>NC_141178.1:52397500-62397500 GCF_055505025.1 Bos grunniens | reverse complement strand
CAGGACCCTTGTGATCACATTAGGGGCACACCAATAATCCAGGATAATAGGCCACCTGCAGGTGTTTAACCGAAGCACGCCTGTCAAGTCTCTGCCACTGAAGGACCCTATCTGTGGGTCCAGGGAGGAGCATGTTGTGAGCATCTTTGGGGGGCATTATTCTGCCCACCACAGAGCTCAACGGTGAAGACACACGACATCAGGACATGGTCTAGGAGCAAGATCAGGGCATTTCCTGCCCAACAGCAGGTATGCCCGCTGCTTCCCGGGCTTTTGGGAAACTCTCACTTATTTTCCTCCGAGCAGCCAAGCTCTAAACCTCCTCACACGCTTGGGAATCTGCGGTGGGGTCACCCCTCTCATTTCAAAGTCCAATCGTCCAGATTTAGCAAGTGATTTTAAAGTGAGTTTAAAGACAATTGGAAGTGATCATTCCCTTGAAACACTTTTCAGGAATAACTACTACACAGAAAAGAATAAGAGGAGGGTGGTTCTGGGAAAAGGGTTGTCGTTTAGGGCAGAGTCTTCTGTGGCATGGTTAACCTTACTGTAATAAGCATCTCCCACTGAGATCTGGATGGCTTGTCAAGACCCTGTAAATGTAGCATCCTGCAAAGTTCCCCACCCCTTCCCCAAACTGTCAATCCAGGCAAATCTACCAGCTGTGCTTCTATGTGCCTCCTTCTCTGGTCTGCATTTCCCAGTGATTAAACATGGTCAGAGTTGAGGACCTTTCAGTGCTGAGCATTCAGGACGCCAGGTAGCAAGCAGATGCTTCCAGGAGCCTTGGAAAAGTCTAAGACCGTCATTAGCTTCTCTACATGAGATGGTGTTCAGAGCACGCAGCTATTTCTGAGAGAATCCGAGAGGGTGTTACTGGATGAAACTGGCATTTGAATTGCTGCACACCGTAATGTTGCCCTCCCAATGTGGGTGAAGGCCTGAACGGAACAAAAAGGCAGAAGCAGCGGGAACCCGGCCTTTCCTGCTCGACTGTAGAACCACTACTGCTGCCCCTTGTTCTCAAGCCTTTGGACTCAAAATGGCAGGTAGGGGGATAAATCAGGAGTTTGGGATCAACACATACACAACACTATATGTAAAATAAACAGCAGAGATCTACGTACAACACAGGCAACTGTATTCCATTTCTTGTAATAACCTATAATGGAAAACAATCTGAAAAATCACTCTGCTGTACACCTGAAACTCACACAGCTTTATAAAGCAGTTCTTCTTCCACCTAAAAAAATATGAAAAATATTATCATTTGGTTCAGCTCTTGCTACTCTTTTCTTGTTTCCAGACAAGGGCCCAAACCACTGGACTGAATGAGAAGCAAGACCTAAAGGTTTGCTTTGTCAACTAATTAAAGCACCTCTGCTTGGGGAGCATCTGTAATGTCACAAAGACCCAGTAGAAGCTAAAAGAGTTCAGAATCTGCCCTGAGGCAGGAGCCAGCCCACCTTCTCTGTCATTTTCATTTCTTCCCATCTCTAGTCATCCTCCCGCCTGCCCCCTCCCCCACCCCGTGCCTGGAAGACAAAAGGGCTAAAGATCCACGCCCAGATTCAGCCTCCAGAATCGAGCCAGAGGAGGCGCTGAGATGGTGACTTTCTTTATTTTACTGTGATGGAAACATTTTGCGTTAACTGGCTTGTCTGAACTTTTCCAGACAGTTTACAAATAAACACTTTTTCTTTGGTAATAAATCTCAAATTAATTATATATTTCTTCACTATCACCCATTACGCACAGCGGTGCACCACTTACTTAGGGTGTAATATGAAGGTGGTTTCCTGGAGCTTTCACATGTTATTATATTTGCATAATTTATTTAAACATAATCCTGTAGTTAAAATTGTTTATTTAAAACATAAACACATACCACTGGCACCGTTCCTGGGGGCATTTGTTTGGCACTAACACTTAACAGTCTTTGGAGTTTTATTTCAGTTTTGCTGTTTACTCAGACTTGTTGGTGAGCTAAAATTCCAAATATTTCATGAAAGCATTGATCAAGTGCCCTCCTTCAGCTGTTTTTCAGTATTTTAAAAATTGCAGAATAAGCTCAAGCCAAAAGCTGCTTTGATATCTAGAGTTTTTATTGCCAAAAATAATAGCAGACTCGACCATCTAGGTTGGAGAAGTGCTGAAAAGGCGAAGCCACCAAATGCACGTGAATTGTTAAGTACAGTTGATGGCACAAGACTGTGTAATACAAGTGTTTTATAATGGATGTAAGGGCTAGAGCATGTGGCTGGAGCTGGTTCTAGTATCTTTCAGTGAGATGGCGCACCAGTCCATGGACTTCTCTGGTCCACTTTCACCAGGTGGTAAAAGCCAGAGCTGACTTTAGAATCTCCAATGTCTCTTTCATTCTTAGCTTCCTTTGGGGTTGTAGGTGGCTCAGGGTTGGGGTGCTGTGTGAAGGTACCTTGAGTGGTACATGGGAGGTGAAACATGGGGGACCCTATCTCTGGGGAGAGTTAGGATGAAGAAAGGGGCTGGGAAGAAGGATCGTAGCCCCAAAGGAGTGGACGTGTTAGGAGTCAAAGCATTGACCACGCATGGGGCAGAAGGTATAGGGAAAGAAGGGACCCAGTAAGTGAAATCCTTCCTAAGGTAGGAATTAAATAAGAAGAGATATGAAGGAATCAACCTAAGTTTCAAGTTAATTCTAGAGTAGATTTGAATTGGAGTTGAGCCCTTGAATAACTACCTTGTCGTGACTTTAGATGCAAAGTCAGAGACTGAGCATGTAAATTTTAAAGTATCTAAGAATCACGAAGACTGCGTATTAATAGAGGATATTTCTGGATCCCAGAACAGAGACTTGGATTCAGCAGACTCAGGGTTAGATTCAGGAATCCTTTATATGATATCACTTAATGTTATATGTTGAGTTTAGAGAGAGAAAATTGAAGGAACCAGCAAAGCTGACTGTTGTGAAATGTGTTTTGACTTCAGCTGCTCAAGTGTTGAGATTCCCAGGTGGCACCAGTGGTAAAGAACCTGACTGCTTATGCAGCAGACAGAAGAGACAGGGGTTCAGTCCCTGGGTCAGGAAGATCCCCTGGAGAAGGGCATGGCAAACTACTCCAGGATTCTTGCCTGGAGAATCCCATGGACAGTGGAGCCTGGTGGGCTACAGTCCCTGGGGTCACAGAGAGTCAGACATGACTGAAGCAACTTAGCATGCACGCTGAAGTGTTACCATGGTTATCATCTTGATCCTTAGTATTTAATGACATACTTTCACTACTGTATATATATTACAGCTCTGTAATAGTCTCTGTACATCTTTAAAAGATGTTAACATTGTCTAAATAAGCTACAATGGAGAATGATTTGACAAAAGAAAAGCAAAATTAAAATCATATCTTTATATCCTTTGACAAAGTCTCATAGATCAAAATGGTGTTATTCTCTTAAACTTGATAAGGTAAATCTAGAAACTCATCTGTGATGGACAACAATGCTTCATAAATCTCCTATAGAATAATCAACTGGCATTCTGGAGCAGTCACAACTAAGCTTTGTTAAGAGTAGCTGCTGCCACAACGTTTCTGAGATGAGTAGAGACAGACATGACTGGGGTGGACCCAGGGGAAGCACAGTTAGAGCTGTCCATCACAAACAAGATATTATCAGATCCAGTGATCAATCAGCACGAGTGAGTGCATGAATAAGCCACTGCATGAAGATTAGGAACACAGGTACCAGGACCATGTGGATCCAGTGCGGTTTCTTCTGATGTATTCGATACTTTCAAATCATAACCACAACGTCATGCAACTATCAACTGTATTTTTACACACAGGTAATGAACAATCTGAAAATGAAATTAACAGTCAATTCGGGGACAGGACCACAGGAAATAACTGTGAGGAGAAAATAATACATTACTCTTAAAATCCTTTGGACAACAAAAAAAAAAACCCTTGAGTAAGAAGCATCTGCAGATGCTTCTTTGTTTGTGGTTGTTACTTTGCTGGCTCTACTGAAAACTGAGAAAATTCACACGATGTCTATAACAGAGCTGAGAAAGGAAAACGGCTGTCTTTGTAATAAAATTCAGGTAAGTGTCGAAGTTTAGAAGCAATGAATGGAAGACACGCTTATTTGGACTTTTGCCAGGAAGGAAGAAACACCGCAAAGGTGAAATGTTGAACATTGATTTTTCAAATCCAGGCTCTTTTTGAGTGAAAAAGTTAAAGCTAGTATTAACAGGTAATTGGGAATCAATACTTTTATCGCTTGTTTCCAATTACGTCTTGCATAAACAATGTCCCAAATCATGTCCTAAAAATATTTTTTTCGAATCCAGTTAAAAGGTAGAGCTTTTAATTTATGAAGAGAGTAAACTCTGTGGAGCTCGGTGATGAATCCGGGTGACGCACAAGGCGAACCATTTTGTTTCTCTTTTCTGGGTGCTTAAACAATATGGCATTTTTACTTGATTCAACCAGCTCCAATATGCGTCTAGATTTTTTCCCCTCATCTCTTAATTTTTCCTCATGTTCTTAATTTCTCCACTGAATTGATAATGTTCTTAATTTCTCCACTGAATATGAACACTGCTGGCCATATTTTCCTTTTTTTTTTTCACTGCAGACTCGTCTGACCAAGGCTGCCTGGAACTCAGCATTTCTCATTGGAGCTATTCTTTCTCGGTGGTCCCACCTGGACCAGTGGGTCCCTGTCCACTGCCTGCCAAGGCCAGAATTCACTGGACTTCTTTACCTGTGACACTCAGCCAGTCACCACATCTGCACATTTTACTTCTAAGCTGCCTCTCACCTGTTCTCTACCTTTCTTGTACAGTCTTGCCCTTCTCCCCAGTTACCTGGCCCTAGCGCTGCCCTCCTAAAATCTCCCCCTTGGGCAAGTGACAATCTTCTGTATCTCATTTTTAAAAATCCATTAAAAATGATAAATGTTTACTCTATTTTTCCTTGAAAGTCACGGCTGGTACCTGTTGTTTCAGCATAATTATGAAATAGCATCTCCTTTCCTCTCAAATGGGTGATACATGGTGCTGTCACTCTAAACACTGTTATTCATAGTTAAAGGACAGAACTTAAGGCCACACCAGGCAAACAGCAGACGTTCTGCAATGCCATCTGTTACTTTAACAAGGGATTGTTACAATGTCAGTGTCTCCTGGCTGGCTTGCTCCCACCACAGCCCCACCACACACACCCACACACTCTCAGGGTAAGACCTGCTGCTGCTGCTGCTGCTAAGTCAAGTGTCCGACTCTGTGCCACCCCATAGACAGCAGCCCACCAGGCTCCACCGTCCCTGGGATTCTCCAGGCAAGAACACTGGAGTGGGTTGCCATTTCCTCCTCCAATGCATGAAGTAAAAAGTGAAAGGGAAGTCGCTCAGTCGTGTCCGACTCTTAGCGACCCCATGGACTGCAGCCTACCAGGCTCCTCCATCTGTGGGATTTTCCAGGCAAGAGTACTGGAGTGGGGTGCCGTTGCCTTCTCCGCAGGGTAAGACCTAGTCATCCTTAAACCTGCAGGCGTCTTGTCTAGGACAGACACCAGGGATACTCCCAATGTGCCGACTTCATCTGCACATCTTTTTT
The DNA here is from genome assembly GCF_055505025.1 of Bos grunniens. Lineage (NCBI taxonomy): Eukaryota > Metazoa > Chordata > Mammalia > Artiodactyla > Bovidae > Bos > Bos grunniens. The sequence continues at coordinate 62,391,901 of NC_141178.1, read as the reverse complement.
TTGAGATTATTTTGTTCTCTTTGTAGGGCTTCCTAGGTGGCTCAGTGGTAAGCATCCGCCTGCCAATGCAGGAGACTCAGATTTGATCCCTGGGTTAGGAAGATCCCCTGGAGAAGGAAATGGCACCCCACTCCAGTATTCTGCCTTAGAAATCTCATGGACAGAGGAGTCTGGTGGGCTCCAGTCCATGGGGTGGCAAAGAGTCAGATATGACTGAGCAACTGTGCACACACACACACACATGTTCTATTTGTATCTACTCCAGCTGATGTCAGCTCCTTAAAGAAAGCGATTACATTTTGCATCCATTGGCACTCATGGTACTGACCATCCAGACCTGGGGCTGCACCGGCCCCCAAGTTTGTCCTCAAGGCTGAGAAAGCAGTCCAAGCCTCCCCTAAGCTGGCAGGCAGCGTCTGTGGGTTCTGCCTCATCACCTTCTTCTCACCAGGAGTTTTCCTGGAAACTATCTTTACATGGTCTGCTAACTTCCCTTTTCTACCTCAAATCATCGAATTTATTTGCAAAGACTTGGCTTCGTTGCTAAAAACTGCACGAGTCTGCCAACTGTAGAGTCTCATGTTTGCAAGAGCCACGTAAAAAGGGCCCATTTGTTTCTATTTTTCATTTTAAAATATAGTAAAATGAAGTTTGCAAGACAGCATAGAATGATCTCTTTAGAGTCGGGTACCACTTAATGGGAACGAATTTGTTCTTATAATTGAGGTTGCACGAGGTCCCTGGGGGCCTGAAGGTGGCGGGGGGTAGGGGTGGAGATAGCAAGGAAAAAACTGCTCCAGCCCACACGAGCTTTAGTTTCACCTTTAATCTCTCTCTCTCTAATACAATGTGCTCTGAGCTCCCCATACTGCCGATCTGGTCGGGAATTCTGTGTCATCATTTAATTTGGAATGCCGCCTTCTTGCTCAGCTCCTCAGGGTCATCTGAAAAGGACCGGACCTCCTCTAAACATTCAGAAGCTTTGGTCCAGGGGTGGTCAACATGGATGGTATAGGCTTGGAGGCGGTGGCTGTCTGCTCCTGGGCCAACTTTGGGCAGAAGGTGTTTTCTAGGGCAGAGCCCAGGTTCCCAAGTGTTTGAAATTAATCCACAGGAAGTCCCTTATGAGGGTATTGCATCTGCTGTGCATTCACAAAGTGTGCAGCAAGTAGACTCTGGGATGAAAATGTCAGCTTTCATCACTTCCCATTATTTGAAGAAGTTGTCTCAACTAGCTATACACCCTGCTCCCTCTTTTCCCTCTAATTCTAAACGTCTTACCTTTAGGACAATTCAATTCTTTCCGGAACAGGAATTCTTCACTTTGAAGTGGGATGTGGAAGGGAAGTTGCAGAATTTGCATTTCAAAGCCTATTTTCCTGACATCTCTCCTCACCCTTGGTTGGGGGAGGGGAGAAGAGGGCCAATGGAAGGACACAATACTCATTTTTCAATTCTTTCTGCTATTTCTATATCAGAAGGGACTAGTATCTTATTGAGATACTAAATATCCACCGCATGATTATTTATTGAACAGTTATGTGCCGATGGTCTCCTCAAGTATTTTATTTTATTCGGACCTCATTGAAGATCCACAACAAAGTAAAGAAAGAGCTCACTTTGCTGGTGAATAGATGGCGGTTTCGAGAACTAAAACTGGGCAAAACCTCATAGGTAGCTGTCACAGGTCAGCCTGGGATTTAAATCATGGCTTTCACATTTGAAATCTTGTAAACACTATGGTATGTAAAAGTCTGCTGAACTTGGAAGTAACACATTTTTGCATATGTCAAGTGAACATCCAGCGCTGGGGTAACAGCTCAGTCAGTCCTCTTTGGAGCTCCTGTCTAAGGTTCGCTGTATCCGTGGATGCAGAGCCCTTTGGGCACCAAGGGTGGTGTATCCACTTGACTCTGCCATTTTAAGGGGCTTGAGGTGATGGCACCCCACTCCAGTACTCTTGCCTGGAAAATCCCACGGACGGAGGAGCCTGGTAGGCTGCAGTCCATGGGGTCGTGAAGAGTCGGACACGACTGAGTGACTTCCCCTTCCCTTTGAGTGTCTGTGGTTCCTGGTCTGTTGGAGTCCTGGAATCAATGTCCCACAAACCCCGAGGGACAACAGTCATGCCTTTTGTCCATTCCCCAGGCAAAGGCCTTCCCTCTTTTAGTTTGGAAGACGCTGAAATTTGAGAAGGGGAGTTCCAATTTAAGATTCATTGTTCATATGTTTCTCAGCATATTTCCCAGAATCCCAGGCATTATAAGTGCTCACTGTTTATGTAAGTGCACAAGCAATGCTTTAATCAAGGAAGCTTATCTTAAGGAGTAAACGTCACATTAAATGGTGGTAAAATTACAGAATTTCAGATTACTTGGATCTCAAAAGAGGCAAGGGTTTAATGGAAAGAGCAGATGTTTCAACTCTCCTTCTCCTGAGTTCTGGCTCAGCTACTAGGTAACCACATCCAAATTACTCTGTATCAATAGTTCTGAATTAGATTCCCACTCTGTAAAATGGAATAAATAATTCTCATCTATGAAGTGTTGTGAAGATGAAGTGTTCAGGCTGTGTGAGCTGAGTGTATGGCCAGTGTCTGGGTAGCTCTTTCACCTTTCCCTTTTCCTCCGTCTCCCACCCATCGGCCCTCATAGGCAATCACATTTGGCCACTTGCAATCAAGTAAACTCACAAAATAATCTGGGCCTTCATGTAGTTTTTAAAGGTGGCTGCATCTTCTGATAACACACTGTCAGTATGTGAATTCCACCTGCCCTTTTCCAACCTTCAATCAGTTATGATTGAGGACACTCTGGTTAGATTCTGGGAAGAATTCCAAGAAAGCTGCAGGCCGGGTTCTGCTGTTCAATGGTGGGTCGCCCGATAGCCAAAGAAGGCAATTTATTTCAGTACCGAAAACACATAAGAAATGGATGGAGCTAGTTGCCAATAAAGTGCCTTCAAAGCTCTCAGCATAGACAGAAAAGGGTCCCATTTGAAGATTCATTCATGGTTCTGCGTGGAGGATGTATGATTAGCGGGGAGGTCAGAAAAAACAGTTATAAAAAGAGAAAAATGTAAAAAATGTAAAGGTTAACTAAATATGTTATAGCTGAGCTAACATATCCTCTATAAAAATCAACTTTAAAAAACCAAATAATTGCCTCAGTCATCAAACATTTCTCATTATCCTCTTCAATGCTGAATGCTTTCCTAGTCATCACAGATTATACCTAAAATGAATTTACTGGGCATGTGATCTAGACTTGTCCACTCCCCAAACTAGGCCCATAATCCTGAAAGCACCCTCAGTGACACATAAATACATCTTATAGGATTCTCTGTAGGAGTAAAAATGATCAAACTAAATTCCCTCAGAGCCAATATTGACGTCGAGCTGTCTAGACGCAGGATGTGTCAGGGGGATTGGACACAGGATGGAGAAGAGCGATGGCCCCAGTGCGACGTGTCTTCAGCAGAGTCCACCTTTTCTGGATCCAGTTGACCAAGTCGGGGGGAGTTGGGTGAATACTATACATGATGTGATGTGAGTAACACGATGATTCCGCCTTGAGGAGAGTGGGTCAGACTTGGTCCCCCAGCATCACCAGTGGTGGAACCTGGGGTGTGTAGGGGGTCTGATGTACATGACCAGGTTTTGGGGTGGGTGGGCTCCTCTAGCAGGGGCTGATTCTCCAGGGAAGGCTGTGTAGGATCAGAGGCAGTGGGCTTGCAGGCACAGCCAGGAGATGGACAGACCCTGGCCGCTCTGTTTTGGTCTCTCCTCCAGGCTCTTGGGTCTACCTGCTTCTCATGTTAGGTACACTGTCTCCAGGGTGGGGCGGAATTGCGGGAGCCTGCCCAGGATTTCTGGTCAGAGAGGCCAGGAGCTTCCTTCCTTCCAGCCTGGGGCAGCCCCTGCCTCCACCCCAGGATTTTCCTTCCTGCTGAGCTGGACCCTCATCCCTCCGGGGAAAGCACATTTTCCAGGCTGGGTTACTGTACTTGCCCGTCAAAGCAGGCCCGGAGGACCCAGAGATACCAGAGGCCCAGGCCCCTCTGCTTTCTCATGAACTGTGGTGACTGGCCACCATCCGCATGGCGGAAGGAAGGGCGTGAAGTGAGCTCATCACCAAGTGACCTTGGTCGCCAGGTTAGCTTACTCTAGAAAAGCCGGACGTCCAGCGGCTGAACTGCAGTGGACCAAGATGCACTGCATCTGTACTGCCACCCGCAGCCTTCCATCCCTAATACAAACTACCTCGTATTTTGCAGTGTTTTCTGATGAGAAAATGGTAAACAATTCATTAAGCATCTGGGGTGAGACCTTAAAACATACCAGACTAATATTTTAACCAAGCAGTAGATAAGATAAAAGGGGCAGAATAAAACCAAAAGATAATATCACTGAGGCTGATTTCTTGATTTTACATCTTTTAAAGCATATTCACCTCTAAAGATGAATTGTGTATCTCATCGAACCCGGGTCTCCTGCATTGCAGGCAAACGCTTTACTGTCTGAGCCACCAGGGAATCCCTACAGACTATGATAGCAAAATCTAATTGCTTAAAAAGCTTATAAAAAAATCTGTGCTACTGTATTAAGTCATTTGCTGGGGCTTCTTGACAGTATATTTCCTATTGGTGGACAAACGTTTGTGTTCTTTATACCCTTTGGCAGAAAGTTACAGTCTTGCTTTGAGAGTTCTTCAGATGCTCTTCACATCCCAGGAGTTAATGCAGCTCAGAGGAGTGGCAGAGAGCATTTGTATCAAGGCTATTTTGGAGACAAAGTTGAACAGAAATAAAACAACATGTCCTGTGCTCAGACCACAGTGTGTGAAAGTGTAGCACAGACAGCAGCTGCAGTTTCAGTTCCAGAGAATATCTAGTAGAGGAAATACTGCAAATGTTGATCCTGATAAGAACCTGTGAGAACAATAAACAGGTATTGTTTGTGTTAGAAATGGGCCTGAGATGAGTGAAGGAGCCTCACAGCTTCTGTACTAACCTATACCCTGGAGAGGGGATGGAGTTAGGGGAAGAATCAAAGCTGTTTCTAGAACATTAGGAGAAAACTGAAGAACTGTGAGTGGCAGGGTGTTGTTTTTTCTTTGCAAGTGGAAGATATATGGGAATTTTCCAGCCAAGCTAAGTGGCACTGGGCGTTCCGATCTCGTCTTTGCAGAGCACACACACCCCTGTGCAGTGAGACTACAGGGCACGTGATGACCTTACAGGATGTGCTCAGAAATCACCTGGGGACTGATTGCTTTCTGACCATGCACCTTTAGTCTTCACAGAATACTTAGCCAGACCACTGAACAAGCGAGTGTGGATGGTCGTGATGCCAGGATTCAGATTCCAAGGGCCACGTGCCCACTGGTCTCCTACCTGTTAGCATCTGGGACTCCAGAACCAAGCTCAGGCTACTTTGCTTCCCACTCAGGACGGTAGTGGACACACTTGAGCAGGATCTAAGGGCTCACGACCATCTGACTTAGGAGAAGACCTAAAAAGCACAAATGAAGTCACTGGAGGACAGTTATGGGCGAGGAGTCATCTTGTAAAAAGCAAGTGGGGCTCAGTACAGGGAGCCCCCTAGCAGGTGCTGGCAGGGCCTCCCTGGGTCACTCTCCCTGTCCTCATGCCCCAGGGACGGCCCAGGCTTCTCCACAACAAGCAGATTCCACTGCCCAGTGTACTTGATCGGGTTATCCTGCAGTGCAGATTTGGGTCACGGATGCTTTCCTTTCACTGCGTCCTTTACCCCTTCAAGCGCTCCACCATGTGGACGAGAGAAGAGAGTCCCCTAAATGGTGAGGTCCCCAGACTCAGACAGACTCCCCCCGACCCAGCTGTGATGACTGGACGGTGAGCCCCCAGCTGTGACGACTGGATGGTGAGGCTCAGGACTGCCTGTCCACTTCAGCCCCGCCTCCTCCTCCTCTCAGAGCCTTTAACCATCTCTTTCTTCTGGGCTGAAATCAAGTCCTTGCTCCTCTAAGGGGCCTGTCCATTAACCACTGATGAGGGCTATGCTCGACTTTGTCTCTAGGCCCTAAACCTCTCTGCCGAGAGGTCTTGAACAATCACTGCTATATTCTGAGAGGCAGTTTGTCGCTGTAAAATAGGGTAAATAAAGAAAGGAGAATGCCTGGAAGAATCCTGTCGTTATTAAATGGATCCCTTGTATCACACAGAAAAATGAAGGTGAGATTATGGCTGTAAGAGCCACATCCTAGAGTAGTTCTCAATTATGTTCCAGTAGCCACGATCCACATCATGGAAATGGAATTTTTAAAAAGTACGGCGGGTGGGGAAAGGGGGCGGAATATAAAAGTAAATAATTTGTGCAGAATTTTGGAAGGGAACGCTTTCCCTAGCCATAATCATAAAAGTCGTTGAACACCCACGGATAACAGAATAGAAGTTTAACATTTTACTAATGCATTTAAGTTCTTGTGTTATTTGACCTCATCTTCGTCTGACTTTTCTCTCATTCTGTCCCATTCCACACAATATATCTTTCATCTCAAGATGGTCACTGCTCCCCAAACACCTAGTTTCTCCCATCTCTGCCTTTTTTATCCTCTATTCTCACCTGAGAATATTGTTCTCTATCTCAGTCCACAGTCTCCAATCACACTGTCAAATGTTACCCAAGTTTTAATCCTAAGCCATTCTTTTTAGCAGAATTAATCTTAGTCTGGCTAAATGTCTTGATTTGAACCCTCTCGAAATAAGAAACAAAAACTGAGTTGAAAAAAGTCAAAACCAGGGATTTAGTTAGAGAAATACTGGATGTCTGAGAAAATGCAGCCAGGTTGTAGGAAAGAGCTAGAATTGGAAATTATGAGTCAAGGGCCCAGGTGTGTTCTCTCCATTTCTCCACTTTTTTTTTTTTTTTTTTTTTCTTGGCTGGAATTTTCAGCAATAAAATGTGTTTTAGTTTTATTTATTGAAGTATAGTTGATTTACAATGTTTATTAGTTTCAGGTGTGCCGCACAGTGACTCAGCATTTCTGCAGATTACGCTCCATCACAAGTTGCTACAGGACAGTGGCTACGACCCCTGTGCTGTCCAGGGTCCCCTGTCCATGTCCTTGGCTGCTGCTCTGTCTGCCTCATGGTTGACCAGGCAGCGCTTGGTCCTGTCACCACTCCCGTTTGTCACATCTCTGTTAAGACTGCAGTTCAAGCTGTGTCTGGAATCTCTTCACTTTAATTTCAACTCCCAAGGGAAGGCCTTCAATTTGGGTCAAGTCCAATCAGCTGCTCCATCCTCCAGAGCACGGGTAGGTCTAGGATTACTTCATGATTATTCTGTCCGAAACGAATCATCACTGTTGTTCACTTCCCAGTGTGCAGTCAGGCAAGTGAGATTTGAGTTAGGCTCGATGTCCTTAGCAGTGTTCTAGTAAGGAGAATGCCATTGTACATATCTATAAATATGAGTTTAATTATTTTAATATGATTTTTTTATCTCACTGTGGATTCAATTATTGCTAAAAATTGATTTCTTTTTTTTTTAATCCTCAAGTTTAAAAAGATTATCTCAAAGTGCTTTTAGATGTCTGAACCAGGGGGATCCTAAACAGCAGTGGTGCTCTAGAATTCTTGAACTGAAGAGTATTTATACCAAGAAGTACTGTCTAAACAAGACCGGATGGGGAAGTGTTGATAAGGGGGTGAAAGTGCAAAATTGAAGAGGGTGGCTTTTTTTTTTTTAAAGAATTAAGAAAATTGGGTTTTGAAGCACCAGGATGGAGAATATTGCATAAAACTGAAGGTAATGGACGTCGGCTGCATCTGAGAAGAAGATGTCTTAACAGATCAAAGTTTATGTTTTGTTCAAGGCTTTATAGAGTATAACTGGGTGATTTTTTGAAGGTTGTAATTATTCTCTAAGATCAAGGTACAATGTTTACTAAGTCAGCGAATTTAAATTAAGTCCGATTTGTGATAGTTTGGGGCTGCTTTCTGGTTTCAGCCATTATATAATGAAAACTGTATGTACCAGTGCGAGATCCCATATGCCAAGCAACTGAGTTCACGTGCTGCAATGAAGATTGAAGATTCCACTTGGTGTGACTAAGACCCAGTGCAGACAAATAAATAAATAAATATTTTTTAAAAAGAAGAAGATGCTGAGAGGCTGGAGTGTGTTGGGCTGGGGCAGTGGGGCCTGCTAGGGGATATGGGTATCCTGCTGTGGGGTGGATGGAGTAGCTGAGATACTCTTTCTAGAAGACTAGTAGGGCAGAAAGACAAGGAGGGGAGGTCTTCTGTGTAGAGCTTCACAGTTAGGACAGTTCAGCAGGGCTAACTCTGCCCCTCCCCCTCCCCTGGGAAGGGCACCCTGCGCTGAGGCAGCTGGCCCATAGACATTGCAGGGGGCAGGGTGCACGGGGAGCCCTGTGGAACACTTTTTTGCTTTCCTGGGATAGGCACTTCCAGCTTCCCTCTCCCGCACTTGACCTCAACTACAGCAGCCCCCTCTGCTGGCCTCAGGAATGTCTATGGGAAGGTTTTATGTGGTGAGTAATTCTGAGACTCTAAGGAGACGGACATGTATATTAACTGCCCAGGTTACTTTGAATCACCACACAATCTCCCTCACTCCTGTGGTTAAAATCTGTGTGAATTGAGTCTGTATTTGTGAACCCACATCACTAACTTTTCTTCTTGGTGTCTTCCTTCTTGGAATTGAACGTGAAAGCTCATAGTAACAACCACTGCAAAACAGCGATGGTTAATTCCAGTGATGCCTCCTCTTATGGGTGCTACTGTGGCAGACTCATTTTGTAATAACTTTTTTCCTCATGAGAACCCCATGAGCTAAGGCTGTTATTATCTCACCTTCACAGGTGAGGACACTCATCCGTGGGTTGGGAAGATCTCCTGAAAACGGCAACCCACTCCAGTATTCTTGCCTGGAGAATCCCATGGACAGAGGAGCCTGGTGGGCTGCAGTCCATGGGGTTGCAAAGAGTCTGACATGACTGAGTGACCAAAACACACACACCCCCTGCCTAACTTTCACAGATGAGGAGACTCAAGCTAGAGAAGCTACAGCTAACCCAGGCATGCCTGGTTAACACCAGCATCGACATCCCCTCTGCTAGAACTGGCACGTTCGGTCTCAGTCGGAGCTTCCGTACTCCTGGACGTCTCTGGGACTGAGGCAGGAGTCTGTCATGCGCTGTCCAGTCCTCTGCATGGCACAGCCAATGACACAGCTTTTTTCCACTTGTTTATGTCTGTGGATATCTGGTGTCCTCTTTACTTGCTGTCATGGAAGACGAGACGTCTCGTGTTCTGTGACTTCTGTATCTTCAGCACCCATAACAATGCTGGGATATAAGAGGCTCTCAAGACTCACTCATTAAACGTCAGTTTAGTGAATGTCTAGTTTGTGAGCTGGTCTGAGCCACAGCTGCCATGCCTCCCTTTCCCACGTTCACTGTGGTCAAACAAGGCAAGGTCCACCCAGGGGGGCTGAGGACAGGCACCCAGAGCGGCTGAGGACAGGCACCCAGAGCGGCTGAGGACAGGCACCCAGAGGGGCTGAGGACAGGCAGGCGGAGTTCAGAAGGTGCCCTCCTGTCCAGGTGCCCACTGTGCTGGGACCACCTCGCTGTCAGACCACACTGGTGTGATGCCTTTCCACCGGTGTGGAGCAAGGGTGGGGTCACACTTAGAAAGTCAGACTAATATGTGGGGTTTGGAACAAGAGAGACGTTCTCTGAATGAGCAGCTGTAATCTCTTCATACATTGAAAAACAGCAATGGATCACCAGAGAGACTGCAGCTTCCCTGCAGTGAAGTGGAGGCTGAGGGTCCGGGGTTTCTTGAGGCTGGGTCCTGTTGTCCCCTGATTGGACCCTGGGACCCTGAGCAGCAGACCCTCTGCTCAGGCCTCCGTTATTGCTACATGGGGAGTTTTTATAACCAGCACACACTTCAAGAAACGTTGGTGTTGAGACATAACTCGGTAAATGACAGTGTCAAAGGGGCAAAAAGAAGATTAAGATATGAAACACAAATACGAACTCGCTGTGTGACTCGCAGAGCATCCCAGATGGGAACAAATGAGAAGACCATGCTCTCACCTCTTCCCAACGTTCTGCCAGAGAGCAAAGTGATTCTCATGACACCACAGTGGAAACTCACCCTCCTGTCAGGCTCGGTTAGGTGTTGGGCACGCAAATATCTTCTCAAACATTTATTGTAGAGCATTTCCAATTGATTTATTTCTCAGAAAAAAACACATGTGCAGTAAAAAACAAAAACTTTGTCTCCTGTCATAAAGTTCTTTTTATTTAGCACCTTTGTGTTTTCCCTTTTGCTGCTGTTTCTCCCGGTCTTTTATGTCTGAATCTTCCAGGTTTTACCTGTAATATTCCTGCAGTCAGTAATTGAATGGGTTTGTCTATATTTCAGCATTACCTTGTATTCAAAATTGTGCTCTCTGTTGGGATAGCGTCAAACAAAGCTTACGGCTGACCCTCAGAATAAAGGTCAGTCTTCACAAGTCATCTCTGCACCTTCATACACTGGAAGTGGGAGTTTAGAATGATACCTAGTCCTTAAAAAACAGTCTGACAGTTCCTCAAATGATTAATCATGAAGTTACCATATGACCCAGATGTGGAAACATATGTTCACACAAAAATGTGAGTGTATGTGTTTAGAGCAGCGATATTTCCCATCGTAGCCAAAAAGGTGGAAACTGTCCAAATGTCCTTCTACTGATGAACAAACCGATGCTTTCAAGTAATGGAATGTCATTCAGCTGTGAGCAGGAATGCAGGCTGATACCAGTGTGACACTGTGTGGCTGATAGTGATGCTATGTTGAATGAAACATCCGGAAGCAAAAGTCCACATAATCTGCGATTCTGTGGATCGCACAGGACAGTCAGATCCATGATGACAGAAGCAGGTTCTGGGTTGTTTAGGGCCTGGGGGAGAGGAGGATAGTGAGACGGGGCAGGGGATGGGAACTAGAGTGAGAGGCTTAGCGTTTCTTTCCCAGTGATGAGAATATTCTAAAGTCAACCCTTTAGATGGCCACATGGCTCTGTGAGCACATGAAAAATGGGCTAATTGTAGGGTTTGGAAATGGTATTTCAGTTAAGACATGGCAACATTTAAAAATGGTTAGGAGAGTTGTCCAAGTGAGGCGGAGAGAACTTCTAGAAGGCAGAGACCCCAGGGCAGAGACAGGACCAAGACTAAATCTCTGAGGGTCTTGGGTTCTGTGATCATGAGTTCAAGTTTCATCCTGAGAAACTGGAATCAGATGCACAGATTTCAGCCACGAAGTGACTTGATGGGCTGGCATTTTGTGTCTGGAGCCTGGTGGTGATGGTCGGGTGGAGGCAGGGGCTCAGGAAGGAGTTCAGGGAGGCAGGCAGGGCCTGCACTAGGGCAGCAGGATGGAAGGGCAGGTGGACCTGACAGGTTCAGATGGGAGACGCCTGTCGTGTGGACGCTCTATGTTGAGATGAGGGTGTCTGGGTGACAGAAGGGACTCTTGGGCTCCTTCAGTGTTGTCGGGCAGTAACTCCTTCCTGAAGGCGTCTTGGCCGCCCCTCAGGTCCGGGGACATCTCCCTGGTGCACTCTCATTACTGCTTATCCTCCTGCCTGTGGTTCATCTGTGACGGGAATTCCAGCGGCAGAAGTGGTGTCATTTCCGCGGGAAGCCGTGTGAGATGTGATGGGCAGAGATGGACCACGAGTGTACAATCAGGAAGAAAAAGAGCAAAGCGGGGTGACCTGCAAGTGCTTCTCTCGCAGAGAAATGGACAAGAAAATGTTTTTGGAGATCCAGGAAGTAATCAGAGTGTACATTCGTTTATTTTTTTATAAACTCTTTTAAGCCCATTTGTATCACTTTAAAAAATAACACATTTTTAAATAGTGCATTTTAAAGTATTTATTTTGAACTAGCAATTTATAAATTGCCTTTAAAGATATTGTTTAAAGTAATAATTCATGCACATCTTCTGCTTTGAGCAATGATGTTATTATTACCATTTTCCAGTTCAGAATTATAGGTACTAAGAGAATTCCACTATTGACACTTAGTCAGCCCCAACGTCTTCCGGCTTCAAACCCCATCCTCACAGGCACTTTAAATGTGATCTGACTGTCTCAGTTCAGTTCAGTTCAGTTCAGTCGCTCAGTCGTGTCCAACTCTTTGTGACCCCATGAATCGTAGCACGCCAGGCCTCCCTGTCCATCACCAACTCCCGGAGTCCACCCAAACCCATGTCCATCGAGTCGATGATACCATCCAGCCATCTCATCCTCTGTCATCCCCTTCTCCTCTTGCCCTCAATTTTTCCCAGCATTAGGGTCTTTTCCAAAGTCTCAGCTCTTCGCATCAGGTGGCCAAAGTATTGGAGTTTCAGCTTCAAGATCAGTCCAATGAACACCCAGGACTGATCTCCTTTAGGATGGACTGGTTGGATTTCATTGCAGTCCAGAGGACTCAAGAGTCTTCTCCAACACGAGAGTTCAAAAGCATCAGTTCTTTGGCACTCAGCTTTCTTTATAGTCCAACTCTCACATCCGTACATGACTGTCATCTATGTTTTTTATTGCCAAGTATTTGTTTTTAAAAATTAGTGACAATACTGAAATTAGAAGTTTGTGCTTATCTTTTGAAGTTATCTAAGGGTTATTTAAATATAAAGCCTCAGCTGTTTGTTTTGCTCTGTTTAAAGCAGCCTCTGTAAATATCATCATGTTGTGGTTGGATTTCACTTTCCCAGGGAAGCTGTTGTTAGGTCTATTGGTGCCACACATATTTTCCTCTGTCCACTTTCCTGTGGAGGCAGAAAGTTAAACTATGGTAATGAGAAATAATTTTTGTGGGAATTAAACTCTCTGGTCATTTCCTGCACACTGAGTCACGGGCAGCAGGTGTCACAGATAGGGGAAGGGTCAGAGGACGACAGCCGGCAAGCAGAGACAGCAGGGGGTGGGGGAGAGGGGGAGAACTCCCTGTACCAACACCGGTTATCAGCATTATCAAGACAAAGGATGTTTTCACACATCTACTAAACTTTTGCTACTGTAACAGTCTCTAAGTCATGTCTGACTCTTTGCGACCCCAGGGACTGAAGCTTGTCAGACTCCTCTGTCCATGGAATTCTCCAGGCAAGAATACTGGAGTGGGTTGCCATTCTGTTCACCAGGGGATCTTCCTGACCCAGGGATCAAACCCGAGTCTCCTGCATTTCAGGCAGATTCTTTACCATCTGAGCCACGGGGGAAGCCCTGAAATTGTGTGGACATCCAAAGATATAGTACAGTTGAAGAGTGGAATTCCACACTAATTTTCTAGATAATTGGCATCTTGATGCACTGCTCTCAACACCTCTGAGATGAAAATATAGACTTTAGCGCCTTTATGTTAAAGGAAGAATTAATTTTACATGTCTAGCCTACATCAAACATGAGGCTGTTGTCTTTCAGCTCATTTCCTTCATAATAAAGACGTGAAAGCGGCGTTTCCTGAGTTCACTGTCACGCCCAGCGCTGGAGGTAACGTGGGAAACCTTCCCCCCGTTCTTCCTTCTTTCTCCTCAAGCCGCCTGCAATCTTGTGACCTAGAATGTTAGGCGGCATAGAGATTACACTTCAAGGAGACTGTTAATATGCAAAATCTGCAAAGGCTCGCTCACCTGAGGTCCAGTGAGAAAGCCTAGGATAATAAAGTGATAATGTGTGAGCATCTGGTGCCCCAGACACACAACTGAAACAGAGTTCTTTGTTTAAAGCACAGCTGTTGTAAAGACACACATCAAGATGAGGCGGCCTTTTTGTTAGAAAGAGAGAGGCGGAGATGTAGATGCTGACCACCTTTCCTGCCCCCTGTGCACAGAGTGTGCCTCTCTCCCTTGGAGGAAGTGGCAGCAGCTGGCAAATTAGCGTATAATTGATCTTTACCTTTATAATCGATCTTTACCTTTACTTTTATAATTGATCTTTACCTTTGAAATAATGCCTTTGCCTGAAACCCCAAGGCAGTGTGTGCATAAACCCATCATGGGGACTGCTTCTGACTCTACTCATTTGCGAATGAAAGCGAAGTCACCCAGTGCAGGTCTGGCCTGCTCGCTGACTCCTGTATTCAGGACTGTTGATTCTGCTCGTTCTTCAAAGTCATCTTTAACCGCAAGCAGGTCCCCTGATGGTTTTGCCTGCATGAAGTGAAGCAATTCATCTGCAGCCTCTCTGTGCTCAGGGAGCAGCATCAACACTCTGCTGCTTACTTAGCTTCAAATGGGTTTTATGCAAATCCTTCATCTGTGTAGAAATCTAATGGTTTTGGGGTGTCAGTACTTCTAACCTTTTGTGATACTCATTATACTGGTTGCTGAAAAAGTAACTGCCTAACCAAGCGTGTTTTTCTCCAACACTGATTTTTTTCCTTAAGTAACCATGAAGTGTGTCGTATTGCAGTAGAGCCCATTCTTAAGTGCTTTGTTAAAGTGCTGCTTCCCTGAATCACCCTGAGAAGCACCTTGCTTTCACCCCAGGCTGTGAATAGGACTCAGAATCATTCCTTCAGGAGAGCATTCTCCTGTGCTGGAGACCTGGCTGAGCTTGGGGAGTGGGGCCTCAGGGTGGTTGTTGTCATGTCCACTACTCTGGTGATCCCAAGGGGGTTATAACACAGATTGGCTCAGAGAGGCTTCCAGCTTTTTAGAGCTGTGCATTTCTGTTTTCTTTTGTATGTTTTGGGGATACATATTTTATTGCATAATAAAATCTGGGAAAAATAATGTGTTGTAGCCACAACTGTGCGGTTGAATTCACCTCCTCCCTCCAGTCTCTCCTCCTGTTCTCCATTTTTATCTTTAATTTCTAACCTCCATTCTTTCCTTCCTTCTCTCTTCCCTTCCCTTTGTCCTTCCATCTCTCTCCTTTTTCTTCCTGTCTCTCATTTCCCACCTGGTCAATCTCACATGTGTTTGCACCGCAGCATGTAAGAGATGGGAAACAAAACCAAACAAGGTACCCGCTGTCCAATCTTACCTCTCAGTCCCCAGAAGCATCTCTCATGTTTTCCCTTCTCCCAGGGCACTTGTGGGATCCTCTGCAGTAACACCAAACAAGGACCAACAGGTGAGGTGGGTCCCACATGTCCGTCCTCTGGATGTTCATAGTCCTTATGAATGATATCCTAGGGTTTCTTAAACTTATTTGGCCTTGAAACTTTTTTTTTTCTACACCATTCTTACGAACATTCCAAAGAAGCGATTTTGATGGACCATTTGGGGAAAGTTTTATTGTGATCCTGTCTCCTAAGAGCACCAGAACAAAGGTGCATGGATCCTGGTTCTCAGCACATCACTGCGAGAGAGCACCGCCCAGCACAAGGCAGTGTTTCCTGGATTTTCCAAAGCTTGAAATTTGTGTTTCAAGTTGAGCTGAAATTCTGCTTCTCAAAATGACTATTCATCTCACGCTGCAACTTTTGTCTATGCCTCCTAAATAAATATAATCTCCTTTCCACATGGAAATTATTCATGCATATAAAAGCTATTATGTCATCATTTCACTGAATGAAATCTCTTGGCAAAACATTCCCGCTTCCTTCATCTGTGCTGCATATGGCTCGGTTTAAACTTGCCTTACCACTTTTGTTACTTTCCTAGTACAAAAACATTCTTTTTATGAATCTGTATTTATCCCCCCATTTGTAGTTATTTTTACATAATCTATCAATTCAATTAAATGCTTATTGTGTGTCTTCTAGGTAACAGGTGTTCTGTTATATCTGATGGTGGCTTCTGCTGGCTCTGATACCAACTGATCTTCAAAACCATACTTTCTTCTCTCCAACCTTGGTGGGAATGTCCAGGTCTTAAAGAAGAAGATCAAAGCTGATGCTAGCTTTGTGGACAAGAAGTTCTCAGGCCTTTGCATCAGGGGATGTTCCAGACATAAGCATAATTCTGCTTTGTTGAAAGGGCATTTTTAGTTGAAAGAATGAGTGCTAAGTGAAGTGCATTAGTGAAGACACTTCGCCCAGACAACTTTTATTCCAAATAAGCTTGTGAGAAAGAGCCTCATGGGGTCCGATGAAGGACCTGGGTGCCGGGGAGTCAGATGCATCCATGGTACTTTGATGGTATGCAAATTGCTCCCACCATAGACACCACTCTAAGAGAGTCACGGGTCCAGCACATTTTCTATTTTGTCTTTGAACTTCTATAAATTAAAACCGCCAAAAAGACTTTCCTTCCCTTTTAATTTATTCTAGATGTCCTCTAGCCGCAATTTCGTGTAGTTCTGTATCAAATTACATTTTCCAGTGAAATTACTATAACCCCCCCAAATAGAAGGTTATAACAGAAAGTGCCAGTTTAATTCATGAAAACCCACAGAAGCACAATAATGTGAATTTCTTCAGTGGATTAGACATGGCAGCTAAAAGCACACTTGAAGCAAAGCTGTGCTGAGGAACTGTGTTTATTCTGGAAAAGTCCACACATTCTGTTCCTTAACTATCTGGCTAAAAAAAAAATCACTTCTAGGCTTTTGCTAAATTACAGGTACTTTTCTTCTGTTCATCTGTTCATAATTGTGGCTGAGAAAGCTAAAGACAGGTGGATATTGAAAAAAAGGAGCCTAGACCTTTTAAAGTTGATAAAAATCATAGTATGGTTTAAAACAGCTAGAGAACATAACCTACTCATAACTAGGTTTTTGGGTTTAAATTCAAAATTTCCTTTCTAAATAAAATATTTTTACTTAATCATTTAAAAACTCAGTGTCTGTAAATTTGAAGACATAAGCCAGTAATCTGTAGTTGCAATTTAACTGTGAAATGTGAAAACACAAAATCTAAATATAGAAAAATATGGGAGCAGGATATTCAAATGGTGGATAACACTTTTTGGCATAAGCTTCTTCTTCTAATCTGGAAAATGAATGTTTAAAACATAGTATTTATTTAAATGAATGATGTTTCCTTGTTTAAGAGTCAGTGAAATTAGTTCCACTCTTCGGGGCAAGAGAAAGTTTAACACAAATAGTGAAGCTATGAGTAGGGCATTAATACTAGTTATAATAGGATCTACTGGCTTATTGAAATGTTAACTTCACAGTTATTATTTTCCTGAGTCAGTGGAACACTTATTTTGCATCTGTGTTTTTTCCAGACAAATGAAAATGTGGTTGATGTTCTGATCCTCCAAAAAGTACTTTATCAAGGTCACTGTATGCAACAGAGAAAATTCAGTATTCTCCCTGTAAAAAGAATGTACTCTGTGTTCACTTTGCAGGGACTTTCTGCTATGCACATACTAAAAAAAAAAGCAAGTCATATGTATTAATTCCCATTGCTTCTGTAAATATTTAAATAAGAAGGCCTATACAAAAAATATTTGGTAGTTTAGGTGGCATTCTTTTATTTTTAAACCTGTAGTTTGGATTAATACTGTTGTTTTAAAAGCATATCCATTTCCTTAAAGCTTTTAATGCTAGAAACACATTTCAAAGCATGAGTTGTTTTGTTTTAAGTGAACATTTTGAGTTTTATGTGTGGGTATTCATGCATATATAAGTATAGGTACTTATATATACATGAGTTTAAATAAGAATGAAGATTGCTTTTGAAAATCTAAATGTAAATTTCATTGCATAATGCATATTCAGAAGTACATGGGCTTTTTTTTTTTTTTTTTAGTGTTTTCTTGTTTTTCTTTCTTGTAAACCCTTGATGGTGATAATTTACAACCACCAAAAACCTGTAACTGGAAGAAATAGCAAGGGCCTCTGAGTTAGCAGACTTATAAATACTGTTGTTAGAGACAGAATTCTCATGGAAGAAAACACCAGGAAAAAGCCTGAAGGTAGAGTGTAAGTGACATTACTGAGGGATGGAAAATACCATTTGCCTGGTCTCAGCAAAGTTAAAAAAATATTCTTCTTAGGGACTATGAGGTCTATTCCTGTACCAATTTCTCGAGACTTTTTTAAATGGGAAAACAGTGACTTGAAATGAAATCATACTGAAAGAAATTCAGTTCTGTGTGTCCCCAGAGGAATTAAATACAAACAGAAATATGAATAGTCAGTCAGTTTTAACAGCACTGACATAAAATTTTTGAACAAGTGGTTGTATTAAATGTGATTTGGATATTGCATCCTGATAACAGTCAGGATGGTTTAATTATGTACCAGTTGGGAAGCAGCATTCTGATGCCTGCACTATTGGAGTTCATGGTTGTTTTCTGCATGTGTTACTAAATAAGGATATAGTGAAACTGAAGAACTGGGAGACTGAACATTCTTTAGCAGCTGCGAGTCTTGGTAAACTGAAGTGTACACTTACCACGGACCCTCGAAAGCATCAGATTCACCAGCTCCCTGTTCCACAGAAGGTTGGGAGAGCTCAAAACATGATAGTTTACATCTTTGACATTGATGGAGAAGGAAAACATATGATGATTCTCCCATTATGTTTACTGGGCTTCCTAGCTGGCTCAGACGGTAAAGAATCTGCCTGCAATGCAGGTGACCCAGGTTTGATCCCTTGGTCGGGAAGGTGCCCTGGAGAAGGGAATGGCAACCCACTCTAGTATTCTTGCCTGGAGAATTACATGGACAGAGGAGCCTGGTGGGCTACAGTCCATGGGGTTGCAGAGTCAGACATGACTGAGTGATTAACACTTATGTGTACTAGTTATTATTTTAAAAAAATTTCCCACAGACAGTAATTACTTTCTTTTGTGCCTCAGTCTCTGCAAGCAAGTTCCTCTTGGGTTTCTCCTAGAAGCCAGGGGTGGTGGGGAAAGTTTCCTGTTAGGAGGCTGAACGTCTGCATGCTATGCTGCAGACACAGAGCAGTCTCATCAGGGGAGAAGATCCTGAGCTAGGTGTGGATTGAGGGGGTAAATGACTCAGAAATGGATTTTTAAAAATGTACAAGTTTTACCCCAGGCATGTGAACATCTCCCCTGGAGTCAACCATTGTTCTGTAATTGGAATGTCCAATTCCAATTTGACATTAGTATTTACTAATACTAGTCCACTAGTCAGAGAAGGCAATGGCACCCCACTCCAGTACTCTTGCCTGGGAAATCCCATGGGCGGAGGAGCCTGGAAGGCTGCAGTCCATGGGGTCAACTAAGAGTTGGATACAACTTAGCAACTTCACTTTCACTTTTCACTTTCATGCATTGGAGAAGGAAATGGCAACCCACTCCAGTGTTCTTGCCTGGAGAATCCCAGGGATGGGGGAGCCTGGTGGGCTGCCGTCTCTGGGGTCGCACAGAGTCGGACACGACTGAAGCGACTTAGCAGCAGCAGTGCACTAGTATTTAATCCAGTTGTCAAAAAGGTGAGCTGATGCTGCATTTTCATTACATGATCTTGTCCATGGCACTGAAAATCAGGAGTGACAAGGAGCTTGGAAAGTTATGTATTCAGGAATTCCCCCTTTAGAAATTATTTACCACTCTTGCTTCACACTATTGCCTTGTGTCTTTTAAATACATACTGTTCTGGTTTTGCTAACATATAATGGCAGTGCATGTGCTAAGTCTCACACCAAGGGTCAGCATCCACTGAAAGTGGAATTACCACAGACGAAAAGTAGACATGACAGCTCCCAGGACAATGTTTAGCACGTTGAGTTGTAGAACTGTTTTTTTTATTCTCGTTGTCAATCAAAGCCCAGAGCATTTCAATAAATTGGCTAAAATGACACAGTTTTAGTGGTGGGAATATTTTTAGAATTTAGGTCAAGCTCTATATTTCTCTTCTTTTCACCCATAATTACCCTCCTCCTTACAAGACATGGAGACAAGATGCTAAGCATCAACATCTGAAGGAAAGAGGGGAAAAGAGAAAAAGAAAGACTGTAAACGTGTATTATCTACAAAACTAGGAGCCATCACCTGCCTAACTGAGAAATCAATGAGGCCCAGGAAGTGAAAGGTCATGGTGAGGTAGTAAAACAGGAACATTTTCATGGAAGAGAGTGAAAGTTACATCGTCTGATGTTCAGATTTCACCACACATCAGTGCTGCCTACAGGGGAGGGGAACCAGCTCAGTCAGTAGAGGATCTGCTGGGTTCCTAGAACCTTATACCAAGACAGAATCACAGGCTGGGTGTTCCTGTTATTCGAACCAATGATGAAAGTGATTTTATTGAAGAAAAGGTTTCCCTTTGATTACAAATGTGCTCTTTCTTGTTGTATTGTTCAGTCACTAAGTTGTGTCTGACTCTTTGTGACCCCATTGATTGCAGCACGCCAGGCTTCTCTGTCCTCTACTATCTCCTGGAGCTTGCTCAGACTCATGTCCATTGAGTCGGTGATGCCATCCAACCATCTCACTCTCTGTTACCCCCTTCTTCTCCTGCAGTAACAGGGTCTTTTCCAATGAGTTGGCTCTTTGTATCAGGTGGCCAAAGTATCGGAAGGCCACAGTCCTTCTAATGAATATTCAAGGTTGATTTCCTTTAGGACTGACTGGTTTGATCTCCTTGCTCTCCAAAGGACTCTCAAAAATCTCCAGCACTACAATTTGAAAGCATCAGTTCTTTGGTGCTCAGTCTTCTTTACGGTCCAACTCTCTCATCTATACATGACTACTGGAAAACCATAGTTTTGACTTATATGGACCTTTGTCAGCAAAGTGTCAGCTCTTCTTTTATGACTAATCAATTACCAGTTAATTTAACTTGAAGGCCTATAAGATAAATTTATCAAAGCCCAAGTATGGAAATATATGTCAATTAAGAAGGAACTCATTGAATTCACATGATGAATTTCTTTACAGTCCAAAATGATCATTTGAGATGCTTTAGAATCTCCAATCAGAGCTACATAAACAACATTCAGTTAGAAATCGATGAGGAGCAAATTGACTAAATGTCCTGGCAAACGGGGGACTGGATGTTGTGCTATCTTAGGAGGGTCCACAGTCCCAGCACACCCCATAGAAACTCCCAAACCACTAATTCAGCAATAGCTACAAAATCAGATCACTTAACGGTCAGTGAGAGAGGGATCAATAGGATTGGTGTGACAGGGAGCTGAGAGGTTACATTTGAAGTATATTTTTAGAATAAAATGTTTTCATTTAAAAGTCAGCAAGCTGTTCCTAGGATAACGAAACATTTGCTAATATTGGCAAAGGCCACCCTTCTCCAGAACCCTGGCTTTCAATGTTTGTGGAAAGTGGTGGGAATATTTTCTCAGGAGCTGAAGCATCTCCAGTGAGAGAACCAAGCTCTCATTCCTCCTGCTGGCAGGTCCAACCTGGTGAGAAGGAATCCTTTGATTCATGCAGCCGAACAGAAATTGCTGGGCACCTGAGTGACTCTTTACCTTAAAGGGAAACACACCATGAATTTTTTCTTCTCCATCTTGCTCCTGGGGTGTGGTATGCGGCTGCCTCAGGAGCCCCTGATGGGTGTACAGGAGGGGACGGCTCTGTCTGTGTGTTGCTGGGTGTTTGTGAAAGAGAGAAAGAGCCAAATCCTAATAGAACAGCGTTATGATAAATCCAGGTCAGTTTTGCCCTGACAGCATCTAGAACTGTGAGGGATCCCGTGGGGATTGTCCAGCTTTCATTTGCCCCTGACTCGCCTCCTGAGCTGGTGGTGAAAACGGTCAGACAGGCTTTCCTGGAATCTTAGTGCCAGAGCCCACATGGCTTCTTTAGCCTTGGGATGGGGGTGCCGGGGTGGACTTAGGTCTGGCTTCAAGGACAAGGTACAGGGCACCGGGACCAACCCTGGGCTTGAGTGGGTTTTCTGATATTTTTAATTATTTAAGTTTGTCTTTTGCTTTATTTTTTATTGGAGTATATTTGATTTACAATATCATGTTAGTTTCAGGTATACAGCAAAGTGATTCATGTATGTGTGTGTTTATATATATATATATACACACACATGCATAGGCTTCCAGGTGGTACCATGGTGAGGAATTTGCTTGCCAATGCAGGAGACACGTGTCCAATCCCTGGGTTGGGAAGATTCCCTGGAGAAGGAATGGCAACCCACTCCAATATTCTTACCTGGACAATTTCATGGAGAGAGGAGCCTGGTGGTCTACAGTCCTTCGGGCTGCAAGAGTTGGATATGACTCAGCAAATGAGTGTGTGCATGCGCACGCGTGCACACACACACACACACATGTTCCTCAGATTCTCTTTTCTTATGGGTTATTACAAAATATTGAGTGGAGTTCCCTTTGCTATATGGTGGACCCTTGTTGGCTACCTATTTTATATATAGTAGTGTGAATATGTGTAATATTTTTATAATGTTGCAGACTGGCTCCGGGAAAGGAGACATGAATCAGAACATTTAAATGAAACACACCCCCATTATTCATCCCAAGCTGGTGAGGTGCCCGTATATGTGATGCACATGAACCCATGTGTAGTAGCTCCAAGAAATTTAAGTTGCTTAGAGTAATTGACCTAAGATGGAATTAACGTGAAAATCAAGCAGACAAAAGGATGTTTCCTAGACATTTGTTCGGAGACCTCTTCGATCAAGCTAGTGTCCAGACCTGAGTTAGACGACATCAGCTCTGAGGGTCAGTGGTTTTGCATTCAATTCATTGGTACATCCACTTCCCTCTTTGCATTGTTTCCTCTCACAAGATCTTACATCAGACTCTTTACGGGTGATGAGTATTCAGTTCAGTTCAATCGTTCATTCCTGTCCGACTCTCTGAGACCCCATGAATCGCAGCACGCCAGGCCTCCCTGTCCATCACCAACTCCCAGAGTTCACCCAGACTCACGTCCATTGAGTCGGTGATGCCATCCAGCCATCTCATCCTCTGTCGTCCCCTTCTCCTCCTGCCCCCAATCCCTCCCAGCATCAGGGTCTTTTCCAAAGAGTCAACTCTCCGCATGAGGTGGCCAAAGTACTGGAGTTTCAGCTTTAGCATCATTCCTTCCAAAGAAATCCCAGGGCTGATCTCCTTCAGAATGGACTGGTTGGACCTCCTTGCAGTCCAAGGGACTCTCAAGAGTCTTCTCCAACACCACAGTTCAAAAGCATCAATTCTTCGGTGCTCAGTTTTCTTCACAGTCCAACTCTCACATCCATACATGACCACTGGAAAAACCATAGCCTTGACTAGACGGACCTTTGTTGGCAAAGTAATGTCTCTGCTTTTCAATATGATGCTATCTAGGTTGGTCATAACTTTTCTTCCAAGGAGTAAGTGTCTTTTAATTTCATGGCTGCAGTCACCATCTGCAGTGATTTTGGAGCCCCCAAAAATAAAGTCTGACACCATTTCCACTGTTTTCCCATCTATTTCCCATGAAGTGGTGGGACCTGATGCCTGCTCAGGTTTAATTACTGTCTATTTTGTAGTATGAATGTCATTGTGAAAGAGACTAGTCTTTCTCTGTTTTCCAATACTTTTGCTAAAAATGTTTTCCAGGCATACTTGTGAAACTTTCAAAACTGTTAACAGTATTTTTTAATCATAAAATGAAGTTTGAAGAGATGTTCTGATATGTAATGCTAGAAAAGTGATCTAAAATATATGGTTTGTAGTTAACTCAAACTAGAAAAAACTCTTACCAGTCAATCCAGCATTATTTCTCTTTTCATAAAGAGATTTATTCTAAATAAATAGATTTATTCCAAAGTACATTTAGGTTTGTATAAAGGGTTAAATATTTCAAATTTATTTATTGCAAAGTTGATGTATATTTGGTACACTTAATTACATGATACTTTCATGAAGGGGAAAAAAACTAGATAATTATCAAATCAGAATTTGCTTTTTATTAGAAAAAATCCCATAAAATGAATTTAGGGAAAAAATTAAATGCTTTTTTATTTGGTTTTGATTCTTGAAGAAGAAAATATAATCTCAAGAACTTGAAAAAAATTTGCAGCAAATCAAAACCATAATGAGGTACCATTTCACACTAGTCAGAATGGCTGCTATCCAAAAGCCTACAAGCAATAAATGCTGGAGAGGGTATGGACAAAGGGAACCCTCTTACACTGTTGGTGGGAATGCAAGCTAGTACAGTCACATGGAGAACAGTGTGGAGATTTCTTAAAAAACTGGAAATAGAACTGTCATATGACCCAGCAATCCCACTGCTGGGCATACACACTGAGGAAACCAGAATTGAAAGAGACAAGTGTACCCCAATGTTCAGTGAAGCACTGTTTATAATAGCCAGGACATGGAAGCAACCTAGATGTCCATTAGCAGACGAATGGATAAGAAAGCGGTGATAAAAAAAAAAAAAAGAAAGCGGTGATATATATATACAATGGAGTATTACTCAGCCATTAAAAAGAATACATTTGAATCAGTTCTAATGAAGTGGATGAAACTGGACCCTATTTTACATAGTGAAGTCAGCCAGAAAGAAAAACACCAATACTGTATACTAATGCATATATATGGAATTTAGAAAGATGGTAATGATAACCCTGTATGCGAGACAGCAAAAGAGACACAGATGTATAGAACAGTCTTTTGGTCTCTGTGGGAGAGGGAAGGGGGGATGATTTGGGAGAATGGCACTGAAACATGTATATTATCATATGTGGAACAAATCGCCAGTCCAGGTTCGATACATGATACAGGGTGCTCGGGGCTGGTGCATTGGGATGACCCAGAAGGACGGTATGGGGAGGGAGGTGGGAGGGGGGTTCAGGATGGGGAACACGTGTGCACCCCTGGTGGATTCATGTCAATGTATGGCAAAATCAATACAATATTGTAAAGTAATTAGCATCCAATTAAAATTTAAAAAAGAAGAAAATAAAATAAAATGCCTTCCCTTCTGAAAAAAAATTTTTTTGCAGCAAAGAAGGTTGTGTCTTCCAAGCAGAAATGAAACACTGTGGAAGCAAAGAAGCAAGTTCAGGGCAGTTGTACTTTACTGATGGACAATAATCTACAGTGTGCTTCATTTTTGTTTTGTTAAACACTGAGCAAAATGGTCAATTTTTCTTTGCTTGTTGCTTGGTTCGGTTTTTGCCATTAATGAATTTTAAATGCATGTTATTTTCATATTGTATATATGAATTCAAATTAAAAAGGGGACATATTTTAACCTAGATAGTAAAATTGAGCAAATATAAATGAGTTTCTTCTATTTTTCTATTAGAAAGAGAAATTTTAGTTCATTTCCTTGGCATTAAAAATGGCTTCCCTGATTGCTCAGCTGATAAAGAATCTGCTTGTAATGCAGGAGACCAGAGTTTGATCCCTGGGTTGAGAAGATACCCTGGGGAAGGAAATAGTTACTCACTCCAGTATTCCTGCCTGGAGAATTCGATGGCCAGAGGAGCCTGGAATTGAGCAAATATAACTTTCACCTATTTTTTTTATTAGGAAGAGAAATTTTAGGTCATTTCCTTGGTAGCAACATTCACTGTTAAGAACATTAACAAATTACCTGCCCAAAACATGAGTGACCTTTTGTATCTATAACAATTCCTAACATCGCAACTGCCTGAAAAGAATAGGAATCATTTTGCGGAGTTAGAAGAGTAGAAAAATATAGTCTTTTGCAGAAGCAATAAACAATAAAAATAGCTGATAAGAGATAGATAGATGATAACAACCTGTCAAGGTCCTGGCTGAAAAAACCCCACCCCCTCAATAACAGGGCTTCCTAGGTGGCTCAGTGGTAAAGAATCCACCTGTCAATGAAGGAGATGGAGGTTTGGTCCCTGGGTCAGGAGGATCCGCTGAAGAAGAAAATGGCAACTCACTCCAGTAGTCTTGCTTGGGAGAATTCCATGGACAGAGGAACCTGGCGAGCTACAGTCCATGGGATCACAGAGTCGGATGCAGCTTAATGACTAAGCAACAACCTCAACAATAAATGCTGCCCTCAGTGTGGTCAGTTCTGAATACATTATGCCTTGAATTCCCAGTATGGGTTAAAATGAAAAAAATATACAATTGACCTTGAACAACTTAAGTCTGAACTGCACCAATCCACTCACAGGCAAGCAGTTTTCAATAGTAAACATGAGACAAGGTTCATGGTTAGCTGACTCCCTAGATGGACAAAGCTGGGACATACGAGCTGACTATAACTTATGCTCAGATTGACCCATGTTGTTCAAGAATCACCTGTGTATTCTAAGTGCACTCAGTTAAATATCTCTATGTAAAGAATTTAACATTTGGTGTGAATTTTAATAAACCCTTGAGATCATACTGTGTACATGATGAACTTAGCATTATTGACCTGAGTTCGACTATATCCTCAATACAAACTGGTTTTTACAAAACAAAACAATTTTTATGTATAGATATAACCTGATGATCTATTCAGACTATCGGTTAATCAGGATTTTAAAACTAATCTTTCTAAATCCTGTATGTCTGTGTGTGTTCTTTTAGTTTGAATTCAAACACAAACACTTGGATTTATGGTGTTTTCTTTTTTTGCTCAATCATAACCATTTTGGGGGCAGTGAGTTAGGTCATACTTTAGTGCTTATCTCAAGGGAGTTGGAAACACTCTCATTGCTTAGACATTGATGTTCATATCCTGTTATAAGACTCAGATCTAAAGCTAAATGTTAAGTGTTGTATTTAAAGTCTTCAAGTTAGCACCATAATTTAAAGAACTTTATTGGAATTTCTTGTGAACATTATAAGAAAATTCCTCTGGGGACAGTTTTAGTAGCAGAATTACATTCTTAGTTTATTATAAGAATGAACTTTAATTGTAAATGGTTGTTACAGGCATTGGGTAAATCTTCCATACTCTCTCTGTCCAGATTTAAGAGGATTTAAACAGTCACTCCAGGAGCTGGTGATGGACAAGGAGGCCTGGTGTGCTGCGGTTCATGGGGTCACAAAGAGTTGGACACGACTGAGTGACTGAACTGAACTGAACTGGAACAGTCACTTGGTAAGTCATGATAGCCTTTTCTCAGAAGGGTGAGCAGGGTTTTCATTTCCTATATATTCTTGCCTATTGTTAACCAGAGAAAAGGAATCACTAGAGAGACTGACAGAATCTCTTTTTTCAGCATTTGAATGAAAATGTTCAGGGTTAAAATCCGTCTAACTTTATAAATTTCCTAGACCAAATTTCATAGTAGAGATAATGAGAAAATAAGACAATACCACTTAACTCACTCTGCTTGTCAACAAACTTCAAGAGACTAATATAATTACAAGAGAAATAGAAATAAAACTCAAGTAGAATTTTACTACAAGTGTATTCCTAAAACTTTAGAGCAAAACTTGAGAAATATTAGCATAAAACTTAAATGAAATACATATTTTTCCTTTTTTTTCCAATCATATGAGTTCTAATAATGATACTACATCGTGTCTGAAACTGGTTAAGTGTCCACGAAGCAAAGTTACTTTTCCAAGTGACATTGAACTGTGTCACCCAACTACACAATTCTGTTCTGTGGATCACAGTCACTCCTGGCACATATATAATTTCCTCTTCTGTTGACTCCATACAAATACATTACCTCAGAAGGTGTTTTGGAAGGATGGTCAAGCCTGAAGGTGGATGGGATCTGGCCCCTGAACCAAGTCGTGAAGGAGCTTTTGCCAATCCAGCACATCCATGTTGTAGTGAGTGAGAAATGAACTTCTCTTATGAATAAATGGGCTTCCCTAGTGGTTCAGACAGTAAAGAATCTGCCTGCAATGAAGGTGACCTGAGTTTGATCCCTGATTTGGGAAGATACCCTGAAGAAGGGAATGGCTACCCACTCCAGTTTTCTTGCATGGAGAATCCCCTGGACAGAGGAACTGGATGGGCTAGAGTCCATGGTGTTGCAAAGAGTCAGACATGACTATGAATAAATATAAACCAGTATGACCAACAGCCACTATAGAGTTTAGAGTTTGTAAGTTTTGAATTGTTTGAATTAAAGCATGGCTAGATGTGAAAAACTAAAGGATAAATTTGTGAGTGCTAAATCACTTCAGTCGTGTCCAGCTCTTTGTGACCCCATGGACTGTAGCCCGCCAGGTTCCTCTGTCCAGGGGATTCCCTAGGCAAGAATATTGGAGTGAGTAGCCATACCCTCCTCCAGGGGATCTCCCTGACCCAGGGATTAAACCCATGTCACTCTATGTCTCCTGCATTGGCAGGCGGGTTCTTTATGACTGGGAACCTGGGAAAGCCTAAAGACTAAATAAAAATGGGTAATTTCAAAATTGAGTGTATCACAGAAATGAGAGATATTTTTAAAGATTGTGAGAACAATAGTAATAACTGTATTTGCAAAATCTCTGATGATTTGTTAATAATATGAGACAATGTGATAATGCTAGACAGACCAGAAGAGTAGGGCAAAACCAGTAGGTTTTAACTCCGCTCAGCTTTGTGATCTTTTTAAAAATTACTTAAATATTCCAACTTGAAGTTTCTTTTCCTGCAAGATGAGAATAATGAGAAGATGCACACAGAAAGGAAGGAATTTGTATTGGTCAAGGAGAAGGAAAAACCCTTTCCTCTTATAGCAGGAGAATGGAGAAGTCAGGTCTGGTACAGTCAGGCTGATGGGTAGAGTTGTCCACCCCACTCCCCTCTCTACACATTTATCCAGGGATAGACAGTTACCTCTAGTGGAGAGTGAGGTGTGGAGGTTGAGGGGATGGAGGGGGAACAAAAGGTCTGAAAACACAAAGACCTTCCAGAGCTTCCCTACAGAAAAGCACTGAGAAATTTATTAATAACTTCTATCATTAATAAATTTTACTAATAACATTTCCAGAAATCTTGAGATTAACAAAAGGTATGAAGTAATGCAAGGGGAATTTACTCGAGAAAAAACAAAGGACCTTGGTAAGAAAACAAGCTTCACAGCCTTGTTGCGTGTTCTATTCCCACTCACTCCACAGCAAGAAGTTAACAGTAACTAGTAATAAAATAGAACGATGAGAACATACTGAATAAAGCTATGTGAATGTGGCCTCTCCCTCTCTCAAAATTTTCTCGTACAGACGTAAAGCCTTTTCCATCTTACCTAAGCATGATTCTGCTTTTGACATGGCACAAAAGAATGTTCTGGGCCTATTATCTGGTTGAAACAGTTGAATTGTTTTGAAACATGGGATTATAAAGCTTGGCACTGTTTATTCGATATGTATTAAGATAAATTTATTTTTTCTCTCTTTACAGTTTAAATTTCAGTGTTTCTGGGGAAAGAATTGTATAATCCCTGAGAAAACTTATTTTCCAGATTTGTAGAAATACGGTAGCAGAGCATGGTGGCTGAGTCCAGGCGGAGTGCTTGTTCCCTGCGGATCCTGAAACGTGTCATTTTGTTGTTACTGTTCAGTTGTTCAGTCCTGACGGACTCGCGACCCCATGGACTGACATCATGGACTGCAGCACGCCAGGCCTCCCTGTCCTTTACTATCTCCCGGAGCTTGCTCAGACTCACGTCCATTGAGTTGGTGATGCTGTCCTACCATCTCATCTTCTGTCGCCCCCTTGTCCTCCTGCCTTCAATCTTTCCCGGCATCATTAGCCTAAAAAATAAAATTGTCCTGTGTTTGCGAAAAGGAAACATTTTCAGAAGGATGAGTGAGTATGCTTTACAAGTCCAGCGCCTTTTTTTTTTTTAAACATTAAACCATGCATCAGAGAAGCTAATATCGAAGGAAACTGTTTTAGAAAACATGACGTGATCTCTGATTTCCCTTCCCCTGGCCATAGCTTTCTTTTGAACAGACAACGCCCAGCCTTCGGACCGGCACCTCTGTGTCTCTGCAGGAGCCAAAATCAATGTGCTAGAAACTGAACAGGAAGGATGAGGGGATGGTGTAGGGGCTCAAGATGGGCGTTTCCACTGGAGGGTCCAGACAGTTTGGGTCTCTGGTTCAGATCACCTTTGGAACTTGGAGCGGGGGCTCCTGCTGTGCTCTGAGTATCTCTGACAAGGTGAATTTACAGAAAGTCTGCATTCCTCGCCCAGTTACCACTGAGGAGGTGATGGACGGAACAGTGGTGCTCAGTCCTGTAAGGATATGGCCTCCGGCTACTCTGCGGCATCAATTAGAAGGAATTTTGTGCAACATGAAAACAATTCTCACAATCTTGCTGTTTACGTCTCTTTTGCTTCTTTGCTACTCATAAAGACTTGGACTTGTGTCTCCAAGACATAAAGAGGGAACTGGAATCATTTGGGAGCTCTGGGGTGGGGAGAAGGGTGGAAACCTCTGTGTGGGGAATACTTTTGAATTCTTTCTGGAGTTTTGTCTCAGATTATAAGTGAGTTAGGAAATATTTGTAAATATATTTCTTTGTACAATTTCCTCTTTCTCAGGCCTCAGGGACAAAGATTTGTAGTCAAACCATCACTTTCCTCCAGCGTCCCCCATGGTTCCTGGGATTCCCAATCTGAAGGCGCTTCCTTTGCTTTTCTGCATTCCTGGCTGATTCTGCTGCTTGACCCCATGAAGGCTTCATTCCCCAAAGGCCTCTCTCCCTCTGAGTTTTCAGGTAAGATTCTGCAAGCTGAGGTCTAGCCCTAGGGTACTGGCATCTGCTGGGTCTGGAAGAGACTGTGGTTTGGCTGCCAGGCTGGTCGCTCAGGATCCTGTGCTTCAGCATTGCTGTCTCCCTGCTCCAGACTCAAGGACCAGGCTCTGCTGCCGTGAGTGGTGCCCCAGTGTCTGCTAGGGAACTCAGCGTCAAAGTGGTTAATCTGTTTTATCAAGAAAACAGCATGAGAAGATATATTTCTTCTCCAATCACATCTTTCTTATGCTTTTAGGGGCTTTCTTTCCACAGGACATGGGCAGAGCTGTGACTTTGAACGAAGTTTTGAGTTGTATCAACTTTGACTAGCTATAGTTATTACCATCTGGAGAAACTTGTATTACTCACTAAAAAAAAAAAAATCAGGAGTAATGGGACGTGCTCTAAGTTTCATCAGGGGCAAGGGAAGAACTAGTTCCAGAGAATATATTTGAATGAACAAGGAAAGACAAAAACAAGCTGCTTCATGATTTCATTGTGTGAAGTTGTTCAGTCAGTGATTAGCAGCATTTTTTTTTTTTTTTGCTCTGCAAATGTACTAAGAATATCATTATATCAACAGACTGAGTTATTCACAAAGTTTGAAAGAAAATTGCTCAGTTGTACAAGGTAAAGAAGAAAAACGTTATAATTTTTTTTTCCATTTTATTTAAAACCCCTGAAGCAAATGCTAATTTATTAGAATAGAGTATATTTTCCCCTCAAATGAACTCAGTTACATTTAGCTATGTCATCAAGGGGCTCACTGTAGCCCAGTCAGATTGGAAAATAATCAGGACATTATTGTCTTTAAAACGTAAGATAGTGTTTTCTCTTTGGAGTGATAGTGATTACAAATATCAGCTTATTTCATAAATCTATTTTTTTAACTTTAGAGGATTTTAATATTAATAAATCTGGCATTTTTCAAAACAGTAAAACTATTTTGAGATGAATTTACTTCTTTAAGCCCTTTCATCCCTTCTTTGTAACCACCAAGCCCCGTGGCACAGCTCACAGGGGAGGGTATTTTTAGTTGTGTGAGGCTTTGTACCTTCAAAGTTATCCTGGCAAACGTTGGTGGGATTAAGATGTGACTACAATAAGTGACATGTTAAAGAGGAAAGAAAATATAAAAATTAGTTTTTCAGCAACAAATAGTTTTGAAATGCAGATTACAATAGACCAATTCCCTGAGTATAACATTTTTTAGGTTTCTCTCCCTGTTCTCTGTCATCTCTAAATATACAAAATAATGTCTCCCATTTTCTGGGCCCTTCCTACATGTCAGGATTAGACACTTGTGTTCCAGATCCCAGGGAAATCAAGTGACCTCCGATTGCAACCTGGGCAGGGGTCAGACAGAAATCTGAGTGCAAGACTCCAACTCCTGCTCAATCTTGGCTTCATTTTAATAGGGAAGTTTAAGAATTCTACATCATCGGTTAGGGCTTCCCCTGGTGGCTCAGTGGTAAAGAATGTCCTGGCAATGCAGGAGACGCAGGTTCCATCCCTGGGTCAGGAAGATCGTCTGGAGAAGGAAATAGCAACCTACTCTGGTATTCTTGCCTGGGGAATCCTATGGACAGAGGAGCCTGGTGTGCTATAGTCCATGGGATCCCAAAGAGTTGGACACGACTGAGCAACTGAGCACCGAGGTAATAAAATACTCCAGAAGAGGCAGAACTGAGAAGCTTCCTGAGTTCAAGACCATGCAGGTGTGTGTACCTGCACTTCCCGCCCCAGGCTGGATGCTGTTGAGGTAAGAGTCCTGCCACGTGTCCATGTCAGAAATGAGAAGACCCACTGCTATTAAAGGATGAGACTGGTCAGGTGTAGGAGTCCCACACTGAGCTCAGCTCTGCAGCTTATCTTGCTGACAGACTCTTTCCAGGCTCATAGCTCGCCGTCCAAGTAACTCCATGGCAGTCTTCTTGGATGATGCATCCTATTTCACCTGAAAAAATGTTCTTTTTGTGCTGAGTAGAAAAGCCACACTAAACTATTCTTGGCACAAATAAGGCTTACACTCAATTGCAATTCAAAAGAGTTTCACTTATTTTATATTCTGTGTAAAAATACCTTTTCGTGCCTCTCAGCTCCTCTACCAGGGTTCCTGCTTTGTGGTAGATACTCTCACTTTTCAGGATGGAAATTTACCTGTGGAAATTGGCACTGAGTGAGTTTGTGAGGATGAGGCCATATTTCCTCTTGGTTTGGCCCCTTTCTCCTCTTATACTAATGATGACCAAGGGAACAGGGACAACCAGACAGGCTAACAGTTAACCTTTTAAAATAAGTTATGAGAACTTTGTGTAAAGCAAAACTCACATTTACTGCCTTACTAATCCTTTTGTCTAGTAAACATCATGACAGATTCTCTACCAAATGACTGATATTCAGGCTTAGATTTTTCCATAATTTTCTCATCACACTGGCTCAGAAAGCCTTGGCTTATTCATTTAAAATATGCTAAATTGATATAGGAGCTTTCTAGGTGGTGCTACTGGCAAAGAACCCGACTGCCAATGCAGGAGACATGAGAGATGCAGGTTTGATCCCTGAGTCAGGAAGATCCCCTGGAAGAGGGCACAGCAACCCACTCCAGTATTCTTGCCTAGGAAACCCAATGGACAGAGGAATCTGGTGGCCTGTAGTTCATAGGATCTGTTGCTTCAGACACAACTGAAGCAACTTAGCAGGCACCCACAAATTGATACATATTTTAATCTATTTATCAAGGGTTTTATATAGTTAGCAATCTCTAAATTTCCTTCTAAGTGAAAGGTAGTTTGTATCATTGTGATTTTTCCATAGAGGGAAATCTGTCATGGGCTGGTGAATGACTTGCCTAAAATATAAAGCCCAGAGCTGCATCCTTTACTGTTCATTTTTGGGGTATAAGTGCTCCCCACCACGTGGATTCCATGCTGTCTTGTGATGTCACTGAGCGAGAGGTGGGGAAGGAAAGTGAATGACCAGCTGTCCAGAGGAGCTCAGAGCTGCTCCAGCCATCCTTGTCAAGGGTGGGGACCGCCAGGATTTCTAAATTGCGATGGAAAAGGTACATAGATACATGTAGGTGTTTGGGGGAAATGGTAACCTTTACTAAATTAGTACATTATGTCTGGATTACAAAGTAGGAAATGCTAATTCAGTTATTTTGCCATCACATAATCTATGTTAAATTAGTATTGCAGATGAAAGTCATTAAAAACAACCTTAAGGAGAAACTGCTAGCCTTTATTAGTCACTAATGGAAAAATGAAGATCCGTTGGAATTAATAAATTAATCCAGAATAAGATACAGGTTTATCTTGTAAAGCCCTTCTTTATTCTTTTTATGTGGGAATTTGAGAATGAAGCGACCAAGAATGAGAAATGTAAATCGAAAGACAAATAATAAGGATATTGAATGCTGCAATTTAACACTGTTCAAATTTAGAGCATGGAAACATTGGTCATTATTACCCTTCTGACAAGTCAGGCCCGAGAAATCTGTTAGTAGACAGATTATTTCTAATAAGTGTGTGGTGATTTTTGTGTTATTTATGCTTGGGTTCTGAAATAACTATTACGTGATCCATCAGGAAATACAACCTTTTATCATTAAAGAGTAAGAACTGGGCCCAAATGCCAGTACTTATTTGTTGAGTGTGTGCTAAGTCACTCCAGCCATGTCCCACTCTTTGTGACCCCATGAACTGCAGCCCACCAGGCTTCTCTGTCCATGTGATTTTCCCAGGCAGGAATATAGGAGTGGGTTGCCGTGCCCTCCTCCAGGGGATCTTCCCGACCCAAGGATCCAACCCGTGTCTCTTAAGCCTCCTGCATTGCAGGTGGGTTCTTTACCACTAGTGCCACCTGGGAAGCCCGTTTACTCATTGTTAATAGGTATGAATTACAAAAATACTGAACCCTAAGGAGAAAAGACCTCTAGTTTTGGGACCAGAGAAACTTGGATTCAAATGCCTGTGATTTTATTGAACAGGTGGACACCTTACCTGATAACTGAGTTGTTTCCTCATCCGTAAAATGGAGATAATAACACCCTCTTTGTGAGGTTATTTTAAGGACTGAAAAGAATGCTGTGTCATCTCCATACACCACTGAGATGAAACAGTTATTCAACAGATAGCCACTCACAGTAGTGTCATAGGTGGTGGGAACCAGAATGAGGAAGCAGAAGCTGGGAAAGTAAAGGAAATGTGTTTGTTGTCACAGGATTACAACCAACAGAAATCAGCCTTGAACAAAAGTTTATTGACTCTTATGCCAGGTTTTCTTTCAAAGACACTATTGGCATACAATGGTAATTTGTGATAAACTCGAATGCTTGAAAAATCTGTTGATACTATAAGTGGATCTGCCGGAATCAAAATAATCATTTTTCTTGGCTGTAGAGAAGGGTGTAATAGCGCCACATGATGCTTCACTGGTACAGATGGTAATTGATTAAAGTAAAGAATATTGTTATCCATAATATTTGCATAGTTTCCGTACACCTAAAGAGAATAATTGGCTTTGACACACCTGCTAAGAAGCGATGGAGAAGGCTCAGTGGACATGGCACTCTGCGCGTCACTTGGGTTTTCGATTCAGTTTCCCTGAATTTTCTATTGCACCTCAATGACCACAACAGCACTTGACGCAGCACCATTTCCAGGGTCAGGAGTGTGGGCTCAGGTGGTGCCTCTGCTCAGAGTCTGTCACTTGGCTTTTGGGCTGCCTCCTCTCCCAGAGGCTGGGCTAGAAGAGCCCACCTCCAAGGGCAGGGGGTGGTTGATGGGGTCTGTTTAATTGTAGTAACTCGATGCAGGCTGGAGTCTTTGCTGAAAGTTAGAAGCCCCTCACCACGCTGCATGTGAATTGCCAACTGAAGCAGAAAAGAACAACCCGTTGCTAAGACAGAAGATTAAGTAACACAGCCAATCATGGAGGTGATGACTCAGCACTTGCACCATATTTGATTGGTTAGAAAATAAACAAGTCCCACTTTTGCCCACAGGCAGGGGTGTGGACAGACTTACATGAAGGTGTGGATGTCCTTCATGTATAGAGGGCTGTGAGTCCAAGAGGTGGGTGTGACTGGAGTTCAACTTCAAGTTTGTTGCCCACAAGTACCAGTAGTAATTTGAATTTAAAATGATGTAAATGCATGGAAACATTGCTTGCCAACTCTTAGATAATGTATTTGTGTCAATAAATATTTGGTCATTTAATTTTTATCTTTCATGCAATAAGACATTTAATCTTTGTTATGACTATAAATACAGAGAAGTAGATTATTTTAAAATTGTTCCAAAAGTCCACAAGCAATAAATGCTTGAGAGGGTGTGGAGAAAAGGGAACCCTCTTACACTGTTGGTGGGAATGCAAACTAGTACAGCCACTATGGAGAACAGTGTGGAGATTCCTTAAAAAACTGGAAATAGAACTGCATTATGACCCAGCAATCCCACTGCTGGGCATACACACTGAGGAAACCAGAAGGGAAAGAGACACGTGTACCCCAATGTTCATCGCAGCACTGTTTATAATAGCCAGGACATGGAAGCAACCTAGATGTCCATCAGCAGATGAATGGCTAAGAAAGCTGTGGTACATATACACAATGGAGTATTACGCAGCCATTAAAAATAATACATTTGAATCAGTTCTAATGAGGAGGATGAAACTGGAGCCTATTATACAGAGTGAAGTAAGCCAGAAAGAAAAACACCAATACAGTATATTAACACATATATATGGAATTTAGAAAGATGGTAACGACAACCCTGTATGCGAGACAGCAAAAGAGACACAGATGTATAGAAGTCTTTTGGACTCTGTGGAGGGGGAGATGATTTGGGAGAATGGCATTAAAACATGTATAATATCATATAAGAAACAAATCGCCAGTCCAGGTTTGATGCAGGATACAGGAAGCTTGGGGCTGGTGCACTGGGATGACCCAGAGGGATGGTATGGGGAGGGAGGTGGAAGGGGGGTTCAGGATGGGGAACACATGTATACCCGTGGTGGATGCATGTTGATGTATGGCAAAACCAGTACAATATTGTAAAGTAAAAAAAAATAAAAAAAATTATTTTAAAAGGCTCAGAATGTAGACTTTCATTGAAAAATGCACTACAGAAAAACTAGCACCTTGAACTTACTGGGGGGATTTCCCTAGACTTTAAAGAAAAGAATTGGGTGGAAAATTACAGCTGATAATACACTGGAAGGCTGAGGAGGGGCTGTGGCCCTCGACCTCGTCAGTCAGTCAGTTCAGTCACTCAGTCACGTCTGACGCTTTGTGACCCCATGGACTGGAGCACGCCAGGCTCCCCTGTCCATCACCAACAAGAGCGCATAGATGACATGAATACTTTGCGGTTTCCCTCTGCACTGAGAGCAACTTTGGCTCCAGTGCTAGGGGATGGGAAGAGTATTTTATGGAAGCACTTTTGGCATCGTTTTTCCCTTGTGGCTCAGCTGGTTTAGAGTCTGCCTGCAATGTGGGAGACCTGGGTTCCATCCCTGGGTTGGGAAGATCCCCTGGAGAAGGGAAAGGCTACCCAATCCAGTATTCTGGCCTGGAGAATTCCATGGACTGTATAGTCTATGAGGTCGCAAAGAGTCGGACACGACTGAGCAACTTCCTATTTCTATACGATAGTGATCCTACTTTCTAGGTTGTGCAGTGTTCTATCTGTTTCCTCAGCACCGAACCCCTCAATGATCAGATTTCTGAAAGTTAAAGAGGTGTGTTTTTTACCCATATTTTATATCCAGAACTTTGCATAGGTGACATGCATTCAGTAAATGTTGACTTAATTCATTATTCAAATTACTCATAGAATTAAAGAATAATTGCATCTTGTGTTTTATCAGCTATTAAAATGAGTCTATATCTTCTATAAACTCTCTTTCTATAAATGTGTTTGTGTGTGTGTTTAGTCCTTGAGTTCTGGAAATCACATTTTTCCTATATATCTTTAAAAATAGAAAATTTTAAGATTCCGGTATCAGAAATAATAAGTCTATTTTATAATAATGAGTCACATTAGAAAAAAGTATTCACTTTTTAACATCATATAGTTTTATAAAGTGTTCTCCCATGAGATCTGTACATTTAATGTGAGACAGATTGTCAGAGAATTCTAAGTGAAATGGTTTCATTTTTGTTTCAAGGAAAGTAATTTTTGAAAGACAAAAAAGATAATTAAAATAGTTGTTTTAAATTTGTACTATTTAAATAGATCTAGTTCCAATAAGAGAATTGACTAGATGCATTTAGCATTAAAATATCTAAAATGCTTCCAGGATATTCAAATGATTGTCACTTACAGATATCTAGTCATCACAGTTGTTCTGCAGTTGAAGTTGTAACATAGATACTGCAAACAGGAGCCTCATGTAGCTGATGTGAAGGATGTCTGAGCTGTTGGAGCAAAAACAATGTCTTCAAACTCAGAAGATTCCCCCTTCAAGTAATCATTAAATCTGATAGGATTAAAAATTTTCTTTCTGGACCTTGATTTGGATGATGGCGGGTAGGAGAGCCAGTCAGATGAAGTCACAGAGCAGAGCAGTCAGTGGATGTCTGTCACCTTACAGACACCTTACAGACGTGTCACCTAAGGGCTCCGTGATCCACTTAACATGTACATGCTGACTGCTGACTCCTGGACCAGAAAACATGCCACGTGGACATCTGTTTATTTAAATGCTCTAAAATTGTGATTCATCATGGTTGCAGGAAATGTGCCAAATACCTTTCTTATGAATTTGTATGAATGTTACTATAACTGTGTACCACATAAAACTATGTCACATGTGACAGGGCTGTAGTCGATGCATTCCCTTCACAAAGCCTTAGTCACTCCAGGTGTCCACATGACTTGGCAGTTCCTCCCACATAAAGTTGAGACGATATCCCAGCCTCACTGATGTCCAAGTCCGTCTTTATCCAGTGGACTTTAGCAGACCTGGTAGGAGGGAAAGTTTGGTTTTAACTTGCCCTCAGCCTGGGAAGACCATAGTCAGGCAGCCCCCTGTCCAAGGCACATGAGACAATGGAGGGACCCTCCCCTGGGAATGAACCATGTCCAGCCCTGCCTGGATCCGCCAACACCCAGCACACACATTGTGTGGAAAGAATAAACCACAGCTTTGGGACAACTGAGCTGTGGGATGGTTTTCGATTGTGATTTGCGTGCATGCTAAGTCGCTTCAGTCATGTCCGACTCTTTGCGATCCCAAGGACAGCAGCCTGACAGGCTCTTCTGTCCATGAGATTCTCCAGGCATGAAAACTGGAGTGGGATGCTGTGCCCTCCTCCAGGGGATCTTCCTGATCCAGAGATTGAACCCATGTCTCTTATGTCTTCTGCATAATTACTCTGCTTACCAGAGTAATTAAACACACATGTCTCTAAGCATAGAAGGATTCCCAAATTTGCAGTGCAAATGCAGATAACTCTAATATAGTCTGCTTTTGATGCATATTGATGTATGGCAAAACCAATACAATATTGTAAATAAAATAAAATAAAATGATGATAAAGATGCTTTTCTCCAAGTATTTCTATTGTGCCAGTACTAAAACAATGGGCAGATTTATGGTCAGTAACTAAAACCTCAAACGTACATTTTCCTTTCTATGTACCCTTCTGTTTTTCCCTTAGGTGAAGAAGTAATAACAATTGTGGGGACAACATGGGAAGAAAAATACAGGCACATACACAGTTGAAGTTTTCTGATAAGTTCTCCATTATATTGGAAGCAAAATGCTATATTTTACGGTCTTGTCACACACATAGTTATAAGCAGGTACTCTGGATTTTTCTACTAAATAAACATTCAAGAAAAATAACTAGAGAAGGCATGTTTGAACTACCTGTAAAGGCAGCAGAAAGAAGGAGACAACAATTAGCTCTCAGTACTGATTAACAAGACTTGGTGGCTAGGGCTGGACAGAGGTTTTGTTCTGTCGATGATGTCTGTAAATTAGTCTCTTGTAGGTGTTGGGAACATATCTGCTTGCTTTACTGTTTCTATCTGTTATGATTTCATAAGTCAAATATTTCTCTTACAAAGTGTTTCATTGCTCATATTTTACTTCCTCCTGTGAATCAATTACATCTCTCAGAAAAACAAAAATTACAAATTTAGTCGGATCAAACAAATCAAGTAGGCGAAACAGAAAATGCATGGAATCTTTGACTGTAAACAAGTCATTAATATTTCTGTGATTCTGTTGTTTATGACTCAAAAAAAATAAGAAATGAGCCTGCTTGAGAACAGTTTTAGGTAGAGGTTTTGCATTAATGGTTGTTGCTAAGGGCAAAGTGTGGAAATTCTAAAATAAAAATAAGAGATTGCTATGAATAAGTAATATTTAACTAATTAAACTTTAGTCACCACTGTTGCAACTACATAAGATAGTATTCTTCTAGAATTTCGTTTCCATTTCTGCACTTTTGTAAATGCATAGTATATTTAATTATCTTTGGAATACATCCATTGGAAAAAAAAACAGCTGAAGATGTGACTGAAATGTCAGATTTTATAAATATTAGTAAATCTTCTCTGCACATTGCTAGCACCACTG
Source organism: Bos grunniens (assembly GCF_055505025.1). Classification (NCBI taxonomy): domain Eukaryota; kingdom Metazoa; phylum Chordata; class Mammalia; order Artiodactyla; family Bovidae; genus Bos; species Bos grunniens. Next base: position 62,351,794 of record NC_141178.1, on the reverse strand, counting down.
CTGTGGTTCAGTTGCTCAGTCATGTCTGACTCTTTGCAACCACATGGAATGTAGCACGCCAGGCTTCCCTGGCCTTCACTATCTCCCAGAGTTTGCTCAAACTCATGTCCGTTGAGTCGGTGATGCCATCCAACTATCTCATCCTCTGTTTCCCCTTCTCTTTCTGCTCTCAATCTTTCCAACATCAGGATCTTTTCCAATGAGTTGCGTGGCTCTTTGTATCAGATGGCCAAAGTATTGGAGCTTCAGCCTCATAATCAGTTCTTACAATGAATATTTAGGGTTGATTTCCTTTAGGATTGACTGGTTTAATGGTAGTACCGTATTTTTAATCAAAAGAATTAATTTAAATATTTCAGTGAGCTTTCTAAGTGTTCATATTACATTTTTCATAATGAAGATACTTTCATTGCTTTCAAATTATAAAATTAATATATAGTCAATTAAAACATTTCAGGTCACATCAGAAACCAAAAAACTTCACAATAGTATGATCTATAGCATTGGAAAAAGAATGAACCTGATGCTTAACTTGAAGGTGGCTGCTAATTTTTCAATGGACTGCTGTATCTAGTGTTGGGGGTGTGGTGTGTGTGTGGCCCTTTGCACTGTTTTGGAGGCAGGCAGTCTTACCTTCTGGGGAGGAATTTTTGCAAATTGATGCTCTGGCTTTTCTGTGATCTGTTCTCCTTTTTATATCCTGACTTATTTTTTACATATTTTATCTTTTAAAAATTTTTAATTGAAGGATAATTACCGAATTTTGTGATTTTCTGTCATATGTCACCAAGAATCAGCCATAGGTACATCCATGTCCCCTCTATCCTGACTCTCCTTCCCATTTCCCTCCTCAGCCCACCCTTCTAGACTGTCACAGAGCCCCTGTTTGAGTTTTCTGAGTCACACAGGAAATTCCCACTGGCTATCTACTTTACATATGGCATTGTAAATTTCCATGTTACTCTCTCCATAAATCTCACCTTCTCCCTCCTCCCCTCCCCCATGTCCATAGGTCTGTTCTCTGTGTCTGTTTCTCCATTGCTGCCCTGAAAATAAATTCATCAGTACCGTCTTTTTAGATTCCATATATATGCATCAGTATACAATATTTGTATTTCTTTCTGACTTATGTCACTCTGTATAATAGGCTCTAGGTTCGTCCACCTCATTAGAACCTACTCAAATGCATTCTTTTTTATGGCTGAGTAGTATTGCATTGCATAGATGTACCACAGATTCTTTATCCTTTCATCTGTTGATGGATATCTAGGTTACTTCCATGTTCTAGCTATAGTAAATAGTGCAGCAATGAGCAATGGGATACATGTGTATTTTTCAATTTTGATTTCCTCAGGGTATATGCCTAGGAGTGGGATTGCTGTGTCATATGGTGGTTTTATTTCTAGTATTTTAAGGAATCTCGATACCATCTTCCACAGTTTACATTCCCATTAGCAATGCAAGAGCATTCTGTTTTCTCCACACCCTCCTCACCTTTTATTGTTTGTAGACATTTTGATGATGGACATTCTGACCAGTGTGAGGTGGTATCTCATTGTAGTTTTGATTTGCATTTCTCTGATAATGAGTGATGTTGAGCATCTTTCCATGTGCTTATTAGCCATCTATATGTCTTCGCTGGAGATATTTCTTTTTAGGTTTTTTTCCCCACCCTTTTTGATTGGGTTTTTCTGGTATTGAGTTGTATGAGCTGCTTGTATATTTTGGAAATTAATTCTTTGTCAGTTGTTTCATTTGCTACTATTTTCTCCCATTCTGAGGGTTGTTGTTGTTTTTTTGTTTTTTTTTTTTACCTTGTTTGTAGTTTTCTTTGCTGTGCAAAAGTTTTTAAGTTTAATTAGGTCCCACTTGTTTATTTTTGTTTTTATTTCCATTGCTCTAGGAGATAGGTCAGAGAAGATCTTGCTTTGATTTATGTTGAATGTTCTATGTTTTTCTCTAAGACTTTTATAGTTTCTGGTCTTACATTTAGGTCTTTAATACATTTTGAGTTTATCTTTGTGTGTGGCATTAGGAAAAGTTCTTAGTCGCTCAGTCATGTATGACGCTTTGCGACCACATGGACTGCAGCCTGCCAGGCTCCTCTGTTCATGGGATTCTCCAGGCAAGAATACTGGAGTGGATTGCCATGCCCTTCTCCAGGGGATCTTCCCAACCCAGGAATAGGACTCAGGTCTCCAGCATTGCAGGCAGATTCTTTACTGAGTGAGCCACCAGGGAAGCCCAATGTGGCATTAGGAAGTGTTCTAATTTCACTCTTTTGCATGTAGATGTCCAGTTTTCCCAGCATCACTTCTTGAAGAGGCTATTTTTGCCCTGTTGTATATTCTTGCCTCCTTTGTCAAAAACAAGTTAAGTGCCTGGGTTTATCTCTGGGTTCTTCATCTTGTTCCATTGGTCTATATTTCTGTTTTTGTGCCAGTATCATACTGTCTTGATGACTGTAGCTTTGTAGTATAGTCTGAAGTCATGAAGTTTGATTCCTCCAGCTCCATTCTTCTTTCTCAAGACTGCGTTGGCTATTTGGGGTCCTTTGTGTTTCCATATGAATTGTGAAATTTTTTGTTCTAGTTCTGTGAAAAATGCCATTGGTAATTTGATAGGGATCACATTGAATCTGTAGATTGCATTTGGTAGTATATTCATTTTCATAATATTGATTCTTCCTACCCAGGAACATGGAATATCTCTCCATTTGTTTATGTCATCTTTGATTTCTTTCATCAGTGTCTTATGATTTTCTGTTTACAGGTCTTTTGTCTCCTTAGGTGGATTTATTACTAGATACTTTATTCTTTTTGTTGCAATGCTGAACGGGATTGATTCCTTAATTCTGATTTTTCATTTTTAGGATATAGGAATGCAAGTGATTTCTGTGTATTGAACTTGTATCCTGTAACTTTGCTGAATTCACTGATTAGCTCTAGTAATTTTCTGATAGTTTCTTTTGGGTTTTCTATGTATAGGATCATATAATCTGCAAATAGTGAGAGTTTTACTTCTTTTCTGATCTGGATTCTTTTTATTTCTTTTTCTTCTCTAATTGTGTAGCTAATGCTTCCAAAACTAGGTTGAAAAATAGTGGTGAGAGTGGACACCCTTGTCTTGCTCCTGATCCTAGAAGGAATGCTTTTAGTTTTTCACCATTGAGAATTATGTTTTCTGTAGGCTTATCATAGATGGCCTTTACTATGTTGAGGGAGGTTCCTTCCATGCCCATTTTTTGAAGCATTTTTATCATAAAAGGGTGCTGAATTTTGCTGAAGGCTTTTTTTGCATCTACTAAGATGATCATATTGTTTCTAATCTTTCAATTTTGTTAATATGGTGTATTACATTGATTGATTTACGTATATTGAAGAATCCTTGCATACCTGGAATTGTGAGATAGTTTGAACTGCTGAAACCTGGCTTGCAGAATTTTGAGCATTACTTTACTAGCGTGTGAGATGAGTGCAATTGTGTGGTAGTTTGAGCATTCTTTGGCATTGCCTTTCTTTGGGATTGGAATGAAAACTGACCTTTTCCAGTCCTGTGGCCACTGCTGAGTTTTCCAAATTTGCTGGCATATTGAGGGCAGCCCTTTCACAGCATCATCTTTCAGGATTTGAAATAGCTCAACTGGAATTCCATCACTTTCACTAGCTTTGTTCGTAGTGATGCTTTCTAAGGCCCACTTGACTTCACATTCCAGGATGTCTGGCTCTAGGTGAGTGATCACACCATTGTGATTATCTGCGTCATGAAGATCTTTTCTGTACAGTTCTTTTGTGTATTCTTGCCACCTCTTCTTAACATCTTAATCTTCTATTAGGTCCATACCATTTCTGTCCTTTATCGAGCCCATCTTTGCATGAAATGTTCCCTTGGTATATCTCCTTTTCTTGAAGAGATCTCTAGTCTTTCCCATTCTATTGTTTTCCTCTATTTCTTTGCATTGATCACTGAGGAAGGTTTTGTTACCTCTCCTTGCTATTCTTTGGAACTCTCCATTCAAATGGATATATCTTTCCTTTTCTCCTTTGCCTTTAGCTTCTCTTCTTTCTCAGGTTTTTGAAAGGCCTCCTCGGACAACCATTTTGCTTTTTTGCATTTCTTTTTCTTGGGGATGATCTGATCCCTGCCTCCTGTACAATGTCACAAACCTCCATCAATAGTTCTTCAGGCACTCTATCAGATTTAATCCCTTGAATCTATTTGTCACTTCCACTGTATAATTATAAGGTATTTGATTTAGGTCATACCTGAATGGTCTAGTGGTTTTCCCTACTTTCTCCAATTTAAGTCTGAATTTTGCTATCAGGAGTTCATGATCTGAGCCACAGTCAGCCTCTTGTCTTGTTTTCGCTAACTGTATAAAGCTTCTCTATATTTGGCTGCAAAGAATATAATCAATCTGATTTTGGTAGTGACCATCTGGTGATGTCCATGTGTCTTCTCTTTTTGTTGGAAGAGGGTGTTTGCTATGACTAGTGCATTCTCTTGGCAAAAGTCTGTTAACCTTCACCTTGCTTCATTTTGTACTCCAAGGCTGACTTTGCCTGTTACTCCAGGTATCTCTTGACTTCCTACTTTTGGATTCCAGTTCCAATAATGAAAAGGAGATCAAATTGCCAACATCTACTGGATCATCAAAAAAGCAAGAGAGTTCCAGAAAAACATCTACTTCTGCTTTATTGACTATGCCAAAGCCTTTGACTCTGTGGTTCACAACAAACTGTGGAAAATTCTTCAAGACATGACAATACCAGACCACCTGACCTGCCTCCTGAGAAATCTGTATGCAGGTCAAGAAGCAACAGTAAGTACTGGACATGAAACAGCAGACTGGATCCAAATTGGGAAAGGAGTATGTCAAGGCTGTATATTGTCACCCTGCTGATTTAACTTATATGCAGAATACATCATGTGAAATGCTGGGCTGGATGAAGCACAAGCTGTAATCAAGATTGCTGGGAGAAATATCAATAACCTCATATATGCAGATGACACCACCATTATGGCAGAAAGCAAAGAACCAACGAGCCTTTTGATGAAAGTGAAAGGTGGGGAGTGAAAAAGTTGGCTTAAAACTCAACATTCAGAAAACAAAGATCATGGCATCCGGTCCCATCACTTCATGGCAAATAGATGGGGGAACAGTGGAAAGAGTGACAGACTTTATTTTCTTGGACTCCAGAATCACTGCAGATGGTGACTGCAGCCATGTAATTAAAGGATGCTTGATTCTTAGAAGAAAAGATATGAGAAACCTAGACAGCATATCAAAGAACAGAGACATTACTTTGCCTACAAAGATCTATCTAGTCTAAGCTATGGTTTTTCCATAATTATGTGTGGATGTGAAAGTTGGACTATAAAGAAAGCTGAGCACCAAAAAATTGATGGTTTTGAACTGTGATGTTGCAGAAGACTCTTGAGAGTTCCTCAGACAGCAAGGAGATCAAACTAGTCCATCCTAAGGAAATCAGTCCAGAATATTCCTTAGAAGGACTGATGCTGAAGCTGAAGCTCCAGTACTTTGTCCACCTGATGCGAAGAACTAACTCAATGGAAAAGACCCTGATGCTGGGAAATACTGAAGGTGGGAGGAGAAAGGGATGACAGAGGAGATGGTTGGATGGCATAACTGACTTGATGGACATGAGTTTGAGCAAGCTCTGAGAGTTGGTGATGGACAGGGAAGCCTGGTGTGCTGCAGTCCATGTGGTCTCAAAGAGTCAGACACAACTGAGCAACTGAATTGACTGACTGCATCGCTGGAATAAACCGGATTTGATCATGGTGTATGAGCTTTTTAATGTGTTGTTGAATTCTGTTTGCTAGATTTTTGTTGATGACTTTTGCATCTATGCTCATCAGTGATATTAGCCTATAATTTTCCTTTTTGTGTGTTGTCTTTGCCTGGTTTTGGTATCAGCATGATTGTGGCCATGTAGAATGAGTTTGGAAGTGTTCCTTCCTCTGCAATTTCTTGGAAGAGTTTCAGAAAAATAGACATTAGCCCTTCTATAAATGTTCGATAGAATTCCCCTGTGATGCCATCTGGTCCTGGGCTTTTGTTTGGGGGAAGATTTTTGATCACTGTTTTGATTTCAGTTTTTGTAATTGGGTTGTTCACATTTTCTATTTCTTTCTGGTTCAGGCTTGGAAGGTTGAACTTTTCTAAGAATCTGTCCATTTCCTCTAGGTTGTCCATTTTATTAGCATATAGTTGCTCATAATATTCTCTTCTGATCTTATGTATTTCTGTGTAGTCTGTTGTAACCTCTCCTTTTTCATTTTTAGTTTTGTTGATTTGACTTTTCTCCCATTTTTTCTTGATGAGTCTGGCTAGTGGTTTGTTAATTTTGTTTATTTTCTCAGAGAACCAGCTTTATTAATCTTTGCTATTGCTTCCTTCATTTCTTTTTCATTTATTTCTGCCCTGATCTTTATGATTCTTTCCTTCTGCAGACTTTGGGGTCTTTTGGTTCTTCTTTTTCCAGCTGCTTTAGATGTAGAGTTAGGTTGTCTATTCTTGTTTCATGAGGTATGATTTTATTGCTATAAACTTTCCTCTTAGGACTGCTTTTGCTGAACCCCATAGATTTTGGGTCATTGAGTTTTCATTGTCATTTATTTCTAGGAATCTTTTGATTTCCCTCCTCATTTCTTCAGTAACCTCTTCATTATTTACTAGAGCATTTTAGTAACACAAAATCCATAAGTTTGTGTTTTTTGCAGTTTTTTTTTTCCCTGTAGTTGATATCTAGTCTCATAGTGTTGTGGTCAGAGAAGACACTTGATACAATTTCAATTTTCTTAAATTTACTGAGGCTTGATTTGTGGCCCAAGATGTGGTCTATCCTGGAGGATGATCCATGTGCACTTGAGAGGAAAGTGTATTCTTCTGCATTTGGATGAAATGTCTTGAAGACATCAATCAGGTCCATTTGGTCTATTGTTTCATTTAAGGGTTGTGTTTTCTTCTTGGTTCTGTTTTGATGATTTTTGCATTGGTGTAAGTGGGTGTTAAAGTCCCCGACCATTATTGTGCTACTGTCCATTTCCCCTCTTATGCCTATTAGTGTTTGCCTTATGTATTGAGATGCTCCTATGTTGGGTGCATAAACAATTACAATTGTTATGCCTTCTTCTTGGATTGATCCCCTGATCACTAGGTAGTGTCCTTCTCTGTCTCTTAAAATATTCTTTATTTTAAAATTTATTTAGTCTGAAATAAGGATTGCCACTCTGGCTTTCTTTTGGTTTCCATTTGCATGGAATACCTTTTTCCATCCTCTTACTTTCAGTCTGTATGTGTCTCTAGGTCTGAAGTGGGTCTCTTGTAGCAGTGTATATATATGGGTCTTACTTTATCTTTTGGTTGGTGCATTCAATCCATTTACATTTAGGTAATTATTGATACATGTATTCCTACTGGCATTTTCTTGATTGTTTTGGGTTTGTTTTTGTAGGTCTTTCCTTTCTCTTGTGTTTACTGGCTATGTAAGCCCCTTTAGTATTTGTTGCATGGCTGGTTTGGTGGTGCTAAATTCTCTTACCTTCTGCTTATCTGTAAAGCTTTTGATTTCTCCATCAATTTTGAATGAGCTTTTTGTTGCATATAGTAATCTTGGTCATAGATTTTTCTCTTTCAGTACTTTAAATTATCCTGTGATTCCCTTCTGGCCTGCAAAGTTTCTGCTGAAAGATCTGCTGTTAATCTTATGGGTTTTCCCTTGTATGTTACTTGTTGTTTTTCCCTTGCTGCTTTTATTATTTATTCTTTGTGTTTAATCTCTATAAGCTTGATTAATATGTGTCTCAATGTGTTTCTCCTTGGGTGTATCCTATAAGGGATTCTCAGCACTTCTTGGACTTGATTGACTATTTCATTTCCCATGTTGTGGAAGTTTTCAACTATAATTTCTTCAAAAATTTTCTCAGTGTCTTTCTTTTTCTCTTCTTCCTCTGGGACCCTTAAAACTCAAATGGTGATGTGTTTAATATTGTCCCAAAGATCTCTGAATGTATCCTCAATTCTTTTCATTCTTTTCCCTTTATTCTGCTCTTCAGCAGTTGTTTCCACCATTCTATCTTCCTGCTTACTTATTCATTCCTCTGCCTCAATTATTCTGCTACTGATTCCTTATAGAGTATTTTAAATTAAATTTTAATTAATTTTAACAATTTTAATTAAAGTAAGTGTGTTATTCATCTCTGTTTGCTTATTCTTTACTTCTTCTATGTCCTTGGTGACTGTATAAACTGTGTTAAATGTTTCTTGCATTTTCTCCATTCTATTTTCTAGTCTTCAGAGCATCTTTACTATCATTATTCTGAATTCTCTTTCAGGTAGATTGCTTATTTCCTCTACATTTATTTGGTCTTGTGAGTTTCTACCTTGCTCTTTCATTTGTGCTATGTTTCTCTGCCTTTTCTTTTTTTTTTTTAATTTTATTTTATTTTTAAACTTTACATAATTGTATTAGTTTTGCCAAATATCAAAATGAATCCACCACAGGTATACATGTGTTCCCCATCCTGAACCCTCCTCCCTCCTCCCTCCCCATACCATCCCTCTGGGTTGTCCCAGTGCACTAGCCCCAAGTATCCATATCGTGCATTGAACCTGGACTGGCAACTCATTTCATACATGATATTTTACATGTTTCAATGCCATTCTCCCAAATCTTCCCACCCTCTCCCTCTCCCACAGAGTCCATAAGACTGTTCTATACATCAGTGTCTCTTTTGCTGTCTCGTACACAGGGTTATTGTTACCATCTTTCTGAATTCCATATATATGTGTTAGTATACTGTATTGGTGTTTTTCCTTCTGGCTTACTTCACTCTGTATAATAGGCTCCAGTTTCATCCACCTCATTAGAACTGATTCAAATGTATTCTTTTTAATGGCTGAGTAATACTCCATTGTGTATATGTACCACAGCTTTCTTATCCATTCATCTGCTGATGGGCATCTAGGTTGCTTCCATGTCCTGGCTATTATAAACAGTGCTGTGATGAACATTGGGGTACACGTGTCTCTTTCCCTTCTGGTTTCCTCAGTGTGTATGCCCAGCAGTGGGATTGCTGGATCATAAGGCAGTTCTATTTCCAGTTTTTAAAGGAATCTCCACACTGTTCTCCATAGTGGCTGTACTAGTTTGCATTCCCACCAACAGTGTAAGAGGGTTCCCTTTTCTCCACACCCTCTCCAGCATTTATTATTTGTAGACTTTTGGAATGCAGCCATTCTGACTGGTGTGAAATGGTACCTCATAGTGGTTTTGATTTGCATTTCTCTGATAATGAGTGATGTTGAGCATCTTTTCATGTGTTTGTTAGCCATCTGTATGTCTTCTTTGGAGAAATGTCTATTTAGTTCTTTGGCCCATTTTTTGATTGGGTCATTTATTTTTCTGGAGTTGAGCTGTAGGAGTTGCTTGTATATTTTTGAGATGAGTTGTTTGTCAGTTGCTTCATTTGCTATTATTTTCTCCCATTCTGAAGGCTGTCTTTTCACCTTGCTAATAGTTTCCTTTGATGTGCAGAAGCTTTTAAGGTTAATTAGGTCCCATTTGTTTATTTTTGATTTTATTTCCAATGTTCTGGGAAGTGGGTCATAGAGGATCCTGCTGTGATGTATGTCAGAGAGTGTTTTGCCTATGTTCTCCTCTAGGAGTTTTATAGTTTCTGGTCTTAGGTTTAGATTTTTAATCTGTTTTGAGTTTATTTTTGTGTATGGTGTTAGAAAGTGTTCTAGTTTCATTCTTTTACAAGTGGTTGACCAGATTTCCCAGCACCACTTGTTAAAGAGATTGTCTTTAATCCATTGTATATTCTTGCCTCCTTTGTCAAAGATAAGGTGTCCATATGTGCGTGGATTTATCTCTGGGCTTTCTATTTTGTTCCATTGATCTATATTTCTGTCTTTGTGCCAGTACCATACTGTCTTGATAACTGTGGCTTTGTAGTAGAGCCTGAAGTCAGGTAGGTTGATTCCTCCAGTTCCATTCTTCTTTCTCAGGATCGCTTTGGCTATTCGAGGTTTTTTGTATTTCCATACAAATTGTGAAATTATTTGTTCTAGCTCTGTGAAGAATACTGTTGGTAGGGATTGCACTGAATCTATAAATTGCTTTGGGTATTATACTCATTTTCACTATATTGATTCTTCCAATCCATGAACATGGTATATTTCTCCATCTATTAGTGTCCTCTTTGATTTCTTTCACCAGTGTTTTATAGTTTTCTATATATAGGTCTTTAGTTTCCTTAGGTAGATATATTCCTAAGTATTTTATTCTTTCCGTTGCAATGGTGAATGGAATTGTTTCCTTAATTTCTCTTTCTGTTTTCTCATTATTAGTGTATAGGAATGCAAGGGATTTCTGTGTGTTGATTTTATATCCTGCAACTTTACTATAATCATTGATTAGTTCTAGTAATTTTCTGGTGGAGTCTTTAGGGTTTTCTGTGTAGAGGATCATGTCATCTGCAAACAGTGAGAGTTTTACTTCTTCTTTTCCAATTTGGATTCCTTTTATTTCTTTTTCTGCTCTGATTGCTGTGGCCAAAACTTCCAAAACTATGTTGAATAGTAATGGTGAAAGTGGGCACCCTTGTCTTGTTCCTGACTTTAGAGGAAATGCTTTCACTTTTTCACCATTGAGGATAATGTTTGCTGTGGGTTTGTCATATATAGCTTTTATTATGTTGAGGTATGTTCCTTCTATTCCTGCTTTCTGGAGAGTTTTTTACCATAAATGGATGTTGAATTTTGTCAAAGGCTTTCTCTGCATCTATTGAGATAATCATATGGTTTTTATTTTTCAGTTTGTTAATGTGGTGTATTACATTGATTGATTTGCAGATATTGAAGAATCCTTGCATCCCTGGGATAAAGCCCACTTGGTCATGGTGTATGATCTTTTTAATGTGTTGTTGGATTCTGATTGCTAGAATTTTGTTAAGGATTTTTGCATCTATGTTCATCAGTGATATTGGCCTGTGGTTTTCTTTTTTTGTGGGATCTTTGTCAGGTTTTGGTATTAGGGTGATGGTGGCCTCATAGAATGAGTTTGGAAGTTTACCTTCCTTTGCAATTTTCTGGAAGAGTTTGAGCAGGATAGGTGTTAGCTCTTCTCTAAATTTTTGGTAGAATTCAGCTGTGAAGCCGTCTGGACCTGGGCTTTTGTTTGCTGGAAGATTTTTGATTACAGTTTCAATTTCCGTGCTTGTGATGGGTCTGTTATTTCTCTGCCTTTTCATCATTTTTTTCTAACTTGCTCCACTTGACGTCTCCTTTTCCCCAGGCTTCAGGGTTATATTCCTTCTTCCTTTTGGTTTTTGCCCTTGGAGGGAAAGTTTGTTTGAGTAGTTTGTGTTGATTTCTTGTTAGGGGTGACTTGTGCCTGTATTCTAGTGGGAGAAGATCAAGCAGATTGAGCAGGTAATTACAAAAATAATGGGACATATACACACAGTTCCACACATACAGTTATAACCAAAGTATTCTAAAGAAAAGAATACCTAAGATTGACTTGGTGAACAAGGGAAATCAAAAGTGATATTGATCAAGTAAAAGCAGAGCTAGCTAATGCTCAATCTGGAAAACTGAGTATGTGCATGGTGTCAACTGTGTAATATAAAAAAAGAGAATAAGAATTTAATTTACTTGGTGAAAAAGGAAAGAGTGAAGAAAAAAAAGGAGAAGAAAAAGGAGAGAAAAAAAAAGAGGAGAAGGGAAGGAAAAGAAAAAAAGAGGGAAAAGAGAAAAAGAGGGAAAATAAGATAATAAAAGGGTAATTTTATTACCTTTTTGGAAAAGAGGGTAATTTAAAAAAAGGATAAAAGAAAAAATAGAAGAGAAAAGATAAATAGATATATGTGGAAAAGTTTTATATATATTCAGGAATAGCTACAGCCAGTAAAGAACTATAGAAAAAGCAGTTTAATACATCAAAAACAAAATCAAAAAGCTTTTTTAAAAAACTATAAAAACAAAGAAGGAAACTCCACAGCACTGCAAAAGGCTAATGTGAAGGTGGAATATGAAGGGGGAATAAACAGTGTAATTTATAAGAAAAAAGAAAAGGTTCTCAAGGTCGTAGCTCTTCTTGGTTGTAGAGTCTGCCCCCATTGATAGGGTTGGATTAGTGCCCTGTCATGTCTTCCTTGTTAGGGAGCTTGTGTCTGTGTTCTGGTTGATGGAGATGGATCTTGTCTCTTTGAAGGGCAGTGCAGTGTCCAGTAGCAGGTTTTGTGGTGTCTATGGGTTCAGTTGGAAGAGGAAATGGCAACCCACTCCAGTATTCTTGCCTGGAGAATCCCATGGACAGAGGAGCCTGGGAGGCTACAGTTCATGGGGTCACAAGAGTTGGACACAACATGACTTAGTGACTAAACCAACATGGGTTGAGTATGTCTTTGGTCAGTCCTTCTGGTTTTGGCAGTGTTAGACACATCTCTTTCTGCAGGTACTTCAACTCTCAGCATATCTTCACTGCCGTCAGCTCCTACTTGTTCCTGGGATCATTGCTGGTGCTTCTGTTCCACTATCCCACCCTGCACTGCTGACACCTGCTAGGTAGGGGCCTGTGTGGATCTTCTCTCAGCTCCCTGACCATGCCCTCTGCACCAAGAGATGAGTGTGGGCTTCCCTCAGCCCCTGAGCCTGCCCTCACATTCGCAGGTTGTGTGTGCCCTTGTCTCAGATCCCTAGGCATGCCCTGTGTATCATGGGGTTTGTGCTCACCTGTCTCAGTTCCCCAGGCCCATCCTCTTCGTCATGGGGCTTAAGTGTTCTTCTTTTGGCTTCCCAGGCCTGTCCTCTGTGCCACGAGGGTTGTGTGTGCTGCAGAGGTTTGTATGCCTACCAACTCTCGGTTGCCCCAGCCTGCCCTCTGTTTGGGAACTTTGTCTGTGAGCTGTTAATGGGCTGAGAAGTGCAGCTTTCTGTTTTCTACCCTCTAAGTCCCTGCTTTGCCCAGTTTTCCAAGACTCTGCAGCCCCACCTTGGGCCCGCTTGCGAGGGAACTTCCCTGTGAATGGGATCTCCTCCTGTTTCAGGACTCCCTCCCTCCCTCAGGGTACAAGCTTCTGTCCAGAAATTCTTCATCTTTTCCCTTTTTCTGGCTCCATCTTCTCTCTTACCTCATTCCAGGGAGCTTAGCCTGTCCTCCTAGAGGCCTGGGGTCTTCTGCTGTTGCCTAGAGGTTGCTTTGTAGGAGTTGTTCCATATCTTGAGGAGTTTTTGATGTATTTGTGGTAAGGCTGGCGATCTCCCATTTTACTCCTCCTCCATCTTCCTCTTTTAATCTATACCCTGACTTCTAATCATTAGTTTGCTTTATTTTTGTGTGACTGACAGATAAAAGAAGCTAAGGTAAGAGTCATAAAGTGTCCATTTGTTCAAGACGGTGTTTCTAGTTTACATTTTACATTTCTTACTTCCATTGAGATCTTTAATCACTGTCTGAAGTGAGAGATAATATGAGTGAGGAACCGAGTTTTTTTCCCAAGAACAAACATAATGAAGAGTATGACTGTCTTGAAACAAATGCTTTCAGTTAAATAAACACATGTAAAAGAAGGGCTTCCTTGGTGGCTCAGTGTTAAAGAATCTGCCTACGAATGCAGGAGACACGAGTTTGATTCCTGGGTCAGGAAGATCTCCTGGAGGAGGAAATGGCAACCCACTCCAGTATTCTTGTCTGGAGAATCCCATGGACAGAGGAGGCTGGTGGGCTATAGTCCACGGGGTCACAAAGAGTTGGACACGACTGAGTAACTAAACAACAACAAATTAAAAGAAAGTCTTGTTCAAATACTCTTTATATTTTTTTAAGCATCTTTTTTTTGTATGTGTGTGTGTGAAAATGACCATAGAAAACTTGCTAATGTAGAAATAGCCTTGGTTAATGAACATTTCCTGAGTGCTGCAGAGCAATGTGCTAGACAATAAAGATGCAGCTTTGAGCTCAAGGTAGGGATACATGTCACTCCTGTGTGTGTAGAAAGACCCTTACAAGATAAAAGATAGAGAAGTGATGAAATAACAAGAAACCAAAACTATGAAAACATTCCATTACACTCATGTTTCCATTTTTAAGCTTTAATTTCTTCTTCCACTTATGGTCCTTTAAATCCCTTTTTTACCCTCATCCACTTTTTTTCATGATGTATTTCAAGGCTGATCATATTTAGATTCCTCTTGCCCATAAAAATTAAGTACTAAAACTTATGTTATTAAAAAAAAAATATATATATATATATATATATTTAGGACTTCCTGGTGGTCCAGTGGTTAACATTTCACCTTCCAATGTAGGGAATGTGGGTCTGATACCTGGTCAGGGATTTAGGATCTCACATGCCTTTTGGCCAAAAAAGCCATAACGTTAAAAAAAAACAAATAAACAGAAGCAATAATATAACAAATTGATTAAAGACAACAAATTTTAAAAATATGAATGAGTAATCAATTAATTAATTGCTCACAGAGTTTTTGAAGGATCATGATTCGTCCCTTAAAGATAGAATATCATTCAGGTAGTAGATTAAGGATGCAAAGTGTAAGTGTTGATGAGATACAGTCACCTAAGTCCAAGGAGGAGCCCTATGCATGTGCAGCACTCATTTTTAAAATATTTATAAAAGAATAAACAATAGATAGGATCCCATGTTACTCACAGCTTTAGAGTTGGTCAGTTTTTCTCCATTAAAATCATCACTACATCTTCCACACAATTTATAAAAAACCAATCATGTTGTGAATGCTTAGAAATACAAGCAAATCTTCTTGAGCTTAGAAGTCAACTGGATTGATGAACCACTTTTCACAAATCACATGACTGTGCTTTATTATGTGCTAAGTCATGATGGACTCTTTGCGACCCTGTGGACTGTAGCCCACCAGGCTCCTCTGTCCATGGGATTCTCCAGGCAAGAACACTGGAGTGGGTTGCCATTTCCTACTCCAGGAGGTCTTCCCAACCCAGGGATTGAAGCTGAGTCTCTTGCATTGGAGGCTTGAAATGGTACAACATGCCCCTTCTTTTAAAAAATAATTATTTATTTTTAATTGGACGATAATTGCTGTACAACACTGTGATGGTTTCTGCCATTTGTCAACATGAATCAGCCACAGGTATATATATACGCCCCCTCCCTCTTGAACCTCCCTCCCACCCTCTAGGTTATCACAGAGCACCACGTTTGAACTCCCTGTGTTATACAGCAAACTATCACTGGCTATTTTATATATGGTAATGTACATGTTCCCACGCTACTCTCTCTATTCGTCCCACCCTCTCCCTCCCCTACTGTGTCCACAAGCCTGTTCTCTATGTCTGCGCCTCCATTTCTGCCTGCAAATAGGTTCATCAGTACAGTCTTTCTAGATTCCACATATAAGCACTAGTAACAATCTCCCTCTCGATGCTTCTCCCAAAGACAGAGCAGATTCAAGGGGCAGGAGCAGACTCCACGTCTGGAGAAGAGATGCTGGGAAGGTGGCTTGAGCACAGAGAGGGAGCTGATCTTGCCCATTTTGCAAAGGACTTGCTATGATCTCCCCACCCATCACCTGCAGTGTCTGTCGACTTGACTTCCACCCAAGTATACTGTCTTCCGCCACGCTGATCTTCTTGTCACTCTCCCCTAAGGCCAAGCATTTCTGGCCAGTTGTTTCTGATCCTGCTGCTCCATGGCTAGAATACTCTCCCTCCGTGGTTGTCACTGACTGGTCACCTCATTCCAGGCCCAGATAAGTGGTCTCCTGAAATCTCTACACGACCTAGACCTATTTTTCTAGGAGTAAAAACTCCTCCAGTCTGAGGGGTAAAAAGAGAAATCTGCAGTTAAGTAAGCGCTGTAAATTGTGTCCTGGCTCCAGGATAATTAGCTCACAGTAGACTGTGAGCTCCATGAGGACAGGCATCAAATCTTCACACACACCTGTGTATGGTACCCATATCATAAATGTCTGCTGCTCTGATTTTTGAAATGCACCAACACGATTGCCTTAGACCTGAAGCAATTATTTCACAAAACATGGAACACTTTAGGGAGAAGAAAAAGTCCCTGATATTGTCAAGTACAGATTCCTCCATGACTCCCGCACAATCAAAGCCCTTTGTGAGCACCTGCTTTGATGTGGCTTTTTAATTATTCTTCTCCCCTCACAATAGAAGAAGGTAATTACATTCTGGGCTCTTAATTATGAGCTTCTTGCCCAGTGCATCTGGTTCTGCTTCTGTCTGCAGAGCAGTGAATCACAGTTTTACTCTGTCTTGTAAGTCTGTATGTTTGTGGTTGCTCAGAAGTTTACTGTGGTGTTTATTATAATGCAATTATAACAATGAGCCTACATTATTTTCAGTTAGGGTTTTTATTTCTTCAAATGTATCCATTCATGATCCCTTGGACTGCAAGAGATCAAACCAGTCAATCCTAAAGGAATCAACCCTGAATGTTCATTGGAAGGACTGTTGCTGAAGCCGATGCTTCAATACTTTGGCTACTTGACGCGAAGAGTAGACTCATTGGAAAAGACCCTGATGCTGGGATATGTTGAGTGCATGAGGAGAAGGGGGTGACAGAGGATAAGATGATTGGATGGCATCACTGACTCAGTGGACATGAATTTGAGCAAGCTCTGAGAGATAGCAAAGGCCAGGGAAAGCTGGCATACTGCAGTCCATGAGGTCACACAGAGTTGGACGTGACTTAACGACTGAACAATAACAACCAGTCAGAAATTGAGCTCTTGCCCAGTCCAGCAGCGACACACTAACTGTACCTTATGACAGGTGCTTGGTTGGGGGTTGAAGGTGAGTATCTCTGTGGTCGTTACAAATGGGCAGACTAACGTACACTGACTGAGTCATAAAACCTGCCATCTAAGACTTGATTTATGCTTTTAGCTTTGATCATACTCATCTGTGGGAAAATAGGGTAAAAGAACACAAAGTGAAAACTGATCATTTTCTTTACAGTCTCTCAGTGCAAACAGTGCTACCCTCACCAGACTTTCCAAAATCTTCCTCTCAAACCTCCAGCCTCCTTGCTCTTAGAAAATTGCTGTCACACAAAATATGGAGATTTGCTTATCCCTTTAAGCCTAAAACATATAAATGGAACATCAAACACTATTCAGAAGTTTGAGGAGAATTTCATCTTTGTTTGAATCATTGAGTAGATTACCAAGTGAGAATAGGAAAAAAAACATAACTGACATTATCAGGGAAGAACACAAATCAGAATAAAAGACCCAAAGAACTGTTCTGTGGCTTATGCTATTTGATCTTTGCTATTTGATCTTCTAGGTTTCACTTAAAATCCCTCACCATTGACAATGCATTAATAACTTTGTGATTGATGAAATTCATGACATTTAATATCAATCAAAAGGAAAAATAAAGCACCATATTTAAGGCAAAAGTTTGTACACAAGAAGTAAAGGAGAAACCAGCTATTCAACCACATGCATGAGTCAGAGATTCAAATATCCTGTGTTTATTTGCTGAAGAGTCATGAATCCAAAACATGGGTCTTTGAAACATTGGCCAGGAAGCTAAATGATCAGACACCTGACCAGGAAATAGAATGTTAACTTTAACTAAGATCTCATAACTGTCCCAGCATTGCCACCTCACTGCCTGCTCAGCCAGAGGGGTTTGGGACCCAGGACTCTGCAGCCTTGGGTCCTCATAAACTGGGCTTTGCCTTGGGAGCTAGCTTTGCTGGTGAAAATCCTCAGTAGTCAAACCCCAGACAAAGCTTCTTCTCATTGTTCACTTACTCAGTCATGTCTGACTCTCTGCAACCCCATGGACTTCAGCATACCAGGCTTCCCTGTCTGTTACCATCTCTTGGAGCTTGCTCTAACTTTTCCAGGAAGTTGGTGATGTTAACAGAGCATCTCATCTTTTGCCGTCCACTTCTCCTCCTGCCTTCAATTTTCCCCAGCGTCAGGGTCTTCTCTAATCAGTGAATTTTTCCCATTAGGGGGCCACAGTATTGGAGCATCAGCTTCAGCATCAGTCTTTCCAAAGAATATTCAGGGTTCATTATTCAGTTCAGTTCAGTCACTCAGTCATGTAAGACTATTTGCAACCTCATGGACTGCAGCATGCCATGCTTCCCTGTCCATCACCAACTCCTGGAGCATGCTCAAACTCATGTCCATCGAGTCGGTGATGCCATCCAACCATCTCATCCTCAGTTTTGCCTTTTTCCTCCTGCCTTCAATCTTTCCCAGCATCAGGGTCTTTTCCAATGAGTCAACCCTTTGTATCAGGTGGCCAAAGGATCGGAGCTTCAGCTTCAGCATCAGTCCTTCCAGTAAATATTCAGGACTGATTTCCTTCAGGATTGACTGGTTTGATCTCCTTGCTGTTCAAGGGACTCTCAGGAATCTTCTCCAACACCAAACCATCAGTTCTTCAGTGCTCAGTTAGCTTTATGGTTCAACTCTCACTTTCATACATGACTACTGGAAAAACCATAGCTTTGACTAGATAGACCTTTGTTGGCAAAGAAATGTGTCTTCTTTTTAATATGCTATCTAGGTTTCTCATAGCTTTTCTTCCAAGGAGTAAGTGTCTTAATTTCATGGCTGCAGTCACCATCTGCAGTGATTTTGGAGCCCAAGGAAATAGTCTCTCACTTTTTCCATTGTTTCCCCATCTATTTGCCATGAAGTGATGGGATCAGATGCCATGATCTTAATTTTTTGAATATTGAGTTTTAAGCCAGCTTTTTCAGTCTCCTCTTTCACTTTCATCAAGAGGCTCTTTAGCACTTCTTTGCTTTCTGCCATAAGGGTGATGTCATCTGCATATCTGAGGTTATTGATATTTCTCCCTGCAGTCTTGATTCCAACTTGTGCTACATCCAGCCTGGCATTTTACATGATGTATTTTGCATGTAAGTTATATAAGCATGGTGATAATATACAGCCTTGATATTCTCCTTGCCCAATTTGGAACCAGTCTGTTGTTCCATGTCCAGTTCTAACTGTTGCTTCCTGACCTGCATACAGATTTCTCAGGAGACAGGTAAGGTGGTCTGGTATTCCCATTTTTTCAGAATTTTCCATAGTCTCTTGTGATCCATGCAGTCAAAGGCTTTAGCATAATCAAAAAAGCAGAAATAGATGTTTTTTTGGAAATCTCTTGCTTTTTCTATGATCCAATGGATGTTGGTAGTTTGATCACTGGTTCCTTTGCCTTTTCTAAATCCAGTCTGAACATCTGGAAGTTCTCAGTTCACATAATATTGAAGCCCAGTTTGGAGAATTTTGAGTTTTGCTTTACTAGCATGTGAGATGAGTGCAATCGTGCAGTACTTTGAACATTCTTTGGCATTGACTTTCCTTGGGATTGGAATGAAAACTGACCTTTTCCAGTCCTGTGGCCACTGCTGAATTTTCCAAATTTTATGGCATATTGAGTGCAGCACTTTCACAGCATCATCTTTTAGGATCTGAAATAGCTGAACTGGAATTCCATCACCTCTACTAGCTTTGTTCGTAGCGATGCTTCCTAAGGCCCACTTGATTTCTCATTCCAGGATATCTGGCTCTAGGTGAGTGATCACACCATCATGGTTATCTGGGTCATTAAGATCTGTTGTGTATAGTTCTTCTGTGTATTCTTGCCACCTTTTAATATCTTCTGCTTCTGTTAGGTCCATACCATTTCTTTCCTTTATTTTGCCCATCTTGCATGAAATGTTCCCTTGGTATCTCTCATTTTCTTGAAGATATTTCTAGCCTTTCCCATTCTATTGTTTTCCTCTATTTCTTTGCACTGATCACTGAGGAAGGCTTTCTTCTCTCTCCTTGCTATTCTTCGGAACTCTGCATTCAGATGGATATGTCTTTCCTTTCGTCCTTTGCTTTTTGCTTCTCTTCTTTCCTCAGCTATTTGTAAGGCCTCCTCAGACAACTGTTTTGCTTTTTTGCATTTTTTCTTCTTGGGGATGGTTTTGATCACCACCTCCTGTACAAAGTCACAAACCTCCATCCATAGTTCTTCAGACACTCTATCAGATCTAATTTCTTGAATCTATTTGTCACTTCCACGGTATAATTGTAAGGGATCTGATTTAGGTCATACCTGAGTGGACAGTGGTTTTCCCTATTTTTTCAGTTTAAGTCTGAATTTGGCAATGAGGAGTTCATGATCTGAGCCACAGTCAGCTCCCAGTCTTGTTTTTACTGACTGTACAGGGCTTCTCCATCTTCAGCTGCAATGAATATAATCAGTCTGATTTTGGTATTGACCATCTGATGATGTCCATGTGTACAGTCTTCTCTTGTGTTGTTGGAAGAGGGTGTTTGCTATGACCAGTGCATTCTCTTGGCAAAACTCTGTTAGCCTTTGCCCTGCTTCATTTTGTACTCCAAGGCCAAATTTGCCTGTTACTCCAGGTATCTTTTGACCTCCTACTTCTGCATTCTAGTCCCCTATGATGAAAAAAATATCTTTTTTGGGTGTTAGTTCTAGAAGTTCTTGTAGGTCATCATAGAATCATTCAACTTCATCTTCTTTGTTATTAGTGCTTGGGGCATAGACTTGGATTACTGTGATATTGAATGGTTTGCCTTGGAAACAAAGAGAGGTCATTCTGTCATTTTTGAGATTGCACCCAAGTACTTCATTTTGGACTCTTTTGTTGACTATGAGTGCAACTCCATTTCTTCTAAAGGATTCTTGCCCACAGTAATAGATATAATGGTCATCTGAATTAGCTAATTCCAGTCCATTTTAGTTGACTGATTCCTAAAATGTCAACGTTCACTCTTGCCATCTCCCATTTGACCACTTCCAACTTACCTTGATTCATGGACCTAACATTCTAGGTTCTTATGCAATATTGTTCTTTACAGCATCGGACTTTACTTCCATCACCAGTCACATCCACAACAGGGTGTTGTTTTAGCTTTGGCTCAGCCTCTTCATTCTTTCTGGAGCTATTTCTCTACTCTTCTCCAGTAGCAAATTGGGCACCTACAACCTGGGGAGTTCATCTTTCAGTGTCATATCTTTTTTCCCTTTTCATACTGTTCATGGGTTTCTCAAGGCAAAATACTGAAGTGGTTTTCCATTCCCTTCTCCTGTGGACAGCATTTTGTCAGCACTCTCCACCATGATCCATCTCACTTGGGTGGCCCTACACGACATGGCTCATAGTTTCTTTGAGTTAGACAAGGTTGTGATGCAAGTGATCAGTTTGGTTAGTTTTCTGTAATTGTGGTTTCCATTCCAATGAATATTCAGTGTTGATTCTTAATGTGTTGTTATTTCTGCTCTCACATCCTGGCATTTATGTCTGTAGGGTGAAGCCACTCATCCCCTCATTTACAGAAGCTGCCTCAGTGTCAAGCTGAAAAGAAACAGTTCCCAAGACAGTGCAGGGGGAGAGCTGTCCCTGATTTTATTCAAGGAGAATCTGTCACTCGAAGGTCTGTCTTCCTAATTCCTATTTGTCCACATCCTCCACATTCTGGCGGACCCACTTTAAACCCTTCATAGGCTCATGGTGGCTCAGACAGTAAAGAATCTGCCTGCAGTGCAGGACATGTGGGTCGATCCCTGTGTCAGGAAGATCCCCTGAAGGAGGAAATGGCAATCCCCTCCAGTATTCTTGCCTGGAGAATCCCCATGGACAGAGGAGCCTGGTGGCTCCTGTAGTCCATGGGGTCACAAAGAGCTGGACGCAACTGAACAACTAACACGTTCAGTTTGTCTGTTCACTTTCACTTTAGGCTCCTTGATGGTGATGACTCCTAAAGGCCGAGTTCATGAGCACCTCCCGACCCTGTGCCCCACCTCCACTGGGCTACACACTTAGGATGGGCTCTCTGGGCTGTGTGGTCACCGGATAAACAGACTGATGGGTGTTGCCTGCAGGTGGGGACTCAGGAGCACGGTGCCTCTGAGAACCACAGGATACAACCATCAGGGTGTGCAGGGAAAGTCACCGTTTGTCAGACTGTGCTCACTGGTGCTACTGAGTAAGGAGATGCTTTGCAGTCCATATAATCTGAATGGTATATAGTATGGAATTATCTTTAAATTTCTGAAGGACAGTAATCACTTCATTCTGGTAGTTATAAGATAACATCTATTAACTTCATTTTCCATATCTAGCAATTCAGAGCATAACACAAAAGCCCTTTTGTCTCTGTGGCTATACAGTTGCTGCATTTACTATGAATAGGTTACAAGTATACACTTAAACCCCTCCGTTGGCTTAGAATAAAGTAAGATAATTACAGTTACATATGAAATTATTTGTGTGTATGACTTATTAATTATAGAGCACTTCCAAAATGTGTGTGTTGTTTGGACTTCGTCACTGCATTTCCAAATATATTCCATGAATAAAGACACACTCTCTGGTGCATTACCAGTGTCAGTGGCCACAGAAGGATTTTCTCCAAAGGCTGTCCTGGGTTTTCGAGACTCAGCTCTGTGGGGAAGGTGTATGAAGGACAGAGATGGGGAGGCAGGACAGGTGAGAGCCATCTAGGTCAGGATGTGAAGCTTCAAGTGGTACTGACCTCTTCTGGATGAGAGGCCAACCAAAGGATGGAGTTATCCTTGCCTTTTACTTGGTGCTCTGACCATGCACGCAGGGCAATTTTCTATTATAGTTTAGCTTTTTTACTTTTTTGAAAAGTTATTTAAATTTTCGTTTCTCTTCTTTAACTTTTCAGCAGGGAAACATGATTCACTTCCTCACTTTGCTGAATGGTGATGATGGCTTTTGTGAATGATCCAGACACTGATAGATGTCTTGAAGTCTCAGAGAACATCCTGACCGAGCTGACCATCTGCCCTTTGACAGACACACAGATTCTAACCCTGCTCTAGTCAGACTACAAGATGCAGAGGTGGAAGTTTTCATTTAATAAAAAGAAAAACAATTCTTCACATTAAATTACATATTGTTCAGGGAGTATAAATCAAAATACAGTTGGAAAATGCCATGGGAATCATCTCCACACTGAAAAATTTCAAAAGCAGTTCATACAGGTTCATAAGGCATATGTTTCTGTCTTGTGGTGGCAGCAGGCCATTCATGTGGGGCTGGGCCAGGGCCACCCCCGTGTGGCAGGGAGTAAATGAGGCATTTACGCCAGGCTCTGGAACTGAGTTTGACAGGAAGGTAAGCGTGAATGCCTCCTTTATGATCAAATGTAGGCAGTTAGACTAATTAATGTAAGAAGGCAAGATCCGGATGTATTATTTAGAATCAATGATGGGAATGGGTCTTTCACCATTCAGTATGTACTGAATCACCTGGTCCCCTTGGTGAGAACAGGTTCTCCCTACAGTCAAGAATGGAGGAGAAACCACTATGGACTCTTTCTGCGCTGGAAATAAAAACTATCAAAATTAAACTTTTCCAGCACTCAAAGTCCTTTTCAATAGCAAAGACATGCTTGCTTTGGTTTGTAAAAATTACTATTCAATTTATTAAAGTCACAATTTAAAAACTCAGTTCTTTAAACTTTTAGGTTCACTTAGATGTATTATTCTAAGTATGAATCTAGGAATTTTCAATAATTGTAGTAATCAGGGCTTTAATTCTACTTATAAACTTAATTACCATTTTACCAATTAACAATTACCATTTTAACTGCATTTATAAAATATATTTAGCTCTCTCTTTAAGTGTATCAATTTTCTGACTGAATTTCCTTAGGACTTGAACAAGTCTTAGAAATTAACCAAAATCTTTATATTTGGTAAAATTTAAGTTCTCTGAAATGACAAACGTTGGATCTTCCCAACCCAGGGATCCAACCCAGGTCTCTTGTACTGCAGGCAGATTCTTTACCTTTTAATCCACCAGGAAAGTCCAACTATATGGTTAAGTTGTTTATAACCTTTGTAAGGTTTCAATTTAAAATCACAAGCCTTAGTCAAGTTTTGAAATATATATTCTAAATTTGATTCTAATATCTGATTTCTTTTTCTAGGAAGCTGATTTCTGTTAAAGTCTTTAAGTACATGAAACACCAAATTTGCATAGATTTCTAAGAGCCCAAGATACTAACAGTGGGACTTTACTTTCTGAAATGCTGTGTTTATTCTAAATCGTCTCGGGATACAATAGGCAATAAACTTTTTAGTGAGTTGAGTTGATGGATTGGAAATGCTGGTTGAGCTATTTTCCCATGCTTTTTTTTTTTGCCAGCCTAGCTTCTGTTTGGGGTTCTGGAAGCTTCTGCAGCAGAGGAGGAAGGGTGGGCCTAGCAGAATTCACCATTCCATCCTCATGAGTGTCTCCAGACCCTTGGAGTCCAGACCTTTGTGCATCTTGTAGCCCATGTTCATCAGCAGCAGTTTTAGGTTAATGACGGTGACCCCCAGTGTTTCTCATCATGTCCAGAGTTTATGAATCTTAGACCACATGTTGCAATTGTTTGCTGGTTCTCGATTTTGCCCTGTAAACCTCCAGTTAGATTATATATCCAGAGCCTCTCTTTAGCTATTGCTCAAATAACAGCCTTCTCATGATATGAACTTTAATTTAATTTTATAAATATGCATCTTTCAGCTACTATTAAAAATAAATGAAGCAACCTCCTGAGTGCCAGGGAGGGCAGGTCATCTCAGAACCTGAGTCTAGGACCACACCCTCTGAGCAAGGAAGGTAAGTTCCACCTTTACTATAACCCAAAGAGACTGCAAGTTCAGAAAAGTATGAGAGTATTTAGGATTAGGTGAAGCAGGAAGGTTCCTCACTGAACATTTCCATGATTCATCACTCACGTCTCCAATCACCGTTTCCTACATTCAGCTCTGCTGATGGGCATAAACTTGAGCAAACTCCGGATGATAGTGAAATACAGGGAAGCCTGGGATGCTGTAGTCCATGGGGTTGCAAAGACTCAGACATGACTGAGCGAATGAACAGCAACAACAGCTCTGCCAAAAACAGTTGCCATAATATCTTTGATCAGATTCTTGTGCAGTGAATGAGAATAAAAGGCAAAACTAACTTCATGTCTCAAAAGAGAGTGTTGCCTCAGGATAGAAAACAGAAACATTATTCATTAGGATGATTTTAAGCACTGTAGTTGCTTGGAATATTAAACATGAATTTTTGCATGCACAATTAAGAATGAATATTTTTTCATGGCCCTTTGCCCTTCTTGAATTTTCTGCTCTCTAAACATCTAATTCTGACACCAGAGACAAAGACTGAATCCTAAACGTGGAGCAGGTCCCTGGCTGGTCCCAAGCTCCTTCAGCAGAGTGAGTGTCATGTTCGCACAGAGAATGCCATCGCCTGGTACATCCAGCTGTAGGTCTCCACCAGTTAGCACACATTTCCATAACCAGTGGGCCCTTTCAAGCGCCCTTCATTTTTAATTTACTGAAAAAGTTTGACTCTCCACAGGCTCCCAAAACCATTAGGTGTGTATGAGGTTGCTGTCTCCAGATCTTTGTTCTTATGTCTCTATTTAGCAGAGAGACAGACAGACAGAGACACACAGACAGAGACAGAGACAGAAAGGAAACAGGGGAGAAGAGGTCACAGGATAAGTCAGATCCCAAGATAAACTTGCATTTCCACATTTTAGATATTCTGTGTCTGTCTGAAAATTCTCTTCTAATGTCTCATGAAGTTAATGTTAAAGAATTTTGTAAATTGGAAGAATTTTGTCGAATAATCCCTTTGAAGAGAGAATTTTGGATAAAATAAAGACCTGATCTTACTTCAGAGGCAGAAATTATCTCAGATGTGAATGTGGTTCATTCGATTCTTAAGGAAAGAGAGAGATTCTATTATTTAAAAGTTAAGAGTATACCTCATGCAATTTTCACAGCGACCCTTATATTTGATTAATTTTTATAACTAAGACCCGAGAAATAGAGAACAGTAAATGAGAGCTCAAAATGTCCACATTCATTGTAGCGACTATTGGAAAATTACTTGAACTGGGGAAACCTGAGGGATGGAATTGACTTGAAGTTTGAGTAAAACAGGATTGTTGCTGGGTCCTTTGCTTTATCCCTGGATTTCTTATGGGAAACAATTTCCCTGATACTGAACTGCCTGATAGGCAAAGATGGCCTCGATTCAGACCTGAGGGGCCACTCCAGCAACACACTCTCCTCTATGGCACCGGGATGCATATTCTTCTTTGTTTCCAGGCTGATGGTATCTGTTCTGCTTCACAAGTTATGAGGGCTAATTTGCCTTTACCCCAGGATAGATTTAGCTTGAATGTGAAATCAGTCTAGAATCTAAATCTAGAATTGAATCATAGATACACAGAATCTCAGTTCCAAGATTCACTGGGCGACAGTCTAACAGACTGCTTGGCCATCACCTAAAGGTCAGGGTTGACTCTCAGCCAGCGTGAGGAGCCCTCCCTGCCCCCTCATGTCTCAGTCCAGTTAACTCTAAATTTTAGTAACAATCTTGTTACCACCACACCTCCGACTGATTCTGTTAGACAATTCTATTTCAGATGCAGAGGGATTCATCATCAAACCAGCTCAGAAAGGGAAGTTTATTGAATGGTTATGTCAGGAAGTTCAAGCTGTGGATTTTCAGGAGAGATGGATTTAGGGGGTCAAACGATGCAACCAGGAATCTGGGTCTCTTTATCTCTTCCATTTGCATTATTTGCTGCTAGATTTGTTCTCAGGAAGCTCATACTATGAGCCAGAGTGAGGGCGATTGATCCTATAGGCTTACATAGCCTTTGCAGTCACACTTCTTTTATTATCCCACAGAAGTCCTGAGTGCTTCCATCAATTTTCCTTCCTAGGTTATCTAATAAATAGCACAGCAAGTGCTGAGTCCAGCACTACGGTCCCTTGGCTGGCCAGAACTGGACTGTATGATTTCCCTAAGATGATGGAAAATGAGGCTATTTTCATGTAAACCTAGTGGAAATGGTTTTCAATAACAAACATGTATTATCCTATCCAAAAAATGAAGAAGAAAAACAGTATGAATTGATGCACATGAGAGATACTCTATTTCTCACACTTCAGTGTTATGATAAAGTAGGCTATATACGGATTCTCAGAGTAGGACATAGTACAACATTATATAAAAATGTTGTAAAGGTATTGGTACTGTGTTGTGTCTTCCTTTGTTTATTAGTGATTTTACTATTTTGAGACCTGATGAGAAAAACATGAAGCAATGAAGAGGGTTCTTGAGAAATGGTTCTTGTCTGTCTATGGCAGTTGTTCAAATTAACAGACTTACAAGATGTTTTATAGAGATAAGCCATGCCATGCCATGTAGAGTAATAGACTTCATTTAGGGATATTGAATTCTATAGGCAATAAAGGTAAAAGATCACCCATGAAGCCATAGATAAATGGTAGAGCTTCCTGAAAGATGTTGTGTGTGTGCGTGTGTGTGTGTGGTGCTCAGTCATCAGAGATTGCAGCAATCTATCCCTAAGGAATAATTGTTCTTTATATGTTAATTTCCAATTCACAAACAACAAATGTTTATGAAAATCCATGTATTCCTTTAAAGTTGCCTATTAAATTATAAGCTCTAAAGTTGTGCGTATTATCTAGCAGAGGATTGATTTTCAGGAATACTTACACCTTAAAAACAGGTCAATCCTTCCACAATTCTGAAATAAAGCTTTTACCTAGTTTGAAATCTTTTCAAAGTTGTATTCAAAATAATTGAGAAACTTTTAAAATAAAACCCATTTTTTAATATCAAATATACTATCTTCTTACTCAACATGGTTTATGACACACACATTTTTAGTACCTTGCTCCCTCAATGTTCTATTGGAATAAATGACTACACATAAAAATAAAATTTAATTTATTTCACCACTTTAAAACTAGGAGGAGGGCTACCAGCAGACCGGAGCAGTGAAGAATTAATGGACCCAATAAAGCCGGTGAGAAAGGGAAGACATAAAAATAAGTTCACATTTAGTAAAGTCTGGAAATAGTCTCAAGGAATGAAGCAGCAGAGCGTGAGGGCCGGGAGGAGGCAGCTAGGCACGCTGGTCAGCTGACAAAGGAAGGGGAGATTAAGAAGTGCGTCCAGTCCTGTTGCTGAATAGGATGGACAGATCTTCCCAGGACTGTCCATATGGGTTTCGTGTAATTACAGGTGTTCTTACAGTGAAAGTCCATTGGATGGCAAGGAGATCAAACCAGTCAATCCTAAAGGAAATCAACCCTGAATATTCATTGGAAGGACTGATGCTAAAGCTCCAATACTTTGGCCACCTCATGTGAAGAGCCAGCCAACTCATTGGAAAAGGCCCTGATGCTGGGAAAGATTGAGGGCAGGAGGAGAAGGGAGCAATAGAGGATGAAATGGTTGGATGGCATAACCAACTCAATGGACATGAGTTTGAGCAAACTCTGGGAGATAGTGAAGGACAGGGAAGTGTGGTGTGCTGCAGTCCCTGGGATCGCAGAGTCAGACGCGACTCAGAGACTGAACAACAACAACCCGATGGGATAAGTTATTTTCTCCCTACTCTGCACATAAGAAAATGAAGGTCCAGAGAGTCTCAGAAGTTACAACCCAGGAAGTAGATAAGCCGCATATCCACTTGAAACAAGATACCTTGAGTTTATATTAAATGCTCTCAACATATACACCATTCTTTGAATTTTCTAAATAAAATAAATAATGGCTGAGATCATCTGAAGTGAAAAGTAACAATAAAACCAGACTTACAGTAAACATTAAAATGTTGTTACCATTATGTAAGAAACTGGTCTAAAGTGATAAAATTGGAGTTTACAGCAATGGATGGTCTAGAGACAGACAACCAAAAGCATCCACATGCTAACAGCAGCCGTGTTTGATCGTAGTTTACTGTGTATGCATGGTAAGTTGCTTCAGTTGGGTCTGACTCTTTGAAAACTTAAGGACTCTTTGCCACCTTATGCAGCCTGCCAGAGACTGTCCTGCATTCCTCTGTCCATGGAATTCTCCAGGCCAGAATACTAGAGTGGGTTGCCATGCCCTCCAGGGGTTTTTCCTAACCCAGGGATCAAACTCTCATCTCCTGAAGCTCTTGCAATGCGGGCAGATTCTTTACTGCTGAGCCACTGGGGAAGCCCAGAAGATGGAAACCAAAGTGTTTTAAGAGCTGTAGTGAAGTTCCCATTGGCTAAGGTGTCACCCAGAATATTTTACAAGCATGAATGCTTGTTTCCAAGACTGAGCTATTATAAAGGTAAGTTAAAAGGGTGGACCCCTCAGAAAGATGATTTGGGCATGTGTTCACCAAGAGTTGGAAAAATGAAAATATTCTCATTTCAAAAATGTGTAGTAAGAAATAAAGTGAAACGAAAGATGACTGTATCAATCAGGGCTCACTGGAGAAACTCACCAATAGAAGCTATAATCGATATACATACATGAGAGAGATTCACAATAAAGAATGGGCTTGCATGGTCTCATGTGATTGTGGGAGCTGAAGAGTTTGAAACCCACAGGTCAGGTGGAAAACTCAGGTGAGCACAGGAGAGCATTCATCACATAGATCATCTTTGTCTCTAGGAAACCTCAGAGTTTGCCTTCAAGGCCTTTCAACTGATTGAATGAGGCCCACTCTCCTTATTGAGGATGCTGCTGCTGCATCGCTTTAGTCGTGTCCGACTCTGTGCGACCCCATAGACGGCAGCCCACCAGGCTCCCCTGTCCCTGGGATGCTCCAGGCAAGAACACTGGAGTGGGTTGCCATTTCCTTCTCCAATGCATGAAGTGAAAAGTGAAAGTGAAGTCGCTTAGTCATGTCCGACTCCTAGTGACCCCATGGACTGCAGCCTACCAGGCCCCTCCGTCCATGGGATTTTCTAGGTAAGAGTACTGGAGTGGCTTGCCATTGCCTTCTCTGAAACCTCTTTTATTTCCTCTCAATTGACTATAAGTATTATTCATAATGACAACACACCCCCATATCAACACCTAGGTTAGTATTTGATTAAGTACTTGGGAGCTGTAGCATAGCCAAGTTTACACGTAAAACTAACCATCATGAGTTCTCAATGTACATAACAGTTTTTGGATTCCTGATTAAACTGTGATGGAAATAAAGTCATAAATGTCTTTATTTCAGTTCAGTTCAGTCACTTAGTCATGTCTGACTCTTTGTGACCCCATGAACTGCAGTATGCCAGACTTCCCTGTTCATCACCAACTCCCAGAGCTTGCTCAAACTCATGTCCACTGATTTGGTGATGCCATCCAACCATCTCATCCTCTGTACCCTTCTTTTCTTGGCTTCAATCTTTCCCAGCATCAGGGTCTTTTCCAATGAGCTCATTCTTTGCATCAGGTGGCCAAAGTATTGGAATTTCAGCTTCAGCATCAGTCCTTCCAATGAGTATTCAGGACTGATTTCCTTTAGGATTGACTTGTTGGATCTCCTTGCAGTCCAAGGGACTCTCAAAAGTCTTCTCCAACACCACAGCTCAAAAGCATCAATTCTTCGGCTCTCAGCTTTCTTTATAGTCCAACTCTCACACCCATACAGGACTACTGGAAAAACCACAGCTTTGACTAGATGGACTTTTAAATAAAAAAATAAAGTCTGTAATGGCCTAAACACCTCTAGAAAGATGACAGTGTAACAGAAAATAAACTACATAGCAAAGAAAGAAATGAGACCAAATCTGAAGTTTGGACAATGGATGGAGAGAAGGGTAGAAATGAGTCAAGTCTTGCAGAAAGAATGGGTAAAGATAGAAAATTTTATAGTCATTTAGGAAGAGATATTGTAATCAAGTGTTTGATTAACATGATCTCCTGCTCATGAGAGAACAACCTGTTGAATATTTGGGTGGCTCAGGTTTTTCTACATCAGAAGCAATTTTATGATATTTACTGGTTTCAAAATTGACATGCACAGTATAAAAACAGCTACAACAATTTTACACTCACATACCAAATGACAAGTTTGACAGTTATCTGTAAGACTGAGAAAATATAGATACTTTGGGGTAGAAGATAAAGACTAGAAGATTCAAGGCTAGTCCTTGTGTTAGGAATAATCCATACTACCATACCCAGCATGGTTTAAAAGTCCCTGGCATTCTCTGTGCTGTTTCAGGATTAGTAAATATTGTTAATATGGTATTAGGAGGTTGAATTGATAAACCACATGTTAAAAAAAAGGAGATGACAAGTGAACATGCCAACCAGTCAACCGCTCATTCACCTTCAGTGTTTCTAGTCTAGACTTTTCCTACCACAAAATCACACAGCACATGGCCTCTGCAGCGGCTTCTTTCACCTGCCATGATGCTGTCAAGATTCATCCATGATGGTGCATGTATCAGTTTTTAATCCCTGTTTATGACTGAAACATACTCCATTGTATGGATGGATCATATGTTATTGATCTGTTCATCAGCTCATGAACATCTGAGTTGCTTCTGCTTTGGGCCTGTCCTGAGCAGTGCTGCTATGAATATTCATGAACAAGTGTTTAAGTGGGCCTGTGCGTTCATTCTCTCAGGTATATACCCAGGAGCAGAACTTTTGGGTTGCATCATAACCCTGTGTTTAACATTTTGAAAAACTAAAACATTGTTTTTCAAGGCAACTTTGTCACTTATACTCTCACCATCATGTAAGTGTGTTCTAATTATTCCTCAGACTTAATTGACTATACTTTAAAACATTATATCTCTCCTAGTTGGTACAAAGTGTATGTCATTTTTGTATTGAAATCATCGTCTCAATTTTCTGATGACTAACGATGTTGAGCTTCTCTCATCTGCCATTTGTAAATCTTTCAGTAACTGCGAAAACCCACCTTGCATTTTTATTTGAATTTCATCTTTTATTGTTTAATTGTCAGAGTTCTAAAAAAATGATATGGACTACTTTTTCCAGTGTTCTTTGCCTTTATGGAGGAAGGGAGTACTGGAGGCTCTACTTTGCTCATTCTACTGGTATCACTGGTATCTCTTACTTTTGAATAATCTAGACACTGGAAGCAGTGCCCCTGTGAGCACTAAGTGTCAGTGGTGCACACGTGACTTGGCTGAGCTGACCCTGTGTCCATCAGGAGTATTTCTGACTAGATGAGGATGGAGAGTGAAGTCAGCAGTGCAGACGCCCTGAGGCTCCCGGGACAAGGGGCATGCGCAGAGAGCCCCCACAAGAAATGCACCCACAGTGCTCCTGTGGGTCCAGCCTTGTCAGGACTCTGGAGACTGTCTAGCGAGAAGGGGCTTTGACTTAATGTTTTGGTTAGATTGTGAGTATAAGGCAAAGTAGTAATAATCAAACACAGCAGCAAATGCTGGAGTTTGGAAATCTAGGATCTTTTTCCCACTATGCAGTGAAATGATCACCACACGTTGGTCTTTTCATTCAACATCCCAAACCGAGAGGAATTGCAGTTGATAGCATAGTTGCTCTGATAGGAAGGATGACAACGTGTTATTGGAACAAATTCTCAAGGCAGAAAGAAAATGACTAGCATTATATCATCTGGCTTCAACCTGAGTTATTTTAGTCCATTTACTGATATTTTTCAAATAAGAACAAATTTCTTTTCTTTGCAAAGCTGTAAGTCAGTTCTCAGAGAATTGAGATCATTTGGCACAGGATTGAGGAAAATTATCACAGCATTCATTTTTAGAACTCAAACTTAATTCACCTCAAGCACCAGGAAAAAAATTAAATCTTCTCAGGAAAGATAAGGATGAGGCTTGTCTACTTTCACAATAATACAGGAATTTTCTGTAAATATAGAAATTCTATGTATATAGTTTCTGAGCCACTTTCCAACACTGCCTCAAAATAAACTCTTATCAGTTTTGCAATCCCTGTTCCAGAAACAACAAAAATAACTAATACTCATCATGCCCTTGACCTCTGCTGAGCCCTGAGCTGACTGTTTCACCTATATTATTTCCTTTGATAGTCGTGTAAATTCTTCAAGGCTGATATTTTTTTTTCAGATTTTATAGATGATGGTTCTTAAGCCTGTAAAGGATAAGTGTTCTGAGCAGACAATACATGATAGAATAAGGACTTGAATTCTGATTGGTTCTCTGTTACTCCATGTCCTCCTCCCCCATCTCTGCTTCAATGTGGGGCACGTCCTTGCCTCCACAGCATCCGTGAATGAAAACACGGTAAATCAGTTCTTTCCCAAAATAGTTACAGAGGAAAATATTCAGCTTCTCACGTCTGAGTTTCCTAACTAAGAGTCTGGGCCTTCTACATAGGACAGATGTAGACCCCCAGTCCTGTGAGCTGTGTGAGCCTGGCTGGGGTTGGATTCAATCTGGTTCACTCCTGGTCTGTATTTAGTAAACCCCACTTTGCACAGGTGTGCCATCGAGATGAAAGAAGCAAATCCAGATATGTTCTGACATACTCCAGCTAGTTATCAGTAAATGTTAAATTTTCTTATACCGGAGCAGACTCGAGGAGACTGAGCTCATCCATTGTAGAAGCTGAGGGTGTAATCTGGACATGAGATGCTTTAGGAAGCTTATGGAGTTTATTTCACTTATCTGGAAATAATCGCTAACCTTAAAACAACTCTATCACTATGGCATGTATTTGAATTTCTTTAACAATGATTATTTCATTTCAAGAAATGAATATTTTTGAATATTCATTTCAAGAGTATTGAAATATTGAAATATTCATTCAAATGAATGAATATTCATTTCAAGAAATGAATAATATTTCAAGAAATATTACTTGTACATGTGTCCCTCATCCTGAACTCCCTTCCCACCTCCCTCCCATCCCATCCCTAAGGGTTGTCCCAGTGTACATCCATGGCTGATTCATGTCAATGTATGGCAAAAACCACTACAATATTGTAAAGTAATTAGCCTCCGATTAAAATAAATAAAATTAAAAATGAGTAGAAAAATATTACTTGTAAAAATGGAATTTAGGAATTACATGGAATAAAATAACTTTTAATGCCTCCTTGCAAAGAAATAAAGGAAAACAATAGAATGGGAAAGATTACAGATCTCTTCAAGAAAATCAGAGATACCAAGGGAACGTTTTATGCAAAGATGGGCTCAATAAAGGACAGAAACGGTAGGGACCTAACAGAAGCAGAAGATATTAAGAAGAGGTGGCAAGAATACAAAGAAGAACTGTACAAAAAAGATCTTCACGACCCAGATAATCACGATGGTGTGATCACTCACCTAGAGACAGACATCCTGGAATGTGAAGTCAAGTGGGCCTTAGAAAGCATCACTACGAACAAAGCTAGTGGAGGTGATGGAATTCCAGTTGAGCTATTTCAAATCCTAAAAGATGATGCTGTGAAAGTGCTGCACTCAGAACGCCAGCAAATTTGGAAAACTCAGCAGTGGCCACAGGACTGGAAAAGGTCAGTTTTCATTCCAATCCCAAAGAAACGCAATGCCAAAGAATGCTCAAACTACCGCACAATTGCACTCATCTCATATGCTAGTAAAATAATACTTAAAATTCTCCAAGCCAGGCTTCAGCAGTATATGAACCGTGAACTTCCAGATGTTCAAGTTGGTTTTAGAAAAGGCAGAGGAACCAGAGATCAAATTGCCAACATCTGCTGGATCATCAATAAAGCAAGAGAGTTCCAGAAAAACATCTATTTCTGCTTTATTGACTATGCCAAAGCCTTTGACTGTGTGGATCACAGCAAACTGTGGAAAATTCTGAAAGAGATGGGAATACCAGACCACCTGACCTGCTTCTTGAGAAATCTGTATGCAAGTCAAGAAGCAACAGTTAGAACTGGACTTGGAACAAGAGACTGGTTCCAAATAGGAAAAGGAATATGTCAAGGCTGTATATTGTCACTCTACTTATTTAGCTTATATGCAGAGTACATCATGAGAATCCCTGGGCTGGAAGAAGCACAAGCTGGAATCAAGATTGCCAGGAGACATATCAATAACCTCAGATATGCAGATGACACCACCCTTGTGGCAGAAAGTGAAGAAGAACTAAAGAGCCTCTTGATGAAAATGAAAGAAGAGAGTGAAAAAGTTGGCTTAAAGCTCAACATTCAGAAAACTAAGATCATGGCATCTGTTCCCATCACTTCATGGCAAATAGATGGGGAAATCATGAAAACAGTGGCTGAATTTATTTTTTCTGGGCTCCAAAATCACTGCAGATTGTGATTATAGCCATGAAATTAAAAGATGCTTACTCTTTGGAAGGAAAGTTATGACTAACCTAGATAGCATATTCAAAAGCAGAGACATTACTTTGCCAACAAAGGTCCGTCTAGTCAAGGCTATGGTTTTTCCAGTGGTCATGTATGGATGTGAGAGTTGGACTATAAAGAAAGCTGAGTGCTGAAGATTTGATGCTTTTGAACTGTGGTGTTGGAGAAGGCTCTTGAGAGTCCCTTGGACGGCAAGGAGATCCAACCAGTCCATCCTAAAGCAGATCAGTCCTGGGTGTTCATCGGAAGGACTGATATTGAAGCTGAAACTCCAATACTTTGGCCACCTGATGCAAAGAGCTGACTCATTTGAAAAGACCCTGCTGCTGGGAAAGATTGAGGGAAGGAGGAGAAGGGGACAACAGAGGATGAGATGGTTGGATGGTATCACCAACTCAATGGACATGGGTTTGGGTGAACTCTGGCAGTTGGTGATGGACAGGGAGGCCTGGCATGCTGTGGTTCATGGGGTCGCAAAGAATCAGACACGACTGAGCGACTGAACTGAAATGAACTGATGCATTAAAAGGAACTTGTGTTTCTCTGTATTCAGGAGAAATGATGGAAAAAGAGAAAACCTGACACTGTATCCTTCTGAAAGTCAACATACTCTTTTCATTGATTTAAGATTAGAACTTTCATTACTGTTAAAATTGAATATGGGAGGAACTTTTTAGAAGCATTTTGGTTTATTCTATTTTTCCAGAGCCAAGACACCAAGACTTACCAACTTTTTCTTTCCAGAAATGCTTTATAGGATATAAAAAACTCAAGTGAAGTGAAATGCAATTTATATTAGCTTTTTAGTAATTATCATATCTCTTTCAGTATTTGAAATGTTTCTATTTAATGCTATTTTACTGTCTTCTCTAAACTATGCTAGAGTAATCCTGTTTGCATTTTGCCCTCACATGGACTTTTTAATGACAAAAACCTTACATCTTTGCCCTTATTTTATTTAGTCTTCTTCTCACTTGTTTGCCAAGCAATTACTCAGTAGTCTGTTTTTCTGAATGGAACCATATTAATTTATAATAATAAGTGATAGACTGTTAGTATGAATAGATTGTTATTATGAGTATATTGTAATAAATTCAATAAACCAGATTAGAATCATTTTGATCAAAATACTTCATTTCCATTATATTTCATCAGGAACATGAACCTCACTTGGATATAAGAGTTCTTGTCTTAGTATTAAAATTGCTGTTATGTTTTATATAAACAGTGTTTTCCTCGTCTCATTTGTTGGGGAACAATATAATTATGGAAACTGTTGTGTTTGCCTATACATGACCTTTCACAAATGAGAGATAGTTGTCTAGATCCCTGCCGTGCTACGGTTCCTTTTCATTAGAAATATTATCATATTTATTAAGTATTATGTGCACAAAGTTGGGTATGTGTTAGTGTCAATGGTATTCATGTTTCTCTAAATTCAGTTAATTACACAAATAATATTTGCTTCCCAGGTGGCACAGCAGTAAAGAATCTGCCTGCCAACATAGGAGACATAAGAGACACAGGTCCGATCCCTGGGTTGAGAAGATCTCCTGGAGGAAGGTCTGGCAACCCACTCCAGTATTCTCGCCTGGAGAATCCCATAGACAGAGGAACCTAGCGGGCTACAGTCCATGGGGTTGCAAAGAGTCAGGCATGACTGAGCACTCACACACACTCAAACAAAACAGCTATTTCAAAACATGGAAAATGAAAAGAAATTGTGATTTCACCATTTTAAAAATCATTTTTAGATATTTTTGACTAACATGTATAACATGTACCAGAAAGGGGCACAAAACATAAATCCACAGATTAATGAATTATCATAACCCAAGGAAACCAGCATTCTGCCCAAGAAATTGGATATAATAGAAGCCAAGAAATCATCATCTTAATTACATACTTTTTTGCTCCCTGAAAGTATCTACTAGTGTACATCATGAACCTCTATTCTACAAGTTTTGAAATTTAAACAAAGGGGATCACATAATTTGGATTCTTTTGTTTGTGTTTTATATTAGTCAATAGCGTATGTCTTGAGATTCATACACATGTATGCATATATGAAATTTGTTATTTTTCCTTGTTGTATAATACTCCACAATAAACTTTGATCACAGTTTATTTAGCCTTTGTACAAGTGATGGATATTTGAATAATTCTCAGTTTTAATAAAAAAACTTCTGATAGACTCTCTTACCTGTGTCAGTTGGTGAACTTATTTATGCATTTTTCTTGGATATAAAACTAAGAGAGGGATTATTGGGTCATTGCTGTCCATGTATTCAAATTTAGGACATATTCTAGATGGTCTGATTGATTTACACTCCCACTAGTAGTGCATGAACATTCCTAATTAATGAACACCCATTCCTACTCTTACAGTTTAAGTGATCAGTTTTGATAATGCAGCATGCTATCTCTTTGTAGTTTTAATTGACATGATTACTAAAGAGATTGAGAATTAAAGTTCTTAATATTAATTAATAAATATTTCCTTTTATTGATAGTTCTTTTATGCCCATGCTAAGGAAACTTATTGTATCCTAAGACCATGAAGATCATTATATTATCTTTTGGAAATTAAGATTCTATATTTCAAAATTAGATAATCAGTATTTGATTCTGTTCTGTGAAGTTGTGTTTATTTTCTTTTCATAAAGATAATCTACTGGTACTATACTTCTTTATGAAAGGCAGCCATGCCACACTGCTCTGAATGGCTAGATTTGTCACAAATTACATGTTCAAATGTGTGCATGTGTCTGTTGGACGTGCTGTTCAGTCTCATTGTTCTGTATTTTACAAATTCTTACATCAATTCCTTACAGGCTAGAATTCTAAAATTTATAATAAAGGTTTGATATGTAGAAAACTAACTCTCTTAATTCGTTCTTACTCTTACTAACATGGGTGTAGACAAAAATAATGGTCTCTCCCAAATATGTCCACATCCTAATTCCCATAACCTATAACTACATTATTTTTACATAGGAAAAGGGAACTTCCAGATGTGATTAAATCAAGCATTCTTAAAAAGGGAGATTTTCCTCAGTTATGTGAGCTGGCTGATGTCATCACAAGAGTCTGTTTATAGGAAGACAGAAAAATCAGGTCAGGAAGGAGAGGTAATGATAAAAGGCAGTCCTGGAGTAATGGGACCATGAGTGAAGAGCAAGGGCAGCCTCTAGAAACTGGAGAAAAAGGGAGGGAATAAATCCTGTCCTGGAGCTTCCAGGAGTGTGGGGCCGGTGACACCTTGGTTTTAGGACATTTTACTCAGAACTGTGAGTTAATAACTTTATGTCATTTCAATCCGTTATATGGGTTAATTTGGTAAGAGCAAAGAGCAGTACTTTGGCCATCTTGTGCAAAGAGCTGACTCATTGGAAAAGACCCTGATGCTGGGAGGGATTGGGGGCAGGAGGAGAAGGGGACGACAGAGGATGAGATGGCTGGATGGCATCACTGACTCGATGCACATGAGTCTGAGTGAACTCTGGGAGTTGGTGATGGACAGGGAGGCCTGGCGTGCTGCGATTCATGGGGTCGTAAAGAGTCGGACAAAACTGAGAGACTGAACTGAACTGAACGAGAGTCTTTCTTTTTCCTGAACCACGTTTCTTCTCATATAAACTTGAAATTATATTGTCTGCTGGAGGATTGCATTGACTCTGGATCCAACTGGAAAGAAAAGCGTATTAAACTTTCCTCTCCAAATAATCCTGGACTCAAAGAGAAACTTGGGGGCTCCGGGGTCATCAGGATACTCTGGAGGGGACCCAAGAGGATACCAGAGAACCTCTGTTCAGTCTATTTCCAACTTCTTCCCTCTTTTTCTCACTTCTTTTATCCACATCCTCTCATCATAGCTCCTTCCAGGTCACTCCTACCACATGGCCATTCTTACAGCAGAAAAAAAGAGTTCATGTAACGAATTCCCCTCAAGGTACAGTAATAACTTATTTTTATGGGGGCATAACATAAAAGGGTAAATAATGAAATGCTACCCATCCCCCATATATTTTATTTGTAAGGAAAAGTCCTTGTGTAACTTTGGCAGCTTGTAACCTTCCAAGGATTGTTCAAGTCACAGTATAAAGGCAGCTGACTTCCATTTTTTAAAGTATAAAAAAAGTCATATGGTGTATTATACATTTTTAGAAAGACTCCATAGTAATACAAATGTGTGAGCCATTGGATAATAATAACCATATTACTTTTGGGAGTATCAGCTGTATTATTTATTTAACACTCCTGAAAATGTATTCTTCTTATTATTAAAATTTAAATATAAGGAAATGAAAGCACAAAGAAGTTAAGTGACTTCTCAGAGCTCATCAACCTTGAGTCTGAATGCTGCCAAGCAGATATCTGAATTTCCATGTGTCTGATCCTGGACACAGCTTTACCCACCAGTCAACAATTGCTGCAATCTTCTAGAGTGATAGATGAGGACTTAAACATATTTGGGGGACTGCTATGGTAAAAAGAATTTAAAATCTGGTCTTCATAATAATAAGAGGTAACCTCCCTGATTTTAGCAGAAGGTTCCTATGTAGGGGTGGAGGACGGGATGAACTTGCATACCACTGAAGATTTGGATCCTGTCAAGGATAATTAATCACCTTATCCCACTGAAAGAGAGAGAACATAAATAGAACTTTCTCTATGTACATTTGGAAAAATCTCACATCCATATTTCCATCCTGCATACATTTAAGATCCTCACTAAAGTCAGTGTAGGAGAAGGCAATGGCACCCCACTCCAGTACCCTTGCCTGGAAAATCCCATGGACGGAGGAGCCTGGTAGGCTGCAGTCCATGGGGTCGCTACGAGTCAGACACGACTGAGCGACTTCACTTTCACTGTTCACTTTCATGCATTGGAGAAGGAAATGGCAACCCACTCCAGTGTTCTTGCCTGGAGAATCCCAGGGATGAGGAGCCTGGTGGGCTGCCGTCTATGGGGTCACACAGAGTCGGACACGACTGAAGCGACTTAGCAAAGTCAGTGTAAGATGAGGAGTTTGCCCTTATACCCTTGGTCAGATTCAGTCACCTGAATGCCTAAGGAGCTGAAAACTTATTTTATCCTCAAACTTATTAGCTAGCCTATAGAAGTCATTTTTGCTGTTGTTGTTTAGTTTCTCAATCACGTCCAACTCTTTGTGACCTAATGGACTGTAGCCCACTAGGCTCCTCTGTCCATGAGATTTCCCAGGCAAGGATACTGGAAGAGAAGTGAAGTGAAGTGAAAGTCGCTCAGTCATGTCTGACTTTTTGCGATCCCATGGACAGTCCATGGAATTCTCCAGGCCAGAAGACTGGAGTGGATAGCCTTTCCCTTCTCCAGGGGATCTTTGCAACCCAGGGATTGAACCCAGGTCTCCCACATTGCAGGCAGATTCTTTACCAGCTGAGCCACAAGGAAAACTGGACTGGGTTGCAATTTCCTCCTCCAGGAAATCTTCCTACCCAGGGATCAAACCTGCATCTCCCGTATTGGCAGGTGGGTTCTTTTCTGCTGAGCCTCCAGGGAAGCCCTGCATAGAAGCCATATTTATTTGTTCTGATTTTGGCACGTCCACTCTAGAATGAATTTTGTTCCTTATAAAGACGACCTGTTTGGAAAGAACTGTAGCACTGGTCACAGAAGAGGGAAGTTGCTGTAACAGGTGGATTTCCCATTAGTTTCCCATCTACTATCTCTGTTTAGTCTCACTATGACCAAAGCTATTTATCAATATCTGAAAGGGGAAATAGCCCTCTCTCAAGAGCTGAAGAGAGAGCTATACATTTTTATCAGTACAATGTGTATGTATCAGTATCTGTGCAGGATGAAATATGAACAGGATGACATGACAGATTTGTTGAGGAAGATCAGTGACCTGTGTCTATGGCCCTCATTCTCTGTGTCTGTTTATATGTAAAACTCTCACACTCTGACCTGGTCAACACTTTCCGTTAAACCCATGTACACAGCATCATCTTCTGTCCATAGATTTGTACCGTATATGACTGACTTATGACTTACAGGGCTAGCAGGGCTTCTCCAAGTCCCCCGCGCAACCCGACCTCCAGGAAAGAGAAAGGAGCTGAAGACCAAAGCCACAGAGTGTGATCTGTGTAAATGTGCTGAGGAAATGCCATGCATCTTTCTGTCCTAGATAAATGATAAATGGCCTTAACTGTTAATATGTTGTTTTAGTGATGTGTATTTTGAAATACACTAGATGAATTATTCTTGTCATTTAGCATTTGAATGCTAACAGTTTTCAGGATTTTATGTGGAAAGAATTTGGTCTTTCTTTCAAACACAGTTTATCAAATAAAACGACCAGTAATAAAGAAAGAAGTTCTATTCTTCTATTGGTTATATTATCAAATTTTAATGTATCAACCTTATATATTAAATATAATATTTTACAGTAATCTTTTTTCTATCTTTCTGTTTCCTTTTTCAATAAATGAAAACTTTCTGAAATCCCATCAAATAGACAAATATTTCTCCTTATAGCAATCCCCATTTCTGTCAGAGTCTACATTTATTCCAAACTGACCAATTCAAAACACTAAAACATTTTTAAAATTAATCAAGCAACGCTTTTCAATGCCTATGGTTTATAAGATCCTGTAGCCGGCATTGTAAAGGATATGGTGTTTAAAATACAAGGTCCATCTTCCACTTGTAATCTTGTAGCCTTGTAATCTAGAGAGAAAAATAAAAGATATGCACATGAGAAGAAACTCATGTCCAAGCTATAAAGTGTAAGTTAATTGTGTGGAAAGTTAAATTGTCTTCTTCCTAAACATCCTTTATTTCTGTCACATGCTGCTCACCATGCTTCATCATCTCATTTGTGTGCATTTTCACTTGTCACGTCTACTTCCCATCTTTTCATCTCTAATCTTCCCAACATTTGCCTGCAGAGCAATTTTCCGATGAAAATAATTTTATTGTAGATCTTTGGAGCTATAGGTTGTCTTAACAATCTCATTTAGAAGCTACTTCTTGCTCATTTTTGTATTCACTGCTGTGCCTACAGCAGAAATGATCATGTGGCAGAAACAAGTGCTTTCATTTGTTGAACTAGATATCTGAGCTTCTTTTTCCCTCTGTGATGTTTTCCTGTCATGTCCCATGGTTTTCATGATTTTTTTCAAAACCATGCTCAGTTTACCCAACCATCTTATCTGAGAGACCCCACAGCACACTCTACTATTTTAACTAAACCATTGTCTTCATAACCTCCAGAAGGCACTGTTTTCCTAACACAATCTTCGGCCTTCTCCATATTGCA
This sequence comes from Bos grunniens, assembly GCF_055505025.1. Classification (NCBI taxonomy): domain Eukaryota; kingdom Metazoa; phylum Chordata; class Mammalia; order Artiodactyla; family Bovidae; genus Bos; species Bos grunniens. The sequence continues at coordinate 62,309,272 of NC_141178.1, read as the reverse complement.
TTAAATGTTACAACCTCGCTTGTCCCTGAGCAGAAAACAAAGATGCTTGTGGCAAATAGAATATTTGTGGAGTATTATCCGGCCATAAGAAAGAAGGAAATCCTGTATTTGCAATAAGGTGGATGGACCTTGAGGATGTTATGTCAAGTGAGATGAGTTATATGCAGAATTTAAAAGAGTCAAACTGCTAGAAACAGAGAATAATAAGATAGCTTCATAAGTCAGAACATTTTTCTACCACTATCTCTTTAACAAGCTTCCTACCCTTTCTCCCCACCTTCTTCTTCTGTGACCTGTAACACAGGGGGCTAGAGGCAGAGGCCACCCTAGCTCTGGGGGACATGATGAACTAGAAGCCCAACCCTGAGGCAGCAGTGTCCACAGTATGCAAACTGTCTCCTTGCAGAAGAACTGGGGGTGGGCGCTTGTCTGCCTTGTATTGGCTCTGGGGGAGCAGGGGAGAAACACTCCTTTGTTTGCCAAAGTCCTGTCAGAATCTTCCTGAATGCAAGACCCACCAGCTATCAGAACCAGGTGGTTTGGGATAAAGCTGCTTCTGTAATATTTCTTTCAATTATAATTTTATGAACTCTGAATGCAGCACCCCTGCCCTGTAACTAGTCTTGAGTCTACAATGAGTCTACATGGGGGTTCACAGGGTATTAATGATATTTCCTTAAAGTTCAGTGGACTTTTAAAATAATAGGCATTATGAGCTTGGCAATATCTCTGTAAATCATCTAATGGAAGAAATTATTTTCAGAAACTTTGAAGGAATTAAAAAAATATTATTATGAGCTTTCAGCTTTTAGAGGAAATGAATACTCAAAATGACCTTATCTTAAAAAAATTTTTTTTTTATTGAAGGATAATTGCTTTACAGAATTTTGTTGTTTCCTGTTAAATCTCAACATGAATTAGCCATAGGTATATATATACCCCCTTCCTTTTGAAACTCCCTCCCATCTCTTGGGATTTCCCTGGTGGCTCAGATGGTAAAGCATCTGCCTACACTGTGGGAGACCCGGTTTCGATCCCTGGATGGGGAAAATCCTCTGGAGAAGGAAATGGCAACCCACTCCAGTACTCTTGCCTGGAAAATCCCACGGACTGAGAAGCCTGGTAGGCTACAGTCCATGGGGTCGTAAAGTGTCAGACATGACTGGGTGACTTCACTTCACTTCACTTCCCATATCCTGCCCCATCCCATCCCTCTATATTGATACAGAGCCCCTGCTTGAGTTTCCTGAGCCATATAGCAAATTCCTTTGGCTATCTATTTTACATATGGTAATGTAAGTTTCCATGTTACTCTTTCTATACATCTCACCCTCTCCTCCCCTCTCCTCATGTTCATAAATCTACTCTCTATGTCTGTTTCTCCACTGATGCTCTGTAAATAAATTCTTCCATACCATTTTTCTAGATTCCGTATATATGTGTTAGAATACGATATTTATCTTTCTCTTTCTGACTCACTTCACTCTGGTTCTAGGTTCATCCACCTCATCAGAACTGACTCAAATGCATTCCTTTTTATGGCTGAGTAATATTCCATTGTGTCTGTGTACCACAACTTCTTTATCCATTTATCTGTCGATGGTCATCTGGGTTGCTTCCATGTTCTAGCTATTGTAAATAATGCTGCAATGAACAATGGGATACATGTGTCTTTTTCAATTTTTATTTTCTCTGGGTATATGCCTAGGAGTGGGATTCCTGGGTCATAAGGTGGTTTTATTCCTAGTTTTTAAAGGAATCTCCATACCATCTTCCATAGTAGCTGTATCAATTTACATTTCCACCAAAAGTGCAAGAACATTTTCTTTTCTCCAGCATTTATTGTTTGCAGACTTTTTGATGATGGCCATCTGACCGGTGTGAGGTGATATCTCGTTGTAATTTTGATTTGCATTTCTCTAATAATGAATGCTGAAGAATTGATGCTTTTGAACTGTGGTGTTGGAGAAGACTCTTGAGAGTCCCTTGGACTGCAAGGAGATCCAACCAATCTATTCTGAAGAAGATCAGCCCTGGGATTTCTTTGGAAGGAATGATGCTAAAGCTGAAACTCCAGTACTTTGGCCACCTCATGCGAAGAGTTGACTCATTGGAAAAGACTCTGATGCTGGGAGGGATTGGGGGCAGGAGGAGAAGGGGACGACAGAGGATGAGATGGCTGGATGGCATCACCGACTCGATGGATGTGAGTTTGAGTGAAATCTGGGAGTTGGTGATGGACAGAGAGGCCTGGTGTGCTGTGATTCATGGGGTCGCAAAGAGTTGGCCACGACTGAGCGACTGAACTGAACTGAACTGAATAATAAGCAATGCTGAGCACCTTTTCTTGTGTTTGTTAGCCATCTCTATGTCTTCTTTGGGGAAATGTCTGTTTAGGTCTTTTTCCCACTTTTTAATTGGGTTGCTTGTTTTCTGGCATTGAGTTGTATGAGCTGCTTATATATTTTGAAAATTAATCCTTTGCCAGTTGTTTCATTTGCTGTTATTTTCTCCCATTCTGAGGGTTGTCTTTTCACCTTGCTTATAGTTTCCTTTGCTGTGCAAAAGCTTTTAAGTTTAATCAAGTCCCACTTGTTTGCTTTTGTTTTTATTTCTGTTACTCTAGGAGGTGGGTCATAGAGGATCTTGCTTTGACTTATGTCATCAAATGTTCTGCCTATGTTTTCTTCTAAGTTTTATAGTTTCTGGTCTCACATTTAGGTCTTTAATCCATTTTGAGTTTATCTCTGTGTATGGCATTAGGAAGTGTTCTAATTCCATTCTTTTGCATGTAGCTGTCCAGTTTTCCCAGCACCATTTATTTTAAGAGTATGTCTTTGCCCCAATGTATATTCTTGCCTCCTTTGTCAAAAATAAGGTACCCATAGGCACATGGGTTTATTTCTGGGCTTTCTACCTTGTTCCATTGGTCTATATTTCTGTCTTTGCACCAGTACCATACTGTCTTGATGACTATAGCTTTGTAGTAAAATCTGAAGTCAGGATGGTTGATTCCTCCAGCTCCATTCTTCTTTCTTGGTTTTGGCTATTTGGGGGTCAAAATGACCTTATCTTTAAATGAAAATTTTGATGAGTAATATGCTCAGTCTACTTAGTTTTTTAAAGTTCACTAACCACCTCTCATTCATTCATGTAGTGTATATTTATTTAAAATAAAACTATAATTTGCAGTAATCAACAAGGACCTGCTGTATAGCACAAGGAATCTGCTCAATATAACCTTGGAAAAGAATTTGAAAAAGAGTAGGTAAGTACATATGTATAACTAAAGCACTTTGCTGTTCCCCTGAAACTAACAGCACCATTAATCGACTATTCAATATATAATAAAAGTTAAAAACAGCAACAAATAAGTCACCAAAAGCCTTCCTCAGTAATCAATGCAAAGCAATAAAGGAAAACAATAGAATGAGAAAGACTAGAGATGTCTACAGGATTATTAGAGATACCAAGGGAACATTTCATGCAAAGATGGGCACAATAAAGGACAGAAATGATATGGACTTAACAGAAGCAGAAGATATTAAGAAGAGGTGGCAAGAATATACAGAAGAGCTATACAAAAAGATATTCATGACCCAGATAAACATGATAGTGTGATCATTCACCTAGAGCCAGACATCCTGGAATGTGAAGTCAAGTGGGCCTTAGGAAGCATCACTACAAACAAAGCTAGTGGAGGTGATGGAATTCCAGTTGAGCTACTTCAAATCCTGAAAGATGGTACTATTAAAGTGCTGTACTTTTCCAGAAAAACATCTACTTCTACTTTATTGACTACACCAAAACCTTTGACTGTGTGGATCACAACAAACTTTGGAAAATTCTTCAAGACATGGGAATACCAGGCCACCTTAACCTGCCTTCTGAGAAATCTATATGCAGGTCAAGAAGCAACAGTTACTGGAACTGGACATAGAACTGGACATGGAACAACAGACTGGTTCCAAACTGGGAAAGGAGTACATCAAGGCAATATATTGTCGCCTTGCTTATTTAACTTATATGCAGAGTCAGTTCAGTTCAGTCCAGTCACCCAGCCATGTCTGACTCTTTGCGACCCCATGGACTGCAGCACCCCAGGCTTCCCTGTCCATCACTGACTCCCAGAGCTTGCTCAAATTCATGTCCATCGAGTCAGTGATACCATCCAACCATCTTATCCTCTGTCATCCCCTTCATCTCCTGCCTTAAATCTTTTCCAGCATCAGGGTCTTTTCCAATGAATCAGTTCTTTGTATTAGGTGGTCAATGTATTAGAGTTTCAGCTTCAGCATCAGTTCTTCCAATGAATATTCAGGACTGATTTCTTTTAGGATTGACTGGCTTGATCTCCTTGCAGTCCAAGGGACTCTCAAGAATTTTCTCCAACACCATCATATGGAATGCAGGGCTGAATGAAGCACAAGCTGGAATCAAGATTGGTGGGAGAAATATCAGTAACTTCAGATATACAGATGATACCACCCTTATGGCAGAAAGCAAAGAAGAACTAAAGAGTCTCTTGATGAAAGTGAAAGAGGAGAGTGAAAAAAATGTCTTAGAAATCAACATTCAAAAAATGAAAGTCCTGAAACTTTACTATAGTCATTGATTATTTCTAGTAATTTTCTGGTGGACTCTTTAGGGTTTTCTACGTAGAGGATCATGTCATCTGCAAATAGTGAGAGTTTTACTTCTTCTTTTCCAATTTGGATTCCTTTTATTTCTTTTTCTGCTCTGATTGCTGTAGCCAAAACTTCCAAAACTATGTTGAATAGTAATGGTGAAAGCGGGCACCCTTGTCTTGTTCCTGACTTTAGACGGAATGCTTTCAATTTTTCACCATTGAGGATAATGTTTGCTGTGGGTTTGTCATATATAGCTTTTATTATGTTGAGGTATGTTCCTTCTATTCCTGCTTTCTGGAGAGTTTTTATCATAAATGGGTGTTGAATTTTGTCAAAGGCTTTCTCTGCATCTATTGAGATAATCATATGGTTTTTATTTTTCAATTTACAGCCACTATGGAGAACAGTGTGGAGATTCCTTAAAAAACTGGAAATAGAACTGCCTTATGATCCAGCAATCCCACTGCTGGGCATACACACTGAGGAAACCAGAAGGGAAAGAGACACGTGTACCCCAATGTTCATCGCAGCACTGTTTATAATAGCCAGGACATGGAAGCAACCTAGATGCCCATCAGCAGATGAATGGATAAGAAAGCTGTGGTACATATACACAATGGAGTATTACTCAGCCATTAAAAAGAATACATTTGAATCAGTTCTAATGAGGTGGATGAAACTGGAGCCTATTATACAGAGTGAAGTAAGCCAGAAGGAAAAACATAAATACAGTATACTAACGCATATATATGGAATTTAGAAAGATGATAACAATAACCCTGTGTACGAGACAGCAAAAGAGACACTGATGTATAGAACAGTCTTATGGACTCTGTGGGAGAGGGAGAGGGTGGAAAGATTTGGGAGAATGACATTGAAACATGTGAAATATCATGTAAGAAAAGAGTTGCCAGTCCAGGTTCGATGCACGATACTGGATGCTTGGGGCTGGTGCACTGGGATGACCCAGAGGGAGGGTATGGGGAGGGAGGAGGGAGGAGGGTTCAGGATGGGGAACACATGTATACCTGTGGCGGATTCATTTTGATATTTGGCAAAACTAATACAATTATGTAAAGTTTAAAAATAAAATAAAATTCAAAAAAAAATTCAAAAAAAAAAATGAAAGTCACGGCATCCAGTCCCATCACTTCATGGCAAATAGATGGGGAAACAATGGAAACACTGACAGACTTTATTTTGGGGGGGCTCCAAAATCACTGCAGATGGTAACTGCAGCCGTGAAATTAAAAGACGCTTACTCCTTGGAAGAAAAGTTAGACAACCTAGACAGCATATTAAAAAGCAGAGATATCACTTTGCTGACAAAGGTCCATCTAGTCAAAGCTATGATTTTTCCAATAGTCATGTATGGATGTGAGAGTTGGACTATAAAGAAAGCTGAGAGCTGAAGAACTGATGCTTTTGAACTGTGGTGTCGGAGAAGACCCTTGAGAGCCCTTTGGACTGCAAGAGCTCAAAACAGTGAATCCTAAAGGAAATCAGTCCTGGGTGTTCATTGGAAGGACTGATGTTGAAGCCGAAGCTCCAATACTTTGGTTACCTGATGTGAAGAACTGACTCACTGGAAAAGACCCTGATGCTGAGAAAGATTGAAGGCAGGAGGAGAAGGGGACAACAGAGCATGAGATGGTTGGACAGCATCACCAACTCGGTGGACATGAGTTTGAGCAAGTTCTGGGAGTTAGTGATGGACAGGGAAGCCTGGCGTAATGCAGTCCATGGGTCACAAAATGTCAAACCCTACTGAGCTGTTGAACTGAAAGTCACCAAAATCATTTTTAAACTATAAGTTAAATACATTAACTATAAAATAAAAGAAGTGTAATCCTGGTATACTACATGAATAAAGTTATAGGAATTTAAACACTAAAACACAAAAACAAGTATTGAGAGTCTGTTGTGTAAAACACTGCACATGCTTGGGGCCACAGTGACCTACAGGAACCTTCTCCTCCATGGAGGGCGCCTTAGGGAGGCGGGGCCGGATCATAAGCTCATTGGATCAGAGGCCAAACAAACTTGTTTGCTCTGAATCGGAGAATGCAGCATTGGTCTAAGTGTGTGGACTAGGGTGAGGGCCATCTGCACAGAGGAAGGCCCATTTGAAGGAGGTCTTACAGAGCACTTGTGCAAGATTGTAATGAGAGAAGGATGGGAGGAGGGCTACATGGATCATTTCAGGTAGCAGGTCATCATGGTGACAAAACCACCTTGCATGTGTCTCTCAGAATGTTTTACTATGGCTGGAGTGCAGTTTCATGACCTGGTCCTCTCCTTACTAAGCTAGGGTGAGTCCATGGTCTTTTTTTTTTTAATTTTGAGAAAGTTAGACTTCATATTGCAAATGATTTTTTTAAACCTTAATATTTTAAGGCAGGAGATTTACTTGAATGAGAAAAATAATTCTGATGACCCTTTGATAATTGGATGCTAAATGGAAGCACCAGTGATTGCTCCAGTTAAGAAGACGGATGTTGACAAGGGAGACAGAGGCAGAGACAAGCCTCCAGGAAGCCCAGGAGCAGAGTGGACGGGGCTCAGGGACTGAATTAACATGAGGACTATGATATTTTTTCGTTTGAGCAACTAGTACTTTTAATCAAGACTGAAAGTAAAGTGGAGGAGGAGGTGTGAGGAATAAGCAATAGTGGGTTTCCTACAGACTGCATATAATATGAAGTTCTTGCATAGCTTTTGGTGGAACTACAGTGTAATAATGATAAATATGTAAGTCTGTGAGCTTCACAACAGCCCCCTGGGGGAGGGAAGATGTGGGCATACTGAATTTCCCAATAAAAAAGAAAATTAGACTGTCTTCATGACTTATTCTGAGCCACATCTCTAGACAGATTTCAGTCGCAAACTAATTGTCTGTCTGCTGAGTTGCCGGTGGGTCTGGGGGCTGAGCAGCCTTTGGAAGCAGCAGGCTATGCTTCGTAGGAATACACGCACTCCTGAATTCTGCTCTCTGCAGAATATCGGAACACTCTTGCCTCCTGCTCTCCTTCAAGGCTGAGCCTCAGCACTGGTGTCCATTCACAGTGGCACCTGGAGCGTCTAACAGTCCTTCCCAGCCTATTCCTGGGTCTGTAATCCCAATAGTCAGCATGCTTTCTTCTTCTGCATATTGTTTCATTCAGGCTTTATCTTCTTGTAAACTGCAGAAAGTGTTAGTCACTAAGTTGTGTCCGACTCTTTGCCACCCCATGGACTGTAGCCTATCAGGCTCCTCTGTCCATGGAATTCTCCAGGTAAAAATACTGAGTGGGTAGCCAATCCCTTCTCCAGGGGATCATCCTGATCCAGGGATTAAACCTGGGTATCTGGAACTGCAGGCAGATTCTTTACCATTTGAGCCACCAGGGAAGCCCTTTGCTAATAAAGGTCCATATAGTCAAAGCTATGGTTTTTCCATTAGTCTTCTTTGGATTTGAGAGTAGGACATAAGAAGGCTGAACACCAAAGAATTGATGCTTTCAAACTGTGATGCTGGAGAAGACTCTGGAGAGTCCCTTGGACAGCAAGGACATGAAACCAGTCAATCCTAAAGAAAATCAACTGGATATTCATTGGAAGGACTGTTGCTGAGGCTGAAACTCCAATACTTTGGCTACCTGATGCGAAGAGCTGACTCATTGGAAAAGATTCTGATGCTGAGAAAGATTGAGGATAGAGGAGAAGAGGGCAGCAGAGGATGAGATGGTTTGATGGCATCATTGACTCAGTGGACATGAGTTTGAGCAAACTCTGGGAGATAGTGAAGGACAGGGAACCCTGGCATGGGTCAGAGAATCAGATGCGACTGAGTCACTGAACAACAACAACAGCCTTATAAATTAAAACAGAATATTGTATTTTCTCCTGCAATTTGTTTTTTCATCTCAGTTACTGACAACACAATCCACATAGCTGCCAACTACAATAAATAAAAATGAATAAGAGACAATCTCTTTTACCTCTGGATCACTACAACTCATGTGGCTGTAATCACATCCCCAGGACTTGGCCGCTGTCACTTCAGGTGACCACTGCCCATAGTGGAGCATCTTTCCCCAGTCTGTGAAGACCTCCCTAACATGCTCCACATTGGCCAATCTGTGGTCCACCCTCCAAAGTGAAAGCGGGTCCTCTCCCTGTCCCACCAGCGGGACAAGAGCTGGAACTCTAGGGTGTGTAGACGTGCACTCTGGAGAATAAGTCACAAATGTGCCTGCTGGTCTATCACTACCACCTGCAATAAATAAAAAATGGCCTTGTCTTCCGTCTCCACGGCTGGCTTCTCATTCAAATGAACAGTTGTCAGTAAATACCTTACCTGATGGGAGCTGTTTTTCAGGTGACCAAGCAAATATATCATCTCTAAGTCTTTAGATTATTTGATTCATTTGCCATCTTTGCATATGATGAAAGAAGTTCTATTTCTTCAGAACAATTTTAAAGTGAAAATGCTAGTCACTCAGTCATGTCTGACTTTTTGAGACCCTGTGGACTGTAGATCGCCAGGCTCCTCTGCCCATGGAATTCTCCAGGCAACAACACTTCAGCTATGTCCATGGAATTCTCCAGACAAAACAACTTTGCTATGGCCTAATTGTAAAGCTCTTCTGAAGGGTCTGTTGATTGTAGCTTTAAATAAAAATAAAAATAAACTCCAGTTTTCAGCAATAATTACACAAAATAAAAACCCATTATCAAGATAAAGAGTAAGGAGTCATCAACAGTGACTAAATCAGATAAGATTCAGTCTCTTATTATAGCAAGTGAAATTGACTCCACGTGCATGTATGTGTGTGATTTATTGAATTTATATCTTTGCATGATGTTATAATGTTTGTTTATGCACCTGCATTTTACTGACTGTGGTTATCTATCACTATTTTTCATGTTAGGAAATCGGAATTCTAGCCCTGGTTTTGTAAATACCAGGTGTGAAATTTGCAGCAATTGGCTCAATTTTTCTGGACTGCAGCATCTTCATCTGTAAATACTAACTTTCCATTTTTGTTGTGAGACACTCAAAAAATATCAGTTATGTTTACATCTAAGCAAATCTCAAGATAACTTTGAAATTAATGCTTTTATATTATACCAAAATTAGTATCTTAAATTATTGATGCAAATGTTTTTGACCTCTCAGTTTTTCCTCTCCTTTCAGCACCTTTCTTCTCTTATCCACTGACTGCATTTTTGATGGATTAACTGTTGCAGGTATAGATCATTCTCCCTGTGAGAGAGAGAGAACTGGGGTGAGAACGGGGAGGCACAGCATCTCTTCTTCACTCACTGGTCCTTTAAGACACAACATAGGGACTCTATTTTAGAGGTACTTTGTTTGTAATTCTAGTGACATTTTTTCACTCATATTGCTGATGCCATATTTATATTACTATTGAAGTAGTATCTTTCATTTTCTTGAGGTTGAAAAATTCAAAAAGAATGAAAAGGAACTTACTGTTTAAGGGTTGACTAATATTTTTGGCATTTCAAAGTATTTTCTCATTTAATAATTGAGTTGCCCTAGAATTCAGTAGACTGCATTTATACATGGCAGAGCAGTTTAAGAAAAATTAGATAAATTGGCAAACATAACCAGAATTTTAACAGTTTTCTTTACTCCAAAGAAAATACTCTTCACAACTCTAAATTATTTTTTTTTTAGTTTTTTTAAATCTGTGGAAGGATTTTCTATTCGTTAATACTTTTCATGTGATTTAAAGAATTAAAAAATTATAATCGGCACAAGAACTCAAAATACATATTTATTTATTTCATGGTTATCTGTTATTTATTAAGTGCTTCTAGTATGTCCAGAATCACTGATATGCTGAAATGTTTTTATTTCATGTTACTTTCAATATCAACCCATGATGTAGGTATCTTTTTCTTCTCATTTCATAAATTAGAACCATTTAAAAAGTAAATAAAAGAAATAAAAGAGTCACTGAGAAATGGCACAGCTGCTCCAGCTCATCTAGACGGTCAAGGCTTGAGAGTGTTCTGAAATGTGGGGCTGGCTGCCCACAGGAAATGAAATGGTTGTCTTGTTTTCAGACTTTCTATTAAGCAGAAATTTTACTATTTTATTTATGGTGTTGGAGGTACTATTAAAAAACACTTTAAATGCAGTGTCTTGTTAAAGACAATCAAGAAAAATAAATAGCAAATAAAAGTTAAAAAAGAAAGAAAGAATGCTCTCCTGCAATCAAGACAATTCAGTTATTGTCCTGTTTCAGTCAGTATATGACAAGGGGGATGATCTGATTAACTAAAATAGGGAGATTGGCGAGATGATGTTTGAAGCCCTCTTCAGCTCTAACATTTAGGATTCTGTCTCTTTGATCCATGAAAATTGTGTGATTTTGTAGAAACTGAAATCTGCCAAAAAGATGGTCCATGTTACCAAAGTCCAGTTAAGAGAGGAATTTCAATACTGCAGACAAAGGGTCAATCTCCACCCTATTCCTATCCAGTGCTGATCTCTCTGTTTCTATAGATCAGTATTGTCTGTTCTAGAGCTTCATGGAAGTGAAATTGTGTTGTACATGCTCTCTTATGTCTGGTTCACTTTACTCACTATAATGTCATGGAGTTTAGTCTACGCAGATGCACACGTTAGCAATAGATGCATTTCTATGAGAATTTTAGCCCTCTTTACTCATTCATATCAGATTGCTTATGCTGCTGCAACCGGTTGCACAGTCTGGGTGGCTTCAGCAGCAGGGATTAATTTTCTCAGAGCTCAGGGAACTGCACATCCAATATCAGAGTGTACAGTCAGTTCTGTGAGGTTCTCGCTGGCCAATGGCTGCCTTCCCCTGTGATATCTCATGGCTGGAGGAGGGCATGAGGTCTCTGGAGCCTCTTCTCACAAAGACACTAATCCTATTGAATCAGGGCCCCACCCTTATGACTTCTCTCTGTCAGCCCCATCTCCAAATACAGTCACATAGGGGGTTAGGGCTGCAATATAGAAATTTTGGAGACATGACTCAGTCAACCACACATATTGCTGTTGTTGTTCAGTCACTCATTCACGTTTGACTATGTGCAACTCCATGGACTACAGCATGCCAGGCTTCCCTGTCCTTCATCATCTCCTGGAGATTGTTCAAACTCATGTCCACTGTGTCGGTGATGCCATCCAACCAACTCATCCTCTGTCGTCACCTTCTCCTCCTGCCCTAAATCTTTCCCAGCATCAGAGTCTTGTCCAATGAATCGGCTCTTCAGATCAGGTGGCAAAAATATTGGAGCATCTGCTTCAGCATCAGTCCTTCCAATGAATATTCAGAGTTGATTTCCTTTAGGATTAACTGGTTTGATCTCCTTGCAGTTCAAGGGACTCTCAAGAGTCTTCTCCAGCACCAGTTTGAAGGCATTAATTCTTTGGCACTTAGCCTTCTTTATGGTCCAAATCTCACATCCATACATGACTACTGGAAAAGCCATAGCTTTAACCAGATGAACCTTTGTTGGCAAAGTAATGTCTCTGCTTTTTAATACACTGTCTAGGTTTGTCACAGCTTTTCTTCCAAGGAGCAAGCATCTTTTAATTTCACAGCTGCAGTCACCATCACACATACTGACCAACACTAGGTAGATTCCATACTGGAGTGATTCTGAACAAAATGCTGTGGACGATCTCATATAATGTTTTTGAGGACACATATGCCATTGCTTTTTGATATAGATAAGAAGCAGAATTGTTGTTCCTTTAGTGTATGCTGATGATTATGAGAGCCCCAGCAAATTCCTTTCCACAGTGATTGTATCATTTTACACTCACATCAACAGTTTTCTTAGAGCTGGTTGTTCAAATGCCTAAAAAGCACTTTTCATTATCCAGATTTTAAATGTAGTCACAGTAGTAGAAGTAGTAAAAGAGACGTAGTGTCAAATTTATTTTTACTTTGCATTTTTCTGATCTCAAAGGAAGATGAGCTTGTTTTTCTGTGTGTTTTAGCTGTTCATAAATCTTGTTCTATGAGACTTCTTTGCATATTTTTGAACATTTTAATTGGCATGGTTTTTACTATTTTAAAATTCAGACTTAAGTTGAACACAATAGGGAAAACCACTAGACCATTCAGGTATGACCTAAATCAAATCCTTTATGATTATACAGTGGAAGTGACAAATAGATTCCAGCAATTAAATCTGATACAGTGCCTGAAGAACTATGGACAGAGGTTTGTAACACTGTACAGGAGGTAGTGATAAAAACCATCCCCAAGAACAAGAAATGCAAAAAGGCAAAATGGTTGTCTGAGGAGGCCTTACAAATAGCTGAGAAAAGAAGAGAAGCTAAAGGCAAAGAAGAAAAGGAAAGATATACCCATCTGAATGTAGAGTTCCAAAGAATAGCAAGGAGAGAGAAGAAAGCCTTCCTCAGTGATCAATGCAAAGAAATAGAGGAAAACAATAGAATGGGAAAGACTACAGATCTCTTCAAGAAAATTAGAGATACCAAGGGGATATTTTATGCAAAGATTGACACAATAAAGGAAAGAATCAGTATGGACCTAACAGAAGCAGAAGATATTAAGAAGAGGTGGCAAGAATACACAGAAGAACTATAAACAAAAGATCTTCACGACCCAGAAAACCATAATGGTGTGATCATTCATCTAGAGCCAGACATCCTGGAATGCAAAGTCAAGTGGGCCTTAGGAAGCATCACTATGAGCAGAGTTAGTGGAGATGAAGGAATTCCAGTGAGCTATTTCAAATCCTAAACTATGATGCTGTGACAGAGAAGGCAATGGCACCCCACTCCAGTACTCTTGCCTGGAAAATCCCATGGACAGAGGAGCCTGGTAGGATGCAGTCCATGGGGTCGCTAAGAGTCAGACACAACTGAGCGGCTTCACTTTTTACTGTCACTTTTCACTTTCATGCATTGGAGAAGGAAATGGCAACCCACTCCAGTATTCTTGCCTGGAGAATTCCAGGGATGCGGGAACCTGGTGGGCTGCCATCTATGGGGTCGCACAGAGTTGGACACGACTGAAGCGACTTGGCAGCAGCAGCAGCATGATGCTGTGAAAGTGCTGCACTCAATATGCCAGCAAATTTGGAAAACTCAGCAGTGGCCACAGGACTGGAAAAGGTCACTTTTCATTCCAGTTAGAAATAAAGGCAATGCCAAAGACTGTTCAAACTACCACACAATTGCACTCATCTCACACACTAGCAAAGTAATGCTCAAATTTTTTCCAAGCAAGACTTGGAAACTTCCAGATGTTCAAGCTGGATTTAGAAAAGGCAGGGGAACCAGAGATCAAACTGCCAACATACACTGGATCATAGAAAAAGCAAGAGAGTTCTGGAAAAATATCTACTCCTTCATGGACTGTGCTAAAGCCTTTGACTGTGTGGATCACAACAAACTGTGGAAAATTCTTCAAGAGATGGGAATACCAGACCACTTACTTGCCTCTTGAGAAATCTGTATGCAAGTCAAGAAGCAACAGTTAGAACCGGACATGGAACAATGGCCAGGTAACAAATTGGGAAAAGAACACATCAAGGCTGAATATTGTTACCTTGCTTATTTAACTTATGTGCAGTATATATCATGTGAAATGCAAGATTGAATGAAGCACAAAGCTGGAATCATGACTGCAGGGAGAAATATCAGTAACCTCAGATATGCAGATGATACCACCCTTAAGGCAGAAAGCAAAGAGGAACTAAAGAATCTCTTGATGAAAGTGAAAGAGTCAGAAAGCTGGCTTAAAGCTAAACATTCAAAAAACTAAAATCATGGCATCTGGTCCCATCACTTCATGACAAATAGATTGGGAAACAATGGAAACAGCGAGAGACTTTATTTTGGGGGGCTCCAAAATTACTGTAGATGGTGGCTACAGCCATGAAACTAAAAGAGCTTGTTCCTTGGAAGAAAAGCTATGACCAACCTAGGCAGCATATTAAAAAGCAGAGACAGTACTTTACCAACAAATTTCCATCCGGTCAAAGCTATGGTTTTTCTAGTGGTCATGTATGGATGTGAGAGTTGGACTATCAAGAAAGCTGAGTGCTGGAAAATGGATGTTTTGAATTGTGGTGTTTGAGAAGACTTTTGAGAGTCCCTTGGAGTGCAAGGAGATCAAGCCGGTCAATCGTAAAGGAAATCAGTCCCGAATATTCACTGGAAGGACTGATGCTGAAGCTGAAGCTCCAATACTTTGGTCACCTGATGCAAAGAACTGACTCATTTGAAAAGACACAGATCTGGGAAAAATTGAAGGCAGGAGGAGAAGGGGACGACAGAGGATGCGATTGTTGAATCACATCACCGACTCAATGGACATGAGTTTGAGCAAGCTCTGGGAGTAGGTGATGGATAGGGAAGCCTGGCTTGCTGCAGTCCTTGGGGTCGCAAAGAGTCAGACATGACTAAACAACTGAACTGAACTGAACTTACTCCTTTAAAATTTAACCTGCTTTATAAATACTAGCATTGAAAATCTGGAGTTTGGATACAGGTTGTATGTCCAATATAAGTCTTATGACAACGTTTGGTTTGTTGTCTTTTAAAAAATTAAAATGTCATTTGGAGACCCGAAGTTTCAAGTGTGATGAAGTCTTATGTACCCATTTCTAGGTGCATGTACCTATTATTTTTCATTGCTCTTGAATACTGTGTCTTATCACCTCAGTTCAGTTCAGTTCAGTTCAGTCACTCAGTCGTGTCCGACTCTGCGACCCCATGAATCGCAGCACTCCAGGCCTCCCTGTCCATCACCAGCTCCCGGAGTTCACTCAGACTCACGTCCAGTCAGTGATGCCATCCAGCCATCTCATCCTCTGTTGTCCCCTTCTCCTCCTGCCTGCAATCCCTCCCAGCATCAGGCTCTTTTCCAATGAGTCAACTCTTCGCATGAGATGGCCAAAGTACTGGAGTTTCAGCTTCAGCATCAGTCCTTCCAACACCCAGGACTGATTTCCTTTATGATTGACTGGCTTGATCTCCTTGCAGTCCAAGGGAGTCTCAAAAGTCTTCTCAAACACCACAATTCAAAGCATCCATTTTCTAGCACTCAGCTTTCTTTGTAGTTCAACTCTCACATCCATACATGACCACTAGAAAAACCACAGCCTTGACTAGACAGACCTTTGTTGGCAAAGCAATGTCTCTGCTTTTTAATATGCTATCTAGGTTGGTCATAACTTTCCTTCCAACGAGTAAGCATCTTTTAATTTCATGGCTGCAATCACCATCTGCAGTGATTTTGGAGCCCAGAAAAATAAAGTCTGACACTGCTTCCACTGTTTCCCCTTCTACTTCCCATGAAGTGATGGGACCAGATACCATGATCTTTGTTTTCTGAATGTTGAGCTTTAAGCCAACCTTTTCACTCTATCTACTCAAAGGTAACACAAATATCTTTCTATTTTGTTCTTTGTTGAAGCTTCAATATTTTTGCTGAAGGCCCAGCCTTAACTAACTTGTTTATGTGGTAGGAGATGCAGGCCAGGAGTATTTTTTTTTTCAAATGCACACCCAATAGTTCCAGCTTTATTAAGATATAATCAACATACAAACACTGTGCATAGTAAACCTGTATAATCTCATGACATTACAATGAACACTTTTATTCAAATTATTGGAGTTTCCCATACGCTGTAAGAAATATGGCAGAAGCTCTGTGTATCATCTATTTAGTTGCCACTAACGGTAACATCTTACAAAATGCTGTACTATAGTTCAGTTACTATCAGTTTATTGACTGTAATACAATCCACTGATCTTCAGCTTTTTCATTTTACTTCTCTGTGTGTGTGTGTGCACACATGTGCTCAGTCCTGTGGATTCTTGTCACATGTGGAGTCTTGCATAGTCAAGACCACAGTCACGATACAGAGCGTCACTCCAAAGATCTCCTTCATGCTCTTCCTTTACAGCCAGGTTTCCCTGACTATTCCTCACCACTGCAAACCATTACTACTGTCCTTCAACTTTATAGTCTAAAGAAAGTAAAGGAAATGGAAGCAAACGTTAAGTGATCTTTTAAAATTAGCTTTTTTCACTCAGTGGATTTTCTTTTGGGTAAATGCCAAAATTGGATAAATATTCAAAATTGTTGAATGGATGGATCATATGGTACGTATCATGTCTGCTAAACTATTTAGCCATTTATTCTTTGTTTTCAGTCTTTTATTGTTGAGCATTGATAGCTTTTTACATATTCTCAATGCCAGACCTTCAGCAGGAACAAGTTTTGCAAATGTATTCTCCCAACAGTGAACAATCCAGAAAGGGAAATTTGTTTGAAATGTTGCTTAGAGATCATGCATTTCTAGTGAAACTAAAATTCATGAATAGAAGCTTCATAACCTGGTTATGCCTACTTAACATTTAGAAGAATATGCAAGCACACCCAGGACCTGCAGACGCTTCCCATGTGGATGAAGCTCTTTAGGAAACACTTGGTCACACTCTCCTTGGCTGCTGCGTTCCATCAGAGCAGTCAGGTTTTACTGCCCCAGTAAACTACTCAGCATAGACGATGATCCGGAAGCAGCTGTTTGCAGCCTGATCTGGTAGCAACTGTCAGCTGCAGATCGGATGTTGATGATTTCAGAAAATGACAGGATGCTAAATGCCAGTGACAGAGCACCGCAGTGAGGAGCCTTAGAGACATACAGCATCTACATTTCACATCCGAAGCTTATAATTCGTTCATTTCTGCCAGATTTCAGCAAGGGGCTTACAAATTCATTTAGAATAAAACCAAACACATGAATAAGCATATATGCAGTGATACTCATGTTCTCATGTTCTTTCTGTATCAACCTCAAATGCTTACAATCAAATGCCTTGTTTAGAGCAGAGTGAATTATTAATAAACAGATTTGTTAGATCCTTAACTCCATAGCTGCCTTTTGAAACCATTCAGATTTGGACAATACATCATGGAGGTTATACATTACAGACTCCAGCCTAACTTATAAATCAAGGAAGAGGATGCTTAGAGGAATGTTCCTTTAGAAAGTTACTTATTTTTGCCATTAATACATACATGATATACAGAGGTAAAAGAATCTCTGGAGTAGATATGTGCTCTTTCTGACAACAACACTAATTGAGCATCTGACTTCAAACCATGTATAAATTATTTAATTAATATTGAATTTAAAATTCAGGAAATGTGAACTGAATGGAAACAATGATCTGTGTCAATTCCCCACAAGTTATATAATCTGATTTTTCTAGAGAGATTAATGGCTTATCACATATGAAATTAGATAAGAAATAAAATAAAATGGATATCATCAACTTAGAAATATGATAAGAGAGGCAACATTTAATCAAAGCTGTTTGATTTCTTTTGTATCACTATATAAATGAATAATTTTAGAGATCAATCTCTAAAAAAACAGAGCACTGTATCAGAAAACTTCTCCAAAAATAAACAGTCACAATACATTCTGGTTATCTTGGAAATGGAAAGAACAAGGAAATGTATATAAAAGGATACTACAGGGACTATGCTAACAGATACTCATCACACTAGACAATTTATCCAGTAAGTCTATATTCAGTCTTAATAATTTTCAAGCAGTCTCCTTCTCACTAGATTAAGTAGCATTCTTTTTGTGCAATTTTCAATACATAATGAAACCTTTAAATAACTTTTTAATATATAAACTAAACAGCATTTGCACAGAACAGTAGATTTAACCTGTCCCTTCCAGCCCTAAGTCCTGGCAGTCACTTCTCTTCCTTACTAGCAAATGCCCTTTGTGACTTTCCCCCAAGAAAGTGTACTTACATCTTCACTAAAATCCTACTCAGGCAGGTGTCCTTTCTTAATGGCATCCAGGAGCTTGTCTGCTGCCTCTTGTGGACAGAAGCTATTTCTCCTGCTGTCTTGACTTCTTTTAAGAGAAGCTTGTTTCTTAAATCATCAACCATCCTTTGCTGGCTTTATGTTCTCCAGGTTTCGCTCCTTCACCTCCCTTTTGATTTAAGTTGTATGATGACTTCACATTTTTGGAATCATGTAAGAGTCCACAAGTAAGCCTTCCTTACAGCAGTCCTGCACTTGCAGAAGAGCTCCATGTTCAATATGAGATGAAAAAGGCATTTCTCAAAAAGTGTGAGGATTTTAAGCCTGCTGACCTAGCTGCAGTGAGAGCTCCTCCAATTTCCTTTCCTTTTTGACAATGGTCCTTACACTGGATTCATTAATCTTGAAGTGGTGGCAACTGCAGCTGCAGACCTCAAACTACTGTGCTTCTCAAGCAATTTAACTTTTTCTTGTCATGCCCTGACATTTTTCTGTTTCTTGGGAGCTCTTCCAGTGTCATTATTGGCAATTTTTGTGGTTTCCATGGTGTTATTCAAGATTCTTGGTGTTGCACTAAGCATGATAGAAAATATGTAAGAATTGAGAGAGATCACCTTTTACTATGACATGTAATTTACTGGAGAGACAGCTGCTCACCTGGTTTAAGCCGATATGTGCACACCTGAGCTCACTGCAGTAGCAACACAAGGGGCTACAGAATTATGACAGCATCCCAGGAAGAACTACAGTTAAATGCCTGCAGTTATGCCTTAAAACTCTATCTCTATCTCGGTTTACATCTCTTTCCATTGCAAGTCATCCTTTCCATCACAAAGGTCTGTATGTGTGTGTATGTGTGTGAGTTTTAAGACATTTTAACTTTTTATAATAGATTTGTGTATATTCTATGGTAACAAATGATAGACTCGTGTTTACATGCATTTTATGTATTCATGACATACCTTTTTCTTAATATTTTTCTATTTCTTTTGTTGTTGTTGTTCAGTCACTCAGTTGTGTCTGACTGTTTGTGACCCCATAGACTGCAGCATGCAAGGCTTTCCTGTCTTTCATTATCTCCCAGAGTTTGCTAAAACTCATGTTCATTGAATCGGTCATGCCATCCAACCATCTCATCTTCTGTTGCCGCCTTCTCCTCCTGCCCTCAGTCTTTACCAGCATCAGGGTATTTTACAATGAGTTGGCTTTGCATCAGGGGGCCAAAGTATTGGAGCTTCAGCTTCAGCATCAGTCCTTCCAATGAATATTCAGGGTTGATTTCCTTTAGGGCTAACTGGTTTGATCACCTTTCTGTCCAAGAGACTCTCAAGAGTCTTCTCCAGCACCACAGTTCAGAAGCATCAATTTTTGGCGTTCAGCCTTCCTTATGGTCCAACTATCATATCCGTACAAAGGGTGGTCCAAGCATGGCCGAAGGGACTTGACATCCACACAGTCATCAGGCCTTTGAGTGGATTGACCATGTTCACTTCTCTGAGATAAACTGGACTTCAGATACAAAGCTTTGTTTTTCATCTTATCTAAGCATAGAATCTAACATAATTAGATTATCTAGATTATCTAGGATAGAATCTAACACCTAATCTAAGCATCTTATCTAACATAGAACCATGTTTTTCTAAATGCTTTTTTCTATAATTTCACATTATCACCACAGGTACCAGAAATTAAAGAGTAGAAAGAGTGAATTTCTGAGTACCTTATTAAAATATCAGTCAGTTCAGTAGCTCAGTCACGTCTAACTCGGACTGTAGCATACCACGCTTCCCTGTCCATCACCAACTCGCAAAGCCTACTCAAACTCTCCTCCACTGAGTCGGTGAGGCCATCTAACCATCTCACCCTCTGTTGTCCCCTTCTACTACTGCCTTCAATCTTTCCCAGAATCAGGGTCTTTTCAAATGAGTCAGTTCTTTGCATCAGAAGGCCAAAGTATTGGAGATTCAGCTTCAGCATCAGTTCTTTCAATGAACATTCAGGACTGATTTCCCCTAGGACTGACTGGTTGGATCTCTTTGCAGACCAAGGGAATCTCAAGAGTCTTCTCCAACACCACACTTCAAAAGCATCAATTCTTCAGCTCTCAGCTTTCTTTTTTTTTTTTTAATTTTATTTTTTATATTTTTTAAATTTTATTTTATTTTTACACTTTGCATAATTGTATTAGTTTTGCCAAATATCAAAATGAATCCATCACAGGTATACATGTGCTCCCCATCCTGAACCCTCCTCCCTCCTCCCTCCCCATACCATCCCTCTAGGTCGTCCCAGTGCACTAGCCCCAAGCATCCAGTATCGTGCATTGAACCTGGACTGGCATCTCGTTTCATACATGATATTTTACATGTTTCAATGCCATTCTCCCAAATCTTCCCACCCTCTCCCTCTCCCACAGAGTCCATAAGATTGTTCCATACATCAGTGTTTCTTTTGCTGTCTCGTACACAGGGTTATTGTTATCATCTTTCTAAATTCCATATATATGCATTAGTATACTGTATTGGTGTTTTTCCTTCTGGCTTACTTCACTCTGTATAATAGGCTCCAGTTTCATCCACCTCATTAGAACTGATTCAAATGAATTCTTTTTAATGGCTGAGTAATACTCCATTGTATATATGTACCACTGCTTTCTTATCCATTCATCTGCTGATGGACATCTAGGTTGCTTCCATGTCCTGGCTATTATAAACAGTGCTGCGATGAACATTGGGGTACACGTGTCTCTTTCCCTTCTGGTTTCCTCAGTGTGTATGCCCAGCAGTGGGATTGCTGGATCATAAGGCAGTTCTATTTCCAGTTTTTTAAGGAATCTCCACATTGTTCTCCATAGTGGCTGTACTAGCTTGCATTCCCACCAACAGTGTAAGAGGGTTCCCTTTTCTCCACACCCTCTTCAACATTTATTATTTGTAGACTTTTGGATCGCAGCCATTCTGACTGGTGTGAAATGGTACCTCATAGTGGTCTTGATTTGCATTTCTCTGATAATGAGTGATGTTGAGCATCTTTTCATGTGTTTGTTAGCCATCTGTATGTCTTCTTTGGAGAAATGTCTATTTAGTTCTTTGGCCCATTTTTTGATTGGGTCATTTATTTTTCTGGAGTTGAGCTGTAGGAGTTGCTTGTATATTTTTGAGATGAGTTGTTTGTCAGTTGCTTCATTTGCTATTATTTTCTCCCATTCTGAAGGCTGTCTTTTCACCTTGCTGATAGTTTCCTTTGATGTACAGAAGCTTTTAAGGTTAATTAGGTCCCATTTGTTTATTTTTGCTTTTATTTCCAATATTCTGGGAGGTGGGTCATAGAGGATCCTGCTGTGATGTATGTCAGAGAGTGTTTTGCCTATGTTCTCCTCTAGGAGTTTTATAGTTTCTGGTCTTATGTTTACATCTTTAATCCATTTTGAGTTTATTTTTGTGTATAGTGTTAGAAAGTGTTCTAGTTTCATTCTTTTACAAGTGGTTGACCAGATTTCCCAGCACCACTTGTTAAAGAGATTGTCTTTAATCCATTGTATATTCTTGCCTCCTTTGTCAAAGATAAGGTGTCCATATGTGCGTGGATTTATCTCTGGGCTTTCTATTTTGTTCCATTGATCTATATGTCTGTCTTTGTGCCAGTACCATACTGTCTTGATAACTGTGGCTTTGTAGTAGAGCCTGAAGTCAGGTAGGTTGATTCCTCCAGTTCCATTCTTCTTTCTCAAGATCGCTTTGGCTATTCGAGGTTTTTTGTATTTCCATACAAATTGTGAAATTATTTATTCTAGCTCTGTGAAGAATACCGTTGGTAGCTTGATAGGGATTGCATTGAACCTATAAATTGCTTTGGGTAGTATACTCATTTTCACTATATTGATTCTTCCAATCCATGAAATGGTATATTTCTCCACCTATTAGTGTCCTCTTTGATTTCTTTCACCAGTGTTTTATAGTTTTCTATATATAGGTCTTTAGTTTCTTTAGGTAGATATATTCCTAAGTATTTTATTCTTTCCGTTGCAATGGTGAATGGAATTGTTTCCTTAATTTCTCTTTCTGTTTTCTCATTATTAGTGTATAGGAATGCAAGGGATTTCTGTGTGTTGATTTTATATCCTGCAACTTTACTATAGTCATTGATTAGTTCTAGTAATTTTCTGGTGGAGTCTTTAGGGTTTTCTATGTAGAGGATCATGTCATCTGCAAATAGTGAGAGTTTTACTTCTTCTTTTCCAATTTGGATTCCTTTTATTTCTTTTTCTGCTCTGATTGCTGTGGCCAAAACTTCCAAAACTATGTTGAATAGTAATGGTGAAAGTGGGCACCCTTGTCTTGTTCCTGACTTTAGAGGAAATGCTTTCAATTTTTCACCATTGAGGATAATGTTTGCTGTGGGTTTGTCATATACAGCTTTTATTATGTTGAGGTATGTTCCTTCCATTCCTGCTTTCTGGAGAGTTTTTGTCATAAATGGGTGTTGAATTTTGTCAAAGGCTTTCTCTGCATCTATTGAGATAATCACATGGTTTTTATTTTTCAGTTTGTTAATGTGGTGTATTACATTGATTGATTTGCGGATATTGAAGAATCCTTGCATCCCTGGGATAAAGCCCACTTGGTCATTGTGTATGATCTTTTTAATGTGTTGTTGGATTCTGATTGCTAGAATTTTGTTGAGGATTTTTGCATCTATGTTCATCAGTGATATTGGCGTGTAGTTTTCTTTTTTTGTGGGATCTTTGTCAGGTTTTGGTATTAGGGTGATGGTGGCCTCATAGAATGAGTTTGGAAGTTTACCTTCCTCTGCAATTTTCTGGAAGAGTTTGAGCAGGATAGGTGTTAGCTCTTCTCTAAATTTTTGGTAGAATTCAGCTGTGAAGCCATCTGGACCTGGGCTTTTGTTTGCTGGAAGATTTTTGATTACAGTTTCAATTTCCGTGCTTGTGATGGGTCTGTTAAGATTTTCTATTTCTTCCTGGTCGAGTTTTGGAAAGTTGTACTTTTCTAAGAAACAAGAAAAAAGTCAAATAAATAACCTAACTCTACACCTAAAGCAACTAGAAAAGGAAGAAATGAAGAACCCCAGGGTTAGTAGAAGGAAAGAAATCTTAAAAATTAGAGCAGAAATAAATGCAAAAGAAACAAAAGAGACCATAGCAAAAATCAACAAAACCAAAAGCTGGTTCTTTGAAAGGATAAATAAAATTGACAAACCATTAGCCAGACTCATCAAGAAACAAAGGGAGAAAAATCAAATCAATAAAATTAGAAATGAAAATGGAGAGATCACAACAGACAACACAGAAATACAAAGGATCATAAGAGACTACTATCAACAATTATATGCCAATAAAATGGACAACGTGGAAGAAATGGACAAATTCTTTGAAAAGTACAACTTTCCAAAACTCAGCTTTCTTTATAGTACAACTGTCACATCCATACATGGCTACTGGAAAAACCATAGCTTTAACTAGATGGACCTTTGTTGGTAAAGTAATGTCTCTGCTTTTTATTATGCTGTCTAGGTTTGTCATAGCTTTCTTCCAAGGAGCAAGCATCTTTTAATTTCATGGCTGCAGTTACCATCTGCAGTGATTTTGGAGCCCAAGAAAATAAAATCTGTCACTGTTTCCATTGTTTCCCCATCTATTTGCCATGGAGTGATGGGAACAGATGCCATGATCTTAGTTTTCTGGATGTTGAGCTTTAAGCCAACTTTTTCACTCTCCACTTTCACTTTCATCAAGAAGTTCTTTAGTTCTTCATTTTCTGCCATAAGAGTGGTATCATCTGCATATCTGAGGTTACTGATATTTCTCCCATCAATCTTGATTCCAGCTTGTGCTTCATCCAGTCTGGCATTTTGCATGATGTACTCTGCATAGAAGTTAAATAAGCAGGGTGGCAATATACAGCCTTGACGTACTCCTTTTCCTGTTTGGAACCAGTCTGTTGTTCCATGTCCAGTTCTAACTGTTGCTTCTTGACCTGCATACAGATTTCTCAGGAGACAGGTCAGGTGGTCTGGTATTCCCATCTCTTTCAGAATTTTCCACAGTTTGTTGTGATCCACACAGTCAAAGGCTTTGGCATAGTCAATAAAGCAAAAGTAGATGTTTTCTGGAACTTTCTTGATTCTTCAGTGATCAAGTGGATATTGGCAATTTGACCTCTGGTTCCTCTGCCTTTTCTAAAACCAGCTTGAACATCTGGAAGTTTACAGTTCATGTACTGTTGAAGCCTAGCTTGGAGAATCTTGAGCATTACTTTGCCATCATGTGAGATGAGTACAATTGTGTGCAATTTAACATTCTTTGGCATTGCCCTTCTTTGGGATTGGAATGAAAACTGACCTTTTCCAGTCCTGTGGCCACTCCTGAGTTTTCAAGATTTGCTGGCATATTGAGTGCAGCACTTTCACAGCATCATCTTTTAGAATTTGAAATAGTTCAATTGGAATTCCATCACTTCCACTAGCTTTGTTCGTAGTGATGCTTCCTAAGATCCACTTGACTTTGCATTCAGGATGTATGGCTCTAGGTGAGTGATCACAACATTGTTGTTATCTGGGTCATTAAGAATCTTTTGTGTATAGTTCTTCTGTGTATTCTTGACACCTCTTCTTAGTATCTTCTGCTTCTGTTAGGTCCATACTATTTCTGTCCTTTGCTGTGCTCATCTTTGCATGAAATGTTCCCTTGGTATCTCTAATTTTCTTGAGGCCATCTCTAGTCTTTTCCATTCTATTGTTTTCCTCTATTTCTTTGCATTGATCACTGAGGAAGGCTTTCTTCTCTCTCCTTGCTATTCTTTGGAACTCTGCATTCAGATGGGTATATCTTTCCTTTTCTTCTTTGCCTTTAGCTTCTCTTCTTTTCTCAGCTATTTGTAAGGCCCCCTCAGACAATTGTTTTGCCTTTTTTCATTTCTTTTTCTTGGGGATGGCCTTGATCCCTGCCTCCTGTACAATGTCACGAACCTCTGTCCATAGTTCTTCAGACACTCTGTCTATGACATCTAATCGCTTGAATCTATTTGTCACTTCCACTGTATAATCTTAAGGGATTTGATTTAGGTCCCACCTGAATGGTCTAGTGGTTTTGCCTACTTTCTTCAATTTAAGTCTGAATTTTACAATAAGGAGTTCATGATCTGAGCCACAGTATGTTCCTGGTCTTGTTTTTGCTGACTGTAATGAGCTTCTCCATCTTTGGCTGCAAAGAATATAATCAGTCTGATTTCGGTAGCATTAAAAAATTTGGTATTATTAAAAGATAAGGGAGCAAATTTCTACAGTTCTTTATGGAGCTGGTAGGGGAAGAAATTAATTAGCAGCATGGAAGAAGTAAGATTCAGTGTTTTCCAGAACCTTGCCCCGTGTGTTCATTACTGCTCCAGACTTGCTGAGCTAGTGGTTAGAAACGTGTCTTTCAATTTAAGGTTGTCTTCTACCAGACAAATGAAAATCATTTCAAGTTTTAACTGGACCTTTTGTAACCATAGATGGAAACATAGTCTTATACATTTTTAAAAGTCTGAAATGAAATTGAAATTCCTATATTATAAATCTGTAGCACTGTTTTGCTAATTATAATATTCATACCTTTTTATTCACTTTACTTTTGGAAGTCTAATATGATCTTTGCATGTTTACAAATATTTTCATAATTTTGTAAAATTCAAACATCAACATATGCAAGATACTTAGTTTATATAAAATGTTCTCTATTTTTAAGATAGAAAGGTATTTTTATAGAACCTGCTTTCAGAACAGTTCCACAGTCTTTCTTTGAGAGCAGTATATGCTGGAGAGATGCTTACCATCATAAGAAATGACAACCCAGATACTTCTCTTCGTGGAAGAGAAATGGGAACCCTCATTCATTTAAACATTCATGCTGACAACTGATTTAGGACGTTTATAGTGTAAATAATCCTTCCACTATGCTTTTGAGTTCTTGACTGAAGTGTTCCTGTAAAGAGGAGGAAAAAATTAATTAATTATGTATGTATGAGAGTCACAGAAAGATATGAAACTCAGAAGACAGGCAGTTGGCTGAGGCTTAGGTAACATCCCTAGTGGTAAAGAACCCTCTTCTTAATGCAGGAGATGCAAGAGATGTGGTTTGATCCCTGGGTTGAGAAGATACCCTGGAGGAGGAAATGTCAACCCATGCCAGTATTCTTGCCTGGAAAATTCCATGGACAGGGGAGCCTGGCAGGCTACAGTCTATGAGGTGGCAAAGAGTTGGATACAACTGAGCGACTGAGCACACAACACACACACACACACACACAATCTAAGGAAAGGGGTGGAGTCTGGGGCTTCAGGGCAGGAGACAATTCCTGGGGAGGCAGCAGGGGAGAAGAGATGTTAGCCAGACAGAAGTGCCCCACGTGTAGACAAAGCAGCTCAGGTGAAAAAGTTACCTCTATGGTGCTCACCTCTTGGTACTTAACCCTTTTCTAATTTAATTTACTTTATAGATTTCCCTTACAAGGGGGAATTTCTACTCTGTTTTCAGAGTTTCTCCTGTGTCCTTTCTTAAAATTAGCCAGCTTAAAATCACTCTGCGTCTAGCAGAGAAGAACTATACAAAAACGATCTTCACGACCCAGATAATCATGATGGTATGATCACTCACCTAGAGCCAGACATCCTGGAATGTGAAGTCAAGTGGGCCTTAGGAAACATCACTACGAACAAAGCTAGTGGAGGTAATGGAATTCCAGTTGAGCTATTTCAAATCCTGAAAGATGATGCTGTGAAAGTGCTGCACTCAGAACGCCAGCAAATTTGGAAAACTCAGCAGTGGCCACAGGACTGGAAAAGGTCAGTTTTCATTCCAATCCCAAAGAAAGGCAATGCCGAAGAATACTCAAACTACCACACAATTGCATTCATCTCACACGCTAGTAAAGTAATGCTCAAAATTCTCCAAGCCAGGCTTCAGCAATACGTGAACCGTGAACTTCCTGATGTTCAAGCTGGTTTTAGAAAAGGCAGAGGAACCAGAGATCAAATTGCCAACATACGCTGGATCATGGAAAAAGCAAGAGAGTTCCAGAAAAACATCCATTTCTGCTTTATTGACTATGCCAAAGCCTTTGACTGTGTGGATCACAATAAACTGCGGAAAATTCTGAAAGAGATGGGAATACCAGACCACTTGACCTGCCTCTTGAGAAACCTGTATGCAGGTCAGGAAGCAACAGTTAGAACTGGACATGGAACAACAGACTGGTTCCAAACAGGAAAAGGAGTACGTCAAGGCTGTATATTGCCACCCTGCTTTATTTAACTTCTATGCAGAGTACATCATGAGAAACGCTGGACTGGAAGAAGCACAAGCTGGAATCAAGATTGCTGGGAGAAACATCAATAACCTCAGATATGCAGATGACACCACCCTTGTGGCAGAAAGTGAAAAAGAACTAAAGAGCCTCTTGATGAAAGTGAAAGAAGAGAGTGAAAAAGTTGGCTTAAAGCTCAACATTCAGAAAACTAAGATCATGGCATCCGGTCCCGGCACTTCATGGGAAATAGATGGGGAAACAGTGGAAACAGTGTCAGACTTTATTTTTCTGGGCTCTAAAATCACTGCAGATGGTGACTGCAGCCATGAAATTAAAAGACGCTTACTCCTTGGAAGGAAAGTTATGACCAACCTAGATAGCATATTAAAAAGCAGAGACATTGCTTTGCCAACAAAGGTCCGCCTAGTCAAGGCTATGGTTTTTCCAGAGGTCATGTATGGATGTGAGAGTTGGACTATAAAGAAAGCTGAGAGCTGAAGAATTGATGCCTTTGAACTGTGGTGTTGGAGAAGACTCTTGAGAGTCCCTTGGACTGCAAGGAGATCCAACCAGTTTATCCTAAAGGAGATCAGTCCTGGGTGTTCATTGGTATGACTCATGTTAAAGCTGAAACTCCAATACTTTGGCCACCTGATGCGAAGACCTGACTAACTGGAAAAGACCCTGATGCTGGGAAAGATTGAGGGAAAGAGAAGGGGACAAAAGAGGATGAGATGTTTGGATGGCATCACTTACTCAATGGACATGGGTTTGGGTGAACTCCAGGAGTTGGTGATGGACAGGGAGGCCTGGCGTGCTGTGATTCAAGGAGTCACAAAGAGTCGGACACGACTGAGTGACTGAACTGAACTGAACTAGCAGTTATATTTTGGCAATTTATTCAGCTCTTTCACAGTGTTCTTCTGTTCCTCTGCTCTGGAATTTCTTCATCTCGAGTGTGATATTCAGTTGTATTGGTACATTCATGCAGTAGAGTTTCATTGTCTAATGTGATCAAGTATTTTTGAAAATGTTAAACTTTGGATCACTATCCAATTAACTATTGGATATATTAAGATATATATATATATATATATATATATAACTACTGGATATATATTAATTCGCAGATATATGAGGAAATATTTACTGGAGTACTTAAACTTTTTATAAGCAGTCAATGGAGAACAATTTTATGGAACAATTAAGAAAGATTTAAAGTCTAAATAGAAACATTGCATTCACATTTTCTATCTTTAGGTTATAAGAAAACCACTGATATTTGTTTCTTAAAATAAGGTAATTTTCCACACAATGCAAGCTCATCAAGAGAGAACTTCCTTTGTGTTCTGACACCTCCAGGCAGAAACCTTCAGAAGCCTTAAAGAACCAATCTCTCTCTTGCAATTTTATTTTTGAAATAGGACATTCTCACGGAAAAGTGTCCTATTGATATTCTGTCTAAATATAGCAACCAGGAAAGAAGAGAGCCTTTAGAGAAATACAACCAAGTATGTTATAAAAGATTTATAAGAATCATTTAAACCTTTTTACAGAATTATTTTCTCTCCTCTTTTCATAAATCTTTATTACAATTAATTAATGTGTTTTAGACAATTGCTTCATCAGAAGTACTGAGGTTACTTATATCATAATCGATACCTAACTAGGTAATAAAATATACATTGTAGTCAATGTGCAGAGTGGAAATATAGATAGAAGGATGACCCCTTATCTATGTATTTTGCATGATATAATGTAAGATATAATTGATACAGGGCTTCTCTGGTGGCTCAGACTGTAAAGAATCTGCCTGCCAGTGCAGGAGGTATGGGTTCGATCCTTAGGTCAGGAAGATCCCATGGAGGAGGAAATGGCAGCCCACTCCAGGATTCTTGCCTAGGAAATCCCATAGACAGAGGAGCCTGGTGGGCTATAGTCCATGGGGTCACAAAAGAGTTGGACAAGACTGAGTGACTAAACAATAACATGATAGATAACAACTTTTTAGCTTGGAATTAAACATGATTTGCAAAATTATATCTTAAATTTATTCTCTTGATTTTCTTATATATTTCAAAGGTTGTGACAATCACATGACTTTTTGTGTAAGTGGCGTGACTGACAAAACTTTATAAATCTATAATTACTTCTCTTTTTAATTATCAAAGGAAATCAACTACTTGAGTGCTAATGGAAGAACAGGTTTATAAAACCGATTGTTGTATTTTATGCTAGATTATTGATGAGAAAAAAAGCAGAAGCAAGAGGAAGAAGGACAATTTGGGGGCCTCGCACTAGTGAGGTGGTAAACAAAATAGTGGCCTGGAGTGTTTTTGTATTTGGAGGTACACTGTTATAGGAAAATACAATTGTTTTTGCAATTTTCAAGACTCCATGGACGTCTTGAAAATGGTCCTCTTGTTTCTGGTCCTCTCAGGGGCGCTTGCATGGCATGGTTTTTGATTGTGGTGGATGAGTTTCTTGTAATCAGATAGATGAAAGAATTTTGGTGGAAAAGGATGAAGCAGTGAAAATGCTTTATGAATAAATTTGGCACCCCCCCAAAGGCGTCTATTTCTTATCTTCTCTGATTCACAAGGAGACTCCTTGATGATCCAGGATGAAAGTCCTTTGGAGTGTGATTAGTGATGAATTTCTCCTCTTAGAGTCCCTCCAGCTGCCTGGAAGCAACTAAGGCAAAAGCGATGTTAGATACTCAAGATCCTGAGATAAAAAGGCAAATTACATTTCAGTACTGTCATCCACATCAATTAAACTGCCTTATTAGAAAAATACCCTGACGACACAAAATTTAAGATTTAACTCATATCGTCAATCAACTTAAAATTCTCTTGAACTAATTAATGTTGGCTCGAATTTTTTAACAATTACTAAAAAAAATGTAAAAATCATTTCTTATCACCTTAAAATCTATTAGCTGAAGGAGTAAGACAATTTGAGTTAATATCTAAAATTCTTTTGAAGTTGTTAGGTTAATGATGGTCGCCTGTGGCTCTACTAACCCATCATCTAATCTATTTACACACAAATAAAGTCTGCTCTAAACTTGCTTTTTTTTTAATTTAAATTTATTTATTTTAATTGGAGGCTAATTACTTTTCAATATTGTTTGGTTTTGCCATACATCAACATGAATCCACCAGGGATGTACACGTGTTCCCCATCCTGAACTGCGTAAACTGCTTTTGTACCAAAACAACTGCTGAGCAGGAAGGAGGAGAGTCCTCTCTGGAGTGGGACGTTCTCACTTGTTTCCTCCAAGCAGTGACTGAACCTGGTGTGGAACCAAGTACCACCATTATTGCCCATGGAGATAGGAAACTAAAACACAAAAACAAATATTTTAGGCAACATTTTCAAACTTACCCTGTGGAGCCCTTCCACAGTTAATGTGTGGAATACAATAGTAAGTGGCTTCCCAGGTGGCATGGTGGTAAAGACTACCAATGCAGGAGATGCAAGAAAGGTGGTTCGATCCCTGGGTTGGGAAGATTCCCTGCAGGAGGAAATGGTAACCCATTCCAGTAATTTTGCTCGGGAAATCCTGTGGACGGAGGAGCCTGGTAGGGTTCATGGGGTCACAAGAGTTGGACATGACTGAAGTGACTGAGCACACAGCATGCACGCACGTTGTTGCAGCTGGCCTCTCTCCAGAGCAGCTACTGCTCACTGTCTGATCTATGATGCAGGATCGATTATATACAGATGCTGCTGAGACGAAAGAGTTCTCTCAGAAGACGCCTGCGTCTCTGGTCAGCTGACAGCTGACAGTGAGCAAGGTAACAACATGGTGCATCACTCCCCGCCATGGGCATTCAGGGCAGAAAGTATTTGTTTTCCATAATGGATGGCTTGGGGCACAGAGATGTTATCACAAGCGTAATTACAGGCACACTCACATTTACTGTGTGTCTCACAGTCATTGCTGCTGCTGGTGTTGGTAAATTTAAAGCCAGTCTCTCCAGGACAAAGCTGACCTATGAGAGGGCCCTTCTGGATTCCATGAAGAGTGTGAAACATGTAATTGTTGGAGTTGCAAAAATGGATTCTCTTGAGCCACTGGACAGTCATAGAGACACAGGAATTTACACAGAATTCAGAATCCAAGACTGGATCAGTATCCAAGATTCCAAGTCAGAATCCAACTAAGAAAACTGATGGTGACTTTGACACAGCATCTGTGCCACTTTCTAGTTAAAATGGTAAAAACACGCTGATGCCAGCACTAAGCCTTGGTTCAGGGGTGCAAGTCACCCAACGAGGAGAGCAGTGCTTGTGAGCCGGATGCCTGTAGCCCCCGCTGCCTCCTGTATGGCTGGAAGTCTGCCAGCGTGGACATCTCCCACGCTGATCGCCAGTGTGGACGTCTCCCATGTTGATTTGTGTTACATCCTGCCTACAGGATGTGCAGAGCTGCACCCACTGACGCTTCCCAGAGAGTTGCTTAGACAATAGATTTAAGTGCAAGAGTCCCCCCCACCCACCCCTAGTCTAATTCTGGGGTGCTGTCTGATGAAGCCTGGTGATAAGAATGTGATATTTCAGGGTTAACTGAAAGCTCAGAACAGAAATCCAGGTGTTTTCACCTCTGTCTACGTGAGGGAAAGAATCACCCTTAGGAATCACTTTAAACGTTGAGTGAAAGGCCATGGGAGCCGTTTGTCACTTCACGTTGCTTAGGGCAGAAAAGCGAGAGTAACTTAAAATCTTATGTGACCGATCCTGAGGGCTTTCCAAAGCTCCATGATGGTAATGGCCACGTGGTGCCTGCAGAATTTTATTTTGTGTCCTTTTTATCAGTGTTGAGTGAATTTGCTGGTGTAACTACTTCAACTTAGTTTGCCTATTCTTGAACCCATTATACCACGTACAAATGATGCAGTGTAGCTTGTGAAAGAACCTGGAGTCTGAGGATTAAAGTATTGAAATGTGGCCTGCTTTTAAGACTTAATTGTATCTTTTTTCTAAGAAAAAGATGTTTAGAAATGAAAAAAAAAAAAAACGTAAAAAAAGAAAGTAAGTTATTCACTCTTAAAGATTTTAACAAACTTCCATCAGCAAGTGTTGTTGGGAAAAGTACCTGAGATATAACTGAAGTTATGGCAGAGTTGAAGAACTCTATCAATCACCTTGACCTGATTTATATTTATAAAGCACTTTAACCATCAGCTTTGTATATACATTCACTGGAAGTAGAACATTCACCAAGAGAAATAAAATACTTAGCAGTAAAACTCTGTAAACTTTAAACTGCTGAAATAGTTTTTCTGATACCTTTTTCAGCCATCTTACTGAGTATAATTGACATACATTAAACTGTCCATATTTAAAGTTTACGGTTTGATATTTTAACATATGTGTATACCAGTAAAATCCTTTAGTAAAAATAATGAGCACAGCCATCTCTAATGTTTCTCTGTAACCCATGCATTTCCTCTCTCTCAGCTGTCCTTGTTCCCCTAAAGTCTGTTTCTCCTATGTTTCCTTCAAGTATTTTATCTTTTTGGGTTTTCCCTTTAGGTCTATAAGCCATATTGAGTTAATTTTTAATTGGTGGGAAGAATACATTCTTTGCATATGAGTATCCAATTATATCAATGCTTGTTGAAAATAATACAATTTCAACAACTAATTCCCTTTGCACCTTTGTTGAAAATAAATAGACCATGTTTATATAGCATGCTTTCGTATTCTGTATTCTCTTTCCTATACAATCATGATAATATCACAATAAAATAATTTAAAAAGAGCAGAAATCAATAAAACTCTGAATTGAGAAAACAAAACACTTATCATTTGAAAATATTGATCAAATTAATGAACACCTGGCAAGAATAATGCAAACACAAAGAAATAAAACACAAATATTACAAAATCCAGAATGAAACAGGGAGATTCCCAAAATTCCTAGACAAGCTAGAAGAATAATAAGGAAATATTAGAATATTTATATATTAATAGTTTTTAAAATGGGAAATATTTATAGCCCTTTGTCTAGTAAATAAAATGAACTTGTAATTTAAAAACTTCCCACAAAACTCTAGGTCCTGACACACTGAATGCAATCAAATGTTCTCAG
Source organism: Bos grunniens (assembly GCF_055505025.1). Taxonomy (NCBI): domain Eukaryota; kingdom Metazoa; phylum Chordata; class Mammalia; order Artiodactyla; family Bovidae; genus Bos; species Bos grunniens. The sequence goes on along the minus strand of NC_141178.1, from coordinate 62,275,410 downwards.
AAAATAATTAGCAATTTATACAAACCCTGTCAGAATGGATGAGTTCATAAGACTATGCTCTCCAGGCCTCTGAGGGCAGGTGGGGCAGTGGGCTGAGGACCCCAGGACCACATGTGAGGCCCATTGATGGTGTGCACTAGGCCGGTCCTATGGGCTCTTCCAACCAGTCACCTTGCAGCTGAGCTGGCTGATTGCTATGGGATACCTGTTGCTAGGAGACTCGGGGATGCCTAAAAACTCACCACCTCAACCTTCCATCCCTTTTCATTCTGTCCTGATTACTCTCTCACTCCCTTCCAGCTCCCAACCATTTTATGACATTTCCCATCATTTCCCTGCTGTGTGTTTAATCCCTTCTGCTTCTTGTCTCAAAGAAACTAAAACCTTTAGAGAAAATGGATAGAACTAGGAGGGGTCTGAGATAAAAAGTTGGTTTCAGCCCAATTGCTCCATTAAAGGGTACAGAGCTACTCTCGCAGTCTGGGGCAGAGAGAAGTGTGTGGGGCACTGCCTGGTGGTCTCTTGACCCATTTTAACCGAGAACTGACATTTCCACCTAGCTTGCACTCAGACAGGTGGAGCTATCACGGGGTCAGCTTCTGAGACATGCCCAGATCATAGATGAATCTGGGGGGACTTGAGAGCAAAAGGGGAGAGGATGACAGCCAGTAGCAGCCTCAGCTCAAAAATATTAAATATTGTCTCAAAAATATTAAACATTTAGACTATATTTGACAGGAGTACAAGACCTGTTGATGGACAAATTTTCTTGAAAATGCTAAGAGATGGTAAAGAGACTTAAATAAATGGGAGATTCCCTTTGTAGACAAATGAGAAGATTCAATATTGTTAAGATGTCGTCTCCCCAAGATGGTGTATAGTTAATGCCACTGAGTCAAAATATCAACAGGCATGTTTTGTAGCAGCTGATCCTAAAATTCGTATAGAAATGCAGAGGATCTAGAATGGCCATAACAGCTTTGCCTAAAAAAGAAAAAGAATTGGAGAAATTATACTAATTGCAGGATTTCAAGGGTTAGTCCAAATCCACAATAATTAAGACAGTGTGGTAAGAATTAAGATAGACTAATAATTCAATAAAACACAATAGAGAGTCCAAAAATAAACACCGCATGTGTTCAGTTAATTTTCAAAAAGGCTATGAAGACCATTGCAATTTGAGCACAATTCTCTACAAATGTGTTAGAATCAACATCTATCCCTGTGCAAACATTATGAACTTTAATTTGTATATTGCATCACCCTCAAAAATTGTCAATTATATAATAGGTTAAATGTAAAACCTATGAGAAAACACAGAAGACAACCTTTGTGAACTTGAACTGAACAATAATTTCATTTTGGCATTGAAACACAATCCATATAAGAAAAATACAGTAAATTTCTTCAAAGTTATAAACGTCTACTGTTCAAAATGCACTGGTAAGGGAAACACAAGCCACAGACAGAAAAATGTTTCCAAATTATGTGTATGTTAACTAACTTGTATTCAATATAGATAAAAATCTCTCAAAACTCAATACTAAGAAAATAATCCATTTTTTTTTAAAAATGGGCAGAAGATTTGAGAAGGTACTTGGTAAAGATATTTGAATGATACATAAGCACATGAGGAGATGCTGAATATTATTAGCCATTAGGGAAATATGAATTAAAATGGCATTGAGATGTCACTGCACACCATACAGACCAGGTTAAAATTAACATGACTGCCCATATCAGGGAGGATGAGTGGCCACGGAGATTCTCATTATGCCTGTTGGGAAATAAAAACAATACAATTGTATTGGAAAGCGGTTTAGCAATTTCTTAAAATGTTGAACATACACCTGTTGTAGCGGGTAAACATATGTCCACATCCTAACTCCGAAGCTGTGAATATCAACTCATAAGGCAAAATGCTCAGGATCTCAAGGAATGAAAGTTATTAGTTCAGTTCAGTTCAGTCACTCAGTCATGTCCGACTCTTTGTGACCCCATGAACTGCAGCACGCCAGGCCTCCCTGTCCGTCACCAACTCCCGGAGTTCACCCAAACCCATGTCCATTGAGTCAGTGATGCCATCCAACCATCTCATCCTCTGTCATCCCATTCTCCTCCTGCCCTCAGTCTTTCCCAGCATCAGGGTCTTTTCCAATGAGTCAGCTCTTCACTTCAGGTGGCCAAAATATTGGCGTTTCAGCTTCAGTATCAGTCCTATCAATGAACACCTAGGACTGATCTCCTTTAGGATGGACTGGTTGGATCTCCTTGCAGTCCAAGGGACTCTCAAGAGTCTTCTCCAACACCATAGTTCAAAAGCATCAATTCTTCAGCACTCAGCTTTCTTTATAGTCCAACTCTCACATCCATACATGACCACAGGAAAAACCATAGCCTCGACTAGATGGACCTTTGTTGGCAAAGTAATGTCTCTGCTTTTGAATATGCTGTTTAGGTTGGTCAAACTTTCCTTCCAAGGAATAAGCTTCTTTTAATTTCATGGCTGCAGTCACCATCTGCAGTGATTTTGGAGCTCAGAAAAATAAAGTCAGCCACTGTTTCCACTGTTTCTCCATCTATTTGCCATGAAGTGATGGGAACAGATGCCATGATCTTAGTTTTCTGAATGTTGAGCTTTAAGCCAACTTTTCACTCTCTTCTTTCACTTTCATCAAGAGGTTCTTTAGTTCTTCTTCACTTTCTGCCGTAAGAGTGGTGTCATCTGCATAACTGAGGTTATTGAGGACTCTAGAAAACAGAGTTCATCCTGGGTAACCCAGGAGGGTCTTAGCTGAAGTTAGCATCTTTATAAGATGGAAGCAGAGAGGAGGAGGTGATGGGACCATGGAGGCAGAGACTGGGGATGTGGACCAGGGTCAGGGAATGCTGAGGGACACCAGGAGTGGGAGGAGCCAGAAGAATCCTGCCCAGAGCCTCTGAAACACCTTGACTTTGGACTTCCATCCTGAGAACTGTGAGAAAACGCATTTTTATGGTTTTAAGGCTCTTACTCTCTGGGGATTTGTGACAGCTGTGCTAAGAAAGTGCACGTGAGGCAGCCACCTGCTCCTTAGTGTTTTCTCAAGAGAAGCAGAAAGTCCATGTCCAGGAAGGTCTTGTACATGGACGTTCAAAGCGGCTTTGTTGAAAGTCATTATTACAGTGAGAAATTTAGGGGGGGGGGTGACAGGCATGTTCATCATCTTGATGGTGATGATGAATTTGAATTCAGTGTTTACTTATGTCAAAATTTAGAGAATTGTCCAGTTTACCACATGTCAAAATATCAAAGTAGAGTTGTTTACAGATATTTTAGAAATCTCAAAATATAATATCTAGTTTGTGAATAAATTACAGATGAAAACAGGGAGAATAATAGTGAGGTATGTGTCCTGGATGTGATAATAATTCATAGTTTTAAATTGAATTTTTTTAAAGTAAATTGGTACATTGACTTCGTTGGAGAGTAATGTCCCAGTTTTGGGTGCAGGAATCTTTGACGTCCTCCCACGAAGTCATTAAATGTTTATTCCTGCCTAGCTTGTATGTGTGTGCTTAGTCACTCATTTATGTCCAACTCTTTGCAACCCTTTGGACTCCTGCCATTCTCCTCTGTCCATGGGATTCTCCAGGCAAGAGTACTGGAGTGGGTAGCCATTTCCTTCTCCAGGGAGTGTTTCTGATCCAGGGATCAAACCCGCGTCTCCTGTGTCTCCTGCATTGCAGGCGGATTCTTTATCTGCTGAACCATTGGGGAAGTCCTAGCTTATCTCTGATTTCTATTGTAGGGAATAAAAAAGTTACAGACCACTGAAGTTTAGTTAGAACAAATGCAGGGACACTGATAAAGAAATGCAGAAAGCAAGATGCTTCAGAAATGTTTGTGTTGTGGTTAGGATTCTGCTTATCCTCTGAGGAATAGTTGTAAAGAGTATTTATGATGGAAAAGAAAAGATCCCTCAGTTTGCTATTTATACTTTTTCAAAGAACTAAACATCCTGATATTAATCAGTATGTAACTGAATAAAATATTTATAAATATATAAAACTAATCTATCCTATATTGTAGGAAACAAAAAAGGGACAGAGTTAAGGAGGAAAGCAACTCTTGTATGAATAACCTTCAAGAATTATCCTTGCTTAAGTATAATGGTATATATATGTGTGTGTGTGTGTATGTATACATATATATATGATTACACAAATTCCTATTTATTTTTCTGTTTTTATAAACTCATCTTACTAATACTGCCTGCAATTGGGATTAGAAAGATGTTTTGAAAAGATTAAGAGGTTGATATTTGCAAATCTCCTTAATGGCATAAAATGTCATATAAATGCTAATTTTCTTGGATATTTATTAATTCTAAAGCAAATCTCAATAACTCTTTGTGTTTTAAAAAAGCTTCTTACCACCTAAATTCAATGCACATTTTCAACATTAACTGAATCTGAAATGTGTCTATGAGTAGAAAATGAATGTATTGAACCAGTTCGTGCAGTGCCTGGCACTCCCAGTGTCAGCTAGCTAGGCAGCTTGGAAATTATTCACGCCTATAAGTTATAAATGTCTTGTTCACTGTGTTGGTCAACCAATCTACTTATTTGTGCTGCAGAAAACCAAAATGATTAATGCACCATCTAAGACTGCAGGACTAGACTTTCTAGGATCTTGACTTATTATTTTATCATCTGATATCATTTATTTGGGGGCTTCCCAGGTGGCTCAGTGGTAAGGTATCCACCTGCCAATGCAGGAGACAGAGGAGACCTGGGTTCGATCCCTGGGTCAGAAAGAGCCCCTGGAGGAAGGCTTGGCAACCCACTCCAGTATTCTAGCTTGGTGAATCCCATGGACAGAGGAGGGGGCGGGCTATAGTCCATAAGGTTGCAAACAGTCGGACGTGACTGAAGCAACTTAGCAATTACACACACATCATTTATTTTAGTAGTCAGAAATTTAGACTTCATCGATTTCATGCCATTTCAATGGTATTATTTTTATAGAATTACTTGTTTCTGGTGATGTTTAGTTGTTTAATTCACTACTTTAAAAAGGAAATGGATGTGTTTTGCGCATGTGTGTGCATTACCCTGTGGGTATTATGTGATATTCAAGAGACGCAATGAGCTGAAAATAAGGCTCTTGCTGTTCCCTGCTCCCTAATCACTGGTTCCTTTCTCCTGTGATTCCTCACGCAGTTGGTCACCTACTGGAAACTCTGCGTTCTCCTTTGGTTATGTGCCTGTCAATGTATCTCGTGTATCTTTCCTTATTATTATAAACAGAATTGCCTCATTCTTTTTAAGCAGCATTATATGGATTGTAACATAATTTATTTAATTAGTTCTTGATTGATGAGCATTGATGCTGCTTTGAATAAACCCCCAGTACAGCAATGCTGCCAAGAATATCCTGTGTGTAGGTGCTTTTTTCTGCATGCTTCAGCATTCTGGGCTATAAATACCGGGGAGTTCTGCTGGCTTGTCTGTCTTGGATTATGATGGCTCTGACCAACCCTCAAAAAAGTAGAGAAGAAAAGGGAGTGAACAGAGAAACATACAGGAAAACTGGAGATGTTTTGAACCAGAGGATGTGTCTTTGGCCAGAAGGAAAAAACAGCTCAGTGCCATGGGCAGAGGATCAGACTGGAGCAGTCTGCGGGGGTCCTGACCTCTGGTCTCTGGCAGAGCTTGGGGACCAGCAATACCTTCTCTGCACCTGCTGGAAACCTGGGCCTGGGTCTGTGTTCAACCCCCATCCCCATGACCTTCTGAAAGTGTAACTACTGTGCAGGATGGATAGATGTGTGGTTGCCAAACATAGATACTATCATGAAATACATCTGCTCTAAACACATCTGTTTTAAGTCTGACAGTTACTTTGTGTCAGGATGAATTGCACCCTTTCCTGCCAGCAAAACTTGGATGTGTTCTCCTAATGACCTGCGTGTGCTAAGTCGCTTCAGTCGTGTCCGACTCTTTGCGCCCCCATGGACTGTAGACCGCCAGGCTCCTCTGTCCATGAGATTCTCCAGGCAAGAATACTGGATTGGGTTGCCATGCCCTTCTCCGGGGAATCTTCCTGACCCACAGATCAAACCCGTGTCTCCTGCTTTGCAGACAGACCTTCACCACTAGGGCCACCTGGGGAGCCTGTCAACTCACTGTACGGATTCCTCTCCATTTTGTAGTTTTTGTGCGCTTTTTGTACACGTCAAGGTTTTACTTAAACGCCTTCTATGTTTTATGGTTTTTCCCACAAACCCTACATTCTTTCTGTAACTGAGGTAAAAGTAAATGATCTTTGGCCTTTTGGTGTGTGAAGAAGACAAATAGTGAGGTTCCTGGTGACCTCTGACATTGATATGGGGACTGTTTTTAACGAAAGGGAAGTGCAGCCTTGTGCCTCAGTTATCACTCCTAACATCTTGGTAAATGAGTTAAGCGGAAATCTCCATTTGAAATGCAAATGGGAAATCTGAATTGGAAGGATCAGCAATTAGTGAAAACTCATGCAGGAAATTGGTGGTGCAGCTGAAACTCAATCCAGAATAAAAGCTGAAACTTTTATCTAGCGTTTGGATAAAATCATTTTGAATTGTCCAATAAGTCACACAAGCTACACAAGTAGAGAATGCATAGATATTCTTTATCTAGATAGAGAGAAAGTTGATAGGTAGTTTGAGAAATAAATATTAGATCTTAGAAATATATGAGTGGTACATAGATATTAATAGAAATATATATATAGAGAGATATTCTTACAAATTCAGTAGTCCTCGTTACTAACATGTATTATAAAAGTGGATTTCAGGTTAAGTTTTTGCCCTTGATTTTGCTGCAAAAAGAATTAAATCAGTGATGTGCATGAGTTCCTCAGTGCCAACACCTGCAATTATTTTTCTCTTTTTTGTCTCAACCATATATTTTAAAATATTCATTCAAGAATTAAAAATCAACTGTAAGTAATTCAGGATTTTCTTTGTGGCATATTAAGCCCTCAAAGACAGTACAATAATTTTTAAGTTTCCTAATCCTTATATTCAAAAGTATTAATTTTGTTCTAAGTGACATTTTAACTTGTAGAATTTTCATTATTATTCTGTGGTTATATTTAAAATATTCTTCTTGATTCTATTAACTCAAGGTGGATTAACAAAATGCTATTTACATTCAAACCTCTTGAATTTGTTCAGTTTTGCTTATTATTACTTTAAAATTTTATTGCATTTTTAAATCTTTTGATCACCTTCATTCATTTCCCTCACCCACCACCTTTGACAATAAAAAATTAATTTTTTGTTTCTGAGTTCAGTTTTTTTTTTTTTTTTAGGTTTCACATATAAACATTATGACTCTGAACACTGATTCCTTGGAATCTGTTGAGAGATCTTATTCTATAACAGACATGGGGATATTTTTGTAAATAGTTCATTGTTCTCAAAAAGAATATGTGTTCTCCAAAATCTAATAGCTTAAATATAATATTCATCTTACTCTCCAATAGCTCTACTTGCTGTTTGCCCACCTGATGTCTTGCTTGTAAGGATGTGTTAACATCACCATGAATTTTTTTATTTACCGATTTCTTCCTATATTTCTTTTAATTGGTGCTTGATATATTTTGAGGCTATATAGTTAGGTGAATATGTGTTTAAGACAGGCCACATATGATTTAGTTCATAAACACATACATATCTATCTCTACCCTGATTCTAATGATAAGAATCATACTAAAAGAAATTTTTATTGTTTTAAAGCTTTCAGTGGTCTAGGAAGAATCTGGTACCATACATGCCAAAATTGCTTTGTCAAATGTACGGTGTCGAATAACTCAGACTCTCTTAATGATGCATATTTTAAAGCCAAATTCCAGTTTTGCAGCTATCCATAAGTAGGTTTCATATTTCCTGTAGTTCTTGACTGCTAACATTTTCACTTCCAGGAACTTAATGTGTGAGAAGGCTGATGTTTTCTTATAACAAGGTTTTGATTCAATAAAAGATTTACCAAATATCTTTCTACCAATATAAGCAAATAAACCAATAAAATTCTTGTTTTAGCAAATAAAATTCCTTACTTTCAGAAGAGGAAATAAAATGAGTGTTGTGAAATTAGATGCCATAAATGTCATTCTGCGACAAAGTCTTATATTGAGGCTTCTGTGTGACCTCCAAACACTTACCAAACCTGGTCCTTAAGCATCGCCAGCATGACCTGGAGATGAGACAAAGCTGAGGTTACTATTTCCTGCTGTAAAGGAGGACACTACCCAGCAGAATGTGGTGAGGGCCTCAGAACAGGAAGGCAAGTGCAGAACTTATTGAGGGCTGAAAGTCTGATTTAAGGCGTGCCCTTCACAGTGACTGCTTGGTCAGAATGAGGAAGGGTCATGACACCACAGTCTAGGATCGGTGGAGCCAGAAAAGCCAGGAGTCTGGGGTGAGAGATTCAGAGACTTCAAAGGAACACACTGTCTATTGATGCTTCCCTTGGAGAGTGTTATGGGTCTCGCCTCAAGTTCCTGGAATGAACAATTGAACCACTCATTCCAGCTACTGATTCTGAAAAGCAGAGCTGTCAAAGACAGTCTAAACAGCAAAGCCACGCCAGTACAAAGCATGCTGTGTGCAGGCTGAGTGTGGGAGGGGGTGTTTTTTGTTTCTAAGTGTATTCCTGTATTATTACTCTATATTCATGTTTTTTCATGTCAATCTACCTTGAATTTATTTCAGAGTATATTAAACCCACTCATCCTTAAATTTGGTTCTTCATGATACAGGACATCTTAATTCACCCAGCTAGGTTCCCTTTTAACTTAGACCTACAGACCCGTGACTTCCATGTGCCTGGTCACCAGGCTCGCGTGTGGAGATGCCCCTGGACTAGGACATGTGCCAGGGCATGCTCTTGGTACAGACACCCTGCCGCACACCTGGGGCTCTTGTACACTGGTCCCTTCACTGGTTCCTGACACCCTGACCCATGCAGGTCCCCTGGGTGACTCTGTTCCTCGCCCGCGGCCTGGACTCACTTGATGACCCCTCTTCTCTCACTGAACTTCCCACATTTAGGTCTCAATTCGCTGCTTTGATCTCCAGTGTTTCATCACCTTCCACACATTCTCTTTCATTATAATCCATATATATTCACCATGTCCATATAAAGTCCAATAGGATTACAATCTGAGGTCTTTTGCCCTATTTCTCTGAGTTCTGAGGCTTTTCTCATTCTTTGGACCAGCGCTGATATAAGAAAGACCTTACCAGAGAGTCAAGTAAAGTTTCTTTTTGAGGGGGGGCGTGGAGACTCCTGTGTTTAGAGTTTGTGTTTTTAGTGCTCTTTAAAGAATAATTTGGTTTAATAAAAGTTTCAACTTTTCAACTAGTCACATTGTTCAGTCAATATGTATTCAGGGTAAGTGTGACTGTTTCCTTTCTTAGCTTCTACACTTTCTGCTTAACAAAACCCCAAAACACACTGTTGGGGCTTTTGAATCCGTCATTCTGAACTGCTCACAAATTTATATAAATATTTAATTTTTATAGAGAAGACTGGAAAAATAATTCCTTATACTCTGCAACAAGACAGTGTTGATCCATTAAAGTGTTCAGGTTTCTGGGAGCTGCACAGCTTACCCTCTCTGACCCCGTAGCAGCCAAGTGGAGAAGGCCTTGATGACCCCACATCTGACAATTCTGAACACAAATACAGCCCTACTCCTGAGCCAGTCAGTGATTTGCCCAAATTCCCTCAATGAATATTTCCTAAACAGATGTGCATGCTAAATCACTTCAGTCGTGTCCAGCTCTTTGTGACACTATGGACTGTAGCCTGCCAGGCTCCTCTGTCCATAGAATTCTCCAGGCAAGAATACTGGAGAGGGTGGCCATACCCTCCTCCAAGGATCTTCCCAACTCAGGAGTCGCATCCAGGTCTCCTGCATTGCAGGCAGATTCTTTACTCTGAGCCACCAGTGCTTCATAGTAAATACTGTTTAAAGCATTGAACACTGTACTGGATCAGGATTGTATATTCTTCTCATTGGAAAACTGTCCTCCAAATTTCAAGGACTTCCCCTCACAGCAAAAAATAAATAAATAACAGGGAAGAATATAATCTATTTTTCAGAATTTAGATTACTTTGAGAGGCTTAGAAGACATTTAGAGAAGAGCATTTTCCCCCTCAACTGGATATTGTTGATTTCTCCAAACATATTCAACTGTCTTCATGTAATTTCCCTTTGTTAGATGAATAGCTCCATGAAAATCCTAAATATTAGGCATCATGCTTTCAATTTTGCAAAATTGTAATGAATAAAACAATTAAGCCCTTTAAGCCACTGCCAAGTCAGAATGTAATGTTTTTTTCCCCACCATTGTTTACTGTCCTGCGTCTGTGTGTCTTTACGTCTAATTGCTGTTATCTCATTCAGTACGCAGGACTCACTCCACCACTCCATGTCCTGACACAGTCAGCCCAGCATTGTCCTGGATGTGGTGGGTCACGTGAAAAAACAGTGAGAGCAACTGTGATAAATATTTGACATTCTAGTATTGTGTATTCATTGCATTGATCTAAAAAGCTGTTATAAAAATAAACTTATGCCTCTGAAAGTATATCACTTACAGTTTCCAAAGGGTACCCATTATCCCCCTGTCCATTTATTATTTATGATGGCTGTGTACACACCACTCTGATAATTATGACTAGAAGGTAAGTGCAATTGTAAACAACTCGAGGTGCTGAAAAGTGTCCCTATAGAAGTTAAACCGCTTACTTTTTATTTTCCTTGAAAAATTGTAAATATATCTTTAGAGTAGGATAGATTATGTGTAGCTGGAATTGTGGACTATGATAAAAAAACAGCAGCCCAGTCACCATCACAGTGGGGAGGTGGTGTTAAGAATGCCAGCTGGGGAAGAGAAGCGTCTGTCTCTAGAGGATGACCTGGCATCACCTGTGACCCCACAAAGGAAATGTCTGGCCGGGTCTCTGAGGATGAGGAAGCTGTCACCAGTCAGGGAGCTCACCCACCCCCTGCCCCCAGGTAAAAAAGGACTACTGCTGGCTAGCATAGGGAACTCTATTCAATATTCTGTAATAACCTAAGAGGAAAAAGAATCTGAAAAAGGATACTTGTATACCTAGAACTGATTCACTTGACTGCATACCTGAAACTAACATAAGATTGTAAATCAACTATACTCCAGTATAAAAGAAAAATTTTTAAATGTTTAAATATTTAAAATGATCCCTTTGGCCATGAGTCCCTGTGAAATGGTCATAACAAAGTTCCAGGTACAAGTCATGTCGATGTCAATTAAAAAATAAGTTTGGAGAGTGCCAACTGTGTTGTGAATGGTTAGGTCTCTGAGACCGTGTCTGGGTGTCTCCCGGAGGTCTCAGGATTGCTCTGCCCCATGGGGGACGTCCTGCTCTTTCTGCCTCATGAGGTGCAGCTCCTGGGGGCCAGGACCCCCTGCGATGTGACCCATGACCCTTCTCCCCCACGTCTCTTAGGTCCCCGCGGCCCTTTTCCCTTTGCACCCAGTTGTCTTTCTTCCTGGGAAGCTAGAGTCTCTTATCTTGTTGCATGTATGGCCCCGTTCTCAATTCAGATGCTGTTGTAAGTGTCATCTCAGAAGTATCTAGAGGCGTTCTCCAAGGATGCCCAGGCTGCTACCATTTAAGATGACTCACTCATACGTGTATTAACCTGCTTGCTTGACTCCATCTTCCTCTCCCACGAGAACACAAGCACAGTCAGTGCAGAAATGTGTTTGTCTTACTCTCCTGGCAAAGACTGGCTTTACTTACTGGGAGCTGGGCTCGCGTCACTGAGAGATCTTTCCAGACGTACTTCTTTCAGCCTGGACCCCAGGCCGCAGCTGGTCCTGCACCTTGTATACTCCTCACTCTTCTCTGTCTCTCTGTGAAAGCTACCCGGCCCTTGTCGGAGTTCATTTCTCTTTGTTGTGTGTTTTCAGACGTGGCCAGTGTTTGCCACACACATGAGGGCTCTCAGTCCTTCCAGCTACGTTTCCGGGCTGCAGATATATGGTTGCAGCAGGTGTGTGGCTTTGCTCTGGTTCTTTCAGCCTCAAGTCACCTGGTGTTTCCACACTGTGTGGATGCACATGTTGCTTCTGGTCTTTGGTATCCATTGAACCCTCCTGAAGCCAGCCCCTCATATTTACACTGCAGCCAACACGTATCTGCCATCTTCCCATGTGATATAGTCTTGTCATCCATCAGGGATGAGTTTAAAGACATTTTCTAAGAAATATTTTTTTTTCTTTAGGAAACTGTCCTTGCCTTATATATATAAAAATTTTACTTTGAGCAGAGATAATGGAACTAATGGAGAGACACTATATTTATTTACATTTTACTACCAAAACCATATATTTATATTCTATTTTAAAAGGCATACAGTACAATGGACTTCGCAGGTACTAGTAGTAAAGAACCTGCCTGCCAATGCAGGAGACATAAGAGGCGCAGGTTCAGTCCCTGGGTATGGAAGATTGTCTGAGAGAGGGCATGGCAATTCACTCCAGTAGTCTTGTCTGGAGAATCCCAAGGACAGAGGAGCCTGGTGAGCTACAGTCCATTGGGTCACAAAGAGTCAGATATGACTGAAGTGACTTGGCACACACACAGTAAAATACTTTTTTGACTAATTGATGGATGCAAAATAAGGTCCAACAAACCAAACAAAAAATGTCAATCAATTATGCCTTTAGCTAAACTCTTATGCTGTTTATTTTTCCTCAGAAAACAGAGGTGTGTGTGTATGTGTGTATGTATGTGTGTGTGTGTGCATGCGTGTGGCTTGTTTTTCTCTACAACACATTTAATGTTCCAGTGTATCAATGTACCATGCTTTATTTATCCATTTGCCAACTCTTTACTAGTCAATCACTTACTTTTTGTTTGTTTGCCCCAACAAATAGCCTCTAGAATCCTGTGCACCCTCGTCCCTCTCCAGGGTGGATCTAAGGTTAGGATTGTGGCTGTGACTTTATAGGATATGTCTAGTTTCAGTTTTACCCTTCTTCCAAATTATCCTTCACAGTGATGTTCCAACTTACATTACAGGCAAAAACACACATTTTCTCCATCTACTCCATCACCAACACAATATTGTAGGGGGTTGATTTATGTCAACAATAGAAAATGTTAGCTCATTACATTTTTAATCTAATATTCTTGTGTCTAATGAATTGAGCAACTTTTTACTATTGTATCAGTCATTTGAGATCCATTCTCTTTGAACTGCCTCTTCACAACACTTGTCCAATTCTCAACTTATTTTTATTTGATTGCTTCTAATTAACTTGAAATGCTGTAAGAGAGGTTTATGATTAGTTTGAAGTGTTTGTGTCACTGTTTTGTCTTATTAATGTGTCTTCAATGCATGTTTTTGTGTGTAGAGTATGCTTAGTATATTTAATGTGTTTGTATATGATACATTAACCCTTTTCAAGGTAGTTCTACATATACAGAATTCAATTGTTCTCAAGTGATTTATTGAAGATTCTGTTTCTTTGAATATATTCTAATTCCTGCTGCAGCAGATGGGGTTGTTAAATCACTCACCAACTTTGAATTCAGCTTATCCAGAATGGCTGCATAATCCGTGTGTGTGCGTGTGTGTGTTCTTAGTCACTAAGTGGTGTCCAACTCTTTGCGACCCCATGGACTGCGGCCCACCAAAACTCCTCTGTCCGTGGGATTTCCCAGGCAAGAATATTGGGACGGGTTGCCATTTCTTCCTCCAGGGCATCTTCTAGACCCAGTGATTGAACCTGTGTCTCCTGTGTCTCTGGCATTGGCAGGTAGATTCTTTACCACTGAGACACTGGGGAAGCCCATAATCCTAGTGTGATCAGTGCTAAAAGATTAGAACTGCATAATAATCATGATAATAATAGTAATAATAATTCTTTAAACTAATCTTATTGTTAGAGGTGGTGTTGATAATTTTACTCTCATTCTTTGACTTACGAGATTGCGAAATAAAATAAATTTAGTACTCATTTATTGTCACTGGAATCCATGCTCTCCTACCAGGAAACAGAGAAGGGTGTCAAGGGAAGGTGGATGGGGTTATGTGTAAACACTCTCACCTGAAGTGTGAACTACATGTGACATCGTCAGTCCACACTGCAGTTGACTTTCCTCTCACGTACGTACACCAGGGGCTTTGAATGGGCTGGGAAGAAGAAGCTTGTGGAGCCCCTACCCTCTTGCCAACAATAACTGAAAAAACAGAATAAAATGCACACTAATATTTGTGTAAACATCCAAGATCTCCTGAAGCCAGCAATGCTAAATGGCCAAGAACCCAGGCAAGGACCAGGACTCCCCTTGAGAGGTGAGGTCCAAGGTGAGGTCCTTGCCTTGCTCTTCCCCAGGACCATTTGCTGTACTGGTCACAAATACTCAGTGGAGGGTCTCAAGTTGCATAGATTTATCCCAATTTGTAGCTCATTTCAGCCCAGTTGTGACTCCTGGGAATACCTATTTAGCACTGCTATTGATTCTCATAGATCACAACCTTTGCTGCAGAATCATAAATTCTTTCATAAGAAAAGTAAGTTGCTTTAAAAGAAAAGATTATTTCAAAGGAAAAAAAAAGAAGCTCTTAAAAACAATCTGGAGTGGTTTTCCAAACTGCGCTGAGGATGGAGTTGAAATCACAGCCCATAAACCTGCAGAATCCATCAAAATGAAGTCTACTTGTGGGCTGATGTCATTGCCCTCAGCAGTTCAGCTCAAGGAAGAGAGAAGGTACACACAGATGGATCAAAGCGAGCATGCTGGCAGGTATGAAACACAGAAGAACAGGAGGCCAAAATGCTGACTGTTAGTATTAAGATATTACATGTAAGCAGGAGGGAAATGGAGCCTCGGAGGCCCAGCAAAGTGGAAATAAAATAGGGTCCTTAGTTTACCATGAGGACAGTGTCATAGCATGCTTTTCTTATCACTTCTGGTTATAATCTCACAGATTTTGCCTGAGACACAACTTCAGTTTTACAATATACTAAGCTGTTTCACATGGAAGATTTTAGACTAGAAAGTCCAACCTGTAAACATCTGACAAATCCAACATGATCTTGTGTTGATTCAAGACTTAAGAAAGCTATAGAGTATAGGGCCTGTGTGCCGATGGATGAAAAAAGTGGAATTCACACATCATGTGTTAAAATGTCTGCTGCTGCTGCTGCTACTAAGTCGCTTCAGTCGTGTCCGACTCTGTGTGACCCCATATACGGCAGCCCATCAGGCTCCACCGTCCCTGGGATTTTCCAGGCAAGGACACTGGAGCAGGTTGCTATTTCCTTCTCCAATGCATGAAAGTGAAAAGTGAAAGTGAAGTCGCTCAGTCGTGTCCGACTCTTAGCAACCCCATGGACTGCAGCTTACCAGGCTCCTCCGTCCATGGGATTTTCCAGGCAAGAGTACTGGAGTGGGGTGCCATTGCCTTCTCCGGTTGAAATGTCTACTCATGGAGATTTATTTCAAGGGGGAAAAATAAAGTTTCTGTATAGAGAAATTGTCTCGATGGACATGAGTTTGAGCAAGCTCTGGGAGTTGGTGATGGACAGGGAGGCCTGGCATGCTTCAGTCCATGGGGTCGCAAAGAGTCAGACATGACTGAGTGACTGAACTGAACTGAACTGATAGAGAAATTGTGGGGTTTTATATAGGATTTATTGCATGAAAATGTTGAGTAGAAGATGTGTTTGTTGATCTGGAATCCTTCAGGTATTGAAAGTATCTAAAATTAACTGAAGACACTTGCTTTTCACAGAATCTGAATTCTAGAGGGAACATTAGAGTCTCATATAACACTGTCATAAGAGTCTCATCTAAACCAGGATGCTCTCTGGAATGCTAATGAGCAAGGACACACGTCTCTTGCTCTGTTGGAATTACTTGAAGCAAAGTGATTCCACTAAAAGTAACTAGAAAAGTTGGATAAAATGTAAAAAAAAAATCATTATGGCCCAGTTGTCAGAAATATTGAGAACAAACTTACATATAGCTGTGGTTAACATAATAAATTAAAATGTAATGTAATGACGAGGGACTCAAAGGATGGATTTCACAGCAGAATGGATGCAGCAGAAAAAAAATTAATACCTTAGAAGATAGATAATGAAGATGTTTTCAATAAAATGTATTCGATTTATTCAGTTGTAATCAACACAGCAAATGCAATTTAAGAAAAATTAACTGAGATTGTGATTTTTACATTTTACTTGCTTCCAAAGGATTCATAATCATCCTTACATCTCTATTTTCTAAATCACTCCAAATTCCTTTTAGAAAGTAAAAGTTATGAATAATCCTAAGAAATAATTATTTGAAAATATATCTAGATTCAGCTTCCCAGGAGGCTCAGTGGTAAAGAATCCACTTGCCAATGCAGGAGACGCCGGTTCTATCCCTAGGTTGGGAAGATCCCCTGGAGAAGGAAATGGCAACCCACTCCAGTATTCTTGCTGGGAGGATCCTATGGACAGAGGAACCTGGTGGTCTACAGTCCATGGGATTGCAAAGAGTGGGATACAAGTTAATAATTAAACAATAACAGTATCTATATACAGGATGTATCTTTACTCTTTTAAGCAACGTTTCAGGCAAAAACCCATGTGAAATATACATGATCTATTTTGACCTACTACCTGAAACAACTAATTTAAATTTGACCACATATCCATGCGACCACACATCCACATGACCACATACCCATGTGACCACATATCCATGTGAAAAAAGACTGTTCAGAGTCAAGTGACATTTCTCTTGACCTCTCTGTTTAATGATTTAACACGTTTCCTCTGAGACATGTTTGGATTGGCCAGGACAGTCTGGCCTCTGCCTTTGGGGCAGCCAACCAAGCGTAGGTTGCCCATTTTGTCTCTGAAAGCCTTGGTTCCAACTCACTCTCTGGCTCTTCCCAAAGGAAACTTAATTGCTAAGAGTAGGAAGTGTTCTCATATTTGAAACACTTGGTATTCAAATACTCACCCCAGCCCCTGTGAACTCAGCCCTGCTCACCTCATTATCAGTGAAGTGAAGAAGGTAGCCAGGTTATGTCCAGCCTCCTGTGAGGTTGCTTTACAAGAAAGCTCTGCTTTTATTCAAGTAATAGACCTTTTTGCTGAACTCGCCAAAAATTATCTCTTCACTAATTATATATAATGAAACTCTGTATTCTGTGAAGCAAAGGCTAACAAAAATAACTCTTTACAAACTCAACTGTATAATACTGTCTTTTTGGTAAATGGTGCATTGTGAGACCAGGCCATTAAGATAGTTTGTGTTGAGTAATAAAGTAGGTAAATTTTTGTGGACAAATGTTACAGCAAATCAAATACAGCAAAAAATACCTTCACATCTTGAAAATTACCGAAACTTTCAGTTCAGTTCAGTTCAGTCGCTCAGTCGTGTCTGACTCTTTGCGACCCCATGAATCACAGCACGCCAGGCCTCCCTGTCCATCACCAACTCTCAGAGTTCACTCAAACTCATGTCCATCGAGTCGGTGATGCCATCCAGCCATCTCATCCTCTGTTGTCCCCTTCTCCTCCTGCCCCCAATCCCTCCCAGCATCAGGGTCTTGTCCAGTGAGTCAACTCGTAAGGAACGTTTATTACACACTGTAAGACACTCACCACCTTTGCAGGAGGCATCCTATCTGGTTTCTTTCTTTCCTTTTTCTTTCTTTGAAATAAGTTGGGCTTTATAACAAGTGGGATCATAGATTCAAAGCCCTGCTGCTTATTATGTTCTATTCTGCCAGGTTATATATTCATCAGCCCTGTCTCATGTGTTTTTATTTCACAGATTAGGAGAGAAACCATTGATATACACATCCTAAGACCCCTGGTATAGACTTAAACAGACAACCTGTCTATACTGGTTGCTTTAATAAAGCCAGTGCAAACCATTTAACTATGAAGAAGCTAACAAGGCTGCACAGAGTTAGTTTACATCAAATGGAATTAAAAATTTAAAACATTATCTAATTATGAAACATTGTTTTCAGAAAATGCATACAGTAAAAGAAAAGGTAATATTGTAAAATAATGTTAAATACAGAGTAAAATTTATTTGATAGAAAATATTTTTCATATGAAAACCCATATGTAGTATGTCTTTTAAAATTTGAGGCTGCTGTATGTGGTTATTTAAGACATGATTTTAATGAGATTGTTATTAAACAATAAGTTTGGGGCTATCATTTTTTTCAATAAAACAACAGTTCAGTTGCTTAGTTGTGTCTGACTCTGCAACCCCATGGACTGCAACATGCCAGGCTTTCCTGTCCATCAGCAACTCCCAGAGGTTGCTCAAACTCATGTCCATTAAGGCAGTGATGCCATCCAAACATCTCATCCCTGTCGTCCCATTCTCCTCATGCCTTCAATCTTTCCCAGCATCAG
The DNA here is from genome assembly GCF_055505025.1 of Bos grunniens. NCBI lineage: Eukaryota > Metazoa > Chordata > Mammalia > Artiodactyla > Bovidae > Bos > Bos grunniens. The sequence goes on along the minus strand of NC_141178.1, from coordinate 62,256,936 downwards.
GGTCTTTTCAAATGAGTCAGTTCTTCGCATCAGGTGGCCTAAGTATTGGAGTTTCAGTTTTAGCATCAGTCCTTCCAATGAATATTCAGGACTGATTTCCACTAAGATTGACTGGTTGGGTCTCCTTGCAGTCCAAGTGACTCTCAAAAGTCTTCTCCAACAACACAGTTCAAAAGTATCAATTCTTTTTTTTTTTTAATCCCACTGCTGGGCATACACACTGAGGAAACCAGAAGGGAAAGAGACACATGTATCCCAATGTTCATAGCAGCACTGTTTATAATAGCCAGAACATGGAAGCAACCTAGATGTCCATCAGCAGATGAATGGATAAGAAAGCTATGGTACATATACACAATGGAGTATTACTCAGCCATTAAAAAGAGTACATTTGAATCAGTTCTAATGAGGTGGGTGAAACTGGAGCCTATTATACAGAGTGAAGTAAGCCAGAAGAAAAAACACCAATACAGTATACTAACGCATATATATGGAATTTAGAAAGATGGTAACAATAACCCTGTATACGAGACAGCTAAAGAGACACTGATGTATAAAACAGTCTTATGGACTCTGTGGGAGAGGGAGAGGGTGGGAAGGGTGGGAAGATTTGGGAGAATGACATTGAAACATGTATAATATCATGTTTATACAATGAGTCGCCAGTCCAGGTTCGATGCACGATACTGGATGCTTGGGGCTGGTGCACTGGGACGACCCACAGGTATGGTATGGGGAGGGAGGAGGGAGGAGGGTTCAGGATGGGGAACACATGTATACCTGTGGCAGATTCATTTCAAGATTTGGCAAAACCAATACAATATTGTAAAGTTTAAAAATAATAAAATTTTTTTTTAAAGTATCAATTTTTCAGTGCTCAGCTTTCTTTATAGTCCAACTCTCACATCCATTCATGATTACTGGAAAAACCATAGCTTTGACTAGACGGAGCTTTGTAGGCAAAGTAATGTCTCTGTTTTTTAATATGCTGCCTAGGTTGGTCATAGCTTTTCTTCCAAGGAGCAAGCGTCTTTTAATTTCATGGCTGCAGTTACCATCTGCAGTGATTGTGGAGCCCAAGAAAATAAAGTCTGTCATCATTTCCATTGTTTCCCCACCTATTTGTCATGAAGTGATGAGACAGGATGCCATGATCTTAGTTTTCTGAATGTTGAGTTTTAAGCCAACTTTTTCACTCTCCTCTTTCACTTTCATCGAGAAGCTCTTTAGTTCTTTGATTTCTGCCGTAAGGGTGGTGTCATCCGCATATCTGAGGTTATTGATCTTTCTCCCGGCAATCTTGATTCCAGCTTGTGCTTCATCCAGCCCGGCATTTCACAAGATGTACTGTGCATATATGTTAAATAAGCAGGGTGACAGTATACAGCCTTGACATATTCCTTTCCCAATTTGGAACCAGTCTGTTGTTTCATGTCCAGTTCTAACTGTTGCTTCTTGACCTGCATACAGATTTCTCAGGAGACAGGTCAGGTGGTCTGGTATTCCCATCTCTTTAAGAATTTTCCACAGTTTGTTGTGATCCACACAGACAAAGACTTTGGTAGTCAATGAAGCAGAAGTAAAATTTTTTTCTGGAACTCTCTTGCCTTTTATATGATCCAATGGATGTTGGCAATTTGACCTCTGGTTCATCTGCCTTTTCTAAAACCAGCTTGAACATCTGGAAGTTTATGGTTCAAGTACCGTTGAAGCCTGGCTTGCAGAACTTTGAGCATTATTTTGCTACCATGTGAGAAGAGTGCAATTGTGCAGTAGTATGAACATTCTTTGGCATTGTCTTTCTTTGGGATTGGAATGAAAACTTCCCTTTTCCAGTTCTGTGGTCACTGCTGAGTTTTCCAAATTTGCTGGCATATTGAGTGCAGCACTTTCACAGCATTATCTTTAAGGATTTGAAATAGCTCAACTGGAATTCCATCACTTCCACTAGCTTTGTTCGTATTGATGCTTTGTAAGGCCCACTTGACTTCTTATTCCAGGATGTCTGACTCTAGGTGAGTGATCACACCATCGTGGTTATCTGGGTCATTAAGGTCTTTTCTATATAGTTCTTCTGTGTATTCTTGCCACCTCTTCTTAAGATCTTCTGCTTCTGTTAGTTCCTTGTCATTTCTGTCCTTTCTGTGCCCATCTTTGCATGAAATGTTCCCTTGGTATCTCTAATTTTCATAAAGAGATCTCTAGTCTTTCCCTTTCTATTATTTTCCTCTGTTTCTTTGCATTGCTCACTAAGGACAACCTTCCTATCTCTCCTTGCTATTCTTTGGAACTCTGCGTTCAAATGGGTTATCTTTCCTTTTCTCCTTTGCCTTTCACTTCTCTTCTTTTCTCAGCTATTTGTAAGGCCTCCTCAGACAGCCATTTTGCATTTTTGCCATTTCTTTTTTTGGGTGATGGTCTTGATCCCTGCCTCGTGTATAATGTCACAAACCCCTGTCCATAGTTCTTCAGGCACTCTGTCTATGACATCTAATCCCTTAAATCTATTTGTCACTTTCATTGTATAAACGTAAGGGATTTGATTCAGGTCATACCTGAATGGCCTAGTGGTTTTCCCTACTTCCTTCAATTTAAGTATGAATTTGTCAATAAGAAGTTCATGATGTGAGCCACAGTCAGCTCCCAGTCTTGTTTTTGCTGACTGTATAGAGCTTCTCTATCTTTGACTGCAAAGAATATAATCAGTCTGATTTTGGTATTGACCATCTGATGATGGCCATATGTAGAGTCTTCTCTTGTGTTGTTGAAAGAGGGTGTTTGCTATTACCAGTACAGTCTCTTGGCAAAAGTCTGTTAGCCTTGCCCTGCTTCATTCTGTACTCCAAAGCCAAATTTGCCTATTACTCCAGATATCTTTTGACTTCCCACTTTTGCATTCTAGTCCCCTGTGATAAAAAGTACAGTGCTAGTTCTAGAAGGTCTTGTAGGTCTTCATAGAACCATTTAACACCAGCTTCTTTAGCATTACTGGTTGGGGCATAGACTTGGATTACTGTGATATTGAATGGCTTGCCTTTGAAATGAACAGAGATCATTCTTTCATTTTTGAGACTGCACCCAAGCACTGCATTTTGGACTCTTTTGTTGACTATGATGGCTACTCCATTTCTTCTAAGGGTTTCTTGCTCAAGTAGTAAATATAATGGTCATCTGAGTTAAATTCACCCATTTCAGCCAATTTTAGTTCACTGATTCCTAAAATGTCAATGTTCACTCTTGCCATCTCCTGTTTGACCACTTCCAAATTGCCACTTCCAGTTTCCAATCATGGACCTAACTTTCCAGGTTCCTATGCAATATTGCACTTTACAGCATCAGACTTTACCTCCATCACCAGTCACATCCACAACTGGGTGTTGTTTTTGCTTTGGCTCCATCTCTTCATTCTTTCTGGAGTTATTTCTCCACTGATCTTCAGTAGCATATTGGGCACCAACTGACCTGGGGAGTTCATCTTTCAGTATCCTATCTTTTTGCCTTTTTGTACTGTTCATGGGGTTCTCAAGGCAAGAATAATGAAGTGGTTTGCCATTCCCTTCTCCCGTGAACCAAATTTTGTCAGAACTCTCCAATCATGACCTATCTGTGTTGGGTGTCTCTTCAAGGCATGGTTCATACTTTCATTGAGTTAGACAAGGCTGTGGTCCATGTGATCTGTTTGGTTAGTTTTCTGTGATTGTGGTTTTCATTCTGTCTGCCCTCTGATGGATAAGGTTAAGAGGCTTAGGGGAAGCTTCCTGATGGGAGAGAGTGACTGAGGGGAAAACTGGTTCTTGTTCTGATGGGCAGGGCCATGCTCAGTAAATATTTCATCCAATTTTCTGTTGATGGGCAGAGCTGTGTTCTCTCTGTTGTTTGACTTGAGGCCAAACTATGGCGGAGGTAATGAAGATAATGGTGACCTCCTTCAAAAGGTCCCATGCACGCACTGCTTCACTCGGTGCCCCCGACCCTGCAGCAGGCCACTGCTGACCCAAGCCTCCGCTGGAGACTCCTGGACACTCATGGGCAAGTCTGGGTCAGTCTCTTGTGGGGTCACTTCTTCTTTCTCCTGGGTCCTGGTGCATACAAGCTCTTGTTAATAAAATATCAAAGGGAACATAATAAAGATGTTATATTTTTTTATTGAGAAAATGAAGCCAGGAATGCATAATGTGCTGCTGCTGCTAAGTCGCTTCAGTCGTGTCTGACTCTGTGAGACCCCCATAGACGGCAGCCCACCAGGCTCCACTGTCCCTGGAATTCTCCAGGCAAGAACACTGGAGTGGGTTGCCATTTCCTTCTCCAATGCATGAAAGTGAAAAGTGAAAGTGAAGTCGCTCAGTTGTGTCAGACTCTTGGCGACCCCATGGACTGCAGCCTACCAGGGTATGGAACTAAATCAGGTCTCACCATCACTGGGGTGCCTGGGGTTTCTGCATATAGCCCCTGGTGACTTGCCCCCTGGCCCCATGCCTGCTGTACTTACTCCAGATGTGGGATGCAGCAGTCCCTCACCCTGGACCCACACACCTGTTTCCTCTCTGTCCAGGTGAGCTCACAGGTCAAATAAGGGAACACACACAGAGACTGAGAAGGTCCTGGCAGAGACTTGATCACGCTGGTTTTCTGGTTGTTCTTGTTGTCATCACTAAAGAGGAATAACAAGCACCAGGTCATCAGCCTTGTAAAAAAAACCAGGATCCCACAAAGGTCATGATCTCTGAGTATCCGAGGGAAAAAGTAAGTTTACTGGCAGTGAAAATAAATCATAGTGCTGTTCTTATGTGTCACATTCATTCATGAGTCCCTTTTCATCAAGGACCTTTATGAAGTCACAGGATTTCTTGTATCTCCTTTATTGACCTCTCACCTTTGCAATGGACAGACTGACTCAATGATGACTCCTACATTTAAGGAACTTGCTTCACACCTAGGTCATCCAGAGAAGCACTGGGAGTATTTGGACGAAATAAAAATGGCATAATCATGCTAAGTTGTGAATGAAATTTATGAAAAACAACTGAGTAGGGGGACCTCCCTGGTGGTCCAGTGGCTAGAACTCAGTGCTCCCAATGTAAGGGGCCCAGGTTTGATCCCTGGTTGAGGAACTAGAAACCTCATGTCCCAACTAAGATCCTTTGCAGATATGGGGAGGGAGGAGGGTTCAGGATTGGGAACACATGTATACCTGTGGTGGATTCATTTTGATATTTGGCAAAACTAATACAATTATGTAAAGTTTAAAAATAAAATAAAATTTAAAAAATAAATTATTTGAAAAAAAAAAGTAAAAAAGAACTGAGGAAAATGATGAACGCTAATTAGAAGAAAAAGCTAGAGAATACGAGAATGGAACTTGAATGCTCAGTCTGACATTGGCTGGTTGGATCAGAGCTGGTGTTGCACCTGAAAACCTTCTCAAGATAGAAAAGGAAGCTGCTGAAGAAAGATTCTCCATCTCCTAGCAGGACCCTGAGTGCCCTGGGTCCTAGGACAGTACTCTTGTGTAATGGATGCAGATGCTTGTGGAAGGAAGCACTGCCTTCCTGCTGCAGATCAAATGCTCCTACATGCCAGAAAACCCCCAGATGACCACGTGGGGAAAAGGAAATTGAAACTCTCTTAACTTACCGTTCAGTCTAATGATTCAAGGGCTTGGAGCCTCAACACATAAGCTCGACAAATGAGCAAGAATCAAACAAACAGTGCATGATAATAGGAATGGACATCAGGCTAATTTTATCCAGTTTTACCAATGTCAATAGTTAAAGACAGATATAATATTTGATGGTTTAACAATGGCAGAGTCATTACTTAACTGCAGGTAATTTATATGTACCAGTTAAATAGAAAAAAAAAGCTATTACTTTCTTTGATGAAAAATCTCCTTAAGTCAATATTATACCCTTTACAAAATTAAATAAAAAGATATGAATGTGCCAGGTTCAAAATTGGAATGGGACATTGCTACTCATATAGAGTATACCTGTGATTGTCTTTTCCACCAATTAATAGACACACAAAACTCTTTCTATCTGACACATTGCATACCATCACTGACCCTTAATTTTGATAGTTTGATAACCACTCAAGACATTATTATCCGAAAACTTGGATTATGACTGTGCAAGAGAAAAAGTCTATCTCCTTAATTCAAATTAAAATCTCACAAACACCATTTAGTTGCCTGATATAGTTATGAGTAATATGGTGAATTTTGGTTTTGTTCAGTAGTCTATTATGCTGCTGCTGCTGCTAAGTCGCTTCAGTTGTGTCCGACTCTGCGACCCCATAGATGGCAGCCCGCCAGGCTCCGCCATCCCTGGGATTCTCCAGGCAAGAACACTGGAGTGGGTTGCCATTTCCTTCTCCAATGCATGAAAGTGAAAGGTGAAAGTGAAGTCGTTCAGTCGTGTCTGACTCTTAGCGACCCCATGGACTGCAGCCTACCAGGGTCCTCTGTCCATGGGATTTTCCAAGCAAGAGTACTGGAGTGGGGTATCATTGCCTTCTCCGTCTATTATGCTATAGATGGTAATAAATCATGCTTTCAATTAATAAGACAAGAATACTGTATATAACTGCTAAGATTGAATGTAGTGCTAAATGTAAGTGGGTAATATTTCACTCAGACACATGTGTATACACCAATGAGAATCAAACCACAAGGAACTTAAGGCCCTTTTGACATGACAAAATATACATCATTTTCGAGTATTGAAGGAGTCAAGTCATCATTCTGACACTGGTTTCTATATGGTTTCATAAAGATTTGCTTGTCAAACAAAATGGGAAAGTTTATAGTGACTAATTTATGTATGAAAAACATATTTTATTGAAAATGCAATCAAATAGTAGACTTGTAAAATAAATGCCTCTGCTTTTTTTATTCATTCGTATTTCCATTTAAATCTCTGTCATGTAACCAAGTACCTTCTGGTTGTGAGGAATGTCAAAAATCTTAATTTTAGTCAAAATCATTTGGTTCTTCTTGTTAAAGATATTAGTTTTGAAGAAATATGTGCCATCACTGACCACGTCATGGATATCAGTATTCACCTTCTAAGGTCCTAGTTTTAGTGCTGAGGCATGTCAGGACCACAAAACTTCTCTCCTACTTCTCTGGATTGCCACACGCCCCCAATCCCTGATTGGAAGGGAGAATGGGAACTGCAGAGGCAAGGGGCATGCCTGTGCAGGGGATGAGGGGTACCTGCCACACTGGCTTTCACGTGTGCTTCGACTCTCACATTTGCTACCCTTGGGCACATCTCTTCACCACAGAGCCATCAGCAAAGCCCACGATACTATATTTTTACTGAGAAAATGAAGCCAGGATTACAAAAGGTACAGGCATATAACTAAGTCAGGCCCCACCAGCTCTGGGGCACGTGGTACTCTGTGCGCAGGCCTGGAGACTCCTCCCCCTTGGCCCCGTCCCTGCTCCACCCGCACCGGGTGTGGGACGGAGCGGCCTCCACCCCGACCCCCACAGCGCCTGTTTCCTCTGTGTCCAGGAAAGGCTTTTAAGTATCAGTTTGAGGACATATCACTTTATTCTTAGTAGTAATGCTTTCATAAAAATCAATGTGAGTTTCAACTTCCATTAAATTTTTTCAGAAGCTGTTGAGATAGCCACAGTTTTTTAATCCTTTGATTTATTGAAGTCACGTCTCATTTCCTTCTAAGTTTTCAACCTAAGAACGATATTGCTTTGTGTATGAATACTTAAGAATTAGGTTTTCTAACTCTTTGCTAGTAGGAAGTTTACATTGTTAACATTTTTCATTAGAGACAAGTAGGAGTTATGGTGTCTGATTCTGTCTTCTTGGTGGTTTCTCAGTGTTTATTACCATTGTTGATAATACAGTCTAGATTTTACAGCCTTGAGCTTGTCTCCAATGGTTTATATAAGTACTTGCTGTAATTCTAAATTTTCACATTTTAAAAATATGTATTACTCAAACTTTACATGTATACATGTATCTTTTTGTAATTTCTTAGAATTTTTTGAATATGAACCAAAACTCTTTTCCTATTTGAAATACAAGAAATAGTTTGGGTGTTTCTCTCCACCCTCCAAATTCCCTAAATTCTACTTTTTATTAGCAGAAACTTTTAGATTCCTTCCCCATCTCTGTCTCACTTCTTTCTCTCTCATTCTAAAGATGCCCTCTTCGGATGTGTGGGCTTCGTCACTTAGTTGTATCCTACTCTTTGTGAGCCCATGGACTGTAGCTCACCAGGCTCTTCTGTCCATGGGATTCTCAGGCAAGAATACTGGAGTGGGTAGCCATTCCCTTCTCCAGAGCATCTTCCCACCTAGGGATGGAACCTGGGTCTCCTGCATTGCAAGCAGGTTCTTTACTATATGAGCTACAGGGAAGTTTCAGATTAAACTTTGACTTTTACACCCAAGGTTTCCCTAGTAGCTAAAATTACATTCCCAATGTCTTCCAAGTATATTAATAAAAGCCATTTTTGTCAATATATTACTGCAATTGTCAGACCATACATGATTCAAAATAAATGTCTCATATCCAATTTTATAAATACACTTACATAATGAATGACATTTGGAATTGCTATGACATTTTGTATTGTTTGGTTCACCACAAGGGGGTAGCATTTTTGCACAATTGAGTAAAAAATAAAATTTACAAGTTGATAAATAGAGTAGGAGGTATTATGTGAAAATCAAAAATGGGTCCTTTGATCAATAATTTTGGGAAATGCTGGAGGAAGCAAAGTTAAATAGGATTCTTTGTTGTTCAGTTGCTAAGTTGTGTCTGACTCTTTGCAGCCCCATGGACTGCAGCACACCAGGTTCCTCTGTCCATGGGATTTCCCAGACAAGAATACTGGAGTGGGTTGTCATTTCCTCCTCCAGGGGATCTTCCTGACCCAGGGATCAAACCCGAGCCTCCTTCACTTACAGGCAGATTCTTTACCACTATACCACCAGGGAAGCCCTTCATCCTACTTTGTCCTGACCCGAGAGAGCTCTACGTGATACACCTGTGTGTCCTGAGAGGTGGGGTCTGCCGTGATTGGTGGGAACGGACAAGGAACACAACGAGAACACACTTTGTCTCTCACACTGTCACTGAGGACTCCTGTGTGGCTGTGCTCGCCTACACCAGAATTCTCCAAAATGCTGTTTTCAAACTCAGATTGTGTCTGCATCTAACTGCCACCACTGGGGTGAGGAAGGTTAGCTGCCCACATACTGACTGTTAACAGATTTTGAACCGCTAACCAGTGACCCCACTGGGCTGAGTTTCCTCTTTGTTTCCCAGCAGATTTCTCCCTGCTTACAGTGGCGATGTCTCATTCATCAGCCATCGCCTTCCTGAACGTGAGCCCCTCAGCGGGTGAAGCCAGCAGGGTGAAGCCCAGTGTGCCTGCATCTCTGATTCCGCTGCGGTGCACGTGTCTGCCTGTGTGAGTCTTGTCTGTGTGTGTACTGCTGTGTTTCCATGTAACTGATGTTGCTGCTTTACCTTTTTCTTCATTAGTGTTATTTTTGCTGGGAGCATTTCATGGACAGAGGAGCCTGATGGGCTATAGTACGTGGAGTTGCAAGGAGTTGGATACAGCCGAGCAGCTAACATTTTACATGTATACCCTTTTACCCATTTAAAAATCTTCCCACATATCTTTGTCTTTACATGTAGAATGACATGTTTTATGGCACACTGTTATCCGTCCTGACAATCTTGCCTTTCATCGTGGTGTCTGGACTGTGTGCATTTAAAAGTTATTGTTGTCACTGGCTTCATATCAACCATCTTGGTGTTCATTTGTTCCAGGTGCACTTTGCTTCCATTTTCCTCTTTGGAATAATACGTTTTATTTCCACTGTTGAGATGTTACCTAAACCTCTCTGCAGTGTGTTTTCTGGGGTAGCCCTACTTTTTACAACAGGTTCTTTAATTTATTATGCTTGGTTTCATCTAATATTTCATGATATTATGATCTTATGTATGAGATAAGAACTTTAAAAAATAGCATATTTTGATTTCTTACTCTTGTTTTTTGTGCTACTGCTGCCATACACTTTACTTTTCAGTGAATATAAAGTCCACAATACATTTCATTTACTTTTGCCTAAAATATTTGACAATCACTTTAAAGATTGAAAAATTGCCAGTCCAGGTTCAATGCATGATACTGGATGCTTGGGGCTAGTGCACTGGGATGACCCAGAGGGATGGTATGGGGAGGGAGGAGGGAGGAGGGTTCAGGATGGGGAACACATGTATACCTGTGGCGGATTCATTTTGATATTTGGCAAAACTAATACAATTTTGTAAAGTTTAAAAATAAAAAATAGAAAAAAATAAAGATTGAAAAATTAAAAAAAATTCTTCATATTTAATTAACATTTTCAGTCCTTTTCATTCTTTTTTTGTGTTGTTTCTGTTTCAACATATTCCAGGTTTTATGCAAAAGCATTTTCTTCTACTTGAAGGCTGTTCTGTAGTGCCAGTCTTTTGGTGACAAATTCCCTCAACTTTGTTTTCTGAAAAATTTTTTTCTTTTTCTGTTCTTCAAAGGTATTTTCACATGGCAGAGATTTCAATGACAGGTTTTTTCCTCGTAGTACTTTAGAGCTGCTCTTTCACTGCCATCAGGCTTCTATTGTTTCTGATAGTAACTTTATAAATATTGTTACCTTTGTCCTTCTACACGTGATGGATATTTTTTTTCTAGCTGTCTTTAATTTTTTTCTCTTTATTACTGGTTTTCTGAAAATTAACTATAGCATGTCTTTCTATGTTTTCTTTTTCTGTCTTTTAAATTTTGATAAGCTGTGATTTCATAGTTTGCATTGATTTGGACAATTTTCCACCATTTTATCTCCACATTTTTTCAGCACTTCCTGCTCCCCTGAGACTCCAGTTCCACTTGTCCCTGTTCATTTTTAAACCTGCCGATCCTCTAGACTTTTCTTTTGGGTATCTAATCTGTTGTTAGGACTTGCCAGGTGGTGCCAGTGGTAAAGAACTCGCCCGCCAATGCAGGAGCCACAGGAGATTCGGGTTTGATACCTGGGTTGGGAAGATCTCCTGGAGAAGGCAATGGCAACCCACTCCAGTATTCTTGCCTGGAGAATTCCATGGGCCGAGGAGCCTGGCAGGCTAGAAGTCTATGGGTCGCAGAGTCGGACACAACTGAGCACACACACAATTTGTTGTTAAGCCCTTAAAATTCATTTTTTACTTCAAATATTGTGTTTTTTAAATCTCTGAAAGTTTTATTTAAATCTTCAGTTTCTCTTCTCATTTTGTTCATAATTTCCTTTAAAGATTTGAGCATTTAAATAACATTAGTTATTTATTTTTTGTTTCTATTAACTTCTTTTTCTCCCACTTCTGGGCCATGGTTCCTGCTGCTTGGTATGTCTAGTTGTTTTTGACAGGACATGGGACTTTTTTTTTTTTTAAGTTTGAGTCCTTTTTTTTGGTGTTGTATTCATTTACAAAGTGTTTGACTCGCTCTGACCTGTTGTTAAGTTACTTGTATATCAGCTGAATGTTTTCAGGCAAGCTATTAAGCTTTTTTTTTTTTTCTCAAAGGAAAATCTGAAATAGTCTTTAGACCTGGCTAAGCACTACTGCTAAGCACGCACCTTCTGGTTCTTGCTAAAGGATCCTTGTTTTCAGGGAGGTTTATCCACACTGGCTGTTGCGAACTGAAATTTTTTTCAGCCTTTTGTGAGCTCTGAAAATTGTTCATCTACTAGAAGCTTGGTTATGTTTCTTTTCTTAACAGATTTTCTCTTGCCTGGACTTGTAGTTTCCCTCTCCACATTTCCAGACTGGGGTTCAGCCAGGGACTTGTGGGGATGCTGTGGGGGCTTCTGGAGTTTTCTCTGAAGACCTTCCTTCTGCCCATGACTTTATTTCACAAAATCTGAACACCTCAGGCTCCACAGAATTTCATTTTTACTCCTTCGCTCAAAAAGAATGTCCCCTTCTTAAATCTCTGTCTGTAATTCTGTCTAGACAGAAATCTGTCCTTGGGATTGTTAATTCCTTTTTCTTTGGAAGCAGAGCTCTGCAGTGTATGTGGTCTCAATATCCCAAAACAGTAATTGCATGTAACTAATCTAATTTTCTACTTTTGTAAGATGGCAAGTCAAAACATTTATTCTTCACAGACAGAAATAAATTATTACCTTTTAACTTATTTTCTTCCTGATGTCAAAATAATAAGAGAATAGTTATTTCATATTTACTCTCAATAGAGCAATGTTTTGTGTTTTATATGTTTTACAGTTATTTAATATTATTTTCTCCATTTTTCAAACAAAATGACAAAACTTAGGTAAACAGAACTTAAGTGAATTTTCTCTAGCTCACACATGATAAAAAAGTGGTATCTAAGTATTTCTTCCAAGGCAATTTGACTCCAGGGACTTCACTCTTTGCCTCTCTGTTTATGTTTATGTAAATTCCTATCCATCCTATTGGGTTAGCAAAAAAAATTGGGTTTTTCCATAAGATGTTATAGAAAAACCCAAAGGAATGTTTTGGACAACCAATATATATATTTAAATCTCATAGCTATTCTTTGAGGTAGTGAAATAGAAGTATTAGCTTTGTGATAAATAACGATTAAATTATCAGGCAAAATTTTCCTATTCTTCACCAGTGTATTTAATTTATATTTATAGTTATAGAATATGAAAGAGCTTGGTATTGATTTTCCTTAAATCATAGCATACTTCTCCACTCTCAGATTAATTCTCCAGGACTTTGTAAGTAGGAAATAAAATTGAACTTGATGGAGAAAATTTGAACCTAGTATTTCAAATAGGCTTAGGGAATTAGTCGTATAATTATGAAACTTCCAGATAATGAAATAAAATGTTAATGTATAAACCATAATTCAGGACAGACAATAATTCTATAAAATTAAGGCTATTATTGGTCTGTCTGTAAGAGCTTTAATTGGAACTTGTAAAACTTTTCATGGGATCAACAAAACATTCATGCCCTCCAAATCGCATAAGCCACAAAGCCTATATTTCTCCCACCACTCACATAAAAATTAAATTTGCAATATCTGTTTCAATAGGTTTTTAACCAAAATTTTACTAAAGAGAAAAAGACAAACAACAGAAGAAGGTCTTGCCATTAGTCACCAATCTCTAATTGTTTCCATAATTTTCTTTCTATTAAAATTGTCTTCATGACTAGTAGAAACGTCCACAGTTACTTAAAAAGAAATAAAAGGGTGTCTGTTGTTGCAGTATGACTTCATGACTGTGTTTATGTAGCAGCTGATGAACTAGACAGAGGTGAGCCGGTCAATGGTCTCCTTTAAAAAAGCCTTAGTGTGTAATGTGAGCAGATTTCCAAAGTGTAAATTCTCCCACAACCAACAGCTCCAAGTTGCTAACCATCTGCTGAGCCCTTGCCGCTCCTTGGTCTGCTCCAGCTCCAGGACACGAGCACTGACAGACTTCAAGGAAACTGCTGTTTGTGTGGATGGAGAGATGGAAGGTTAAAGTCCCTTACTCCCCTCATCCCTACAATTGTCCCCGCTTCCATTTGTAGGGCCAACACTCACTGGCTGACCTTTCGCTGATGTCTTTGTTCTGTGTAGAACATAAGAAAGTCACAAATAATAAATTACTTTGAACAGTTGAATCGGAAAAATCCTCTGTAAGTTTGGAAATCCACATAACAGCACATGTGATCACAGGTGGTAAATCTCCCACTTGTGCTCCACCTGATAAAGCATCCCCACTGTTGGCAGGTGGGCAGCCCTGAGACCCCCCTCACTCAAGCACAACCATTCTCGGAAACAAACGTCAGGTAAATATTGATTTTATTTTGTTTTTTCCACTCATTTTAAATTGAAGCACAGGTGATTACAATGCTGTGTTAATTTCTGCTGTATAGCAAAGTCATTCAGTTATATATGTGTATATATATACACACACATATACACATTCTTTTTAATATTCTTTTCCATTACGGTTAAGAGTGGAAAGTGAGCCAGTGATTTCCAATCCATAAGGAAACTTGAAACTAGAGTTTAAGTACATAGGAAGTGCATGCTCAGTTGCTCAGTCGTGTCTGACTCGTGACTCCACAGACTGTAGTCTTCCAGGCTCCTCTGTCCCTAGGCTTTTACAACACAAGTGTATATAAAGTCTGACTCATTGTGACCCCATGGAATGTAACCTGCCAGGCTCCTCTGTCCATGGGGTGTTACAGCACAAGTATATATAAACATTTGCACCCTAAGTTCAAGGTCACATATGAGGATTGTTGTTGACAGTTTCCGTGGATCAGCTTGTGGTCTGCACGAATGGCTCCTCCTCTTTATTCTCACTGGACTGTCTGCAGCCCCACAGAATCTATGTCAGCTCCTAAGTTGTACTCTCATCTCTGGTCACCCACCCACCTCCACCCCTCCACACCATCCCCTCCAGACCTCCCCAGAAGGATGTGGGGTAACTTCATGCCTTGACCTCAGTTATCATTCTTAAGCCAATCATTGTAGAAAAGGCCACAATAATCCAGCCCTGAATTTCCTTTTCAGTTTCTCTTCTAAGTTCTCGGGGGCTTCCCTGGTGGCTCAGACAGAAAAGAATCTCCTTGCAATGCAGGAGATTCAGGTTTGATCCCGGGATCAGGAAGATCCCCTAGAGGAGGGCGTGGCAACCCACTCCTATATTATTATCTGAAGAATCCCAAGGACAGATGACCCCGGTGGACTTCAGTCCATGGGATTGCAAAGAGGTGGATATGACTGAGTGACTAATACTTTCTAAGTTCTCAGTCATGTAACCTTGTGCTCCACTTAAAAAGAACTACCACTGCCTTAAAAACAAAAGAAAAAGAGAGTTTTCACTGATATTGCTGTACTTTCACCTCTCCCCCTTAACCTTTCCAGCCTGTAAAACTCATTCTTCTGTGACAAAGCACCACAATTCACGGAGCATTTCTAAGAGAACGTGGTTGAAATCCTCTCTCTAGGTTGTAACTGTGCTCCCTCTTCCTTGATCGTTACTGTGCAGGGACAATTCCCCTGTTTAATGAAGTGAGATTCTGGACCCTCCACACAGAACACTGCTTCAGCCTGGGCTGTGTACACTCACATTTTATGCCCATCACCCAGACAGCCTTCTTGATAAATTTGGCTACATGAGTCAATGATCACTGAATATGCCTGGCTGTTGACATGACTTATACATTTTGCTGTAAAACAATATGTAAAAATGACCCAAAGCAATGAATCCAAGGCTGAGAAGTGGTGATTCACGCTAGAACATGTTCTTTATATCTTCCAGGACTGATGTCTTTGTTTCCTTTTATCTACATTGTGATTCATTCATATGCAATCGTATGCTCCATAAATCTTATTAGGTCTCTGAAGTTCATGCAATGTATCCAATCATGGTCTCCAACTTTAAATATTTTTGCTGTTTGTCCTTATGAAACCAGAATTCAAATTGTCTCTTAAAAACACTTAACTTTGAAGAGGAAAATACTTCTTGTATTATTCAGTTCAGTTCAGTCAGTTCAGTCGCTCAGTCATGTCCGACTCTTTGCGACCCCATGAATTGCAGCATGCCAAGCCTCCCTGTCCATTACCAACTCCCGGAGTTCAATCAAACTGACATCCATGGAGTTGGTGATGCCATCTAGCCATCTCATCCTCTGTTGTCCTCTTCTCCTCCTGCTACCAATCCCTCCCAGCATGAGAGTCTTTTCCAATGAGTCAACTCTTGGCCAAAGTACTGGAGTTTCAGCTTTCGCATCATTCCTTCCAAAGAACACCCAGTACTGATGTTAGAATGGACTGGCTGGATCTCCTTGCAGTCCAAGGGACTCTCAACAGTCTTCTCCAACACCACAGTTCAAAAGCATCAATTTTTTGGTGCTCAGCTTTCTTCACAGTCCAACTCTCACATCCATACATGACTACTGGAAAAACCACAGCCTTGATTAGACAGACCTTTGTTGGCAAAGTAATGTCTCTGCTTTTCAATATGCTATCTAGGTTGGTCATAACCCTCCTTCCAAGGAGTAAGCATCTTTTAATTTCATGGCTGCAGTCACCATCTGCAAGTGATTCTAGAGCCCCCAAAAATAAAGTCTGACACTGTTTCCACTATTTCTCCATCTATTTCCCATGAAGTGATGGGACCGGATGCCATGATCTTCGTTTTCTGAATGTTGAGCTCTAAGCCAACTTTTTCACTTTTCTCTTTCACTTTCATCAAGAGGCTTTTTAGTTCCTCTTCACTTTCTGCCATAAGGGTGGTGTCATCTGCATATCTGAGGTTATTGATATTTCTCCCGGCAATCTTGATTCCAGCTTGTGATTCTTCTAGCCCATTAGAAGATTATTATTAGAAATATGGTAGCTTTCTTTTATCAGTCTCAAATCTTTTACAAATAAACAACTTTCCTTGCCCACCAAATTTTATGATTTAATTATTTCATAACAGAAAAAATTTAATATTGGCCACTGATACACACACACACAAATTTTTTGGTATAAAGTGACTCCCTATACTAATCTTAAGTGATAGTTGAATTGTTTCATAATGTATATTTATTATTTGTTTCTGGGGAAATTACGATTCCAATTTTACCATTTTGAGAGCAGGAAGATGCTTTTGGGTAGATAGTGCAAATGTCTAACTATCAAGGAAGGAACACTGATAAATGCATCAGAACTGAGAGCAAATCCAATGTCTTTCATTAATTTTAGAAATAAATACAGAAATTCAAAATTACAAGGTAATTTAAAACTGCAAGGTAGAAAGTCAGGATGAGAGAATGCCCTTCATTTAAACAGACAAAATCACAACATAGTTCAAGGACACCAGAGGCTCACAAGACATTATGAAAAGAGGGCCTGTGAGCACACTACTTTGTTGACTCACCTGGTATTAGCTCCTAGATTACTTTCTGTGACATGAATAGGCTTCGTAGTTTTAAATAGAATGCATTCATGGCCTCTGATGAGTGTGTTGGATGCATCCTCTGTTTCAAATGCATTTTAAATGATCAGAGTGAAGTTTTTCCCCCTCTGACTGGCAGGACTTCACCTTCCCTCAGTCAGGTGACTCTGATATCTCTGAACAAGTCACCCGAATTCCTCCACTGTTTTCACTTCGGTTGAGCTGCTCTGTTATGGCTCCTGCACATTCACTGCAATTTATCTTCCTCCCTTCACCCAGAGATTGTAAGCTTAAGGACTGGACTTCAATTTATAGGACAATAACAAAACATATCTGGCTCCTTGTTGCTACCATGCTGGTGCTGTGCTCTCAGCAACTGTGTGATGAGGGAGCAGACCAGGAAGTACCCTGTGGCTTTGCTTGAAACAAAGGCCAGACTGAATGCTGCAAAGATCACTCGTGGTCAACACTGGAGTTAGCACTGGAAGTGAAAACGACATACATTAGCTGCTAGAATCCCCAAATACAGAGTCCCAGTCACACTTGGAATGCCGGGCTAACATTTATACCCTAACGGTATTAGATATTCTCTAAAAAAAAAAAAAAAGTCACTTCTGGTTTTTGCTAAGCTGCGTAGAATGAAAAAGCACAGCACTGGAGAGGGTGTGAGAAAAGCCACTAGAAAGCAAGATGAGCAAAGCATGTTCCCTCCGGTCACAGCAGTTAGAGGCATGAAAAGCTGAAATAAAGTGAGCCCCCTGCCCACCTGAGAGCTTCTTGACACTAAGGAGTTACAAAGAACGCTTCCTTTCTTTTGCAATAAAATGATAAATAATGACTTCTGAAATTAAACATGAGAACATGCTAGAAGACACAGTTGGTTTTTCCAGAGAAATGTATCAGTAAGAATGCTTTACACAAGGACATTAGTGGCAAGTATAGACCATGATACCAAAATTCAGGCAGCATGAAAGATCAAAGGGAGAGTTAGAACCAGTCGGCCCAAATTTCTGAACAACTGAACAAGAACCATTTCAAGGGCTATAAAATCTGAAAAGAAGATAGAGAGTGGTGGGGAGTACAAATTGAAGGTCCTTTTTCAAAAGTGTTTCTTTGGAGAAAAATATATTCCGTATTCACCCCAGGGCAAGATTAGGGGTTCTGTTTTTCTCACTTTTAATCTAGAGGGACTACTAGAGGCTCAGCCCTAAATTTGGGGATGCAGTGGACTGGGATCTGACCCACACATGATGGATCCAAGACATGGGAGATGAGCATTTCCTCCAACAGAAGGTCAGAGACATGGATTACTCGGGGTCCTTTTGCATTCAGAAGTCGGGGGCCAGGAGGGCACAGGCTAAGTGGTGGGTGGGACAGAGCCCATGGAGAGCGTTAGTCTGTGAAGGTGCGGAAAGGGGCTAAGAAGGGTGATGCGAATTGTGATGGAGGGGAAAGTGGCTCCAGAGGATAGAATTCAGCTCCATCAAGGGAGCTTCGAGAAGAAAGCCGAAAACCCGCTCTTGTACCCGTGAGGGATCTTCAGTTTTACTGTTTGCGGGCTGGGAGCGGAGGGAGTTGTCTAGTGATAGGATCAGTCAGAACAGAACATTCCGCGCCTTCTACCTGAAGTGAACGGTCCATTAGGGGCGGAGGTGCATGAGAATAAGGGAAGGAGTGAGCAGTCAGGCGTTCCCATCCACCGCACGCCCCAGGATGGAAGAGGGGCGTCTACGGAGACTGTGCTTGTACCTCAAAGTTACAACAGGGCTTTTACCACTCGAGAGCGAGTAGGAAAGTAATTTATGCCACGCCCTGGAGCAGGTTAACTAAAGACAAAAAATAAAATTAGCTTCTAACTACATTCCTCAAGTTGTGCTTGTGTCTTATAGCAGGCACCATGAGCTTTAGTGGTTAACTAATTGTTTAAGTAGCATTCAGTAATTTCATATGAGATGTTTTATATCACACAGGCCATTGTGATTCAGTTAGTCATGTGATTTTGCAATACAGATTAAATCCAGATGAGGACAAGCATTTGACAAAGCATGAGTGTGTTCGTTGGTCTCTAACTTGGTTCTTTCAATTGGGAGCTCAGGAGCCCGGGTGAGAATGCTGCCCTCTGAGGCTGCCTCCTACTGTGCTGTCTTCTCTGGACTCCATAGGTGAGAGGGAGAGGAAAATTTTTTCTTGTTTTCCTCAAATAATTAAAGCTGAAATATAGTTTATGTAAGTGAAATTCAGGAATTCTAGGTGTGTAGTTTGTTTTGACAAATGCAAGCAAAGAAGAAACTGATCTGATCCTGGCTATGTATACCAGCCCATTTTGCCCCATATCATTTAGTTTTTGGATTTGTGGTTTTCCTCACCAATTTCTCCCATAATTCTTTGTATTTGCATCTGCAAGCAAAGTAATTAGCAATTAGCTAATTAGCAAATGTGTGCCATCTTAATCTATTGGACACTATTTACTTGTCAACATTAGTGCAGGTATTAGATATGGCCAGCCTGTTTCTCTCTGACTCTGTCGAGAATGTTAGTGGTGTATGTCAAACTGAAATCTCGCTGCTTTATTACAGCAGAAACTTCTTTATTAGAACTGAAGTACAAACAAGTTTTCTTCCATTAGGCAAAAATGTCAGGGTTACAACAAATTCTGCTTGGTGAAAACTGTAACAATAAGTCTAATTTATTTTAAGTCAGCATTCACTTGGCACTCTTTAATAATGAAGATTTAATTAATGATAGACTATTAATTATTTTTGAGAAGGCCCGAAGTAGATGGTGCGTGGGTGCTAAGTTGCTTCAGTCAAGACAGACTCTTTGCCACCCTATGGACTGTAGTCTTCCATGCTCCTCTGTCCATGGGATTCTTCAGGCAAGAATACTGCAGTGATGTTGCCATTTCCTCCTCCAAGGGATCTTCTCAACCCAGGTTTCAAACCTGAGTCTCTTATGTCTCCTGCATTGGCAGATGGATTCTTCACCACTAGTGGCACCTGGGAAGCTTTATAAAGACCCAGAAAAATTTAAGCAGACCCTACTTGTTTAAATACATAATGTTGGTCTGTTTCATTTTATTTTTTCCTACATCTTGCCCAGGGAGGGAGAGCTGTTGGGATGGAGTAGGAGCAGATGTTCTTGGTGGAAGGGACCTGATTACACTTGGGGTGAATAGTAACAGGTGGATTAAGCAACAACCCCCATGGGAAGGAACAGATCCTAAAGTGATGGGATAGAGTCCAACAGTAGAGAAGACAGCAAAGTGACTGTTGTTTATGAGGTTCTAACTGCTGAATCCCGAGCACATAAAGTAATTTGGAATACAGAGGGTGTGTAAACAATAATGTATTTCTATTTTCATTTCCATCACAGTAGTATTTCTTCACACTTTTCTTCCCAAAAGGTCAGGTATTTTAAAGCCTCTTTTAGTAAAACAGGAGTGAGTGAGGAGTGGGTAAGGCACATTTTCCTGATGGTGATAGATGAAATTATTATAAGAGATGGCACAGGGTATAGAAAATCAGCATAGAATTCCAGTAGATGCCTTCCCCCTGAAATAAAGGAAACGAATGATTGAAGAATATGCTCAATTAAATTCCTTGAAAGGAACAAAAGTAATAAATCAGATCACACAAACTCTTCTCTGAGGATAAATGGATAAGGACACAGACTGCAGGATCCCACTCAGACAAAATTGAATACGTGTGTGATTGTTTGGGAGATGAGTTATTAATTCATGGAGCAGGAAAGTTTGCTGATGGGTAATGGTTGTGTGAAAAACCCTCTGTGATGCTAGAATGTTTTCTATCTTAGAATATTACACCTGTGTAGCTAGGTAATGATTATGAAGTGTATTTGTACACAAAATTCATCAAGCATACTGTGTGTACATTGCTGTAAGTATGTTAGAGTATAATACATATTTTTAAAAGGGTAGAGACATAACAAATGCTATATTTTCCATACACAAAAACAAGGGAAATGTGTTATCTCACATTTTACACAAAATCGGAGACTTAAACTTGAAACTCAAAGCTTTAAATAGTTAGAAGAAAATGTATAAAATCCTCTTTATAATCTCAAGGGAAAGAGGCTATATTATGCTACAAAATGGCAAAATATATTTGAAATATTTTGCAATCAATTAATATTCAGAATATATACAATTCCTAAAAACAAAGAAAAGTAACCACTGTTAAAATGGGTGATAAACACTTTTCAGCAAAAGAAATAACATGGTCATATAAACATATGAAGACCTTAATTTCATCTAGGCAAGTGAAGTTATAAACAGTGTGACATTATTTTATGACCAATATTTTGGCAAAAATTAGAAAGTATGATAGGAGTGTTAAGTATAAAAACCAGTTTAGATAACAATTTGGGCTACTTTTACAGCATGTTAAAAAATGTTCCTCAGACTATTCTTTGTAAACATCAAGAATGGAGAAGTCAATATAAATTGCTAGTCCAATGTATAAATAATTTACGATACTGTTGCCAAAAAGAATTGTAAAGAGAAATAAACATTGCAGAGACGAAAAGTAAACAAAGTACAGTTGCAGAATAACCATACAGGTAATTAAGTATCATGGTATTTAAACAAAAATGAGAGCTACAGAAAGTTACATCCAATATGACATTATTTATTTAATGCTCAAATACAAGCTAAAGTGAAACATGTATGCTTTGGAAGATATACATAGATGATTGAGATGTTTTTGAACAAGGCAAGGAGATGATAAACATAAAATCAAGACAGGGTACCTTGCAAGAAAATAATGAAACCTGAAGTGGAGAAGACATAGGTAGATACAACCCTTCTAATTCTTCAATTGATAGTGAGTCAATACAGACTTATTTCATTTTAGATACATGATGATGGATAGATAGATAGACAGGTGATAGAAAAAATATTATCCACATCTATCTTTCTATTACACACTGTGAGTGTGTACCTGTGTATGTGTGCTGTGTATACAGGCTTCCCAAGTGGCTCAGTGGTAAAGAATCCACCTGCCAGTGTAGACTAGGCTTTGGTCTCTGGGTTGGGAAGATCCTCTGGAGAAGAGAATGGCAATCCAGTCCAGTATTCTTGCCTGGAGAATCCCATGGACAGAGGGGTCTGGCAGGCTACAGCCCATGGGGGTCACAGAGAATCAGACATGACTTAGTGACTAAACAGCTATTGCACAATTCTGAAGAAGTATGTGTATATGTTATAAAGGAAAATATCATGTATAAAAATTGTTTCTATGTGTCAACTTGGCAAAATGATTTCTCAGAAGATTTCTTCCTCATCAGATTGCCTTTTTAAAAAGAGGAGGAGAGACATCTGGAAGCACTGAACAAGAGCAGGGAACCAGAGTTTTGTGGTAAAGCACTATTTGACTGTGAAGGAAGAGGTTTATCATGAGGATGGACCAGGCTCAATTTCACACACTGGCTTCATTTTATTTTCCTTTTCTGGTCCGAGAGAGGAAAAGCCCAAGAGCAGACCCCGGCAGGATGCCTTCCTCCAATCTGTTAGTTTCCCCTGCAGCTTGCGGGACGTATGGAGGTCCCAGGTGAGCAGGAGCAAGGGCTCAGGTTCACGGGAAGAGAGTACCTGCTGGAAAGGCTGGGGCTTTGGGATTCGCAGTGGGGGTGAAGCCAGCTCACAGACAGCAGTGGTTCCAAGGTCTAAGAAAAAACAAGGCAGCTTGAGGCCATCATCCTTCAAGCTCCTAAAGCACGGGGGCTTCTCATTGCTGAAGGACAGGCAGCCTGGCACTTATGGTCCTGGAGTAAGAAGCTGCAGTAAAATTTTAACCAGGCTGAAGATATCCTGTGGGCTTAATTTTAATTTTAAAATGGAATTGACACAAATTTGCATTTGCCGATTTTGATGTCTTTTATGACTCTGGCTTGGGTCATCAAGTAAGAAATTTCCTCTGAAATTCTAAAGAACTTTGTGTTATATATTATATAGTATGAAGAAACAGGCAGACTATTAAAACTCATTTAGAATTGGCTATATATTTTGTGAAAGGTTATAGAAGTGCTAATGCTCTGGAATGACTGGTACAGCCCACAGAAATGTCACTCTGTGTCGGAAAATGTGAACTGAGTCCTCAGTTTCCTGGATGTGTTCAGGGGTTCACCCACCCTAAGTGAGAGTGGTTTTTCTACCTTGCCATTTTCCACATGATTTTTCTCTGTTCAAATTACTTATCCGAGGAGCCAGGCAGCTCAGGTGCTGTTGTTCACTCATGTCTGACTCTTCGTGACCCCATGGACTGCGGCACACCAGGCTTCCTTGTTCTTCCCTATGGACAGAGCAGCTCAGGTGTAAGGAGAATAAACAGACAGTCCTGGACTTTCCAGAGAGATGACATCAGCATTCAGTCATTCATTCGTTCAGTGTAATCATTCAGGCCTTTACAAACTATATGGCATGTGCTGGTGGCTCAGATGGTAAAGAATTCACCTGCTAATGAAGGAGACTTAGGACACCCAGGTTCGATCCCTGGGTCAGGAAGATCCTCTGAAGAAAGGCCAACCCACTTCAGTATTCTTGGCTGGGAAATCCCATGGACAGAGGAGCCTGGCGGGCTACAGTCCATGGGGTTGCAAAGAGTCGGACACGACTGAACAACTAACTTTCACTTTCATTAGAATGAGATTTAACAAGATCAAGTAAGAAAAAGAAGAAAACATCTATTTCTAATGGTGTCTCAGAGGAAAAGTTATGAGGTGTCGGAAAACAGTGACCCATGAACAAGCTTTCTGGGTACCCTGCTGCATATGTGCTGAGGAGGAGGGCAGAGGCCGGGATCCCTGGGGGACAGAAGCCCAAGAGCTGGACCAGGGGCTTGGGCTGCCTCACCTACATCGTGAGGAAATACACACTCCACAAAACCAGAGGCTGGAAAGGATGGCCAACGTCGGGGGATGGGCTGTCTACCCAAATATAAGCTTTTAGGACAGAAAAGATATGGAGGGTGAAACAAGGGGACCCACGGTGGAAGATTTGAGAACTTTTGTGAGAGTGTGTGTGTGTGTGTGCATGCACACATGTGTAGGAACCACCAGGTACCCACCTGTGCCAGAATAAAGGAAACGTTTGACAAATGGTCTATCAGCCTGGAGCCACTCTGGAACCTTCCGGAGATAGCCCTCAGCGCTGATAACTAGTTCCTAGAGGACCAGGGCAGAGATCAGGTGGACTAATTACCCACTGTCCCTTAGGTGCCCTTGTTGAGTTGACAGAAGCAAACATTGCTGGAAGGTGAATCTGTACATGAAGTAAACCACCTGCATGTCCATGACCTTACCCTTAAGACTGTTCTCAGAATCAAACACCAGCCCAGCACTCCCTCCAGAAGAAAACTAAATAACAGAGAAAACACACCCAAACAAATAATAAAATCGTCAAATAGAAACAGTGAATCAAAATCTAGATAGGATGCAGCAGTAACACATGTGGCTGTGGTCTTCGATAACATCACACACACACAGAACTAGGAATTTACTTTTTCATTAATTTCAGCATTTTTAGGCTCACCTGATGTCATGTAAGGATCATTGCCCCATATTTTGTTATTATGGAGAAAGTGGTGAGTCTTTTGAATTGCTAAACAAAATAGCAAGTTTGTTCTTGATTTTATAGCAATATGATGTGCAAAAGAATTAATTACAATAAAACTCTTTTTCTCCAACTTTCAAAAGAAAAAAACAAGGTCGGGGTATTCTCGGCTTTATCACCGTGGGTTGCTGTGTTAATCCGATTGGACCAGGGTGTGTGTGGATGTAGATAAAACTCTGAAGAGCGATGGCTGAATACAGCAAGGGCACGCTTCTGATTCAAGCGATGGTCTGGGTGGGTCAGATAAGTTGTCCCCTGCAGGGGACTGTTGATGCTTCTTTTCTACAAACCTTCATCTCAGAGGGTTCTGGTCCCATTGCACAGACCTGCAGCAGAACACATGTGGTGCACACCCACCTCTAACAGCCTGTTCTGAAGGAAACACACACCTCATTGCTCACAGCCTACGGTCTAAGGCCTGAACCTAAATGTAAGAAATGTGAGAAAGCAGAAGGATCACAGGAGCATTTTCTCCAGAAAATATTGAACTTCATCTCCCTCTTCAGCTGGACATACAATTAGCAATAGGATGTTTTCATGACAAAATTATTTTTCCTGTATTATTTTCTTAAGAATGACTTTTTGTATCAGTCTGTTTTTACAAGGTGGCATCTGAAAGAGTAATCTGGTTTTTAGTTGTGTGTGTACATGTGAATTACATATTATTATTAAATTTACACGTGTGCGTGCATGCTTAGTCACTGAGTTGTGTACAACTCTTTTCAACCCCATGGACCCACCAGGCTCCTCTGTCCATGGGATTTTCCAGTCAAGAATACTGGAGTAGGTTGCCATGCCCTCCCCCAGGGGAAGGTCTCAAATTATACACACACATATTCCATATTCACGAATGGAATGTACCCAAATGTAAATGTAAGGTAAAACGTAGAAGGAAAATAAAACATAATTTCAACTTGACTTCTTTAATTGATTTCAAAACCCAAAAGCTTTTCTAAAAATATAATTCTAGTATTAAAGTTAAAGCTCTATAATTTATTGAGAAATTTGTTTTAGGGCAAATGAATAACTATTAAGGTCAAATTTGGGGGTTTTATTTTGTTATTTATTTTATTCTTAATTTAATATTATATGTATAATTTAACACAATTAGCATGTATTTTCCAAAAGTAGTTATAATTTGACATTTTACACTTAGACGCCTAAGTAATATATACCACCTAGAATATATGATTCATTTTATTCTGTGATGAAATATTTGTTTAAGGTAATGCTTACATATTGATATTTATTAAATTAATCCTTACTATTTAGTCACAGTTATCAATTCATTTGAAACTGTCTTTATTTAAAATATTCTATTTCAACAGAATAAATTTTTATTCATTCACTATTACAACATATGCATCTTTATCATGTTAATTAAAATATACAGAGTGGTATAATAACTTATTTTATAGCTAGAATGTTTTGCATATTAAAACATTGTTAAAAGTGTGGCTATATTAATACATTTTCAGTACGCATATTAGTCATGCATTCAGGGTTTTTAAAAGTCTAGTTCCTAATTTCACAATTTGCCCCTATCATACACAAAATTGGTTTTGGCACGATCTTTTCTTCTCTATATCTCCAATTGCTCAGAATGTTTTTAGCTCCATGAGTCTAATAACTTGTACTTTTAATTCATAAATCTCCACTGTGTGCTCCATATGAGATTTTTGTGTTGTGAAGCAAATGTTCATCACTCTCTTGAGCATCAATTTCGTCTGGTAGATGGGATTTGGGAAGAACTAAAACAATTATTTGGTTCCTCCAGGTGTTCTTTTCCCCTCCTGAGATCATCGATCCAGAGAAGGAAACGGCTGCGTGTTTGGCAAAGTCAGAACCTATTTTGATGTTCTGTTTCTGTTCAGATAATTACACAATAGTGAGAGACCACAGACTACCTGAATTGATATTAGATAGTTCTTTTCATATTATTATCACCAGTATTCTCTTTTGTTAGAAGACAGAGCAATCCTATAATTCCAGCAGGGCAAACCTAGCCTGTTTATTAGAATTCTTCTCTACTTTGTTCGCGAGGATTCTTTCAAGCTGGATCTCTATAAACAATTACCATGCCAATAGGGACTGCTGAGACTTTAAACCTGCAGAAAGCATCAGATAGTCCGTGCATGCCTTGGTGGGGAGTGTGTGCAAGGCCTAGCTCCCATCAAGTATCTGTATATTAAAATATAAGATGCCAAACACCTGGACACTTGGAAACATCAGAGAATACAAATTTTCTCAATGTGCCAAGAGAGCAGATCATGAAGAATTGTATGAAAATAACTCAAGGAGAGAAAGACGGGGAGGGGTTGGGAAGGGTGGCGGGTGCAGAGAGAGAGAGAGAGCAAAAGAGAGGCGGGATGCTCTAGAACATGCTGCAGAGCTCTGGATTTCACTGCCTGTCATTGCATGAGGTTCTCAGAGGTTGACTCATAGCAGCACCTCTGAGAGGAGCAACAGGATCAGAGGGCCAGGCTTGCGGGAGGACCAGGGCCTCTTGAGTGTTTGTATCTTCAGACTCCTGAGGTGACTCTGAGACATACACAGCTTGAACTACTGAACCATCTTGCATGGTCTAGGTGTTAAAGACTAGATGTACAAGAGTGACAAATACAGTAAGGTCACAGTCTTATGATAAAGACAGCCCTCTCAACAAGTCCATGAACTGAAGCAGGACAGAGCAGTCCTGCTGAGATCTACAGGCTGAAGGTGGACAGGACGCATGGCCCTGGCCTGCAGATGAGTTAGCAGGTGTTGAAGAGGAAAAGTTAAAATTTTACATAACCTCCTGCTCGTTCTGCCTCTGTAACTCAGCTTGTTCCTTGCAAAGTCTGGATCACGTAGGTCACGTAGTCTCACAACATGGGGACTTAATATACTAGGAACTGGAGCTTATCTCACTCACCCTTGTTCTGCTCTTTGCAATTGCCCAGCCCCTGCAAACCTGCTTAATCATGCCTGTCCATGTACAGGTCAGGCACCCCCCTCCCCACCTTGACTGCTGTTCCCGTGTGTGTGAAACCCCTAGTTTAAACCAGCCTATTAGCAGCTAGTGTTGCCCACTACAGTCTGTCTATAAGAACTTTGTAACCCCTTTGTTCAGGGCTCAGAGCTTGGAGGGTTAACTCCTCTGGGCCCACCGGTGTAATAAACCTGAGTTCTCCAACTCTCTGAGTGTGGTGCTTGGTTTCTCAATTTCTGGTTTCTGCAACAGTGTCACCCTTTTCTCCATGAAGCTGTGCAGCTTCATTGCCCGAAGTCTGATTCTCACAGGTTCTGTGAAAGTCTCTGGGGTATAAATGTTAGCTTGGCTCCAGCAGTTAAACAGAGGATCACATTTGAACCAGGAGGGAGTGGGCATGGAAGTGGGCTGTCCGGATCCTCTTCATGATGAACCTGTCTTCAGAGCCGCTGGGAGCATGGGCAGCAGACGGGCTTGTGTGAGCTGCAGAGTCTGCTCGGCCTGGGGATGGGAGTGTCCTGGCAGCATGCAGAGAACAGGTGGAAGGCTAGTTTAAGAGCTGGAGCAGGGTGGTCTCCAGGGTGGCCGAGGCTGACAGGAGCTCCAAGGCAGCTCAGCTTCCTGCTGCCTCATCTGCTCCCCCTCCTTCACCTTCAAGGATCCCATTCCAAGGATGCTCTTTAATAAACACCTTACCTGCCAAACACCAACTCAGGGCATCTCTCTATGGTCCTATGGATCTTGGGATCAGGAAAAGGACAATTAAAGTTAAAAAAAAAATCCTTAATCTATTCCACACATAGAATCTTGTTTGGTTCAGTTTTATTTTGTTTTTAAAGAAAATGTAACTGATAGCTGTGTGGAAGACAATGTAAGTTTGGAAACAGCAGATGACAAACAAAGCAAATTATGGAAACATGAGCTGATGAGAACCTGGAAAGTCACGGCAAAGACGATCAAAAAAAAGTCATAAAAGAAAAACAACTGGACTCTGTTAGAATAAAGGAACGGGAAGACTTTAAAGCTCCCTCCAAATTCCTACATTGAGAAAAAAGAAAAACAATTCTTGTTTCTCTGACTGAAAAATAACAAAAAGTGAAAACTTTAGCCCAAGATCACTCTTTTTAAATAAATGTATCCGTGGGAGGTATAGGCTCAGAGGTACACACTCCAAAATATTTTAAGTATATATAATAAAAAAGTTTGAGATGGATAGTTTAAAGGAGTTTAAGTATCAGTTAAGTTAGTACTTTTCAATTGCATCAGAATCACCGAAGTTGCTTAGAAAAGAAAATGTAGATTTCTGATCTTACCTTGAAACCTACTACTGAAAAAAAAAAAAAAAAAAAGCTGCCCTAGGATCCTTACTTGGCACCCCACTCCAGTACTCTTGCTTGGAAAATCCCATGGATGGAGGAGCCTGGTAGGCTGCAGTTCATGGGGTCGCTAAGAGTCAGACACAAATGAGCGACTTCACTTTCACCTTTCACTTTCATGCATTGGAGAAGGAAATGGCAACCCACTCCAGTGTTCTTGTCTGGAGAATCCCAGGGATGGCTGAGCCTGGCGGGCTGCCGTCTATGGGGTCACACAGAGTCAGACACGACTGAAGCGACTTAGCAGCAGCAGCAGCAGGATCCTTACTAAAACAAAGTGAAGAAATCACTGCTCCAGAAACTGGGAAACCCTTGTTATTCTGGAAACTGTCTCCTGTCTTTGCACTAAATCCTCTATTTTGTTGTTCTGTCTCTAAGTCGTGTCCAACTCTTAGTGACCCCATGGACTGCAGCATGCCAGGCTTCTCTGTCCTTCACTGTCTCCCAGAGTTTGCTCAAAATCATTGATTCGGTGATGTCATCCAACCATCTCATCTTCTGTCCCCCCTTCTCCTCCTGTCCTTAATCTTTCACAGCAGCAGGTTCTTTTCCAATGAAAGTACAGTTGCAGGGAGACCTATTGTTTGTAAATCAGTGCTTCACAAAAGCAGTTAACTTGAAAAAAAAAAAAGAAGAATAGTAAGCAATAATGAGACCTTGGAATCTTCTGTTCTCCTAGGTGGAGGGGCCTGTGTGTGAATAGGTCATTATTTTAAACAAGGAGGAAAAATAAAATCAGGAGGAAAAGCCTCTTAAACTTATGAAGCCCATTGTTGAGGGAATCTGCCTGTGTGGAGACTCAGGAAGCCGAGTATTTATCTTGTTGAAGGCAGCCTCCCTGCGGCACACTGAGAGGGTGTTTGCTCTCTTTTCCAAGAATCTAACATGAAAATGAGCTCATAATTGCAAATATTAGAAAAATTTACGGTTTTTTTAAAAGCAAAGAGAAATAGACATGTTCTGCTTTGAGAAATATTATAAACAAAATTTAAAAAATTAGAAGGGATAAAGAAAGTAAAGACTCTTAGTTGATGATGTTAGAATTGTCAAAGCAACTTCTGGACAGTTCAGTGCCTATAGCTTTTCAAAGGGAGTAGGGCCACACTGGGTGTTTATTGGGATTTTACTGTGTGGTTTAAGGTGTACCCTCCAATGTGAGGTGTGGCTAGGAAGAATCACGTGGTGAAGACTTGCTGGTTCCTTTAAAAAGTTCTGTTAACAAGAACATTACTTGCAATGTTTTCCTTCCCAGGAACTTATTTACTATTTTTTGGAATAGTAAAGTCATATTAATATAGAGTAGACAAGGTTACAGAAGTCTTTGGTTTTCACGGTACAGAAGAATTTTTAAGCTCTAGAACTTACCAATCTTTCAGTCACTCACTCTGTTGACAGGGAATGATATGCAAATAAAGTAGCATTGCCAATTAACTGGTAAAGAGACAATTAAATGAAGAATCATAGAATTAAACAAGAGTCATTGCCAATTTGAAACTATATCCAATACTATGTCAACATGAGACAGAGAGTTCTGATAGAGTATGTTGGACAGATAAGAAGCAACAAGCAAAGACCACTCAAATACCACTCAAAGACCTCACAGCATGCTGTAGCTGGGGAATCAGCCATGGTCGCCTGTGTCCTGGCAGAGACTTGAAGGTGAACAGAGGGAAACGTGAGCTTTGCAAAGAAAAATGGAAAAGCTACAATACCTAAAGTTCTAATTGCACTGGGAGTTGGGGGGAAGTTGGAGAGGGGCCAACCAGGAGGGGAGCAGCATCTTTGATTTTCTCTGTCTGGTCCTTGGTTAAGAACTGGAAAGAAAGAAAGAAAGAAAGTGAAGTCGCTCAGTCGTGTCCGACTCTTTGCGACCCCACAGACTGTAGCCTACCAGGCTCCTCCGTCCATGGGATTTTCCAGGCAAGAGCACTGGAGTGGGTTGCCATTTCCTTCTCCAGAGGATATTCCCAACCCAGGGATTGAACCCAGGTCTCCCGCATTGTAGGCAGACGCTTTACCGTCTGAGCCACAAAAATATAAAGCCACAGTCCTTGACCTTGATGCAAAGGTCATAGGTCAGAGTTCTTTTGTCATGTATGTTCATTACCTATATGTTCAGTCTTCCAATATACTAGAGAGAAAAACAGTT
Organism: Bos grunniens; assembly: GCF_055505025.1. Taxonomy (NCBI): domain Eukaryota; kingdom Metazoa; phylum Chordata; class Mammalia; order Artiodactyla; family Bovidae; genus Bos; species Bos grunniens. The sequence goes on along the minus strand of NC_141178.1, from coordinate 62,225,874 downwards.
GCTTTAGGACCAAAAACCAAATGTTAAGTTTAATTTTCATCTAGGCGTCCTTGTAGAGATCACTTAACTTTTTAAAAATGTAACTATACTAAATCCCCTAGAAGCCATGGAAACAGCATTTTTGCTAAGCAAGAGTTTACTTGTGTCCACTGTTGAAAGTGTGGACTTTCAACAAGTGTCCACTGTTGAAAAGACTATTTATTTAAACTACTTTTTTATAACCACCTCATATGCACATACAACTAAGTCATATTGTTTTTCTTTTGATATTCATATATATACATTAATTTAATTTAAAATTAATATTTAAACTCACTCTTTAAAAAAAAAAAATACAACAAACCTGATGCCCCTTAGACTAGACCCTAGTCTAGAAAACATTCTAGAGAAAATAACTCTCATGGAGAATTCATTGCATGTTATTTAGAACTCATTATGTCTTATAGAGACTTTGACCAGGGATTGAACCCACACCCTCTGCACTAAAGGGTGAAGTCTTAACCACTGGACTGCTAGGGAAGTCCCAATACTGACACATTTCAAGTTGTTAAAGCTTTTGTAAAGTGAGATCAATTTTCTTTTTTCAGTTTGAAAAGTAGTCCAGCGTGGATCCACAAGGAGGCATGAATTGTTTAAATCAGCCACGACTGCAATCCTAAGCTACTGGAGTGCCCTGGAGACATATTTCTTGAAGACTAAATTACCTTAGATACAGATAGATCTCTGTTCATCATTTATCTTAAAAGAAAAATTTTATTTCTTTCATTTCTTCTCCTTGAGGGACAGTTGACTGTTGTCTGTAGGAATTCCCAGTCTGACATCAAAACCAAAATGGTAGCTGAAGGACGCTGCCTGAAATCCTTTGATGATTTGGAATATTAATATCGAGGTCTAAGGTTTCAAACTGTAAAACGAATGGGAATGTTTAAACATCACATTGTATATGACTTTTCAGAAGTCACAAAGGCACCTCTCAATATTTAATGATTGACAATTCAGAGACTCTGTAGAGAGAAAAGTTTGAGAATATTTTTTATCATTCATTGTGAAAGGAGCTAACTGAAAAGCATAGTTCTTTCATCCTTGTGTTTGCTTTTTAAAGTTTACTGTGCATCTGCCATAAATGCAGGAACTGTGCTAGTGAGGGGAGCCCCTCAGCCAGGGTGCTCTGAGGACATGAGTCCCCCTAGGTTCTGATCAGGGCAGAGTCCTAGGACTTTTCAACAATTATGACAGATCTGGCCAGCTGGGGTCTCAGGTGACTTTAGAAGCTCCTTTTGAGCCCGAGATCTCAAATGCCACTAGAAAGGGACCAGGAGCAGCTTAGCCTGAAGCTGAATCTGCTGCAGCCACATCCACGGTCTCAGCCTTCACCCTCGACCTATACTGGAAAGTCATGCTGAGTTAGGGTACATGAGATGTTTGCTGAGGCAACTAGTCTCACAATATTCAATGTTTGCCAGTCCAAACATAAGCAATGAATTCTTTATTTTGTATTTAGATAGAATATGGATATTAGTTAATGAACTCTTTGCTTCATCCTAGGTGGTGCTAGTGGTAATAACCTGCCTGTCAAAGCAGAAGACTCTGAGACGCAGGTTTGATCCCTGGGGCAGGAAGATCCCCTGGAGGAGGAAATGCCAACCCCTTCCAGTATTCTTGCCAGGGAAATTCCATGGACAGACGAGCCTAGTGGGCTACAGTCCATGGGGTTGCAAAGATTCGGACATGACTGAACGCGCACACACACACAATCTCTTCATGAAAATCCACCTTAAAAACTATCTAAAAAAATGACCCTCTCTTTGTCATTTTATGTATTTTGTTTTCTTATAATTTCTGTTGAATTATTCATAAGTTCCTTATTAATAACTCCCTTAATTTCCTGCAAATGCTTTTTATATAGATAATAGCCCCAGTAAAAAATTTAACAATAAAAACTAAATTAAAATGAGACCTAAGAGAACATTCTAGCTGCTGCTCTGAAATGGTCAGACGTGTCTTCAGGATCCGGTCCCCGCACTTATGTATTCCCCACTAACACAGCACTTGGAATGGACATTTGTCAGCAAGACTTTATCAGATGCTCTGTGGTTCTAAACTACCAATTGGCACTGCATCAGGCTGAGTGTAGAAAAATATCTGCCCTCCCTCCATGAACCGGACAAGGAATGAGCCACAGTGACAGCACTCTTAGGAGGCAGCCTGCAGAGACGATGAAGGACTCTCGGGAACTCAGGCTTTATTAGTTTTATTGGTAGCTGATTACTATAGACAATTCCAAATGTCTGGTCGTGATAAAGGCCATCACGATTTCCTAGCCTGGTCTCTTTATATGACAACAGTGTCCTCCCTCTGAAGCCACCACATTCTAGTGCACTGGGGTTACTACATCAACACAGAGACTTTGTTGCTGCTGCTGCTGCTGCTGCTAAGTCGCTTCAGTTGTGTCCGACTCTGGGGTTGTGTCCGACCCCATAGACGGCAGCCCACCAGGCTCCGCCTTCCCTGGGATTCTCCAGGCAAGAACACTGGCCTGGGTTGCCGTGTCCTTCTCCAATGCAGGAAAGTGAAACTTTGAAGTGAAGTCGCTCAGTCGTGTCCGACTCTTTGTGACCCCATGGACTGTAACCTATCAGGCTCTTCCGTCCATGGGATTTTCCAGGCAAAAGTGCTGGAGTGGATTGCCATTTCCTTCTCCAGGGGATCCTCCCGACCCAGGAGTCAAACCCGGGTCTCCCGCATTGCAGGCAGATTCTTTACCGTCTTTGCCAAGGGGACACAATTCAGCTCCAAACAGCCTGGAAAAGGATTTAGAAAAAGCAAGTACGGTGAAGTGATGAGAAACTAAGAGCATGTGGCCTCATAGTGGTAAGGGGGGTGGGGTGCATCAGAGGCCAGGAAATTGAGACATGGATGCTGAGAACAGGGGCCTGAAACAATAGACAGGCCTCATCTCATTCCAGACTGATTTTGAGAGTTAATTAGTATGACTCGATCATTCTTTAGATGTGGGGTGGGGTTGACGAGAAGTGGCCAGTAAATGAATTATTTCGTCTAGAATCCACCCACCCGACTCGAGTACTCGCCTGGAAAATCCCATGGACAGAGGAGCCTGGTAGGCTGCAGTCCATGGGGCCTCGAAGAGTTGGACATGACTGAGTGACTTCACTTTCACTTTCAAGCATTGGAGAAGGAAATGGCAACCCACTCCAGTGTTCTTGCCTGGAGAATCCCAGGGACGGGGGAGCTTGGTGGGCACCTCTGGGGTCGCACAGAGTTGGACACGACTGAATCGACTTAGTAGCAGCAGCAGCAGCAGCAACAGTGTTCATTAAAAAATCACAGGAGATGTGGGAGGATACAGCGATTCCTTGAGGACATTGCATTAAGAAACAGCAGCTTTAGATTCATTAAACAGCTACTTTGTACTCAATGAATCAGAACTCTCAGAAACTAAGTACTTTTATTCCTCTGTGGACTATCTGAAAGCTAAGTGAAGACGGAGATATCATCATTTAATCGCTTGGTTTTGACCAAGAAGCTCTTTGTGATAATTTGCTTAACATCTTACGAATATTTCAGTTGAGTAGAAATCAACACAGCAGCTGCTATATGAACATCTCGGAGATACCTGCTTACTGTTTCTTCCGGAACTCAGTTGCCTGGGGGAATATGGAACTGTTATCCAAAAGTAAAGCATTATGTTTGTTATTTCCACCACTAAGGAGGATATGCTTCCTCTAATTATCCACACTGGGTACATTTCTATGAGGAAAAATACCAGGGTGACACTGTTGTTGAAATCTCTATGCATTAAGCCTTTAGCATAGAATAAAGTACAACTTACATAAGCTAGAGATGTGTGTCCGTGTGTGACACTATAACCACTCAGCTCATAGTACAGTTCCTTACTCCATCTCTAGTAATCATGCTTTTAAAAGGAATCTCTCTCTTCTCTGATCCTGAGAGCAAGGGTTTACAGTTTGATCGTGTCATGGTTGACATATCGATAAAACATCATGAAACTGTCAGCAGCCAAGTCTATTGAAATTAAGTGTAATGACAAAGAAGCAAAATCTCTTTTTCTTTGCCTCTCCAGGAGATGATAAATGTACTGTTTCCAAAAAACAATTTTTTTATAGATATTTCAATTCAGTTCAGTTGCTCAGTCGTGTCTGACTCTTTGTGAACTCAAGGACTGCAACATGCCAGGCTTCCCTTCCATCACCAACTCCAAGAGCTTGCTCAAACTCATGTCCATCAAGTCAGTGATGCCATCCAACCATCTCATCCTCTGTCGCCCCCGTCTCTTCCTTTTCCAGCATAAGGGTCTTTTCAAATGAGTCAGTTCTTTGCATCAGGAGGCCAAAGGATTGGAATTTCAGCTTCAGCATCAGTCCTTCCAATGAATATTCAAGACTGATTTCCTTTAGGATTAACTGGTTTGATCTTGCAGTCCAAGGGATTCTCAAGAGTCTTCTCCAACACCATAGTTCAAAAGCATTAATTAATTAATTAACTAAAAGAATTAATTAATTCTTTGGCTCTCAGTTTTCTTTATAGTACAACTCTCACATCCATACATGACTACTAGAAAAACGATAGCTTTGACTAGACAGAACTTTGTCGGCAAAGTACTGTCTCTGCTTTTTAATATGCTGTCTAGGTTGGTCATAGCTTTTCTTCTAAGGAGCAAGCATCTTTTAATTTCATGGCTGCAGTCACCATCTGCAGTGATTGTGGAGCCCAAGGAAATAAAGTCTGTCACTGTTTCCAGTTTCCCCATCTATTTGCCACGAAGGAATGGGACCAGGTTCTATAATCTTTGTTTTTTGAATGCTGAGTTTTAAGACAGCTTTTTTCACTCTCCTCTTTCACTTTCATCAAGAGGCTGTTTAGTTCTTCTTTGCTTTCTGCCATAAGGGTGGTGTTATCTGCATATCTGAGGTTATTGATATTTCTCTTAGCAATCTTGATTCCAGCTTGTGCTTCATCCAGCCTGACATTTTTTTTGTTTGTTTTGTTTTTTTTAATTTTATCAGAATTTTAATTTATTTATCTATTTTTTAAATTTTATTTTATTTTTAAACTTTACAATATTGTATTGGTTTTGCCAAATATCAAAATGAATCCACCACAGGTATACATGTGTTCCCCATCCTGAACCCTCCTCCCTCCTCCCTCCCCATACCATCCCTCTGGGTCGTCCCAGTGCACCAGCCCCAAGCATCCAGTATCGTGCATCGAACCTGGACTGGCGACTCGTTTCATGCATGATATTCTACATGTTTCAATGCTATTCTCCCAAATCTTCCCACCCTCTCCCTCTCCCACAGAGTCCATAAAATTTGAATGATGTACTCTGCATATAAGTTAAATAAACAGGGTGACAATATACAGCCTTGACATATGCCTTTCTCAATTTGGAACCAGTCTGTAGTTCCATGTCCAGTTCTAACTGTTGCTTCTTGACCCGCATACAGATTTCTCAGGAGACAGGTAAGGTGGTCTGGTATTCCCAACTCTTGAAGAATTTTTCACAGTTTGTTGGGATCACACAGAGAAAGGCTTTGGCATAATTAAAAAGCAGAAATAGATGTTTTTCTGTTATTCTCTTGCTTTTTCTATGATCCAATGGATGTTGGCAATGTGATCTCTGGTTCCTCTGCCTTTTCTAAATCCAGATTGAACATATGGAAGTTCACAGTTCATGTACTCTTGAAGCCTGGCTTAGAGAAATTTGAAAATTACTTTACTAGCATGTGAGATGAGTGCAATTGTGTGGTAGTTTGAACATTCTTTGGCATTGCCTTTCTTTGGGATTGGAATGAAAACTGACCTTTTCCATTCTTGTGGGCACTGCTGAATTTTCCAAATTTGCTGGCATATTGAGTGCAGCACTTTCACAACATCTTTTCACTTTTAGGATTTGAAATAGCTCAACTGGAATTCCATCACCTCCACTAGCTTTGTTTATAGTGATGCTTCCTCAGGCCTACTTGATTTTGCATTCTAGGATGTCTGGCTCTAAGTGAGTGATCACACCATCATGATTATCTTGGTCATGCGTATCTATTTTGTATAGTTCTTCTGTGTATTCTTGCCACCTCTTCTTAATATTTTCTGCTTCTGTTAGGTCCATACCATTTCTGTCCTTTACTGTACCCATTTTTGCATGAAATGTTCCCTTGGTATCTCTAATTTTCTTAAAGAGCTTTCTAGTCTTTTCCATTCTATTGTTTTCCTCTGTGTCTTTGCGTTGCTCACTGAGGAAGACTTTCTTACCTCTCCTTGCTATTCTTTGGAACTCTGCATTCAGATGCTTATATCTTTCATTTTCTCCTTTGCCTTTATCTTCTCTTCTTTTCTCAGCTATGTGTAAGGCCTCCTCAGACAACCATTTTGCCTTTTTGTATTTCTTTTTCTCGGAGATGGTCACAAACCTCTATCCATAATTCTTCAGGCACTCTGTCTATGGGATCTAATCCCTTGAATCGATTTGTTACTTCCATTTTATAATTGTAAGGGATTTGATTTAGGTCATACCTGAAAGGTTTTCCTTTCTTCAATTTAAACCTGAATTTGTCAATAAGGAGTTCATGATCTGAGCCACAGTCAGCTCCTGGTCTTGTTTTTGCTGACTGTATAGAGCTTCTCAATCTTTGGCTGCAAAGAATTTATCAGTCTGATTTTGGTGTTGACCATCTGGTGATGTCCATGTGTAGAGTCTTCTCTTTTATTGTTGAAAGACGGTGTTTGCTATAACCAGTGCATTCTCTTGGCAAAAGTCTGTTAGCCTTTGCCCTGCTTCATTTTGTACTCCAAGGACAAATTTGCCTGTTACTCCAGGTATCTCTTGACTTTCTACTTTGGCATTCCAGTCCCCTATGATGAGAAAGGTCTTTTGGGGGTGTTATTTCTAGAAGGTCTTGTAGGTCTTCATAGAACCGTGTGACTTCAGCTTCTTCAGCGTTACTGGTTGGAGCATAGACTTGGATTACCGAGATATTGAATGGTTTGCCTTAGAAACAAACAGAAATCATTCCGTCGTTTTTGAGATTGCATCCAAGTACTGCATTTTGGACTCTTTTGTTGACTGAGGGCTACTCCATTTCTTCTAAGAGATTCTTGCCCACAGTAGTAGATATAATGGTCATTGGAATTAAATTTGCTGATTCCTGTCCATTTTAGTTCACTGATTCCTAAAATGTCGACGTTCACTCTTGCCATCTCCTGTTTGACCACTTCCAATTTGCCCTGATTCATGGACCTAAAATTCCAGGTTCCTATGCAGTATGGTTCTTTGCAGAGTTGGACTTTACTTCCATCATCAGTCACATCCATAACTGTGTTGTTTTTGCTTTGGCTCCATCTCTTCATTCTTTCCAGAGTTATTTCTCCATACTTCTCCAGTAGCATATTGGGCACATACTGACCTGGGGAGTTCATTATTCAGTGTCATATCTTTTTGCCTTTTCATATCGTTCATAGATATTTAAGTGCCATGAACTTTAGGCATGAGACACTTAGCATTGTGCACGCTTGTGAGTGTTGGTGGAAAGTTAGAACACCTATAAAGAAGGAAATAATTTCCCAAATCTCTTTAAAGGCTAAGCATTAAAATTAAAGAGAATTAATTAAAAGAATTAACAAAATCAAAAACCATAAATTATGTAACTTTACTCAATGACAAACTGTTCTCTCCCCAGAACACAAGAGAAATCCTTGAAAAATAATGTTAAACTATCTCAAAACAGTAACTTTAATTATGAAAACAGGTAATTGAACTTCCTTGTGAACAATCATAATATCAAAACTTAATGTATGTGCCTGAACCATGAGGCTTCCCCAGTGGCTCTGCAGGTAAAGCATCAGCCTGTAATGCAGGAGACATAGGAGAGGCAGCTTCAATCCCTGGATCAGGAAGATCCCCTGGAGTAGGAAATGGCAACTCACTCCAGTGTTCTTGCTGGAGGATCCCAAGGACAGAAGAGCCTGGGGGGCTATAGTCCATGGAGTTGCAGAGTCGAACACATGAAGCTGGTTCTGATTTGGTTGTCAGCAACCAATCTGTGAGTTCTGAATTATATTTTATTAGATAATGTTAAAAGCCACCTGATTTATCTGTGAGCTGTCAAAGCCACTGACATAACCAATGATGGAGCAAGAGAAGAGAGAGCTGCAAGGTGGTGGCAATCCATTTGTCTTCCAAACTCGGCTTGCAGATGCTGCTCCTATAAACATTTCCTCTCCAGGCCAGTGATCACTGCCCTGTCTCGGTGGCATCACAGAATTGCTGGGGTGTCCTTGGATGAATGCACTGCACACATGCATGCACCCATGCTGTGGACCCTGAAATACACCCACTGCTCAGGTTTTTCTCTGCAAAGCAAGTACCACCCAGCCAGGCAGCACCTTCACGGGACAGCCTCCTGCTCTCAGCTACATGGGGGTCAGCCTGGGGTGCAGAGAGCTGTTCCCTGATCTCTGGTTACCCTAAACAGCACACACCAGGTGACTCAGGGCTCCAGCACGTCATTCAGATAAGCTGCAGTCACCACACGGTGGCCTGGTGGGCTGGTTGGGCTCTTGTCTGGTGGCCCTGCAGACTGACTCCACCTCTACTTCTCCTTCCACCCTGAGTCCCTTGGCCTTTGATGCCCAGGAGACACCTTCCAGCCTCAACTCAACTGGGCATCTCCTTCCAGGGAAACTAGCATGTAATCTACATGGCAAATAATCCTAAAAATGCTGAATAACTGGCTATTATTTTAAAAGTTAATAATGATATTTGGAAAAGTCAATTGAACCAAGGGCAACAACTTACAAAACCATAATAATGGACACATTTATATAGAACATAGTTGATCAACAAGGTATGTACATGCTAAGGACTTTCAGCTGTCTAGTTGGAGCAGAAGACAAAGTCTGTTAGCAGCCCAGGCAGATGTATTTACTTCCCTGGTGGTGCAGTGGTAAAGAATCCACCAGCAATGCAGGAGACACAGGTTTGATCCTTGGATCAGTAGATCCCCTGGAGAAGGAAATGGCAACCCCCTTCAGTATTCTTGCCTGGGAAATTCCATGGACAGAGGAGCTTGGTGGGCTATAGTCCATGGGGTCGCAAACAGTTGGACACGACTGAAGCAATTTAGCACACATGCAGGCATGCACAGAGGTGCCATGAAAGCAACAAGCCATATCATAAACCACACAGAAAATGAGCAGAAAGAGCTAGAAAAAGAGATGGCTGCAATGAGCCCTCCTGGGGCGGAAACAAGCCTCAGAAAGCGACTTCAAGGATGACTCATGCAAATAATCCCAGACTTAACTGTTGCAGACGGTGCAACAATATATGTCCCAGAAAATTACTGAAAACAGTAAAGCAATCAGCTGAAAATTAGTGGAGGGTAACAGCTGGTAAATACCAACAGGCAGACAGCTTAACAGAGAAACTGGAGAGGAGGCAGACTGAGAGTCTTGTACATATTCTCAGTCCAGGAAGATATTGGGTCCACTGAAGGGAAGCCACACAGGGTACAGGAAGTGGGCACCACTGAGCCCACCAGCCGTGGCACTGACCAAATAAGCCCTGGAGGAGGAGGCCCAGAATCCAGGTAACAGCACAGATCACCATTTAAATCATGTGTTCTCTTAAAAGTTCAGTCATCAGCAAGACACACAAAGAAACAGAAAATGTACTCCAAAAACAGCAAAAAAGCAGAACAAAACTGTTGTAGAAAAAGTACAAAGGTCAGACTCCTCAAGGTCTTTGACACAGCTATCCTCACTATGTTCCAGGAACTGAAGGAAACCAGGTTTATGGAAACAGAGGGAAGCATGATGACAGGGTTCATCAAGAGTATCAGTAAAGACAGAAATCATAAGAAAGAACCAAATAGCAATTCTGTAGTTGAAAAGTGTATCTAAAATTTTTATAGAGTCATAGAGGGAGTCAGCAGTAGGTCTTAAAGAAGAGCCAACTTATTAGAAAAGACCTTGATTAGGAAAGATTGAAGCAAGAGGAGAAGGGGGCACCAGAGGATGAGATGGTTAGATAGCATCACTGACTCAATGGAGTTTGAGCAAGCTCCAGGAGATGGTGAAGGACAGGGAAGACTGGCGTGCTGCAGTCCATGGGGTCACAAAGGGTTGGACACGGCATAGCAATTGAACAAGAACAACTTGAGTAGACATCTTTCCAAAATATATATACACATAGTTAACAAACATTTTAAAATGTATTCATCATCATGAATCATCAACGAAATGCAAGTCAACATCTCAGTGAGATACCACCTTGCAGCAGCCAGGATAACCCCTAATACTGACACCATCACCAATGGCAATGAAAGTAGAAAATAACAAGTGTTGGTAAGGATGTGAAGGAACTGGAATGCTTGTAAACTGTTCATGAGAAAGTAAAAGGGTGCAGCTGTTGTAGAAAAGTATGGAGATTCTGTAGACAATTAAAAGTAGAACTACCATTGGATCCACTAACCCTACTTTCAGGTATTTATCCGAAAGGGATGAAAACAGGACCTCAAGAAGATATTTTCAGATTTGTGTTCACCTGTAGCATTATTCACAATAGCCAAAGGATAGACAAACCTCAGTGTCTGTTGACAGGTGAATGGATAAAATGTAGTATGAGCACATGGTGGAATGTTATGCAGCATTTAAAAAGAAGGAAATCCTCTTATGTGCTACTACATGGGTGAACCTGGAGGACATTAGGTTAAGTGAAATAAGCTAGACACAAAAAAGTGAATACTGCATGATTCCATGTATGCTAGGCGTCTAAGAGTTCAACCCCTAGAAACTCTACAGAAAGTCCTAGAGTGGTGGTTGCCAGTAAGTAGGAAGAGAAACTGTTCAAGGGTTTAGTAGTTTTTCAAGATAGAAAAGTTCTTGAGGATTTTGTGCAACAGTGTGAGTACAAGTATTATTGAATGGTATACTTTAAAATGGGAATCTCTGGGGACTCAGTGGTAAAGAATCTACCTGCAAGGCAGGAAGCTCAGGTTTGATTCCTGGGTCAGGAAGATCCCCTGGAGAAAGAAATTGCAACCCACTCCAGTATTCTTTCCTGTGAAATCCCATAGACAGAGGAGCCTGGTGGGCTACAGTCCATGGGTTACAAAGAGTTGGACATGACTAGCAACTAAATCACCACTACCATACTTTAAAATGGTTAATGTGGGAAATTGCATGTTTTGTGTTTTTAACCGAATTGTAAACCAGACAACCAATCAATAAAGCACATGCTTTTGAAATAAACATGAAGGATACAGAATATTGGGGTTATTTTACAAATCTAGACTCACTGAATTCAAAGGCATTTATAATAAAGTGCACAGCCTTAAACGAAATCTCTCATTTTTCTTAATGTTGTTGCTCTGTGTATAAATTTCCCTAAACCATCTATTGGTTTTGAATGTTGAATGGTACTCTAAGGCATATATTTTTCTGGGCCTTGATTTTCTTGGTTAGGATTCTGTTGTAAGATAGGTCTTTGTTGAGGCAAGTAACAATAGTTCACCATTTCAATAAGGGAGTGGCCTTTCGGGGTTCTCCCAAATTTGAGAAATCTGTTCTGACTTCTGGTCCTGCCTGATATTAAGACACATGTCTTGTTCCAGCCACAGGGTTAAACAAGAAGCCCTACTTGCCTGGTCCCAGCAGCTCTGTTAGAACAGACTGGCAGCATCACACACTGCACTCCTCATTGAATTTCTATTTTTAATATCTGAGCACATTCCTATCTTTCAAGCTCAGCTCTGATGAATATTTTATTTGATCTAAAATTTTTAGTTATTTCTGCTGTGAGAGTTTTCTAGTTACCCAGAAGAGCCCACAGTGCCAGAAATATGCCTCATTTGAGGGCCTGGTCTTGAAAAATTACTTGCATCCATTTTTCTCACTTTCTTAATTTTTCTTCTTCTCACAGCATTTGATTGAAACCCAGGATGTGCAACTCTTGGCAAATAATAAAGATGCATTTGGTTTATACATTTAGAAAAGTAACAAAGAAAGCAGTTATATATTTGCATACGCAGGACCACCACAACAGAACTGTGGAAAGCTGAAGTCAGAATGAACTTCCATTGAATAAAGTGAACCAAAATCGATTTAATGATAATTCTTTTAGAAAACAGCTGGAAAATCTAATAGAGCAGAACTTTTGAGCTTGGATGGAAAAAAAAAAATGAAGTGCACTTCATTTTTTTCTTCATTTCTTTGTTTGCTCTATTTAACCAATAGTAATGTAGCACCCTGCCAGTCAGGGTGTATAATTTGCTGTATAATTTCTAAATATTAACTAAATGATGCTGTTTAACACCCCAGTGAAAAAACTGAGTCTCAGAGAGCTTCCGCAGCCCCTGATTTGAAATCAGACAGCAGACACAGGATCTGAATCAGACTAGCCTGTCTGTAGAGTCTGTGTCTTTGACCTCTACTCTGTGCTGTCTCTTATACATGAAACTTTTATCCAGTTTAATTTTTGAATTTTCATCTTTCTCTTATGAAAGTACTTTCACTCTTTAGAAAAAAATGCGTTTTTATTTCATTCATGTTACATTTAAGAAGGTTTATCTTTAGGCTTTATAACCACATTTTAGTTCTGTTGTAAACAGGAAATGACTAACAATGAACTTGGTATCTTACAACATTCAAACCTTCAAAAAGACTTGAAAAGAACAGCTTATAAAGCAGCTGTTGGCTTGCCTAAGGTAAAGCTCATGGAAGTTTAAGATTCTTTCCTGTAAGATTCCTTATAAGTGAAATATGCTAGGGAAATAGGTAGATGCAGTGAAAAACAAATTAGTACTCAAAGTGAAATGTGTCGACATTTAAACAGTCTGATACTTTCAAGTGTCTGTATGATAAGAAGGCTTCATTGACAACTCTGTGTGTGGGGGTGGGGCGGGGTGAGTGTGTGGGTTTGTGTTTAACAAGCAGCACCGCCCACTAGAGTGATGGTGGTTCAACAGTGTGGACAGAATTGACACTGATACACTATCAAACAAACACCTTTCTCAAGACAGTTTAATTTGCTCTGTCCCTAAGGTTACAAATTAATTGGCAATCATGACACATGGAAGATGACAAACTGCTATTAAAATGTCAGATATTCTCCTAAAGCAGAAGATTCTTTCAGACAAGTCAAGAAAGAGTAGGATTTTTTTTTTTTTTAATGAAAGATCTTTTGTGGCTTAATGAAGGAAAGCATTTTGGTTCAATATGAAAAAATCTGGAACATGATGACAGAAAATAACAATTATTCAGTCACTGAGAAGCAAAAGAATAATTTTTAATAAAAATGTTGAGAACTGTGAAAGTAAAATCTGTTCCTCTGGAAACTATGTAAAAACACTGAGCTTGTATATAAACAAAATGCATTATCACTCTTAAAATTAGTTTGATGCTTGTCATTTTCCCAGAAAAGTCCTATTTTGTAGCTGAGAAAATAGTGCTCAGTCTTATTTTATATACATGAATTTATCACATGTGTTTAATACAGATTTTCCAGATCCATTAGTATTCCTTCTGACCATGTAAGATATCTTAAAATTGAAATTTCATATTTTTGACATTATAAATTTTGATATTTTTAATGTGTGCTTTGTGCAAAGAGGCTCACATGTAAATCAGAAAGTCAAGCCAGCTTTTCTTATTTTCTGCTGGAAGGTCCAGGTGAAAACCCAGGGAGAGGATGCAGTGAGAAGGGATCAGGCTCATCTGTGGAAGTTAAGAGATAGTTGACCTCGTGCTGATTCTCCAGCAGGGCAATGATTCTGTTCATCTGAGAACTCATACAAGATCTGTTTGCCTTAGAAATGTTTTTAAATTTTTGGCAGCTGAAGCTTCTGTTTCTTGCCTCTCATCCCAAGTATTTGAATATGATGTCAAAGATGGGAGCCAAGATAAATCAGGCATCTTTGGGATAAAATGAGCCAGCTGCCAGGAAGTGGGGGTTGGCAGCAAACTCCTGGGGCTGCCATTCTGTGATAGCTCAGCAGTCACTTAGTCATCTTCCTGCATCTCCAAGATGGTCCTTTTGTCCAGAGTGGCCACCCACTGCTTCTCTGCAGAAAGGGGAGAGGTCAGCACACACTGCTCAAGTCCAACAGGATGAAGCAGGGGCACTGAGCTAAAAGTGCTACAGTTGCTGTCAAATCATATTAATGAAAGGTGTAGCATTTAACAACACTATGGTACATGGTTGGGAAAGGAACCAGTGGTATTACTTGATGTAATTCAATTAATAGAGTGGTACTAGTGAAAAAGTGTGGTATCTGTGAAAATACTTCAAGAACTATACATTGTCCTTTATATATTTCTCAATATGTATCCTACAAATAAAAGTGACTTTTTTCATATTAATAATAGAAATGATAGAAAGCTGTAGGTGGCACAAGTCTGGGCTCTGATTTTGGTTTTATTATTTTACCTGTATCTACATCCATTTTGGAGAAGGAAATGGCAACCCATTCCAGTATTCTTGCCTGGGAAATCCCACGGACAGAGAAGCGGGCTATAGTCCAAGGTGTCACAAAGAGCTGGACACGGCCTAGCAACTGAACACATCCATCATAGATAACAGGCAGCATCAATTAAAAGGCAGAGGTAAAACAGACCGTGACAACGAAGACTGCAATAGTGGAATACCACAAAGAGCTTCACGAGAAGGAGAAATAGATACTCCTAAAACGGAAGCATGAAGAGTTACTGCATACAACGTTAAATTACTCCCCAAAACACGAGGAAAATTCCCTAATCTATTGACATTAATTCCCAACAGAACAAACATTTTACCATGCAATCCAGAACTTCTGCTCTGAGCTATTAACTCGAGAGTGTTGAAAACACACAGGTTGAGTGTGTGCAGATTTTAGAAACACACACACACGTGGGCACTACTCGTAAGTGAGCATTAGGCAGATGAGCCAGAACTGGAAACAACATACACGTTCAACAGTAGACGAACCAGAAGGAAAAGCGTGGAAGGGTCACAAAGTAGAATAGCACCCAGCAACACAGAGGAACAAACTACTCACACACACACACATGGGTGAATCTCAGAGTACAGAGCTTAGGGAAAGACGTCAGACCCCAAAGAACACAGACTATGCTTTCATCTCTCTGAAGTTCCAGAACACGCAAAACTAATGCACAGTGAGAGGAAGCAGATGGCGTTCGGATAGAGGGGAAGAGAAGGGGCAGACTTCAGAGGCACCTGGGAGATGCTGTGTGACACAAACCAGATAAACTGAACAAACCCTGGTAAACTAAGTGATGCATAGGTGTACATTAGCATTGTCGTAGCCACGCGTTCCGGGAAACAAACTCACTCAGAAGGACAATGCAGACAGTGGAGTGCAGTTTATTACACCGGCGGGCCCAAGGCAGAGTCTCCTCTTAGCCAAGGACCCCGACCAGCATTTGTGAAAATCTTTTATACCCCATGTGTTCGTGTCTGAACCCACCACTCCAAATTCCTTGAGACTTACATAAACCAAGGAAAATACAATCCCAATAACCCCATCATTCACGTGCTATGTGCTCATGTGCTCAAATAGTCAAACAATTAGCCAATTTAAACCTGAGGTTACACTCCAACAGATACAGAAAAATGTATGGCCTGTCTGGAGGAAGGGGTGATTAGTGTATGTTTTCTCTTAGGTGATGAGTAACCTAGATAGGATCTTCAAGGTTCTCCTGTCTGGACGGGGTCTTATCCTTCTGTTGTTGTTTTCCTAGGCACTAAACACAGAGTTCAGAGTCCATTGGAAAGGTGGCCGAGCATGATCAGCATGAACAGGCCTAAGATGGAGTCCAGGCCCTATGAATTCCTTCTTCAGTATGTTGGTGTGAATGATCTTAACAATAAAGTTTCTCTAGTAAGATCACAATCAGCTTTGTCTGTTTCGAAAGCTCCTTGGGGACTTGGGAAGCTTTCTCAGCTGACTTGAACTTTCTAGTCTGTGCACCTGAGTCTGTCCTATGGCAAATCTCCATGTTCAAGAAACCCAGTACGTTCTCTTCTAATTTTTCTAGGAAAACTCCTATCTATGAACTGAAAATGACTCACAGTCAAGATTTAAGAATATATAACATTAAAACTGAAGTGAGCGTGCTTCTGGCTTTTAGAATTATATAACAATAGTTAATAAATCCACCTTTAAAAAATATACTGAGTTTTAAAAGCAATATTTCAATTTAAATATTTCCCCCAACCTAATACTTCATTTTGGAGAAGGCAATGGCACCCCACTCCAGTACTCTTGCCTGGAAAATCCCATGGACGGGGGAGCCTGGTGGGCTGCAGTCTATGGGGTCGCTAAGAGTCGGACACGATTGAGCGACTTCACTTTGACTTTTCACTTTCACGCATTGGAGAAGGAAATGGCAACCCACTCCAGTGTTCTTGCCTGGAGAATCCCAGGGATGGGGGAGCCTGGTGGGCTGCCGTCTATGGGGTCGCACAGAGTCAAACACGACTGAATCGAGTTAGTGGCAGCGGCAGCAGTAATACTTCATCTTATTGCCCACAATGCATGTTGCTTGTAAGCCACTTTGACAATCTTCTGGATAATAGAGTCAGTTTATATGTTTTATTAATGTACAAATTAATCCTGATGTGCTCAAATTAAGAAACTTAATAGCATAGAACTTCAAAAGAAGACAAGACATTTTCAGGTTGTTCTTACATTATTTGAAAAAAAAAATGTCATCTACTATTCAATTACACGGATCAAAGCAAAGACAACTGTACATACACATGAGACATTTACCACACTGGAAATTACATGGCTGCTCTGATAAACCCATATTCATAGTATTTACTTTTTAAAATCTTGAAATGTTTAAAAATATAGATTAAGTTATTTTAATAAGTCCATGTTTTTCATCACTAAAGGTTTCCAGTTATAAATAATACAGGTAATGGCTCCATTTACCACCCAGATGTTAAGAATAACTTCTGATATGTTTCTACCAATATATCATATACTTCATGGGGTTTCCCAGGTGACTCAGCGGTAAAGAATCTATCTGCCAGTGCAGGAGATGGAGGTTGGGTCGGGAAGATCCCCTGAAGGAGGAAATGGCAACCCACTCCAGCATTCTTGCCTGGGAAATCCCATGGACAGAGGAGCCTTGAGGGCTACGTCCATGGGTCACAAAGAGTTGAACATGACTGATACATGCATGCATCTATTTCATATATATATTAATATGTTTAGACTTTCCACTGAATAATCAAAAAGAAAATCAAGACATTGCTGTTTTTTCATTAAAAGGAATAAATTTGTGAATAGTTCTCTAGGGATTTAAAATCATAATAGGAGAATCATATTTTCTGTGTTTAACCTATTTTGGGTCACCTTAGTCTGGTCCTGATAAGGTCAAGAGAGAGAGAGCATCCATGCACCCTCCCTTCTGCTTGACTCCAAACATCATAAGATTTCACGACCCCAGAACCTGACTTCTCATTTCTCTCCACCATCTGGGATTGCCCTGCTGCCATGACAACATGGGGAACTGGATGGAGTAAAATGCCATCGATAAATATTGTGCCTCCGAATATCTGCAAGGTTAAATCCGTGTGACATGATAAGACCAAAACGGCTACAGAATGAAGAATTTCAGAGCTTTATCTTAGGTACTGTGCAAACTTAGTATTGAATCTACAATCACTGCTCTTTCAATAACCCCATCTTCTTACCACTCTGGTCATGCATTTCCTTCACATCTAGATTATATTCTTCTGATGGCTGATGAGAATGAACTGTGACCAGGGCACATAACAAAACATTTACTATTATCCAGAAGGCCTTTTTAAGAGACAGGCTGACCTTTGGAAATATCACTGGCTTCATAACTTTTAAGATACTTTGAGATTACAGATTTGTTCACAATACATAAAGACTAAAATATTGATAATTCTCCCCATTGTGTGTCTGTCACTAGCATTCCTGAAGTTGAAGTGTTTGAGCTGTTGACAATGAGATAGTCTGAATAATAAAATTTCAAAACCTATAATTGAGAGTAAGTCTTTATTATTTAAAAGCTGTTTCCCAAGTTCCCTGTTTTCGGATACATTCCTTGTTATGGTATTAAATTTGATAATACATGAAAGTCTTTTAAGAATATTCTGCCAAGAACATCCAAAAATTACAGGTTCTTGCCTAGATGCCAAGCGTGCAGTAAAAAATATTTGTGATCCCATGGACTGTAGTCCGCCAGGCTCTTCTGTCCATGGGACTCTTTAGGTAAGAGTACTGGAGTGAGTTGCCATTTCCTTCTCTAGGGGATATTACCATCTAAGCCACCAGGGAAGCCCCAGTAAAAATATAACAGTATACATTTCAGCATAACTATTACTGAAGTGTTTTCACTGCTATCTGGTGCTCTCATTCAATAGTATATGCTAGCTTTTATTTTTAACTTTTGAAAGACAGGGTCCATATTTCAAACTATTAACTCTGCTGAACTGAGTGTTACCTGATGGAGTAGAGCTTCTGGAAGCATTTCTCATGTCTGGAAGTATGAGCATCATTCAGGACTTTGGAAAGGGGGGTTCTCCCCTCCCACCATCGACCTGCTGCATCAAGAAGTGGCTGGCATGGTGACGTGTTGTGTACCTAATGTCCAGGTGATCCTGGTAGATGCTTACCTTTGATAGTCACTGGATTAGAGCATTGTGGGAGCCTCAGGTAATGTGCACCCATTTGAGGTTGAAATTGTTCAGGGAAAATCACTCCCCTATTTCTGAAATCTCCAGGGATGCTTCCAAGGTAACTCAAAGAGACACTGGAAAATTGATAGCAGCTTAAAACAGCTTCTCCTCCCCAGCCACTAATATTAAGAACTCAAGTGAGGACCTAGTCATTAAGATTCCATTCTTAGATGCTTTCTTTTAAACTTAATCTTAGCTGAAAATGATTACCAAACCCACCATTTTATTCAAATTGTCCTCCTTCTCTTTGCAAATGATTCTCCTATTATTCTTTTAACATAAATTCACTTCATTCATTTGCAAATGATCCTTGGCCGGGATCATCTTAGACCTAACCCTGGTGCTTCCTAGGAAAGGACTTTGAACACACAGCTTTCAAGGTCATCTCGAAGGCCATGGGAAGGGCTGGTCAGGCAGTTGTTTTATTCCTGAAGACAGCTGGACACTTGGCCTCGGTCTCTTCATCCTTCGCATTGTTATTTTTCCCCTCAGCTGAGAAATAACTGACTGGTTTCAAGGAAACCTTTACTTTTTCACCCCTCGTTGGCAAGCTCAATTTGAAAATCTCTCCTTAGCATTTTGGGGGAGTATAAATTCATTTTATTTTAGTATTTTCTGAGAACTTTCCGACAGTGCTATACCACTACCTGTATTTGTTCTGGGTTATATACGCTTATTTTCACAATATGTGCTTTAGAATGAAAGAGAAATTCTGATACAGGCTACAGCATGGATGCACCTTGAAGATATTATGCTCAGTAAAATACCGCACTCACAGGAAGGCAGAGACTGTCTGATTCCACTTACAGAAGGTCTCCAGAGAAGTCAGATCCAGACAGACAGGAAGCAGAATGCTGGTCTCAGGGCCCGGAGGGGTGGACAGTTAGTATTTACTGGGTACCCAGCTCCAGTTTGCAAAGACAGAAAAAGTTCTGGAGACGGATGGGGGTGATGGCTGCACAGCAGTGTGTGCCCAGCAATTAATGCCAATGAACGGAACACTTAAAAACGGTTGAAATGGTGGATTTTATGTTATGTATATTTTGCCATAATAAAAAAGGTTAAAAAATTCAAGAGAATATAATTTATTTCAAGCAAATGTCTATAAAATATGCTCACTTGTAGGAAGCAGCTGCATTTTAAGGAGAGAATAATGTTGAAAATTTGATGCAATCAGCCCCGAAACAACGGAGGTGAAGGAAAAACAGGTCATTATAGTTTTTTCCCGCAGTTTGTACACATGGATTACTTCAGTGTGCCTGCAAAAATGACATGTTTATTAACCCTGAAAGGAGGCAATATTTGCAGGTAATTGTTCCAGTTCATAGCTTTTCTTCTTGTAAGTGTAAATACCAGCGTAAGGAAAATGTTAGACCCAGATCAAGGACCTCATGTGTTCCATATTTTCAGTTGACGCCTCTCTGTCTCCTCACGAACACGCCAGTTTGAGTCCACAGCTCTCTCAACAGATCACCAGCTCTGCGGATGCCCAGGGTCACTCACCAACTTAGCTGTTGTTTTGATGTGTTCCAAGCAGGCTTCATTTCCCTGCTCCTGTTACTAAGAAAAATGCTTTAAAAATTGAAATAATAATTTTTAGAGCATTTACCGACATCAAAGGTTTGAGAACAAGTAAGGATTTTACTGGTTTCGAGGAAAACATACACTGATACCAAGGAGGAATCAGCTGGAAATTCAAAAAAGAAATTAAAATGTTGATAAAGTTCTGGTGACTTTCCACACACAAGAGTAAGTGGGGCCCTGAGTGAGCAGGTGCCCATTAACCTAGCAAGTCTACAGAGGTTAGGTCACTGATGCTCCCAGCGAGTTAGCTTATATTTTTCACTAAGAATTTACTTTCCATATTCTGTCAATTAAATATCTTCAGGCCCATTTTCTAATATATATATATATATATGTATATATTCTACTATAAATATATAATATAGATATACTTGTTCCAAACTATGACATTTATGGATTAGACTTGAAGGAGCTTCAAATACATAAACATTTCTATAAGCACAATAAATGGAAGTAATTTAAATATTTAGCTTTTGGACAGCATACTATGCAGTTCTTAACAGAAAACCTAGGAATGTGCTGTTTAATTCAGATATATAAAATGTATATAATTATTTGTTGAAAGATAGAGCCAAGCACTCTGTAAGTCAGCTCTGATTATGATACTTTGTGTAAATGGAATTTGAAAGTGCAGATAAAAATTGAAAAAATCATTCTTTTACAAGTGGTTGACCAGATTTCCCAGCACCACTTGTTAAAGAGATTGTCTTTAATCCATTGTATATTCTTGCCTCCTTTGTCAAAGATAAGCTGTCCATATGTGCGTGGATTTATCTCTGGGCTTTCTATTTTGTTCCATTGATCTATATTTCTGTCTTTGTGCCAGTACCATACTGTCTTGATAACTGTGGCTTTGTAGTAGAGCCTGAAGTCAGGTAGGTTGATTCCTCCAGTTCCATTTTTCTTTCTCAAGATCGCTTTGGCTATTCGAGGTTTTTTGTGTTTCCATACAAATTGTGAAATTATTTGTTCTAGCTCTGTGAAGAATACTGCTGGTAACTTGATAGGGATTGCATTGAATCTATAAATTGCTTTGGGTAGTATACTCATTTTCACTATATTGATTCTTCCAATCCATGAACATGGTATATTTCTCCATCTATTAGTGTCCTCTTTGATTTCTTTCACCAGTGTTTTATAGTTTTCTATATATAGGTCTTTAGTTTCTTTAGGTAGATATATTCCTAAGTATTTTATTCTTTTCATTGCAATGGTGAATGGAATTGTTTCCTTAATTTCTCTTTCTGTTTTCTCATTATTAGTGTATAGGAATGCAAGGGATTTCTGTGTGTTGATTTTATATCCTGCAACTTTACTATAATCATTGATTAGTTCTAGTAATTTTCTGGTGGAGTCTTTAGGGTTTTCTATGTAGAGGATCATGTCATCTGCAAATAGTGAGAGTTTTACTTCTTCTTTTCCAATTTGGATTCCTTTTATTTCTTTTCCTGCTCTGATTGCTGTAGCCAAAACTTCCAAAACTATGTTGAATAGTAATGGTGAAAGTGGGCACCCTTGTCTTGTTCCTGACTTTAGAGGAAATGCTTTCAATTTTTCACCATTGAGGATAATGTTTGCTGTGGGTTTGTCATATATAGCTTTTATTATGTTGAGGTATGTTCCTTCTATTCCTGCTTTCTGGAGAGTTTTTATCATAAATGGGTGTTGAATTTTGTCAAAGGCTTTCTCTGCATCTATTGAGATAATCATATGGTTTTTGTTTTTCAATTTGTTAATGTGGTGTATTACATTGATTGATTTGCAGATATTGAAGAATCCTTGCATCCCTGGGATAAAGCCCACTTGGTCATGGTGTATGATCTTTTTAATGTGTTGTTGGATTCTGATTGCTAGAATTTTGTTTAGGATTTTTGCATCTATGTTCATCAGTGATATTGGCCTGTAGTTTTCTTTTTTTGTGGCATCTTTGTCAGGTTTTGGTATTAGGGTGATGGTGGCCTCATAGAATGAGTTTGGAAGTTTACCTTCCTCTGCAATTTTCTGGAAGAGTTTGAGCAGGATAGGTGTGAGCTCTTCTCTAAATTTTTGGTAGAATTCAGCTGTGAAGCCGTCTGGACCGGGGCTTTTGTTTGCTGGAAGATTTTTGATTACAGTTTCAATTTCCATGCTTGTGATGGGTCTGTTAAGATTTTCTATTTCTTCCTGGTCCAATTTTGGAAAGTTGTACTTTTCTAAGAATTTGTCCATTTCTTCCACGTTGTCCATTTTATTGGCATATAATTGTTGATAGTAGTCTCTTATGATCCATCAAAGGAAACTATCAGCAAGGTGAAAAGACAGCCTTCAGAATGGGAGAAAATAATAGCAAATGAAGCAACCGACAAACAACTAATCTCAAAAATATACAAGCAACTCCTACAGCTCAACTCCAGAAAAATAAATGACCCAATCAAAAAATGGGCCAAAGATCTAAATAGACATTTCTCCAAAGAAGACATACAGATGGCTAACAAACACATGAAAAGATGCTCAACATCACTCCTTATCAGAGAAATGCAAATCAAAACCACTATGAGGTACCATTTCACGCCAGTCAGAATGGCTGCGATCCAAAAGTCTACAAATAATAAATGCTGGAGAGGGTGTGGAGAAAAGGGAACCCTCTTACACTGTTGGTGGGAATGCAAACTAATACAGCCACTATGGAGAACAGTGTGGAGATTCCTTAAAAAACTGGAAATAGAACTGCCTTATGATCCAGCAATCCCACTGCTGGGCATACACACCGAGGAAACCAGAAGGGAAAGAGACACGTGTACCCCAATGTTCATCGCAGCACTGTTTATAATAGCCAGGACATGGAAGCTACCTAGATGTCCATCAGCAGATGAATGGCTAAGAAAGCTGTGGTACATATACACAATGGAGTATTATTCAGCCATTAAAAAGAATACATTTGAATCAGTTCTAATGAGGTGGATGAAACTGGAGCCTATTATACAGAGTGAAGTAAGCCAGAAGGAAAAACATAAATACAGTATACTAACGCATATATATGGAATTTAGAAAGATGGTAATGATAACCCTGTATACGAGACAGCAAAAGAGACACTGATGTATGGAGCAATCTTATGGACTCTGTGGGAGAGGGAGAGGGTGGGAAGAGTTGGGAGAATGGCATTGAAACACGTGAAATGTCATGTATGAAACGAGATGCCAGTCCAGGTTCAGTGCACGATGCTGGATGCTTGGGGCTGGTGCGCTGGGACGGCCCAGGGGGATGGTATGGGGAGGGGGGTGGGAAAAAAAAAAATTGAAAAAATCAGGGATTAACTAAAAAGTATTTATTGGAGCAGTGAAAGTGGGATTGAACTTCTTGTTTATTTATTTAATAGTTTATTTGACTGCATTGCTTCATCCACATGATGGACTTGCCCACATCAGATTAGATGCTGCTGCCACTCATAGAAAATGTAATCTATGTGAGTGCAGGTCTGCGTGACCTTGGAAAGGTCTCTGTTTACTGTCTCTGTGATGCTTTATTCAGCTGCTCATTACTGGTCCTGAACACCTGACCTGTCAGGGAGCTGGTTTGGGTTGACAGCCATGTCTCCCTTAGACCAAGGCCCTCCTTGCAGTTCTGTGAGTTGAGTGGCTTGATCCCCAGTCAGTGCCCATTTGGGGTGGCTTTTAACTGCATTGTTAACTCTCCTGGCAGACAGCCATCCGAACATACAGCCTGTCTGCAGCTCAGGTTCATGTGTTGCAGAGGCTGTCCTGTTGGCCCAGCTTGTCCCCGCCCTTTTCGTCTTTGTAGGCAACACATCCCCTCCACAGCCACCCAGGTCTGTCCCCCTCAAACCTGGAGCTGAATCACTAATGTAGTGCGGTTAGTCTCGCTCGCTGATCCAGTGTGCTCCACTCTTCCCATTTTGAGGAGCACTTGCTAAGTGCAGACTCTAATTAATTCTTTCCTAGATAGTTGAATACCCCAAACAGGGAAAATGATGCTCTTCTATGAGCATTAGAAGAAATGGTTTTCCATACGGGAGAACTTAAAACTCAGTCCATGCCTCACAGGAAAGTTAAATATTAATTGACTAGTTATTAATGAGATGGAGTACAGACTAAAATGGTCAACGTAAAGCCATATTGTTTCTAGAAGACAGTGTAAGAAAATACTGCTACACTTTTCTGATCTTAAACAAGACCAAAAAAAGGACTCATAGTGGACACTGTTAAAATTAAGAAATTCTGTTCCTAAAAAGACACTTAAGAGATTTATGGGATTTCCCTGGCTGTCCCGAGGTTAAGACTCCAGGCTTCCCCTGCAGGCAGCTCAGGTTCCACCCCTGATTAGGAAGCTGAGATCCTACATGCTGTGTGGTCTGGCCAATAATAATAGTAATAAAATCTTGGGCTTCCCTGGTGGCTTAGATGGCAAAGAATCTACCTGCAATGCAGGAGACCTGTGTTTGATCCCTGAATCAAGGAAAATCCCCTGGACAAGGGAATAGCAACCCACTCCAGTATTCTTGCTGGGATAATTCCACAGACAGAGGAGTCTGGCAGGCTACAGTCCACAGGGTCACAGAGTTAGACATGACTGAGAGACTAACACTACTAGTAAGAGAGTTAAAAAAGACAAGTCACAGCCTGAAAGACTGTATTCGTAGTATCTTTCCTAGCAATTGTGCCCAAACTGTAGATTGTAAAGTCAATATGAAAAAGACAAACGGAGGTTTGAGTAGACTCTCTAGAAAGGAGATGTCCAAACGGCCAGTAAGCATAAAAACAGGTGTTCAGCACAGTAACTCACCAGGGAGATGCAAACTGCAGCCCAGAGGAGAGATGAGCATCAATACCCCTGAGCTAGAATAAACTTCAGAAAATGGTCAATATCCAGTGTTTACAATGATGCAGAATTTTCACACATGGCTGGTGAAGGTGTAACTTTATTGAACTATTTTAGTTAACTATTTATTTAAACCTGAACCTTTGCTTATTTTATAATCTGGCAAACTCATTCCTGGTTTTACACCTATGAAAAATGATCTTATTTGACCATCAAAAGATAGATCCAAAAATATTTGTTGCAGCTTTATTGACAACAGCTCCCAAATGGAAATACTGTAACCAAAATATTCAACAGAACAATAGATTACAAAATGATGGTTTCTCTTAAAATAAGACAAGGAAAGAGAATTACTGCTATAAGCACAGATAAACTCTCAAGTGTCGCTGACTGAGACCTAAGAAGACAGGCTTAAAATAATATGTACAGGTTACTACATATACATGACACTCCAGTCAGGAATGAAGACTAGAAGGCAGAGCAGCAGATACTGATCTTAGGGAAAAGGGCATGAACCGGAAAGGATTGAGGCAAGGCTGTGAGTCCTGGGTTCACTCTGCTCGTCTGGTTGGTGGAGACACTCGTATACATGTGTCAAAGTTGACACATCATTCATAAGGTGTATGCAGTCAATTGTGCAAGTGTGCTATCTCAGCGGAATTTAAAACACTATACACAAATATATTTCTATTTATTTTTATCGAGGAATAGTTGATTTACAATGTTGTGCCAGTCTCTGCTGTACAGCAAAGTGACTCAGTTTTATACATGTACACATTCTTTTCCATTATGGTTTACCCCAGGAGACTGGATACAGTTCCCTGTGCTATGCAGTAGAACCTTATTGTTTATACATTCTATACATGATCGTTCAGTTCAATTCAGTTCAGTAGCTCAGTTGTGTCCGAGTCTTTGCGACCCTATGAATCGCAGCACACCAGGCCTCCCTGTCCATCACCAACTCCCAGAGTTCACCCAAACCCATGTTCATCGAGTCGGTGATGCCATCCAGCCATCTCATCCTCTGTTATCCCCTTCTCCTCCTGCCCCCAATCCCTCCCAGCATCAGGCTCTTTTTCAATGAGTCAACTCTTTGCATGAGGTGGCCAAAGTATTGGAGTTTCAGCTTCAACATCAGTCTTTCCAATGAACACCCAGGACTGATCACCTTTAGGATGGACTGGTTGGATCTCCTTGCAGTCCAAGGGACTCTCAAGAGTCTTTTCCAACACCACAGTTCAAAAGCATCAATTGTTCAATGCTCAGCTTTCTTCACAGTCCAACTCTCACATCCATACATGACCACTGGGAAAACCATAGCTTTGACTAGACGGACCTTTGTTGGCAATCTCTCTGCTTTTCAATATGCTATCTAGGTTGGTCATAACTTTCCTTCTAAGGAGTGTCTTTTAATTTCATGGCTGCAGTCTCTATGATCATTCGTATCTGCTAATCCCAGATTCCCAGTCCTTCCCCGCCTTAGCCTCACGCCCCCTTGGCAACCACACGTCTATTTTCCATGTCTGTGGATCTGTTTCTGTTTTGTACTTAAGTTCACTTGTGTCATGTTTTGGATTCCACATATAAATACATTTTAAACCACCTTGTCTGACTGCTCACTCCCTTTTCTGTCACCACGGAAACGTCTCTAAAATTCCTATCTCATAGTACTGCCCGTGGTCATCTTCCTTTGCTCAGAATCCACTGCTTTCAGGTGGAAACTCCCAGGGACTGGCCTCTGTTTCCACCTCCAGGCTGATCTCTTCCTCTCCCACTTTGAGGCCCCGCAGACACTCGTAAAGCGAGAACAGTTTCTCTCCCTTCTCCCAAGTCCCTCCTTGCCCTCGCCAGAGCTGCCTATGCCTCTAGCAAGTTCCTGCTTTCAGAGGGCTGTCATCTTTTACACTCACATTCAGCTCGGGAGTGACTCTATGGGCTCAGCCCACTGGTCTCCCTCCCCGACTGACATTTAACTGTAAAGGGAAAGTGTCCATCTCATACTCTGTAACAGTCCTTGTTTTTATACCTGTTGTACAGCCTGGGGTAGGACCCTGGGATCCGCCTCTGGCACGTATTCTGTCCTAATTTATCTCTCAATCCACAGGTCTTCTCACAAGCTTTAGACACAGTGGGCCAGTGATAAACATTGATTTCCTCAAGAAATGAAGTGAATCAGCAATTGAAAAAATAATTGATTTAGTATCTTTCTAACCCATCTTCCCATCTCTAATCACTGTCTCCTCAAATTAATTCATTTCATAGCACTTCTGGTTAATTTTCTAAAATCTGTTGCTGCTCCTAATGATATTGATTATCTTAATGCTAATACTGGTCATGACATTCAGCTTTGCAAAACCCAAAGCCTCTCTAAATGGTGTGGACCTAATAGAAGCAGAAGATATTAAGAAGAGGTGGCAAGAATACACAGAAGAACTGTACAAAAAAAAAATCTTAATGACCCAGATAACCACGATGGTGTGATCACTCTCCTGGAGCCAGACATCCTACAGTGAGAAGTCGAGTGGGCCTTAGGAAGCATCACTATGAAAAAAAGCTAGTGGAGGTGATGGAATTCCAGTTGAGCTATTTCAAATCCTAAAAGGTGATGTTGTGAAAGTGCTACAGTCAAAATGCCAGCAAATTTGGAAAACTCAGCAGTGGCCACAGGACTGGAAAAGGTCAGTTTTCATTCCAATCTCAAAGAAAGACAATGCCAAATAACGTTCAAACTACCGCACAATTGTGCTCATCTCACAAGGTAGCAAACTAATGCTCAAAATTCTCCAAGCCAGGCTTCAACAGTACATGAACTGAGAACTTCCAGATGTTCAAACTGGATTTAGAAAAGGCAGAGGAACCAGAGATAACATTGCCAACATCCGTTGGATCATTGGAAAAGCAAGAGATTAAAAAAAAAAAAAAACAAAAACAGCTGCTTCTGCTTAATTGACTATGCTAAAGCCTTTGACTGTGTGTATCACAACAAAGTGTGGAAAACTCTTCAAGAGATTAGAATACCAGACCACCTGACCTGCCTCCTGAGAAACCTGTATGCAGGTCAAAAAGCATCAGTTAGAACTGGACATGAAACAGAAATTTGAACAGATTGTTCAAAATTGGAAAAGGAGTATGTCAAGGCTGTATATCATCACCATGCTTATTTAATTATATGCAGAGTGCATCATGTGAAATGCCAGACTGGATGAAGCACAAGCTGGAATCAAGATTGCCAGGAGAAATATCAATAACCTCAGCCTTATGGCAGAAAGTAAAGAGGAACTAAAGAACCTCTTGATGAAGGTGAAAGAGGATAGTGAAAAAGCTGGCTTAAAACTCAGCATTCAGAAAACTAAGATCATGGCATCTGGTCCCATCCCTTCATGGCAAATAGATGGGGAAACAATGGAAACAGTGACAGACTTTATTTCCTTGGCTTCCCAAATCACTGCAGATGGTGACTGCAGCCATGAAATTAAAAGACACTTGCTCCTTGGAAGAAAAGCTATGACCAACCTAGACAGCATATTAAAAAACATAGACATTACTTTGCTTACAAAAATCCATATAGTCAAAACTATGGTTTTCCCAGTAGTCGTGTGTGAATGTGAGAGTTGGACTGTGAAGAAAGCTGAGCGCCGAAGAATTGATGCTTTTGAACTGTGGTGTTGGAGAAGACTCTTGAGAGTCCCTTGGACTGCAAGGAGATCCAACCAGTCCATCCTAAAGGAAATCAGTCCTGAATATTCATTGGAAGGACTGAGGCTGAAGCTGAATCTCCAATACTTTGATCATCTGATGTGAAGGACTGACTCATTAGAAAAGACTATGAAGCTGGGAAAGATTGAAGGCAGGAGAAAAAGGGGACAACAGAGGATGAGATGGTTGGATGGCATCACCAATTTGATGGACATGAGTTTGAGCAAGTTCCAGAGTTGGTGGTGGACAGGGAAGCCTGGCATGCTGCAGTCCATGGGGTCACAAAAAGTTGGACTCGACTGAGTGACTTAACTGAACTGAAAGCCTCTCCTGGAAAATTTAGCTAACCCAAGCTCTTCATCTTTCCTGGCACCCAGTCTGGGCTCCCTGGGCTCCTGGTCCTTTGTTTAAATTCAATCCACTGTTCTTCACAACCACCTCTCTAATTGATCCAGATCCTTGTCAGATTCTACATAGGATGGTCTCTGGCAATGAATGAACTCTTTTTCTTGCTTCCAATAGCACTGAATTGGTTCTATTGATGTGGTTCCCAGTATGATGCATGCATGCTTAATCATGTCCAACTTTGTAACCCCATGGACTGTAGCCTGCCAGGCTTCTCTGTCCATGGGATTTCCAGCAAAAATACTGGAGTGGGTTGCCATTTTCTCCTCCAGAGGATCTTCTTGGCCCAAAGATAAAACTTGAGTCTCTTTTGTCTCCTGCACTGGCAGGTGGATTCTTTACTGCTGAGCCATCGGAGAAGCACTTTCCAAAATGATGGCAGAAATATAAATAATTATGTGCCAAATCCTTCCTCCTAGATCATAGGCTGCATGAGCACAGGTCTTTAAGTATCTTCTCTTGTGTTCTGTCAGGTCATCTCCTGGGTCCCCAGGCATCCAGGCCACAGACTCCAGCACATGGAGCTCAAAGAATGGAGCATGAAGCGTGTCACCTGACAGGAGCTTCACACACACTTTTAAGTACTATTGGCTGCAGAATGACTGCTCTTTAAAGGAGAGAATAAAGCTATGGATGTTGAATCTTCATAGGAGAGCCTTAGTTCAGGGAAGTCATCTATAAATGTCTATGGCTCTTGGAGACCAGAACATCCATCGACTTACTGTCTAATGAACAAATTAGTCCACTTGGGGAATGATAATGATGTGCATTTACATCTAAAGTTCTTTTAAATCTTCAGAGCATTTCACAAGCTCTAATTAATTTTCCCAGCACCCCTGCCAGGTAATCGTTAGCATCGTGTGTCAACTCCTGCAGTGAACTCTGAGGAGTCCACCATTAGTGTAGTCCTCCAAGAAAGCTCACAGGAGACTCCAGTGGGGAGGGCACTCAGGACATGGGAGAGGCAGAGAAACAATGACTTGAGTTTTTTTGTTTTGTTTTGTTTTTTTATGAGTTGTTCTTTTAGACATATTTTTAGCTAATGGTCTTCCAGCTCTTACTATGAACTCAGAAAGCACTTTAATAAATGTCAGTTATGACAATTATAGTAAGAGAAGTAAGCTTGCTATTAAAGTGAATTATTAATAGTAATAATTAAGCTGGAGAAAACTCTTGAGAGTCCATTGGACTGCAAGGAGATCAAACCAGTCAATTCTAAAGGAAATCAACCCTGGATATTCAATGGAAGGACTGATGTTGAAGCTGTAAGCTCCAATACTTTGGCCCTGATGCAAAGAGCTGACTCAATGGAAAAGACTGTGATGCTGGGAAAGAGTGAGGGCAGGAAGATAAGGGAGTGACAGAGGGTGAGATAGTTTGATGGTGTCACCGACTCAATGGACATGAGTTTGAGCAAACCCTGAGAGATAGTGAAGGCCAGGGAAGCCTGGTGTGCTGCAATTCATGGGTTTACAAAGTCAGGCACGACTTAGTGACTGAACAACAAATTAGTAATGATGATTGGACACTATTTAAACCTCTTGTTTTATCTTGTCTTTTCCCTTTGGTCCTTTTCAATAATTTAATAATTGATTTTAAAATTTAGACTCATCACCTGTAAGAAGATGGAAGTTTGATGATCACTGATGCAAATGCTGATAGAATTTTGAGTCTTAACATGGATGAAAACCTACCATCTTCATTTTTTAACCCAAAATATTCTGTGTAGTCAAACTATGGTTTTTCCAGTAGTCATGTATGTATGGGTGTGATAGTTGGACTATAAAGAAAGCTAAGTCCAAAGAATTGATGCTTTTGAACTGTGGTATTGGAGAAGACTCTTGAAAGTCCCTTGGACAGCAAGGAGATCCAACCAGTCCATCCTAAAGGAAATCAGTCCTGAATTTTCATTGGGAGGACTGATGCTGAAGCTGAAACTCCAATACTTTGGCCACCTAATGTGAAGAGCTGACTCATTTGAAAAGACCCTGGCTGGCAATGCATTTATTTGATAGACTGGTGTGTGTGGTTCTGGGTATCACTGTCTCTCTTCAAAAAGATAAAGTGATCCTACGACATTCTTCACATCTACTGAAAGATTAAAGGCAGGAGGAGGAGGGGATGACAGAGGATGAGATGGTTGGATGCCATCCATCACCAACTCAATGGACATGAGTTTGAGTAAACTCTGGGAGTTGTTGATGGACAAGGAGGCCTGGCGTGCTACAGTCCATGGGGTCACAAGGAGTTGGACATGACTGAGCAACTGAATTAAGCTGAACTGATTTGTGTTAATAACAGGATGGTTGATAGTTTTCTTTTCCATGTCTTTCTTCCCAATAAACCTAATTTTCATTTCATCAATTAGGGAGATTTTGTTTTGAAATCTATAAGACAGTGACTGGTTTCCATTTCCCCAAATGTCTTGACTCTTTTTCCATTCTTCACACGAAATCCCCTGGCGTTTATCTCCGGTGGGGAGGGGCTGACACATGGGGACTAGACTGCCAGCCTCCATCACTGTCACCTGGGCCCTCCATGAGGTGGCACCTCAGCCTCCTGGGCATGGGAGTGGCCAGAGCTCCACTGTACTCACTCTGCAGGGCCTGCCCCAGAGGATGTGGAGGAGGGGTGTGCACGCATGTTCTCCACCACCTGTCCATCCCACACTGAGCCATCACCCTTCATTTAAAATCAGACTCAAACACTGTCAGGTGATGAAAAGTGAAAGTGAAAGTCATTCAGTTGTGTGTGACTCTGTAACCCCATGGACTGTAGCCTGCCAGACTCCTCTGTCCTTGGGATTCTCCAGGTAAGAATACTGAAGTGAGTTACCATATCCTTCTCCAGGTGATCTTCCTGACCCAGGGATCGAACCCTGGTCTCCTGCATTGCAGATAGATCCTTTACCCTCTGAACCACCAGGGATTTAAGATCAGGAGACGAATTGAGCCAAATTATTGATTTCACTTACCTTTTTCCTGAGAACAGGAAGCACAGTTGAAACGTGTACTATAGACGAGAGAGGTTTCTTAGGGAACAATTTGCTTCAGGTCAACCTTAATCCCAAAGAGCCTTGATCATCTGACTAACACAGTTTGGGTGGAATTCAGTAGATGTGAAGAATGTCATAGGATCACTTTATCTTTTTGAAAAGAGACAGTGATACCCAGAACCACACACACCAGTCTATCGAATAAATGCATTTCCAGCCAGGCAAAGTCTTTATGTATTCTGCTTGCAATCCTTTCTCTCCAACAGGAAATGTATTATAAGATGAAATACTTCCAAATCAGATTTTACAGCGTCTCTGATTATTAAAGCCCCAGTAGCCATGTTGCAAACTTCACAAATTTAATGTACTCCCCCAAACTAATAATTGAAGTCATAACACATGTGATATTGTTTATTCCCAAGAGCTAAACCCATTTTCCTAAGGCTTCTGCTTCCATCCTCACATGTAAACAAACAGACTTGGCCAGTTGATTACAGAAGTCCTGGAGATCTGGAAATGCCATCTGACGGTGTCAGGAATGCAACTTTGTGTGGACTCCCAAAGTGCAGCTGCAATTTTATGCATGTGGGTGTGTGCTCAGTTGTGTCCGACTCTTTGTGACCCCCTGGACTGTAGGCTGCCTGTAGACTGTCTGTAGATTTTCCAGGCAAGGATACTGGAGTGGGTTGTCATTTCCTCTCTGGGGGATCTTCCCCACATGGGGATCGAACCTGCATCTCCTTCATTACAGGCAGATTCTTTATTACTGTGCCACCAGGGAAGACTGGTGCAATTTTAAGGGCCAGACAAAGAGGTGGCAGTGCAGGTGGTGAGCTGGGTTCGCCATCAGTTTTCATCCAGCTCTGCTTGTGTCCACACTTCTGCCCCATGACTGTGGATAACTGCTTCAGCCTCTCTGGGGACTCAATGCTTGAACACGAAGGTAATGCAGTCCCTTTTACCCAAGTGGAAAGCAATCTCCATGTTTATAAGTGGAAAAGATTATTTTTACCCTCAATCCTCCACAGTAGTTTCTTTTATTTTTTCCAAAATGCTGAAGAGTGTTACTTCCTATTTTGCTTCTATAAAAGATTTAAAAAAAAAACCCAGGATTTTAAAAAGTTGTGTATATCTCAGTCTAGTTATACTTCTAAGACCACCAATGTGAAATGTTGTGTTTTCACATAGGTAAAAGTTACTTTTTGAGCTTTCCCCGTGGCTCAGTGCTAAAGAATCACCTGCCAATGAAGGAGACTCTGATTGGATCCCTGGGTCAGGAAAATCCCCTGCAGGAAGAAATGGCAACCCCTCCAGTAACCTTGCCTGGAGAATCCCATGGACAGAGGAGCCTGGAGGGCTACAGTATATGGGGTCACAAGAGTCAGACACAACACTAAACAATAACAACAAAAGTTATTTTACTTCTCAATGAAGAAAAAGTCAGTACTTTATTCAAACTGATGATTAATTCAGATAAGGGTATAGATTTTTTTTTTCATGTTATTTTTCTGTGAATGAATACTCAGTTTAAGACTATCACAATATTGAGTCCATTGTTTGCTGTTAGTCACAGGGTTTTAGGTTTAAGAGCAGGTTTTGGTGATCAGCAAAAATTCAATTCTAGGCCTAAATTAATCTCATAAAGCTTAGAGAAAAAATCTATTTTTAGGTTGTTTGAAGGATTCTAATTTATTCTTTGGATCAAGTGTTTAGTTTAAGGAGTGATTAGAGCCCATCTTATTTCTCATGTGCTTTCACACTAGGGAACAGAATAGTCCAGACAAGAAAGCAAAAGTCCTCTCATCCCCTTTATCCTCTTATACAACTCACAATGTCAACAAGAGTGATTTAATAAATTATTGATCTTAAGGTAGAAGTATTAGGTACAAAACCAAACCTCTTCCACTGTTTTCCTTTTTATTCATTTATTCACTCAAACTCAGTTTTAAGAAATAATCACACATGTATACACATTTCCTCAGCCTTTTTAAAGTGAAAGTCGCTCAGTTGTGTCTGACTCCTTGCGACCCTATGGACTATACAGATCATGGGATTCTCCAGGTCAGAATACTGAAGTGGACAGCCTTTGCCTCCTCCAGGGGATCTTCCAAACCCAGGGATCAAACCCAGGTCTCCCACATTGCAGGTGGATTCTTTACCAACTGAGCCACAAGGGAAGCCCAAGAACACTGGAGTGGGTAGCCTATCCCTTCCCCAGCAGTCCCAACCCAGAAATCAAACCAGGGTGTCCTGCATTGCAGGCAGATTCTTTACCAACTGAGCTATTGGTCTTATCTGTAGCAAAAACCAGGATATTTTTATTATCAGAATATTCAGTAAAATGAAGTCAGAAAGTGCAATCTCAAGGACTAGAAACTTAGGAAGCTTCTAGAATCTCAGATGGGTAAATTTATATTGGAAAATATTATATGTGTGCAAATATGACCTGTCCACGTGCTCCAAGGGGGACGTTGTGTTCAGGTGTGGGTCACAGGTGCTGGGTGTCTGCAGATATGTGTATGAGTGAGGATGGGGAAGCTAGTCTCAAGACAGATATGCACTGACCTTCATCTACATGATAATTTAGGACACGACATTTGCCTTGGAGTCTTTTCAAAGTGTATCTGAGATGAAAGTTTTTCCTGTGTCAATTCTATCCAGATCTCAAATTTATTGTCTTTATTTTAATTAATGATCATTATACAATGTAATCTACTTGACAATTTATTAGCTCTGGTGATTGTGCATATTCCTGTCTTCATGTTTCATTTCAGTATGTCCACAGTGTACTCAAACTCCATCTACAAAAGTTTTCTCTTGATTGATTGTTGAATTCTATCTGCATTAAATATGAAAGTCAAAGAGACTTCCAATCTCTCCTCCACTAGTCAGGAAAATTAATGATCTTTATTTTATAACCAAAGTATCTAACACTCATATTTAGCCAAACTTTGTTTGATTTATATCATATTTTATATGATAAAGTGCACCATAGCTATTTTATAGCACAACACAAAAGAGTCATTAAGGAAAGGGCACCATCAAAGACTCAAGGACGATGACCAATGTTTTATTGTTTTTAACTCAAGTGAGAAAATATTGGCTGAATTCAGAACAGATCAATTGTGTAGAAAAAATAAACTTTCTACAGTACGTTTAATACTCTGTGAAATACAATGGTGCTGGTGGAATCGATCTTTAAAAGACAATGATTCATCTTGTTCAGGTAAATTTTCATAAATCTGTTATTCACATATATTTTTATAAATAATATGTGTATTTTATTTATGTGTATTTATCTTTATAAATATATATAAATGATAGATTATAAACATTTATATAAACAATGTTGTTGAGTCACTAAGTCATAGTCAACTCTTTGCACTTCCATGAACTGCAGCACACCGGGCTCCCCTGTTCTTCACCGTCTCCTGGAGTTTGCTCAAACTCATGTCCATTGAGTTGATGATGCCATCCAACCATCTTGTCCTCTGTCACCCACTTCTATTCCTGTCCTCAGTCTTTCCCAGCATCAGGGACTTTTCCAATGAGTTGGCTATATGTTCATAAATATGTAATTATATATAAATAAGTGTCCATAAACATTAATATAAACAGGATAGATAAATTATACCCATATACATGTATCTCCAGCCTTAATGAAGGATATGTTTTATTCAATTGCTGTTGCATAAAGGAGAATCCCCATGATTATAATCATGGAGGGGTGATATCTTAAGGAACAGACATAAATGCAGACTGTAGAGAAATGGAAAAAGTTTTTGGATGTAGTTTGGGTGGTTCTTGGAGTCAGTGAAAATGTCTGAAGGGAATAAAGAATATTCTGGTTTACTTGCTGAAATTTGCACTAAAATTTACTTGAAGCTCAAGGGGCCTGGTGACCTGCTGAAGATCCAGCAGGTCTTTGGTTAAAGTCTGGTGGTATTTTATATATATATATATATAAAATATATATATATATATGTATATTTTTTAAAATTTTATTTTATTTTTAAACTTTACAATATTGTATTAGTTTTGCGCCCGTGTGTGTGTACCTATTCTCTTTTGAGTTAAGGTTCTAGATTTAATATTTGATTACCTAAGGAAGAGACAGAATAACAGAATCAGAACCTAAACTCTTTTAAAGCTAGAGATGTGGACAAATAGGTAACTTGCTTGGAAAGATTGAAGGCAAATGGGAGAAAAGGGTGGCAGAGGATGAGATGGTTAGATAGCATCACTGACTCAGTTGACATGAATTAGAGCAAACTCCAGAAGATAGATTCAATAGAATAGAATACTAAAACAAAGCTGAGAGTATGTTTCAAGAAATCTACTTGAAAAAGAAAAGTTATAAAGTTGGAAAAGCCTTTAATATTCAGAAGCTGGATTACATTACAGTCTCTGAGCAATTCTGACCATATACTCCTCTAAATAAAAATGTCTCCTGATATATGTATATTTATTTATCAATTATCTATGTGTCTATACAATTATACTAAAAGGCCATGTGTGTTATACAACAATAAAAATATGTCATATTTTTGATATGTTCTTTGGTTTAGTATGTTTTATTATCTTTTAAAATCCTGCTCTAAAGTTTACCACGCAGTCTATTTTTTTAAAGCTATTTTTATTTATTTAATGCATACTATATAATTGTCACATGCACTGCCATCTTTAAAAGTTTTGATCATAAAGTTAATATATTTTAGTACTTGGCATTGATGGTTCTCAGGCTTTCCAGGTGGTGCTCGTGATAAAAAACTCACTTGTCAATGCAAGAAACATTAAGAGATGCAGGTTCAATCCCTGGATCAAGAAGATACCCTGGAGAAGAAAATGGCAACCCACTTCAGGTTGTTACCTGGAGAATCCCATGGACAGAGGAGTCTGGCTGGCTACAGTCCATAGAGGCAAGAAGAGTCGGACACGACTGAAGTGACTTAGCATGAGCATGCATTGATAGTTCTTAGTACTCGAAAAAGATTTCTCTCATTACAGAAGGACCCATGTGGAATGAATACACCCTTGACTATGATCACTGTATCTGGATGCAAGTTATTATTAACATTCAGCTTGAGAATTTTCTTAATATCTGATGTCAATGAGTTGTCTTTGAAACCTGTCACATATTTATAGATTTAATAAATATCTTCAAACTATCTGAAACTCTTCATTTAGAAGAATTTTAAATAGATTAAAAAATTCCATTCACAGGTTTTAAAATTTTGAAGATGTGAGGAGTTTATGTGTGTGAAACACATCATTTACCAGGCAAATAATCATATAATGATGGAAACATTTCTAAATCTCTATAATTAAGATGTGTCTCCATATCATAACTTTCTCTCAAAAGCAGCAATTTTCTCAGTGTTAAAATGTCACCGTCACCCAGAAGGGACTGACTTGGTGTCATAATTTTCAGTGATTGCTACGTGCGTGGCATTCCTTTAAGTTCCATTTATCACAGAAAAGGTCAGCTAATTTAGTCACTTGTTTTCTTTTTGCTTAAAATAATCAGAAATTGTTTATGTTTAGTATATGTTTAAGAAAAAAACAACAACAGTGAAAATGTGTGTGGTCTAATGATTTCTGTGGTCAACCCTACAAATTCAAGGCTTTATATAATCCATACTTTAACTTACATGGTCAAAGTAGACTTCAGTAGCCTGCAAGTCAGTGAAAGGCTGACTCCATCTTGAGGGAATCCTCACTTTTCCTTCCAATTATTCCCTTCAAGTATAAAATGTGGAGGTTTCTGATCTGTAGACTTCAGGCTCCCTGGACCCTGGTCTTTATGCATCAACTGTATTTGCCCTTAGTTATGCTCTTTTCTTTCTTCTTCTCTATCCATTGGATGCAGTCCAAACTCTTTTAACTTTTAGTTTGTGTTCTTTAAACTATCAACCTCAATCACGGTGTCCACCTACACCTTCCTCCCCTCCTCCTCCCCTTCTCAGCAGTCTCTCCTCTCAAGGTACCTAAGACGTGTTCACATTGCTCATACAGACACTGCTGCTAAGTCACTTCAGTCGTGTCCGACTCTGTGCGACCCCAGAGACGGCAGCCCACCAGGCTCCCCCGTCCCTGGGATTCTCCAGGCAAGAACACTGGAGTGGGTTGCCATTTCCTTCTCCAATGCATGAAAGTGAAAAGTGAAAGTGAAGTCAT
The DNA here is from genome assembly GCF_055505025.1 of Bos grunniens. NCBI lineage: Eukaryota > Metazoa > Chordata > Mammalia > Artiodactyla > Bovidae > Bos > Bos grunniens. The sequence goes on along the minus strand of NC_141178.1, from coordinate 62,187,453 downwards.
TCAGTCATGCCGGACTCTTCGCGACCCCATGGACTGCAGCCTACCAGGCTCCTCCATCCATGGGATTTTTCAGGCAAGAGTACTGGAGTGGGTTGCCATTGCCTTCTCCGCATACAGACACAGGGACACTCTAAAAGTGAAGTGTTATTATTCTGACTTTAAAACTTAGAGTTGCAGGAACTTCAAATGCCAACAAATTGAGGTTTTCAATATTAAAGCACACAAAAAATCATAATCACCATTCTCATTTTAGATGACAAGAAGGATATATTTAATTCAAATATATTTATATGTGTAAGAAAAATTGAGCTTTGTGGTTCCCAGCGCTTGTTCTCTGGGGTTACCTGACCTTGGGTCTGAATCTTTGGGGCCGCTGTGCCTCTCCCTGCCTTCAGCCTTTGAAACCCCATGAATTATAGAAAACTGAAGGAAATGGAAATGAGGCTTGTCTGCTTGCTGTGCAAATAATTCTGCCTGGATGAGCTTCACTGACTACCTCCCCCACCCCAACCCCTGGAAATGCCAGTTTTCTACTTGCAAATTCATTTCAGTGCTTTGATCTCGAAGTATGTCTCCTCTTTGGTTTCTCCTTTGAACTAGTTGTCACATCTAATCAGTTTTCTTGTTAATAACTACTTTAATAAGCTATTGAACATGTGTTAGTTTTACATCTATTCGAGATTTATTATTTTACCCTTTAAAATTATCCTTCAACAGTAAAATTATATAGAGGTAACCCTATTTTAAAACACTTTTGTAATGATACAATTAGAAGAAACGTGAGAGATTTGTTTAATCTTCCTTCAGATGAATAAACTCAGACATATTTTAATTGGTATATCTACCTTTCACTCACTAGTTAATACCATAAATGCAACTGAATGCAGATTCCTTGACTAGAGCCTCAAATCCAGTGTTTTCCCCTTAATTGTTAAAAAATCATTTTATTAAGAAATTATTTAATGAGTCTGCCTAAAGTTTTTAAAAGAGTAAGATAAAGTGACAATTTATTAAATAAAAACATATTGACTTAAAAAATGCATGACATGAAAGTTATGAATTAAGTGTTATCTGAAGCAAAATGAGGCTTGCAGCCTGGGGAACCACCTCATTTAGCTCTGAGAGACTACTCCAAACAAGTAAGAGGAAGGTTAGTACATTCATGATTTTGATGAAGGGGGAGTACTTGAGTACTTGCAATCAAGTACACTTTTTTTTTTTTTTTTTCCAAAAGGTTTCTGCTAGTCACAAGGAGTAGGCATCACCATGAAGGATTTTAGTGTTTTTCTAGATATGAGAAGATAGGAAAATTGGGCTCACAGCTCCTGAAGATACCTAAGTATCTGAAGATACCTAAGTACCTAAGTTTCTGAAGACCTGTCCTGCCAGTTTGCCCAGAGCACAGAGTGCCTCATTTCTGCTCTCAACCTGAATGCCTATCAGGGGTGTTGAAGGTCAGCAGCTTCAGTAGCACATGATTTAATCCTTATAGAAGTAGATGGCAAGTGCCAATGGCAAGTGCCAATTTGTGGTTGACAGACATTAATAGAAAGTGGAAAGTAAGCTATTTCTTTTACTTAACTATTTTAATTTTCAGTGAACATTTCCCCAAAAGGAGCCAGGACCACAGAATTGTTGTCACACATGGCAGTTATACAAAGAATATGATTATACGTCGCAAGATATACTTTGTAAATTCTATCTGAAAACTTAATATGGTCAGAAAAGGAGACAGACTAACAAAAAGATGATAATATTTTAGCATCACTGAGGCATCTGCTTAAAATTTTGTGGATCATGTTGATGAATAATTTGTGCACAGGAGGAAAATTAGACTGTCTTCATCCCCTTTCCTCTAGCTATTAGCTGTGTGATTTTATATTAGTTATAAGGGAAACATCTTGCTTTTTAATGGAAAGCTGTGTGCTGTTTATCTTACACTCCTCAGGGTGATCCGATTCCAGCCTTGTTTACAGCCTTTGAGTGATTTTACAGCCCTCTGCACATTGCAGGTAATTTACAGGTGTGCACATTCTGTCCTGTCGAGCACTGATTTTAATTGACTTTGTCAGGGAGGAAGAACTTTTTCTCTACTTGTCTAGGTTCTTCTGGCTGGCCTAAGAATTAAAGTGACATGAAAGAGACTAACAGGAGAAAATCAAACAGAAGCTTAATAATAACATGAATACATGGGGGACACCTAGGAAAACGGAGTCACTCATCAGAATGGTGGAAGTCTTCACCTTAGATACCATCTTCGGTTAAAGACAAAAGGGATGCTGGAGGCAGTCGTTTGGGACTCCAAGGCGGCGGGGAAGGCAAATGACAAGGAAATGGAGGAGCAAACTTTTGGTACATGAGTGTTTATTGGGTCAGACAGAGACAAGGGGACCCGAGAGGGACTGTAACTACCAGACTTTGCTGGGTTCCACCGTGTCTCCACACCTGCTCTTACCTGCTTAACTGGGTGGCAGCACCTTCCTGGGTCAAGTCCTCCTCTACATTCTTCAGGGACCCCCAGGTGAAAGGTTCTGTCTGAGTCTTTTGGGTCTTGAAAATTATCAGCCTAAATTAATCCTCAGGCCAAAAAATGCATTTTGGGGTAGCAAATTTTGTTCCCTTATGAATTCCTCCACTTGAGGAAGACCAATTTTGTCCATTTTGCAATTGGTCCCAGCATCACATTGCTCCAAATGAATTTTTGTGTTTTTTTACTTTTCCTTCAACGAGGCTATAGGTTCCCTCATGTCATATGAATAAATGCATTCCTTAAAATATGCTTGCTTTTATATTTCTATGTGAGTCATGATTTTACTTTATTCTGAAAATTTTCTTTAACAGTTATTTACTCTATAAGGGTTTTGGAACTGTTGAGATAGATTAAACATCACGGGGGCTTGGCACATAATGTGTTTTGTGTTTCTGGCTTATTCCATATGATAGTCAATGTTTCCCTCATAATAAACTGGAGGTGTCTAATATTTACCTGCTAATGATAATCAGTAGACATGCTTTTCATGAGTGAGCATTGGGTAACATGAGATTAAACTATGTACATCACATTCTCTCTCAGCAGATCAATTTATCAAATGGATTTTATACATTGTTCCTTTCCACTAGCTTTGAGCTATGTGTTGTCAGTTTTAACAGGAAGCTCGCTCTTTAATTATCAGAGCAGGCAGTAAAATATAATGCAAGTAAACTGCCTAGTCAAAGCGTATGGATGTGAGAGTTGGACTATAAAGAAAGCTGAGCACAGAAGAATTGATGCTTTTGAACTGTGGTGTTGGAGAAGACTCTTGAGAGTCCCTTGGACAGCAAAGCGATCAAATCAGTCCATCCTAAAGGAAATCAGTCCTGAATATTCATTGGAAGGCCTGATGCTGAAGCTGAAACTCCAACACTTTGGCTACCTGATACAAAGAACTGACTGATTGGAAAAGACCCTGATGCTGGGAAAGATTGAAGGCAGGAGGAGAAGGGGATAACAGAGGATGAGATGGTTGGATGGCATCACCGACTTGATGGATGTGAGTTTGAGCAACCTCTGGGAGTTGGTGATGGACAGGGAAGCCTGGCGTGTTGTAGCCCATGGGGTTGCAAAGAGTCGGACATGACTGAATGACTGAACTGAAAGTCCATATTCTTTTAAAAAGCACAAGTTCAGTAGAAAAGGCTTTCCATGGCATGCCTTAAGTTTGCAGACTTTGGACCTCTGGACCTAAGAGGTTAAAAACACCAAGCTTTAAGCTGATTTCAAAGCATCAAACAATTCCAGGAGGTGATGGTTTTCAAAGGCCCTCACGTGTTTTCTATGGTCAGCCCTTCGACTCTGTCAATTTGGGGAAAACAACACTAAAAATTTACAATGACAACAATAAAACAAAATCCTTTGCAATTCCCTTTCATAACCATGGAACATTAGAGCATTTCTCGAATTCTTCTCCACTCTAGAAAATTCTTGTTAGGTTTACTACTCTTCCCAAATGTTATTAATAATCACCCAGGCCCATTTTGTGTCATGAATATTTCCTTTGATACCTACAAAATGTTTCCTTCTTAAGCTTGGCTGATGTTTGTGCATTCCATTATCATGTTCAGCAATTTAAAGGAAAAATATTTCTTCTTAAATTGAAAACCAGTGATAAGAAAAGATAATAGTTTATTCAGAAATGTCAAGAAGTCCTCCAGATATCATTCACAGTCTCAAGTCATAAAGAGAGAAACAAAATTAAATTTCTACTAACATCAAATACATAACATCAACCAATAATTGCACTAAGTTATAAAAAGGGGGGGTGCTGGGAGGGAGGATCAAGAGAGAGGAAACATATGTATTCATATGACTGACTCATATTGTTGTACAGTAGAAACCAACACAACATTGTAAAGCAATTGTCCTCCAATTAAAAATAAATTGTAAAAAAAGTTATAAAAGAAGGCCATGAAAGAGATTCCAAGAGCTGCTATTAGAACAAAGTGGGGGTGTGTAACCCAACAAGGAAGCCCCCTGTACCGATGGGAGGCAGGTGGGGGCAGGTCTTGATCAGGATTGGGAAAATCATTCAAGAGTGGGGTGAGGGCACAGAGCTAGGGGCTGGGGTGGAGATTGAAGTTTAAATTGCCATGAATGTTCCTAACATCACATGCACAGGGTGAAGAATGGTCTTTAAAAAAAGCTTCTCGGCCTTTTGGCTAAGATCAAGTGTAAAAAAAGCAGTATGAGTTTTGAATTATCAAACACTTTCTGGAGAATGAAATTCAAGGTTGAGACAGGTGATCATTTGGAAGGATCACTAAGCAGTGGGTTTCATGAGCCCTCAGCCCCTCCTCCCCAGAGAGTGGAGGTGGGTCTTCTGGATGGGCAGGAAGGGCTGTGGTCAGGGGAGGACTGCGGGTGACTCCTCCTCTGAGGTCAGAAGCCAGACAAGTCAGGGGAGGAAGATTTGGGAAAGTCTGACACAAGGAGAGTCTGACCATCCAAGGAGCAGTGGCTGCCCAGGCGCAGGAGGGCCTAGAGGAGCTATTCCACGTTCAAGGTCAGGAGGGGCGATGGTGAGGAGATACCCCACGTCCAAGGTACGAGAAACCCAAGTAAGACAGTAGGTGTTGCAAGAGAGCATCAGAGGGCAGACACACTGAAACCATAATCACAGAAAATTAGTCAATCTAATCACACTAGGACCACAGCCTTGTCTAACTCAATGAAACTAAGCCATGCCCGTGTGGCCACCCAAGACGGGTGGGTCATGGTGGAGAGGTCCGACAAAATGTGGTCCACTGGAGAAGGGAATGGCAAACCACTTTAGTATTCTTGCCTTGAGAACCCCATGGACAGTATGAAAAGGCAAAATGATAGGATACTGAAAGAGGAACTCCCCAGGTCAGTAGGTGCCCAATATACTACTGGAGATCGGTGGAGAAATAACTCCAGAAAGAATGAAGGGATGGAGCCAAAGCAAAAAGAATACCCAGCTGTGGATGTGACTGGTGATAGAAGCAAGGTCCGATGCTGTGAAGAGCAAGATTGAATAGGAACCTGGAATGACAGGTCCATGAATCAAGGCAAATTGGAAATGGTCAAACAAGAGATGGCAAGAGTGACGGTCGACATTCTAGGAATCAGCAAACTAAAATGGCCTGGAATGGGTGAATTTAACTCAGATGACCATTATATCTACTACTGCGGGCAGGAATCCCTCAGAAGAAATGAGGTGGCCATAATGGTCAACAAAAGAGTCCGAAATGCAGTACTTGGATGCAATCTCAAAAACGACAGAATGATCTCTGTTCGTTTCCAAGGCAAACCATTCAATGTCACAGTAATCCAAGTCTATGCCCCAACCAGTAACGCTGAAGAAGCTGAAGTTGAATGGTTCTATGAAGACCTACAAGACCTTTTAGAACTAACACCACAAAAAAGATGTCCTTTCCATTATAGGGGACCGTAATGCAGAAGTAGGAAGTCAAGAAACACCTGGAGTAACAGGCAAATTTGGCCTTGGAATAAGGAATGAAGCAGGGCAAAGACTAATAGAGTTTTGCCAAGAAAATGCACTGGTCATGGCAAACACCCTCTTCCAACAACACAAGAGAAGATTCTACACATGGACATCACCAGATGGTCAACACCTAAATCAGATTGACTATATTCTTTGCAGCCAAAGATGGAGAAGCTCTATACAGTCAACAAAAATAAGACCAGGAGCTGACTGTGGCTCAGACCATGAACTCCTTATTGCCAAATTCAGACTTAAATTGAAGAAAGTAGGGAAAACCACTAGACCATTCAGGTATGACCTAAATCAAATCCCTTATGATTATACAGTGGAAGTGAAAAATAGATTTAAGGGCCTAGATCTGATAGATAGAGTGCCTGATGAACTATGGACTGAGGTTCGTGACATTGTACAGGAGACAGGGATCAAGACCATCCCCATGGAAAAGAAATGCAAAAAAGCAAAATGGCTGTCTGGGGAGGCCTTACAAATAGCTGTGAAAAGAAAAGAAGCAAAAAGCAAAGGAGAAAAGGAAAGATATAAGCATCTGAATGCAGAGTTCCAAAGAATAGCAAGGAGAGATAAAAAAGCCTTTCTCAGTGATCAATGCAAAGACATAGAGGAAAACAACAGAGTGGGAAAGACTAGAGATCTCTTCAAGAAAATTAGAGATACCAAGAGAACATTTCATGCAAAATGGGCTCAATAAAGGACAGAAATGGTATGGACCTAACAGAAGCAGAAGATATTAAGAAGAGGGGGCAAGAATACACAGAAGAACTGTACAAAAAAGATCTTCACAACCCAGATAATCACGATGGTGAGATCATTCACCTAGAGCCAGACATCCTGGAATGTGAAGTCAAGTGGGCCTTAGAAAGCATCACTATGAACAAAGCTAGTGGAGGTGATGGAATTCCAGTTGAGCTATTTCAAATCCTGAAAGATGATGCTGTGAAAGTGCTGCACTCAATATGCCAGCCAATTTAGAAAACTCAGCAGTGGCCACAGGACTGGAAAAGGTCAGTTTTCATTCCAATCCCAAAGAAAGGCAATGCCAAAGAATGCTCAAACTACCGCACAATTGCACTCATCTCACACACTAGTAAAGTAATGCTCAAAATTCTCCAAGCCAGGCTTTAGCAATACGTGAACCATGAACTTCCAGATGTTCAAGCTGGTTTTAGAAAAGGCAGAGGAACCAGAGATCAAATTGCCAACATCCACTGGATCATCAAAAAAGCAAGAGAGTTCCAGAAAAACATCTATTTCTGCTTTATTGACTGTGCCAAAGCCTTTGACTGTGTGGATCACAATAAACTGTGGAAAATTCTGAAAGAGATGGGAATACCAGACCACCTGACCCGCCTCTTGAGAAACCTATATGCAGATCAGCAAGCAACAGTTAGAACTGGACGTGGATCAACAGACTGGTTCCAAATAGGAAAAGGAGTACGTCAAGGCTGTATATTTTCACCTTGCTTATTTAACTTCTATGCAGAGTACATCATGAGAAACGCTGGGCTGGAAGAAGCACAAGCTGGAATCAAGATTGCCAGGAGAAATATCAATAACCTCAGATATGCAGATGACACCACCCTTATGGCAGAAAGTGAAGAGGAACTCAAAAGCCTCTTGATGAAAGTGAAAGAGGAGAGTGAAAAAGGTGGCTTAAAGCTCAACATTCAGAAAACGAAGATCGTGGCATCTGGTCTCATCACTTCATGGGAAATAGATGGGGAAACAGTGGAAACAGTGTCAGACTTTATTTTTCTGGGCTCCAAAATCACTGCAGATGGTGACTGCAGCCATGAAATTAAAAGACGCTTACTCCTTGGAAGGAAAGTTATGACCAACCTAGATAGCATATTAAAAAGCAGAGACATTACTTTGCCAACAAAGGTTCATCTAGTCAAGGCTATGGTTTTTCCTGTGGTCATGTAAAGATGTGAGAGTTGGACTATGAAGAAAGCTGAGTGTCGAAGAATTGATGCTTTGAACTGTGGTGTTGGAGAAGACTCTTGAGAGTCCCTTGGACTGCAAGGAGATCCAACCAGTCCATTCTGAAGGAGATCAGCCCTGGGATTTCTTTGGAAGGGATGATGCTAAAGCTGAAACTCCAATACACTGCCACCTCATGTGAAGAGTTGACTCATTGGAAAAGACTCTGATGCTGGGAGGGATTGGGGGCAGGAGGAGAAGGGGACGACAGAGGATGAGATGGCTGGATGGCGTCACTGACTCGATGGACATGAGTCTGAGTGAACTCCGGGAGTTGGTGATGGACAGGGAGGCCTGGCATGCTGCGATTCATAGGGTTGCAAAGAGTCGGACACGACTGATTGACTGAACTGACGCAAGGTTTCTGACAAGGTACCTGTGAAGCCGAATCTGGCCTTTGTGCTCTGGCACCAAATTGAATCTTGGACAGAGTTTTGGGGGAAGTAGAAAAGATTAGCTTTATAGCTTTCCCAGGCAAACGTGACCACAGTGAGCTCATGCCCTCAGACTCTTTGTCCCATCCCGGAGAAGATAGTGAGAAGTTCTATTAATTGTTCAAGGAGGGCATGGTCAGTGGTGGACATTCTTGTCATGGGTTGGTGGGGAGGTAACTGGGAATCAGCATCATCAGCCTTCTGGTTCTAATTGGTCTGGTATCTACATGCTTGTGTGCTGTGCCATGGTAAGTCGCTCAGTCGTAGCCTGCCAGGCTCCTCTGTCAATGGCATTCCCCAGGCAAGAATACTGGAATTGGTTTCCATGACTTCCTCCTTGGGATCTTCCCAACACAGGGATCTTCCAGACCCAGAGACCAGGGGCTACTTGTGGGCAGAGTGCAATTAACTTCTCCAACCAGGTAAGGATTCCAGTATCTGCAAAACAGCTCAAAGTTATTGTAATGCGCTTCTCTTGAAATGGAACCAGGATGTTGCCTCAAGGTTGCATGATTGTTTCTTGACTGCTCCTCCCTTGTCTCTTCATCCCCTTCCTTCCCTAATTAGTGACCATTTGAACCAGCTCCTTGGAAATCAGAGCAAGTCTTGGGGGGTGAATGCACCCTCTTTCCCGAAAAGGTTTTTTTGCCCAGAAACCCCACTTGGTCCTGCTTGATTTCAGAACTGATGATGGTGTGTGTGTGTGTGTTTGAGAGGGAGAGAGAGAGAGAGAGAAGGTCCCCTACTTTTCTGAGAATAAAGAAAAGGACAGAAGGCTTTTTGGGGACCCCAAAGGACCATCCCAGTGGAAACGTCCCCAAAGACCTTGGATCTAAATTCGAAAGATGGTGCCTGGGACTGTGGGTCTATGCATCATCACCAGGCTGTCATTTATTAAGCCCAAAGATTCATTGAGAATCTGTAATTCTGAAGAAGGAATGCACGTTCCCAAATCGCCCAACATTAGACTTTTCTTCAGATGAAATGTCATTCAGCCAACTCATTTAAAATTCAACTTGAAAAGTTTTGTTGAGTTAACCATCCGTTCAGTGAAAAACTTTGTCAGTATTGTTGCAAAACCTTTAAGATTAGATTGTTCACGTTTTAATACAAGGTTAGTAATAAAGTTTGCACTCAGTGCACTCATCAATTACAGTGACCGTTAAACTTTTGCAAGTTGAGCTATTAAAACTCCTTGAAAATTGAGAGACAGAAAGAACACCTTGCCCACTGGGGGCTGTTAAACTTTTTCATGTGCTTCAGGTAGCCCCCTGTGGAGACTCTTATTGAAATGCCATAAAAATGTTCCATGTGAAAGACTGTAATTTTCCTGGTGGTTAGAAAATAATTGTGTGTGTGACAAATATTTTTCCTGCCATGGTACATAGAATGGTTTTATTTTACTCCTGGCAGTAACCTACGTAATAATACTGGGATGACAGAGTCTTAATTCTGAAGATTTGGTTTTTAAAAAATTTTATGTTGAGATAAATGTCAGTAATTTATATTTTTCCTGAATTGAGTCTGCATTAAGGAAAGCCATTTTCACAGTAAGCACCTATACTTAATGATGTGGGTGATTATAGTAAATTATTTGTGAAATGGGTTTGTCGTTTTTCTTCCTGTAGTTTTTTTTCTGTAATTAATTCCCCGATCTGTTGAAGCTTTGGGTAATGATTTCTGTCAGGTGTTGGTAATCAACTTGCTACACAACTTTGAGGACAGACAACTGATTTTCACTTTAGGTTTATAGCAGTGCCTCTCTAATAATTTGAAATGTTGTTATACTTCGTAAACATTTGTTAGACATTTAGTGTCTTCTCAGAGGTGTGTTGTAGAACTTGTAGCTTGTAGAGCTTGTACAAACTCTACAATAGCTTGTAGAACTGTTCCCGTTTCAGAGTCAAGAGAACCGAGAACACAGTCCTGGTAAAGCCCACTTTCTTTCACACGCTTAGGGCTCTTCCTGTGCTCAGAGATGCCATTTAATCTGCTCTCCTGGAGGCTGACACACTCCATCGACGTGTCCTCCTAAGGAAGAGACAAAGCACGGGGTCACTCCTTGTCTAAAAGAAAGACGTTGGGAGTGGTCAGTGTGAGCAAGATGGTGGAACAGGAAGCCACCCACCTGGACTCCCATGACATCCTGACAAACAACTAGCATCCAAATGAACTTATCTACAGAACAGAAACAGTCACAGATTTAGAAAACAAACATGCTTACCAAAGAGGAAAGGTGGGGGGTAATAAATTAGGAGTGTGGGGTTAATATATACATACTATTGTATTTAAAATAGATAAACAATAAGGCCCTACTGTTGGGATAGCAGTAGCAAAGGAAACTATACTCAGTATTCTTATAATAACTTATAAGTATTTATAACTTATAAGTATCCCTTATAAGTAATAACTTATAAGGGGAAAAAATCTGAAAAAATATATATACACATATATATATAACTGAGTCACTTAGCTATACACCTAAACACAGCACTATAAATCAACCATGTCGTTGTTCAGTTGCTGAGTTGTATCCGACTCTTTGTAACCCCATGGACTGCAGCATTCCAGGTTCCTCTGTCCTCCACTATCTCCCAGAGTTTGCTCAATTCATATCCACTGAGTCGGTGAGGCCATTCAGCCATTTCATCCTGTGCCACCCCCTTTTCCTTTTGCCTTCAATCTTTCCCAGCATCAGGGTCTTTTCCAGAGTCAGTTCTTCACATCACGTGGCCAGAGTATTGGAGCTTCAGCTTCAGCATCAGTCCTTCCAATCAACATTCAGCGTGATTTCTTTTAGGATTGACTAGTTTGATCTCCATGCTGTCCAAGGGACTAAGAGTCTTCCCCAGCACCACAATTCAAAAGCATCAGTTTTTCAGCACTCAGCCTTCTTTATGGTTCAACTCTTACATACATGACTACTGGAAAAACTGTAGCTTTGACCATATGGACTTTTGTTGACAAAGTAATGTCTCTACTTTTTAATATGCTGTCTAGGTTTGTCATAGCTTTCCTTCCAAGGGGCAAGCGTCTTTTAATTTCACGGTTACAGTCACCATCCACAGTGATTTTGGAGCTCAAGAAAATAAAATCTGTCAGTACTTCAATATGAAATAAAAACTTTAAAAAATGACAACCTACAGCTTTAATGAGAACTCCAGAAATAAGTTAGGAATTCGCGATGCTCCAGCGACAGTCACAAAGGTACTGAAATGTGTGGTATTTCACAACAAACATCCCTCCCCAGGCTAGCATGGTTCACACAGTCTGGAGGAAACACGCATCTCCTCGCTTCTCCCCTCGGGCCCAGGACTGGGAGGCACATCCAGAGGTTTGTGCAGGGGCTGTTTGTGCCTCACCTGATTCTGAGCTCTGAGAGCCAGCATGTTTTGAAAGCCCAGGGGCCCTGAGAACAAGGAGATCTTGCTAGATTGAGGCAGTTTCCAAGAAGCTAAAGCACTGCAGACAGACCCCAGAAGGAGCAAGTGGTTCAGAGCTCCCAACAGAACAAACAAGCAAACAAACAAGCCTGCACACACAGGGGCTGAGGAGGCATGTCCTCAGGAAGGTCCTCAGCATTCCCAGCCAGGCTGACTCATGAAAATCTTCCCTGTACAAAGAAATCCTTGAAGACTAGGAGAGGTGACTATTTTTCAAATGCCCAAACCCTAGAATAACAAGAAATATGAAGAGACAGGAGAACATGGTCCCATCAAAGGAACAAGACCAATCTCCAGAAAATGACGCCACAAAAATGGAAACCTTTAAATTACCTGACAAAGAATTCAAAATAAGTGTTGAGAATTCCCTGGTGATCCAGGGGTTAGGACTCGACACTGTCACTGACAGGTCCCAGATTCAATCCTTGGTTGAATCAGTCTAAGATCCTGCAAGCTTTGGGGCAAGGTCAAAAATTTTTTTAAACTAAAAAAAAAAAAAAAAGTCTTAAACTCAGTTAGCTACACATTAACACTGACTAAGCTTTCTTCTTAATTGAGCTAAAACCAGTTCTGAATACACACTTCTTCTAACCTCTCAACTTGCAAGGCATTTTAGATTCATAGGAAATTCTTTGAAAACTTTGAGTGGATTTTAATATCACACCACAAAGAGATAGTAAGGTGATCTAAAACTTATGTTGCCTTATGCACATTTAACTGGGCCAATATAGAGTCTAATTTATCCCTTTTAGCTATCCTTGCTTATCAGTTTAATAAGACAAGTATCAAGTGCCCATGTCCTTATATAGCAACAGAACATCAAGTTAATTTTTTTTTCAAGTCCATGGTGATAACTCCAACTGCATTGAAATTACAAAATGAAAAAGTCCCTTTGCACAAAATCTTTACAACAAATATTTATTTACAGCAAATAACTACTCTGAGTTATTAGTTGATATTAATATGTCAGTATATTTATATATAAATAGCTGATTCATACATAAATAGTTGATTTAATATAAATTGCAATCACAGTCACAGAGTAGAAAATGTAATGGAACAGTTTATTTGTTGGGCAAAGGTGTTCTTGCCATCAGATTTTTTCTCTAAATGTACTAGCTTCTCTTATTTGTTATGAATCATTAAAACATGATAATGCCTTTTTGATACTATCGTTCAACTTGCACAACAACTACATGAAAATACAACTAATTAGCATTTGTATCACAAATTTTGCTCATTTATATGTAAAATTTGAACTTTCTGAAGCAGTGATGCCTCACTATTGCCTACTTCCTTGTTTACTGACTGTCACCTCTCCATCAACATTTCCAACCTTAACAGTCACAGTTCCACGTGTGTATGAGTTTATGAGGTAGATACACAAACCATATTTGACATACTTCACTCAGCCTCACCTGTTTGTGGGTAGAATTACATTCATATTTCAAGTAACTTTTGCCCCAAGATGCACCCAAGACTCCCCTAGACTTTCTCTGGTTTTCAGGTAACACCAGTTCATACAGCCACAGCCTCTCCAGGGGCACCTGGGCCTGGGGCTCAGGCTCCCCGAGCTCTGAGAGCCCAAGGTCTGAGCAGCCCTTCCCCCAGGCGCCCCTGGCTCTGGCCAGTGACCTGGGCACTTTGGACCACTGCTTTGTTTCCAAGCCCCGTGAGTTCTGTCTGTCACTCTGGTGTGTCCTACAGGCAAGCTGCTTCCACTCTCATTCTCACTGGGAGATGAGGGCAGTGGTCCTGGAGGGCCAGTGGGGGTTGCCCTGCTCTTTGTCCTGTTGGAACCTTGATGGAACAACTGTTGCGTTACTGCTTGTTGAGCCTTTTCCTTGCAGCCCTGAAGTCAGGAAATGACTCTGAACCAGCTGTGCTCTGGGAGCCTCTCTCCTGGGCTGTCTCTTCCTGAACATGAATAGTTTGTTCATCTGTTCAGCTTTCTGGAATGTTCACACACATACGGCATAAGTGTAAACGTGCTAGGACCCACAGAGCACCTACCTGTGTGTATTTAAAGGCAGATTACCTGGGCTTTCTTCCTTGTCTCTCTCTCTTTTTTTTTCTTTTTTTTCTTTTTTAACTTTACAATATTGTATTGGTTTTGCCATATATCAAAATGAATCCACCACAGGTATACATGTGTTCCCCATCCTGAACCCTCCTCCCTCCTCCCTCCCCATACCATCCCTCTGGGTTGTCCCAGTGCACCAGCCCCAAGCATCCAGTATCGTGCATTGAACCTGGACTGGTGACTTGTTTCATATATGATATTATACATGTTTCAATGCCATTCTCCCAAATCATCCCACCCTCTCCCTCTCCCACAGAGTCCAAAAGACTGTTCTATACATCAGTGTCTCTTTTGCTGTCTCGTATACACGGTTATTGTTACCATCTTTCTAAATTCCATATATATGCGTTAGTATACTGTATTGGTGTTTTTCTTTCTGGCTTACTTCACTTTGTATAATAGGCTCCAGTTTCATCCCCCTCATTAGAATCGATTCAAATGTATTCTTTTTAATGGCTGAGTAATACTCCATCGTGTATATGTACCACAGCTTTCTTATCCATTCATCTGCTGATGGACATCTAGGTTGCTTCCATGTCCTGGCTATTATAAACAGTGCTGCGATGAACATTGGGGTACACGTGTCTCTTTCAATTCTGGTTTCCTCAGTGTGTATGCCCAGCAGTGGGATTGCTGGATCATCAGATCAGATCAGATCAGATCAGTCGCTCAGTCGTGTCCGACTCTTTGTGACCCCATGAATCGCAGCATGCCAGGCCTCCCTGTCCATCACCAACTCCCGAAGTTCACTGAGACTCACGTCCATCGAGTCAGTGATGCCATCCAGCCATCTCATCCTCTGTCGTCCCCTTCTCCTCCTGCCCCCAGTCCCTCCCAGCATCAGAGTCTTTTCCAATGAGTCAACTCTTCGCATGAGGTGGCCAAAGGACTGGAGTTTCAGCTTTAGCATCATTCCTTCCAAAGAAATCCCAGGGCTGATCTCCTTCAGAATGGACTGGTTGGATCTCCTTGCAGTCCAAGGGACTCTCAAGAGTCTTCTCCAACACCACAGTTCAAAAGCATCAATTCTTCGGCACTCAGCCTTCTTCATAGTCCAACACTCACATCCATACATGACCACAGGAAAAACCATAGCCTTGACTAGACGAACCTTTGTTGGCAAAGTAATGTCTCTGCTTTTGAATATGCTATCGAGGTTGGTCATAAGGCAGTTCTATTTCCAGTTTTTTAAGGAATCTTCACACTGTTCTCCATAGTGGCTGTACTAGTTTGCATTCCCACCAACAGTGTAAGAGGGTTCTCTTTTCTCCACACCCTCTCCAGCATTTATTGCTTGTAGACTTTTGAATCGCCCCCATTCTGACTGGCGTGAAATGGTACCTCATAGTGGTTTTGATTTGCATTTCTCTGATAATGAGTGATGTTGAGCATCTTTTAATGTGTTTGTTAGCCATCTGTATGTCTTCTTTGGAGAACTGTCTATTTAGTTCTTTGGCCCATTTTTTGATTGGGTCATTTATTTTTCTGTAATTGAGCTGTAGGAGTTGCTTGTATATTTTTGAGATTTGTTGTTTGTCAGTTGCTTCATTTGCTATTATTTTCTCCCATTCTAAAGGCTGTCTTTTCACCTTGCTTATAGTTTCTTCTGTTGTGCAGAAGCTTTTAAGTTTTATTATCAGCCCCTCTGTTCTCTGCAAAAAAAAGAAGAAAAGAAAGAAATAGACACAGAGACATAAACCTTTGGAATAGCGACATACAAAAACTCAGAACACTGTAAGTTGCCATGAACATTTTCAAACACAACAGCATGTTCTGAGGACTCTAATCGACCCTTTTCCTGTAATCTGATTACCTCTAATTGTTTCACCAGCTGGATCCACATCACAGTTATCTGATTGGAAATTTATTTTCAATATGAAAGGAAATAGGAAGTTTATTTTCCATATGAAGACAATACATGCTGTAAACTCTATGGTTCTGATTGGATGATGGTATATCCATCCATGGTCAGTGTAGGATGGTCTTGAACATGCTGCTGTAACAGCCAATCAAACAGCCTCTGGGGCTGCACAGTGAAGGGTGCATGTCCCTCCAGCTGCTGGTGTCCTGGAGGTGCTTTCCCAAGCTGAGCTGTGGCAGAGAGAGGGTGGGTTTAGCAAATGGTGTACCCACTCCTAAAACGTCTGCACAACCAAACCTCAATGCAAAGGTGGAGGAGACTGGAATCCTCGAGCATCAGTGGACAAGCCTCTGGCCTCCACACTTTGCCATCACAGTCATCACACAACTTGGGAGCCTGTAGCTCTCAATTCAATCATCTCTCCCCTCCCAGCAGTGTCTCTAGATCCTTTTATGGAAAAGGAAAGGGGAGTCAGTGACTAGTCCGAAGCGTAGGATACACAGAGCCTACCCAAACAAGAAAAGCGGAGGTTGTCAACCACCGGCTCATGCGTTTAAGCAGACTGGAAGGCAGCACAGCAGGGGGGGACCTTTCAGGCGGACACAGGGTGGCTCAGGTCCTCCGACCCCCAACCAGAGGCTGGGGGAGGGGAACTAGATGTGGTAACCAGGAGACACCCTATACCATTGGTCCAGGGACCTCAGTTGTTTTTCTCAGGTTGACTCAGGAGTTGGAAGAGGTGCAAAACCAGAGAAACTTGCAGTTACTCACTAGTAAGTCCTGCCTATTGTGGGCACACCACTCAGAAGGCTGTGGTGGGCTTGCAGCAAAGGTTGTGGGTCCGAGCGGCTCTCTCATACACTATGCTGGCCTTTCTCCATTGTTGTGTTCAGCCTCTCAGTGTGTGTCACTTGCTTTCACTGACTGATGAAATCACGTGTCTTTGAATGACTGTAGGATGGAGGAGAACCTCTGTATCGACTCATGACAACCACAGTCAGTGATTAAGATTCAAGAACAGCTTTTAAAAGCATAATTTATCTTTACATAAATTCCTTAACAAGAGACAGTTCTGGCAGCCCCTGGCATATAGACTTTTGTTGATCTATTTCTTGGCACAAGCAGATGTTTTTAATTCCTCATCTCCATTTTTTGGGTCTAGGCACAGAGAAATTTCCATTTCATATTTCACAGTTAGTAGGAAACCTTCACAAGGAAAAATCTATAAATATTCTCTGTGGTAAAAATATGCAGACATACAAGCACATGTATACATATACACATATTTATATACATAGATACACACATATATACAATCAGATCAATGACGATCAGCCATACAGATGTTCCTAATTGTTCATCCATCTCGAGTTTGGACAATGACATGGGTCATCTGAAACAGATTGCATGAACATGAAACAGTCCATTTGTAGTAAAAACATGTCTTGGCATAGTGTAGAAATTATCTTTCATAACACAAATTCATTGCCTTCAGTAAAAAAAGCAACAACACGAACGTCCAGAGTCTAAGGTTTTGCTTTTCTCTTACGAAGTCCCCTCCCTCACTGTGTTCCACTGGCTGTTTTCTTGATCCACATTCCTCACCCTCTGGACTGTTTCTGTTGCCACTGTTTTTTCAGCTTGCATCCTCTCCTACTAGGGCTTTCTCTGGTTCCTCTCAAAAGCCACCTCCTTGGAGAGGTCTTTCCCGCCCACTTTCTCCAGGGAGCCCCCTGACTCCACCTACTCCCCATCCCAGCTGTTTAGTATCTCATCACAACTCTGCTTTCTTCACAACTGTGTGTACAACCTGTCCCAATGGCCTTTGCTTACTGCTTACCGTTTTTGTGCCAATGGCAGGTAAACGGGCATTAGACAGCAAGGGTCATGTGTCTTTCCCCAGTAGACCCAGAGCTGGGCACAAGGAAGCTGTTAATTAGTATTGTTGCAAAGGAAGAAGGAAGGAAGGAAGGAAACGTGGAGGGAGGGAGAGAGGGAGAAAGAAAAGGAGGGGGAAGGAGAAAGGGCAAGAAGGAAGGGAGTAGGGGGCAGGGCATGGCTTCCGTGTGCAGCCAGTTTGGCAAAATTATGCTGTGTTTTCACATCTCTCATGCACCTTTCTTTCCTCATTTTTTTTCATCCTACTTTTAATTAGTCCTTCAGCAGCTTAAACGTTCAGAGCAAACTAATTCATTCAGATACAGATGATTTCCGGTTTTCTATGCAGTAACACAGGAAAACAAAATGAAGGTCTATTCCTCCAAATGAGTAAAGTTTTAGGTTAGATCGTTGAGCCTCCTTGCCCCAGTGTGTGTGGCAAAATTAGTCTCTTTCCTTATTGAAATCCTTCCTAGATGCAGCCTCTGGTGAAGAGGTAGTGGGGCAAGCCTGGGAGTTCATCTCAACCTGGTGGATGGAGATAAAGGGAAATTTAATTAAGTTTAAAAAAATGTCTCCCATTGTCCTTGGCCAATATAGAGGAAATCTATATCCATTACTGCATACTAGCAATTAGCTTTCTAAAAGGTCTTATCGCTTTGGGCAATGGAATGTGTTGTACAGCTAACACAACAACCAGCCTGTTGGCTTTTGTAGGAAAGCCCCATGATGTCCTAGAAGTTCAGTTCAGTTGCTCAGTCATGTCTGACTCTTAGTGACCTTATAGATTACAGCATGCCAGGCTTCCCTGTCCATCACCAAGTCCTGGAGCTTGCTCAAACTCATGTCCATCAAGTCGGTTATGCCATCCAACCACCTCATCCTCTGTCATTCCTTTCTCTTTCTGCCTTCAATCTTCCCCAGCATCAGGGTCTTTTCAAATGAGTCATTCTTCACATCAGGTGGCCAAAGTATTGGATTTTCAGCTTCAGCATCAGTCCTTCCAATGAATATTCAGGAATGATTTCCTTTAGGATTGACTGGTTTGACCTCCTTGCGGTCCAAGTGACTCTCAAGAGTCTTCTCCAACACCACAGTTCAAAAGCATCCATTCTTTGGTGCTCATCTTTATGGTTTAAATCTCACATCCATACACGACTACTGGAAAAACCACAGCTTTGACTAGATGGGCCTTCCTGGAGAAGGGAAAGGCTACTCACTCCAGTATTCTGTACTGAAAAATTCCATGGATGGTGTAGTGCATGGAGTTGCAAAGAGTCGAACTCAACCGAGCGACTTTCATTTTGGCAAAGTCATGTCTCTGCTTTTTGATATGCTGTTTAGGTTGGTCATAGCTTTTCTTCCAAGGAGCAAGTGTCTTTTAGATTCATGGCTGCAGTCACTGTCCAGAGTGATTTTGGAGCCCAAGAAAATAAAATCTGTCACTCTTTTCATTGTTTCCCTATCTATTTGCCATGAAGGGATGGGACTGGATGCCATGATCTTTGTTTTTTGAGTGTTGAGTTTTAAGCCAGCTTTTTCACTCTCCTCTTTCACTTTCATCAAGAGGCTCTTCAGACCCCAGTCTGGTTCTAGGTGAGTGAGCACACCATCATGGTTATCTGGGTCATGATCTTTTTTTGTATAGTTCTTCTGTGTATTCCGGGGCTTCCCTGGTAGCTCAGAAGGTAAAGCGCCTGCCTGTACTGCGGAGACCTGGGTTCAATTCCTGGGTCAGGAAGATCTCCTGCAGAAGGAAATGGCAATCCACTCCAGCACTCTTGCTTGGAAAATCCCATGGACAGAGGAGCCTGATAGGCTACAGTCCATGGGGTTGCAAAGAGTCGGACACGACTGAGCGACTTCACTTCTGTGTATTCCTGCCATCTTTTCTTAATATCTTCTGCTTCTGTTAGGTCCATACCATTTCTGTCTTTATTGTGTCCATCTTTGCATGAAATGTTCCCTTGGTATCTCTAATTTTCTTGAAGAGATCTCTAGTCTTTCCCGTTCTATTGTTTTCCTTTATTTCTTTGCATTGCTCGCTGAGAAACGCTTCCTTATCTCTCCTTGCTTTTTTTTTGGAACTTGCATTCAGGTGGGTATATCTTTCCTTTTCTCCTGTACCTTTAGCTTTTCTTCTTTTCTCAGGTATTTGTAAGGCCTCCTCAGACAACCATTTTGCCTTTCTGCATGTCTTTTTCTTGGGAATGGTCTTGATCCCTGTCTCCTGTACAATGTCACGAACCTCCATCCATAGTTCTTCAGGCACTCTGTCTATCAGATCTAATCGCTTCTATTTGTCACTTCCACTGTATAATTGTAAGGGATTTGATTTAGGTCTTACCTGGATGGTCTCATGGTTTTCTCTACTTTCTTCAATTTGAGTCTGAATTTTGCAATGAGGAATTCATGATCTGAGCCACAGTCAGCTCCTGGTCTTGTTTTTGCTGACTGTATAGAGCTTCTCCATCCTTGGCTGCAAAGAGTATAATCAATCTCAATTTCAGTATTGACCATCTGTGTTGTCCAACTGTTTGTGGCCCCATGAATTATACAGTCCATGGAATTCTCCATGCCAGAATACTGGACTGGGTAGCTATTCCCTTCTCTAGGGGATCCTCCTAACCCAGGGATCGAACCCAGGTTTCCTGCATTGCAGATGGATTCTTTCCCAGCTGAGCCACCAGGGAAGCCCTGATTGAAGTATGAAGTGTTATTTGCTCCATTGTGTCCGACTCTTTGCATCCCCATGGACTGTAGCCTGCCAGGCTCCTCTGTCCATGGAATTCTCCAGGCAAGAGTACTGGAGTGGGTTGCCATGCCCTTCTCCAGAGGATCTTCCTGACCCAGGGAGTGAACCTGGGTCTCCCACATCGCATGCAGATTCTTTACCATCTGAGCCACCAGGGAAGCCCCTTTATTGAAATATAGTTGATTTATAAGGCTATGTTAATTTCTGGTGTACAGCAGTTATATATATACATTCTTTTTCATATTCTTTTCCATTATAGTCTGTCATAGGATATTGAATATAGTTGCCTGTGTTCTACAGTAGGACCTTGTTGCTATATGCTAAATACTACATTTATTTAGAATCTCATGTAGCTTTAAAGGAATATATGGATTTTAAAGTTTAAAAAGTTTTCACATAACTCCTGCTGACTAAAAAATGATGCTCAACTTGAGAATTTTGAGTTAAGTTTTATTTGGGGCAAAATGAGGACTGCCACGTGGGAGGCATCTTCTCAGATAGCTCTGAAAGACTGCTCCCAAGAGGTAGTGGGGCAAGATCAATATACAAGGTTTTGGTGAAGCTGGAGTTCAATACCATGAAGCACTCACTTTACAAAAGGTTTTTTGCTATTCATGAGGATCTGGTGTCACCATGAAGGGATTTAGTGCTTCTCTAGATATGAGGAGACGCAAGGATTGAGATCATAAAATCTGTTTCTAAAAACATCCAACTATCTAAAGACAGGTCCCACCAGATTCCCCGTAGCACAGAGTGCCTCACTCCATCGTGAACTCTCTTAGGGGTTGTTGAAGTTCACCAGCTACAGCAGCATGGGGTTCAATCTCCATAGAGATAGATGGCAAATGCCTTTGTTGTTCAGTCATTGGCAGTGTTCTTGGCAAGTGCCCATTTGTAGTTGACACTCCCTTGAATGTTTTTCCTTCTGACTGTCCAAGCAGCAGGTCAGTAAGCTTCCACCAGCTCAGGGATGGGGGTAGGGCTGAAGAAAAGGGACTCGTCTCTCCACTCTTCCTTATTGTTTTCATGTATTTTACTTTAACATATCTTATTAACCTGACAATATAGTCACTAATTTTTGCTTTAATCATTTGTCTTTTAAAGAAATCTTTGCAAATGAAAAAATTGTATTTACCCATTTCTTTTCATTTTCAGCCTTTTATGCAAATCAGAGTACCCATCTGGTGTCATTTTCTTAGTCTGATGAACTTCCTTTAGCTTTTTTTGTGTGTGTGTGTGCATCTTGTTTGCTGATGAAGATTTTTCTTAGGTTTTATTCAGCCGAAAAGGTCTTTATTTTGCCTTCATTTCTTTTCAATCGGATGTAGAATTCTCAGTTGACAACTGAAACAAGCAATAAATTTCCACTAGAGACTGAAGAAATGATGTTTGTATCTACAACCACAGTTTTCCAATTTTTGAAAGTTCTTTTTGGAGCTTTTGCTTTCTCCTTTGAAAATTTTCTCATAACATCTTATAGAAAATAACTAAGCATACATGTAGTGTGTGTATATATATATATATGCCAACCCTGAGAGTTGGACTGTGAAGAAGGCTGAGCGCCGAAGAATTGATGCTTTTGAACTGTGGTGTTGGAGAAGACTCCTGAGAGTCCCTTGGACTGCAAGGAGATCCAACCAGTCCATTCTGAAGGAGATCAGCCCTGGGATTTCTTTGGAAGGAATGATGCTAAAGCTGAAACTCCAGTCCTTTGGCCACCTCATGCAAAGAGTTGACTCATTGGAAAAGACTCTGATGCTGGGAGGGATTGGGGGCAGGAGGAGAAGGGGACGACAGAGGATGAGATGGCTGGATGGCATCACTGACTTGATGGACGTGAGTCTCAGTGAACTCCGGGAGTTGGTGTTGGACAGGGAGGCCTGGCGTGCTGCGATTCATGGGATCGCAAAGAGTCGGACACGACTGAGCGACTGATCTGATCTGATCTGATCTGATATATGTATATATACATTGTGATGTATAAGAAATAATAGTTATATGTCCTAACAGAATGCTAGCTAACACGAAGATGGCAATCATACTGCAGTATATAAGTGCATCTAATCAACATCTTGTAGACCTTAAGCATACACAATAGTATATGTTAATTATATCTCAATTTTCAAAAGAATCTCATTGTAAATAATTGAATATTTTCTCAACTTAGCAATGACTACCCATTCTCCTAGGATTACACCAAACTTAAACTACTAACAACTTACTTTTATTCTTCAGTGTTGATTTCCAGTGCTGATTTTTTTATTTTTAAAATATTAAAATATTTCACAGTTGTGCAGATACTATTCTTAAATGAGTACACTTTTATGCCACCCAGAGAAAATGTAATAATGGTTATTTAGCAACAGATCTGATTTAAATGTATATGGGTAACCATGGGGAAGTATCAGTATTTACTATTAGAGAATATAAAAATTCTATATTATACATATATCATATATATGTATAATTTTTCAAGTCCCTTTGAATATTTTGAAAGAAAATATTGAAGAGGTGTAAAAGTCCCTGGATAATTTTCACATATGTGTCATTTCTGAAATCTAATCAGGACAGTTAATATTTTCTATCTCTGTTCTTAATCTATGAAATAACATTTTAAAAACAGCAAGTGTTTTAATAGTCTATGAACCAGGCTATTCTTTCAGAAGGTCTCTTTCCTCTCATTAAAAGTACTTAGCAGCAAAGGGAACCTCTTTTGTATTCTCATTTTCCCTTATTTCTTTGTTTCCTCAGTGTTTTGACATATTGCATTTTTGTAGTCCTTTTGGTAGCTAAAAAAAGCTCAGCTTTCAAAAGCAATAGAATATGAAATTATTTTAAGCCTCACAAACACAGTTTTTTATGTCTTCTACAAGTGAACTTTGCTGGTTAGAGAAATAAAACAATCTATTTCCTTATCCTCTCTCATCTTTTCCAGATCGAAATTTATTAAACCCGGCTTTCCTGAACATAAATCAATACCATGTGGGATGTTATTTATTGTCAGTAACAAAGTGGAGTGCGTGGTATGGCATAGGATGTGATCAGAAGACACAGTTGACATTTGAACATGAGGCTTCCTGCTCCATGGTTATGTGGCGCTTCCTGTTCAGGTGAAGACAACCCAGGATGGAGGGCTATCCAGGGTGTTGGAGCAGGATATAGAAATTACAGAACCAATAACACGTCCTGGACTACTCTCAGGAAAGATAGAATCATCAATTCAGATTTTAATAGAAAAGTAGAATTTTGTTTTCAAACATAAGATTCACTACTGTTTGGTCACAGAATTGAATTTTCCCTTGGAGAGTTGGTTCATTTATTCTGATGTATTCTCCTTCCCTGCATGAGACCCAGAGTCATGTTCCTGAGATGCCAAGGCTGTATTTGAGAGATCAGAACAGGGCATAGAGGGTGCGAGGCTGGTTTAGCTTTTGTTTCTACAGAGTGGGAATGGAATGATCAGCTTTTAATCTGTTATTTTACAGATGTCACTAATTTTTTGTCTGATTTAAATGGTACTTATTTCAAGCTCAGTGCTCCCATGTGTGTGTGCATGCATGCATGCCCATAAGTGTGTGGCACACATGTGTGTACATGCATGTGTGCATGTACAAACAGAGTCAGAATCAGCTCTCACTCACCCTGGAGCCTGACATCCAGAGGAAATAATTGCCACAGGAAGATCACCACAGCGGTCAGTTTGCTCAAAATTATACACTTAAGATGTTAGTTTTAGATGAAAGCAAATACAAATGCAAATTTTTAAAGATGTACTAAACGTGCAAATTCATCATGAGATTGTTATAAATATCTGCTCAACTGAAAAGTGGCTGAGAGTTAGACTGCATCTACCCTTCTCCATGATACTAAGCACCCCTGAGTGATTTCAGTACCTCCCCAACAGATTTTATCCTGACTCACTCTAGTTTTAAAAATTGATCTCTTTTGCATAAATTCTGCTTCAAGTGTCCCCATGAACACATCTCAATGGCTTTTACTCTAATTGCAATGTGAAAAGTTCCAATCAGTATGTTTGCTGCTGTTGAACTGTAAAGATTTTTATTTTCAAAGAACTGTGAATAACAAATGACAATTAAGGTACTTACAATGGCCCTTGTTCTGAGCTCCCCACTCCGGTGCAGCCTTGGGGAGCCTCTTTTGCTTTCTTCTGGGGAGATGCTTTGTTGACATTCTCTCATCGAGTCCTGGGCTTTTAATTCAGCTGTTACACTGAGATGCGACTTCCCCGGGCACCCTTGTGGTTCTAGTTTCTTACCAGGAGTTGAGTTACTCATCGTCTCAGGAACCTTTCACAGGTTCTTTCCCCAAAACTGAAATCAGCTCCACTGCTGTGAAATTCACCTCCACTTGAGTCCCGTGTTATCTCGGCAAATTGCATCACCCTGGAACTACTATTTTGAGGAGATTCGCTGTGAAGTTTCTAAGCCTTTTTGAAATGCTTCAGAAATCTACATTCCATAAAAACAAAACAAAATAAACAATCAAAAAAAGACTATATGTATGCTGCCTCTGAGGTCAAGAAGACATGAATTGTGTGGAAGCACATGTCCCAGGCTGACAACATGTCCTCAGCCGAGTGTGCCTTAATCACGGAGGTGCCACTTACATGGGGCATCTGTCACAAGCCACAGCATAGACGGCTTCCTTTATATCTAGCAGTGTCTTTGTGCCACACACCTGGTAACCATCCTTATCTTTATCCCAAAGTAAAAATAAACAGCATCTGGTATGTGATGAATTGTGTCCCCACAAATTCATATATTGAAGCAGTGACCCCCAGTATCTTGGAATGTGACTGTACTTGTAGACAAGGTCTTGAAAGAGATGGTGGTGGTGCTCAGGTGCTCACGTCCAACTGTGACCCCATGCACTGTAACCCACCAGGCTCCTTTGTCCATGGGATTACCTCCAGGCAAGAATACCCCAGTGGGTTGCCATTTCCTGCTTCAAGGAATCTTCCCCAGCCAGGGATTGAACCCACATCTCTGTCTCCTGCATTGGCAGGCAGATTCTTTACCACTAGTGCCACCTGGGAGGCCCTGTGAAACAGGAGTTTAAATTAGATCATGAGAGTGGGCCCTAATCTGGTAGCAGCTGTGTGTGCTTTTGAGAAAAGTACGTTAGGACATAAGGACATAAGGACAGAGGGAAGACCGTGTGAAGACCCAAGGGCGCTTTGGACATTTGCACACCCAAGAGAGAGGGTGAGGAGACAGCTATCCTGCTGACACCTTGATCTTGGACTTCTTACCTTCAGGACTCTGAGAAAATAACTTTCTGTTGTTTAAGCCACCCAGTCTGTGGTACTTCACTCCGGCTGCCCTAGGAAACTAAAACGGCTTCTCAGTGGCTAACTGGAACAGCTTGCACTCTGACCTGGGACCCTGTCTCTGCACCTGCCTCTGCTCTTTTCATTGGGTTTCTGCTGGAGCTCCACTGAGGACCAGCTACCAAAGATCACTGCAACAAAAACAGTCTTAGAATCTTAAGTAGGTATGATCTTTCATATTTTCATGTATGATTTTTGCCTTCAAAATTTGTTTTGCCAAACAAGTAAATCAGTATTCCTAAATGTGCACATTGTGTATTTACAAAAGGACTCTATGGTGGCTCAGATGATAAAGAATCCACCTGCAATGCTGAAGACCCAGGTTCCATCCCTGGGTCGGGAAGATCCCCTGGAGGAGGGAATTGCACCCCACTCCAGGATTCTTGCCTGGAGAACTCCGTGGACAGTGGAGATGGAGACTGGCAGGCTACAGTCCATGGGGTCACAAAGAGTCGGACTTGACTGAGCGACTAACACTTACGGATCTAAGTCTCCTTATTTTAGTGCAAATATCCCAAAAAATTTCTTTACTGATACTATTTCCTAGTCTGTATCTAACTTTACATTTTCTAAAATCATATCAAGCTTTACTTTTCCTTTGACAGTCAGACTTGGTTTCTCTAACCTTATTTGTTTGTGCAAGTCAGCATTACAGGTTCTAATATCTGCTAAGCTGGTCTAGTTTGTGTCAATTGCCTCCAGAGTTTTCATGGTATCTTTCCTTTCCCCTTTGGATTCCGTCATCACGTCCCCTGGTATCTTGAATGATGGTGCTGTCTGCCCACGATCCTCTTTCAGTGACTCAAATTCAGGGGAAATCAGTGGAAGTTAATGCTCTCCATAGTTTCTCAGAATCGTTCCACGTCTTCCCATTTTTCTTACATAAAATTGAGACCAAAACATTGAAAATCTCCTTCTAACAAAACACTAAGCATTTACATAGCATTATCACCGTGATTCAGGTCCTGTGACAAATGCTTTAATATGATTATTCTCCATTTTCCTGATGAGGAACCAAGAGTTAGAAATTGAATGCATTTCCAAAGCTGACACGGGGGTCACATTTTGGAAATAACATGTAAGCCCAGGTCTGCTTGATTTTACCACTAAACTTAAACCATCTATATGGATTCTTTTTCAGAGATTCAGGGTTTTTCTTTTCATTTTTAATGACACTTATTATTTTCTTTCTAATTTTACAGCCAATACATATTAAATTTAATCATAATCTGCACCCCCCCAGAGATAACCATTTAACATTTTGATGTATTTCCTCCCAATGCATACATTTATATTTTTTTATTTACTACTTACTTATTCGGAGAAGGCAATGGCACCCCACTCCAGTACTCTTGCCTGGAAACTCCCATGGACAGAGGAGCCTGGTAGGCTGCAGTCCATGGGGTCACAAAGAGTCGGACACAACTGAGCGACTTCACTTTCACTTTTCACTTTCCTGCATTGGAGAAGGAAATGGCAACCCACTCCAGTGTTCTTGCCTGGAGAATCCCAGGGATGGGGGAGCCTGATGGGCTGCCGTCTGTGGGGTCGCACAGAGTCGGACATGACTGAAGCGACGCAGCAGTACAGTGACTTACAATTCTATGTTAATTTCAAGTACACAACACAGTGATCCAATATTTCTCTGCATTATAGAATGATTACCAGACGAGTCTAGTCTTTCACCATAGAGATTTTTACATTATTACGACTCTGTTTCCTATGTTCTACATTTCATTCCTGTGACGTTTACTTTCATTTATTTTGTAACTGGAAATTTGTACCTCTTAGTCTCTCTCACCTATTTCACCCTTTACCTTGACTGAAGGTGGTTACCTTCTGGTGACCACCTGTCTGTTCTCTGTGTCTATGAGTCTGTTTCTGGTTTGTTCTGTTTGTTCGCGTGTTTTTTAGATTCCATGTGTGAGGGAAATCACACAGTATTTGTCTTTCTCTGACTTATTGCACTTAGCGTCACACCCTATTGCACTTAGCGTCACACCCTCTAGGTCTATGTTGTCACAAATGGAAAGATTTCATTGCCTTTTTTTTTAATAGCTGAATAATATTCCGATGTGCGTGAATACTACATCTTTATCCATTCATCTGATGGATACTTTGCTTCCATGTCTTGGCTATTGTAAATAATGCTGCCATAGGGGCTTCCCGGGTGACTCAGATGGTAAAGAATCTGCCTGCAGTGTGAGATACTTGGGTTTGATCCTTGGGTTGGGAAGATCCCCTGGAGGAGAGCATGAAAATCCACTCCAGTACAGTCCATGGGGTTGAAAAAAGTTGGACACGACTGAGCGACTACACATAGTACCGCACCACACACATGAACAATAAGGGTACATGTATCTTTTCTCACTAGTGTTTTTGTTTCTTTGGATTAATAGGAGTTGAATTGCTGGAAGCTAGGGTAGTTCGATTTGTAGTTTTTGAGGAACCTCCACACTGCTTTCTAGAATTTCCATTCCCACCAACAGTGCACAAAGTCTCCCTTTTCTCCACATCCTCTCCAGTGTTTGCCTCTGAAACCCCAGTGCTCACTTCCCTAGAAGGAAGGACTAGCCAGGAGGGACTCCTTACCGCGTTTGCAGGCTAAGACAGAGTCAGCTGCGCTTCTCACAGAACGAGATGGCTCTGAGCCGTGCACCACGTGCACAGCATTGAGTCCCCATCGGATCCCGAAACTTCATTCTTGAGCTTCTACAAATAGAATTTTAAATTACCTATCCTAAAAACATAATTTATTCTGAAACAATTACCTTAACTTTAACATTTGAAACAATTATATGTAACTTTGAACATAAAATTTTTATTTTATTCTGAGGTCAACCATGGAAAATGCATATCCCCATAGACCACTTATGAAGTCAATACTGGTTGAATCAAATTATCAGATGTTTTAAGATGACATTTTCCACCTGATACACAGCAGTTCCATGTTTATGTCACCATAGCTGGTGACATATGATGACTGTCTTTTGTTGCACCACCTTGACAACCAGGAAGGCCGCTTGGTGCCAGTTGTCACCTGTGACACCCCCATGCTGAGGCTGCTAGAGCTCCAGTGTGTTTTACTGACAGCTCACAACTGCATACCAGTCAGCACTGCTTGGAGAGCTGGGAAATCGTTTGTGCCTTTGTGGGCAAGACAGATTATCCATGCTAAGCTTGAAATGTTTAATTATGTATGACTAAATGAGGCTCGCTCTTTGTAATTTGCATGTTCACACCGTTTCAGCATTAAAAGAATATGTATGTGTATATATAGCAACAGCAGAGAGGAAAATTACTGATACAAGTAGGAAACCCAATGGAATACAGGCCAATTATATATCTAATAGCAAACATTAGCCTCCTCTATTTAGAAAAATTAATATACAATGTATTTATATTAAAAATAACTCCTCTGGTTCAAAATGCACCTACCCCACTG
The DNA here is from genome assembly GCF_055505025.1 of Bos grunniens. Taxonomy (NCBI): domain Eukaryota; kingdom Metazoa; phylum Chordata; class Mammalia; order Artiodactyla; family Bovidae; genus Bos; species Bos grunniens. The sequence continues at coordinate 62,158,204 of NC_141178.1, read as the reverse complement.
ACTATATTTTTCAAATATTACAGTGGAAATATCAGCTTAAATCTGTCTACTTTACAGTCTAGAACATGGTGAGGTAGATGTTTGTTCTTCTTACAGTGACCTTTCATGACGGGTCATTTAATTTGATCAGTTACAGAATGTTTTCTGCCAAAACTCAGCCTCTCTAATGCTTCTAAGATTTTGAAATTAGATGCGAATCAAAATCTACAAGTACGTAGTAAATGGTAGCATGGTATGATAAAATGGCACGAAAGATAACCAAAGCATTCAGAAAAACAAAATGTAAAATCTTGACTCTCCTTTAAACTCTGATTTTAAGTCAAATTTGCTTGTGCCTAATGCAATTCAGAGCCTATATTTGTTTAGCAATATATGCAGAGAGAGAAGTCAGAGCACCCAGGAGAAACGAATACCAGCCTCATATTGAGCAGAAAAAAAAAATATATATATCTTAAGCTTGGTTTCTACTCTAAAAATCTGCTTTATAGCATTTCTAACTTTCTGAGGAGGCAAAATTATGGGGATCACCACATGCCACGCAGCTCCAACCTTGGGACTCTCAGTGGCTCAGACAGCCCTACCTCAGTCGCTTTCACCCATCACTCAGGGGAGCATATGATGCGGGGTGCACTTGGCTCCCAAAGATGCAGCAAGGACCACAATAATTTAACCCTCATTTTAGTCATATGTGTTTCTAGCTGACAGAGGTTTTAAAAATTGAATCCATATAGAGAAGATACCTCACAATCTTGTGTACGAGCTGGAGGTGTTGGGAATAACCCTGCTGTCAAATCACAAAGAAGGCTGGGTTTGCCAAGACAGGCAGTGGAGGCCAGGGTCAGGATGGCCATGAGGGAAGATGCAGCCCTGGGGAGCTGTGCACGCCTGGAGATGCACTCTGCTCTGCATTACCTAAAGCTGCATCTTCAAGGATCAGTCAGGACTTTCTTTTTTCTATTTCTAATGAGACAACCATGCAGATGTCATGATTGGGGCTTCCAAGGTGGCTCAGTGGTAAGGAATCTGCCTGCAATGCAGGAGACATGGGTTTGATTCCTGGGTCAGGAAGATCTGCTGGAGAAGGAAATGGCAACCCACTCCAGTATTTGTGCCTGGGAATCTGGTGAATAGAGGACCCTGGTGGGTTATAATCCATGGGGTCGCAAAAGAGTCAGATAAAACTGAGCAACCGAACAACAACAAGGAAAGAGACCCAGCAGGACAGAGGTCCTGCTTGTGCAGTGGACGCTGTGCTCATAGCGGGACCAGCAGAGTCTGGGCAGTGACAAATTCTGGAGAAGAAATCAACTGTCCCTTCTTAGATGTAAAATCTCAGAAACTTAATCTTGTTTTTAATCATTGAAATCTAAGTAAGGTGTTAGGAATTAAAATGGCCTTTGAAATATCACATACTTGAAATTCTACTATAATTTTATTCATTGTTTCTAAAAGAATTGGGCAGCACTTCATAACTTTATATTCTGAATTGACTGAAAAAAATATTGAACTAATTTGTTTCCAAAGAGATTTTGGAAAAACAAACAAACAAAAACCCCCTGATGTGAGTATCGAATGGTCATCATGAAAATATGTCAAAATGTGTTTCCTATTTATGCCATTCTCATCTGCTATGGTTTGTTTACACAGGCTTGTCTCATGACTTTAAAATGGAATAATTAGAGTGAAGCACAACGACTCTTGAGATTGTATTTCCTTTTTTCCCAAGACTCCTATGATGTGTGTAAACCCTTCAACAGCAGCACTTATCTTCTGAAGATAATTAGGTATGTTTACTTTTCAAGAGATGGGCATAGAGTTGAGAAAAATGTGTTCAATCAAGAAAAAAATGTATTATTTGCTTAACATAATATACTGTACTATGAACTGGTCACATAAATCTTAGATGAAGACTGCAAAATATCCTACAGTGATGGTTTCCAATCCAATTGAATACCCCAGGGACACACAAAATGACTACGAGTAACAGGAAATACATATAGTTATGTATTTATTCTATCAGATCCATGGATGTTTTATTATCAACAAAATGTACTGGCATGGTAGTCCATTTATAAGATGTACATATAACATCAGTGCTCAGGAAAGTGTTTTATTGATAAAACTGTGCTGTTAGAAGTCTTCAGGAAAGAGGTCCTGTCCAAAGACACCAATGATGGTGGAACGTGTTTTCACATTCTTGAGCTTCATCCCTGATAAGGGGCTCTCAGTCTGGCCAGACAGTCACCTACTATTTGTCTGGGTTCTGCAACCATCCAGATATCTCCAGGTGTACAGAGGTTTCCTGCTCAGCTAAGGAAAAGTCATAAAATTCTGACTCATTAAGAAATTGTCAGAAGATCTCAAACAGATCACCTTTTCATCTCAATCTTATTGATGATACCAGAAAACTGAAATTAATATCCTGCCGAATAAATGACCATAGAGTGAGGGGCTGTTCTTAGACTCCCTGAAGTTCACCTCATCCTCAGCTCCATTGCTTCAACTCTCTGAACCAGAAGGAAGAATTCCTAACCTCACCCTTGAATATTTCACAGTGTGAGACTGAGTGCTTCATGCTTTCTTTGCACATATGTGCACATACATGTGTACACATTTAACAGGAATTATAAGTGACACTATTCCTAACAGCATCGTGTATACACACAGGAAACAAGTAAACCATCACAGGACACCACACGGTAAAGTGAATTCATTTTCCCCATGTTTATGGGAGATGGGTGGCAGAGGTAAATTTTAATAATTCATTTGTTCAGCTTCCTGGAGGGAATAATTTTTAAAAACAGTGGAAATTTTTAACTCAATGGATTTTCAGTTTAATGTCAGAGAAATGTCAGAAACTAGATATTTGCATAACTTCTGGGATTCCCTTTAAATTAAAAGACTTTGGAAAATAATTAGAAATGTAATATATGCAACCTTATCTTGTCCTAAAGCATCCAGTACGTGAACAAAGCTCAGAACCATCAATGTTAACAGAGTGAGACCTTCACAGAACAGTCATGTCTATCAAAAGTGTATTTACAAGGCACGGTGGCAAGGATTTCCATAGCATGATTTATGAAATCATAATGAAGTACCTACTTCATAACATGGCTATAAAACTAAGTAGGGAGGCATTACTCTATTTTATGGAAAATAAAGTAATTTAGATGAACTTCAATTTTCATTTCAAATGCCATAACTCTTCCTATGATTTATTAAAAATGCCATATTCCCGTCTCTGTGATTTGTTAAAGGTGCCATCTTCCCGTCTCCAGTCAATCCGCACATCTGTGTTTCATCACCAAGTATCAACGCTTGAAAAATACCACGAAGGATCATTTTCCATTGAAAGGTTTACTCCTGACATTTCTTGTATAATATCTGTAAGATGTAACTAATACTTGTTAAATGAATGTGTTTCCATGACATCTGGGGACAACCGATCCAAGTGACCCTTGTGAGATGCTTTCGATCAGTCTGTCCCGTGGGCCACACCATCACCACTGTGTATTGGGCAAATACCACAGTTGTTTCTCTATTTCCCTCTGCCTTGAAATATTTATATGTTGGTGAGTATTTCTGCTTCACCTTCATCTTTGAAGGTGGGTCATTCAGAACTCAGTCAGCAGAGGAAATTTCCTCCAGTGCCAGGAGGGAGAACTCTGGAACTTCCACTATAAAGTTGGTACCCGGGGATGAGCAACAAGAGCTGATGACAGCATATGGCTGTCTGCTAATTCACTGCTGATAAGAAGCAGTTTTCTTGTTGTGATCAGATAAGGCACAATGACTGCAGCCATGAAATGAAAAGACAGTTGCTCCTTGGAAGAAAAACTATGACAAACCTAGACAGAATATTAAAAAGCAGAGACATCACTTTGCCAACAAAAGTCCGTATAGTCAAAACTATACTTTTTTTTCCAATAGTCATGTACGAATGTGAGAGTTGGACCATTAAGAAGGCTGAGTGATCAAGAATTGATGCTTTCAAACTGTGGTGCTGGAGAAGACTCTTAGAATCCCCTGGACAGCAAGGAGATCAAACCAGTCAATCCTAAAGGAAATTAAGGAGTGATTGGAAGGAGTGATGCTGAAGCAGAAGCTCCAATATTTTTGCCACCTGATGTGAAGAGCCGGTTCACTGGAATCTGATGCTGGGAAAGATTGAGGGCAGGATGAGAAGGGAGTGACAGAGGATGAGATGTTATCATTGACTCAATGGATATGAATTTGAGCAAACTCCAGGAAAGAGTGAAGGACAGGGAAGCCTGGCATGCTTCAGTTCATGGGGTTGCAAAGTATCAGAGATGGCTTATTGACTGAACAACAGATTTTATGGAGGAAGCAGATAAGAAGCAGTAGTATCTTGCCCCCAGCAGTGGAGCCTTACAAGTTCTGAGCAGAGTTGGTAACCTGTACCCTGCTAGTCCATCTTGGGTTTGGGGGGACATGAAGAACTTCCAAGTCCATCTCCATTGATGTGATTAGTGCTGGTCAGAGAGCAAGAATCTGAGGACTCGAGGAGGATAAATGTGCCTCTTAGCTGTAAGCTCAGAGCTTGGTTTCTAGATGTTTCTCATTCTGGGCCAGGTGACCACAGGCCAGTGGACCCAAATAGGCCATTTCTCCAGTGTGGTTCCAGGCCTTACTCCCAATGGGAAACCTTCTAAACTTGATTCCCTGGCCTTTTGAAGATTGTCTGAGCTGCCTAAGATTCATTAAAAAGTTCCTTTGCTGTTTAAAGTTTTACTCCTGTTTGTGAACTAGCTGTGGTGGATGAGAAGCCCATGGAGGCAGGTGTAGAGGGTGAAAGATTTCCTAAAATGGCAGGACCCTGGTCACCAGGTGTGTTTGCTGGGAGCAGCAGGAGGAGCTGGCGGAGGCCCTGTAAACCCCTTACACTGTTAGCATTGTCTGAAGCCTGGGCATGTGGATATGGCATGCACACCTCTGGTGGGGAAGGATGAAGCACTGAGGCCTGGGCCTCCTGGGATGTGGGCCACGGCCATCAGCACAGGGCGGAGGAATCTCCACCCTCCTGGGGCCATCACTCTGGTCCTCTCTCCAGGGCAGATCAACCTCTCCTGATGTGATGTAATGAAAATATTGGTCTTTGTGCCCAGTTCCTGACATGCAGCTTCTGTAACTCTTGAAGTTTCCAGAGTGGTGAGGGTGTAGTTTGTGGGTTAATGAGCTGGCTGGTGGCCAGTTGCCCCACAGAATGGGGTAGGTCACCAGAAAGTCAAGGCTTGATTAGAAGTTGAGTTTCAGCACCCTGACCTTTAGGGAGGAGACAGGGGGATGAGACCAAATCAATCTGTAAAAGCCAGTGTTTTCAACAATCACATCTGCACAGTGAAGTCTCCATAGTAACCCTCCAGCAGTGGAGTTGATCAGTTCTCAGTTGGAAAACACACCCATGAGACAGGAGTCTGGCCTACCAGTCCCCCAGGGACAGAAGTTCCTGCTCTGAACATCTACAGGAACCGCCCCCATGGCTGCTCATCTGCAGCCATGTTATGTAAGTGAAGTGTCTTCCTAAGTTGTGTGCGTCTTTCTAGACAGTTTCCAAACCTGAAGGGGAGATTTGGAAGCCCCTGGTTGACAGCTGATTTGTCTAAAGTGCAGATGGCAACTTAAGGCTTTGGATTGGAGTTTGAAGTAGGGGCAGTGCCGCAGGACTGAGCCCTTAACCTCTGGGGTCAGCAGTAATAGAACTGAATTGCAGAACACCAAACTGTTGTCCAGAGAGCTGGAGAACAGACCTGAGTGAGAAACACTCCCGTGTATATGTAGTGCCACAGAACCATTGTGAGTAAAGTAGCTCATACAGACCTTGGAGGTTATTATTCACAACAGCTGGAGAAACGCTCTCTGTGCTGGGTGCTGTGGTCAGATGGCACCAGTTAGGTGAGAAGGTCCTTGTACCCCAGCCAGCGTCACTGCCAGTGTCTGCACTGGACTAGACAACCTGAGGGGAGAAACGAGGTTCCAGCAGAGAGTTCAGAGCTCAGCTGTTCCCTGGTGCACAGGGAGAGAAAGGGAATTAGAACAGGAAGTACAGGTGTGGTGGGCGTGTTCTGGGAAGAACAGGTGTGGTGGGAATGTTCTCCCTCCAAGACTGGAGAGTTGCTGTTACATCAAGAGGGGTCGACACCTAACAACCTGGTGTCCACCTTGGTGGGGAGACTTCAGGGGGATTATTCTCCTGAAATCAAGGGTGTTCCTTATTGACTCTACAGCCTGAATCAGAATCCTGAGGTGTCCTGATAATGCAGTTTATGTTTGGAAGTTAGGATCTGTGTTGATTTCGAAACAGGGAACAATGAGGTTAATGGTTGCATTTCATTATGATCCAAATTCAAGGTGCCCTGGATTTGATTTCAGGGATAGGTTTAAATAGAGAAGAGCTTCCAATGCTTGCGGCTGAGAAATTGATGGGAAATGCACAGTTTCTCTCTGCAACTTGAGAGACTGGATCAGGGTCACGTCAGGGCTCACTGCCTCTCAGGGGGCAGAAAAGATAATGACAATAATGATAAGAGTAATGATAGAAAACAAATGTGTTTGAAGCTGACTCTGTGCTGAGCACAGTTTTAGGTTCCCAACATACCAGAAGTCATTTCATTGCCATATCAATCTGTAGTGCAAGTGTGACATGTGCCTCCATCTGATGGAGGAGACACTGAGGCCCACGGCTGGGAGGTGATGGAATCAGTGTCTGGAGAGTGGACACTGGAAGTGCTGTGGAGCTCAGAGAACACACGCATGAAGATGGGCCTCTCGGAAGTCCAAGGGGTTTTCAAGGGCTAACTAGCTGAAGAGCCGAGGTTAAAAACACTCCTGGACCATGCTGAATTTTCAGGACACTTGATTTCTAAATAGAAAGATGGTGATGGTGGAGAAAATAGTTCTGCCTCCCTAACTGCAACTCGCTTAAAACTTGAAGACATCAAATATGAGAAGGAGTTGGAGGCCATTTGTGGAGGTCAGTCTGTGCTGCTCACCATACTATCCTGAGGCTGGTCCAGGGGTGGAAAGATACAGATGGAGACCCCTGGCAGCTGCGTGCACTTGAGGGGAGAGGGGCCAGGCACAGGGCAGGGCCACTCCCATCGCTGGGGGTGGCAGGTCGGCGCTCCTATGCAGACACACGGCCGAGCCTAATAGTCCCCTCACTAGAGGGTGGCATGAGTTTGGAACTGCAGCAGCTACTTAATCAAGACAAGGATCATGAGTGGAAACCCTTGATATTTGCAGAGTTTTTCTGACCACAGGATTTTTTAAAATTGTGGTCATGAAAGAGAAGTATTGGAACTGAAGTGAGCCAGCAGGGGCAGAATTAAGCAGATATTTTTCATACACGGATGAAAATGGCTACTCACTCCAGTATCCTTGCCTTGAGAATTCCATGGACAGAGGAGTCTGGCAGGCTACAGTCCAAAGGATTGCAAAGAGTTGGACACGACTAAGCATAAGTACCAAAGAGTTGGACATGACTAAGCACAAGTACCTACTTTTCATACATTTCCAAACAAGGACTGAAACCCCCACCCCTGTCACTGCAGCACCTTATACTCAGCTTTCAGCCCATGAGCATCAGGCCAGACCCCTGGGTTAGGTGACCTCACCTCAGATACCTGTCAAACTTCACAAGAGAGCTAGGCCACGCAGCACAGGAAGCAGGTTAGTTTCCTGAGGTTTGGGGTCTGTGGCACCAATACCATACGGGGCTTTGCAAGAGGATGTACCCACATGGGATTAGTGTGACCTTGGCCCTTACACCTCAACAGAAAAGGGGCTGGGGTCTGTAGAGGTTCCCCTGGGACTTCAGGCTGCAGCCAGAGAACAGGAGCAGGGAGGACCTGTCTATTTGTAAACACAGCATCCTATCCTGGAAGCAGGAGGAAGAATCACAGGTAAGTTGTAGGAACAATTAATCTCGCAACAGAAATGTCGTGTACGGGAGAAAGCAAAGTCTAGAGATAACCAGTGACCTAACCCTCCCTCCCAATGGCACCAATCTTACCCCTAAAATGTGACTTCTTCCTAATTAGCGTTTGTGCTAAGTCGCTTCAGTCATGTCTGACTCTTTGCGACCCTATGGACTGTAGCCTGCCAGGCTCCTCTGTCCATGGGATTCTCAAGGCAGGAATACTGGAGAGGTTTTGCTGTGCCCTCCTCCATGGGATCTTCCTGACCCAGGGATCAAACCCACGTCTCTTACATCTCCTGCACTGGCAGGAGGGTTCTTTACCACTAGCATCACCTGAGAAGCCCCAAAGAGAAGCTGTGTATGCAAAGTAAGTGGATTTGATTATGTATGATGTCATTAACTTTTCCATTTTAAAATACAACCATAATATTCATTCATATTTACTTCATCATCAAGATTCTGAGTGATAAATCAGGTAATACCAGAACAAAATAAATGCATGTATATTACTCCCTTAACATGGTGATCCTTAAACCTTGAGTCAGTTGGATTCAGGTACATGGAGTGGAACGAACACTTCCTATGAGTTGATTTGCAATTTGATAATGATGTTGACAGACTTCACTCTTTCAAGAATATGTGAATGTAGAAAGGATTGCTTAGGGCCTAGGTTTCAGGAAATCTCAACAATCATTAGGCTTTTTAAGTTTCAGCGTTATGTCGTCATTTAGTCTCTTAAGTTGGTCCAACTCTTTGCAGCCCCTTGGACTGCAGCCTCCTAGGCTCCTCTGTCCATGGAATTCTCCAGGCAAGAAGAGTGGAGTATGTTGCCATTTCCTTCTCCAGGAGATCTTCCTGACCCACAGATTGAACCTGGGTCTCTTGCGTCTCCTGCATTGGCAGGTGGGCGACTGAAAAACAATGATGACATCCTATCCAGGGAACTTCACTCGAAGGAGGACGAGTGCTCCCGTGTCAGTCTCAATATTCTCAGCAGTTAGCTTCTTTTTCCCTCACGGTAGCTGCAAACCACATTGCCGTTCATTTTCCCTCTCTTGCACTGACAGCTACGGGTTCGACGCCAAAATATTGCTCAACTGCAGTATTTTCAGAAATGTGGCACATGACCAATTTTCGAAATTATTTTGATCCCTTCTTCTTAAAGTTTTCTCCTTTATTTTCCCGTTAAGATCATCTCTTAAACCCTTTGTTTAATTTTGGTGTATCATTTGTTGTTGTTCAGTTGCTAAGTTGTGTCTGACTTTTTGCGACCCCATGGACTGGAGCATTTCAGGCTTCCCTGTCCGTCACCATCTCCTGAAGTTTGCTCAAACTCACGTCCATTTGGCTGGTGTTGCTATCTAACCAGCTCATCCTCTGCCGGCCCCTTCTCCTGGATTTTAAATCCAAATATTTTTGGAATAAATGAGAGGAAATGTGTCAGAGGTAAGTGAAAACAAGAATAAAAAGAAGTTAGTTTAGAAGTTAAATAAATATATTTCATATCAAAGTATTTTCTCTCTGTGCTTCTGAACTATTGTGGTCTGCCAACTGCTTTTTCAAAACACTTCAAAGCCTTGCTGATCTCTGGGATCCGGAAAGCAGCTGAGACTGAGCTCTGTGACGCGAGTTGCAAGTCTCAGTTCTGTGTAGCCCCATGCTGGCTTACTGAGGCGTCTTCATTTTTGGAGGCATCCAGGGAAAACCTCACGTGGTTCTCAGCTTAGCTGCTCTATAGGTGGGTGGCATGGCTCCTTTACAGTCCAATTCCCTGGTCTTTTGGCTCTTAGAGCAGTTTTTACAGGTTCATTGCAGGGGCTCCAAAACACTCCGATTGCCTTTACTGCATCACTTCAGTGGTCACATGGTGAGAATCGCAGAGTTCCAGACACACAGCAGGAGGTGGGATAACTAGAGGAGGTGCTTCACACAGAGACTTTTCTTTGTAGGGCTCGTATTCCTTTTCAGAAAGGCAGGTGTTCCTCTGGGTACATCCTCTACATATCATAGTAAATGTCCCATTTATAAAATAAATGTGTAGTTATTCAAACCTTTCCTAGTTCAGTTTTGCTAGATCATTAAATCAATTTTAAAAAGTGATACAATTAGTATCAGCAACTTTTAGATTTATTTATAGTCTGTTTTGTTGAATAATAGCAAACCCACTTTGATGACATTGTTATCAACATACAGGGACTTTTCTTCCAGCAGGAGAATGATCTGGATTACTCTTTACATGAGTGAGTGTTTTGTATTTTGAAGCTACTACTGACAAGTCTCTTATACTGAAACCTGTATAACCTGAAAGAGGTGTGTCAGTGGAAAATCCTTGTTCCATAAATGGAGGAGTTATTTCTTAAGATAAGAGGCTGAGGAAGTGGGGAACATTTCCAAGTGCATTTAGGGGTTGTGTTCGTGCTGTCTCTCATTCGTGTCTAACTCTTTGTAACCCCATGGACTGTAGCCCGCCAGACTCCTCTGCCCATGGGATTCTCTAGGCAAGAATACTGGAGTGGGTTGCCATTTCCTCCTCCAGAGGGTCTTCCAGATCCAGGGATCAAACCTGTGTCTCCTATTGGCAGGCGGATTCTTTACCACTGAGCCACCTCAGTTCAGTTTAGTTCAGTTCAGTTGCTCAGTCGTGTCTGACTCTTTGCGACCCCATGAACAGCAGCACGCCAGGCCTCCCCATCCATCACCAACTCCCGGAGTTCACCCAAACCCATGTCCATTGAGTTGGTGATGCCATCCAACCATCTCATCCTCTGTCATCCCTTTCTCCTCCTGCCCTCAATCTTTCCCAGCATCAGGGTCTTTTCAAATGAGTCAGCATCAGGTGGCCAAAGTATTGGAGTTTCAGCTTTAGCATCAGTCCTTCCAATGAAAATTCAGGACTGATTTCCTTTAGGATGGACTGGTTGGATCTCCTTGCAGTCTAGGAAGCTCTTTTGGGTATTAGACAGATGGAATTGAGGGTTGTGACTCGAACTTTTTCTTCTTTTCCTTTTTTTAAAAAAGATTTTGGCTGCACTATGTGGCATGCAGGATCCTAGTTCCCTAATCATGGATCAAACCCGAGTCCTTGCTTTGGGAGCCCAGAGTTTTAAGCACTGGACCGCCAGGGAAGTCCATAGCTTACTTTTAAACCTGATGCCTGGGGCTCCTGTGTTTGGTGGAAGCTGTAAGTGGTGAGATTTGAGAGGTAGTGTGATATGAGGAACAGGAAGCATGAAAATACAATTTTCTGTAAAAACTCTCTGCCATCCAGGCCAGACTCTCGTGGGATCTCCCTGGCCAGAAGAATCGACAGGACTGGGTCATGAGGCTAATCCAGGCGAGGTCTGTGTGAGCTTTCTGCACAGGAGATTGGACACCTTACAGGTTTGGGCACTGCTAGGGAAGGCCCTGAAGTGTAGGAATACAGAGAACATTAGTTTTTTCCCCAGAACTACAAGACTTCCACGTTCCTGTGTTTGAATTTCAAAGGCCAATAAGCACTTCTTAGCCCAAACCAAATAAGAGCTATCTCCAGGGTATCAAGGGAAATCTTGGGGACACACAGAATCTGGAAAACACCTGCTGTTGGTAGAGCTGAAGCTCGCAGTCTCTGAGGACAGCCCAAAGGGTGATGTAAGGTGATCTGGAGGCTGCGGTGACCGTGGTGGACACCCCAAAATATGATGTCCATTCAGGGCTGTTTTAACTGAACTTAACTTAAGCTGGGGGTTGGACGTGTTGCTGGAAGTCAATGCTATCTGATCCCCAAGGAATATTCTGGAATAATGCCTCCTGAGTGGAGACAGAATTGCCCACAGGATGGGGCAGTATTTGCAGCAGAGATTATGTCATGTGAACATGACATGATAGAAGGGCGCTGAACAGATGGCTTGGCACAAAGGCAGGATGTGAAGGCCAATGGAAGGGTCTGAAGGGCTGTTTGAAGATCGTTTCTTGTGAAGTACAGCCCTTGGCAGCTAAAATCAAAAAGTTCACTTCAGCAAAGCCAGAATTATAGAATTCAGGGGACAATCTGCTTTCTCAACCTAAGGCTTTCTGTCCTGTCAGCCTAAGACTTTCACCATACAGTAAGAGGGTGGGAGAAGTTACCAGGTGATGGAGAGCAGTTCAAGGTGACTCACAGAGGAAGATGTTCCAGCCAATAGATGGCATCAACTGCCACTTGTCCTCTAAAGGAGTGAGCATATATGAGACTTTTCCAATTCAGTTCAGTTCAGTCAGTTCAGTCACTCAGTCATGTCCGACTCTTTGTGACCCCATGAATTGCAGCACGCCAGGCCTCCCTGTCCATCACCAACTTCCAGAGTTCACTCAGACTCACGTCCACTGAGTCAGTGATGCCATCCAGCCATCTCATCCTCTGGCGTCCCCTTCTCCTCCTGCCCCCAATCCCTCCCAGCATCAGAGTCTTTTCCAGTGAGTCAACTCTTTGCATGAAGTGGCCAAAGTACTGGAGTTTCAGCTTTAGCATCATTCCTTACAAAGAACACCCACGGCTGATCTCCTTTAGGATGGACTGGTTGGATCTCCTTGCAGTCCAAGGGACTCTCAAGAGTCTTCTCCAACACCACAGTTCAAAAGCATCAATTCTTCGGTGCTCAGCTTTCTTCACAGTCCAACTCTCACATTCATACATGACCACTGGAAAAACCATAGCCTTGACTAGAAGGACCTTTTCCAATTAACTGAATTTAAAAACCAACAAGGACCTACTGTATTGCATAGGGAACTGTAGTCAATATTTTGCAATAACCTATAATGGAAGACAATGTAAAAAAAAAAAGAAAAGAAAAGAAAATAATATGTATATTTATGGTGGTGGTTTTCTCTGGGCTTCCCTGATAGCTCAGTTGGTAAAAAATCCACTTCAATGCAGGAGACTCTGGTTCGATTTTTTGGGTCAGGAAGACCCGCTGGAGAAGGGATAGGTTACCCACTCCAGTATTCTGGCCTGGAGAATTCCACGGACTGGATAGTCCACAGGGTCACAAGGAGTTGGGCATGATTGAGTGACTTTCACTTTCATGGTGGTTGTTTAGTCGCTAAGTTGTGTCCAACTCTTCTGACTCCACGAACTGTAGCCCACCAAGCTCCTCTGTCCATGGGATTCTCCAGGCAAGAATACTGGAGTGGGTTGTCATGCTGTCCTCCAGGGGATCTTCCTAACTCAGGGAACCCTTGTCTCCTGCAGTGCAAGCAATATCCTGCATTGCAGGTGGATTCTTCACCAGCTGAGCCACCAGGGAAGCCCGTGTGTGTGTGTGTGTATATTTATACATAACTGAGGGCTTCCCAGGTGGCACTAGTGGCAAGGAACCCACCTGTCAATGCAGGAGAATTAAGAGATATGGGTTCAGTCTCCGGGTGGGGAAGATCCCCTGGAGGAGGGCATGGCAACCCACTTCAGTGTTCTCTCCTGGAGAATCCCACGGACAGAGGAGTCTGTTGGTCTACAGCCTATGGGGTCCCAAAGAGTCAGACACTATTGAAGCAATTTAGCACACACGTGTATAATATACTGTGCACGTGAAACTGGCACAACTTTACAAATCAACTGTATTTAATAAAAATTTGGACAATGATTAGGCAGATACTGTGGAAGAGAGCGGGGAGCGGGGGCAGCAAGGACCACATCCCACACGATGCTAAACCTTCCTCTGCTCTGGCTCTGTATCGAGGGGATTGTTTGCCCAGGACACTTGTCATGTTTCAATGCGATGTGCGTGCTAAGTCACTTCAGTCGTGCCCCACTGTGACCCCATGAACTGGGGCCTGCCAGATTCTTCTGTTCGTGGGATTTTCCAGGCAAGAATACTTGAGTGTGTTGCCATTTCCTCCTCCAAGGGGCTCTTCCAAGCCTGGAATCGAACCCAGGTCTCCTGCATTAGCATGTGGATTCTTTACCACGAGGGCCACCTAAAGTCAGCTAAAATTTGTCGTAAGAGTGTGGGTGTGGGGGTTGGTATTCCTCCCTCCAGAGTGATTTTTGGCAGCCTACTGCAAGAATTTAATAACAGTTCTCTACCTTTCCAAAGTCACAGGCCTCATCTCCTGTCCAAATCACCCTGTCCTGGCTCAAAAACCCAGTTCCTCGTGAGTGCAGGTCAGTAGCACTGCCCACTGCCCAGGCCGGCTGTCACACGATGCCCCAGCCCTCAGCTACTTCTCTGCTCTGCCTTTGGGGGTCACCCCTCTCCCTCATGGGCTGCATGGCACATATCTTTTCCAGAATTTGTGTTTGTAAGACAAGATTTGCAGCTAGTTACTAGAATCGTAAAGCTACCGTTTAACTTTAATTAATTGAGAAAGTGTTGTCAATACATTAACTTTAATGTAATTTCTGTTTCGTTTCTGTGTGAGAGCGTTAATGCTGTCATCTCATGCATTTTCCGCTCACAGCCCTTAATATAATGTAAGTAGCCGCATCTCACAGGGGCTTCTTGCTGACCGAAATTCTGTCAGGAAAACTTCCACTGTCACTGATTTGGTCTGAGCTTTTAAAATGCCTTCAGAAGCAAAACAAACATGATGTGTTTTTTGGTAAATAGCATTGGCTTTGGGATGTGTAGTTCTAACAGTTCAAACATCAAAGATTTTGACAATCAAACAAAGTTTTGATTCCGTGCACCTGTGTTCTAATTCAGAAACAGCGCTACAACCCAACAACCCTTCCTGCAAGTGGAAGATGGGAAAAGAGAAAAGGGAAGAGGTAAGAAAGATATCAATATAACATTATTCATGGGGATGTGTTTGGTTTCTAAAATGCATTCAACCCTCCAAAGAGTAACTCAGATCAAGGATACGTGAGTGGGTTGCCATTCCTTTCTCCAGGGGATCTTCTGGGCCCAGGGATTAAAACTGAATCTCTGGCATCTCTTGTATTGACAGGTGGGTTCTTTACCACTGAGCCATCTGGAAAGCCAATATACATCAAAATATATGGTTAATGTCTCTATATATTATACATGAAAACTTGCACACGTGTGTTTTCTACAGCTGTAATGTACACACACCTCTTGCCATGCCAGTGACGTGGTTTCAGTGTGGCTAATAACTTTGTAGTTGTGTGATTTTCATGACATTTGATATATGAGGTTTATATTACATTTTCAGAGTATCATGCATGGAGAGATTTAGCAATCAGGTTCATCTAGCTTCCAATATTCTCCACACAAAAAAATCCACAAATGTTACAGATGCAACTGAAAGACTTACCCTAGTTTAACAACCTGCGATAACTGATCATGTGGGGCTTAAACCATATCTGCCCTCTGGGGACGACATGTTTCTTCCAGTGAGTCTTCACATGCTGATGGAGAGCAGGTGGAGGGTGGGGTTATTGCCCTGGTTCTCTAGACCTAAGCTTGGATCCTGTGCAGCTTTTACCTTGGGTTGGGGTGTGGGGAAGTGGTCTCCTTACTCCACAGACTGGCTTTGGCCAAACAGATGTTGGCAGAAGTGACACAAGTAGAAGCTTGAATGTGCTGCCATTGCCATGACAATGGCACGCTCTCTGGTCCCTGGTCCCGTAGGTCCCTGCAGGCGGAGACACAGAAGCCTCTTGACCAAGCCTGCAGCTCAGAGCCAGGCCCTGATGGCTCATCCCCAGCCACACGGACACAATAAATACTTATCATTTTTAAGCCATAGGATTAGGAGCTTGTTTACTGTCAGTAATATTGGGTCAATACTAAAACTGGATAAGAAATTATTAATTACAAAACAGTCACAGATGTAGAAAACAAACTTGTTACAAAAAGGTAAGGCCGGGAGTGGGGGGAGGAATTAGTACATGGATTGGCATTGACATGTACACGCTGCTGCTGCTGCTGCTGCTGCTAAGTCATGTCAGTCGTGTCCGACTCTGTGTGACCCCATAGACGGCAGCCCACTGCTGGGGACCAGCCCCAGCTGATCCAGGGTGTTCGAAGGAGAGACGGCCTAGGCGACTATTTATATGCTAATTAGAGATATAGAGAACAATAGAATGAGGATAGCTCAGTAGGAAAATTCAGTGGAGAAAAGAAGCTGAGTAGCTTGGTTTACGCGGGAGACCAATAAAACTTCAAGACAAGAAGTTTGCACCACTTACGTAGGCCGCAGGCGCCCTCTCGAATAGCGGAAGGTGTCTCACCCTAGACTCCTTCTCGAGTGGGTCTTAGAAGCCCAGGCATGATTAGTAAGCGTGGTGGGTTCCGCGCTCCAGATGGAGACTCAGCTGGAGGTTAGAGGGAAGAATGACATGGGGAGACCAAGCGCTGGTGAACAAGGCCCGTAGCTTTATTTTTAACAGGGGCTTTTATACCCTAAGTTACACATAGAGGATAATAGGGGATGCAAAGTCAGCAGTCTTTGGTTCTTATCAAAAACCAAGGTTTCTTTCCTGCAAATGTATCGTATACAAATGGTTTAGGTGATTTACATCATCTTCTGGCCAGAAGGCCTACTAACATTTTATGACTCTTGACAAGGACTTATCAACAAAGACTTACTTTCTCTAAGAGTAATTATTTCAAGGTTTGGCACCATCTTCCAAAGATAAAATTGCATTCCTATAGGGCGGATGTGTAATGGGTTTACAACAAAGAAAGAATTTATTACCTTAAGGGTCTAAAGTTACTAACACCAAGGCCACTACTTATTTTTTCTACATACCCACTATTAATTGATACATATTCAAGGATACAATTCAGGGGATGTGAAAACTTGGCAACAAGCATTGACTCATCAATGAAATCCTTTACTAGTTTATTCTGACAGTTTTTAACTCTCTGAGAGGCTCTAAGCTATTTGAATATCTTAAGCTTCCCATGCCTCTCGAGGCTGGGAGACTGCAAACAATCGTATGCATAGCTGCAGGAGTCCGGGTAAACTTGTCAGGCGAGTTAGAGAGCCATCAGAGGGGTTTGGATTTAAACACTCCTAATTGCCCAGGAACTTTATTAATTGGAGCTGTAAGTTAACTCTTTGACAGAGAGAGAGAGATGGTGGTAGGGGACAGCCCCCAGTAAAGTCAGAGGTGAGAGCACAAAGCAATAAAGTAGGCAGACTCTGGTTTTTTGGGGGAAAATGCTCGAGAATATCCGGGGGGACTCCTGAGGCTCGATCCCGCCTTTGCGTATGCCGAGCCTCCTTCCTCATGACCTTTGTCACGAGTGGAATGCCTCACCGGCTCCCCGCATCTCCCCCTTTTTTATTTCTTAAAACAGCCAGATGTAGCTCAGTCGCGAGCCTCTGAATGCTCTGCCGAAGAATCCTGACAATACAAGGAAGAATTATTATTAGAAATAAAATTAAAACAGCCAACGTAGCATAGCCAAGGAAGGTAGACAGAATATTTTTTCCTGAAATGTAGTTAGAGAAAGTATGGAAGAAATCATTTGCTGTTCCAGCGGCAGTAAAATCTAATCGGGAGTGTTCCAGGGTTGCTATTTGATTGTGAAGTTTCCCTAAGTCTAAGCTAATGTCAGAGCTGTTCCAAATACCTGAAATATGGTTTTAAATCTTTTCCCATTCAAAATCTGTCTCATTTACTTTCAGGGGTGTTACACATATCCACCGGTAGTCAGCATGACAGGACAATGCCATTTTCACCTTTAAAGCCTGCAATTCAGTCCCAATATGTATTACTGCTTCCTCTAGGGCGTCTACCCTCATCTCTAATTTTCTGTCTATAGCTTCCTGTGTTGCCAATGCTAAAGAAACATTTTTGGACATAGAATCAACATATTGAGCAGTATGTACTTGTTGAGTCAATGATATTGCTGCCACAGTAACAGAAGTAATTGCACTTATCAAAGCTGCTATTCCCAAGATAAGTAAGCCCACAAACCGTCGTGTTCGCATTAAATCCTGCAGTTGTTGTAATACAGCCAAACCGTAATTATCATACCAATAAGAATGCACAGACACAGGTATCATGAGATAGGGTGGGCGTTTCAACACAACAAAAGAACAAACATTATATTGGGGGGTCAAACAAGATGAAAGCATACATTGTTCACAAGTTACGATATTAGGTCCACCTGAATAATTCATGTGTACATTTAATCTTTTGGAGTCATTAGTAAAGAGAAAAACATAAGGCGAGGGTACACAAGCTAAAACAGAATAAGTAGAATTGCTATTTGGACGGAATAAGGAAATGGGAGCAGTGGCAGCAAGGGCCCTCCAAATTTCTGGCTGCCAAGAGGTTCTGTTCTTAGTTGTATAAGACAATATAGGCGAAACAAATCGATTATTATGCCATCTAGTAATGCTTAAAGGCCAAGAAACCAAATCTTTCTTCCAATTATAAAATCTGCCGGGAAAGTCATCAAGGGGCAATGGGCTCCTATCTAGGTCTGAGTTACTCCAATCTTGAATCATGTAATTTCCTCCTCCCGGTATTCTGTAATCAGCTCTTAAACGATAAGTACAAGATTTCCAAATCGGATACCCTGTACGATCATCTATAGTGTTCCATATGGCATCTGAAGGCTCGGTATTATAACAACTTGGATATCCAGGAGGGGGTCTATGGATTATAAATTCGTGGGGATCAAGGGCCCCGGGCATACGAGCCTGTAAAATCCAAAGCGCTAGACGCCCTCTATGTTCAATACCTGAGGCTGGAGAATGAGTCAGAACTGCCTTTTTAGTGGCTCCGACACATCCTTCTTTAGGGGGAATAATAAAGCTTTCTATATCACTGGGGAAGTTGAAACAAACAGGAAGGTCGTCTGCTAATCCCCTGAAGGTAAAATTGAAATTAATAGGATATTCGTCTGTGGTATAGGAAGTATATGACCCTCCCAGTAACTGAGGCTGGTTTGTGTGGACCCGTAGGGGGTCACTGTTCCAGGTAACTATTTGAAAGGTTGGAGGGTCTGGGAAGTAAGCCCAATACTTTTCAGGAGTGGGGGAGGAGGCGCTTACCTGGCATGATAATAAGGCAAGCATAGCAATAAACATCTTCTCAGGGGAGGTTGGAGAGCCCTGCAAAGAGGTTATTCCCCGTGCCTGATGGCAGAGTGTTTTTATTTGTCCCCAAGTAGGTATGGAGGCATTCCGGGTCGCCTGAGTCAGGCGGCCTGACCTCCTTTTGTGAGGCAAAGGATCGAGGGGAGCGATATCCTGTATGTGAAGTTGAGACATCTGTTTGGTGGGCGGATCCGTCCCCTGCTCATCCGGGATCCCTGATGTCAGTTGCTCCGATGTCAGTGGTGTTTCCCGTGCTGGCGGGGGGAGCGAAGGCAGAGGAGGCCCTTTTCTCTTTCGGGGTCGCGGCGGCCGTGGAACTCGGTATCCGAGAGGCTGAGACATGGCGAATCAATCTATCCGGAACCCAAATTGGAGAATCTGCGTCCTGTGGAAAAATACAAGCATATCCTCGACCGCTGGTTAACAATGGGTCAGGACCTTTCCACTGTCCGGAAAGGAGGTCCTTCCATTTAACTAATGGTTTTGCATTCAATTGCTCCGGGCACCAATGGCGAAGCATTGCAGTCATTCCAGCTGAATCAGTATTTAAAATATTTATTACAAAAAGAGCATGTTGCAAGAGGTGATGGGGAGAACTATATTTAAACTCCCCTTCTTTTAGTTTTTGAATTTGGGTTTTTAACGTTTGATGTGCTCTTTCCACAATGGCTTGTCTTTGTGGATTATAAGGGATGCCTGTATTATGTTTAATTTGAAACTTTAGACAAAATTCCTGAAAAGACTTAGATGTGTAAGCAGGAGCATTATCAGTTTTCAAGGCTTTTGGCAGACCCATATATGAGAAACAAGTAAAGAGATGTTGTATTACGTCTTTAACTGCTTCCCCTGTGCGAGCAGTTGCAACAATAACATGAGAAAAGGTGTCTACTGTTACATGAACAAAAGACAATTTTGCAAATGAAGAGATGTGAGTTACATCCATCTGCCAGAGTGCATTAGGTTTAAGACCGCGAGGGTTAACTCCCATAGGTAAACTATTTATAGTAGTGGGACAATGAGAACAGGAACGAACAATCTCCCGAGCAGAGTCTCGAGGAATCTGAAATTGATATCTTAGCGCAGTAGCATTTTGATGGTGGAGTGAGTGAGAAGCTCGGGCTTCTTTAAAAGCAGAAGCCACTGTGACCTTAGTTAGTGAATCTGCCAGGTCATTTAAGGCATTTAAAGGTCCAGGCAATCCAGAATGAGCCCGAATGTGGCCAATAAAATATGCTCGGCTTCGTTTCCAAATTTGCTGCTGCAGTTTAGTTAACAAGTGAAATATTGCAGTTTTATTCTCAGGCAGGATCGCAGTCTCAATGTGTGGAAACAGCCTGACCACATACTGAGAATCAGAGTAAAGGTTAAATTCCTCCTCTGCAAACATAACAAAGGCCTCTATAACAGCTGTGAGTTCAGCTCTCTGGGCCGAAGTCTCCTGCGTATGTAAAACTTTACGTTGATCTTTTGTAACTATAGAAGCTCTGCCGTTAGCAGACCCGTCAGTAAAAACCATTTGAGCATCTGAGATGGGAGAGTATTTACACCTAACAGGGAAAATAACCGGGTGTTTAGACATAAAATTTAGCAAAACATGTGAAGGTAAATGATGCAGAATTTGGCCAAAATAATTTCCGATAGCAATCTGCCAATCTTCATCAAACATTAGAAGAGCATCAAGTTGTTTTTTATTATATGGAATTACAATTTCTGCTGGTTCTTTACCAAACAATTCAATGCTACGTTTTCTCCCTTTCAATATCAGTGTAGCTATCAGTCCTGGATAAGAGGCCACTACTTTTTTAGCCTGGGCGGGGAGATGGACCCATTCTAGAGGGCCATTTTGCCATAAAACTCCCGTAGGTGCTATTGGAGTAGCTAGGCAGAGGAATTGCCAATTTGTTTGTAAATTAACTCTTTTAACATAGCTATCAGATAAAGCTGCTTCCACTTTTTCTAAGGCCTCCTGAGCTTCAGCAGTTAATTGTCTCTTAGAAGTTGGATCAGGATCCCCACGTAAAATGTTAAAAAGAGGTTTTAATTCAGCAGTAGTTAATTTTAAATAAGGCCTGATCCAATTAATGTCGCTTAAAAGTTTTTGATAATCATTTAAAGTAACAAGGTGATCTTTTCTCAATTTTAATGGGGCATGAGTCACAGTTTCTGAATTGATAACCCGTCTTAAGTAAGTTATGGGCGGATTGACTTGAATTTTCTCTGGGGCAATTTTTAAGCCTCTGTCGGTTAAAGCCTGAGTCAAATCCTGGAGAACAGTTTGTAAATGAGCTCTATCAGGGTGAGCTATTAAAATATCATCCATATAGTGAATCATATACAGTTGTTCATATTTAGCCCTAATATCTTCTATAGCTGCATTAACAAATTTCTGACATAAAGTAGGGCTATTTTTCATTCCCTGGGGCAACACTTTCCATTGAAACCTTAAATAAGGCTGTTTAAAATTTTCTGCTGGTAAACTAAAGGCAAATCGCTTTTTATCCTCAGCATTTAAGGGGATGGTGAAAAAACAGTCTTGTAAATCAATTACAATAATATTATATCCTTCTGGGATGGCTACTGGGGAAGGAAGCCCAGGTTGTAAGGCTCCCATATCTTCCATAGTGGCATTAATAGCTCTTAAATCTTGTAAAAGTCGCCACTTGCCAGATTTTTTCTTAATAACAAAAATAGGAGTATTCCAGGGGCTATTGGAGGGCTCAATGTGTCCCAATTTTAGTTGTTCAGAAATTAACGCTTTGGCTGCCAGTAGTTTTTCTTTAGTCAGAGGCCATTGTTCTACCCACACAGGGTCCTGAGATTTCCACGTAATGGGGTCGGCAGCAAAAACAATGGCCTCCATCAAAAATTTGGATACCCTAACCCAGCACGGAACTTTAGAGGAGCAGGGCAAATTGGCTCAGTTATTCCTGTCTGCTGTTTACCTAACCCTTTTGAAGGGTCATAGCCCATTTGTAGCATTTGCAAAGTTACTTTATCATCAGGGCTAAAAAGTAACATGCCCATTTGAGACAGCACATCTCTCCCCCACAGCGAGAAGGGCAGCGAAGGAATCATATACGGTTGGAATGTTCCACGGGTATCCTCAAATTGCCAGTCTAAAATTTTTGCACTTTGAGCTACTGTAGGAGCTCTCCCGATGCCCACTAAGTTATTTGCAGTAGTATGTGTGGGCCAGGAATTGGGCCAGTCTTTCCCAGAAATACAGGAAACATCTGCTCCTGTGTCTAATAGCCCTTCAATAGACTTGCCACTGACAAGAATAGATTTCATAGGACGCTTTTTAGTAATTTCTGTTACCCAAAAAACCATGTCACTAGACCCAAATCCTTTGTCCTGTCTTTCATTTTGGGTGGCTGTTTGCCCAATTGCATTATGATAAGGCAAAAGTAAAAGTTGGGCTATTCTCTGTCCCTGATGTATTTGGAAAGTTTTAGTCGGGGGTGAAATCATTATCTGAATTTCTCCTGTATAATCTGAGTCAATTACTCCAGGAATAATTGTAAGACCTTGTATAGCTAAGGAACTTCTGCCTAGTATAATTCCTACCAGGCCTGTCGGTAATGGACCTTTAACTCCTGTAGGGATTTTTATAGTGGGGCTATCTGGTGTTAATATTGTTGAGGTGGTGGAACTGAGGTCCAGTCCTGCGCTGCCTGGGGTTGCTCTGATGAGCTCTGCGACGGGACGAAGGGAATGAATGGGTTCAGTGAGGCTGCCCCAATCGTTGTCGGGGCCTGGGGCTGGCCCCTCAACCCGTTTCCCGACTGCTGGTCGGGGCCTAAAAAGGCTCCATTTCTATGAAATCTTGACCTACAGTCCCTTGCCCAGTGATATCCTCTCTGGCAGCGAGGGCAAAGAGACCTAGGATTAATAGGCAGTGGGGCAGGGTTTTGCGGAGCAGCCACAGCCGGTTGGGCCGGATTAGGCAGATAAGAACCGGGTGGTCTTTGAGGGCACCCATGAAAAGTGTGTCCCGTCTGGCCACAAGAAAAACAAGTTCTAGGGAATGCATTCCTGCCTTGGTTATTGGGATCACCTTGTGATGGCTTGTTTTTGTTAGTAAAAAAGGATTGGACTGCCTGCTGATAAGAGTTTCCTTTTATCGCTGCAGCTATCGCAACACCCTGTAGCACTGATGGTCCTACATCTGCACACTGTTTCATATAATCAATTAGAGTTCCAGTTCTTCTAACAGGGCGCAATATAGCCTGGCAGGTAGAATTAGCATTTTCAAAGGCCAAGTGTTTTGTTAACAGTTTAGCTGCCTCAGAATCAGAAATTATTTTCTGGACAGCTTCTGAGAGTCGTGAGACAAAGTCTTCAAATGGCTCTTCCGACTTTTGTTTAATATCAGATAGAGCGGCACCTGATGCTTTACCATCAGGCAATGAGCGCCAGGCAGTAAAGGCACAATCAGCCACCTGTTGTATAGTAGTCCTATCTAATTTCATCTGTTCATCATACGAGGGGTAGTTGGTCTGTCCAAGTAGTATAGGTTCAGTGATATGTGTAAAGTCTCCATTTTGGTTAGAAAAAGCATATATACGAGCGAGATCATCATATTCAGATTTCCAAAGTATAAAATGTCTTCCGGACAGGCAGGCCCTAGCAATTGATTTTCATTCTCGAGGTGTTAAGCATTGACCTGCTAAATTTTTTACTAGCTGCATCGTATACGGGGCTTTAGGCCCATATGAGATACATGCATTTTTAAGTTCTTTTACCAATTGAAAAGAAACAGGCTCCCAGTCGATAGCCTTTTGTTCACTTTCATCATTGTCAAAAATTAAAGGGAAACAAGCCTGAAGCTGGGGATCGAATTTCTCGCCAGGGGCAGAAGAGGCCCGTCTCCGTGGGATCGATTTTGGAATTTTCCCACTTCGATAGGGAGGTGGCGGCAATAATGCGGGTTTAATAGGACCTGTACGGCGTGGTATGGGAGGTGGTATGGGAGGAGGTATGGGAGGTGGTATGGGAGGTGGTGGCAATGGCATAGAGTCCACATTCTCTGCTCTGTACTCAGGAGCTCTTTGAACTGTTTGGTATCCAAAGCTTACATATGGATTAAGTGGGACGGTCTCTTGGGAATCCCTAGGGGCATATGGCCTGATGGGAGACATTTCTCTTAAGTTGTTTGGAGCTGATGGCTTGACAGGGGAAGTTTCTCTTAAGCCTTTTGGGGCATCTTTGTTTAAGAGATGCCGATGTCCATCAGGGTGATATTTAACTGTTATCTCGCCTAAATTCTCTTTTTCTTTTGGGGAAGGCTGATCTTGTTTTTCATCCCTATCTTTAAGTTGTTCCTGAGTAGTCATGGCTGCTAACATTTTTCTTAGTTGCCGATAGTCAGGCGGGTCTTCGTTTTTCTCATTTTCCTCAGGTTTAACTACAGTTTCGACCTCATTTTCCTCTTTAAAAGTTACTCTTTTAGATTCAGGGGCAGGTTTAGCTACAGCATTTTCTTCACTATCACTTTTAAGATGTACTTTTTCTGAATCAGGGGCAGGGTCTAAGACATCTCTAATGATATTCCATAAGGAAAAGGCGTCATTAGGCACCTTTTCTGAGCCATGTTCGGCATGGTAAGTTTTTAGCTGTTTTCTTACTTTTTCCCAGACATCTAAGTTAACAGAGCCTTCGTCTGGAAACCAGGGACAGTGCTCTTGTACAAATGAAAGAAATGATTGAATGGCAGATTTTTTAACTTTGATTCCTCTTTTACCTAATAACTGTAAAATTACTCCTATAAAGAGCTGTCTTTTATTTGATTCAGTATTACCCATGTCAGAAAATTAAGTATAGTAAAAGATTTTGCTTTAAGCTATCAAAAGATCAGGCTTTTCTTTGGCCTTTTAACTTCAGAAACTGTTTTCTCTCTCTAAGTCTAACTCTTGAACACTTTTAACACTTCCCACTCCTCTCGCCCTGTCTATCCTACAGGGGGGTCCGCGGCACCCTCGAGTGGGGTCCTAGCCGTCCCGAACACTGGAAGAACAATAGGGCTGGTGACCCAGATTGTTCCGGGGGGAGGAACAGTAGGCTGATGGCCCAAACTGTTCCAAGGGAGGAGCAGTAGGGCTGGTCGCCCAAACTGCTCCGTGGGGGAACAAGAGGGCTGGTGACCCAGTTGTTCCGAGAACGGGGGGCAATAGGGCTGGTAACCCCAATTGCTGGGAGCTTACCTTTGAAGTCCCTGTTCGGGCGCCACCTGCTGGGGACCAGCCCCAGCTGATCCAGGGTGTTCGAAGGAGAGACGGCCTAGGCGACTATTTATATGCTAATTAGAGATATAGAGAACAATAGAATGAGGATAGCTCAGTAGGAAAATTCAGTGGAGAAAAGAAGCTGAGTAGCTTGGTTTACGCGGGAGACCAATAAAACTTCAAGACAAGAAGTTTGCACCACTTACGTAGGCCGCAGGCGCCCTCTCGAATAGCGGAAGGTGTCTCACCCTAGACTCCTTCTCGAGTGGGTCTTAGAAGCCCAGGCATGATTAGTAAGCGTGGTGGGTTCCGCGCTCCAGATGGAGACTCAGCTGGAGGTTAGAGGGAAGAATGACATGGGGAGACCAAGCGCTGGTGAACAAGGCCCGTAGCTTTATTTTTAACAGGGGCTTTTATACCCTAAGTTACACATAGAGGATAATAGGGGATGCAAAGTCAGCAGTCTTTGGTTCTTATCAAAAACCAAGGTTTCTTTCCTGCAAATGTATCGTATACAAATGGTTTAGGTGATTTACATCATCTTCTGGCCAGAAGGCCTACTAACATTTTATGACTCTTGACAAGGACTTATCAACAAAGACTTACTTTCTCTAAGAGTAATTATTTCAAGGTTTGGCACCATCTTCCAAAGATAAAATTGCATTCCTATAGGGCGGATGTGTAATGGGTTTACAACAAAGAAAGAATTTATTACCTTAAGGGTCTAAAGTTACTAACACCAAGGCCACTACTTATTTTTTCTACATACCCACTATTAATTGATACATATTCAAGGATACAATTCAGGGGATGTGAAAACTTGGCAACAAGCATTGACTCATCAATGAAATCCTTTACTAGTTTATTCTGACAGTTTTTAACTCTCTGAGAGGCTCTAAGCTATTTGAATATCTTAAGCTTCCCATGCCTCTCGAGGCTGGGAGACTGCAAACAATCGTATGCATAGCTGCAGGAGTCCGGGTAAACTTGTCAGGCGAGTTAGAGAGCCATCAGAGGGGTTTGGATTTAAACACTCCTAATTGCCCAGGAACTTTATTAATTGGAGCTGTAAGTTAACTCTTTGACAGAGAGAGAGAGATGGTGGTAGGGGACAGCCCCCAGTAAAGTCAGAGGTGAGAGCACAAAGCAATAAAGTAGGCAGACTCTGGTTTTTTGGGGGAAAATGCTCGAGAATATCCGGGGGGACTCCTGAGGCTCGATCCCGCCTTTGCGTATGCCGAGCCTCCTTCCTCATGACCTTTGTCACGAGTGGAATGCCTCACCGGCTCCCCGCAGCCCACCAGGCTCCCCCGTCCCTGGGATTCTCCAGGCAAGAACATTGGAGTGGGTTGCCATTTCCTTCTCCAATGCATGAAAGTGAAAAGTGAAAGGGAAGTCGCTCAGTCGTGTCCGAGTCTTAGCAACCCCATGGACTGCAGCCTACCAAGCCCCTCCGTCCATGGGATTCTCCAGGCAAGAGTACTGGAGTGGGTCGCCAGTGCCTTCTCCGCATGTACATGCTACTATATATAAAATAGATGACTAAAAGGATCTACTGTAGAGCACAGGGAACTCTGCTCAGAGCTCTGTAATGACCTATATGGGAAAAGAATCTAAAAAAAGAGTGGACATATTTATATATGTATATATATATAACTGATTCACTTTTACTTTACTGTACAGCAGAAACTAACACAGCATTGTAAATCAATTATATTCTAATAAAATGTTTTAAAGATATGCCTAATAATTTTGATTTTGATAGTCTATTGAATTTAAGGCATAGCATGTTTTGTACTGATTTTTAAGAAGTTGATTTTTAGATATCTTTTCATTTTTCAATTATTATAGGACATTTGATTTCCCTCTATTTAAGTAACTGTTCAAGCCCCTTGATTACCTGTGTCAACAAACATTAGGTTTTTAAGTTTCAGCATTATGTTGTTGTTTAGTCACTAAGTCGTGTCCAACTCTTTGCCACCCCATGGACTGTAGCCCACCAGGCTCCTCTGTCCATGGGACTTCGCAGGCAAGAATACCAGAGTGGGCTGCCATGCCCTCCTCCAGGGGATCTTCCTGACCCAAGGATCGAACCTGCATCGATCACATCCCCTGCCTTGGCAGCTGGGTTCTTTACCACTAGAGCCACCTAGGAAGCTTGAAATACTTCATAAAGCTTCTCAAAAACTAACAAGTTAGTAAGAAATTATAAAACCAAAATCTAAGGGAAAGATCTCTGACCTTTAAGATCAACATTCAAAACTGCTTTTGCCTAGACAGAATTTATTAATATTAATCCCACAGAAAGTCTGGAACTTTAAACGGGCATCCATATGGTTGAAAGAAAACCCATACCCCACACCACATGCATAAAATCACTTCATGCACATCAAAGACCAAATGGATCCATCAAAAACCTGAAATTTATATTGGAGCATATCTTTATGACACAGATAATCAAGGGGCTTGAACAATTACTTACATAGAGGGAAATTGGATGGTAAATAAAGATATAAAAATGTGCCCCATCTCATCAGAACCTGGAGATGTGCCTTGAATCCACATTGAGACACCATCCCAGGGTCACGAGTTTGTTTAAAGTTAAGGAGCTTGACCATACAAAATTGTAAATTCTATCCAAACATTAGTTACTCTTATGATCTAATATGTTTGTAATGCATTTAATTAAATATATTCCAAATCATTTAAAAACACTTCTGTAATAATTTCCAAAGAAATCTCTAAGGTTATCATTTACACATTTCAATATTTCCAGTATGTTGCTCAGCCCGGCATTGTCTAGTCCTGAAATGTTCCTGCAAGCACATCTCAAAGAACAGAAATCAACAGAGCCCCAACCAACACTCTGAGTTCAAAGGTGACCCATGTATTTCCCCAGACCCAGCAGGAGATGGGGACAATTCCAGCACTCTCCTCGCATGCTGCTGTCCTGAGAGGACTCTGGACTCTGATGGTCACTGTGCAGATTCCAAACCTGGGTGTGATCAGGACCAACTGTTCCACTCGGCTTCCTGGAAAGAGGCTAAACCTTGGAAAGGTCCTCTTTTGAGTCATTTCAACAGGTGGAATGAAATTAAATTAATTGAAACAGCTGTATGTATCCGTATCTAAAATAAACACCTGGTAGTTATGATTTTGAAAGTTATGACCCAAAACAATCTGAGTAGCATGTCTTACTGCCACCCCAGGCTTTTTCAAAGGCTTCCCAGGTGGCACTAGTGGTAAAGAATGCACCTGCCAAGGCAGGAGATGTAAGAGACGTGGGCTCTTCATCACCGGACGCATGGTTTTACCCACTCCCCTTCCACATTGTTTCCATAAGGATCAGATTTATTGGCAGGCTTTTTCCTCTGGGAGTATGTATGCAGAAATATGATAGTAATTTAAATACAGCCAACTAATAGCATGAAATGCAATTCATACAAACACTGTTTTAAGAGAAATGTATATTATTGTATATATTGGATGTAAAACTTAAGTAATAACCCCAAGAATGAGATGGCTAAAACCTAATAAGGCACTTTCATTGGCCCTCTATATGTTCTGCTGATCTGTTTTGCCACTGAGATTTTTTTGAAGGGAAATGATATTCTAGAACACCAAAGCTTGCTCTGTTTTTGGCAGTTTACATGCTGGCACATCTACTTTTTATGGCATTTGAAATTAGTTTTTGCATTCATTTTATCTTTTTAAGTATGTCTAGTATAAAAGGAAAACAAAACAAAACAAAACACTGCTGTTTATACCGCCCTGGTGTAAATTTCCAGTTTTCTGAAAAATATCAACATATACTTCATTTACTCTCTCTTTGCCCCTAGCTTTCAATTGCCCTGAGCATGCAATCCGCTTTCTAAGGAGCTGCTCCAAAACCCCAAAGTCTTCCCTGACTTGATGAGTTAGAAATGCATATCCATCTTTTTTGAAACAAATTTTTATATCATCATTAATTTCCCCACTTTGTGCGGCTTTTACTTGTAATTTCTACCTCCTGATTAAAAATAAAATCAGGCAGGCAGGGCAGTGGCTGTCATCCAGCCTCGTGTTGACAGGCACAGTAGAAAAATATTGACAAAATATTCTTTTTCAGGGTGTGAATTTTCCACTTTAGAGCATTATAAGAATAACGCTTGCAGCATAATTGAGACTTCACTTTTTATTACGGGCCTCACAGCAGGTGACCACAGCAAAGGATGTGTTGCCTATGAAAATCTTTATTTATATGAAAATGATACAATCATTAAAATGCAGGTGGAACATTGTTATCATTCAACACATCAGATTTTAATATAGTGAAAAATCACCTTTAACTTTTCTGCAAATTATGACCTAGAGGGACCCTTCACATAATGATTGTGCTATTTCTGTCAAAGTCACAGTCAATTCTGATACATTGTGGAAATTGAAATTAGATCCAGAATGAACTTGTGAAGTCCTGAAAGATGATTGGAGGTGTGAAATGCAAATATCTCCTGCCATAGTGATAAACAAGAAATATCACAGCCATCAGCCATTCCTGGCCTTCAAATGTGAATGAGCGCTCCCCAAACTGTGACCCAGAGAATTCTGCCACCCTCTCCATGGTGACTGCTAAGGAGCTGGGGGATGCAAGAGGCAGCCATCTGTGACTCCTCAAGGCAAACAAGGAAACAGGATTGGCCCCAGATAGCTGAGGTGCACACAACACGAATTCAGTGAGCTTGCATATTCAATACACAGAACGTGAAATTCCTTAACTTGATATCTGATCTTTGATGTTCAGACTGCCTGCTACCTTTGTTGCAAACTTGTATATAGTCTGACTCTACCTCCTGCCTCCTTGGAGCAGTTTTCTCAGGGCTACTGAGATGCTGTCTCCTGGGCTTGGAGTCCCACCAAATAAACCCTCCCACCAAATAAAATAATTCTCTATTTTTAGGTTGTGACTAATTTTTAGTCTACAGAGGTTCAGATTGCATCCCATTGGCAAGTTTATCCTCCAGGGAAGAGCAAGATGCTGAGTGTCCTCATCCTTGCTTTGCTAAGCTTTCTGAGAGGGTCGAAGGTTAAACCTGGGTCTGAAAGTAGGGTCTAAATGTACATGAACACTGGAAAAAAGAGAAAATAAATTGAGACGGCTAAGCTGGAGGGAACAGATGCCAGCACACACCTTAGATGACAAACCTGAAGCTGTTGCCACTTCCCAGTATCAGAACAAAGCCACATGTGGCTCTAATGACCATGTCTGGTGTCACAGGACATCATAGATAGCTTCCTGGGGACGGAGGATGTGACTGGGGCCGCATCTCACAGCAGAGGGCTCAGGCAGACCACACAATGTGGAGGGCAGGGTCCCCCCTGCCGGACAACCTTGGTGCTAGAAGCCACTCTGGGCTTGGTTGGCTCACAGTTCTCAAGGGAAAGGCTGAGGTTCTGGGCATCTGACTTGTCAGGGTGCAAGGAGCCACATTTAGATGTAGACATTGTAAAGGAGAATAAACCAGAGCCGCCGGCTCCCTGGGCCCTGCAGCCACATCAACAGGGGCAGCACAGACACCGTGCTGCCGTCTCCAGGATGTGAGTGCTTTCTGTCCTTGAATATGGAGCTCTGTTACTCTGTGAACCACTGTCAGCTTCCAGCTCCTGGGAGCTGCCACTCCTGGGGAGAGGCAGGGGTTCCTTAAATCAAGAGGGCACTTTGACAGAGGTAGGGCCATTTAAATATGTACTTTTAAATTAAATTTAGCACTTGATTCAGACAGTAAAGAGTCTGCCTGCAGTTCAGGAGACCTGGGTTCCATCCCTGGGTCGGGAATATCCCCTGGAGAAGGGAATGGTGACCCACTGCAGTATTCTTGCCTGGACAATCCCATGGACAGAGGAGTCTGGTGAGTTACACAGTCCGCGGGGTTGCAAAAGTTGGACACTACTGAGTGATTAACACTTTCATATCTAATATGTGCTCAAATCATCTCATTCAGTTATCTGCAGATATGTAGATACAGAAAGAAAATGGTTTACATGCAGATTGTACATGATTTTAGCAATTTCAGACTTACAATCTTACCCAAAAAATTAGTGTTTTTCAACTGCCTTGTGTACGTGTGAGTGAAAGTTGCTGAGTTGTGTCCGACTCTTTGCAATCCCATGGACTATATAGTCCATGGAATTCTCTAGGCCAGAATACTGGAGTGGGTAGCCTTTCCCTTCTCCAGGGTTTCTTCCCAACCTAGGGATCGAATCCAGGTCTCCCACACTGCAGGTAGATTCTTTACCAGCTGAGCCACAAGGAATGCCTTGTGTACATGTATTTGACATAAATTTATTACACTATAGAATTCCAATCCAACAGGTGGCATTTCAGATATTTGTCAAATACACTAGCCAGCTTCAGAATAAAAGTAGAGCAAGTCAAAATTTATAGTTCTATATTGCCATAAATACAGTATAAATCCATGGGAAAAAGTTATTCTATGGAGGGCTGAATAGGAGGGGGATTATAAGAAGGGAGCTGTCATTACATTTACCTCTTAGCTCTGCTATAAGCCTGAGCTTGGAACTTCAGTTGCTCAACTTTGAGAATAGCTCTTCATTTGCTAGTCACAGAGGCTTGGGCAAATAGCTGAATCTCAGCTTTAGCGTCAGTAAAGAGAGGATGATAGACCTCAGAGGAGTGCCTGGCGTTTAGAAACAGCAGCAGACATAGCTATTATTGCTATTAGAATAATAACAATAGCCATTCATCAACATCATGATGGTTGCCTTTCCGTGTCCAGGCAGCTGTGATGTGAAAATGCCTCACGTTAAGGAACTTCTTAAGAACGTGGCCACTTCCTGGTAACCTACGCCTTGACAAATGATGCTTGTACATCAGAAAGTAAGACTGCTTCTTCTGAAGGTGAATAAATTCTGGTGTGTTGGTCCAACACAGGCACTGAGTGCAATGCTAAAGAGAATAAACACACATCTGAAAAGCAATAAACTTTCACAAGTCATTGAATTTAAATGTCAGCTAAATTACTTCACGGTGTACCTTGTACCAAAAGACGTGCTGCTTAAAAGATAATTAAAAGTCTGTAATGTGGATGAAGCCGCATCTCCTTCTTTAAGTAATTTAAACTGTATTAACTTGGATCTCAGCAGGAAGCACAGAGACAAAGCCGGCGCGCTCTTATGCTCTTGGAGGCCTGCGAGCCTGCTGTGGCTTGTTTCTGGTGTGTGTGTGTGTGTGTGTGTGTGTGTGTGTGTGTGTGTGTGTGTCTCCTTCAGGGTGGCACTCTGTTCTCTAGCAGGCACCGTGCTCAGGTGAGCATATGGCATGTGTGTTCTCACATCAAGGCCACACGGAATCCCCGTGATGGGAGCGGCCTATGCAGCTGGCGTCGCTAGGTGCTTCTGCGATAAGCTGTGACCTGAGCTATGGGAGGCACTTCTAAAGAACAGGTTGGGACTGTTCACCTTGTAAGTGCCCCTGGAGATCACTGGGAAATGCCCTTCTTAGTGGAGGTGTTTCTATAGACAAGGGAAACAGCGTGAAAGACAAAAACCTACCATTTACTGAAAGCTGTTCAGCAAAGACTTGGTGCAGGGGGATCACAGTGACTCTTTCAATTTGTTTTTTTCTAGAAGCTATTGGCTTAAAAATGGCTAAGAAAAGGAAGAAGAAATGACCATGTACATGATTTTCCTACCTGCTTACACTTAGGATAGTCGCCTGACCCACGTGTTCTGAATAAAGAACTGGTGGTGTTCAATGGGCAGTCTTTAGCACACAGGCTTCCTTTTCCCCTTAGCTGAACTACAGATATCAATACCTTTAGTGGGCTTCCTAGGTGGCACAGTGCCAGTGCAGGAGATGCAAGAGATGTGAGTTCGATTCCTGGGTCGGGAAGATACCCTGGTGAAGGAAATGGCAACCCACTCCAGAATTCTTGCCTAGGGAATCCCATGGGCAGAGGAGTCTGGTGGGCTACAGTCAGTGGGATCACTAAGAGTTGGACATGACTGAGCACTTAACGCATGCACAGTGGCCAGAGACTCTGATAAGAGCTGTGAACACTTTTATCAGAAAAATGCATGTATGTACTCCCATTCAACTTATACGGCTCATAGGACCCCCTGTATTCAAACATTTCAAGGACTCACCTGATGTCTGTCTGTAGCATGTAATATGCGTAACCCCCTCCGATATAGACCTGCCTTTGTTCATCGTAACGAAAGCTAACCAAATTAGAAGTCATACTGACATTCGCGTGACAGTCTGCATATTAAACGTAAATGTTGATTAGAATGGAAGGTAGGTTAAGTGTAACTTCAGGGAACTAAATAATTAGACTTGACCAGCTGTTCTCTTGATGCTGAAATCAGGTACTTTGTGGTGATCACTGTCAGAGTAAGCCTGAGAAGCACATTCTGAGCCTTCACAAAGGATACAGTTTCCCATTGCATCTTAGCAGTAAAGGGGACCAGACTGTGCTGGCCCAAATCATGCCAGGATGGCACGGCAATTCCTGAGAGGTGAGGGCAAGTGAGCAACAGTCACAGAGGAGGAACCCTGCCTGCCCCTGTGCTCAGCTGTGTCCATGGGATTTTCTAGGCAAGAACACTGGAGTGGGTTGCCTTTTTCTTTTCCATGGGATCTTCCTGACCCAGAGATCAAACTCACATCTCTTCTCCCTAAAAGCAGGGCATAAACTCCTCTTTGTGAAGGGGTCCTTCTCTACAGCAGAAGAACAGAATAACTCCTATTCGAGGACATTGTTCGTCTCTGGACGCCTCGCTGACTTGAGTCTGTAAGCAAACCTCCCAAAATAACTCTTACCTTCTATTAGCTATCCTCAAGAATTTCCTCCCGCGATTCACCATCCCTCCACACCACAGCCCTCTTCCTCCTCCAGGCAGTCTCCATGATGTATTGCCCTTTGTTAAGAGGGAGTATCAGCTGCCAGAACTAAGGGCTTCTTTGGGGGGCTACTCCTGTTCTGTGGAGCCACCCACACACATGTAGAATAAACCTTTTTGCTGTGAATCTGTCTTTTGCCAGTTTGAATAGCAGGCCCAGTTACTGAACCTAAGGAAGTTGAGGAGACTTGTTTTTCTTTCTCTACAGTAGTTGGATACAGTCCTTTTCTAGAAATATGAGACAATTAACAAAACTGCATCGCCCCCTTCTGCCAGCTTGCCCCCTTTCCTAGTGCTTTCTCCCCTTTAAAAGTTAGCACAGACAGAATGCATTGATTTTATCTATCTATCTTGTGGCCAATACTGTAACTCCACATCCATTTTCGAGTCCACTCACAGAAGACAGGGTGTTTTAGTCCTTAGTTTCTTCATGTTTGAATGTTCCTGCTTCATTTTAAAAATGTTCAGTAATGATTAATTCAGCCAAGCTTTTGATGGTTTTGCAGATAAAATCATACTGGCTAAGGTCAGATGGTTGAAAATTCTGTAAATTAGTGTATCACCAGTTGACTTGCCTCTGAATTTATATTAATAATTTGGGCAAAGTCATAAATTAAGTTTAAAATCTTAAATTTATTTTCCCAGTAGGGGTTATGTTAGATGTTTGTGTTTCCTCCCCTCCCTGGAGTTCAAATAAACTAACAGCTAAGGATCTGGATGAATCGTTTTGCCTGATTTAGCGCCATGATTTCTCGCCAGCACCACCGTGGGCTTCTGCGGGCCTTTTCTCTGTCCTCTCATGTCAAGAACTTGAAGGGTCTGAGCGTCTGTCCTCCCTGAAGCTAAGTGAGCCTGTGCACTTGAAGGATGCTGGCCAAAGATTCAAGACTGGAGCCAGAAACCAGGGGCCTTTTACCCAGGACACAGCAAACAGAAGGAGCTTTAGGTTCACATCCTTTTCTCTTGTCCTTCTGCCCACAGGGCTGCTGCAGGTGGTGGGGCTGCTGCAAACTCTTTACACAGGGCAGGTCTGTGTTACAGTGGAGGAACTCACGTGATCCATAGTTCATAAAGCAGCTGCAAGCAAACCCGCTCAACTTCTGCCTCCTCAGGGGGACACTGGCTTAATTATCCTGGTCAGGAAATATCTTCCTTCCACCTGGAAGAAGGCACTCTGCCCCTCTGCTTTCCACAGACATTTGCAGTGCAGACATCCTTGAAAAACTGAGGCAGGACAGAAGCTGTCACCAGATACATAGCAGCTCCACAGAGAAACGCCCCATCCCAACATCTACTTCCCTTCCTCAGAGTGGGGATGAAAGACACTTGCCTTTTAAACCAAAGGTGGGTGTGGGTAGGGAAGAAAGAATCACAACAATTCTTATAAAAATGTTCATTTTCTACCATCACTATGTCACTATGTTATAATTTTTAAACACACAAATTCGTCCTCATGAATATTTCTATGTCACTTCTGATCCAAAGGGACTTCTATTCTAAATGATTTTGAATTTAACATGACAGCCTACAGCAGACACGCATGCCCATTTTTTTTTCTATTCCAAACCATTACTTATTTGTTGCATAAAAATTCAGAAATAAAATATGTGTATAAGCATATATTTGTCTCCAAAACTGGAGTAGTACTAACTAGGCTTTAGATGGAAAGTAACTGTAATTGTTGTTGTGAGACGTAGTGTCTCTCTTCTCTGTGCATGAATTCTAGGGTTTTCTACTAATTCTTGAAAAATATTTGCTTTTCTCTAGGTAGAATGCATGGAGGCAAAATAGCAAATGTTTAGGACGCTATACAAAATTTCTACCCATGAGGCCAAGGGTCCTAAAGTGGAGATGGGGGTAGGGGGCTCACTTTGCAACATGGACTTGATTATCTACATTATTTTACTTATTGGATCCTTGATTTGTGAGGGAACCTCCTAACAATGAAATATAGCATTACTAAAGTCTTAATTTCTTTCTGTAACTGGAGTAATTGTCATTGATCCATTTATTTTTCCTTGAATTCCTTTCTATTCACACACTCCTGGCTATGTTTTGTGGATGGATGGGAAATTGTGGGGGATATATCAAGGAGTGTGATGCTCTCTTGCCTGCACTGTCCTTCACTGGGAACCCAGGGCTGACCCCGCTCCCTGTGGTCACTACAGACAGATCACTCCTCCACTGCTGCTGATTCTACACTCAGAGAAGTGCCCAGCAATATTAGTTACCTATTTTTATATTGAATAAGGAAATACTCAATACTCTATAATGACTTGTATGGGAAAATAATCTAAATAAAAGGGGATATATGTATATGCATAACTGATTCACTTTCAGAGAAGCCTCAGCAAGAGAAGCCCCAAAGAAAGGCAATGCCAAAGAATGCTCAAACTACTGCACAATTGTACTCATCTCACATGCTAGCAAAGTAATACTCAAAATTCTCCAAGCCAGGCTTCAACAGTACGTCAGCCATGAACTTGCAGATGTTCAAGCTGGACTTAGAAAAGGCAGAGGAACCAGAGATTAAATTGCCAACATCCGTTGGATCATTAAAAAATCAAGAGAGTTCCAGAAAAACATCTATTTCTGCTTTATTGACTATGCCAAAGCCTTTGACTGTATGGATCACAACAAACTGTGGAAAATCTTTAAGGAGATGGGAATACCAGACCACCTGACCTGCCTCCTGAGAAATCTGTATGCAGGTCAGGAAGCAACAGTTAGAACTGGACATGAACAACAGACTGGTTCCAAATCGGGAAAGGAGTATGTCAAGACTGTATATTGTCACCCTGCTTATTTAACTTATATGCAGAGTACATTATGAGAAACGCCGGGCTGGATAAAGCACAAGCTGGAATCAAGATTGCCGGAAGAAATATCAATAACCTCAGATATGCAGATGACACCACCCTTAGAGTAGAAAGTGAAGAGAAACTAAAAAGCCTCTTGATGAAAGTGAAAGAGGAGAGTCAAAAGTTGGCTTAAAACTCAACATTCAGAATACTGAGATCATGGCATCTGATCCCATCACTTCACGGCAAACAGACGGGGAAACAGTAGAAACAGTGATAGACTTTATTTTTTTGGAGGGGCTCCAAAATCACTGCAGTTGTTGACTGCAGCCTTGAAATTAAAAGACGCTTGCTTCTTGGAAGGAAAGTTATGACCAACCTAGACAGCATATTAAAAAGCAGAGACATTACTTTGCCAACAAAGATCCATCTAGTCAAAGCTATGGTTTTCCCAGTAGTTATGTATGGATGTGCTTTTGAACTGTGGTGTTGGAGAAGACTCTTGAGAGTCCCTTGGACTTCAAGGAGATCCAACCAGTCCATCCCAAAGGAAATCAGTCCCGAATATTCATTGGAAGGACTGATGCTGAAGCTGAAACGCCAATATTTTGGCCACCTGATGTGAAGAAGTGACTCATTTGAAAAGACCCTGATGCTGGGAAATATTGAGGGCAGGAGGAGAAGGGGACAACAGAGGATGAGATGGTTGGATGGCATCACCAACTTAATGGACATGAATTTGAGTAAACTCTGGGAGTTGGTGATGGAGGGAGGCTTGGTGGTACAGTCCATGCAGTTGCAGAGTTTGACATGACTGAGTGAATGAACTGAACTGATTCACTTTACTCTACAGCAGAAACTAACAACATTGTGAATCAAATATCTCCAATAAAAGTTAGAAAGAGGAAAGTGCTGGCAAGCGGTGTGCAGAGAGCAGTCACCCAGCATCATTTGCTAACTGGCTACTGAATACAGAGATGAAGGGACACAATGAGTGACTATCACAAGGAGCTGTTCTAGACTATTAGAATCTCACGAGAACCTGGGGCTGTTTAAATATAATAGGGGTGCTGCTTATACGAGTCTTCCCCGGTGGCTCAGTGGTGAAGAATCCACCTGCCAATGCAGGACACACTCAGGTTTGATCCCTGGGTCAGGAAAATCTTTTGGAGAAGGAAATGGCAACCCACTTCAGTATTCTTGTCTGGAAAATCTTATGGACAGAGGAGCCTTGAGGGCTACAGTCCCCTAAATTGCAAGAGCTGGACTCAGCTTGACAGGAACATGTACTTTCCTTATAAAGACAAACCCTGATTATTAACATCTTTGAAACTTGAGATGGCAGAGTGTGCTCTTAGCACAATTTGGGAAAACATCAGAAGGCACAGACAAATTTTGCTTCGTACGCAGACATCATTGCTGGCTGTGGAATCTTTGTCTTGCCTTTTTCTGTATTTTTCAATATAGAAGAGAAACGAAAAAGAGGGAGAAGAGAAGGATGAGGAGAGGAAGAAGGAAAAAGCCACAACAAAATTATGAAAACGCAGAAGAGAAGAAGGCACTGGGAGCAAAAGTAAAGGAGGAAAGACAAAAGTAAAATAAGATTGAAATATAAACTTCTGGATATTACAGATGGTAAATAAACATCAGCCAGCAATCTTGGTACAACTTTGAGAAATCAGGACTCCTCTTGAACATGACAATCTGTACTCAGAGGAAGAGAAGTAAAAAAATTTCAACTAATTAAGAGTGTTAATAAAAACATAGAGATATAAAAATTTATAGAACATGCATTTGCTTGGCATGAAAATATTTCTCTGACTCTGTATTCATATACTGTATGTTTATATGTATAGTTTTTATAGAGAAACTATACTATTTAAATTACACACACGCACTCTAAAATAAACTTTATTCCAAGATGATAACCACGTTTGGCCTTTATTCATAAGGTTCTGCAGTGCTAGGGGATGGCCGGGCTGGGTCAGTGTTAGCTGAGAGGACCTAGGTCTACCAAACAACATTTCTTTCCCTCTAACTAGCTTGTCCTTGTTTTCCTGGTTGGAAAAAGTTCAAAAGAAGACCAAAGGGTTCAAGGGCTCTGGATACCCAGATCTGGCAGAAACACACCATCACTTCAGGAGTTATTGATAACAGCAAATCCTGAAACGACCCTGATTCAAGGGGTGGATAAACAGATCCCAACTGTTTATGGAAACTGCAGAGTATGGATACAGAGAGGCTATTGATTAAATCTGTGAGTTCAATCAATCCAATTGCTAGGTAAAGGTGCCTGAATGTGCTTTATACATGCGTGTGTTTCTGAACTGAAGATTGTCATGAGGTCTATTGTGTACACAGATTAGAACTCAGGCAACTCAGTTTGCCTACCTGCCAGAGGTTGGTTTCTTTATTTAAGAGATTATGACAGGGCAACAAATCAATGTGAAAAGACAGCAATAGTTATATACAATCCATAGTTATGGGAATCCATCACAAATTTATGTTTTTATATGTTGTCCTTGGTATTGTGTTTGGTTCCAATCATTACAGAAAATACATATGTATTTTAGAAAAGAAAAAAATAGACTTTTTGTTTACTTGTCTTTTCTTTTAAACTGTCTGCTACGAAAACCTGAGTGAGTTTATGTTTGGAATGATCTTACTTAAAATAGATGTGAACTTTCCATGGAGGAAGTGGGGAGAGAACTGCAAAGACATTCCGTGCTCATCACCCAGAGAAGCGTGGCTGGAAATGTGCTTTCACCTCACTGAAGTGGCATTTTGGGGGTGATTTGACTTTTTTTTTGGTGTGTTCTAGCATTTACAGAACTCGCTTTTGGGGGACTGGGAGTAGATTTGACAAGACAGATGGTTATCCTCATGAATGGTTGAAAATTTAATATTACAAGAGGTATGTAATGTGACAACACATATTAAGATGTGGAAAAAGCAAACAAACAAATATAAGCCCACAGAGAGAGCCTCAAGGACTTGAATCAGGTTTCATCTCACATTGTAAACAGTGGGTTCTGGAGAGAAAAACAGCAAAGCAGCATTTATTAAATCACGTCGATGAGGTTCATGGTCGGCGATCTCCCCAGTGAGGCAGGGCAGTCAGGTAACTTTCTCTCTTACATTCTCTCTCTCTCTCTCTCTCTCTCTCACACACACACACATACACGACATATACTATGAACCATAAAACAAGCAACTACTCTAAACCAGTATTTATATTTCTTTGGCTCTCCCATCCACAAAATCATGCAAATAATAGGGAAGGTATATTCATGAAACTCTTAATATAAATAATATAAAATATAAAAATGCAGTCTATGTCCTAAAATAAAGATATGACCAACTATGTTACTTCCACATAATATGTAGCCTTTAAAAGTGAGGACAAAGATCTTATAACAACAGAATAAAATCTTACAACAACAGAATAAAATCTTACATATTTTATTACATATTAAAATCTTACTAACTGAGTATTAGTAACAATTGGAAGTAAGCTGTGATACTTTAATAGGGGTTGAGATGATACATTGAAACATGTTTAGGAGAAAATACATTAAAATTGTGATATAATTGGTAAGGATGTGCCAGGCTGTTTTCTTCATTCTTTCCTAGTTTTTCCATAGTCATTATACTTGCTGTTATAATAGTAGATGCATTTATAAATAAAAATAATTACATAACTATTCTTTATACAGAAGCAAAAAATAACAAAAGCATAACAAATGCAGAGCAAAGAGAATTAGGGGAAGGTTGAAAATAAAATCTCTGCCTATGTCCTTACTTTTGTTTTTTCCAGACAATGAATAATTTTTGTAATTTAAACATGAATATCCATCTAGCTAATTAGCTGAAGATTTTAATTATGGAAGCATAGGAGGTGAAATCTCTCTAAAAATAAATCCTTATTAAACCTTGAAAATATACCTTTGATAGTTTAAAAATAAATGAGCATATTTTTAAAAAAAGCTATTGTTATAAAAAAAAGTAACCACAGTGTTAAAGCTCTTATTCCTGTAAATAACAAATATTTTGCAGCTCTGAAGAACAAAGACATCATTTTGTTTACTTTTGTACTCTTAGCAATTATCACAGAGTTTCCACTGTTAATCAGTTACTAACTGTTTACGGAACACCCACTGTGGGCTGGACATTGTTTTTCAGGACGGGGACTCAGAAGGCACCAAGGTTTTGCTTCCCTGCTGTCCAGGTTATAGTAGGAAAGGAGAATCAATATGGAAAAAAAACACTAATATGTTCCCAGAGAAATACTTGTTATAGACCTTAAAACACCTTGATGGATGTTCAAAGAGACTAGGGGGATAACTTGAATTGGCTGGTCAATGGAGGCCTCTTTGATCATGTGACCTCTGAGCTGAGACTTAATGGCAAAGAAGGAACCAGACTTGTCAAGATCTGGGGCAGGGGGTGTGGGTGGGGGAGTTGTAGTTTAGGTTGGGCGGTATATTTCAGGCAGGACTGAGCTTGGTCAATACGAGGACTTGGGATGAAGGTGACCAGGAGAAGAGAGTGGTTGATGAGAGCCACATCAGGCTGCCAAAGCTGGGTGTTGTCCCCAGGGCACTGGGAACCCTAGGAGTATCTGAACACAGGCGTGACATGGAAGGATTCATGTCATCAAAATTCATTCCTGCTGCTGTGCAGAGGAGTCTCAGGGAACAGCGGTCACCCTGAGATCAATGAGTGGACTATGGCCTTTGGATAGATAAGAAATTACAGCACCTTGCTGCTGCTGCTGCTGCTAAGTCACTTCAGTTGTGTCCAACTCTGTGCGACCCCAGAGATGGCAGCCCACCAGGCTCCCCCGTCCCTGGGATTCTCCAGGAAAGAACACTGGAGTGGGTTGCCATTTCCCTCTCCAATGCGTGAAAGTGAAAAGTGAAAGTGAAGTCGCTCAGTCGTGTCCGACTCCTAGTGACCTTGAGCCAGAGCAAAAAAGTTATCCTAGAGGAAGAGGGTGGATTGGAAATATTTTAGGAACAAAAGCAAAAGTCCTTGCTGATTGCTTGGACATGTTGGGAAGGGAGGACAAACACTGAGACGTGCGTTGTTGACTGTGAGCTTTAACTGAGTGTGGGGGTAGGGGGTGCATTTACTCCATGAAGACTGTAGTCAGAAGAACAGCTTTTCTGGGGTGGTGACTCTGTGCTGATTCAGGCAGGTCACGTTTGAGATGTCTAGAAGCATTCAAGCAGAGATCTCAAATATGCAACTCGTATCTCTGTATATTTGGAGCTCAGTGGATGGATTTAAGAGTCAATGTCATATAAATGATATTAAAAGTGGTGGCATTTGAGACTGGATGAGATCACTTAAGCAGAGATGACAGAATCAGAAGAGTCAAGACCCAAGAACTAAGTCACGTGAATTTCCAAAGTCAAGGGATTTGAGCATAAGGGTACCAGCAGGGAAGATTGAGGAAGAACAGCCCCATGTGTGAACAACCTCACAGCAGCTGGGGGTATTGAGTTTCAGGGACGGACTCACCAAATGGGTGGAAGCATGCTCTACAGTCTTGTAAGACAGCTGAACACAGTGAAGGCAGAGTTGTGACTGATGGATTGGAAATAAAGCAAGCATTGGTGACCTTGACAGAGGAATCTAATCAGATGGGTCCCAAAAGAAGGCGGTATAAGGAAAGGAGAAAGAAGAAAAGCTGTAAATGAGACTCTCTAGGTAACATTTCCAAGACATTTTTCTGTAAATGATTGGGCACCAGCTAGAGGTGTCAATGTCATATTGATTTATTCTTATCTACATATATAGACATACAGACACAGGCATGCACCATCATACACACACAGCTTTTTTTAATGGAAATTACTTGTATAAAGCACAAGTGTGTGTGGGTGCTCAGTCATGTCCATCTCTGCAACTCCATGGACTATATAGCCGGGATCCTCTGCCCCTGGGATTTCCCAGACTGGAATACTGGAGTGGGTTGCCATTTCCTTCTCTAGATCTTCCTGGCCCAGGGCCTGAACCTGTGTCTTCTGCATCTCCTGCATTGCAGGCGGATCCTTCACCACTTGGGCCATCAGGGAAGCCCAGCTATGCCATTAGTGGTTCCCTTGTCAGTCTCTCCTGGGCCACCACAAGTCCCCCGTACCCCTAACCCCCTCCACTGCCCAGAGAGCGGGGCTGCTCTCCATGTATGCATGCTTATTAGAAAGAATGTATATCACTGGCCAGTGTAAAAATATTTGCCGTTATAAACAAACTGAATCAGCAGTAGGCCCTTTAAAGATGGTTTTGTTTTTTGTCAGCAGTTAGGAACTTGCCACCATGGAGGACTTGATGACCTGTGGGTGATTTCCACAGCACTGAAAACTTGCCCTGGGATCTCTACATCCTTGTAACAGTTCTATTTACACCGATGCGCTTCGAATAAAGCTGATGTGAATGAACAAGAAAGTCCTCCCAGGTACTGTTTCTGTCTGTCCAAGAAGCGAGGGCGGGGGGCATGCGCCATACCTGGAGCCCCAGCCACAGGCTATCTACCAAGGCAACTAAGTAGGTTACATTATTTCCATTTTGAAATGAAGTAGATTCAAAACAGTCTAGTATCTTACCCACGTAGCAGAAAGTAGCATTCTTTCTGAGGCAAGTCAGACTGAACTTCCTGTTTTAAAAAGAAAGATAAAAAATAAAAGGCTCAGTGTTCAACCTACACTGTCTAAAATGAAATCTCCCTCCCAGGCAGTTCCAGTTAATTTCCTGAGTTTTTCTGACCTCTCTTGTGACACCATTCCCTCCCCCGCCTCCGCCCCCCACACACTGAAACAAAAACCACATTAAGCTAACCAATGGATCTTTGCACTTCAATTAATCTGAGGTGAGTGGAATTCTGAAGTTATTTAATGCATTCACCTTTTTCCTGTAGCTGGAGACAGCTGAGCTCAACTATCACAGAGGG
Source organism: Bos grunniens (assembly GCF_055505025.1). Classification (NCBI taxonomy): domain Eukaryota; kingdom Metazoa; phylum Chordata; class Mammalia; order Artiodactyla; family Bovidae; genus Bos; species Bos grunniens. The sequence continues at coordinate 62,114,407 of NC_141178.1, read as the reverse complement.
AAATGCACATGAAGCTGTTAGCCAAGATCTGAGCAATGGAGACCCAGTTGAAATAAAAAGGTGTTTATTTGTTAGGACTGAAGCCCAGGAGACACAGATTCAAGAAGCACTTGAATTGTGTTCCCCTGACTTCAAAATGGGGGAGGCTTATAAAGGAAAAACAAAAAAATTGCAAGGTTACTGTTGGTTCCATGAGTTTTTTCTCAAGAGTTATAACTGGGGCTGGCGAGGAGTAGGCTGCTTGTCAAACAAGGATGGTTGGGGTCTGAAAGGCTTCACAGCCAGAGGTCACCTTGAGACCATAGGCTGCAGCTGTCAGTTGCTGTTCCGAGTACATCTGATGGTGTCCTTACATCTGGAGCAGTTCAGAGAAAGTTCAAGTTCTCAGTGGAGGTAGGACCAAGTCTGAGCCCAGATCCTGCACGACTACCTGACTCCACGTTTGAGTGTCTGATCTTACTGTTCCATCATAGTTTCAGTTTGTCATGGAAGTCCTCTAGACTTATTTGGTGATGACTCAGTAACCTAGAACACCTTGGCTAAGTAAAGGTGTGTCTTGAGGGAGGGGTCTTAAATGAAAAGGGGCAAAACAATGTACCCTCAGCAACATTTCATTAGAAAACCCACAGAAAAATAAATGGGATCACTGTTCCAATTCAGAAATATTTGGTAATGGTTAAGTATTAATATTTAGCTGCATTTGAACACAATAAAGAAAATCAGCTTGAAATCATACTGGACATGTTGAAACCATGAAGTGAGAAGGATTCAGATGTGAGTATTGAATTCATGTAACCCTATCTTTCTAACAGGAGACACAAAGTGAAGCAAATAAGAAAAATACGTTAACCAAAAACAGAAACCCTAAATGTACCTATCCACTCTTAAAACTGAGGTGTAGAAATAGCGACCAAGGGATATTCCATAGATGATAATAAAACCTATTTTTACAGAAATATATTAGGATATATGAAGTTTTACACACATTATTTGCATATGGTAATTCAGTGAGATTAGCAGACATTTTATGGAGTCAAAATGGCTCAACTCAGCCAGTGTCTGAGTTTCATATACAAGGATTGTTACTTTATATGACAGCATATAGAGGTTTTGATATGCATTTCAAACTCCCTCTTCCAAAGAACTGTTTCCAAAATGTTTTGCAAACTAATACAGTGTTCTAAGATTCCTACACTGTGAAGGGTGGGCTAAGTTGGTGGCCATTGTACTCTAGTTTTGTAAACAGTGAGACTGAAGGACCTAGTTTCAGATTCACAGTAATCATACTAGGGTACAAAATTTTCTTGTGGAAATTATGCTTCATAGATTGTATTGCTTTGAAGATTTACATTCACATTTTACTATGCTTATATTATAAAAATAATAACAAAATTTAACATTTAAAATGAATCTTAAGAAACTGCTTTAAGGGTGAATTTTCTTTAAATAGTTCATGTTCTTCTCAGTTTATCTGTCCCCTGGTTTGTGTACTTTATTTATATTCATCTGGAGCATCAGATGTTTAGTTCACTTCAGTCACGTCCGACTCTTTGCAACCCCATGAATCGCAGCACGCCAGGCCTCCCTGTCCATCACCAACTCCCGGAGTTCACTCAAACTCATGTCCATTGAGTTGGTGATGCCATCCAGCCATCTTGTCCTCTGTCATCCCCTTCTCCTCCTGCCCCCAATCCCTCCCAGCATCAGAGTCTTTTCCAATGAGTCAACTCTTTGCATGAGGTGGCCAAAGTATGTATGAGTTTCAGCTTCAGCATCAGTCCTTCCAATGAACACCCAGGACTGATGTCCTTTAGAATGGACTGGTTGGATCTCCTTGCAGTCCAAGGGACTCTCAAGAGTCTTCTCCAGCACCACAGTTCAAAAGCATCAATTCTTTGGCGCTCAGCTTTCTTCACAGTCCAACTCTCACATCCATGCATGACCACTGGAAAAACCATAGCCTTAACTAGACGGATCTTTGTTGGCAAAGTAATGTCTCTGCTTTTGAATATGCTATCTAGGTTGGTCATAACCTTCCTTCCAAGGAGTAAGTGTCTTTTAATTTCATGGCTGCAATCACCATCTGCAGTGATTTTGGAGCCCCCCAAAAATAAAGTCTGACACTGTTTCCACTGTTTCCCCATCTATTTCCCATGAAGTGATGAGACCAGATGCCATCATCTTAGTTTTCTGAATGTTGAGCTTTAAGCCAACTTTTTCACTCTCCTCTTTCACTTTCATCAAGAGGCTTTTTAGTTTCTCTTCACTTTCTGCCATAAGGGTGGTGTCATCTGCATATCTGAGGTTATTGATATTTCTCCTGGCAATCTTGATTCCAGCTTGTGCTTCTTCCAGCCCAGCGTTTCTCATGATGTACTCTGCGTATAAGTTAAATAAGCAGGGTGACAATATACAGCCTTGATGTACTCCTTTTCCTATTTGGAACCAGTCTGTTGTTCCATGTCCAGTTCTAACTGTTGCTTCCTGACCTGCATATGGGTTTCTCAAGAGGCAGGTTCTTGTGAAAATTATGCTTCATAGATTGTATTGCTTTGAAGATTTACATTCACATTTTACTATGCTTATATTATAAAAATAATAACAAAATTTTTAACATTTAAAACATTTTAACATTTAAAATGAATCTTAAGAAACTGCTTTAAAGGTGAACTTTCTTTAAATAGTTCATGTTCATCTCAGTTTATCTGTCCCCTGGTTTGTGTACTTTATTTATATTCATTTATATATAATTTTCATCGTGTTAATTTCCGTAACTGGTTACACGACTTGATGAGGAAAATTTGGAGTAGATATTGCTTCTCCTTCCAAAAAAAAAAAAAAAAAAGACATCAAACTAACCTGATCTTACTGGGACTGACAATTCAAATTAATCAGCAATTTCTTTTTTCTCTTCCTGGCAGAGACAGAGGCAGGGGAAAAGACCCAGAGACTTTGAGTCCCTGTCAACCAGCCCCATAAAGGGAATCTCTCCCTCCAGGTCTGAATAATCAACGGCATATGATTTAATTAGTCACATCTTTGTGCCCTGCGTCTCATTTAAATACGGTTCTTTTATCTGATGTGTTAAATTTCTGCTATTATCCTTGTTTCTACTTGTCGGGAGAAGATAACAGACGCCATCAATCGCATCAAGCGGGTTAAATTCTGCGGAGAAAAGCGTTCTCACCCACCTGGCGAGCACAGTCCGAGCTCCCCAAACCTGGAAGCGATGTGTTTGTCCTCTCACAAAACCCGCACTTTGTGAAGCTTGTCTGTGGGGATGACACGACGTGTCTCTGCAGACACTAGAGACACATGTGTGTCTACATCTATCCAAGGAAAAGAGAAACTTCATTTACCAAGATCCCCAGCAATCCGTCTACTTTCACACGGACCCTAAAGCAAAACACACGCTTCCACATTCGCCCCAAGTAACAACGTTCTGAGTAGCTTTGCGGGTCTAGTGAAGGCGGGATGGCTCCATCTGACGCGGTGTGAGAGCTCCCTCCGCACCTGCTACCGGCGCCCCAGTCACCAGCGCCTCTGGTCAAAGGCCCGGTAGAGGGCGGGCGACGCGCCCTTTCCCACCGAAAGAGCAGGTTCCCCAGCGCAGCTCAGCGGGTACTGGAGGCCCGTAGTGAGTCGGACCCTCGCCCGCCGCCTCGCCCCGCTCAACCCGCCTCCCCTGCGTGTCTCCAGCCCCACCGCCCCACGCCCCCCCCCCTCCCCCCCGCGGGATCCCGCTCGAGCCTTAGCGGCGGAGAGGTGGCTCAAAGTCTAAGGAAACCGTGGACTTCCCGGGGTGAATAACAAGCATGTCTGATTTCCATCCCAGGTGATCGCCGGTCCAGTCCCGTTTAGCCTTGAGGGAACCAACCGGAGCCGCGCTGGCTGCCGCCTCCCACTTAGTCCCCTACCCTCAGGTCCTGGGGGAGCCCTCTGGACGCGCGGCGCCAGTCCCTTGGCTCGGATACCCCGCGCCGGCGTGGAGGACCGCGCTGCGCGCACGACTCCCTCTGCTGTCGGCATCCGGGCACGAGGACTCTGAACGCCCGGCCTCGAGGAGGGCCTGGGACCCGGTTCGGGAAATTCGCGTATATCTCCAGCGCCCTCACTCCACACCCGGTCCTTCCCTCTTGAGTTCCCTCCCAGGTCTCCAACAATCTCCGGGCGCGGAAAATGACACTCGCACTCTCAGTGCCTGGAGAGGTGCGCGGTGGTACGATCCCCACGCCCAGCTACATTTTCCCTCTTCTATGAGTCCTTGGTCGTAATTTTGATCAGCTCTCTAGCAGTTCCAATGTAGTGAATTTCGGTCCCCCGCCTCACCCCACGCGCGTCCGCACCGGGTGTCGAATGTGGGCGGCGGAGCCCTCGGTGGCCGTCCCGGGGACCCCCGCGCCGCCCCTCCTGGTGCTGGGGTCGGCGGCTGTGAAAGCCAGTGCCGCGAGCAGAGGTGGGGTCTGCGCGCCGCGGGGGCGAGGGGCCGGCGAGGCCTGAGGGCAGCGATCAGAAGCAGGCTAAAGAGCGGAAACCCAAGCCGGGACCGGCGGGCTGAGCTGCATTCAGGCATTAGAAGGGCGGGGACGGCCGATCTTTCCCGCTGACTTTATCGTCCCTCGTTCGGTCTTTGAGAGACCGCCTCCCCCGCTGCCCTGCAAGGCCCGGGGCTGCGGACGCGCGCCAACCCGGCCTCGGGGAAGGAGCCTGCGCCCGGCGCGCATCGCTGCCTCCCCGGCTCGGAGCCTCGCGCTCAAACGTCCTAGTCCCGCCCGACCCCCTCCCAGGGGCTCGGCAAGGATTTCCAGCCAGTTCAGCAACGCTTTACAAGGTATCGGGGCCTTCTCTTTTTTCCTTTTCCTTTTTTCATTTTCTGTGTTTTCATTAAACAGTAACCTGTCGTTTCTGCTCAGAGGGTCTCGGTGCTGTGTCTAACCTGGGAATTTCACAAGGCGCTTCTCAGAATCTAAACGCCCCCCCCCACCCCCATGGATGATGGAGATTGCGGAGTCTTCTGAAATAGCCCTTTCCATCTTATGTAATTAGAGACCCACAGAAGCGCTGGATTTTCCACGGTACATAATCTATATTTATTCTCTCCCCCCTCCTCCTCTCGTGCGCGCGTGTGCGCGCGCGTGTGCGTGCGCTCCGGTTCATTTCTAGCATCAGGAAACTCGTTCGCGGCCACTGAAAAGTCAGGAGCGGCTCACAACTGATTTCCCACGGATTTCTGCCTCCAACGGCAGATGCTGTCCGGAAGCGGTGTCCCCAGACAAACATGAGACCGTTATCTTGGAAAGCCGGTTAGCCCTGCAGCGTAAGAAGCGCCGGCGGAGGCAAGCCTGAAAGAACAGCTAACCGATCGCGTTCGCCGGTGGGGAAAAGTGCAGCGCGGGGCCGGGCCTGGGGTTCGGGCCCGCACTTCAGCACCAGCGGGGATGGACAGCGTCTTTGGACCGGGCCACCGCAGGGACCCCACTGCGCCGCCACGGTCCTCGCTGCCGCCGTCGTCGCCGAGGGCTGCCCTTCTCTCAGCTCGGAGCAGCTAAGGGGCTTCGTCTCCGATGCCCCGGCACCCCCCTGGCCGGCCGTGACAGACCGAAAGGGACCTTCTTCTGCCTGCTGCGACCCCCGCGCAGGGCTCAGAGAAGCTCACCTGATCCACAGATTAAACTCGGCAGCAACTTCCAGGAAAATTGTCGACAGGGGCCAGAGGAGCACCGGCAGCCCAGAGAGGCCGAAGTTGTCCGGCCTCTGAGAACCATGGGCTCTGCAGACTGGGTCCGAGCGCTCTGAGGAGGCCCAGCGATGCTCCAAATAAACAGGATGCTCCCGAGCGGGCTGCACCTGTTTTGGAAATAGCTTTGCGAGAGGAGCTTCTAGAACTACTCACAACCTGGCGTTAGAGAAACTGGAAGATTCTAATTCTTTTACTTGGCCGGTAAGTGATAATACTATTATTACTGCTTGTTTGTAACTCAAGTGACCCCCACCCCCGCAAGATTTTAATGGAAAGATTGAAACAGTATTATTGTTTCCTTGTGGATTAAGATGATAAACTGTTTGATTTTTAAATGGTTGTTCCTGCGTAATGATCTTGGGGAAAATCTTGCCTAGTAAAGTAGTTGGATGTTTTACTTATCTGAAGTCCTTTATGTGACAAGAATATTAAAAATGATATGTGTGTGTGTGTGTGTGTGTAAGCCTATATAAATATATTAGAAATTTAGTTGGATATTTTTGTTGATGATCTAGTATCTTTTTGAATGTGTCTGTGTTTTCCCCCAAAAGAATACAATGTGGCATTTTGTAAGTTTTTTTTCCCTCTTGATGTTATGCATGTAGTTTAAAGTGATCCTGTTTGTATTACATAGTATGCAAGACTCAAAAAGTTACTAGTAGTGATGGTTTCACCATCTGGTCTATTATATTTTATATGAATATAATGTGCCAAACTGTACACCCAGTCCCTCTCTCTATCCCAATCCAGAGTGTACCTACACTTGTGGATCTTAACCTACAGAAATACACACATTTTTATGCAATGTTGTCTTTCTAGCCTTCTAAAGACTGCTTGCTCAAACCAGATCTGCCAGAAGGCAGAAAATGAGAAGCTATAGTGTGCCTTTTTAGGAGAACAGGTTTCCAAAGCATTCTTAGTCCTATGAAAATGCATTTGTCACTGAAATCCACAAAGTGGTGGGGGCGGGGGGCCAAGAGTTTTTGGACGAACCATAAGCTTTAAAGTGTTTATGAAATCTATTTTCTGTTGACTCTTACTTCTGTAGCTTTAGAACTGCAATCTTTCACAGTGACCTTGATGAGCATTCTGCTTTAAGAAAAGGGCTTCACAGGGTAAAGGCATATTTATAGCCCACGCGGGACATTTCACCAAGGGCTCGGTGGGTTCCACCAAGCACATCCAGTTAGTGGGGAGCAGGGCTTGGCAGGACTGACTCTAACAACCCTGTGAACACATGTGGTGCTGTGAGCACGACCAGCCCTGTGGGGAGAGTTGACCCTTTTGAAAAAGCACAGTTCTTCAGGTTCTCCTTTGAATTTCACAGGGCATCTATAATCGATCATAAAATACATATCCATACTGCCCTGTTTTTCATCACTCAAATCCTTGACGGCAGTTAAGATGGCATTGGCCAGTGTGCTGAAGGGCCCTTGTTTTGCGTTGACTGAGAGCAGAAACTGCACTCTGGGGACAAATTGTTCCTAACTGTCACTTGCCACTTACCACAAACCTGCTTGCTTAGCAGAAAGGGAGAGTGGTGTCCGTGTCATGGAGCTCCTTGGGGGCTCTATTGCCCTGTGTGAGTCAGAAGCGGCGATCTCAGGAGGAAAAATGCACTATTGATTTGGAGTCCTCACCAGGAGACCTGCGATGTGCCCCTGACAAACCTGCTTTTGTGTATTTGTTTTTTTCCCCTAATCTGGAAGATGTGAACATGAAATTGCCACATATACTAATTAATCATGTTTTAAGAGAGTTGCAGCCTGTTGCTAGACTCTGAGTGTGGTTGTCAGTTAATAGCAGAGACAGACTGCCTGGTCAGCAGAGCATAAGATGGAAGCGGGCCTGTGGGCACGTGGCCGCAGTTACCTTCTCGGTGGCAGAGGGGGCAGGCTTTCTCCATGTGTGACAGAAACAGCACAAAGTAAAAGTTATCCTGGGCTCATCCCTTTAGAGATTTAATCACAGAGATAAAGAACTGATTCACCGTTCCAAGCCCAGGCAAGCTGCCTGGAAGCTCTCCTTATCTGTGGTGAAATGCCATTGCATTGAGACAGCATTTTGTAAACCAATTTAGTGCCTATGTAAATTATAATCTCTAACTCCCCCCAGTCTCCCTGACTCCACAAAAGGAGTGGGTGGGCTAATACAATCATACCGCTTTTTGCACAGAATCCCTTGTCTATAAAGAGAAATCAATACTTAATTCTAGGACATCCATATCCTATTAAAATAGCTCTCTTTCCTGATGTTTTTTTGGTCTGTTACCAAAAAAGGATGCATGAAGTTTGAGAAGTATCAGACATAGTATTCAACATCCCCTCTCAGAGGAAGGAGTTCTGTTGGTGGGGGTCAGTGTTTTTGTGTTGCTTCTACTTGAGACTCAGAGGAGAAAAGTGAAGTAAGATTGCATAATGAGGACAATGGAAAGTGTATATAGGACCATAGGATAATTTGAAATGAGTTCTGAAATCTGGTAAGTTACTTTTCTTCTTTTAACAAGAAATGGTCTGCATGAGAGTGGGACAGAGATTTCTGGCTTGAACCTTTATATTATACAAATATTATAGAAACACTTATAAGTCAGTATTATTATTTAGACCATCTGATTATTAATACATGACTGAGCCACTTCACTTCACTTCAGTGTGATTATTGACCATCAGATCCTATTGCATTGGAAGGTCCACATTTGCTTTTGGAATTGCTTGCTTGGGTTTGAACCAAGTTATATACATGTTTACAAAAAATGTAAAAGAAGAGATGATTATTTTGGAATTTAAGAAGTCCCTCGATAATTGATTTGTTATTTTCATACTGATTAAAAGATTCTAGGCAAGGAACCTGGTTATTCACCCAGTTCTATTAAGAAGGCAAAAGCCACTGAAGAAAAGTGTATCCTAAGCCAGAAATTATTTCTATAGCTATCTCACCTCCAGTGAGTCATAGACTGGCACACAAATGGAGAGACCTCTCATTTTGTATTTTCTTCCTGTTGAGCTTGGCAGAATGAGTTGTGCATGGCGTGCATGGTATGCATGGAAAGAGACCGCATTCTGCATCATGAAGTATGTTATGCATCACCATGTAGCAGAACAAGACTTGTTTGACAGTCAGGACATGGGGATTCTTGAAAGGCTGGTCTTAAGATCTTGGGCAAGCCACTCAACCCACTACTCAACTTTTTCTACCTAACACGGGGTACTTTATCTACCAATTAAGATGCGGTCCTCTACATATTGTTGACATCTAGGTATTTGTGGAATAAATGAAGAGATGCATATGCTGGAATATTGGAAAGTCTCAATATGGTGCTCTTGAGAGTATTTTGGAAACTTAAGTGCTATATCTTTGAATTATTATGTCATCTCTTATAGCAATCATTCCTTCACTCCTCAAAAAAGTCCCTTCTATTAGTACATGGCAACATGCTTCTTGCATTTTAAGAGCTTAAATGTAGGGAATATAATATTTCCCCGGGAATTCAGCATCAATTTTCTTATATCTCTCAATGGAAAAAATATTTTAATGCAGGGAGGACTTCATTTAAAATTAGTATTCAAAATTGACATCATGCTTTAAACCAAATAGGCAAGACGAGGTCAGCGTGACACCCAAGTTCATTTTAATTACCCTTGACCCTTGAGCAATGCAGAGGTAAGGGGCTCTAACTTTCTGTGTAGTCAAAAATTCATACGTAATCCTCTCAATAGCTTTCCCAGGTGGCTCAGTGATAAAGAATCCACCTGCCAGTGCAGGAGACCTGGGTTTGATCCCTGGGTTGGGAAGATTCCCTGGAGGAGGAAATGGCAACCCATTCCTATATTCTCACCTGGGAAATCCCATGTACAGAGGAGCCTGGAAGTCCATAGGGTCACAAAAGTGTCAGACATGACTGAGTACAACGTGCATACAAATTGACTGCTAATTGCCTACTCTTGACCAGAATCCTTACAGTAATATAAACAATCCATTGACACTGTATGGTGTATATTTTATGTATTTATGACGTGCCTAAGTTTTTCTTATTTTTTTTAGTTTTTTTTTTTGGCTATGCATTTCTTCAGATCATCACCAATCTCAAAAAATTTAAATATATTTATTGAAAAAAATCTGGGTATAAGTGGACCCATGCAGTTCAAACCCATGTTGTTTAAGGGTCAACTGTACTTTCATTTTGACCTGAAATGAATCAACCACTGCATTTTTGTCATCATTTTCTGGTCTGTAAGGAGAAGTAATGTTTACCATTAGTTATCCCAATAAGGAAGCTCATAGGATTAAGTGGTCTTTAAAAACTCAGCATCTGATAATACATCCAGAAAGCAATTTGTCTTGCTTCACCAACTAGTAAGGATGGAGTGGAGGGTAGACAGCGTGGGGCTGGTCCATGGGCGGCCCTGGAAATGCTGTGGTCTTGGTTTTCATAGGTAACACAGGAAATCTCCAGTTAAGTAACACCTCATGATTTATTTTTTTCATCAGTTGGAATTTTAAAAGTGGCTATAATTTTTAAAAAATGTAATTGATAAGCATTTGGTCTGTATAGATTTCTAGAGTATCACTAAAAATACATCAAGCGTAAGCTTGAGAAATCTAAACTACCATTGGTGTCATAGTCAGTTTCCATATAGTCTGCTGGTTAAACTATTTGACTGAACTGGAAATGGAAAATTATATAATTGTCTAGTCAGTGATACAATGATGATGAGTTTTTGGTTTGATTTGTTATCATTTACCAAAAAAGAAAAAGTTAATAAACAGTAGAGGAAAAAAAAAAAGGAAAAAAGCAATGGGTGAAAAGTCATTAGAATAATGTCATTTGATCCAGAACCAGATTTTGGGTGAAATCTCTTGGTTTTTACCTGATTTAATTGGAATAAAATGGACTGCAAGCTGGACTCGGCACAGAGCCGCAGACCATGACTACTCCGATTTCAGTACCATTTGTTAAAAACCAAAACTGACATATTTCATCAGTCTTTTTCCAGTCCTTTCTCTCTCTTTCTAAAAGTGGGAGAATGAATCAGGACTTGGCAAAATAAAACTTCATATTAATATCTTTTAGAAGTTTACAAGAAAATATATCTCTAAAAATGAGGAGTGGCTAAGAAGAAATAACCACTCCATTTCTTTGGTCAAAATATTGTGGGAAAAAAGTCCTAAGAACAGGCAGGAATGAAGCCAGATCAACAATGTTCCATGATGTGTCTCTTCTGGCAACTCTTCCCCTTCTTTGTCCTCTGATACCTGCAATAGCAGCTGTGAAAAGTGAAAGTTAGTTGCACAGTCGTGTCCAACTCTTTGTGATTCCATGGACTGCAGCCTGTCCCGCTCCTCCGTCCATGGAATTCTCCAGGTAAGAGTACTGGAGTGTGTTGCCGTTTCCTTCTCCAGGGGATCTTCCCATCCCTGGGATCAAACCCAGGTCTCCCACATTGCAGGCAGATTCTTTACCAGCTGAACCACAAGGGAAGCCCACAATAGCAGCTCTAACCAGATGAAAGCCTTGGGGAACTGTAAGACCAAGAGGAAAACAGAGAACCAGCTGTTACTATGGTCTGTTAAATGCAGCACTGCCTCCAATACAAGTTTTGATGCAGTATTCAAGAAAAGGGGAGAGGTTATATTATAAGGTGGAAAGAACAGCAACTGTCCATTGCAGTGTCATAAAGAATTTACCAAAGCTTTCTAGGTCAGTTCCTATATCTACCATTGATAGAATGCTCAGGAAAGTGGGCTCATAGGCTGTTGTCTCTCTAAAAGCTTGTTTTTGCAGAACGTTTTATTAACAAGATGAAATGTTCATAATGTGGCCTCGATGTAATTAAGATACCCCAGCTTTGTGGGCGTCCTTTCAGTTTGTTACTGAGAAATGACTAGTATCCAGAGGACACACAAACAGAGCCAGAGGCCAATGTGGGTAATAGTACTTCTGGCTGGAGAGCTGTTTTTTCTATATTTTTTCCTGCAGTTTTATATAATATTTCCTCATTTATCAAGTGGTAAGCCTATACCAGTTTAGCTCAACTATTTATCCTATGTTTCTCTGTTCTGATTTTAATCTTGAAGAAATAAAACTCCTAAGAGCAGATTAATTTAATTGCCTGAATACACCTCTGATTACAGCTCATATGAGCAAACTGTTATGTGGTCAGGACCTTTAGAGCTCAGGTAAGTAAGATGAGGGTAGTTCATCTAATTTACTACATTCACAAACACTCAGGCTGTTCATTTTTCTTTCCAAGTCCATCCTTTTTCTCTATTTACAAATCCTTTTGTGTGATTACTGAAAAATGAAACTGGCCTACTATCTACCTAAGCAATGTGTTTTTGTTTTCCATTTCATATTTTGTTTCCATGGCGGCAAATTTCTGGGAAGTCCTAAAGTTAGAGTATTTCACTGTTATATGAGGTTTTCATGGGCCATATGACTACATTCCAGGCGACCCAACCTCCTTGAGTTCCCATCCTCAGTGAGACTCAGCACTTCTGTGGCTTCAGCAGTTTTGTGAAATTCCCTCTCTAGGGCATCTTACCTATGAATCTCACAGCAGGCCTGAGGCAAACATTCTGATTCCTATTTTGCCAATGAGACAGTGAGGTCCATAAATGAGTCTCCATACATTGAGTCAAAATTAAGATTTGTGTCAATATTTCATATTTTCCATACTTTGTAGGTGGTTTGGAAAGAAGAAATATCTCTTGTCCCATTGATTACATGCTTCACTTGCTTCAAATTATGATTATAAACAAACAAACCGAGTGATTGTATTTTACTAACTTTTGCTTTTACTAAGGAACTGGAAGGGTTTAGATTCTTAAGGATTTGAAAGGTCTTGCAGATTATCTTGACCTTAATCTTATTCAGTGGAGGAGGGAATGGCTACCTACTCTAGTATTCTTGCCTGAAAAAATCCCATGGACAGGGAAACCTGGCAGGCTACAGTTCTTGGGTTTGAAAAGAGTCAGACATGACTGAGCAACTAACACTTTCACTTCCACACTGTTGTACAAATAGGAGGGTTTGTAGATGTTGTACTCATATGTTGGATGTCATATTTTAGAAGCATTGGTGAGCCAGAAAGGACCAGGGTTGATTCTGCTGCAGCGATTCAGGTTTGAGGTGATGAGAACTTGATCTCATGAGGTGAAGGTGAGCAGTGAGTCAGTTGAGACTGGATGGTAAGGTGATGGGTGATGGACTGGCACATAGGAAATGAATCAAGCTAGGTCATGTGCTTGGTACCTGCCATGGGCTGGATAAATACAAATGCACTTGGGAATAAAACACCCATCTTTGGAAGGAAAGGTGTCAGACCTGACTTGGGACGTGTCCTCTGAGTGGAGAAGAGGTGGAAGGACCAAATGGCAGGGAGGAACCTTTGGTTTCAGAAAGAGGTATAACCTGACATGTCCAGCTCAGAGCTGGAAAAATGGAAATGATTGCTGAAGCCATGAAAATATAGCCTTAGTCTCTCAGTCTTGTCCAGTTTTTTTCGACTGCATGGACTATAGCACACCAAGCTCCTCTGTCCATGAAATTCTGCAGGCAAGAATACTGGAGTGGGTTGCCATTCCCTTCTCCAGGGGATCTTCCCGAGCCAGGGATTGAACCCAGGTCTCCTGAATTGCAGGCCGATTCTTTACTGTCTGAGCCACCAGGGAAGCCCAAAATATCATATCTTACATGATAAATCTAAAAGAAATATAGATAATAGTTGGGAAGAGACCTATTTAAAATCTTATTTTTTCCAGTAAATTATATATTCATTTTAAGTGATCATGTAAAATATATCAAACATTCAAGTAATTACTCATTTTTGTCACTGGAAGATTAACTTTCTTCCACTGATGATATGTAACCTGTTGTTGATTTTACTTGAAAGGCTGCAATTGATCTTCAATAATAATAAAATATCTTTTCATTATGTAATTTTTATATCTCATTAATATTAGATCTTATGTAAAACTTCCACATTTTGCTAAAAGAAATTTTTGATGGTAAAAATAAGTGCAGTGTTATTCAGATCAATCTAAGTGTCCTCAGTGCTTTTTCTCTCTCATGAGCTGAATAACTTCCATGGGAATGACTAGAATTTTCAAGCCAGGCCAGGCAAACAGAAATTTGTTTTTGTCTGATTTTCAAATTCCTTTCTCCAGCCTCTCAGATTCTCCAGATAACTTCCTGACTGTATCTTGGTATAAAAGGAATAAATTATCTGGTTTCTGGTAGGCAATTAAGTTTTCTAAGCCAACAGTGTGCCATTTAGCCAGTTACCTTGCAGAGCCCTAAAAGGCCTCCAGTAATGTGCAGGGGACGATGTGCCACCAAACGGTGGGGGCTATCCCCTCATCACTGATGCAGTCCGTGGTTTGGTACATCCACAGGAGCTACTTTGACTCAACGAGTCACATTTGCATCAACATGGGGGTTGAGTCAGTGAGTCTGTCCAAGGCTGGCCCACAGAGGTTAGGAGATGTGGACAGGGGAGCAGGGCAATGCGAAGGGGTACCCTGCCTTTGAGAAATGCAGCTATGCTGTCAACTGCTATCTACATGGGATCTCTGTGCCATTGTCTGTGTACTTGGCAACCATCGGCAAGTCAGTCACTCACGGCTACAAGAAATTATCTGATTATAGATTTGTAAAGACGTGTTCTTTGTGAAGTAATCAGCTACTCTGCAGCTGTGAAATTAAAAGATGCTTGCTCCTTGGAAGGAAAGGTATGACAAACCTAGAGAGTGTATTAAAAAGCAGAGACATCATTTTGCTGACAAAGATCTATATAGTCAAAACTGTGGCTTTTCCAGTAGTCATGTATGGATGTGAGAGTTGGACCATAAGGAAAGCTGAGCATGGAAGAATTGATGCTTTCGAACCATGGTGATAGAGAAGACTCTTGAGAGTCCCTCAGGCAGCAAAGAGATTAAACCAGTCAATCCTAAAGGAAATCAACCCTGAATATTCATTGGAAGGACTGCTGCTGAAGCTCCAATACTTTGGCTACCTGATACAAAGAGCCAACTCATTGGAAAAGACCTTGTTGCTGGGAAAGATTGAGGGCAGGAGGAGAAAAGGGAGACAGAGGATGAGATGGTTAGATAGCATCACCGACACAATGGATAGAAGCTTGATAGTGAAGGACAAGGAAGCCTGGCGGGCTGCAGTTCATGGTGTTGCAAAGAGTTGGGAACGACTTAGTGACTGAATGCAACAACTACTCTAGTATTAATGTAGTGACCATGGCTATTTTTGTCCTTGTCTTTTTGACTAATGGAGTAATTACTTTCTGCCAGTTATAAAATTCAATGACCTCAGTGTAGATGGCCGGTCGACACAGCTCTGTGGTGAGAACACTTCTGGTGTTTCTTAGTAGTTGCAGTGATTCTACTTAGCTGTTTACTCATGTTCTGTCACTATTCCACCTGAAATATCCTTTGGGAACCTTTGTCCTTGTACCTCTAGGTCATATTCTGGGCAGTATATGCATACAAATTACATACTGTCCTACCCACTAAATCACAGGTGTCCTACATTTTTCGGGCAACTGTCAACAGTATTGATGGGTGTTGATACATTGGTCATGCTTATGAATGTATAAAACTGTTTTGAGGCTTCTTTTCATCCTAGTGGATAAGGTAAGGGAGCAGGTCCTGGAATGGGCCTCTCCTTTTAAATACGATCTTGTTCCCAGCTCTGGAGCGCAGGATGGGCACGCTGCCTTGTCCCACCTGCTGTTAAAAAATTAAAAAAAAAAAAAAAACTGTTTTGAGAAATAAGCAATTCTATTACATAGAATTCAGTGTGTCTTTTTTCCAGTGAAAATGAAATTTCTTTAAATCATATCCATACTTAATTTTTCTGAAGTTTTCTTTTTTTGGTTATGTATAAAAGCAGGAAATCATAAAATAATCAGTTAAATGGAGCCTAGAAATAATTTGGTCTTCCCAGGAGGCGCAGATGGTAAAGAATCTGCCTCCCAGTGTGGGAGACCTGGTTCAATCCCTGGGTTGGGAAGATCCCCTGGGGAAGGAAATGGGTACCCACTCCAGTATTCTTGCCTAGAGAATTCCGTGGATAGAGGAACCTAATGGGTTACAGTCCATGGGGTTGCCAAGGGTTGGACACAACTGAGCATCTGAATAACAGCAACAGAAATCATTTACATTATTTTTACAAGCATATAATTCGCCCCACTAGGCTATTTTCTTCTGAGCAGAATTAACCAATCTCCAAATGAAATGCCCTCTCTTCCTTCCACGTGTGTCTCCAGAATATTTGCATGCAAGCTACACTTCAATGTGCTTAGCTTTGCCAAATCACTGAGCTTTTTCAAGTTTATCAAGGATACACATTAAGAGATTGGATGACACACCAGTGGGTAGAAGTCCTGGGCATGAATCTGAGACTATGTTATCAATATACCTATTCTTAATGAACATAGAAGTTGACCACTTGGAACAAAGCCGAAATGTGACAAAAAAAAAAAGTGTTTGGCATCTGATGAATTACTTAGCATCTCTTTTCGTAAAGAATAAAAGCTCTCTGGCTCCCAACAAAGAGTTTGTGAGTTGTATGGCAGTGTTTTGAACAAGAAGATCATTTATAAAAGCAGTCTTTATATTTAGGAAATAATTAGGGATGCAGCTGCAGGTTTTAATGACTTTTAATAAAGCCTGTTATAAAGTGAATTAGCAATAAATGCTTAGCAGAATGATACTGAATCAGGACATGATAGAACATTATTAGATCTGTTTATTGGATTGTTAAGGCGATATATGTTTATGTAATACCAGTTTTGTCATTTTCTAGGATATTTTGAAGGAAAGTTCAAGGTGGGTTGCATTCTAATGAATGGGAGGAGTATATCAACTAGCTCTGATAAACCAGTAAATGTTTTCATTTATAACTAACTGATAAAGTGAAAAATCTGAAAGCTTCTTAAATTTCTGCAATATTTGGAATTGTAGAACAATATTCATGTTGAAGATACAGTATTCTGATCATTTAAAATATTTGAGTCTTTCATAAGGAAAGTTGAATGTACTTTGTAGAAAATAATACTTTGTTAGAAATAATCTGTGCTCAAAGCTTGCTTGGTTGGCATTGCCAAAATCTAAATTTCAATGTCAAGTGCTCAGAATACTGATGAGTAGATGCACATACAGCTCATAACTCACCAGTTCCTGTTTGCCCAAGTATTTTCAGGCCACCTGAGCATGCAGAATGATACAAGGTAGATTCCTTTTAGGGATCAAGTGTCGTCTCTGACCTCAAGGAGGCCGGAGTCTAATGAGGCAAAGCAAGGGTACCTGGAGTCATGAAGTCCCTAGAAGACAGAGCTGGAGATATACTCACCGATCAGCAGCTTAGGAAGCTGACCCTCAGAACATTCTGCAAATTTGCAAAAAGGTTCAAATTTGGCTCATGGCTGAATCAACATAGAACCATAAATTATGGTTTAATCAGTGATGATGCTCCAAGGATGGTAAAGGAAGATCAAATACTGTTTATGGCTCCTCCCGGAACTATCCTTCAGAGTAAATGAGCAACCCAGGATGATGAGAAGCTAGAAAAGATGTAAGTCTTAAAGTCTCAAGCAGGTGAGATTGAATGTCCATTGGAGACGCTGTTAGCATAGCGATGCTGTATTTGAATAATCACCTTTTTAACTTCTTATTTATTTTTAAATAATTACAGACACAAAGGAAATGGCAGAGATATTTCTTGTGACGTCTTCCCCCAGCTTCCCCCAGGGGTAAGATCTTAAATCACTATAGTAATGCACCATGACCAGACATTGGTATTGCCACAGTACTGTCAAACAGATTATGAATCTTATTTACAGCTCATTTTTTTTAAAAAATAAATGAATCAGATTTTAATCACCTGGCTTTGTTAAACCCACAAGATCAAGTTCACAGCTTTTTCTAGTCTGTTTTCCTTAACCACATGACCTAATGTATTTTCTGAAACCTTTCGTGTTTTAAGAAAAACATATTCCACCTTTCGTTTTGCAACCCCAGAGCTGATTTCCCTAACATGCCCTGTAAATGGCCAGTATTCAACCTCAAAGAGACACTGCTGGAATGCAGCTAAACTACAGTCTCAAAGACCTTCAGAATAGTTTAAGAAAAAAGAAAAAAAAGTTATTAAAGAAGATAGCCTCCAGTGTTCCCTGGAGAGGTTCTTCCTGAATGTCCCACTCACTGAAATCTTCCCTCTGGAAACTGCAATAGTCCGTTCCTTCTGTCTCAGGTTCTTTGGTGCTTAGACAGTGTTGCACAGATGGGTCTGAGCCGTGTTTCCATAGGTGACCTATGGAGTCCATACCCACACCAGGCCAGCAGCGGTTCTCAGCCCATGTGCCCTGAGCCAGTTGAGAGCCATGGCAGAGTGAAGACTCAAGACGTGCACTATGGAGTGCCTAGAAAAGCAAAACTAAGGGTTTCATTTGCTGTATTTCCCACTCTTCCTCTGAAAAGTTTCCCTTTGGTGATCAGTTCCCCTGGAGCTGACCCCTCCAGCCCTGGAAGTAACACAGGTACTGAGGCATCTGCTGCCTTGAGTTTGCATGCTTTCCCACCAAGTCTGCTCCTTAGTGTTACTATTTTGGCAGAGATGTCTGGTATTCAGAGACAAAAGAGCAATCTCCCCTTGTTTTGAGGGTATGAATTGTGACAACACAGCTCTGCCATCTCAGGTAACAAACTCTAAGAAATAAAAGTTTCTCCACAGTAATACTAATACAAAAGTCTCAGGATATGATCAGTGTCAATGGCCTATATAAGGAATTCCTTTGTTGTTCAGTTGCTCAGTCATGTCCAACTCTTTGCCATCTCATGAACTGGAGCACACCAGGCTTCCCTGTGCATCACCAACTCCTGGAGCTTGCTCAAACTCATGTCCATCGAGTTGGTGATGCCATCTAACCATCTCATCCTCTGCCACCCCCTTCTCCTCCTGCCTTCAGTCTTATATTAGATGGACCACCTTGATGATCCAAGAGTGTTTCAGTCCTCTCTGCTGCTGGCAGATGGGGCTGCTCTGAGTGGCAGGTTTCTGCTGATCTGGTGCTATGATTTGCTCCAGCCGAAGAGCTTAGAATGCTAAAGCCTTGGTTCCTCTCATTCTTCACCACTACCAGCCACTGGCATTCGAGGCTTGAACAGTCTGCTTTACTCCTGTAGTTCTTGGAACTCATCCTCTTCAGGCAACGTTTCTACTAAGTTCTACCAATTCAAACCCATGTTTGACCACTTGAGCTTTCTGTCGATTTACACTATTTTCAGGCACTCTGTTGCAAACCAAGATCATCAGGTAACCACTTAGGTAACCATTATTCTGCCAGTGGAAGCCAAGAGGAAACACTATCAAGACCAGATTTTTGTGTGCTGTTGAAGTAAACTACAAATGCTTGGACAGACTGCAGTCTCTGCGGTGACGAAAAATTTGTGTGGTCCCACACGCAGATTGATATCTGCTGAGTACTGTTTATTGTCAATGGTCTAGGGATAAAACCTCATGGCTTCATTGGCAGTCACCTGCACAGTAAGATCTTCTATTCCAAGAATATGTTGTATTAGCTGGTCTGTGGATAAGGTAGAGGAGCAGCTAGTGATGAGTGTGTAGGGAACACCAACAGCCATAGCTCGTTCATCCATTTTCATCTGAACTCATTTGCATGTGTGTAGTTCTATATAATATACCCTGTGTGTTGATTTGTATCACTATTATCACAATCAAGACAGGTCTTTTTAATGTCTGCAACAGAAATTCCTCACCTAACCCTTAACACTGTGACCATTCCCCACTCCCCTAGAGACACTCATCCATGCTCCAGCTCTAGAATTTTGTCTTTTTTGAGAATGTTATATTAATAAGATTGTGTAGTCTGTGATCTTTTGAGATGACGTTTGCTTTTCCATTCAGCATAATGAGATCTACCCAGGTCGCTGCTCATGTTAGGTGTTTATCTCTTTTAATTTCTGAGTAGTATTTCATGGTGCACTTGCACCAGCTTTTTGGCCATGTACTATGTGAAGAGTATTTGGGTTGTTTCCAATTTGGGGCTTCTATGGATGTTATGAACATCCACATAGAAGTAGTTTGTTATGTAGTAATATGTAAACTGAATATATCTATATAAGTTTACTTGAATGCCTAACAGAATATATTAATAGTATTTCGAAGGCAGGCCGTAAGCAAAGGATTTGAAACAAGTAATACTGTTTAAAACTCGGCTTTCCACTGATAAATGATGACAGTTTTGTACTCATTACTTTTGGTTTGTGAGCACTGGTTTCTGATATGTTAATGGTGTAAAACAGTATTTTCTCTAAGGCAATGCAGAATCTTAAACCATTCATTAATGGTCCCACATAATTATTGATTTTTAAAGAAGAGATTTTAGTTAATGTCATGTTTACTTGATTTTGTAAACACAGAATGGATTGTAGACCTAAATGTAAAACACAAAACTATAAAACTCCTACAGGACAACATAGGAGAAAATCTAGGTGATCCTAAGTATGGTGCTGACTTTCTAGATACATAAACAAAGGCACGATCCATTAGACAAAATAATCGAGAAGTTGGACTTCTCTAAAACTAAAGACCTCTCCTCTGTGAAAGACAACATCAAGAGACTGTGAAGGCAAGTCACAGATTGGGAGGACTTATTTTCAAAAGACATGTCTGATAAAGGACTCTGATCCAAAATATGTGAAGAACTCTTAAAGCTCAACAATAAACAAAATGATCAACTCAATTAAAAAAATGGACCAAAGATCTAAACAGAGACATCACCAAGGATGCTATACAGTTGTCAAATAAGCATATGAAAAGATGTTCCACATTTAGGACTAGTCCAGTGCTGTAAAGGTTGAGGGAAGCAAAAATTAGTCTAGATTTGTGGTTAATAAAACTGGCCAAGGAGTTCTGAGACTTTTGAAAATACAGATTCTAGACCCTATTCCAGATTTGCTAAATCCTGTGATTCATGGGGTTGCAAAGAGTCGGACACGACTGAGCAACTGAACTGAATCTCATCTCTGGAGTGAAAGAGTGCGTGTACCCTTGTGTGTGTGCACATGTACATGTATATGCATGCACCCGCATGTACGTGTACATGTATATGCATGTGAAGTACACATATGCTCAAGCACACATCTATATGTGACATGTATGTATAAGTGTGCATGCACGCACACATGCCTGTACACATGCATGCCTGTACATGTGTATGTGCTCATGAATGTGCACACGTGCCTGTACATATGTGTGCTGCATGAATGTGTGCATGTGCACATGTGTGCCTATACACACATGCATGTATGTGCAAGTGTACAGGTATATGTCTTCACACACATGTCTGTATATGTGTTCATGTACATGTATGCGTACACACATGGGTCTGTGCATATGTGTGTACATGTGCCTCTACATATGTGCACATGTGTGTACATATGTTCATGTACAAGTGTGTATCTGTATCATGCATGTGTCTGTATGTATGTGTATGTATGAGAGAGAGACAGAACTCTGGGGTATTCGAATGTCATCTTCTGAAGTGAAATGTCTGAAGAGCATCCTAATGAAATGAGGAACTAGAAGCATTCCCTCAGGGACTCCTCCATATCATTTCCCTTACTAAAGGCATTTGAAGTCATAATTCCCTTCTTGGTGTTGGGCATGGGCAGGTAGAGTTGTGCAAGTGGAGATGTTGGGTCACTGGGAGAATGTGTCCCCATGACGAGGGGAAGCTCAGCCAAGAAGGAATCGTCACAGTAGAGGAGGTGGGTCTGTCTGAAGACGTGCCAGTCCTGCATTCCTAGTCCACTGGAGACAGAGGCCAAGGCCTTGAACCAAGGAGTGAGCACCCAGCTCGGATGCAGTCACTGTGGCCTCTCTGTGGTGCACCTGTCAGGATTCTTTGTTGTCCACCCGCAGCTCTGGCCCAGTGGACTCAAGCTAGCATCCTCACACCTCTGCCAACATAAAACCCAACACTGCAGTGCACCAGAGCCTGGCAGGCACCCTAGTTTCTGGTCTTTACAGTTTATGTCCTCGTCTTAATTTTCCATTCATTTTTCCTACTGGACCATGACACATGGTTGTACCATCTCAGGTTTTTAAATACCCTGCTTCAGTTCCCCTGATTTTTCAATGGATATGGATGACAATGAACTTTGGCATTCACAGTTTTAAGGAACTAATTGATAATATGAAAAGGAACCCAATGAAAACCAATTGAAGTTGAAATTAAAAATGTCTCTAAAAGCTGAATATTATCCTAATTGGAATGGATTGTATGAACTAAGTTGGCAGTGGCTGATGTTGTTTCTGAAATGCAAGAATCTTGAGGTCAGAGCAACCTAATGGATGAAATTGAAAGGCTTCATGCAAGGGTAAGGGCCATTAGCAGGGTTGGCCAAAATCGTTGTCAACCAAATTGTTAATTATTTAAAATAAATTTAAAAATTGATTTAAGCAAAAGGAAGGTTTTCCTTTATTTTTATATGTGGCTTTCTTAATTATTTGCCATGAAAAATTCAGGTTGCTGAAAGCATCAAAACTACTTTGGCTATTTATTAGTATGAATTAATTTTACAGTGAACTTAATATTCTTAGAAGAATTATTATGCAACCTGCAATTTTAGAGAATTGTAGAAGTATCATTCATGTTTAGTGATTTAAATATAAATTTCCAGTTGGTTGAAGTGAATTTTTCAGTATCTTGATTGTGATATTAAATACATGCAGCTTGTTGTATGTCAGTCATCCTCACAAAGGCTGTTACAATTAATTTCATTTGTTTCTTTGTAGTTTGGAAAGGTGACTCTTAGGAAATTTGAGATGATCGACGTGGCTTGTATTACATTCTTGTTGGAGAGTGCTGGCTGAGGGCTCTATCTTTCAGGAGCTGTGGGAACAAAAGGTTCATGAAACATCATCCCCAGGGTCCAGGGAGCTACGTCCAGAAGTATGTCCAGAAGATGGAAAGCGTAGGAAGAGGGCCTGGGCTTTTTCAACAAATAGAAGACTTGAGAAGCCATAGCTAAAAGCATTTATGAAAATAGCCACCAAGTGCAGGGACGTTATTAGACCTGGATTTCCCATCTCTCTTTGGAGTTGTTCTGCTCTTGGCGACACTGTCATCTCTCCCCCTCCCTCTTTTGCATCACCTCCCCTCTTCTTTCTGGATCCTCTGCTTCTCATCCTCCATTCGAGTCCACAGCCTGTTTCTCTGCTTCCTTTCGTATCCTGCCAGGGAGCCATCTTGTTTTAAAAATTGAAGTATGGCTGATTCTCAGTGTTGTGTTTGTTTCATGTGTACAGCAAAGTGAATCAATTTTATACATAGACATGTATCCACTCTTTTTTTTTACTCTTTCCCCATATAGACCATTAATCAGAGCACTGAGTAGAGTTGCCTGTGCTATACAGTAGGTTCTCATTAGTTACCTATTTTATACACAGTATCAATAGTGTATATGTGTCAATTCAAATGTCCCAGTTCATCCCACACCACTTTACCCCTTGGTGTCCATGTGTTTGTTACCTCTGTCTGTGTCTCTATTGTTGTTCAGTTGCTAAGTCGTGCCCGACTCTTTGTGACCCCATGGACTGCAGCATACCAGGCTCCTCTGTCCTCCATTATCTCCCAGACTTTGCTCAAACTCATGTCCATAGACTCATCTGTACTAGTGTTCTAGATTCCACATGTGTGTGTTAATATCTGATATTTGCTCTTCTCTTTCTGACTTACTTCACTCTGTATGACAGGCTCTAAGTCCATGTCTGTGCAAGTCATTGGTCTTACACTCTTGTTTCTATTGATATTTGAATCTGCTTCTCTCCTCCATGGCTGTACCTGCACCCTCCTCACTGGCCCCCAGACTCCTTCTAAATACATACCACTTTCAGGTCGATTTTCTCAACGGGAAACCCCACTGTTCCCATGCCCTTGCTTACTACCTGCACTGGTGCACACAGAGTGACTCCTCAGCCGGATTTGCCAAGCTGTTCACAAGCTGCCCATGTGTCTTTAGTCCCGTGTGTGATCCTTCCCTGGGGTGTGGTCCAGTCCCATGGGATCAGCTCAGCACATGCTGAACACTCTGCAGGCCATAGCTCATTTAACCTGTGTAGGGAAATTGTAAGGCAAGTAGCAACGGTAATCTTCACTTTATACATGAAGAAACAGGATGCATGTTCATTAGATCAGATCCTCAGGATGGAAACCTGATTCACCATCATGATCACATTATATTGGCACCATCCGGCCAGACTTCACATCTAGAGGGCTCCTCACTCCATTTCTCCCCTTCTTCCATTATTTTCTTGGACTTCATGGTAGGACTGTAATTAGTTATACTACTTACTCTCAGTCAGTGACTCAGCCAGAAGCTGTGATCATTGATAGGTAATTTGAAGGGAGTTTAATAAATGGGTTATTTACAAAGTGTGGGTGAGACTTGGGGAAACAGCAGGCACATCGAGCATCCTCCTGAGGTGCCCAAAGAGGTAAAGGATGGAGGGCAGGGATCCCACCTGGCCCCAGAGAAGGGACCATATGAAAGAGCCACCCGCCATGACCTGCTTTCTTTAGAAGGCATTTTGCCACCCCAAGTACTCGACTGGCAGAGACTTGAGAACAAACACCCCCAGACACTTTTCCACAGCCCCCGTTTCTTGCTGGCCCCTTCAAGCAGAAACTAGAGGAAGAGAGATATAGTCTATGCAGGTCCACCTCCTGTGGCCAGAAGTGATGAAGAATACAGGTCAAAGAGTTTTTAAAGATGGGAATAGCCCTATAAAATAGGTGACATTTTGTGTGTGTTTTAAATTTATGCTATAATCCTGTTCTCTTATGAATTACTTTCTCCAGTGTATGCAAAGATACCATTATGTTGTTTATGTCCTTGTAAAGTTCAGTACTCCTAATGGTGAAGAATCCACCTGCAATGCAGGAGACTCCGGTTTGATCCCTGGGTCAGGAAGATCCCCTGGAGGAGGAAATGGCAACCTACCCCAGTATTCTTGCCTGGAAAATTCCATAAACAGTGGAACCTGGTGGGCTGCTGTTCATGGGGTCACCAAGAGTTGGACATAACAGCAATGAACACTTTACACTTCAAGTGCTGCATAGTATTCCTACTAGTGAACTTCTGCATTAACGTACCTGTCTACTAGTAGACTACTGTATTACACCTGCCTATATGTACTAGTGAACAAGCGCAGTAACCTATTTACCTACTAGTGAACTGTCTGCAGTGAACGACAGTGAACTACTGCATCACACCCAGATTGCTTCCAGTGACCAGATTCTGTGGGCAGCAGTGGGGTAGAGCCTTTCTGTATGTCTCCTATTGACTTATGGGTTTGCTGGGTCAGAAGGTTTGCACACTTTCAATTACATTAAGTACTGCCAGACTATTTTTGTTTGAATTTTTCCTCTCTTCACTTGTGTGTGAGGACTTCCACTTTTGTACATTCTGAACATCCTTTGGCATATGCCAGTCTTTAATTTTGCTCTTCTGTTGGGTAAAAATTATTAAGTTGATATTTAAATCTGTATTTCTATTATTACTAGTAAATTCTAGAATCTTTTCAAATTTTTCAGTCATTAAGATCCCATCTGTAAATTGTCTGTTTATAGGCAGATGCTAATAAGTAGTTTAATTGAATGAAAATGACCTTAGTATTCATCTAATCACAGCCTTTTAAGAGCCCTTTGCCACTGACCACTTAGTAGAGATGCAGTAAATTTTCATTTAATAAAATGCAATGTACCGCATTTTATTTTCTGTACATCTAATTTCTGCCATTTGCCTTTTGAGTTGGCTCAGTAACCATAGGTAACAAGTCATGAAATGACTCTTTTAAGCTGTCAGTCAATAGGCTTTTAAAACACACGGACTGACAACTTATTCTCTGGCTGTTTCCTGTGTCCCATCCACCCCCAGCTCTCCTAGTCTGCCAAGTGCGTTGGGTTTCAGAGGAAATTCTGAGCACAGGGCCTGTTTGGGAAGACAGCAGGTACTCAGAGGACCTGCTGCATGAGGGCCGTGCGGGAGAGATGCAGGCTGCCTCCCCAGACCGTCCTGATCTGACGTGTCAGGAGGGAGCCTCCTGAGGCAGTGATCCTGGACTGATAGACGCAATTTAATGAACTTGAATTGGTTAAACCAGGCGCCTTTGATGGACCAATATTTAACGCACTGTTGGGACCACCCTGGGCATTTAGAGTCTAGAACATTACCTAGATGGAATTCAGCAATAAACTGCCCCTTGGTGGTGTATGTCTGAGTGAACACCTATCTTTCTAAGGCAGCTCTTCACCCCATGTTCCTCTGCATTCCAGGAACTATTATTACTGCTTTTCCTGAAATGGTAAAACTGAAGAACAAGATTACCTTCTAGAGCTAGGAGTTATAGACCATCACTCAGGGTAAAAGGTGTGAATGTGGGAGCATCCCCATCCCACCCCCTTGCTACCTCAGAAGGCTTGAGCCAACATTGCTGTGTGTCTTAGGGACACTATTCTGTCCAACTTGTAGAATTATAATCCTTGCCTCTATCACCCCATAACCCATGTTTTTCAAATGTCACCGTGAACCCCACATTAACTGTGTCTTATTTGGATGGAAATATCTCTATGTTTCTTTCCAAATTATGTTGCATGCTATATTATTCTATTAAAATGAGTTTTTTCCCTAGACAAATTTTGCATCACTCAATGTAGCACATTTGAATTTTATTTCCATAAATATTTTTAAAGCAATCACATAAGTTTAACTGCTTAGTTTTTGTTATATTAATTTAGCTAATGCATTATAAGGACTTCCCTGGTGGCTCAGACGGTAAAACGTCTGTCTACAATGTGGGAGACCTGGGTTCGATCCCTGGGTCGGGAAGATTCCCTGGAGAAGGAAATGGCAACCCACTCCAGTACTCTTGCCTGGAAAATCCTATGGACGGAGGAGCTTGGTGCAGGCTACTGTCCATGGGGTCACAAAGAGTCGGGCACAAATGAGCGACTTCACTTTCACTTTCAATGCATTTATTATTTTTTTTTTTAAGTTTTAAAAAATTAAAGCAGGAAAATTTAATTTCACAAGGTCTCTGAAGCATATCAAAAAGTTATAATGTAAATGTAAAGTTAAGAAATTATTAATGGGCTAAAATTTATGCATTATAATTTTGGTGTTTACTGTTTAGTAATTTAAAAAGTGATCTTTCTAAATGTCCCCTCCCAAATTATTTCAGCAGTCACTCTATCCATAGTTCATGCATCTCTGGATTCTTGTCTGATTTAACCTAATGCCAGATCTTTGCAGGGTCCCACTTCTGACACATATTATATTTCACAACTACCTCACTGGGGAAAGAATATCTCCTCAAATGGTTAAACAGGCTATCAGGTTTGACTTTGCAGAGTTCTCTGTGGGCCGTGAGTCTAAAATTCTGTTTTAAGGATTAATGGAATTTATACTTGTTATTCTATAATCAGTAGACCTTGTGTTAGGAAGAAGTAATTGGAGAAAAGATATTTGTGTCAGTTTCATAATATATGTTCTTAATTCTTTAATCTGAATATTCACTACTGTTTATTACTGTGTTTGCCACAAAGTTCCCCAATAAAACATTAATTGACATGAAATTTGCTCTCATGGTGTGATGAATATTCTGAATGTATATTTAATAATTATGTATTTAGCGCTCAGCTTAAGACACCATCCATTCAGTTCATCTTTTGTCTTTGGACTTACAATGTTCAGAGCAGTGTCAGAGTTTTGCCAAGTTACTTTGGTGCTGAAATGCATACACATTCCTAGGTAGATAGGTTGGTAGGATCTGTGGTTAAGGACTCGCATCTGACTGGAGGACCCTTCTGAGGTGTCCCTGGCAGGTCAGCATCGCCCCTGTGTTCTGCTGGGGACCTGGAGACAATAGAGAAGTTTTATTTTCAGGGGTATATATTCTGTTATAGGACTGCTCCAAATGTTTGAGCATCCATTTCACCGACTCTCAGTGGTCTTGTTAATCGGCTCTTCCCTCAGTAATGCTCACTGGGGACGTAGTGACACACGACCTGACTCCAGCAAGCATTTAGCTCACGTCCCTGAGTCTGCAGGTGACCCATGTCCAGCTCACTGTGCTGGGCTCAGCCTTGCTCCGGACTCAGGTAAGGGTAGGTCTTGTTGCACATGTGTGCTGTGCCTTCTGGGTCCTGTTCTCATGCTGACGAGTGGAGCATGCCAGGCTGGCAAGGACACAGGCTCGCTCATGGCCTCTGTGGCATCAGGTCATGAGCATCCACTCCCAGCAAATAGCCCCGTCCAGCCCAGTGTGAGTGGAGCAGGAGGCTAAGTACTTCCTCAACAATAATTCAAAAGATCATTCCTTTTAAATCTGATCTCTGCATGAAAGCGGGTCATTATAAGCTTCCTCTTTCACTGCAGATACAGTAGCTGAAAATCAGAAAGATTAAATGTCCCACCCTGGTGACAGCAAGGAGAAAGGCCAGCAGGCTCATCCAGGCTAATTGAGTCCAAAGCTGCTGTCTTTGCATTATTCCCATGGCTTCTCTCTGGCTCAGCATCCAGACCATAAGTACATCAATTTGAAAGAAAACTTCATACTCCCCTTAAGATTTCTCTTTTCCAAACACGCTAGTGTTCCTCCCGGTTACCATCAGAATCTTTTAATTTTCCAGATGAATTCCAGCTGCTAAACACTGTGGTCACCATTATTTCATACTCACAATCACATTAAAATCTGCTACCACCACTAGACAAAATATTTAAAATAATTTTATAGATAAGATAAATCAATATATGTCTGACCAGTTTAGGCTTCAATAGGAATCTTTGAATAAAATCTTGAAAACTCTGGGAGGTGTGTGTGGTTGTGGAATATATATATATATATATATCCTAAGAACTTTAGTCCTTTCTGAATTTTACTTGGGTTCTGGGAAATTATTTTATAAAGTGTTTAAAAAATACTCACTTTAAAGTGGTGGTGGTAGCTTTTACTTTATAGAATTCCAGAGGAAGAGATTTCAGGGTTTCTTTTTATTCATAAAATAGAAAAGAGAATATTTCTTAGTGAAAAAGGGAAAGAGAGGCTTACTAGTAAATAAAGTCTCACAGTGCGTTTCTGTAGTCAGACTGGGCCTTCAAATGTAATCTGAGTCTGCTCAATTTTATGAAAATCTTCTGTTCCCTGACACAGTGCCTCCTTTAATCTGGACAGGATCTAAACCATGAAAAGATGAACTTTATATCTGTGTTAGATAATTCTTAGGAGATGTAACCTTTAGTTGAATTCAAATTTTGTGTGAATTGCATACCATTTTAAAATCTTTTCTTAAAATGAACATGCCCATAAATGTTCATATTTTCATTTTTTATATTAACATCTTCAATATATGGGCTTCCCAGGTGGCACTAGTGGTAAAGAACCTGTCTGCTAATGCAGGAGGTGCAAAAGATTCGGGTTTGATCCCTGGGTCGGGAAGATCCCCTGCAGAAGGGCATGACAACCCACTCCGGTGTTCTTGTCTGGAGAATTCTATGGACAGAGGAGTCTGGCGGGCTACAGTTCAAAGGGTTGGACATGACTGAGTGACTAAACACACAAACGCATAATACTCAAAATACATGTTTAACACATTTACTAAAATTAAGTACTCCTTGATTGTTGCACAAGATTAACAGGAGACTAAAAACCTGTCCTCAGTACAGCTATAAATTATCCTCAGTGAGCATTACAGGCACAAACAGGACTGGAGGGGAGGCTAGGCTTGGATGTGGCTCAGAACTACTGTGTCCCCAGAGCAGGGCCCTTCCTCAGTGTCCTCACTGCTGCTGCTGCTAAGTCACTTCAGTCGTGTCCGACTCTGTGCGACCCCATAGACGGCAGCCCACCAGGCTCCCTCGTCCCTGGGATTCTCTAGGCAAGAACACTGGAGTGGGTTGCCATTTCCTTCTCCAATGCATGAAAGTGAAAAGTGAAAGGGAAGTCGCTCAGTCGTGTCCGACTCTTAGCGACCCCATGGACTGCAGCCTACCAGGCTCCTCCATCCATGGAATTTTCCAGGCAAGAGTACTGGAGTGGGGTGCCATTGCCTTCTCCACAGTGTCCTCACACTTGGAAGTAAAAAAAATCATAATAATAATAAGACGTCTAGAATTTGAAAGGACACAAATGAACTAAACATTTATGCGAATGTCTGTCCTGTGGAGGCTTTGTGAGTCTTATCCGTCTATAAGCACCATAACTCATATGTTCTCTGAAATAAAAAACTAGGGATATTGATACAAAAAGGTACAATATTAGCAAGTGTTTGATATTTTCTAGTACATCCTTATATTCCTAATATGTATGTTAAAAAGTTCTTTAGAAGTCATTCTAAATAGGAATATAACTATGTAATGCTTGGATTTATAACTTAACTAGAATTGGCATAAATATTTATGCTACTTTGGTCTCTTTGTATTTCAATGTATGAAATATGATCACAACATTTGCCTTTAAAATACTTCATAGAACATGAAAAAAACAGAAATAACTGGCAATGGGATATTTGATCTTATTCCATATTTACAAAATTACAAGAAGAAATAATTCCCCAAATATCTATTTTATCTCTTTAAAGTATTTTGGACATTATGAAAAGGCTTCTTAGAATCCTAAAATGATAACTTGAAAAAATAAGCTAATTCATTATTTCATTTAAAAAACTTAATAGCCCATATAAACAATTAAACCAAGAAATAACCACAATATAGTGATTTTTTAAAAAAGTTTTGACCAAAAGTTCGATGCATTACTCCTTAATCTAGAAATGCCCTTTTGCAATTATTTGGTCCTTGTGATACTCAGTTTCTTCTTTTTTAAAAAGTATTTATTTTTTTATATTTGGTTGTGCTGGGTCTTTGTTGCTACGGGGGCTGCTCTCCAGCTGCAATGCATGGGCTTCTTACTGCGGCGGCTTCTCTTATTGGCGGAGCGTGGGCTCTAGAGCACATGGGCTTAGTGGTTGTGGCTCCCAGGCTCTAGAGCACAGGCTCAGGTTGTAGCTCACAAGGCTTAGTTGCCTTGTGTCACGTGGGATCTTCCTGGATCAGGGATCCAACCTGTGTCTCCCGCGTTGACTGGCAGATTCTTTACCACTGAGCCATCAGGGAAGCCCGACACTCAATTTCTTAATCAGTAAATTAGAAATGATGTTTCTGATGACACCCATCCAAGGCCTCTATAAATTTGAGGTAAGGGGCTTCCCTGATGGCTCAGCAATAAAGAATCCTCCTGCCAATGCAGGAGATGAGGGTTTGATCCTGAATTGGGGAAGATTCCCTGGAGAAGGAAATGGCAACCCATTACAATAATCCTGCCAGGAAAACCCTATGGACACAAGAGCCTGGAAGGCTACAGTCCATGGGGTCACGAAGAATCAGACATGACTTACCAACTGAAAAAAAAAAAAGTGTGAAAGCACCTGGAAAACTTCAGCACACTAGCAAAACCATCACCATCACTGAAACATCATCTTTATCAGGAGAGTAAGTAAACCCAGAGGTTAGCTCCCCATGCTGTTTTTTTAATGAAAAGGATATATTTTGCTTTCTCCAATGATAAACTTGATCATGTGGTAAATGTATGGACAGTTGGCTTTAATTTGGCATGGAGAAAATCTGTCAGTTTTCACCCTCACTGTCTGCCAAGTGTGGGTTTTACCAAATGCTTCCCAGGCTTCATTCATTTCTCAGAGCTCAATGGCAAGTGAATCTCTCCCGGGGTTCCAGAAAATATTGTCACTGTTTTGAAACTGTGCATTTCTCCAGCTGTGAGACGCTCACATCATACTTTTTCTTAATATTAAGTGATATAAATCTGCTGTCTAAACAATGCCAAAACTCTTTTTTCCCCTTTGATTACTCATAAAACCCTTATAATCTTAGGGTTATCAGATCATGTTGAGTTTATCTACTCAGACACTTTCATTTTTGAGGATAGTGAAATTGAGACCAAGAAAGATGTCTTAATTGCCATCTTACACAGCTAATTAGTGGTCAAAGTAAGACTAGAAATTAGGTTGCTGACATCTAGTTCATCCTACTATTATGTGATATTTTACTAGTGAAATGAGAATAAAATAATCAGTGAAGTAAGAAATAAAATAATAACATAAAAATAGTGAGTGTAATTAACTGAATGCTTGCTATATCCAGGCTTTAAATACACCATCTAGATGGGTTCTCCCAAACTTTAATGGCAGGTATAATTGGCTAGTTTTACTGCTGGCCACATCCAGGCAGAGAGAAAATCCACTGACCATGGTCACATGAGCAGGAAGTGGCAGCAGCTGTCATTGGAAAGTGCAGATCTTTATTAATAGCCATGTGAATTCTTGAGGCCATTTGTGAACATAGGGAGTGGTGACAGGAGTCATCAGTAAAAACATCACCTGGAATGAATATTTTGCTTGTTGTGTTAAGAGAATAATTGGAACTGAGTGGCTCTCAAGACAACTTCAGAGTCTAGAGAAAGGTTCCCACCAGCAAGACCACTTTACGCTTGTCATCACCATGAACAGACTTTTCTTATAGCAAACTATTGCTTGTCTTCATTAAACTACTGTAGACTGTCCCTTGCCATGAAGAATAAAACAGAACCCAGAGCAGACTCAGACTCATTCCACAGAGCTTCCCAGAGCAGGGGAAATTCTAGCAGTGGGCGATGCTGGGTTTGTGGTAAGTGAGGGGAGGGAAGACTTCCTCTAGCAGTGAGAAGGGGAGAGGAGGACCCATCCTGCACAAACAGTGGGCGAGACATCCACAGGAGAACAACTGCCACACGTGGGGAGGCGGGAAGGATCTTGGCTTGTCCAGCGAACCAGAGGTTGCTGTGGCCTTGGCTTAGAGGTGAGGGTGATGGTTTAGGATGAGGTGGAGAGACAGGCAGGTGAGGGGTGTAGTTCCTCCAGTGTTGTTATTGCTGTTTCGATTGATGACCTCTAAGAGTTGCCTGACCTGGGAGGGTGGAGAGGTGGGGTCAAGCACAGTTGCACTGCAGGGTCCAGGTCACCATAGGATGACTGGGCTCGGATCATAAACCACGCATGGGCAGGTGGCGAGTGTGTTGTTGGTGTTGAGTGCAGTACTTGACAGACTTGATTCAAGCACTGAGAATAAAGAAGGGATCAAGGAGAAATTCTTAGGGATTTTCCTTGGCCAACCAGCTGGTTGATTCCATTTGCTAAGAATACCTTGGTTAGGAACACGTGTTGGATGGTTCAGTGGGAGGACAGCGAGTCGCGGTGGGAGGACAGCGAGTCTTCAGTGTCGGGCTTATTCTTGTTAATAAAATCACTTCCTTCTAGATGGAGGTGTCAGTGAATGGGCGGATACAAGAGGCTGGAGCCAAGAGGAGTCTAAACTTGATGTGCATGGCCAGAAGCTTATCAGGGGATTTTACCCATGAGAATGGATGAGACGACCAGTGGTGCCAAGGAACCAGAAGTCTAGGAGGAGCCTGAAGGGCTCCAGCATTAGCAGGAGAAACCAGCAGGGAGACCATGTCTGTCAAGGTCCCGACAGCAACATGTGGTGGATCAAATTGGAAGAGTTTACCCTCTGGGGGACGAACAGTCAATGAGTCACTGCTCCTCACCCTTGGGGATGGCAGATCAGTGGGCAGGAATCACAGCTGTACAGGGCACTCCTGTCTTCCCTTGATATGCCTGTTGGACAAATCAGCTGGAAGCTGGAGGTCCAGAGCCTGTGAATGGCAGGTCAGGCAGGACAGTGCCTCACGAGGGAGAGGGAGGGCATGGAGAACAGCGGGGTTTAAATGAGGGGGATGGAGCCTGCACGCTCTTTCCTCATCTCTAATGGTATAAAGTGCAGGGGAAATGTGGAAGTTATCTGCTTTCTTATCTCCCCAGGGTGTGGTGAGAATTAAATTACTTTAGATGCTGGAGACTGCCTTGAAAATTTGAAGCCTTACGTAGTGGTTAGTACTTGTTGTCGCTGAGGCCAGGTCTCCCACTGAGGGAAGGAAAACATGGCCTGGGTCACAGAAATGAGTGCAGTTTTGTGGAAGCTCAGTTCATTTCTTGAAAAAATCAGATCCCTGAACAAAAAAGACTATTACAGCACCTGGGTAGGAAAACTGAAATTATTTTAAGTGGCAGCTACAATTTTCTGCTTTTTTCTCCTCCTTCATTATTTCTCAGGTACTTCTAGTATATTTCTAATAAAAATTTTCTGTGACTAACAAAGAGGTAGAAATGCAAGCATCATATGTATTTTTACTATATTTCTTCTGTGATGAAGTTTAAGGATTGAAATCACTTGCTGTGTTTTCTGTTACAGTCCAAGTCTGGGAGTAGAAGATAAATATGATTAGAAATGCTATGAGAGTGGCTTGATAGAAATAATTGCAATAATTTAACATCTATTTTCATTTGATCTTCTCCCCGCTAACAATTGGTATTAGATGGGTAATTTTTAAGAGAAACCCAGCTGGGAGAGGGTGTGGAGAAAAGGGAACTTTCTTACACTGTTGGTGGGAATGCAAACTAGTACAGCCATTATGGAGAACAGTGTGGAGATTCCTTAAAAAACTGGAAATAGAATTGCCATATGACCCGGCAATCCCACTGCTGGGCATACACACCAAGGAAACCAGAATTGAAAGAGACATGTGTACCCCAGTGTTCATGGCAGCACTGATTACAATAGCCAGGACATGGGAGCAACCTAGATATCCATTGGTAGATGAATGGATAAGAAAGCTGTGGTATATATACACAATGGAATATTACTCAGCTTTTAAAAAGAATACATTTGATTCAGTTCTAATGAGGTGGATGAAACTGGAGCCTATTATACAGAGTGAAGTAAGTCAGAAAGAAAAACACCAATACAGTATATTAAAGCATATATATGGAATCTAGAAAGATGGTAATGATGACTCTATATGCAGGACAGAAAAAGAGACACAGATGTAAAGAACAGACTTTTGGACTCTGTAGGAGAAGGTGAGGGTGGGATGATTTGAGAGAATAGCATTGAAAAATGTATATTATCATATGTGAAATAGATCACCAGTCCAGGTTTGATGCATGGGACAGGGTGCTCAGGGCTGGTGCACTGGGATGACCCTGAGGGATGGGATGGGGAGGTGGGAGGGGGGCACAGGATGGGGAACACATGTACACCCATGGCTGATTCATGTCAATTTATAGCAAAAACCACTGCAATATTGTAATTAGCCTCTAATTAAGGTAAATAAATTGAAAAAAAAAAGAGAAACATTTTCCTATCAAGAAAAAAATAAATAAAAGAAACCCAGCTGGAGAGAGGATTCCATGTGGCCAGAAAGTACAGTTAAATGTGTAGTAATGAAATTAGTAGAGCGCGTTCAGAGAGACGTCAGCTGACAGTTCACACGTGGTTAGAGACTGTGTTGTTGTTCAGTCGCTCAGTCGTGTCCGACTCTTTGCGACCCCAGTGACTGCAGCACACCAGGCTTCCCTGTCCTTCACCACCCCTGGAGCTTGCTCAAACTCATGTCATTGAGTTGGTGTTGCCATCTGCCCATCTTATCCTCTGATGTACCCTTCTCCTCCTGCCCTCAGTCTTTCCTAGCATCAAGGTCTTTTCTAATGAGTCCGTTCTTTGAAGCAGGTGGCCAAAGTATTGGAGCTTCAGCTTCAGCATTAGTCCTTCCTATGTGACCATGTTTAAGACAGAAAAATTACTAACATGCTCCTTGGGAAAGGTTATTTTAGGCTGCAGTGTCTAGTGAGCAAGGTGAGTGAAACCCAACTTGTAAAGCCTGCTATTTTGAGGGAGAAAGGTGACCCAGTTTCTATTGCCTTAATTCTGTGTTAAAATTTAACAGAGAAATATGAAGCCAAAGGAAAATTTAAAAGAATTAGAATGTTTATTTTTTCCTTTCTTTTAATCTTTAATTTATGGTTCTAATAAAATCTGCTATTTTCTTGGTATTTTATAGGATAGAGCTCCTTAATTAAATTAGTAATTCTCCTCCTCATAAAATACAGAGCCAGAGAATAAATGACCAAGTTACTATTAAGTTTACAGTATATCTTAGAAGGACTAACATATTTCCACTAGTAGTTTTTCCAATTTCCTTAGAAAAAGACAAAAGCCTATTGACTTTTTAGGATGCAATATTGTGTTAAATATATATGTCATTGATTGCTTCAAAGGATCAGAAAAACATAGTATTTTTAGTTATCAAGATGCATTTATTGCAAATATTTATCCAGCTTTCTTTTAAGCAGAAGTATTTATTAACTGGCATCTCTATAATTGGCAATGTAATATGACTCCAAAATAGTGAAAATATTTCAAGTGTTTTCATCAACATCAAAAGGATATTTGGGGACTTCCCTGATTGTCCAGTGGTTAAGAGTCCATGCTCCCAATGCAGGGGGCATGGGTTCAATCCTTGGTCAGGGAACTAAGATCCCGCATGCTGTGTGGTGCAGCCGAAATTTTTTTTTTTTTTACAAAGAATAACTATTCTGTCATTATTTTAATATTATATCTCTTGTGTTCTTATTTCTTAAAGGTTCTTGATCCATAAATGTTAAAAGTGAACACTTGCAGGGACAGTGTTTGGCATCCTTTTTTCATTGACATCCAGAGCATGTATTTCAGTGCATATTCAGCTATTTAAAAAATCTGCTGCTTGTAGTAGTAATTGGACAAGTCACTTTTCCTCTTTCAGGTATTTAAAGTAATTTTTAACTTAAAAGGACCTCGGTAGAGTGTCTGCAGCAGTAACGTTCTTTCAGCAGCGCCTTCACCCACCCCTCGGCTGGGCCTTGATGGCAGGCATGGTGAATGCCCAGCCAATGAGTTGAGCTCGAGTCCTGCCCGCAGGAGCCGGACTGTTTCAGGTTCAAGTGCACAGTTGGGAGGTGACGTGTTTACAGTAACAGATCAACTGGCAAAGACCCACGGCCGCCTGTCATCATTTCCTTCTCTGTCACGGGAAATGGATGAGTGTGACGTGCCTTTTCCATGTACTCAGTATTCCTGTGATTGGAATGGACTTTCTGCTTTAAGATGTCATTAACTCCCATGGGAATCAGTCTCTGCTGTAAGAGACCCAGGCCCTGCAAGAACATGGTGATCCCCACTCTGCTCAGGGATTTTCCACAGCTGCATCTCGATATCAGCACAGACATAAACACCAATCCATGGGCTTTTCTCAGACTTGCTGCCTCGAAGGCCAGTAGGGCTCTGGGAGGTCCCTGGCTGGATTCCTAAGTCCTTGGCAAAACAACTCAAGGACACTATATGTCATCTCATCTTCAGTACCGATGTTCTTTGGCTTTCTTTTGATTGACGCCTGTCTCTTTTCAGTGTCATAGTTTCCTTATATCCACCTAGAAAGATTTCCTCATCAAAGAAATCTCCTGCAGTGTTACATGGATTAGTTGCTATTTATTTCACAGACAACACACAGACTTAAAATTCTTATCTGGTTGATTTTACATTTTGCAGGCAGAAATTTTACTTCTTACATGGACAGTAATAAAAACATAGTTATGAGCAAAATTCATTGTACAACTAGTGACTTGAAGAACCCCATCAAGCCCGTTTGTACAAGAAACACAAAACCTAAAATGAAAAACTCAGACTGTTTTTTTGGACAAAAAACCCCTGTTTTGTCCAGGGGTGGGATTCTCTAGATCACAAGACCTGCTCTTTCCAAACAGCTGTGTATCTCCCACTTCATTTTGCTGCCTTGTAAGTAGAGTCCCATTACTCAGTAGAGGTGAGTAAAACAGCTCATCAACCTGTAT
The DNA here is from genome assembly GCF_055505025.1 of Bos grunniens. Lineage (NCBI taxonomy): Eukaryota > Metazoa > Chordata > Mammalia > Artiodactyla > Bovidae > Bos > Bos grunniens. The sequence continues at coordinate 62,076,796 of NC_141178.1, read as the reverse complement.
TAAAACAAGTGTAGTATGAAAGCTGCAACCCACTCCAGTACTCTTGCCTGGAAAATCCCATGGACGGAGGAGCCTGGTAGGCTGCAGTCCATGGGGTCGCTAAGAGTCTGACGCGACTGAGCGACTTCACTTTCACTTTTCACTTTCATGCACTGGAGAAGGAAATGGCAACCCACTCCAGTGTTCTTGCCTAGAGAATCCGAGGGACGAGGGAGCCTAGTGGGCTGCCGTCCTTGGGGTCGCACGGAGTCGGACACGACTGAAGTGACTTAGCAGCAGCAGCAGCAGCAGCAGCAGTATGAAAGCTGGGCTTCCCTGGTGGCTCAGTGGTAAAGGATCCACCTGCCAATGCAGGCTCAGCGGTAAAGAATCTACCCACAATGCAAATTCATTCTCTGGGTTGGGAAGATCCCTTGGAAAAGGAATTGGCAAGCCACTCCAGTATTCTTGTCTGAGAAATCCCATAGACAGAGGAGCCTGGTGGGCTCCTCTTTGCCATGGGGTGGCAAAAAACCGGATATGACTGAGCCACTAAACAACAAGTATGAAAGCTGGTTCAAAGTGTGATGATCCGTGTACTTCCCTGGGTGGTGGGGAGCATAGCTTGACTCTAAAGAGATCATTACTCAAGTTTATCTTCAGACACATCCATGAAAGTGGGAACTCAGGAAATAAGGTTAATAAAATGCTGACTTAAATAGGTGATGACAGATTCAAGTCTTTTAAAGATAGCCCTTCCAGATCTTTAATCAGTGTCCTCAGGGTGACCTCCAGGAGCCCCACCCATTAGAGACAATGCTTCTGCAGCCGGACTCAGGTCTCACATAGGGCTTGTGAACAGGAGTGGAGTTGCCTCATGCTCACACTTTCTCAGAAACAGTGATATTTTGTAACTAAGAGCGGGAACAGCAGAATGAGCAAAATGCTATTTTCTGAGCTCATTTTAGCTAAGGTTGTCCCATCTATAGTACATTTTTATTGTATTAAGCTCATTCATTTTTCAGTGTGCATATTACTGATTGTGGTTGTCATCTTTTTGTTCTTTTTGTCATCACCAATTATTAATATTTTGTTTTGAAGTATTTCTGAGCAGTTGGAGCTGCTTCAGCCGCGTGTAGGAGGGTGAGAGCCTCATAAATTGGACATCCCCACAGGGGTTGGGGGTGCTGACAAGGGAGGAGGGGCTGACAGGGGAGCCGGGGCATTCTTGGCAAGGATATGCTGCCTGGAAAGAACGTTTTCCAGAAGACCAAGTCCCCCAGTTCCTGTCCCACAGGATACAGATGAAGATAAAACCTGGAATATTGGCCAAGTCTGAAGGAGGTGATGCATCATTGCTTTCATCTTTCATGTAATTGGATTTGGAGAACTGGTTGGAAGAAGAAGCAGGGGCTTTAAAATGATGAACATGACGTGGGGCCCATGGACCTTGATGCTAGAAGCCCTGCCCTTAAAAACATCTTTGCTGCCTTGTGTTTCAGGCTGAATGTCCACAAGTCAGGCTTTAGCTCTGGTCTAATAAGAGGTCATGGGAGACCAGGGAAGGAAGGTGGATGAGGGACAAGGCAGTTGCTGAGAGCTGTGACAGATAGTATCCAGTGAGAGGGCTGAGCTCTTCTTGAGGGGCCACAGATCCACACTGTACACTCATCCTGGAACCAAACTAAAGGCAAAGCCCCCAAAAGGTAGAAGGGACCTACGGTGTCCACTCACTTAGGGAGGGACTCTGACAAGGTACAGACCTGCACCTCCAGGCCTGGTTGGCTTGTGACTGTTTTCTTTCTGCTCTGAGGATTTACTGCCATGAAGCCTAATTAAGATCATTTTAGGTGAAAAAAGTGAAGCATATAATCACAGGTGAATCATTACTCGTCATGGAGTAGAAAGGTGACACTTAGCACAGAAATATTTCTCCATTTGGGGCTCCAAAGCAGAGATTACAGCCCTCATAAAAGTGAAAATATAGCTTCAATCAGACCTGAAATGATCTCACGGTTGAAAACGTGCTTCAAAGCCTCCGCCTCATCCTTTCTGGTCTTCCAGTCAGTGTGAATGCGGTGAGCCTCCTTGCAATAGGGAACTGCAGTTCATCTACTTAGCACTTTGGAAAATTTGTCAGGTTCAACATTTCTTAAATACTAAAATGGGGCATGTGGATTGGAGATCAGTTTCTTGTGAACATAATTTTTGTAGTCAAAGAATATCTGCAATGTTATTTAACAATTACTAATAAACATATTGGACTTCCCTGGTGGCTTAGATGGTAAAGCATTTGCCTACAATGTGGGAGACCCGGGTTCAAGTAAACTGAGTCACCTGGGAAGCTGCATACCAAAGTGTACACCTACTTAAAGATTTTAGAATATATACAGAGCTGTACAACCACTGGGCTTCCTCGGTGACTCAGGAAGGAAAGAATATGGCTATAATGCAGGAGACCAAAGTTCGATCCTTGGGTCAAGAAGATCCCCTGAAGAAGGAAATGTCAACCCACTCCAGTATTCTTGCTTGGAGAATCCCATGGACAGAGGATACTGGCGGGCTACAGTGCATAGGATCGCAAAGAGTAGGACACAACTTAGCAGCTGAACAACAACAATGAGGAGGCTCAAGATAGGTGCCTGTCGCACATGTGAGCTGAGCATCTCTCTACAGACTCTCCTGGAAATCAGACAGGAGACTGGACAGGAGGGTGTGATAGTTCCTCTGGCACTCTGCCTGCTTCTCATCTCGGCAGATCTGATTTTGGTTTGGTTTACGTCTTGGGCTTGCTATGTTCCTTTATAGACTATGATTTCACAAGTTTATTATCTTTTTAAAGTCATAGTTTGTAGGGCCTTAAATTACTGTTTCAATACAACAGAGTTTCTTTGTTAGTGTTTACTATATTTTCTGAAAAATTAAGGATCATTTAAGGGGATGACAGAGGATAAGATGGTTGGATGGCATAACTGACTCAATGGACATGAGTTTGAGCAAGCTCTGGGAGATGGTGAAGGACAGGGAGGTCTGGTGTGCTGCAGTCTTGCAGAGTCAGACACGACTGAGCGACTGAACAACAACGATCTTGCTTCTTTATCTTGCAGGCAGGCATTGTTCCTTGCAATTCTGTAAGTCAGGTAGGATTCAGGTCTGGTGCTTATGGGCCTGGGATTCCTTTTCTATGAGCAACTGTCTTTGAAACCTTTGGATGACTATCTGAGCTCAAATTCATGCAGCACTGCTATGAATAGCTCCCAATTTATTTCAGTGAGTTCTGAAACCTGTTAAAAATAGGACCTTGCTGAGACTTCATAGTCTCCTGTTTTTCATAGCTGATCTGACAAAACATGTCTTTGTAAATCTTTTCAATTCAGAAAGCATTTTGCTTTACCTCCTCACTAATGTCTGATTTTTAAAATTTATCTCTAAAACTCAACATAAAAAAATGGTATGAGTCAAATTTGTTAAATTTTTGACACTTATTTTCAACATAACACAAGTTAACTTGAATACCTATTTCACACATCCCAGGGCTTATACATAGTAGGGCCTCAGTGGGATTGTTAATTTTGTCAAGACTGAAGTACCCAGATAACTGATCAAAGCTTATTCTTAATGTTGCTTCTGCAAAGGCATTTTTAGGTGATGTGTGTGCATGCGTGCTCAGTCATCTCAGTCATGTCCAACTCTTTGCGACCCTATGGATTGTAGCTCCCCAGGCTCCTCAGTTCATGGGATGCTCCAGGCAAGAATACTGGAGTGGGTTGTCATTTCTTCTTTCGGAGATCTTCCTGACCTGAGGATCCAATCCACAACTCCTGTGTCTCCTGCATTGCAGGCAGATTCTTAACCCACTGAGCCACCAGGGAAGCCTTTTTTATATGCTATTGACATTTAAATCAGTAGACTTTGAGGAAAGCAGAGTGCTCTTCCTATGCGGGTGTGCCTGACTGGTCAGTAGAAGACTGGTCTCCCTGAGTGAGAGGACATCCTGCAGCTGATGGCCTATGGACTCAGCTCATCCCTGGGTCTCCAGCCTGCTGGTTTACCCTGCAGACCACGATCATGCGATCCAATTAAGATAAATCTCTCTCTGTGGACACATGCGTAGACACACACACACACACACACCGTCTGGTCTGTAGGTGCTATTTCTCTGGAGAACCTTGACTGACTCACTTAGTGACAGTGGGTTTACTCCTTCCTTCCTTCTCATGAGGTTGCAAATTCTGGTCCAGGTGTACCCTGCTCACCTTTGCAATCTTACTTCCGAGCACAACCCCTGTACAGGGAAGAACCAGTCATGTTTGTTGAAAACAAGATTAGGCTGCTCTTTTCTTTGTTTTAAATTTTTGTTGTGTTCATATTTTCTTCTTTTTGACCAGAATTGTATTTATCCAGGTCAATGACAATCAGTATTCATTCGTGATGTCCTTGATGCAATGAAGTTTCAAAAATTATCTCAGAAATCTGCAGAATAGAAGGAATTATGCTCAGTATAATTGTGAAGTTGTGTCTGTGTTGTTTTTTCTGTAATTGGGAGTCATTGGTGACACACGAAGTGTTGCCCAGGCATTTTGTATAAATTAGAGTTTATCTGTAGAGTATTCATGGGGGCAACTGGGAATTATTAATGACATATGGAGCAGTAAAGGGCATGGAATTTCTGATCTTTGTTTTCAGTTAAGCCAGCACTGCTTTTGTGAAGTAAAGTTCAGGGCCACGCACCAGTTCTTGCTGAAGGTCTGTGTTTGTCTCTGTCATCATGGTAAATGAGATACCAGAGCTGAGACTACCTGCATCACGTAAAGAGCACGGGCTTTGGCCGCTTTCCGGAATGGACTAAAGTGCCATCATTTGCCTGGATGGATTTTCATTTAGTAAATGCTGACAGGCTGCACACTGTCAGCTCTGAGAGAGTTATTTTCTACTGCAGAGTGTAACGTCTTGTCAGAGAGCAAGACAGTTAACAGGTGACATTAATGTGGTGGTTAACAAGACAGTTAACAGGTAATGGTAGATCCCAGGGCCCCTTTTCCTACTCCTTTCTGAGTATGTGCTTGTATGCAGTGAACATGAGTGTACATGAATGTGTATGCGTATTGTGAGATTCGGAGGCCTGAGTGTATCTGCCAACACAACTTGCTGTGCAGTCAGTCTGTTCTCTCCCCAAGAACATCTTGCTCTGATTGTCATATTTACTCACCAAACGGGGAATGCATTCACAAATTGAATCATTTAGGTCGTCAGTGGAGCACACGAGCATTCTTGTCCCAGACCCCAGGACGATGATCTCTGTAGAGATTTGCAATCTAGATAACCAGAAACTTTTATTTCCTTGAGGTGGATTCCTTGTCATGGATCTTAGTCATTGCTTCCTCCCTCCACCAGAAGGATTCAATTTTCAGATAACAGAATTTTTTAATGAAAACAGGACAAATAGGCACCACTTTGGCTTTTGTCATCTTGAAGATATTTACAACCAAACATATTACAAATTTTTAGTTTTTTCCCTCTCCCTTTATCTTTTTTCCCCTATATGTTATTTTTACTAATTCACTGAGATTTTTTTTTTCCTATCTTTGTCCTGAGGTCATTCATCATCTTTTATTTACCCTTTAATGACTACTACGGTTGTCAATGTTGATTGTTGTTTCAGCTTCTTCTGTCAGCCCTTCTCATTTTTCTGCTTCATCTGCTCACCTAAATGTTGGTGAATCTTCCAGACCGTGGGTTTCTTTTCAGTATCTTCAGCATGTAATATTCATTCCAAAAATGTGTTTGGTTTCTATTTGATTGAATTTTTATTTATTCAAGCCTCCAGTGCTCTATTTTTCTTAACTCTGTTAGGAAAACGCATGCCTGCATGCTCGGTTGTGTCTCACTCTTTGTGACTCCATGGACTGTAGTCTGCCTGGCTCCTCTGTCCATGGAATTTTCCAAGCCAGAATTCTGAAGTGGGTTGCCATTCTTTCTCCAGGGGAGCTTTCTGACTTGGGGATCAAACCAGGATGGGGAACACATGTATACCTGTGGCGGATTCATTTCGATATTTGGCAAAACTAACACAATATTGTAAAGTTTAAAAATAAAATAAAATTAAAAAAAAAAAAAAAACAACCCACATCTCTTTCCCGTAGCGCACTTTCAGTTGAGTTCCTTACCATTTGCCACCTGGTAAGCCCATATTAGGAAAGTGGTGGGGGTGAAAATGGACTTTGGAGTCTGAGTTCGTGGGTCTGAGTCTTTGGTCAAGTTGCTTCTTTAACGTCTCAGCTTGGATTTTAGTGCACAGAGTTGTTAATTGTAGGTTTGCACTTGAAATGTAGTCAGTATTTTAGATGTAATAGTTTCCATTATTGTTTTTCTTGTTTAAAACAGTCTGCTGCTTATTTCAGTTCTTTTTAATAAAACATAGATTTTTGCCTCTGAAAATGATTTAGTTTTATTTCACATTTTCCTAGCAGTAGTTAATTTGTGATAAACAAAGGGAATGATGACTTGTGAAATAATTTTCATTATTTTATAGGCATATTTGTATGTACCACTCTATGTATGCCTAACACAGAATTAATGGTTAATAAATATTTTTATGATTCTCTTGCAATGCTAACAGCTGTATTACATTTTATGTAAATTTAGTGTCATATTATTAATTTGCCAATGACACTTTTTTCAATCTTTTTATGAACAGTGCCAACAAGTATTTTTATGCTCTGTTTGGAGGGTACAAGGCTAGACAGTTCTGTTAATAATGATAAAAGTCAAGGCTTCCTAAACACCCAGTACTGGCAAGCGTTGCTCTAAGCTCTAAGTGCTTATTGGAGTCCTCATAATAACCTCGCAAAGCTGGACCTGTTCTCATTTGTATTTTGCAGATGAATAAACTGACCACAGAGAGGTTAAACAGCTTGCCAAAAGTCACGTTAATATAGTGACATAGCGGGGCTTCGAGCAACGCCTGCTGGCTCTGGATTCCATGCCTTTAATGATTATTCTCTGTTTCCACCAAAATGATGAGGCCCTGTCCTTGGAGAATTTTCTGTCTATCCTTTTACTGTGTTTTAATCTCTTCCAGAACCTGCTTATGTAGACATGAGCCTGTGAAGTTTCCTGCCTTGGTTTACATTCTCCTACACACATTTGCTCAGAGCATATATGGTGATGAGTTTTTCATCTGATAAAATCTTCACTTTTCATCCATGTTCTGTTTTTCAATTTTTGTATATTTAGTATAATGTGTATACTGTGTTTAAGTTCTAATGGGTTGATATGGATAATTTTCTTCTTAAGCTCAGTAAATGTAATCTTATCCTTTTTTCAATCTATCTTCACTATGACAGTGCTGGGTCTTCTGAATTCCACCCTTTCTCTGAATTATGTTTTTCATTTTAGTGAGAACTGATAGGTGTTAATTATCACTGAAAGTGAGATTAAAGCAATGAAGAATCCATTAAACAGAATTAATTACTAGGGTGGCATTTTACAGAAAGTTTTTAAAGCAAATACAAAGATGTTATGAGCATGTATGCCTTAGGAGTGACATTTATAGTTCAAGATAATGATAATCAAAATAACATGTCTTTTGAGCATCTCCCTCACTGTGCCCCAGAAGTGTGGGTATCAGTATGTGAAGGTACAGATGTGAGCACGTTCTCTCCTCACAGATCATCCTGTCCTTAATCCTTTGCTAGCAGCAAAAACTTCCCTCCTCACCTTGTAAACCCAAGCATGTTTCCGCTATACTCTGGTGGCCATTCTCTGTTTTATTTTTTTCCTGCAAAGAAGTACAGTGGTAACTGTTCAATCTATATTTTTGTTTATGTATAACTTTTTGAGAGGGAGCAAAGATTTTTGCAGAGAAGAATGGATTTGTTTTATATTCGTCCATTTCTCCTGTGTCCAAAGCCATTTGCTCACATACATCATTGAGTCTGATGATATGAAATGGGCCCCACATCCCAGATGTTAGTTTATGGGGTTTCAGCACCCTGTCCCCCTCCTAGTCATTCTGTATTTTGTCTCAAGAATAAGGCTGTTGGTTCATTCTCTGTATAAGTTTGATGGGTCACAAAATGCCGGGAGTAAACCTAACTCCTGTTATGTCTGTGAGGGTGTTTTGGGTGAGGTTGGCATTTGAATTGGTGGGAGGTCCTCCCCAGTGAGGCCTGGTATCGTCCAATCTACAGGGGCCCTGAACAGAACAGAAGGTGGAGGAAGGAAGGAATGTCCCTCACTGTTGAGCTGGGACATTCTGTCTCATCTTTTCTGCCCCTGGATTGGGAATTTCACCTCTGGCCCCTGGTTGTAAGGTCTTTGGACTCAGCCTGAAATGTGTCATTGGCTCTCCTGTGTTTCCAGTTTGCAGATGACACATGTTTAGAGTTTCATAATCATGCGAGCTGATTTCTCACAGAAAGAAAGTGGAAGTATTAGTTACTCAGTTGTGTCTGACTCATTGTGATCCTATAGACTGTAGCCCTCCAGGCTCCTCTGTCCATGGGATTCTCCAGGCAAGAATACTGGAGTGAGTTGCCATTCTCTTCTCCAGGGGCTCTTCCTGACCCAAGGATTGGGTCAGGAGTCTCTTGCATTGCGGGCAGAATCTTTACTGTATGAGCCACAAAGGAAGCCAACAAATATACATACATATATATATATATATCTTATCTAGAGAATCTGATGAATAAATAGATCCTTTCTCTTACTTTTGCTTGTTGTGACTTGAGACGTGACTGTAAAGAACACATCCATTTTCCTGCAGAAGGTGACTCTGAACCTGACTTTGAGCTTATCTTTTAGTCCCTGAATTTTCACAAGTATCTGAAAAGGAAAGATTACTGCATGAGGTACTAAAGGATATAAACTAAATCCGACGTGATCCTTGTCCTGGACAGACTTATAATAACATTCCCAGGTTACCATGAGCAGAGGTGTCTTCTCATTCTGAGGAGATCACATAAGACTAGGAGGTCAGATGCAGCTTTATAGTGAAGGTGATGCTTGAACTTGGGGAGAAGAAGCATGGGTCCCCTGGGCTCAAGGACATGCGCTTGTGTACACTGTGCTCCAAGTTTCAGAAAACTGAATGGCCCTGGATGGCAGGTCTATTCAGAACACATCTAGGGACATAACAGAGCATTCCCTTGGTTTGGTGTTTACTCAAGGAAAATGCCCGATACTCTGGCCACCTGATACAAAGAGCCGACTTATTGGAGTCTTTTCCTGAGGCTGGGAAAGATTGAGGGCAGGAGGAGAAGGGGATGACAGAGGATGAGATGGTTGGATGGCATCACTGACTCAATGGACATGAGTTTGAGCAAACTCTGGGAGATGCTGAAGGACAGGGAAGACTGACGTGCTGCAGTTCATGGGGTTGCAAGGAGTTGGACGTGACTTAGTGACTAAAAAACAACAACAACAGGGAAAGTGCCAGTATCCAGGAGGAGGAATAAAACCAGGCGGCATCTAAATTGAGGGGCTTGAATGCAAGTAAGGGAAACTTGGTAGAGTCCCTTGGTAGAGGAATGGGACGTGAGTGAACGTTTCTGAGCTTCAGAAATTTTAATTTAAGAATAGTGTGTAAGATGGATTAGTGAAAGAGTGAGAGAGAACCCAGGTGACCGCACATCCGGATCCGAGGTGACTAATACATCAGTGGTGGCTTGGGGACCCGCTGCTTAATTCAATTAAAGTCTTCTGTTCTGATTATTTTTTTTAATGAGGTAGTTGAACTAATTTATTTAGGAGGATTAATCCACTTTTTAAATTTCCTCCTTTTGATTGATTATGAATTTGTGAGAACTCAGAGACATTAATACAATGAAACCTTGGATATATTTCACCACAGGGTTCATAAATCACTTGGGGAGAATTGTTATGTAGAATTGTAAAATTTAGGAAAACTCTTAGTAGCAAATTTATTTTTGTTCAACTAGTTTTTCAAACTACATTTGAGACATGTGGCATGCCATTGGGGCATGTTATAAAAGAGAGATGGCTGCATTTATCAAAACAATAATTATGCAGTTTCATAAATTCCTGTTTACAGAATATGAAAAGCTGTGTCTTCCCTCCTCCCTTCCTCAGCCAATACAGGCTGGGTTTTGATGATGGAATTAAGGACCGCTTGTGTGTTTTTTTCGTCATGGTGTACTACTGAATCTTGGCGAAAACATCTCATGATCTAATTATTTATTTTAATCAAATGGCATGATGCACAGTGACTTAAGGGAATAGTTAGACCAACCTTGGCATGATTAGCAAGGGTTGGTTGCAGAATGCAAGTACTAAGCAGGCTGACATCTAACTAGGAAAAGGTTACAGTGATTTGAAAATCCAGTAATATCTCTACTTCATCTTCTTGCAAAACGTCTTTCCTTGTGTGGTGAGGAAGAGTCTCTACAAGGCCATCACCAGGCAATTGTCAGCCCAGCAAAAAGTTTCAGTAACTTCTGTGGGCAGCAGGCAGTGCTGCAGACATGCACTGAAACACGCTGCATTCTTCCTGCAGTGCACACACGTCCAACCTTGAATATTCACTGGCAGGACTAATGCTGAGACCGAAGCTTCAATGCTTTGGTCACCTGATGTGAAGAACTGACTCATTGGAAAAGACTCTGATGCTTGGAAAGATTGAAGGCAAAAGGAGAAGGAGGTGACAGAGGATGAGATGGTTGGATGGCATCACCAACTCAGTGGACATGAGTTTGAGCAAGCCCCGGGAGATAGAGAAGGACAGGGAAGCCTGGTGTGCTGCAGTCCATGGGATCGCAAAGAGTCGGACACGACTCAGAGACTAAACAACAACACTAACATATTTATCCAACATCTGGCAGCTAGTGGCCTTGTCTGACCTGAGCAGTGATCCTTTCTCAGGGCACAGCCACTTGTTTTAGTTGATTGTTTCTGTTTTGGAGCTTCCAAGATAATAATAAAGTATCTATTTCATTAGAGAAATAGGCATTTACTACCTGAATCCAAACTAGTCAAATGCTTTCTTTTATCTTTTGTTCAAAGATTCCTCCCAAGCTGAAAGTCAAAGATGTCAGTTATGCGGTTCTGAGCACGCACCATGCTCTAGAGAAGCATCCTTTTGCTGCCCTAGACCCTTGGGCTACTGAGCCTGACCAATAGCTGTCATATCAATACTAGGGACTCCTTGCTGGCAGTCGTGGTGAGGGAGGCGCCCATGTCTAAGTCAAGGTGACTTAAAGGTGCAGAGGGTGTGGAGGGCTGTGGTAAATGCATGTCGGTTGTCCTCCAAGATGGAGTCTATGTTTCAGATGAGATGAAATTCACTCCTCCAGCCTGGTGACTCCTGGGTTTCATAAAATGTGCACCAATGTGCTCTATAAATTAAGAATAATTCAAGCAAGACATGAAGGTGTAAAAGGAAGTATGTTATTGTAGTTATTTATTCACTAAGTGTCTGACTCTTTTTTGATCCCCATGGACTGTAACCCACCAGGCACTTCTGTTCATGGGATTTCCCAGGCAAGTATACTAGAGTGAATTGCCATTTCCTATGCCAGGGGATCTTCCCGATCTAGGAATTGAACCCACATATCACTTTATGTCTCCTGCATTGGCAGGTTGGTTCTTTACCACTAGCACAACCTGAGAAGCCCCAGATGAAGTATATGGTGGGACAAAAGAATATTCTTTCAATAGATTTAGTATTCATTCAGTATATTTCAATACATGGGTCAGATCAGTTGAATTTAGGACTTCAGAAAAACAGTAGAGATGCATAGGGTGAGAAAGGAATATCTGGAGGAAAAAATGATAGCAACAATGGTCACTCTGATTCTCTTTGGTAGCATATATCTCATTTCCAAAAAACAATATTTCTGCAATTACTGAAACAACTTTTTTAGGTCCGGTCTTTTTATTCAGATGAAGTAAGAGAGGGTTCTCGGTGTTCAGCACATGACCATCTTAGGGGATAGAGAAGCATGCCAACTTTAAGGAGAAGCCCAGGTTTCCCATTGTTAGACTGTGAGGCTGTTTGCTCTTTGAACATGTTAAGATCATCTACGAGTTCGAGTTTTTATTTAGTTACACTAGGAAGTGTGCTTTCTTCTAAAGTGAATGAGTATAGCTTCCACAGTTTCAAATCATTCAACTGTCCTTTTGTTCCTATGTGTATAGAAAAGTGAAAGTGAAAGTCGCTCAGTTGTGTCCGACTCCTTGGGACCCCATGGACTAAACAGACCATCAAATTTTCCAGGCCAGAATGCTGGAGTGAGTAGCTCTGCCCTTCTCCAGGGGATCTTCCCAACCCAGGGATCGAACCCAGGTCTCCCTCATTGCAGGTGGATTCATTACCAGCTGAGTCACAAGGGAAGCCCAGCATGTATAGAAGCACTGGCCAAACGCCGTTAGCAAAGAGACTAATTCTATGAGTTACTAAAATCACCTTCATCCTCCAAATGGAGGTCGATAAACTAAAACAGCCACTGGAAAAACATTAATTTATGAGATTAGCCCTCCGTATGGATAGAGTTCATTTCTATATTTTGTTAGTTTATTTGGCCTCTGGATAATTCTATGAGATAGATAAATGAAAACAGTTTTTTTTTTTTCCCCCTAAGAGGGGAAATCAATGTTCCCAAAGATGTTTAGTTAAAAGTAGTAAAATTAGCCTCAGGCCTTTTGATTTCAACATTCTTGCTCTTTCAACCGTTTCTCAGGATGATGCATACGGAATTTTTTTTGCTTTATTTTGATGTCGGGAAAGGGCCTGGCCTGAGAATTGGAGAGCACAACCCTGGCAGGCTGGGTCAGTGACTTCTTTGTGGCCTGCCTGTGGCTTCTTTCACCAACTACAAAAGGGCTTGCACTGGATAATTTTCAGCTAACAACATTTGGGGATTTTATTTAAAATATTTTAAGAGGTTTTAGAAAAATTATATCTACAATAATGTATTTTATTGGTGAAAGTTTCCCAGACTGTATCCTGAAAATGTTAGTTTCACATATGCTAATATGCACTATGTCAAAAATAAGCTTTATGGCCAATTTGGTTTGGGATATACAGGGTGGAACCAAATTGGACCTACTTCTGTTTGTGGTAGGATACTCTGTTACTGTCACAGATGAGTGCAGAGACTGAAAGAGAATGCATGGGATGAGCTCATAAGCATGCCAGGAGGGCATTGTGGGCATCTTCTAGGCAAGATTGTCTAGGGGTTGAGTCCCGGAAAAACCCCTCCCAGCCCGACATTTGGAGGTAGTTTTCAATCCCCACATCACCACTGCATCTCCCACGCTCTGTCTCTTCCAAAATGGTTTTGAGGTGGCTAAAGACTTTGGTGGAATGAGATTTACAGACGTTTCTTACCAAATATAACCACAGGCATACAATTTAGAATGTCTTAATTCAGAATCTCTTCAGCTGTTGAGATTACTTTAGTTCTTCTTTATTTATGGCAGTGTTCCTCATTTCTGACATTTCTTGGAGTTTCATTCTAAGAATCCCTGACTCTGTTGCCTTATCATGCTTTCTGATGCTGACTTTATGATATAAACCTATTACATGAACTCTCCCAAGGTTAAGATTTTAACTGATCACCAGGAAATACACATAACCTTTGCCTTCCAGATCACTAGAGCTGTGCAGAGTCGCTGTGTTGGTGCACGGCCTCTACAACTCCTGTTGATGTTTTCCCTTATTATGGTTTTCACCATTAAAAACCCTGTGGAGCTGGCCTGAGTGTGCCTGGCCGCCCAGGTCTTCCAGAAGAGCTCACCAGTAACTGGGAGAATCGTTCTCTATGCCCTGAATCATGAGCGGTCCCAGGAATGGGGCCCTTCCTTTCAGTATGGGGTTAGGTTTATCCTGGTTAAATCACTGTGTCCATGAAATATCTCAGACACAGATTCACACATGAAAAGCCTCTGTTTGTTGATACATAATTTGAAAATATTTTGTCCTTGTTTCTGACAAATTAATGAGGTTAAGAATTTGTTATAGTGCCTCCTTTCAGCACTTTTTTCCTCTTTTTTACGTTTTTGTTTTCTGTTCCTGTTGGTGGTGGGGTGCATGGCATTGCCTCATTTACCTTTTAATTAACAGCTTCTTTACAGAGTAAATTTGTTTCTTGAGTTATTATTCTTCTTATTTCAAAAATTGGGATGAAAAGAGAATTGGAAAGAAGACCGGGTGCCATGTCTGTCAGCTATCATTAATCTCGAGATTTGCAGCCAGTTCACCACTGAGCAATGATCCGTCCAGATGTACCTTGCAATCAGTGCAGACTTAATTGGATTTTATATCTTTTTCATGGGAAAGTAAGGCCTTCTTTGAAGCTCAGAGTGTGAATAGTTATGTGGAATACAGAAAGGAGTGGGAAGGAAGGCTTCCTTCTTGTAAAGTCAGGGTACACAGCATTCTGTAGGTGACTTTGATACAGACAGGAAGGGCTGCAAGGGGAGCACTCACTTATTCCTGCTGCTGCTGCTGCTGAGTCGCTTCAGTCGTGTCTGACTCTGTGCGACCCCATAGACGGCAGCCCACCAGGCTCCCTCGTCCCTCGGATTCTCTAGGCAAGAACACTGGAGTGGGTTGCCATTTCCTTCTCCAGTGCATGAAAGTGAAAAGTGGAAGGGAAGTCGCTCAGTCGTGTCCGACTCTTAGCGACCCCATGGACTGCAGCCTACCAGGCTCCTCCATCCATGGGATTTTCCAGGCAAGAGTACTGGAGTGGGGTGCCATTGCCTTCTCCACAGTGTCCTCACACTTGGAAGTAAAAAAAATCATAATTGTACTTTGCCCCCAGGAAGTAGATGTCAAAAGTTGATTAATCTTTGAATACTGCATTTCTCATTTTGTTCTTCTGCTAGAAAGCCCAGACACCAACCCTTGATTAAAGATTGTGGTCAACATTTACTGCTGCTGCTGAGTCGCTTCAGTCGTGTCCGACTCTGTGCGACCCCATAGACGGCAGCCCACAAGGCTCCCCCGTCCCTGGGATTCTCCAGGCAAGAACACTGGAGTGGGTTGCCATTTCCTCCTCCAATGCATGAAAGTGAAAAGTGAAAGTGAAGTCGCTCAGTCGTGTCCGACTCTTAGCAATCCCATGGACTGCAGCCTACCAGGCTCCTCCATCCATGGGATTTTCCAGGCAAGAGTACTGGAGTGGGGTGCCATTGCCTTCTCCCATGTTTTTGCATTTGTATATTTACTCCCAAAATACTACCTGATGTTTTCTTGAGGCTGAATAAGGCCGACTATTGACTCTTTTCATGAAACTGACCTCCAAGGGGGTCCGAGAGGGACCAGGAACATGAAGTAAGCAAATGAAAAGATAAACATGTGATGCTGCAGAATGTGATATAGAGAATTTTACGGTATTAGGGGGAAAAAAAGTGACTTAAGCTTGTCCAGTAAGGCTTTTCTGCAAATGTGCCATGTGCTCAGTTGTGTCTAATTCTGCAAGCCCATGGACTGTAGCCTGCCACGTTTCTCTGTCCATGGGATTTTCCAGGCAAGAATACTGGAGTGGGTTGCCATTTCCTACTGCAGGGGATTCTCCCAACCCAAGGGTCAAACCCACATCTCCTGTGTTTCTTACATTGGCAGGTGGATTCTTCACCACTGAGCCACAAGGGAAGGGAAGACCTAAACTGAGGTGTAACTGGCAGAACAAAGCCAGCTCTGTGATGAGGAGGGTTTGCCGGCAGTGAGAGGGGCAGTGAGCAGCACCAAGGACAGGGATCCCCACAGGATTCCAAGTACAGCTGAAGCCACCAGCAGGTTCTCAGCAAGAGTCGGTGGCTGATTTCACTCCTCTTGAAGCGTCACTCTGGGTCTTGTGGGCAAAGAGAAGTGCAGGGACAGGAAGACAGGTCGGACACCAGGATGTGCTGATCATTGCCCGCTGCTGCTGGACACCGGCTCTGGCTTTGCACGAGGACCTGCTGGTAGGAAATGTGTGTGCTGGGGACCTTGAGACCAGACTGCATGGGGATGTGGGTTCTGGAGTGGGGGGTGCTCTGCATCTGGGCTGAGTGTCCAGTAGGACAACTGTGCAGTTTCTGCACTCACACCCTGGTGTGGGTCATGTATAGCTGTGTGTATGTGCATGTACACATGCTTGTGTGTGCCCGTGTGTGCAGACAATCAGGGTGATGTAATGGTTATTTGTATTCAACACTAGTTCTGCCCACACTTCCCCTGGGAGGTGCTGGGGGGACAGTGGGATTCATACCTGGGAGTGTGGGGCCCTGGAAAGTCCAGTTGCTCTACACTCAGCAGTCACATTGGTGCTGGGCAACTTGTCCTGGGTGGATGATTGTATTTTTATGAAAACTTAACCCTAAGTGACAAGGGAGAATTTGAAACAAAAACAAAAAACAACCTTCTGATTAGTGTTTGTTAAGAGATAGTTGTTGACACATCAAGTATTAATATAAAGGTCAGATCATTTCATGCATATGGTATTTATTTATTTTTTAAATTGGTTTTCAGTTTATTTTCTATTTGATTTTTTTAATTGAAGTTGATTTACAATGTTGTGTTAGTTTCAGTTGTACTGCAAAGTGATGCAGTTCTAACTGTACGTATATTCATTTTTTTTTAGATTTTTTTCTCACACAGATTATCCTAAAATATTGAGTAAACTTCCCTTTGCTCTACAATAGGTCCTTGTTGTTTATCTGTTTTGTGTGTAGTAGTGTGTATATATCAGTCCCAACACCTAACTGATTGTTTAGTCTGAGTTCAATAAAAGGACAAAATTCTGTCATTTGATACAAGGGACATGTATGTTATATATTTAAGGAATCCTTTCTTTTGTTTGAACCTCTAAGCATTTATTGTTAATCTTATTGGCCTTTTATTATTGAGAAATGGATGAGATAGGTGAACTTAAATAAGCAGGTGAAGTAGTATATGTGAGATAACATGGATCACGATGGTCCTAAGTGGCCAGTAACTTACTGTTCGTCCCCGTCCCTCCAGCTTCCCTGTTTAGAGAGACACAAATCTCATCGTGGAAGAAAGCCTTTGGAGGTCCAATCACAGGCTCTCGGTGTCCTGGTGCTTGTAGGTTTGCAGGAGAGTGTTGTAGGAAACCTTCCCCACCCCCACCCCACGACCAAGGAGTGCAGAGAACACTGCTCCACTGAGGAGCTGGAACTTCAGTGTAGCTCAGTCTTGGTCAGGAGGAGATGTGACCACGAATGGGGCGGACCTTTGCCCTGAGGCCCTGATGGGACACGCCCTGGGCTTGTGCAGTGCAGTTCTATCCTGCTCCCTTCCAATCCACCTTTTCTCTGACTCTCCACACCACTGGTTTCCTTTGGGGGCATTTTATTCCAAGTCTAGATTTAAAATAAAAAAATAAATTGATTTGGAATAAAGCATAAATGTTTAAAAATATAACTCATATTGTGACCAACTTTTTTTAAAATTATTTTTTAATTATTATTCCTAAACAGTGTAATTTTCTTGCAGTGGAGGGAGGTCAATTATAAATTATTTCCAATAACATTCAGTGAATGACCTGAGGTATAAAATTTTCCTAATGTTTTAAACCTTAATGTGTAACTTACCTTGCCAAATTACTGTGTTTTGCTCCTTTTTTCCTCAAAACCATCACTAAATTCCAAAGGGAGTAACTTGAAGAATTGACCCTTTGTAATAGGAAGAGATTACCATACTAAGTGTTGTACAGTTTTAAGAATTTCTGCCTACCTGATTTCATTAATGAAATGGCAAACTTCCCACATAATAAATATCATTAGACATTTGGCTGGGGGACCCTCGGGAAAGCTGAGCAGCTTTGATAATGTTAAGTTCTTAAGCATCTGAAGCAGAAAGCAGTCTGTTCTCCTGTTGGAATGCGTTTTTTTAACCTCTACCTTATCAATTTCCAGAAGGAAAATTATCTAAAAGGCATTTTTGATTGAATTCTAATTAACCAGCTTTCCTTCTGGCTTCTAGGATTAGATAACGCGGGAAGTAAAATTTCATAATCAGGAATTGAGAATGAAGTTTACAGAGGCACAAATTGGTGGTTCAAATATAGTGTACATGTTATAAAATTGAAAGCATACATAATGCTTTTATTCTATTAAGATAAATATCCAAGTCATAATTCTTATTATCTTCCTAGAGAATATCAACATTATTGTCAGAGAATCTTCTTCGGGTGGGTTAGGCTTTTATTTAGAAATGAAAATAGAAATTTTTTCCTTAGACTTACAAGTTGAGGGAGTTAATGACTCAAAACACTTCATATAATCATATAACACACAGTAAATAGGGTTCAAAGAAGACTCACATTCGGTCTATAGCAATGTAAGTGTTGACAGTCCAATCAGCTATTTCAAATCATTTGACAGAGAACACACTTTCCTCCCATTCCCAATGGTGTCATAGTTTCTTGTCAAAGGTGGTCATAACTTTAAAAATTGAAAAAACTCTTATACCCACTTTTATACGCTTTCAGCTGAAAACCCAAAACAAAGCTGAAAACAACCAAATTTGAGTATGGTTTATTAAATTGACATTTTTCCACCTAAGATGGTTTTATTTGATCCATACTGTGTACACTCTCATTTAGTTGTTAAGGAAAAAGACTGGTTGCTTCTTGAGAGCAACAGGCTAAGCCAGGGACCATCTGAAAGTTTCACAGAGAGAAATAAAACATACATCCAATAAGAACCTTCCTGGGATTGGAACAAGCCTCAAAATCTATTCCCAAAGTTAACCTCTGCAAAGGAGTCCAAATTTAATTGGATCAGACTTTGGAACAATTTGTGCCTAGGGCATTTTTGAATATAATAAAACCATCAGCTTGAAATTAGTAGAAGCTAACTAGCAGCTAGATATGATACAAACAGATGTAGACAGCTTAACAGAGAGAGCAGGAAGAGAGAGACACTCAAAAGAACTGCATGAACACCACGGTCATCCCAGGGTGGCTGCATCCAGGCTCAAGGCTGTGACTTTCAAGAAGTGACGGGAAAGATATTTCAGTGAAATGGTCTAGCCAAGACAAAATTAGGAAAAGAAAACTCTCCTAAGACAAGGGTGATCCACACATAAGGGAAAACACATGAACAAATGAATGAAAAAGTCCCAGAAACTGCTTTGGAGAAGGCTCAGATGCCAGACTTAGCAGAAAAAGACTCCAAAGAAGCTTTTACTGAAGTGTTCAAAGAACTAATGCAATTGATGCAAAAAGAAGTAAAGGAAGATAGGACAATATCTCATCAAATATGCAATATAAGGAAGTGGATAAATTATTAAAAAATAGAAATTCTGGAGTTGAAAAGTATAATTAATAATCACAATGAAAAATTCACTAGGTGGCCCCATTAGTAGATTTGAGCTGGCAGAAGACAGCATCAACAAACGTGAAGATAGATTGATAGAGATTATGCAGCCTAAAGAACAGAAAACACAATGAAGGAAAATGAAAGGAACTTCAGGAAGTAACCAATATTCAAATAATGGGAGTACCAAAATGAGTGGAGAGAGAGAAGTAGAAATAGTATTTGAAGAAATAATGGTGGAAGATTTTGCAAATGGGTTGGAAAAAAATGAACTAGACTTTGGAGTTCAATATAGTCTAGTTAACGTAAAGACAAAGATCCTCAAACTCAGACACATTGTAGAAAAAGAATGAAAGCCAAAGATAAAGATTCAATTTTGAAAGCAGCAAGAGAAAATTAACTCATCATGTACAAAGGAATGCTAATAAAAGTTATTGCTGACATTCCATCAGAAATGATGAAGGCCAGAGAGAGTAAGGTGACTGAAAGGAAATGAAGAGTACTGAAAGGAAAAAATGCAAAACAAAACTGTCAGGTAGGAATCTTATATCCAGAAAACTATTTGAAAAATTAAGAGAAAATAAAAGCATTTCCCAAATGAAAGCTAACATTATCTTCTGTTCCTGTAGCTGCCTTAGAAAAAATACTAAAAGAAAATACTCAGACTGAAAATAAGTGACCTCATAAATTAATTTAAATCCACAGTTATTAATTTAAAATTAATTTAAACACCACGGTTCAAAAAGAGTAAAAGGCATTGAAATCAAAGTATTTTCTTAGATCACAGGTGTTGAAGTTAGAAATCAGTATCAGAAGGAAAACTGGAAAATGCACAAGTATGTGGAAATGAAACAAAACTATGTCTGATATCAATTGTAATTGGAAATGGAAGAGTATCAGACAATAAAATTAATGAAGTAATGATACATGCTACACATGGATGAACCTTGAAAACTTGCTAAGTGAAATTATGTAGTCACAAAAGAACGCATATTCTATGATTCCATTTATATGCAATATCCAGAATAGGCAAATCCTTAGAGAAAGAAAGTAGATTATAGTTTCCAGGGGAGAAGGGAGGGGAGGATGCGGTGTGACAGCAAATGGGTATTGTGTTTCTTTTTGGCTTCACGAAATGATCTAAAATTAGACAGTGGTAATGTTTGCACAACTCAATACTGTAAACAAATAATGTGTAAAGTTAAGTAGGGGAGTATTATGATATGTGACTAATATCATTAGAGCTGTTAAAAAATAAAGAAGGCCATAAAGAAGAATACCCTCCCCCCTGCAATATGCCTCCTTTGGGCTTACATGGTGGCTCAGATGGTAAAGAATCTGCTTGCAATGCAGGAGACATGGGTTCAATCCCTGGGTTGTGAAAATCTCCTGGAGAAGGGAATAGCTACCCACTCCAGTATTCTTGCTTGGGAGAATTCCATGGACAGAAGAGACTGGCAGACTACAGTCCATGGGGTTGCAAAGAATCAGACATGACTGAATAAGTAACACACAAATGCATACACACACACACACACACACGTACACACATACACACACACACACACATTCCTCCTTTACAGCATGCTGTCCCTGAGCCGGAATGTAATGTGCACAGACCTAAAACTTGTATATAGAATACTTGTATTCATGGGGTTGCTGCTGCTACTGCTAAGTTGCTTCAGTCGTGTCCAACTCTGTGCGACCCCATAGACGGCGGCCCACCAGGCTCCCCTGTCCCTGGGATTCTCTAGACAAGAACACTGGAGTGGTTTGCCATTTCCTTCTCCAATTCATGGAGTTACCTGGTATTATTTCCAAATATTTAAGGAGAACTCTCAAGTGCCATTATGGTAATAGATTTCAACTGTAAATTGAGGAAAATAGGGAATTTTCAGAAATGGTGTTATGTTGCAGTGTAGATCAGGACACGTGGGTGGAGCAGGCAGGAGAGCTGGGAAGGAGGAAGGGCAACAGCTGTACTGAGTGCCAGCAAAGCCCCGCAGCATCTCGGCGCTGGTGACTTTGCATATTACACTAACTACAGTGTGTTTTTGCTGCACCACCCAGTTTAGTTCAGTCGATCAGTCGTGTCTGACTTTGCGACCCCATGAACTCCAGCATGCCAGGCCTCCCTGTTCATCACCAACTCCCGGAACTTATCCAAACCCATGTCCATTGAGTTGATGATGCCATCCAGCCATCTCATCCTCTGTTGTCCCCTTCTCCTCCTGCCCTCAATCTTTCCCAGCATCAGTATCTTTTCCAATGAGTCAGTTCTTCACATGAGGTGGCCAAAGTATTGGAATTTAAGCTTCAACATCAGTCCTTCCAATGAACACCCAGGACTGATTTCCTTTAGGATGGACTAGTTGGATCTCCTTGCAGTCCAAGGGACTCTCAAGAGTCTTCTCCAACATCACAGTTCAAAGGCATCAATTCTTCAGCTCTCAGCTTTCTTCACAGTCCAACTTTCACATCCATATGTGACCACTGGAAAAACCACAGCCTTGACTAGATGGACCTTTGTTGGCAAAACAATGTCTCTGCTTTTTAATATGCTATCTAGATTGCTCATAACTTTCCTTCCAAGGAGTAAGTGTCTTTTAATTTCATGGCTGCAGTCACCATCTGCAGTGATTTTGGAGCCCCAAAAAATAAAGTCAGCCACTGTTTCCCCATCTATTTCCCATGAAGTGATGGGACCAGATGCCATGATCTTAGTTTTCTGAATGCTGAGCTTTAAGCCAAATTTTTCACTCTCCTCTTTCACTTTCATCAAGAGGCTCTTTAGTTCTTCACTTTCTGCTGTAAGGGTGGTATCATGTGCATATCTGAGGTTATTGATAATATCTCCCGGCAATCTTGATTCCAGCTTGTGCTTCCTCCAGCCCAGCATTTTTCATGATGTACTCTGCATAGAAGTTAAATAAGCATGGTGACAATATACAGCCTTGACGTACTCCTTTTCCTATTTGGAACCAGTCTATTGCTCCATGTCCAGTTCTAACTGTTGCTTCTTGACCTGCATACAGATTTCTCAAGAGACAGGTCAGGTGGTCTGTTATTCCCATCTCTTTCAGAATTTTCCACAGTTTGTTGTGATCCACACAATCAAAGGCTTTGGAATAGTAAAACAGAAATAGATGTTTTTCTGGAACTCTCCTCCTTTTTTAATGATCCAGCAGATGTTGGCATTTGATCTCTGGTTCCTCTGCCTTTTCTAAAACCAGCTTGAACATCTGGAAGTTCACGGTTCACAGATTGCTGAAGCCTGGCTTGGAGAATTTTGAGCATTACTTTGCTAGCATGTGAGATGAGTGCAACTGTGCAGTAGTTTGAGCATTCTTTGGCATTGCCTTTCTTTGGGACTGGAATGAAAACTGATCTTTTCCAGTCCCATGGCTACTGCTGAGTTTTCCCAATTTGCGGGCATATTGAATGCAGCACTTTCACAGCATCATCTTTTAGGATTTGAAATAGCTCAACTGGAATTCCATCATCTCCACTAGCTTTGTTTGTAATGATGCTTCCTAAGGGCCACTTGACTTCACATTGCAGGATGTCTGGCTCTAGGTGAGTGATCACACCATCGTGATTATCTGGGTCATAAAGATCTTTTTTTTGTACAGTTCTTCTTTGTATTCTTGCCAACTTTTCTTAATACCTTCTGCTTCTGTTAGGTCCATACCATTTCTGTCCTTTATTGAGCCCATCTTTGCAGGAAATATTCCCTTAGTATTTCTAATTTTCTTGAAGAGATCTCTAGTCTTTCCCATTCTATTATTTTCCTCTATTTCTTTGCACTGATCACTGAGGAAGGCTTTTTTATCTCTCTTTGCTATTCTTTGGAACGCTGCCCTCAAATGGGTATATCTTTCCTTTTCTCCTTTGCTTTTTACTTCTCTTTTTTTCACTGCTATTTGTAAGGTCTCCTCAGACAGCCATTTTGCTTTTTTGCATTTCTTTTTCTTGGGGATGGTCTTGATCCCTGTCTTCTGTACAATGTCATGAACCTCTGTCCATAGTTCATCAGTCACTCTATCAGATCTAGTCCCTTAAATCTATTTCTAACTTCCATTGTACAATCATAAGGGATTTGATTTACGTCATAACTGAATTGGAGAAAGAAATGGCAACCCACTCCAGTACTCTTGCCTGGAAAATTCCATGGATGGAGGAGCCGGGTAGGCTACAGTCCATGGGGTCACAACGAGTTGGACACGACTGAGCAACTTCACTTTCTTTCTTTCTATATTTCCTTTTGGAGAAGGAAATGGCAACCCACTCCAGTGTTCTTGCCTGGAAAATCCCATGGATGGAGGGGCCTGGTGGGCTACAGTCTATGGGGTTGCAAAGATATGGACAAGACTAAGCAACTAACACACACACACACACACACACATACCTGAATGGTCTAGTGGTTTTCCCCACTTTCTTCAATTTAAGTTTGAATTTGGCAATAAAGAGTTCATGATCTAAGCCACAGTTCAGATCCACTGTGGTTCAGATCCACTGAGCCAGTGATCACAGATCTGATCGGTTCATGATCAGAGCCATAGCTGCACCACCCAGCAATTCTCAAACTCTCAGCGGGCACTGACCAGGTTCGCACAAATTTACCTCAGTTCTGACACCGTCAGCCTGAGAGTGTCAGGTCCCATGGGCAGAGAGCTCAGTTCCATAAGATGCCCCACTTCAGATGCCGACTGCAGGGCTCGGTTGTCACTTGTGCCTCTGACCAACTGGCTACAAATCAGGGGTTTTCATAACCCCTCCTTGAGTCCAGCGAATTTGCTAGAACTGCTCACAGAACTCAGGAAACCAGTTAGGTTACCCATTTACTGTCAAAGAAATGCAGGAGATGTGGGTCCCATCTCTGGGTGGGGAAGATCCCCTGAAGGAGGAAATGGCAACCTACTCCAGTATTCTTGCCTGGGAAATCCTGTGAACAGAGGAGCCTGGTGTGCTGTGGTCTGTGGGGTTGCAAAGAGTCAGACATGACTTAGTGACTAAACAACAACATAGTCTGAAAACCAACATTTTATTATATG
Source organism: Bos grunniens (assembly GCF_055505025.1). Taxonomy (NCBI): domain Eukaryota; kingdom Metazoa; phylum Chordata; class Mammalia; order Artiodactyla; family Bovidae; genus Bos; species Bos grunniens. The sequence goes on along the minus strand of NC_141178.1, from coordinate 62,052,473 downwards.
GGATTTTCTACATGGATTTGAAGCATGTTAGCTTTTAACATTCTTGAGGTACCTAATAATAAGGTAAAAGTTGATGGATAAAAGTCCTAAGTGTACACAGAGAGCTTTAGAAAACTAGCTAACTAGAAACAAACTCCCACATGTTTGTACCGACAGATGGCAAGTGTTGGAAGAAACTTTGAATTGGCTTTCATGATAGTGCCTGCCATCAGCAAAAAGGTGGAATTCTAAGTACATCTGTCCTGATTAAAACCCTTTACTGTCCCTGTTGGGTGAAAGTGGGTTTTACCTTTTAATGGATCTCTTGAGGACAGTTAAGTTGTGTGTATTAACTCAACCATTAATTTACAGACATAATTCAAAATGTAATGCTAAAAAGTTATTTTTAATAAATAAAAAGTCCACCAAAATGCTCAAATCAGCTTTTTGTGGATCAACCAGTAGTTATTTATTAATATATTGTGATTTTTTATACTTGCACTTTTTACTAGAGCATGAGTATATACAGACATTGGAAACTTGAAAGCAGAGTATTATTTTGAGGAATATCTTATCCTTATCTACATTTTACGTGTTCAAAATCCCTCAAATCAGTTCAGTCACAGTCATGTCCAACTCTTCAGACAGGCTTACCTGTTCATCACCAACTCCTAGAGCTTCCTCAAACTCATGTCCATCGATTCAGTGATGCCATCCAACCATCTCTTCCTCTGTTGTCTCCTTCTCCTTCCCGCCTTCAATCTTTCCCAGCATCAGGGTCTTTTCCAATGAATCAGCTCTTTACATCAGGTGGCCAAAGTACTGGAGCTTCATCTTCAGCATCAGTCCTTCCAATGAATATTCAGGATCCCCACTAGCCGCTATATGCTTTTATGTGTGCATGTACCATTATTACATTTTTATGGAGATCAAGGAGAATGCGTGAAGGTCTTTTCATCCTAAGGTGAGGAAATTGGAAATCGCTTCTCTATGGGCTCTATGTTGAAGAGAGGGAGTGTTGGTTAACAAATCAGTGAAATGTCAACTGAACCATCATATTGCTGTTGAGAATAAGTGAATGCTTATACATGTGAGAGGGGAAGTTCCCCTTCTGTATCCTTCTCACCTCTCTAGGTGAGAAGTCTTCTAGTCCCCCAGGATACTCATTATACTATCTGCAGTTTACTGCATCTTAATACATGCTTTAAATTGTCATGAATATGTGGATGGATAGAGATATAGATATTTACATATACATAAATGTAAGCATATGCATATACACATAGCATTATTTTTCATGATATGCTTTGTTTAAATGGTGTAAATGAGACATGAAAAAATAAATTCTTTTCTACTGTTCATCAAATATTAAGTATAATTCTCAAGATCATATTTCTTATTAAGGAATATTATAAAGAGCTGTGTATTGGATTAAGATAATGCAATAAAATAAACATTATTTCAAAGTCGAAAAACTGTTAAAACTTATCTAATCCCCTCATTTTTAAATTATAATACCAATTTTTTTCCCTCTGAAAGTAGAGAATGCTTCATTGCAATGAGATAAAAGATGATGGGGATTGTGATGGAAATGTCAGGAGTGTAAGACAGTGAGTGGGTTAGAGGAGAAATCAAAGATAGTTTATTAAATATCACAATGGACACTTCTTGATTTCATAAATTAGTAGATCATCTCAGATCTTAAGAAACAGTTTAGGACACTTTTTAAAAATTTGCCTCAAAGCCTTGTAGATCTTTTAAGCAGTAAATGTCAGTGCTAGAGAAAAATATAGTAATTGCCTAGCAATATCACTTCATATTTAAATATGAATATTGAGGTCTGATTGTAAGATGGTTTGTGTGTGGCTTTTAAGATGAGAGAATCGGTAGATTGAGAAATACCAATTGATTGGGAGATATGAATGAAAAAAGGAGAAAGATAAATGATTTATTGATGAGATTTCAAAAATTAAGAGTAGAAAAATCTCAAAGTCTGATGAAGAGTTCAATTTTGAAGTAAATAAGGTGACTCAGTTATAGTGTAAAACAGAAAATTAAAAAAGAAAGACCCAGAGGGAGGGGATGGGGAGGGAGGTGAAAGGGGGGTTCAGGATGAGGCAGATTCATGTCTATGTATGGCAAAACCAATACAATATTGTAAAGTAATTAGCCCCCAATTAAAATAAATGAATTTATATTAAAAAAAGAAAGAATGGATGCAGCTCTCTATATATTTGTTGGATTTGGAGTAAATATTATTTTTAGATGACTTTTTAAAAGGAAAATTGTATATAAGTTTATTTCCTGAGAATAAATCTGGCCACAGGGTTATAACTCCATGAAGAATGGAGAAATTGGAAAATACATCTGCTGAGGACTGGAGACAGTGTTTAAGTAGAAGGGTTGGTGGGCAGAGTTGAGAACTCAGTTGAGTTTGGAAACCAGAAAGTAATGGTGGCATCGAATGTGCAGCTGTGTGGTTTTCTCTAGTAGCTTCCAGCAGTTGAGAGGTTTTGCACAGTTATCCAGCTGAGTTTCCCCCTCATGCAACGCAGACACACTTATCTGGTTAGTATCCAAGAATACCGCTACAAAAATGTTCAGGATACTGACAAAATAGACACTGTTATCTGTGCTCAGTACAGGATGACTCTGGAGCACTTTCTGCTGTGTCCTCAAAGTCCCCGGGCTGTCCTGTGCCCTCAGACATCACTGTTTCACAGCAGACTGCCGCTTATCCCTGCTGCTAGAAGGCCTTTTATTTATCTTATTAGTTTATGATCAAGGTGGGTGCGTGCATGCTAAATTGTTATGTTGGGTCTGACTCTTTGTGACCCTACGGATTGTAGCCCACCAGGCTTCTCTATCCATGGGATTCTCCAGGCAGAATATTAGAGTGGGTTGCCATTTCCTCCTCCAGGGGAATCTTCCTGATCCAGGGGTTGAACACGAGTCTCTAAGTCTCCCGCATCGGCAGGTATGTTCTTTACCACTAGTGCCACCTGGGAAGTCTGATGATCGAGATGCTTCTACCAAGAGTTTTCAAGTTTTTCTACCATAAACGCCCATTCCTTTAAACTTAAGTATTTTCTGAGTTTCATTGAGTCTACAAGCTTCACACTGACAGGAAAAATGTGTCAGCTCAAATTTTAAGAGAAAAAAGACCTTAGAAATTCAGAAGAGAAATCCAATACTGGGAAATATGTATCATTCAATTTAATGTTCAAATTCACATTTTTTTTTGGTTTTCCAATTTAGAAAACAAGCCACTTAGCCCTTTTCATTGATTTCATCTTATTTCCTGAAATTTACTCATAAACTAAGTGAAATAGAAGGATGTAGTTACTATTTTACAACAACTGTTTTATTTCCTCCAGGTGATAAGCTTTTTCAAGGGAATAAGAGAATGCCAAATTACCTGCAGTGTTAAAAATCTTGCTGCTCATTACTCTTGTATAAATATACCAAGGTGAGCCTGTAAAGGGAAGCCGGGTATTTTCTCTTCCTTCCCCGATGTTTGATGGAACATTCTCTAAAGAGCTCTTCCTTCTCATGTCCTCGTCCTCTCCTGTTCCCTCAGTTCTAATTTTATCCACGAGCCTCACCTTGAGTGTTGGAGAGAATTATTTTGTTACTCTAAATCTTGGAAATAAGGGACAGCTTAAAATATAGAATATACTTTCTAGAACAATAAAGTCCCTATAAATAAATAGACCACAATATTTCTTTAAATACTCACCATTCAAAAAGTACAATTATCTGAAGAAAGGACCTAATGGCAATCAAAATGTTTTTAAAAATTTGCCCCCTTGATCTACTGCAATGCTTTCAGTACTCAATACTATGAGAAGAGTCATAGTTTTAATAACCAGTATTTCTCATAACCCTTGAATTTTTAATATCCAGCACTTTGATATTTGTAGGGACTTACAAAAGTTTCTTTCTGATCTGAATTTGAAGATGGAAATCAGTATTGTATATTTTTAGGCAATGCTAAAATAATTTTGTTTATTATGCTTTATCCAATGTATGTGTAATGCGTGGCACATCTAAAATATAATTAGCCTTCTCAAATGATGGACCCAGTAAGTAGCTCACTAGAACGCATACTCCAAAAGAACTAGAATGCCTTATTTTCCTATTTGTTCCCTGCTGTATCCCCATTGCCCAGATCAGTTCCTGCTCCATAAATGCTGTGGAATTGATCAATTAATTATAGCTGCTATTTCCATCTAGTCACTGTTTGCTATAAGACAAGTAAAACCGTAGCCTGATATGGCTGGGAGAAAGTCTGCTCGTTCATTTAACGTTTTGTTTTTTTTTTTCATTCAGTGCTGACCATAACAGCTAGTGCTGTGCCAAGCTGTCCAGATGTCCTCTTTTCATAGTTCAGGCTCCAAGATCTGCTTCTGTTCTTGCCTTTTTCCATTTGTGTTGAAGTGATTGATTGCTTCGACCCAGGCTTTTAATATCTACAGCAAAGAGTCTTCAACCTTTTTCTGAATGCCACTTTCCCAGTTCAAATTTTAAGCCCACGTGCCATCAACTATATTCCTAAAAATCTATCAATTCCAATTCTTCCAAGTTTTTAAATAACAGAAATGTTTCAAGAGTTCATGTGCACTCAGAAAATGCCTGCCCCTTCCTGTTATCCTGGAATGTCTTTTTCTTTCTCGTGATGTATTTTAGCTTTGCACGTCTTTATCCCTTCAAAAGCCTCTTTGTCTGTGACATCATGGGGAACTTAACGTTTTTGTGAAAAGAAAGAAACTTCAGTGTTGAGCCTGACCTGAGAAACACTAGCCCATAATGCAGATATCACAGTCTCTGTTACTTCCCATAAGCAATATCAAATGTTCGCCTTGGCTCCAATACACCAAGCTTTTACGCTTTCCTGCCCCTTGTGTCGCATAACTGCATGAAAGACTAGAGCTTGTGGTTTATAAATATAGTTGGAAATAACTGCACCCTGCTTCTCATTTAATGCACTTCATTCCATTCCTGTGGATTCCAATCCTGCTTCTCATTTAATGCACTTCATCCCATTCCTGTGGATTCCAATCCTGCTGTGGATTTGGAAAAGAGGTTCTCCTTCTTGTCGGTGGCATACACATGTGTTTATTTTAGCCGATTGAATGAAACGATTCCACCATGTCTGAACTTTTGGCCTTTTGAAGGCATCCGAGCGTAGTTGCCAAGTGGCACAGTTGTCTTTCTAGATAGCTTATCACCTAATTTTGGGCTTCCCTTATGACTCAGCTGGTAAAGAATCTGCCCGCAATGTGGGGAGACCTGAGTTCTATCCCTGGGTTAGGAAGACCCCCTGGAGAAGGGAAAGGCTACGCATTCCAGTATTCTGGCCTGGAGAATTCCATGGACTGTGTAGTCCAAGGGGTTGCAAAGAGTTGGACATGACTGAGCGACTTTCACTTTCACCTTCTCTCACCTAATTTAGTCCATACCCTGGCTCACCATCACTCCTGTGGCAGCAGTCTTAGGGCTTTGTGGACCATTAACTCCTCTCTGCACACAGGACAGGTCTCTTTGTGAGTATTCAGAGCACAGTGTGAGTGAGAGCCACAAACCCAGGGGAGGTCTCCTGGCCTAAGTTGTGAAGGGATTACAGCTTGTGGAGGATGGAGTGGAGTCCCTCTCTGTGTCCAGGGGCAACGCAGGTGCCAAGGCAGGTGCTTGTGCAAGGTTATACAGTCATTTGCAGCGAAAGTTATGGTTTATAAAGTCATTTCACAAATACCAGTTTATTTGATTTATATAACTCCCATGTGAAGAAAGCAGGGGCCTGAACTCCGCTGTGTAGATAAGGACACTCAGCTCAGGGAACTGAGTGCTTGCCAGAGGTGACACAGGCAGTGAAGCCGCGGTTCAGGCCAAGGATTGAGGTTTGGGCTCCAGGACCAAGGCTCCTTCCAGTAGGTGCCTCCTTTCTTATCGTGCTTATCATGTGTTCATCAGCTCCAACTCTAGACATTTTATTATATTGAAAGATTCTGTTACTGAATAATACTCTGGAAACTATGAAGAAACAGAGGGGCAAATTGAAGTGCTGAGACTAAATCATTTAGGAAAGTGATGCATCAAAAAAATTGGTATTTTTGAAAAGATCCGACTTCAGATATTTTCATCCTTATATAAATACTGGAATGCAAGGCCATTACTGTTTAGCCATCAGGACATTCTACTGTATTTCTTTTTTCCTCTTTTTCTTTGTATTGTCTCTTTAACTATAATGTGACCTTCTGGAAGACATGGATGACATCCTTTATTTGTATATATTACTAATGGTTCATACTTGGTATATAGTGTGATTAAAAGTAAGTTATTGATGATGAAATTTATTTTTATTTTGAAGGTTCTCTATACTCTCATCACACATATTAATGTTTGTTAGTTGAAATATAATTGACTGAGGAGGTTTAACTGTTGGGGATTGATGTAAAAACAGCCAAAATTTTAGTAAATGTGAAAAGAGTACATCTGACTAAAAATCCTTTGAACTGTTAAAGAAATAGAAAAAATGACTTTGAAAATTTAGTATTGACTACTTTTCACTATGGTGATTGGAATATTTTAAACTAAAAACATACAATATTTTATAATATGAACAGGCATTTAAGTTCAACAATAAAAAATCGTGAACATAATTTTAATATCTTAGTATACTATATCCCTATGTTTTGTAAAGAAATGTAAGAGTATTGGGGGGATGCTCAGTTTGCTGTGAACCCTGTCCAGGTTTCTGTTCTTAAAATTGTTAAACAGACCACACATGATACCTCCTCAAAATTTGGTAGATATAAGCATTATTTGTAATAATAACAAAATAAAAACTATCCTATGACTTAGAAATTCCACTACTGCATGTATACCCAAGAGGAATGAAAATGTATATTCAGACAAATCTTGTACAAAACATTTGTAGTAGCGTTATTTACAATGTGACTTCTCTGGTGGCTCAGACAGTAACGAATCTGCCAGCAATGCAGGAGACCCAGGTTTATAATGACCAAAGGGTGGGAACAAACCAAACATTCATTAACAGGCTAAGGGATAAGGAAACTCACATAAATGATGATACACTGAACAGCCATAGGGCTTCCCTGATAGCTCAGTTTGTAAAGACTCTGCCTGCAATCCAGGATGCCCTGGTTCGATTCCTGGGTCGGGAAGATCCGCTGGAGAAGGGATAGGCTACCCACTCCAGTATTCTTGGGCTTTCCTTGTGGCTCAGCTGGTAAAGAATCTGCTTGCAATACAGGAGACCTGGGCTTGATCCCTGGGTTGGGAAGATCCTCTGGAGAAGGGAAAGTCTTCCCATTCCAGTATTCTGGCCTGGAGAATTCCATGGACTGTATAGCCCATGGGGTCACAAAGAGTCGGACACTACCATAAGCAGGAATGGTATACTGATCCTGCTACAACACAACAAACCTGATGTTGTGCTACATGGAGGAAGCTGTTCTGCAAGACCACCTATTGCATGATTCCATTTGTATGAGATACCTAGAACAGGCAAGCCTATAAAAGCAGAATGTAGACTTGTGTTTTCCAGGGGCTAGTGGGAGATGGAGATGTGAGCAACTGCTTACTAGGTACAAAGGTTTCTTTGGGGTGATGAAAGCATTCTACTAGACTGTGGTGATGGTTGCACAAGTGTACAGACAGACTAAAACTCCTGCACTGCACACTCTTAAAAGGGGAATTTAATGGTGTATCAATTATATCTCAATAAGGTAGTTATGTGAAGTGTCGAGGCATTTTGTATTTGTTTAAAATAAAGGAAAATATTTCTTCTTACTGTATAAAATATTACTGTTAACTACTAAAGATTAAATATTAATGCTTCCTGCCAAAAACAATTGCATTGATCTCATGGGAAAAACAAATGCTTTGGAAAAGTCTTCTCAAAATCTAGCAGCAATTGCCATTTTTGCATTAAGTACTAGTGCTAAACAATTTCTATTTTATTTAATTTAAAATACAAATTTAAGTTCAAGGATAAAATAATACATTTCAAAATTTTGATGTAATTACCTTGGAAAGATTTGTCTTAATTTAGTTAAAAAGCAAGATTATTGTGTAAAATTTACTTTTTCCTTTTAAGAGAAAATTTAATTTACAAGAGAGATGTTTTTATTGTTGAATTACTTGATATTTTCCTTTTTACCCTGTAAGAGGAGCTACCCTTGCATATATTAGAACACTGTGCTAATACCTCTAGGGGAGATTAAAAATGATTTGGTCATTTTCTTTCTGGAAAATGCCCAAATGAAAATCGCTTGCTCACTTGGCACTCTCAGTGAGAATTAAATCATGGGTCCAGGTGTCTCCATCCTGTCTTGTGTCTGGTTCTGATCCAGAAGAGTAGGGGGATGTGAACTTCACTGTGGTTGACCCAGGGTTATTGCCCCAGGTAGAAGACATTGCTAGAGATCCAGAATTATTTAGAACTTTTATTCCTGTTTGATTTTCACATTTACAGAAGGCTACACATTATGGTAGTGGTTAGCAGCACGTATATTGGGATCATGTCGTCCCAGGGACATTATTTAATGTCGTTTAACCTGAATCTCTGTGTTTCATTAGAATAATGTGCATTTGCCATTAATGATTTTGATGATACACACAAAGCCTTAGTATAACAATGTAAGTGGTTGTAATAGTGATAATACAATTGCTTAAATTCTACCCTTTCTTCTGCCCCAAGGATTTATCTTGTTAGGTCAACAGACATCATATAAGTTGGGAAATTACTAAGCTCCAAAGGATTTAATTCTGGAATTCTTAGTAAATTTGGGAAATAGTCACTTAAAATATTTGTAACAAAAGCTGTTGGCTTCCTCAATCTCAGTAGGGTGACAGTGGCGAGCCATGGTTACTGGGAATTAAGATTTCTGTCAGGATTCATAGGATCTGCGTGTAGTGTAATTCTTCCTGGATACTGGGCTTGCCCTTCCCTTATTCGGCTCCCCGCCCCTGCCCTCCCTCACCCCCCACCCCCCAGCACAGCCCATTTACTTTTGGTAATGTTGACTCCTTTATGACTGTAGAAAGGGATGAATCTCTCAGTCCCAGATCCCATCTACAGGCAGTACTTACTGCTGCAGTGATTGGCATGTGACTTCATCTGGTCCGATATTGTATATGTAGAGATGTCAGGATTGATGCTTTCCAACTGTGGTGCTGGAGAAGACTCTTGAGAATCCCATGGACAGCGAGGAGATCAAATCAGTCAATCCTAAAGGAAATCAATCCTGAATATTCATTGGAAGGTCTGATGCTGAAGCTCCAATACTTTGGCCACCTGATGCAAAGAGCCAACTCATTGGAAAAGACCCTGATGCTGGGAAAAATTGAGAGCAGGAGGAGAATGAGTTGACAGAGGATGATATGGTTGGATGACATCACCGACTCAATGGACATGAGTTTGAGCAAACTGTGGAAGATGGTGAAGGACAGGGAAGCTTGGCATGCAGCAGTCCATGGAGTGACAAAGAGTTGCACATGACTTAGTGACTGAACAACAACTCCTCAGTCTCCTGAAATAACTTTCAGAAGAAATCCTCCATCCCTAGCAGTAGGTGATGAAAAAGCAAGTATCACTTTAGGTGTTCTGAACTAAAGTGGAGCTGGTGTTGGAATAAACCCAATGTCACAGGAGCAAAGCAGAGGAAGTGAAGTGGAGTCTAACTAACTGGAGTCTTTATGATGTTATTGCACTGCTGACTTAAACCATGCACAAAGACTGCCTGCTCATTGACTCTCTGTTTATTTGAGCTAACAAATCCCCTTTATTACATGAACCAGGCTGAATTATATGTTATTTGTTTTGTTTCTGGCAACAGAAAATATGCTGAAATGCCAGTTAGAGTCATACATGTATTTTCTATTGTTTCTGATACTAATAATCCAAAATCTATTTATTCATACTGGTAAGTGTCTAAAATCTATTTATTCATACTGTTAATCATAATTATTAAACATACTGTAAAACATAAAAGGGGCTTCTCTGAAAACTCAGCTGGTAAAGGATCTGCCTGCAATGCAAGAGACCCTGGTTCAATTCCTGGGTTGGGAAGATCTACTGGTAAAGGGATAGGCTACCCACTCCACTATTCTTGGGCTTCCCTGGTCGCTCAGCTGATAAAGACTCTTTCAATGTGGGAGACCTGAGTCTGATCCCTGGGTTAGGAAGACCCCCTGGAGAAGGGAAAGACTACCCACTCCAGTATTCTGGCCTGGAGAATTCTATGGACTGTATAGCCCATGGGGTCACAAAGAGTTGGACACGACTGAGCAACTTTCACTTTCACTTCACAAAACATAAAAGTAAAGTTTACGTTCTAAACTAGGGAACAGATCCAGCAAGCCCACTGCTAGGCATACACACTGAGGAAACCAGAAGGGAAAGAGACATGTGTACCCCAATGTTCATCACAGCACTGTTTATAATAGCCAGGACATGGAAGCAACCTAGATGTCCATCAGCAGAGGAATGGATAAGAAAGCTATGGTACATATACACAATGGAGTATTACTCAGCCATTAAAAAGAATACATTTGAATCAGTTCTACTGAGGTGGATGAAACTGGAGCCTATTATACAGAGTGAAATAAGCCAGAAGGAAAAACACCAATACAGTATACTAACGCATATATATGGAATTTAGAAAGATGGTAACAATAACCCGGTGTACGAGACAGCAAAAGAGACACTGATGTATAGAACAGTCTTATGGACTCTGTTGGAGAGGGAGAGGGTGGGAAGATTTGGGAGAATGACATTGAAACATGTAAAATATCATGTATGAAACGAGATGCCAGTCCAGGTTCGATGCACGATACTGGATGCCTGGGGCTAGTGCACTGGGACGACCCAGAGGGATGGTGTGGGGAGGGAGGAGGGAGGAGGGTTCAGAATGGGGAACACATGTATACCTGTGGCGGATTCATTTTGATATTTGGCAAAACTAATACAATTATGTAAAGTTTAAAAATAAAATAAAAAAAAATAAGCTAGGGAACAGTGAAAATATAGCTCATGGCTTACATGTTATTATGAGTGTTAAAGAAATAAAAATAAAGTCATTCCAAGGATGATAAGAATGAACAATGGTTAGTAAGAGATGATATATTTTCCACAATAACTTGTTGTATTGTTTGGTTGCTAGGTCGTGTCTTATTCTTTGTGACCCCATGGACTGCAGTACACCAGGCTTTCCTGTCCTCCACTATCTCCCAGAGTTTGCTCAAAGTATTGGAGCTTCAGCTTCAGCATCAGTCCTTCCAATGAATATTCAGGATTTATTTCCTTTAGGATTGACTGGTTTGATCTCCTTGCTGTCCAAAGGACTCTCAAGAATCTTCTCCAGCACCACAGTTAGGAAGCATCAGTTCTTTGGTGCTCAGCCTTCTTTATGGTTCAACTCTCACATCCATACATGACTAGTGTAAAAACCATAACTTTGGCTATTAATACATGGACCTTTGTCAGGAAAGTGCGATTTCTGCTTTTTACTACATTGTCTAGGTTTGTCATAGCTTTCCTTCCATAAAGCAAGCTTCTTATTTCATGGCTGCAGTCATCATCCGCAGTGATTTTACAGTCCAGGAAAAGAAAATCTGTCACTGCTTCTACCTTTTCCCCTTCTATTTGCCCTGAAGTGATGGGATCGGATGCCATGATCTTATGTTTTTGATTGTTGAGTTTAAAACCATTTTTTTTTCACTCTCCTCTTTCATCCTCTTTAAGAGGCAGAATTATATTATGTGCAGATCCTCTGGATCCTGACAGAAATCTTAATTCCCAGTAACCATGACTCACAAGAGTCTTCTCCAGCACCACAGTTCGAAAGCATCAATTCTTTGGTGCTTTAACCTTCAGGATGAGGCTGAATATAATGTGCTGGACAAAAATCAGGTATAAATATAGTTTCTTTTTAATGCTACTTTAATCTGATCCTATGAAAATTCAAACATATTTATCCTATTTTCCTGGAAAGATTACAAAGAGGAAAAACAAAGATGTATCAGGGTTTTTGTAGGTACCCATGCTGAGGGAGTGCAGATGTGGCACCTGAAAAGTTTATTCTGGGAACAAGTTCCAGAATTACAATGTAAGGACCCCAATGAACTCAGGTTTTCTCTAGAGTGACAGATATGACAAAACAAAATCAACCTTTTCAGAACGTTGATAATTAACCAAGGCTACAGAATGAACTGGTCTTCTGTCAGAGAGAAAGCATTGAACCACAGTGTGACAGCAGGCTCTGTGCTATCTTAGAGCTGTTCCCACTCTCCCTGCACACCACACATGCCAGCTCAGTGACACAGCTGCTAAAAGCCAGGATCACCATGAACAGTGGAGATATGTGAGCATGTGTAGAGCTCCACTATAGCTCTGTCTGCAGAGCACAGTCTACGGTGGTCCAAATTGGCAGCTCCCTGGGAAATTTCAGAGGGTAGTGGCTGTTTCATTTGACTCAGTGCTCATCTTGGGGTGGAGGCAAAGTAAAAGGCCTATCCCCCTTTATTATGGAAACAATAGAAAACATATGATAATACTGCAAGTACTTAGGTTGCAATTTCCACTGGGGAAAACATGATAGGGATCAAAAAAGCTCTACATATTCCTGTGTACCTAAAAGAAAGAATGAATGTGCAGAAAAGATCTAACAAAGGAGATGGTGCCAGTCACTGACCTTGGGCTGACCTCAGGGCTCTGTACAAGCAGGAAGTAAGCGCTCTGGCTATCTTGTAAACTGGCTGAAGTTGGGATGTGTGCACACAGACACCCTTGCCTAGGGATGCAGGATCTATATCGGCACTTAAGGAAATTTAACCAGTCACTGGCTCACCAGTAAATTGTAATGACTAAGGTGTGCCTCCTAGGAAACCAAACTTTAAAGTGGTAACAAGAATTTAAAAGACAATGTTAGAAAAAAGTTCAGTGGCCACAAACTTCAGGAAATACAGATTCTAGATTTTTTTCCAAGAAGTTTGTTAAATAAAGAATAACAAGAATATCAGAATCAAGAGACCTTGGTGGTATGAGAGGGTATGAAGAATGTGACACTAAATACGTTATAATATAGTATCCAATTTTCAACAGAAAAAAACTATGAGACAGGAAAAAAAAAAACAACCCAGAATATTATGATGTATACACAAGGGGAAGAAAGGAGATAACAAATGCTGTGAAGGCTCCCAGACTTGAGACTTAGTAGGAAGAGACTTTAAATCAACCCTAATATGTCTAAAGATAAATGGAAGCCATGCGTAAATAATGAAAGTATAAAGCAAATCTCACTTAAAAATATCAATAAATAAAAAAGCCCTGAAGTTCCAGTTTATAAAGTAAAATAATTGAAATCAAAATTTTACTGGAGTGCTTCAACATCACATATGAGCAAGCAGAAGAAACAGTCAAGGAACTTAAAGATAGGTAGTACAGATAACGCAGCTTGAAAAACAGAAAGAAAAAGCAATGAATACAAATGAACAGAACTTCAGCAACGTGTGGGACACTATGAAGCTTACATGTATAAAATACAGAAAGGTAAATACACAGAGAGAGAGAGAGAAGGAAAAAAAAAGGTAAAAAAAAATATTAGCTTCACCTTTAAGATACTCAACCATCTCCAAGTGGAATAAACTCAAAAGGACCTGTCCCTCGACACGTAGAAATGACTTATGTACAAGGGCACTTAAGATCAATGGCTAACTTCTCATCAGAAACCATGGAAGCCAGAAGATATGAGAAAACATTTTCAGAGTGCTGGAAGAAAAACAATATTGTTTAAGAGTTCTATATGTAGCTAAACTTATCTTTAATAAAAAAGGAAAAATTAAAACACTTGCAGGAAAAAAAAACACTAAGAGCCTGGCAGGCATGCTCTTAAGATATATTAAAGTGAACCTTCAGGCTGAAATGAAAGGACAATAAATAGTTCCTCAAATAAAAAGAGATAAAAAAAAAAAACCCAGTGTACTGGTATTATGAAAAGCATTGTAAACGTGCTTTTGGTTATTATTTTTGTTTGTCCTGTCTGTTTTAAATATAGCTGCATAAAGCAGTAAGTATAAAACAGTTTGATGACCTTGTAATGCATAATAATGTAATTTGTATGATAATAATAATAATACAAATGAGTGGGGAAGAAACAGAGGTGTATTAGAGCAAAGATTTTGTATATTGTTTAAATTAAATTATTATTAATGTGAACTAGATTGTTTTAAATTGAAATGTTATTGTCATCTCCAGGGCACCTAGTAAGAATATAACTGAAAAAGAGCACAGTGAAAGAAACAAGGGAGTTTAAAAAGTATACCAGAGTAGATCTACTGAAAAGCTGAAAAAGGCAGGAGCGGATGAGTGAAAAAAAGGAGACAAAGGACATGTGGAAAACAAAAGGCAAAATGACAGATACAAGTACTACCTTAGTACCCATATAAAATTTGAATGACTAAAACCTCAATCAAAAGGCAAAGATTAGCAAAATGGATAAGAAATAAATATGATTCAACAGTATGCTGTTTATAGCAGAAACACTTGCCATTTTAAAGAGACAAATAAGTTGAAAAATAAGATGTTGGAAAAGTATACAGTACAAAATTGATTACTATGGGGCTGGCAGAACAATATTAAATCAGAAAAATTAATTTTAAGTCAAAGTTGTTACTGAGACAAAGACAAACTTTATAATGATAGGAGTGTTAATTAATGAGAGATATATATGTTTATAAACACAGATGCACCTAAAGCTTTATCCTCAAAATACATTAAGCAAAAACTGACAGAACTAAAGAGAGATATAAGTCAACAATTTAGTTGGAGATTCAAGAATGGAGTTTCAATAATGGATAAAACAACTAGACAGATGATCAATGAGAAAATAGAAGATTTGAACAATATTGTAAAACAACTAGGCTATTTGAGACACCTATAGAACATAACACTTAACAGAAAAAAAAATATTCTTCTCCTGTACATGGGAGATACTGAAAAACACAGAACTGAAAGAAATTAAAGTACTTTAAAATAAATAGACAACCAGTTTTCATCAATCATAAGACTGAACTTTACTAAGATTGCAATACTCCTTGCACTAATCTACAGATTCATTGTAACCTCATAAAAATGCTAGCGAGGTTTTTACAGAAACTGCAAGCTGCTCGTAAAATTCATATGAAAAGCCAATGACTCATAACAGTCAAAATAATTTTAAGAAAGGATATTGTTGGAGGAGTCACCCTTCCTGCTTTCAAAATGTACTGCATAGCTACGATAATAAAGATGTTGAAATACTGGCATAAAGATAGATACATAGATTGTCGGAATACAGTTAAGAGTTCAGAACTAAACCTTCACATTTATGCTGAATTGATTTATAATGGCAGTGTCAAGTTCATTCAGTGGAGAGAGAAGGATCTTGTTAATAAACGGTTCTGGCACAACTGGATATCCACACGCATAGGATGAATTTGAACCTCTACCTCTTGAATACTCAGAAGTCAGCTCAAAATGGTCTGGAGCTAAAGCAGTGAAACTCCCACAGCAAAACAGGAGTCAATCTCCATGACCATGGTTTCTTACACATGGCACCAGAAGTAAAAGTACTGAAAGAAAACAAATGGACAGACTGAACATCATCAAAACTAACAACTTGTGTGTCAAAGAGTACCTTCAAGAGAGTGATGCTTATGTGTATGGGGTTTTTTGTGGGGGGGTGCCAAGAAAGTTCTAAGATTAGTTTGTTGTGGTGGTTTTACAGCTCCGTGAACATACTATCAAGACGGGAGTGAGTATTGTAAATGAGTAAACTTAATGGCATGTGAATATTACTCTGTAAAGATGGAGAAAAAATTTCCATTACCTTTCTGATAGATTTGAAGACAATTACTTTATTTGATAAGACCTCCAGTCTCTATAAAGAGTGATTGTGGAGCACAAGTCAGTGAGCAGAGGTGAGTGAATGTGCTATACATGTAAATTCTACTTGTTGACTGACAGCCAGAGAACTCTTATTATACTTTATACTTATTCTAAGCACAGTCTCTCAGTTTCACTCACTTTCGATATCTGGGAAAATGTATCTGTGTCATTCATTCATCCCTTCACCATCCGCTTATCCTTCCATGCATGCGTTCACCCAGTTCACTTTATGAACTGCTTTGCTCCAAGAAGAGTCCTGATAAAAATGTGGCTCATATACTTAGTAAAAACATGAACAAACAAACAAAAAAGCTCCCCAAATACTCAAGGATGCATTAAGAACAGAGAGCAAGGTGATCATGAAGTGCCTATAACCCTGGGGAGCTGGGATAGGTCTGTATGGAGAGACACGTGACTGGCTTCTATCCAGCCTGAGGTCCCACTGGGACAAGGGCCTTAGACACAGGGTGCTGTGTGTTCCAGGAGAGGGGAGAGCGCCCTCCAAGCACAGATGCCATTTCACCCCATGTGTCATATTGAGGTTGATGATGAAATTGATGTAAGTAAGAGAATAAAATAGGCAGCAGCTTGGCAGCAGGATCCAGTCTGAACAAATGATCAGTGAGCAGTCTGGCCTCAGTGGGCGTGCCCCCATTGCCTACTCAGGCATCCTCATTTCCTTTGGTATCAAACAACCCTGGGGTTGTTATCTCTTCCTGCTTTGGACAAGCCTGAAATCCAGAAGGAAATATTTTGTTTTGATGGACAGCTATTCTCCTTCTCTGTCTTCTCCTCCTTCCCCGCCCATTTCATCAGAGAGTGTGAAGTTCTTGCAATGCAGAGTGAATAGAACACCTTCCCTTTCTTAGGTAACTTGTGGCATATTTACACCAGGTCTGCTTATGCAGAAGGAAGACTTCCCACAGGTTGGCAGCCTGCTCTTCCTTGACAGCAGCTCTTCCTGCTTTTAAATCCTTGGGCGAAGTGCAAGCAAAGCTGTGTCAAGTTTATCAGTTACTATGGATAATGACTTTACTATGTACAATGTAATCAACTTTCAAATATATGCCCTTTGAAATGTATTTTTCTGCAAAATATTTTTTTTCTGGTTATAGTTGTCTATTTGGGCACACCATGAATCTGTATGGAGGTTTTGTTTTCTGATGCACACAGCTTCTTATTGAAGAGACTTTGTATTGGAAGGCAGATGGTGAACATACTGCACACAGTATCTCTGTCCACGCTGATGACTTGCATTGTGATGAGCTGTGATAGCAGGGACTGCAGGTGCCTCCCTCTCTCTGGTTATAACTGGAATAATCAGTGCACCTGGGATTTAGACTCAGCTCTCGTCTATATGCAAAGCATGAAAAATTGACTTTTCTAGAGTTTAAGAAATTTTATGAGGAAAATCTCTATTTGGTAGAGATAAAATATTTGGTGGGGGTTAACTCTATTATAAATGGATTCTTCATTCTGATAAAAATCAGAGATACAGGCAAGACCCAAAGTTTCTCCAATTGTGGCCTAAGGCCCACTAACTCAGAATCTCCCAGAGCACGGTTCAGTCACAGATGTGATGAACTGCCACCCTTCCCCACGGAAAGTCTCTGGTGGGGATGGAGGTGCCTGCATCTTAACTACAGCCCAGGTCTTACCTGTGCTCACAAGACCCCGAGGGTGACAGAAGGCCTTCTGTGAAGTTCTGCTAGAGCTAAACCTACTTGAGAAACTGGCTCAGGTCAACCCCCATGATTCCAGAGTTTATTTTTCAGGGGAAAGACTGTAAATTCTATCTAAAATCTTTCAGTCTGATAATGCTCTTCTGACTGGCGTCCTTAATTCTGTCTGCACTGTCACCATTTCTCACAACCTGTGTTTGAATCCTGTCATCTCTCCCCCTGTTTTGCCATCTCTTCTCAAAACAGGTGCAGTCTAGTTATCCTTTTCAGATTCTAGACTTGTCTTAATCTCTCCCACTAATATCATGTATGTGGTCAATGACCTATTATTTCAAGCCCTTCTTAGATGACACATTTAATTGGATAAATTTATTTCTCCCATTGAGTTAATGAAAATAAATGACCTTGTATATAGGTACAGTTAGTGCAGGGACTCCAGAAACTTCACAGGCCTGGGGAGTAAGTCCTTCGTCGTGGTGCTGGTGAGTTACATGGCCCCATGACCATCAGGAATCCTCATTAGTCACCTTCTGTATGCCAGACACTACATTTGTGCTCGGTTACAAGAGGAATATAGTACAGGTACTGTAGAGAAACTTCCTTCTAGTGAACAGAAGCGTAATGCAGAAATTCACAGACATGGCCGGGAAGACCTTAATGTCAAGAACACAAGTGGGTCAGACCACGGACCAAGCACCCTCACTTCCTTGTGCGTCACGTTCAGCAAGACGAAGTCTCTCAGGACTCACTCAAGGGAAGTAAACCCAGTGACTGAGAGCATAACAACCCTGGAGCCTGCTATGCAGATAAATTAGATAATGATGCTGATGACACTAATAGAAATTTGCGGAATGTGCTTGAGGCTTAAGGGGATAGAATGCTCAGCTACATCTTGAGTTGCGAGAGAGAAAAGCCCAGCGCCAGCTTTCCCAGCGCATCAGGGCTGGAGTCCAGTCCTGCAGTAGGAAGTCACGCCAACAGTCTGGAAGTGTGGGACAAATTCTGGGAAGCCGCAGGAACTGAAGCAAGGCAGATTATGAGAAAGACTCATGAGAGCTGAAGGTCCACTCTCGTGCTGACGGGTCTTCTCTGTAGAGGCCTGCAGCTTGATCAATGTCTTATACCCCAAGTTAAACTGAATGGAACTGGATTTAATTAAGTGGAATAATTGCCTCTAGCTTTCCAGCCTTCCTTGACCTGTGAAAGGAGAGGTGTTTTTTGCTACTTCCTGTCTGTGTTTTCAGGAAGTGCTGTGGTGTCAGAGGATACATAGAGTTCAGAGCAGTGTGCATGTCAGCCGTGCTCCCACAGGGCAAAATCTAGAGGGCCCTATTCCTGGTGGTGGGGATGTGGTGAAGTGTGCGTGTGTGTGAGGGGATGCTTGCTCACACAATACATATGTTGGTCATCTTTGGTTTGCAGGAACATTTACATTTGTCCTGATGGCAGTTAAGTAGGTAATCAATGTGATCAGTACAAAAAAACAAAACCATACAAAATAAAAACAAAAACTCAGTTACTTAATGTTTTCTGTAAATATATGGTAGGTGCAGTCTAAGAGGCCATAATGGACAATCAGTGTGGTTAAAGTGGATTGATGATAAAGTGACAGCTTTTTGTTGGCTTGGGAAGAATGGCTCTTGATTGCTATTCATCAGGAGTTGTGGTAGAGAAAAGCCCAGAACCGGCTTTCGCAGGGCAGCTGGGCTGGAGCCTGTGGGGATGGATGGATGGATGACATGGGCCAGGGCAGTGAATCTTAGGGGTGACAGCGGGGGCATTAGCAGTTAGGACTGGCATGAGCCAGCCTTCCATGACCTCATCATTTCCCCTAGAGCTGTACTCCAGTTAGATCATCTGAGTTTGGGAAAACTCATAGCCATGGATTAGAATAGAAAAGAGAGAGGGGAAGAAACAGTTTTTAAAATCCTAATAAATAATAGCAGATTTATACATTTCAAGAAGTCAAGCTACACTTAAGAGGGCACTACTTTGTTAATAATTGCTTTCCAAGTACAGAACACCTTAGGTTACCAACACAAAGCTCAGAGGACAAAGTGTATAGTCCACTTTATGTTCATCACAAAAAACTTATTCAGTTGTGCATATGAGGGTTTCAGAAAGTTGATTTCATCCACTGAATTTTAATAGTCTCTCGCGATCTTAAGGAAATCAACCCTGAATACTCATTGGAAGGCCTGATGCTGAAGCTGAAGCTCCAATACTTTGGTCACCCAATGTGAAACAGAGGAAAACCTGATGTGAAGAGTCGACTAATTGGAAAAGACCCTGATGCTGGAAAAAATTGAAGGCAGGAGGAAGAGAGGATGAGATGGTTAGATAGCATCATCGACTCAATGGATATAAGTTTGAGCAAACTCTGGGAGATAATGAAGGACAGGGAACTCTGGTGTGCTGCAGTTCATGGGGTCACAAAGAGTTGGACACAAATGAGTGACTGAACAACAAGAAAGGAATCTTCTGCTGTTGGGACCATAAAACTTATCTGGCAGCCTCTTCCAGTGTCCTTTTCAGCATCTCCCATGTCTTTCTTTATGGACTCCTGGGCCTCAGAGGAAAGGAAATGCAGTTGTACTCATGCCTGGTGTATTCAGTGAATCAATCTTTCCTAAACTAAAAGAATGAGTGGCAAGAATAATAGCAATAAAATGCTTTCAACCATAAATTTCTGTGAAACCCAAATAACTGAGATGAAAAGAGGACTCTAGTGATGTCTAAGCCTGCTCTTTTCTGACCACCAGGATGGTCTTGTTTGAGTCCACAGGCTCTCAGGCTCCAAGCCTCCTCTACTTAACGAGGATGTCTCCAGGTCGTACTAAGTGTGGGGATGTGTTTATGTGGCCAGCCAGGGAATGTACTTCAGTTCTGAACCGGCTCTGTGTAGCTGTGTCTTGTGTAATATTGGATACACTTTATACAGCAGGTATTCTCAGTTTTTATCCATATGTTCTCCATGCATGGTGCTTGGACCAGCTTCATCAGTACCACCTGGGAACTTGCTAGAAATTCAAATTTGCTTCTACCCTAGAGCTTCTGAATCAAGAACTCTGAGAGTCTACATTTCCATGAACTCTCCAGGTGATTTTGTTGTACAATAAGGTTTGAAAACTACTATTCTAGGCAAACAGAATCCAGATCTAGGAAAATGAGTATGTAGTACCAAAGCAAGATGGCATTAGACACTTCTTAAAGGAAACTTGCAAAAGCCTGAGTCCTAGATGTCTGTCAGGAAGGCTTGCTTTTAAACACATGGAAATGACTTTCTCCCTTTTAGTCATACCTCACCACCCTCCCCCTTCTTTTCTCTCCAAAGCTCAACACTGTACTATGTTACTTTGGTAATACCAGCTCTCTGTGCTGAATTGTAATATTTTACATATTAATACTTTGTAATATTTTTACAGCAACCACTTTGAGGGATAAGAAAAATTGAGAGAAGACATGTTTTTGATGAAAAATTTTAAATATAGAAGTACATTCATTGTAGGGTTTTTCTGGTTACCAAATAGAATACCGCTTTAAATTAAACAAGAGTATGTTCATTAATTTTAGTCCTCTATATTAGGCTATTTTATCATTAATCTTAATACTAATTTATCAAAAAATCTAATTAGTAGGTATCTTTTTTCTCTACTTACTGTACCATACATTCAGTCCTATATATCAGACTATTAATTAGTTTAGAGTGATAAATTTGTCCTTCCAGAAATTAATGGAAGGTAGGATGTTTAGTTCTATGAGATGATGTGATATCAAGTATAAGAAATGTGTTTTATAAAGATATTCTGAGACATACAATAAATCAAAGAGATTAACTACTAAATGAAAGCATTCAAGGAAGGTCGGTGGGAAAAGAAGTGGGTGTCGTAACTCCTGCAGTCAGAAAAAGTTGTATTGGTATTTTTTTAAAGACTTCTGATTCCAATTCATGATTTCAGATATTGAGGAAAATCCCGTATTTTTATAAACCTTTTCTTTTTTGGAAAAATGTATGGAAATCTCGGCATGCTAAAAACATTAGAAGCACTCTGAAAGTATGATTTCACGCTGCCTTTGCTCTAGGAAATAATGTCCTGATCAATACACTGCAGATTTCCCTCCCACTGTTCCATGTGTCGCAGAGAGCATCCCACCGACCCCAGGGAAGCGCATAACTGTCCTCAGATTGATAAGATGCTCAACCAGCAGTTACATAAATGAGCTTCATCCAGCCAGAAATCCTCCCAGAGCTCTGTATTTAGGTCTCTGGCCCAGATTTCCTCAACCTTTTGGGCTGCTGTATATATAGAGTAGAATACAAATGAGTTTCAGAAGAACATAAATTATCTAAAATTGTTTCCTACTGCAAAAATAAGTTCAAATGTTTATTTGTAAAGATTTTCTTTGAACACTTGCTGTGTATTTTCAATCAATATGCATTTCACTTCTTATGTATTTATATGGACTTTTGTTAAAAGTCCCATTTTTAGACTATTTTTTGGTCTATGTATATCTTATCAATAATTATTTTGCTTTACTTGTAAGATTTTAAACAAAAATGTCTTTGGGCATGTACAGAGGGCAGTGATTTATGTTAGGCTTCTTGTTCTGGAAAGTTTGGCTGTCTGAATTCCTCACTGTCTTGGACTACTTGGTATGTGTGTGTATGTGCATACTTACCTAATGGACTTTTCCTGTTCTGATTGTAACGGGCTTGTCTGCCTGGCTAGTCAAACTGGTTACAGAGAGTTGATAACTCACATCCTTGAAAGGCTGTAGAGAGGGCCACATACCCCACCAGGGTGGTGTCAGAGAAGACTAAGTGTGAATTGGGACTTTAATGCCCACTTATTTTTTGCTGGAGTGAATAGGGGTGGGACCACAGTTTTTTCTGTGAGGTTTTTGGCTAGAGTACAGTGGGCAGGGGCTACAGATTTCCTGTCTTGCTGGCTGCTCCTTCTGTGGCCCTGTAACTAGAGAGGAGCAAGTTTTACTTGGAGCTTTTTTTTTGGTCTACACTCACAAGTAGTTCCAGGTGACCCGCTTTGCTGGGACCAGAATCTCAGTTATTCTCAAGTCCTTAGCACGTCTGCCTCCTTCACTTCAACTTGAAGTGTCTTCTCACATTTGTTTTTTGGGTCTGGAGTTTTTAATTGTACTTTGCCCCCAGGAAGTAGATGTCAAAAGTTGATTAATCTTTGAATACTGCATTTCTCATTTTGTTCTTCTGCTAGAAAGCCCAGACACCAACCCTTGATTAAAGATTGTGGTCAACATTTAGTGCTGCTGCTGCGTCGCTTCAGTCGTGCCCGACTCTGTGCGACCCCATAGACGGCAGCCCACAAGGCTCCCCCCGTCCCTGGGATTCTCCAGGCAAGAACACTGGAGTGGGTTGCCATTTCCTTCACCAGTGCATGAAAGTGAAAAGGGAAAGTGAAGTCACTCAGTCGTGCCCGACTCTTCGTGACCCCATGGACTGCAGCCTACCAGGCTCCTCCATCCATGGGATTTTCCAGGCAAGAGTACTGGAGTGGGGTGCCAAGCATTTACTAGCCTGGTATTAAAGTCTATATTAAGATTTGTATGTTAGAGCAGTTTGCAGAACTAAGGAAACATTTACTTACTAGATTGTTCACTTTACTTACTAGATTGTTCAGATCGTCGCTCAGTTGTGTCCCCAACTCTGGGATCTGATGGACTAGCTCTCCAGGCTCCTCTGCCCATGGAATTTTCCAGGCAAGAATACTGGAATGGATTGCTATTTCCTACTCTAACTTACTAGATTATTGGTTTATTATAAAAGGATGTGACTCAGGAGCAGCCAGGCAAATGAGAGGCACAGGGCAGGGTGTGGGGAAGGGGCAGGGAGCCCCCGCAACCTCTTCAGGGGCCCTCTTCCAGCACCTCCAAATGTTTCCAACCCTAAGGTTCTCTGACCTTCCCCTTTTGCAGCTTATGGAGATTTATTGCATTCACATGGTTGTCCAAGTCGTTGACCTTGGGCTGAGCTCATCTTCAGCCTTTCCCCCCTCTCAGAGGTAGGGGTTGGGACTAAAAGTTCCCACCATCGAATTACTAGGCTGACTCCACAGGCAACCAGCCCCCAACTGCAACTGCAAACCCTGTTAACATAACAGAAGATACCTTTATCACACTTAGGAAATTCCGAGAGTATTAGCAACTGTGCCAGAAGTGGGGTGGAAGACCAAACGCATATTTCTCGTAAATCAGGGTACAACACTCTTCCATCTGCCTAAGTAATGGATGTAGTTTAGGTAACAAAACAAGATGGTGCAGATGAAGTTTCTTTGACAACTGTCTTGCATAGTGCTCAGTAAAAGTCATTTACTTTTCTCAATACTCATACTTAATATATATCCAGTCTCACTCACATTATTTGGAACAAGCAAGTTATTCTGTAATATTTTGATGGTTTGTTAAAAAATCATAAAAGGGAAAGGGTGATCAGTGAGAGGGGGAAAAAATAAAAACCTTTCAGCAGTCACTCTTATGACTGTGATAAAAAGATAATTAACTGCATTGTTTGGTTGTGGAAGTCATAGCTTAAGAAAAATTAGAGAGTGGTAAGGATGAAAGATTTTCTTCTGGCTGTTCAAATAGTTACCATAATAATCTTAGCAATCAGGCACAATATCCCCAGGGATCTGGATTTTGGGAGAAATTCGTATTTTTCCTTCTCATTCCAATAACTACAGCAACTGGACCATCAAGCTTGTTGCCAGAATGCTTAACAAAGCTTTAGAAGAAAGCATCAAAACAGACAAAAGGAGTAATAAAAAAAACACCCACTCCTTTGTTCACTTCATTAGAAGAATAAGAGATGAGGCAGTGTGTCTTAGTCTTCCCTGGTGGCTCAGATAGTATAGAATACACCCACAGTGCGGAAGACCTGGGTTTGATCCCTGGGTTGGGAAGATCCCCTGGAGAAGGGCATGGCAATCCACTCCAGTATTCTTCCCTGGAGAATCTCATGGACAGAGGAGCCTTGTGGGATACAGTCCATGGGGTCACAAAGAGTCAGACACGACTAAGCACGACATGGCAGTGTGGCTCAGCTTCTCTCAGCCTTGCTACCTCATCTATTTAGAAAGTCAACTAGAAGTGCTGTTCTACTGTTTGAGAGGTTGAATTTTTACAGCAAGGACAACTCTTCTGTTTGAAATCGCTTTAGTAGGAAGAGCGTGGGTTACTCGATGGGGTGGGATTTGAATAATGAACCTCCATGGGCAGCCTCTGGAGAAGGCAATGGCAACCCACTCCAGTACTCATGCCTGGGAAATCCCATGGATGGAGGAGCCTGGTAGGCTACAGTCCATAGGGTCATGAAGAGTCGGACGCGACTGAGCGACTTCACTTTCACTTTCATGCATTGGAGAAGGAAATGGCAACCCACTCCAGTGTTCTTGCCTGGAGAATCCCAGGGACGGGGGAACCTGGTGGGCTGCCGTCTATGGGGTCGCACAGAGTTGGACATGACTGACATGACAGCAGCAGCAGCAGCGAGCAGCCTCAATGTTTAGAAATTAGTGTTGTCTTCTGAAGGCTGTCTTTGTGAGTCTTGGATGACCACAATGGGGACTGAGATGGTGCTTTCTGGTGTAGAACCCTCCTCCTTCTGGGGCTGCCTTCTGACTGGCGACCTCCCCATGGAGCTTCTACTAGAAGCAATTCTTTATCCCCTTGATGTGCCAATTTGGGATCTCCTCCTGGCTGGCCCCTCCCCTGGCACTCAGAACACGGACAGTCTTACCAGGGCCTCCCTCCAAGGGAGCCTTGTTGACTTCTAAGGAGCACTGGGCTGTTTGCAGTGTTTCTCCTTGGAAACATGGATGTTCCAACAGAGTTGATACTGCGTGTTCAATTTGCTGAATGAATATGTCAAACTGCTCTTGCTGTGTCCTTTGCTAACCCAGGACCACTAACACTCCCCACCCTGCGGTCTCCATTTATTCTTATGAAATGAAGCTGGTTACATCTTCACTTTGCTGGTCTTTTCCTGTTTTCAGGATCTGTAGGTTTGGACCCACATACTCTTATTCCCTAAGTCCATTTTCCTAGAGGTGGCACATCGTAAGAACGTGAAACTTTCAGAAAGATACACGTCAAGTATCTTGGGAGTTGTCAAAATTCTCACTTCTTGGTATAAAAATGAGCACTGTGTCTCCAGGAAATTCCTGATATGTCCCCTCATGTTGAACTCAACAAAGTCATTTGTTGGTCCAGACTCCAAAATGCAGGCAAAGGAAATCACTCTTGGCCTCTGCCCATTATCACAGGTCTTCGTGGGTAACTGTCCCACGTACACAGTCT
Source organism: Bos grunniens (assembly GCF_055505025.1). NCBI lineage: Eukaryota > Metazoa > Chordata > Mammalia > Artiodactyla > Bovidae > Bos > Bos grunniens. The sequence goes on along the minus strand of NC_141178.1, from coordinate 62,026,529 downwards.
AAACAGGTTCTAGACAAACCCCTTTAAGGTGCAGTGAAATAGAAGAGGACATCTGCGTTAGGCTAGAAATGCTAACCTGCCAGCAAGGAGGGCCAGATGGAGTTCCTTAGCGAAAGATGTGGGTGAATCCTCAGGACAGATGTCCTAGCACAGCCTGCACCTGCCATAATCTAACTAAAGGACATGCTGGTGAGGCCAGTTTGGGGTTTATATCAGATTTAGTGAGAAAAGGCACAGGCAAAGGTGGGTCATAAAAAATTAGCATTGCAGCATTTAGAAAATGTGGTCTTTTTGTGCTCAGCTTTCTCCTCACAACAGACCCCCTCAGGATGGGACAAGGTGAATAAAAGCAGTGAGGAATGTGTAGTGAGGGGATTAGATTTGTTACAGATGAAAGCACAATGATATGAATTAAATGTGTGGTGTTTCATAGGCACGCTTTGCTTTCATATATATGATCTCAAGCACTCAAAAAGCCCGCAAGGTCAGTAAATGCCGTCGTACTGATGGGAAAAGGACCATTTTTCTATCTCTGTGCAGTCTGCAGTCTCTTGGTTCCCTTAGTGTGCACCCTCAGGGTCATTCGCAACTCTGAGCACCCCCTTTCCTAGGCTTGAGAACCTCCTTCTTATCCCGACTTCTATTGGACTCATGCTTACTCGGTTGTTGAGCTCCATTCTAGGTTTAATTTTCTCCAGGGCTCCTCCATTGTCTGGGATGAGCTATTCTCAGAAATATTTCCCTATCATCACACTTCTATTCCGTCAGCATGTTTCCTCATCTGTCTCCTCACTAAACTGGAAATGCACTTTGGAAAGGGGAACATCTCATGGTTAAGAAGTCCCAGCTCCTGGATCAGCTACTAGTCCACCATCCTCAGGTCTAACCCCTGTAGGATGAATGGGTGGCATGACTGGTTATTTATTATGTGAATTTAACTCTCTAAAAACCAACCTCCTTTTCTTCAGCCATTGCAAGAATTCTCTGCAAGTTTAGAATAACTTGTTTTCATTTCTTCAGATGTATTATATCATCTTTTATTTTGCCTAAAATTATCTTCTAACAATAGCTATTGTTCACTAGCAGATAGATGCTTCTGGGTCTACCCACTTTGAGCTTCCCTAGTGGCTCAGATGGTAAAGCGTCTGCCTGCAAGGCGGGAGACCTGAGTTCAATCCCTGGGTTGGGAAGATCTCCTGGAGAAGAAAATGGCAACCCACTCCAGTAGTCTTGCCTGGAGAATCCCACGGACGGAGGAGTATGGTAGGCTATAGTCCATGGGGTCGCAAAGAGTCGGACACGACTGAGTGACTTCACTTTTCACTTTTTTTTTTCCTACCCACTTATGAAAGATACAGAAACTTATGTAAGGATAAAAGAGTTAATATTCTATAACCTGCAGTTTTGAGAAGTGGATACCTGTGCACATCTCAGCTATTCAAGTTCATCTGTTTGCTGGTACCTATGGCTTCATTTAAACAGGAGATATGATTGTTTCCTAATTGGTTTCTCAGTGTTATGTCCTGATTCCTCTTCTCGTTAGATCCTGAGTTGACTGGGATGCACAACCAGCACATTTGTTCTCTAAGTTTAGGAAATCGTCAATACCGTGTGTATTTCCACACATAGTTTGTTAAGTTACAGATAGTTTCAACATTATTATTTTAACAAAAGGTGTATCTAAGGTTTTAGATAAATGGATAATAAACCAGTACTTCTCAGACTTTGTTTCCCATGAATAACCCGGGATTTTGCTGGATGGAGATACACACTCAGAAGGTCTGAGAGCCCGTGTTCTTCACCAGCTTTCTGTGATGGCCTGCATGCCAGCCGCTGAATCCAAGAACCTAAGACAGGAGTTCCTACCTGTTTTCTTCAAGCTTCATAAGACTTCAAATGGGATTAACAGTAAGTTTAGTAATGACAGTATAAGAGCTGAATAGTTTGAATATCAGCACTTCTTCTTATTTCTGTTTATGTAACTTTATTTTCTTGGGCTCCAAAATCACTGCAGATGGTGACTGAAGCCATGAAAAGACACTTTCTCCTTGGAAGAGAAGCTACAATGAACCTAGGCAGCATATCAAAAAGCAGAGACATTACTTTGCCAACAAAGGTCCATCCAGTCAAAGCTATGGTTTTTCCAGTAGTCATGTATGGGTGTCAGAGTTGGACTATAAAGAAAGCTGAGCACCAAAGAATTGACTCTTTTGAACTGTGGTGTTGGAAAAGACTCTTGAGAGTCCCTTGCACTAAGCGCCTCTCCTCTGGGCTGGAGAAGTCCCAGGTCTGTGCTGTGCGGTGGGTCCTTCCACGTCTCCTGTTCAGTCCAGGAGTTCTCTTTGTGCAGCCCAGACTCACTCAGCCCCTATGGCCACAGCATAGGTGGGCACAGGATGGCAGCTGGCCGCATCCCACAGACCCTTTTCCCCTATGGGACCCTGTCACCCCTCCCCTCCAGTCCTCCTTGGCTTTAGAGCTTAGGGGCCCCATGGACTTGCTTACTGTTACCCCAGCTTAATGTATCCCTAACATGCTGGCCTCATGCCCGTCCATCTGGATAATTTTTTCCATCAATAAATTTGCTGCTTCTCCAATTTTGTGTCAAAGGATAATACACACACACACACACACACTCACACACACACACATCAGCCTGGCATGGAAGTCCTCATCTAGGTCAGAAATAAAGTCTATGGGAGGCAGAGTTCTGAAGACACACACAGTGACTGGTGTTTCTTTAATGTCCTCAAATTAATTTTCATAAAGCTATGGTTATCAAAAAAGAGTTGTGATGAATGATTTTATTTATAGGTACTTTTTCCAAACCAGTATTTTACTGGGAAGTATTATTGCATATTTATTTTAGTAGGGAATTATCTCAGTTATAGGTTTCCCAGTCTCTCTTAATTTTCATTTCCTGCTTGATTCTTCACTATTTAAACTCTAGGTTTTTTTTTTTTTAAACTAAGTCCCTGAAGAAAACAGACACTAAATTTAAGACAAAATCAGCAGATTTTTTTAGAGATCTGGCGGGAGACACTGAAGTGACTGCACATTAATTCTAGTTACTTTCTGTGATTATTTATATATTCCAATATTTTGTTTCCTTCCATTTCTCCTCTTAACATTTGGCTGTAATTATAAAGAAAAAAATTGGCTTGAGATGTGGCAACTTTATGAGCATTGCCTACAGTTTTAATGTCTCCTTCTGTTCAGTGTTCTGACAGTGGGTATGGTGGTTTGCTCTCCCTTGGCCGTGAGACTCAATTACAAACTTTGCTACTGTGGAGACCTCACTGCTGAGAAAAAAGGGAAGAGTGAGGAGGTAGTGGGGGGAGCAGAATGCAGGAGAGCATAGGTTCCATCCAGGGCTAGTGGCGATAGAGACTGATCACCCAGGGGCATCCTGTGACGTCAACAAGTCACCCCCAGACGCCCTGGACATTCTGCTCAGCCAGCGCCCAAGAGGCACCATGTCTCCTGCAGACTAACTTTGGCTGCCCAGTGTTTGCTTTCTGCCTGACCAGTGGGCCACACGTGGCCCCTCCCCAGTGGTGCCTGGTGCTTCAGAGGGATCGGAGAAGGCTCTGGGCTCCCCAGGGTGTGTCTCGTGGCTTCTGGTCACTGGCTTAGAATGGCCACTGGAGCCCCCACCTTTATCCACGCATCCACCTGGATGTGATCATTACACCTGACACATGACTCTCAGAATAAAAACTCAGTTTAATTACCAGGCAACTTCTTAGAGAAAAGGGGTGCTGGCACAGGTGAGGCCCTCCTCTATCCAGCTCTAAGGTGAGAGCAAATCACCATTCCTCTAGTCCTTCTCCTCTCCTCTCCCTTAAATTAGTTATTTGCTTATATGTCCTTGAGGATATTCCCTGTTACCCTTAAGTAGTAACTCTTGTTGGATTCCCTAGAGTATCGTCATAGCTGTGAACTCTTTTGTTTTGTGGCAAACCATCAGATTTGTATGGTGTCTTTTCTGGTAATATGGGTGAGTGTGTGTATGCGTGCTCAGTCACTTAGTCATGTCCAGCTCTTTGTGACCCCATGGACTGTAGCTTGTCAGGTTCTTCTGTCAATGGGATTTCCCAGGCAAGAATATGGGAGTGGGTTGCCATTTCCTCTTCCAGGGGACCTGCCCAATCCAGAAATCAAACCCACATCGCTGTGTCACCTGCACTGGCGGGCAGAGTCTTTACCACTGAGTAACCTGGGGAGCCCTCAATATGCGTGACATAAACTGAAATCCTCGACTCAGAAATCATGATTCAAAAGACACCAACTTGCTTTTTGTTAACTGAAAGGTATGAGGTGGGGGTGGAAGTGGCCTATGTCTTTTGTGGCTTCTTGCGCAGCAGGCCATCTCCGAGGCGTGGACAGAGCCACAGTACACGTGAGGACCAGATGTCCCTTTGTCCCCAAAGAAGACGTCCACGGGGGCAGCACACCCTGAGTTTCTGAAATGAGAACGAAGATGAGTCATTTTGAGTCAAGGACTCAGGCAACCTGTAAAACAGGAAGGGAAAGGCAAGGTGGGAGCAGGAGGTGGGCAGACAGAGCTGAGCACTGCGCCAGCCCCAGAGCTGGCCTGTACTCCTCGTGATTGCTGTGGCCATCCCGTCTCACCATCCCTGGGATCAGGAGTGCTCGTGGGAGAGACTTTTGCACCAGACACAAAAGCCCAGAAAATTTAACTCCACGTCTTTCGTTTTGTTGCAATTACATTTGTCACACATCATTAGAAAGAAGGGAGGCCCATATTATTTTGCTATGAAACTTTTTAAAATTGGAGTATAGTTGATTTACAATGTCCTGTTAACTTCAGATGGACTTCCCTGGTGGCTCAGATGGTAAAGTGTCTGTCTGCAATGCTGGATACCAGGATTCGAGCCCTGGGTTGGGAATATCCCCTGGAGAAGGAAACTTCAGATGTATAGCACAGTAATTAAGTTATACATACACCTGTATCTATTCTTTGCTAGATTCTTTTTCTATTTGTTGTTGCTGTTGTTTTGTTGCTAAGTTGTGTCTGACTCTTTGTGACCCCATGGACTGTAGCCCTCCAGGCTCCTCTGTCCATGGGATTCACCAGGTAACATTATTAGAGTGGGTTGCCATTCTCTTGTCCAGGGGATCTTCCTGACCCAGGGATCAAACTCAGGTCTTCTGTATTACCGTCTAAGCCATATACCCCATCCTTTTTGCTTTCACATAAGAAAATTTGCACTGTTTCTAAAGTTGTAGAGAAACAAGCATGTCAGTGCATTTTGTAACTTTTTAAGAATTGCTTTTTAATAAATTTGATTGTCTCTGTTTTCCTTAGAACATATGTTTTATCATCTTTTTATTGAAAACAATGGATAATGTCAGGCAATTCTCTTTGACCCCATTTTTCTACCCTTTCTGTTCTCAACGGCTCTGGAAGCAGTTGCGAGGGGTGTGCTGAATGAATCATCATGTCCTGCACATGCATTCTCGGCTCTCGGGTTGTCTCTGAAAATGGCTGCATCTTGTTTCACTTCAGATAAAGCCTGGGTTTCTATCCATCTCACAATCTTTATGGGTCCCTAGGTACCCCTTTAATCTAGTGTTCTTTGTCCTTAAGATTAAAGGCCTCGTTAGAGCCAGTTTGTGAAAGGCTGTGTGTCCTACTGCGCTCTGTACGTGAGAGACTGAGCTCAACCCTCAAGGACAAGACTGAGATTTAGACCTCAGACCAGCTGTAGAGCTTCTTTCTGAAAGACAAGAGCCAACCCTTTGGTGAGATTACATCCACCGCCTCCTCCTGTCACTATGGAAACTTGTCTCTCATTTTTTTTTCTCCCCCAGTTTTTAGGCCGCTCATAGGATGAGCAGAAAAACTGTGGAGAAGAGTTCAGTTGGGAAATGGGAGCCATCCTTTAAAATAAGCGGCCTGGGTGGTTAGATCTGCAGGCCTTGGAGACTAACACTCTGGATTCAAATCTACTCCACACCAGGGAAGGCAGTTTTCTGCACCTCTCTGTGCAAGCAGGCGAATAGGAAGGTAATCATAGTGCTTTCTGCCTAGGTTTTGAATGGTTTTGATAGATTAAGTCCTTTAGGACACTGTCTGGCACAAGATCACCAAGTTAGCTATTAGATCAAATTTCACCTTCCAACAAATGCCTGGTAAAATGCATGAGCAAACGGCCCCACGGAAGCAAAGTGTGTGTGTGTTGGGGGGGGGGGAGGGTCACCAGAACAGTGGAGCAGTGGATCACATGTCAGAGTTGAGGACAGACATGTGTTATTTCAAATAAACGAGTAAGCAAATGAGCCTTCACCAAGCCTGCAGGCTCAGTTTCAAGAGCAAGACCATGTCAGCTACTACGTATTTTGAGATTTAGCCTGTTTATATCAAACCTGGGCACACTGACATGAGAGAAGAGATAGAAAGATATATTTCATGATGCATTTCTGTAGTGATTCAGCAAAACATAATTTAGAGCAAAAATTTAGGCTTGTGATGGTTACTAAGAAATTGATTACATGGCCAGCGTTCCCTCCCTCTCTCCTCTCCTCCTTCCTTCCTTTGTATCTTTCCTTTCATTTTTAGGGGAGGAAATTGTTTCCTTACAATGTAGTGCTCTCCTGGCCAGGGCCATTTTGTCATGCACATTCACCCTTTGATATGCTGGTCCCCAGGACCATGCTGAGTACAAGCATGTTTCTAAACACACATAAACTCATAAACATGTTCAGCTCACGTGAGCCAGGCTGCGTGAAAGTGAAATTGGCTTACATTTGATGATATTCAGCATGCAATGATACAGTTTGGGATAGATATACATGTATCACATATGCAAACAGCATAAGTAATACAGAGAATATATAGGGCTTCCCAGGTAGCATTAGCAGTAAAAAACCAGCCTACTAATTCAAGAGACATAACAGACGCAGGTTCGATCCCTGGATCGGGAAGATACCCTGGAGGAGGACAGGTTTGTTGGGACATGTGTCTTGGCTGAGGTTGCGCCTGTTTTTTTTCCTTTTTTCTCCTTTTTGAACTCTCAGTTCTTTTTTTAATCTCTCCAACTTGTATGAAATGCCACAGTGCAGCAGAGAGTGTGTGGGCTCTAAAATTAGAATGAAGATCAAATGCAAGGTCTAATACTTATCTGGGCAGATTATGTAACCTCCTTTGTGTCAGCATCTGGAAAATGGAGAGACTGTGTTACGCAAGGTTGCTTTAGGAGTAAATGTGTACGAGATGCTCATGACTACAGCATTGTGTACACAGGATGAGGTGCAGGCAGGGTACCCCTCCTCCCTGTCTGTGGGCTGTGAGGACTTGGGACCTGAGGCTGTGACCACCTGTTCTGGTGGCTCAGCAGCTCTTGGCTCAGTCCCTTTCTCGGCATGGATGACTCAGGAGAGTCCCATCTCAGGGCTTCGGCTCCTGCCTCATGATATATGGTGACATGACATCACTTCAACACAGAGAATAACACACACAGGAATGTCTGGCTGCTGTGGATTTACTTAATTTTTCTTACCACTCTGCCAACTTGCTCCCTGTGTTTGTGATTCTGTTTCTTGATGCATACACACTTAAAACTGTTATGTCTTACTGCTGGATTGACACTTTTATTATTACATTCTGTCTCTTTTATTCTTTAGCAGGTTCCTTTGTTCTGAAATTTATTTTCTCTGATACTAGTGTTATGATTCCTGCTTTATTTTATTAATGTTTACATGTTACATTTTTTTCCATTCTTTTACTTTCAACCTGTCTTTTAATTTGAAGTGAGTCTCATAGTCAACAAAACCAGATTCATCTTAACTAGGATTTGTAGTTCCTGTTCAGTACTAAATTCTGAAAACTTTGAAAGGTGGTTTGCCCACCAACATTGGTTTCATTCATGAATTTGCACATCACAAACATGAATAAAATTTGCATATATTTTATATATTCTGTGTGTGCATGCAGGGTAAGTCACTTCAGTTGTGTCCAACTGTTTACTATGGACTGTAGCCCGCCAGGGTCCTCTGTCCATGGGATTCTCCAGGCAAGAATACTGGAGTGGGTTGCCATGCCCTCCTCCAGGGGATCTTCCCGACCCAGGGACTGAACCTGCGTCTGTTATGTCTTTTTCATTATCAGGCTGTTTCTTTACCACTAATGCCACCTGGGAAGCCCTATATATTCTATGGATTACTTATATTGCTTGCATATGTGATATATGTATATTTATCCCAAATTGTATCAGGTTGCACAGTGAATTACATCAAATGTAAGGGAACTGGAGATTAGAAGTATGAGAGAATGACTCAACCATAGACATGTAACAATAGACTCATTCCTCTTATGAAGGTGGGTGAGATCACAAGGTGCTTTAGATGCTCACCCAGCATCAGCCCCACAGTGACCTCAGAGCAGAGACTGCCAGGCAGTCTTCTGCTGCTCCTCCTGGTGCTCCCAGGGCTATTAGCCCTCTGTCTGTGCTCCTCTCTCTGGTCCTCAAACATGCCCAGCTCCTGCCCCAGTTCAGGGCTGTCCTGGCTCTGCTTCTCATGCCTGCAGGACTCTGGCCAGAGATTTCCAACCTGGTCCTTATAGTCCTCCTGATCTCAGTTCACTTATCCCCACTTGGGGAGCTTGCTCTGACTATGGCCTGTAAAATACCCCATCCCTGTGGACTTGGATGGCATCACGCTAAGTGGAACAAGTCTGAGACAGACAAACACTGTGCGATCTCACTTACACATGGAGCCTAAAAGCTACCGCCAGCCAGCTAATGTGACAAAAAAGGAGCAGACCCACGCATACAAAGAACAGACTAATGGTCACCAGTGGGTGGGAGGATACATATAAGGGCAGGGTTGGAAGGGTGGGACCTGAAATGTGTACACATGCTGTTTAACCAACCTGGGAGATGCTTTCAGATGAGGGAATACATGAAATACTCCCCCCACACACAGACATATACCATGAACTGGACACAGACACACACAGATGCACAGATACACACACACACACACACACACCGTGAACCACTGCCTTCTTACCATACCCAGAACATAGATGTCTGTCCCAGGATGCTTCAGGCAGAGTAATAGTCTATATAACCATTTGTCATATTACTGTTTCAGCTTAAAATAACCCCCACATCATTCTGGCTGTTTATTTTTTTGATTTTTTTTTTTTACTCAGTAAAACCTTTTTGAGAAGTGAGAGTAATAATAATATCTATAGTAACAATGTGACAACTTGAAAATTATTAATAGAATGTCTTTCCTTCTCTCCCCTCTGTTGTTTTTGGTTGTTTGTTTATTGTATCTATGTTATAACAATAAAAATATTTTCAGACACAAATGAGTGCAAATTTGAAGTACAAATATATGAGCCTGAAATTCTGTTTCCTTATGTTGTAAACCTCTAGTAAAGGATATAAAGAAACAAACTTGCTTTAGCTTCAATGGTTAACATAATAAAAGATGGAATGGAAATATTCTAATTGCAGGCCTATCTTGACAAACACTTTCTACGTGGTCTTCGTACTCTTACACCTGCCAAATTACCTAGTCACAAGTGGTCTCTAGCACCTACAGACAAATTTATTGAAAAATTCTTGAACAGGAGAAAACATGGTAAAGAAAATGTGGTATGCTTATGTAGAAAATATGTCTGGAAGAAACAGAACAATCAATTTTCTCATGGCAATAAATATCATCAATGATTGCTTTTTCTTTCATCAATCCTTTTTCCTTCTCTTTTTTAAAGACCAAAACTCTTCTGCTGTCAACCACATCCATCTTACTTTTGATTGTGTCAAATGTGCTCCCTCCCCAAACCAGCAAAGTTCTGCATTTCTTATGCTGAGTATGATTGCTTTCTCATTTTCATTAGTTTGCTTGTTATGTTTCAGTGTAAGCAATTTTAATGAAGTTTTACAAAGTAGAAAACATTCTTCTTTTGCACATATGTTGTTTCTCCCCGGTTTATTTCAAAATCCAAACTAATGCTATTACTTTAAAAATTGAGCTATTAATTTATACACCATTTAATTTCCAATTGCATTCTGAACCTACTTTAACTTTAAATTTACCTTTAAGCCATTAAGAAAATAAGATTAGTAGAAGTGCATTGCAGGCCATATGGCTGTCTCAGGTCTTTCCATTTCTGATGTGGAATTTCATTTCAAATGGGCTTGTTTACTTAGCTCAGTGTGAAATTACTCGGTTTCTTGAACTACCTTCTCATTCTTGAAATTTGCTAAACCTTTTTGGTCTTCCCTTTAACAGTTTAGTAATTTGTTTTCTTTCCACTTTCTATAATGTATTTCCATAATCTTAACTCATTTGTTATCTTCTTTGGATGAAAAGGTGCCATTGGCCGAGTTTCTCTTTCTGTGCAAGTTTGAGAATTCCCATCCTGATTTTGTCTTTGGCCTGATGTCTTCAGAATGCTCCCAGTCTTTTCCAGGAGACCCTGGACTAGCTTCTGTACGTGGCTCGTCCTCCGTCTCCAGTACTCGGGCACTAGGCCTGAGAGGGCTTTTCACCGGGCAGCCTCCAGTTGTGGGTGCTGCATGAATGACTGCAAGAATGTTTTAGACAAAATAGATATTCCCCAGAAATCCCACTGGAGTTTGAAGCATTTTACTATGTACCATGTTCCAGCACACCCACATAATGCAAATCAGACCAAATACCTAGGAAAGCTCATCAAGAAACTTGAGGGAATTCACATGCAGTAAAGTACAGAACTTTCCTCAAGGGCAAAAGACGGGAAGATAAAAAAAGATGGGAAGAAATGGAAACCATCAATCATGTTCCTTGATATACTGTCTACAGAGCAATGTTACCCATCTTCTTAAGTAACAGGTGTGATGAAATTCTAATTACAGTCTCAAGAGGATTAGTGGGTGTGACAGGAGAGAGGTTCTGGGAATTTTGCTTTTATATTCATCTGGAATTACCTCCAGAGGATCCATCTGCATTATCACCTCTAACTAGCTTTTCTTGTCACCAGACTTGTACCTTCTTCTCTCCATCAGTGTTGTGAGCTATACCAATCAATTCTATACCAGTCACTTTCCTGAGTGAAATATTGCCTCCCAGTATTTCCAAGCTGCTGGGCATGAAAAAGGCCTCAGGGCTCTTGCAATGGTCATCTTTCAACCACTCCAAAACTCTCAGTGAGCATGGACTGAACTTGTAGGGAAGGAAGAATAATTTTTCCTCTACCCTTCTTAGTTATTAGCCAAAACTTGCCTGGAATATAAGATAAGTTAACAGGAGGGAAAAAATTAATTATGTACATGTGCACTGGGAGACCCACAAAGATAAAGGCAAACTAGAAAGGCAGCCAGAAACGTAATAAGCAAATAAATGAAAGGGAGAAAGCAACAGTAATGATAAGTGATCATGTGTAGTCTATTCACTGCAGTTCTTGGCAAAATAGAGAAGCTAGAAAAACCTTATCTTACCCATGATTTAAAATTCATCTGTTTTTTCCAGAACATTGATAATGGTCACTACTCCCTTATAAATTTTATCTGGTATACTTTTTTCAGGAATTAAGTGCTAGAGTGACAAAATTTATTTACAAAGGCGAATACATGGGAATTAACTAAGCATCTCCAATAAAAGAAATGAACTAAAGTTGATCCAGTTATGCAATTGAAAACAAACTCAGTGATGTGCTTGAGCTGACTTGTGCCAGCTCACAAGAACCATTCTGTACATTTCTTCCCAAAGCTACTGTCAGTAAAATTGGGCAGAGTTGGGAGTACTTACATAACAGAAACCTTAAAGTCTGCAATTTACAGCTTTTCTTTTCCAGAAAGCTACTTGTTAAACATTTGAGTTCAGTTCAGTTCAGTCACTCAGTCATGTCCAACTCTTTGCGACCCCATGAATTGCAGCACGCCAGGCCTCCCTGTCCATCACCAACTCCTGGAGTTTACCCAAACTCATGTCTATTGAGTCGGTGATGCCATCCAGCCATCTCATCCTCTGTTGTCCCCTTCTCCTGCCCCCAATTCCTCCCAGCATCAGGGTCTTTTCCAATGAGTCAACTCTTTGCATGAGGTGGCCAAAGGACTGGAGTTTCAGCTTTAGCATCAGTCCTTCGAATGAACACCCAGGACTGATCTCCTTTAGGATGGACTGGTTGGATCTCCTTGCAGTCCAAGGGACTCTCAAGAGTCTTCTCCAACACCACAGTTCAAAAGCATCAATTCTTCGGCACTCAGCCTTCTTCACAGTCCAACTCGCACATCCATACATGACCACAGGAAAAACCATAGCCTTGACTAGACGAACCTTTGTTGGCAAAGTAATGTCTCTGCTTTTGAATATGCTATCTAGGTTGGTCATAACTTTCCTTCCAAGGAGTAAGCATCTTTTAATTTCATGGCTGCAGTCACCATCTGAAGTGATTTTGGAAGCCAAAAATATAAAGTCTGACACTATTTCCATTGTTTCCCCATCTATTTGCCATGAAGTGATGGGATCAGATGCCACGATCTTAGTTTTCTGAATGTTGAGCTTTAAGCCAAGTTTTTCACTCTCCACTTTCACTTTCATCAAGAGGCTTTTTAGTTCCTGTTCACTTTCTGCCATAAGGGTGGTGTCATCTGCATATCTGAGGTTATTGTTATTTCTCCTGGCAATCTTGATTCCAGCTTGTGTTTCTTCCAGCCCAGTGTTTCTCATAATGTACTCTGCATATAAGTTAAATAAGCAGGGTGACAATATACAGCCTTGATATACTCCTTTTCCTATTTGGAACCAGTCTGTTGTTCCATGTCCAGTTCTGTTTGAATCAGTGTTAATCAACATACTAGCAAAAGAAACTCTGTGACACAGGAAGAAAGAAACAATCTCACAGACCTATATCTGTTGAGGACATTGAATGAATAATCAATAACCTTCCAAAGTACAAAGTATGGGGCCCAGATGGGTTCACTGCTGAATTCAACCAAACATTTAAGGAAGGAACTATGTTAATTCTGTGCTATGCTTAGTTGCTCACTCCAGTCAGACTCTTTGCAACCCCGTGGACTGTAGCCCACCAAGCTCCTCTGTCCATGGGGATTCTCCAGGCAAGAATACTGGAGTGGGTTGCCATGCCCTTCCCTGGGGATCTTCCCAACCCAGGGATTGAACCCAGGTCTCCCACACTGCAGGCAGATTCTTTACTGACTGAGCTACCAGGGAAGCAAAAGTAACTCTGTGACACAGGAAGAAAGAAACAATCTCACAGACCTATATCTGTTGAAGACATTGAATGAATAATTAATAACCTTCCAAAGTAGAAAGTGTGGGGCTCAGATGGGTTCACTGGTGAATTCAACCAAGCATTTAAGGGCAGAAATCTCTACATTCTTTTTCAGAAAATAGAAACAGAGGAAATACTTTCTGAGTCATCCTATGAGGCCAGAGTTACCCTAATACCAAAATCAGGAAAAGCCATTATAAGAAAAGTAAGCTACAAACCAGTATCTCTCAGATACAAAGATGGCAAACCTTAACAAAATGTTGGCAAATTGAGTCCAACAGTGGATAAAAAACTATACACCACGGTCAACTTAGATTTACCCGGTTGGAATAGGCTAAAATAGAAGTATCAGTCAGTCAGTCAGTTCAGTCGCTCAGTCGTGTCCGACTCTTTGCGACCCCATGAATTGCAGCACGCCAGGCCTCCCTGTTCATCACAAACTCCCGGAGTTCACTCAGACTCACGTCCATCGAGTCAGTGATGCCATCCAGCCATCTCATCCTCTGTCGTCCCCTTCTCTTCCTGCCCCCAATCCCTCCCAGCATCAGAGTCTTTTCCAATGAGTCAACTCTTCGCATGAGGTGGCCAAAGGACTGGAGTTTCAGCTTTAGCATCATTCCTTCCAAAGAAATCCCAGGGCTGATCTCCTTCAGAATGGACCGGTTGGATCTCCTTGCAGTCCAAGGGACTCTCAAGAGTCTTCTCCAACACCACAGTTCAAAAGCATCAATTCTTCAGTACTCAGCCTTCTTCACAGTCCAACTCGCACATCCATACATGACCACAGGAAAAACCATAGCCTTGACTAGATGGACCTTTGTTGGCAAAGTAATGTCTCTGCTTTTGAATATGCTATCTAGGTTGGTCATAACTTTCCTTCCAAGGAGTAAGCGTCTTTTAATTTCATGGCTGCAATCACCATCTGCAGTGATTTTGGAGCCCAAAAATATAAAGTCTGACTCTGTTTCCACTGTTTCCTGTCTATTTCCCATGAAGTGATGGGACCAGATGCCATGATCTTCGTTTTCTGAATGTTGAGCTTTAAGCCAACTTTTTCACTCTCCTCTTTCACTTTCATCAAGAGGCTTTTAGTTCCTGTTCACTTTCTGCCATAAGGATGGTGTCATCTGCATATCTGAGGTTATTGATATTTCTCCCGGCAATCTTGATTCCAGCTTGTGTTTCTTCCAGTCCAGCGTTTCTCATGATGTACTCTGCATATAAGTTAAATAAGCAGGGTGACAGTATATAGCCTTGACGTATTCCTTTTCCTATTTGGAACCAGTCTGTTGTTCCATGTCCAATTCTAACTGTTGCTTCCTGACCTGCATACAGATTTCTCAAGAGGCAGGTCAGGTGGTCTGATATACCCATCTCTTTCAGAATTTTCCACAGTTTATTGTGATCCACACAGTCAAAGGCTTTGGCACAGTCAATAAAGCAGAAATAGATGTTTTTCTGGAACTCTCTTGCTTTTTTGATGATCCAGCGGATGTTGGCAATTTGATCTCTGGTTCCTCTGCCTTTTCTAAAACTAGCTTGAACATCAGAAAGTTCATGTATTGCTGAAGCCTGGCTTGGAGAATTTTGAGCATTACTTTACTAGCATGTTAGATGAGTGCAATTGTGCGGTAGTGTGAGCATTTTTTGGCATTGCCTTTCTTTGGGATTGGAGTGAAAACTGACTTTTCCAGTCCTGTGGCCACTGCTGAGTTTTCCAAATTTGCTGGCATATTGAGTGCAGCACTTTCACAGCATCATCTTTCAGGATATGAAATAGCTCAACTGGAATTCCATCACCTCCACTAGCTTTGTTCGTAGTGATGCTTTCTAAGGCCCACTTGACTTCACATTCCAGGATATCTGGCTCTAGGTGAGTGATCACACCATCATGATTATCTGGGTCGTGAAGATCTTTTTTGTACAGTTCTTCTGTGTATTCTTGCCACCTCTTCTTAATATCTTCTGCTTCTGTTAGGTCCATACCATTTTGGTCCTTTATCGAGCCCATCTTTGCATGAAATGCAATGAAATGCATGAAATGCAATTTGCATGAAATGTTCCCTTGGTATCTCTAATTTTCTTGAAGAGATCTCTAGTCTTTCCCATTCTGTTGTTTTCCTCTATTTCTTTTCATTTGTTGCTGAGGAAGGCTTTCTTATCTCTTCTTGCTATTCTTTGGAACTCTGCATTCAGATGCTTATATCTTTGTTCAATAAAGTTCTTGGAGAAAATGAAAAATGTGTCTTTTATTTTTACTTAAAAAACAGAAGGACCTTTGTAGCCAACCCAATATGTCTTTTCTTATAGATACATAATTGCAAGTAGTTTTATTCATAATCAGCAAACCAAGATACTCTTCACTAAGTGAAGGCATAAACTGCAGTACATCCAGACAATGGAATATTATTCCACACTAGAAGAAATGAGCCATGAAAAGATATGGATTAACTTTAAATACATTTTACTAAGTGAAGGAAGCCAGTCTGTAAAGGCTGTGTACTGCGTGATTTGAACTATATGACATTATTTAGAAAAGACAAAACTAGAGAGACTAGAAAACTAGATAGAAGATGAGTAGTTACCAGTGGTTGGTGGAATGGGAGGGCAACAGAGGAATTTTAGGACAGTGGAAATGTTCTGTTGCTGCTGTAATGATGGATACACATCCTTACACCTTAGTACAGATGCAGAGAGTGTGAGCCACCAGAAGTGTACTCTGGTGTGGACTTCAGGCTGGCAGTGTCTGTGTGTGTCAGTGAGGGTTCGTCAGGGTAGCAAATGTACTTGAGTAGGAGACACCAATGCTGAAGGAAACTGCAGAGTCCCTATGAAATCTCTGTTTCTTCTTCTCTGTTTTGCTGTGAACTTTGATCTAAAAGAAACCGTCTTATCTAATAAAGTGAGAATACCATGAACATAAAGTTATGTTCTAGAGAACATTTTATGATACAATAAAAAATACAGTTAAAATGCTATACAAAATTTGTTGTTGTTCAGTTGTTAAGTCACGTCCAGCTCTTTGCAACCCATGGACTGCAGCTGCTAGGCTTCTCTGTGCATCACTATCTCCGGAGTTTGTTCAGATTCATGTCCATTGAGTCGGTGATGCCACCCAACCATCTCATCCTCTGTTGCCTCCTAATTCTCCTGCTTTCAATCTTTCCCAGCATCAGGGTATTTTCTTATGAGTCAGCTCTTCTCATCAGGTAGCCAAAATATTTGATGCTTCGGCTTCAGTATTAGTCCTTCAATGAATATCCAGGATTGATTTCTTTTAGGGTTGATTGGGCCTTCCAATGAATATTCAAGATTGATTTCTTTTAGGGTTGATTGGTTTGATCTCTTTGCAGTCCAAGAGACTCTCAAGAGTCTTCAAAAGCATTAGTTTTTTGGTGCTCAGCCTTCTTTATGGTCCAGCTCTCATTATACAAAATTATTTATTACTAAAAATTGTACATTGAAACTATATTGAAAATGAATGTGTTAATGTGATATTAGTGGTTATCCTTACTGCTGGTCCATATAATCAAAGCTATGGTTTTTTGAATAGTCATGTATGGATGTGAGAGTTGGACTATAAAGAAACCTGAGTGCCAAAGAATTGATGCTTTTGAACTGTGGTGTTGGAGAAGACTCTTGAGAGTCCTTTGGACTGCAAGGAGATCAAACCAGTCAATCCTAAAGGAAATCAATCCTGAATATTCATTGGAAGGACTGATCCTGAAACTCCAAAATTTTGGCCACCTGATGCGAAGAGCTGACTCTTTGGAAAACACCGTGGTGCTGTGAAAGATTGAAGGCAGGAGGAGAAGGGGACGGCAGAGGACGAGATGGTTAGATGGCATCACTGACTTGATGGACATGAGTTTGAGCAAGCTCTGGGAGTTGGTGACGGACAGGGAAGCCTGGAGTGCTGCAGTCCATGGAGTCACAGAGTCAGACACGACTGAGCAACTGAACCGAGCTGAGTGGTTATCCTGGGTAGTGGGACTGAGAGTGCATGTTCTTTTGGCTTTCTCCCAGGTGAGAATATACGGGTTCATAATCAGAAGGTCTTCTATTTTCAAAGCTCCCACTGACTTCTCCCGTGGTTCTCACAGAGCCTCCCTGGTGCGATTTTCTGTGCTGTATGCTACGTGCTCTTTTCTCTGCTTGATGCTTAATCCCTGTCAAATAAAAACCAGAGCTGGACAGTAGTTAAAGCAGTAAGGCAGGCTTTAATCATGAATGATGCAATAGGGCTCAGTTCTGAATACAATGTGGACCACTGGGTGTTTATAGCCAAGGAGAAGAGTATGTGCATGTTTGCAGGGGGGAGGGGGATGGGGATGGGAAAAAATCACTGAGAAGCAACATCCAGGGTGAGGGGGTTCTGGCCAAGCCAACTTGAGAGCTTTCTGGCTTCAGCAGAGCACAGTGATGAGATAGCACCCGAGGGATGGTGGGGGACGAGGAGTCTCATCAGCTCTGAGGGGTTTCTAGAGGGAGCAGAAGTTCTCTAACTGATGTAGCAGAACTGTCACTAGAGCTGGACACCACAGGCCCGAGATGGAACTCAGGTTTGGACCTCGCAGCGTGGAGCGCTTCAAAAAGCCTGAGATTTCGTCAGTATCAGCCCCACTTCTTGTTCATGGAAAAAAGGAACATTTCTCTTTTGTTTGAACGTGTAAGTCAATTTTCTTATCCGGTTGCCTCCTATTCACTGAGGGCCAGTGAACCATCTGTGGGACTTGGATGCAGAGTGGGTGTGCCAGTAGTCAGGCATTCAGTGAGAGAGAGTTTTGTGGAAATAAAAGAATAACAGAGGTTAATGGTTGGAAACTCAGTTTCTGAACCCAGTTTTTCTTTCACCTACTTTGCTTGGTGCCTCTGAGAATTAAAACCCAACTGCCCAGCTCTTAATTGGGACTGTTTAGAGAAGGCCTGTGGGCTAAGGCTGCATGCACCACCATTCTCCAGGTAACAGCTGTGCCTGTAACTCTGGAACCTGAGCCACATCCAGCCGCATTCAGCCTGCAAACCAGGAAGTCTGCATCCTCCTCACAGCCGTCCTCACTCCAGCACTTAGAGACACTTTAAAACCCATGTCATGAGCAGGAAAGGTACTGACAGAATTCTCAGAACTTTTACAAGACAGTTTCTGGAATACCTACAATAGCATTTATTCATGTAAATGTTACTATATAGCATTTACTCATAAAAATGTAACCTCTTGTTGTTCAGTCGCTCAGTCATGGCCGACTCCGCAAGCCCCACGGACTGCAGCACACTAGGCTTCCCTGTCCTTCACTATCTTCCAGAGTTTTCTCAGATTCATGTCCATTAGTCAGTGATGCCAAGCCTAGATTAAGAGCAACAAGTTTTTATTTAGGATTTCATTTGGGGAAAGCCAACTGTCAAAAATATAAAAAACTTTACCTCTTTTAAAAGTGAGAAGTCTCATCTCTCAAATCAAGGACATGAACAGGTTAACATAAAGCTTAGGAAATTATTCTGATTAAGAAATAAAATTTTGGTTTCTTAGAAAGATTACTCAAAAAGTAAAAATCTTGTACAACCTGTTGTGAAGAGCAATAATCCAGAAAATTTTGTCATTTTAACAGAGAAAATAGCAAATTCTGTTTTGCACCAGAAAATTAAAGACTGCTTTAAAAATCAAAATTATAAATAAATCCATTCAAATCTTAGCCAGTTCTGATAACACATAAAACTCCTTTTTTTTTTTTTTTTGCAAACCTTCTACAACTTTTTATGTCTATTTAGCTTCAATCCCCCCTCTTCATTTTCCTCTATCTCATTCTGAAACATCCAGTCACTTTATTTTAAAACAAAATTACTCTCTTTTCTCCTTAATGAAAATGTATCTTTCAGATACATCGTACTTTTGGTGCATACTTCTCTTGTGAAATTGTTCTCTTTATTTTAATAGTTTTATTTTTATATGTGAACTTTATTTTTAACCCTTAGTAAGGTCTCGTTTACACATAAAACTAGGAATTAGACAATTGTGAATTTTCTGTAACAGTTTCTGTAACTTTTTGGAAACTATTTCATCTTCTTATTTAGCAAAACATAATACTAAACAAATTTATCTGTCATCTCAGGCCTTTCCCTGTCAACAATTTTTGTAGCACATGAGTGTTAGGAAAGTATCGCAAAAGCAAAATACCCTAAAAATGTTTAAATACATGGGTCTCTGTTCTACTGTTGTGCCTAATATGAAAGAAGTGAGGGATACCCAACAATTTACTTTTCACTGCATCTTTATTTATACATTTGTTCTTAGGTTTAATTTATAACTTTATAACATTAAACATCTAGCAGAGATTTATAAATAAATCTATCTCACTTGTAAACCCAACTAGAATAAAAATGCATGCTTATTTACACTTAAGGCTAATTCAGACATCTATCATTATATAATGTTCTTTTCCCTTGTATTAATAATATTGCTTGTTTTAAACCCTATTTGTCTGACGGTCCAGTTTTCTAATGGTTACTGTTTGCATGGTGTATCATGTATCATTCTAAATCTATGTTGTTGAATTTAAGATGAGTTTCTTGTTGACATGTAGTTGCATCTAGATTTTTAATCAAGACTGGCAATCTGCTTCTTGAAAAGGATATTTAGTCCATTCGTATTTTATGTTGTTTTACCTTTGTTTCCTGTTTGGTATTTATTTTTAAATCATCTCATGCCTTTTCAGCTACTCTGCTCCTTTACTGTCTCTTCTTGTGCAAAGCATTTCAGTATATTTTAACCTATCTATTTATATTTTACCACATTATTTTGAATTATTTTCTTAGTATTTATTGCAGTGGAGTGGGCAGATCATTTTCTCGTGAAGGACCAGACGTAAATATTTTCGACTGTGAGCTACAAGTTCTTTGTTGCAGCTCTGCCACTGAACTATGAAAGCACCCAGGGTCCACAGGCAAGTGAAAAGCAGGTGGTGGGACAAGTGTGCTCTGCGGGTCATCTTGTGCCCTCAGGTTTTAGGGATCACATGTGTATACTAACTCGTTATAATCTACTTCAGAGCCAGAGTAACCTCATCATGCTAAGATTAGAAATCAGCTACAATATTCGCTCCTTGTCCTCCACCCCTTTTCTGTTAATATAATCATATGTATCGGAGCTTCCTAGGTGGTGCAGTGGTAAAGAATCCACCTGTCAGTGCAGGAGATGCTGGTTAGATCCCCCTAGGAAGGAAATGGCAACCCACTCCAGTATTCTTGCCTGAAGAATCCCATGGACAGAAGATCCTGGCGGGCTACTGTCCACGGGATCAAAAGAGTCAGACATGACTGAGTGAGCACCCACAAGCACACACATCGTAAATATCATGTCTCTATATTTATAAACCCTGAGAGCAGTGTGGTGATTATTGCTTTAAACCATCTTATGTTTTTCAAGTAGTTTAATAGGAAAAGAGAAAGTATATTTATAGAGTGTTTTATATATACCCATACAAATACTGTGCCAGCACTCATTTCTTTCTGTCAGTTTGAATTACTCTCTGGCTGCTTCTTTCAGTCTAAAAGATTTATATTATTAATACTATTTCTTGTAAGTCAGGCCTGGTAGTAACAGTTTTCCTTAGCCTTCTTAACTTCTGAGAATGTCTATACTTTGCTTCATTTTTGAAGTTGAATTTTGCTGGATAAAAAAAAATTCTTAGTCGTCAATACTTTTCTGTCATCAATTTGAATAGAGTGAAATATTTTTTTGCCTGTTATTTACTATGTCAACCATTAATCATGTTGTTTATGACTGATCATTTATCTCTTGCTTCTACCACATTTTTCTTTGGTTTTCAACAGTTTGACTGTTGTGCCTAAATGTTACTTTTTGTCTTTATTTTGTTTGGGGTTTATTTTTCTTATTGAATCTGTAGATTAAAGTTTTTCATGATATTTGCGAATTTGAATGATTGCGTCTTCATATATTTTCTTCCCCCTTTTCTCCTTTCTTCTGTGGCTCAGTTTTATGTTTGTAGTGTTTGATATTTTTCCACAGATTTTTAAGCTCTTTTTATTTAATCTTCTTTCTACTTGTTCTTCAGACTGTAACTTATTTTGCTTTATTTTCAAATTGCTGATTCTTTCTTCCCACATCTCAAATTTTCTGTTAAGTTTTACTAGAGCATTTATTTTAGCCATTGTACTTTTTAACTCTATAATTTCCAATTAAGTCTATTGTAAAAAATAAGTTATATGCTTGTTCAGATTCTCTGTTGCTGAGTCATTGTCATTCACCCTAAATTTTTTAGGTATTATCTCTGTTAGCTCTTTGACCATATTTATAAGAGCTACCTTTAATTCTTGGCTGAGTAACACGTCTATTGGCAATCAGAAAAAATACATATGGACTATTTTTTGACTATGTTTTGGTTACATTTTCTTGTTTCTTTTCATGTTTAGAAATTGTTTTTGCTTAAGAATAAGCATTTTGATCATTTATTCTAGAAACAGTGAATTCTGACTTTTCCCACTGAGTGTTGTCATTTTGTTTCTTTGCTTGCTTTATAACTTGCCAGGACAAGTTGATGATTCTCTATTCCTTCTAATGTGTGCCTAGTTATTTCTCTTCTCTGTCTTTTGTTGTGTTATTTTTAGGTCTGGATTACTACTGATAACTGATTAGGTTATCTACTACTGTTTGATTAGGTTAGGGTTCATCTTAATATTAGTAAAAGCATATACTTAGACCTTTAGCCAGTAAAGTTTCTAGTCCCTGCTGTTGGATCAACTTTTGGCCTGGAGAGTTTGTAAATGTCAGTCCATCTTAAAGCTTCCGTGCTGTTACTTTCAACGGACTCTTCCACACCGCCTCTGCTCAAGTGCACAGGCTTCTTCTGTCGGGACGTTTGGGTTGTCTTTGCACCCTTAGTCTCTGCGGTACATGTACACTGACTTATAAGAAGGGAGCAGTAAGGGAACTGGAAATTAGCATACAAATTCAAGTCTTAAATTTGTGGATTTTATATAAAGGACCACATTCTTTCACTGCCAGAATTCTATCCATTAGAAGTAGCGTATTATGCATCTAAGCTACAAGATTATTTAAAAACAACTATTTCAAACATTCATTTGATTTGTGTATTAATATTTTATTGTTGCCCTAACATAGATATATATCTCTGTTGTTATATATTCTTGTTTCTTGGGGGAAAAATAACTGTCAAAATGATGGAACTATATTTGCTTATGCTTTTCATTTGTTCAATGCATCAAGCTTTCTGACTACCCAGTCAGTAATTTTGCAATGTCTCATTATTATTCAAAATTGTGAATCTTTGGTTCTGCAAAATTTCACATTTTTCTTAGTCTAAAATTACTCAAAAAAATACTGCTACTGCTAAGTTGCTTCAGTGTCCAACTGTTTGCCACCTTATGAACCATATGTCCATGGGATTCTCCAGGCAAGAATACTAGACTGGATTGCCATTTGTTCCTCCAGGGGATCTTTGTGACCTAGGGGTTGAATAGAAAAAATGCTCTACCATACCAATTTAATGCTTTCTTGACCATCTTCAATATGTTGATGTAATTTTTATGTAGAACTTCTTTAAAGTCTAAGTGCTTCATTCTTATAGACTTACATATAAATTATTTTATGTGCTTCCTCATTCTAAGTTGAATATATACTCCCAACACTCAACCTCTTAAAGACAGTCACTGCTGCTGGTACTGCGTGAGGAAATTCTGTGATATTGAAGGAAATACTGTGCAAAATACCATATAGTGGTATAAAATCTTTAAATATACTATGATTTTTTCCTCAAATCTGGATTACCAAAATTTGCATGACTTTGGAAAAGTCATTTGTAGATCTCAGCTTTAATTATAATGTGAGGCTATAATGCTTAAAATTTCTAATTATGGACACATTTGTAATTATAATACTTACATGTTCATAATTATAATTGATTATGAGCATGTAAGTAATTTTTATATTATTAGTAAAAGTACACTCTCAAGTTAGATGATGCAATAGCAGGAAGCCATTATACAACATTTTCATGTATAAACTAATTATGGAGCAAATTAAATATAGCCTCTTTTGTTCATTTTTAAAAATTACTTTTCTTTCATTATTAGCATTATGCATGAAGACTGTAGAATATTAAGACCATACAGAGAATGTATGCAAGTCAAAACAAATGATCTATAATCCCACAATCTGGAGCAATAATTCCTTAGAGAAAAATTAATTGGGCACTGAAAACCTCCTTACTTCTCAGTAGCAAAATCTGCACTCTCTTTAACAATGCATAGAGCTGACTTCCTTCTCTCTATTTTTGTTCTTCTCTCTCTTCCACGTTGTATGTTGAACTCCAGAAGGTCCCAGCACTCCTGTGAGCACTGGAGAGGCTGTGCTGGATAACTCAGACATGACCTGCATCTCGTTTAGATTGCATCCTTCCGGGGAAGTTGAGGGCTGAAGGATCCAAAGACCAGAGGCATGACTTTATGCACGGAGTAATTAGCACTCCAGTTACATCCTCAGACCCTCCAGCTCTTCCTGATTTTCTTGTCTTTTCTTCTTGGTGTCTAACTCATTAGGTTGGTTCATTGTCACATTACAGAGACAGTTTGTGTTGGAGCCTGTACTAAATATCTCACGTTCAGCAGGGGACAGAGCAAATCTGACTTCTGGGCCCATTGAGGGACAAGGACGTCTGGGTTGTTTCCAAGAGGTCATTGAGTTACATGGGTGTGATGGCCACTATTGGAAGGGAAGAAAACCTATTATCTATTGCATAAAGTGATGAAGGATTAGCATACAGGTTTTACAATCAGTAACGACCACGTTTTAGGTGACTGCAGCAGTGGAATGGAAAATAGTGTTGTAGAACACTCTTTTTGAAGCTATTTCTGTGCTTTTCCACAATCTTAAGGGAGGACACTGTTCTTTTATTTCCTCCACACAGTATGGGCTTTGAGGTCTTGTCAGGGTTAAGGGGACTTTTGAGTTGTGTTATTACACCTTTATGTTTCTGATAGTTTTTGTGAAATAAGTGAGAGATTGCCATGTCTAGTTTTTTGAGCTGTTCTCTGTAACTGAATTTTTGTGAACAAGACATGTTTTAGAAAGTCTCAGATTCCTGACTCACTTTTGGATTCTTCTTTTGTTGATATGATATTTCTCTCCACTGTGATCTCCTTGGGGGGCTGACTTCCTCTGAAAGGGTCAGATTTGCCTTTGATCATAAAAGATTGTTGCTCAAGAGTCCTGGAGCTCTGATTTCTCAAATAGAGGATCTGTTCGGTTCTAGGGGGCCTGAAAATCTTTGCAGTGTACTTCACTATTTTCCTGTGTCATGTATAAATGACTTTTTCAATAATTTCAGACATCCTTACATGATACCAAAATAGTATCAGAACATCCCATCTCCTCTTGCTTACCTTTCCCTCACTTTTTTTTTAGCTCCTGAAATATTTTAGGTACTTTCACGTGAAAGAATATCTTTATGTCATCAAACAATACTATGGGTGGTCCATACTGTGGTCTATCGATATAGTCTACTTAACTCAGTAAGTATTTTTGATCAAAGTATAAACTTGCTAATATCCCCCACTGCAAAATATGTGAGGATAATATTCACTGTTAAACTTAAATCCAAATTACCCAACAGACAGCCATAGAAAGTCTTATTATACTCTAAAAAAGTGTAGAAGTTATTTCAGGAGACAGAATTTCATACCATTCTATGGATCATATATCACAATGTGGCAGTAAAGCTTCTTCGTCTAATAAATAGACCTTAAACATGGCAAACCAGGGACAAAATTTTGGATAAATAGTGACCATCCTTCGCCACTCTTCTGCTTCCTTCACATGACTGGTGAATGGAAACTGATAGCAAGTCTGGAAATAGTCAACTCATCACATAAATATCTCTAAATCATCACAACCACTCAAGATATCAGTTTCTTCAAGCTGTGAAATAAAAGAACTGGAACAGAGTGTCGTACTTGCTCTAAACTTAGTACAGTATGTTCCCACATACTAGAATGCCCATGTTCACTTTTCTGCCTGATGAAATCCTTACCCACACTTTAAAAGCCCAGACAAATGCCACCCCCTTGGGGAGGGTGTTTTCAGTTTCCCAGAAGGTGTGCTGGTAGTAGACAGCATGGATGCATCTCTGTCACTGCCCCCTGACCTCAAATTTGCTTGTGGTGTGAGGACTCTTTCTCCTTAACTATCGTAAGGTCCTGAGTCAGGTTTTATTTCATTCATTTTGTGTATTGCTCAAATGGTTTCATTTGCAAGTGATAAAATTTCTGTGGTAGAACAGCTTAAGCAGAAGAGGAATTGATTGGTTTGTAACTTGTATTAATACAGGGCTGGTTCCATGCTCACTGCCAGTGAGGTCTCAGAAGATGTCCCTGGGGTCCTGTTCCTCTTTCCCTCTCATCTTCTCTTCCTCTGGGTTGGTTCCTGTGTGGGACTGGCTCTTCCCTCATATCAGTGAGATGGCTTTCAGCTTTATTGCCTCACAACTCAAAGAGCAGTAGACTTGGAGGAACTCAGCTTCAGAAATCCCTCTACAAGTCCTGAGAGTCACTTTGAAGTCCCCACCTTGGATGGTGTCTGCCTCTGAGGTTTACTCCCAGAGTAGGTGAAGATAGTGATCTGAGTCTCATGTTGCCACCAGGTTATACAGAATGAGAGTCAGAAGCAGGGGTGAGCTCCAAGGAAGTCAAGGGCTGTTGACAAAGAAGAGGAGTTAGATATGGGGCAGAAAACAGCTAGGAAGAGTCATTGTATTGCTGTGCACACTGCACAGACTGGAACCTCAAGAGCACAATGAGCCAGAGTGTAATGAAGTGCATCAAATGCAGGAAAAGCAAATGAAGTGACTGTAGCAAGGAAGCTCCACAGAGGCGAGGCCAAGTGCAGGGCCCTCTCTAAAGCTGTGCCTCTCCGTGCTGTATTTAAAAATGATTTGCGTATTGAAAATGCTCAAGGCTACTGAAGAGGTGAAAGTGCTCATAAGAATAACCGTGGGCCAAATGATAGATTTTTTCAAAATAAAATTTTAGTTAATGAGAACAGTGGCATAGGTAATCAAAAAAGTTGGTAAGAAGACACATTTTTCTTTCTTAATTTGTGGTTAGAGAAACAGTAGATTATATATTTTTCTTCTTGAATGTATTTTACTTAAGGTGAGATTGTTGTTTTCCTTGAATGTACCCTAGCTGATGGGGTCCCTGAAGAATGGTTGATGAGGAATGAAGCTGTAGGTAATCTATTAGGAGGACAGCAAACAGATAACTGGCTCTTCTTTAATTTTAAAATTTATCTCCTATTTAATGGCCCCTGGAAGCTTCAGTATAATTTTAATTAAAACATAAAATTCAATTTGAGTAAAATATATGGTATGGCAGGAACTCAGCCAAGAGACCAATAGCAATGACCGAGCATAAAATCTGTTACATAGGAGCTCCTGGTCTAGATATAAAACTCTTCGAATCCCTTTTCCTACTCTAAGGAAAATATCACAAGGCATGTATTCCTTGTTGTGGCACTTAACAAAGTTGTATTTAATAAACTATACGCATGAACTTGTTGCCATTCCCTCAGCTTTCTGAGGGCAGAGACTTGTCCACCTGGGAAGTCCTCTGCCCCTCACACAAAAACACTTCACCCATGCTGAGGAATCGGTGTCCAGTGAAGAGAAACACAGACCAAAGTAAGAGGTGCCTTGAGTTATGAATACGTGGTTGACAATCTGAAGAGTTAAAATGTGCGTGAGTTCGTGGAAACCACAGTGACAACAGTGAACACGCCTCTCAGATCACCGACTGTGGGGCACATGACTGATATGAGGACACATCCACTGTGCTCCAAATCGTCTCTGTGTTTCCTCCAAACTGTGTCCCGTGGCTGCTCTCTGCTGTCTGTGGAGGGTGGCAGGGATGCACATAGGCAGGCCCATTTCTGGAAGATACAGGGTTCCTCTGGAGTGGGCGTGGACTTGAGACTCCCTGATAGCCCTCCAGACCTCTCCTCAGCCTGGGTGGCAGTTCAGGGAACATCCACCCAGACTTCTTCTTCACTCAGAGTCCTTATATCATGTTTTCTGGGGGCCAGACTTCCTGGGCCCCACCTCGTTTTCTTTCACAGATATCTCTTCTAATGAAATTCTTGTATGTTTAATCCTGTCTTGGCATGTGTTTCTCAGAGGACTTGGACTAACAAAACATGCTACACAGATGAGTCATTTTATTTTTCAACAAACTATGTGAACGGTGATGTTAACAGGATAGGTCCTAGAAATGTAAAGATAAGAAAGACAGTTAATGCTCCATGTGAAATCTTACTATATTGAGAGAAAGAGTAATTGCAATATAGTGAAATTGCAATTGTTTGGAAATTCTGTTATACAATACAATACAGTGAAATTGTTCGGAATTCTGTTATATGGATTTACTACAGAAGGAAAAGGATGTGATTAGTGAAAATGCACCACAGTTGAAGAATTCTATCAGAGAATAGGAATGCTCATCTGTATGGACATAGTCATGCAAATTAAAGATCTGAGTTGGGGAGCAAACATTCCTGATTATTAGGGCCTGCTGAGTGTGGGCAGTTGTTAATCATCCGACATACAAGGTTTGCAGAGAAGGCAATGGCAACCCACTCCAGTACTCTTGCCTGGAAAATCCCATGGACGGAGGGGACTGGTGGGCTGCAGTCCATGGGGTCGCTAGGAGTCGGACACGACTGAGCGACTTCACTTTCACTTTTCACTTTTCACTTTCATGCGTTAGAGAAGGAAATGGCAACCCACTCCAGTGTTCTTGCCTGGAGAATCCCAGGGATGGGGGAGTCTGGTGGGCTGCCATCTATGGGGTCGCACAGAGTTGGACACGACTGAAGCAACTTAGCAGCAGCAGCACGCTTCTGAAAGTCTTGTTAAAACTCAGCAGGTCAGGGATAAGGCTTGAGACCATTTACATGTCCAGAAATGGTTTTCCTGAGATATATTTACATACCATCAATCTGCTCTCTGAAGTGTATGGTTTGGTGGTTTTCAATTTGTTCAAAGAGCTATACAGTTATCTCTATCATATAACAAATTCATGTCCAGACCACACGTCAAATAGCAGAGTGCTAAGAGTCTGATCAGCTCACCATCTCACTCTTGTATAGTTTCTGTTAGGCCAGCTGAAAAAGTCTAAAATCCCACACGGACGTGGCTTAATGGGAGTCTAGTAGTCCTGCCCAAGGTCCTTTCATTTAGTTTTCACTGAGATTTAGGCAAAACCTGTAAAGAGGTTACACGAGAAGCTCAGGAAGTTTGCTTAGAGGAGGTAAAAGGGAATGAGTTTGAAGATGGAGAAGGTATCAGCTGGGTTTGGTTATTAACCCCTGGAGAAGGCATCACGGATGGAGATGCTACGATGTAAAAAAACGCAGGCTTTCTAGATCTATAAGATGTCCAGAAAGTTTGTGATGAAACACTTAGACACAGCGGAATAAGATGAAAATAAACTATGACCAGACCTCAAAAAGCCCATGTTCCATGTAGGAGCTTGGGTTTTATCTACAGATGATGAAGAGCCATGAAACAATGTTAAACCACAAAGAAACATGATTAATAGCCACTGTAGAAAGGTCATTCTGGCAAAAGGCTAGAAGATCAATCTGAAAAAATTTAATATGATTGTAAGCATCCCAACCAGAGGGATTTTCCAGTTACCAAAGCAATACTTGTTAAGGCCCCAATAATCCATTCACAATTGGATTGTGAATGAATGGATAGAGCTTTATGAGAATTCAAATAAAAGATGTGGTAGAAATAGGAACATCGGAAGAAATTCAGGATTTTAGCTTCAATGATTTGAGAGGATGATAAAGCCATTACCTGAGCAAGGACAAAGGAAAAGAAAAGGTTTTTATTTGTGTGTTTGGATTCCATTTATTTATAGGGCTTTGGAGGTTGGGCATAGGTGTTTTGAAGATAAGGATTTTTGAGTTTTGTCCAGTCATTTGCCAAATCATGGGTGTGTTTGAGATTACCTAGCTGTAGAGTGGAGTAGCATCATATCATGAGGAGTCAGAGATAGAAAGGAAGCTGAAGCACACAGAAAGGGAACATTGTGAGCACGGACAAAGGTCAGGGACCCAAGCTGTCAAATCAGCAAGCTCTCACCACAGTGAGAAGTTGTCCGGACCCAGAGGGGAGCTCTCACCAAGCCTGACCATACTGGCAAAACCCAGGCTCAGATGTTCAGCTTCCAGAACATGAGAAATAATTTTTTATTAATTGGATGAATATGTTTATTTGTAAATTTGTTCACCGTACATAACTGACCTGAAAACATCAGCAGAAGGAAAGTCGGTGAGAAGGTCATCTCCACAAAGTGACCTCCCAGGAGGTAAACCAGACATAACCTGACCTGACACTGCCTCCACTGGGAGAGACTCAACACTGGAGCTGTCTGCCCCTCGCCCACAGCAAGTCTAGTCCAGTGTTATCAGCATACAAACAACACGAGGGAAAGAACTTAGATGCTGTTTCCTGCTGGTAGAGAAAACTCAGCCTAGTTAACCTAGATCAACCACACCATTTATAGATTTTTATCCATGCTATATTTTGGCATGAAGATTTCAACAATTTACATGTGCTTAGTTGCTCAGTCATGTCTGACTCTTTGCGACCCCATGGACTGTAGCCCTCCAGGCTCCTTTGTCCATGGGGATCATCCAGGCGAGAATACTGGAGTGGATTGCCATGCCCTTCCTTCAGGGAATCTTCCCAACCCAGGCATCAAACCCAGGTCTCCCACATTGCAGATGGATTGTTTACCATCTGAGCCACCAGGGAAGCCCATGTGTTTTCCCATATTATTTTAGGTAATTATAGTAACAAATTGCATTAGAATGAATGGGTTTAGAGACAGACACAGCTGACTGACAAATGGAACCAAAAGAACCAGCAGGAGGGAAGCAGGCTGGCACCTTGTAGCTTGTTGACCACACACACATAGAGCAGCAGGGTCACTCAGTACCAACAGAAGACTTCAAACAAGGTCAGGGCTGCTGAAGGACTGAACTTTATTGTTTAGGAAGAGTGTCATGAGTGTCTAGTAAATTAATTGTTCCGAAAAAGCAGGAGAGTTCCAGAAAAGCATCTACGTCTGCTTTATCGACTATGCCAAAGCCTTTGACTGTGTGGACCATAGCAAACTCTGGAAAATTCTTGAAGAGATGGGAATAGCAGAGCACCTGACCTGCCTCTTGAGAAACCTGTATGCAGTCAGGAAGCAACAGTTAGAACTGGACATGGAACAACAGACTGGTTCCAAATCGGGAAAGGAGTACGTCAAGGCTGTATACTGTCACCCTGCTTATTTAACTTATATGCAGAGTACATCATGAGAAACGCTGGGCTGGATCAAGCACCAGCTGGAATCAAAATTGCTGGGAGAAATATCAATAACTACAGATATGTAGATGACACCACCCTTATGGCAGAAAGTGAAGAGGAACTCAAAAGCCTCTTGATGAAAGTGAAAGACGAGAGTGAAAAAGTTGGCTGAAAACTCAAGATTCAGAAAACTAAGATCATGGCATCCGGTCCCATCACTTCATGGGAAATAGATGGGGAAACAGTGGAAACAGTGACAGACTTTATTGTTAATTTATTGTTTGGTCTCCAAAATCACTGCAGTTGGTGACTACAGCCATGAAATTAAAAGACGCTTTCTCCTTGGAAGAAGAGTTATGACCAAACTAGACAGAATATTAAAAAGCAGAGACATTACTTTGCCAACAAAGGTCTGTCTAGTCAAGGCTATGGTTTTTCCAGTAGTCGTGTATGGATGTGAGAGTTGGACTATAAAGAAAACTGAGTGCCAAAGAATTGATGCTTTTGAACTGTGGTGTTGGAGAAGACTCTTGAGAGTACCTTGGACTGCAAGGAGATCCAACCAGTCCATCCTAAAGGAAATCAGTCCTGAATATTCATTGGAAGGATTGATGCTGAAGCTGAAACTCCAATACTTTGCCCACCTGATGCGAAGAACTGACTCGTTGGAAAAGACACTATTGCTGGGAAAAATTGAAGGCGGGAGGAGAGGGGATGACAGAGGATGGGATGGTTGGATGGCATCACCGACTCAATGGACATGAGTTTGAGTAAACTCCCGGAGTTGGTGATGGACAGGGAGGCCTGGCATGCTGCAGTCCATGGGGTCACAAAGAGTCGCACACGACTGAATGACTGAACTGAAGTGCCCTGGAATGCTTTAGTCTTCTAAATATCTTTGCTTCATATCAAAGTCTCTCAAGACTGTTAAAATACGCCCCAAGAAATTGTAACTTGACCATACTGGAGGAGGAAAACCTTGACTCCCCTCCCTATTATATGATGATTCAGTACAAAATATCAGCCACATAGATGATGAATAGATAAAGATGATAGAGATGGGTGGATAGATGGATGGAAGGATAGGTAATAGATGATAGATACTAGATACATAGATAAGCTGTAGATGAGTAGATGATAGATGTTTCAATAGATGATATAGATGGATGGATGGATAGGTGGATAATAGATGATAGATGGATAGATTGATGAGAGATTTGCACACAGAGATGTTATTTAAATGTTAGTTTTTACATGCAATTTGTTTTGAAATATTTCACTTTTATTAGTTTGTTATTTTTAATAGCTCTACAATTAATGTACTCATCTTATTTAAGATTTAAGAGTACATTACCTCAAAGCTTATTTTATAAGCTAAAGTAAATTAGGGATCATGGTTTTAACAAGGAAAAAAATAACTTTTAAGGAGTTATAGGAATCAAATGAGGCTATGTATAAAATATTTAGTTTTAGTACCTCATAAATACTTTCCCTTGATAAATACTAAGTACCTGCTACTGCCTTTGATGTTCCCAGAGCCATACTTTAAACGGTGAGTCAGTGTCCGTTTCGTTGATCTCTTCCAAACGACTTGCGGTCTTGTTCTGAATATATGCAGCAGACGAGATTCCAGATAATGGTGAGGTGGCTCCCATGGGCCACATACACCCTGCATGGCAGAGTTTTCTGTCCTCAAGTGGATACCGTACGCTCACCAACAGAACTCTGTTGGGAGGGACTGAGGCAAAACACAGCCTTTCTATTTGAGAAAACATCAGGCACTGTCATTTATTTGACGTGAATAGGGTAAAGTCATGCTGGCTTCAGGAAAGTTGAAGGAATGTACAAAATAAGGGACAGGTGGTATTCTAGTATTTCAGAGCGCAGGTAAAAGCTGAAAGCTGAGCAACATACATTTGTCATACTTGGCAATGGTCTTTTTTTTTAAATTTTATTTTATTTTTAAACTTTACATAATTGTATTAGTTTTGCCAAATATCAAAATGAATCTGCCACAGGTATACATGTGCAATGGTCTTATATGGAATTGGGATTGATTTGATGTTTTTTTTTTAAAAACAACAGTAGGAAGGAAAGGTGGAAAGGGGGTTTTTCCATATTATAAAGGTGATAATCGATAATAAGCAAGATTTTGTATTTCTCAAAAAGAGTCCATGAAGGGGGGAAAAACAAGCTAAGATCTATAAATAAAATAAAAAATATGATTCCGTAGATAATCTTGTGATTTTATTGAAGGTAAAGTACCTCAGGTATTTTTGTACTATTCATTGACCCTTTGCTGAAAACCTACCATATGTCAAGCCTTTTGCTAGTTCAGGATTCTGGCCACTTAGCGATCTGAGCAAACGTTCTTGATTTTTCTTACATCCAACACGCAGCTTAGGAGAAGTCACTACTGCTTCTGCCTTTTCCTTACCTTTACTTTTGGGTCTTTTGTTTCTGTGACTCTTAACTTGCCCTTTTGTTTTCTGTGCTTGAGGTTTTAAAGAATCACTGGCTTTGCATTGGAAGAACATTGTCTGCACTGACAAAATTCTCATCAATTCTACATCCGCAGTCATGGCCCACTTGTTTTCTGAGTTTGTAAGTGGATAGAGATTTGAACATACCCCCTCAGTTGCACTTCGTCTGCCCATTGGGTGTGAGCCCAGGTGAGCTTTTTGTTCTGAGGGTCCATTTGTTTTTCCTGTTGGTTGTGTCAGTTTGTTATTTGCCAAAAATGTTTTATTTTAAACTCACTTTCTGTGAGCATTTAAGGAGTATGTGGTGGTTGGGTTGTTGCTCTAATTTCTTTCCTAAAGAAGTGATATTTCAATAATTTCTTGGGTTTCATCTATTCATTCTAAGAATTTACATGTGACTCTACCTGATCATGCCATTAACAGAATAATTTTCAGAACTATGAAAGCTAGATTTGTAGAATATTTCAGCATTTTAAGTTAAGTAGGAAAAATTGTATTCATTTACAGAAGACCAGAGATTTTGAATTTTTTTTAGGACTCATTTTCTCAGTGGAGAATGAGGCATATAATTGCCTGAAAAATATTATATTTTATAATGTTATTGTTAAGGTTAATATTGTAAAACACTTTTTAATAATACTGGAATCAATGTATTCTATTCTTTCTGCTTGACAAATTTTTAATCACTCAGGTGAATGAGAACATTTGTTTGCCACTGTTTCACATATACATAAAAATATTCCAATCCCTCTTAAGACATTATTTCCAGAGTGTGTGCAAATAATAATGGCATGTTATAATGTGAAAACAATTTAACTGAAAAACAGATATAATTTATTATTATAACTTTAGACCACCAACATTTTATTCCAGCTTATCATAAGATGTACAGCCTAAACTCACTTATACTGCATGATCAAAGTATATGTGATTCTTCACATTTTCAGAACATTTTGGAAAAATAAAACAGGAAGGATTATTCCTCATCTAAGAATGATCCATAACATCAGTATGTGACATATTTACCTTCTTTTCCTTGTGGAGAACGTACAGTGTACGGTTTGGTTCACCGGCAGGACAGCACTGCTGTCTCAGAGCTGAGGGGGAGAGTAAAGCACAACACAAGCCCTCATGCTCTCAGCAAAACCTTGATCACTGGATTTCTGTCTGAATCCTACAATTCATTGTTGTAAAAATAATTTCCCCAAACACTTCAGCATCACAGCTGTAGCTCTCAGTGAGTTTCAGTGGGGAAGCTCAGTTGCTATGTGTGGGTCATTGAGTTTAATTATCTGTCTGCTGTCGCTGGAATGTGGCAGGAAGGGTTTCCAACTCCACGGTCTCAGGAGGGAGGAAGAGAACACCTCCCTCAGTCATTTCTGTTCCCTTTGTACGATCAGGCCTGATGTCAGGTGATGATGTGGTGTCACCTGGCAGTCTGGTAAGCACTGGTCAGGTTTGCAGTCAGGAAACAGGCAGGCTGCAGCTGTGGGTAAAGCTGGGATGCTTGCGGTGGAGAAGGAAAAAGAGTGTGGACACGTGTTCTTAGGTGACATTTACCCCAGAGCCCCTGCTTGCTTTTCTGCTTTTCAGATGTATGGCTTAAAATAGTCTGATGATAACTGGTGAGGTGCACGCCTGTCGGGTGAAGGTTAGATTTGCTGGCATCTTGGGATTTCTTGGTGTCCTGGCATCTGAGGTTGAGAGTCACTGAGGGCCGGTTTTCAGTGGGTTCCCATCCACAGGAGAAGCCATGGTTCCCCAGGAAGCAACAGTTTAGTTTACTTCATCAGTTTTTATTACATTTTTCATAATGTGCATGCTAAGTCGCTTTAGTGGTGTCCAACACTTTGCAACCCTATGGACCATAGCCTGCCAGTCTCCTGTGTCCATGGGATTCTCCAGGCAAGAATACTAGAGTAGGTTGCTGTGTCCTCAAATTTTATTACACATAAATATTTAGGAGAATGATAATAATGTTGATTAAGTTTTTAATTGTCAAGTGCTGTCTCAGTACTTTCTTTGCACACTTTTGCAAATTTAGATTCTTGTAATGCTTGTAATTTCCACATGGGGTGGATGCTGTTGTTACCTCTACTTTGTGTATAAAAGAAGAGAAGCAAGCAGGATGGACCACTAGCTCAAGGCCAATGGAGCAGGTAAATCTCAGAGCCAGATTCATAAGGAAGCAGAGGCAGGCTCAGTTCACCTGCTCACGAGGCCTCCAGAGACACCTGAGAAATCTGAAAGACAAATCAGGAGCTTATTGTCTGAAAACAAACAGCTGTTTTCTTTCAGTTTCCACTTATAGTTTACAAAATTGAAATTTGTTCTTAAATTCCATAAATACTAGTTTTTCAAATGACAAAAATGTCAGGTTTCATTATTCTAAAGAGATAGATATCTTACTAAGCTCATTGTGAAAACAGAAGTCGGTCTCTTGAAAGAACTGGAATCTATCTCCTCTGTCTTCTAGTCGTGAATAGAGATTCCCTGGGTTCTGGTTGAGTGATGAACTCTACCTCTAAATTGCTAAGGAAAATATGGTGAGATGTATGGGCTCATGAAAACAAATGGAGAGGTAAACCCCCAAAGAGGTGAGCCTCAGAAACACCTCAGACCAAAAAAAAAAATTCTATAAATCATTTTTCTTTGATTATTCATGATTTTTTCTCTCTTAAATTAGCCTTTTTATTCTCTTGTGAGTTTTCTCTATGTGGTAGGAAAATAGACTCAGTGAATATGCCCAGTTTTATATTTTACCACTGTGACAACTGGGAGCAGAGTTATTCCCTTCTTCAGTTGCAATTTGGTCTGTTTAAGGAAATATCGATGTTGCTGTGGCCTCCTGGGGATAAGCGAGTGTCTTGTCTTGGAGGCGTTGCTGTGCTTACAGGAGACGTATGGGTCAGGGCAGTGCCAAGACCTAGAGCAGGAGAGCTGATGGGATCCACAACATAGTGTAATGTGGGATGGTGGCCAGAACACAGAATTCAAGGGTTAAAGAGTGACTCAAACCCTGGTTCAGCTTGTCACTGCTCAGGTGATTTGGGTTTCTTATTGAATCCCTTTCACATTGTTTCATTCACCTGAAAGATGTTGTGATAATTAATGAGGTGATATGTAAACAGTTAATGCTGTGCTAGCACTGAAGTTACTGGCTATCATTTATTATCTAAGCTCTTATATTGATTCACTTCAAGTAACAAGTTCGTGCTGCAAATATGGTTAATATCCCCCTTTCAGATGAGAAACTGAGGCCTAGGGAAGTTAAACACACTGTTCTATGCTCGTATTTGGTAAATTCAGGAGCCAGAATATGTACGTGTTCAAAAAATGTTAACCTTTTATGATGCAAGCTCACAGTTGATTTATCACACACATGTGCTCTTCCAGGAGAGTGCGTGCTTAGATAGGGAGTGCACCACACTCATCTGTGAGTCTGTCTGAGAATGAGGGACCTCAGCCTTCAGGAAGGGTTACCCAGAGCCTTCCTGAGTGTGACAGTTCACATCTCCCCTGGAGAGGTGGAGTGGCTGAGGGCAGCATGTGGGGTCTGGAGCCCCCAGCCTGGGTGTTGATTCCAGTGGTGCAAGTTAGCAGATGTGTGGCTCGGCCTTAATGGCAACGCTCCGTGCTTGTTTTCTTTCCCATCGAAAAGTAACTGTAACAGTACCTGCGGTCCAGGATATTACAAGGAAAAATTGTGCTCGTAAAGGCTCTGAATATGCTTGACCCTCAGTAAACACTCAGGAAATAGCTGCTCCTATTGTTATTGACTAGTAGGCTTCCCTGGTAGCTCAGGCGATAAAGAGTCCACCTGCAATGCAGGAGACTTGGGTTCAATTCCTGGGTTGGGAAGATCCCCTGGAGAAGGGAATGGCACCCCACTCCAATATTCTTGTCCATTCTAATCCCATGGACAGAGGAGCCTGGTGGACTACAGTCCATGGGGTCTCAAAGAGCAGGACGCGACTGAATGACTAACAGTACTATTACCATCATCGCCTTCATGTCACCATTGCCGGTACCACTACTACTATTACACCACCGCCACTATGAATATAATGAACAATATTCTTCTTTTGAATTCACTGTTTCTACTAACCCCTCTAAAATTTTCAGATCCTATTTTAATTTTTATCCCTCCTATTTTGTTTAGTCAAGAAGCATGTATAAGGTTCCTAACCTGCACTAATCTGGTAAAGAAACGGTATATAACGTACTAAGGGAACACACTGTGGAGCTGTGGAATAAACGTGGTTCAAGGAGACAGCTGGTCATGTTCACCAGGCAGCTTGTTATACTGTCTCGTGAACATATTGCAGATAATTTGACCTATGTGAAACACTCTGATGCTCTTTTTCTCCTATAGTGTGATTTTCTTTTCCCCCATTCTTTGTGGACAAATCAAACTAAGTAGATACTGAAGGGAAACTATTTAGGTATTAGTTTTATCTTAATCTGTGAATATTGGAAAGTCTGCTGTTTTATTGCCAATAAATATGTACTTACAATATATACAGAAACTTATTTCTCGATGCTGTAATTTCCATACATAAGTGCCTCAGAATAAAGTAACTGCATCTTCAAATAGTCAGAATTCATGTTACTGGGTGAGTGACCAGTTTTACCTTCGGATTTGACATTTATTATTTTTGTGAACTTAGGTGGATTTCCACCTTTGAGTCTCAGTTTTTATACGTATAAAATTAAACCTGTAGCTGGATTGTCTCTAAGGCTCCTTGAAGTTCCTACATTCCTCATTCTACGCACAGTGCACAGACACCTAGGGAAGTTCTAGGTAAGTTAAGCTCACCAGTTTATCAAAATATACAACATTATATATATATATATATATATATATATATGAATATAATTTAAAAGGAGTCTGCTGCTAACAAGTTTTAAGTGCTTTGGAGGGTAATGAATACTCAGATAGGTATGAGAAGTAATGTGATTCAGTCAAATAAGTAATATTGAATTTCTTTAGTTGTATTGTACAGAGTATTTTAGAATAATCAGATGTTGAATTTTCCCAAGATTTGAACCAAGAGATTGTAACTGTTCCAAATGAGAAGGGAGAACAAAGTCAGGAGGGCAGGCATATTTGTCTTAGTCTAAATTTTAAGTTGGGGTTTCTGGATGGGAAAGCTAATAAGAATGGTTGATGTGCTTGAGTATGTTCTCAGTCACTCAGTAGTGTCTGACTCTTTGTGACCCCACAGACCCGCCAGGCTCCTCTGTCCATGGGATTTTCTAGGTAAGGATACTGAAGTGGGTTGCCATTTCCTCCTCCAGGGAATCTTCCCAACCCAGGGATTGAACCCTGGTCTCCTGTGTCTTCTGCATTGGCAGGTGGATTCTTTACCACTGAGCCTTTTGGTGGGATGGCCCTCAAGGAGGGGATGGCAGGCAGGCCTGAGCTGGCCTTGTGCCTCCATGCTCATTGAGGTGCCCACTGTCAGGGCCCGAGATTGCCTCCGCATAGACACACACCTTCTAGGCTGTGCATCAGGTGTTTTTCAAACTTTTTAATCCATACTTCCTTTGGATAAATAATAAGAA
This sequence comes from Bos grunniens, assembly GCF_055505025.1. NCBI lineage: Eukaryota > Metazoa > Chordata > Mammalia > Artiodactyla > Bovidae > Bos > Bos grunniens. The sequence goes on along the minus strand of NC_141178.1, from coordinate 61,987,827 downwards.
ATATCCACAACAATTCAGGCCCTATACCTGTGCTCAGTCATGTGCCCCCTTCTCACGAATGTCTACTGATTTTGCAAAGCAAAGAGGGAGATGGGCAGATGTTTCTGGCTGTTGTGGGCAGCAGGTCCAGGGTGCCCATGTAGTGGAGAGGGCATGGGGATGGAGGGCAGAGAGGAGGGAGCAGGTGCCCTCTGGAGTTGCAGTGGGTCTGCCATCAGGAGGGGAGGGAGTGGAGGCAGCCCAGCCATTGCCAGGAGGCAGCACCCAGGACTTATAGACAGAGCTGTTTGGACTTCATCCTAAAGGAAAGCTGCAGAGCTTAAAGACTTTTGAATAGGGAATGCCATTTATGTTTTATTTTTATTTTTGATTGAAGTACAGTTGATTTACAATATTGTTTGCTTCAGGTGTACAGCAAACTGATTCAGTTATACTTATGTAATTTTTCCAATTCTTTTCTGCTATAGGAAAAGACACTGAATATACACGATATTAAGTAGAGTTCCCTGTGCTCTACAGTAGGTCCTTGTTGACTACCTATTTTATGTGTGTGTGTGTGTGTGTGTGTGTGTGTGTGTGAAAGTTGCTCAGTCATTTCTGACTCTTTGAGACCCCATGGACTATAGCCCGTCAAGCTGCACCATCCATAGGATTCTCCAGGCAAGAATACTGGAGTGGGTTGCCTTCTCCAGGGATCTTCCTGACCCAGGGATCAAACCCGGGTCTGCCACATTGCAGGCAGACTTTTTACCATTTGAGCCACCAGGGAAGCTCTCTCTCTCTCTCTGTCTCTCTGTCTCTCTGTCTCTCTCTGTCTCTCTCTCTCTCTCTCTCTCTCTCTCTCTCTATAAACATATGAAGCAATGTGAGAATCCCAAACTCCTAATTTATCCCTCCCTGATTTTAATAGCTGTAAGTTTGTTTTCTGTGTCTGTGAGTCTGTTTCTGTTTTGCAAACAAGTTCAATTGTATCATTTTCTTAGATTTTACATATAAATGACATTTAGAATTACATTTTAGGAAGGTCATTCTGGCCACAAAGCCAAGAAGTAGATGGAGGGGTGGGGCTGGAAGGGGAGGGTGGGGAGGCGGTTGCCAGGCTGGGGCAGGGTGCAGGGTGTCGGGGGGTGGGGGGGTGGGGGGACTGGCCCTGCTTGAGGAAGCACTGTGACCAGTGAAGAACAGTGAGGAAGATGGAGGGATTCCAGAGATGTGCCTGATGCATCTCCTTGGAGGAGGCTGAACCCCTTGTTCTCCCGCAGGAAGAGAGGAGACTAATTCCTCTGCTTATAGAGTGGGAACGGCAGTGCATTTGTCTAACACTTATTTACTGAGTATCTATTATGTGTTGAGCATGAATGCTCCAGGGATTCTAGCAGCTCATAACTTCCAGCTTGTGGGAAGGATTAAAGACGCTGCAGAAGCATGTGGTCAAATAACGTCTTCAGAACTGGGTGTGAGAATGAGACCACTGGGGTATGCAATCACAGATTCACTTGCCAAGCAGGCTGCGTGCTTCCAAGGCATCACGAAACTCACTGAAAACCTAATGTGCCCATTTTCATCTAGACATTGAGGAGGCTTACAGAAAAACAGACAATCAGCTGACGGCAATGATTGTACTGCTCAGAGCTCTGACACAGTTGCGCACATGTTCAAAAGCAAAGATACTTAAGTTGTCCAAAAACTGACAAATTTAGGAAAAAAGAATGTGTTGGCTCGTTTCAGTGTTCCTAAAGGGAGAGACAAGGATACTGAACAGATCTTACATGAATCCCCGCGATGAGCAGATGAGCATTTGTAAACAGTGAGAATGTGAGGCCATGAGATTCTTCTAAAGCCTTTTTGTAGCTGACTCATGACCGCCAAAAACATGAAGAGATTAAGGGTTTAAGAATATCTTGATATTAAGAAAGTACAGGAGTGCAAGAGTGCAATCTTCTCCCATATCCATTCTAAGTGATGAAATTCAGCTTGCCGAGGGGTCCCTGTGACAGGTTCCTTGCTATCTCAAGGTAGAGCCCTAAGCTGAAATGGCTAAGGTGAAGAGCGCTTACCTTAAGACCAGTCCTGCCCTGGGATGCGCAAAATGAATGGAGATGGAGCCTAGGTGTGCATGGACAGTTCCAGGCTGTGGAGGCTGGACGTTGGGAAGCTGAGAGTGGTTCCTGGGCAGGAGGGCACTTAGCAGAGCAGCCTCACTACTCAGGGTGTACCCTGCCCTCTGAGGGCTTCTGCAAAACAAATGTGGATGCTGTTTTTACTTTTCACCTTTTTTTCATAAAAGTGAAACTTCTCTTTGGATTTCCTTCAGTTAGTGAAACCAGATAGTGATGTAGGTCTTTTGTAAAAGCAGTGTGGCATGAAGCAGACTTTCAGAAATTGGGGGATTCTTGATTACTTCTCATATTTTTATATAAAACTTGCTTTCAGAATAACATTTACCTCTTAGGTCTAAGCAAAGCACTGGTTTGTTTTGTTTATTCCCAGGAATCAGTGACACCAAGGGAACCAAAGGAAGAAACACTGCTAGTTTGTTTATTTTTTCTTAGGAAAAACAATCAGTTTGTGGCTGAATTGCACTCCCTGCCAGTTTATATGTTGAAGTTTCTACCCCTAGTAGGTCAGAATGTGAATGTATTTGAAGATAGAGTTTCTAAAGAGGTAACTAAATTGCAGTGATGTTATAGGCCTGACTCTAATCCCATAGGACTGTTGTCCTCATAAAAAGAGGAGGTCAGGACGCAGCCAGACAGAGGCAAGACCCTGTTAAGATGCAGGAGAGGATGGCCACCTACAAGCCAAGGAGAGAGGCCTCAGAAGAAGCCAACTCTGTGGTCAGATTGATCCCAGAAATCTAACCTTCAGAACTGTGAGAGAGTGAATTTCTGTTGTTGAAGTTGCCCTGTCTGTGGTGCTATGTTATGGCAGCCCTAACACCTCCTTAGTTTGTGGACAGCGTTTCTGCTAAAGAATGGATTTAACAGCTAAGTGTTTAGATATTTCTTATCCACTGTGTGAAATAGTATTTGACGCTTCTATAGGACAAAATCATTTAAAAAATGAAAGCTGTGCATTAGTTAAACTGACATCTAAAAATAAGATGCCAAAGAGCACTGTGGCCTGCACATGAGTGGAACAGACAAGGAAATTTTATTGTTAACCATCTACTGATAAATTATTGATATAGCTTCACATTACTGGTAAATAAGGCAGAAAATCATCCCATTTGCATGCCAAATTGCCTCTGGGGGCTTCCCCTCCTTGCGTTTGTGCTAACATAGTAACAAAAAAAATTGTTGCTAGATTTCTAAAGAAACTGCTTTCCTGAGTGACATGAAAATAAGATAAATCCCACATGCCTGTTGCTGAAACCATAGTGTTGAGTTAAAAAAGGTAGGAGGATGAGATTTACTCTTAAAGGTGGGATTCAATACTTCATACAATTTTCCAAGTGTTTTCTTCATCAAAGGATTTGTAACCGGATTGCAAGTTCTTGCTCATAGGTAGTCGCTTGCATTGAATACATGGTATCCTATTTTCATGACATTCAGTCTCATAAGTGATACTATAAAATGATTACTCACCTGCTGATCTGTCTATGGCGACATCTGAAAGTGCTCAGATGGCCGCTGTCCCTGCATGAGTCTGACTGCTTATTTCTGAAAAGTGTAGAGCTCTTAATGGAGATCGCGCGAGTGAGAAGTAACCTGTGGGATCTCATTTGCCTGGGAGGTGGACTTCTGAGAACATGCTTTTTTAATGTCAGGGACTCAGGAATCAATTTCCTCCTCTAACTGTGAAATTCAATTTTGATTAAGAATCTAACCCTCCTTTGAAGCAATTACTGTGAAATTCTAAGTATAGGTATCTCCATCTTTTGTTTTTCTACTCTCAAAACCATCTCAAAGTGGCTCAATTGTTTTTAAAAAATCATTAACTAAACTAAAGGAGAAGGTTAATTTGGTTCAGTATCATTATCTTTTATTTTTTGTTTCCTTAAATAAGCATCAGGGCTTCTCTCTGCCCATCCCCCACCTTATTGTGAATGTGTGTCACATACTAATCACTCAAATATTTAATTAATGTCTAGGAAGTTTAAATATGTAGCGTTAGAACATGTGATTTTTCAGTGAAAAGCACATCAACTCTAAAGGTTTTTTTATTTATTAAGACAGCTTCTGTACTCTGTTGTACTTAATACTTTAGTACTGAGTTCACTCTATGTACTAAGTGCTGTGCTCGGTGCTGTGGATAACAGGTGTACACTCACAATGCCAGGCTCCAGTCTGGTGTGACAGAATGATGCCCCCAGGGGTGAGGCTGTCCTTTATGGTCCAGCTCTCACATCCATACATGACTACTTGAAAAATCATAGCTTTGACTACACAGACTTTTGTTGGTAAAGTGATGTCTCTGCTTTTTAATATGCTGTCTAGGTTTGTCATAGCTTTTCTTCCAAGGAGAAAGCCTCTTTCAATTTCATGGCTGCAGTCACTGTCCTCAGTGATTTGGGAGCTTAAGAAAATAAAGTCTGTCACTGTTTCCATTGTTTCCCCATCTATTTGCCATGAAGTGATGGGACCAGATGTTATGATCTTAGTTTTATGAATGTTGAGTTTTTATTTATTTATTTATTTTAACTGGAGGCTAAATACTTTACAGTATTGTAGTGGTTTTGCCATACATTGACATGAATCAGCCATGGGTATAAATGTGTTGAGTCAGCCTTTTCACGCTCCTCTTTCACCTTCATTAAGAGACTCTTTAGTTCCTCTTTGCTTTCTGCCATGAGAATGGCATCATCTGCATATCCTAGGTTGTTGATATTTCTCCTAGCAGTCTTAACTCCAGCTTGTGATTCAAGTTGATTAAATAGGGTAATAGTAAATAACTAATAGTGAGAAATTAGATAAGTATATGCTTTCAAAATCCTGAATATTGTTGGAAGAGAAAAGGATGGATATTAACATGAGACAATAAGAGGGTTAGGATATGGACTATGAGAGGGGTCAGTAAGTGCCTAAATGTTTTTGAAATGAAGCTTCTAAATTAACCCCAAGATGCTCACCATTCCAAGATCCAATGGTAGATGGCCCTAGGGTAGATGTTTTCATCTTCATGGGAGAAATCAGGGGGAAAGAGGAGAGACCTGGGTCACAGGGAGGCCAGAACTCAGCAGAGCAAATTCCATCAGGCTTTAGGATGGAGAAAATCAGGGGAGAAATCAGGGGGAAAGAGGGAGACCTGGGTCACAAGGAGGCCAGAACTCAGCAGAGCAAATTCCATCAGGCTTTAGGATGTTTTTCTCAGAGCCTTGATGCTCCATTGTCTGGGCCTTTTAGGGCGGTAACTCTGCCCTCTCGGCTGAGATCTTGTCTATCAGGCCCCGCAATCCCTGGCTCTGCCCTTGAAGTTGCTCTTCCTTCATCCTGTCTCATTTCCTGTGCTGGTGGTGATTCTACAAGTATAAAATTCTCAAAAACCTTGTTGACCTTTTGTACAATTCATGGGGTCTGAGCCATCAGAAGAAAGAATCCTCCCTCGGTCGCTCCTGAATAGGCATCTCTACCCTGATTTCTGTGGAGTCGTGTGACTGGGCACATGAGACGCACACCTGACCTCTGTCTGCAGTCCTCCAGCTGCATACTGGCCTGTCTCAGGATGTGGCTTCTTCAAATTATCACAGGCTAGCTCCTTTTTACTTTACAATCACTCTCTCGGTTTCTCTCTTTTTCTCTCACATTTTACTGTGACAACTAGGAGAAAGCAGGCTGCACCTTCCATGCTCTCCTTGCAGATCTCAGGTAATGCTGAAGTTCACTGCTACCATCCAACCCTAGGGTGTTATCCAGTCATGTTCCCTGACTCTTGACTACCAGGATGGCCTTTCCTCAACTGTCCACTAATACGGCCATTATTACCTTCTTAAGTCTCAACAGAGGCACCTTGAATGTCTGTACATCTAACAACAGCTCTTAAATAATTCAGGCTTTTTCTATTAAGAAAAAGGCTTCCACCCTCCATCCATTTCCTAATTCCAAAGCATTTGCACATTTTATTTGTTAAAGCAGCAACACACTCTCTAATACCAACCTCTGTGTTTATTTCCTGGAATTCTGATTACAAAGTATCACAAATTGGGTGGTTTAGGACAACACAGATTTATTCTCTGGAAGTTTTGGAGACTAGAAGCCCAAGATTTCAAGAGGACCAAGCTTCCTCTGAGGCGCTGGGTATAAGAGTTCATCCTTCCTCATCAGGAAGTTATGAGAACCAAGAAAAGAAATGACTGTTCCATACTTGGATGTTAAGGAAGACCATCTATGAGGACATGTTGTTCAAGTAGTCTATTGTTGAGTAGCAATCACTGAAGGTCAGTATAAAGAAAATGGGTGTTTTACCAAGGTTTAGTCAGTTGTATAAAATGCATGAAACTCAACCTGTGCTATTGGTGGAAGGTAAATATCAACATGTCTTTCCTAGAAAATGAGATCATTGAATTGCTGAGAACATGTGATGCCTTTATGGCAGTTATTCAGTTCAGTTCAGTTGCTCAGTCATGTCCAACTCTTGTACCCAAATTCATGTCCATTGAGTTGGTGATGCCATACAACCATCTCATCCTATATTGCTCCCTTCTCCTCCTACCCTCAATCATTCCCAGCATCAGGGTCTTTTCCAATGAGTCACCTCTTCACATCAGGTAGCCAAAGTATTGGAGTTTCATTTTCTTTTTTTTCAGTTTTGTTTATTTATTTTTTACTTTACAATATTGTATTGGTTTTGCCATACATTGACATGAATCCACCATGGGTGTCCCATCCTGAACCCCCCTCCCACCTCCCTCCCCATCCCATCCCTCTGGGTCATCCCAGTGAACCAGCCCTGAGCACCCTACCCTATATCATGCATCAAACCTGGACTGGCGATTCGTTTCACATCTGATAATTTACATGGTTCAATGCCATTCTCCCATATCATCCTGCCCTTGCCCTCTCCCAGAGTCAGAAAGACTGTTTTATAAGTCTGTGTCTCTTTTGCTGTCTCACATACAGGGTTATCGTTACCATCTTTCTAAATTCCATATATATGTGTTAGTATACTGTATATTGGTGTTTTTCTTTCTGGCTTACTTCACTCTGTATAATAGGCTCCAGTTTCATCCACCTCATTAGAACTGATTCAAATGCATTCTTTTTAATGGCTGTGTAATACTCCATCGTGTATATGTACCACAGCTTTCTTATCCATTCATCTGCTGATGGGCATCTAGGTTGCTTCCATGTCCTGGCTATTATAAGACTGGGGTACATGTGTCTTTTTTCAATTCTGGTTTCCTCGGTGTGTATGCCCAGCAGTGGGATTGCTGGGTCATATGGCAGTTCTATTTCCAGTTTTTTAAGGAATCTCCATACTGTTCTGATAGTGGCTGTACTAGTTTGATTCCCACCAACAGTGTAAGAGGGTTCCCTTTTCTCCACACCTTCTCCAGTATTTATTGCTTGTAGACTTTTGCATAGCAGCCATTCTGACTGGAGTAAAATGGTACCTCATAGTGGTTTTGATTTGCATTTCTCTGATAATGAGTGATGTTGAGCATCTTTTCATGTGTTTGTTAGCCATCTGTATGTCTTCTTTGGAGAAATGTCTGTTTAGTTCTTTGGCCTACTTTTTGATTGGGTCATTTATTTTTCTGGAATTGAGCTGCAGGAGTTGCTTGTATATTTTTGAGATTAATTCTTTGTCCATTGCTTCATTTCCTATTATTTTCTCACATTCTGAAGGCTGTCTTTTCACTTTGCTTATAGTTTCCTTTGTTGTTCAGAAGCTTTTAATTTTAATTAGGTCCCATTTGTTTATTTTTGCTTTTATTTCCAATATTCTGAGAGGTGGGTTGTAGAGGATTCTGCAGTGATTTATGTTGGAGAGTGTTTTGCCTATGTTTTCGTCTAGGAGTTTTATAGTTTCTGGTCTTACATTTAGATCTTTAATCCATTTTGAGTTTATTTTTGTGTATGGTGTTAGGAAGTGATCTAGTTTCATTCTTTTACAAGTGGTTGACCAGATTTCCCAGCACCACTTGTTAAAGAGATTGTCTTTTCTCCATTGTATATTCTTGCCTCCTTTGTCAAAGATAAGGTGTCCATAGGTGTGTGGATTTATCTCTGGGCTTTCTATTTTGTTCCATTGATCTATATGTCTGTGTTTGTGCCAGTACCATACCGTCTTGATGACTGTGGCTTTGTAGTAAAGCCTGAAGTCTGCCAGGTTGATTCCTCCAGTTCCATTCTTCTTTCTCAAGATTGCTTTGGCTATTCCAGGTTTTTTGTATTTCCATACAAATTGTGAAATTATTTGTTCTAGCTCTGTGAAAAATACCATTGGTAGCTTGATAGGGATTGCATTGAATCTATAGATTGCTTTGGGTAGTATACTCATTTTCACTATATTGATTCTCCTGATCCATGAACACGGTATATTTCTCCATCTATTTGTGTCATCTTTGATTTCTTTCACCAGTGTTTTAAAGTTTTCTATATATAGGTCTTTTGTTTCTTTGGGTATATATATTCCTAAGTATTTTATTCTTTTCATTGCAATGGTGAATGGAATTGTTTCCTTAATTTCTCTTTCTGTTTTCTCATTGTTAGTGTATTGCAATGCAAGGGATTTCTGTGTGTTGATTTTATATCCTGAAACTTTACTATATTTGTTGATTAGTTCTAGTAATTTTCTGGTGGAGTCTTCAGGGTTTTCTATGTAGAGGATCATGTCATCTGCAAACAGTGAGAGTTTTATTTCTTCTTTTCCAATCTGGCTTCCTTTTATTTCTTTTTCTTCTCTGATTGCTGTGGCCAAAACTTCCAAAACTATGTTGAATAATAGTGGTGAGAGTGGGCACCCTTGTCTTGTTCCTGACTTTAGGGGAAATGCTTTCAATTTTTCACCATTGAGGATAATGTTTGCTGTGGGTTTGTCATAAATAGTTTTTATTATGTTGAGGTATGTTCCTTCTATTCCTGCTTTCTGGAGGGTTTTTATCATAAATGGATGTTGAATTTTGTCAAAGGCTTTCTCTGCCTTTATTGAGATAGTCATATGGTCTTTATTTTTCAATTTGTTAATGTGGTGTATTACATTGATTGATTTGCAGATATTGAAGAATCCTTGCATCCCTGAGATAAAGCCCACTTGGTCATGATGTATGATCTTTTTAGTATGTTGTTGGATTCTGTTTGCTAGAATTTTGTTAAGGATTTTTGCATCTATGTTCATCAGTGATATTGGCCTGTAGTTTTCTTTTTTTGTGGGATCTTTGTCAGGTTTTGGTATTAGGATGATGGTGGCCTCATAGAATGAGTTTGGAAGTTTACCTTTCTCTGCAATATTTTGGAAGAGTTTGAGTAGGATAGGTGTTAGCTCTTCTCTAAATTTTTGGTAGAATTCAACTGTGAAGCCATCTGGACCTGGGCTTTTGTTTGCTGGAAGATTTCTGATTACAGTTTCAATTTCTGTGTTTGTGATGGGTCTGTTAAGATTTTCTATTTCTTCCTGGTTCAGTTTTGGAAACGTGTTTTTCTAAGAGTTTGTCCGTTTCTTCCAAGTTGTTCATTTTATTTGCATATAGTTGCTGATAATAATCTCTTATGATCCTTTGTATTTCTGTGTTGTCTGTTGTGATCTCTCCATTTTCATTTCTAGTTTTGTTGATTTGATTTTTCTCCCTTTGTTTCTTGATGAGTCTGGGTAATGGTTTATCAATTTTATTTATCTTCTCAAAGAACCAGCTTTTGGCTTTGTTGATTTTTGCTATGGTCTCTTTTGTTTCTTTGCATTTATTTCTGCCCTAATTTTTAAGATTTCTTTACTTCTACTAACCCTGGGGTTCCTCATTTCTTCTTTTTCTAGTTGCTTTAGGTGTAGAGTTAGGTTATTTATTTGACTTTTTTCTTGTTTCTTGAGATAAGCCTGTATTGCTATGAACCTTCCCCTTAACACTGCTTTTACAGTGTCCCATATATTTTGGGTTATTGTGTTTTCATTTTCATTCATTTATATGCATATTTTAATTTCTCTTTTGATTTCTTCTGTGATTTGTTGGTTATTCAGCAGTGTGTTGTTCAGCCTCCATATGTTGGAATTTTTAATAGTTTTTCTCCTGTAATTGACATCTAATCTAACTGCGTTGTCGTCAGAAAACATGCTTGTAATGATTTCAGTTTTTTGTTTTTGTTTTTTTTAATTTACCAAGGCCTAGATTTATGGCTAGGATGTGATCTATCCTGGAGAAGGTTCCGTGTGTGCTTGAGAAAAAGGTGAAATTCATTGTTGTGGAGTGAAATGTCCTATAGATATCAATTAGGTCTAACTGGTCTATTGTATCATTTAAAGTTTGTGTTTCCTTGTTAATTTTATGTTTAGTTGATCTATCCCTATGTGTGAGTGGGGTATTAAAGTCTCCCTCTATTATTGTGTTATTGTTAATTTCCCCTTTCATACTTGTTAGCATTTGTCTTACATATTGTGGTGCTCCTATGTTGGGTGCATATATATTTATAATTGTTATATCTTCTTCTTGGATTGATCCTTTGATCATTATGTAGTGTCCATCTTTGTCTCTTTTCACAGCCTTTGTATTAAAGTCTATTTTTTCTGATATGAGTATTGTTCCTCCTGCCTTCTTTTGGTATCTATTTGCATGGAATATCTTTTTCCAGCCCTTCACTTTCAGTCTGTACGTGTCCCTTGTTTCAAGGTGGGTCTCTTGTAGACAACATATATAGGGGTCTTGTTTTTGTATCCATTCAGCCAGTCTTTGTCTTTTGGTTGGGGCATTCAACCCATTTACATTTAAGGCAATTATTGATAAGTATGATCCAGTTGCCATTTACTTTATTGTTTTGGGTTTGAGTTTATGCACCCTGTCTGTGTTTCTTGTCTAGGGAAGATCCTTTAGTATTTGTTGGAGAGCTGGTTTGGTGGTGCAGAATTCTCTCAGCTTTTGCTTGTCTGTAAAGCTTTTGATTTCTCCTTCATATTTGAGATCCTTGCTGGGTATGGTAATGTGGGCTATAGGTTATTTTCTTTCATCACTTTAAGTATGTCCTGCCATTCCCTCCTGGCCTGAAGAGTTTCTATTGAAAAATCAGCTGTTATCCTTATGGGAATCCCCTTGTGTGTTATTTGTTGTTTTTCTCTTGCTGCTTTTAATATTTGTTCTTTGTGTTTGATCTTTGTTAATTTGATTAATATGTGTCTTGGGGTGTTTTGCCTTTGGCTTAGACCTGGGGAGTGCATACAACCCAGGGCCAGCATCAGACAGTTCTGGCAGATCGACCTAGAGCCTGAGCAGTGTAGACTGGGGAAGGACACACACTGTGAGCGGGGACAAACACAGTGTGGCTGCATTACTGTGAGCACATGCCAGTGATATTTGTTTGCAGTGTTCCTCCCTCGCCACAGCACGACTGAACAAGGGAGCCTAAAAAAAGTGACTGCCACTGCCCCACCCTTGTGTCAGGGTGGAAATTAGACACTGAAGAGACCAGAAAACAGAAAGAGTTAAACAGAGGGAACTGCTTTGGAAGTGACAGGTGCAATAGATTAAAACCCTGTCGTTAGCACTGACTACATAGGAAGGAGCCTATAGACCTTGAGAAGTACAAGCTGGACCAAGGAACTATCTGAAAATGAACTGACCCCACATTGTTCACAACAGCTCCAGAGGAAGTCCTAGATATATTTTTACAATTATCATTTTTTTAATTAAAAAATTTTAAGTCCCCTATTACTCCCTTAATTTTCATTTTTATAACCTAGTGTTACCTTGCAAAAAAAAGACCCCATTTTTAAAGCAAACTTCACATATATATATATTTTATAATTTTTGTGACCTTTTTTAATATTGTATTTTTGAGAATTTAACCTCTACTCTAGATTTTTAATCTTTGCTTTTTGGTATTTGGTATCAATTTTGTACCTTTAAGAACCCAATCTTCAGTACCCATTTTTATTTGGTAGTGAGACCACTGGCCTGATTGCTCTCTCCCCCTTTTGACTCTCTTTCTCTCCACCAAGTCGCCTCTATCTCCCCCCTCCCCCTTTTCTTCTCTACCCAACTCAGTGAATCTCTTTGTGTGTTCCAGGCTGTGGAGAACACTTAGGGAACTAACTGATTACTGGCTGGATCTGTCTCTCTCCTTTTGATTCCCACTTTTATCCTCCTGACCACCTCTGTCTCCTTCCCCCCTCTTCTCTTCCCTGTGTAACACTGTGAACATCTCTGAGGGATCCAGACTGTGGAGAGCACATAAGGAAGTGATTACTGGCTAGCTTGCTCTCTCCCCTTTTGATTCCCCCTCTTCTCCTCCTAGTGACCTCTATCTCCCTCCTCCCTCTTCTCTTCTCCATGTAACTCTATGTACCTCTCTGAGTGTCTGTCACTGTGGAGAAACTTTTCATCATTAACCTAGATGTTTTATTATCAGTGCTGTATAGATGGAGAAGTCTTGAGGCTACTGCAAGAATAAGACTGAAAACCAGAGGCAGGAGGCTTAAGTGCAAATCCTGAGAACACAAGAGAACTCCTGACTCCAGGGAACATTAATCAAAAGAAGTTCATCAAACGCCTCCATACGTACACTGAAACCAAGCACCACCCAAGGGCCAACAATTTCCAGAGAAAGACATACCAGGCAAATTCCCCAGCAACACAGGAATATAGCTCTGAGTTTCAATATACAGGCTGCCCAAAGTCACATCAAACCCATTGACATCTCAAAACTCATTACTGGACACTTCATTGCACTCCAGAGAGAAGAAATCCAGCTCTACCCACCAGAACACCAATACAAGCTTCCCTAACCAGGAAACTTTGACAAGCCACCCGTCTTGCCCCACCCACAGTGAGGAACCTCCACAATAAAGAGGAACCACAAACTGCCAGAATGCAGAAAGGCCACCCCAAACACAGCAATATAAACAAGATGAAAAGGCAGAGAAATACCCAGCAGGTAAAGGAACAGGATAAATGCCCACCAAACCAAACAAAAGAGGAAGAAATAGGGAATCTACCTGATAAAGAATTCCGAATAATGATAGTGAAAATGATCCAAAACCTTGAAAACAAATTGGAGTTACAGATAAACAGCCTGGAGACAAGGATATAGAAGATGCAAGAAAGGTTTAACAAGGACCTAGAAGAAATAAAAAAGAGTCAATATATAATGAATAATGCAAAAAGTGAGATCAAAAACACTCTGGAGAGAACCAACAGTAGAATAATGGAGACAGAAGATAGGATAAGTGAGATAGAAGATAGAACGGTAGAAATAAATGAAACAGAGAGGAAAAAATAAAAAAGAATTAAAAGAAATGAGGACAACCTCAGAGACCTCTGGGACAATGTTAAGCACCCCAATATTCGAATCATAGGGGTCCCAGAAAAAGAAGACAAAAAGAAAGACCATGAAAAAATACTTGAGGAGATAATAGTTGAAAACTTTCCTAAAATGGGGAAGGAAATAATCACCCAAGTCCAAGAAACCCAGAGAGTCCCAAACAGGATGGAGTTTCATTTTCAACATCAGTCCTTCCAATGAACATTCAGGACTGATCTCCTTTAGGATGGTCTGGTTGGACCTCCTAGCAGTCCAAAGGGACTCTCAAGAGTCTTCTCCAACACCACGGTTCAAAAGCATCAATTCTTTGGTGCTCAGCTTTCTTTATAGTCCAACTCTCACATCCATACATGACTACTAGAAAAACCATAGCCTTGACTATACATGCCTTTTTGCATTTCTTTTTCTTGGGGATAATCTTTTTTTTTTAATTTTATTTTATTTTTAAACTTTACATAATTGTATTAGTTTTGTCAAAGATCAAAATGAATCTGCCACAGGTATACATGTGTTCCCCATCCTGAACCCTCCTCCCTCCTCCCTCCCCATACCCTCCCTCTGGGTCGTCCCAGTGCACTAGCCCCAAGCATCCAGTATCGTGTATCGAACCTGGACTGGCAACTCGTTTCTTACATGATATTTTACATGTTTCAATGTCATTCTCCCAAATCTTTCCACCCTCTTCCTCTCCCACAGAGTCCATAAGACTGTTCTATACATCAGTGTCTCTTTTGCTGTCTCGTACACTGGGTTATTGTTACCATCTTTCTAAATTCCATATATATGTGTTAGTATACTGTATTTATGTTTTTCCTTCTGGCTTACTTCACTCTGTATAATAGGCTCCAGTTTCATCCACCTCATTAGAACTGATTCAAATGTATTCTTTTTAATGGCTGAGTAATACTCCATTGTGTATATGTGCCACTGCTTTCTTATCCATTCATCTGCTGATGGACATCTAGGTTGCTTCCATGTCCTGGCTATTATAAACAGTGCTGGGATGAACATTGGGGTACACGTGTCTCTTTCCCTTCTGGTTTCCTCAGTGTGTATGCCCAGCAGTGGGATTGCTGGATCATAAGGCAGTTCTATTTCCAGTTTTTAAAGGAATCTCCACACTGTTCTCCATATGGCTGTACTAGCTTGCATTCCCACCAACAGTGTAAGAGGGTTCCCTTTTCTCCACACCCTCTCCAGCATTTATTATTTGTAGACTTTTGGATCACAGCCATTCTGACTGGTGTGAAATGGTACCTCATAGTGGTCTTGATTTGCATTTCTCTGATAATGAGTGATGTTGAGCATCTTTTCATGTGTTTGTTAGCCATCTGTATGTCTTCTTTGGAGAAATGTCTATTTAGTTCTTTGGCCCATTTTTTGATTGGGTCGTTTATTTTTCTGGAGTTGAGCTGTAGGAGTTGCTTGTATATTTTTGAGATGAGTTGTTTGTCAGTTGCTTCATTTGCTATTATTTTCTCCCATTCTGAAGGCTGCCTTTTCACCTTACTAATAGTTTCCTTTGATGTGCAGAAGCTTTTAAGGTTAATTAGGTCCCATTTGTTTATTTTTGATTTTATTTCCAATATTCTGGGAGGTGGGTCATAGAGGATCCTGCTGTGATGTATGTCAGAGAGTGTTTTGCCTATGTTCTCCTCTAGGAGTTTTATAGTTTCTGGTCTTACTTTGAGATCTTTAATCCATTTTGAGTTTATTTTTGTGTATGGTGTTAAAAAGTGTTCTAGTTTCATTCTTTTACAAGTGGTTGACCAGATTTCCCAGCACCACTTGTTAAAGAGATTGTCTTTAATCCATTGTATATTCTTGCCTCCTTTGTCAAAGATAAGGTGTCCATATGTGCATGGATTTATCTCTGGGCTTTCTATTTTATTCCATTGATCAATATTTCTGTCTTTGTGCCAGTACCATACTGTCTTGATAACTGTGGCTTTGTAGTAGAGCCTGAAGTCAGGTAGGTTGATTCCTCCAGTTCCATTCTTCTTTCTGAAGATCGCTTTGGCTATTCGAGGTTTTTTGTATTTCCATACAAATTGTGAAATTATTTGTTCTAGCTCTGTGAAGAATACTGTTGGTAGCTTGATAGGGATTGCGTTGAATCTATAAATTGCTTTGGGTAGTATACTCATTTTCACTATATTGATTCTTCCAATCCATGAACACGGTATATTTCTCCATCTATTAGTGTCCTCTTTGATTTCTTTCACCAGTGTTTTATAGTTTTCTATATATAGGTCTTTAGTTTCTTTAGTTAGATATATTCCTAAGTATTTTATTCTTTCCGTTGCAATGGTGAATGGAATTGTTTCCTTAATTTCTCTTTCTGTTTTCTCATTATTAATGTATAGGAATGCAAGGGATTTCTGTGTGTTGATTTTATATCCTGCAACTTTACTATAGTCATTGATTATTTCTAGTAATTTTCTGGTGGACTCTTTAGGGTTTTCTATGTAGAGGATCATGTCATCTGCAAATAGTGATAGTTTTACTTCTTCTTTTCCAATTTGGATTCCTTTTATTTCTTTTTCTGCTCTGATTGCTGTGGCCAAAACTTCCAAAACTGTGTTGAACAGTAATGGTGAAAGTGGGCACCCTTGTCTTGTTCCTGACTTTAGAGGAAATGCTTTCAATTTTTCACCATTGAGGATAATGTTTGCTGTGGGTTTGTCATATATAGCTTTTATTATGTTGAGGTATGTTCCTTCTATTCCTGCTTTCTGGAGAGTTTTTATCACAAATGGATGTTGAATTTTGTCAAAGGCTTTCTCTGCATCTATTGAGATAATCATATGGTTTTTATTTTTCAATTTGTTAATGTGGTGTATTACATTGATTGATTTGCAGATATTGAAGAATCCTTGCATCCCTGGAATAAAGCCCACTTGATCATGGTGTATGATCTTTTTAATGTGTTGTTGGATTCTGATTGTTAGAATTTTGATAAGGATTTTGTCATCTATGTTCATCAGTGATATTGGCCTGTAGTTTTCTTTTTTTGTGGGATCTTTGTCAGGTTTTGGTATTAGGATGATGGTGGCCTCATAGAATGAGTTTGGAAGTTCACCTTCCTCTGCAATTTTCTGGAAGAGTTTGAGCAGGATAGGTGTTAGCTCTTCTCTAAATTTTTGGTAGAATTCAACTGTGAAGCCGTCTGGACCAGGGCTTTTGTTTGCTGGAAGATTTTTTATTACAGTTTCAATTTCCGTGCTTGTGATAGGTCTGTTAAACGATACAATAGACCAGTTAGACCTAATTGATATCTATAGGACATTTCATCCCAAAACAATGAATTTCACCTTTTTCTCAAGCGCACATGGAACCTTCTCCAGGATAGATCACATCCTGGGCCATAAAGCTAGCCTTGGTAAATTCAAAAAAATAGGAATCATTCCAAGCATTTTTTCTGACCACAATGCAGTAAGATTAGATCTCAATTACAGGAGAAAAACTATTAAAAATTCCAACATATGGAGGCTGAACAACACACTGCTGAATAACCAACAAACCACAGAAGAAATAAAAAAAGAAATCAAAATTTGCATAGAAATGAATGAAAATGAAAACACAACAACCCAAAACCTGTGGGACACGGTAAAAGCAGTCCTAAGGGGAAAGTTCATAGCAATACAGGCACACCTCAAGAAACAAGAAAAAACTCAAATAAATAACCTAACCCTACACCTAAAGCAACTAGAAAAGGAAGAAATGAAGAACCCCAGGGTTAGTAGAAGGAAAGAAATCTTAAAAATTAGGGCAGAAATAAATGCAAAAGAAACAAAAGAGACCATAGCAAAAATCAACAAAACCAAAAGCTGGTTCTTTGAAAGGATAAATAAAATTGACAAACCATTAGCCAGACTCATCAAGAAACAAAGGGAGAAAAATGAAATCAACAAAATTAGAAATGAAAATGGAGAGATCACAACAGACAACACAGAAATACAAAGGATCATAAGAGAGTACTATCAACAATTATATGCCAATAAAATGGACAACGTGGAAGAAATGGACAAATTCTTAGAAAAGTACAACTTTCCAAAACTCGACCAGGAAGAAATAGAAAATCTTGGGGATAATCTTGATGCCTGTCTCCTGTACAGTGTCACAAGCCTCCGTCCATAGTTAATCAGGCACTTTGTCTATCAGATCTAGCCCCTTAAATGTATTTCTCACTTCCACTGTATAAACATAAGGGATTTGAGAGTCCCTTGGACTGCAAGGAGATCCAACCAGTCCATTCTGAAGGAGATCAGCCCTGGGATTTCTTTGGAAGGAATGCTGCTAAAGCTGAAACTCCAGTACTTTGGCCACCTCTTGCGAAGAGTTGACTCATTGGAAAAGACTCTGATGCTGGGAGGGATTGGGGGCAGGAGGAGAAAGGGATGACAGAGGATTAGATGGCTGTATGGCATCACTGACTCGATGGACGTGAGTCTGAGTGAACTCCGGGAGTTGGTATTGGACAGGGAGGCCTGGCATGCTGCGATTCATGGGGTCGTGAAGAGTCGGACATGACTGAGCGACTGATCTGATCTGATCTGATACCTGAATGGCAGTTATTAAGACACAGGTTATAGCTGAGCCAGTGGAAATGAATAGAGCACTGAGGTTAATCAGACGTGCAGAGCTAATAAGAGAAGAGGGAGAACAAACCCTAGAAGCTACCAGCAACGTGGGAAGGATACAAGAAGAGCTTCCTAACAGGGCTCAGTATGTAGGATGGGAGAGAGGGAGTGAGGATGGCAGTGTTGACCAGGGAGGTGGTGGGTCGTGATGTGAACAGGGAGATTGGTCAGGAGAAGGACATATGTGTGTCCCTTGGGTTTGGTAAATAGCCTCTTTGTGATCTATGGGCAAGATGTTTCCATGGAATCTGGGGGGAGTGTAATCAGCAAGTGTAGAGAGCAATTTCGGGTGGACTTGTGGTGGGAAGTGGCCTGAATGGGTGCAGTACATTCCTTTTTATAATTTAAAAAAATGAGAGAGAGTACACTGAGGTATGTATACTTAGGAGAAAAACCAGTTGGAAGGTTAAACGAAAGATACCAGAAAGGGAGGGAATCATGAATAACTCAGAGGATGTGGTTTTTGGAAGAGTTGAGATAGAGTGTAGATGGAAAGACTCACTTTGAATGGGAGACTGGAATTATCCAAAATCATTATAAAAAGAAAAAGGCTTTGATGATATCCTTTCAGGGGTTGTCAGAGTAATTTCAGGCCTCTTTCATGTTCTTTACAATGAAAAAAAAAAGATCAAAGAAGCAGAAGCCACAGCACAAATCTGATCTTGAACTGGTTGTTTTCTGTGATCTCAGTGAGAAACAACTCCATGGGTCCAATTGTGTCAGTCAGTGATCGGCCTGGAAATGAATATTTCCCTGACACTCAGTTGTACTCTGCTGTGGGAGTGGAAAAGCCAGTCTCCTGCAAAGTGCAGCCACAGTCAACAGGAAACAGTCTCCAAGGGGCAATATAGTTACAGTTACTCACACCCCTTGCCAAGACTTTGTTCTCACAGCTTTTTGAGAGAAGTCTGGTTTTATTTTATCTTATATGCATTAATAAGGGAATTTTATTTTATATTAAAATCTCAGCAGTTCTTAAATGGCACTCCATCATGTGGTAACAAATAAATAGATAAATCAAAAATTTAAATATCACATAAAAGAATGCAGCTGAAGAAATGTAGTCTTCCTTGATGTTTATTTTCATTTTTGTAAGCACTTGTCATTATTTGAATTGATACATTAGTCCTGTTTGTGTTTACCAATGGAGAAAGTTGCCATTTTATGAAGCAGATATTAAACAAATCAATAGAAAACAGGAACTATTGCTTTTCATATGTTTGTTTCTGGGTTTATGGTGTTTTTTCATTAGTTAAATTTTACATATTCTTTCAGAATTTTCTTTGACTCTCTTACAGTGTTCCCGTTTAGACTATATATATATAGTCTATATGTATATATATAAAACAATATATGGACTACTAGGAGAAGAGATCCTTTACATTCCTTTAAAATCAGTTCAGTTTGATTCAGTTGCTCAGTCATGACCGACTTTCTGTCATCACATGGACTGCAGCATGCCAGGCTTCCCTGTCCATCACCAACTCCTGGAGCTTGCTCAAACTCATGTCCATAGAGTCAGTGATGCCATACAACCATCTCATCCTCTGTTGTCCCCTTCAACTCCTGCCTTCAGTCTTTCCCAGCATCAGGGTTTTTTCAAATGAGTCAGTTCTTCGCATCAGGTGGCCAAAATATCGGAGTTTCAGCTTCAGTATCAGTCCTTCCAATGAATATTCAGGACTGATTTCCTTTAGGATGGACTGGTTTGATCTCCTCGCAGTTTAAGGGACTTTCAAGAGTCATCTCTAACACCACAGTTCAAAAACATCAATTCTTCAGTGCTCAGCTTTCTTTATGGTCCAAATCTCACATCCATACATGACTACTGGAAAGACCATAGCTTCGACTAGATGGAACTTTGTCGGCAAGGTAATATCTCTGCTTTTTAATATGCTATCTAGGTTGGTCATAGCTTTTCTTCCAAAGAGCAAGTGTCTTTTAATTTCATGGCTGTGGTCACCATCTGCAGTGATTTTGGAGTCTAAGAAAATAAAGTTTGTCACTGTTTCCATTGTTGCCCCATCTATTTGCCATGGAGTGATGGGACTGGATGCCATTATCTTAGTCTTTTGAATGTTGAGTTTTAAGCCAACTTTTTCACTCTCCTCTTTCAATTTCATTAAGAGGCTCTTCAATTCCTCTTCACTTTTTGCCATAAGGTGGTGTCATCTGCAATGTGAGATTATTGATATTTCTCCCGGCAATCTTGATTCCAGCTTGTGCTTCATCCACCCTGGCATTTCACATGATGTACTCTGCATATAAATTAAATAAACAGGGTGACAATATACAGCCTTGATTTATTCCTTTCCTGATTTGGTACCAGTCTATTGTTTCATGTCTGGTTCTAACTGGTGCTTCTTGACCTGAATACAGATTTCTCAGGAGGCAAGTAAGGTGATCTGGTGTCCTCATCTCTTTAAGAATTTCCCACAGTTGGTTGTGATCTATATAGTCAAAGGCTTTGACATAGTCAATAAAACAGAACTGGATGTTTTGCTGGAATTCTTTTTCTGTGATCTAACGAATGCTGGCAATTTGGTCTCTTGTTCCTCTGCCTTTTCTAAAAATTCTCCAAATGAGGCTTTAAGAGTATGTGAATCAAGAACTTCTAGCTGGCGTATTGAGTGCAGCACTTTCACAGCATCATCTTTTAGGATTTGAAAGAGGTCAGCTGGAATTCCATCACCTTCACTAGCTCTGTTCATAGTGATGCTTCCTAAGGCCCCCTTGACTTTGCATTCCAGGATGTCTGGCTCTAGGTGAGTGATCACACAATCATGGTTGTCTGGGTCATTAAGATAATTTTTGTATAGTTCTTCTGTGTATTCTTGCCCCCTCTTCTTAATATCTTCTGCTTTTGTTAGGTTCATACAATTTCTATCCTTTATTGTGCCAATCTTTGCATGAAATATTCCCTTGGCATCTCTAATTTACTTGAAGTGCTCTCTAGTTTTTCCCATTCTATTGTTTTCCTCTATTTCTTTGCATTGATCACTGAAGAAGTCTTTCTTATCTATCCTTGCTGTTCTTCAGAACTCTGCATTCAGGTGGGTATATCTTTCCTTTTCTCCATTGCCTTTAGCTTCTCTTCTGTTCACAGCTATTTGTAAGGCCTCCTCAGACAACCATTTTGCCTTTTTGCCTTTCTTTTTCTTGGGGATGGTCTTGATGCCTGCATCCTGTACAGTGTTACGAACCTCTGTCCATAGTTCTTCAGGCACTCTATCAGATCTAATCGCTTGAATCTATTTGTCACTTCCACTGTATAATTTTAAGGGATTTGATTTAGGGCATATCTGAATGGTCTAATGGTTTTTCCTACTTTCTTCAATTTAAGTCTGAATTTGGCAATACGGAGTTCATGATCTGAGCCACAGTATGTTCCTGGTCTTGTTTTTGCTGACTGTATGGAGCGTCTCCATCTTTGGCTGCAAAGAATATAATCAATCTGATTTCGGTGTTGACCATCTGGTGATGTCCAAGTATAGAATCGTCTCTTGTGTTGTTGGAAGAGGGTGTTTGCTATGACCAGTGAGTTCTCTTGGAAAAACTATGCTAGCCTTTGCCCTGCTTCATTTTTTTCTCCAAGGCCAAATTTGCCTGTTTCTCCAGGTATCTCTTGACTTCCTACCTTTGCATTCCAGTCCCCTATAATGAAAAGGACGTCTATTTTAGGTGTTAATTCTGGGTCTTGTAAGTCTTCATAGAATCATCCAACCTCAGCTTCTAAGGCATTAGTGGTAGGGGCATAGACTTGGATTACTGTGATATTGAATGGTTTGCCTTGGAAATGAACAGAGATTATTCTGTCGCTTTTGAGATTGAACCCAAGTACTGCATTTTAGAGTCTTTTGTTGACTGAGGGCTACTCCATTTCTTCTAAGGGATTCTTGCCCATAGTAGTAGATATAATGGTCATCTCAATTAAATTCATTGATTCCAGTCCATTTTAGTTCACTGATTCCTAAAATGTTGATGTTCATTCTTGCCATCTCCTGTGTGATCACTTCCAATTTACCTTGATTCATAGACCTAACATTCCAGGTTCCTATGTAATGTTGAAATTAAAATCAGAGCCATCTCAAAATCAGTAATCATCTTTCATTGTGAAATACAGTAACTTATATTCCAAATATTTCAAATATAGGAATAGTTTCTCTCTTTAAATCATTTGATATAATGTAATCTCTTGAACCACAGATACCACCACTTTGATAGATTTTTCTTAAGTTTTTCTGTTTATTTATTTATTTATTTATTTTTATCAGATCCTTCTTTTTCACCTGCTCTTCCATTGCTTACTGGAGCATTGATTTTATATTTGTTGAATATTATTCTAGGTCTAGCTGAGAGGAGCCCAGAGATGAATGGGATTTATCCCTGTGCTCAACTCGTTTATGTTAAACAGACCTGTAAACCAGTAACTCTATGTGTGCATGTGCATGCTCAGTCCAGTCTAACTCTTTGTGACCCCACTGACTGTAGCCCACCAGGCTTCTCTGCCCATGGGATTCTCCAGGCAAGAATACTGGAGTGGGTTGCCATTTCCTCCTCTAGGGGATCTTTCCAATCCAGGGATTGAACCCATGTCTCTTGAGTCTCCTGCATTGGCAGGCAAGCTTTATGAGCTGAGACATTTTGGAAGCCCCATAGCCCTATAGTGACTGACAGAAGTGCACACAGGGGACAGCTTTGGGGAGACCGACGAAGCTGTAGCCAGTGTCCGTGAATGAGGAAGTGGTCAGGAGCATCCTTAGAGCTGACAAGCTTGCAGGGTCTGTTGAATGAAAGCAGGTTTTCACCAGGAAGAAGAGGGCACAGGGCACTTGGGGTTAAGGAGAGGGATCTATGCCGAGCAGCCTCTGTACAGCACATTTGGGAAAGATGACCACTTCAGAACAACTTCATCTTCAGCAGAGCAGTCACCATGAGGACCCTGCGGGCTGCAGCCTATGAGTCCTGTATTTAAAGTTCTCCTGGGCTGTGTGGAAGCCGAAGGCCATCAGAGTGAGGCTGGCATGAGGAGATGAGTTCAAGGGTGACTGCATGGACATAAGAGCCAAGAGGGAAGCACAGGTTAGGGCCCTGTTTCCCCTTGGCCCACTCATCTCCAGTCTAGCGTCCATGACAGGCTCTGCATCCCCCACCTTGCAGCACTGGTGTCACAGTGTCACCCCGCTCCCCTGCCTGCAGTGGTTCTGCCTCATGCAGTCAGCAGATGCTGATGCTGTGGTTTCTGTGTCCTGTGTGTTAGTACAGGTGTGGAGACATAGTGATAAGCAAGCAAAGCCTGTAGTAAGGGCTCATCTTCTCATGAGGGCGGGCAGTCACTGAGTAGCAAATGTGTAAACGGATAGTACCCTGGGTGGCAGTGAGTGGTGTTGAGAACGAAGAGAGCCGGGTTGCGGATAGAGTGGCTCCATGCTGCTTCACACTGAAGGGGTTGCAAGGAAGGGCTCAGTGGGAAGTCATAGCTGCAGGGGCCTGGATGAAGTGATGGGGCATGAGCCACTAGGGGCTGTGTGAAGAGGCCTCAGAAGAGGCTGGGCAGGAGTCTGTGCCCTGCTCTGAGGCATCGTTAGCACTGGGTGGACTTTGACTCTCTGAGGGTGGACAGCATCGCCTTGAAAGCGACTTTACAGAGAAAAGCACTCTGGAGCTCAGTGCCTTCCGAAATGTGTGCATTGGAGGCTCAGCGAGTCAGAGCCAGCAGGAGAACCAACGAGTATCACTGGTGAGGAAAGAGAAAGCTGACAGGAGAGATCTGAAAGTCAGAGGAAGCCGTGTGCCCAGAGAGAGGGGGTGTTCAGTGGTCCTGTTAGTCCTCTGTCAGCCCAGTCTGTGATCACAAACTCCGTGGCTCACCACTAAGTGCACCTATCGTCTCCCAGTGTCCAGTGACCAGGGTTTGGGCGTAGCTAGTCTCCAAATACAATCATGCTGGGGTTAGAGACTCAACATGGGAGGTTTGCGAGGACATAATTCAGTCCACAGCAGACATAGAGCATAGGGAAATGATGTCATCAAAAAAGCTTAAAAGTTTTAAATGGCAACACAGTGTTATCCTGAATGTCCATAGTGCCATTTTAAACCAATGATTCATATTTGGACATGTAATCTGTTGTTTTTTTTTAATATAACACTGTTGTGGGCATTCCTGTGCATGAAATCTATTGATGTGACTTATCTCTTTAAATCCTACTTAGGCTAAAGGGTATCAGTGATTTAGGCTTTGATAAATATCATTGAGTGGCCCTCCCAGAAGGGCTGCCACGAGGTGTTGCTTACTGGAAAACAGAATGCCTGTGCCATGTGTGCCAACATTTGACTCGGTTAACATTCCCAAATAGATGCTAAAATGACTCAAGACAGTGTTCTTGAGAGTCCATTAGTGAAAACCTACATTTATTAGCTGTGTCATGATATAGTCAGCTCTTGGAGGATTCAGCAAGGGAGAAAAGAGAGAACCTTCTCCGTTGATAGGATTGAGGGGTGATTTACTTTACAATGGTACTATTTGCAGAAACAGCTAATTATCTTTCATGTGCCCACTGCGCACATTCCCCAGATCCCTGCCAAGACGGAGAAGCACAGAGCCAGGAGTGAGTCACTGGAGTGTAAGGAGATGAGACAGTTTGCAGGAAGACTCACAGTGATTCTTAGCGATGAGTAAACTCAGATAGCTCAGGAGTTTCATTCAGCTGGATCCATATTTCTAAATTCAGTTGACGTCTGAAGATTTTCATGTGTAACAGAAAACATGGTGGCTTTGTTTTTTATTGTGATGAGAACTATCATTGTCAGCGTCAGAGTGAACTGTCACACAATTTATTATGTCATTAAGGTAATATCCAGCCATGGGCATGAACTGGTGGTCATCCCAGAATTACCCCACCACAGCCTGTGAGCTTATACATTAAAACTCCAGTTTCCTGACTTGCCAAGGGTCATTTCTGTCTGAGACGTTTACTAGATAGCTGTGCTCACAGGTCTCTGTAGGAATCTGAACCTGATTCAGAATCAGAATGTGTCTAGTGAGTCAGATGTGTCTTCCCTGGAGCTTCCCTGGAAAATCACTGCTCTATTAAGTGTGACATCTCACCTGGCCATCAGTTTATTAAAGTATTGCAGTATTTTCAAAACTACAATTGAGTTCATGAGAGGACAGGTAACGTAAATGGGATCATTAAAAATTAAGAGGCACAAGCAGAAACATGATTTTGGTCTTGTGAATTAGCAATCCAATTGTTGCTTAGGTATTGATTTATAGAGGCCAGCCCCCTTCCACAGTACAAAACTGAGTTAATAGCTATGTCTCATTAAAATAGTAATCACCTCTTGGCATTAAATCAATAAGCTGTTCCTTACAAGGAATGCTTTTAAATATTATCAATAATTTAAACTTGGAATCTAACTCTAAAGGCTGCAATATTGGCAGTTACATCGAAATGCCAGCTGCTGGCAGACAAAATTTTGGTCAGGTTACCAATATACTCTTATAATTCTTTTAAAGCCAATTTCCCTAAAATGTGCTCTACAGAAATTAATCTTATGACATTAACTATTCAGGATATACTTATTACCTTATTGCTTCTTTCTCTGGTCTGTTTTTTGGGATTATTTTCATTGATGTTTAATTGACTTAACAACATTATATTAGTTTCAGGAATATGACATAGTGATTCAATATTTTTATATATTACAAATCGATCACCTCTAGAAGTCTAGTTACCGTCTGTCAGCATACAAAGCTATTACAGTGTACTGACTGCGTTCCTCACACAGTGCATTTCATCCCCATGACTCATTTGTTTTAAAGTTTGTGCCCTTTCACCTGCCTCACCGAGTTCACTCACCCTCTAGCTCTCTCCTGTGGCAACCACCTGTGTGTTCTTTGTACCCATGACACTTTCTGTTTTATGTTTATTTACTTGTTTTGGTTTTTTTTTAAGATTCCACATATAAAAA
The DNA here is from genome assembly GCF_055505025.1 of Bos grunniens. NCBI lineage: Eukaryota > Metazoa > Chordata > Mammalia > Artiodactyla > Bovidae > Bos > Bos grunniens. The sequence continues at coordinate 61,961,807 of NC_141178.1, read as the reverse complement.
TGGTATACAACATTTATCTTCCTCTGTCTGACTTACTTCAGCAAGCCCAATAGTCCTAGGTCTCTAGGTCCATCCATGCTGTTGTTGCAAATGGCAAGATTCAATTCTTTTTTATGGCTGAGCTGTATTCCATTGTATATCTATACCACAACTTCTGTATCCATTTATCTACTGATGGGCACTTGACTTGCTTCCATATCTTGGCTATTATAAATAATGCTTTAATGAACCCTGGAGTGAATATATATTTTCTAACTAGTGTTTTTATTTTCTTTCGGAAAAAAAAAAAAAAAACAGAAGTCAATTTGCTGGATCTTTTGGTTCTTCTATTTTTAATTTTTTGAGGACACTTCATACTGTTTTCTAAAGCAGTTGCACCAATTTACATTCCAACCAATAGCTTTTTTTCCACATCCTCACCAGCACTTGTTATTTGTTTTCTTTTTGATAAAAGTCATTCTGACAAGTATGAAGTCGTGTCTCGCTGAGATTTTGATCTGCATTCCCTGGTGATTAGTGATATTGAGCATCTTTTCATATGCCTGTTGACTATCTATGTCTTTGAAAAAATATCTAGTCAGATTCTTTGCCAATTGTTTAAACTGGTTGCTTTTTACCCACATTAAGTTGTAAGAGTTCTTTGTATATTTTGAATGTGTTGGTGGTTTAGTTGCTAAATCATGTCTGACTCTTGCAACCCCATGGACAGAGGAGCCTGGCAGGCTACAGTTCATATAAACTCATTACTGAATATATCATTTGTAAGCATCTCCCCTATTCAGTAGGCAGCCTTTTCCTTTTGTTGATGGCTTATTTCATTGTGCAAAAACTTTTTAGTCTGATAAGGTGGTCCCTTTTCTTTATTATTTTTTTTTCTTTACTTTTTGTTTCCATTGCCTGAGGATATGTATCCCCCCCAAAATATTGCCAAGACTGATGTCAGAGAGAATACTGCTCATGTTTTCTTCTAGAATTTTTTGGGTTTCAGGTCTTAGGTTTAAGTCTTTAATCCACTTTGAATTCATTTATGTATATGGTGTGGGAAAGTAATCCAGTTTGATTATTTCGCAAGTATTAACAGCTATCCGGTGTTTCCTACACCATTTATTGAAGAGACTGTCATTTCCCATTGTGTGTATTTGCCTCCTTTATTGTATTCTTATTTCTCCTCTTGACAATTCACAAGGCTTGGTTTACTCCTAGAAACTGATAAGAAACTGCGGTAAAGTTGTATGTGATATAAGTGTGAATGGGATGCATGTGTTTCTTGTGGTGGATAAAGTCAGTTTCTGTGTATAGTTTTTTCTCCTTCTCTCTTCTGAACACTCATAGGACTTCATTTTTGCTTTCTGCATTTAGACCACTCTCCAGAATGTTGAGACTGCCAGAGAAGTGACCTCCGAGAAAGGAAAACATTGCCCTAGCTAAATTCAGGTAAGACCCTTGCTTTCTGATACGTCATTGTGAGTAAAGTTATTGCTCTGTTGGAGAATCTTATTTATCACCTACTTAGAATTTCCCAACATCAGCTGTTGTGTGTGTTCACTTCATGTTGTGCAAAGCCCAGTTTGCAGGATTTCAAAGTATCGTGCCCTGCAAACTCTGACTGCGGTCCTAGAAAGGTCATATACTCTAAATGAAGAGGGGGACAAAGGCAGCTATAAGGGGAGTGATAAATACTAGCTGAGGGTGACTGTTCCTTGCCCTAGCACACCTTCTGGAATCACAATTTTGTTATTAAAATACCCCTGGATGCATCTCAAGCATGTATCTCCCTTCTTAGGAATGTATCTTTGAAGTTCAAGCAGTGTGTCTGAATTGGTACTGTTTGGGGAGAGGATGGAGCAGGAGGGGAAGTGCTACACGGGGTCTGTAACACAGCCTGCCGGCATTCCTTCTCTCACATGGGGTACTTAAACCTGCAGGTCTTAGCAGGCACTGCTCACGCAGCCTTGACCTGTAGAATGTCACCTGTGCCTCCAACTTGCTTGTCCACATTTAAAGCGGGGCTGGCTTCCCATTTGAATGGGAAATGGCCCTATGAGCAAAAGGACACTGGGTGGCCAGCCACTGTGCGGGCTGCCTTTCCAGACGGGCCCTGCCCCGCCTGGTGCCAACCGCCCTGCACCCTGAACTAACAAGGTCCAACCTTCCCGGGCATTTTCGTTCTAATTGACAAGGCAAGGTTGCTGTAATATAAACACTAAACATCTGAACTGGTGAGTGTGATTGCTGCTTTTCTGTGGCTTTGAAGATGTCTGAGACATGGGCTTGGACTCCTGGTCTGCCTCTGTATCAACTTCTTGGCCCATTTCCCTCCAGACTTGTGATTCATATTCCTGCCCTTTCAGGTGTATTTGTGATGTTAGAGCCACTGGCTTCCCTAGTGAAGCATCCCTGCTTCTAGCTTTGCTGACTATGTTGTCTGTCATGAAAAAAAAATGACACAGTTATCAAAGGCCAAGAAGCTTAGTCCTGCTTCCAAGACTGACTTTGTACTCAGGCAATTTTCTTAATGTTTCCTGACTCTGACCTGCTCTCCAACTGCCTTGCTTACAAGAGGGTCTGAAGACTTTGCCACCCGCAGAAGGTACGACTCCTGGAGCTGGCGTCTGGGGTTGCTGATTGATCCCTGCTCTAGAAATGAGTATGTGACTTATGTTACAGTTTTCACTTTTTCTTTTTTGTTTATTTCCATGAGAGTTTGAAGGAAGAAACACTAGTTTTTCTTTGTCAGCCCAGGATCTACCATCATGCTTAGATGTACAGGGTCCCAATAAGTATTTCAGAAACTTTAATAAATTAGTGGCACTGTTTCTGGAGTTGCATTCCATGCATTTCAAAGACATTATCCTGTCCTTCAGGGACAGATTGTAGCCTCGCCTGCTTTGGTCTTGACAATCCCACCTCTCCCTGTTTGGAAAATATGGTCAAGAGATTGTTGGGTAATTCTGGCCACTGAAGACTATTGGTGTCCTTTCAGGGCTTAAAACAGTTGTGTGTTGGCATCAGTATCTGGTTGTGAAGGAGATTCACAACAAAGTCTTGAGATCGCTGTGAGGTACCTTTACTGATAAAAGAAATAACCACAAGTTCTAATGTAAAATCTCACCTATGTGATCACTCTAAATGCTGAGCAGTGTCACACTGCACGACGAAGTGGGGGAAGAACGGGAAGCGTGGTGGCCAGGCTGGTGGAGGCCCTGTGCTGTCCTGTGCGTGTGGACCTGGCTCTCCTGCCTCCCATGTCCACTCAGCTCCCACTTCCTGCACCGCAGCTGCCTGTCCTGCCTGTGGTTGGAATAGTCCTGGTGGTGCCCAGCCTGATCCCCCGGTGTAAGCTTCTGCTGCGGTCAGTGCCCGGTCTCCAGATGTGCCTCAGTGCTCCCTTCTGCTCCCTTCTGTAGCTCAGCCCCTGCTGTTCCCGCAGAGCAAGAGTCATCAAAGTCCAGCTGGTCCAACCACCAGGCTTCCTGAGCGGAGGCAGAGATGCTGGTACTAAGCCCAGTGCAAGGGGTCCAGGCTCCCTGGGCAGACATTAACCATGAGACAGGGGCAGTTCTGGCTTCCTGGGAGGGAAAACCCCATATTCACAGGACCATGAATGGAGAGCAGCCCCACTGGCTTAATCCGTACAGGACCCGCTCTGTGTGGTGAGTTCCACAGGGTCTCCCAAAGGCACCATGTCAGGAAGTCACCATACAGCATCACACAGACGAATGCCCATGGGAAACACTCCAGGGGCTTCACCTGGTCTGCCCTCCCCTCCTCTTGCTACGCTTCTGTAAACCACTGGTTTTTAGTCATCTCTACAGTTTTACCTTTTCCCAAATGTCCAGTGTTTAAGCCTTTTTAGCTGACTTCTTTCACTGAACAATACCCATTTAAGATTCATCATGTCCTTTTGTGGCTTGATAGATGATTTTTTAAAGCTGAATCACATGCCACTCTATGGATGTACGTTTATTCATCCGTCTGTTTGTTCACTCACCTAGGAAGGAAATTAGGAAGAAAGCTTTTATAAACATTCAGGTGCAGGCTTAATACGTTTTTGAACCATTTGGTTGAAAACCTAGTAGTGCAACAGCTGCATCCATGGTGAGAATGTGGACAATTCTATAAGAAGCCGTCAATCTTTTCCGGTTCCTGCCAGCAGCTGGTGGTGTCAGCTTTAACACTTCATGCTTATTTTTAATATTTAACTTTTATAATATCTTTGTAGAATTACGAACCAAAACGTTTACAAGACACTTTAAAATATGCTCTCAGAGTAAGTAGAGACATTTTCTTCCAAAATAAAAGTTTATTAACACTTTCCCAGCCATATATGCATTATGAACAACATTTGGTAGGGGACACTAATATCACAAAGCTGAAAACAGAAAATTGAAGTAGTTATAATTTATTCAAGTCCTATGAGGGAAAGTTTAAGTGGCCATGGGAGATGCCTGCCCCTTCCCCCTCTTCCCCTCTTTTTCTCTCTTTCCACACACATGCACGCACACACATACACACTTACATGCACATTCTCACACACAAAGTCCCACATTCACACACACTCACTCACACATACTTTCTCACACACTGAGAACCTTAAGGACATTTGAGGTGCTTGCCTAATATGTAAGATTTTTGGTTAACAAATTAGAAAATGCAATTAAAAACAACACAAATTAACACACAAATGAACAGATCCAATATGAAGCTTCTTCAAATCATAGCATATGCTTTGTCAGTGTTTATTCCATATCTTCTTTGACTTTTTTGTGATGTTTAACCATGACTTTTTTGTGATGTTCAACCATGACTTTTTTGTGATGTTCAACCATACCATTGGACATTTCTTGCTTCTAACTGTCCATAAAGTCTATAACCATCCTCTCTTACTGTCTCTTCACCTGTTTTCTGATAATAGCTTTGTTGCTGCTGTCTGTATCTATTTCTGCTTCATCATTAAATCACATCTTTCCTCGATGCTGTGAACTCTGTGTGGTACTAATTATTCAGGGAATCCTCTTTCCTCTATGAAAAGCCTTCTTACCATGTAAGACCCAAACATAAACCCGATCACCATCCACAGATTTCTCAGGTGCCATAATCCTAATTAAGTACATTTTTTCCATAGTTAGATTTGTCTATTGTCCCTACCCAAGTGTGAAGTATTTGCTTTATTTCTAGTAGTCTTTGTCCAGTCCTAGTTCCTGGATGTGTGCACTGAGCCTACAGGCTGACACCACTGGAAGTAGCTGCCCTAGAACAGGTGGCCTCTTAACTTAACCTGTCTCAGACATGTGCCCCTCCCCTTTCCCCAGTCTCCACACTGACCTCTCTGCTCCCGGCATCCCTCAGATACTGCGTCTGGCTCTTTGAACTCGACCTTTCTGTTTGGTTTTCATAATGGACGTTAACATTAATGTGACCCCTGGACCTTTTAGTTGTCTTGATATAATTCCAGCATCCTTGCCTTTGCCCGAACTAAAGCCCCAGGAACCACCCTCTGGCAAGCAGTTTCCTGCTCCAGCCCCACAAATAAACAGAGGGCACTCCGCGGGTTCATCAGGTGCTGTTGACATAGTGTACATTCTATTTGTTTAATTCAATTGAGGTGAACTGGTATTTATAAGAGTCACTGCTTCAACAAGTCACCATTTTGAGGATTTAAAGAGGAAAATAGCACTGGTATAATGGACAATAGTTGACAGATTTCTTATGTCTTTTTAAATGTGGTTGCTAGTAAGCATATAAAAATGGTTAAAGGCAAGAAAATGATGTGAAGTTTCATTGGTGAGAATGAAGCTCTGAACAGCGTCTCCCTCTGTGCTGGAGCTCCAGGCACTGGCTGACCTGTCACATCACGTGACACTGACCACATAGCAGGAAGGGTCTCCTGGAGCTCATGCTGAGCCTGCTCTTCTGAGCCCGACTCAAATTTAGCAGCTCTTAACCCTCATTAGGTATGTGTTTATTCTGGAACCCAGAGAGGGCCCAGCAGGAGTAATACAGGGGCCCAGAAGCAACACCTGTCCTTTACTGTGAAGAGGGCTGTTGACAGCCTTTCCATACCTGGATGCTAGAAACTTGGGGGGAGCGCACTGAACGCACCTCAGATAAGATGGCTTAAGGGTGAAATTAATAGAATGGAAACATTTGCTCATTGTTAGCCCATGTCTTTAATGTGCTTTCTAGAATATGCTTAGATATCATAGGCTGTTGTTGTTCAATGTCCGACTCTCTGTGACCCCATGAACTGCAGTGTGCCAGGCTTGCCTGTCCTCCACTATCTCCCAGAGTTTGTTCAGATTCATGTCCTTTTGAGTCAGTGATGCCATCCAACCATCTCATCCTCTCTCACCCTCCTTCTTCTCCAGCCCTCAATCTTTCCCAGCATCAGGGTCTTTTCCAATAAGTCAGCTCTTTGCTTCAGGTGGCCAAGGTATTGGAGCTTCAGCTTCAGCATCAGTCCTTCCAATGAATATTCAAGTTTCATTTCCTTTAGGATTGGCTGGTTTGATTTCCTTGCTGTCCTAGGGGCTCTCAAAAGGCTTCTCCAGCACCACAGATATCATAGGTTAGTGTTTCTCAAATTAGGGCACCCATCAGAACCACCTGGACTGCTGGTCCCAACTCAGGCTTCTGGGCCCCAGCACAGAGCTTCCAGTTCAGTGAGTCGGTTGGAAGCTGAGAATTTGCATTGCTCAGAGTTTCCAGGGCTGCTGAAACAGGGAGCACCCTTAGAAAACTACCAAGATGGATGACTTACATTGGGAAGCAAGTTGTAAGTTGACTCTGCTGTGACTTGTCACTGATATCTGTCTGTTTTATTTCTGAGTGTGTTCTGTGGGTAAGGGGAACTGACAACAGTCACACTCCAGGTACCAGTTTCTCTGTAAAACCCTGCCTGAATTCCTGCATTATGTCTGTGTGTGCCATTTACACAATAGAATCAAGCATTCCATACCTTTCAGAAGAGACACAATTTTAGTATGAATCTTGAATATTCCGTGCACAAAATATAATATCTTTACAAAAAGTATAAAGATAAAGAGAAAAGATTTCAAACTACCATCAGTAGCAGATCTAAGAATTGAACTGAGGTTAGTTGAATCTTAATTCTAAATTCTTTCCTGAGTTAAATTCTAATCCAGGCTAATTCTCATCTTGAGTACACTTGAGTGAAGGTTATTTTGTGAACAGTGGGCAACATTTGATTATGTTTTGAGCATTTTGTATTTTTAAAATTAAATTATCCTGCACAGTTATTTTTCACCTTTCATACATTCATTCATCAATTCAGCAAGTATGTGTTGAATATCCACTGTGTACTGTGAGGACTCAAAGATGGATAAGGTACACATCACAGCCTCTGTGGAGCCCGTGAAGTCTGGTGGTTTGTAACTGAGTCTTTACAGGGGAAAGCCATGCTTTCTGCTTCTGATTCTTCTTAGAACCATTCTGTATTTCATTGTATATGATGTTGTGTGTACTTCACAATTCAGCTGTTCTGTGCTTTATAGTCATCACCTTCTTTGACTGAGGAGGTCATTCAGAACAAAAAGCAGTAAGACTCATGTTTCATGTTTTCTGCTCTTAAAACTACAATTCAGATTTATTTTTATTCAATGTGTCAAATTTTTTAAAAGTAAAGAAATTGGGTCAGCCAAAACACTTGTTTGGGTTTTTCCATAAGATGTTACAGAAAAAGCTGAATGAATGTTTTGGCCAATTTAATACTTACAGTTATCTCCAAAGGATATCTTTCTCTGTCACAAATTTAAATGGCTGCTAAAGCAACCGACCCTCTCTTCTAAAGTAAGGGGTGGTAGTTGTGTGCAAGTCAAATTAAGCACATGCACACTTCAGTCGTGGATCACTTTGGTAGCATCCGTTAGGGGATGCTTGCTTCCAGTCTGTTGGAAATGCCTGGCACCAGTTGATTTAAATTATCTCTCTTTGAGGAAAGACATAAGACTTGGCTGTAACTGAGGAACATGTCCTGATTCAAATGGATGTTTTGTTCTGTTTGAAAACCTAAGAAAAGTATAGTAACTGCAAGTATTCTTCTTGTTTTTTTTCTGTAACACTTATCTTTTAAAGGGGTCTTGTTTCAGTACAGCCATCTTCACACTCTTACAGAAGATTGTAAGCCACATTAGCACGTCCTGTCTTATCCACAAAGACGGCAGAGTCTGCCCATGTCAGATGAGCAGGCTGGTCTATTCGGGCAGGAGCTATTAGTAAGGCGGCATCGCAGGCCAAGTGAGGAGCCCACCACCTGTTCCCTCCTGCAGCCTATGAGGCCAGGCAGCCAAAGAGTCTGCAGAAGAAAAGGTGGAGTGACAAGATAATGAGAGTGAATTGGGCTTAGGTAGAATGGTGCAATTACATTACAAACAGCCTGCCTTCCTGTGCCAATAAGCCATGCTGGGTTTGAGTGCTTTCTAGATAAGCAGTTTGTTATTTTTTTCATTACTGCTCTTTTCCCCAAATTTTACCATTTCAGAACTTTCCTGTTTTCATCTGTCTTGCAATGTGTCATAAATACTCATTCTTTCTTTAAACTTGCAATTTTATGGGACTTTTTGATTAAAAACATTAGGCTGGCTTTTTTTTTTTAATATTAGGCGGTGATTTTGCAAGAAACAAAAGCCTCTCTGATGTCAAACTACCTGCATTATATGCAGCTGCTTGGTGATGGTGAGAAGATTGAAATTTTCCTCTAAAAATCTCATTTCTTCTCCTTTTGTTTCATCAGAACCAACACTGTAGAACATGGGAGAACAATACTCTGTGGATCTTTGTTCATTTTGAAGCATCCAGTTGAGTTCTTGGCTCTGGTTGCTCCCATTATTCAGTCCACTCACAAGAGTGAAGTTTGAGAGTTTGGCAGGTCACTTTTGCTGTCATTGGTTAATTAAGTGAATATTATTTTGAAAACCCCATGCCTTTAATACAGAATTATGAGACGAACCTATTCTGGGGATGAGACCAGTGACACAAATTACTATTAATTATTGGACTCCCCTGGTGACTCAGTTGGTAAAGAATCTGCCTGCAATGCAGAAGACCTATGTTTGATCTCTGAGTGTGGAAGATCCCTTGGAGAAGGGAATGGTAACCCACTCCAGTATTCTTGCCAGGGGAATCCCATGGAGAGCAAAGCCTGGTGGGCCGCAGTCCACAGGTCGTGAAGGGTTGGGCACAAATGAGAGACTAACACTTTCATTTGTCCTCAGTGATTAAAAAGAAAACCTTGTTTGTTTTCTGTGATGAAAACCAATAATTTTAACCTAAAATATGCTTGATTCATAAAATTGCCTCAGTTTCCAATTTGATAAGAAATACCTAGGAGAGCTGGTGTACCAAAGTGGATAAATTTTAGTTTAGATTTTAGGGAAAAAATGGATTCAGCGTGCCAAGACGTAAAGAAATGTATGTATATGTGCATCTTTGATTTGAGTTCCTTTATTAATTTATATAATCCTCTTAGTAACAGTAAGTTTTCAGCTACTATCATGGCAGCAAAATTGGTCTAGAATTTCATTTTCAGACTTTGCTTTAGCTATCTATTACTTTATCACTTTCGTTATCTATACACTTAATATCTGTGTATTGAGTTAGCACCAACTTAATGCCTTCTGGTACCTCGTATTTATTGTCTCCAGTGATGCAGGTCAGGAATCTGAGTGTAGCCAGCTGGCCCCCTGCAGGGCTTCTCAAGGTTTCATCTTAAGGCAACCAGCAGTGGTGTCTTGTCCGAAACTCTCAATGTTGTTTGCGATCCAATTCGTTTCTGAGTTACTCACTCTGGACCTCTCTCTTGAGCCCACTAGATCATTTTAAAATGGAATCTATTAATTTAAGCCACTTAAAACCACAGAAGTAAGGATGATAGAGAGCATTCATCACAGTGAAGGTAGATGATACGGGAAGAGTTCTGAGAGATGCAGAGGTGCCTCTGGGGTTACTGTGAGCTGTAGATGCAGCAGCTGCTTAAGAAGCACTGCAGCAAACAGCAAAGTGGGAGAAATAATGCAGACATTTATTGGTGGAGGAATGTCTTCCATTGCATAACTTTGAAAATGCATTTAGCTCTTATAATTTTGGAGCTCAGACCAATGGATTTCAGACTAGTCAGAGGGTGAACTTATTTTCAAGGTCTTCAGAAAATGCACAGTCTAAAGCTATCACATAGCCTTTACGTGGCTGTCCCTCATGATCAAACGAGAGGACCCACTCCTGGAAAGTAAAGGCAAGACTCTTGGGGGGTTTCTAATCAGGACAGTCATCATTTGTGATGATCATAATGGAGTAGGTTGCCATGCCCTCCTCTAGGGGATCTTCCCGACCCAGAGATTGAACCTAGGTCTGTTATGTCTCCTGCATTGGTAGGTGGGCTCTTTACTACTAGCACATTAAGAATACATAGGATCTAGATCAGGTATTTTTCTAATCGTACTCTTGAATGTTCCAAATTCCGAAAAAAACTTTATTTCAGAACAAGGTCAAATACTACCTATTTCAGGGACATAGTCTAATCATTTTTTAAGAGTACTGACAGATATTTGGTAAAATGTTAACTACCTCAGGGTGTGTTAACATTGTTTATGATCTTCTTCAGACTTCTGTTTTCTCTTTGATCTTTAGCAACCTAGAGTGTCATTTAAATGACTTCAAACAAACATCAAAGTTAAGACTATTTCTGTGTAATACAGGTCCTGTCCTTATTCAGATCTGGGATGGGTCTCCTCTAGCAAGAAATCTGATTTGCTGTGTGTGTCTGTGTGTCCACGCCAGTGTGCGTGTGTCCACGCCAGTGTGTGTGTGTCCACGCCAGTGTGTGTGTGGGTCTGTGTTCATGCCAGTGTGTGTGTGTGTGTCCACACCACTGTACTTATAACTGTTTATGAGATGAGAAGACAAGGAGCAGATGAGTAGTGTGAGCTCACTAATCAAACTAGGGTCTAATTGGACAACGTTAAGGAAGGATTTTCTACTCCCTAGTGTTGAAAGATAAGCTGGGACATAGTAAATATTTCAAGAATGTATATCACCCCAAAATTACTTCCATTCAGGCAGCACCGCAGCTGGAGTGGTTCGGAGCCACCAACAGGAGCCGAAGAGATACAGAGGAAGTAGAGCTAGGAAATCCTGAGCCTGGCTGGTATACCACTGCTGTATTTGGGAAAGGCTGTCCTTAGGTTTTGATTTCTTAACCTTGAGACGTTTCAGCCTGAGGTTTATGTTTGCTTACATGGGCTGCTAAGGCACTAGAGCCTCCTCAGTCTGATGGTCCCTCATTTAATTCACTTAACTGCTCTCAGATTGGTGGCTTAGTCATTAAGTTGTGTCCAACTCTTGTGACCCCGTGAACTATAGCCTATAGTCCATGGGATTTCCCAGGCAAGAATACTGGAGTGGGTAGCCATTCTCTTCTCCAGGGAATCTTCCTGACCCAGGGATCAAACCCAGGTCTCCAACCCAGGTCTCCTGCATTTCAGGTGGATTCTTTACTGTCTGAGCCAACAGGGAAGCCCTCTCAGTTTAAGGGTGTAGCTTTTCCTGTTCATGACTCAGGAACTTTAGGAGAGATACTGTTGATCATTAAATATTTTGAGCACATTGAGCTGTGCAGACATGAGAAAATGTTTTATATTAAATAAATGGTATACTGAAAGAAACTTGAGCATTGAGAACAGGAAGAAAGGAGAAATAAATGAATCTGTAGATTCATACTTTATTGTAAAAATTTTTGACTTAAAGTCTCTCTTAATGTTTTATGAAAAGGTCACATTTAGTCATGTTTTTCTATTTTATTATATTATATTTTCATGATTATATTATGATATTATTTCTACATCAGGATGGAGAACAGATATAAAGAAGATGAGAAAGAAGTAGATCGAAGGCAAAGAAAGTACAAACTTCAAGTGTGCTCTAATAGTCAACAGTCCAATGGGTTAACAGAATGATGCAAATCAGAATTGTAAAAATAAATAACTTAGCAGTTAAATGTTTCCTTTACCAAAGGACTTGCTGTTATGCTTTCTTAAGCTTCCCTGAGTCATGGTTTCCCTTTGAAGGCCTTGAACTATTTGAACATAGATAAAAAATCCAGGGTGTCCCTGATGGCTCAGAGGGTAAAGAACACATCTGCAATGTGGGAGACTTGGGTTTGATCCCTGGGACAGGAAGATCCCCTGGAGGAGGGCATGGCAACCCACTCCAGTGTTTTTATCTGGAGAATCTCACGGACAGAGGAGCCTGGCAGACTACAGTCCATGGGGTCACAAAGACTGGGACATGACTAAGCAACTAATATTTTCACTTTCAATATGGTTCTCAGATGGGAGTAGAGACTGTCCAGGGGTCTGGGTCCACATTCGCATCTGAGTAAGCAGAGCTCTCCTAGTTGAGAAAAAGCTCCTACAGGGGTATGTTCTCCTTGCTCTAATCACAGGCTCTGAGGTGAGGGAAAACGTGCTTGCATCCCAATGAGAGCATTATTTCTCTTTTGTGTTTCATTCTTGGTTGCTTTCTTTTCTAAGAAAGCTCTGAAGAGTGAAAGCTCTTTTAACTTGAATAGGCTTCTCTCTAGAATATCCATCCAAAGCTATCCTCTGAGTATGCAGTGCCATTCATAACATTTACTCTTCTGGTTAATTTCTTTTGCTAGAGGAAAAATTCTAATTGATGTATAACATTGTGTAAGTTTAAGGTGAACAAGCTGATGATCTGATAGATTTATGCATGATCACCAGAGTAGGGTAAGCTACCATTCATCTCATCACTTAATTAACATTTCTTTTTTCATAGTGGGAACTTTTAAGATCTAATGTCTTGCAAGTTTAAGATATATTTTACAGTACTGTTAACTATAAACAGTATGTATTAATTAGACCTCAAGAATTTACTCATCTTCTAACAAAGTTTCTACACTTGGCTAACATCTCCTCAGTTCTCTATGCCCCCAGCCCCTGGCAACTACCATTCTATTCTGTTTCTATGAGTTTGGCATTTTTACGTTTACTTATAAGTGATAACATACAACATGTATCTTTCCCTTTCTTATATCACAGTATAACCTAATGACCTAATGACCTAATAATCTAATGACTGTGATTTGCACAGTATGACCTAATGGACCACCCATATTGTTGCAGATGGCAAGATTTCTGTATTTCTTGTGGCTTGATAATATTTTATTGTGCATATAAAAGCTTTTCTTTATCTATTCATTCATTTATGGACACTTAGGTTTCCTCATTTTGGCTGTTGTGAGTGATGCTTCAGTAAACACGGAGTATCCTGTTATCCTGTTTACATTTCATTTGTGTGTACACCCAATGGTGGGATTGCTGGATCATATTGTAGTCCCGTTTTTAATTTTGTGAGGAATCCTCATTTATTTTCCATAGTGGCTGCTCTCATTTACATCCCCACCAGCAGTGAACAAAGAGTCCCCTGCCCTGTCTCACACACTTGTTACTGCTCTCCTTTTTTAGAGTAGACATTCCAACAACTGTGAAGTGATACCTCGATGTGGTTTCATTTGCATTTATCTGATCATTAGTGATGTGACTATTGATGTGCAAGGACTTATTAGTGCCACTTTATTATTTTCAGAATATTTTGTGGTATAAGTTGTTCTATTTTTCTTCTTATGGTGTCTACCCTTGTGAGTTGGTGATTTTCCACAAGGCAATTGCAATCTGCAATAACTAAATATGCCTAGCATATTGAGTAATAGGTAGATAGGCAGGTAGATGATAGATGTGATGAATAGATAGATGATAAGAAAGAGATCTTGATACATATAGGGACAGAGAGATAAGTTATATGTATGTATGTGGTTATATGTATATATGTTTTATATATACAAATGAGTTTATATATATGGTTGTATGTATATATTGTGTGTGTATATATATATATATGTAACAAGCTTTTTTGCTAAAGTAAGCTTTCAGTCAATTTCTAATCTTTAAGAAAATGCTTAGTAGCATAGAGATTCTCTCTCTCCATCTACTACTTTTATTTTTAATCAAGCATTTTCACATCTACTTGCCAGATATAGCACCCCCCAAAATTTTCTCTTTCCTCTTTGTTCTCTTCTACACTGAATAAAAAATCTGAAGACATTTTCATCCTAATAATCCAAGATAGATAAGAGTTACATTCTTCAACCCTCCTGACTTGCATAAGGGGAGAATAGAGGCAGCTCAGGTAAGAAGAACAGATAACTTGAAGGTTGCTTCTGGAAAGTTCTGATTGACCTGTACTACTTATGATGGTTTTGGTTTTTAACATTTGTACATTTTAGTTTTTCTAAACTGTGTCTTCCAGTTTTTATAAGAACCCCATACCCTCAGCAATTCTATGAATGTAGTTGTTAGCTATAAAACAGCAAAGCAAGTTTCTATCCTGGCTTTGTAGTTATCTCAATGCTTTTTTTTTTTTGACACTTGGTCAAGAGACTCGTGGATATTGATCAACTCGAGTGAGATGCTTTAGGACTCTATGGAAGTAATTTACTGGTAAAATCCCACCAATGGCAGCATCTGAAATGACAAAGGCATCCGAAAACGAGAGAATCTTTGCATTGAGCTCATGGAACTCTTCAAATAACCTCCAGTTAAATCACCATCATATATTTTGATGGATAAAGATCTGTACCAAATTATTAATATTAAAATTTTATATCAAGATGTAAGTGAACTACACTCTTCTCTTAAATTAATGTTTTAATAACATGTTTTTTGCTAGTAAACAGAAGGATCTATTCAGTTCCTCTACATGTGCTTTTGGTTATAATTTGGTTTATTATCTGATTTACATTATTTCATTACACCTTTTCTAGTATGGATTTTTGAAGTTTAATAATGTGATCATTCAGAGAAGGCAATGGCACCCCACTCCAGTACTTTTGCCTGGAAAACCCCATGGACAGAGGAGCCTGGTAGGCTGCAGTCCATGGGGTCGCAAAGAGTCGGACACGACTGAGCGACTTCACTTTCACTTTTCACTTTCATGCATTGAAGAAGGAAATGGCAACCCACTCCAGTGTTCTTGCCTGGAGAATCCCAGGGACGGGGCAGCCTGGTGGGCTTCCATCTATGGGGTCGCATAGAGTCGGACACGACTGAAGCGACTTAGCAGCAGCAATGTGATCATTTAAAGTCTGCAGGAAGCATGTAGATAACAACTGTTTATTCAACGGAACCCTGAGGGGCAAATGGGTGACATAGGGAGCTTTGCTTTCTAACTGCAATTTAACCTGTCATTGAAATTCTCTTTTGAGGAATGAAAATCATCTCACCAAATTACTTTTCTAACTCTTCAAATCCCATGGAAAACGCAGGAGACATATACTAGTCTTTTAATTTACTTCAAATTGAAAGTCAGTGTGCTTTTATCATTTAGGGAGACTGATATATTTACTTTCCATAATCTATATGCAGTATAACTGTAACATAAATTATATTAAGGTAAAGAAAATCTCCAATCCAAAAATTTTTATCCCTTGTATGAGAATATCTTTAGAATTTTACCAGGATCCCATTTTCTCTTTCCTAAGATTTGCACATAACTAATTAGAATTTGTATTGCCAGATAACTCTCCAGAATGGTGAACCAAACTATTATGATGGAGAAAAAAATTTTACTTCATTATCTCGTATTATCTTTGTTGCTTTTTCTCCAATATTAATGTTTTCAGTATATCTCCTTTAAACCTTTAAATATAGAGTTATGTGGGGACAGGTTTTTTTTTCCCCTACTTGTAGAACATCTGCTAAACAGTCTATTTTTCTAATTGATTTTGGTGGCTTTCTGATGATGTATTTGAAGGTGAAAGTGTTAGTCACTCAGTCATGTCTGACTCTATGCAACCCCATGGACCCATGCAACTCCACCAGGCTCCTCTGTCCATGGAATCCTCCAGGTAAGAATACTGGAGTGGGTTGCCATTCTGTTTTCCAGGGGATCTTCCTGACTCAGGGATTGAACCTGGGTCTCCTGCACTGCAGGCAGATTCTTTGCTGACTGAGCCACCAGGGAAGCCCTGATTATGTATTCAGTTGCTACTTATAAATTGGTCCATCTGAAATCTCCCCATTGTGTTCTTTTGGTGTCCACAGCCCTCCCAGAGCCACTGTATTTCTTTCTTTGGCTATGCAGTGTGTCTACACATTTGTTTTCCATTTAGAATGAGCCCCGCATCAGGTGGCGACACCCCCCACCCCAACACACACACACACTGTGGTCAGCTTGCCTATTTGCAGCCTTTGCAGCAGTCAAGTCAGTGACCAACCAGGTGCAGGCTATGAGATGCTGGGCATGTCAGTCACAAACTGTAGACTGTGAGAAGGAAATCACATCAGGAAGGAGCCTGTTGGGAGGAGGCCGTCTCTAGGGTTAACCTGCCGGCTCTGCAGGTGGCGAGGGGAAATCCTTACATGCTCACAGCTCCTTTTCTGAGGAGGAGAATACTTTTTCAGTATTCTGCTCCAGATCATTTCTCTGGGAATGGGGCGGCCAGTAATTCTACAAGACAATCAGGACAAGTAAAACCGCATTAGAGACCTCTGCATCCTCAGGGTAATTTGGGGGCAGCTGCAGAGCCCTCTGTGGCCTCACACCTGCAGGTCTGCAGCCCCTGATCCTTCTTGCTTCAGAGTTTCCCAAGGTGAGTGCAGCACAGGCCCAGCCCTGCTAGTGTACTTTTGTGACAGCTGACAGGTATTAAGGAAGTGCATATACTAGAAAGGGAGATAGAATTATAGCCAGAAATATTAACATCATCAGCAAAGTACAATACAGCGACCATTTCTTCCTTTATGTCATTTTTTTTAGACTAACAGTGTGAAGCCTCATGGAACTTTTGATAGCAAAAACAGCTATTGATGCTTCAATTCAAGGAATCGATGTGATCTTCCGTGATCACTTGTTTTCCTTACTGCCCAAATCAGTATGACCTTGGATTTTCTGCTATCACAATCAGGAGGAGGTTTAAATCTTTTAGCAGAAAATAAACAATATAGTAGTAACAGAAAAGTGAGGGGATTTCAAAGCCAAACTGCTTGAGTTAATGTCTATTTCCAATACTCAATCACTGTGACCCTGGGGGCAAATTATTTTCTTTTTTTTTGAAGGTTCATGTGAAATGCTTAGTAGAGAAATTTATTATAGATTATGTTAGGGCCAGCTCACCCGTGAAGTCAGAACCTGGGAGACTTGGTCATGCTTAGGTTTAGGACTTACTTTCTTGGGAAGAGAATTTCTACCATTCATTAGAAACTTTTTTTTTTTCTCTTTCAGTGTTTAAAATTTTTGTTTTTACTTAATTAGACAAAACAGTTGAAACAAAATGGAAGATGACAAAACTTCTAATGTGCTCCCAGAAAGCAAGTCAACTAAGCAAGGTTAAAGCTGGAGGTTTGGGCCAAGAGGACGAAACCTATTTGTGGCTGCAGATACCGAGCAGCCTGAGGATATGAGTACAGGCTGGCAGCTGTCCAGTCTGTGTGCAGGCCCAACTGGGACCTGTGGTGAATGGAGGGACTGGATCATTCCAAGTCTTCTGCGTGCTGTGACAGTTACGGCAAGGATGCAAAGCTGCATAGACTTTCTGACTCCTCAAGTGTGACTTCAGTTTCATGTCACTTGCATTTGTGGGGACCTTTGATTCTGAACTGAATTACCTGGGTAAAGAAAAATGATCAGGGGAATCTGTTTTGTTGTGGTAGATTTTAGCAAGAGAGATCAGGTGAGTAATAAGGTGAGAGACAGTCCCACTCTTGCATTTTGGTTTACCATTCCACAATAACATGACCTTGCTTTTGAAGGTCTGAGTGACAAAGTCCCTGCCTCACTGTCCATGTGGCTGTGTTAGCAGGGCAGGTGGCGGTTAAGTCAGCACAAACTTCTGGTCTTCAGGAGGCCCACTGTCTGGCAGGGGCTGGACCGGCACTTTAGTACCCTGACTGGCTGAATCCTCAAGCCACCCTGTCAGACAAGGCCCATTAATATATCCACTTTATAGTGAGAAATCTAATTCACCACAAATGAGAATAATTTGCCCGGGGTCACAATGACTGAGTGTTGGAAATGGACATTGACTCAGGCAGCTTAGCTTTGAAACCCCTTCACTTAACCACTAAACTAACTGCTAATCCTCTGCTAACAGATCCAAACTGCCTCATGACTGTGGTACCGGAAAATCGAAGGTCATAATGACTTGACTTGTAGAGAAAGTAAGTGATCACAGAAGAACACTTGGTTCTTTAATTTACAGTATTAACACATGAGGCTCAGCCCCTAGGCTTGGGTTAAAATGTGTGAAACTTAGCAAGCAGAGACTGTTCAGAAAGTCTCTGAACAACTGTGGATCTCTGCTCTCTCTCAAAATCTGGCCTGTTTCATCTGGGGTCTTTTGAATTATATACTCCCTAAACCATGGATTCCCTGCTCAAGTTTCAAGTCCATTTGCAGTCATCAGAAGGTCAAGAGTCTAAAATATGAAATGAAAGCATTGGGCACAAGAACTCAATTGATAAAAGCCAATGTCAAGCTTGAGAGAAATGAAGACCAAACACGTCTCTTAGGAAGGAAGGAGGTGGATCCTTGAAGTGTTACATGTAAACTTTGTGTAAGTGATATCTGAGGCAAATTAGATGAAGGAAAAAATACACCCACAACCCCCAAGTACCAGAGGGTCACATTTGTATTAGTAAATATGTCCACTTTATTTTTCATGTGGCACCACAGTGGACATGGTTTGTAACACATTATTCTTTCTCCTGAATCAGAGGACGGCTCACATTTATAAGCAGCTTCCTCATTCATCATCTGTGTGACTTTTCATCTTAAGCCTTAGAACTTTCTCCAACACAGTGGACTACCTTGAGGTTATACTGATCAGCATACTTCAGGAAGAAAGGAAGATGGAAACAATATATCAACTCCTTCTCCAGAGAGAGACTAGAGGTTTAAAACAGGTAACATACACCTTAAAGGCATAAATTCAATGTCAGACAATAAATATTGGAGTATAAGTTTTTCTCCTTTCAGTATCATTCCCCAAAATTTATGTGATATTTTGCTATAATTAAGTAGCTACATTTTTTCTTTTTCCCAAGAAAATTGAAAAGAAATGGATAGTAGTTGTGAATAGAATTTAGAATGACTGGTACAACTGTGATTTTGGAGGAAAACAGTATTACCGTTTTTTCTTCTTTCTTGTAGATTTTCTAAGATGTATATTGTGACTCATTGGATTGAATGCTTTACTTGATCTTGAAGGGTCTAAAGAATGGGTGCTGTTTAGCTGAGTTCATTTCCAGCTACGCCGTTAAGAAATGGATCATGGCTCAAAATGCAAGAAAGAGGGAACTCACAGGAGGAGCATCCTTAATGGCCTTGTAGCCCATTTTTAATGTAATAACAGACTTGAATCTTTTTTTTTTTTTCCTGGCCTCACGCAAGGTTTGCAGGACCTCAGTTCTTCTTCTTATTGTTCTTAGTATCTTTTCCTTTGTATTTCAGTTTGGGAAGTTTCTGCTGACAAGTTTTCAAGCTCACTTCTTTCTTTGGCGTGTCTAGGCTTTTGATGAGCACACTGATGCCTCTTCATTTCTGTTTTAGGGTTTTGGTTCTAGCATTTCCTTTTGCATCTTTGTGACTTTTTCTCTGCTTACATCATGTGTCTGTTCTTGCACACTGTCGGCTTTCTCCAGCATAGTCTGGGTGAAGGCTCCTGCCAACTCTCCTGCAGTTAAGTTGATCTCAGCTCCTTCTCTGTTCATGTCATCTCTCCAGATGTCCCCGTGGCAATTTATTCTGAGGCCTCAGTTCTCTGAGGCATTCAGTAAAAGTGGTTGACCTTCCATTTGTGCAGAACTTTTCTTGTTGAAAGTGTGGGAGGGACAACTTCCAAGCTCTTTGCTCATCAGAGTTGAAACCAGGAGCCTTTTTAAATTTTTTTTTATTATTTTTTAAATTTTATTTTATTTTTAAACTTTACAATATTGAGTCTGTTTTTAAAATAGCAAAGTTTAGGTTGTTTTAATGTATGGTTTGACTTTGTGTGCAGGAAGTCATACAGCAAAAATTGAAAATGTCTACTGTTTTATTAAACATTCCTAGTGGTTTTTGGGACCAGAGGGAGAGGGTCATTATAGGGTTAACACAGAATTTCATTGTACTACTTTGCCATGCATTTTTAAATATCTTAAAAAGCACACATATGTATGTGATAAAAATCTGGTTATATTTGTAGTGAAAAATGATTTAAAGCTTGAAGTTTAAAACATAAATTAGAAAAGGAATGGATAGAGAATGACTAAAGGTAGTTTGGCAATGCCAATGTAATTCTTGTAGCAAATATATAATATTTAAACCTAATAATTCTGTTCTTATTGATGAGTTCTGTACAGGGCATCCCAACCTTAGAGACCTTTCAGTTTTATGCTGCTGCTGCCAAGTCACTTCAGTCATGTCCGACTCTGTGGGACCCCATAGACGGCAGCCCACCAGGCTTCCCTGTCCCTGGGATTCTCCAGGCAAGAACACTGGAGTGGGTTGCCATTTCCTTCTCCAATGCATGAAAGTGAAAAGTGAAAGTGAAGATGCTCAATCGTGTCCGACTATAGCAACCCCATGGACTGCAGCCTACCAGGCTCCTCCATCCATGGGATTTTCCAGGCAAGAGTACTGGAGTGGGGTGCCATTACCTTCTCCGTCAGTTTTATAAGGTTATGAAAAATATATGATGATTTCCCTGGAAAAAGAGTGTAATGGATACATTTTAGTGTATAGACACGTAATTTAACGTCAATTTAACACATTTACTAGTGCATTAGACCAGGAACAGGATGTCTGGTTTCCTTGAGTCTGGGTGCTGATAGTCCAGCCAGCTACGCAGTGCACCTTGAGGTGTGTCTACAGGCAAGATTTACCCTCTTCAAGTGAAGAGCTTTCTATTTCTTTCTATTTCACATTATCCCTGTTCTACCTTGACTAGGCATCTTTCTGTTGTCCAGCAAACATGGCAGTGAACGAATGAAGTCAATCCAGGATGATCTGGGCATAAACTGTGTTCACAGTGGACTATCCTGACAGTGTTTTTCTGTCTTCCCTGCCAGTCAATTTTTTTCTGTCTTAGATATCTTACAAGTAAATTGCAAATAACATCCCTATAAATATTAATGTAGGCATGACATAAGTGTGAGAATAATAAATCTGTTGACAATCAATCTAATTAATCTGAAAACCAAAAGGAAATAAGTTAATGATAACCCCTTTCATTGTTAAACAGACTTGGATGTGATTTGATTTATGGCACCTAAGACTCTTCAGTAGCTCAAAGGAGGTATTAACGTCAACAGTTGTGTAACAAGGATTAGTTTCATGGTACTGTAGTTCTTGAAAGCAGCAGGATAAGAAGGAACCAGATTAGAAGCTGGTCTTAATTGTACATAGTCACTAATTAACTTTGCTCTTAGCCAAGTCATGGACCTTTCCAGATGCTATGTGTCATGTAAAGACCCTGTGATGACTGTAACCCATGCACTGATACTGTTAATATACGATTGTTTCTTTCAAGCCTAGAATCAATGTTATTTAACCATAAGAGCAGAAACAGGGTGTGAAAAAAGTTAGACCCCAAACACGTAATGCAGGCAGGACAAAGCATTTTGTCTTAAGCTATACACAATGGATTTTTAAAATTATTATGACTTGATGATATTCAGATAAGTTTCATAACTAAGGAGGATATAACACCAGGGGGGTTGTAAGAAATCTGTTTGACTTTATAAGAAAATGTTTAAACAATGTGTTTTTACTCTGTACCATATGCACACTCTATAAAAATGAAAACTTTTGCTCCTGATATTTGAACTGATTCTGTAAGACTTTTATTATCAAAGACATATTATATTTCACGTTCTCCCTGTAATTATGCACTGGGCACTCACCTTGTGCCGTGCTCTGCGCTCACCCTGTATCTGTTGCCTCTCCATTCTGAGAGCATCGCTGTGGAGCCAGTGGTCTTTTACTCCATCCCACCAATTAGCTGACAAAGTCATCAGACTCAGCTAGAATGCCAAGCCAAGCAGTTTGATTTCAGAACGGCTCTGCATTAATACTTTTCAAGACAATTCTAACAAAAACAAGATAATTATCAATAAAATGAGTGCTGAGATTCTGTCTCCAGGATCTATGCAGAGCAAAGTAAGTCAGAAAGAAAAACCCCAATACAGTATATTAATGCATATATTTGGAATTTAGAAAGATGGTAAGGATGACCCTATATGAGAGAAAGCAAAAGAGACACAGGTGTAAAGAACAGACTGTTGGACTCTGTTGAAGAAGACGAGGGTGGGATGATTTGAGAGAATAACATTGAAAACATGTATACTATCATCTCTGAAATAGATCGCCAGTCCAGGTTTCATGCATGAGGCAGGGTGCTCAGGGCTGGTGCATGGGATGACCCTGAGAGATGGGATGGGGAGGGAGGTGGGAGGGAGGGTCTGGATGGGGAACACATATATGCCCGTGGCTGATTCATGTCAGTGTATGGCAAAAACCACCACAATATTGTAAAGTAATTAGCCTCCAATTAAAATAAATAAATAATTTAAAGAAATAAAAAAGGAGATAAGTATTTCTAAAAGGTTTTTTATTTTCATATGAAATGCTGCAGTTACAAATGTAAAATTTGTTTTTATGAGACAAAAGGACCTCCATGCTACCTAGTGGCAGACACCCAGTCTCAGAATTTATTTCCCTGTTATTTTATGTTTTCTGAATTCCTAGAATAGGAGTTAACCTCTGTGAACAAGATCAGCAAGGCTTCTCTCAAGATGCTCACATTTCAAAAGGAGACATGGAAAATGAACAAATAAAAAAATAAACATCAGACTGAATATGTGTAGTGTGATAAACTCCTGAATTTATTCAAGGGTGTTAATAATTTTTAATGAACATAAATGGATTATACAATCCATACAACTGTGAAATAAGTCCAGAAATGTTCTATCTTTCACTTAAAAGTGGTAGTTTTTTCCTCATTCTCTTTATCGTTACACTTATTTACGTGAACTCAGTAATTTACACAACATTGTATCTTTTAACTTCCATTGTGATAATAAAGAAAGCCATTCAAACAAAGCAGCTCCGTTGCCTGGGTAACACTTCTCTTCCTGTATCCATCCGGTTCCAGATAAGGGACCATTTTAACCATCAGTAAAGATATGCAGATTATATCCCCCAATGAATGACAGGGATTCTATCCAACCTGAGTAATGGAATTCACTTGGAGGAGAAATGCATCTCTACAGAGCAATGAGAACTTGGTGCTCGGTGGCAGGGTTACGTGGAGGCGGTGACAGAATCACTCCATGCCCACTGGGCATTCATTAGGCAAACATCCTGTGAGCACATGAGTGATGCGTGGTGTGGAAGAAAACATGCATTGCCCTCCCCGCCAGCAAGTCATGGGCTGGTGGGAGAGACACACGAGGGAGAGGAGCTAGTGCTTCCGTGTAAGAAAAATGGGAAGTGTTTCATTTTCTGTCACAAGGCGCTGCAGTGGTGTGAGACGGCTAACTCACGTCTTGCCACATTGCCTCTTCACTGGGTAGCAGAGGAATTCGGACTCTGCACAGGATGTTGGGTGGGGCTGGTCAGACGTGGTCGGTCCACGAGCAGGTGTGACAGCTGGAATTCAAAGCTCCGTTTACCTCTTTTGAGCAGCTGTGTTTTCAAATCAGGCTGACCAATCTGAATAGGGATTTTGGTTGGAATGTTCTCTGAACTGTCATGTCAGAGAGCACATGATGTGGCTCCACAAGGTCCTGGCCTCCTGTCTGATGGTGAACAACTTCTCAGGGCTGCCTTCTGCATGGCCACCATGTGGGACAATTCTACTCCGAACTACTTACTTACTCTGAACTGCCTGTGCTGGCTTTGTGGGCCCGGCACACATTCCCTTGGTCTTTGTGGTATGCACAGGAGCCCTCTTCCTTGTCAGAATGTACTACCTGAACATCCTTACATGTGCCACAGGAACAAGTGTCTCCTCATGCAGAGAAGACCTTTAGTAGACATTTCCAGAAGGAAATACCATGGTGTGTGTGTGTGTGTGTGTGTGAAAGAGAGACAGAAAGAGAGAGAGGGAGAGAGAAAGAGCTGAAACGGCTTAACAAATGAACAGGGATTTCTCGATGAAAAATTCTGTATAGGCATTTCTTTCAAATGGGCCTGTTTTACCAAATTATATTCTTATGACTGAATATTGAGCGGCAAAACAAACCCAAAGGAGATGGAAGGAGTACAGATGGAATCACTGATAAATTATGTAGGCCGGGGCACACCACATACCACTTTCTGGGGGGAATTCCAGGAATGAGTTTTGGCATCAGTATAAATATTTATGAGTTGATCTGAAAATAATCTAAAGTGTTTTGCCATTGAACTTTGGGAAGCATGAAATAGGATTTAATTTTCAGTTACAGCATTAGAAAAACTCAGATTTTACCTTTTCTATATTTTCACTTAGACCAGAAAATCTGAAATCCCTTTGAACTGGGTTGTTTGGGAGGGAGGGGTGTGTGAGTTTTGCGTTTTGTGGACCAGGAAGACTGCGGTCAGGAGTGCGTCTTCTGTGCAGCTTTCTGCTCCCAAGGAGCTCCTCAGAGTTATTGTGCAGTGACATCAGCCTGACCTGGTTGAGTATTAATCTGTGTCTCTAAAATGTCAATAACCTCAGATATGCAGGTGACACCACCCTTACGGCAGAAAATGAAGAGGCATGAAAGAGCCTCTTCATGAAAGTGAAAGAGGAGAGTGAAAAAGCTGACTGAAAACTCAACATTCAGAAAACTAAGGTCATGGCATCTGGTCCCATCACTTCATGGCAAATAGATGGGGAAACAATGGAAACAGCAAGAGAAGTTATTTTCTTGGGCTCCAAAATCACTGCAGATGGTGACTGCAGCCATGAAATTGAAAGACACTTGCTCCTTGGAAGAAAAGCTATGACAAACCTAGACATTACATTAAAAAGCAGAGACACTACTTTGGCAACC
Source organism: Bos grunniens (assembly GCF_055505025.1). Classification (NCBI taxonomy): domain Eukaryota; kingdom Metazoa; phylum Chordata; class Mammalia; order Artiodactyla; family Bovidae; genus Bos; species Bos grunniens. The sequence continues at coordinate 61,936,716 of NC_141178.1, read as the reverse complement.
AAAGTGCATATAGTCAAAGTTATGGCTTTTCCAGTAGTCATGTATGGATATGAGAGTTGGATCATAAAGAAAGCTGAGTGCCAAACAGCTGATGCTTTTGAACTGTGGTGTTGGAGAAGACTCTTGAAAGTCCCTTGGACTGCAAGGAGATCCAACCAGTCAATCCTAAAGGAAATCAGTCCTGAATATTCATTGGAAGGACTGACACTGAAACTCCAATACTTTGGCCACCTGATGCGAAGAGTTGACTCATTTGAAAAGACCTTGATGCTGGGAAAGATTGAAGGCAGGAGGAGAAAGGGACAACCAAGAATGAGATGGTTGGATGGCATCACCGACTCAATGGACATGAGTTTGAGCGAGCTCCGAGTGTTGGTGACAGACAGGGAAGCCTGGCATGCTGGGCACAGAGTTGGACCCGGCTGAGCCACTGAACTGAATAACAGTTTGATTTGGAGCCAGGGGAGCTTTTTCATTTGTCCACCTTCAGTCTTTGGCACTTAGAATATAAAATGAGAAGCACAAAGCAGGTAGATAATTGCGGCGTTGACAAACAAGGAGTGAGGTGGTTTCCTGACAAAGCTGAGAACAGTAGGAAGGGGATACCCCAGGAGTGAGGGGATGTCACTGCCCGACCCACAGCTACCTGCATGTCACAGGAGACCCTATCCGATTCACCTGTGGTGCTTCCAGTGACCATGATGCTGGAGGGAAAACAGACAGCAGAACCCAACCTGCGTTTGGTCTGTCTCCCATTCCAGCAATCAGAGTGCAGTTGTCTGAATCTTCTCTGACACTGTCTGAAGCCCGCCTGCCAGACAGCTCCACCTGCTCCACCTGCTGGCGGCCACTTCTGTGGCATCTTTCTTTCAAGGCAGGATCAACCAGGCTTATCTCAACTAAGACACAACGCATGCACATCAAAAGAGAAAAACAATAATCAGCCTAGAATTTTGGAGAATTATATTCTTCAGGACATATAATTAGAATTATATAATGCAGGATATTTGAAGTGTAATTTTTATATAAAATTAAAAATTGTATCACTTTTTTTGCTTAACGACCATACTGTTAGATACAGAACTTGACAAACACATTGGGCTATATTTAGCTAAATATATTTTAAAAAATTTATCCTTTTATGTATTAATACTTCTCAAATATTTTCATGTTACAAATGTGTTGACATTTTAATGTTTTGTTATAATGAACGGGCCTTACTGTAAGATACTTCAATGTTTCTGTGAGATATCGAGCTATGTTTATGTACATACCAAAAGGGAAAACATTTTAATAGTTGATACCAAATTGAAAAAAGTAGGGAAAACCACTAGACCATTCAGGTATGACCTAAATCAAATCCCTTATGATTATACAGTGGAAGTGAGAAATAGATTTAAGGGCCTAGATCTGATAGATAGAGTGCCTGATGAACTATGGAATGAGGTTCGTGACATTGTACAGGAGACAGGGATCAAGACCATCGCCATGGAAAAGAAATGCAAAAAAGCAAAATGGCTGTCTGGGGAGGCCTTACAAATAGCTGTGAAAAGAAGAGAAGCAAAAAGCAAAGGAGAAAAGGAAAGATATAAACATCTGAATGCAGAGTTCCAAAGAATAGCAAGAAGAGATAAGAAAGTCTTCTTCAGCAATCAATGCAAAGAAGTAGAGGAAAACAACAGAATGGGAAAGACTAGGGATTTCTTCAAGAAAATCAGAGATACCAAAGGAACATTTCATGCAAAGATGGGCTCGATAAAGGACAGAAATGGTATGGACCTAACAGAAGCAGAAGATATTAAGAAGAGATGGCAAGAATACACAGAAGAACAGTATAAAAAAGATCTTCACGACCCAGATAATCACGATGGTGTGATCACTGACCTAGAGCCAGATATCCTGGAATGTGAAGTCAAGTGGGCCTTAGAAAGCATCACTAGAAACAAAGCTAGTGGAGGTGATAGAATTCCAGTTGAGCTACTACAAATCCTGAAAGATGATGTTGTGAAAGTGCTGAACTCAATATGCCAGCAAATTTGGAAAACTCAGCAGTGGCCACAGGACTGGAAAAGTCAGTTTTCATTCCAATCCCAAAGAAAGGCAATGCCAAAAAATGCTCAAACTACTGCACAATTGCACTCATCTCACATGCTAGTAAAGTAATGCTCAAAATTCTCCAAGCCAGGCTTCAGGAATATGTGAACTGTGAACTTCCTGATGTTCAAGCTGGTTTTAGAAAAGGCAGAGGAACCAGAGGTCAAATTGCCAACGTCTGCTGGATCATGGAAAAAGCAAGAGAGTTCCAGAAAAACATCTATTTCTGCTTTATTGTCTATGTCAAAGTCTTTGACTGTGTGGATCACAATAAACTGTGGAAAATTCTGAAAGAGATGGGAATACCAGACCATCTGATCTGCCTCTTGAGAAATTTATATGCAGGTCAGGAAGCAACAGTTAGAACTGGACATGGAACAACAGACTGGTTCCAAATAGGAAAAGGAGTATGTCAAGGCTGTATATTGTCAACCTGCTTATTTAACTTCTATGCAGAGTACATCATGAGAAATGCTGAACTGGAAGAAACACAAGCTGGAATCAAGATTGCCGGGAGAAATATCAATAACCTCAGATATGCAGATGACACCACCCTTATGGCAGAAAGTGAAGAGGAACTCAAAAGCCTCTTGATGAAAGTGAAAGTGGAGAGTGAAAAAGTTGGCTTAAAGCTCATCATTCAGAAAACAAAGATCATGGCATCTGGTCCCATCACTTCACGAGAAATAGATGGGGAAACAGTGGAAACAGTGTCAGACTTTATTTTTCTGGGCTCCAAAATCACTTCAGATGGTGACTGCAGCCATGAAATTAAAAGACGCTTACTCCTTGGAAGGAAAGTTATGACCAACCTAGATAACATATTCAAAAGCAGAGACACTACTTTGCCAACAAAGGTTCGTCTAGTCAAGGCTATGGTTTTTCCTGTGGTCATGTATAGATGTGAGAGTTGGACTGTGAAGAAGGCTGAGCACCGAAGAATTGATGCTTTTGAACTGTGGTGTTGGAGAAGACTCTTGAGAGTCTCTTGGACTGCCAGGTAATCCAACCAGTCGGTTCTGAAGGAGATCAGCCCTGGGATTTCTTTGGAAGGAATGATGCTAAAGCTGAAACTCCAGTACTTTAGCCACCTCATGCAAAGAGTTGACTCATTGGAAAAGACTCTGATGCTGGGAGGGATTGGGGGCAAGAGGAGAAGGAGACGACAGAGGATTTGATGGCTGGGTGGCATCACGGACTCAGTGGATGTGAGTCTCAGTGAGCTCCAGGAGTTGGTGATGGACAGGGAGGCCTGGTGTGCTGCGATTCATGGGGTTGCAAAGGGTCGGACATGACTGAGCGACTGATCTGATCTGATCTGATCTGACCACCAGCTGAATGTGGAAAAAGGCAAAGAGAGAATTTTTTTCCCTTTTCTCTATATGCTTTAATTTACCACTATAAATAAATAACAATAAGCCATATATCAGTTCAGTTCAGTCACTCAGTTGTGTCTGACTCTTTGCAACCCCATGAATTGCAGCACACCAGGCCTCCCTGTCCATCACCAACTCCCAGAGTTCACCCAGACTCATGTCCATCGCGTCAGTGATGCCATCCAGCCATCTCATCCTCTGTCGTCCCCTTCTCCTCTTGCCCCCAATCCCTCCCAGCATCAGGGTCTTTTCCAATGAGTCAACTCTTTGCATGAGGTGGCTAAAGTACTGGAGTTTCAGCTTTAGCATCATTCCTTCCAAAGAAATCCCAGGGCTGATCTCCTTCAGAACCGACTGGTTGGATCACCTTGCAGTCCAAGGGACTCTCAAGATTCTTCTCCAACACCACAGTTCAAAAGCATCAATTCTTTGGCACTCAGCTTTCTTCGCAGTCCAACTCTCACGTCCATACATGACCACTGGAAAAACCATAGCCTTGACTAGACGAACTTTGTTGGCAAAGTAATGTCTCTGCTTTTGAATATGCTATCTAGGTTGGTCATAACTTTCCTTCCAAGGAGTAAGCGTCTTTTAATTTCATGGCTGCAATCACCATCTTCAGTGATTTTGGAGCTCAAAAAAATAAAGTCTGACACTGTTTCCATTGTTTCCCCATCTATTTGCCATGAAGTGATGGGACCGGATCCCATGATCTTAGTTTTCTGAATGTTGAGCTTTCAGCCAATTTTTCACTCTCCTCTTTCACTTTCAACAAGAGGCTTTTTAGTTCCTCTTCACTTTCTGCCATAAGGGTGGTGTCATCTGCATATCTGAGGTTATTGATATTTCTCCCAACAATCTTCATTCCAGCTTGTGCTTCTTCCAGTCCAGCATTTCTCATGATGTACTCTGCATAGAAGTTAAATAAACAGGGTGACAATATACAGCCTTGATGAACTCCTTTTCCTATTTGGAACCAGTCTGTTGTTCCATGTCCAGTTCTAACTGTTGCTTCCTGACCTGCATGTAGGTTTCTCAAGAGGCAGGTCAGGTGGTCTTGGTATTCCCATCTCTTTCAGAATTTTCCACAGTTTATTGTGATCCACACAGTCAAAGGCTTTGGCATAGTCAACAAAGCAGAAATGGATGTTTTTCTGGAACTCTCTTGCTTTTTCCATGATCCAGCGGATGTTGGCAATTTGATCTCTGGTTCCTCTGCCTTTCTGAAACTAGCTTGAACATCTGGAAGTTCATGGTTCACGTATTGCTGAAGCCTGGCTTAGAGAATTTTGAGCATTATTTTACTAACATGTGAGATGAGTGCAATTGTACAGTAGTTTGAGCATTATTTGGCATTGCCTTTCTTTGGGATTGGAATGAAAACTGACCTTTTCCAGTCCTGTGGCCACTGCTGAGTTTTCCAAATTTGCTGGCGTTCTGAGTGCAGGATTTGAAATAGCACAACTGGGATTCCATCACCTCCAGTAGCTTTGTTCATAGTGATGCTTTCTAAGGCCCACTTGACTTCACATTTAAGGATGTCTAGCTTTGATGAGTGATCACACCATCATGATTATCTGGGTCATGAAGATCTTTTTTATACAGTTCTTCTGCGTATTCTTGCCACCTCTTCTTGATATCTTCTGCTTCTGTTAGGTCCATACCATTTCTCTCCTTTATTGAGCCCATCTTTGCATGAAATGTTCCCTTGGTATCTCTAATGTTCTTGAAGAGATCCCTAGTCTTTTCCATTCTGTTGTTTTCCTCTATTTCTTTTCAATGATTGCTGAGGAAGGCTTTCTTAACTCTCCTTGCTATTCTTTGGAACTCTGCATTCAGATGTTTATATCTTTCCTTTTCTCCTTTGCTTTTCGCTTCTTTTCTTTTCACAGCTATTTGCAAGCCCTCCTCAGACAGCCATTTTGCTTTTTTGCATTTCTTTTTCTTGGGAATGGTCTTGATCCCTGTCTCCTGTTCAGTGTCACGAACCTCCGTCCATAGTTCATCAGGCACTCTGTCTATCAGATCTAGGCCCTTAAATCTATTTCTCACTTCCACTGTATAATCATAAGGGATTTGATTTAAGTCATACCTGAATGGTCTAATAGTTTTCCCTACTTTCTTCAATTTAAGTCTGAATATGGCAATAAGGAGTTCATGATCTGAGCCACAGTCAGCTCCTGCTCTTGTTTTTGCCAGCTGTATAGAGTTTCTCCATCTTTTGCTGCAGAGAATATAATCAATCTGATTTCAGCCTTGACCATCTGGTGATGTCCATGTGTAGAGCCTTCTCTTGTGTTGTTGGAAGAGGGTGTTTGCTATGACCAGTGCATTCTCTTGGCAAAAGTCTATTAGCCTTTGCCTTGCTTCATTCCATATTCCAAGGCCAAATTTGCTTGTTACTCCAGGTGTTTCTTGACTTCCTACTTTTGCATTCCAGCCCCCTATAATGAGAAGGACATCTTTTTTGGGTGTTAGTTCTAAAATGCCTTGTAGGTCTTCATAGAACCGTTCAATTTCAGTTTCTTCAGCATTACTGGTCGGGGCTTAGACTTGGATTACCGTAATATTGAATGGTTTGCCTTGGAAATGAACAGAGATCATTCTGTCGTTTTTGAAATTGCATCCAAGTACTGCATTTAGGACTCTCTTGTTGACCATGATGGCTACTCCATTTCTTCTAAGGGATTCCTGCCTGTAGTAGTAGATATAATGGTCATCTGAGTTAAATTCATCCATCGCAGTCCACTTTAGTTCACTGATTCCTAGAATGTAGACATTCATTCTTGCCATCTCCAGTTTGACCACTTCCAGTTTGTCTTGATTCATGGACCTAACATTCCAGGTTCCTATGCAATATTGCTGTTTACAACATCGGACCTTGCTTCTATCACCAGTCATATCCACAACTGGGTGTTGTTTTTGCTTTGGCTCCATCCCTTCATTCTTTCTGGAGTTATTTCTCCACTGATCTCCAGTAGCATATTGGGCACCTACTGACCTGGGGAATTCCTCTTTCAGTATCCTATCATTTTGCCCTTTCATACAGTTCATGGGATTCTCAAGGCAAGAATACTGTAATTGTTTGCTATTCCCTTCTCCAGTGGACCACATTCTGTCAGACCTCTCCACCATGACCCGCCCATGTTGGGTGGCCCCACACAGCACGGCTTAGTTTCATTGAGTTAGACAAGGCTGTGGTCCATGTGATCAGATTGGCTAGTTTTCTGTGATTATGGTTTTGGTGTGTCTGCCCTCTGATGCCCTCTCACAACACCTACCGTCTTACCTGGGTTTCTCTTTCTTTGGACGGGGGTATCTCCTCACGGCCACCCCTCCTGACCTTGAACTCCATGTTCAAACCATATATAGGGCATTATATAACACATCACAGTCTGAACGGTGCTGATTATTTTTCATTTTTATCTATATTGACACTTTAGAGCAAGATAAGTAGATGTGAGTCATGTTATGAAATGATCAATAAGAACAAAAACTTTTACCTAAAAATGGCAATTCATTATCATATCGTACTGTTTAAATAAGGATTAGGATTGCTATGACTATGTTCCTGTTTGAATGTGTCATCCATGATTGGCAAAGTTTGTGCTAATATCCTAAAATTTTATAATTGATTTTCAAAGTGACCAAGATAACAATCTCTGAGATTCATAAAATAGAAGATCAAGTATAGATTTGTTTTTAAAACTGATTTGATAAGCATTGTTAATCCAGATAAATAATTGTAGCCTAAATAACTGGTCTAGTGTAAGCCTTCTCCACTCAAGAGAGCTGGTGGGCAAGCTCATCTTCTGAGACACAGAACCCAGTGGTATTCAAATGCTGTGCAGAATGTCCAGGAGGAGATGGAAGTTAAATTATATCCTCTTGGGTGATAGTTCCTTTAGTGTTTGCCAGAGAGTAATAAGAACTAACACAAAGATGTTCTTAAGAGTAATGTCCAGTTTACTTTCAAAGGTAAATTAGTTATCAGTTTTAATTAGAATAGCTTATTTATGGTAAAAATATATTGGCAAATTCATTGATTAATATTTATTGAGAAATTAAAGATTTTTTAAGAATAGAAAGTCAGGTGATTTCTTCTACCTCATTCAGAATGACTCAGGTGTGTCTTCCCTCCTGAAAAGTGTCCCACTCTTGCTGACAGGTTAGTGGATCTTTGTCATCCCAGTAGCTGCTCTATGGACAGCTTCTCTGACTGGTTGGACATTATTCTTTCTCATCCTTTCATCAGGCTTCCCAGATGGTAAAGAACCCACTTGCCAATGCAGGAGATGTAAGAGATGTGGGTTTGTTGCCTGGGTTGGGAAGATCCCCTGGAGGAGGGCATGGCAACCTGCTCCAAAATTCTTGTCTGGAGAATCCCATGGACAGAGGAGCCTGACGGGCTGCAGTCCATAGGGTTGCAAAGAGTCAGACACAACTAAGTGACTTCACACACACGCACATTACAAGGTTTGCTGGGACAGAGATTGGTCAACCCACCAGATACCCTCCTGTGAGTATGTAACAGAAATACGAGACTTATTTGTTAAGTTTGGGGAGGAACAGCTCAGGGATAAACACCTGAAAGATTTTTAAAACTTGTTAGTATTAAACATTCATGGAATAAATTTGTCAACACCTGTGATTCAACTTGGCCTGGAGATACTAATTTAATAAAAGTAAAATTTCATTATGGTGTGAATGTGTACATATTTAAATGTTACTAAATTAAGCAGTATTAGTATAATGATACATATTGTAACTCATTTCATATTGCTGATGTAAAATAATAAGGCAATGGCACCCCACTCCAGAACTCTTGCCTGGAAAATCCCATGGATGGAGGACCCTGGTAGGCTGCAGTCCATGGGGTCGCTAAGAGTCGGGCACGACTGAGCGACTTCACTTTCACTTTTCACTTTCATGCATTGGAGAAGGAAATGGCAACCCACTCCAGTATTCTTCCCTGGAGAATCCCAGGGACAGAGGAGCCTGGTGGCCTGCTGTCTATGGGGTCGCACAGAGTTGGACACGACTGAAACGAATTAGCAGCAGTAGCAGCAGCAAAGTCAAATAAAGTTCATACTAGCCTAAGATGAAAATTGTATCAGTAGAGCAATACTTTCTGATTAGCTACTAGGAAGATAGTTCAGACAGCTGAGGAATTTTACATCTATTATTGTCAGATTCAGTTTTTAAACCAGTACTCATCTTGGCAATAAAATCCAGTTGCCCATTTGTATTGCTATTCAGCACCTTCATAAGAGCTGGTGATTCTGTAGTAATGTCTTATCTCATTTCACATAATGAAAAGGGACCAGTAGTAGATTTGATAGAAAAAGTTGAGTGAACGCATACAAAGCTAATACTCACTATTTATGATTTAATTCTAGTATCTAGGGAAGACTTGTGGTATTAAAACTGACTGCATTAAATGTCTTTTTATATTCTACAAAGCACTGTTTTCACATTTAGTAAAAATATTCTTATTATGACAACTCTATACATTCTGAGGCTAAGGAGGGTTACCTGGCTTCCAGAAGACCCTGATGGTGAAGGGAAGTGATGCAGAATTGTTCAGAGTTCAGGCTCTGTGCTGTCCCACACCAGCAAGCTGAGGAACAGCAAGAATATCTGGAGGTGAGGGGAGACAGGAGTGAATTCATTCTGAGCCTCGGAGAGCAGAGGCAGCAGCAGCTTGGCATGGGGATTTGGATTCCTCTTCTTAACTTCACTGTTATTAATTCTTCTCCAGGAATAAAATCAAACAGCAGAAATACTACATCTCCTCACACTTTGAGACAGGAGAGCTTCATTGGTGAATCAACTTCTGAGATATTATTTCATCATGAACTAATGGCTTTTGAGTTTTTGGATTTTCTTTTTTCTTCATAATAGCTAAAATTTGAACTCCTAACACAAAAGCTGTTTTATAAAATGATAACAGTGTTTTCTGTTGAACCATAGGAAAAGCATCCTTACTAGCAATCCCTATGACATATAAAGTGTTTAAGGAAGCTTGTAGGAAATGACAGGATTAAAGGCATGGAAGAATGTATAGTATTGCATGCTGTGCTTGGCTTCTAAACACCCTTCAACCAGCCTAGATATTTAAGAAAAAAAACATTTTTTAAGTTCACAGGGAAAAGAATTCATTCATATTTGACTACATTAGATGCCAGTATATAAGAATATTTATTACTGGTTGCCACATATTAATATTTATTTAATGCTTGTAACTACTCATTGGAAAAGACTCTGATGCTGGGAGGGATTGGGGGCAGGAGGAGAAGGGGATGACAGAGGATGAGATGGCTGGATGGCATCATTGACTCAGTGGACGTGAGTCTGAGTGAACTCTGGGAGTTGGTGATGGACAGGGAGGCCTGGCGTGCTGTGATTCATGGGGTTGCAAAGAGTCGGACACAACTGAGCAACTGAACTGAATTACTTAGGTTATATATTATTAAGAAATAAGAACTTATTCATCTACAAAGGTATAAAAACATATGAACTACACTGATTACATAGTTACTATGCTGTCTATCCAGTAGAGGGAATTACTGAGAATGTCTCAATTAAGCAAATGTCATTATGCTTAATACTTTCTTATCATAATAGTATGTTTTAGTTATAAAGACATTTTAAGATATAGGAGCACGGAGAATAAAACAGAGAGAACCACAGTCAGAATTCATATTCCAGCAATGTGGCAAACTATCTAAATAACCTTCGTAATACATGATATTGAAAATGAAATACAAATATGCTCTCTATGTGTGGAGTTGAGTTGGTGAGAAAATGGCAGAAATCCTCAGAGACAAAAACAACAGATTGGAAACGTAATGAAGCACCAAGCCTGGCTGCTCTGAGAATATTCTGATCCTTGTTCAGTCACTAAGTTGGGTCTGACTCTTTGCAACCCCATGGACTGCAACACGCCAGGCTTCCCTGTCCTTCAATGTCTCCCAGAGTTTTCTCAGACTCATGTCCACTGGATCAGTGATGACATCCAACGTCTCATCCTCATTCATCCCCTTCTCCTCCTGCCTTCAGTCTTTCACAGCATCAGGGTCTTTTCTAATGAGTCAGCTCTTTGCATCAGTTGGCCAAAGTATTGGAGCTTCAGCTTCAGCATCAGTCCTTCCAATGAATATTCAGGGTTGATTTCCTTTAGACTGGTTTAATCTCCTTGCTGTCCAGGGTCCTCTCAAGAGTCATCTCCAGCACCACAGTTCGAAAGCATCAATTCTTCGGTGCTCAGCTTTCTTTATGGTGCAGCTCTCGCATCCATACATGACTACATGGAAAAACCATAGCCTTGACTATACAGATCTTTATCAGCAAAAGCCTTGATCCTGCATGACCTTATTCCCTCCATCTTAATGGGGTTCATGACAAAGGAAGGAGGAAAAGCTTCCACTCCACACAAGGTGGAAAATCATGAGAATCTCCACAAAACAGGCTCTAAAAGATGCTTTTCTCAAGGAAAGGGCTGGTAATGTAAGGCTGAGATCAGTCAATGGCTAAGACAGAGGGTAGACACACCAGCTTTATGTGGAGGAAGGAGCAGTAGCATTAGCGAGGAGTTTCCAACGACAGTCTGGCTGCAATCTACACTTTACACTAGCATTATCTTCACTGCTATGGAACTCCAAAGGCATAAGCCTGGAATTTGATTAAGAAGGTCCCAGTTGATGACCCCTCCCAGGAACCTGACAGCATAGATAATGAGATTCCTCCTTAAATCAAAGCCTGAAAAGTCCCATACACTAAATGCCGTTGATTATAATCTCACAATCCTCAAAATCACATAAAACCTGAGGTTACAAGCTGTAAAGGGCAAGTGCAAGGAGCACCAGCCCCAGGACTGAAGTGGCAAAGCTTCCAGACGAAATAGCCAGATTATGAAAAGCAGATAATACAGGAGAAGACTAGTATAATTTCACCAATGTAAGACAAAATAGAACTTCTGAACAGAAGCCTCTCTAGACATGAAACAGGAAAAGTTCAATTCAGCAGGAGAAGCGAACACTTCTAAATTTTTAAGAACCTAGTAGCATAAATTTAAAATATGTAAATAGCCAGGACATGGAAGCAACTTAAATGTTCATCAACAGAGAAATGGATAAAGAAGATGTGATACATATATACAGTGGAATATTACCCATAAAAATAAATGAAATTGGGTCATTTGCAGAGTCATGGATGGACCTAGAGCCTATCATATAGAGTGAAGTAAGTCAGAAAGAGAAAAGCAAATATTGTATAGTAACATATATTATGTGGAGTCTAGAAATATGATATAGATCTTATTTGTAAAGCAGAAATAAAGACACAGATGTAGAGAACAAATATTGATACCAATGGGGGCAGGGAGGGTGGGATAAATTGGGAGATTGGTGTTGACATCTATGCACTATTGATACTGTGTATAAAGTAGAATAACTAATGAGAATCTACTGTATAGCACAGGGAGCTCTACTCAGTGCTTTGTAGCAACATAAATGGGTAGGAAATCCAAAAAAGTAGGACTGTACGTATAAATATGGCTGACTCATTGACACAGCAGCGTAGAACAACTATACTCCAACTAAAAAAAAAAAAAGAATTCACAAGTGAAATGATAAAGTTTCACTGGAAAAAAAAAACCAAAAACCCAAAATATGTGAAGCCAAAAGTATAAGACCTGCAAGAGGAAATTGGCATAGCTACAGATCTTTGGGGAGATTTTTTTACACTTGTCTTAAAAACTGATAGTAAGTGTATGAAAGATTTGAACCACTCAAATTGTAAAGTAAAACTAAAGGACAAAGAGATATTTCTTTTCTAAAACATTATTATATATTACTTGAAAATCATATCGGTCTTCAAAAGTATATAGGAAAAACAGCATGTCTTCTGAGCAAAGGCAAGTTAGGGAGGACAGTACAAAACTACATCGTTTTGTAGCAACAAGAACACAAAACAAAAAGGAGTGATTGGGACTTGAGGGGATCATTTGGACTGCTCGTGCAGATGTATGCGTGCGAACAGATGCTGTCACAGTGGTGACTGAACATGTGCCAGAACAATAGAGTGGAAATGATGTCTCAACTTTATCTGGACCCTGGCTGCTGGGGGCAGGAATGGGACAGATGGAATCCCTTAATTATGCTGTTTTATGGTCTTGGTTTGAAGAGGAGCTATTTGCCCAGGTGCCATGTGTGCTTGGGGCAGAGTGACTGCAGAGGGCCGGCAGTGGAGCCAGTGCCGAGATGGGGGTGAGCCAGGCCACTCTCTCTGGGCTGAGTCTTGAGATCTTGTTGCTCAGATGGAGCTGGCTCCCCGCATCTCAAGGGAGATGCTGCAGTGCTTCTCCTGCCAGTCGAGCAGTGACACTGAAGACCCTCCCACTTCCAAACAGAGGTCGTAATTCTACCATCGTTCTGTCTGCTCTTGCCTGGCATACACTATGCATGAACAAATACGATTTTCCTTCTGTTCCAAAGTAGTCTATTAATTTATCCTGTATGAGTGAATTTGATTTACAGAGACACAAGTTGTGCAGAATAGATTGTATAAGGTGCTGGGCAGGGCTTGTGGAGAAATAATCTTTCTTTAGAATTGAGTTCATGAAAACAGCGTTGGTATCACATAGGCTATATATTCTCTGTCTACAGCACAATTAAGTTAGCACATTTAACAACAACAAAAGAAAGTCATGAAACACCCCTCTATTTGGAATGAAGACATTTGGAAATTGAAATTGTCTTCTAAGTAATTCATCTTTCAAAGAAGAAAACACAATGGAAATGTATACGAATGTGTACAATATTGAAATAGAGAAATTATTAAATACAAAAATTTGTAGGAGACAGACTATATATAGCCTTTTTAATACATTTACTAGGGGAAAATGCAAGACTGAAAATTAATTTGAATGCCAAGAAAGATGCAATGTAAAGAAAGAAGTTATGAAAATGTTAAATAAAATGGAAAGTCAAGACAATAGAGAGGGTCAACAACACTGAAGTGTTAAAAAAGAAGTTGGTATAAAATTATGTGTTAATTTTAACACTTTAAAAAGTGTTAAAAATTGGTATAAAATTATGAGCAATATTTATTACAAGCCCTTCTACTGCTGCTATTCCTCTGCATCACACACACACACACACACACACACAAATATGTGTTCACAGCTGACCAATTATGAGAACATGCACTCCTGCAGCGAGGGAAATCACGTGAGATAGGCAGGGTCTGGGAATGGACAGCAGTGCAGAGTGTTTGCTCTGTACTCGGCCCACCTTTCCTCTGCATTTTCCAATTTGGCAGGAAGTTGACAGCTTTGTGGCACTATGGGGATAGCAATGTGAAGCTAGGGCTTGCCGAATGTTAGTAGCTTGAAGAGCCACACAGTAACAGAATAAACCTGAAGCAGACAGTTTCTCACCAGGGAACGCACTTGGCCTCACGTGATCTCCACTATGAAAACTGGCCTAAATGTCCCTGGAGTGCCAGTGCCTCCAGGTGCAAACAGAAGCAAATGAGCATCCTCTCTGGAGACAGATAATATCAGCCTAGGCATTAGATTATTTCTGTAAACACACTTTCCAAATATAGTATTATGCATGCAGTCAACACCGATGACCAACAGGAGGAGGAGATAAGGAAATGTGAATGCAGATCGCAGTAACAATAAACAGTCAACAGAAGTAAGTGAACGGGGGCTTCAGCAATTGGCATTATCAGAAGCAGACACTTAATGCCAATACATTTGAAAATTTATATAAAATTGAAAAAGCTCCTAGAAACAATTTTAAGGGCAATTCAAATCAAGTTTACTATTAAGGAATTCAAAGAGATATTAACTGGAATGGGGATAAAGAATGGCTGCTAAGGGTATCTCTTAATCTCTTCTGCTTCTGTTAGGTCCTTAGCTAAGGGTACCATTTTCTCTGGGGGTAACACACATCTTATGTAATCAGATATTGGTGATAGGTACATAAACTCATGACTATACCAAACCCACTGAATTGTACACTTTGAAGGGAAATAAATATTAAATATCTCCCAGCAGCAGAAGAGCTTAATATGTAATAACTACTATGGGAAAAAATAATTTCCATCTTTTTCTCCAGCTTTGAGACATCATTGAAATGTAACATTGTATCAGATTAAGATGTAACGTGATGATTTGATACATATACAGAGAGAGTGAAATGATTACCACATAAGGTTAGTTAACACTTTGCTACTGCACACAACTATTTTCTGTAGTTGAGGACATTTGCAATCTACTGTCCTAGCAGCTCTCACGTACAGATACAGTTTTGCTAATTATTGTGACCATGCTGTCCTTTACACCCCAGAGCTCTTTTATCTTGTACTAGATGGTCCTTACCTCAATGGGTTTATTATAGAGGAGAATGATAGTTCATCACTAGAAAATTTAGTTTTTTAATTGGAAAATTTTGAAGGTATCAAGTGTACACAGATGTATATCAGTCTCCTTCAGTGTTAGCAGCTGTCAAATCAGGGCCCCCCCATCCACTTCCCACTACCTTCTTTGGCTACCTTCTGCTTCCCACAACCTTCTTCTATTGCTTCTTTGACGCAAATACTAGACATCATAAAACTCCCTTTTCAAGTAGTTTAGTTAGCATATCTCAGGGCTTCCCAGGTGGCACTAGTGGTAAAGAACCTGCCAGCCCAGGAGATATGAGACAAGGGTTCCATCCCTGGGTCAGGAAGATCCCCTGGGGAGGGCATGGCAACCCTCTCCAGTATTCTTGCCTGGAGAACCCCATGACCAGAGGAGCCTAGTGTGCTGAAGTCCATGGGGTCACAGTGATCTGCAGCAGGGTTTGATGATGTTTTGCCTTCAACTGTAATAGGATTCCTCAGGCTTATATGTTACTTGCACTAAAACTAGCTAAACTTAAAAAAAAAAATATTTAGAGACCAGACTCTGGGTAGTGTGGGTACTTGGTGCTACTCACTCACTCATGGTTCCCAGGCCTTTCAGGAGAAAGGTGAGTCGCTTTTCCAAGAGGTAACTTAAATAGTCATGGACTTATTTCTTTTAGGATTGACTGACTTGATCTCCTTGCAGTCCAAGGGACTCTCAAGAGTTTTCTCCAATACCACAGTTCAAAAGCATCAATTCTTTGGTGCTCAGTTTTCTTTATAGTCCAACTATCACATCCATACATGACTATTGAAAAAAATATGGCTTTGACTAGATGGATCTTTGTTGGCAAAGTAATGTCTCTGCTTTTTAATATGCTGCCTAGGTTGGTCATAGCTTTTCTTCCAAGGAGCAAATGTCTTAATTTCATGGCTGCAGTCACCATCTGCAGAGACTTTACAGCCCAAGAAAAGAAAATCTGTCACTGTTTCCATTGTTTCCCCATCCATTTGCCATGAAGTGATGGGACAGGATGCCATGATCTTCATTTTTTTTTTTAATTTTTATTTTGTTTTTAAACTTTACAATATTGTATTTGTTTTGCCAAATATCGAAATGAATCTGCCACAGGTATACCTGTGTTCCCCATCCTGAACCCTCCTCCCTCCTCCCTCCCCATACCCTCCCTCTGGGTCGTCCCAGTGCACCAGCCCCAAGCATCCAGTATCGTGCATCGAACCTGGACTGGCGACTCGTTTCATACATGATACTATACATGTTTCAATGCCATTCTCCCAAATCTCCCCACCCTCTCCCTCTCCCACAGAGTCCATAAGACTGATCTATACATCAGTGTCTCTTTTGCTGTCTTGCATACAGGGTTGTCGTTACCATCTTTCTAAATTCCATATATATGCGTTAGTATACTGTATTGGTGTTTTTCTTTCTGGCTTACTTCACTCTGTACAATAGGTTCCAGTTTCATCCATCTCATTAGAACTGATTCAAATGTATTCTTTGTAATGGCTGAGTAATACTCCATTGTGTATATGTACCACAGCTTCCTTATCCATTCATCTGCTGATGGGCATCTAGGTTGCTTTCATGTCCTGGCTATTATAAACAGTGCTGCGATGAACATTGGGGTACACGTGTCTCTTTCTCTTCTGGTTTCCTCAGTGTGTATGCCCAGCAGTGGGATTGCTGGATCATAAGGCAGTTCTATTTCCAGTTTTTTAAGGAATCTCCACACTGTTCTCCATATGGCTGTACTAGTTTGCATTCCCACCAACAGTGTAAGAGAGTTCCCTTTTCTCCACACCCTCTCCAGCATTTATTGCTTATAGACTTTTGGATCGCAGCCATTCTGACTGGCGTGAAATGGTACCTCATAGTGGTTTTGATTTGCATTTCTCTGATAATGAGTGATGTTGAGCATCTTTTCATGTGTTTGTTAGCCATCTGTATGTCTTCTTTGGAGAAATGTCTATTTAGTTCTTTGGCCCATTTTTTGATTGGGTCGTTTATTTTTCTGGAGTTGAGCTGTAGGAGTTGCTTGTATATTTTTGAGGTTAGTTGTTTGTCAGTTGCTTCATTTGCTATTATTTTCTCCCATTCTGAAGGCTGCCTTTTCACCTTGCTAATAGTTTCCTTTGTTGTGCAGAAGCTTTTAAGTTTAATTAGGTCCCATTTGTTTATTTTTGCTTTTATTTCCAATATTCTGGGAGGTGGATCATAGAGGATCCTGCTGTGATGTATGTCAGAGAGTGTTTTGCCTATGTTCTACTCTAGGAGTTTTATAGTTTCTGGTCTTACCTTGAGATCTTTAATCCATTTTGAGTTTATTTTTGTGTATGGTGTTAGAAAGTGTTCTAGTTTCATTCTTTTACAAGTGGTTGACCAGTTTTCCCAGCACCACTTGTTAAAGAGATTGTCTTTAATCCATTGTATATTCTTGCCTCCTTTGTCAAAGATAAGGTGTCCATATGTGCGTGGATTTATCTCTGGGCTTTCTATTTTGTTCCATTGATCAATATTTCTGTCTTTGTGCCAGTACCATACTGTCTTGATAACTGTGGCTTTGTAATAGAGCCTGAAGTCAGGTAGGTTGATTCCTCCACTTCCATTCTTCTTTCTCAAGATAGCTTTGGCTATTTGAGGTTTTTTGTATTTCCATACAAACTGTGAAATTATTTGTTCTAGGTCTGTGAAGAATACCATTGGTAGCTTGATAGGGATTGCATTGAATCTATAAATTGCTTTGGGTAGTATACTCATTTTCACTATATTGATTCTTCCAATCCATGAACATGGTATATTTCTCCATCTATTAGTGTCCTCTTTGATTTCTTTCACCAGTGTTTTATAGTTTTCTATATATAGGTCTTTAGTTTCTTTAGGTAGATATATTCCTAAGTATTTTATTCTTTCCGTTGCAATGGTGAATGGAATTGTTTCCTTAATTTCTCTTTCAGTTTTCTCATTATTAGTGTATAGGAATGCAAGGGATTTCTGTGTGTTGATTTTATATCCTGCAACTTTACTATAGTCATTGATTAGTTCTAGTAATTTTCTGGAGGAGTCTTTAGGGTTTTCTATGTAGAGGAGCATGTCATCTGCAAATAGTGAGAGTTTTACTTCTTCTTTTCCAATTTGGATTCCTTTTATTTCTTTTTCTGCTCTGATTGCTGTGGCCAAAACTTCCAAAACTATGTTGAATAGTAATGGTGAAAGTGGGCACCCTTGTCTTGTTCCTGACTTTAGGGGAAATGCTTTCAATTTTTCACCATTGAGGATAATGTTTGCTGTGGGTTTGTGATATATAGCTTTTATTATGTTGAGGTATGTTCATTCTATTCCTGCTTTCTGGAAAGTTCTTATCATAACTGGATGTTGAATTTTGTCAAAGGCTTTCTCTGCATCTATTGAGATAATCATATGGTTTTTATTTTTCAATTTGTTAATGTGGTGTATTACATTGATTGATTTGCGGATATTGAAGAATCCTTGCATCCCTGGGATAAAGCCCACTTGGTCATGGTGTATGATCTTTTTAATGTGTTGTTGGATTCTGATTGCTAGAATTTTGTTAAGGATTTTTGCATCTATGTTCATCAGTGATATTGGCCTGTAGTTTTCTTTTTTCATGGCATCTTTGTCAGGTTTTGGTATTAGGGTGATGGTGGCCTCATAGAATGAGTTTGGAAGTTTACCTTCCTCTGCAATTTTCTGGAAGAGTTTGAGCAGGATAGGTGTTAGCTCTTCTCTAAATTTTTGGTAGAATTCAGCTGTGAAGCCGTCTGGACCTGGGCTTTTGTTTGCTGGAATATTTTTGATTACAGTTTCAATTTCCGTGCTTGTGATGGGTCTGTTAAGATTTTCTGTTTCTTCCTGGTCCAGTTTTGGAGTGTTGTACTTTTCTAAGAATTTGTCCATTTCTTCCACGTTGTCCATTTTATTGGCATATAATTGTTGATAGTAGTCTCTTAGGATCCTTTGTATTTCTGTGTTGTCTGTTGTGATCTCTCCATTTTCATTTCTAATTTTATTGATTTGATTTTTCTCCCTTTGTTTCTTGATGAGTCTGGCTAATGGTTTGTCAATTTTATTTATCCTTTCAAAGAACCAGCTTTTGGCTTTGTTGATTTTTGCTATGGTCTCTTTTGTTTCTTTTGCATTGATTTCTGCTCTAATTTTTAAGATTTCTTTCCTTCTACTAACCCTGGAGTTCTTCGTTTCTTCCTTTTCTAGTTGCTTTAGGTGTAGGGTTAGGTTATTTATTTGAGTTTTTTCTTGTTTCTTGAGGTATGCCTGTATTGCTATGAACCTTCCCCTTAGGACTGCTTTTACCGTGTCCCACAGGTTTTGGGTTGTTGTGTTTTCATTTTCATTCGTTTCTATGCAAAGTTTGATTTCTTTTTTGATTTCTTCTGTGATTTGTAGGTTATTCAGCAGCGTGTTGTTCAGCCTCCATATGTTGGAATTTTTAATAGTTTTTCTCCTGTAGTTTGAGATCTAATCTTACTGCATTGTGGTCAGAAAAGATGCTTGGGATGATTTCTATTTTTTTGAATTTACCAAGGCTAGATTTATGGCCCAGGATGTGATCTATCCTGGAGAAGGTTCCATGTGCACTTGAGAAAAAGGTGAAATTCATTGTTTTGGGATGAAATGTCCTATAGATATCAATTAGGTCTAACTGGTCTATTGTATCGTTTAACGTTTGTGTTTCCTTGTTAATTTTCTGTTTAGTTAATCTATCCATAGGTGTGAGTGGGGTATTAAAGTCTCCCACTATTATTGTGTTATTGTTAATTTCTCCTTTCATATTTGTTAGCATTTGTCTTACATATTGCGGCGCTCCCGTGTTGGGTGCATATATATTTATAATTGTTATATCTTCTTCTTGGATTGATCCTTTGATCATTATGTAGTGACCATCTTTGTCTCTTTTCACAGCCTTTGTTTTAAAGTCTATTTTATCTGATATAAGTATTGCTATTCCTGCTTTCTTTTGGTCTCTTTTTGCATGGAAAATCTTTTTCCAGCCCTTCACTTTCAGTCTGTATGTGAGACTGTTTTGAGGTGGGTCTCTTATAGACAACATATGTAGGGGTCTTGTTTTTGTATCCATTCAGCCAGTCTTTGTCTTTTGGTTGGGGCATTCAACCCATTTACGTTTAAGGTAATTACTGATAAGTATGATCCCATTGCCATTTACTTTATTGTTTTGGGTTTGAATTTATACACTGTTTTTGTGTTTCCTGTCTAGAGAATATCCTTTAGTATTTGTTGGAGAGCTGGTTTGGTGGTGCAGAATTCTCTCAGCTTTTGCTTGTCTGAGAAGCTTTTGATTTCTCCATCATATTTGAATGAGATCCTTGCTTGCTACAATAATCTGGGCTGTAGGTTATTTTCTTTGATCACTTTAAGTATGTCTTGCCATTCCCTCCTGGCTTGAAGAGTTTCTATTGAAAGATCAGCTGTTATCCTTATGGGAAATCCCTTGTGTTTTATTTGTTGTTTTTCCCTTGCTGCCTTTAATATTTGTTCTTTGTGTTTGATCTTTGTTAATTTGATTAATATGTGTCTTGGGGTGTTTCGCCTTGGGTCTATCCTGTTTGGGACTCTCTGGGTTTCTTGGACTTGGGTGATTATTTCCTTCCCCATTTTAGGGAAGTTTTCAACTATTATCTCTTCAAGTATTTTCTCATGGTCTTTCTTTTTGTCTTCTTCTTCTGGGACCCCTATGATTCGAATGTTGTAGCGTTTAATATTGTCCTGGAGGTCTCTGAGATTGTCCTCATTTCTTTTAATTCGTTTTTCTTTTATCCTCTCTGATTCATTTATTTGTACCATTCTATCTTCTAATTCACTAATCCTATCTTCTGCCTCTGTTATTCTACTATTTGTTGCCTCCAGAGTGTTTGTAATTTCATATATTGCATTATTCATTATATATTGACTCTCTTTTATTTCTTCTAGGTCCTTGTTAAACCTTTCTTGCATCTTCTCAATCTTTGTCTCCAAGCTATTTATCTGTGATTCCATTTTGATTTCAAGATTTTGGATCAATTTCACTATCATTATTCGGAATTCTTTATCAGGTAGATTCCCTATCTCTTCCTCTTTTGTTTGGTTTGGTGGGCATTTATCCTGTTCCTTTATCTGCTGGGTATTCCTCTGTCTCTTCATCTTGTTTAAATTGCTGAGTTTTGGGTGTCCTTTCTGTATTCTGGCAGTTTGTGGAGTTCTCTTTATTGTGGCGTTTCCTCGCTCTGTGTGGATTTGTACAGGTGGTTTGTCAAGGTTTCTTGGTTAGGGAAGCTTGTGTCGGTGTTCTGGTGGGTGGAGCTGTATTTCTTCTCTCTGGAGTGCAATGAAATGTCCACTAATGAGTTATGGGATGTCTATGGTTTTGGGGTGACTTTGGGCTGCCTGTATCTTGGAGCTCAGGGCTGTGTTCCTTGCTGCTAGAGAAGTTGCTTGGTATGTCTTGCCCTGTAATTTGTTTCACCCAGAGAGGTTTACAGCATTATATGGAGAAGAGAAGAGTGAGGAGGGAGTTAGAGGTGACCCGAATGAGATGAGGTGGAATCAATAGAGGAGAGAGTGGGCTATCCAGTAATCTCTTCCTTATGTGCACTCCACAACTGGACCGCTCAGAGTTGTTCACAGAGTTATACAGAGAAGAGAAGAAGGAGGAAGGTGGCAGAGGTGGCCAGGAGGATAAATGGGGGGAATGAAAAGGAGGGAGACAGATCCAGCCAGTAATGAGTTCCCTAAGTGTTCTCCACCATCTGGAACACACAGAAATTCACAGAGATGGGTAGAGTAGAGTCGCCTGTGTCTCCTCCCTAACCCCTCTCTGATCTTCATTTTTTGAATGTTGAGTTTTCAGTCAGCTTTTTCACTCTCTTTCACTGTCACCAAGAGGCTCTTTAGTTCCTCTTCACTTTCTGCCATAAGGGTGGTGTCATCTGCATATCTGAGGCTATTGATATTTCTCCCAGGAATCTTGATTTCAGTTTGTGCTTCATTTAGCCCAGCGTTTCTCATGATGTACTCTGCATATAAGTTAAATAAGTAGGATGACAATATATAGCCTTGATGTACTCCTTTCCCAATTTGGAATCAGTCTGTTGTTCCATGTCTGGTCCTAAAGGAAATCAGCCCTGACTGTTCATTGGAAGGAGGGATGCTGAAGCTGAAACTCCAATACTTTGGCCACCTGATGTGAAGAATTTACTTATTTGAAAAGACCCTGATGCTGGGAAGATTGAAGGAAGTAGAAGGGGACAACAGAGGATGAGATGGTTGGATGGCATCACCATTGGACATGAGTTTGAGCAAACTCCAGGAGTTGGTGATGGACACGGAAGCCTGGAGTGCTGCAGTCCATGGGGTTGCAAAGAGTCAGACACGACTGAGCAACTGAACTGAACTGGTCACGGGATCATTACTTAAACTCTTTGTGCTGCCTCCGGATCCTCTTCCTCCCGTGTGGAGAGATCCTGGTTCACTGCCATGTGTCAGGAAACCCTTCAGCTACTTCTTTCTTCATTTCTTCTGTGATGCTTACTCTGTTCAATTTCTGTATAATACTCTGCTCTATTACAATAGGATATGTTCTCTTTAGGAAAAATGTCACTCCATCTAGGTTTCCAAATGTATTTTTGAAGAGTTTTGTAAAGTAGTGTCATAGGCTTTTGATATTTCCTCTTAATAGTTATTCCGCTTCTTAGTTTCCAGTTTTATTTAGTTGTGCTTTGTCTCTCTCTCTTTTTAATCCATTAGGTTGGTTAGGGGTTTTATTATTTTACTGATTTCATTAATGAATCAATATTTGCATTTATATATTAGTTTTAAATTCTGAAGGTGTATGTTTTTTAACTCTTTTTGATTTATAATTACTATTTTTATGTTCTTGTTTTCATCTTATTTTAATTGTTTTTCTTCACTAGAATTTTTAGTTCATTTCTTTGTTTTTATTTCCAAAGGCTTCAATTCCTTATGTCATAAATTTCTTTCTTCTAAATCCTTTAGCTATTTTCCAGGGTCTGAAACATTACACAATCAACACCATTGTTTTAAAGTATTTCTGTTATTTTATTTTGAATTTTTATTTAATCTAAAGCTGTCAAATAATACTTTTTGGTTTTCCATTTGTGTTAATTTTATTGAATTTATTGTACCTACATTCAAATTGTGTTATTACATTATCTGTGCTTTTTGAAAATTATTAAGATGGGTTTTAAGACAGAATACAGAAATATCTTCCAATGTTGCATGGCTGCTTGCTGATAAATGAAGACATAGTCTGTATGGTTAGAGCTGTGTCATGAACCAGAGCTTGTAAAGCCCGTCTTTGACTGCCAAGCGCTAAACTTTCCCACTGAGTGAGGATGCTAAGCTGTCAGACAAGGACCACTTGGCAATTCAATTTCTTGTGCTTCCAGAGCCATCAGAAGGGTTTCTGTTCCTCTGCTCCCTCCTCCTGCAGAGCTGCTGGCACCACTGGGCACTCTGCTTTATGCCGTCAAGCTCCCTGGCAAATAATTTTGGGGTTGGGGGATACTTTGTCAATATTGTTCTTGATTCTGTCCATGTTTTTTTTTTCTTTTTTTTTTCATTTCCTTGTTTGTTTTGCCCTACTTGCACAGTGGTATTTTATTTCAGGGGTTTGCAAAGGGTTGAAGATGGGGAAGGGTATTAATTCATCAGTGTCTTGGCCAGACTTGATCTCAGTCATTTAATGTACTAGTATTTGGAATAGTTAGAACAGCATCAGGTGAAAACCTCCAATCCTCCTTCTGATATAAGAATACCCTTTGCCTTCCATTATATATTGAAATTATAAATTATTATCTGTCACTAATTATACCTTGCTGGCTTCCGCTAGTGGACAGAAAGTTGGAGGAGCAGTTAAAGCTGAAAGTGTTGACCAGGTTAATAAAGAAGCACAGGTCACATGCTCTCCTGTCTGACCTCTACAGCAGTTGTGTCCAGAAGTACCCATGCTGAAGAGAGCAAGTGGACAGATCCATGGGAGGGACAGATCCATGGGACTGACAGATCCACACCTCTGAAGTATAAACATGCCTTTGCATACTGGTTTTGTTAGCAGTCATCCAAATCATTTTTATTTTATCCTGCTGATTTTGTGTTTTTATTTTCAGCAGATGACAGCCTGAACTGAATTTTTTCAAATACTCCAAGTCACACTTTTTTTTTCAGTAACTTTGCTGAATAAATAAGATATACTAAGTTAAAAGAATTAAAATTCCAGTGAGTTTCCATTGGTTATATCTGAAATAATTTAACTTTTATGAACCATTATTAATCTTTTACCTTATTTTCACTTTGTGAGTTCGTTTAACAAGCTAAGCTTTCCTCAAAACATTATATTTTATATTTCACACCAAGAGCACTGTCCTCCATGGTGAGAGGAGAAAACTGGGGGCAGGGAGTGAAGGCGTTTCTGCTGCTGGTGGAGCAGAATCAGGTTTAGTCGTCAACCTTGTCTCAGCTGATGGGGTAGCAATAGTTTTTCTTTAAGTCTCTGAGTTGTTCCCTTACCTACAAGTAAAATTTATAGCATAATGCTTAACTTGGAAACAATTTTAGGCATAAATAATTTTTATTATTTTACCAATTTTTTCCTAATGCTCT
Organism: Bos grunniens; assembly: GCF_055505025.1. NCBI lineage: Eukaryota > Metazoa > Chordata > Mammalia > Artiodactyla > Bovidae > Bos > Bos grunniens. Next base: position 61,912,176 of record NC_141178.1, on the reverse strand, counting down.
TTTTTACTCTTGAGAGATTCATATTCTGAATTTATATTTTTCATCTCAAGGAAATGATGTGTGTATCTTTCTGTTTTACTTTTTTCTAACAATAAGGATGGTAAATAGAGGAAAGTTAGATTTAATGGAATTAAGTCTTTGTAGAATGAAAAATGTCCACTGTAAAATGATATCCAGAAATTCACAAGGACTTAGGATAAATTTCTTTATTATTGGAAAGTTAGGATGAACAAGAAGACTGTGTATTAATACTGATAAACAAGAAGACTATAGTATTAATTCTTGATAGTTTTAAAAAAGTGGCTTTCACTCTCTCTCCTTTCAGCAAGGTTTTTGTTTTATGCCTTCTTGATTGGATGACAGCATCCATGACTCCCAAAGTACTCATCCTCAAATTGGGAGAAGTGATATGTAATTGTAATCTCAAAAACCAGGGCAAACATAATAGCCTGCTTTTAAAGCCTTAACAACTGAGTAATTAAAGAAAGAGTGAGCACTATTAAATATGCATTATTAAAATACATTAAGAGGGCTCATGCACAGAAATAATACGCATCTGACACTGGATGCATTAAATGTGGTGCTTTGTAGACTGGATTAGTAGAGACTATATGATCATTTGAACTGAAGCAGAAAGTAACACACTTGTGTTTCACTATCTGCCTTAGTTTGCCAGGGTAAAGTCTGCTGCAGTAATGAAGTGTCACCCTTTGGGTGGCTCCAGCAGCAGAAACTGATCCTCTTACAGTCTGGAGACTGGAAGCCTGTAATCACGGAGGGTTCCTCCTGAGGCTGTGAGGGGATCTGTGCCTGGCCTCTTCTTGACCTGTAGATGACTTCCTTCTCCCTATGTCTCTCTGCCTCATGTCTTCCTTCTGCCACTTCATGTCTGTCTCTGTATCCAAGCTATGCCTGTTTGTGACATCAGTGCCAGTGAGTCAGGACTCATTCTGTTGTTGCTGTTGTGCAGTCACTAAGTTATGTCCGACTCTTTGTGGACCCATCCTAATGACCTCATTAAATTTCATCCTCTTTGTAAAGACTCTGACTCCAAATGAGGTCATGTTCCAAGGAACTGGTTGTCAGAACCTCAATATAAGACTTTTGGGGAGGACATCACCCAACCTATCTTGTATGCTACACAACCTTCTTGATTTGCTGGCCAATAAACTGACCGCTCTTCCCACAATGCCTCTGTTAAGGTCCAACTTGCAGGTTTTCTCCAGTGCATTCTGTCAATTCAGTCATTAGTCTTGTCTGACTCTTTGTGACCCCATGGACTGCAGCACACCAGGCTTCCCTGTTCATCACCAACTCCTGGAGCTTGCTCAAACTCATGTCCATCAAGTCAGTGATGCCATTAGATCATTTGGTCCTCTGTCGTCCCCTTTTCCTCCTACCTTCAGTCTTTCCCAGTATCAGGGTCTTTTCCAAGGAATCAGTTCTTCAAATCAGGTAGCCAAAGTATTGGAGTTTCAGCTTCAGCATCACTCATTCCAATGAATATTCAGGACTGATTTCCTTTAGGATGGACTGGTTGGACCTCCTTGTAGTCCAAGGGACTCTCTAGAGTCATCTCCAACACCACAGTTTAAAGGCATCAATTCTTTCTTTATGGTCCAACTCTGACATCCACACATGACTACTGGAAAAGCCATAGCTTTGACTAGATGGACCTTTGTTGGCAAAGCAATGTCTCTGCTTTTTAATAAGCCATCTACGTTGGTCATACCTTTTTTTCCAAGGAGCAAGCATCTTTTAATTTCATGGCTGCAATCACCATCTGCAGTGATTTTGAAATCCAAGAAAATAAAGTCTGTCACTGTTTCCATTGTTTCCCCGTCTATTTCCCATGAAGTGATGGGACCAGATGCCATGAACTTAGTTTTTTGAATGTTGAGCATTAAGCCAGCTTTTTCACTCTCCTTTTTCACTCTCATCAAGAGGTTTTTTAGTTCCTCTTCACTTTCTGCCTTAAGGGTGGTGTCATCTGCATATCTGAGGTTATCGATATTTCTCCTGGCAATCTTAGCTTGTGCGTCATCGAGCCCAGCATTTCGGATGATGCACTCTGCATATAAGTTAAATAAGCAGGGTGACAATATACAGCCTTGACGTACTCCTTTCCTGATTTTGAATCAGTCCATTGTTCCATGTCCAGTTCTAACTGTTGCTTCTTGATCTGCATATAAATTTCTCGAGGCAGGTAAGGTGGTCTGGTATTCCCATCTCTTGAAGAATTTTCCATAGTTTGTTGTGATCTACACAGTCAAAGGCTTTGACATAATCAATAAAGCAGAAGATGTTTTTCTACAGTAGTCCAAATCTATGCCCCAACCAGTAATGCTGAAGAAGGTGAAACTGAATGGTTCTATGAAGACCTACAAGACCTTCTAAAACTCACACCAAAAAGGATGTCCTTTTCATCATAGGGGACTGGAATGCAAAAGTAGGCAGTCAAGAGATACCTGGAGTAACAGGCAAATTTGGCCTTGGAGGAAAAATGAAGTAGGGCAAAGACTAACAGAGTTTTGCCATGAGAACGCACTGGTCAAAACAAACACCCTCTTCCAACAACACAAGAGAAGACTCTACACATGGACATCACCAGATAGTTAACACTGAAATCTGATTGATTATATTCTTTGCAGCCAAAGATGGAGAGGCTCCATACAGTCAGCAAATCCAAAATCAGGAGCTAACTGTGGCTCAGATCATGAACTCCTTATTGCCAAATTCAGACTTAAAATTGAAGAAAGTAGGGAAAACCACAAGATCACTCAAGTATGAGCCAAATCAAATCCCTTATGATTATACAGTGGAAGTGACAAATAGATTCAAGAGATTCGATCTGATAGATTGCCTGAAGAACTATGCATGGAGGTTTGTGACATTGTACAGGAGGCAGTGATCAAGGTTATCCCCAAGAAAAAGAAATGCAAAAAGGCAAAATGGTTGTCTGAGTAGGCCTTACAAATAGCTGTGAAAAGAAGAGAAGCGAAAGGCAAAGGAGAAAAGGAAAGATACACCCGTCTGAGTGCAGAGTTCCAAAGAATAGCAAGGAGAGACAAGAAAGCCTTCCTAGGTGATCAATGCAAAAAATAGAGGAAAACGATAGAATGGGAAAGACTAGAGATCTTTTCGCCAGTCCTGCCACCATAAACCCAATTCCCTCAAGGACTTTTATGCCCTTATATATCTCTGCATCTCCAAACGCTGATTTCCTTTTCCCAAAAGGTTTTTCTCTGGTAATACCTTCATAAATCCCTCCTCTCCCTGCCAGACACCGTCAGACTGTCAATTCCTCTGTGACGTTTTATCCTAATTCCTGCCTCCACCTCTACAACAGTAAATTCTCCAGAATCTCTGTCTCCGTTTCTCCTTGTAATGAGTTTTTGCTCTAGGAAATGAATAGTTTTTTTCTATTTATTTATATGCAGATATTCTACAGATTAGTGCAAGATGTGGCACATGAAACACAGCGAGCACTCAATCTGGGTTAAAAGAAGAATGAAAAATGAAAAGGTACTCCTGAAAAACAAAAGCCCAGGACCAGATGGCTTCACAGGAGGATTCTGTCAAACATTTAGAGAAGAGCTAATGCCTATCCTTCTAAAACTCTTTCAAAAAATTGCAGAGGAAGGAATACTTTCAAGCTCATTCTATGAGGCCACCGTCACCCTGATACCAAAACCAGACAAACAGAACACACAAAAAAGAAAACTACAGGCCAACATCACTGATGAAATAGATGTAAAAAATCCTCAACAAAATTTTAGCAAACAGAATTCAGCAACACATCAAAAAGCTCATACACCATGATCAAGTCGGGTTTATTCTAGGGACGCAAGGATTCTTCAGTATACACAAATCAATCAGTGCGATACTTCATATTAACAGATTGAAAGATAAAAACCATATGATAATCTCAATAGATGCAGAAAAAGCCTTTGACAAAATTCAGCCCCATTTATGATTAAAAGTCTTCAAAAATGTGCATAGTAGGAACCTACCTCAATATAGTAAAGGCCATATATGATAAGCCTACAGCAAACATTATTCTCAATGGTGAAAAACTGAAAGCATTCCTCCTAAGATCAGGAACAAGACAAGGGTGTCTAGTTTCACCACTATTATTCAACATAGTTTTGGAAGTCCTAGCTATAGCATTCAGAGGAGAAAAAGAAATAAATAAAATCCAAATCAGAAAAGAAGACGTAAAGCTCTCACTGTTTGCAGATGAGATGATACTGTGCATAGAAAACCCTAAAGATAGTATCAGAAAATTGCTAGAGCTAATCAATGAATTTAGCAGAGTTGCAGGATACAAAATCAACACACAGAAATCACTTGCATTTCTATATATTAACAATGAAAAGTCAGAAAGAGAAACTAAGGAACCAATCTCATTTACCATTGCAACAAAAAGAATAAAATATCTAGGAATAAACTTTCCTAATACACAAAAGATCTGTACACAGAAAATTATAAGATACTGATGAAGAAATCAAAGATGACATAAACAGATGGAGAGATATTCCATGTTCCCGGGTAGGAAGTATCAATATTGTGAAAATGACTAAACTACTAAATGCAATCTACAGATTCAATGTGATTCATTCGTATCAAATTACCAATTGCATTTTTCACAGAACTAGAACAAAAAATTTCATAATTCATATGGAAACAAAAAGGACCCCGAATAGCCAAAGCAGTCTTGAGAAGGAAGGATGGAGCTGGAGGAATCAACCTCACTGACTTCAGATTAAACTACAAAGCTACAGTCATCAAGACAGTATGGTAGTGGCACAAAAACAGAAATATAGACCAATGGAACAAGGTAGAAAGCCCAGAAATAAACCCATGCACCTATGGGGACCTTATATTTGACAAAGGAGGCAAGAATACACAATGGGGCAGAGACACCCTCTTCAATAAATGGTGCTTGAAAACTGGACAGCTACATGCAAAAGAATGGAGTTAGAACACTTCCTTATGCCATACACAAAGACAAACTCAAAATGGATTAAAGACCTAAATGTAAGACCATAAAGTATAAAACTCTTAGAGGAAACCATAGGCAGAACACCTGACGACATAAATCAAAGCAAGATCCTCTATGACCCACCTCCTAGAATAACAGAAATAAAAACAAAAGTAAACAAGTGGGATGTGATTAAACTTAAAAGCTTTTGCACAGCAAAGGAAACTATAAGCAAGGTGAAAAGACAACCTTCAGAATAGGGGAAAATAATAGCAAATGAAACAACTGACAAAGGATTAATTTCCAAAATATACAAGCAGCTTCTACAACTCAATACCAGAAAAACAAACAACCCAATTAAAAGTGTGAAAAAGACCGAAACAGACATTTATCCAAAGAAGACATACAGATGGCTAACAAACACAGGAAAAGATGCTCAACGTCGCTCATTATTAGAGAAATGCAGATCAAAACTGCAATGAGATATCACCTCACACCAGTCAAAATGGCCATCATCAAAAAGTCTACAAACAATAAATGCTGGTGAGGGTGTGGAGAAAAGGCAATGGTCTTTTATTCCCTGTTGGTGGGAATATAAATTGATTCAGTCATTATGGAAGATGGTATGGAGATTCCTTAAAAACTAGGAATAAAACTACCATATGACCCAGCAATCCCACTCTTACGAATATACCCTGAGGAAATCAAAATTGAAAAAGACACAAGTATCCCACTGTTCCTTGCAGCACTATTTACAATAGTTAGAACATGGAAGCAACCTAGATGTCCATTGACAGATGAATGGATAAAAAAGTGTGGTATATATACACAATGGAATATTACTCAGCCATAAAAAGTAACACATTTGAGTCATTTCTAGTGAGGTGGATGAACCTAGAGCCTATTATACAGAGTGATGTAAGTCAGAAAGAGATAGATAAATATTGTATTTGAACCCATATATAAGGAATCTAGAAAAATGATACTAAAGAATTTGTTTACAGGGCAACAGTGGAGAAACAGACATATAGAATAGACTTATGGACATGGGGAGAGGGGAGGAGAGGGTGAGATTTATGGAGAGAGTAAAATGGAAACTTACATCACCATATGTAAAATAGATAGCCAATGGGAGTTTGCTGTATGGGTCAGGAAACTCAAATAAGAGCTCTGAATCAACCTAGAAGGGTGAGATGAGGAGGGAGATGGGAAGGAGATTCAAAAGAGAGAGGATATATGTATACCTATGGCTGATTCATGGTGAGGTTAAACAGAAAGCAACAAAATTCTGTAAAGGAATTATCCTTCAATTAAAAAAAAATGAAAAGCTGAATCACTGGAAATGAACATAGGGGTGATGCTGGTGTGGTATTAGCAACAGCTATTTTGTCTAGTATTTGCCCTGTGCTATATATATGTTCATTGTTTTGCAAAGTCTATTTTTATTTTAAAAATAAAAATATGACATGATAGTTAAATAACCTGCCTGGATTTATCAAGTAATTAAAAGAAGGTGCCAAGGGAAAATTTGGCAATGAACCTCAAAGCCTGTATTTGCAGCCAACACAAAGCATCTCCTAGCAAAGAATACACTCCCCATGGGCTCCATGCCATGTGGGATCACCTTTTTCTCTGTACCCTTCCTGGAAGTGCAAAGATCACTGAAGATCGCTCAAAGACATGCAGTATTCTTGCCTGGAGAATCCCCATGGACAGAGGAGCCTGGTGGGCCACAGTCCATAGGGGTGCAAAGAGCTGAATGCAACTGAGGCAACTTAGCACACATGCACACACTGTTTTGAGTGTTGAGAAGGACAATCTTACAGTTCTCTCTAAAGTTTGGTCTATAAATGGCTCAAAAGTCCCCAGGTAATTGCTCACAATGTCTTCTCCAGCTGCAGACCTGGGTTTCCTCTTAGTGATGTCAAGACTGAAAAGAGCTGAATGAGAATGGAAGCCAAGGGCTGACTAGGTGTTCTGTTCTGTGAGATTCTGCTGCTGGGCTTGGTGGTCTCTTTCATTCTCACTTATTGTGCTCCAAGCATTTTTGTCACCATCTAATAATTTTCATTCAACTCATTTCAGTCTCAGTGGTAACCGTCCTGATGTTACTCATCTATGTGGCTCTATCTGCTGTGGTTTGTTCAGTGGCCCTTCTGTCCTTTTTAACTGACCTCGTTATATCTGAGCTCATCACAGAGCAGAGCTGTCTCTGAATCCACAATTAGTCTTTAGAAACCCCTGGTTTTCTTTTTCATCAGGGTCACTTGTAATTACAAGGTCAGACTTTTATTTTTATTTTTAGAATGGAGCAGATGCGTTTATTACCTTTAGCCATGATTATTATTCTCACCACTTAGCTGGCTTCCTAATATCTAGGAGCTTCTTTCTCTCTAATTCATTTTATAGATACATCAGCTTACTACTGACTACTGTTTTGAACTAACTTCTGAAGGATATTGTAGCACTTTCTAATCTGTCATCATGTGTATTGTCTAGGGCTGTCCTAACTCAGAATTATAGACTGGGTGGCTTAAGAAAAAGACATTTATGTCTGCATAGTTGTGAAGACTGGAAAGAGGCTGTGAAGAAAAATTTGTTCCTCAGCCAAAAATCTACCTTGACATTTAAAACACTAACAACCAACAATGTCTGTACTGAGACCATAATAGAATTAAACTGGTGCAGAAAATATATTTGAGAAAATCCAGCACTCATTCATGAAAACTCTCTCTACAATTTAGGAATAAATGGAAACTTAATTGACAGAGAACATCTGCAAAAGATACAGTGATACTGTAACAGATGGTCAAGTTACAGTGATAGAATGAACGCATTTCCGAAGATCATAAGCAAGGCAAGATTGTCCTTCTCAACACTCGAAACAGTGTGTGTATGCATGCTAAGTCACCTCAGTTGTGTCCAACTCTTTGCACCCCTATGGACTGTAGCCCACCAGGCTCCTCTGTCCATGGGGTTTCTCCAGGAGAATACTGCAGTAGGCTCCTCTGTCCATGGGGTTTCTCCAGGAGAATACTGCAGTGGGTTGCCATGCCCTCCTCCAGGGGATCTTCCCAATCCAGGGATCAAACCCAAGTCTCCTGCGGCTCCTGCATTGCAGCCAGATTCTTTACCAATGAGCCACCAGGGAAGCCCTTATTCAAGAATACTAGGAGATAAATGCCATACATATTGGAAATGAAGAAAAAAACTATGCCTGTTTTCCAATGACATATTTAAAAGCATCACTCTGTGCAAAATCAGGCCTTAATATGCAGCCAAAGTGATCCAGGCAGAGTGGCACCGGTGATGGGAGAGGAGCACATATCAGGGAGCACAGTGCAGTAGAAACCCAGGAATAGATGCATAAACTATGCCCAACTCATTTTGAAAACTGTATGGAAACAATTTATTGGAATAGGATAAAGTTTTCATCAGCTACTATTTGAGCAGCTAGATATGGATAAAGAAAAATGGGCTAAACCTCACACCTTGTACAAAAACTAACTCAAAATGAATCACAGATTCAAACATAAAATGTAAAACTATAAAACTTAAAAGAAAAATTAAAAGAGAGTATCTTTGCTGTCTAGAACTGGGCCAAGAATTCTTAGTCCTAGCAACAAAAGCGTGATCCATAAAAGGAAGAATTCATTAAAATTCAAAACATTTACTTTGCAAAAAACCTAAGAAGATGAAGAGACAAGCTGCAGGCTGGAAACAAATATCTGCAAAGGATAAAAAAATATCTGGAATATATTAAAACTCTCAAACTTAACAGTTGTTTAAAAAAAATCCACGTCTAAAATGGGTAAGAGATATGAAGAAACTTTCACTGGAGAAGACGTACAGATGACAAGTCAGCACCTACCTAATGTCTGCTGTCATGAGTCGGCAGGTAAATGAGGATCAGACTCGCAGTGTCCTGTCACCGCGCACCTATCAGAATGGCTAAAATACAGGGGCCACATCAAATGCTGGTGAGGATACAGAAAAGCATCTCCATCCTGTGTTCGTCAATGATGGAGACATAAAGGGTACAGTCATTGTGGAGAACAATTTGTCAGGTTCTTACAAAACTAAATGCATGTTTATGCAACCCCCAAATTGTACTCTTGGGCATTTATCCCAGAGAAATGGAGAGCTGCGGTCACATAGAATCCTGATGATAAGTGTCACAGCAGCTTTCTTTACTTGTAATAGTCAAATCAGGACACTCCCTTGATTGCCTTTAGTGGATGAAGTACTGAAAAACAGTAGCGCATCCAAGCTGTGAAGTACTAGTTAGTGGGGAGAAGAAACAGGATACTGAAACGCAGCAGAACAGAACCCCAAAGGAATTATGCAGAGTGAATAAAGTCCATCTTAGAAGGTCACATAATGTATGATTCTTTCCATAGACCATTGTGAAGTGACAGAATTACAGAAATTGAGAACATTTGTGGCTCCCAGTTGTTATAAGGAGGCAGAGGGAAATGGGGTGAGCATAAAGGGAAATGGGAACAATCCTTGCACCCTGGACTCTGCCCTGTCTCACCTGTGGTTGTAGCTACACCACCAGCATAATAATAATAATGCAGTTAAATCCACACAGAAACACACTAATGCAAACAGAGATGAGGAAATTTAGACAAAGTTGGTGGGCTATGCCAATGTCATAATTCTGGTTTCCATGGTGTACTTGGTTCCCATGGTGCTGCCACTGGGTGAAATTGTAAAGATTTCACTGGATCTGTCTGTGTTAATTCTCACAACTTCATGTCAGTCCATAATTTACTCAAAATGAAGTTTTTTAAAGCACACACACACAAAATCTATATGCAGAAAGAATTACGTTTGAGGAAGTCCCATAGGGTCACAGAATAGGACAGTTGGATTTATGTACACAACCCTGTACTGTAAGTCAGTATAAATATGTACAAACTTTTAGTATTTTAGCATATATAATAGCTTGCATATAGTAAATATAATTTGAAACAAGAAAAAAGAACAGTAATGATACATATGCAGCTGTTGCCTTTGAGGATTCCAGAGTTAGTAAGAAAATGAGATGCCCAACAAATGATCTCGGTGTAGGGCAGAGTCGGACGTGACTGAGCGACTTCCCTTTCACTTTTCACTTTCATGCATTGGAGAAGGAAATGGCACCCCACTCCAGTACTCTTGCCTGGAAAATCCCATGGATGGAGGACCCTGGTAGGCTGCAGTCCAGGGGGTTGCTAAGAGTCGGACACAACTGAGCGACTTCACTTTCACTTTTCACTTTCATGCGTTGGCGAAGGACATGGCAACCCACTCCAGTGTTCTTGCCTGGAGAATCCCAGGGACGGGGGAGCCTGGTGGGCTGCCGTCTATAGGGTCGCACAGAGTCGGACATGACTTAAGCAACTTAGCAGCAGCAGAAAGTGCCCATTACATAAAAGACGTGCACAAGCAGAAGCAGGTGATGGCAGTGCTTTTTGGAAAAGCCCACTGAACACAGGCAGTAATCTTTAAAGATTACTTCTCAGGTGGCTCAGCAGTAAAGAATCCCCCTGCTATTGAAGGATCCCTGGGTCGGGAAGATCCCCTGGAGAAGGACATGGCAACCCACTCCAGTATTCTTGCCTGGAGAATTCCATAGAGAGAGGAGTCTGGCAGGCTACAAACCATGGAGTCCCAAAGAGTTGGACACAACTTAGTGACTAACTGACAAACAACAATCTTTAAAAGCAGGAAGATTTTTATAAATATAAATTAGTAACAGGAGTAAGTTCAGGGTGACAGAAACAAGATGGCAAAACCCAATCAGCCCATTTCTTTCAAATCAAGAGTTCTATGTGGTAACATTGTCAGATAAAATCCAGGCTAGATTTTAGAAGGCATTGAATGCCACATGAGGAATTGTACATTTGCCCCTTAGATTGTTAAAAGTCAGTAAGTGTCTCAATGGGGCAGATAGAAAACACGCAATCTGACAAGAACACCTATCATCAAAGCTCTCAGTCTAATCCTAGATTAAAAACAGAAAGGTTCAAGAAATAGAAGAAGGAAAAGTTACTTTACAGTTACCTTGTGAATCAACCACCAGAAAGCCAGTTGAGTTTGGGTGCAGAGCGGTCTTGTGTTCAAGCTTTTGAAATCCAAGGAGCTGAGGGTTTGCACGGTCTGTGAAAGAAGGGAGTTGAGATGGATGTAAGAGCTCTCCGTCCCGCACGCTCAGTGAGGGAGGGGGCACGTCCTCTGCTCTGGGCTTCACGCTCAGTACTTGGCACTGTGTTTGGGGCATAATAACAGGTTAGTGAGCATCTGAACTGAGTCACGAAGGCATGCAGACGTGAGGAAGACTCGCTCGGCTTAGTTGGTTATGTGAGTCACAGAGAAGGGAGAGTGTGGAAAGGAAAGCCGCTGTGCCCTGGCGTGTGGTGAGGGGAGACTCTGTGGAGATGCAAAGTCGCAGCCATGCCCTGTGAGTTATGAGACTATCACGGCTCGGCTGTTTGCACCGCCTCTGGGCGTAGTTGGAATATGGTGCAAGTTCTCTAAATATGCTCTTGCCGCCTATTACTGACACTTAGAAACACTCAGAGTCAGAGAAATAGATGAACCTGGTTATTTTTCTGAGAGGAAACATGAGACACTATGCACTGAACTCCCGTCAACAATGAGTGCTGGGGTTGGATGATTAACTGGAATCACGTTGTCCTTGCAAAGATGATTAGTGAAAGAGATTACAGAAGCATGTGAGAAATGGAAAATATTACTAAAAATGTGTCAGCTTTGGGTATTTCATCCCTAATCTTTTCTGAAGATCCATTATTATGTCAACAAACTGTAAGAATAATGATAGTGACATTTACCAAAGAACTATAAACAGTATAACTTTCCATTTTAATGCACCATATTTCTTATGTTTACCCAGAGCTCAGGAAGTTTTTGTGCTTATATCAAATTCATACTGGCTTTTTTCTCCACTTCTTTTTAAAATCACTAACAGATATTTTCCTTTGGCATCCAGTTAAAGTCTGAAAGGCTTTCTGATAATGAATAGCAGTGACATCATTTTAATCAGCTCTAAGCTTTTGAGCTGTTTTTGTTAGCTGATTGTAGTTGAGGGTTTATTTCATACCTACATAGATTGCTTTCCAAGAATTAGATTGTGGGCTAAAAAATGAAGATAGAATTCAGTTTTCTTTCATCAGGATGATTCAGCAAAGCTTAACTGTGGAATCTATTTGTACAGGAGTTTACTTCCTAAGCATTTTGACTCTGAACATCCTATGACTAATATTATCTGGAGGCATGGCATGGTTTGAGTTAAGGTATATAATACTCGTACTTGGTTATAATATCCTCCATTTGTCAAGCAGGTGCCCACTGCAATGTCTTTCTCGAATGTTGCCTGGTTGAGGCAAGGCTGCACTGCCCTGCCCAGAACAGTCCTTCCTGTGTGTTTCTGGCTGGGTTGGGGGGTACACAGGGGTCTTCCTGTGGGAGGCTGATGGACACAGCAGAGGCCACAAGTGCTGTGTGTATTCCCTTGGGCCCCCTTCCAGCTTCTTGGTTTCCCTGGGTAGGTTAGTATACTTGGCTCCATGACAAAGAGCCCCTACTCTGCAAGGTCCTCGTCCCACCAAGATCATGTATGATATAAACTGGCATGTGTTCCCACCTTTCCTGTGAGTCTGGTTCATACAGCAGGCACAGCTTGCTCCTTCTTCCTGGCCATCCTTCCGTGTCCCCTCTCACTGCCTGTTCTGTGGACCGTGCATGCCAGCCCCAGACACCAGGGCCAGAGCCTTGAGCTTGACCACTAAAGTGATTATATATATACCATGTGCCACTTAGACTATGCAACCTTTAATTTTATGCATTTTTAAAATGATAATGTTTATTCAAATTTTCCATAATGAAAACTAATAAAGCATGTCAAACTTTTCTTGGAGTGAGATAGAAGTTGCATCAATATAGAGGATGATTAGTGTGCTGAAGTTTAGAATAGTTTAGCATATTTTTAAGGAATAATTCTTAGGGAATCATGTTATGTGATAAGGGCTTTGAGGAAAATAAAAGCAGCTTTCAGAATATAATTACATATTTTCACAGAAAGAGCCTCATGCAAATACTTAACCCAAGATGGCTCAAATGGTTTCTGAAGAACAAAAGTTCTGAGAGAAGTTCTGCAAAGAATACCTACCCGGTCATTGCTTCATCCCAACCATCTACATGGTACCCACTGGGTGCCACACACACGAAGTGCTGAGGGACATCAGTGACTAAAACATAAAAATAATTCATACTCAGCAAAGACAGAAAGCAAATTGTGACTGTAATACAAAAGGATGTGTAAGATGTTAGCTCATTTTACCAGCTCAGGAGAAGATTGAAAGTTGAGAATTGGGAGGGTGAGAAATGTTGAACGCAGACAGATGCAGGTTACAACTTCAAACACAAAGGTCAGTGTACGTCTCCTGGAGCCCACATTTAAACAGAAGCGTGTAGAAAGTGTGACAGCTAGCAATGCAGATGAAGAGTATTTTCTGTTCTGGGAACAGCCACGCCAGGGCCCTCGAGTATATTCATTGTTGGAGTGTCTGAGCCACGCAAGGAAGCAGATGGCTGTACAGAGGGAACAAGATGAAAAATGAGGAGGCAAGCAGTCAGAGATGACTTGAAGAGGCCTGGGAGGGCATCCTGCAAGGCTCGGAGTCACCCAAGGACTTGGCGTCTGCTACAAAGATGCTGCTGAGGCGGGTGCGAGAGGAGCCATGACTGAGTGTGAGCTCTGGGTTGTCCTGGTCAGACCAAAATGTTTCCACAACTTCCTTTTGGGCAGAGGAACTGGCTCCATTGTGGTGAAGCCCAATTTTGAAGAACAGTTAAGGGGCTTGTACAATCTTCCTGGTGAACAGTGTGATGATGCCTGATAAACGGGGAGCAGGGAAGGTGGGGGAGGAGGACGTTAGTTTATGGATATGTTTTTCAGCATTGCTCCATTAATTGGAGGTGAAATGTGAGTGAGAGAGAATAAAAGTAATAAAACTTTGGTTCAAATATATGTGATGTACAAATTATGATAAACTAGAAAATGTCTTTCACAGAAATACAATTTTTATAGAACATCTAAGGTGAAAATGTTGTTGTTTAGTCACTTAGTCCTGTCTGACTCTTTGAGACCCCATGCACTGCAGCACACCAGGCTTCCCTGAACTTTACTACTTCGTGGAGCTTACTCAAACTCATGTCCATTGAGTCAAAGACACCATCCAACCACCTCATCCTCTGTTGTCCCCTTTTCCTGCCTTCAATCTTTCCTAGCATCAGGGTCTTTTCTTATGAGTTGACTCTTAGCATCAAGTAGCCAAAGTATTGGAGCTTCAGCTTCAGCATCAGTCCTTCCAATGAATATTTAGGGTTGATTTCCTTCAGGATTGACTGGTTTAATATTTCTTTTTAAATTTATTTATTTTAATTGGAGGCTAATTACTTTACAATATTGTAGTAGTTTTTGCCATACATTGACATGAATCAGCCATAGGTGTACATGTGTTCCCCATCCTGAAACCCCCTCCCACCTCCCTCCCCATCCCATCCCTCTGGGTCATCCCAGTGCACCAGCCCTGAGCACCCTGTCTCATGCATCGAACCTGGACTGGCGATCTGTTTCACATATGGTAATATACATGTTTCAATGCTATTCTCTCAAATCATCCCACCCTTGCCTTCTCCCACAGAGTCCAAAAGACTGTTCTATACATCTGTGTCTCTTTTGCTGTCTTGCATATAGGATTATTGTTACCATCTTTCTAAATTCCATATATATGTGCTATTATACTGTATTGGTGTTTTTCTTTCTGACTTACTTCTCTCTGTATAATAGGCTCCAGTTTCATCCACCTCATTAGAACCTATTAAAATGTATTCTTTTTAATGGATGAGTAATATTCCATTGTGTATATGTACCACAGCTTTCTTATCCATTAGTCTGCCGATGGACATCTAGGTTACTTCCATGTCCTAGCTATTGTAAACAGTGCTGCAATGAGCATTGGGGTACACATGTCTATTTCAATTCTGGTTTCCTCGGTGTGTGTGCCCAGCAGTGGAATTGTGACTGGTTTAATCTTGCAGTCCGAGGGACTCTCAAGATTCTTCTCCAGCACCACAGTTCAAAAGCATCAGTTCTTCAGTGCTCAGTCTTCTTTATGGTCCAACTCTCTATACGTGACTACTGGAAAAGACATACTTTTGACTATACGGACCTTTGTTGGCAAAGTAATGTCTCTGCTTTTTAATAAGCTGTCTAGATTTGTCATAAATGAATATCATGGCATCTGGTCACATCACTTCATGGCAAATGGGGAAACAATGGAAATAATGACAGACTTTATTTTCTTGGGCTCCAAAATCACTTCAGATGATGCCTGTAGCCATGAAATTAAAAGATGCTGGCTCCTTAGAAGAAAAGGTGAAAATAGGTTATATTAATATAAGGAATAAATCCAGTAAGGGTTTAACATTCTCTTAACTCCTTAAATTGTAGTTACATTGGATTATAGGAACTTTTTCAAATATATGAGAAGTCATATACATTTTTCAAGAAAAACCAGAAGATGAATGATTCTTTATCTAAATGAAGGCAGATCCACATGATTTTAGTCTATTTTGAATGAAATTGAAAATGAATCTGATAGATGTTACTAAGTAGAATTGAAAACATTGTTAAGCAATTAGGTAACATGGTCCTATGTTCATATAACAGGTCATTTATTTATGTATTTATTTTGTTAGGAGGATGGGCCATCCTACAAACTTTTCACAAGTCCCATTTCAGAATTATATAATTATTGTCCAAGAAGATACTAACTATGTCTGTGAAACTATCCTGTATTGATTGTTATGGAAGGCACCTAAATATGATCTGCTGCTGCTGCTGCTAAGTCGCTTCAGTCGTGTCTGACTCTGTGTGACCCCATAGACGGCAGCCCATCAGGCTCCTCCGTCCCTGAGATTCTGCAGGCAAGAATACTGGAGTAGGTTGCCATTTCCTTCTCCAATGCATGTATGCACGTTAAGTCGCTTCAGTCGTGTCCGACTCTGTGCGACTCTATGGACAGCAGCCCACCAGGCTCCTCTGTCTACAGGATTCTGTAGGCAAGAATATGATCTACATTAATACAATTGTCATTAATTATTTTTATTTATATTTTATTATTTATTTTATTTAAAATCTTATCAGTTTTATTAATTATCCTGTCTTAATCTTATTGATCATCCTGAAAGACACCTACTTGGCATCTATATAACTAACAAAAGTTAACTTTATGAATTATTCTTTCTCTAGAATTTAGAAGAAAATATAACTGTGTAATAACTGAATATTATATTCAGTTTACCTGAAAACTACTCATTTCCAGCTCTTCACTTCTGAAATTGCAAAGATTTCTTTTATTGTTTTTTACTTTCTCTTCCCTTTGACCTTTGACCTTGAAATGTACTTTCTGCCTGACTAGAAGTATTATAATGAGTCTGTCTAATTGGAATGGAAATCTCTTCAGAACTCCTGTTGATTGAACTTATTGTGAATAATAAACAAGGATTCTTTCAGATATACAAAAATTTGCACATAGATTCAGAGCGAAATTCTAGAGCAGGTATGAGTTGCTTATTTGTCAAATAATTTCAATTATATAAATCTTCTGGGAAAACATTAATGGACTCTATCAATAATCTCAAACCTGAAGTAAGGGAACCAGTGAGAAAAAATAATGAAGAAAAATGAATAGGGAAAAATGTAAAACTAACTTAATCAAATTTGGTCATGAACTTGGGCAAACACCAGAAGATGGTGAAGGATAGGGAAGCCTGGTGTATTGCAGTCCATGGGGTTGGGAAGAGTTGGGCATGACTTGGTGACTGAACAACAACAACAAAAATTGCATCAGAATAGTTATACATCTGGGAAAACAAATAGAGAGAAGGCAATGGCATCCCACTCCAGTACTCTTGCCTGGAAAATCCCATGGACGGAGGAGCCTGGTGGGCTGCAGCCCATGGGGTCACTAGGAGTTGGACACGACTGAGAGACTTCACTTTCACTTTCCACTTTCACGCATTGGAGAAGGAAATGGCAACCCACTCCAGTGTTCTTGCCTGGAGAATCCCAGGGACCGGGCATCCTGGTGGGCTGCCGTCTATGGGGTTGCACAGAGTCAGACATGACTGAAGTGACTCAGCAACAGCATGAGTGGAGCATGAGAGAGTTGACTACTTTCAAATTGTTTCTCAGAGCTAAGTTTTAGGCGACAAATCAATCCATGAAACTTACTTCGTATGTAAGAACCATGGAGGAAATCAAGGTTCTTCGCCTAAATAACTTATGAAGCACGAGTGCTTAATAAAATTAGTAAGAGTGAGGAAAAGCCAAGTAAAAACCTCAAAAGAAATGAATGAAGTCAGATGGTATTAAGGATACTTCTTTAAAGATGCTCAGATTTCAGTACATTATTGCTGCTTCTTGGTATTAAAAGAAAATAAGTCTGAGAAAAGTATTGTAAAATTTCTAATTAATGTTTTTGAAAACCAACTTAATGAATTTTACCAGAATCTTTGTCTATCCAAATGAATAAGTAAACCAAACTTGTCAACTAGGATAAACTCACCATTTTACCATCGTATTCCACATGATTGTTATATGTTTGCTTGTATTTACTTGGAAAGCATAGCATAAAGGAGATAGTTTTTAAGTTTTAAACATTGCATTTCTATAGTGTTAATTAGGAGAAGGCAATGGCATCCCACTCCAGTACTCTTGCCTGGAAAATCCCATGGACAGAGGAGCCTGGTAGGCTGCAGTCCATGGGGTTGCTAAGAGTCGGACACGACTGAGCGACTTCACTTTCACTTTTCACTTTCATGCATTGGAGAAGGAAATGGCAACCCACTTCAGTGTTCTTGCCTGGAGAATCCCAGGGACGGGGGAGCCTGATGGGCTGCCGTCTATGGGGTCGCACAGAGTCGGACACAACTGAAGCGACTTAGCAGCAGCAGCAGCAGTGTTAATTAACTTTTAATTAACAGCAGCAATGTTAATTTTTTTCTGTAAACACGAGTTTCAAGGTTTTTGATGCTAGTTCTTCTTTGATATGGATTCTGTGCTCACCAGCTTTTATTATCTTTTTAGCATAGTTTTTAATTTTTGATATATTTATTTTGATAACTCAGTTATCAATTGAATGCTTTCAATTGCCAAGAAGTTTTTTTTTCTTTCAAGAAGGGCACAGAATTACTGTATTTCCCAAGCTCTTCCTAATTGAGAAAGTTTGTTTCCTTGATGAAGATGTGATAATCTGTTGTTCAGTTGCTCAGCCACATATGCCATGCTTCCCTGTCCTTCACCATCTCCTGGAGTTTGCTCAAACTCATGTCTGTTGAGTTGGTGATGCCATCAAACCATCTCATCCTCTGTCATCCCCTTCTCCTTCTGCCTTCAATCTTTCACAGCATCAGGGTCTGATTGTGTATCTTTTATGTGTTTAATAAGTTTGAAATTTTAGTACAGTGTTCAGTTCAGTTCAGTTCAGTCACTCAGTCGTATACAACTTTTTGCGACCCAATGGACTGGAGTAAGCCAGATTTCCCTGTCCATCACCAACTCCCGGAGTTTACTCAAACTCATGTCCATTGAGTCGGCGATGCTGTCCAACCATCTCATCCTCTGTCATCCCCTTCTCCTCCCACCTTCAATCATTCCCAGCATTAGGGTCTTTTCAAATAAGTCAGTTCTTCACATCAGGTGGCCAAAGTATTGAAGTTTCAGCTTCAGCATTAGTCCTTCCAGTGAACATCCAGGACTGATCTCCTTTAGGATGGACTGGTTGGATCTCCTTGCAGTCCAAGGGACTCTCAAGAGTCTTCTCCAACACCACAGTGCAAAAGCATCAATTCTTCAGCACTCAGCTTTCTTTATAGTCCAACTCTGACATCCATACATGATTACAGGAAAAACAATAGCTTTGATTATATGGGCCTTTTTTGGCAAAGTAACATCTGTGCTTTTTAATATGCTGTCTAGGTTGGTCATAGCTTTTCTTCCAAGGAGAAAGCTTCTTTTAATTTCATGGCTGCAGTCACCATCTGCAGTAATTTTGGAGCCCAAGAAAATAAAGTCTCTTGCTGTTTCCATTGTTTCCCCATCTATTTGCCATGAAGTGATGGGACCAGTTGCTGTGATCAAAACTGAATGTTGAGTTTTAAGCCAACTTTTTCACTCTCTCTTTCACTTTCATCAAGAGGCTCTTTAGTTTTTCTTCACTTTCTGCCATAAATGTGGTGTCATCTGCATATCTGAGGTTACGGATATTTCTCCTGGCAATCTTGATTTCAGCCTGTGCTTCATCCAGTCCTGCATTTCTCATGATGTACTCTGCATATGAGTTAAATAAGCAGGGTGACAATATACAGCCTTGATGTACTACTTTCCCAATTTTGAACCAGTCTGTTGTTCCATGTCCAGTTCTAACTGTTGCTTCTTGACCTGCTTACATATTTCTCAGGAGGCAGGTCAGGTGGTCTGGTATTCCCATTTCTTTAAGAATTTTCCACAGTTTGTTGTGATCCACACAGTCAAAACTTTGGTATAGTCAATAAAGCAGAAGTAGATTTTTTCTGGAACTCTCTCGCTTTTTCGATGATCCAATGGGTGTTGGTTCCTCTGCCTTTTCTAAATCCAGCTTGAATATCTGGAATTTCTCAGTTCACATACTATTGAAGCCTAACTTGGAGAATTTTGAGCATTACTTTGATAGCATGTGAGATGAGTGCAATTGTGTGGCAGTCTGAGCATTCTTTGGCATTGCCTTTCTTTGGGATTGGAATAAAAACTGACCTTTTCCAGTCCTGTGGCTACTTCTGAGTTTTCCAAATTTGCTGGCATATTGAGTGAAGCATTTTAACAACATCATCTTTTAGGATTTGAAATAGCTGAACTGGAATTCCATCATCGCTACTAGTTCATACTGATGCTTCCTAAGGTGCACTTGACTTTGCATTCCAGGATGTCTGGCTCTAGGTGAGTGATCACACCATCATGATTATCTGGGTCATGAAGATCTTTTTTATATAGATCTTCTGTGTATCCTTGACACCTTTTCTTAATATCTTCTGCTTCTGTTAGCTCCATATAATTTCTTTCCTTTATTGTGCCCATCTTTGCATGAAATGTTCCATTGGTATCTCTAATTTTTTAAGAGATCTCTAGTGTTTCCATTCTGTTGTTTTCCTCTATATCTTTGGATTGATAACTGAGGAAGGCTTTCTTATCTCTCATTGCTATTCTTTGGAACTCTGCATTCAAATGGGTATATCTTTCCTTTTCTCCTTTGCCTTTCACTTCTCTTCTTTTCACAGCTATTTGTAAGGCCTCCTCAGATAACCATTTTGCCTTTTTGCATTTCTTTTTCATGGGGATGATCTTGATCACTGCCTCCTGTACAATGTAATGAACATCCATCCACAGTTCTTCAAGCACTCTATCAGATCTAATCCCTTGAATCTATTTGTCACTTCCACTGTATAATCATAAGGGATTTGATTTAGGGCATACCTGAATGGTCTAGTGATTTTCCCTACTTTCTTCAGTTTAAGTCTGAATTTGGCAATAAGGAGTTCATGATCTGAGCCACAGTCAGCTCCCAGTCTTGTTGTTTCTAACTGTATAGAGCTTCTCCATCTTTGGCTGCAAAGAATATAATCAATCTGATTTTGGTATTGACCATCAGTGATGTCCATGTGTAGAGTTTTCTGTTGTGTTATTGGAAGAGGGTATTTGCTATGACCAGTGCATTCTCTTGGCAAAACTATTAGCCTTTGCCTTGCTTCATTCTGTACTCCAAGGCCAAATTTTCTTGTTACTCCAGGTATTTCTTGACTTTCTACTTTGCCATTCCAGTCCCCTATAATGAAAAGGACATCTTTTTTGGGTGTTAGTTCTTGTAGGTCTTCATAGAACCATTCAACTTCAACTTCTTCAGCATTACTCTTCAGGGCATAGACTTGGATTACTGTGGTATTGAATGGTTTCTCTGGAAACAAACAGATCATTCTGTCATTTTTGAGATTTCATCCAAGTTCTTCATTTTGGACTCTTTTGTTGACTATTATGGCTACTCCATTTCTTCTAAGGGATTCCTGCCCATAGTAGTAGATATAATGGTCATCTGAGTTAAATTCACCCATTCCAGTCCATTTTAGTTAGCTGGTTCCTAAAATGTTGATGTTCACTCTTGCCATCTCCTGTTTGACCACTTCCAATTTGCCATGGTTTTTGGACCTAACATTCCATGTTCCTTTGCAATATTGCTCTTACAGCATCAGACTTTACTTCCATCACCAGTCACATCCACAACTGGGTGTTGTTTTTACTTTGGCTCTGTCTCTCCATTCTTTCTGGAGTAATTTCTCCACTGATCTCCAGTAGCATATTGGGCACCTACTGACCTGGGGATTTCATCTTTCAGTATCCTATCATCCTATCTTTTTGTCTTTTCATACTGTGAGAACCTCATGAACAATACCAAGTTGGACTTACAGAAAAACTTATAGCACAAAGTTCCATACACCCCTGCACACAGTATTCCCATATTAACCTGGTACATTAGCATGGAGCACTTACTAACAGTAATGAATTCACATTAATACATTAATATTAAACAGGCTTCAGCATGATGTGCTGAAGTCCATGGGGGTGCAAAGAGTTGGATCCAACTTAGCGACTAAGCAACACCTGATTTGTCACATTTTCTAAATACAAACCACCCTCCCATATTTTGAATTGGTTTTTCTAAAGAGGAAAATTACCTACTCAAGTAACAAAACTGCTTCCCATATTTCTAAATGGCATGCCATCAATTTGTTAGTTTACTAGTTTAATTAGAAGATCAGTGATTCACACTGTTTCAGCAAAGCTAAGGACATATTCATGATACTGAAAAACTTTACTTCTTTATACCAGTCCTTGATTATCTTTTCAAACTGACAAACCAAAACCTCTGCACTTGCACATATTAGATGTGCAGTGAATTAAACAGCTCATTTCATGACAACTGAACTCTCTGGGGACTCAGAAGCTCAAAAACATTGACGATTTCAAGTGATACATTTTGTGTGCAGAGTTATAAAATGTGTTGCTTAAAGTCAACTGGAGAATTAAATTCAAGATTAACAGAGTGATTTCTAGTCACACAATTAAATGACATTGAAACATAAGGCTACTTTAGTTATTTCAGAAGTTAATGAACTTAGCACTTTAGTCTTATTCCTAGTAATTTAACTTTTAATTACCACCCAAGCATTTCAAATTATATGTTGCTAAAAACATAAATTTTTAGTGTCTCTTCTTTTTAAATTAAAGACAGCAATTTTACCCTTTTCCTGTTAATAGATCAAGGATGTGTTTAATCTGTTTACTAGGAAGATATGACATATAATTCCAAATGTGAACAATTTGACCAAGAAGATTGATTCTCGTGCTGTTTGATATTTTGCTTTGCAAGGCTATTTTAGAAGAGCAAAATGGTAAAACTCAATCTTTCAGTTCAGTTCAGTTGAGTCACTCGGTTGTTTCTGACTCTTTGTTATCCCATGGACTACAGCATTCTAAGCTTCCATGTCCATCACCAACGCCCGGAGCTTGCTCTAACTCATGTCCATCGAGTCGGTGATGCCATCCAACCATCTCATCCTCTAACATCCCCTTCTCCTCCTGCCTTCAGTTCTAATGAGTTGGCTCTTCACATCAGGTGACCAAAGTACTGGGGCTTCAGCTTTAGCATCAGTCCTTCCAATGAATATTCAGAACTGATTTCCTTTAGGATTGACTGGTTTCATCTCCTTGCAGTCCAAGGGACTCTCAAGAGTCTTCTCCAAAACCACAGTTCCAAAGTATCAATTCTTTGGTGCTCAGCCTTCTTTATGGTCCAACTCTCACATCCATACATGACTACTGGAAAAGCCATAGCTTTGACTAGACAGACTTTTGTTGGAAAAGTAATGTCTCTGCTTTTTAATATGCTGCCTAGGTTGGTCATAGCTTTTCTTCCAAGGAGCAAGCATCTTTTAATTTCATGGCTGCTGCAGTCACCATCTGCAGAGACTTTGGAGCCCCCCAAAGTAAAGTCTCGCTGTTTCCATTGTTTCCCCATCTATTTGCCATGAAGTGATGGGACTGGATGCCATGATCTTAGTTTTCTGAATGTTGAGTTTTAAGCCAGCCTTTTTCACTCTCCTCTTTCACTTTCATCAACAGGCTCTTTAGTTCCTCTTCACTTTCTGCCATAAGGTTGGTATCATTTGCATATCTGAGATTATTGATATTTCTTCCTGCAATTTTGATTCCAGCTTGTGTATTTTCATCCAGCCCAGCATTTCTCATGATGTACTCTGCATATAAGCTAAATGAGTGAGGTGACAATGTACAGCCTTGACGTACTCCTTTGCCAATGTTGTACCAGTTTGTTGTTCTGTGCCCAGTTCTAACTGTTCCTTCTTGGCCTGCATACAGGTTTCTCAAGAGTCAGGTAAGGTGGTCTGGTATTCCCATCTCTTGAAGAATTGTCCATAGTTTGTTGTGATCCACACAGTCAAGGGCTTTAGTATAGTCAATGAAGCAGAATTAAATGTTTTTCTGGAATTCTCTTGCTTTTTCAATGATCCAGCAGATGTTGGCAATTTGATCTCTGATTCCTCTGCCTTTTCTAATTTCATCTTGAACATCTGGAAGTTCTCAGTTCATGTACTGTTGAAGCATAGCTTGGAGAATTTTGAGCATTACTTCACTAGCATGTGAAATGAGTGCAACTGTGTGGTACTCCTTTGTGTGTGGTAGTTTGAAAATTCTTTGGCATTGTCCTTCTTTGGGATTGGAATGAAAACTGACCTTTTCCAGTCTTGTGGCTACTTCTGACTTTTCCAAATTTGCTGGCATATTGAGTGCAGTACTTTCACAGCATCATCTTTTAGAATTTGAAATACTCAGCTGGAATACCATGACCTCCACTAGGTTTGTTTATACTGATGCTTCCTAAGGCCACTTGATTTCTAATTCCAAGATGTCTGGCCTTAGGTGAGTGATCACTCCAGCATGGTTATCTGGGTCATCGAGATCTTTTTGTATAGTTCTTCTGTGTATTCTTGCCACCTCTTCTTAATATCTTTTGCTTCTGCTAGATCCTTAGCATTTCTGTCATTTATTGTGCCCATCTTTGCATGAAACGTTCCCTTGGTATGTCTAATTTTCTTGAAGAGATCTCTAGTCTTTCCCAATCTATTGTATTCCTCTATTTCTTTGCACTGATCACTGAGGAAGGCTTTCTTCTCTCTCCTTGCTATTCTTTGGAACTCTGCATTCAGATGGGTATATCTTTCCTTTTCTCCTTTGCCTTTTGCCTCTCTTCTTTTCTCAGCTATTTGTTAGGCCTCCTCAAACAACTCTTTTGCCTTTTTACATTTCTTTCTCTTGGGTATGGTTTTGATCACCACTTCCTGTACAATGTTATGAACCTCCATCCATAGTTCTTCAGGCATTCTATCATATCAAGCCTCTTGAATCTGTCACCTCCACCGTATAATCCTAAGGGATTTGATTTAGGTCTTACCTGAATGGCCTAGTGGTTTTCCCTACTTTCTTCAATTTAAGAAATAAATTTGGACTTAAAGACCCAACTAGAAAGTAAAATCTACCAGACAGGAGAGTTGTTTGTTCTCCTCTTCACTTCATTCTAGGTTTCCTGAGTTTTGGAATACTGAGCAGCTGTTGAGTGAATATTAACTGAAATGACAAACCAGTATTTACAGGTGGTTAGAGTCAAGAGTGGTACCAGGAAAACAGCAGACTTGGTTGAGCACTCATCTTTCTTTTGGACACCTGTCTTCTTCCCTTTCAGGAGATTCATGGTGCGGACATGTGGGGAGTCTGCATGTCTCAGGATGTACTTGGAGAATTTGGAATTAATCCCATTGAACTGTGTGTGAGCAGGTGGTGTGACTAAGTTCCCTGCAGATGTCTCACCTCTGCCTCATAGGAGGCTGACACCCCAAACCTCTCCTGCCCCTAGCTTCTTCCAAATCTGCTTATTTTCCACATCTGGAATGATTCCAACGAACCATCTAATGTGCTTTGTGAGTTATTATAGCATTTCTACTTTTTAAAAAAAATCATGACCTTTAGTAAGTGCCCTATCTCAGATTTCAGAATGCCCTTTGGAATAACGACAAGGTCCTCAGAAGAGGATTTTTTGCTTCTTTTTACTCAAATGAATTGAGTAAAAATCCTCATGCTGTTTTCTATATAGTACAGCACCACTGCAGGGGAACATCATTGTTTGCGTTACAGGGCACGAGGAAAAATTATTGGCCCGCTGTGCAGCCTTTGACAAGTGTCCCAAAACTACAGGGCTGCAGTTTCCAAAGATATTAATACAAAGAATGCTTTCATTTTCTAACATCCCGTGTCTCTAAATATCGACATTAGTGTTGCACATATGTCACTTTATTGCCTTTTTTGTTTATATATTGTCTATTCTTCCTCATTCTCCTTGAGAACAGGGTCTAGTCAGCTACAATGTTAACAATACCAGTCTTCATTCATTCATCTGTTCATTCCTGAGTGAGGACATTTCATTCAAGTAATAAAAATTGAGCATTTATAGTGCAATCCAGTGGTCCTATTGGTGAAGAAATTGCCAGCCAATGCAGGAGACTCAAGAGATGTGGGTTTGATCCCTGGGTCAGGAATATCCCCTGAAGGAGGGCATGGCTACCCATTCCAGTATTCTTGCCTGGAGAATCCCATGGACAGAGAAGCCTGGAAGGCTATGTACAGTTCATGGGGTTGCAAAGAGGTGAACATGACTGAAGTGACTTAGCACCACAATGCAGTACTCTAGAGTCTGAAGTTTTCAGAGAGATCCAAAAGGCTAAGTCTTTTCCCTCAGATGTCCCATATACTAGAGAGGAAGTTGAGGCAGGCAGACAGACAGACACGTATATAATAAATGATCAGGTAATAAGAAGCTCTATGAAGAAGAATAAACCAGAGGGAGGCAGAGAGTGTGCTCTGAGGAAGTCCTCTCTCAGGAGCATGATTCAAGCAGAGGCCTGGGTCAGGAGAGGAGCAAACCATGTCAGTATGGGGAGGGCTTCTCCAGGCAGAAGAAAAATATGTGTGTGCAGTAGAAGCCTGCCTGTGATGATCAGCAGGGTTTTGAGTGAAAGAGGGCCCAGTGGGACCCGACATTGGAGACAATGTGGGGCCAGATTGTGCATGGCCCCCCCAGGCTGCACTGAAGATGTGGGATTTTACTGTTTGTGTGATGGGGAACTGATGTGGGTTCCAAACAAGGAGTATCATGAGGGAAGGCTGTTTAAAACGATCATTCCTAGTGGAGAACAGGCTGTAAGGATTTGAAGGGAGGCACCAGTTAGGATAATAAGAGAATAACCCAAGTGAGCATGCCTGCATGCGTGCAGGACCCCGTGTTAGGAATACAGTTAAATAGAAGCAAGGTTAGGCTCTGCTGTGAAGACAGAAAAAGCACCTTCACAGAGATGTCAAGAGTAACATTTGAACACATATCTGAGCACCACAACCAGTTCAGTTCAGTTCAGTCACTCAGTCGTGTCCGACTCTCTGTGACCCCATGGACTGCAGCACGCCAGGGTTCCCTGTCCATCACCAACTCCGGGAGCCTACTCAAACTCATGTCCATCGAGCCAGTGATGCCATCCAACTATCTCATCCTGTGTCGTCCCTTCTTCTCCAACCTTCAATCTTTCCTAGCATCAAGGTCTTTTCAAATGAGTTAGTTCTTCACATCAGGTGGCCAAAGTATTGGAGTTTCAGCTTCAGCATTAGTCCTTTCAGTGAATATTCATAACTTATTTCCTTTAGGATGGACTGGTTGGATCTCCTTGCCGTCCAAGGGACTCTCAAGAGTCTTCTCCAATACCACAGTTCAAAAGCATCAGTTCTTTGGTGTTCAGCTTTCTTTATAGTCCAACTCTCACATCCTTACATGACTACTGGGAAAACCATAGCTTTGACTAGATGGACCTTTGTTAGTAAAGTAATGTCCCTGCTTTTTATTTTTTTTTTTTTTTTTTTATTTTTTGGAGCGGCGGCGAGAGAAAGAGAGGGAGCTTCCCGCTGCCAAGGGACCTCCTCTGCCAGAAAACAGAGACCCCGCCCGGGCTCGGGCAGTATTGCACTGGGGCTCGCTCCAGCCGGGCCTGGCGCGCTCGCTAGGCCGCTCGGCTAAGCCGGCGAAAAGCTCCGAGACTCGCCCGCCGCCGCCCTCCTGGCGTCCGCCGGCTGGCTGGGGACGCGCTGGCCGGACCCGGGCGGGAAAGCCAGGCCAGCCTCCGCACCAGCCGCTCGCCAACCGCACGTGTTCTCTCGTCCCTGCTTTTTAATATGCTGTCTAGGCTGGTCATAGCTTTTCTTCCAAGGAGCAAGCTTCTTTTAATTTCATGGCTGCAGTCACCATCTGCAGTGATTTTGGAGCCTAAGAAAATAAAGTCTGTCACTGTTTCCATTGTTTCCCCATCTTTTTGCCATGAAGTGATGGGACTGGATGTCATGATCTTAGTTTTTTGAATGTTGAGTTTTAAGCCAACTTTTTCACTCTCCTCTTTCACTTTTATCAGGAAGCTCTTTACTTCCTCTTTGCTTTCTGCCATAAGTGTGGTGTCATCTGAGTATCTGAGGTTACTGATATTTCTCCTGGCAATCTTGATTCTAGCTTGTGCTTCATCCAGCCCAGCATTTTGCATGACATATTCTGCATACAAGTTAAATAAGCAGGGTGATAATATATAGCCTTGACATACTTCTTTCCCGATTTGGAACCAGTCTGTTGTTCCATGTCTAGTTCTGACTGTTGCTTCTTGACCTGTGTACAGGTTTCTCATGAGGCAGGTCAGGTGGTCTGAGATTCCCATTTCTTTCAGAATTTTCCAGTTTGTTGTGATCCACACAGTCAAAGGCTTTGGTGTAGCCAATAAAGCAGAAGTCACCACGGCCAAGGTGACACAAAATCAGGCATCTCAGCCATCTATTTCTCCTCTACCTGCTAACTCACAGCTGGTAAGCCAGGAGGAGGCCCGTGGGGCTGATATGCAGGTCAGTGCTTCAGTGGCCGCTGTCTTGCCGAGAGGCTCCAGAGCTGACAGGGATCACTCAGTTCACTCCCCCAGCAGCTCCTCACACCCTCCCCCCAGGAGCCAGGCCCTGACGTGACCAGAGCACCAGACAGTTATGGTGGTTTTTGTTCAAATTATGTGTTCCTGTCATGTCTCTTGCATGTATTAGAGTCAGAGAAAGAAAACTACTGAAGATAGCATCTACCTCCAAGACACCTTGAAAATGTAGCCAAAAAATGCAGGCCATAAAATCAGACCTAAGAACGGAGTGCATTTTTAAAGCCTCAATTTAAATACCACATAAGAGTTCATATTTTCCAGTAGTAATAGTCCAACAAAATGTGCATAGAAAGAAGTATATCAATGTCAGTACTGACAGCTGATTAAGCAGAGGGAAAAATTTTTGTTGTCAATATTCCTTTCAAGCACCCTGATTTTCCTATGAAAAAAAAAGTGGAAGTGAATAAATGATACTCGTCCAACTCTTTGGGGGCTCATGGACTGTAGCCTGCCAGGCTCCTCTGTCCGTGGAATTCTCCAGGCAAGAATACTGGAGTGGATTGCCATTTCCTTCTCTAGGGTAACTTTCTGACCCAGGGAATGAACCTGGGTCTCCTGCATTGCTATCAGTTTCTTTTCCATTGGAGCCACCAGGGAAGCCTGAGATTCCTATATCCCTGCTTATTCCAAAAGACTCCATGTACATTTAAAGCAGTTGTACATTTTCTATATGTGTGTATAGTTTCTACAGTTTACCTTAAGAAATTCTTTTCTCTTTAATAAAATATGTGAATGCTTTTTTGAAATAAGAATTGTGATCTAAACCAAACAGTTTGATGTTAACAGGATTTGCAGTTTTAACTGAGAAGTGGTTTCCCAGCTGCCAGCACGGATGTATTGATTGACCTGAGTCACCTGCATTGGTTCTTCTTTCCTGTGGTGGATTAAAAGCGGAGACACCACCACTGCCAATGAGTACTGGTGCAGACAGATAACTTGTCAGAAGGTAGATTTTTCTCTTTGCTACAGATGCTCTTTACTTGCCACTGTGTTTGCTTGGCTATTCAAATGGCAATTTAAAGAAAATTTAGAAACTGCAAGAATCCCCATATGCTCTACATAGGAAGTAAAGTACCAAGATATTGATATCTTTAGGCAAATGTTCCCTGTTGAGTCAAACTCCATTCCAGAGATGTCAGTTTCTGATTGTTAATAAAGAAACTCTTGATAGAGAAATTGCATCGTGGGCATTAAGATTCAATAATGACATTTGAGCTTGTGTGTATCTCATTAGCATGGCCCTAGACTCAGAAAAATTGTTAAATTGGTTAAGAAGATTTTAAGATTTGAAATTACATAAGATTTAATTTGTTCTGCACCGGACCACACACTCTCCCAAGCGCAGTGCCGTGTTCTGCATCCCAATTAGAGGAGGAAGCTCTTGGGATGGGAAGGGCGGGTTACAGGCTGCAATTAAAGTAATCAAACTTTGTTCCAGGGACTTTACATTACATTTGAGGAAATGAACAGTCACGCTTATTAAGCAGTTTGCACAAGAAGTAGCCCTAAACATGTGCCCCACACACCCCACACATCCATCTCCAGGTCTGTTGTTCATCAGCTTGACTCTGGAGCCCTGAGAGCAGAGTGCAGAACGTGGTTATGCCCAGTACGTGCTGTGATCTGCTGTTTCATGGACACATATATTTTGTGAAACTACCTACAGAGAATTTTTGAATGAGAACTCTTGAACAGCTCGTTACTGAGCATGGGAATGGTGTGGTAATTAGAGGGCAGGGTTGTGGGAGGAAGGGGTGGTTGATGTACCTGGATCTTCTGACAACAGCTGTTTAGCCCATAAGTAGTTCCCTGTCTGTTATGTGAGGACTCTACTCCACAATGAGGAAACAAGCGTAAGTGACGTGCCGCCTTTGTTGTGGTGGAGTGGAGCTGACAGAGGACACAGACTGTGTCCCCATCCTGTTCCTCCCATCCTGTTCCTAAGCTCCACTGGTCATCACCCAGCTTCCCAGCCAC
Source organism: Bos grunniens (assembly GCF_055505025.1). Lineage (NCBI taxonomy): Eukaryota > Metazoa > Chordata > Mammalia > Artiodactyla > Bovidae > Bos > Bos grunniens. The sequence continues at coordinate 61,881,980 of NC_141178.1, read as the reverse complement.
TCAGGCATCCCACTCCCTTATGAGCGATGCTCCCGACACACTGGCCATTGTCCAGCTCTTTTTCTTGGCCAGGTTTCCCACAGTGTGTTCTTTCTGCCTCAAGTATCATTCACATCGACCACTAACCCTTCCTCGCAGGACATCTTCCTCTGCTTCTTCCCAATGCCTGACTTCTTTTATTCAGGCCTCATCTAGAAACTTATTTCCTCAGAGAATCAGATCCTGATTCTAACTAGGAATCAGAAGTTAAATAGCACATACCTTTTAGTTCCTTATGCTCCTTATCAGGTAGCTCCTTTTGTTCGCTACTTCCTGTGTGTTGTCCGTCAGAGCAATCTGGCACCTTAATAATTATTTCAAGGCAGTTTTGTGTGTTTATTAAATCATAAGAGAGAAGGGATCAGCTCAGTCTCCTTGCAGCACTGCTTGACTTCAGAAGTGACGCATGTAGAGATGTGGGTGTCTACACACAAGTGACTAGAGCGTGTGATGAGTGGTGTAAGGATGGGGATGTACAGGGGGCCTGAGGGGTATACCTTGTTGAATTAGGAGATGAGGAAAGGCTCTCCAAGTGGGCAGGAAGTTTGAGCTGATACTTAAAGAATAAATAGGCTTTGGCCAGTGAGACGGTAAAGTATTGTCTCCAGAATCAGATTGATCTTAGAGGGCTTGCGACTTCACTAGGTAACAGTTGCAAGTAGTCTTTCTAAGCTTCAGTTTCTTTATTTGTGTGTGTGTGTGTGTGTGTGTGTGTGTGTTTTCAGTCACTTCAGCTGTGTCCAACTCTTTGTGACCCCAGTGTAGCCTGCCAGGCTCCTCTGTCCATAGAATTCTCCAGGCAAGAATACCTGAGTGGGTTGCCATGCCCTCCTCCATGGTATTTTCCCATCCCAGGGATCAAACCCTCATCTCCTATGTCTCCTGCTTTGCGAGAAGATTCTTTTTCACTGAGCCATCAGGGAAACCCCTTTAATGGAGATAATATGTTTCATGCATTGACTTGCTATGAACCATATTTATATACAAATGCAAATAATAAAGTTATCTGAATCCAGATGTATTATAAAAGTTGGACGATGGAGTAGGAGGGTGATTCAGGGAAAGGAGTCAGCATGAACAAAGGCACGTAGGCACGAAACCCAATAATTTACAGGTTGCCTGATTTTGGACTAGCTCTGAATGCAGTAATTCAGTGAAAAAGGAAACATGGAGCCAATAGACACAGCTTGCCAGCTTTAACAATGTGCACTGTCTTATTTACCCTTTAGTTTTGTATGTTTCACTTTTCATGCAATCACATTCAGCAGTAGTTTTGGGGGGATTGTATAGTCATTGATTCTCAGGTGTACAAATATGTAAAAGCTTCCCTCAGTATAGGTTTATGTGGCTGACATAAAGAAAGTAAAGAAAGCTGTGAAGTAGGCTTTCACAGAGTAAAGAAAGCTGTGAAGTAGACTTCGGAAGTCATTTGAGAGGATGTGCTGAGGGGATGCGGGTGGCAGCCTGTTAGTTTTCTTCTGTGTCCCTGTAGTCCTGAGTGCTGTCCTGGAGCAGGCACAGATTTCTTACTGCTTCAGAGTAAATAACCAGTTCTTCCCTCTGTCCACCTCCCCCCTGCCCCCCATGCTTTAACCTTTATTCCAAGTCAGGAGAGGCCAAGGGAATTTTTCATACATCAGTAACCTGAAACTCCAAAGGTGAGGGCCAATGAAAAGACTCTTCCCTGCTTATACAGGGGATGAGGAAGTTGTCCCTCCCCTCTCACAAGAGTCTCTGGGAAGCATGATGGTGCTGAGCCCTAACTCCGGCTCTTTGGAATGTCATCAAGTTACTCAGGGAGGCATATAGCACCTTGCATGTGGATGTTTGCAATTTAGAGATGTTTCCAAAATCCTAAGTACCACTTCTATTTGAGATGTAAATGCCTTGGAAGGTAACCTCACTAGTCTTCCTGGGTTTTTTGGGGTGTAACCTAAGGGCTAGTGTGGGCTGTGACCATTTGTCCATCTTGGGGAGATGAAAGAAATTGTGTTACTTTTTTGGAGCAGAGAAATAAGCTGGACAAATGACCACAGATCTAATCCTCCTATCATGCGAAGAATGAAGTGTTTTAGGGGAAGTGATGCAAATGTTTCCTTTGTGTCTATTGTATACATTTTCATGTCTCCGAAGACGAAGACTTCTTGCATGAGCTCTGAAAACTCCAGGGAAGATTTGTGTCCCCACAAAGCCTTTTTGTCAACCTTACTAATAAAACAGTCAGTTATCTCACCAGAAAAGTGAGTTTATTCAGGAATAGCCACCAGGATTGCCATTTGGGAAATACCATCTATGGCTCCATAGAGCAAAGCAGGGAGCTTGTTTTTACAGAGGGGAGGGGGCTTTCCGAGGGGCTCTTGCAGATGAAAGTTTATTGGAGGAGAGTAAGATTTCAGGGTGTGGCTTCTCATTGGCTGGCTGGGCTTGTTGCTGGAAGAGAAGAGGGTCTTCCTTCCCACAGCTGGGGTAGCTGAGTAGCAAAGTAGCAACCTTCTTCCTGTTGGAGGTCCTGGTAGGTCTCTTCCCATCTGGGGAAACTGATGAGTGGTAGGGATGAGAGTTCTCTTCCCGACTCTAGTCTTAGCTGAGGTTTCCTTCCATCTCACAGCAACAGTGCTAATATATATGAGCTGCAGGAAAGCTTTCTCTCTTAGAAAGTTTTAAAATCCAGGTTGTCCTGATGCATTTGTTTAAAAGTGAGATAGCATTTACTTTGAATATGAATGCTCAGAATTCTTATGTGAAATAAATCAAATAATTCCAAAATCATGGCTGACACTATTTTAATTATCATTAAAATTAAGTTGTCTCTTCCAGGGTCAGTTCATGCATTGATGCTTTTAACGCCAAAAGTGAAAAATTTAAAGGTTATATATAGAACACAGAGAAATATTAAAAAGTTTTCCAGATTCTTTGTTTGCAAATATAAAGCCCAAATCTTATTTGAATATTAATCTCCTTGTTCTCAGAGGGGATTAAGTACTTCCCTAAAATTTCATACTCGTCCCTAGAAATTGTTGGTGTTAGCACCTCTGTGTTGAGAGCCTGTGTTCTAGACAGTAGAAACCTGCAAAAAACAAACAAACAAAAAGAACATGTGGTTCTGCTTGTTTACATGCAGAATTTTCCCTTTTACTTCAACATCAGCCAGTGTTTCAAAGCCTGTTTTTTCCTCCTCTTCCTTCTTGTTCTCAGACAGAATATTTGTTTGATCATTAATATCTTACCAATTTATATTCATTTGTTTTTATTGTCCAGTCACTCAGTCATGGCCAACTCTTTGCGACCCCATGGAATGAAGCACACCTGGCTTCCCTGTCCTTTACCAACTCCCAGAAAAACTTGCTCAAACTCATGTCCATAGAGTCAGTGATGCCATACAACCATCTCATCCTCTGTCGTCCCCTTCAACTCCTGCCTTCAATCTTTCCCAGCATCAGAGTCTTTCCCAATGAATTGGCTCTTTGAATCAGGTGGCCAAAGTATTGGAGCTTCATCTTCAGCATCAGTCCTTCCAAAGAATATTCAGGGTTGGTTTCCTTTAGAATTCACTGGTTTGATCTCCTTGCCGTCCAAGGGACTCTCAAGAGTCTTCTCTAGCACCACAATGAAAGCATCGACTCTTTGGTGCTCAGCCTTCTTTATGGTCCAACTCTCACATCCATACCTAACTACTGGAAAAACCATAGCTTTAACTACATGTACCTTTGTCAGCAAAGTAATGTCTGTGCTTTTTAATACACTGTTTAGGTTTGTCATAGTTTTTCTTCCAAGGAGCAAGCATCTTTCAATTTCAAGGCTACAGTCACCATCCACACTGATTTTGGAGCCCAAGAATATAAAGTTTGTCACTGTTTCCATTTTTCCCCTTCTGTTTTCCATAAAGTGATAGGACCATATGCCGTGATCTTAGTTTTTATATAGAAAGCATATACCTGTGTATCTGAGACTGTCTCTTTGTATCAGTCACTCTAGGGTTGTTTTTCCTTGGAGGGGGCAATAATTTAAGAAGATAAAAACCTATACTGGCATCACCTCCAACTTTCTTTTATATTCTTTTAGATTGTAATATTCCAAGTTCTATATCTTAATCTAGGTAGAGTATATTGCTGTTAATTTCATTTTTCTTTAACATCTCATATGTTATACCTATTCATTTATTCATATTAAATACCAGGTAAAATATGAGTGTCTATCATTTTAAAACTGTCCATAGATATTGATGTATTTCAACAGCTGGTTTTTAAGGTTATAAATGCTATTTAGATATTTTTTTTGTTCTTGCTAATTTCCTGCCCTCATTTTCTTAGAAAATGTTTTCCAGAGCTACAGAATTGCAGAAATAGTAATTTGTTTTCTGAAAGAGACTTCTATTCATGAACCAGTTTCTGTCTATTTTAACTAGGAAGCAATACTTTTGATCTACACATCAAAGATGACTTTGAACAGCTTTCACAAAAGGAAGCAAATGTAACTTCATGAATGCTTGGCATTTATAGTCATCTGGAAAGAGCTAATAAAAATAGTTTTCTAAAGCTGTCTGATGGTGTTAATGGCCCTTTACTGAGTTTAATCAAGCTTAAAGTTCAAGAGATGAAGGAAACACACGCTTTTTGCTGTTGTCTATATTTGAAAGGGCATAGTGGTTTAAATTTCTTTTGATACATGTCCTTCATTCCCCAAGCCAGAAATGATAGCATTCCATGATAAAAAGCTAACAGTGCGTTCACTCTGTCTTTAAACTGCTAAATATTAAATAGGCTATGCCACGTTCTCCTTTGGGGGAAAAAGAAAGTACAATGATTCCAAGGAAAGAAAGTAGTAGTTTTGTTTTTTCCCACATCATCTGATGCAAAACAACTGCTAGGCAAACTCTTGCATTTGTTGGTGAATCTTATTGCACTGTTAACATTTTAAGTTTGTTACGCGACCTACCCTCTTTCATTTAAGAGAGATTAATTGTGTCTGTCTTTGGTGAAAAGATTTAAAAATCTACAAAAGTGAAAGGTAATATTTAAGGCTGAACCAAGTACACTGAGTCTTCATTGTTGGCCTAACTGTGCAGCTGTTTCGAAGCTGACTGACGTAAGCACCCAAAGAGGAAGGGGAGATGTTGGCCAAGTGTGAACCTAACTTAGCTCTCATCACTTCTCTTCCAAAAAGCCATAAGCCCCTAGAAGAAAAATATTTTAGTACCTTGTATGATAGTAAAATGTTTTACATTTTAATACCCTGCACATATGAATTCATTGTCCATAGACCAGTTTAGTCAGGAAGGAAGACACGTTGAATTGAGCCAATTAATGGAAAACATGAATTTGTTGTAACTCTGTCATGCTGAGAGTTAAAAGTCTGTATCTACATATGCGAAAACACTAACACAATTGCCCATTGTATTTAATAGATATTAAGTGAGCCTCAGTCTGCATATGTGCATATTCACTGGCCTATGTGCTAATCTCCATGATGTACCTAAGTGAACCTGATCCTTCAAGCTTGAAAGCAGTTTGCTGACTGCAGTGATGCTTACTGCCCTGTCCGAAGTACCTGTTTTGATTTCAAACTTGTCACCCAGTTTCTTCTCCAGTTTTACTGAATCAGTTTGCAGGTTTCGTGAAGCATCATAAAATTTCAGTTTTAAAGGATGAAGACTTTACATTGATAGAGAGAGCTGCAGAAATGCATTCTAAAAACAGTTCTAAATGTAGAATTTAAAGAATCTTAAGGAATAGCAGTTATTTTTATGTTAAAAATGTGAAAGTGTGATTAATAAATCCAAAGTTATAAGTTGAGGATATAACCTACGATTTAGATGATATTGTAAAAGCTCAAACCAACATACACTTTTCAGTTCCCACCCACATTTTCTTTTCGATACCCCTCATCCTGTTTTCAAAAAGATGAATCTTCAGTTATAATCTTAAAATAATGCAAACAGGTTCCCTATTCTAAATGAATTCTTTTTTATTTGCAAACATAAGGCAAATTAAATAATCTGAAAAAATATTTTGTACAAAATTTTTAAAATATTCAGCTAAAATATAGCAATTTTCAGTGTAAAACATAATTAAGAAAATAAGGTAAGTACCAAAGGAAAACTGAAAATCAGCTGTAACCAGAAAATGGCATTTCAGCTGCCTCATAAAGGAGAGGATGTGGCTGAGAAGGGCTCTGTTCTTGCTAATGAAGGTTTTGGGTTAAAAATACTGTGATTATGGACAATTTTGAGCATATACAAAAATAAAGAAAATAGTATTATAAATAACATCTCTATCACTGTACTTATGTATCACAAAATATGATTCACTTTTAACTTTTTTCCAGTCCTGACATGATTTTCTGGGCTATTTCGAAACAAAACAAAAAAAACAGCAAAAACATATTTTTACATATAAAGTTTCTTTTATGAGGTATTTTATATTTAATAAATATAATAATCTTTAATAATTATATAATCTTTCTAAACAACCAGACCATCTTATTTGCCTCCTGAGAAACATGTATGCAGGTCAAGAAGCAACATTTAGAACCAGAGATGGAACAACAGACCAGTTCAAAATTGGGAAAGGAGTACATCAAGGCTGCATATTATCACCCTGCTTATTTAACTTATATGCAGAGTCCATTATGTGAAATGCCAGGCTGGATGAAGCTCAAGCTGGAATCAAGATTGCTAGGAGAATTATCAACAACCTCAGATATGCAGATGATACCACCCTAATGGTAGAAAGTGAAGAGGAACTAAAGAGCCTTTTGATGAAGGTGAAAGAGGAGAGTGAAAAAGCTGGCTTAAAACTCAACATTCAAATTATTAAGATCATGACATCTGGTCCTATCACTTCATGGTAAATAGATGGAGAAAAAATGGAAAGAGTGAGAGATTTTATTTTCTTGGGCTCCAAAATCATTGCAGATGGTGACTGTAGCCATGAAATTGAAAGAGGCTTACTCCTTGGAAGAAAAGCTGTGACAAATCTAGACAGCATATTAAAAAGCAGAGAAATCACTTTGCCAACAAAGGTCCATCTAGTCAAAGCTATGGTTTCTCCAGTAGTCATGTGTGTATGTGAGTGTTGGACCATAAAGACTGAGCACTGAAGAATTGATGCTTTTTAATTGTGGTGCTGGAGAAGAATCTTGAGAGTCCTTTGGACTGCAAGGGATCCAACCAGTCAATTCTTAAGTTAATCAACCCTGAGTATTCTTTGGAAGGACTGATGGTGAAGCTGAAGCTCCAATACTTTGGTCACCTGATGCATAGAGGTGACTCATTGGAAAAAAACCCTCATGTTGGGAAAGGTTGAGGGTAGGAGAAGTGGGTGACAGAGGATGAACTGGTTGGGTGGCATCACTGACTCAATGGACATGAGTTTGAGCAAACTCTGGTAGATAGTGAAGGACAGGGAGGCCTAGGATGCTATAGTCCATGGGGTCTCAAGGAGTTCGACATGACTGAGTGACTAAACCTCTTCAATTAGGTAACTAGAAATTTTAAAAATGGACAATCAACATATTATGTAATTAAGTAGAAAATCATGACATTGACAACTTTGTTATATTTTTCATACATAATTTCCTACACATAATTTAATGTTAAATAAATATACCATTTTTTTCATTGAATTTTGCCTATATATTTATCCACTCTTTCATTATTAAAGAAGTAATTTCTGGAGCAATTTTTTTTGTGGAAATACATATGCAGAATATAGTAGGACATAGGGAAAATAAAAATATTTTAAATTCTTATTTGTTGTATTTACTTATTTATTTTTGGTGCATTTAATTTATATTTGACATTGCATTAGTTTCTAAGTCAGTGTCTTATTTTGTCTGTATTGATTTCATGATAGTTAAAATCATTACACAACTGTGTTTATACCATTTATAGGACTGCAACCATTTATAGGACTGCCATCTTTCCTGTATTTTCCACCTAAACAATTTGCAGTGGAAATCTCTTATCTTTCTTGTTTTTTTCCCCTGATTTCTCCTGCAGTTCTGGGCACCTTCTTCACTTACCTGGTGGGCCTCAGCTTTATTCAGAATATGTTTTATCTTTCTGTATTCTAATCCATCATTCAGTTATGAATTCTATCTTGCATTCATGATCTTTCTGTATTTTTGAAAGGCATTTATTCCCTTTCTTCATCATAAAATAGAAAAATGATATCTTTATGCAACATTTATTATTATTTATTTCCTATCCTTAATTTGTTCTCTGGTTCCACTAACTGTATTGCTTTCTTTCTTTATTCCTTTCCACTAGGCACACAGATTCAGCCTCCATAATACAGTTTGGTTGTGCATCATTGCTTCCAACTGTTGAGGCACAATGGTGTAGCGATTGCACATTTATTGTAATACATGCCGAAGTCTAAGCTGCATTAAGAGGGCAGAAATGATGGTCTCAATTTTCAGAACCATTCTCTAAACTGAAATGATATATTCAGTTTTTTATGTTTATCAATATGGATTCCAGCAGCTATGTTAGAGGAAGCCTCCGGTGAAGCTGATTTAGCCAGAATATGATGGAGAGGCACTGAAGGAAGACTTCCCTCCAGTCTCACCAGGATGTGTAAATGTGGCAGATATCAATTCTATTTAGCTGCCATGATTTTAGGTGTTTCAGTGAAAGGTTTGTTAATTGATAAATGCCCTTAGCAAAAAGCCTTGATTACATGATGGTTTTGATTATGGGAAAACCCATTTCATTTACTGTTTTGTCTTAAATAAATAGCATTTTTCAAGATAAACAGTAAAAGACATGAAAAAAATCTACAAAACAGAAATAGACTTACAGATGTAGAACTTATGGCTATCAGGGGAAGGAGGGGAGAGATACGCTGGGATACTGGGAAAGCACTCCTCTAGGCCTGTGGGGTCGCGAAGAGTCAGACACGAGTGAGTGACTTCACTTTTACTTTTCACTTTCATGCACTGGAGAAGGAAATGGCAACCCACTCCAGTATTCTTGCCTGGAGAATCCCAGGGACCGGGGAGCCTGGTGGGCTGCCGTCTATAGGGTCGCACAGAATTGGACACAACTGAAGTGACTTAGCAGCAGCAGGCCTGTGTGAGGGTGGGGTACAGTTACAGCTAGCTATTTCTTTCCCTCAGATCAGATCAGATCAGATCAGTCGCTCAGTCCTGTCCGACTCTTTGCGACCCCATGAATCGCAGCACGCCAGGCCTCTCTGTCCATCACCAACTCCCAGAGTTCACTCAGACCCACGTCCATCCAGTCAGTGATGCCATTCAGCCATCTCATCCTCTGTCGTCCCCTTCTCCTCCTGCCCCCAATCCCTCCCAGCATCAGAGTCTTTTCCAATGAGTCAACTCTTCACATGAGGTGGCCAAAGTATTGGAGTTTCAGCTTTAGCATCATTCCTTCCAAAGAAATCCCAGGGCTGATCTCCTTCAGAATGGACTGGTTGGATCTCCTTGTAGTCCAAGGAACTCTCAAGAGTCTTCTCCAACACCACAGTTCAAAAGCATCAATTCTTCGACGCTCAGCATTCTTCACAGTCCAACTCTCATATCCATACATGACCACAGGAAAAACCATAGCCTTGACTAGATGAACCTTTGTTGGCAAAGTAATATCTCTGCTTTTAAATATGCTATCTAGGTTGGTCATAACCTTCCTTCCAAGGAGTAAGCGTCTTGTAAGTTCATGGCTGCAGTCACCATCTGCAGTGATTTTGGAGCCCAGAAAAATAAAGTCTGACACTGTTTCCACTGTTTCCCCATCTATTTCCCATTAAGTGGTGGGACCGGATCCCATGATCTTTGTTTTCTGAATGTTGAGCTTTAAGCCAACTTTTTCACTGTCTGCTTTCACTTTCATCAAGAGGCTTTTGAGTTCCTCTTCACTTTCTGCCATAAGGGTGGTGTCATCTGCATATCTGAGGTTATTGATATTTCTCCCGGCAATCTTGATTCCAGCTTGTGTTTCTTCCAGTCCAGCGTTTCTCATGATGCACTCTGCATATAAGTTAAATAAACGGGGTGACAATATACAGCCTTGACGAACTCCTTTTCCTCTTTGGAACCAGTCTGTTGTTCCATGTCCAGTTCTAACTGTTGCTTCCTGACCTGCATATAGGTTTCTCAAGAGGCAGGTGGTCTGGTATTCCCATCTTTTTCAGAATTTTCCACAGTTTATTGTGATCCACACAGTCAAAGGCTTTGGCATAGTCAATAAAGCAGAAATAGATGTTTTTTCTGGAACTCTCTTGCCTTTTCTATGATCCAGCAGATGTGGGCAATTTGATCTCTGGTTCCTCTGCCTTTTCTAAAACCAGCTTGAACATCAGGAAGTTCATGGTTCACATATTGCTGAAGCCTGGCTTGGAGAATTTTGAGCATTACTTTACTAGCGTGTGAGATGAGTGCAATTGTGTGGTAGTTTGAGCATTCTTTGGCATTGCCTTTCTTTGGGATTGGAATGAAAACTGACTTTTTCCAGTCCTGTGGCCACTGCTGAGTTTTCCAAATTTGCTGGCATATTGAGTTCAACACTTTCACAGCATCATCTTTCAGGATTTGAAATAGTTCAACCGGAATTCCATCACCCCCACTAGCTTTGTTCATAGTGATGCTTTCTAAGGCCCACTTGACTTCACATTCCAGGATATCTGGCTCTAGGTCAGTGATCACACCATTGTGATTATCTGGGTCATGAAGATCTTTTTTGTACAGTTCTTCTGTGTATTCTTGCCATCTCTTCTTAATATCTTCTGCTTCTGTTAGGTCCATACCATTTCTGTCCTTTATCGAGCTCATCTTTGCATGACATATTCCCTTGGTATTTCTAATTTTCTTGAAGAGATCCCTAGTCTTTCCCATTCTCTTGTTTTCCTCTATTTCTTTTCAATGATTGCTGAGGAAGGCTTTCTTATCTCTCCTTGCTATTCTTTGGAACTCTGCATTCAGATGCTTATATCTTTCCTTTTCTCCTTTGCTTTTCTCTTCTCTTCTCTTCACAGCTATTTGTAAGGCCTCCCCAGACAGCCATTTTGCTTTTTTGCATTTCTTTTCCATGGGGATGGTCTTGATCCCTGTCTCCTGTACAATGTCACGAACCTCATTCTGTAGTTCATCAGGCACTCTATCTATCAGATCTAGGCCCTTAAATCTATTTCTCACTTCCACTGTATAATCATAAGGGATTTGATTTAGGTCATACCTGAATGGTCTAGTGGTTTTCCCTACTTTCTTCAATTTAAGTCTGAATTTGGCAATAAGGAGTTCATGGTCTGAGCTACAGTCAGCTCCTGGTCTTGTTTTTGCTGACTGTATAGAGCTTCTCCATCTTTGGCTGCAAAGGATATAATCAATCTGATTTCGGTGTTGACCATCTAGTGATGTCCATGTATAGAGTCTTCTCTTGTTTGTTGGAAGAGGGTGTTTGTTATGACCAGTGCATTTTCTTGGCAAAACTATTAGTCTTTGCCCTGCTTCGTTCCGTATTCCAAGGCCAAATTTGCCTGTTACTCCAGGTGTTTCTTGACTTCCTACTTTTGCATTCCAGTCCCCTATAATGAAAAGGACATCTTTTTTGGGTGTTAGTTCTAAAAGGTCTTGTAGGTCTTCATAGAACTGTTCAACTTCAGCTTCTTCAGCGTTACTGGTTGGGGCATAGACTTGGATTACTGTGATATTGAATGGTTTGCCTTGGAAATGAACAGAGATCATTCTGTCGTTTTTGAGATTGCATCCAAGTACTGCATTTCGGACTCTTTTGTTGACCTTGATGGCCAATCCATTTCTTCTGAGGGATTCCTGCCTGCAGTAGTAGATATAACGGTCATCTGAGTTAAATTCACCCATTCCAGTCCATTTCAGTTTGCTGATTCCTAGAATGTCGACATTCACTCTTGCCATCTCTTGTTTGACCACTTCCAATTTGTCTTGATTCATGGACCTGACATTCCAGGTTCCTATGCAATATTGCTCTTTACAGCATTGGACCTTGCTTCTATCACCAGTCACATCCACAGCTGGGTATTGTTTTTGCTTTGGCTCCATCCCTTCATTCTTTCTGGAGTTATTTCTCCACTGATATCCAGTAGCATATTGGGCACCTACTGACCTGGGGAGTTTCTCTTTCAGTATCCTATCATTTTGCCTTTTCATACTGTTCATGGGGTTCTCAAGGCAAGAATACTGAAATGGTTTGCCATTCCCTTCTCCAGTGGACCACATTCTGTCAAATGTCTCCACCATGACCCGCCGTCTTGGGTTGCCCCACGGGCATGCCTTAGTTTCATTGAGTTAGACAAGGCTGTGGTCCTAGTGTGATTAGATTGACTAGTTTTCTGTGAGTATGGTTTCAGTGTGTTTGCCCTCTGATGCCCTCTTGCAACACCTACCTTCTTACTTGGGTTTCTCTTACCTTGGGCGTGGTATCTCTTCAGGGCTGCTCCAGCAAAGTGCAGCCATTGCTCCTTACCTTGGATGAGGGGTATCTCCTCACTGGCCTTGAGTAATTTCCTCCTGTGTATATGCATGCTATTCCTGGGAATTCTGTCCAGGCAGTCAGCAGGGACATTCCTAGGGCTTACCTCAATGTTTCTCATTTCCATGGAACACTGACTTTATTGCCTGATGTCCATATTTTGAATACCATTTTTTCATATATTCAGTTTTTCTTGTTTATGAAGATTGAATCCTATCTTTGTTCTTTATCTTGGCCAACAGCCTAAGTCATAATGAATCTGAAAAGCCACTTTTTATTTTGTACTATAGTTACTTCAGTGACTTGTTATCTCTAAGGTATATCAGTCATATTTATAACACAAAAGCATAATGTACAGTGGTGTAATTATTATGTTCATGTTCTAACAAGGTTATGCTCAAAATCCTTCAAGCTAGGATAGGCTTCAGCAGTCCATGAACACAGAACTTCCAGGTGTACAAACTGAGTTTCGAGGAGCAGAATAACCAGAGATCAAATTGCCAACGTTCACTGGATCATGGAAAAAGCAAAGGAGTTTCAGAAAAACATCTACTTCTGATTCACTGACTACACTAAAGCCTTTGTGTGTATCACAACAAACTATGGAAAATTCTTAAAGAGAAAGGAGTACCAGACCACCACGTTACCTGTCTCCTAAGAATCATGTACACAGATCAAGAAACAACAGAACTGGACATGGAACAACGGAGGGGTTCAAAATCAGAAAAGGAGTACAAGACTGTATATTGTCACCCTGCTTATTTAATTTATACACAGAGTACATCTTGTGAAAAGCTGGACTGGATGAAGCACAAGCTGGAATCAAGATTGCAGGGAGAAATATCAACAACCTCAGATATGCAGATGTTATCACTGGGCTTCCCTGATAGCTCAGTTGGTCAAGAATTTGCCTGAAAAGCAGGAGACCCTGGTTCAATTCCTGGGTCAGAAAGATCCACTGGAGAAGGGATGGGCTACCCCATCCAGTATTCTTGGGTTTCCCTGGTGGTCCACTGGTAAAGAATCTGCTTGCAATGTAGGAGACCTGGGTTTGATCCCTGGATTGGGAAGATCCCCTGGAGGAGGGAAAGGCTACCCATTCCAGTATTCTGGCCAGGAGAATTCCATAAACTGTATAGTCCATGGGGTCACAAAGAGTCGGGTGTGACTGAGCAACTTTCACACATATCGCACACATCACTCTAATGGCAGAAAGTGAAGAGAAACTAAAAAGTCTCTTGATGAGAGTGAAAGAGGAGAGTGAAAAATCTGACTTGAAATTCAACATTTAAAATACTAAGATCATGGCATCCAGTCCCATTACTTCATGACAAATAGTAGGGGAAAAAGTGGAAACAGTGACAGATATTATTTTCTTGGGCTCCAGAATTATTGCAGACAGTGACTGCAGCCCCAAAATTAAAAAAAAAAAATGTTTCCTTGGAAGGAAAGCTGTGACAAAACTAGACAGCATATTAAAAAGCAGAGATATCACTTTGCCAACAAAGGTCCATCTAGTCAAAGCAATGGTTGTTCCAGCAGTCATGTGTGGATGTGAAGTTGAGCAATAAAAAGGCTGAGTGCCAAAGAATCGATCCTTTCAAATTGTGGTGCTAGAGAAGACTTTTGAGGGTCCCTTGGACTGCAAGGAGAACAAACCAGTCCATCCTAAAGGAAATCAGTCCTGAATATTCATTGGAAGGACTGATGCTTAAGCTGAAGCATCAACTTTGGCCCCCTGATGTGAAGAGCCAACTCATTGGAAAAGACCCTGATGCTGGGAAAGTTTGGAGGCAAGAGAAGGGCGCAACAGAGGATGAGATGGCTACATAGCATCACCGACTCAATGGACATGAATATGAACAAACTCTAGGAGATAATGAAGGACAGGAGAATCTGGCGTGCTGCAGTCCATGTGGTTGGGAAGAGTCAAACATGACTTAGTGACTGAACAACAACAGCAATTCATTCCTGTTGTTCTTTGTTCCTTTTTTTCCCCACTCTTTCTCTATCTTTTCTGGTGTTAATTAAACATTTATATGATTACAACTTTTCATTCTTAGAACATTAATTATACTTCTTTTGAACTTTTATTTATTGTTGTAGAGCGTTCACAATATACATTTTCAACTAATTCAAATGTACTTCAAATAACTATTCCACTTCTCTGTTAGTGCAAGTAACTTATAAATTATTCCTAATTTCTCCATCCATTTCTTGTATTATTTCTGTCATTCATTTCAATTATACATGAGCTATAGTCACCAAATACATTCTGTTATTATTTTTAACTGTCTTTTAGATCAATTAGGAATAAGAAAAATATTTTGCTTTGTCTTAACTTATTTCTTTTCTAATCTTCTTTCTGTGTGTCTGAGTTTCTGACCTATATCATTTTCCTTCTCTCTCAAGAACTTTTTAAGTATTTCTATGAGACAGGAATACCTGAAACAAAGTTCATCGATTTTTGTTTGCCTGAGGAAGCCTGTATTCACATTTCACTTTTGAAGAATAATTTTATAGATAAAGAAATCTTGGTGTTTTTGTTTACTTCATTTTGTCAACATGTTAAATATTTAATTCCATTTTCTTCTTGCTTCCTTTTTTTTTTTTTTTTTGAAAGGAAAGTAGATGCAATTCTTGGCTTTGCTCCCAGATAGATAAGGCTTTTTCCTCCCCCTGGTTTGGTTTAAGACTTATTTTTATCTTTGATTCTCTCTAGTTTTGCTATGATATACAAGGTGTTTGGTTTTGTATTTATCCATCTTGGTGTTCACTGAGCTTCCTGGATCTTTGGTTTGGTGTCTGATATTACTTTGGGCAACTCTTAGTCATCATTTTCTTAGACCATTTTTCTTCTTTATGTTCTTTTCTCATCCATTCATTGTACTTTTTGTAGTCATCCCATAGTTCTTGTATATTCAATCAATATTTCAGTCTTTTTTTTTTTTTTTTTTTGCTTTTCAACTTTGGAAGTTTCTATTGACATATCCTCAAGCCCAGAGATTCTTCCTTTTGTTGTATTCAATCTACTAATGAGCTTATCAAAAGCATTGTTTTTGCTCTATGGCATTTCTACTTTATTCCTTCTTAGAATTTCTTCTCTCTTCTTACATTACCCATATATTTTTCCTTTTTGTCTACTTTTACCCATTAGAGCCTTTAACATAGTAATTATAATTGTTTTACATTTCTGGTCTGATAATTCCAACATCCCTGCCATGTTTATTTATAATGCGTTCTGTATCTCTTTAAACTGTGGGTTTTGCTGTTGATAATGTCTTGCTATTTTTTTTGTTGAAATCCACTCATGATGTACTGAGTGTAAGAGACTGTAGTAAATTAGCCTTCAGTAATGTGGTGGTGAGGTCTGAGGGGAGGAGAGGGTTCTACCATCCTGTGGTCTCAGCATTAGTGAGCCCAGACCCCCAGGATGTGGCCTTCAACTGTGCTTCTCTGCAGCCCCTCCCAAGCTGGATTCTTCCCTTCTCCTACCTGGAGAGTCAGAGGGAGCTAGAACTGGAAGTTCTACTTCTCCATGTGGGCTGGAGTCGGCTATTTCCCTTCACACAGGTTCCTTAGGCTTTGGAAAAAACTAGGTTAGGTTCTGGTAAATTCCTTTTCCTTGAATCTAGAGCTTCTTGAGAACAGGATGCTCCCATGCTTATATGTGTAACTGAATCCCTTGCTGTGCACCTGAAATGAACACAACATTGTGAATCAAATATACTGTGATAGAAAATAAAAATTAAATCAGAAAAGAACGGGATGCTCTGGTGTATTTCAAAATAGCTATCTTCCCTTTCTCCTGCCAGAATAATAAGGGGATTTTCCTCCAGCTTTCGCTGTAAGAAACAGGTAGATTTCCTAGAAACAAATTCAGAAACGTGTGGACCCCACGCCCAGAGTTTTCACCTCTCCGCCTTGTCCATGCTGGCCTCCAGAGACTTGTCAGTTCTCGTTCAGGTTGTCCTGCCTGCTCCCGGCTCCCACACAGGTCTCTGCTCCCCCATGAGCTGTCTCCACTCCGGTGAGTGGAGACTCTCTGCACCCACCTGGCTCATCTAGGGCAGTAGTGTGTTCTACAACCCTCGAGTTCTGGTGGATCTGAGGAGACACACTGATTTCTTCAGTTCAGCTTTCTTCTTGTTGCTGGTATAAAGTAATATAGGAGAAACTGTCTTTAGGGGAGTAAAACATGACTGAGGCATTGATGCAGTGGCAGCTGATGGCGGCCAAAACTGAGTCAAGAAAAGGTGTGAGATATAGGAGCTGACACGAGTGAACACATACCTGATCCTTCCCTCATCATGGCAGGCAGAGTGTGTCAAAGAATTTCAGAAGTTTACATGTTGATTTATTAATAGTGAAAACCATTTCCTCTATGATTTTCTTTCATAACAATAAAATGTGTCTTGCATAAATAGGGATTATTTGTAAACAATTGTTTAGCAGGATTCCAAGAAAAGAGATACATTACACGGTTACTTGGCCTGTGTTTCTCTAGGTTTAAGAGAATAGCCAGAGGGTTATGTTGCAGAAAGATTATGTGGAAAACCAACATGAAAATAGAATCAGCAATAATGAAAGGAGAAATCTTTTAAAGAAATTTCCTACTTGTTATTTTATTCTATTTTTTTAAGGCAAGTGGTTAAATCAAAGGTGGAAGCCACAGAGGGGAAAAATTTAAATAAAAAATATCTGAAAGAAAGTTTAGAATTGCATCAGGGACCAAGATATATAGATGTATAGTATATCTGGATTCAGGTGTCCGGCTAAGATAAGAATTCTTTCATAATGGTCATCTATCTATCTCATTCAGGAGCTGAATTTTACTTTTAGAGTCATATATACAACTAAACTTTTAAAATACAGAAGTTTTAAAATTTCTGTAGTTTTAAAACTGAAGTGTTAGAATCATAAATCAAATGATGAATATGTTTTCCAACATTAAATTAAATCCCTATCATCAGTATTCATTTTACTGAGATATCATTTAAGCAAAATGATGGATCAGAAAGTTGTGTCTTAAGAAACACGTTTTAGATGTACAGTATTATAACATTATCACATTATGGGGATTCATTTAGCTAATTAAAAATTTTTTCATCAATTTTTAAGAGCTTATAAATGCATGTGTATATTTGCTTTAATATGTTCTTGCTTGGAGAATCCCAGGGATGGGGGAGCCTGGTGGGCTGCTGTCTATGGGGTCACATAGAGTCAGACACAACTGAAGTGACTTAGCAGCAGCAGCATCTATATTTAGATATTAGGTATGTTATATCATATATTATATATATATCAACATTCAGAAAACTAAGATCATGGCATCTAGTCCCATCACTTCATGGAAAATAGATGGGGAAACAATGGAAACAGTGTCAGACTTTATTTTTCTGGGCTCCAAAATCACTGCAGATAGTGATTGCAGCCATGAAATTAAAAGACGCTTACTCCTTAGAAGGAAAGTTATGACCAACCTAGATAGCATATTCAAAAGCAGAGACATTACTTTGCCAACAAAGGTCCATCGTGTTCACATACGGATGTGAGAGTTGGACTGTGAAGAAAGCTGAGCACCGAAGAATGGATGCTTTTGAACTGTGGTGTTGGAGAAGACTCTTGAGAGTCCCTTGGACTTCGAGGAGATCCAACCAGTCCATCCTAAAGCAGATCAGTCTTGGGTGTTCATTGGAAGACTGATGCTGAAGCTGGTACTCCAATACTTTGGCCACCTCATGCGAAGAGTTGACTCATTGGAAAAGACCCTGTTGCTGGGAGGGATTGGGGGCAGGAGAAAAAGGGGACGACAGAGGATGAGATGGCTGGATGGCATCACCGACTCAATGGATATAAGTTTGAGTGAACTCCGGGAGTTGGTGATGGACAGGGAGGCTTGGCATGCTGCGATTCATGGGGTCACAAAGAGTCGGACACGACTGAGTGTCTGATCTGTGATATCTCCCAGTACAGGCTTCCCAGGTGGCTCAATGGTAACCTTGAGGCGGGGAACTTCTGCCAATACAAGAGACTCAGGAGATGCAGTTTCGATCCCTGGGTCAGGAAAATCATCTGAAGAAGAAAATGGCAACCCATTCCAGTATTCTTGCCTAGAGAAGTCCATGGACAGAGGAACCTGCTGGGCTACAGTCCATGGGATGGCAGAGTCAGACACAACTGAGTGACTTCACAATGCAAGAAAAGAAGAAAACTGTAATAAAGAATCAGAAGTAAATGCTAGAAATGAAAAGCAGGGCAACAGAAATAAAGAATGCCTTTGATGGGCTCAATTAAAAACAAGGAAGAGAGAAAGGAGGGCAAAAGGAAACAAACAAAAAAGGCAACAAAATAGAAACAAACACAGGCATGCCTCCAGCCTGTTGCACTGCGGTTCCAGATGGTGAAGAACGGACTTCTGCAAGAGTTTCACCAGTGTTTACATTGGTCTGTCTTGCTGGTCCATCGACTGCAAGTAGATTAAAAATAACACTCTGTAAATCAGAGATGCTGTTTTTGTCTCTGTAGCGTCTTTGAAACTTAAAACACTTCCTGCTTCAAGGAGGTGTTCGATTTAACGAGTTTGATTACAGAGTAGATAGTACTCAATTTAGTGTGGAAATTACTTCACTTGTTCACAAAAGAATAGTATTTTACTCTTGAACCGAGATTTGATTTACCTCATTCAAATGTGGGAGAGGCATGAATGAAAGCAAAAAGATTGAAGTTATCTGAGTTTTTATCACTTCAACTGTTTGTTGTTGTCTTTTGTCTGTTTCCAGCTGAATAACAGTTTGGCAGCTTGATGCAAGGCGGCATAAATAGAGGCGGTCAGTCCCAAGCTTCCTTGGAGAAATTGGTCTCTTTCTCTCTCTCTCTTGTTTTAACTAGAGAAACATAAAACTGAGCATGCCTCCTAGCACATAGAGAAGAGATCCATATTGTTGAAAAAGGCAATTAATGTGTTGAAGTTCAAACAAGGGACAAATAAGAATTAGAGGAACAATCACTAAAACTTCTTCTCTGTTCCCTAAATGGGACTTTTTCTTCCTTCTCTGTCTAACCAGGCTTGAAGCTTAGTGAATATTTGCTATATTCCTTTCTGTGCCAAATATTGGGCCAATCTGACATATTATTTATTCAACATTTATATTAATTTATTCAACAAGCATTTATTAAAGTATCTACTGCTTGCTACTCCATTGAATACTGGAAGCTGGTAGATGCAGAAAATGAATTTAGGGGAGGATTGACACAAGGAATAAGGAAGAAAGTGCACAACTGGAGAGAAGACCTGACAATAGAGCAACCTAATTATTGCATTCTGTCCTCACACAAATGGGATTTACCATGTTACAGGGAAACTAATGTCGGTAAGTTAGCTTCAAGCACTGTGTTACCAGTTAGGAGGTGACAATTGTCATTTTTGCCTTGTAAAGGTAATTGATATTGAGTCTGAATAACCCTCAGTACATGGCAAGATAATTGTCCTTGTAGAATAATAATAAAGTGAAAGTCACTCAGTTGTGTCCGACTCTTTGCAACCCCATGGATTGTACAGTCTATGGAATTCTCCAGGCCAGAACACTGGAGTGGGTAGCCTTTCCCTTCTCCAGGGGATTTTTCCAACCCAGGGATCAAACCCAGGTCTCCTGCATTGCAAGTGGATTTTTTACTGGCTGAGCCACAAGGGAAGCCCAAGAATACCAGAGTGGGTAGCCTATCCCTTCTCCAGTGGATCTTCCTGACCCAGGAGTTGAACCGGGGTCTCTTGCATTGCAGGCAGATTCTTTACCAACTGAGCTATCAATAATAAGCTACATATAAATAAAGTTATCTTCTCATTCACTTTCAGAGATGCTGCTGCTGCTGCTGCTTAGTCACTTTAGTTGTGTTCAACTCTGTGTGACTCCATGGACTGCAGCCGCCAGGCTCCTCTGTCCATGGGATTTTCCAGGCAAGAATATTGGAGTAGGTTGCCATTTCCTTCAGAGAGGCTAGAAAACAGTAAAATAACTGATCATTTTCCAAAAAATACGTTTTCCACAACTGCCCATTTCTATACTCTCAGATTAAACGTACTGTCCCAAATATTGTGTTTTTTAAACCTCCCTTCACCCTTATAGTCTGGGTCATAAAGCAGCATAATCACTATTTGTACAGTAGTGATTTTGTCATTACATGCAGAATGACAATAAATATGTAACTTGTTTTTGTTACACAGAATATATAGGCAGCTATAAAAGGCATTATTTTTTTTTCTTCTGCTCATTTCAGTTCTGCATGAAGGAGTTTAAAAGCTTCCAGAATAATATTAATGCCATGTACCCTTTTAACATCACAGACTGCCACCTACTGGAAGACAAAGTAAACATGTATAAGACAACTGTGAAAACATGCAATATTCACATTATCACACACACACACACACACACACTCAATAGAAGGAAACATCAGTATGCTTTATGTGAGCAGTAACTGTATGGCTTATTTCTATACTATGTTGTAAAGACGTTTTCATGGATAACCAGAAATTAATTTACTCTATGCATTGCAAAAAATAGTGCTAAAATGTAAATCAATAGGAAGATGTTTTGCTAAGGTAGACAAGCTAGAAATATATTTTTAAATTAATTTATTTATTTTAATTGGAGGCTAATTACTTTACAATATTGTAGTGGTTTTTGCCATACACTGACATGAATCAGCCATGGGTGTACATGTGTCCCCCATCCTAAACCCCCCTCCCACTTCCCTCCCCAGCCCCTCCCTCAGGGTTGTCCCAGTGCACCAGCTTTGAGAGCCCTGTTTCATGCATTGAACTTGAACTGGTGATCTATTTCACATATGGTAATATACATGTTTCTTTGCTATTCTCTCAAATCATCCCACCCTCTCCTTCTCCCACAGAGTCCAAAAGTCTGTGTTTTATATCTGTGTCTCTTTTGCTGTCTCGCATATAGGGCCATTGTTACCATCTTTCTAAATTCCATAATATACTGTATTGGTGTTTTTCTTTCTGAATTACTTCACTCTGTATAATAGGCTCCAGTTTCATCCACTTCATTAGTACTGATTCAAATGTGTTCTTTTAAATGGCTGAGTAATATTCCATTGTGTATATGTACCACAGCTTTCTTATCCATTCGTCTGCTGATGGACATCTAGGTTGCTTTCATGTCCTGGCTATTCTAAACAGTGCTGTGATGAATTTTGGTGTGCACATGTCTCTTTCAGTTCTGGTTTCCTTTGTGTGTATGCCCAGCAGTCTGGGATTGTTGGGTCATACGGCAGTTCTATTTCCAGTTTTTTAAGGAATCTCCATACTGTTCTCCTTAGTGACTGTACTAGTTTGCATTCCCACCAACAGTGTAAGAGGGTTTCCTTTTCTCTACACCCTCTCCAGCATTTATTGTTTGTAGACTTTCTGATAGCAGCCATTCTGACCACCATGAGATGGTATCTCATTGTGATTTTGATCTGCATTCCTCTGATAATGAGTGATGACAACACATCTTTTCATGTGTTTGTTAGCCATCTGTATGTCTTCTTTGGAGAAATTTCTGCTTAGTTCTTTGGCCCATTTTTTGGTTGGATCATTTGTGTTTCTGGTGTTGAGCTGCATGAGCTGCTTGTATATTTTTGAGATTAATTCTTTGTCAGTTGCTTTGTTTGCTATTATTTTCTCCCATTCTGAAGGCTGTCTTTTCACCTTACTTATAGTTTCCTTCATTGTGCAAAAGCTTTTAAGCTTAATTAGGCCCCATTTGTTTTGCTTTTATTTCCATTACTCTGGGAGGTGGGTCATAAAGGATCCTGCTGTGATTTATGTCGGAGAGTGTTTTGCCTATGTTTTCTTCTAAGAGTTTTTATAGTTTCTGATCTTACATTTAGATCTTTAATCCATTTTGAGTTCATTTTTGTGTATGGTGTTAGAAAGTGTTCTAGTTTCATTCTTTTGCAGGTGGTTGACCAGTTTTCCCAGCACCACTTGATAAAGAGATTATCTTTTCTCCATTTCATAGCATTGCCTCCTTTGTCAAAGATAAGGGGTCCATAGGTGTATGGATTTATCTCTGAGCCTTCTATTTTGTTCCATTGATCTATATTTCTGTCTTTGTGCCAGTACCATACTGTCTTGATGACTGTAGCTTTGTAGTATAGTCTAAAGTCAGGCAGGTTGATTCCTCCAGTTCTATTCTTCTTTTTGTATTTCCATACAAATTGTGAAATTATTTGTTCTAGTTCTGTGATAAATACCGTTGGTAACCTGATAGAGATTGCATTGAATCTGTAGATTGCTTTGGGTAGTATTCATTTTCACTATATTGATTCTTCCAATCCATGAACATGGTATATTTCTCCATCTATTTGTGTCATCTTTGATTTCTTTCATCAGTGTTTTATAGTTTTCTATATACAGGTCTTTTTTTCTTTAGGTAGATTTATTCCTAAGTATTTTATTCTTTTCACCGCAATGGTGAATGGAATAGTTTCCTTAATTTCTCTTTCTGTTTTCTCATTGTTAGTGTATAAGAATGCAAGGGATTTCTTTGTGTTAATTTTATATGCTGCAATTTTACTACATTCATTGATTAGCTCTAGTAATTTTCTGGTGGTGTCTTTACAGTTTTCTACGTAGAGGATCATGTCATCTGCAAACAGTGAGAGCTTTACGTCTTCTTTTCCAATCTGGATTCCTTTTATTTCTTTTTCTTCTCTGATTGCTGTGGCTAAAACTTCCAAAACTATGTTGAACAAGACAAGGCGGCACCCTTTAGGGGGTGATGCTTTCAATTTCAAGACTTTAGGGGGAATGCTTTCAATTTTTCTCCATTGAGGATAATGTTTGCTATGGGTTTATCATATATGGCTTTTATTATGTTGAGATGTGTTCCTTCTATGCCTTCTTTCTGGAGAGTTTTTATCATAAATGGATGTTGAATTTTGTCAAAGGCTTTCTCTGCATCTATATTTAGAAAGAGGTGTTTTGACTCCAAAACTTCTAGTACATCGTTTGGTTTAATCTCCTGATGGCTCCATCATGTCACATTCTAAGTTGCCTGAAATCTCTCACCTACGTTCCCCAAACAAAGCAAGCCATCCAAGCTGGAAGACAAACCAAAGAAACACACAACTGTTATTGGTGAAAAACGTCTGTACAAATGAGTTAAAAGTAACTTTGAAAAAACAAATGCTTACTCATGGTGACGTTTGGATAAACTTATCCTGTTTGGTTTGGCTAAATAGACCTAAACCTAGTATGTGCTTAGTTGCTCACTTATGTCCAACTCCTTGTGACCCCCATGGACGGTAGCCCACCAGGCTCCTCTGTCTGTAGGGATTCTCTAGGCAAGCATACTGGAGTGGGTAGCCTTTCTCTTCTCCAGGGGATCTTCCCAACCCAGGGATCGAAGCCAGGTCTCCCACATTGCAGCCAGATTCTTTACTGCCTGAGCAACCAGGGAAGCCAAAAAAACTAGTATAATAATCAATTATAGAAAAAGAATTCTTATGTTGTTTGTTACTGAAGTAAAAATACATCTGTTTTCCCCCAATCTGTTGATCTGCTCTTACAAAACTGGAAATGAACTCTGGGCCTTGCATAAAGGGGGACTTTCCATACAAATTAAACATAGAACAGGCATTATGCATTGTATTTATTTCTGTATCCTTATGTCTTTCTTTTGTCCATGGAAGTCAGTAAAAACTGGTAAAAGTGGTGGGACTCATAGAGGCAAAAGGAAGATGACATTCACCCTCAGCTGACAGGTCGCCCGGCTGTGGCCACACTTTGCTCTGACCACACAGCCCCTGGATCTGGGAGGACGCTGCTCTGTGCAGCCCACAGGAGAGGCAGGGGGCGCACAGGACCTAGAGAACCTGCACTGAGTTTCCTCTCATTGGAGCAGACTGGACGGCTTCTCAGCCACCCTGGAAGGTCAGATCATGCAGGTCTCATATCAGTGAAGTTTGGGTGTAGTAAGTTCCAGGCAGCCCCTCTCTAGAGAAGTGGTGGAAACCCATCATGGAAGGACAGCATTTTTTACTGCAACGCATGATCCCTGTACTTGTAAACAAAAACAACTCAATTGTAGTTTAATGATACATTTGTATTCTCATTGCTTGAGTTGGTCTTCATGTAGTGATTAGCTCATTATATTTACAGAGTCTCAGACTTTCTGGTGTCTTCAAAATCTAGTATTTGTTAGTTTGTGACTCCATGACAGTCTGTAACAAGTATAAACATGTCACTAGAAAAGAAGGCATAATTTTTACTCACGTGTATATATAGTCTTATATATTGATAGTTATATGAATCAACTAGGTCAAATTAACTTTTACTCTTTGCTAAACTTGGAAAAGGAGAGAAACCAATCTTGCTTTTATCTGATGCCCAGATGCTCTGTCTGTACATTCTCCCTAGACTAGGCTCAAGACTCCCACTTTGCCATAGAAGATGCTGCTTTAATCTTTGATATTTTCTCTCCCCATATTTACAGTGGATCCCTTTGTATTATGTTTCTCTCCTTAAGGACTGTTAACATATTAATGTTTCTGAACAAAATATTTTCCAATATATTGTACCATGTAATTCATTGCAGTCATGTGTAACGAGAAGTAGGAAGAGCAGACCTTGTTACCCCACATGAGATGTGGGAATGAAAGAGGTGCAATGCTCACGTTGGATGAAAGGGGAAACTGAGGCTGAAGTTCCCCTGTGTGCATGTCCAGACAGGCTTACAGCCAGGTGGTGGGGCGTTTAGGAGTTCTGGCAATTCAAAGCTGGAAAAGGACTGATGTGTCCTCTGGTCTAATCTGTCCTTTCAAAGCCGGAGCAAGCGGGCTCCAGAGAAGCTGAGTGATCTGCCTGGAGCGCCTGACAAATCCATCAGCATGACAGCTCTGGATTAAGTCAAAGTCCTTCTTCAGGCAAAACTGCCTGGATTTTATTTCCAGGAAACAAAATGGAGATCAAACCAAAGCCAACAAACATGCACATCACACGTAATGTTGTTACTGAAATGTTCCTGCCTCGGCTTTACACGAGTCAGAGGGCTCACGCTCAGTTAGACCTGAAGGAGCTTGAGCCCCTGGTGAGCGAAGATTGTCCAGGCCTCCCCTGGAAAGTGAGGAACACAGGCCCAGATGCCATCAGTGCCAGGTCTCCCCTGGAAGGTGGGGAACACAGACCCGGATGCCATCAGCACTGAGCAATAGGTCATGTGGCCTGTTAATCAGAGTGGTTCGTGAACCAGCTGCTACAAGGACAACCTGTGTCAGCACCAGGATTTCTATGTTAAAAGAGTCATGAAATGACATCTTAAGGATAGAATAATGAGTTATTTCCCAAAGAATAACCAGAGTCATGAATATATAATTGCAAATAACAGTTGATTTACTTTATAAAAATAAAATTTTAAACAATTGCTAAATCTAAAGAAAATAAAGCAAATTATTTCTACGAGGAACTGTTACTTCATTGGATTTTTAATGAATAAATGTAAATAGGAAACGAATAGCCAAATAGATCAGATTTAGAAAATACTTTCTTTTACTATATTTTATTTGCAGTTTCATAAAAATTACTTTGTTGTTGTTATTTAGTCGCTCAGGCATGTTGGACTCTTTGCAACCCCATGGACTGTAACCTGCTAGGCTCCTCTGTCCTGTAACGTGCTAGGCTCCTCTGTCCGTGGGATTCTCTAGGCAATAACACTGGAGTGGGTTGCCATGCCCTCCTCCAGGGGATCTTCCATACCCAGGGATAAAACCTGTGTCTCTTATGTTGTGTGACAGATTGCCTCAAACTCAGTGGCTTAAGCAGCATGTGTTACTTCCCAGCCTGTGTGTGGGAGGTATCCAGTCTTGACTTTTAGGGACCCCTGTTTCAGAGGTTTCCAAAGCAACAATCGAGGTGCTGGCCACTTGCACCCTTTTTGGAGCTGGGTCCCGTTCCCCGCTCATGAGCTGTTGAGAACTTAATTCCCTACAGGGCCCTGCGGTTTCCATTTTCTTTCCAGCAAGAAAGAGCAGAGTTCAAGGTACAATCAGCACACAGGGACGTGAGCCCCGTTGTGTCCAGTCAGAATGTAACTCTGATGCACTCAGTTTCTGGAAAGTTCAGGGATGTGGGGGATGCACTGGGATATGAGGGTCGAATGTCTTTTAACATAAGAAAGCCTGCCACTCTTGAGTTGTGTGTATCTCTTCCAACAGGTGACCTGAGATCCAGAACGCAGGAAAGGAAAATTTAAGAGTGTTTACTTACTGTGTTTGTTTACTTTCAACACCTGCAGTGTGTCCCTGAAATCATACTGCCTCACAGAATTTTAGTTGAAATATTTCATTTAATCAATGAAGGGACAGAAAAATATAAGCCAAAGGGCTGGTTAGTAAAAGATTTCAGAATGGAAGAACGTCGATCTTCTGATATGTATTCATTGCTTTTCTTATTTCTTAAGTTGCCAATTTTAATTCTAAATAATATGTGTGCGTATCTAGTTGGTGATGATTAGGGTCAGATGTTACCTACTGAATGCAGGAAGCTGAGCTCATTTTTATTATTTTCTCATGCTGCCAACTACTGTCCATGTTTGAAATTATATTAGTATTTTTGGATTAAATGGAGCCTTCTGTATATACTCGTTTGCTTTACTTGAGAAAGAATACGCCAAAGATGAAATCTGTGAGCCTTTAAAGGTCTAAAATGTTTGTGTTCTCCACTAACTTTTGAGGGTAGTTTGAAGTACATCTTGCCCAGAGCTTTGAGGACATCTGTCCATCCTCTTGTCTCATGGAGTGCTGTAGAGAAGTCTGACCCCCAAGGGTTTCCAGTCTACTGAACAATCAGCTGTGGGGCTTGCCCTCAGTCTCTAGGCTCCTGCCCTGTAAAATAAGGAGGGTTTTATTCTAGACCAGCTGCATCCTCATTTTTAGCTTTTCACAAGGGTGCGTTTTCACATTTTCACAAGGGTGCGTTTAATCTATTCACTGAAAACCTGGTGATTATCTTCCTGGAATTAATCCCAGCCTTTAGGCTGACTTGATCCCTGGCTTCAGGTGTATCTGCTCATTCTGAGGTTCACTCCATAGACCATCCAGTCCCACCCAGCATGAACCAGAGGATAGTCCACTCAGTGTCCCTGCTGTAGAAGCCAGTCAGTGCTCTAAGTTAAACTGCCTCAAGAGGAGACAAAGTGCATGTACTGTGACAGGCTTGACTACCACTCTGACGTGATGAGCCCTCAGAGCAGCCGGCACATTGTGTTCTAAAGCCGGCCCAGAACTGTATCCCAGAGTAATATAAATGTGCCCTGTATTTGGGAGTGATCGCTACTCCTCCCATTACCAAGGTGAAGAGATTTTCTATTACACTAACATCGCTGTCTGTGCAAAAACTGACCGAAGGGAAACTGACAAGCCCTGACACTGAAGCAGGTTCCCTGCCTTTGTTTCTCAGTTATGTTCCCTGCCTTTGTTCCTCGGTTATGTTTCCCTGTGTTTCCAGTGGTCTTCTCTTGGCACCTAGGATATTTTCCAGTTCTTTAATAACTGCTTAGCAACATGGTTTGAAGAAATATCAAGCAATTTATTCTCATGTTACTTACAAAATGACTAACTAGACTTAATAAGAGAAAACCATACAATGAACTCGACAGCCAATTATCAATAATTGCTGGGTTGTGGGAGCCACTGTGTCCCTGCAGGTGCCTGGAGGCTGGTCTTTGTGTGTAATTAGAAGGTGTTCTTGTTTCCTTGTTTTATGTTGTCTTAAGTACTTGCTCAGTCCTTTAAAGTCCAGACCCCAGCTGATACTTACAAGTGTTTTCCAGCCATCCTGACATGACATGAGGTCTCCTTCAAGTATTTGTCAGGTGCCCACCAGGCGGCAGGGCAGGCTCTACCTGTGCTGGGTGTGGAGATGCTATGCCAAGGGTGGACGTGAGCAGGGAGCCTCCTCTAGGGGCTGTGGGCTAGTGTCAAAAGACCTTGGACTTCATAGAGACAAAAAGTAGAGAAACCTTAGTGCTGCCCCAGGAGCCGTGCTGCTGCCATTCCCAGTTTGCTTGGGAGAGGTTCACACTTTGGTGTTTGCTCCGTATTCACTAGCATAAGTTTTGTTTTGTTTTCAACTTTAATTAGCTGATGGAGGATAAAAGCAAAAGTCAAGACTGCTTATCTGCACACGTCCTCAGGAAACCCTGAAAGACAGGAGCAGGGAACCAGCTCCATGTTTGTGTTGGGCACAGAGAGAGAGAGAATAGAATAAAGCCAGGTGGGCGGTTCGGACCCCAGTTCACATTTTAGGATTTCTGATGAGCTTTGCAATCACTTAGGCCCCAGAAAACATCGAGTTCAACTTTCCTAACTTCTTTCTTTTAAGAAATCTCTCCACGTTGCAAAAACTAGAGATAAGCCAAGGTTTTACATGTGATAGCATGCAAAACAAGCAGGTTGGGGACCACTGATATTCCAGGAGTGTTTCTGTGGATGGATCTGTGGAAAACTGCTGCTGCTGCTGCTGCTGCTGCTGCTGTCGCTTCAGTTGTGTCCAACTCTGTGTGACCCCATAGACGGCAGCCCACCAGGCTCCCCCATCCCTGGGATTTTCCAGGCAAGAGTACTGGAGTGGGTTGCCATTGCCTTCTGCGGCGGAAAACTGAAATCACTGTAAATTACCAGCATTGCCACTAGAGGATGGAAAGGGTGGTTTATTCCAGCAGTGTTGGGTTAATGCCTGTTATGTTTCACAGATTTGGAATTCAGTCTATAAACTAGAAAAATTAACATCTTCTATTCAGATGCAGTACTGTTCTTTTTAAGCCTTGGTTAATTTATTCAAGTTCAAACCATCAAGTGTGACAGTAGAACTTTTCCCTGCCAGACGGTTTGTTTCCTATTATTGCATGTGAATTTGCACACAGGTGGGCCCTCTTTTGCCTCTCAGGGTTTAGGAGCTTTGGGTACCATCGATAGACATATCCCAGCATGGTGCTGCCAAGTCATAATCGTGACCATTTCAGCCTTCTTGTTGCAGAAGTGTTTCCCTT
Source organism: Bos grunniens (assembly GCF_055505025.1). Lineage (NCBI taxonomy): Eukaryota > Metazoa > Chordata > Mammalia > Artiodactyla > Bovidae > Bos > Bos grunniens. The sequence goes on along the minus strand of NC_141178.1, from coordinate 61,852,424 downwards.
TTGCTTCTGCTGTCATAACTGAAACCATCGGCTGGCTGTCTCCCTGGTACATGAACATCAAGGTTTCCCCAGACAGACATGCCTCTCATGCTGTTTCCTGCTCGGCCTTCATCTGAGTTCCCTGCCTTGGTTCATGGGATCAGCCCTGCTGGCCGGGGGCTCCAGGTCTCTGACTTAACTATGCTAGACTCTCTAGCCCGTAGCTGACACCTGGACAGGCCTGGGCTTTATGCTGCTCTGTGTATCTTACTTTTTGGGTCTGCATGATGTGAACTGCCGCTGTTTCAGTGGTCCCCAGCTTGCTTGTTTTGCATGTTTTCACACATAAAACTCTGGCTTATTTCCAGTTTTTGTGTCTCTGTTTTCCTTGTTGTTCTCAATGTGATAATGTTTTTCAAGAAAGTTTGCTTTGAGCTAATCTTTGCATCCATGATAGCAGTAATGTTTTCCAATCTCAGAGTGATTTTGTGAATCTAAAATATGACACAAATGTCTAAATGAAATATGAAAATAAATGTGTTTTAAATTAAATGTGTGAAAAAAAGCGCAGAGTGGTCTGTCAACTTCTCCCAAACACTTTAAAAAATATCTTTCAGCATCAGGGGAGTAAAACTTAAGGTAGAAAGTTTCAGGATTCAAGATAAAAAATATTATTTTGAAGTTTTTCTCTTCTTTCTATTGACTTCTTTCAATCTTTGGTCTGATTTTAAACCTCTGGTCTTTCGTTGTTTTACTTCTGCTTCTTCCACTATGATGCTTTTCTTTCTCTTTCTACGTGAATTTGTTATGGATTTTTCTGACTACATTTGTGCTCATTTAATTCACTGAATGGTCATCAAAATAAATAAATAAATAAATAAATAAAGCCAGGCAATTTTCCTAGAAATATAAGTTTTTGTGTAGAAAAAATGTTAGGATGAATTAACAACAATTCTAAGTCTCAGTGAATGCAATAATCAGCAGCGATTACTGACTAGTGTTTACTATTCACACAGAATGCTCAACACCCTCACACAGATAGGATAGATCACCCTTACTCAAATCTTTCAGGGTTCCCCCATCACACTAAATAGGCTGCAAACTCAGCAGTGATTTATCCCTATACTCACATATGCATATATTTATCCATATACACATATAATTACATATATATATATATATACATACATATATATCGGAGAAGGCGATGGCACCCTACTCCAGTACTCTTGCCTGGAAAATCCCATGGATGGAGGAGCCTGGTAGGCTCCAGTCCATGGGGTTGCTAAAAGTCGGACATGACTGTGTGACTTCACTTTCACTTTTCACTTTCATGCATTGGAGAAGGAAATGGCAACCCACTCCAGTGTTCTTGCCTGGAGAATCCCAGGGACAGGGCAGCCTGTGGGCTGCAGTCTATGGGGTCGCACAGAGTCGGACACGACTGAAGTGACTTCGCAGTAGCAGTAGCATACACATATATGCATATATTTATCCATATACACATATAATTACATATATATAATCCCAAACACTTGCAATGCTTAGCATCCACTTGGTAATCCAGCTCTCTGTCAGCATCTGGCAGATTTCTTTTGTTCTTTCTTTTTTTCTCTTGGAAAAAGTCCACATCAGTCTCATTATATTTTTGCTGTAGTCCTTTGAGGTGTCCTGGAAGCACCTCTCTCAGGGCAGGAGCAGGGGGTGACCTGGTGAAGGGAAACTCTGCCTCTGACCCTCTCCAGTGTGTCCACACTTGGATTCTTTTCCCTCTAGTAAGCTGCTGGAAACTTCTCCACTGGACTCCCAGATTTCCACAAAGAGGTGCTCATCCGCAGGTTGTTGTCAGACTAGGTGTTCTTCCAGGGAAAGATGGTAGAAGCTCCTCTTCTGCCATTGTTACTGAGTCGCCCAGCCTACTGGCTCGTGAGCCAGGCTCTGCTTTCTGAGGGGAGAGAGGGACACCAGAGCTAAGACTATGCGAGCTGTATTCCATGGGCCTCTTCAAGTTGCTCGGTGCATGCTGATACATTCCTGTTCAGGGCATTTGGAGCTAATCTAAGCAGAAGTGGGACACAGTCTTGTTTGCTTTCATTACCATGTAAGACATAGGTCGGACTTCCCAGGCAGTGATAGTGGTAAAGAACCTGCCTACCAATGCAGGAGGTGTAAGAGATGTAGGTTCAATTCATGGGTCCAGAAGATCCCCTGGAGGAGGGCATGGCAAACCCACGCCAGTATTCTTGCCTGGACAATCCCAAGGACAAAGGAGCCTGGTGGGCCACAGTCCACGGGGTCGCAAAGAGTCGGACATGACTGAGTGACCTGCAGACAGCAGCAGGCACGCACACAAGGCATAGTGCATTCTCATCAGCACTGTTAGGTGGCTGCTGTGTGTTGGGTGGCGGGGCCCTAATCACCTCTTACATGCTCTAAACTCCCCAGTCACTGGGGGTATGGAGATCATCAACCTAAGATTAGAGTGGAACTAATGAAGCTTAGAGAACTTGAACAATCAGAAGGTTACTCATAGAAAGCAAGTGAGTGGACTGAATTCAAACCCAGATCTCCTTTACTACAAAGTAAACATTTCCTTTCAAATATTATGTTTATACTTTGTCTTTCCAGCTATGAATGTGACATGTGTCTTCTCCTATTTCATGGAAACTTAACACTGTGCTTCAGTAAATGTTTAAGCCAAGGTAGGAGAAAGAACTCACCTGGGTTTAATAATAGTTGTTGTTGTTCAGTCTCTCCGTTGTGTCCAACTTTGCGACCCCATGGACTGCAGCCCCCCAGTCTCCTCTGCCCACGGGCTTCTCCAGGCGAGAATATGCGAGTGGGTTGCCATGTCCTCTCCAGATGGTGATCAAATATTCTCCCCTCAATATCTAAACATCTGGCCATGAGTTGCTGTGGGTGGCAGTGTGGGCTCCAGACGTTGTGAGGCCACCTCTCAGCTACTGGGCTCAGTCCTCACAGGAGAAGAAACCCTCTGCTCTCCTGGTCAGGCCACTGGCTTGTGGCATTTTAAAATAACCATGCACTCTCCTAATCAATATAGAAAGGGGAGTCGCCCCAAAGATGCCCACCCCTGAATGATCTAAAGGTTCTCTAAAAATCAAACCTAAGTGAATGCAAATGTCATTTTTACTCTTATCGTTTTAACCAGGAGGAGAGGGAGTTAATTTCCAATTGATCAAAGCATCACCATGTGAAGAAGATGTGAAAGTGTGTAGAGAGCGCGTGTGCTGGGCTTGAGTTTGGGGTGCACAGAAAGATAGCAAATAAATTTTGCGTATTTTATTATTTAGCCTCAGGCAAGTTCTATAAATAGATAACATTTTTCCGTTGAGTAAACTGAACTGTCATGGTAAGCAGAGTGTTACAGAGACTTTTTTTATATGCACTGACTGAAACATTTTGGAAATTACTTAAATAATTTAAATCCAAATGTGTTTGCACCGATGCTTTCCGTTCAGTCTTATATAACCACCTGTTCAGGTCTCCACCTGAGCACGTCCCCATGTGTATGCAAGTGGGGAAGGGCTTTGTCTTCATCTTGTCAGCCTCGTGACAAATGAATCATTTTGAGAGAAGTATTTCCATAGGTAGCAACATGCATCTGCTCCCCTGGTTTAGGGTATAAATGAGGTTTAATCAACAGGAAGTGGTGCTGTTGTCAGCATAATTAACAAGAGTAGTTTCATCTAACTCTGGAGTGTTAGATTTAATTGCAGAAGGCCAGCCCTTCGAGCAGAGGCCAGGTCTGAGACCTGGGACATGTAGGTGGCACTCTGGGGGCACTTGGGAATGTTCACTCCTCTCCCACTACTCGTGGCCTGGGACGACAGACTGGCACTGTTCCTTGGGTCACGCCTGTAATTATGGTAGAAACAGGTTTTCTGAGGCTAAGACTTTTCCATGTTGTGTAGCTCATCTCTGAACTGGTTACAGGGATTCCAAGTTGATCAAGAATTGTGGGGTGGTGGGGTGGTGGTCACATTTACACACTGTGATTCTGTAAACATCAAAATTAATTTTATCGTTATCCACCCAGGCTTCTTATGTTTTGCTTTTCTCATCTCCATATTTTAAATGATGAGGATTTTTAAGAATCATATTTTAAGAAATTAATTTAAACAAAGGCTGTATTTTTTTTCCTTGTAAGACATACTAATAATGCAATGTCTTAAAAAATCTCACTGAAATAGGGGAGAGGAAAAGGTGTTGACACTAGTCATTTTGAAAATAGGCATAGCTTGTAATATTAAAGGCAAAATAAACTGTACTCTAAGTGATGAAGTTGTTCCCCACAGAGATATGTGTTAACAGCTCCTGTGTGACTGTTCCTGTACAACCAGGCAGGTGAATGGTGGGTCCCTGGTGAGTGGGGATCTACAGGAAAACAAGGGAAGAGATTAGGATGGTCCCTGTGTTCATGCATTAGAGGCAGGAACATCATTGAGAGCTCGTATGTGATTTAACAAAGATACAGATGGTTGCTCATGGAAACCTTTGTAAACACCTGTGCTCTAACCTGGGTTATCTTATGCACATGTGTGCCCTGCTCTGTCAGCTTAGAGGGCCTGAGTAAATGATAAATCAATAGATGGGGAGAATAGATGCACCCACTGTGCAGAGCAATTCCAAGTGATTCATGTGGGTTCTCTGCTCTCAGGACAGCCTATGCTGTTGAGAGTGCCTGGGCTCCAGAGTGCAGTGTGGAACACAGGACAAAAAAAGATAAGTCAGTAATATTCACCTTTGTCTGACTTTCTTGAGGTACAATTAACAAATTAAAATATAAGATACTTAAAATGTACATTGTGATGATTTGATATATTCACAAATAAATACATTGTGAAAGGAAAAAAAAAAAAGAGGAACTGACAGCAGGGAGATCTGACCAACATCTGTCATCCAGACCCACAGTCAGCCTCAGCAGCCTGTGGACGTGTGGACAGAGTGATTCTCTGACGTGAGGTGGTCAAGTGGCATTTATCTCTGGGCATCCCCTCCAAAACCCACGAGCCCATCACCATCACGAGACAAACGTCAGAGTAGTCCCAATGGAATAACGTTCTACAAATGATCAGTAATCCTCAAGACTGCCCAAGTCATTAAAGAAAGGAAAGTCTGAGAAATGGTCACAGGCAGGGGGAGTATAAGGAGACAGGGTGATTAAACCTCATGTGTCCTCTGGGATGGGATGCCGGAAACTGTAGAGGAAGAGTGGGAAACCAAGAACATCTGAAAGAAGTAGGGGTTGATTAACAATAATGCAACAGCATTGGTTCATTAATTGTAACAGTTACATGCCACGTGCTATACTACTGCAGGCGTCCATAAACGTGCTGACACAAGGGTGTTCAGGAAGCCTCTGAGCTATTTCTACAATATCTCTGTAAAACTAAAACCAGTCTAACATAGCAGTTTATACAGAAACAGTTCTCAGAAATTTTTAAACACATAAATTAGTATGATTTTTACTCCAATTTTTACGTTCATAATCACTGAAAATGGTCTTATGATAGCTATGGAATTTATGCCACTGATGCTGAAGCTGAAGCTCCAATACTTTGGCCACCTGATGCAAAGAGCCAACTCATTGCAAAAAACCCTGATGCTGGGAAAGATTGAAGGCAGGAGAAGAGGGCAACAGAGGATGAGATGGTTGGATGGCATCACTGACCCAATGAACATGAATTTGAACAAACTCTGGGAAATGAAGCCTGGTGTGCTGCAGTCCATGGCGTCACATAGAATTGGACACAACTTAGTGACTGAAAAATAACACTATGAAATTTATGTTAACTAGTAATTAAATTGTTTTGAATATCATACTAATTCTCTTTATTGATATTATTACCAGATATTTTCATTAAGGCTAATGGAAAATTAAGGGGAAAAAGGAAGATGTGTTAAAATGGTTGAGAAAGTGTTAAGAAGGCACAGATAAACTCCCTGCTGAACTATGAGTCAAGTTTAGATAGTGGTTAAATGCCCTCATGCCTGTTTCTCTGGCTGCATTTAAAAGCAGGAAATTGGTTCTGGAAACACTGAGTTTTTATGTAATCAATACATACTGAAACGTTCCTACTTTTAAAGATAAGAAATAACTATATGTAAGAGATGGCAATAAGTAAATATTTGTAGCTCTTTCAAATATAATCTTCAAGAGTGATTTTGAAAAATAATCATTAAATTAATGACAAAATTTTCATGGACAAAATACGTAATTCATGTCATCAAGTTATAATTTCATCAAATTGCCCTTTTATTTGCTAACGATTTATTCTTACCTAACTTTACTAATATCAACCTCTTTATGCTCTCCAGTCAAACCAAACTAGGCTCACAGTCCACAAGACTTATATTTATGGAAAATAATATATTATGTGGCATGTTCAATTCTACTGAAAATGGTCCATCTCTTTCCTTTCAAAGGCAACGGTGATAATCCAGTGGCAACGTACTCCATTCCACTCACACATACTTACCAAGTGCTTGTCAATCTCACACAACAGAAAGTGACAAAGAGGACTAGAGAGTTTACTGTTCCGAAGGTGGAGAGGAGCAGTAATTTGAATTGCATCAAGTCTTCTGTTTTGGAACGCACCATGCATTTTACTTTGAAGTCTCATTTACCTAAAAGGTTATATTTTAACTCCACATTTTTTACACTGACAGGGTGTCAATTTTCTATGATGACTCTTAGTTTTAAGTTTATCATATACTTAAAGGAAAACTCTCTAAAGTATTTAAAATGAAACAAGACAGGATTTCTGATCACTTAAGTCTATGCCTATCATTTAGATATTACAGTGACTACTAGAGGAATCTGTATTGGATATGTCATACATCAATTTATCTTATTATTTCTCTGATAAATAGCTTGCTTTCTTACTTCGCACTGTTTGTGAATCAAATGTTAAGTTCCAGAAACAATGATTCATGCATGTAGCTTTTTAATTGAAAAGAAAAAGACTTGTCAACCTTTTTTTTCAAGAGATAACCACATGATAGACAACTTGTAATTATTCCTTTTGAAGTTTCCTCCCCAGAAGACCCCAGTTAAATTCCTGGGTCAGGAAGATCCACTGGAGAATGAATAGGCTACCCACTCCAGTAGTTTTGGGCTTCCCTGGTGGCTCAGCTGGTAAAGAATCTGCCTGCAGTGTGGGAGACCTGGGTTCTGTTCCTGGGTTGGGAAGACCCCCTGGAGAAGAGAAAGGCTACCCACTCTAGTATTCTGGCCTGGAGAATTCCATGGCCTGTGTAGTCCATGGGATCACAAAAAGTCAGACATGACTGAGAGACTTTCACTTCACTTCCCTTCCCCAGTTGCAAAGTATGGTTCATAGTGGATGGTGGGGATGAGCCCCCTGGAGAGAGGGACTCATGCTGCCCTGGATCCCATGTGGGTGCTGAGCAGAGGGAGAAGGACCTGAACGTGTACATCCTTGCCCCGCCGTGGCAGGGGGTTCACACTTAACAGGAGCCGAGGGAGACGGTCCATCACCTCCTCCTGTCTCATCCTTGTGTCCTCACAGGGGCTGTGAACACAAGTGCCCCACAGGACCCGATGCCTCCTCTCTCATACTGGTTTGCAGTCTTCTCTGACACTCAGTGCTGTGCTTGATGGCTTCTCTCTGTCTTTTCAGACGACATCCTGTGGGTGCCGTAGCACATGGATTTCCGGACTGCCTGTGAGGAGGTAGGTCCCACACCTTTCTGCTTTTTGATTAGGGGTCTGGGGGTGGGCACTGGCCCCCCTTCATGTCCGTGGAGCCTGGCCTGTAGCAGAGGGGTGGGTGAAGGCCCTCATCGGGTCCAGAGCACAACCTGTTTCTGTGAGACTTGAAGGCTCAGAGGGTCTATGAAGCCTTGGGCTTCTTCCTGCAAAAAGGGAGCATGTTTCCTTGGGTTGAGCTGTCCTCCTCCCTAAACTGTGTGCTGACGGCTTCAGGTAGTGGAAGCCTTGAAACTAATTCTTTTCACATAAATGGTTATAAATTAGAAGACATCTAAGGTCCCTTTTAGCACTAAAATCCTCCGATTTTATGATTCCACTATTCTTTCACTATTTCAGTGTTGTTTAACTATTAATATTGGTGATTCTGACTCTGTGGAGCTGCCATCATGTTCTGTGTGAGCTAAAGTGATGCATTGCTCTGTCAAGGGTGTTAAAGGCCACTCAAGTGTGCAGTCAACAGTGCGTGAACTTGGGCCCTCAGAGAAGGCAATGACTCTATTTTAGGAAGAAAGATTATCTTTTCATGTGACATTCAAGGCATTGTCTTTGCACTCTTCAGGCAAAAGGCCAATATTCATATGTTAAGAAATGTCGTATTTGCTTAGGTATAAATAACCAAGGAAAACACCTTTCAGTTCATACTTTTTTTAAAAGGTAAATTATTGTTTTATTTTTTAATTAATTTATTTATTTTAATTGGAAGATAATTATTTTACAGTATTGTGTATTTTTTGCCATATATCAACATGAATCAGCTACAGGTGCACATGTCCCCGTGCTTTTTTTTTCATACATTTTTTAAAAAGGTAAATTATTGTTCTAGAAACTTAAACTTAGATGCATAAATTTGAATCCTGTGTCATTTCTATTTGTAAATATAGTACATGATATCATACACCATGGGTTTTCCAGGTGGCTCAGTGGTAAATAAAGAAATCCATCTGCCAAACAGGAGACTCAAGTTCAATCCCTTAGTTGGAAAGATCTCCTAGGGGAGGGCATGGCAACCCACTCCCATATTCTTGCCTGGAGAATGCCCATGGAATGAGGAGCCTGGTGGACTATAGTCCATGGAGTCGCAAAGAGTAGGATCTGACTTAGCAACTAACTGAACAAGGTATTCTTAATTTTGAATGAGTATAGTAAACCTACCAGTTCCACTGAAGTGTTATTTTAGTTCTGGGCAGTGAGGCCCTCATCAGTCTGAACATGTGCTGTATGAATGAGACAGCCACGAAACACCTCAGAGACTCCTGTGCTAGAGACTGGACAGTGGGCAGTGTTTCTAGCGCACAGTTCACCTGGACTTGAGATGACAGAATATTGATTCCTAGATGGTTTCTTACACAAAAAGGTTTTGATTCACTGATTTGAAGCAGATACCAAATTCCCTTAGGTTTCGGCTGTATGTTACACCAGTGATACCTTTGAGGTTTCTCTCACCCTTGCTTCTATAGTCGACATTCTTGCCCTTTGGCACTGATCCCTTGAGGGTGCCGCCATTCTGATGCCCCCATAGTGGAGCGGCTTCTTAGAGCTGTCAGAGCAGTTCCCATGTGTCTCCCACCTGCTGGCTGGACTAGAAGGGATACAGGACGATATGATGCTCTGAGGATGAGCAAATCACCTCGAAGATGGGCCAAAATCAGAGCTTGCCAGACATTTGGTCTTAGAACATTTCCATGGACTGGCACATAAAGACACTCTAGCCTATCTCTCACTCTGCAGAGAAGCAGATTGAGAGATTTTATGAAATGCTGAAAAATGCAGCAAAAGACCCTAATGCTGGGAAAGATTGAAGGCAAAAGGAGAAGAGGGCAGCAGAGAATGAGATTGTTAGATAGCATCGCTGACTCAATGGACATGAACTTGAGCAAACTCCGGGACATAGTGAAAAACAGGAAGCCTGGCATGCTGCTGTTCATAGGGTCACAAAGAGTCAGATACGATTGCGTGACTGAACAACAACATGAAGCGCTGAGTTCCACTTAATGAATTCGGCAAAAGCAAAACCATAATGTGCCACTTGGGAAGTCTAAGTTTTGGCCTCTTTATAAAGTCCTACATCACTGAAAATTATATCAAAGGTATATTAAAGTAAACTTATTTTCTCTTGACTGCCAATAAACTACTAACGATGAAATTTTGATATTCATGTCCACAGAGAGATCTACTTAGAATATTACCCTACAAATGGCATGATCTCTCTTCTTTGTGAAGAAATAGAAATATGGCTAGATACGTTTCATGTAGACATCTTAATTATCTAATACAGAATGTTTTTGAAAAGGCGGTTTATTTATTGTTTAAAAAATTCTTCTCTTAAGAAGAAAACGTTATTATTTTTAAGGAATTGGCATTCAATAATCTGAAAAGAAGCAAAAATTAGGAGAGAATACAATGAAGACAAATACAAGACCCACAGTGCAGAAGAAGCAGTGTATGCACAGCCAGGCATGATTACTGCTTCTTTGCCTTCAAAGTGTCATCAAAATGTGCAGCAGTAGGTCCCCATTCCATTTTCAGTCCAAGCTCGCCTCACAGTTCACTTTCACATCTGTCCTCCTTGAGATCTCTTAGATGTTGATGTGAAAATACATGCTCCTTGATAACATACACTTACTAATTTAATAATTCCTGACCACATATAATTTGATTAGTCTCATATAATAAAATATAATCTGTGACTGATTCAATCAATAAACATTGAAATAAACTCTACTATGAGTAAAAGACTGTACTAGGTCCTAGATTAATAATCCTTAAAAATGAAAAGAGTAATAACTTGCTAAGATTTTCTAGAGATAATAGTATATATAGTGAAGTCAAATCATGTGACGGAGCTAAATGTTATGATATCATTTAGGCATGTGACGCCTAAATACAGCACTGACCGACTCTTAGGTGAATGTTCTTACCTGACGAAGGCCCTGAGTTTCAAGAAGTAAGGACTTGCCTTTGGATTGGATCACAGCCTTGTCTAACTCAATGAAACTATGAGCCATGCCGCGTAGGGCCACCCAAGATGGAGGGGTCATAGTGGAGATTTCTGACAAAATGTGGTCCACTGGAGAAGGGAATGGCAAACCACCTCATATTTTGCCTTGGGGAGGAGCCAAGATGGCGGAGGAGTAGGACAGGGAGAACACTTTCTCCCCCACAAATTCATCAAAAGAGCATTTAAAAGCTGAGTAAATTCCACAAAACAACTTCTGAATGCCGGCAGAGGACATCAGGCACCCAGAAAAGCAACCCAAGTCTTCAAAAGGAGGTAGGAAAAAATATAAAAGACAAAAAAAGAGACAAAAGAGGGAGGGATGGAGTTCCATCCCGGGAAGGGAGTCTTAAAAAGAGAGAAGTTTCCAAACATCAAGAAACCTTCTCACTGCCAAATCTGTGCTGAGCTTTGGAAGCACAGAGGGCAACATAATAGGGAGAAAAAATAAATAAACAATTAAAACTCGCAGATTGCGAGCCCTACGGTAACTCCCCCAGTGGAGAAGCAGCGCAGACGCCTGCACACGCCATTAGCAAGCAGGGGCTGGGCAGGGAGGCCCGGTGCTGGCTGCATCGCTTAGAGTAAGGACCTGGCCTGAAAACCCTGAGCGCTATCTGAGCGAAATAATCTGGGCTAGCAAACCCGACTGTGGGATATCTACCACCTGAAAAGCCAGCCCTAACCTAAGACACCGCCAGGCCCATGCACGGAACAAAGGACTGAACAGAGATAGCCGGCGGCAGACCATCCCCCTCCGGTGATAGGCAGCCAGAGCTGGAAGGGGACAATCGCAGCCCCAGAGAGACATTATCTATAAAACTGTAAGCAGGCTTCTTTGCTAACTAAAACTTCTTGGGGGGTCTGGACTGTCAACATCTCCCTGAGAAGGTGCGCCGGTTGTACACCTAGATAACTGAGCAGTGGGGAGGCGATAAGTCGCAGCAATCGCACTCGCTAAATACCTCATCACCTGAGCTGCTCGGATCTGGGAAGGGCACAAAACGCAAGCCCAACCGAGTCTGCGCCTCTGAGGACTACCCGAGTGCCTAAACCTGAGTGGCTTGGACCTGGGAGGTGCAGGCAGCCCAGGGCCGGCCTCAGATGGTTCCTGGCGGAACAACCTAGAGCCTGAGCAGTGTGGGCAGGGAGGCTACACACGCCGTGAGCGGGGGCAGACCCAGTGTGGCTGAGGCACTGTGAGCACATGCCAGTGTTACTTGTTTGCAGCATACCTCCCTCCCTCCCCACAGCGGGACTGAACAAGTGAGCCTAAAAAGAAAAAAAAAAAATGTCCTCCACCGTCCCCTTTATGTCAGGGCAGAAACCAGACACTGAAGAGCCCAGCAAACAGAAGAAGCTATAACAGAGGGAACCGCCTTGGAAGCTACAGGCAATAGATTAAAACCCTGTGGTTACTACGGACTACATAGGAAGGGGCCTATAGATCTTGAGAAATAAAAGTCGGACCAAGGAACTAGCCAAAAATGAGCTGAACCCACAATACTCACAACAAAACCAGAGAAAGTCCTCGATATATTTTTACTATTTATACAATCATTCTTACTTTCTTTTTTCTTTTTAATTTTTTTTAAAAAAATTTAAGTCCTCTTTTATTCCTTTAATTTTCACTTTTATAACCTATTACTTTGCAAAAAAAAAAAGACCCTATTTTTTTTTTCTTCAGCAAACTTCATATATATATTTTTTATAATTTTTTGACCTTCGTTTTTTTTTTTCTTCTTCTTCTTTTCTTTAACATTGTATTTTTGAAATTCCAAACTCTACTCCAGATTTTTAATTTTAGCTTTTTGGTATTTGTTATCAATTTTGTACCTATAGTTTTTTTATAATTTCTGTGACTTTTGTTTTCTCTGTTTCTTTCTCTTCTTCTTCTATATAACATTGTATATCTGAAATTCCAAATTCTACTCTAGATTTTTAACTTTTGCTTTTTGGTATTAGTTATCTATTTTGTACCTATATTTTCTTTGTAATTTTCACAACCTTGTTTGTTTTTGTTTGTTTTTTCTCTCTTTCTTCTCCTTCTTCTTTTCTTTAACATTGTATTTTTAAAATTCCAAACTCTACTCTAGATTTTTAATTTTTGCTTTTATGTATTTGTTACCAATTTTGTACCTTTAAGAACCCAATCTTCAGTACCCGTTTTTCACTAGGGAATGAGATTACTGGCTTAACTCCTCTCTCTCCCTTTGGACTCTCATTTTTCTCCACCAGGTCGCCTGTGTCTCCTCCCTAACCCCTCTCTACTCTACCCAACTCTGTGAATTTCTGTGTGTTCCAGATGGTGGAGAACACTTAGGGAACTGATTACTGGCTGGATCTGTCTCCCTCCTTTTCATTCCCCCCTTTTATCCTTCTGGCCACCTCTGTCTACTTCCTCTGTCTTCTCTTCTCTGTGTAACTCCATGAATATCTCTGAGCGGTCCAGTTGTGGAGTGCACATAAGGAAGTGATTATTGGCTAGCCCACTCTCTCCACTATTGATTCCACCTCATCTCATTCGGGTCACCTCTAAGTCCCTCCTCCCTCTTCTCTTCTCCATGTAACACTGTGAACCTCTCTGGGTGACCCTCACGGTAGAGAAACTTTTCATCTTTAACGTAGATATTTTATCAATGGTGCTGTATAGAAGGAGAAGCTTTGAAACTACTGTAAAAATAAGATCAATAACTGGAAGCAGGAGGCTTAAATCCAAACCCTGACTCCAGGGAACTCCTGACTCCAAGGAACATTAACTGACAGGAGCTCATCAAATGCCTCCATACCGACACTGAAACCAAGTACCACACAAGGGCCAACAAGTTCCAGGGCAAGACATACCAAGCAAATTCTCCAGCAACAAAGGAACACAGCCCTGAGCTTCAAGATACAGGCTGCCCAAAGTCACCCGGAAACCATAGACATCTCATAACTCATTACTGGACACTTCATTGCACTCCAGAGAGAAGAAATATAGCTCCTCCCACCAGAACACCAACACAAGCTTCCCTAACCAGGAAACCTTGACAAGACACCTGTACAAACCCATACACAGCGAGGAAACGCCACAATAAAGAGAACTCCACAAACTGCCAGAACACAGAAAGGACACCCCAAAATCAGCAATTTAAACAAGATGAAGAGACAGGAATACCCAGCAGATAAAGGAACAGGATAAATGCCCACCAAACCAAACAAAAGAGGAAGAGATAGGGAATCTACCTGATAAAGAGTTCCGAATAATGATAGTGAAATTAATCCAAAATCTTGAAATCAAAATGGAATCACAGATAAATAGCTTGGAGACAAGGATTGAGAAGATGCAAGGAAGGTTTAACAAGGACCTAGAAGAAATAAAAGAGAGTCAATATATAATGAATAATGCAATAAATGAAATTAAAAACACTCTGGAGGCAACAAATAGTAGAATATCAGAGGCAGAAGATAGGATTAGTGAATTAGAAGATAGAATGGCAGAAATAAATGAATCAGAGAGGATAAAAGAAAAATGAATTAAAAGAAATGAGGACAATCTCAGAGACCTCCAGGACAATATTAAATGCTACAACATTCGAATCATGGGGGTCACAGAAGAAGAAGACAAAAAGAAAGACCATGAGAAAATACGTGAGGAGATAATAGTTGAAAACTTCCCTAAAATGGGGAAGGAAATAATCACCCAAGTCCAAGAAACCCAGAGAGTCCCAAACAGGATAAACCCAAGGTGAAACACCCCAAGACACATATTAATCAAATTAACAAAGATCAAACACAAAGAACAAATATTAAAAGCAGCAAGGGAAAAACAACAAATAACACACAAGGGAATTCCCATAAGGATAACAGCTGATCTTTCAATAGAAACTCTTCAAGCCAGGAGGGAATGGCAAGACATACTTAAAATGATGAAAGAAAATAACCTACAGCCCAGATTATTGTACGCAGCAAGGATCTCATTCAAGTATGAAGGAGAAATCAGAAGCTTCTCAGACAAGCAAAAGCTGAGAGAATTCTGCACCTCCAAACCAGCTCTCCGACAAATACTAAACGATATTCTCTAGACAGGAAACACAAACATGGTGTATAAATTCAAACCCAAAACAATAAAGTAAATGGCATTGGGATCATACTTATCAGTAATTACCTTAAACGTAAATGGGTTGAATGCCCCAACCAAAAGACAAAGACTGGATGAATGGATACAAAAACAAGACCCCTACATATGTTGTCTACAAGAGACCCACCTCAAAACAGTCTCACATACAGACTGAAAGTGAAGGGCTGGAAAAAGATTTTCCATGCAAATAGGGACCAAAAGAAAGGAGGAGTAGCAATACTCATATCAGATAAAATAGACTTTAAAACACAGGCTGTGAAAAGAGACAAAGAAGGTCACTACATAATGATCAAAGGATCAATCCAAGAAGAAGATATAACAATTATAAATATATATGCACCCAACACGGGAGACCACAGTATGTAAGACAAATGCTAAGAAGTATGAAAGGAGAAATTAACAATAACACAATAATAGTGGGAGACTTTAATACCCCACTCACACCTATGGATAGATCAACTAGACAGAAAATTAACAAGGAAACACAAACTTTAAATGATACAATGGACCAGTTAGACCTAATTGATATCTATAGGACATTTCATCCCAAAACAATGAATTTCACCTTTTTCTCAAGTGCACATGGAACCTTCTCCAGGATAGATCACATCCGGGCCATAAATCTAGCCTTGGTAAATTCAAAAAAATAGAAAACATTCCAAGCATCTTTTCTGACCACAATGCAGTAAGATTAGATCTCAATTACAGGAGAAAAACTATTAAAAATTCCAACATATGGAGGCTGAACAACATGCTGCTGAAAAACCAACAAATCACAGAAGAAATCAAAAAAGAAATCAAAATTTGCATAGAAACGAATGAAAATGAAAACACAACAACCCAAAACCTATGGGACACGGTAAAAGCAGTCCTAAGGGGAAAGTTCATAGCAATACAGGCACACCTCAAGAAACAAGAAAAAAGTCAAATAAATAACCTAACTCTACACCTAAAGCAACTAGAAAAGGAAGAAATGAAGAACCCCAGAGTTAGTAGAAGGAAAGAAATCTTAAAAATTAGGGCAGAAATAAATGCAAAAGAAACAAAAGAGACCATAGCAAAAATCAACAAAGCCAAAAGCTGGTTCTTTGAAAGGATAAATAAAATTGACAAACCATTAGCCAGACTCATCAAGAAATAAAGGGAGAAAAATCAAATCAATAAAATTAGAAATGAAACTGGAGAGATCACAACAGACAACACAGAAATACAAAGGATCATAAGAGACTACTATCAACAATTATATGCCAATAAAATGGACAATGTGGAAGAAATGGACAAATTCTTAGAAAAGTACAACACTCCAAAACTGGACCAGGAAGAAACAAAATCTTAACAAAGCCATCACAAGCACGGAAATTGAAACTGTAATCAAAAATCTTCCAGCAAACAAAAGCCCAGGTCCAGATGGCTTCACAGCTGAATTCTACCAAAAATTTAGAGAAGAGCTAACACCTATCCTGCTCAAACTCTTCCAGAAAATTGCAGAGGAAGGTAAACTTCCAAACTCATTCTACGAGGCCACCATCACCCTCATACCAAACCCTGACAAAGATGCCACAAAAAAGAAAACTACGGGCCAATATCACTGATGAACATAGATGCAAAAATCCTTAACAAAATTCTAGCAATCAGAATCCAACAACACATTAAAAAGGTCATACACCATGACCAAGTGGGCTTTTTCCCAGGGATGCAAGGATTCTTCAATATCCGCAAATCAATCAATGTAATACACCACATTAACAAATTGAAAAATAAAAACCATATTATTATCTCAATAGATTCAGAGAAAGCCTTTGACAAAATTCAACATCCATTTATGATAAAAACTCTCCAGAAAGCAGGAATAGAAGGAACATACCTCAACATAATAAAAGCTATATATGACAAACACACAGCAAACATTATCCTCAATGGTGAAAAATTGAAAGCATTCCCTCTAAAGTCAGGAACAAGACAAGGGTGCCCACTTTCACCATTACTATTCAACATAGTTTTGGAAGTTTTGGCCACAGCAATCAGAGCAGAAAAAGAAATAAAAGGAATCCAAATTGGAAAAGAAGAAGTAAAACTCTCACTATTTGCAGATGACATGATCCTCTACACAGAAAACCCTAAAGACTCCACCAGAAAATTACTAGAACTAATCAATGATTATAGTAAAGTTGCAGGATATAAAATCAACACACAGAAATCCCTTGCATTCCTATACACTAATAATGAGAAAACAGAAAGAGAAATTAAAGAAACAATTCCATTCACCATTGCAACGGAAAGAATAAAATACTTAGGAATATATCTACCTAGAGAAACTAAAGACCTATACATAGAAAACTATAAAACACTGGTGAAAGAAATCAGAGGACACTAATAGATGGAGAAATATACCATGTTCATGGATTGGAAGAATCAATATAGTGAAAATGAGTATACTACCCAAAGCAATTTATAGATTCAATGCAATCCCTATCAAGCTACCAAGGGTATTCTTCACAGAGCTAGAATAAATAATTTCACAATTTGTATGGAAATACAAAAAACCTCAAATAGCCAAAGCGATCTTGAGAAAGAAGAATGGAACTGGAGGAATCAACCTACCTGACTTCAGGCTCTACTACAAAGCCACAGTTATCAAGACAGTATGGTACTGGCACAAAGACAGAAATATAGATCAATGGAACAAAATAGAAAGCCCAGAGATAAATCCACACACCTATGGACAGCTTGTCTTTGACAAAGGAGGCAAGAATATACAATGGATTAAAGACAATCTCTTTAACAAGTGGTGCTGGGAAAACTGGTCAACCACTTGTAAAAGAATGAAACTAGAACACTTTCTAACACCATACACAAAAATAAACTCAAAATGGATTAAAGATCTAAACGTAAGACCAGAAACTATAAAACTCCTAGAGGAGAACATAGGCAAAACACTCTCAGACATACATCACAGCAGGATCCTCTATGACCCACCTCCCAGAATATTGGAAATAAAAGCAAAAATAAACAAATGGGACCTAATTAACCTTAAAAGCTTCTGCACATCAAAGGAAACTATTAGCAAGGTGAAAAGGCAGCCTTCAGACTGAGAGGAAATAATAGCAAATGAAGCAACTGGCAAACAACTAATCTCAAAAATATACAAGCAACTCCTACAGCTCAACTCCAGAAAAATAAATGACCCAATCAAAAAATGGGCCAAAGAACTAAATAGACATTTCTCCAAAGAAGACATACAGATGGCTAACAAACACATGAAAAGATGCTCAACATCACTCATTATCAGAGAAATGCAAATCAAAACCACTATGAGGTACCATTTCACGCCGGTCAGAATGGCTGCGATCCAAAAGTCTACAAGCAATAAATGCTGGAGAGGGTGTGGAGAAAAGGGAACTCTCTTACACTGTTGGTGGGAATGCAAACTAGTATAGCCACTATGGAGAACAGTGTGGAGATTCCTTAAAAAACTGGAAATAGAACTGCCTTATGATCCAGCAATACCACTGCTGGGCACACACACTGAGGAAACAAGAAGGGAAAGAGACATGTGCACCCCAATGTTCATCGCAGCACTGTTTATAATAGCCAGGACATGGAAGCAACCTAGATGTCCATCAGCAGATGAATGGATAAGAAAGCTGTGGTACATATACACAATGGAGTATTACTCAGCCATTACAAAGAATACATTTGAATCAGTTCTAATGAGATGGATGAAACTGGAACCTATTATACAGAGTGAAGTAAGCCAGAAAGAAAAACACCAATACAGTATACTAACGCATATATATGGAATTTAGAAAGATGGTAACAATAACCCTGTGTACGAGACAGCAAAAGAGACACTGATGTATAGAAGAGTCTTATGGACTCTGTTGCAGAGGGAGAGGGTCGGAAGATTTGGGAGAATGGCATTGAAACATGTATAATATCATGTATGAAACGAGTTGCCAGTCCAGGTTCGATGCACGATACTGGATGCTTGGGGCTGGTGCACTGGGACGACCCAGAGGGAGAGTACGGGGAGGGAGGAGGGAGGAGGGTTCAGGATGGGGAACACATGTATGCCTGTGACGGATTCATTTTGATATTTGGCAAAACTAATACAATTATGTAAAGTTTAAAAATAAAATAAAATTAAAAAAATATATTTTTGCCTTGAGAACTCCATGAACAGTATGAAAAAGCAAAAAGATATGATATTGAAAGATGAACTGCCCTGCTTGGTAGGTGCCAAATATGCTACTAGAGATAAATGGAGAAATAACTTCAGAAAGAATGAAGAGATGGAGCCAAAGCGAATACAACGCCCAGCTGTGGATATGACTGGTCATGGAAGTAAAGTCCAATGCTGTAAAGAACAATATTGCATAGGAACCTGGAATGTTAGGTCCATGAGTCAAAGTAAATTGGAAGTTGTCAAACAGGAGATGGCAAGAGTGAACATCGATATTTTAGGAATCTGAACTACAATGGACCGGAATGGGTGAATTTAACTCAGATGACCATTATATCTCCTACTGTGGGCAAGAATCCTTTAGAAGAAATGGAGTGGCCCTCATAGTCAACAAAGGCCTTTGGATGGAAGGGCCTCTGAAGGCTTCAAGGAGCTGCACTTCTTGTATAAGAGCTTGAAAAGTGGCTGGAAGTTAGCAGAGGAGGAGGCTGGGTCAGACACATTGCAGCAGGGAAGGGAGGGGATGAAATGAGGCTAGAAGCATCTTGTGTGGGTGACACTTAGTACGATCAGTTCTCCTACCACAGATGGAGCCACACAAGCGGTCACATATCACTCACAACTGCAGGCTTAAGGAACAGGTAACTTACAGTCAGCAACCAAACCAGAGAAATAGGAGGACTCCTGAAAGAATACTGGCCATGCATGTGGTGGTCTCCACCTGGCTTTGTGCAGTTTCTTCTGTCATCTTGCAAATACTACCTTTCAGGGTGAAAGGAACATAGATATTAAAGTTTAATGAAAACACAGTTTGTGTTCTTTCAGGGCCTAGAACC
Organism: Bos grunniens; assembly: GCF_055505025.1. NCBI lineage: Eukaryota > Metazoa > Chordata > Mammalia > Artiodactyla > Bovidae > Bos > Bos grunniens. Next base: position 61,832,552 of record NC_141178.1, on the reverse strand, counting down.
TAAACTAAAGAGGTTTTCTCTTCACGTAGGAAGTCGGTGACGGTCTAATTTTTGAATTTCCAAAAGTACTTGATTTATGCTAAGCACACATTCTTAATAAGTTTACATGTGAGCTATGTTTTTAGAACAAAGAGTAAATCAATGTAAATTCATGAACACACTTCATTGATTCACAGAAAAGGAATCAATGACTGGATGCTTAAAAGCATTGCCTTTTGAGTAACGAAGAGGCATTGCTTTTTAGTATTCCTCTAAGGAAACAGACTTCAGTGTGGGGTTTGCAAAATCCAGTGCAAGGTAAGATCGTCCATCAGGGATAGGAAAACAGCCTTTGAAGACGTGTCATTTTTCAGATTTTATAATCACAGACTGTGCTTGTAGCTTATATGCAGCACGCGCATGTCCTCATGCATGTGTGATGCAACCGCAGCTTAAAAAGGTTGAAGACAAGCAACTCTTATGTTAATAAAGAAAAACAAGATGGGTGCAGGTCCTAAGTTTATGCTAAAATGTGGGACTGGTCATTATCTGGGTGTTTTTATTCTCGAACAACCTGGGTCCACAGATCTGTAAAGACTTTGCAGCCAGGGTTGTTTTAGTTCATGCTGCGCAGGCAGCACTCTCAGGTGCTGTTCCCCATTCTCAGCCCCCACAACTGCGTGGGGGACGAGGGCATGTGGATCCAGCCCTCCCATCCCATGTCAGCTGGTGTCCTTAGCTCCCTCCGTAGCCCGGCTGTGGCAGGAAGGGCATCCCTCAGGCCGAGTGGCTTCTGCCGCCACTTGCCATCACTCTGATCCAGAAAGCACCACTATTCAAGACTGAATTCTCTCCAGAGCTTTGGTGAAAGACACTGATAGCCTTGGCTTTGTGTACAGAAAGATGGGGAGGCATCCTTACAGAGATCTCTGCAGGAGGACACCAGGCCGGGAGTCGGAGGCCCAGGTTCAAACCCCACCTCCTGCCTGTCTCCACGCCTCTGCTTCTGTCCCGTCTGCCAGAACCACTGTGCTGGGGGACCAAAGTCAAGTGAATAAACGAATACATCTGGGCACACAGTCAGCTCTATATAGTGAATGAACGGTGTGCCCGCCTTCCACAGTGCTGCTGCCAACCCAGAAGGCTGCTCTGAGCCAGGAGAGTGTCCGAAATGGATATTACCCATCTTCTTGCAGCTACTGAAGCAGCTCTGGGCCTGACCCATCCATTCGGTCCCCAGCGTCTCCTGCCCGAGGTCTATGTTTCTGCCAACAGTAACTGTTCTCATTTTCCCAGTCCCCATCCACCTTCTCCTCTGGTCTAAGAAATAGACTTATAAGACCTTACTCTAAGTGTACCATTTCACTGTGCAGTGCCTACCTGCCCGGCACACGGTACAGGGACCTTGGCCTCCCACCCCCCCCCACCCCCCCCACCTCCTGAAACTTCTTCTGGTTCAGCTCCTGTCAAACTCCATGGGCTCCACATCAGGGCTGTGTTCTCCATCACATGGACTCTGCATTCTCATGCTTCTATATTTTTACTCAAATTTCCCCCTTTGGGATAAAATAACTTTTGCCCTCTCTACTTATTGTTTTCTCAATTTATTTTTTTCAAGACAAGCCACCTCTTTCTGTCCACAAAGCCTTCTCTCACATGCCTTCGCTCATGAATAGATAATTAATTCCTCTACATTTCTCCCGTATCAAGTGCTGAAACATCATATTGCACCTTATTTGTATATTTGGATGGGTAGGAATATTCTGAGACCAGAGATTATCATATAATTCATGTCTGACTCTCTGTGAGTTACATTGTATTTGAAAAACAAATGCATCTGTGGGATTTTTAATGTAATTTCATGTCCATGAGTTGTATTTTCATAATAGAATATATATAGCATTTATATTGAAATATATATCTTAATGTTAATTTATTGTTAGCTTCATTATCTCTCAGTTTGTCATTTTCTCCAAATAGAAATTTATTGGTATATATAGTTATGGTACATATATTACATTCTAATAGAAGCTGCCTCATTTTTTATCTCCCGTCACTCTTGTCCTCTGAGGAGCCCAGCACGGCTCTAGGTCAGCATTCTGTTTTCCAGACAACTCTCCAGTAATTAGGAGACATCACACATGTTGCTTGAGTGGATGGAACTGTGACCACATCAGAAATGTGATGAGAGAAACCTCCGAGCTGTGCTTTAGTTCCTTAAGCTTTCCCTGGATGATCTTCAATCTCTCTTTGATGTGAGACAATAATGTGTTTATGGGGTCTCAGGGAAAAGCCCCTCTCTCCTCCTGGAATTGAGGCAGAGCTTTATCTGTGAGTGTCAGCTAGTCCGTGATTCTGCTAGGGGAATGGTGTGGAATGTTCTGTCCACTGAAAAAACATCAAACACACCCAATTAAATTCCCTGGACTTTGATTTCATCTCCTTCTCCTGAGCATTTCAGGCAGTCTGATATCGGCCCCTGGCCAAGATCACATTGTAAGCATGAGAGAATTTGCCTTGTGAAAAATGTACAAAACTTGTGTTCTGTATTAAAGAAAATAAATTTTGCTTTTGCTGAAATATCAATACTTTTGTCACTCGAGCTGAGCTCTGGGGGGATTAATGGATACGATTTATGGGGACCCAGCTGTGCGGTCTCAGAGGAGGGACTAGGACCATCACAACTCCTGGAAAAGCTTATTTTTCCTTAAAAGACATTATAATACTTACAGAGTAATTACAGACCAATCTAACCACGTATAATAAAGGGCATAATGGTGTGTATCCCACATGGAATAAACAGTTTACAGAAAATTCTCTCTAGAAGCCACGGTGTCTCAGTATATTCTCATCAATGTTGTGAACATTCTCTTAAAGAAACAAACCCCTAATAATCCATGTGTAATTTATATTCCAAGAGAAAGTCCTGTATTATTTACCTGGGATTTCATGCTACTTAACTACTAAGGATAAAAATAAATTTCTATGTATCTATCCCTTTATCCAAATTAAGAATGGCTCAAAGTAGTGCTGGTGGTAAAGAACTCACTTGCCAGTGCAGGAGACATAAGAGACACAGGTTTGATCCCTGGGTCGGGAAGATCCCATGGGGAAGGACATCCACTCCAGTGTTCTTGCCTGGAGAACCCCATGGACAGGGAAGCCTGGTGGTTTACAGTCCATGGTGTCACAGAGTTGGACATGACTGAAGTGACTGAGCATGCAATGGGGGTGGGGCGGCATGGGGATATGATGTTTTTTCAATGTAATGAAAATGGTCAGAACTTGGTTATAACAATGGCTGTGTATTGCTCCACTAAAAACATCGAATTGAACACTTTAAGGGGTTGAATTTTGTAATATATACTGTGTGAACTGGATTTCATTAAAACCATTACAAAAAAAGTTATGTAGATTGTAAATATTAAATAAATGCTCACTATTTTTCAAATATAGCATATAAACTATAATCCTTCCTTTCCAAATCTTCGTGGGTATTTTTTGATATGATCTCTATGAGGCCTACCTGGTATGTTCATTAACCTGGACAGTTATTAAAAGCAGAGACATCACTTTGCTGAAAAAGGCCTGTATAGTCAAAGCTATGGTTTTTCCAGTAGTCATGTATGGATGTCAAAGTTGAACCATAAAGAAGGCTGAGCACTGAAGAATTGATGCTTTCCAACTGTGGTGCTGGAGAAGACTCTTGAGAGTCCCTTGAGCAGCAAGGAAATCAAGCCAGTCAATCCTAAAGGAAATAAGCCCTGAATATTCATTGGAAGGACTGATGCTGAAGCTGTAGCTCCAATACTTTGGCCACCTGATGCAAAGACCAGACTCTTTGGAAAAGACACTGATGCTGATCAAGATTGAGGGTAGGAGGAGAAGAAGGTGACAGAGGATGATATGGTTGAATGGCATGACCGACTCAATGAACATGAATTTGAGGAAACTCTGGGAGATGGTTAAGGACAGGGTAGCCTGGTGTGCTGCAGTCCATGGGGTCGTAAAGAGTTGGACACAACTTAGCAACTGAACAACAGCTTGGTGTGAAATGGTTATACTTTTCTCTGTACCTATTTTGTTTCAGGCTCATCTGACTACATTTCTTTTAGCTTTCTTGATGTTTTGCTAAAAAGGCCATAAAAATATAGTCTATGAACTGAGTATAATTCTTTCTCTGTTTTGCTCTTTTTTGGTCTGAAGACAAAGACGGGGATCTGTTTGCTGCAGGATGGTAACCAGGAGCCCTTCAAAGTGCGGCTGCACCTGGCTAGGGATATCCTGATGATCCAGGAGCAGGACGTGACATGTGTCTCTGGAGAGCCTTTCTATTCCGGTGTAAGTATCTCTTCCCTCTCTTGAAGTTTTCTCACTTTTTCCTGTCATGTTAAGAATAAAAACATCTATTCACAGAAAATACTTAATATTTTTCCTTTACTTTCAGAGCCAGTAATTTTTGTCTATAGTGTAGTAAGCAGCGTCCTTGCTTATGGATTCGTACCGGGTAAAAGACACACATGGGGGCCCATCTCTAGCCCGGGGTCCTGTTGACTCCAAGTTGCCACTGTATGGCTGGAGGGACACTTGTGTTTGTGATCATGAGGGAGCAGGTTGTAGCTTTCCTTCCCGAGGACTAAGTGGAAGCATCACGTGACAGTTTCCACTCTGAACTCACCTTACATCTCACTGAGCCTTCAGAGGGGGGCGTCTCTGGGAAGCAGAAGGGTTTAGGTAGTGGTCCCTGAACGCATGTCAAATTCTCCCTGGGGCTTGTGGGTGGGAGATTCTGTGAACCTCACAGAGTCATGCTGGGTGCTGTGCAGGCTCTGTCTGTCCCCTCAGCAGTGGACACGGGAAGCTGCTGCTGGTCCTGCCTTTGACCAGCATTAATTATCTCACAGCCCCCTGGTCAGCCTCCTCACTGAAGTACAGCTCTCGAGACAGGCTGGGGGGTGTTCAATGACAAAATCTCACCTGAGTACATTTAAAGATCTCATGAGCTTTATTCAGTGATTCATGAGGCCTTTCCTGGTGGCACAGTGTTAAAGAATCCATCTGCAATGCAGGAGATGCAGGTTCAATCCCCAGGTCACGAAGATCTCCTGGAGTAGAAAATGACAACCCACTCCAGTGTTCTTGCCTGGAGAATTCCATGGACAGAAAAGCATGATGGGCTACATTCCATGGATTGGGCAGTACCCATCTGGCAATTAGGAGGAGTTCTGTCAGCTAAAGAAAATAAGAGGTTTTCATGGGGAGAAATGGTCAGAAAAAGTAAACTGCTCCCAAAGAAAGGCTTGTTTCTGTAACGGTCATCCTCCTGAGGAGAGAGAAGGTCTGTGGGGGATGTGGGTCATTCTAGGGGAGTTCCAGGCTGAGTGGTTAAACCAGTGGCCATCCTGGGGAAGCTGGGACTGCAGGGTGGTCAATGTCAAGTTCCTGGTGACCTGGGCTTAGCACATGGGATTCCATGTGGGCCTGTCGGACCCTTTTCAATAGGTGAAACTAAATTGAATGTGACAGAATACTCTTATCATAAAATTAGATGTTTTAGAGTTTATCATTCTTGTGTAATAACATCAAAGACATCATCTTAACAGTGTTGTCATGTGTGGTCTCAGAGGAGCATCATAGCATGTGTCACACAGGCCACTCCTGGGTACCCTGGATGTCTGTAGTGACTCAGCAGGTAGACTTACTGTGTAGCTGATTCACAGGCTTATTTCAGACTGTTTTGTTGGGGTGAATAATGCTGAATTTGAGCTTCCACCTCACTTCTCACCAACATTCTGCGGGGAGTCACACTGGGTCCTAAATCGATAATCTCCTGCTGACTAAAGACAATGGATGCTTTGCAGACTGTTAACTGTTCTTTGTTTATATCATCCTGAATCATGGGTCTGGCTGTCAAGGCTGATTACACTGTTCCCATAGGGTCACCCTTTCTTTCTTTTAGTTAATAAAAGAGTAATGGCCCATTGCCTTTTTTCTCCCTTTCTTTTCCTTTATTTTTTGGCAGAAAAATATATTACATATATTATATACATTACATATATACACATATACACATATTTTACATACATCAAAATGGTACATATATACACATATATTACATACATCAGCATGGAACATAGCAGTTGTCAGGTGGAGACGTGATGCTTCAGTTAACAGAAAGAGTCACCTTCCTTGTGCTCAGAAGTGGACTATTCTGTCCCTGTACCTCCTGAGTGACCAGCCCCCTCAACCAGAGGAAGCCATGTCCATCCCTGTGATATTATCTCCTTCAACATTGCCCTGAAAGAAAATCAAATTTAGCCAAGGTCAGTTTTAAATGTTGGCAATATATTTTTAGAAGGCAAATGAGACTAAAATCAATATGAGATGGCTGCATATTTCATCTCAGAGATGCCCGTTTCAAAGGCATTGCCAGTAACAGACAAGAAACTCTTGGAGATTAAATTCTAAATATGGCAGAACTATCAGATATGTAGCGTCAATGTAATTAGCACCTCAGTAGCTGTCTATGGGTTCGCACAGAGTCTGACACGACTGAAGTGACTTAACAGCAGCAGCTCGGACTCTGTGTGACCCCATAGATGACAGCCCACTAGGCTCCCCCATCCCTGGGATTCTTCAGGCAAGAACACTGGAGTGTGTTGCCATTTCCTTCTCCAATGCATGAAAGTGAAAAGTGAAAGTGAAGTCGCTCAGTCGTGTCCAACTCTTCACGACCCCATGGGCTGCAGCCTACCAGGCTCCTCCATCCATGGGATTTTCCAGACAAGAGTACTGGAGTGGGGTGCCATTGCCTTCTCCGCAGCAGAGTTCTAATGAACATCATTAGGACTTAGAATCAACAAAACTGGGCGACTTCCTTTAGTTTTCCCTGTGGGAGAAAGTGTGCAGTTAGTAATCCCACGTGTGAAACCATCATTTCCTGAAGTCGACATCAGGAGAAATTGATGTCTGGCTTTCACTGTGAGTCAGTGTTCACTCCATGGGGGATGGGCTGGGATGCAGGATTCAGATGTGAGGTCCACCGTCTGTGGAATTTGATAAGGAGAGACATGGCAGCTCCCGGGGGTGGATTCTTACCAGCTCATCTGGGGTGAAAGTGGTGTGAAGCCTTAGGTTTTTTTCTCTTTTTTTCCCATCAAAAAGCCACTCACATACACACAACATACACATTATATAGATATATATTTTTTCAGCCTTTAATGCCATCAGTTGTTTTGTACTACCGGTAGAGAAATTTTATATTTAAAAATGTGTTTTTCCTCCCCTTCCTGCTAGAGAAGTAGCCTTGTGCAAGGTTGAGATTTACTTCAGCACCCTGACAGAGACCTCCATGGAGGTCTCTCCAGGGGCAGTCATGGGGCAGCCCTGTGCCTCCCAGCCAGGCTCTCGTGGGGTGGGGGTGCTGAAGCAGCTGGAACTCCTGCCTGGACCAGCAGTAACAAGGAAACCCTCACCTTAAATAAGAAAAGATAATCAACAGCTGCCAACCTTGAAATGTCACAGATGTTGCAATTATAACAAGAGCTGGAAGGTAGCCGTCATGAAATGGTTTTACCCTTCTTACAACAGCATTGACACAATTGAGAAAAAAAAGAAAGTCTCAGCAAAGGGCAAGTGGAAAATGCAGAGCTGAAAATTCAGCTGAAATAAGAGCTCAGAGGATGGGTTCAGCAGCAGAATGGAAAGGACAGAGGAAAGATCAGTTAACTTGAAGACAGAACAATAAGAATCACCCTCTCTGAATTTAGGAGAGAAATTGATCTGAAAAACATAATGGGCCCATGAGCTTAAAATGAAAAATCCAACATTTAAGTCCTAAGAGTCCCAGAAAAAGAGAAGGAGATCTGAGCTCAAACAGCGCTTGAAGAAATAGTGGCTGAATATTCCCCAAATTTTGCCAAAGACATAAACCTATACATCAAAGAAGTGGGACAGATCTCAAAAGGATAAACCCAAGAAACTTGTGTCAAGACAGGTCTTAGTCAAATCCTGAAAACTAAAGACAAAGAAAAAAACTTAAAAGCAGCAAGAAGAAAATAATATTGTTCTTTAGCAATAGGGGAAAAGTAATTCAAATGATAGTAGATTTCCTCCCCCACCCCAGAAACAATGGAAACCAGAAGGAAGTGGCACAGTGTTTTTCAACTACTGAAGAGAAAGAACCAGCAACCCAGATTTCTATATATGCCTAAGTAACCTTCAAGAATCTGGCAGAAGCTTACAACTCATTAATGAAATGGGCAATAAAAATGAGCAAAGGATTTGAACAGAGATTTTTTTCAAACAAGATTTATAAATGGCCAATAAGGAAAAAGAAATGCTTGACACCATCAGCCATCCAGGAAATGGAAATCAAGACCACAGCAAGGTCCACTTTATATCCACTAAGATGTTTATCATCAAAAAGACAGAAAAGAGCAAGCGGTCCTCAATATGCAGAGAAGCAGAGATCCTCAGACCCTGCTGGAAGGATGTGCAATGTCTGTGGGGTGGAACAGTCGGCAGTTCCCAGTATCACTCCTTTGAGGACACTCAGGAGAAATGAGCTCACATGTCTACACAGAAATGTGCCCACGGATGTTCACAGTAGCATGAGTCATAGTAGCCCAATCATATAAATACCCCAGAGGTGGAGGAATGGATACATAGATTGTGGTGTATCTACACAGCAGAATGTTAGCTGGCAGCTTAGAAAACAAAGTGCTGGTACATGCTACAATCTGGACAAACCTAAAAGCATCTCAGTGAGAAGCTAGACACAAAGGACCACATGCTGTACATTTTCATTAATGTGAAATGTCCACAACAGGTAATTCCATGGAGATATGGTATAGATTAGCATGCTGAAGATTAGAATGAGGGGATCAGGAGTGATAGATTCCAGCAACATTTTGAAAAGACAAATGCTCTTAAATTGATTGTGATGATGGATGCATAACTGAGACAATACTGCTGCTGCAGCTAAATCACTTCAGTCGTGTCCAACTCTGCGCGACCCCATACACAGCAGCCCACCAAGCTCCCCTGTCCCTAGGATTCTCCAGGCAAGAACCCTGGAGTGGGTTGCCATTTCCTTCTCCAATGCATGAAAGTGAAAAGTGAAAGTGAAGTCGCTCAGTCGTGTTCGACTCTTAGCGACCTCATGGACTGCAGCTCACCAGGCTCCTCCGTCCATGGGATTTGCCAGGCAAGAGTACTGGAGTGGGGTGCCATTGCAGAGACGATACTAAAAGCCACTAAATTATGCACTTTTAAGTGGCTGCTCTAAAGGTACATGAATTATAGCTCTTAAGAACTATTTTTAATTTTTTTTTTATTGTGGTAAAATTCACATAATATGAAAATACTATTTTAACCACATTCAACTGTAAATTTCAGCAGCACTAAGTACATTCATGTTGTTTTACAACTCTCACCATCATCTGTCTCCTGAACTTTGAGGCTTGCTGTTCTATCCCGCTGATCTGTATGTTTAGTCTTCAAAAAAAACAAAGCCACTGTGTCGTCTTGATTCCTGCAGTTTTACAGCAGGTCTGAGACAGAGATCCCAGATCCTTTGGCTCTGTCCTCTGTTTCAGCATCACATGGCTGTTATGGGTCCTCTCCACACAAACCCGAGAGCCAGTTTCCAATACCCACAGGCAGCTTGCTGGAGTTTTATTAGGATTTATCGATTCCATAGATCAAGTGGAATCAGTCAGTGTCTTGAAAATGTTGAGTCTTCTGGTCCACAAATATAAAATATTTCTCTTTACCTTCCTCATCTTTGATTTCTTTCCTCAGAGTTTATAGTTTTCCACTTAGAAAACTTTTCGTCTTTGTTGGTTAGTTGTTCAGTCGTGTCTGACTCTTTGTGACCTTATGTCTGACTCTGTGAGACCCCATGTACTGTAGCCCACCAGCCTTTTCTATCCATAGGATTTTCTAGGCAAGAATACTGGAGTGGGTTGCCATTCCCTTCTCCAGGGGATCTTCCCAACCCAGGGATCAAACCCAGGTCTCCTGCATTGCAGGCAGACCCTTTACCATTTGAGTCTCTAGGAAAACCTTTACTTGTTAGATTTGCACCACCGTATTCCCTTTTGTGGCTTCCCTGGTGGCTCTGCTGGTTAAGAATCCCCTGCAGTGCAGGAGACCTGGGTTCGATCCCTGGGTTGGGAAGATCCCCTGGAGGAGGGCATGGCAACCCACTTCTGTATTCTTGCCTGGAGATTCCTCGTGGATGGAGGAAACTGGTGGGCTGTAAGTCCTACTGCACAGTCCAAGAGGTCACAGAGTTGGACACGACTGAACAATTAAGCACACACATTCCCTTTTTAATGGGCTGCTATAAATGGTATTGTGATTTTAATCTCAAGTTTCTGTTCTCATGGCTGATATACAGGAAAGCAGTCAAATTTTGTGTATTAATTCTGTCTCCTATGGCTTTGCTGTAATTACTTTTAGTTCCATGGGATTTTTGTTGATTCTTTGGCATTTTCTACATAGACAGAGAACAAAGACAATTTTCTTTTTTCCCCTCTAATCCACAGACTTTTCATTCCCATCACTGCTGTGTTGTACTACCTGTAACTTTCAGCATGAAGTTGAAGGACAGTGGTGAGGGCCGTGCCTGCCTTGTTCCCCATCTCAGGGGAGAATGGTGTTTCTAAGTACTCTTTCCCTTTGTCAGAGCACACCCAGATTTTTCAGTATCTTTGTTTCTTTCATCTTATTTTTCCACTTCGTCTCAGGGCTGTGTAATGGAAAAGACAGTAGAATCTGAGAAACTTTTATTTCCATCCTGAGTTGGATCTTGGCCAGGTTACTTCAATTCATTTGCATTTGCATTTTCTCACTCTTAATTGGGACAATGCTGCCTACGCAGCTGGGCGGTTGCAATGATTACGTGTTTGAAATGAAAATGTGGGGGGGAAACTCTTTATTCACTTAGCACATGATTATCTAACTTTGATTTAGGCCCAATGCTAAATTCTACGGATACAACTGTGAGCAAGATATAGATTCAGAACTCAGGAAACTAGTGGGAAAAGACAGTCAAGGTCACAGTGTATTTTAATAAACCATCATGAGTGTTAATAGACCCATGTGTGCACACAGTAGGTTTTTAGTAATCAGAAGCGACTGTCTTGTTATTATTCTTTTTGTGAGGTTTAGTTATTTTTCTTGAATTGTCAAAAAGAGCTCACGACTTTTCTTATTTCTTTCTTGTATATCTTCTTTGCATCTAACACACAAAATCAGTCCACTTCTTCACTGTAATCTTTCTAGTTTCTGCCTCGTTCTCATGACTTCCTCCTCTTCTCACTACATGTCTCGAAAATGTCCATTCCTCGGGTGTATAAGAGCACTGTGTTCTCTCTGGTGACACGTACATACTGATTCACATGCAGTTCAGACAGTAAATGTGGAGAGTATGTCAAATATAATCTTTCCGAGAGCAGGGGTGAAAATAATTATGTTTTTGGTAGCACAATGTCTTTTTCATAACATGAATGGGTTCAGGTGCACAACACAACTTCACACAAGCCAGCACTGCTGTTGGGCTCCATCTTTTTGTCCTGTGAGGAACAGAAAGATTAAAGGAAAGCTATTCATGTGTATGAGTGCATCGGAGCTCCTGACTCAATTTTGTGTTTTAAGAAATAAAATAACCGATTATACTTGGTTTCCCAAAGGACAGTGGCTTGTTGCTAGGCAACTTCTTTATGAAACTCACGCTGTGATAACTAAATACAGCTCCCAGTTAACTTCCAGGTAGCCTCTGATTTTAGAGGTGAGCAGCTGAAACAACCCATTAACACTGTTTCTCTTTCCTTTGACTGTTGGGGCGGGAAGGAGACCCCCCACGTGAGGAGGTATGAAGGGGCCGGGGGCACAGCTCAGATGGCACACAGACTAGGACGGAGTGTCGGCAGGTGACATCCAAACAGCGGTCTGCCTTTACGTGCCTCCTGCTGCCTGCAGGCACCAATTTAAAGTTTTGGCTTCAAGGCACAAAGTCATTTGTCCTGTCTGTCTCCCCACTTTCTTGGTAGTCAGCTAATGAGGCAGCAGATCCAAAGGTGCTGGCTGCTTCTGCACGTGTGCATGTGCCTGTGTGTTTAAAAAACATTAAAATAAGTGCTGCTTCTGAGATTTCCAGTGGGTTCTGCTGACTCTTTGGTCCCTCCAGACTCTTCTCTGCATCAGCAGTTTTGTATTTGATTTGGAACCTGTTCTAAATATGCTCCCCAAAGATGGGAGGGCATCATACAGAGTGAATAAGGCCCTGCACAGACTTTTGGTAACTTGCATGCTTGCCATTGTTTCAGAGAAAAGCCGGGTTTCACACACTACTGCTCAGGAGAACTCACTCACCAAGCTGTCCTCCTGTCCGATGATTGTCGTGCAAGACATTCTTGAAACTTCTGGTGATGCTGCTTGCTGTTAAAAATGAATTATCAATTCCATTCACCATTGCAACAGAAAGAATAAAATATCTAGGAATAAACCTACCTAAGCAGACAAAAGAACTGCATAGGGAAAATTATAAGATACCGATGAAAGAAATCAAAGATGATATAAATAGATGGAGAGATATTCCATCTTTCTGGATAGGAAGAATCAATATTGTGAAAATGACTATACTACCAAATGCAAGCTATGTATTCAATGCAAGCCTTATCAATTTACCAATGGAATTTTTCACAGAACTAGAACAAAAAAATTTCACAATTCGTATGGAGACACAAAAGACTCTGAATAGCCAAAGTAGTCTTGAGAAAGAGGAATGGAGCTAGAGGAATCAACCTGCCTGACTTCAGACTATACTACAAAGATACAGTCATCAAGACAGTATGGTACTGGCACAAAAACAGAAATATAGACAAATGGAACAAGATAGAGAGCCCAGAATTAAACCCATGCATCTATGTATGGGTACCTTATTTTTGACAAAGGAGGCAAGAATATACAATAGGTCAAAAACAACCCATTCAATAAATGGTGCTGGGAAAACTGGAAAGCTACATGCAAAAGAATGAAATTAGAACACTTCCTAATGCCATACATAAAGATAAACTCAAAATGGCTTAAAGACCTAAATGTAAGACCAGGAACTATAAAACTCTTAGAGGAAACCATAGGCAGAACACTCTATGACATAAATCAAAGTAAGATCTGCTATGACCCACCTCCCAGAGTAATGGAAATAAAAACAAAAATAAACAAATGGGACCTAATAAAACTTAACAGCTTTTGCACAGCAAAGGAAACTACAAACAAGGTGAAAAGACAACCCGCAGAATGGGAGAAAATTATAGCAAAGTAAACAACTGGCAAAGAATTAATTCCCAAAATATACAAGCAGCTCATACAACTCAATATCAGAAATACAAACAACCCAATCAAAAAGTGGGAAGAAGACCTAAACAGACATTTCTCCAAAGAAGGCATACAGATGGCTAACAAACACATGAAAAGATACTCAACATCTCTCATTATTAGAAAAATGCAGATCAAAACTACAATGAGATACCACATCATACCAGTCAGAATGGCCATCATCAAAAAGTCTACAAACAACAAGTGCTGGAGAGGGTGTGGAGATAAGGAAACCCTCTTGCATTGCTGGTGGGACTGTAAATTGACACAGCCACACTATGGAAAATGGTATGGAGAAATCTTTAAAAAAAAACCTAGGAGTAAAACCACCATATGACCCAGCAATTCCACTACTAGGCATGTATCCTGGAGAAACCAAAATTGAAAAAAAAAAAAAAACAAACCCAAAACACATATACCCCAGTGTTCATTGCAGCACTACTTACAATAGCTAGAACATGGAAGCAACCTAGATGTCCATCAACAGATGAATGGATAAAGAAGCTGTGGTACATACATACAATGGAATACTATTGCTCCATAAAAAAGAACACATTTGAGTCAGTTCTAGTGAGGTGGACAAACCTAGAGCCTACTATACAGAGTGAAGTAAGTCAGAAAGAGAAACATAAATATTGTATACCAATGCATGCATATAGAATCTAGAAAGATAGTACAGATGAATTTATTTTTAGGGCAGCAGTGGAGAAACAGACATAGAGAACAGACCTATGAACATGGGGGGAGGGGAGAAGGGAGTAGGTGAGATGTATGGAGGGAATAACATGGAAATTTACAGTATCGTATGCAAAATAGACAGCCAATAGTAATTTGCTGTATGACTCAGGGAACTCAAACAGGGGCTTTGTGACAACCTAGAAGGGTGGGATGGGAATGTAGATCGGAGGGAGTTTCGGGGGGAGGGGACATGGGTCTACCTATGGCTGATTCTTGTTGATGTATGACAGAAAACCACAAAATTCTGTAAAGCAATGATCTTTCAATTTAAAAAAAAGTGGCAGAAAATGTGTTTGTTCTGACATTTTGAAATTTGTATTTTGAGAGTTGATGTGGGTTGTCTGAATTAACCATAACCTTGGTTTTGATACTGTTTTAAGGGATCAAGTATTTATTCTGTTCAGAAACAGAATGAAGAAAATGGTTCTGTTATCCAAGAACTGTGGTTTAGTTTGACAAGCAGTGTTGGAGAAGCAGTGTCTGCTTGGTGAGGATAAAGCTGACCTTTAATCAGCTTGTCCCTCTGAGTCTTCCAGGCTTGGAGCTTCTCTGACTCAGCTATTGGTGATGGTGTGGATCAGTATTGATTAGATTCTAAATGTATAGAATAATTTTTCATTATTCAGAAGGAAACCCACATAAAGTAATATAAGAACTAGTTTTGTTAAATATATTTTATATTGCCCTTAAAATGATAAAATTGATTTAAGATATATTTGCTAAACCACCACAGGTGGGACTTCTTAGGTGACTGTTAGTTAGGGGAGTGGCTAATGTAGCCAAATAAACTGGGAGTTTGTGGACATGCAGGGACCAGAAAACAGATATCTGCCCAGGTACCAGGGGAGATGGGTGGAGTGTAAACCTTCCTGGGTAGGGGAGGGCTCAGGAAGATGAGAAGGTTATAAGTAAATGGAGAAGCTTGTACATAAAAGCTCTCAACCCTTTAGCATGCCAGGAGAATATGTATTTTGTAGAGAGGAGCACCATGAAACAGTAATATTGATGTCTTTTTTTATTGGAAACTAAAGGATTTGTCCAAACGTGACTCTTTTTTATTTTTAAGTGTCATATGCTGGTGACTGAATGATTGGTTATATTGTGGAAGGCAAAACAGAGCTGCTTTTGAAAATGGATTAATCCCACTGTCATAATCCCAGTATGACTGTCAGTTAATTGTAAAATCCATTCCTCTTCCCAGCAAGCAGTCATTGTGAACATGGTTTATTCAGTTTCAACCCCAGACGTGCACACGGACCACTAATGTGCTGCAGCGTGGCAGGCCGCAGCCGTGCGCTCCAGTCTCCATGAACAGTATGACTCAGTGATGGAGACCATACTCACCACAGACACTAAGCTGTTTTTCTGTAACAAAAATTGTGTTATTAGACAACACATTCATGGTAATGAAAAGAGGTTTTAAAGCTCAGATTCCAAACTATGTCCAAAAAAGGCATTGAAAGAAGTTAACTTTTGAGAGGTTAGCAGTTTAATAAACTACAGTCCCTTTTATCATGACAAGTGGTTAGACTTTGATTTAAAAATTCCAAAAGACTCCACTTATTGCAAAATCTGGAGCCTTTATGCTGTCACAAAATGTTCTTTTTCTTGAAGGGTGAGCACAAAACCCAGAGAAGGAAGATGGTGTGCAGGTGCAGTGGCAGGAAGTGCTAACCACTCTTACAACCTGTCTTTCAGGAGAGAACAGTGACCATTCGGAGACAGGCTGTGGGAGGATTTGGACTGAGCATCAAGGTAGCTGTCTCTCCATCTGTCCTGCAGAGCATGTGCTTAATGCTTGCATTTCTGTGAACTTTAATTCTTTGTGCTATTGTGCGTGTGCTGTCATGTCCAACTCTTTGCAACCCCATGGACTGTAGCCCACCAGGCTCCTCTGTCCATGGGATTCTCCAGGCAAGAACATTGGAGTGGGTTGCCATTTCCTTCTCCAGGGAATCTTCCCAACCCAGGGATCAAACCTGCATCTCCTGTATCTCTTGCATTGCAGGCAGATTCTGTACTGCTGAACCATCAGGAAAGCCCTTTAACTTTTTGCTCATTGATAATTAATTAGACGAGTGCCTATAGAAAACTTCTCAGTATTTGCACTGAGATGTGAAATAAGTAGGCTCTCAAAATCTTAGCCACCTTTGGATTTAGAAATTTTAGAAAAGTATTTTGGAGTCGCTCAGTCATGTTCAACTCTTGTGGCCACATGGATCGTGGTCCACCAGGCTCCCCTGTCCACAGAATTCTCCAGGCAAGAATACTAGAGTGGGCTGCCATGCCCTCCTCCAGGGGATCTTCCTGACCCAGGGATTGAACCCAGGTCTGTTTCACAGCAGGCAGATCCTCTACCGTCTGAGCTGCCAGGGAAGCCCCATTTGGGAGATTTACCTTACCTGAAATTGAATGCAGCTCATTAATTTTCTTTATGTGGTTTCATCTAGAATTTCAAGTACAGTCTTCAAGTGTGCATATCTTGTAACCAGTCAGAGCAGAAAAATCTGGGTTGTCAGTGAAAGGAGCCAGGATGTGTGTCAGGTTCATATAAGGTCCGATAATAAGTTAAATATTGGTTTGATTCCAGTTGTCTTTTTATTCTGTTCAGTTTTCTTTTTTTTGTTTAAGAAATTGAAAACCTCATGTCCTAGGCCAAGTATGCAGGAAGACTCAACGTTTTAATTTCTGAATTATTTTTAAAATTGACCATCTCTCTCCTGTTCCATTCATTATCAAATTTTAAAGGGTTTTTCTTCCTGTATGTTGTTAATTATTAAACATGCAACACATCTGCAATTTAACATCATTGAAACAAAGTATATGTTTTAAAAGGATGGAAAATTACATAAATATTGAAAAAAATTACCTCAGTGATTTTAAATGCCCTTCAGAAACCCACATCTGTGCAGAGATCAATGGAATGTAACTTTATCTTGGTTGTTGGTTTAGATACTTTGCCTGTGTGGGGTGAAAGCCATACATCTCAGGTGTACATTTCATGAAATTTTAACACAACTCAAAGTATAGATGCTTGGAAAGTAGAACTCTAAGCTTGGTGAACATCAGCTCTAGTTACATTATGAAAATGACTCAAAAATCTGATCAGTGTGGAATGGCATGATCTTGTCAAGCAATGAGAGTATTTCTATCTAAAATGTTAATTTTAAGATATATCTTTTACTTTCACTTTATCATCAACTAAGGCCTACAAGAGATGTAGGACAAATTATAAGGTGTGGAAATGAGGCAGTGGGAATAAACAGAGGCAAGTTTTCATGTTGGTTTTTTTTTTTCCATATTTATTGAGATTGTCATGAAGGAACTAAAGGTACCACTGAAGATGTTGTCCATGAAAAGAGAACAACAGCTGAATGTGGCTGAAATCCATTCATGACAGCGGTTTCATCTGACATCAGCACTGATGTTTCTGGTAGTGGAGCTGTGTGAATTCTGTGCAGGATGGAAATGTTCTTCTTTTTGTTCAATTTCCATTTAGAGTTAAACCCAAAAATAGTGTTACTCATTTTACTGAATTATCACGTTTCAGTTCAGTTCAGTTCAGTTCAGTCGCTCAGTTGTGTCCTCTTTGCGACCCCATGAATCGCAGCACGCCAGGCCTCCCTGTCCATCACCAACTCCTGGAGTTCACTCAGACTCACGTCCATCGAGTCAGTGATGCCATCCAGCCATCTCATCCTCTGTCTTCCTCTTCTCCTCCTGCCCTCAATCCCTCCCAGCATCAGAGTCTTTTCCAATGAGTCAACTCTTCGCATGAGGTGGCCAAAAGACTGGAGTTTCAGCTTTAGCATCATTCCTTCCAAAGAAATCCCAGGGCTGATCTCCTTCAGAATGGACTGGTTGGATCTCCTTGCAGTCCAAGGGACTCTCAAGAGTCTTCTCCAACACCACAGTTCAAAAGCATCAATTCTTCGGCACTCAGCCTTCTTCACAGTCCAACTCTCACATCCATACATGACCACAGGAAAAACCATAGCCTTGACTAGACAGACCTTTGTTGGCAAAGTAATGTCTCTGCTTTTGAATATGCTATCTAGGTTGGACATAACTTTCCTTCCAAGGAGTAAGCGTCTTTTAATTTCATGGCTGCAGTCACCATCTGCAGTGATTTTGGAGCCTAAGAAAATAAAGTCTGACACTGTTTCCCCATCTATTTCCCATGAAGTAATGGGACCAGATGCCATGATCTTTGTTTTCTGAATGTTGAGCTTTAAGCCAACTTTTTCACTCTCCACTTTCACTTTCTTCAAGAGGCTTTTGAGTTCCTCTTCATTTTCTGCCATAAGGGTGGTGTCATCTACATATCTGAGGTTATTGATATTTCTCCCAGCAATCTTGATTCCAGCTTGTGTTTCTTCCAGTCCAGCCTTTCTCATGATGTACTCTGCATATAAGTTAAATAAGCAGGGTGGCAATATATAGCCTTGACGTACTCCTTTTCCTATTTGGAACCAGTCTGTTGTTTCATGCCCAGTTCTAACTGTTGCTTCCTGACCTGCATATAGGTTTCTCAAGAGACAAGTCAGGTGGTCTGGTATTCCCATCTCTTTCAGAATTTCTCAGTTCATTGTGATCCACACAGTCAAAGGCTTTGGCATAGTCAATAGTCACATTTAAGCCTAGACACATTAAGAAATATAACATTTAAGCCTAGACAATTCTTAAAACCTTAAGAATTTTGCCAATAAATCATTTCAGTTTAATATTTACATTATTTCACACAAACAAAACTCTTATACATGTAATAGTTATTTTCTAAATAAAATAAGTATATATTTTCCATTGAAAATATAGGCTACAGAAGCAATATTTGAATTGTGATTGGTGCCATATATTAAGAGATTTGACAAAAACATGAAATTATTTTATAATTCTTGTGACAAACCGACCAACCAGAAATAAAAAACATCAATATGTTTTATTTAGAATATTGTCCATTCAGCCTGAAAACTTTCCTTTTAGGGTTTTCTACTTTAGGTTTCTCAGTACTTACCACTGACTCTTGCTTTCCTACATTAAAAAAAAAAAAAAAAAAGATTTTAAGCTATCATTCTGTTAAGGTATTTCAAAATGTAATTATTTATTCATTCAGTTATTTTAAATGGCAACATTTTATGCAAATTCCTTTACCCTGTAAATTGGGTAAACCTACTGTGATTATCTATTTGAATTACTTCCTTTGCATCTGAGAATTAAACGTAAGGGGCAGTTTAAGAAAGTATTCTGGCTAAAAAGCAAAATTCGTATTTTAACATTGCCCATTTGTTTGCTTATCTCCCAACTCGACAAGTCAAGCGGCTGACCCAGGGTGCAGTGGGATGAACTCTGGAGGTGTGGGCGCACACGTTTACACCTGGCCCGGCCCTGCATCTCCAAGCCACAGTTCACCCCCCAGCCCCTACGGTGAGCTGAGAGCAGAGAGGAATGCGCCCACCGGCAGGCCTGAGACTTGCCCCCTCGGCGAAGTGCCCCCAGGGTTTGTGTGGGGTGCACCCTCTTGCCCTCTGGCCTCCTGTCCTTCCTTTTACATCATCTTCACTCTCATACTGCTTTTTAGGGTCATTCCCATATCTGCTATAATTTAGGATCTTTTTTCCTGGCCGTTCTTTGGAATTCTTCATGGCGGCTACCAAGTCTCACAGTCTTCCTTGATTAAAATATCTCTCAAAAGTCACAAACTTGGGTGTTTTTCCCTTGTATTAGTTTTTGTTTTTGTTTGCCTCTCAGTAAAATGCCAAGCTCTTCTAATTGTATTTTTAGATTTCAATAAAAGGCTGGACATAGAATCACTTAACTCTCCTCTTACCATCACCTACTTTCCTGGGTTCTCAGCCTGAAGCCACTTTTCTGAAGGGTTCAGGTTCCTGCATCCACCTGGTTTATACCCTCGGCTTCTCTGCAGGCACCCACTGTCCACACTGATCTTCACGTGGCCTCTGGTTCCTGTCCAGGTTGCCACTAGTCCTACTGCATCTTCCGGTTCTTTTATCTGGACCATCCAGATACTTACATTTCTAAAAATAACGTAATGGTCTCCACATTACATCCCCGATAATCACCAGTGTTTCTCCCCCAGGGATCTAATAACCTTGCATTTTTCCCCATTCTGCTTTTAAGAATCACCATATAATCACCTTAAAGTAAGCTGTCGTCTTGACCTTGTCAGACTTTAATTTTTTTTCTGTTTATCTCTCAAAGTGCAATACCATCCACTTGCATATTATTAAATCATACCTCTGGTCATTGTGATTAAAATAATCACCTTTTAGAGAAAGAGTGTTTTGAATATTATTACTAGAAAGATGTCTTATGGGGTATTTTTCAAAAGACTCAGTTTTTCTTACCTAAATAAGTTGATGGACCAAGGAAATGTCTGTGATCAAAGATAAGATTTCTATCTGAAGTCTTGAACTTTGCAGCAATGTGAAAATCTAAGTATTATTACCATTAAAATTATCATTTATAAACAATAATTTCTAATAGTTATTAACCGCTCTTGAACCGCCAGATTCTGAGCTAAATATATTCTGTGTCCAGAAAGTAGACAGCTGTTGTTGGACCTCTGTAGACAACAAGATTTAGTATTAAGAGGTTAGGTTATTTACCATTTGTTATAACAGACAGAGCTGCACATAAACCCCATCAAAGCTGATGACAGAGTCTTGACTCCCAATAAATATTCTCTCTAGCTGTACAACCAGCATGAAATAATCTCTATGCTCTCTATTTGAAAACAACAACAATGCTTCCTCTCTAAATTATTCGCCTTCTGGTTTACTTACAACTGAAATAAACAGATTGAAATGTCCAGCAGCAAGCAAACAATTTCCTAACATCAAGGACTGGGGATTAATTGTATCAGATTCACCAAATAAACATGCACGTCTTCATAGTAATTGTCATAAATGTCTGCATTTTAATTTATTAGTGATTTCAGGGCAAAAGTCTGTAGATACCAAGTGTTGCTACAAGCACACACGTATTTGTATTCATTTGCTCACTTTGCCCGGTTCTCACTCTTTGAGTCTGAGGCTTCTGTCTCCACCAGTGTCAACAAGGATACCTCTGTGCTGCAGAAACAGGAGTGTGACAGGGCAGGTAGTTGAGCTCAGTTAGAGAGTGTGCCGGAGAAGGCAATGGCACCCCACTCCAGTACTCTTGCCTGGAAAATCCCATGGATGGAGGAGCCTGGTAGGCTGCAGTCCATGGGGTTGCTAAGAGTCGGACACGACTGAGCAACTTCACTTTCAGTTTTCACTTTCCTGCATTGGAGAAGGAAATGGCAACCCACTCCAGTGTTCTTGCCTGGAGAATCCCAGGGACGGGGGAGCCTGGTAGGCTGCCGTCTATGGGGTCACACAGAGTCGGACACGACTGAAGTGACTTAGCATAGCATAGCATAGAGAGTGTGCACTAGTTCCAAGGGCCAGGTAAAACCACCAATGAATTATCATTCAAAGGATGATTTTCTAAATTAAATAATTTATTGGGTTGTAGTTCACATACCATACAATCTACCAACTTAAAATGTACAAGTCAGTGGTTTTTATTATGTTCACAGATGTGTGCACTCCTCACTAAGTCAGTTTTAGAACAGTTTCATCAACTGAAGAAGAAACCCGTAGCTTTCAGCCACCGCCCCCAACTCTGTCTCAGCTCTGAGCAGCCAGCAGTCTGCTCTCTGCCCCTACAGATTCCCTATTCTGAATTTCCATAGGAAGGCAATCATAAATCATGTGGGAAAGACCATTAACTTTGCCATAGCTAAGCTGAGTGGTTTTGGCAGGTCAACACCGCATTCAGATGGATAAGAACGTTGTCCATGTTCTCAAAATGATGTTCCTTTAGGTGCATCTCCTGGACCTGTTGACTGTCTGTGTATTACAAGTATTCTCCTTTCTCTGAATGGATCTGTGATGTTGAAGTCTATTATCTTTTTCTTTCTGGAGCCCAGAATATGACTGATTGATTGTAATGAAAAGATTGAGTTGAAAGGATTTATTTGGCAAGATTCCCAGTGTTATTAAAAACATAACTGAGTTTGGTTTAGTGGAATTTCATGGTTATACTAGAAAATCATTATATAGTCTCAAGCTCAAAATGCTTTAACTGAGGCCTTATATCCTGGTACCTATAGAACTAGCTATAGAATTGATTATCCTTTGTGAAAAGGCTCTCTCAAAACTGAGTGACGTACTTTTTAATATTTTCTGGGATGCAATTTAGATTGTCACCTCACTTTTTCTAATCTCATTTTACCCTGGATCAACCGAGCTCGAGTAATTCATTTACTTTCTATAAACCATGGCCAAAAGCCTTGCAGCCTGACCGGCCTTAGGGTAGGTCGGGGAGAAGATGATGAAGGGAATCTGCCCTGACCTCAGGTTCTTCATATTCTAGAGGGAAAAGAGACACTGATCAAAGTGTCATGCAGAGAAATGTGGTCCCAGGCATGGCCCAGGGCATGTGCACAGAGGCTGATGGAAGGACTCTGGCTGTGTGTGAGCAGAGTCTTAACCTTACACCTGGCCAAGGGTCAAGGGGAAAAGCACTGGGGGCCAAGGGGTCGTGCTTGCGGAGGAGGACAAAGGTCCAGGATAAAGCAGAGGGGAGGCTGAGGTCACTGGACCTTGGCTTTTATCCCACGTGCAACGTGAAGCCTGTCACCAATTGTAAACAGGGTGAATCATGTTATCTGCTTTCTGTCTGGAAGGTTTTGAATCTCCCTAGTTAGGTCCAGAGCTAAATCTAATTTACTTTGATAAAGCTGGACTGCTTTCACATTTCATTAAATAAATGAAGGCACAGTGATCTTCAGTTCCAATTTTATCTTCTGAGTTTTGTCTTAAAAATCTCTCTCTAATCAATTAATAAAGTGATCTCCTTAAATTAGCTTTAAAATTCTCTCAGAGCCTCAAATGTCTGATTAAAAACATAGTAAAAATAAAACACTTTTGGATTCAAATCATTGAAATTTCAGAAGCAATTTTACATATAAAAGAAAAATGTTGACCAAACAGGGGTTAGTTACACCTTATTATTAAAAGATAGTTGTAAGTCTCAGGTATTGAGAGAAGGATGGATAGCTGAGTTGACCCTCAGAAAACTGGAACCCCTAGACCAAACCTGGGAGAGACTTCCCACTCTCCTACCATGGTAGCCTGCACTAAACACCTGAGCATCAAGAAAACCTTTGAATTCAGTACTGCAAGGAGAGAAGACGAACAGCTGAAGGAAAGTGCTATGACACCAGCTGCCGGCCTAGAGTGACGTACATGGGGTTCTCCTCTGCCCCCAACACCAGAACCATATCTGGATGGGTCTGTTTTCTCTCTTTATGTCACATAAAACTTCATCACTCTATGCTTTGTTTTAATCAGCATTTTCTTCTAAGAAATGGAGATGTATTCTGAAAATTTTTCCCATTTTTGAAGTATCTCTAGGAACTATCTGTAACCATACACCTTTGATTCCATTGTTCACCTTCTTAGTTTCTACTCAAAATCTTTCTGCAAAGTATTTTCAAGAGTGAAAAATTTTAGGTCTGAGAAAGCTCTAGAGTTCATTGTTTCACTTATTCATTCAACAAACATTTCAAAGCTTAAGAAAGCATCATTATTCCAGGCACAGATATTACCTCAATGTAGGAAACAAATTTGATCCCTAGGTTAGGAAGGTCCCCTGGAGAAGGGCAAAGTAACCTACTCCAGTGTTCTTGCCTGAAGAATCTCATGGACAGAGCAGCCTGGTGGGCTACAATCCATGAGGTTGCAAAGAGTGGGACACGACTGAAGCAGCTTAGCATGTGCACACAAGCAGGAAACAAATAGCCAAACCAAAGAGCCAAGACAAATACATAAATAAGTCCATTGCTGTTGCAGAACTTACTCTGTGGTTGGGGACAAGGGAAGGAGAAAGAAAATACATGATGAATGCAGGAAATGAAGAAGACGGTAGAAGAGTAGAAGCTGATGAATATAATGGGAGAAGATAGAACAGAACGCAGGCATGGGGAACCCAGAGCCCTAAACCTACGCTTGAAGGTCCTTGGGTCCTGATCCTGTGGGGTTTCCTGTGCTCTGGAAGCACATGTATGCACTGTGCCCTCTGTCACAGTCCTCGGCTCTGATCATGTGAAGATTGCCCTGGACAGGATCAGGGCGCCATGACACAGACCAGGAGGCAAAAGCAGGACCCAGAGCCGAGGAAGCTCACACCAGAGACTCTGCCCAGAACTCGTGTGGGTGGGGGGTGAGTGTCTGCTCGGTGAGATGTGGTGAAAAAGGGCACTGATGGGTGGGTTTGAATTTCACCCTGGGTAAGGCAGCTTTCAATATTTTTATCACATCGCTTCCTAATACCCCAGAAGTAGAAAGGACTACTTGTCAAGAAAAATTTCAGAGCCACAGAGAAAAATTTTCTCGACTATCGCCTCTCTTGGGCTTTCCGGGTGGCTCAGTGGTAAAGGATCTGCCTGCCAATGCAGGAGACGCAGGTTCGATACCTGGGTCAGGAGGGTCCCCTGAAGAGGAAACGGCAACCCACACTGGTGTTCTTGCCGGGGAAATCCATCCCATGGACAGAGAAGCCTGGCGCTACAGTCCATGAGGCTGCAAGAATCTGACACAACTGAGCATGTGTACATTGTCTATCTTATTTTTAAGTTTATTGAAACTCAGTGCTAAAAATGGACATTCATGGGAAAGAATTGTCTATTCTAAAATAATTTTTGCCCTTGAAGGGAGAAAGGCTTAGGGATTTACTTATTCTGAAGCTGCAGAAGCCCCAGTGGAATTTAGATCTTCTTTTGAACTACCCACATTAAAAGTGCCATCCTTACCTTCTATGTGAAATCTTACTGTTTAATGAACTTACTTGACTTTTTTAACTATTGCTTTCAACCTTCTCAACTCTGTTACATAAAACAGTAATTTATACAGTTACTTCAGGAATTTATTTTCTTTCACATAAGTTCAGTTACTTATTTTTCGGTATTTTTTCCTCTCATTTGGTCCATTAGCCAAAGCACTACTGCATAATTCTTGGTGGCTTACTGTGTTCTTCGGTATATGCTTCCATATAATGCTGATGACCTACCCCCTCCGTTAAGCATATGCACACTCTGCTTTTTGTCCAGTTTGTGCAGGTAGAGGTCTGTCTAGCTACTTAGCATTCCAAGGGGCCATTGCTTGGTTCCCAGCATAAAGCAACTTAGCTAGATAATGGAAATGCATAATTATCTGCTCTTTGGAACCCGAAATAAGAGTTTCTACGATGGATAGCATGGCTGGTCATTGGAGGAAATGTCTTCTTCAGGCATCACCATATTAATCTTAAAAAATTAACATTTTCAAAGTCAACTATTATTAATTCTTGGATGTCACAGTGAAATTCTAAACAGATAGGCTTCTTGGGAGCACAGTCTCCTTGATAGATTCCACGAGTTTATTTAAATTCTACTTAGTGTCTGTTCACCTGCTTTCCTTGGCCTGTATAGTTTCTGAACTAAAAGCTGAGCTTTTATTCTTTTGAGATGAAAAAGTGAAACATGTGATTTTTTTCTTTCCAGGGGGGAGCGGAACATAACATTCCAGTTGTGGTTTCAAAAATCTCGAAGGAGCAGAGAGGTAAAGTGTTCAGAGGGTGTCCTGTGGCTGCTTCCTGAGTGAGTCACTGAGGAGCAAGACTGTAGCTCAGAACCAGGAGATTGTACGAAATCTCTCAGTCCAGTTCCCAGGACCAGGCCACACGTGGCTGGTTCAGACCCTTATCCACACCCAGCCCCCTGCGGTGGGGCAGGCTGGTCTTTAAAAGAAGCATGGAGCTGATTCTGTTGTCAGTGGATTGACTGTCCAGATCTAGACATTTTCATAGGCACCTTAAACTTAAGGGAACATGAGAACATTAGTCCTCCCTCCAGACTGTAAGATCTGAAATGATGGGGTTAAATGGAAGTATCTCAGCATGGGTTTCAGAACTTGAGCTGAATCGTATGATTATTTTTTGCATTTCCGTTGCTTGTGAATCTTTTAAGATGCTACCCTTATAGACCATCTTACTTTTTGCTTTAATTACTTTTTCCTTTAATCCTCCTCCATCTTTGCCTTTGCCCTCAATCAGTTTTGGCTTTATTGAATTAAGAACTCTTACTTCTGTGTGAAGACAGTAGACGAGGCATAGTCAATTCTCCTTCTCCATTCACAGCTGAACTGTCAGGACTGCTCTTTATTGGGGACGCAATTCTCCAGGTATACATTTTACCATTATTTTCCATGTGTCACCAAGATACAGTCAGTTCACAGTATGCTCTTCAAATTCTCTCTCTCTTTCCTTTGCAGATAAATGGGATTAATGTAAGAAAATGCAGACATGAAGAAGTGGTGAGTCTTCTTTACTTTTTCTAATATTGTTATTTTCCCCATGTGCAAATGATTTATGGCATTGATAAAAACTTCCTTTTTTCATTAGGAACATATGAAACTAGTCCTGTGTGATATCAGATTTTCAAATAATCTCTTGTTTTATTTTTCATATTAGAAACAGATCAGTGAATATCACCTGGAACAAAATGTAATTCAAGAAATACTAAAGGAGGGCTATTTGCTATGTTTCCCAATTAATCCCCACAGCTTTCCCTTGTAGCTCAGTCAGTAAAGAATCTGCCTGCAATGCAGGAGACCTGGGTTCAATTCCTGAATCAGGAAGATCCCCTGGAGAAGGAAATCGCAACCCACTCCAGTATTCTTGCGTAGAGAATCCCATGGACAGAGGAGCCTGATGGGCTACAGTCCACAGTGTCGCAACAGTCGGACATGACTTAGTGACTAAACCACTACCAGAGCATGTCCACTAAGCATATCTCTAGGTGAAATATACCTCTAAATCTTTGCAAATCTTTGAAAGCTTATACATTCTCAGTTGCTCAGTCCTTTCTGAGTCTTTGTGACGTTATGGACTGTAGCCCGTCAGGTTTCTTTGTCCTTGGGATTCTCCACACAAGAATACTTGAGTCTATTGCCATTTTCTTCTCCAGGGCATCTTCCCCACCCAGGGTTCAAACTGGCAGGAGACTTAAGAGACACATGTGTGCATGTGCACAGGCGCACGTGCGTGTGTGTGACAGAGACAGACAACATTTAGAGACAGTTGATCTCAAGGCTCTGGTTTAGCACTCAGCAGCTACACAAAAAGGTCAGCCGTGTTTATTGTGAATTTTCTTGGATGTTGGTAAATGTGCAGACCTGAATTCGGGGCCCCAGATGTCCTAATTCACTCAGTTTAGGTGACCCAGGAATTTGTCTTTCAGCAGCCAGCCCAGTGGTGTCTTGTCAGCAACCTCTAATCGACACTTTGGGAGAAGCTGGGAGGTGGAGGAGCTTCCGTGGGGCTCAGGGAGGACATAAAAATATGATGCCGGAAAGAACAGCCAGTGTCGGGCACTTGGGAAATGTTTTTCACGGTTGATTCAATAACACTCATAGAACCTTCACTGAATTTCCATATCAGCTCACATGGGAAAGGAGAGAGGAGAAATTATGTTTAAAGGTTTGTACTCAGGGGTCAAACAAAATGAAAATACCCTGAGCTTTCGGCTTCTCACAGCTTCAGTTCATTTGGTTTGTGAGGATGTGGCGCCTCTGCTAACAGCTACTTGGAGAAGACTCTTCTGACATATTTACATATTTCAGACCTCAAAGAGGCAGCTTCAAGTGTCTGAAAAGCTCCAGCTCCACGAGTAGAGTTCTGGAGGGTTCTTCGTGGGACGGGCAAGGAGTGTCCCTTTACATCACTCCTCTGCTGTTTCAAAAATCCTACTTGGTCCCCTTTGGCATCCCTGGTGAGCCTCGCAGAAAATGTATATACTTCAGATCTTATGCCACATCACATAGGTACAGGGAAAAGCAACATTTGAGAACAAACTTTTAGACAAATGATCTAAGTCACTTCAGTCGTGTCCGACTCTGTGCGACCCCATAGATGGCAGCCCACCAGGCTCCCCCGTCCCTGGGATTCTCCAGGCAAGAACACTGGAGTGGGCTGCCATTTCCTTCTCCAGTGCATGAAAGTGAAAAGTTAAAGTGAAGTCACTCAGTCGTGTCCGACTCCTAGTGACCCCATGGACTGCAGCCCACCAGGCTCCTCCGTCCATGGGATTTGCCAGGCAAGAGTACTGGAGTGGGTTGCCATTGCCTTCTCCAAAAATGATAATCGGCACAGCACAAACCACTGTGTTCTAAATGTATGTAAATTCCAAACAAAGCCCTGTAAGCAGAGATATTTTAACTTTAGTCTTTTTTTCAGAAGTACAGAGAGATGTTAAACTCATTGTCCAGGGAGCAAGAACAGGTGCATTCTCTTCCAAAAACGCATGCTATCAATGGAGTCCAGTTTGTGATGTGTTCTTCAGAGGCCGCAGTGAGCTTACAAGAACTGTGTGGAGCTTTGATTGAATAGATCAGCATGGCCTGAAAGATTTGTGGTTGTTGTTCAGTTGCTCAGTATTTGTGTCTGACTCTGCGACTCCATGGACTGTAGCATGCCAGGCTTACCTGTCCTTCACCATCTCCTGGAGTTTGCTCACACTTGTGTCTATTGAGTCAGTGATGCCATCCAATCATCTCATTCTCTGTTGCCATTTTCTCCTTCTGCCCTCAATCTTTCCCAGCATCAGGGTCTTTTCCAATGAGTCAGTTTTCTCATCAGCTGGCCAAAGTATTAGAGATTCAGCTTCAGCATCAGTCCTTCCAATGAATATTCAGGGTTTATTTCCTTTTGGATTGACTGGTTTGACCTCCTTGCTGTCCAAGGGACTCTCAAGAGTCTTCTCCAGCACCATGATTCGAAAGCATCAATTCTTCGGCGCTCAGCCTTCTTTATGGTCCAGCTCTCACACCTGTGCATGACTACTGGAAAAACCATAGACTTGACAATGCAATCCTTTGTCAGAAAATTGATGTCTCTGCTTTTTACTATGCTACTAGGTTTGTCACAGCTTTTCTTCCAAGGAGCAAGTGTCTTTTAATTTCATGGCTGCAGTCTAAAAGATTGGAACATGCTTGAATGGTGTTCACTCTGTTTCAAAGAAAAGGGACTTGAGATTGTATTGCAAATTGTATGTGGCCCTTTATAATAAGCTTTTATTCTTCTGAGAAGTTTAAACTTATCAGCTTTGAAATGTAGATGCTGATTTTCTTAGCTGGTTCCAGTCTTTCACTTTGCAACAGTGATTAGCAAGTTTTTGTCTTCACTGTCAATTATCTAAGTAAGCACCTCAGTGGGGCTGATTTTAATTAAATGTTTAAGACCAGACTTACATGGGCAGAGAAAGGCACCACAACCTGAGAGGTATGGATAGTTTTAGAGATATGGGTAGTCAGTGCCTCAGAGTCCCTGATTTAGAAAGAAACTGAGAAGGTATGACCGCAGGTTGTTTGCGCACCTGACTCTCTCTTGTTCACCTGCAGAGGTCACTGCTGTTAGAAGCAGCATTGTTCTTAGATGCCTTCTACAGGAAGCCATGGCTTCTACGATGAGCTGTAGGCTGGACTGTGTATATGGGGAATCCCTCCTCCTTACCCCTGGGTGCTCAGGGGATTGTGTTAATGGAATTCTTTACCCAGATGTCTAGAAATAGATCATCATGGCTTCTGCATCTGTTTCTCATGTTGCCAGTTGGAGTGAGTGATCTCAACTCTAGGCTGTACCCACCCCACCCTGGGAGCCCTCTTGATACAAGAAACCAAGAGAGAAAAGCTCCCAGTTTCCATATCAAAAAGGATTAGCACAGGCACCAACTTTGAGACATATGTGTCCTGAAAAAGAGTTTCATCCACTCTTTGTTGTTATGATCTTACTCATAAAGAGCATTAGATAATTAGAAGTGAAAATAACTGTCACTCTAATTCTGAATTTGTGAATTTGAACCAAACTCTACCAGAGTGTGTAATTTTTACAATAGCAGAAGGAGGAGCTCAAATTATGTAAATTAAAGGATTCATTCAAGCAATGATATCAAATTTTGATAAGAGAAACATAAAATATTGCTTAATATAATTTTGATTGTTATAATATGTGCTTAATTCAAAATTTTCATTGGAATAAAAATAACATTTACCTTTTTAGCTCAATCAGAAAATGACATTGCAAGGGTTTGTATCACATCATCTGCAAATGAGGCATTAGTTTATATACTAGAGGTTTTGTGAGTTACCAAGAAACACATTCAGGATGTGACTTGGGACTACAGATCAATTTAGACCTTGGCAAAAAGGTTAACTTGTCACTGAGTTACAACCATGTTTTACCTAACTGCTGACAATTCCCATGTTCTCAGTTTGAAAATAGGTTTTAAGGTCCAACCGATTAATATTTTCCTCGAGGACTCTGACCATACTGGCCTTTTTTTCTTTGGATCAACTACTACCAACTAAAGCCACACATGAAGTAATTTAACTTTTAATATTTCCCACTGGTTTGGGAAATGTTAAGTGCAAAGGCAACAATGTGGGAAATATTGTTTATTGAATCTGTGAATTTAGAAAAGCAATAAAATATTCAGAACTCTGTGATTTTGGAAAAGCAAAAAAATATCCAGAACTTGCCTTATTTACATCCTTAGGTTTTCATTATCACCTTTAGGAGTTCCTTCTCACAAGTCTGTCCCCTAATTAGGTTATGAATAGAGACAGCACAGGAGATAAGTTAATTAATTTTCCTCCTGGCTACAGACTCTCAGCCAGTCCCTATCTGGCTATTAACAGGGGTCTGTACTTTATTTCATTTCCTTGGTTTTTGCCCAGTGTTTCTTTTCCTGTCCCAGGATCCCAGCCAGATCACACATCACAGGGAGTTGTCAAGTGTCCCATGGCTCCTCCGGGCCGTCATGGTTTCCAGGACTCCTTTTTTCGATAACACTCAAGGTTTGAGGAGTAGGGGTCAGCTGTTTTGTGCAATATGTCTCAATTGGGAGTTTTCTCATGTTTTTCTTGCAACCAGACTGGGTGTTTGTGTTGCAGGAGGAAGGCCACAGAGGCACAGCCCATCCTCATCCCGTTTCACCATGTGTACGCACCTTCCTGACTGAGTGGCCAGCGCTGGGCAGAGGCTGAGTGTCAGGTCTCTCTGCCTGAGGCCCTGCGTGCTTCGCGCATGCTCTGCTCTGAGGAAGGGGGTCGCAGTGCAGACCCCACACTCAGTGGTAACATGCTTCTCTCTCACGGGGTGGGCTGTCTGCCTACGTTCCCTGGAATTCTGCTGCACAGGAGATCTATCTGTTTATCCTCAATGTTTAAATTTTATTCCATCATTCTGATAGATCAGTAAGGGTTGTGGACCTTGTACTCTGGGCTATAAGCTCTTTTCAAGTGGTTTTAGTGTTGCTTTGCAATAGTCCTTGGGCTTTGGGTTTTTTTTTTTAGCATTTTCTCAGTTTTTACACTAAAAGTTGTTTTAGGCGCATCTTGCACATTTCCTGCTAAGCCAGGAATCAGCCATTTCTCCCAGAGGCCCTGCTTTCCCTTGTTGGAGAACATCTGAGAAACTACGTTCTTGGAGCTGGGTGCTCATTGCTCCGGAGCAGCTGTGCCTCTGAGGCCCCTCGGCTCACAGGACAGGAGGTGTGTGTGAATGTGTGTGTGTGTTTGTGTGTGAATGTGTGTGTGTACCGAAGTGCTCACATACCTACTCACACATGTCCATGTCCATGTCCATATCCACATTAGGTTAAACATGAGGCTACATGGCTGCCTCCAAGGAAAGCCATCATCACGTAGATGAACGACTAGAACTAGCCCCCTCCCTTTGCTTATCTGTAACCCCCCTCACTGATGAAAGTGAAAGAGGAGAGTGAAAAAGTTGGCATAAAGCTCAACATTCAGAAAACGAAGATCATGGCATCTGGTCCCATCACTTCATGGGAAATAGATGGGGAAACAGTGGAAACAGTGTCAGACTTTATTTTTTTGAGCTCCAAAATCACTGCAGATGGTGATTGCAGCCATGAAATTAAAAGATGCTTACTCCTTGGAAGAAAAGTTATGACCAACCTAGATAGCATATTGAAAAGCAGAGACATTACTTTGCCATCAAAGGTTCGTCTAGTGAAGGCTATGGTTTTTTCCAGTAGTCATGTATGGATGTGAGAGTTGGACTGTGAAGAAAGCTGAGTGCTAAAGAATTGATGCTTTTGAACTCTGGTGTTGGAAAAGACTCTTGAGAGTCCCTTGGACTACAAGGAGATACAACCAGTCCATTCTAAAGGAGATCAGCCCTGGGATTTCTTTGGAAGGAATGATGCTAAAGCTGAAACTCCAGTCCTTTGGCTACCTCATGCGAAGAGTTGACTCATTGGAAAAGACTCTGATGCTGGGAGGGATTGGGGGCAGGAAGAGAAGGGGACGACAGAGGATGAGATGGCTGGATGGCATCACCAACTCGATGGATGTGAGTCTGAGTGAACTCCGGGAGTTGGTGATGGACAGGGAGGCCTGGCTTGCTGCAATTCATGGGGTTGCAAAGAGTCGGACATGACTGAGCGACTGAACTGAACTGAACCCCCCTCAACAGATGGCCACACCATCTGCCGTCTATCGATTTAATTGTTCTAACCCAGTACATATGTACAGCAGGATCAGGATGGTTAACCCACTCACCAGTGAGCAAACTCCACGAGGACAGTAGAGGATTGATGTACATTTCCTTTTTGCCTTTCGTATTCTAGATTTCATTAGTTTTAGGTCAGTTCCACTCCCCCATGCCCTACAGGAAAGTGGCTACAGACACTAATAACACAATCTTGTTGCCTTCTGTTCTTCATCCTAACATCCCTCAACCTCCCAAGTGACTCCTTTAAAGGTCTGCACACACCAAGGCTCACTCACCTTTTGCTGCACACCCTACAAGTTTTGATAAGTGCACACACAGCATTGCATCTCCACCATCATGACACCATGCAGAAGAGTTCCACATCCCTAAAATATCCTCCTCAACCATCCCCTCTCCCCCACACCAGCGATCCTCTGGAAATAACCATCTCACTGCCTGCAGAGTTTTGCCTTCACCAGAATGTCATACAGTTGAAATCATAGAGAATGTAGCCTTTTCAGACTGGCTTCTTTCACTTAGCAATGCCATTGAAGAATGATCCATGTAGTTTAGCTCTCGATGATTTATTTATTTTTGAGCACCAAATAATATTTCAGGGTCTGGACAAGGCAATATTAAGCAATTTCACTACAGTTTTTCTTTAAATCTATTTACTCATTGGAGGATGTTGTGCTTACTTCCAGTTCACAGTCATTATGAATACAGCTGTTATAAATATTTGCATGCAGGTTTTTGTGTGGACCTAAGTTTTAAATACTTTGAAAATAACTTAGCAGGTATATTGCTGGTTATATGGTAAGATTTTACTTACTTTACAAGAAGCTGCCAAAACTGTCTTCTGAAATGGCAGTGCTATTCTGCAGTCCCTCCATCAGCAGTAAAGGAGTGTCCCGTGCTCTGAATCCTCAGCCACAACTGGTGTCTCGAGGTTTGTGGATCTGAACCACGTGGGCAGGGCTATCTCATTCTGCTAATGTATGATTCCTTTTTTTTTTTTTAAACTTTACAATATTGTATTAGTTTTGCCAAATATCAAAATGGATCCACCGCAGGTATACCTGTGTTCCCCATCCTGAACCCTCCTCCCTCCTCCCTCCCCATACCCTCCCTCTGGGTCTGTATGATTCCTTAATGACAGATGATGGAGGACATGTGTTCATATGTTTATTTGCCCTCTTTATATTGTCTTTGATGATGTCCATTCACATATTTTGCCCATGTTTACATCCAGTTGTTTGTTTTCTTATTGTTGAACTGAACAAAGTTTTATATATATATACATATATGTATATATACATAAGAAGTAACTCTGTGTGTGTATTGGATACAACATAAATAAATGGTTTAAAGATATTTTCTCCCTGTCTGTGGGGGAGAAAATTGCTTTTTAATTTTCTTAAAAGTATATTTTACAGAACAAAAGTTTTTTAATTTCAATAAAGTCCAACACATCAATTATTTGATAGCCATAAAGATTGCTTTATTTCCTTCTTTAAATCTATGTAACCTTAACTTATGTTTTGTTTCCATCATATTAGAAACAAGTCTGGAAGCTTGCAGCATGATTTGAATGCTCATATGAATATGAGAAAATGTGTCCTTATATGTCGTTTTCTTGTTCCTGGTCTCAGTGGGAAGGGAATTTCCCATCATTAAGTGTGATATGAGCTGTGTGTGTTTTGTAGATGTTCTTTATCAAGTTGAAGGAGTCCCCCTATATTTCTAGTTTGCAGAGAGTTTTAATCAAGGACATATGTTGAGGCTTTTCAAATGCTTGTCCTACATCAGTTGATATGAATATACTTGTTTTGTTCTTTAAATATTTGATGTGGAGATAACATTGTTTGAATTTACAATGCTGAATCATCCTTGCTTACCTGGAATAAACCTAGTTTGTTTTGATGTACAACTCCTTTTATACATTGTTGGTTGGGTTTGATGTACTAATGACTTTTTGAAGATTGTTGCATAAATGCATTTGGGGCTGCCCAGCATCATATCAGCATTCCTCAAGGGATGTTTATCTACCTGTCACTTCAACTTGTGAGCCAGTGCCTTCCAACAATTATGTGCCACAAACAAAACTGAGTCGAAAACAGGAAGATAGACCATAAATCCCATAGAATAACACGATCCAAAAATCAGCAGTACAAAATAATGGAGTGGGTGTGGAGCCCCAGAATTTTCACTCATTGCAGGTGGAAATGCAAAATGATCAAGCCACCGTGAAACACCGTTTGACAGTTTGTTGCAAAGTGAAATATTATGTTATACAACGGAGCATGCATATTCACAAGTATTTAGCCAAGAAAAACGAAAACATATGTTCATAGAAAAATATGTATAGGAGGTTTTAGTGAAGCTTTTATTTTTAATCACCAAAAATTAGAGCCAACCAACATGTCCTCAACATATGAATGGATAAACAGACTGTACTGCAACCATAAATGGAATACTCTTCAGTGATAAAAAGGAGTGATTGTCTCAATCGATGCAGAGAAAAGCATTTGACAAAATTCAACACTCTTCCTTGATAAAAATAACAAGCAGGGAACAAAAGTAAGCTACCTCAACATAATAAACACTTTAAATGAAAAACCCAGTGTTAATATCATACTCAGCAAAAAAAAAGCTTTTTCACTAAGATCAAGAATAAGAAAAGGATGCCCACTTTTACCAGTTCTAATCAACATAGTATTGGAAGTTTTATCCAGTGCAACTATGAAAGGAAAGTAAATACATCAAAATTGGAAAATAAAAAAGATGATCTCTGTTCAGAGATGACGTAATTTCATTTTATTTTTGTGGATTTTAAATTTGAAAAAATGAGGCAGATAATAACCATGCTGTCAGATAATACATAAGAGTTATGCTGTGCTGTGAACCACATCTAAAAGTTTCTTTCACACTGACTTGATGGTGAAAGGCTCTTCAAAGATGTTTTATGTTCTTAAAGAAAGTATAATATGATGCTCAGATACAGATTATTTTGTGGAATCTAAGATTGATTACAAAATTTTTTGCTTTCATATCAAAAATCAGGCTGTAATTAGCAATAAAAATGTCTTTTTGAGAGAGTTACAGGTTGTGAAAATAAGGGAAAATACAGTTGTTTTTAAAGTGGTGTAGCTCAGATACTGAGTGAGAGACACAAAACCATGATTAGCATTATTTTTATTAACAAATATTGTATCCAGGGAAAGACTGAAGGCAAAAGGAAAAGAGGCTGGGCAGAGGAGGAGATGGTTGGGTGGCATCACCCACTCCATGGACATAAGTTTGAGCGAATTCTGGGAGGTAGTGAAGGGCAGGGAAGCCTAGTATGCTGCCGTCCATGGGGTTGGGAAGAGTCAGAAACGACTTAGCAGCTAAACAACAACAACTATATCTAGTGTGCACTCACGTCTCTGGGATAAAACAATTGTACTGGAAATTATATTTGTCCCTGTGAAGATTTTATGGTCTGAGATGCCAGGATCCACAAAGCAGAGCCCCAGTAGTACAAGGTACACTGCATCACATACACTGTACAATATCAGGCATTGTCAGATGCTGGTGATAGACAATATACAACACTTGCTTCACTTGGAGAGTTTTATTCTTTCTCCCTATAATTACTTGTGTTCCATCTATTCAAATAATGTGAACTTTATGTTTATTGGGTAGCAAATACATCTGACCAGATCAGATGAAATTCAAACATTTTTCTCTTTCCCTATGGTGAACCTTGTGAGGCAACACATGAAAGATGAAAGGCTCTCCATTTAGTACTCTGGATGTCAGGAGGTAGATCTCAGCATCCCCTTGACATGTTTCCTCAACAACTGGGATGGTCATACACATCTCCCAGTTACTTCAGAAAGAGCTGGATAGTTAGTCTGGGAAATGTTAAGAATTCCTTCAGAGTTTCTTTGCCCAAGCAACGTCAAGGAGAATATGAGATGGTTCTTACTGGGGTCCTTGGCCAGGCACTGCTGCTGCTCTGTCCATTCTCTGGTTTCTGCTCAGTGATGAAAAAAAAACAAAACAAAACAAAACAGAGTTCCTCCCAGCAGTGAATAGAAACAGGGCTGGACTGGAGTTCCAGCCCCATGTGCCACGCGGCACAGACTTGCTGATTGAGTCTCCTGTTTGTGAAACCCAGACGGGAATTGCCAGCCACGCTGGTGGGCGATGGCCCTGTGGGTCCAGTGGTCTGACTGTCCTCACCTCATCAATCTCCTTCCTCTCCGGGAGCTGTGCTGGGCAGGTGCTCTGTCTGGGGACACGGTTGCCCAGGTTGCTATGGAAACGGAGCCAGACTAGATGCAGGAGTAATAGCAGCCCTTCTCCTCTCATTACTCACAAGGTGAACCCTTCTCCTGCTCAGGACTCCAAATAGAGCTAAGCCGGTGGAGGGAGTATGAGGGGACGTCAGCCAGGAGGGGCAGGGGCAGGGAGCCCAGTGTTCCTCACCATCTGCATTTTAAGGGACGTGCTGGTGAGAATTACAGTCAGTGGTTTTCTCTGATACTGTTTCATTGGAAAGTACTCTCTGCAAGCTTATGTGCCCTTATTGAACCCTCATTCTTCTAAAATTTCTAACCGAACATAAGCCATTTCAATTTTATATCTCAAGTGACCAGCTTATAGATTTCTGAAATTGGCATTCATTGACCTGAATTTATTTAAAGAGATAGAGCTTAAAGTTCCTGTTGTTCAACCTTGGCTTCAGGGTCACATGAGACACATAGGATTCCCCATGGCCTCTGAGACAAGGCAGCTTTAAGACAAGACAGGCTAATGTCTGGGCACCGGCTGTGTTTCATGTATCGTCTCGATCAGTTCACCCTTTTGTGAACTGTCCTTGGGTTGAGATGATGGTGCCTGTTGGAGACGGAGGGGTGAGTGTGAGGTCTGAGCCTGAAGCTGAGTGACTGACAGAGAGGTTCCCGAAGAGTCTGTCTTGGTTTCTGTTTTGTCATCCCATCACTGGTCACTTTGTCAGGTACCAGATGGCAGGACTGTCCTCTGGGACTACTCTGTTGAAAAGAAGTAGAGTTCAAAGTAGAACAGGAGACTTGAGGGAGATTCCAGATGACAAAATAAAAAGGCAGTAAGTTGATACTCTTACTAAGGGCCACCCTTACACATTCTCAGTAATTTCAGATACGTCAGACAGGGACAGACATACACAGCTTCAAAATAAAGTGCCTGTGTTTTGCACAAGTTCATAACCATCTTCAGGGCTATAATCACCATGTCCCCACCATTTTGTGTGTGAAAGATTCCTCTGAAGACTGAAATCTGAAGTAATCATGAAGTAATAAACTCTATTTTCCTTCATGTATTTAGCAGCATATAAGGATTATTTTCTCCCCACTCATTTAACACATTATATTTGAAACTCACATCTATTTTCAAGTATTTGAAATGACCAGACGCCCAGAAAAATCACTGTTTTCTCATGGCAGGACAGCTGTATTTCTCCCTCTTGAATGTCTGTTTCCAGGAAGGTGCTGGCAGAGCCAGCAGTGGCCCCACAGCGCTGCTGACTGTACCAGAGCATTAATCCTGCTCTCCGCGTGCTCTGGGGAGCGGGGGTGGGGGTGTACCTAAAGTTCAAAGTGACATAAGAAATGATGCATGTGATAGAGTGAGATGAAAGACTACGGGAGAAAAGTGCACCAGCAACTCCACAGTGTTTACTTCCGAGTCCTGTGCTGCTGTGCAAACGTGTTGTGATGATGTGTGTAAACAAACACTTGCAGCTCCGGGCTTCAGCTGCTCTTCCAACGTGGGAGTCACCAAGTCCGTGCTGCTTCTCAGATCCTGACAATTCACTCCTGAGACAATCTCATACAGAGTTGTACAAAAATGAGGGAAAGTCTCTCCCTTCCTTCAAAAATTAGATAAAGCTTAGTTTTGAACCCATCTGTTCCAAATGACTTCTTAAAAATAAACTTTTTACCAATTTAAAATTTTTGTTAAACTGCCTAATAGAACATGAACTAGTCGGTTGACATACAATGTTAGAAAGCACAGTAAAATATTACTTGTGTCTTTGAAAAAATACTGCAATTAAAACAAATGCTGAAATAGTGTTACTATAGTGTATGAACTAGCTACCAATGTATTCTGCTTGTTAAGTTCAACTCATCTAGAATGTGGCATTTCACCCACTTTTATTACATAGAATCTTATTTTAATGAGGTCTTTTAAAGTGATGGAATTTTTAGTTATAGCTTCAAATATTACAGTAAAAGTGGATCAGGTGTTCTACATTCTCACCTCACTAAAGTAAATGATTTTTTCCATATTGAAATTCATCAATAGTTATTACTATATCCTGGTTATTAGAGCTGACATTGTTATTTAGTCAACCTCCATTCTTATTTGTAATATGTACCCAAATTGAAAACTTACTACATACTCGCACACTATTTTAGGGTGAAACTTTAGGAATTCAGAAGTACTAAAAATTTAGTAGTTCTCTTTAAAACATACAACTATATAAGCATTTTTGCTGTGATTTTTTTTTTAATTTTATGAGAATGTAACATTCAGACTTGAAATGTCTATATAAGGGATCCTGTTGTACTTTTTGTGTATGTGGAATGTTTCCCACAAATTAAAATGCAGGAAAGGTGATGAGATGAATGAATGTGTGAGATTCACCCTCAGGAACGTCACAGCACCTTTCTCCAGCTGTGATGTCCACAGTAATCCAATCCCCCATCCCTTCCTCCATCTGTCTTCAGCTTTTCCATCACTGTTCAGTGTCACTTTATGGTAAGAGATGGTATTTCTAAGTTACTTCAGACTTCTTTCTTATTTTCCACATTCCATGTGATACTTGCCTTCTCATGTTGATCCACCCACTACTTCCAGGGGTGACAGGATTTTCTGTATGCAGTTCTGCACCTCATTTTCCAGAGGGACAGTTCCGGCTGTCACACACGACTTACTGTCCAATCTGGTGGGCTACAGTCCCACCAGAGTCGTACAGAGTCAGACAGGACTTACACACACACGCACCGGCACCAGGGTTCGTGGGAACTATAGGCTCCGTCCTTGACCAGATGTCTCTTTCCTGAGAAGGCCCTGTCTCCACCCTGAACGCTGGCAGCACTCTGACCCCAACCGTCACCTGTAGGTATGGACACGCACACCTGTCCTCACAGAGAGGGGCGTGTGCCCCCCCACTGCTCCACAGATTCCCCTCAAATTTACATGTGAAAGTGGGAAGCCGAGGACCTAGTCCCACTCAAGAGAGCCCCATATAATAAGTACATTATTTCCCCCTACAGTTAGTATAAATAAAATGGTTATACAAGGAAACACTGTTTACTCAGTGTCCACAGGTCGTCACCATCTCAACATGGATAGTAAAGCTCGGTGTCATATCTAGTGCCAGCTTAGCTGTTTTGTCTGAAAAGAAGTTTGTTTAAGACCGTTCCTCAAAGTCATTCTCAATTTCCTTTTCCTCCAGAGGTCAGGACTCTAAGGAAATCATTTACTGCAGTTAACGACATATCAGCGGGGTGAGGCCAAAGTTAAAGGGAAGTCCTGTGTGTGTGTGTGGTGTGTGTGTGTGGTGTGTGTGGTCTGTGTGTGTCTCTCTCTGTGTGGTTGGTCTGTGTGTGTGTGGTATGTGGAACCCACAGTAGGCTCACCCCCAAGACTAAACCCTCCCATCAGCTGTGCACTCTGAGTGGTGTTGACATGTCACTGCAGGTTCATAACTTGTATCAAATGTCCCACTCAGCTCGAGTGTGTTGACCACGGGGAGGCTGTACTTCTAGAGGGCAGGGGGCCCAAGTGAAATCTCTGCACTTTCCCCTCCAGTTGGCTAAGAACCTGAGACTGCCCTACAAAAATAAAGTCTTCAGAAAACAAAATGGTAAAATAACCTCCAGCTATGAGCATTTTTGGCTTCATACACCACAGCGGTGGTGGGCGGCTAAATATTTCCTCAGAATCTCCTGTGAATTTAGAATGGCCCCCGCGGGAAGGCAGAAGGACAGAGAACACAACAGGATTCTACGCAGTTTCCTGTCTAACAGATGGATGGAGTTTATGGACATTTAGGTCACAGTCCGAACAGTTATCTTGTCCTGATTTAACAGAGTCAGCCTATACATATAGGAGTAGTTCCCTTTCCTTTTTCCATTTTTACTGATTGTCATCTTTTACCAACTTCTGTGCTTTTGCTCACGTACTCACCCAAGGCAGTATGAGAGAAAAACTGTGCCAATATGTCATCTGATTAAAATGGACATTTGATTTGCATCAAGAAATGTAAATGAATATGAAAACGATGATTGGATTTATTGGCGCTGATTTCCGATTGTGCAAGAAGATGACATTCTTCCTTATTCATGATGTGGAACCTGTATTTTCTACATGACAGTATCAGGCCAATTATCTCAATCCTGTTCTCTGAAAAGATGACTATTTCTGCATTAATTTTTTTAGCATACGTGCTGCTGAATCAAGCATGTGTTTCTGCATTAATTAAGAAACGAGTATGTGTTGAGAACTTGAAGTTGTGGTTATCCAGAAAGACACCCATAACTGACCTTTTATTGAAAACAAACTCAAAGTTCCTTTGCTAGGGTAAGGTTTTATAATTTTTGAAAAGTTTTTATTTATCTCGATGGCATTTGAACAAAATTTCAAGACTCAAGTTTACCAATATAAAGCTTCAAAAGAAAAGCTCTTGCCCATTAGCTATTTCTGGGTCAACTATATTTAACTTATTCTACTTTGTTCTCTTAATTATACTTGAGATTCTCACAGTGTTGTTTTTTATTTAACATTGGATATTATGTATTGCACACTTGCTGTAGAATGTGTGCATTTAGTGGCTGCTTTCCACTGCCTCACACACTCCAGTGCACTTGTATAATAATTATATAATTATTACATGCCACTGTGAAACAAGCTAAGTTCATAAATTCTTACTAAGCTAAAAACTAAAAAAAAAAAAAGAAGAAGAAGAATGGGAACTTTGCATGGGATTATCGTGAATCCATGGGAAAGTAGAAGAGAACTGATATCCTCACAGTTTTATGTCCGGAGGTGTCCATGATACACCATCTTCCTCCAGTTCAGCTAATCTTGTATTTATTTGTTGATATTAAATCAAAGCCAGTTGATCACTATACATTACTTTGTATCTGTGATATTCCACACTAAACTCACTTAATAACTCACCATGCAGTGATGTCTATAGGCTCTTAAGGATTTTCTATATTCAAAAATCATGTTACCTCTGAATAATGTGTTTCATTTCTTCTATTCAATTTTAATGATTTTTATTAGCTCTGTTCTTGCCTTATTACAGTAAAACCTGAAGAAAGATTAAGGAGAAATGAAATTGGTGGCCATTTTTGTCTCATTTCTGATCTCAAAGAGAAATGTCTCAGTAATTCACCATTAGCTGTGATGTTTCTTATACACTTTCTGTGTATCTCTTTATAATATGAAGGATACTTCTTTGTACATTCAATTTTCTATGAGCTTTTATCAAATGAATCGAATGAATGTAATCAAAGTCTTCTTTGTATCTATTAAAATGATTATATAATTTTCTTCATTTTAAAAATTTCCTACTTTTAACATGATGCTATGTATTATTTGTGTGTGTGTGTGTGTGTGTGTGTGTGTGTATGTGTGTCTGTGTGTGTGTATCTTATTTAATGCTCAGACTGGCTTAATGTTATTGTTCTGTCCTCAGGTCAGGGTTAGGGCCAATCCAGCAAAGTTGTTTATGCTATTTTGCTTTTTATTTCTATAATTTCATTTGATTTGGGGGGCTTCCCCAGTTGGCTGAGCGGTAAACAATCCCCCTGCAATGCAGGAGATGCAGTCTGGATCTCTGGGTTGGGAGATCCCCTGGAGGAGGAAATGGCAACCTACTCCAGCATTCTTGCCAGGGAAATCCCATGGACAGAGGAGCCTGGTGGGCTACAGTCTATGGGGTCTCAAAGAGTTGGACACAACTGAAGCGACTTAACATGCATATAGCACATAGAGACCAGAAGTCATTCTAAACCATTTTCATAGTCAGTTCTTTAATGATTTTATGATGATCATTTTTCTATAAGTTTAATAACAAATTATGTCCCCGTGGTTATTAACTGCTTCTTCACTATTTACTCTTAATTCTCCTCTTAGTCTATGTGAGTTTTTAAAATTATAGATATACATATCTTTTCTAGATATGTTTGCTATAAATAATCCTCAGCTTTATGAACTTCTTTTAATATTGCTAACATTTGGCTTGTTATAATATTTTGATAAATGACTATAATTTAACTGGTAGAAATAGACATAGTAATTCTATAATTTGGAAAGTGTGGAGAGTTGTTCTATATTTTCAGAGAAAGAGAAGAAAATATGCAATGATATAATGGAAAAGCAATACCTATTTATTCTTTGCGAACGTGTGTGAGTGCACTGGAACAATTTAATTAGAATTAGCACTCTGGTCAACATCTGCAGGGTAATTTTCTCATAGATCTCCAAATAGTGCATCATGGATGTTCAATGAATATTCAGTAAATTCATAAATATAGATCTTTCTGTAGACCTAAGATAGACCATAAACTCAAGAGAGTCTTGATGAATGTAAATGAAGGGCCATCACATCCTGTGTGAACAGGGACACAGAATGGTGGGGGAGGGAGGCTGTGAAGGCTGAGTGCCTGCAGCTTAGCTCATTCATCCTGTGCACCTCCCACTGAATGTTTGCAGCCACATCACAAGATGTGAGAGCTGGAAAAGACCACCCAGTACTTTAAGCTGCTGCAATCACAGAAATGTTTGCCGACACACTGATAGTGGTATCATTTTTATTATGTTTTCTATTAGGTTCAAGTTCTTCGGAATGCTGGAGAAGAGGTCACCCTGACAGTCTCATTCTTGAAACGAGCACCCGCTTTCCTCAAACTGTCACTGAACGAAGACTGTGCATGTAAGCATTTGTGAAGGATAGGTAAAATGCTCAAGTCATGCTTGCTTTCTGAACCATTATTTCCTGACAGTAATTAGTAGCTTCTTTTCAAAGTTGGGATTTCTACCTGAATACAAACATTTTGTCTTGATGTCACAAAGCGTTCAATTAACCTTTCTCCAAAGGGAACAGCTGTTGGTTTTGTTTCAAAATGTATTCACATTTAGCTATTTTCCAACTATAATTGGGGAAACATTATTTATTTTTAAATGTGTCATATTAAATATATACATTTTGTATCTCTATTGAATTTCATTCATAATGTTTGATGAATATATATTCTCTAAGTAGAAAGCAATATACTCTTATTCAACTACTGAATTTACTAAATAAACATTTACACTTAATCTGTCCTGATGAAAATATGGAGATTGAAGGAAGCCCTGGTCTATGTGAAAATGCAATAATTTTCATAAGAGCTACTTAAAAATTTCCATATCTATTTGAACATTATGAAATGAAATGCATACATCTTACAGGTTTTGCTAAAATCAAATAAGAGTATATTTTTAATGAAGTTTACATGAAATGAAATGCAAAGATCCTCAATTCTCAATTGGATCAGTTTTGACAAACGCATGTTTGCTTAGTCCACATGCATATAGCTCATAAAATGGTTCTGCTGTGCATCTTCCTATAAATAACATTCCCACAAAAAACCACTGACTTGATTTCTTGCCATCAAGTATTATTTTTTGCTTCTTCTAGAATTTTATGTAATGTAATCAAGCTGTTTTTATTTTTTTACATCTGGCTTCTTTCATAATGAACCATCTCATGTTACATATTTTCAGAACTTTTTTTTACATTGTTGCGTAGTGTTCCACTTGTGACTGTAGTAAAGTTGGGTAATACATTTTCCTGCTTATAGGCAAACAGTTTCCGGTGTTTTGCTATTGTAAAGAAAACTGCTGTAAACAATCCTGTACAATGATGGAGAGTCTTAGTATTTTATGTCACTACTATAACTGGTACTGTAAGTACCTAGGAGTGGAATTGCTGAGTGACAAGACAGATGTGCAATTAACTTGCTGACAAACTGCCAAATCTATTTCTAAGATGGGCATATATTTACAGATCTCTCAGTGTCCACTCCAGTGTGGGTGACAGTTTTGGTTGCTCTGTATTAATGCAATA
This sequence comes from Bos grunniens, assembly GCF_055505025.1. Classification (NCBI taxonomy): domain Eukaryota; kingdom Metazoa; phylum Chordata; class Mammalia; order Artiodactyla; family Bovidae; genus Bos; species Bos grunniens. The sequence goes on along the minus strand of NC_141178.1, from coordinate 61,787,689 downwards.
TGTGATGGTCACAATTTCTTCAGCTGTTCTCTTGAGTGTCTGGTGGTATAAGATTGAAATTTCAATTTGCATTTCTCTGAAGACTGATGATGATTTGCTCCTTGTCATGTGCTATTTGCATCTCTTATTTTGTGATGTGTCTTTCCCCCCTATTTCTTTTGGTATGCCTTTATATTATCACATTGCAGGAGAATACAAGACTGCTTATAAGCCTTTTGTTAGTTATGTGTGTTACAAACATTTCACTCATTTTGTGCATGACTGTATTTTTTACCCAAGGTGTCTCAGTTTGTACAACTCTTTGTGAGAGTTTGATTTTATTTTTATAAGATCTAATTTATCATTTTGTTGTTGTTTTTGTTGTATATGCTTTTAGTTTTCTGTATCTTCTCTAAAAAATATTTGCCTACCCCTTGGTAGCAAGGATCTTTCCCTACATTTTTGCAAGCAGCTTTTCAGCTTGATTTTTTGAAAGTAGATTTATTTATTTATTTGGCTGTTCCTGCACACAGGATCTTTGATCTTTGTTGAGGCATCTGGGACCTAGTTTCCTCCATGCAGGATCCAACCTGGGCCCTATACATTGGGAGCATGGAGTCTTAGCCACTGGATCACCAGGGGAGTGCCTATAACATTGATTTCTATGTTTAAGTTTATAATCTCTCTTATAGTAATAACATTTTGGTTCTGAAGTAGGAATCAAGAATGAAGGAATCACCATCTTATTTCCATTAATTTATGCATACTGTATTCTTTCAACAAAACCACAGTGTTGATCATTGCTGCTGCTGCTGCTAAGTCGCTTCAGTCGTGTCCGACTCTGTGCGACCCCAAAGATGGCAGCCCACCAGGCTCCCCTGTCCCTGGGATTCTCCAGGCAAGAACACTGGAGTGGGTTGCCATTTCCTCCTCTAATGCAGGAAAGTGAAAAGTGAAAGTGAAGTAGCTCAGTCGTGTCCGACTCTTAGCGACCCCATGGACTGTAGCCCACCAGGCTCCTCCATCCATGGGATTTTCTAGGCAAGAGTACTGGAGTGGGGTGCCATTGCCTTCTCCGAAGTTGATCATTGCAGCTTTATACTACTTTAAAAAGTCATCCAGGGTAGGTTCTTCAACTTTGCAATATTTCAAGCTATTTCAATTTGTGTTCAGCTATTCTAGATCCTTGCATTGCTGCGTACATTTTATAAATAGCATATCAATTTCCATATAAAAAGCTATTATGATTTTGAATGTGACTAGATTGAATTGATAAACAATTAGTATACTTAACACCTTAACAACTTTAAATCTTTCATTCCACAAACATATCTTTCCATCTCTTTATATTTTTTTTCTGTCAATATTTTAGTGTTTCCAATGGGAAAGTATATCATATCTTTCATTAAATTTAAGTCTTTTATATTTTTGTATTTTAGTGTAAATAATATTTTAAATATTTAATTTTCCAATTATCGGTTGCTAACATACAAAAAACAAGCATTTTTATATATTGACATTTTACAACATAGCTTAATTTCCTTACTAATTCTAATAAGATTTTTTGTGCTTTGTAAAAATTTTTCTACATATGAAGTTATGTCATCTACAAATAGTGAGTTTTGCTTGTCTCTTTCCAAGCTATATTTCTTTAATTCCTTGTTTTTTCTTGATTATGCACATAGTAATGGGGTGGTCCTCTAGTAATGTGTTGAATGAAGTCCTGAGTGCAGATGTCCTTCCCCCTTGCAAGATACTGGTGGACACCATCCAGCTTCTCACTGTTAAGTGTGCCATCAGCTGTGGGTGCTCATAGTTGCCCTTTTTATTATTAATTTACTTAATTTATTTTTAATCAGAGGAAAATTTCTTTACAGTGTTGTGTTGGTTTCTGCCATACAACAATACAGATACAGATCAGCCATAATTATACATAATTCCCCTCCCTCTTAAGCCTCCCTCCCTCCCCATCCCACCCCTATAGGTTGTCACAGAGCACCAGGCTGGGCTCCCCGTGTTGTTCAGCCGCTTCCCACTAGCTGTCTACTTTGCACATGGTAGTGTGTGTATGTTGGTGCTACTTTCTCCCATCATCCCACTCTTTCCTTTCCCCACCGTGTCCACAAGTCTCTTCTCTACATCTGTGTCTCCATTCCTGTCCTACAAATAGGTTCACCTGTACCACTTTTCTAGATTTCACATATATGCGTTAATAGACAATATTTGTCTTTCTTTCTCTGACTTACTTTGCTCTGTATAACACAGGTGCCTTTTATTGGGCTAGAATAGAAAGTGAAAGTCGCTCAGTCATGTCCAGCTCTTTGTGACCCCATGGACTATACAGTCCATAGACTTCTCCAGGCCAGAATACTGGAGTGAGTAGCCATTCCTGTCTTCAGGGGATCTTTCCAACCCAGATGTCGAACCCAAGTCTCCCACATTGCAGGTGGATTCTTTACCAGCTGAGCCACTAGGGAAGCCCCAGTTAAAATATAGGCACCCTTCTAATCCTGGTTACTGAAGATATTTCTTTTTCTTTCTTTGTTTTAGAAGTTAATGTTGAATTGTGTCAAATATGTTTTTCATCCATTGAGATACTACATTAAAAAATTTTTTTCTGTTGATATGGTAACTTTTTAAAAGTTGATTTTGAATGCCAAATAAAGCTTGCATCCCTAGGATAAACACCATGATCATGCTGTATCTTTATAGATATATTACAGGTTTTAATTTGTAAAGTATTGTTATTATTTTTTAATCTATGTTCATTAAAGATTTCCAGATGTATTTTTCCTGTGATGTTTTAGTGGGATTTTGGTACCAAGATTATATATCTTTGAAGCAATTACTAAATTGTAAAATCTTAGAAAATCACAAGTCTTTATTTTATATTACTCATCTTTAAAAATAGATATTTGTAGTTTTCTCATGAGGATCTAATATGAACTATTTTAGTTGTAAATTGATTGCATGTCAATGAAGGTGCTCCCAGTGACAGTGTACACAGCAAGAGTGATTGTGAAGACAGAGTACTTACAAACTTTGCATTATGGAAAATTATGGTAAACATACACGAGATTTGCTAGTACATTAGTACAAAAAATTAAGTAGGACTTCGTAGCCAAACAAAATCTTGCACCATTTTAAGTATGGTCCATAAGAATAGGTCTCTTCGGGTAATAAAGTAAAATACTATTTTTATAAGGTTGAACGCTTCCCTTAATAAAACCTTAATGCTTCTGAAATCAAAGATAAATATTTGCAGGTCTCTTTTAGGATCCACTTTAGGTTTTCATTTTTATTTTTGTTTACTTCCAAAACTCTGGCTTTGACATAAATAAAACAGAGATAATTTTACTCCCTGGCTTGCATGATACCTGAAGTGACCTGAAGTTCACGGGACAGAAGATGTCCATGCAGAGCAGGTGGGCTTCTAACCAGCAATGCTCTGACTCTTCCCGCAGGTGCACCGAGCGACCAGAGCAGCGGCACCTCCTCCCCGCTCTGTGACAGCGGCCTGCACCTCAACTACCATCCCAACAACACAGTAAGATGCCCAGGGCATGGTCCCCACTAATGATGAGGGAACCTAGACAAAGCCCAGGGTACACGGAGTTAGAATTTGCTCAAACTGCTCTGGGACCTGGCTTCTCTGACAGACTTGAAATCCTTGGCTGCTTTATTTTTTCAGAATTATGCTAATCCAGGGAGGAGGTAAATAAGTAGGTCTGTTATTTTTTTAATGTCATTTTTCTCCTCTCAGGTCTGCACTAAGCCCTTTGTAAGCTGTAGAGACTTAACTTTGAAAGAACATCACAAATCATTTTATAACATGGCATCTTGTATGTAATTTGACATAATTTGTTATCATTTGAAATTATTTTTCATTTGAAATTATTTCACAAAAAGTAGCTATATAATTTGTGATATATTAGGATTTCTTAGCCACCTTCACACCCACCAGGGAATTAATGCAAAGTGATAAAGATGAAAATCTAATCTACACATTGTGTAAAATGTGAGGGATGTTAAACTAGATCTGTATTTAATAATTGATAAAATCAGCATGTTGGTTTTATACACATTTAATAAAGTGCTGATTTTTATTTACCACCTGTACTTTGGAGTAAGCAGTTCTTTTTCTTTTATAAATATTTTGAACTTCCTTGTATTTCACCCTTTGAAACATGCACACATTCTAAAGACAAAACGAATCCTTCCGGTTAAATGTAAGATGGTCATTACCCCTGTGCTCACAAACGTGAAGAGAAGCAGAGCTCACTTACGAAGAATTTTATTTTTCTATTCCAAGTATTAGGATGTATAAGACGTGGAGCTTCTTCTGACCTGTATGATTCACTCTCCATTGGAAATTCTTGACCTCACTGTGGCATTTCACTTCAAAGTCCTCCTTCTGAACATCTTCATGCCTCTGGCCTCAGTGCACTGAACCGCAAAGCGTCGGTCTCAGCCAAGTCCAGCAGGCTCCCAGTCATTTTCCTTTGCCTTTTTTGTTCTGAAAGAGGACCATTGGCACCACCAGGGTCGTCTCTCCAAGAGTAAACCAACCACATCCGGTACTTCACTGCCCTTCTCTCTCACTCCTGTCACCAGAGAAGTAACAGTCACACGGTGGAGAATATCTAAAATGTGGTCTTCAGAAGGCGGCAAGGTCTGAATGACTCAAACAATGAGCGCATGTGTATGAAGTGAATACAGGCGTCGGTCCGCGCGCCCGTCAGCTCCATCTCGCCGCCGCAGCCCAGCTTCCACCTCCTGCATGCTCTCATCCATCCCTGCGGTCAACATGCTCGTGACGCCTCTGCTGTCTTTCGGGTCCTTTCACGGGTGGTGCCTTGACCCCCACAGCTGTGAGTCGACCGCCTCCCCTCTGAAAGGAGCCTCTGCCTGGAATCAGGGCTCAGTGCCCCATCCCCACTGTGGCTGCAGCCAGGGATGCAGACATGGGGCACTGAGCAGCCCTCCAGCCTTGGCAGGCAGGCGATACAGTGTCCACCCCGCCCGTCAGGAGCCCACATCCTGCCAGGTTCCCTCCTCATCCCCTTCTCCGGAGACCTCCCCCATCTGTCCCTCACATCAGAGCCTCCATCTCTGCTCTCTCCTGAGAGGGGGGAAGAGCTGTTCTTCTGCAGAGCTGAACAAGCTGGGTGACACGTTATTCTAGTCCCTGCCCCATACCCGTGGACCCCTCTGTAATAAGGAGACGGAAAGAGGAAGGTCAGTGGGTGGGAGCCATTCAGGCTGCTTTATTCTCTTCCCATTACATACACAGCAGTGACTGTGGATTGAGTTCACCACTTGTGCCTCAGTGTGGAGCTGGAGTCAGTGTTTTCCTTACAAATACCTGACTGCGTTAAGGAAACCACTCAGCAATTCCACAGCACAACTGTTCCAAATAAATCCAACTGTCAAATCTTTAAAAACTCCATCATCATAAACTTTTCTTTCTGAGTTATGTCTTTCCACTTCAAGAGGCATGTTTGATTTCCATTTTTAGCGTTAGGATTGAACATTGTTTGACTTTGCTAAGGATCTTTAGGGCTTCACAGGTGGTGCTAATAGTAACAAACCTGTCTGCCAAGCAGGAGAGGTAAGATGAAGGTTTGATTCCTGGGTCCTGAAGATTCCCTGGAGGAGGGCATAGCAAACCACTCCAATATTCTTTCCTGGAGAATCCTATGGACAGGGAAGACTGGTGGGCTACAGTCCATAGGGTTGCAAAGAGTCGGACACGACTGAAATGACTTATCACACACATGCATGCAAGGATCTTTAAAGGAATTAATAACACTTGCAATGTTTTAGACAATAAGAATCAAGACACATATAAATTAAAATACAATAAAAGTAAAGACAATTATTGCATTGCATCTCAATCAAATGGATATTTACTGAGAACCTACCATGTGGGGATCTGTCTAGGTGCCATGGGAAACAGTTAATTATGGTTCCTGACCCCAAAATGTTTAAACCCCAAATCTACAGGCAAATGTGTGAAATAAACTGTAACATTAGCAGAAAAAGAACAGTGGACATTAGCATCCTAATATCAGAGAAAGGTCTGCTAGAGACTATGAATATCTGACTTAATTTAAATCATCCAGAATTGGGAGACTTCATACCAAACTTGAGGCTGCTCAGGAATTAGTGGGTCACACAGACTTGGTGGCCAGTTTGGGGAATGGAGTATGGTCTACTCAGAGATTCATAAGATTAGGAGCCTGTGTCCTTCTGGCTTGTCACTGATAATGAGGTACCTGGGAACCTGGACAGCAGGGTGCCTTGTGGCACATGTTCCTGGAACGTGCATTGTGGAGTCAGGTCCCTAGGAGAAGCATCAGTCCTGGCTGTGTCTAGTCCTCACTTCTGTCCCAGCCCAGGGATGCTGTGTTCAGTTCCTGCGGCATATTTATTTTCTGAAGCAGATTTTGAGTAAGCAGATACTGTTTGAGTTTCCTGAAACATGGCCTACGTATTTAAGACAACATTTGAAACATAAGAGAAAATAACACCTGATGATACGTTAACATCACTCCACCGCCTTACATAACAGTATAGCCTAGTCCTCCCAAGGACTTGAGGTCACTAATTTTAGGACACACGAGATTCTCCCAGTTTGCTCATCAAGGTGAAGAGAGAGTTTGCCTTGTGCTCACCAGGAGGCTTAAACTCAGGTGACTAGCTCACCAGTTTCTGAGAAACATTCTGACTATTCACCTTTAATCAGTGCTTTCTATGCCAAGTCCTTAACAAAATTTGTATCTGAATTTTGCTCTATGTGGGCTTCGCTGGTGGCTCAGATGGCAAAGAACCCGCCTGTCAATGTAGGAGATGGGGGTTCAATCCCTGGGTTAGGAAGATCTGTTGGAGAAGAGAATGGCAACACACTCCAGTGTTCTTGCCTGGAAAATCATATGGATAGAGGAGCCTGGTGGACTATAGTCCATGGGGTCACAAAGAGTCGGACATGACTGAGTAACTGACAGCACACTTTTGCTCTGTATGCATTTCTACTTTGGCCTGATCATTGTTCTTGAGATCTTGAATGGGAATATACCTTGAAATGTGTTACATTTTGTAAAAAGAGTTTATTTTTTAATTAATTAATTTTAATCAGAGGCTAATTACTTTACAATATTGTGGTGGTTTTTGCCATACATTGACATAAATCAGCCACAGGTGTACATGTGTCCCCAATCCTGAAGCCCCCTCCCACCTCCCTCCCCATGCCCGTGCTCTGGGTTGTCCCAGCTCACTGGCTTTGATTGCCCTGTTTCATGCATCAAACTTGGACTGGTCATCTCTTTTACATATGATAATATACATGTTTCAATGCTATTCTTTCAAATCATCCCACCCTCGCCTTCTCTCACAGAGTCCAAAAGTCTGTTCTTTATATCTGTGTCTCTTTTACTATCTCATGTATATGGTTGTCATTACCATCTTTCTAAATTCCATATATATGCGTTAATATACTGTATTGGGGTTTTTCTTTCTGACTTCACTCTGTATAATATGCTCCAGTTTCACCCACCACATTACTACTGATTCAAATGTGTTCTTTTTAATAGCTGAGTATATTCCATTGTGTATATGTACCAAAGTTTTCTTATCCATTTGTCTGCTGATGGACATCTAGGTTGCTTCCATGCCCTAGCTATTGTAAACAGTGCTGTGATAAACATTGAGGTACATGTGTCTCTTTCAATTCTGGTTTTCTCAGTGTGTATGGCCAGCAGTGGGATTGCTGGGTTGTATGGCAGTTCTATTTCCAGTTTTTTTAAGGAATCTCCACATTGTTCTCCTTAGTGACTGTACTAGTTTGCATTCCCACCAACAGTGTAAGAGGGTTCCCTTTTCTCCACACCCTCTCCAGCATTTATTGTTTGTAGACTTTTTGATAGCAGCCATTCTGACCAGCGTGAGATGGTACCTCATTGTGGTTTTGATTTGTGTTTCTCTGATAATGAGTGATGTTGAGCATCTTTTCATGTGTTTGTTAGCCATCTGTATGTCTTCTTTGGAGAAATGTCTGTTTAGTTCTTTGGTCCATTTTTTATTGTGTTGTTTATTTTTCTGGTATTGAGCTACATAAGCTGCTTGCATATTTTGGGGATTAATTCTTTGTCAGTTGCTTTGTTTGCTATTATTTTCTCCCGTTCTGAAGGCTGTCTTTTCACCTTGCTTATAGTTTCCTTTGTTGTGCAGAAGCTTTTAAGTTTAATTAGGTCCCATTTGTTTATTTTTGCTTTTATTTCCATTACTCTGGGAAATGGGTCATGCTTTTATTTCCATTACTCTGGGGGGTGGGTCATAAAGGATCTTGCTGTGACTTATGTCAGAGAGTGTTTTGCCTATATTTTCCTCTAGGAGTTTTATAGTTTCTGGTCTTACTTTTAGGTCTTTAATCCATTTTGAGTTTATTTTTGCGTGTGGTGTTAGAACGTGTTCTAGTTTCATTCTTTTACAGGTGGCTGACCAGTTTTCCCAGCACTATCTGTTAAAGAGATTATCTTTTCTCCATTGTATATTTTTGCCTCCTTTGTCAAAGATAAGGTGTCCATAGGTGTGTGGCTTTGTCTCTGGGCTTTCTATTTTGTTCCATTGATCTATATTTCCGTCTTTGTGCCAGTACCATACTGTCATGATGACTGTAGCTTTGTAGTATAGTCTGAAGTCAGGCAAGAGTTTATTTTAAAGCAAAGACTGTTAATGCTACTTTTCCCATTTGTGCTATTAATATTATAGGAAACAACATTCTTGACATTGAAGAATAAATGTTTTGAAAGTTAGTTATGGGCCTTAAAACCATTAAAATCTTTGTGTTGTTAGATCATTGTATGCAATCAAAAATAATTCTGGCAGTTGTTACAGAAAAAGACTAGAAAGTAAATTTATATTCTACTGTCATAATTTAAGCAATAAGTATAAATCATTTTCAAAAGACACCAGATATTTCACTGTAAATAACAGATCTGTAAAATGAAATGCGCTAACCTTGATTATTTCAATAGCTGAAGTGGGAGTTATAACATATTTTTTATGAGAAAGAAATGTATGAGGAAGTGACATTTTTCAACTTTGATACTTAAAGACTCCAGGTTGAGGTGCTATATCAGGAAGGGTCAAAGGTCATGTGTATTTTCATACCTGCCAGCACACAAAGTCTATAAAATGTAATTGGTAAAGCTTATCATCCTCTCCTATGGTGATTTCATTCTCCATATTCCATTTCCCTTGTCTTTTATGTTCTTTTACTTTTTCTGTCCATTTGTTCAGGGAACAATGGAGTGAGAGGAGTTCTTTGTGCTTTTCATGAACAACGAGGGTCTGTCTGTAAATAATTTGCCTGAAATAACTTTGCAGAATTGTGAAATAATCAAGACAAAAATCTGAGTCATTCTTTCCATCATTTAAGCTCTGATTATGAATGTTATATGTTGCGCTGTGGGCCACATGTTGGCTGTGGAGTCAGAGAGATATAGGTCCGAGTGGATCCTGACACTGCTGCTGACCAGCTGGGGGCCTCTGGTCAATGCCTGACTGCACAGCCTCCCAGGTGGGGCCTCAAGCAAAAGCCCACAAGTGGGTTTCTGCCTCTCACTTCTCTGGGCTGCTTGGTTGGGTCCAGCCTGACCAAGGAAACCACTTCGGTTTTCCCCAGGATGTCACATAGGATGGTGGTTTCAAGTACCCCTGTGCAGAAAAGACTTAGGAGGAGTTGTGGGTTTCGTTGGTGACAGCCATGACTTTGGAGACTGATGCATGGGTGCAAAGACTTGGTGAGTGACTCTCCCAGGACTCATCAGTTGGGGAAGCATGATTCTGAACCCAGGTGGCTTCATTCTAATGGGGGTCTCAGCCCTCTTCCCCTGGTGCACAGCTACTGCCTCACCTGGGCCATGTGCTGACTGTCTGTGACATCTGACACGAGGAAAAAGGGGATGGTTGATGTGAACCCTGGGTCTCTGCATCTCAGTCACCACAGAAGCCCTGAACGCGACCATCCTGCACAAAGGCTGAGCCCCCGAGAGACTGGACAACAAGGGGGCCTCTTGACCGTCTAAGCCAGACCTTCCTTCTGGGTGCTCCAAACTGCTCCAAGGATTTCATGGACTTTCACTGGCACAACTGTTGACAATTAACATAGTAATACCAGAGAGCACTCAACCTTTAGTGAAAATAATGGAAGATTTCTTTTTTTCGCTATAACCAATTTTTAAGAAATTAATACCAGAAGAAAAGGTTAATAATATCTAGACTCACAGAAGTTCAATGTTTAGACTAAAACAGAATCTCCTTCTAGTATCATCACTCAAGAATGAGAGAATTCTTACCTGGGAAATCCCATGAACAGAGGAGCATGGTGGGCTACAGTCCATGGGGACACAAAGAATCAGACGTGCCTGAGCACCCATCTATACACAAAGAATCTCTAGACTAGAGAGAAATCCACGTCAGCAGCTCTCTGATCAAACTGAGCCTTGGCTGGTAGAACCCAGGCCAGCCTACGCACCAACATCGTTCCCTGTACTAGAGCCAAGGAGAGAGCCAACAGTGAAAGAAAATGAAAGAAACACTGATCAACACCCACTGAAAAGCTCGAATTTCATTCAAATGTACGTCTTCTCTGTACAAAAGGAAAAAAACACAGACTTTTTGTGGAATTTAAAATACATGGAATCTCAAACCAGTAGTGGTTATCTTAACATAACTCTAAAGCAATACAGGAAAATACGAACATTTTAACATAAAGTTAAATAAATTGACAATGATTTCCTTGAGGACTGTTTGAGAGTTGTTTTAGAGGAATATTCATTCTATTCAAAAATATTTTTAACTAACCAATGAATCACAAGCCCTAGTAATGTTTTGTACTTCACAGATAGAAAATACTTGCTAATTGAACTTTTTTTTTTTTTTGTCACCTACAAGTTCATCACAGTTGACCCGTCTTTGCATTCTTGAATGGATTCAGTTGTCCCAATTTTATTTTTTCTCCCAGCTCCTGACCCATTATTTTCGTATGTTTTTCACTCTGATTTTTCATCTCAACGATCCCCTCCTCACTTTCTTATAGGATTCCGTTAGTGGAGACATTAGAAAATGTAATTTCATTGCCAGTGAATATGGATATCCCATGGTATTCTGTCCCTGTCTTTGGATTGCTTAGGGGGAAATAGCCCTATGGTGGAAGGGGTTTGTGGCCGCGATGCTGAAAGTCTGTTTTCCTTTCAGGACACGCTGTCCTGCTCATCGTGGCCCGCGTCCCCGGGGCTGCGGTGGGAGAAGCGGTGGTGCGACCTGAGGCTCATCCCGCTGCTGCACTCACGGTTCTCCCAGTACCTGCCCGGGACCGACCTGAGCCGGTGAGTTCCACGGGCACCGACAGCGAGGCCTGGAGTCTGGCTGGTGATGGGACGGTGATTCCTTGTTCAGTGTGCTTCCAAAAGTGGGAAGAGGGCCAGGTAGCAAACACACCTCAGTGCAAGTGGTGGGCATGGGCTTGGCTCGCTTCTCAGCCCTGCTGACCGAGCCCTGGGAACCCTCAGACACCAGCTCTACCCCTGTGGCCGTCCCCACCGTGGGGCCTCTGCTCCATGGTTGGGCTGGCCTTGCTGCCACCAAGGAGGGTGGATGGCTGGAGCCGTGGACACTGTGCTGTTGCTGCAGGTGGTGATGAACCCCCAGCTCTCCGTGGAACCTGCTCACAGAGGCAGGGATGGAGGGGAAGCTGAGGGCGGTCAGCCCCCGCCCACCACCTCACCCCATCTTGGGGAGGACAGGTGGAGTGGGGCCTGAGGTCCCTGTGAGCCAGAGCGGTCAGTGTGGGAAGAGGGTAGAGAGTCCAGCAGCCCCTCCTCGGGTCACCTCGCTCAGCCCAGCAGCTGCAGACTTAGGTTAGAGTTGCCGCCGTCTTCTACTTTAGCCTTCCTATCGATGTAAGGTGTAGGTACACTGTGTCACATGACCTTAATTTGTGTGTCCTAATGATGTTGAGCATCTTTCCACATGTGTATTTATCACAGGAAGTCCTCTTTGGTGAAATATCTCTTTGTTTTTTGATCATTTAGTAAATTGGCTATACTTATGTATTTTTACCATTTTATTTTTTACTGTTGAGATTTGAGAGTTTTGTATGTATTCAAGAAAAAAAGTCCTTTGTATCAACACGCTAGTTTTTCTATTCTGTTTTTTTGAACTTATTTTTTATTTTCAAAGTAATTAAATATTTAAAATTTTAATATCCCCTCTAGTATATCACTATATATACACCTTTTATTTGGTTTTAGTTATTGTCTAAACATTACACCATATGTCTTAGTCCTTCCAGGCTGCTGTGACAAAACATGGCAGATAATAACCGCAGTTGTTGTTCTCTAGTCACTTAGTCGTGTCAGACTCTTTTGCGACCTCATGGATTGTCGCCCACCAGGCTTCTCTGTCCCTGGGATTCTCCAGGCAAGAATACTGGAGTGGTTTGCCACTACCTCCTCCAGCGGATCTTCCCAACCCATAGATCTAACCTGTGTCTCTTGCCTTGGCAGGTGGGTACTTTACCACTGTGCCACCTGGGAAGCCCCAGTACTCGCAGCAAACAACAGAAAGGGTTTCTTACAGCTCTGGGTGCTGGAAGCCTTGGTTTAAGGCATCCAGGTCATGGCTGAGTCCTCAAGTTCTTTGACGAAGACCACTCCTAGTTCGTGCCTGCTGTCTTCTCCTCTGTCCTCCCTTGGGGTGGGGCCAGGGGTCACTCTGGATACTCTTTTATGAACTACTGACCTTGTGCATGAGGCCTTGACCCTCGTGGCTTCAGCATCTCCTCTTACACCATCATGTTGGTCACTAGGATTTCAAAATGTGACTAGGAGGTTTGTCACCAACACTCAGACGACCATGCACGATTTATTAGTGTTTAATGCAACTTATTTTGGAGAAGGAAATGTCATCCCACTCCAGTATTCTTGCCTAGAGAACCTGATTGACAGAGGAGCCTGGTGGGCTATAGTCCAAGGGGTTGCAAGAGTCGAACACGACTTAGCAACTAAACCACCACCAGTACAACTTATTAATTTTACCTCTTTCAGGAAATTCTAGAAACTTAAAACACCTTAACTAATTCCTTTATTTCTTTCTGATCTTTGTGCATATTTCTGAAGATATTTGAATTATATTGTTGTTGTTGTTTAGTCGCTGAGTTGTGTCCAACTCTTCACGTCTCTATGAACTGCAGCACGCCAGGCTTCCCTATCCTTCACCATCTCCCAGAATTTGCTCAAACTCATGTCCATTGAGTCACCAATGCCATTCAACCATTTTATCCTCTGTCACCTCCTTCTCCTCCTGCCCTCAGTCTTTCCCAGCATCAGGGTCTTTGCCAGTGAGTCAGCCCTTTGCATCAGGTGACCAAAGTATTAGAGATTCACCTTCAGCATCAGTCTTTCCAATGAATATTCAAGGTTGAATTATATATGTATCTTAAATTTTTCAAGATATTTTTTTTTTGTTTTCAGATAACTGTTGTTCAAATATGCCCTACTTTTAATCTTTCTGCTTCTGTTTATTTTTTTCTTTTGGATCTATTTGTCTTCTGCTTTAAGAAGTTTCAAAATATTTCTATTAATGGTATTTTTAGTGTGTGTATTTGTTCTTTTGTTTTTACTTTAAAATTTTTTTGTAGTTAAATGATGTAGAAATGTTTAGCTAAAGAAATTTATGAGACCAAGGAAATTGTATAAATCTAGATGACTTCTTCCATTTTTATTTTTATGACACCTCAACACATCAACAGCTTTTAGCAGTTGAATTAATTACACTCAGTGACTATGACAGTAATAAGCAGTTATAAACACAACACTCTTCTGAGTGGATTGCACAACAATTCAGATTCAAGAGCTAATTTATTGTTCACTCATTCACTCAATAAATATCGATTTAATGTCTATATGCAAGATGTTGTGTTTGCTTCTTTCCCTGAAGGAGCTCATGGGCCAGTGGCAGTTGAGAAAATGAGGGAAATAAAAGAGAAAAAATAAATTAGTGGCCCATGATGACAAATATACAAAATTGTTGAACTTGGATCAAAAGCCAGGACGTTATGTGTTGGTTGGTTTTTCCAAGGCCCATAATTTTAACTTTAGTGATATAATACCTCTCATTTTTAATTGCAACAAAATTGTGTTACTGTCATAGCTATTGTGTAAATATGAATTAAAACATCATAACATTTTATCAATAATAAGACAGTTTATGTTCGTTATATAATAATGACTTGGAAATATGTGTTTCGGTTCAATTCTGAAGTATCATAATATTGCAGAACATTTCAGTGTCGGGAGATTAAAATGGGAAGGTTATTAAGGAGAAGAAAGTGCTTCTTTGTATTAACTATAGAACAGAAATCCTGAATAGACTGAGAAACAGATTAATTTCCATACAACCCCATTCCTCTAAGCCAGTCATGCCTTCATGCTGCTGCTGTTTGTTTTTGGAGGAATCACCTCCTGTCTAAAGCATGTGCCTTGTCTCCTATCCTCTGTATAAGCCATCCATCCAGGTGGACCCCAGACCCTGCTCCCTCATTTTCCTTTACAGGAAGCTCTCGTTGATCCATAGCCTTTGTAATATTCTTGAGCTGATGTTTACTTTCCCTCCCACTCACACATGTGCAGTCCCACCTCAGCTTGTATTTGCCGGTCATCCTACCTTATCTGACACAATCAACCCAGTGCACACAAATCTGACCATGGGGTCCTCCATGGAGGTTCAGCCACCGTTCCCACAGACTTGAAGCTCCTTCCGTGATGTTCACCAGGCTGCCCTGTCTAACTCTGCCTGCTTTCCCACAGTCCCGCTAACCCTCTCCTGGACAAGGCCGTCCAGCCACTCCAGACTGGTGCAGTTTAGGCTCTGCAACTCTCCCGCCTGCTTGCAATGCCCCTCCACCACCGCCTTCTCCTCCTCACTCCTCACAAAGTAAACTTCTCCTGCATGTGCCTGCATGTGGCACGTGATGAACAATGAACACAAACATGAATTACTAACTGTGTAAATAAGAATTGCATATATTGATGTATATGCATATTGACCCACTCCAGTACTCTTGCCTGGAAAATCCCATGGACAGAGGAGCCTGGTAGGCTGCAGTCCATGGGGTCAATAAGAGTCGGACACAACTGAGTGACTTCGCTTTCACTTTTCACTTTCATGCATTGGAGAAGGAAATGGCAACCCACTCCAGTGTTCTTGCCTGGAGAATCCCAGGGACGGGGGAGCCTGGTGGGTGGCCATCTATGGGGTCACACATAGTCGGACGCGACTGAAACAACTTAGCAGTAGCAGCAGAAGCAACATGCATATTGACAATTAATTATTTATGAATTATTTATGAATATAATTGCATAATTATTTATGCAACAGAAGAATAAATTTGTAGTTTAAATGAAAAAAACTACTTTGAAATTTAGCAACATTTGAGCATAACTTTTGTTGCCAGAGTAGTGATCAAGAATCATTAGAAAAATAGAAAACAATATTGAGTGGAAAGTGGAAAAAAGTTCAAATTATCTAACTGTAATCTTGTCACTGTGGGTTTTTTTTTGAGCAAGTGAGTGTGTGTGTGTTTGTATCTGTGTGTGTGTGTGTGTACAAAGAATTGTAATTTAATCTAGGAATCCTCAAGACTACTACAAATGTTGTTAAATTTTCATATTTCCCAATACCTCAATGCTAACTTAGCGGCTGCATGTGTATGCTAAGTCACTTCAGTTGTGTCTGACTCTTTGTGACTCCATGGATAGTAGCCTGCCAGGCTCCTCTGTCCATGGGATTCTCTACTCAAGAATACTGGAGTGGGTTGCCATGCCTTCCTCCAGGGGATCTTCTGGACCCAGGGATCAAACCCGTATATCTTATGTCTCCTGCATTGGGAGGCAGGTTCTTTACCACCAGCACCACCTGGGAAGTCCTACTTAGAAGGTAGTGTAGTTTACTGATTTCAGAGAGTATATGATCAAAACAAGCTGAAAAAAAGAAATTTTGTTTTTCTTTTTTTTTTTTTTTTACAATTACTGATTATCTTGACCTAAAGAATTCCATTTTCTAGAAGCACAAATATCCCCACAGCCTTGGGGCTCTGGCTAAGTGCTGGGTGACACATGCTCACCAAACTTTCTTAAATATCGCCTCAGGGTCACACGTTGGCAGTTCTTTCTCAGTGCTTCAGTGATCAATGAGAGGATTTGGGTCCCACCAGTTACTCCATAAATATTTGTTGAATCTGTAAAGTATGTTTTCCTCATTCTCTGTTAGGGGAAATCGGGGCACAACTAAGTGGACTAATGTGCCAGTGCTCTTATTTATTCAATAGCAGAAGTAGAAACAGGGCCCAGGCTAATTCTTGATGACCTGTTTATTTTGTAAGAGGTTGTGTGTAATCAAAGAAACTATTGAAATATTTCACTTATATTCATGAAAGGGCTTCTGACAAATAACCTGAAAAGTGGAAACAGAATGTACAATTGGTATATAGTAGTGTATAAGCCTGGGTTTATAAAGGCTAGTCCTTGCAAATGACTGTGGAGACTGTGTGCCATGTGCGATTGCATGGGTTGTGGGTTTCCTCCAAGTGCATCAACTCTAATCAGCTAAAAATACCCAGCTGCCATGACTCGTTTACAGCAGAGAGGACAAATATGTTCAAGACATGCTTTAATTTCTGGTACATGAAGCAATGGTTACGATAATCAAAAAGCAGAAAGAAACGTTGTTGCTAACTCAAATTAGTTCTCATTTTCCATGGATAGTTGAGCTTCTGACTGCATATCTTAAATGTCTTACTCACTAGTGAATATCAGAATTAAAGTTGAGAAAGTCACGGGAAGTTACAGTATTCTTTTTGTGCTGTGCATGTTTTTTTCTTGTCACAAATTCAAAAGAATATTATTTCAAAGAGACAGACAATAGTTGCCCCCTCTCAGACTTTTTATGTGTTTTTCAGAGCAAATAAAAAAGAATATTTGAACACTTTCCCATAATCAGTTGAAAATGCTTGGTCAAGTTTATCAGAACAAGTGTCTCTAAAAATAGTAATAATGTGGATGCAAAGGGCCTTCAGTGTTAAAGTCTCTGGAGCGTGTCCGGTTCTGAGGTCTGGACCAGTCTCATGGGACAGGAGAGAGACACCAGCCTCATGATGAAGCTGGGCCAGATAATTGCCGGCTGGAGTGTCTTTATTTTTGAAATTGAAATATGTTTAATATCCACAAACACCTACATAACAAAATTCAGAAGAGACAAAAAGCAATTTAATTGGAGAAAAACATATAAATGTACACTATTTACATAGCCTTTGGAATGCTGAACTACATCATTTGTCTATTGCTTCAAAACTGGCTGGGATTTAAAGATAGTTTGTGCATTTTCTGAAGTGTATTGTGTTGCACCACAGAGTAATTTTCAAGCATGAGGCATTTGGCTACTTTCCATTCATTCTGGGATTTTTATCTATTCCTCTCCATTAAGCTTATATTGAAACATGCAAGAACTTGAAACAGAAAAATAAAAGTAAGTAATTAAAGCTGCGGAAAGCTGCTTTAAACTCTACAGCACTTTTGTAAACAACTTAGAATGGCATTATTTAATTTTCTCTAACAACAACAAAAACTCAAGAAAAGACAATAGAGATATTCAGGCTGGCCAGAGCACTTTTAAGGAGATCGTGGTTGTTATTGAAATGCAAACATCTACATAAACTTACAGCGTGAATATTTAGATGTGAAGAACTGTGGACCCTTGTCCAAAACCATCCCTGAGAAGACAAACAGCTGGGAAAGTGCTTCAGCTCATGACAGCATGAGAGTTTTAAATGATGCTTGGTATCTGGGTGCGGGGTTTTCGTGCGATCTTTCCATCAGAAATGCACTGAAAAATGTCAAGAGGAGATGGTAGCCAAAATAATGGATAAACATCTATGCATAACTTTGTGATATTCAGGGAACAGGGAGAATCCCTCTCAAAGGTGTTTGACATGCTTCCATTTACATAATATATTGTACGTCTCCAAGTTTCTCCAAACTTATCTGTTTCTCAAGAAGCTTTGAGTAATTCAAAATTGTGTGTCATCTGGGTTCATATTTGTATGCATGTGTGCTAAATTGCTTAGTCATGTCCAACTCTTTGCAACGCTATGGACTGTAGCCCACCAGGCTCCTCTGTCCATGGGATGCTCCATGCATGAGTACTGAAGTGGGTTGCATGCCCTCCTCCAGGGGATTTTCCCAACGCAGGGATCGAACCCATGTCTCTTATGGCTCCTGCCTTGGCAGGTAGGTTCTTTACCACTAGTGCCAGCTGGGAAGCTGGGTTTATCTTTAGTGTTCCGTGTAATAACAGATTTTTTAAGATATAAGGAAAGAGGAATTTGAAGCTGCATTTATGTGGTCTGCAAGAAGAGCTTTTGAGCAGACAGCTATCTCAAGTTGCACACAGACACCCGAGATGATGTCTTGGTCTGATTTGCTCTGACGTCTCTGCAGGCAGAACGCCTTCCAAGTCACCGCAGTGGACGGGGTCTGCAGCGGGGTCATCCAGTGCCTCTCCGCAGAGGACTGCGGGGAGTGGCTACAAGCAATAGCCACCAACATTTCCAGCCTCACAAAGCACAATGTAAGTAGTGGTTCCAGGAATGCTTGGAAAGCTCCTCCGCCTGCCTCAGTGAACCTCTTCAGTATACAAGTTAATTCCATCAGCTGTTTGGTGTTCTGCTAGGAATGGACCACTGCACACCCACCATAAGAGCTATTATTAAAGTGGATTATACTTGCTCAAAGAAAGCCACTCTATCTTGAGTGTTTTAGTCCAGTGTATCAGTACAACAGTATTTACACCTAAGTTTCCATTCACAAACATTGTAACATCTACATTAGTTAAATAACTGAAAATATATATTTAACATGTAAGCACTAAATATCTGTATATATATATCATCCACCTATATTTTTATATATGTATATATGCATCTATCTACCTTACATTTCATATCTCTATACAGTCTCTCTCTCTATATATATATCATGCATCCATCAGCATCTATAATCCATGTATATATATGCATTTGTCTACCTATATATCTATACATCTGTATGTTTACTAGTTTGTCCACTTGCAAAGCAGTCTACAATATTATTTGAGCCCCTAGAAGGCAATGGCAACCCACTCCAGTACTCTTGCCTGGAAAAGCCCATGGGTGGAGGAGCCTGGTAGGCTGCAGTCCATGGGGTCGCGAAGAGTCAGACACGACTGAGCGACTTCCCTTTCACTTTTCACTTTCATGAACTGGAGAAGGAAATGGCAACCCACTCCAGTGTTCTTGCCTGGAGAATCCCAGGGATGGCAGAGCCTGGTGGGCTGCTGTCTGTGGGGTCTCAGAGTCGGACATGACTGAAGTGACTTAGCAGCAGCAGCAGATCTTTTCAGAATAATTCACTTGTAAGAATATCACAATAAAAGTTGTGCAGTAACTGTTGAGCTAAAGCACCTGGACGGGGGCTGTGTTCGGGTGGCAAGGGAGGGTATGTGTTTCTCACAGCCTCAGTGGGCATGGCTGGAGGCCTGTGAATATCACATACAGGGGAGGGAGAAGGACAGGACGGGTGTGAAGGAGGACCCATGGAGGGACCATGAAAGGACCCATGGACGCATAACTTCAAACACACTCTCCTGTGATCAGGCAAAGGGGATTCAAGCCGATTGCCTATGCAGTGATATTTTTGCCGGGGAGAAGCTGGGATGCGGTGTCAGGGGACTCGGTGTGGAGCCTAGGTCTCCCTGCACCAGCTCTGAGCTGGACTTCAAGCTCCTCTTCTTAAATGAATGCTGTTAGCCTCAGTCTCTGCGAGGGCTAAATGAAGAAGTGCTTCAGCCATTCTGGCCCTGAAATGATGCTGAAACAGTTGCACTTCTCCTTTCTGCAGCGGCACTCTAAATTTCATGATTTAATCCAAAACTGCTGATAAATGGCCATATAGATTCGCTCATTGTGTGTGACGCTGCACATCTCTGTTTTGTCCGGTTGTCATTTGAGATTCTTCATCTTCTGAAGAATGGCTGTGTGGATACCAGAATGTGAATCACACAGGACAAGCTGAGCTAAAATAAATGTCTAGTGCTGACTAGACCATTAAGCAGCTCTGATTTCTGGCAACCGAAGACCTACCCCTCAGTCCCTCATCTTTAAAAGAGACAGAGGGAAGCAAATAAAAGGCAGAGCTCTCTCTCAGCCAGCATTTCATGAATCTAACCTTTCCAATCACTTTTTACTGCTCAAGCACTGAAATAGATCCCGATTGATAAACAGAGAGAATTTCATGCGACTTTCTACTAAGGTTACCTGTTAACACAAAGGAATCTCTTCTGGTCTAAATTCTTCCACATATGTCCTATGCATGTGTTCCCTTTATCAGAATGGAGTGTGGTACTTGAAATATATCACTTATGTGTGTGTGTTTGCATATCAGATCAGATCAGTCGCTCAGTTGTGTCTGACCCTTTGTGACCCCATGAATCGCAGCACGCCAGGCCTCCCTGTCCATTACCAACTCCTGGAGTTCACTGAGACTCACGTCCATCGAGTCAGTGATGCCATCCAGCCATCTCATCCTCTGTCATCCCCTTCTCCTCCTGCCCCCAATCCCTCCCAGCATCAGGGTCTTTTCCAATGAGTCAACTCTTCGCATGAGGTGACCAAAGTACTGGAGTTTCAGCTTTAGCATCAGTCCTTCCAAAGAAATCCCAGGGCTGATCTCCTTCAGAATGGACTGGTTGGATCTCCTTGCAGTCCAAGGGACTCTCAAGAGTCTTCTCCAACACCACAGTTCAAAAGCATCAATTCTTCGGCACTCAGCCTTCTTCACAGTCCAATTCTCACATCCATACATGACCACAGGAAAAACCATAGCCTTGACTAGATGAACCTTTGTTGGCAAAGTAATGTCTCTACTTTTGAATATGCTATCTAGGTTCATCATAACTTTCCTTCCAAGGAGTAAGCGTCTTTTAATTTCATGGCTGAAGTCACCATCTGCAGTGATTTTGGAGCCCAGAAAAATAAAGTCTGACACTGTTTCCACTGTTTCCCCATCTATTTCCCATGAAGTGGTGGGACTGGATGCCATGATCTTCATTTTCTGAATGTTGAGCTTTAAGCCAACTTTTTCACTCTCCATTTTCACTTTCATCAAGAGGCTTTTGAGTTCCTCTTCACTTTCTGCCATAAGGGTGGTGTCATCTGCATATCTGAGGTTATTGATATTTCTCCTGGCAATCTTGATTCCAGCTTGTGTTTCTTCCAGTCCAGCGTTTCTCATGGTGTACTCTGCATATAAGTTAAATAAACAGGGTGACAATATACAGCCTTGATGAACTCCTTTTCCTATTTGGAACCAGTCTGTTGTTCCATGTCCAGTTCTAACTGTTGCTTCCTGACCTGCATACAAATTTCTCAAGAGGCAGATCAGGTGGTCTGGTATTCCCATCTCTTTCAGAATTTTCCATAGTTGATTGTGATCCACACAGTCAAACGCTTTGACATAGGTGTTTGCATATAGATAAATACAAATACTTATGCAATATGCTTCTATTCTTAAAGGATCACTGAAAATCAGTGATATTAAATGAGGATGTATGGTTGTATATGTGAGATTTTCAAAATACATAATCATATTTGATTATGAGAAAAAGGATAGACTCTCTTCCCCAAATGTTTTTATCAATGAGAATGCTCTCAATAACAAGTTAGAGAGACCTCAAAGGAGTAAATAGTGGGTTTTTTTCCCAAATGAAGAGAGTCATGGATGGCAGCATTTCTTGGAAGCTACCATCCACCCAGAACCCTTCCTCTGTCCACACACATTATTGCTACTATTACCCACTACTCTTAGAGTGTTGGCTTTTACCTTGAGTTTGCTGCCTCATGATCACAGAAGGGTTGCAACAGTTCCAAACATCACTTCAGTGTTCAGAACAGGAAAGAAAGGGAAGAAGGATACATAGTGCCAGCTATATCGCTCCTTTTTTTTTTTTATCAAGATAAGATAAAATTTTCCAGAAACTCTTTACTAGACTAATAATGCTCACTTCTCCTCCTCCTGACTCAGCCCCATGACAATTCTGGGGATGGGTGGCTAGTCTCTACCTTTTCTACTGTTTATGGTGGGATGACCAAGAAGAGAAAACTGTAAATGGCTTTTGAGTCAGATAACTGACAGTATCTACTACATTGTTTAATATTTAAAACATATTAATTCTAAAAAAATGCATGAACAACCAGCCGCCCTGTGATTTTTGTGGAATGATCACAGTCCTTCAGGATTCACACATATACACATACATGCACGCACACACACACACATCTCATCAGTCATTTGAGTTCCTGCAGGCTGTATTTCAGCCACCTTCCTACATTTTCCCCATTTACCTGCAGGAGCCAAGAAAAAAGGGTCATTTGGGAGTCATGTTTAATCCATAGAGTTCTGCTATTTTAGATGGCAAACACTTGCAAGCTGAAAAGAGAATTTTTTTCCATAATACTGTTGGTTGTGAAGAACTGAAGGAAAAACTTCTATTGTGTCTGCCGCCTTAGAAAGACTCAACAAAGCTCGTAGGTGAATTGAAAGTCATAACAAAATAAAGCCTAACAGAAAAGAGATTTACCAGAAAGGCCTGAAGCTGTGATCAGAGGTTGCTGAGTGAGATTCTGACAGGCGTGGTGTCACCGAGGGAGACGTTTTCTTCCTTCTGTAGCAGCTGGCATTCCTGAGTCCTTGGATGCACTTTTGCGCAGTGTCTTGTTTTCACCACTGTTTCTCCTCACACATCAAATACGAACTTCAGTCGTGCAGGCATCAACTCGATGTGGGCCATGGAGAGTGGGATCAGACAGGGCAGGGACAGTAAGTCAAGTCAGGATAAGAGCAAGGGGAAATCTAGCATTATACTACGAGTGTATTTTCTTAATCATACTGTTCCTTTTACATGATTAGAGTTTATTTTGGCAAGTTGTGTTGGAGGGATTTCAATAAAATAACTAACCTACTTTATCTGGTAGAAAGCTGCTCACCAAAAAAAGCTTTTAAAGAATTTTTTTTAATTTAAAGATTTTTTTGATGTGAACCATTTGTTAAGTCTTCATTGAATTTGTTACGATATTGCTTCTGTTTTATGTTCTGTTTTTTTTTGGCCAAAAGGCATGTGGGATCTTAGCTCCCCCACCAGGGATTGAACCCACAACCCCTGCATTAGAAGGAAAAGTCCAACCACTGAAACACCAGGGAAGTTTCAAGGAATTTTTACGTTGGAAAAAATTAGCTGGTAATTTTGTTGCACAATCCAGACCCTTTGCTTTGATTTGATGTTAACTGACAATTGCAGTCGTAAGCAAATGGGCAGTTTTCCTGGGAAGTTTCCAAGGAGCTGCCCCCTAGCCAGCCAGACTCTGCCTGCTGGGCCTTAGTTCCTTCCCTTTGGGCCTCAGTCTTTCTCTTTTCTTGCAGCCCAAGCTCCCCAGTCTCCCACGTTCCAGGGGCCTCAAAGCCCCCAGGGAGTGCCCAGGGCCTTGCCCCGACCCACCGACCCTTCTCCCGCCCTGCTGAGGCTGGCTTCAGGAACTGACCCTCCTGGGCCCAGAGCTGTTGGAGACCCCACAGGGGTGTGGGGACACACGCTGTCCAGTGCATGTCAAGGGCAGAGGACACCGGCCGGCAGAGAACCTGCTCACTAGATGAACCACTGGACACCCAGTGAGCACTCAGGCCCTGAAGGGGGAGGTCACACCTGGTGAACCATGGACAGCGTGTTAAGAGAAGCCTGAGCGCTCAGACACATGGACCACTCACCAGCCGCTGCTTGTTCCCTGCACCAGGCCCCTCCCTTCACCTGTGACTCTCGCAGGGGACCGCCTGCTTCCAGACATTCACTGAGGGCTCTGATCAGTCCTGGGGGGCGGGGGGAGATGTTCCCACTCTCAGCACCAGGCGTCATGTGGAAGAGGAGGCACACAGTGAGCTCAGTGCAGACGAAGGGCCAGCAGAAATCATACAGCAATCACTTTCAGTTTGCTATTGCTTGACAAATGTCTCTCAGAAGCCAAGCTTGAGGGAGCAGAGGTGACCGCAGGCATCCTGAGGGTCCAGGCTCTAACTATAAACACTGCGTGTCCCCTCCATAGGAAGCCTGACGAATGACTCCACAATGATAGAACCTACCCTCTTCACCTGTGACCAATGGGGGCCAATCAAACACCCCCACACGCCTGAAACCCAGGTGCCCAGTGCCTGCAACCCAGCCCATGGCCAGGACACTGTACATAAAAGAAAATGACCATCTTCTTGTGTAGATGGTATTAACCTTTGTTCAGTTAACATATAATCCTGAGCATTTTCCTATGATAGTAATTATATTCTGAAATCACCTATATATAATGGACTAATAGATACTTTGCTATTCATTTAATTAAAATTAATGAATAGAGTATTATTTGAAATGCACATCATTTAAAATGCATCATTAATGTAATAGTGCCCTATGAATTTCTGGCATATTAGTCAGTGAAAATGTTGCTAATTCACTAATTATACCTTAATATAGGGGTCTAGGGGTCTTCCCTGGTGGCTCAGCAGTGAAAGAATCCACCTGCCAAAGCAGGACACTCAGGTTCAATCCTTGGGTCGGGAAGATCCCCTGGAGAAGGAAATGGCAGTCCACTCCAGTATTCTTGCTGGAGAATCCCTGGGCTATAGTCCATGGGGTCTCAAGAGTTGGATATGACTAAGCAATGAAACCACCAAACCACCATAGGCGTCTAGGAGAAGAATCTAAGAATATGAACATTCTTTGGTCTTGTAAACTATGACTGTGTCCTAATGCAGCCCAGTTCAGGCTGGCTTGGAGTTTCCATGAGGTTCTCTTTGTTTCTATTCCTTCTGCCCCAAAAATGCACCCCCCACAACCAGGCCGGGGGGCAGGTCTATGCAGGGATAATGACTTCTCCCAGCTTCTCCCTCAGCACAAATTTACAAAACCCTTGTCTGTGTTCATAGGTTTTCAGATCCAGACTTCAGCACACATATTGAGGTAGAGACCTGCGTTGCATTTGAAGCCCTACCCATCACAAGTGCTGCCCAAGTTATCTCAGGAGAAAGCAGAAGCTCTGCTTCTCCTTCGGTCCACCTGGTCCCATCTAAGCGATTAGTGGACACCCCCCTGAGCCTGCTAGTGACTGCAGAGGGTCCGCTCCTGCCTCTGAGCCACTCACATCCAGAATCTCAGCCACACTTGTACAGGGGCCTCTCAGAAGTCTTCACAAAAAGTGCTGCTGCTAGGTTTATCTTTCTGCTTCCATTGCTAGCAATAGGAAGGTTGGCGTGCCTCAGGCCACCCCAAGCCGCCCTAAATCTATAGGCTAAATATGGGCTGTTTTGGGAGTTGGCAGGTGAGACGTTGTTTTTCAAGTAATTAACCACTTTTTAAAGTGTTGTTCTCCATTCATATTTAATACAATCTTTATTGTTAACTCAGTAATATGCATTTTATATTCAGTTTTAATTTTCTATCAAAATTCATTGTCACATTTACTTTTGCAGTGTAAAACCCTGTCTCAATGATTGTAACTCTGTAATGCATTGAAATAGCCCCTGACATTAAATACCTCTGGTTGCATTCAACCGTTTATTCTCCACAGGCCCTTAAAGGCCTAAAAACAGTCACCCTAGAATAATACCACAGTATAATATTTTAATTTAGAAGAAATTTGACATTCAGAAATGGATCTGTAGATTTCATATTTGTCATTTAGTGGCTCAGTTGTGTCTGACTCTGTGACTCCATGGACTGTGGCCTGCCAGACTCCTCTGTCCATGGGATTTCCCAGGCAAGAATACTGGAGTGGGTTGCCATTTCCTCCTCCAGGGGATCTTCCTGACCTAGGGAGTAGAACCCCCGTCTTCTGCATTGGCAGGCAGATTCTTCACCACTGAGCCACCAGGGAAGCCCATGATTTCATATTAGGCTAATTATTATGAATTTTATTTTTTAATGAAATGTATTTTGTTTAAAATGTATTTATTTGTCTAGTTTAAAATTTAGGATGACTACTGATTTATATGCATTTCATATTCAAATACCTTGAAGTTACTAAGTCATTTTTAGAAGGAGAGTGTAAGTACACCTCCTTTAAATAAATCTGGAGGACCCTATTTTAAGTACATTTGATGGCATAGACTTGATTTTGAAAAACAATATTTGTTGAATGTTGTTTTAAGTAAATACTATGCAAAGAAGTATCATTGATTTAACTTCAATCATACATTTTATGTCATTCATAGAGCTAAAATTACATGTTGGAGGAACTTAAAATACAATACTGTATAGTATGCACTCAGAGACAACGGTCGACATAAAATGTTAGTGGACATGTAAAATAGGGAGCTAGTGGGAAGCTGCTTTACAGCATAGGGAGCTCAACTCAGGGCTCAGTGATGACCTGGAGGGCTGGGATAGGGGGTGGGGCAGGGAGGTCGTATATGTATACAGATGGTGGATTCACAATGCTATACAGTAGAAACCAACACATTGTAGTGCAATTATCCTCCAATTAAAAAATTAAAAAATATATTGGTGGAATTTTATTTAAAAAAAAACTGGTAACAAGTATTGTTCCAGGAAGTGTTCAATGTGGGTTTTTGATTGATTGGTAAAACGCATTTAGGGACCTGCTCTTCTGTCTCCATCTTCAAACCATCCTGACTTTGGTTGAAAGCATCTTTACTTCTAGAGACTTTCCTTGGTTGACTCCTCATCAGAGCAGAAAATACTTTGAAACAATTAGAGCAACCTGCTTCCCTGGTAGCTCAGCTGGTAAAGAATCCGCCTGCAATGCAGGAGACCCCCAGTTTGATTCCTAGGTTGGGAAGATCCCCTGGAGAAGGGATAGGCTACCCACTCCAGTTTTCTTGGGCTTCCCTGGTGGCTCAGACGGTAAAGAATCCAATGCAAGAGATCTGGATTCAATCCCTGGTTTGGGAAGATCCCCTGGAGGAGGACATGGCAACCCACTCCAGTATTCTTTGCCTGGAGAATCCCGTGGACAGAGGAGCCTAGCGGCTATAGTCCATGGGGTCGCAAAGAGTAGGGCACGACTGAGCAGAACAAGAAAGATATGCTTCTTATACATGACCCTGAGGAATCACACAAACATTCTCAAATTGTCAGCTTTTTTTTTTCATATTTTAAATGACATGTCTCCACCAGTGAGTCTGTTCTCATCCACGGGCCATTTCACTTCTGCAAGTTTGTGCCTCTTTATATCTCCTCTTAATTCATGTTTATCAGTAAGACAAAGGTAAACTAACACTAAAACAAGGAAAAACAAAGCAATTCAACAGAACATTTTCTAAGTGAAAACAGTCTGTGTTTAGTCTGATGTCAGATTATAGCATACAGACAGCATCATTTAAGTTTCTCTAGAAAACCAGTGAAAAAGAAGGTTTTAATTAGTAAAAGTTCTGTTGAACAAAGATTTCATGTGTTATAAGGTCATTTGTCTAAATCTGATAATCGTTTTTCATTTGGTCTTTAAAGTTTGTTTACATGACTTGATACAGAGGAAACTCAGCAGATTTATTTTAAATTTTTATGATGTTTCACTCAACGGTGGTGGTGGCAGTGTAGTCACTAAGTCGTGTCCGACTCTTGCGACCCCATGGACTGCAGCCCGCCCACCAGGCTTCTCTGACCCTGGGATTCTCCAGGCAAGAATACTGGAGTGGGCTGCCTTTTCCTTCTCCAGTTCACTCAATAAATGGTCTTAAATGTTTATTTTATTGGTAATCCTGACTGAAACTATCTTGATAATATATAGTATCCTATAGTGTCTGAATATTCCATCCCCTCTGTTCTCTTATCTGTTAAAACAAATATAATATGAAGTGAAAGTGAATAATGAAAGAAGTTACCAAAAGTTATGCTGTACATTCTCGGTAGATTGTGTGGGATCAGAGGCTTTTCATTTCTCATCAAGAGAATATGATTAAGTTGAAATATTTCTGAAATGTTTGTATATGAAATTTGGGACACTTTTGACCGTCAGAATTAAAAAAAAAATTCCTAATTGGTGCTTGATATGCAATGATTTTAGTATGTCAACAATATAGTTTACTCACTAAGAAGAGAGTCCCATAAACCTGGGGTTCTTTTATTACATTATCTTTGCTGACCTCACTTTTCTTTATTTTTGCAGATTAAAAAAATCAACAGAAACTTTCCTGTAAACCAGCAGGTAAGATAGAGAAACACGTGCAAAGCCAAATTGTGTATTTCTTTCATTTTGTCTGTTACAAATGATAATTTTGATTGCCTTTAGTTTTACATGGAAATAATTCGTACCAATTATTAATTAATTCGGAGAAGGCAATGGCAACCCGCTCCAGTACTCTTGCCTGGGAAATCCCATGGATGGACGGAGGAGCCTGGTAGGCTGCAGTCCATGGGGTCGCAAAGAGTCGGACACGACTGAGTGACTTCACTTTCACTTTTCACTTTCATGCATTGGAGAAGGAAATGGTAATAATTTTATTACGGTAAACTTAACTTCTATTGCTTTCACAATCATAATATAAGCATTAGCTATTAATAGAATAAGAAAAGGAAGTGAAGGCTCACCGCCTGGACTCGCTGAGCTGTCCTCGTCCAGTGTGTGGACGAGGAGGGGGCTCGGTGGCAGGACACTGACACTGACTCCCCACAGCAACCTCAGTCCACAGCCACTGACCACAATCTAAACATCGACAATATGGATTCCTAAATGGCATACCCGCCACTAGTTAGCTTCCACGGTAAAACTTTAAAATAACTTTCAGTATGGCAAAACCAGTTCCTTTTCGTCTAAGCCTGGGGTCCCATATCAGTAGCATCTGTATAAGGGCAGCCATCTCATATGTGTTTAGAAAGTTAAACGAGAAGAAAATTTCTCAATATATGCTATTGCTTGCATCAGCGTGTCAGATGTGTGTGTTCCTTGCAACAGAGACTTATGTTCTGGGGTAGGTTGTAGTGTTCAGGGTACCCCTTGCCTGGGCCACCCACAAAGCCCATGTGGCTGAGTGAGGTGGTGAGCAGCTTTGCAGAGCCTGCTGTGCCTACAGCCCTGACCTGTCTTGCTTGGGGTGAGGCCAGGGGAACCAGTTCCCCTCCTTCGGGCCCCCTGCCTCTGAGCCATGTGATGCTCTTGGCAGGTACAGGGTTGGAGGGGTGTCTGTGCCTCTCAGAACCACAGCAAGTAGGGGCACATGGGGGTTGTTCACGGGCAGAGACCAGGCTCAGCCCAGAGCACCTGACTCATGGTGCATCGCTCCATCCACTGCAGGTGATTCTGAGGCTGGAGTGCACAGGTCACATCTGGGAAAACAGTTTACAGCTTCACGGGACTGAACAGGAGGGAAAAGCCAGGCATTAAGGATAAAGTGTTCAACTGGAAGCCTCAGCTGTGAGGGAAGTTTGCAATGCCCAGGACGAGATAGGGTTGTTTTATAGTCAGAAGTGTAAAAATGTAGACCTGCTCTTTTGGGGAATTCTTGCCAAAAATACAAATGAAGTGTTTCTTTAAAAGTGACTCTAATATTTATGTTATCACCTCTCTTGTCCCTTCAACCCTCAGCATTTGAAGTATATCAATAATTAGTATAATTTCCTCACTAGGAATGTTTCCTAACCCTGACTAGTCCACAGCTATGCTTTATTCACCATGATGACAACCATGTGAAACACTCCCTGCACATTCCCTTCAGGGACCTGTCTCGTTCCTCACCACCCCAGCTTTTATCTAGGTTTTGAATAATGCTGAGTGAAGTCAGTAAAAATCTGGAAAACCTTGAATATAGAAGAAATCAAAAACTTTAATATTCTACCCACATTTAATAAACACAGATAAGCATCCACGGCTGTTTATCTGCTAACCTTTCAATATTATGAAATTTTATTTCAAATCTCTTAGCATCTCACAATTTGAAATCACAATGAATTCTAGACACTTTAACAACTGAAAGCTACAGCTAATAGACTTTTCTGTCACTACTTCCCACCTTGTAAATGAAGTCTTTTGGGATATAGGATTACTTTATAGTTCAACCTTCATATCTATGCTTAATAGGAAGAACTCACCCACATAGTATAATAGCCCTGCATTAGGAGATCAGGGTTCATCTTCTGCCTAAAATCTGAGCCACTTCAAGGAACAAAAATTGAAAATTATATGTAATCTAACTTCTCATGAAGATTTAGCACTCAAACTCTTACCTTGGACTAGTTGCTTTCATCTCAAATTTCTTCAAACTTAATTTTCAGGGAGCATTCTCTGATGCTCAGATTTGATATAAGTATATATGTTTATATATATGCTTTTTATTAAATAACATCAGACATAATGTTACAGTATTCAAGTCCCCTCATAGCCATGATACACATCAGCTGAAATACATTAGAACAGAAGTCTTCTGCCTCCTGTGGGGTTTGGTTTTGACTTTGTGCAGCCACTGTGGTACTAGTACCCCAACCAGAGAAATTAAAATTAAAAAATGCAAAGGGGTTGGAACTGGAGAAAGTCACTGCACCCAGCAGAGGCCAGCGCTGTGGACCGAGTCTCCAGAGATACCCCCATGCTCCAGAGCACAGCAGACTCTCAGTAAGATCATCTCAGAGAAGAATATTTTTATCAGAAGGATAAGCCATTTGAGCAAATAAACCATCATAAGGGAAAACACACTGTGAAGATTAAAGAACAATCCACGACTATTTTAAATTATTTTTTTTAATAAGGTGGTACAAAATGTAAGGCAAGAACAAGAAGTGG
Organism: Bos grunniens; assembly: GCF_055505025.1. Classification (NCBI taxonomy): domain Eukaryota; kingdom Metazoa; phylum Chordata; class Mammalia; order Artiodactyla; family Bovidae; genus Bos; species Bos grunniens. Next base: position 61,756,791 of record NC_141178.1, on the reverse strand, counting down.
TATAAAAAATTGTGGATTTGCAAAATAACTCAACAGAAGTTCAAAAATGAATAAAGCATGAATATGTTTAAGCTTATAATCAATTAGCCAACTGAATAATAGAACAGATAAAAATAAAGATAAAACATGTAATTGGAAGTAGTGTATCTGAGAGTACCATCAGAATACAGCCTATACAGAAAGGGCTGAAAATATGAAAAATGATGTAAGAGTTGAAGTTTAGAATGAGAGGCTCCAAAAAGAAAAATTCTGCAGAAAGACTGGAGATGACAAACTTGTGAAGAGATTTGATGGCTAGGAGTTTCTATAAGACTTGAGGTTAGAGAACCACGCTAACCCTGGAGCACGATGAAGAAAACCAGATCCACAACCTGAACGTCCCACCCGTGGGGTAATGAGCAACCATCATAGGGTGAGCTGGCTCTCCTGGTGCTGGTCTGGAAGATTCTCCAGGAAAGCATATGAGGTACCAGTGGCAAGTAAGGAAGAGGGACTAGATAAACTTCTACTTTTAATAAAGGGTGTAATAAAGGATGAAACAGACATATGATATGCACAAGAAGATGCCCGAGTGCCTACATCTGGGAGCAAGAGTAACAGCCCAGCCTCCTTCCCACGGGGAGGGTTTCCTCCCCGGCCTCCTGCATAAGCTCCTGCCTTCCCCCACCCCAGCCTGGATTCCTTCCCCTGTGACTTCTCTCACTTTCTTCCCCTCTTCAGTTCCTGCACAAGGACATTCCATTTCTATTTTGAAAACAGATGTGTATTGGGTCTGTCCTTGTTCTTCCTACATTCTATTTTGCTTTTTGTGGACCGGAATCATCTCTGTCCACTTGGATACCTGGAGAAACGTGTGCACTGGCCATTTTCAGGATGCATTTCTCATATTGTGCATGAGGTTGAGCAACTTGAAATGACACTGGCGTATCCTTTCGCTCGCCTTTCTCTACCCTTTCGAACATGTTCCTCTTTTCTTCTTGTTGTTTTCTTATTTATTTGTAAGCACTGTGTACTCAATACATGAAGGGAATTTAACCGTTGTATTTTATGTCACCTAAATCAGCACGCTTTGTTAGTGGCTTATAGGATTTATGTTGTACTTAGAGTTTATCCATTCAAGATTAATAAAAGGAGAAAAGCAATCCATTGCTGATTTCTAATAACTTTATGTTATTATTTTTACATTTGAGCAATTGACTTATCTCATTGTGTTTTCACACTGTGTATTACTCTCCACTAACACTTCCCAGGCCAGTTCAGTTCAGTTCAGTCGCTCAGTCGTGTCCAACTCTTTGTGACCCCATGGCCTGCAGCACGCCAGGCCTCCCTGTGCATCACCAACTCCTGGAGTTTACTCAAACTCACATCCATCGAGTCACTGATGCCATCCAACCATCTCATCCTCTGTCATCCCCTTGTCCTCTGCCCTCAATCTTTCCTAGCATCAGGGTCTTTTCCAATGAGTTGGCTCTTCACATCAGGTGGCCAAAGTATTGGAGTTTCAGCTTCAGCATCAGTCCTTCCAGTGAATATTCAAGACTGATTTCCTTTAGGATAGACTGGTCTCCCAGGTCAGGGAGGGCTTATAAAGGGACAGAAGGGGGCTTTGGGAGGTGATAAGTTCATTATGTTGACTGTAGTTATGGTTTTGTGGATTCACATGTATGTCACAACTTATAAAATTTTACCCTTTAAATATGTGTACTTTCTTCATGTCATTATACCTCAATAAAGCTAAAGCCATTTTTGTTTTTAAAATGTTTGGGAGCCAGATAAGAAATAATATTATATCAAGGCCATTGGAGTTTGGCTCCATCTTAATTATTGTCTAGACTTGAAATTAGTAGAGTCAGTACAGTTTCTTCCAGTTCACTTTTGTTCAGAACAACTTTCTCATTTCCTCTTTGTGTCTGGAGCATAGCCATTAGCGCAATTCAGATCAGGTTCATTTGTGAAGTGCAGAGTGAGATTCAGCTGCAAATGATGACTTTTCCTGAAAAGCATGTGATTATGGGGGTCCTGCTGCTAGATTACATAGGGATACTCAGTGCGTGAGATCATGGTGATAAGAATGGGAATCTTGCTGCTAGACTACACAGGGATACACAGTGCGTGTGATAATGATGATAACATTGATAATGGGAGTCCTGCTGTGAGACTACACAGGGATACTCAGTGCATGAGATAACAGTGATAACAGTGATAATGGGTGTCTTGCTGCTAGACTACACAAGGATACTCAGTGCATGAGATAATGGTGATAACAGTGATAATGGGGGTCCTGCTGTGAGACTACACAGGGATACACAGTGCATGTGATAATGGTGATAACAGTGATAATGGGGGCCCTGCTGCTAGACTACACAGGGATACTCAGTGCATGAGATAATGGTGATAACAGTGATAACATTGATAATGGGAGTCCTGCTGTGAGACTACACAGGGATACACAGTGCATGTGATAATGGTGATAACAGTGATAACAGTGATAATGGGAGTCTTGCTGCTAGACTACACAGGGATACACGGTGCATGAGATAACAGTGATAAAGGTGATAATGGGGGTCCTGCTGATAGATTACACAGGGATATTCAGTTGGGTGTGAAACTGTGTTGTGCTAGTTCACTCAGTTGCAGGTCATGTAGACAAGCAGACCTACATGCAGCGCTTTGTGCACATAGCCTTCTGAGTCATGACTTGTTGCATTTCTAATGTTTAATCTTTATTAACCAAAACTCCTCCATCCTGAAATACATCGCATTACTCCCATAAAGTGGCACTTTGCAATTAATATTTTCTATAATTCCTAAGGAGAAGGGTTATTGAGAATTAATTCATCATGAAAATATTAATACTGAACTCCCTTTATATCAGGCACTGTGCAAAATAGAGTTATTAAATTATAGTAGTCTAAATACATAAAAACTATATTCTGTAGGTGGGAATAGTGGTAAAGAACCCACCTGCCAGTGCAGGAGAGATAAGAGACACAGGTTCGATCCCTGGATTAGAAAGATCTCCTGGAGGAGGGCATGGCAACCCACTCCAGTATTCTTGCCTGGAGAATCCCCATGGACAGAGGAGCCTGGCGGGCTACAGTTCATAGGGTCTGAAAGAGTGAGTCACGACTTAGCGACTAAGTGAAGCAACTTAGCACAGCACATACACAGCACATACTCATTTACAATAAATTATTACCTCAATAAGTTTATCTTATAAACTGTTATTCATTTTTGACTAGCTATAAAAATTTGGAAACATTATTTTAGACGAATACATAGAATTCTGGAAACAACAGAGGGAAAAGTGACTAGTAGTCTCCAGTTGTGTTGAGAGTGCTGAGAAATTAAAGGACACATTAAAAATTGAGTTTTGAAGTAACATTAGGGAAAAGAGAGGAGTTAGGACCTCCAAACACTTGTTTCTCCATAAAAGTAACAAAGAACTGGCAAAATGGTCTGAATTAAAATTTTCAGATCTATGGAAATTCACCAAGAGTATGCTGAACTCAGTGAGCGTTTACTCAAGAAAAATAGCTGAATCTTGGTAGGAATAGTGATCGTTGCGGCATTTGAACTGATCCAGCCCCAATCCCTGCTTCCTAGCAATCGGGCAGCCTCAAAATTAAGGGCTTACGTTTCCTCACCATCTGCTCTGATCTTTTGGTTGTCTAGTCTTCATCCCATCACTTAAAACCAACTAGCTCGAAATTTGTAATCTAATAAGATGATGCATATTTGTTTCATTCATCTATGTCTGCTGTATCAAAGATATTTGCACGTGTGTCTGCATCCTTTTTAAACAAAATATTCTATTAATGGGACTGACAATTGGTCTTTATTTTGGATTTCAAAGCTGAGGGTTTTTTCAACTGAAGGGCAATTTTTTTTTTCATTCTTCATATATTTTTCATATATTCAGTTTATAAACGATGACAGCAAATCATAGAGTCACATGATCTGGTGATAATGAGTGGTGGTGTTTAGTTTATTTTATAATATTTGGCAATAAAATATGCTGGAACTTAAAATTTTGTAAAAAGTAATATTTCTATATAAATTAACTCTTGTAAGAGCTATTTGCTTATAAACCATGGTGAAAAGATAGTGGCAGAGGTTTCATAAGTAAACCTTCTGGCTCTGAGATTCAGAGCCACTCGTTATTAATTTGATGTTGCTGTTGCTGTTCAGTCTCTAAGTGGTGTCCAACTCTTTATGACCCCATGGATTGTAGCATGCCAGGCCTCCCTATCCCTCCCTACTCAAGGGGGGAAGTACATGTTAAACGGGCAAATTAGCAAAAGGTAAGTAAAGTCCTATTGGTGAAAAAGTTTATGCTTTTAAACACATGTGGATAGGACAGTGGCTATATTTCACTTCCTTTATCACTTCTTTAAGTGTGATTTAATTGACCAAATTGTATACTCCTTTTCCTCTGATATGTGAAAGAAGATATAAGTGATTAAGCATAACAGAAAAGCACAGCAAGAATGTTCACGTAAGAGAACCATTCATCCCATTTGGGGTTAATGGATTGACTCAAAACTCCGTAGTGCGTGCACTGCAGAACCTGCCCGAAGTCCCTTACTGCAGTTTTGATGATGTCGGCAATGAGCCAGCTCTCCTCTCTGCTGTTCAAAGCCTTAAAATATAACCCAGATGATGAGCTTGATCTGTCAAATGATCTGTCATTAAGAAATACTTGAAAGGACTTCCTTGGTGGCACAGTGGATAAGAATCTGCCTGCCAGTGCAGGAGACACGGATTTCATCCCTGGTTTGGGAAGGTTCCACGTGCTGTGGAGCAGCTAAGCCCATGCACCACAACTACTGCACCTGCACGCTAGAGCCAGGCTCCTGAGAAGAGAAGCCCCTGCAACGAGAAGCCCGCGTACCTCAAGCAGAGAGGAGCCCTTGTTCGCTGAACTAGAGAAACGCCCACACAGCGACAAAGAGCTAGCACAACCAAATAAATAAATTAATTTTTAAAAATACTTTAAAAACAAGTTCACGTCAAAAAGATATACTGCACTGTTTAGTTACACTGCAGTTTTTTTCACCAGTCATTAATTTTCACAGGATAGGCCATACCCTTAACTGAGGAACAAAACAGCTCAAAACACAAAACTGTCTTTTAAATTACGTTTATATGTATAGTTACATACTAGCTGCAAAAGATAGGTGTAGGCTTGGGAAATGGAGGAATATGTTATAAAATGATAAATATCATGTCCTATATTTTATTATCTTTTATTAGCTTAAGAAAAATGTATTCTGTGTGCTCTATCATGAAATAATAAGTAAAAGAGAAAAATATGAATAACTCAGGGCCTAATATTATAAAAGCAGTAAACTATATACAAACCCAAAGCTAAAAATATGAAGGGTGTCATACTCAAGAAGTCATGGTTTATGGCAAACTGAGGTGATGCTGTTTGTTCACTCGCAGGCCCCCAAGGAGCTGGGTGGCAGCTTCTCTCTGAGCCAAGGCCCCAGGTGGGAGGAGCCTAGGTCCACCTGAATCAGAGAGGCCGGGAGGATTTAGAGCCCAGAGCTGGGAGGGAAGAGTCGTCAGTGAAAAAGGGGATAAAATATAAACATAAAGCATGAGGTCGGATGTCAAGTATGAGAAACAAGGTCCTCGTGGAGTGGAGCAGGTAGGCGGTCGTCTGAGAGGAGAGGAGAAAGTCAGGCAGCCTGTGGCACGTGTGCTGGCTTTGCATCTACAGGGATCAAAGTAGGATGGTTTCCAGGGTAACAGGAACTGTGTGTGGCTGGACAAGTAGCAGGGAAGGAATCGTTTCATACTAATGAAGGTGAGGAAGACATGACCTTCAAATGACAAGTAACCGTTGTGTCAGGCATTAGTGGGACCCAGTGACACATGGAGGAGACACACCTGCCCTTGTCATACTTCCTCTGAAGAGTATCAGAAATGGACCCTCCAGGGAAGGAGGGCAGGAGCTGTGCAGTAGGAGATGTTTCTCTTTGGACATGTTGCATCTCTGCATGCTGTCTTGTGAGCACGCATTTTGTTTCAGACTGTTTCTCCAAGGGTGTTTACGTACAAAGCAGACTTAGTAAATCAGACAGTGTTTCTCTTCAGAACCAAGGGGAGAATTTCTTACCCTCCCTTTGGAAGTTTCAGAAGGTAGAGACAATATCTCCGGGCAGGGCCCAGGGGAGGCGTGCCTTTGTTCATTCTCGAAGTTGTGTCTAACTCTTTGTGACCCCATGAACTGCAGCATGCCAGGCTTCCCTATCCTTCACTATCTCCTGGACGTTGCTTAGACTCATGTCCATCAAGTTGGTGATGCCATCCGACCATCTCATCCTCTGTTGTCCCCTTATCCTCCTGCCTTTAATCTTTCCCAGCATCAGGGTCTTTTCCAATGAGTCAGTTCTTCACATCAGGTGGCCAAAGTATTGGAGTTTCAGCTTAAGCATCAGTCCTTCCAATGAGGATTCACGACTGATTTCCTTTAGGATTGACTGGTGTGATCTCCTTGCAGTCCAAGGAACTCTCAAAAGTCTTCTCCAGCATCACAGTTCAAAAGCATCATTCTTCGACTCTCAACCTTCTTTATGGTCCAACTCTCACATCCATACATGACTACGGGAAAAACCGTAACTTTGGCTGTACAGACTTATGTTGGCAAAGTGATGTCTCTGCTTTGTAATAAGCTGTCTAGGTTTGTCAGTAAAAGAGCCTATTGCCCTTTATAAAATATCTTAGTTCCCTAACCTCAGGGACCCCCATGTGACACAGCCTGTTGTGTGCATATACCTCAGTCACAAAATGCTGATACTCATGGTGTTGGCTGTGCTGTGAATATGAAGTCCTCTGTCTCTGACCCAAGAATATAACATCTTCCGCCGGCATCCGTAAACCTGTGAGAGGGTAACAGTTCAGTTCAGTCACTCAGTCGTGTTCGACTCTTTGCGACCCCATCAACTGCAACACACCAAGGCTCCATGTCCATCACTAACTCCTGGAGCTTGCTCAAACTCATGTGCATCAAATCAGCGATGCCATCCAACCATCTCATAGCTCAGTAGCTTGCAAAATCTCAGACCTTTCGTGGTTCATCACATTTTGTAGCAAGGATGAGCTGGTGACAGAAATGTTGTTTTTTGGTAGTGGAAGAATGGTTAATTAGATTTGAGAGAAGTCCATGCACACCTGCAGTGAACATGTTGCTGCTGCTGCTGCTAAGTCGCTTCAGTCGTGTCCGACTCTTAGCGACCCCATGGACCGCAGCCTACCAGGCCCCTTTGTCCATGGGATTTTCCAGGCAAGAGTACTGGAGTGGGGTGCCATTGCCTTCTCCAAGTGAACATGTTAGTTGCTTGTTAATAAGGAGTGATTTGAGAGGAGGTGCTAAGCAGAGGATGGGTAGCAGATTAAATAACAGCCTTGTGAACAGAGCATCCTCAAGTGTTTTCAGCTGCCCTTCAGGTGGGAGCCTTAGTCCTCTGACTGTGACCCCTATAATGTTTGTCCTGGGACAGCAGACAGCTCTGATCTTTTTCAGACAATGGTTACAGAAATGCTCCTGAATTGAGCATTACAGAGGGGAAAATTATAGCCACTACAGGGATAAAGCTTCCCAGGTGACTCAGTGGTAAAGATCCTGCCTGCCAATGCAGGAGACGTGGGTTTCATCCCTGGCTTGGAAAGATCCCCTGAAAGACAGCATGGCAACCCACTCCAGTATTCTTGCCTGGAGAATCCCATGGACAGAGGAGCCTAGCGGGCTACAGTCCATGGGGTTTTGAAAGAGTCAGGCATGACTTAGCAACTAAACAACAATAGGGAGAAACCAGGTGAACAGTTAAAACTATGTGTGGTTCACCTGAGGTTCACTTGAGGGATGAGAGAGTGGAGCACACAATGTTTCATAAGAAGAATAACACTAAGGAAAACCACTGCACCTTGCTTCTAGCGTGGAGTGCACTGCCAGGCTCCGTAGCTGTCCACTCCAGCCCTGGGCTCTTGACCTCTGAACAAAGGTCAGTCTTTCCTTCATCATGAAAGGTAGTAGTGTCTGTCCCTGAGCAGTTTCATGGACTGTCCCTGCCAGTAGCATTTAGGGCTTCTCAAAGCCTCCTTTGATTCTGCATTCACTCTGCCCCAGTTGCTGCTCAGTTTTCTTACCAGTTTCTAGGACTCTCATGGATTTCAGATGCATTCCTTCACTGTGTGGGACAAAAGGTAACTTCACAGATCTTTCTGAGCCGGTCTCTCTCTCCCAGCCTCCTGCTGAGAGGCCTGGGAACAACAAACACCTTCAGATTCCCAGAGACCTTCCAGTTTAGCTGAGGCGATCTCTGAGTCAAGTTCTTAATCCCTTCAGAAGACCCTCTGTGAGTTTTGATCCTTCTAAGATTTGAGGAAAAGCTTTTGTGTCACATACCTAGGATTGCCCCCATGCTAGGATTTCAAGCCACCCAATTTTCAGCATATTTTGGCATCTGGAGAAGCTGAGAATATTCAGAGCCATCAAACCCAACACAAGTTGGTAAAACAATTCACCTCCAATTAAAAAAAAAAAAAGAAGAAGAAGAAAACTTATGTGCACACACACATGCACACCCAAAAGAATCACCAAATCCTGTTTGTTTCAATCTGGTAGTTTGTCACCAAGTTCCTCCCTTCCTCCCCTCCTCTCACATTTTATGATCGAATAATGAAGAAACAAGGCAGCACCTGCAGCATAGGGGTGTAACCAGGTAGACATGACTACTGGCCGTTTCTGCTTTCCACATTCCTGCAGGAAACAGTGACGTCAAGCTTCCTGCCATGACCAGCAAGGGTCTCTGTCTTCTGGTTTCCAATAACATTCTCCTGACTGTCTTCTGATCTCTCCCTGGCAGGCAACTGTCCCCTGTGCAGGTTTCTACCAACGGTGAGATTAAGTCTTCTGTCCTGTGATCTAGACTCACTCTCTCACTCTCCTCCCCACCGCCCCACACTCTTCCAGTCTCCACCAACTGTTTCTCAAGCTGCTCCCATCTCTTGGCTGTTTATTAAAGCAGAACTCTATTCCAGTGAAAAATCCTGTGTTAGTTTTCCACTGTACAACGTATGACTGTGCATGCAGCCACATTATACAGCACATACTTATTATCTCCCAGTTTGTTCTGGTCAAGAGTCCAAGCTCAGGTCCTCCTCCCAGGGTCTCACAAGAATGCAGTCATGGTTCTGACCTTTGTTATCATCTCACGGGAGGCTTGGAGTTCTCTTCAAGGGTCCTGTTCAAACTGTGGGGCTGAGACCCTTGGCTTCTAGGGGTTCCCCATCATTCCTCTCATCCAGAGGATGAGTTGATTTGATGGCATCACCGACTCAGTGGACATGAATTTGAGAACAGGGTTCTCTCCCGCATATTGGTGTCTTCAAGGCCAAGGGCATCGTCCTGCTCTTTCCAGTCTCCATTAAATGGCTTACCTGATTCAGCTCTGATTAGAGGCTTTAGTTACATATGCAGTAGCTCTTCTGCACTGCCATATAACCTTAAATAATTAAGGGGGTGGCAACTACACTATTCTTAAGTTCCTACACACCCTTAGCAGAAGGGGATGATGCAGAACTGTGGGCCATCAGTCATCATGGTAGCATTCACTTTTTTAAAAACTTTCCATTTTCTTTAGTTCTTCAGAAATTGTAAATGGTTCTAAGAAATTCTCTTAAGACTTGTGCTTGATCACATAGCTTGGGACCCAGTGGTAATCTGGAGGCTCAATTAGTACGAGCTGCAGGAAGTGACTTCACTTCCCACATCCTGCAAGGTGTCTGGCAGGAGTAGGCCGCTGACAAGGATTCATGATAACTTAGAAAGGAAGGACTAGTGTAAACTCATCATCTTCTCTTTGTATAAGTAAGACACTGAGTTTTGAGGAGATAACTATTCATGGTTCCTGAGATGGTTGTTTTTGTTCAGTTACTGTCATGTCCTACTCTTTGCAAACCCATGGATCGCAGCATGCCAGATTTCCTTGTTCTTTACCATCTCCCAGAGTTTGCTCAAATTCATGTCCATTGCGTAGGTGATGCCTACTGACCATCTCATCCTCTGTCTCCCCTTTCTCCTGCCTTCAATCTTTCACAGCATCAGAGTCTTTTCCAATGAACTGGCTCTTTGCATCAGGTGGCCAGAGGATTGGAGCTTCACCTTCAACATCCGTCCTTCCAATGAATTTTCAGGGCTGATTTCTGCTAGGACTGACTGGTTTGATCTTCTTGCAGTCCAAGGGACTCTCAAGAGTCTTCTCCAACAGCACAGTTTGAAAGCATCCATTCTTCAGCACTCAGCCTTATTTGTGGTCCATCCATACATGACTACTGGAAAAAGAATAGTTCTGAGATAGACCACCATATAATTAGATCATATTTAAAAGCAGCTTTAAAGAATGACAATAATGCTTATATCAATGCTTAAAACAAGTAATTATTACAATATTCATTTCTCTAATCATTATATTAGGCTAAGCTGTCATAACAGAGAATACCGACAGTGTAATGTCTTAAACATGATATAAGATTAACTTCTCACTAACAGTCTAGGATAGGCATTCTGAACAGGCAGGCAAACCATTTCCTCATGGTCATCCAGGGCCGAGTCCTGCAGCTCCACCACCTGCCAGGGGCTGGGTATCAAAATGCATCCAGCAGGTAGAATAGGAGCCTAGCCTGTGAGTGGTCCCATTGCCCCTGCTCCCAGCACACTGGTGGTTCCAGTACATGGTTGCACTTTCCTGATAAGAAACATGCTGATACCTCACTGTACTCCAAGATCATAACTAAAATTACCTCTAAATCTTGGCATTGTGATGAATAAGTTTCTTATGATACAATCAGGGCTTCCCAGGTGATGCTAGTGGTGAAGAACCCACCTGCCGGAGACACAGGAGACTTGAGACTTGGGTTCAGCTCCTGGGTTGGAAAGATCCCCTGGAGGAGGGCATGGCAAACCCACTTCATTATTCTTGCCTGGAGAATCCCATGGACAGAGGAGCCTGGCAGGCTACAGTCCATGGGGGTCCCAAAGATTCGGACATGATTTAGGTGACTTAGCACACATGCACACATGATACTGTCATATTCATTATAGTTATAAAGCCTTTAATTTAGAGTTAGTTTATAGATTATTGAGTCTAGTTTTCTCATTTTACAGAGAAAACCCTCAAAAGATTAATTCTGTTCAGTGCGTTCTCTTTCTGTTATCTCTAGAAGCTAAACCTTTTTAGGCTTTGATGACCCGGCATAAATAATCCATCTTTCCTTTTCAGGAGCTTAACATGCAGTATTGGTTAAATGACTTTTCCAAGGTCAGGAAGCAGCTGAATTGTGAGAACAGGCTTATGATACAGATTTCATAAATCTTTTCTCACAACAACATTTAGTTCAGTCTTTAGTCAATCCATCCTAAAGGAGATCAGTCCTGGGTGTTCATTGGAAGGACTGATGCTGAAGCTGAAATTCCAATACTTTGGCCACCTCATGTGAATAGTTGACTCATTGGAAAAGACCCTGATGCTGGGAGGGATTGGGGCAGGAGGAGAAGGGGACAACAGAGGACGAGATGGCTGGATGGCATCACCGACTCAATGGACGTGAGTTTGAGTGAACTCCGGGAGTTGGTGATGGACAGGGAGGCCTTGCGTGCTGCAATTCATGGGGTCACAAAGAGTCAGACACGGCTGAGTGACTGAACTGAACTGAACTGAAGTTAGTCAATGACAAGCTTCTATTTTATCTTTGCTCCAAACAAGACCCAAAATTGGATGCCTTATCTTTTTGACAAAGGGAAGATTGGTCACAAACATCTCAGGATTAATTTGGATTATTTTCTAATGTATTTTTTTAACTTTAAAGAAATGGATAAATTTTTAATGGGCATAATATTACATTTTGTAGACATTTAATTGAACACTTATTAACTTTGGTCTGGGTTGGTATTCTCTTGAGATCATACAGTGAGTAAATGATGGAACATGAGCTGGAATTCTAGTCTTCTAACTTAAAATCAAATCTTTCCAAAAGAGAGAATGAGAAGAATATTCCCCCACTCTCCTGGCTGAAAGCTAGTCTTTAAATCTAAGTCAGGTTGAAGTGTCTTGCCAAAATAAACACTCCAGAATACTCAAAATTCTGAAAATAATAATGAATTTTTCCTTTTTAAATTCTTTAGATTGTGGTTTGAGTGTTCATAAGCAATGTTCCAAGGTGGTCCCAAATGACTGTAAGCCAGACTTGAAACATGTCAAGAAGGTGCACAGTTGTGACCTGACGACACTCGTGAAAGGCCACGTCACTAAGCGGCCCGTGGTGGTGGACATGTGCATCCGGGATAAGTCGTAATAACGTTGGATGCATTTAGTTTCTCAAAGGATTTATTCAAATTAACTATCTAGAGAATAATTTATTGTCTAGTTTCTGTATTTTAAGATGCAGGAATAAATTTAAAATATCATACTGTAATTCTCTTTGAAATATTTCCTTTAACCCACACTATTGTATCAAGGGGACTACCCTGGCAGTCCAGTAGTTAAGACTCCACACTTCCAATGCAGGGGGAATGGGTTCAAGCCTGGCTGGGGAACTAAGATCCCACATGCTGTGCAGCACAGGATTTCCAGCTGAGCTATTTCAAATCCTAAAAGAGAATGCTGTGAAAGTGCTGCACTCAATATGCCAGCTGGAAAACTCAGCAGTGGCCACAGGACTGGAAAAGGTCAGTTTTCATTTCAATTCCAAAGAAAGGCAATGCCAAAGAACGTTCAAACTACCACACAATTGCACTCATCTCACACGCTAGCAAAGTAATGCTCAAGATTCTCCAAATCAGGCTTCAACAGTTCATGAACCAAGAGCTTCCGAATGTTCAAGCTGGATTTAGAAAAGGCAGAGGAACCAGAGATCAAATTGGCAACATCTGTTGGATCATCACAAAAGCAAGAGAGTTCCAGAAAAAATCTACTTCTGCTTTATTGACTATGCTAAATCTTTTGACTGTGTGGATCACAACAAATTGTGGAAAATTCTTAGAGATGGGAATACCAGAATGCCTTACTGCCTCCTGAGAAATATGTATGCAAGTCAAGAAGCAATAGTTAAAACCAGACATGGAACAACAGGCTGGTTCAAAATTGGGGAAGGAGAATGTCAAGGCGGTATATTGTCAACTTGCTTATTTAACTTATATGCAGAGTAAATCATGTGAAATGCCAGGCTGGGTGAAGCACAAGCTGGAATCAAAATTTGGGAGAAACATCAATACCCTCAGACATGCAGATGACACCACCATTATGGCAGAAATTGAAGAGGAACTATAGAGCCTCTTGATGAAAGTGAAAGAGGAGAGTGAATAAGGTGGCTTAAAACTCAACATTCAAAAAACTAAAATCATGGCATCCAGTCCCATCACTTCATGGCAAATAGATGGGAAAACAATGGAAACAGTGAGAAATTTTATTTTCTTGGCCTCCACACTCACTGCAAATGGTGACTGCTGCCATGAAATTAAAAGACGCTTGCTCCTTGAAAGAAAAACTATGACAGGCTTAAGACAGCATATTAAAAAGCAGAGACTTTACTTTGCCAACAGAGGTCCATGTAGTCAAAGCTATGGTTTTTCCAGTAGTCATGTATGGATGTGAGAGTTGGACCATAAAGAAAGCTGAGCACCAAAGAATTGATACTTTTGAACTGTGGTATTGGAGAAGACTCTTGAGAGTCCCTTGGACTGCAAGGATGTCAAACTAGTCCATCCTAAAGGAAATCAGTCCTGAATATTCATTGGAAGGACTGATGCTGAAGCTGAAACTCCATTAGTTGGGCCACCTGATGTGAATAACTAACTCACTGGAAAAGACTCTAATGCTGGAAAAAATTGAAGACAGGAGAAGAAGGGGATGACTGAGGATGAGATGGTCAGATGGCATCACCGGCTCTATGGACATGAGTTTGAGCAGGCTCTGGGAGTTGGTGATGGACAGAGAAGCCTGGCGTGCTCCAGTCCATTGGATCACAAAGAGTTGGACATGACTGAGCAGCTGAATTGAACTGAATGTATCAAGGATAAGTCTCTGAAGCTTATTTTGTCAACATGTTGATTCTTGCATTGCTTTCACAAATACCATGGCCACCAAAGATGTGTCATGTCCTAACCCTGAAACCTATGAATGGATTTCATGAAAAAGGGACTTTTCAGGTATGATTTTGGTTGATAATTTTGAGATAGGGACATTGCCCTGTATTGTCTTGATTTATCCAATCAAATCCTTAAAGCAGAGAACCTTTCCAGGCTCAGGTGAGTGGAAGAGAGTGAAATTACAGGAACTGTGTGACCGTGGATGCAGGCAGAGGTGCTGGCTCTGAGGGTGGAAGAAGGGGTCATGAGAGAGGGAACAGAGCAGTTCTGTAGGCTGGACAATGCAGAGAAGTGGTTTCTTTCCGAAGTCCCAGAGGGGAAGGCAAGCTGCTGGCATCTTGACTTTTGCTCCATCCAGCAGGCCCATGATATAATACATTCATGCTGTGTCAAGTCACCACGGTTGTGGTAATTTTTCTATTCCTGCAACAGGAAACAATGCAGATTTTGATATCTGAAAATGAAGTGCCATTATAAAGTACCAAACATGTCATTATTTATAAATTAATACAGATCCAAAGATAACATGTAACAATATGGGTTTTTCTCATCTGCCTTCTGCTGTGATTTTTGAGTGAAAGAGCAAGGAGTAAAGTTCCTAAAACCTTTTCACAGAACACTGTGTACTCCAGTGTGAGCAGGCGGGGCGGGAAGGCATCTGTCCTCCGCTGTCTTAAGAGAAAAGCCCTTCATATACTGACATAGTCAGGAGGAAGCAAAACTGTTTTCTCGACATGTTGAGCTCCTCCTTTTTCCCCTTTTTTTCTCTCCTTTTTATTTTATATTGGAGTGTAGCTGATTTGCAATGTTGTGAGAGTTTCAGGTGAACAGTGAAGGGATTCAGTCGAACATATACATGTATCCATTCTCCCCCAAACTCCCTCCCATCCAGGCTGCCACATAACACTGAGCAGAGTTCTCTGTGCTACACAGTAGGTCCTTGTTGGTTAACCATTTAAACACAGCAGAATGTATGTGACCGTCCCAAACTCCCTAATTATCCCTTTCCCCAGCAACTAGAAGTTCATTCTGTCGGTCTGTGAGTCAGTTTCTGTGTTATAAGTTCATTTGTACCATTAAAGGGATGTCATATGATATTTCTTTCTCTTGAGAATCTTCTTGAGATTGTATGATCTCCTAACCTCCACTCCAGAAGAGGAAGTAACTGTGGTATACCTCAGTAGACTTTCTTCCAGCAGAAGGAAACCCTCTCAAGTTTTCCACTTTAAATAGTTTTACATCATTGAAAATTTGATAACTAAGTTGGAGTTTAGTCTGGAGCATGCTATACAGTGGGCTTCCCTGTTGGCTCAGTCAGTAAAGAATCTGCCTGCAATACAGGAGACCCAGGTTCTGTCTCTGGGTTGGGAAGATCCCCTGGAGAAAGAAATGGCAACCCACTCCAGTATTCTCGCCTGGAAAAATCCCATGGACAGAGGAGCCTGGCAAGCTACACTCCATGGGATTGCAAAGAGTCAGACACAACTGAGCAACTAAACCACCATGCATACAGTAGCAGTTTTCCTGCACCAAACAAATGATACCGGACGTCTACAAAGTCATCAACACTGAATTTGTGTGTAGATCGCCTCTGTCCAGATCTAGATTCATGGCCAATTTGATTAACTGAAGTTAGAGAAAAAAGATTATTGTGTTCAAAAGGCTAAAAAATGCTTGTTGCTATCGCTTCGTTCTATTGATTCAGTTTTTGGAGTTTTTATAACATTATTTAAATTGTGTAAGAACTTAACTCATGTTCCTGCTTAGTCACTCAGTTGTGTCTGACTCATTTCAACCCCATGGACTGTAGTCCATAAGACTCCTCTGCCCATGGGATTCTCCAGGCAAGAATACTGGAGTGGGTTGACATTTCCTTTTCCAGGGGATCTTCCCAACACAGGGATTGAAAACTGTGTCTCCTGCATCTTCCACATTGTCGGGTGAATTCTTACCACTGCACCACCTGAGAAGCCCAAGAACTTAACTACAGCCTGGTATTAAGGAGAATGTATTACTTATGCAAAAGTAGAAACTAAAAATGCACTGAGTGGAAATACTCTGTCTATCAGATCTAGTCCCTTATATCTATTTCTCACTTCCACTGTATAATCATAAGGGATTTGATTTAGGTCATACCCGAATGGTCTAGAGGTTTCCTTCACTTTCTTCAATTTAAGTCTGAATTTGGCAATAAGGAGTTCATGATCTGAACCACAGTCAGCTCCTGGTCTTGTTTTTGCTGACTGTATAGAGCTTCTCCTGGAGAAGGCAATGGCACCCCACTCCAGTACTCTTGCCTGGAAAATCCCATGGACACAGGAGCCTGGTAGGTTGCAGTCCATGGGGTCGCGAAGATTTGGACACAACTGAGCGACTTCACTTTCACTTTTCATTTTCATGCATTGGAGAAGGAAATGGCAACCCACTCCAGTGTTCTTGCCTGGAGAATCCCATGGACGGGGAGCCTGGTGGGCTGCCATCTATGGGGTCACACAGAGTCGGACACGACTGAAGGGACTTAGCAGCAGCAGCAGCAGCAGCATAGAGCTTCTCCATCTTTGGCTGCAAAGGATAGAATCAATCTGATTTTGTTGTTGACCATCTAGTGATGTCCACGTGTAGAGTCTTCTCTTGTGTTGTTGGAAGAGGGTGTTTACTATGATCAGTGCATTCTCTTGGCAAAACTCTATTAGCCTTTGCCCTGCTTCATTCCATACTCCAAGGCCAAATTTGCCTGTTACCCCAGGTGTTTCTTGACTTCCTACTTTTGCATTCCAGTCGCCTATAATGAAAAGGACATCTTTTTTGGGTGTTAGTTCTAAAAGGTCTTGTAGGTCTTCATAGAACCATTCAACTTCAGCTTCTTCAGTGTTACTGGTTGGGGCATAGGCTTGGATTACCGTGGTATTGAATGGTCTGCCTTGGAACCGAACAGAGATCATTCTGTCATTCTTGAGATTGCATCCAAGTACTGCATTTCGGACTCTTTTGTTGACCATGATGGCTACTCCATTTCTCCTAAGGGACTCCTGCCCACAGTAGTAGATATAATGGTCATCTGAATTAAATTCACCCATTCCAGTCCATTTTAGTTCACTGATTCCTAGAATGTCGACGTTCACTCTTGCCATCTCCTGTTTGACCACTTCCAATTTGCCTTGATTTATGGACCTGACATTCCAGGTTCCTATGCAATATTGCTCTTTACAGCATTGGACCTTGCTTCCTTCTATCACCAGTCACATCCACAACTGGGTGTTGTTTTTGCTTTGGCTCCATCCCTTCATTCTTTCTGGAGTTATTTCTCCACTGATCTCCAGTAGCATATTGGGCACTTACTGACCTGGGGAGTTCCTCTTTTAGTATCCTATCATTTTGCCTTTTCATACTGTTCATGGGGTTCTCAAGGCAAGAATACTGAAGTGGTTTGCCATTCCCTTCTCCAGTGGACCACATTCTGTCAGACCTCTCCACCATGACCCGTCCGTCTTGGGTGGCCCCACACTTATATGCAGAGTACATCATGAGAAATGCTAGGCTGGAGGAAGCATAAGCTGGAGTCAAAATTTGGGAGAAATATCAATAACCTCAGGTATGCAGATGACACCACCCTTATGGCAGAAAGTAAAGAAGAACTAAAGACCTCTTGATGGAAGTGAAAGAGGAAAGTGAAAAGTTGGCTTAAAGCTCAATATTCAAAAAACTAAGATCATGGCATCTGGTCCCATCATTTCATGGCAAATAGATGGGGAAACAGTGGAAACAGTGGCTGACTTTATTTTTCTGGGCTCCAAAATCACTGTGGATGGTGATTGCAGCCATGAAATTAAAAGGCACTTGCTCCTTAGAAGGAAAGTTATGACCAACTTAGATAGCATATTAAAAAGCAGAGACATTGCTTTGCCAACAAAGGCCCGTCTAGTCAAGGCTATGGTTTTTCCAGTAGTCATGTATGGATGTGAGAGTTGGACTATAAAGAAAGCTGAATGCCAAAGAATTGATGCTTTTAAACTGTGGTTTTGTAGAAGACTCTTGAGAGTCCTTTGGACTTCAAGGAGATCCAACCAGTCCATCCTAAAGGAAATCAGTCCTGGGTGTTCATTGGAAGGACTGATGTTGAAGCGGAAACTCCAGTACTTTGGCCACCTGACGTGGAGAGCTGACTCACTTGAAAAGACCCTGATGCTGGGAGAGATTGAGGGCAGGAGGAGAAGGGGATGACAGAGGGTGAGATGGTTGGATGGCATCACTGAAACAATGGACATGGGTTTGGGTGGACTCCAGGAGTTGGTGATGGACAGGGAGGCTTGGCATGATGCAATTCATGGGGTTGCAAAGAGTTGGACATAACTGAGTGACTGAATTGAACTGAAATGGAAATACAACTTTAAAGCTCTTTAGAAGAGAAACTAATTGTTCTTTTATGAAATATCTGTTAGTGACAAATATGGCTTTCAGAAAATAAATGATTTCTATATTTCAATGGCTTATTTATTTCCACAATGGTCCTATACTCACTGGCTTTTAGCAGAATAGGAAATTAAGCCAAGCCTCACTCCGAGCTCTCTAAATTTTTAGTAATTTGATTCCCTTCATAAACTTCTCTTATATGTGGAACTTATTGTCTTTTTTCTTTGAAATTATGTAGTAGAAAAAATTGTAATGTCAGCATAGCAATGAAATGAAAATAGATTGTAAGAAATGTGATTTGATTTTATTGCTTCCATATTAATTTCAAATGCACAGTAGCTTTGGCTACTAAAACGCTTCATTGACCACAGCAGAAATCCCTACAATCATGCTTATGATGTTTTATTTGCAGAGTTGTACATATTTATCGAAAGCAAAAATTCCACTACACCTCTGCTGTTGTGATACATAATTAAATAAATACTTATATTCAAATAAAGGACCAATTAAACTCCCAGGCCTAAATATTTATAACCTGAAACATATAACTACTAACAAATCTTATCTTTTAGGTTGCAACAAAGCCTTAAGCGTTTTGACCTTTTCTACCAGCCATTCTGATGAAGTCTTGCTTCTCCATGGGTGTCTGTTAGCAAAGCTGCTTATTGGGTGACAGGCACTCTGGGTCTCACCTTTCATGACCAGCCTTCACATGGTGATGACATTTCAGAAACAACACCAAGACATGATCTATGAAAGAAATCATTGCTAAAGTGAATTTTATTAAAAGTAAAACCTTTACTTTGCAAAAGGCAGTATCAATAGGATGAGAAGACAAGCCACAGATCGGGAGAAAATATTTGCAGAACATGTATCTGATAAAGGACTGTTACCCAAAATATGCAAAGAACATTTGAAATTCAAGAATAAGAAAACAACTCAATTTAAAAGGAGGCCAATGACATTAGTAAATACCTCACCAAAGAAGAAATACAGATGGCAAGTAAGCATAGGAAAAGAAGGCCCAAATCATACGTCATCAGGAAAATGCAAACTACAATGATGAGCTATTGATACCACTACACTCCTTTTACAATGGCCAACATCCAGAGCGCTGACAGCACCAAGTGCTGGTGAGGGTGTGGAGCGGTGGGAGCGCCCATCCGCTCTGGTGGGAATGCAGGTGGTGCACACAGCCACTGTGGAAGGCAGTATGGTTATGTCTTATAGAATTAAATATATTTTAACCGTCCATTTTGGCAATCACCCCTTCATGGTATTTACCTTAGTTGAAAGCCTGTGTCCACACAGAAAGCCATGCATTTGCTGTGTACAGCACTTTCATTTTATCATAATGGCCCAAACTCAGAAGCAGCCCAGCAGTCTTCCGTGGGTGAAAGGATGAATACCCTGTGGTACATCCAGAGAGTGGGATGCTGTTTGGTGATAAAATGAAGTGAGCCATCCAGCCACAAAAGACCCATGTGTAACTAAACGTGTGATAGCAAATGAAGGAGGGCAGTCTGAATGAGCTATGTGCTGTTTGAATCTAACTGTATGCAAATGGCACCCCACTCCAGTACTCTTGCCTGGAAAATCTCATGGATGGAGGAGCCTGGTGGGCTGCAGTCCATGGGGTCGCTAAAGTCAGACATGACTGAGCGACTTCACTTTCACTTTTCACTTTCATGCATTGGAGAAGGAAATGGCAACCCACTCCAGTGTTCTTGCCTGGAGAATCCCAGGGACAGGGGAGCCTTTGGGGCTCCCATCTATGGGGTTGCACAGAGTCGGACATGACTGAAGTGACTTAGCAGTGTGCCATTTTGGAAAGGGCAAAATGCTGGCAAGACTGAAAGGGGCATTGGTTTCTAGGGGTTGAGTAGGGAGGGATGAATAGGCTTAGCACAGTAGGTTCTTAGGGCAACGGAATTATTCTGGATGATACTAGAGTGGTGGATACATGTCCCTACATGTTAAAACCTATAGAATATACAACACCAAGAGCAACCCTAAAGTAAATGGAGGACTTGAGGCAATAAAGTATATCTATATAAAATCAACAGTTGTAACAAATGTGCTTTCTGTGGGGGGATGTTGATAGTGGGGATTACACAGGTGTGAGGTAGCAGGGTGAGACATCTTTGGGAAATCTCTATACCTTCCACTCAATGATGCTGTAAACCTAAAACAGCTCTGCAAAATAAAGTTTGTTTAAAACTGGAAAAAAGTAATGTAAAATAAAATGATCAAAAATTAAAGAATAGAACATTGCTATTCAGCACCATCTTCACATAAGGGACGTGTTTTCACATGTAGTTTAAAATAGGCAAGTTTATGCAATCAAAACCACAGTGGCTGATATAAAAAGGTAAGAGGTAAGTATTGCTGTGGATGTGAGAAAGGAGCCCTTGTGCACTGTTGGTGAGAATGTAAACTGGCGCAGTCACTGCTACAGAAACAGTATAGAGGATCCTCAAAAAATTAAAAATAGAGCTACCATATGATCCAGCCATCATGCTCAGTGACTCAGTCGTGTGCAGCTCTTTGCTACCCCATGGACTGTAGCCCACGAGGATCCGCTGTTCACGGGATTCTCCAGGCAAGAGTACTGGAGTGAGTTGCTGTTTCCTTCTGGGAATGCTGTATCTGGGTATATTCTCAAAGGAAACAAAAACAGGGTCTTGAAGAGACATCTGCCCTCCCATGTAACTGTAGTGTTGCTTATAATAGCCAAGATATGGAAACAAGCTGTTGACAGGTTAACGGATAATGGAGAGTTCATATACTATATACATGTATACACACACACACATATACCTGTGAAATATTAGCCATGAAAATGAAGGAAATCCTGGCATTTGTTTCAACATGGATGAAGCTTGAAGTCACTATGCTAAAAGAGAAAGATAAATAATGCACTGTATCACTTATACATGGAATAAAAAAATTAATCAAACTCAGAAAAACAGAGCTGGGGCTGGAGGAAACAGGGAGAGACCACTGTAAGGGTGTGGACTTGCACGTATAAGAGGAGCAATGTTGAGGATCCTATGTGCATATGGTGACTGGTTGATAACACTGGTATTTAAAATTTTCTAAGAGATGAGAACTTAAATGCCCTCCCCAAAATTATGTGAATTTATATTGTAATATAAATTACACCCATCCCCAAGAAAAAGAAACACAAAAAGGCACAATGGTTGTCTGAGGAGGCCTTACATAGAGCTGAGAAAAGAAGAAAAGGTCTTATGTTTAAGTCTAAAGGCAAAGGAGAAAAGGAAAGATATACCCATCTGAATGCAGAGTTCCAAAGAATAGCAAGGAGAGATAAGAAAGCCTTCCTCAGTGATCAATGCAAAGAAATAGAGGAAAACAATAGAATGGGAAAGACTAGAGATCTCTTCAAGAAAATTAGAGATACCAAGGGAACATTTCATGGAAAGATGGGCTTGATAAAGGACAGAAATGGTATGGACCTAACAGAAGCAGAAGATATTAGGAAAAGGTGGCAAGAATACACAGAAGAACTATACAAAAATATCTTAATGACCCAGATAATCACGATGGTGTAATCACTCACCTAGAGCCAGACATCCTGGAGTCTGAAGTGAAGTGGGCCTTATGAAGCATCACTACAAGGCTAGTGGAGGTAATAGAATTCCAGTTGAGTTATTTTAAATTCTAAAAGATAATGCTGTAAAAGTCCTGCATTCAGTACGCCAGCAAATTTGGAAAACTTGGCAGTAGCCGCAGGAGTGGAAAAGGTCAGTTTTCATTCTAATCCAAAAGAAACGCAGTGTCAAAGAATGTTCAAAAAATTGCACTCATCTCATACACTGGCAAAGTAATGCTCAAAATTCTCCAATGGAGTCTTCAACAGAATGTGAACTGAGAACTTCCAGATGTTCAAGCTGGATTTACAAAAGGCAGAGGAACCAGAGATCAAACTGGCAACAACCGTTGGATCATAGAAAAAGCAAGAGAATTCCAGAAAAACATCCACTTCTGCTTTGTTGACTATGACAAAGGCTTTGATGGTGTGGATCACAACAAACTATGGGAAATTCTGAAAGAGATGGGAATACCAGAACACCTTAGCTACCTCCTGAGAATTCTGTATGCAGGTCAAGAAGCAACAGTTAGAACTGGACATGGAACAATGGATGGTTCAAAATTGGGAAAGGAGAATGTCAAGGCTGTATATTGTCACCCTGCTTATTTAACTTATATGCAGAGTACATCATGTGAAATGCTGAGCTGGATGAAGCACAAGTTGGAATCAAAATTGTAGGGAGAAATATCAATAACTTCATATATTGATGACACTACTCTTATGGCAGAAATCGAAGAGGAACTAAAGAGCTTCATGATGAAGGTGAAAGAGGGGAGTGAATAAGGGGGCTTAAAACTCAACATTCAAAAAACAAATATCATGGCATCTGGTCCCATCACTTCATGGCAAATAGATGGGGAAAAAATGGAAACAGTGAGAGACTTTATTTTCTTGGGCTCCAAAATCACTGCAGATGGTCACTGCAGCCATGAAATTAAAAGACGCTTGCTCCTTGGAAGAAAAGCTATGACAAACCTAGATAGCATATTAATAAGCAAAGACATTGCTTTGCCAACAAAGGTCTATCTGGTCAAAGCTATGGTTTTTCCAGTAGTCATGTTTGGATATGAGAGTTGGACTATAAAGAAAGCTGCACACCAAAGAATTGATGCTTTTGAACTGTGATGTTGGAGAAGACCCTTGAGAGTCCCTTGGACTGCAAGGAGATCACACCAGTCAGTCCTAAAGGAAATCAGTCCTGAATATACATTGGAAGGATTGATACTGAAACTCCAATACTTTGGCCACCTGATGCGAAGAACTGACTCATTGGAAAAGACCCTGATGCTTGGAAAGATTGGAGGCAGAAGGAGAAGGGGATGACAGAGGATGAGATGGTCGAATGGCATCACCGAGTCAATGGATGTGAGTTTGAGCAAACTCCGGGAGTTGGTAATGTACAGGGAAGCCTGACATGCTGCAGTCCATGGGGTTGCAAAGAGTTGGATGTGACTGAGTGACTGAACTGAATGGAACATTATAATATATATTTATATATAAATAAATATGTGAGATGATACATGTGTTTATCAACTAGATGGAAAGAATTGTTTCACAGTAGATGTGCATAGCAAATCACTGTAATATTTTACATTTTTCTGTGTCAATTTATACCTCAATAAAGCTGAAAAATAGGCAAGTTTCCTAAATATTTATCTGAAAATTGTATGATATATGGTTGGCAGTTCGTTTGTCGTTTTGTTATATAAAAAACTATTTCCCTTTAATTCTACTCATTTCTAAAGTATTCTATTTGAAATATCCTTATACTTGTATTGCTCATCTATTTATTTTTAAAATAAGGTTAAGTGACACAGTTTTTCTTTAGAGTTATTGTTTGGTGTGACAAGTGTAGGATGAATTTACTGAAAATGCATTATGCCTCCTCAACCGTGTAATTATTCCCACGAATCAGGTTAATGATGAGAAGCAGAAACTGCTTTCTGACCTTTCTGCCAAACTGAGAACAGCCCTTTCCCTTGGCACAGAAAGTAATAAGGTCAATCTTTGGCCTGGAGAACAAGTATGAAGAAATATCCCTTTCAGATCCAATAATCCCATTTTTATTAGTTACATCTTCAGCTCATTCCTCAAAGCTACAATCAGTTCAAACTTTAAAAAATTGTATTTAATGATAATTCTTGAAAAATATCAGTACATCATTCTTAATATTTCAGCTTCTAGTAAATTATAGAGGTAGAAAGAGACAGTAAACTCCAAATCGCATGGTCTGAGGAAGCTCAGTTATTTCCGTCTCTTGATTGTGTACACCACTTTATTCTCTTCTTTTCTCTTGTCAACGCAGAGAAGTTACAAGGAAACTGTAAGTTTTATCCAATTGAATTAAAATGAAATATTCTGACTTAATTGAGCAATAATATAATAATTTGGGTGATATAATTCATAATATATAAAGTTTTACCTCATTGTAGCAGCCCCAGAATAATAGGGCAATTTAACTATATTTGTTGGAAGACTTTCTGCCTGTAAAACTCACAAAATCTGTTATTTTTAAGATGGATTTGTTATAAGACTTTTATTAATAGTACACATTGGGTGCTATTTTTAAAATGAGGTTTCATAAAATATAATACATATATAGAAAGTTCATAAAACATAGATGTACAGCTTCATTATTCAAAAGCCAAAGCCCTGTGTAATCACAGTCTAAGTCAAGAAGAGTGGCTTGTGCTCGACTCGGATTCTGTCTCCCAGTGTGTCCTCCCCACTCACACTGGGCTTGCGTCCGTCTAAAGTAACTACTGTCCTGACAACTGGGTAATGATTGTCTAGCTTTGCGATAGGTCTTTGTACCCCAATCAGGAATGCATTGCAAACTACGCCTGTAGTTTATCTGAATCAAGGTCATATATGTATATAATGTGTGTAAATATAGTTGGGTATCTGCTTTCTTTCAGTTCACATTGTGTTCTGTGACATTCACTTACATTGTTCTGTGTGACTACAATGCACGAATTTTCCTTGCTGTATCTTCTTCCTTTATGGTATCACAGTTTGCTACAGTGTTCGTCTACAACATATATTGGAGGGCACACGGTGTATCAGTGTTTTAAGCCACATGTACGTGGTTGGGACTGAGAATAATGCCATAAGGAACACACTTGCATGTGTGCAGTGGGGCACAGGTGTCCACACCAAGGTGCGTTTATATTAGATGTGAAGGATCAAAGCCTCGCCAGCGGTATATGGGCTTCTATGTTTCTAGTCACCCTCCCCTCACCAAAATGTGACGTTTCCTGTCTTCTTAGTTGCAGCCACTCTGGGAGATTTTACACAGAAATGCATAAGTTTTAAAACTGCAATGGTTTCAGGTCTTACATTTAAGTCTAATTGATTTTGAATTGATTTTTGTATACAGTGTAACATAAAGGTCCCATTTCATTCTTTTGCAGGTTGATATTAAGTTCTCCTAATACCATTTATTGAAGAGATTAGCCATTCCCCATTTCTCTCAAAGATTCAGAGACCATGTATGCATAGGCTTATTTCTGGATGTTCTGTCCTGTCCCGTTGGTCTACATCTGTTTTTCTGCTGGTATCTTATTCCTTTGATGACTGTTACTTTGCAATACATTTGAAATAAGAACATGCAGTGCCTCTAGCTTTGTTCTTGTTATTCAATATTGATACGGCTATTCAGGGTCTTCTGTGGACTTTAAGATGATTTCCTGTGGACTTTAGGATGATTTCTTCAAGAAACCACAGGGATTTTGGTTGGGATTCACTGCAATGGTGGCCACTTTGGATGTTACAGATCTCTTAAAAGATTAATTCTTCCAATCCATGGACGCAGATTCTTACTGTTTATCTGTATCTATAATTCCCTTCATTAAAATTTTGCAGTTTTCAGTGTACAAATCTTCCACCTCTTTGGTTAATGCCTAAGTATTTTATATTCTCTGTAGCTATTATGAATGAGATTGTTTTCTTAATTTCATTTAAAGACTGGAGAATGAACCCCTTCAAATAAAAGTTAAAAATAGCAAAGGGGAACAAAATTAAGGCTCAGTGTGCAAATTTATATAGTAATGATTAAATTAACAAAGAAATGAAAACAAAGAAAGGCTGTAAATCACATTTTAAAGCAGGTAAAATTTCCCCAAGGTTTTAAAATACCATTTCTGTACTTTTCTATTTCATATAGTATGTTTCACGTATTTGTCATAAAAGATCTTAGCATATGTTTTAAATAGTCTGCTCAGCATTGCATTTGTTTGAGGATTAAACCTGCTTTGAAGGAATAAAAACCAACTCTTTCTCTACAATATGATAGCAAAGTAGAGTAGACTATGTCTACTGGGTCTAGTGTTTAATAGTCTCTAATACCCACAAAATTGTCTTTATATTGCAAACAGGGTCCAGTGCAAGTCTGTTTAACATTTTTGCCCCTTCCTGTCAAACAGCTATTTTTATTACCCAGATCTTATTGCCATCCCTTGGTTCCTGCAGAGGACTGTCTCCAGAACCAAAGTCTGCAGATTCTCAAGTCCCACAGTCCGTTCTCCACGTCTGTGGGTTCCGCATTTGTGAATTCACACAACTGTGAAGTGTTGCCCTATGCTTACAGTCCGCAGTTGGTTGAATCTTCCAGTGCAGAGCCTGCAAATACACAAAGCTAAATGTAATATATTGTCACTATAAAATAAGACATACACACTTTCTAAAGCAGAAGAATCTCAACCTAATGGCTGCTAAGGCAGCAAACAGCACAATAGATATGTACAGTCTACTTCCGAATGATTTTATATGTGATTCTGAGCTATGGAAAAGCAAAAATTAACTACATTCATCTCCCTGCACTATTTCTCAGATTAAGGACTACTTACTTGTAAATAGAAAGGTTTTTTTTTGTCTGCATAGAGTTAGATAAAGTTAGACTCATGATACACCATAGGTTAAGATAGCTCTCTTCTCTGAATATATTTATCAGTCGAAAGAAAGCAGTGCACAGGTGCTGTAATTTTCAGACTTAACCCATCAATGTAATAGATACATAAAGTCATCCCAAATTTGGGTTAGCCTTATTCAATCATGAATAAAAGATAATTTTGCCATGTATGGAATTCTAGGCCTATTGTTGTCCTCATTTTATACCCTGATGTTTATGTTCCACGATATTCTGGCTTTCATTCTTTTTCTTGAGAAATCAGTTATCAACCTAATCATTGGTTCCTTGGAGGTTATTGTTTATAAACATTGATGGAGACATGTTATAAAATCTGATGACTGGTTCACACTCATTTATTGAAGGTAAATGTGATTAATGTACTTTTTGCAGCAGTTAATCTGATACATTCATAAGAGAATGAAAGCGTCTTGTGGTGCTTTATACACATAAGCCCCCAGAAATGAGACTCCGTTGACAGATCATTGTATTCCACTTCCTTGCAGATTGTCTACATGGGCTGGTGTGAAATGCGGGAGCAAGACCCGCTTCAGGACCGTGTGTACTCACCCGCCTTTCTGGCCCTGAGGGGCTCCTGCCTCTACAAGTTTCTGGCACCTCCAGTAAGTGTTTCTGTTCAATATCCCTTATTTTTCCCATGTTATCACAGCATAGTGACATCAACTTTACAATGACAAAGGGCATATTAGTGATATATTTTGAAAATAAAGTACAGGAAAAAATGCAAAATAGTCCAAATGTTTCTGAGGATTTCTTGCTAAAGATATATTTTCTGGCATTAAACACTGACTTTATAGCCCTTGAGAGACCTAGGATGCATTTCTATTTTGGCATTTTTTCCAGGCTCAATATGTTTATTATTTGACAGGTCTAAGTCAAATAAACCAGTAGTGCTTTCGATAACTTGTAATATCCCATATTTAATCATCAGCCTTCAAATTAAATTTGGATGAGGCCCTGTTGCACCTAAGGTCTTGCTTTTGGAAACATGTACCTTACACAACAGTAGAGTCTCAATAAATATTTATCAACTATAAATATTAAATGCTGAACTACTTGCTTACAGGTCTAATAACTACATAGGATCTTGGAATTATCAGGTTAGACTTGTTGTAATGTTTAGTATCTATGTGCACATAAAGTTCAAATCACCCAGAAGACAGAAAATCATAAATGCTTACACCTTTTACACTGGCCCTACTCTGAACAATTTCTTAGGACTGGAGAGACAAATACATGTTTAAAGCATATTTGAAATGAGTTGCCAGTCCAGGTTCGATGCACGATACTGGATGCTTGAGGTTGGTGCACTGGAATGACCCAGAGGGATGGTATGGGGAGGGAGGAGGGAGGAGGGTTCAGGATGGGGAACACATGTATACCTGTGGCAGATTCATTTTGATATATGGCAAAACCAATACAATATTGTAAAGTTAAATAAAATAAAATTTAAAAAAAAAAGCACAAACAAGTGAAACAGCTTCAACATGCTATTTAGAGCTTCACAATGTTAAGAACTTAGAAAAACTTCTTGATGTAAATATGTCTTTCTTAAATGAAAAGCCAGCGTTGACACGATGTCCAGTATTCTTTGTGTGTCAGATCAGATCAGATCAGGTCAGATCAGTCGCTCAGTCGTGTCCGACTCTTTGCAACCCCATGAATCGCAGCACACCAGGCCTCCCTGTCCATCACCAACTCCCAGAGTTCACCCAGACTCATGTCCATCGAGTCAGTGATGCCATCCAGCCATCTCATCCTCTGTCGTCCCCTTCTCCTCCTGCCCCCAATCCCTCCCAGCGTCAGAGTCTTTTCCAATGAGTCAACTCTTTGCATGAGGTGGCCAAAGGACTGGAGTTTCAGCTTTAGCATCATTCCTTCCAGAGAAATCCCAGGGCTGATCTCCTTCAGAATGGACTGGTTGAATCTCTTTGCAGTCCAAGGGACTCTCAAGAGTCTTCTCCAACACCACAGTTCAAAAGCATCAATTCCTCGGCGCTCAGCCTTCTTCACAGTCCAACTCTCACAACCATACATGACCATAGGAAAAACCATAGCCTTGACTAGACGAACCTTTGTTGGCAAAGTAATGTCTCTGCTTTTGAATATGCTATCTAGGTTGGTCATAACTTTCTTTCAAAGTGGTAAACAGAGAACAGACTATTACATAGTGAAATATGGACACAGTATTTTTCATTTACAGTTACTACAAAATATTGGCTACATTTCCCATATTAAAATAATTAACTCCCCTCAAAACAACACTTATAATTTTTGTAGAGATAACGCACCCCACCCCAGTACTCTTGCCTGGAGAATCCCATGGACGGAGGAGCCTGGAAGGCTGCAGTCCATGGGGTCGCTGAGGGTCGGACACGACTGAGCGACTTCGCTTTCACTTTTCACTTTCATGCATTGGAGAAGGAAATGGCAACCCACTCCAGTGTTCTTGCCTGGAGAATCCCAGAGACGGGGTAGCCTGGTGGGCTGCCATCTATGGGGTCACGCAGAGTCGGACACAACTGAAGTGACTTAGCAGCAGCAATGCAGACACTACTTAAGATACGTCAAGACACTGAGCAATGGGAAGTTGTCCCATTATAATATGAAATGTCTTATAATATGCTTATAATATGAAATGTCTGCTGAAAGAGGAAGAGAAACAGTGTGAAACTGGGCGGGCCGAGGCAGAAACACTGCCTGAGGAAAACCTCACTACTCAGGCTGCCTTGCGTGTGTGTGAGAACTTCATGGGTGCACCACTGTGTATTAATAGAGGAAAGTAGGGGCCATCTTTCTAAAACACATGATGAGTTCATTTCTCATCTTTTCAAGGTGACTACGTGGGACTGGACCCGAGCAGAGAAAACTTTTTCAGTTTACGAGATCATGTGTAAGATCCTGAAGGTAGGACCAAAAAGCAGTGATGTTTGTAAAGGCTTTGCTTGGCCAATTGGGGTCCTGGGTTCACAGGTAGTTTATGAAAATAAACAATACCTGGATATGAAGGAAAATACAAGGTGAAGACATGGAAAAGAAAAACACATAAGAGAAAAGATGGAGTGGAGAGAAATGCACGTCGACTTAGATAAGGCTTGAGCAGATCCCAGGTCCCTCCGTGGGAGAGGGACACAAGGAGAGGTTTGTCACGTCCTTGGAGGATGAAGTAGAAGGTCACCTGGAGACAGTCTGAATTTAAGCTTCAGTTATTACCAGAGTTGTATTTGCTGTGTAAAATGCAGAAGAGAAAGATCTGAATAAAACTTGGAATTAGAGAATGTAGAAAGTAAAAAGGTATATGCAAAGAAAGATGTGTGTGTGTATGTATATATGTGTGCGTTGTAATATATTTAAGTCTCACAGTTACATTATTTCTCTGAGTGTAGAGATGCATATTTAGCTGTCATAAATCAATTAAACTTCTGTGCTATACACAGGATTGTTGCAATAGGAAGTCACTGAGAATTCGGTAAAATTCCAGATAGCTTTTGTATCCATTTTGCTAGTTGTTTCTTTAGAATGATGTCAACTTTAAGGCAATGGCACCCCACTCCAGTACTGTTGCCCGGAAAATCCCATGGATGGAGGAGCCTGGTGGGCTGCAGTCCATGGGGTCGCTAAGAGTCGGACACGACTGAGCGACTTCACTTTCACTTTCCACTTTCATGCATTGGAGAAGGAAATGGCAACCCACTCCAGTGTTCTTGCCTGGAGAATCCCATGGATGGAGAAGCCTGGTGGCCTGCAGTCCATGGGGTTGCACAGAGTCGGACACGACTGAAGCGACTTAGCAGCAGCCACAGTATTTCTTAAAGAAACTCAGCCACACACTCTGAGCACTGTCTGCTTTGTGTTACTTCTCCTTTGCATACTTTAAAGAGTGTGTGTGTGTGCTGTTGTGTTGGACTTTTTGCGACCCCCTGGACTGTAGCCCACCAGGCTCCTCTGTCCATGGGATTCTCCAGGCAAGAATACTGGAGTGGGATCTTCTCCAGGGGATCTTCCAGATCCAGGGACTGAACCCCCATTTCCTTCATTGGCAGGTGGATTCTTTACCACTGAGCCAGCCAGGAAGCCCTGTTGATGAGGGGGGCAGGGTTTTTCAGCTGGGACCTTAACAGGGTTATTTTCATCTGTCTATATCTTATAAACTATTTTTATTTTTACTACTTCTGCAAAAGATTCTATTTTCTAAAAGAGAATATTAGGAGACTGAAGAACAATCTTCACATAACAAGTATTAAAAGCTGAGAGTAGGAATTTTATTCTTTGGAACTATTTAAAGGGGGGACTTTGGATTATTTCCTAAAGGCAGGGCCAAATAACTGGCCATGATTCTGGCTGTTTATGACCCTACAATGCCCACATTTATAGGAAGAAGTGGTACACCTCTCCCTGCTGGATGGATTTTTGTCCTAAAAATCATATATTCTTTGGATTGCAAAGCATGGATTTGATGATTCTTTTTAGTATGGTGTAATTATCCTCTGAAGTAGAATATTAGAATAGAAATCTGAAGATGAATCTTATAGCTATTAATTAAAACCATTAATCTGAATAGGCAGTATTGAAAGTCAACCCTGAATAATATTATAAGAAATTAGCATTATTGTTTTCATGTGTCTCTTGTTTGTTTGCTTTTATAGTGCTAGTTATGCTAATTTATTGTAGCAAAGCTTCTGTTTGCTTCATAACAATGTCTTAGGGGGGAAATGCTGATATCAGTCGAAGTAATAATGAAAACTGATTCAAGTATACTAAATAAGAAATCAAGAATGTAAATCAAAGATAAAAAATCTTCTTTTGATAATCGTATTTTGTTTATATGCTGTTTACTTTTTAAAAAGTTTAAGTATAAAGCATTTCTCCCTTTGAAAGTATGCAGCATTGTCTATGAGGGCTACTTGTCTTTACTGGAACTCTCCTTTTTTTAAATAGGAATTTCCTCCAGGTTTCCTGTCAACAGCTGAATCTAAGAGATGTTAAGCTAATGAAGGAGTGTAAGCCAGGCCGAGTGGCTAGATTTAAACAGGGGGATCCTTATCCAGGCTGTGACAGAGGGCAGTTTGGAAGGCAGAGGGTCAGCCGGGGTCATGATATCCCCCTTCCCCACACCCCTTCGGATAGTGAATATATGAATAATAATTTAAAGGCTAGATAATTTTGAAAATAATTATCCTAGTAGGTATTCAGTGACATTTTATTAGAAAAGTAATTTCAATATCTTGGCATCTCCTGTAGCTATAAAAATGGAAATACTTGCATTTGTGTATATTACTTTCACCTACTCTTGACGAATTTCTGCATAGCACAAAAGAATTGAAGTTTTGTAATTATTGAGTTAGTATCATTTAAAATGCATGCTATTTTCCCACATTGGTCATATTGGTTGAAAAGGACACACAAATTTTTTTTTTTCATTTTGTGATGTACAAAAGCAGATTTATAACATTCTGAGTCATTTCCTCAACTTTCTCTTCTACAATTTTTCATCAGTTCTTAGCTGCATTCTTTTCACCTTTTAACATCCCTGAAGTTGCTGCACATATAGATGTGTGAGCATGTTAGTTGAAAACTTCTCCTAAGACCAAGAAATTGCCATGTCAAAGTCCTTTTGACTTAATGAATTACAATTAGGTAAGGGAAATGTGTAGTTTTTAAAAAGCAGTAAAATTTCTGAAACATGTTAGACTCACTTTTTTCATGTCTCAGCTGGTAGAATATTCCCATGATAGTTTAAGGATTATAGAAATCAACTCAGTAAAAGATACCATGCTTATAATCTCCTTAAAACTTACAAATTACATTAAGTATTGCTTAATCTCATCATCTTCACAGCTCTGGAAGGACAAAGGAACATTGTGTGTTATCCACCTGTCCAGTGAGAAATGGAATCTCATGCAGTCAGGGCTTTGATAACTACTCTTGCTAGGAAGAGTTGAAGCCAGAAATTCTTCAGTGTCAGTTCAGAAAGGAAGTGTGTCAGTTATGGACTTTGAGGATTGGAAATTGTCCTCTGTGACCATTGTAATGAAGAATTAGTGACGTCAGAGGGTGGAATCCTTGTTCCTGCAGCGTCTCCACCACACAGTGGTCAACACTGAGCCGAGGGTGGCTGGGTCAGTAGCTCAGGTGTGTGCCAGTCTGCATAACTCCAAGTTTCCATCAGGACAGTGACCTGCTGGACCGGCGGAGGCACTGCTTCACCGTGCAGTCCGAGTCTGGGGAGGACCTGTACTTCTCAGTGGAGCTCGACTCTGACCTCGCGCAGTGGGAACGAGCCTTCCAAACGGCAACCTTCCTTGAGGTGGAGCGGATACAGGTGAGGGTCTGTGAAAGCTGAGGCCCTGTGACCCCCAGGATGCATGACCCCTCCCTAGAGTTCTGTTATAAATTTAGGCAAACATGAAAATCCAGTTCTGTGAGGCTCAAATGTTCAGTCATTGGCCATTGTTTAAATGAAGTGCAACACGACTCTGAAAGCATTTTAATTTTTCTGTAATTTGATCTTTCTAGCCTATTTCCTACTGCTCATCAAAAACACATTTCTAAATTTAATTAGAATCTTGCTGTTGTTGTTCAGTCAGTCAGTTGTGTCCAACTCTTTGCAACCCCATGGATTGCAGCACGCCAGGCTTCCCTGTCCATCACCATCTCCTGGAGCTTGCTCAAACTCACGTCCGCTGAGTTGGTGATGCCATCCATCCATCTCATCCTCTGTCGTCCACTTCTCCTCCTGCCTTCAATCTTTTCCAGCATCAGGATCTTTTCTAATGAGTTGGCTTTTCACATTAGGTGCCCAAAGTATTGGAGCTTCAGGTTCAGCGTCAGTCCTTCCAATGAACACTCAGGACTGATCTCCTTTAGGATGGACTGGATCTCCTTGCAGTCCAAGGGACTCTGAAGTGTCTTCTCCAACACCACAGTTCAAAAGCATCAATTCTTTGGCGCTCAGCCTTCTTTATAGCCAAACTCTGACATCCATACCTGACATCTAAAACAGAAATGTTCTTACTTTAATTAATTGCTTACAAAACCATTTCCTGGTCTCCAATCACAACCACTTAATTTCCAGCCGGAATGACTATTCACTCACAAGTCTCTTTTCTTGCTGGGAAGCCTTGTTTTCATCACTACCCTACAAGACCACACAGGTGAATTTGAAGCTTCCTCAGAGGTCATGCCATGGAGGACGATTTTCCTGACTCCCAGTCTGCCCTGCCATGTGCCCACCACTGTTCCTCCTCATCGGTCCTATTCAAGCTTGCCCCCCTCCCCCTCAGAATGCAGCATCTCTTTTGTCTTTTTTCCTTAGGTCTGTCCACACTCTGCATGAGTTGGAGTGATCTGTACTTGTTTTCCTCATACTGAGTTATAGGTTTCTGGGAGTATTATATTTCTCTACTGACTGAAGTCAGTGCATTTTGTACTCACAGGTAATCAGCAGGTGTTTATTAAACTTTATTTCTTATATGTGAAATGTCTGATGGCAACATCATTATTATCCAGGGATGGTTGCCTGTGACAATGGACCTGGATGCATACTTTTCCAATTACATTGAGCTGATTTGTGACATGTATTAATTTTTTTCTGACTACAAATTTTTATATTCAATCCATCAAATCACAACAATGTGACATGACAAATCAGGGGAAGAGACAAGGAGAAGACTCATTTATCATTTTTTCATTGCTCAATTAACATTTTCTAATATTTTGCTGATATGCATGTATTTAAAAATGTTAAAGTAATTAAGACGTGTTGTTTCAATAATCTAGTTGTATAGAACCTCAATTTAGTAAATAGATTTTTCATATCAAAAGTGGAAAGATGAGAAATATCTTAAATATTATTTTATTAATATTTTAAGTATCAACCCCTAAGACATTAAAGCATTAAATGACATTAAAGACATTAAAGCATTGTATGAAGCTGTAGAGGAGTTGACATTTTTGTTACTCATTTTGATAGTTTTAGGTTTTCTTTATTATCATTTCCCTGGAATATTGCACTTCACTTGGAAACAAATACACAGCAATTTCTACTTGCTGGTTTCAATTTAAGATTTTCAAGTCTCCTAATGTTTAGAAATGAGATAGAGATAAAATTGTTGTTTCATTCTATTTTACTATTTTTTTTAACTCTGGACCTCATATTCTATAAGCTGATGTCCTGAGCAATGCCTTTTTTTGACTGGCACCTTACATATTCACAATAGGAATTTAAGATGCATATATACATGAAAGTAAAACATTTAATATCTTTTTAGCTTTTCGTTGTTTTGCACATTTTATAACTTCCCCTTGTGTGCTCCACCAGAAATAACCAATGACTGATTACTGTGGATCTGTTATTTTCAAAATTCAAGCATGTAAAAATATTTACATGAAGAAGTTTATGTGTTTACTCATAAGTTTAGTTTACTCATATTTCCTAGTATTTCCACTTCAACTAAAGTTGATAATTAAATGAAATAAAGAGGAGACACATGCCCCATTGTGAAACAGCTATTTTGTTGTTGTTGTTCAGTCGCTCAGTCATGTCTGACTGTGATCCCACGGACTGCAGCACACCAGGCTACCCTAGCCTTCACATCTCCTGTAGTTTATTCAAACTCATGTCCAGTGAGTTGATGAATTATTAAGAATTAATAAATTATTTTATTTTGAAATCAGTTTTCATTAAGAGGACTGCATTTTAACATTTTCTACCTTCTAATCTATTCCTTTGTCTATTTAAATATTTTCTGATCACTAATTACTTAGTACTTAATGCAAATATCTATATATTTATTTAATAGATAATTAACTGTTGGAGATATTTCTAAACATCCTAATTGTCATTTAAATTAACATCTTAAAATTTAATCATACTTCCCAGGATGTCAGTATAAAATGTAATGAACACAAAAAATTAACATTTTTATTTTAATCAAAATATGACTTACAACTTACATTTCCCTAGTATTCAAATTACCACAATTAAGCCTAATTAATTTACTATTATTTTTAGTACCTTTGTTTGTCCAATTTTTGAAACATTTCCCCAGAGTAAGTGAATAATACTGGTAAGGGATGGATAATTATTGTTTACTTTACACTAATTCAATCTGAATTAATACAGCCTTTTTAAAATAAGGCTTTCAGTAAAGTGTATAACATTCAAAAATTGATTTCTCTTGAAGTTATTTATTTCAGACTTTCATTGTGTTTTTTACCCACTATAGACATTTAGCTGTCATCCAAAAGGGCATATGAAAAATAATTTTATTTTTGATGTATCTTCAAATGTTATGTAATAATATATAAAATTGTGCAAATTAATATATAATCATTATATATTATATCATAATTATATTACATATAATGATCATACATAATATATAACAATTATATAGTCCCTGGAGAAGGGGATGGCAACCCACTGTTGTATTCTTGCCTGGAAAATTCCATAGACAGAGGACCCTACAGTCCATGGGGTCGCAAAGAGTCCGAAACGACTGAGCAACTCACACTTTCACTTTTTTCACTTTCATATAATATATAATTTATATGATTATATATTTATAATATATAAATATATGTTTATATATATTTATATATAATTAACTGCAAATTTAACTTTTTTAAGAAGGATAATTTTTTGCTCTTTTCTAGCTGTAATTCAATTTTATTATGAAATAAACATAGAAATTAAACAATAAATCAAATATTTCCATATTCAAACATACAAGTATACTCATTATATATGTTTACTAAGACTATAAATCATAGAATAAAACTTTGAGGGGTTTCAACTTATATCATCTGTTTTAATATAATTATTATTGAAATAATGTAATTTAATTCACAATTATGTTCTTTATTAGATAACTGTTAATGCTCTATACTGAAGGTGTTTTCACTTGGCATGTATTTTTTAAATAATGTCATTTGAAAACAGAAAACAATCATGTATAATTTAGAGGAAATCAGGCAACCTTGGATGTGCCTTAAATTTGATAGTAGTTTTAATAAAGTGACAATGATTG
The DNA here is from genome assembly GCF_055505025.1 of Bos grunniens. NCBI lineage: Eukaryota > Metazoa > Chordata > Mammalia > Artiodactyla > Bovidae > Bos > Bos grunniens. The sequence goes on along the minus strand of NC_141178.1, from coordinate 61,719,652 downwards.
GATGCAAGGAGGGAAGGTGCTCGTGTACTAAATGAAATTACACTCCAAAATCAACTTGCTGCGTGCTGAGTCATTTCTGACTCTTTCTAACCCCATGGACTGTAGCCCACCAGGCTCCTCTGTCCATGGGATTCTTCAGGGAAGAATACTGGAGTGGGTTGCCATTTCCTCCTCCAGGGGATCTTCCCCATCCAGAAATTCAACCTCCAGCCCGGGTCTTCTGCAAGAAGCAGCATTGCAAGTGGTCTTTACCACTGAGCCACCCAGGAAGCCCCCAGATCAACTCATAAGGCCCATTAAGTTTGCTTTTTAATCTCCTTTTTTGAAAAACTGAACTTCAAATGAATAATTTGACATGGTCATAACACTCCTATGTAAACTGGGCTTAAGCACATGAATGTACCTGTCTGGTGGAGGCAACTTGATACATTTGGCCATAGTTATAGTTGGACAGAGGAGTCTGGCATGCTGCAGTCTATGGGGTCACGAAAGAGTTGGACACAACTTAGCAACTCAACAAAACAATGGTCAGAATGAGGCTCACTTAATGTATGGATACTTTCATACCCAGTATTACAAACACAAATAGGATATAAGGGTTGGTAGAGGTCTCTCTCTTTCTTCCTCCCTCTCTCTTTCCCCTTTGCTTGTTAATTACAAGTATTTTTCATGATTTGAATATCCCACTCCAGTTTGCAATTAAGTGCAAGTAAAACCGGCCTATAACATAAACATGCATCATTTCATATAATCCCCAAATTTGATTTCTTATCTGTTATTCTTTGTATCTCAGCATCTATATTTTAGTAGTCTTCCCAAAATATTTATATAATTAAAATTATAATTTAGTCTGATCTCAGTGTGAACAATCGTTAATTATTGATTTAGAAGAATCAATAAGTTTACACAAATAATAGGCAAAGGTAAATGTCTTTTGGACGTAACTTGTACTAATCGATATACAGAGACTCTTAAGGTCATGGTGTTCTTGACCTGATTAGTAAATATGTCTGTTTGCCTGAGAGCTCTCTCTAATAATATTGATAAAATGACAATAATTTTAAAATAACTCACTTTTAGTTTAATAAAAATGCAGTGATATTTAGCTACAGAATATAACAATTTAATATCATCTTGCCTACACTCAAAAATATGTGTATAGTTTTATTGCCAAAAGAGTGAAGGGCATCAAAGTGGCACAAGGTCAAGACAAGGTCACCTAGGGTAGGATGGGAAACAATCCCGCATCCCCCAGGCAGATCCACAACCATTCAGCTCGTGCTCTGTTTACATCAGGATGTCAGTCAGACCGGCTTTCTTCTACAGCTATTGCTGAAGTAAAGTCTGCTGTTGTGTTATTAATCATATAAGGAACTTGTCACAGGCAGTATGACACAGTCTGATAAATGTGGGCTCTTCACCCTGATGTTGGGTCAGTCCCATGAAAGTAACAGTTCTCTGTTCTGTCCAGTGCAAGACATATGCGTGTGTGCTGGAGGGTCACCTGATGGGGCTCACGATTGACTTCAGCACCGGCTTCATCTGCTTCGACGCTGCGACCAAGGTAGGGTACCCCGTCAGCTCGAGCACGAGGCAGGCGTCCTGCGCTGAGAACAACGGAATCTGCTTCCAACTACTGTCAGCAAGCTGCCTGGTGATCAGGTGTCAAACTTTATTAATAGGAGATAAATTATGCCTCAATCTGCTTAGAGAAAAATAGAAGTTTGAATTTTAATAAAATGAATGTTTTGCCACAAAACATTACTACTATATAAAGTGTTTATACTGGAGTGGGTAGCCATTCCCTTCTCCAGGGGATCTTCCCAACACAGGGACTGAACCTGAGTCTCCTGCATTGCAGGCAGATTCTTTACTGTCTGAGCCATCAGGGAAGCCCCATATATACATATATATCCATGTATTTTATATAAATGGGCTTCCCTGGGAGGCTCAGATGGTAAAGAATCCTCCTGCAATATGGGAGACCTGAGTTCAGTCCCTGGGTTGGGAAGATCCCCTGGAGAAGGGTACGGAAACCCACTCCAGTATCCTTGCCTGGAGAATCCTCCTGAACAGAGGCACCTGGCAGGCTACAGACCATAGGGTCACAAAAAGTCAGGCACGACTGAGCGACTAAGCACAACACATATGTATATTCTCTTTTACTAAAGGTATGACCTCACAGTGAAGGGAAATTTTCTTCTTTCAGAACAATTTTTTTAACCAAAGTATTCTTTTACTATTTTTCCATGTCCACATTTCCAATATCAAAAATGGGGAAACTTTTTTTTTTAGTTTTATAGGTAGTGTGGGCTTCCCTGGTGGCTCAGGTGGTAAAGAATCCACCTGCAATGCAGGAGACCTGGGTTTGATCGCTGGGTTGGGAAGATCCCTTGGAGGAGGGCATGGCAACCCACTCCAGTATTCTTGCCTGGAGAAATCACATAGACAGAGGAGCCTGGTGACTACAGTCTATGGGAACGCAAGGAGTCGGACGACTGAGTGACTAAGCACACAACACAGGTAGTATGTTAGAGTTATAGGATGGAGGCTCACTGGTTCTCAGCAAAGGGAGTTCAAGGCAGCCTGGAAGCATGTAACTAAATCAGTTCAATTCAGCACAGAAAGATCACTCATCCCAAGGTAACTTGTTATACATTGCTAATTTAATGAACACCTTTACATTTGAGTCAATTTCTAAGAATAAAGATTTCTTTGAATTGCAGGATTTTTAAATCATACTTAGGGGGAAAAAAGGAAAATGATTGACTTGTAGTAATAAAGTTCATAGCTAAGCTTAGAAATCAAATTAGTCAAATTGAAGAATAGCACTGCCTCAAAAATAAAATGTCTTAGGGCTCATGTGTTAATTTAGCGGTTATTTAATAAAGTGCTTAGTCTCTGTCACTGGAGCAGCCTTCAGACAACCTGGAGGAGAAGAAAGCAGTGGTGGCTTATTACGTTGTCAGGTATATTGACTTAGATGTAGCCATCTCAGTAAACTCATTTCATGTTCTCCCCAGAGCTGTTGCTCTCCATTAAGCTGGCAAAGGTGTATGCATATGCTACAAAGAAGTCACGGGCAAAGGGCTGATTTCTGCAGAGAATTGCTAATATGAGTCATAAATGTGGCTGAATTTCATCACGTTGCCAGAAAAAAAGCAACAACCAACAATAAACAACATAAAAACAAACTCCCAAGGATCCAAGAAATTAATACCAGCAAAACCAAATTTTCTGCCAGTCTTTATTATGCAGATGGCATGTGAAGTTACTCAATATAAGATTAGTAAGTTACGAATAACAGCACACCACATTCAGCAAGCAGGTGGAAACATGAGCAAGAACCCCCTTTTCCACGTGTATCTTGATTATTCTAAAATTTACATAGATATGATTATAGTAAGTACTCTGTGTAATCAGTGCCCCTCGTCATGATGTGGGGATTTGCAGAACTCAGAGAAGCTATGAGCCATGACATGCAAGGCCACACAAGATCATAGTGAAGAGTTTCATGACTTTAAGCTACTGCAAAGCAACCCACAGGGTCTACATTTTAGAAAGACTTTTTCTGTTTGTTTGTTAGTTTTTTCCCCTTTTCTTTTAAGAGAGTCCAAGTAAACTGTCAAAGTCATCATCTGTTTAAACCTCTGTAAAGGTTCCATTTATTTGATGGAAATACTGATACATACAGACATTATAGGAAAATAAATTAAAATGTTTGATCAGGAAGTTTCATCCAGTCTTGGGCCTGGCCCAATGCTGGTGAGTTTCTGTTCTGTTGACTCCAGCTCAGATACGCACCTAGCTTCCTCAGGATGCATCCTGAGCCCCTGAGCACCACGGGTCCACCCTACTGCTTGCTGTCCATCTCGTTCTGACTCCCCTGCATTCCTCTCTCCATTATCAAAAGGAACCTAAATTGTGTCCTGTGCCCAGGCCTCTTCCTCAACAACTCCCCCTAAATAAATCTGGAGGGTGCACCTGACCAGTGCAGGCAGTCATTCTCATTTGGATTCCTGCAGCATCGGCCAGGCCTGCCTTCTCCTTGTGTTTATTAAATGGCAACCCACTCCAGTATTCTTGCCTGGAGAATCCCATGGATGGAGGAGCCTGGTGGGCTACAGTCTATGGGGTCGCAAAGAGTCGGACACGACTGAGCGACTTTACCTTACCTTACCTTACCTTTTTATGCATGGACTCTGTGCCTTGACAGTTGAGAGACACAAGGTACGCAGAAAAGGATACCTTCCCTCCTCTCAAGACACCCGCAGCCTCATGAATGGGACAGGTCTGGAGCTGGGGGCCTTCGGTGGTCTGGGAGAGTCCCCTGCCTCTTTGTCCCCGCTCCCACCATTGCCAGATGAATGACGTTTCTAAGATGCTTCCTCGTAGTCACACACTCGGGTGTCCTTTCATCTTGACAAAGATGTGGGTCTGGTTAGCTTTTGCTTCAAGAGGAAGTTCTGTGGAGTAATCAGCTGAAAATCACTTTGTTGCTACTATGGAAGAAAAACAAAGAAATGGATGATAGGTGTTTTTGCTGATTCCCTGGCATGGCTTTTATTTCATGGTTATGTAAAATGAGATATTCAAATTACTTTATTCACATATATATTTAAATGATTATTTCATGGAAATGGATGTTGCTTTGGGGAATTAAAGGATATACCAATTACTAAATTATAGCCTTTGATAAGCATATTTTAGTTTATTTTTAATGCTGGGATATATAGGACTAACTTAGTATGATTACTTTTACCAGTTAAAAGAGCAATCTCTCCATTTGAATACAGAGATGAGCTGCACTGACTCACCTATTTTTTCTTTTCTTGTTAGGTGGTACTTTGGAGGTATAAGTTTTCTCAGCTGAAAGGTTCCTCTGATGACGGCAAGAGCAAAATCAAATTTTTGTTTCAGAATCCAGATACTAAACAGATTGAAGCAAAGGTAAACCCAAATTCATCACACAAACCACCTCCAACTGCATTCATGCCATTAAGAGACAGAGGGGAGAAAATTTAGGAGACCCGTAAGTGCAAAAACACATGTGGTTTTTTTACTTTGGAGTAGCTCTCATGACCAAAAAAATAGATTCATTTTAAAATTTTAATGACAAATTTTCACTGAAATGCGTACTTGAGAATAAATTACATACAATGTTTCATTTCTTAGTTTTAATTTTTGTGAACTGAATTTCTGTCACATTAAAATAATATTCTGGGAACCGAAACATTTTCTTGGTGGTTTCACATTCTAAATAATAATTCATAAAAGATATTCTATCACTATTTATTCCCTCTTTGGATATGAATGAGTGTATGTGTGTGCTCAGTCACTCAGTCGTGTCCTCTTTGTGATCTCATGGACTGCAGCTGGCCAGGCTCCTCTGTCCATGGGACTCTCCAGGCAATGGAGTAGGTTTCCATTCCCTCCTCCAGGGGAGCTTCCCAACCCAGGGATCAAATCCACTCCTCTTACCTCTCCTGCATTGACAGGCGGGTTCTTTGCTACTAGCGCCACCTGGGAGACCTTTGGATATAAATACCAATTCCTAAAAAATATTTTAAAAATCAATTCATGTTTTTGTACGTTATTCTGTTAAACAAAATGAATAAATGAATGGTTTTTTGCTTTGCTCCATGTATACTTTCAGTATTCTGAAATATATCAGAAAGATTCACTGCTTTTATGTTTATGATTATGTATTTGTAGATATTCAAAATCTGAAGGACTTCCTTTGCCCTACTGTGAAATTCACACCAACAGTCTTTGGGTTAGAATGAGTTATAAATATATTATTTCAGTGGGGAAGAGAGAATAAATAATGAATACCAAAGTGAAAAATGAATTCTATGGAAATGAAAACTCAGATATAAATTTTCAACTCTGACTTAAAATCACCATAATTCAGTTACATCCCGGTACCTATTAAGTCCAGCGGAGGTTTGGCTGACATTCAAAGCCTTCAAAGGACAGACCCTTTCTGACTCCCATCCGGGCTCTGCAGCCCTCCTCTGTGCAGACCAGAGGCTCTTGCTCTCCTTTTAACAAGACAGCTTCCTTCTCGAGGCTGCTCCTGCTTTTGTCTGGACTCCTCTCTCTGTCTGCTTGGCTCTGACCCTATCAGAGTGCCCACCCCTGCCCTGAGCTTGTCCCTAGACTCCTCTCAGCACCTGCTCCTGGGAGCTGTGATGGGGTTGTGGAGCGACTCCTCTCTGCCAGCTTCTGTCCAGCTGTTTCTCACATCTGTCTCTGGTCAGTGTGGACGGAGGCCTGGGTACCATCACCCTCTCCCTCCTGACTCCCATGTCCTCACCCGGTTCCTAAATGCAGACCTGTCTGTGGGCACCCCAACTCTGTGTCCCCGGCTGCCGTGGGTGGATCATTGCTCTGTGTCATCATGCACACTGCTCTTCCAATTGCTTCTTGGTGTCATTATAAGAATGAATCTCTACTCTCCAAAAGGATGTATCTTTCAGTTTTGGTGGATTTCCCACTTTAACACTCAGGAATCTTAACATGGTGAGTGGTGTCAGTGTTGTCAGTTCTGTGTTCTTTGGGCAAACGTGGAGTGTCCACCACTAGTTAATGTTTGATTTGATAAACTCCTTCTCGTCTGATATATCTAACATGCTAACAAAACCTTAGTCCACAACATGAAGCAAAAAAGATAAATGCAGTGAAATGACTACTAACTGCTGTATTTAGACTTCGTTAATGTAGCTCATATACTTACTGCTTCCTTAACTACTCTATTTATTAATTGTCTGCCAGCTTCAAAAAGGAGAAGGTGATGGCACCCCACTCCAGTGCTCTTGCCTGAAGAATCCCATGGACGGAGGAGCCTAGTGGGCTGCAGTCCATGGGGTCACTGAGAGTAGGACACAACTGAGCGACTTCACTTTCACTTTTCACTTTCATGCATTGAAGAAGGAAAGGGCAACCCACTCCAGTGTTCTTGCCTGGAGAATCCCAAGGATAGGGGAGCCTGGTGGGCTGCCATATATGGGGTTGCACAGAGTCAGACACGACTGAAGCGACTTAGCAGCAGCAGCAGCAGCTTCAAAATGCTACTTTTTATGGTTAGCATGTTTTACATAATACTTCATAAATTCATTTAATAAGAAATAGTTTCAGAAGCTATTTATTGAATGTTTTTCCTTGAATTTAATAGTGTTAGTGGTTCAGTCATGCCCGACTCTTTGAGACCCCATAGACTATAACCTGCCAGACTCCTCTGTCCATAGGATTCCCCAGGCAAGAACACTGGAGTGGGTTGCCATGCCCTCCTCCAGGGGTTCTTCCCAACACAGGGATCAAACCCAGGTGTCTTGCATTGCAGGCAGATTCTTTGCCACTGAGCCACCAGGTGCAGTACAGTTCAGTTCAGTCTCTCAGTTGTGTCCAACTCTTTGTGACCCCATGAACTGCAGCACGCCAGACCTCCGTGTCTATCACCAACTCCCAGAGCTCACCCAAACTCACATCCATTGAGTCGGTGATGCCATCCAGCCATCTCATCCTCTGTCATCCCCTTTTCCTCCTGCCCTCAATCCCTCCCAGCATCAGGGTCTTTTCCAATGAGTCAACTCTTCACAGGAGGTGGCCAAAGTACTGGAGTTTCAGCTTTAGCATCAGTCCTTCCAAAGAACACCCAGGACTGATCTCCTTTAGAATGGACTGGTTGGATCTCCTTGCAGTCCAAGGGACTCTCAAGAGTCTTCTCCAACACCACAGTTCAAAAGCATCAATTCTTCCAGCACTCAGCTTTCTTCATAGTCCAACTCTCACATCCATACATGACCACTGGAAAAACCATAGCCTTGAATAGATGGATCTTTGTTGGCAAAGTAACATCTCTGCTTTTGAATATGCTATCTAGGTTGGTCATAACTTTCCTTCCAAGGAGTAAGTGTCTTTTAACTTCATGGCTGCAGTCACCACCTGCAGTGATTTTGGAGCCCCAAAAAAGAAAGTCAACCACTGTTTCCCCATCTATTTGCCATGAAGTGATGGGACCAGATGCCATGATCTTCATTTTCTGAATGTTGAGCTTTAAGCCAACTTTTTCACTCTCCTCTTTCACTTTCATCAAGAGGCTTTTGAGTTCCTCTTCCCTTTCTGCCATAAGAGTGGTGTCATCTGCATATCTGAGGTTATTGATATTTCTCCCGACAATCTTGATTCCAGCTTGTGCTTCTTCCAGTCCAGCATTTCTCATGATGTACTCTGCATATAAGTTAAATAAGCAGGGTGACAATATACAGCCTTGACGTACTCCTTTTCCTATTTGGAACCAGTCTGTTGTTCCATGTCCAGTTCTAACTGTTGCTTCCTGACCTGCGTATAGGTTTCTCAAGAGGCAGGTCAGGTGGTCTGGGATTCCTATTTCTTTCAGAATTTCCCACAGTTTATTGTGATCCACACAGTCAAAGGCTTTGGCATAGTCAATAAAGCAGAAATAGATGTTTTTCTGGAACTCTGTTGCTTTTTATCTGGAAGTTCATGGTTCACATATTGCTGAAGCCTCGCTTGGAGAATTTTGAGCATTACTTCACTAGCGTGTGAGATGAGTGCAATTGTGCGGTAGTTTGAGCATTCTTTGGCATTGCCTTTCTTTGGGATTGGAATGAAAACTGACATTTTCCAGTCCTGTGGCCACTGCTGAGTTTTCCAAATTTGCTGGCATATTGAGTGCAGCACTTTCACAGCATCATCTTTCAGGATTTGAAATAGCTCCACTGGTACTCCTCCTTAAATTTAGAGGCAGTAGTTTTTGAGTAAGTGAAAAGAGAAGTTTCAAGGCTAATGAGACAGTGTGACCATTGGTGAATCGCCAGACTTATTCAAAGTCACCACCTTATATAAAATGAGGAAGAAAAAGACTTAGGAGGGTGATACTGAAAATATCAAATTAATCATAGACATTGTTTTAAAACCAGCCAATCAGAACAGTGGCCAGTTCTATAGAATCATTTAGCCATTCTGGTGTGCATTGCCTCTGCCAATACCACAGAGTACATATACTATTAAAACTAGTACAGTTGCTATTTTGTAACCTTTATCACGGTAACATGTGAGCAGTAATCAGAAGCTCCTGCACAGGAGGAAAGCAGGAAGAATGCCAGCACGTATCACATCACAGAACTTATAAACTGATGTCACTTGAGAATTCAGCATTTCCTCGCTTTTTCTAAATGAGGGAATAGGCAGCACAATAAGTGAAAAGAAAATTAGGATCAAGGAAAAGGGGACAACAGAGGATGAGATGGCTGGATGGCATCACTGACTTGATGGACGTGAATCTGAGTGAACTCCGGGAGTTGGTGATGGACAGGGAGGCCTGGCGTGCTGCAATTCATGGGGTTGCAAAGAGTCGGACACGACTGAGCGACTGAACTGAACTGAACTTTAAGTACCTGATGCTAAGAATAGACTCATTGGAAAAGACTCTGATGCTGGGAAAGATTAAAGGCAGGAGAAGAAAGGGGGGACAGAGGATGAGATGATTGGATGCATTCACTGACTCAATGGACATGAGGTTGAGCAAACTGTGGGAGATGGTGAAGGGCAGGGAAGCCTGGTGTGCTGCAGTCCATGGGGTCACAAAGAGTTGGACATGACTTAGTGACTGAACAATAACTTGAGTAAACTCTCTTCTTTACCATTTCCCAGCTACATGACCTGGGCAATTCACCAAATTATGACTGCTGCCTTGCAGGAAAAATGTAAGGAATAAATACCCATGGTACCTGGCATATGGAAGACAATAAATCACTCAGGCATGATTTCATCTTCAAAGACTGTAGCATAAACATAGAGGAAGTATTAAAAAATAGCAGTTGTTATAATTAGAAGACTAGTTAGTTAATTTGATTACTTATATATGTAAACTGTCCTGTCCACATTTAAGAAATTCAAATGTATAACCATAATCCAAGTTTGTGTCGCTTATCAAATTCATTGGACAATTAATTTATATTATTTTTAAAATTGTAATGGGGTTAGAGACAGGAACCCCAAGTCAGGGACAGAAACTTCTCCTGCATATTATATGATATATGTGCTATTACTTTCTGTCTGTTGTAACACTGGCATCCACCCCATGTGGTTGTTATTCACCACTGTGCCTTCTCCACTAGATCAAGAATGTGTAAGTGTGAGGAATGTGTCTTACAACCCAGCATTCCTAAGGCTTAACCTGATGCTTGCCTGGAAACAGGCGAGTCATAACTGTCTCTATTTCATTTAATTTAATATTTCCTGGTCCATTATTTAGTCATTGTGTAGACATGAGAGTTTATTTCTGTGGAATAAATGCCTAGGAGGGCAGTTGCTCAGTCATATGGAAAACGTTTATTTAGTTTTAAAGAAAATGCCAAATCACTGTGCAGAATAGCTGTGACATTTTGCATTCCCTCCAACAAGGTACCAGAAACTCAGTCTCCTTACATCCTCCCCAGCATTTGGAATCGTCACTACTTTTCTTTCCAAGAGTTCTCATCATAGTTTTAATTTTCATTCCCTAATGACTAGCAGTGATATTTTTTTTTGCGGGGGGAGGGAGGTTTCCAAAATCACTGCACATGGTGACTTGCAGCCATGAAATTAAAAGACACTTGCTTCTTGGAAGAAAAGCTATAACCAACCTAGACAGCACAGTAAAAAGCAGAGCATTACTTTGCTGACAAAGGTCCATCTGGTCAAAGCTATGGTTTTTCCTGTGGTCATGTATGGATGTGAGAGTTGGCCTATAAAGAAAGCTGGGCATTGAATAATTGGTGCTTTTGAACTGTGGTGTTGGAGAAGACTCTTGAGAGTCACTTGGACTTCAAGGAGATCAAATAAGTCAATTGCAAAAGAAATCAACCCTGAATATTCATTGGAAGGACTGATGCTGAAGTTGAACTTTAATACTTTGGCCACCTGGTACAAAGAACTGACTCATGAGAAAAGACCCTGATGCTGGGAAAGATTGAGATGGGAAAGGAGAAGGGGATGGGATGGTTGGGTGGCATCACCAACTCAATGGGCATGAATTTGAACAAGCTCTGGGAGTTGATGATGGATAGGGAGGCCTGGCGTGCTGCAGTCCATGAGGTCGCAAAGTCAGACATGACTGAGCAACTGAACTGAACTGAATGACTAGCAGTACTGAACAACTTCTTCTGTGACTATTTTCTAAATATTTATGTCCCTTTGGGTGAAACATCTCTTCCTACTTTTTCCTGTTTTCAAATTGTATTTTGTGATTTGTTTTACTTAAGAGTTTTATGAGTTATTATATATTGGATTGGCCAAGAAGTTTGGAAAAAACCCAAGCAAACTTCTTGGCCAATTCAAAATTTTGTCTACGAGGATTTATTAGATGTAATGTTTGCAAATATTTTCTTCCAGTTTGTAATTTGTGTTTCATCTTCTTAACAGTGTATCATGTATCTTGCAGACAAATTTAAAGATTTTTAGAAACCAAATTATCAGTTCTTTCTCTTAGAAATAATGATTTTAGTGTCATGTAAAAAATTCTTCAGCACATCACAAGGGCGAAAGGTTTTCTCTTATGCCATTTTCAAAATGTATTATAGGCTTGCCATCGACAGTTAAATATGTGATACATTTGAGTCTATTTTTTTTCCTATAAGTTGTGGGGTTTGACTGACCTTCTCTGTTTTGCCTGTGGTTATCAGGTTACAACACCACCATTTGTTGTAAAGACCATTCTTCCTCTGTTGAATTATTTTAGCAGCTTCACTGGAAAATCACCTGGTCCTACCTCTGTGGTACTACATCTTGGTTCATTTTTGCATCTGTCACTTTGCTAATATCATTCATTCTTTGACACAGAAGCTAAACGACAACCCTTGAAACAGATGGTTATGTCCACTTTATGGTTATCTTTCAAAACTGCTTTAGTTGTTCTCGTTTCTTTGTGTTTCCATGGACATTTCAGAATTATCCTCTGTATATCCATGAATAATCTCAGAGGCCGTTCAAGAGGGAGGGCATGATGATATCAATTTCAGGAGAACCGACATCTTTACTATGCTGATTTCTTAAAGCAATGAAAACAGATTATCTTTCTATATTTTTGAACTTTTGATTTATTTCTTCAGTATTGTGTAGTTTTCATTATATAGATCCTATGTATATTTTGTTAAACTTAGATAAACCATTTATTCTTTTTTTGAGAGAATATAAACATCTTAAAATTTTTCATTTTCCAATATTAATGCTAATATGCAGCAATATAATTAACATTTATATATTTACATTGCATCCTGAAACCTGTATATATATATATATATATACACACACATATGTATGTATTATTAGTTCTAGGTCTTTTGTTTCTATTTATGCTTTTTAAAATTCTTCCAGTTTATTTACATAGATTACTAAGACATATGGAAATAAGGAAAGATGTTTCTTTTTTCAGATTCATATAGCATTGCTATCTTTTTCTTGCCTAAAAATTTAAATACTATATTGAATACCAGTAATGAGTGTGGACTTTCTTCATTTGTTCCTAATTTTAGGGAAAATCATTTAGCTTTTCACCAAGTGAGTGAGTGAAAGTTGCTCAGTTGTGTCCGACTCTTTGCGACCCCATGGACTGTACAGTCCATGGAATTCTCCAGGCCAGAATACTGGAGTGAGTAGTCTTGCCCTTTTCTAGGGGATCTTCCCAACCCAGAGATCGAACCCAGGTCTCCCGCATGGCAGGAGGATTCTTTACCAGCTGAGTCAGTGGTCTAATAGAATTATTTTCTCAGGTTAAGCTAGGTCCCATATTTTTCTAAAGGTTTTATTATGAATGAATATCAATTAATATGACAATATCAGTTTTCTTATTTGGCTTCTTAATGCAACAGAATATATTAATGGATTTTCAGATACTGACCCTGTCTTACAACTGGAATAAACCCTAGTTAATAATGATGTGGAATTTCTTACATATGTGGCTGAATTTTATTTGTCAAAATTTTAAGTATTTTTGCTTTTACATCTATGAGAGTTATTGGTCTGTTGGGGTTTTTTTGATGTTTTTTGTTTGGTTGGCTGGTTGGTTTGGTACTGTCTTTGCTTACTTTTGGTATTGGAACAAGCTGGAATAAAATGAGTTGAAAATGTTCCTCCTCTTTTTTTATTTTCTGGAAGATATTGTATACCATTGTTGCTGATTCTTCCCTAAAAGTTTAGTAAAGTTCTCTGGTGGAACCACATCAGTCAGGAGATTTCATTTTGAGGATTTTTTTAAACTATAAGTTCAACTTACTTAGTAGATAACTATTCACATTATCTATTCCTATCAGATGATTTGTGGTAATTTTTACTTTCCAAGGTCTTCATTAATTTTATCTAAGCTGTCAAATTTATGTGTATAGACTTTTTCATAGTATTTCCTTATTGTCACTTTGAAGTCTGCAGATTCTGTAAGAGCATCCCTAATTCATTCCCTGTGTTAATAATTGGTGCCTTCTTTCTATTTATCTGTCAGTCTTGTTAGAGACTATTCAAAGAACTAACAGTTCTCCTTTATTTCCTCAGTTGAAGTTTCCTCTGTGAAACTTGATGAATTTTGCTCTCACCTTTATTATTTACTTCTCTTTGGTTGCTTTGGTTTTATATTGCTTTTCTTTTTCTGATTTCACAAGTGGAATTTTAAAATTGTTGACTCAAAACTTTTTTGTTTCTAATATAAAAATTTAATTCCAGAATTTCCTTCTTAGGACTGTATTCCACAAATTTTGATATATTGTATTTCTATTTTTATTCAACTCAGTGTGTTTTTAATTTCCCTCAAGGCTTCCTCTTTAACAAATGGATTTTCTTTTAAGACGTATGATGTTTATGTTCTATGTATCTGGAGATTTTTTTTGTTATATTTCTAGAATTGATAACTAGTATGATACAGTTAGTCAGAGAATATATTCTGTATCATTTTACTTCATTTTTCTCTTACCTTATGTCAGATACTCTACTTGAATAAGACAAAATAGACTTTAAAATACTGTTCAAAATATAGAGAAAATTATATAATGAAAAAGGGTTCAATTCAACAAAAAGTTATAACAATTATCACTATATATGTACATAACATCAGAGCACCTAATATATAAAAATATTGACATATCTGAAGATAAAAATTGACAGAAAGGCAACCATAGTAAAAGACTTCAAAGACATCACTTTGCCGACAAAGGTCCATCTAGTTAAAGCTATGTTTTTTTTCTAGTAGTCATGTATGGATGTGAGAGTTGGACCATAAAGAAGGCTGAGCCCCAAAGAATTGATACTTTCCAGTTATGGTGCTGAAGATTCTTGAGAGTCCCTTGGACTGCAAGAAGATCAAACCAGCCAATCCTAAAGGAAATCAACCCTGAATATTCATTGGAAGGACTGATGCTGAAGCTCCAATATTTGGCCACCTGATACAAAGAGCTGACTCATTGGAAAAGACACTGATGCTGGGAAAGACTGAGGACAAAAGAAGGGCCATCAGAGGATGAGATGGTTAGATGGCATCACCGACTCAATGGACATAAATTTGAGCAAACTTCAGGAGATAGCGCAGGAAGGGAATCCAACACGATGTAGTCCATGAGATCAAAAAGACTGGGGCACAACTTACCAACTCAGTCAGTTCACTTCAGTCACTCAGTCATGTCTGACTCTGCGGCCCCATGGACTGCAGCATGCCAGGCCTACATGTCCATCACTAACTCCCAGAGCTTGCTCAAACTCACTTCCATTGAGTCGGTGTTGCCATCCAACCATTCCCTCCTCTGTCATCCCCTTTTCCTCCTGCTTTCAGTCTTTCCTAGCATCAGGGTCTTTTCCAATCAGTCAGTTCTTCACATCAGGTGGCCAAAGTATTGGAGTTTCAGCTTCAGCATCAGTCCTTTCAGTGAATGTTCAGGACTGATTTCCTTTAGGATTGACTGGTAGGATCTCCTTGCAGTCCAAGGCACCCTCCAGAGTCTTCTCCAACATCACAGTTAAAAAGCATCAGCTCTTCAGCACTCAGCTTTCTTTATAGTCCAACTGTCACATCCATACATGACTACTGGAAAAACCATAACTTTGACTAGATGGACCTTTGTCTGCCAAGTAATGTCTTTGCTTTTTAATATGCTGTCTAGGTTGGTCATAGGTTTTCTTCCAAGAGCAAGCATCTTTTAATTTCATGGCTGCAGTCACCATCTGCAGTGATTTTGGAGTCCAAGAAAATTAAGTTGCGCGTTGGTTCCATTGTTTCCCCATCTATTTGTCATGAAGTAATGGGGATGGATGCCATGATCTTAGTTTTTTGAATACTGAATTTTAAGCCAGCTTTTTCACTCTCCTTTTTCACCTTCATCAAGAGGCTCTTTAGTTCTTCTTCACTTTCTGCCATAAGGATGGTGTCATCTGCATATCTGAGGTTATTGATATTTCTCCCAGCAATCTTGATTCCAGCTTGTGCTTCTTCCAGCCCAGTGTTTCTCATGATGTACTCTGCATATTAGTTAAATAAGCAGGGTGACAATATACAGCCTTGACGTACTCCTTTCCCAATTTGGAACCAGTCCATTGTTCCATGTCTGGGTTCTAACTGTTGCTTCCTGACCTGCATACAGATTTCTCAGGAGGCAGGTAAGGTGGTCTGGTATTCCCATCTCTTTAAGAATTGTCCACAGTTTGTTGTGACCTACACAGTCAAATGCTTTGGCATAATCAATAAAGTAGAAGTTTTTCTGGAATTCTCTTGCTTTTTCTATGATCCATTAGGTGCTAACCATTTGATCTCTAGTTCCTCTGCCTTTTCCAAATCCAGCTTGAACATCTGGAAGTTCTTGATTCACATACTGTTGAAGCCTGACTTGGAGAATTTTGAGCATTACTTTGCTAGCTTCTGAGATGAGTGCAATTGTGCAGTGACTGGAACATTCTTTGGCATTGCCTTTCTTTGGGATTGGAATGAAAACTGACCTTTTCCAGTCCTGTGGCCACTAATGAGTTTTCCAAATTTGCTGGTATATTGAGTGCAACATTTTCACAGCATCATCTTTTAGGATTTGAAATAGCTCAACTGGAATTCCATCACCTCCACTATCTTTGTTCGTAGTGATACTTCCTAAGGCCCACTTGACTTCTTATTCCAGGATGTCTGGTTCTCGATGAATGGTCACACCATCATGGTTATCTGGCTTATGAATATCTTTTTTGTATAGTTCTTTTGTGTATTCTTGCTGCCTCTTAATATCTTCTGCTTCTGTTAGGTCCATACCATTTCTGTTCTTTATTGTCCCCATCTTTGCATGAAATGTTCCCTTGGTATCTCTAATTCCTTAAAGAGATCTCTAGTCTTTCCCATTCTATTGTTTTCCTCTGTTTCTTTTCATTGATCACTGAGGAAGGCTTTCTTATCTCTCCTTTCTGTTCTTTGGAACTCTGCATTCAGATGGGTATATCTTTCCTTTTCTCCTTTGCCTTTAGCTTCTCTTCTTTTCTCAGCTATTTGTAAGCCCTCCTCAGACAACCATTTTGCCTTTTTTCATTTCTTTTTTCTTGGGAATGGTCTTGATCCCTGCCTCCTGTACAATGTCACAAACCTCCGTCCATAGTTCTTCAGGCACTCTGTCTGTCAGATCTAGTCCCTTGAATCTACTTGTCACTTCTACTGTGTGACTGTAAGGGATTTTATTTAGGTCATACCTGAATGGCTAGTGGTTTTCTCTACTTTCTTCAGTTTAAGTCTGAATTTGGCAATAAGAAGTTCGTGATCAGAGCCACAGTCAGCTCCTGGTCTTGTTTTTGCTGACTGTATAGAGCATTTCCATCTTTGGCTGCAAAGAATATAATCAATCTGATTTCAGTATTGACCATCTGCTGATGACCACTTACCAACTGAACAACAGCAAAAGGAAGCTTCAATACCCCACTTCTATTAAATCTTAAAGTTGTATTTTTTAAAAGAAAAACAAACTCAAAAACTGTTAGATAAAGAAAAAAGATATATAAACAAATTTAGAAATGAAAAAGGAAACATTACAATTGATAATACAGAAATAAAAAAGAATAAACTAAAGACTTCACCATAATACCTGATACTATAAAACTCCTGGGAGAAAACATAGGGAAAAAACTTCTTGACACTGGTCTTGACAATAGTATTTTGGATATAATTCAAAATATGATATATGTTATGAAAGCATAGGCAATAAAAACCAAAACAGACGAGTGGTAGTACATTAAATTAAAATGATTTGCATAGCAAAAAAAAATTTTTTTAAGCATTTTAAGTAATGTGAAAAAAATTTTTGCAAACCATGCATCCAATAATAAGTTAATTTCCAAAATATATAAGGAACTCATACTACTCAATACCAAAATACAAATATTACAGTTAAAATGAGCAAGGGTCTAATAAACACTTCTCTAAACAAGAAATGTAAATAGCTATCAAATACATAAAAATTTGCTCAATATTTCTAAATCTCAGGGTAACACAATTCAAAAACACAGTCAGATATCACCTTACACCAACTTGGGCAACTATCAACAAAAGGACGGAAGATAATAATTTAGGCAAAGATAAGAAGAAAGGAAACCCTTGTGAATCTCTGGTGGGAATGTAAATTGGTACCACTCTTATAGAAATCAGTATGAGGATTCCTCTAAAGAGGTAAATAGGGGGTGCCAGCAATTATCCAGCAATCCCACTTCTGGATATTTTTCCAAATTAATTGAAATTTATATCTTGAAAATATATCGGTTTCCCTTATGCAAGATTTGTGGTGATTGTTCAGTTGCTAAGTCGTGTCCGACTCTTTGCAACCCCATGGACTGCAGGACTCCAGGCTTCCCTGTCCTCCACTACCTCTCAGAGTTTGCTCAAATTATACAAGATTAATAGAGACCTTGGAGAAGGCAATGACACCCCACTCCAGTACTCTTGCCTGGAAAATCCCACGGATGGAGGAGCCTGGTAGGCTGCAGTCCATGGGGTCGCTAAGAGTCAGACACAACTGAGCGACTTCACTTTCACTTTTCACCTTCATGCATTGGAGAAGGAAATGGCAACCCACTCCAGTGTTCTTGCCTGGAGAATCCCAGGGATGGGGGAGCCTGATGGGCTGCCGTCTATGGGGTCGCACAGAGTCAGGCACGACTGAAGCACATATCTATCTATCTATCTAATAGAGACCTAATGAGTAATGCGGTGATGGTAGGTAATGATATGAAATACTTGACATTTGCAGCAAGGATAGGTAGTCAGTAAAGCACCCCTAGCATCCACTCTAGTAGTTACAGAGGTTGTGGTATATGAATTAGTTTGACTGTGGTGTGCTTTTTACAGTGCATACATTTATCAGAACATCAACTCATGCACCTTAAACACATAGGTTTATATGTCTAAGATATCATCAAAAAGCTGTATTAAAAAAAACTGATGAAATGGTTTAGTAAAGGGACTCAGTTCTTGCTATATGTGATAAGACAACAGCTTTAAATAAGACATACTCTCATAGTATATAATATATCCCAGGTTACAAGGCAAATACATT
The DNA here is from genome assembly GCF_055505025.1 of Bos grunniens. NCBI lineage: Eukaryota > Metazoa > Chordata > Mammalia > Artiodactyla > Bovidae > Bos > Bos grunniens. The sequence continues at coordinate 61,701,098 of NC_141178.1, read as the reverse complement.
AAAGCCAGAGCTTATTTCTTATTTCACAAGAGATATTGTTTGTTTGGGGAATGTGATTGAGTTGCTGTGCATATTACAAGTTTAAAAGTTCTAAATAGTATTTAAATTTTCATTGTGAAAAGTCTTAGAAATACTTAAAAAGGACAAGAGTTGGGGAAATATACTTTATTTTTTGTTTTTGTTGTTTTATGGCTATACAAAGACAATGTTATAATACCAAAACTGGTTATATTTTTTTCTCTGAAAGTAGAAATTCATAAATTCTCACTTCATTACTCAGAAAGCTTAGTAAATTTGCCATCAGTTTTTCAAAGCCTCATTAAACTTCCCAGAACTTTCCTAGTAGAACAAAGGGGTTCTGTTGAAGTCATGAGCAATATTGCAGTAATTTGATAATTAATTTAAAAGCTCATTTTATTGTTCCTGGGTACTTTTTTTAAAGTGCTGTTTTTATGATGTTAGTATAGATACTAATTCATCAAGGGTTACCAGCATATTCTCATTGTTGGCCATTAGTAAACTTCCTAGGTTAAAAAAAAATACATATATGTATATATATTTGCTTACTATTTTTAACATTTCATTATTATTTTTATGTGTATCTACTTTTAAGTTATAATTTGATATAACACAAGAAGTCAGGGAATCCCCAGACTTCAAAATAGTCTGCCTTCTAAAGGCACTGCTGTCGCTTTATTCATTGAAATTCATGACCATCCCTGTAGGGAAACACTGTTAAAATCTTTCGTAAACTAGTGTATACAGCATATTAATCCTAAATTACTGGATTTAACATGTGGCAGCCAAGGTAGTACTTTTTGTATAATAAGAGAAGGAAAAAGAAAATTGCTTTTTTATTTAGTGGAACAGAGCAGAATTTGGAAAACACCTCTAAACAGACATTTTCCCCAAAATCCTTCCTGCCCCCAATCTCCATGGTCTCAGAGACATCAAGTGGCCCCAAGAGAACTTCCCACATAATATAAGGTTTAGTGAGGCTTAAATCAGAAATTGAGGATTGAATCCCAGTAATGCTACTTACCAGCTCTTCTCTATAAATCTTCATTTTCTGATTATAAATTGTGGATAAAAGTGTCTGCCCAAAAGGATTACTCTCAGGATGAAATGTTCCCTGCTTTGCAGGTAAGGATTGAGTATACAACACGATGAAGGGAACACTTTGTATGCTGAGTCAGCACCTGCCAGATCAGATCAGTCGCTCTTTGCGACCCCATGAATCGCAGCACGCCAGGCCTCCCTGACCATCACCAACTCCTGGAGTTCATTGAGACTCACGTCCATCGAGTCAGTGATGCCATCCAGCCATCTCATCCTCTGTCGTCCCCTTCTCCTCTTGCCCCCAGTCCCTCCCAGCATCAGAGTCTTTTCCAATGAGTCAACTCTTCGCACGAGGTGGCCAAACTACTGGAGTTTCAGCTTTAGCATCCTTCCAAAGAAATCCCAGGGCTGATCTCCTTCAGAATGGACTGGTTGGATCTCCTTGCAGTCCAAGGGACTGTCAAGAGTCTTCTCCAACACCACAGTTCAAAAGCATCAATTCTTCGACGCTCAGCCTTCTTCACAGTCCAACTCTCACATCCATACGTGATCACAGGAAAAACCATAACCTTGACTAGACGAACCTTTGTTGGCAAAGTAATATCTCTGCTTTTGAATATGCTATCTAGGTTGGTCATAACTTTCCTTCCAAGGAGTAAGCGTCTTTTAATTTCATGGCTGCAGTCACCATCTGTAGTGATTTTGGAGCCCCAAAAAATAAAGTCTGACACTGTTTCCACTTTTTCCCCATCTATTTGCCATGAAGTGATGAAACCAGATGCCACGATCTTCATTTTCTGAATGTTGAGCTTTAAGCCAACTTTTTCACTCTCTTCTTTCACTTTCATCAAGAGGCTTTTGAGTTCCTCTTCACTTTCTGCCATAAGGGTGGTGTCATCTGCATATCTGAGGTTATTGATATTTCTCCCGGCAATCTTGATTCCAGCTTGTGTTTCTTCTAGTCCAGTGTTTCTCATGATGTACTCTGCATAGAAGTTAAATAAACAGGGTGACAATGTACAGCCTTGATGAACTCCTTTTCCTATTTGGAACCAGTCTGTTGTTCCATGTCCAGTTCTAACTGTTGCTTCCTGACCTGCATACAAATTTCTCGAGGCAGATCAGGTGGTCTGGTATTCCCATCTCTTTCAGAATTTTCCACAGTTTGTTGTGATCCACACAGTCAAAGGCTTTGGCATAGTCAATAAAGCAGAAATAGATGCTTTTCTGGAACTCACTTGCTTTTTCAATGATCCAGCAGATGTTGGCAATTTGATCTCTGGTTCCTCTGCCTTTTCTAAAACCAGCTTGAACATCAGGAAGTTCATGGTTCACATATTGTTGAAGCCTGGCTTGGAGAATTTTGAGCATTACTTTACTAGCATGTGAGATGAGTGCAATTGTGCAGTAGTTTGAGCATTCTTTGGCATTACCTTTCTTTGGGATTGGAATGAAAACTGACCTTTTCCAGTCCTGTGGCCACTGCTGAGTTTTCCAAATTTGCTGGCATATTGAGTGCAGCACTTTCACAGCATCATCTTTCAGGATTTGGAATAGCTCAACTGGAATTCCATCACCTTCACTAGCTTTGTTCGTAGTGATGCTTTCTAAGGCCCACTTGACTTCACATTCCAGGATGTCTGGCTCTAGGTCAGTGATCACACCATCGTGATTATCTGGGTCATGAAGATCTTTTTTGTACAGTTCTTCTGTGTATCCTTGCCATCTCTTCTTAATATCTTCTGCTTCTGTTAGGTCCATACCATTTCTGTCCTTTATCGAGCCCATCTTTGCATGAAATGTTCCTTTGGTATCTCTGATTTTCTTGAAGAGATCCCTAGTCTTTCCCATTCTGTTGTTTTCCTCTATTTCTTTGCATTGATCGCTGAAGAAGGCTTTCTTATCTCTCCTTGCTATTCTTTGGAACTCTGCATTCAGATGCTTATATCTTTCCTTTTCTCCTTTGCTTTTCGCTTCTCTTCTTTTCACAGCTATTTGTAAGGCCTCCCCAGACAGCCATTTTGCTTTTTTGCATTTCTTTTCCATGGGGATGGTCTTGATCCCTGTCTCCTGTACAATGTTACAGACCTCATTCCATAGTTCATCAGGCACTCTATCTATCAGATCTAGGCCCTTAAATCTATTTCTCACTTCCACTGTATAATCATAAGGGATTTGATTTAGGGCATACCTGAATGGTCTAGTGGTTTTCCCTACTTTCTTCAATTTAAGTCTGAATTTGGCAATAAGTTGTTCATGGTCTGAGCCACAGCTCAGCTTCTGGTCTTGTTTTTGTTGACTGTATAGAGCTTCTCCATCTCTGGCTGCAAAGAATAAAATCAGTCTGATTTCGGTGTTGACCATCTGGTGATGTCCATGTGTAGAGTCTTCTCTTGTGTTGTTGGAAGAGGGTGTTTGTTATGACCAGTGAATTTTCTTGGCAAAACTCTATTAGTCTTTGCCCTGCTTCATTCCATATTCCAAGGCCAAATTTACCTGTTACTCCAGGTGTTTCTTGACTTCCTACTTTTGCATTCCAGTTCCCTATAATGAAAAGGACATCTTTTTTGGGTGTTAGTTCTAAAAGGTCTTGTAGGTCTTCATAGAACCGTTCAACTTCAGCTTCTTCAGCATTACTGGTTGGGTCATAGACTTGGATTACTGTGATATTGAATGGTTTGCCTTGGAAACGAACAGAGATCATTCTGTCATTTGTGAGATTGTATCCAAGTACTGCATTTTGGACTCTTTTGTTGACCATGATGACCACTCCATTTCTTCTGAGGGATTCCTGCCCGCAGTAGTAGATATAATGGTCATCTGAGTTAAATTCACCCATTCCAGTCCATTTCAGTTCGCTGATTCCTAGAATGTCGACATTGCGTCTTGCCATCTCTTGTTTGACCACTTCCAACTTGCCTTGATTCATGGACCTGACATTCCAGGTTGCTATGCAATATTGCTCTTTACAGCATTGGAACTTGCTTCTATCACCAGTCACATCCACAGCTGGGTATTGTTTTTGCTTTAGCTCCATCCCTTCATTCTTTCTGGAGTTATTTCTCCACTGATCTCCAATAGCATATTGGGCACCTACTGACCTGGGGAGTTTCTCTTTCAGCAGAGACCCTACTAAAGAATGCATGATGTGCTGAAGTCTGTCTTTCAGAAGATAATGACTCATCGTCTAAGCAGATTCCTATTTGGCATTTGGAGGGCTCATGAACTAGGAAGTTTAATATTCACAAAGCCAAACCCAGGAAGGACTGGGGCCGACAACCGTCCTCTGTGTAGAAAGTGAAAGATCAGCTTCCTAGCTAGCCTGTTGCTCAGTTTCTCACTCTTTCTGGCATCCGGAACCAGAGGTTTTCTAGAACTCTCCTCTCATTGTGGACTCCCAGAGCCCCAGCTGTTTAGATTCTAGAGAAGAAAAGTGAGGATGGGGCGGCTCCTGCTTGTAATGAGGTCCTTTATCAAAGCAGTTTGGTGCCTCATACAGCAGTAGACACTAGAGCAGCTGGGAGTGAATGGGGATGGAGGTGGGGATGAGGTATGTGTGTTTGTGTGTGTGTGAACATGCATGCATGTGTGTGATTTCCATACAACTGACTTTATCCAAAATCATAGTGTAGAAGAAACTGGAGTGGCTGGAAGTAAATGTGGAGAATGAGTCAAGTGTGTGTGTGTGAGATTTACATACCTCTGATCTTACCTAAAACTTTATTTCAAACGCTTGATTGGAGCAGGGAAATGAATACATGAAGGAGAACTCTGCATTGGATACTCGTCTTCCTTGAAAAGAGCTCTTAAGTTCCTGGGAATCCCCAAGGGTTCTGAGTCATGTTTATTTCTCACTGAGAATGTTTCCTCCTTGTGCATAATTTATTTTCAAGCCTCTTATATTCTTCATAGGGATATTGAATTTTGTTTACCCACATATGTTAAGAATCCCAACTTCTTTTAATCTAGTAAACTAGAAAACTTAACCTGGTATTTTTTAGGTAAAACATATATTAACTGCCTCCAAAGTAAGCAACTGTCAGAGGGAACATGTCGAGGGTGTGATTTTTTTTTTCCTTTTTCCCCAAAGTCACCAGTCACCTATAGAAGAAATGGAATTGCATTTTGATTTAATATAAGTAAAAACATTTGAAAATCAAAATTTTAAGAATAAAGATATACTTGAAAGTTTTTCTAAGGAGGCAAAGTAACTCAAAATAATCAGGTATGGTGTTATCTTCTCATTATAAAAAAAAATCAAAATTGCAAAAATCATGAAAGCATTTGAAAATGGAAAAAAAAATAAAGTGAATTTTGACCCCCCTGGAACAATTTGCTTATGAAAATGGTAATTACCCTGGTAAAGCCCATTTGCAGTGCTTATCAGTACTCGATGTAACACAAACCTTGTTCAGTGAGGTATGTGCTGAAAACAGTTGGCAGCAATTTTTGTAAGACTGCAGCTGCCTGAGCTGGTGAAACCAGCTGCAACAGCTGTGCAGTGGTGTCTCATGTGGGCTTGGTTTGCATGTCTCTGATGTCACTGATGCTGATCATTTCTGACGATGCTGATCATCCTTTCGTGTACCTGCTGGCCATCTACACATCTTATCTGAGAGAAATGTCTATTCATATCGTCTGCCCAGTTTTTAATCAGAGTGTGTTGTGTTTTTTGCTGTTGAGTTACATGAATTCTTTATATTTTTGGATATTATGCCCTCACCAGATAATTTGCAAATCCTTCCTCAGTTATTCATCAAATATCTTGAAATCGTCCTTGACTCGAGTTTACTTTCAATCCCCCACATTTTTTAGTTGAAAAACTTTACAACTTCCTTTTTATCTTTAAATCATATTCCCACAGAGTTTATCAACAGTGTACCCAAATTATCATTTTAAGACTTAATACTAATTCTTGTCACTCTATGCCCAGAAATCTCCAGTGGCTTTCTGTGTCGCTTGGAGTAAAGCTCATAAGGGGCTGGAATGCCCTGCATTATTCCTCAACCTCATTTCTTGACCTATTGTTGTTTTGTTAGTTACTAAGTTGTATCTGACTCTTTCGTGACCCCATGGGCTGTAGCCCTCCAGGCTCCTAAGTCCATGGGATTTCCCAGGCAAGAAGAATACTGGAGTGAGTTGCCATTCCCTTCTCCCCAGGATCTTCCCCACCCAGGGATCGAACCCACATCTCCTGTGTCTCCTGCATTGGCAGGTGGATTCTTTACCACTGAGCTGCCTGGGATGCCCCCATTATTCACTCATTTCATTCCATCCCTGTGCCAACAGCCCCTGGCTTTTCCTCAAGCTCTCCTAGACTATCTCCATCTCAGGGCCTCTGAAATTGACTTCTGCCTCAAGTGTTTCTCTCACAAACATCCAGATGGTTTACTTCTTTATCTCTTGAGGTTTTGCCTTCATGACGACATGGACTTCCCATCCCACAGCCCCTCCTACACTCTGCTCTTGTCCATGCTTTATTTTCTTGACTGTACTTATCACTACATCCAGAAATATTAATTTGTTTATGCTCTTCCATGTTGTATCCTGCTCGAGACTGTAACTCCCAGGAGGACATTTTTCTGTCTGCATTGCTTATGACTCTGTCTTTTCAACAAGGAAAAGACCTGATGCATAGTAAACCCTCAATAAATATTCATTGAGTGAATGATTACATTTTGAGGAGAGTTATGCTTAGGGAGATTCATGGGCTCCAGAAGAGCTCTGTTCCAAGGAGATGGTAAATGGCTCAATGAACATCATCTGTGGATGCTCAGTAGATAGGTGGACCTGAAAGTCTAGAATTTACATTGGAAATGAGGAAAAGAGTGTTACTTGTGTATATAGCAATGCAAATCAAAGCCTTAGGAGTAGATGTAATGGTGAAAGATGACCACTGAGCTGAGGAAAGATGAGTTGATGTTGGAATCAAAGGCTAAACTTAAGCACATCTCTGCCTCCTGCTTTTTCTTCTGATTGCCTTTAATTTCTTGCCCACCCAACAGCTGAAAATAGGTGTAAAAATTTTAAAGTGCCGACTACATCAAATCGTTGACATATTCTTGACAAGGTATGAAAATACTAATCATTCCGAAATGTCTTCATATTTAGATTATTTATTTTTCTGACAACCAAGCTATAATCTCCAGTTTAACAGAGATGCGGCAGATATATTTTTGAGAAAAAATTACTTGTATTTTTGCCCAGTTGCAACATTCAACAGTATTCTCCCTTTTACCAAGAGTACAGAAAGCACACCTCATGTTTTCCAAAGCCTTCCCACCTTTTTATACCTAGTGGATTTATACAAGTTGACACTGAACGTATTCAAAACCTGTGTGTAAAATGAGCTGGCTGCACAGAGAATGAAGGGGCTCTTTTGTGGACTGAATTGTGACCAGAGGAAACCTGCTGTATGACCAGTAACACCTCACAGTGACATGAGGCAGGTTACTAAAAATAAGGCTCCTGAAATCATAATGGCCGAAAAACTAAGATCACTTTTAGGTGGAGTCATTTTAGAAACTTAAAATACTTAAACTAGAGCTCTGGTGTTTTAATACTTAGCATCAGATACTAAGAACTCCCAACGTCATGAAGGGAATTACTTGGACCGCATAGCTATCTCTCCTACATTGCATTGATTTAACAACCAAGTATGATCATCAAAACTAATTAAATTTAAAATGAGCACACACATTATATTTCAGAAGTGAACCGTTTGGCTTATAGCATAGAAAATACTCATATCCCTTGCTTCAGTATTTCATATTCATTGTCCAACAGCAAATAGCAACTGATTCTAGAGAATAGTGAAGAGTACTTGTTAATCATTCTAATCCAAACTCTTCATTTGAATTGTCTCTAAAGAGATAAAAATACTTTTAAATCTACTGCTTCTCTTTGTTTACACTTTATCAAGAGTAAAATTTTAATCTGGCTAAGTATATTTCTGTGCAGCATTGATCAATGTTGAAAAGACTCTCCTGGGTGATAATCATGTTAAGTCCTTCCAGCTCCTGGAGCACTGTATTTTGAAATAAACCTTCATTTGAAATTAACATATGAAACAAAAGTGCCAACAGTTTCCATAGGTTAGATATCTTCGATTCTAGTTGAGTTTATTGCACTTTAAAGAGAAGGTCTAGCTGTTATCTATTAGCGTGGTATGTTTCATTTATCTCAAGGAAATTGATTTTTATTTTGTGTGACTCATCTCTCTGTCCCTTTCAGGAGCTGGAGTTTTCGAATCTCTTTGCTGTTCTCCACTGCATTCATTCCTTCTTCGCTGCCAAAGTGGCTTGTTTGGACCCTCTGTTTCTAGGCAGTCAGGCTGCTGCCTCTGCGGCTTCCAGCTCCGGAGTACCGAGCAAAGCCAAGTACATGACCTGACAGCCTGAGCTCAGCCTCCCTCTCATCTTGACTTGTAAACAGAATGACCTTACTCATCGCTGCAGACAATGGAGAAGCCATCACATCCCCAAGTTAGCAGTGAAGCCAAGTGGAAATCTGAGCAGAGAAGATCAGACGGATCCCCAAAGCATTGCAGTTCGAAGGTCTCGAGGGATCGTCCTAAATGAGCGGGACGACTTGCTCTTCTTCGTTGGGTCAGGACCGCTGCGTTGTTTTCATTTAAAGGGAAGACGAACCGATGAATGACTCGAGTGTGTAAATAATATAAAAATTGTAAGCTACCTATAAATAAAACACCCATTAAACAGTCACGTCTGTATTTTAGACTATTTTGTATGACAAATGCATGAAGGGCCTGATCAGGAACCAGTGCCCTGCTATTATGTGAGGAGCGACAGAAGAAGGCAGAGGCCCTGAGACCAGCGTGAAGACCCTTGTCCAAGAAGAGAGCACCTCAGCTCACTGGTGTGGATTTCTGCTTATAGCTTCAGCCCATGACTTGACAGTGGCACCCCAGTTTGTGTATGCTGTTGTAAATCATTGCTGAGAATTTCAAAAAGATCGTTACATTTGACCTACAATAGACACAATGTGAAATGGAATGTTTCTTCCTGGGGTCACTGACACCAAATGTTGTATTCACAGCCAGTGTTCCTTCAAAGATGCCAAAATGTGCTAATTTAGTGAGAAATGAAGGAAACACCCGTGAACCTCTTGTTCTTTCCTTCGTTTAAGGAGATTTCTATTTTACCTGGAATTTATTATTAAATTAAAATTTCATAAATTTTCAGTGACCCCAAAACCTTTCATAGAGAAAATATCAATTCATGTGGTGTAAGAGATGGTTCCTTCTTGTATTCCTAACCCCACCTGGAGCTGGAGTTAATCCTGATGGGAAATGTCCCCAGGAGGTATTCTCAAATCTATTACTTTTGCTGGGTAGATAACATCATTGCATTTTAGTTAGAGCATATGAGAGAATAAGGTGAGATATGAAAATACAAGTTAAAACTTCTACATTATCATGTCATAAAAAGCAGTCATACAATGACAAGTTATGAATTATTGTAGGCATCTTGTCCTAGGAATGTAGGTATAAAGGGGTTGGAAATTTGAAAGCCCTGAAGTGCACACAGCTCAGATCCCAGGTGTTTGTATAACATTGTCTGTCCTACACCATAGCTGTGCTGAGATCATCTTTTAAACAACCAGCTCCCTATTAAGAAAAAATTAGTTTTTTTATTAGTACACATGTTCCCAACTCAGTCAAACTTGTTGCATACTTCCTTGTGAAGATGACCAAGTATATAATAAGGTGGACTAATTTTAAAAAGAAGGAAAAAAAATCTCTCAGGAAGGAAACATTATTTGTAAAAAGGACACATGAACATTATAATTAAAAATGAACATCAAGCTATTTCCATAATCATTATAAATTATTAATTCACTTTGATCAACTCTTAAGCACATTAAATTGAAAAGAAGTGAAGGTTCAGGATTGTAGCTGAGCAAGTGCTCAGTTTGATCTAGGAGTCCTTTTAAAAAGAACTGGGGAAACTGGACAAAATACAGTTTTAACATAATTTATTTTAGTTAGAGCATTTAAATTTAAATAAATTTAAATAATTTATTTTGACCATCTAACTAAATACATTTTCAGAACGGGAATATGGTGGCTCAGGAGGTAAGAATCTGCCTGCAATGTTCCATCCCTGGATCAAGAAGATCCCCTAGAGAAGGGAATGGCAACCAGTATTCTTGCTGGGAGAATGCCATGGACAGAGGAGCCTGGCAGGCTATATAGCCCAGAGGGTTGCAAAAAAAGTCGGATATAACTGAGCGACTAACATGGCATAATGGGGATATGACTATGGCATTATGGCTCACTGTTTTTTGATCAGATACAACAGTCATTCTAAAATTAGAAGCCACCAAAGACATACTTAGGAGGCCACCAGCTCAAGGTGGCGGGGTGTGGAGGAATGGGCCCCTGCTTCAGGATCTGAGCAGAGAAGCCAGCTCATCACAGGACCTCTGTCATCACCTTGAGTGTGTGTTAGCCTGCCCCATATTGGGGTGACGTCCGTGCGTCCATAATGTGATGATCAGTCGGGCCACAGGCAATAGGAAATGGGCTACTCAACCTAAAGAAAGAGAAAGTTTGAAGCTTTCTACATGTATAACACAATCATTTAAAAATGTCAGATTTTGTAAAAACTCCATTCAAAAAAATAGCAAAAAAAGCAATTTAATTAAATGCCCTTTTTGTATGCCATAAAGCTCGTCTAGGCTGTGCTTATGTGTATGTAAAGGAAAAGGTGCACAATGAGATATGTGTGGGTATATGTCTCCTTGTATCACACACACACACACACACGTGTATATATAATAAAATGCTAAACAAATTCTATAGAAGAATATATTTCAAGTAAATATATTAATATACTTTAAATTTACATTGTAAATTGTAGGCTAAATTAAAATTTATGATAATACCATGTTGAGTTTATTTTTGATACTACTGGAAAACAAAACCCACAGGCCTAAATTGCTACTTAACGTGACTAGTAGAGAAGCCACCTATTACAAAAGTATTACTTTGATTTTCCTCAGTTAGCAAATAACATTTAACATATTTTTTCACTGTGCAATGATTAGACACTGAAATTTGTTATAACTTGGACTCCTTGAATGAGAAAACTTAGAAATAAACAAAAATATTCAGATTAATCTCTACTTCTCGTGTAATTTAGATTTAGATGCATGAGATTTTCTCCTTAAATCCTAGTTTATACTAGAGCCATTTTAACAGCAGAAAGCTTGATTATGTGTTAATCTCTCCAGTGCCTTGGTATATGTGTGTATGTGTGTGTGTGTACATACACAATATACATATATATACATATATGTATACATATGTGTGTATATAAATACATGCTAAAGTTCATGATGGTATACATTGTATAAGCTCAAAGGGAACATTACATTATACATACTTGGGTCAGAGAAAGGAGTTCAAATATCATTTGGCCTCTTTGCTAACTACTATAACAATGTATATTGCCTGATAAAGAGTCACAGTTCATTTAAGCTGAAGTATATTAAAGCAGGGACATTTGTAATTTGTTATATTGCAACAAGTATTTATTTCAAAGCTACTGTAATAGATAATGTAAGTGTAATGTGTACCCCAACATTTACCATCCAACACTATTTTTAAGGGAAAATAATAAGCGTGTCATTTCTTGCCCATTTTTCAGGCATGCACCAACTTAGAGTTTTAAAGCCTTTGATCACAAAACACATTCATCAAGAAGAAACAAGTCCTTGAAAATAAATGCCAACCCCATATTCACTATGTCAGCAGAGAGACTTTCCTTTGGGAACATTAAAGTTAGAGGTTTCCCTCGTTTTCAAAAACAAAACTTGTCATAAACTTTGTTTACATGGAATGCTGGGTTTGAGAAATGCTTGATTTATTACTGTGAAAAAGTATTCATCCTAATACAGATGTAGAATTACTGCTAGAAATCAGCAATGTGGAGAAGCTTTAAAAGCACAGGGGAGATCTTGTGCATAGCTCTTTAAGGTAAGTGTTAATGTTCTATAATATTAACACACGCTTCACACTGCTGTCCTGATGACTCTCCGTAAAGAATTACTTTATTCATTCCTCTAAAACTCTTGTTTATGATTTACTTTTATTGCCTAATACTTTAAAATTATAATTCACTTCTTTGCACATTTGAAGTTGCTTTTAAAGATAAATAGAATACTATAAATGTTATATATTTTATACATATTAAAACGCAATGAAAATACCAGAAGTATGAAATGTAAATATATTTATTTCATTTTTAATTGTTTTGGTGGATGTTTGTAAAATGTAAATTAATATCTGTGACAACAACTTGTCACTTTGTTCTTTAAGTTCATTAATGTACTACTAATAAAACTGTACCTTTTTTTAATGACGCACACAGGAAAATAAAAACATAATTTTTACTACATCTGTGTTTTCACTTCCTGGGTTTGATTTGTAGAGTTCACAGATGTTTAGAGCATATCCTTAGAAGACTTGGCTGCCATGAACAGGGCCGGTGGTGAGCTGCTTCCCTTGGGTGCATAACCCTAAGAACACAATTTCTGGCCCACCAGTATGAAATGGAGCAGAACCCTATGGCCCTTCCCTCCGTGTCTTTTGCCTGCCTTTCATCTGTGGAAACACTTTAGCCAAAGAATAAGTTTAATCAGAGAAGTGAGAACATGCAGAAACAAAGGAAAATGGTCAAAGGAGATCAAATAATAATAATGTAGTCATTAAGCACAGTCAAGGACCTTTACTTAGTTCCTTCTCAAGGGTTATAGATCATATTCTGAGCCGTATCCTATGAACTGTCTTATAGATACTGAAACCCCTACCAAGTGGAAGAAGTTAACTACATGATGACCAGACTGACATAAGCTGCTACAGTTTCAAGAAATGGCCTCAGGGAAATGGAAACCAACTGACCCTAGAACTGAAGATTAACTGCACCTAAAGCAATCAAGATGATGTTGGTCAGACCACTGATGGCCAATTTTAAGATAACTGTTAGAGCTGACTGCTGTTTCTGCATGTAACCTCCTCCCTGCATCTATGAAACCCCTGCCCCCGATTGTCAAGGGTGAGAGGGGAGGAGTTGGCCTGTGGACAGGAGTCTACACTCCCCACCGGTTGTCATCATCCAAAATAAAGCAAACTTTCCTTTCCACCAATCTGGACTGTTTATTGACTTTTGAGCAGCTTTTAGTAACAAGCATTAATGTTTGTGAAGATTAGTTATCTGGCCCCTAAAGGCCCTAGAGATGGAATAAAGATATTTGTCCAATTATTTAAGCAACCAGAATTACTGAAAGCAAGACTAGAGTTGTGAATGGCTTCACCATTGTGAAGCCATCAGAGTTATGGCTTCACAATGGTCCATTAAGAGCTGAATCTATACTGAGAAGACTGGTCTGACAGGACATCACTCTCTGGTCATTCGTAACTGAGAAGCAGCTCATTTCTGTGTCATAAGAGACTCCAGTCAGGCAATTACAGTGCCAAAGAGTGAACAATTGTAGAAATAGTTTTGAAACAATTCTGATATCTATGTTATTTTGGTTTCTTAATGATTATCTATTTGTTCTCATTTTATCTTTTTTTGAAAAAAATTTGCTGGAAAATTAATACTTGTTCATCGTAAATAATTAAACCAATCAAAAAGAACACAAAAACTCCAAATAGATACCATATTAAGTCTCACCACCACCAAAAACAAGCACAATTCCTCTTAGATGAACTTTATACATATATCTGATCCAAGAAGATCCCGCATGCTGTGGAGCAACTAAGCCCAAGCATCACAACTACTGAGCCTGTGCTCTAGAGCCAGGAGCCGCGACTACCGATGCCTGAGTGCCCTAAGGCCCATGCTCCACAAAAGAGATGCCAGCATAGTGAGAAGTCTGCACATCAAAGCTAGAGAGTAGCCTGCACAGCAATAAAGATACAGTACGGTCAAAAATAAATAAATAAAATTAAAAAAAAAAAAAAGCTGAATTCTTCTGACACGTTCACAGCACTTGGCCACCTTGACTGCTCTGGCTGAAATTACCATCCCTCTCAAGCTTTAGTTTCTACAAAGGCTGTGACCGTGGCTACACTGCTTAGCTGTGTATCTTCACCACAGAGCTGAGCCTGGAACACAAAAGGGGCTTAATGAAAAGGGCTACTGCTAAATGATTTCAATAAAAGTACTAATTAAAAGTGAAGCTTTGTTCGGAATTAAAGGGAATGAAGAATTAAAGAATGAAGAATTGATGCTTTTGAGCTGTGGACTTGGAGAAGTTTATTGAGAGTCCCTTGGACTACAAGGAGATCAAACAAGTCAATCCAAAAGGAAATCAGTCCTGAATATTCATTGGAAGGACTGATGCCAAAGCTGAAACTCCAATACTTTGGCTACCTGATGCGAAGAACTGTCTCACTAGAAAAGACCCTGATGCTGGGAAAGATTGAAGGCAAGAGGAGAAGGGGGTGACAGAGGATCAGATGGTTGGATGGCATCACTGACATGATGGACATGAGTTTAAGCAAGCTCTGGGAGTCGGTGATGGGCAGGGAAGCCTGGCATGCTGCAGTCCATGGGATCTCAAATAGTCAGACACGGCTAAACAACTGAACTGAACTGAAAACGAATGACATTGCAAATTAAGTGATCCAATATACGTGGCGGGGCCCAAGTCAAGGACCACCTATTGTAATTCCTATCAGTCACCACATTCAGGCTCCCATCACCTACCAAGAATATTTATCTCCTTCCTGTTTGGTCTCTGGGCTGGGAGTTTGACCTGTTCTAAAAATCCACTGTGATTCAGCTATGGGGTCCCTTAAGAAACAGAGATCTGACTGTGTCACCTACTCCATACTTCACAAAAATCTCCTGTAACTTTACTGGAAATTTCAATCCGTTAATATGACACAGAGGAAAGAATATGCCCTGGATCCTCCCACTTCCTCACTTCTTCCATGTACAGTGTGGATCATACAGAACTATAGCAGAAGCCAAACAGTGTCACATCTGTTTATATAGGGCTTTAACTTAATCTTCCCCTGGATGCTCCGCCAACCCCCATACCTTCCTCCTCCTTTAGAATTAATTCTGCTCTTGCGAATAGCAAAGAGTCTCTTCTGACTTTCCTACCCTGAAACTCCAGCCAAATCTCCTTTATGTGCCCTGTTTTTGTGTTTCCAGAATAGTGTCTGAAATGTCTCAGAAGAGTGTAGAATATAGTTGTCATTCCCATTTATCGATACCCACAGAGATGATGAATGCTCGAATACTGGGGCTGCTTCCTATTCATCAACGTATCCTTTGTGTAAGAACAATGCTTGATGCATAATAGTAATTTAATGCATACTCTATGCTAATTAAAAATTAAGAATGAAATGTGGGAATGAGGGCGTAGGATCCTTCATATCACTTTTTCCAATATAACCTCCTTCACATGAATAGTTGCCCCCCTACACAAATTTTATAAAAGTTGCTTATGACAAGCTATTATTTGTAACCCTTCAGCATTATAAAATTTTGATAAATGTGAGCAATAAGAAATAATTTATTCATTTCATTGAGGATAGACGCTATCAAAACATCATTCAAGTATGATTCAATTCTAAATATAAAAAACACAAAGAAGGGATTCTCAGCAATACGTTTTTAATATGTCAAGCTCAACAAACACCTTTTATCAAGGGAAAGAAATATTTAACACTATGACAGCATGTGAAACAAGTGTGAAGACTCTTTGAAGTTGCTCTCATTGAACGACACACTCAAATATACTTCAAACTCATGTACGCACTCAACTTCAGCAACCCGATCTGATCTCTGAGAAACAGATAAAAGCAACTTCCATTAACAAGCTTTTTTCAGTGTTTCATATTTACCAGAATATTTATGAGATCTAAAAGGTTTATAAGGAAATAGAACATCTTAAAAGTTGACAGAAGCAAGAGGTATGCTCTGCCTTATTAATTTTACAGAGGTTTCCTTGTTTCTGTGAAGCCATATTTAGATGACATGTACTTCCATGCAGCTTCTGGGCAGAAGGCTGTGGTTTTCAAGATTCTCAAGAAAATAGCCAGAGAAAGCAGTTTTGGGGTGATATTTGCCACCTGCATGTGTGGACTCCGGCAATTTTTTAGTCATCTTCTTCTCTTAGGACAAGGGCATCCACAGCAGAGAACATTGGTATGAATTAAGTAGGCTAGCTTTTATTTGTGAAAGGGTACATTTTTTATGCATGCTTCATTTTAATGACTGTGTAACTAATTGAGCTCACAGCTGTACTTGTTCAGACATTAATATTTTCAGCAGATGGTATGTTCCAATCTAAATTTTTGGAATTCCTAATGTTATTATGGCAACATTTAAGTGAAAAATTTTGAGAATTACTGTTTAATTCTGTGGGTGTGAGTTATTATGAGTTTGTGTAGAATTATTGCTTCTTTTAGTTTAATTTCTATAATTTAGATTCAGTTCATGTCTTTTCTGATGAAGATAGCTTAATCATTAGTATGTTCTAATTTTCTTCCCATCTGAAATATTAATATGTAAGATCTCCAAATTCTAGTGCTCAACTTTTTCAGCCTGACCAAGTCAAACCTATTTTGATTCCTTAGTTTATGCATAATACAAATTAGAAACCCATTTTTAAAGTTGTATTTATTTAAATTTCTGGCTCTACTGGGTCTTCATTGCTGTGCAGGCTTTTCTCTGGTTGTTGCACCGGCTTGTGGCACATGTACTTCTCACTGCAGCGGCTTCTCCTGTTGTGAAGCACAGGCGCTCAGGCACACAGCATTCATCGGTTGCAGGACGTGGTTCAGCAGTTGCAGCTCCCGGGGTGAGTGGCTCTGTCTGAGGCATGTGGGATATTTCTGGATCGGGGATCAAACCCATGTCTCCTGCATTGGCAGCAGATTTTTTCTATCACTGAGCCACCAGGAAAGCCCCCATTTTTAAAATTTTGATGATATGAAGCGTTGAGATGATTCTTTAGATTTATTATAAGGAAACATGTATCTATCATATGTAAACAAAAAGGTAATTATCTATGCTTTCTTTACCCATAAGTGAAGTTTTAACTTTTTTTTTCTAAAAACCATGTCTACATTCTACTTATTTTTATTTTCGTTCTAATCATCAGTTCAGTTCAGTCACTCAGTCATGTCCAACTCTTTGTGACCCTATGGACTGCAGCACGCCAGGCCTCCCTGTCCATCACCAACTCCCAGAGCTTGCTCAAACTCATGTCCAATGAGTCGGTGATGCCATCCAACCATCCCAACCTCTGTCGTCCCCTTCTCTTCCCACCTTCAATCTTTCCCAGCATCAGAGTCTTTTCCAATGAGTTGCCTTTTTGCATCATGTGGCCAGAGTATTGGAGTTTCAGCTTTAGCATCAGTCCTTCCAATGAAGAGTCAGGACTGATCTCCTTTAGGATGGACAGGTGGGATCTCCTTGCAGTCCAAGGGACTCTCAAGAGTCTTCTCCAACACCACAGTTCAAAAGCATCAATTCTTCACCACTCAGCTTTCTTTATAGTCCAACTCTCACATCCATACGTGACTACTGGGAAAACCATAGCTTTGATAAGACAGACCTTTGTCAGCAAAGTCATGTCTCTGCTTTTTAATATGCTGTCTAGATTGATTATAATTTCTCTTCCAAGGAGCAAGTGTCTTTTAATTTCATGGCTGTAGTCACCATCTGCAGTGATTTTGGGGCCCAAGAAAATTAAGTCTGTCACTGTTTCCATTGTTTCCCCATCTATTTGCCATGAAAAGATGGGACCGGATCCCATGATCTTTATTTTTTGAATGTTGAATTTCTAATCATAGGCCTAATCAATTACATTACACAGTCAATGACCCCAAAGATTTTTTCCTTTCTTCGTATAAGTGTATTTTTTTTCCCATTCCACCGACTTTGCTATGAGCTTTCCAGTCATTAATATGAAGAGCTATTATTGATCAACAATGTCTACAAGATCATTTTTCAATTGCTCATGAAATTATCAACTGTTTTCGGTAATGAGGTCAGAAAAAATACCCTGTTCTATTTCTTCTATAAAAGACACAGATAAACTAACAAACAAATAAAAATACTCCTAGAAACAGCCTTTTTATTAAATGCAGAGATAAGTTTATTCAGAGTGGACTAAAATAAATATATTGAAAATGGCAGAAAAGGACAATGAAAAGCCCAAAGTTACCATTGCAAGCTATTTTTCCATCACTGACAAGAAGCTCTCTCACAAAAAAGCAATTATGAAAAAATTTAACATGCAACTAGAATTTTGTTATTTTAACAGTTATATATAAAGATATATAGGGACTTCCCTGGCTCAGAGGGTAAAGAATCTGCCTGCAATGCGTGAAATCCAGGTCAAATGGAGTCAGGAAGATGCCCTGGAGAAGGAAATGGCAACCCACTCTAGTATTCTTGCCTGGAGAATTCCATGGACAGAGGAGCCTGAAGGGCTACTGTTCATGGGGTTATAAAGACTTAGATACAACTGAGCGTCTAACACTTTCACATTCATAAAGATATATAAAATAAAATTTTAAAGTTTTCCATATAAGTTAACTTTGTATTGAAATGGAATATGTTGTCTAAGTTTATGTTTAAAAATATCAATGAAGTTTTCTAAATTAAATTGAAATAAAAAATTATATTTGATATTATTGGGGGTGATTTTAATATAAGAATTGGAAAAGTTCTTAACATAAACTTTCAATATTCCATCTTTAGCTCCAAACACACATCAGATTTTTGAAGCAGTCAATTCTGCTGCCCTAAAATTGTTTTCTTGTTCAGCCACTAAGTCGTGTCCGGTTCTTTGCAATCCCATTGACTGAAGCACACCAGGCTCCTCTGTCCATGGGATTTTTCAGACAAAACTACTGGAATGGATTGCCTATTCCTTCTCCAGAGGATCTTCCCAACCCAGGGATACAGGCTGCGTCTCCTGCCTTGCAAGCAAATTCTTTACCACTGTGCTACATGGATGGACGTTTTTGTCATGTATGAAGATCATTGCTGCTAAGTCACTTCAGTCGTGTCCAACTCTGTGCAACCCCATAGATGGCAGCCCACCAGGCCCCCCCATCCCTGGGATTCTCCAGGCAAGAACACTGGAGTGGGTTGCCATTTCTTTCTCCAATGCAGGAAAGTGAAAAGTAAAAGTGAAGTCGCTCAGTCGTGTCCAACTCTTAGCGAACCCATGGACTGCAGCCTACCAGGCTCCTCCATCCATGGGATTTTCCAGGCAAGAGTACTGGAGTGGGGTGCCATTGCCTTCATTGAATTGAGCATAAACTCACCCCTCACAGACATACAGTTCACAGAACTTATTTTGCAAGCTTTGTTATAAACTTAACAGCTATATCCAGTGATATTACTTATTTTTATTTTGCTATAAACCATACAGAACATTTTTCATAAATTTTTCATTGTCTCTGTTTATTATATATATAGCAACTTAACTCCTAACTTACTACCACATAAATGCTAGTGTGCAGACTTTCTAACGGCAAGCAATAAACAGCATTGCTAATAAAATAGGTGATATTGTAACAATTGTGTACATTTATGTTAGTTAAACAATTGTTAGCTTGATTTCACACATATCTTTGCTTTTAAGTATTCTGAAGGTCATTTTTTAAACAACAGATTTATTTGGTATAATTTAAAGACTATAGAAATCACCCTTCTAAAATGTATAATACACTGGCTTTTTAAATTTACTCACATAGTTGTCTAACCATGACCACTGTCAAATTCCAAAATATTTTCATCACCACAGAAAGAAACTCTAACCCATTAACATCCCTACCAAATTACCCATTTCCCCAAACTCTGATGACTACTTGTAGTTTAGTCACTAAGCCCTGTCTGACTCTTTGTGATCCCGTGGACTGCAGCGTGCCTGGGTTGCCTGTCCTTCACCATCCCCTGGAGCTTGCTCAAACTCATGTCCATTGAGTCTGTAATGCCATCTAACCATCTCATCCTCTGTCGCCCACTTCTCCTGCTCTCAATCTTTCGCAACACGTGGGTCAACTACTTACCAAGTTATTAATAGAATCAGACAATATGTGATTTCCTTTGTCTGGCTTCTTTCAGGTAGAATAACATTAAAAGGCTGTTGCAATTAATATATGCTGTGGCATTGGGCACAGGACAAGGTTAAATCCACAAACCTTGAGGTCTTCACATGATGCATTTTTTTCTTTTTTAATCAACACTTTTGGGTACTTGTGTGCAAGATTTTGGTTAATTTCTAGTGTTTTGAATAAATGTATTTTGACCATTTTTTTAGTATTCTCTTTTCTTCATGGAGGACTGGCTCCTCAGAAGTATATGCTCTGAGTTCTAGATGAGCTTCCTCCTGTCCTGAAGTTTTATTTTCCAAGGAAAGTGAAGAGAAGCAGAAATAATGATAGGCTCAGAGTTTAGAAAAAGGAGGGCATCTTTTCTCCTTCAGAAAAAAAAAAATAAGGAAGGAACAGGGAATTGTTATGGAGTTTTTGCCCTGTAAAAATTTTGAAAATCTATTTTGAATTATTTCATTGATTCCATATCATGTCCATGCTTTCAGTTTAGACTTTGTTTTACTGATTCCTAGTTGATACAACATGACTGTCTGTCACCTTCTGTATAAAAGGAGTGACCAGAGTTAGTCCCCAAAGACCAGTGCCTTCCTTCTAGTTTCTCAATGTCTTTCTCCTCTTTCCCCTAAGCTTCTGCTGGGCCCTCTCTGACCCACGCTCATCTTTTTCCTTCTCTAATTTTTATTTTGACTTCTTGGCGTATTTTTTTCTATGTAGGTAAAGACTGTCCCTTTGAACACTGTTTACTTTTTTTTGGAAAGTGAACTAACCTTTTTTCTTTCCTTCTGAGTATCCACCTTTTGCTGTGCTCAGTCGCTCAGTCCTGTCTGACTCTTTCCAACCCCATGGACTGTAGCCTACCAGGCTCCTGTGTTCATGGGGATTTTCCAGGCAAGGATGCTGGAGTGGGTTGCCATTCACTCCTCCAGGGGATCTTCCCAACCGGATTGAACCCAAGTCTCACACATTGCAGGAGGATTCTTTACCATCTGAGCCAACAAGGAAGCCCAACCCTTTAGGTTGGTGAATATGTTAATATTACGATCACTCATTACGTACTTGTTGAGTGCTGGAGAATTTCCACAGTGCAGATTTAGCTCAGCACTATATAAATATTCAATAAACATTAATTCCTGAACACATGCTAAATATTCTAATATACAGAAGCATTTGCTTGTTCAATTACAATTAATCATTTTCTGGCACCTATGATAGACACACTTAATATAAACAGACATAAAATTTCTCCTCAAATGACTTAGCAATTCAGTGTGGCAGGTAAAAAGAAAAATGTAAAACTCAACTAGCAGGGCAAATATTTTCATTTTGATGATCTGCAGTTCATTATTTTTTGTTTTGTTTTATGCCTCATACTTTTGGTGTCATGTCTAAGAGCATCTCACCCTGCCTGAGGACCT
Source organism: Bos grunniens (assembly GCF_055505025.1). Lineage (NCBI taxonomy): Eukaryota > Metazoa > Chordata > Mammalia > Artiodactyla > Bovidae > Bos > Bos grunniens. The sequence continues at coordinate 61,679,504 of NC_141178.1, read as the reverse complement.
CAAGATTTTTTCCTATGTTTTACATTTATATCTGGGAACCATTTAGACTTAATTTTTGTATAAAATGTAAGGATTAGGTTGTATTTGACTTTTTAATTAAATATATGCAAATAAATTGGAGTTTTATTTATTATATATTGGAGTTTTATTTATTATATATTAGAGACAGTATGGCCTTCCATGGTAGTTCAGCTGGTAAAGAATCTGCCTGCAACACAGGAGACCCCAGTTTGATTCCTTGGTCATGAAGATCCCCTGAAGAAAGGGATAGGCTACCCACTGGTGGGCTTCCCTGGTGACTCAACTGGGGAAAAAAATCTCAATTAGAGATTTTTTATATAGACATGCATGTATACAAATATATGTATCCAATTCCTCAAGCACCATTTGTTTAGAAGACTTTCTTTTACTGAATTGCTTTTATATCTTTGCCAATAATTAGAAAATGGGCAAAAGATATGAACAAACATTTCAGCAGAGAAAATACACAGGAGCAAATAAGTGTATGAAAATATGTTCAGCATCAACAGGCAAGAGGAAATGCAAACTGAGACCACAAGGAGATATCTCTCCAAGTATATCATAACCGCTATAGAAAATATATTGGCGATCATATCTTGATGAAGATGTAAATGAATTGGATCTCCCTTGCATTAGTTATGGGAATGGAAAGTTGTAAAGCCACATGGGAAAACAGTTTGGCAGTTTCTTTAAAATAAATAAATAAGCATGAGCTCACCATTCCACCCACCAATTGACCCTCTGGGCATTTATCGCCCAGGAATTTTTTTTTTTTCTTTTGGTCTGGCCCTGTGGCATGCAGGATTTCAGTTTCCCAACCAGGGATCAAACCTGCATCCCCTGCAGTGGAAGCTCGGAATCTTAAGTACTAGACCACCCAGGAAGCCCCATCCCCCAGGACTTTAAGCTGTTTTCACACAAAGACCTTGCAGTGTGTTCAGAGCAGCTGCCCTAGCAGTGCCCCAAAGTGGAAACAAACACAAGGCCCGTTAATGGGTGAATGGTCAAGTATTCAACAGTGGGACACCACTCAGCCGTGAAATAGGACCAGACTGCTGACACCCAACAGCGAGGATGAATGTCAAAGGTATTCCGGGACATGAAAGAAGCAGGTCTCAATTCCCCTTACACAGCACTGGGAAAACAGGAACTTCCAACGAGCAGCTTGGGGTGGAGGTAAGCAGAAGGTGACAGGAGTAAGGTCTTTGTGACGGGGGACAGCCCTGCATCCTGACTGCCATGCTGCTTACACACATCTGCACACACTGTGTGCATACAGATGTCCTGACTTTGTTACTGTGCCCTACTCGTGTGACCTGTGACATTGATGGGAACAGAGCCAGGCTGCACTCTGAACCATCTTTGCAACTTCCTGTGAGCCTGAAAGTCAAATTGAAAAGTGATCTACCAAGAACATTGGAAAATAGAGAAATGATAAATTCAGAAACAAAAATAATGCTGAATTCAGAATAAACCTGCATTTACCTTTCTGATGGTCCTTGCAGGCCTGTGGATGTGTCTGTATATGCATGTAGTTGTCTAAGAGAAACATGTCATTGTGCTGTTTTCTAACATACTTTCAACACTTGAAAATATACTGAGGACATTTTTTTCCTTCTCATTTCATACTTCTTATATCAATATCTTTTGATGGCTGGAGTATCCTTTTAAGTTTGTCTGTATTTTAAAACAATTATACTATTACCATCAAGATTGGTATCAATTTAAATGCCTGCCAGAGTCCAGCTCCAACAGCCAGGGATTCAACCTGAAGAGATGAACCGTGTCGGCGATGAGAATGAGACAGCCCCTCGATTTTCTATGGACTGCCTGTTTATTTCAAGTTTAAGATTCTCTTTTATACTTTTACAAAAACATTAGGTCAGAGGTTTGACATTTTCGGTTCCCCCTCTCCCAGATTTATTATCACCACAAACCATTGTTGCTCTTCAAACAGAGTTCCTGCTTCAGAGATTCTCTAGGAATCAGCCTTATCATCTATTATCTACCTCCTGTAATGTGTCCTGTAGTTAACTTGTGATTACATTGTAACTCATACTACATTCCTCAGTTTACTACTTATCTTCCTAAATCCTGTTTGCCCCTAACATCCTGAGCTCACTCTTTTAAAAAGGCTTCTAGCTATAGTATCTCTAAAAATTCCTAACTTCTATAAGCTATAGTAAAATATGCTAACTTTACAACATTCCTTAAATCTTTAACTTCTAACTATTTTAATTATTGTTAAGCCCTAAATTCAGTAAACTCCTTTGTCATAAACATTCTCCTCACAAATAGGCTTCAGATAGCAATTCCTCCCATGACCTCAAGCTACGGTCTATGTGCTCATCCTGGAACACTCTTTTGTAAAAGTCCTTGAACAAATGTCAATGATTAACTTTATGAATTATTTTCTGAGCACAGCTGCAGAAGGCTTTGTACCTTCTCATGCTCCTCTCAAGAACAATAAGCACCGTAATATTCCTTTTCAGTCAACTCAGCTGAGGAGAGGAAAAGACAAGTCAAAATTACAAGGCCTAACTCCTTAATCCCCAGTCTGTGCCTGCGGAATGAGGAGAGGGGACTAGGGGCCGTGCCTCTATTTTGTCAGTAATGCCTAACATGGCTCCTGACAAATGCCAACCTCTTTAAAACACTTATTGTGAATCCAAATATATACAGATCTCTTATAACAGAGTTGGAAAAATTCCTAACAGTAGAATTATATTAGTAAGATCAAAGATATAAAGAATTTGAAATGTTTCATACACATTTAATGAATGTTTCACAGCAATATTCTATCAGTTTACATGAATTGTAATAATGTATATCCATGAAGTGAGAGCTGACTGAGTTTGGTGTTATTAGCTTATTTATTTAATTTCTAGCAATATTGAAATTTATTTTCAAATACTGAGCATTTTTTTTTGAGTCCATTTATGCCTAAAGCATTTTTTTTTGCCATTTGTCCATTAATTTATTACATATCGTCTTGCATGTTTTCTATACATTAATATACAATATTCAAATTTATTTTATACTCTTTTTAATTATTTTACATTGCTTTCCAATTTAACATTTGTCTGTTATTTAAGATGCTATTTGCCTGCTGTTTGACATGTGTATGTCTCAAATTATTTCCTAATTACACATACTGAGTTTTTCTTGATGACTTTGTTTATTTTTATTTATATAATGCTCCCCTAGTGCACAGATCAGTTTTTGGAGACAGTTTTTGCCTGTGCATCTCATGACTCAAACAACTTCCATGGGAAACACCGGCTGTCCCTCTTCTGAAAGACATTAGCAAGGATGCTTTTATAGTCCAATGTCTTGGATGGTAGAACTGGTAGCTCCCTAAATAGCAAATAGCATGTTTGTTTTCAGCCTTGGGAAGCAGAGATAATGTCTCCTCCTAGAGTGGAGGTCAGGCAGGCGAACTGCTCAGTGTAATAAGATAACAGTGTCCACTGTAGCTGGTTCAGGAGTCCTTATTGTCCATATAACTCTGGGCTTCTCAGTGGTGTTGCAGCCCCATTCATGAATCATCCAGTCCTCTTTTCACTGCTCCATGGGACCAAGGGTCAGGAAACCAGCACAAAAAATAACGAAGCTCTCTGCCTATTGACATCACTGCAACTAATAAACTTAGCTTCAGCTTGTACCTGGGAGCCTCATATCTTCTGCCAACAGCCATGAGATTAACAGCTAGTGATCAGGGAAATCTCAGAGCCTTCACAGCTCTTGACAATTATATATAATATCTCCCAATATTTTCCTGGTTCATTTTCTATTTCATTCAATTATTTCTTTATTTAACATTTAAGTAGTTTAGGCATTTCTAGATTGCATATTGGAGACTGTAGAATTCTTAAGAGCTGAGACTATGGAGCCAGACCACCTGGGAAAAGTGCCTTTGGGATCTATATATATACATTTTTTTTTTTTTTTACAGTTCTGATTAATCTATGATCATTTCAAAATAAAAAGTTAAAAAAATCATGGTAGTTAGCCAGAAGAGTTGAAAACTTACATTTGCACAAAACCATGCACCCATATTTTTTTGTGTGCAAATGTAAGTTTTCAACTCCTCTGGCTAACTACCAAGGTTTTTTAACTTTTTATTTTGGAATGATCATAGATTAATCAGAACTGTAAAAAAAAATGTGTATATATATATATATATATATATATCTCCCAAAGGCACTTTTCCCAGGTGGTCTGGCTCCATAGTCTTGGCTCTTAAGAATTCTACAGTCTCCACCCGTATAAGCTTTATTCATAACTGCCAAAATGCGGAAGCAACTTTAATGTCCCTTGGCTTCCTAGGTGACTTCCCAGGTAGAGTCCACTTGCAATACGGGAGATGCAAGAGACGTGGGTTCAATCCCTGGGTCCGGAAGGTCCCCTGGAGGAGGAAATGACAACCCATTCCAGTATTCTTGCCTGGAAAATCCCATGGACAGAGGAGCCCGGTAGGCTACAGTCCACAGGGTCACAAAGAGTTGGACACGACTGAATCTACTTAGCCCTACTACTACTACTATGATGTCCCTTAGTAGGTAAATGGATAAATACACTATGGTGCAGACCATGTCATTCTATCATCAACCCTAAAATAAAGAGCTATCACACCATGAAAAGACAGTTTCCACATAGGTTTTTCCTATTTAATTGGTTAATATGTGAATTACACCAATGGACTGTCAAATATTGAACTAGCTTTGCCTTTCCTAGCTGATCTCCACTGGATTATAGCACATACGTTTAAAACTGTCAATTTCTTCTCAGTGAAAATTTAGTTACATCCCTTCTATTGTCTTTCTTCTTCTTTTTTTTCAATCTAGTAAAAACTTCCAAGTTAGCTAACACACTGAAGTTCAGGGAGTAGGTGCAGCTAGAGAGGGCAGGCATCCGTGTTCTCACCCAGTGACTTACATCTCTTCCAAAGTTGATGTGATGCTTAGACAACTGAGGGTAGCTCTCCTTAGGCTGAGAAAGAGAACTCTGGTCTCAAATAAGACGTCATTTATGAAAATTTGAGGGGAAAAAAGTGTGGAAGTTGTCGTCACAGAATCTCTCTGTGTATGGAAGCTGATGATGTAGAAAAGTATATGATTGAACTACCAGAGCCAGAATTCTAGGACCTAAATGAAAAGGCACAAACAAATTCTCTAAGACTCCAACTGACATTGGCAGGCAGGTCCTTTACCACTGAGAGAATATTCTTTAAAACAGTTGTAAATATTGGTGTTTGCATCTGACATTTTAACCTGAACATGATGTGTTGTGAGATACTCTATTGAAAAATATTTGGTGATATTCACCAAACAGGTTACATGTTTTTTTAAAAAAATAATGAATCAACCTGGAAAAGAATAATAAGAAAATTTGTCTATTACTCTATTTATTAAAGATTTAAAAATTCTGTAATAAAGTACCTTGAAGTTCATAGACCACAACCTAACTTTAGGAACCAGGAATAAGTGCTCGGGAAAGTTATCCATGTCCTGAAGACTGCAGATAGATTTAATCTACTGAAGTAGATGTAAAATGAAATAAGTAAAATGTTATTACTGACAGGAGGGTTCACTGTTGCTAAAACAAAGGGAGCACAAGAGTGTCTTTAAAAGAATGAAAGCTTTCTGAATGAGAGTGTGACGTTAGGACACACCCCAGAGCAGATAGGGATCACTCCTGGTCAGGTTCTTTCCATCTTTTCTTTCAGTGCTTTTTAGGTGACTTCCTGGTTGGGATCCAAAATGCTCAGATTGACATCCAGATTCCACTCCCAGAGGATGGAAGGAAAAAGAGACAATTTCAGAAGAACTGGTTTGACTTTCAACTGGAAAGATGTTTGAATCTGCTCAAATACCTCTGTTCTCATTTCGTTACCAAAAAACAGAATCCCATGGCCACATCTTGTCAAAGGTAAACTGTATGGAGAAACTCTGGAAGTGTGGTGAATAAAACAAAGACGACTGGGAGGATTTGTCAATGGAGTCTATAAAATGTCATTATCTGGGTTTTTATTTTCTTGTTTTTGACCACTTTTCCTCAGAAAAGTTTGAAAAATTAGAAAACCATTGAAGATATTTTTCTTTCTCTTTTTAAATGCCCTCCTCTCCTAATCATAGGTTCTGATGCATAAATGTTTGGTGTGAATTTAAGCCAGGAGCATGCAGCGTTTTTATCTTGCACTTTGTGATTTAACTTTTAAGACTTATAGTGGGAAATGAGTTCACTCAAATTTAGGTTCTAGGCACAATTAACTTAAGAAAAAATATTTTGTTTGCATATATACATGCTTAATACTCCTTAATTTATTTAAGGAGTTAATTAAATTTAAGTATATGCATTAAAAATTATATGAAGAAGAACCTGATTTTGTTGATATTTGAAGAAAAATGGAAATGAGTATTTAATGTAAAGTGCTTGTGAAGAGGTATTTAATTTTAAATAATTATGAGCACAAACGTGTGTGTTTGAAAGAAACATCAACCCTTTCATTCATCATTTCTGTTTCCTGATGACTTTGTGTGTATCTGTAGGAGTTGACCCCTTTAGAGGAATGTCCATCTGTTACTGGGGTCACAGGTGAAGATACTGCCCATCGTGTTCTGGGAAATGAAGGATCCTCTCTCTTCTCTGTCCTACATGGTCACTGTGTCCATCTCTCAGAACCACTGCTTCCTGTGATAATTTTTTATTACATTTTTATGATCATTTTCTGGAGAAGGAAATGGCAACCCACTCCAGTGTTCTTGCCTGGAGAATCCCAGGGACAGGGGAGCCTGATGGGCTGTCGTCTTTGGGGTCGCACAGAGTCGGACACGACTGAAGTGACTTAGCAGCAGCAGCAGCATGATCATTTTCCAAATATGTTTGTTTGGCTCCTCTAATAAGCTCTTTAGGGGCTATGACACTGTTCTCTTAATTTTCTTCTCCCACCAATGGCCCAAGAGAGCCTCCAGCACAAATTAAATAAAATTTCTTGAGAGGCGCTGTAAAGGTCATCTTATTCTTCTTAGTTTTATCTACCCAAAGTGCCTTTGTCTTTACTGTAATCCATGCTGTTGAAAACAAACGTATCTTTAATTGCCTGGTGTCAGCAGCTGGAACTAAAATTATATGGTATAGCATGAGCTGAGCGTCCACTTTATTATTCGCCCTTGATTTTAAATGTCTTAATAACCATGGACTGCCCCATTTATACTGAGCTATTTTCCCTTCTGGATTTGCCAATCCCAGGAACAATACAGGAGATGTTCAGGCCAGGGCATTAGGGAATCTAGTGAAATGGTAGAGAGCTTGGATGACCTTCCCGATTTGCATTTTACAAGCATTTCAGTTCCCCGTGGAACTAACTGCACATAATAACTCCAGAAACAACAAAACTGATTTCAAAAAGTAAATACTTATGGCAAATAAAATTGCTTGATTTCAATTGGGGAGATATTTATTGAACCTATAGCACCACACATCCATGTATTAGATTATCATTTTTGTGACACTCAGAGTACTAGCAACTAGCTAAAGTCCAACATGGTCATTTATTCTCAAGGTGCACTTTGCCTTCAGAGAATCTGTTAATTTTGCAATTTTTAACTTACAGTATTACAAATCTTCAATACTTGAGTATAGATCATCTTTGCAAACTATGCCTGGTTCCTGAAATATAGACAAAAATAAGAAAGAATAAAAGATTGATAATGAAAAAATCAATAAATAAACTCCTTCTAGACAGACTTTTCTCTCTGGACATCTAGATTTTATTTTCCAAGGACTGAAAGTTAAATTTTAAAACATTAATTCAGCTGCTGATAAAGAAGCTTTAAAGTATGCTCACTTAAAACAAAGATTTTGCACACTTGTAAATTTTAGTAAAATCACAGTGAGAGCAGAGATTTTAAGAAAAACACTCCTTACATTTGAGAGGCTACTCAGCATTTCAGGAGCTTGGACCACGAGACAGTGATGGATGCTGACGACTTTGGTTTCTAGTTGCACAAACTGCACGTGCCTTGACTTCTTAGAGGGAACAAAGGAGTGGATTTGGGGGAGTCTGATGCTGTGATGGATGAACTGTATTAGCAGAGCAGAAAGCAGCGCCCATACCTGGCTTCAACCACTGCCCAGAAGCACCATTCACCCTTATAAGGGGGAGTGTCATTGGCTCCATCTCTGTCCACCCTCACAGGATGGACGTCATGTCTCCAGGTGACAGAGCACAGCTGTTCTGTGGGCCATGTGTGCAGAAGGAGCCAGTAGCTGCCCCATGGTACAGAACGACTATGTCTGCCAAGCCAGCCTCAGGCGCTTGCACAGCGGGCAGCTGCACTCACTTTATGGCAAGCATGTCTGCACGCCTCTCCCCCCGAGTCTAGGAACTGGAGAACAAACACCCTTCAAGGGCTGGCCCCCCAAGCGGCTTTCCAGTGGGCAGAATGAACAACCCCTGGGTGATTGGGTGATAAACAGTCCTATTATTTTTTAAGTTTTCATTAACTTTTTTATAATATTGCTTCTGTTTTATGTGTTGGTTTTTTGGCCCCATGGCATGTGGGATCCTAGCTCCCTGACCAGGTATTGAACCCACATCCCCTTCACTGGAAGGGGAAGTCTTAACTACTAGACCACCAGGAAGTCCTGCAAATGATCCTGTTTATGCAGTTCTTTGTGCAGAACATTTTTCCTGAGATTGTAAATGATCAAATATAGATCAAAAAAAAAAAAAGCCTCTAGAAACAATAAAATCATTAGGAAAAATCATAGAAAATATTTTTACTATAATATTGGGGCAAGAATATCCTTCCCTGGAAATACATGTAACCACAAAGGAAAAATCAGACAAACACAGCTACTAATAATTATAAATGCTTATAAAGTAAAAGTTACCATAAGTCAAATTTAAAGCAAGAGGAAAAGATAAAATATTTTCAAGTCATATGTTAGATGAAGAATACACTTTTCCTTACATGCACACTATTTGTAAGAATGTAACAACTAATCTGATTAAAAAATGGGCAGAGGACCTAAATAAACATTTTTCCAAAGAAGACATACAAATGTCCAAGGAGCACATGAAAGATGTTCAATGTCTCTAAGTATTATGGAGTTGTAAGTAAAAGCTGTAATAAGACATCACCTCACACCTGTTAGGATGATCATTACTGAAAGGACAAGGAATAACAAACGTTGGAGAGGGTGCAGAGAAAAGGGAGCCCTTGTGCACTGTTGGCAGAAGTGTATGTTGGTGCAGCCAGTGTGGAACAAAGTTCTGGAGATTCCTCAAAAAATTTAGACTAGAACTAACTAACATATAACCCAGCTATTCCACTTCTGGGTTTTTATCCAAAGACCATGAGAACACTAATATGAAAAGACATGTGCACCCCTATGTTGGTTGCAGCATTACCAAGCTACAGAAACAACCTGCAAGTGTCCATCAATAGATGAACTGATGAAGATGTGGTGTATGTATTAAATGAAATGTTACTCAGCCATTAAAAAAGAATGAGACTCAACCATGTGTAACAACATGGATGAAACTTGAAGGATTATGCAAAGTGAAACAAGTCAGATGGAGAAAGATAAATACCATAAAACTTCGCTTGTATATGGAATTAAAAAAGAAAAACAATAAAACAAAACCAAACTCATAGATAAGCAATCAGATTAGTGATTGACAGAGGGAAGGAGATTGTTGTTGTTATTGTTGTTCAGTTGCTAATAATCAATATTCTCCTAGGATAAGAATTTTTATTAATTGCTCCACTCTGATTTTTTAGTTGCCATGGTATGTATAAATGCACAGAAAGACAATTCATTGGCTTTCAAAAATATAAAGGTCGTTAGCAATAACTATAAAAAAATGCCATTTAAATATATTCTGTGTAAAGTCTGTATCCCTTTATATTTTCTTTAGAAAGCCTTCATCATAAGCTCCAGCACCTGCTCATCTGTCTAGAAAGGTCTGCCTTGCATCATCTATTCACACCCTGTCCTCTTCCTGACTTAAAAATTTCTACCTAGTTTCATTTTGTTTCGGAGGTTTGTAAATTATTCTTTTTGTGAAACTGAGGTGGATTTAAAAGCAGAATTTCTGAAGTATGGAAAAAGTTTTACCTCTGATATAAAGGTCAAAGGAATTTTTTGCTCAATTATGAATACCAAGTACAGAAGAGTCAAAGCGTTCCTTCAGGATTCCATGACTTGATGTGCAACAAACAGAAGCAGACCTTGAGAGAGCACCTGACTCTGTTGTGAGAGTCACCTTTGCCCTTTCTGTGGCATCTGACGCACTCAGAAGACTGGACAAACATTAGCACTTCCTTTCTGATTCACTGGCTATTGACTCAGTGCAGTCCATCCACTCTCGAATAATGCTCCTGTAATTAGAAAATAGAAAAGGGAGCAACAAAGAATTCAAAACTGACTTTAAGCCATGAAGAAGTATATTTTTAAAACAAATCAGATAAATATCATCCAAGATACATTAGCTGAGTTTATTCACAGGTTCAGCTCACTTGCTCCCTGTGTGGCAGTAGGTTTTGGTGACTCTGCTTGGGCTGATTCCTGTGAGATTTCCAGACTGATGGGGATAAGCAACCACAGGCAGAAATGAGAAACAGAGGGAGAGATGTGTAGCCAGAAACATGACTATGTCCTACATTTCCTTTTAAGACGACACCAGCGTGCCAAAGCTCATGGGTCCTGGGTTAGGGAGACCACAGAGGGGTAGAGGGGTTTCAAAAAGGGGAGAGAAGGAAGAGCCTTTGCAACAGCTGTTGGCATGTGAAACAACCAGAGAGAGAGAGTCAGAAAGAGAACATTTTAGAGATCATACATCTGTTCTCTAGCCTTTCAGCAGCCTCTAGAAAGGAGATTGTCAGAAAGTGTGGACTTATCCGGATAAGTGATTTTTGTTCAGTTCAGTTCAGTTCAGTCGCTCAGTCATGTCCAATTCTTTGCAACCCCATGAACCACAGCACGCCAGGCCTCCCTGTCCATCACCAACTCCAGGAGTTCACTCAAACCCATGTCCAATGTGTCGGTGATGCATGACCTCCTAAGCTCACTGACTCTTCCTTGGCTCTGCCCATTCTGTGGATGAGACCATTAAGGCATTTTTTTTTTTAATTTCATCGTGGTGGAGTTTTTTTTAATTTCTAGCATTTTCTTTTGGTTCTTTCTTTGAGTTTTCACCTCTCTGTGTACATTATACATTTATTCCTGTATATTGCTTATCTCTAGTGGCTTCTGGTCCTGTCCATGACCCTCAGGGCTCACCTGTTCAGCCTGATCTAAGGTGGCAGTCTACCATGGGGCCTCAGGATTCTGATGGCTGCAAAAAAGTCACAGATTATTCATTTTTAAAGAACTTTATGTAATAAGAATAGGAGTGATGAGCATCCAAGGTTGTTGGAGACAAGCCCAGAAGTTCCACATATAGTATATAAAACAGACATTATACACAAAGAAATTTCCGAGTGAGCAATCAGTAAGTACTATCAATCTACTGCCTTCACTAAATTTCCCCTAACCTACTTTTCTTTTACACTGACTTCTCAGATTAAAAGAAATCCCTTTTTTTATTGTGACAATGACTTTTGAAATAATCTATTTCATGAACAAAATATGTACACTAAATTAAATTATATAAACTGCAAATTTTAGTAGGTGAAACAAGAAAATGAACAAAGTCAGACTAGTCAGGGATAAGTTTCATGGGACAGAGTGGGAGGACAGAGCCAGAATAAAAAATTGGGTGGAACTTAGTAAAGGAATGAATGTTATATCAGGTGAAAGGAATAAGAATGTAGAAAAGTTCTCATGTAGGAATTGTGTGACATTTCATAGGATGGAAAGATTTGTTATGACTGATGTGGTACATATGAACTCATAGCTTTAGGTTAAAGATCAAGGGAAAAGTTGTCTTGATGTAAGTAAAACTATGTTATCACTTTCATTTGTCTTTTAATTAAAGAATTAGCAATTTAAATGTTATTCCAAGGATAATAAGCATAAAATGATATTAGGTTAGTCTAGGCAAGCATTTGAAAGTTATCCTCATAGACACTTTGCCAATTCAAGGTAACAATTATTACTGTCCACAATGGCAAAAGCCCATTAATGTAATCATTAAATTCACATTTTTATGATGCAATTTAGAGTAATTATTTAAAACCCAGTCATAATTCTAGCTACTGGTAGAAGAAGCTAAGGAAGGTCTGGTGTATAGCGCTGATTGGTTTCCCTGTTTGGACAACACAGTAGAGCGCAGTTTCTTACATCTAGTCTTCTGCAGAGAGTCAGTTGGGACATCTAGGTCACTGGGACCCATGTCACGTCCCTGGATGTCCCATCTCATCCTCTGTGATTTATGCACCTGAGTTTCACTCTCACCATTTTCTTCATTTCTTCAGGTGAATATGACAAACCGGCAAGAGTCTCTTAATGCCTAAGAATTTTCAGAATGAATGTCAGAGTCGTAAAATAACATTACCAGTAATCCAAGGCAATGCTCATTCCAGTCCTCCCTGATCATCCCGTATTATAGTCAGGGAACCGAAAAATCGGCCCGTTATCCCATAACTAAATTCCTTACATCCTCTCCTTTTAAATTATACCTGTTTGAAGCTCTCACTTAAAATATATTTTGTGTCAATGCTCGGTATTTTTCAGATTGCCTTAAGCGTTTTAAAGTGAAAGATTATTTCTAAAATATCTTTATTTAAATTATTTTTTAACCTACAATGGTTTAGGTAGCCACTAAATTAGATGTATCAGGTCAAGAATGCACGTTAAAAGAAATAAAATCATTTGTAATTTTTTTTCTCAGTTCTGCATTTTCAAAGCATGTGATTAAACAGAGTTACAGAAACTTCTTAAACATACATATAACCCTGAGAACATCTAGCCTGAAAGCAAATAGCCTGGCTTCAAATTACTAATCCTGATTTCAAAGACCGTGCTAGATGGAATTTGCTAATTGTATTTCACGAGTATGAACACAATTTAATATTTATTTCTGTTATGTATGCTGTCCACTCCATATTTTATATGTTCATGAGTGACAGGAAAGAAACTGACTTATATGTAAATTCAAAAGATGATACTAATACTATTCATATTCAAATTTGGAATGTCAAATGCACAGTAAATCTCCATTTCTGAGAATAATGCAAATAGACAAACATCACAGGCTGATTATTTGGGTTTTAATCATTTTTACTTCATTTACAATGTTAGTAACGGAACCACTGTTTTTGCTCTTTTGTACTGTATGTATACATTTCATTCACTCACTGTTAGCTTTCCAGTGGCCTGGTCACTCAGTCATGTCAAACTCTTTGCAATCCCATGGACTGTAGCCTGGCAGGTTCCTCTGTCCATGGAATTCTCCAGGCAGGAATGCTGGAGTAGGTTGCCATGTCCTCCTCCAGGGGCTCTGCCCATCCCAGGGTTAGAACCCAGGCCTCCCACATTGCAGGCAAATTCTTTCCATCTAAGTCACTCACCTAGTTAATACTTCCACTATTTTGAATGGTGCCATATTAAAAGATAAAGGTAAATATTTTACAATTAGTCTATATTTATAAAATACTAAAGAAGCAATATCTGTCTTAGAAAAGTGTGTTTAGTAACCAAAACACTCAGCTTGAGGGTGATCAGACCACTTAAAATCATTCACATATATTCTTTATTCTTCTTGAGTAAATTGCATTGCTGAGGTCATGGACAAGTTCATCAAACCCACATCCACTACCTCACGCTCTTAGAGGAACTTCACTTCATTTGTTGTCTAAGCAGCAGCTGCAGTCCATCTGTAAAGAGACCTTGGCCCTCCTCTTAGGGGCACTTGAAGGATGGGGGGTTACCTCAGCCCAGCTCCTCTTTGTCCATCCCCTCAAGTGTCAAGGGGCACCAAAGCAAAAAAAGCTTGTGTTCCATCTCACTTAATTTTTCCCTGACATGCAGAGGCAACAAGGTCAATTTTATCCCAGCAAAATTGAATATGGCTTTGACTAGTGACCTAGGAGGCTGTGATCTTATTTCCCTCCCTGGATGGAGCCAGCCCCACCCCCTTATTCTCAGGGTGAAAGTGAAAGTCGCTCAGTCAAGTCCGACTTTTTGCAATCCCATGGAGTATAGAGTCCATGGAATTCTCCAGGCCAGAATACTGGAGTGGGTAGCCTTTGCCTTCTCCAGGGGATCTTCCCAACCCAGGGATCAAACTCGGGTCTCCCACATTGCAGGCGGATTCTTTACCACCTGATCTACAAGGGAAGTCTTATCCTCAGGGTAGTACTCATGTTTGATGACAATCATTGTCTTAGTTTAAAATTCCTGAGTAAAGTCTTTGAAACTTTTAGAAAGTAAATTAATACTTCTCTGGCATTCATCATGCTCAGGCCGTGATCAAAACTCTCAGCTTTTACCAGAGTTTTCATCTTTAATCTTACCTCAAAAAAATCTTTATATTATTCTTGATTATTTTAGTTGCCTTTCTTTGACTTGCTAGAAATACATATAAAGATTATTCAAATCTCAGACATCCTAGGCTTCATACAGAAAATAAAATTCCTCCCTGGCTTGTAATAATGTCTTAATTGATCTCCCTGTGTGTTTGGCTCTGGCTGGCTGCACCAGCAGAATGAGTTAATATATTAAGACTTTGAGAGAAGTCATTTAATGACATTTATCATATTCAATTATCACTTAAAATTAGATGCCTTTTCATTTTTATATCCACAGTTCCAGATAAAAGTAGAATCTTATTCACATGTTTTAATTATCCATTATAATGGATTATTTCTTAATTATTTCTTAATTATAAATAGAGCTTAAATGTAAGGTTTTCTTTGTAAATTGAGTATATGACTGAGAAGTAACATGTTTCTAGTAATAATGACCCACATGTTATATAATTATTTTTGTTTATTCAAAAATTTTTATTTCCTACCCGTTAGGCAACCCACTCGAGTACTCTTGCCTGGAAAATCCCATGGACGGAGGAGCCTACTAGGCTGCAGTCCATGGGGTCGCTGAGGGTCGGACATGACTGAGCGACTTCACTTTCACTTTTCACTTCCATGCATTGGAGAAGGCATGGCAACCCACTCCAGTGTTCTTGCCTGGAGAATCCCAGGGACGGGGGAGCCTGACTGAAGTGACTTAGCAGCAGCAGCAGGCTTCATAAAGAACTGCATAGTAGGGACAGTGGTTGTGTGAATTTTACATTCATCCTTTATATGTCGTTCTTCACTTATCCATTCTGACTGGATAATGAAAAACTTCATTCCTTCCATAAGAAAGGAGGAAGACTGAATATTACCTTTGCACATTTCACAGAAGTTTGATTTTTAAAAAAATCATTGTTTGTGTTCCTTTTTGCTGGGTGGGGCCAGTACTGCCAAACTCAAGGTTTTTAGCTCCTTTTTCTGGTACCCAGAGACAGAAAACAAGGGAGCAAAACAAACACTCTGGAGTCTCCTTGCTCTCCCGGTAAAATCAGATGTACACCCCCAACCCTCTGGCTCCTCTTCCCTCTGCAGAACAATTCTTCCTGCTCTATATAGTATATCCCCCAACTTTATACTCTAAGATAACACGATATTCAGCCTACACAAGCTCTCTCCCTTAGCAGAGAACAGAATTTCATATAACAAGGTAAACAGTCAACGTGATACATCAGGTGGCATAAAGAAGCACAGATCAGTCAGTTTGTTTTCATATGTGCCATTAGAAAGCCACTTCCAGGGCTGGGAGTAGCTGGAAAAGCTCAGAAGACTTTTCTCCAGAGTGACTGAGCTTGAGCTCTCATTCAGGAAAAGCCGTCTGAGAAACACTACGCCCCTCCTGAGCCGCCAAGATCCCCACTTTGTGCTCTTTAGTTATACAGTTCACTCGATGGACTCTTAATTTCATACACTCTAGAACGAGGTTATCTTCTATTACACTAAACCTTCAAGGAGTTCTTACAGATTTAAAATCTTCATAAAACTTCCATGTATCTAGCAAACCAAATGTCCCTGTTTCTGGGAATAAGCAGATTTGTCCTTATTATGGATGGGGAAGAGTGGAGTCGTCTCCTTGGTGCTGACACGTTCTACCGAGTGATGTTTAATAGGGCGACACGCAGTCTGCCTTTGGCTCACTGGAGTAACCCCAATTATTTTACTTTTCCCTTGGGTTTCACAAGAGTCATATATGCGTATCTCATTTCCCTAATTCATAAATCACTTTGATTCTCTTCTTTTAGATCATTTCTTCCAATTTTCTTTTTAAAAGGTGTAACAGTGTAACCAATAAAACTGGATTAGGATGGTAATAAAAACTGGAAATGATAAGCTGAAGGATGGAGGCATCTAGAACATGAAATCCTCTGCCTCCCTGGATAACCTCACCACCATCAAGTTCTTCACTAACAGTGTCGTTAAATTATTGTTTTCAAGTGTCTGGGTGGAAAGCATGCCACAAAACAACAAAAGTGGGGAGATAAGTGGACGTCTACTCATCAAACTGTGTCACACTCAGCTTCATTTAGTTAGTCACAGTGAATAACATGAAATTATCGTATAACATATATACACTGTAGATTTTCCACTTAAATTTTTTAACAAGCAAGAGTATAATTATACAGTCTTTATAGGTTCTAGCAGTAAGATTGCATTGTTTTCAGGCTGTCACTCTAATTAGACTATGTGTCACTTGGCTGAGTGTAAGAAACATGTCTGTATGCCTATGAGATTGTTTACAATATTTTGCTTATTTTTGTATGTGAATAAAATAATTTTTGAATGAATGTAAAATAAACCAAAGTATGTTTATTGCAACTAAGTATCTTTTTATTTCATCAATATATTTGCCCTCTATGAACATTCACAGCTACACATTAGTTAGTTATGTGTGCATAAATATTTATAAACAAATTATTGTTTATATATATACAACATGTGTACAGATGTATACATGTATCTGTGTTTATTATTTATATATATAGACATTTATATGTATGCTTTAAAGTTAAATAATTTCATTTAGGATAATCATTTTATAAATGTCAATTAATACATTCTAAAGGGAAACATCTTTGTCCTACTACCAAACATAACTATTACTTTACTTTTCACAGCCAAAGGTAATTAGTACTTGGTTTTAGATGAGTTAGAAAGGAAAAAGACAAAAGGTGTTCCATGTGAGAATGCTTCTCAGAGATCCTAACATCCATTAAAAATTATTGGGGACTAAAGAGCTTTTTTCCTAATGTGGGTTATATGTATCACTATTTCTCATAGAAGTTAAAAATAAAACAATTTAAATGTTATAGGTTAATTCAATGAAAATAACAATAGTGAATTTATTGCATAATGTAAATAACTCACATATTTGAAACACTTTAATCTTATATTTTTGTATAAAATATGTCAAGAATAAAATATATAAACAAAATACCTTTGAAGATAATAACTGTTTTCAAAACCAGTGAGCTGAGTTGTGGCCTTGGTTAGATTTACCAATACTTAACGTGCAGCATAAAGAATGAAGTTGGGTTCTGAATTCACTCTCTGAACTTGTGTTGTTTGGATTGAAATATATAATGGCAATCTTACCTCACACAGATAAACACTTTGCAGAGAGAGGCTTATTTCACTACTATTTTTAGACAATTGTGGCCCTTCTTCTTGAATACTACCTATTCAACAGCTCAACAACAGGGCTTCCTAGGTAGTGCTAGCGTTAAAGAACCTGCCTGTAAGAGATGTGGGTTCAATCCCTGGGTCAGGAAGATGCCCTCAAGGAGGGCATGGCAACCCACTCCAGTATTCTTGCCTGCAGAATCCCATGGGCAGGGAAGCCCGGAGGGCTACAGTCCATGAGGTTGCAAAGAGTCGGACACAACTGTGTGACTAACACACACGCAACTATAAGAAATGATCATGAAGTGTGGTTTTCAGCCACCAGCTTTATGGGCTTCCCAGCTGGCACTAGTGATAAAGAACCCATCTGCCAATGAAGGAGACAGAAGAGACGTGGGTTCAATCCCTGATTTGGGACGAGCCCCTGGAAAGGGCATGGCAACTCACTCTTGCCTGGAGAATCCCATGGACAGAGGAGCCTGGTGGGCTACAGTCCATGGGGTCACAGAGAGTCAGACACGACTGAGTGACTGAGCAGATAGAACTAGACACTCCTAAGATCTGAGCAACAAGGAGTTTTAGGTATCAGACACCTTGCATTTCGGCACCATGCATTTTACTAACAGCAAGTTTACTGGTGATGAGATCGAGGTTCAGTGACCTTCTCTTCCTGGAATCTGTCGAAGGCAGAACCACATCTAACACTCACTTCAGGTTTGGGAGTTCACACTTTCCTGTGTTACTGAAATGACAATGGTCGTTTTCCCACCATGACCTTTAGCTATGCGTTCACCTGTCGCTATGCAAGACCCAGTTATGCTGACTTGAGTGGTTTTATTTTTGTCACACAAGGAGGAACCTGAAGATGTCCATGGAGTTAGCAGTCTCAGGGCCCATGACACCAGCGGGCATCTCCATGCTGCTGCTGGTACTTCCCTCTTGGTCACAGGATGATTTGTCGGCAGCTGTCACATGCCCTTTACAGCAGGGTTGATGAGGAAAATGGTCCAACACTCAAGGTTTCTGTTTATATCTCACAGAGAACTGGACTGGGAGAGCACAGGGGGTGGTCGTAACTTCCAGCCCCTGGGACAGTCGGGGAAGAAGGGGTGGATTTGGACCCCAGGACCAACGTGGGATATCTCTTTCTTGGCAACACTTCTGTCTTTTTCCTACAGACCATTTGCATCAAGGGAACTTGGCCCCTTTCCTATCCCTTGGGTGTGCTTGGTGGTCTAAGGGCATTTCTCCCCCATCCAGGTTCCATAACCCAGGAAAACCACTCCCCACATGGCTATCCATTTGTGATAGGGATTAGAATCAGCTAGGTGTTTGACCCAATTTCAGTCAATAAACTCCAAGCAAGATTTCACATTAGAAGTTCCCTCTGCTTTGAGGAATAATCTCCCATAAAAGGCTGTCTCTATTCCTCTGCATGTATCCAGATGCATGCATCAATCCAGGACTTGTCACAGCCTGAGACTAAAACTACTTTCGGAGCCGGGCAGAGAGAGGGCATGGCATGAGAAATGGGGCGGGGACGTTGTAAATCCAGCCTCTTCTTAGTCCTACACTTAAGAGTTCATCAGGTTCACAAGCCAATATATCATTTTTATGTCCTAAGTCATTTTGGATTTTCTATTGCTTGTAGCTTAACACAACCATCTGATAAATTGACTGGTGCAAGTAGGAACTAACATGGGTATGAATAATTCAGGTTTCTGTTCAATCTAAAAATATTTGCTGAGAACCTATCATATTAAGTGCTATCAAGGTGGTAGAAGGATCAAAAGAACCCCATATTTTTTCTAAGATTTTACTGTGGTCTGTACATAAAAGTATGAATTAATTATTAAATTTAAAAAATTGGGGTTGGCCAAAAAGTTCCTTCAGTTTTTAAGTAAAAATAAGACACATTTTTCACTTTTACCAAGAACTTTATTGAACAACATATTCACTGTTTTGTTCCCCTACCTCCTGCCATTTTTCAGGCAACTTCTTAATTCCATCTTCCCAACACGGTTTATCTTATTGAGCAAAGAACTGCTCCAGGTCCCTTTCAGTCTTCCAGGGAACTAAAATTGTATCCGTTAAGAGAATATGGTAAAGACAGAAATACATGGAAATCCGAAGGTGCATTCTCTGGTAAATATGGTGAAAGAATCAGAACTTCCCAGCCAAGCTGTAACAGTTTTTGCCTGGTCATCAAATAAACATGCAGTCTTGCATTATCCTGATTGAAGATTGTATGTTTTCTGATATCATTCTCTTCAGATGAAGACCAGCCTTTGGTGTGGTTGGTGGTGGTTCATTTCACTTGCAGAAGTACAATCAAAAGGGGGCTTTTTTTTCTTACCGTATGTGGAACCTAAACATCAAAGCCATTAACTTGTACAAATGATTTTCAATGAGTGATTTGGATATTTTGATTCATCTCCCATGAGGTATAACATTGATTGTTCTCAATTAATGTTTCAATTTGATTGTTGTCAACTTCAACTAAGGGCTTCCCTGGTGGCTCAATGCTAAAGAACCTGCCTGCCAATGCAGGAGACTTGGGTTTGATCCCTGGGTCAGGGAAGATCCCCTGGAGAAGGAAATGGCAACCCACTCCAGTATTCTTGCCTGAAAAATCCCATGACAGAGGAGCCTGGTGGGCTTCAGTCCATGGAGTCACGAAGAGTCAGACATAACTGAGTGACTAAGCAATAACAACAGCAACAACTTTAACTGGTCTACCCAACCATGGAGCACCTTCCAGTGAAAAATCTGCAGAACAGAACATCACAAACCACTTTTGACATGTTCAATCAGTCACACCACCTTCTCCATACACTGCACAAATCATTTTTTATTTTTCGCATTTCAATTATGTTTGTATCTTTCTTGAAATAATATAAGTGCTTAAAATGTTGCTTTTCTCCTTCCATTTTCAATATTAAAATGGCTACACAAAAATTCACCACTTTTGATTTTTTTAAAATGCATGCTGATATGACAGCTGTCACAATTCAATCTAACAAAACTGTTTGAATAAAGTTAAAGACAACCAAGTGCTACTACAGCCATCTTATGGAAAAAACTGAACAAGTAATACTGGATGAGCTGTCTTAGGGTCAAGGTTTTCATGCTAAGGCAGAACTTGTATATGAGTCTAATGTCTGGGTCCAATTTGTCAGGTATAGTTGGATGCATGTTCTAGACACTGAAAACTTAACACGAGCAAAAGCATGGGCTTGTAACGTAAAGGAGCATATTTATGGAATAGTCACTGTTTTGTTTTTCAGGTGTTTAGAACACATGAGAGGTGAGCTTAGAATTTATAGCTAAAACATAAAGCTCCAATCATATTGTGAATGCTGGTCTAAGGATTACAAAGAGCTTTCAGTAGGTCATGAGGAGGCCTCAAAAGGTTTTTGAATAAGGGAGTGATGCTATCAGTCTTGATTTTAAACTGTTTCTAAGACAATAAGGTAAAAGAAGGCTGCTGCTGCTGCTAAATCGCTTCAGTAGTGTCCGACTCTGTGCGACCCCATAGACAGCAGCCCACCAGGCTCCCCTGTCCCTGGGATTCTCCAGGCAAGAACACTGGAGTGGGTAAAGGAGGCAGGGGAAGACAAATCAGCTCTTTATCGCTCTATTTCTGCTAATCAGTAAGGAAAGTCTGGCTTTCTATAGCTGTTGTTGAAATAAAATTAAGGTGATTATTGGGAAACTAGCTTGATTTTTGACCCAATATGCTTTCTACTGTTTCACACAGTCGCAAAGATAATACTCAAAGTAGGGGGCCTGCCGAGATGCGTGTGCACTACTGTCACAGCATTTTATGGCAACATTTTTTACTGCAAGTAATTCAATAGATTCTGATTAATGTCAGAAGGGTTTACTGCATGGACATCTGAGTATCTCAGAGAATCAAATAAATATACTTTAGCAATGACAGGACAACTTTGGATGGTGAGCAACAGCTAGTGTCCAGCCACCTAGGACACACCACCTCCCTCCTATATTTCTAATCACCCTCTTCTCAACATTCAGGTATTCTGTAGAGTAAAATTGACCTCCCTCACTTGGTTCCACAGCCCTGTTGGAAAACTGGCAGCAGGTTACTGGGCATGAGTGAGTTCATCCAAAGATTCCTTGTCTAAATAGCAGAGCCAGGAGAAACTGAAAACAGTCCAGTGAAATAGCACATCTGTCACTGCAGAAAACCAGCTAGGTACCTACCAAGTGCACTGTGGTCTCAACACACAGTTAAGCCCAAGACAACAGACAGTATTCAAATGTTCTTGTTGCAAGAAAGGTGAAAAGCAGATCAATCAAAAATAGGATTTAATATAACCTTTCCAAAGACAAAGATACAGTTCTTCCAAAAGAAAATCTAATTCTTCTTTTGAATTTTCTCCTTGTGTATAAATAGGATGCTTTAAACATAAGCTTAAATACTAACATCAATCACCATGTCACTCCCTAATTTTCAAAACTGGAATTATTTAGCATGGGCTTTAGAATAATGTGGATTTAGTCACTTCTGAAATAGCCAGAGACCAAGAAGCATTATGAATATATGTAACATGAGTCAGAAAATTTTATTAGTACAGCCACAGAATTTTAAAGATGTGGGATTGGAAGGCACTTCAGAGTTTCAATTTCATTTCAGTAAAAAACATATTCATATAACACACTGATACCGAATCTTCAGGTTTTGGCAAGAAGCATTAAGAGAAATTAAAGTAGCTCTTGATCTGGTAACCATGAGGGACCCTGAAATGCACTTAAATTTACTCACACATTTTGAGGATCCGTAGCACCAAGAATATTTCAAATTATGTTGGTGAAATCATGATTTTCAATTAAAACAGTTAAGAGGGTCAATCCAAATAATAGTTTTAGGGACTGGATTATGTCCCCTGCAGAAAAAGACCAGGTTTGTTAGTCATCTTCGTTGGAACGACAAACAATCCCAGAACATCAGTGTCTTCGAACACACCATTTCTCATTTTTCTCTTAGAAGTCACAAAAGAGTAGAAGCTTTCTGGGACTTGGTCTTCTTGCAGCACACATGAGAAAGAGATGGGAAGAAATACCCACTGCCTCGTCAAGCCTCCCAGCAGAACCGGACCCTTTACCTGCACTAAGTTGCATGAAAAACCTCAGTGTCCTCCAGGGAAACATGCTCACTGCTTCCCTAGAGGCACTGGGAAGGCCCGGCCTATAGTCCTGCCACATAATCCTTTTTTGGCCAGGGCTGCAGGATATTAGGGGCTCTGTGGGTCTCTTCCACAATGATGCCCTCAAATCAGACTCCAAATTCCCTGACCACATGGTCAAGCTCCTCCGGGGGCAGGGACTGACCGTATTCTCAGACATCTCTCCAGTCTTCTGTGTCTTTTAATGTGAGCACGTGTGCTGTCCTGCCAACACTACCCTGCAAAATGCCCTTTTCACTACTGTTCACACCCTTTCCTCTACACACTGCAGCCTAATGCTGAAGCCACCAACCTCTGAAAAACACCCCCAAATCCTTCCACATGTGTAGTCTCCCCAGGCTTTGAACTTGCTGACAACTCAACACCTCTCCTAGCGTGTTTATCGTGTTCTTCCTCCTGATGTAGAGGCAGTCTTGGCTCAGAGGTTAAAGTGTCTGCCTGCAATGCGGGAGACCTGGGTTCAATCCGTGGGTCAGGAAGATCCCCTGGAGAAGGAAATGGCAACCCACTCCAGTATTCTTGCCTGGAGAATCCCATGGACGGAGGAGCCTGGTGGGCTACAGTCCACGGGGTCTCAGACAGTCGGACACGACTGAGCGACTTCACTTTCTCCTGATGTAGGTATCTGCATATTACTTCCCCTCTACTTGGTAGAAAGGAAGGAAAGAAGAAAAAGGAGAAAGGAGGAAGGGAGGAAGAATAAGCCAGAACTAATGCCCACTTAACAGACTGAAAAATGAGAGAGGACGCGATTATTCAAAATTATACATCTTGTTTCTCACAGTTTTCATAACATTTCACTGCCAGGTGACAGCAGCATGTTGATGACTATTTTATTCCAAAAGGCACACACAGTCTGGGACACGTGAGAAGGGAGAACGCAACAGCAGGTGAAATGTGGAGACCAAGCTGGACCTCTCAGTACACTGAATACATTTGATTTTTTCAAAGCAACATTAAGGGGTTTTAAATACCTGTGTCTCATATAGATGCACAATCGTATACAGGCAGCTCTAACTTGATTGCCTGAGATCTGCCTGGGATGTTATTACCACAGCAAGTCCTATTTGGGAGCAATAAGTAATTACCATGGCAACATAGTCCTTGCACGGTGGCTGCAATGACGATGAGAGTAAGTGCAAGAGTACCAGGCATTTGGGGCATTATATTAATAATATATATATATAATCATGGAAGGGAAGGATGCTTTTACAAAATCAAATTACTTTTTCTTATTGAAAGGACCTCATCATTAGTGCAGCCATCTTTCACTCAGGCAGCAGGCATGCAGGAACATTTAGCGAGCTTGTGTCAGGACACACACACACATACACACACACACACACACACATTTGTTCCTGAGGGGCTTCCAAACTATAAATGTTCTTACTTGATAGTTAAGGAAACTAACACACTACTTGAAAATTTCATAAATAACATGAAATGCCTCTGTGAATTGAATCCACATTGAAAATGATAAAGACAAACATGGGCTTTGGAAACATGAAGCAGCATTAAGGTATCTAATCAGTAAAGCTGCTAGTAAATGGGAACCAGGGCACAGAATCAGGGTCCCACATTCAGGCTAAAATTGGCAGGTTATCAATCTACCAAAATTCCCAATGATGTTGTAATGTTTCACAATTTAAAATGTGTTCCTCTAAGTTTGTAGAATGATGTGTTTATGAAACACTTTAATAGTTTGGTGAAAGGGAGAAACTCTAGAAGCAATTGTTTTTATCAAGTAGTGAGAATAGAACTAACATGATCCAATGATCTCACATGTACCTGGAGAAACTGTATCACATGTATCTGGGCATGTATCTGGAGAAAACCATAATTCAAAAGTTTTCATGCACCCCAGGGTTCCTTGCAGCACTATTTACAATAGCCAAGACATGGAAGCAACGCAAGTGCCCATCAACAGATGATTGGATAAAGAAGATACGGTGTATACACACACATACATGTACACTAACAAGAAAAATGAAATCATTTATTTAGCATTCTTTCATTGAATAATTATATGAAATACAAAATAATACTAAAACATCCACTAAGGTATCATAGGGAACTGATGTGTTGTAGCATTAAAAATAATCTGCGTCTTCATTAATTTTACCAGATCAGTGATCTTCCAGGAAAACATACAACTTTAAGAGTGTATACTCAATTTTACATGCTAAGAAAATATTTCCTTTCAAAAAATATCCTCAAGAAATATCTTGAAAAACACCCTGCAATATAAGGATTTACGAATAGTAATTAGTAACGTACTTGAGTATTATGAGAAGTGACTCTATTAGTTATACAAATTTCCATCAAGAAGTGGCAACAAATGTTTAATATTCAAATGAGAATATTTTATAGCACAAAAAGTAATTTTAATTATGCAATCTACTAAATATTTAAGCATATTCAGGCAGTAAATCTCTGAACCCAGGGAGAAACACATTCTGTCTAGATATTTTTCTTCTGTAGAAACAAATTAAACACATGTGCCTTTGTAATTTTGTAAAAAATATTAAAATTAATGAATTTTTAAAAGGACATTTACAGTCAAAATTCTTAAGCTCCTTCTCTTCCAGGAATAGAATTATATTAATCATTATGCACATTCAAGTAAAAAATGTCTACTTCTGTAAAGAGAGTGCAGTGACTGATTTGAGAGGTCCCACCTATATTCTTGTACTGAGAAAAAGACATTTTAGTTATTATTTCATAAAACAACTTTTAGAAGACTAAAACCGGTTGTATCCTAGCAACAATAGTGCATTTAGTCAGAGAGAAGAAAATAATTTTTTCTATGTAATCTTCTAGGAATGGAAGATAGAGGGCAGAAGAAATGACTAGAAGTGTCATATAATGTTCTTTTGAGAAATATTGAAGTAGATTAAATTTATTTCAACATAAAATGTGAGACTATATATTGAGCAGGGTTGTTTTAATTATGTCTCATTTTTCTTATCTTTTCTCATCTTTTAATCCCCAATTATTAGCAATTCGAACAGCAGCAGGACGTATTTTAGCAATTTTAATCCAAACAACTACCTAAGTTGCTCTCATTTGAGTTATGTAGAATTTAAATACTCAGATATCATTCACTTTATTAACTTAACACAATCTTAAACAAACATAACTACAGTAAGAGGAAGTTAAATTGATTCCAAAATACATTAAATATTTAAGGATAAGGAATAAGTAAAATGTTAAAAAAAATACGCTATTTTTTTATATGCTACACATAGAGAATGTAAGAATTGCATAGAAGCATGAAGACTGCTTCACCCAGTATTTTTGCTTCATGGGTCAGAAATCCAAGCTACATAGATGGTAAATTAAGTTGTTTGAAATATTCTACACTGAATAAAATGTTCAAGTCCAGTGGTGTATGATCCCTAATACACTTTGTCTCAGTCACCTGTCTTTACCTTACATAGGACATTGTCATCAGCATGAAGGTAGAAACAGTACATAAGGCCACAGTTCATAGGGTCAGAAAAGAGTCAGACACGACTGAGAGACTAGACTACAACAGCAACAACCTCAGTGACATTACTTGGCACGAGCCCATGAGGGAAGTGTGAACATGTTATTACCAGCTGGAAAATGGCTAAGAGAAATCCAGGAAGAGAATGAATGTGCCAGACCCAGGTTCAAAACTGTATTTTCTCTCTGTATAATAAACAGTTGCATTATTATATCAAGTTTCTTAATAGTCTCACTTTTATTATTTAAAGGACAAGGAAGTTTCTTACAAAAATATGCTCTATTAAAAGAAAATGTATACTGAGAAGTAAATTCCTCTGAGGAAAAAATATAAATGATAAATGTTTATTTGAAGGCTGGAAAAATAAAATACTTGGGATTCCTATTATATTGATAACCCTTTGCACAAAATGTATTTGCCTTTAAAATATATATAACCCTCAGTAATGAAAATTCCTGTGTAAACCATGTCTGTGTTTTAGCAGTTTTGACTGAGAGAAATTCTTCTAGTTCACATAAAATTCCCTTACTATGTTTTAAACTGTCAGAGCTATAATTTATGATATTTCTTTAGGAGGAAATCTCTTTTGGCAGAATTTGTTATAAAACAAAACAAAGCAAAAACTTGTGCTTGTATACACCAAAAAGGAAGATTGTGGGTAATTCAGTTTGGTTGTAGCAAGTATTTCTAGAACCTTGGTTAGATCTGCTAATCTCAGAAAGGCCTGGATGAGGGAGGGTCCGGAGCCGCCCTACCTCGGTGAGGAGCCTGAGGGTGTCTGGCTGGACTGGGTCAGGGGAGGAGACAGCGCGAAGATCAAAACCAGAAATGAGCAGAATGGTAACGTTGGATGAAGGTGATAGTAGTCCTTTCTTCTTTTATTTAAATTTTTGATAAATTATTAAACCAGGGTTTTGGTGTAAGTTTTCATTTGTAAGAATATTGCTTTAAAATACCATTTATCTTGACTACTGAGGATTTCGGTGATCTATTAAATTGTGTGCCCAACACAGGTGGCGAAGCCATAACATGATAATTCTTCTGGAGATTTGAGGGCCTGACGTGGGAGGAACGCTTACAGGCAGAAGGGGGGCGGGGGATGGTATCACCGGGGTTGTATTCTGAGGGTGTTTGGTCCATCTGCTGTTGTCTTTGTCCCTTTACTGTTTATAAAAATTCTTGTTGATCACAGATTTTGAAAAATTTGATTATACTATGACTTGATATGCTTTCCTTTATATTTTATTTGCTTCCTCCATATTTGTTGTGTTTTGGCTTCATTGAGCTTCTTGGATCTGTGAAGTTTATAGTTTTCATAATATTAGAAAGACTGAAGACAAAAGCAGAAGAGGGCGGCAGAGAATCAAATGGTCAGATAGCATCACCAACTCAATGGACACGAACTTGGGCAAACTCTAGGAGATAGTGAAGGACAGGGATGCCTGGTGTGCTGCAGTCCATGCATTCACAAAGAGTCAGACACGATTTAGCAACTGAACAACAACATTAGAACATTTCAGGCAATTATATTTAAAGTATGTTTGTTTCAACTTCATAGACTCTAATTATATGTATGTTATGTTGGTTGAAATTATGCCTCAGGTTAAGAATGCTCTGTTAATTTTTTCTCTCCATGTTTGAATTTGATAATTTTTTATTGCTTTATCTTTCAGTTCACTAATTTCACCTTCTGCATATCTAATCTGATGTTAATCCATCCAGAAACATTGTAGTTTCAACTTTAGAAGTTTGATTTTGTCTTTTTTATAACTTCCATGGCTCTACTTAAATTTTTTGAACATATGCAATAGAGTTCTAATAATTGATCTAATATCTTTGTCTATTAATTCCTGTCAATTCTGGATAAATTGTGATATGTTTCCTCTTAAGTATAGAACATATTTTGCTATGTTTCCTCCCTTGAAATTATTGATAAAATTCTAGATGTTCTGAGTTGTGTCTCGTGAGGTCCTGGATATTTTATTACTTCTATCAATATTTTTGAGTTTTATTCAAGATACACTTGCATTACTGGTCATTAGTTTGTTCTCTCTTTAATTGAGATTTTTTTTTTTTTCCTTACTGATAAACTTAAGACTCAGTACATCAAATAAAACCAATTTCTGGTGGAAAAAAAATCAAAACCTACAACAGAATTTAAAAAGTTAAAAAGTTAACACTGTTGGGCAAATAGCAAAACTCAAACAGCATATTCCTTTAGTTGAACAACTCCAGACATTTCGTACTTGACCTTTTGATACAAAATGACCTAACAAATTTAGCAATGCTTAATTATCAGTTTATCTTTCTGTTTAAGATATAGAGAACAAACTTTTGGTCATGGGCAGGGGAAGGAGAGGGTGAGATGTATGGAGAGAGTAACATGGGAATTTGCTGTATGATTCGGGGAACTCAAACAGGGCTCTGTAACAATCCAGAAGGGCGGGATGGGGAGTGAGGTGGGAGGGAGTTTGAAGAGGGAGGGGACATAGGTACATCTATGTCTGATTCATGTAGGTTTTGACAGAAACCAACACACTGTAAAGAAATTATCCTTCAATTAAAAATAAATACATTTTTTTTAAATTTAACCTTTCTGTTTAACTTTTTCTGTTTACCTGTTCTATGAAAGCAGTTATTCCAAAGACCTAACCAAGATTGACAGTCCCTGCTGCACTCATCCTGGTGTGGGTGAACCTGTGTCTTCATGCTGGGAGCGTGCAGGTTGTCTGGACTCTGCTCTTACTGGACCGTAAGGCTCCATTCAGTACCTTATATACAAAGTGTTACTGTTTGTCAGACTCTGCAAAAGGCACTGAGGGTCCTACGGTGGGTGGAAAGAATTTTCAGCTTACAAGAAGAGATTGATAGTTTAAAAGAGAGAAAAATATGTCCTAAGTATTGAAGGTCTGTCTAGTCAAAGCTATGGTTTTTCCAGTAGTCATGTGTGGATGTGAGTGTTGGACCATAAAGAAAGTTGAGTGCCAAAGAATTGATGCTTTTGAACTGGGCTATTGGAGAAGACTCTTGAGAGTCCCTTGGACTGCAAGGAAATCAAACCAGCCAATCCTAAAGGAAATCAGTCCTGAATATTCATTGAAAGGACTGATGCTGAAGATGAAACTCCAATACTTTGGCCACCTGATGCAAAGAACTGACTCCTTAGAAAAGACCCTGATACTAGGAAAGATTGAAGGGAGGAGGAGAAGCAGATGACAGAAGATAAGATGGTTGGATGGCATCACCGACTCAATGGGCATGTGTTTGAGCAAGCTCCAGGAGTTGGTGATGGATAGGGAAGCCTGGCGTGCTGCAGTCCATGGGGTCACAAAGAATTGGATGACTGAGCGACTGAACTGATTAAAGAATGAGTAAGTGTTAGGTTAGAAGGAGAAAGAACGTGGAAAGAAAATAAAGGATCAACAATATTTCAGGCAGCTGGAAAAGCATCTATGATCTGGTGCTTAAAGGAAATGTGCTACCAGGCCATGGAAAGAACTTTAAATGCACATTCCTAAGTGAAAGAAGCTCCCTGAGAAGGCTAAAGGCTGTATGACTCCAACTGTATGGCCTTTTGAAAAAGACGGAACTATGGAGACAGTAGAAAGTTTTAGCGTTTGCAGGGTGAAGCAGCAGTTAAAGTTGAAGTTTAGTCACTCAGTCATGTCCGACTCTTTGTGACCCCATGGACTGTAGCCCACCAGGCTCCTCTGTCCATGGGATTCCCCAGGCAAGAATTCTGGAGTGGGTTGCCATGTCCAGGGGATCTTCCTGACCAGGGATTGAACCCTGGTCTCCTGCATTGCAGGCAGATTCTTTACCAATTGAGCCACCATGGAAGCCCTAGTAAAGCCCCAGGGAAGCAGCAGTTGAGGTAGTCAGTGGGAGATGGAGGACTTTAGGGCAGCGAGAATACGGTGTGATGTTGACATTTGTCCAGACTCACAGCAGGCGTACCATGGTGGACTCTTGAGCATAATGATGTGTCAGTGCAGGTTCATCTTTGGTTAAAAAAAAAAGGAAAGAAAGAAAGAAAATACCATCCATCTGAAGAGTGGTGTTGGTGTGGGAGCCTATGGATGAAAAAGGTCAGGGGTTATGTGGGAAATCCTTGTACTCTCCTCTCAGTGTTATGGTAACTCTCAAGCTGTTCATAAAAAATAAATGTTTAAAAGACAAGCAGCTCTGAAATCAGAATCAGAGGCAGGATGGGGTTTACAGTGAACTGAAAATAGATGCAGGACTATTATAACCAGCAAGTGACAGCCTAGGACATTCAGCCCCCCCAAGGTCAAAGTCATCATAGGGAAAGTTGAGACCATTTAGGATAACTTTTTCAGAACTGAATTATTGTCCAGAGTAATGAGTATTCTGTTTCTCTTTTACAGCCATATATATGGGAATTAAATGTACTCATTTTTTAAATGCAAATAAGTTATGTAAATATCAGTTTATTTAATACCCATTTAATTCTCAATGACAAGCGATGCTCCCTATGTCATACATAATAAAAAATAATGAATCTGGAATCCATTTACTCTGTTCTGTTTTGTTTATTTTTATGTTGATGGCACAGCACACTGATCTCTTCATTTAACAAACTGATATTCATGTGACAGTAACTATAGTAGCATTTTCTTGGTCCAATTATGTTTTCATCACATAAATGCTAATTATTCAATCATTTTCCTTGGTAAATATATTTTGAAGCCCACAGTATGACAGGCCTTATGTTAGCCAAAAGCTCTTTGTCTCCTTCTCTCCTGGGATTTTGCAATTGGTAGGCTGGAAGGGCGCTAATAAAAGAGCCACTCAGATAAATACAGTTACACTCTTTCAAATAAGCATCAGACAGGAATACAAAGTGCTGTAATTTTGTATTGCTAAGGGAGCATCCCAAGGAGGAAAGTACAGGATTCTCCCACAAGAACGTGGTGATGAGCCACATAGGAAAGAGGAGTGGGATGACCGAGAGAAAGAGTGGGAAGAGATACCAGAACATCCCAGCAAGTACAGAAGACCTGAGAAGGGACGGAAGACGGTACCTGAGGGTGGAGTGGCAACACCTGGCACCCCCACTCCAGCTGGATCTTCTCCCCAGAGGAGCACCCACATTCTGAGAAGGCCGTGCTGGGTAATTGTGGTAGGAGAGAGTTGGTGACATAACTAGATATGTATTTGAAAAATAAAATCCCTCTAGTTACAGCAAGTGAGGGTGAGGAGTTGAGAGTTGATATAAGGTCAGTTTTGAAGATACTGCAGAATCCAGAAGAGAGCCAATGGCCACTTGGGACAGGGTATGGTGGTACCATGGAGGAAAGAGATGCTTTCAGACAGAAGAGTTTAGGTTAAAAAACCAGCTAGAGTCGGTGATCAAGATTAAAGGATGACATTATATATATATATATACACACACACATGAGAGAAAGATATCTTTTCAAATCTTTCTGATCAGCCTGATGTTCTATTATTTGATTATTTTGTGCTTTTGTGACGTGTCCTTTTAATTTACAAGCACTTTATATTTTTATATAATAAATATATCACCTAAAGTTCTCAAGGATCTAAAAGTGTCAGTCAGTCAGTTCAGTTGCTCAGTCATGTCCAACTCTTTGCAACCCCATGGATTGCAGATGCCAGGCTTCCCTGTCCATCACCAGCTCCTGGAGCTTGCTAAAACTCATGTCCATTGAGTCGGTGATGCCATCCAACCATCTCATCCTCTGTTGTCCCCTTCTCCTCCTGCTTTCAATCTTTCCCAGTATCAGGAGTCAGTTCTTTGCATCAGGTGGCCAAAGATTTCAAGTTTCAGCATCAGTCCTTCCAATGAGTATTCAGGATTGACTTCCTTTAGGATTGAGTGGTTTGATCTAAAGTTGTAGGGATGATATTTCTGTTTCTACTGTCCCTCATCCACTGGGCCTTTTTCCTACACTAGATTTTGCTTGTGTGTTAATTTGTGCTCAATCTTAGATTTTCTGTGAGGGCTTAAATTCTCCTAGATTTCTTCAGAAGGAATGCACATGCTTTTGATGGGAAGCAGGGGTCACTACTAAAACTGGATCAATTCAGTATCACTCAAGATTCCTAGGCTTACTATTTCAGATTCCTTTTGTCATAATGTATCTTAAATTTATAAAAAGGTCCATTTTTCTCACCTGGCTGCTACTGTGAAACTTTATTGCTGGATAGTAGAGTGCTCTGGGTGCTCACCTCCAGGTGATCCTCTGCATCCTCCTTGGGTTACTGTCACTAGGATTTGTTATCAGGCAACAATTCTGGAGAGAAAGTCAGATGAGAGGGTCCATTGTTTCACCCCAATGTAGTACCTTCCTTATCACCAGATAAAAGTCCACCAGCATCTACTGAACTTTTAATTTGAGTTTTTTGTGCTGTTAGAAGTATTTGCAATAATTGGTATTTCATTATTTTATTCTTATTTAGATATCATTCAAAACCTAAAACTAAAATGTACTAATTTTTGATAGAAAAATTTTACATTGCAACTTTTATATTGAATCATGGGACCCTTTTATAAATCTCAATAACATTAGGAAAGCTTAGAGACTTATTTTTCAATATTCTATATATCATTAAAAAGCAGAAACATTACTTTGCCAACAAAGATCCATCTAGCCAAAGCTATGGTTTTTCCAGTGTCAGGTGTGGATGTGAGAGTTGGACTATAAAGAGAGCTGAGCACAGAAGAATTGATGTTTTTGAACTGTGGTGTTGGAGAAGACTCTTGAGAGTCTCTTGGACTGTAAGGAGATCCAACCAGTCCATACCAAAGGAAATAAGTCCTGAATATTCATTGGAAGGACTGATGTTGAAGCCGAAACACCAATACTTTGGCCACCTGATGCAAAGAACTGCCTCACTGGAAAATATCCTGATATTGGGAAAGACTGAAGGCAGGAGGAGAAGTGGATGATAAAGGATGCAATGGTTGGAAGGCATCACTGACTCAATGGACATGAGTTTGAGCAAGCTCTGGCAGTTGGCAATGGACAGGGAAGCCTGGCATGCTGCAGTCCATGGAGTTGCAAACAGTCGGACACAACTGAGTGACTGAACTGAACTGATATATCATTTTGCTTTCTAATCATGTTATAGTAGATATTCATCGACCTGCAGAAATTATTTCCAGGGAAGCTAATAGGTATATATACTGAATAATAAGAAACCAAAAGAATTATGAACTCCTTAAACAGGTCTGGCATACTGCAGCTGTGGATCAAATCCAGTATTCCTCCCAATTTTATAAATAAAGATTCATGAGATCATCTCCAAGTGTATGCAGTATGCATTGCCTACATCTCCTTTCATGCTACAAAAACAAAATTGAAACAAGATGTCACAGACTGCATAGCCCCCAAAGCTAAATACTTACTATTTGGCTCTTTACAGCAAAAATTTGCCTACAGCTGGTTCAAATGATGTAAAAGTGCAGTAATTTATCACTATGGCATTATCACTCAGATTTTTTTACTGTATTGCCCAGAGTTATGCATTTTCAAAAATGTATAGAACACTGGAGATACCATCTTCATAGACTTTTTTAAAAAAATTCTATTGAAAACAGCTTTTTATCCTCCACTAAAAATGCCAAAAGGAAAAAATTTGGCAGTGAAAGACATAATTATTTTTAAAAATCAGAGAGTAAATAGATAGCAACACTTGAAGCTGCAACTCAAGTTGAATGAATTTGATTATATAAATGTAACATCAGATAAAAACTCAAACGACAATATCTGAGACAGATTTTCTCAAACTTAAGAATGTATGGATAGACAACGTATGTCTAAGTTAAAAGGGAAATATGATGTTCATATTAGTTTAACCATTCAACAGAAAGGATTTCACTGTGCAGTATCTTGTGACAAGATTCTGGCCAATCCCAATTTACATTTTTCATTCTTCATTATGTTTGCTGCTGCTGCTGCTAAGTCGCTTCAGTCATGTCCGACTCTGTGTGACCCCATAGACGGCAGCCCACCGGGCCCCCCCGTCCCTGGGATTCTCCAGGCAAGCACATTGGAGTGGGTTGCCATTTGCTTCTCCAATGCATGAAAGTGAAAAGTGAAAGGGAAATCGCTCAGTCGTGTCCAACTCTTCCGGACCCCATGGGCTGTAGCCCACCAGGCTCCTCCGTCCGTGGGATTTGCCAGGCAAGAACACTGGAGTGGGGTGCCATTTCCTTCTCCAATGCATGAAAATGAAAAGTGAAAGGGAAGTCGCTCAGTCGTCTCTGACTGTTAGCAACCCCATGGACTGCAGCCCACCAGGGTCCTCCATCCGTGGGATTCTCCAGGCAAGAATCCTGGAGTGGGTGCTCATCATGTTTAGGTGCCAAAATTCACTTGACGCTCTTCAGAAGTTGACAAACAATGAACCAAGTGAATAAACGAAGGTCATTGGAAGGAAATAGATGGTGTAGATATTTTTAAATTACTGGGTAGATCATTCTGAGTGATGTTTATAAATAAAAATGGAAGATATATCATAATATATCAAGAAGATATAAGGTAAAATATCAAGAATATGGCCATCTATTCAAGATCATTGTGAGCCATCAGAGGTTTCAAAAATTGTTCAAGTATTGTATTTTGCTGGTGGAAATGCAGGAGGAATCACTAGTGATGAGCTGGAATTAACATATTTGGAATCTAGTACTAGCATTTATGAGATGGATATTTTTCTAGATCCTTGATGACCATTTTTGCCCCTTTTCAGTTCAGTTCAGTTCAGTCGCTCAGTTGTGTCAGACTCTTTGAGACACCATGGACTGCAGCACACCAATCCGCCCTGTCCATCACCAACTCCCAGAATTTGCTCAAACTCATGTCCATTGAGTTGGTAACGCCATACAACATCCTCATTTTCTGGTGTTCCCTTCTTCTCCTGCCTTCAGTCTTTCCCAGCATCAGGGTCTTCTCAAATGAGTCAGCTCTTCGCATCAATCAGGTGGCCAAAGTATTGCCCATTATGGGTACATATAAATTGAAAACCAGGGAAATGAGAAATAAATTTTGGGTTTGCTATGGTTTAACTTTATCACCATTTCTGATAAGTTGTTTTTCTTTATTCCTTTATTCTTACTCATATAAAATGAATAAGAGGACTTAAAATATAAAGAATTTAAAAGGGTCCATGGACCCAAAAGGTAAATAACAATAATTTTGTTTCCAAGTAATTGACTCACTACTGTAATCATTAACTTATTCCCATGTCTATAATTTTGCCAAGAAAACACACTGTTCATAACAAACACTCTCTTCCAACAACACAAGAGGAGACTCTACACATGGACATCATCAGATGGTCAACACTGAAATCAGATTGATTATATTCTTTGCAGCCACAGATGGAGAAGCTCTATACAGTCAGCAAAAACAAGACCGGGAGCTGACTGTGGCTCAGATCATGAACTCCTTATTGCCAAATTCAGACTTAAATTGAAGAAAGTGGGGAAAACCACTAGACCATTCAGGTATGACCTAAATCAAATCCCTTATGATTATACAGTGGAAGTGAGAAATAGATTTAAGGGACTAGATCTGATAGACAGAGTGCCTGATGAACTATGGACGGAGGTTCATGATACTGTACAGGAGACAGGGATCAAGACCATCCCCATGGAAAAGAAATGGAAAAAAAGCAAAATGGCTGTCTGAGGAGGCCTTACAAATAGCTGTGAAAAGAAGAGAAGCGAAAAGCAAAGGAGAAAAGGAAAGATATAAGCATCTGGATGCAGAGTTCCAAAGAATAGCAAGGAGAGATAAGAAAGCCTTCCTCAGTGATCAATGCAAAGAAACAGAGGAAAACAACAGAATGGGAAAGACTAGAGATCTCTTCAAGAAAATTAGAGATACCAAGGGAACATTTCATGCAAAGATAGGCTCGATAAAGGACAGAAATGGTATGGACCTAACAGAAGCAGAAGATATTAAGAAGAGACGGCAAGAATACACAGAACTGTACAATAAAGATCTTCATGACCCAGATAATCACGATGGTGTGATCACTCACCTAGAGCCAGACATCCTGGAATGTGAAGTCAAGTGGGCCTTAGAAAGCATCACTACGAACAAAGCTAGTGAAGGTGATGGAATTCCAGTTGAGCTATTCCAAATCCTGAAAATGATGCTGTGAAAGCACTGCACTCAATATGCCAGCAAATTTGGAAAACTCAGCAGTGGCCACAGGACTGGAAAAGGTCAGTTTTCATTCCAATCCCAAGGAAAGGCAATGCCAAAGAATGCTCAAACTACCACACAATTGCACTCATCTCACACGCTAGTAAAGTAATGCTCAAAATTCTCCAAGCCAAGCTTCAGCAATACGTGAACTGTGAACTTCCAGATGTTCAAGCTGGTTTTAGAAAAGGCAGAGGAACCAGAGATCAAATTGCCAACATCCACAGGATCATTGAAAAAGCAAGTGAGTTCCAGAAAAACATCTATTTCTGCTTTATTGACTATGCCAAAGCCTTTGACAGTGTGGATCACAATAAACTGTGGAAAATTCTGAAAGAGATGAGAATCCCAGACCACCTGACCTGCCTCTTGAGAAACCTATATGCAGGTCAGGAAGCAACAGTTAGAAATGGACATGGAACAACAGTCTGGTTCCAAATAGGAAAAGGAGTATGTCAAGGCTGTATATTGTCACCCTGCTTATTTAACTTTTATGCAGAGTACATCATGGGAAATGCTGGACTGGAGGAAACACAAGCTGGAATCAAGATTGCCAGGAGAAATATCAGTAACCTCAGATATGCAGATGACACCACCCTTATGGCAGAAAGTGAAGAGGAACTCAAAAGCCTCTTGATGAAAGTGAAAGAGGAGAATTAAAAAGTTGGCTTAAAGCTCAACATTCAGAAAACGAAGATCATGGCTTCTGGACCCATCACTTCATGGCAAATAGATGGGGAAACAGTAGAAACAGTGTCGGACTTTACTTCTTTGGGGCTCCAAAATCACTTCAGATGGTGACTGCAGCCATGAAATTAAAAGACACTTACTCCTTGGAAGGAAAGTTATGACCAACCTAGATAGTATACTGAAAAGCAGAGATATTACTTTGCCAGCAAAAGTCCATCTAGTCAAGGCTATGGTTTTTCCTGTGGTCATGTATGGATATGAGAGTTGGACTGTGAAGAAAGCTGAGCGCCGAAGAATTGATGTTTTTGAACTGAGGTGTTGGAGAAGACTCTTGAGAGTCCCTTGGACTGCAAGGAGATTCAACCAGTCCATCCTAAAGGAGATCAGCCCTGGGATTTCTTTGGAAGGAATGATGCTAAAGCTGAAACTCCAGTCCTTTGGCCACCTCATGCGAAGAGTTGACTCATTGGAAAAGACTCTGATGCTGGGAGGGATTGGGGGCAGGAGGAGAAGGGGGCGACAGAGGATGAGATGGCTGGATGGCATCACTGACTCGATGGACGTCAGTCTGAGTGAACTCCGGGAGTTGGTGATGGACAGGGAGGCCTGGTGTGCTGCGATTCAAGGGGTCGCAAAGAGTCAGACACGACTGAGCAACTGAACTGAACGGAACTGATGATTTTTCGTTGCAAGAACGTCATGTAAATGTAATCAAATACCAGTGAATCTTTTGACACTGGCATTTTTCATCAGCAATATTCCCTCTAGATCCATGCAAGTTGTTAAGTATCAATATTTTGAACTTTTTACTGCTTCATAGTATCCCATAGTATTGATGTACCATAATTTATTTAACTACTCATTTGTTGATGGACACCTGTATCACTTACTATTACTAAGTATTATAAATAAACCTGTTATAAACACCCATGTACAATTTTTATTTCTCTCAGATACCCAAATGTTCGCTATTTATCATAGCAAATTAGCTTTCCTTATGATATTAATAGATATTTTGTATAGCTTACTGTCTGTTGCTAACACATTTTTTCCTATGAACATTTTTGAAATAATTTTTCTTAACTATCTCACAAACTTTAATGATAATCATTAATTGGGAAATAGTGATAAAATCCTTCTCTATTCTTATAGACAGGTTAGTATCTCTTTGTAGGTCTGTTAACATGCAAACTATATTTTAAGGATAAGGTATTCATTGGATACAAGTAGAAAATTATATCTTCTTGATTATTTTGTGTCCTTATGTAACAGTCACTTTTATCTTTGGTAATGCTTTCTTTTCTTAAAGTTTATTTTTTTCTGATGTTAATATGGCTTTACAACCTTCTTTAATGTGGCTTATTATATTCTACATTTCATTTTCTGCTTCATAACTGTGTCATGCCATATTTTTGAAAAGCTAATTAGATACTCTATAATTTCTCATGGATAGTTGAGCCCTACATTCATAGTGATTAGTCATATATTTGGATTTATTTCTACCTTCTTGTTTAGGGAATTTCTTTCTGGGTTTCTCCTTCTCTGCTTTCCGGCATTTCTCTGATTCATTTCCCAGTCTGAGCCTTCCATCAGTCAAAGCTTTGCAGCTGTGACTCTGATGTCTATGTTCCTTCTGGCTTTTAAGGTATCTAGTTTTGTTTCGGTGGGGCTTTATTTTGGTTTTGTTTTTTGTCTTTTGTATTTTGGTTACGTTTTATTTTGCTTACTTCGAGCTCATATTTTTGAAGAATATTTGAAATGTGTGAGTCCTGGGCTGAGAGTCTGTTCCTTGGAAGAAAATGAGCATTGGTTCCTGCCAGGTATAGTGACAGTATAGACCCATCTAGTCCTAAATAAATTCTGCTGAGGTTTTCAGAAACCCAGGGAGTTTGAACTCAAGCTTTAAACTCAAGTGAAGCCTGGATTTTGGTTACAAATTCTCATGGGGATATTTTTATATTCTTTCCACCAGCCTGAGTGAGAACCATGAACAGTCCCTTGCAATTCTCTCTCAGCAGAACAGACCTTTTTAAATTTATGAATTTATTCAACATGTATTTATTGAGCTTCTGTTCTGTCTCTGAGTGTGTGGAGCCCTGTTCTAAGTTCTTTGATGCATCTTTTTTGGTGCATTTGTTTGATGTAAACAAAACAGAGAGACTTCTCTGCCTCTGTGGAACTTTACATCCCGCATGAGAAACAGAAAATTAAATAAAAATAATAAGCAACAAAATAAATTGCTTGGTATGATCAAACGTGAGAAGTGCGACTGACAAGAGAAATAAGCAGAGAAGGTCAGAGACGTGTGGAAGTAATCTTTGTCTTTCTCTTCATCTCCTCACTTATTTTTTTTCTACCAAAGTGACTCCTGGACAGACTCTTGTCTTTCATGGTATGGTTTTATGTCTATTAAGTGCTCATTTTGCAAGTGTACGATGTTTTTTGATCCTCAAACTATTTAAGATATAGTTGCTGTCTTTGGCAATAAACCAACTTTTTCACGGTCGAAAAAGTGTGAAGTGTTAAAACTAAGATGCAGACAGACATAATGACTGCATTGTGTTTTCACTTGCCTACAATGGGACACCAAATCATTCTTAAGTAAGCAGACAATAAAATGCACTTGTTCTAGGAGATCTGGGAATAGGTCATCTTCAGAGAATTCAGAGATTTGAAGGATATCAACTAACTCTCATCTGACCTGAATCCTTGGTTCAAAATTGTCCCTTTCTGTCAGTCACATGTTCCCCTACTATCCATATAATTCCTCCCAGGGTGGAGTGGGGGCATGTGAGGAGGTGGGGAGATATAGAGCGAGAGAATGACCACAGACTGCTTCAGGATAGCAATAGTGATCCCCGATCAAGAGTGGTTTTGTTCTCTAGGTTTTATCCTCTCTGAATGAGTCAAAAGTACAGCCAAGGATAAATAACCAAACAAGCTAATGAGGTATGACTACTGGAAGGCCTATCACAACCAGACAATGCAAGAAAGGGGGATAGTCCCCAAAAGACATTTAGAAAGTATGCCACATATAGCTTTGCAATGTCCAAGTTATATGACCATCTTGGTTATACAAGAAGTTATACAACAATCTTTAAAGAACCATAAAAGAGTAAAAATACAAAACAATGACCAAATAGAAACCGTGGGCCCAAAGAAAACATAAGCATCTACCTACAGGACAAATGCTGCATGATTTTGTTTTAAACACTTAATGTAATTTTCCTTCTTTCTCTTATTTTAAGAACTACAGTGGCTCACTTAAGGAATGCCATGGTCCCACACATGTAGTCACTGTCATCTTTGAACAGAAGAAGTCTAGAGAGGAATCTTGTTTTGCAAAGTTTGTTTCTCGGATGAGCAGCATCAGTACCACTGAGGGTTCATGGGAGATTCAGGATCTCAGGCTCCACCTCAGACATACTGAATCAATAATTCACATGTGTATCAGGGTCAGATAAATGTTAGAGCCACTGTGCCTAGAGGGGTTCTTATCCAGACTTACCTACAAGCTGGGTGATGTTGGGCAAATGTCTTAATCTCACCTTCACTTTTATTATCTTCTAACCAGGGTGAGTCTTTAATAGCAAACACTTCAATGTTAAAAAATAAAATATGCATTATATGCTTATCAGATGGCACAACACATTGAAATATTCAATAAAAATGACATTTTTAATTGAATCTTTAAATTTCAGCTAGATTATTCATAACCTGTACTGGAACATTCATGGGAAAACCACAGCAGAAAAAAAACACATGAGTGAGTAAGCTCTTTGGTATTCAAAGTACAGTGAAAATTAACATTCTCTTTGATTATTTTTGTTTTCAGTTTTAGTGTTCAGTCTATGCTCTGTTTACTTAGATGGACTGCTGCAGAATGCTGGAGCAGCAGCTGCATGGTGCTGGAGCAGCTGTGAGGAGATAACCTGTGTCCAAGGGCAGAGAAGCCCAGCAAGACAGTAGGCACTGGAGCAGCGGCTGTGCAGCACTGGAGTGACTTTGAGGAGAATACCCCATATTCAAGGGCAAAGGAGAAACCCCAGTAAGACGGTAGGAGGGTCAAAATCATGTTTTGAATCAAACCCCATACCTGCCAGAGACGTTCAGAGGGCTCAAACAAATCTTTTGTGCACCAGGACCCAGAGACCCCACAGAGACTTAGACAGAACTGTGTTTGAGTGTCTACTGCAGAGGTACAGGTAAGCAGTGGACTGCTGCAGGGGCAGGGGTTCTGGGTGCATCAGACCTGGGTATGGCATAAGCCCTCTTGGATGAGGTCACCATTAAGCCCACCATGCCAGAATTTACACAGGATGGGGGAAACAGACTCTTGGAGGGCACAAACAGAACCTTATGTGCACTAGGACCCAAGAGAAAGGAGCAGTGACCCCCACAAGAGACTGACCCAGACTTGCCAATGAGTGTCCAGGAGTCTCTGGCAGAGGTGTGGATTGGTGGCGGCCTGCTGCAGGGTTGGGGTGTGCACCCAGGGAGCACTGAGTGTAGTAATGCCTGCTTGGGACCTTTTGAAAGAAGTTGCCATTATCTCCCCCATTGTTTGGCCCCAGGCAAATGACAGGGAGGGAACACAGCTCCACCCATCAACAGAAAATTGGATTAAAGATTCACTGAGCATGGACATGGAACAACAGACTGGTTCCAAATAGGAAAAGGAGTTCGTCAAGGCTATATATTGTCACCCTGCCTATTTAACTTCTATGCAGAGTACATCATGAGAAACGCTGGACTGGAAGAAACACAAGCTGGAATCAAGATTGCCGGGAGAAATATCAATAACCTCAGATATGCAGATGACACCACCCTTATGGCAGAAAGTGAAGAGGAACTCAAAAGCCTCTTGATGAAAGTGAAAGTGGAGAGTGAAAAAGTTGGCTTAAAGCTCAACATTCAGAAAATGAAGACCATGGCATCTGGTCCCATCACTTCATGGGAAATAGATGGGGAAACAGTAGAAACACTGTCAGACTTTATTTTTTGGGGTTCCAAAATCACTTCAGATGGTGACTGCAGCCATGAAATTAAAAGACACTTACTCCTTGGAAGGAAAGTTATGACCAACCTAGATAGCATATTCAAAAGCAGGGACTTTACTTTGCCAACAAAGGTCTGTCTAGTCAAGGTTATAGTTTTTCCTGTGGTCATGTATGAATATGAGAGTTGGACTGTGAAGAAGGCTGAGCACCGAAGAATTGATGCTTTTGAACTGAGGTGTTGGAGAAGACTCTTGAGAGTCCCTTGGACTGCAAGGAGATCCAACCAGTCCATTCTGAAGGAGATCAGCCCTGGGATTTCTTTGGAAGGCGTGATGCTAAAGCTGAAACTCCAGTCCTTTGGCCACCTCATGCGAAGAGTTGACTCATTGGAAAAGACTCTGATGCTGGGAGGGATTGGGGGCAGGAGG
Organism: Bos grunniens; assembly: GCF_055505025.1. Taxonomy (NCBI): domain Eukaryota; kingdom Metazoa; phylum Chordata; class Mammalia; order Artiodactyla; family Bovidae; genus Bos; species Bos grunniens. The sequence goes on along the minus strand of NC_141178.1, from coordinate 61,636,821 downwards.
AGAAGGGGACGACAGAGGATGAGATGGCTGGATGGCATCACTGACTCGATGGACGTGAGTCTGGGTGAACTCCAGGAGCTGGTGATGGACAGGGAGGCCTGGTGTGCTGTGATTCATGGGGTCGCAAAGAGTCGGACACGACTGAGTGACTGAACTGAACTGAACTGAGCATGGTCTGATTACTGATTACTGAGCATGATTTGCTGAGCTTCTGCTAACAGAAGCAGAAAATATTTAGAAGAGGTGGCAAGAATACACAGAAGAACTGTACAAAAAAGATCTTCATGACCCAGATAATCACAATGGTATAATCACTCACCTAGAGCCAGACATCCTGGAATGTGCAGTCAAGTGGGCCTTAGAAAGCATCACTACAAACAAAGCTAGTGGAGGTGATGGAATTCCAGTTGAGCTATTCCAAATCCTGAAAGATGATGCTGTGAAAGTGCTGCACTCAATATGCCAGCAAATTTGGAAAACTCAGCAGTGGCCACAGGACTGGAAAAGGTCAGTTTTCATTTCAATCCCAAGGAAAGGCAATCCCAAAGAATGCTCAAACTACCACACAATTGGACTCATCTCACACACTAGCAAAGTGATGCTCAATATTCTCCAAGCCAGGCTTCAGCAATCCATGAACCGTGAACTTCCTGATGTTCAAGCTGGTTTTAGAAAAGGCAGAGGAACCAGAGATCAAATTGCCAACATCCGCTGGATCATCAAAAAAGCAAGAGAGTTCCAGAGAAACGTCTATTTCTGCTTTATTGACTATGCCAAAGCCTTTGTGTGGATCACAATAAACTGTGGAAAATTCTGAAAGAGATGGGAATCCCAGACCACCTGACCTGCCTCTTGAGAAACCTATATGCAGGTCAGGAAGCAACAGTTAGAACTGGACATGGAACAACAGACTGGTTCCAAATAGGAAAAGGAGTATGTCAAGGCTGTATATTGTCACCCTGCCTATTTAACTTCTATGCAGAGTACATCATGAGAAACGCTGGGCTGGGAGAAGCACAAGCTGGAGTCAAGATTGCTGGGAGAAATATCAATAACCTCAGATAAGCAGATGACACCACCCTTATGGCAGAAAGTGAAGAGGAACTAAAAAGCTTCTTGATGAAAGTGAAAGAGGAGAGTGAAAAAGTTGGCTTAAAGCTCAACATTCAGAAAATGAAGATCATGGCATCTGGTCCCATCACTTCATGGGAAATAGATGGGGAAACAGTGTCAGACTTTACTTTTTGGGGCTCCAAAATAACTGCAGATGGTGATTGCAGCCATGAAATTAAAAGACACTTACTCCTTGGAGGGAAAGTTATGACCAACCTAAATAGCATATTAAAAAGCAGAGACACTACTTTGCCAACAAAGGTTCGTGTAGTCAAGGCTATGGGTTTCCAGTGGTCATGTATGAATGTGAGAGTTGGACTGTGAAGAAAGCTGAGTGCTGAAGAATTGATGCTTTTGAACTGTGGTGTTGGAGAAGACTCTTGAGAGTCCCTTGGACCACAAGGGGATCCAACCAGTTCATCCTAAAGGAGATCAGACCTGCATGTTCATTGGAAGGACTGATGCTGAAGCTGAAACTCCAATAATTTGGCCACCTCATGTGAAGAGTTGACTCATTGGAAAAGACCCTGTTGCTGGGAGGGATTGGGGGCAGGAGGAGAAGAGGATGACAGAGGACGAGATGGCCGGATGGCATCACTGACTCGATGGACATGAGTTTGGGTAAACTCCGGGAGTTGGTGATGGACAGGGAGGCCTGGCATGCTGCAATTCATGGGGTCGCAAAGAGTCGGACACGACTGAGTGACTGAACTGAACTAAACTGAACTGAGCATGGTCCCACCCATCAGAGCGAGACCCAGTTTCCCCCTCAGTCAGTCTCTCCCATCAGGAAGCTTCCATAAGCCTCTTATCCTTCTCCATCAGAGGGCAGACAGATTGAAAACCACAATCACAGAAAACTAACCAAACTGCTCACATGGACCACAGCCTTGTGTAACTCAATGAAATTATAAGTCATGCCATGTAGGGCATGTTAGAGAGTTCTGACAAAACATGGGCCACTGGAGTAGGGAATGGCAAACTATTTCGGTATTCTTCCCTTGAGAACACCATGAACAGTATGAAAAGGCAAAAAGATAGGACATGAAAGATGAACTCCCCAGGTCACTAGGTGCCAAATATACTACTGGAGATCAGTGGAGAAATAACTCCACAAAGAATGAAGAGATAGAGCCAAAGCAAAAAAAAAAAAAAAAAAAAGTCCACCCAATTGTGGATGTGACCAGTGATAGAAGTAAAGTCTGAGGCTGTAAATGCAATATTGCATAAGAACCTGGAATGTTAGTTCCATGAATCCTGGCCAATTAGAAGTGGTCCAACAGGAGATGTCAAGAGTGAACATAGACATTTGAGGAATCCGCAAACTAAAATGGACTGGAATGGGTGAATTTAACTCAGATGTCCATTATATCCACTACTGTGGGCAAGAACCCCTTAGAAGAAATGGAGTTGCCATCATAGTCAACAAAAGAGTCCAAAATGCAGTACTTGGGTGCAATTTCAAAAAAAAAAAAGACAGAATGATCTCTGTCTGTTTCCAAGGTAAATCATTCAATATCACAGTAATCCAAATCTATGCCCTGACGAGTAATGCTGAAGAAGCTGAAGTTGAATGGTTCTATGAAGACCTATAAGACCTTCTAGAACTAACTCCCAAAAAAGATGTCCTTTTCATAAGAGGGGACTAGAATGCAAAGATGTAATAATGGTAAATGCACACATTAAAGGTGTATAGTGGCTAGTAGAGATCCTAAGTATTCTTTGGAAGGACTGATGCTGAAGATGAAGCTCCAGTACTTTGGCCAACTGATGCGAAGAGCTGATTTATTGGAAAAAACCCTGATGCTGGGAAAGATTGAAGGCAGGAGGAGAAGGGGACGACAGATGATGAAATGATTGGATGGCATCACGGACTTGATGGACATGAATTTGAGTAAACTCCGGGAGTGGGTGATGGACAGGGAGGCCTGGTGTGCTACAGTCCATGGGGTTGCAGACAGTTGCAGAGACTGAACTGACTGACTGATTTTAGTTTTTGACATTTAATGGCTAGCTTTAGTGCTGAGTATTACAATTTTGTTTATATAAAACCTGAACAGATGTAGAAAATTTTGTAACTTAATATTTATGGAATGCTATTTTCTATAAATACTTAGAGCATAATAAGGTCATTTATACATTAAAAAGGTAAATGTTATACTACCCTTAGTATTATTACAAAAACTAACAGATCAGATCAGATCTATTCAGTCGTGTCCAACTCTTTGCAATCCCATGAATCACAGCACGCCAGGCCTCCCTGTCCATCAACAACTCCCGGAGTTCACTCAGACTGACGTCCATCGAGTCAGTGATGCCATCCAGCCATCTCATCCTCTGTCGTCCCCTTCTCCTCCTGCCCCCAATCCCTCCCAGCATCAGAGTCTTTTCCAATGAGTCAACTCTTCGCATGAGGTGGCCAAAGGACTGGAGTTTCAGCTTTTGCATCATTCCTTCCAAAGAAATCCCACGGCTGATCTCCTTCAGAATGGACTGGTTGGATCTCCTTGCAGTCCAAGGGACTCTCAAGAGTCTTCTCCAACACCACAGTTCAAAAGCATCAATTCTTCGGCACTCAGCCTTCTTCACAGTCCAACTCTCACATCCATATATGACCACAGGAAAAACCATAGCCTTGACTAGACGAACCTTTGTTGGCAAAGTAATGTCTCTGCTTTTCAATATGCTATCTAGGTTGGTCATAACTTTCCTTCCAAGGAGTAAGTGTCTTTTAATTTCATGGCTGCAGTCACCATCTGAAGTGATTTTGGAGCCCAGAAAAATAAAGTCTGACACTGTTTCCACTGTTTCCCCATCTTTTTCCCATGAAGTGATGGGACTGGATGCCATGGTCTTCATTTTCTGAATGTTGAGCTTTAAGCCAACTTTTTCACTCTCCTCTTTCACTTTCATCAAGAGGCTTTTGAGTTCCTCTTCACTTTCTGCCATAAGGGTGGTGTCATCTGCATATCTGAGGTTACTGATATTTCTCCCAGCAATCTTGATTCCAGCTTGTGTTTCTTCCAGTCCAGCGTTTCTCATGATGTACTCTGCATAGAAGTTAAATAGGCAGGGTGACAATATACAGCCTTGACATACTCCTTTTCCTATTTGGAACCAGTCTGTTGTTCCATGTCCAGTTCTAACTGTTGCTTCCTGACCTGCATACAAATTTCTCAAGAGGCAGATCAGGTGGTCTGGGATTCCTATCTCTTTCAGAATTTTCCACAGTTTATTGTGATCCACAAAGTCAAGGGCTTTGGCATAGTCAATAAAACAGAAATAGATGTTTTTCTGGAACTCTCTTGCTTTTTCAATGATCCAGTGGATGTTGGCAATTTGATCTCTGGTTCCTCTGCCTTTTCTAAAACCAGCTTGAACGTCTGGAAGTTCATGGTTCACATATTGCTGAAGCCTGGCTTGGAGAATTTTTAGCATTACTTTACTAGCGTGTGAGATGAGTGCTATCGTGTGGTAGTTTGAGCATTCTTTGGCATTGCCTTTCTTTGGGATTGAAATGAAAACTGACCTTTTCCAGTCCTGTGGCCACTGCTGAGTTTTCCAAATTTGCTGGCATATTGAGTGCAGCACTTTCACAGCATCATCTTTCAGGATTTGGAATAGCTCAACTGGAATTCCATCACCTCCACTAGCTTTGTTTGTAGTGATGCTTTCTAAGGCCCACTTGACTGCACATTCCAGGATGTCTGGCTCTAGGTCAGTGATCACACCATTGTGATTATCTGGGTCGTGAAGATCTTTTTTGTACAGTTCTTCTGTGTATTCTTGTCATCGCTTCTTAATATCTTCTGCTTCTCTTAGGTCCATACCATTTCTGTCCTTTATCGAGCCCATCTTTGCATGAAATGTTCCTTTGGTATCTCTGATTTTCTTGAAGAGATCCCTAGTCTTTCCCATTCTGTTGTTTTCTTCTATTTCTTTGCATTGATCGCTGAAGAAGGCTTTCTTATCTCTCCTTGCTATTCTTTGGAACTCTGCATTCAGATGTTTATATCTTTCCTTTTCTCATTTGCTTTTCACTTCTCTTCTTTTCACAGCTATTTGTAAGGCCTCCCCAGACAGCCATTTTGCTTTTTTGCATTTCTTTTCCATGAAGCAGAAAATTAATTTTTATATTTAATATTATATTATATTTAATACTATATAATATATTTAGTCCAAATAACATGAGGAATACCACCTGGTCATGTATTATCTGCTGATTTGTGGCAGCCCTGCATTGAGCTGCATGCTCCCTTCCTTAGCTTTCCTTGTACACCTATTTTTCCTTCTGTAAATTGCCCCATCTCCAACCTTACCCACACACCTCATAATGACTGTAACAGCTGCCATGTATCTACCTACTCGTAGAACTCACCTTGCTCATAAGTACAGAATTCCAACAGAAATCACACAAAGCAAATAAACAACAAAATTAGAACACGCCTCACCCAGCATTTTCCTTCCAAATATATCCTTTGCTTTTTTTTTTAAGATTTAATAATTTTATTTATTTATGGCTACACTGGGTCTTTGTTGCTGCATGCGGGGCCTTCTCCAGTTGTGGCGAGTGGGGTCTATTCTCTAGCTGTGTGTGCAGGCTTCTCATTGCAGTGGCTTCTCTTGCTGCAGAGCAAAGGCTCTAAGATATGTGGGCTCTGTGGTTGTGGCTCATGGGCTTAGCTGCTCCACAGCATGTGGGATGTTCCTGCATCTGGGATCAAACCCATGTCCCCTGCATTGTCAGGCAGATTCTTAGCCACTGAGCCATCAGGGAAGCCACTTTTGCTTGGGTTTTATCTGCTGCCTTGGTGACATGAATAGACCATTAACCTCTAACTAAAACTCCTCAACCTCACTCAAGAGTCTAAAGCACATTTCAGTCAGAAAAGCCCTCAGTAAAGGCCTTGAGATCCAGCAAGTCCTCCTGGTTCAGAGCACCTCAGAGGCTCAAGCTCAGCTCTTGGAGGAACACTGGGTGGTGGGGCTTGATGACAGGGCCCAGAAGGGAGAAGGCAGATCACACATCGACCTTTGGCCTTGCCTGTCCAGCCTACACCATCGGTCACTGGAGACCATGTGTTTCTTTGCTTCCCTGTTCCTTGGTATCGGAGCATCTGCTGTTCTTTCTAAGGGAGGACACCCTGCAGTGAACCAGACTTGGTGATCAGAGCTGTGAGGACTCCACCTGGAACCTGGCAGTGAGACCTCGAAGCCAGCAGGATCTGGGCCAGAAGAGCAGGCTGCACATTTCTGCAACAAGCCTTGGTGGTGGTCACATCACCTTTACGCTAAGCTTTGTATCTGACTCCTGCTGACCCAGCACTGCTAAAGTTAGGGATGGTGGCATCAGGGCTCAGGACTGTCCTACGGGATTTATCTGAGCCACTTTGCACCACCCCTCCTTCCACCATAGGACTTCCCTACCTGGAGCAGGTGGAATGGTCTATTCCACAGTCCCCAATGTTTTGGCACCAGGGACTGGTTTTGTAAAAGAGCATTTTTCCACAGACTAGGGTGGTGAAATGGTTTCAAGTGCTGATTTAAGTGCATTCATGGTGCTGCTGCTGCTAAGTCGCTTCAGTCGTGTCCGACTCTGTGCAACCCCATAGATGGCAGCCCACCAGGCTCCTCCAGCCATGGGATTCTCCAGGCAAGAACACTGGAGTGGGTTGCCATTCACGGTGCACTTTATTTCTATTATTATTGTATCAGCTCCGCCTCAGGTCATCAGGCGTTAGATCTCACAGGGTGGGGAGCCCTGGTTTACAGGACTCCTAGGGTGCCCACCTGCGCGGTAGGATCTAAAAGACTCAGATCCCTGACTGCATGTTTGATACTGCCCAGCTGGCACCTCAGAACCCCTAGTATCAATCCGCTGACCTTCTCATTACCTTGCTGGACTCAGTTACAGCCCACTGTCTGGTATTTGGTAGGAAACTGAAACAGTCTTGGGTTTCATCTTTGCCCGTTCTTGATTTCAGGAAAATGACCTCAGCAAAACTGAGGCTATGATGGGTTTTTCACTATGCTAATATTCTTCCCTAAAGAAGTCACCTTCTTCACATCACTTTTCCCACACCTATTCAATGCTCATCTCTCCTTAAGATTTAACATTTTCCAACTTTGCTCACAGGGTTCCCAGGTAGCTCAGTGGTAAAGAATCCCCCTGCCAATGCAGGAGACATGGGTTCAATCCCTAAGTTGGGAAGATCCCCTGGAGAAGGAAATGGAAACCCACTCCAGTATTCTTGTCTGAAAAATTCCATGGACAGAGGAGCCTGGCGGGCCACAGTCCATGGAGTAGCAAAGGAGTCAGACATGACTTAGCGACTAAAAACAACAACCTTGTTCACAGCTGATCAAATACCATAAAAAACTACAGAGAATAATGGTTGTCACAAAAGATGAGATCTGTATCAGGCTGAAGGGCAGGGAATGTTGCTCTAAGTACTTACTTTTCAGTGGAGAACTTAAATGACAAGCAATCACGAAGAAAAGAGTATCCAAAGTCACTTATTCAGTGAAGGATTAATCACATTGACCGAGTAAAGAAAAGGAACACGAGTAGCTGTAGGCCTTAATGGATGGAAAACGGTGGAGAATACAGGTGCGTAGAGAAGTCATCTCTGCCATCAGTGGAAAAAGATGGGCTCCTGGGCTTTCATTGTCCTTAAGCGTAATGAATCTTTCTCGAACTGTTTAGACCCTGGCTGTTACTCTTCCTCTCTTCACTTGCAGATGGTTGTCTGGACTTTGAATTGCTGCTCTTTGTAGCTATTCTTTGCTATTTACATCTCTAGTGACCCTGTTTACCACTTCTATGCATCTATTTCTCACACCTCTGTATTCAGATATAACCCCTCTCTTATTTGCATTCTAATAAGACTTCCTATAGTATCCAGTAGCACTTTAATTTTAAAATGTAAGTCAAGCAAATAGTTTTAGGTCCTGACAATAGTGCCTTGACTTTAATTTTTTTCTGCTAATTGTGAAGAAAAGGTAATAAAGCATTCTGAATACACCACCTGGCCTGGTGAAAGAGCATTAAGAATATTATTTTATACCAGTAAAATCTATTTTTACTTTTTAAAGAGTCCAACTGCAGATTCAATTTAAATTCTTGTTTTTGCATCTGATTTTAAGTGCTTCAAAAACAGCTTCAAGCATCACACCTCATTAGATGACTTTAATTACAGTTTTTAAAATATATGAATAGCAAATGCATTCTGTCTAGCAGGGACATAACTTCAAATAATGCTATTTTCATTATGTGAAGCAGGCATAATGTTTGGATGGTATTCATATCTTCTTTAAAGTTTAAAGCCTTTTTCCCCTTGGCTTTCTCTGCTTTCATATGTTTATGAGTCTAAACTATACAGCAAAATATTACTTTTATATTAACAGAAAACTAAATTTCAGAAGAAGCTCTGACATTGACACGCTGAAATTGATTCCAGCCTCTGGCTTAAATCTTCCAGTCCCTCAGGCAGTGTTAGCGCGCACCAGCATCTCAGCAAGTTCCCATGTCTAAACGTGCTTTAATCATCCAAGAGCTGCTTAGACACCAGACTCACTTCTAGTTTAAGAATCGAATGTAATACTTATCTTCCCAATATCCCTAAAGATACTAATAAATCTAAAAACTGCTTAATATTCTGTTTTTACTTCATTTTTATATTTTCGAATTTCAGTGGAACAGTTCAGTACATCACAATCTTGTGCAAGTACCACTTCCGTCTAGTTCCAAAATATTTCTGTCAATCCAGAGTAAATCCCCCTACCCAGTAAGCAATTTTCCCGATTCCTTGCTGCCCTTCCCAACCTCTGCCCTTGGCAAACAACCATCGCCATTCTGTCTCCAAGAGTTTGTTTGTTATGGTTATTTCACATACATGGAATCAACACAATGTGAATTTTACATCAGGCATCCTAAAATGTTGTCACACACATCTGTGCTGTAGCTTGTCCCAGCCCTTCAATGGCTGAATGATATTCCATTGTATTCACAGCCCACATTTGTTTATCCATCCATCAGCTGAAAGGCATTTGGTCTGTCTTCACCTTTTGGCTGTTGGGAATAGTCCTGTGGTGAACATTGTATCTGTACACTGGTTTGGGTCTCTCTTATCAACTATTCAGTTATATACTAAAGAGTGGAATTACAGGATCAAGTGGTAATTCTATGTTTAACTTTTTGTGGAGTTGCCAAACTATTTCCAAACTATTTCAAACTATGTAAAAATGGAAATTTTACATTCCCTGCAGATTTTTATGAAGATTCCACTTTTTCCTTAGCTCACTCAAACCTATCATTTCCTGTTTTGTTTTGTTTTGTTTTGTTTTAATATGTATTAGAGAATCCCAGAGGGTGTGGAATGGTGTCCCAGTGTGGTTTTGACTCACATTTATCTTAGGAATAATGATGTTGAGCATGCTTTTGTGTGCTTGTTAGACAGTTGCCTATATTCTTTGAAAAAAACATTTTTCAAGTCCTTTGCACATCTTCCTGTAATTTTTTTGGTTTGTTTTTATTTGTTGTAAAAATACTTAATGTACCCTTGACACTAGTCTTTATCAGGTATGTGCTTAGTCGCTCAGTCATGTCTGACTCTTTACGACTTCATGGACTGTAGCCCACCAGGTTCCTCTGTCCATGGAGATTCTCCATCTAGAATACTGGAGTGGGTTGCCATGCTCTCCTCCAGAGGATCTTCCCAACCCAGGGATCAAACCCAGGTCTCCCGCATTGCACATGGATTCTTTCCTATCTGAGCCATAGGGAAGTCTTTATCAGGTATAAGAGCTGCAATATTCTCCCATTCTGTAGGCTGTCTTTTCACTTTCTTGGTAATGTCTTCTGATACACAAAGTTTTCAGCTTTGATAGTTAGACTATCTGTTTGTTATTCTGTGCCAGTGTTTTTGGAGTCATATCTAAGAATCTCTTGGCATTTATTTTGGATATTTCTCAGCCATTATTTCAAATATTTCTTTTGCTCTGTTCTCACATTCTTCTCATACTGTAATTTCATAGACCTGAGTGTCCCGTATCCCCTGGATATCCCTTTTTGTTTTACTTTCCTTTTCTCTTTGCATTTCAGTTTCAATTAACACATCTTCAGGAACACTGACTCCTTCCTTGGTGCTGTTCAGTCTATAAATGAGCTAACTCAAGATATTCTTCATTTATGATCCTATGATTCTAATTTTCTAACATTTTCTTTTTTCTTAGCATTTCCATTTATCTACTTATATTATCTATCTGATCTTTTATGTTTTCTGCTTTTCCCTTTAGCCCTCCAGGCTCCTCTGTCCATGGGGATTCTCCAGACAAGAATACTGGAGTGGGTTGCCATTCCCTTCTCCAGGGGATCTTTCTGACCCAGGTATTGAACTTGAGTCTCCTGTATTGCAGGCAGATTCTTTACCATCTGAGCCACCAGAGAATCCCATTAAAATATTAATCATTGTTATTTACATTGTCTATCAGATAATTCACAATATCTGTTTTATATTTGAATCTAGTTTTGATGACTTCTTTGTTTCTTCAGATTGTTTTCTCTCGCCTTTTGGCTGCTTTATAATTTTCATTATCAATATGCAATGTTATATAGGTAGTAGAATTAAGGTAAACAGGTCCTTAGTGTAAGTATTCACGTTGATTTGGCCAAGAGTTGGGCGATACCTACCTTTTTAGATATAGATGCAAGAGTCTTCAAATTTCTATCATCCTTGTTTTTGTCTTTGTTCTGGACTGTAGGCTTTCATCGGCTTCCCAAGTGGCTCAGTGGGTAAAGAATCCACCTGCAATGCAGGAGACATGGGTTGGATTCCTGGGTCTGGAAGATCCCCTGGAGGAGGGCATGGCAACCCACTCAGGTATTCTTGCCTGGAGAATCCCATGGACAGAGGAGCCTGGTAGGTTACAGTCCATGGGACTGCATAAAGTCAGACATGACTGAAGCGACTGAGCATGCACGCACAAGTAGGCTTTCATACTACATGTTTTGGTAAGGTTGTGGCAGGGGACTTTGTATAATGTCCCAGCTAAGCCTTAGAGTTTAATTTGGCTGACGTCATGGGTCTCTGACCTTCTTGAGTGCTTCACCAGTAAAATGGTCTCTTTACCCCCTCAGAATTCTACTCCCTACCCTGCCCACTGGATTCTTAATGCATTTCTATGAATTATTAACCCCTGCTGGCTAGAGGTTTCCCTGCTCCATGTGACCCAGGAAGGCAAAGGAGAGCAAGAAGAGGAGGGATTCCCTTCCCAAATTGGCAGAACGTTTCACAGTTGGACTCTGGTACTTCCCCCCTACAGAGTAGGTCTTCAGAGAAGCCTCTGTGTTTTCCTAGTGGTTACATTTTCCCTTCTCTGCAATGTAAGAGCCATGAAGAGGACCCCATATGAAGAGCTCGATGGGGATCCTGGAGATAGAGCCCAGGAAGCAGACCCCTCACCTAGATGGTAGTCTTCAGGAGCTTCTCACTCTCATCCTAGTTCACATTCGTTCTGGGGAAGTTCACTGAAACTACCACCTCGGCGCCCCTGTAAGTTTACACCTCCGAGGACGTCTGCTCCAGGTGAACTCATCTCTATCTCTGTGCTCATTTGTCTCCACCGTTTGTGATAGTGATTTGCCCTGTTAGCTTATGATATTGGATCAATAATTTTGGGTTTCCCAGGTGGCACTATTGGTAAAGAACCTGCCTGCCAATGCAAGAGACATAAGAGACGCTGGTTTGATCCATGGGTCGGGAAGATCCCCTGGGGGAGGGCGTGGCAACCCACTCCAGTATTCTTACCTGGAGAATCGCATGGACAGAGGAGCCTGGCGGGCTACAGTCCACAGGGTTGCAAAGAGTCAGACATGACTAGAGCAACTTAACACACACACATCAATAATTTGTAAGTCCTTTCTGAAAGATCTAATGACATTTCCAATAAAAAGAGGGCATTTTGAAGGGATGTGAATATATTACTAGCTCTGACTTTTCCTAAGAAAGGAATTTTGTTTCTTTATGCAGTACGTAAAATACAGCCATTCAAAGAATACATGTCCATCATTATCTTGAAGAAAATTATGCTAGAAAAATTAAATAATTTAAATGTTTAGTCTTATTAAAATAACTTTATACTACATATTATTTCTTTAAAAAGTGTGTATACAATTTTCCTCTTCAACTCAGTTGGCCATACTTTTATAAATAATTCATACATAATTTTTCTTCCACTGAAAAATATTAAGAATTTATCCTTTAAATTTACATACTCCAAAAATAGGTATTTTTAGCACATTCTCCCTTTAAATATAAGATGCAAACATAGTACTTTCACTAATAATTTGCTCACTGCCTGAAACACTGCCTCAGGAATTCTAGCCTATGACATTTTGATAAAAGCAGCTGAAGAAGTGTGAAATAGTTAATTAACAGTCTTACTGAAGATAAATGAAAGATTAACATTTATGTTCACACCTGTAAATTGAAGGGAGTTCTTATTCAGATAATGAAATTGTACACCCAGTGCATTTGATCCATTTTCATCCTGAAAGACAAAAGTTAAATTATATTATCTATTTCTCCATTTAGAAATGTCAGGGACCATCATAGGCAAAGATGGGGATAGGTAGAACTATGTTAATGATAATTTTAAACTTAACTTTGGTGGATGATTAATCCTTCCTTAACACCAAAATACCAAATAATGCATTTGGTTTATTTGGCTTCGTTTTATTGTAGTGGCCCGAAAAAATTAAACTTTGAGAGAAAATGCTTTTTTAACATCTCCAGGTAATTCTACTAGAAGCCATAATATTAAACTTCAGTAGTAATGTTTTAAGGCACTGGCACATGTCACAGAATACTAGGGCTATTTAAGCTGCCCCAGAGCAAAGAAAGGAAAGGAAAAATAACAGCTTCTTTCTAAGAAACAGAAATACAACTGTATCATAAAATTGCATGTAAAAGACAACTCTAAACCTAGTTGACTTCAAATATCAATATACAAATCAAAAATAAAATAGAAACAAACAGGGACTTCCCTGGCAGCCCAGTGGTTAAGACTCCAAGCTCCCACTGCAAGGGCATGGGTTCGATTCCAGTTGGGGAACTAAGATGCCATATGCTGAGTGGTATGGCCTAAAGAAATTAAAAAAAAATTTTTTTAAGTAAATATTTACACTGTACACTGAAACAGTAATACATAGCAACTAAATGGGATTGATTCTAGGAGTGAAAGGGTGATTCTAATTAAGGTATACATTCATATGTTTATATGTATACATCTTAATATGAAAAGAATGTGATAATCTATATATAATGTGATAACCTATTTACTTGTACAGAAAACATCTGACAAAACATCACCCTGAAAAGATAACTAAAAGGTATATGAAATAGGAATCCGTGTATCTTTTTTTATTATAATAAATAAAAAATATATTCTTAGCCTAAAACCCAGCATTGTGTTTATTTATTTAATGCACCACTAAAGTGAGGAACTAGGCAAGAATGGTCATATCAGTTAAAACGGCATTGTAGGGAGCTCCAAGGGTCTGGCCCTCGATAGAATGTTGGGGGGGGGGGGGGGAAACAGCTAAATCTGTCAGAATCAAGTTCATCAGAACTGTCAGTTCAGTTCAGTCGCTCAGTCATGTCTGACTCTTTGTGACCCCATGAACTGCAGCACACCAGGCCTCCCTGTCCATCACCAACTCCCGGAGTCCACCCAAACCCATGTCCACTGAGTCAGCGGTGCCATACAACCATCCTATCCTCTGTCATCCCCCTTTCCTCCTGCCTTCAATTTTTCCCAGCATCAGGGTCTTTTCCAATGAGTCAGTTCTTCACATCAGGTGGCCAAAGTATTGGAGTTTCAACATCAGTCCTTCCAATGAACACCCAGGACTGATCTCCTTTAGGATGGACTGGTTGGATTTCCTCACAGTCCATGGGACTCTCAAGGGTCTTCTCCAACACCACAGTTCAAAAGCATCAATTCTTCGGCGCTCAGCTTTCTTCACAGTCCAACTCTCACATCCATACATGACCACTGGAAAACCACGGCCTTGACTAGATGGACCTTTGTTGGCAAAGTAATGTCTCTGCTTTTTAATATGCTGTCTAGGTTGGTCAATTCTCCAAGCCAGGCTTCAGCAATACGTGAACCGTGAACTTCCTGATGTTCAAGCTGGTTTTAGAAAAGGCAGAGGAACCAAGATCAAATTGCCAACATCGGCTGGATCAAGGAAAAAGCAAGAGAGTTCCAGAAAAACATCTATTTCTGCTTTATTGACTATGCCAAAGCCTTTTACTGTGTGGCTTACAATAAACTGTGGAAAATTTTGAAAGAGATGGGAATACCAGACCACCTGATCTGCCTCTTGAGAAATCTGTATGCAGGTCAGGAAGCAACAGTTAGAACTGGACATGGAACAACAGACTGTTTCCAAATAGGAAAAGGAGTACGTCAAGGATGTATATTATCACCCTGCTTATTTAACTTCTATGCAGAGTACATCATGAGAAACGCTGGACTGGAAGAAACACAAGCTGGAATCAAGATTGCTGGGAGAAATATCAATAACCTCAGATATGCAGATGACACCACCCTTATGGCAGAATGTGAAGAGGAACTCAAAAGCCTCTTGATGAAAGTGAAAGAAGAGAGTGAAAAAGTTGGCTTAAAGCTCAACATTCAGAAAACGAAGATTATGGCATCTGGTCCCGTCACTTCATGGGAAATAGATGGGGAAACAGTGGAAACAGTGTCAGACTTTATTTTTGGGGGCTCCAAAATCACTGCAGATGGTGACTGCAGCCATGAAATTAAAAGACGCTTACTCCTTGGAAGAAAAGTTATGTCCAACCTAGATAGCATATTTAAAAGCAGAGACATCACTTTGCCAACAAAGGTCCGTCTAGTGAAGGCTATGGTTTTTCCTGTGGTCATGTTGAGAGTTGGACTGTGAAGAAAGCTGAGTGCCAAAGAATTGATGCTTTTGAACTGTGGTGTTGGAGAAGACTCTTGAGAGTCCCTTAGACTGCAAGGAGATCCAACAAGTACGTTCTGAAGGAGATCAGCCGTGGGATTTCTTTGGAAGGAATGATGCTAAAGCTGAAACTCCAGTCCTTTGGCCACCTCATGCAAAGAGTTGACTCATTGGAAAAGACTCTGATGCTGGGAGGGATTGGGGGCAGGAGGAGAAGGGGACGACAGAGGATGAGATGGCTGGATGGCATCACTGACTCGATGGACGTGAGTCTGAGTGAAATCCGGGAGATGGTGATGGACAGGGAGGCCTGGCATGCTGCAATTCATGGGGTCGCGAAGATTCGGACACGACTGAGCAACTGAACTGACCTAGGTTGGTCATAACTTTCCTTCCTAGGAGCAAGTGTCTTTTAATTTCATGGCTGCAATCACCATCTGGAGTGATTTTGGAGCCCAGAAAAAATAAAGTCAACCACTGCTTCCACTATTTCCCAATCTATTTGCCATGAAGTGATCAGAACTCTGGAGAATAGTAAAAAAATATATAGGAATGCAATGAACGTTTCATCAGGACAAAGCTGACTTAAGCACAGTAGGAAGGCTTTGTGGCCTTTGAAATTAGTTGTGTCACTTCCCCTGTCTGGGTGGTGGCAAAGACGGTAGCCGTGTTCCCAGCATGGTGGTCTGGCTATGGAGGGAGCAGAGTGGGGTTTGTTCTCGAGGAACTGTGTTGTCTCTTAAGCTGGTCTGATGGTTTCCTGATTGACACAAAACATTTGTGTCTGTTTAGTCTAATTTGAATTCTCTTGGGGAGTGAGAGTCCTAAGTGAATAGCATTGCTTGGCAACACTGAAGTTAACAAGTGGCTGCTGCTTGGGATGAAAGATTACAGTTGGAACATAAATCGACAGGCCAAAGAGCCTTGGAGGGAAAGCCAAGGAGAGAGTTAATTCAGGGCATAAGGACTTCAGAATTCTCCAGCATATAATAGGGTACCTAGAAAGCCAGCCCCAGATCCAGGGGAAAGTCCTATTCAGGAGGAAAGGGAGAAGCTGAGGCTTGCCCCTCTCGCTGATCGTTACAGTCAGTATAAGTCGAGTGCAGGCTAATGAAGAGAAGTAAACAGACTGGCCAAGCACTGAAGGAGTGCCATAGCACAGAGCCTATCAGCACACCCTGGTACTACAGCTTTCTTCTTTCCTTTCTGTGGCTCTAAACATGTAAGGGATTCTGTGTCAAGCCAATAGCTTGCCATAATCTAAGGAAGAGACTTCAGAGACCACACATTACAAAGAATACAAGCTTTAAAAAAATAGTGTAGAGAGGCATCAAACCACAAGCAGCTACAATTGTAACAAAGAATAACAACCAAACAATTTGATTTCCAGATTTATCATATACTATTCAAAATATTCAGGTTTCAATACAAAATTATAAGACATTAAAAGAAATGTAAGTGATATCGCACTCAGAAGAAAAAAAGAACAAAAATTATCTTTTAAGAGGACAACATGGACTTACTAACAAAGACATTAAATCCACTGCTTTATATATGATCAAAAGCTATGGGAACCATGGACAAAGAACCAAGGGAAACCAAGATAATCATGTCTTAGCAAACAGAGTATGAATAGAGATAGAATTCATAATAAGGAGCCAAATACAAATTCTAGAGTTTGAAAGTACAATAACGGAAATGGAAATTTCACTAGAGAGATTCAAAAGCAGAAGAAAGAATGGCAAGGAGGGTGATAAATCAAAAGGAGAGCAGGGGGACCTAGAATTTAGCCAGTGGTGAGTTGTGCACGGCTCGAGCCCTATGCTAGGTTCTCTCTCACTAACCAAACCCACTTCCAACTTGGTCCCCTTTGAAGGAACCAATGTTGCTGTCAACACCTACATGCCATACAACTGTCCACATAACAGGAGTGATGTTTAAATTATTTAAAATTTAAAATTTATCACTTTGGTGTATTTGTAGAAAAATGAGAAACCATATAAAGGAAGGTAAAAGAATCAACTGAGGGGCCCATTCAATTTTTGAATAAACACTAGAAACAGACACTTAGAAAAATAAAATTACCTTTGGAGTTGAAAAGAAGCTTTGTAGACTTTCAAGGTTGAAAAAAAAAATAATGACAAAATAGAGTTTGGGGATACTTCTTATTGTGCTGTGTGCTATGGTCACTCAGTCATGTGTGACTCTTTGCAACCCCACAGACTGCAGCCCGCCAGGCTCCTCTATTCATGGTATTTCCGAGGCAAGAATACTGGAGTGGGTTGCCGTTTCCTCCTCCAGAGGATCTTCCCAACCCAGGGAACTCACGTCTCCTGCATTGCAGGCAGATTCTTTACCACTGTGCTTATTAAAATATTAAAATAAAATACAACAGCCTAAATGTGATAATAACCACACAAGTCTTTTGTCCTCACATCTCAGCACATTTTTGTAGCTTTTCAGCACCTCGCTGCGTTTCTTTTCATTTGAGAGAATGCTTATGTCTCTAAATGAACAGAAGATTAAAGGTATGAGAGGAATAGAGAGATATTGTTTGTCTATTACCTCCTTGCACTTTAGGGAAAAATTATACCCCAGTAATGCTCTCAAATTATTATCTGTTTACTCTTTCCTTTAAAACATACATATTTGAGAAAATGAAATGCCAAGGACTCCCCTGGTAACACTTCCTTTTGCAGCCCTCATGCTGAAAAAAGTTTCTTTGTAATGTCTAGGCTAAATTGCTTCTATTACAGTTTAAGCTAATTCTCCTCAGCTCTATCCTTAGTGAAAATAGAGGGCAATTTCCCCCAAACACAATGCTCTTGAATACAACTTAATTTACCTCTGGTCTTTTCTATCCTATATTAACTGTTTCATTAACCTTTCCCATAGAGGCTACTTAAATCTCCTTGTAACCGTATGAATTTCAGAATGAAGTTTCCTCAACTGCAAGTAATAGATGTTACAAATCCTAATTAGAAAAAAAGCATAAACTCAAATTATTTTTATTTTGTGTTGCTGCTCTACATATATCTGTATGTAATTCTGCTACATCCACATATATTACTGTACTTGCATTTTAAAAGTAAGCACTCCATTATTTTCGTATTTTTAGCTTATTGAACACTGAAATCTCTGTGTACTTCCCCCCAAAATGGTACTGAAATAGACTAAATGTGTAACTCCCATTTCAAAGTGCAGAGAAAAGAGAGAAAGGCTTTACCTCAGTGGATTCAGCTGTCAGCAGAAAGCAGAAGAGACCTTCAGAAAACAAGGTTAACAAGGAATCTAAATTATTTGTAAAATCAACAACTAAACTATACCAACAAACTAATGTTCTTCATATGTCCCAGGGGGCACTAGTGGCAAAGAGTCTGCCTGCCAATGCAGGAGACACAAGAGACTAGAATTGATTCCCTGGGGCGGGAAGATCCCCTGGAGGAGGAAATGGCACCCCACTCCAGTGTTCTTGCTTGGAGAATCCCATGGACAGAGGAGCCTGGCGGGCTACAGTCCACGGGGTCACAGAGGGTCAGACACGACTGAGCGACTGAGCACACACATAGTGAGCAAATAATCCCAGGAAAGGAAAACATGAGCCAAAGATAAAACAGTTTTCCCCACCTCTCCTCTGGAACTCTGCAAGTCTCTTTCAGCGGCACCCTCCATTTTGAGTGGTGGAAAACTTCAATTTGTGTGTGTGTGGCGGGGAGGGAGGGTGCTGTTCAAATGAAGCTGGTAGCTCCCTGGGGCTACTGGGCAATTAACTTGAGTCTGCTGAAGCCAAAACTCCAATACTTTGGCCACCTCATGCGAAGAGTTGACTCATTGGAAAAGATCCTGATGTTGGGAGGGATTGGGGGCAGGAGGAGAAGGGGATGATAGAAGATGAGATGGCTGGATGGCATCACCGACTCGATGGGCATGAGTTTGGGTGAACTCCGGGAGTTGGTGAAGGACAGGGAGGCCTGGCGTGCTGTGATTCATGGGGTCGCAGAATCGGACACGACTGAGCAATTGAACTGAATTGAACTGAGCTGGGCCCGATTGAGATGTGCCATAATGCAAATTATACACTGGAATTTGAATGTTCTAGTGCATTGGAGAAGGAAATGGCAACCCACTCCAGTGTTCTTGCCTGGAGAATCCCAGGGGCGGGGGAGCCTGGTGGGCTGCCGTCTGTGGGGTCACACAGAGTCGGACACGACTGAAGCGACTTAGCAGCAGCAGCAGCAACAGCAGTATGAAATCTGGCACCCCACTCCAGTGTTCTTGTCTGGAAAATCCCATGGACGGAGGAGCCTGGTAGGCTGCAGTCCATGGGGTTGCTAAGAGTCGGGCACGACTGAGCGACTCCACTTTCACTTTCACTTTCATGCATTGGAGAAGGAAAGGGCAACCCACTCCAGTGTTCTTGCCTGGAGAATCCCAGGGCCGGAGGAGCCTAGTGGGCTGCCGTCTATGGGGTCGCACAGAGTTGGACACGACTGAAGTAACTTAGCAGCAGCAGCAGCAGTATGAAATCAAGGATGTCAAATATCTTATTAATAATGCTTTGTGTCAACTATATATTAAAATCTTTATATGTAGATCAAATAAAATATATCAAAAGTAATGTCACTTTTAAAGCTTAGGTGGCAAGGAGGAGATTTAAAAGCATGCATGCAGGGTGCATTTACAGCCAACGTGTTCTTTCTACTGGACTGGACTGGTCTAGCCCAGGACTGGCAAACTGAAGCTGTGGGTCCAGTCAGACCTGCTGACATATTGGGGTAAATAAAGTTTTATTGGAACACTGTCAAGTCCATTCATTTACCTGTAATCCAAGGAGGTGTTTGTGCTGCAGTGGTAGAGCTGAGTGAAAAAAGAGTTAGTTACTTGGTTGTGTCCCACTCTTTTTGATCCCATGGACGGTTAACCCACCAGGTTCCTCTGTCCATGGGATTCTCCAGGCAAGAATATTGAAGTGGGTTGCCATTCTCTTCTCCATGGGACCTTCCCGACCCAGGAGTCGAACCCGTGTTGCCTGCATTGCGTGCAGACATTTTACTGTCTGAGCCACCAGGGAAGCTGAGTAGCAGTAGCAAAGCCTACTTAGTTCACAAGGTTGAAATATTCACTCTGGATCCTTACAGAGTGAGTCTGCAGACCCAGCTCTAGAAAGACAACACCAGACTCAGGGTGTGAAAGTGAGGGAGAAATTTAATTGGGATAATTTGTGGGAAGGGGAAAACAGGAAAAGATATGTCCTCTGTACAATAACTACAAAGGAAACCAAACTGCATAGCGCAGAAAATAAGTCATTTTTGTGTCTTTTGAATAAAAAAAGATTTTTAATTTTAAGGAAGCACAATTTATCCTTTTGTTCCTTTTATTTAAATATTTCATTTTTTTATATTTTTGT
Source organism: Bos grunniens (assembly GCF_055505025.1). Lineage (NCBI taxonomy): Eukaryota > Metazoa > Chordata > Mammalia > Artiodactyla > Bovidae > Bos > Bos grunniens. The sequence goes on along the minus strand of NC_141178.1, from coordinate 61,616,305 downwards.
GAATGCATCGCAAACTGAATATTTAAATAAGTACATCCTATTGTTTATTGCTAATATATGGAAATACAACTTGTTTTATCAATTACTGAGAGTAGAATGTTGAAATCTCCAAATATATCTGAGGACTTTTCTCTCTTCACATTTCCAGGTTTTGTGTAAACTCCTTTAAGCTTAAAAAGTGAGTACAATTTAGGATGGTCACATCTTCTCATCCTCTCGGCCAGTTAATCCTTTCATTATTACAGAATGACTTTCTTTTATCCATTTGAATATTCAGTTCCCTGAAGTCTAATTTTCCTTGTGGTCATATAAGCCATTCAACTGTTTTATCTATTTATACTTTTGGCTTAGTTTTTGCATAGTGTCTCTTTTTCATGCACTTCTAGTCTTCCACTTTCCATCTATATTTGAATCACTATTTAAATTAGATGTCTGTTTGACAGCATTGTTTGGAGCTTCATTCCAGCCAATCCAACAACCTCTGGTTTCTAATTTGACCATTTAAACTATCTATAGTTTAATGTGAGTATTGATAATAAGTGCAAATCTACCATCTCAATATTCTTTTCTATTTGTCTTACGTGTACTTTCCCCCTTTTTTTCCCTTCTATATCTATTATCTCTTAGATTAAGCTTTTTTTAAACTGTTTCTAGTTTATCTTTCGGAGAAGGCAATGGCACCCCACTCCAGTACTCTTGCCTGGAAAATCCATGGATGGAGGAGCCTGGTAGGCTCTAGTCCATGGGGTCGCTAAGAGTCGGGTATAACTGAGGGACTTCACTTTCACTTTTCATTTTCATGCATTGGAGAAGAAAATGGCAACCCACTCCAGTGTTCTTGCCTGGAGAATCCCAGAGACAGAGGAACCTAATGGGCTGCCGTCTATGGGGTCGCACAGAGTCAGACAGGACTGAATCGACTTAGCAGCAGTAGCAGCAGTTTATCTTTACTATCAATTTTATCAGTTTTTCTTTTTCTCTTTTTTATTAGTTGATCTACACTTTTAATATAATCTACCTTTAATTAATTAATTTTATACTACTTCATTTATTATATAAGAAGTGTACAGCAATATACTTCAATTCATCCATCCCGTTCTTTGTGCTACTGTTCTTAGATATTTTACTTCTACATATTCTGTAAGCCCCATGCTACACTGAGTGCTTTTTTAATATAAAAAATCACTCATTTTTAAATTTTTAATATAAAAATTTTTTAATAAATCTGTTTCAAGATTAATAAGTGAGAAAAGTCATTAAACTTAGTTATACTTTATCCAATTTCATTCCTTCATGAAGATTTTAACTTCCTTCTTATATAATTTTGCTTCAGCCTGAAAGACTTCCTGAATATGCCTTTCAGTGTAGGTCTCCTGACAACAAAATCTCCCAGCTTTTGTATGTCTAAAAATGTTTTATTTTGCCTTTACTTTAAAAATCATCTTTGGTGGATAGAGAATTTTAGTATATATACATTTTTTTCTTTCAGTAAATTCAAAATATATCTTTATTTTGTTCTAACTTACAGTTTTTCTTAACAGAAATCATCTACTATCCTTATTCTTCTGTATTTAATGAGTATTTTTCCCTCTGGTTTTCTTCATGGTTGCCTCTCACAAGTTTTCAGAAATTTCATCCTGCTTTTGTATAGTTTTGTTTATGTTTATTCTACTCTTGTTCATAAAATTTCTTGGATGTATATCCTGTCTCTGGAAAACCAACTCTGCCCATGTATGACTGACTAATACTGTCTCACAGATCTGTACCACTCTGTTCAATTTATAAATTCTTTTTTGAGGGAGGGAAAACTTTGATAATTTCTATTGCTATGAATTCAAGTATTTTGTTTAGTTTTGTGTCAACAAATCTTCCATTAATCTCACCCAAGGGTTTTGTTTTTTTTTAATTTCAGATACTATATTTTTCGTATTTAGAAGTTTGTCTTTGTATCTTCTGCTGGTGGTTGATGAGTGCTCAGTCATGTCTGACTCTTTGTGATCCCATGGATTGTAGCACGCCAGGCTTGGGCAAATAGTTAAGTTAGTTTGAATTGATTGGATCTCTTTTTAGGTTTGTTTTCAAGATTGGGCATGTTCACCCGGGTAACATAGGCTTAGAAGGTTTATCCACTCTGCCTTGGGTGGATACAAGCTCCTCCCAGCACCGTGTCTCTCCACCAATTGGTGGTGGTTCTCTCCCCAGCCTCAACCAATTTCCTCTCATGCAAACACAGATCAATTCTCAGCTGAAGAACTGCGGGAAGCCCTCTGCAGATCTCTGGGGCTCTGTGCCCCTGCGAAGCCCCACCCTCTGTTCCAGGTGACCTACCCTCCCTGAAATCAGAGCTGTGCTTCTGAGGTCAGCAAGATCAGCAGTCTCCCTCAGGGGCCCTCCTCCCTATCCTGCAGATGGAACCTGAAATTGGAGCTACTGCTGAACTGACCTTGTCTCTTTCCCTTCCCTGGGGATACAGAGCTGCGCTATCTTTTGTCTAATGCCTAAAAGTCAATATTTCATCAGATCAGAATACATTTTGTCAAATCGTTTAGTGCATTATTCCATAATCTTCAGAACTGGTTGTCTCTTAATCTCTCTTCTTAGAAAGTTTTACAATGGACCCTGTATTCATTTTATTTTCCCTTTTAGCCATTTTCCCATTCTGTTTATTTGTTTATCGTGTTCCTTTTCATTTTTTTCTTCATCTTTGTTTTTTTATTTCCAATTCTGTCTGACATATTTTATTTTATTCCTGAGTTTTTCTATTTTGCTGTCATTTTAATTTCTTCCGTCATTTTCCAAGTGTGCTCCATCACATTTGGAAGCAGTAGGTGAGATGTAATCTGTTTTATTGGAATGTCTTTCTGGCATCCTCTCATTGTCACTGGGGTACTGTGCTGCTTCTCCGTCACTCTGGAGTGTGACTGTGTGGAATCAGAAGCTGATACTTTTTGAGGCTCACAGTTTTTGCAAGATTAGTTTTTCTGAAGTCAACATGGGGCCATATGTTGTAATTTTTTTTAATGTGGACCATTTTTTTTTTTAAGTTTTTATGGAATTTGTTACAATATTGCTTCTGCTTTATGTTTCAGCTTTCTGGCCCTGAGGCATGTGGGATCTTTGCTCCCTGACTAGGGATTGAACCCATACCCGCTGCACTGGAAGGTAAAGTCTTAACCACTGGACCATCAGGGAAGTCACCGCTGTCGTTTTCTTGTTTGTTGGTTTTCAAGGCTCCCTAGTCCTGTTTCTTCCATTAGTTTTGGCAAGGATTTTGCTTCCCTTTGCTTTGATATCTTGGTTTGCTCAATAAGTCCTGCCCCTCAGTGTGGGACCTGAAGGTGATCAGCCTTGACTGACTTTACAGAAATCACAGAAATTTGAGAGTTCAGATGCCTCAATCCTTGACACATCAGACCATAGGTCTCAACTTTAAGACTGAGCAATAGTCAACCCAGTTTCAGCTGCTACCCTAGCCCCATTTTACTGAGGGCTATCTTGTTCTAGGTGTGTGACTTACCTTATTTATTCCTTGTGATTCTTTCTACATAGATGCTGATAGCCTGCAGCTCTTAAGGATTTTCTCCATCCACTTGTACTTTGGGGTCTGGGAGGATATCTAATTTTTTGTTACTGAATTAGAGATTCAGGGAAATTACACAAAAACATTCCACCACTACTGCTGTCCTCTATAGATAAAACCCTTCATACCCATCATCTCTCCTGTTTGCCTTTGCTCTATTTTTAAAATAGGAAAGCTAGTTTGGATTGTGGGTAACCGTCACCCCAAATCACTTTCTAAATTGTTACCTCAATCCTCATGTACCTCTGCTTCTTGTGTAGTTGCAAATGTATTTTATATTATCTTGCTGCTCTTATTCAAGTGCATTTATACTCAGTATTCTTACTTTTACGTGTGCATGTGTGGTCAGTCGTGTCCAACTCTTTTGTGACCCCATGGACTGTAGTTCGCCAGGCTCCTCTGTCCATGAAATTCTCCAGGCAAGAATAATGGAATGGGTTGCCATTTCCTTCTCCAGGGGATCTTCCCACCCCAGGGATCAAACTCGGGTCTCCTGCGTTGGCAGGTGGATTCTTCACCACTGAGCCACTTGGGAATCTACCCTTACTTTCATAAGAACTTCACTAACGCTGGCCCAGCCAGTGTGGTTCCAAGATACGAAGTTTGTGCATAGAGCATCAGTAGTCATGAAAATCTAGAGCGTATGTGAAGTGGCAAGTTAGTGCAAAGAAACACGTGAAGTAAAACAAGTTTAGCAAAATAGAGAAGGTAACCTAAAAAAGTCCTGAAAATACCATTGTTCTGTGTGGTAGAAAAGGAAGCATTAGGATTCAGATTTCTCTAGGGAACACTTTTTGGCTGCCAAGCTAGAGGTGATTTGAAGCCCTTTTTAAACTGGCTTGTGTTACTTGGACATCCCTAGGCTGATGGTTACACCTAAACATCCCACTAACATTTGGCAAATAAGTAGTTTTGTTTAAAAATATTCTCAAGGTTTTTTTTTAATATATCTGTGTAAAATTTAAAAATGATGAAGTATACATATTAAAGCTTATGCATCCTTGAGGCTTTTATAGACCCTTTAGTTAGCTCTGTCACAAAAATCTAAAAGTACTCTATTAAAATCATCTGTGTTTATGTCTGTCTCTCTTCTGCTAGGCAGGGACCATGTCTTTTCCACAATTTTATATCTAGTGCCCAGAAAAATAGAATATAATTTAAAAGTCTCATATAGAAATCCCAGACTAATGCACTAGACCAGTCCATAAATTCAATTAATTTGTCTGACAGTATGAAAATGGAAGAGCTCACTTAAAACTGAGAGCCATAATCTAGTCAGTGGGTAGACTGTGATTACCTCATTGAGGCTGACTTTGCTTGAGGGCAACTTTTCATTGATTTCTACAAGAGAGTTATGGAAAAGATCAGGGAACCTGGAGACGGCTACAGAGTCCTGGAAATGGTTAGCAGGTGTCAGCTAGAAGTGGCAGGAAGAAAAAAAACTCACCAAATTTGCACTAATTATATATCATTCACCTGGACTGCTCACAACTTCGGTCACTTTTACAAATCAGGACCAATATTAGTAACAGTAATTAAAGGTATTAATTGATCTCTTTAATTCTCTTTGTCCTTTTGTATTTTCCCCTCATATTTTTAAATCACTAATTCTGTTCTCTAAAAAAAATTCAATGTCTGTAAGATATCCAAAGCTAACCTATTATATTAATTTATATTATCAATGATTGATTCCTTTTAAAGTATTAAATGACCTCTTGGATTCTCACATAAACATTTCTGGGAAATGAAAAAAAAAAAAAAAACTTCCTCTGATGAGAATAAGAATGAAAACCATGATTTCCTAAACAAGTATTACAATACAGGGCAAAGTTTCTACAAATTGAAAGGCATATGGGAATAAAATGGGAAATATAATTACTTGATTTTGACATACATATTGCTGTGTCAAAAATACACAAATGATGGCAAGTTTTATGAGGAGATGCTTCACCCCTTAAGCCCTCTGTTCTCTGGTCAAAATTCAGGGTTTATTCCCAACAGACATCTCTGTCCCTACAGATGGGATGTGGTCCTATGTACATCTCCTCAGACTGTACCCTTCTGGTATCATTTTAATTCTACACACCCCCTGAAAATAACAAACAGAAATTAGAAAAAAAAAATGCTGTGTTCTACATTTTCTTGATTCCACTGGACCCAAAAAGCTATGTTGCTGAAGGCTGCCATTTGTCATGAGCTCCCCTAGACTTGTCATCAGAGGTGAAGTTTCATTTCCGTTCTTTGAGGGGGCTAACTCCAGATGAATGGCTGAGCAGCTCATCCTGCAGCTGTGAGCTTTAATTACCACCCAACAGCATGGCAGCCATGCATGCATGTTCTTGTTTGGAGAGTTGAATGCTTGTGGCTTCTCTATTGGAAGTAAAAATAAGGTCAAAAGTTACTAAAATGTATGGACACTTACTCATCAGGCTGCCAACTGAGAAGGAGAAGATGAGTCAGAGGGCCCAGTATTTTCTCAAATCTAAGAGGCTTACAGCAAGAGTCAACCAAAGGAATCTGCAAGGAGCGGTTAGTAAACGTTTAGGGCTTGTGGGCTGTTTCTGTTACAACTTGTGACTCTGTTGCTGTATGACACTGACAATATGCAAATGAATGAGCCTGGTCATGTTCTAATAAAACTTTATTTGTGGTCCCTAAAATTTGGATTTCATGCAACTTTTGCGTGCCACGAAATATATTCTTCTTTTGATTTTTTTCAGTGAATTTTAAATGTTAAAAAGCCTTCTCAGCTGGTGGGCCATACCACAACAAAAATGTATCCAGTGCCGTTAATATACATTTACAAAGTCTTACTACTTAAATATCTTTACATCACAACCTAAGAATGCAATCTTAGTCTCAATTTTAGTTTTAGTTTATGAAAATATATTCAGAAAAAAATCCTGGAAACATATAAACACATAAGTATTTTAATCTCTAAAACTAGGATTCTTGAATTCATTCCATTTAGTCGTTTATGCATTTTAATGGATTTTTCCAAACTAGCTGATGTGAATTATAATTTTAATTCCAAAACAGTGTAATCTCAGTCACTCTGATGTGAAAGAAACAATTTATAATTCCCAGTGTATAAAACCATATGCTCCCACACATGTTTCGTTTTTGCATAGTAAACACATATTCTCTTTCTAATTATAAAAATGATAACATTTACTAGCACTGGGAATGGTTTGTTCTACAACCTTTAACATTTGATTTTCTTAGGGCACTACTGTTTATAATGAGCAAATATTCTAGCTGGAGCATCGCTCTAGCTCAGCTATCGGCATTTACTGGGACCCAATTTGAAAATCTGCAGTCCTTGAGGTTTCAGACTCATGGCCCTGACCTCAGCATCGCAGGTGTTCAGCAGCTCCTTCCAAATAGTGTCCGAATCAGCACCCCTCTAACTGGCTTGTACTTGTGTTGCGGCTGGAAGAGGTCCTGCCCCCTGTCAGGCCCCTCCCTGCTCTTGTCTCAGATTCTGAGGATTCCTGTGCCTCCTACTCTGTCCTGCACCAAAGGCACTGATGATGGGGGTGGGGGCCTCGGGGCTGAGCTCCTGTTCTTTCTCTCTCTCTGATTCACTCCTGTTCTCACCGCAAAGCTTCTCCACCTCTTCTCCAGACAAGTGGGCTTTCTTGTTTTCACATCCTGACTTCTCTGTGATTGCACCCTGCAGGAAAGGTTGAGTTACAGATGTCTAGACGTCGTGTTGCTATGTAAGAGATGAGCTTTTTTTAGGAGACAAGCTTTGAAGACACAAGGACTTGATATCACCCTTTGTTCTAATGGTGTCCAGCTCCTCCCAAATGGATGAGACTCCCTGGGCCGTGTGGTTTGAGCCAAAAAGACAACAGCCTGAGAAAACATCTGTCTGCCCTTGCATCCTCTCACATCATCACTTTGCAACCTCAAGCCCATGAAACTTGGATGAATCCTGTCATCTTTTCTGTGTTAGGTGGGGACTGTCCTGGGTATTTCAGGAGACGGTGGCCTCTGTATGAGCAGAAGCCACGACCTCAGTGAGGATGGTCACGGGCACAGAGCCACGGTGGTGGAGGAGCCTGGGCTCCTGGGGCTCCAGCAGTGTCTGTGGCTCCTGCTCTCTACTCTGGGGTCAGACTTTGGGCCACTTAGAGGCCACTCAGCATGCCCCGCACAGTGTTGTCTGCCTGCTTCCCCTCAGGACTCATCTCTTCAAGTTCAGGACCGCCTCCTGACACCCTCTTAGTCAATATAACCAGCGTCATGGACAAGTTGCTGGCTCTCTCTCCCAACCCCACCTGGGTCTTCCCTCCAACTGTTGTTTGGAATCTCTTTCCAAAAACTGTTCTACATGACTCATTTCTCCCTGAAATTTTCTAGCATGGGACAAATAATAGCAATGGAGAGTTTGCTTTTGAAAGTGTTTTTTATACTGAAATGCTAGTTTTCTGTGTGTACCTGGTGAACATCTGTTCTCTCTTCCTATTCAGAGATAAAATGAGGTCAGGTAATTTACGGTGATATGATCACAGGTGACACAAGGGCAAAGCCTCACACAGCTGATATTTGAAAACACCTGAAGTGTTGAGTGGGGCTTCCCAGGTGGCGCTAGTGGTAAAGTACCTGCCTGCCAATGCAAGAGACGCAGGAGACGCAGGTTTGATCCCTCAGTTGGGAAGATCCCCTGGAGAAGAGCATGGCAATCCACTCCAATATTCTTGCCTGGAGAATCCCACCGACAGAGGAGCCTGGTGGGCTGCAGTCCATGGGGTCGCAAAAGAGTCAGATACAACTGACCATCTGAACAACAAACAACAACAAAATGGTGAGGACATGTCTCTCTGAGATGATGAGTGAAAGTGAAGTCGCTCAGTCGTGTCTGACTCCTTGTGACGCCGTGGACTGTAGCCTACCAGGCTCCTCCGTCCATGGGATTCTCCAGGCAAGAGTACTGGAGTGCTTTGCCATTTCCTTCTCCAGGGGATCTTCCTGACCCAGGGAGTGAACCCGGGTCTCCCGCCTTGCAGGCAGACGCTTTAACCTCCATGATGAGGTTGTGTAACAGGACCTGGCAAGAACTCCCTGCCCCTAGCATTCAGGGCCAACTGCAAATTCTGTTAGGGCCCAGACAAGCAACGTGAAGGGACACAAACGGATGGGCAGAACCTGGAAGCTTGGATGTCCAGGAACCTAGGCCACTACTTTAACAACATTATAACCATGGGAAATGTCCCCAGGCCATTTGGTGATCCAACAATACTGCTTTATATCTTGATTTATTATTTCCCCAAATAATTCATAACAGAAGTAATTTTCCTTATACTAAATCTTATCTGTCTCTTGTTTGAACATCTCAATTACTCATGGTTAAAAGTTAAAACCAAAGAAATGATGGGTAAATAGTTCATCAAAAATCCAAGATCTTCATAGAATAGCATGCCCACAGGAGAAACCCAAACAACTTGCTGGAATAAATGTAGGGGAAAGAATAATATGAGAAGTGAAAGAAAATTAGGGTTTTTTTTAATCTACTGGCCTGACTCCAGCTCTGTCCCTGTCATGTGTGTGTTTATGTTCGTGTGTGTGTGTGTGTCTGTATGCATCTGTGTGTGTGTCTGTATGTATATATCTGTGTGTGTGTGTGTATGTATCTGTGTGTTTCTCTGCACACACAGTAGATGGGCACTGCCATGGTTGGGGTCAAGCAGGCTGTCTAAGTCTTTGAAGCCTCCTGCAAAGCCACACAGACAGTCTGTGAATACCAAGATCCCCTGTGCTCTAAACACGTCTAAAAGCCAACTTAGCTAACAGACCCCTTGGAAAATAAAGAAGCATCTGCTCCTTTGAAATCTTGCAGGAGAGGAGAAAGGAAAAAGGCCTGCCACTACATGAGATGCAGAGGGGACAATGGAAATTTCCCAGCTCTGCAGGATGCAATACGGTAAGTGGCTAATGTGATGTGTCTTGGGTGAGAGATGCTGCAGTTGACAATTACAGAGAGGATTATTTATCAGGGTACCCAACAGGGTAGAGATCAAAACAGCAGGGAACAAGCTGAAGCTGGCTTCCGTTCTCACCGCTTTCAGTTTTGATTATGGCAGAAAATGTTACCATTTATCTTCCTCACTGCTTTGAAAAAAGAAGTCGGAGGTATGTTTCATAGAAACCAAACTGGAAAGGATAACAGTAATTTATGAGGAAATAAGAAGAAGAGCCAGTTTAAAGAAGAACTCAGAGAGACTCACAATGTGTACCATATTTATGCAAGTATATAAAATGCTGTAGACCACTTCTCTGATGGACACATCACGTGGTAACTGAAATGCCAGTTGGCAGAAATACTCAACTGCAAATTCACGAGTGGGCAAACCTTGTTTTCTGTCGCCGACTCATGTCTGATTTTTGTGACCCCGTGGACTGCAACATGCCACACTTCCCTGTCCTTCACTATCTCCCAGAGTTTGCTCCGATTCACATTCATTGAATCAGTGATACAATCTTTGGACAGTATTTGAACACAAAATCAGTTCTGTTTGTATTCTAATGAAGCAAATGAAAAGCAACTATAAAAGACAACATTAAATTACAGATTCTGCATCTGTTCCCAGCCGAAGGCCAGCTCTCCTTTTATGCCCTAATTCCATAAGTCCAGTTCATTAATCAACGCTGAGACATAGCCAAGGAGCTGCTGTGGGCCAGAGGCTGTGGTCACATAACCAACCGCCTGACCCCCTACGCCTATATCACCAATCTCCTCTCCTGTTGACTTATAATCTTGTCTCTCTGCCCTGAGACAAACAAAAGAAACAGGCTCAGTCCTTGAACTTCAATTTTCTTACCCCCTGCTCCTCTCTGAGTGGTCTTTTCCTCGAACTCCAGGCTGTGTCCACTGCTTCCATGCCTTCTCCTCTCGTTCACACCACGGTCCCATTCAACCTTCAGGTCTGTCCTGAACACTGTCCTCAAACCTGCTTTGCAAAATCATCAGTGATGTTATAACATTAATGTTATAATTAATATTCTGTCATGTTATTGCTTTTATTATCCTGAGTTTATTGTATCTATCTTGGACCCTACCATGTACTGAATGCTATATATTCATGACAGGATTTCTACCAACCACAAAAGGCTTAGCTGAAATATTACTGTCTCTATTAAATCTTCCTTAAGGTCATTAAGGCAAATCATTCCTCACTTCTGTCCATTTTCTTAAGGTGATTTCTCTCATATGGCATAATTCATATAGGTTTAATAAATAAATACTAAGTTACCCAAAATCTGACACATGGATAACTCAAATTTAAATTTATTTATATATTTTCTTCTGAAGCAGAAAATATCTCTGGGGTAGGAGGGTGGAATGCCTGTATCCTGCGATGATTGCATAGTATGATGTACATTGTACAAGTAAGTTGTTATTGAAAATTATTAAAAAAGTTGAGTAATTAAATTCAACATGGACTGCACAGACTGGGGAGGGATGAATTGGGGGGATTGCAATTGACATAGTCCAGTAAGCACCTCTGTTCATGGAATTTTTCAGGCTGGAATGCTGCAGTGGGTAGCCATTCCCTTCTCCAGAGGATCTTCCCAACCCAGGGATCAAACCCAGGTCTCCCACATTGCAGGCAGATTCTACATAAATTATCTATCTGCATAAAATAGATAATTAATGGGAATCTACTGTATAGCACAGGGAACTCTATTCAGTGCTCTGTGGTGACCTAAATGGGAAGGAAATCAGAAAAGGGAGATATATATAGACACAGGGCTGATTCACTTTGCTGTACAGCAGAAACTGACACAACATTGTAAAGCAATTATCCTCCAATTAAAAACCTTAAGTAAATAAAAATAAATAAATTCTAGCTTTGACCTCAGAGAAAGCAATGGCAAGCCACTCCAGTACTCCTGCCTGGGAAATCCCATGGACAGAGGAGCCTGGTGGGCTATAGTCCATGGGGTAGTGAAGAGTCGGACATGACTGAGTGACTTCACTTTCGCTTTTCACTTTCATGCACTGGAGAAGGAAATGGCAACCCACTCCAGTGTTCTTGCCTGGAGAATCCCAGGGATGGGAGCCTGGTGGGCTGCCGTCTGTGGGGTCGCACAGAGTTGGACACGACTGACGTGACTTAGCAGCAGCAGCAGCTTTGACCTTAAAATTATCAATAAATTCAGCACAGACTATATTATCAAAAACAGTTAATACTTATGGCAACTAATATATTTAACACAGTCAGAGAACTGATCCCAAATCATACCTGAGTTTAATGTCTCACTTGTTTTTACTTCTTTGATCAGTTTGCACCTTTGCATTTGCCTTTACAGGCTCCTTGTAGAAGATTCAAACTATTTGAATTCAAGGATTACTAAAAATACAGTGATCATATTCAAAGTAGAAACCAATGATTTGTTTCATGATAAACAACAGGAATATCTCATTCTCTCTTTTTAATATATACAAAACTGAAAATTAAATTTTCTTATTAAAGAATGACGTTTCATGAAAAAAATGTATATATACTTTTAAGGTGTTTTCACCCTGTCTCCTATGGCATTCCTTACAATGATAACATTTTTTTTTAGTGTATGTATTTACTTACTTATTTCTCAGTCTTAGTTGCATCAGGTAGGATCTTTTAGTTGTGATATGAGCACCTTCTAAGGTTTTCTCAGCACTTTTTTCAGATAGTGTCAGCATGTAATGTTCCCCCATCTAGAAACTCCTTAATCATCAAGCAGTTCAAACAGGAGGGCTGCAGCGGCCTCAGCACAGGATGACAGAGGGAACTTGCAGACCTGGGACAGAACTGCCTATTACAGATGCTGCTTGTGTATATGTGTGTGTGTGTGTGTGTGTGCATGTGTCTGTATGTGTGTGGGTGTGTCTATGTGTACATGTGTGTGTGGATGTGCAGGTGCATGTGTGTATATGTTTGCGCATGTGTGTGTACGTGTGTGTGTGGGTGTGTGTGTACATTTGTGTGTGTGCATGTGTCTGTGTGTGTGTGTGTGTGTCTGTGTGTGTGGATGTGCAGGTGCATGTGTGTACATGTTTGTGCATGTGTGTGTGTGGATGTGTGTGGATGTGTGTGTACATGTGTGTGTGTGGATGTGTGTGCATGTGTGTGTACATTTGTGTGTGCATGTGTCTGTGTGTGTGTGGGTGTGTCTGTATGTATATGAGTGTGTGGATGTGCAGGTGCATGTGTGTACATGTTTGCACACGTGTGTGTGTGGATGTGTGTATATGTGTGTGTGTGGATGTGTGTGCATTTGTGTGTGTGCATGTGTCTGTGTGTGTGTGTGGGTGTGTCTGTGTGTACGTGTGTGTGGATGTGCAGGTGCACGTGTGTACGTGTTTGTGCATGTGTGTGTGTGAATATGTGTGTACGTGTGTGTATGTGGATGCGTGTAGATGTGTGTTGGGGCAACAATGAATACTGGATTGGAGTAGTTCTTCTACTGTTCTTCATTTTGATAAGAATGTGTTTTATGTTCTGCCTCAGTTTGCTGTTGGGTCTTCACTACACAGCAGCAGAAATAAAACCTTTTGAGTGCTGAGTTCATAGTTAGCCACTGTGGTGTTCGGCTCCCTTCCAAAAAACACAGGCAATAAAATGTATTGCACTGATAGATGACCATACCATAATCATTTTAATTCTGTGTTTTCACTGAGTCACCTCTGGAAGAGTTCCTCACCTAGTGTACAGTGAGAAGCAACGGAACTTTTAGTCTCAGTTAAACAGGTGACAGGTCACAGTCATTATAATAATATTTATCAACTGCTTTGGGCTATAGCCAAGTCATAGGGTCCAAGCAGTAGAGTCAAATAAAAGTTACATCTCTTTTAAACAAAGGAACATTGCCAGCATTTTAACTAGAGTATAATAAAACCACTCAGCATATAACTGACTAGAACAGTCTTTCAGTATCATATTTACAGTAGCCTATAATCAAAGCTAATAAAAAAATCATTTAAGGCAGACAAACAAGACACTAGCAATACTGTGAACAATTTTATCACATTAATTTAGCAATTAGTGTGAAAAAAGTTTAGCACCTAACATATGTCTTCCAGTGATCTCATTAGAAATAATTTTCTTTCCCTCATAAATTTAAACATGAACTACAAGTACATTCATTTGACTTTAAAGCTGTGATGTGTGATTCTCATTTTTTTTCCTGATAGATTTCTTTCTCTTTAGTGTTCACTGATACTATGAGGCTATACTTTTTATATAATGTATTTCTTTTTCTCTGCCAAAATAATTTGGGGATTTGCATCAATAGTTTTCTATGCAACTCTCATCAAAACAATGACACTTTCTTAGAATTCTTATGATGTACCTTTTTTCTACATTTGATAGAAAAAAATAATACAAATTTCTGATTCCCAGCCATGCTGAAATCTATCACATCAGTTCACCCTTCACAATGCAGACCTCACTGTACACGGGACAGATCTTAGCAAACAGTCAGAGAAGTAGGGGTTGTATGAAATGAGAACTAGAACTTTGGCTACAGAAAGTTTGGCTGTTGTTTGGTTGTGAGCATGCTTAGAAAGAAATGCTGGGTCTTAGTCCCCCTCACCAGAGTCTGATGTCTCCCTGACAACGAGTTCTTAAGTGTCAGAAGTATATTAATTCTTCCAGGCTTCTGGGAGCTATTTAATATTATACAGTGCTTTCCATGATTACATTTCACTAAAGTAATGTGATACCATGGTTATTATATGTCCTTCAAAAGCTGATACACCATCACATGATGAAATAAACTAGCTAGTGAGATCACTGCAGACAAAATTTATACCTCAGTAATGTTTCCTGTTCGCTAGGAAGTCTGCCTTGGCATTTCAAAACCTGTAAAACCACTGCTGTGTCCCCTTTTTTATATAAGGAAAGTGAAAGTGTTAATCGCTCAGTCGTGTTCGACTCTTTGTGATCCCATGGCCTGTAGCCCACCAGGCTCCTCTATCCATGGCATTCTCCAGGCAAGAATACTGGAGTGGGTAGCCATTCCCTCACCCAGGGAATCTTCCCAACCTAGAGATTCAACCCAGGTCTCCTGCATTGCAGGCAGATTCTTTACCATCTGAGCCACCCTGGAAGCCCCTTTTTACATAAAGAGTCCCAGCAACTTGACAAAACTAAAGACATGAGTATAAACACAATCAACTTGCAATACTGTGAGTTTAGGCATTTACTTTGCTTAATGACCTTAAATATGTATATTAAAGATGCACACACATATACAGATCTTATAATTAGAAACAGATTTTTGCAAACTGCAATCTGCTAGAGGCTATCAGGCTATCAGGAGTCCCTCTTTCTTACATTTTTTTCTAATCTTAGCAAAAAATAGTATAATAAATATAAAACTAACACTTTTGGTTCCCGTGATAGCTATCTGGAAAAAGAAAAATTATGTTTTTGAAAAGTAAATAGGATCAAAACCACCTAATTTTCATCCAAACATAGCATGCCAGTTCTGTGCTTTGCCCAAATTTGTTAGCCTCTTTGAGTCATTGATCTTCATATAAAAACAATAAGTCCATTGATCTCACACGATTGTAAACACAAAATGAAATGATGCACATGAAATCCTAGCAAAATCGTAGTTACACAGAATTCAGTAAAAGTTGCCTTACATGTTATATGGATGATATACACTCAGTTCCTTCATGTCTGCCAATATCTCATTATTCCAGCAGGGAAGATATCTTGCTTGTGCATGTCATTTTATTAATTTCAGTCATTTATTCTTAATATTCCAATGATGTCATTTCAATATTTCCGATGAGAACACTGATACAAGTCTAATTTATTTCCTTAATAAATAGTATGTTCTTTCTAAGATTATCTGTAGAATTTTATCCTTCTCTTTGAAATTTAGAAACCTGGGGACATTTAGGAATTGTCCATAGTATGCTGCTGTGTATTTCTCTTCTAATCAATCTACCCCAGGGCCTGGACTCTTTGAATCTAAAATTGTATATCCTTCCTTAGCTCAGGAAAATTGTATTTTATTGGTTTAAGTATTTCCTCCTCTGTCAACCCCTTTTACAACTCTGGATATCTAATTATGCATATATAAGATATTCTGAATTTATTATCTTATCTTCACTGTTTTTCTTTTGGTTTTGCCCTGGGCTTAGAAATATGTCTTATTTTTGATCTTCCAGAACATTAATTTGCATGAGAATAGTAACCATTGAATAAACCATATCTACTGAACTTGACATATTAGATTTTAAGTCCATTATAATTTAAAAAGGGCTTCCCAAATGGTTTAAGTGGTAAAGAATCCACCCGTCAAATCAGGCAACACAAGAGACTCTATCCCTGGATTGAGACGATCCCTTGGAGGAGGAAATGATAACCCACTCTAGTATTCTTGCCTGGGAATTCCCATGGACAGAGGAGCCTATAGTCCATGGGGTCACAAAGAGTCGGACATGACTTAGCAACTGAGCACACACATAATTTAAAAAAAAAAAAAGAATGCTTAGATCACAGGAACTTTCATTATGTAGTAAAGTTCTAAATTTATCATTCAAGATACATCCCTTCAGGAAGCTCTATTTCCTTTTGTGGGCGTCAGTCCTGTTTGATCTTCTGCCTGGTTTCCAGGTGTCCTCAGATATGCAAGTGGTCAGTTTCCTATTCTGTTTGCCCCCAGCAGTGAGAGTCAATTCTTCCAGGGCCACATCAGCCTAAAGCGCAAGTGAAGATAAAGAATCTTGTGTTGATCGTGGTACCTGAGAAGCAGATTCCAAGGTGAGATGTGAGAGAGTTAGTTCCTAGGCAGGTTGATAAGGAGTCTAGGGGTTCCCAAGGAGAGAGGGGTCTGGAATTCTCAAGAAGGAAGAAAGGACAAACTTTTTTCCCTTCTCTGCATTCCTTAGGATTATATAACAATAATGTATCCTGCCTGAGGACAGTCTCTGGATTAAACCTTCTGGCTAATTCTGTTATCTTGAAATGTAAGTTATGGGAGTAGGTCTGGTGAGGTCTTTACAACCTCCAGACATTCTTTGGATTCATTGGAGAGTATATAACTTCATTGCTAACACTAGCAAAGGGGTACTCTTTCTGCCCCCTTCTGATGCCTATGTCAGAAGCTTTCTCTATCTTCTTTATACTTTAATAAAACTTTATTACACAAAAGCTCTGAGCGATCAAGCCTCGTCTCTGGCCCCGGATTGAATTCTTCTCCTCCAGGGGCCAAGAATCCCGGTGTCTTCGCGTGATTAAACAACAAACTTTCAGATGCTGGGTGTGAGGAGGGTGATCAGGGGAGATGCTCCTGGGGAAATGGTGAACCAACCAGAGGAGGGTGCAGCTAACCGCAGTGATGCCCATCTGGACGGGCGATGTCCAGCACAGGTGTAAGGATGTTTGGTGAGGCCATTGCCAGTCCTTAGGCAAGTTTCCCACTGAGACTCTCTCAGGAACCACCTGCCGGAATCTCTCTGCTGGGATTCATATTTGGCTGGGAGCAGCCCCTGAGAGTTAGTTGGCCTCTGCGAAGATCACGGTGATGCATTTCAAAACAGAGGAACCTTGCTTAGCTGGGCTTCCCAAAGTAGAAGTCCTGAGAAGTGCCTGTTCATTACTCCCACAAGTCAGCTTCCTCCCAGATTATATACCCCTGGTTAAGCTTGCTAAGCCATTCTCTCTGGTCTCCATGCACTCAGTCACTCGTTCATTGTCACCTAGGCTTCTGGGGGTCAGGAAGCCCCATTACAGTGTCCACTGTCCAGGATGGTCCTACCTCTGGAGGGTCGTGGGGTCGCCTGGGGTCCTTAGGAACCTTGATTTTGCTCACACACAATCACTGCAGCCATTGAGTGTCTCTAGACGTGGGAGCAGCAGAGACTGGAGCTACGAATGAAAGTGAAGATGCGCTCATGTTATCACCTTCTTAGAATCTCTAATGACAGGTTTCACTGTGTGTTCCTCTCTGCCCTTTCAGAATATGAAATTTCTGAAGGTGAGAGCTGTGTGTTACCACTCATTAAATTGTTCACATCTATCACAGTGTTTCCATGTCAAGGCTGTTGAAGGCAGAATTAGCCATCTGTAGGATGTAACTAAAGTTTGGGTTTACTTTGCTGAATGTATATCCTGGTAGTTTATTTTAGTGCTTCTATTTTTTTCACTTTGCCAACAAAGGTCCGTATAGTCAAAGCTATGGTTTTTTTCAGTAGTCTTGTGCAGATGTGAGAGCAGGCTGAGTGCTGAAGAACAAATGCTTTTGAATTGTGGTATTGGAGAAGACTCTTGAGAGTCCCTTGGACTGCAAGGAGATCATATAAGTCCATCGCCAAAGAAATCAGCCCTGAATATTCATTGAAAGGACTGATGCTGAAGCTGAAGCTCCAGTCCTTTGGCCACCTGATGCGAAGAGCTGACTCACTGGAAAAGACCCTGATGCTGGGAAAGATTGAGGGCAGGAGGAGAAGGGGGTGACAGAGGATGAGATGATTGGATGGCATCACCAACTCAATGAACATGAGTTTGAGCAAACTCTGGGAGATAATGAAGGACAGAGAAGCCTGGTATGCTACAGCCCATAGGGTCAAAAAGAGTCAAACATGACTTGACAACTGAACAGCAACAACAATTTTTTTTCCTGAGGTTCAATCAATGACTACATTATAATCTCCAATGCTAAGTAATTTATAGGAAAAAAGCATTGTCCCCAAAATGTACAATACAGGAGGATTTAAGAAACCTCCAGACAATTTTTATATTATTTTTATTTTCCTTGAATTACAAAACAATAATTTTGTGCTCTCCTCATAGAAAAGACTTGCTATCGCTTTAAAAGTGAAAGTAGCTCAATCGTGTCCAACTCTTTGCAACCCCATGGACTACACAGTCCATGGAATTCTCCAGGCCAGAATACTAGAGTGGGTAGCCTTTCCCTTCTCCAGGAGATCTTCCCTACCCAGGGATGGAACCCAGATCTCCCTCATTGCAAGCTTATTCTTTACCAACCGAGCCACCAGGGAAGCCCAAGAATAGTAGACTGGGTAACCTATCCCTTCTCCAGGGGTTCTTCCCAACCCAGGAATCGAACCTGGGTCTCCTGCATTGTAGGCAGATTCTTTACCAGCTGAGCTACCAGGGAGATATATAGCTTTAAAAAGCAATATTTAAAATTATACAATTTCACTTTCTAAACTTTCCACTAACATACCCCCTTATTATCTAACAACCGTTGCCCTTATCAGCTGAGGGAAAGTGAACATATATAAAAATCAGTTACTTCAACCTAGAGCTCTGCCTAGGTATGGCAGAGTATAACAATGTCTCGAATTACTTTGTATGCCATGTAAAAAGAACAAATGGATGTTTCTGGGCAAATTGTTCATAATTTTCTGGTAAAAAGAAACATGAAAATAACTAAAAGAGACAAAGTTCTAGAATGACTCTGCAAAGCCCTTAATAATGTTTGTCTCGGCTTTTCCAGTGAAAATGGGACCTTCTGTCCTCTGTGTGGGGCCAGGCGTGAGGGCCACCCACTCAGTGTTGGGAGAAGTTCTGCAGGAAGGGGCCTCCTCTCTGACCTCCTCATTCAGAGCAGGGTGAGTGGACTGCAACGGGCGTGGAGCCCAGTGATGTACAGGGCTCAGCCTCAAAACAGGACTGAGGTGACCCCAAGCAGAGGAAGACAGACAGTTGCCAGAATTACGAGCATCCTCTTCCCATTAAACCAGAAGAACATGATACAGATAGTAAGTCCAAAGGGCGCGGAGTGTAGGGCGTGCAGTTTAATATAATAGCATGCCCCAGAGGGTTGAGATTTCCTAAACAGTGGAGTGAGGAGCCTGGAGGACTCTCAGCAAATCAACCATTTAACTAGGGAAAATTATAAAAATAACTACAGTCTCAGGAAGTTATCCTGAGTGCATACAGCACATGAGTATGTAATCATCCAGTTAAAACCATTCAGTGTAAGGAGGAAGGCAGTCTCTGGTGTTTGAACCACACCCACCGCCCTAACCCCCACCCACCTGAGCTCTGGTCCGGAAACTGCCCTAGAACCTGAGACCCCAGGAGGGTGGCCTCTGGCTTTTCCCATCCTCTCAGCCCAGGGTTTCAGAAGCTCCCTTCTGCTTTGTGCAGCCAGAAGCACTGAGGTCCTGCTTGTAGGAGGGGAGTTCTCCCCCGGGAGTCAGCTCAGCCCAGGGTCCTCCCTGTCCCCACCCCAGCTCATCCGACTGGAGGGACTGAGGCACAACTTCTGACCAACACCAGCTCCAGGATTAGCAACTTCAGCAATTTAGCAGCTAGGTAGTACCAAAGGGCTTCCATGGTGGTTCAGACAGTTAAGAATCCACCTGTAATGCAGGAGAGGCAGGTTCAATTCCTGGGTTGGGAATATCCCCTGGAAGATGGAATGGCAACCCACTCCAGTATTCTTGCCTGGAGAATCCCATGGACAGAGGAGCTTGGCAGGCTACAGTCCATGGGGTCGTAAAGCATTGGACAGGACTTAGCAACTAGACAACAACAGCAACAATGTACCAATAAAAGACATGAAAGCATAAGTCCTTGAAAAACTCTGTGGGAAATATTTATAGCAACATTATTGCAAATAACCAAAATGTCTATTGAATGATGAAATGATAAACAAAATATGGCATATCTACACCAGAGAACATTATTTGGCAATAAAAATAATGATGTACTGATGGGTGCCTCTAGGTGGATGAACTCTGAGAGCATGCCAAGTGAAAGAAACTGGTCACAGAGGGACGCATCATATATGATTTTATTTATGAAAATGTCCAGATAAGCAAATCTTTAGAGACACAAGGTAGGTTGCTGGTTGCCTAGGCCTGAGATCTAGGGTTTATTTTGTCAATTAATTAAAACTTGTCAAATTTTCTATTTTACAATCATGACTGTGCAAAAGGTGAGGTTCTATTTCTCCATGTTCTCATTTTCCCCTCCTCTGTATTTTCTTCTGCAATAATAAAAGTTCAAAACTGGGTTTGCAGTTTATCTTTATAATCCCTAAATCCCCTTGCAATAACATGCTTTATCCAGTGTAATGTAGACTCTTAAATAAGCCCTTCTTCCAAATGTTTATTTAAGTATAGTTACAGTAAACTTTAATAGATGCTCACGATTTTTTTTCCATTCAATTAAAATGGTGTTGTATTGAATACAACTAGATGGCCTCAATAAATGTCAGGGCTCAGAAATCTTATTACACACAGATTTTTACTCTAATCTTTAGAAAAAGTATCTAGTCATTCTTTAAGAATTTTCTTCTCCTTTTAAAATTTATGCTCACTTCTGATAAATCTAGACATCAGAACCCTCTACACAAGCTGATGGCTTCCATCTCACACTAAACTGCTTTCTTCCTGCCGACTCGCTTGTAAATTTCCCACTATAAGCATTTTAGAACCCAAGAAGATTTTGCCAAACTTTAATTCACTGTTTTATATTATATTATATATATTGGGCTCAGATGGTAAAGAATCTGCCTGCAATGCAGGAACCCAGGTTTGATCGATCCCTGGGTCAGGGAAGATCACGTGGAGATGAGCGTGGCAACCCACTCCAGTATTCTTGCCTGGGAAATGTCATGGACAGAGGAGCCTGGCAGGCTACAGTTCATGGGGACACAAACTGAGTGACCAACACTTATATATATATATATATATATCTTATTTTAAACAGCAATACTGTAAATCGTCCTCTGGACTTTTGTAACCTAAATATATTTTTTAAATTAATTGTGACATTTTACTCAATATCATGCTAAAGGCCCCCTTGTAGACTAATCACACACAGTAGTTCTCTACTGATAATGTTGGTGTTGGTTCTATTCCTGCTAAGTCACTTCAGTCCTGTGTGACTGCAAACCTATGGACTGTAGCCCTCCAGGCTCCTTTGTTCCTGGGTTTCTCCATGCAAGAATACTGGAATGGTTGCCATGCCCACCTCCAGGGGATCTTCCCAACCCAGGGGTCAGATCCGTGTAACCTGTGCCTCTTCAGTCTCCTGCGTAGACAGGAAGTTTCTTGTGGTGGCACCACTAGCACCACCGTATTGGTTCTAGTGTTTTCCTATTACAGACAATATTATGAAAAATGCCCTTGGAGTTATGCTTTTTTAATACAACACGTGTAATTGTTTTCAGGAAAAAGATCAGGGAAAACAGTTTTTACTAGACTTGAGTGTGTTTCCAGTCAGTTAAGACAAAGAGAGCCTTGCAGCTGAGGTCTTTCAAGGAGACACCTTGCAGGTCAGAGGACTGGAGTCACCTGAGGAGGGTTTTAAGGAGCTCCCGCCACATCTTGTCCCCTCAGGTGGCTGTCAGGCTATGGCTTTTACTGTGGAGCTGTTGGGAAACAGAAATATTCCCTTCTACAGTTCTAGGTCATGTGGCTGGCCTAAGAATTAAATTGACATGAGATAGATTAAGAAGAGTATCAACTTGAAAAATAGTCACAGCCTAAAATTTGAGAGTTATGTTTTATTTGGTGGACGTTAGGACTTCAAACCCAGGAGGCAGCATCTCAAGTAACCCTGAGGGAACTGCTCCAAAGAGGCAAGGAGAGGAGCCAGGTTATACGGAACTTCTGCAACAAAGAGCAGGTAATCTGAACATCAAGACATTATTGTGAATTAAAGGAAACCAAAGTAATGCTCAAAATTCTCCAAGCCAGGCTTCAACAGTATGTGAACAGCAAACTTCCTGATGTTCAAGCTAGATTTAGAAAAGACAGAGGAACCAGGGATCAAATTGCCAACATCTGATGGACCATCAAAAAAGCAAGAGAGTTCCAGAAAAACATCTACTTCTGCTTTATTGACTACACCAAAGCCTTTGACTGTGTGCTGCTGCAGCTGCTAAGTCGCTTCAGTCTTGTCCGACTCTGCGACCCCATAGACAGCAGCCCACCAGGCTCCACCATCCCTCGGATTCTCCAAGCAAGAACACTGGAGTGGGTTGCCATTTCCTTCTCCAATGCGTGAAAGTGAAAAGTGAAAGTGAAGTCACTCAGTCATGTCTGACTCTTAGCGACCCCATGGATTGCAGCCTACCAGGCTCCTCCATCCATGAGATTTTCCAGACAAGAGCACTGGAGTGGGGTGCCATTGCCTTCTCCGTTTTGACTGTGTAAATCACAACAAACTGTGGAAAATTCTGAAAGAGATAGGAATCCCAGACCACCTTATCTGCCTCCTGAGAAATCTGTATGCAGGTCAAGAAGCAATAGTTAGAACTGTACATGGAACAACAAACTAGTTCCAAATTGGGATAGGAGTACGTCAAGGCTGTATTTTGTCACCCTACTTATTTGACTTACATGTAGAGTACCTCATGCCAAATGCCGAGCTAAGCACAAGCTGGAATCAAGATTGCTGGGAGAAATATCATAACCTCAGATATGCAGATGATGCCACCCTTATGGCAGAGAGTGAAGAAGAACTAAAGAGCCTCTTGATGAAAGTGAAAGAAGAGAGTGAAAAAGTTGGCTTAAAGCTCAACATTCAGAAAACTAAGATCATGGCATCTGGTCCCATCACTTCATGGGAAATAGATGGGGAAACAATGGAAACAGTGACAGACTTTATTTTTGGGGGCTCCAAAATCACTGCAGATGGTAACTGCAGCCATGAAATTAAAAGACACTTGCTCCTTGGAAGAAAATCTATGACCAACGTAGACAGCATATTCAAAAGCAGAGACATTTGCCAACAAAGGTCCATCTGGTGAAAGCTATGGTTTTTCCAGTAGTCATGTAAGGATGTGAGAGTTCGACTATAAAGAAAACTGAACGCTGAAGAACTGATGCTTTTGAACTGCAGTGTTGGAGAAGACTCTTGAGAGTCCCTTGGACAACAAGGAGATCCAACCAGTCCATTCTAAAGGAAATCAATTTTGAATATATTCACTGGAAGGACTGATGCTGAAGCTGAAATACCAATACTTTGGCCACCTGATGCGAAGAACTGACTCATTTGAAGAGACCCTGATGCTGGGAAAGATTGAAGAGGGGAGGAGAAGGGGACGACAGAGGATGAGATGGTTGGATGGCATCACCAGCTCAGTGGACATGAGTTTGAGTAGGCTCCGGGAGTTGATGATAGACAGGGTGGCCTGGCATGCTGCAGTCCATGGGGTCACAAAGAGTAGGACACGACTGAGTGACTGAACTGAACTGAAAGGAAACTAGATATCCCAAGTTAAAGAATTTAGTGCTTTTCTATGTATGGGAGGATGCAAGAGTTTGGGTTCACTGATATCATTCCTTTTGTATGTATCTCAGCTCTCCTGGGTCAGCTCTCCTGTTTTTGTTTGTTTGTTTGTTTTTACAGTCTGATGGCTGTTGAGGCAAAGGTACTCTTCTCCTTCCTGAGTGCCGTTAGGGCTTATCAGCTCACAGGGATGGCTGGAATCAGTGATGACTATAACACCCTTTGTAATGGAGAGTGCAGAGAAAAAGAGAGCAAGCTGGGCAGTCAGGCAAGGAAAGGGAAATTAGAAGGGAAAGAGAGGGTGACTGGCTCCTAAAGAGAACTAGCATTCTCCCTTTCTGACAGAGTCTGTCTTATACCCCACCAAAGAAAAACTCTCCGAAGGGATGGTCACGTAGCTGGAGGTCTGGAATCTGGTGGGCTCACAGCTTTGAGAAGATAAGTGCCAGTGAGATAACAGAATGCCATTTGGGCAATTTGGTCAGTCTCAAGGATCACTGTGATTTAGTCTTTGTTTTCAAGGTCAATATAACAAGCCATCTTATCAGTAAGACCCCAGGTGGACCCTACCATCCTTGTTTACTGATATGGCAGGAAATACTCCAGTTCTCAAAAGAGGTGAGGTTCAAAATGTGGCCAGCGATGAAGGCTTTTACAGCATCCTGAGCTGAGGAAAGCACAGGGCTTGAGGGCTTAGGGAGAGGGGTGTACAGAAGAAAATGTTGAGGGACAAAGGTTGCCCCAGGGGACAAATCTCTCTGGGGAAATGTCACCTCCAGCACAGGCCCCCTTTCTAATGGAAATTTCTCTTATAAATGCAGATTTCCCTTACAAAGGGAAAACTGCTACTCCTTTGCAGTTACCCAAAGTAATTAATTCAGAATAATCCTGTGACAAGAAGACATTTCCTGGGCTGTCCAAGTCTGCCATCCTTCAATGATGGGCTGTTGATTTTCAAAGCCTGGGCCAGGGATGGAAATTGACCAGGACCAAAAGCCACACAAATTGCTGATCTCACTAAGATTCAGCCTCTTTCTTTATCTAGGGTTAATTTCCAGAGCCAGAAAATGTTGATTCTGCCAATTTGGGCCAGTTTTTTTGTTCTTGTTGCTTTTATGGAGGAGATTTTCGAAGTTGTTCCTACGGCGTGCATTTTCGCTGACACCTGAGAATGAATTGATTTTTGTATCGACTTTGTACCCTGTGTTCTCACTAAATTTCGCTGTTACTTTTAATAGCTATTTTGCCGTTTTCTTAGTATTTTCTACATTGATTATTTCATCTGCAACTAATGACATTTTTAAATCTTTCTTTCTAATCTGTAATCCTCAGTTCTCCTTTTTGCTTTACACTGATTTGGATCTCCAGAATCACTGGACAGAAATGATCAGAGAACATCTCTGCTCATTCTCTAAATTTAGGAAGAAAACATTAAACCGTTCACTGTTATGTGCTAGGTTGCTTCAGCTGTGTCTGACCCTTTGCAATCCCATGGACTGTAGCTCCTCTGTCCCCGAAATTTCCCAGGCAAGAATACTGGAGTGGGTTGCCATTTCCTACTCCAGGAGATCTTCAACCCAGGGATCGAAGCCAAGTCTTCTGCATTGGCAGGAAGGTTCTTTACCCGGGGCCACCAGAGAAGCCCTTAAATAAATAAAGAGATTTTTAAAAATCTTAAGTAAAAGATAAAAAATACAAATGACAAAACATTACGATGTAATTTATTTTACCATGTTTTTTCCTTAGTAGTCTCTTAGATAGTGACAGATCTTATGATCTATGATGTTGTAGCCACGCGTTCCGGGAAACAAACTCACTCAGAGGGACAATGCAGATAGTGGAGTGCAGTTTATTACACCAGAAAGCCCAAGGCAGAGTCTCCTCTTAGCCAAGGACCCTGAGCAGTTTTTGTATGGTCCTTATTTATATACCTTGCTGCTGCTGCTGCTGCTAAGTCGCTTCAGTCGTGTCCGACTCTGTGCGACCCCATAGACCGCAGCCCACCAGACTCCTCTGTCCCTGGGATTCTCCAGGCAAGAATACTGGAGTGGGTTGCCATTTCCTTCTCCAGTGCATCAAAGTGAAAAGTGAAAGTGAAGTCGCTCAGTCGTGCCCAACTCTTAGCGACCCCATGGACTGCAGCCCACCAGGCTCCTCCATCCATGGGATTTTCCAGGCAAGAGTACTGGAGTGGGGTGCCATTGCCTTCTCTCTATATACATACCTTATATATATATATATAAAACCTTATATACCCTAAGTGTACATGCTCAAACCCACCTCCTCAAATTCTCTGAAACTAGTCTGAACAAAGGAAAAGAAAGATACAATCAAAGTTAACCTATGATTCATATGCCTTAAGCCTAGGTAGTTAACAGTGGACAATTATCAATAGGCCTGTGGTCATACCACAATAAGCATAATAGAATTTATGATTCTATTTGGTTACACAAATAATTAGGGTATTCTTTTATGCAACAGAGAGTCTAGGTATGAGCCCTGGGGTTCTTCCATCCAGGGGTCTGGTTTTCCGGTTGGTATGTCATTTCCATAGATACTAGGCATATAGCTCAAAGTCCACAGTCCAGCCCAAGATGAAGTCCTGCTTTCAAGACGGAGCCTGTTCTGTCTGTTTCCTCCTTCAATGGCACCTTATATTAAATAGCATTGTGGTAATATTTTCATCCTGTTGCAGAAACCAGTAATCGAGAAACCAAACACCACATTCAAAGAGTTGGAGAACTCAGGTTTATTATGCTGATGGGCCCAGAAGAGTTAACACTCAAAGCTCTGAGCCCCAAAGTGGTTACAGAGTTTTTATAGACAGACTATAGTGGGCAGCACTAACTGCTAATAAGCTGGTTTAAACTAGGGGTTTTGCATGCACGGGAACAGCAGTCAAGATGGGGAGGGATAGGCATGATTAAGCAGGTTGGCAGGGGCTGGGCAATTGCAAAGAGCAGGATGAGGGTGAGTGAGATAAGCTCCAGTTCCTAGTATTGTAAGTCCCCACTTTCTGAGACTACGTGACCTACGTGATCCAGACTTTGCAAGGAGCAAGCTGAGTTACAGAGGCAGAACGAACAAGCAGGAGGTTATGTAAAATTTTAACTTTTCATCTTCATTCTCGCCTCTTGATACTTTTATCACTCATTGTAGAAATCATCATCTCATGTTCTGGTAGGACATTCAGAGCGCCCCACCGTTTAGGGGGCTATATTGAGCTGGACAGGGAGGCCTGGCGTGCTGTGATTCATGGGGTCGCAAAGAGTCGGACACGACTGAGCAACTGAACTAAACTGAACTGAACTGAGCTAATACCATTTGTAACTGTATGGATTCAATCCGAGAGGTTATGAACTGGGTAATTACATTAAGAACACAAGGGCCAAACAAGAGCACTGCAAAGACCACGAAGAGAGGACCTGTTAAAGGGAGAAGCCACAACGCCCAGCTCCAGATATCGTTCCAATTACCCCAGGGATTAGCTAGTTTCTCTCTCCTTTTTATGATTTGTTCCCTTAGCTGTTGGGCCATGTCCCTGACTATTTCTGATTGGTTTATATAAAAGCAGCATTCTTCATTCAAGAAGAGGCAGAGTCCCCTCTTTTCAGCTGTCAGTAGGTCTAGCCCTCTCCTATTCTGTAAAACCACCTCAGCCAGGGTGTCTAGTTGGTTCTGTAATGAAGAGCACAGCAATGATGCCGATTAGGGATAGAGGCCAGGGCTGACAATGAAAATCCATCGTTATTTCAATATCCAGATCCTCAAGCTTCCTCCGTGTGTTGACCAGCCAGCTGCTGGAGTGTGGCCGGAGCAAGGCTGAAGAATCCTCAAGCTTCTGCCATGCGTTGACTAGGTCAGCTTCCGGAGTGACTACAGCAGGGCTCAGCATCCTTCATGGGTGAGGGCTGTTGTCTTTGGAACTGGACCTTGAGGTTTTCAGGGTCCTGAATGGCTTTCCAGGTGTCCTCATCACAGGGAGCTGCTGCCTTCTTGACTCTGGTGTGATGGATACAAGGGATGACACCTATAACTTTAATAGCAGTAGGGGTTGCCAGGATGACCATGTGAGGGCCTATCCAAACTGGAAGAAATGGTTCCTTTTTTCAGTCTTTAACCCATATCTCATCTCCTGGCTGATAGGGATGAACCCAATTGCCCAGAGGAATGGGTGTCCTTCCTAAGGTTTCTCGGGCAATATGGCAGAAGACTGTTCCCAGGGTCTGGAGGTGTTGGGACAGCTCCAGGTCAGCTAGTTGTTGGTGGTCTCCCTTGAGCTTTTCTATCACTGTGGGTGGTCTCCCATATAAGATCTCAAAGGGAGAATAGCCTGAGGATCTCAGGGTGCATTTACGGAGGGAGGTAAGAGTCCACAGAATGATAAGGCAGCTTGTCCCAGCACTGGGTGTTGGCCGGGGTATATTCTTGTCGTACTACTACTTGGAGAAACAAACTTAACAAGAAAGATACATGGCCCAAAGATTAATAGAAGTAGGAAAGCTGCTGTGGGGCTAGCCAGGAGAACCAAGCCCAGACATTTGTTCATGACTTTAGTGTTTCTCTAAAGGTCCATCTAGTGAAAGCTATGGTTTTTCCCGTAGTCATGTATGGATGTGAGAGTTGGACTATAAAGAAAACTAAACACTGAAGAATTGATGCTTTTGAAGTGTGGTGTTGGAGAAGATTCTTGAGAGTCCCTTGGACAGTAGGGAGGTCCAACCAGTCCATCCTAAAGGAAATCAGTCCTGAAAATTCATTGGAAGGACTGATGCTGAAGCTGAAACACCAATACTTTGGCCATCTGATGCGAAGAACTGACTCATTTGAAAAGGCCCTGATGCTGGGAAAGATTGAAGGCAGGAGGAGGAGGGGACAACAGAGGATGAGACGGTTGGATGGTATCACCAGCTTAATGGACGTGAGTTAGAGTAAGCTCCAAGAGTTGGTGATGGACAGGGAAACCTGGCCTGCTGCAGTCCATGGGGTCGCAAAGAATTGGACATGACTGAGCGGCTGAACTGAACTGAAATGAATTGGAGGTATGAGAAGATGTAAGAATTTGGACTCATAAAAATCTTTACCTGAAAACTTCTCACTCTCTGAAGGCCTGTTTTCCTGGGTTTTTCCCAGAGCACAGAGTGCCTTATTTTTTGTCCCTGAACTCCTTTCAAGGGGTGTTGAAGTTCAGCATCTTGTAGTGGTCATGATTTAATCTTTGTAGAGGCAACTGGCAAGGGCCAACTTCCAGTCTGCAGGGCCCCTTCATAGCAATGAAGGGGCCGTGACCGTATTTTGGGGGCCTTTCATGGTCACTGTGTCCTGTGGTGCTGGGGAGGCTCACTCCCAGGTCTAACACAGATTCCACTGACGGGCCACTCACCGTGTTGTCACTAGACCAGGCCTGGTAAGTAGCAAAAGTCTCTGGACCATACCTGTCTCACTAGACTCTTGGTCCAGGAAAATATTTCTTCTTGCTGCTTCTTCCCATATCTAGAGTTACATTATTACAATTATTGATCTCATATGGAACTGCATATCAGTATTTTATCACAGGCTCAGTCACACATTTGGTAACATAAGAAATAATCTTCTGAAACAAGCTACATAGAAAATAATGTAGCTAGCAGTTATTAGTAAGGTCACAAGCAAGAATTTAAGTCAAGAACTTTCACTGGGTATAGCCTGGTATACCCCAGGTCATCTGACTCAGTTAAATGGTTATAGCCAAGTGTTCATCTCCTGGTTGTACATCATGAAGCATCTGACCTTTATCCAAAGATTGGTTACTGAGATAAGCTTTCGAAACAACCTTAGCGTGTCCTTTTTAATAACTTAATTAAATCTTTTAGCAATATAATATAACAAGGAACTATTTCAGAAGTGAGACTTAGTAAGCACAGACCTTAATTAACAAAACTAGAACTTAACATTCAGTAAAATTTTTTTTTCTTTTTGGAGAACTCATTGTGAGGGCATTAACATTGTAGCCAGGGAAGGCTTTAACCCATCAATGAAAATGAGGTCTGTCAGGGAGCTGGGAAAAGCCAAGTGGTTGTCTTGGATTTCCCATAGCCCTGTCTCTTTGATTTTCAGCTGTTGTTTAGCCATTTTTAATTTCCTGGCAGTTCTTGGATGCAACCTCAAAAATGACAGAATGATCTCTGTTCGCTTCCAAGGCAAACCATTCAATATCATAGTAATCCAAATCTATGTCCTGACTTCAGTAATGCTGAAGAAGCTGAAGTTGAACGGTTCTATGAAGACATACAAGACCTTCTAGAACTAACACCCAAAAAATATGTCCTTTTCATTATAGGAGACTGGAATGCAAAAGTAGGAAGTCAAGAAACACCTGGAGTAACAGGCAAATTTGGCCTTGGCGTACAGAATGAAGCAGGACATAGGCCAATAGAGTTTTGACAAGAGAATGCACTGGTCATAGCAAACACCTTCTTCCAGCAACACAAGAGAACACTATGCACATGGACATCACCAAATGGTCAACACCAAAATCAGATTACATTGACTATATTCTTTGCAGCCAAATATGGAAATGCTATATACAGTCAGCAAAAACAAGACTGGGAGCTGACTGTGGCACAGATCATGAACTCATTATTGCCAAATTCAGACTTAAATTGAAGAAAGTAGGGAAAACCACTACACTATTCAGGTATGACCTTGATCAAACCCCTTATGATTATACAGTGGAAATGACAAATAGATTTAAGGGACTAGATCTGATAGACAGAGTGCCTGATGAACTATGGATGGAAGTTCATGACATTGTACAGGAGACAGGGATCAAGACCATTCCCAAGAAAAAGAAATGCAGAAAAGCAAAATGACTCTCCAAGAAGGCCTTACAAATATCTGTGAAAGGATATAAGCATCGGAACGCAGAGTTCCAAAGAATAGCGAGGAGAGATAAGAAAGGCTACCTCAATGATCAGTGCAAAGAAATAGAGGAAAGCAATAGAATGGGAAAGACTAGAGATCACTAAACCAGGGGAACATTTATGCAAAGATGGGCTCAATAAAGGACAGAAATGGTATGGACCTAACAGAAGCAGAAGATACTAAAAAGAGGCAGCAAGAATACAGAGAAGAACTGTACAAAAAACATCTTCATGATGTATATGATCACGATGATATGATCACTCACCTAGAGCCAGACATCCTGGAATGTGAAGTCAAGTGGGCCTTAGGAAGCATCACTATGAACAAAGCTAGTGCAGGTGATGAAATTCCAATTGAGCTGTTTCAAATCCTGAAAGATGATGCTGTGAAAGCGCTGCACTCAGTATGCCAATAAATTTGGAAAACTCAGCAGTGACCACAGGACTGTAAAAAGTCAGTTTTCATTCAATCCCAAAGAAAGGCAACACAAAGAATGTTCAAACTACCACAAAATTGCACTCATCTCACACACTAGTAAATTAATGCTCAAATTCTCCAAGCCAAGCTTCAACAATACTTGACCCGTGAAATTCCAGATGTTCAAGCCAGTTTTAGAAAAAGCAGAGGAACCAGAGATCAAATTTCCAACATCTGCTGGATCATCGAAAAAGCAAGAGAGTTCCAGAAAAACATCTATTTCTGCTTTATTGACTATGCCAAAGCCTTTGACTGTGTGGATCACAATACACTGTGGAAAATTCTGAAAGAGATGGGAATACCAGACCACCTGACCTGCCTCTTGAGAAATCTGTATGCAAGTCAGGAAGCAACAGCTAGAATTAGACATCGAAAAACAGACTGGTTTCAAATAGGAAAAGGAGTACATGAAGGCTGTATATTGTCACCCTGTTTTAAACTGATATGCAGAGTACATCATGAGAAACTCTGGGCTGGATGAAGCACAAGCTGGAATCAAGATTGCGGGGAGAAATATCAATAACCTCAGATATGTAGATGACACCACCCTTATGGCAGAAAGTGAAGAACTAAAGAGCCTCTTGAGAAAGTGAAAGAAGAGAGTGAAAAAATTGGCTTAAAGCTCAACTTTCAGAAAACTAAGGTCATGACATCTGGTCCCATCACTTCATGCAAATAGATAGGGAAACAGATGAAACAGTGACAGACTTCATTTTTTTGGGCTCCAAAATCACTGCAGGTGGGGACTGCAGCCATGAAATTAAAAAAAGCTTACTCCTTGGAAGGAAAGTTATGACCAACCTAGATAGTATATTAAAAAGCAGAGATATTACTTTGACAACAAAGGTCCATCTAGTCAAGGCTATGGTTTTTCCATTAGTTATATGTGGATGTGAGAGTTGGACTATAAAGAAAGCTGAGCGCCAAAGAATTGATGCTTTTGCACTGTGATGTTGGAGAAGACTCTTGAGAGTCCCTTGGATTGCAAGGAGATCCAACCAGTCCATCCTAAAGGAAATCAGTTCTGAATACTCATCAGAATGACTGATGTTGAAGCTGAATCTCCAATACTTTGGCCACCTGATGTGAAGAGCTGACTCATTGGAAAAGACCCTGATGCTGGGAAAGATTGAAGGCAGGAAGAGAAGAGGACGACAGAGGAGGAGATGGTTGGATGGCAGCACTGAGTCAGTGGACATGAGTCTGAGTAAACCCTGGGAGTTGGTGATGGTCAGGTAGGCCTGGCATGCTGCAGTCCATGGGGTTGCAAAGAGTCAGACACGACTGAGGGACTGAACTGAACTGACTTTACCAAAGTAACAAAAAGATTTTAAAAACAAATATATATCACTTAAAGGTAAAGAAATTCATACTCTGTTATCAAAGCTCCATTCTAAGAGAACTTTGTTCTCTCAACATAGAGAAGACCAAATTCCAGTCTGGTACCAGCTTACTGTTAATAACAACATCTGTTTATCTGCTTAATCTTAGAAAATCTTTCCCATAAATATTGAAGAACTAGCAGTATTCTTCTAAAGGTATGAGAGTAAAACCATAGAAGGCAAGTTTAAAATCTGATTCTATTGCAATTGACAAGTAAACCTGGTTATTATTGTGGTATGTAATACTATAATATGATAACTAGAATTATAGTTGACCATATATCATCAGGGCATATCAGGTCTATATGAATTTCACACAATTTTAGGCCATCTATATTAGTCACAGCAACCATACAGTATAACCTGAAAAGATTTATCAGCCCTTCAACAGTACTTCCCATGTAACTTAACATGTCCAATGAACCTAGGTAGATTAATACCTCTTTGGGACATCCTAGGAGCCCTCTGAAGCATCCCAAAGTTAGCTAGAAGTCAAGTTATTTAGGAAGTTTTATTGATCAATATCAAAAGAGTTTATAACACTCAGTCAGGTAGAATTATATGTTACTGTGAAATAATAGTTATTTACTTAGCCAAAGTTAACAACAGATTTCAAAGGTAAATATAGAACAGATCAATTAAGAGGTATAAAAACTTAAATCTATTATTAAAAGCAGTTCAGCATCTGAAAAACTACGTCCTCTTAACAGAGAGAAAAGCCAAATTCAAGTTTTGAACCAGCTTACTTTCAACTCATTTAGGTAAACGTAATTAAATTTATTTTAAACTTAGTCCTAACCATGCATGAAAATGTTTTTCAGGGTCCACTTTCCACAAACCTTCTAATCACTTTCTATAACAGCCACCTATAAGTCAGACCTACTTTCTTTTCCCTTCATAAAATGGAATTTTATTTTTTTGTACTTTTTATATTAAAAACATATATCCTACTTTCTTATTAGATTAGCAAACAAACATTAATACTAGATATTTAATATTGAATATTTCCCAGTTCATGTGAATCTGGAATTTATTTAGGTTAATTTTTCTTGTATTTAGAATTGTTTGATTTGTAAGTGCTTAGTTTTCTTTAGGAGAAGGAAATGGCAACCCACTCCAGTGTTGTTGCCTGGAGAATCCCAGGGATGGGGGAGCCTGGTGGGCTGCCGTCTGTGGGGTCGCACAGAGTCGGACACGACTGAAGCGACTTAGCAGCATCAGCAGCAGTTTTCTTTAGGCCAATTAAATTAGAACTCATTTACAACTTTAACAATATTATCAGAAAAAAAAAAAAAGATATACACTGAGACATATGTAAATCCAGACAGACAGACAGAGATCTTATAGTTTTCTGTTTGAGATTTAAAATATCTCTTTGACCCCATTTTCCTTCTTTGCTTGAAGTTCTAATTTTCCCAAGGCTGAGGTCTCAGACAAAGTTGGCTCTGTATTTCAAGGACATGGAAAGGGTTAACTTCAAGCTTTTCCCTGGGCAGGCCTTTTAACAAGCTAGTTGTTTCTAATTGCATATACAAAAAGAATTGGTTTCCCAGTTTTCAAAAAGAAAAAAAAATTTCTTTTACTCCATTCAATCAGTTATCATGCACTCACATTTAGAGGCTATCACCATGCCTCCCTTCTCCTGAGTCCCCAGGTTTCCTTAACTATTGCTCCTTTCCTGGGAGATCCAAGGAGGTGATCAGTCTCCTCTTCTACCCGTTGGAGTAGGACCAGATTGGGGACAAGACCTGGGGCCTTAACTTATCCTGTGGCTGTTCCTGGTGAGTTGATCCATCCCTCCAATGAGTCCAGTCAGGGCTCGGCCATCTGGAGAGTCGGAACACTGGTCGGAAAGAGAACCCAGAATACTGTCATGTGG
Organism: Bos grunniens; assembly: GCF_055505025.1. Classification (NCBI taxonomy): domain Eukaryota; kingdom Metazoa; phylum Chordata; class Mammalia; order Artiodactyla; family Bovidae; genus Bos; species Bos grunniens. The sequence continues at coordinate 61,581,859 of NC_141178.1, read as the reverse complement.
CGCGCCTCCTCGTTCATTTTGGGGCTCCTTTGCTCCAGCCGGGCCAAGCCACCAGTCCAGCGACTGAAGGAGCTGGCGTGGCTGGAGTCTCACTGGGACCTCCAGAAATGTTGCAGAAACCAGTAATCTAGAAACAAAGCACCACACTTGCAGAGTTGGAGAATTCAGGTTTATTACGCTGGTGGGCCCAGAGGAGTTAACACTCCAAGCTCTGAGCCCCAAACAAAGGGGTTACAGAGCTCTATAAAAGCTACAGACTATAGTGGGCAACACTAGCGGCTAATAGGCTGGTTTAAACTAGGGGTTTCACATGCACGGGAACAGCAGTCAAGACAGGGAAGGGGATGCCTGACCTTTACATTGACAGGCATGATTAAGCAGTTTGCAGGAACCGGGCAATTGCAAAGAGAAGGACAAGGATGAGTGAGATAAGCTCCAGTTTCTAGTATTATAAGTCCCCACTTTCTAAGACTATGTGACCCAGACTTTGCAAGGAGCAAGCTGAGTTACAGAGGCAGAACGAGCAGGAAGTTATGTAAAACTTTAACTTTTCCTCTTAAATCCCTTCGTCTTAAGGGATTTTTAAAAACCAAATAATTAAGAAAAAAATGATTCTGATTGAGGAGGTGGCTCCATGTACCATTTAGTGTGCCTCTTGAGTATAATTGACCAGCAGCACCCAATAAGAAGAGTATAAAAACAGAACTATGATATAATATAATAATATAACATTATATTTTACTATAATATACATGCTTCCACAAAGCTTTCAGGTAAAATAAAATACTGCTCTCTTTAATTAATTCTTCTTTTATTACTTATCACTATTGTGTGCCAGAACACAAGGCAAGTATTTCCACTACCAAGATGTCATTTTACCAAACAAGATAAATTAAAATGTGAATAAAACTCAGTACCTTCCCTAAAAATGCTGTGTTCTACAGTGCTACTGTTAACTAGAACTCAGTTTCCTAATGAAAAACAAATTTTTCACCTTCTGGGAAATCATTTCTCATTTGCTCAACATTTACAAAAAGCCTACAACATATTAAGTACACTCCCAGGTACCAGACACAAAGATAAAAGAAGCACAGGTTGCTATGCCCAAGGGAATTATGACTTGTTCCCTGGTGGCTCAGATGGTAGAGTCTGCCTGCAATGCAGGAGACCTGGGTTCAATCCCTGGGTCAGGAAGATCCCCTGGAGAAGGAAATGGCAATCCACTCCAGTATTTTTACCTGGAAAATCCCATGGACAGAGGAGCCTGGCCGGCTCGAACACAACTGAGCAACTAAGACACACACAATATAAACATTAGCAATACAGTTGACTCTTGAACAACCTGAGGGTTAAGGGCACCAACCCCCTGCTCAGTCAAAAATCCACAGGTAACTTTTGACTCCCCCCAAAACTTAACTACTAAATAGCCTCCTGTTGACCATAAGCTTTACTGACAACACAAGAGGTTGATTAAGAGGTATTTTGCATGTTACATGTATCATGCACTGTATTCTTACAGTAAAGCCAGCTAGAGAAAAGAAAATCATAAGGAAGAGAAAACACACTTAAGATACTGCTCTATATTTATCAGTACCAGAAGTTTGCAAGATGAATTGTCAGTACCTATATCATATGTTTATATAATGCAAAAGAATGTAGATGATTTATGTATTACTAACACTTGATATCAAAAAATACAAGACAATGTGAAAAAGAAATCCATGTTTATTTATGGACATAATGATTTGTGTGTTGATAATGAAGAGGTAACACTATGATTACTTCATGATAGACTGCTGCTGCTGCTAAGTCGCTTCAGTTGTGTCCGACTCTGTGCGACCCCATAGACAGCAGCCCACTAGGCTCCCCCGTCCCTGGGATTCTCCAGGCAAGAACACTGGAGTGGGTTGCCATTTCCTTCTCCAATGCATCAAAGTGAAAAGTGAAAGTGAAGTCACTCAGTCGTGTCCAACTCTGTGCGACCCTATAGATGGCAGCCCACCAGACTCCTCCATCCACGGGATTTTCCAGGCAAGAGTACTGGAGTGGGGTGCCATCGCCTTCTCTGCACGATAGACTAGAGTCACCAATATGATGGCTCAGAGCCCAACTGATACACTAATGAATAAACAGTTATAACCATTTTTTGCATGCAGTACCCCAGCCATATTCAGAATACAGTATTGGAAACATTATTACATTTTAATAAACCTCCTATGCTAATAGACTGTTATGCAGTTTCTCCAGTTAGGAGAGAGAGAGGCATACTGTCCGGTAAGGTAATTCTTTAAAAGCAAAGTTACAAAACAATAAGAAAGCTAACAGATTATCCATCACACTGTTAATTATCACTGTTAATGACACTGTTAATTATCAGTTAACACATTGTCAATTATTTTGTATTAAACATCACTCCCCTTATGCCTGCATAAGCCTGAGCTATTCACTTCAGTGCCAGTCTTGCACACAGTGTTCTAACACAATGAATATCAGATGATGATGACAATGACACAGAACGTCTTATTAAGTTCTTGCCTCACGGGTACTGGATTTTCACATGAAGACATTCACACACCTAGCACACAAATCTCCTAAAATGCACTGGGAATTTTTGATCAGTATGCAATAGATGGATGAGATGCACCACGTAAAAAGCTAAACCCTTATGGAATCTGTCACAACATTGCTTCTGTTTTATGTTTTGGTTTTTTGGCCACGAGGCAATGTTGGATCTTAACTCCCCAACCAGGCATCAAATCTGAACCCCTCCATTGGAAAATGAAGTCTTAACCTGCCAGGGAAGTCCCACACATTCTTTGATAATTTATTTTTTTCTTTTAAGGTTTTATTGTTTGCATATATTTACAACACTTTATGAGTTTAAGTCTACTGCATTGCAGGCAGATTCTTTACCAACTGAGCTGCAAGGGAATCCTTAAGTCTACTAAAAACAAAATTGAAGAGAGGAAGCATGAGATTTCCAAAACCGGGATTAATTGTGAACATACTGGAAGAAAAGACCTATTAGAACAGAGAGGCAATAGATGTGACTCACACACACACTGTGTAATTGATATTGACCATCTAACCAGCTCCTGTCGTTAGAGTTCAGGTAGGGTGCTCACCTAGGCTTAGCGAGGTCCAGCATAGGGCAGTGGGCACCACAGGCACACACCTGTGACCAGGTCACCCTGACGCTAAACTCATCCTCTATGTGCTGAAGCACAAGATGATTTTCAGTTTTCTTCATTTTATGGGGGAAAATCCGTATGTCAGACTTTTTCCTATGGAAGGGATTTTAACTGGGCAATCTGGTTCTATAAGAAAACAACAGCCAACATGTTAGATATTTTGTATCAGCATATCATAAACAGAAATGCACAGCTCGCTTTTTGTATATTCGCATTTAAAATAAAACAGCTGTTGTACATCTAAACTTGTTTTAAGAGAGGGATTTTAATATACTTTATATAACTTATACAATACTATTCTTTCCAACAATTCAGCTTTTAAGAGATGAAAATGATGGAGTGTTTGAACATATACATTTGTGTTGTTTTGAAAGTGGAGTACAGAGTGTTGATTTTGCAGGGTGGCATTTTTATGTGTGACTTGAGGCAACATCCTGACTTTGCTCTTCCTCTCAGCACAGTTGGTACAAGCTGGGGGCTTTGGCATTGTCAGTGGAGGGATAACTGGGGAGTCAGAGCGTGAGTAATAAGCACACTGACTATATTGGCTTGGGGCTTCCCTGATGGCTCAGTGGGTAAAGAATCTGCCTGCAATGCAGGAGACACAGGAGACGTGGTTCAATCCCTGGGTCAGGAAGATCCCCTGCAAAAGGAAAATGGCAACCCACTTCAGTATTCTTGCCTGGAAAATCCCATGAATCAAGGAGCGCTTGTGGGCTACAGTCACAAAGAGATCACAAGAGTCGGACATGACTGAGCAACTTTTTACGCATATATTGAGTATATATTCATATGAGCCTTATATGAAATAAAATATTTAGAGGAAATACAAAGTAGATTTGCAAACCTTTAAAAATCAAGGTACAATCCTTGAAAAAGAAAGTCTATAATTAAAGTTGAATAATCTAATTATAATTTGAAGGTCAGTGAATCCACAGTGAATGAAAAGTACCAAGGATTTTTGACACTTACCAATTCTTGCTTTCTTTTCTTCTTTTCAAGGAGATGACAAAATTTGTATGAGCGTGTTTTTTGCCCTAACATTTGTCAATGTTATCATTAAAATTGTTCATAATTCGAAAGTTGAATTCAATACCAGGAGAATAAATACTAATATTCACATTACAGAAATTAATAGGAAAATGATATTCTAATAATCAGTAAATTCAAATGATAAAAAAGCTTAAATGCTTACAGAAAAGAAAAGGATGTCATTTTTTTGTTCAGAAAATAATTCCTAAGGTACCCTGACAGCAGCCATAAAATGTAATTGTAATCCTCAGATGATGTCTGTAACTCAAATCTGGACACACCATCACCCACTCTCTCCTATCCAGCTACCAATGTGGCAGTGAGGACACTTAAGAGATGACACACATGGAGATGGCCTTTACCAGAGCAGACAAAAAGCATCTCTACGGAGACAGAGTAAGCCACTCATGTGTGTGAGTGTGTGTGCATGTACTCTCAGGCAAGTTCAACATTTTGCAACTCCATGGACTGTAGACTGCCAGGCTCCTCTGTCCATGGGATTCTCCAGGCAAGAATACTAGAGTGAGTGCTGCTGCTGCTGCTAAGTCACTTCAGTCATGTCCAACTCTGTGTGACCCCATAGACGGCAGCCCACCAGGCTCCCCCGTCCCTGGGATTCTCCAGGCAAGAACACTGGAGTGGGTTGCCATTTCCTTCTCCAATGCATGAAAGTGAAAAGTGAAAGTGAAGTCGCTCAGTCATGTCTGACTCTTCGCAACCCCATGGACTGCAGCCTACCAGGCTCCTCCTTCCATGGGATTTTCCAGGCAAGAGTATTGGAGTGGGGTGCCATCGGAGTAGACATACCCTTCTCCAGAGATATTCCTGACCCAGGGATCGAACCTGCGTCTGCTACACCGCAGGCGAGTTCTTTATACCTCTGAGCCATCAGGAATGCCCCGAAAATCATCACTACAAAGTCAGAATAAATAAGTCATTTGTACTACATTATAGACTTATATGTTTAAAAGTGTGCTTGTTTTTATCCATTGATGTAGACATTTTATAATGTATGCATTCAAACTCTGAATTGTTGGGGAAAATGTCATAAAAGTTATATAACCAGCTGGTGAGATTCCACTTGTGTCAACAGGCGGGCAAACACAGAATAACCTATTTTTTTTAACTCTCAGAAAGAATAATGATGATCTGAAATTTCCCCAAACCCTCCTCTAGTCAGGGAAGTGAACACAGCTGAAAACACAATCCCTTTTGAATCCTTCTGAAAGATTTGCAGAATTTACATAAATCCAGCAGGGGACTGTACTAACTGTGTGTTAGCAACAGTGTCTATATTTTATGGCTTTCTGTTATGCAAAAATACTCTTCAGAAGATATATTTAAGTCACATGAATTTTAAAAAAAAGTCACAAGTGCCATGTATATATTAGAGGTACACATAAAGACGTCACCTGTAGGTTGAAAGTGAAAGCGAAAGTCGCTCAGTCGTGTCTGACTCTTTGCGAGCCCGTGGACTGTAGTCCATGGAATTCTCTAGGCCAAAATAGTGGAGTGGGTAGCCTTTCCCTTCTCCAGGGGATCTTCCCAACCCAGGGACTGAACCCAGGTCTCCCACATTGCAGGCGGTTTCTTTACCAGCTGAGCCATAAGGGAAGCCCAAGAATATTGGAGTGGGTAGCCTATCCCTTCTCCAGGGTATCTTCCTGACCCAGGAATTGAACTGGGGTCTCCTGCATTGCAAGCAGATTCTTTACCAACTGAGCTATGAAGGAAGCCCGCATAGGTTATATACTTCAATTTTTTGTACATCTCGTATTTTATATATTGAGAAACAAGTCCTATCTCTGGACCCTAACCCTAACCCTTAACAAAAAACACTTAGTACTTTTTCAAACAATTAAAAATTTCACAATAGTTAGTGGCTATAAAACATGTAATCTCTCAGGTGGGATGTCCTTGACTATAAGTAAAATAAACCTCCATTTCATTTTGGCTTAAAACATAAGGTCATTAATTACTTCCCAAACAGAAAGTCTAGAAATATGACCACTCCAATGATGCTCAAACCCACTCCTCTGCACACTTTTGACTTTGTCCTCCCGATGTGCTAGCCTCATCCTCCGTCTCCAATCATCGCATCCATTGGAAATGCAGGAAACAAGGCAGTTAGGAGGTAATCATTTCCCAACATCTTACACCAAGAATCCGCTTCATAGTGCTGAATCGGCTGTTCATTCCTAATTAACCAGTCACTCTGGAGGGGAAAGAGATTATGAGGAAGGGTTCAACTTGAGGATCAATTTGAGGGCATTGAGGAGCCAACCTCCAGAAGCCCTACATCTTAATCCTTGGATGTGATGTTCCAGGACTGGAGCTTCCCTGGGGAGAACCCAGGGGCTGTGAACACAGTGCTGATTAATAAACATCATGTTTTACCTTCAAATAGGTGACGACTTTATTGTTCAATTATCCATTGCTAAAACAAAACATTCTCCTTTCCAGGCAAATGATAATAGCGGGCTGATAAGCAACAGCATTGGAAAGGATACCCTCTCACCTCTACCAAAACCTAGTTCTGGGTGTTTCTGTAAACTCCAGCCTTCCAGATGGCGAGTGCACGGTGCAGCACTGGTGTTTAATGTCTCTCTAACTGTTGTCGTAAAAAGCTACTATCTAATACACTGCATCTTGTTCCCCTTAGCACACTCTGCTCTCTGCAGTCCACGGACACTCGGTTTGCACACAATGAACACAGAAGCTTAGAGAGGTGGAAAATATACATTAAAGGACTTTCTATTCATAAAATTACTTGGAACGAAACTGTGTAATCTGTGGTAGTCAGGGTGTACAGCCTTCAATCTATCAGGCAATGAGACCCTACCTGTGTCAATAGCGGACCAAACACAGAATAACCTTTTTCTAAATTCACAGAACAAAGTTATAATGATGGCCTGACTTTTCCCCAACTCCCCTCCCTAAGCAGTGCTTGTGACTGAAAATATAATTGTCCTCAGGCCCGTTTGAGAGATGTGTGGGATTTGCAGAAATTCAGCAGGAGATCACACTAAGTGTATTTCAATCAGCAGGAGAACTCTGTACTTCGTGGTTTTCTTCTGTGCAAAAATGCCCCTCAGAAGATGTACTTTAAGACATACTTTAAGGTGAATATTTTAAAAATACAAGTGCCTGTACATATTAGAGCTGAAGGTGAATGCATGAAAAATTGCTCATAATTTTAAAGGAAACCTTGCGTTGATGGCCAACTGCTCCCTTCTGCGGGAAGTAATGAGCTTTGATTATAACTTGGGTTTTGATTTAAACATCCTCCTTAAATATTAGTCTTGAAGCTGTATTTATAATATGTCACTTGAGGAGCAAAATGAGAAAAAATGAACAAGTGGGTGAAATAAGGAAGCTTTTTTTACTGTGTGGTTTGATGTAGGAGCCGAAGCAGTATGGTAGGATGGAGTGGCAACAGCAGGTGGCACTGATGGAAAAGCAGCCATGTTCCTGGACAGGTATAGTAGAGCCTGTCCAGCACTCTTGACGTCAGAGCAGAACTAGAGAGACAGAAGATTAAAAAATCTTCTCAAATTTGGTGCTTAAACCTGAAAAAAAGAGGATATGATTTTGTGTGGCATGTGTGTGTGCTGTGTGCTCAGTCGTGTCTGACTCTTTGTGACCTCACAGACTGAGCCTGCCAGGCTCCTCTGTCCATGGGATTCTCCAGGCAAGAATACTGGAGTGGGTTGCCCTGCCCTTCTCCATGGGATCTTCTCAATGTAGCAGTCAAACCTGTGTTTTCCTGCATTGCAGGCAGATTCTTTCCCACTGAGCCACCTGGGACACCCATATGGTTTTATGATCCCAAATCAAATAATAGCAATGCTAGACCCCTGAGTTTACCAGCTGGGGTTACTGTCTAGCCCCCAATCTGGCTTTCACGTCACAGCCAACCCGTAGTACCCCAAGGACTTGCAAATAGTGTAAAACAGATCCTTGCTTTGGAGAAGGGGATACTGAAGAGAACTGATTTAGTTTTTCTGAAGATTATCCCTCTATTGGTATCATGAATAGCCCTTAGAAATCCAAAGGCTTAAAAGATCTCCTTTGCTAAAATGACCCAGCCTGAAGTCTGCAATTATCATTTCAAAAGAAGGTGAAAAATATTAAAATTCTTTTGTGATTGAGTTTATTGGATGATTTACCAATTTTTTCCCCCAAACACAAAGTCCAGTGACCATCGCACCTTCGATACACAGATTTTCCTTCCAAAATTTGGGAGGCAATAAATCTGCCGCCCAGATTACTGAATTAAAAGGGCTTCTTTCAGACATGCAAGTTAAAATGGCAAAGTCCCTACAACAGAACATATGAGAAAAACTTTGTGAACTTAACACAGGTGAATGCTTCATAAAGAGCACAAACATGCAGAAAAAAACTTTACAAAATCAAAGAAGTAATAAATCAGATGTCACTCAAATTAGAATCTTCTGAGCATCAAAAGACACTGTTAAAAAAATAAAAATGTAAGCACCAGTCTAGGAAGAAAATATTTACAATGCATATAAATGACAAAAGCTTGCATTTGGAATGTAAAATAAAATCTTAAGAAATGGTCACAAAATACAAAATAAGCACAATGATAAAGCAAATAACCAGAATAGACACTTTACAAACACAGATATAGGCTGTCCAGAGAGCACATGTTCAGTGTGGGGAAAATGCAAATAGAAACCACAATGCAATACCTTGGAATGGCTAAGATTAAGAGGGTGATAGTAAATATTAGCAAGATTAGGGAGCAAATGGGAACTTGTGCAGCTCTGGCAGAATGGTTTGGTAGATTCTTAGAAAGTTAGACATGTATATGTAAATATATATAAAATTTAAAGTGTTGGCTTCCATGGGTGTGAGGGGTAAATTGCAAACATGGGCTCCAGCATAGAGGCATGGAGGGTAAAATAGCTCTGTATACAGGTGAACACAGGTGTCCTCTGCCTGTGTTTGTGTGTGTTAATCACTCAGTCATGTTCAAATCTTTGCAACCCCATGGGCCGTAGCCCTCCAGGCTCCTCTGTCTATGGGATTCTCCAGGCAAGAATATTGGAGTGGGTTGCTGTGCCCTCCTCCAGGGGATCTTCCTGATCCAGGAATTGAACCTGTGTCTCCTGCATTGCAGACAGATTATCACAGAGCCACCAGGGAAGCTTCTGCCTGTATTTACATCCTTTGATTCTGTCTCCTTTCTTGTGCAGGAACATCTCTGCACAGTAACTGTGGGAATCCCCTCAGACCTCTGGAAACAGAAACTTTCCTGTTTGTAGAACTCATTGTAATTATGACCAGATACTTGATATATGCATGTCCTTTGAGAGCAGAAAATGCTTGTTTTGTTCAGTATTTGTCTTGTTTAATGTTGTTGAATGAATACAAAGCTTACATCCTCTCCAAATGGCCCCTGCTGCTTCCTCCATGCTCTTGGTCTGCTTCCCCCATCTGGGGAGCTAGGCTGGGAACACAACACGACACCTCGGCAACTCCAAGCTTCCTACAAAAGATACAGGTATTTAAAAGCCATCTGTAAGTGCTACAAATGAGGCATTATTGGGATACACGAATACACACTGTGATTATGCTGGGCAGGCTAGACAGGCAGAGCTCCAGGCAGGATGGAAGTCTTGAGATAAGTTTTGCTGAAAGAGAGCAACTTGATTTGACAGGAAGAGTTAGAATAAGAAAATGCACCAAAGGGAAACATTGGCTTCATCCACTCAGTGCACATAGTTATGGGTGCACAAAGATAAACACCCATCAGCTCCTCATTGGATGCTGAAAATGCACAGGAGCAGGTGACCAGTCAATCACACCAGTAAAATGTGAGCATGTCTCTGCAGCTCTGTGTGTGAGATGGCTTTTGGCCGAACACCTGGATAAAGAGTCCAACACAGTAAGGGTTTATTTCTTCCCTGGGTGAGGGAATTTCAGGGCTGCTCTGAAACTCATGTGAGAACCTGGGATCTGTCCCCAGTGACACACAGGCTGGGGGGATGGGGCTGCAAGCGTGCCAGCACCTCGTTCTGTTGTGATGGGGGCCCAAGTGTGTCACCTGCACTGCTTGGTCAGTTTTGTCCACAGAGCAGGTAAGAGGGAGGGTGCAGACTCCCCTCAGGGCCTGGCACCCACATCTGCTCTTTCAGCAGCTTTAGCCGAATGGCCAGGTCTTCGCAGAAGCCCAGCCTGAAGGTGAGTGACTGCACCCCTATCCTGGGAGCAAGAAAGGGACTGGCAGCAAGCCTGGGAGCTGGGACCTAGCCATGGTGTGCACGTGAAGAATCTGATACTCATCCCCAGCTCTGACTGCAGAGGAAGGTCTTCAGATAGAAGACAGGGAGTTAGTCCATCAACTCATGGGGCCTGAGCATCAACACCTCAGGTGGAAGTGGGAGGCCCTGAGGAAGAACATGGGGGCAAAAATAGGCCCTTGAACATGATGGAGCACCATCTCAAGACATGCACATGCTGACTGGGTCCAGTCCCTCAACACCTTCTCACGTGTCACACCATCAATACACCTGCAGACGTCTGCATCTCCAGGGCAACCTTCTTTCATCTGATTTATTCCCCCTCAACCTGCAATTTTTTTTCTTTCTTTCTGTGAAGTTGGCATTATTTTAAAACATATAATCTGTATTTTTTTTCATTTCCTCCAATATAATTTAATTCCAAGAAGGCAGGGAACGATTCACTGGTGAAATTACACATGGTGGCCCAGTGGTAAAGAATCCACCTGCTAATGCAGGGGACACCAGAGACCTGGGTTCGTTCCCTGGGGTGGGAAGATCCCCTGGAGAAGGGAATGGCAGCGCACTCCAGTTGGAGCCTGAGGAGCCTGGCGGGCTACAGTCCATGGGATCACAAAGAGCTGGACATGATTGAGCATGTATGCATTATAATGTGCTGTTTAAATTATACAGTTAGTGCCTGTAATGGTGGTGAGACATATGGGAACAGACTAATAAAACTTGAAGGGAGACAAAATGAATGTCAAGATAAATGATAGAAATAGATGGATAGACATAGATACACATGCATATTCTCCAGTTTTAATGATTATTTATATTTTTTCTAATCTTAAGCCTTTGGCTTTCTAGTTGTGTTTTCCCTACCCTCTTATACTTTCAAGATTAGAATAAAATTGCAATGATACTATTTGAATTTTAATAAAAACAAAATGAATGAACACATGAGTAGAAAGAAACAACTAGATGCTTTCTAATTCTGATGGCTGGAAGTCATGCAAATATTTGGACTTAATAAACCCAATGATGCCACTTTTTATATCTATTCCAAGTTCCATCTCTTACAGAACAAGGCAGCCATAAACTGTCTCCTCATGATTTGAGGCTCTCTAAAAACTGAACTAAAAAATATTCCACTTTCACTATTTTGCAGTTGTAAATAAATCCTTAATTGGTTTTGAAATTTCACATGTGTTATTTATTTGAAATTTGAACTACTCTACATCCTATCAGGCTTAGCAGTAAAGAATCTATCTGCAATGCAGGAGTCATAGGAGACACAGGTTCAATCCCTGGGTCGGGAAGATCCCCTCGAGGAGGGCATGGTAACCCACTCCAGTGTTCTTGCCTGGAGAATCTCATGGACAGAGGAGCCTAGCAGGCTCTAGCCCATAGGGTCACAAAGAGTTGGACATGACTGAAGCAACTTAGCATGCACGCACACTCAATCAACCTATATAACTCTCTTGTACCCTGAAGAAAACATGCCTTTTATCATGTCATGATCAATAGCCGCCAAGTTTAATGTTATGTTGACAAAACAAAAATAAACTGCAAACTATTACACATTTATATACAGACAACAATGGTAAATAAAATATAAACAAGTAGAATGACATTTCATGAAGATAAAATATACCTTACAGAGTGGATTTGTTCTCAGAAAACAAAGATCAGTTACACAGACAAGATTCATTAATGTAATACATTCAAAAATGTCCAAGGAGAAAACACATTATTTACTTGATTGTGCTTGAAACCTCCAGGAGTTGCAAATTTGATCCCTGGTTCCCTGGAGGAGAAAATGGTAACCCACTCCAGTATTTTGCCTGGAGAATCCCACAGACAGAGGAGTCTAGCAGGCTACAGTCCATGGGATCGCCAAGAGTTGGACATGACTGAGCAACTGAGCATAGCGCAGCACCACCTGAAATCCCATGTGAAATAAAGCAACATTTTTTCCTAATAAAATCTCATAGTGAACCAAAAAAGAGAAAAATGTTAACATTTCTTATTCAGTCATCAACACCGTGCCTCATCAGGAGGTCATCACAGGCATCATCTTCTGATAGAACATGAAGGCTACCTCGACAAAACCAATACAATATTGTAAAGTAATTAGCCTCCAACTAAAATAAATAAATTTATATATAAAAAAAGAATCAGCTACAGCCACCTGGGGACTACAGTGATGCTGCACAAGTGCTCCTGCAGATCAGTCTTGAAATCCTCTCAAGGAGGAGCCAGTGTGTCTCTGCATCTCCCAGAGAGGAGCCGACTGGGATGAGGGGAGAAAACAGGGAGGGAGGCCCCCAGTAGACATGAAGACGAGGGATGTCAAAGCTTCTATCTGGGAGCACGTGAAGGGAAAGGTAGTTAGGGGAGGGACCGTCAAGGTAAGGTTGGGTCTTGGGTTCTAACCCTCCTCCCACCTGTGAGGTGGAAGGAGAGGATAATAAGGTGAAAAGAGCACCAAAGTGGGTGAGAATTCCCCTCTGGATTTCTAGGAAGAGATCCTTCTTCTCTCCTTTTCCCTCCATGGATTTCCCACTCCATGAGTGTGAAGAGCCCCCACAGACACACACACTCACTCCCGGTGAAACGTGGACAGAACAAAGGTAAGTGCTACCCTAGTTCCCTGGGGACCATTCCCCTCAGCTGCCCTCTTCTGACCCTGAGGGATCCCTCCTCTCAGAAATACAGGCGCTAGAAATCTGAGGCTCACCCAGACGTGAGGACGGAGAACCTCAGATGAGAGGAGCCTCTGTGTAGACGGCCAGTGTTTCCTGGACAAGTGGGGACCAGCAAGTGACAGGGGGGCCAGCATGGGGACAATCTGCCCAGCAGGGGGCAGGGGCATCACCCCTAAAACCAGCTGGGGCACCCACGTCCCATTTCACTGTCATCACTGCCCGTTTTTTCATGTCACTGAAAACTCCTGAATTGTCCCTTGAGCTTCATCTTAAGACCATCAGGAGTATGTTTTCCAAAAACTCTTTTAAAATAGGACATGCGTATTCAGAGTCTTTCCAAATCCAAGAATATTTTTCTGCTGACTTCGGTCATGAAATCCAAATTTCTAAAACCGAATGTCTCCAATTAAAATCTCTTCTCACTCAGCACTCTCTGAAGCCATTATGATCTGCTTAGATTTAGTCCTTTCAGTCTGATTTCACATTAGTGAGCTCTTTTGTTCAGAATATTGCCAAGGCAGGACTGCTTTCCTTTGTAATATGCTGTGTTATTGCTTTCACTTTATTTACCAGAAGAGCTTCCTCGGGTCCACCTTCTGTTTTCATTCTGGTTCTCTTCAGTCCCGCCGTAACTCCGGTGCTGGCTCCTGGCTTCGAGGACTGGCGCAGCTGTGCTGTTCTGTGCTGAGGGGTGCTTCCCCATCACTCACCCTGGATCCCATGCCCCAACGATGGCGCTAAAGCACAAGGACACCCTCCCTGGGCATTCAGTGCTGCACGCAGCCTTCTCCGCAGTTCTGCTGTCCTTTACTTACAGGATCCGGGGTTCAGGTTTCTGAACTCCAGCTCATCTCTGTTTGCCTAGAGTGTAATAGAAAGAGCTTAAAATCTGAGGCTTCTATCCTGAAAGATAACTGTTTGGCAGTCCACCTTCCAATCCCTGTAAACAGTGAAAATCAGAATACGCATTCACTTTGTCCTCAAAAATTCAGATGACGTTTTTACTCTTTAAAGGTCAGTGGAAGCAGCAAATAAAATGGAGCTGGCAGTCAGCTTTTACTTGTTCTCTCAAAGCAAGCTGGGAGATCATTATCCCTTCATGGTCTGTTCTTGAGCTCAGGGATTGAGGATGATTTTAATCAGAAAATTGAGCAGCCGTCTCTTTACGTGTTTTCAGCCTTTTCAAGCAGCCAGAGGATGTTTTCCCCCTGCCCAGAGCTATCTGACAATCATTAGACCAAACCCTCCCCTTCTCTAGGAGCAGCTAAAGTATGTTACTTAAGTACTAAGCTGAATTCCATGGACTTAAAGATCCCCGATCACCTCTTTTCCCACAGAACACATCCGTTAAGTTTCTTAGTCCTCTTCCTGGCTCGTTCATCTCCCCCAAAAGATAGGACTCAGACATGTTTTGTTTCTTTTTGCCCTTTCTTTCTCTTCCATCAAATTAGCGGATGCCCACAGCCTCCATTTCTTACAATGAGGTCACTAAATAACTACTTACTTCCAACCACAAACACGTGGATATAGGAAAGAGATTTTTTTTTACCCATCTCATCATTAAACCATTTTGAACAATGAATCAGGAGATAATATTAGTCTTTTAGAAGATTTTTCTAGGAGTACTCTGTCTGAAACATAGCTCCCATCAGCACTTGTTTATGATGTTGGCACTTTGGGTGTTTATTAAATTTGCGTAATTGTAAAGTCTTGATACTGCTTACTAAGACAATGTAATTTCATACAGGAGTATTCACGTTCTATGTATCAAGTTCATCATTTGGCTTTATATTGTCAATTGAATAAAAGTAATATTTTAGGAGAATTTATTCATTTTCTCAAGTCAGTGACTCATATTCATGTCATTAAAATGTCTTTCTTTGCACTGTATCAAATTGTCATTTATAAAGTTTGAGGTTTTATTAGGGCAGATATCTTTTGTTCTAGTTTTGGGAATAGTGTTTTAAAATGTGAGTTCAATAATTCACAAATACATGAATATTCAGATAGTAGTCAGGAAATGTCATGAACATTTTTCAAGTTGTTTAAATTTATTCTTGACAGTTAATGAATTAAGTTTTGCCCTTGAAACGTCTCATCTTATTTTCGTATTCTGGTATGAAATATTTACCAATGTTCTACCTGGGGATATCACTTTATATTAGAACTAGAAGACAACAACAATGACATGCAACAATAACTTTCTCATGGTGACTGTGGAAGTACATATTGTCTGTCTTAAAACTTTAGGCGATTAAAATTGGTTACCTAGAATTCTCTAAGCTAAGCTATTGATGACTGACTGATAGTAATGCTATTTCTAAGAGAGAAAAAAAAACCATTTTTACAGATTGCCTGAATGATTCACGCAGGTAAGGTCACCAACTCATGGACAAAAATTTGATGAGATCTCATTTATTTAAACTGTCTACTGACAAACTCTCTTAGGAGACTGCTCTTCTCTTTAGATCCATGAGTAAGTAATGACTTTTTAATTAATGGTACTTTATCCGTTCATTTACCTGCTCTGAGGTAGATTTGATATATGCTGAAATACATGAACATGTATTTGGATAAGTATGCACTGAGCAGGAGGATAACAAAATGCCTTCCCAAGGACACCAAGTCACAAGTCCAGCAATATGTGAAAAGTCTGAGTTACAGCAGGGTAAGTAGAATGGCTCATTGGTCAGATAAAAGCCAGAGAAATTTTTCCGCAACCAGCACTATCTGACAATCATTAAAGACCAAAACCTCTCCTACTCCATGAACAGCTAAAGTATAACAGTTAATAAGCTGAACTTCATGGACTTTTGAGCTCTAAAAGCACCACTTCATATGTTCATTCAGAAAGCATGTAAGGAACTGCTGTCTGTACCATCATAATGCTGGGCTGGGAGTACAGGTGTTACTGGCGCACCCCTGAACTCAGAGTCTGACAGCCTGGAGGGAGAAGACCAGAGACTGTGCCCGGTCCGACGTGGGGAGAAGAACCTGCAGGTCTGTGAGTACCCAGCATGGGAACCGATGCCCTCTACACACTCAGAAAAGACTCCCTAGAACAATGAATGCATAGATAAATTGTGGGTATAACACGGTTCCTAGAAATCTTTAAAGTTTTAATGCAGAATTACCTAAATTAGATTGATAATGCATGCATGTACATACACATATTTTCTCTATTGGATATTTCTTCTTTAAGAATGAAAGCAACAAAAAATGTACATTATGGTTGATTGGGAAGATTTAATGAGGTAAACTGATAAAATAAGTGCCATCTGTATTCTCAGGCGTTGAAGTACATTAAAATTGTTGATGTATTTTCTTTGAATTTTATTATGTTGAAAACTCTTCAAACAAAATAAGTATGACAGAATGTATTATTTTGATCCCTTTGCAATTAACACGATGTGATGAGCAGCTCAATACTTTTAGACATCATTTTAAGGCTTATAATATCTCATTCTGGGTATTAGCACACCAAACTCTGTTGATGGTTTCCTTACTATAAATGATTGTTCACATTTTTGTCCCATTAGTACTAATATGATAGATGAAAATGTGTTTCTAAATGTGTGTTTCCAGTCATCTCCTAACTATGGTTTTGTCCTAGTTGCTGTTGTTTTCCTTTTATTACCAGTCTACCACTAAAATACTACCAAAAAATAAAAAAGAACTAAAAAGGATTAAAGATCAATATAAAAGTTTTATTTTAAGCCCATAAAAAGGACTTTATGGTGTTTCTAAAGAGCAGAACTCTACAAAAAGAAAAAAAAGGAAAGGATCATGGTATTTGAGCTCCCTGAAATTAACCTTTGGTCAGTTTCACTGAGCTCTCTGACTGTTTTCAGTAATTGTTGGAACTAAGCAGTGTAGTTGGAGTCTTAGACAGGAATTCATAAAGGTAACAGTGCTCTGTCAGACCTTTGAAGTGTGAAGGGAGGAAAGGAGGTGGAGTGACCACTAATGGCCACTAATGGTCCTAGTGCTGAGTGAACACTAGGTGCTCACTGGGGTGACCACCTGCAGACGCCCACCGTTCAGAGGACAAGCCGGGCTGTCTATGTGATGCGAGCCAGCGGCTTCTTCACGGATAATACTGCTCTTTGCTCCTCTAGAATTCAGCTGGAGGTTGAAAAACGATGAACAATAGTTGAGATTCTATTCCTGGCAAGAAACTGGTAGGTAAAGAAAACTTCATTCCCCAGGCATTTACAGACCAGAACTGCAATTTCCTAAAAACATAAACAATAGTGGAATGAGGCTGACTGTAATAAGGATTGCAGTGAGACAAGCTACGGTGTAAATAGGAGAGCTTTTTTCACACTGACAAATTCAGGTAGAAATATGTGGAAAGATCATTAGACATCTATTCACCACACATTCATCGAGTGCCTATCATAGTTTCTAGATATAAGGCACATAGAAATGAACAAAACAGATGGCTTGATCACGTAAAGCCTCAATTCCAGTAGAATAAGGCAAGCTAAAAATAAAACAGAAAAGATAGAAATATCATTTCTAGCAATGGGCAAGACCATGAAAAGCCTGATTTGAGGCACAGGATGACAAGAGTTCGGTTTAGCCAGGATTAAGCTTAAAACTTGAAAGCAAAGAATAAATGTTTAAAGGTAATAAAGAGAATTTCATATTAAAAGAGAATCGGAGAATCAATTTCCTGGAATCCTAGAAACTAATCTAAAACTTCCAGTAACCACAGGACTGTTTAATAATGAAAAGAACAGGTAATTTTTGGTAAGAAAGTGTGATATTTCTATTCATCTGCCCACCACTCCTGCCTGTGGGAAAGGAGAGACTTCAGCAATGGGTATGGAGGCCCACATTCTTAGTGTGGCTCCATGGTTCAGAGGCTACTGTGGACTTGGTTTTAAAAATACTGTGGAAGTATGTATTCTTAAAATTTTGTGTTCTGACCTTTCGGAAGTTCCCTGAGGGACAAGCACAAACGTTGACCTTATTTTTCCTCCCTGCTGCCTGGGGCTGGAGCTGTTTTCCTGAGAGTGGCACTGGTGTCATCAGAACATCTTGAGATGCCCACCACCTATGCCTGTCTGGTGTGGGGACAGCAGATATGGCGGTCAGACAGACTCAGATGTGAGGAGGAGGATCAGCGAAAGACTTCTACAGGAATGAGGACTCAGAACAACCATCACATACACCAGAGAAAGCAGGAGTGCAGACTGCATGCCCAGGCCTGCATACATGCTCAGAAAAGGCAGGAGAGGATCCCGCTGGGTGCCTGGAAACTGGAGGAGATGGCAAAATAGAGAGCTGCAAGCAGTTGGCCTAGTATGGAAAGATTACTCCAGCTCAGAACAATGAGAATAAGCAGTGCTGGGGAGGATGTGGAGAAACTGAAGCTCAAGGTGTTCCAAGTGGGAATGTAAGATAGTGAAGCCCGTGTGGAAACAGATGGTGGTGCTGCTATTAAATTAATGTAGAATTGCCCTATGAACCCACCATCCAGCCCTAGGTACAGATCCAAAAGAAATGAAACTGGTACCCAAGCAAACACCTGTGTAGGCACATTCATAGCACTTCTATTCACAGTAGCCAAAAGGTGGAGATGACCCAATGGACAGGACTCATCCATCAGTGGATGAGCGGATCACACACTGTAGTGTATGAATACAATGGAATATTAATCAGCCATAAAAATGAGGTATTTAAACATGCTACAATGTGATAAACCTCAAAATTATCACACTGAGAACTGAAACAAGGCAGACACAGAACATCACATGATTCCATTTGTACGAAATCCATGCAGATTGCCGATGGGGGTTTGTGAGCCTAGGGAGGTTCGGGGCAAATGGTGATACAAGCGTTTTGGAACTAGATGTAAGCGGTGGTTGTGCAACACTGTGAGTGTATTAAACGTCCCTGAATTGTTCCCTTAAAATGGCCAGTATAATCTTATATGAATGTCATCTTGATTTTAAAATGTAAGGCAAATGAACTCAGTAAATTAGATGAATTCATGAAGGAAAAAAAGGAAAGAAGAATATCCAGTGTCCAGTAGTCCCTGATCATTTCCTTTCAAGGACAGTTTCCCTGGTGAAAAGTCACAGGTCCCTTTGGGGAAGGATGGAGAAAGAGGGACCATGTAAGTTTTCTCAAGGGAGCCCAGCTCCACCCTTGCATTCCACAGGCCCTGGATCTGTAAACTGGCTCAGATCTGAGAGCTCCCTTGACTAATGGAAGGAGCATCAGTCTCTAAATCTAACCACATTGGAGAGCTAATCCCGAGCCAATAATGTGCCAGCAGACAGGACTCTGGAGGCTGAGAAGGCCCAAGAGCTGCTGTCCACGAGCTGAGACCAGGACAGTTGGTGGTGTGGTTCTGAGCCCTGGGAGTGAGAGAGCCCAGGGTGTAGACACCAGTCTGGATCTGAAGGCCTGGGGCCAGGAGAGTGGGGACAGCCATACCCGGTTCACAGTCAGTAGAGCCCAGCCTCCCTGCCTGCACCTTTTCCTTCTATTTAGGCCCTTACTGGGCAGGACAATCTGCTTCACTCATCCATCAGTGCAGGTGTCAGCCCTCATTGAGACAGCCTCCTAGACACATCCAGAAACAACGTCTTATCATGTATGTGGTGTCCAGCAGCCCAGAAGCCATCATGGTCCATGTCATGACCTTGTACTGAGGAAATTAGAATGTCACCCACTGGACAGATTTAAATGTTAAAATATGAAAGATGTATCTTATAAACTATTATGTGAGGCAGAAAAAGATTTTACATTATTTTCTGGAAATAGTGAGTTTATTTTCTAGGCTCTACAACTTCACATGAGTACAGACCTCAGAGAGAAGAATCACTTCACTGTCTTCAAACACTGCAGCAACGAGAGGTAAATAAACATTCATATGCTCATTTTACTTTTTATTTTTATTTTTAAAAAATCCAGAGAATTGAGACTTTGCAAAGATTGAAACTAAAGGAATCCCAAATTTATATAAAAATGCATTTTCTGCCTTTTAATTAAGATGATTAATGCAATTAATAGTGATTACTTTTTCTAATGAATACTTAATTTACTCTTTGGGAAGTCACTTATGATTACAATTCATTACCAAATAATTGTGTACTCTTTAGTGATTTGTGTTGTGTTGTGAATTCATACTAATGAAGGGGATCAACATTCCTAAACTTAAATTTCTAGCCTTCTGTATAGTTTCTTTTGCTAATAAAAATTAAGGTTAATCAATGTTGTTGTTGATATTGTTGGTTAGTTGCTAAGTCATGTCCGTCTCTTTGCAACCCCATGGACTGCAGCATGTCAGGCTCCTCTGTCCTCCACTATCTCCCAGAGCTTACTCAAATTCATGTCTTGAGTCAATGATCCCATCCAACCATCTCATCCTCTGTCATCCGCTTCTCCTGAACTCAATCTTTCCCAGCATCAGGGTCTTTTCCAATGAGTCGGCTCTTTGTGACAGGTGGTCAAAGCATTGGTCAGCTGCAGCATCAGTCTTTCCAGTGAATATTCAGGGTTGATTTCCTTTAGGATTGCTTGGTTTGATCTCCTTCCTATCCAATAGATTCTCAAGAGTCTTCTCCAGCATCACAGTTCAAAAGCATGTATCTCAATGGAACCAAATAAAAAGTCCCAAATACTTTTTTGTATGATATACTATAGAATATATTTTGCTACATTTCATATATATATATAAAATATTATATAGCCACCTTGGAAGTTTGTGCATATATATACACACAAGTACAAATATATACACAAGTATATATATACACAAGTACTTATATATATACATAAGTACAAACTTAATTGTTTGTACTCCATTCTTTTAAGATAACATGATATATTTACTGGTTGAAAATATCATGAAGCTTACTTCTTAAAATTTCATTTATAAGACTTTAGTTCTGGAAAAATGCTTTAGACAGTTCAAAATAACATGATCAACTCACTGATATTACAGATATCATTTAGATTTCTACAAGCAGATTTGATCAATTTCCTGTCAACTAGAGTAAAGAAATAATAACTTCTTCAGAAGAAGTTGAATGCCTGGGGAGGTACCCAATGCATTTAATAAAAGTGAACAATGGCACGAAAGATGATGAATCTTACATACTCACTTAGCTTGGTTACAACAACAGTGTTATTTTTTGTTTGCCCCCATATCTCTGTTATCTGTCTAATGCACATTTTATTTTCCAGGAAGAATTCTTATTGAGGATATATGTGCCTGACTGCTAAGGCAGTTAAAATAATAATTCTAAATACATATGATTCCAAAACCTGTGAACAGAGCTGAAGTCAATGAAGTGTGTATGCTCAGTTGCTCAGTCATGTCCGACTCTTTGGGACCCCATGGACTGTAGCCCACCAGGCTCCTCTGTCCATGGAATTTTCCAGACAAGAATACTGGAGTGGGTTGCCATTTTATTCTCCAGGAGATCTTCCTGACCCTGGGATTGAACCCGTGTCTTCTTCCTCCTGCATTGCAGGCAGATTCTTTACCCTCTGAGCTGTTGGGGAAGCCCCCAATGGTAAGCAAGGAGTCAATTTAATCAATGAAAGACCACCCAGGTTCCTATTATACCTTTTGAATTATGCATTAGAACATAGAGGAGGCAAAAAAGCCCTAAACCATAATATAGAATCAAAACTGCAGGAATGGGGCTTGAGGGTCTCCTGCTGCTGCTGCTAAGTCGCTTCAGTCATGTCCGACTCTGTGCAACCCCAGAGACAGCAGCCCACCAGGCTGCCCCATCCCTGGGATTCTCCAGGCAAGAACACTGGAGTGGGTTGACATTTCCTTCTCCAATGCATGAAAGTGAAAAGTGAAAGTGAAGTCGCTCAGTCGTGTCCGACTCTTCACGACCCCATGGACTGCAGCCTACCAGGCTCCTCCGTCCGTGGGATTTTCCAGGCAAGAGTACTGGAGTGGGGTGCCATTGCCTTCTCCGTGAGGGTCTCCAGGTAACAGCAAAATTAAAGAAAACAACAGATGCTGAAATACCTAAAAAGAGCAAGTTTCTGATCCATGTCAGACACAAAACTCTCTCTCAGAGTCATTCCCTGGAGGATCCAAATTGCCACATGCCACCTCTCAGGTGGGGTCATAGCGGAGTCTTCCAGGGTCCCTTCCCAGATTCATCGGGCCATAGCTTGTGAGCGATGGGGTTTTGAAATAAGACAAGTAAACTCAACAGCATGGGCCTTTGCACATTCTTACCCTGTGAAGGAAGTTTCCCGGTCAGAGCAGTGTTTCCTGGAGCATCGTCTTGGCAGATAAAGCATTCTGAATGTGCACAGAAGGCAGTGCTGGCAGACGCATTAGAGACAAAGAAAGGGAAAACACATCTGGGAACCCCGTATCTTTTCATGAGAAGATTGCTGTTCCCTGTAGGATGGCAGTGATCCAGTGTATGGAATACCCTCTAACCTCCAGTGCGATCACTTAAGCGCTGGGACTTTGGGAGATAATTGGGGTTAAATAAGGTTCCAAATCATACAGGACCCACTCCCTCACGAGAACAAACAACAGAGATCATTCCTTTGAGGTGCTTATAAAGAAAAGGCCATGTGAGGACGCAGCAAGAAGACACAAGAGATGCAGGTTCTATCCCTGGGTTGGGAAGATCCCTGGAGGAAGTGGCAGTCCACTCCAGTATTCTTGCCTGGAGAATCCCGTGGACAGGGGAGCCTGTGTGTCAGTCTCTTGGTTGTGTCTAACTCTGCCACCCCATGGACTGTAGCCCACCAGGCTCCTCTGTCCACAGGATTCTCCAGGCAAGAATACTGGAGTGAACTGCCATTTCCTTCTCCAGGGAATCTTCCTGACCTAGGGATCAAACCCATGTCTCTTGTGTCTCCTGAACTCTCAGGCAGATTCTTTACTATCTGAGCCACCAGGGAAGCCCCACATAATCTGAAAATTGACTAAAAATACCACTTCTTGCTTTATTACTAGAATTTAGTGAGATAACAGCTAATAAAGATCTACATGTACCTTGCTTTCAATGAATGTTAGTTTTTACTTCTATTTTTTCCTCCCACCTCTCTAATATTTATGCACTTAAATGAGAAACAATCAGAAGTATTTTATATTGTCTGATTATGTTATTATCATATAACTTTTACATCATAAAGATAGCTTAGACAAGAAAGTCTGTTTCCTTATGGATTACATATTCCATCAAAGTAAATGAGCCTGAGAATATCTCCTTATACAAGATTATTGAGTTTTAAGTGGAAATTACAGAGCATAGCTGACATGTACCATGCATAATTTATAATTCAAAGGAAACATCAATACAAATGGAATTCTCTAATGTACAAGAAATGACTTGGTTTCTTTTTTCTTTTCACTAACTAAGAAAATTCCTGAGATGATCAACAGATAAGCAGAAAAGGTGATGGTATTAAATGATTTAGCGTCACAAATGAGTTAAGATTTTCTAATTTAATCTTTATTTTGTTTTGGAGTATAGTCTGACACTCATTAAGGAAATATTTTCCTTAGGATCAGATTGTCCCTTTCAATTTTGCTTCAGTTCCTTATTTCAGCATTGATTGGTCCCATTTCTCAGTGACCTTCTATAGATGCCATGCAAGTTCATGGTGATTTCATTCATGCCGTGTGCACGTGACTCTAAGAGTCCTTGGAGAAACAGCTTTATTTTCCTTGGGAAATTAAAGAACAACAACTACTACATGTTAGTATTGAAAAATAATTTTAAAGGCATAGACTTATGCTGGAAAAGAACTCACAGAGAGGAAAAATGCTTTCCTTCTACCACTTCTTTTCAAATAATTTCATGAAAGACCTATATTTATACTGAAAAGAATTTAAAACATTTTAAGATGCTATAATTCTCTACTATCTGTTTCTACTAATTGGCTGCTAAATAATAACAGTTACCTATAAGCTATTTTCTATCCTATTATACTTAGATAAAATACAATGTTCTTTGTTCTATGTCTATTGTTGTTATTAGACAATTTTCAAAATGTAGAAAGTGGTATCAATTATTTTAAAAATTATCCCAAGTCATTACTTACATTACATGGGTCCCTAGTTTTGCGTTGTTCTAATCACAGCATTTCAGAGGAAGAGGAAGCACTGCTTTTGAGTTTCGTCGCCTCAAAAGTCAGAGTATATCACTGAGAAATTCTGCACCGGAAGGTCTGTAGACCTGCCTTGTACTTTGTAGATCTTTCCATCTTTTTCTCTGATGCTCCCTCATACAGATGTGTCACATCTGTAACACAGGCGTTACCAGACTTGTTATATTCCAGATAGAAATGGTATGAAGCGACTGTTGGACAACATGGCAATTTTCTGTCCATCTCTCCGCAGTACCATGTGTGACATCAGAATGAAGAGCCCCAGGTTAACGCTCCTTATAGCATCTACTTAGGCTTAGTTACTGGAGTTAACTGCCAGTCCGGGCTCATTGCTGTGTAGCTGATGAACCAATATACAGTCATCCTTGTCATCAGGCTTCTGATTCAGTTAATTTGTGTTGCCTGAGGGGTCGCAAGGCTTTGACTGCTGCCTCTTCCGAAGGTCCCTCTGCACAAACCAAACCCCGAGGAGCCTCCATGGTGGGGAGGAATGTAAGCTCACCATGGTTCCCCACTCACTCACTGATTTCACCCCAAGATTATAGAAACAATGACAGTTCCCACTGTGATCTCAGACCTCTTCCTTTACTTTTAGTTTTTTAATTTAATTTTCAATTTTACATAGGTGAATAGGGGATTTACAGTGCTGTGTTACTTTCAGGTGTACAGAACAGAGATTCAGTTCTACATATACATATATTCATTCTTTCTCAGATGCTTTTCCCATATCGGTTATCACAGAATATTTTAAAGCATAATGAGTAAATACCGTCAAAATGTCATGAAAATGACATTTTTAAAAAATCTGGTATTAGAATAGATCCCTCTTAAATGGTTTCACATCAGTGCTCAGCTTAGGCTCACCTGGAGATGTTGGAAAGCAAGGTTATTACTTTTCCTTCCTTCCAAATATAAATCAACAGCCACTGAGACGGAACTGGCTGTACATTCAGTTCTTGACTGCATAACAATATCTATTAACATGTGAACGAGCAGAACACATACCAAATTACATGGCAACAGAGATTCAAGGAGAAATAGACCAAAGATCCAAGGTGAAATACACTGTGAAGCCTCATGAGTATGGTTTTGTGTTCTAAAGCCAGCAGCATACGATTCTACAGCTGCCTAAAATCATATTAAACAAAGAAACCACACTGTATTTATCACAGAAGAATGCAAATGAACTGCTGAAAAATAAACCTGTGTCTAACACACTGAGTCATGTCCTACTGAGGAGAAGCAACCTTTTTACTCTTAGTCTGGTTTTCTTTGCAAAGCAGCATTATACAGTCCAAGGTGAATAACATACAAAGTGAAGCAACTAGTCTAAATAGAATCAAAACAAATTTGACTAAAAATGTCATCAATATATTTTTCCATCTTTCCTTATTGTGCTAGTTGCTCAGCCTTGTCCAACTTTGTGACCCCAAAGACTGTAGCCTGCCAGGCTCCTCTGTCCATGGGATTTCCCAGGCAAGAATACTGAAGGTAGACATTTCCTCCTCCACGGGCTCTTCCTGACCCAGGGATTGAACCTGGGTCTCTCACATTGCAGGCAGATTCTTTACCATCTGAGCCACCAGGGAAGCTTCTCAGAACTCTCCTAGGCAAGATTAATTCTGATACATGGGGAGCGGGGAAGGCGGGGAGCCAACATTTGATCAAAACTCCATAAAGCCGATTCTGGTCAAGTGGCAGGTTCATCTTGGGCTTGGCCGTCAGCAGTCAGGGTCCTCACCAGCCTTCTGCCAAATGTAGTGATCTCCTTTTCCACTTGCATGGTGTGTGGGGAGGTTTCTTCACATCTCAAAGACATGAAAACCTTCTACCCACACCCAGCAACACTGTACACACCAACACTCACACGTGAACTTTCAGGTGACAGCCCACAGCCTATATGGAGCCTTTACAGATGTTCAGTATTTTTTTGAACTCGTCTGCTTATCAAATTTTTGTGAATTATTCAGTTGGAAACAATCCGATGGCTATCAGTTCTGCTTTGACAAGACCGTATGTTTCACAAATCAAATTTTTACACCTTTCTCTGCTCTTCAGTGATGACATTTGTCATGTAAGTGCTAGCCCCTTTTACATTTCACTTTCAAATTCTTTAAAAATGTAAGTATTGCTCTTCACAATAGCCGATCCGTGAAAACAGAAATAGCGTTTTGAGCTAATCCTTTTCCAATCCTGGGGGCAGTGTCAGACTTTAATGATCAAGGCATTTTGAATTCTTATAGATGAAGAGTTAAGAGACCCTACCGCTACCAGCAACGAAACATTGCCCATGCTCTCTGCAGCACTCAGGTGTATGTACAATTATTTGATCCATATCTATGATGAGAAAAGGGTAGGATAAGATATTTGATTCTAAGTCATAACCCACTGAGTTAGTAGTAAAAGAACAAAATGAAACTTACTAAGGTTGATATTGGCAGTCTTGATTGATAATATCCAAGGTCATCCATTTCAGTGATTTCTCCCAAGAAGAAATGCCTTTGGAATAAATAGCAAGCCTAAGAAATGCAATGTTCTGGCTGCCCTGAAGTCCTTAAGAGACTTCAGTGCAGTAGACAGGTTATCAAAAAGATCCTTTGTACCATTTCCAAAATGCTTAGCCATTCAACCATGCTACCAGTCAGAAGAATCCTATAGATAACTGAACGATAAAAACTCCTAGCAAAAACGTTCAGAACATAAATGCAATGATAAAATAGATCTTCTCCAGGTTTCTGCTTATTTATGTCAAAGATTCATTCCCTTTACAGAGGCAGAGTCATTGGAATACTATCCTTTTGCTTACATGTAATTCTTACACCTACATGCACTCTCTCTCCAACTTCTATAAATTATTAATCATTCCATTTAAGTTTGATAGGTCACATCACTTAAATCTCTCCTTTCTTAAGCTAAAACAAAAGAATGCGGTGGTCTGCAATGAATAACCTGACCATTACAGTAACTGGTATCAGAAACAAGGAGTTAATATCTGCTCTAATTGACTGAAGGCTAGTGAGAATAAGTATTAAATTATAGGATATCTGGCAGTTCTGAATACCAGCAAGAAAATAGATACCAAGAGTGAAGGGTCAGTCAAGACTGTGTTTAGTCTATGAAACTGTTGCCCCATGGCCTTAGGATGGTCACATAAGTTGCCAGGAATGTAGGGTGGGATGGTCATCTTTCTTTGCATTGTAGAACTTGGTAGTAAAATATTACAAAGTCAAATTTTATTTTGGGGGCTTGAATTATGGTCATAAGATGAGCAGGTCTTTATATCTGCCTCAAAATGATTTCTCATCTCTGGTGCCATGTGGGTGAGGGCAAAGGGAGAAGAAAATCAATCACCAAGACAGGTCCCAAGCAGAGACATTACTTTGCCAACAAAGGTCCGTCTAGTCAAGGCTATGGTTTTTCCAGTGGTCATGTATGGATGTGAGAGTTGGACTGTGAAGAAAGCTGAGCACTGAAGAATTGATGCTTTTGAGCTGTGGTGTTGGAGAAGACTCTTGAGAGTCCCTTGGACTGCAAGGAGATCCAACCAGTCCATCCTAAAGGAGATCAGCCCTGGGTGTTCTTTGGAAGGAATGATGCTAAAGCTGAAACTCCAGTCCTTTGGCCACTTCATGCGAAGAGTTGACTCGTTGGAAAAGACTCTGATGCTGGGAGGGATTGGGGGCAGGAGGAGAAGGGGACGACAGAGGATGAGATGCTTGGATGGCATCACCAACTCGATGGACATGAGTTTGAGTAAACTCCGGGAGATGGTGATGGACAGGGAGGCCTGGCATGCTGCAGTCCATGGGGTTGCAAAGAGTCAGACATGACTGAACTGACTGACTGAACCCTAACGCTAACCCCACCCTCACCAAGGATCACAACCTACCTTTTCCAGTGAGCATGGATGCCACCCCCACACTCGGTAGGCTGACCTCACTTGGAGGCAGCAAGTTCAACTTGCTGAAAGTCTTGTCATTGCCATCATTCATGCAAAAATAAGACCTTAAAATTGGACCTCAAAACATGAGATAATAAACCTCAATTCCATATACAGTAAACCTGAAATTTTATCTGAATGCTAGGGCAGTAAGTATACATCAACATCTTATCAATGCTTTAATTTGCTTCTTGATACAATTCATCTTTAGGTCAATACTCAGCCAAGTACCTCATTTCAACAGTGGAGCAGGACATTTAGATATTAGCTAGGGAAAAATCACGTCTTTTTAATGTTTTTCTTCATTCTACTGTTGGCTGTAAAGCTTTCTTCAGGAAAACTTTGACTAGTCTTGACTCACTGTTCTTTTCCTACATAACAGAATAAGGAAAGAAAGTCCTAACTTGAATTGCACTAAAGTGCCATAATATTCTCAGATTGTATTGTAAAAATATTCTGTGTGCTTTGAGTTATTAAAGTACTGGCTTTGAAAGTCATCAGGCATAGAAATGTTTACAGGTTTGTTCCAAAGATACCTTCAACACCAAGTCAAACCATAAAAAAATCAAATTGAACTTGAGCCAGACTTGATTAATTAGTTTTATCAGCTGAAAATCACAGTCAGGATTTTGAAGGAGCTCCCCAATTCCTCCAGGCTTTATTACATGGCATATTCTCGGCATGTTTGTTTGTTTGTTTTCATATCAATTTATTAAAAAGCCCAATGTAGCTGAGAAGAATCACACTGTTTCTCTGGATGGTCCATGTGGCATTTTAAGGGCAAGGTACTGATTCTCAGCATGTTTTTTAATTTTTGTCTTTGGCACAACAATGGTAAAGAAAAAAGATAGCATTGGTCCCTAAGAGACTCTTCCTGTTGCATTTTCATCACTATCTTTTCTTAACCCTACAAAATAATGATTTTAGAAGTCTATTTGGCAAGAGACAGATGTTAAGTTTTCTACCATTGTGTATTCTGCTCAATTTGTGTAAAAAAGAGTGATCCCATACCTGATGATATCAGTTTTACAGGAATATTCACTTTTAATAGCTCCTTGTATCCTTCTAGAAATTTTCTGTGTCTATAAGAATGTATGTGATTTTAACTTGTGTAAACTTGCACAAAATTATCTACTAACCTTCTGAAAATTGTTATTCTACATCAGACAAGCAATCAATCATGGGTAGGTTGTAAATCTAAATGTAAAGGATAAAACAGAAAAGATTCTCAAATAAAATCAAAGGTATGAAAAAACATCTCCCTGAAGAGGATTTACAGATGGTACCTAAGCACATGAAAATTTGGTGAACATCATTCGCTATTAAGTAAATGCAAGATAAACCACAACAAATGATCACTACATGCCTATCAGAATGGCCAATTTTTTTTAAGTGACAGCATCAAAGGCTAACATCATGTGTGGAAGAACTCTGTCACTCACATTGTTGCTGGGAACGTAAGACTGTGTAACTACTCTGAAAACGGTTTCGCAATTCCTGACAAACTAAATCTGTCCTTACCACATGACCCAGCAATTGTGCTACTGGGCATTTATCCCAGAGAAATAGAAACATATCTTCACATGTAACACCCTGGATATGAATGCTTCTAAGAACTTTATGTTAACAGGCAAGGTCTGGAAACAACACGCATGTCCTTCAGCAGTTGGATGGTTAAACACAGTGGGTGCCACTAACCACGGAAGGCAGTGTAGCAATAACGGGAAGAAACTGTTAATACACACAGACTGGGATGGATCTCAAGGGGATTTCATGGAGTGAAAAAAGTAATCCAAAAGGATTACACACTTTATGATTTCACTTAAATAAAAGTACTGAAATGACATGACTCACAAACATGAACAAGGCTTTAGTGGTTTCTAGGCTCTGGGGGTCAGAGAAGGCAATGGCACCCCACTCCGGTACTCTTGCCTGGAAAATCCCATGGACGGAGGAGCCTGGTAGGCTGCAGTCCATGGGGTCGCTAAGAGTCGGATCTGACTGGGCGACTTCACTTTCACTTTTCACTTTCATGCATTGGAGAAGGAAATGGCAACCCACTCCGGTGTTCTTGCCTGGAGAATCCCAGGGGCGGGAGAGCCTGGTGGGCTGACATCTATGGGGTCGCACAGAGTCAGACACGACTGAAGTGACTTAGCAGCAGGCTCTGGGGGTAGGTGGAAATGGCTTATAAAAGGCAGCACAAAGGATTCTGTGATGAAGTGTCCTCCACCTCAACTGCAGTGGTTTTCTATGAATCTGCACATGTGATAAATTGCAAAGAATGAAATATACACACACACATACACACACACACACACACACTGGACTGCATATAGAATGATGACCTTCACATACAGCCAGTGTGTTGTATCAACCCCAGTTTCCTACTGTATGACTGCACTCTAGTCAAGCATGGTGACCCCACTGGGTAATATGGGGTAAAAGATATGTGGATTCTCTCTGTAATATTTCCGACAACTGCATGTGAACCTACAATTGTGTAAAAATATAAATAAATCATGTAAACAGAGTATATATTTTAGTATGAACAAAAAGTCAAAATGAAGTAGTAGAGACGTGTCAACACAGATCCACAAATTGTGACAAATATTCCATTCTGTGCTGTGTGTTGATGGTGGGAAGGCTAAGTCCATGGGGGCGGATTGTATATGGGAACTCTGCACTTTCCACTCAGTTTTGCAGTGAACCTGAAGCTGCTGTATATATCAAGTTGACTTAAAGAAATAAAAACTTTTATCATTATTATTACTGATCCTTTGTATTTTGAAATCCAAGGTTGTCATCTTCCTCTCATTGTCAAGTTGCAGCAAATAATGGATCAAGTTTCCTTTCCTTCCAGCAGGCTCATGCATCTTCTTAAAAATTATCCTGAACTGATTATCAACTACTTCCCCCTTTTATCTAGTTTTGTTTCATTGAGTAGCAGCCTTGTAGCTGTTTAACCAGAAGCCCACTTACTTACGAGGCACTGAGGACTGTATCTTCCCCATGAGACATATTACTAATTTATATTCCATCCACTTAAAGTGATTCACTCCTGCAGTAACATTGCTTCAGTAATAGGGACATATTTCTTCACCATCTCGTCCCCATCTCCCGAATGTGGTGACAAAACAGATTCCTTCAGGACTCATATTCATGTGTAATGACTCTCTCAAGTCACCAGTATCTTTCTGAACAAAGCTGAAAACCACATTTCTAGCTCTATTACTTTCCGTCTACCTGATAGATGCTTCCCATTCATCATCTACGGGGAGAGAAGGGCTTTGAAATTAAATCAGCAAAATAAAAGCCAGACAGTCCCCCAACTCAGCCTTCCTCACTGACTTCCTGGAAACATTTAAACAGCTACAGAAGCTATGTTTCTTTTAAAGAAATCAAATCAATACTTTCTCTCTCTCTCTCTCTCGGCAGTGCAAGTATTTCTTCTGAATTAGCCCAACTTATCATAAAGATTGCTTGCTAAAAACACAAATTTGAAATCACTTTTCTTTTGAAATATTTAAGTATGATATGTGTTCAAAATATGTCCATGTCTTAATGTACATTTTTTTTCAACTGATATCACTATGTCTGTCTTGCCTTGAGTTTCTTCTTTAATATGATAGGTAATGTTAATTGCTTTTTTGAGTTACTTTGACTTGAGATGTCTTCAAGACATCAAACTAATGGAAAGGGAAAAGAGCAGGTGAAATATTTCACATAGAAGCTGTCCTTAGTACTCTCACTTTGCCAACCGTTTGAATTTAATCTGATTACATTCTTTAGTTAAAAAAAAAAATGAATTTCCCACCTGCTAGTGACCAGACTGCTTTGACATCATATTCTTGGACAGACTTCTCACACTTCAAATCTGAGCTGCCAACTGACAGCTCGTGTTTAAGGTGTTCCCAGGACTCCTAGGGAGTGGAGCTGGAGGTGGGGAGATGGTGGTTTAATCACTGTGACAGTTGCCCAAGCGTTCCTGTCGCAGGAGGCAAGCCCCCTAGCTCTTGCTATTAATGGAAAGAGTGATTGAACACGGCCTCATGCTTTCCATGATGTGGGATTTCATGCCATGTTGTATTTGTCTTTAATCTTTTTCTGGCACATTAACTATGTTGCACGCATAATCTCTTAACTGATTTCATTTGCTCAGGAATCATAAACATTTTATATGCTATTGAACGAAATTTGCCTTTGATGTAGGAAGCCTAGGGCTTAAATTCCAAATGTATGATTCATTACTGCACGGTTTTGAATATGCTCACACATGTTTCAAACAAAATCCCAAACCAAAATATAAAACATTAAATATATTTTCACCTGGATATGAATGACTTCATATAGGAGAAGAGGGCAACAGAGGATGAGATGGTTGGATGGCATCACTGATTCATGTACCAACAAGTCCAAGTAAAAGAGAAGTTAAACAAAACAGGAATGTTTTATTCTCTATTTCAAATGCTTATGTATGATCAAACAAATAGAAAGATCCACTTATGTCATGACAGAGTTTCGAAAAATGTAATTTTAGAAGTTATTATTTTTATGAATGAAAGAAAAATAGAGAACAGAATATCCTTCACTACATATAATGGCAGCAACTGACATGTGAGTACAGTTTACAGGTAATGAAGAATATGCTGTGCTTAGTCACTCAGTCGAGTTCGATTCCTTGTAACCCTATGGACTATAACCTGCCAGGCTCCTCTGTCCGTGGGGATTCTCCAGGAAAGAATAGTGGAGGGCATTGCTATGCCCTTCTCCCGGGGATTGTCCCTACCCAGGGATTGATCCCAGGTCTCCTGTATTGGAGTGGAGTCTTTACTATCTCAGCCACCAGGGAAGCCCAAGAATACTGGAGTAGGTAGCCTGTCTCTTCTCCAGGGAATCTTCCCATCTCAGGAATTGATTTGGGGTCTTCTGCAATGCAGGTGGATTCTTTACCAGGTGAGCTATCAGGGAAGCCCATAATGAGGGGTGACTATAATCAAACAGAAGGTCATAGACACAAAATACAAGTCCTTCCCATCAGAAAACACTGAATGGATGCATTTTTCACAATGAATTTTCTTAGAATTTAATTTGCTTTTAATCTCCAGTTGTTGATCAATTGGTTCACAACTACTCTGGTTGTTTCAGAAGAGAATGCAGAAACAATTTGATTTATAAAAATTCCTCAACTTTGATTCAGTTCAGTTCAGTTCAGTTCATTCGCTCAGTCGTATCTGACTCTTTGCGACCCCATGAATCGCAGCACACCAGACCTCCCTGTCCATCACCAACACCCGGAGTTCACTCAGACTCACATCCATCGAGTCAGTGCTGCCATTCAGCCATCTCATCCTCTGTCGTCCCCTTCTCCTCCTGCCCCCAATCCCTCCCAGCATCAGAGTCTTTTCCAATGAGTCAGCTCTTCGCAGGAGGTGGCCAAAGGACTGGAGTTTCAGCTTTAGCATCATTCCTTCCAAAGAAATCCCAGGGCTGATCTCCTTCAGAATGGACTGGTTGGATCTCCTTGCAGTCCAAGGGACCCTCAAGAGTCTTCTCCAACACCTCAGTTCAAAAGCATC
This sequence comes from Bos grunniens, assembly GCF_055505025.1. NCBI lineage: Eukaryota > Metazoa > Chordata > Mammalia > Artiodactyla > Bovidae > Bos > Bos grunniens. The sequence goes on along the minus strand of NC_141178.1, from coordinate 61,548,040 downwards.
AATTCTTCGGTGCTCAGCTTTCTTCACAGTCCAACTCTCACATCCATACATGACCACTGGAAAAACCATAGCCTTGACTAGACGGACCTTATTGGTGAAGTAATGTCTCTGGTTTTCAATATGCTATCTAGGTTGGACATAACTTGCCTTCCAAGGAGTAAGCGTCCTTTAATTTCATGGCTGCAATCACCATCTGCAGTGATTTTGGAGCCCAGAAAAATAAAGTCTGACACTGTTTCCACTGTTTCCCCATCTATTTCCCATGAAGTGATGGGACCGGATGCCATGATCTTCATTTTCTGAATGTTGAACTTTAAGCCAACTTTTTCACTCTCCTCTTTCACTTTCATCAAGAGGCTTTTGAGTTCCTCTTCACTTTCTGCCATAAGGGTGGTGTCATCTGCATATCTGAGGTTATTGATATTTCTCCCGGCAATCTTGATTCCAGCTTGTGTTTCTTCCAGTCCAGCGTTTCTCATGATGTACTCTGCATATAAGTTAAATAAGCAGGGTAACAATATACAGCCTTGACGAACTCGTTTTCCTATTTGGAACCAGTCTGTTGTTCCATGTCCAGTTCTAACTGTTGCTTCCTGACCGGCATACAGATTTCTCAAGAGGCAGGTCAGGTGGTCTGGTATTCCCATCTCTTTAAGAATGTTCCACAGTTTATTGTGATCCACACAGTCAAGGGCTTCGGCATAGTCAATAAATATCTTATTAATTGTTTTACCTAGAGATTTTGTCTGTATTTTGCAGATAGTTTACCTGTATTTGCTATATAGGTATCTGAGCAAAAAAATAAACATCAGTAATACTGATCCTAATTTAAGATGTTGATATTTTATTTTATCAAGCATTTCTGCATTATTTTTGATTTTTTTCCCAAACAACAAAGCTTTTTTATATTTTTAAAATTTATTTATTTGTAACTGAAGTATAATTGCTTTACAACATTGGTTTGATTTCTGCCATACATCACATGAATCAGCCATAGGTATACATATGTCCCCTCCCTCCTGAACCTCCGTCCTGTATCCCACTTCCCAGCCCTCTAGGTTTCTACAGAGTCCCAGTTTGAGTTCCCTGAGTCATTGGGAAATTTCCATTGGCTATCTATTTTACATGTGGTAGTGTATATGTTTCCACTGTACTCTCTCCATTCATCTCATCCTCTCCCCCGCCCCCTGCCCCGTCCATAAATCTGTCTGCGTCTCCAATGCAGCCCTGCAAAAACGTTCATTAGTACCGTCTTTCTAGATTCCATATAAACACAATATACTATATTTTTCACTTTCTGACTTACTTCATTCTGTATAACAGGCTCTGGGTTCATTTACTTCATTAATTTTTTTACTGCATAAAGCATGGTTTATCTGTATCCTGTTTTTTGACATACTCTTACATTTTGCACCTGATGGTAGACATGAGCATGAGCAGGAAGTCAACCTTGAATCAGGGGCACCATTGCTCCTGGGCAACTTGTTTTCATAAGAGTCACACACCATTCCTTTATTTTCTAACATTAACACATTGTTATTAAAACACTGCTTATGGATCAGTGACTCAAAAGGATTAATTATAGCAAAAAGTAATAATTATTTCACAAAAAATAATGTGAAGAAAATACTAACACATAAAGTATAAAAACAAAAACTGAAAATAACAATATAAATGGAGAATATGAGTCATGGACTGTGATTTCAAATTCAAGTGAGAAGTAAATATTTAAATGTTTTGGTCGCACCCAGACTCTTAAGAAGTAAACTCTGAATAGAAAACACAATTATAATTATCTAAAAAGTGTTTTTAGTTAGTCAGTTCAGTCACTCAGTCGTGTCTGACTCTGCGACCCCATGAATCGCAGCACACCAGACTTCCCTGTCCATCACCAACTCCCGGAGTTCACTCAGACTCACATCCATCAAGTCAGTGATGCCATCCAGCCATCTCATCCTCTGTCGTCCCCTTTTCCTCCTGCTCCCAATCCCTCCCAGCATCAGACTCTTTTCCAATGAGTCAACTCTTCGCATAAGGTGGTCAAAGTACTGGAGTTTCAGCTTTAGCATCATTCCTTCCAAAGAACACCCAGGGCTGATCTCCTTTAGGATGGACTGGTTGGATCTCCTTGCAGTCCAAGGGTCTCTCAAGAGTCTTCTCCAACACCACAGTTCAAAAGCATCAATTCTTCGGCACTCAGCTTTCTTCACAGTCCAACTCTCACATCCATACATGACCACTGGAAAAACCATAACCTTGACTAGATGGACCTTTGTTGGCAAAGTAATGTCTCGCTTTTGAATATACTATCTAGGTTGGTCATAACTTTCCTTCCAAGGAATAAGTGTCTTTTAATTTCATGGCTGCAATCACCATCTGCAGTGATTTTGGAGCCCCAAAAAGTAAAGTCTGACACTGTTTCCCCATCTATTTCCCATGAAGTGATGGGACCAGATTCCATGATCTTAGTTTTCTGAATGTTGAGCTTTAAGCCAAGTTTTTCACTCTCCTCTTTCACTTTCATCAAGAGGCTTTTTAATTCCTCTTCACTTTCTGCCATAAGGGTGGTGTCATCTGCATATCTGAGGTTATTGATATTTCTCCCGGTAATCTTGATTCCAGCTTGTGCTTCTTCCAGCCCAGCGTTTCTCATGATGTACTCTGCATATAAGTTAAATTATATGATATCAAAAATCCTTAGTTCCTTGTATATTACTTTTCATAAATTTTGTCAGAAAATAGCATAAAGCCAGAAAAATGTGTATCATTTTGTTTTTCCAAAAATTTTGGCTTTCTATAACACGATCAAAAGCATGTTTTATAATAAGAAATGGATTTTTTCTACCCAGAAGACACAGAAGAGACCCAAACTAGAGAAATGTCATTTAAAGGAATACTAGTCATGGCTCAAAGTATCCAAGTAAGTCTATTACAGAGAAGTTTAAAAACTAGCACCAACGTTAGTGAAAAGGGCCTATGACTGAGGCAGAAACCATGCGAATGTTGACCAGACCGTGTATTGTATGACACTGTGGAAATTGCAATTAGTAGAAGAGTGATTGTACTCAGGCCTCTGGAAGAAGCCAGGTGAAGCTGGACCAGCTCTCAGCATACACACGAGAACAGAACAATTTCAGGAAGGGCACTGACTCTGCTTTTTGTTGCGTGAGAAAGGTGTTTTACTTATTGAGCGACTGTTTCATGTGTCATGGAGGAGGCTGAAACTGTGGTTTGGAATCAGCATAAATACAGCAAGAAAATGCCTTAGTGCCAGTCTTCAGACTGTTTATTCATAGACAACTGGTCACAACACACTTTATGGTTGAAAGAGGCAGTGACGCATATGAAGTTGGTGAGTCACGGACACAACCATCAGCTGTTCATCAGTCGCATCCAGGAATGGCCATAGCGTCAACAGTTAGGTATGTTCTCTGCCCAGGGAATAAACGCACACTTACATTATCCAAATGAGTGACATGATTTCTTAAATTCTTCAGGAAGGCATAGTTTAGCAGACTGTATTACATTGAAAAGCCTGACTCTCTCACTTAGTCCTGAGATGATGTTTTTTTTTTCCAATATTGAGTGCTATCGTCATTTCTTAAAAAATAAACAGTAGAAAATCTTGCCAGTTGAATAACTGAGTTTTACCAACTTATTAGTTCAGTTCAGTTCAGTCGTTCCGTCATGTCCGACTCTTTGTAACCCCAAGGACTGCAGCATACCAGGATTTCCTGTCCATCACCAACTCCCAAAGCTTGCTCAAACTCATGTCCATCTACCCACTTATTATGTCTTTTAAAAACCACATCTAAATTCAACAATAGAGAATCAGAAATGTATTCCAGGGGTGAACAAAACCAAAGAAAAGATAGGAAATCCTTTATTTGCCTTTTCCAAGCTTAAATTTTAAACTTCCAACTTTTAGGTTTTATTTATTTATCTAACCTGAAAAATGTCTTCAAAGTTTTCAAAGGCAATTCTGAGATTCCACTTTCCTGTTCCCTGTTTAACAAAGGTCCCAGCATTCTCTTCCTAAAAATGTAACTCTGAATTAGAAAGGTCCATCCTCATAAAGATTTGTTAGAGAAACTAATGACACATTAAACCTTATTTATTGTTCAAGCCCTCTCTTGAGTTTGATGTAGATATGAGTGTCAAGAACTGCCATTGTATAGCTTCCTGATATGACTGTGTGTGGGGGCACATACACATACACACACGAAATTGATGCTTTTGAACTGCGGTGTTGGAGAAGATGCTTGACAGTCCCTTGGACTGCAAGGAGATCCAACCAGTCAATCCTAAAGGAAATCAGTCCTGAATATTCGTTGGAAGGACTGATGCTGAAGCTGAAGCTCCAAGCCTTTGGCCACTTGATGTGCAGAGCTGACTCATTAGAAAAGACTCTGATGCTGGAAAAGATTGAGGGTAGAAAGAGAAGGGGGAAACAGAGGATGAGATGGTTGGATGGCATCACCAACTCAGTGGACATGAACTTGAGCAAACTCTGGGAGATAGTGAAGGACAGGAAACTCCGGTATGCTGCAGTCCATGGGGTTGCAAAGAGTTGGACAAGACTTAGCAACTGAACAACAACAACAAAACAGCTTTTTTCTTAAATTTGTTGTCTCTTGTGTTGAAAAAACATGACTAACTGATTCCAAATGTTTGAGAAACTTTACTTCAAATTTAATATTATTTTATTTTTACACTAATACAACACCAGTGTGATTGATAATAATTGACTAAATTGACCAGTGTAATTGATAATAATTAAATAAATATTTAATCAATTAACACCAGTGTTAATTGATTAAATATTAACAAAATATATTTGGCTTTAAATTTTCAGTTCAAACAAATGAACATAGTGCTTATTATATGATTATATTATATAAGAAATGACTATGGGGAAGTTTTTTACTCTCCCACAGATAGTAAAGATGGTTTTTAATCGTTAAGAAAATAAATGATGAATTCAGCACATTTGTGTAGCACAAGACCTTGTCGACCAGAGGTATGAGTTTGAATTTTTATCCTAAGGTGAGAAGGCCCATAGATTTCAAACAGAGAAGAGGAATTTTCTGAGTTTTGTATTTAGAAGATGGCTATGGAGAGATAAACAAGGGGGCTGGATAGAATGAACCATGGATGCCTGGCTTGAAGTCAGGACATAGTTGAACCATCAGCTTGATGTAGGTACTAATGGAATATGTACACACACACACAATTAATACACAGGCTTATATCCTAGCCCTGCCCACTGAAATGATCTAGAAGCAAAAGCAGCCCATAGAGAATACCTAAATATTTATATAGATATGCCCTCCCACAAGGAGGTGGGATACCTTGAACTGTGGTCTGCATCTGTGGTAATCTGCCTCCCAAAATACAGTGTGAAGGAGAAGGGAGGGAGTTAACATTTCAGTGGAGAAACCAGTAAACACCCCCTAGCTAGGAGATCAAGGTCAACATCGTTTACGATAAATCCCGTTGCTGGAACATAAGTTACACATAATGCATTGAGAATTGCACTTCCCTCTGTCAGCTTCCTCTCCCAAACACAAAACCCCAGGCTAACCTTGAGAAGACACCAGACAAACACGAACTGAGGGACCTTTTACCAAATACCTGAGAAATTGGCAAAGGCCCGAGTAGCCTAAGAAGACACAATGATTAAATAAAATATAACATTATGGAAGGGATTTTGATGCAGAAAAAGGATATTAGAGAAAAACATATGCATCTCAGTAAAGTGTATTTTAGTTTAAAAAGAAAACAAAGATCACTCTGGCTGATGTATAAATAATAACACTAAGAATGATGCAAAGAATCACACTAAGACTGGTGCTAAGAATGATGCTGTATAGAGAATGATGCTGAGAAGGATGCAAGAATGATGCTATGTAAAAATGATGTTACAAGCCTGGTGCCTCATGTCTATATAGCCATCACACCAAGTTTTCATATCTTTCTCTGGACTCCTTATTTTGGAGAAAAGTGAACCTTTGTATGCTGAAGTTATGAGTCTTCTTGTGTGTGTGTGTGTGTCTTAAATATCTTTATTGATATCTTTTGTATATCAGCTCATTAAAGTCTTTGTTTCCTATTTCTTGCATTAGTCTCCTGAAAGCTCCAGACTGGCAAAAATATTAAGTACACAGAAGATATCTATATGACATACTTAATATTTATAAATTTGTTATTTGTTTTGCACATGTCTATGGCTTAACTACTTTCAAAACAAAAATCACATATAAAATTACAGACTAATCAAAACATAAAAGTCAGCCAATGTCTATGGTTTACAATGTAGAGCTTGCAGACAACACAGACTATATAATTCATCTGTTTTTTAAAAAAGAAAGCAGTGCCTCATACTGAACTCTAGAAAAATGTGCTCATACACGGGGAAGTTCACTGATGATTCCCCTTTATGTTTATAATATAGATCTACACCAAATTATTTCACATATCATATACTCTCTCATATATATATATATATAAATATTTAACCAGATTCTGGTGTAAAAGTCACAAACCAACATGCAAATACAAAATGTTCAGTTCAGTTCAGTCACTCAGTCTTTTTCGACTCTGCAGCCCCACGGACTGCAGCACGCCATGCTTCCCTGTCCATCACCAACTCTCAGAACTTACTCAAACTCATGTCCATAGAGTTGGTGATGCCATCCAACCATCTCATCTTCTGTCATCCCCGTATCCTCCTGCCTTTGATCTTTCCCAGCATCAGGGTATTTTCCAATCAGTCAGTTGTTCACATCAGGTTGCCAAAGTATTGGAGTATTAATTATGTCAAAGGCTTTGACATAATTAATAAAGCAGAAGTAGACGTCTTTTTCTGCTTTATTAATTATGCCAAAGCCTTTGACTGTATGGATCACAACAAACTGTGGAAAATTCTTAAAGAGTTGGGAATACCAGACCACCTTACCTGCCTCCTGAGAAATCTATATGCAGGTCAAGAAGCAACAGTTAGAACCAGACATGGAACAATGGACTGGTTTCAAATTGGGAAAGGAGTACATCAAGACTGCAGAAGTAGACGTCTTTTTTGGAGAAGGTGATGGCACCCCACTCCAGTACTCTTGCCTGGAAAATCCCATGGACGGAGGAGCCTGGGGGGCTGCAGTACATGGGGTCGCTGAGGGTCGGACACGACTGTGCGACTTCACTTTCACTTTTCACTTTCATGCATTGGAGAAGGAAATGGCAACCCACTCCAGTGTTCTTGCCTGGAGAATCCCAGGGACAGCTGGTGGGCTGCCGTCTGTGGGGTCGCACAAAGTCGGACACGACTGAAGCGACTTAGCAGCAGCAGTCTTTTTGGAACTCTTGCTTTTTTGATGATCCAACAGATGTTGGCGATTTGATCTCTGGTTCCTCGGTCTTTTCTAAATCCAGCTTGAACATCTTGAAGTTCTCAGTTCATATACTGTTGAAATGTTAGGAATGTTAGAAAAAGGTTAATATATATAGGGGAAAATAATGTCTTATGCATTGTGAAGAGTTTTTGCAATCCAGCATAAAGGCAAACATGGTTGAAAAATAGGGAAACACATATACAATGATAGAAAAAAAAATGTAGTCACGCCACCTAATAATAATAACAGATTTCAGATATCACTTACTTAACATTACGTCCAAAAATGTCCATGTGCTGCAGAAGTCTCTACAAGTCAATTAGAATAGGGTCAATTAGATCTGCAAATAGAAGCCTTAGCAAGTAAGTTCACCTCATGATTCTGTCTCTGAGAGAGAGAATGAGGCTTGACTTCCAGTGAAAGGCAGGTAAGCAAAGCCATGAAGAAACCTTCTTTACAATAGCTTAACTGGACCAATTCAGGGCACTGCCCACATTTCCCCAGCTGCTCATGCACACAGTATTCTGTGATAAAACGATTCTGTTAATTTTAAAAAAAGCATAAATGGAAAAAATAATAGAACTCAATGAAGTTAGTGAAACCACAAAGGCACTGAACTCAGCAACGCTTGGGAAACTAAGGGATAAAATTAATCGTAAAATCTGAATGATTAATCTTCCATCAGCACTCTGATTTTGGATTTACTATTAACATTTCATACTAGCCTTTGGATAAAATTGAAAAGTTTGACAAGAACCAATGTTTCAGAAGAAGCAGTGTCACCTGTAAACATCCTGCCACCTAACAAAATGGCCTCGCATGGAGACCGGGATGTGACAAGACAGGAAACTTTCAACACCCAGGCCTGGAGAAGACGGACTGCATATACCACTGTGAGTAAAACCACTCTGGTGCAATAGAGCTACGGATCATTTATGTTTGCTCTTAAGAAAAATTCCAAAACTAACAAATCTTTTTCTCCAGAATTACAAAAGATAAAATCTATGAGTCAGTACTGTAATGTGATTACAGAAAAATAGACAACTGAAAAGAAAACTCCACGGGCCAACCCCAGCATCCCAGTCCACTTCCTATGGCCAGCTCCTTCCACCTGCTCTGAGGATGGAGCCTCAGATACCATCAACTCAAAGCTGAACCGATGATCATCTCTGTCACTGCGGCACAAGCAATGTAGCTTCTTTCTTACACACAACACTGATATGCTTCTTCAGGATTTTCTTTGAGGGTATTACTCAACACCGATTCTTCTAAAGGTAATGAAGGTGGCACAAAAAGTTCCGTGGAATTCTTCTGCAATTCCACAAAGACATCTGGTCACTTCATACTTTCATTCCTCCCCCCATCAGTTTTTTCTTTTTCTAAATTACAATTGACAACTCATGTAAGATTTAGTTATTTTACTTAAAATAAGGGAGCTTTTCTGTGTCTCCCCGCTCCAGATAGTGAAGATTCAGTGAAACTCTGTGCCAGTAATTAGAAGGCAGATAATGTAAAATTCAAACCTGGACATCAGCGTGTCCCACTCAGAAAAGATTTTATACACGTAGAAACCTGTGCTTTCTGTCTCACATTTTATAAGCAAGACAGGTTAATTTCAATTTCAGTTTTCCTTTCTGATGCAGACACGCGTACCTGGCGTAAGGAACAATCTCCCAGCCACCTTCACACACAGACCTCAGTGTTTCCTGAGAGCCGGAAGTCAGCGCCTCCTCCAGGGGCCGCGCCCATTTGAGAAAACATTCTCCCTTGCATCTTACCTAGTAGACTATGTTCACAGAAATCAGACAGAGGCAGGAGTGTCCTAGAGGACAGTCAAGGACAGGGGATGCAGAGCCGAGCCCCTGCTTCCCCAGTGCACCTGCACGGGTGGTGCTCCAGGCAGGCTGGGCCTCCTCCCTGGACCACAGACCTACTTTACTCTGTAATAAAGCAGGTAGTACATCAGGGGATCTGGCAGAGGGAGGCTCAGGACCTTCTCTGAGGAAGTTCCTCTGAACTTCCTCAGAGAAGTTCAGGAAGTTCACCGGGGTCCCAGGCTTGGCCTCTGGCGGGGTGGTCACCTCTTCTTTCCCACCACTCCTCCTCCAGGTCTCCAGAGCCATTGTCATCAGTGGGGTTGGAGATCCGACTGGCAAAGACCTCTTTGTGCAAAAAGACAAGCGTTTCCACTTGGCAGCGGCAAACTCGCCTTCGTTTAAACCTGGGAGTGTTCTTCAGTCTGTTTCCCGTTTCTGTTCCCTTCTTCCTGGTGAACGATCTTCTTAATGGTGCCCCGGATGGCGATATGGGCCAGGTCCTGGAGACTGTGAACTGCCAGGGGTGTCACGTAACTGGACGAGCCTCGGCTTCCCTGACTGACTGGCAGGGCTAGAGCAGCAGAGCAGAGGAGACAGCCAAGAAACCTGCTTCTTGGTTTCCCAAGTGGAAGGGCCAGTGCGCGTTAATCTCCGTCGTTTCTCTTGCAGCAGCAGGACCAGGATGCCCCCAACCTTGAGGAGACTCTTCGTGTACTGCTCCTGCTCCCTCTGCACGCCTGGCCTGCAGTCCACCTAGTCATACTGACAACAATCCGGAGAAATCTCCAGGCCATTGCCAGTAACGAAGGAGGGTTCAGAGAAGTCAAACTTGTCGAAGCTGTCACTTGTCCTGATAAAGAAGTCCAGCTTCTGCTTTGCGTACTCTGTCACATCTGAATGGAGTTCCACCACGTGGTTCACACCCAAGAGGCTGACGATGAGCCCCACCATGGAGCTGAGGTACCCAGTGCCGCTGCCCAGATTAAAAAAGGAGAGGCCAGGCTGCAGGTCGAGGGCCTCCATCAGCTCCAAAGAGATGCATGGAGCAGAGAGGTAGATGTTGCTGTGCTTCCACGCCATGTGCGTTCTCTAAATTCTTTGAGGTAATAGTCTGCATGGTCAATAGCTCGGAAAGCCTGCACCACCAGCTTTGAGCCTCCTTCAAATTGTCTATCAGCTCATTGTTATCTTCACCAGTACTGAAGGCGCCTCCTATCTTCGAGATCACGCTTAGGCAAAGCTACTGCTCCTCCGGTGCCCCTCGCCCATCCACCTCCCACCATGCAGCCTGGACCTTTGCCGCCATAAACATCCACCCAGTCGTGAGTCTTCTTGATGCACAATTTCTCTAGATGTGAAAATACAATGCATATTTCATTCTTCTTTCATGAAATGTGACTGTTGACAACCTTACCATTTGGATGGAATACTGCTTTCCCTGCTACACAGACCACTCCTTTTATAACTTCATTTAAGGCACTGTAATTCTGAAAACTGATCTCTCTTTTCACATTGAGGGTGACACCACTTTCAGTGACAGCAACCTCGGGAAATGTTTGCCAAATCACTCACATGACTAGTGAGGGGTGTACTACTCTTCTGGTTGACCAAAATATATCACCAAGTCGGGAAATTCTAATAGAGAACCTGAGACACAACACTTGTTTACAAAAGTGGAATAGTTGTGTTTCAAGTCGGTCTCCGTGGTTTGGAGCTAAGCTTTCTAACCTGACCTTCACTTTGGTGCACCTGTTTTGTGTTCTGTATACTTGTTTGCAGTCTGTCCATCTCATCTTGCATTTCTACAGTTATACCAGAATTCTGGTACACCTCAGTAGCATCAACGAACAGAATGGAGTCAGACTGGACCCCTTGGGGAGCATTTGTCCAACGACTCCTCCATGATATTGACAGCATCATCAAGATGTCTATATAGATATAGATATAGATATAAACTGCAACTAAGCAAAAATCTACCCAAACAAAAACCTTGGGTAAATTAATCTACCCTGATCAACAAAATTTGTAAATATGTGACAGATGTTCAAATCTAGGTCAGCCAAGCCTGGATGTTTCCTAAGCCTGTATATTTTCTACTGATAACTTGATTATAAAATTACTGAGTTGTGTATTTTGCATTTGCACATATAATTCCTCTTTACCTTTAGAATTAAGTCACTGACCCCCAAATTGCCCTCTTCTGCTTCTAATTTATTTAAAATAGAACACAGTTTAGCATGGTCAAGAGGAAGAGAAATAACATGTAGGGCATGCTTGCTGTATGCCAGGCTTTAAGCTAGAAATTTCACAAATTTTAATCATTTCCCACTGCAGCTTCCATCTAGCTTTTTGTAGGAAATCTTAATCTCATTGGGAATTAGAATTACACAGTAGGTTCTGTGAAGTGAGAAATGATAGTCTATCCTAGGGGCTTCCCTAGTGGTTCAGCTGGTTTAAAAAAAAAAAAAAAACCTGCCTGCCAGTGCAGGAGACAAAAGAGACATGGGTTCAATCCCTGTGTTGGGAAGATCCCCTGGAGGAGGGCATGGCAGCCCGCTCCAGTATTCTTGCCTGGAGAACCCCATGGACAGAGGAGCCTGGCGGGCTACAGTCCATGCAGTCGCAAAGAGTTGGACACACTGAAGCAATTTAGCATGCACGCACGCAGTTTGATACACAATTCACTAAATCAAACATTTCACTGTCAGTACACCCTTTGGCAGTTTTGTTCCTCCAGTTTTAATATTCAGTTCTTTTCTCAGTCAAATGTTCTGTAGTTTTGAGTACATACCTTCATTAAGAGTTTTAAATATGTATCTTTGTTCAGAGTCAAGTCATGGATTTTCCAAACAGTGTGACAGGAGCAACATTATATTTGAATAGACAGCTCCAACTGATTTATTAAAGTATTGCTTTTTAAAAGATGAGCAACACTAATCATATCCAATGTTCAGTCAGATCTGCAATGTGTGATGTTTGCCATGCAGGTTGCGGTCTATAACGAGCCTGTATGGTTTTCTGAGCTGAATGAGTTGGGTTTTTAGTCCTTTTCTCTACTAAAATACTGAGATTACAAGATTGTCCTCTTGAGTAAAAACATGTTAATATCTTTCTCTTGCTGAGGCTAGGCCATTTTTGAAGCTGGAGGGTAACTGCCTTGCTGAGGGAAGGTAAGTAGCTGTGGTTTCCTGAGAGTATTAAGTTCCAGTGACAGCCCTCTCTGCCGCAGGCCCAGCAGATGAAAACTACTCAATTCTAGATCCAGTACATAGCCAGACACATTTAAACCTGGAACTATATTTTACAAAAAGATGTTTAATATCTAAGATATTTGATAAAAATTTTCCCCATAGGTTAGGGTGTCAAGAAGGACCATTCATATCTCCAGATTAGAAAACATTATTGATTAATGATACTTGTCAAGGGTTTAGAAGGTTATGGTATTTTAATCAAATTCACACTTGGAAACAAATTTCCCCTCTTTTGAAAAACACACAGTTTTATCTCAAGATAAAACAGCATCAGTTGAATGAAGGTTGACAATTTGTGTTGGTGGAGCTAGACAATTGATTTAAACTTTGATCTTTCGAATTTTCTGTGACATTGGAGACATTTTGACTCTGAAACATTACACAGCTGTATCTTGCTGGAAAGGTCCAGGAAAAGGTGACAACTGATATCAGTATAATACCGATGGAAATTAGACCCACTCCTGATCCCTACAACGGTGTGTCCATGTATCACTTTCCTCTGCAAAATAAAAAATACCTTATTGAAATGAAGAAAGGATGCTCTAGAAAACTGAGCTGTGTGAGATGCCCGCACTGTGTATCTTCACCTGCTATGATGTAGTCCCTGTCCTTTGCCCTCTACCTCATCCTGGTGGCAGTTTTTTAACTGTGCCCGTCTTCTTGTATATTCTTTCAGTGCCTAACTTTCACCATGATTTTGTGACAGTTAGTCACTGTATTTGATTGTATTTTACACATTCTTTACTCTGTAACCTCTGCTGACAGGATAAATAAAATCTTCCCAAAGCATTAGATACAATGATTTGAATGAAAATCCTCTAGGAGCCTCTACACAATTTTTCAAGCCTATGTATAATGTCATGTTTTATTACACTTACTCAATTTAAGTTGAATTAGGCAAGTGCTATGTCTTATTCTTCCTATATTTGGATTTTTCCTCACCTACAGTCTAACATAGAACATGCACAATCAAGGTTCATTGAATTTAATTAAATTCCTTTTCCATGGAATTTGGGCTTCCCTTGTGGCTCAGCTGGTAAAGAACCCACCTGCAGTGTTGGAGACCTGGGTTCAATCCCTGGGTTGGGAAGATCCTTTAGAGAAGGGAACTGTTACCCACTCCAGGATTCTGATTGGAGAATTCCATTGACTGAATAATCCATGGCGTCACAAAGAATCGGACATGACTGATCAGCTTTCACTTCACTTTCCATGGAAAGACATTCTTAATTCCATTCAACAGCTGTTTTTCAGTGTCCATTTCTCCAACTCACCTCACTTCAACATCACAGATGATAGACAAGCAAGTTTCTTCTCAGATATCACGACATATTTTGCTTCTTCTGATTTTTTGCCTGTTTGTATACTAATCCAAGCAAAGATGATTGCCAAAGTCTTGAAAGTGGAGGAAACTCAGTTAACATGAGCCAGTTTATGCACCTTGGCCACACCCTGCAATAGCAACGGTGCTTCCCACTCGTGTGTCAACTAGACCAAGCAGGGACCTTGAGCCTATACCTCCACCTGTGTAACAAGGGGGACCCACATTCTCCTCTGCAGCAGGATTAGAGGGGGACCACTGCAATATAAGCTCCAGAGCCTGGATAACTTTGTCACAAAATTGTTAATATGATCCAATTAAAATGAACTGGAACGTCTACATAAAGAAGCCAAAGGTTGCTTAAAGAGCTATCAAATCTAAGGGTTTCCCAGGTGACAGAGTGGTAAAGAACCTGCCTGTCAATGTAGGAGATGCAGGTTCGATCACTAGGTTGGGAAGATCCCCTGAAGTAGGAAATGGCAACCCACTCTAGTATTCTTGCCTGGAATATTCCATGGACAGAGGAGCCTGGCAGGCTACAGTCCATGGGGTTGCCAACAGTCGGACACAACTAAAGTGACTTAGCATCAGATCAGATCAGATCAGATCAGTCACTCAGTCGTGTTCGACTCTTTGTGACCCCATGAATCACAGCACGCCAGGCCTCCCTGTCCATCACCAACTCCCGGAGTTCACTCAGACTCACATCCATCGAGTCAGTGATGCCATCCAGCCATCTCATCCTCTGTCGTCCCCTTCTCCTCTTGCCCCCAATCCCTCCCAGCATCAGAGTCTTTTCCAATGAGTCAACTCTTTGCATGAGGTGGCCAAAGGACTGGAGTTTCAGCTTTAGCATCATTCCTTCCAAAGAAATCCCAGGGCTGATCTCCTTCAGAATGGACCGGTTGGATCTCCTTGCAGTCCAAGGGACTCTCAAGAGTCTTCTCCAACACCACAGTTCAAAAGCATCAATTCTTTGGCGCTCAGCCATCTTCACAGTCCAACTCTCACATCCATACATGACCACAGGAAAAACCATAGCCTTGACTAGACGGACCTTTGTTGGCAAAGTAATGTCTCTGCTTTTCAATATGCTATCTAGGTTGGTCATAACTTTCCTTCCAAGGAGTAAGCGTCCTTTAATTTCATGGCTGCAGTCACCATCTGCAGTGATTTTGGAGCCCAGAAAAATAAAGTCTGACTCTGTTTCCACTGTTTCCGCATCTATTTCCCATGAAGTGATGGGCCCAGATGCCATGATCTTCGTTTTCTGAATGTTGAGCTTTAAGCCAACTTTTTCACTCTCCACTTTCACTTTCATCAAGAGGCTTTTGAGTTCCTCTTCACTTTCTGCCATAAGGGTGATGTCATCTGCATATTTGAGGTTATTGATATTTCTCCTGGCAATCTTGATTCCAGCTTGTGTTTCTTCCAGTCCAGTGTTTCTCATGATGTACACTGCATATAAGTTAAATAAACAGGATGACAATATACAGCCTTGACGTACTCCTTTTCTTATTTGGAACCAGTCTGTTGTTCCATGTCCAGTTCTAATTGTTGCTTCCTGACCTACATACAAATTTCTCAAGAGGCAGGTCAGGTGGTCTGGTATTCCCATCTCTTTAAGAATGTTCCACAGTTTATTGTGATCCACACAGTCAAAGGCTTTGGCATAGTCAATAAAGCAGAAATAGATGTTTTTCTGGAACTCTCTTGCTTTTTCTATGATCCAGCGGATGTTGGCAATTTGATCTCTGGTTCCTCTGCCTTTTCTAAAACCAGCTTGAACATCTGGAAGTTCACGGTTCACTTATTGCTGAAGCCTGGCTTGGAGAATTTTGAGCATTACTTTACTAGCATGTGAGATGAGTGCAATTGTGCGGTAGTTTGAGCATTCTTTGGCATTGCCTTTCTTTGGGATTGGAATGAAAACTGACCTTTTCCAGTCCTGTGGCCACTGCTGAGTTTTCATATCAAATCTAAAATTCTCAGGCCAATATTCCAACATTTAATCTAAGCTTCAGTTTGCTAATGTGGTTGGCTTTCTTGAAATCCTGGACTTTACCAGTGGAGACCTCGTCATATGGTTGTGAAAATTTTTAAGTGTAGTGTATGTGAGTGGAAGCTGCTAATCCAAACTTTCTTTTCCAATGCTATAATTAGGCTTCCCAGCCATCCAGTATTCTTAGTAGTAGCATAGCCTCCATCTTGGCCAGAATATAAATGCCAAGAAGGAAACATGTTTCTCGAATGAAGCTGCATTTTTCTTTTTACCATGCCAGCGTGCAAGAGATGAGGCATTTGGTTTCAATAATCTGAAATGACATGAAGAATGTTCTGCATTGATAACACTCACTTTTTACTAGCATTATTTGTTCACCCATTACTCTGAGTCCAGTGATCATTGAATTATTTTTTTAATAAACTTCCTTATTAATTCTGAATATAAATGTCCTTGGCATGGTTTCTGGTTCCCTGACTAGGTGCTGGTCACGTCCTGACACCCCAGATATGTTCTATCTCAGCCCCAGGTTTGCTTCATTTATAACCTAACCGCATTGTGAATCTGTTCATGATTGTTTATTAGGTTTTTGCCTCTGTTTCTATCCAGAGTATGACCTACAACCACAAAGTTCTGCCTTTTCAGAGAAAGAAAAATATTGCATAACATCCCTTATATGTGAGATCTAAAAAGAAATTATACAAGTGAACTTACTTACAAAACAGAAAGAGACTCACAGACTTAGAGAATGAAATTATGGTAACCAGAGGGGAAGGATGAGGGGAAGGGATAGTCAGAGTGCTTGGGATGGGCATGTACACACACTGCTACATTTGAAATGGATAACCAACAAGGACCTACTGTGTAGCACAGGAAACTCTGCTCCAGGTTATGTGGCAGCCTGGATGGGAGGGAGGTTTGAGGGAGAATGGGTGCATGTATACATACAGCTGAGTCCCTTCGCTGTTCACCTGAACCATCACAACATTGTTAATCGGCTATCAGATCAGATGAGATCAGTCACTCAGTCGTGTCCGACTCTTTGCAACCCCATGAATCACAGCACGCCAGGCCTCCCTGTCCATCACCAACTCCCAGAGTTCACTCGGACTCACATCCATCGAGTCAGTGATGCCATCCAGCCATCTCATCCTCTGTCGTCCCCTTCTCCTCTTGCCCCCAATCCCTCCCAGCATCAGAGTCTTTTCCAGTGAGTCAACTCTTCGCATGAGGTGGCCAAAGGACTGGAGTTTCAGCTTTAGCATCATTCCTTCCAAAGAAACCCCAGGGCTGATCTCCTTCAGAATGGACTGGTTGGATCTCCTTGCAGTCCAAGGGACTCTCAAGAGTCTTCTCCAACATCACAGTTCAAAAGCATCAATTCTTCGGCATTCAGCCTTCTTCACAGTCCAACTCTCACATCCATACATGACCACTGGAAAAATCATAGCCTTGACTAGATGAACCTTTGTTGGCAAAGTAATGTCTCTGCTTTTCAATATGCTATCTAGGTTGGTCATAACTTTCCTTCCAAGGAGTAAGCGTCTTTTAATTTCATGGCTGTAGTCACCATCTGCAGTGATTTTGGAGCCCAGAAAAATAAAGTCTGACACTGTTTCCACTGTTTCCCCATCTATTTCCCATGAAGTGATGGGACCAGATGCCATGATCTTCGTTTTCTGAATGTTGAGTTTTAAGCCAACTTTTTCACTCTCCACTTTCACTTTCATCAAGAGGCTTTTGAGTTCCTCTTCACTTTCTGCCATAAGGGTGGTGTCATCTGCATATCTGAGGTTATTGATATTTCTCCTGGCAATCTTGATTCCAGCTTGTGTTTCTTCCAGTTCCCCCCCCCCCCAGTACAAAATAAAAAAGCATAAGGCAAAACAAAACTGTGTCCTTTTACTAATCAGTTCTCACTGCCTTGCCAAGGTCATATGTAAGCCACTTAGTAAATGTTTCCTGACAAATGAGTAAATGAGCCAAATCATAGTAAGTTGCTTCTTATAGACCCAATTTCAGTCACATATTTTTTCCACTGTAGTAGCTTTACAGTAGTTAATGCTTTCTGTAATTTGACTATGTAAAAACTGGGTGGATGGATGGATGGATAGATAGATATAGATTAATGATTACCAATTTTAACCTGTTCTCAATGAATAACATATCTTTTAAATTTGATCTAAATTGTAGATGCTTGGTTTATTTTATATTTGTGCTTGAATCTTGTTCATAAATAATTATTTTTAAAATAGGTGTGCTTGAAATAATCAAATAAGTGGATTATGTAGTTGTTTCCTTTTGACCATTATTCCTAAAGATGCTTCCAAATCACAGGTTCCTGAAAAGAATCTCTTTATTTCCCTTATTATAAAAATTATGTGAGTACACAGTGATTCTGAAGTCCACTGAATGCATTTCTCTCTTTGTCAGAGAACTCATTCTGTATTTTTTATCCATAAAGGTCTTTGCAGGAAGATATTATTAATGTCCGTCCCTTATCTTTACACCATCTGACCTCATTTGTAAGGTTTCTTCCGAACACAGCTTGCATGGCTGGCTGCTGCATCGCACAGAATCAGAAACATACATTTTGGTCTGAGCTTGTCTTCTCTCCCTGCCCCAGTTCAAGAATCATTAACCTGATTTATAACTTTTCCAAGTTTCTTTTTACTTCCACTTTCCAATTTTTAAGGTGTTTGGCGAGTTTACTTTTTTTCCATTCTAAGTATCTTTCTCTTCATCACAAAACAAATCAATTGTTTTAATGCACTAGCCTGGGGGCAAGAAAGGCTGCCAGACCCCTGAGAGGAGGCAGCCTCCCTTCAAGTCTAGAGACTTAAAGAGAGAGTCTGACAGGAAGAGGGGGAGCAACCATGGACTCTCTCAGAACAGGGGGCCCAGCACACAGCCCAGGACTGACCAGGAGGAGGAGAGATGTCCAGAGCACAAGAAATCTAAAATGGATGCTTAAGTGCAATGCTAAAGTGGATGATTAAAAAGCAGGATTAGTCTGGCACTTCAGGGGGAAAAAAGCTATGACAAACCTAGACAGCATATGAAGATGCAGAAACATCACTTTGCTGACGAAGGTCCATATAGTCAAAACTATAGTTTTTCCGATAGTCAGTTATGGATGCGAGAGTTGGACCATAAAGAAGACAGCACCATAGAATTGATGCTTTTAAGTTGTGGTGCTGGAGAAGACTCTTGAGAGTCCCTTGGACAGCAGGGAGACCAAACCAGTCAATCCTAAAGGAAGTCAACCCTGAATATTCATTAGAAGGACTGATGCTGAAGCTCCAATACTTTGGCCACCTGATGCAAAAAGCCAACTTGTTGGAAAAGACCCTGATGCTGCGAAAGATTGAGGGCAAAAGAAAATGGCGCAGCAGAAGATGAGATGGTTGGATGGCTTCACTGACTCAGTAGACATGAATCTGAGAAAATTCCGGGAGATAATGAAGGACAGGGGAGCCTGGTGTGCTGCAGTCCACGGGGTCTCAAAGAGCTGGACATGACTTAGTCACTGAACAATAACAACAATATGACAAATAGTATATATGCTTTTTCTATGAGAGTAAGTATGACTTTTGAAAAATGTAAAAAAATTAACAGAATTAAGTGTAGTAAAGAAGATGGTAATCTAAATTTGCAATATGCTGTAGGGACAAGCAGAAAGTGATTATTATAAAGATACAGCTGTTATCGACTAAAAGCCCATGGGGTCTCAAAGAGTTGGACACAATTTAGTGACTGAACAACAGTCTGGCACATTTATTTTTTATTATATTAACATTTTATATAACACTGGAAGGTGTGGTAATAACTGAATAAAATCCACATTTTGTATAATTGCATGTATATATGTGGGGTTACTCAGTCGTGTCTGACTTTTTGCAACCCCGTGGACTGTAACCCACCAGGCTCCTAGGTCCATGGGATTTCCCAGGCAAGAATACTGGAGTGGGTTGCCATTTCCTCCTTCAGGGGATCTTCCTGACCCAGGGACTGAACCTGAGTCTCCTGCATTGGCAGATGGGATCTGCCACTTGAGAAGCCCCATAATCACATTGAATTATCCAAATAATTTTTAAGACAACAATAACACCACCACCAGCAATGAGTGATATGATGAAAGGCATGGGGAGCCAATATGGTGGCTCCATCAGACTAATATTAGGTGAACACCGAAACAGGTAAGTGCTGGGGTTAAGCAGGCATTTCACACTAAAAAGAGGGAGCAGGCTGGCCATGATGAAGGAAAACTGAAAATTCAAATTATGAAATAGAACTGAGAAAATATGTGATTCAGGAAAACAGGAAATATAAAACACACAACAGTCTTGGGCACCAAAGAACCACAAGTTTGAAGGTGTTTTTTTTTTTTTTTTTTTTTGTCCTTTATCATTATTTTCATAGCTAACATAGTTAATATTGAACCTGATGCTCTTGAATAGAGGTGAATTTCAATTATTTTAAAACTTTCACTATATGTTCCAACTGTTTTGAAATATATTAATACATTCTCCACATATGTAAATGACACCATTTTCACCATATCATGGCTTAAGACAAGGAAAGGGGTTGACAGAGTGTTATTCATTACAAAATTCTTGTAATTATTGTCAAAGACTAGTTGGAATTTTTGTAAACAATATATTAACCTGAATTAATCTGAAAAGTAAATTATCTTTTAAACCTTTTTCCTCTTATATAAATTAACATTATTTGTTGGGGATGTATTGATTTGACTCAATCAAGCAACACTTGTAAAGTTAATGAAAACCAGGATATCTGCAGATTAAACAGAGGATGACTTGCTTCCTGATGCTGCGTCAAGCATAATGTGAGCATTGCTGTTAAATCCTGTTTTCCATTATTGCTACAAAATGTTATTAAAAGCGTTTATGAATTCAAATGATTAAATCTTTTGACCTCCACAAATGAAATAATCCCTGAAGACACAGGATGAAAATTATAATTTTCCTTCAAACCACTGTATATTTGAGGACTCTAATTAATCCACTAGTTTTTTTTACAGGATAAAGTTCATCTTGATTTTGCATCCATTTTAATAACTTGAAGACTTCAAGAGCTGATTTAAACTTTTGATAATTTTGCTTGGGATGTGTTATTATATGGAAAGATTTCCTCAAGCTGTCATTTGCAAATACATAGTCTAAGATACTGCAAATATATTAAAAGTAGCAAAAATACAATAGCCAAAAATAAAAAGACAGAAAACAAACTCAAGAATGTGTTTGCCAAATCCCTTCATCTTATTTTCTTATCACCCTGGCATCTTTTACATACAGCAATGCTAATGTGAAAACAAAGCCTCCTGCCAATAAACCTCTTTAATTTTGCTGTTGTTCAGTCTCTAAGTCTTGACCAACTGTTGTGACCCCATGGACTGCAGCACACCAGGCTCCTCAGTCCTCCATTGTCTGCTGCAGTTTGCTCAAACTCATGTCCATCAAGTCAATGATGCTATCTAACCATGTCATCCTGTGTCACCCTTCTCCTTCTGCCTTCAATCTTTCCCAACATCACGGTTTTTTCCAATGAGTCATTTCTTTGCATCAGGTGGCCAAGTATTGGAGCTTCAGCTTCAGCATCAGTCCTTCCAATGAATATTCAGGACTGATTTCCTTTCAGTTCAGTTCAGTTCAGTCGCTCAGTCATGTCCAACTCTTTGCGACCCCATGAGTCGTAGCACGCCAGGCCTCCCTGTCCATCACAAACTCTCAGAGTTCACTCAAACTCACGCCCATCGAGTCAGTGATGCCATCCAGCCATCTCATCCTCTGTCATCCCCTTCTCCTCCTGCCCCCAATCCCTCCCAGCATCAGAGTCTTTTCCAATGAGTCAACACTTCGCATGAGGTGGCCAAAGGACTGGAGTTTCAGCTTTAGCATCATTCCCTCCAAAGAAATCCCAGGGCTGATCTCCTTCAGAATGGACTGGTTGGATCACCTTACAGTCCAAGGGACTCTCAAGAGTCTTCTCCAACACCACAGTTCGAAAGCATCGATTCTCCGGCGCTCAGCCTTCTTCACAGTCCAACTCTCACATGCATACATGACGACAGGAAAAACCATAGCCTTGACTAGATGGACCATTGTTGGCAAAGTAATGTCTCTGCTTTTCAATATGCTATCTAGGTTGGTCATAACTTTCCTTCCAAGGAGTAAGCGTCTTTTAATTTCATGGCTGCAGTCACCATCTGCAGTGATTTTGGATCCCCAAAAATAGTCTGACACTGCTTCCACTGTTTCCCCATCTATTTCCCATGAAGTGATGGGACCGGATGCCATGATCTTTGTTTTCTGAATGTTGAGCTTTAAGCCAACTTTTTCACTCTCCACTTTCACTTTCATCAAGAGGCTTTTTAGTTCCTCTTCACTTTCTGCTTTAGGATTGACTAATTTGATCTCTTTGCTGTACAAGGGACTCTCAAGAGTCTTCTCCAGCACTACAATTTAAAATCATCAATTCTTTGGTGCTCAGCCTTCTGAATGGTCCAATTCTCACATCCTTACATGACTACTGGAACTACCTGCAGTAGTCTGAATAAAATATTTAACCTCTCTAATCTGTTCAGTTCAGTTGCTCTGTCAAGTCTGACTCTTTGCAGCCCCATGGACTGCAGCACGCCAAGCTTCCCTGTCCATCATTATCTCCCAGAGATTACTCAAACTCATGTCCATCGAGTCAGTGATGCCATCCAACCATCTCATCCTCTGTCGTTACCTTCTCCTCCCACCTTCAATCTTTCTCAGCACCAGGATCTTTTCAAATGAGTCACTTCTTTGCATCAGGTGGCCAAAGTATTGGAGTTTCAGCTTCAACATCAGTCCTTCCAATGAATATTCAGGACTGATTTCCTTTAGGATTGACTGGGTTGATCTCCTTGCAGTCCAAGGGACTCCAACACCACAGTTCAAAGGCATTAATTCTTCAGTACTCAGTTTTCTTTATACTCCAGCTCTCACATCCATACATGACTACTGGAAAAACCAGTTTTGACTAGATGGGCCTGTGTGGACAAAGTAATGTCTCTGCTTTTTAATATGCTGTCTAGGTTGGTCATAGCTTTTTTTTCAAGGAGCAAGTGTCTTTTAATTTCATGGCTGCAGTCACCATCTGCAGTGATTTTGGAGCCCAAAAAAGTAAAGGCTCTCAAATGTTTCCATTGTTTCCCTATCTATTTTCCATGAAGTGATGGTACAAGATGCCATGATCTTAGTTTTCTGAATGTTGAGCTTTAAGCTAAGTTTTTCACTCTCCTCTTTCACTTTCATCAAGAGACTCTTTAGTTCTTTGTTTTCTGCCATAAAGTTGGTGTCATCTGCATATCTGAGGTTATTAATATTTCTCCTGGTAATTTTGATTTCAGCTTGTGCTTCATTCAGCCTGGCATTTCACATGATGTACTCTGCATTTAAGTTAAATAAGCAGGGTGACAATATATAGCCTAGACATACTCCTTTCCTGATTTGGAACCAGTCTGTTGTTCCATGTCCAGTTCTAACTGTTGCTTCTTGACCTGCATATGGATTTCTCAAGAGGCAGGTCAGGTGGTCTGGTATTCCCATCTCTTTCAGAATTTTCCACAGTTTGTTGTGATCCACACAGTCAAAGACTTTGGCATAGTCAATAAAGCAGAAGTAGATGTTTTCTGCAACTCTCTTGCTTTTTCGATGATCCAACAGATGTTGGCAATTTGATCTCTGGTTCCTCTGCCTTTTCTAAATCCAGCTTGAACATCTGGAATTTCATGGTTCAGATACTGCTGAAGCTTGTCTTGGAGAATTTTGAACATTACTTTGCTAGTGTGTGAGATGAGTGCAGTTGTGTGGTAGTTTGAGCAATCTTTGGCGTTGCCTTACTTTGGGATTGGAAAGAAAATTGACCTTTTCTAGCTCTGTGGCCAATGCTGAGTTTTCCAAATTTGCTGGCATATTGAGTGCAGCACTTTCACAGCATCATCTCCCAGGATTTGAAATAGCTCAACTGGAATTCCATCACCCCCACTAGCTTTTTTTGTAGTGATGCTTCCTATGGCCCACTTGACTTCTCATTCCAGGATGTCTGGCTCTAGGTGAGTAATCATTATTATCTGGGTCATTAAGAATCTTTTTTGTATAGTTCTGTTGTGTATTCTTGCTGCCTCTTCTTAATATCTTCTGCTTCTGTTAGGTCCATACCATTTCTGTCCTTTATTGAGCCCATCTTTGCATGAAATGTTCCCTTGGTATCTCTAATTTTCTTGAAGAGATCTCTATTCTTTCCCTTTCTATTGTTTTCCTCTGTTTCTTTGCATTGCTCACTAAGGACGACCTTCCTATCTCTCCTTGATATTCTTTGGAACTCTGTATTCAAATGGGTGTATCTTTCCTTTTCTCCTTTGTCTTTTGCTTCTCTTCTTTCCACAGTTGTTTGTAAGGCCTCCTCAGACAACCATTTTGCCTTTTTGCATTTTTTTTTCTTGTGGATGGTCTTGATCACTGCCTCTTGTACAATGTCACAAATCTCCATTCATAGTTCTTCAGACACTCTGTCTATCAGATCTAATCCCCTGAAACTATTTGTCACTTCCACTGGATAATCTTAAGGGATTTGATTCAGGTCATACCTGAATGGCTGAGTGGTTTCTGTACTTTCTTCAATTTCAGTCTGAATTTGGCAATAAGAGGTTAGTGATCTGAGCCACAGTCAGCTCCCCATCTTGTTTTTTCTGACTGTATAGAGCTTTTCCATATTTGGCTGCAAAGAATATAATCAATCTGATTTCAGTGTTGACCATCTGGTGATGTCTGTATGTAGAGTCTTCTCTTGTCTTGTTAGAAGACGGTGTTTGCTATGACCAGTGCATTCTCTTGGCAAAACTCTGTTAGCTTTTGACCTGCTTTGACCTAAAGTAACAAGCAAATTTGGCCTTGGAGTACAAAACGAAGCAGGTCAAAGGCTAACAGAGTTTTGTCAAGACAACCTCTCTAATACCGCTTTTTAAATATTTTATTCAGATTATAGCAGGTAGTTCCTAAGCAGAGCTGTGAATAGCTCTGAAACCTTTTCTTCACAGAAACTCATCCAACACCCATCTCTAATATTTCACAATAATCACTTTTTAGGCAAAACCTTTCAAATGTGTCTGTTAAAATACAGATGCCCAAGAGGAAACTAGGAGGGAAGACTAGACTAATTCATCAAGCCCAAGACTCATTCAAAGGATCGTAGGGTTTATGAAAAAATTTTATTCATAAAGTTTGGCCAAATGTGTTTGACTAATCATTTATTTAAGACCCAGCTTAATTCCACGTCGACCCTACTACAGTAACTGTTGTGGTACATTCTCCAGGAGTGCATCTTCCTCTGCTCAGCGCCATGGGGCATCTTGGTTTTCCTGCAGTCCTCACAATGTATGCTTCCTGCTGGTCACTTAGCCTGCACTGACCCACATTGTATATTTCATGTGGAGTCCACCTCCTCTACCTGGACTGTCAGCCCCTGGAGGGTGGTGGTCTTATTCTGTATACAGCACGGTTCCCAAACTCTGGGATCGAATGCCTGATGATCTGAGGTGGAGCTGATATAATAATAACAGAATCAATGTGTGTGTTAAGTTGCTTCAGTCATGTCCGGCTCTTTGCAACCCTATGGACTGTCCATGGGATTCTCCAGGCAAGAATACTGGAGTAGGTTGCCATGCCCTCCTTCAGGGGATCTTCCCGACTGAAGGATTGAACCCGAGTCTCTTTTTCCTCCTGCAAGGGCAGACGGGTTTTTTACCATCAGTGCCATCTGGGAAACCCAAAAAGAAATGTACGATACATGTAATGTGCTTGAATCATCCCCAAACCAACCCCAACTCTTGGAAAACGTGTCTTCCAAGAAACTGGTCCCTAGGGCCAAAAAGGTTGGTGACCACTGAATACAGCACTGATCAGCATCTGTGAAGATGCTGGAAATGCTGTCAGCCTAGAAATTGAAAATGTGTTACCCACGTGTATGTTCTTCAGCTTCCAACTGGCATGCAGTGTCTCCCTGATCTATTTCCCGATGCCTTACTTGGGCTGACTGGCTTGTTGCATGCATACTGTTGCTTCAGCCGTTCCCAGACTCTTGTGACACCATGGACTATAGCCTGCCAGACTCCTCTGTCCATTGGATTCTCCAGGCAAGAATACTGGAGTGGGTTGCCTTTTCTGTCTCCAGGGGATCTTCCCAACCCAGAGATCGAACCCCCGTCTCCTGAGGATCCTGCACTGCAGGTACTGCTGGGAAGCCCCACCACTTTGGAATAGGCAATTTGAACCTATTCCAGAATATCCTGATATATTAACAAATAGGGAAATATTTCAAAATCCACTTTCCAATTCCAATCATGAGAGAAATTTTCCATAATATATTTACATCAGAGACTTTTAAGATATTGATTAAGGGAGGAAGATTAATTTAGAAGGACTAGAGTCTCTAGAGTGAAAAATTATTGCATTTATGCTCTAGCTACATGGCTTTACCCACAAAATATCTTCAGTTAACAATGTTTGCTTAGTGCATACTGTGTTCAAGTTTGTATCTCATCGTGGTTTTGATCCTTTATATATCTTTTTTGGATACAATGTCTAATCAGGTATTCTGCCCACTTTTTCAGTTGGGTTATTTGATTCTTTTGCTATTAAGTCATAGGATTTCTTTGTATATTTTGGATATTAACCTCTTATTGGATTATTCTTGTAAATACTACATTAATTAAATTTAATTATTAAATATTTTGTAAGTTAAATATTAATATTCTTATAAATATTCTCTCACATTCTATAAATGTTGATTGTTTCCATTGCTATGGGAAAATATTTTAGCTTGATTTAGTCCCATTTGTTTATTTTTGCTTTATTTGCCTGTGCTTTTGGTGTCAAATACAAAAACTCAGGGCCAAGATCAGTGTCAATGAGCAGTTACCCTACATTCTCTTCTTTCTGGACACCTTAAATACGTACAATTTTTACACATCAATCATACTCCAATCAGGCTGGGGAAAGTAAAGAAAAATTATTTAACAAAATTGAAAACAATGTGCAAAACATAGATGTTATAATTGTGCAAAATACAGCACCCTTGTTAGTACACTAAGGGTCTGCTGTTGCTAAGTCACTTCAGTCTCATCCGACTCTGTGCAACCCCTCAGACAGCAGCCCACCAGGCTCCCCCAGCCCTGGGATTCTCCAGGCAAGAGTACTGGAGTGGGGTGCCATTGCCTTCTCCACAGCTAAATAAACCATTACAACAATGACATTAAGGACGGGCTTGAGGTTTGTGCAGAAAGCAAAGGAAACACATGGGAAGCACATCTATTTTATTTTGTAGGCTTCTTTGAGAAGAGGAAGGTAAAGGACAAGCAAAGTGTCTCAGGAGGAATAAACTGGGCAAGTCCACTGACGAGAAGGACTAGAGTTTATTGATTAAGCTCATGGGAATGTCCATGCTCCATCTTAAAGCAGAGGAGGTAAGACTTATGTATCCATCCCCCTCAGGAGTTTTGCTTGTAAAGATCAAATCTGATGAAAGTATGAGTGTGCGTGAGCTTATGGGTCTTTCTAACTTCACTAAGGCAGTTTCTATTTATAGTAAGGACTTAATTTTAAATTATTATTCAATTTACTTAATATATAGAAATATAAGTCAACATAATTTTAAGTTATTAAATCTAGTTTATAAATATCACTCTATTTATAAATATAGTACAATTTATTAAGTCATTTACCAGGATTTTATATCTCAGATAATTAAAATCCTTTATATATTGTAAACATTATAAATTTAACATATCCAATTTCCTAAGTACTTAATTGTCTATCTAACAAGCAAAATGCTTCCAATTATTAAATAAGGCTTATAAATCTAATGAGTTATGCTCATAAAGTCGATATATTACAAGTTCTTCTAAATACTACAAAACTGCTTAAAATCTTTGTGAACATTCCTTTATAGTTTTCAATCATAAGTGTAAGGTAATTAATATTGTTACACATTTCAAATAGAAAAATAAAGTTTATCTGTTAGGCCTCTAACATTCCAGTGTGCATGCTCAGTCATGTCCAACTCTTTGTGACCCCATGGACTGTAGCCCACCAGGCTCCTCTCTAGGCAAGAATACTGGAGCTAATAGCTATTTACTACTCCAGGAGACAATAAATAAAGCAATACTAAATGTTTTCAGTTGTTCTAAACAGAACACAAAAATATTCAGAAAATGAGCTTGATTTTCTTCATGTTTCATATTTCATTTCAGTTATTCTGGAATTCGTATTCAATATGCTTACCCACTGACAATTATTTACCATTCCAAGCAAGTCAAAATTTCCTTTTCAGTATTTTTATATCACCCACAGATATTTTGACCAGAATGATGGCTTGATTCTTGCTCTAGACGCTGGTTGAGAGCAGGAAGCCCAGTGATTACAAGAACAAAACTCCCTAACTACCGAGGACCACAGTGTCTACAGAGTAACCTGACTTTTATCTAAAACCTACCAACCGAAGTGCACCATCCATTGATTAAATTAAACAAGTCTATTTACTGCTTAATTGTGTTCTGAAGTAATATTCCTCTTCTTCCCATCTGGTAGGAACACAGGTTCTTTAGCCAGTTCCTGACACCCCACTGGGCTCCCTTCAATCCTGGAGACTCTGTCACCTCAGTCACATCACTGACGTGTAGTCCTGCCAGGCACTGCCCTGAGCACTGAGTACAACCAACAAGTGCGGGACATTCTTCCACGAGGCTTCTGTGCTAGTGGGTTAGTGTCCCGCTAGGAGTTAGACAATTCAATGAGATCATGGAACAGTAACTAGTGACTCCTTTCATTAGTTGGTCAGGTAAGCCCTTAAAAAAAAAAAAAAGCCAGATCTGTTAAAATCAGAACAGAGAGCCACCTGGAGAGACAGAGAAGCTAGTGATTTGGGGTTGAACACACCATACTTCAGTGTCTGAAAGTAAATCAGTCAGTCAGGCTGGGACACAGTAAATTAGAGACAGAAAGGTTAGGGATAACCACAGCCAGGTCTTACAGACACTTTTAGGCAAAGAT
Organism: Bos grunniens; assembly: GCF_055505025.1. Lineage (NCBI taxonomy): Eukaryota > Metazoa > Chordata > Mammalia > Artiodactyla > Bovidae > Bos > Bos grunniens. The sequence goes on along the minus strand of NC_141178.1, from coordinate 61,519,161 downwards.
AAATTTGGGACAAAAGCCATCAGAGCTGTGACCAAGTGTGGTGTGATCACATTTTAGAAAAATCTCTCCATTGATGACTGTGTGAAAAACGGGTATTAAAGATTTAGAATGAAAGTAGTGAGACAAGGATGCAATTAATTGGGCAGTGGATGGTGGTGAAATAAATGTGGATGGTGAGACACGCGGACTCAGGCTGTCTCCCGGGCACAGAGTAAATTAAGACATGCTGACGGCCTGACTCTGGGCACTGACCAACAGGAGGAAATCAATTACTGCTGGGGTATTACTTCAAAACTTGAGGTTTGAGAAGCACCATTGTGGGAATTCTACATGAGGTGTGTTGAGTTTGAAATGCTTATTCAATACCTAACTGGAATTTTTAACTGGCTATACCCCAATACTGTGGTGTTGGAGAAGACTCTTGAGAGTCCCTTGGACTGCAAGGAGATCAAACTAGTCCATTCTAAAGGAAATCAGTCCTGAATATTCATTGGAAGGACTGATGCTGAAGCTGAAGCTCCAATATTTTGGCCACCAGAGGAAGGAACTAACTCATTGGAAAAGACCCTGATGCTGGGAAAGATTGAAGGCAGGAGGAGAAGGGGACAACAGGGGATGAGATGGACGGATGATATCACTGACTCGATGGACATGAGTTTGAGCAAGTTTGGGAGCTGGTGATGGACAGGAAAGCCTGGCGTGCTGCAGTCCATAGGGTCACAAAGAGTCAGACATGGCTGAGCGACTGAGTTGATTGATAGATACCTCAATACAAAATAAAAAGTTTAAAGTTTGGGGGGAAAAAAAAAAAAACCCAACTGCAAACATCAAGGGCACAAGCTGATATACAGGTCCGGGATGTACAGAGACATGTCAGGATGTGGGGATATATTGGAGAGTCACAACTTATAGGATTAGTTAAGCCATGAAACAGTTGAGATCACAGACAGAGCAAGTGGATGGCCAAGATAAACGTACCTGAGAGCCAGGGCAGCAACAATTTTAAAGACAAGAAGAAAAGACAAACAAGGGAAAAAAGAAAGGAAGTTCATGGCAATATTGTATACAAGGAAAAATTGATTTTTCTTTGGACAGAATCTCAGGGGGAAAATAGGTTCAAGATGGAAGACACAGTGACATGTGTCAAATACTGAAAAGCATCTGGGTGAGCTGTAAACAGAGAAGCAAGCACTGGATTCGTGAGGACACAAGGTGAGGCCAGAGCCTGGCCAGGGAGGGTCAGGGAGTATGCAGAGCTAGATGAAGACATTATTTTGACCTCATTTAGAAATCAAGACCAGTGTCTAAAATCCCTCGAGAACATGGCCCACACTGACTAGGTGATCACTTGCACTGTGTACATGGGCATCCACTTCCCTGGTGCTATTGGTGAAACCAGCTGAGCCCAAACTGTTGTGTCTTCCACTAACCTGTCAATTCAGTGTATTGATCTCTCAAATGGGCTTCCCCAGTGGCTCAGTAGTAAATAATCAGCCTGCAATGCAGAAGCCACAGGAGATACAGTTTTGATCCCTGGGTTGCAAAGATTCCCTGGAGGAGGAAATGGCAATCCACTCCAGTATACTTGCCTAGATAATCCCACGGACAGAGGAGCTGGTGGGCGCATAGTCCATGGGTTCACAAAGAGTCGGACATGACTGAAGTGACTTAGCACCTCTCAAATACATCTCCACTGAGGAACACCACGAAACGACCTCGAAACTTCTTTGCGTCCTTTGGGAGAGAACTCATCACTAACACTGGGTCACTAACTGGGCTAAGGGAAGTATTTCCCTCAAGTCAGAAAATTTCCATTTCTGATTTCCCTGCAGACGTCTCATCCCCAGACAGTCTTTTGTACAATAGAGCTAATCCGGTCCTCGGGTGCCACATTCTGCTTCCTGTCATACATAGACGATGCCTTGGCAACAGAACGTCTTGATTCACGGCCACGTGGAATGTGACAGCTCAGCCGTGTGGCTTTTTCTCCCGAGATGGTGGTGGCATTTCTCTAGGTTCCTGGGAGAGAGCTAGGATCGTACACATGCCCTAGAAGCCAGAAACTAGGAGCATGTGGTCAGTTACCCAAAAGATGAATCAGGAGCAGCTCATCACTTCTTTTCAGCAGATTATCCAGGTGGAGTATTTAGGCAGAGCTAGAAAAATTCCTCTCCCATGATGAAACAGAGATTTCTCCCTGTGCTGGCTTTCATTCTGCACCAGGTCCAAGAAGGTGAGCTCAGTGTGTCCCTCCCTGGTGCTGAGTTACTCTCCTGGAAACCTGAGGTCACATACTCCTGGGACCATGACTGGTATGTGAGTCACTGTCTGTTTGCCATGGTCTTCCCTCGTGTCTTTATTGTCTGTCTCCACCCCATCCTTGGCCAGAAGTGGTCATTTATCCACTGCTAACATAGAGCTTAACCTGCGGGCCTGCAACAGTCAGGGCCTCATAAGAAGCCTTGACCCCACACTGAGGAGAGATCCTGGGATTCAGCAGTTACAGAGTTTCAGTGTGTGCTCAGTCCTGTCCGACTCTTCATGACCCCATGGACTATAGCCCCCCAGACTCCTCTGTCCACGGGATTTCCCAGACAAGAATACTGGTGGGTTGCCATTTCCTCCCTCAGGGTATCTTCCCAACCCAGAGATCGAACCTGAGTTTCCTGCAGCTCCTGTACTGTTAGGTGGATTCATACCACCTAGCCACCTGGAAAGCCCCTCAGAGTCACAGTGCTGTCACAGCACTGCCTAGAAAGTTGCTTACTGTTGGAGCCGTTTTCACAATTACCTGTAAATTGGTGAAGTCAAGACTCTGATATAGCTTTAGGAAATTCAAAGGAAGTCATTTAATATCAAATATAGAGTTGAGTATCACATGTGTCAACTGCCAGCACTTTCCACACATACGTGAAAATTTAACCAAAACCCGGGGCCACTGAATCAGGCAGAATGAAAGGAATATTTTGAGGGGAAATAAAGATGTATACAACTGCATCGTTTCCCGAGTTTCAATCCAGAACACGGAGTCCATGTCTCACACCCCTCGCATTCATCACAAAGGCTCGGTCAGCTGTGAGTCACCAGCCCTGGGAACCGGTTTCCACTCTGTTTATGTAACAAGTCTTCACGTGGCTTGGTGCAATTTTCAATGTGACAGCAGCTCTGAAGGTGACAAGGAGTGTGGTCTGTTTATGGCATTAGGTGTTATTGCCTTTTCTTTTTTTCTTAGACAACTGCAGATTGACTAGATGGAGAATTTGCTTTTTCCCAACCTTTTGCTGCATTCTCCAGGGAGGCTCGTGTTATGAGTAAAGAATAAGTCAGAATAAACGTGCATTTCAGTCAACACCGCTTGTCACCCCCACACAAAGCAGTTTAAAGGCTGGCAGTGCACTCACACCTCTTTCTAGAGGACTCCATCTACAACATTGATGATGGAGGCTATTGCTTATCACATCAATTGTTTCCTCTTGCCTGAGTCCATTTGTCTATAACACCACAGACTAGGGGGCTTGCAAATATCAGAAATTTTTCTCACACTTATGGAGGCCAAGCTCAAATTCAATCACCAGCCTGGTCAGATGTGGTGATGACCCTCTTCCCACTTCACAGCCAAGCCTCCCCACTGGGTCCTCACAGGGCACAAGAGGCAAGGGACCACCAAGGGGTCTTTTTGCAAGAACACTCGTCCCATTCACGTGGGCTCCAACCTCAGGACCTCACGTGCTCCCAGGGGCCCCGCCTCCTGACACCAGCATCTTCAAGGGCTAGGACATCAACGTTGGGATTTGGGAGGACTCAAACATTCAGACCTCAGCTCCTCGGATACAAGAAATGAGTGGTCTCCCTACGCAGGGTGAGTGGCTGAAGTGCCCGTCAGCCTGCATATCCCACGAACTAAGAAACAAACTATGCAACTTCCTTCACCCTGCAAAATGCCCTGAGCCAGTAACGGGGCTTTTTTTTTTTTTTTTTTTGAGTAGGGGATTGGAGGGTGGACAACTACATGATCTAGTTGAATTGTCATAGATGCTTACACACTTGGGACCCCATATTTTCCTGTCAGTGTAGGCTTGGTGTCTAGACGTAACCAGAAGACAAACTTACAATGCTAATGTTATTAACACGATATTTGTTCTGCTGTTGCTGCTCCTGTCTGACTCTTTGCAACCCCATTGAACTTCAGCATGCCAGCCTCCCCTATCCTTCACTATCTGTGCCACAGATTAATGTAATATTCCTATAAATATTTAAATCCCTCACTAACCAGCAGAAAGAAATACACTTCAACTTCAAAACTGTTAAAATATTCAGTCTCTCATCCTATAAAGAAAAGCATTTACTAGTTTAATATCAAAAGTCTAAGATATAAGTTCTGCCCTAGAGACTTGTGAAGTACACCACTTTCTCTGTTTTTTGGTTTTGTTGTTGTTGTTGTTGTTGGTTGCTTCTTTGTTTTTACAAAATATTTCTTCCCCTTAAAGGATAAAGGCATTTTGGTTACATTATATAGCTAGCCCTTTATCAGAGAAATGCAAATCAAAACCACTATGAGGTACCATTTCACGCCACTCAGAATGGCTGCGATCCAAAAGTCTACAAGCAATAAATGCTGGAGAGGGTGTGGAGAAAAGGGAACTCTCTTACACTGTTGGTGGGAATGCAAACTAGTACAGCCACTATGGAGAACAGTGTGGAGATTCCTTAAAAAACTGGAAATAGAACTGCCTTATGATCCAGCAATCCCACTGCTGGGCATACACACTGAGGAAACCAGAAGGGAAAGAGACACGTGTACCCCAATGTTCATCGCAGCACTATTTATAATAGCCAGGACACGGAAGCAACCTAGATGCCCATCAGCAGATGAATGGATAAGAAAGCTGTGGTACATATACACAATGGAGTATTACTCAGCCATTAAAAAGAATACATTTGAATCAGTTCTAATGAGATGGATGAAACTGGAGCCTATTATACAGAGTGAAGTAAGCCAGAAGGAAAAACACCAATACAGTATACTAACGCATATATATGGAATTTAGAAAGATGGTAACAATAACCCTGTGTACGAGACAGCAAAAGAGACACTGATGTATAGATCAGTCTTATGGACTCTGTGGGAGAGGGAGAGGGTGGGGAGATTTGGGAGAATGGCATTGAAACATGTATAATATCATGTATGAAATGAGTCGCCAGTCCAGGTTCGATGCACAATACTGGATGCTTGGGGCTGGTGCACTGGGACGACCCAGAGGGAGGGTATGGGGAGGGAGGAGGGAGGAGGGTTCAGGATGGAGAACACAGGTATACCTGTGGCAGATTCATTTCGATATTTGGCAAAACTAATACAATATTGTAAAGTTTAAAAAAAAAAAGTTTCCCATTAAATGATCCTGATACATCACTCTTAAATATGGAGTCTTATGAAAATATTCCAAGGAAATTAACATGAGGAAACACAGAAACTGCTCCTTTTAACAGAATGAAAATTGGGTAAAAAAAAAAAAAAAAGAAATACCAATGAAGCATCAATACTTGTGCAATAAGAGAAAAATAATGAGATGGCAAGTGAATCCTGCATAATACCAATGTCATGTGACATCTCTCTCAAGTCAAAGATGGGCTGATGCGACTGACAGGCTCAGTCTTTGCTCTCCAAGCTCAACAAGTATGAGTCTTCAGGAATCAGTCTGCAGAGGCAGGCAGCAGGCACAAGACTTCCTTGGCAATGCCAACGTCTGTGAGAAGCCCAAAGGAAATATTTTTGTCTAAAGCCCGACAAGTATGAGTTTCACAAAATTTAATTAGAAACATCTATGCATGTCAATCTTTAAAAATAATAGTAAAAAGATGATAGGCTTGTGAAACAATCTGAAAAATACATCATTATTTCCAGGACAAATAAAGATGCCAAATTGGATATAAATAAATTGCAAAAGGATTATGTCTAAATTTCTACCATCAGAAGAACTGAATATCATTAAGATTAGTGTGACTTTTTATTATCTGTACAGAATTAATTAGAAGAATGCAGGAGAAGCATCATTGAGACTAAGTTAGATTTCACATATCTGGGAATCAAAATAACCATGGTTTATGCAAGATAGTGATTTCTTTCTCTCTTAAAGAATTTGAAAGTAGGACATCCAATCATATCTGTGGCAACTCCTGACTATCATCCTAGAGGCAATCTCCAAACCTGTATTCTATCAGCCTCAGTACAAACAGCACCCTCGAATTACCTCAAGCTCCAACACAGGTACCAGGAACTCAGTCATCCTGTGAGCCTAACAGGCTGTGAAAAGGAGGAGAGAAGATGCAGGAAAAACGACCTCAGGAAGCCAGGTTGAAATCTCGAGGAAAATGTCACTTCAGTATCATCACCTAGTTAACAAGGCCACATCTAGGAACAAGGATGAAATCTTTTAATGAAATAGCAATATGTTAACACTAGGGTTTTACAACTAAAGAAGGAGGAGAGAAAATAATGTTTTGACAACTAGCAATTTAAGCCATAAAAAGGAAAATAAGGAATGTATGGTATTATCATTGTTAAGGAGACAGATTTTTGTTTGGAGTCAGACACATTTGGTTGAACCCAGGTTTTGCCGATTTCAAAGTTACAGACTTGAGCTAGTTATGTGTATACTTAGGCCATAACTGTGAACTGAAAAATGGAAATAAACAGTGATAGTACCTCCCACAGGACAAAATAAATTAATGTATTAATGAATTGCTGGATTGAGCAATTAGTTACTAATACTTGGTTGAGGATTTTTGGATCTGATTTCAAAAATAAGATATTGATCTGCATTTTTGGTGGGATATTTTTTGTACTCTGTCTAGTTTGCATGCATGTCTGCTAAGTTACTTCAGTCGTGTCCGACTCTTTGCAACCCCGTGGACTGGGACTCTCCAGCCTCCTCTGTCCATGGGATTTTCCAGGCAAGAATACCAGGGTAATATTAACCTCATAAAATGAGTTGATAAATCTTTCTTTTTCCTCTATTTTGTGTTTGTAAAGTTGGTCTTAATTCTTTAAAGTTTTAGCAGAATTCTTCAGTAAAACCATGTTGACCTTGAAGACTTCTTTCTTAGGAACTTTTAAATTACAAATTCAATTTCTTTTACCGTTATAGCAAGATTCAGCTATTTTGCCTTGGCTTGAGTATTAGTAGTTCATGGTTTTTGAGGAATTGGTCCATTTCAGCTACGTTGGCAATTTATGGAGAGAAAAGCTGTCTGCAGAATTTCTTCATTATCTTTGTTATGGCTACAGAACCTGGAGAGATCTGGCTTCATTCTTGATATTGGTGATGTTTGTCTTATCTCCTTTTATCTTTGTCAGTCGTGCTAGAGTTTTCCAATTTTGTTGATTTTCTCAAAGAAATAATTCTTTATTTCATTTTATTTTCTCTATACTTTTCCTGTTTCAATTTTATTGAAATCGATGTTTTGTCATTTCAAGCAGAAATCTTAGTTCACTTAGGTTTCTGAAAGCTCCCCATATCTAAATTATACTTTTCTCAAGTATTTCTTTTGCATTCAGTCAACATCCTGTCATCCTGGTGGTTATCATATTTGCTTCAAGTATAAAGTATCATTTGAGAACTTAAAAGAAAAAGAAGGGTCAATCACAGTTATCCTTATTTTCACTCATTTCCATGTTTCCTTCCGTTTCTAAAGTTCTAATCCTTCCTCTGTTCATAGAACTTCTTCAGCTATTCTTTAAGGGTAGGCTTGTTTGTAATAAATGATCTGATTTTGCTTTGCTGGGAATGTCTTGATTTCCCTTTATGTTTAGAGATATCTTTGCTGGATGGAAATCAGAGCTGGCAGCTCCCTCTTTCGGGGGTTAACATGTGAGCTGCTACACTTATGCCTCCATGGTTCAGATGAATCATCTGTTAACGTTCCAAGTGCTGTTCCTGCAGGTAAAGTGCCATTTCTCCTAAGATGCAGCCAAGTTTTGCTTTCTTTTTGCCTTTATCATTCAGAAGGTTTAGTTATGATCTGTCAGCATGGATTTCATTGTGTTCATCCTTTCTGGGGTTTATTCAGCTAGCTAACTGTAAAAGGGGTCAGAATAGGCCACCCCAAAATATGCCACTTTGGCAGAAGGATTATTTTGAGCTGAGTATTTTTGAGATGCAACAATAGATGTGGAAGGAAGCCTCCCCAGAGGTTCCCTCATCTGACTGAAAGCAGAGGCTTCTGACAAAAGAGAACTGCCATAAACCCCTCCCTCGGGGAAGTTTTAGGGTCATGAAAAGACAGGAAGCTGGCATCAGGATAAAGCTTCACAAGCAAACCTCGTGAAGAGAGTCTTTATCCTGCATATATTTTCCCTAATATATCTACTTATCCAGTTTACAGCCTCTGTGGTGGTTTAGTCTCTTGGCCGTGTCCAACTCTCGTGACCTCATGCTCTTCAGTCCATGGGATTTTCCAAGCAAGAATTCTGGAATGGATTGCCATTCCCTTCCTCAGGGGATCTTCCAGACCCAGCGACTGAACTGGAGTCTCCTGCATTGGCAGGCGGGATCTTTACTACTTCGCTACCTGGGAAGCCCTTTTTAGGCTCCTGGGTCAGGAGGATTCCCTGGAGAAGGAAATGGCAAACCACTCCAGTACTCTTGCCTGGAGAATCCCCGTGGACAGAGGAGTCTGGAGTGCTGCAGTCCATCGAGGTCACAAAGAGTCAGACACGACTGAGCACACACGCACGTGCAGAAGCCTAAAAACCCTTTTCCTTTGGCAAGTCACATCTTTACAATTTATCACTCCATATTAAAAAGGGTATATAAGCTCTCAGACCTTTTCTAGGAAGTTCCCTGTGTCATGTAAAAATTAGCATTAAGTAAAATGCGTACCTTTTTTTCGAATACCTATTCTGTCCATCTTCTTCCACTTAGTGATTCATACATGCACACATCTTTTATTCACATTAATTTCAGTTATTTTGAAAACTATTTCCAGTGAAAAATTATGTGATGAATTATTAAATGCAGCACATATTCCTCAAGGTTGAAGATCTAAATTTTCTTATCTGGGAGTGCTTTACGCATGGGTTTTCACAAACCAATCACCTACTTTCTTTGTCTCTGCCTTTTTTATATATGTCATTGCTTTTGAAGATCCCAAGCTCATCTGTGGTTTTTTACAGCACTTTTTGAAATGTTTGCTTTAGGTGAGAGTTGTTATTTTGATAGAGTCCTTTACATCCTTGGCCTGATGACAATATAGCAATTTAAAGCAGCTTTTGTCATTTTCAAAAGGATAATCTCCACTTGCATTGTACTACCTACCAGTGTATCAGAATAATTCACTTTATTTATGAAGGAATATGTCAGAATCCACAACATGAAATATACAAGTTTAAGGAAAGATTTTATTTGACTTTATTCTACATATAGAATAATTAATAGCCAGAATACAAAACTGAACACTTACTTGTACTTTCTCAAGAAACACATTTTCTCTATGTTTTCTCTTCATGTCTATTGAGAAGTTTTATTTATTGACATCAAATCCTTAAAAAAACCTTGGAGTCCTCAAAACATTTCTGGATGGCACTCTACATTCCTGATGTTTCAGCTCACTGCCTGCGGCTTACACTGCGGCCTCACTTTGGCACCCTCTGTCACTCTGTGGTTTCCTTTGGTTGGGTCAGGTTGGGTCAGGTAAGGATAGATTCAGCAAGATTAGGTTAGGTTACGACTGGTTAGGTTAAGATAGGTCAGGCTAGGTTAAGTTAGGATAAATTAGGTTAGGTTAGGATTGGTTAGTATAAGTTAGGTTTGGATTGGTTAGGTTAGGTTAAGATTGGTTAGGTTAGGATTGGTTAGGTTAAGTTAGGATTGGTTTCAGCATGAGTTTCGACTTAGTGAAGGGACTACACTGCACATCTCTTCCATACAGACGTGTCCTCTTCTCTGTGGTTTACAAAGTTGATATTCATCATCTCTAAAATTCAGTGATCTATTTTTTTCAGCGACTAATTTATCACTCCTGGAACTCATCACTGAGCACCTAAATCTGATACTAAACAGTTACTGGTTTGAAATATTCCACTTAGAAAAATAATTAAGTTTATTTTGTTCCAGATACTGTTGTTAAGTCACTAAGTCATATCCGACTCTTTGCGACCCCATGGACTGCATCACACTCAGGTTCCCTGTCCTTCACTATCTCCCGGGTTTGCTCAAACTCATGCCCATTGGGTCAGTGATGCCCTCTGACCATCTCATCCTCTGTTGCCCCCTTCTCCTGCCCTCAATCTTTCTCAGCATCAGAGTTTATTCCAGAGTAATGTTATTACTCACAGGTGTGTAAGACATTTTTTTACAGAATTCCAGTAAGACACACATAATGGATCTCTCTTCCTCACAAATAAAGCAATGGCCTGCCCTCTGGGGAATGTCTTTCTCTGCTGGATGAGTACAGAGCCAGCAGTAAGGAGGCACTCAAGCACCCATGGGTGCAGGAGGTCAGCAGGTCTAGCTGTAGCAACAATCTCAAGTTATCTGACCCACACAGTTTTGCATTTCCAAATAACATAAACAAACTCGGATAGCAATGCATACCAAAGGGAATTCATACCATCTATTCATAAAAATAAATGAACACACCAGAAACATTTGGTGTTTCTCCCGTCTACAGTGAAAGAAGTGTTAGTTGCTAAGTTGTGTCAGACTCTGTGATCCTATGGACTGTAGCCCATCAGGCTCCTCTGTTCGTGGGATTCTCTAGGCAAGAACATGGAAGTGGGTTGCCATTTCCTTTGCCAGGGGATCTTGCCTACCCAGGGATCAAACCTGGATCTCCTGCATTGGCAGGCAGATTTTTTTGCTGCCTGAGCCACCAGGGAAACCCTTATTTGAAAATAAATAATCTAATTCTAAAATATGAGCATCTGTTTAGAAATAAATAAGCAGTGTAGCAATAATATGAAATTAAGTGTTCATTTTGGAATCGCTAAATCCATATTATTAAGTCCTAGAACTCTGCTGTGAATTTTTTTTTAATTAAAAACTTTTATGCCCTTAAAAACACTCTTAAAAATTTAAGGAAAAGACATCTTATGTGTGTTCCTTATTCTTATACAGTATAAAAATTTTAGGCAACTGAGGTTCCTTTTATAGGAAAAACTCACCTAACAGCCTTGTTTAGTAAACTGCAGGTGAGTATGTTTTATACTTCAATGCTACAATCTATATACTTTTTAATTAAGTCGGTTTGTAACTCAGTCAGCAAATATTGTGAGATGTCTATTAAGGAAATGAGCAGTAGGTGAGACCAAAGGTAAATAAAGATAAAAGGGAGTGTTTATTAGCAGAAAGATGACAGTTTCTTGCAGGTGACAGGTATGGAGAAATGATTACAAGATTACAAACCTGTGAGAGCTGATGTCCATGTTAGGAACACGGCTGCAGGCCCACCTGTGCATCTCACCTGAGTATGTGAACAGAATGGAGGTGAGAGAAACATATGGTTATCCAGGCTGGATTTTAATTGGCCTTTAGATGGTATCGTAGCCAACTAATGTTTATTCAACTTCTCTCTTAAGGAGAATTTCAGCCGATATATGCTGAAAATCTCTTTTCCTTTTTTTCCTATTATGTATTAAAGAAGAAAACTGTTTCACTTTTGGCATTTTATGACACTTTTTATCCTTGCTGTTAAAGATAAAGAAAACTGAAGAAAACTGTTTCACTTTTGGCATTGTATGACACTTTTTATCTTTGCTGCCTAATAAGCACAAAACCTCCCAGAGTGAAAGCTCTGTAAGGAGACTGAAGGAGAAGCAAGACCATCCCCACCAGGCAGAGAGGAAGTGGCAGTCCTGCCAGGGGCAGCTGTGACGCTTGAAAGAATTCATCCACCCATAGGAGCCATAAGCCAAGGGTCTTCTGGAATAGGGATTCATACAGACTTCAAAATTAAGATCAACTCACTCAACTATTTCAGTGCTGTCACTACAGAAATTTCCAGAGTAAAGCATACCAACATTTTTTTTTTAGGTCCATTGCAAGAATTGACTAATATTTTGGGGGATTTCCCTGAGAGCTTTGTTGGTAAAGAATCTGCCTGCAATGCAAAAGACCCCAGTTCGATTCCTCGGTCAGGAAGATATACTGGAGAAGGGATAGGCTACCCACTCAGTATTCCTGCGTTTCCCTTGTGGCTCAGCTGGTAAAGAATCAGCCTGCAATGCGGGAGACCTGGGTTCGATCCCTCAGTTGGGAATATCCCCTGGAGAAGGGAAAGAACGCCATGGATTGTATAGTTCGTGGGGTTGCAAAGAGTCCGACAGGACCAAGGAAATTTCACTTCACTTCACTTTGTTTTTATGGCACATAAATGTCTCTTTCACTGAATTATAAATAGTATTCTCCTTATTCCTTTGCATCTTGTCTTTCTATCACTTCCTTATCAAAATGGGTCTCCCTTCTAAAATCCCTTACTTTACAAATTTTAGCATTTTTATCAATGACTTTTAAACTTCTTCCTTCAATGTCTTATTTTTACTTCATACAATTATTTCATATCCATTGGGGAGAAAATGACTATTTGGACAGAGACTGAACAAGTGATAGACTTAAAATATATACTGGTAATTAAATTTACTGATTACACATATCAAGTTTTTCTCTTCATACTTCCTTTAGTTACTTACTTACTGAAAACCACTTGACCGGTTACACCTTTTGAGACCTCACAACAGAATCACTGGTTATGATGTTTGCCAAATGGGTCATTGCACCTTAGTCTGGAGGTGAAGGTGACTTGGGTCTGCAGATGTGAGGGAGGCACAGCGCTGGGCCTCTGCTGAGCCTCCGGGCAGCTCAGCAGCCTGGGTCAGTGTCTGCAGCATGTCTGGGTGGCAGAAGTCAGGTCACCTTCTAAGATGTGCTGCCTGTGAAACTACCAGCTCCAGCTGAAAACTTCTGTGATTTTTTAAGTCGTTAGCTCCCTCTGTGCTATCAAACTTGCTTATCTGTTAGTTTTCTGCTCTTTATTTTGAAGAGGATATTCAGTAAATACATGTCAGCAGAGATGCACAATTTGTCACTTCCCCCATCTCATAACATCTATATCAACAACGTGTCCATTCCATTAACAGCCCTGTTGATCCCACGTCTGTGACCCTGTTGTCCAGATGTGAGAAGATGTTGTTAATGAGACTAAGACAGTGTGTGTGATTCTTCCAGAAAATGAATGGAGATGCTAGTTTGACCTTGACTCTCAAAAAATGTCCTGTTTGAACTAAAGTGGAGATAAATATGGGGTTGAGAATGAATTGGTAAAATTACAGCTCCACTGCCATTAAAACACAAACAAACTTGTTTTTAGTAAATGTACTGGATTCATTATTTTGGTAGACTCTATTTCAGGAGATTCGTTATTTCTTCCCCACATCCATTTGGTAACTGAAGCTGATTTGAAAGTTTATTTCACCCGATTTTAAAACAGTTTTCCAACATGTTATGTGGCATTTTTTTCTCTTCTCTACTGGCCCAAAGAGTTTTTGTTCTTCTTCCAAATAACCCAGAATTCTTCATTAAATATTCTAGCATAATCAGCATTTCCTGCACTCCTTTCACACATACACACATATTTTAGGCTAATTCATAATTTAGGATGATTTGTAATTCTCCCAGACATTGCAATAATTCACCTAGTGCTGTGCTGTGTGTGTGCTTAGTCGTTCAGTCATGTCCAACTCTTTGTGTACTGAAAACTAAATTAAAAATATTAAATTATTCCAACTTCAGTTATGAATTTTACCAACTGAGATGGAATTTCGTCTTACAACATTTTTACAAATGGAGATTAATGTTAAGTGAGATATTTGAATCACTTATTAAGAGCCTACAAACACAAACCTTAGAATTAGCTGGACTTCCCTGGTGGCTCAGATGGTAAAGCATCTGTCTACAATGCAGAAGACCTGGGTTTGATCCCTGGGTCGGGAAGATTCCCTGGAGAAGGAAATGGCAACCCACTCCAGTACTCTTGCCTAGAAAATCCTATGGACAGAGGAGCCTGGTGCAGGCTACTCTCCATGGGGTCACAAAGAATCGGACACAACTGAGCGACTTCACTAGAATTAGCTGACTTGAAGTACTGGCTGTTTCCCTTTTTAGCTACACATTTGCCTAAGTCTCTTGTGCATGCTAATTCTCATAGTTGTATCCAACTCTTTGTGATCCCATGGACCATAGTCTGCCAGGCTCCTCTGTCCATGAAATTTTCCAGGCAAGAACACTGGTGTGGGGAGTCATTTCCTACTCCAGAGCATCTCCCTGATCCCAGGATCGAATCTCAGTCTCTTTCGTCTTCTGCATTGGCAGGCAGATTCTTTACCACTAGTGCCGCCCGGGAAGCCGTAAGTAAAAGGCCTCATTTGTAAACCAGGTGTGTGGTTGGTTCTCACCTCCCTGGGATATGAACATTAAAGACAGTTAAGATCGGAGTATATGTGACTGTCACAGAACACCAGGTAAAGCCTGAGAAAAATGGCAGCTATAGTCATAAAGAGAGCAGTAGAGACAGGAGAAGTAGTGGTCTGATCAATGTACTTCTACAGTCCAGATGAACACTGAGGAGGGACCAGAGCGGTGGTCGGTAAGGATGCAACACTGAACAAAGCTACCCAAGGAGAAACTGACGAGTAAGCAGAGAGTGATGTGAGGCTGAACCTGAAACAACTCCCACAACTGGGAGGAAAGTGAAGGAAGAGGACGCCGCATCAGAAAACACCAAGGACAAGACGTAAGTCCAGGAGGAAGGAACTGTGAACCGTGCCAGATTCTGAAGGAAGTGCCAATAACAACCCCGGAAAAGTGTGGAATGGGCTGGAAAAGTTTATATACATCCTCCAAATTGTGAGGGTGAAACCCAGATGATAATGGACTTAAAAAAAAAAAAAAACTAACTAAAATAGAGGCAGTAAAAATAATATATCTTGAGATGTTTCATGGTAAAAGAGAAAGCAAAGATAGATATGAGTACTGGGAAATTTGGAGATGAGCTACTTTGTGACTAAAGTTTTATTGAAACACATCTTTGAGTGAGTCTTCCTGACTATCTCATGGGGACAGAGCTGAGAAGTTGTGACAAAGACCACACGACCTACACAGCCTAAACCATCAACTACCTGGCTTCCTACAGAAACAGTTTACTGGCCTTTACTCTAGGTGGTCCTGGAAATATTGACTTTGGAACTCATAGAAAGAAACTTGTTATTCCTTGATCATATGTATTTTAAGATAAAATACTTATTCAGATTTATTACTTTATTTGTATAGATATTCACTCTTCCTTCTTGAATAATTAGCATCTGAAGTCCGTGAAGAATACACTCTGTACTCTGATAACATATTTTTAGTGTCTCACAAAACAGCAAAAACTAATGTTATTCCTTCAACTATATAAAAATAAATCTTATTTGAAAGTAAAAGAACTTTCATCAAAATATACTTTAAAAAAAAAAAACGTCTTATGAAGATACAATGGCTTTTCTTACCTCCTACGATTTGGAGTTTCTTTTTAGAGTATTGACAAATGATTGAATTTAAGTCATGTATGATAAATCACAATTAATCAGTAAGTACGTTTAATCACTTCTATATTGATTTTTAAATTGAGTTATTCAATAAATTATCATTCAGACAAGTAAAAAACTATTTTAAAATGTATTTTTCATGCAGATGTGTATAATGTGTTGAGCATATATATCAGTAAACTTGCTTCTATAAACACCATCTTGGTGAGTTACAGTTTCTATGGTGTCCAATAAAAACATATGCCAAATTCAATTCCATTTAATTGCAAATTTCTAAGGATGTGTTGGAACATATTGGATTTCAGAAATGCTAAAAAAAATACTTATTGGCTCCAGGCACAAACATTAGCTATTTCTTAAATCTTTTAGGAAGTGAAAAATAATATCTGACCTCTCAAATAAATGCATAAGAAGCAAAATTGAATGTGCTATTAAAAATCTTAATGGTGTATGTGCCTCAGATGCCAAATACTGAAATTTCTATTTGATGAGTATGCAATGAAGATTAGAATAATGGAGCAAAATAATTAAGAATGAAGCATACATATGGCGTCTATGCTTTTAATGAGGCTTTTAGTCCTTGCAAAGACTAAACCTGTAGCATTACTCTCATTGAGAAAGTTTTCTTTTTTTATTACTGTCCTTCAGAGAGTCTGGATGTTCTCTATAAAAAAGGAGAGTCACATATTTCCAAAGTGAAATGGGTGCAAGTGATTTGCAAGTGCGTATATATATATATGTATACACACAGGCAAATGTAACCCCCATGCCCAAAGTTTAGAATGTTTTGAATCTCTAAGTAGAACAGAGATATTTGGAAACAATTAAGCATCTTAAGTGGGCTTCCCTGGTGGCTCAGATGGTAAAGAATCTGCCTGCAATGAGGAAGACCCGTTCAATCCCTGGGTTGGAAAGATCCCTTGGAGAAGGAAATGGTAACCCGCTCCAGTATTCTTACCTGGAAAATACCATGGACAGAGAAGCCTGGTAGACTACAGTCCATGGGGTCACAAAGAGTCAGACAGGACTGTGCAACTAACACTTTCTTTCTTTCTAAGCATGTTAAGTAAACTTCCTTATGAAAGTATTTTTAAAAATTATTTTTGAAATGTAACCTACACTTTAGCCAAAATCACTCTTGAAATTAAATTATTGATTCTCCATTAGACTATACAAGTATTTTTAAAATTGACCTAAAAATCAGAAGTTTATCTATTTGTGTATTTTGTAATGTAGTTAAATGTACTGCCATTATCTTTATCAAGCTCTTAGAAGTCCTGTTTTTCCAATTTTACATCAATATATTTTTTATAAATCTATCAGAATTCTCAGCAGCTAACAAACTTATTAAGAATTTGAAATGATCAAATATGACTTGGCTTTCATTGATATATCTGCCTCTGGAAATACGAGAAAAGCTGTCCTGGGTGGTAACACAACATTTTTTTTTTTGAACTTGGAAAAGGTCTTAAGAGGTAAGTGGCTGATGTATCATGTTTCCATGTCCTGGTTGCAGGAACAGATTAACTCTTGTTCAGAGACCTTCTCAAGGGCACAGAACTTCTGGCTCATCTATGGCACCTGCATCAAGGACAAGCCAGCTTCAAGCAAGACATTTGCTCCTCAGGATATGTTATTCTTGGGAATGTGAGTTTCCAAAGCAGATGCTTCAGAAGGTTTGTTATTGTTGTTGTTGCTCAGTCATGCCTGACTCTTTGCGACCCCATGGACTGCATGCAGCACAACAGGCTTGTCTGCTCTTGGCTATCTCCCAGAGTTTGCACAAACTCATGTCCACCGAGTCAGTAATGCCATCCAGCCATCTCATCCTCTGTCACTCCCTTCTCCTCCTGCCCTCCATCTTTTCCAGCATCAGGGTCTTTTCCAATGAGTCAACTGTTTGCAGCAGGTGGTCAAAGTATTGGAGCTTCAGCTTCAGCATCAGTCCCTCCAGTGAACATTCAGAGTTGATTTCCTTTAGGATTGACTGGTTTGACCTTCTTGAAACCCAAGAGACTACAAGTCTTATTCTTACTGAATAAGAACAAGAGAAATCTCTGGGCTTTGTCAGTAGCTTGATCAAAAGGGTCCAGGCTGAGTGGGTGCAGGTCCTCTGAGCCAGGCCGGCTAAGACAGCATGAACCTGGGTCCATAGGCATTAGCCCACCACCCAGGCCAGTTCATGAGCAAGAAAGCCTAGAATTCAGTAAAAGTTTAAAAACAGAAAACGGGCTGTGCTGGAAGGAAAGAATGTTGGTGTGCTCTTCTCATACATTCCCTCATAAGCACCCAGAGAGGGGACCTCAGACAGGCCCCTCCACCATTGGGACTGATGGACACGGGAAACTCCTCCAGCCGGGGCTGGGAGAGAGCAGAGCACAGAGTGTGCTTCCCAAAGGTCAAATATGGAAACCTCATGGCAGGGACCCACCGGAGCACCCCAGACAGATGCCAGGGTTTCCAGGAGGCCAGGAGACCCCAAGCTGCCAAATCCAGGCTGAGTCCTGGGTTACGTGTTTCCCCCAGGAAGTCTCTCCTGATCAGACTGTGACCGGCTCTCTGCTGGGGAGCCTGAGAAGGGTTGTTTCCACTTCTCTTGGAGATCTGTCAAAGTACCAAGAACACTGCTGTAAAACTGAAAGAGCCTTTACTCCTCCTGACACCCTCTTATTCCTTACTTTCATCTCAGTGAAATATCTTTATTTCCCACTATTAAAATTAATCATTCCAGATGTGTTCCCATCATCTCAGTGATTTTCTTCCTAATATGCCCATCCACTCCCAATTCCAGGCCTGCCTTTGCTCTCCCCCCCAACCCCCATTATGCTCCCAAGGCTCAGCAAACATTCAGTGGTCTCCTTGTAAACCTTACAAACAGAAATGGATGAAAGCTTGTTTAACCTGTTTTCTCCTCCTAAATTTGAAGGGATTTTCATTTCTCTATTGCAATCATAAAGTAAATGGTCTACACGCATCGCTTCTGGCTCCTCACCAGTGACTCAATTTTTTATGTCTAAACTATGTTCTTTCTTATGCTCTTACTTTGTTCAACTCACAGATTTGGGGATTAACATATACACACAACTGCACATAAAATAACAAGGACCTACTATTTAGCACAATAAACTCTGTTTAACATTGTGTAATAACCTAATGGGAAAAGAACTTGAAAAAAAATAGATACATATATATGTATAACTGAATCACTGATCTCTATACCTGAAACTAACTCAACAATGCAAATCAACTTTACTCCTATATAAAATAAAAAGTTTTGGAAAATGTGTTCTTTCTTACTCTGTCAAAATCACCTTTCAAAGACTTTTCGCCACTTGCATTCTACCTTTAAAAAGGCCTATATTCTTTAAAAAATTATTCTCAATCACTTCTTAGTGGTATTTCCACCTCTGTAGTGGGTATTGAGAGTCAGAAGTATTGAGTAGTCTCATTTCCTCTAGGATAGGTCTATTTCACCCAATTTTAACACAGAGAAATGGAAAGCCAATGATTCAGAGCTATACACACACACACACACAAACACACATATGCACATATAATACTTTGGCCACCTGATGTGAAGAGCCGAATCATTGGAAAAGACCCTGATGCTGGGAAAGATTGAAGGCAGGAGGAGAAGGGGATGACAGAGGATGAGATGGTTGGATGGTATCACCAATTCAATGGACATGAGTTTTGAGCAAACTCCAGGAGAGAGTGAAGGACAGGAAAGCCTGGTGTGCTGCAGTCCATGGGGTTGCAAAGGGGTGGACATGACAGAGACTGAAAAGCAACACACACACACATATACACTTGAGCTCTAGTTTAAGGATTCTTCTGAATTTCTAAAATTGGCTGGAATACTATCAGGCTATCCTTTATGGGGACTTCCCACATGGCGCAGTGGTAAAGAACCCACCTGCCAGTGCCGGAGACACAAGAGAGACGGGTTCAATCCCTGGGTCAGGAAGATAACCTGGAGTAGGAAATGGAAACCCACTCAGTGTAAGAGCCTGGAGAATCCCATGGAGAGAGGAGATCGGTGGTCCACGGGGTTGCAAAGAGTCAGCCATCACTGGGTGACTGAGCATAGCACAGCACAGCCTTAATGGGTCACTTCCCTTGACTTAATTCTGACCTGAATCTCCAGTGTGAGCCAGAATTCCTGGGGCCCAGAGAACCTGGGAAGCAGGCTAAGGGCAGGACGCCCAGAAGATGAATATGAGCCCTGGAAAGCAGCAGAGTGCTCCCTGGGGGTGAGGTTGATTTGTTTATTCCCAGGCCCTAAAAGAGTAGTTACCATCACTATAGTTAGACTATACTTGGCTTCCTAATGTTTGCTAAGTATCCTTTGCATTTAATTTGGGTTGATCAATATTCAATCTAAGTTTCCAGAGATTTAATTGTATCCTGTTCAACCATTAAGTAAGTGTTGTGATGGATTATCAGAGTAGATCCAATCCTGTCATACATCATGTGTTTGTGTCAAGGAGTTATTTTCAGTGGTTTTCCCACTCACTTTTTCAGGATGCAGAAGCATAAATAACTTCGGCATGAATAATGCATCGAACAAAGTTCGGCTCAATAGCACTAATCTACTTTTATATAAAAATCAATTGCTCCTTTTTTGGCATTCAATTCCAGTTTACTGCCTCATCAATATCTGCTCGTTTGACATTCTTGAGGGAAAAAAACAACCAAGACAGCTGAAACCGTACCGTTATTTCTATAATAAAGAGACGAGATACACATATATCTGTCAGGATACATCTTCTCAATATAACGAAGGGACACTCAAAAGCCAGAATAATTGGTTTAACTTGTACACCTGATCGATTCTTGGCTGGAAATGTTCAGTAGGACCCAATCTCTTCAATAATTTCTTCACCAATTTCATAATAATTCTGATCCATGGAAGAAGCTCATGTGGCCGTGACAGACACTGAAGGTCCTCTGACCAGCACTCACCCCCAACCCCTTTCTCCCAGGCATCTGTCCCCACCAAGAAACCAAGAAGGCTGACCAGCATCTCCCAAGGTTCCCCTGCTGGTGGGTGGTCAGCTGACATGCCGCCAGCCAACGTGGTCAGAAATCTGCTGAAGACAGGGGCCTCTGGGCTAGTCCTAATTTTTTATTAAAAAGGACAAAAAGCTTTGAGCATAGATATCTCCTGGTATGAACACAGTTTTACCAAGACCCTGAGACAACAGACAGGAGGGGACAGAGAGGGAGGCCCTGACGCTACACCACTGCCAACAGCCACCACATCCACAGTCCTTGTTTTTAAATCAAGTCTATGGGCTTCCCAGGCGGCTCAGTGGTAAAGAATGCACCTGCAATGCAGAAAATGCAGGTTCAATCCTTGGGTCGGGAAGATCCCCTGGAAAAGGAATGGCAACCCACTCCAGTATCCTTGCCTGGAGAATCCCATGGACAGAGGACCCTAGTGGACTACAGTCCATGAGGCTGCAAAGAGTTGGACATGAGTGAGTGACTGAGCATGTTTGCCTAATGACTCCACAACATCAGACCGTGACTGTATATACAAGGTATTCAATATAAAACAGGCACTCACGATGCGGCCATCATTCTCTCTTCTGATTTTGAAAGACACCATTTCAAGTTCCTTGTCATTCACAACAGCAGTAACACCTCAATAGACAGGTCTAGTCCAAGACCATTAGCAATTGGAGAAGTGTACTTAAGTGTGCCCCACCACTGTGTTGCTCAGATCTTGCCCAACTTTTGTCTGCTTGATGTATGTGAGTTTCTGAGAGAAGTGAATGAAAATCTGAAGAAGGAGGAATTACAGTTCGTAAATTTCATTCTGTGAATCTGGCAGTTTTTAATGTGACCATTATGATGTTTTATGCATATTCAGGTACAGGATTGCTGTATATTTCTGATGAATTGTTTTTTCTTTCCTACTGAATGACCATATTTGCCCTGTATTATTTTTCAAGGGCAGTTGTAATAGAGTTCTGTATTTCTCCTTCAGTATTTTGTTCCGTCTTTGGAATTGACCATGCTTTTGTGAATGAAAATCATACATATCTATTATTTCAGTCATTACACTTAAGTTTCTGAACACATGCTCAATTTAGAAAATACCATTAATCAATACCTCTATATACTTTACCAAAAAAAATAAGAACTTTAGAATTCTTCCTCTCTGAATGCCTCTCACATGGTTATGTTATATTCTTTAATTCTTTAGTTATACCCTGTTTAAAAGTAGTCCAAAATTAGTCATCATTATTGTAATATTGTAAAATCTCTTTAACATTTTCTAACTCTATCATGCCCTGTTGAATTCTGCACAATTCCATTTCATCTATATTATAGTTAAAAATGTTCTTAAACATTGTCTAAATCTTCTGGTTAAGCCAAGTGGTATTTATTTTGATCATTATATTTTCATTTTTAGACACCATATTTGTTTCTTTCAATATCGGTCTCAAATTTATTGTATCCTATTTGACTATGGCTCTATTCCTCCTCTTACTTATTTAAACCTTTAAAGTTGTAATTGTTCACTCTCTTCCAGAATGTTCTGTCATCTCAGATCCTGTGGGGTGCTAATCCTTATGTTTGAGACACCGTTCCCTGCTTGTGATGAGCTGTTTATAGCATGGTTTATGATGTCTTCATTGGAAAAACCAAGGGTTTTCATTCATTTCTTGGTCTGGGGTGTCTATGGTCCATCAGTCACAGGTTGGACTCGACTTCTTCATAGAGTCTTCAACCCAGACTCAATATTCTGTGTGCATCCCACCTGTTCTCTCAGTTCTAGCAATAAACTCTTGTCATCATACTCTTACACCTAGCTTAGGTACTATTCTTTTGCTCTAGATGACCTTCTCCTCTCAAGCACATACTTGTTAGAGAATTCTAACTCTCCAAAAATCCAAGTTTCCTTCTAACTAAACTTAGTTCCTGCCTTTGCGAAGTAATGTAACCACTTCAGGTGGGAAATATATGTAACCTTCACTCACCTGTGTGTCTGACATGATATTTTCCTTTAAAAGCTGAAAAGTTGGTATCTCCACCCATTCAAACTTCTCTAGCAAATCTCAGTAAGTCAAAGAGCAAACATTCCCATCCCAGCCCCTCCCAGCCTGGGCATGCCTGTGGGTATTTTAAGTAGTTAGCAACTGCTTTTCATTATATAATGTGATACACAGGGGTGGAAAAATACAAGACAATTTATTTTAAATGTTGAATCAGAGATCCTTCTTAAATGATTTCCATTTTTATTCCTCATATTTTAAGATATGTTTATGTGCATGGAATTAAGAGTGGTCTCAAGACTTTATTGACCAAAATATGAATGATAGATGGCTAGATAAATGATGAATAAATAATTCAATAGTGTATTTTCCTTCCCAAGATAAGAATATTATTTAAAAGTTTTTACACTGGATCTTTCTCACATGCACAGATTCTAAATGTACAACAATATTTAGGTACAAGTTATAAGAAAAGATACTATTTTAAATTTTGTTTACATATATTACATGTATTATACATAAGTGTGTACAGTTTTTTTATGACTGTAATAAACCTATATATATTTATATATGTATTATTTTAAATAGATACATGTGCTGAGTCTTAAGAGTTAAACCATTTTGATTAATAATTAATTAAAAGACATTCTCATTTGTTTTACAAAGTATATTAATAGAGCAGAAAACAAGCTTCATAAATTTGGGAGAAATTATATATTCTCTCTTAGTTTATGTTTGAAATGTAAATTTAAACATCAATTTATTTCTGTTGCTTCAAACAAAAGTCAGCAAATTATCTGACACGAGGGATAAAAATACAGCATATGGAGTTATATTTAAGCTACAGATTTTAGCACTATTTATACATAGTACATCATCCCTCATTTTGGATATTCATGAAGAACAAATAGATTTTGCATTGTTTTTCACAAATTCCATCAAGCCAATCAGTGCTGGGGACAGTCAGCTAACCACGGAAGGAACGTTATGACCAACCTAGATAGCATATTCAAAAGCAGAGTCATTACTTTGCCAACAAAGGTCCGTCTAGTCAAGGCTATGGTTTTTCCTGTGGTCATGTATGGTTGTGAGAGTTGGACTGTGAAGAAGGCTGAGCACCGAAGAATTGATGCTTTTGAGCTGTGGTGTTGGAGAAGACTCTTGAGAGTCCCTTGGACTGCAAGGAGATCCAACCAGTCCATTCTGAAGGAGATCAGCCCTGGGATTTCTTTGGAAGGAATGATGCTAAAGCTGAAACTCCAGTCCTTTGGCCACCTCATGCAAAGAGTTGACTCATTGGAAAAGACTCTGATGCTGGGAGGGATTGGGGGCAGGAGAAGAAGGAGACGACAGAGGATGAGATGGCTGGATGGCATCACTGACTCGATGGACGTGAGTCTCAGTGAACTCCAGGAGTTGGTGATGGACAGGGAGGCCTGGCGTGCTGCGATTCATAGGGTCACAGAGTCAGACACGACTGAGCAACTGAACTGAACTGAAGTAAGTGTTAGTTGCTCAGTCACATCCAGCTCTTTGTGACCCCATGATCTGTAGTCTGTCAGCTTCCTCTGTCCACGGAATTCTACAGGCAAGAATACTGGAGTGGATTGCCACTTCCTTCCCCAGGGGATCTTGCTGACCCAGGGACTGAACTCGGGTCTCCTGCATTGCAGGCAAATTCTTTATTGTCTGAGCCACCAGGGAGATCTCTTAAGGTGGAATGTGGGATTTCTATGTGAGCTGAAACTTCCTGGAACTGAGCTTACTGGAGGATTACATTTTATTTGAAAATAAAAAGGCCTTACACTTGACACTGTTCAAGGGGCAACTGTAGTCATTACAAACCAGTAAGTCTGTGTTAACATCATCTCACAAACTAAAAATAAAAATCCTTACCAGAGCCCCAAACAACTATCCCTCACTCCGCCCTTAGATATATGGGTTGAAGACCATAATATTCAGTCTAGAAGATAAACAAGTCACACAGAGATGCATCTTTTCAGACACCTGTTATGAGCATAATTGACTGACTGCTGGATAAATGCTGTTTTCAGTCCCAAACCACAGTGTCCACACCCTCCAACCCCAAGCGTGTGGCTCCTTGTGCCCGTGGGCACTGTGCACAGGGGATCAGCACAGAAACGACCACTCCCTTGTCACACAGTCATACTGCCAGCCTGAAACATGGCTGACTCAATCAAAGGAAACCCTGGCAGACCAAGGAGTGCAGTCTCCTTCCTCCAGGGCACTGCCCTCCCTCCAGCCACCCCACCACCACCACCATCATCTGTGCATCCTAGCCCTAGTTTGTTCATCTAAAGAAGAGAAGGAAAGGAAACCAGAAATTCAAACTGCAGCAACAAAGTCGATAAATAACACGACTTGATGAAATGGTCTGATTTGTAGGCACATACCAGAAGGCAAAAGAAACTTCAAAGCAAACACAAGGTTGTTTCTTCATTTTTACCCAAAAAGTAATGAATCTGAATCATTCAGTGTCTAAGCTAAGAACCAGCTGCTTGTATGTGGCAATGTAGCAAATACAGATCTAGTATCTGAAGCAGTGAATTCATAAAGGAAAAAAAATTAAAATCAAATGACTAGCATGGAAGAATATACACTACCATATGTAAAATAGATAGCCAGTGGGAATTTGCTATATGACTCGGGGAACTCAACCTGGGCTCCATAACAGCCTAGAGGGGTGGGAAAGGGTGGGAAGGAGGTTCAAGGGCGAGGGGACATATGACCACCTATGGCCAATTAATGTTGATGTATGATTGAAATCAAGCCAATATTGTAAAGCAATTATCCTTCAATTAAAAATAAATAAATTTTTAAAAAATCAAAGGAATAAAATGACCTCTTTGGAAAATCTTCTCAGAGAGCATGAATACAAATTCAGCTAATCAATAGTTTATTTTTTGTTCCAGGGTTACCACAGACAGCATTCATTTAACAAATATTTGTTAAGTTTCAAAGGAACTGAAATCTGGTGGGAGACAAACCACCACCATAAGGCAGCTGGATGGTGAGGGTCTGTGGATGCCTGAGAGGGGCAGGAGACTGGCCACTCCAAGTGCTTCCTTGGGACAATAGAGTGGCTCACCCACTGGGGAGCTTCAGGGAAGTAGGGGGAGTGAGGCGGGGAGGGGGATCATTTGAGTCATAAGCGGAACTCTGACTATGGCTTTCAGGAGAACAAGTGGGGAGTTGGGGTCGGGGGAAGGTATTTCAGACAAATGGAAACAAGTTTTGGCCAAACCATGGGGACTGAGAGCAGGTGAATATTTCAAGAACATAAGCTACTGTGCAGGCTTCCCCGGTGGTGTAGTGGTAGAGAACCTGCCTGCCATTGTAGGAGTTGCAGGAGACACAGGTTCAATCCCTGGGTCAGGAAGATCCCCTGGAGAAGGAAATGGCAACCCACTCCAGTACTCCTGCCTGGAGAATCCCATGGACAGAGGAGCCTGGCGGGCTATAGGCATGGGGTCATGAAGGGTCAGATACTACTAAACACGTGAGATGTTGCTTAATCCAGTAGGACTGTGTCCTTGTTAGAAGTGGGGGTGAGGAGACAGATACCCACAGCAGGACAACCACATGAGGATGCAGAGGGCAGACAGTTATCTGCAAGCCAAGGACACGCCTCAGAAAAAAATCGACCCTGTCAACACCTTGACCTTGAGCTTCCAGCCTCCATAACTGTGAGAAAATACACTTCTGTTGTCTAATGCCACCCAGACTGCAGTGTGGGTCATGGAAACCTGAGCAATCAAGAACGTGGGTCTCTAGGACTAGAGCCCGGCCTCTCAAATGGCCTTTCAAGTGTCTCACACTCCACCTATGCTTCACTGTGTTCCCATCCTGTGCATGTTCCCTTCAGATTGTTTTGAATGCTGTTAGGTGAGTGGAAATTACAAAACAATTTCTAAAACTTGACCAAGATTGTTTATATGTGAAAGAAATTATTGTGCCCAAGAAAATGTCTGAGACAAACCATTGATCAGACTAGATGCCTTGAGGATCATCCAAGTCATGATTTATTTTTAAATAGTTGTTGAGTACCTCCTACTAGTCCACATGGTCTAGTGAAAGTGAAAGTGGCAGGCGCTCAGTTGTGTCCGACTTTTGCGACCCCCTGTAGCCCGTCAGGCTCCTCTGTCCATGGGACTCTCCAGGCAAGAACACTGGAGTGGGTTGCTATTTCCTCCTCCAGGGGATCTTTCTGATCCAGGTATTGAACCCGGGTCTCCTGCACTGCAGGCAGATTCTTTACCATCGAGCCACCAGGGAAGCCCTTATTACAAGGAAACATCCCCTATACATGCTTAGTATTCTGGTATTGTGCTATATCTTTGGAGAGTTATTGGACAGGTTTCTTAATTTTTTTCAATAAATGTGTTCATTTTATTTATTTATTTTTTTTAACTTTCATAATATTTATTAGGTAACACTTTGGTTCTGGAGAAGGAAAAATGTTGAAAGTAGTGTTTTAGAAAGAATAGCCTATTAGCAAGAAATAGAAATTATTACAAAGGATTGAGATCAGAGGCCGAGAAACCAGGGATGATTTCTGTAATTTTTATGGCCTCCTAACATTCTGCCCAAAATAAGTATAACTCTAAAGCTACTGAGATTTAATGTGTTCATTTTAATTGGAGGCTGATTACTTCACAATATTGTAGTGGTTTGGCCATACATTGACGTGAATCCAGCACTTAGTGCAGCTGAGAGGAGCTAGCCCATGTCCAAGGTCAGGGGCAGAAGCCGGGAGGACCCCACGCCTGAGGGGAGGCGGCCAAGAGGAGTTACCCCACATCCGAGGTCAGGGTCAGCAGCCGAGAGTGCCAGGCTGTGACAGCACAGGAACGGCCGAGAGGAGCTACCCTACGTCCGAGGGCAGGGGCGGCGGCCGTGAGGAGCAACCCCACCTCCAAGGAGCGGTGGCTGCGCGGGCGCAGGAGGGCCTGGAGGAGCTATTCCACGTTCAAGGTCAGAAGGGGCAGCGGTGAGGAGATACCCCTCGTCCAAGGTAAGGAGCAATATGGCTGCGCTTTGCTGGAGGAGCTGTGAAGAGATACCCCACGTCCAAGATAAGAGAAACCAGAGTAAGATGGTAGGTGTTGCAAGAGGGTATCAGGGGGCAGACACTCTGAAACCATACTCACAGAAAACTAGTCAATCTAATCACACTAGGACCACAGCTTTGTCTAACTCAATGAAACTAAGCCATGCCAGTGGGGATACCCAAGACGGGTGGGTCATGGTGGAGAGGTCTGACAGAATGTGGTCCACTGGAGAAGGGAATGGCAAACCACTTCAGTATTCTTGCCTTGAGAACCCCATGAACAGTATGAAAAGACAAAATGATAGGATACTGAAAGAGGAACTCCCCAGGTCAGTAGGTGCCCAATATGCTACTGGAGATCAGTGGAGAAATAACTCCAGAAACAATGAAGGGATGGAGCCAAAGCAAAAACAATACTCAGTTGTGGATGTGACTGGTGATAGAAGCAAGGTCCGATGCTGTAAAGAGCAATATTGCATAGGAACCTGGAATGTCAGATCCATGAATCAAGGCAAATTGGAAATGGTCAAACAGGAGATGGCAAGAGTGAACGTTGACATTCTAGGAATCAGCGAACTGAAATGGACTGGAATGGGTGAATTTAACTCAGATGACCATTATATCTACTACTGTGGGCAGGAATCCCTCAGAAGAAATGGAGTAGCCATCATGGTCAACAAAAGAGTTCGAAATGCAGTACTTGGATGCAATCTCAAAAACGACAGAATGA
Organism: Bos grunniens; assembly: GCF_055505025.1. NCBI lineage: Eukaryota > Metazoa > Chordata > Mammalia > Artiodactyla > Bovidae > Bos > Bos grunniens. The sequence continues at coordinate 61,490,776 of NC_141178.1, read as the reverse complement.
TCTCTGTTCGTTTCCAAGGCAAACCATTCAATATCACAGTAATCCAAGTCTATGCCCCAACCAGGAACACTGAAGAAGCTGAAGTTGAACGGTTCTATGAAGACCTACAAGACCTTTTAGAACTAACACCCAAAAAAGATGTCCTTTTCATTATAGGGGACTGGAATGCAAAAGTAGGAAGTCAAGAAACACCTGGAGTAACAGGCAAATTTGGCCTTGGAATACGGAATGAAGCAGGGCAAAGACTAATAGAGTTTTGCCAAGAAAATGCACTGGTCATAGAAAACATCCTCTTCCAAAAACACAAGAGAAGACACGGACATCACCAAATAGTCAACACCAAAATCAGATTGATTATATTCTTTGCAGCCAAAGATGGAGAAGCTCTATACAGTCAACAAAAACAAGACCAGGAGCTGACTGTGGCTCAGATTATGAACTCCTTATTGCCAAATTCAGACTTAAATTGAAGAAAGTGGGGAAAACCACTAGACCATTCAGGTATGACCTAAATCAAATCCCTTATGATTATACAGTGGAAGTGAGAAATAGATTTAAGGGCCTAGATCTGATAGATAGAATGCCTGATGAACTATGGACTGAGGTTCGTGACATTGTACAGGAGACAGGGATCAAGACCATCCCCATGGAAAAGAAATACAAAAAAGCAAAATGGCTATCTGGGGAGGGCTTACAAATAGCTGTGAAAAGAAGAGAAGTGAAAAGCAAAGGAGAAAAGGAAAGATAAGAATCTGAATGCAGAGTTCCAAAGAATAGCAAGAAGAGATAAGAAAGCCTTCTTCAGCGATCAGTGCAAAGAAATAGAGGAAAACAACAGAATGGGAAAGACTAGAGATCTCTTCAAGAAAATCAGAGATACCAAAGGAACATTTCATGCAAAGATGGGCTCGATAAAGGACAGAAATGGTATGGACCTAACAGAAGCAGAAGATATTAAGAAGAGGTGGCAAGAATACACAGAAGAACTGTACAAAAAAGATCTTCAGGACCCAGATAATCACGATGGTGTGATCACTCACCTAGAGCCAGATATCCTGGAATGTGAAGTCAAGTGGGCCTTAGAAAGCATCACTACGAACAAAGCTAGTGGAGGTGATGGAATTCCAATTGAGCTATTTCAAATCCTGAAAGATGATGCTGTGAAAGTGCTACACTCAATATGCCAGCAAATTTGGAAAACTCAGCAGTGGCCACAGGACTGGAAAAGGTCAGTTTTCATTCCAATCCCAAGGAAAGGCAATGCCAAAGAATGCTCAAACTACCCCACGATTGCACTCATCTCACACCCTAGTAAAGTAATGCTCAAAATTCTCCAAGCCAGGCTTCAGCAATCTGTGAACTGTGAACTTCCAGATGTTCAAGCTGGTTTTAGAAAAGGCAGAGGAACCAGAGATCAAATTGCCAACATCTGCTAGATCATTGAAAAAGCAAGAGAGTTCCAGAAAAACATCTATTTCTGCTTTATTATGCCAAAGCCTTTGACTGTGTGGATCACAATCAACTGTGGAAAATTCTGAAAGAGATGGGAATACCAGACCACCTGATCTGCCTCTTGAGAAATTTGTATGCAGGTCAGGAAGCAATAGTTAGAACTGGACATGAAACAACAGACTGGTTCCAAATAGGAAAAGGAGTTCGTCAAGGCTGTATATTGTCACCCTGCTTATTTAACTTCTATGCAGAGTACATGTTGAGAAATGCTGGGCTGGAGGAAGCACAAGCTGGAATCAAGATTGCTGGGAGAAATATCAATAACCTCAGATATGCAGATGACACCACCCTTATGGCAGAAAGTGAAGAGGAACTCAAAAGCCTCTTGATGAAAGTGAAAGAGGAGAGTGAAAAAGTTGGCTTAAAACTCAACATTCAGAAAACGAAGATCATGGCATCCGGTCCCATCAATTCATGGGAAATAGATGGGGAAACAGTGGAAACAGTGTCAGACTTTATTTTTCTGGGCTCCAAAATCACTGCAGATGGTGACTGCAGCCATGAAATTAAAAGACGCTTATTCCTTGGAAGAAAAGTGATGACCAACCTAGATAGCATGTTGAAAAGCAGAGACATTACTTTGCCAACAAAGGTCTGTCTAGTCAAGGCTGTGGTTTTTCCAGTGGTCAATTATGGATGTGAGAGTTGGAGTGTGAAGAAAGCTGAGCGCTGAAGAATTGATGCTTTTGAACTGTGGTGTTGGAGAAGACTCTTAAGAGTCCCTTGGACTGCAAGGAGATCCAACCAGTCCATTCTGAAGGAGATCAGCCCTGGGATTTCTTTGGAAGGAATGATGCTAAAGCTGAAACTCCAGTACTTTGGCCACCTCATGCGAAGAGTTGACTCACTGGAAAAGACTCTGATGCTGGGAGGGATTGCGGGCAGGAGGAGAAGGGGACGACAGAGGATGAGATGGCTGGATGGCATCACTGACTCTACGGACATGAGTCTGGGTGAACTCTGGGAGTTGGTGATGGACAGGGAGGCCTGGCGTGCTGCGATTCATGGGGTCGCAAAGAGTCAGACATGACTGAGCAACTGAACTGAACTGAACTGAACTGACATGAATCCACCACAGGTGTACATGTGTTCCCCATCCTGAACCACCCTCCCACCTCCCTCCCCATCCCATCCCTCTGGGTCATCCCAGTGCACCAGCCCCGAGCACCCTGTCTCATGCATCGAACTTGGAATGGCGATTCATTTCACATATGATAAGATACATGTTTCTTTAAAGTTTAGGTATTCCAACCTACACAATAAGGCAAGGTACTTGGGGAAAAAACAAACCTGCTCACTGACAGCTTTAACAGTTTTTTGAATTTCTGCTGCAAAGTTGCTGAAATCCTGAGCGAATTTTGCTTTTTCCAGAAGCACCACATTCCAACCATCTTCATCCACGTTTGAGTTATCCTGTTGCATGTTTACACAAGAAGCAGACGAAGTGCTGGAAAATGGAAGCTACGTGAGGATAAAAATAAAATCGGCAAATATTTCTCAGGCATTTGGGACATACAAGGCATAGGGATTTCTGCACTGAGTGATTGTAAAAATAAAAATATGTGACTGGAGTTAGAAATTAAAATTAAGTGGCATGAGAGAAGATAAGCCAGAGTCACATCTTGCTTCACATAGTTTATTGAAAATGATAACGAAGCATTTCTTGTGGAATAAAAGGAATGTCATGTAGTAGTACATACATATTTGGTGTATTATTTAGATCTCAGTGAGTTGTTCATTTCATTTCACACAGTGAAAGAGCGATGACAGATTAAATATTACACATTATGTAGTACCCATGTGGGAAAGTCACTCACTCTATTATAAATTCAGAGCAAGAACTAAATTAAGGACACTCTGTCTGACAAAAATCTAATTTTGTACCCAATGCAAATTAGCTCAGTGTTGTTAATAAAAGGAAATACAAGTCTTTAGTTGAGTTTAAGGTGTGTTTCTTAGAGCTTAAACATTCTCGAGAGACAGAGGGATAAAATGAGTTTGGGAAATTGAAACGAAACTTCCATCCATCTATGATTATGATGTATTATTTTCAAAAATGTATGGAGATTTGATTTAGTTGACATGCTATCTGTGGTTCAAGTTTTTAATTTTTTTCCAAATTTTGTTAAAATGTGTTCCTTATGAAGAAGCCGTTGTGAACTTTCAAAATGGTTCTGTTTGTACGTCGTCTGTAGTTCAGTAAGAGAATGGCTTCAAGAAACAGCACGTCCAGTGAGCTTGTGAAACAGTTTGTGAATCGGGGACATGTTGTAGAGCTGACATCAGAGAGCGAACTCAGAAAAGGGAAGCGCTGGAAGAGAACAGAAGGTACGAATGCCAGTTTCTTAGCCACTAGATAAACTCAGTCCCTTAAGACACTGGGGACTAGAGACCTCATGAATCACAGCTTTTACTGTGGTGCTGGGTTAAAATCAATTCCAATTTACAAGTATTGATATGGGTAATATCCATAAAAATAGGCAATGTTAAGTAAAATTATGTGCCACCTTTGTCTTCATAGCACTCTGTCCTATAAATCCACGGTGTCTAATCAAAGAGGGTTTAAGCACAAAGGAGTCTGGATAATTGTATAAAAATAGAACCAAGATTAAAAGCACTGAGTGTGGGAACTCAGGCACTCGCTAATGTAGGGCACAACCGAATTTTGAGATGGGGCTCACCACCCAACAACGATGCTCTGGGTGCACTCACGTGCCGTGTCTCTGCTGGGACAGATATGAGGGTGCGTCCAGCAGGCAGCTCACAGTCCCCCAGAAAACGTGGTTGACAAGCAAGCAGGGGATGGAGCATTTGTGCCAGGAAGACAAGTAAGGCAGCAATGACCTGTGCCTGCGACGGGGACGGGGGTCCAGGAAGTTACCTGAAGGCAACTGACGCTCTCCATCCATTTCGGGGACCACCTTATTGCATCTGCTGCACCCCAGGCCCTGGACTAAGTGCTGGGGACCCACTGTGTCACTAGATCCACCCACCAGCACTGAGACGCTTCATGCGTCCATTTTTCAGATGAAATACTGCAGCATGAAACTCAGCATAGAATTTGAAAGAAAAGATAATGATGTGGATCAAGTTAAACTGATTTTAACTCATGAATAGCATATGGAAAGGTTTACCTGTTGGCCCAGCAGGTGAAGAATCCACCTGCCATGCAAGAGACATGGGTTCAATCCCTGGGTCAGGAAGATCCCCTGGAGAGGAAATGGCAATCCACCCCAGTATTCTTGCCTGGAGAATCCCATGGAGGGAGGAGCCTGGTAGGTTATAGTCCACGGGGTTGCAAAGAGTCGGACACGACTGAGCTACTTCACTTTCACTTTTAAAGTAGAAAGAAGCATCCAGTTATCACAAGAGCGGTCCTGAGAGATTTCAAAGGGATCAAATGGACATTTCTCAATTGTTTAAAACTTCAAAAATATTCCATCTTGTGACTTCCCTGGTGGTCCAGTGGTCGGGACTCTGCAATTCCAATGCTGGCGGTGTGGGTTAGACCTCTAGTCAGAGAACTAAGATCCCACACACCATGTGGCTTGGACAAAAAAAATAAAAATAAAAGAAATCCATGTTGGTTGCAAATAACCCTTCCTTCAAATACCTTATGCATGAATTAAAATAATTTGATAAACATGATTATCTTTCTTCCAAACAATAGGCTGAGTTTCACATTTTTAAAAAGAATTTGAAAAATAGCAACTTATATATTTATGTCTATATACTAATGAACCTACAGGTGCCTACTTTTACACTGTTACTTCAACCTAGTGTCTTATCTACAATAAATAATTCATAAACATTTGCAGATTTGGGTGAAGAAAATAAGAAATAGAAATGAAAACAAAAAAAATACAGCTAAAATATGTTTTAATCATGTAATGAAATTCAGTTTTTCTATTTTTGAATACTGTATAATTTTGTCAATAAATATTTATGTAGAACTTTCTACATTGAGGTATTAGACTAAACACCGTAGGGAAAATAAAAATGAATAAGGCGTGGTTCTTTGAAGAAATTGGCCAGTGGATAAACACAGCATTTCCAGTAAAGGTAAATGACTCTCCTTGCAATCATCATATAAAAAGGGGAAATAAATAGAGAAATGGTGCTGTAGGTCAACACTCCTTCTCTATTGTCTCTCATGTACTTTTTAGAAAGACAGAACTCGAGAATTTATTTCAAAGGACCAATAGTATAGAGTCATCTACATAAAAGCCCCAGCCAAGAGTGGCTTCTTCATGTGACAGGCACACAGGGACAGACCCCCGCATGCCACCCAGCGCTGAGTGTCCTTCTGCGGGGGGACTTGGTGAACAACCCCCTAGGACCAGTTTGCTTAACGTGACAGCAGAAATCTTTTATTCCTGGCATCTATTTGTTTTAATTCACCTTGGAATTTACACCTAGTTATTACTGAAGAGGCAGAGCGTCCTTGATAGCTGCATGCTTGACTCTTAGGCAAACAGCATCTGAATTTAAACAGTATGATAATTTGGTAAATGCTTTGGTTTTATATTTATGCATACATATTTTATATAAATATGTAGACATATGTATACATCTGTGCACACATACATGCACATACACACATGCTCTTGGGCTTAATATAAAACTTTAATTTGAAATAATTTGAAATGTTACAATACATCATGTTACATATTATTATCACTATTGTTAACTCGAGAAAACTAAAGCCCAGAGGGGTTACATTACCTTCTCCAAGGTGCTTCAGCCTTCTGGTGGAAGACCCAGGATTTGAATCCAGAATGACTGACTCAAAAGTCCAACCTCTCAACTGCTTCACCACAGGATGAATGAGGATCATAGAAATAACAAGATTAACACCTGGATCTCTGATTTGTGCAACTTGGGAATAAAGGCACCTTATCTGTTAACTAAATAAATGAATGAGTGGGTCGAGAGTGGAAGATAAAAGAGATGACTTGAACTCAGTTTGACTCAAAACAATTGTCAGATTTCAGGTCTAAGTATGATGTGGGGACATGGGACACAGCAGACAGGTTGTTTCCAGACACTGACAGGTGTGAATGGAGACACCACAGTCGGGCTTGTCTTCTGGAAGTGGGGTGCTGTGCATGACGCTGGGTACATTCCCCCTCAGTGCAGCCTCGCTGACTCCAGCCTTCACCTCTCAGATGGATCCCTAGATCTTCCTTGGGTCACACCTATTTACCTCTCCCACCTCACTTCTCTTGAATGCACCATTTATGACTATGATCCAGCTCCAGCTTCATTTGATCTCATCTGAGGATATGCCATACATGTAAGGTCACCTTCTCGAGAGTGCCTCTCCTGAACTGCTGAGGCCAGGCCGGGTGGGAATTCATCATACCTCCTCAGCACCCTCTGCTCACACCTGTCCCATCACCCACCATGGACAGAGGGAGAGGGCTCTGATCTAATTGCCAGCACATCCTTGCCACACAGCACAGGGTCTGCACAACACACACTTGATGGGGTTCAGGGCAGGCCACCCTCAGATATGCCCCTTGGCATCTTTGTTGCTGTTCAGTCGCTAAGTCATGTCCGAATCTTTGTGACCCCATGGACTGCAGCATGCCAGGCTCCCCTGTCCTTCACTACCTCCTGGAGTTGCTCAAACTCATGTCCACTGGGTCAGTGATGCCATCCAACCATCTCAGCCTCTGTCTCCCCCTTATCCTCCTGTCCTCAATCTTTCCCAGCATCAAGGTCTTTTCCAGTGAGTCAGCTGTTCACATCAGGTGGCCTGGTATTGTAGCTTCAGCTTCAGCATCAGTCCTTCCAAAGAATATTCAGGGTTGATTTCTTTTAGGAGTGACTGGTTTGATCTCCTTGCTATCTAGTACTCTCAAGAGTCTTTTCCAGCCCCACGATTTGAAAGCATCAGTTCTTTGGTGCTCAGGCTTCTGTATGGTCCAACTCTTATGACCATACATGACTCCTAGAAAAGCCTGACTCCTCCCTAGCCTTGACTAGATGGACCTTTGTTGACAAAGTAATGTCTCTGCTTCTTAATATGCTATCTCAGTTGGTCATAACTTTCCTTCCAAGGAGCAAGCATCTTTTACTTCCATGGCTGCAGTCACCATCTGCAGTGATTTTGGAGTGCAAAAAAATGGTCTCTCACTGTTTCCATTGTTTCCCCATCTATTTTCCATGAAGCAATGGGACCTGATGCCATGATCTTCGTTTTCCAAATGTTGAGCTTTCAGCCAACTTTTTCACTCTCCTCTTTCACTTTCATCAAGAGGCTTTTGAGTTCCTCTTCACTTTCTGCCATAAGGGTGGTGTCATCTGCGTATCTGAGGTTATTGATATTTCTCCCAGCAATCTTGATTCCAGCTTGTGCTACATCCAGCCTGGCACTTTGCATGATATGCTCTGCATATAAGTCAAATAAGCAGACTGACAATATACAACCTTGACATACTCCTTTCCCAATTTGGAACCAGTCTGTTGTTTTATGTCCAGTTCTAACTGTTGCTTCTTGACCTGCATACAGATTTCTCAGGAGGTAGGTAATGTGGTCTGGTATTTCCATCTCTTTCAGAATTTTCCACAGTCTGTTGTGATCCACATAGTCAAAGGCTTTGGCATAGTCAATAAAGCAGAAATAGATGTTTTTCTGGAACTCTCTTGCTTTTTCCATGATCCAGCAGATGTTGGCAATTTGATCTCTGGTTCCTCTGCCTTTTCTAAATCCAGCTTGAACATCCAGAAGTTCATGGCAGGTACTGTTGAAGCCTGGCTTGGAGAATTTTGAGCATTACTTTGCTAGTGTGCAAGATGAGTGCAATTGTGAGATAGATTGAGCATTCTTTGGCTTTGCCTTTCTTTGGGATTGGAATGAAAACTGACCTTTTCCAGTCCTGTGGCCAGTGCTCAGTTTTCCAAATTTGCTGGCATATTGAGTGCAGCACTTTCACAGCATCATCTTTTAGAATTTGAAATAGCTCACCTGGAATTCCACCACCTCCACTAGCTTTGTTCATAGTGATGCTTCCTAAAGCCCACTTGATTTCTCATTCCAGGATGTCTGGCTCTAGGTTATTTGGGTCATGAAGATCTTTGTTGTGTAGTTTTCTGTGTATTCTTGCCACCTTTTCCTAATATCTTCTGCTTCTGTTAGGTCCATACCATTTCTGTCCTTTATTGTGCCCATCTTTGCATAAAATGTTCCCTTGGTATCTCTAATTTTCTTGAAGAGATCTCTAGTCTTTCCCACTGTTTTGTTTTCTTCTGTTTCTTTGCATTGATCTCTGAGGAAGGCTTTCTTATCTGTCCTTACTATTCTTTGGAACTCTGCATTCAGATGAATATATCTTTCCTTTTCTCCTTTGCCTTTTGCTCCTCTTCTTTTCTCAGATATTTGTAAGGCCTCTTCAGACAACCATTTTGCCTTTTTGCATTTCTTTTTCTTGGGACAGTCTTGATCACTGTCTCCTGTACAATGTCATGAACTTCTGACCATAGCTCTTCAGGCACTCTATCAGATCTAATCTCTTGAATCTATTTGTCACTTTCACTGTACTATCATAAAGGATTTGATTCAGGTCATACCTGAATGATCTAGTGGTTTTCCGTATGTTCTTCAATTTAAGTCTGAATTTGGCAATAAGGAGTTCATGATCTGAGTCACAGTCAGCTCCTGGTCTTGTTTTTGGTGACTGTATAGAGCTTCTCCATCTTTGGCTGCAAAGAATACAATCAATCTGATTTTGGTATTGACCATCTGGTGATGTCCATGTGTAGAATCTTCTCTTGAGTTATTGGAAGAGGGTGTTTGCTATGACCAGTGCATTCTCTCAGCAAAACTCTGTTAGCCTTTGCCCCAATTCATTTTGTACTTCAAGGCCAAATTTGCCTATTATTCCAGGTTTTACTTTTTACTTTTTCATCCCAGTCCTCTCTAATAAAAAGGACATCTTTTTTGGGTATTAGTTCTAGAAGGTCTTGTAGGTCTTCATAGAACTGTTCAACTTCAGCTTCTTCAGCATTACTGGTTGGGGCATAGACTTGGGGCATAGACTTGGATCACTGTGATACTGAATTGTTTGCCTTGGAAATGAACAGAGATCATTCTGTCATTTTTGAGATTGCACCTAAGTACTGCATTTCAGACTCTTTTGTTGACTATGATGGCTACTCCATTTCTTCTAAGGGATTCTTGCCCAGTAGTAGATATAACGGTCATCTGAGTTAAATTCACCCATTCCAGTCCATTTACATTCACTGATTCCTAAAATGTTGATGTTCACTCTTGCCATCTCCTGTTTGGCCACTTCCAGTTTACCTTGATTCATGGACCTAATATCCAGGTTTCTATGCAATATTGTTCTTTACAGCATCAGACTTTACTTTCAACACCAGTCACATCAACAACTGGGTGTTGCTTTTACTTTGGCTGCATCTCTTCATGCTTTCTGGAGTTAATCCTCTACTCATCTCCAGTAGCATACTGGGCACCTACCGACATGGGGAGTTCATCTTTCAGTGTCCTGTCTTTTTGACTTTTCATGCTGTTCATGGGGTTCTCAAGACAAGAATGCTGAAGTGGTTTCCATTCCCTTCTCCGGTGGACCACATTTTGTCAGAACTCCCCACCATGACCAGTCTGTCTTGGGTGGCCCTACATGGCATGGCTCATAGTTTCATTGAGTTAGACAAGGTCCATGTGATCAGTTTGATAAGTTTTCTATGATTGTGGTTTTCATTCTCTCTCCCTTTGCAGGATAAGGATAAGAGGCTTATGGAAGCTTCCTGGTGGGAGAAAGGATGCTAACTGTGGGGGAAACTGGGTCTTATTCTGGTGGGCGGTGCCATGCTCAGTAAATCTTTAATTCAACTTTCTGTTAATGGGTCAGGCTGTGTTCCCTCCCTGTTGTTTAACCTGATACAAAAGTATCAGTTCAAGTCAGTTGCTCAGTTGTGCCCGACGCTTTATGACCCCATGGACTGCAGCACGCAAAACTTCCCTATCCATCACCAACTCTCTGAACTTGCTCAAACTCATGTCTATCAAGTCGGTGATCCCATCCAACCATCTCATCCTCTGTCATCCCCTTCTTCTCCTGCCTTCAGCCTTTCCCAGCATCAGGGTCTTTTCTAACGAGTCAGTTCTTCCCATCAAGTTTCCAAATTATTGGAGTTTCAGCTTCAGCATGGGTCCTTCCAATGAATATTCAGAACTGATTTTTTTTAGGATTGACTGGTTTGATCTCCTTGAGAGCAAACTATGGTGGAGGTAATGAAGATAATGGCAACCTTCTTCAAAAGGTCCCAGGCACTCACTGACTCACTCTCTGCCCCCGACCCTGCAGCAGGCCACCACTGACCCATGCCTCTGCTGGAGACTCCTGGACACTCATAGGCAAGTATGAGTCAGTCTTTTATGGGGTCACTGTTCCTTTCTCCTGGGTCCTGGTGCACATAAGGCTTTGTTTGTGCCCTCCATAAGTCTGTTTCCCCAGTCCTGTGTGAGTTCAGGCAGCTCTCTGGTGGGGTTAATGGCGACCGTCTCCAAAAGGGGTTATGCCACACCCAGGTCTGCTGCACCCAGAGCCGCTGCCCCTCCAGCAGGCCACTGCTGACTGGCACCTCTGCAGGAGACATTCAAACACTCAAAGGCAGGTCTGGCCTAGTCTCTGTGGGGTCTCCTGGTATGCACAAGGTTTTGTTTGAGCCCTATGAATATCTCTGGTGGGTATGGGGTTTGATTCTAAAGGAGATTTCAGCACTCCTACCATCTTGCTGGGGCTTCTCCTTTGCCCTTGAATGTGGGCTATCTTTTTTTTTGGTGGGATCCAACATTCTCCTACTGATGTTTGTTCAGAAGTGAGTTGCAATTTTGGAGTCCTCTCAGGAGAAGATGAGCACATGTCTTTCTACTCTGTCTTCTTGATTAGTGGCTCCTATACACTAAACAAATATTTAAATGAAATGAAATAAAAAAAGCCAACTCATTATTTTTTAATGATCAGTTGTTTTTTTTTCTGAGTTTGAGAGTATGATTTCAGGAATCAGCCTATCTGGGTTTGTATTGTGTCTTTCACATTAAAAACATATTACACTGAAGAAGCTATTTAAACTTTTGGGACTTCACTCTCTTCTGTAAGTGAGGAGCATATTATAATCTATTTCATGAAATTGTTGAGCACATCAAAGGAGTTAATGCAAGTTAAGCACTTAGCAAGAATACCTTACACAGAATAAACTCAAATGCAGCTCTTATTTTGGGAATAAACTTTAGAGAACAAGATAACTGACTTCTTCAGTTTGTAGATAACTTTTGCATAATGCCACAGTTATAAATATGTTCTTGTTCATAAACCACAACTGCCATTCAAACAAGGTTGTTGAATGAATTAGAACTTAAGAGAATGTGCTTGCAGACTGTTTTGCAAGGTAATTCCAAATCAGTTTAAAAACATTTTTCTCCAAAATTGGATGTATGCATCTTTTTTTAACTCACAATTCTTTATAGTGAAAAATAGCACAGAAATCTTTGCAGAGCTTTTTAAAGTGCAGCAATTTGCTGCTTAAAATTAAACCAGTAGAAACTAAATTAAATCAGTCTTGGTGGTGAGAGTTGAAAAAAGGCAACTAGTTTAATGAGTGTGTAGGTTTCAACTGTCTGAAAGAGTCACCCCCAAACTCAGAGCACATCCAGTCTGGCCCAGAGACAGACATGTGTAAGTAAGTAAATACCTCAGGACACAGGTTATGGACATTAATGATTCATTTAACAAAACCAGGAGATTCTGAAGACAGCAGACTGCTTTAGGAATATCCCTGGATGCTTCAGTTGTTGGAGAGAATTAACTTTCCTTGGTGGAACACAAGTTCCTGGTGGGGAGGCTGGCTACTGTACCTCATGCATTTTTCCATGAATTGATCAAAACTCTGCAACTGTGGACCATCAGTGTCCCAATGTTTCGAAAATACATTGCTGCATTCCATGTATTAAAAATAAACCAATAATGACAGGCTTTAAAAATTGACAAAAACATATAACACTGTCTACTTTTATTTTTCACACTTGTTTCTTACATTTTTTGCTTATATGGGGAAAAGTACAAATAATAATTTTAAAGAAAAAATAAAAATGACAATTTGGGGGGAATTGATAACAAGTTTCACAGAAGGCAATGGCACCCCACTCCAGTACTCTTCCTGGAAAATCCCATGGACAGATGAGCCTGGTGGGCTGCAGTCCATGAGGTCGCTAAGAGTCTGACACGACTGAGCGACTTCACTTTCACTTTTCACTTTCATGCACTGGAGAAGGAAATGGCAACCCACTCCAGTGTTCTTGCTTGGAGAATCCCAGGGACAGGGGAGTCTGGTGGGCTGCCATCTATGGGGTCGCACAGAGTCGGACAAGACTGAAGTGACTTAGCAGTAGCAGCAGCAGATAACAAGTTTATCTAATGCTGTGGATTTATATTGTTTATATATGACATAAGAGCAAAACATATGAAGGTCTTATGAGATAATTAAGTATATAAGCATTTCATATCTTTAGATGATGTTTCATTTGAATTAGTGAGAAATACTGAGCTTCCCCCAAATTATTTTAAAGTGAAGGGTTCACAGCAGGAAACCACTGATATTTCTTCATATTGTTAATGACATTTCATTTTCTTTTCTTTATAATTGTACTAGTTATCTACTGCAGTGCAATAAGTTACTGCAAACAACATAGCTTAAAAGAACACAAATGCATTCTCGTGGATGGAATTGTCAACATATAACACATCACAAATTCTATCCACAAATTCTATCCAAAATTACAAAGTAAAATAATCACTACTAATTTTGGAGGAAGTTTAATAAAAGCTCTTTGTATTAAAACTAGAAAATAAGGTACCAAGAAGAAAACATTAAAAAGTGTTCATAATCCTCATAGCCCCAAGGAAGAGAATTGCTATTAATGTCTTCAATTCATAAATTTTAAATTCTGATATACACACTTTGATACATAATGTTGTCATTAATATTTCTTAAACACTGTATTCCACTTAACTTTCATTATCTGCTTGACAAAATATTTGCTCAAATGATTTTATAATTTCTAATAACAATTTTAGTTTAAATGTGATCATTTAATTTTAGATTAGTTGAATTGAAGAGTATTAGCCATGTGAAGTTTGTCCTAAATAATTTTAATGTTTCTTGTAATGTAGCATATAATCAACTTTTGAAAATCCTCCATAAATATTTGTAGGTGAAGTGAATTTTAGTTTATAAGGTGCACAATTTGATACACCTCTTATAAATTGATCTCATTAATAATGCTCAAATGCACTTCCGTTAAAGTGAGCTGAGTGGATGTTAAGCTATTTCAAAGGTCAGAGTTTCTAATCATATCACACGTAGATTATTAAATGAAACTAGGCTCTCTCGTCTCAGTTAATGATTTTCTTCCTTACATTTGGCTTTCTTTAATGTTGTTACAGCCGTTCATGTTTCTATCTCTTTGGAAATCGGCCTTACTTTTGCTTACATGTTTATATTTAAACATTCTCAGTATTTTGCTTATGTACATCTCCTGCAATGGTGTAGAGCTGAAATTTGCTCATAGACAACACTAGGAGTTTTCTGTTTTTAACAATCCCCTTAACACATTGAAACTTCAGCTCTACCTGGGTCTTATTAGCTTTCTTTAACTTAATTTTTGGTTCATTGATGAACCAAAAATCTTTAGTTTCTTTTGTATCAGTCATTCTCCTTGGGATATGCACACCACACATCCTGGTTTTACAGGTAAGTACTTTTATATTTAATGGGAGAATATTCAAAGCAAAATCTCACTAACTTTCAACATCAATACTTATTCCAAATAATACTTACAGGAACAAAACAAATACCAGGGTTCACTTCATGGGAAATAGATGGGGAAACAGTGGAAACGGTGTCAGACTTCACATTTTTGGGCTCCAAAATCACTGCAGATGGTGACTGCAGCCATGAAATTAAAAGACACTTACTCCTTGGAAGGAAAGTTATGACCAACCTAGATAGCATATTGAAAAGCAGAGACATTACTTTGCCAACAAAGGTCCGTCTAGTCAAGGCTATGGTTTTTCCACTGGTCATGTATGGATGTGAGAGTTGGACCGTGAAGAAAGCTGAGTGCCGAAGAATTGATGCTTTTGAACTGTGGTGTTGGAGAAGACTCCTGAGAGTCCCTTGGACTGCAAGGAGATCCAACCAGTCCATTCTGAAGGAGATCAGCCCTGGGTGTTCTTTGGAGGGAATGATGCTAAAGCTGAAGCTCCAATATTTGGCCACCTCATGCAAAGAGTTGACTCATTGGAAAAGACTCTGATGCTAGGAGGGATTGGGGCAGGAGGAGAAGGGGACGACAGAGGATGAGATGGCTGGATGGCATCACCCACTTGATGGACGTGAATTTGAGTGAACTCCAGGAATTTGTGATGGATAGGGAGGCCTGGCGTGCTGCGATTCATGAAGAGTCGGACACGACTGATCGACTAAACTGAACTGAACTGAAGAGACAATTCCTAATTTAAACAATTTAATGAAACAGTGCTTATTAATAACCTAGGTTTGATATAGGATTTTTCCCCTGATATGTCATGGATTATAATAAACTCTATATTTCAAAGGGAACTTAATATCCTCAGAACTTAGGAGAGGCTATTTTCAAGAGAATCTTTTATGCTATTTGAAAAGTGGATGTTATCAGCAGAGGCTGATTCATTAACTGTATCACCTTTTGAACACATCATGTTTTGCATCTTTCAGGGCTGTCTCATGCCCTCTGTCCTGCTGTGACGTCTGTTCTCACTTTGATTTCAACGACTTGTTCATGGAAGATATTTGTACCGGCAGATCCAAGGAGAGGAGGAGATGTCCTTACAGTGTTCTGTTAAAAATAGCAACAGCTTTCAAAGACAAACCTGGGAACACTCTTGTAATTAAACTGGTTCATTAACAGCTTTACAAGAATTGCTGAAATCTTACTTCTTAACTTTGAAGGCTTTTTATAAGTTAAACATGAAATAGCCATAACATCATGAAATATTATGCTAATAAGATTAGCCTCTTATAGAAAAAATTAAACTTTCAGTAGTTTCCAAACATAAGCACAATTTATTTGAACCAAAGTCATGAGTAAACAAAAATATATTTACATTTGTGCATTAAATAGACTGTATTTAAAATTGCTGGATGTTTTAAAGACAGAACTGAATGCAAAGTACAGGGCTCAAAATTCCAAGACCAGATGGTTCTATAAATCCCAGCAGAAAATATACATCTGCTGGGTCTTTGTGAATCTGTTTCGTCTGAAGGAGGTTTTATTTCATCAAATAGCATACTGTTTCAGTACATCGCTGGTCTTCTCTTAGAAATGCACCACTTGTATTAGGTGCTATTGTTTGTTTCTAGAATGAGTGGAGAGAAAATTATGCTCTGTTTGACACTCAAGGAATTGTTTTATGTTCTATCTAAAATCAATTTTATCAGTAGAATTTGATTTATTTGATGTATGGCACAAACAAATATGCCAATTATAGAGTTTGCTGAAATTAACAGGCAGGTAAGGACTTTCGAATACTATTTAATTGCATCTGTAATCTTACAATATTATGTAAAGACCCTTCTCTGTTGATTAGATGATACTGAAAATTACTTTAAATTGATGATAAAATGTCAAGTGTTGCATTTACAGTCTGCTAGCACAGGACTCCAAGTAGGAAGGTCAGGCAGCTGAAGAAGAGTTCCCATAGTTACCACAAGTAAGAGAGATACGCAATAAAACGCAGAAAGCGGAGTGAAGTTAAGCTCTGAGATTCAGAGCACGATAAGCAGAAACAAAACCAAAAACTGGACTTGGACTTGGGAGGTCTGAGTTCCTTCCCTGGTTCTCCTGAGTCAGCTGAGGGCAAGTCACCGAGATCTTTCCAACTTCGGCTTCTTCCTCTTAAAATGAGTGTTTTGTTTCATTTTTTAGTCAAATGATCTCTCAGGTCATCTCTAGCTCTGAAAACCTGTAAGCAAGAGAACTAACGGAGGAAAAGAACCTAGAAACATAATGTGAAGTGCTTTACAGTTTATAAATGAAGTGATGCAAGATATTAAATTACAATGAACATTTGAGAGATTTGGTATTATCTTTTATGCCAGTAAAATAAGATTTGTAGCTTTCTTATTATTTTCTTTGATTCTGTCATTTGCTAATCTTGATTGCTATAACCTTTTGATAATTAGGTTTACATATTCCTTGTGAGGATCTCATGTTTCCTTTACTTTAAAAGTCAATCGAATCAGTCATTATTTTGAATGCTTGTAACTTATACCTTCAACAGTCCAGGCTCTGCCCTGGACATCTCTTTCTTCCTCATGCTTTGCTCCATATTTTCAGTGAGAACCTGCTGATTCCCAGAACATATGTATGGCATTACTACCACATGAACGATGTACAATTTACTATGGCATTATTACTACTAGAATTACTACTTTTCTGCTGGCCAAAATAAGATTAACTCCAAAGTCAAGCAATCAACTCATCTATAATTATCCCTGCAAGCTAGTTTAATGTTTAAATAGGCTTGAGTCACTTGGTTGGTTGTTTTGATGTAATATAGACTCGTGTTGATTGAACAGCTGGGTGCACAACAAAGAAACTCAACAGGAAACTTCTAGAACTGGTCCTTGAAGGAGCCATCCTAGTCGATGCACCCAGCTTATCTGTAGATACATATAATTACATTAGGTCACACACACCTGGGGGCTTCCCAGGTGGCTCCGTGGTAAAGATTCCACCTGCCAATTCAGGAGACGCAGGTTCAATCCCTGGGTCAGGAAGATCCCCTGAAGGAGGAAATGGCAATCCACTCCAGTATTCTTGTCTGGGAAATCCCAAGGACAGAGGAGCCTGGCGGGCTACAGTCCATGGGATTACAAAATAATCAGACACAACTGAGCACACAGGCATGGACACCCATCTGGCTGCAGCTTGTGCAGAGAGGGGACAGTGAACAGCTTTAAAGTGATGTGTCCAAATACAGCACAAAGGTAAACCCACAAGGCAAAAGCAAAAAGGTGCCAATGCCAGAATAGAACATACAGGATGCCTAAGAAAGATGGGTTCCCTGAATCTGGGGAAGTTGACAGGGTGACTTTTGCTTTTAAAACTGAGGGCCTGGGGACCTACCGTTGGTTAGGAAGGGAATCCAGCCGGTCGGACAATCAGCCCACTGTCTACAACATGCCTTGCTAACTGAGCTCACTTCTGGATGGCACACTTCAATAAAGATTTGGATAAATTACAACGTGTTGAGAGACTAACCAATGCACAGAATCAGAACTGTGAAGCAAGTCCAAACTGTGAACACAAAAAATGAATGTCTACTTAGTGAGAATGGAGACTTACTGGGGAGAAGACAGCCGTCTGCAGAGAACGGGGTCACGTGCCGTGTTTCTCCACAAGGAAGAAACAGGATCAAATAGAAGCCCATTGTGATAACTGTGGCCTCGAGGCAATATTAAAAATAAATCCAAATTACCTGTTTTTAAAGGAAATAGACTCTGAGGAAAAACAGGCTCTGAGCCCATGGATTAGCATCTTCACAGATACCGGACAGAAGGGAGGACGGGTCAGCCCACGGTCAGGGTGCTTGCTTTTGCCCCGGAGGTAATTCCTGAGGTTCTGTATAAGAGCAACTTTAATCTTAAAACTTAAAAAATAATGTGTTTTGCAACTCAATTCTAGGTCCTACCTTCTCTGCAGAGCAAAACTGGCTTTCTCATCACTTGCTTTGGCATATTTTTAGCCAAGACCCCAGTGTGCAGGAAATGATTAAACAAGAACCTCTGTGACCTTCAACAGCCAACCCGCTGCTTCAGGCTGTCACGAAGGAAAGATGCAGTCCTCATGTTTTCCCCAAGGACCTTCTTCAGAACAGAGTTCATCCAAAAGCAAGAAGGAAGGTCCTTGGCTGACAAACGGATGGCTCATCACAGGACCCTGGGAACTGCAGGAGTGCACATGACCTCAAGGTTCCAGTATCTGGAGGAGGGTCCTGCCTCAGCTCCCAGCCCCAAAGGACCTGGAGGCCAGATGTGCCCGTGTATAAGGAATGGGCTGTGCTGGACCCTGGGGACAGAACCTCAGAGCACCCTCCCAGCCTGGCCAAGGGCTCCGGGCAGCTCAGCTCTTCCAGGATCCAAGGTCAGATGTCTGCTTCTCAGAAGGTAAAGAACCTAGGTAGATGAGCTGCCTTCCTCCCCGAGCCTGGGAGAATACTTGCCATAAAGAATTTGAAAAACCTATATAAGCAGGAAAAAACGGTATCTAAACTTTCAACTGAACTGTAAGAAGGTAAAAATCAATGAAAAAAGAAAGACCACAATCAGGAATCCTATACAAAGTAAGACAGCCTTCACTTTTCAGAGAGAAAAATATATTTTAGGATAAAACAAAACTCAAAACATTTTACACAAGTATCCGAAGTAAAAAAGAGCATTACTTGATTTTTTTAAAAAGCACTAAATAATAAAATAGAAAAGACCACTTCAAGAAAAGGCCGAAGAAAAATAAAACTGAGAAGTAAATGTTAAGGCTTGGTGGTACAGTGGTTAAGACTGCACATCCAATAGGGTGGGCGAGGGTCCCATCCCTGGCCAGGGAGATAAAAACCCACATGCCACGTGGCGTAACCTAAAAAAGAAAGAAGAAACCATATGTATCTTCCACCTGCCACAGTATAGATGTATACATTTATCATTATTGTGTCAAGGTACATAACATATGTGCATATAATTAGATAAAGAAATAAGGTCAACCTCTGAGGAAAGCGCTAAATAACAGTAAATGAAGAAAGTAAGGGAAGACATTCTCATACTAATTAAATCCTCTCTCACCTTAGGACCTGAGAACCCGGCAATGTAAAAGGAGAAAGGATCTCATGGTCAAAATGCAGCAGCTGTACCTGTGAAAGAGAAGTAGAGCAACAGGAGAAACCTACATAAATATAAACAAATATAGGTACAAAAAGGGCAAGCATGTAACTATGAGGTAAAATGATAAAATCATTTCCATCCAGTAACAAGCCCGGGCAAATCACTCCACGCTCTGTCGGAACGCAGACCTGGCCTGGCTCATACAGACTGAACACAAGTGCCCAGTCCCAGAGGGGCATCCCTAAAGCAAGCAGCCAGGCAAATTGTTGCAAACTAAAGACAAACAGGAAATCATCAAATGTGTGTTCATGGCATTGTTGGAAAAACCAAACAGCTGTATCATCCATCGTCAGCGGAGAAATGGGTACTCTTGTAGTTATTCCTGGAACTATAATGTTTACTATTTTACAAATAAATCAGATAATTTTTTAAAGTATATTATATATTATATATGTATAAAATATTATATTAATGCATATATATGGAATTTAGAAAGATGGTAATGATGACCCTACATGCGAGACAGCAAAAGAGACACAGATGTAAATAACAGTCTTTTGGACTCTGTGGGAGAAGGCGAAGGTGGGATGATTTGAGAGAATAGCATTGAAACATGTATATTATCATATGTGAAATAGATCACCAGTCCAGGTTTTATACATGAGACAGGGTGCTCAGGGCTGATGCGCTGGGATGACCTTGAGGGATGGGATGAGGAGGGAGGTGGGAGGGGGTTAAAATTAAAAAAAAAAAAAGAAAAAGTATAAACTTATGTTCTTGAATCCACTTTACTTTTAGAATTTTAGAATAATACAGCCGATGGAAAAATAAGCATTGATATACAAAGTATGGTCACATAAATTTTGTTATATTCAATATACCCATTAAACACTAAACTACATATATATATATATATATAAATTTATTATATATAATTTAAATATATATAAATATATAAATGGGATGACTTGGAGAAATATATACCAGACAAGAGGCAAATGAATGGCATAAAATAGCAAAAGAAGAAAAATCAGCTTGCTCTTTTAGAATTGTCTGCAGTGTCAGTGAAAAGAAATTTCAGATTTACAGATTTAAAAAGGTAGAAAGAAGTCTTCCTGGCATGTAATAAATTAAACAAAGTCCAATTCCTTAACACCCTAGAGTCCTCCAGCCCCGCCACCCACACAAACCCCCCTTGTAGCTCTCTGAGTGACATATTTATGATTCCATGTTCATCCTTTGTCTTATGCTTTTTTACCTAAAGAATAATAAAGTCTAGTTACCCAAACCCTACTGCATTTATATTTTCTACTGCTTGGATACATTAGGTCTTAATTGCAATGTATTTATGCATTTAGAATAGGAACATTTTCCCCAGGACTTGTTGTTGTTATACTTGTAATTAAATTCAAATTTGCAAGTCGCCAATAATTAGTATTGGGTCTCTCAGGTGGCACTAGTGGTAAAGAACACACCTGCCAATGCAGGAGACCTAAGAGATGCAGGTTCAGGAAGATCCCCCGGGTCAGGAAGATCCTCTGGAGGAAGAAACACTCCAGCATTCTTGCCTGAAGAATCCTATGGACAGAGGAGCCTGGCAGGCTACAGTCCATAGGGTTGCAAAAGAGTTGGACATGACTGAAGCAACGTAACATGCATGTAATAATCAGTATTAACCAGTAGGCTGTTATTCATGGAAACAGAACTGAAGAAACAGTCTTGAAAAAATGCTTCTTTAAAAGTAGCATACACAATTGAGAACCAGTTTAATAATACCTTTCCTTTTAATAAGGGTAAATCATTAAGGCTGCCTGGAGAGGCATTCAGATCCCAAACAGAGTCCACATTTTCATCTAGAGTAAAGTCAGTTAAAATAGCTAAGTCACTTGAAACACCATTCCTGCACTGGTTTTCATCTGAGAATCATATGATCAGAGGAAAATGAAGAATCCTTTAGCAAGAATGCGAACCGGACTGAACCCAGCAATCTGATTCATGAAGGTAGCAATTTTCGGTCCTTTCTACAGTCCTTTGTAGGAAGAAAGTCACCACTTCAGGTCTGGAGGTGGACAAAGCGGGACTCACAGAAGAACCTCTGGACCCGTTAATTCAAACCATTAGAATGCAACACCTAAGGAAACTACAGAGCAACAATCTACAAATTATTATAATTTCTCAGCATCCAAATGACTCATCAGCCCCTGGCTTACATGTAGCTGTGAATAACACATCACTGTTCACTGAGAGATGTAACAAGCCCATGCCATAAGAAACTGGTCCACTTTTGAGCTGTCACTAAACACCTTCATTTAAAGTTCCTCATTTTAAAGAATGTCTTATAATTTGTTTTTCTGAAAAATTCATGCTTGTTATTCAACAAGCACAAGAAGAAGCAAACTCGCATCCATTTAGAAGGTTCTCATCATGAACATTTTCAGATTCCTTATGTTATGATTGGAACTGCATGTGGCATATTTACATCCTTAGAGGATTTTGCAGCTAAAAAGACTTCTGAGCTCATTGTGTAAGGAAGAAATGATGCCCTGTGACCAAGCAGTTTTGAGGATGATGGTGCCATGGAAGAACACACCGCCTTTTCCATTCAGCTCACTAGATGTTTACCACTGGCTGATGAATTCCCAGGTATCTTTGGATCCACTGTCAGAGAAGAGCATTCTTGCTGTTGCTCAGGACAACAAATTCAGATCTTAATAATAAGACTGTTTCCCATATTCAAGATTCTCTCCTCCCCTTATCTGTAAACCTTCACATTGGATTTTCCGTAACAAATATTGCTCACCTTGCTCATAACAAGCACACCACAGTGTCATTAACGAGAGCCCTCTCCTCTTGGTCCTGAGATGTCAGGGTGTGACAGCACAGCGGAGCCTTGGGACCGGCCGACAGGGAGGTGCCCTTGTGCACCGCTCTGCCTCTGTGCCCTGCACCTGCCCACAGGAGCCACCAGGGGCAACTCCCATGAAGTACAGAGGAGAGGACTTCAGGGTACACAGGTTTCTATCCCAGATGCACATCCTCAGCATGTCCATTTAGCATCCAGGGACCTCACTTTCCTTATATTAAAACAAGGATAATAATGCCCACCTTGAAAGACTCATAAAGGTCCTGTAAGGCTGGTGTTATGTATGAATCCCCCATCAGGGCTGGAGGCACTGATGTTTAGAAATGGTCCAGGTGGGGTGGACGCAGTAGGACCCTAGGCTCCAAGTCCTGGACTTGAACCCTTGCTCCCACCCAGGACACTGCGGTCCTCGCGTGGCCCCCACTTTGCTGTGCACCTGACTTCCCTCCATCCAGTGGGCACACGACTGGTCTGAGGAGGGATGGGGAAGCCTTGCTCTGTGGTTTGCCTCACTGCTTTCATGTTTTGGAGACTTGGAGGTTTTTCAGTATCCCTGGCCATCATCACTGAGGTGAGAACAGGTACAACGTCCTCCCATGGGACTGAATCACTGTCTATAGAACACCGCCACAAAGGAAAGGAAGGGCCAGCACCCAGGGATCACTGTGGCTCTGGGAGACAATCTCTTTTATTTCCAGTGCTTGCATCCCCGCTCTGCATGTGGCAGCTGACAGTCTCCTCCCCTTCCCTGAGAATGCCCAACACTACTTCCGTGAGGGGCTTATGATTTCATTCTCAGAGAACATGGGAGCTGCCTGAAAATATGGGAGCTGCCCAAGAACATGGGAGCTGCCAGAGTCCACAGCCTCCATGGGTGGCAGGCACGTGGCCATGGTGGGGCCACAAGCATAGGTAGGTGCCCACGTGGGAAAGCCCCAGCACTTTCCACTAACTACCATCCAGCCCTTAGTTCATTTCCAGGCATCAACTGATGATCCATCTCTTCCTGGTCCCAGGTCATCACTCACTCCACGCTACTTGATTTTTTAAAATTTATTTATTTTTAATTGGAGGATAATTGCTTTACAATATTGTGTTGGTTTCTGCCATACATCAGCATGAAGCAGCCATAGGTATACATATGTCCCCTCCCTCCAGAACCCCCTCCCACCCCATTCCACCCCTCTAGGTTGTCACAGAGCACAGGGTTTGTGCTCCCTGCATCATACGGCAAATTCCCTCCAACTACCTATTTTACATAGGTTAGTGTATATGTTTCAGTGCTACTCTATCTATTTGTCCCACTCTCTCCTTCTTTGGAATTATACTTTCCCCATTTATTGAAGGATAATAGAATCCACATCTCAAAAGATACTGTAAGGACAAAATGGATGTGCATGAAGCAACTTGGGAGGCTTGCAAAAGGTGATACGATAGGTATCACAGACCACATTGTATCACTAGACAAGCTCTTTGACTGATGCTAACAGGATTCACCTTCCCCAAATTTCCAGTGAATATGGCTAGACAGCCTACATAGCATGGATAGTCTAACTCAGTTGAATTCCTGGGATGTTTTCTCTCTCGCTGACCCCCAGAAAGGAGATTTATTCAGTACCAATAAATGGTGTTTGGTCCTTGGTGTAGGCATGGGAGATGCAGTGAGTATAGGAGACCAGATCCACCATCGGATCCCTCTCCCCCTACAAGGCTGGTGTGAGTGGAGGCGGCTGGCAGAGAGCTGTTCTGGCCTCCCAAGGGTCCCCTCCATCAGCATCCTGCCTTCTCAAGGGAGAAGAAAGTGCTTGTGTTTCTTTGTGTACTTTTGTGCAAAGAGCATGATCTTTGACCCTGGCAATAAAGAAATGCATGTACCTAAATCCACACCAAGCAATGACGTGGGCACTGACCTCCACAGCTGTCCGCCACACTCGCACATGGGCCTTGAGAACCTCAGGGTAGCTCACATCATCCCACAGGCGCACTGCCTTCACGCACACAGCAGCCTGGGCCTGCTGACTTCCATGACCAGTCACGGCTGGGGGACCCGTGCAGGGCTGAACACTCCAGGGCTTTGATACCAAAACCTGCTGGTGAAAAAAGAAAGATGAGTGTGACAGTAGGGCCTGAGCTGAGTGACAGTGACGTGCCCTCAACAGTGAAGCCAGGTCAACCAAAGGGACGTGGTGGGAAGACGGATGCTCACTCTCCAGCTGGGAAGCTCTGAACAGTCAGCAACAGTTACCAAGTTCTTAAATCCCAGACTTCTGAACAATTGCTTTCTATTTAAGTTTTACAAAATGATTCAAAGTCCTGTCAAGATTAAAAAAAAAACCACACCCATCTTTTCATCTAAAACTACATGAACTGGCCTTAGAAATTGCCTGAGTGATTTAATATTGACATGTTAACCTATAAAGGACATATTGCTCTTAATTGACATATACGAGTTGATTATATCTCTTGACTCATTGAAACAAACGCATGCATTTTTAAATGAAAGGATACAGTTTAAGAACACTATTAAAGTGGCCCTTGTTGTTCATTCCTTCAAGAAATAATTGAGCGCCACACACCAAGCGCTTTCTCCTGCTGGGTCCACCAGAGCAGACTAAAATGCGACGCAGAAGAACCGGAGCCACCAACGTGGTCTTGAGAGCTGCCGTGGCGTCCCGTCCCCCTACCTCTCCGCAGATTCATGTGTGGAAGTGCTAACCCCCAGCTCTTCAGAACAGACTGCATTTGGAGATACAGACTTTAAAGAGTAGTTTAGTAAAAATAAGGCCATTAGGATGGACCCTAATCCAATATGACTAGTGTCCCTGTAAGGAAAGGAAATGTGGACACGGGCTAGAGGGAAGATCACGTGGAGACACAGGGAACAGACAGCCGTCCACAAGGCGAGGTGGGATCCCTTGGCAGGAACAAACTCTCCCAGCACTTTGGTCTCAGACTTCAGACTCCAGAACTGTGAGAGAGTAAATTTATGCTACTTAAGCCACCCAGTCTTGGTATGTTGTCATGGCAACCCTAGCAAACTAATCACATAGGGAAGACAGCTTTCTCAAGGAACCAAAGCTTTCCCAACTTGTTTAGTCTTTGACTACATATATTCTTAAATTATTGCCCTTAAACATATTAGCCCAATGATGTGTTGCAATAAGGCCAGAGTGCTAAAAATGATTTATAAGAATTAATTAAATGAAATAGTATGTGAGTTACATCTGCCAAGGTGCAATAAAAACAGTTAAACTTTTAACTACTTTCTTTAATATAAATCACAAATGGAAGCTAGCTGGAAGAACACTTTTAAGGAAAGAGTAATTTTTAGTATAATGCTAATTAAAAACTTAATTCTAGGCAGTGTTTGATGTCCTTCCTATTTGAAATTTGCTGGAATTTTTTTTTTTCTTTTATGAGCTGTGGTTGATTGAATCCATGGATGTAGAACTGAGGATGTGGGCATTAACTGTACAATCTTGACTATGACTCATGATAGCTGCCATCTTTGTCTTATTTATGCTTTTAAATGAAGTGTTTTTAACATTTAATTAATTGTTTGTAGTAGATTTTTCTCTATTAAGTTAGGATGCTCTGTTTTTCCTAGAACGTTAAGAACTTTTCTTAAATTCAAGAGAGATGTTACACTTTTCATGGAATATTTTTCCTACAAATACTGAAATGATCTTTTTTTTTCCTTTTTCATCTGTTCATGACATAATTATATGAATATTTAAAAATTTTGGTACCAATTATATTCACAGAGTGAACTTATTTTGGTCATGTTTTATATATATATTGCTCAACTTGGATTTTCAGTACCTTGTTTAGAATTTTTATCTAAATTTCTGTGAGATATTATCTTATAAAAGTTGCTTTTTTCATACTGCTTTTTTTCTAATTTTGAAATGTTGCTGTCCTCAGACAATAAGAGTTCTGCATTCCCGCCTTTTATACTCTCTGAGTGACTCCATGGGATTTGGAACTGTCTAGATTTATTTATAAATGAAATACTAGGCTTGGTTTGAAGAACACGTGTCAGAAATTTATTCTGAAAAGCTTCCTTCCCATTTGAGGTCACAACGTCTAGACTATTCTGCCAAAGTGTTTTGTTTCTCTTTATTGCTTTGTGCCCTGTTCTGCATTTCCAACAAGATAAGTGGATAATGTGCTACATTAATAAATAAAGTTTGATTATTGTTTTTGCCGAACTGTGTCCTCAAGAAATGTTTGTGGAAGCCCTCATCTCCAGCACCCGTCCATGGGGTCTCATAATGTGTAAGCAGGATCCTTTCAGATGAAATCAAGTTGAGTCCATAAGCTGGGCTCTAATCCACTATGACTGGTGTCCTTGTAAGCAGAGGAAAATGCAGACACAGACACACAGAGAATACACCTCAGGGTGACGGAGGCCAACGGTACGTGGCAGCCACAAGCCAAGGAAGACCAAGGGCTGCTAGCAAACAGCCAGAAACTAGGTGAAGGATCCGCCCTTACAAGTTTCAGAGGGAGCAGGGTTCCATTGACTCCTTGAATCAGGCTTTTCTACCCTCCAAACAGAGGTCGGGACATTTCTACTGTCTTCAGCCCTCCAGTTGTGGTTCTTGTCAGGGGAGCCCTAGGAAGCTAACGTGATTATTAGCTCCCATAATTTCATGCTAAATTCATCCCTAATTTCTAAAACAGTTTTTCTGCTCATTTTTAATGTAAGGTAATTTTGATTTTTATCTTTGAAGGTATTGTTAAATTAAATGTCTTAGAATAAGTTATAAAGTCATGTTGTATTCTGAATGGTTAAGCTTAAATTATACAGCACGAGCAATAATGGTTAATGGAAATCAGAAAGTTAAAAAGGTGAAATTAATGGCCATGAGTTGTGAGAGTTCAGAAAATATATGGTAGTTTGAGATTTTAAAAAGTAGAACACCGAGCTTTCCCTGATAGTGTAATCTTGGTTTTGTTCATTTCAGTCCTTTGGTATTGATCTGTTTCTCAGGTCATAACCAATTTAGCTAAACATTAAACATGCCCGTCCCTGTTGTCACTTGCTGCTTGTACTGTGGCTCGCCCCAGAGCTCTGAGAAATACTGAGTCTTTCAACTGCGCATAGCACAGGTACCGTATTGAGTAATTTATTAATGCCACAGAGCTGATGTTTGAAACAGTACCAGTCATGAGCTCCAACCTCATCAGAGGGAAGTCTGAGATCAATACATTCTCAGAAACTTATTGATTCACCCGCATGACTCAAGAGGATGCTAGCTCTATTTTTTTAACTTTTTAAATTGTTGACTGTCACTCCTCTTTCTTAGTTGTAACTAGCCCCTGTGTGTGTAAGCTCAGTTGTGTATGACTCTTTTATGACCCCACAGACTGTAGCTGGCCAGGCTCCTCTGTCCACGGGATTTCCCAAGGAAGAAAACTGGAGTGGGTTGCCATTTCCTTCTCCAGGGGATCTTCCCAACCCAGGGATTGAACCTGCATCTCTTGCATGGGCAGGCAGGTTCTTTACTGCCGAGCCACCAGAGAAGCCCTCATTAGCCCCGAGCAACAACATAAAGCAAATTCTCTATTAGTATCTTTGGTATATCACTTCACTTGACGAATTTCCTCCCCAAACCTAACACTCAGCGACATACACAGGGGTCAAATCCACATCTCTTATATCTCTTGCATTGGTAGTCAGGTTCTTTACTACTAGTGGCACCTGGGAAATCCTTCAAAATATTAAACTGGTGTAAAGGCAGCATGGTTATGACTGTCAAGATTCGTACACCCTGAGATGGCATGCGATGGGCACTGCTCCTGAGGGTGACGGCGACAAGGCCGACCGACCTCCTTTCTGCTGAGCATAGGCACAAACTTGAAGCTTGCAGATGCGCTTGACCACAGCACTGCCCAAAATAAGTACTGACTTAGAGAGCCCTGCCCAGGGCAAGAGTAGAAACTGTCTTCACTGGGTCTCCTGACTTTGATGACTGTAAAGTTTAACTGTTTACGTTTAACTTCTAACCCTTCTATTACTGCCAAACAGAAACACTCGTGGAATAATAAGAGGAAACAATGTCTAGCCATGCTTCAAAGTGGTACTTTTGTTGCTGTTTTGATGTACAAAGAATCGAGAGAAAAGATTCACAGACCTTGAAATGAGCTATTTCATGCCCCAAAGACAACAATGTCGATCCATATCTAATTTCATAAGGGCTGTTTGCCTTAATGTCTGCTTGGAAAGGATGGATAATAATAAGAATTTTCATTCAGCTGGACCATTCAGAGAGGGCAGAAGCTTCTGAATGTTTCCCCTCTCCCCAGGGCTGTACCTGCCCATCTGATTCAGGATGAAGGACAGAAAATGTAGCAGTTATGATTTAAAAGAAACAAAAGCCTGTACCACAAACATTGAGGAAATGTTGAGGAATGCCATTTTGTGATAAAATATCCTTATGGAAAAGCTTTCTGAGACTCTTCTGAATTTTTAGTACAAATATGATCATTTAGTAACTTTTAGAGAGAAAATATGAATCATTCAAAAAAGCACAATGCCCTTGTGAATGTGACACAAAATCACACTTTTTCTGCCTCAAGAGGAATTCATCAGGGCCCAGGGGAGGTCACTCCCCATGTACAGGGGTGCAATATTGATTATTCTGAATTAAAGTTAGCTACAAGTGGTCAGCACAAGAAGAATCATTTCTGTCTCTCTGAAGCAGGAAATCAATCTTTCATTTGAGAGTTTCTTTCTCTGCAGCCAGAGAGAAGGTCGCTTTTATCACCAGAGATGGAGAATTGGGGGGAAGAAGCCTCCAGAAACAAGACTTGTGACTTTTTTAATTGACTCCCCCAAGCCCAGACTCTGTTTAGATTCTTCCATAATTGGATACCAAAACCTAAGTTTCTTATCCTGTCGATTCCTCACCAATTTACTGTGTCTTTGTCTAAAATGTATAAAAGCTTCCTGAATCAAAATTTGTTTCTTTTTTTGTCTGTTAACCTTTCTGGTGTCAACTGGATCACTAGTTCAGCCACAGGACTCAAGGGGGAAGGCTGGAGATGTCCCCTCCCCAACAGCTGCTTCAGCTTCAGAGAAGCCAACGATACATTATCGCCTACCATCCGAGCAGCGGCACGTCCAGCATGACTGTCAGATCAGAAACACGTATGGTACAACATTACGGTTAATTTTTGTTGTTTAGTTGCTAAGTTATGTCAAACTCTTTTGCAACCCCATGGACTGCAGCCTGCCAGGCTCCTCTGTCCATGGGATTTCCCAGGCAAGAATACTGGAGTGGGCTGCATCGAACCTGCATCTCCTGCATTGGCAGGCATGTTCTTTACCACAGAGCCGCTTGGGAAGCCCTATGGTTAACTGATAGTCAGTAAAACACCAGAAAGAAAAGTTAGTCTCTTCATCTGAAGGAAATTTGCCTCAAAATACTTTTCACTAAACACTTACCTCAGGACTCTAAATGCTTCCTGAAAGATTTTAATGACTCATAACTTTTTCTTTTAAAATTCTTCTGCAATTAAAATATCACGCATTTTGGACAGCTATAACGCTCTATCTTTAAGATACATTATCTCTGTAACTGAAATGGCACAGAAAATTAAGCAAGTGGGGAGAATAAATCGTCTCCTTTTTTTTCTTACAGCCTTATCCACTTTTTGCTTTTATAGGAGGAAGAACATTTCTTTCTACATCCACATTACAGGAAGAAAATAATCTAAGCTACTTCACTCTATAGTTTATAGAGAACTAAAAATGTAATAGTCATCCAATTTTCAAAAGCAGAGTATAGAATACAGAACTCTAGGCACAACAATAGTCATTCAAGCTCTACTTTGTGATCAGTTAGAGAAAGGGGGAAAGAGATGGGACTAAAAATAAATTTAAAGAGAACAAGAAGAAACAGAAATATAAAAATATAAATGATAACAGAGAATGAAGAATATGACACAAGTACATCCAGGAGGTAACAGATAAGGACAGACTTCACACAGCAAAAGGCACAGGTTCGCGTCCGCCAGTAATTCATGTGCAAGGAACACTGGCGTATTTGAAAAGCCATCCAGAGAAAATCTTTCATGGACATAAGATTTGGACCTTTACCACATGACAACTATTAACAAGAAAATCCCCTCCCCCTTTTCACCCCAGTGGTATTTGGATGAGAAGTTTGCTTTTGATGTATGTTTCACAGTCAGGATAAAATACGAACACTGAAAAAATAAACAATTTTATTAGATTTTACCAACATACAATAACTCTTTGAAATCTCTGGTCCTGAGAAACGTTTTCTTTTTGCTCAAAAGGCTCATTAACAAGTAAGTATTGGGGTTAAAGACAGGTAAGCCCAAGACAGATTTTTCCTCTTTTCATAACCAGAAAGATAGGAAAACAACTGAAAAGGGAAATTAAAAAGTAAAAGGTGAAATTATGGAAACGAAAATAGTGAAGGATTGAAAGACAGGATAAACTTTGGTTTTCAGGGGAGAGAACACTGACATGGAGTAACTGAAGAGATGTGAGTGGTAGAAGCCAGGGCAGTAAGCCAAGGTACACTGGAAAACAGGCGACAAATGGCTCTTGCTCCTGTATTTTATATATATATATATAATGGGCTTCCTGGTGGCTCAGAGGGTAAGGAGTCTGCCTGCAATGCAGGAGACCCAGGTCAGATCCCTAGGTGAGGAAGACCCCCTGGAGAAGGGAATGGCAACCCACTCCAGTATTCTTGCCTAGAGAATCCGGTGGACAGAGGAGCCTGGAGGGCTGCTGTCCATAGGGTCGCACAGAGTCGGACACGACTGAAGCGACTTAGCATGCATGCATGCATTGGAGAAGGAAATGGCAACCCACTCCAGTATTCTTGCCTGGAGAATCCCAGGGACAGAGGAGCCTGGTGGGCTGCCCCGTCTATGGGGTCGCACAGAGTTGGACACGACTGAAGCAACTTAACAGCAGCACACATATATACTATAGTGAAAGTGAAAGTGTTAGTCACTCAGTCATGTCCGACTCTGCAATTGCACAGACGATAGCTAGCCAGGCTCCACTGTCCATGGAATTCTCCAGGCAAGAATACTGGAATGGGTTACCATTCCTATATTCAGGGGGTCTTTCTGACCCAGGGATTGAACCCGGGTCTCCTGCATTGCAGGCAGATTCTTTACTGTCTGAGCCAGCAAGGAAGTCAGGTATTTATCTTTCATTCCTAAAAGACAGCTACTAAGACTCACAACTATAAAATCCATGAGACTGATGCTAAATTCAATGTCATGCTTTCAAGTGTTGAGCTCATTATTTTGCATTCTGCTTCTGCAGAATGAACAGCACCAATGCCCTCTGAGCCTGGACCTTGGGGATAACTGACTGACATCCGGATTCTAATTGGTCTCTTGTCACTTTTTATTTGCTCAACCATGTGTCTCCCTTCCTGCAGGGCTACAGAGCTGACGGAATGAGTTTTAATTTCAGAAACCAGGGTTAAGATAATGCAAGAATCAAACACGAACGTGGTTTTCTCTGTCATCATTTTTCATTCCCTTTCATATAAAATGAAGACATCATAGTTGATTGGTGTGAACATCTATCAACTATTGATTGACACTAACAGCAGATTCATTGGAAGAGTCCCTGATGCTGGGAAAGATTGAGGGCAGAAGAAAAGGGCATCAGAGGATGAGATGGCTGGATGGCAACACCGATGCAATAGACATGGACTTGGGCAAACTTCAGGAGATGGTGAGGGACAGGGAGGCCTGGCGTACTGCAGCCCATAGGGTCACAAAGAGGTGGACATGACTGGGCGACTGAACAACAACAACCACAGTTGATTGGACCAGGTGCCTCCATCAGGACACTAGAGGCATTTGTGGAATCAAACAGCTTCACTGATCTCGAGATGCTCGTATGCCAACTATAATAAAAAAACAGTGCCTCCTGAAGCCTGATGCTCACCTGTGGGCAATGGCATACAACCAGGCGTGTTAGACCTGACAAGGCCTGGCAGGACCACTGGGTGGAGGCCTGTTTGACAGAGGCTGTCTGGCAGAGGCTGGCACCTCAAAACCTGCTCCCTGGGGTGGGAGCATCAGACCTGTGGTATAAATTAATGCCACTCAGATTCCACAGGAACAAGTTTCCTTCTCTTCGAGGCCAACCCAACTTCTATGGCCACCAGTCCAAGGTGGTACCTGCACACAGACTGAAAACACGCCACAGTCTTCACCATCCCTGTTCTGATTTACAGAGATCGTTAAAAAGGAAGGAGAACTGAAGGGAAAACAATTTTGTAATCAAAATAATATCTTACTGTGAAAATTCATGCCTTTGTGTGTTGTTAATTTTACTCTCAAGCTTCTGCCCAGCATCAAGAGTGGATGAGTCAGCAAAACCAGCCCCAGCTTGGCCACCCTGTATGGCTTTGAAAGTCTATTCCATGATGGAAAATATCAAACTGACCTTGAAGTTAAGCACGGTGTGCTATAAATGGTGTTGTAAAAACTTCTAAGACAATAACAACGTTATACAGTCAACACGATACTGTCCACTGCAGACAAGTGGGCAATTATCCTAACTTAAAGCTCCCACCAAGCGTTATTTAGGGAATTAAAGCGTTCCAGAATCTGGTAAAGCTATGTGAAATATTTCCTCTTTTACAACCCTGATTCAAATAGGATTCAAGCACATTAGCAATTTGTCATCTTGGGCAATATATGAAAAGCCTATCTCTTCAGCCACCTTGCTTTAATGTTAAACATTAAAACAGAGTAAATATTATTACAACCCTATGGATATGTCTTAAAGCAAGAATTGAACTCTCAGTAACATTTCACTGAAAAATAATTCGTGCTGTTTCTATAGCTCTTGAAAGTGTGAGAATTCTGTCAACTTCAATATTAGAGACAAAGGATGCTTTTCACTTAGAGTTGATAATCTTTGACATAGTAAATTTTCTCATGATGATGGTTCAAGAAGTTTAAATTTTAAGAAACATATGAAATAAAAATGATCATGAATAAATATTTTAAATTCATATATGAAAAACAATTAAGCATACCCATATTTTTAGTTCATTTTTTGAGAATATTAAAAATATAACAAATATTCTTAACATTAACTCTCACTTTTATGTCATTTTAACTATCAATTTTTAGGTTTCCTAGTTTTAGGGTGAAATAAAGTAACCTTTTTATTATTCATTTGGTTTCAGTATTGTTTTGTTTTTGTACAAATTGCAAAGAGATTTCTTCAGAACAGCACCGTATTATGCAAAACAAGTTCAGTTTATTGAGGCACATTAAAACAAAACAATACTATTAATATCTTATTTGTCTCAGAAATCTTCTCAATTAATGACATACGGAAGAGAATAATCAGGAATTCTGAGCATATTTTCCATCTTTTCACATACAATTTTGCAGAGGTGGAGGAAGAAGGAGATCATTTTCCTTTGTTAAGTCTTGGCATTAACAGAAAAGGGGAAAAGATCTCAGCCAGGTTACAGAATAAACTCTCAAAAAAAAAAAAGTACAGATGGCCATATCTGTAGGGCAGGAAGAGAGATGCAGATGTAGAGAATGGACAGGTGAGCACAGGGCGGGACGAGGGGCATGGGACGAACTGAGAGCGTGGCGCTGACATATACACACTGCCCCGCGCAAAACGGACAGCTAGTGGGAGCTGCTGTGCAACACAGGGAGCTCAGCTCGGCGCTCTGTGACAACACAGAAGGGTGGGATGGGGGATGGGAGGGAGACTTAAGAGGGAGGGGATATACGTGTACTTAGAGTTGATTCACTTTGTACAGCAGAAACTAACACAGCATTGTAAAGCAATCATGCTCCAATAACAAAGGAAAAAACCCACCAGAATGTCAATGTATAGCACAGGGAACTCTACTCAACGCTCTGTAATGGCCTATATGGGAAAAGAATCTAAAAAAGAGTGGATATATGTATACGTATAACTGATTCACTTTGTTGTACAGCAGAAACTAACACAACATTGTAATCATACGTATAAAAAAATAAGTCCAATGGACATCAATTTTCAACACCGCCTGCGTGTCTGTGACCACCCCCCATCACTTCCATGGAGGACAAAGTCAAGACTGAATGTGACTCTTTGCAGGAAAAGGGAGCTGGGTGTGGGGACAGCCGACTGCTCTGTGCCCACCGCGTTGAAGGCCTGGCTCTAGGGACAGGGGACAGACCTGGGTGGAAAGACGGGACCTGTGCCCCTGCGGCCAGGCTCACCACAGAGTACAGAAAGCTCAGTGACAGCAGTTCCTGCCACAGCTGCAGAAGGGACTGAGTATTCTTCACCCCTCTCCCTGCCTTACAGAAAAGCAGCCAGAAAATGTAATGCTCACAACTAAACAGGTCTTTTCACATTAAATCTCCCCAACAAAGACAACCCCTGACAATTGAGGGTTATCCTAGGGAACCAGGTATGAATGCCTCCAAGCACACAGATACTAGCGACTGCCTCTGTGATGTGACTGCCTTTGAACAGAGCAAGGCTACCTCTCTCGCCATCTTGCATCGTTAAAAACACAGGTAGTCATCGCCTTGCAGGCTCCACTGTTTCTTCAGAGACTGGGAAAGGACAGACAGCAACTATTTGCTTTCAGATTTTGATGTTTGAGAGATGTTTGATGATTTTTTCTTTATAATTTTTAAACTATCCAAAATCTGGAAATGCTAGTTACTGATCTTAATATTTAAAGTTTTGAAAACACATGGCTATCTCAGAACAGAACCCATAGATTTTAAATCAGACAACACATGAATTCATAGAGAATAACAGAATAAGACCAGGATTTTATAACATGAAGAATTACTATTTGATAAAGAATTTCTGATCCTACTAGAATAAATAATTGCTGGTTACTAGCTACACTGTCATAATTCAAATAATAATGTTCTATAGATAATTCATTTTTATCATACAGTATTATAAATATGTGAAGATTGATATTTCACTAATAAAAATATATTCTTTATATAAAAGACCCAAAGAAATGGAATATGCACAAGTTTGAAGTCTCAGAAGAATTTTCCAGTGGAAAGACAAGAACCTATTGATATATGACTTCCTATATGACTGCAAAACAGTGACATCTTCAAAGGGTGCAATTTGAGTAAAGAAACCTATTTTATAACCAGGCCTGTATTTATAATGAGAAAAGTTACTCAGTATCTTTTATAGACCCATAAGATCTGGGAAAACTAAAAGGAAAAAATATGCAAAACCCTGTTTAGGAAATCTGCCTATTTCTAAGAAAACCACAAAACAGACAAGGCCCATAACAGCACTCCATATGCTTGTAGCTGAACTCATTTATTTCAACTGCTGATTGTCAGCAAGGCAAGTACTCCTAAACTTATCTGCAAAAAAGTAATTCTGGTGTCAGTTCACACGTGCAGACAGCCTCCACGCGGGGACATGGCACTCAGGCATCTGCATTCCTAGGACGTGGCCGAGGCTGGGTTCAGTCTCCAGGAGTCTGCCTGTAAGGTTGAGCTGACTGACTGAGAAAAAGGATTTCATTTTGTATAAATCTATGACAATCTATCTTTTTAAACAGTCACCACTAATAATCAACTCGCAGAGGTCTACAACACTATAACCAGAGTGATGATAAGATATAAAGCAATGCCAATAACATTGGCCAAGTATAAATGTTTCCAAATATTGAGATAGCTGTGCTTACAGTGGCAAATCTTACCTTGAAGCTTGATTAATTAATTACTAATTTTAATGTGGGATGAAATATACCAGGCCAGAGTCATGTGTGCTGAATTCCATTCATCCTTAAATCTCTGGTTCCACATTTGTTTGGCTATAAATACATCTTATGTTCTACCATTTTTCAATCCCTAAGAAAATACGATACACATTTGCAAATTCCTGCTTTTCTTGTATCCTATGGCATTATTATTTTTGCTGTTTGATACCCATTGAACATAATTTACACTGAAGAGCTTACTTTAAAACATTAATATAGTTTCGATCCACTATTAATGTTATAAGGGAAGGAGGGCAGTGAGGTGAATGGTTAGGACTAGGAGCAGAAACTGTCCAAGAACACTACCTCTTGTGCATGAGAAGCTTAAACACTTTCCAGTAATTCCAAGAATCACTGGCCACAGCTAGACCAGAGGGAGTCAAGTCACATGCTCACATTGCCCTCGGTCAGTGAGGGCGTCCTCACTGACCCTTGGTCCACTGAGGACCTGGAACTCACTGCCCTCACTGCCCCACGGGATGGAACCCTGCCTGGGGTGAAACAGAATGGTCCCTGGAGGAAAGATGACTTCTTTCAAGATAACAACTGATTGATACAGTGTCATTTGTTCAACAAATATCCCCTGAGCGTGTGCTGTGCGTCAGGCAGTGGATGAGGAGCTGTATACTTCCAGTGGAGAAAAGGGGATGGAGGGAGGGAGAGAGAAAAGGGGGGCAGTTTCCAGGAAATGTGGTGTCTCTAATCAAAATAAATATGACACGCAAAAGTTCACTCGTGTGATTGTTCAGGATGATGATTATTTTTAAATTACATTTCAATGACTATAAATATTTGTTCATGCCCTACTTACTTCTAAAAAAGAATTTCTGAAATCAATAAAGGTAAAACCTGAAAAGGAGAAAACTGCTCACAAATCTACCAACTAAAATACATCAAAAATATTTTCACATTCCTGATTTGCTTCTATTCGTTCTTTCTATGTACTCACAAGTTTTGTACAGCTGTATGGTAACTATAACAATTAGCCAAGTTGTTTCAGAAAACAGCTTTGTAACACTTCACACATTTTTATTTTGTCAAAATTTTCATAAAAACTGCCATTCAAATGTATACAGGTTTGTGTCTATTTTAGGAACACTAGAATCTGAGGCCAATCACCTCATTTTGATGAAAAACTTAAAACGGAAGAAGCAATTATGTTGAAACTACATGACCCAAAGGAAGTAAGACATATAGTAAGGAGCTATTATTTCTTTAAAGTCACTTAAGTTTTGAACACACAAAGTCCTGTTTTTCAAGTCAATTTGTTTTAGTACCGAGATTTTTATCCTCTCTTGTTTCAGCTCATGACCCACTTTCAAACCACTTCTGAGTTATTAATTCAAAATGGTCTCTTGCCAGTCACTAAAACTCTTAATTTATGCAAGACAAAAGGAATTTTTCCTTAGAGGAATTTAGTTTCGCTTATGAAGCTTTCATCATCAAGCAAATGAGAAAGTATAAACTTTATCAAAAGCCCTGAGGCAAAATCAGATACAGTCACTTTAAAAAAAAAAAAAAAAGGAGAGAGAGAGAAAGCAGAAGGCAGCAGATCTATTCAGTTTAAAAAGTATTACTTGCTAGAAAAAATCACAACGGCAATAAATCAATCTAAGAATCATTACTTCATTTCAGCCAGGCAATCCATCTGCCAGTGTTCTAACACTGTGGTACTTTTAGTTGAGATCTTACCTTATCCCATGTAACTGTCGGCTGTGGTTCTCCCTGAGCCTGACTTGACATGTCCACATTCTTTCCAACTTTACACATGTGTCCGTTAATAATTGAGTAAACACTAGGAGAGCTTCAGAAACAACCCCAAATAATGTCATGTGATATCATATTTGTCAATACGTGCCAGTCAAGTCGAGAAGTTCAAGCAGCATAAATCTGGGGACTGTATTGGTCAATCACGAAAGTTTTTTTTTTTTTTTAATCAATGACTTTGACATCTAAGAGAATAATAAACATCAAACCCAGGGTAGTGGTAATAATGCTAGAAGTGAGAGCAAAGAAAAAGCAAGTAGAATGCACAGCCTTTAATCATGTTTGTATATTTATTTCTTAGCTGAGAAGTGGATACAAGGATTTTCATTATTCTTTCTCAGCATCTTTTTTATCTTTGAAATAAGGGTATATGGTAACATCAAAAATTTATCGCTGGCTAGGATAAAAAGATTTAATCTTACTTCATTTCCATAAAAAATACAAATTACCATGACTCACTTAATAATGAAATAGATAGCTGAAATAGTCCAGTTGCTACTTAGGAAATCAAATTTGTAATTTTTCAAACACCCAAAAAATAAATCTCCAGGAAAATCTTTTTACTGGAGAATTTTACCCAACAATTTAAAATGAATGATATATATGGTTGAGTACATTTTATGTCCACCTGAAGCTATCACAATATTGTTAATTGCCTATACTCCAATACAAACTAAAAAGTTTAAAAATAAATAAACAAAAAGAATGAACATTGATTCTATACAATCTCATCTAGAAAATAAAAGAGAAAGGCATCTTCCGACTTTTTTGAGGACATGAAGACAGGAAGAAAAATAAGCAGAAAAAGAAGATACAGAACCAGTACTTCTCATGAGTGCAGACACAAAATTTATTAGCATAGTGCATTATTCTTTCATAAGAAAGAATCATGAAAATCCTTGTATCCACTACTCAGCTAAGAAATAGGTATACAAATATAAAATCCATTAATTGAAAAAGATTTATACACTATGACCAAGAGATTCTATTTATTTGCAAGTGATATTATTGTCTGTGTAGAAAATCCTAAGAAACCTATAAAAATACTTCAAAGTGAGCTCAGCAAGATTGCAGGATAGACGATAAATGTAAAGGAAAAATCAACTGCATGTGTATATTCAAGCAATGTGATATGGACACAGACATTTTAAAATAATACCATTTACAAGTGTTTAAAACATTAAAATATTTAGGCAATATATAAATCTAACAAAACATATATAGAAATTATTTGCTGAAAACTGAAAAATGCTAATGTAAGAAATCAAAGGCTAAACAAATAAAGAGACATATTTTCAAGGCTTGGAAGTCTCAAGATAATAAAGAAGTCATTTCTCCATAAGTTGATACTAGGTTTAACACAATTCCTATCAAAATTTTAGCAAGACATTATTTGAAGAATAGACAAGATTATTCTAAAATGTATATGGAAATGCAAAGGAACTGGAAGAGGTAAACAATTTTGACCAAGAAGAATAGAGTGAGAGGAACCAGCCCACGAGATTTTAAGACCGATTCTATAGCTGCAGTAATCAACACTGCATGGTATTGGTGAATGGTAGACACAGACATGTATGTCAATGGAACAGAGTAAAGAAGCACACAAATATGCCCAACTGGTTTTGACAAAGGTACTAAAACAACTCCATGGACGCCTTTTCAACAATGATGCTGGAGTGACTGGGTATCCATAAGCAAAATAATGAACAGCAAAGTAAGTCTCACCCCTTACACAAAAATTAACTCAAAAAGGACAAAAAAAACTTAAATATAAAACAGAAAACTTTTAGAAAAAAAAATAGGAGAAATCATTGGAATCTAGGGCCAGGCAAACACTTTGCATTAAGATCACAATTCACCAAAGAGAAAAACGATAAAAGTGGACTTCACCAAAATTAAAACCTTTTGTGCAGGGCAGAAGAAGATGATGGAGGAGGAGGATGGTGAGATTGCCAGCCTCCCCACAAATACATCAAAAACTCATCAAGATATGGAACAACTACAAAGCAACCTCTAGGCAACAGCAGAAGACCCCAGGCCTCCAGGGTGACAGGCTAAGCTCCCTGAAATGAGGTGGGAGACAGAATGGAGATAGAAAAAGGGAAAACATGGAGAATTTCTGGAAAGCAGCTTGTGCCCTGAGGGAAGGAGGGAGTCCTGAAACACCAGTTCGCATGAACAGGGAAGCTCCCTTGCAGGCAGACCCAAGGGGGAGCTGTGGAATCTTGGAAAACCAAACAAAGCAGGGGCTTAAAGGGCGGAAAACAGAGAAAGCTGCACTTCTCAGCCCGTTAATAGCTCACAGACTGGCCCCAACCAGACGGCAGGCTCGGGAAACCGAGAGTGGGGAGGCATATAAACCTCGCCAGCACACACAACCCTTGCGGTGCAAAGGGCCAACCAGGGGTGTCGAGAGGGGAACACACTAGCCCCACGACAAAAAGGGCAGGCCAGTGAGACGAAACAAATGCACACAAGCCTCCCCGACGCAGAGGGCACAGTTGGGGGGCTGAGAAAAGATCCACCCAAGACCCTACCTAGCAGGCTTCAGCCAGCAGTGCAGGGCAGAACAGAAGCACCGGTAATGATCCCAGAGACAAGTGGGGGGCTGGCAGCTGTGAAGATATGCTGAGAGGGCCACTTTGAAGTGGCCACAGAGATTGACGTGTCTAACACTGCCAAAACCAGAAGGACTACCCAAAGACATACTGAACCCATAGACACCAGAAAACCTACTATTGGACACTGAGCTGCTCTTCAGAGAGATGAGATCCAGCTCCATTAACCAGAACACAGGCACAAGCTCCCCCAACCAGGAAAACAACACGGGACAGCAACCCAACCCCATCAACACGGGCAGACTCCACAACCAAGAACTACGACTTTGAGAACTTTTCATTTTTATTTTTTTAATAAATCACACTGTTTATTCCCCCCGAATATTTCTACCTTCATATTAGCCTTTTGCGGTGCTGTGGGGTTTTCCTTTTTATTTTTCTTGTTTAAAAAAAAATCATTTTAAGATTTTTTTTTCTTTTTTTCACCTTTTTTTTTTGATGAGTTCTTTGATTTTGTTTTTTTATATATTCAGCTGTTTTTCCTATAGTTCTTTACTGGCTGTAGCTATTCATGAATATATATAAATCTTTTTCACATACGTCTATTTATCTTTGCTTTTTTATTTTTTCTTTTCTCTATTTTTTACCCACTTTTTCAACCCTCATTTTCTCTGTTCCCTCCCTTCTCCTCTTTTTTTTCCCTCTTTTTGTCTTCTCCCTTGTTCCCTTCACTGTTTCTTTTTTCACCATTTAAGTTAAATTGTTGAGCTCTCTTTGCTGTATTCCCCAGTTGGCACTCTGCTCATTCTCAGATTTCCAGATTAGGCATTAGCTAGCTCTGCTGTTAATTGGCCAATATCATTTTTGGTTTCCCTTGCTCACCAAGTCAGGAGAAGGCAATGGCACCCTACTCCAGTACCTTCGCCTGGAAAATCCCACGGATGGAGGAGGCTGGTGGGCCCACAGTCCATGGGGTCAATAAGAGTCGGACACGACTGAGCGACTTCACTTTCACTTTTCACTTTCATGCATTGGAGAAGGAAATGGCCACCCACTCCAGTGTTCTTGCCTGGAGAATCCCATGGACAGAGGAGCCTGGTGGGCTGCCGTCTATGAGGTCGCACAGAGTCGGACATGGCTGAAGCGACTCAGCAGCAGCAGCAGTTCACCATGTCAGTGTCCTGTACTCCTTTCTTTAGAACACTTTGGTTATAACTGTATGTGTGTAAGTATGTGTATGTGTCCCATTATGTCTATAATTACCTGCTTGATCTGCTTGATTTCCTCCCATTAGAACACAGACACAAGTCACCCCTAACAAGAAATCAACACAAACCACTCAATCAACCTTTCCCTCCAAGGGCAAAAACCAAAAGGAAGAAGGAATACAACACTAAAGCCTGGAAAAATGAGACCTCAAGAGGAGGAAGTTAAGGAAAAAAAAATATGAAAAGACAGAGAAATACAGCACAAATGAAAGAACAAGATAGAAACTCACAAGACCAAATAAAGAGGAAATAAGTAACTTATCTGGAAAAGAATTCAGAATAATTTGGAGTAAAGATGCTCCAAAGACTTGAAAATAGAATGGAGAAAATGTAAGAACTATTTAACACAGTTAATATAATCACAAAGAACATAGAAGAAATAAACAATAAGCAAACAGAGATGAATAACACAATTACTGAAATTTAAAATACTCTAGAAGGCAATGGCACCCCACTCCAGTACTCTTGCCTGGAAAATCCCATGGGCAGAGAAGCCTGGTAGGCTGCAGTCCATGGGGTCGCTAAGAGTCAGACACAACTGAGCAACTTCACTTTCACTTTTCACTTTCCTGCATTGGAGAATGCAGGAGAAGAAAATGGCAACCCACTCCAGGGTTCTTGCCTGGAGAATCCCAGGGACGGGGGAGCCTGGTGGGCTGCTGTCTATGGGGTCGCACAGAGTCGGACACGGCTGAAGCGACTTAGCAGCAGCAGCAGCAGAAGGAACCAATAGCAGAATAACTGAGGTTATTCCTCTGAATGAGGAGTGAGCAGGAAGAGAGAGTGGTGGAAATAACTGCTGAAGAGCAGAATAAAGGGAAAAGAATTGAGGATAGCCTCAGAGACCTTTAGGACAATATTAAATGCACCAACATTCGAGTTATGGGGGTCCCAGAGGAAGAAGAAAAAAACAAAGGCACTGAGAAAAAATTTGAAGAAATTATAGTTGAAAAGTTCTGCAACATGTGAAAGGAAATAGTCAATCAAGTCCAAGAAGTGCAGACAGTCCCTTACAGGATAAACCCAAGGAGAAACACATCAAGACACATATTAATCAAGCTAACAGAAGGAAAAAAGAACAAGTAGCATACAAGGGAAAACCCATACAATTAATAAACAGATCTTTCAGCAGAAACTCTGAAGACCAGGAGGGAATGGCAGGATATATTTAAAGTACTGAAACAGAAAAATCTGCAACAAAGATTACTATACCCAGCAAAGATCTCATTCAAAATTGATGGAGAAATCAAAAGTTTTACAGACAAGCAGAAGTTAAGAGAATTTAGCACCACCAAACCAGGCTTACAATAAATACTAAAGGGACATATATAGCCAGTAAACACAAGAGAAAGGAAAGACCTACAAAAACAAAGCCAAAACAATCAAGAAAATGCCAATAGGAACATATGTATCAATAATTACCTTAAATGTAAATGGATAGAATGCACCAACCAAAAGATATAGACTGACTGAATGGATAAAAAAAAGCAAGACCCATATATATATTGTCTACAAGAGACCCACTTCAGACCTAGAGACACATACAGACTGAAAGTAAGAGGATGGGAAAGGATATTCCATGTGAAAAAGTCAGAGTGGCAATCCTTATTTCAGAATAAATAAACTTTAAAATAAAGAATATTATAAGAGACAAAGAAGGACACTACATAATGATCAAGGGATCAATCCAAGAAGATATAACAATTGTAAATATGCACCCAACATAGGAGCACCTCAATACATAAGGCAAAC
This sequence comes from Bos grunniens, assembly GCF_055505025.1. Lineage (NCBI taxonomy): Eukaryota > Metazoa > Chordata > Mammalia > Artiodactyla > Bovidae > Bos > Bos grunniens. The sequence continues at coordinate 61,447,317 of NC_141178.1, read as the reverse complement.
ATTAACAGGCATAAGAGGGGAAATCGAAAGTAAAATAGTCATGGAAGGGGACTTTAACACCCCACTTACACCAACGGAAAAATCATTAAAACAGAGAATCAATAAGGAAACACAAACCTTAAATGAAACATTAGGCCAAATGGATCTAATTTATATCTTCAGGACTTTCCATCCAAATGCAGAAGAATATACTTTCTTCTCAAGTGCACACGGAACATTCTCCAGGATAGACCACATCTTGGGCCACAAATCAAGCCTCAATAAATTTCAGAAAATCTTATCAAGCATCTTCTCTGATGATGACACTATAAGACTAGATATCAACTCCAGGGAAAAAACTGCAAAAAAACACAAATTCATGTAGATTAAACAATACATTACTAAATAACAAAGAGGTTACTAAAGAAATAAAAGAAATCAAAAGATTCCTAGAAACAAATGTCAATAAAAACACAACGACCCAAAACCTATGGGATTCAGCAAAAGCAGTTCTAAGAGGGAAGTTTATAATGATACAATCCTACCTCAAGAAACAAGAAAAGCATTGAATAGACAACCTAACTCTACATCTAAAGCAACTGGAAAGAGAAGAACCAAAAAAAAAAAAAAACCTAAAGTCAACAGAAGGAAAGAAATCAAAAAGATAAGAGCAGAAATAAATGAAAAAGAAATGAAGGAAACAATAGCAAAGATTAATAAAACTAAAAGTTGGTTCTTTGGAAGATAAAGTTGAAAAACCACTAGCCAGACTCATCAAGAAAAAAAGGGAGAAAATCAAATCAACAAAATTAAAAATGAAAAAACAGAGGTTACAATAGACAACATGGAAAGACAAAGGATCATAAGAGAATATTATGAGCAACTATATGCTAATAAAATGGACAACCTAGAGGAAATGGACAGATTCTTAGAAAAGTCCAACCTCCCAAGTCTGAATCAGGAAGAAATAGAAGTAATGAACAGGCCAATTACAAACATTGAAATCAAAACTGTGATAAAAAACCTCCCAAAAAACAATAGCCCAGGGCCAGATGGCTTCACAGAGGAATTCTATCAAACATTTAGAGAAGAACTAAGTCTTGTTTTTCTGAAACTCTTCCAAAAAATTGCAAAGGAAGGAACACTTGAAAACTCATTCTACAAGGCCACAATCACCCTGATACCAAAACCAGGCAAAGACAACACGAAAAAAGAAAATTACAGACCAATATCACTGAGGAACATAGATACAAAAATCTTCAACAAAAGTCTAACAAACAGAATTTAACAACACATTAAAAGGCTCATACATCATTATCAAGTCAGATTTATTCCAAGGGTGCAAGGATTCTTCAATATATGCAAATCAATCAATGTGATACACCATATTAACAAATTGAAAGATAAAAACCATATGATAATCTCAATAGATGCAGAAAAAAAGCCTTTGACAAAATTCAGCACCCATTTATGATTACAAATCTTCAAAAAATGGGCATAGAAGGAACTTATTTCAACACAGTAAAGACCATATACGATATGATAAGCCCATAGCAAACATTATTCTCAATGGTGAAAACTAAAAGCATTCCTTCTAACATCAGGAACAAGACAAGGGTGCCCACTCTCACCACTATTATTCAACATAGTCCTAGCTATAGCAATTAGAGAAGAAGAAGAAATAAAAGGAATCCAGTTCAAAAAAGAAGAAATAAAACTCTCACTGTTTGCAGATGACATGATACTATACATAAAAAAAAAAATAAACTTTCAGAAAATTACTAGAGCTAATCAGTGAATTCAGCAAAGTCACAGGATACAAAATCAATACATGGAAATCTCTTGCATTCCTATACACAAACAATGAAAAATCAGAAAGTGAAATTAAGGAATCAATCCCATTCACCACTGCAACAAAAAGAATAAAATATCTAGGAATAAACCTACTTAAGGAGACATAAGACCTGTATATGGAAAATTATAAGACGTTGATGAAAGAAATCAAAGATGATATAAACAGATGGAGAGCTATTCCATGTTCCTGGGTAGGAAGAATCAATATTGTGAAAATGGCTATACTACCAAATGCAATCTACAGATTCGATGTGATCCCTTTCAAATTACCAATGGCATTTTTCACAGAACTAGAACAAAAAAATTTCACAACTCATATGGAGATACAAAAGACCCCAAATAGCCAAATCAGTCTTGAGAAAGAAGAATGGAGCTCGAGGATTCAACCATCCTGACTTCAGACTATACTACAAAGCTACAGCCATCAAGTCAGTATGATACTGGCAGAAAAACAGAAATATAGACCAATGGAATGAGATAGAGAGCCCAGAGATAAACCCATGCAACTATGGGTACCTTAGTTTTGACAAAGGAGGCAAGAATATACAATGGGGCAAAGACAGCCTCTTCAATAATTGGTGCTGGTAAAACTGGACAGCTACATCCAAAAGAATGAAATTAGAACACTTCCTAATGCCATACACAAAGATAAACTCAGAATGGATTAAAGATCTAAATGTAAGACCAGAAATTTTAAAACTCTTAGAGGAAAACATAGGCAGAACACTCAGGGACATAAATCAAAACAAGATCTTCTATGACCCATCTTGCAGAGTAATGGAAATAAAAATAAGAGTAAACAAGTGGGAACTAATTAAACCAAAAACTTTTGCACAGCAAAGGAAACTACAAATAAGATGAAAAGACAACCCTCAGAATGGGAGAAAATAAGAGCAAATGAAACAACTGAAAAATAATTAATATCCAAAATATACAAGCAGCTCATACAACTCAATACCAGAAAAACAAAAAACCCAATTAAAAAGCAGGGAAAAGTCCTAAACAGACATTTCTCTAAAAAAGACATACAGATGGCTAACAAACACATGAAAAAAATACTCAAAATCACTTATTATTAGAGAAAAGAAAATCAAAACTACAATGAGATATCACCTCACACCAGTGAGAATGGCCATCATCAAAAAGTCTACAAATAATAAATGTTGGAGAGGGTATGGAAGAAAGGAGGCTTCTTGCTTGCTGGTGGGAATGTAAATTGATACAGCCACTATGGAAAACGGTAGGGAAATTCCTTAAAAAGCTAGGAATAAAACCACCCCCAGCAATCCCACTCATAGGCATATATCCTGCTGCTGCTGCTGCTAAGTCGCTTCAGTTGTGTCCAACTCTGTGCAACACCATAGACGTCAGCCCACCAGGCTCCACCGTCCCTGGGATTCTCCAGGCAAGAACACTGGAGTGGGTTGCCATTTCCTGCTCCAATGCGTGAAAGTGAAAAGTCAAAGTGAAGTCACTCAGTCATGTCCGACTCTTCACGACCCCATGGACTGCAGCCCACCAGGCTCCTCTGTCCATGGGATTTTCTAGGCAAAAGTACTAGAGTGGGGTGCCATTGCCATATATCCTGAGGAAACCAAAATTGAAAAAGACACATGTACCCCGGTGTTTGTTGCAGCATTATTTACAGTAACTAGAACATGGAAGCAGCCTAGATGTCCATCAACAAATGAATGGATAAAGAAGCTGTGGTGTGTGTACACAATGGAATACTACTCAGCCATAAAAAGGAACACACTTGAGTCAGTTCTAATGAGGAGGACGAACCTAGAGCCTATTATGCAGAGTGAAATAAGTCAGAAAGACAAATATAAATATCATATACAGACACATATATATGGAATCTAAAACTATGATACTCATGGATTAATTTTCAAGGCAGCAATGGAGAAATAGACATAGCAAACAGACTTATGGACATGGGGAGAGGGGAGGAGAAAGAGGGCAAGATGTATGGAGAGAGTACTACACAAGTTTACATTACTATATGTAAAACAGATAGCTAATGGGAATTTTCTATATGACTCAGGGAACTCAAACAGGGGCTCTGTGACAATCTAGAAGGGTGGGATGGGGAGGAAGATGGGAGGGAGGTTCGGAAGGGAGTGGACATGGGTGTACCTATAACTGCTCCTTGTTGATGTATGACAGCAAACCACAAAATTCTGTAAAACAATTATCCTTCAATTAAAGAAAAAATGTTTAATTTAAAAATACCTTTTGTGTTGTGATTGACAGACCTTGTTAAGAGGATGAAAAGACAAGTTACCAACTAAGAGAAAATGTCTGCCAACCACGTGCACAACAAAAAGTTAGTATCTAGAATATACAAAGAAACCTTAAAATTCAACAGTAAAAGACCAAACAGTTTACATAGAAAATGGACAAAAGGTACGACCTTGCAATGAACAGACTATTCAGATGACAAATAGGCACAAAAAATGCTCAACATTCCACCCAGTCACTAGGGAAACCAGAAAAAATACATATCTGGTTTGCAAGCAGAAAAGCAGTCATCGATAAGAAGGAATTATTCCTAAATCTTATGGGAGCTGCTCATATGATTGAATACTCACAGTTGTTATTTATTTAAATGTCTACTTAAATGATAGACCTTTAAACACAAATCATAATTGAATCATTGACAAAATTTTCTACAGACTCTCACACAGTAAAATTTAAAATAATTTGCCCTATTTATTTCAGAAAGAACAAACATGCTCCTTAAGATGAATGAATGTCCATCCATCCAACAAATGATAGGATCCTTTTGAATAAATCACATTCAAGTCAAATTCTAAGGATTTCCAAATATTTAGATCTTTTACACTTGAATTTTTTTGTGAATAGCCAATAGCTACATAAACAGTTTTAACATTTGTTCATGACTCCTGAATTAATATAGAAAATAAACCCACAGGGGCCATTTAACAAGGACTCTATGATCAATAATAATATCTAAGTGATGACTTTCCCAAAGAACTTTCTGAGATGACCTGAGAGATCCCTTGTCTTTATTGCTCCATCACCCCACAATCCCTGCCACTCCTTGCTCTTGCACACCCTCTGGAAACACAAGAAAATGACAAGATAAATAATATTTAGCAAAGTGTACTTGTTTCAGGTTTCACCTTGTGTGCAGGTAATAAACTTTTTAAAAATCTCCAATTCTGATGGCAGACAGAGTCTCAGGTCCCAACTCCATGAAAGCCCCTGGGAATGCCTGCAAGATATTAGGAATCAGGTCCCAGAAGAGCCGACATGGTCCCTGCTCCACAGATGAAGGAATTCAGGCCTGGGGAGGCTGGGGAACAACCCTCACAACTAATCCACAGCAGAGACAGTGTGAGAATCTAGGTCACTCAACTCCCGGCCTGCTGCTCTTTCCGGAACATTACACTCGCTCTTAGAATTACCAGGAATCACTTCCAATGAACAAAAATATTTATACAGTAAAAAGTGGATTAATGACACAATGAAAGTAGGTGGTAAGTAGTCATCTAGTCAAGGCAATTGGGAAATGCAATTTCAACTTTTTAATGGTAACTAAAACTCGCAATAAGCCAAGTCAGGATGAAATTCTCATTAGTCAATGTGGTCTCATACACAAAATTTTTTTTTAATTTCCTGGACTCTACATCCTACCAAAAAAAAAAAAAAAACACTAAAATGACCAACTTGCTACGTCATTGAAGAAATTTTGATATAATGGTGAGAAAATCCAAAAGATCTAAACATGGAAAGCAGGAAGTATGGGCTGGAGGAATTCAACTGGAATGGTGTGCTGACAATTCTGGGTCTTTTCCCCTCATGATGGTGGCCCTCAGTGCTATTTTATTAAAACTCACTCATTTGGTGGATTTTACAAAATACCATGATGCCTCTCCCAGAAGAGTATTTTTATTATTCACACTGTTGATGACTATAGGCTTGTTCACAAAAGTGCCCACACTAGGATTCACACCTCTCTTTGAAGCTCTTTTAATTTTGATTTTATCTTGTGCTCAGCCAGTCTAGGGAATGAAATTCATCTTTGGGTAATTGTGATCTTGGCTTAAAAGGACATTAAAAGAACTAAAGAAAGTAGATAGAACATCTGTTAGGATGACACAAAAAGGGTACATCTTAAAATATTTAGTCTATGCACCAGCCAAATAAAAGAATCCTCTTTTATAAATGTAGTGAATGATTAATGGGCCATTTCAAGGCCAATTAAAAATCTCGATACACAGATCTACAAGCAATACAAGTGCACGGCTGCAAGAGACAAAAGATAAGCAGATGGCAATTTCAGTGCCAACTGACTGGCAGAAAGAAACCATTAGCATATTGTAGCTTGAAAAATGAACAGGACCAGAAAGGTGATCAGAGTTCAGTTAGACATCAGCTGATGCAGATGAGCAAACAGAAAAAAAAAAAAAAAAACACAGAAACTAATGCAAGAAAGTAAGAAGGGAAAGGACTAGCTGGGTATGAAACGAAGGAACCAGTCACAGGACAGATATCTAAACGGGCACCTTGCTTCCCAAAAGCACCCATTAAATACAAAATAATGCAAGTGAAACAAAAGCCGGCACCATTCCTCCAAAAGGATTTTTCAGTCTCGACACATTGGAAGTCTGAAAATAATGTCTGGGTCTTTTGAAAGTAATTTCCCCCAGGAGTTATCAGGAAAAAAATTCATTTCTGTACCTTCTTTTCAGAGCACAGAAAAGGTTTTCATGACATTAACATTTCTAGGAGAAAAACAATTCTTTACTCAAATATGTCAATGGAAACAAGAAATTATTGATCTATTGCTACTTACGGTGTGAATTAATCACTCAGTCATGTCTAGCTCTTTGCGACCCCATGGACTGTAGTCCGCCAGGCTCCTGTCCACGGAAATCTCCAGGCAAGAATACCAGAGTGGGTAGCCATTCCGTTCTCCAAAGAATCTTCCTGACCCAGGGATTGAACCCAGGTCTCCCGCACTGCAGGCAGATTCTTTACCGCTGAGCCACCAGACAACTGGTGCTTTGAGAAACAGTTCAGTGCAGAAAACACTGACTGGTGAGTTGACTCAGGCTGGCTGTAGTACTGCACCTGGGGTGTGGGCATGAAGCTGGGTTACAGGAGCTACTTTGTGGCCAAGAAGCAACTACTATGAGGAGGAAAAAGAGGCCAACATGAAAGGGACTGAATAAGGAAAAGATATCACTGCACCTTGAGTAATGCAGCAACTCTAAGCAGACTTACCCAGCACTATGAGGGGCATATGAATAAACCATACACATGCACACACACCATGCATTAAGCTATCTAAGCAAGTTCTCAGTTACTCTCAGCCAAACATATTGCAAACTGATTCACCAAGTATTCTCAAAAACACGTAAGTTTCAATTTCCATATAAGGTGTAGATTGATTCATGAATGGAGTTTCACCTTTTCTGGGAATTTCAAGCAGAAATTAAAGACTTATTATGGTGTTAAAGGGCTTTCCAGGTGGCACTAGTTGTACAGGACCCACCTGCCAACATAAGGGACATAAGAGATGTGGGTTCAAGCCCTGGATCGGGAAACAGTTCCTGGAGGAGGGCATGAAAACCCACTCCAGTATTCTTGCCTGGAGAATCCCACAGACAGAGGAGCCTAGTAGGCTATAGTCCATGGAATTGCAAAAAGTTGGACACAATTGAACACAGCATGCACACTAGCAGACAGAGTATTAAAATGCCTAATTTGGGGGTCTAAATTTTGGGGAACCCTTAATTCCTGAGACGAATACACCGAAGAGTAGAGATATATTGACTTAACCTATTTCGGCAATAAAAACTTAATGGATTTTGACAATATTAATGCCTTATGCATGTTAGTAAACTGATGGATACTGGACAGAGATGAAGATCACAAAGACCTTCCCTCACATGCTCCCGCTGCAGCCACAGGGACACAGGACAGGACTCGGAGCCTGTAAGACTACAGTACTGCTTGGCCATCAGTACGTTAGGCTTCAGTGTAAGCTGCTGCAGAGAAATAAAGGGCCAGCAGAAGGGAAGGGAGAGCACAGAGAAAGCTACTAATAACCCAGGTAGAAAGGCTTGGACGTGAGTGCCTGACACCAGAGGCAGAAAGGAAGACGATCTGATATGTGTCAGAATTAAACTTCTAAGGACTTGATGAAGAAAAGGTAGCTGAGAGGATGATTGCCTTTAAAAAAGTTATTGATCCTTCTTCATTAAACCAAATATGCTTTCTGGCATATTTTCAAGGAAAAAATAAAAAGCCACTAAGTAAATTCTACTTACACAAACCTGAGTGTTTTTACATCAGACACTTTATCTTTAAAATTATCTCTCCCCCTCATTGCTTCTTAGCCTTTTGGCCAAGATCAAATGCAATATCTGTTCTTAATCAGCTTAAAATTATCTCTCCTTCCCTGGTGGCTCAGACAGTAAAGAATCTGCCTGGAAGGCAGGAGACCCAGGTTTGATCCCTGGGTTGGGAAGATTCCCCTGGAGAAAGGAATGGCAACCCACTCTAGTATTCTTGCCTGGAGAATTCCATGGACAGAGGAGCCTGGCGGGCTACCGTCCATGGGGTTGCAAAGAGTCAGACACAGCTGAACGACCAACACTTTCCTTTGCTTAGGTTGACACAGTTTTCTTCATGTACTCTTTCTCCCCTCCTAGCACGGAAGTGTTATTCTCTTTTTATTTTTTAGTATCTTACCATAATTTTTAGGAAGCCATCCTGAGTTACCAAAATCCAGAGTTAGTATCACTCTCCACCACAGAAAAGAGGCATGGCGATGATTTAGTGATGTCCTGGATGGCATCACCGACTTGATGGATGTGAATCTGAGTGAACTCCGGGGGTTGGTGATGGACAAGGAGGCCTGGCGTGCTGCAATTAATGGGGTCGCAAAGCGTTGGACACGACTGAGCGACTGAACTGAACTGAACTGAACTCTGTCCTGACAGTGTTTCCTTTGGTGGTCTGACTGTTCACGTCTCGCTGGCTTAAACTTGATCAGTGCTTGTTCATTCATATTTATCAACGTGTTTAAAAATGCTCTGCTTCCACTTCCACCTTTGCTTCCTGCATATCATATCTTCTTCTGGACTCAGTTTCCTACTTTCTGAGACACTATTTCTAGTACTTGTAGCACATACCCCTAAGCTTCTAATGAACTGACAGTGTAGCTTATGAATGAATTAGGTAGCTTCTAATGAATTGACAGGTTTTTTTTTTTTTTCCACTTGCTTATGTTAAACAGATATTTACTCAAAGTAATTGCTATGGCTTCCCTGGTGGCTCGGTGGTAAAGAATCTGTCTACCAATGCAGAAGACTTGTGTTTGATCCCTAAGTCAGGAACATCCCCTGGAGAAGGAAATGGCAACCCACCCCAGTATTCTTGCCTGGGAAATTCCATGGACGGAGAAGCCTGGTGGGTTCTATACAGCCTGTGAGGTCGCAGAAGAGTTGGACATGACTTAGTGACTAAACAATAACAATTTTTTACATTATATTTGACCTTTCATGAACTTTCAGTATATATTTTATCTTTCTATGAAAAAAATGCTCAATAATAACAGTAAGTTGATATCTGGATATTAGACATTTCTTGATATAAATCCTTCCCTTCCACCTGTAATTTTTCTATATGACATGGTTAGTATTTTAACACATATTTCCACTTCTACTTCACTTTTCCCTCATTTTATTTCTTCCTTTTAAATGTCTTATAGTGAAGTAGTGAAGTTGCTAAGTTGTGTCCAACTCTTTGTGACCCCATGGACTGTAGCCTACCAGGCTCCTCTGTCCATGGGATTTTCCAGGCAATAGTCCTGGAGTGGATTGCCATTTGCTTCTCCAGGGGATCTTCCCAACCCAGGGATCGAACCTGGGTCTCCCGCATTGTAGACAGACGCTTTACCGTCTGAGCCACCAGGGAAGTCCTTAAATGTCTTAGTTTCCTTTTTAATGATTTTAGTTTCTTTACTCATTGTGTTTAAAACCTTTACATCCTACTCTCCATCAGACAACATGATTCTTGACTTGTCCCTTTCTGAAGACTAGTCAGTGCCCTTGTAACCTTGAGCACATAACGACTGAATTTAAACTATAAGAAGCCAGAGCAAGCAGTTTTAGGACGTTATAGCAGCAGTTTTTGTTTTCCAAGCACTCCTGAACAGTCTCCAGATGGAAATAAATTGGAGTCTTCTATCAATTGACGTCTTTTTCCTGGGCTAGATGCCAGATTTAATAGTATTCATAATCACCTTCTTGCCAAATTGTTTTTAACCTACATTTGTTTTTTGTAAGAATTAAAAACACATTCTACAAACAAGTCTGAGTTTCTGACTACAATTATAAATTAAAATTATATACAAAAAAATACAAACTATTTATATCTTAGAATATTACATGAAGAAAAGCATAAAAATTCATAGTTGATTATATGCTGACTTGTCAGTAAATGGAGCATTAGAAAACAAATTTCCATCAAAAGCTACCAGACAAGTAAGCTTCCAAAGATCCCAAATGTCACACTCATACCTACACATGGGCACATACACACACACACACACAAGTACATATGTATGCATTTATATTCGTTGATTCATATTTTAAACTACATATGAAGTGATGTGTTAGCCACTCAGTCGTGTCCAACTCTTTGCGATCCCATGGACTGTAGCCTGCTAACCTCCTCTGTCTATGGAATTCTCCAGGCAAGAATATTACATATAAGAATATATAAAAAGGTAGATAGATAATTTCTAATTTATATTAAAAGCTTTAAATGAGAATCAAATAATATCCTAAGAAGTAATATTCAGCTCTTTAAGAAACATCTGATAGCTTAAATAAAGCTGTTGAAAACACATGCTTGCTTAACCCAAAATTTGCGTTATCTAAAATATACAAAGTGAGATTAAAACAAATTTTCATACTTTAATGATATCTGTGGTCCTATCTTACATGAAAGAAAACGTGGATTTCTTGGATGTTTCTCCTAGCAATGAATATTTATGATATTTGACCTAAAGTTGGGAAATATAATTATTAGCACTAAGTGATACTAAGTTATAAATGGAGCCTTTAATATTGGTCACAATGTCCTGTGATCTTGTTGAAACATAATTTTCCTCAAGAATTTTTACCTTTGAAACTTGGGAGTTGGATTAAATGATCCTCAAACATTCTCTCAGTTTTAACAGTTTATCATGATAAAAAGAAAAAAATCCTTAAATTAAAAAAAATGCAGATGATGAAAAGGAAATTGACCATATTTTTCACTAAACCACTAAAAAATCATTTCTGACATGATGCTCTTCCAAATGCAACTTTATATAATACACTTCATAGAATGAGGACAAAGAAAGGCATTTTACAGACACAAAGAAAATTACACACTGCCGTTGAATTCCTCCACTGTAAGGAACAGGCGCGGCCGTCAGTGAAGTCCTCTGGGGTGTTCACACGTGGCCACTTCGAGCACAGTCTCAGTGAGCTCCCCTGGCCACAGGAAGTCATGGTCACACTACAGCCCTGAACCCAGATGCTTGGGCTGGCACGCAAGGCTTTCAACTGTTAAAAGTGACTATCGATGTTTATTTTAAATCTCCTGAGTTAAAAGTATTTGAGTTCTTCTAGTTTACCTTCTCTGTCCATTTTGACTCCAGTTTTAGTTACCAATCAACAGATAAAACAGAGGCTCACTCGGTGACATATTCTCAACAGAGTAGATACATTTCTATATTTTTAAGTTCTTTTCTATAATTTTTAATTTATTTATATATTTCTGGCTGTGCTGGCTCTTCATTCTTTCAAGGGCTTTTTCTCTAGTGGCAGTGAGTGGGGCCGCTCTAGTTGCAGTGCTCGGGCTTCTCTTTATGCTGGCTTCTCTTGTTGCAGGGTGTGAGTTCTAGGGTGTGCAGGCTCCAGTAGTTGCTGCCCTCGGGCTCCAGAGTACAAGCTCAGTGGTTCCGGGCTTAGCTGCTCCAAGACATATGGGATCTTCCCAGACCAGGGATAGAACCTGTGTCTCCTGCATTGGCAGGCAGATTTTTTGCCACTGAGCCATCAGAGAAGTCCTACGTTTCTGTATTAATGTGATTTTGTAAAGCACTATATTCATTGATTATAGATAAATAACTAAGATGAAACGAACACACATTTGCTTTTTGAAGGTGCTCCTGTATCCTTATCACACCAGCTGTGCTGAACAGAAGGCACCTGCCTTCTGACAGTGTCCAATCAACAGTCACTGCATGGAAAGACTAACTCACTGGGCCTCTGTACTGCCCAGTGGGCAATTTCAAAAATGCTGCAGTCCACGGGGTTTCAGAAAGTCGGACACAACTTAGCAGCTGAACAACAACTACCTTCACATCCGTGTGCTAATGGTCCTGGATCTGGGCATACGACATCTTAAGGGCAAGGGCGGCAGAGTGGCCTTGGGTGGGAGACACCCCCTATGCTCACTTATTCCACATGGTGCCCAGCAGCTAGCATCGGGAGCAGGACGCTGACCGTTACCTGATAATTTGTGGGGGTTTTTGGTGTGCCGGGAAAAATCACAAACAAGAAGATGCCAACAATGCTAAACGTACACTCAGATGGGGTGAAGGACACATCAGAGCAGAGGAGTGAGAGTCACCTGGCAGAGCTGTGAGACGAGGGGCCCGAATGGGGCTTTCATTCAGTCTGTTTAACGAAGGAAGAAAGGAACTGAACTGACATCCGCATGAGAGACAAGGAAAGCTTCGAGGCTTGGCCAGAGGGTCGGGCTGTCTTTGGAACCTCTCTCATCTCTTCTTTAATAAAAAGTTAAAGAAAAAGGAAGTCTTGGGAATCTTTAGATTTATCAGCAAGGAAATTGCTGAGAACCGAGGAAAATGTCTGTCTTCACCATTCCCTTTGAAAGTCACTTCTAAGAGACACATAAAAGTGCAGTGGACGATCTGGGTCCTGCATGAGTCTAGAGCTCACAACAAAAGCTTTCTCCCTAACACGCTGGACTCGCAGTAACCTCTCTTGGCGAAAGCAGACGAAGGCACACCATAGACCGGGATTTATTTATTTTGGAGAAAATCATAGGTTTTTGTACTTATGCATTTGCTTTCACTTACAATCTCTTTAATGAGTCCACGTGAAAAGAGCTCCCAGCAGGATGTTAGACAACTTGTTATTATGCAAAAATCTGAAAAATGAAAAATAACTTTTAGCTACCACTGAATAATGATGAGTTTAAGGGGTAATTTTTTTTTCGCCTAATTATGAACGTAAATACATTTAAAAGTATTGTCCTATACTTCTCAATATTGTACATTTATCATCTTTGATAATTAAAAAAATTCAATAACAACAACAACAACAAAAGGATTTTGGGGAGAAAGGGTGATAACAAAGCAAATGCCAACTATGCAAGGATTTGTTTTAAAGAGTTACATGTACTCATCTCTCACTATTTGATATTTTCTCCTTGCTCCTTTGAGTTTTTTGTTTTGTTTGGTTAGAGATCACAAATGCTGAAGAAAAATTCACAGAAATAAGGTTTTAAACAGATAGGAAATCAAGATGGATGGTGTATTCATCAAAAAGAACAGCACAATAAAACATTCATGATGCAGCAGCCTGCAGAGGAGTCCTGGTTACGGGGATGTGGTGGATGGCAGCCCTCTGCACTTCAGCTTTCAGCCAGCTGAGGTTTTACTAAACTAGAGTCCCAGCTGGTGCTGCTGCGGCCGCTGGTCCTCCAGGCCAGTCCCCTCCCCAGGCCTGGTTTTGCTATCCAGGGTGCCTCCAGGCTTCCTCTCCCTGGTCAGCTTCCACCAGGAGGTGATGGAAGAAGTCTAAGGCAGTGCAGACCCAGAACACAGGCTTTCCTCCTCTCTGATCCCCGGACATCCCTGCACCGTCTGGCCATCCCACTTCCCGTGCTGTGACCAGAGAAACTATGGCTCCACTGGGATCAGCTAGGGACTGTCGGGTCTACAGCACCAGTGAACGCATCTTCCACAGAAAACACGGGGATAAAGGAGGACAAGACAGCAGTCTCCACAGCACAGAGGAAAGACAGCCCCATGCCACTCACATCTAGAGCCTGGAGGATGGGAGCAGAGACCCTCAGACATGTCTAGGAGATGCCAAGTCAGCCACACCAGCCTCTCACTGAGTCCTCCTTAACAACAAGTGTTCCCACCTCAAAATGAAGTGAGGTCATCTGACCACGCTCTCTCATCAGTGTTCTGCCTGTAGCTTCACTCTGACTGTTTTACCTGTTAGAGGTGAAGGTGAAGATGAAGGGCAGCCACCAGAGCCATTCTTTTTATGGGTTTAGAGACACGATGCACAACTGAGTAGATAAACATTTTCCCCTGACTCTTTCTATTTTGATTCCTTATACTCATCTTCCCCCACCCTACCCCATTCACCAAGTGAAAGTGAAGTCGCTCAGTCGTGTCCGACTCTTTGCGAGCCCATGAACTGTAGCCTACCAGGATCCTCCATCCATGGGGTTTTCCAGACAAGAGTACTGGAGTGGGTTGCCATTTCCTTCTCCAGGGGATCTTCCCGACCCAGGGATCGAACCCGGGTCTCCCACATTGTAGGCAGACTCTTTACCGTCTGAGCCACCAGGGAAGTCCCATTCACCAAACTCATAAGCAATGACTGGAGAAGAACTCGTGGGCAGTTAGGTTAGGGAAGGTGTGCATGAAATTCCTTCCCCACCACAAACCCTAACCCTATCTCAGGGAATACTGGAACAGAATATCAATGGTGGATGGAGAAATAGCTCATAGCACATTGTGGCTCAACCTTGGGGAAAGCCACATCATTTGGACAATTTATGCATGTTTCATTTTTGCCAGGCTACAAGCTCACTTCATTATTTTACAACTAGTATAGTTCAATGTGATAACAACAGAACAATAACTGTTGTTCATTCTCTCACCATCTTTAAAAGGCTGGAAATTGCATCAATAATCAGAGAATGGAAGATGGTATCTATTTCTGAGACAGTGGGTGGTGGTGGTTTAGTTGCTAAGTGGTGTCTGACTCTTGCAATCCAATGGACCATAGCCTGCCAGGATTCTCTGTCCACAGGATTCTCCAGGCAAGAATACTGGAGTGGGTTGTCATTTCCTTCTCCAGTGGATCTTCCTGATCCAGGAATCAAACCCAGGTCTCCTGACGGTAGACCAGAAATAACTGTTTATCCAGCAAAACAAATCAAGGAAAAAAAAAAAAAAAACTAGCATTTCCATTGTTACTGATTTTGAATCAAGGTATATAAATATTGAAAAATCATTGTCAAAGATTTTTCTTAATTTTATGTAAATGGTGACAAAATGTTCCAAATTCATGTTATTTCAGCATTAGTTTCTGTCATACACGTTATTATGTTCCCCAAATCAGAGATTACTTCTACTTGTTAATTCTGTAACTTCTTGTCTCCAACAGATTAACAATCACTCTTTAAGTCTCAGTATCTTTTTCTATAAAATTGGGACATGATATGATAGTAATAATTATTATTTATCCCCTGTACTACTATCTCAGTGATAGCACTAAAACAGTAATATTGTTTTGGGAGTCTGTTGAGCAGGGATGCAAAAACGTATATCTGTGTTCTGTTTTTTCTTTCTTTTGTCCAACTTCCTGAAGTTACTCTTCAGAACATTTCTGCAGTGTTTCTGGTGATTTCTGCTTGCAGAAGTTTTCCTTTGATTGCTTTACTCCCAACACAGACCTAAAGAGCACTTCTTTCTGTATTGGGAGGGTTGTATAATTATTTGCTGCTGATGTCGTCTGTCAAAGATACTTGGTCAAAAAAATAATATTTTGGCAACATTCTCTGCCTGGAAATTAATAGAAGGACCGACATCTCTCGTGGGACAGAAACATACATGTTGTTAAGAAAGGAAAACTGTGAATGAGTTTTCTTAGGAAGAAGTTCTGAGAAGGAGAGAAAAATGAATCTTCGGCCCGAATTTTAGGTGAATGTTCCAGAAAGCACCCATTGGAAATTAAAGAGACTTCTGAGAAGGAGAGAAAACTTCATACTCAGCTAAGACTCCCCGAGAAAGTCTCTCAAAGATGCCTCGGCCTTGGTAAGGTGAATGCCTGGTAATGAAGTTGTCTCCCGGGCTGGCCGGCTCTGGGTCCATCCACGCCACTCCATAAACCCCTAGCAGGACGTAGTTAGGAGGCTGTTCTCTCCAAACCAACAAAATCAATGTGTTTGCAGGCACGACCAGTGTTCCTTCTGGACACAGAATACCAAGGTCGTCTTCTTCTTGATGTTTTACTTTTTAAACTTTTTTACAGACAGAATCACTAAAGATTCCAAAAGAAGCATACAGCAATAGAGATGCAGGTGTAGAGAATGGATGTGTGGACATGCAGGGGGGTGGGAAGGGGAGGGTGGGATGAATTGGGAGAGTGGCATTGACATAAATACATTTCCATGCATAAAAAAGACAGCTAGTGGGAAGCTGCTGCATAGCACAGGGAGCTCATCTCGGTGCTCTGTGATGACCTGGAGTGGTGGGATTGAGGGGGGACGGTGGCAGGGAGGCTCAAGAGGGCGGGAATATAAGTATACATATGGCTGATTCACACTGCTGTATAGCAAGAACTAACACAACATTCTAAAGCAACCATACTCCAATAAAGAGAGGAAAAAAAAGAAAAAATAGGGCACTAAAGCAATATTGTTTCAATTGTATAAAAACAAACGGGTATGTAAATATGTATTAAAAAAAAAAACAGAATAAAAGTACATACACCAAGGAAAAAAAGAAGCATGCAAAACACAAACTATGGCTTGAGGAGGTCAGTGTGCACGTTCAAGATAAACACAAGGAGCCTATGAACCAAGGAAGCCCAGATCTCAGCAATCTGCAAACCGCAGGTGCCCCAGAGAAGAACAGCCCAGCTGCCAGGGTCCCCAGCACCAATCGGGAGTTATTCGACCAAATATCAGAATCCTGAGCGGTTTGGCAGAGGCCTTCCTGCAATTTCCTGCCTGTGCATCAAGCTCTAAACCTGCTTGAGCATTTCAAGTCATGTGGCTCCACCAAATGTGCAGAGATTCCTTTCCTTGGCAATGTGATTTAAAAAAAAATAGTTTATGACGCTTAAAGATATGGCTTATCTACCAGAGAAAAGCCTAACTTTGGTAAAGTTCCAGGATTTTCCACTCATTCCTTCTGTTCGCAGGGAAGATGAAGACATGGGTTTTGTGCTGCCTGTGTGGGCCTGCTGCCTCCCTTAGAAGGTTGTTCCCATGCAAGTTGGGGGAGGTGGGGGACCTGTCACAGGATTGTCCCACAGGGGCTTCCATCAAGTCCCACCAACAAGGACCTAGTCTTTGTAACCTGCTGCTGCTAAACTAGTTACGTGAGGATGTGGGGTGACAGGCAGAGTCATCCTGAATTTCTTCAGACTGAGAAGAAAAGCTATGACAAACCTAGACAGCATATTAAAAAGCAGAGACGTTACTTTGCTGACAAAGGTCCATCTAGTCCAAGCTACGGTTTTTCCAGTAGTCATGTATGGATTTGAGAGTTGGACCATAAAGAAAGCTGAGGACCAAAGAACTGATGCTTTTGAATTGTGGTGTTAGAGAAGACTCTTGAGAGTCCCTTGGACTGCAAGGAGATCCAACCAGTCAATCCTAAAGGAAATCAGTCCTGAATATTCCTTGGAAGGACTAATGCTGAAGCTGAAGCTCCAATACTCTGGCCACCTGATGAGAACTGACTCATTAGAAAAGACCTGGATCTGGGAAAGATTGAAGGCAGGAGGAGAAAGGAACGACAGAGGATGAGATGATTGGATGGCATCACCAACTCGATGGACATGAGTTTGAGCAAGCTCTGGGAGCTGGTGATGGACAGGGAAGCCTGGAGTGCTACAGTCCACAGCGTTGGAAACTGAACTGAGAAATACCTTAATAGAATAATTTTACTTTAACATTTAAGGTCTTATTTCAACAAACAATTTCAAAGTTACAGGGAAAAAAAAATTCTGATTTGAAACTGAGCTGTGTACACCAATTCGCCTCATTCTCTTTCGAGATTCCACAGAAATAACAGCCCAGATGGTGAATGCAAATAAATAAACACATAACAATCAAAAGGCCAGAATGGGGGAGGTCACCAACAGGCAGAAGATTTCAGCAAACTCTGGAAACACATAAAATTCATGGGAGAAGGATGACAGATGAAATGAATGAGATGCCCCTGCTTAGAGAGAGCCCTGAGGCAGGAAGCACCTGACTGTCTGGGCAGAGACCCCGTCCTTGAGGGTGGGGGCAGGCATGGAGGAGGGGCTGCAAGCAGAGGGGCTCACAAAGCCCTTGGTGGAGAAATACAGCTGACTGTACCCGGCACACCTATAAGGACACCAACTGCTAAGAGGAAAATATACGTTGCCCAATCGCATCAGTCGTGTCTGACGCTTTGCAACCCTATGGAGTACAGCCCGCAAGGCTCCTCTGTTCATGGGGATTCTCCAGGCCAGAGTACTAAAGCAGATTGCCATTTCCTTCACCAGGGCATCTTTCCAACCCAAGGGATCAAACACAAGTCTCCTGCATGGTAGGCAGATTCTTTACCACTGAGTCACCAGAGAAGCCCAATAGGAAAATATACATATATAATCCTTATTGTTAGTATAAATGCCTCTCTAAAGAAGCTGAACAAACTGACAGAAGAAAAGTAATGGGTTTTGGGTGAAGCTGGACTTGAGAGAAATCCCCTCTTAATATATTGGGAGGAGAAATCTGCCATTTTCCCACCCAATTACCCAAACTAAAACTCCCACCAAGGGGAAATTTTGTAAGAAAACAGACCTGCCTAACAGAGGGCAGGAGACATTGAGACCACCTGCCCAGTATCTTCAAGTATGAACAGACAAGCGAGGAGAGCAGGAAAGAGCAGGCTGGTCAGGACCAGGACAAAGACAGGCCAAGGCAGAGAGAAGAAAAACTAGGAATGACTCTCTGAGTTCACTCAGGTGTCTATCCAAACACACTGTACCCTTTTCCTCCCAATAAAACTCTACTTGTCTCACTGCTTTCCATCCCTATGTGGAAACTCCTTTCTACACAGCTGACCATACTCTTCATCACAGGACTCCAGCAAGACAAACAAAACGAAAGCATGTATTAAAATAAATTAATTAAAAAATTAAAAAAAATTTTTAACTAAAGGATGTGATTATATGCGTTATGATTCCTCTGCTTCTTTATGCAAACATGCATGACTGGAACAAAGACTCGAGGAAATGGCTAACTAGCTTTTAATTTAAATATTTTGTATATTAACATTAAAGGACATCCTTGTAGAAACCTTCAAACTACTAATTCAGACTGTTTTTCAGATCTATTTTAATTTAGATAGATTCCCAATTAAGTTGAGCTGTGTAATTCTTCATTTGCTTTCTTTTTGGAAAACACACTATATTTTCAGGATGCAAGCCGAGTCACCACTTAATGCCTCGTCCAGATTGTAAAAGTGAATATGCTGGTTTATGAACAACCTAGGCCTGCTTTTCCTCTTTCCTACTTTTTAAGCTTCTTTTGAACAACTTCTTTGTTAGAATTGTCACCACAAATAAACTGAAGTTCAGCAGAGGTACTTTTCATTAACACTATTCCCTCCACCACCATCAGGCGTGCACACTGTGTGGCCTGCACGGGCACATGGTCCCCAGACTGAAGGTCACAAAATCAACAGAGCTCTCTGCTGGGAGGGTAACTCACACACTGAGCCTACTACAAGCAGGGCCAGAGACAATGGAAGGGTTAAAAGAGAACACAGTGTTTTATTCGATATCATACCGTGATATCAGGAACACGTCATACAGTTACACTTCTCATCAGTAGAACTGTATTCCACAGTAATGAAAAGAATCGACAAATATTAATTTTCAAGTTGAATATTTTATATGAGCAATTTATACTAGGTCCTTCGTAAGGAACGCATAACTTCTTCCAGCACAGACCTACTAAGAACCTGCTAATCACAGCCTATTTGCTTCCTCCAATGTGCCCCTGGAATAAATCTCCCTACTTCCAGACTCACCTACCGGGATGGCTGGTAGGTTGGATGCTCTCTGATGGACTTCAATCTCATACACGGTAGGATATGCCTAGTGTTTGAATTCACCACTAATGAATGTGGAAAATGCACCAAAGCAGATGTTGTTCCCAGCAGGGAAATAAGACAACCCAGAGAGTTCTATCTGATTATAAACCAGATGTCTTTAAACTGTTTGTCCATATAATTTGACAAATTTCCTAACAAAATTTTTTCAAAAAATATTTTTATTACTTTATACTAATTCTAAAGTGTTAGTCACTCAGTTGTGTCCTACTCTTTGTGACCCCAAGGACTGTAGCCCATCAGGCTCTTCTGTCCATGGAATTCTCCAGGCAAAAATACTGGAGTGGGTTGTATATGATATTTCCAGTTTGGTTTGTTTGACGTATGTTATGGCTTTAGCCTTGTCAGGTAAGGAGAAATTTAACTTCAGTTTTCACTCTCTTCTCAACTTGATAACATTGCCAGCCTACCCTCTCCTGCAACCTTATTTTTACTACGCTATTGAAAATCCTAACATTTCTAGGCATACATTACAAATAGATAAATGTAAATGGTGACTTGAAAGAATCTGAAATCTGTTTAAATCATTTCAAAGAATTTAGACATTAATGAATTAGTAGCTATTTCTTCATATGTTGAAAGCAGAAAGCCATCATTTTGAAAGTGAAAGTGTGAGTCTCTAAGTCATGTCCAACTCTTTGTCATCACCTGGACTGTAGCCCACCAGGCTCCTCTGTCCATGGAATTCTCCAGCCAAGAATACCACTATGGGTAGCCATTCCCTTCTCCATAGAATTTTCCTGACCCAGGGATCGAACCCATGTCTCCCACATTGCGGGCAGACTCTTTACCATCTGAGCCACCTGGGAAGGCAGAAAATTATCACTAGTGTCATTTTATATTTTTCCAAATACATTCTCCTCAGATAATTTCATTTATACCCATGGCTTCAGTTAATATCTCTATGCAGCAGGCACACAAACTACATCTCCAGATTAACCCCTAAGATCTAGATTCACACACCCAACAGCTTCTTCCATATCCCCTGGATACCTACCATGGTGCCTCAGATCCAGTGTGTCCAAAACCAGCTCATCATCCTTCTTCACAGCACCCGCTTTGCTCAGCTGTTACTGTCTAGTCAATGGAACCGCCATGTAGCCACGTGTGCAAGTGAAAAAGTAGCGTCACCACCTCTTCCCTCACTCCATTTTTCTATTCGGCTCCATATAATTTTGATTTTGCCTCCACACATCTCTTGAATGCATCCCAGTCTCCTCCCACCCACTGCTCCCAGTCTAGACCAAGCCTCCCCTCTGGAGCTGTGACATAAGAACCACCCTAT
Organism: Bos grunniens; assembly: GCF_055505025.1. Lineage (NCBI taxonomy): Eukaryota > Metazoa > Chordata > Mammalia > Artiodactyla > Bovidae > Bos > Bos grunniens. Next base: position 61,426,012 of record NC_141178.1, on the reverse strand, counting down.
TGGTCCCATATCCTTGTGCCCCTCTCCTGTGCAAACACACCCTGAAGCTCTTAGTGCTTTCACTTTATAACAAAGGTACAATTAATTCCTTGACGGAGCCCAAGCCCCTTCATAATCCTGCCCAAACATGCTTCTCCAGCCTTCTCTCCGTCGTCTCTTGCCTCGTCCCACTCCACCCTGGTCTCTCAATCTCATATTTGCCATACTCTGCACAGCTGTCTTCTCAGCCTGGTTACCTGTCCCTCCTTGTTTGCCTGGTGAATTCCTACCCAGGCTGTGGATCTCAGCTGTGTCGTCTTCTCCAGTAAGCCCTCCCCGAGCGCTTGTCAAGTCCCCTACTCCCGGCTCTCATAGCAACATACGGTTGTGGTTTTATTATACCCGAGCGAGTCTCTGACCCCCATCTCTCTCCCCTAACTAGATTCCGAGCTCCATGAAGACAGGCCACGCCAGGGGTAAGCTCATTTCCACATCCCCAGGGTCTTAGCACAGGCTTCGTAGACAGCTCTCAACTTATAGAGAATGAATAAACCAGCCAGTGTTTTTATATAAGCTTCACCTTCACAAACATGAACTCTTAGCCACATCCTATGGAATAAAACAGAAGATGGGTTTATGAACCTTAATAAAAAATTACTATAGGCGCAGCATCCTATTTCCCAGGGTTCAGTGGTAAAGAATCCACTTGCCAAAGCAGGAGACCCAAGAGATATGGGTTCAATCCCTAGGTCAGGAAGATCCCTTGGAGAAGGAAATGGCAACCGATTCCAGTATTCTTGCCTGGAGAATCCCATGGACAGAGGAGCCTGGCAGGCTACAGTCCATGGGGTCGCAAAGAGGCAGACACTGATTGAGAGACTGAACAACAAAGTGTCTGAAAAGGGGCACCGAGGAGGCAGCTGACTGGGGGATCCACTGTGTTCCGTTCCCACATCCACATGCTGGATGTGCCCTGTGACTCCAAGTCTCCATGCAAATCAGGTAACATTAAAATATGCATTTTCAAGCTTCACTGGACAACAGCAAGCAAGAACGATGTGTTAGAGCAATAAATTATTCATACAGTTTAGAAGTTAATTAGGCTTCTGAATGGAGATTCTTATTTCAGAGCACAGTAAATTATTCTAAGTGATTTTAAAGGAAAAATAGACTGAATTATCATTATCCATTAGGTTCAAGAGAAAAGCTTTCTAGTATCTTCTTTGCATGCTGTGCCAGAGTCGATGGCAGTGGACACTATCAAGATGTATCCTACAAGGACTGTGTTTATGCTTAAAGAGTTAACATCAGTTAAAAATCACACAAGTAGAACTCCTCAAGAACTCACTTCAATCCGAAATCAGAATAGTTATCAAAAACGTCATGATTCTAACACACTTTAGCTATAGTCCAACTGAGAGTTGTAAAAAGTGCTTCACCCTCTTATTTCAAGTCTGTATTTCTTTTTGCCTGAACTAATAGCTATAACTGACTTGATGGACATGAGTTTGAGCAAGCTCCAGGAGTTGGTGATGGACAGGGAAGCCTGGAAAGCTGCAGTCCATGGGGTCACAAAGAGTCGGACACAACTGAGTGACTGAATTGACTGACTGAATAGCTATAAATGGTCCATCTGAACCATCTCTTCTTCCCCGTCTGCCATATTGGATTATCTGGTAACTCTGGCAGAACGAACACATGCTCATGATACCATGGTCTTGTTAGGATTACAAATGTCTCCCCTACATCTTTCACTGGAGTGAAGGGTCCCCAAGATCTAGTGCCACCATGTGACTCCTCTCAACCCTCATGGTCTAATAACTGCTCTGACAAAATTTATACGTGCCTATCTCTGAATCTACCTGACTCTTTTCTTTCTACAATGTCTAATGCTTAAAATATTTTCTCATGCATTTAGGCTCAATTCAAATGGTACTCTCTCCACTGAGAGCTACATGATTGCTCATGCCAAAGGTAACTTCACTTTGCCTCAATCCCCTAGCATACTAGTGAGCTATACTGAGTGTCTGTGAAGTGTGAGACAAGATCTTGACCTTCTCAGAGATTAGAGTCTGGCAAGAGGAAAAAGACAAGAAATCAATGATCACACCTAACAGATATGTGTTCTGATAATGGGATGCAAAGAAGACCACAAGAGGACAGATGACTTGAATCTGATTTAAAGATAAAGGTGTGTAGAGAATAGGATTCTTCAGGTAGTTTTTATGGACAGGCTGTGCTTACTGGATGTGAAAGAGGAAAGACAGTTTAAGAAGTGAGAAGACAAGTCTCTGTGGGCACTGAGGCAGGAAGGTGATGACTCCTACAGAACAGAAGGAGTGGGTCAGAGGCCTAAGAGCTTTGGAGCTTCAGGATGATGAGCTGGGCGGGGAGACCACTCATCTCTTTCGTGCTCAACAAGGAAGCTTGAATCTAACCCTGAAAGTCATCAGGGCACACTGAAAGGTTCAAAGAAAAGGAACTTCTTTTTAAAATGTATTTATTTGGCTGCACTGGTTCCTGGCTGCTGCATGCGCTTCTCTCTGCTTGTGGTGAGAGGGGGCTACTCTTTAGTTGTGGGGTGAGGGGTTCTCACTGCAGTGGCTTCTCTTGTTGCAGAGCATGGGCTCTAGCGTGTGTGGGCCCCATTACCTGAAGATCCTGGACTCTAGAGCACAGGCTCAGTCGTTGTGGCACATGGGCTCAGCTGCTCCACTGCTGTGGGATCCTCCTAGACCAGGGATCGAATTCATTCCTCCTGCATTGGCAGGCAAATTCTTACCACTGAGCCACCAGGGAAGCCCTAAAGAAAGGGAATTCCTTAATGAAATTTTCATTATAAAAACATTATTCTGGTAGCACTGTGAATAAATTGGAAATTAGCTTAAGAAAGAGACATACACACACAAGCTAGACAAGTGGTTTCAATTCAGGAACAAGGGATGTTTCACAACATGGGCAGCTATGGCTGTTGGTTACACCCAGAGCTGATGGCACTATGGGCATCTTATGGGAAGAGGCCAGGAAGTGACTCAAAGTCCCACACTTGCAGGATGGCTCATCTGTCCATATACCCAGGGAGCAAAGTGCTGAGCTGGACCCTGGCTTGATCTTTAAACAGGAAAGGGTGGTGGTGACTTCTGGTGACACTGTGTGGACCACAGATCAGATGGCTGCTTCTGAGGCCGGAAAAAAACAACACAACAGGAAACAATTAAAAGGGTGCCAGAGAAGCTGATGTGGTACATACACACAGTGGAATACTTGTTGTTCAGTCACTCAGTTGTATCTGACTCTTTGTGACCCCATGGACTGCAGCACGCCAGGCTTCCCTGTCCTTCACCATCTCCTGGAACTTGCTCAAACTCATGTCCATTGAGTCGGTGATACCATCCAACCATCTCATCCTCTGTCGTCCCCTTCTCCTCCTGCCTTCAATCTTTCCCAGCATCAGGGTCTTTTCTAATGAGTCAGATGTTTACATCAGGTGGCCAAAGGAGAATGCTACTCAGCCATAAAAAAAAATGAAATCATGCCAGAGTGAGGACAGTGTAGATGAGGAAGATGTGGGGTTCGGGACCTAAGGCGATGATAGCATCTTGGGAGGGGTCATGCCTACTTGTCGTGGGAGGAGCTCCTTTTCCTGAGCCTCTAGTTTCCATGCAGATAAAATCAGTCTTATAGGAGCACCAGGAAGTTGAGATTTGTCTAAACAGAATGGACTCTGGCCAACTGGGAGAGTCACAGGTGACAGGTGAGATGAAAGGGTGCTGGCACGGCAGATGCCTGAGGGCTCCCGGCCACTCCAGGCCCTGGGCCTCCTGCCTTGTCCTCCGCCTAACGGCTCAGATTAGAGGGGAGAAGCTCTGAGGATGGGAGCAAAGAGCAGGCACAGGAGGCCAGCATGCAACGGCCCCAGCCTCACACCTGAGCCTCCCCTAGCTCCAGGGCCCTGTCCCTTCTCTTCCCTGACTCTCACTTCAGAAGCAGCTGAAATAACCTGAGGTGAGGTTGGGGGCTCGGCTGAGGGATTGGGGGTGCTGAGTCAGGCTGGGGATGGTGGGGGGGTGTTGACAGAGAACCCTCCTGGTTTTCACCACTAGATCCAAGTGTGACATGTGACCACTACACCCACAGCAAAACTCTTCAGAAGAAAACAGGATGAGGCTATAGTAAAAAGATCCTCAAAAACCAACATGGGTCACTGGATGCACAAGATATATAAATTTGCTGTAAATGACTCTGTGCCAACAATGAGAGAATAGCGCACTGTGGGTGATGGTCCGCGTGTATGCCAGCCTCCTCTGGTTTTAAATTGGCTGCAGAAACCCAAATTCACTCTCCAAATGCATCCACAGCAATAGACTTCAATCTGTTCCATGAGACTCTTACCAACTCTAAAACTCCACAATTCTTGCAACATTCTGGGCTGGAAGACACTCTCAACTGAACCGTTAAATCCAATTTCCAACCACGGTTGATTGCCACGTGGGGATTTACACCTCAGAGGGAGCTAAAAATGCCTTTGACCAAAGCTTCCCATAAATAGATACTGTTTCCTCTGTGCCCATAACAAGGGCTTCATTTTATATTTCATTTCTGGATTTAAGTCACATACAGATTACAAAAGGCCTGTCAACCAAGAATAGAGCCGCTTACCGCAACTGGAAAAGAACCCAGAGCTGTATCCTTCACCAATGAGTTTTGCCGCTGTTTAAAATCCTGGGAATATTAGCCCTTCTTTAAGAATCAATTGCTTCTGTCTTGGATGGAAGCCTAAGAAATAAATTAATAGTGGATAAGCTTTTAACATGTAGAAGATAAGAGGATAGGAAAAGATATGAAGGCCAAAATCATACAGTAGTTGTAGGAAATAGTTAATGAATAAAACTGCAAAAAAGGTTCAATTGTTCAATCAGCAATGTGACTTATCTCTAAATTATAATCTTTGTTACTGTCAAATGATTCATTCCAAATGTAGAAGAAAGTGTCAGATGTCTAAATGTGGAATGTCATTGGAAGGAGCTTTCCAAATGCAAAATTTAAGACCCTCTTAGGTATATTCAATATTATGTTTTGAAAATTCATATGATTTGGTCATTGAGAGATTTATGATATAATAATCTGTAACACACTGGCCTTCCAGGTTACCCTTTCCAATAGAACCATCTAAATCCCTTCCCATACAGAGGCATGATAAAGGAAGGTAAAATAAACCAACTGGGGTTGCTGAGCCTCTAAGACCTAACACTTCAAACAAATGGCCTCCACCTAGGGGTGTTCACGGCCCAAATACAGGGTGTCACCCCAAGTAGAACACAGGTGTGTAAGAAGCTCCAGGTCTCCATGAAGGACCCGCAGTCCCAGGAAACACAGTCCTAGAAGATGGGGGGAAATTACACCCCCACACTGATCTCTAAAAGCCAACAGTAGTGAAGAAGAGACGCATTTGTGAAAAGTCAGTGTTCCTTTTCTGCTCTAAATCACTGCTGCTATGTGCAAAATTCTTGTTTGCTAGCATGCACTTTGGAGAAACATCCTTTGAGAAACATTGGTCGGAAGCACCGTGATATTGGGCTTCCCTTGTGGCTCAGCTGGTAAAGAATCAGCCTGCAATGCGGGAAACCTGGGTTCGATGAAAGGAAAGCTATCCACTACAGTATTTTGACCTGGAGAATTCCGTGGACTCTATAGTCCATGGGGTCTCAAAGAGTCAGACACGACTGAGGGAGTTTCACTTTCACTTTCACTGTGATATTATCTCAGACAGAGAAGCGCACAGTAAAAAATAAGAGAACTGTCAGACCTGAAATACATGCAATCAACTGAAAGAGCAACGTGGAGCTGGCAGTAGGCTGCATCCTCACATGAGCCAAGCTCCACCAGGCAGGGGTGGAGAATGCCAGGCTTGCAGAAGCAGAGCCCAATTCCAGTGGCTTGTCTCTTCAAAGTGGAGTGCGTTCCTTCATGGAAAAGCTTGGAGCTATGGAAGCAGTAGGTCTCCAAGCCACACAGTGCTCCAGGGTGCAGTGGAGGGGAGTGCAGATAGGGGATAAAAAGGGAAGATGGGCAAGGAGGTGGACATCCCCTGCTGCTGCTGCTGCTGCTGCTAAGTCGCTTCAGTCATGTCCGACTCTGTGCGACCCCATAGACGGCAGCCCACCAGGCTCCCCTGTCCCTGGGATTCTCCAGGCAAGAATACTGGAGTGGGTTGCCATTTCCTTCTCCAATTCATGAAAGTGAAAAGTGAATGTGAAGTCGCTCAGTTGTGTCCGACTCCTAGCGACCCCATGGACTGTTGCCTACCAAGCTCCTCCATCTATGGGATTTGCCAGGCAAGAGTACTGGAGTGGGGTCCCATTGCCTTCCCCTGCTGCTGCTGCTGCTAAGTCGTTTCAGTCATGTCCGACTCCATGAGACCCCATAGACGACAGCCCACCAGGGTCCCCCATCCCTGGGATTCTCCAGGCAAGAACACTGGAGTGGGTTGCCATTTCCTTCTCCAATGCATGAAAGTGAAAAGTGAAAGTGAAGTCGCTCAGTCATAAGGAGGGTCAAAGGCAAGGAGCACAGCCAACAGGAAGGTGACACCCTGAGGTGCCCAGCATAGATGTTTTCACGGCACTTTATGCACACACCCATCCAATATTTATCCAGTCCCAGCACAGAGGTTTTGGGGGATGTCCATCTCCCTGCTCCAAAGCTGACATCCTTGGGAGTAGTGAGAAAACATCATCTTCTCCTTCTCTTTCTGCTCGTCTCTTCCCTCCCTCCCTGGAGAATTTAATGCAGGGCTGCAGGAGAACAGTCCCCACAGAGAAAGACTATGATCCCAGCGTAATCTGTGTCACTCTGGTGCAAAACCAAAACTCTGTGAGATCTAGTGCCCTTGCTTGTGACAAGTGGAAATAATATTTTGGAGATTCGATGAGGGTGAATATATATAATTTGTAGAGTTACAGACACACAATACAGACTGATACTTAAAATCTGTGACCATCTTGACATCATATTTCTATTACTTCCTCCCTTTTCCCTCACTTTATATTTTAGTTTTTATATTAATAAAGATATACAATAGTTTTTGAAACCCAGTAACTTTTTAAGCCACCTGGATGTGAAACTTCAATTTAGAATCATAACTGATGTATAATAAGTCCTATTCTTTTCAATAATAAAACAATTGAAGGGCTATAGAGTCAGCTTTAGGTAGATTTTCTTTCTCTATTTCTGACTCAGAAAGGATATTATTAAAGCTTTCTCTGAAACAAAATTACGCGATTTTAAAAAGTAAATTTTATATTTATAAAAATCCTTCTGAGATGAATGGCAGGAATGACACAATTCAAAGAATCCGGTCTTATTTCTTCCATTCAATTTATGTGGAATAGCATGGTGCACAATGGAGCTCTGAGGGTGAAAATTCTGCAGAGCCACTTCTGATTAGAAATGTAAGTTCAAGTCAACTCTAGAAGGAAGTTGATTTTCACTTGGCCCATAGAGCAGATAAACTGGCATTTAAGCCTGAGTCCCTGAGAATCTTGGCTTTGACAGACACAAATTACAGTCCTTCCAAGAATATACTTTCATTTATATTTCTCCTTCAAAGTAAAAGGATTGATCGTCAGAAAATCCACTGTGATAAATAGCAGGAATTTTTTCATGGCTCTTCATTTTACTTTCAATTGACATTCCATTCCAGTATATTTCTAGATAAAATTAGTTTTAACACATAAGCATTCCTGAGCGATTACGGTATTACTCTCATTTGCCAAAATGAGGTGAGAAATATAAAGAAATGATAGAATTTGCCTCAAGTCACACATCTATCCCTGTTCATGCCACTGGCTGAATTGTAAGTCACTGCTTGGTAGTAAATGTGGTCAGAAGGGCTTTAACTGTTTCACGACACTGGGGATCAATTAACCTGTACAAATTATGTATTAAAAGGACGTCCAGTGCCTTTAAGGAGTGAAAGTACTGCTAAGGCCTTAGTTTAAAAATCAAAGCTTGACAAAGAAAAGAATCAGAAGCTATCAAAGGCATAGAGCATGAGGCTTCGAACTCCTATTATTTATTCCAATTATCAGAAAGCTCTAATTTTCCAGTTTTTGTTTTAGTATTTTCCATCCTTTTCTTTCTTCAGAGAAAAAACCTACAAAAGTAATTAGAACAATATTAGAAAGTCACTTCACCTTCACGTAACCTTTCATCACTAAGTCTCAAACCTGGTTGAACATCATAATTGTTTGGAGAACTTTTTTTTAATGTGGATGTGAGGCTCCCACTCTGAGAGATCCTAAGTTAACTGGGGCTGGTGGGACATGGTTATTGCTTCCCCCTTGCCCCACGAATTCTCCAGGTGATTCTTATAAAAGCTCCAGTGACGAACCACTGTTCTACCACAACGAGCTGTGCTGTTTAGCCGCTCAGTCATGTCCAACTCTTTGCAACCCCATGGACTGTAGCCCTCCAGGCTCTTCCGTCCATGGGATTCTCCAGGCAAGAATACTGGAGTGGGTTGCCATTTCCTTCTCCAGGGTATCTTCCCCACCCAGGGATCGAACCCAGGTCTCCCGCATTACAGGCGGATTCTTTACCATCTGAGCCAACAGGAAAGCCTCCACCACAGCACAACCAACAAAATATAATCCATACTAGGACTACAATTTGCTTAAATATATTTAAATACTTTCTGAAACAAATGTGAATTGTCTTTTTATTTTATATTGGGGTATAGGTGATCAATAACCTCAGATATGCAGATAACACCACCCTTATGGCAGAAAGTGAAGAGGAACTCAAAAGCCTCTTGATGAAAGTCAAAGTGGAGACTGAAAAAGTTGGCTTAAAGCTCAACATTCAGAAAACGAAGATCATGGCATCCAGTCCCACCACTTCATGGGAAATAGATGGGGAAACAGTGGAAACAGTGGAAGCAGTGTCAGACTTTATTTTTCTGAGCTCCAAAATCGCTGAAGATGGTGACTGCAGCCATGAAATTAAAAGACACTTACTCCTTGGATGGAAAGTGATGACCAACCTAGATAGCATGTTCAAAAGCAGAGACATTACTTTGCCAACAAAGGTTCATCTAGTCAAGGCTATGGTTTTTCCTGTGGTCATGTATGGATGTGAGAATTGGACTGTGAAGAAGGCTGAGCGCCGAAGAATTGATGCTTTTGAACTGTGGTGTTGGAGAAGACTCTTGAGAGTCCCTTGGACTACAAAGAGATCCAACCAGTCCATTCTGAAGGAGATCAGCCCTGGGATTTCTTTGGAAGGAATGATGCTAAAGCTGAAACTCCAGTACTTTGGCCACCTCATGCAAAGAGTTGACTCATTGGAAAAGACTCTGATGCTGGGAGGGATTGGGGGCAGGAGGAGAAGGGGACGACAGAGGATGAGATGGCTGGATGGCATCACTGACTTGATGGACGTGAGTCTCAGTGAACTCCGGGGGTTGGTGATGGACAGAGAGGCCTGGCGTGCTGCGATTCATGGGGTCGCAAAGAGTCGGACACGACTGAGCGACTGATCTGATCTGATAGGTGATTAACCCTGTTGTGTTAGCTCAGGTTCACAGCAAAGTGATTCAGTTATATATACACATGTATCTATTCTTTTTCACTCCAGTACTCTTGCCTGGAAAATCCCATGGATGGAGGAGCCTGGTAGGCTGAAGTCCATGGGGTCGCTGGGAGTCAGACACGACTGGGTGACTTCACTTTCACTTTTCACTTTCATGCATTGGAGGAGGAAATGGCAACCCACTCCAGTATTCTTGCCTGGAGAATCCCAGGGACGCTGGGGCCTGGTGGGCTGCTGTCTATGGGGTCTCACAGAGTCGGACACGGCTGAAGCGACTTAGCAGCAGCAGCAGCATAGGTGATTAACCCTGTTGTGTTAGCTCAGGTTCACAGCAAAGTGATTCAGTAATATATACACATGTATCTATTCTTTTTCACTCCAGTACTCTTGCCCGGAAAATCCCATGGACGGAGAGCCTGGTGGGCTGTAGTCCATGGGGTCGATAAGAGTCTGACACAACTGAGCAACTTCACTTTCACTTTCACTTCTATTCTTTTTCAAATTGGAAGTGTGAATTATATCACGTAATACAAAGTGCTTTTATTGTACCCAGACTAGTTTAAAATTAACAATGCATATAATATATATATATATATATATAATATGGCTCAGAAAACTACAGTGTGAGTTAATAAAACCCTTCCCTATTAGTTTCTGATGGACCTGACTTTATCTCCATTGTGGTTCCTAAGACTTGATCTAGCTTCTTTGACAGAACAGTAGATTTGCTCTTTCTAAAATGTGAGTGCAGAAAAAATTCATCATACTAGCTCTGTGTGGCACATCAAAGATGAGTGATAATATAATTATATGTGTAATTGCTCTTTCTATGTTTCACCAGGAACACAAATTTGTTCTCTCTCCTACCTGGTGACAAGCTTTCAACCAGCCTCAGAGGAAGAACAGAGATTAACTGCCCTCTGGAAAATTGTAACTGTTGCTTCCACCATGCCAGAATCAGCATCTAATCAATAATATATTAATGACTGTATGCTTTGAGTCATTGGAAATGAATAGCTAAAGGCAAAGAGCTGTTTTTGTTCTCCATGCTACTCCTATAGAGTAAATGAAAGAAAACATCCCGTGGGTTTGGGTTACTGTGAGCAGATTGCTTCTGCTCAGTGTAGTGAGTTCCTCCGCTTATCTTCCAGTCACGGCAGGGCTGTGTCCCCAGCAAACGTCTCCAAGGCCACAGACTTGTCCCTTAGCAGAGCTCTTCTTGGAGGTTGCAGGCAGTGTGCCTTGTCTGGGTTTTGTCACAGGTTTCCTTAACATGCTCATCTTTTCTAAGTACAAATAAGTCACAGTTTAAGGTGAGTGCATGTGAGCTTGCGCTCTTTGTACAGCAGGTCCCTCGTGCCAAGAGGGAGCCTGAGCAAGGAAAGGTGGTGAATTTAAAATCAACGCAAGACTGAAAAAGACCAGGCTAGATTGATTTGTGTTTTTTTTTTTAATCCTAGAAAATCAGAAGACTCTTTGATGTTCCATAGATGAAAATTAAGGTTGGAACAGGAAAATCTCCAAAATTATACATTTGTGTTAGAAATGTTGCTGAGCTCAGCAAAAGTCACTCAGTCATGCCTGACTCTTTGCAACCCCATGGACTGTAGCCAGTCAGGCTCCTCTGTCCACGGGATTTCCCAGGCAATAATACTGGTGTGGGTTGCCGTTTCCTTCTCCAGGGGATCTTGATCCAGGGATCAAATTCACATCTCTTGCATTGGCAGATGGATTCTTTACCGCTGAGCCACTAGGGAATACTAGCTATTATTCAATCAAAGTTATTCTCCCTGAGAAACATGTCATAGAACTTAGAAACCATTTTTATTAATGCCTGGCAGGTCATGGACAATTGGACTGGTAGGTTGCTTTTCTCTAAAAGGGCAATGTATCTAAACTGTTACGATATGAACTTTTTAAAAACCTGCTTTAGATGGTTCAACATCTTCATGTCACTTAATATGAAGCACTATATAAATAAAGAATAAAAAACATATTATCATTAATTAGAAAAGATGCTTGTACCTCTATGTTCATTGCAGCATTATTTGCCATAGCCAAGATATGGAAGCAAGCTAAGTGCCCATCAAGAGAGGAATGGGTAAAGATGATGTGGTACATGTATACACTGGAATATTAGCCATACAAAATAATAACATCTTGATATGGATGTTATTTGTAACAACATGGATGGTCCTAGAAAATACTATGCTAAGTGAAATAAGTCAGACAAAGAAAGACAAATACTGTATAATTTCACCAACATACAGAATCTAAAAAACAAAACAAAGGAACAAATATAAAACAGAAACAGTCTCATAGATACAAAGAACAAAAATAGGAAGATACAAAGAAACAAACTTCCCACTGATTCACAGTGGGAAGTGTGAGGGAGGTGGTGAATGAAATAGTTGAGGAAGATGGAGAAAAACACAAGTCTCCAGGTATAAAATACATGAGTCATGGGGATGAAATGCATAGTGTGGGAAATACAGTCAATTATATTTTAATGTCTCTGTATGGTAACAGATGGTAACTGAATATCATGGTGATCACTTGTAATGTGTAAGAATATTGAATCAATACGTTGTACACCAGAAACTAACATAATATCGTAAGTAAATTATATTTCAATTAAAAACAAAAACCCTCCTCAAATCTCTTTCTCTAGGCTTTTCAAAGATCGTGTTGACTCTCACCACTGAGCTTTCCAAGTGGCTCAGTGATGAAGAATCCACCTGTCAAGCAGGAGATGTAGGTTTGATCCCTGGATCGGGAAAATTCCCTGGAGAAGGGAACGGCCACTCACTCCAGTATTCTTACCTGGAGAATCCCACAGACAGAAGAGCCTGGCGGGCTACAGTCCAGAGGGTCACCACAGAGTCAGACACAATTTACCAACTAAACAGCGGCAGCACAATTGTCAGCTTTTAGGCAAAACTTCCCACTTGGAGTGGAGTCAAGGACGTCGTATAAGCATTTGACATTGCACTTTCGTTGTGGATGTGAAATTCTTCTCCTGATGCAACCAAGAAGTAAAAAATATAGCTGTTAATCTAAAATGCTTTCCCCAGTTAATTCACTACCTGTCTTTCCAAAGGAACCGTTTGAATGGTGGCATGCGTCCTTGCAATGCTGCTCTTACTTTCAGTTTGCGCCTAGCTACTGAATAGGAAAGCATCACATTCTATCATGTGGTCACTGTTTCTCTCCTGAAATAGAAACAGCACGATTTCATAGGAAATTGCTCTGGAGAGTTTTCCAACCCAGGGCTGCAATCTTGAAACTTTTGGAATCTTTGAAAAAGTTTAAGGTTAGAAATGCAAAAGCTCCAAACCATTCCAGAAAACACTGAAATTGTTAAATTGCACACCCTGCTTTATTGAAATGAAGGCAGCTTGAACTATTCTTGATACAGTGCAATCCCAGAAGGTTGAAAAAGAAGAACAATTTGAAAGCAAATGCTGCTTTTGTTTTTTAAAAATCGTTGGTTGAGTTTATGTGTCACCTTCATCCAAAAAAAAATCTTCTAAAGATCCTCCACATGCACCACTTTTCCACCAGAGGAGAAGTACAGGAAGGCATGCTCTGTGAAGCCTATGTTTTTTTGGTCTGACCTGCCCATGATTTTTAATGGTATCATGGCTTTTGTAAAAATTACATACTGCTTTAAATGGGTGGATTTTACAGTATGTAAATTATACTTCAACAAAGCTGTTAAAAAATGGCATATAGCTTGAGAAAAATTCAAACAATACAGAAAAGTGCATTAAAAAAAAAAACTCTTAAAAATTTCACCACCCGGTAATTACCAACTGTATCATTTTGGGGGTTGCCTCCTTCTGCTTTTCTCTATAATTACACATACTCAGAAATATATATCCAGCCTAATGCTGTGCTTAGGCACTCACCACAGCCCTCTCTTTGAAACCCCATGGACTATAGCCCTCCAGGCTCCTCTGTCCATGGGATTCTCCAGGCAAAAATACTGGAGTGGGTTACCATGCCCTCCTCCAGGGGATCTTCCCAACCCAGGGATCAAACCCAGGTCTCCCTCATTGAGAGCAGATTCTTTACCGTCTGAGCCACCAGGGAAGCCCAAGAATACCGGAGTGGGTAGCCTACCCCTTCTCCAGGGCAACTTCCCGACCTAGGAATCCAATCAAGGTCTTTTGTATTACAGGTAGATTCTTTGCCAGCTGAGCTACCAGGGAAGTTCAGTTCAGTTTAGTCGCTCAGTTATGTCTGGCTCTTTGCGACCCCATGGACTGCAGCACTCCCGGATTCCCTGTCCATCACCAACTCCCGGAGTTTACTCAAACTCATGTCCATTGAGTCCGTGATGCCACCCAACCATTTCATCCTCTGTCGTCCCCTATTCCTCCCGCCTTCAATCTTCCCCAGCATCGCGGTCTTTTCAAATTTTTCTTACCAGGAAAAGAGTTAGTTGTGCAAATAAAAGATAGAATAGCCAACCCAGGCACACTGCTTCAAGTAAGCCACTAGGGGTTACAGACCTGCAGGGGTTGGGGGGGAGTTACCAAATATTCAGACATCTCTCCATCTGAAGTTTTACTTCATATATAGTTTATCCTCCTCATGAAACTAAGAATGTCACCAAAAATTTATAAATGCCACCCTCATTTCACTAAAACGTGTCCTCGGGATCTTGCTAAGGTGCAGGCGCTGGGCAGGCGGGCAGGTGTGGACTGTGAGGATACAGCGCCACCTGCAGGAGGGATGGGGCATAACCACGCCTCAGAGGGGCCGCCCTGCCAGTAAGCCTGATAAAGAATCTGGAGGTTCTATCATTTCACGGTGGGAGACCGTCGCGGGGGCAGTGCCCTTGTTCCCACTCAGCCCGGAGAGCCAACACTGTGTAAGCCGTTACCTGACAGCAGCTGCGGTTACAGATGCATCTAGAACAGATGTGAGGAAAGCTGTCCTGTGGTCAAGGAGGTGTCTGTCTCTGGGACAGACACCAAGAGTATCTGTTTTCAAGCCTGCCCTCCTCTTCCTCCCCGCCCTCCCCTCTTCCCTCTCCCTTCCCTTCCTCCCCCTCCTTCTCATCTATTTCTGCTGCTGACCAGCCACTCCTCCTGTCACTTGTGTCTGCATTTCCAAGCACAGCACATGCCCTGCTAATCAGTCTCCCCCAACACAAGACTGAGTGGACACCGCACTGGCCAGGAAGGAGCTGTGTAAAGACGGGGCTCCTGGTGACCATCGTGACCACATGACCCATGTCCACCTATGCTGACGACGTCCCACCGTGTCCTCCCGGGTCACACCTGAGCTTCCAACTGCCTGCCAGCACCGCCCCCGCCCAGGGGTCCTGTAGGCCCCTCCAGCCCAGCCTGGCATGGTCCCTCCATGGCCCTGCTGGGGCCTCACCCAGGGCTCAGCATCGTTGTTCACTCAGCTGACTGCCCTCGTCCACATCTGCCCACGCAGGGCCCCTGTGGCCTCCAGCCCCCTGCCCCCCACTCCATCCACAATGCACTTGTCTTCATTCTGACTCTTTTTTAAAACTAGTTCCTTTACCTGCCTCTCACTTTGGACACGTGCAGACATTTATTAAATAGCTACCAGAAAGTCTTCCTGAAGCATAAAATCACTTCTCAGCACCTCCTTATCAACAAAACACCTTAGCATGCCACCTAGGCCCACCTGGATCTAGAACTTCATGCCCCATCCAGCCTGCCATGAGGCAGTTCTGAAGGCCCCCAACCCACCACCCTCTAGCCTCCACACCTGGCCTCACAGGTGCCCTCATGCTCCCATCTTGCTGCGCTCCCCTGACCCACTGTCCACCCTCGGATTCCAGCCTGTACCTGGGGCACACTCCCTCCTTCAAGAGTGTCCCCGGAACAGCAGTAAGAACAAACTCCTCTGCAGCATGTACTGTCTGCCAGGCACAGCCTGGCTGCTTCAAAACATCGCCCTGCTTACTCCTTACAGCAGCTCTGTGGGGAAATACCATCCTTATCACCTGTAGATGCTCTGGTCCAGGGCTCAGGACAGCTGTCTAAGGGGCCAAGAGGTCTGCACGTAAATACCTAACGTGGTAACCATGGTCGCTAGTCCCCATGACCCTTACAACCTGGAAGTGGTAGTAGAGGCCTCCCCGAGAGAGTGACACAGAGGGAGCCCAGGGGGAGAGACAGAGGCAGCTTGGCCTTGGCTTTGAAGAGAGGTGGGAATGCAGAGAAGGCAGCCTGCGGAGAGTCTGGAAACACGGACCTGAACCTGGACTCCCACTCACTGGCCGTCAGATCCTGGCCAAGGAGCTGACACACGAGTGTCCAGCTCCTGCATCTGATCGGTGGTTGTGTGCCAGGTGGTTTGAGAAAGGGAAACACCAGAGCCATTGCAATACCACGGCCATGAGAGTATTAAAATATTAATTTAAAAAAAAAAGGTCGCTGAACTCATCTTTAAGTTATTAAGATCATTGCCCTAAGGCTGAAAGTGACAGACACCAAGGACAGGACTTGAGGAGGCAGAAATGAGGATGAAATAAGCTCAGCCAGCTAGTGTCAGAAAGATGTCAATGGGTGCACTTAAGGATGTAACAAAAAATGAAGGGAGAAAGGATGTCCCCACCTGCACCCTCCACCTGCAACCCTGATGTCCTGGGGGACTGGTACAAGATGTGCTGTTTTCACAAGCTTGCCAGATGGTCCCAACACGCTGGGTGAGTCCTGCTGGGTGACTCACCTCATTCAGGCTGGATGAGTTCTGCTTTGGGACCACAACCAGGCTCACTGCAGAGCAAATGAGGGTTTTAACTTAAGAACACTAATCCACAGACTGCCCTCTTAAAACGGAAGTCAGAAAAAGAAATCCCATTAAAATCTCAAATGCAGGGCTTCCCAGGTGGTTCAGAGGTAAAGAATCAGTCTATCAATGCAGGAGACTTAGGTTCAATCCCTGATCCAGGAGGATCCCACATGCCGTGGAGCAACTGAGCCCATCCACCGCAACTACTGAGCCCATGCACCTAGAGCCCATGCTCCATAACAAGAGAAGCCACTGCAATGAGAAGCCCACGCACCACAATTAGAGAGTGGCCCCTGCTTGTCACAGCTACAGAAAGCTTGCCCAGCAACAAAGACTTGGCACAGCCAAAAAATATATAAATAAATAAAATTTTAAAAGTAAGATAAGAAACTCAAATGTAGGTGAAGTGGCAGCAACCGTTGTTTACAGAATGACTTCAAAACCTACTCAGACCCATGACTCTTCCTCTTCAGACATCTGCTTGAAGCCCCAGAGAGCCCTTCCTCCCCTCTGATCCCCTGGGCAGCAACACTCGTGTGCGGGCCCAGTGACCACAGTCAGGAGACGCTCCATCTCCGGCACTGACCAGCTCTCAGTGTGAGAGTCTGGCCTCCCCCAGGAGGCCTTGGAGAGCCCAAGGGTATCAGAGAACGACTCTGTTCCTGACATCCACTTCCTATTGAAGAACAAACTTGGACATTTTCACAGTCATGTTATTCTTTATCTCATACAGATTTTGTCTGGGATGGTGCAGAAATGGAAGGTCCTCAAAGCCTCCTTTCATGCAGTGCCCATAAATGCCTCCCAGAGTAAGGCTCCTGCTGGGGCGTGTCAGCGAGGAAAAAGGATGAGGCTGTGAGACTAATCAGAAAAACCCTGCCACGTTGCCCCAGTGGGCAACCTGTCCTGCCTCCCAGGAGATGCTCTGGTATGAACCACGGGGAATATAGTGTTGCTGTTTTCCATCAAATGTGTATCTCAGACCTGCTTACAGAGCCAGTTGGAAAGACACAATTAAATAATACGAGAGCAAAACTATTCCTGGAGAGGGGCTTAGAAACTGAATTTTAATGATGCTAGGAATAGGATCAAAGTGCTGTCCCCGGAGCGGCACACCAGCCCCCAAGAGCCTCAGGTCCAGGAAGGTCACCCAGCTGTGGCACCCGAGGTACAGGCAGTGCTGCTGTCTGTGGAAGATGGTATATGATTTCACCCAAACTGTTAATGCAACAAAAACATCCTACCAAAAATAACCCATTTCTGAAAAGAGTTTGAAAAAGAATACATGTGTCTAAGTATATCTGAATCACTTTACCATACACCTGAAACTCCCACAACATTGCTAATCAATTGTACTCCAATACAAAATAGAAAGCTAAAGGCACTACCTCAAAAAAGCAAGTAACCCATTTCATTCTGCCTGGTTTAAACACATGGATAGTGTATTTGGTGACACATGTCCCAACAAATTGACCCACAGATTCAACGTAATTCAAATCAGAATCTCAGAGGGCTTCAAAGGGGAGGAGACGGGGGCTTGAAAGGAACAAGCTAATTCTAAAATATATATGAAAATGCAAACAATTTCTTAAAAGAAGAACTCAGAGGCATTTTCCGTCTAACTTCAAGGCTTACTATCAGCCACTCTATAAGAAGACAGATATGGCAAATGAAAACAGGAATGAGAGTAAATTCAGAGAAATACCTGATAAATAATAATGAGATATTTGCATTTGTCCTTTTTGGTCAGCCTTACTGAGGTATGATTTAGGTACAATAACTATTTACCAGGTTTAAGTATACAAATAAATTGGTTCTAACAAACATATATGCCTTTTAACCAACATCACAACTATAGCATGGAATAGTTCCATGACCCCAGATAATACCTTCAAATCGTCTGCATCCAGACCTCCCCTGCCCATGCCTGGCCCCAGGAAACCACTGATCTGCTTCCCATAACTACAGCCACTCATGTGTTCTTTTGTTCCAGTCAAAATTTTTAGATTTTCAAAGTATCTATAAATTCAAAAGTAAAATGCTAGTTATGCCATCCCCTTTAACTTTAAATTCTTAAAGAATTTTAATTGGGTTTCTGAAGAAGAAAACAAGATGCTTAAATAAAATCCTTGAAATGTTAGCTTTGTAATTAAAGAATATTTACAAGTTTAAATTTTTAGCATTTACAGCCAGTTATGGCTTAAGAAATAAAATTAGAAAATCCTTTAAGATAAACCAGACAGATCAAGAAAGGTCAAAGAAATAAAGTTAATGATACTTTGTATCACTGGCTAAATTTAATTTTGTATTTAAAAACACACCATTTTAAATTAGCTGTTTCTTTAAAGAAGTTGTGCAGAAAGTAATCAGGGAAATAATTATTACAAAATAATGATAAGAATGGCAACAAATATGATAAATATTTAAGTATTATTATTTCAGGATTTACTCTTGCCAAGTGCCCCATGTGTACCATCCCCAGATCACAGGGTCAGTTGGATGAATCACCATGATGATCCTCGCTTAAAACAATAAAAGGAAACGAAGGCTTATAGTTCTTAAATGAGAAGCTCAAGATTAAATAGCTAAGAAGTACCACCCACTTTCAGCCAGAGCAAAGGGAGTTCAGTCTGATTTCTTCCACCAGAGCTTCTCAGCAACCCTGCACCAACTCTTTCCACAATTGCACTCAATGATGGATAAGACATTCATGTTTAAGACACAGAGCTACTCATAACAGTTTAATGCAAGTATGAAAGCCTGCTATGACCTAATAAAGATGCTCCAGAGGGAAATATCCCATTTAGAAATAAGTACACATCAAAACAACAGGAACGGTAAGAAATATAAAGTTGTGCGTTGACAAGGAAATGCAGGTTGAAAAATAATGACAGATTAAAATGAATAATATCCCTTCTAGTTCAATCATCACATGAGGACCACGGCTTGAAGGTATTGTTCCCACAAAAGAGACAGCGGGGCCTAGGAAGGAAACAAAGACAAAGGAAAATTCATTGGCAAAGGAAAATATGATCAGTGAAAATGTGTCAGAAATTTTAGCTGAAAAAGAATGGAAAGCAGGTTGATAGACTGATAAAACAAAAAATGTTAAACTATGCTTTCAAAGAACACACCAGCTATTCTTGTTCTGAAAGATGGGGCTCTCTATGTCATTTGTGGAGCAAAAGATGTGCTTCAGAGGTGCTATCCACCTTATCAGGGTGTTCAGCCATATATAAAACAGAAAACTATATCAAAGATGACGGTCTTTACATTTGGAAAAAATGTATCACATTCTCACAAGTTTCTTCATTTTAATATACACTCTTCTAATATGTGATCACTCTGCTTTCCTCCATAAAAATTCAATGGTTATAGCTCTTATAAAAGATAATTACTCCTCCCTTCAACATCTACCCCTGGAGAAGGAAATGGTGACCCGCTCCAGGATTCTTGCCTGGGAAATCCCATGGAGAGAGGAGCCTGGAAGGCTACAGTCCAGGGGTCCAACTAACGACTAAACGCAAGGCAGCAACTAAACAATAACAACAACACACTGCTTACGGCCCTGACACAATCACTCCAAGAGCAAATTATGCTGACTACGCTTTATCAATGCTGAAAATAACATTCGTGTTTTAGCCCAAGCCTTTGTTGTGCTTAATTACACAATTTCTCTTTACATAACCAACATGTAGAAAATGATATAACAAAAAATCCTGTATTCTTGAAGCAGACTGTGATTTGACACTATTTTGTGTAGTAGATATCTTGGTTTTATTCATTTCAAATAACTGAAATGTTGCACCTTTTGATCAGTAATACCTTCACATTTCTTCTCCCCCAGCTCCTGACAATCACTGCTCTATTTTGTGTTTCTAGGTCCTCATATAAGTGATAACACAAGGTATTTGTCCTTCTGTATCTGGCTTATTTCATTTAGTATAATATCCTCCAAATCCATCCATGTTGCCAAAACTGGCAGTGTTTCCTTCTTTTTAAGCTTGAATAATACTTCACTGTACATACATACCACATTTTCTTCATCCATATGTCTGTCAGTGGACAGACTGCTTCCGTGTCTTGGCTCTAGTGAATAAAGCTGCAATGGACCTGAGTGTGTAGATCCTCTTCAAGATTTTGATTTCAATTCCTTTGGATAAACACCCAAAAGTAAGATTGCTGGATCATAGGGAAGTTCTATTTTTAACTGTAAAATGAGAGCTTAGATCTTGCGTTCTGGAAGTTCCCATATCAGCTAAAAGTCTATAAGCTTGTTTCATAAATTAATAATAATCACAATCACCAGTTAGCATCAGTAAAATGCCAATTTGGGGTCAAGCAATAAATTCATTCCTCCAGGCAACATCTCAGTCCCCAGGAAAATTGTCTTCATTTCAGAGATCTGTGATTCATGCACGATCAATCATCATGGGGCTGGGGCTCCAGCTGAGTCATCTATCTTCCTGCCCTCATGCTGACCTAACCGCAAGCTCTGGTTTTATCCAACAGATAACAGAATATTCAGTCATTCAAGCCGCAGGACAAAGCTTAAAATAATGGTTCGACTCTTACCAAAAGTGGCATTTCAAAGCTTCTATTTGAATTATAATATCAGTGATACAATAGGGAAGTTTTTATTACTTACAACTGTTTCAAGAACATCAGTCCTTTAAATGTTTGCTTTTCTCGTGTACAAATTTCATCCTTGTAGAGGCACCTGGAAAACACATAAAATGTTATTAAACTATAAATTAGCATAGATACCACATGTCTAGATCGGTACTTTTTAATTATTTATTTTGGGCTGCGTCAGGTCTCAGTTGCAGCATGCGAGAGCTTTGTCATTGCATGCAGGCTTAGCTGCCTCATGGCATGTGGGATCTAGTTCCCCAACCAGGGATCTAACCCATGTCCCCCTCACTGGAAGATGAATTCCTAACCCCTGGACCACCAGGGAAGTCCCCAGTCAGGACGTTTTAAACTGCAGGGTGGGCCTAAGGAGGTTTGAGGTGTTAACAGATTCCCTAAAAATAGAGGGAAACTTTGATTTCATATCAATATATTTAATCGTCTGTGTAGGAGAGCTCCAAGGCTCTCATCAGATCCCCAAAGGGATCCTGGACCAAAAATTAAGAATCACTACCTTAGCCTCTAAAACTTCGAATGGTCATGGAGAAATTCTGACTAATGAAGTCACGTGCGCTGACCTCATAGAAGGTAGCAACTTTTCTAAGAAAATGAAAGTTTGATGATAATTATTTTTTAAAATCCTTTTTATCACACTGAATATATTGAACTGTGAGTTATATTGCAAATCTGGCAAATAATACCATAGGACTCAAGCAGACAGGGAAGAAAACATATTCACAGAACCACAAGATGGATTTTATATTTCAGTTCTCCCATGGCTGCTGCTGAAAATCTGTAGGAAAGGAAACTGTTATAGATTTACAGACAACAATGTAACTCATCTGAACCCAAAAGTGGACGGAGACAAATCATATCACCTGTGAGCACTTTCTCTGCCTTTTTTTCTTCAACTAGAGGATGGCAATGTTATCTCCTCTCTAAATCTCTATGGTTTTTGTGAATGTTGTGAAAGTGAATATCTTTTTATCAAGACATTGCAAGCAGAACGGGACTGACTCCAAGTAAGTCCAGAGACTGAAGAAAGATGGCAAAGGCCAGTTAATGCTCAGTTAACAAGGACAGAGTCAACGACCTAAGAAGGTGAATTTGCAGATGGAGACATGCTCAGCAGCAGGAGTTCCTGAGACAATGATGCAAAAGCTGAGCCAGAAGGAGGAAGAAGCTGTAATTCAGAGAAGAAGCTGAGCCCAGGAAACAGAGCTACACCAGGAACAGACTCATGAATCTGAGTGTGAAAGAAATCTCCTCTTTAAACACCATTGATGAGGCTCAGTGTATCTCCTACCTGCAAACCTATTTAACCGTTTCTGCCCAGTAGATATTTTTTTAATTGTTCAATGCTCATAAGTGATGAGATCATGATCACTTTGTGGATTCCAGGTGTAATTAGAAGAGCACTGTTTCCAAGTCTCGTGAAAAGCTTTTTCCTGTTCTTGCCCAGAAAGTACGAAGCACTTGCACATGTAACTGAGCCAGCCCCAAGCAATGCTGATCACACATCTGATCCAAAACTGTGGTTGTCGTTCAGTTGCTCAGTCATGTCCAACTCTTCACAACCCCAGGACTGCAGGCTGCCAGGCTCCTCTGTCCTCCACTGTCTCCCAGAGTTTGCTCAAAATTAGCTTCTCGATAATAGCTGTCACTGTGCTAGGTTTCTCACTGAGTATCTCACTAGTAACAAGACTTCTTTATTAACCATTATTTACAAGTTATAAAGTATTTTGTCTCATACTCTTTGTTAATTTGTTTGCTTTACTGTTGGGGAGAAACTTCTTACACTCCGGGACCCCCAGGACTAGGATGAGACACAGGGAGATCAGGAGCAGACTGCCCACAGCACCAGCCTAGAAGCTCGAGGGATCCTTTAACAACCTTTAACACCTGGAGACTGGTCATGACGATTAGGAGAACCAACAGAAGGGGCTGATTCTAAACAAGAATTCTAAACAAGAAACCTCTAGAACCAAGGTTTTAGGACTGAGAGATATAGGAGGCCTGGGATATCCCAGATGAACACAACAGGCTGCAAAGCTCTTGAGCTGGGGTGTGATGTGAATTCTAGTGACTCAGGAAGATACTATGATCTTTGTACAATTTAAACATGAGCAAAAGCGTAGGATAACATCTTCTCTTTAAAAGAATAACTTCAGTTGTTTTTTTTTCAGCTTGTCACAAAAGACATTTCAAAAATAATTTTTATGTAATTAAGTCACTCTAAAATACCCCAAAAAGAGTACTATAAACATTCTTGTTTTCCTGAAGTCTATCCTTTAAAATGAAAATTATCACCATGGTCGTGCTAACAAAAGAGCATATTCTTCAATAAACAGATGGAGAGTTACACACATTCAGCTTAAGCATTTTCCTTGAAAAAATAAATTGCACAGAACTTGGCACTGAGTGAACCCTCATTGTGCATTTGCTGAACTGTCAAACCCAGAGTCAACTACACACAGAAGGGGAGGCTTTTATAGGGTGATCAAATGGTCCAGAAACAACTTCTCAAAAATCCAGGGAGAAAAATAACAGGTGGCAGAAATAAATTGTGTTCGAACAGTCAAACAAGTTACCAAAAAGTCACCTTTCAGCAACTTGGAAAGCTTCGGGAAATGCACTCTGACAAATGAGAAGTACAGATTGTTTTGGATAAAAACACTTAAAATTTCAAAGTTAAATGATTGTGCCACGTCTAAATGTATAGGGCAAGTCAGCTAATTGGATTGGCACACATGTTTCTGAATATCCTGTCACAGCTACAAAAGGTAAAACTTCTCAAATCTCCTGCCAGCGTCAATGCTGAGGCTTCATTTATAGTGTATTTTAACATCTTTGTTCTGTGCTTTTTTGATGATGGATTAATATGACAGAAGTGTGCTGGTTAATGGAGCAGGTGATTATTTCAGCCATTATACACAATTACCCAGACAGCCAGGGTCTAAAACTCAATAGCTCCTGACCTCTCACCCCTAAAGGTCCAGCCACAATTCTCCAAACAGAACCTAGAGCCACAGACACCTCACCTGTGGCACCAAGGCCACTTCTCATTATTTACGACTGCCCAGTGCTCTGGCCGTTGGGGCTGGCAGGCGGGACAGCCAACCTACGGTCTGCAATACCTATGGTCTGCAATGGAGCTGATGCCATACAGAGACAATGGCCCTCTGTATGCACTGTTCCCAGCTCCAGTCCATGACCCAGTAAACCGCACAGTCCTCCGTGTGTTCCAGGAACTCCTATGCTGCCTGAAAGCCACGTGGCCAGTCCACATTGAGTTAACCCGGGACACTAACTTTGTCCTGAGAGAATTTGTCACGTTTCTTTTTCTGAATAATCTCTTTAATGTTCAAAAATCATTACTATTCTTCCTTGAGTTCCCAAATTCACCACCATACCAACATTTCTAATTAAAGAATGACAATTCTGTTCCCATATTTTATTAAACACACGTACCAGTGCATGCAGAAGGATATGTATGTATGCACATGTATATGTCTATATACACGTTTGCAGACATGTGTGTGCATGCATATTGTACACTTATGTGCATGTTGCTCATGCACATAATGTAAGTTGTGGCCTGCACATGTGATGTGTGTATACATGTGGGATCTTGTACACATTGTATTCTCAGTCTCATCTGAAACGCATCATGCAGGAAACAGTTTGACTATTTTCATAATTCTCCCCAGGATGGGGCCTAGGAGAGAACCTGGCTCCTTCCACACAAAGAATGCCTTTCAGTCTTACTCCTAATTCTCCTTCCATACTGCAGCTGAGGAAGGAAAAGATGCTACATATCATCCATAATTCTTCAGTATATAAATTTGTTTGACATCTATTTCTGGATATTCTTATATAGTTATCTGGATTTTGGTAAAAATAAAATGTGAAATTTCTAAAAATTGCACTGAAGTTTTTATTTCTTTAACATTGTAATTCAATATGAATGTGAATACTCTGAAGTAAGAGATAAACTATCACGAAACAGAAACAGATTCAGACATAGAAAACAGACTTGCGGTTGCCAAGGGGTGGGGTGGAGGGGGATGGAGTGGGAGCTTGGGATTAGCAGAAGCAAAATATTATATACAGAACAGATAAACAGATAAAAGGTCCTACTGTGTAGCACAGGCAATTCTATTCAATATCCTGGGATAAACCATAATGGAAAATAACATGAAAGAGAGTATACATACATGTAGGACTGGATCACTTTGCTATACAGCGATCAACACAACATTGCAAGTCAATTATTCTTCAATTAAAAGCCATCATAATAATAAAGTAGGACATTAAACATTTAATTCACAAGTTTTCCTGGAAACACTTTTATTGCCAACAAGAAACAAATCCATTAAAATGATTCACAGTTGAATGTGTTTTCCAATCACAAGTACATATCTCTTGTCAAGGTTTATTCAAACATTATGCTTTCCATCAAAATACCTTTGTTACAATTTTAATGAATGGAATGCTTTCTGAGCAGTGTTCTGGTGATTACAGATACTGTCATTTATATTATTTTTGCTTTATTTTTCATCAAGGATACGTATTCAAAATTTCTGAGAGATTCTACTGAAATTCAGGACACGAAACAATACCTAACACCCTTTCACCAGACATCAGCTCAAACTTGAGATGTGCATTTGTCTTTTATACTCTAGTTGTGTCCAACTCTTTTTGACCCCATGGACTGTAGCCCGCCTGGCTCCTCTGTCCTTCAAGGAAGAATACTGAAGTGGGTTGTCATTTCCTCCACCAGGGGATCTTCCCAACCCAGGGATCAAACCCACATTTCCTGTGTCTCCTGCATTATAGGCAGATTCTTTATCTGAGGAGCCATCAGGGAAGCCCTCTATATCTTCATATTGCCTGTAGAGCCTGATTCCTACCAGCCCAGGAGCATCAGCTGAGCCAGAAGTGACTCTGAAGACACATGACCTGGACACCTGCAGGCCCCTCAGGACAGCTCAGGGCCTCCAGTCCCTGTTACTGTGTTGGGGGCTGACTACTGCAAGTGAGTGCTGGGTGCCCAGCCCAGAAGCAGGCACACATCTGTCTCAGAGGAGGAGAAAAGGCCTAGTGTGGTCAGGTGTCTTCCCCCAACTTGGCCACAACAGGTGTATTTATTACCAAATTTATTTTGGTAATACTGGCTTTGAATTCTGCATTTTCACATTACTACTACTAACAATATTGTTTTCAGTCTACTGAATAGAAATAATATTTTTTAAAACCATTAGGCATTGAAAAACAAAAAGATGATTGCCGGCATTGAAAATAAAAAAAAGAGAGAGAAGAGGGTGATTAGAAGCCTATTTTATGTCACCATGTCATTCTAATACACTATGCCCTTTTCTCAAAGCAGATCCAGTATTGTTAAAATAAATCCAACCCAGGAATGTGACATAGCCAAGAGGGTCCCCAGCCTAAAAGTCCTTTTGAACATGAATCTGAATGAGTCAAGATAAAACAATTATTTATCCTGTAAGATGACCAGTGCCCACCATTACTGTGTGTCTGTTTCATTAACACAACTTTTTTTTCTCAGCCACGTCATGGGATCTTAAGTTTCCCAACCTGGGATGGAACCAGGCCTTCAGCAGTGATAGCACATAGTCCTAACCACTAGACCACCAGGAATTCTCTAATATATCTTTTAAAATAACCAAAATTTTAAATGTTAAGTAGTAAATAATTACCATGAGCTCCAATTAATTTAAAACCTAAAAGTAATTCTTACAAAAGTTATTCACTACGTTCAAGATATATTCTGAAGTCCTAGATGATACAAAGATAATAGAGAAATCTGAAAAATAACTGAAGATACCCAAGAAGGTGTGACACAGTAGAAAGGATATTTAGTTTGGAATCAGAGTGACAAGGTCCTGCATATAACCCTCACCCTCACTAAGTCATTCAGTATTTTTGTTTCCAGTGAGGCCACCTGCTTCATCAGGAAACTTTGTTAGAATCCTTAAGATACTAAGGTCTTCCCTGGTGGCTCAGATAGCAAAGAATCTGCCTGTAGCGCAGGAGATCCAGTTCAATCCCTGGGTTGGGAAGATCCCCTGAAGAAGGGAATGGCTATCCACTCCAGTATTCTTGCCTGGAGAAATCCATGGACAGAGGAGCCTGGTGGGCTACCATTCATGGGGTTGCAAAGAGTCAGACACAACTGAGCGACTAATACTATAATTACTTAAGATACTAAAGACTAGAACAAGAGAAGACTCATCTACATGGGGAGAAAAGTGATGTCGGATTTTAAAATATTACTCCTATAAATTATGAAACACCATTGTGACTTCTAAACACCATCACCATCAAATATTTACAAAGACAAATATTAGTAAACAGATGAATCTTCATGCTAATCAAAGTAGGTCAAATCATGCTGACTCATCTGTCATTCCACAACCAACTATGTAGACTCCTGAAGATTCATCTCAACTGAAAACAAGTATAAAATATTAAATATATAATGATTTCTTTCTGACAGAGAAAAATCAATTTTTCTTCCAAAACATTAGGGCCCAGGTTATGGCCTGGAGGGAGAGCAGGAAGATGAGGGAAAATTTTTGACAAGACTATAGCAACACATGATCAGGGTTACTTAGAGGTAAAACCAAATTGAGAAGTCAGAGAGAAGAAAATACCAAGTTACAGTCACGATGGTAAAAGAGAAGAAAAAAAGAAAACCCATCATTGAAATGGTTTTATGGCTCAAGTCCAATAATTGGCTGTCTTTAGAATATTTATTTAGATTGATTTTTTGTACACTCGGGGAAGCACTATGGTTTGGAATTCTATCACTCTCTTCTTATAAAACTAGGCATACCAAAGAGACTATCCAAGATTTAAAGTTTTTTTTTAAATGCACCAATCTTTGAGCCTTCCCCAAGTAACGAGAAAACTAGGATTTCACTGTTTCATGCCCCAGTTCAGGTCTTCTACAGCCAAATGTCTGTCATAAAGCAACACCCCTGGAGACCCAACAAAATGTGCATTATGAAAACTCAGATTTTATCTTTTATGTTAAAAATGGGGTATTTGTGCTCACTTCAGCGGCACATATACTAAAATTGGAATCGTACAGAGAAGATTAGCGTGGCCCCTATACAAGGATGATACACAAATTCGTGAAGTGTTCCGTATTTTTAGCCAACGGGAATTTGCTGTATGACTCAGGAAACTCAAACAGGGACTCTGTATTCACCTAGAGGGGTGGGATGGGGAGGGAGATGGGAGGGAGGTTCAAAAGGGAGGGGATATATGTATACCTATGGCTGATTCATGTTAAAAAAAAATGGGGTACTTGCCACCATCAAATGACCTGAATTAATGAGACAATAAGAAGATGGATTTTGTCAAAGATAATAACCAAAACTAATGTACACATTACATACTGAGCACCAGCCACTGTTCACTTAGCCACCTATCTACCTATCTACCTACCCACCTGTATCTATCATCTACCAGTCTTTCTGAACCAGCACACCAACTTCTTATCCTCTCTGATATTTAGATATAAAGCCACATTTCTGCTGTAATAAACAAACCATTCCCCACCCCATCCATTTTTCTGAAACCTCACGCAGTAACAAGGGTGCTCGAATGCGGCAGCTGAGATGCTCAGGCTGGCAGACCTGCAGTCCTTCCTTCATTTGTTCGCGTGCATCCTCCATACACATCCTGCTTCGTGGAGGAGGAGAACTTTCTTGGGTAGACACATGCTCTGTTCAGAACCTCCAAACACACTTTCAAACTTGCTCTTCTTGGCTTTTGCTTAAAAGCAAGTGTCAAAGGTGGATCCTGTTATACTGACAAATGTTCAGAAGAGCAGATCCTGTAAAACGTAAATATAACTGCTTTCAAAAGCCCATCAAGTTGTCATTGTGAAACAAACAGTCAATTTGTGTTTTAACAAATAGTCAATTTTAACAGTCATATCAGTGAACCTAGTAAAATGTAAATATACAAGGCAATCAATCTGCCATCATGAACCAAAAAGACTACTTTTGTTATCAAAGTTTTAAAGGGTGAACAACCCTGGAAAGAATTCAAGCTGTCATCATCTAGGCTATGTCCACACGGACAGTCTTACACTTTCTGTTCACACTGTTCTGCCACCATGAAGTTGTTCTGCCACACTTATACTGAACATGTATATTCCTACAATAGAGATTAACAGGTTTACAAGAGCACATTTAATTATATCATCAACATCAAGAAAACATATATATATATATATATATACAATTTCCAATTACATAAAGGATCTCATAATGCCATCTGAATTGTTTATACTTAGATTTTGTGTGTCTTTGCATGTGTGTTTGTGTGCATGTTGTTTAACTGCCCACTAACTTTTGAACTCCTTGAGGACAGAAAAGGATTATTCTCTGTACTTCCTCAACTTCATAAATTCCTCAATTCCATCAAAACTTATCACCTGTTAATCTTATCAACACCTAAACCACCCCTGCCTGTGTGTGTCATCCATATCCTATCTATGCAGCACAGTTTAAATGAGATGAACCAGATTTGTAATTTTTCTCTATATATTCATTCAGCTCTCTTGTTTCTCCTCTGTAACTGGTCTATACCTGGAATGAGCCAAACTATGTTTAAGGCCAATTCAGTTCAGTTCAGTCACTCAGTGTTATGTATAAATGTGTGCAGTATTTTTATGACTATAATAAACCTATCTGTTCAGTTCAGTCTCTCAGTTCGTGTCCAACTCTTTGCAACCCCATGAACTGCAGCACGCCAAGCTTCCCTGTCCATCACAAACTCCCAGAGCTTGCTCAAACTCATGTCCCTCAAGTCAGTGATGCCATTCAACCATCTCATCCTCTGTCGTCCCCTTCTCCTCCTGCCTTCAATCTTTGCCAGCATCAGGGTCTTTTCAAATGAGTTAGTTCTTCTCATCAGGTGGCCAAAGTATTGCAGCTTCAGCATCAGTATTTCCAATGAATATTCAGGACTGATTTCCTTCAGGATGGACTGGTTGGATCTCCTTGCAGTCCAAGGGACTCTCAAGAGTCTTCTCCAACACCACAATTCAAAAGCATCAATCCTTTGGCCCTCAGCTTTCTTTATAGTCCAACTCTCACATCCATACATGACTGCTGGAAAACCATAGCTTTGACTAGACAGACCTTTGTTGGCAAAGTAATGGCTCTGCTTTTTAATATGCTATCTAGGATGGTCATAGTTTTTCTTCCAAGGAGCAAGCGTCTTTTAATTTCATGGCTGCAGTCACCATCTGCAGAGCCCAAGAAAATAAAGTCTGTCACTGTTTCCATCATTTCCTCTCTATTTGCCATGAAGTGATGGGACTGGATGTCAGGATTTTAGTTTTTTGAATGTTGAGTTTTATGCCAATTTGTTCACTCTTCTCTTTAACTTTCATCAAAAGACTCTTCAGTTCCTCTTTGCTTTCTGAGGCCAACTATTCACAGGCTAATTGTCAGCTCATGCTGCAGTCCTTTGCTGGGGAAAACCTCTGACCCTGAAGAGTAGATTCTTCATAAATTTGTAATAATTAAGCCCAAGGGCATCCTTAACCTCATCTGCTAACCTTACTAGAATTTCCCAGTTTATTATTTTTCTGAGAAGCTTTGTCATGAGCTTTATTATCCGCTATATCTAGAGCTTCTAACTGGCCCGGTTGCCCTTAGAGTTTTTCTAGCAATTCTTACCTATATTTTCCTCTGAGTGGACTTTATAATCAACTTATCTCATTCCAGGAAAAAAAAAATCTAATGGTACTTTTACTGTACTATAATAAATACATAAGTTAACTTTTAAAAAAGACCTTTATGATGTGGAATCCAGTCTACAGCCACATTACCCTGAACATGCCTGATTTTGTCTTTATGATGTTAAGTCTTCCCTATTCAAGAATATGTATTTATTTAAATAGATATATTTGATTTAACAATCATAACCAGTATATTTTCATTAAAAAAAAGTAACCATGAATCATATCTATAATTGTAAGCTAACTGTACAGGGATTACAGTTACAGGGATTTTTACATTCTAAATTTCTTCATGAATTTGCTTATAAAGATTCTGGATAAATTTAAATATTAGCAGGTAACCAACTGGATAACAAGTTAAATGGATACATTTCTGAACAGAGCTTCCAAAAATGAAATTATGATATTTGAAAAAATTAATAGATGAGTTTTAATAAGAAACCAGCTGTTCCTAATTATTTGTACATGATCATCCAATTTAGTGATAATTTTAAAAAATCTCTGGTTATCTCCATCACCAATTATATTCATGGTCAAGGAAAATACACTGAATTCTTTACCAGGGAAGCCCTATAAATAAATAAAGCATCGCTATGTTTGACTAAGTATTTCTAGAACATTATACCAATTTTTTTTTTTTTTTTTACTATTACTTCTCTTTCTTAGTGGAGTAGGGAAATGGCAACCCAATCCAAAATTCTTGCCTGGAAAATTCCATGGACAGAGGAGCCTGGCAGGCTACAGTCCATGGGGTTGCAATAGTCAGACACAACTGAGTGACTTTGACTTCACTCTCTTTGTTAAATATCAATTTTTTGCTATTTCTTCAGAATTTTTCAATTCTAGCCTTTGTATTATGTGTGCTTTTCTCTGTAATAGCAATTTTTAAATAGTCTCCTCATAAAGAACTCAAATTCTTCCATCATGAATAACTGACAGAAGACTAGAAAACACAGAAAAACAGTTACAAGATATGCACGATCTGTGAATGTAAAGGCTCGTTTCTATTTCTTCTTCACCCGATGAAAAGGTTCTTCGTCATGAACCCAAATTGCTTTGTTTCCTGGAAGCAGGGCCACCCTCCAGGACGGGCTCTCAGAAGACAGTGGGGCTCCCGGTCCCGACTCCCCCCTCCGACCTGCTCATTCTGGGAAGCCACTTTCTTCATCATCTTATGCCGGACAAGAATTGCATCTGTGCTTCTGGGTTAGGAATTTGATGTAAATGCTTTTGGCATTTGTTCTCATTATTTTGATCAGTAATTCAAGCTTCATTTGGTAAAGACTGTAGTTTTATCAGTTTGATCAAACCTGATAAAATTGTGGATTTGATGAGAATAATTTCCTTGCTCATTTTCATTATTTTGATCAGTAGTAAAAAAAATCTAAACAATTTGCAATGTCCAGTTGGCTTGTTTTTATTGCTTAGATCAGTAATTAAACCTGAAGAATGTGTAATGAACTCTGCAGATTTTATATGGGTCACGAATGGCAGAAGCCTGCTCTTTCATTATTACCAGCTTTTAAAAATTTAAGCAGACTGCTTCTAAAACACTACCTTTCTGCTGCTATTTTACCTTTTTCTGAACTCTATTTTTATGTCTTCTTTTCCAACCCTATCTTGTCATGTACTGTTTCTCAATAGTCTAAAGAATTCTTTAAACATGATTGTATCCAAAGACTATTTGAATATATACTCATAAAAATCCAAGTTAAATATACAAAACCGAACACATTATTTTTCATACATATTTTGATAATAATTGAAAAAAAATCTAAACTGAGCAAGATGACATAGTAGGAGATACCAGCCTTCATTCCCTGCAACAACAAAAAAACAATTAGACAGCTATTCACAAATGAAAATAGCTTTAGGGCTGAAGAGTCCAATTGAGAACCTACAGCAACACGGTGGAGCAAAAAAGGAGAAAAACTGCACAGAAAGGACTGATGGGGAGAGCAGCTCAGCAAATACACTGGAGGCAGCGAGGATCAAAGAAGAAGGTGGTCCAGCAACACCAGCCACACAGCAGGCACCACTGTGGTCCCGTGGCCCGGTTTATGGGGCCCAGGCTGACTTTGCCACTGGGGATCCCAACAGTGCCTCTGTCGAACTGCCCACAACCACAGCTGCCAGCACTCTACCCCAGGGTATACCCAGCCCCAGAGCCTGCTTGGCTTGCTCTGTGCTCCCCAGCAGACAACAGCTCTGCTCCCTCATCTCAGGCTCCCTACCCAGCACTGCTGCAGGCCGGCCAGCAGAAGCTGAGGCTGACTCACAAGGGCCAGCTCTCCAGACCCCAGGCCTACGGCCACTGCACAGGCACCCACACACCCACACCTGTGACATCACCACCATGAAGACAACCACAAGCTGGGCCAGTTGCCAAAAAAACCCCACAGGCATCACCCATGGAAGGAAAAATATTAGGTGGTCCCAGCAGACTCTGCCTTGGTGGCTCAGGCAGTAAAGAATCTGCCTGCAATGCAGGAGACCAGGGTGTAATCCTTGGGTCAGGAAAATCCCCTGGAAAAGGAAATGGCAACCCACTCCAGTACTCTTGCCTGGAGAGTTCCATGGACAGAGGAGCCTGGCGAGCTACAGTCCATGGGGTCACAAAGAGTCGGACAGGACTGAGTGACTAACACTTTCACTTTCTTCCGAAGTAGACTCTGCATCTGTGCAGAGGCAGCACTGGCCCTCTAGGAGCCCTGCAGTCTTCATCAGCACCGCCCCCACCCGATGGCACTGCAGACAGCCTCCACACAGAGCAGTCCCCAGTCAGAACCACCATCCCCACCCAGCCAGGGCCTCTCACCACGCACGGTCACGGTCCTCCTACACCAACATCAGTCTGTCCAGAATGAGAGGGGACTGCTCCCCCACGTACACAGACATCAGAGCGAGGCTACAAGAAACACAAACCCTGAGCAAACCTTGCTGAATCCAGCCCCTCCCAATACCCACTGGGTGCTGCCCCTGGGGATTCTTTTAGTCCAGAGCTCCAACTTCTCTCTTAGATCTGGACTAATTCCCTGAAGAAAAAGGAAAAAGCTCAAATTTCTTTACAATTAGTTTGGAATTCTAATTGTAAGATTAGATAAAAGATACCCCTGCTGCTCTACATATCTGACAAACAAATATGTAAGCTAATACGTTATTAAAATTAAAAAGTCCATCAAAACTGACTCTTTGTCAGGACTAATTAGGAAATCTCTCATCCTTAACAAGTATAAGGGAAGTTAATTTTTAAATTAACTCCACATTCCAGCTGCTGGTTTAGTTTAACAAGATTATGGACCTGTGGGAGGGAACAAGACAGTTAATGAAGTTACTATAGCTCATAAAGTTAGGATGGCTTACTGAGCTGCTAAAAAAGAAAACACTATTGTGGAAGTGCAGTAAACAGCATTTTGTACTAAATATACATGTTGTTTAACAGGCACTTCAGAGTATAGAAATAACATGAATCCTCATTTAAAAATCTGTCACAGGATGTGAGACAAACATATACACTGACATAGACTCAAATGTCTATTGCAAGGAGATCCAACCAGTCCATCCTAAAGGAAATCAGTCCTGAATATTCATTGGAATGACTGATGCTGAAGCTGAAACTTCAATACTTTGGCCACCTGATGCAAGGAACTAACTCATTTGAAAAGACCCTGATGCTGGGAAAGATTGAAGGTGGAAGGAGAAGGGGATGACAGAGGATGAGATGGCTGGATGGTATCACCAACTCGATGGAGTTTGAGTAAGCTCTGGGAGTTGGTGATGGACAGGGAGGCCTGGCGTGCTGCAGTCCATGGGGTTGCAAATAGTCGGACACGAACTGAATGACTGAACTGAACTGAGACTCAAATGAGATTCACCTTACAGGATGTGTGTGTGTGCTTAGCTGTGTCCAACTCTTTGTGACCTCATGACTCTAACCTGCTAGGCTCCTCTGTCCACGGGATTCTCTAGGCAAGAATACTGGAGTAAGTTTCCATTCCCTTCTCCAGAGGATCTTCCCACCATCTGAGCCACCAGGGAAGCCCTAGAAGAAGCTAAAATCAACCCCAACTTTCTCATTTCTCAAATGAGAAAATGAAAGCCAAGGGGAAAACTGTATAACAGCCATACTGAAATAGAATTTGCATGCCAAAAAACTCACCCACTTAAAGTGCACAATTCAGTGTTTCTAGCATCTTGACAGAGCTGTGCAGCAATCACCAGTATCTACTTTTAGAATATTTGCACCACCCCAGAAAAACCCAAAACACATCATCACGCCCCACGTTCATCTATCTCATAACACATCCTCACGAGCAGAAATCCTCCCATGGACTCACCCACTCCATGGCCCCTACATCACTGTCTCTACAAGGTATCTATTCTGAGAGCTTGTTGGAGGTTCTAGCAGGGAAGCACCACTGCTTGCATGCCCTTGACCGAGGACCGGTCCTCCTCTCTTGGGGATGGTTGTCCTCTTCAACCGAGCGTGCAGCTTTGGGAGGGATGCACAGGGAGAGGTGAGAAAGGAAAGGGGACACCCCCCTAGCCAGCCAGATCAGCCAAATCAACCCTGGTGATCAATGAGGTGACAGACGTCGAAACCAGATCGCCCTCATGATGTGTATATCTAGATGCTTATACAAATGAAACCATACAATATATGTTGGTTTGTGTCTGGCTCCTTTCACTAAGCAAAGCGTTTTCAACACTGTAGCATGAATCAGTACTGCCCTTTTACTGCTGAAGGATATGCCAAGGAATGGACAGACCACATTGTCTCTATCCACTTATCTGTTGATGGGCATTTGAATCACGTCCTGATGAACCCTACTACTAGGAGCTGATTCATTGGGAAAAAATCTGATGCTGGAAATACTGAGGGCAGGAGAAAAAGGGGGTGGCAGAGGATGAGATGGTTACATAGCATCATCAACTCAATGGACATGAATCTGAGCAAACTCTAGGAGTTAGTGGAGGACAAAGGAGCCTGGCATGCTGCAGTCCATGGGGTTGCAGATTCAGAGATGACTTAGCAACTGAACAATGAAACACTACTAGAAACACCCCTGTACAGCCTTTTGTGTGGAAACATGTCTTTGTCTATCTTGGTTATCTACCTAGGACTAGGGTTACTGGGTCATATGGTAATTCTACATTTAAGGCTTTGAGGAATTGCCAAGAAGTTTGCCAAAGTGGTTCATTTCACAATTCCATCAGCAGGGTTTCTCCACATCCTTGCTGACACTTGTTTTTATCTTTTTATTTTCACCATTCTCAAGGCAAAATGACAGGATACTGAAAGAGAAACTCCCCAGGTCAGTAGGTGCCCAATATGCTACTGGATCAGTGGAGAAATAACTCCAGAAACAATGAAGGGATGGAGCCAAAGCAAAAAGAATACCCAGCTGTGGATGTGACTGGTGATAGAAGCAAGGTCCGATGCTGTAAAGAGCAATATTGCATAGGAACCTGGAATGTCAGGTCCATTGAATCAAGGCAAATTGGAAGTGGTCAAACAAGAAATGGCGAGAGTGAATGTCGACATTCTAGGAATCAGCGAACTCAAATGGACTGGAATGGGTGAATTTAACTCAGATGACCATTATATCTACTACTGTGGGCAGGAATCCCTCAGAAGAAATGGAGTGGCCATCATGGTCAACAAATGAGTCCAAAATACAGTACTTGGATGCAATCTCAAAAATGACAGAATGATCTCTGTTCGTTTCCAAGGCAAACCATTCAATATCACAGTAATCCAAGTCTATGCCCCAACCAGTAACGCTGAAGAAGCTGAAGTTGAACAGTTCTATGAAGACCTACAAGACCTTTTAGAACTAACACCCAAAAGAGATGTCCTTTTCATCATAGGGGACTGGAATGCAAAAGTAGGAAGTCAAGAAACACCTGGAGTAACAGGCAAATTTGGCCTTGGAATACGGAATGAAGCAGGGCAAAGACTAATAGCGTTTTGCCAAGAAAATGCACTGGTCATAACAAACACCCTCTTCCAACAACACAAGAGAAGACTCTATACATGGACATTACCAGATGGTCAACACTGAAATCAGATTGATTGTATTCTTTGCAGCCAAAGATGGAGAAGCTCTATACAGTCAGCACAAACAAGACCAGGAGCTGACTGTGGCTCAGACCATGAACTCCTTATTGCCAAATTCAGACTTATATTGAAGAAAGTAGGGAAAACCACTAGACCATTCAGGTATGACCTAAATCAAATCCCTTATGATTATACAGTGCAAGTGAGAAATAGATTTAAGGGCCTAGATCTGATAGATAGAGTGTCTGATGCACTATGGAATGAGGTTCATGACATTGTACAGGAGACAGGCATCAAGACCATTCCCATAGAAAAGAAATGCAAAAAAGCAAAATGGCTGTCTGGGGAGGCCTTACAAATAGCTGTGAAAAGAAGAGAAGCAAAAAGCAAAGGAGAAAAGGAAAGATATAAACATCTGAATGCAGAGTTCCAAAGAATAGCAAGAAGAGATAAGAAAGCCTTCTTCAGTGATCAATGCAAAGAAATAGAGGAAAACTACAGAATGGGAAAGACTAGGGATCTCTTCAAGAAAATCAGAGATACCAAAGGAACATTTCATGCGAAGATGGGCTCGAAAAAGGACAGAAATGGTATGGACCTAACAGAATCAGAAGATATTAAGGAGAGATGACAAGAATACACAGAAGAACTGTACAAAAAAGATCTTCACAACCCAGATAATCACGATGGTGTGATCACTGACCTAGAGCCAGACATCCTGGAATGTGAAGTCAAGTGGGCCTTAGAAAGCATCACTATGAACAAAGCTAGTGAAGGTGATGGAATTCTAGTTGAGCTATTCCAAATCCTGAAAGATGATGCTGTGAAAGTGCTGCACTCAATATGCCAGCAAATTTGGAAAACTCAGCAGTGGCCACAGGACTGGAAAAGGTCAGTTTTCATTCCAATCCCAAAGAAAGGCAATGCCAAAGAATGCTCAAACTACCGCACAATTGCACTCATCTCACACACTAGTAAAGTAATGCTCAAAATTCTCCAAGCCAGGCTTCAGCAATATGTGAACCGTGAACTTCCTGATGTTCAAGCTGGTTTTAGAAAAGGCAGAGGAACCAGAGATCAAATTGCCAACATTCGCTGGATCATGGAAAAAGCAAGAGAGTTCCAGAAAAACATCTATTTCTGCTTTATTGACTATGCCAAAGCCTTAGACTGTGTGGATCACAATAAACTGTGGAACATTCTGAAAGAGATGGGAATACCAGACCACCTGATCTGCCTCTTGAGAAATTTGTATGCAGGTCAGGAAGCAACAGTTAGAACTGGACATGGAACAACAGACTGGTTCCAAATAGGAAAAGGAGTTCGTCAAGGCTGTATATTGTCACCCTGTTTATTTAACTTATATGCAGAGTACATCATGAGAAACGCTGGACTGGAAGAAACACAAGCTGGAATCAAGATTGCCAGGAGAAATATCAATAACCTCAGATATGCAGATGACACCACCCTTATGGCAGAAAGTGAAGAGGAACTCAAAAGCTTCTTGATGAAAGTGAAAGAGGAGAGTGAAAAAGTTGGCTTAAAGCTCAACATTCAGAAAACGAAGATCATGTCATCCGGTCCCACCACTTCATGGGAAATAGATGGGGAAACAGTGGAAACAGTGTCAGACTTTATTTTTCTGGGCTCCAAAATCACTACAGATGATGACTGCAGCCATGAAATTAAAAGACGCTTACTCCTTGGAAGGAAAGTTATGACCAACCTAGATAGCATATTCAAAAGCAGAGACATTACTTTGCCAACAAAGGTCCGTCTAGTCAAGGCTATGGTTTTTCCAGTGATCATGTATGGATGTGAGAGTTGGACTGTGAAGAAAGCTGAGTGTGGAAGAATTGATGCTTTTGAACTGTGGTGTTGGAGAAGTCTCTTGAGAGTCCCTTGGACTGCAAGGAGATCCAACCAGTCCATTCTGAAGGAGATCAGCCCTGGGATTTCTTTGGAAGGAATGATGCTAAAGCTGAAACTCCAGTCCTTTGGCCACCTCATGCGAAGAGTTGACTCATTGGAAAAGACTCTGATGCTGGGAGGGACTGGGGGCAGGAGGAGAAGGGGACGACAGAGGATGAGATGGCTGGATGGCATCACTGACTCGATGGATGTGAGTGTCAGTGAACTCCGGGAGTTGGTGATGGACAGGAAAGCCTGGCATGCTGCGATTCATGGGGTCGCAAAGAGTCAGACACGACTGAGCGACTGATCTAATCTGAAGGGTTAAAGTTGTAGCTCATTTTAGCTTTGATTTGCATCTCCTTAGTGACTAATGACATTGAGCATCTTCTGATGGGCTTTCTTGGTCATTTGTGTATTTTCTTTCAACAAACAGCTCTTCAAATACTTTCCTCAATTTTGACTGTGTTACCCGTTTTGTTGTTGCTGATGTCGAGAGGGAAGGGCTCTTTGTTCTATTTACAAAAGACTCTTGTCAGATATATGATCTGAAAATTTTCTCCCATTCTTTGTCTTATTTTTTAATGGTGCTCTAGTTGCTAATTTTGGTAAAGAACTATTTATCTACTTTTTCTTTTGTCACTGTGCTTTTGGTATTGTATCCAGGAATCTATTGCTGAACCCAAGACTGAGAAGGGATGTGGTGGAGGATAGGACCCTCAGGGTAGACCAGACTCCCCTGGGGCAGATCCAGCCAGCCCCACTTTCCAGCCTGCGTTCTGCATTGGAGTTCCTCTTGGAGGTTCCATATAGCAGATCACTTTGCTATAATTTGGTTGGTCCAACTCTTTGTCACCCCATGGACTGCAGTCCACCGGGTTCCTCTGTCCATGGAATTCTCCAGGTAATAATACTGGAGTGGGTTGCCATTCCTTTCTCCAGGGGATCCTCCCAACCCAGGGATCAAACCCAGGTCTTCTGCATTGCAAGCAGACATTTTACCATCTGAATTACCAGGGAAGCTTCCCTGATAGCTCAGTTGGTAAAGAATCTGCCTGAGATTCTTTACATGTTAGGGTCTGGCCTGGAGAATTCTGTGGACTATGGGGAGTAGAGTCCATGGGGTCACAAAGAGTCGGACATGACTGAGCCACTTTCACTTGCTATAGTTTGACCAGATTGGTTACCTTTGTTTGTTATTTGTTGTTTAGTCTCTAAGTCTGTCTGACTCTTGTGACCCCGTGGATGCCCACCACGTTTCTGTGTCCATGGGATTCCCCAGGCAAGAATATTGGAATGGATTGTCATTTCCTTCTCCAGGGGATCT
This sequence comes from Bos grunniens, assembly GCF_055505025.1. NCBI lineage: Eukaryota > Metazoa > Chordata > Mammalia > Artiodactyla > Bovidae > Bos > Bos grunniens. Next base: position 61,385,938 of record NC_141178.1, on the reverse strand, counting down.
TTCCAATCCAGGGATCAAACCCTCATCTCCTGCATTGCAGGTAGGTTCTTTACCACTGAGCCAACAGGGAAGCCCATGCCTTTATTTACCATGTTATCAAATTCAACATTCTGCTAAGAAACAGGGCATCTTGAGTCTTTCACATTGAAAAGTCCTTTCACTAAGTGTATACAATTTACACCATTTCCAGCAGCAGTCCATTTTTTATTACCATTATTCAAGGCTGCTCTACTGAACTGAATCTTTATGTGCAACATGAAAAGTGGCTTGCAGTCCTCTACAGCAGCCCTTGCCTTTTCTAGGAAACACTCTCCCCAAAAGAATCCTGCTCCCGGGAGTCATGTTTAAGAAAATCTTAGGAAACATGTAAATTGATATAAGAAGAGATGGCTACTATGTAGAATATGATTTTAAAAGAGCATCAAATACTGATTGCAGTGTAATTTAAATGCAGTGTGGAGAAGGCAATGGCAGCCCACTCTTGCCTGGAAAATCCCATGGATGGTGGAGCCTGGTAGGCTGCAGTCCATGGAGTCGCTAAGAGTTGGGCACGACCGAGCGACTTCACTTTCACTTTTCACTTTCATGCATTGGAGAAAGAAATGGCAACCCACTCCAGTGTTCTTGCCTGGAGAATCCCAGGGACAGAGGAGCCTAGTGGGCTGCCGTCTATGGGGTTGCGCAGAGTCAGACACGACTGAAGTGACTTAGCAGCTGCAGCAGCCTTGATATGAATGTCCTATTTAATCCACTGACGTATAATCCATAGGAAAGCTGTTTAATATCTCTGCAATTTTAATGGTTTAATGGTGACTGAAACAACAGGATTCTTTCACTTCATAATATTCAGAACTTTAAGCGAATTTTCAAAGTGAAGTCTATGTTTTACATTTGGTCCCATCAATTCATGGCAAATAGATGGGGAAAAAATAGAAGTAGTGACAGATTTTATTTTCTTGGGCTCCAAAAATCACTGCAGATGATGACTGCAGCCATGAAATTTAAGATACTTGCCTCTTAGAAGGAATGCTATGACCAACCTAGTGAAAGTAAAAGTTGCTCAGTCATGTCCAACTCTTTGCGGCCACATGGACTGCACTCCATGGAATTCTCCAGGCCAGAATACTGGAGTGGGTAGCCTTTTCCTTCTCCAGGGGATCTTCCCAACCCAGGGATCGCCCCAGGTCTCCCACACTGCAGGCAGATTCTTTACCAGCTGAGCCACAAGGGAAGCCCAAGAATACTGAAGTGGATAGCCTATCCCTTCTCCAGTGGATCTTCCTGACCCAGGAATCAAACCAGGGTCTCCTACATTGCAGGCATATTCTTTACCAACTGAGCTATCAGGGAAGCCCTATGACCAACCTAGACAGCATATTAAAAAGCAGAGATGTCACTTTGCCAACAAAGGTCTGCATAGTCAAAGCTATGGTTTATCCAGTAGTCATACACGGATGTGAGAGTTGGACAATAAAGAATGCTGAGTGCCAAAGAACTGATGGTCTTGAATTATGGTGCTGAAGAAGATTTTTGAGAGTCCCATGAACAACAAGGAGATCAAAGCAGTCAATCCTAAAGGAAATCAACCCTGAATATTCACTGGAAGGACTGATGCTAAAGCTGAAGCTCCAACACTTTGGCCACCTGATAACTCATTGGCAAAGATCCTGATGTTGGGAAAGATTGAAGGTAGGAGAAGAGGGCAGCAGAAGATGAGATGGTTAGTTAGCATCACTGACTCAGTGGACAAACTCCGGGAGATAGTGAAGGCCCGGGAAGCCTAACATGCTGCAGTCCATGGGTTCACAAAGGATGGGAGAAGCTGAACAACAATTTGTTTTGGAAGAATATCAGAATTTTCCCCCCCACTCAACAATAATAGTGTCGAACCTCAAAAGATTAAAATCAATGTAACTTCCAATGGCAGTAACTAGCTAGTTAATAGAAATGCTTTATTAACCGTCATTTTTAAAGGCTATTCCTTAATGCTTTCCAGAGAAATGTCATCAATGTTACTGTTTCTGAATTATCTATGGTGGGAAGATGAAAGTATTAATAACTTTAGATTGCTGTTGATATTTAAATGATTAAAAGAATCATATGTCTTCTGAATATGTAAGTTCACAAAAGAGATTTAAAAGAATGAGTTAAAAGTATATCAATAGAGTAGACACAAAAGAACAGACACTGGTTATTTCTTAAAAAAAAAAAACTATAATTTGAAAATGTATATACCTAATTCCTCCATATTATTTTATGAAATTCATATAAAAGATCAAAAAATGTGCCTATTATCATAACACATTTTCACACTTTAGAGTAGACACACAAGCTATTTTCAGTCATTGTGAAATTGTATTCTGCATACAGTTTACCCAAGGAAGGGCTTCTGAAATTTAAGGTTTCACAGTAATTCATTTTGTTCCAAAATTAAATAAGTACATAAGAATAATATAGCTTTTATAGGGCTTGTTCTCCCATAAACTATGTTGGACATGTATTTATATAGTAGTTATTTACACAGGTAGCTGGCTTACTAATTAGTACTCTCCATTGGAGAATCCCAGGGACGGCGGGGCCTGGTGGGCTGCCATCTATGGGGTCGCACAGAGTCGGACACGACTGAAGTGACTTAGCAGCAGCAGCAGCATTCACAAAGTGCATTGGTGCAAATTTACAGGCTGATGCTGTGATTCATGGGGTCGCAAAGAGTTGGACACGACTGAGAGACTGAACTGACTGACTGATGATTTCAAACCTCAGCAGAACAAAGGGAGAGAGACTTTGTATCCTCAATAGAGAAAAAGCTACATGGACAAAAGGTAGAAAATCAGTGGTTCTAATATTTATTACCTTTATCATGAAATTAATCCATAAAGAAAAATACCAACAGCAACTTAACACATTGTTCCACTCACTGTCGTTCAAAAGTATGGGGGGGACAGCTCCTCTTCTATCTGCCAGGTGGGTGTAGAGTGACCCCCCCACCCCAAGGTGTGACCCTCCCATTCCACCTCCAGCAAGAGACCCCCCCCACCACGACCACGTCTCCTCTTAGTCATCTCGCACCTACCACCCCAAATCCCCTCCTGGGCTGTAAGCCCCCTTGTGTTCAGAGTAGACCCCTGTGTGCATCCCCTATCACAGACACTTTCACACACAGGCAGGCACAGTCAGCCCACCGCACCAGGCTGTCCTCACCTCTGTCAGTGGCTACATTCTTCACAGCAGGCTCACGAGTTGTGACTCAAACCTTCAACATTTTCACGTTCAAGGCAAAGCGAGGTAAATAAGATGCACGAACTTCCCTTTTCCTACGTGCAGTCTCGCAGCCACCTGCCCACATGTACACACGACACAACAGCCTAGAACCTCTGTCATCACTGCTCCCTCCCGTGGCAGGAAGACTCGATTCCCCCCTTTTACCCATGAGGGGGACAGAGTACCCCTCCAAGCACCCCCTCCACATCGCTGTGGTAGGAACCTCATCGTCATCAAGCACAGAGGATGGTGTGAGCACCAGGACACTGACACCCCGGAAGGGCTCCAGAAGCAATGATCCCCAGTAAGCTTGGCAGCCAGAGTCACAGGGCTCCCACAGCACTTGGTGCCAGGTGAGAGCTCACCCACCCTCAGCAGAACAGGAGGTCAAGGTACCTCCCAGCCTCACCTTCAGTTCTCAGATTTCTAATAAGTGCCCTTTTACCCACAATTTAGTCAGTGCAAAGCACACACACTGCATAAAGTGAGCTGGAGTCGGGGGTGGGGGGTAGTGAGAGTGTCCTCTGGGGTATGACAGGAAGCAAGCAGGCACAGAGATGCGGGTGGAAACAGAGCCCAGATCTGAGCAACACTCATAGACCTAGACCTGAATCGCTTCTCCACAGTAGCCATGAGCCACACCATCGGAGGCGAGGCCCCAGGATGACTTCACTCAGGTGACCACCTCAGGCTGGGGTGGGAGGTGGGCGGGTGTCCACCTGCTCCTTGCCCTGACCCTCTGCTCCCTGAGAGGCTCAGACACGTCACCCTCGTGTCCTCATCGTCTTCCTCCTCCACGTCCTCCTCTACACACATCTGTAAGAAGCACAGAATTTACCCACTGCATGGTTCCCATGGACCAGGCACTCTCGAGGCACTTCTTGCTCCTTATTTGTTCCAGACCCACAACTCTCCAAGTCAGATATTGTTGTTGCTGTGGAGGAAGGAACAGGCTCTGTGGGACTGAGCATCTCGCCCTGAATCCCAGGGAGGACCAGGCAGAGCCAGCTTCACACCCAGGTCGCTGAATTCAGCTCCTCCTGTGTGCAGCCCTCACGCCTTCACTTGCAAAGGGCAGACCAGGAGTGTTCTTAAAATAGCCCTTACGTCTTCTTCCTGGCATCCCAATTCCTGCCAGAAGCTATATTTTATTTATGATTCAGTTTCTGCAAGTATTCTTTTCCAAAAGTATGCTCTTTTACTTTCTAAAAAACACGCAGAGATTTGCTATTTACAGTCCTGAGACTTGACAAGCCAGGAAGAGCATCCACTTTGCGCAAGTGGCCCTAGGCTTAAGAATCTGTCTTGTGAGTTTTTCTAGTAAGACAATTCCATATTCAGGATCATACAAAATTAACAAAATACTTAACAAAAATTACGATGAAGACATACGGGCCGAATAGATATGTTTCATGTGCAACAGCCAACCACCAGTGTCAACTTTCATTACCGAGCTAAAAACCCTCATTTCATGATTCCCCACATCCCACGCGGAAGTAGGATGTGGTGTGCTCTCCCAGCCCACGGGGGCTCCTGGGTGCTGAACTGGGTGTCCACAGGCCCCACCCCTGAGATGCTGGCCTGGTGGCTGGGGGCGGGGGGGGGGGGGTGGTGTCGGGGGGAGAGCGGTTTGGGGGAACCGGGAGCATCACCCACCAGAGACTGCGGGGCGCGTGGACGCGAGCCCCGCGCGAGATTACGTGAGTTATTTCCAAATGCAACAGATCCTGTTCGTTCAATTCAGAGTAGGAAAGATGGGAATTGGGTGGGGTGGGTGTGAGGATGATAAAGGGACTAAATTGGGAATCTGTGCAGGAAAGTTACTAAAGGAATGAAGATGAAAATTCTCTGTGGAAATTTCTGGAAGAAGTTGGAAAGGAGACGGACCCAGGAGCACACCAGTTCATTTCAGCGCTTCACTTGCTCGCGCTTTCCTTCCAGTCTAAGCGCGGAGGCCTGGGGTCGCAGGAAAGGTAGAAGCCGGCTCTGACCACCATCTGGGGACCTGGCGGTGGAGGGGGAGGGCCCGGCGGGCTCGTCTGGGGCGTGCGGGGGTCGCGGATCGAGGACCCATCCACGCCAAAGCCAACGGGCATGCGCGCGTCCTTCCCCCGCGGTCGCGGCACCGTTTCCGGAGCCCAGCGTCTCAGCTGCCGGGAGGGCTTCGGAGCTCACGGTGACTAGTTATTTCGTCCACGCAGGACAGCTTTTCTTCTTTTTATCCGATAACATTTCACACCCTAACGGGCAGGTGTGGTGATAACTGGCTTATCTAGGTGCACATACCCCCTACTCCTGTCTGCTCTCAAAAGATGGTTTCCTTTCTTTCTGTATATTCGCTCCTCAGACACTGGGCCAGTGATTTCTGATTTCTCCCTGACTACTGAATATGTAACAGGACCGGTGTGGCCCTGAGCCCCCGCCCTCGCCCCTGGAGCAGACTTGCCCGCGGACGCGCCTGTGCGCGGACAGCCCCCGGGGGCCCCGCGCCTCCAGACCGGGGGCTTGCCCGCTTCGTGCACCACCAGTACCGGTGGAAGGAGCAGCTTATACAGTGAATGCGTCTCTCCGTTCAGCGTGCACTTTCCGGTCGCTCGGTAAGCAGGTACGTATGAGAAGTTCTTGGTTCTATCTTTAGAGACTGAAATCTTCAAACAACTCTCATCCATAAAGTAGAACTTAAAATATATATAAAACAGAAAAACAACGTAAAACTTGGGTCAATTTAAGCAACAATTCCAGATGACCAGCGGGGGAGACAAAGATGGTGAGTGGAGAACGTTTTGTCAAATTTTATCCACCTTCTGAGTATGAGGGAAAACATTCATTCGCCTTCTCTCAGTAATTGTTTAGTCACTTTCTATTCTACTGTAAGTGAATACTGCCCTCTTTTGGCAGAATGTTCGAACTTTTTAAATACGTGGGTGTTTTTTTTTTAATATAAAAAAAGAAGAAAAAACTCTTCTCCATGAACAAGAATGATTTGTCTTAAAATAACTTTGAACTATGCTTGACATCGTTCATGTGTCTTTTATTGTCTGTTATCAATAAACCACAAAGCCGGCTTCTTCCTTTCAGGCCGATTGCTATCATTCCACCGCTCTTGCTGATGTTTGCAATTTGGAGAACTTGGCCGAGAGGAGCAAGTTTATTACCATTTTCAGCTCAAAGTATCATAAATATTACATTGTATTAGTAGGGCATTTTTTTCTGGAAGGAAAGACTAAAAACTTTCTAGTTTAAAAACCTAAGCTGATGTTTAATGAGAAGAAAAAAAAAAAAAACCTACTGTTGCATTCCGTGAATATAAGGCTAAGAACTACAGGACCCAGGGAGCTTACGAATGACAGCTGTGTCGTGAAAATGCAAAGTCAGCAAGGTAGACTCTTGTTTAGTTGGAGAATTTACTTAACTAAGTGATGCCAGAAATTCAGGTTTGATCCCTGGGTCAGGAAGATCCTCTGGAGGAGAAAATGGCAACCCACTCTGGTATTCTTGCCTGGAGAATCCCATGGACAGAGGAGCCTGGTGGGCTACAGTCCATAGGGTCACAAGAGTCGGACACAACTGAGCAACTAAGCAAGTCGCATTAACTACAGATTTGGGACAGCAGGGCCACAGGAAGAAGAGAAAAGCCCTTTCCTAAATTAAATGGGGAGTCTTAGCTAGAATCTCCATCCCTATCAAGTTCAGTAATGGTGAACTAAAAATAATCCATCTACCCACCCCCAGCTCCCAGAGAAGGCAAAGAAAACTGCCTATTTCAAAATTTGCTATTCAAAGGAGGAAGGGAGTTAAGTCTCCCTGAAGATGTAACATGCCCAGATTCGCTTTGCCATGGATGTTCATGCCACTCTTCCTGAGTGGTGTGAAAACCTTAAGTCCAGGACTTAAAGAGGTCAGTGAACCAGCAGTGCTCACAAAGTACAAGAGAAACAGGGCTTATGAAAGCTAGCTGACAGGTTAGCTTTCATGAGATAAAGCCCACCGTAGAGTTCAGATACTGGAATTAGACATGGCATCAACCCTGAATATTTACTGGAAGAACTGATGCTGAAGCTCCAATACTTTGGCCATCTGATGTGAAGAGCTGACTCATTGGAAAATATTCTAATCCTGGGAAAGACTGAGGGCAGAGCCTGTGAAGTTAGTGAGAAACACATGTAAAGACACAAGGATACCACGAAGGTTGAAAATAAAAACATCTTTAAAAAGAAACAATCAGTACAAAAATTTACCAAAGACCTGAATAGGGATTTTCAGTTCAGTTCTGTCACTCAGTCATGTCCAACTCTTTATGACCCCATGGACTGCAGCACACCAGGCTTCCCTGTCTATCACCAACTCCCGGAGTTTACTCAAACTCATGTCCATTGAGTCGGTGATACCATCCAACCATCTCACCCTCTGTCATCCCCTTTTCCTCCTGCCTTCAATCTTTTCTAACTAGTCAGTTCTTCACATCAGGTGGCCCAAGTATTGGAACTTCAGCTTCAGAATCAGTCCTTCCAATGAATATTCAGGACTGATTTCCTTTAGGATGGACTGGTTGGATCTCCTTGCAGTCCAAGGGACTCTCAAGAGTCTTCTCCAACACCACAGTTCAAAAGCATCAATTCTTTGGTGCTCAGCTTTCTTTATGGTCCAACTCTCACATCTATACATGACTACTGGAAAAACCATAGCTTTGACTAGATGAACCTTTGTTGGCAATGTCTCCTTTTAAAATACACCATCTAGCTTTTGTCATAAGCTTTGTCATGGCTTTTCTTCCAAGGAGCAAGCATCTTTTATTTTTTTATGGGAATTTTACCAAAAGGATTTTGGTGAATTTAGATTTTACCAAATTTTAATGGGAATTTTACCAAAAGGAAACCTGAACCCAAGAAGCACTTGAAAAGATGCAAACCTAATGAGTGGCAAAGCCCAACAGCACTTCAGTATCAGATGTAGGTGAGGATACAGAATACCTAGAACATTTAAACACTGCTGGAAGGGACACAAGTCTGCACGATTCTGCACCATCTGGGAAAGGTGGACATCGTCACGGCCTCTGGGCAGTGGTTTCTGCTCTTGGCTGGGTGCTTGAGGACTCTGGCGCACAAAGCCACAGGTATGCTGAGTGGTCTGGGGGACCACCTGTCCGTCAGCAGTAGGATGAACAGGTAACTGAGCTGTAACCTAGCATCGCTACAGACAACAGGGACCAGGCTCAGAGAGACAATGTGCCGTGAAAAGTGAGTGCACAGGAATGCACAGGGTGCACTCCACATCGCTTAGAGATACAAGTGTGTGTAAAACCACGGCAGAAAGCCAGATGCCTGCCCTTACATGTACATTCAATCAGTCCTTAGACTTTGCATGCACCTTATAAATATCCCTCATCTCTACTCAAATAGTTTATAAAAATTAACTTCTAAGAACCCCACAGCCTTCAGACGTGGCAGCAGTCAAAAGGCCACGAGATGTCCAGACACAGACACCTCCATGCTGTAATTCAGCATAGATCCTCAGGTACTGAGCGTCTCTAAACCCGAAAAGGGAAAAAAAACGCAGGCCACTGACAGCAATGCTTAATTATATGCAAGTGTTTATTTAAAATAATTTTCCAAGTTTTCCTGTAATTTAACAGCTTTTGCTTCACTTTTATCCTCTTAAACAACTAGAAACCAATGCTTACATTTTCTGTATTTTATCTACGAATGCTATTTTAATAACATCTTTATTAATACTAGAACCAAGATATATCAACCAACAAGCAGCACAGATTTAAATGACCTTCCTGGTAGTTACAGTGTGGCTGGCAGTTTTTGGACTTTATCAGATGCTGGACACTATTCACGCCATCTCCCACCAGTGGTCTTGGGGAAGGGTTGCTCCCCCCTTCAGGCCTACTTCCTCTCTGCAAAATAAATAAAGCTTATCCTGCTGTAAAACCCCATGAATGCACTGCTCATCACCTTCAATTACTTCATCTTTATTTGCAACCTCTCCACTTATAAAGCATAATTATTCACACTCAAATATAACATGATTCATTAAAAAATAAACACCCAAAATATCCTCAATCATTCTAATATATTCCCATTAATAGATAAAGGGCTTTCATGTAAAATTTAATTTTTTATTTCTACTTCTTCAATAGTAAAGTCACAACTGTAAAACAAATGCATTTAAAAACACAAAAGATACATTTCAGTGACCAAAAATTGGCAATGATTATGAAAATCTATTATACATTTTACCAAGGCCAACAGAATGAAAGCTGATATGAAAAAGTCAATCTTCAAATAGATCCTTAACAAAAACTTCCCTCATGAATAGTAAAATCATTTAAGAAAAGGTTATCTTTACATACGTGGACACTTGCTTCAAAAACAACAAAGCTGGGGTGGGGGTACAAGATAAAAATATGTGGGCACCAGGAACTCAAGATTCATCTCCTAAAACACGTTTGTTTAAAAAAAAAATGACCATTTCTAATATAACTGTATGAAACAACTGTTTTTCCTTGACAGAAATAAGATGGGCACGCACCAGTAACTACAGCTTAGTAGTCCTCTAAGAAACCCTGTGGAGACACTATACCCCCAACCTCCTAGCCCCCAGCTCAGTCACTGGTATAAAAACCAGCAGCTTCCGTGAAATCATCTTTGACGTTACTAAAGGGATCCTGGGATAATTCATGCTCAGAATACTTCGAACACTTGTTTTTACATGTAGAGTTTTCAGAATTGAGGTGTTTTTGGAACCGTCCATGTGTGAACCTCTGCAGAACATCATAGTCCTTCAACTGCACTGTGACTGCATTTCCTCAAGCATGTCTGATCAACAGTTATAACAGTGATGCTGGTGGCAGTAAGTGACACTCTCAAATTCTTCCTTCTAAAAATGTATATAATCCATCAGAACACTAAATAGTAAATAGACTACACTGTTTACTTTCCTAAGCAAGGAATGACTCTTCAGGCCCTAGTAAGCTAAGAATGGCCTTTACTACCTGTTTTACCACTGACATTCAAATAATAAAGTATGTGATACTAAGCGAAAAATGAAAACCACTGTTATTTCACCACAAGAAACAACCACAAAATAAAAACATGGGAAGAAGTTAGATGAGCCCAATGCAGGTCCCAAGATTAAACTATGATTCCAGATTTTCAAAGCAAAAGGCATCTCCACGTCATTTCTGTGAACACTCCCGACACCACAGAGGTGAGTTTCAGACCAGGGCAGGCTGTCCTGCCCTACCTGTCCAGCGCAAACCTGCAATCAACCAGAAGTTCCCTCTGCTAAAGTGCACCTGTGGCCAGCCTGCTCGGGCCTGACTCACCCACGAGCCATCGACAGTCACACAGAACTATGCCTCTCCTGAACCAAATACTCTATACAGTGGACGACAAGGAAAACAGTCCTAAATACACCACTACCTTCTAAAACTTCAAAGTAACACAGCCTCATCATGTTTAAATACTGAAAATGTCAAAAGGTCCATACAAACTAAGAGCTGTATTAAGCATGTACGTTTTGCTCTGATATTCACTTGATGTGCTCTTAAAATCTTGATGAGAGAAGCAGACATTTTCCCCATGTCTTTTGGCAACAGATTCAAAAGCGAGAGTAGCGGTGCTGTTGAATTCCATGAAACGTGGGTTTTTAAAGCTAAATTATTCAGTATCTGCATTGTTATTGCACTCATACATTGCCCGGAGTAGGTCTACAGCAACTTGGCAGTGGGGACTGCAACGCAAGTAGGGGGTCTGCAAAGCGTCTGCCTTCCTTGCTAGACAGAGTTCCCAGGCAGAACTGTACATGACTGCAGTTCAAATCCGATCACATGCGCTTCACGATTGTGTCTCCCTGAGGGAAGTTAAGTCAAGCCCTCACCACTAACTAGATCCGTTAGGAACCAAACGGGGATCTGCAGACCCAGTCCTGACTACAGCTGAGTTCCACTCCTGAAGCTGCTCTGAGTTAAAACAGCAATTTTTCCAATTTTAAAGAAAAATATATTTTATAAAAGGGATTCTTTTTAATCACTGAATACATCATTTTTATTACTAAGACAGAAACAAGTTATACCTTTTTCCACTATAAATTCACTCTGATGAAAGAAAGAATTCTCTTTTAACTCCTAACAAATGCTACATTTTCAAGACGCAAGGAATTATCAGTAGGCATCCTTTCTTTTTGCTCTAAGCTACTTCTCCCTGAAGTATGTCAAGTAGGCTTTTAGAGACTCTGGCAGGGGCAGCTTCATGATCTTCTCCCGCAGCAGGTTTTGGGGTGGCTCCTCCGGCTTCAAGGCTTCACCCGGCTCCTTCTCCTCCTCCTCTTTGTCTTCCTCCATCTTCTCGTCCTCCTCACTGTCGAGAGGCTGGGGGATGAGTTGGTTGCCCACAAAGACGTAAGTGTTAATCCTCTGCTTGACCCGCTTCCTCTTCCTTTTGGGCGGAGCCCTCTGAGGAATCCCCTTGGCCTGCATCTCATCGTTTATGAAATTCCTAAGTGTGCGTCGGATGTAAATGCGAGCCAAGTCCTGCAGGTTCCTGACAGCACAAGGGGCTAAAAACACACGGAAAACATAAAAAGTGAAACATTACATACTGTTCACTTCTGAGTGAACATCAGAAGACAGAGACTTGTAAAAACTTTGACTTTCATCAAACAAAGACTCAGGGAAGAGCACTGACTATGTGCAGATCACTCCAGCACCAAGGCCAGCGGATGGGGTGGCAAAGGTGTTGTGGGCAGACAACCCAGGCACATGCATAAACTCTCTTGGGAAGGACAGGTAACTCACAGCAAGTGGAGCACAGAGAACTGAGTAGTCAGGGGACTGAGGGGCAGGGGCAGGGCTGGCGACAGAAATGGGGGTGTCAGCCCACCATAACCTGCTGTCAGCCCCATGACCTGCTAAGACCAGGGGGGCAGATAGGGGAGGCAAACATGGAGGGGTTGCCGCAGGAGGTGGGGTGGAGAATCACCCAGGAAAGAGCTTCAGAAATTAAAAAGATGCTAAGAAACATCTCCATCTTCTCGGTGGCTCTGCTCCCGACTCCCCCGCACACCGGGTGCTCTTTCGACACCTGCACTGTCTGCCTCTCCTGCCAACACTGCCTGCTGTTCCAGGGACCCACCACACTGATGCCCTGTCACAGCAGCCCAAGTTCAGAAGAACCCAAGGGTCCCAGAGTGGAAAAGGACTCAGACCTGCTTCAGCCACTTCTAACACTCCCAAGTCCTAAAATAGCTTCCACACGAGCTTCATTTAAACGTTCTTCTGATAATACAGAAACTTTCAGACAATTCTCAGCCCTAATTATTCAAAAATAGTGTTTTCTGTACTTTTATCCTCCTGGTTCCTAGTCATGAGAAGATCCAGTGGACCAGACAATACTAGTCCTGACTGCTATTGAACTGTAGTGTGAACTGAAGCTCTCAGGCCACAACTACAGGGAAGGTTCTCTCTAACACACACAGTCAGCTCTGTTTATCTCCCACAAGGGTACTTACGGAGGCCCACAGAGTCTGGCTTGCCGTTGTCATTCTTACTTGGCTGCACAAGTGGAGCAAATGACACAGCAAGGATGTTTTTACTTTCCCAAGTGTTCTGTCCAGTTCGCATAATTTGTGTTAACTATTTAGAGGGCGAAAAAAAAAAACAGAATGGCTCCATCAGGGAAGTGGACCACCTTACCCTCACAAGTTTAACAGAAAAATAGCAGAGATTGCTCTATAATCACTTGTATTTGAATGCACCCAATTACCTTCATTTAAATATTAGTACAGGAGGAATCACAAGTACTGGTTTCACAACATATTCCATGCACACAAATGGCTCTGCAGGTTATATTAACATGGGGGTCTGATGTCATCAAGGGGTGTTATTCTAACACACACCTGCCACTGGCTCCCAAAACACACGTCTCACACAGTTGTGTAGTTAAAGTGTTATATCAGTAAAAACGCATTTTGATTACTGAACCAATGAGTCAACTTCACAATCTTCCAGGGTGGTAATAAAATAGATTCTAATCCCAACTTCATATTTCATGAATAAATGTAATTAGTCACAAAGGCATTAGAGCTTTCCCACTCAGCAAACACCCATCAGCAGTACATGGCTTGATCAGGACAAATCAGTATTGTCAATTAAAAAAGTCAACCCATTATTATATTTTATATTAGCATAATGTATATAAGAAATATTCAATAAAATACCAATGGGAAACCATATTTTAGATCTTTAAAAATATATCTTTAAAGGAAAACAGGAAAAAGATGATTGATCTGGGAGTCTCAACTCTGGAAGCATTCAAGTTAATGTTTTTCCAAGAACGTATGTTAATGAATGCTTTATAGTCTCTTTTTAATAATTGATAAACACAGTGTGATGAAGTCCTCTGACCTGCAATTCACATGCTGTGAAAGTAGAGAACTCTCAGAGACGCCAAGATGACCACACTAGGTCCCAGTCATCTGGGACAGTCCAGCTCCCACTTACAAACCACAGGCTGTTGTACACATCTCAGACTTAGGTTGCTGCTGCTGCTAAGTCACTTCAGTCATGTCCGACTCTGTGCAACCCCAAAGACGGCAGCCCACCAGGCTCCTCTGTTCCTGGGATTCTCCAGGCAAGAACACTGGAGTGGGTTGCCATTTCCTTCTCCAATGCATAAAAGTGAAAGTGAAGTCGCTCAGTCGTGTCCAACACTTAGCGACCCCATGGACTGCAGCCCACCAGGCTCCTCCATCCATGGGATTTTCCAGGCAAGAGTACTGGAGTGGGGTGCCATTGCCTTCTCTGCAGACTTAGGTTAGTATGAACATAAAAGATATTTTTTGAAATGTATATTTATAAATTTTAAAGTAAAAGATCCACCCATTTTCTGAATAATTATTTCACACGTTTATTATACCTAATAATTCCAAATCAAAGGCAGGCAAGTAGGTGAAAAATAGTTTCAAATGAGTCTGCTGCTGCTGCTGCTGCTGCTGCTAAGTCACTTCAGTCATGTCTGACTCTGTGCGACCCCACAGACGGCAGCCCACCAGGCTCCCCAGTCCCTGGGATTCTCCAGGAAGAACACTAGAGTGGGCTGTCATTTCCTTCTCCAATGCATGAAAGTGAAAAGTGAAAGTGAAGTCCCTCAGTCGCGTCCGACTCCTAGCGACCCCATGGACTGCAGCCCACCAGGCTCCTCCATCCATGGGATTTTCCAGGCAAGAGTACTGGAGTGGGTTGCCATTGCCTTCTCCCAAATGCCTTCTCCCAAAAAAGAAGATCTAAAAATTTACTGGTTTCTGAAATGGAGTTAAGTAGTTCCAACCACTCCTTCAGCTAGAAGAGGCCACCACATTCAACAGCAAGAACACTGGTGGGTCGGGGGGTGTGTGTAGAGGGGCAGCATGGCCAACACCACGCACGGGCAGAGCTCAGCTTGGCTCTTCTTTCCCTAGTTAAGGGGCCTTTTCCACACCTGCTCTGGTTAAGAGCTTTGAGTCCATTTCAGTGCTTTCCTATACAGGCACCTGTGCGGCGAGCACTTCTTCCTCAACAATCCCAGTGCGCCTTTCACTGGCGCATCAGCCCCCATCCTACACTGAGCGTGTCTCCCGCGCCATGGAGCAGGACGGTGGTCGCTACCTGGTCCTCTATGGGCATGACCAGAATGCCCCCGACTTTCAGCAGAATCTTCATGTAGTTTTCATGGTCCTTCTGGACCCCAGCTCCACAGTAGATTCGATCATACTGGTGACTGTCCGATGCTATCTGCAGGCAATTACCAACCACAAATGCAGGCTCACAGAACTCAAACCTGTATGGAGAAATAAAAAGTATTTTAATTCATTTAAACAAAAGATGAGACCTAAAAACTTAACATAATCCAACTCTTTGAAAGTGAAGTTTTACTAAAATTATAAGAATAAAATATCATAAAATTTGAATTTGAATTATGTATATTTATGAAATCTAACAGTGATCAAATATATTGTTTTATTATCAATGACACAGTGTACATTTTTCCAAAACATCAACCTCTTTTTTCTCCCACACTGAAACCTTACTTAAGGCTCAGAAGGTGAGTATAGTGAAAAGCTATCACAATAACACTCTTGTGACTAACTGAAACAGTCTCTAACATACATAGTTAAAACCCCAATACACTAATAAAACATGTACAGTAATTTTAGGAAATTAATTCATGAAAATACCCTCTCAATTTTAAGTCGATTGAAATTAATATGACCACACAGCAAAGTTATCATCTGAGGACAAAATAATTTGCATTAAAAGGCTCAGTATGCAGTGAAAAATGTCTCTGAAATCATTTTTATTTTGTAAAATGCATCCTGCCCTTTGGTAATTAACAGACTTATTACCAGGGATTCTCTGGTGGCTCAGATGGTAAACAATCTGCCTGCAATGCAGGAGACCTGGCTTCCATCCCTGGGTTGGGACGATCCCCTGGAGGAGGGCATGGCAACCCACTCCAATATTCCTGCCTGGAGAATCCCATGGACAGAGGAGCCTGGCGGGCTGCAGTCCATGGGGTCGCAAAGAGTCGGACATGACTGAGCAACCAAGCACAGCACAGACTTTTTACACAATATGTTTCCATTAAATTCACTAAATATACAGATACCCCATGGTCACTGATATTTAAAGAAGAGTTTCTCAGAATGATGCCCAGTCCTTAGCTTCCTGTTCCAGGGTGGGGAGTAGGGTGGGAAACAATGCAGACCCTGCCCTCTCTTCTTGACACCCACAGGGGCGGGTGATCCTAACCCCAGCTTCTACTATGACTTCTACTATGACTACTTCTACTATGACAGTGCCCACACTTTCTGGGTGTCCGCCACCCCCAGCACCACCCTGTGCCCAGCTGCTCAGGACAGGTTCCCACCTCTCAGAGGCCACATGGGGCCCTTCCTGGCTCTGCCCCCATCCCAGAGACACTGCTGTAGCCATGGGTGGAATTACAGGCCTCCCGTCATTTAGAGGAAATACTACAAGGTCTGTGCTGTTCCTGTGCCTGCATGGCCCCTCCCTCTCTGCTGCTTAAATGCCCAGCATCCCTTCAAGACACAGTTCAAATACGAGCTACACTACACAAGCACTCTTACCCAGCTCTTCGGGAAGATCTCAGTCTTGCTACTTGCATAACGCTCACGAAAGTATAAACTTACATATGTAATAGACAGCATTTAATTTCTCTATTATACTCAAGACTATTGGACAACCTAAGATTGTCTAAAATACAGCCAAAACAATCTCTTGGCCTTTAAATAACTAGATATTGTGGATCACATGGTTTAATCATCTCAAAGTTACAGTAAGCATTCTTTGAAAAGAAAAAAGACTAGTATTTTCAATCTAAAAACCCTCATTATTATAAAAATTCATTTTAAATAACTTAATTTTACAATAATTTAAGCCACTCTTAAAATTTTCTAGATGAACGTGAGCAAGGAATTTAAGTAAAATTATTTTGTATTATTAAACCTCTTTTATCAGTCTGTTAAATCAACTTAAAAATATGCTTATAGTTTAAAAGCTTCCTACAGCTTACAGAACTATTATCTACAAAAACACCATTACAAGTAAATAATTTGTGTTATTTTTATACACTCTCATCCCAGCAAAATGAACTATAAAGGACTGAGTGCCTGATTCTAAAATCAAATGTGACTCTGGTCAAGTGGCTTGACACTAGCAATTAGCACAATTCACTCCAAACATTATTTGTGAAGCCCCTGTTGTGTGTAAAGACTGGATATGAAGTGGGAGGCACTCATGCCTAATGCAGTGAGAGAGACAACAATCTCACCAATTAAAGATGAACTTATGGAGGCAGGAGGAGAAGGGGACGACAGAGGATGAGATGGCTGGATGGCATCACTGACTCGATGGACGTGAGTTTGAGTGAACTCCAGGAGTTGGTGATGGACAGAGAGGCCTGGCGTGCTGCAATTCATGGGGTCGCAAAGAGTCGGACACGACTGAGCGACTAAACTGAACTGAACTGAATGAGGGTGAAAAATGCTCTAAAGGAACACCACTCCGTAAGTATGGCTGAGGATGCAAGGGAACTGACAGGCCTGGGGAGCCAGAGTAAGGCTCCCCAAGAAATGGTGAGTTGGGATCTGAAAGGTGAGACAGGGCAATCAACCCCACTAGCCACCAGCCTTGTGCAGACAGGAGCCCTGTGGCTGCTGGAAAATGAGATGTGGCTGGTGGAAAATGAGATGCACGGAAAGGATAAAAATCATATGAGATCTCAATATCTCAAATATTTAGCATGTAAAACATCTCAGGATCTCGTTTAAATACGTGTGTATGTGTGTGTATTTCAACAGCCACGTAAACTGAAAGCACTAAGCAACCACCCTTCTACTTTATCAACTGTGAACAGGAGCTTCAAATACTTTCCTGAGCACAGTCTTTCCTCTGGGACACTCTCCTGCTTTCCCTGATTATCCCTTTGAACACGTCTTCTGAACTTTAATTATATCTTCATCACCTTTTACAGTCCTCAAGAAATACCTATTAAGTGAGAAACCTAAGAAATGTAATTGATTTGTCATCTTTTCCACCTACCAACTTTGAACATGAACTCAAACTTGACAAATACGCTAATCACAAGAATCTCAGGACTAGAGAAACAGTTACAGAAAAAAATGTGTGCCTGTGGCACCCTCTAAATCAACATGATGGTTCTTGCTTTACTAAATTGGAAACTATAAATAGCTGTAGTTTCATGTTACAAAACACATCATTTTTCCCACAATGTACCAAAAAAAGCAAAACTTAAACAGTAAAAAAGCCAAAACAAAACCACCGTGCCTTTAATAAACCAACTGTCACCTAACTTAAAAGTGCTTTTTAGTGGCCTCTCTGAAGATCTTAAATAAGCCACCCTTCTTTATTCTAGGAAACAAAGGCTTTTCCCCTAACAAGGCAGATCTGAGCCAAGTATACTATCTTATTCCATTTAGGAAGTGTTACAAAGAATCATTACAGAGAAAAGTTAGACCTTTACATTTACAAATGACTTCTACTAATGCAAATGGAACATACACTTCTAACATGTATAGGGGGTCTTCGAAAGTGTGAAGACCTTTTCATTTAGTATACCAAATTCATTTCCTTTACCAGCACACTCAAATTTGAAAGTTTAACTGAACTGAGGCAACATTCCAAAAGGAGTAGTAGGACTAGATTATTTCTAGATACAAAATAGTAAAGTTTCAAGGACATAATCAGGGAGAAAGGTGTGATATTTTAAATATAAACACTAAAACACGATGACTTAATAGTTACAAGAAACAGCCTAGCAGAGACAGTGTTTCATCTGGGGACTGTTTATTACATCCACAGCTGTGGCTTCACCTTCTCCAGTAATAGGCAAGTCCTTCATGATAGTAAAGGAAACAAAACAACTCTCAAACTGCCTATACTTACAACATTATTTTTTAATACATACATGGGTTAAAGATGATCCTTCCTAAAAGGACTTGGAGAAGTGTTAGCATTTCTGACTAGGTAGAGATGAGGATCTTACTTAGTTTATATTCTGACATTGAAATTACGGCTTGTTTTTATAACAGCATTTCATGTAAATAAATTCATACAAATTCTACTACTAACAATATTTTTCCAAAAATCTATAATTAAAATTCTTCAGGCAAATGTTTACGGATATGCTCATATATGTATAAAGAACAACTGACTGATGTGAGGCAAGAATGACAGCTACCAGGTGGTAAGAGTAAATTACAACTGCTATTAATGTTTCCAGAGTAAAGAGGAAAATAAAAGTTTCTTCCTTTTAGCTTTAACTAGATTCTGAAAGCTGCACCTTCTCTAAGTCTCCACAAACCTCTGTAGGCAAAGGACATATTTTATACCATAAACACAAGTCTGTATAATCCAGAAGTCTGCATTAATGAACCAACCAGAGGTTTTCACTATTTGTAGATTTGCACATAAAATCTAGGTTTGAAAACAGTAAAAGAGAAAATCTAAATTCCACTTTTCACATCAACTACAAATAAAGGGAACCCAAGAAAGGAAAATAAAACAACAAAAATTTTTTAAAAAATGGCAAGAGGCCTACCAAAAGGATATTTTCCATGGTTCTAATTTTAATCCTGAAAGTATCGATCTTGTGTTCTCTCCTAGTTTTCATACTTTAGGGCAGCTCATTAAAATTTTTTGTCTGTTAGTAACATGAAAAGTAGCAATCATTTTTATTCTTTGAAGACATTTTCCAAAACAAAATTTCCCAGGTACAGATGTCTTACACTCCTGAATTCCACCAAGTTATACTTCCTAACCATGTAAATTATCTGTATACAAAAAAAGAAGTAGTTCTGAACTGTAATAACTACAAATTCAATCACTTTAGACTTATAATCATTTATTGATTTAAACCTGAAAACCTAATGGCTTTTTAGACTTACGTAGAAAGGGGAGAGTATCTGACATACCCTTACTAAAACAAAACATACAAACAATATTTGTGGGAAAACCGAGAGCACAGGTATCTTGGTTTATGACATGAGCGCTTGGCCAAAAGGGCACCGACTCCATCACTTACCTCGGCTGGGGGCTCCTTTACAGGTGCACGCTGGGTTATCTTCATCTCCAGATGCACAGACGTTCCATTCACAGCAGGGACCTTGCCAACGTGCCCACATAATTCTCTGATAAGCTGCTAGGAGATCAGGGTGACCTAGCCTTGCCCTGCAGCTTCCCTCTTAGACGGGTATTCTAGGTCTAGGAGCTGACTGAGAGTAGAAAAAACAACATTCCCCTTCAATACACTGTTGAAATCGGGGCTGAAAATTTGCACACCTAGATTATCACGTGCCACAGGATGCTGTCATCAACATTTTAGACTATCGTTCCAGCGCAATAAAGGATTTCAGGGACACAGGAAAGACTCCTATAGTGTTCTCATACCTCACCCAAAACAACCTGCCAAATGAATCACAGATACTTCTTTTTCTTAAAACACTTTGTCAAAATGTGCGTTTTGAACTGTGACAGCTATGACAACTTCATTAAAACAAGACAAACTTCACAACCTTCCACTGGGAAGAAAACCCAGGAAAATAATCATCTCTTCTTTTCCAAATACAGTTATACCATTAAAAACTCTTATAACCAAGAATTAAGCTATTGAATTTTACAAAATTTTAAAAACAAAGACTTTACCTTTATAAGAGGTTTCCCTTCCAACTGCACCAAACTCACCTCAGAATAATTTAAACATTATTTAAAGCAAAGTGTTAAGAGTAAATACACAGATTTTTCACTGAACAGAGCTTTAGGAAACGCCATAGGACCAAAACCAATCTCTAAACATTTTAAAGGAAGCGTGAACGGTACATGATATGAGAGTGAGCCTTCATATTTCAACAATAATTTCTTATAAAATAACTTGGGCTACAAACTTTTATTTCTGTCAGTGTTTTATTCTTGGAATAATTTCTTCTTTTCCCAATAATGTGTCAGAAGCTATCAAACCTCCCCTCATACCGTTTCTAACTGATGTTAAAATACATAACTGATAGCTTAGAGGACTATTTTTAAGCATTTCTCTGTCCCACCATTTGAATGTCTGTCATGTTTAAAAACTGTGTTTAAAACCTGTATTTCTCATAAAACTACCATCTGAACATGACCAATATACCCAAATGTTCAACTATCGTAGAAGGAGTTCAAAATAATGTTGACTATGTATCTACAGATAGCAAAACTTCTTCAAGTATGCCACAATTCTCTTCAAGATGAAGTGCGACTGCTCCAGTGATAAAGGTGACAGAACACAGTATCATTTCATTTTCTCCAATCCAATATCAATTACGTGAAAAAGGAGCCTATAATCAAAAATAAAATTAGGATACTACACCCAGCCATACATCCATTAAATCTTCTAAAATGTAAATGACTACGCTAACCCTGAATTTAATTTAGAATTTATACCTTGACTACACCTGAAGAAGGCACAGCCTCTCCAGCTCATCTCTGACCCCCAGACATCCACCCCAGAGGCAAGTCTCATTAATGAACAGGGCACGTGTCCTCTGTGATAAAAAGGTTATCATGCATTTAACCAGGCTAAGAGCACTCCCTAAATTCTAACCTAGAGAAAAACAAATGACGAAAATAAAGGTGCCGCTTCAACCTCTGTTATCTGGAGCTAAGCTGCTAGACTGTAATTCATTGGCAATCTTACTGTTGGGAAGAACATTAGAATATATCCGTTTTTATATCATTATAGCTAAATCAGAACTAAACAACAAGACAGGCCTGGCTGAAGTTACGGCCTGTCTGGTCCTGTCCTCCCATCTGGGAAACATGGACACCAACACTGCCTCCAGGACTGTGGGTACAGCTGAGAATGGTGCAGACGACACACATTAGCTGCTGTCATTTTCATAATTTCATTACTGTCTTCAGTACTCACATTGTGACTCATTTATACAACAAACTACAGGAAACAATGGTCCTCCATGCAAACAGAATGAAAATCTTCAATAAAGCAGACAAAGCTGCACTCATGTGGCTTCTGGCAGGACAGCATTTCCAAAACAAGGTACAGTGTCCTTGGAGGGGGGAGGAGACAGGACCTATTGTCTCACAGGAAAACAGCTCACCCCAAAGCACGCCCTCCAAGGAGTCAGGTCAGCTGCATGCACATTTACACATACTACACAAACACATACATGTAGTTGTGAATAAATGCTATGCCAATTATCAACTCACAAAGCACTTACAGGGTATAATCCAGGCTCCTTTTATCTGACCTCCTCTTCCAAGTAAACACAGCTGGAGAGACTGTTTCGCTTATGGTACATGCACAAAACTGATTCAGATGATCTGGCCTTCCCCCATGAAAGCCAGATACCCAAGGGACTATAAACCTGGGGCTGGAAGACTTTATAACAGAAATGGGCTAAAGTAAGGACGTCCTGGAGAACGCGTGTGAAGAGCAGACCAGGTCAGCACGCTGCGGACAACAGGTTGCACGCGACCTGCACTTGCTCCAATGAAGTGGACGGAACCCCTCACCCACACCTGCTCAGAGCACCTGAGGAAGGCTGTGTACTGCCACAAAGACCACCTAGCCCAAGACACCAGAAATATTTACTATCTGCTCCTTCAGACGCTTGCCAGTGTTTTAGAGAACCTGTGAAATCAAGCGTCAGTTCCTAAGGGCAGGTCAGTGAGTCTGGGAACATTGGAGGCAGAGCATAGGCAGAAACCACACTGGAGAACCTGCCTTCTCTCTCGCCTCGGAGCACAGTAAACTCACAGTAGCCTCACCAAATCTTCGCGTTTGCTGATACAGAACTAAGACACAGAAACAAAGTTTACGAGTATTAACACTGTATTAAGGATATTTTTTTCTGAAAGAAGAAATAGTACCTTCAAGACTCAGGAACCAAGGCTCCTTTATAAAGCATACACAAAAACACACACCTGCACTTTTTTTTAAATTTATTATCTTACATTATACATTCTTATGTTGAGTAGTTTATTGACTCTATTCTTACCTACTATATTTGGGAGTTTATTATGATCTCTGATACATATAAGAGAACTTCAAAGATACAGTTTAAATCATAAGTGATATAATACTTTTGAAAAAGGAACTGGTAAGATCCAAACCAAGAGGATAAATAATACTGGATAAATATTAGGTTTTAGCTTTCTATTGTCTTCCTGTTACACACAATCAAGGTGGCCTGGTCCTAAGTCCTAAGGGATACATAAATAGCAATTTTGTTTCCTGAGTTACTTTATATTTTATTAATTAAAACAAGTATTTTGATGATCTGTAAACAACTAAATATAGTAAAACTGCTTAGGAATATAATTTTTAAAGTCACTTTGCATGGCAAGTTTTTCAAATTTAAAAACTGAAAGTAAATAGAAATATTCTCCACAAACACCAAGAAAAATCGCAAAGAAATCATCAAAACATAAAGACAGGAAGAAAATTGCTACATCTTTATCATTTCTATAACCAAAATCAAATGATAAATGACCCCAAAAGGAGTCCATTAAATGACCCATCAGCTTTGACTACTTAACTTCCAACCAAGTCATGACTTTATGCAAAACGAAGCATTTGCCAGTACCTGCTACCTTGGTAAGCAAGATACCTTTATAATCTGAAGTACACAACTACTATTTCAGAAGCTACCTGAAAACCAAAATAGGTAACATTTCCAGGACTGTTTTTTTAAGAATAGTCTGTTAACAGAAGAATCTGTTTTAAAAGTAACATTTCAGAAACAACCATATTATAAAGCCTGATTATTTTAACTAAAATAATAAGACCATTAAAAATTATGAAGAAACATTTAGGTCAGTCATATCACCGTATTTGAGATGATTCACCATTTTAAGAATAACAAACCTGTACAACACAGTCTAACAACAACACTCAAGAAATACAAGTGAAGGACATTTGGTATCTCATGATTACATGAAAACAATTTTAGACAATTTTTTTAAACTTGAGACACTTAAACACATGTAGCCTTCAAACTTAACTGTGTTCTAGATTATTCAATATTTAAATTACATCGACACAGAAAGCCAGCGCTCTGGGACAACCCGGAGGGATAGGTGGGGAGGAAAGAGAGAGGGGGATTCAGGATTGGGGGGACATATGTATACCTGTGGCCAATTCATGATGATGTATGGCAAAAACCATCAGGATATTATAAAGTAATTACTCTCCAATTGAAATAAATTAATTTAAAGCAAAATAAAGACTTTAAAGAATGACATGTTTTACTGTTTGCCAGGACCATGCCCTTGTCAGCAAGACTTGTCTCCATAGATACTGTAGAGGTGCTTCCATGATTCAAAGTTCTTCCTTGAGCTTGTTCTGCCTGATTAATGACCCAAAAGTGAATTATCTGTGCCTTTATGTGTTAATACCTGAAATGTATTATTATCTAATATATTAAGATAAACCTTAAATATATGCTTTTACTAATATTACTTTCATATTTGCTAAGTTTAATTGTATTCAAATGGTCTTATATGTATAATTAAGTTTCAACACCAAAACAAATACTTACAATAGAAATTCAATAAATTCCACAAAATTCCACAGTTCTAATAAACAATATGAAAATACCCATGCCCACATTTTTAGCACTTACCATACCACTAATTATAAGACAAACAGAAATGATGAAGACACAAAGCGTACTACAATTGAATCTCAATTTCTTACAAAGTAACTTGGACTAAAATCCATTTTATTTCTGCCAAACAGTATGTTTTTCTTGGAAATGGAAACAGAATATGAACCAACATGGTAAGCGCTTGAAAAATGATTCAAAAATGTGAATTAAAGGTTAACTATTTATTAAGACAGAATAAGATAAAAGGACAGTGTTCAGCAAACTGGTACAGAAGATTCCAGTGACCTGCTCAAACTCAACGGACTGATTACAGAACAAACCCAAACCCCAGCATGTGCACTCTCCCGGCTCGCTGGTCTCAGGTCTGGACACCCCTCCCACACACCCCAGCCCTCCCTCTGTACTGAGGACTGAAGCTGCAGCACAGGCTTAAGTTCCTCAGCCCACCAAGTGCCACTGCCAGGGTGTGGGAGGCAGAGGAGGAAGGCAAATGGGGGAGACATGCCAGGAGATGCCTGAACTCAGAAGACAACCTTCAGCTCAGACCCCTGCCCACTTGTAGATCTCTCACCTCTATGGCCACGGCCATGGCCAGATCAGAGCCGAGTGAGGGAGGCTCACACCCAACAAGCTGGGTTGGAACTCTGGACCAGAACTCTGGACCAAAGCTCTGTCATGTAAAGGGACTAAGTTTTAAGCTCAATTCTCATCCTTTGTTAGCCCTTCTCTGAAAATATGACTAGCTGAGAGAAAAATGCCATCTACATTTTTCAGCTTCACAGTACTATCCACATTACCATCACTGCTTGCTGAATTTAGGGACATGACACACCAAACAGACTTTCCTGCAAGGACCAACGCCTGTGCAGTATTTTTCCCAAGGGAAAGTAGTTCAGAACAATGGTTTTAGAAACAGATTTCTCAAAGGACATAGTGATATATTTCTATGATAATTTCATTTAGCTATATTATTAAGTAACTTTATGTTTTTAAGAAAAAGTCCTCCATATGCTAAGAGGTATCGCTCATATTAAATTACTATCCCCAAAGGTATAAACACAGTTGCCAAAGATTCTATGGCCAGGAACATCTTTAACTTCTATCTTCAGAAAAGGTACCTGTGTGACATTAATGAATGGAACAACACCCTACTAATAAATTGACAACAGCATATAATTAAAACCTAAAAGTTATTTACTTGTAATCTACTGTATGTTTACACAGAGTAAGAATTAGAACATAGTTTTCTAACTTACTTTCCTCTTGCATTTTATAGCGTGCTGATTTTTGCTGCACTCAATCAAGCCAGGATCAATGAACTAACAGTAGTGAGGAACACACATGTCACTCTATCTACTTATCAAGTGCTTTCAAAGCAAAACCATAGATATGAATACTTACTTATCAAAGCTATCACTATTTTTGATGAAGCTCTCCAGTTTTTCCTTGGCATATTCCACCACATCTGAATGAAGTTCAATCCCATGATTTATTCCAAAAGGACCTGCAATTGTAGCAGCAGCATTTATAAACATTAAGAATGCCTTTACAGAGCTCTTTTAATTTGTTCATTTATCTATCATAGGAGCATTTAAAGAGAACTCAAAATGTATCTGCTGGCCACAGATTTATAAAGCTATATGGAAATATATTTACATTGCTTTAAAAAAGTCAGTCATAAAGAGTTCTCTCAGGAGTATAGTTTATCTGTCAGGACAATATCACCAAAGAAATAATCACATTTCTATATGAAGTTTAAGTCATTTGCCATTGTTTTCCATTTCGCCATCATAATTTACCATTTATCACCTGTTAAAAAGCTTTGTTAACTCTCAAATGTCTGAATCCATGGGCTGACACAGGTGTGCACCCATTGCCCAGTAAATTCTTCCAGGGCTGAGACCACACCCTCTGTCCCTGGAGCTCCCAGGGTCCAGGGGAGTGTGGCCACTGGGCAAACCTGGTAGACGCTCCTGTTCCAGTGCACTTCTGACTTCTTACTTGGTATTTCTTCCTGTACACAGCCAAGGATGGGTGACCATCCAGGAATGAGGAGCAGGGGGCACAGTCCTGGGATGGCTCCTTCCCCAACCCTGGTCCTGGCTGAGAACATGACCACCTGGATTCCTATTTCCTAAGGCGACTGTGTTTCCTGCCTGCCCTGTGACCCCCTGACAGTGACACACTATCTCACCTAGTCACCTCGCTCCTCCCAGACTTCTGACACTGAGCCAATCGGGTTTTTCACTCTACATTTCTTTTTCCAAATTTTAGTTATATTTTTATCTTACTTTGCAACTGGTCTCCCAGAAAAAAGTGTGTGGGGGCGGTGGTTGGTGCATGGGTGTTATTTTTTGGTTATCTGGTACATATCTTTGGAACTACCTGAATGTGCCCCTACTGAATGCCATTAAAAACACAACATATATGGGAGTGCTACGGACCTCGAAGAACTTTAAAATAACCAAAAAATCACATTTACATTCAAATGAACATTTTTGAATGTACAGGAAGGGTATGAAAATACCAGCTTGTAATCTAGGAATTACCAAACGACAAAAATTAAACCAAATGTTCGGAAACCATCTTCAAGTCGAAAGCAGATAAACCTACTATATTTCTACTGATTTGCTTTGAAAAAAAAAAAAAAACTGATGCTACTTGAAAAATGTATTTAGATGAAAAGATTAAGTAAAAAGGTACTTGATCCATCATACCACATAACAGCATTAAATTCCTTTGCTGCTTTTATACTTTTTTTTAAGTTATTCTGATCAATGTAATCTTTTCACTTCTCGGTTTTTGTTTCATCAAACCATTAGCCTTTATCTGCAAATTAGAGCATCCATTCAATATTATTTAAGATCTCTTATAATTCCTTATTATTAACAAAGACAAATAGACAAAACTTAGAATTTTCTTTTTTTCAAAAAATAAATGAAAATGGCAAAAAAAAATTAAACAGAGAAGTACATACAGTGATGTCACTTTTTAATTTAGTATTCAGTCTTGAGTAGTGTGAAAACTTGGACTTCCTTAAGGAAACAAAAAAGGCTAAGAAACCCTGAATAAAGTTTTGTCTTGTTGTTGTTCGCTCACTCAGTCGTGTCCGACTCTTTGCGACCCATGGACTATAGCACACCAGGCTTCCATGTCCTTCACCACCTCCCAGAGTTTGCTCAAATTCATGTCCATTGAGTCGATGAATAATGATGATGAACAAAGTTTTCCTCATTTAAAAACCTCAAATTACACTACAAT
Source organism: Bos grunniens (assembly GCF_055505025.1). Taxonomy (NCBI): domain Eukaryota; kingdom Metazoa; phylum Chordata; class Mammalia; order Artiodactyla; family Bovidae; genus Bos; species Bos grunniens. The sequence goes on along the minus strand of NC_141178.1, from coordinate 61,358,233 downwards.
TACTTAACATTATAAACATAGTAAGGAAAATATTGCTCTAGGAAATCTAATTTTTCTCTTACCCTTTTATAGCAATCCATTGAATGTAAAACATTAAGAGACTTTTATATTTTCATTAACTATTAAGAATCTAGTTGTATGGATGAGAGATCACTAAAAGGCCAATATTTCTAGGGTTGAAGTTTCCAATAGAACTGAATGAATAAGCACTCTAAGAAAGGTGTCAAGTAAAGAATGTAGAAGTCTAGGCTGCTATTCAGTATTTCAAACTGCTTTACTAGCAGAGGGAGTCAACTTGAGTGCTCTGGACCAAAAGGGACTACATACTCTGTCACTTAAGACAGCTCTGGTCTCATTTTCCTTTTCTTGCTTTCTGCTCATATAATATCTAAGAACAAAGTGGCAACTTTTAGAAATAAGGCTTAAAGTTTGCTAAGAAAATTTAAGACTTTTTCACATCACCTTGACACAAAATAAAGACAATTTCATTAACATACAATGGATTTGACAGATAAATGTACATACTATTATTAATTCTGATACAAACACCACTGATGATTTAATGGATGGACTTGTTTAATTTTAAAACAACATGGAGGTATATCTTTATTATCACTAATAAATTAAACAGTAATTAATATACTGAAAAGAATGCACTAATAGAAGGCAGAACTTATATGGCAATGTCACCAACATCTCATTTATTTAGAATGTGATATACAAGTAGAACACATCGAGGATATGATAGAAGTGTATGTGATGCTTTTTATTACAGTTCATTTGACACCTGTATTAAACAGAACAGAAAAATAGGACATAGAAAACTGAAAAATATGCAGCTGCTTCCAAGGAAGGGGACGAAGAGGTCTGGGTGGGAAGAGGCATTTCCACCATTACACCCTGTTGTCTAAAGTGTGTCAACACAGGCATGCACAACTTTTTCAACCAAAAAGTGATGTGCTACTCAGAGATTTTTTTTTTAAGTACACTATTTTCAAAGAAATGGATAAATAATACAAAATAATTCTAACAGAAAGATATAAGCTGTCACTGGAGAAAATGAAAAAGGCACACAAAAGCAAAGCCTAAGATTTCCTAACATCACCTAACATGATGTTAGCATGAATCTGACTGCACTGAGCAGATTCCAACGTTACTCTGTATGTGCCAATGGGAAGAGATCTTTCTAGAAATAATAAATGTTTAATTTCTGTCATACAATTTTTTTTAACTTTAAAAACCCTGTCATACAATTATTTAAAAAAAAATCAAAGTACTAACAGTTGACCACTATCTTTAATAGCTAAGTATTGAAAGAGAAACTTACACAGAAGTCAACATTTATTAAGACAAATACAATTATTAGAAAAACCTAGATACCCTATATTAGAAATTATTTTTAAGGCTGGCAAAAGTTCATTTACTAAGAGCAGTAACAAATACAATACAATGTCAATATAATAATAAGCTCTAGAGAATGTTTTTCTTTTGTGGTACTTGAATTAGCTTATTTATCACTTTCCAGTTAGTCAATAATCAGAACTTATACATAAAGGTCACCGATTATTATGTCTAGCTATCAGGAGTCTATCAACACCTCCATTTCTCATCTATATACCCCTTACTCCTCTCCTCTCTGAAGTACCAGAAAGGTGACAGAGTGTGGTGTGCAGGTGGAAGGCTGCCCTGGCAGGCGTGGGAACCTGACAGCAGCATGAGCTGAGGACGCTGTGCCCTCCGTTCTTTGTGGAGAGCTAATCTGTGGAACAGCCTTAGCAAGACCACTTCACAGCACACGGTACGTGACTAGAGGAGCCCTAAAGATGCACTTACTCAGTCACTGGGGCAGGTGGAGGGGGCCGGGGGGTGCAGGGGGAGACACAGCGGATTCAAGGCCAGTGCCTCAGTTTCCAACTCTGGCTCCTACAGCTGCAGTCAGACCAGTCACGTTCCCCGTGAGGTCCTTTCTACTGTGTGAAATGGGTCTGTGGGAAATCACTAAATGATGTCAGAGTCTTTCATACCATAAAATACAAGACAGCTACAAATCACCAAAAATTCAAGCATGCTCTCTTTGCGAATACTATGTTAATCACAGCACCAAAACCGCAGCCTGTTTATATAAGTGGTTGTCTACCCTGACTGCACATTAGAATAACCTGAGAATTTTTAAATTAAATGTAAAAGTAGATTAAATTTATTCTGATTTAAACTGTGAACAGAGGCAGGGAGTCCCTCAGGGAGAGGCCCAGGCACTGCAGGTGACCCTAACGGGCATCTTTGTGATCACACTATCAACACTCCCCTCATTACTGCAGTGCCCAACCTAAATGTGTGTTTAAATCTCTTTGGACTATCAGATCTGTGCTCTCTTGGGTAAAATGACATAGAGAGATAACCACCACACACACAAAAAAAGAGAGACATTAACAACCACAAATAAAAGCATCAGGATAAAACTAAGTATTTACCACAAGAGGGAGTAAGTGAACCAGTTATTTGGTTTTTAGGAAACTAGTGAAAAGTTTCTCAGCAAGAATTAAAACATACAGTCATCCTTCGGTATATGGGGATTGGGGGAGAATGGTGGGGGCCTGACTCTAGGACCAGACCCTGAAAATACCAAAATCTACGGACTGTGGACACACAGGTCCCTTGTATAAATGGGAGGAGTATTTGCATATATGACCTGCACATCTGTACATCCTCCCCTGTCTCAACTACTCAATACCCAATACAATGTAAATGTGAATGTTATGCATACAGTTGTAAATACAATGTAAATGCTATGTATACAGTTGCCAGCATGCGATAAATTCAAGTTTTGCTTGGCAGATGAATCCTCAAACCCTGGATATGGAAGGTCAACTATATATGGAAAAACACCCTTAAATAAACTGCAATGATACTTCGTTACTAATTCCGGGCATCTTTGGGAAGATTCAGGAGTAACTTTATAAGGATTCAGAGACAGTAATAACAGGTGGAGAGCAGACATGAGCAGGTCTCTTTCTGAGAACACCCTGCCAGTGTACTGCAAAAAGACAAAGCAGTACAAAGGGAGACAAAGGAATGGGGAAGAAAATGAATCAGCCAAAGATTAAGGAATCACAACCAAATTAAGAGAAACTTACTAAGATACACCTATTTTCCTATGGTTTCTCCATTTGATTATATGACGTTAAAAAAGCACTGTCGAACGTTTACTCAATCTTACCACGTTAAAGCTTCAAATTCTTTGGCTAGCAGGGCACACCTAAGACTAGAAACCTGCTCTCTAGGTTTGTCATTGGCCTTGTGAGGCAAGTTTTGCAATTAAAGAGGAAGTTCCAGTCCTGTGGGCTTCCCTCAGCTTATGGAATGAAGCGCTGGTTCCCCAGGTGGCTCAGCAGTAAAGAATCCACCTGCCACTGCAGGGTCGGGATCCTGGGTCAATCCCTGGGTCAGGAAGATCCCGTGGAGGAGAAAATGGCAACCCGCTCCAATATTCTTTCCATGGACAGAGGAGCCTGGCGGGCTACAGTCCGTGGGATCACAAAAGAGTTGGACGTGACTTAGTGACTAAACACCACCCAAATCTGAAAAATATGTTTAACAAAATCTGAAAAGGTTGGTTTAAACAATTATGGACCAAAGGCTCAAGGCCCAAAGTAAAATGCATTCCTAAAATGTCAAACTATCAAGAACAGATGTCAGAACCAGCTGCTTTAGATACCTCCACCCAGTGGGCTGATAATACCCACCAAGTCTAACGTGGCTGAGTAATTTACAACTGCAACTCACATGTCTACACTGGAACATTACACCAAAGCAAAGTCAGTAAACTGAGAAGGTGTGCTCAACTATAACATAACAGAACATGGTTTAAAAGGCAATGTAAACAGCGTTCGGTATCAGTCCTCTTCCCCTGGAAGCCATTTCATCAGCTCTTTCGCTGCACTGTGTATTCACCTGCAAAAGACACTCCAGGGCCAATGCATGTGATCAAGTCACAAGTAACCAAGACACATCGATACTCAACAACTATTTCCTGACCTAAATGAAGAACAGCCAACAAAACTGACTCAATGCTCCTGCTGCTGGTTCAGAAATAACACGCACGATATGTGGGATGTCTTCTGCACAGCTGTATGCTCAGCAGCTCGCACAAAGGCACACATAACAAATACTCTTTGAAGAAAGATAAATGTACATAAAGGGAGCTATGGTCCCAAATTTAAAAAGGTTTACAAGTAAGACTGAGGCCAATCATCTATACAAAGCATAAAAATGTGTATTTTTCATGTCTTTATAAGTATACTGGCAAAAAACCAAGTGTCACATCTATTTCATCACAGAATGAGGCATTGTACAGAAGTACATCTTACACAGAAAAGTATATTCCATTCAAAATAAATTTATTAATTTTAGCGGCTTGCTAGAAATCTTCTAAAATGCAATTCATATTTTCCTTCATGTACCTAAGAATATTCTTCTGATTTCAAGTCAACCATCATCCCCATAAACATTAAATTGAGTCTGTGCAGAAGCGGAGGTGTTCCCAGGGCTCCATACGCTGTTCTTCAAGTGGGGAGGGCAACCAGACAAAGTGGAGGAGAGGCAGGTAAGGAAAATCTTTAAAAGTATGCCTTTTGATTCTTTTGGATTATTTAACTCAGTGAACGTATTGCCTATTCCACCAAATATAATTAGAGAGAAGAGAGAGTGGTGTTCAGGTTTCTGCCTTGAGTCACCAATAGATACACAGGTGGCAGAAGCCAACCTCAACTGCTCTGGTGTGTGGCTAGGGTGAGGAAGGGTCACTCGAGGTGGAGACAGGTTGAACTTTCAGAATCTCGTGCACACTGAAGAAGAGATATGCAGTAAGCACAGGAAAATCAAGTATCCAGTTTGTTGGTCAGCTTGGAAGATGCAGTGTCCACAGCTCCGCAGAGAGACCTGGTGCTGGAAACCTGTGAATCCTCTGCACGTGGAGGTAACCTGAAGACAGAAGAGGAGCCGCCCTTCACCACAGGCTGAAGGCAAAGAAGCTTCCACAACAGGCTAAAGTAAGTGTCTATAAAGGAAACGCAAAGAGGAGTGAAATCCATCAAAAGAATCTTTGCAGGCAGAAGGCATGGGATGGTGGCCAGACTGATGCTGCAGGAGCCGCCCACACAGGGTGTGAAGGCCAGTGCAGGCGCAGCCCTGCGACACAGGTAAGCCGCTCACATGGGCGCTAGTCCAGCACATCTCAGCCCAGGAAAGACTGAGGAGAGAGCTGAGGCCACGGAGCCCGCTCCAGAGTAGTGCCTCACTGGAAACTGTAGATTCACAAATTATTTCATATAGATACACAAACTGAGAAAGGTTTAGTCATTTTCTGAAGCATCCAGTCAGTACTCATTATTTGTGGTAGTTTATGTTCTATAAAGTCCAGAAAAACAATATGCAAATAGCTTCAAGGGAAGAGTGTGCATATACTACACATATATACCTACCTCAAACAGACAACAATGTTCAGTCCTAAGAACTCACCCTAGAAGAGTGTTTTCTTTTATGAAAGAAATGAGCTCCAAAAGAAACTGGCCCAGCACCAGAGTTGTTTGCACCATGCTGTGAGTGCATCCTCTGGCCACTGCCCTGAGACATGAGCAGGACTGCACCCCTGACCTGGCCCAGGGGCACCATGTCCAGAGAGCAACTCACTCCGTCCCCTCTCCCAGAACACATGCACCAGTGACGAATACTGATGTGAGGGTTACAGACACACTTCAGAAAGGAAGCAAATTCACAAATACAGCTCAACTGTGCTCAGCTGACAGATAATGCAGATTGGGGAGTTAAGCCTGAAAGTAAAAACTCAAGATGCCTCACAATGCCAAGAGATCCACCTGACACCCTTCACAGCACTGAAGGAACTGCCTTTCAACCTCTAATAGGGAAATATACTCAAATTACTGTAAAATTTGCAAAATTTCTAAAACTTGTACATGTGTGTGTATGCTCAGTCATGCCCATCTCTCTGCAATCCTATGGACTATACAGCACACCAGGCTCCTACATCCATGGGATTTCCCACAGGCAGAATACAAGAATGGGTTGCTATTTCCTCCTCCAGGGTATCTGCCCAAACCAGGGACCAAACCTGAGTCTCCTGCAGCTGCTGCACTGGCAGGCGGATTCTTCATCACTGAGCCACCTGGGAAGTCCCTGATACAGGGTCAGTCAAGTCAAAGTCACTCAGTCGTGTCCGACTCTTGCGACCCCATGGACTGTAGCCCGCCAGGTTCCTCTGTCCATCGGATTCTCCAGGCAAGAATACTGGAGTGGGTTGCCTTTTCCTTCAGGGTATATGGACAGAAAAAAAATACACAGAAGCCCAACTAGGACTAAGAACAAACAGTTTAAATGGTAAGGAGCTTTACTGATTTCAGAAAATCTTAGTAGCCTAAAGGAAAGGGTTCTTTTCAAAATAGATTTACTCACAGCCCAAAATAAAGCACATACCAAGAATAGTCTGTAATTCCTTAAAAAAAAAAAAAGTAGGGTAAAAAGATAGAGGGAAAACTGAAGTTTGGCTTAATGCAGAGAAGAAAATCTGCCTTAGAGAGAACCATGGAAACCTGCAGAACTGTGTTCTGTCCAGAAAAAAAGGGATAGGGGAAAGGAGGCTCTGGATCTCCCTCACTCTCAGGCCTCAAGGGAGGCATGAGAGTTTTCTAAAGGGGTGCTTAAAAGGAAATGAAGAGAGATTTGAAAATCATACTTCTGAAAAAGGGCTTGTACTTAAAAGAACACTTACAACTCATTAATAATAAGGATGCCAACAATGTAATTTAAAAATGGAGCAAACAGCTGAATAGACATTTCACCAAAGAAGATAGAGGAATGACCAAAAATCATAGGAACATAACGCTCCACATCATTAGTCATCAGGGAGGTACAAGTTTAAACCACAAGATACCATGTTATGCCCACGAAGATGCTATTTAAAATAAAACAAAACACTACCAGTGAAGATATGGAGAAACTGGAACCTCATACATTGTTGGTGGGAATAGAAAATGGTGCAGCCACTCCAGAAAAGTTTGGCAAGTTCTTAAAAAGTTAAACACAAACTTACCATACAGTCCAGCAATCTCACTCCTAGGAATCCACCTGAGAGAAATGAAAATGGATGTCTCCACCAAGTCTTACACATGAATGTTCACATCAGCATCATTCAAAACAGGCATCAAGTGGTGAAAGAACAAACAAAATGCGGTCTACCCACACAACACAGTGTTGCTCAGCCACCAAGAGGAATGGAGCAATGATACATGTCACAGCACGGGTGAACCCTGAAAATCTAACACTCAGGGAAAGCAAGCATACAGAAAGATCATATGCTACACGATCCCACTGACATGAACTGCACAGAAAAGGAAAACCTAGAGACAGCAAAGAGGCAAGCGGCTGCCAGGGGCTGGGGGAGGGAATCTTCACGGGGTGATGGAAGGGCTCTCAAAATGGATTACCTTCATCAATGAAGGACTAGATTCTCTGTGACAGTTCTTCATAGGAAGACTCTTAGAATATGAATGTATCTTCAACTGGAAACTAAACAAGTTATCTGAAATGAGGTACAATTTAGAACTTGGAATCATCCACCTTCTCTGTGTGGGGCAAAAATAAATTCCATTTATGAATAACTGCTTCAAGTATACTTTAATCATGAGAAATCTCCTGAAGTGAGGATAAACCTAACTCCTCTCACTGAACAAGAGCTCTCAAGACTGCAAGGTAGAGATTCCCCAAGAGGCCTCCTCCACAGACCCCCACTCTCCCCGCCTTAGCCTAGACCCCCAGATTACACCACCACGTCCCTGGATGAGAGCTGCTGTTACCAGGGAGCACCTGTCACCCTCGTCTTGTGACTGAAGGGCAGTGCTGAGTGCCAGGGTGCTATCAGAACTTAATAAGACAAGGTCATGGGAAGCACCAGGACCCAGCCTGAGGCACCACACTCAAATAATTACAGGGAGCATGTAAGCACCCTCCTCTGGAGTGAGTGCTAAGTGATTTCTGTGGATGTGTCCCCTCGATTTAATTAAATGCTCAAGAAACACAAACCAAACAAGGGGAGCAGCAGAAAAATGATTAGCTTCTCAGAAGCTGGAGAGATGCAAGATTAACTGTAATCACAGTTTTACAGGCTCTGTTCTTTCTTTCCTTTTAAAAAGTTTTTATCTTTCTCATCAAATACTTTCCTCATCAAAAGGAGAGAAATTATACCTTGATCCTGACTGCAGGAACACACACAGACGAATCCCCGAACAATATCCAGTAAGGGTGGTCATGCCTGTGACTGAACACTTGTGACTCCCTGGAGCCTGGGAGCAGGAGGAGATGTCCTCCCTATGGACTGCCACACAAGGGTCTGTGTTTCCACACTGCCTTCAGGTTGGAGGAGGAAACATTCCAGACACAATAAATTAACGCATATACATGAAATCTAGAAAAACAGTACTGATGAAGGGCTGGAAAAAGATTTTCCATGCAAAGTGGGACCAAAAGATAGCAGGAGTCACAATACTCGTATCAGATAAATTAGACTTTAAAACAAAGGCTGTGAAAAGAGACAAAGAAGGTCACTACATAATGATCAAAGGATCAATCCAAGAAGAAGATATAACAATTATAAATATATATCCACCCAACATGGGAGCACCGCAGTATGTAAGACAAATCCTAACAAGTATGAAAGGAGAAATTAACAATAACACAATAATAGTGGGAGACTTTAATACCCCACTCACAGTTATGGATAGATCAACTAAACAGAAAATTAACAAGGAAAAAAAAAAAACATGTATCTATAAAGTTCACTAAAGCAAAGTACAGTAAAATGAGGTATGGCAATAAAAGGCGTTAAATTTATCAAATAAAAAAATAAAAATTAAAAAAAAAAAACAAAACATCATAAAGATGCTCCCTGGAAACAATACAAGAGCAAGAGCAAAGTGAGACTTTCAACAAAGAAATAGAAATATAAGAAAATACCAAACAGAAACTAGGAAGCTGAAGAGTACAATAACTAACTTGAAAATTTTACTACAGGGATTCAAGAGCAAACAGGAAGATCAGTGCCCACAGTCACAAGCAAAGTTCGAACTTGAACCCAGCTCTTCTGACCTTAAACCTAAGGCACATCCCACTCTAGTACAATGTTAGCCACAGGATGAATGACCTTCTCTACCGCCCCACGGGCTTCCCAGGTGGCGCTTAATTTTTCTATCGTAAAAAATTAAAAAAAATTTAAAAAAAAAGAAAAAAAAAAAAAGAAATAGATATAAATAAGAAAAGAGTTCTCAAGGAGCTCACACATATATTCTCTATTTTGAAATGGAATCAGAATCTGTCTAGAAAGCACTTAGAATAGTGCCAGACACATAATAAGTCTTCTATAAATGAACTATCGTTAGCTATTATTTCTCTGATACTACATAAATGAGTGAGAAGTAAAGATAAGAACTAAGAAAGGAAATTACAACTGTTAGGTTACTTTTGCGGAAATATATAAGAAACCCAACTCAAATAGCTTAAACAGTAAAAGGGACTTATTGGCAAAAAAAAAAAAAAAAAGAAAGAAAAACAGTACTGATGAACCTATTTGCAGGACAGGAATGGAGATGCAAACACAGAGAATGGACTTGTGGACATAGCAGGGGAAGGAGAGGGTGGGACAAATTAAGAAAAGAGGCACTGACATACACACACTACCATATGTAAAACAGACAGCTAGCGGGAAGCTGCTGAATAACACAGTGAGCCCAGCCTGGCGCTCTGTGATGACCTAGAGGGCTGAGATGAGGTGTGGAAAGCTCAAGAGGGAGGGGATATGTGTACAATTATGGCTGATTCATGCTGTTGTACTGCAAAGACCAAAAAAACGTTGTAAAGCAATTTCCCTCCAATTAAAAAAAAAAGTCAATAAAGTTGGCGGATGGCCCACAAAAGCAGCTAGCCCCAGGAAGCCCATTTCTTAGGGACCAGGACTAGGGAATGGATTGAGTCAGCAAGGCTGCTAACTGTGATTCCTTTTCTCTCCGCCAGGCCTTTGGCTAAACTCCCGCCTGCATCAGGAGCCAGCTAACCAGCTGGAGGAGCAGAACACTTATCTGAGGCTGGACTCGAGCCCTAGTGGCCAGAGCTGGTAAAGAAGCACACTGACTCAAGGACAGCAAGCCCACTTTGGGAAGAAGCTCTCTCTACCACTCCACTCTGCTCCTTGGATTTGGAGATCCTCTCAAATCCTGGATCCCTTTTCTAGAGGCTCTCATGATACAAGAGTTGGATTTCTTGGAATCCCAACCTGATGAAAATGCTATCTCAGAATCACAGAGATCACCAAATGTAAATGCAAACTGCTTAACTTCTCTCTGGGCAAAAATGAATAATGTCACCTTTCTGACCAGTTACTACGTATCAGGAACTGACTCTGTAGTGAGATAAACAGGCTTCTTTTAAGTGAAACAACTGCAGGCTCCATGACTGGGAGAAAAAGTGTAGAGACAGCCAGCACGGAGCAATGGGATTTCAGGCTTGAAAACGCCTGAAGCTATACGATGTGAGCACATAATTTACTGTCCAAACTGGGACACTTTGGCAACAAAAAGGACATTACTAATATTGACACTAGGATAATCAAAAAAAATCAGGACTGCTTAGTCACAGGGGGATCACAGTCATTTCTCTAAAGTCCTCCAATGATTCCCCCGCACTCCAGAGTGAACTGTAAGCCACAGCCTCGACCCTGTAACCTGGGACGACACCTCAGCCACAGGAAACATCACATGGGATAAGAACCGCTCACTTCCTGTCTCTCCACCCCCGCCAGTCTAGTCTGCAAACCCCAGGGCAAGTCTGTGTCACATGGGCCTTGGTGTTGCACCTTGATGCCTGTCACGTGGTGGTGCCCAGCAAACACCAAAGGGAGCTGTGAGCTGTGGTTGTCCATCCTCCGCCCGAGGTCACCATGCCTTTCAGCAGTGTCTCCCCTGGCATGCTTTGTCCACACACAGGCTCAACTTCACAGCTCTCATCTCCTAGCTATGGGACCACAGGCAAGTCACTGAACTTCAGTGACTCAGTTTAAACACACAGGAACCATGACAATACACACTTCACATGGTTACTGGGAACACTTAACAAGTTACTAGACCGTGTCAAGTGCTTTCAGCAATGCCAAGCCTTCATCGTGAGTACCAGGAAGCTTTGTGAAGGCAGTGCTATCTGTCCCTTCTGATTACTGCTGTTCCCTTGCTTCAGAAATAACGCTTGGCGGACACATTAACAACCCACACTCTTCCCCCTCTTCTCCGCCCTGCGTCCTGTGCTTTGCCCCAGCAGTGCCACATCTTCTGCCCCCCACAGGGTTCTAGATCCCTAACAAGTACAGCACCACCCCTTTCAGCACAGGACACCAGGGCCCACCAAACTCTCCCAGCCGCTGTCAGGATGCTTGACCTCAAGTAGGCTACAAGATGCTCTGGAGCCTCTCACCTGCCAACTGCTCAGTTGTTACAGTACAGACAGTGGTTGGAGGATCAAAAACAGTTCCAAGAACTTTTCACGTCTAGCACTGAAAGCAAAGTTAACTATGGGGGTCAGGGCTGAAAATAAGAAAAGATGACTACTCTGACCTTAAGGAAGGAAGGAACTACTTTGAGCATTCAAACATATGCTGTATACAAAGTTATAAACCCTGTAAATCAGAAACAGCAGTACAAACTCAGCTTACTTTTTAAAAAAGAATTTTACAAAAATAAAATTACCTAAAATTAAGCCCACCATTGTACTTAAATATCCGGTTCCACTTCCCAGGTTAAGAAAAGACAATCCTGGTTGAAGTTTCAATGCTTCCATAACTTCAGAATAAATGCAAGGTGCTGACAAGTGTATGTTGCCATGCTTCCAGGCTAAGTCTTTGTACGCATTGTCTCGGTAGCCTTCCAAATAGTAATCTCCGCGATCAATCGCTCTGAAGGCTTGCTCCACTCTTTCAGTGCGGATATACTGGGCTTCTTTTAAGTTATCAATTAAGTCATCATTATCTTCCCCAGCACTCACAGCTCCTCCCATGATAGTATTCAAATCAAACCATAAATTTTAAACTGTAATAAAATTAGCAGAAATGGCTTCCAATAATGTAGTGTGGTTTTGTTTTCCTTTTAATATTGCACTTGATTTCCAAAAATAAATTAATCCTGAAAGGGAAGAATAAAAATAAACAGGTTTAAATGAATGCTCAAAAGAAAAGTAATTCTAGTTTATTAAATATATAATAGTCATTATAACTAACGACCACTTCTCAAGGACATAGTCTCTTCCAGGCAGAGTTAAGCTCCTTAAATATAGTATTTATTCTTAAAACCACCACAAAGGGTAGCTTAAGTGTGATCTCATCTCTCCAGAGAGGAAACCTGGGACACAGAAGAGTCAAGTCACCTCATCTTGTGAGGCCCAGTATAGCAGCCACAGTTCACACAGGGCTGCCTAGACATAGGCTGATTAAAATTAAATACACCTAAAAATCCAGCCAGTCACACCAGCCACACTCCAAGTGCTGAACAGCCCCACGTGACCAGTGGCTGCCATAGAGGACAATGCTGCTCTGGAAGGTGATGCTGCTGGGATGAGGTCCCTGCTGGTCTAGACTTCAGAGACCATGCTCGTCATCACTGAGTCACATGGACTTCTACAGTGTGTGGAAAGCCTAGATAAATATGCACGTGTTACTTCATTTAAAATTCCTAAACAATCCATTGACAATTCCTAAACACACCACATAAATTCAAAATGTTAACAGAAGAACATATTACCTAATCACTGAATACAAAATGGAACTTAAAAAGAGACTCACATATTTAAAATGTGTATTTAAATCTATATATATATATATATACATACATATATATATACATATACAACTCTTAAGATTTTCTTTGGTAAATTCTGTCACGATGAGACCACAAACTTTGGTAACAACTTTTAATAGTTTAAGCACTAGAACGTAAGTTATACACACATGCGTACAACAACTTCTTTAACAAACTCAGCATAGTTGAATGGAAACATAAGTACAACTTGTTAAAATAAGAATTTCAATACTGAATACACAATTTAAGCTTTATTCAACAAGTTAATAAGCAAACTCATATATCAATTAAATTCTGAATTAATAAATCAGGTAAGGGGGAAAGTGAGAAATGAAATAGCCATGGCCAAAAACAAGCGTTCTGACGCACACTCTGGCCAGGAACTGGAGAAGAGAGAAGCAGTGAGAGGAGCAGGGTCCCGCACCAGCAGGCTGCCCCACTGCCTGAGCCCCTCGTCTTCTCCTACTTCCCCCCTCTGAGAGTCTGACCATAAACTCCCCTCTCTCTACTAAAAAATGAACAAACTGGAAGTTTTGCATACAATTTCAGAAGGCTCCTGAATTCCCAGAGGCCCCTGAGTCTACTGCAGCTTAGGAACATCTACTACAGGTGACAGTAAGTAACTTAAGTCGCTCAGTCATGTCCGACTCGTCGCGACTCCATGGAAGGTAGCCTACCAGGTCCTCTGTCCATGGGATTTTCCAGGCACAAGTACTGGAGTGGCGTGCCACTTCCTTCTGCAGGGCATCTTCCCGAGCCAGGGATCAAACCCGGGTCTCCAGCACTGCAGGCAGACACTTTACTGTCTGAGCCACTAGGGAAGCCCTTTCAGGTGACAGTAAGTCAAGTATTAACACGGGAAATTACATCTCCATTTAGAAAGTGCAGGGCATCTGTGTTTCAGATCTACCGCTACAGGCCTTAGACACAGGCACTCAGAAGGCTAGAGAACACGACCTCGTCACCCAGGTGCACCACACCCTGTGGAAGCAGACTTCCCTGACTCCTTTCCCTCTAGTCTGGTAGGAAAGACAAACAGATCTGAACAGAAAGCTCAAAGGGTAATGCAGGAGGAAGTCAGGAAAGGCTTCCCGGAATATAAGGTACAACCTGCTAGGATGCATGTTTCTTTAACACAAATGAAAGTTACTTAGTTGCTCAGTCATGTCCAACTCTTTGCCTGTGGACTGTCTCTGTGGACTGTAGCCCGCCAGGCTCTTCTGTTCATGGAATTCTTCGGGCAAGAATACTGAAGTAGGTTGCCATTTCCTTTTCCCGGGGATCTTCCCAACCCAGGGATTGAACCTAGGTCTCCTGCATTGCAGGCAGATTCTTTACTGTTTGAGCCACCAGAGAATCCCAACACACAAATGAGCTCACAGTCAACAGAGTAATGACATGGAGATAAAGATGAAGGTGTGGTGGTCACAATATATGTGCATGTTCTGAAGTGACAGGAAGGGACAAGCTTCCACACTTTAGAGCCACACCTCGGCAGCTTATGAAAACTTGCAACAAAAAGCTGAGAATAGAGTACCTTCCTGTAAGACAATGAGACAGTGTCTTCAAGTGATCCGGGGGACTGTGCATACAGATGAAAAAACACTAAGACATTTTCCATGAATTAAAACAGACTGCTGCTGCTGCTAAGTCACTTCAGTCGTGTCCGACTCTGTGCGACCCCATAGACGGCAGCCCACCAGGCTCCCCCGTCCCTGGGATTCTCCAGGCAAGAACACTGGAGTGGGTTGCCATTTCCTTCTCCAGTGCATGCAAGTGAAAAGTGAAAGTGAAGTCGCTCAGTCATGTCTGACTCTTAGCGACCCCATGGACTGCAGCCCAACAGGCTCCTCTGTCCATGGGATTTTCCAGGCAAGAGTATTGGAGTGGGGTGCCATTGCCTTCTCTGTAAAACAGACTAATGAAGGCTATAACCAGGTTCAGATTTTTTAATTTTAATAAATAAAAATGACATCTGTCTCCACGTAAAATGATATTCAGGGCCTGAATGTCAAAGCAGGTCAAATGTCAAAATGTCAAAGCACGGTTAAAGCAGGACCATGATCACTGGGGTTACGACTGTGGAGGACTGATTGACTAAAGCCAGGTACAGACCCCAGCAGAGACTTAGCTGCACTAGAAATTTTATTGAGATTGTTGTTTCTGCTGGTACAGCTGGCTGCACAGGCTTTGAATGTTACACCCAAAGCTGTGCTTCCCACAAGCCCAGTTGCTTTGCAGAACAGTAGGTGTTTTCAGAGGTTACAGTAGAAAACCCAGGACAGACTTCTCAGGCCCTTAAAAAGCTCTCAGAAGACCTCAAGGACTCCAGACCACATGTGGAAAACAACTGGCATAAACAATTCCAAAATGAGATGAGCACAGAAGTTACACAAGGATGTTACAGGGCACCCAGCCCAGATACAGGTGGAATGAAGAATCAGAAGAGTTGCCTGGAGAAGCACAGACAGCAGAAGGAAGGAAAGGTGTCGGGATGTAGAAGAGATGGGGGCCACATGCCCACTCAAGGCACTATACACAGCACCGCAGAGCTGAGCCTGGGGAAGACAGCAGTGCTGCTGAGGCCAGAAGAACCCGGGATCTAGGCAAGCTGGCAGGCCCCAGGACACAGAGCCTGGGCCTCAGACTGCCAGGGAAGGCTCAGAGACAGACAGGGCACACTGAGGGACTAAAACAGGATGTTAAGGGAAAACCAATACCCACCAGAAAACAAAAGGACCTTTAGAATGGGAACTCGTTATTTGGTCTGTGGAAGACAATATTTAGTATTTACATAGTAGCACCAGTGCAAACATAATTCCTTATTTAATCTGAATAGTCGTTTAACCACCCGGGGCGAATGAGAGTAGAGATATCAAGGGGAATGGGAGCTAACCCTTTATCTGCAATGGAGAGTAAGAGCTGTCTACGCTGCACAAGTATCTCAGTGTGCACCGTGGAGGCAGCATTCCCGTGCTCTGTGGCGGCTCCATGCCGTCCCATCCCCTCTGGTGTCAGTCTCCTGAGTAGGGACAGGTGGAGCCGGGAGCTGCTGTGCTGTCGTCAAGGCCTGTAGTATCACTTAACCTTCTCAACTGTGTGCATGCGTTATGTGAACAAAACTGACAAGGTAAAAATAAAGAGAGCAGTATTGATTTATTTAGACCAGATGAAGTACAATAGAGACACACGGACAATAATTTCCTAAGGAATAAAAATACACTAAATAAAAGTATACAGCAGAAAAATCAAGGAACAGAAAAAGGTCATAATATAAATAATTTACATCACAGAGCTTCAAAGATGTCATTTATCATATACATTTTTCTGAAAAAAGTGAAAAATGAATCCTATATTACATATAAATTATATGCATAATTATTATAAATTCCATTTTATAATATTCACTGATTTGATTATAATAGTAGTATACAAATTCACAGAAAACTTGAAAACCAAGTAAAATAAAGATTACTGATAATCCTAACCTTCAAAGAGCCACTATTATTTACTCTCTAGGCATGAATATTCTTGTTTTTTTTTAACACAATGTTAATATTATACTGTATATATATATATATTTCAGACTTTCACTTGATACGTCTTAATTATTTACTCATGCCATCAAAAATACTTGCAAAATCCAAGGCCATGATATGCCACCAGATAGATGCATCCAAGTAGCCAATCCCCTGACTATGGAGCAAGAGATTGTAAATTGATCAGAATCAATGTACATATGAAGAGTCTGCAAGTTAAATCTGTAGTGAATATTTTGATAATTCAACCATAATCCCCTAACTTGAAATACAGTTCATTTATGAGTAAAGAAAACAGTAGTTTAAAAACCCATTACAGCAGTACATCATGGGATGTGTTTGCCATTTAATTCTGAGGTAATTCCATCTCAATCATGCAAAGTACCAAACACAAGTTAAGAGACCAAGGTCCAGCCTTGACCCCAGTGACAACTTTGCTGTATGGCTCTAGGTATCCCTCCAGGACATCATTTCCTCACCTGTGAAATGAAGAGGCTAAATTCTCTGATTCCTAAGGTTCCCCAGGGCTCTGACTTCTCTGCTAGTTGGGCATCGGTTAAACCTGCATTTGAACACAACTGAGTTTTAGTTATCTAGGAATGAGTATTCTTGTCTCAGCGTTTCTGTTACTTCAATCACAATTTTTTCTGCTTCCCTTCTGCCATTTTCTGTAACACAGAAAAAAAGTTTTAGGGGTGTTCAAGTCCTACATTAAACATAAAAGCAAAATAAGGACTCTGAGAACAAGAAGAAAGGATGAAGGCAGAAAGGGACAAAATGTAGAATAAAGGACTGAATAGTTTAAGGAAGCAGTCGCCTATACTCCTAGAACACATCTCACCCCACAGCCTTTTCTCTCTAGGATGTGTCTGGCATGGAAGAACAGAGGGCACATTCACAGAAGCTCACCTGACATGATTTGTAAGTGCTCCAAAGGTTGCTTGCTATTCTTTCAAAATCAGATCTGCGACTGGAATGTATTTGGGTTGAGGGGAAGAACTACTGGTGACGCAGTTTAATATTATGATGTCTTTCAGGCAGCTCAGGGATGTTTTACAGAAGGTTAAAGACAAGTCAAAGGAGGTGGGAAGCAAGCAGATGGCAGACAGATGCCGTGAAAGGGGAAGAGAACAGACTGAACAATGACTCCTCCCTCTCCTCCTGGCTCAGTGGCAAGCAGCCAATGGCAGCTCCTGTGTGCTCCTCTCTCTGCAGAGGTGGGGACAGAGAGCTCCCAGCTTTGGGGGAAGAAGATGAGTGACCCACACAAAGCAGAACACACTATCTGAGGGCATGAACAAAGGACCTTTCTTTTTTGGGCCCTCAAGGATCTTGTCATGGGAGCTATGGACCAAGGTTGCTTCGAGTACGGAGGCAACCGCACAGGGGAAATCCTTTTTCAATCATGACAAATAGGTTTCAGGGAATATAGAAAAAGAAGAGGATAAGCTAGGCTTCACTACTCCATGCCAAACACTGCTGAGAACATTCACTTAACTTTACATCAATGGTAATACAAACCCTACCCTTGTTTTAGCAGTGGTAACATACACATGGGCAATTTCCTATGCACCTACTACCTACTAAGCACTGGAGTTTATATCTTCAGCATACCTATGAAGAGGCACCAATTTTATTTTACTGAGGAGGACAGAGCTCAGAGACCACGAGACAAGCTCACAGATGGCAGGGGCTGAGCCACAACTCAAATCCAGTCTATCAAGCCATGAACCTTTCTGAAACACAACAGCCGGCCCACAGGTTCTTGACCCCTCACTCAGAAGAACTTCCCATTCTCTTAGCTGAAAAGATGTTCAATTCAGCTCTCCTTCCCTCTCCTCAACCTCTCATTTCCTCCTCTTCCTGCCTTTTGGACTTTTGGTTCCAAAGAAAGATCACATCAGAGGGAAACAAAGCATCTGATGTCATTTACTGACCATGCGTCTCAGGCCAATTGTTTAACCTGTGGTCTTCAGTTTCCCTGTCTATAAAATGGGAAAAATAACCACATCATCAAGTTGTGAAGAGTAAACAATGAGCTACATATAAAGTTCTCAACATACACACCATGAGGGTATATCTGGTGAGCTGGATGGAACTGGAGGAATCAATGTGAACACATGATATGAGTTTACAGTATTTATGTGTACACACACACACACACACACCTTGTTTATGAAGGCCTAGAAGATTGGCAATGACTGCTTTTCACTCTGTCGACCTCCCCATCCACACTGAGGGCCCTCAGGGTCCAGGCCCCGTCATCAGCAAGGACTCTGGCATCTGAGCTGCAGGTCCTCTGTTGCCAGACCTAACCATCATCCTGGGCACCCTCACAACTGTTCAAACTCCAAAGCCCCAACAACTGCACTGTCGGAATCTCTGAGGAGCTGCTCCCACTGCCCCTCCAGGTCCTCATCTCATTCTCCAAGCATGTTTTGTATCGAATCACTGACCCTTCCACCACTGTACTTAACCTTCAGGCCTTGAACTCCTATAAAAGGTCAGTCTGCACATATTTTAGGATTTGCAGGCCACAGTTTCCATCACAGCTTCTGAACTGTGCTTCCAGAGCAAAGCAGCCACAACCAGCTTGTAAGTTAAACAGGGTGGCTGTGTTCCAGAAGGTTGATTTATGGACACTTGAAACCTGATTACATACAATTTTCACATCATAAAATATTACTCTTTTTCTGTTTTTTTTTCCCAACCATTTAAAAATGTAAACATGATTCTTAGTTTGCAGGCTACACGTAACTGCTGGCCCAGTTTAACCCATGGGTCAGTTTGCTGACACCTGTCAGGACCACTCTCTTCCCAAACCAAACAGGCCCCACAAATAATGCTTCCTTCTCACGCTCTCCTGTTCCTCTCCGCTCCTCACCCTAACTTTCTGCCTCACTCCTCTTGCGGACTCCTGACCTTGGACAGTCTGGTCATCTCTTGGCAGGCTCCCCAGCTCAGCGGGGGTCCCTGCACCCAGTTCCCTCAGCAGCCCCCATGGGCATCTGGTGGAAAGCGGCCTCTGGTGAAACAGCTCTCAGTGAACATCTCTGCCTGGTACCCCAGAGAGCAGATTGCTGGTGACTTGATCAAGGAGGCACCACAACAACTTCTCTGCTGTCTGCCTGCTTTCTTTGGCTTATGGCCCTTTCCACTGTCTTCCAAGCAGCCCCATCAGGCTGAGTGCTCACTGTGCCTCCTCCTTCCACTTTTAAGGAACCCTGTGATTACACTGGACCCATCAGAGTAATATAGGATACTCTCCCCATCTTAAAGTCAGCTAATCAGCAACCTTAATTCCCCTTGGCCATACAGGATGACCAATACATTGTGACAGGGCTCAGGAATTAACATAAGAACATCTTGGGGAAGGAGGCATTACCTGTCTGCCATACCACCCAAACTCTATAGTAGAATGCTGATCCATGGGGAATTAAATCTGTACACTTGGGGACTGAATCCATTCCCACCTATTACTCACCCAAGACACAGGAAAAGAAACAAGAGATCACAGTATAATCAGTGGCAAGAGATTTGCTCATGTTCCTTTACAGAACTTGGAATTCACTTAAGTATAAGGCATGATCATGTGAAGACAATCTAAAGCCCTCTGCAACAATAACAACTATACCACACAATAACTGCACGAGGACTTTAAAGGTGACCCTGAAATTCCACTTGATGTACTAACTGTAAATACTACAACAAATAAAACCATCAATGTTTTGCTTTGGTTATTCTTAACCCATGTATCATTTTTTTCTTATAAAAGACAATGTATGCCCAGCCCTAAGCCTTGAGCATTATCACAAAAAAAACTTTAGCATTCCTAATATATTATACCATTGGGAAAAACTGTGCTCAAGCTTAAAACCACTTAGGGCACCAATCTGCTTCATTCCTGACCTTGCTTTTAGGACAGTGGGAAGCCACTACACAGATTCTGAGTGCTGACAGAAAGTAAGGGCAGCATGAGTAAGACCCCATATGTGAGAGTTGGCACCTTTTCTCAGTTGCTGGTACCTTTCAGGATATTTGCAGCAGATTCAAAACTGTCCAACTTGAATGCAGTATGACCCAGGTTGGCCGCAAGAGGGAGCACGCTTTTAAGAACACACTGCCCTGCAGGTGGTGCTTTGTGTGTTACCACTAAAAATGAATGGAAAGATGCGTAAGCAAAAAGGATATTAAGACAATTAGGAGCAGGACTTGATTTTAATAACACTCTGCACAACAGAGCGATTAATGTATATAAAAAGAAGCAAGCAGACACCGAACTTTATAAATAAGCTTTGAACTAAGTGAGAAAAAGGCCCAGAATCAAACATATTTATGAAGGTCTAAACTCCTGGCGTTTACCTTTAACACTGACCATGAACCTTACTATCAACTATACTCTTTATTTTATTAAGAATCAAATAAAATGTACATATTCAAATTTAGTAAAATTCATTTTCTCTAACACCACAGACAGCCAAAAGAACTAATGCTACAGATAACTGAAAGATAGTTCTTTAAGCTTCAAAGAGTAAAATAAATTGATCAAAGTCTTCCTACGGTGTGACAGTTCCACAATCTTTGAAAATATCCAATATAAGTCAACATTTCTTGATGGTCCCAGATCATTACCAAAAACATCAGTGACAACAGTATGTTAGGAACACCTCAGGGACTAACGCATGCAGGACACATGCTCCACAGTGTAGAATTCTGTCTTTCCCTTTCGCTGTAGGAATTTCTCGTTTCTTGTTGACCAGATGACTCAAATTTGCTATTTTACACATGACCATGTAGACCTGATGTGGCTCCAGAACCACCGCTCTCCTGGCTCCTCCAAGGCTCTCTCTCCTTTCACTTCTGACTCCACCCACACAATACTGATGATGTGAGACTGCTCCCAGGCCTAGCCTCTCATTTAAATGGACACTACTGCTATGTAAGGTCTCATAATCTCTGAATAGCATGTGACTCCTGTTACTGTTTAGCTTCTAAGTCATGTCCAACTCTTTGGGACCCCATGAACTGTAGCCCACCAGGCTCCTCTGTCCATGGAATTTCCCAGGCAAGAATACTGGAAATTCCTACTCCAGGGGATCTTCCCAACCCAGGGATTGAACCCATGTCTCCTGCATTGGCAGGTGGTTCTTTACCACTGAGCCACCGCGTGAGGTTCCATAATCTTTGAAAAGTAGTATATGACTCCTAAAACATTATTATCTTTATCATTAGCGCAACTGTCATTAGCTGAGCACTTACTGTGTATTAAGCTTTAGCATTTTTATGTACGTTAACTCAAAACTCTATGTAACAGCATTACTTCCAAGGAAAGGGGTTACCCAACTTGCTTAGGAGAGAGAAAAGGCTTGGAGTTCAAGATCTATTCTTACATCAAGCCCTTTGTTCTTGAAGACTGCAGATCATTTCACAGGAAAGAAAACAAGACTCAGGACAAGGAAGTAACTCTGAGTCTCAATTCCTGCATCTATAAAAATGAGACTAGTGATACTCGCCAGACAAGATCCTCTTTGACAAGGCTGTTGGAAAGATTAAATACTTACATGAAAGTGTGAAAATGTTAAAGCACCAAAATATTAGCATCTCATATTGCACAGCTCCCAGATATGGTTTCCAGGTGGCTCAGTGGTAAAGAAACTGCCTGCGATGCAGGAGACCCAGGTTCAACCCCTGGGTCAGGAATATCCCTTGAAGAAGGAAATGGCAACCCTCTCCAGTATTTTCGCCTGGCGAATCCCATGGGCAGAGGAGCCTAATGGGCTACAGTCCAAGGGGTTGCAAAGAGTCAGACACGACTGAGTGAGCACGCACGCACTGCACAGCTTGCAGGAGCATCAGCCACATAGCTGTGAGACTTCCTGAGGCAGCACAGGGAATGGTATCTGTGAAAACAGGGCATTCAGGCACACGTCTGTGTGCAGGTGTGGACCACATACATATAAAATGTACCATGCAGGCACAATAAAACCAGGGGTTATTAAAATAAAGTGACAACTGAACAATTCCTTAATAAGAAGAAAGCCTGCAGAAAGCTTTTTTGCCACCAACAGTGAGGTAACTCAGCTAGTTTAGGACCATGGTGACTTCCCTCCCTTTCCTTCAGAACCAAACCAATTTCAGGAACAGTTACAATATAGATATTTATATAAATTACTGTAGAAAAGCCTAAATCTTTCTTTTTCCATTTCTAATTTCTGCGGTTCAAAAAAGAATAAAGGTTCAAAATCACTCTATTTGCAGGAAAAAAGTCAAGTCCATTAAACCATTAAAATGGTTCAGAAGTATTTAAAGTAATTCTTTCACAATGTATTCTTTTACAATATATGTTAAATCACTACAGAGCACTGCCAGGCTTTTTCTTAAAAGTAAAACTGTAGTAACTACCTTCATGTATTCCAAAACTTGCTCTTATATTTGAGTATCGAGATGACTGACCATGAATTTAAAAATCTATTCTAGTCATCAAGAGACTACAATGCAAACAGGAGACTAAGGAGGGTGATAAAATACACCCTCCTTCTCAAAACTGTCTGACAAAGAAAGGTTCACTTGTGTGGGTGTTTTTTTGTGGTTTTTTTTTTGTTTTGTTTTTGAGCTATGGCATTTGTAAATATCTCTAAGGCACTTAAAGATCCAGTATTTTAAAGATGGATTACAAAAATACAATGATTTGTTATCAGAGTAAGAGCTCTGAACTATTAACACAGGAGCAGCAATAGAGGAGGGTACCGACACCCACTGACACATTGGGCTCCCTCACAACAGCTACACCACTCAGCACTCAACCATGTGCACAAACAACCTGATGGCTGAGCCGAGGCCTTGCCACAGTCCTGGTTACCTGGCAGAGCGTGCAGGTCAGAGAAAATTCAAGTGATCACAATTTCCATGCTTCTATCACCAAGTAAATATATCTATCTTATTTGACAGCAGGGTTTATAAAGCTGGGCTCTTCTAGCTGGTGTTCTCATTAATACAGAAATCTCTGAGAATTAACTAAAGGAGACACCATCCCAATGATTGCATTCCCAATGATCTATTTCTTTTTTATCCATATCTTCTAGTCTTTCTACAGTGAATTGGTATAGCTATTATATGTGGCGGGGGTCCATGGATGAACAAAAACAAATGACCTTTTATTATCCTGTTCAGTAACCCTATTTAGTAAGCCATGCTTACTAAATACACCACCACTACACCACCACGGATGAAGCACAGCCTGGGAAACCTTCCTGGACCAGTTAGGAGTGAGCTGGCAGAACAGCTGCACCACTTCAGCAGCTGAGACACGCTGTACACCGCCACTCTGCACTCAGAGCGCCCTTGGTCTGAAGGAATCGAGGAGCACTCACTGTTTACCTGGTACACACCGTCACTTACTTGTTAAACCATACAATTCTGACCTTCATTAGTCTTATCATTACTTGCTATTCAGTAGGATTCTGACTGACATGTCTAAGATGCATGAATGTTATTTTTGTTTATACATAAACTCTGAAAAGACTCACACCACACTGTTAAAAAGCCATCATTATTACCCAAACAACCCATGAGGAACAGGCTGTGGATGGCAGAGGTTTGCTGAAGGAGGAATTTGTTTAACTTCATTTATTTCAGTACTTTAAATCTTATCTCTGAACACACAATATTACAGTAAAAAAGTTAATGACCTCATAAAATATATTGTGTTGTTGGCCGTGACATTTCCTTCCAGAAAACACCCAGATACCTTATTCCATTCCCTGAAAAGGTTGCCTATGTTAGATATACTACTATAGGCCACAGTCCCAGAGATGATTTTCCAGATATCAAGAATCATTTCTGAGCACAGAACTTGTAAATACAGGCATAGCAGGCCTCGTCCAGAGCAGACAATTGGTCCCGGAAGCTGCTGCCATTCACCACTGCCGTCCCCCCTCTTCCCATTAGGTTGTCAACAGCTCCCAGAATCCTCACATGGTCCCCTTCTTCTCTCCATTCACTCACCCTTCATCAGCAGCCTCAAAAGGCATCCATCTGATTCTCCACCAAGAAACAGCCATTTTAGCTTTCAAATTTTATTTTTCTCTAGAAAGATCTTCCAGTTTTTATTTCTCTTCCTTCAAACAGTTGCTTCAATGGATGTGTGTAACAGTAAAGAATGTGAAACAATCTAAATGTCCATCAGTAGGGAATATGGTTAAATAAATGATTATATATATATATATATAGTCTATGTATGTAGTGATATACAGCTGATCCTTTGAGGCTGCAAAAAAATTTTAAAGAATGAAGACATTCTTTATCTACTGTTATGGAATATCAGAGATACACTGAGTGAAAAATGCAAGTGAAACTATTTGCAATACATTATACTTTATCATAACTTGAAAGAAAAATATTTATTCAAATATACTTATAAACAAACAAACTGCTTCTTCTATATCATTCCAAAGATAAGTGACTACCTCTCAGTAGGGAAAATGTGAGGTGGAAGAGGAGTCACTTTCAGTCTATAAACTTTTTATAACACTTATACCTTGACCCATGTGACTATATGTTTTTAAAATCAATTACTATAAACTTGATTAAAACTTTTATTTTCAGAGAAGTATTTATGATTATTTTTATCCTTTATAAAGTTGAGAGCTGGAAGACTGACAAACTGATTAGTCTGAGAATAACACTTTTATTATTTAAACACTTTTCTAATAAACTTCTATAAACACTTTTATTAAACTCCAATGCCATCACTGAGATAGCCTACATTCTCAACTTCTACCAGAAAGGATTATATTTTTATATAGCAAAGCAAAAACAAATTACTTAATAAAATACTTACATTAATATAGTACTTACAGTAATGTAATACTTAAATTGTAATACAAGATGCAAAGGCAATATGTTGTTGTTGTTTAGTTGCTCAGTCATGTAAGACTGTTTGTGACTCCATGGACTGTAGCCCGCCAGGCTCCTCTGTCCATGGATTTCTCCAGGCAAGAATACCAGAGTGGGTTGCCATTTCCTTCTCCGAAAGGCAATATAGAGAAATATAAAATTTTAACCTCTGCATGGTAATCATTAACCATGATAAATTCAAGGTTAGACATGTGCATGTAAAAAAACACTTATAAGTAGTTTTACAAATTACTTATCACAATTACCTAGAAATGAGTCTGAAATTTTAACTCATTTGATAGCCTACAATAAGGAAATCCGGTTTTGTTACATACACAAAATTAAAAACTCCATTAAACTACTGTGTCATCTACCAATTAAAATAAAAAACTACTTAAATTACCATTAATGGGGCAGGTGACCAGAGATCATTTTCATTCACACACATCTCCTAAGCGTCTACAATACATTTTCTGCTTTCTAACATTTTATAATCCAATTACAACTGTTAGAGTACTCAAAATTCAGAGTATAAGGTTCTCATCACGAGGTTAACAACTATATGAATGAAAAAAGACCTCGCTAGCAGACAGGGAACAGGAGCCCTAAGGAAATACAGCCCATCAGCTAGCCTTTCTGCACAGGGACCTCCTTGAAAAGCAGACATGGGAAAGGGCGTAAATCCTGAATGAAAATGTATAAGAAACCAAAAGCTTGAATAAAACAAGAAACAAATGTGAGAAGGAGTGCTGGGTCCAGGTAAGGCACTTTTGAAAGGCAAAGGTGAAGAACAGGGACTGTATCCCAGAGTTGATCAAAAGCCACTGGGTGGAGGTACAGAACTCTTCAAGAACACAGAACTGGAAGACAGGCTGGGAATTCAAACTCCAGGTCTTCTACCTATTAGAAACTCCTTCAGGTTCACGAAGTCTCAAATTCTTTCCCTGTAAAGTGGCACAATAGTACCTAAGACATAAAGTACTTAAGACACAATAGTACCTAAGACATAAAGACATAAACTATCATGAGGACCAAATGAGACAAAGCATGCCAGCACAGTGACTTTTGTCAGAAGAAACAGTAAATTTGGAGCTCTGCTTTGTTCCCATGCAGGGAAAAAAATGATCAGGGTTGCATTTAGGACAGTTAACTTGATAGCAGTATGCATGATGGATGGCACAAACTTGGAGATTATGGTTGTCTCCTGTTAACGACAGCTGAAGCAAAGGGATTAAAACTGTTTCACCGCCATGAAAATGCAAGACAGGAGAATCAGGAACAATGTGCAATAAAATGACAAATCATTTCTAAAAAAAGTAAAGTGAGGAATCAAAGATGTCCTTTGAGTCCAGATGACTAAGAAAACGTGATGATTAATATAAACAAGTAAATGGAGAAAAAAAATTAAATCTGAAAACAAAACACTTCAGCTCTGAATGTATTTGATTCAAGATAACAAAATGACAGCCACTTAAAAGAGTTTTTCAAGGAAACCAAGTTAAAGGCAAATCTGAAGCTTTGGAAAGAAAATGAAGCTATGCAGAACTCGGGCCTCGCAAAGAGGGAAAGAACAGTGGGAACAAGAGGCCTGTGGTGGCCAAAAGGGAGAAAACAAAGCTCCCAAAGGGAGATGAGGAGGCCCTCTCAGGTGGCCTGCACCTCAGTGAGGTGAGAAAACAAAGGCCACGGGGCCCAGGAGTCTGAGATGCTGGCCAGGAGAACAGGGAAGACAAGGGCCTCAGGGTACTTCACAGCCCACAGTTCTCAGATGCTCACTGCACTTCAGATTACAGACTCAACTGACTCATGATAATGTGGTCATTATGGGTTTACAAGAGCCTGCAGGTTACCACATAGTGTTAATTATTGCAACTCAACCCCCAGACATACTTTTTTTCAGTATCTCTAAGCTCAGAACTGTAACTTTCACATTCTTATTTCCCTTGACCTCCATCCACATAGCTGACTCCCCTCCAACTACACTGAGGGCCAACTCTCAGATTTTCTCCCCTCTAATTCTGGCTTCAAGATCTTGCATCTGAACTAGCTTCTCCTTAGAAACAAAGTTGTCAGGCAACAGGTCCTTTCGGCAATTCCAGAGTTGTTTTATACTTAGCTTTTAAATCCCATCTAGATTTTAAACTCTAGGTGATGCTGATGCTACCGTTACCATTCATAGGATGTAAAAGTTTATTGATTTCTGGCTACTCATGAATGCATTCCCCCCACGGAAAGGATTTTTTAGGCTAAACTGGAAAACTTTTTATTACTACCCACCAGTCATAAGACCTCTCTTACTAATTTCTGAGAATATGCACACACAGTATTGGACTCTCCATTCTCCTAGGGCTGGGAGTACCAGTGTATCCTAAAGACATCTTGCTGGTGCTGCACTGTTGTTTACATCCCACAGCTATAAACCCACTTACATCCAGCATGAGTCGTCCAAGAGACAAGCGATGGCAGATTAGCCACTTAAATGTGCATCTAATTACATCCTTTAACAACTGCCAAGAATAAAAGCTCAAATATTTTCCTATACGTGGGTTTCTTCTCAAATACATATATATTACAACTATCACACTTTAACCTCAGTATTTGCCATATTTCTTTAATCCAGTTTTCACACATGCCGGAAAACCAAAACAGATTAATAACCATAACATTAAGACATAGATGCTATTAAATTGCCAGTCACGATGTAGTTTTACAAGACCAAAATAAATATGGAAATCAATCTTTTTAGGGCCCTCTTTGTATTCTTTTCATCATATTAGTTTACAAAGAGTGTAACTGGGTTCATAATTCTAAACGAAATGAGACTAGTCTTTAAGGAACAGAATAGAAGTATCTGTAAGAGCTACAATTTACTATGATGCCCAAATGAGCACGGCATCTAGTAGAGTAACCAAAGACTAAAGTAACACAATCCCCATCTTCCCGGTTAACAGCATCACTCCAAGGTAGTCAATATTTTAATAACACTCCATCAGAAACCTCATCTAAAAAGATATCACTATAGATTCACACTAACTATCCTTTAGATTATTTTTCAATGCACACAATTATATTCATGTCTCTACTCTTAAGGAACATTTACAAGCCAAAAAGGAGAAGGAAACTCTGAGATCAGTGATTTTGTAAGGTAATTTTCACTAATGGGGGGTAGCACGGCAGAGCAAACCACATGATCTTGGCAGCATGTGTGGAGCATGAAGCATGCCCAAGTCTAATTTAGCCACTACCAGTAAAAAGGTAACAGGGTTTTGAGCAGTTGACTTTGAGAGCCTCTGTTTAAAAATCCATAGAATGGACAGCATGCCACCTAGGTTGTGAGAAATACATGAAAGAGTGCTTCTATTACCAGCCACGATAACTAAAAATGCCATGGATGTTTCTGATTCCTTCTGAACACAGCTTCCCAAATAATAAAACGCTACACAGCTGGGCCTATGATCTCGGGCTACATATGCTGAGAATCAAGTGGTTCCATATGATTCCCTTACTAAGTTGTCCTCCCTGGAGGGCAAGATGAACATGCTGTACATTTTCAATAAGCACAGGGCAGTGATTAAATCACCAAAGCCTCCAGCGTCTGCACACAGAACTATAAAACTTAACTTCCTAGCTTTCTATCTTGCTGAATGGTAAGCAGCTAGGGTCACCCTTCCACTTAAGAGTTTACCTCCTACCGGCCTGAAACACGAACCTGTGGGCCGCTGGCCTTCTATCCTACCTCCTCCTCATACACAGTCCAGTTTTCCTTTGAGTGACAGAATTTGCTTTCAACTGGCCCTATGGAATTTAAGTTTACTCTGAAAAGTACTCTTAAAAAAAACAAAAAAGAAACTATTTCGGTAACCTGCTTTGTGAAGTCATCCAAGCCTCCTGCAAGCTGCCATTAAGTTCTATGTAAACATATTACTCAATTTTCTAATATGTAAGTATCCTCAACTGGCCTCAGACATTCTTAGTTTTATTATGTTTCAAAATATCACTTTGTAGACTTTATTAAAAGCTAAATAAAAGCTAAGATTATAGAAATAATAACAATGGTCAGCTATTAAATTTACATATATAGCTCTGTAGTTTATTGAAAGAATAAGGTATGTAAAAAAAAAAAGAGAAATAATTGTGATATTGTTGACCAATAAAAACTATGTGCTACGTATGATCCCATTTTGTTTTTCGTTTTTGTCTGCTTGAAGTATAGTCGATTTACAATAAGTTTAATATGCAATGAAAAATCCTTAATGGCTGAACACCACACTTTAAGACTGGTTACACTCTGGGTATTAAGGGAGGGAGGGGAAATGGGTGAGAGTGAGGTGGGTGAGGGGAAGGAGGAGACTTTCTGTATGGTTAGGCTGCTAAATTTCTTTCTTCAAAGAGAATGTAATACTTCAGTAATAAAGGTAAATTAAAAACTAGGAGAAAAAATTATTGGCACAAACTGTACCTCCTCCATACCCAAATGATTCTAGTAAGTAACATTAAAAAACATAGTTAGGTTCTCTAAATGTTAAAGAAGACAGATGAAAGCACAGTATTGGGGTGGGGGATGGCCGCGGACTCGTACAATCCTCCCCTCCTTGCTGCCCCGTTCCTGGGTCCCCTCCACGCCGGCGCTGGAAACCCCCTAGGGACCAGCCCGCACTTCACATGAGTAACCGCCCAACCCCAAAACCGAAAGTGGGAACAGGCTGCGCCGCTCCAGCCCCAACACCCCCTCCCCTCCGCTCTGGCCCCAGCGGGCAGGTCCGCCTCCTCCAAGACAACAACAAAGTCACGGGGGCGGGGAACTGCCCAGCGGCGGGCGCGACCCCGGGCCCCGCGAGCCTCCCCACTCCTTAGACCCCGGGCCCCCTCGACGCCCCTCAGCAGCCCGGCCCCGACCCCCGGCCTCCGCGATCCTTCCGACTCCTTAGAACCCGGGGCCCCAGTCTCCCTCCACCCCCACTCCCCGCCCCGGTCCCCTCGACCTCTTCAGCCGCCAGGCCCCGACCCCCGGCCCCCAACCCCGGCCCCCGCGACCCTTCCGATTACTTAGACCCCCGGCCCCCTCGACACCCCTCGGCAGCCCGGCCCCGAGCCCCAGCCCCCGCGACCCTTCCGACTCCTTAGACCCCCGGACCCGTCTCTCTCCACCCGCAGGCTCCCTCGACCACCTCAGCGGCTCGGACCCGACTCCCGGCCTCCGGCCCCCCTCGACCTCAGCCGCCTGGCCCAGAATCCCGACACAGACCCCCGAGCCCCCTTCTCGACTCCCGGGCCCTGACCCACCCGACCCCCAACCTCCCTCACGCCCCTCAGCCTCCGGGCCAGCGACCACCCTCCGGGACTCACCCCTGCAGCCTCCATCTCCCCTTCCGGCCCCTCGGACCCTACCCTTGGGCCCCGCCCCCGCCCTCAGCCCTCGACGGAGGCCTTACCTGTGGCGACGCGGTCGGTGGGCCCGCCGCAGCCGGTGCTGGTGAGGCGCTGGGTCTCGGTTGGCTCCTCAGCAGCCAGCGCCGCCGCCAAAACAACACGTCCGCCGCAGCAGCCGCCGCCGCCGCCGCCGGGGGGAGGGGCGGGGCCGGGACGCAGGTGGGGGAAGCCCGAGCGCCGCGGCCTCGGAGCCGGCGGCTACCGGGCATGCGCGGACGGCGGCGGGCGGGAGGACGCCGATGTCAACAAGGCCCGGGGACGCTCCATCCGGCGCCGCCCCTCGGGTCGCCCCGCCCCCAGACCCAAACCACGCGAGGTCTCGAGGGTCCCGGGACGCGGCTTCAGAAAGAGGAAGCCCGGGAAACCGGTTTCCGCGTTGCAGCTGCTATCCAGCGCTCCCTGGCCGGTCCCAGAACCGAGACCTGGGCGCTAGGTGCAGCTGCTCTGCGGTGCCCGCTGCTGGGTGGGCGCCTGTACGTCAGTCAGGGCAGGCGGCGCCGGGAGCGGACCGAGGGCTGCCCGGCGGAAGGGCTCTGTCCGCGGCTGCGGGCCTTACGAACGTGCGGGCCGCCTCCGTTGTGGGCCTCCCGGTGAGCAGCTATTTGGGGCGCTCGGGATGTCGCGCTGACCGTGTACGGAACCGTTTAAGTCAGATGCTGTTGGCGGAGAACTTGCGAGAGCGCAGGCGAGCAGAGCAGTTGCTGTCCCGTTTGCTATATTTGCAGCGGACGGAGCATGAATGCAGGCCCGGCGGCCGCCCTCCCGGGTCTCCTGCAGGATCGCTCCATCTGCGGCGCCCGGCCCCAGGTCCCAGCTGTGACGGGCCCACGTGGCAGTCTCGCAAGGTTCGCTTTCTGCCGTACCAAGCAGGAATTTCAGCACCCGAAAATCTCCTACATGGGCTAGGTAACTAAAAATGGTCAAGTTAGGAAAACTGCTGAAACACCTGCCACAGCATTTTCTCAGATTTTTCCATTTCTTTCTATGTTTACTTTCTGCAGTCTACTATAGGAATTTCTCAGAGTAATTGACCTCTTTTTTTCTCTTCTTCCGCAATTGCTTGAAAGCTAACCACAGGTCATTTGTAACAAGACTGCTAGTAAGTACGAATTATCAAACAGGACCCAGTGCTGTTCTTGTGGGTGAGGTGTTCGACAGCAGACAGCAGATCAGGGGACAGCTCAGGGTCTTCCCAGGGTTCTCCACCTTCAAACCATGTCTGAGTATGCCTTCCAGTTAGCACTTTTCGTGAATGATTTGCTTCTGGTAAGTGTGCGTTCCTACTGGTGTGTGATCCCCAAAGTCTGCACCCAGGCCCGCTTCGTTCTCTGCTGCTCTCCAGCGCCCAGTGCAGGGTCTCCTGCAAGACTGATACTCTACGATTGTTGAATGGCTAGTAGGATTTTAAACTATCCCATCATCTGGAATTATTTAGAAATTTATTTGGACTTTACTAATCTAGATTCCCACAAGACAGTTTATTCCTAGAGTTGTTGGCTTGTAGTTGCAGCAGGTCTGGCCCTGGAAACAGGAAAGTAACCCTTGCTCCCTTGCCTTCATAAATTAATTCTTCACACCAGGTTGCTTCAGTTTTAACTTTAAGCATAAAATAACCAGAGTGAATACACTGCGAATACAGAACCCTGGGTAGCCAGGAGCCTTGTGATATCAAAAAACCTCTAATTTGCACACATGAGGCCATTGACTGGAGGGGGGAAAAAGCACCACATGAGCACTGTGAGTTAAGTTTTATTCGGGGAAATGAGAGCTATAGCCCAGGAGACAGACAGCAATTGAGGTAGCTCTGAAGAACTACTCCAAAGTGGTAGGGGTGAAGGTTTGTATTGCATATAATTTTTGTGAAGGTGGGGTACATATGCATTTGGGCAGCCTTGCTGCTAATCACAAGGAGCAGATGTCATCAATGATGCTTTTAGTACTTTTCTAGCTATGGGGAGATATAGGAATTAGGCTCATAAAATCTGAAAATATCTGAAGACCAGTTCTACGCGTTCTTCCCAGAGCACAGGTTTCCTCATTCCTAATCTCCACCCTGAACTCCTTTCAGGGGATGTTGAAGGTCAGCAGCTGCAAGGGCTCATGATTTAATCATTGTAGAGGTAGATAGATGGCAAGTGCCAATTTGTACTTGGCAAAGCATTCAACAAATGCTTATTAAACAAAATCAAATTCCAAATACAAACTACTGTAACCATCCTAGAAGTTCACATTTCCCAAAGTCATGACAAGAGTTGTTGCCTGTTTTCTTCAACCTGGGGGTTAGAGGTCTTTGTGGGTTGCCCAGATTAACCTTAAATCACCTAGTCATTTGCAAACACTTCTGTTGCATAACGGGCCTTGGTTATGATTTATAATGAGTGCCAAGTCTGGTCTGAGGCCTGGAAGAATTTCCTTCTATCTTTCATTTGACCTGCAATATCTGGGGAAAATCCAGAACTGAATCCTACTAAATATGGAACTGTTTTGTTCTGCAATTTTATTTCCTTGTACTATTTTCAGTACAGTTACAAGTCTATCGCCTTCTCCCCGCCCCCCCCCAAAAAACAATAAAAATAAATACTTCCTCTCTAATAAAAGAGAATTAGTCTCACTGTACTTATTTTTCTCTGAAAAACAAGGGCAACACAGTGGCATTTCCATACTGATTTTAAGAAACAGGAATTTAGTTTGTTGGGAAGATGGCAATATTTTCTAGAGTAGAACTAAATTTAAATGTGGAGAAAGCATCTAACCCTACATTCCTGAGAAATGATATCTATATAGTTTACAAATTGAGGAACTATAACACAGCCTCAGAGCTGACAGAGGTAAAAGGGCAACTTGGTGACAATCTTTACAACCATCAACACTTACTACAAGGCATCTCCTTGGTATTGTGTCCCACCATAGTCACTAAAGACTACTTAACTCCACATTCTAAGAAACATCATAGTCAAAATTAAGGATTTCTCTATGACAATCTATCTAGGTGGCTGTCCTCTAGTAGAAAAGTGAAATAGACTTTGTGTAAATTAGTGGTTCTCAAAATGTGGTCTGGGCCCAGAGACATCAAATCTTAAGGGCACTTCCCAGAAGTGCAAATTCAAGGGGCCCCACCCCAAGCTAACTAGTCCTCTGGGCGATTCTGGTCAATGCTGAAAGCTTAAAAATACACTTTTTCAGTACTTTTTTCTCCCTAAGTTACATACAATTCGTACATATGAAACTGGGTGGAAAAACTTGCTTTGGTGAAAACGTTCCATTCCTGGTATTCCCAATGTTTGTAAATCACATGGCTAAGGAAATTGTACCTACTGTTCATGGACCTTCCCAAGGGTTTCTTCATGAGGCTTTCTCAGTCCTTTGAGCTATGATCTGATGTTTTGTTGACCTTGTTAACATTCAAAGATACTATTCGTGACTGAGGGTGTGAAGGGAAAGACTTCTCCCACAATCCTTTCCAAATGGGAAAGTCACCCAGAATCATGCACCACTGCTGCTTCTGGGGGCCTCAACCTTTAGTGACTGTTCTTTATTTTTTATTTTTCCCTCCGAACTATCCACCCATAATGCCAAGCTGATCTTCAGACTCCATTAGTTTCCCAGCATTTCAAAGCTAGTCTGTGTTTTCTGAAACTTCTTACTGTGTTTAAAAAAAAAAAGACAAAGTTTATGTAAAGTTATTTTATGATGAGAGTGTTTTAAAAAAACAACCTGGAACAGTAAGGAATTTAATTCTTTTGAGACCAAACAACAAATGTAAAAACATATACCTTGCTCTGTCCACCCACCTGCCTCCACCGGAAGTATTTATAGCAAAATACTTAAAAAGCAGAAAAGTTGGTTTTAGCTTCTCAAATTCAGTAACTATTGAAATCAAAGTAATAAAGGAATTGTATGTGCAATTAAAAAGAAAATACTCTCCCAAAGTCACTTCCAAAATTTCTGCTGTATTTAATATTGAGAAGGAAACCTGTTGGTGCAGACTATCCAAATAGAAATGAATTTTAATTAGAAATTTAATCTCTTATATTAAGCCATAACATGTGTCTGTGTTACATTGCTTTTATATGTAGATGCCTTTCATTCTATCTGACAATACATAAAAATGCCAAGGACATTTAAATGATTGTTTTAGGCCTCCTTGCTCACATTTTCAGGAATTTACTTGAAAATAACTTATCTGATAATGGACTATTGATTCCTACATCAACACTTTTTCTCTTTTCCATTGGTTTGGAAGTCTTTAAACTCAAAGAAAGCTATGCAGCTAGCCCCTTGACCACCTAAATTGAGAAGTCTTAGGAGAAGGCGATGGCACCCCACTCCAGTACTCTTGCCTAGAAAATCCTGTGGATGGAGGAGCCTGGTAGGCTGCAGTCCATGGGGTCCCTAAGAGTCAGACACGACTGAGCAACTTCACTTTCACTTTTCACTTTTATGCATTGAGAAGGAAATGGCAACCCACTCCAGTGTTCTTGCCTGGAGAATCCCAGGGATGGGGGAGCCTGGTGGGCTGCCATCTATGGGGTCGCACAGAGTCGAACACGACTGAAGCGACTTAGCAGCAGCAGCAGCAGCAGGATTACTTATCTTGTTGCATATGCCTACCACTCCAGTTGTATACTATGTAATATTAAGTTGGCCAGATGGTTTTTAAAGTGATGTGTAGTATCCATTTATTAATAAGTAAATCAATAGATTCAGTGAAAATAAGAATAAGATAAAAAGGGCAAGTGTCAGCCAAGTTAAGGAGCAAATTTTATTTCTAAAATCATTTGAGAGATTGCTGTATTTATGCTCATATGTTTTTATGTCATGGATCTAAGATGTTGATGAATAAAATAGTTTATTACCATATACACTTAAATAGATGAAATAACTATTTTGAAGTGATGACATAAATTGCTTTATCTTAAACAATTGATAATTATTTAATGACTGTATAGTTATCTTAGCCTTTTTCACTTTCCTTGGAACCTGTCTTCGCTCCACATATCAGATTTTGCCCCCTCTCTAATAGTTTAAAGTACAGAAGTTAGAATCATTTCCTTATGACAAATACTTACATTTAATTTTAGTTTCAAAATTAGCAAAACAGGCTGCTTTCTGGAACTCAAGTATCATTATGTGGTTAAGAAGTTTAGGGAAGAAATTGCCATAATCTAACTTTATATCGTAGGTTTATATATTTTAAGTTACTAACATAATATAGTGAAGATATTTTTGTTGACAAAAATAGCATTTTAGATACTCTATTTCCATGAAAACTTACAGCTCTTTCCTGTCCTTTCTGCAAGGAGACAAGTTTTCACCATCTTTTCTACTGTGGGCAGTCAGGCACTAATAAATAGAAACAGGAAGTTGTTCCATTTTTAGAGCTCACTAGACATTAAGAGAAGAGAAATCTAACCCTCATCCTTTTTTCGTTAAACTTTTTATTTTGCACTGAAGTATAGCCAATTAGGGCTTCCCTGATGGCTCAGAAAGTAATCTCCCTGGCTAAGACTTCATGCTTCCAGTGCAGGGGGCACTGGTTCAATCCCTGGTCAGGAAACTAAGATCCCAGAAGCTGTACAGCCAAGAAAAGTTAAAAAAAAACAGTATCAGCCAGGAGTCCCATACTAGCATTAAAAAAAAAAAAGGTCCAAAATTAAGAGAATTTTGCATTGCAAAGGTAATGAGAATGGTTATTTTAGAACAAAGGGTAACACAGAGTAACCCTGAAATATTAACAGGTTGTTCACGGTGTGCTTCTGAAGAGTAGAGACTATCTTATCTGAACGTAGGGCACAAAGGGGTAAGGGGACTAAGTCTGGCAGGTAAACTGCAGCTGGATTTGGTGTCATTAGACTCTCGCAGCAACAAAGAGCCAAGTTCATTTTCTTCATGTGCCCGTGACCCCAGAGCCTTCCATCAGAGCTAAGAGGTCTACCGTGTGTCACTGTTGCTGTGAGAGTTTGTTATCATCCTTCTGAGAGTTTGCCTCAGTGAGTCACAGTGTAAACAGACTGTGTGTGTGTGTGTGTGTGTGTGTGTGTGTGTGTGTGTAAGCCTTGGCATCTGAATTCTGAAAAGAAAAGGATAAATTCCCTGGTCAATAAGCCTGTCTTTATTGACCAAAACTGAACCATAGCAATGAGTAGTCTAGGCAGTGAAGTGGTAACTAGTATTTATAGATTCTTCCTGCTCTAAATAGGTTGGTAATCTTGAACACAGTAATTAGGAGGAATTGACTAGAACCAACTGGCCTTCGAACAGAGTGTTTTTAAAAATCTCATTAACTGGAATAGTTTGCTAAAAATAATACTGAAAATATGGGTTGTGTCAACAAATCCATTATTAGGGCAGAACAGAGAATTTAAGTGAAAAATCCTAAAGCAAAGCCTGGGCCTAAATAATTATCAGCACCATTCCATTTAGCAAAAATGCTAGATAAATCAGAACGTGATTTAAATTCTATGCTTTTTCTAGGAGGTATTTACAGAGTCTGGTCCACCTCAAACACTCTGGACAAGTATTCAGTGTAGCCCAATCTGAAGGTCACGGTTAGGTGACGGAGGCAGTCCAAAAGCACAGGTGCTTGGATCACATGGCTCCCACTGCCCCCTGCCAGGATGTGACACAAACCAGCACATAACACAAGCAGCACCTCAGCTCTTCTCCTCTACCTGGTCCTTCACACTGCCTGAGACTGGGAGGACCCAGAGTGGACGCCTCCCTGGTCTTGTCCACACCTTCCCCCACTGTGTGATCTTTTAACCTGATATTCCCTCTGCTTCTCCATGATATGTCCTGTTGGTCCCAGAACTAGCACTGTGTTCGAAAAAACTTACTATAAAGGGATTCACATCAAGATGCTTCACATACAAAAATCAACTTGGTTTCCTTCCAGGAGTATATTTACCAAGACAACTGTTGAAAAAAGCTAGAATCCTTACAAAGGAATTAACTAACAGAGTTCTAATCACAGAGGACTTCAACCTCAGTAGTAAGCCCCAACAGAAGGTTACAGGAGGAGGGCTTTCTGTTTTCTGAGCTTCCTTCAATTTCTGCTTAAATGGCTGAAAGATGAAATACATCTCTGATTCTGGTTTATATTTTTATTCTGCACCTTTTCCTTTTCCCTTGATCTGTTTAAGCAGGTAGCCAAGTCACATGGCTCCTCACTTTGTTGAAGAGATGAAGTTGTTGGCAGGACAGAAGGATGACTTTGTGTGCATAACAGTTAGGCCCCAAGCTAACTTTCATTCATTCCCCAGATGGGAATGAAACAGATGACCTGGGTCCAGTGAGCAGCAAAACAAAACAAAAGCTTTTTTACCAAGCAGGGGACAAGACCTCGGAGGAAATGGATGCACAGTATAGCTAGAGAGGCTGGTCTTTTACTCTTGACGTTTCCAGCTTCACTAAGTTTTCTCATGTCTGTAGGGTAGAATAGACTCAGTAGAACCTCCAGGAGTGAAGGGTCCACACGAGTGGGGACAATGGGCATCTTAGCAGTAAGCACTGTGAGATGACGGCCCCCAACCAGGAGAGCCACCTCAAGGATTTGACCTCACCAAGAACGCAGAATGTTTCATCTTCATGGACATATGCACACATGCTAAGTTCTTCAGTTGTGTCCGACTCTTTGCGACCCCATGGACTGTAGCCTGCTAGGTCCTCTGTCCATGGGATTCTCCAGGGAAGAATACTGGAGTGGATTGCCATGCCCTCCTCCAGGGGATCTTCCCTAACCAGAGATCAAACCCTCATTTCCTGTGGCTTCTGCATTGCAGGCAGATTCTTTACCAATGAGCCACCAAGGAAGCCCCTTTATAGACACAGGAGATCTGAAAGTGTAGTTCAAATTGAAATTTCTCAGTAGTTCCAGAGATTATGAGCTCACACCCAAAATTCACTTGACTAGGAAAGAATATTTGTTTTAACTTAGGCTCTAAAATTGCACCATCTGCTGCAGTTTGAACTGCATTCCAGTATACCACTGGAGAATGTTACTGGGCAGCTGTCTGGTGGTCAGACATTCTCAGGCCACAGACTGAAGATGACCATACATCCTGGTCTGCTTGTGGCCATCCCAGGTGACAACTGTCCTCCCATTATGGTTATTAGTAGAGAACCCTCTCAGGGTCAAGTGTGCATATTTGGAGGAGACACTGTGTGGCTCCCTGACAAAACCCTGTACTACTCTCAAGCTGCACTGGGGAGACTGGGCCGCTCTTACAACACAACACTGCACTGGCTCCCAGGACACAGGTCCAGCAGGTGAACTCTAGGTCGCTGTCCTCAGTGGGCTGGCTCAGCACTCCAGACCCCACCAAATCAACATGTGCTCTGCACAGCCCTTACCATGGGGAAAGAGAGCTCTTCAGCTCACTAACGCCAGCAGATGAATAATCCAACTTGCTGGCCAGAATTACTCGCACGGCTCAAGCTACTGGCAAAGGTTGTGGGCGGGGGACAGTAATTTTCCAAGAAAAAAAGAGCAGAATATGAGTGTGAAAAGTCTCCCTGCTAGATATTCAAGCCAGAAGCCCAGGAATCCTGTTTACTGCTGTGTTATGAAGCTGAGAAATGTGCTCTCAAATAGGAAGCCACTTCCTTCACACTAAACAACAATTCTAGTAACAGCTACTCTTCTGAGGACCCTAGGCCCAGTTCTCAGAGGCAAGAGAGTTTAAAGTTTTGTTTGCCACTGAAAAGGTAAAATAACCAGCAGCAGACAAGAAAAAAAAAATCGAAAATATGACTCAAGATGCTTTCAGTCTGAGAACAGAATAATAAAAGTCATGAAACAGAAATGCACTCAGCATAAATGTATATGTATTGCCCCAAACTTAGCTAATGAAGAAGTGAAGTGTTAGACAGTCATGTTCAACTCTTTGTGACCCCATGGACTGTAGCTTGCCGGGCTCCTCTATCCATGGAATTTCCCAGGCAAGAATTTTCCTTCTCCAAGGGATCTTCCCGACCCAGGGATTGAACCCTGGTCTCCCACATTGCAGGCAGATTCTTCACCATCTGAGCCACCAGGGAAGCCCAGAGCTCCCTCAGCCCTCCTGCCTGCCATGTGAGGACACAAAGAAGATGGCAGTCTGAATCCAGAACTGCACCTCATTTGCTGTGAGCATCCGAGCGTGGCAGCCGCCCTGAAGTTCATCATCAGATCCTACTCACCCAGGGATTCATCTATAATGGTCCCTGGAAAGGCTTTTATAATTTGCATTTTTCAATTGTATCAAAGTCACGTGTCATGATGAATAAAAGCCAAATCTTGCTATAGAACTGAAACCATCAACAGTTCCTTCACCCATCCTTCCTTATCCCTGACCCACTCTCCTCACTACTCCTTTAAAAATGCTTAGGACACTCATTTCTTTTTCTAAAGTCACAGGTTAACTGCTGTGTCACATGCAGACACTCTTCTCTTCCGACAGCAGATGTGGAGATGGTTCACTTACCTCACTGCTCCTGCTCCCCTGCGTTTACCCTTTTGCATTTATGTCTCCTACTACCATTTCCGTCTTTAGGACCATCTGTGTCAGCCCTCGTCTCCTGTTGCAGCCTCGTACTCCCTTCCACTGACCCTTTACCTCTTCCCTTCCCACTTTACAACCTCTGCGACCTCTCAAGGTTGTTATCGTTTTTT
This sequence comes from Bos grunniens, assembly GCF_055505025.1. Classification (NCBI taxonomy): domain Eukaryota; kingdom Metazoa; phylum Chordata; class Mammalia; order Artiodactyla; family Bovidae; genus Bos; species Bos grunniens. Next base: position 61,317,815 of record NC_141178.1, on the reverse strand, counting down.
AATATTTGTAATACAATTGTAATGATAGTGAAATTAGAAGCGTTCTTCCACCTGGGACTTTATAAGTGAAAGTGAAGTCGCTCAGTCCTATCCGACTCTTTGCAACCCCGGGGACTGTAGCCTGTCAGGCTCCTCTGTCCATGGGATTCTCCAGGCAAGAATACTGGAGTGGGTTGCCATTTCCTTCTCCAGGGGATCTTCCCAACCCAGGGATCAAACCCGGGTCTCCTGCATTGCAGGCAGATGCTTTATCCTCTGAGCCACCAGGGAAGCAGGACTTTATAAACATAGACTCAAAAAAGGACTTAATGAGAAGAATGACTAGAGAATGAGGATTGTGTAGTTTACAGTTCAAGCATGCATAATTTCTTGCCACAAATTTTGCATACCATAGTTTAATGGGCTTGAATTGGCTCTTCTAAATGAACTTTGAATATCTCTTTATTTAGAATTGTGGAGAGCTTTAGCCAGCTGGGTCAGTCTGTTGCAGGATTTCCTGCTCCTGTTCTGTGGGTCCAGTGGACCTGCTTCCTGGTTTTATTCCACACTTGCTGACCCTCCAGGGGTGACTTAAGCTGTTCTCAGGCGTTTGCACCTCCAGTCACTCCAGGTTTCAATTTCTATGAATAAATTCCTTTAACCTCTAAGAATGTCTTGCAGGGCGGGCAAAATGCCTGATTCAGGTTTTACATAATTCAGAAAGTCTTCTTTTATTAATTATGTGTATCTGCTCCCCCGAATCTTAATAATCATAATTATTGTGGACACACAGAGCATAGCACATTCTGTGCAGCTTACAGTTTACTGTCTCATTTGCCATCTCATTTCTCATCCAAATGTCCACTTCTCAGGGCTGGGTTCCCTCAAGGCTGTGCTCGTCACTCTCTACCCTATGACCCTGATTTATTCTCACTGTAGCTCTCATCCTCATGGGAAACTGAGCCGTTTATGCATTTATGAAACTCACCCTTCTAGAAGGTGCGTGCATGCGTGCTAAGTCACTTAGTCATGGCCGACTCTTTTCAACCCTATTGACCACAGTCCACTGGGCTCCTCTGTCAGTGGGATTTTCCAGGCCTTAATACTGGGATAGGGATGTCTTGCCAGGGGGTCTTGGCAGGGGGGTTCTTTACCACTAGCACCTCTGGGAAATGGCTATGGAAGGTGAGCTCTGTGCACACAGGCACTTGTTTGGCCTTTTATCTTTCTGTGTCTGGAAGCCGGGCAGTGCCTGCAGCAGGCTGGCTCAGTGAGGGTGGCTGGTGTTCACCACTATCCACTCTCCTGCCTCCTGGTGCAAAACAAGTTATGTTTTCCAGCAGCACAAGCTGAAGCTTGGCAGGCTCCATCCCTGGGGATTCTGATTTAGACGCTCTCAATGGGCCTCGTGGGTTTGCATTTCTAACAAGCTCACAGCATCATTCAGTGGAAACAGTGTTCCACGGCCGACCACATGCCCTTCTTTGTGCCAGTACATCTGTGGCTGCAAGAACTGAGAGATTCTGTTGTTTTGTTTTATTGTTTAACTACTTAACACTTTTCTGTAATTTCCTCCAAAGGAATGTAGCCCACAGCATCTCTTCTCCCGAAACACAGGAAACAAGTGTACCAGGACTTGGTCAGAGGCTGTTTGAGCAATCAGTTCACCTCGAGCATCTCAAATCCGCCTTCCCCTTTATCCCAGAATGGAGCCCCTGCACTTCACCTTCCTCCTGTCTGAGAACGAGGACTTGCCCACCTGGGGCCCATGGCAAGCTAATTGAGAGGGCCTTTGCCTGTCTTCTTGAGACGGCATTTGTACTGTCTTGGGGTCTTAATCCAAGTTCTAAGCAAGCCTGGTTTAAATGGAGCTTGGAGACCTGGCTTAGCACCCAGCCTGTGCCGGGACTGACGCACTGCAGGCCTGTGCCCTCTGCTTCAGCCAGAGGGGCTTAAGGCGATGGCATGAGAAAAACAGGCCACTAGAAAGTAAAGTGTGTGTCTCAGGAAGAATGGTGATGAACCCAGAGTTTTGCATCTTCCCATCAGAGAAAAGAACTAAAATCATTAACTTAAGATACCTTTGTGACTGCCAGTAACCTTTTACTGCGATGTAGACTTGCCTGCATATAATCCCCAGCCGAAAGGATGAATAAACTCACCTCCCACTCCCACTCCCACTCTTTGGAACAACTTCTCAGAGCTCCTGAGAGGTTGCCTCCCAGGCTACATTTCTCAATGTGCGTGTGTGTGTGTGTGTGTGTGTGTGTTAGTTGCTCGATTGTGTCTGACTCTTTGTGACCTCATCAACTGTAGGCCACCAGGCTCCTCTGTCCATGGGATTCTCCAGGCAAGAACACTGGAATGGGTTGTCATTCCCTTCTCCAGGGGATCTTCCCAACCCAGGGGTCAGACCCAGGTCTCCTGCACTGCAGGCAGATTCTTTACAATCTAAACCACCAAGGAAGCCCATAGTTCTCAATAAGACCTTGAATAAAACATCTCACAGCTCTTATGCTTAGCGTTTTTCTCCCAGTTGATGCATGTGAGTTAATTCTGCTATCAAGGTTCATCAAAAGCCCTTTAGGATCTCATTCTGTAGGGATCCCTAGGTGTCTACTCTGGTTCGAGAAAACACCTCTATAAATAGGAGTTGACTCTGGGACCCTAATTAAGTTGGGAATAAATAAGTAGAGAAGAAGTATTTCACATTTTGCAGACAGAATTAAATAAATAAGATGAAATAATGTCTTTTTCACAGAACTTTCAATTTAACACTGAACCACGGGTCTTGTAAGCCTTGCTAAGACACCATGATATTAAATCCATACAACTTTCACTATTCTCTGGGCTTTGCAGAGAACTCAAAATAGTAAACTATAAAACACACGTCAAGGACTGTCAGATCCTAAAAGCAGTGCTAGAACATTTCCCCAAGGACTGACCAGATGCTATGAAGTGAGTTCTCCCAACACTAACAAGTCACCCACCCCAGGCAGCGTGAAGGATGCCTGGGGTGGAATTCTGGGTGGGATTGAAGAGGCAAGAGGGAGAATTTGGGGGAAGAGCTGGTATTTGCTGGGACTACTTCCCTCCCTTGCAGAAGGCCAAAGGAGGGGCTCTGAACAACACAGGGAGCTGTGCTCCTCTGGGACTCTGAGGGCTCACAGGACTGCTAGATTAGTCAGTTCAGCAAATGTACGCAGGCGTCACAGTGGCTGATGTGAGTGTTGGCTCTGCTTCCTGCAGCAACTTGAGCTTGGGTGTGGTCCTCAGTGTCTCCACGCCTTTGCTTCCTCATCTGTAGACTGGGGTCACAGAGGACCCATGTCCCAAAACAGTCATGAGGATTTAATGATGCTTGTGAAGAAACAGCGCCTGACACGTGGTGGTGCTGTATGTGTTAGCAATTCACTAATTCATCCTTGAGTGCCAGGATTGTGTCTGTCATTGGGGAAGCAGCAGATAACTGAAGGACACAGCTCTCTGTGATTCTGATTGTTGTCAACTGTGATCTGAGCATCTCTGATGTCAAGACGCTTCATTTTTAAACATATTTCCAACTCTAACATTCTATTGAAAAGGGAAATATTACTACATTGACAAAGCATGTATCAATTCAGTGTTATTTTCCCATTGTGTGGTGGTTAATTGTAAATGTCAAGTGCCTGGATCATTGTTTCTACATATTTGGCCAGCAGTCTAGATGCTGCTGTGAAGGTATTTTTAAGATGGGATGAACATTTAAGTCAGTAGGCTTTGAGGAAAGCAGAGTACCCTCCACAAGGTAGGTTGGCATTATCCAATGAGCTGAAGGCCTTAAGAGAAAAATACAACTCAGATAACTCTGATGCAGGTGGTTTGAGGATCAGAGTTTTGAGAAATAGGGTCTAGTCCCTTATTAAATTTCAAACTCAGAACTTTTAAAATATATCACAGTTTAATTGAATAAAGTACCTGAAGTTTTTCATTCTTTGCCATTTTAGATGAGATGAGAAAAAAGGACTTAGGAACAGTGATGCTAGATTTTTATAAAACGCAGCACATTTTTACAAAATGTGCAAAATGTTCTTTGAATAGGAGCAGATTCCTTTATTTAGCATTTCTCACCTACTCCTTAATTTCATGTTAGAGTCCTGAATTCTTCATCTGTTTTGTAATTGACTGAGAAGCTTCAAACAACTGAGGTGCATGCATTCCAATCATCAGTCATTTGGATCTATGCAGTGAGTACAATTTTGTACATTGGGATTTTGTTCATTGCTTTGCAATCAGCATGAAAGACAGTCCAACAGTGTTTTAACTTGTTGTATCAAAAATAAGAAAAAAAATTCATGATGGATCATGCTTTGAAGATAAATGTTTTTAGCCATAAGTTATATAATAGTACATGAAAAAGTGTTTTGCGCTTTTTTTGAATCGATAAATGTGGGTGTGTTTGTGGGTAAATTTACCTGAGGTTCAACCTCTAACTTTGTCCTTATGTAATTATTAGAAAATAGCTCATATCAAACACTTTTTAAAAGTACCATAAATAAATGTCACATCTCACAGAAATCATGACTTTCCCAAAGATGAAAATGACAGGAAATAGGACTGTTGAATTCTAGGAAGTCGTTGTCTATACCAAGGACAATGGCCTTTTAAATTTCAACATTCCTTCCAAGTCGTGCCTTTTCAGATAAGCCCATGGGCCAGTAGGTGGTTACACACAAGGACGTTGGGTTCTGTTGATGGATTGTGAAAGCTCTGGCCTTTTCAAAATGCTCAAAGTCACCATGTGTCATAGCCCAGCACCCTCTTTGAAAACAAGAAGGAATGTACTAATGAAAAAGTCAATATTTCTTTCCTTGAAATATTTTTTTCCTAAAGTAAAGAAATGCCTTTTAGTGAAAAAGAAAAAATCATCTTTCTGTCTTCCACTATATCATAACAGAGTCTTTACAGTTTCTTTTGTTCTAGTAAGGTGAGACCATCCTTCCCTTGTTAGAAGGATTAATTCAGGAAAATAACAGATGGTAAGAAGTGTGTGTGAAAGGCAGGGGCTCACAGCAACCGCAGCATCCCACTGTGTGGGAGAGAGAAGTTGTGACCCCTCCCTGCTTTAACACAGTCTGAGAGACTTCCCTGGCAGCTGAGTGATTAAGACTCTAAGCTTCCAATGTGAGGCGAGCTGGTTCGATCCCTGGTCAGCAAACTAAGATCCCACTTGTGGAATGGCAATAAAGAAAAAAAGAAAGAAAGGTCATCGTAGATCATTCATATTAAAATATATATGAATTAGATAAAAAATAAAATAATCTGAGGAGAGAGAGAAGATGCGCAGAGGCGGTAGCAAGTGGGGGTGACAGAGGGGCTGTTAAATGAAACAGCAGGAGGGCCCAGACGCTGTGAGCGCCTGCAGGCTGTGGGTGATTTTACTCAGGAGTTCTGGCCACTAAGTTCAGTGGTCACACGTGTTGCCTAATTAGTTCTGCCTTCTTAAGTCGCTTTTTATTAAGTTTTAAAAAGACGGGAAAAAGAATGATTTACACTAAGAGAAATGAATGCTGATAACCCACGAATTAGAACAGCCTCCTTGCTAAGAATATATTTGTGAAACATTTTACATTCATGGATCAAAATATGAAGTTACCTTTAAAATGTACTGATTGCCTTCTGCTTTTTCTTTCTGTAAATTTTAGCAGCATGTCATTACTTGGGGGAATGAGGAAATAGATAAGAACAGAAAAAGCTTGACCTCCAGTTCTGAATATTTATTCCAGTTCCTGGATTATGCAAATATTTAACCAGGTAGAAACTATCCTAGAAATACAGATTTATTGGTGTAGTTTATTTTACTTGCAATGAGATTAATAGCTTCTATTGGATATACTTTGTGATTCCGAAGTATATCCTCCAAGAATTCCAAAAGGAAAACTTATAAAAATATATATTTTTAAATTTCAAACCTCTATCGTGTGTGTGTGTGTGTATGTGTGTGAGATGTGGTAGAAGGAGTTAGGTGAAGGAACCATGAAATCCATTTTTTTCCCATTATCTAACATTCTTTATTTTTTAATTTATTTTATTCAAGTATAGTTGACTTACAATGCTGTTAATTTCTTCTATATAGCCAAGTGAGTCAGTTACACACACATACATATATATTTTTTTTTCATACTCTTTTTCCTCATGGTTTGTCATAAGATATCGAATATAGTTCCCTGTGCTATAGAGTCGGAGAAGGCAATGGCACCCCACTCCAGTACTCTTCCTGGAAAATCCCATGGACGGAGGAGCCTGGTGGGCTGCAGTCCATGGGGTCGCTAGGAGTTGGACACAACTGAGCGACTTCACTTTCACTTTCCACTTTCACGCATTGGAGAAGGAAATGGCAACCCACTCCAGTGTTCTTGCCTGGAGAATCCCAGGGACCGGGGAGCCTGGTGAGCTGCCGTCTATGGGGTCGCACAGAGTCGGACACAACTGAAGCGACTTAGCAGCAGCAGCAGCAGCAGTGCTATAGAGTAGGGCCTTGTTGTTTATCCATTCTGTATATAAAAGTTTCTGTCTGCTCATCATGAATGCCCGGTGCGTCCCTGCCCCACACCCCCTCCCCCTTGGCAACCACAAGTCCTTTCTCTGTGTCTATGAATCCGTTTCTGTTTCATAGGTAGGTTCATTTGTGTCATATTTTAGGTTCCACATATAAGTGACACCATCATGATATTTGTGTTTCCCTGTCTGACTTCATTTAGCATGATAGTTTCTAGATGCATCATGTTGCTAAAAATGGCCTTATTTTATTTTTTGTGGCTGAAAACTCTACTCTTCTTATTAATCTTTTATTCATTAATTAAATAGAACATCACCCTATTTGCGAGACAGTGACAGAGACACAGATGTAAAGAACAGACCATTGGACTCTGTGGGAGAAGGCGAGGGTGGGATGATTTGAGAGAATAGCATTGAAACATGTATATTATCATATGTGAAATAGATCTCCAGTCCAGGTTCAATGCATGAGACAGGGTGCTCAGGGCTGGTGCACTGGGATGACCCTGAGGGATGGGATGGGGAGGGATGAGGGAGAGGGTTTCAGGATGGGGAACACATATACACCCATGGCTGATTCATGTGAATGTATGGCAAAAACCACCACAATATTATTGTAAGGTAATTAGCCTCCAATTAAAATAAATAAAAAATTTAAAAAAAAATAGTACATCAAGAAAGCAAGTTATCTGATTACAGAATAGATTGGTCACAGAAAGCTAAACCTATTCCTTAATTAAATATAACCAGTAAACACAGCTCCTTAACCAGGATGGAGTGCTGGCTGGGAGCAGATGGTCCTTGTTGTTTTAGTAACATCATAGGGACTGACCCCGGCAAAGGCGATGGCACCCCACTCCAGTGCTCTTGCCTGGAAAATCCCATGGACAGAGGAGCCTGGTAGGCTGCAGTCCATGGGGTCCCTAAGAGTCAGACACGACTGAATGACCTCACTTTCACTTTTCACTTTCATGCATTGGAAAAGGAAATGGCAACCCACTCCAGTGTTCTTGCCTGAAGAACCCCAGGGATAGGGGAGCCTGGTGGGCTGCCGTCTATGGGGTTGCACAGAGTCGGACATGACTGAAGCGACTTAGCAGTAGCAGCAGCAGCAGGGACTGACCCAAACCACTGTGGCTGCCATGGACTGGCGCTCCTAAAGGAGGCTTCAGTCTCAGGGATCCAGCTCTGGCCTCCACGGCACTGTTTCTGTGAAGGAAATGAAAGGTTTTGAAAACCTAAGATGCAGGTTGCTTTCTGAAAGACAGCTTAATTGCCACATTGTTTAAAAGTCTGGAAATGGAACCCTTTCTAATAAATTAAATACAACAAATCCACTGGAGATTTAAAAAAGAAGAAATGAGACTAAATTGCAATGGGAGACATTTGGTTTAAATAGAAGTGTCTGGACATAACAAACAGGTCCCTGAATAGGGCCTAAGAAATCTTTCTCCCACAGCATCTGTAATAATGTGGCAGAAAGCCATGTTTTGAAATGGCTAAAATATTTTAAAAGTTAAAGAAAGAAATTCTTTTCCAGGAAATGGACAGTCTTCTGTTCAAATAATTGTGAGTGTCAAAAGTTTTTAGAACTCATTGTTATCTTCCATATTGCATGTGTGTGTGTGTGCTCAGTCGCTTCAGTCGTGTCGGACTTTTTGTGACCCCACGGGCTGTAGCCCGCCAGGCTCCTCTGTCCTTGGGATACTCCAGGCAAGAATACTGGAGTGGGTAGCCATGCCCTCCTCCAGGGGATCTTGGTGACCCAGGGATCAAACGGTGTCTCCTGAATTGCAGGCAGATTCTTTACCCACTGAGTCACCTGGGAAGCCCCTTTCATATTTCGTAAGACCTCATTTTCATTCTTTCCTGGTCACTATTTGTTATTATAATATTCAAAAGAGAATTGTATTAGGTTTTTTCTTTTTACTTTGTATGATTTTTTTTTAATTGTGGTAAAATACATAAATGTAAAATTTACCATTTTACCATGTTTAAATGTCCAGTTCAGTAGCACTAAGTATATTTTACACTGTTGGTCAACTATTCCCACCGTCATCTCCAGAACGTTCTCATCTTCCCAAACCGTGAAATGCTAACTCCACCTCCCCAGTCCCTGGTCCCAACCATTTACTTTCTGTCTCTATGAATTTGACTACTTTTTGTATCTCACACAAGTGAGACACAGTATTTGTCTTTTTGTGACAGACGCTTCACTCAGCATGATACTCTCAAGGTTCAGCTATGTCGTTGCCTGTCTCAGAACCCCCTTCCTTTCTACGGCTGATGTTCCACTGCAAGTACATACTGCCTTTCGTGTGCCCATTTATCCACTGATGATCGTTAGGTGGCCTTCCATCTCTTGGCCACTGTGATTAATTCTATTGTGAACTTGGGTGTACTAACTAATGTCTGAGTTCCTGCTTTCAATTCTTTTAGGGTATTTTCTCAGAAGTGGAATTGCTGGATCATATAGTAATGGCACCCCACTCCAGTACTCTTGCCTGGAAAATCCCATGGATAGAGGAGCCTGGTTGGCTGCAGTCCATGGGGTCGCTAGGAGTAGGACATGACTGAGTGACTTCACTTTCACTTTTCACTTTCATGCATTGGAGAAGGAAATGGCAACCCACTCCAGTGTTCTTGCCTGGAGAATCCCAGGGACGGGGGACCCTGGTGGGCTGCCGTCTATGGAGTTGCACAGAGTCAGACACGACTGAAGTGATTTAGCAGCTTAGCAGTAACATAGTAATTCTATGTTTTAATTTTGTCTAATGGGGGCTTCCCTGGTGGTACAGTGGGAATCTGCCTGCCAATGCAGGGGACACGGGTTCAACCCCTGATCAGGAGAGATCCCACATGCCATGGGGCAACTAGTGCCTGTACGCCACAGCAACTGAAGCCTGAGAGCCCTAGAGCCTGTGCTCCACAACAATAGGAGCCACCTCAATGAGAAGCCCATGCTCCACAACATGGAGAGCAGCCCTCTGCTCACCGCAACCAGAGAAAGCCCTCTTGCAGCAACAAAGACTCAGCACAACCAAAATAAATTAATTAATAAAAAATTCTGTCTGAGGAATTGACATACAGGTCTACTTTTCTTCATCTTTTTGTAGGTCCCACCACTGATACACAACCGTTCCAGTTTCTCCACATCTTGGCCCACACTTGCAGCTTTCTGCTTTATTTTTTCATGAGAGCCGTCCTAATGAGAAGTGATTTCTCTATGTGGCTTTGATTTTCATTTACTTAGTAGATAGTGTTGTTGAGCATCTTTTTTTGTGCTTATTGGCCACCTGTGTGTCTTCTTGGGAGAAATGTCTACTCAAGAATTTTGCCCTTTAAAAATTAGGTTGATGGGTTTTTGCTGTTACTCTTGTTTTTGAGTTTTAGTTCTTTATATTTTCTAGATATTAATCCCTCATCAGATATATGATTTGCAAATCTTGGGTGTGGGACACGGTTGAAGTAAAAGTTTAAAAAATTCCAGTGAAAATATTCTAATGGGAGGCTGATCACAAGCACTCAGCTGGTGTCCCAGGAATCGGCCCCCACTTCACCCTGTGCCCTTGTTTGCTTTGGCTCCTCACTGAGAGCGAGGTTCCCCAGCTGTGTCTCCAAGTGGAATGATTTAATTCATCGCAGCCAGGCTGGCACCACCAAAGGTTCCCAGCACCTGCCTGAAGACTTGTTTTCAAGACCCTTGCATGAACTTGAACTAGTCATTCACACTCTTGGGGCCTTGTTTTTCCATCTCTAAACTCTCCTTCCATTCTCACCTCTTCAGTGAAGTTATGCAACCAGCACTCCTGGTTCTTGTTCTTGATGTTGAAGAGGCTATTTCTAGAACTCACTAGGGCAGAAAATCCAGTTCATCATAGAGAATGTCCTCACAACGTGCAGTGGCTTGTAGACTGTTACATTCAGAATTGTTAACTGTATACTTTCTCCTTCTCTCTCCAACCTCACATTTTATTTTTTATGATCTTAAAATATTATGTAGCACCATTAATATATTTTGAAACCAAAATTTTTACATTCTTTCATGTACGGTCACTCAGGATACTAATTTTATTAGCAAATTAATTGCATTCAATGTTAATATTGTACAAGTTATTAACATTTTATTGCCAATAATTTCCAAAGACCATTTAAATTAATAAGCACTTGGTATCCAACATTACAACACTCACATTTGGATGGTGATTTCTCCTTGCATAAATCACATTTCAGTGCCCGCTAGGCCTGTCTGAAAACACAAGACGCTTCACGTTATGGTGCAGCTTCAGACACAGCACGTTCAGATGGGAGTCCATGGAGGTCACTGCACTAGGAGTGTGTTGACCAGTCTTAGCGATGATTATGGTGAGTGCATCACCACTGATATTCCTGTCTCGCTGCCTGATAGCAACACTGGGGTTCATACATCCTTACCACACACAGCTCCGGGCTCCCCTGTTGCTAACTTTCTTCCACTAAGGTCTCTGACAAGCTTTCCACCAATTTTTCTTGCTATTTAAAGCTAAAGGGCTTCCCAGGAGTTTCAGTGCTAAAAATCCATCTGCCAGTGCAGGAGACCTGGGTTCGATTTCTGAGTTGGGAAGATCCCCTGGAAAAGGAAGTGTCAACCTACTCCAGTATTCTTGCCTCAAGAATCCCATGGACAGAGAAGCCTGGTGGGCTTCAGTCCATGGGGTCACCAGAATTGGACATGACTGACTGAGCACCCATTTAGAGCAAAGTGGACGTTGAAACACTCTGGTGGTTCTTAAAGGGCTTCTTTAGGAGGCAAGAGGGATTTGGCCCAGGAGACTTGTTTGGTTAAAGGGCTAAAATGCTCCAAAGGCCCCGCAGCTGTTAGCACCTGCCTGCAAGTCACCCTGGATCTTTGGTCCCTCCTCCTGGTGAATGTTATACTGGTGGGAAAAACCACACTCCACATGGTTTCTGGCCCCTTGATGCTGCTGAAACAACCCAAGTAGCAGCCTAACATTTTGTTTCATGTTCTACTTGAGTGGGCTGGCTAAGAGACAACTTCAAAGCTTCCTCCCAGACTCTGTGTCCAAGGTTACTTGTTTATGTACTGGTTTATTAGTTTCTTTCCTTAGTGTGCATCGACTGCAGGATGTATCAGTCAGAGATAAGACTTTAAAGTATTTCCATAGGGGCACAATATTTTTGTACACTATACAGGTAATGTAAATTATATTCTTTCTGTTTTCACTTTCCCATTTCAATTAGCTCATTGAAAAAGCCAAATCCCCTTTAAAGAACCCTAAAGCTAAATATTTACATTATCAGCGCACTGGGACACTGATGGCCTTGGGTCTGCCCACCTCCAGAGGTAGGTTCCGGCTGAGACAAAAGAGATAGTTACCAGGTTTTGCCTCTTGGTGGGTCAGAAGACAGCCCTGCCCCACCCCTCATTTCCATGCAGGCCTCAAGCAAAACATTGACTTCCTGAGACACCAGCATTGTGGATCAGACGGCACACCCAGCCCTACCTTGACATGAGTTTTTGCCAAGGCTCACATATGTTTGCACTGGGACAACCCAGAGGGATGGTATGGGGAGGGAGGAGGGGTCAGGATGGGGAACACGTGTATATCCGTGGTGGATTCATGTTGATATATGGCAAAACCAATACAATATTGTAAAGTTAAAAAAAAAAAAAAGAATTAAAAAAAAAAGGAAAAAAAGTGGACATTTAATTTTCAGATAAATGGGGTTTTTAAAGTTAAATAAATAAATAAAGATCTTCCTTTATGTCAACTGTCAGATACATAAAGCCCACTTTTTAACCAGGGTGGGGTAAAGCCAGACTAGGTAAGAGGAGGTGACTGTTTAATAAAACAGGAAATTGACAGAGATAAGGTTAAACGGGGTAAATGGGACTTCAAGCAGGTCTGGGTTTCAGACCCCCTCTTTTCATTGTGATGTGTGCTCTGAGATCAGTTCTGGTTACCTTCCGTCTTCTCCGCTCCTCTTCTCCCTCCTGCCCCCTTCTCCTCCCCCAATATGACACCAGGGTCTCAGAATCAAACATTCTACCTTTCACAGGGTGGGAGGAACAGTCACTAAAACCCTGCAGAATGTGTTCGTTGAGAAATTAACTTTTGTCCTCGTTTTGTGGGCCACTTCTCTATTTGCTTCCCTGGTGGCTCAGACCGTAAAGAACCTGCCTGCAATGTGGGAGACCTGGCTTCGATCCCTGGATTGGGAAGATCCCCTGGAGGAGAGACTGGCAAGCCACTCCAGTATTCTTGCCTGAAGAATCCCCTGGATAGAGGAGCCTGGCGGGCTATAGTCCATAGGGTCGCAGAGTCAGACACAACTCCCCTTTTTGCCCTAAATGAGACTGGGAATGTCATTCTTACTAATAAACACATTTGAGTGGGAGGCTGAGTGGCAGGCCACAGGGGGAGGAGAGGACCTGAGCTGTGCTGGAACACCCTGCACTTGGGCCAAAGGTCCGACATGGGAGCCAAAGCCCTTCAGACACTGTGTGCTGGAGCCTCGGCCCGGAGGCACCAGAAGTTCATTCCTGCCCGGCTAGGCCAGCAGCCTGGACAGGGTCCCCCCTGCCTCCCACCCTTAGGGTCTGAGCACACAGTCCAGCCCCGGGGAGTGTGCTGTGTGCTCAGTGGGGACTTTCTGAGTCTGCCGTCCCTAAGAGCATTGTGACAGCGCATGCCTCTATATGGCCAGGTCTCCTATGAGAAATTCCCAACTTGTTCTTCCCAGAAACCGAGCTCACACTGCTCTTGTCGACAGAGGCTTCCCCAGGCTTCCACCTTGAGTGACTTAATACCTGCACCCATCAGGAACTACATCAGTGAACACTGTGACATGCAGAATGCAGAACTTTTCAAATAAGAACTGCAGAATAGGAATAGTATCCTAACATTAATTTTCTGTTTCCATGGTTTGGCAGTTAGTTTTCACACAGTTCAGTTCAGTCGCTCAGTCGTGTCTGACTCTTTGTGACCCCATGGACTGCAGCACGCCTGGCCTCCCTGTCCATCGCCAACTCCTGGAGTTTACTCAAACTCATGTCCATTGAGTCGGTGATGTCATCCAACCATCTTACCCTCTGTCGTCCCTTTCTCCTCCTACCTTCAATCTTTCCCAGCATCAGGGTCTTTTCAAATGAGTCAGTTCTTTGCATCAGTTTTCACACAGTCCTTGAGCAACTAGAGTTTTCTGGAAACAGAATAGAAACATTGTAAATGAATTCAATATAGTAACACTTGATAACTCTGCTAGAAGACAAGAAACACTTCTAAATGCTGAAAAGTAAGCTGGGAAGTGCACCTGTGAATTCTGCATATCAGGTTCCACACTTGATGCTGTGGGGGAAGATTTTAGGGTTGAAGTTTGTGTATGTGTGTGTGTATATATGTGTGTATGTGTTTATATTTGTATATAGGTGTGTGTTTGTGTGTGATGTGGGTATATGTGTTTATGTGTATATATGTGTGTGTGTGTGTGTGTGTGATGTGGGTATATGTGTTTGTGTGTATATATATATGTGTGTGTGTGTGTGTATGTGTGTGTGTTATGTGGGTATATGTGTTTGTGTGTGTCTGTGTGTATGTGTATGCTACTTGAAGAAAGACCACATTAAGCTCAAAACCAAGAGGACTTTGTTCATCCCTTGCTTGCACTCCAGGGTGGAAATGGCAGGATATGAGCCAAGGTGACCTCAGGGAAACTTGTGTAACCCAGGAGGCTTCCCAGGACAGTTGTGGAAACAACTTGGGCCTTGGTGTCTCCACTTGGGGACTGAGGGCCAGTGGGCAGGATAGGTGACTGTCCAGCGCCTGGCTCAGTCCGAGCTCAGGCTCATGTCCAGTTCACCTCACAATGGCCATGGACACTCAGCCCTGCGGGCAGGTGTACGCAAGCATCATGCTCCTTCTCTGTGCCCTGGGGACTGCCCTCTGACCCCACAGGGCTGTGGGAGGGACACGTGACCAGTGCCTGGACTCGGAAAGAACAGCACGGGCAGCAGCAAGGCCACCTTGGCCATCAGGAGTCAGGTTTCAGCTCAAGGCAAGATGTCTAATGAAAGGAGGAGCTAATTCTGGAAGTGCTAAACTTCAGCCTGGACAAGCGCCTCATGAGGAGGCAGTATAGAAGGTCCAGGATGTTCTATTCAGGCACCCTGACTGCCCTTTCCTCCCGGTCAGCTGGGGTCCCTCCCAGGCTGAGTCCCCTCCACTCGCAGACTCAGATAGAGCTCTAGGAGACACGGGAGCCACTCCGTGTGGCCAGACGTCTGAATGGGGAGTTAGGGCCTGGGAGCGAGCCTTGAACAGGGAGGAACGAGACTGGGTGGGGGAAGCTGGACAAACACCACTGCTCATCCTGCCCACACCCACCCCCTTGTGGCCGCTCCAGAGTCCCGCGTGGACTGGTAGGTGTGAAGCGCTGTCACACACACTGGCCTGTCCTCTCCCCTGCGTCTTACCTCACCCTTCTGGGCCTGCACCTTTTTAAGCAAGCTTAGCAACTTAATCCTTCCTCCAGTTTCTGGATGATCTGGGTAAGACAGGTGTTTCTTTTAAGTCTGAGATTTGCTGTTGTTGCAAAGCTAGGTTTTGCCTTTCACTTGATGAGAGAGGATGTCATACAAAGAACAACGGCCACAGATTTGTCCAGAATTTGTCTACCTATTCCCAACGAGGAATCACATTGTCTTGACACTAGGTATTCACATAATTATTTGGGGGCCCAGACACCAAAGTTGTCTTTTTTTCATACAAATTGTGATGTTCCAGTGGTGCTGGGGGGGCGGCTAATCTCTTACAGTCCAGGGCATGGATTATTCTTGAAGAAGGAGTTCTCAGAGGCTTTTTTCAGAGAAGGGGAAAGGTTAATCCTGAAGATGCCAACAGAGAGGATTAAGGAGGATCCACGGACGTGGGAGGGAAACCGGCAGAGGGTGGGGTCCTGGGAGCTTCGGGAAGAGTTGCTGGGAGAGGAGAGCCCGGCTGTGCCGATACTACTAAGAGAGTGCAAGACAAGACTCCAGTTCCCACCACAAAGAGTTACCGAGACACCCGTGACCTTGACAAGATGGGTGTTGGGTGAGACCAAGCCTAGAGCAAGGGTAGATTTGATGCAGCAAAGATGAATAAAGAGGTGGTGTCTGTAGACTCGAAATCTGGACAGGCGGCTGCCCACAGGAGCAGAGCTGGTGTCTACATGCGTGGAGAGTAATCAGAAAGGGGACATAGATGAGAGTGATTCAAGAGGCAGTAGATGCCAGAGAGAAAAGACAAGAGAGGACGATAGCAGGTGGGGGGCCAGGGCCGGCAGATCCCGCTAGAGAGATGGCCAGGCATTGAACCTGCACCTCCTGCATTCGAAGCACAGAATCTTGACCACTGGGCCACCAGGAAAGTCCCAGAAGAGGAGGTTTTTAATAGGAAATTTCAAGAAATTTTTATGTCAGAAAAAACATTTGGTTCCTGATTTGAAAAGCTTACTAAATATCCAGTGAAAGAAATGAAATGTAGATGTTTTCCTCCTAGAACTTTGTCTTCCCTCAAATCCATTTTTAAAGAAGCACTTGGCACATCCAGAAAGTGAAAGTGAAAGTCACTTGTGTCCGACTCTTTGCAACACCATGGAATTCTCCAGGCCAAAATACTGAAGCGGGTAGCTATTCCCTTCCCCAGGAGATCTTCTCAACCCAGGGATCGAACCCAGTCTGCCACATTGCAGGCAGATTCTTTACCAGCTGAGCCACCAGGGAAGCCCAAGAATACTGAAGTGGGTGATTGTGCTGTGTGCTCAGTCGTATCAGTTGTGTCTGATTCTTTGCAACCCCATGAACTGTAGCCCACCAGGCTCCTCTGTCCATGGGATTCTCCAGGCAAGAATACTGGAGTAGGTAGCTGTTCCCTTCTCCAGGGGATCTTCCCAACTCAGGGATTGAACCCGGTCTCCTGCATTGCAGGCGAATTCTTTACCAGTTGAGCTACCAGAGAAGGCACATCCAGAGGATATCCCTATTTTTAAAACAGGCCCTGGAGGGCTGTCTAGCAGAGTCTACCTAGACCTGCAGATGGGTCGAGGGGTGTGCCTAACAGGGGGCCTGGAGGAATCTGATCTGAGGGGTTCCCAGACGGGATCCTGGGACAGTGGAGATCCCTAGGGGAACAAGTGCATGGTGTTCCTGAAGGTTGGCTTTACTAAACACCTTGTCATCAAATTAGTTCAGAATTACTGGAGCTCCCAAACTTCCAGACTCAGACAGTGAACACGTCAGGAAGATGTAGGAAGCCAAGGACTCCATTAACCCCAAGGAGAGGAGAACGCAAAAAAAAAAAAAAAAAATGGCTTGGAGAGATGAAAAACCTGTGACTTTCTTTTAAAAAATATTTACTTATTTTTTTTTTTTTAATTTGGCTATGGCGTCTAGTTCCCTGACCAGGAATGGAACCCAGGTTCCCTCCACTGGGGGCAGGGAGTCCTATAGCCACTGGACCACCAGGGAAGTCCCAAAAAACCTGTGACTTTCTTATTCCTTATCTGGGGAGGAAAATGCCCTAATGGAAAACTTAATCCATTTCATGTAACAGAAATGAGAAATAATCACAGCTTCACCAGAACTTTTGACCCCGAATTTGAAATACGAAACAGCAAGAGTCTACAGAGTATTAACTGGTCTAGACACTGTTGGGGCTGTAATCAAATACAGGTTGTTGGGGCTGTAATCAAATACAGGTGTTGTCTCCATGGGGCTAAAACTTACACACCTGAGAAAACATCAAGAGACTTGATGTCTTCAGCAACATTTGTTCCTCACTCTGCTGCTGCTGCTGCTGCTGCTAAGTCGCTTCAGTTGTGTCTGACTCTGTGTGACCCCATAGACGGCAGCCCACCAGGCTCCCCCATCCCTGGGATTCTCCAGGCAAGAACACTGGAGTGGGTTGCCATTTCTTTTTCCAATGCATGAAAGTGAAAAGTGAAAGTGAAGCCACTCAGTTGTGTCCGACTCTTAGCGACCCCATGGACTGCAGCCCACCAGGCTCCTCCATCCATGGGATTTTCCAGGCAAGAGTACTGGAGTGGGGTGCCATTGCCTTCTCCACCTCACTCTTCTGGAGGCTGGCAAGTACAAGCTGATCAAGACTCAGGCAGATCTGGTGTCTAATGAGACCTCTTCCTTTGTTCATGGAATAAGGGGGCTCCCTGGGGTTTCTTCTCAAAACACTCATTTCATTCCTGTGGACTCTGCTCTCATGACTGTCTGGGGACCTGAGCAGTTTGCCTTCAAATGTGTACAATGGCATATTGGTTATCTGAGAATTAAAGTTAGTCAAGAAACAGCCAACACAAGAGGGACACTCTGACACTCCCTTCTGCTTCCCTGAAGCAGAAAATAAATCTCCCCTGTGAAAGGGGCCCCCGTGCAAGCGGAAGTGGAAGGAAACATTTATCACTAGGGATGGGGAATCCGGCCAAGAAGCCTGGGAGAACAAGCCTTGTGACTTCTTTAATCGACTACCCCAAGCCCAAAGTCTGTTTACATTCTTCACTACTTGGGCACCAGACCCAAATTTCTTTGTCCGGTCAATTCCTCACAAGCGTTCTGTTTCTTTGTCCAGAAAGTATAAAAGCTGCCTGCTGTGGCCACTTCTGAAGTTTCCTTTTGATGGAACCTGCATGCACACAGTTTCTTTTTCTCCTGCTCAGCTGTCCTGTGTCAACTTTATTATTCGTCCAGGCTCCAGAACTCAAGGGCCTGGAGGGCGACTATTTCCCCCCAACCCTGCCCCCGACAGGATTTGATCACTTCCCAAAGGCCCCACCTCCAAACCCCATCACACTGGGTGTTAGGTTTTGACGTGACCTGGGGGAGCTTGGGGAGACACAAAGAGTCAGCCTATAGGAGTCATATTGTCACCTGCTGGGCTCAGGGCTGCAACATATGAATTGTGGAGGTGGATTAATCCAGGCCATAACAAGGAAACACACTTTTTCTCCTGTCATAGAAAGGGAAGGACAAAGAGACCCCAGCAGGTGTATGGACTTGGTAGCAGAAATAAGGGGGAGGCTGCCTAGTTTTTGGCGTCTGGAGTCTCAGGGAAACAAGTGTGTATACATTAGAAAAGAGGAAACTGTCTGAACCAGTTGCCTGTGGAAGACCCAGAGCAGGAGTCCTGGGCTGCACTGAGGCTGGGTTCAGGCCTGTGGTCGTGAATCTAAAGTGAAACCAGGTGGCTGGGTTTGTAATTTCCTCTAGCAGCTGCTCCGGAAGGCAGAAGAAAGCAGATGGGCCTTTACCAGCAAGTGTCACTTGCCACCAGTAATGAAAATTACATGCAAGCAGGAGAGGGGGTTAAAACAACATGAACGTTTAAACAGAATCCATCATGCTTCTCATCGAATGTTAGCTGCTACCCCTCACACCTCTGTCTCTTTCTGGGGCTCTCTGAGTTTCTGTAAATGAACTTGCATCAAATATTGTCTTAGAACCAAGACGTTCCACTAACCGTGTCACACCTCTGGGCTTCAGAACAGTGAACCAGGCCAGTGAGATCCTCTAGAGGAGAATCAGGGGTGTCTGCCTGGAGACAGAAGACAAGCCAAACCCCAGGTCTGGAGAAGGCTTAGAATCCACCGACTTGCCTGTTCACCTCTAAATAGGAAGCCTGGAGAGGTTACAACATTCATGCACAGCCAACAGTCAGCTTGTGTTTATTTGCTCAGCAGACACGTCCTGAGAGCTCTCTACATGCAGGCTCTGTTCTCAGGCTGCAGGAGGCAAACACATCTCTGAAGTTGAATAGAGAGAAGGAAAAGGACATGTGTGTAAGCAAAATGTTCATATGGTCTGACACAGGGATAACACAATGGAGAAAATAAAGCCTGCTAAGGAGTGGCGCTCAGTGTGGGGAGGATCTAGAAGAGATCCAGTGAACTTGGAGGATTGCATTTGGGGAGCATGTGAAGGAAGGGAAGGATAGGCACCCACAACCCCCAGAACTCTTCATGCTCAGTGTTTACTGAACTACAGATGGAAGATGGTAAAGCTGTCTCCTCTGACTTGGACTGCTTGACACACAGAATTTGGTTACAAAGTTGATTAAACATTGCTTTATTGGAAACACTGCACCAAGGCATAAAAAGAAAAAAAGTCTATTATCAAATTGTTATGAATTCACAGCTATTATTTCCACTGTGTCAGTTGCTTCCTTTAGTATTTGAAATTTTAGGGACTTTTCACTACTTATAAACAAAGTTAACAGAGACGTTGAAGGCACACAGATTGTCAGTTTCAGTGGATGGAGAGATACTAAAATAGTACCCCCACCCCCCAATACAGCTGCTAAATGGGCTCTCGGACCAACAGACTCTTCTGATGACATAGAGGCTATTTCCATATCACAGGATTGTCACATGAGCTTTTTCCAAATATAAATTCACCTCTCTGCCAAGGCACCGTGACATGATAGCTGAACAAGTCTGGTATTAAAAGCAGTGGAGACCTTTAGAGAGGGAGGTAAGATCACAGTTTAGAAGGAAGCTTCCCATCTATACAGAGTCCACATAGACGTGTGTGTCCACCCCTCAAAGTGCAACCTTTCTGTCTATTTCAGGGAATCTAGAAATCCACAAACAATTAGCTTACGTTAAGGTAAGCCAATTCCAAGTAGGCTACTTCATTTTTGTTGTTCATTCACCAAGTCCTGTCCAACTCTTTGTGACTCTATGGACTGCAGCATGGCAGGTTCCTCTGTCTCCTGGAGTTTGATCAAATTCATGTCCATTGAGTCGGTGATGTTAATTAGCCATCTCATCTTCTGTCACCCCCTTCTCCTTTTGCCTTCGATCTTTCCCAGCATCAGGGTCTTTTCCAATGAGTCAGCTCTTCACATCAATGGCCAAAGTATTGAAGCTTCAGCTTCAGCATCAGTCCTTCCAATGAATATCTAGGGTTGATTTTTTTAGGACTGACTGATTTGATCTCCTTGCTATTCAAAGGACTCTCAAGAGTCTTCTCCAGCACCACAGTTTGAAAACATCAGTTCTTTGGCACTCAGCCTTCTTTATGGCCCAACTCTCACACGCATACATGACTACTGGAAAAATAATAGTTTTGACTATATGGACTTTTGTTGGCCAAGTGATGACTCTGCTTTTTAATATACTGTCTAGGTTTGTCATAACTTTCCTTCCAAGGAACAAATGTCTTTTAATTTCATGGCTGCAGTCACTGTCCACAATGATTTTGGAGCCCAAGAAAATAAAATCTGTCACTGATTCTGCTTTTTTCCCTCTGTTTGCCATGAAATGATAGGACTGGATGCCATGATCTTGGGTTTTTTGAAAGTCGAGTTTCGAGTTAGCTTTTTCACTCCCCTCTTTTACCTTCATCAAGAGGCTCTTTAGTTCTCTGCTTTCTGCCATTAGACTGGTATCATCTGCATATCTGAATCAAGATTGCCAGGAGAAATGTCAACAACCTCCAGATATGCAGAAGATACAATTCTAACTGCAGAAAGTGAAGAGGGACTGCCACAGACTGGGTGGCTAAAACAACAGAAATGTATTTGCTCAAGTCTGGTAGGAGAAGTCCAAGGCCAACGTTCTGGCCAATCTGGTTTCCAGTGAGGATTCCCTTCGTGGTGTGCAGAAGGTTCCTTCTTGCTGAGTTCTCACACGGCCTTTCCTTATGCAGGCATATGAGGTAGTGGTGGGGAATATGTGTGTGTGTTGGGGAGAAAGCTCTCATGTCTCTTCTAATAGGGACACTAATCTTTCAAGTCAACACCCCCACCCCTCATGGCACCCCACTCCAGTACTTTTGCCTAGAAAATCCCATGAATGGAGGAGCCTGGTGGGCTGAAGTCCATGGGGTCACTAGAGTCGGACACGACTGAGTGACTTCACTTTCACTTTTCACTTTCATGCATTGGAGAAGGAAATGACAACCCACCCCAGTGTTCTTGCCTGGAGAGTCCCAGGGATGGGGTAGCTTGGTGGGCTGCCGTCTATGGGGTCACGCAGAGTTGGACACGACCGAAGCGACTTAGCAGCAGCAGCAGCAACTCCCTTTGAAGCTCTGTCTACAAAAACAGCCACACTGGACATTAGGGCTTCAATATTTGAATTGGGAGCGGGGGAAGCACAATTTTATAACAGGCACCTATTGAACCCTGAAAAGAGATTTAAAAAATAAGGTGTCTAGTGAAAGAGGAGTTAGCATGGTCTTTCTTCCTGAAAGTTCCATGAAAGACATCTGGGGGTGTGTAACCTTCTTGAAATTATATGCAAGGTTGTCTTGGCATCTGTTCTCGGAGTGGAAATAGTGCAGAACTTCCATCAGATGTTCAAGGCATATGTGACTTTGGGAAAGTTAGGAACCACTCAGAGAAAATTCAAGAATAAGAGCACAGCAGATGCAACTGTAAATGTAAGAAGAAATAGTAATATTTCAATGGAGGAAACATGACTCAGCGTTTCTCATACAGAGCAGAGACAACTTTGCAAGGACATCAAAGGCATGGTTTTGGACCTAGTGGGTCTAGGCTCAAGTCTGTTCATCACTGAGCAGAAGCATGACTTAGATGAAGTTCATCAGCTTCCTGGGGTCTATCACAGCATCTGCAAGTCTGGCATGTCGGCTCAAGTTGGTTGAGTGCTGCCACCACCGTGCTAAGCAGTTCACAATGTGCATATACACCTCGTCCATCCGATGACCTCTGGGGGCAGGACACAGGAGCTGCGACCTGCCCGGCAGGGTATTGTGGAAGTTCCCGGGTAGCACGTAGTACATGGTCTGCAGCGGGGAGACAGCCTGGCGCGGCTGGCCTCCATCCCACTGAAATGGAACAATTACGTCATCACCACCACACGATCCTTCCTGTTCTGCTCCCCTCTCTGATGTCCTGGACATCAACAGACACATGAGAGGCTTTTTTTTGGTCTATAATCCTGGGCTCTCTCTCCGTTTTTTTTCAAACTTTGTATTTGGTATTGGAGTATAGCCGATCAACAATGTTGTGATATTTGAGGTGAACAGTGAAGGGGCTCAGCCATACATTCACATGTATCTGTTCTCCCCCAAATCCCGCTTCCATCCAGGCCGCCACATTAGATTGAGCAGAATTCACTGTCCTGTACAGTAGGTCCTTGTTGGCTATCCATTTTAAATGTAGCAGTGTGTATCCCTTCTATGTGGAATCTAAAAAGAAATGATTCAGATGAATTTACAAACAGAAACTGACTCATGAACTTAGAGAAGGAAGTTATGGTTGCTGAGGGAAAGGATGGGGGAAAAGGGTAATTAGGGAGTTTGGGATGGACACAAGTGAGTGTTTTACTGCAGCCCAAGTGACATCCTGGAGGGAATGACTGGACCAGACCTAGCGGGGCTCGGGGGTACAGGCCTGGCTGAAGGACCACGGGTGGGGCTGATCCTTGCAGGAGTTTGACTGCAAGACAGAAAGCCAGTGTGGAGAATGTAACGATGTGGCGCTGAGAACGATGAAGTGATGATTACTGAGAAGAGACCAGAGGATACCCACTCTGAGAAACCTGCCCTCTCTTGCACTCTAGTGACTGTGTTCTCTGGGGCTGGCCACGGCTGCCAATAGATGAACATTGATCCTCCTGGGCCGGTGCCCCTACGATGCCTTCGTGTGCCTTCACGTATGTTGTGTTTAGCTGCTTTCACAGACTTAGACACTGGAGAGACACACAGAATTTGTACATAATTTTCCGTTGAAGTCTGGATCTCAAGAATGGATGAGATTAAATCACTCAAAGCAGGAGACACTGCCCCCCTGTGGCAAGACTGTGAATTTTAGGGATTGTACTTGGCAGAATAAGGCAGTTTGAGTGTTAATTTATAAACCAGGATAAATGCCATATTATGAAATCACAGTGAGTCAAAAGACTGTCTATTTTGTGGGGGAGGGGATGAATGACACTAAAAAATTAAATGAAAAGGAACTCGTACCTATCGTAAAATTCCAGTGCGTCCTAAGTCGCTTCAGTCGTGTCTGACTCTGCGACTCTATCGACTGTAGCCCACCAAGCTCCTCTGTCCGTGGGATTTTCCAGACAAGAATACTGAGGTGGGTTGCCATGCCCTTCTCCGGGGGATCTTCCCGACCCAGGGATCAAAACTGCATCTTTTAGTTTTCCTGCATTGGCAGGCGGGTTCTTTACCTCTAGCGCCATCTGGGAA
Source organism: Bos grunniens (assembly GCF_055505025.1). Classification (NCBI taxonomy): domain Eukaryota; kingdom Metazoa; phylum Chordata; class Mammalia; order Artiodactyla; family Bovidae; genus Bos; species Bos grunniens. The sequence continues at coordinate 61,294,087 of NC_141178.1, read as the reverse complement.
GCCCATACAATTCCAGCACACAGTGTTTTTGTAGTGGGTTTCAAAGTACACCCCAAGGAGCAGTCCTGAAACAAGTCAACAAACTGAAGCAAACTTAAAGCATGTGACAAGGCTCCCCACCCTGAAAATCCCAGAGGCCTCTGCTGTGAGAGGCCCCCTCCCCTGCGAGAAGCCCCTCCCGTCGTCCAAGCAGAAGAGATGCTCCCTGCCTGTGCTTCCAGAACATCAAGTATTCTGAATAGCAACTATTGGTGATGTGAAATTCGAGGCAAAAACAGCTGATTTAAAATTGTTTCCAGTCATTTTTCATCTTCCAAACCAGCGATGGAAGGCATAGGATGAAGAGCTGGAGGCCAGAAGTGAAAACAAGTTTATGCCTGGGGAGACCAAGGGCATGTGAGAAATTTCAGGAAGGTCTTGTTTTCACTTAGAGTGTTTGTGAACCTCCTGAAGTCCAGGGATCCCAGCCCTGTGACCCTATCCAGCCGGTGCCCCTAGCCTGCCCCCTGCTCCAGCTCTGCACCTGGGGGCCCACAGGACTCAACTCCAGGAGCCTGGGGGAGATGCTCCGTTACAACACACCGGTTACTGGCTTCACTCCCTCCGTGAGTGCTGGCCACATTTCCTGGGATCAACTCCCTTGTTTCAGGTCCTGGGCAAACCTAAGCTGATTTTGAACTTACTCTGGACTATGTCCTGGCTTTCATCACTCGCTCCAGGACAGGCCATGGAATCCTCCACGTGACTGTCTGCTAGGCCTTGTCTCACTTATCCAGCAGATCTTTGTGAAGCAGTAAACGTACCATTGAATGAAATCTACCCCACCCAGGAGCCGCACGGTAAGGAGATTTAGGGAGATTCCTAAAATGCTGGGAGTAAGGGTCCCCATGGCTTTTCTGCTTAAGCAAACACACCCACTCTCCATGAACTGAGCCATATTAGGTAGTAAGTGAAGCTCAAAATATCTGAATCACGTTCATACTCTCCAAATGAGTCATTTTTTCCAAACCTATGTAGCGTTTTATTGGCTTTAAAGATGTTTTCACTAGTTAAAATGACAATAATACTGTTTCCAGTGGAGGAACTTTTTATTAAAGAGTTTAATGATCCCAGACACTCATTACTTTTCTTTCTTGAAACACAGAACCAAAACATTTCCATCTCGTCCTAAAACATTTTTATGAAGCTAGCTCTCTTTGAATGCCATCGTTGACTCCGTGAAGATGAATCTGAGCAAACTCCGGGAAATGGTGAAGGACAGGAAAGCCTGGTGTGCTGCAGTCCATGGGGTCACAAAGAGACAGACACGACTGAGCGGCTGAACAACAGCATCAGTGTTCTCCACCACTGAATTTAGACAGAAACCTCGTAATTCAGAATCAGATATAACAGACTTTGTGTTGACTTAAATATGTAAGGATATATTTAAAGTAGCGTATTTTCTGTACCACAGAGCTATACAACATTCAGGTTGACATTTTAAAGAATCAAAATACAGAAGCTAAAAGGTAAGAGGGTTAATTATTGTTAGTTGGTCAGGAATCAAGTTTAAGACGTGCACACAAATATATTCAGCCAAAGATGGCTGATACTCTTCACATCTCAGGCACCATTGGAAAGCATTCTGATTTGACAGCATCCGAAGCAAACTTGCGGATGCACTTTCCTTGTCGCTGGCTGTTGATGAGGAGTTGGGGATATACTATTTCATCTTAGTTTTTGACTCGTGTGCATGTGGTGCCGGCGTTCTGCTGTGGACTGAAAGCCTGTGTTCCCCAAGTCCATATGTTAATGCCCCAACCCCCAGTGCAACTTGGGGCCTTCAGAGGGAATTAGCTCAGGAGAGTGGGGCCCCTGTGAGTGGGGTTTGTGCCTTTAAAAGAAGAGACACCAGGAAGTGACCTCGGTCTGCTTCTGCCACGTGAGCACACAGCAGGGGGGCGGAGGTCTGCAAGCCTCGAGGACAGCACCTTGACCTTGGGTTCCCAGCCTTCTTAAACATCTCTTCTGTGAGCCTCCCAGCCTGTGGAATTCTTGTTACAGCAGCTCGAGCCTAATGAGACAACAGAGAACTAGGGGAGCCTGAGAGGAAACGCGCAGGAGAGGGTAGAGGATGGCTGCCCCTGGCTGCCCAGCACAGTGTGGACGCTACCGTCTTGTCACTTTATGAGCCAGAAAGTCTGCCACTGCCCCAGAGAAGGTGCAGGTCGGCCGGGCCCTCCCCGAAGTGCTGGAGGGTAGCAGCTCTGCGAGTGCCCTGTGGTCAGCACAGGCTCGTACGGCTGGAGGGGCCTGTTTATTCCCATTTGTTCTGCCCTTTCCCCGCATAGAGGGAGATTAAGCAAGAAGAAGAGGAAAGGAATACACATTTATGACATAGACTGGATCTGGAGCCACGGACACACTTCCCCATGAATCTGCTCCTCATCCCAGCAGCCCACGAGGTCTCAGTTTCTCCTTCCTCTGATAAAAGCTGGGGTGCTTTCTGCAGTCCTTTCAGGCACTGTGAGGAAGGGTGTCTGTAACATTTATGGACAACTGTCGATGGGAATGTACTATGTATACTGCTATTCCTCTGGAAAAAAATGTGCCCTCAAAGTAATGTTTATTCAGAAGGAGAAACCCGCTCAGGAATGCAGCTGGGTGGCCACTCAGCCTGAGCCTCCTTCACTGTCACCACCAGGCTTGTCTGTCCGGAGGAGCCTGGGCCTTCAGGCCCACACACGGAGTCTGGGAGGTGACAAAGTTTCCCTCTATGACCAGACTCAAGTCCTCTGAGCCCCCTCTGGCCCCCATGGAGAAACCTGAGCAAACCCAGTCCGAGGCCAACACCCAGGTGATACCTTCAGCACTAAGTGAGTGCTTGCTGGGAAACCAGAGCTGGCCAGAGCGCCTCCTGTCTGTTCCAGAGCCCGGGGTCTGGGCTTCGCAGGAGGAGCCAGACCTTGGTAAGAAAAATACCCATTAGCAAAGCCCCACAGCCTGGCCTCAGGGATCGACTGCCTCCTTCCTCTGTGAGGCTCTCCTCCCCTGCCTCCTGAGCCCCCCTCGCCCCTCCCTGCCTCCCTTCCCTTCAGATACCTGGTCACCTCTGAGCAAATCCACGTGGAGTTCACGTCACTCTGGACTCTCTCTTTTGACTGTTTCTATGAATCTTGACTAAAGGTAGCCATCACCATTCCAGTGTTCTTGCCTGGAGAATCCCAGGGACGGAGGAGCCTGGTGGGCTGCCGTCTATGGGGTCGCACAGAGTCGGACACGACTGAAGCGACTTAGCAGCAGCAGCAGCAGCCATCACCACAGTTAAACTGTGGAACAAATGCAGCATTTTAAATCACCTATACTCCAATAAGAGGCCCATGTGGCTCTGATGATAAAGAATCTGCCTGCAATGCAGGATACCAGGGATTCAATCCCTGGGTGGGGAAGATCCCCTGGAGAAGGGAATGGCAACCCACTCCAGTATTATTGCCTGGAGAATCCCATGGACAGAGGTATAGTCCATGGGGTCGCAAAAAGTTAGACACGACTGAGCAACTAACACTTTCACTTTCACACTCTGGGGAAAAAAAAGAAAAGAAACCACAGTGGGACAAAAAAAGAAAATCCTGACTTCTTCACTTATGAGCTCTGTGACTTGGACAAACTTTGGTTTTATGGATTAAACCTTTCATTTTATTTACTTAGTGAGAAAAAAAATTGCTTGTATAAACCTGCCAGAATCCTCTGTCCATGGAATTTTCCAGGCAAGAATACTGGAGTAGGTTGCCATGCCCTCCTCCAGGGGATCTTCCCGACCCAGGAATCAAACCCAAATCTTTTGCATTGCCTGCATTGGCAGGTGGATTCTTTACCACTAGAACCACCTGGAGGGTCCCAGAAAAGATTATATTTTATCTTTTTTTTGGTATTAACTTGGTAGGTTGTTATTTTAAAGGAGAGGTCACAGAAATGAGACACTGCAATTCCTATAACATACAGGTTAGTTTGAAGATGCCTCCCAGCTCTTTAGGGCTGAAGACTGACGATGCTCATATTCAGACAGGCTAGAAATGAAGCCTTGACTGCCACAGTTGCCACTGGGACCCACCCTAGTCTAAGAAAACAATTCTGAGATCTCTTTTGCTGAAAAGAAAGAGTTCTTTGTGTTTCAACCATTCAAGGCGGCTCAACCTGCCCATATTACGACACCATTGCTATAGTCATAGATTCCAGGAGAAGTTTCCAGGGAAGAACAAAGCTGGAAGCTGAGATTAGAGAATTCCAAAGAGCCTGAAGAAGACGGTTCATATTAAATATGCCTGACAGTGTTAACTTAAATAAAAATGAGGACGTAGCTGGTGAAAATATTTTAAGTTTCCTTTCAGAAGCATGTGCTGGAAGAAGATGAGAGAGATATTTTAGTGTTTCTTTCTTTCTCCTCTGATTCAGGATCAGAAATCCAGCAAGGTATTTACAAACCATGGTCAAAACAAAGATAGTTCAGATGTGGTTAACATGTATGGTTACCATGCTTTTTAAAAATGTATGTTTTGATGGCTATATTTTGGAGATATTTTTAATAATTTTAACATCTAATAATCATCTGTATTAAGATATTTTAAAAGTGTAATCATATCCAAGCTGTTGTGGAGCACCTTTATATACTGCAGTCTTTTAAAAATTAATTTGTAAACTAATTTATCAGTCATGAAAACAGTGTTAAGCTGATCATTCATTAGCATGCAGCTTCATCTTTGTGTCATAAACAAGTGAGAAGGATGCTTATGCATATTTATTTTTTCCTTCTAGCAGATCAAATTCTGTACAGTAACACTGCTAAACCCTGATTTGTACACCTTTAGGTGACTCAGTGGTAAAGAATCTGCCTGCTAGGCAGGAGACGTGGGTTCGATCCCCGGGTCAGGAAGATCTTATGGAGAAGAAAATGGCAACTCACTTGCCTGGGAAATCCCATGGACAGAGGAGCCTGGTGGGCTAGTCCATGAAGTCACAAAGAGCCAGACACGACCAAGCAGACATGCACAAAAATTGTATTTGGAAAGATAAACTATGTTCCTTAAAAATGTCTCTCTGATATTTTCTTTCAATTAACAGATATAAAGGGGAAAAAAAAAGAAATGTGACAGCTGAGAAATATAAAAGAGTCTATTTATTAACAACTAGTTTATAGATCAAGTTGAAATAATGAGCTGAAGAAAAACTCCTGGCAGACGCATAGGACTTGTTTACGTTCTGATTGCAGTTTAATAATTTGCTGATTGCATTATAACCACAGCAATATTGCATTTTAATCACATGCATACATTTAGTTAACAAAATGAATGCCTTTAAATCACAATTTGATTTTTGCTAATACATAACCAGTTCTTTCTCTGTCCCTGCTCCAATAAGGGTCATAATCAGTAAGCATGGTTTGAAATCAATTCTTTTTGGTGAACTCCCTAGCCATTGCCTGACTCTAACCTACTAAAGGCATTATCTTTCACACAGATGTGGAAAAATGAATAACGCTTCATAGAATAATGTATAATAAATTGGGAGCATGCCTCATCTAGCACAAACCTGCAATGTTCCTTGTGTGACTAAAAGCCACAATTACTCTGGCTGGGCATTGTCGTCTCTTCAGATGCTGGACACCATCTACCTGGTGCTGAAGCTGTGAAGCCTCCGAGGACCAGCGGCTGGACGAGCTGTTGCAGAAGGGGACCCAGGCCACTTCACCAGCCCCACTCAGCTCTGCAAGCACCGTGAGGAGTTTACCACATTCCCCTCCCCACGAGGCAAGCATTGACTCATTTTTGTTTCTTTTTTTCTTTTGTCAGTGCCATTTGGCTTGTGGGATCTTAGTTGCCTGACCAGGGATCGAACCCATGCCCCCTACAGTAGAAGCAAGAAGTCTTAACCACTGGGCCTCCAGGAAAGTCCTGAGGTTTTACTCAGTTTTGGTGGAAAAGATAAGAAAGCAAAAATGACTCATCATCCTCTGCCCAGAAAATCTCTGCCATTTTATTTATTTCTGCAAACTTTAAACTTTTTATTTAGTATTGGAATATAGCCAATTAACAATGTTGTGGTGGTCTCAGGCGGACATCAAAGGGACTCAGCCATATATATACACGTATCCATTTTCCCCCAAACTCCCCTCCCATCCAGACTGCCACATAACACTGATCAGAGTTCCATATGAGATATAGTAGGTCCTTGTAAGTTACACATTTTAAATACAGCAGTATGTACATGTCCATCCCAAACTCCCTAACTATCCCTTCCCCTACCACCTGCCGGCAACCATAAGTTCATTTTCTAGGGCTGTGAGTCTGTTTCTGTTTACTAAATAAGTTCATTTGTATCATTTCTTCTTAGATTCTGCATGTAAGGGGTGTCATATGATGTTTCTTCTCTGTCTGACTTATTTCACTCAGTATGACAAGATAAAATGAAAGTGATACACCTGTGGTAGAAAACTCAAACAATGCAGAGGGGTTTGTAGTGAAAAATCATTACTTTCCATTCATTTCCACCTCATTCTCTTCCTAGAAAGACCCTTCCAGTGCAGTTTTCTAAAATAGAAAAATATTATGTTACTTCTTTAGACCTGAGATGTGTTTTTTATGATAGGCCTGTTCTACTTGAACTATATCACTAAACCATAACAGCGTCAGGCAGTATCATCTCATTTTTACAGATGAAGAAACAGATTGGATGGCTGAACTCACCCAAAGTTATATGGCTGGGAAGCGGTGACCAGGCTTTGTGCCCAAACCCCACAAGTCCAGTTATTTTGCACTGGATGGGTCAGGGGGCCATCAGAAACAGGAAACCACACCAGTTATTTTAACGGAAAGAATTTATGTAACAACATTCACTAGTATTTAAAACCAGGAACCTCAAAAAGGTAGACACTTCTTCCTGTCTCCTGGACTATGAAAGTGATGGTTGGAGCCCTGGGCACTATATTGGACCTTGGGGTAATCTTAAAGATAGAACCATGGGACTCAGAACTTTTTCACTTGAGAGTGAAAAAGCAGAAAATCTCAAGTGACTGTGGAGTTTATGTGTGACAGAAACAGATGTTTATCTTGCTTAAGTCACTGTCATTTGGAGTTTCCTTTACATGTAATTCAGCATAATCCTAACTATTTATGGATACAGGATTCCATGAATATTTAATACGTTGCCTCAGATCATTCAGTTTGTTGGAGCATAGCTAGGACTCAAATCTAAGATGCACTCTTCTTCTGTAGCTCATAAAATATGAATAACAACACATAATATATTTATATCATTCATGTCAGTTCATTAACTCAAGCTTTCTTTCAACAACTCCATTGGCATAATTTATGGTACTTAAATGAAGTAGCAGAAAAAGACTAAATATTAGGATCAAAGCAGGATAAGACAGTGTTTTCCTTTAAAGTTTAAACCATCTATTATCTAGATCACTGATTTCTTTCTTTCTTTTTTTTTTTTACATTTTTAAACTAGGATGTGGTTTCCTCTCCGCAGTCAGCTTCATCCTTACCAAGCTTCCAGTGACTGAGTTTATGAAAGAACACAGCCAGGTGGCGCTAGTGGTAAAGAACTTGCCTGTCAAAGCAAGAGAAGTAAGAGACGCAGGTTCAATTCCTGGATCAGGAAGATCCCCTGGAGAGGACAATGGCAACCAACTCCAGTATTCTTGCCTGGAGAATCCCATGGACATAAGAGCATGGCAGGCTACAGTCCATGGGGTCACAAAGAGTTGAACACGACTAACTTAGCATGTAAGCACATGGAAAGGTGCAGTAATTCTGAGCATTATAGCTACTGTTGCAAGTCCTGTCTGGAGCTGCTGGGGGCTCTCTGTGACTTCTGGGTCAGGCGCTGGTCTCCTGCAGGACAAGCTACTGCATGCGTGGTAATGAGGCTTCAGGGCTCAGAGAAGAAAACCCGCTGAGAGGCAGAAAGCTCGCTCAGTCCTTTTCTTGGAATTCACCTGATTTCCATGTTCTTTGGAGTCCTAGGCAGGATAGATTTTTGCTGATTAGCCTTTATTAAGGCGATGGCACCCCACTCCAGTACTCTTGCCTGGAAAATCCTATGGGCGGAGGAGCCTGGTAGGCTGCAGTCCATGGGGTCGCTGAGGGTCGGACACGACTGAACGACTTCACTTTCAACTTTTCACTTTCCTGCATTGGAGAAGGAAATGGCAACCCACTCCAGTGTTCTTGCCTGGAGAATCCCAGGGATGGGGGAGCCTGGTGGGCTGCTGTCTATGGGGTCACACAGAGTCGGACACGACTGAAGCGACTTAGCAGCAGCAGCAGCCTTTATTTTATATTTCAAGTAGAAGAGTCTAAATCAATCATCTGAAAAGACCACATGTTAGAAAATGTAAATCTAAGCCAAAATGACCAAAAAAAAAAAAAAATTGATTTCAACCTTCCTAGGTACATTCTTACCTTTTTCATTTATATACTCACTTTTAAGCCATCTTAGGTATTTGAGGATGTCAATAAATTGATATAGTAAATTAGTATAATTAACGTAATTATAGCATAATATAAATTAAACTGTATTTTGTTTGACATTTAAACATATACTGGTGAGTTAGGCAATGATTAAAAATTATACCACTAGGGCTTTGATTTAATTAGTGTTCTTGAACTTGAAAGGTACAGTTGCTAGGTAATAAAAATGTTGAACTGAAATCATTTAGTCACTTCAAAGACAAGGACCCTTTCTTTAGTCCCATATGATATTTTAAAGTCTCTAAAAGGAGAGCTGTTGAGAAAGGGCAAATGGGGTGGGAAATCTGACTTTCTTTATGGCCATGCCACAACGCACGTGAGGTCTTAGTTCCCACGCTAGGGACTGAACCCCTGACCCCTGCATTGGAAACTCAGACTCTTAACTACTGGACTGCCAGGGAAGTCCCTGGGTGGGAAATTTTAAATGCTAATGATTCAGCTCTTAGTTTGAAGCTACTTTAACCTGGTGAGAAGGTGCAGAAACACTGGGGCTGGCTGTGGAGGTATCCGAAGATGATGCAAAAGGAGATGAGTGGAGAGGAGCATCATGGGAAGGCACGGGAGGATGGATGTGGCTGGAAGGATGTGCGAGTACCAGTCCAACAGCCCTGGGACTTACGTCAGCATCAAAGAACCTAACAGCCCGGGAGAGGGGTAGCAGCTTCCTTTGGGCTTGGTGACCAAAAAGGTAGACAATCCAGCCTGGAGCACTTCTGAGAATAAGGGGAGTCTCTAAGTTTAAAAAAATTGAACTCCCAATGGCTCTATTATGGTGGTAGACTTGTAAAATAATTGCATTAAAAATTATGTTAAAATGTACATTTTCTAAAAAATAAAAAATAGCATATATTTGCATATATTAAAGAAAAAACTTAAGCTACTTTATACTGATTATCTGATCATTAAAATGACAAGAGCAGGATCATTATTCTTGGTATATATTCAAACACTTCAATTTTTTAGATCTACCTTTTTTTTCTAAATACCATGGCACTGGTACTTCTCTGAAGCATGTTTTACAATTTTCTTATTTTATAAAGTTTTTAAAATGAAAATTGCCTGCAGATGTGGGCACAGGGGAAAGGATTCTGAGTCGCTTGTACCTGAAGGGAAGGGAGGGGATGGCAGAAGGGCCAGGGGGCATTGCTCAGGGCCCAGCTCAAAGGGTGGACTGAGTTTCATTTTCATCTCCTTCATGAATAACTTAACTTGGCCTCATTTAGAAACTCATGGGCTTCCCAGGTGGCTGAGTGATAAATAACTTGCCTACTAATGCAAGAGATGTAAGAGATATGAGTTCGATCCCTGAGTCAGGAGGGCATGGCAACCCATTCCAGTACACTCGCCTGGAGAATCCCATGCAGGCTACAGTCCATACGGTAGCAAAGAGTCGGACACGGCCGAAGCAACTTAGCACGCACAGAAACTCTTCGTTTCTGCGAACAGTTCCAAGAATGACCTGAGATCGCTTTGACTCTACCTTTGTGGCCGCATCTGCCCTCTTCTCTCTGAGCATCAACCCTGCACTTGGGCAGCCCCTGGCCCAACCCACCTGCTTCACAGGAAGCAAGTCGATTTCCTGATCCCTCTATGGGGTGTGGACCCCTCTTTAGACTGTCCCCAGCCTGGGTGCCAGGCTTGGTCGGGATGCGGCTGTCCCTGGTTGTCCCCATGGATATGATCCTCATAGGGTCTGAGTGTCTGGTCACTTTTGGGGCCCAGGTGAGGTCTTCTAAAGGACGAGGGTGGTGCCCACAAGCCCCAGGGTCTCTCCATTGCTTTCAGCATCCGCCAAGTGTGACAGTGGGGCTGGGCCGTGTTCAGTGCAGATGATGGTGTCGGGTATTAACTAACCCAACACCCCTGCAAAGACATCATGGCCCAAAGACAATAACACCAAAATAAACACGAGCTGGAAGTAAGAAAAGGGTAGCGCTGTCCCTCTGATCCTAAAACAGGCAAAAAAAAAAAGTCAGATCTGGCCATAAACCATACAAAATAGAGATTATCAGTAAGAAAACTTTGAAAAGTATATTTATAAATGTGACAATAAGCCTCGGCCCAGTATCTTGTGAGGCCCCAACAATAATGTAGAACCATCCCGGAGAGTGGAACATGTACCAGTCAGACACCCAGACCATGAAGACACATGTCTACATCTTTGTAGACAGTGTCTCTTGTTGGCTGTTAGAAAAGGAAAGTTCACATGGAAAACAAAAAAGAAAAGAGCAAATACAAATTCGAGCAAAATAAATGATGATCTTCAATGTTGGGTTTTCTAGACAAACACTGAGATTCCTTCTGAACAGAAGTTTGCCCATCATAATGACCAGGCCACCCCCTCCTCCTTCTGGAGATTTGGGGGCCCTTTGCTCTTGCAGCTCTGGGAACTGGTATAGCCTGTGAGAACCCCCACATTGTGGGCTTATGAAAAATGCAGCGTTAAGATTACCTAACTTCTTGCTGGGAAATAATCCCCTTCTTGCAAAGCAGTTCTGGACAGATGACTGTCGATTTTATATGTGATGCCTGCTGTGGCCTTCATCTTCATCAGTACTTAATTCAAACTTAAAAGAAATTATTGAGTTAGATGAACAAGTGATTAGAAGCTGTTTTGCGAGTTTTTGTTTTTAATAACAAAAGGCAAAAGTCTCATGATGTTTGAGAACCACTGAAACCCCTTGGAACACAACAGGGACACACAGGCTGAGGAGGCTGGGTGACTGCTGCTGGCAGCCAGGAAGGGAGCGTGCCTTGGGGAACCGCGGACGTCTCAGTAGGGGTGCTGGAAGAAAGGACTGTGGGACTTGGGCTTGTGTTAGATAATTTGGGAGGAAGGTTTCTGCTAAGGCATGAGGCTGTCGGAAAGCAGGGACGACTCTCTGACTGCATATCCTAGGAAATGAGGTCTTGCTTCTAGGGCAAAGCTAGGGCCGGGATCTGTGCAGAAGCCGCATTACCTATCCTGGCCAGCAGAGGGAGATGTTTGGTCATTTGTGCTTGAACGGCAGATGTTCTAAGTAGACAGTGATTTTGCTTTTGCCTTCTTGGGTCATGGCCTCAGAATGGCTTGTCCGATATTGGTGAAGGTCCTGTAAATGGTGGGAGTTCCACAGGACACCAGCCTCTCCGTGAGTGCCAAGCATTGGTTATCACTGTTGTGATAGTAATTGTGTCCTTACTATGAAGGATTTTGTACTTTTAAAAAGTTGTTTATTTATTTATGACTGTGCTGGGTTTTCATTGCTGCAAAGGCTTTTCTATAGCTGTGGTGCACACGCTTCTCATTGCAGTCGCTTCTCTTGTTGCAGAGCATAGGCTCGAGAGAACAGGCTTAGTAGTTGTGGCAAAAGGGCTTTGTTGCTCTGTGTCATGTAGGATCTCCCTGGACCAGGGATCAAACCTGTGTCTCCTGCATTGGCAGGTGGATTCTTTACACAGAGTCACCAGGGAAGCTCCAGGATGCTGTACTTGTTAATGGTTATTTTTTACTGTCAGTATGGAAAATGTATTCTTATACTATGTAGATACATAGTTATATGTAGAAACGCAGACCTCGGGGCTTATGTATCTATATGTTTCACTTTGGCAACATGGAAACACCAGTCTGCTTCCTGCCAAATGGCTACATTCAGTCCCTGGTCCTCAGCTTTGAGATGATGAGTGTTGATACAGCAGAATAGAACTAGCTCGCTTGTTTCCCTGGTCCCATGTCCCCGATGGTCCAGGAGTGGATGGCTTTACCACCACCTGTTTCCTCAGGATCCCGAGACAGACTTCTCAGCGACCCTCTGTCCGTGTTGGGTCCTGGCCTTGCAGTGGCTCCTCACCCTGTCTCTGTTCTCACTCGCCTCTCCCCTTCCACATGGCCGGGAATATCGTTTTCGTAAAGCACAGCTCTGATCATGATGCTGCTTAGAAAGCAAGGAAGCACGCGGGGGACACCACGTTAATCCTGATTCCCTCATGACCTTGAAGACTGTCCCTGGCTGGTTGACATCATCTCGCGTCTGGGCTAACTTTTTAGCCCAGTGTGAAATATTTTTTCTTCCTTTCTCTGCTCAGCACAGTGTGACATTTCCTCCCAGTGGTCAGTGCTTGCCACCTCTCCAAGGGGAAGTGAGTCGCTGGCTCTTCTCAGACCCTCATCATGTGTGTGTGAAGCCTGTGCCCTGCTTGGGTGCCTGGCCCCTCTCAAGATCCTGGTGTGACCAACAAAGGACAGGCCGTGGGGCAGAGGGTTGATGCCAGCACCGCAGCTTGCAGACTCCTCGCACCCCCTCCTTCCACGCCTCCGACTGCATCTCCCCAGGGGCTGCTGTAGTTATAAGAGCAGGTGCATTTCTCTCCACCCTCATGGCCAGACCACAACCTCTTAAAGAACACTTGTCCCAGCAGGCCCAGCACAGGCACTGGTGTATCATAAACTCAAATATTTATAGAATGTATGAAACAATGTGTAAGCAGAAATTAAATAGAGGCATCAACAGAGATTACAATGAAAATACTTATGATACATTCTATTAGTACAAAGTCTTAAAACTCTAGTGGGCTGTAAAGTACTGCTAAAGCGGTGGCCAAGCCTCGTCTTGCCACTTTCATAACAACATATTGTGGATTTGACTTCTGATTAGGGAGGCAAACCAAAAAAGCAAATTCTGTTTCCTTGATTAACTTGTACAGGATAATTTCCAGGATGCAACAACTGGCTTCCATCCTTGAAATTCAGAATTTATAACTCATAGGTCCTCAGTTGTTGGAGATTTGGTTAAATACAAAATCAAACCTAATTCAGACCATTAATTACGGAGCTCCTGATGTTCTATTCATCTCTGATAGCTGTATTCTCCTGAAGAAAACTGCATTTATAAAAGAGTTATTCGTATTGGCTTGGAAATTCCAAGTTCTTTGGGATTTTACCCAACTCCACAGTTATTAAACCCTATTTTTCCCCATGTGTTAAGAACGAGGTCCATTGGGTATTTGCATGGGTTCGCTTGGATTACCTTGCATTCAGCATCGTCACAGATAGGCAGATCCATGAACCAGGAGGAGAGAACACACGTCGCTGTTCCTGCCCAGCGTCTGTTTCTTCTCAGGTCATGACCCCCCACCCTAATCCCCACTCTGCCTTGGTCTCGCCAGGACTGTACGTCAGTGTTTCCCCATCCTGTGCCATCAGTGGTGACTTGCTGGGCCAACGAGATGCTCTCTCTGCATTGCAGACTCTGCTCCCAGCTGTCCAGGTATCTAAGCATCCCTGGCCCAGGTCTCCAGAGTTGTCTAAAGCCCAGGTCTTCAGCGTCTCTTCCATCCTGGGAACAAACTGAGGGCTTGGCAGGAAGTCCCTTTTTCCCTTGTTATGCAGAATGGGTTCCTGTTGCTCATAACAGAGAATCCTAGCTAACACATTTAAGGAAATTTGCATTTAAGGGAAACTATTTTAATCTCAGCATCATCTTAATCGATGTCAAGTGACCATCCTCCACCCACCATCTCATGATGGATCTCTAACTATAGATGGGTCCTCTGTCACTGGGGGTGATCTGCCACCTCCCCCTCAACATCACCCAGCCTTGACTTTTGCATTTGTAAAATGATAATGGTTAAACATCTCATAAAATTAAAACTATTTCCATTTTCTAACCCAACAATGTCACTCTTGGGAATCCAGCCTTCAGAAAGAAAATCACCATGAATTAAGGAGTTATATTAAAGGTATCTCCTGTAAGACTGTTTGCAGGAAACAACTGGAAACAGAATAAATACCTTATTACAAGGACATGGCTGGACTGCGTATGAAATACTCACACCAAAGGAACACATGCAGCCATGGAAAAAAAGAATGAAAATGCTGTCAAGGGACTTGGAGGAATTTCTACAAGATGAAGAAAGTGTTTAACATGATCTTTTTTGTTAGAACAAATAAAAATAAACAAAAAACTCAAAAAAATAAAATTGATGAAGTATTTTCTTGAGCAAAGCAAAAGCAAAACAACAAAAACAGGCAGTGAGACACCCGTTTTTCATAGACTTGCTGTAACAGCAAGGTTTTTTCGTTTTTGTTTTTTTAAATACAAACTGTTTTTCAAACCACAAAGGACTAAGACTTTTATTTATCTTTTTCTTTTAACAAACATTTCTCAAAAAACAAACTGTTCCTACAGAAAAATCTGCCTTGGGGATAGCTTAGTGTTCACAGCGCATGTTTCAAAGAAAAAACCAACTGTTTCCTAAAGTGTGCATCTGGGTATCTGAGCACTGACTAGGGGCTAAGCTTGCAGACTTCGGTCTTTCTGGTCTTCTGGTATGGACGAAATTGGACTGCAAATCCACATGATCATGGCTGCCTGGCACTCATGTCACAAATGAGCGGTGTCCTTATTTCTGGGTGAAGGGAAGGAACTTACGAATTCTGGTCTTCAATTCAAGTGAAATATTACAGTTTAACATGATTCACATGGAGATGTTTGTTACATAGTCTCTTTTAAATCATTGTCAGGACTTAGGTAATTAATTATTTTTCCTTTTTTTGTTTTATGGAACATTTTGCATTGTTCTGTTCTTCAAGCTAATGGAGGAAAAACACCCTGCTGGACATGAGCCACGTTGGACCCACACTCACTGGGCTTGGCAAAGGGTGAAGAAATCAGGAGAATGGAGAGAAATTCCACAGGTGGATGGCAATGTGCCACTTCAGCTCTGCCTGGTGCCTGGCATCCCCTCCATCTGGGACATGGCGACCCTTTTCTAAAGAAACCCAAAAGCTTCAGGGAAATATCAAGACCAGGGAGGGACCAGAGGCCTCAGCTCCCTGCTGATTCCACTTTAAGTCCTGTCCATTGAGAAGGGGTTGCAAGAGACTTGTTAATGTCTCTTGTTTTGTTTTTCTTTTTAGTTGCTTTAATATGGGCATCAGCTACATATTAAAAATAAATATTTTTTATTTTTTTGGCCACATCGAAGGGTATGTAAGATCTTAGTTCCCTGATCAGGGGTTGAACCCACGCCCGCTACACTTTAAGCTTACAGTCCTAACCACTGGACCATCAGAGAAGTCGGAGTGTTTCATTCTTAATTATGAATTAACAACCAGCAACCACCAGTAGGGTTTCCTGGATGGCTCAGCAGGTAAAGAATCTGTCTGCAACACAGGAGATGTGGGTTCAGTCCCTGGGTTGGGAATATCCCCTGGAGAAGAAAACGGCAACCCATTTCAATATTCTTGCCTGGAGAATCCCACGGACAGAGGAGCCTGGTGGGCTACAGTCCATGGAGTTGCAGAGATGGACTAAATAGCAAATCGCCAGAAGTAAAGTCATACACTCAATGATTAAAAAAGTAAAAAGGAGCAAAGTAAGAAAATAATAAAGAAATTTAGTAAGAAAATGATAATACAGACGTTAGCCTAAAACAGTAAAACTACACTTAAAACCCTTAGAGAAATAAGAGATGATATTTTATTCAAGAAAATTATACCATAAGGCACAAAGAGGAAACAAGAGCTTTGTACAACAGAATATGTGAGAAATGAAACTAAAAAACTCAGTTGGAAATTTGGAAGATAGAGTAGAGAAAACCTACCAGAAGAAATGAAAATATAACAGTAAAAACCAAAAAACGGGACAGAAAAAATAAGAAAGTAAGAAAAATAGTGCTTAGTTGCAATGTCTTCTAAAGAATTTCATTAGAAGAGAAAGAGTGGGAGTGAGAAAAAGACTCTTTTAAAATGCAGTGTTTTTGTTTTTTTCAAAGTTGAAGAACATTAGCTTCTGGTTTAAATGCCTCTCCTCCCACTAACCTGATTCCTCAAGACAATGAGCAATAAGCGAAGAGTCTAAATATACTGCAAGATTAAAACAGGCGCTGACAGCAAGCATACAGGATCAGAATGCTCTAATACTGGAATTGATAAAGACAGTGGAGACATACCTCCTCAACATCAAAGGAGATCAGTTTCTCTGCCCCAGCAAGGACAGAGAAAATGAACCGCTAAAATGGGTCTCCGGACTCCAAGGAGCTCCGGTTCTCTATGTTTCAGAGCTAGAAGAATCCAGCAGGAGGCAAAGTGAGAGAAAAGAAGTGACTTATTAGAGTAGGACCCTTGTGAGGCCTACAGGCAGATGGGTGGAGAGGGTGCTGCCCCGAGAACTCGGTGGGCTACAGTCTTACAATCAAAGGGAAGTGGGGAAGGGGAGAAGACCGCCTTTTTCCTCCTTCCTGAGTAGATGTCATGCTCCCCTCATCAGCTCCTCCTCCACGCTGGGTGGGGGTGTTTTCTTGTCCTGATGTGGTCACGCCAGGACTGTCACGCCAGGACTGTCACGCCCTGGTGGAAATGAACAAAAAGGCAGTCACATATGCTAAAAGTGGTAAATCACTCAGAAAGGAAAAAAGCTCAAAAAAAAATTTTTTTTTTTGGTTGTGCTGCTTGGCATATGGGATCTTAATTCCCCAACAAGGGATAGAAACTTCGACCCCTCTGGTGGAAGCAGAGTCTTAATGCTGGACCACCAGGGAAGCCCCAAAAGCTCAATCTTGGAGGTCCACTAGCGTGTTTAGGGGGTCCACCTGGCAGGGGGTGCAGGTGTTATTTTCTGACTCAGAAATACCAACCGTCCAGTTGCAGATGTCCCCGGCACCCGCCTGTCTGTCTGTTTCCCAAGCCCTCCTGTGTCCTGTTCTGGGCTTTGGACCTCAGGGTGGGGGCCCAGCTTGGGAACCTGCTCCAGCTGTTGGAGACAGGTGTCGCCAGAATCACACCTGGGGTCGTCATATCCAAGCTCCCTGACTTCTGGGACGATGGGCTGGCGTCTGTTTGGGGTCCATGGATCTCTTTGGTCTTGTGAGCAATATGTATCCCTGGCGTGGTGACAAATCGTCTGTGATCATGCTGGTGGATTATGTTCCTGAAGGATACACTAGAGATGCGGGTTCAATCCTGGGAAGATCCCCTAAAGTGAGAAATGGCAACCCACTTCAGTATTCTTGTCTGGAGAATCCCATGGACAGAGGAGACTGGTGGGCTACAGTCCATGGGGTCGCAAAGAGTCAGACACGACTGAGCAGCCATACACACATATTTGGCCTCACCCATAATGATAGCTCAGTTGGTAAAGAATCTGCCTGCAGTGCAGGAGACCCCGGTTCATTTCCTGGGTTGGGAAGATCTGCTGGAGGAAGTGGCTACCCACTCTAGTATTCTGGCCTGGAGAATTCTGTGGACTGTATAGTTCATAGAGTTGGAAACGACCAAGTGACTTTGACTTTCACTTCACTTTCATAATTATCAAGTCGGATTCAACACAAAGAGACGGTGAGATGCATAGAAATCATTCATGGCTCCTTCAATCATCCCAGGCTTTTCTTGTCTTTGCGTTCTCACACTTAAATTAGTGTTGGAAACTTTTCATCAAATCATTCCTCAAATATTTGAGGATTAACTATATGCCAGCTCCTACAAGCAGGGGAGAGGTGTTCCCATCCCCCCAGGGCTTGCTGTGACAGATACAAGAACAGCTGTGGGATTTTGCAGGACGACCGCTGTGAAGCAAAAGGGGTGCCAAGTCACTGATTCATTACCTGAAAAGTTTTCTCACCTCAGACTCAGAGTGTCTGTGTTTTTCCCTTGTTTATTTTGGCTCCTTTAAAGCTCTGTTGGGATGGTTACACAGTAATCCACATTAATTTTGTGAGGAACAACTAAAAAAATTTTCCCTTAAAAGAGTTTATCACAAATGCTGGTAAGAAGATGGTGACTCAAGTCCTGCACTGGGAAGTCAAGACATCTGACTTCCTGGGTTTTTCAGAAGCAGCTGCAGAGTCTCCTGGAATCAAATAGTTGCTTTTCATTAGGTATTCTTTTTATATTATTTATGTACTGAAATGTGTCCCTTTTATTTTAAGCAGTAGAATAGATATCTCCACAGTCTTTAAGAAATAATGGTCAGGGCTGTGGGTTCTGGAAACACTGTGTTTTTCAGATTGTAACAGCTGTGGACAGCAAACTGTCCTTGCCTCTGAGGTGAGCAAACAGTATTCAACTACTTAATCCTATTATCAAAGTGAGTTAACAGGATTCAGTTTAAATAGCACCAGTTCATCATTGTTGGTACAGACCTGAATAATGAATGTGCAGGTCTTCTCATGTCTCTGGCTCTAAGACAAATACTGCTGGTTTCACATTGTCTAGTGTGATTCTGGGAAACTGATAACCCACGTCCCTATGTTTTTACATGTGAGTGTGCTTATGTGTGCATGTTGTGACTGGGTGTGCATATGTATGCAAGCACGTATGTGTGCATGTGGAGCGTGTGTGTGTGTGTGTGTGCATGCACATGTCTTGTATGTATGTGAGTGTGTGCACGGGGGACGTGTGTGCATGTGTGTGTGCACATGTATGTGCATGTTGTGTGTTAGGGTAGTGTGTGCGTGTGTGTATGCATGCATGTGTGGGATGTGTTTGTTTGTTCAGCATTAAATATACCCCTGACATTTGATTGGCTTTCCTTTTTTCATCTCTTTTAAGATAATGCAAGTCCTATTCCAATAGCCAGGTCTGCTCAGCTGACTAGTGTTTAAACTTATCATAGTTTTTAGGAAGCAAACTGAAATGCAGCTATCCACCAGTCGGTATTGATTCTATGCCAATATCTTTTTTAGCAAACACTTACTTTATTGTTATTGAAAAACAGTATAATATATGAAGGCACGTTAGATATGCCATGTTTGATTATATAGAAAAAATGAGAGAGAATGAAAATTAAGTCAAAACACAGTGCAATAATAATAGTTAAAATACAAAAAAGGGATGATCAGTACATTTTATAGGAATTCAGAAGTCACAATCGGAAGTACAACTTACAGAGAAGCAAACACGTGGCCTAGTAACAAATCTGAACTATATTTTTATGTTATCTTGAAACAGTCATAATTAACTTTGTTTCAAAATTATAAATGAGTCAACATGACTAAAAGGTGTTTCGACATTGAGAGTTCTTTTCTAGAGGAAATAAATTTGCCTAATTTTTGACATACTTAAAATAGAATCAGATTTTAAATGAAGTCAGCAATGACTTGGCAGCAGGTTTTGGAAAAGTTTGATCACGTTGTTGAACTAGCAGCAACAAATGAAATATTTTTTATTTTTAAATTAAAAATTAGAGAGTGTATATGAATAAAATGGGAGACCTGTGTTCAATCCCTGGGTCAGGAAGGAGGGTCCATTCCTTCCTCATCCCTTCCATGAGGGTCCATCCCCATGGAGAGGTGAATGGCAACCCACTTGCCTAGAGAATTCCATGGACACAGGAGCCTGGCAGGCTACAGTCCATGAGTTCACTGTTCATCCTTCAGGCAAGTGGTACTATCCAAGGCTCCCTTGTCTTTGGATGCTCACAGCCTGTGTTGAGGTAGGAACCCAGACCCCCCCACCACATTGCTGTCCCCTCTGTGGCTCATCTCCACTTGTCATCCTAACATACCACCCTTCTCTTCCTGCTGCCACCGCCCTGCCTGACTCACCATCTCCCACCTGGCGAATCCCCACAGCCTCCAGGCTGGTTTCCATGCTCAGATCCACCCACCCCAGGACTTTTGCTGCAATGCTAGCAGATGAACGAGCTTCTAAAACTCATCCCGAGCATGTTACTCTTCTGCCTAAAATTCTTCAGTGGCTCTCGACTGGGCAAACTCTAAAACCCTTCACAGAAACCCTTGAGAATCGATTTTCTGCCCTGCTTTGACCCTGCACTAGAGCCAGCGCTCCCCAGGGCCCTTCCTGATGACCTCATGGGGGTCTCTCCGCTTGGGGACCTCAGCCTGTCACTGGGAGGCTTGCATGACACCCCTGCTCTGTCCCTCTACAGAACCTCACAGCAGGTTTTTTTTTTTTCATCCCGTACTAGAGTAGATTCTTGTTTCAGTCAGTCTGAATTTCCTGTTAGAGACTAGACACGGAGCCCTGTGCGAATGGACCATCTCTCACTATGTTGCATTTGTTTTTGTGTATTAATAACACAGTAAATTCTCAAAATTTTTAGTAGATTAATAATATATTTGTGAAAATCTGAGGTCAAAAATATTCCCAATATCCTTTCTTTGGTCATCTGATTATCAATCATCATTTGAGTCACTGCGTTATTTACATGTCACATCTTTTAAAAAAATATGGAGTTTTCTAATAAGAAATCTACATCATGTCATTACAGTGAAGCTTACACAGTGGGAATTACACGGCCTGAGATGATGCCATCTCGACCGTTGGGGAAAAGCACGGATGAAAAGGCAAAAAATAAAAATACACAAAGAATTACCTATGGCGGGGTGTTATAGCTTAGCTTTTAAACCTTAAATATCAAAGAGTCCCTTTGCAGCTACTGTGCTTTTTCTATCAACTGTATCTCCACGTCTCCCATCAGACGAGGATGGTGTGAAGATCCTGGTGAGGCGTGTCTCAGCCCCCAGAGTCCATTGGGGTCATATTTAGAACTTGGCCACAGCAGAGACTTGGCGCTCACACCCCCCAGGCCGGCATTCTGCTTGGTGGAGCCTGCCAGGTGCCTGATTGCGAGAGCTGGGATGGGATCGCTCAGTGTGACAGTCGGGGGAGATTTCACAGATCACAAGTGTTTGGAGAGCCTAGTCGCAATCCAGCCATGGACACGAGGCCTGCCATGTTCCCACTAAACGGCGGTGGCCTGCCAAGCGGGAGGCCAAGGTCACAGGGCGACAACGCTCCTTTGGACGACCGCCTTGGAGGAAGAGATGCCTTGAGGCGAACTGCGGGTGGGTACCATTTTTGGAAAAAAAATTTCCAGACTCTTCTTTACCTGATCAGCCGGCAAGCAGAGGGAAATTGGAGTTCAGCATCACTCGGTGGATAATAAGCCTTTAAGTAATGACATTTTTACAGGCCGTCCTCAAAGGAGTCCAATGCCAACTTTGTTGTGAGGCAGATGGTGGGGAAAAAGGTGGATGTGAATCTGATCATTTAGCAGGCAAATTAATTTATGTGACAATAACCAGCCTCCAAATTGGGTTTATTGACTCATTACATTTTCTCCCTATGAAATTTAGTAAAATGCCAAACTCTACATTTTAAAGGAGCTGAAGGTTATTTTCTCATTTTAAAGGGGGCACATTCAACATTTGTTAGGATCTATATTAACAGTATTCCCAGAGCTTCAAGTGAGCTGGTGATTTTTCTGTAGTTTCTTGATAGTATGTGTATAATAAAATTATGGTATCCTCAGCAATCCTTAATTAATCTTAGAAATACTCAATTATTTAATTGCTGGATCACTTTATTTAGGAGACCAGGTTATTTTTTAAAACTTAATTCTCCTTTTTTAAAAGTTTTTATTTTACATTGGAGTATAGCCAATTAACAATGTTGTGATAGTTTCAGGTAGACAGCAAAGGGACTCAGCCATACATATGGATGCATCCATTCTCGCCCGAACTCCCCTCCCATTCAGGCTGACCTCTGACATTGAGCCGAGTTCTCTGTGCTATACAGTAGAACCTTGTTGGTTATCCCTTCAAAATAAAAGGAGCCCAAGTTAATTAAAAAAAAACAAAACAGTAAAAGCTCAAATTATTTTGATAAGTAAAAAAAAAAAAAAGAAAAAATGAAAGGAAAGAAGAGTGAGATGAAATGTTAATATCATTTTTTCGGCTCCTCGAGTTTGCAAGGTCTGCTTTATAATAGAGAGGTCGTCTTATGTGATCTTCTAAAGCCTAAGTTTGAGCAAATTTTCCGGGAGATGGTGAAGGACAGGGAAGCCTGGCATGCTGCAATCCATGGGGCCACAAAGAGTTGGACATGAGTTAGCAACTGAACCACAACAGAAGTCTAAGTAATGAAAAAGAAGGATTTTCTTACTCTAGAAAATCTAGAAGAGAAACAGTCTGTGGTTTGGATGAAACCATGGACTGGGCACTGAGTTCTTCTAACCCAGACCTTGACTCATGGGCTGGCCCTGTAGGACCTCATCAGACGCACCTCTCTGAGGCATCTCTGCAGGTGTCTGGGGCCGGCGGCTTTGTTTTAGTGGTAGCTGGGGGATCCTTTGGCAAGTGCTTCAGCACCCCCAGCCCAGCCCAGCTGCAGATTCTTGGACTTGCTCTTCTTGAGCTTTAAAAAGCCACATCTTTCCCAGACTTTCTCAGTCTACCTTTTGCTCATCTCCTCAAGTCAAGGAAATTTTGCTAGAGGTGTCCGTTTTGTTTGCGAGACAAAAGTAATTGGTATGGGAACCATGCTTTTAAATACATCTTTTTTAAAAAATCACATAAATACACTTTCGTTGGCACCAACGTGAGAAATGTGGATAGATCTAGGCTGCTGAGTGCCTGCTCCCGGTCCTCCAGGGCTGATTCTAGGTGGTGTCTTTGTACTTGTCCACGGGGGTCTGTGGGGCTGAGGCTGCCTGTCTGTTTTCTAAATGTGTAGCCAGTTGCTTCGATGCTGTCTGCTGCCTCGCATGATTCATGTATGCCTGCTCAGTCATGTCCTACTCTTTGTGACTCCATGGACTGTAGCCCGCCAGGCTCCTCTGTCCATGGGATTTTCCAGGCAGGAATACTAGAGTGGGTTGCCATTTCCTTCTCCAGGGAATCTTCCTGACCCAGGGGTAAAACCAGCATCTCCTGAGTCTCTTGCATTGGCAGGTGGTTTCTTTACCACTGAGCCACCTGGATTTTGAGCTCTTGGAATGATGCTAAATCACACAACCTTTTCACAGCTGCATAATATTCCAGGTGTGACTGCATCTGTTTTGTGCATCTAGGCCTCTTGGTTTCCTCCCCTGAGAGGGAAGAGAGAGGACACAGTTTCTTCTGGACAGAAACTCTAGCTGCACCATTTTTCTTATGGCCTTAGGCAAGATCTGCCAGCAGACATGGGAAAATAAGCATAATAAAGCATGACTAGGATCAATAATTGCTAATTTGTTTAGAAAGCAGTGTATCCAGCAAACTACTTTTGTAAAATGCTCTGAAGCTGGTCCACTCAATATGTCCCCTAAAACACACTCCACTGCTCCCTCTCCCCCCAACCCTGGGCCACCTCCTGGGCC
Organism: Bos grunniens; assembly: GCF_055505025.1. Lineage (NCBI taxonomy): Eukaryota > Metazoa > Chordata > Mammalia > Artiodactyla > Bovidae > Bos > Bos grunniens. The sequence continues at coordinate 61,270,494 of NC_141178.1, read as the reverse complement.
GGGGTCTCCCTAGGGCCCCCTGCCGCTGGTCTTCTGCCACTCCCCAGCCTTGAGCAGGACCCCAGACCCTCGTTCCTGGGACCTGGGTCTTGGAACCTTGTGGGCAGAGATCATTAATGGCTGTGTTAGCAGTAGGGTTAGGGTGGGCTCTGCACCCCTGCAGTGGTACCCACCGCCCCCACAACCCAGCCCCAGCCAGAGCCGGGGGGTGGATATCCTGACCTGCCTCAACCACCGGCCAGCCATAGGCTCATCCATTGCGTCACTGGCCCTCCCCACGTCAGCCCCTCGTGCACAGAAGGAAGTGTCCTGCTGTGTGATCCAGGTGGTTCTTCTTGGTTGTGAGACTCAGCCCATCTCAGTATTGATCAAAGAGCAGGAGAGCTTTGTCTGCCATGCCAGCTCTCAGATCAGCTATGTATTTCATCCTCACTTCAACAGTTTAAGATCTTTTGAAGGATTTTGCTTCTGCTTTAAGCATGTGAGTAGGGATGGTTATTGAAATCCCCAAGCCGCCAGGACCTGGCTCGCTCACACCCTGGCACTGTTCGCCGTGACTGGCAGGAGGTGCTTTGGCCAACAAGGCCTGTTCTAATCAAATGCTTTCATCTGAGATGCAATTCACCATTTCTGAGTGGCAAAGACTCCTTGCCCACAGGATGGACGTACAAAGGAGCAAAGCTGAGCTCTTCTGATACTTCCATCAGGAGGGAAAGAGCCTTCTTCCAGAAAGCCTGCATTCACTGCTCTTCGGAGCCACTGTCCTAAGACTCAGGGTGACTGGACTGTGCTCCCAGCCCCGTGTGGCTTTGGGTCCAGTTGTGGATAAGCCAGCATCACTGCACTGTGATAGAAGACAGCGAGGTCACTCTAGAAGCATAGAGTTCACAAGGGGCAAGCGTAGTGGTAACCAGGGTGAGGAGACCCTGGATGGAGGTTTCAGAACTCTGATGTTTCCTCCACTAGCCTTGCTCCAGCTTCCACGAGATGGGTCCCCTGCCGCCAGGTGGGCCCAAATCTCCCAGGTAGATGCCAGTACTGGCACAGGTACACAAGCACCTTCTTTGCTCCAGGACCGTGTGGTTCTGAGTGACAAGCCCCTTCCTGCTGTGTCTGCAGCCCCCGTCCTGCCCAGCTGGGTGGTTGAGTGTAGACCTCCAGACATTGTATATAATGCAGGCAGAAGGCAAGCTGAACATGTTCCCAGCAGAGTAAAAATACTCCACCTGTGATCACTGTGAATCCTGCACACGAACAGATCTCCAGGGAGAGAGGAGAAACCAAAAATACACCTGCCGGGTTTTTATTCCTCTCGACCTCAGCCAGGAAGTCTCCGCCATGACCCCTGGTAGTGGTGCCTCCAAGCTTCATGCTTTCTTTAGCACCTTAGAAGTCTAATCAATCGATTCAAGACAACACACATCTCTCATTGCTTCTCTTCCTGAAGAATCATCAAGAAAGCCTTAGGCCAGGCAGGTTCTATGGCAATAAATCCCCAGACCATGGAGATTAGGTACCCAGAATACAACAGGATTTTCTGAAATACAGTATGCATAAAATTCCATTTTCCCCATTCATGGAAATGAAAACGGCAGAATTATATGTTTTATATGGAATTGTTCCACTCGGATTTGAGGCCTTCTGGAGAAAGTGGCCTCAGAGTGAAGGCAGGCGCTGCCCCTGGTCCCCTCCCAGAAGGGACATGGCCTGTGCCTGGAGGTGGCCGAGGGGGACAGCCCGGATGCAGGGCTCCAGTCCCTACCTTCCTTCTCAGGGTTGTGGGGATGCTCCGGGGTCATGGGGACGCTCCCGGCTCGCAGAGGCAGGTCTGTGCTTAGCCGAGGCCTTGGCTCGGCTTGGTTCAGAGACACACTGGGCGCATGCCAGGCAGCCTTAGGGAATGAAGGTGAATGTTTTCTTTTCAGCTGAATAGCCAGTAATTTGTTCGTCTTTCTGTCAATATTTAGCAGATTCTTTGGTTCTGCTGTGCTAGATAACACTGAACCAGAATGGAAAGTGGGGATAAAAATCACCCCCTTGAATTAAAACACAAGGGCTTCCTCCAGCAAGCAGCCCTTGAGCCCTGTCCTCCAGCCGCCCATCAGCAACCAGCTTTGCAGACAGGCTGTGCAGCCGTTGGGGCCTGACTCATGTTCCCAGATTATACGTGATGAGGCCCTAACCGCAGTCCCTGAGAACAGAACTGTGGTTGCAGGCCTTTAAAGAGGTGATCAAGGTGAAATGAGGTCATTGGGTGGGTTCTCATCAACCTGACTGGTATCCTTGTAAGAAGAGGAGATGAGGACACAGAAACTCAGACAGGAGCACCCAGAGGGGAGGCCGAGTGAAGCCATAGGAGAAGAAGCCCCATGGCCGCCCTCCAGCCACGGACAGGCTTCCCGAGAAACCAGCCCAGCCTACACCCTCAGCTCAGGCCTCCAGCCTCCAAAACTGTGAGAAATGGATTTGTGTTTTTAAGTCGAACAGGCTGTGCTGTTTTGTTACTCCCACCCCAGGAAACTAACAGAGTGACTCACATGTTTGATTTTTCATTTTTGTTCTGCGTGAACAACAGGTAGTGAATCTGATTCGACCTTACAATCTCTCTTTGTCTAGGAAACTAAGGAGAAAATTTAGGTTTACCTCTGAGTCCTCTTCTCCTACCAAGTATTATATTTTGTGAGAAACCCAGTGAATCAGTCATAATTCTGGGTCCATTCCAAAGTATAAAAGAAAATATTATGATTCATTCACAGTTCTTTAGAAAATAGACATGATGTATACATTCCGGTAAATGAAAGAATGAAACAGTTTCTTAGTTCCAAAAACAACTTCTAACATACCGAAGCAAAACATACAGAGAAAGTGTTTTCCGAATCAGTCAAATATTTTCCAAGATAAATCAACCCATGTTCATAAATTGGCGTGTAAATACGCTTTGCTCAAACTTCTGCAATTGTTTCTAATGAGGATGATTTCACAAGAGGTTTTAACAGACACTCGAGTGATTATTTCAGCTTTAGAACAGATTACAATCAGAACTTGTGCTGCAAGCTCAAACTTCCAGTCGGAATGTTGGGAGTGCTGGATCCTGAAATAACTCCCTCTCCACTAAGTGTCAATGGCCGGGTCCCGGGGTACCTCTTGATTCAGAAAGCCTAAAAATGACCCAAATGAAATGACTGTTTTCCACATTCCTCGTCTAATGTTATGTGAATTCATAAAAAGAACCAGATGTTGTAGTCATTCATTGTCTAAATAGCTAATGAATGACGAAAGAAGCCTAGGACATTTTTAAAGGTAATTAACAATACCCTAAAAGCTTCTCTTAATGTGCATTCACCTGTGAATGTCAGAGATCAAGGTTTGGGACAGATTGATTTTAAAGGGATTGGGGTGGGGGGCAAGTTTTTGATCGCTTGCTTTTGAACAAGTAAAAATAAAAACACAGAGTAGCCGATAGCAATTATGACAGAAAGTCTTCAGCTGGGCTGAGACACAGGCGAGGGAGGAAGGTCATCTGAGCCAAGGGTGTGACCTGAACTTTGGATTCTAATTTTTGCCCAGGCAGTTTTATCAGACTTCTTGTCATGTAATTAAAATAAAGCCCAGGGAGCAAATGAAATGAATGTTCAAACATCTAGGAGCAGAATGTGTCTGTACTGTCTGATTTCTCAGGCTGAATTCGGGGTATATGAGTGTTTATAAAATTATTCTCAAAACTATCACTGTATCTATCTGAAATATCGCATAACAAAAACAAAATGAGAAGAAATGTCTTCTCGGCACTTTAAAATTTCCTTGGGTTGTGGATGATGACCAGTGAACCATCCCTCCGAATGTGGAGGGTCCCCTTGGCTGGGCAAGCAGGAGGCCTGATGGCCAGTCCCCAGGGCCTTAGAAGGGCTGAGAAGGGCTGCATCCTTTGGGACTGGCCAGACCCTGCAGTGCCCATGACTTCTCTTCTGTTTATGCCGTCATGTAGAAACGCACTTGGGCACTTTCAAGACAGGGAATCTAAAAAAATTTTTTGATAATTGGGAATCTCCAATGCTTCAGGAAGCTCTTGTGAGATTTCAGAGGTTCAAAAGAGGGGATCCTTTGATGCTGAGATGGGAAAAGTTGTCAGGAAGTGCCCTTGTCACTGGTTAAGGCAGACCATTCTGTTTAGAATGTTGGAAACAAAAGCATGTTAAGACTGGAAACCTTCACTCACAGACATAGAGAATAGACTGTGGTTGCCACAGAGGAGGGCTGGGCGGATGGAGTGAGAGGGTGGGGTTAGCAGATGTAAATGTTTATATGTAGGAAGGATAAACAACAAGGTCCTACGGTAGAGCACAGGAAACTATATTCAACATCCTGTGATAAATCATAATGGAAAAGCATATATTAAAAGAAAACACAAAACAACAAAAAAAGATTGCAAAGTTTTACAGAGGTGATTAAATTAAAGTAAGTCATGTAGGTGATTAAAGTGAGTCAGTTCAGTTCAGTTCAGTCGCTCAGTCGTGTCTGACTCTTTGTGACCCCATGAACTGCAGCACGCCAGGCCTCACTGTCCATCACCAGCTCCCAGAGTTCACCCAAACTCATGTCCATCGAGTTGGTGATGCCATCCAGCCATCTCATCCTCTGTCGTCCCCTTCTCCGCCTGCCCCCAATCCCTCCCAGCATCAGAGTCTTTTCCAATGAGTCAACTCTTCGCATGAGGTGGCCAAAATATTGGAGTTTCAGCTTTAGGATCAGTCCTTCCAAAGAACACCCAGGACTGATCTCCTTTAGAAAGGACTGGTTGGAACTCCTTGCAGTTCAGGGGAGTCTCAAAAGTCTTCTCTAACACCACAGTTCAAAAGCATCAATTCTTCGGCACTCAGCTTTCACCACAGTCCAACTCTCACATCCATACATGACCACAGGAAAAACCATAGCCTTGACTAGACGGATCTTTGTTCGCAAAGAAATGTCTCTGCTTTTGAATATGCTATCTAGGTTAAAGTAAGTCAAGAGGTGATTCAATCAAAGTAAGCCCTAATCCAACCTAGTAAGAAGAAGAAGAGACACCAGGGGTGCACCTGCACAGAGAAAAGACCTTACAAGGACACAGTGAACAGCAGACCGTCTGCAAGCCCAGAGGGGCCCCAGTGGAAACAAAGTATGTTAGCCGCTTCAGTCATGTCTGACTCTTTGTGACCCCATGGACTGTTGCCGGCCAGGTTCCTCTGTCCATGGGAGTCTCCAAGCAAGAATACTGGAGTGGGTTGCTATGCCCTCCTCCAAGGCATCTTTCCAACCGACAGATCGAACTCAGATCTCCTGTGTTGCAGGCAGATTCTTTACCATCTGCAAGCCAAGGAGAGGGATCTCAGTGGAATCAAACCTGCCCACATTTGAACTTAGTTTCCAACCCCCGAACTGTGAGAAAATGCATTTGTGTTGTTTTGGCTGCCCAATCTGTGGTATTTTGTTATAGCATCTCTAACTGACTAATATAATAACTGTTGTAATTATCTTTTATCATCAATATCTTTCTCCAAAAAGTCTGAGCCAACACTATCCTACCTCCTCCTATTACCACTAAAAAAGAGCCAAAACAAAATAAGAGAAATCCTGGCGTTTTTTTTCCCCTAAGTGGAAGTTCTGAGAGGGACAGCTCCTCTTTCAGATGATTTTCTCTGTCCTTTTGGGTGAACCTCCAAAAGAACCAACACCTGCTAACTCACTTCTCCGCAAACTGGATGGTATTCCAGGCTTTTGGAGGGTTTACAAACCACCCTCCCGCCTGAGTGCAAACACAGCTCCTGCAGGTTGAGAAGCAGGAGTGTGAGCTACTCGAAAAGCTTCAACCTCCTTCATCTTTCTTTTTTAAAAATATTAATATATTAATATTCGATATGTTTGCATTTACTTCGAACTTTTTATTTTGCATTGGGGTATAGCTGATTGACAATGTCATGGTGGTTTCAGGTGAATAGCACAGGGACTCAGCCCAACATATATATGTATCCACTGTTATGTACCAGGCCGGATGGGAGGGGGCTTTGGGGAGAATGGATACATGTTTATGTCTTTCTTTTTATTTTTATTTATTTATTTATTTTTATCATTTGTAATATAATTGAAACGTTGCTAATCATTTTTAAAGTCTTTCCTCATAAGCACCAAATTTTAATATCTATATCAATTTGGATGGGAAAGAAACTCCATGAAGAACTCCCCTCCAGAAGGAAACAATGATGTTCACTCCTGCAAACAACCAAATTCAGAGTCTACCAAAATGAAAACAAAACAAAACAAACAAACAAAAAAGCCCACAGAGAAAAACAGAAACAAAAATATGTCTTTCTTTTTTTTTTTTTAATGTCTTTCTTTTTAAATCATTCTCTTTTCAAAGGCACTATCTAGTATGAAGTGTGCCCTTTGCCCTGTGGGACAGCTCCTGAATCATTCAAACTGCTGATAAACATTGTTATTTTGTATTCTGTTCAGTTCTAGAAAATAAGGTGTTGCCTTCTGACTTCATTCTGCCAGATTTCGTCCTTTCATTTGCCCTCTGGTTTCAGAGGGGCCTCTTGAGTGAATGAAAGATGGATCAGGGGTGGGGTTCTGCCAGGAGGCTTTTTTTTTTTTTTTAATTATGTGTTTATTTACTTTTGGCTGTGCTGGGTCTTTGTTGCTACGACGGCATTTCTCTAGTTGTAGCGAGCAGGAGCTACTTTTCGTTGAGGTGTGAGGGTTTCTCATCATGGTGGCTTCTCTTACTATTCCTGGAGCATGGGCTCTAGGGCACTCGGGCTTCAGTAGTGGCTGCAAGAGGGCTCACGTAGAGGTTCCTAAGCTCTATAGCACATGGGCTGAGTTGTTCCACGGCATGTGGGATCGTCCTGGATCAGGGATGGAACCTGTGTCTCCTGCACTGGCAGGCAGATTCTTTACCACTGAGCCACCAGGGAAGACCCAGCCAGAAGGCTTTAAAAAATTATTTTGGCTGTGCTGTGGGGCACATGGGATCTCAGTTCCCCAACCAGGGATGGAACCCATGCCTTCTGCATTGGAAGTGCAGAGTCTTAACCACTAGACCATTGGGGAAGTCCCTTGTTACAAGCCTTCGTCCTGTCTGAGGCAGCCCTAGACAGTCCTCAAGCTGGGTCTCTGCATCCCTGGCAGTGATCTGGTGTGAGTGGTGTGAGCATCATCAGATCCCGCTCCTACTGTGGGACAGAAGGTCAGAAATGTGTGAACTGGAAAAAAAAAAAAAGAAATGTGTGAACTGGAAACACGCTTCTGAGTGTTTCAAGCCTATCAATGCGATAGGCTCCTCCATGACTTACATCTCATAAATGGAATTAACAGTCCAAGTCTGGTCTCACTGCTGAGCAGCAGTATTGTGCCATGTGCTCCAACACCATAGTTTTGGGAATTTCTGTGTGGTGTGCTGAAAGATTGTTTTAAGGCGAACAGTTCATAGTGAAGTCTACTGAGAGCGCCTCTGCACTAAAACAATTCGATATTTATAAATGCCTGGGAGGCGGATGGGCTCCTGAAATTGCATCCCCACCTTCGGAAACATTTTTAAAGGGCTTGTTGAATATTAATGTGGTGTACAATGACTTTTGAGCTCTTGCCAAGAATGCCGGAGTAATATAGGATACGCATGTCCCAGGGTGCCTGAAAATTATTTTAATTTACAAAACCCAACCCAAGCTGCTGTTGGCAGATTTGAACTTGAGGGCAGATTCTGCAGAAGGGGTAGAACATTTGCAAACGTCTGTAAAGAGGCATTGAATGCAGCCCGCGACTAAGAGCACGTCGAAGCACACGAGAGCGCAAGTGCAGGGAGAGAGAGCACGTGATATTCAGAAGCACAAGGTGCTTCAGGACCTGCAGTTTTTGCGGGTGAGTCGCAGGTGGCTGCAAGGAAACGGGAGGCAGGGAGCCCAGATCACCCTGCTCAAGGAGTCCTCACGTCCTCACCTTTTCTCCTGGTCCTGTGCTACTCGACTTCTCTCTTTGGATTTTTCTATCATTTTATTTCATTTGTTTATTTATTTTTAGTTCCCATTGCTTCTTTTTCTACTATTTTGTTAAGCTGAACAATCAGCTTTCTTTGTCCACCTCCTTGGGGACCTTACCTTTCCCCTAAAACACATTTCCCCTAAACTGGTGGCTTAGCAGTAAAGAATCCACCCGCCAACTCAGGAGACTTGGGTTCAGTCCTTGGGTCAGGAAGATCCCCCAGAGAAGGAAATAGCAACTCATTCCGGTATTCTTGCCTAGAGAATCCCATGGACAGAGGAGCATGGTGGGCTACAGTCCATGGGGAGGCAAAGAGTCAGACATCTTAGTGATTAAACAACAACAAGAGCCACCTTCTGTACGATATATTAAGTACCTTTCCTCATGTTTTATCAAATAGCTTTTTTCCTTATCTCTACATCATGTCAACATCCTCTCCTGTAAAATGGGATGCTTTTGTATTAAGATCAAGTCCAAAAAATGCAGATTATTATTATATTGAAAGAAGATGACATAACGTTTAAAATATAAATAAGCTAAGCTTGAATTGAAAACTCTGACCTGGAGCACAGGCATCTTTGTTAATTATCTGTTGGGTTATGCAGACAGTGTTTGCACAGGGACAACAGAACGTCAGTTTTCTCTGAAGTTCTGCCACGTATTGGCTAATTCATGCAATAAGAATTTATTCTGACATTCTGACAAAAAGCAACCATCACAAAATGCCTTTCTATTCATGGAACGGAAAATAGTGCATTCTTTGTAGAAATAGGCAAAATTTCAAAAGCTGTCCCTACAACAAATAGATGAATATAAATTTTAGTGCCAGTGCTTGTGGTTTAGTCCCTAAGTCATATCAGACTCTTGCGACCCCATGGATTGTAGCCCGCCAGGCTCCTCTGTCTATGGGATTCTCCAGGCAAGAATACTGGAGTAGGTAGCCATTTCCTTCTCCAGGGGAATCTTCCTGACTCAGGGATTGATCCTGGATCTCCTGTATTACAAGCAGATTCTCTATCGATTGAACCACTAGAAAAGCCCCTTAGTGCCAATACAAGAACAATTACTTTTAGTAATATTTTGTTCTCATAGAAGTTCTGACAGAACTAAAGAAAAATTGAATAAGATTGTAATAAATATCAGAACATTGCATCTGATGAACCAAAAATGTTATCTATAATGATACAGGAATTATTATTATTTTACAGGAAAAGGAAGTAGACTGCAGGGAAGTTACCTCCAAAATCACACAGAGAGTCATCAATGAAACCAGGATTTCTCTCCACTCTTCTCAATTCCAAAGGTCGTGCTCATGCAAACAGGAAAAACTGTGTTTACAGGCCCTGCATTCTCAGCCGTAGTCAAAATAGTCACTTTAACATATAGATACGTCTAAGAACCTCTTGATGAGGGTGAAAGAGTAGAGTGAAAAGGTTTGAAACTCAGCATTCAAAAAACTAAGATCATGGCATCTTGTCCCATCACTTCATGGCAAATAGATGGGGAATAAGTGGACACAGTGACAGATTTTACTTTCTTCAGCTCCAAAGTCGCTGTGAATGGTGACTGCAGTCTTGAAATTAAAAGACACAGCAATCCAGGGCAGCGGTGTCAACAGCAGCCCAGGCTCCCACCTAGAGCGGCAGGCTCTTGACGGTGCTCTCAGAAGTAGAGGCTGTGCGTTGCCTTCTGTATGTCCCTGTCCTGTGTGTAGCAGACACAAGATGTTGTTCAGCTGCTAAGTCAAGTCCGGGTCTCTGTGACCGCATGGGCTGCAGCACGTGAGCCTTCCCTGTCCTTCATTATCTCCCAGAGTTTGCTCAAATGAATGTCCATTGAGTCGGTGATGCCGCCAACCATTGCATCCTCGGTCGCCCCTACCCCTGCCATCAATCCTTCCCAGAATCAGGTTCTTTTCTGATGAATCGGCCCTTCACATCAGGTGGCTAAAGTATTGGAGATTCAGCTTAAGCATCAGTCCTTTCAATGAAAATTCACAGTTGATTTCCTTTAAGACTGATTGGTTTAATCTCCTTGCACAAGATATTATGCAGTTAACCCGTGAAAAACAAGCATTAATAACTTAGTTGTGTTTTTTTTTTCCAGTTGCCATGGGAGAAGCCCATGAACAGTATGAAAAGGCCAAAAGATATTGCACTGAAAAATGAACTCCCTAGGTCAGTAGGTGCCCAATATGCTACTGGAGAAAAGTGGAGAAATAACTCCAGATAGAATGAAGGGATGGAGCCAAAGCAAGAACAATACCCAGTTGTGGATGTAACTGGTGATGGAAGTAAAGTACAATGCTGAACAATATTGCATAAGAACCTGGTATGTTGGGTCCATGAATCAAGGTAAATTGGAAGTAGTCAAACAGGAAATGGCAAGAGTGAACATCGACATTTTAGAAATCAGTGAACTAAAATGGAGCAGAATGGGTGAATTTAATTCAGATGACCATTATATCTACTACTGTGAGCAAGAATCTCTTAGAAAGAATGGAGCAGCCCTCACAGTCAACAAAAGAGTCCAAAATGCAGTACTTGGGTGCAGTTTCAAAAATGACAGAGTGATCTCTGCTTGTTTCCAAAGCAAACCATTCAATACCAAAGTGATCCAAGTCTATGCCCCAACCACTGATGCCGAAGAAGCTGAAGTTGAACGGTTCTGTGATCACCTACAAGACCTTGTAGAACTAACACCAAAAAAAAAAAAAAATGCCCTTTTCATCATAGGGGACTGGAATGGAAAAGTAGGAAGTCAAGAGATACCTGGAGTAATAGGCAAGTTTGGCATTGGAGTATAAAATGAAGCAGTGCAAAGGCTAACAGAATTTTGCCAAGAGAACGCACTGGTCATAGCAAACACCCTCTTCTAACAACACAAGAGATGACTCTACACATGGACAAAAGTAGATGGTCAATTCTGAAATCAGATTGATCATATTCTTTGCAGTCTAAGATGGAGAAGCTCTATGCTGCTGCTGCTAAGTCGCTTCAGTCATATCCAACTCTTAGCAACCTCATGGACTGCAGCCTACCAGGCTCCTCCATCCATGGGATTTTCCAGGCAAGAGTACTGGAGTGGGATGCCATAAGAAAGCTGAATATGGAATAATTGATGCTTTTAAACTGTTGCATTGGAGAAGACTCTTGAGAGTCCTTTGGACTGCAAGGAGATCCAACCAATCCATCCTAAAGGAAATCAGTCCTGAATATTCATTGGAAGGACTGATGCTGAAGTTGAAACTCCAATACTTTAGCCTCCTAATGTGAAGAACTGACTCACTGGAAAAGACCCTGATTCTGGGCAAGATTGAAGGAAGGAGGAGAAGGGGACAACAGAGGATGCAATGGTTGGATGGCATCACTGACTCCATGGACTTGAGTTTGACCAAACTCTGGGAGATGGTCATGGACAGGGAAGCCTGATGTGCTGCAGTCCATGGGATCAAAAAGAGTCAGACACAACTGAGTGACTGAACTGGACTGACATGGGAAGGTATTGAAGTGTTGCATGTTGGGGTTTGGGAGTAACATGATCTGACTTGTATTCTATAAAGATCATTTTGGCTCCTGAGAGCTGAATGAAATAAAGAGCTCTAAAATAGAATCTTGTTAGCAATCTAGGCAGGAGAAAAAGTAGTAAACTGGGGATTTGTCTGGGTTCATGGAGGAGTTCACGATGCCCCTTGGTTTTTAGGTTTAGCAATCAGGACTGAATGACTTCACTTTCACTTTTCATTTTCATGCACTGGAGAAGGAAATGGCAACCCACTCCAGTGTTCTTGCCTGGAGAATCCCAGGGATGGGGGAGCCTGGTGGGCTGCCGGCTATGGGGTCGTATAGAGTCAGACACGACTGAAATGACTTAGCAGCAGCAGAAGGTGCTGACCACAACTGAGGTTGTAAATTCTGTTTAAGGGCTTATATGTAAGAACTGTGCTTGCGATGTGTTAAGTTTGAAATGTCCGTTAGCTAGTTAACAATAGACATCAGGTATGCGATTGAATTTGATGCTGCAGCTTTGGATTACATCAGAGCTGGAAGCATAAATTTGGGAGTCATCAGCAAAAGGTGGTATTTAATGCCTTTGGATTCTGAATGAAACATAACAGGTGTTTGATAACTGTAATTATGTGGTGGGTGAGTGATGCCATAACAATATGAGGTGGGGGGTGGGGAGGAGAAGGAGGGCAGTGCTCACAATTATCAACGGTAGAAACAGTCACTTTATGAAATGCACACTCTGCACAGCTGAGATGATTGGGCTAATAGAAAAGCACAAAATGGAGTAAACAATGTTAGGGATGTTGTATTTAACTAAAAGGGTGAACCACAATCTCTGATTCTAAAATGACTTATTTCACTCTCTTATGATTTATTGCTAGTGTATAATTTTTTGAATGTTATTCATAAAACAAAATTTCAGAAAACAGGCAAGATGCATTTATCAATATTCAAACCAGGAAAATTCATTTTGATGCTGCTTACCTAAGAAGAATGTTTCAAAATGTATTGAAGGACAAAGCTCTAAAATATAAGGGAACCAAAGGATATATAAAATGCTATGGAAAATTAGGCATTTTTTTTATCATTTCAGAAATATTTGCACTCACTTAGGAGAATGAATAAAAAAAATTCCCAAAGTCTTTGCCATATGAAATTGAATTTTTTTTAACTGTAAAAAATTAGCAGCTTGATAATAACATAAAGGGATGAAACATTTTTTTCTAATGATGTAAAGTGGACTGAAACCATCACAACCACTGCCAGGAAAATTTCTACAAACAGATTGTTCTCCTCTTATTAGATTGGTGTTAATAATTATCCAGGCACCAAATGGCAGTTTGGAGAATTGCTGGAAGAAGACTTTCAGACCAATTCTTCCAATTGAGACATTCAGAGACTAAAAAATGTGTGGAATTGAATTAAAACACTGGTAAAGCAATTTGTTTTCTCTTCTCTGTTACAAATAAGCTCATGGAGTCTGCGAGTGACTCTCATAGCTGGTTGGAGGGACTGGGCAGAGGAGGTGACATTCACCAAGACCAAGCTCACCTGGCCCAGGGCAGTCAGTGTGGGTGGCCCCTCTCAGCTTCTATCCTAGAGGGAAAAACTTTATTTTGAGAAGACTTCTTACCACAAACCCAATGAACAAAGTAGTGTCTGCAAAGAGGTGATTACAGATTGTTGTTCACAGATTTGCAGGTGAGAAAACCCTGACCAAAAGCAAAGGTGTCCTCTTCCAGCTCCTTTATCCTTTAGCCCACCCATCACAGCAGCTGGTAAACTGTACATCACGAGTATCACAGAGACCCTTGAGAGGCAGACTCTCTTCCTTTCTCAGGGAAGCATTCCTATGTGATGGGAAACTGAGACTGTTATCTATTGTCCTGTAAATTAATAACATCAAGGTTTTTAACATCTTTCCCTGAATTGTTCATTGTGCATATTGCAAAAATGAAATTTGAATTTTCTGGATATTTCCCTTTAAATGTTATTAGAGAAGAGGGAGGAATTTGTCCATAAAACATCACCCAAATATGAATGATTGGTTGTACAATGGCTCTTCATTTCTGCCCCAGGGGAGGGAATATATAGGTTTCCCAGGTGACTCAGTGGTAAAAAATCCACTTGCCAATGAAGGAGACACAGGTTCTATCTCTGGGTCAGGAAGATTCCCTGGAGGAGCAAAAAGCAACCCACCCCAGTATTCTTGCCTGGGAAATCTCATGGACAGAGGAGCCTGGTGACAGGCCATCGGTCACAATGACTCAGACACGACTGAGCATGCACACACTATATGGTTACATGTTTCACCCTCTGTATTTGCCCTCCAAAGGAGGTGAGGCTCAGAACCAGTTTCAACTTTTGAGAAAAAAGAAAAGAAGAAATCTCTCTGGCATATGGCTTAAATGAAACCAACAGAAAGCTGGGCTAATGAAAATAATATCTATCAATAAATGTTGAATCACATTTTGGGTACAAGATACATGTGTAATAAAGTCCTGGACTTCTCTCAGTCTCTTGTTATCATAGAATGTCCATCTTCTTGTTTGTTTTCAGAGAATCAATATATTTAGCTTAGCTTAAAGAGTTGAGACACCATCAATTTTGACCAACGCCAAACGTATCTAAGTATAACATTAAAAAAAAAAACAAAACACTTATGGTAGTTGAGTTGAAATATAAATACTACTTTTCTCTATACAAATAATGTCACAAAACCAAGTTTCTTTCTCATAGTATAAATCAGAAGAAATTTACCATTTTAGTTTGTCCATGGGCTTCCCTGATAGCTCAGTTTTTAAAGAATCTGCCTGCAATGTGGGAGACCTGGGTTTGACCTCTGGGGTTGGGAAGATCCTTTGGAGAAGGGAAAGGCTACCTACTCCAGTATTCTGGCCTGGAGAATTCTATGGACAGTATAGTTTATCCATATTAGTTAGAGAATGCCCACTTTCTAGGCATTTCAACACATATTGCAGTTCTTTTCTACTTTGAATTTGAAATTCTAATATAATCAATTGTTACTAGAATGACTTCCCTCAGGTTATCTTACAAAAGAGGCTGAAAATCTGAAATGAAGATGTTTTTATCTGTTTTTGCATAAATAGCTCTCATGTGGTTCAGCTCCAGAGAGAAAATGCTATTAATGTGGAATTATTAGATTAAGTGAATTTACTGGTTCCAAAACAATATTCTTGATGGATGCAGAATTTCTTTTGTTTGTTCCAATATGTTATTTAAGGTAAACTCTAACCTTAATTTCATTTTTATATGCCTTCTTCAATATGAAATGTACCTGGACCTGATGACTTCTATTAAGAGAATTATCTTCTATTACTAGAACTAGTGTTAAAAAGAAAAGTGCTTTTGATTTGTGGTGTTGGAGAAGACTCTTGAGAGTCCCTCAGGCTGCAAGGAGATCAAACCAGTCAATCCTAACGGAAATCAGTCCTGAATATTCACTGGAAGGACTGATGCTGAAGCTGAAGCTCCAATACTCTGGCCACCTGATGTGAAGAGCTAACGCATTGGAAAAGCCCCTGATGCTGGGAAAGATTGAAGGCAGGAGGAGAAGGGGAAGACAGAAGACAAGATGGTTAGACGGCATCTCTGACTCAATGGACATGAATTTGAGCAAACTCCGGGAGATGGTGAAAGACAGGGAAGCCTGGGATGCTACAGTCCATGGGGTCGTAAAGAGTCAGCAACTGAGCGACTGAACTGAACTGAACTGAACTGAGCAAGAGATACAAGAAAAAATAAAGTAGCAGTAAGATGACTGAAGTAGAAATTGTTTCACTGGGAGTATTTTAATAAAATGTCTTTAGAATAAGGTCCCCAAGAGATCATCTAATCCAACTTCTTATTTTTTTGTTGGAGGAAGACAAAAAGAGATAAAATCATTGGATAAGAAATATCTTGCAGATCAAAGGCTAGAATGTATGTCAAATGAGTTTAATTCAGTGTCTTTTCCACCTTGGCTCATATCAGTTTTACTCTGTACTACGTCTGTATCTATCATGTATCTCTCTATCTATAGATCTGTCTATTGATTTATCTATGGATCTGTTTATCTATTGATCTATCTTCACCTACATCTATGCCTATATAATCATGACTTTCTATGTACATGTGCTTGTATAGTCTCGTTCTCTAAAAGTATTCAAATTTGGAAGAAAGTTCAAAACAGCTTTTCCCACACCATGTCATCTAGTGTCTTGAAATAAACTGAGAATTTTAAATAATATGTAAATGATGTCCTAAGGAATTAAGTTGAATTATGCTTAATTGGGGATTTAAGTTATACATCACCCACATTAACTTATTTTATCACTTATATAAGTCATAATTAACTTTTTATAAATATTTTGTTGCAAAGTAAACCCAACCCATTAAAGAAATGAGGTTATAGTGGCAAGGCTGGCCAAATAAGCTTCAGTTCAGTTCAGTTGCTCAGTTGTGTCTGACTTTTTGAGACCCCGTGGACTGCAGCACATCAGGCTTCCCTGCCCATGACCATCTCCTGGAGTTTGCTCAAACTCAAGTCCATCGAGTCGGTAATGCCATCCAACCATCACATCCTCTGTTGTCCCCTTCTCCTCCTTCCTTCAATCTTGCCCAGCATCAGGGTCTTTTCCAATGAGTCAGCTCTTCGCATCAGGTGGCCAAAGTATTGGAGCTTCAGCTTCAGCATCAGTCCTTCCAATGAATATTCAGGACTGATTTCCTTTAGGATTGACTGGTTTGATCTCCTTGCAGTCCAAAGGACTCTCAAGAGTCTTCTCCAACACCACAGTTCAAAAGCATCAATTCTTAAGTGATCAGCTCTTTTTATGGTCCAGCTCTCACATCCACACATGATTACTGGAAAAACCATAGCTTTGACTAGACGGAACTTTGTTGGCAAAGTAATGTCTCTGCTTTTTAATATGCTCTCTAGGTTGGTCATAGCTTTTCTTCCAAGGAGCAAGCATCTTTTAATTTCAAGGCTGCAGTCACCATCTTCAGTGATTGTGGAGCCCAAGAAAATAACATCTGTCACTGTTTCCATTGTTTCCCTGTATTTGCCATGAAGTGATGGGACCGGATGCCATGATCTTCGTTTTTTGAATGTTGAGTTTTAAGACAGCTTTTTCACTCTCCTCTTTCATTTTCATCAAGAGGCTCTTTAGTTCCTCTTTGCTTTCTGCCATAAGGGTGGTGTCATCTGCATATCTGAGGTTATTGATTTTCTCCCACCAGTCTTGACTTCAGCTTGTACTTCATCCAACCTGGCATTTTGCATTATATTCTCTGCGTGTAAGTTAAATAAGCAGGGTGACAAAATACTGCCTTGACGTACTCCTTTCCTGATTTGGAACCAGTCCATTGTTCCATGTCCAGTTCTAACTGTTGTTTCTTGACCTGCATACAGATTTCTCAGGAGGCAGGTCAGGTGGTCTGGTATTCCCATCTCTTTAAGAATGTTCCACAGTTTGTTGTGATCCACACAGTCAAAGGCTTTGGCACAGTCAATAAAGCAGAAGTAGATGTTTTTTTTGGAACTCTCTTGCTTTTTCTATGATCCAGTGGATGTTGGCAATTTGATCTCTGGTTCCTTTGCCTTTTCTAAATCCAGTTTGAACATCTGGAAGTTCACGGTTCATGTACTGTTGAAGCCTGGCTTTAAGAATTTTAAGCATTACTTTGTTAGCATGTGAGATGAGTGCAATTGTGTGATAGTTTGAATGTTCTTTGGCATTGCCTTTCTTTGAGATTGGAATGAAAACTGACCTTTTCCAGTCCTGTAGCCACTCCTGAGTTTTCCAAATTTGCTGGCATAGTGAGTGCAGCACTTTCACAGCATCATCTTTTAGGATTTTGAAATAGTTCGACTGGAATTCCATCACCTCCACTAGACTTGTTTGTAGTGGTGATTCCTAAGGCCCACTTGACTTCACATTCCAGGATGTCTGTGGCTCAGATCATGGACTCCTTATTGCAAAATTCAGACTTGAAGAAAGTAGGGAAAACCACTAGACCATTCAGATATGACCTAAGTCAAATTCCTTATGATTATACACTGGAAGTGACAAATAGATTCTAGGGATTAGATCTGATAGACAGAGTACCTGAAGAACTATGGATGGAGGTTTGTGACAGGCACCGTGATCAAGACCATCCCCATGAAAAGGAAATGCAAAAAGTCCAAATAAGCTACCTGAGGGGAAATGCTTCAGAAAAAAATGCCAGAAAAACTTAAAGATTATAATAAGTTGGTGGTGGTTTAGTTGGTTAGTCGTATCTGACTCTTTGTGACCCCATGGACTATTGCCCACCAGCCTCCTCTGTCCATGGAATTCTGCAGGCAAAAATACTGGAGTGGTTTGCCATTTTCTTCTCCAGAGGATCTTCCCGACCCAGGGACTGCAGGCAGATTCTTTACCAACTGAGCTACCAGGAAGCCCCTATAATAAGCTAGTGATAGATGAACAATCTCCATTTGATTCATACGTGCATTTCGCACTGGCTCAAGTCGAGTTTTATTAATATGCTTTTACTTTAGATGTTGTAAATGATGAACTTACTTCTCATTTCCTAACAACAATAAAAGTAATAAAATATTAGTACTCAATGTGCCAAGCACTATTTACATGGTTATTGTTCAGTCATGCCTGACTCTTTTATGACCTCAGGGACTGTAGCCCGCCAGTCTATGGAATTTCCCAGGCAAGAATAGTGGAGTGGCTTGCCATTTCCTACTCCAGGAGCACTGTTTTACTTATACAATCAATTAAATTAGGAATAAGAGAGCCTTTACTATTTTCTTTTCACTGAGGCCTCTGTTCTGACCGTCCATCCAGGGACCGTCCCCAGCCAAGGGACCCCTTCTGGTCCTGTGCCCTGACTCGTCAGAACTCAGTCAACCCTGGCGGGGCCCTGAGTAACTGGTTCTGCGGCTGCCCGTGCCCTCGCTGGATTCTGGTGCATCTTTTGTTTTTATGGGCCATCCACGTGCTGATCTAAATGCAGTGACGGTTTGTAGAGATCATGCGTCTTTTGGATGAAAGAGGATAAAGAACCTGATTTAATAGTCTCTCCTGTTTGTTTGCTTTGTCTGTCTGGAGCTCAAATCAATTAAGGATTCATACACTTTGGGGAGCTGACTGTGGCTCAGATCATGAACTCCTTATTGCCAAATTCAGACTGAAATTGAAGAAAGTAGGGAAAACCACTAGACCATTCAGGTATGACCTAAATCAAATCCCTTATGATTATACAGTGGAAGTGAGAAATAGATTTAAGGGACTAGATCTGATAGATAGAGTGCCTGATGAACTATGGAACGAGGTTCGTGACATTGTACAGGAGACAGGGATCAAGACCATCCCCATGGAAAAGAAATGCAAAAAAGCAAAATGGCTGTCTGGGGAGGCCTTACAAATAGCTGTGAAAAGAAGAGAAGCGAAAAGCAAAGGAGAAAAGGAAAGATATAAGCATCTGAATGCAGAGTTCCAAAGAATAGCAAGAAGAGATAAGAAAGCATTCTTCAGTGATCAGTGCAAAGAAATAGAGGAAAACAACAGAATGGGAAAGACTAGAGACCTCTTCAAAAAAATTAGAGATACCAAGGGAACATTTCATGCAAAGATGGGCTCGATAAAGGACAGAAATGGTATGGACCTAACAGAAGCAGAAGATATTAAGAAGAGGTGGCAAGAATACACAGAAGAACTGTACAAAAAAGATCTTCACGACCCAGATAATCACGATGGTGTGATCACTGACCTAGAGCCAGACATCCTGGAATGTGAAGTCAAGTGGGTCTTAGAAAGCATCACTACAAACAAAGCTAGTGAAGGTGATGGAATTCCAGTTGAGCTATTTCAAATCCTGAAAGATGATGCTGTGAAAGTGCTACACTCAATATGCCAGCAAATTTGGAAAACTCAGCAGTGGCCACAGGACTGGAAAAGGGCAGTTTTCATTCCAATCCCAAAGAAAGGCAATGCCAAAGAATGTTCAAACTACCACACTATTGCACTTATCTCACACGCTAGTAAAGTAGTGTTCAAAATTCTCCAAGCCAGGCTTCAGCAATATGTGAACCATGAACTTCCTGATGTTCAAGCTGGTTTTAGAAAAGGCAGAGGAACCAGAGATCAAATTGCCAACATCTGCTGGATCATAGAAAAAGCAAGAGAGTTCCAGAAAAACATCTATTTCTGCTTTATTGACTATGCCAAAGCCTTTGACTGTGTGGATCACAATAAACTGTGGAACATTCTTAAAGAGATGGGAATACCAGACCACCTGATCTGCCTCTTGAGAAATTCGTATGCAGGTCAGGAAGCAACAGTTAGAACTGGACATGGAATAACAGACTGGTTCCAAATAGGAAAAGGAGTACGTCAAGGCTGTATATTGTCACCCTGCTTATTTAACTTCTATGCAGAGTACATCATGAGAAACGCTGGACTGGAAGAAACACAAGCTGGAATCAAGATTGGCGGGAGAAATATCAATAACCTCAGATATGCAGATGACACCACCCTTATGGCAGAAAGTGAAGAGGAACTAAAAAGCCTCTTGATGAAAGTGAAAGAGAAGAGTGAAAAAGTTGGCTTAAAGCTCAACATTCAGAAAACGAAGATCATGGCATCTGGTCCCATCACTTCATGGGAAATAGATGGGGAAACAGTGGAAACAGTGTCAGACTTTATTTTTCTGGGCTCCAAAATCACTGCAGATGGTGACTGCAGCCATGAACTTACAAGACGCTTACTCCTTGGAAGGAAAGTTATGACCAACCTAGATAACATATTAAAAAGCAGAGACATTACTTTGCCAACAAAGATCTGTCTAGTCAAGGCTATGGTTTTTCCAGTGGTCATGTATGGATGTGAGAGTTGGACTGTGAAGAAGGCTGAGCACCAAAGAATTGATGCTTTTGAACTGTGGTGTTGGAGAAGACTCCTGAGAGTCCCTTGGACTGCAAGGAGATCCAACCAGTCCATTCTGAAGGAGATCAGCCCTGGGACTTCTTTGGAAGGAATGATGCTAAAGCTGAAACTCCAGTACTTTGGCCACCTCATGTGAAGAGTTGACTCATTGGAAAAGACTCTGATTATGGGAGGGATTGGGGGCAGGAGGAGAAGGGGACGACAGAGGATGAAATGGCTGGATGGCATCAGTGACTCGATGGACGTGAGTCTGAGTGAACTCCGGGAGTTGGTGATGGACAGGGAGGCCTGGCGTGCTGCGATTCATGGGGTCGCAAAGAGTCGGACACAACTGAGAGACTGAACTGAACTGAACTGGACACTTTGGGGAAGAGAATTGTTCTTTGGTTTGAGCAGTGAGTTTCTTAATCCTGTGTTTACCTCTGACCCATGTCTGAAATTCTGCACCAAAGCTAGAAGCTTTTTCATAGGTTTCTACGTCTGTGACTCAGAAAAGCCTTTATCTCTCACTGGTGAGTATGTACTATTTCCCTTTCTTCTGATGATATTACTAAATTAGTTTATAAATCCCTTAAAGGCACTATGCTCTGATTGCACCTATATAAGTCAAATATTTGTAAAAATTCCAGAAATGAAGGAAATGTAACTTTTGGTACTCTCAATGTTCTCTAAAACTGTATTCTTATAGCCTGGCAGGAGCCTCTGTCCTTGGAATTCTCTAGGCAAGAATACTGGAGTGGGTAGCCATTTCCTTCTCCAGAGGATCTTCCCAATCCAGGGATCAAACCTGGATCTCCTGCATTGCAGGCAGATTCTTTACCATCTGAGCTACTAGGGACTCCATATTCTTACAGAAATCAACCCAAACAACACTTTCCCTATTTAATAAGCTGAATGAAATCATAACTTTCATTGTCCAGTGCGTTTTATCCTTGACACCAATGATCTACTTTCTGGAACTAGAGTAGTTTTCATGTTCTGGAATTTTGTATAAATGAAATTTGTCCTTTTTTTTTTTTTTCCAGTCTGGCTTCTTTCAGTCACCGTATCGTTTCAAGTATCAGCACCTCACTCCCTTTTATGGCTGAGGAGTGTTCTATTACATGAATAGGCCACAATTTGTTCATCCACTCACCTGTTGCTGGACATTTGGGTTGTTTCTGGTTTGGAACACTCATGCACAAACATTTTCATGGGCATATGCTTTCACTTCTCCTGGGTCAATAGCTAGCAGCGAGAAGGCTGGTTCTGAGCAGATTTCAGTGTTTAGCTCTAATGCTCTTCTGTTAGAATGTCTTGAAATTGAACCCTTCTTTTTATGTGGCCAAGGGAGTGATTTTAAGCAGAAATTTTTCACAAGAGAGATTTTCCAAAGCTCACAGGATGACCTAAACAATACTTTTGACAAGAACAATGAATTTGAAAAATCTGTGTGGCTTCTACAGGTTTTATTCAAAAAGAGAGAATCTAGGTTGCCTGAAATATCTGTAAGTTTCAAATAATATTTCCAATAGCATAAAATTATCCCAATGAGATGCTGTTAACCAGAAATTATACTAGTGATGGTCATAAACACAAAGGAATAGATCAGAAGCTTCATTGATACAGGAAAGTAATATTTTGAGGGTGATTGTGGGGAATGTAAGATACAGAGTTGAAAGAAGATGAAAGAGATTAAAAAATTATTTCAAAACTGTCATTTAAACACATTTCTTAAAAAAATTTTTTTTGGGGGGATGTGGACCATTTTAAAAGTCTTTATTGAATTTGTTCCAGTATTGCTTCTGTCTTATGTTTTGGTTTTTTGGCCACAGGGCATATGGGATCTTAATTCCCTGACCAGGGATCAAACCTGTATCTCCTACATCCAAGGTGAAGTCTTAACCACTGTACCGTGAGGGAAGTCCCTAAGCACATTTCTTTATAGACAGTATCTGTGCCTCCAATCAGCTCCTTCCTATGGGCCTATAATCATGTTCAAGACTTTTCCCTGAGAAAAAACCAGGACACTTTGCCCCTGCCCTCCCCTATGATCCATCCCCCTTCATCTTGCAGAGCCAGTTCTTTGTCAAGTTCCCACTGGACTGCAGGTGGCCTTCTGGAGAGGATGGGTTTCCATTCCATGTTCCTGCTCAGTCATATCCAACTCTTTGCAACCCCATGGACTGTAGTTTGCCAGGCTCCTCTGTCCATAGGATTTCCCAGGCAAAAATATTAGAGTGGATTGCCATTTCCTCCTCCAAGGGAACTTCCTCATCCGGGGATCGAACCCTCAGCTCCTGCATTACAGGTGGATTCTTTGCCCAGGGAGCCATGGAGAAGCCCGGGGTTTCCATTATCAGCAATATCAGCAATTATCACCAATTGCTCCCCTCAATACTGTTCATCACATGCTTCCTGCTTAGCCATCTGCTGCCCTGATTCTGGGGTCCTGCCTTCTGCCCAGTGATTCTCCTGCATCCTCACCTTTCGGGTGGACTTCTCCCCTCTTCTCATAAACCTCAGGGTCCTCACTGCTCTGTCCTCTCTACACATGCTTGCTCTGACGCCGAGGTGAAGATGTCAACTTCTCAAGTGAACAACAGACTCAGGAGCCCTTGAAAGAGGGTGAATTAGGAAAAAGCAGCCCGCCCCCTCCTCCCTGTGGAGGCACAGCTGAGCTCAGGGCACGAGGGTCCTGGAATCTGTGCCCTCAGGCATCACCCCCAGACACCCGTTTTCCTGCTCCGGGTGTCTCTTTGCTTCTAGCTGGTTCTCACTGTTTCAGGAAATGCTTTTTAAAATGTTCCTCTGCACTGCAGGTCTCCTCCTTTAACTCACGGCCCCATCATTCTGCTCTGATGAAGGAGACTGGCGTCTGTAATTACAAACAAGATTCACCTCCAACTGGCATGTTTTCTGAGAACAGCAGGAAGCACACAAGTACTGATAGTAATGTTTTCTGGATAAAATTACAGGGTTTTTTTTTTTTTTTCCATTCAGAGTAGCTTATCAGAATAGCTTTAACTAATATGATTCCCCACTCATCTCTTCAATGATATCATTTTAATAAAAATGTATGTGTATATATATGGTAGGAAAATTATTGGAGAAATACTGGGAGAAGGTGAGAAGGAAGTTGCTACCAGGAAATGGTCACTGATGATGTGTTCATTTAAAGATTAATATTTCACAAAATCTCTCTTCAATATTTCTTTGTATTTCTTAATTTTCAGTGCAATTTTGTCTGTGTTGACTTGCTAATGTATTTGTGTGTCAATGAAGAATAATTTGCAAGAAAAAATACAGCCCAATATTAAATAATAACAAACAGCATTGCTGTTGTTTCCACTAGAGGTCAGACAAAATAAACGTGCCGCAGACTTTGTTCCTGTGTCCTTCATGAAATATAATAAAGCTGGGCTATTTCCAGTGCATATTAAACACATGCTTTGTATTTCTCCTAGCTTTTCCATGGAGCCAGAAGAGAATGCATCTATTACTCTAGATTATGTAGTCGAAAT
Organism: Bos grunniens; assembly: GCF_055505025.1. Taxonomy (NCBI): domain Eukaryota; kingdom Metazoa; phylum Chordata; class Mammalia; order Artiodactyla; family Bovidae; genus Bos; species Bos grunniens. The sequence continues at coordinate 61,246,521 of NC_141178.1, read as the reverse complement.
CGTATCCGTTTATTACTCTGACTTTTTAAATGAAATGAATAGTTTATGAATTAGTAACGAAATTGTAAGCATTTACAACATTATATTCCTTACTCGACTGTTGCTAGCTCAACTCATAAAGATATATGAAGTTTCATATATATTTTAAAAAGACATACAATGTGAATCAGTGAAAGGATTTTGCCCAAGATTCTTTTATAGTAACTAGCCTTAGTAATGAGCATATTTTATACATTATACTATCTTCTTTATAAGATATGTTAGAAATGGACTTACAAACACAGAGAACAGACTTGTGGTTGCCTAAGGGAAGGGGAGGAGAGGGCAAGGTGGATTGGGAGAGTGGGGTTAGCAGATGCAAACTCGTATATTTAGGATGGATAAACAACAAGGTCCAACTGTATAACACAGGGCACTACAGTCATTATCTTGTGATAAACCATAATGGAAAAGAATATGTACAAGAATGTATGTATATGTATAACTGATTCACTTTGCTATACAGCAGAAACTAACACAACATTGTAAATCAACTATATGGCAATAAAATTAAAATACAGATATATTAAACACTGAAGCTCAGTAAAATCTCTACTGAGTACCAAGAGAATCTCCCTCTCCATCCCCATCGCCCAGCCACCTCCTACCCTTGAGTCTTTACTGTGAAGATGGAATGGACAGGCCTGGGGGCAGGAGGACCTGGCTTTGATTTGCATCAAAGCTGTGACCTCAGGTAAGCTCAGCAAATTCTCTGAGTCATGGCCTGTGTTCACAGTTGGATGGAGCCGTAAGGACCAGGGCCAGCAGCTGCAAGGGCTTGGTGGGGGGCGGGTGGTGACTGAATTGTGGAGGTAGGAATTCTTACAGTGACAGGTCCTCAGAAGAGCACAGACCCTCTTAGATCCTAATGGGTTTGGAGAAGGTGCTGGAAAGCCTGTAGATTATGGGGCAGAGACTTGAATTAAATCACAGTTTCCTCTAATATCCAAACAACACAGAAGCTAGAACTTGAGGATGTTTATAATACTTGTAAATAATGCTGCCTCGAACTATTTTACCTTGTGAAAGACAGTTAAGTAAAACACAGCTTACAGGTTAAATACCATTAGCTGCTCATACCTCACTTCCGAGAGTTGTCCACGTGTTGTGGCTGCGCCCTGTGGACCCCACTACCTCTGCATCCCAAGTCTTGCTCGCCCTGCTCTCGTCTACTCTTGTTTATGTACCTGTTCCAGGTGATGCCCCTGTATCACCTCTGCGCTAGTCAATCAATATAGGCCCCCCATCCTGGGCTCCATCCTGCACTTCATGTGTCTCTTCCTTGTCTCCTGCTGGCTCCTGTGTACAGGTATCCATCTCCCATCTCCTCTCTGTGATTCTGTTCATCCTTCAAGTCCCAGCTCAACTATTACTGCTTGGAAGTGAAGGGCTGGGGGTGCACTCAGGCCAAAGCACCCTCCCCAGCTTCTGGGAAATGTGTGCCCCCCACTGAAGGGAGCCCCCTGGGCCTGGCCACACCCTCCATGGGCTGCGGGGTCTCAGGAACTCCTTGGAGGTTGGTGATAGGTCCCAAAGGCCCATCCCCTTGGCTTCAGCATGGACCAGCTCTGCGGTGCTAAGCCATCTCACCAGTGGAAGGGCAGTGTCCCAAATACTGGAACTCCAGGGATGTCCCTACTACCAGTATATTTAGAAAAAGCCTTCAAATATTTTAAGGACTATTAAAAGACTTCCCTGGTGGCTCACATGGTGAAGAATCTTCCTGCAATGCAGGAGACCTAGGTTCAATCCCTGGATCAGGAACATGCCCTTGGAGGAGGGTATGGCAACTCACTCCAGTATTCTTGCTTGGAGAATCCCATGGACCCAGGAGCCTGCCAGGTTACAAACCGTGGGGTCACAAAGAGCTGGACACAACTGAGGGACTGATACATACACACAAAGGACATTATCAAAATGAGAAAATTTTCCAAGTCTACAAAATAGAGGCTGCAGGTGAATTGATTATAAATCGACTAAGCAGAGCTTTTGACCAAATTCAATCAGAGAATAAATTGGACTATCTTCAAATAGAATATTGTGTAGGTTTGACGGGAAGAGTATCATGAGTGCAGAAGAGATGGAAGAAAAACAAATTAAAACAAGTTGTTGAAAGTTGTCATGGTCCGTGAGATCCATGTAAACCCCTCTCCATTTCAGTGAGGCCCACCATCGCCCCCCCCGATGCCACCCCCACCGTAGGTCCTGTAAACCAGCCCTTCTCCTAAAGAGTAACAAGTCAGGTGCTGCATGGATCAAGTACAGAAACAGCCTCAGAATCCTGTGGGGACATTCAGGAAGAAGATGCGCGTGATGATAGGAAATGGTTTTGGAACCGAGCGCATCGTGGGAAATGTGTGTAATTCAGCCACAGGAACAGGCTAAAAAAGGCTATTGAAAAGTTGATTCACTCATTGTGTGGGGCCAGATCCAAGTGTAATTGCAGTGGAGAAATTAGCATTCCATTATTGCAGAGCGGTTCTGAAAAACTGTGTCTTGGCCAATTTGTTTCTCAAATCTGTGTAACATTATCGAACGTGAGTCAGGCGGTAATATTTTTCAGGCTCTGCCTACTTAGTGCCAAAACCCCTAGATGCAAAGTTAAAAAAAATTATTCATACAGATGCAGATGTTTTTAGCTCTATACCAAATATTTCACCTACAGTTTTCACTTTTATGAATAATAATTTTACAGGTTTTGGGTGAAAAAAAAAACCCCACTGATTTGCCTGTTAAGTAGGATTTTTCAGGGTGGAGAGGGGAGGGTGACTGTCCTGCCACTGGGCTGTCTGTGGGCATTTCAGGATTGGAGTTTTTTAGGAATTGGACTTCTTAGCCCCTTCAGATTTAGTCATATCCATAAATACATATAAACTTGGGACATATGCAGTCCTTTTAAAGAGTGTCTAATAATTTCAAATGTCCATTTTTCAGGAAGAAAAAAGACTTATCAGATTATAAAAATCAATAAATTCAAAGTATTTTCAAAATAATGATTTTTAAAATTGTGGTCAGAGGAATGCTATTATTTGAAGAATTCTTGCACCCAATTCTGCCCTGGATAAATGAGTCACAGGTGATGTTTCTACATTAAGTGGGCTCCGAGGTAGAAAATGAGAGCTATCTACCTCAACATCCATTCTCTTCTTTTCACTGAGTGACAAAACTCAAATTCCAACTCTTGGCTACATACGTGTGCATGCTCAGTCACTTCCGACTCTTTGTGACCCCATGGACTATAGCTTCTGTCCATGGGATTCTCCAGGCAAGAATACTGGAGTGGGTAGCCATTCCTTTTTCCAGGGGATCTTCCTGACCCAGGGATCAAACCTGCCTCTCCTGGTGTTTTCTTTACTGCTGAGCCACCAGGGAAGTTCCTTGGCTACATATGTTATTATACAAAATGAAAAACTTCCTCTAGCATTAGTTAAGTCCATGTGACCAATTCTGGTCAATGAAAGTAAAGTACAAGTGTTATACGTGGTATGTAGGATGGACAGTTAAGGGCATATGCTAAGATTTGTGGCTCGATTTTTGCTCTTTTGTCATTCTTGTCATTCTTCTGTTAGTCTAGAACGCAGGTGAGATGGCTGGGGTGCTAGTAGCCATCCTGGCTCCTGTGATGACCCCGAGGATGCAACCTAATGATAGGATGATAGCTCAGAAAGGTTGATGAAACTAGAGCCGCATTGAATTGTCTGCCATCCACCTTCTTGAAAAAAGAGAGAAAGCAGGACAGAAAAGCCCTTTCTATCCTTTGTACTGGGATTCCCAGGTGGCTCAGTGGTAAAGAACCCACCTGCCAATGCAGGAGACACAGCAGACGGGGGTTCAATCCGAGGCTCAGAAAGATCGCCAGAGGAGGAAATGGCAACCCACTCCAGTACTCTTGCCTGGAGACTCCCTTGGACAGAGGAGCCTGGTGGGCTACAGTCCATGGGGTTGCAAAGAGACAGACGTGACTGAGCACACATGCACCGTCACTTGTACTAGAGTTTTACTGTTATGTTCAGATGATCCAAATCTAACACAGTGACTCTCTACATGGCATCTGGTCCCATCACTTCATGGGAAATAGATGGGGAAACAGTGGAAACAGTGTTAGACTTTATTTTTGGGGGCTCCAAAATCACTGCAGATGGTGATTGCAGCCATGAAATTACAAGACGCTTACTCCTTGGAAGGAAAGTTATGACCAACCTAGATAGCATATTCAAAAGCAGAGACATTACTTTGCCAACAAAGGTCTGTCTAGTCAAGGCTATGGTTTTTCCAGTGGTCATGTATGGATGTGAGAGTTGGACCATGAAGAAAGCTGAGCACCGAAGAATTGATGCTTTTGAACTGTGGTGTTGGAGAAGACTCTTGAGAGTCCCTTGGACTGCAAGGAGATCCAACCAGTCCATTCTGAAGGAGATCAGTCCTGGGTGTCCATTAGAAGGACTGATGCTAAAGCTGAAACTCCAATACTTCAGCCACCTCATGTGCAGAGTTGACTCATTGGAAAAGACCCTGATGCTGGGAGGGATTGGGGGCAGGAGGAGAAGGGGACGACAGAGAATGAGATGGTTGGATGGCATCACCGACTCGATGGATATGAGTTTGGGTGAACTCCGGGAGTTGGTAATGGACAGGGAGGCCTGGTGCGCTGCTATTCATGGGGTCACAGAGTCGGACATGACTGAGCAACTGAACTGAACTGAACTGAAAATAATTATAAGTCATTAAGATAACAGTGATTTTTTTGTGGCTCTGGAAAAAAGCTCTAGATATTCGGATTGAACATGGGCCTAGAAATAAAGGTGAGATTTTTCATTTCTTACTAGTTTCCGTGCTTCAAAGGTATCACAGTGACAAACACCTGACACTCCGACATGGAGGCTTCAGCATTAACTTGGATGGTATCTGGGAAGCTGGGAGTGAGTACCTAATCCATTCCTTGGGTGTGCAAGTCTCTGGAAACCCTTTGGAATGTATTTGATCTTCATTCTACTCTCTGAAATGTTTCCTTGAACTTGGTCTCCTCCCAGTTTCCTGCACGGTCGCCTTTGCTCAGAGCCTCACCATCTGCTCAGCTTTGCAAGAGCCCTGGCATCTGCCCACGCCCGTCCCCACCATGTACTTCACCCCCCATCCAGATCTGAGATTTTTCTCAATCATGGATCAGATTCAGCGTAATGAGGTGGGAGAACCACGGTGTTCAGAGTCAGACAGACCTGAGTGTAAATTCTAACCGTTCTACTTGCCAGCTGGGTGATCGTGGACAAGGTGTTTAACTTTGGGGAGCCTTTGGTAAAATAAAAACACAGTGGCCTGCCTCATGAAGGGACATGTCCTGAAGTCACACAGGTCCAGCATTTGGTGGCTCTGGTTTTCATTAGGCGCCCCTCCCACAGGTTCTGCCCCAGCCCTCTGCTCATCAGTTTCACTGTACTCAGGGCTCTCGTGTACCAAGGGCGAGGAAGCGGTGTGCTTTCTGATCCGCCCATTTCACGGTGTTCGGGTTGAAGCCATTGTCACCGGTGTCCTCCTGCCGTGTTCTGAGAATGTGCCGTATCCCCACACCCAGGAACTCTCGCTGACTCTGGCCACCTGGTCCCCACACCTTCCCTGAAGCAGATTCTAGCAGCTCCAGCGCCTGAGGGCTCCTTTAGTCCACAAGGAAGTCTAAATTTACCCTAGAGAGCAGACCCCACCCTCCACTTTTGTCATAAGAATCACCAGGGCCTTCCTACTGCAGTGTCTCTGTGCATATGGCTTTACTAATCCAGGCACTGCCATCCAGAAGATGAAGCTGCAAATAACTACCTTGTTGGTTTCAGGAACTTCCCCCAAATCCACTTATATGGACATTGGATTGGTCAACTTCAGGTTCCGTTTACTCTCCAACACTCCCTCCACAGCTCTCCCCTCCTAACTGGGGGCCACTGTAAGCAATTACACCCCACACCTTACCCAATCAGGCCCTTGCTCAGAAAGAGTTACCTAAGCCAAGAAGAGCCACCTTCACCTTCCCTTCAGGATCAGAGGTCCTCCTGCAGTGGAAACAATGAACTCAGATTTGAAATGCAAATCAAACCACCAAGAGTTATCATCTCACACTAGTCATAATGGCCATCATCAAAAAATCTGCAAACAGTAAATGCTGTAGAGGGTGTAGAGAAAAGGGAACCCTCCTGCACTGTTGGTGGGGATGTAAACTGATACAGCTGTTTTGGAGAACAGTGTGGAGATTTCTTTTAAAAACTAGCAATAGAATTGTTAGGGGAAGCACACTGATTGAAACCGCCCACCCTGGCCAGGCACCATAGTAACCATTTGCATGAGTTGTTTTATGACAGGAGATCCGGATAAGGAATCAGGAATAAGCCACCACCAACCGGAAGAGTTCGGGAAAGGTCGAAAGGAAACACCGCGTGTCAGTCCACTTCCCAGAATCCCTCTTGCTAGCATCCATCTTGGCTGAGCGATGCCTGCACCACCAGGAAAGACTCTGAATGAGAATGATTGTCCAAAGACCACCCAGAAACTAATCCCATCACCATAAAACCCGAGACTGCGAGCCAGCGGCAGAGCAGTTCTCCTGGGTTCCCTTACCCTGCTGCTCTCCACCCGGGTGCCCTTTCCCAATAAAATCTCTTGCTTTGTCAGCACATGTGTCTCCTCGGACAATTCATTTCCGAGTGTTAGACAAGAGCCCAGTTTCGGGCCCTGGAAGAGGTCTGCCTTGCTGCAACAGAACTACCATATGGCCCAGCAACCCCACTCTTGGGCATATACCCTGAGATAACAATAATTGAAAAAAACACATGTACCTCAATGTTCATTGCAGCACTATTTACAATGGCCAGGACAAGGAAGCAACCTAGATGTCCATTGACTAAAAATGGATAAAGAAGATATGGTACATATATACAATGGAATATTACTCAGCTAGAAAAATGAATGTCTTTAAGTCAGTTCTAGTGAAGTGGATGAACCTAGAGCCTGTTATACAGAGTTCTGTTAAGTCAGAAAGAGAAAAACAAATATCTATAATAATGCAGATATATGGAATCTAGATAATGGTACTGATGAGCCTATTTGTAGGGAAGGAAAAGAGATACAGATACGCTGAACAGACTTGAGGACATAGAGGGGCATGAAGAGGGAGGGGCAAAGTCAGAGAGTAGCGCTAAAACATATACATTACTGTGTGTAGAGTAGCTAATGGGGAGTTGCTGTCTAACACAGGGAACTCAATGCTGTACTCTGTGACAACCTAGAGGGGTGGGATGGGAGGGAGGTTCCAGAGGGAGGGGATGTATGTATTATGCCTGATTCACATTGATGTATGGCATTAACCAACACAACTGTATAAAGCAATTATCCTCCAATTAAAGATAAAAATTTTTTAAATAAATTCAAATTCCTCCCCCACAAATTGTCACTTTGCTTAAGGAAAAGAAGTCCACTGGATATTTTTTTGGTTCTCTAATTTCAGACTGGTTCCCTAAACTTCCAGTTCAGCCTTGTAGGCAGATATGTACCCAAAAAATTATTTCAAGGTCTATAGTGATCTTTTAAAACAGAATTTGGTTGTGTAGATTGGTAATTGTTAAGGGAAAAAAAAGCTAAAATGAGTAAATTTTCAGGTTGTATGAACACATTCAATACATTTATAGATTTAATGGTGTGATTAGCTGCTTTGCTTTCTTGCCTGAACACATAAAATTTATAATAGGTCTCAGATGTTTTCATAATTTGGCAATTTCTCCCTCAAAAAAACAGAAAAGGGAGGAAAAAAGCACTGCGACTTCTCAGCTGCAGAAACACACTCATGGTTTTTCTGCTTGAACAGTCTTCTGGCTCCTCACAGAGGAAATGGTCTGATGATGACGTCCAGGAGATATGCAATGAGAGCGACACGCAGACTTCACATTTTCTAGAAGTTACATTAAAAAAATAAGTGTAACAAAATGAAACCTAATTTTAAAACTGTATTTTATTCAAGCTGTTATGTGCAGCATGTGTCACCCCATGGCACTAGCCAGGACTTGAGCCGGCTGCTCCCGCACAGGGAACAGGAGGGGGATAAGAAGGTCAGGTGGGTGAGGGAAGTATGGATAAGCACAGTCTCCAGGCTGGGAAGGGGCCCATGGACAGCGGGTCTCAGCTGAGCTCCCGTGACTCAGCCCCTGGGTGACTCCTCTTTAGAGTGTGCAATGATTGCAATCATTCATAGCTCTCAGAATTGTAGTCAGAGTTAAATCACGTATGCAAAGCCCCTGGGAAACCCCTGGTGAATGTTCAGCACTGAATAAATATTAAAACAGACACGTGTGTGTGCACACATGCTGTAGTGGGCTACAGTCCATGGTGTTGCACAGAGTCAGACACAACTGAATCGACTTAGCATGCACACATGTTGTCCATAAGGAATTTGCATTCACTCTTCATTAATTTTTTCATTAAAATATTTATTTTCATTTATTTATGTTGCTTCACAGGGCCTTTGTGGGTTTGGAAGAGATGCTCCCAGTGAATCAGAGGAGACAGAGGGCATCTTCAAGCGTGAATGGTCATTCTGGGGTGTCAGTTGTTCTGAGAAGGAGTGTTTCCACCGAGAGCATGGCAAGTCCTTCCCGATGTGATATGTGTATAGTTGAGAAGCTGCTGACAAATACTGAAGATGCTAAAAAGACTTTCTTCCTGGACAAGGATTTCCTGGAGTCAGGGAGACACTGGTGGTCTAGGTGTATCAGAGCACGGCATGGCCAGCACTGAGTGTGCAAGCTTCTTCCTCTCTGGTCCGAAGTATTATTTGTTTTTTTATTTATTTTCTTGGTTGCCCTGGGTCTTTGTTGTTGCTTGTAGCTTTCTTTGGTTGAGGTGAGCAAGGGCTACTCTCTAGCTGTGGTGCGTGGGCTTCTCATTGTAGGGGCTTCCCATTGTGGAGCATGGGCTTTAGGGTGCATGGGCCCCATAGATGTGGCAAATGGGTGGAGTTGCCCCTGTCATGTGGAATCTTCCCAGATGAGGCATTGAACATGTGTCCCTTGAATTGGCAAGTGGATTCCCAATCACAGAACCAGCAGGGAAGTCCCCTCAGGCCTTATTTCTGAAATTCAAGGACGCTAGTCTTGGTGAGAAATGTTCACAGCGATTTCCAATGGATAGATGTTTGATCCTTCACAAGCTCTGTTAATGTCTGTCCCCAAAGTGCCATTCTTCCTTCCAAACATCTAAACTATTTCCTCGTACACTCAGTCCCAGATTTCATGCCAGACAGAATAAGGTAATCGGTCACAGAAGGAAAATAGCTGCATTTATATATGATAATACATATTTGAGCGGAAAACTGTGAAACAGCAGATGTTTCTTAGAGCAGGGAAATGTCTTCTCTTTATGTTTCTACATATTTAATCACTGATAAAGGTCGGCACAAAGTGTCCTTTACTCATTGGAGGCCAATGTGAAGCTGTCACTCCTACACAAGGCAGCTTTGAACCCAACTCAATAATTATGTTGTTCTGCCTTAAAAACAACAGCAAATATAAGTCATTTATATTTTCCTTATTTGGGGGCAATTTGAAGAAAGTAGGGAAAACCACTAGACCATTCAGGTATGCCCTAAATCAAATCCCTTATGATTATACAGTGGAAGTGAGAAATAGATTTAAGGGACTAGATCTGATAGATAGAGTGCCTGAGGAACTATGGAATGAGGTTCGTGACATTGTACAGGAGACAGGGATCAAGACCATCCCCATGGAAAAGAAATGCAAAAAAGCAAAATGGCTGTCTGGGGAGGCCTTACAAATAGCTGTGAAAAGAAAAGAAGCGAAAAGCAAAGGAGAAAAGGAAAGATATAAACATCTGAATGCAGAGTTCCAAAGAATAGCAAGAAGAGATAAGAAAGCCTTCTTCAGTGATCAATGCAAAGAAATAGAGGAAAACAACAGAATGGGAAAGACTAGGGATCTCTTCAAGAAAATCAGAGATACCAAAGGAACATTTCATGCAAAGATGGGCTCGGTAAAGGACAGAAATGGTATGGACCTAACAGAAGCAGAAGATATTAAGAAGAGATGGCAAGAATACACAGAAGAACTGTACAAAAAAGATCTTCACGACCCAGATAATCATGATGGTGTGATCACTGACCTAGAGCCAGACATCCTGGAATGTGAAGTCAAGTGGGCCTTAGAAAGCATCACTACGAACAAAGCTAGTGAAGGTGATGGAATTCCAGTTGAGCTATTTCAAATCCTGAAAGATGATGCTGTGAAAGTGCTACACTCAATATGCCAGCAAATTTGGAAAACTCAGCAGTGGCCACAGGATTGGAAAAGGGCAGTTTTCATTCCAATCCCAAAGAAAGGCAATGCCAAAAATGCTCAAACTATCGCACAATTGCACTCATCTCACACGCTAGTAAAGTAATGCTCAAAATTCTCCAAGCCAGGCTTCAGCAATATGTGAACCATGAACTTCCTGATGTTCTAGAAAAGGCAGAGGAACCAGAGATCAAATTGCCAACATCCGCTGGATCATGGAAAAAGCAAGACTGTTCCAGAAAAACATCTATTTCTGCTTTATTGACTATGCCAAAGCCTTTGACTGTGTGGATCACAATAAACTGTGGAAAATTCTTAAAGAGATGGGAATACCAGACCACCTGATCTGCCTCTTGAGAAATTTGTATGCAGGTCAGGAAGCAACAGTTAGAACTGGACATGGAACAACAGACTGGTTCCAAATAGGAAAAGGAGTTCGTCAAGGCTGTATATTGTCACCCTGTTTATTTAACTTATATGCAGAGTACATCATGAGAAATGCTGGACTGGAAGAAACACAAGCTGGAATCAAGATTGGCGGGAGAAATATCAATAACCTCAGATATGCAGATGACACCACCCTTATGGCAGAAAGTGAAGAGGAACTCAAAAGCCTCTTGATGAAAGTGAAAGTGGAGAGTGAAAAAGTTGGCTTAAAGCTCAACATTCAGAAAACGATGATCATGGCATCCAGTCCCATCACTTCATGGGAAATAGATGGGAAAACAGTGGAAACAGTGTCAAACTTTATTTTTCTGGGCTCAAAAATCACTACAGATGGTGACTGCAGCCATGAAATTACAAGACGCTTACTCCTTGGAAGGAAAGTTATGACCAACCTAGATAGCATATTCAAAAGCAGAGACATTACTTTGCCAACAAAGGTTCGTCTAATCAAGGCTATGGTTTTTCCAGTGGTCATGTATGGATGTGAGAGTTTGACTGTGAAGAAGGCTGAGTGCCAAAGAATTGATGCTTTTGAACTGTGGTGTTGGAGAAGACTCTTGAGAGTCCCTTGGACTGCAAGGAGATCCAACCAGTCCATTCTGAAGGAGATCAGCCCTGGGATTTCTTTGGAAGGAATGATGCTAAAGCTGAAGCTCCAGTACTTTGGCCACCTCATGCGAAGAGTTGACACATTGGAAAAGACCCTGATGCTGGGAGGGATTGGGGGCAAGAGGACGACAGAGGATGAGATGGCTGGATGGCATCACTGACTCGATGGACTTGAGTCTGAGTGAACTCCGGGAGTTGGTGATGGACAGGGAGGCCTGGCGTGCTGCAATTCATGGGGTCACAAAGAGTCGGACACGACTGAGCAACTGATCTGATCTGATCTGATAATCCATACGGAGAAGGAAATGACAACCCACTCCAGTATTCTTGCCTGGAAAATCCCATGGACGGAGGAACTTGGTAGGCTACAGTCCATGGGGTCACAAAGAGTCGGAGACGACTGAGCGACTTTACTGACTTACTTAAAATCCATATGAAGATTTTCAATCCCAATTTGTCAAGTTAATGATTAGGGTGTCAGATTTGCATGATGGGTCTGTACAAGGAAAACACATCACAGGGGTGTGGCTGAAATGCAAAAATGATGCTTCTTTGAACAACTTTTTCCAGATTGGTGGTGACACTGACCCCTTCTCCCCTCAGGCTGTTGGGATGTCGGCTGGGAAGTCGGGGGTTGGCCTACAGGAGGGACAGGGGCATCTCTGGGGGTCAGAACTGGGTTGAATTCTGACCCTGGACTTCTCTCTGGCATGTGAGGCAAATTATTGACTCTCCAAGTCCTGCAATGCTGACGGAAACCTTTCCATGCGTTGTGTCTAAGAAGGTATGAGGACGAACTCAGGACCTCAGGACACCAGGAGACGCTGTTGTCCCATCAGGATTTAGGGATAGTCCACATATCTGGGCTTCCCAGGTGGTTCTAGTGGTAAAGAATCCCCCTGCCAATGCAGGAGACATAAGAGATACCAGTTCGATCCTGGGTTGGGGCGATCCCATGGAGAAGGAAATGGCACCCACTGCAGTGTTCTTGCCTGGAGAATCGCATGGATAGAGGAGCCTGGCTTGCTGCAGTCCACAGGACTGCAAAGAGTTGGATATGACTGAAGCAACTTAGCACACATGTGTCTGGGCCCAACAAATTTTTTTTTTAAACATTCAACTTTGGAAAAGCACATGGCAGTATTTATTAGAGCTGACCCTAAAATCCTATTCTTAGTTTTAGACCTGAAAGAAATGAGTGAATACCAACAGATGTCATAATCTTGACTAATTCTTGTTTTCTTTTTTCCAGTTGAGACAACAGCCAACATGTGAGTAGATAGAGCCCCATGGCCGAGATATTAAAAACAGTGGAAAGTGGTCCAATCTGACTGTACCTTTTCCTGGTTTTCTGATCTTGGACAACTTACCCACTTTCCTGAGCAACAGTTTCCTCATCAGTGTCTTTGGGCCTTGGGATGTTTACTCCATAAATGCGCTTGAGGATTTCAGGACATGACTATATGGGCATCAGTGATGGGATCTGACAGTGTCACCAGTGATTAACCAATTAAATCTGCTTGTGTTGTAATCAGCTGCTCAATCATGACAGGAAATAGCAAGGTACTGCTCCCAGACCACAATAAAATGGATGTGATGGGTGGAAAGAGACGTAGAAAACACAGTTTTAAGATTAGTAGAATATTTATGTATCATGACATCAGTTTTAAAACATTTTCTAGGGAGCCAAATCAAAGACTCATTTACCCTCTTCTTTTTGCTCAGAATTTAGTTACAGAGGAAGAATTTACTTCTCTGCCTAAAGGCTCCAGGACTTTTCACAGGCTGGTGACAAGGTTTTCACCTGAAAACAACCACAGCAAAACTCATCATCAGTTTTTATTTCCTACCAAATATCAGAGGTACAGCACTGAACACAATTGTGTTGCCTTCAGGTAAGAAATTGTAGGACTTCCCTGGTGGCTCAGACGGTAAAGAATCTGCCTGCAGTGCAGGAGACCTGGGTTCAATTCATGGGCTGGGAAGATTCCCTGGAGAAGGAAATGGCAACCCACTCCAGTATTCTTGCCTGGAGAATCCCATGGACAGAGGAGCCTGGTGTAATTGTTTGAATGGATGGAACAAATTGTCTTTAATGGAGATTTGATCCTTCTTTGGTTTTAGATCTTTCTTTGGTATTCTGGAGTCTGTGTGTGGAAATTATAATTCTTTAGCACAGATGTTTATAAAATGGCCCCCTCTCCCACTTACCTGGGCTTCTTGCTTCTTATGGCCTCACTTCTCACTAATTTTTGGATGTTTAAATACCTGTTTGGTGGATGACCATCTCATTGTCATCTTCTGTAGATGCTTCTCCACACTGCCTGCAATGTCCTTCTTCCAACTGCCAGCTCGTCTGTAACCAGCACTTCTTTCCAGGGAATCGGAGTCAGGGTGGTACCCTGCTCACTGCGTCCACAGGAGGCTGTGTCCCTGTCACCCACTGCCTTGTCCCCCGCGAGGCTGAACTCCCTGGGAGCGGGCCTGGCACACACATCTTCTGATAAAACACCCGTCATCTGAACGTCTCTGATTCGCCATCCTGTCCTGTTTCTCCTCTTCTGCCACATCAACTGGGATGTGTATGCGGCTTGTGGATGTAAAACTCCACAGAGGGCAAGGTGCCTGTGCTCTGCAAGGGGTGGGCTAAGAACCATGGAGCAGATTTGTGGCTTGTGATCCTGTTATAGGATGGACCACATGTGCGTCGTAGATACATCAGCTGGTGATTTCAAGCGAGCTACAGGGACTTCCCTGATGGTCCAGTGGGTAAAGAATCAGCTTCTCAATGCAGGGGACACGTGTTCAATGCCTGGACCGGAAAGATCCCACATGCCTCGGAACTAAGCCTAACCACCACAACTACTGATCCAGCACACCTGGAGTCTGGAGCTGCAACTAGCGAGTCCAGAGGCCGCAACAACAGAACCCGAGTGATGCAGTGAAGTCCCCCATTTGCTCCGACTAAGACCTGATGCAGCCAAATAAATAAATAAGAAAATTTAAAAAAATGTATATAAAAATACCAAGCTAAATATATATTTAACTGCTGTGTGCCAACCCCTATGATGCAAAGGTCATTTAGGTATCAGTCTTTTCTCTGGGGACCCAGACTCCCCTTCAGTCAACTTTGCTTTAACACAAGGATGACATGGTTTTTTGTTTTTTTTTTTTTTTAAACTATATTGAGTATAAATGGCAACCAACCTAGAGATGTGTAAAAGTGAGCAAGAAACTGTAAAATTAAATTAAGCTGCTTGGAATAAGATAGGAAAAACACATAAGACAAAGAGGTGCTGTGAAGAATTAACTATTTTCCTTTAATCTGAGTTCAGCTGGCTTGTAGGAATACACAGAGATACTCCTCAAAGCATGAGGAGGCTGGGGCCTCTCTCTTACTGCTCACCAGACGTGGGTGAATTTCCAGCAAAGGTTTCCTGACATTGGAGGCAGCCGCCCTTCTGTATGTGCATTTACTGGAACTCAGGCGGGGATAGTGTGGCAGTTGGCAAAAAGTCTTCTCCACTTGGGGTGAGAAAACAATCCAAGCAGACTGGCTGGTGGACCGCAAAGAATCAGAGCGACTCAGAGGTTCAGGGGCACCCTCCCCTTCCCCCGCACTGAGCTCCTGGGGTGGGGGGGACAGTGTTTATTATGGGCTGGCCACAAGCATCTCGATATAGCAGCTCGAGAAAGACCACAGTGAAACTCTTTTCCATTTTTATTTCCTACCATACACCAAATGTACAGCACTGAACACAATCGGTTGCTTTGATGTAAGAAATATTAATTGTTTGAAGAAACGGTATACAAACTACTTCAAATTAAAAAAATGCATACATCATTGCCTTTTTTGTTTGTTTGTTTACAAAAGACCCAATTTACAGTATCGATCATTAACATCATGGAAAGAAACAAAAATTCAGCGCACGTTACAAAACAGACCAAGTACAAAGGAGGCAAATAAAAACAAACATCCTTCACAAAACCATCCTGTTCAAACTACGCGAACACAAATCAACGAACCTGAATCGCAGTAAATTAAGGTAATAAATACATAGGTTGGTAAGAGATTTCTTTTAAATTAAATAAAATATATAACAAACTCATTAAAATATTTAGCAAATTAAACCTTTGTCTTTGTAATAAGTGAACTCATTTGTATGCATCTATCGAGGACTGTATAGCAAAATGTTTGTAAATACATAACTTTAATAGAAAATTTCGTTTGGTGTCCTGTTTATAATAGACAGCACACGCGTTAGCTCTTTTTTCTTAAAGTTGATTTTTAAATACCCACCGCTCCTACCTAAGAACAGACATCTCATTTTCACTAGACTAAGAGTCAAGGATTTCAATGAACGCCAAACCAAAGATAAGCCCCACTTAATAGAGAGCAATGACTAGTGTCACGGTGGGGGGAGTTACCGCGCATGGCGCTTCTGCTGGTGCAGCAGCAGGGACAAGGGCGGAAAACAGCAAGCCCGCGAGCACCATGGCCTCCAGTCCACATACACATCCATGTTGCTAAGAAAAATAAACACTTTGTTACAGCACAGAAATCAAGCCCATTTACACGGAGGCACGTCGCACACCCGGGGTGTGTGCACAGCAAAAAGGCAGTTTAGCTGGTTGTCTATACCTTTCTCTTAAAAAAAATAAATATAAAAAAACTTTTGAAACAATGCTTAACTACTTTACAATCCCTGAAATAGACATTGCCTTTCCTATAGCAACTACTAACCTCTGATCCATCCAGAAACGCGAGATCGAGGGCTCAATCTCGTGTCGGTGAGCGTGTCTGTGTGCCTGTGGGTGTGAGTGTGTGTACTTTGCAGCACTCCTCTGTCTGCAGAAAGACTTCTGTCAAATCGAAAGCTGTCTGTTTGCCTCAGGGGGCTGAGACAATGTTGCCAGTGTTTAGAGCAATGACTCAGATCCGGGTATCATTGGTGCTTGTGTGACTGTATTTTCCATTCCTTTCCAGTCAACCCAGTAAGATAAATGCTATTTCAGGGGATATGGTATCTACACAGTTTTCCATTTGGGTGCGTTTACATTTGCTAAGTACAAATCTACAATGGTGTCCCTTGCGTATTGTACCGACAAGTGGCAGGAAAGCCTGGCCAGTTACATCGAGTCTTATTTCTCGTCTGGGGTAAGAGCCGCCAACTATCTGGTATAATCTGAAAAACAAATAGACAAACCTGCATCGCTAAAAAGCTTGTTTCTTGAAATAACTTCAAATAAATAATTCATATGAACTGAAACCGGACAGCCAAGTCAAATACTTTGCTGATTGCTCTATTTAATTATTGCTAACAAATTTGAAACAGGCTGGTTTTCAGTCAACTGTGCTTCTGTAGGGCACACATCCTGTGAGTGAGCGCCTTTTATCTGTGTCCCTCCACGCATTTTACCCAAGCCCGTTCAAAAACACAAAGCTCGTGAAAGGGGTTGGGGGTGGGGGGTAGAGTGTGCAATAACAATTAAACTGGTCCACAGTGCAGTCCTTAGACAAGGATTTTCCTTCATATTTTTTTGTCTTCTCCTTTAAACCCAGCCAGATATGTGATTTGAGAATAGCATTTCTAATATTTAAATTCTATTGGAAAATAAATTAATAAACACACTTGTAAAAATATGGCAGACTTCAAAATGCAGTTAAAAGATAAAAAACTCTTTGATTAGAAATAAATAAAATATAAAAATGTCACATTTATTTTACATATACTGTACAAAAAAAAACCCAAAAGAGTGCAATGAAGGAATAAAAGGAAAACATATGAAAATAAATAAGATCTAATATTTGACTGCATTGCTTTTTCATCCAAAGAGTCTATCATAGTTTTTCTTTCCTTTTCACGTCAGCTGGGGGGAGGGGGGAAATTAGTGCAATGTTGCAATTGTAAATGCAGTATGGCCACTGCCTGCCCGGGTGGCCTGGAGCCCCTCCAGGTGCGTCTGTGAGGCTGGCAGGGCTCCCCAGGGCTGGGGCACTGCAGTCTACACGTGGATGCCCTTGACCGCCTGCTTGATGCTCTCCAGCAGAGCTTTGCATTCCGGCGAGTAGTCCCGCTCCAGGTTGCTGTACATGTCTGTGAGCGTGTTGACATACGCCTCGAAATTCTGCTCGCTGATGGGCCCCTGAAGGAGGACAGAACACGGGGCTCCAGTCACGGGACCTGGGCTGCCGGGAAAGGGGAAGCAGGTCTACGGGGTGTGGTATTCTGACCCTGGAGCCTGGGGAGGGGTGAGGGGACCTGTGAGGCGGTCGGAGTTCAGGGGGAGTCAGGGGTGAGTGTGTGGTGCGCTGGTCTGCTCACTCTTCACTCAGCTAGCGGGCTGAGTGTGACCACTTATCTGTGTCTATGTGCCAAGTCCCTTCAGTTGTGTCCCACTCTTTGAGACCCCATGGACTGTAGCCCACCAGGCTCCTTTGTCCATGGGATTCTCCAGGCAAGAATAGTGGAATGGACTGCCATTCCCTACTCCAGGGGATCTTCCCAACCCAGGGGTTGAACCCACGTCTTTTACATCTCCTGCATTGGCAGGTGGGTTCTTTGCCACTAGTGCCATCTGGGAAGGCCGACCGACTGTCTATACTTTGGGAAAACTTGGAGCCACATAGGGTGGAGGTCTGGCTACCGGGTCAGGCCCCTCCCAGCTGCACCCCTTCTGCACCCCTTCTCCCGAGGAGGGGTCTCAGCCTCAGCTCCTGTGTGCATGAGCTCAGCACAGAGACCTCGTCTGTGGAAGGGGGTGCAGGCCAGGCAGGGGAGAGGAGGCCCCGCTCGTGCCAGAAGCTTCCCCAGACCACCCTGAGCTGGGACGGAAGGGATGTGGGGGTGGGGTGGCAGCTGTCTGGTGGGAATTGTCCTCTTTCATCCTCTAACCCCTTTGTCCACATTCCCCTTCTGAGAGTCAGAGGCAGGCTCTTTTCCCCCTTTCTCTGTCCTTCCAGGTGATGATGGGATCCACAGTCAGGTTTGTTCACCTCCTGCTCTCTGTGTGCTGGGGCACCTCCTCTCCCTGACCTGATGGCTCAAACTGAACAGCCCCTGGACATGTGGAAACTGCACACGAGTGGAAGGACTGAGTGACCAGCCCGAGCCACCCCTCTGCTCTAGCCCTGGGAGGGAGCCTGGGGGCATGGGGAGAGAGCCGTGGCCTCAGACTGACCATCTGTGGGAGCTGGATGTCTGCAAGGCTGGAGATGAGGGCCTGGCTGAGCCCCGCCAGCTCCTTCAGCAGGCTCTCATTGTTCTGTTCTATCAGCTTGTTCTCCTCCTCGATGGTCTTTAAGTTGCTCTCCATGGACGTGATCTGAAAGGGAGAGAACTTGGGAACGTGGAAGCAGATTTCGGAAGGACAGGGCACCAAGTGGGTCTTGTCCCATCCTTATCCCCTTCCCTCTTTATTTCTTTTTACCTGTGTCTGGAGTTTCATCATATCGGCTTCAATTTTAAGGTTGGACTCGTTGAGTTCCTTTATTTCTTCATCCAAATGCCTAATTTCTTCATCATTCTCTATACCTGTAAAAAGTCAGATTGTTTTAGTTCAAAATGAAAAAAGAAGACTGACAAATGTGAGTCCATCTATGTTTAATGTGTGGTTTGCTAAGTGAAAGCTGGACCGTAAAGAAGGCAGAGTGCCAAAGAATTGATGTTTTTGAACTGTGGTGCTAGAGGACTCTTGAGAGTCCCTTGGACTGCAAGGAGATCAAACCGGTCAATCTTAAAGGAAGTCAACCCTGAATACTCATTGGAAGGACTGATGTTGAAGCTGAAGCTTCAATACTTGGGCCACCTGATGCGAAGAGCCAACTCATTGGAAAAGACCCTGATGCTGGGAAAGATTGAAGGCAAAAGGAGAGGGCAACAGAGGATGAGATGGTTGGATGGCATCACCAATACAATGGACATGAACTTGGGCAAACTCCAGAGATGGTGGGGGACAGGGAAGCCTGGTGTGCTGCAGTCCATGGGGTTGCGAAGAGCCAGACATAACTTGGCGAATGAAAGTGAGACTTTAACTTGAAATGTTGAATTTTTACCCAAATCCATGTCCAAGATTCTAAGAAAGTGGGTTCAAAGTGTTGTAGGATGGACTCCCTTGGTAAGAAATGCCCCAGCATTCAATGTAGCTCTGCTGTGTTCCAGGTCTGCTGCCAGATGGGTTCACAAGTAAGGTCTCATTGGAACTTGGCTGGACCCTGTGGGGCAGGTGTCATCACCCCTCCCGCGAAGAAGGCCAGAGCCTCACAGGGGCTAAAGGAGGCTCACTGACCACCGACACGACCACATCACCTGGCTGGGGCCAAGGGAAGGGGCAGGGCGGACCTGAGATCCAAGGCCTGTGAGTCCTCTTGTGCACAATGCTACCAGGACAGGAGCACCTGGACTGTGCTGATTAGCGACCAAATGTAGGGAGCCACTATTAGAGGCAGAGGGGGTCCTGGCAGGTGGGTTCGAGCCCAGGGACCCATAGCTTGACTTCTTCATGGACTTTAATCAGAAGCAAATGTGGTGTGGGGGCAGTGTGGCTTTGGAGTCTGAACACTGTCTGACCCTTGTTCTTGAAGTTGAGTCACTTCACCTCCTCGTGCTTCAATAAAATGCTGTGAGAATTAACACAAAAAAACATAAAGTGCTGAACAGACAACAGGTTCTCAATGAACGGCGTTCTTCCCGTCATTCTTTTATAGGAGGAATATGAGTGCATTTTAAAGATTTTAAAAGTTAGGAATAGTGGCTGATATTCAGATACCAGAAGCAGGATTTAAGGTCATCTCAACAGTCCAGAATGATGACTCTAAACCAGAAGACGACAATTCAGCAGGATAAATGTGATCACCAGCGTTTAGATTTAGTAAGATCAATGCCTGGAAGTAGGCTGGGTGGGAATCGACAGCTTATGTGAAGAGGTACAGGCTCTGGGACCCTCCTGGGTCACTGCTCTGGAACAATGGTGTATCACCTACTGAAGCTGGGCCTCACAGGCTCCACGGCCCAGCAACTCTACTCCTAGGGCCGCCCCTGGGGCAAATGTTACACACCTACAACAGGAGGATGTGCAAGGTGCAAGAGGCATATTGTGCATGGAAGCACAGCCTGGAAACAAGCCACTGTTTCTAAGAGTCATGCAGGGATTTAAAAGATGGAGCAATGCTTTCAGACTCGTGTAGAACTGAGTTCCAAAGATGCCATTGACTAAAATCGATAAAGCCAAGTAATGACTTCGCCTCTGTTCCCCAGATGCCTTAGGATGATCTTGAAAGAGAAGAACACAAGCCTGAGAAAACACTGATGAGAACTCAAGAAAAGTACTTGGAAATCAGAGGGACATGAGAAGATTCCAGTAGGGAGGATGGCTTAGCCACTGTGTCAGGGGTCGATCACGGGAAAGCATGCAGGGAAATAGAGACAGAGATGCTGAATTAAACCATCTGGATTCACCATGAAAATATCATTCTGGGTGTAGGACAAAAGGTAAGGAAGGATTCAAACATGGGTGCCCAGACCTTGAAATTTGAAAGAGGGCGCATACCAGGAACACACACACATGCAGGCTCATACAAAAACTGTCATTTTAAGATTGAAGGACAAAAGTTCAACCAGTGTACCCTAATTCATCCAGCATCATTGCCCGATTTTCTTTGTTGGACATCCTTATTAAAAAATAAGGAAAAAACCAAGACATTGTTTTGTAGAGAAAGTTATAGCTTAGTTCAAATTTCAGGGAAGCGTCTTTCTTGCCCATTCAAATAGCACTTCCAGCATGGAGCAGGGTTTGGATGTGGGCCCCTTGGGGGGCCAAACCTTGGGGGTCGTGGCCCCACCCTGTCCTCCTACCTCCAGATGCTTTGACCTTGATGGTCATTAGTTCTTCAGAGACCTTGCCCTTCTTGATGGCTTGTGCATTGAGAGGACATCCAGACAAGCTGTGAAAGTGAAAATTACACCAGTGGGTGAAACCCATACTATTTCTTAGAAAAATTAAAATTTTGTATTCACTACATACTCTTTAGGTCTTTGCCTGCCTATTCATTACGTTATAATCTGCAGTCTCCGTGCAGATAACAATATCTCCTAAAACAAAAGCAGTGAAAGTGAAAGTCGCTCAGTCCACGTTTAACTCTTTGAGACCCCATGGACTATACAGTCTGTGGAATTCTCCAGGCCAGAATACGGGAGCAGGTAGCCGTTCGCTTCTCCAGGAGATCTGCCCAACCCAGGGATCGAACCCACGACTCCTGCATTGGCAGGCAGGTTCTCTACCGCTGAGCCAGGTACCTGACAGTAAAATAAAAGGAGGGGCTGCCGGCACCTTTAGGTGCCCTCACTGCTCGCAGTGTACTGTCCTGTAGACTGTTTATATATCTTTCCTACAAAGCTGTTCCATTCAGGCCTGCTTCTTTCATCTGTTTTATTTAAATTGCACCAAAATGATAATGACAACATTGAACAAAACATGTTTTCTGTTGGACATGATGAGATGATTTTTTGTTCTAAGCAGCCATTAATTTTTTGTCATTTGTTATATTTTTGGATCAACAACTTTGAAATAAAATTTAAAAATTATAATAATCAACCATTGAAAATATTTTTTCCCACGGAAATTTGGTTACTAATTATTCATGAAACAATCATTTTCCATCCAAAGATTAGGACATTTGGTAGAATGAAAGAGGATATTTCTGAAGCAAAACCCTTAGTAAACGCTTGTAGAGTGCATGCATTTTTTGAAGAATTTAAAATTATTCTATATTAAGATGATACGAAATAATACTAGATATGTATTTTACTACATGTAAAAGGAAGGCTGTGTGGTTTTCCGAGACTTGATAAATTATGAAATATTTTACACGGGAAATAAAATAATGGAGAAGCAGAAACTGAACTGTAACCATGATATTCTGTTTTGGAAACTGCTCATGTAAACAGTGGCCTCAACTGGCACAATATTATAAAGCAATTATCTTCCAATAAAAAAAAGAAAGAAGATGTGAAAAAAAAAAAAAAGAGTGGCCTCTATAAGCTGCATTGTCTTTCTTTCTTTTTCTGGGAAGTTTTTGCCAGTCTGTCTTGTTTTATGTCACCTACTGTGTTCTGAGAAAAGGGTCACAAACAGGATTACTGTCTCGCTGGTAAATGGGACTTTAAAAGTGACCTGCGGGAGGCTGGGAACAAGATGGATGTTAACGCCTCCAGAGAGTTCTCTGACTCTTCCCTTGAGGGTCTGGGTTATCCAGACAACGCGGGGTGAGAGGAGCGGCTGTGTGGATGGTCAGTGAAGCCCCACAGCCACGGGACTGACATCGAGTAGAGTTCACGAAAGATGCAAGACTCCGGCCTAAAGATGCCACTGGGGGCTTCCGTGGTGGGCCAGGGGTTAAGAGTCCGAGCCTGCAACGCAGGGGCACAGGCTCCATCCTGGTGGAGGAACTAAGATCCCACATGCTTGTGGCGGGGCCAAGAAAATTTTTTAAAAATGCCACTGGGTATTTTGTATCTCCAAGGATATGAAACAAATCCTAAATTTAAGAAAACTGGGGCTTGAAAATATTTTTAAAGTTCCTTTTTCTTTTGAGGAGGCCAGGTCCTCCACAAGGCTCAGTTCTTGCTGCTCAGGGAAAGGGGAGGTTGGCCAGCTGTCACCTTCAGGGTCTGGGCAATGTTTTGTAAAGGCAGGAAAGATGTGCTTTATATGGCTTGGACCAAATTCACAGAGCTATGAAAGTACAGGAAGGCAATTTTAAACTTTATCTTTGCTCTGTTATAATGAAATTGCAGGTGACACATTTGTGTGAGGGACGTCCCTGTATAATAAATTTATAATCTTCAATAAAGTGACAGTTATATCTAGTAATAAATGAGTTATATTTAGTCCCAGGACTTCTGGTTTTCAGCTTCGAACATCCATGAGTGTGTGTGTGTGTTTGTGTATTTAATACAACACCATTCGTCACCTCAGTTGCCATTCTTTCAAAGTGGAGGTTTGTAACATGAAGACGCAAAGCAAGGTTGTAAAGTACTTATCATGTAATCCTGATGCTGGGAAAGATTGATGGCAGGAGGAGAAGGGGGCTGCAAAGAATGAAATAGTTGGATGGCACCGCTAACTCAATGGACATGAGTTTGAGCAAACTCCAGGAGATAGTGAAGGACAAGGAAGTCTGGCATGTGGCAGTCCGTGGGGTTGCAAAGAGTCAGACATGACTTAGTGATGAAACAAAAACAACAAACACAACACTGACGTCATGCACAGGTAACTGTCCTTCATAATTGTTCTCGTTTTGCTAAATCTCAAATGGGAAAAGTTACAGACCGTGCCTTAGAGGATGCCCAAGAGGAATCTGCAGGAGTGTTTGCCTGGTGGTTGGAAGGAGCCAGGAAATACCAGGGGTGAGCTGGTACCTAGCTCAGGAGAGGAGCTTTGTGTCCTGATGCTGTGAGCTGTGCACGGGGGCAATTCTTGAACTTCCCTGCACAAGGATTTGTCTGTCAAAGGAGGCAACCACAGCGCCTGTAGCTCATGGGGTTTGTGAGGGTTTAAAGGAATAAACAGTGTGAGGAACTTAGTTGGAACAGGCTCTCTGCCAGGACAGAGCAACCTGGATGGCGGCTGGCCTTTGGCAGAGATGGGAAAGACAACCGAACCACGTCAGGATGTTAGGGGCGAGAACAGGACAGATAAAGGTGCATCGTAGGCCAGTAGTGTGATCCCAGCACAAGTCATCCCTACTGCAATGAATTATTGCATATATGCACATATATTAATACAACTGTTCAAAAGGGAAAGGAAATAGTCTGTGTCAAACACTTATGTGCCAGGCAATAAGCTAGGCATTTTATTGTATTACTTGTATGAAATCCCATACAGCGTAAAAGAAAAGCATTCCACCTCAAAGAGAATTTCCCCAGGTGACGTTCTGGCTCTCTGAGTAGCAAGACTGAAAAGCAGTGCAATCTGAATTATTCATTTGTCTAAACTCTTAATTGTTTCTCTTCTATAAAATAATATCTCTGCATTAATATTGCAGCCTATACTTTTTGAGCTCCTAATTTGTTTTTTCACATTACAAAATAAACAGCCTGTACATAGAGACACACAATGCATATCTACAGTTGAAAGAACAGCCTTGAGGGGTTTACCATGCGTTTACCTGCAAACACAGAACACGCTTTCAAGCCTCACCAGCCCCTTAGCAAGAGCTGTCTCCTGGCCCCCAGAGACGGCCACTGACTCCAACTATAGAGGAGTAATTACCTGACTCTTTAAAAATGGGATTTTGCTACATGTTTTTTCACTTGGTGGAAACAAAATCATAACATACGTGTCCCTTGGCGCTGTGTCACTCAGTACCTGCTCCAGTCCTCGAGGAGCCTTCAGGCCCACACGGATCAGCAGCCCCGCATGGGGAACCACTGCTGTTTCCTGTGCTTCGGGGACCGTGGTGGGGGGCGGGTGGGGGGCACATGGGCCCCGGCCTGGAGTCAGGGGAATAGACCTCCTCGGACATGTCTGTCTCTGCCTCCAGGTTCAGGGGTGTCTCTGGGGCTGAGCCAGCAGCTGGATGGCAGGGCACCCTCGCTCGCTTGCCCCATTACACCTGATACATCAGCTTCCCGACACAGTTCTTCCAGCTCCTCCTCCTCCATCCACAGCCCTGATCAGGCCTTGGTGTCATCATGTAAGACTATCCAGGCGTTTACAGAGAATTCTAACTGAGGGATGTGCTCCCCACTGTTCAGCATTGAAGTTTCATTATTGATGTCAACATGGATATTACGGTGTCTGTGATAAGGAAGCATGGCCGCTGTGGAGCCCGTGTGCCACTGGGCTCACCTGATTTGTGACTGTCCTTCCTAAATAGGATATGGCAGTGTAGACCCAGCAGAAAACAGTGTGGCTGCTGTGAACGTGATCAGGCATCTGAGAACCATCAGAAAAGCAACCATCGGAAGAGTTCAGGGGCACTTGGGCCCAGGTACAATCCCTGGTCAGGGAACTAGATCCCAAAGGCCACCACTAAAGATCCTGTATGTTGCAACTAAGACCCAGCATAGCCAAATAAATCAGTAAATAATAAATAAATGTTAAAGGATAAAGAGTCCAGGTTCCTCTACAAGCAGGTGTGACTCTCAGAGAAGAGAACCTCATTTCCCAACATACAGACACACACCTGGGAATGGAATCAGCTTTGCTGTGTTTGCATCCTGCCCATGAGCAGAGCTCCAGGACTCCCTCGTGCTTCATCAGATCTTAAATCTGCATCATGAACCACAGCCCCACGACGGGAAGGGCCCAGTGCCCGGAGAAGCATGCAGGAACCCTCCAGGTCCTCTCCTTGAGGTGGAATGAGGACGACACCTGGGCTAGGATCAGTGTTCCTGGCCACGGGTGGGGTGAAGTGCATGCCACTGAGTGAAGAAGGAGCTGAGTACTTGGGAAGCTAGAAACTTTTCTGAACCTCTCTCGTCCTCTGTGTACTTATCAGTGGCTGTGTCCTTTTCTTTCTGGCTGCTGGGACAAGTCATAGCTTCCCAGCTGCAAACTATCTACCATTTGGTCTGAAATGGAGCCAGTTCGTGAGCAGAAGGGAATGACATCAATGAGTAAAATGAAGCTTCACAACCATACGACATCAGAGAGTCGTTGGGTCACCACCTTCTGGCTCACCACCCAGAAGTAAAACAAACCCTTGAAAGATAGAACCATCCGAAAAACAACGGCAAGAGCAACATTTGAGGACAAAAGACACAAGTACAGTTTTGAAAGTACCTGAAAGTCGAGCAGTGAGTTTCAGAAATAGAGAAAAGAACATTTTCCATCTTTCAAACTGGTCTAATATCTCTCTGGCAAGACTTATTGCTTGAAATCTAAGGTGCTCATTGCTCGAACATTTCTGACCTTGGGGGGGTCTCTCCCTCCGACCCAGCAAGTGACAATCAATCATAGCAACCACATGACAAACAGCAAAGCTCACCTCCTGTGGGTGACGAACACATTGTTGACGTGGCCCAGCCCATTGCAGCCTGGCAGGGGGCAGTGGGGAAGTTCCTGTTTGTTCAGCTTCCAGGAGAGGGGTGCCCCATTGAGCGGGTTCTCCTTCTGTCTCTTGGCAGCCAGGGGACATCCAGACGCCGTGCGGTGGGACGTGTATTTACCTGATATGTGACCTTGGCCGTCACACCCAATCACAGGGCATCTAGAGAAACATAACAC
Organism: Bos grunniens; assembly: GCF_055505025.1. NCBI lineage: Eukaryota > Metazoa > Chordata > Mammalia > Artiodactyla > Bovidae > Bos > Bos grunniens. The sequence goes on along the minus strand of NC_141178.1, from coordinate 61,219,876 downwards.
AGTCATTAGCTGCTGGGGGAGATGAGATAACCCAGGTGAGGCGCTGTGACCAAATTGAGGAGGCGATGGTGAGTTCAAATCACACAGGAATCAACTAAGGGAGATGATAGGGTTTACCAGATGTCTGGTAGATGCTGTCTACCTTTGACCAGGGAGACAATGGGTCCCGGCAGTGACAATGGTCCCCAGGCTCTGAGCTAAGCAACTGTCGTGCATTATCTGGAGGAGAGAGCTGTCATCCCACTTTATCATGTCATTGTGCCAACTCCCTTCAGTCGTGTCCGATTCTTCCTGACTCTATGGACTGTAGCCCACCAGGCCCCTCTGCCCATGGGATTCTCAGGTGAGAATACTGGAGTGCATTGCCATGCTCTCCTCCAGGGGATCTTTCTGACCCAGGGATGGAACTCACATCTCTTAAGTCTCCTGCATTGGCAGATGGGTTCTTTACCACTAGGGCTACCTGGGAAGCCCATCACCCAAGGCTTGAGGCATATTTCTCAGAGGAGGGAATTCAGTTTAGATAAAATTGTGTCTTAGGCAGAATGGAAGTTCCAGGGGAGGTACAACCATGTTGATGACACCAGGGCACATCCCCAGGAGGCTTCCTTTTGAAACAGACTGAAAAAAGAAACCCCGTACTCCTTCTGCAACATCTGAGAACCGAGCGAGCACAGGTGGGGAAGGGGAGGTTTCCTCCTGCCCCTGACCGCTCTGTCTGTGCTGTTCCAGCACTCGTGATGCTGGGTCCCCAGCCACCTCCCAACCTGGATCCCAAGTCCTGCCCGCTGACCCTTGTTAGGCTTCTGCCCTAAAGCCGGGTCACTTACTTGAGTTCAGGGTCTTCTTTTTCTTCCTTGGTAGGAGTCACCTTGACACCACCTTTCCTAGCACGAGGGCAGCCGGACAGGCTGAAGCAGGGACCCAACAAAAAGCAAGAGAGAAGTGTGTGATCTCATGGTATGCTGCTGCCCCTCTGATCTCCATCTTGGGGGCAGGGGTCTGTCCTACCTGCGGTGGGAGGCATAGTTTCCGGTCACGTGCCCTGAACCGTCGCAGCCTGGGGTAGGACACCTGGAAAAATGAAAGCAGAGCTGGGCCCCTGTTGGCGTGGCAGAAGCGTGGGTCCCAGAGCCAGGCATTCAAAAACAGGATGAGCCGATTATGGGGGGCTCTTTTTGCTTAAATACAATTGGTTTTGGCTAAGAATCCATTCATGCTGATGTATGGCAAAACCAATACAATAGTGTAAAGTAATTAGCCTCCAATTAAAATAAATTTATATTAAAAAATAATAATAATAAAAGGAAATGCTGATATGTAACTACTTCCCAGTGCTTGCGAGAAACCGTATCTGTTGTTAGCCTGCACTCTTCTTTTCTTCTTTTTAACCTTATTTTGGAATAACCTGAGATTTGACCCACAACTTACCACTGGGCGCCTGTCAACATCATGCAAAATTCTCATCTTTTGTTCAAGGTCAGTACATTTCCAAGGCCAGTAAATGAACTAAACTAAATTTCAGGGACTTGATTTTAGTTGTGGACTTTTGGTAAGAGGGTACGTGGCTGTGGTTTACTGAGGTGCCATCTGCCCCTGGTTAGGACCACCCTGGCCAGACACAGGTGCAGAGGCTGGGTCCACACTTACTTGAGCTCCTGAGAGTTGGCTGCCATGAGGGATTTCAGGGTCTTATCCGCCAGGGGACATCCAGAAACACTGAAGAGGGAGGAGAGAAGCAAAAATAAGAGACATGCTGCCACACGCAGGCCTGACCCGGGGGCAGCCTCAGATTCTGAACAAACCCACGTTCAACCCATGGACAGGGGTCTGGGAAAAAGAACCAGGTCTGAACCCGGGTTAGCTGGATCAGGCTTTGGACACCTGAACTACTTCTCGTAGACTGTGGTTTGCTATTTACCAAGCCAGGGGCTTTACCCAGGGACACCCAGACCCTAGTGAAGACCGACCCAGAGAACCCTCTGTCTGAATCCTGAGGGATGGTGCTCAGGGTTAAAGCCACAGCCAGAGGGACAGCGAGCCACACAGTGACGCAGGAGGGTGGAAGGGCCGAGCTCTCACTATCTGCTCCGCTGTCTCTTTACTCCGGCACCAGCCGCGGGCCCCGGGGAGGAAGTCCCCACAGCGTGAAGGGTCAGCCCGGTCACTGCTGTCCTTCCTACCTAGGTTTCGTGTAAAGCTAAACGGGACCACAGTCTGAGGTGAACCCTAGCTTCTGGGTTGTAGCCTGCACCACAGGATCAGAAAATCATTTTTGATAGTAAAAGTATAATTTCTTTACAACATAAGTAGAAAGACTGAAGATTTAAGTTAGCTTTATTTCTGAGAAACAAAATGAGCCAAACACCCAACTAACTCAGCCTCCAATTTCCAATGGAGAGAATGTCTTTCTAGAAGGGCTGAGGACAAGTCCTTGAAGAGGACGGGATGATGGAGCCTGACCCAGCAGGCGGTGAGCTACCTGCGGTGAGATGCATAGTTGCCCGTGACGTGGCCACTCCCATCGCATCCTGGTGTCGGACAGCTGGGTCAATAAAAACACAGAATCAGGATTAGGTGCATTCATGGGGGAATTGGCTCTGCCTGACTGGTTATGAATGTGGTAGCTTCTCTTTTAAGACAAGTTAAAGGCAATGGCAACCCACTCCAGTACTCTTGCCTGGAAAATCCCATGGACAGGGGAGCCTGGTAGGCTGTAGTCCATGGGGTCACTAGGAGTCAGACACGACTGAGCGACTTCACTTTCACTTTTCACTTTCATGCATTGGAGAAGGAAATGGCAACCCACTCCAGTGTTCTTGCCTGGAGAATCCCAGGGACGGGGGAGCCTGGTGGGCTGACGTCTATGGGGTCGAACAGAGTCGGATACGACTGAAGTGACTTAGCAGCAGCAGCAGCGACACATGTGAGATGTGCAGAAGCTAAAGGAAATAAGGAACTAAGGATGTAGCTGTATAAGGACCCACAAACTCACTAAGAAGAAACTTGTATGGGCTTAGCTGCTCAGTCATGTTCCACTTTTTGCGGACTGTAGCCCACCAGACTCCTCTATCCATGGAATTCTCCAGGCAAGAATACTGGAGTGAGTTGCCATTTCCTCCTCCAGGGGATCTTCCCAACCCAAGCATCAAACACATATTTCCTACATTGGCAGGTGGGTTCTTTACCACTGAGCCACCTGAAAAGCTCAAGAAGAAACTTATGGTCCTAAATTACGGGTTTCCAGCCTTGTATCAGTTCTCTGATTCAGAATGATGCCAGAAAGTGATGTTAAAACATGTTTTCTGGTGATGGGTGAGAGTCAACAGTCAATGCTGTTCTATTTCTTTGAAAACACGGGCTAAAAAATAATTATTATAAACCCATGCTTTATCATGATAGTGGCTCTTAGGATTACTGGTACCAACTACATCATAGATTTCAGAAAGTTTTGTAAATTTTTAAAGAGAAAGATAACGTAGTAGCTTCAAAAACATGTTAGAAATCACCTGAAAAAGATCTTTGAAAATACTACCTATGGCTGACACATAAATTGACATTTCAGATGGGAAAGCTGCTGACAGTACAGAAATAGTTAAGAGGTCTAGTTAATAAAGCTTGTGATCAGTTTCATCCTAAGGTTTGAACCCACCAAAGACACTCACGAATCAACAACCTAAGCAGTAGTCTCTCCCACCCACCTGCCCAGAGTCTGTCCCAGACACTTCATTCATCTGAGAAGCTGGTCACATTCTGTGTATCTTATGTGTGGTTTAAAAATAATGAAAGAGGATAGTTGTTCTGAACAGGTTTACTCCCATAGTTAACAGGGAGTAACTGTTTTCTCAGCCATTTATTTTTCTCTGACACTGCTAAAATGTTGCTGGGGGTGAGCAGATTGACCCCCGCCCACTCAGTGGCCTTTATGACGGTGCCAATAATCAGAGGAAGCATCAGCTACGTCAGTCATGCCTTCTGATGTTCTAGGCACTCTGCCTTATGGAGAGGTTTACCCATGTGTGGAATCAGACTCTGTCCCTTTAGAGGAGTATCTGGGGATAGTCTCATGACATTCAAGATTTCTGAAATGTCACCTTCTCAGTATATTTTTCCTGTAAGCTACTTTCCAATCATTCTCAGGTAGTCTAAAGAAACCACAAGAGTAGAACACCTCCATCTCTCGAGAGATGCCTAATTTTCAGAGCTTGATCTGAGCTAAACCAGCCAGCTCTCTGCCCACCACCTTCTTAGAACATCAGGAAGGAAAATTAAAAACTACAAATATATGCAAACAAAAAAAAGAGAACAACAATTCACATCTGAGCTGAGTTATCCTGCAAGTGCCAGTCGCCCGCTCAACAGAGAAACAGTCTTTTCTGATCATTATGCAGCTGGAATATTCAGAGCGTGAGGGATGGCTTAATAACAGCCTGGGAATTCCCACTTTGGAAATACATCGCCACCTGGTGTGCCAAAACAGCATTGCGTTTATTTTATTTCACTTTAAATTTTATTTCTATTTTTTTTAATCATCCTTATTAATACTGCCAGGAGAGGCAAAGAAGTGCCAATGATTTTTAAACCAGACAGTGATAAATTACTTAGAAAGTATAATGATAAAGCGTGCATTAAGGAAGTATAATGATAAAGCTTGCGTTTAAATAGTGGCTAATTATTTTGTTGAAGCTTTGTGCTTTAAAGAGGTCAAGCAATAAAGCAAAGGCTGAAGGAGTGACATAGTAGGAAAAATTGATGCGTTGGGCTCTGATGGCTGGGTTAATTTACAGATCTTTGATGAGAAATCTTACACAGCAACATGTGCCAGTTGGGTGATATGTTCTGGGAAGATTTGCAAAGGAAAGCGTCACAGTTTAGAGAAAGGAAACCAGCTAGTTCCCTCAGTAAGTGGCGCTCAAAATCTAAATGAATTTATGTTGATCCCATAGCATCGAAAAATCTACTCTAGCCAAACAGTTTCTGGTAAGCAATTAAGGCACATTTACCGGTTAGAAACATAAAGCATGATAAGGACTGGGTGAGTTGTTTACAGAACCTGTGTGTGACACAGGTTCGTGGGAGTGTGTGGTATCCACCCCAGTGCTCACCTGTCCTGAAAAAAGAGGAAAACCACAAGGCCTCTAAGGAGTTCTTGTCCTAGGAATTCATGACTACATTCTGAAAATCGTTCACTGCATTTTCGGAGCCCTTTCTCTTTGCACCAATGAGAAGGGCCCATGACAACATAATTGCACTTCATCTTTCTCTCCAACATGGTGATGCAGGTTAATCATCAGTTTTTCACACTACATTTAGTTTGAAACAACTATGGAAATTTCCAAAATCTGCCTTCAAAGGATAAACATTGGCCCTTTTTGAGGATCTTTGAGATAACATTGCAGAAACAAAATCCATACAAAAATTTTAGAAACTTGACTAGCAGGCCATGAGGATGTAAGTACCTGGCTGCCCAGGTCACCTCCCAGGGGGTACAGTGCTCAGGGATGCTCAGGCATCAGGAAACACTATTCTTGTAAGGGAACCCGATGCTTGGACATTCTGCCTTTTCTGCTTTGACTTCGCTGAACTTCCTGTGGCATTTGAAACCACCAAAGGCCCAGGTGGGAATTTTCTGAGCTCTCAGCTCCCATGACCATCACTTTCCTCCCTGTCCCCAGGTCTGTATTCTTTGTGGGCATCTCTGACCCTCTCAGGTCCCAGCAGGATGCGTGCTTTCAAATTCTGGGATGAGCACTCTGTCCTCTTCTTTCTATATGTCTTCCCCAGAAGCACCGTCTCCCAGGCCACACCTCACGTCTGCATCTCTAGTTAATATTTTAGAAGATCTTTCTGACCCCAGACGGTCCCCCACATGCATACGGCCTCAGAAAAACTCTGCACACTGCTCTTCCCCAAATAGCCCAGCACTAGTTCATGTTTCTGCTCAAACATCCTGTGGTCTGTTCACGGAAAACTTGAACCAGGCCATCTTCTCAGGGCCCTTGTCCTGCCCCCGCCTTCTGACTCTGTCTCTCTTCAGGCTGCCTGGTCCTGGGGCTCGGCGTAGGGCCTTCTGGTCCACGCAACCCTTTCTGATGAACAACCCATGGCAGCTTGACCAGTATTACCTGCCTGGGTCTTTCAACTCTCCTGAGTCACAGAACTCCTTGAGAATGTAACAAAACCCATGAACTCCCTTCCCAAATAACATTCTGCAGGAAGTTTTAAAAGTTTCTGGGCTTCCCTGGTGGCTTGGACGGTAAAGAATCTGCCTGCATTGTGGGAGACCTAGATTCGATCCCTGAGTTGGGAAGATCCCCTGAAGACAGGAATGGCAACCCACTCTAGTATTCTGGCCTGGAGAATTCCATGGACAGAGGAGCCTGACAGGCTACAGTCCTTGGGGTCACAAAATGTCAGATACAGCTGAGTGACTACCACTCACACAGACTACCTCTAGCCCTAACTTGGCTCCTCTGAGGTCAGGGAATGTCTGATTAAGATCTCTGACCAGAACATAAACATTTCTAATTGTTTTGCATATTTTGTCTTTCAATTTGACTTTTAATTCCCTTAGCACGAGATCAAGTCATGCACCTTTTTTTCATAATCCTCTTAGTTCTGAGTAGAGGTCTAGGTACACACAGCATATTTAACTACCGGTCAGTCGAAATTGTCCTGAAACAGTGCCAAGTCAACTCCATAGGCCAAGGTGTTATTACTCAAGGCTTTGATCAGGAGTCTCCATTCTAGAACCACAGGTCACTCACGTGATGAGTTCTTTCTTGAGATCTCTGGTGTGGAGCTTGGGTTTAGGGCTTGGTATGGAGGCCTCTCCAGAGAACTTCTTTTCCTCTAAATTTTCTAGAGAGCTCACTGGGTCTTTCTGGAAAAAAAAAAAAAATACAGAAGCACACAAGATGTTAGGAAACCCTGGAAAAACAATTGTATTTGAAGTCATCAGGGTCAAATCTGAGTTTTGGCTTAAAGACTTAGATGACATCCCCTCACCGGATTTGTACACAAAATAAATAAAATAATAAGGGTACACCCGGACTGCCATGGACTTTTATCCTTGGTAAAGAATGAGAAATTACAACTCACAGGCACAATTTTTGAAAGTTCACATGTTGGCAGATAAAACTACAGAGGAATTTCTTGAGCCATGTAAATAAGTTAATATTTTAATATATTAACTTCAATATATTTCAAGCTTTACAGTATAATAAACATTTCCTGGAGAACATGGAAATAGTTCTTTATGTACATAGTGTGCGAGTGTGCTAAGTCGTTTCAGTCATGTCTGACTCTTTGTGACCCCACATACTGTAGCCCACAGGGCTCCTCTGTCCTTGGTATTCTCCAGGCAAGAATACTGGAGTGGGTTGCCATGTACACAGTAGGCACTGGTAAAACAAAAGAAATTCTGCAAAAAATGAATCACACAAATTTTTAAATAGAGAATGAAGAAGTAAATTTAGCTTATTAGAATGTCCTTCCTGATATGCAAATAAGATTTAAACTATTTGCTTAAATGCACAGTGGTTGAGTCCACAATGTCTCAGCAGCGTTTAGCTTGATTTTTCTGGACACCTGTTTTTAGTCTCACATCAATCACTTCCTGTTTTCCTTTACCTCTTTTGCTAAGTTGGTTTTTTCCTCATGTTTTTACTCTCTGGATGGACTATCTTGTTGGATTATCATTAATTTTCATGGTCTTCTTTTAAGCTTAGTATTGATCCTGATTTCATAAGGAAATCTCATTGACCCTTTCACATCACTTATTTACCATCTGATATATTACTGTCAGGCAACTCATGATGGTTTCACTCAAACACATAATTAGTTTACTTTTATCGTTAAGCTTATATTCAGTAAATGTAATACTTTCTGGATTTAATATTAAAATGAGGTTAACTACTTTGCCAACAAAGGTCCATCTAGTCAAGGCTATGGTTTTTCCAGTCGTCATGTATGGATGTGAGAGTTGGACTGTGAAGAAAGCTGAGTGCCGAAGAATTGATGCTTTTGAACTGTGGTGTTGGAGAAGATTTTGAGAGTCCCTTGGACTGCAAGGAGATCCAACCAGTCCATTCTGAAGGAGATCAGCCCTGGGATTTCTTTGGAAGGAATGATGCTAAAGCTGAAACTCCAGTCCTTTGGCCACCTCATGGGAAGAGTTGACTCATTGGAAAAGACTCTGATGCTGGGAGGGATTGGGGGCAGGAGGAGAAGGGGATGACAGAGGATGAGATGGCTGGATGGCATCACTGACTCGATGGACGTGAGTCTGGGTGAACTCCGGGAGTTGGTGATGGACAGGGAGGCCTGGTGTGCTGTGATTCATGGGGTCGCAAAGAGTCGGACACGACTGAGTGACTGAACTGAACTGAACTGATCTATTAAAAAAAAACTGTCTCCTAAATCTCAAAAGTATTGATCCATTTAAGATGAGAAAATGATTTTGAGTTATTGAAGGCAAATCTCATTTAAATTGCATGGACATGACATTGCAAGGGTAAATACAATTTTAATCATTCTGAGTTGACACTCAAAATCAATGGAAAACAAAATCCGTGGATTTTCCCAATCTAAGAAGAATTCTAAGCCTTGATCTCAGTTATAAAGGCAAATGTAATTTCCTTAATTAATTACCTGGACAACAGTTCAATCGATTATTTTACACAAGACCACACAGTGGTGAAAACATGCATGAATGACCTCAAGGAACAGGATCTTCAGAGCAAATTAGTAAAACCTGGTTTGGTCTAATTTCTTTTTTCATATTAAATACTGAGTATTCCATTTTGAATTATTGATAAATGTTTGAAACTAGTAGCAGAAAATCATGTATCATTAAAAAACAAAGAGAAATGGGTGCTTGATGATCGTTGTCTATTAAGGTACAAGGAGAAGGGTTATTTTAATGCTGCTTCTGTGAAATATATAGAAAACAAGTGAATGATGCTTATGCTTTCACATTTCACAATGTGACTAGAGCAAAGCAATTCCTAATTATAAGAGTTTAAACTGGATACACTATTTTTAAAAAAAATATTATTTGCTATTTATTTGCTGTGCTGGGTCTTCATTACTGCCTGGGCTTTTCTCTAGTTGTGGCGAGCAAGGGCTACTCTCTAATTGCGGTGCGTGGACTTCCCATTGCAGTGGCTTCTCTCGTGGAGAGAAGCTTGTGGAACACAGGCTGTAGGCGCACAGGTGCTTCAGGAATTGCAGCTCCTGGGCTCCAGAGCACAGGCTCAGTAGTTGTATCGCACGAGCTTAGTTGCTCCGAGGTACGTGGGATCCTCCCGGACCAGGGATCGAACCCGTATCTCCTGCATTGGCAGGTGGATTCTTTACCACTGAACCACCAGGGAAACCCCCAGATACACTATTATCCATTTCATTTGGAGGTGCCTGGATTCAGCGTGGGTACTGTTTTTCACTATAATTTATAAAACGTCTTGGCCTTTTACAAATGTATATCCAATGACCTCTTCTGCTAAGTTGATATTTTGTAATGCTTTTACTCACTGGATGGAATCGCTATTAATTGATCCAAAAGCAATGTTGGATCATTACTAATTTTCATGGCCTTCTTTTCAGTTTAGTACTGATCCTGACTTCACAAGAAAGACAAAGAACAGACTTTGTTTTTCTGTTCAGATGTTAGATTTTTCACAAAAATGGCATAAAGCAGAAAAGAGCTATTTTATTATTTTCTTTGTGATAGGAATTAGCAAAGTATCTCTAAGAAGGCATGTACAGATGAACATATAAAGGTTATCAGCTGTTGTTTGTTGAATCTGCACACTGTAGAAGACAAGGGAATAAGAGATTCTGAAAGAAATAATCATCTATGAAAGCTTAACTTACTTGACTCAAATACATTCAAAATTAATTCTTGCAGAATATATGGTATTTAACTTAGCAAAGTAAAATGTGTTGCTGTTTCAACAGAATAATTTTATTGGATATGACCTTTTAAATATTTTGTAACTTCCTTAAAAAATTATGGAATCTTGGATATGCAATCGCATTATGAAATAATTGTCTCTCCCTTCCTCCTTTTTTTTTTCTTTTGGCTCAGCATTCTACCTCTAGAAACTTGCAGAGAGCATATGTATTAAAATACAGGTGACCCTCATTATAAGAATGTTTAATTTTGTTACTGAAGCATTGTATATCATATAAACTCCTAAATTGCATACCGTAAAAAATATGTCAACATCATTTGTCAGATTTTTTTTCAAAATTTATAGCATCCTTTTGAAAATAATAATTTATATTGGAGATACATAAGAGAAAATGTGGCATACATATATGTGTGTTTAGAGAGTGCATGGGTGCGATGAAATTCCTTTAATGTACAATAGGAGTTTATATTGATTTTAGTAAAAAGCAGAACATAATGAGAGCATGAATAACAGATAATAGCATCTGGCACTTTCAACATCTGAAGTCTTTGGAGAACTGACAGTTGAACAAAACTGACAGCTCTAGTTATTTCTCAGCACTTTCCTTTCGAGATAGTTTGAGTTTTTTCCAGATTCAGGATTTTTTTTTTAGGGGGCATCTGGACAGGCTATTTCACTGAGAGAGACAGACAATATTTTCTGAAAATTACCACCAAAATTAAGCAACTGTTGTGCATATGAACAAGATAACAATGAATTAGAAATAATCACCCAGTTTCTGGTCATGAGTATAGGCGTGAGTGTTGTGTGGGGTGGGGGGTGTGGGAGGTATGGGGGGGTGTGGGGGTATAGGGGGTGTGTGGTGTGAGGGTGTGTGGAGTGTGTGGAGTGTGTGGGGTGTAGGGTTGTGGGGTGTGTGGAGTGTGTGGGGTGTAGGGTTTTGGGGTGTGTGGAGTGTGTGGGGTATGAGGGTGTGTGGAGTGTGTGGGGTGTAGGGGTGTGGGGTGTGCGGAGTGTGTAGGGTATGGGGTGTGGGAGTGTATGGAGTGTGGGGTGTGAGGGGGTGTGGAGTTATGGGGGTGTGGGGTGTGTGGAGGGTGTGTGCAGTGTGTGGGGTGTGGGTGTGGGGTGTGTGGAGGGTGTGTGGGGATATGTGGGGTATGGGGCTTTGTGGGTGTGGGGTATGAGGGTGTGTGGAGTGTGTGGGATGTAGGTGTGTGGGTTGTGTGGGGTGTAGGGGTGTGGGGTGTGTGGAGGGTGTGTGGAGTGTGTGGGGTGTGGGTGTGGGGTGTGTGGGGGTATGTGGGGTACACGGCTGTGTGGGTGTGGGGTATGAGGTTGTGTGGAGTGTGTGGGATGTAGGTGTGTGGGGTGTGTGGGGTGTAGGGGTGTGGGGTGTGTGGAGTGTGTGAGGGGGTGTGGAGTGTTTGGGCTGTGGTTTTTGGTGTGTGGAGTGTGTGGGGTGTGAGTGTGGGGTGTGTGGAGGGTGTATGGAGTGTATGGGGTGTGGGGTATGAGGGTATGTGGGGTATGGGGTGTAAGGGGGTGTGGGGGTGTATGGGGTGTGGGGTGCAGGGTGTAGGGGTGTGAGGGGGTATGTGGGGTATGGGACTGTGTGGGTGTGGGGTGTGAGGGTGTGTGAGGGGGTGTGGAGTGTGTGGGCTGTGGTTTTTGGTGTGTGGAGTGTGTGGGGTGTGGGTGTGGGGTATGTGGAGGGTGTATGGAGTGTATGGGGTGTGGGGTATGAGGATATGTGGGGTATGGGGTGTAAGGGGGGTGTGGGGTGTGAGGGTGTATGGGGTGTGAGGGTGTGTGGGGTGTGGGGGGTATGAGGGGTATGGGGTTGTGTGGGTGTGGGGTGTGAGGGTGTGTGAGAGGGTGTGGAGTGTGTGGGCTGTGGCTGTAGGTGTGTGTGGAGTGTGTACGGGGTGTGGGGTGTAGGGTTGTGTGGGCTGTGTGGGGGCATGTGGGGTCTGGGGTTGTGTGGGTGTGGGGTGTGAGGGTGTGTGAGGGGGTGTGGAGTGTGTGGGCTGTGGCTGTAGGTATGTGTGGAGTGTGTATGGGGTGTGGGGTGTAGGGTTGTGTGGGCTGTGTTGGGGGCATGTGGGGTCTGGGGCTGTGTGGGTGTGGGGTGTGAGGGTGTGTGGAGAATGTGAAGTATGTGGAGTTGAGAGCAGCCCAGGTTCACAGAGCACCCTGGGACCCTGAGCAGCATCTCGGCAGAGCTCCCGGGAAGCACAGCCAGGACCATCCGTCCCTGGTTTGCATGGTCACTGGCCATGTTCTGCACCCGGGCTCAGAACTCTGGTCCTGCCATCCTGAGATGGCACCTGGTCCTGCCACCCAGGCCCATTACTTAATTTCTATATGACCAAAGAACAGCAAGTTCACTCCATCTGGCTTCAATTTCCTTCTCTAGAAACTTTGGTAATAATCCTGCTCTTCAGATTAGTCAGGAGAATCAGACACTGTGGAGAAAGAGCCATCATCCTTATTCCGACTCAGTGTGGCCACCCTCTGAGGGGTGTTGCGTTGCGTTGTACCTTCGCAACGAGCACATTGACTACCACCGATTTCTACAAAATAATAACTATTGAGCATCACATTTCTCTTTCTGGGTCAGAACAGAATGTGAAAAATACTCTTTCTTTCACACATGTAAATCACCTTGGCATGGACTCAGGAACAAAGAGCAGGGGTAAGGAACTGTCCCAGGGCTTACGGGGATTCAGAAGCACTTTTGTGTGTGTCCCGCAGGGATAGCGCCCAGCAGTGAACCACCCCCGCTCAGACCCTGACAATAGGCACTGAGCTTAAAAACTACCTTGTCAACTCAAACCTAGTGCAAGCTCTAGGACTCCAGGAACTCAGGATCTCCAAAGCCGTCTTTGTTCTTGTTATAACATCGAACTTCCAGTAGCTTGTCAATCCCAGATATCAGATGTGTGTTGTGTGCTAAGTCACTTCAGTCATGTCTGACTCTTTGCGACCCCAGGGACTGTAGCTGGCCAGGCTCCTCTGTCCATGGGATTCCACAGGCAAGAATACTGGAGTGGGTTGCATTTCCTTCTCCAGGGGATCGTCCCAACCCAGGGATCGCACCCATGTCTCTTATGTCTCCTGCATTGGCAGGTGGGTTCTTTGCCACTAGCTCCACCTGGGAAGCCCAGATGTCAGATACTTAGGTTGCAAGTTGTAGCAGTGAGCCTGCACTAGCAGACCTGAAGGAAGTAAGCCACTCTGAAAAGAGCAGACGTCTAATCAAAATGATCCATCTTCCCCATGACTGCACTGGGATGTCAGCTCCATCAGCATTAGATAGGAATGGACCCCAGCTGAATCCACAAAGCTGCCCAGATGACTCCTCACATGTTTCTAAGGAGAGAATATTTGTTATGAGACTTTACTTTCTGCTAAGTGTTAAGAAGTACACATAGCCAAGGAGGTCCCCAAGGGACCTACTCAACCCCTAAGTGGCAGGAATGCCCAGAATATAAGGAGTACCCTGCAGACATTGCTACAGACATTATGGTGGTGGTTTACAGCTAAGTCATGTCCAACTCTTGCAACCCCATAGGCTATAGCCTGCCAGGCTCCTCTGTCCATTCCCAGGGATTTTCCAGACAAGAATACTGGAGAGGGTCACCATTTCCTCCTCCAAGAGATCTTCCTGACCCAGGGATCAAACCCACATTTCTTGCATCTCTTGTGTTGGCAGGCAGGTTTTTTACCACTGAGCCATCAGAACCTGTGTCAAACGACACAAAGACCCTGAAAGGGAGCAAGAACCCACTTTGCTTTGTTACTGGTGGGGACTGGACCGGATGTCTGACCCTGTGCAAGCAGAAAGAAGACTTGGGGTGAACAGTGACCATGGCTGGTATACAGAGGGGTTGCAAGGATGAGGAAGAGAAAGTCCAAGCCCCCAGCACATGGCACCAAGCCTCTCCAACGTGGGGGGTTTCATCCCAGTGGACTCGCCTAAGAACAAGGATGCACTAACGGTCACTCTGTAAGGGACCATCCTCCGTGCCACACATTTTTGACTGGACCTCCAGGTCTCATAGCTGGGATTCAGTTCAGTTCAGTTCAATCACTCAGTCGTGTCCGACTCTTTGCGACCCCATGAATCGCAGCACGCCAGGCCTCCCTGTCCATCACCAACTCCTGGAGTTCACTCAGACTCACGGCCATCGAGTCAGTGATGCCATCCAGCCATCTCATCCTCTGTCGTCCCCTTCTCCTCCTGCCCCCAAGGCTTAGGTGCCCTCATTTGGGAGTGGTTTAGGCAGGAGACTGATTGGCAATAGAGGGGGTCTTCTGGACTGGGGGTGTCCCTGACTCAGAAGAATCACCATCCTTGCTCTCATCTGGGCTGTGCTTCCAAAGGATCCACCCCCACCACCTCATCTCCACCTCGGACCCCAGTGTGGAGTGATGGCAAGTGTGAATGTAGGCACATTTCTGGATTATACGGCAATGACAAAAACAAGGTGTAACCTTGGGGACTTTGCACAAGCTGACTAGGGAATGCAGAGGAGGACAGAGACACATGTTCACCAATTCTCAATCACCACCTGAGGCAAACCAGCTTCTTACACTTTGCAGGGTCTGTTTTACATTAAAGTTGGATGTGTGTGATTTAAGAAAATTTTTCTAAAGTAGTGTTATGATAGATTAACTCAAACCATCCCTAAATACTTGGGTGAACTTTTAAAAGCCAAAGAAAGGACAGTGACTAAGCCCCGCATGGCATAATCTAACTGGAACCTGCTGCTGTAGGAGATCCCTGCCCTCCTGGGAAGGTGTGGCTGGTGGTGACGGAGACGCAGAGCTGCCTTGGGTCCTGGAGGCTCCTCCAGGCCACTCCCCCTCCAGCTATTCTGCATGCCTGCTTGACTGCTCACTCATCCAGGAGCTTGGCTACAGGTTGGTTCTCCTACCAGACGGGTGTCCTACGTCCTCGGGGCCAGTCTTACTGGACATGGGGATGCCAATGAAAGTGTGTGTGGGGGGAGGGTGGAAGGGAAGGACAGAAGGGGAACAGAAAACACCCCAATTTTTTGATCACTGCCATTGACACTGACTCATGCCCAGAGATGTTAAGGAAGATGCTCAAGTCACACAGGGAACTATACTCAGTATTATGTAATAATCTGTAAGGGAAAAGAATCTGGAAAAGAATACACACACACATACACATATATATGCAGAGTGAGTAGGGTTAGTCACTCAGTCGTGTCCGACTCTTTGTGACCCCATGGACTGTAACCCGCCAGGCTCCTCTATCCATGGGATTTCCCAAGCAAGAATACTGGAGTGGGTTGCCATTTCCTCCTCCAGGGAATTTTCCCGACCCAGGGATCGAACCCCAGTCTCCTGCATTGCAGGTAGATTCTTTACCATCTGAGCCACCAGGGAAGCCCATATATATGTATATATATGTGTATGTATATGTATCTGAAGCATTGTGCTGTACTCTTGAAACTTATATGATATTGTAAACCAACTATACTTCAATAAAAAATAAAGTATATGTTAAAATCAAATTAGCCTCCCTCCAAAGTCTCTGAGCTTCACATATCTGAAAAAAGGGGGGTGATGCTTACTTCCAAATGTCTACTTCAGTTCTTCAAACGTGTCAGCTGGCAAGCACCAAGCACTTCCCTAGGACAGACAGCCTTGCAGGAAGGCTGGGGTCACATGTGCAGTGACCCAGAGTCTAACCAGTGGAGGGTGTAGCCGTGAACTCTTTGGAATGACACTGAGTCGGGGCTCATCAGACCCACCCCAGGGGGCTCCAGCCATGAGAGGAAGCTGATGTCTTCCTGCACAACATCTGACTTCCGGGGTGACTCCACCTCCAGGGATAACCCAGCTCACAGCTCTGGGGTTGCCACAGCTTGGACACCCGATAGCCAGGATCAGTCCCTGGACTACAGCTCTGCATGGAGGGATGCCCACACCATCCCTCCATGAAACCACGGAAGGGAATTTGACAAGAAGCATCCCTGTACAGATTTGCTCTCGTGTTCCAGCCTCTGGTGCAGAGACACATGGGCTCACGGCTCACAGGCTGCCGTGTCCCAGGATAGATGACACCACCTCTCAGTGCATACAACTCAACCCTTAACGGTGATATGACAGACTCTAATGACATCTCGTTTTAGGCAAGGGATGGGAAATGTTGAATTCATTTGTAAATATCTCCTGAAATTTAAAATCATCGCTTTACCAAAATCAAAAACCAGCTACAGAATTACGTGTTATCTAAATAGGATGGTGAGAAATGTGCAGGAGGAATAAGTGGACCACACTATCCGATCACGCTCTGTCTCCAACTTATTGACTGACACTGGAACAGTACCTCTTTCTCCTCCTCCGTCTTCCCGTGGGCTTTGCTATAGTTGATGGGCGTGTCCCAGCCTTCGTGGTCACACAGGGCCTGGTAGAAGGCAGCGTTGACCAGAAGGCTGCTGGTTTTGAACGGGGAAGAGGAAGCAGTTGGAACAGAAGGGTTAGTGGAAGTTAGGGGTGCAACTTTGTCCAGGATTCGAGCTTTTTTCATGCTTAAGTCCAACGTGCCATTCTCATCCACTTCTATCTCGGCCCCCTGTGTATAACAGGAAACAAAAAAAAAAACCATGTAAGCAGTTTGCAGTGGTAGCCTGGCCATGTGGGGCTTTTAAGGGATCATTTTAAATGCAAGCTTTTATGGAAGTATATCTGATTTTAAATCTCGCTTTCTGATTCGCTTTGGTTAATGTTCAATTCTTAGGCAGACTTTTCAGAGCAGCCCCATTAGGGAGTTTCGTGTTTCTGGGTTTAAGCAATGTAAGCCTAAATATAAGTAAGATGGTCCAAATACTAAATGTACTGGCTAAACATATTTTATCTTTTTTTTTTTAAGTTTAGCTTTAAATCTTCCTTTCTAGTTTGCAGAATTATCACTCCCAATTCATCCTTTAAAGCATTAACACTGGAGTTAATAAAGAGACACACTATCCCCCTCCCAACATGAAAAACATGCAGAAAATAACCAGCTGGGAGAGAATTTTTATTGGGAAATATTAGAACCATATTAGATTACTGTGACAGTGACATTTTACCCTGAGTGACTTGAACCAGAAAAGCTTGGTTAACTCATGGGGGGTGGGCTGGGGGAGGTGGGCAGTGCACGCCTAGTTCCCCCTCGGGGACGTGAGGTGGCAGCTGGCAGCATGACCAGGGTGGGGGTAGGAGGTTAAGCTCTACACTGAAAACTCCAGAATAAAGGTGATTATTTTCCAGATACTCAGTATGAGACTTTAATTCTGCCTCACGACATTTCTCCTCGGGAGACCTTGGCTGAGCTTCGTTTTGTTTTTAAGGTTCAAGTGCCAACAAGGTCCCCATGCATCCTGGCCCTTCTGCAAGTCACGTGCCCGAGGATGGTGTGCATGGTCCTGAATCGTGAACGCTGCCAGACAGTAACTCCCAGGACTCTCGGAGAGTGAGCTTTTTACCCTCCTAAGTGGGTCAAAGGAATACCTTCCCAGGGTTCTCATTGCCGTCCGTCAATTCACAATGAACTTCTAGACAATGTCTCTCCTCTGTTTCTTTTGTCTGGAAAAGCAGGAGACTTCCCTGAATATGTTCCTAAGATCCCTAACAGCTACTTCCCAGAGGTTTATTTTAACCCCCCAGTTACACTCTGCCCTTATCCCCTCCCCAACGTTCCCACTGAGATGAGGTCCACTGTACTGTTGCTGAATTAAAAAATAAAAGCATCTCTTCTGTCTGCTTGTTTTACCTGCAAAGTTTTTGTTCTCAATCTCTCAGGTAAAGATGCTTTACGATATCTATGGGAGGTAAATACACTTCTAATGTATTTGTACTAAGATGCTTTCGTCCTGTCTTTCTGTCCTTTTTAGTAAATAGTTTAATCTCCTGTGATAGTTTTAAGCCCTGAATTTCACAGTAGAGCTTATCCAGGATAATAACTTAGTAACCACCACATCTTATGCCATCTGTATAATATCAAATACATTTTTATACCAGCATTAATAAACCTTAGTTACAAAAATCCAAGATATTAACCATATCTGTGCTGCACACTCTCTCCACAATACAGTGCAGTCTGCCACAAGCACATCAAAACAACTTTTGGCTTCAATGCTGATATGTAACTATAGCAATGAAACAGAGCTATAGCAATCAAGTTTAATGGCCAATGTAAAGTAAAATGCTAAATATTGTAGTTGCTGACATTTTTTTCATAAAAAAATTAAAAAAACTTGGGTTAAGACTGCACAACCAACATTCACATAAAATTCCAGACCTCTGTGACAGATGGCTTAGGAAAAGGGAGCCACGTGACTGGGCTGCAGCATTTTATAGTGCAAAACCCATAAATAGTGCAGATTCGAGCTTGCTGAAAAAAAAAATACCAACTATTCCAAGACAACACTAATATATATTTTAGTTTCTACAGGGAACTACAAAAAAAAAAAAAAAAACTTCCAATGAGTAAATGAGAAAAAAAAAAACAGAGATTCTCAGAGTTGTGGTGGTTCTACATGTTGAGTAATCATAGGTTGATCGAAAAAAAAAAATCATTCCTAATGTTTGAAAGAGGTGGTTTTCTGTGCCCCGCGCCCCAGCCGGCTGCTCTGAGCACCTGACCGTGCTGGGGAAGGGGAGGGGGTAGCAGGCGGCCATGCGGGTACAGATGGGCTTTAAGTGAGCTCACAGATGCACTCGACAATTACACACAGCACCAGAGAAGGGCCCCTTTCTGCCCATGGATGGGTGGATCACACGTTTACTGCATGGATTTCATTCAGAGCAGTATCAATAGACATCATTTCTCTCTGTGCTTGAAACTCCACATGGCAGGGCAATGAGGAGGGGGTGGTGGTGGTGGGAGAGGCCATAGGAGGGGGAGAGGACAGCCCTACCCAGACAGGGATCCCCAGCCTGACTACTAAGATGCTCATTTCTCAAAGGGCTTAGATCTTATTTGAATTTTAAACTTCTTGAGCCTGGTCTAACACTGCTCATATACTCTCCAACTTCGGAGCAACATCAGTGACCATGTAATTCAGCCACTTCTTGGTTAGAGATATTCCCTGTCAGGTGCTGATTTTCAAAAGGATTGAGAAAGCACATAACATTTTCAAGCCAGTATATTTAGGGCAAAAGAAAATGGAGAAATCTAGTGTCGCTGCCTTCAAGAAGCTTATTTGATGCATATAGGACATTTTTAGTGAAATTGACTACAAATTATTATTTTACTTTATGTAATGTATATATAAATTATACAATTATAAATTATTATTCAGCTGAAAGTTGAGGTGATTATCTATTATAAGCCTTATCTGTACTATAAAATCAGTAGTGACTCAGATGTCTGCCAAAAGAGGGACAATATTACACTGTACTTATTAACTGGCACATTATGTGATCAGTAAAATGATAATTTCAAGGACTTTGTTTCAACAGGGAAAAGACTTATGTCACTGAAAGCAGGAGACAACCTGGAATTTTGATTACACTTACAACTAGAGAAAATGGGAAGAAAATCGTTTTCTGAAGAAGAACAAAAGGGAATCACATAAATTCTTGCAAGGATAGGCTAAGGGCTCTTTTCCTCAAATATTTCCAAGGAAAATGATAATACTATATTGTTTCAAAAATAAAAAAATTATCTTACATTCAAAGATGGTGACAAAGTAAATAAAAAAAACAAAACTGTAATTTTACTTTAAATGTTCTGATTATGAAAAGCATTAACTTCCAAGGTGTTGGTAGAATAAGATAGCCTTGTTTTCCTCATTTGGCATATTCTCCGTTGTTAATAAGGAGAGGTTGAACCACCTCCTCGTTTTGTGACAGCGCTAAGATGAGTGCAAGAGGAGGGGGTCTGCAGACGGGTTTCTGCTCCATCTCGCCACTAAGGCTCTTCTGTTCCTGATTCAGGGGGCGGAAACATCTTCTTCATATTGGAAGTCCTCTGAAACATGTTTTCAAAGTAGGCAGGGTACTGAATACAGTTCACTGTGCTATACAGAAAGTCCTTGTTAACGATACCCTGCCTACTTTGAAAATATGTTTCAGAGGACAAGTGTGTATATGTTAACCCCAAGTTATTTATAGCACAGGGCACTCTACTCAATAATCTGTAATGACCTATATGGGAAAAGAACCTGAAAAAGAAAGGATATATGTGTATGTACAATTGAATCAGTTTGCTGTGTACCATGAACTAATACAACACTGTAAATCAACTATAATATAAAATAAAAATTAAATTAAAAATCGAATTAATATAAAAAAATAAAATCCTCTTGCTTATCCTCAAAAAAGGGTAACCAGGTACTAACAATAAACAAACTGGGACTTCCCTAAGGTCCAGTGGTTAAGACTCTGTGCTTCTTCTACGGGGGGTATGGGTTTGGTCCCTTGTCAGGGAACTAAGATCACACATACCTCAAAAAATAAAATGAATAAATGAATAAAATAAATGAACTGAAAACATCTTATTCTTACTAAATAGCAATTGAATATTAATATTAATGCTATTAAGAGTATGACTCGTGAGATATACTAATAGAAATCCTGTGATGGAATTCAGAAGAGAAGTAAGTGACTGAAAGAAGGTATAAAATTAAAGTGTTATTTAGTCTCTCAGTCATGTCTGAATCTCTATAATCTCATGGACTGTAGCTCACCAGGTGCCTCTGCCCATGGGATTGTCCAGGCAAGAATACTGAGTGGGTTGCCATTCCCTCCTCCAGGAGATCTTCCTGACCCAGGGATTGAACCCAGGTCTCCTGCATTGCAGGCAGATCCTTTACCACCTGAGCCACCAGGGAAGCTAAATTTACAATCTTTTCCCCTAAATCTTTGTCTGACACTTAATGTCATAGTGAAAACTCTTGGTAGACCAGTAGTTTGTACACCAGGGAATGATAAATTCATCAAGGAGATCAAAAGTTAGGCAAGAATTCAAGTTTTATCTCCAACAGTTGTAGCTGTGCCATTCAGGAGCAATTATTTAATATTTCTGCACTACTTTCTTCACCTGCAAAATGAGATGCCATTCAAGTATTCCTGGACTTCCCTGGTGGCTCAGACAGTAAAGAATCCACTTGCAATGAAGGAGACCTGGGTTCGATCCTTGGGTTGGGAAGATCCCTTGGAGAAGGGCATGGCAACCCACTCCAGTATTCTTGCCTGGAGAATTCCATGGACAGAGGAGCCTGACAGTCTACAATCCATGGGGTCGCACAGAGTCAGACATGACTGAGTGACTAAGCACACGGTACATTATGTGCAGAGGGCTCATTTATAGTGCCTGACACATAGTAGGTATTCAGTAAACAACACAACTGATAATAATCATAATTTGATTGGGTTTTTGGACTCTAAGAGATCTCCCTATGCCGTTCTACACGGAAGCAAAGAGGTGGTTTCCCCACACACAGCACTGGTTCTCTGAGATCCTGACTACAGTCCCTCAGAGCAGTTCACTCACGTTGTGCGCAGCATCTGACTTCACATTAAAGTTACTGAAAAAGGCTGATTTTGGATTCTAACCATCCCCAGAGCCGCCGGGCTATTTCTGAGAGAAGGCAGCAGGAGTGGAGATGTGATAGCGTGTTGTTTCTCGGCCTTGTTCAAGCACAAAACAGACTTTGAACTTTAAACATTTCAAGCAAGTGTCAATTTTTTGTTTTCTTTTAAGGCACACTGTGCATATGCCACTTTGTCTAAACAGGTGGGGAAAACACCAAAACAAACAACAGAACACTTGGCAAGCGGCAGGGATTGGGATAAAGATAGACTGTGTGCCTGTTCCTACCTCTGCTGACGAGGGAGGAGGAGCAGGAGGAAGGTGGGGAGGAAGGAGGATGGCGTGGACCCCGCAAACCCCCGCTGCTCACTCCTCCTGCTGCCTGGTTGTCCTCAGCCCTGTGCTTATCTCAGGAGCACCATCTCCAGACTCAAGGGGGAATGTCTGAAGCTGTGGTCCACCTATGTTTTGCAAACTCACAGGAATTCCACATGGAAATGAAGCACAGGCTACAAATCTCAGGACCAAGGACAGTTCCAGTATCACACTATGGCTCATGCTTCAAACAAGTGTCTGTAACCACAATGATCTCCACTTGGTATTGCTATTACTAATTTTTCTCTGACTTGATTTCTCAAAGAGATACTTAAAACACCCACAGGTGATTTAGGCAGTGTGGACATGCTGTGTAAGTGCTGGATTGGATTTTAACAGGAGCTGTTCTTTCTAAGATCTACTTTTAGGATGTAGTGAATGTGAGCTCAGGCAGCGACTGAGAGCGTTTGCCCTGGCACCTCCACCCAGGGCTGGGCGGTGAAGGAGGCGTGTGGGGTAGGCAGACACTCAGGCTGAGAAACTCGGAAAGGAGAACACTTCAGAATGTTCATAACGTTCTTCATTGTTTTTGGAAGAGGTTCTCTTGCCTCCCTGAGGTTTGCCTCTGCTGTCTTATCTTACACATGAGTAGGGATTTTGCATATCACGAATTCAGTTATCCTGCCAAACTTGGGGTGAGTTATGACTTTGCACATAGCTTGAAAGAACTTGTATTAGCCCTGATGAGTGGGTATGAAGCCAGTCTCAAGGTCAGTGTCCTTTGGCTTGATTTTAACAAAGTCATGCCCACATGCAAGATTCGTAACTTGTTCTCCTCTCGGGCTCTTTAAACAACTTCCAAGAAGCTCACTGGAGGAAGGAAAGGACCAGACGGAGGCAGAAGAAAATAAATCCTTTGTCAAAGTTCTGGTCAAATTCCCTATAGAATCACCCACACCTCCCCGGGACCTCAGGAAAGGCCCCTCTGAAGACCTTGCTCTCCTCCTGCAGTGACAACTTATTTTGTCCTTCTTTAACCGTAAGATCCTTGAAGACAGGGTCTCTGAGGGACTCTACTCTGTTGGGCAGCCCAGCACCTACGGACTCTCCAATTGGGACAGCTGAATCCTCCTGCCAGAATCTCTCTAGTCCATCAACAGTGCTTCTATGCTCAGCTCCAGAAGTTGAGAATGGGGGAAAGCCATGTATTTCTATATCCTGTTTTCCGAACTAGGAACTCAAGAGGTCTCTGAATTCTAATCAGCAAAAACAAACACACCAAACACCCACCATGAAGGAAGCCCCGCATCCTGGTGGAGAGAGAATCAGGCTAGTATTCAGTGCGGAGCGAGACTGTTTACACTTAATCCTACGTGAAACAAAGGGCACGGAGCAGAGGGCATTGTGGACAACAGAAACGGCAGGCACAGGGCACTGCTGCATTGGAGCCCATATTTCAGGGTTAATTACTTTGGCTTTTTCTCTCTCTCTCTCTTTTTTTTTTTTTTTGCTACAATAATTACTTTTTGTGGTTTCGGGAATGTATGAGATTCTCTTTTAAGGTCAGAAAATAGAATCCAACCAGGATAGAACTCTGCAAATCGTTACAGTCGTGTGCAAATGCAGGCGTGGAGGAGGGTGACACAAGGTAACCGTGCAGGGGGCCACACTGATCCTGTTTACCACCCACGATGTCCAGCGAGAAACGTTCATGGGAAAAAGGTTTTGAAAACTGCCAGCATCACAGGTTCTCTAAAAAACCGACTGCCACACTTTCTGGCCCTTCGACTCTTAGGGTCTCATCCGTGGCGGGGCTCCTGCAGTTAAGGTGTGGTTGACAGTTTGGGGGCTCAGACATTTGGGGGGTTCCTGTCATCTTTGTTGGATTCACTGCTTGACTTCAGCAATTGATAGAACGTGGAGAATACAAAGGTAAAAGGTGAAGGAACCAAACTGTACCTATCCACGTAGAGCCTTCACCCTACAACCACTCACTTAAGCAAAGTTAAGTAGCGTTAACCATTATAACGCTGGCGCTATTATTATGTGTGCATGTGTGCTCAGTTGCTATAGTCGTGTCTGACTCTTTAAGACCCCATGGACTGTAGCCCACCAGGCTCCTCTGTCCATGGGATTCTACAGGCAAGATTACTGGAGTGGGTTGCTATGCCCTCCTCCAGGAGAGCTTCCTGACCTAGGGATCAAACCAATGTCTCATGTACTACAGGTGGATTTTTTACTGCTGA
Organism: Bos grunniens; assembly: GCF_055505025.1. Taxonomy (NCBI): domain Eukaryota; kingdom Metazoa; phylum Chordata; class Mammalia; order Artiodactyla; family Bovidae; genus Bos; species Bos grunniens. The sequence continues at coordinate 61,195,841 of NC_141178.1, read as the reverse complement.
GTCACCAGGGAAGCCCCTTTTTTCTTACAGGACAGCCTAAACTGACAATAAAGCAAATAAGAAGGAAGACAGTTTAGTACCACTCCAATGAGCTGCACATTAGAATATCCCTTTAAAAAGGAGAAATGTATTCAGGTTTTTAAAATTTAAGAATTTAAGAATAACCAAAGTTACATTCTAAAGGACCCAAAATCATTCATTTATGTAAATAATCTCTGACTGTGATTTCTGGGGAAATTGGAGTTTTCTTTATATTTTTGAGGCAATGTGTTTTTCTTTGTTTAAGGAACTCATTTGTTTAAAACGATTTTTGAGTGGTTTTTGGCCACCAACTCTTCCTGGGGTTTACTTGGCTCAGACCTGTCCAGAAGCTAATTCTGATTCTTCTGTCAAATGCGCCATGCCACTGTGCGCCCTGCTCTCCTGAAGGCCTGGCATGCACACAGGTGAGCAGCTGACTGCACCGGGATGGGCTGAGCTTAAAGGGAAAGGGGAGCGAATGCCTGTGCTCACGGAGTTTGCGTTAGAGTTTAACCGGGGCATCTTCCACCCAGAGCAAGGGGAACTCTCTTCTCTAATCACCACTTCTTTGGTGGCTCAGACGATAAAGAATCTGCCTACAATGCGGGAGACCCAGGTTTGATCCCTAGGTCTGGAAGATTCCCTGGAGAAAGGAATGGCTACCCACTCCAGTATCTTGCCTGAAGAATCCCATGGACAGAGGAGCCTGGCAGGTTACAGTCCATGGGGTTGCAAAAGTTGGACACAACTGAGTGACTAACACTTTGACTTTTCTCCAAACCAGCCTGGGCATGCTCTGTCAGCTAGCTTCTCCCAGCTAGGTAGGAAAACAATTTCTTTTAACAGCTTTCCATGTAGACAGAAGTTGCTGGCTCTAGCTGCCTGCAGCCAGTTCTGGCACCCCATCTGATGGTCACTGTTACTCTGAAACATCACGACTCCCTCCTCAAAAGCCAACACACAAAGGATCTTTGGTTTTTATTTTCATCAAGACATCCTAAACACAGATGTCTACTTCTCCTTGTTAGTTGGAGAGGAGAGGTTATTAGAGAAAGGTGATTAATTTTGTGAGCTCCAGAAAGATGGGGATCTTCAGAAACTTCCTAGAATTTGGTTCTGGATTTGAATTTGGGCCCTGAGCTCTCAAGAGCCCTTGATCCTTCTCTTGTTGACTTAATGGACCCAGGTTTTATGATGTCCTTTGAGAAAAACGACAGCATCTCAGACCATTTTATGTTCTATGATGGTTCCACACACAGTAATGAGACGTCATGAATTTTGCCATGTTTTACAAGTGGCGGTTTCATTAAATACATCTTACCATCTTTGATTCTCAGACAGCGAACAGTCTCTGCTGTTCAGACAGATTCTAGTGCTGTCTGTGTTCATGCCGCTGTGGCCAAGACTCCAACACAAAAAGAGGTTTAGAATCCACTGGGCTCCCCAGCCAGTCTCCACACCCCCCACCCAGCTTCCTTGCACAACCTGCAAATGAGCCATGGTCTCCCTGCTCCTTGAATCCATCAGGCTCACCCCTTCCCAAAGACAAAGGGGGCCAGGCCACGGAGGTGGTGAGCATGGCCAGGATTGCGGAGGCAGCCTATCCTCACGGCGAGCCGCTGGCCCCCCTCCGGGCTCTTGGCCTGCCTACCTTGGCGTGCAGACCCTGCTGTCTGTTGGCGAGGATGTCGGCGGCTTCCCGGCAGCGGGTGGACAGGTTCAGGATGGCCGCAGCTGCTGCGATGTGGGTGTCTTCACTGCGCTGGCCGGAGCCGTAGGAGCTGGCACGGCCTGGGCTCTGTGTGTGGGCGCCTGCACTCGGCAGCCGGGGGGGAAATTTCCCTGGACTGGAAAAATGCTTCGCTGTTGAAGAGAGATTTGATTAGCAATTGCACAAACATGGATTTACTCATTAAATAGACTTGTTTGAAAGACAGAACTTCTTGCATGAAAATACGTGAAGAATACACAGAAACACAATCCATTCTCTCTGTGTACCTTAAATGAATGTTATTCAGATTGGTTTTCACTGGAGTTCATATATCAAACAAGGTGACTGCGGAGAAGGAAGGCCTATTCTCTTAATATTTTTTGTATTTATACGTTTTATGAGAAAAACTCTAACTCAGGTGACTGGGCACGTGCTCTGGCAGCACAGGTGGTAAAAAAGGTAGATTCAAGTCTACGCTAGTGAAACTTATCAGGGACTAGAGAGGCTTAAGGCCACAACACCCACAAACAGTGTAGGTACGAGAATCAGCGATCCCTGCGGAGGAAATGGACTGCTTCATATTTGTTCTCACACCAACAATTTATACTTAGATTCAGAATTGCATGCTTTGCTATTTGTTATGCGGGTTTGTTTTGTGCTTAAATCAGTAGCAGTTTCTCTTCCTCCAACTTGGTGGACCTGAGGAGATGATGAAGCTTTTTTTTTTTTTACTTCATTTTTGTGTTCAGGCGCAGGGCAGCGAGTAGGGGATAGACTGAGCCCAAGTTCTCAAGGTGAACAGAAAAGCACTGAGTTATCAAGGCTGAGTCTTCCCTTATGCTTCTGCTATGGGTACCAGGGTGTCCCTGAGAGAATTAAAGATGTTTCTCTTTACTCTGGGTGTTTGCAAACATCATTCAGGGACCGGGAGGCACATCCAAAATTTAATGTGGGCTATAAAGGCATTTGGCTGTTTTACTGAATGTAGTGTTTATTTTAAATGTTTGATCATTATTTTTCATAAAATATAGTTTAAAGCATTACCAAATGTTATTCCTGTAGTTATAAAAATGTCACTGAAAATTCTACTTTTTAAACCAGTATCCATATTATATGAATATTTAGAAGGCTCTTATTAACTAGTTTCACCTGAATTAAATATATATGTATGTGTGTCTATTTTATATATATATAAAAGAAAACTGTCTGCATATAGATACAAAACACTGTGTGTGTATTTGTGTGTATAATTTTCCCCTTGAATCTAATAGGTTGTCAGTGGTCACCTATGTTGGTTATACTTTATTTTTAGTAAGAAGGTAAAACAATCTTTTAGAGTACAATATATTCTAATTGATGGACACACTCCTCCCTAGTCTGTTTAGCCACTGTTGGGTTTTATACCGCATTCAAGTTCTTTGAAAAATTTGGTGATTCATATCACAGAAGGGAGAAACATTCTGTGTTCCTAAGAGCACCACATCTAGGTAACTATGTGTCAGATCAAAGGGAGCCCAGGGACCTGCACAACACTGTGAAAAATTCATGGTCTATGGAGGACTCCAACTGGAGGATTATTTCCCTTTGTAGAAATCATTCCTAGATTTATCCCCAGGTGAAAAATCTCACCTACTCATTAGAATATTCAAGGACTCTAAACAACTGGAGAGAACTATTAGTAAAAACATCAAGTTTTATGTGTTACAAGTGCCTTTGCATTATGACCGTCCATACAAATGTGTCATTGTTAGAGAATGAACACATTTCTGCATTAATTCTTAAATCTGTGGGTGAACATCTCCATAGCCACACTTTTTTTTTCCTAGTAAAATCTTGATTTTTGAATTATGAGTTTCCTCCTAGACCTTTCACTTTTTCTCCCACCTTAAGCCTGAAAGCTTTTGCTAATGCAAGTAATACTTTAAGTAGTATTTCGCTATTTTACCTATTGCTGCTGCTACTGCTAAGTCGCTTCAGTCGTGTCCGACTCTGTGCGACCCCATAGATGGCAGCCCACCAGGCTCCCCCGTCCCTGGGATTCTCCAGGCAAGAACACTGGAGTGGGTTGCCATTTCCTTCTCCAATGCATGAAAGTGAAAAGTTAAAGGTGAAATCGCTCAGTCGTGTCCAACTCTTAGTGATCCCATGGACTGCAGCCTACCAGGGTCCTCCATCAATAGGATTTTCCAGGCAAGAGTACTGGAGTGGGGTGCCATTGCCTTCTCTGATTTTACCTATTAGATTTTCATAATTTTAATATGAATTAAAATTACTGTATTATAATAGCTATTGCAGTTTTCAGTGTACTAAACCCAATCCTGGCTAAATGAGAATTAAATATTTTGTCAGAATTACTGTATTTAGATTCAACAATGGCACCATATTTGTAGAATAATTAAAACACAAACTATTCACCATATTCAGTGTAACATCATGTAACATCAATAGTACTGATTAACTTATAATTGTTATTCTTATTTTATTTCACTATATATTTTCTCTCCTCCCAGAAATAGTGTATTACCTATTAAATATTGCTAAATATTACCAATAAATAGTATATTACCTATTTAAATGCATCCCCTCCCATAACACACACATACACAAGATACATTTTGGGGGATAAGTATTGGAATTCAAGCTTACATTCAGGAAATGGTGGTGTTTTCCGACCTGTTTGTACAAGGGGGCATTTACCAAAAACCTGGGCATCAAAACTGGCGTAATCGAAGGGTATTTTTCCAAACTTCTCTTGCTCTTTTGACACCGTGGCTCTGGGAGACGTGATGGCTTGTGATCGGAAGTTGAATTCAATTTGCTTCACCAAGCTCGTCCTGAAGAGAGAGGCACAGAGCTTGAGAGAAATAGGAGGACACTCTTAGTGAGCGTCCCAGAGTCAGAATTTAAAGCAGGTTGGATATGTCACACCCGTGGGTGCTACAGAGATACGCACTGGGGAAAAGCACTGTGGTCACAGCCAGACAGGGTGGAGGGACAAGGAGGTGCTTTGGGCCCTGGGTGGCCTAGTCGGGGGGTGTGGGGGGCAGTTGTACATGGCTTGTCTGAGTCTCTCATCAGTAACAGAGGGAGCATCATCCTCCACTCATTAATAAAGATGGTTAAGGAGCAAGTATGTGATGTCTATTTGCACTCTGATCTACTTAGAGAAAAGGGTCATGTTACCACCACCAGGGTACTGATAAGGTGCACGCATCCCACTGTTCATCAGAGTAGCCGTGAAAGTCACGGCCGTCGCTAGTGAGGAAATGTCATCATATTCCGTTTGGCAGAGCCAGCAGGACCCTGACGTCCAACAGGGTCAGTGTCCGCACCAGAGACTAGATTTCTGAACCAGGAACTTCTGAGCCTTTTTACTTTTTTCCCCCAAGTTCAGATTAAATGCTTTTGCTGTGTTAGGTAGTATTTCAATATTTTATCTATTAAATTGCCATTGCTTCAATATGAATTGAAATTACTATAATAGCTATCACATTTTTCAATAGAGTTATCTTAATCCAAGCTAAATATGACTTAAATATTCCTTTAGAATTACTGTCTGGATTAAACCAGGGCATCATGTCTGTGCAGCACCAATGTCAACTAAGGAAAACACAAATGTTGTGGTGCTGTGGTCTAAGGCTAAAGAACACAAATATACCTTTCACAATTTAGTAGTATCAAAATTTATTATTTTGCTTATTTTTCCCACCAAAACATACTTTGCTCATCAGAATGTCAAAGTTTCTGTGATATTTCTTGGATTAGGTAAAAACCTTTTGAGTGCTACATCAAAATATTTAAGTGATTAGTTGATCTTGTTATGGCATAAATAACTAGATTTATAGCCCTAATATTGCAGCAGTGTTCTAGCCTAAAATAATACGTCTCTTTTAAGTAATGGGCAAAATGAAATAATGCTATTTCTGCGTTTGATAAATAACCTCCTTAGGGAACTTCCCTGGTGGTTGAGGGATTAAGAATCCAACTCCCAATACAGGGAAAACAGGTTCAACACCTGGTTAGGGAAGATCCCACATGCCATAGAGCAACTAAGCCCTTTTACCACAACTACTAAAGCCCTCAGGCCTAGAGTCTGTGCTCTGCAACAAGAGTGAAAGAAAGTTAAAATGTTAGTCACTCAGTCATGTCTGACTCTGTGCGACCCCATGGACTGTAGCCCACCAGGCTCCTCTGTCCATAGGATTTCCCAGGCAAGAACACTGGAATGGTTTGCCATTCCCTTCTCCAGGGGATCTTCCCAACCGAGGGATGGAACATGGGTCTCCTGTATTGTAGGTAGATTCATTACCATCTGATCCACCAGAGAAGCCCCTGCAATAAGAGAAGCCACTGAAACTGGAGAGCAGCTCCTGCTTGCCACAACTAGAGAAAGCCCTGGAGGCAACAAAGACCCAGCATAGCCAAAAAAACAACTTACTAAGGGAGAAACTAGAAAATACAGTAATACTGACAAAAACTCTTGTTATAAGATTTTTAATTGATAGCTACTCAGTAATTCATCATGATCTTTGCTTGACTCATCTTTCTCACTCATGTAATTTTGATTCTTGGCAAAGTCATGCCAATTGACCCTTTAATTAAATCTACAGAAGCCAATATTAAGGGGTACCATATCTTAAAAATGTTCCTAACAACTGTTCTTCTCAGCTCAGTGTCTCAGTAACAACAATGAAGATCTGGTTATCTGTTGTAATCCTGAAATCGTTTCTTTCCTGCATGTGTGATTTTTGTGTTAACAAGTGCATCATTTCACACTGTCTGGTCCTCTGTCATTATTTAGGTGTATGTAAAGCCCTCCAAAGTGCTTGAGAATGTAGAGGACCCAGGACCAACAGGAGGTATTTTATTACAAGTTACCAGTTTGGAATGAATTTCTGTTTTAAAGAAACTATATGCATATCTGAAAGAGAAGGATGAATATACAGCATCACATATTTTGAGTGATGAGATTTATGAGATGGAAATGAAATCATTCAGTCGTGTCCGACTCTTTGTGACCCCATGGACTGTAGCCTATCAGGCTCCTCCGTCCATGGGATTTTCCAGGCAAGAGTGCTGGAGTGCATTGCCATTTCCTTCTCCAGGGGATCTTCCCTACCCAGGAATCGAACCCGGGCCTCCTGCATTACAGGCAGACGTTTTGCCGTCTGAGCCACCAGGAAAGTGGTTACGTCAACCATAAGGTGGTGCCTGCCTGACTCATGGGAGGGCTTGCATTGAGTGACACAGAACTTTGATTAATACATGCTATCATATGAAGTGAAAGTGAAAGTCACTCAGCCATGTCCGACTCTTTGTGACCCCATGGATATACAGTCCACGGCGTTCTCCAGGCCACAATACTGGAGTGGGTAGCCTTTCCCTTCTCCAGAGGATCTTCCCAACCCAGGGATCAAACCCAGGTCTTCCGAATTGCAGGTAGATTCTTTACCAGGGGAGCCCAAGAATACTGGAGTGGGTAGCCTATCCCTTCTCCAGCAGATCTTCCCAACCCAGGAATTGAACTGGGGTCTCCTGCATTGCAGGCAAATTCTTTACCAACTGAGCTATCAGGGAAGCCCATGTTATCACATATTTCATATCTTTTTGATTCATCCACATTACATAACTCTGCACACAGCTTAATTTTAAGTTGAACTTCTGGAGGGTCTAGCAGTTCATTTCAGTGACATGATGATGAACTGGGCCGGCCTCTCAAGTGGACAGTGGCTGCTGTGCACTGAAACGAAGGTGGCCCACGGTGCTGACACGTGGGGGGCGAGGGACCCTCAGTGTAGGATCTCCGAACACAGGGAGCATAGGGGACTATCATACCTGTGACCCTGCTCAGGACACTGTCCGGTTTTGGGAGAATCAAGCTGACTTTTGTCCTGGGACATTGCCAGTTTTTCAGCTGCAGCAATTGGACAACCAGAAAGACTGTTTAAAAAAAAAAAAGTGGGCAGATCTGAGTTAAAAAGAGAATGTAATTTGCTTGGGCACCTACCTCACTCATCCTTGGCGTGCACCAAATGTTGTCGTAATAATATTAATAGTTCTCTTAGCACCATTATCATCCTAAAAGATCCCAGAGGGCTTTGCAAACTACTGTGTCAACATTTGTCACCAAACCTCATCTCAGAGGTGATAGAAAACAAACTCATTTAAAAATCAAAATATTATGTAAAGGAGATATAACAATTATTTGGAAACTTGGTGATATTTTAAGTATTAACAGAATGCACTCATCCAACGGCAATTGTCCAGTTATAGCTAATTTCATGATATAATAGCTTAGAGTCTATAGGCAAAATGTTAGGAACTTAATTTTACATCTTAGTTTAAATGGAGAGTACAGAATATAAGTTTTCTGGCAATATGCATATGCATCAAATAGTATCTCATGATTACATAATCTATACATAATATATGTAAAACAATAAGCATTTTACCAAAATATTTACATGTATGCAATACATAAATGCACATATGTGTTTTAAGTTAGTTGCGATCTCTGTGGAATAACTCTCAATGAAATGAAATGATGTTTACCTTCAGTAATCTGAAGTTCTATGGTGACTGCTTTAATGTACATTGGATGGGGTTCAAGAGAACCCCTAAGTCATTCTTTCCAATATCAAACAGCTCTGGGGATGTTCAGAGCAGAGGTCACATTCTGTGTGTGTCCCTATGTGAGTATCTACCCCTGGTGTTCAAATATGACATTTTTTGTTGGCTGCTCTATGAAAATTTCTAGGGAAATAATGAGGTATTTTATTTTTTACTCTCCACACATTGAGAATTTCTTATCTATGTCAAGTGCTAACACAGTTGACAGTGATCCAACAATAGTGATAACACAGGTTGAGTCCCTGGAGTCTCATTCGTATTACCTCCTGTGTGTGTTGCGGTTGCTGTTCACATGCCCTCGTCCCGTGCATCCTGGGGTGGGGCACTTGAGCACATTTTCATGCATGGCAAGAACTAAGCACAAAATAGCAAAGAAAAGAGCAATTTACTACCAGTACATGTACAGTACCAGTACATGCCAAGAAACTGATATCTCAACTTCGCATCCAAATGAATTTAGTTACAATCCAGCTTGCTCCCTTCCCATACAACTTCGGGTTGAAGACCAGAAGCCCATGCGGATGTCCAGTATTAAACGTCTTTGGGGCGGCTGGCACTGAGACATGCCCATGAGGGCGGGCTGTGTGGCCTAAGAGCTGTTTCAATAAGAGGCTCCAAAATAGAGGACGGAGCCTGCAGGTATTTCAAAGCTTAGGAGCAGCTCTTCCCTCCCCTCTCCCTCCAGTTTTGGGGCTCATGGGGGGACATGGGTGGAGGGACCAACAGGCCCTCACTCTGCAGGAATGTCCTGGGCGACGCCTCAGATGCCAGGTGTCCCTGCTGCCAAGGAGGTGGGGGACACAGGTGATGCTCCGGAATCTCAGGTGAGAAAGGACCACAGGGCACACAGAGCATCACTCAGGCCTTTTATCTTCTGTATATTCTGAGGCCTTGACGTTGGGGCTTGCTGACTCTGGGGAGATGGCCCCACCTGGGGCTCCCTAATTCCCAGAGGTTGTAAACACTTTTCAAATGCAAACCAGACAATTGGAGTTCATGTCTGACATCCTCCCCCATCTGATTCTCACTCCAGGACACTCTCCACCTGTTCTAATCCCCAGGGCCAGGTCCCAGACAACCACAGACAGCCCCCAAGCTCCAGAGCTCCCAGGAAAAATTCCAACTGGTTGATCGAGACCGGCTTACTTCAGCGAAGGCTCTTGCCAACGATTCTTCCCCACTCTCAACTCCCCCACCTTCCCTGCTGGCCCTGGTACTTCCCTGGAGGCCCTGCCTGGCCTGAGGAGCCCCCTCCTCTTGGGAACTATGAGAAGCAAGTTATGTTTTCAACGTCAGTCATCTCTTGATCTGTTGGCCTCACTGCACCCCAATTTTTTATGAATATGCTGTATTTTAAAACACCCGGCTAGATGGAAATTGTCTTGACACAGAGAGAAAACTTGGTGTTTTCATGTCTAATCCCAAACTGGAGGAGAAAGTGGCGACCCCATGGACTTCTTCCAGGGCCAGGCGGCACTCACTCTCCAGGGGGACCCGCACTTTGTGGGGGCACCCCGAAAGGCTGCGGTGGTGGGGGTATAGTCCCGTCACGTGCCCTGTGCCATCGCACCCGGGGATGGGGCACTTGGTCTCCCTCTTCTCAGGCCTCGGTGAGTCTATGGAGGAATTAAACGGAAAGACAGCTGGTCAGTCCTCGCCCTCCCTGCAGAGAGCAGCCCTTGTGGGGGCAGCCTTCTCATGCTGCTCAGCCTCCACATAATAAACACTCGCCTTAAATCGCCCTGAATAAGACCCTCCACTAAGACCTGCGGAAGCAGAAAAAGTGCTTTCTCTCTGATTTTTTTGGTATCTTAAGCAGAGGCTGAGATAGGGCGAGGGTGTGTCGAAACACAGTGATGATTTCAAGTTGTCATGTCAGATCGTAGTTGAGAAAAGTCAGCCCTACACCAGAGGATGAGTAGGCTCCAGAAAAGCAAAAGAGAAGGAATTTATTTAAACCCACACTGTCTCTTATTGAGGGAATCTGGAAAAGCCAGGCTCAACCATCACACGATGAAGAAGCTGTTCTATTTGAGGAGGGACTGCCTGGCCAGCCCAGCAGGTCCTGGTGGCAGGTGCAGTGGCCCCAGGGCTCTGGGTTCCAGCCACGTTGGGAGGCTGACCTGACAATAGGCCACCTCTCGCCAGTCCCAGCTGGTGGACAGGGCCGTAGGGGTCCGGGAGGCCCAGACCCCTGTGGTCGACAGCCCTGGATCAACTCGCAGCAGCCAAGGAGGAGAAGGGGCTATGGTTTCACTCCTTGTGCAGAAACTGAAGACAGAGGCTTAGCAAGGATGCGTCCTTGGGGGGGACCTGCAAAGTGTGGGAGCACAGAGAGTGGGGCAGCCTGGAGTGGTTCACAGGGCACTGTCAGAACATGGTGGGGGGCGGGGGTAGATCACATGCGCAGCTGTAGAGGAAAGGGACACCTAGTAACCCACGCAGTCAGGCGGCCTAGAGAGCGCGGGCAGAAGACAGCTCAGGGTCCTCATTTCCCAGCACGCCTGAGGCTGGGGGTTAGACAATATGTGTGAGTATGTGTCTGTGTGTGCATGTGTGCGCCGTCATGTCCGACTCTTTGCGATCCCATAAACTGTAGCCCACCAGGCTCCTCTGTCCATGGGATTCTCCAGGCAACAATACTGGAGTGGGTTGCCATTTCCTTCTCCAGGGGATCTTCCCGACCCAGGGATTGGACCTGTGTCTCCTGCATCTCCTTCATTAGAGGTGAGTTCTGTACCCCTTAACAACCGGGGAAGCCTGAGGGTTAGATCAAGGATTACATCAATACATAAAATAAGTGAGGACTAACATGAATATGTTTATACTCATGACTGAGGGTAGATAAGCTTAAAAGTGAAATGCATTCTCAGAGGTGAAACTGCACTCTTAACTAGTGAGTGAAGTGACAATGCCAGCTTGGGACAGGTCTGCCCCTCACACTGGGGCTTCTAGAGAACCAGGACCAGAACGGGCAGAGAGGGCCTCATAGAAAGGACCAGCGTGGTGCAGAGACTGCGGTTATCAGAACTCCATCATTAGGAATTGGGAACACACAGTGCTGAGAGTGAAAGTCAACAGTCCACGAGGTCCTGCCGCAGGGAAGCCACAGGCGAGGGGTGCGGGCACGGTCTCAGCTGCTAGGACGCAGAGGGCCATATGCTCCGGCTCTAGAGGTGGCACAGAGCGCCAGGCAGCACTGCCCGATGAATATCGTGGAGAGCAGACGTGCCTCAGTGTGGCCACGTCACCCCAGTTTTCGAAGGGTAAACGGTCCTGGGCAGATGGGCACAGCAGGTTGTGTGTAATGCAATTATTGGGGGCGGGGGGGAAGGGGGTGCTAGTTTTAACAAAGCGGGAGGAGCCAAGGACCCTTGGAGTTAGAAGTGCTGCCTGGGGTGGGGGGCCAGGGATCAGCAGGGAAAGGACGCAGTTGGTGGGAAGGGACACTGGAATAGCCACTGTGCGTGTTTTCGGAGACAGGATTTAATGCCAGGATGTGGAGACTACACTGTTTTCTGTGAGAGACAAAGGGACATATGAAGAGTTCTGACATGTTGCATGATTTTGTGGGGCTATTTTTCACTGAGTCTGAAAATGCTGCCAAATTTCAAGTTCGTTTGGGTACAGAATGTCTGCAAAAAGCTAGTCAAAACCCTTGACGTTTGATTAACATGAAATCGGGATGGGGGGTGCCAACACCCCAAGAGAGCGCATTGGAAAGAAGAAGCGACCTGAATTCTGATGGCCTCCCTCCCTCGGATCTTGGCCAGGTGAGGCTGCATTTCCAAACCACGGTGAGAGGTCTGGCCACGCTATCTGCCTGCAGGAAGCCAGAGGGGGTGTGGGAGATAAGGGAGGCTGGCCCCTGCCCAGGTGAGGGCCGTGTCTGCCAGCCCCTCTTCGTGGGAACAAATATGCCCACAGTGCTCTCTAGGGCCAGCCCTGTGCCTGAACCAAGCGCAGCAGCAGCTCTGGGGGTGGGAGGGCTCTCTGGCCTGGCTTTTCTTTCTTCATTTTCTTTCCTGGATGCTGCTTAATGAAAATGACCTTGTGCTCTGATGACCTGACATCCTGATGGACTCGTGGGCTTGTTCCCATGGCTCCCCTTCACCCTGAAAATGTCACAGGCCGTAGAATAAATTATATGGTGACTCTACTTACCCTGCAACCCAAAATCTCCCTGTGGCTGGTGGCAGCAGGACAGCCAAACCTGGTAACTTAAGACCTGGGTGAAATGATACTTTAAAATCCTAGTATTCTTGGAGAGCAAAGTCCCATGCCCGAGGCGCATGGGAAATTAGTGCTAACTTATCATTGTTTAATCACTCAGTTTGTGTCCAACTCTTTGGGACCCTATGGACTGTAGCCCACCAGGCTCCTCTGTCCATGGAATTTCTCAGGCAAGAATACTGGAGTGGGTAGCCATTTCCTCCGCCAGGGGATCTTCCTGACTTAGGGATTGAACCTGTATCTCTTGTTTTGGCAGGTGGATTCTTTACCACTGAGACGCCTGGGAAACCTGGTGTTAACTTAGGTGCATGGAATATACTCTCAAGAGAAAAAAAAAAAAAAAAGCTCCTCTTATGATCCCACACCAGGGATGAGAGGAAGAGTATGAACCTGGACATCCTCTGAGAGAAGCCAGAAGCCCCAGCAGTCGGCTTCACTGTTCTGCCTGTTTCTTCCTGTCTGGAATGAAGTTCCCTGCAGGGACTTGACACCCCAAGGCATGACCTCACCCCTTCCACACACACACACACACACACACAGGCTACACCGTGGACTCATCTAGTCCCATCAGCGATTCTCTAAGGCTCCACCATGACCTGTATTCCCTAACTCACATTCTATTGCCTTGCTAACTTTTGTAAACAAAAAATGTTTTGAAAGTTCTATAGAAGAGACCAAAGTATTATCATGTGTTTTAAACTGTGGAACAGACAAAGTGTCTCTGAAGTCAAGATATCAGTGGCTGAAGATGCCATCAGTTGCAAGAGGAAACATTATCCTGTGTGCCAGTGAGAAAGGAGAAACAATTGAAAACTGAATAATGGCACACCCTTCCAATTTTACAAAGATGCTAAAATGGGAAAACTGTGTCTTAGAAGGGAGGAAATAGAGTGCTTTCGAAATGATGGGGTTTGGGAATAGGAAGTAAATCTCATCTTTTTTTCTGATTTTGTTGTTCATTAAAACACATACACATGCACACACACAAACACACACACACACAGGTAAGTTTCCAAGCTGAGTGTGAATGGAGTGCTCAGGGCTGCTTATACAGCATCCTACCCCAGACTACATGCTGGTCCTTAATATTCAGCCCTTACAGTATGTACCCAAAGAACTACTTATCTTATCCATCACCAAATGACATTATTTTATTCTTTTCTCCTCAGAGATGAGTTGCAACACAGTATTAGACAAGATTTCAGATGAGTACTAAAATGGATTTAAAATACCCACCTGATTTCTCGATAAATTTCAGTGATCAAAACATCTTGCCAGATAGCACATTATTCTCATCAACCCTGTAAGTCCCCAAACTTGACCTTCTCTAGTATATTCCTCCCCTAATTCTGTGATTCTCAGATTTTACGGTGTCCAAGAGTCACCTCAGGAACTTGCTTTAAAAAAAGCAAGTTATGCACATGAAAAGATGCTCAACATTGCTAATTATTAGAGACATGCAAATCAAAACTACAGTGAGGTACCACTTCACACCAGTCAGAATGACCATCATTAAAACGTCTATAAACAAAAAATGCTAGAGAGGGTGTGGGGAAAAGGAACCCTCCTGCGCCACTGGAAGAATGTAAACTGGTACAACCACTACAGAGCACAGCAAGGAGGTTCCGCAGAAAACTAAAAATAGAGTTACCATATGATCCAGCCACCCCACACCTGGGCACATATCTGGAGGAAAATGTGGTTTGGTTCAAAAGGACATATACATCCTAATGTTCATCGCTGCACTATTCACAATAGCCAAGACATGGATGAACCTAAATGTCCACTGAAAGAAGACTGGATAAAGAAGAGGTAGTATGTACATACAATGGACTATTCAGCCATAAAAAAAAAATAATAATACCATTTGCAGCAACATGGATGGACCCAGAGAGCATCATACTAAGTGAAGTAAGTCAGACAGAGAAAGACAAACATTGTATGATGTTGCTTATATGTGGAATCTAAAATAATGGTACCTATCCATGAAATAGACTCACAGACATAGAAAATGAACTTAAGGTTACCCATGGGGAAGAGTGGGGTGGGAGAGATAAATTAGGAATTGGGGAATGACATATACACACTACTACATGTAAAATAGATAACTAACAAGCACCTACTGTATAGCACAGGGAATTATACTGAATATTCTATAATGACCTACTTGGGAAAAGAATCTGAAAAAGAATAGATATATGTATATGTATAACTTAGGGCTTCCCAGGTGGTAAAGTGACGAAGAATCCACCTACAATGCAGGAGATGCAGAAGACACAGGCTTGATCCCTGCATAGGGAAGATCGCCTGGAGGAGGATCCAGTACACTGGAGTAGGTTGCCCTTAAGGACCACCCCTTGGGACACCCCACTTAACTGAAGGACTCATCACCAGGCCCACACAGTGCAAGACTCGGTGGTGGGGTACATCTTCATGGGAGATGCAACTTCCCAAAGTCTGAGGATCGATTTTTAGATCTCCTCCAAGCACACTGACTTTCTCATTCAAGTTTGGTCCAGATGTTTCCAGACCCAGAGTCAGAGAGCTTGTTTAAAGCATAGGCTTATAAAGGAATTAGCTCCCAGTCTCCTCCCAAGAATGATGAGAACATCTTGCCTGGCTTTGCAAGTAGCCTGACGTTGATGAAACTCCAAGCTAGTGAGATGATCCCAGAAAGAGGGTGGGAAAGAACAGTTAAAATTCAGTAAATACTAATGTACTTCTAACGTATCCAACATACCATTTTTTAAAAAAAAGTACCATATATTTAAAAAAAAAATCACATTACGAGAAATATAGTCAATGATTTTTCTTGTGTGTGAAAACCAAATAAAACCAACCAAGCTTGATCTGGGAACAAGCTAGAGAATAGGAGAAATTTTGGGTAATTTTATAGTACAAATTAGATTTTTAACTGTGTTAAACTGTCAAAAAGATATCTGGAAGAAGCAATCAAATCTCACTCGTTCTCCACCCCCAACTATAAAGCAATTTTAAATGAAGTAAAAGCAAAACCGGGTCTTACGTTTATTGGGAAAGACTTGTCTTCCACCCATGTCGATGACTTTGGTTTGCCTCCTCTCCCCGGAGAGATGCTCCAGCAGAAAGCGGTCCAGCTCTTTGTAGGTGTTGTGGAAGACGCAGCCTCGCTCAGCCTGCAGGGCAATCGCCTGCTCCAGCAGACTCAGGTTCCCCTTGGCTTTCTCCAGGGCAGTGGCCTCCTCCGTCCCTGCGGCTGGACACCCACGACCGTGGCCACGGTCCTCACTCCCTGGGAAGGAGGGCTGGGCTGGGCCATCTGATGGGTCCAAAGGAGTGTTCTGAGGGTCTTTCCTTTCTGTTTCTGAATCACACACATTTTTGCAGGAGATAAACTTGTTGCCTTCAGTTTTTATTTCGGGAACTTCCAGTAGGTCTTTCCTATCATCCACTAAAACATACTTTGGGACCCTCGGAGGTTTGCCTTCTTCTGAGAAGCTGGAGCCACTGTCCCAACCATTCTCCGCACTTTCAGAGTTACTGTCGCTGTCGGAGGAGGGCGAGAACCGCAGCCGGGAGTTGTCGGTCTTATCTTTTCCGTCGTCGGAAGGAACCATAAAGCACTCATCCACTTCGTCCCCCTCTGCTTTTAGAGACTGGATGCCACTGTCGTTTAAGTTTTCAATTATGGTCTGAGCAGATGCACTTTTTTCCAGTGTCCCCAAGTGCATTAGAGATTTGACCACGAGTTCCTGATAACAGCCGTATCTGTCTTCCTTCCCATCTGAGTTTTCTTGTGCGGTTGAATGAAACTTCTCATCCATGGGTTTTATCATGATTTCTTCAAGGGGAAAAAGAAAGCCATTATTTGAAAAACAAGAATAAAAATATTTTAAGGAAATTACAATGACCAATAAATAAATAGATACATATACAATGGGCTTCCCTGGTGGCTCCGCAGTAAAGAATCCACCTGCAGTGCAGGAAACACAGGTTCGAACCCTGGGTCAAGAAGATTCCCTGGAGGAGGGCATGGCAACCCACTCCAGTATTCCTGCCTGGAGAATTCCATGGACAGAGGAACCTGGAAGTCTACGGTCCATAGGGTTGCAAAGAGTCAGACGCAACTGAAGTGACTTAGCACACACACATATATAATAGATGCAATATGTGAATATGTGGACTCTATCAGTTTTATAAACATAGGGTAGAAAAATATACACTCTCAACAAAACAAAGTAAAATTCAGACCTTAATGTTCTTAAGAATTACCTTTAAAGAAATGAGCTATTTGAATTTTCAACATGTCAGAGCTAAGTGTGTTTAGTTACTGAAATAAATGCTCAACCATCAGAGTTCTGAATGTGAAATTCACATTACTGTACGTCTTATATTTGCAAGTCTCAGCCAACTGGAAGAAAATCAAATATATGTCCTATTATACATTTTAAAGGAAGTATTCATTGGTTTTCTCTGCTCCCTGGCAATATATTTTCAAAGCTTATTCAGTCGATTTTCTCTACTTCTGTAGTGTCCCAAACAAACTTTCAGATTTTATGGAATGTTAGCTAAAATACACAACACATCTACACAGAGATGGTAACTAAAAGAAGCCCTGATCACTTTCATACTTGTAACATGAAAATTCCACACCAAGGGAAACACAAGTAAATGGAAAAAGCGTAAGACAGAATAACGCCTTGACCAGTAGCACAGTTTCTGGCCTGGTACCCATGTACACTTATGTGAAAAGAGAGGTAGGGATAGTTAGAGGATGCTGAATGTCAGCTAGTTGTTCCCAGTCCTGATGGTCAAGAAGGCCTGGGACTGAGGACAGGCGCCCACGTACCCATCTGTCCTTGTCGTATCCACATCCAGAGCAGCCATCAGTGTCACCCCCTTCCCTCTTGGCAGTGGCCTAGTTGGGGTGACAGACTGTGTGTTTATTTATATACACTGTTCCCGTGCAAACACACCAACTGAGGTGCAGGTCCGTGGGTGCCCCAGCCCCAGCCTGGCACCTGGGGAGGGGTTGCCCAGGGATCTCAGCACTTGCCAGCCTATGAAATACACCAGACAACCCAGCAGTGGTCCCTGGCATTCATAAAGACAAAAAAATAAAGCAGGACCATTGCTGTGTCTCTACAGGCAGAGTGGGGGATGGGAAGACAAAATAATAAGCCTCCTTAAAGACTGTTAAAGACACCAAGTGCAGGGCATTCTGCATTAATGCACGTCTTGGGAGGAAAGAAAAGAACAGACGTCCCATGGAAGGGCTGCGGGAGAGGGTGTCTGTGCAGAAGACAATATGCCTTTTTTTGGGTCCCATTTAATTTTTTATAAACATTGTCTCTGACAAGGACACTCAAAAATACATCTCCATCATCTTCCTTTCTGGTAATTATCTCCCTAAATCAACACTGGACTGCCAGGATCAAGTAAATATTGCCATAGTAACTAAAAGCATTTTTGGATGAAGAGAAGAATTGAGTCACAACACTAGCCCCTTTAAATACCACTGATTATAGGGTGCAGTCCTTTGTTGGGATCTATTCAACATAAACTGAAAAATTTAACATTTTACTTCCTAGAAAAGAGGCTGGCAAAACCCAGCCCATAATATTTGAGAGGACGGTCTATCCTCTCCTGAATTCATATCAGAGGAACTCCAGGTTTAAATAATGTATTAAACATAGTCTAAAATGCAAATGAAGTTTTTCTCAATATCACGGCTGGCTATTAAGAGAAAGTGTAAAGGGTTATGATAATTTTAGAGTATTATGAACTACAGAAAACAAATAAAAAGCGTTTTCCGTGGATATGCTCAATTCATTGAACTATTCTCTCAACTCCACTTAAGTACCCACATGTGTACAATAATGATTTATAGACATTATACCTAATTATGCATATTTGGGCTGTGTGAGAGTGCTAACAAAAGCTCTGGAAAGCAACAATTACCTCTGTTGCTTAGCTACATAGTTTAAAATATTCCTATTAAGTGCAGATCGTCGGAGAGGCGGGGTGACAGCCATGCACGTGTGCCCGACAATGCGTGTCACTGAGCCGCTGCCAATGCGAGCGTTTTGGGTCACTTCCAGTTTCCATAATTGTTTGGTTCAACTGTTGGTTATATGCTAAAAGAAAATATTTATTAATTATTCTTTAGAAAGAGAGGAGCCCTGCCTGGAGAGGTGCCGGCGAGTGGTGTCCGGGGGTTTCCAGGCATGCTCAGCAAACCTGCCAACCAACCTGCCACGCGCCCACCCGCTGCTGTCAGTCATTGTCACAGAGAGAGACCCTGAGTTCACTTCGAGCCTGACAGATCTGTGATGGGGTGCCCAGACTCCCTATATTCTCTATGCTCATGCAATTTTACTTTCTGGGGTGGCTCAGTCATCTATTTTGTGCTTCTGCCCCTGAAATAATCCAAGAGACCTGTGTTGGGGACCTCATTCGAGTCTGGGCCTGGCATGTGTCTGTGTCAACTGCGGTGGCTCCTCAGCCTCATGGGAGAGCAGGTGACACCCTACGGGTCATCAATAAAGGATGGACACTGTCCCTTTCCTGACGCTGCAGCAGAACAAGCGATGGCAGAGGAGACATAGGAGCCTCCATCTGGACAAGGTGGGGCCTGTCTTCTTTCAGAGTGAGTAGTGACCTGCCGGCCGTGGAAGGGCCCAGCCTTGCATCTGAAGAGGACTCAGCCCTGGTCGCCATTGTCTACATCACACACACTATGATCACCAGCTGCCTGGGGGACGTGAGGAGTCCCCCTCCTCACGTGCACAGTGTGGAGGGAGACTCCGCCCCAGGTTTGAAGTCCAGAGACTGGGGGTCATGACCTGTGTGATCTCAGGCAGGCCACTGTCCTTGGAGTCCTGGGTCCTCATCTTTAAAGCAATGATAAGGTGCTCCCCTGGTAGTCCAGTGGTTGAGAATCCACCTTTCAATGTAGAGGACACGGGTTCGATCCCTGGTTGGGGAACTAAGATCCCACATGCCTCGGAGCAATGAAGCTGGTGCACTGCAGCTACTGAGCCTGGTGCTGCCAACTGTGGAGCCCACAGGTTCTAGAACCTGTGCTCTGCAACCAGAGAAGTCCCCTCGTGCTGCAACTAAGAAAGCCCTTGAGCCACAACAAAGACTCAGCACAGTCAAAATTTTTTAAAAAAAGGATGATCCGATATCCCAGTGACCAATGAGCCAACAATAAGATATCCTGACAATAAACTGGTATGTCCTTGATATAATGTCCAGTTACTTATTTCATTTAATCTTCACAATAACTCCAAGAAAGGCACTTTTGAATCTCTTCTACCAAAGGGAAACCAGGGTTCTAGAGAGCTAAGGGCTTGCCCAGTTCACATGGCCAGCCAGTGGGGGGCTAAGAATCAACTCGGAAGCCGGGTGCCTACTGTTTGCCCAAATCTGGATACTTTCAAGACTGAATTATAGGAAAATACTAAAATACACCTGTCAGCTAACTGGTGATGAAAAACAACACAACCTAATGTATAAATAAAAATACAAAAAACAAACACAACAACAAAGCAAAAACTAACATAGTGCATCTCACAACAACACGTGATGGAAAATTCCTCTGGTACACTCCTGGGCTTGGAGAGGGGCAACACTTTCCTCGTAGAGCAAAAAATAAATAAACTGTTCTTTGGGGGGGCCTGATATGTAAAAGCTCACATTTGTTGATTTACTTTACATCAAAGTCTCTTCTCTGAGGGGTCTGGTAATCCTGAATATACAGAGCAGTGATCACCCATGCGTGTCAGCTGTTCTGCATCAAAACGGCTTAAACAAAAGAAATCCTCCTGGTGGTCCAGTAGTTAAGAATCTGTCTTCCAATGCCGAGGACACAGGTTCAAGTCCACGTTGGGAAACTAAGATCCCACGTGCTGTGGGGCAACTAAGCCTGTGCGCTGCAACTAGAGAAAGTGTGCGCTGCAACTAAGACCCCATGCAGCCAAAAATAAAAATAAATATTAAAAGAAAGCAAGCCTCCGAAAGTCACAACACGTTTTGAGTTTGATTCCTTTAGTATAACTAAGTTTCGGATTTTAGTTCTGTTTCTAGCTGAATGATTTTTACAGGCAAATTAGTTTTCCAGGCCTCCTGAGTTATGTCAGTTTTGCTGAGAATAAAAGCCCTAAGAAATGAATTCGTCTCTCAGAGTTTTTAAGTGGGAGTGGCTTATCCCTTACTTGCTGTTTCTTGAGAGATAATATGTTCAAAATGTCACCCCAGCCCTCAGAGCTCCCATGAGTGTGAGGAGTTTCTCAGATCCACGAGCTAGTGCTCACAGCCTGGGAAGGACTCCAGACAGTGGTTCACCCCACTTCTTTCCTTCATCTGCACTGGGAATGCATGAGCTCAACCTGCCTCCTGATGGTGCTTTGAGCTCACCTTCTGTTTGCCCCGGTGGAAAAGGTGCATCTGCATTGTTTTGTCTAAATTCTCTTCTATCTATCGCTCTCTTCCTAAAAATGTTTCTTCTGTGGCACTGGGCTTTTGTCGTAGCATACAGGATCTTTAGTTGCAGCATGTGGGATCTAGTTCCCTGACCAGGGATTACTCCCAGGCCCCCTGCATTGGGAGCTCAGAATCTTTGTCACTGGATCACCAGGCAAGTCCCTCTTCTGTGATTCTTATTGCCCACGGGCAGCTCTTGGAAAGACAACTGGCAGAAGGTGCACGAGGCACAGTTTTGCCATTAAAGGGACTCAAGTTCATGACCTTAGCTTTCATGAGCTTGTATCCTCTCTCATCACCTAAACTGCCCACTGAAGACACAGTCAGGCACACACCTGGTCAGGTGAATACCTCGGGGCACCTGGATGGTAGATAAAAGCCCTTAGGCTGGGCTTGGATGAAAACCCAGCTCTCTTTCTCTCTGGGGGACTTGCTTAGGAGGCTAAAGACCACTTAGAGTTTTCCTCTCTCAGCCAGGGAAGGGAGCACCTGGGACTGGTCATTTCTGGACATGTGACTTTGTGACGTGACATGGGGGGGACTTTGCCCAATCTGCCTTCTAAAGATACTCAGAGCATGAGGACTGGATTATGGAGCATGGTTAGCTGAGAGATCAGAATCTTGCTTGTCCTTTGATTGTCTCTTAATTATCTTCTTTCCAACAGCTACAAGCTGCATCACCTTCAGCATTAACTCGTTTGTCCTCAGTGGTCTCATCTGCACACCTGTGGTCACAATTACACAGTCATGTCACCATTGGGTGGGTTAAGTGATATGATTTATGTGTTCAAGATATAGTAAGAATCAAAAGTAATGGCCACCACAGTGTAAGTTTAGCATATTCATTATTAGTAGTGATGGTTCTAAAATTGAATATAAAAAGAATGAACCTTTCTGAAGCTGCAGAGAGATGTCCATCAGTGCTTATAAGTGAATATTTAACTGAGAACATTTGACAGTATATTTTCCTGGTCAATATCAAGCACCTACAATGATCATTCAGCGACAACAGAAGGTGGGAAGCCAGTGGGCAGGTACAGACCTGGTCTTCCTGGCACCTGCAAAATGTGTTGGTGTAAAAGATGCCCATTTTCTTGAATACTTGGTACATTAATGTCAATGGTATTAATTATTGTGTGTGTATATGCTGTGCTCAGTCATGTCTGACTCTTTGTGACCCCATGGACTGTAGCCCGCCAGGCTCCTCTGTCCATGGGATTTCCCAGGCAAGAATACTGGAGTGGGTTGCCATTTCATACTCCAGGGGATCGATCTTTCTTACCCAGCGATCAAACCCGTGTCTCTTGCATCTCCTTATACCTCAAGTCTAACCATACTAAATCAAGGATTTTCCCTGACACTAGATTCAACCTGCAATTTTCAGGAATCAGCAAGAAACTGACCAGCCCAAGGAAACAAACAAACAAAAAAGTCAAGGATGATAATTTACAGATGAGCCATGAGGCTTGAAGACGTATGTTAAATACAGAAAAGCCAGGAAATTTGCTCCAACGCTAATAAATAAGAATACAATTGTTTAAACTACAGAACCTCACACTACTTGCAAGTGGAGATTACTGGAGACCGATGACTGTGCTCCAAGATTTGCATCCACTCAGTCAATACACTTTGACACTTTTTCTGTTAACTCCTATTGCGATTACTACCATTCTATATGCAATAGGTTTTTATGACCTAAGAATCTCATTGCCTTAGGCTTGTATAATGTATATTTCTTCCAAAGGACAATTTATTTGGTATACATTGATTACTTAAAAACACATTCAAAAAAATGTGTATGTAATAGCACATGAAAGTGAAAAGTGTTACTCGCTCAGTTGTGTCCAACTCTTTGCAACCCACGTACTGTAGCCTGCCAGGCTCCTCTGTCCATGGAATTCTCCAGAAAGGAAAACTGGAGTAGTTTGGTATATCCTTCTCCAGGGCATCTTCCCAACTCAGAGATCAAACCCGGGTCTCTCACATTGCAGGCAGACTCTTGACTGCCTGAACTACCAGGGAAGCCCATACTTAGGTCTAATAGCAGATATGTACATTTAATTTCACTTTCTAATTAAGTCAAGGTTTAGATCTCCATGTATTTTTAAAAACAAACTTTTGAGATACTTCGCATGTCCTTCAATGTCAGCCTCATGCACAAAGTGGTCTGTGATGGTCTAGCTCCTGGAGGTACTGTGACAACCGGGTCTAGTGGGTGTGACCATGAACTGGGGAGAAGCACATCCTAAAAATTTCAAAATAAAATTCAGGATGGGGGATTAAGAGATGCAAACTACTATGTGTAAAATAGATAAGCAACAGGGTGTATCATACAGCACAGGGAATTATAACTGTTTATGGTATACAGAAAAAATACTGAACACTATGCTGTACACCTGAAACATGATATTGTGAATCAATTATAAACATCAGTAAAAAATTAACAAACTAAAATTTCAAAATAGAGACTGCATCTCATATGTCATTTGGAAATGTTGTAAAGCTTATTTTGAGGTTTTCTCTTTTAGGGATTGGACATCCGCCCCATTGCTGAGTCAAGGTCTTTTTCAACTGCAAGGCTGAGCAGCTTTTACCTTCTGCAGAAAGAGGCACAGTCCAAGCTTGTGCTCCTGCAAACGGCCCACGGGCAAGGATGCTCTGTGGCTTGCGTTTGACCTCCCTGCTGTAACAGAGGAAAACTGGTCCTCGTTAGCAGATGCTGAGGGAAACCAGTGTCTGGTTTTGATCCCACGTTGGACACGTGGCATGTTCCCCCT
This sequence comes from Bos grunniens, assembly GCF_055505025.1. Lineage (NCBI taxonomy): Eukaryota > Metazoa > Chordata > Mammalia > Artiodactyla > Bovidae > Bos > Bos grunniens. The sequence continues at coordinate 61,172,003 of NC_141178.1, read as the reverse complement.
AAGGTGGGCCTGGGTCTGTGTGCTGGGGAGGAAGTGAAGTAAAGCTGAGGCCAGGCCCCTGGCTACCTGTGCTGGGGTGATGGTTGGTCTCCAGGCGGTCGTCCTGCCCCTCCGCCTCCGCCTGGTCTGCACGTCCCTCCTCGCAGTCCACGCTGGGGCTGTAGTGTCGGGGCTTCATGAGCAGGGACTTTCTCTTGTTCACCGGGACCCCCAAAGCCTGCTCCCCGGCTCTTCTCTTCTTGGCCGTGGTGCAATCGTGTGCAGCACTGCAGTAACAGACACAGGCTAAGAACATGGCAAAAGAGTTCATGGCTCCCTGATCCTTGACCATCACCAAGTAAACCCAAAGGAAGTTGTAGCCCAGTTTGGGATTAGTTGTCGGCACTAACAAAAACAGCCGGGGAGTTGAATCCATTGAACTGTGTAGATTCTATTTTACTGCTGATCAGAAGAGTTAAAAAAAAAATCATCCTTAATCCTGAGTAAGCATATGTTAATCTGAGCTTTGCCTGGCACTAGACTAAATACCCAGGGACGGATGAAACAAGATTTGCACTGGTTTGTTAATCCCAAGAAAGAGCTAATGTGAAAAATATACCACCAGCTACGAGAAATGTGTCCAGTATGGATAAATCACAAGGTTTTTTGGATAGTTGTTTGCTACTGAAACTGCTTATCTCCGCCACAGTTGCATGTCAAACTTGAGATGCCATATCCTGGGCTTTGACTTGAAAGATGGGGCATTAAGTGTGTGTGGGGCAGGGGGTGGGTGGGTAGGCTGTGAACATTTGATCAGCCCATCTCCAGGCACAGAAAAAAGTGGAAGGATGCTCATGGCACTCTGCCGTTTGAGTCTCACCCATTTGGCACACAGAACAAACAAATAAAAGGAGGAGAAAGGAGATTGGATTTCACAAAAATGGACCACAGTTTATCCTTACTCCTGCTCTCACAGCGTTTTATTTGGAAGTCCTCCTGAAGACGGCCCTTTGAAAACACATTTCCTACATATAGCTCGCTTGGCATCAGTGCAGCTCACTCTGTGCTAAAGTTAAAGCAAACATTCTCTTGGTGAGATCTAGGAAGACCAGAGGGTTCAGCCAACACTGAGTCTCTGACACATATTTATTAAATGCTCTTTGGAGAAAAATGCGAGAGCTTAAGATGAAAAGATCCAGAGGAGAGAACCCTGGTCACAGAGTAATGAGATATTATTCATTCTATCTCTAAAAGAAGGTTGAATATTCAGTAATATTAAGACAAGGCCCTAAACTGTTCTCTTAAAAACATCAATACGGAGAAGTACCCATGGTGGCCCGTTTGTGAAAATTATCTGATCATCATCATACATGAATTCTTGGGCTTCACAGGTGGTGCAGTGGTAAAGAACCCGTCTGCCTAGGCAGGAAACTCAAGAGACTCAGATTCTATCCCTGGGTCGGGAAGATCTCCTGGAGAAGGGAATGGCAACCCGCTCCAGTATTCTTGCCTGGGGAGTTCCATGGACAGAGAAACCTGGCGGGCTACAGTCCATGGCATCACAAAGAGTGCGACATGACTGAGCACAGGCACATACACATGAATTCTTGAATTTAGAAGGGTAGCCTTTAAAATCTCAGAAGAAAATAAGTGCTATTCTTATCTGGGAAATAAAAGATTCTAGAAGGAGGGATAATTCAAGAGGGTTAGAAATCCCTCAAAAAAAAAAAAAGATTAAAAATTGAGAATTGAAGATTATCCTGATGTGGAAGAGAAGAGCAAGTTTCTGAGACAAACTAATGTGCTTTGGCAACATTTCTTTGATGAGCCCAAATTTAAAGTGACCATGTACAGACGATGGGGTAGAATAGAATCTAAGCAAATGAGCAGGAGAGCAGACAGGGGCCTTCAGGAGGAGACTGCATGGCCCGAGCCTGGCCAGTCAAGCAGCACAGTCTATGACACATGTGTCCTATGTCACGGGAGCAAACACAGACAGAGAAGCAGACCTCCCGGGGCCCACGCCTTCTCTGGCCAGGAGGACGACCTGTGAAAGGGGAGGGACAGGAGAAGAAAGCTCCCAGGAATGTGAAGAGGGTTCAAGAAGCCCCCTAAACCAAGTCTCCTAAACCAAGAGAGTTTCCATCAAGATGCTCACAAAATACACAAGTAAGACCACTTAACCACTATCCAGAACCAAGAAGACTTATAGAAGATGAAAGAGGCTTCCAGCAAATGACATTCAGATACTAAAATGGGGAAGGAAAGTGGACTCTAAACATCAATGTAAGCAGAGCATGGGCTCTGGAAAAGAGGCTGGGAAGCTTTATTTAAACAAAGCTTCGTCAGCACCAGGACAAACACTGATCACGGACACCTGGCTGGAGGCCTTGGCCAGTCCGACAAATACCATTACTTTCTGATGGTTGAGGTGATGGATGAAGTGGAACATCTAGTTCCGGTGGGATTCTTACAGATTTTGCCTTGTCAGTATATATTTTTGAAAATAAATTATCTCCTGGAGCTACATAATTTGTTCTCATTTTCTTTTTTTTAAATATAATTTTATTTATTTATTTTTGACTGTGCTGGGTCTTCACTACTACACGGGCTTTACTCTAGTTGCAGCAAGGGGGGTCTACTCTCGACTTGCAGTGCGCAGGCTCCTCGTTGCTGTGGCTTCTCTTGTTGCGGAGCACAGGCTCTAGGGCACACAGGCAGTGCATGGTCTCTACAGCACAGGCTCAGTAGTTGCCACACATGAGCATCATTGCTCCACAGCATGTGGGATCTTCCTGCATCAAGGATCAGACCCATGTCTCCTGCATTGGCAGGCAGATTCTTTACCACTGAGCCACCAGGGCAGCCCTGTTAATATTATTATCTTGTTAATGTTTTTATCCGAGTTTATTTAGGAAGACAAGGAACTTCTCAAAATCACATGACCTGTAACTTGTGGGGCTGATATTTGAATCTGGCCTGCTGGTCCCCAAAGTTCATGTTCTCCCTATGTGTCGCCAAATCAGAATAAGGAACCTGGGTAATTTCCATCTGCCTTTGGCAACTAGGTGGAGCAGGCCCTGTTAAACCAGTCACCACTCTAACCGAAGGAAGCCACCTGCCACAGGGCTGATCCCAATGATTCAGGTCTCATTAAATCAGGAGATGACGCTCAGTCAAAGCAAAGAAAAATGCCGCAAAACGTGGTTAAGACACAGGCTCCCCCCACAATGTCCATAGTGCAGAGCAGTAGAATGAACATGAGGAGACATTAATAATAATAAAGATCAAGTTCAGCATTTGGGTCCAAACAATAACTTGTGGAAGGATGAAAAGGATATTACGGTTCTATCAAAAAATACAAATATAGCTTCAAATAAATTAATGCATTTGATATTAACAGTGCGTGAAGCTCCTTATATAATATTAACTGTGTCATCTGCAACGAGCAATTGAATCTTCTGGGATGCTAAATTCCTCATCCAACGAAGAGGGATAACAATTCCCATATCACATGTTGTGGGCTTTGGTGCTCTCCGTGCTGCTGGTGACAAAAGCAGGTCAGGGCAAGGCAGTCCTGACCCCCGGTTCTGACTCTGTGTGCCTTGGACTCCACCAAAACTCGGCTGAAGGCGCCACCCAGCAACTCCAAACTCTCCCCCACCGGGTGCCCTGCACAGACTGACGCAAGCTTCCATGTCTGTAAATGTGTTCTACTTTTTTACGTCGTATTTGTATTTACATAAATTACATTAGATTTATATACAACATTTGCTTTAAATCTCACATTCTGTGCATTTCTCCACTGCAAAGTAGCTGTGGCCCAGGCAGCATTTGGAGCTGAAATGAAAGCCTTTATAATAAATATTACCCTTTGTGTGTGCATGGAGAATGGTCCCTCTCCCTCGTTTTCCCCGAGGGCACACTGTTTTGGCTTTATTGTGACACTTCACTGTGACACTGCAGTGAGGGAAAGCCAGGCTTTACATGTCACTGAAAGAAATGCCACAAAATGCTAACATATCTTCTCAAGGTTGCCAGAAATCATTTCCACTGGGTTGTGTTTTCCCATCTGCGGAGCTCTGAAATGTTAAGGAAATAAATGAGCTCTATTATCTATATTTTTCTAGTAGATGAGAAAGAAAGAGAAAAAATACACTCAGCCCTGCATTTATTGTTCTATTCAATCAAACTGTTGCTTTAAACATGCAGAGTCCTCCAGGGAGCGTTACCGATGCACCGAATGCCTTTCAATGCCATATTTCATATCTGTGGTTTTGATTTTATTAAAATATCTTTAGAAGATCTGTATTTTTACCTGAAAAATTTGGTTACATTTTCAGAAAATGCTTCCATTTGGTAACCTGAATTCTAACTTGAAATGGTGCTCCCTTTGATGACAAGATATAGCTGAAATTTTATTCAAAAATGATGGAGGACAATAGCAATCAGATAACGCTGATGATAGATTCATTGCTGGAGGTCTGTTTGATGTCAAATTCACTGACCTTTCAGGCTTAGGAAACTGCGAGTCCCTCAAATCTGTGCAATGAACACTGGGTTCTAGAATAATTTTCCAGCTTATTTTAACAGTAATAAATCCTCAGTGCAAGTTAACAGAAGATATGTAACACATTCAAAAACACAGGTTCATATATGGGAATGGGCTTCCCAGGTGGCACTAGTGGTAAAGAATCCTGCCTGCGAATGCCTATGTAAGAGACGCAGGTTTGATCCCTGGATTGGGACGATCCCCTGGAGGAGAGCATGAAACCCCACTCCAGTATTCTTGCCTGGAGAATCTCCATGGACAGAGGAGCTTGGCGGGCTACAGTCCTTAGGGTCGCAAAGAGTTGGACACGACTTAAGTGACTCAGCACAGACATATAGTGGGACATCTATTTCCCACATATATGGGAATAGAATCTAAAAAAGAGTGGATATATGTATATATATAACCAACTCACTTTGCTATACACCTGAAACTAACACAGTATGGTACATCAATTATTCTCCTATAAAAATTAATTTTAAAATGTAGGTTCAGCAATAGCTATATTTTGAGTACATCCCACCAAAAGAATAGAACAGGAAAACAAATGGAAGTTATAAATCCCTGAGTCCAAGAAATTATTTACGTGCTCCAATATTTCCAGAGAAAATTCATATTGGGTATTTCTGTTGTTTTCTTCTGGTTAGAAAGAAAAGCACAGACTCATAGGAAGGGACCCAGAAGAATGAATTTGAAGAATGACTGGCAGGAAAAAAATGCAGGTGTGATGTTTGAAAAAGAAAAAACTTATACTATATTTTCAGAGACATGATATTATTTGAGGAAACCCCCAAAGACCCTACAGATAAAGTACTAAAATAAGGAAGCAAATTTAATGAAGTCACTGTTTAAAATGATTTGAACTTCTATAAACCAGTGATAAAAAATGAGAAAAAATTAAAATAAAACCATTTATGATGCATGGAAGTATGAAACACTGAGGAATAAATTAATACAAGACATGTAAAACCTATAAAAAGCAAATAACATTTTGTGAAAATTAAAGACAATCTTCATAAAGGAAGAAATAGAAAATGTTCATGGAATAAAAGATTCAGTACTGAGAGATTTCAATTCTTCTCAAATTTTACCTACTAATTTTAATGCAACCCCAAACAAAATCCCAAGAAGAATATTTTTCTTTTTTCTTTTTTTTTTTAGCAATTGACAAGTTAACTCTAAAATTTGGATGGAAATGAAAAGAACCAAGAACAGCAAAAATGGTCTTGAAGAAGAACAGTGAGGAAGTTGAAAGACTTACAGACCTGGATGTCAGAGTTTATCATAAACCTTTAGTACCTGAGACAGGTATTTCTGGTGCAAACATAAACAAATAGAGAAAAAGAACAGAGTATACAGTCCGTCTACTGGAACCAGAAATAGACTCACACAAATACAGGCAATTTATGGCGAAGGTGTCACTGGGGAAAGAGTTGTCTCTTCAGTGGCTGGCACCGGGTCAACTGAATATTTATCTGAAAAAAAAGTCTTGACTCTAACTGATGGTGCATACAACAAACTATTCATGACAGGTTATGGATTTAAACCATGTGCTATGAAACAATAAAACTTCCAGAAAAAAAATGTGAGAAAGTTCTTTCATGACCTTGGCAAAAACTTCCTAAGCAGTTTACAAAACATAATGATTTAAAGGAAAACACTGGTAAATTAGAACATCTTAAATTTAAGAACCTTTATTCATCAAGAGATACCAGCCAATAAGGAGAGCTTCCTGTCAATATTCTGGTTTTTAATCTATTTACACAAACGTGTTTAGGTCGTGAAAATTCATTGAGCTCTCCTCTTATCATGATAAGTACATGATTCTGTAGATATATTACACTCTTCAAAACAATAAAAGGCCAATAAGACAAAGAATTCTTTCAAATAAACAGGAAAATGACAAATAACTTAAAAGTGGGCAAAAACATGGCAGAAAAACTGACATGCAATTGAAGAGGCACTCAGGCTCTTTCCTCTCCAGGTAAACACAAAAGCATAACTGGCTTCTTGACAAGTGAAGTGGGAACTGTAAGTGGAATCCTCTAAAACTTCTTCGTCCCAGCATCAAAATAGTAACCCCCAAACATCATAGTCTAGAAGAAATGACAGTGATTAGTGTCACTTAAAACTTAGAGGATGCATGGCTGGTGGGCCCTATGTTCTTTCTCTTCATTAAATTTAACAGTGTGAGTGAAGGAAGTTAGAGAAATAGCATATGACATCTTTTATCCATGGGATCTAAAAAGAGGTGATACAAAATAACTTATCCACAAAACAGAAAGGGACTCACAAGACTTCAAGAAGAAACTTGTGGTTGCCTAGGGGGAAGGATCGGGGGAAGGGATAGTTAGGGAGTTTGGGATGGACAAGCACACACTGTTGTATTTAACATGCATAACCAACAAAGACCTGCTGTACAACACAGAGAAGTCTGCTCAATGTCACGTGGCAGTCTGGGTGAGAGGGGAGTCTGGGGGAGAATGGATCCATGTGGATGTAGAGCTGAGCCGCTCTGCCATGCACCTGAAACTATCACTACACTGTTAATCGGCTATATTCCAAAATAAAATAAAAAGTTAAAGTGCAGACTCTTAGTAAGACTGATCCTCGGGGTTAACAGTGGGCAACCACAAACTCAAATAATAGTTCTAATTGCAACTGCTAGACCAAAATAAAGGATATTTGCTTTACAGATTAACATAGATGCAACTATGAGTGTTTCGCAGTCACTGATGTGGCAGATACATACTTTCCATCAGCGAGGGGAACCAGGACTGTTGGCATTCCCCTCACTGGCTCAGCAGTAGAGAGTCCTCCTGCCAGTGCAGGAGACGTGGGTTTGAGCCCTAGGTCCAGAAGATCCCCTGAAGAAAGAAACGGCAACCCACTCCAGTATTCCTGCCTGGGAGAATCCCAAGGACAGAGGAGCCTGGCGGGCTACAGTCTCTGGGGTCACAAAGAATAGGACACGACTGAGCGGCTAACACACACGCAACATGTATTTGAGTATGGATTCTCCTGGCCCATCTTCAGCACTTCAGACAGCACTGCTATCTGAACATTCTGCCAACAAGCATTCTCATGCGTCTCTAAGAGACCCAGCTAGGAAGACAAAGAAAATAACTGGATACACCTCTGGTATGACTTATAGCATATCCTGGCCTGATGGAGTGACAGAATAACCTCTCAAAGGCAAAGCTGAGATGCTGGCTTGAAGGTGCTACCCTGCCGAGAGGGCATGCCTTCTTTGGGGCCAGTATGCACACATGATGACCGTTATAGTGCCCTGCCCTCCATGGTTTGGATATTTGGGCCCAAGAACTAACAAACAGGTGGCGTTAGGAATGACTTGGTTTACTATGATTCCTAATGACTAACTTGAAGGATTGTACATTACTCCCCCTAAATCTGTCCTCTGAGGGTCTAAAGATCCTGGTCCCTTAAAAGAGGGCTTCCACTGGGGGACACCTGAGAGTCCAATCAAAGTTCCAGCTCTGCCTGCCTCTCAGTCATGTGGATATCTTGGGCGGGGAGCCCAGCAGGCAGGAGAGGGTTGCCATCCTGGCAGGAGTATGGATCCTGGCTATCAGGAACTGCAAGGCTGCCATTAAATTTGGGGAACAGAGAAGAACACGTTTAGTGACCCTCTTGGCCTCTCCTCGTTCTTTCTGGCCAGACTTGACAGCCAATCAGCTGGGCAGCAGCCAGAGAACTTGAAGGTCGTGGTGACCAGGGCTCAGGTCCCTTAGGGATGAAGGTCACCAGGTAAGCCATCTAGGCAAGCAGGGATGCTAGGCAAGAAGGAAGATGTGGATGGAGGGGTATGTAGGCAACGAGAGCTGGGAGCAGCCCCCACAGCTGAGCACCCGGGAGGAATGGCGAGACTTTGGAAGCAAGTCTCGCCCGGCTACTCAGCCACCTTCTACGGAATCAAGAGACAGGCGCCTGTGGGAAAGTTAAGTCTGTGTTCACTTGAAATGGGCCTCCTGATTCCACGTCACAGGCTACCGCAAACACAAGTTTACTTTTACACAGATGAGCCTGGGGGTCACTTTTCTTTCATGGAGGACAATCCCCGAGTCCACGCCCAGCTTGCTCAGCCACATGGTGGACACGCGTGCCCACGCTGTGTGAAGCACAGCACCCACAGAAAACCTATAATTTAAGCTTCTCCTGTGACTCATGTCATCAATTCAGCAGCCATGTCGTTGCTATTTATCGATGGTTGGTTTGCTGTCATGGAACACTGATTCCATCAGCAAGGTTACTTGATAATATCAGGTTTATAAGAGTGAGAGTTGTTTTCCCATAAGGCCAGAGCTAATAGATGCTTTTTCCTCATTTAATTGGGATTAAGTTTTATGAATGATCAATTACTTGCATAATGTCCACAACAGTTTTTTCATAAAATAGTCAAGCCATTAAAAGCCACACTGCAATAATAATAATGATAACAACAATAATAAAAACTTACTCTGAATCCTGAGTAACAGTGGAGGAAGCTAAGAAGACTCTCTGAACCCTCCTGCTCCCCTCGCCCCACCATGCTGGTGGACACACTCTCCCAATGATATCATTTTGGCAACACTGTCAGAACACACTCCTTTTGTGCCACCATGGGGGTCTGGAAGTTTCCATGATTGTAAAACTTAACTCCCTAATTGCCGTTGTCTCTCCCAGTAACCTGGAACTGTCTAAAAGGGAACAGAGTGCTTCTTGTTCATTTCTTATCTCCTGTACATCTATAGACATCCCAGGCGGCACGGTGGTAAAGAACCCGCCTGTCAATGCAGGAGATGCAGGAGACAAGGGTTTGATCCCTGGGTTGGGAAGATGCCCTGGAGGAGAAAATGGCAACCCACTCCAGTATTTTCGCTCCATGGAAAATTCCATGGACAGAGGAGCCTGGAGGGCTACAGTCCGTGGGTTGCAAACAGTCGGACATGACTTGAGCATGCATGCACCAGCACCAATGCATCTATGAGCCTGGGTCTTGGTATCACACTTCATAAATGTGGCCTGAAGCTGAAGTCCATCCATATGTAAGCGTATGAAGATGACTTCATGCAAACAGGAATTGCCTTTCCCTGGGAGAGGCATCAAAACTACCCAGTGACTGTTCAGACGATGTGGCTGCCCATTCTCCTTGGAACAACAGGTCGTTGATCCACATGGGCTTTTGGTTCTAGTTGCCCTCTCCACCGAGGAGAGCCAAAAGAGAGATGGTGGTGGGTGGGGTTAACAGGAGCAGGTTAGTCAGTAAATCCTACTTTATTTATTCACAAAGTAAAACCATGAACTAGGGATGGGTTTGCAGCTTCTTTGTGATCGTGGGGCCATCACTCCCGGAAACACATCAGGACCACACAAGTAAACCCTACATTTGGTGGCTTTAAATGAAGATCAGGAAGCATAAAGTACCACCTATTTTAGTACTGAATGACTAGAACACAGGTGTCCTCTGTTCTCTCCTGTGAACATTTACTGACTTTTTCTTACCCCAAGATGTGCAGACTTGAACTCTTTCTAAAGAGCAGGCTCTGAATGGCTCTGAATATTGAGAATGACAGAGAGTAAGGCTTAATTTGTTTAAAAATTTGATTTAAGAATGAAATGTTTTGGGTGCTTCCCTGGTGGTTGAGTGGCTAAAACTCCACTCTCCCAATGCAGGGGGCCCAGGTTTGATTCCTGGTCAGGGAACTAGATCCCACATATCAAAACTAAGACTTTACAGGCTGGAACTAAAAATCCCCCATGCTGCAGTGAAGAGCAAAGATCCCATGTGCCACAACTAAGACCTGGTACAGACAAATTAGTTAATTAATTAAAAAATAAAAATATTAAGAAAGAATGCAATGTTTTTACATTCAAAAGATAATCATAACCATATTTGGCATATTAGCAACTAACATAGTGGCTTCATGCTCTTTAAAATATAATTAATTCACTTCTTCAGATGACATTTATATACACATACTTCTTTCAGGCAGTCTTTATATTTGATTATTGTGTAGTAAGAAGGAGAGTCACATCATTTTTCTCATCTAGAATGGATTTTTATCAATGTTGCCCTTTTTCATTATTTGCTGATTTCTTTTCCTGGTTATTCCTGGTGTGGTTTCTACTATAGATATTTCTCAGTGTTCAAAAGAATGGTTTTCTCAGGTTCAAGAGGGGTGGGTCTAGTAGAACATTGAAAGTAGACATTTGCAAAAGAAGAAAAGGTAATGTGAAGAGAAGGAAAGGGGGAGAGAGGGAGAGAATGTGAGGTGGAAACACCAGGGAAGGGGAGCTGGGAGGAAACTGTGTGTACCCATGTCTGCGTGTGCGCCTGTGTGTGTGCACTGTGTATGTGCCTGTGTGTGTGTGTGTGCACCTGTGTGCACTGTGTATGTGCCCATGTGTGTGTGTGCACCTGTGTGTGTGCATTGTGTATGTGCCCATGTGTGTGCGTGTGCACCTGTGTATGTGCACTGTCTATGTGCCTGTGTGTGTGCGTGTGCACCTGTGTGTGCACTGTGTGTGTGCCCATGTGTGTGCGTGTGTACCTGTGTGTGTGTGCACTGTGTGTGTGCACTGTCTATGTGCCCGTGTGTGTGTGTGCACCTGTGTGTGTGCACTGTGTATGTGCCCGTGTGTGTGTGTGCACCTGTGTGTGTGCACTGTGTATGTGCCCATGTGTGTGTGCGTGTGCACCTGTGTGCGTGTGCACTGTGTATATACTCATGTGTGTGTGTGTACCTGTGTGCGTGTGCTCTGTGTATGTGCTCATGTGTGTGTGCGTGTATACCTGTGTGTGTGTGCACTGTGTGTGTGCCCGTGTGTGTGTGTGTGTACCTGTGTGCGTGTGTGCATTTGTGTGTGGGTGTGCTGAGGGCACAATGTCAAAGACCAGCAGAAACAGACACCAAGAGTGACCAACATGAGGGAGAGGCTCACCCACTGGTGGAAACAAAACAGACCAGGGCATACACAAACACAGCAACACAACTCCCTCAACTAACATGGTGATGTCTGGCTTTTAACACGACTGTGACAAAAGACACTTTTAGAGCATGTGGCTCTTTTATGACTATCATCGTAAATGCCGATTTTATTTCTTGACATTTACCTGAATGCAGATATTTGGTCCATAAATCTAGTTTACTTTCTTAGTTCCCTGAACTAAAAAAGAAACTAGAAACTTACAGATACACACAAGGCCATCGGTATGAACAAGAGTTGTCTGACATTTGGATGGCTTCCATTTATCCTTCTCCACTTCACCAAAACATATCATGAATCATTTCACAGAACTTGCTGCCATGCAGGAGAAATATTTAAAATGAGGATCAAGCGTTAAAATAGTCAAGTGAGTGCTGAATTAGCAGGGATCATCTCCTCCGATGTATTATTAAAATTGGGTGTATGTAAATGTACGTGTCATCTCACTATATATGTGTATGTGCAAGTATATATATGCACACACACAAATCTGTGCAGTGCTTTGGCAGCCAAGTATTCCACTGAATCTGAAATAACTTGCTTTTAGAGGCTGTCCCTGATTTAGAAGCTCTCAACTAAAGATTGAGCCTGCAAGTCCACAAGTCACTTCCCATCAGAGTGAGTCTGAAGTTCAGGGAAGAGCGGATTTGACACGCAAGTGGATTGAAAGCCTGCAAGAGTTCACCAAGAAGTCACCAGCAAAGAGGGTCAGGGACACACCTGGGGTGGGGCTCCAGTGTTTAGAGACTGGGGAGCTGAAGGAGAACCAGAGCTGAGAGCTGAGATAGAATCAGAGAGGCAGGGGAGGTCAGGAAGGTGAGTGGGCCTGCCAGTTCTTCCTTCCTGCAAGGAACTTGGAGCCCCTGACCCCAAGAGAGACAATGGGCTCTGTGTCTGCCTCTGCCTCCAAGGACACAGGCCCTCAGAGGGCTGAGGGGGTTTGAACTCTCTCAGCTTTCACGGGGTACCCAGAAGAGCAGAGCTGACTTCATGGTCACCCCGGGCATATGAGATCGTTTCCCTACAAGTGTGGCTCTCCTGGCCTGGATAACATCCTGCTCCATGAGCAGCATGCCATGGAGTGGAGGCATGTCCCTGACCTCAGGTGGGGACCACGTGAGCACCTTCATGAATCAGACGCTCCAGGGCTCACCTTCCTCCAAGGGTCCACGCATCCAGTAGCAGCGGTTCCACCTGCTGCCCTGTGACCCCAAGCCTCCTGTTCACAGACTCACTGGCTGATTCCTTACAAAAGCATCTCAGAAACAGGCAGTAGGCACTTATATTCTCGCTGTGATTTCTCTTCCTGACTGAAAATGACCAAAGGAAATGAAGGGCGAAAGTAACAGAATTAAGAGCACCTTGTTTTTATGTTGGATGAAATAGACTGTAGAGGAAAATAGGTATTTATGGGAGAAAATAAATGAGAAATGATTATTACAGTGAGAGTGGCCTGGTTTGTAGTCAAGGGGCTGGTGGAAGCTTTGCCAGCCAAACAGTCTTGATTTTATTTATTTTTGTTACTTTTTGGGGGGCACTTTTTAATATTTTATTACTATGGGAACTTAACCCTTTTAAATAGTCTTGACTTTGAAGGGACAGAAGTAGGGAAAGAATTTAAGAATTTGAAAGCAGAGAGGTTATAGGCACTATATAAAAGAGAATCAACATATTAAATAAAAATTCCTTCATATGAGTCACTAATTACATCAAGGTAAAGGTGCTTGCTCAGTCGTGTCTGACTCTTTGCAACCTCATGGACTGTAGCCTACCAAGCTTCTCTGTCCATGGGATTTCCCAGGCTAGAATACTGGAGTGAGTTGCCAATAATCGCTTTGCCAGGTCTCCAGGTCTTCCTGACCCAGGGATTGAACTCGGGTCTCCTGTGTCTTCTGCAATGGCAGGTGTATTCTTTACCACTGTACCACTAATTGCATTACTTATTCTCTAAATGAACATTGGTAGACAATAAGAAAAAAAAAAAAAACACCTCAAGTAAGATCATGTACTAAAGATACAATAGTAAATAAAATAGATATCTTGTTTCCAAAAAGTTAACAGTATATCAAAAAGAATTATGTATGATTCATTAAAGTTTTGTTCAATAGTTTGCTCTTTTTTTGATGTCTCACCAACCAAATTCTAAACTTGAAGGCAGGGGATCTGCTTTCTTCTGGATGGGTGGACAGATGGATGAATGAATAATAAAATAGCTATAATTCAAAGTAATAAGTGCTTTAAAACAGACAGGAAAAGAAGTACTTTGGGGACACAATGGAAGAAAGTATTAGTCAGCCTGGGAGGTCATGGGGACAGCTCACGGCGGAGATGACATTAGTCATTAGCCTTAAAGAGTGACTACAAATCCTACAGGGGGAAAGATAAAGGAGAGAATGCTGCCAGGAACAGATGTAGTAGAATTGAGATGGAAAGAGAATGATATAACATAAAATAAAATAAAATAAGAAGGAGTTTTAGGCTTGGGGTTTCCTGCAGAAAACAGTCTGGTGATGAGACTGGAAGAAGAACATTTGGAAGTGGATGTGATACGAGAAAAGCACTTTCTGTTTCAAGGAGGATGAAATAAACAAGGAGAATGATCACACAAGGAAAAAAACGAAGTGAAAAGGCAGCAGAGAGCTTTAAAGGCGAAGACAAGTCAGAAGGCACATCTGCATAAAGCCGGAGGCCAGTTAAGCTCTGCTTGGAGGTGGGGGACAGTTCGTGGGACCCAGAGGCCAAGACTGAAATACTGCACGGAGCAGCCTTAGTCAAGAAGGCAGAGGGATGTGACATCTGAACTTGGCTCCGAGGTCCCACAGAGGGTCTGACCCACTACGAGGCCCCCTGGATCCAGGGTGGCGGTTCACCCAGTTTCATCCCAACACACTCCCCTGACAAAGTCCCTGTCTGCGTTAAGAGTTCCAGGAAGTCACGCACAGAGAGAAAACACTGCAACTAAAGCACACACACGCTTTAGGGGTAGGGAGTTCACATGTCAGCATGTGGGACACGTTTATCTGGGTTCACACTTCCAGCGGGAAAAACACAACAAAGCGTCAGAACTCTTATGTTTGCCAACACATACTGTAATTGAGAGGAGACTTCCAGTGGGTACATTAATAGCTTTCTTGAGAGAGAACAGCAGATGAAGAACCTGCCAGTGATTCAAGTCAATTCTTCCTTCTCAGAAGATGAAGGAGAAATAAGAGATGGAATGAAATACTTCTACATTGGGTTAGAGATGCTCCATGGAACAACTGGGTGAGAAGACAGTGACTGCATCTGAACTCTGATGTGCCTGGGCAGGTTGAAAGGAACCTCAGTGCATTGGTTACCTACACATCAAGGTGACAAGGCAGTCACGTGATCCATGGAAGCTGAAAGAGACTCTGGATTTTGTCTGAGACATAACCAAATCCTCTGAGAATACATTGTAGATGCCTGTGAAAAGTGAAAGTGTTAGTCACTCAATCGTGTCTCACTCCTTGCAACTCAACAGACTGTGGCTCGCAGGCTCCTCTGTCCATGGGATTTCCCAGGCAAGCATACTGGAGTGGTTGCTATGCCCTCAGAGACCTCATAAGAATGCAGGTTCAGTCTGGAGTTAGCCTGGGAACCTGCACTTCTAATAAGCACCCAGGGGTGCTCTGAGCAGGTAGGCTCTGGGTGACACCTGGTCCCCGAGTAGGAGGGGACGTCTCCCTCTACAATGTCACCCACAGGGATGTTATCATATAATCCCCTGGTTTATTATACCAATGTGCTAACTGGGGCAACGCTGGTGCAGAGTAAGTGCTGAACAAACACCAAGGAAGGAAATATTCTTTCCTCAATCAAGAGTAGCAAATTGTGCTGTGTAAAAAGGTTTGTGTATCCAGGTGGCGCTAGTGGTAAAGAAACTGCCTGCCAAGGCAGGAGAGGCAAGAGATGCGGGTTCACTCCCTGGGTTGAGATCTCCTGGAGAAGGAAATGGCAACCTACTCCAGTATTCTTGCCTGGAGAATCCCATGGACAGAGGAGCCTGGTGGGCTACAGTCCATGGGGTCGTACAGTCGGACACAACTGAAGCGAGCAAGCACCAGAGAAAGAAGAGCTGAGTGAATAAACAGTGATCTCTGTGGTTGAGTTCTGCAAGACGAAAGCCTCGGTGGGTACATCTTCATGTGTGGCCCACAAGGGTGGCCTGCATCATGGCTTTAGAAAAGGTCTGGTTTCTGGAGATGTTCACGCCGTATGTCCTAGAACCATTGGCTGACCTGTACCACCCACATCCTTGTGATACTATTGGAACATGGAAAGAAAAGGTAGAGAAAAGAAAGCACATTTGCTTGTTCTTATTTTTTTCTGAGAAACTTTACTTGGAATAGTTATGTATAAGCCCCATGCTGTTTTTCCCAAAATTCAGGCTTTATGATGGAAAGTAAAACATACACAACTAAGCTGGGGAGCACCCGCCCCACGCAACCGTCACATTATAGATGCAAACTGGAGAGCACTGCTCTTCAGTCTCTCAGTTCTGCCTGCTGTGTTGGCCCCGTTCTAAAGGCCCGTCCTTGACCTCAGGCCAATGGCAAAAACAACACACACCTCCTGATGTGTAAAAATCCATCTTGGAAGGACAAGGCCCACACCAGTTCATCGCCTGGGAGACAGCGTTTTGAAAGGAAAACAACTAGAATGAACAGAGATTTGTACGTACTCCAGGTATTTTAACACAGACTTAAAATCACATCACTCATTCATGGAATACAAAAATCCGGAAGGAAGGAGAGTGATCTCTAATCAGCAGTGCTGTGAATCAAGAAAACGTGCTAGGCTTGGTTTGTAGGTCTGATATAGTCCACCTTGATTTATTCATCTGTTGATGAGGTGTAAGTAAATATTCCCCCAAATGCGGATGCTGAGATGGGATCTGAACATGGCAGTGCAGGTTCATCCGCTGTAACAAAGATACCACCCGGTGGGGGTGCTGACGGTGGGGGAGGCTGTGGGGGGTCTGTGTGGAGTTCTGCACCTTCTGCTCAGTTTTGCTGTGACTCTAAACTGCTCTAAAAAGTAAAGACTATTGGGGGAACAAAGGAATGCTAGGGTCTGCAGTATCGGGGCAATACAGTGGCTACACTGTGTCCAGTGAGACATGGAGTACACTCTGGACCACAGACAGGCCCACAGTTCTGACTCTGGTCCAGTCTCTTTCAGTCAAAGACCCTTGCGGGAATAAAGCACTAACTTCCCCCAACCCAGCTTGTCAGTTAGACCTAGACAATGTCACTTGAAATCAACACTGAATATTCATTGGAAGGGATGGTGCTGAAGGTGAAGCTCCAATCCTTTGGCCACCTGATGTTAAGAGCCAACTCATTAGAAAAGACCCTGATGCTGGGAAAGATTGACGACAAAAGGAGAAGGAGATGGCAGAGGATGAGATGGTTGGATAGCATCACTCAATGGACATGTATTTGAGCAAACTCCAGGAGATTGTGAAGGACAGGGATGCCTGACTTGCTGCAGTCCATGGGGTCACAAAGAGTCAGACACGATTTAGTGACCGAACAAAGTAAAGAGATAACTAAATTAAAATTTTATTACAAAACTTCATCTAACTAGGAGGCAGCAATAAGACCATGAAAGGACAGTGGGATTTACCTCTAATATAATTAAGAGCCTTGAATTCACTTGTGCCTCTAAAGAGTCACATAGAAAAGCCATTTCAGAGGCTGGAATATATTTTCCTAATGAGAGAAGAGGGGCTGGACTGGTGTAAAACACTTTACAGACGCACAACACAATTACCAATATTAGCAGATGCAATTGCAGGAGGATCAGATTAAGGATAACAGTAATAAAAGAAAAGAGCATAGAAAATCCAACGGTCATGATTTAGATGGACGCATGAGAGCCCCCTCAGCACCACATGTAACCTGAATTGTGCTGGAGGAAAAGCTGGAAATGCTAATAAGACACATGATTAAAGGTGGGTCTGGGGTTATAAATTGCTTTTTTAATGGTGAGGATAGTAGCTGACATAGAGGATCATAAGAAGATGAGAATGTCAGTATCAATTTTTATTAGTGTCAGGAACAATATGCAGTATATTTAAATCAGCTTCATTTGTATTAGTGTTTTTGTAAGTAGTAGCTGTAGAAGCAATAACATGTCCAATACATTCTAAAAGAAAGAACTAAATAAAGTTGCCAAGGTTCTCTGCAAAAGAGCCACAAGTTTTACACTGGGGAAAATCAGCCACATTTCCTTAGATACTCAGAATTCAGGAGCAACAAATTCTGGGTTCTGGACTAGAACAAAGCTGCAGAATCAGTCAGAGGAACAACTGTAGCAAATGGATGAAGTTGGACAAAATTAAAAAGAGACCAAGACTATAATTTTCCATACAAATCAGACTTTTTTCAGGGTTTATATAGAATGGCAATTAGGATTCATACCTGGATCAACTTGAGCCATTTAAGAAACAGCTTGAGACCTATTTAGCCTGAGCATGATCAGGCTGTTGAAAATAAGTAATTATCAAATTAACAATAATCAGTAATTTTTATAAAATCATTCTCAGTAAAGAAAAAAATAGGTGAATTCATTTTGCTTATGAATTTTCCAGCAATTATCACAAGCTTTCTGAATTGATTAACTAATTTAATGACAAGTTAGGTAAAATTGAATATCTGACAAACATTTATTTAGAAAATTAGAAGACTAGGAAATGTTATTTTTAATTGAAGTGTATTCTTTTTTGAATTTCAGAAAACTAGGCTTTGAAAGGCAAGTTCGATCCCTCGGTCAGGAAGATCCCCTGGAGAAGGGAATGACAACCCACTCCAGTATTCTTGCCTGGAAAATCCCATGGACAGAGGATCCTGGCAAGCTACAGTCCATGGGATCACAAAGAGTTGGACACAACTGAGCAACTGAACACCAACAGGCTTTGAAAAATAAACCATAAGGGTTACACTACAAAACTGTAACAATCAAGATTCTGAGGACATGGATGGCAGACTTTCTTTTTGATTCATATGCTGGATAGTCAGCATTAACTGCACAGGAGAGAGCACGCAGCCAGGGTGAGGAGCTGGCCTGAGTTAGAAGTCTGAATTCCTTATTAGTTGTTTAATCTTAGGCTATTTATGTAAACTATTTATTTTCACTTTCTTCATCCAAAAACTGGAAAAATAATAGTTTCTACCTTGTAAGGTTCTTGGAGAATTGATGAAATAAACTGCTCCAGGACACTCAGGACTCTCTGGCTCTCAATAAATATTAGTTTGACTGTAATTATTGATGTTAATAAATATTAACATATTTAATTATCACTTAGATAGTAATCTCTATTTCTCCATTAGTTAAGTTCAATTCAGTCACTCAGTTGTGTCTGACTCAGTTGTGTCCGACTCTTTGTGACCCCATGGACTGCAGCACACCAGGCTTCCCTGTCTATCACCAACTCCCAGAGCTTGCTCCAACTCACATCCATCAAGTCAGTGATGCCATCCAACCATCTCATCCTCTGTTGTCCCCCTCTCCTGCCTTCAGTGTTTCCCAGCATCAGGGTCTTTTCCAATGAGATTATTTAAACAATGCTGCTTCTCTCACAAAGCTGTTTCTTTCTGCTAAAGTCCTCTTTTTTTCTCTATGAATTTAGGTCAAACATAAAATATATTGATTTCTCCAAAATTTTCCTTTGTTTTTCACATTATTCTTCAAGACACATTACTCAAAAGGCCTTCCCTGCCTCTGAGTAGTTTAACTCCCTACAAAGAACCCTGCTGGAAAACACACTTAGTTCTTCAGCAGTGAGACCCCCAAGAATCCCCCCTGGGAGGGCACGTATCACAGACCCCTGAATCCTTGAGCATTGTCCACTTCTCTCCTCTACTCTTCAGAGACATCATCTCCAAACAAACAGGAATTGTCAACAAGAAGAGATGCAAAAGCAAGAATTTAAGGGAGCCAGATACTTCAGCCATTTAATCCTGTCCCTATGTGTGGGTGTATTCTGGACTCTACTCTTATAAAAGCAGTTTAAAATGTAAAATTCTCAATGACAACATCCATGATGAAGGGGCCATGGCTTTCCTACAAACACATTTCCACAGAGAAAAGCACCAGCATGAAGGCTTGTACCCAATTCTGACAGATCCCGTCCCATTCAATTGATGAATGGACCGAAGGTACTCCTTCAGGGAGACACAGGGCACAGCTGCCTGGAAAAATGAGGATGTAAACTGTCAATGCACACACTGTAAATTTCCAGGTGTACCAGACACTGTTATAGGTTCACACACCAGTGCGTGTCCAGACACTGCTGCCCGTACTCCAGTTTCCTTCCCCCGAGGAACACGCATACTATCGCTGCTTCCAGAAAGATGGATTAGACCCTGAGTTTGGGACTTTCTGGGTTTGCACACGTAGAGAAGAGATAAGGGGTTCCTCTTGCTTGACAAATCTTGTTAAAAAATAGCACCAGGACAGAAAACGTATCGGCAACATGCGTTTCTTTTTAAATATGCACTTTAAAACAAAACAAAGCCAGACCTTGCAAAGACCCCATGAAAGAAAACCTATGTATTGGAGTTTACTCTGCAAAAACTAGTCAACTGGAATTTCCAGAGCATTGCCTGAGGCCCATATCACAGTCTCTCAGTCTGAAGTGCTTAGATCCACCCCGAATTCCATGTTACATTCAAATACCTACAGTCAAAAATTCACATGATTATCTGGTAATTTTTTAAAATTTTTTAAATTGAAGTATGTTGATTCACAAGGTTGTGTTAATTTTTGGTACACAGCACGGTGATTCAGCTACATATATATTGTATATAATTTATTTTTCCTATTCTTTTCCATTAGAGGTTATTATAAAATATTGAGTATAGCTCCCTGTGCTATACAGTAGGATCTTATTTATTGATTTTATATATAGTAATGTGTCTATGTTAATCCCAAACTCCTCATTTATCCCCCTCTTCCTTTTTGTAAGGATAACTTTGTTTGCTATGTCTGTGAGTCTACTTCTGTTTTGTAAATAAGTTCATTTGTATTAGCCAAGACATGGAAGCAACCTAAGTGTTCATCAACAGATGAATGGGTAAAGAAGATGTGGTACATATGTACAAAGGAATATTCCTCAGCCTTTAAAAGGAATTAAATAATATACTTGTAGCAACACTGGTGGACCCAGGGATTATCAAACTAAGTAAAACAAGCCTGACAAAGAAAGACCTATCATGTGATATCATTTACATGTGGAATCTAAAAAACAATTATCTGATTATTAAGGAGAACCATCCTGGGCTTATTCCTCAGTCAGGTTCTCAGATGACCTCAGTTCTCTGTTTCCATCAGCACGAAAACAAACCACACATGGGGTGTGCACACAGAGGCAGCACACCCTATGAGGAGAAAGTGGGAAACCGCTCACGTTACAGAAAAACGGTGTCTTGTTATCAGAATATTAGCTTGGATTGCTTTAGATGGACAGTCCGTAGTTTCTCCCTTTTGTCCCTTTGGTGCAGAGACAGAGGCACACGAGATAGGCCCACTGGCTTAGTGCTCACCGCCAAATGAGGATCTGAGGCTTGAAAAGTACAAAACATTCTAATAATTAAAGCCAATCAATCTTAGAAAAAGTAAAGTAGGGCAACTCTTACCTGAGCTCCTGGATTAGAGAATCCATTGGTGCTACTGACAAAAAGAAAGACAGAAAAGGAAAATCAGTGCATAATTTTGTAAACTGCATGAGAGCAACCTTTCACCTCCTCGGGATAACGGCCAGTGCATGGTTAGTGCATTACATGCGTGCTAAGTCACTGTAGTATTGTCTGACTCTTATCAACCTCATGGACTATAGCCCACCAGGTTCCTCTGTCCATGGGATTCTCTAGACAGGAATATTGGAGTGGGTTACCAGGCCCTCCTCCGACCCAGGAATCAAAAACCCAAGTCTCCCACATCTCCTGCATTGGTAGGTGTGTTCTAGCGCCACTTGGGAAGCCCTGATTAGTGCAGACCCAACAGTTTCCCTTTGTGCTGATTCATCTTTCCGGTTCTTTGGACACAAGAAGACAGGTGACCAGGGCCCAGAACAGATAGTTCTGGATCAGGCCTCCAGTGACCCTGGGACTTTGCAGTCATGGATCAACTTCCAAATACCTGTCTCTAAAATCTCACCAAAAAAGTACAGGAGCACAGAGGACAAATTACTTTTTATTTTAAGGTTTTTTTTTAATGTGGACCATTTTTTAAAGTCTATTGAATTTGTTACACTATTGCTTCTGCTTTATGTTTTGGTTTTTTGGCTGCAAGGTATGTGAGATCTTAGCTCCCCGACCATGTATTGAACCCAAACCTCTGCATTAGAAGGTGAAGTCTTAACCATTGGACTGCGAGGGAAGTCCCTGAACTACTTTTTAAATCAATTTTGTTGTCTCTACGAAAATTTTCAAAAGAATCTTGTTTGCATTTTATTTATATTAAACAAGGATTTAAATAAAATGGACAATATTTTATTAATAAATATCCTAAGATTCTGTTCCATAAATTTTATTCCTGGAGAAAGAGGAGAAGTTTGAGTCATGTTAATTTCAACCTCCAATTAAAAATAAGACACTTACAGAAAGAAGAGCTTTGATTTTTCCGAAGACTTACGGACATGGGGAGAGGGGAGGAGAGGGTAAAATGTATGGAGAGAGTAACATGGAAACTTACATTACCAAATGTAAAATAGATAGCCAATGGGAATGCTGTATGTCTCAGGGAACTCAAACAGGGGCTGTGTATCAACCTTGAGGGGTGGGACAGGGAGGAAGATGGGAGGAAGGTGAAAGAGGAGGAGATATATGTACACCTATGGCTGATTCATGTTGATGTTTGACAGAAAACAACAAAATTATGTAAAGCAATTATCCTTCAATTAAAAAAATAAATAAATTTGCAAAAGAAAGCAGTTAGAGAAAAAAAAGCAATGATGGGAACTAAAGAAGTTCATGTTTATAAATACCTGCCTACCACAGAATAAGCAGCATATTGAGAGAGACAACAGGTGGTTTTAAAGATGACTCACGCTACATGAGAAACAGTTGTTTCATTTCTCCAACAACATTTTGGCTCTGTTTAAGAGTGCTTATGTATGTGCCAAAAGGATTCAAAGTCCAAAAAGAATGGCAAATTAAAATGCATTTGAAGTACGAGAGAGTCGTGTGCTTTCAGAAGCCAGAATAAGAGATTTGAACAATCCAAATACAGTTCCTAGAATACTGATATTTATGGCAGACGTGAGCCTATCCTAAACAGTGCTAGGATATTATCACTAAACTCTTATTCCATGGAGAACTTTGCTGCCTAAAACTTTGATGTTTCCAAAACTGCATTCCAAATATTAGGGACTGTAGCCCACCAGGCTCCTCTGTCCATGGGATTTCCCAGGCAAGAATACTGGAGTGGGTTGCCATTTCCCTCTACAGGAGATCTTCCCGAGCCAGGGATCAAACCTGTATGTCCTGCCTTATAGGCAGATTCTTTTCCACTGAGCCACCAGGGAAGTTGCTCCAAATAATAGGATATATGATGTAATTACTTTTAAAGTAACTTTAACTAAACCTGGGAAAGAATACTGCACAACTTCAGTTTGGGTACAGAAAATGTCCATATCTTGGACCAAATGCAAATGCATGATTCTGCATTTTGGTTATCATGCCTAATGATAGTCAGGGTTCTATTTTAACTGAAAAAAAAAAAATCATCCTGGAATTTTAAAAAATGGGTGATTCCATACTTCACTGAAATGGGGATTATGTACCTTGACTACACAACATAAACACAGCTAACAAAAGCATCGAATTTGATTAGATGCTTTCAACTGTAAATCTCAAAATGCTTCCAAACGACTGTGTGATCACTCCCCAGCCCAACCCTTCCTCCACCAGGAGGCCAACCTGAGGTGGGTCAGGCCAGGAACAGCTACTGGCTCCCTCCAGAGGCCAGGCTGAACCTTCCGTTTAGAATGGAGGGTCACACAAATATAGCTAATTATAATAAAAGTTATTTTCCTTAAGGGGTATTATTGCCAGTCAATCCTGTTTTCCAGATGTTTCGATCATCAAGGGCCTGTTTATATTTCAATATTACATTACCATCTGTTGGTTACAAAAAGAGAGGGTAACCGGCAAGTTAAACCTTTCAGACATGACTTTGCAGAGCTGCCGGAATCCCTGGCGGGGACAGTCTAAAACCAAACATCGTCATTTTACTCACATGAAGTTTAGATTGGGAGCCACTAAACCAGATAACATAAAAATCAAAACCCACTTTGGCAATAAATGAACGGTTTGGACTTTTCCCTTGGATGTTAAAGGTCACGTCGATAATTTGAGGTCTCCACAAAGCCTTCTTCCCTTGCTGACCCTTATACTGTTTTGCAGGATGTTTAAATCTACTCATGGTTGCATTTCGTAAACATTAGCATCCTACATTATTTGGCCTTTTCCGGGTCCTTCAATTCCTGGTTCATATTCTTTAGCCACAGAGTGCCATGATGCAGCGTCCTGGCTTGATTTAAAAACGGGAATCCTAAGGAAGCTGTGATCCTCCTGACAACCCATCAGGGACCAAGCATGGGATGCCCACATTTCATGGTGTGCTGGGCACAGGGTCACGGAATCTGCACGCTAACTCACCCTTGGTTCCTTTTGCACGGGTACGAAGCGTTTTATCTTCAGCCTCTGCATCCATCTGTAATGTGAACACAAAGTCCTGGGTCATTCCTTTGACATTGACTAAAATACAAACACAGGCCACTAGAAGATCTTTAGGTCATTATGAAGAGCAGAGGAGCTTTCCCATTGCTGAACAGCATCTGACTCTGTGGAGACAGAACCGTGACTGCTCTTACAGCCCGCAAGTTCTGGAAATACTTCTGTAGATGCTGAAACCAGAGGAAATGGACAAGAAGGCAGATGTTCTTGTCTGCAAGTGTTCACTAGCGACTCAGACACTTTCAGCATCATGAAGATGGAAAGAAGAATGGTCTGACTAACAGTGGTTGTGAAAGAGACAAAACCTCAGATACCAAACCAAAATGTTCCAGACTAAGTTACTCAACCAGATTCCCTTGTATTTCTAGAACCTTTTGGATACAGGCCTTTTTTTTAAAGAACCCGCCTGCCAATGCAGGAGACAGAAGAGATGTGGGTTCTATCCCTAGGTCAGGCAGATCCCCTGGAGGAGGGAATGGCCACCCACTCCAGTATTTCTTGCCTGAAAAATCCTATGGACAGAGGAGGCTGGCAGGCTACAGCCCATAGGATCACACAGAGTTGAACAGAACTGAACACACATGCATAACCAGCTTCGGATACGGGCCTGTTTCTAAGTTAGAAAAAAAAACTCCCAGTGTAAAAAACCAATGTAGCACAAAACTTCAAAATGCCCCTATTGTAAAATACCACTGGAAATGATGATGACATTTACTCTGGTAATTCCAGAATAGAGGTGAGTTATAATCATCCACATCTATAAGGAGAGAAAACTTTGAGTGTTGTTTCAGTCAGCATCAATTCCCTAAAATATCATTACTAATGATCTTAAATATAACCAAGTGAATTATCAAAGGGATGCCAAGACTTAAAAAGTCTACTATTTTAGTCCACATGGAGATAGATTCTGACCCGACTACCTCCAACCATTTCACTAGGATCTGTTAAGCATCTCAGTTTAATTCACATTTGCACTTTACCAGAAGAATTCTGAAACAGAAACAAGTTGTTTCGCTGGTTGGAAATCAGAGGCAGGCAGAAGGTGCTCTCCACGGCTTCCATCCTTAAATCCTGACACAGGCGGGGATGCGGTGTGCCTGCAATGAGGATGGGAGACGCATCTCTGCTCTCCGAGGCTGAGTTGTGATGGAAAGCGCTGACCTGCCATAGACTTATAATAGGGGAGCAGGTGTGGCAATGATGGGCTTTAATTTCCTTTAATAAACCTTTTATGTGCCACACTTTTACTGCCATTCGACACTCTCCAAGGTCCTGCACATAATAGGTTCATTACTTTTGATTACTATAGTCTATTGAGACAAACAACTCCAGAACACACTATATATTATGTTCAGTTAAACCAATATAGACTATTTATCCATTGTGCATTTTTTCACCTGCAACACTACAGACAAAATTAACGACAGCCCTCGTAAGCTAAAACTATTAAAACCACCAGCACCCTTTTGTCATCATTTTATAATAAACACCACACCAATCACTGAACTGTTTTGCAAATTAGCCAACAAAAAGTGTCCACTGCTTTTTCGAGCAGCCATGGCTTTCACCTACATAAAAACGGTCTATTGTTACGACTATTTTAAAACTACATGATAAGAGAAGACAAGAAAACAGAAGTGTTTTTTTTTTTCTCTCCTGTAGATGTCCCTTCTTTTAAAACCACGCGGATTTATGACAGATGTGACACTGTCTGGGATTACAGTGGCTTGGTTTACACAGGATGGTGAGCCCTGTGTTGTGAAATCCTCCTCTGTGAGTGTCCCTGCTGCATATAAAGTGGATCAACTCGTGCGAACCCCTCTCCCTGCGTGCTAATTGAGTCGCTTGATTATAATAAGGGAGATCAGCAGCTTAAGGGTTAAAATGGTCAAAACCATCCATTTTGCTTCTGCTGCTCATGCGGGGGCGCGGGGCGGGGGGTGGAGGGGTGGGCGGTGAGAATCCCCTCAGCGTGAGTCTTAAGGTTATCCTGCACATAGGCGCTCTTAGCCTCCAACCACTCTGAACATTGCCCACTCAAACACAAAGCTTGAATGGGATGGACTCCCATTCAATGGGAAGTGAAGGCTGGACTCCACGGATTTCTTCATGAAAACTGCAACGCTGTGTGAAGAGGAGTGCCAGCAGCGCACAGGAAAGTTTCAGAAATCTGCTTTAACCTTCTCTCTAACAGCTTCCAGACGGATGCTCTTTTGCAATCCAGCTGTCTGAGCACCTGACGGCTCTGCCTTCCCCCTGGGCAGCCGCCTCCCTTTCACAGTCCCAGGAAGCTAGGCATAAATAAATATTCATGGATCCTGGCTTGAGGGTGCCTGGACTGCCAGCCTCAGGACGGCATTTTCCGATGCTATTGTCCTCTGGCTGGACAATAGCGTCATACTGGAGCACATACATCCCATTCAAGCTTTGTAAGAACTGGTAACACATCCACGAAGCTCAGTTCAACGTAACATGTGGGCCAAGTGATGGGCATGGGAGGGATCAAGGCCCCCACATACAATTCACCCATTTCAGCTCTCCCTCCTTTCACACCTGAAGGACAGTTCCTAAGTTCTGGGTTTAGTTACGTCTTGCAGCAACTTGGGGATAAGGACATAAGACATCTTGGGCTTTCTTTTGGGGCAAGAAGTTTTAACATTCATGAGAAAATTTGATCTCCTGGGAGACCTCAGCTTGAAAAAAAGCCTTTGTTCATGAAAACCTTACACCTGGGAACAGAAACCTCTAAGCATTCTTCCTATGGATTATGTTCATGGACTTCAATAAACTGCTGATGGGTAGACTTAATTTTTGTAAAATGGAACCTTGGATTCAGTGGGCACCACATTCCAGGGATGGTTCCTTCATGGGAAAGAGGTCCTACCTCATTGCTGGTGCTCAGACATGAGGGGTGTGTATGCGGGAGGGGACCAGCTACCCGGTCAAGTTCTCCCGGTTACAGAAGCAGCCACCACCATAACCCACATGGGCGGCATCCTAAAAACTCCACTTCTTATGGAGAACATTATCTTTTTTTTCTATTGGAAAAGGAGGCTTGATCAGCCTTTCTGCCTACACCCCAAATGCTATGGACAAGCCTGCAATTGACTTTGTAAAACTTAATGAAGCATTTCTTTCCTCAAAACAGAGCTTTGATTTTCCAAACAGCTGTCCTTCTTCCCATTTCTTAGGGCCTTTATCTGCATCCCATTGTTTATGGATGGGAATAAGACATTTTCTGAGACTCTTA
This sequence comes from Bos grunniens, assembly GCF_055505025.1. Taxonomy (NCBI): domain Eukaryota; kingdom Metazoa; phylum Chordata; class Mammalia; order Artiodactyla; family Bovidae; genus Bos; species Bos grunniens. The sequence goes on along the minus strand of NC_141178.1, from coordinate 61,144,471 downwards.
CCATTTCCTCCTGGCTATATCAATCTACTCAATCGAGATAAAACAGTAAGGGCAAATTTTGCCACTCTTATTTTTCATGAAGCTATGGGAAAGTTCTATTAACCTGTAACTATGGATATGTTACATATAATATTTATGTTGAAGGGAAAAAAGGGGTTCCTTCTTGGTATCCATTTCATAATGAAAAATATGAAATATTTTCATGAAAAAATATTTTAAGGAGCTTCTCCCCCAATTCTCTGGGGGAGATTAATTAATACAAGGATAAATGGCAAGAGGGAAAGAAACTTATAAAATAAAGGAGGCAAAGAAGCAAACTTAGAGGAAGGCTATGCCAACCAACAATGGAGATAAGCAAAGAGGCAGTGAAGAAGAAAGATGACTATAAAATACATTCTTATTATTTACTTGAATTTGGAAAACTCATGTAACATCTTCAAGGGATTTACAAAGCTATGTGCAGGTGTCCCTAGTGACATGAACTTGACCACCTTCTCCTCCTGGCACTTAGATACGTCAGGGGCTATCAGAGGATCTTCCTTCTGCATCACTCCATGGCACCAACTAGGTGCCGTCTTTGGGGTTCAGTTGTGTCCAACTCTTTGCAACCTCATGGACTGTAGCCCACCAGGCTCCTCTGTCCATGGGATTCTCCAGACAAGAATACTGGAGTGGGTTGCCATGCCCTCCTCCAGATGAGCTTCCTGACCCAGGAATCGAACCTGGGTCTCCTGCATTGCAGGCAGAGTCTTTACCATCTGAGCCACCAGGGACCCCTGGAATTGCTGATTTGTGGAAGGGAGAGATTCAAGAAGCAGGACACCAGATTGATAAACTCAGTTTTGCTTCCATCACACATGCAAATGACTGGTATGTGAGGAGATTTAGTTCCCTTTGATTTTATTTTTCACTTAAAACTCTATTTTGATCAATGGTTAAACAAAATTGTTTGTCCACAAAAACAACCTCCAAGTAAACATTTAATCACTTCTTAAGATTTGGGTAAAACAAATCTCTTGGTAATCTTTAAGTTTTATTTCTCCTTTCAACAGAATTCTATCCACTGTCATCCTTGATATAGATTTATAAGTAGTCTCGAATTTCTTAATATTAGTAGAAAAGCCATGGTGATCATAACATTTTGAGGACACTCTCAAAATCCTTATACAATTAATTGTAATCTTGTCTGAAAATGAAAGTGTTAGTCGCATAATCGTGTCCAACTCTTTGTGACCCCATGGACTATAGCTCCTCAGGCTCCTCTGTCCATGGGATTCTCCGGGCAAGAATGCTGGAACGAGTTGCCATGCCCTCTTCCAGGGGATCTTCCCGACCCAGGGATCAAACTAGGTGTTCTGCATGGCATGCAGATTTTTTACCATCTAAGCCACCAGGGAAGCCCTGTCTAGTTACATATAACTTCACGCCAGTAGCTACTTTTAATTTGAGAGGTCTTTCACTACATTTGACTTACAATAAGTCCCACTTTAAAGATTTCGTAGTGTTCCTCTCCTGGGAGTTGTAAACCGACAAGGCAGTCTGTCTGTTGTGTCACGTGACTCTTCCATTCCTGAGAAGCTCACGGTGATGGCGAGAGGAAGTTAGTCCCGTGCCTGCCGAGAGGAGGTCCAGGGGTCCTCCCCACCAGGAGCCCCCCATCCTCAGCGGATGCTTCCTTAACAAAAGTCAGCCTTTTTTTAATGACAAAAAGAAACTGAGGAAGTTGGAAAAGGCTAACCTCAGAAAATGGAACAGCTAAATGATGTCTGTACCTTGGGACAGAACTTGGCCAGATCGAAGAACAAAGAACCCTACACTGAGTGCCCTTCCTTTTGATGAATCTGGCATCATTTTGTTTTCAACAGAGCTTTGAATCGACGGAAAATAGCAGCAGAAGATGCTTCCCTGTTGTACAAGGAAAAGATGGGGGAAATGAGCTGTGATCCTAAAAGCACAGTTGACTCGTTGAGAAGGAAACCAAGATTGAATGATCAAGTATATTTTTGCTCTGTTCTTACCCTCCTTTTAGTTTCCTGGTTCTCTTTTCATACATTTACTTATTTCTCAGGGAGAGTAATTCAGAAAATAAATGTAAGGTCTTCCCTGGTGGTCCTCTGGTTAAGACTCCGTGCCTCCAATGCTGTGGGCAAAGGTTCAGCCCCTGGTCAGGAAAGTTCCATATGCCATGCAATGCAGCCAAACATAATAATAATTTGTTTTTAAAAAAAGAAAGCAAACTTTAAAACATCTAAATGAATAAAATCAGGAAGTTTGACAGCATCCTTGATGCCATATTATTAATTTTCTGAAACTTTTTTGAATCCTTTCTCCTAAATGAAATGAAAAATTTTCCAAATCTTTTATTTAGGGCACAGGATCCCTGATTTCAAATCTCTGTTCCGGTCCAGCTCTATCTGTACTGCTTCGTGTTCTGCATAAAAAGCTGAAGAACCGAACGATGGCATCCTGCACATTGGTGACCCATCTCATGTCCTTTCACCCCTGATGGGGAAGCAGGTTCAGTCTTCTCTCAGACCAAGGACAGCTGTCTGGGGAGAGCTCTTCCTGAGGCTGAGGGCATGCACACCCCCACAGAAAAGCTGCCTTTGAAAGGGAATTTCTAGAGTCGAATGGAAGAAACCTCAGGCCTGTGAAAGCTTGGGTGGCTTTAAGAGGAGGCTGATGTGTTTGGAGTCTCACTTTTGATGTCTGAGTTGCTGCCGCTCCTCTGTACCGACTAACCCTCTAACTTTGCACAACTGGCAACGTGACCATGAACCAAAGCCATATGTCTGTGTCCTTTTGCCAAACGACTCCAGCAAATAGTTCTATCATTCCCTTAGGTGGACGCCGGGTGCCAAGGATTTCTATTAGTCTCTGTACCGCGGCCTCCGAGTCACAGTTTTGTGACCTAAGGGGGCAATCACCAGCTTTGTGTTTTCATAGACTTAAAAATATTTTTAATATGCTCTGATTAAAGAGAACTCAGTGAAAGTTAACACCCTGAAACCATCTAAAAAAATTTTTTTCTTGTTGATATTTTGAGATGCATGTGTTGAAAAATGCATAAATGTTAGAAAACAAGCTTCTTCATAGAGGGGTAAGCCATTTTAAACAGATTTTTCCCAAGAATGTCCCAGTTCCTTACTTTTCACTGTTTGTAGGAATTAACTGCAGAAATCAGCTACAATGCTTTTAAAAACATGCTTTTAAAAATCTCACTTATTTACTCCTGATCCTTAAATAAACTAATTTCTAATACAAATGAATTCAAATTGGAATTTTAAAACAATTTTAATGCTGAGTCTCTCTCTAAGGGCAAACATGTGCAAACAAATAACATATACTAATCAATATGCAAAAGGGCTTGTAGGCTCAGAGAACTTCACCTGTTTAATATTTTAAAACAGTAGAGTGATCACGCTTCTGACAAAAAAAATCACAATCCTAAATTGGGCGTTAACAATACATTTTTGTGAAAGTAAATCTACAGAGATAAAGCAATGTCATAGGAGAGAGTCTTTATAAAATGCTTCAATCGGATCCATTTTATTTCAACATATTCTGCTTTTTAATAAAAATGTTGTCTTACCTCTTTCTCCAGGTAACTTGTACGCTGACTCGGTGAGCCCCCTCCGTCAGAATGAATGAACACCTGTGTTCGCTTTAGTGAGAAATCCTGCAATTCATTCTATTAAGATAAAAAATAAAAGAGAGAAGGTATGTAAGGTGGACAAAAAAAACAGAAAAGCAAAAATAACCAGTGATGTGAACAGTAAACAATTATCTATAATTCTGATGGACTATGCTATAAACAGAATGAAAATATCATACTATTTAATAATATATCAATGGGGAAAAGATGTTTACCTTTATCCTGGCTGTCTGTGTTAGTTGCTCAGTCATGTCTGACTCTTTGTGACCCCATGGACTGTAGCCCACCAGGCTCCTCTGTCCATGGATTCTCCAGGCAAGAACACTGGAGTAGGTTGCCAGTCCCCTCTCCAGGGGATCTTTCTGACCCAGGGATCGAACCCAGGTCCCCTGTATTGCAGGCAGATTCTCTACCCTCTTTACCTTTATTAAGGTAAGCCAAATCGATTTTTGTTTTTCTTACCAAACTAGATATATAGATAAGATATAGATAAAGAAGGGCATGGCAACCCACTCCAGTATTCTTGTCTGGAGAATCCCCATGGACAGAGGAGCATGACAGGCTGCAGTCCATGGGGTCACGAAGAGCTGGACATGACCGAGCGGCTAAGCACACACATAGATAGAGATATAGATAAAATGCCTGCCCTTTACTAGGAAAATTGTATAATAGGGCTTCTCAATGTCATTATTCTCGGTTTTATTTTTAACCACCAGAAGAAAAAGATCAGTCAAGGTTTGGCACGTGCTATCCTCAAGAAGTCACGAGAGACAAGATCCCAAGGCATGTGGATTTAGGCCGCCCTTGAATGAGGTGTCCCGAAAGGCTACTAGCACTTTTTGCCAACGTTTCATCCTGCTTTCCATGGGAACAATCTGCGTGTGGCTTCCTTGCTTCCAGACATAACACACAGGCCTGCATCTCCTTTACCTGGTCCCAGGGATGGAACAGAATCTGTCTTCAGGCTGTTTGGCCCTTGAAAGAAAACTCTGAAATTCAGTGTTAACACACTCAGCCTGACAGCGAGTGGCTACTGACATGAACACTATATATATATATATATATATATATATATATATATATATATAGTATCTATCTTAACACACACTTGCTACGGTTTGTCCGTCCATTCTGGCATTCTAGAACACAAGTCACCAACCTTCCTGGCAGATGATCTCTAGGGTTTGTGTTTACCCCTTGCAGTAAGTTGGAGGGTCCGGCTTTTTAACCATGGATTTCTGCGTCACTTGAAAGTTCTGACCAGACATTAAGCAGATGCTTCTTCAACTCAAATCAGCAACTGTAGATCCTGGCGAAAAATGGGGATAAAACCCTTAAGACAGAGCAGATGTCTTAAGACACAGATGTCTCATGACAGGATGTCTCACACAGCAAAAGTCTCAAGACACAGGATGGAAGGACTGAAAAGTCCCATAGGACTCGGGAGTTCTTAGTTTGCTTGATTGCAACAACAAAAAAAAAAAGCAAAAACAAAACCCAGCTTTTTCTACAACTGTGTTTGGCTTACCCTCCCTCGCCCTCGGTAGGTCCACCTGCCTGTCCCCTTTGTTTGTCACACTCTAACCTAAGACAAAAGATCTGGAAAACACTGGTGGGCAGAGCGCTTTTCTAAACCCTGAAAGTAATGGCTTTTTGTCTACACCCAATCGTGGTGTGTGTTTATTAGCAATACATTTTCCATTTATTTTCTCAAAGATTGCCAATAAAGAACCGAATCACAGAAGGGAGTAGCTCTAAACCCTCCGAGTTCCCTAATGTCAAACTCATTAGCATCCGAATAAGCACACAGCAGCACCTCATCTGCACAATCGTGATTTTTTACTACTTTTAATAGCGTTTCTCAGAGGGCTCATTTTCAACTTTCTTCAGTGGTTACTTGGTTCTCAGGGGAAAAGGAGCTTCCTGACGCTTGCGGCTTCCCCTCAACAACCCGGCCGTTTGCTGTCAGATGCGTCAGCCCTCTGCCCTAACCCCATCTGCTGTCTCTCCCCTCCCCAGGGAGCAGAGCAAAGGCAGCACAGCTGAGATCCACGTGGAGCCCTGCACAGAGGATGCCGGCAAAATATAAGTTCAGAAATGTGATGTGACACAAAAGGCCTGGGAAGTCCAAGTGCACCGGAATACGGGTGGGAAAGAGGAGCTGCAGAGGCTCGCTGTTTCAAGCATCCATCGTTCACAACTCCGCCCACGGCCTTGTGGAAACACACTGGCTGATACCAAGAGGAATCTCCCACTGCAATCGGTTCCCTTCACTCCCTGCATGTGTCCTACTACTGTATCAAAGAGGGACCCTTAAAAACCCATTTTCAATAGTTGCCATACTCTTTCTTAACTTTTTATTTCTTACTGGAGTATAGCTGATTAACAATGTTGTGATATTTGCAGGTAGATAGCAAAGGGACTCAGTCATACATACACATGTATCCATTCTCCTCCGAACTGCCCTTCCATCCAGGCTACTACATAACATGGAGCGGAGTTCCCTGTGCTGTACAGTAGGACCTTGTTGGTTATCCATTTTAAATATAGCAGTGTGTACATGTCCATCCCAAACTCCCCAACTATCCCTTCCCCTCATCCTTCCCCCTGGCAATCACTGGTTCTTTTTCTAAGTCTATGAGTCTGTTTTGTAAATAAGTTCATTTGTATCATTTCTTTTTAGATTCCACCTATAAGGGATGTCATACGATATTTTTCTTTCTCTGTCTGACTGACTTCACTCAATATGACAATCCCTAGGTCCATCCATGATGCTGCAAATGGCAATAATTGCCATACTTTTAATCTCTTTGCTGATCTTAAACCATGCTGTAAAAGTTAAGGACTTACTAAAATATTCTTAGGAGATACACATTTTGGAAGACAATTAACCTAAGATTTGGAATCTTGACCAAGCTCCCCCAACATGTAACTGAGTTAGTTCTCTCCCCTGCCTACCAGGATGGACACTTTTCCATTGAAGTTCATCTTTTCATGAAACTGCAGTCTTAGAAGGTGAAACTACATGACAAACCAAGGTTCTGGGAGCCTAGTGGGCTGCACAGTCTTTCAGCGTGGCTATAATTAAGACGTGGCTTCACTTGTTAAATGGAGTCATCACAGAAGACTCCATTTGCGTGCTCTGCTTTATGCCAATAATCATGGATGGAGTGCTAAATTTACAGACACTTCAAGGATAAGTATTTGCTTCAGAAAAGGACAGTTCTTTTTTATTTTTTAGCAACTTTCAAATATGCACTACAGTATTAGTGTTTTTTATTTTTAATTGGAGCATAATTGCTTTACAGTGTTGTGTTGGTTTCTGCTATACAACAACTAAGTGAATCAGCCATAAGTATACAAACACCCGTTCCCTCTTGAGCTTCCCTCCTGCCCCCACCCCACCCCTCTAGGTCATCACAGAGCACCGAGCTGAGCTCCCTATGCTATACAGCAGTGTCCCACCAGCTATTTTACAGATGGTAATGTGTATATGCAGAGAAGGCAATGGCACCCCACTCCAGTACTCTTGCCTGGAAAATCCCATGCACGGAGGAGCCTGGTGGGCTGCAGTCCATAGGGTCCCTAGGAGTCGGACATGACTGAGCGACTTCACTTTCACTTTTCACTTTCATGCACTGGAGGAGGAAATGGCAACCCACTCCAGTGTTCTTGCCTGGAGAATCCCAGGGACAGGAAGCCTGGTGGGCTGCCGTCTATGGGGTTGCACAGAGTCGGACACGACTGAAGCGACTTAGCAGCAGCAGCAGCAGCAGTATGTATATGAAAGACAGTTTTTAAACCTGATGATATGATGTAATGAATCTGAGATGTTACTTTTTTAGAGCTATATCAGATTATATTTTATTGGTGGTGGTGGTGGTGAGGTGACCTAAGATGCAACTGTCAATTGTGTCCTTAAAGCAGAGAACCATAGATTTACTTACGACTCAGAAACAAATTCTATATTAAAAAAAATCCTCCGGACTAAACTCAAAGTGAAAACTTTGATGAAAGGGCAAGGAAATCGAATATGAAACGTCATCATGCTGGAAGCCCTGTGAGACAACTGCTACGTTTGGAGTTCACTTACCAGTGGGACTGGTCCGATGCAATGCCCAGCAGCCTCCTCTCAGAACTTGGGTGTTAATTCAAACTCCAAACATCACCCTCAGGTCTAGTTTCCTGCCAAATGAAACAGGAGAATTCAGCATGTTAACCTTAGCACTGGGCTTTCCTGCTGGCTCAGAAAGTGAAAAATCTGCCTGTAATGTGGGAGACCCAGGTTCAGTCCCTGAGTCGGGAAGATCCTCTGGAGAAGGGAATGGCAACCCACTCAGTATTCTTGCCTGGAGAATTCCATGGACAGAGGAGTCTGGTGAGCTACAGTCCATGGGATCACAAAGAGCTGGACACAACTGAGCGACTAACACACACATACAACCTCAGCACTGCTGACCCATGAAGCCCTGTCTCCCAACCTCCCAACACTTTTAACCTCTCAGTCACTACCTTTGGGATCTTCACCAATTGTTCATTAGTTAGCATGGTGAAAAGGGGGGATTTTTCTTGATCTTTTTTTTTTTTTAATGGGAAAGCAAGTCCTTTATACTTCTGTCTAGTTTTAATTTTAATATTTTTTAATTGGAGTATAATTGCTTTAAAATGTGTTAGTTTCTGTGTACAATGAAGTGAATCAGCCACATGTACACATATATCCCCTCCCTCTGGAGCTTCCCTCCCACCTCCCATCCCACCTCTCTAGGTTTATTTTTATATTAATTACCATGATAATTTAAGTGAGAGTCAGATTTCGTATAAATTTGCTTGGACAGACGATTGAATTCTTCAGCTTTCCAACTTGCCATGTTCATCATTAAATTTCTAATGAAAATTTAAACCTCTTATTTTGAATTTTTTCATCAATGAGCTTTCTCATCATAGCAAGAGAGTATATATTTAGCAACTGATGTACAAAAATGACGTTAGCCTTCTGTCACATTATATTTATGCTGTCAAACACTGCTTCCTTCTTCTTAGCCTTCCAGATTGATACAAGGAGGACTTGCTTCATGCTGCTGCTGCTGCTAAGTTGCTTCAGTCGTATCTGACTCTGTGTGACCCCATAGACGGCAGCCCACCAGGCTCTGCCGTCCCTGGGATTCTCCAGGCAAGAACACTGGAGTGGGTTGCCATTTCCTTCTCCATTGTGTGAAAGTGAAAAGTGAAAGTGAAGCCACTCAGTCACGACCGACTTGTAGCGACCCCATGGACTGCAGCCCACCAGGCTCCTCCATCCATGGGATTTTCTAGGCAAGACTACTGGAGTGGCTTGCCATTGCCTTCTCCGACTTGCTTCATAGACAGGAGCAAATGAAGAGAAGTAGTGGGTTCCTTTTCAGAGAAGGTGATGGCACCCCACTCCAGTACTCTTGCCTGGAAAATCCCATGGACGGAGGAGCCTGCTAGGCTGCAGTCCATGGGGTCGCAAAGAGTCGGACATGATTGATCGACTTCGCTTTCACTTTTCACTTTCATGCATTGGAGAAGGTAATGGCAACCCACTCCAGTGTTCTTGCCTGGAGAATCCCAGGGATAGTAGAGCCTGGTGGGCTTCCGTCTATGGGGTCGCAGAGTCGGACACGACTGAAGCGACTTAGCAGCAGCAGCAGCAGCAGCAGCGGGTTCCTTTTAAGTTGTTTTAGGCAAATAAAAATACTGTTTACTGGCTAGAAGCTCTACTTGTCACTGTAGGAGTAGAAAGAACTTATTCAAAACTGAAACAGCCCCCATTGCAAAACGGGACAGTGGCATTGCATCCTCTTAGGGGGGGATGCCTTGGGTTTTAAATCACAGCATATTCAGCAAGACTAATTATTTGATATCAGCAACCAAACTGCTCTTCATGATACATTCTGAATGTTTTTTGCTTCCCCAGTGATCACTGAAGTTCAACTACAAACAAAACTTATGCAGTAGAGTTTGTTATTTTATAAGAAGAACAGAAACATGATTTGTCAATGTACAAAATTTCCATTGATGGACTTAATTGATTTTTACTGGTTTGCCTGGCTTTTTGAGCTCTCTGCCTTATGGAGTCTTTCAAGGAATCTGAAGTACAAAGAATGCTATGGCAACTCTGATCTTCTCTAGAAAATGTTTTTTTTTTTTTCTCTGCAAATTGCTGCAGTCATACAGAACATCAGAATAACTTCTGGTTTCCACTGTGATCAATATGAAGTCATTGTACTTGTACTAGCAGGCATTATATTATTCATATGTGTCCTTTTACCACCTGTAAAAATAAAGCACAAGCCCCTTCTTCTGAAACTCTGAGGCAATGCCAATAACTCGTGCGAGACCCATACTTCTCCCTGCAAGAGGTTTTAACTTCCACCTGATTTAAGTCACAAAATAGCCCTCAAAGATCCTTAAAGCCTTGCTGCAATTAACATAAATGCATTCAGATGCCATTCATGACTGATAATTCCAACACCTTGTGGGAAAAAAAAAAAGTTGCATGCTGTAAACATTATAAACATATTCAAATAAGCTTAACACAAGCTGCCATGCTTATTTCTGCCTAGATCATGGACCAGCGAAATGGTTAATGCAAATGGATTTATAATTTGCTTTGGGGGGCCAGTTTCTTCTCCTTATTTATTAGCCCAGCTGATGGGGTAGATTTGATGAGGCACTTCTGGAATAATTGAGTCATCACACAAAGAAGGCCGCTAGCATTCAGAGTGGTTTTATCAGCAGCAAGCAGGCCTGATTACTGACAATTACACTCTGATCCGGTGATGGAGGAGAAAGAGCCAACGAGTGGGAAATGTCCATGTTTCTATCCAGGAATAATTTCTACATTCATTTTACATGCTAAGTGTTTCCTATCTCTGCATAATAAACTGTAAACAGGAATCGATGGCACAATGTCCCTTAATATTTCCTGGTAATGAAGACACAAATGTACAGTGAGTGCTGATAAATATAGATGAAACATAAGCTATTCTCCTAGTCGGTATTGTTACCTTTAAAACAAATGCATTTTTCTGGTAAAAGCATAATCAGAGCTAATGCAAAAAAATGACAGAAGATTGAAACTGTCCTTGTAACTACATAGAAACTTTGGGAAAGTCCTGTTAATCACTGCCGCCTTAAAGGCTCACAGGCTGAAGGTGAGACAGTGGGAACCACGTCACTCTGCTTCTCAACAGTCAACGGTGAAGAGCTCCTTGGGTTCACACAGCAGAGGGCACGGCGACAGTAGCCATCTCTAGCATTCAGAGCGTATCTCAGCGAACCGGCATGAGGAGGATTTTGGTTTCCTTCCATCAGGCCTTCCGACAGAATGGTGATCGGGAATAACCAAGTTAGACCTGAGACGGAGAGCAGGGCTGTGCTGTCTCCTGCATGGGTTTTTAACCACTTGTTTATGAAATGGTTCTTAACAAAACACTGTGAGCAAAAATTGATCTCATTAACCCAGCTTTCTCTCTGACTCAGATGCTAGTTGGGAATGCCCAGGGATATGGAATATGCATAGTTCTTAGTGTGCTGCTATAGATTTTAGGGGGAAAACTTTAATTTCCTGTAATATCAAGTTTCTACTTTTAAACAAGCCAATGAGGGGCAAAGCCCTGCATAATGAACCTGCCTGGGTCTGTTTGCTTAATCTTTTCTCTAAAGCCCCTTTCTGGCTTCCAAAGAAATAAAAGTTATCTTCTGTTCTCCTGTGGTAACTATGGAAACTCTGTTTTATTAAACTAACCACTTAACTTCAAGGCTTGTGTTGCAACTAAATGTGCTATTTTGAGTAAATCTATACTAAACAACCCTATAATGTCAAAACATTTTTAATAAAGTTCAAAGAGCACTTGTTGATTCAAAAAGGAGGCTTTTTATTATGTAAAGGGAATTTTCTCTATTTAAGCTGTTTTATTATATAGATTGTTACACAATATGCTTGATATCCTAAGACATTTTATACTTTCCTTGTCCGTTTCTAAGAGGTTTTCTTAGAATTTTTTCCAACAAGTGTGCTGTTTCACCCAGCAGGAACTGTTTGTTTTGCATTAAAATCCTCACCATATTCTGTACAATTGGATTAAGATAAAAGAATAGAATCATTTATCTTTATTGTCTGACCAGGCAATATGGAATGGGAGAAACTAACGAAACTGTCAAAGAAATGACCTGATTCTCAAATGTTGAGGCCAGTGGGCATTGGATTTTTGCAGAAGGGTTTTTGGATTTTGTCCTCATTATAGTTAATTTAATGCAGATTCTGTTAACATAAGTCCCTTTCTGCTAAACACTTTACTTATTATTGGTTCAATACACATTTATTGAGAACTGATCTAGGAAACTCCATGCCAGTCTTGGGCATTTAAAGATACAGAAAGCACAGTTCTTATCCTCATGGTACAAATCAGCAAACTGAGGATTCCAATAGGATGTGGAAATATGATAAGGGAGGAGGCAGAACAAGCAATGGGAGCACAGGCTGAGACCAGCCTGGAAATGCTTCCAGAAATGATGAATCATGAAGAACGCATCTTCGGAGATTCAGAGACTTTGGCTACAATAAATAAATGTCCCCAAAGACCAAATGAAAAACCACAGTCAAAGTTGTACTTGGCTTGGTTAAGCAATGTATTTAAGCCACAGTTTTGTATAGCTAGACAAGTGTCAAAGGAGACTAGCTGGTCAGGGTAAAGAGCTAAAATGAAATGTTTAGGATGTGTTGATTTTATTTGCTACTCTCAAAGGAACTCTTCCCTTTGGTATCAGAGCTGCAAAATGTGTCTGGTGAGAAGCAGTATCACCCACGCCGTGGTGAAGTGACCGAATGGCATGGACTTGTGAGGTGCCAGGCACCTCCAACCTGATTCCTTGAGCTCCCTGACATCACAGAGTCAAGGTCACTTTATCCTCCCGGTGCCAGTAAAGCTTATGGACTTGAGGGGATGTGTCATGTTGACCTTTCACTGACACACAATGTGGCCAGAGTGGGTTCAATACTGAATTGAATTGAATTCAGTTACTACTGAATTGAATTAAAATAAGCCTAAAATAATATTCCTTGGATGCCTGAGATACTATCCTATTAATTGTATTCAATACATAACATCCCAGGACAACATCTGGAGCTTATAGATTTTGTCTGATTGCTATGCCAGTTAAGAATTTACAATTTTGTCTTCAATGTCCTCTTTCCTTATGTATAAAAGTTGGCTCCCAAAACCAAGGAGAGCAAGCATAGAGCGTAATAGATTTCACAGTCAGTTTCTTCCTCAACGTCTACTTTTATCTGATTTACATGAAAACTAACAGTACGTGATTTAAATCAGTCCTTTCATGGGAATAAAAGCCAAAGGTAACATGGAAATATTAGTCTTGTTTTTCCAAATTTGGCAAGAAAACCATTTAGGAAGATCTTCAACTCATTTAAACTATATCCAGTTTCCAGTTTCTGTACCTCACTTTTCTTACTCAGAATTTGTCAGTATGGCCACTGTCCTGACTTAAAAACACACTTACATTTTATTTTAAACAGCATATGTCCATGTCCTTCAAATGGATGAGCTTTGTACTGGAGATAAAAATGGAACCACAGGGAAAGACAAAACTAACCCATTACTTTTACCATGAAAGTAAAATGGTATGACATTTTCTGGGTCAAGAAGATCCCATGGTGAAGGAAATGGCTATTCACTCCAGTATTCTTGCCTGGAAAATTCCATGGACAGAGGAGCCCGGCGGGCTATACAGTCCATGAAGTCGCAAGAGTCAGACACAACTCAGCGACTAAATAACACCTTGACTGAACTCTTTCCCTGAGAAAGGCACTCTCATGAGCACCATAGTGCACTCTTTTCCTGTCATCATCCCATGCCTATCGGGAGTTGTCACCATTTCACAATGAAGAAAGCCTTCCATGCTAACACCAGCTTCTGCGTGACAGCCCTGGGAATCTAGGTGCCAGGCCCTGTGAACCCCGTAATAGTCAGATCAGTTTTCTCTCTGCATCATGGACCTCGTCTCTCCCACGGACATTCTACTCCTCTTGCTCAAGCTCAGTGAAACACAGACATACTAACTGTCCCAGTAAAGCTGGTATTCATCTGTACCTCTGATGATATAGGCATTATGCTTACAAAAATACCACGTGGAGAACATTTTTGGTGTGAGGAGGGGTGTTGCAATGCAAAAATGGAAATCTCAGAATTCATGATAACCATCATCATGATTTACAAATTCCACTTCCTAAAACTGATTTCTCAGTCTTGGGTGCTCAAGAAATCTTTCTTCTCTTCATTCAAACACAAGAAATTCTTTAGAGGATTTATACTGTCAGCTGTAAAATGGGTCCCATCTATCGGTTGACTTATCCTCCATATTAGTTTTCTGTTATTGCTGTAAAAAGTCCACAAACTTCATGGCTTCACACAAATACATTGCCTTACAGCTCTGGAGGTCTGAAGTCTGGGACAGTTGCACCAGGCTAAGATCAAATCAGGCTGCGCTTCTTTCCAGAGGCTGTATGGGGAATTCACGAGGACTGGGGGCATACCCCAGTTCCTTGTATTGTAGGTCTGAGATTGTTGTTTTTTCAGTGGCCATTCTTAGTGTCTCGAGGCCACTGCATTCCATGGCCCATGGCTCCTTCTTCCCTCTTCCAATGGTGGGTCCTTCTCGGGTCACTTCTCCATGACTCATCCACCTGCCTTTCTCTTACGGTCCCTGGGATAAGTTGAGCCCACCTGGGTAATCCAAGCAACTCTCCCATCTCCAGACTCTTAATTTATTCACACTCCTTTTGTATGTAAGATAACGTATTCACAGGTTTCAGGAATTAAGACATAGGCATTTAATATCACTGTTAATATTTGGGTTCAAAGTGCCATGTTTCCATTTGTTTTCTATTTGTCTTATCTTTTGTTATATTTTTTTCCTCTGACTTAAGTTCTTTCAGATGTTAAAGATTTTTTTCCCCATTTATTCTAAAAAAAAAAGACAGTTTGTGGAGGCAGGGTGATAATGTTGCCACTACATTCTTCAGCTATGTATGTAAATCCTGATTGTGTTTAAGTATTAATGCTCCTCATATGAGACAAGTGACATCATCAACCAAGAAGGCCTGGTGTACACAATTCTCAAAAAAATACATAATTGTAACTCAAATGACCAGGAAGAGACCAACATTAACAAAATCAGGCATCTTTAGTTGCCCTCAAAAAACAAATACCTTAAATTTTCAAGTTTTTGGAGGCCTTTGGAAAGTTAGGGGTACTTCTCTCTGGAGGGGGAAATTTATTTCTAAATAATCTTTACTCACCTTCCCTAACGTCCACTGGCTCTGAACTGGAGACTTTCCATTGCTATGGACAAGAAGTGTCATCAGAGGGAAAATGGAAAGAAAAAGAGAAACTTAATTAAACAGTAATTATCTACAGCTTATTAACTGTATGAAACAATCTTTTCAAGTAATTTACATATTGACTATGAGAGAATGGACCAAGGCACTAACCAATCGTCAACAGTCCAACAATATTCATTTGAAAGAACTCCCCTCAACAAGAAAAACAGGTGTCTACTGTGATCAGAAAATGCTTTTTAGATTTGAGTTCCTTTGTCCACAAGTACATTTGAGAACCTTTTCTGGGCACACACCTGAGAGTGAAAGTGAATTATCAATGACAGTCTTTAAAAAAAAAAAAAAAAAGAGTCAGTGGTTTAACACTAATTTCTAATCAGATCCTACAGAAAGGAACAGCCCGCACGGCAGCTGTACTTTTCCCAGGGTTAATTACCTTTCACTGCTCTCTGCTAATGAGTCAGCTGTCCCTGTCAGCGCACAGCCCTGGTTCATCTGGAGGCCTCGCTGTTGGACAAACAGCTAGTGACAGTTCTATTTACATACGGGGGTGTTTGTTGTGCAAAGATTTCCAAAGGCTTAAAAAAAAAAATCCCTTCATTTTCATGTGTTTCCATGCTACAAATGTTCTTACAAATAAGATGCTACTTGGTCAAGTCTTCTTTTCTGCCCAGGCCACTGGCTTCACCACCAGAAGGTGGAAAACGCCAAGTCCTGGAAAGAGGCAAACTTCACAGCTTCAACAGAAAGCTTTGTATTCCTGGTTCCTCAGCATTGTAACAATGACCCCGTGGGGATGAGATGGGACTCGAAAGTTTACAACCTCCTTCCCTGGTAAAAAGACTTTCTAAGAGACACATTCGGGAAAAATAAATTTGAGGGTAGAAAAAGAGAGACATAAAACATAGATTTATCTGTACATGAAAAGTGAATCAAAAAATTGAGCTTTCAAAAAAAATTACTTGAAAACTACGCTTTCACTTAAAATGTCTAGGTCATTGTGGGATATATAGATATATATGTGTCTATATGCATGTGTTCCTATGTCCATATATGTATGTATATATATATATGTGTGTGAGTGTATATTCATGCACACTTAGCATTTATTATCCAGTTTATAGCTCTGCTCTCTAGACCATGGTTCTGTTCTCCATCCCACAATGTAGACACAGTGTGCCTTTACATATTTCTGAACATTGTGACGAGAGATTTACACATCTCTTCCCTCTTTGTATCCCAGAAGGAACTGAGGGGGATCCACAAACAGTAAAGTGCTCACTGATTCCACTCAACAAAAAGGGGTATTGTTTGCAAGCCCTCTGCTAGAGGCAAGGCTTCATCCAACCAAGAGATGATTGCAAAAGTTTTGGCAAAAAGATAGATGCTGAGAATTTCTTTAGCTAGTTGAGAAATGAAGACTGATACAAAGCATGGAGTTATAAGTATAGGAATACCACATAAGTGCTTTCTGTTCTGACAAAGGACAGAAAAACTGGAAAATAGAATGAAATCACTGGTATGAAGTGGTACAAATAATAACTGGGATTCAACGTATATCATTTAAAATATACAAACCAGCTAGTATGAGGTTATATTTTTTTAAAAAGACAGAGCTTAAGAAGAGTAAAAACAGAAGCATTGATATATTGATGTAAATACTAGAATAAAATTAACAACTTCTACCAAAAGAAACTAAAAATAGAAATCACATACTATAAAAGGCTAGGGTACATTTAATAAGTAACACTTTCTTGAAAATAATTAAGGTTTAAAGGTAGTATTTCATAGTGATTGTGTATTTTGTTAGCTGAGTGACCTACCAACTATCTTATAAAATAAGCAAAACACATGAAGCCTACTTTTCTCATGCGTTACCTGTAAACATTTCTTTCTGTACTCTCACAGTTATTCCCACTGTTCCCTTAATATAAACAAGTTGAATTAGGCTGTTTAAATAAATTGTAAGATGTTACAGAAAAACCCAAACTAACTTTTTGGCCAAACCAATATTTGGTGCAGTGAAAAAAAAAGCATCACTGATCCCACTTTGACAGCCTCTCAAATGTCCCTAAATGCTCTAACCTCAGGTAAGTGTCCTGCTCTGACCTCAGGTCAGTAGTTCAGGTTCTACTCCACATCAGGACCACCTGCTTCCGATACCCCAAACTCCTGCACTGCTAACAAGGGTCCAGGGGCTCCCGCTACTCCACGGACCACAGCTTGAACAGCAGTGTCAGAGCAGCAGTTCTCAGACCTCAGCCAGCACCACGGTCACCCACAGGGGCATCTGGGGTGGGCGTGAGCACGGCCCTTCCCCTCATGTTCCAGGCGAGGCAGGTGCTGATGGTCTGGGGACCACACTCAGAACTGTCACCTTCAATGTTCGCTAACACAGGCTGTGAGGCAAGCCCATCCCACAGTCTAAATTCCCTACGCCCACATGGAGCAGCGGTATTCCCCACTCTGTTCTCAAGCTATGTATCCGCTCTGTTTTTAATACTTTATGCTAGAAAACAACAGATACAAAGTGAATGTTCTGGCCCCTCACTGGAGTACGTTCTGAGAACCACTTTATAGCTTATTGAACTTGATCTTCCCTTCAGATGAAGCCATTCATGTTGAGAAAGAAACAGTAATTATGCACTTCTTCATTACAGGTGCCATTAACAAATGTAAGCTCAGAAATTACAGATCTAAGACTGCACCAGCACTGAAACTAGCCCATAGCAAATAAAATAAGAGGATGAATTAATTAAAAATGGTATCATAAAAATGAATTTCTATGTCAAGCAAGAATGCAGTTTTCCTTGAGAGAATCAATGTTTTACCAGGCTTAGTACATTTTCACTTATTCCTAAATGGTACAGCAAGTTTCTCAGAGACGATTGAAGGGTTCAGGTCGCTGCTATGTTGAAGAACACATCATCCCAAAAACTTCTCGAAGGATGAAAATACCTCTTAGTCTAAAACTAAAAAATCTATTTGCATTGCTGTCAGGGTAAACACCTCAGTGAGAAAGCTCTTACAAGGGTATATCCAGCATTGTTCATTGGAATACATATTTTAGAACTAGAAGTGTGAGAGCAGTTGAAAGTAAAATAAATTTATTTATAAAAAACAATTTATTTTGTAGAAGAACACATCACTGAAGAGATGGAGGATGATTCCCCAAACAGAAAGTGACACATGGCACAGAAGTGAAGTGCTTTTGCAGGGATGTGCCCAGACAAGGAAAAACTATTTAGTGTCCTGAGTCACGAACTTACTAAACAATATTCCAGTAAAGCTGGGAGAATTATGGCTCAATGTAAGAAATCACAGTAAGCCAATGAGAACAATTTTAAAATTCTTTTTGAAATTCCTCTCCCATTTAGGTTACCACAGAGTATTGAGCAGATTTCTCTGTGCTATACAGTAGGCCCTTGCTGTTTATACATTTTAAATATAGCAGTGTGTACATGTCCATCCAAAACTCCCAATCTACCCCTCCCCACTACCCCCTGGTTCCCATAAGTTCATTCACAAATAAGAACAATTTTAAAGGAATCTGTAGCCCTTCTGGAATTCTTGCCATCTCTTATTTGGTCTTGCTATCCCCCTGAGATTTTATTTAACAAAGCTATTCTAAAAGTACTGCTGCTGCTACTGCTAAGTCACTTCAGTCGTATCTGACTCTGTGCGACCCCATAGACGGCAGCCCACCAGGCTCCCCTGTCCCTGGGATTCTCCAGGCAAGAACACTGGAGTGGGTTGCCATTTCCTTCTCCAATGCATGAAAGTGAAAAGTGAAAGTGAAATCGCTCAGTCGTGTCCGACTCTTAGCGACCCCATAGACTGCAGCCTACCAGGCTCCTCCGTCCCTGGGATTTTCCAGGCAAGAGTACTGGAGTGGGGTGCCATCCTAACCTCACCTAAATACAAGATAACATCACAAATAAGGAATCTGATCAATGCCAGTATAACCAACCTTCTCCATATAGAACAGTATTTTTAAATGAACACATTAACTTATTTACTCCTCACTAAGCAC
Source organism: Bos grunniens (assembly GCF_055505025.1). NCBI lineage: Eukaryota > Metazoa > Chordata > Mammalia > Artiodactyla > Bovidae > Bos > Bos grunniens. Next base: position 61,125,403 of record NC_141178.1, on the reverse strand, counting down.
CTATTCTTCTAGAGAAAAAGGGGGAAGAATTCATATAAACAGGTGTACTCCTGGAGAGTGGAGCGGGGTGTGAGGTGTGTGCCCCTCTCATAGTACAAATGTTTGTGTTGCACAAACCAAAGAGGTGATGAAATGAAAGTCTTTGAGGAGATGGAGGTGCTGAGTTTATTTCTCAGTAAGTCAGGAGAACAACCTGAGGGTTCTGGGTTTGATGAGTTCTCGCCTGCAGAAGGACAAACATGAGCTATAAAGTCTGAGTAGAGGAGAACTCATGCAGTTCGGCTGTGCACAGTGCTGTCACACTGAGACTGCTGTGAGAGTCGAGATCTTAACCCGCATCTCTGCTTGGGTGCCTTTTACGAGTTATAATGAATCAGACTCAATAAGAGCCTCTGGTCATTTGAACATCTGGTTTTCCAGAGAGACCAGGACAGCTCACATCAGGCACTTCGTCCTGTGCTTATCCAATTCCAGAACCCTATTGGTTTTCACTAGTTTCTCTCTCGATCCCCACGTTTCACTATCTGTAGATGATTACTGAGGAAATTTGACCTTAGTTTTCTGTCAGAGGTAACATATTACTTATTTTGGGAAGACATTAAATTTTTCTAAGAAGGTGTGTATAAGAAGAAAATTCGTTGGACGAACTACAGAATCCGTCTTTTAAAAACTTAGTTTATATACTGTGATTCCAAAGTGAATAACAAGAACACTCGTGAAATGAAGACTTGGCCTCCAGGAACCAAGATGGGTTTCCTCTCACATTCTAACTCCTCCTCCCAAGTGTGGTTCTGTATTCCTACAGGAAGCCATGCCTACTCAGATCACAGCCCCTGATCCCATCATGTATCACCCTCTACATGCTCTTCACCACCCACCTATTGACAGCTCCCACAGGGCTGGGGCAACCTTGTCTCTGCCTCCTCCAGAGTCCAGAAACCCAGTGAGAGTGCTGACTATTTGAGGACCGCTGACCAATTAATTATTAAGAAAACAGAGAACTGTGATCAGGGCACTGCCTCTGGGATATGAATTTTGAGAAAACAATATCTAAAGATAAAATATGAAAGTATCCTTTAAAATAATATCTAAAGATAAAATACAAAAGTACCCATAGCATGTAGCAAAAAGTTATGCAGGTGAAAATATACAGGGTAGATCAGCTTGTAAGACTAGTACCTATGATGCTTAAAGTCAATGATTGTATTATTAATGTTATACCTAAAAAGTAGGGATGTACAAAATAACAATCTTATGAACAGTCTGCTTATGAATTAAGATCAACTTTGCAAATTAAAAATAACTTGCAAGTTAAAATGTACCCAAAACATTATGCAATCTTGCTATTACCTTAATAATAATACATATAACTATTGATTTTAATTCCAAGTGGGGGTGTATTAAAACTTAAGGATTGTCATAGCCAATTTAATCATATGCTAAAAACAGAAGAGTGACTGGTGTGTTACAAATGCCTAAAGAAACTAAATTGGGCAGTTCTTAAGATACCATGAAATAAAATTGAGGCAATGGAAGAAACACGGTATTATTTATCATGAATATGCCAAGCAATATGCTGACCCTAAATTAGGTAGAGGCAGTAGGGAATGGTGGAGGGTGCTTTAAGCGATCTGCAGGAGGCAAGAGGTAAACACAGAATCAGAGGAGGCTTTTAGCAATTGCTATCTTCAATCATACCTGGACACCAATTCACACACTGGACTAGCATCTCATGGTCTTATTATCTTAGTTAAGTCTCACAACAGCCTAAGGGTGTTGACATCATTATTCCTATTTTAAGTTGAGCTAATGCTCAAGATCCTGTATGATGCCAAGGTTTCTCCTGCTGTGTAGCTGTGGCTAAAATGGCAGGTGGAGCTTGCATGTCTTTCTCTGAGCAAATCCTGGAAAGACCCACAACTGAGAGCTCACAAAATGGGAATTTCTTTGTGTCATTTATTGGAAACTGCCTGGAGAGAATGTTCAGAAAGTCGGTGATGAGTGATAAGATTATGGAGACAATGAAATATGGTAAAAATCATAAAACCAGTCTGTGGGGAAAGACAGTGACCAAGAACCTGGGAAATGCTCGTAGTTGAAGGGACACTCCAAGCCCTCACCAAAGGTGGTAAAGTGGTAACACCAACCTGAATTTAAATCCTAACTCTAACATTTGCTAGTTCTGTGATCTCAGGACTGCATTTAGCCTCCCTAACAGATCTTCAGGGTCTTCAACTGTTAAAAGTGTACCATAACAGAACCTCCCTCTGGAGCCCTGAAGACTTTTGAACTGTCACTCATAAAAGGCATGGCACATGGCAGAAATTCTGTAAAACTCCACGATCCCCACAGGGATCAGTTTTCATGCAAAGCCCACAGGTAGTTGGTACCCAATTAAAAACCTCTCCTGGTCATAGTGAGGATATGTGTTGATGAAACAGGTTAAATCTTTGGAAACTTAACAGCTCATTTTCCTTGTTAGTAGGAAAATTCATTAAGTCTTCATTCAAAAATATTTGCTGACTTTTTTATTTTATTTCTTTGTGCTAAATACTATTGTAAATGCTTTATTATATATTAATTCATTTTGCATAATGACTGTACACATCGATTATTAATTTTTCCCATCTTTCAAATGAGGAGATTATAACACAAAGAAGTTAAATACTTGCCCAGAGTCACCCAGCCCTTGAGAAGCAGCCCTGGGCATTAGACACCTGCTGAAAGGTACATGTGTTTAATCACAATAGCCTCTCATTATCGTGAGAGAGTAGAGGGAGAAGCGGGGCTAGATGAGACAGAAATTATATTCTTGGGAGCCAGACCAAGAGAAAAGGAAGTAATGAATGTACTGTGCAATTTGAAGCAGTGATAAGTACTATGGAAAAATACTTAAGAAGCTGAGGAGTATTTTAAATTGAAGTAATAGTAATCTTTGCTCATTTAAAACAAAGTACAAGAACTGTGCCTGTGGTGAAAGCAGTTAGAGCTCTACCCAGAATATCTAAAAAAGATGACAACTCAATAATAGGAAGATGAGCTACTCACTGAAAATGGGTCAAGGACTTGAACAGACATTTCTCCAAAGAAGACATACAAATAGCCAATAAGCACATGAAAAGATGCTCAACGTCATTAGTCACTAGGGAAAAACAAAACGAATCTATGATGAGGTACCACTTCACATCCATTAGGATGGCTATAATAAAAAGACACACAATAATAAGTGTTGGTCAGGAGATGAAGAGAATGTCAAATGCTGGTGAGAAAGTCAAACGGTGAAGCTGCATTGGAAAACTGTCTGGCAGTACCTCAAATGGTTAAACACGAGGTTACTATGTAATCCACAATTCAACCCTTAGGTACATACTCAGGAGAAATAAAAACATATGTCCACACTCACAAAAACTGTACATCAATGTTCACAGAAGCATTGTTCATAAACAATGGAAAAGAGACAACCCAAATGTTCATAAACTAATAAGTGGATAAATAAAACATGGTCTATCCAATCAATGGAATATTGTTCCACAGTACAAAGGAGTGAAGCACTGATAGATGATACAACATGGATGAGCCTTGAAAATATTATACCGTGTGAGAGAAAAGTCACAAAAGACCATACGCAATGCTATTCCATTTAGATGAAATCTCCAGAGTAGGCTTAGCTACGAAAACACAAGCAGACAAGTGGTTGTCTGGAGCCTGGGGCAGAGGGAACGTGAGCATGATGGCTAAGGGATGCAGAGTCTCTTCTGGGGAAAGGGAAATGCTCTAAAGCTGATGCGTAAATCTGAACATACTGACGACTATTGAACTGTAACATTAAATAAGTAAGTTGTCTGCTATGTGAATTATATCTCAACAAAGCTATTCAAAAAAACAGGTGGAACCATACAGAGCGTAGTGAGGAGTCTGCATTTTGTGTTAAGTGTGATAAAGATGACTTTGGACAGCTGTGCACAGAGGCGTGGAAGTCTGGGAGAGCAGTATCCAAGCTGTGGCAGTCACCTGGGTACGAGGAGGTGGACCTTGTCTGGGGTAGAGACGGGAAAGAGAAAAAGAGGCAAATGGCTAAAGGTCCATCTTCAGTGTAAATCAAGGAAAAGTACAAAAAGAAGACAGATACAGAATGGAAGTGTATCTACAGCCTACTGTGATCTAAGCCCACGCCTCCCAGTGTCCTCACGAGTCCTCAGGGCAGAGGAGCCAATGCCTGCCCCTCCTGCTCACCTCCTCCTTCCCAGTCCCAGAGGACACGCTCCTCTTCCCTGCCCCTGCCACCTGCATTTTCTAGGACAGCTCAAAGCCCTTGCTCCTCTGGTTCTCTTCCATCTTCTGAGTTTCTGCACCAACATCCTTGATATATAACATTTAGGAGTGAAGTAGAACCTTTTGTTTTTAACATGATGTAAATGTAATAATAAAAACATGTTAAAGGCACTTAGACTTTAAAGCTATTCCACACAGAATGGATACAGGATTTTGCTGGTTAACTTCACAGAAAACGTGGGGCTATCTACTAGGAATGGTCCCAAGGTCTCACCTTTCCATGTACAGACACCCTGTTATCTGCATCCTCTCGTCTGTCTCTTTTTCTCTCTGGTTTTAGAGGAGAATGCTCCCTCCCAATTTTGGGCTCCTACCTGATCAGATTTGTTTTTCATCCATATCTTGTCTCAGCCTTCTATACCCTCTGGTTCCTTCTCTTCAGTATATAAACATATTTCTCCTCTATATATTATTGACTCTGTTCTTCAAACTCCTTAAAATTCCCAGAGGCTTTCTGTTCTCACCTTACTTTCCAGTAGGACCCATGGTGACCTGGCTCCCAGTCCCTGAGTCAACCTGAGTGTCCGTAGCTGAGCTCACCAGTGTCTTCCTACTCAATGTGTCTCACGGTGCATTGTCAGTCTGTTTTCTGAGCTAGTTGTTTACACCCTTGTTTTCTACAAATTGGAGAAATTCTCGAATTTCTCCAGTTCTCTTCATTCCTCTTTTGTTGGCTCCTCTTTGCTACCTTTCCACTAAAACACTGCTCTTCTCCGGTGTTGCTAATTTTGATCCTCTTCACACTCCGTACATTCTCCTTGGAAACCACATCCAAATGTCCCTCTCAGATCTTGCCCTTGTATCTCAGATCCATGGATCAACTGGATGCTCAATATCACTACCTGGTTGTCTTGCATTTATCAGTTTTTCCTCTAAACAACCTCTTCCTTCTGAACCTCTTAACCTCGCTAATCACCCCACTGCGATCCCAGCCACAGGGCTGTCACTTACGACTCCTGACCAGTTTTCAAACCTATGCTCTGGGCCTGCCTCCTGCGTAGCATGGGCCCCGCTGGCCTGTGAATGTCAGTTTGCCCGTGTCTCCTGCTGTGGGATGACATCTCACAATACTTGTGTCTATATCCACAATGCTGGAACACAGCAGACTCTCAATAAGCTGGTCAATGGATGGATTCAGGGCTCTTTAAATGGCTCTTCAACGAAATCTTCCCTGAGGCCACAGCTAAGCAAAAGCAGTCATTCTATTCTTTAAGCCATAACCTTACCTTTTAGGGGAAAATGGAACCACCTAGGCCTGGTGGGGTGCTCTGGCCCCACATACAGTAGGGACGAGTGGCAGAGTGGAGTGGCATGTGGCCATGAGGAAACCTCCCTATCACATGAACAATGACCCAGCCAAGGCTGGTGACTTCAACCACATCACTGTGCTCCACTCCAGCTCACAAAGTCCCCGAGGGCAGGTAGCATGACTTACATCCATCGTCTAAACTCCTGGCAAATTCTAGACACATCACTATTTCTTAGTCAACCGAGGGCCTGAATAACCTGTTTCAGTTTTCTACTGCTGATATTTACATTTTTTTACTTCACTGGGAAACTATAAAATACAAACACTATCTTAAATCATATCCAACCAGAACAAAATATTTTAATCATTTGTGAACTTGACGTGGTATCTACCTAGAAGAGTTCCACTGTGATTGAAACTCTTCATCCTTAGATTCTTTATTTCCAACAAACACTTCTGCATCTTGCACAGTGTTCACAGTTTCTGTGCTAGATAACTTCGATGTGATGCTGTTCAGCACCAGAGCTAAAGCTAACACAGTTCTCAAAGTTTCTGTGCTAGATACTGAAAAATTATTTTAAATACAGATTCTCTTCTAAAGGATTTTTGTCAAATTGCATTAACTTGACTCTTCTTACTCGGTATTCTATTTTCAACATGGTATTTGCAAAAGATTAGACGATGTTTTTGGGTTAATCTTCTATAATAATTTAAGGAAACTGAGTATTATAATAGTAACTGCTTAAATAAGATCTAAAATGCAAAAATAAATAACGATGATGAATCTACATGTAATTCATAATCCGTAATCGATGTCATTTTTTCTTAAGCAAAGTGAAATCTTAACGAGTCCACAGAGAGAAAGGGAACACAGTGGCTGACTGTAACCCATGCTGCCTGAGGCCACAGTGTCAAGCAGGGTCAGCCAGGCTCTGATCTGAAGCCCTGAGTTCTGGGCAGGCTCACCCATGTCCCCAGGGCATGGTCACCTCGTCTATGAAAGGGATGATGGCAGACCTTACTCATGGGCTTTTCCTTTTCCTCTGGTTATTCTTAGAATTAAAAGAATTCATAGCTGCAATAGATTCAAAATAGCGGGCTGCATGAAGTCAGCACTGTGTTATTATCAAAGTCAAAAAAATTATGTCTTCTGCTCAACATTAACAGACTCAGAGGAAGAATTTAGTGATCAGGTGTTTCCAGGTGAGTGTGTGCTTTCGCTCACAGACCTAAGATTCTGCCTGTTTGGCTAAACGTGTAACTTCGATGTGCTAATGTTTAGCACCAGTGCTAAAGCTCATATAGTTCTCAGAGCAGGCTACTTCCGATACCAGGTTATGGCCTGCTAAATATCTATGTATGAGGTATATCAAAGACTTATGCTGTCGATGAACTATTTTTCAAATTTGGGGATGTTTTCATTTTTAAAAAGTTCATCAAGTTACAGAATTGAGGGAATGAAAAGGACCCACCACACTCAACCATGAATATGACAGATGTTATCAAAATAAAGCAAGTTGTTGGATCAGGATCATTCAACAACTTAACGATATTTGACTGTGAGTAGAACGTGGAGGAGCCTGGTGGGCTGCAGTCCATGGGGTTGCTGGGAGTCAACACGACTGAGTACTTCACTTTCACTTTTCACTTTCATGCATTGGAGAAGGAAATGGCAACCCACTCCAGCATTCTTGCTTGGAGAATCCCAGGGATGGGGGAGCCTGGTGGGCTGCCGTCTGTGGGGTTGCACAGAGTCGGACACGACTGAAGCGGCTTAGCAGCAGCAGAACCCAAAGTCCATGGGATCTGGTGTCACTTGACACTGTCGCTGACAATGTTTTCCCCCTAATCTCTGCACTCAGAGACCACACAGCATAGAAAGAAATTAAGAGCATGGATTTGGGGAACAGTTAGATTTGGGTTCAAGCCTCGATCCTGCTGCTGACCTCCAGGAAAACACCTGTATGGGTCTCAATATCATTTGCTTTATCCACAAAAAGGGGTACAAAGGGAAATATTACAAGTAATAAATCACATAATGCATAACACAGGGGCTTAACACAAGACTGGCACATCGGTCCTGTGCATGCATCAGTGAAGGTCAAAGATTATCATTTTGTTATTACTATCACATATATCATCCTTGTCACATACACAACATTTGTACCAGAAGTTCTTTTCCTAATTGGCCAAACCTAAGAAATAGTCCTTGGGTCAATGACTTAACAGGTGTGTGTGAATATGTGTGAGTGTGGGGGTTAGAGATCGAGAAGGAATAAGGGAAGTATGTGTTTCCATCATTCGACAAAGCCAAGTCCTGGATCCCACAGTTGCTGGCGTCGCCCTTGGCTCACCTGCAGTCTTGCTGAGATACGGCCTAGATACCATCTCCAACCACAAAACCTAACTGTTGGAGTCTCCTGATTCACCAGGTCCCATCATGTAGAAACAGTCCCATGGAAGTAAGGGAAGCAGGCATGGGACATCACCAAGCTTCAAATGTTCACGGGAGTTAAAAAGGGACCCCAGAAGATTCCTGCCATGTGAAGTCTACTCAGCACGAGATTTCCTACAAAAACACTTAGAAATTTGACCTTCAAACCAAAGGTCCATATCAAAATGCACAAACTGTCCTACAATCTGAAATCGATGGCTGGGAAGTGATTCAGAATGTATTTCAGAAAAAATAAAACCAGTGGAATATTCTATTAGCTCAAAAAGTCTCAGTGAAATGCATTCCACTTACCTGTGAAAACCAATGTGAGGATTATTCAGAAAGGTTTTTTATTTGTTTTGTTTAGACTTAGAACCTGCCTTTCAGGAGTAAAATGGTAGAGCTTTAATCCTTAGGTAAAAAATTCCTAAATACATCATAGAACTAGGATAATCTTTCATGAAGTCAAAAGCAAAAAAAGAAAATGGAAAAAAGAACTTCCTCTACCCTTAAAAATGCCCTCTGCAGTACCCCATCTCTGTTCCTTCCCTTCCTCAGGCCTGACATTCTGTAGATGACCGCCCTTATTTGTCCCTACATGTTTTCCAAAATATAAAAGTGAAATAGAGTCCCAAGGGCACTGTACTTGAAAGGTTATGAGAGTTAGAGAATTTTAACCATGCCTGCCAAATCAGCAGATGGCTTGTGATTATAATTATATGCATCAATAAAACGAATAATCTTTACAAAATTTGAATTTCTACTAAAGTAAGGGATTTAGTAAGCAGATGCAACAGAATGCATTTTCTTTAACCCTTTTGGTAGACACTGGTATATTTCACACACAAAAAAAGATCAAGGGCTGTGTACATAATGGGTTGTGTACTCGAATCTCTGCCCCCTTTCTAGAGTAGTCATTTTGTCAGCCTCAATCTTTTCTTGATTTCATTTTCTTCATGAGCATATTTCATCCTCACCCCTTTCTCGCCCTTCAGAATAGAAATGTTAAGACTAATTCCCTACCATTGTTTGTTATTTGAAAGAAGAAAATTTAAAAGAGGTAAATACCTTCATTCTAATTCATACCAAATATACTGTAGAAACAAAAGAGCGCACACTCATGCATCTTCCTAGCTCACGGTATTCCTTTACAAATTAGGTTTTCAATAACAAAATTTCTCATTTATTGTTTTCTTATTCTCTTTAATCTACATGCCAGGAATGAAAATACTGTTTATTCTATTTAAATAATTAACTATTTCATTTCAGTTTGCTTCTGCATAACACTAAGTCGAGACAACTAAGTTTTGTTTCATGCCAAGCATGCATTCACTCATATAGAAACTGGACACAGACAGGGCATGCCTGAAAAAAAGGATGAGGCCAGGTTTCCACAGTAGCCTTGTGCCATGCTTCCTTCATGGAAAAACTCAAAGTTTTAGGAAATGAAACTGTCTTTGTTATTTTTAAATTTTGAAAAAGGTGGGGAAAATGTACCATCTTTGTAGACTTGTTCTGCAATGAGATCATGATACAAACATTTTTCACAGAATACCAAGTATAATTTTTTCATCTTAGTAGCATATCAATTAATATATATTTTACTCTGACAAACCAAACAGTATTTAGGAATATTTGGAGAACATAAACTGTGTCAAGTACCTCTGTTCCTTCATATTTATACTGTGTAAGTCAAATAAATTAAAATATTTGTATTTTAAAAGCTATTATACTTTTGTAGTTAATACTACTTAGTATAAATAAGTCACTAATAAGACTTTGGATGCATTCACATTTTTGAGAGTACCTGTAGACACAAGGTACACAAGATCAGAAATTCTTCTTAGCAACGAAATTCTAAGTTGCAATTTAAATATACAGGTCAAACCCTAGCAGAACAAGTATTTCTACAATTAAATCTGAAGACTTAAATCAAAAAAGTAACAAATTTGTACCTGAAAGCTTATCAATTTGACACTACACTTAGAGTTCACTGGAATGAAATTTTAAAATATTTATCAGTCAACGAGGTTCAAGTTTCTTTAGTTAATGGAATAAAATATTTTCCAATCATAAAGTCCCTGAAGAAGAAAATTTTTTTACCAAATCAAAGTATCAATTATAAGAAATAATCTACACCACAACCTTATGAAATAAACCCCAAAAGGACAAAAAATAAAGATACTAAGTTAAAAAAAAAAGAGAGAAGTAATCCTAATAGTAGATAAAGACCTTTGCTTTCATTAAGTACTTAAATTAGGGAATGAAATACAGAATTTCATTTCAAATTCTTTTCTGAAATGAAATGAAATTCAGTATTTCTGGTTATAGGAGGTTGAAGTTCAAATGTAATGAAATTTTAATATACATTTAATTGCTATTAATAAAACTATGCATAAGAAGCCCATCGAATCACATATATCAATATACATTTGGTATTTTAACTTGTTTACCTTAGACTTGGTATGAGCACACAGCCACGTAAAATGGACTTTTCACAATCTTTCAAGGAATCTCACAAAATTGAGGGCTCTGAAAGTGAAAACATGAGAAAGAGTTCTGTACTGGTGAGGCAAGCATGAGGGGGTCTTCATGTGATGTTGTTAGGTCCACCCACTGGTTTAAGCTCCAGGGGAAGGTTAAGGCAGGAAAAGCTTTTCAAATACTTATATCACCTTATTTAATTTTAACAGAAGTTATGACAAGAGCAAGATTTATCCACCCACCCCCTATCCAACAGACCAAGAAACTGAGGCCCAGGAAAGCTAAATAACTCTCCAGAAACACAGATCTAGGCAGTGGAAGAACCAGGTTTCAAACATATGAACTTGGGAAGGGAGTAGAGCAGGTTCTCTGGTTACTCTGTGTCACTCACATGGCACTCAGACGGCCTCATCTCCAGCAAACATGTCATAGTTCTTTTCCTTAGGACTGGAAATGAGCCCCCTGCACTACCCACAGCAAGCCACACCATCCTTTGAACTTACAACACGTCTCTCTCAAATCAATTTGAATACAAGTTCAATAACACAGTTTCCTTCTATCAGCAGAAATGAAGTTCCTCCCGTTTCTTTTGAAGAAGAAAGTTAAACAGCAGGTAGAAGCATTTTCTTCGTGTATTTTCATAGTTAGATTTTTTAAAACATCTCTTAAGTTCAAGACCAATCCTGATGCAAACAAGTTCCCATAAAGCAAAAGTAATGACCCAGGCCCTCTGATCTCAATTGCAACGCAGCCCGATTTTGCTTGGAAGAATGACAACTATATTTCTGTGGAAGCAATCCCACTCGGTTTTATCCACAGTGATGCAGGTATTACACTTGGGCCCGCTTGCCCAACCTTAGCTGCACTGAGGGGGAGAGCAGTCAGACATCCGAAAGGACTGTGTGTTTTCTGAACGTCTCACTCCTGTGTTAACATGATGAACACAAGCAACCACAGAAAAAAATAAACTATACTACATGAGATTCAAATTTAAAATGTTCAGTACAAGAAGAGAACCTCATGGATCTACAATGTCCAAAAGAAAGACTGACTGCCTAACTTGCATAACTCTGCCTTAAACTAGAATTGTTAGAGGTAATTGTAGCCACTTTCAGACCGCCTGGGCTTTCCACAATTTCTACCCCATTAAAGGCCTGGTAATGAGATGACATATTCCAAATATCTGAATTGAGTAAAATCAAAGTACCTCTTTCTTACTTGAAAGAACAAGACACTGTTAGAACACTTTCTTCACAAAATCTATTTCCTTCTCAATTCTGGTCACTATAAAAATAATACTTAGAGTTCATAATACATAGTATATATTATATACTGTCCACATATAGTCTTAAATGACTCATAAAGAAAATGAATGCTGGGAACACACTGGAAAGAGAAAAGTACTTCAAGACACAAAAAAAGTATGTGACCTCTGGGTCAGTGAGATCCCATTCTAAATTTCTATTATGAATCTCCCATGAATACTAATAGTGAGCAATCACTCTGTATCCTAATATTTCCATATTCTTACATAAATAAAAATGTTTCAGGGCAAGTAATGCAAGTTTGGAAACCAGTTTCTGTGTAATACGGAGAGTTTTAATTCATGAACAGATGACACGCTATTCTAATATTAAATGACAATGTCTTCAAAAATTGAATCCTGACAATATTATGAATCCAACTATTTTAAAACATCACACTTAACAATACTTTTTAAAATGTTTTCAATGAGAGTATCAGGGTTTATTAAACCATTGACAATCCACTTAGCTGACAGTCCTTAGAATAAAATACTGAATTTACCTGAATGCCGTGTAACAACGTCATTCTCTCTTGAACTAAACAGCCTCTGAGTACACACATCTAAGGCAGACAGACATTTCAGCAAGGCAGATAAGACTTTCCGGCAACTTCCTGTTGCCATATTTCTCTAAAAGGATCCTGCAATGTTAGAGCTCAATACTAACTGCATTTTTCAAGGGATACAGTACCCCCGTGCTGCTCAGTGTCAGAGAGCTTAGATTTTTCTCCCCAAGTACAGCAAGCAAATAACCACTAATCCTATTCAACATTACAAAATCACAGCAATGATTTCATTTGCAGATTCAAGAGAAGTGGAATGCACACACACACAAAAAAAGGAGCTTTCATCTCCTTGTTCTGTTGTGTTTGATTGATTGATTTTTAAGATACTGATCGAGGAAATGGTTATCTCACACATGTAAATACATTCTAGCGGACGGGACAATTTCATATTGACAAGAAACAACTTCACTGCCCCCATTCACACCCCGGTTTCCCTTCTCTCTGAAAAGCAGCAGGACTAACTAAAATCAAAGTTACCTCATGCATCTGAAAGTTTCTCAAACCTTTACACACACCTGAACAGCCATCCCTCGCAAAAGTCCCCTTCCTCCAGCCAACAGCCTGCCTTTCCAATTCAAGTCCCCTTGCATTCTGGAGGACACTCGACTTTGAAATGTAAAAACTTTTATGAAATGGCAAAAACGAAACGAGCAGAATGGCCACAGAAGAGCTTTGATCACTGAAGCAACATTTCCAGAAGTGATAGCAAAACCCCTTCATTCTGACCTACTTGTCGAGAATCGGACTTGCCTCGCCACGGTTAGGCTAAGATTTGTTCAACTTCTCCCTGGGGTTTAATTGCCAGACTGACTTACCCGCACCTCCTGCCTTTGTTCTGCTCTCATGCTGACACCAGGGAAGCAGTGATGTAGAATAAAGCAGGGGTGGGCCAGGGTAGTCCAGTGTTTGTGTCGTTGTGTGGTGTGCAGGGACACTCTGTGATACTCTAGTGAGCTGCTAAGCTTTTTTTGTGGGCTTTGTGTCATTTACTTAACGACCAATCTCATTAGCTGCCAGGGTACAATGGGCTGATGCATTTTCTATGTACATACTCTACACAGTGACCCTCAAGGTTGCCGAAGGTCTATTTAATCAGTCAAATGCTGAATATATTTGCAGTAAATCACTAAAAAAAAAAAAAAGAAAAGAAAAAAAAAATGAGACTCCCGAGGTATACTGCAGTCTCACTGTTTTAAGGGTGGTTACTCGCAGGTAATAAAATGCATGCATATTTAGCCAAAACAAGGGTAGAGCAGGCAGAGATGAATTCTCTGGTTGGAACGGGTGACCTTAATTTAAAAAAAAAAGAACTTTTAGCATCAAAGATATTTTCTCTGAGCAAGGACCCCAGATTTGAAATTGAATTTCTGCCTTCACTTAATCATATTAGCAGAATCCAAAAGCAGTGTTCCCTTTCACAGTTTCTCCGGACCCTCATGTCACCCCCACCCCGGTTCTACTGCCCGCACCCCCCCGCCCCCGCACCAGCCTGAGCAGCCTCAGGACTGGCAAAGTTGCCTTTCTGCCCCCTTTCCGTGACAAGGTAGAAACCCTTTTAACTCCTCTGAAAAATGAAATGCTGACAGCACGGTGAATGACGACAGCTGTCCATAAGTATCAGGGAGAGCTCCATTGTCCAGCCAGTCCCTGGATAAAACGAATACTTTACAGCAGAGGCTGTTCAGCTTGGCCACAGAGTGTGGGGAGAAGCGGAGGAGGTCACTGGAGATTTCGCACACTAATTTAATCTGGGAAAAGGCAGGCTCTGCCTCTCCCCTGAACAGACTGGCAGCAGTCTGGGCGCCCACAGAACTATCTCCTTCTGCCTGTGCTCTATTTATTCCTTATCTCTGTTTACCAACCGCTAGGTCCCTTTCATTCACACCATGAGGCCGTTTTTCCTACTATCAGTCAGCAGCTGACACTGTGGAAGAGCCTCAAAGGCAAAAAAAAAAAAAGGCAAAAAAAAAAAAAGATCAAAACTAAACCAAAGCTGTATAAACAATGCAACAGCACAAGTAAATGCATAAACCCTGATTCTTAACCCAACCCACAGGGTGCAAACAGAACCTTTAGAGCAAATCCAACAAACCCACCACAGTGAGCTATGGCCACAGAGAAAGAATAGTCAAAAACCGTTCATGAAATCACCATCCAAAATGAGGGGCTCAAATGGATGCTGATTCTGAAGCAGGTCAGGAGCATCCTTTTCTCTATGGTGATCAATTCACTGTCACCCAGGACATATCTACCTCTCCCGGGAAGGTGAGCGCCACACTTCTGAAGGAAAACTCGCTCCCATTAAAATGCCAGCAGATGGGGAAAAGATCCACCAATATGATTATGATTATCAGTTAAAGGGAATTCAAACACATTAACTTTTTCAATACCTCACCATGTTGGTTAAATTTAAGCAATTCAAGAAACTGAGCATCAAACCTCTATCATTTTTATATAAAGATACTAAAAGCTCTGTGCCATGCAGCCAACTGAATCTTTTTTCCATGTCCTACGTCAGCATGATTAACAGAGAAGAGATGCTCGGAAAAGACAACTTCAAGTACAACTTTTTATCTTTGAAGTCCTTTGCAGCCTGTGAGTAAAAACAGAGGCTGGAGCAACTGGTTTGAAGTGTAGAAAAAGGAGAAAACAAAACAAGTGTCATTTTGAACCTTGTAACTTTTGAGTAAATATGAATTCTGAATCTGAAGGATGCCTACATTAATCTTAAGGACTTAAGGAAGTTTGAATATCTTGACAAATGGGAGGATGCCAATTAATATAGGTAGTTCACTGGAATGATTCAGAATATATATGATTTAGAGAATACATATGTATGTGCTATAAGCACAGACACACACTGCTACCCGTGTACACACACACACAAAATGAGAACATGTATAATTCCTAATGTTCCCTAGATTTAAAAAAATGTGACTTACTTCAAATTTCCCCGAGTTTTTCATTTTTATCATTGAAATGATTGGGAATGATTGGTTATTCTCATAAAAATCAACACCGTATTGACTCCATCACTAAGACCTTTACCAAAAAAGGGAAGACAAAATGTGGCTCATTATCTTGGATGATCAATTGGACCAGATTTCAGTTTGTGTTTTCACCTCTATGCATTATGAGCAATGAAGTCTTTACTACTTCGGATCCTTTTTTCCAAATGAATTAATGAATTAAATTTATCCTTTCACCAGCTGCTAGGCAGCAGATGGAACCATTTCTGAAGCCTTGTTGAATTCAATCCATAAAACTCATTTCCTAGGATTAGCAGTCCAAAGTTTCTTTTAATGTTTATATACCGCTTGGGATTTTGAATTGCATGATGTTAAACTTTCAATTTAACTATTCCTTTTGCATTTCATATCAAACAATTATGATCTTTTAGATTTCTATAGCAGACATGGCAGGTCACATAAGGACAGGAATTAATTTCAAGAGCAGTAAAGTCATACAAGTTACATTTTTTGATGTTTGTTCGCATGGTCCTACTACCATGGAAACTATTTGCACTGTGCTTTTCTGTTAATGTAAACCTAAATAATTACATAACTAATAGCTTATGATTTTTGTTTACTTACTCATAAATACTTTAAAGCTGCAACTGAAACATTTATTACATTATGGAAGCTTAAAGTTTTGCAATTGAATTGTAAGAGTAAGGTTGTTACATTATCTGCAAATAATTACTATATATACCCAGTTAATTTACCTAGTAAGAATTTAATCCTGACCTTTTAAAATGGTAATAAGGCCAATTATACAGAGTATATAGATATACATTTTATAACATCTAACTTTTTAAAGAGCATGCTACCATGGACAGCTCCGAGCATTTCCACTCTTCATTTGCACTTAAAATGTCTAAGTTAAGAAGAACCAAGAAACTTTAAAACTTACTGGTTGATGTTATAGCAGAATAGCAATGGCCACTCTTGGAAAAAAAAAAAAAAAAGACTCCTTTAACCATAACTAAATTAGAAGCTCCATAGAAGTTCCAATGTACTTTAAAAGGTTTTAAATACAACTACCTTATACTCTCCAAGGTACAGTATATCCAAATTTAAAATATAAAAGCTTTTAAGCTTAAAATGATGCAGCTTCTATAACATAAATACAACTAAAAAAGAGCGAATCACTCTTATGTGCAACAGTGATTTCCGCTAATTTGGCACAAGAAATCTATATTAATCTAATATTGGAGTAAGCCAAGAAGGCCACAATAATCACCAGTGAGTAATTGAATATTTAGAATAAGGATAAAAGAGATCATGGGTAATCTTAGGTTACACGCATAAAAGTAGGATAATATGCAGATGATATTTGCAAGGGGAAAAGTTAAGGAAAGTCTAATTTCAGTTTTATTTTAGACTATGAATTTGATGGTTTCCTGGTCCTTATTTACTTTTTTCTCTAACATAAAGATAGTGTACACAATTATGCTTAATATTTCTTCATCAATTCTTTTCTCTTGAGTTTTGCAGTGCTAGTTATTACATAAGGTAAGAGTTGGTATAACTTTTCTGACAATAAGCCACTTTCATTAAAAAAAAATATTGGAGAAGTTATTTTGCACACTTTGCCTATTAGCTGCTTTGTTCTTTGAAATTGAAAGAGAAAAAGCTCACTATACCCCTTTAGGAGACATCTATTATTTCCACATGTATCAAAGCATGTTTAATAAATGCCTTGTTAGGATGAAAGGAACATGAGGCAAAAGACTGTTTATCAAGGTATTTGAAAATTTTCTCTCTCTTTTAGTAATATTTCATTGAACTTATCCTTCAGCAGAATTTTGTTCAAGGTTCATATTAAGTCTGTCTCTTTTTCAGCCTTTTCTACTATCACTCTTTAACTTTCTAAAGAGTCTCCTGATATCTGCATTTATAAAAAAAATGAACCATCTCATTTTTTAAGAAGGCTGCTCTGATTCAATTCTCTAAATATTTAAAGACAAGATTATAAAGACCATACTTAACATTTTAAATATCTCTAGGACTTCAGATAAACTCTTTCTCTTATGTGTAAACATGACTGGAATTTCTGACTTTCCAAAAAAAATATGGAACATCTTTGATATTGGTAATTTGTTTATAAAAATAATCTATATTGTTGTGCTGACAACCCACTTACCAGCCCCCCCTGCCTGCCCCCCCGCTTCCCCAGAAAAGATTTCCTCCGTCCTAGTGAGATGTCAGATTTGCGATCTCAAAGACAGTTTTTGTGATCTCAGAAATTATTTCACTTTACTTTGTTTCAGAGAAAGAAGTGTACCAAGTATCATTTCATATCAAATATTCTGTTGCAAATTTGCACATTTCAAAATGTATATGAGCAAAGACAATACTGATGCAGTATAAATGCAATTGCACCAAGATATTTTATTCTGAAATCCTTCTCCACGAAGATCCAAAAATCTTTTTTTTTTTTTGCAAAAATTTAAAAAAGAGAGACAGAAAGGGCATTTAAAATGTTGACCAAGTATCTACCACAGCAGAAACCAGAAACCGAAGTTCCAAACAAACATCAGAAAAACCATCTACATACTTCCAAACTTCAACCTTTAGTGGTATCATCTTTTCCCCCAGGAACAAAACTCAACATGACGACTTAAAACACAGAAACGTACTAAAATGCTGAGTGACTTAAACCTCCATGCTAGCAGTAACGCAGTTCCAAAGTTTCCAACTTACTTTTTTGTTCGCTTCCAAAACTTATATTTCTCTCCTCCCTTGTGTGCTGAACGGAAACATTAAAGCTGTTTCTTTGGAAGGTAGTTCCCATGATATGACATCCAGTGCCTTTGACTGCCGAGAGATAAGCACCTGCCTTGTGTCCCCTCTTTACGTCACACCTCCCTATTCAGACCTTCTCAATATGACTCACATTTGCACATCAACAGCCTCATGCGCATACACAGATTTTTTTTCGGCTCTGGGCCCAAAACTTTCACTTTAATTTTCATCACATGATTGCCGTGGCATATGTCCTTCCAAACCTCCCATATATCAGTCATCATGCAAATGAGATGGAGTATCACTCCTCGGCAGCAGATGGCCAGGGATGATAACAATGGCTCAACAGAGGAGATTCAATGTCCCTGACTTTATCGCCACGGCAACAACAACCTAAAATATATGTAATGGAAGTGGTGCTTATTAATTTTGCAGGCTCGAGTGTTCTGATTTTGTGAGTGAATGGGCTGAGTTGAAAAGGGGGCTGTGTCCTCCTGCCTCCAGAAGACTATCTATAAAAGCCAGGGACCTGGAAATTATTTTCAGTGACTAAGAAGGCAACAGCCTAGCAATTATTTGAGTAATTAGGTGTAATTCCTCCCTGTAGGCCTTGTACCCTCCTGTGCTTGCTTCACAGAAGCTCACGAATTAGACAGGCACAGATACTGAAAAGAAAAGGGCCTCAAGATACAGGGGAGAGCGTGCGGGAGCCCTGTCACTTGGCCTCCACCAGGCTTGGTAAACACAAGCCCCAAGCTATAAGTAAATAGAGGCCCCACTTCACAAACACAGACCAATTAAAATGACAAAGGCGACCACACTTCTGGGTGGAGCTTAGGGGAGCTGGATGCTGCCAGGAATGAATGGTCTTGGGTTCCCAGCCCAGTGCCCCCACCCCCTGCAATTCCACCCCTGCCTCTCACACTGGGTTTCGATCCCTCAGCAGGTCGTGTCCAGCTCTTCAAGGAATTTTTTCATGTGCCTGCTTTCATCCGGACTCCTAGCAGATCCTCAGTCTGCTTCTCACTCCTAACCATATCAAAGAAATGAAATCATGGGAAAAAAAAACAATAGATCCTTTAAACTGTGCAGCAAGCCCTTTTACCTCGGAAAGGGACGACCCCCGGACTGCCAAGATGAGGGGAGTTTTTGGGAAACGGGACAAAAAATCGGCAGGGACAATCTTGCCTCCAATTATTTACCTGGAGGCTATTTTTAAAACACCTTTGGTCATATTTTTCAACAAACTAGTAACAGAATGAAGATCTTGCTTCTTATTTGTTTGTAGGGTTGAACCACATGGCAACATTTTAAAGTTTGAGATGATTTATATTTCAAAGAATAAGCCACCATGGCAGTAGCATCTTAGAGCGAATTAGAATCTGTGTCCATAATAGAAAAAAAAGGCATTGATTGACAAGAGTTTATTGTCATAAAAAAGGAAAACTGTATAAATTTTTTTAAGAATTAAAAACTTTTCCCATCCTTTCAGCATTGAACAAACCTCACAGCCACTGCACCAGGCTCTCTGAACAGAGGAGGGTATGATATGAGATGAAGGACCCCAGTCTTCTCCTCCAGCAGGGCCTCAAGGAATGGCTGGAGACCCTTTGCCTGCATCATTCTGTGTCTCGGTTTTCTGAGAGGGACCAGAATCCCACCCTCTTCCCTGTCTGCAGACTTCCTTCTAGCCAAACGCCCTCCAAGGACCTGGAGGCCCGGCCCAGGATGGAACCCATCCAGCCTCTAAGTCTCTGTTCACCAAAACAAGCAGCCCATTCTTGCTTGGGCAGGGACAATATTAAACACTCTCTGACCTGACTTTTTGCTTCCCTTGTGGCTCAGCTGATAAACAATCCGCCTGCAATGTGGGACACCTGGGTGTGATCCCCTATAGAAGGGAAAGCCTACCCACGCCAGTATTCTGGCCTGGAGAATTCCATGGACTGCATAGTCCACGGGTCGCAAAGAGTCAGACATGACTGAACGACTTTCACTTCACTTCACAGTTCCGTTTCCTATGAGGGGAGGGATGGTTTACACTTAGACTCACTGTCCTTCCTAGCATGTGGTCTATCAACTTATTCACGTTTTGCAGCAGTTTGGCATGTAAATAATCTAAGTGCCTAGTGCAAAATTTCACTGTGATATTTAAAGCCCTCCAATAAAGGGCTTCCCAGGTGGCTCAGCAGTAAAGAATCTGCCTGCAATGCAGGAGCCTCAGGAGACGCAGGTTCATTCCCTGGGTGGGGAAGCTGCCCTGGAGGAGGGCATGGTAACCCACTCCAGTATTCTTGCCTGGAGAATCCCACATGCCATGGACAGAGGAGCCTGGTGGGCTCAGTCCTTAGGTTCTCAAAGAGTCAGTGACCGAGCACACGCATACACACACATACTCCAATAGAACTCATAATGGTTTCATGTTATCAATACATTTCAGAAGATACCTTAAAAAAAATTAAAAGTAATACTCCAATGCAAATTAGGAGCCAAGGATATGCAATCTGAGAATACCCAACCTGGGAGTGGACAGTACTTTGACTCTGCCTTGTGAAATGAGTCCCTTTCCTGAGCTCTGAGCCATTCCACTAGTGAACCCACACAAGATGCAAATGTTCCCGGGGTAGTAATAACATGGGTTTCTAGCTGGTAGATCAGACACTTGATTAATTTCAATGACTTGATTGATATTATTGACAATGGAATAAGCAATCACCTACTATTGACAAATTATAAAAGAACAGCTTTACTGAAATATAAAGGACATTCCAGATTAGCCACCTGTTTAAATTATGCAATTTAATGTTCAGTGTGTTCACAGTCATGCAACCATTACCACAATTTCTGAGCGTCTTTATCACCCTCCAAAGAAATGCCATAACCACTAGCAGTCAGTCTCCATCCACCCCCTATAGCCCCCCGAAGCTGATTCCCTTCTTCAGGCCCATATAACTCCCAATCTACTTCCTGTCACTGTGAATTTGCCTATTTTGAACATTTCATAATAATCGTACAATATCTTGTCCTTTGTTACCGGCTTCTTTCACTTGGTATATTTTCAAGATTCATCCATGTTGTGGCATGTGTGAGGACATTATTTTGTACTACTGAATGATATTTCACTGTTTGGATATATTTTTGGCTGCACTGCGTGACATGCAGGGTCTTAGTTCTCTGACCTGAGGTGGAACCTATGCCCCCTGCACTGGAAGTGCTATGTCTTAACCACTGGACCACCAGAGAAGCCCCTGGAGACCCCTGGAGACACACCCTATTTTACTTATCCCTTCACCAGCCACTGGACATCTGTGAACAGTGCTGCTGTAAATATTAATATACAAGTTTTTGCGTGTAGGGTATGCTTTCCTTTCTCATGGGTGTATTCTGCAGAGTGGAATTAACTAGGTCACTTGGTAACCTTACCTTCTGGATTGTTTTCCAAAGCAGCTGCACCATTTCACATTCCCACTGGCAGTACATGATAGTTCTAATTTCCCCACATCTTCACCAGTACTTGTTATTATCTTTTATCAAGGCAATGGCACCCCACTTCAGTACTCTTGCCTGGAGAATCCCATGGATGGAGGAGCCTGGAGGGCTGCAGTCCATGGGGTCACGGGGGGTCAGACATGACTGAGTGACTTCACTTACACTTTTCACTTTCATGCATCGGAGAAGGAAATGGCAACCCACTCCAGTGTTCTTGCCTGGAGAATCCCAGGGACGGGGGAGCCTGATGGGCTGCCATCTCTGGGGTCGCACAGAGTCGGACATGACTGAAGCGACTTAGCAGCAGTAGCAGCAGCAGCATGGCCATTCTGGGTCATGTGGGTGTTACTAATGGTTTTGATTTATGTTTCTTTAATGACTAAGGATATTGAGAATCTTTTCATGTGCTTAATTTGATATCATTTATTGAAGAACAGATCTTTTGGCCATTTTTACACTGGGTTTGTATTTTTATTATTGAGTTGTAGGAATTCTTTATATATGTATCATAGATACAAGTCCCTTATCAGATATATAATTTGCAAAATTTTGCTTTGGGATCATAACTAAGAAACTATTGCCAAATTCAAGGTCACAAAGATTACATCTATGTTTTCTCCTGAGAGTTTTATAGTTTGAGCCCTGACATGTAGGTTTTTTATTCACTTTGACTTAATTTTTGTACTTAGCATAAAGTAGGGGTCCAACCGCATTCCTTTGCATGTGAATATCCAGCTGTCCAAGTAACTTCATCGAAAAGAATATGTTTTCCCTGTTGCATTGTCTTGGCATCCTTGTTGAAATCAATGTATGATGGAGGTAGGGATTTTGTTCCAGACTCTCTCTTAATTCTATTGATCTATAGGTCTGTCTTCATGTCCATGCCACACTACATTGATCCTTGTAGCTTTGGAGCAAGGTTTGAAATTGGGATCTGTGAGCCCCCCAACTTAGTTCTTATCCAAGACTATTTTGGCTATTATGGATTCCTTGAATTTCCATATGAAACTTAGGATCAACTTGTCAATTCCTGCAGAGAAGCCAGCTGGAGTTTTTGATGTGCTTGATGTGCAGATCACCTTGCTTAGTATTGCCATCTTGTTGTTCATTCACTCAGTCATGTCTGACTCTTTGCGACCCCATGGACTGTAGCACACCAGACTTCCCTGTCCTTCACTATCTCCCAGTGTTTGTGCAAACTCATGTCCACTGAGTCAGTGATGCCATCTTAACAACACTGAAATTCCTAATCCAAGAACATGCCCTTTCATTTATTTAGGCCTTGTTTCATTTCTTTCAATAATGTTTTATGGTGTTCAAAGTTTTACACTTCTCTTGATAAATTTATTCCTAAGTGTTTTATTCTTTTTGATACTATTGTAGGTAAAGCTATTTTCTTACTTTCACGTTTTGTTTATTGCTGTGTGTAGAAATACAATTGATTTTTACATATTGATGCTGTAACTCTAAACCTTATTGAACTTGCTTATTAGCTCTAATAGTCTTTTCAGTGAATTCCTTAGTGTTTTCTGTATACATAACTATATACCATATCACATCATCTGCAAATGGAAAAGTTTTACTACTTCCTTTCAAAATGGATGACTTTTATTCCATTTCTTGCCTAACTGTCCTGGTTAAGAGTTCTAATTTAGGACAGAAGTGGAAAGAACAGACACCATTGTTTTGTTTTTGATCTTCAGTTCAGTTCAGTTCAGTCTCTCAGTCGTGTCCGATTCTTTGCGACCCCATGAATCGCAGCACTCCAGGCCTCCCTGTCCATCACCAGCTCCCGGAGTTCACTCAGACGTCCATCGAGTCAGTGATGCCATCCAGCCATCTCATCCTCTGTCATCCCCTTCTCCTCCTGCCCCCAATCCCTCCCAGCATCAGAGACTTTTCCAATGAGTCAACTCTTCCAATGAGTCAACTCTTCTTGATCTTAGAAGGTAAAAATTCAGTCTTTTTTGTACTATGCATTATGTGAGCTAACTTTGGAATTTTGAAAGTTCGGTTTAAAAACATTTTAAACAGAAAAACTATCATGTACCTGGCATAGTAAACTGCCCTACATTGGTGTAACTCCTGGGGAGACCAGAAAGAAGTCCTCCAGCTCTACAATTTTATAAGAACCCGGTATGGAATCTGCCGTGGCATCTTGTTGTTGTTATTGTTGTTGATCTGTTATCGTTGATCCGTCTCTAAGTCATGCCCAACTCTCTGTGACCCCATGGACAGCAGCACACCAGGCTTTCCTGTCCTTCACTATCTCCCAGAGCTTGCTTGAACTCATGTCCATTGGCTTAGTGATGGCATCCAACCATCTCATACTCTGTCATCTTCTTCTCCTCCTGCCTTCAATCTTTCCCAATTGGGGTCTTTTCCAATGAATCGGCTGTTCACATCAGGTGACCAAGGTATTGGAGCTTCAGCTTCAGTCTTTTCAATGAATAGTCAGAGTTGATTTACTTTAAGATTGACTGGTTTGATATCCTTGCTGTCCAAGGGACTATCGGTCTTCTCCAAAACCACAGATTGAAAGTGTCAATTCTTTGGCACTCAGCCTTCTATGGTCCAACTCTCACATCCATACATGACTACTGGAAAAACCACAGCTTTGACTATACAGACCTTTGTCGGCAGTGATGTCTCTGCTTTTTAATACATTGTCTAGGTTTGTCATAGCCTTTCTTTCAAGGAGCAAGCATCTTTTAATTTCAAGGCTACAGTCATCATCCACAGTAATTTTGAAGCCTGAGAATATCAAGTCTGTCACTGTTTCCATTTTTCCCCATCTATTTGCCATGAAGTGATGGGACTGCATTCCATGATCTTAGAAATAGATACCACTGTAAAAGCTTCCTAATGTTCCACCTTCTGAACTTCTACAAAGTTGTTATCATTCAGGAAAATGAACATTGTTCATGCAAAATTGATGATGTCAATAAGAAATTTTAAGATCTTTCTTTTGCCAGGTGATGCTTTTCATTTAAGAATCAGATGAACACTAAGATGCAGCTTAAAATACAGTGAGAAGTAAAAACTTTGCTGAGAATCATGGTACATGTACTTCTGCATCTGTAGGTGCATCTTTACCTGTATCTACACCCACACCTATATCTGTATCTGTTCTTATCTATTTGCAGATGGTGACTGCAGCCATGAAATTAAAAGACGCTTACTCCTTGGAAGGAAAGTTATGACCAACCTAGATAGCATATTCAAAAGCAGAGACATTACTTTGCCAACAAAGGTCCATCTAGTCAAGGCTATGGTTTTTCCAGTAATCATGTATGGATGTGAGAGTTGGACTGTGAAGAAGGCTGAGCACCGAAGAATTGATGCTTTTGAACTGTGGTGTTGGAGAAGACTCTTGAGAGTCCCTTGGACTGCAAGGAGATCCAACCAGTCCATTCTGAAGGAGATCAGCCCTGGGATTTCTTTGGAAGGAATGATGCTAAAGCTGAAACTCCAGTACTTTGGCCACCTCATGCGAAGAGTTGCCTCATTGGAAAAGACTCTGATGCTGGGAGGGATTGGGGGCAAGAGGAGAAGGGGACGACAGAGGATGAGATGGCTGGATGGCATCACTGACTCGTTGGATGTGAGTCTGAGTGAACTCCGGGAGTTGGTGATGGACAGGGAGGCCTGGCATGCTGTGATTCACGGGGTCGCAAAGAGTTGGACACAACTGAGTGACTGATCTGATCTGATCTGATCTATATATTTGCAATATGGCCTTGACATCAGATACATATAGTGTTGCTTCATCACTGAGCAGCTGAACTACATTCAGTCCATGGTGGGCAGGCAGCTCACTCAGCCTTGTGATGGCAGCATCACTTAGGTGCATGAAATCTGTGCTAAGATCCCTGTACCTGTTTCATTCGTGGTGACATGGTGGCCTTGGATCCTGGAGTTAGGGATCTAAGCGGGGTCGCCATGGTGATGGCTCGTCTGCATCTCCCTTCCACGCTCTCTGCTGGTTCTGGATCACATCCCTGCGGCTGGAGGTCCAGCTCTGTGCACACATGCGGCACATGCAAATCATTCTAGGTGTGTGGGCTGTTGTATTTATCTGCACAACTGCTCCTCCTACACACACACACACACACACACGCACACACACACACACACACACACACACAGGAGTTACTCCACTTGGATAGATTTGGGCTTACATGAATGTCTTAGCTCAGGCTGCTACAACCAATTACCACAGATCAGGCAGGTTTAATAGCTGACATTGACTTCCCACAGTCCTGGAAGTCCAAGACCAAGGTGATTCCTTTCCTGGAAAGAACACTCTTCCTGGCTTGCAGATGGCCATTTTCTCACTGTCCTCGCAGGGTGGAAAGAGTGAGCTCTGGTCTCTTACTCTCTTTGTAAGAGCACTAACCCCCCATGGGCACCCCACCCTCATGACCTCACCTGAATTTAATCACTTCCCAAAGGTGTAACTTGTAAATACCATCATATTGGGGGTCAAGCTTTCAACATATTACTGTAGGAAAGACAGAAATATTTGTCCATGACCAGCTTGCTCCCTCTTCCCAGAAAGGCAGACCAAGCCTATTACAATTCCACTTGGGAAGAGCTCTGCATCTTCTGACTTCCTGGTTTCCATCTCCCTGAGATTGATGGAGTGGACCATGAGGTCTCCAACAAAGGCCTCTCTGTGGTTTCTACAGTTCATTTTGTGAAGGTGTTTGAAATGTGTTTCATGACTGAACAGCTAGCATTTAAAGCAACAAAAAGAAAAGACAGAGCAGAAGAGGAAGGATGGCTTCAGAATGAGAAGACAGAGAAAACAGCAAGGCTGCTGGCCACACTCTGAATGTCCTGAATGGCAGGGGAGGCTGGTGCAGCACTCTGGGTGCCCAGCTCCTGCCACTGACATTTAAATAAGTGAGAAGATGAAACATCTAAATAAATTAGTGGCAAAGACTAAAAATGTTGAGCAAGTTTCCAGAGACTGCACAATACTTTCTGACCCTTGGCTGAACAGATGATACAATCAGAAACTGCTCAGGACTCCATCCTAAGAACCCAGGTAAGAATGATACATGATGTGACTTGGGGTATCTCGATTCAGGGGGCCTCCTGCAGTCCAGCGCTCACCCCTGGTGGCCAGCACAGCTCCAGGTCCTCAGTAGCCTGTAAACACCATACCACTGGTCTAGGACTCAGGGCTCTTGTCCTTCTCACTGTCTGTTCCACGTTGGGTTAAATCCCAGACATCAGCTTTCTTCATCTGAGAGGGATATTCAGCTGTTAGAGTTCCAGTCCCGTGGAGTCACTGGGTGGCCCCTTGCTGACCAGTCTCCAGGCTCTGTACAACAACCCCACCCACACATCATACAGGAATCCAGACTCCAAGGCCCCTGCCATCCCTGTAGTTATATCTCTTTACATACCCCCATGAGGATCCCTTTCCCAACCTACCTCCAGGGCCTGCCTAAACTCCCATCATCCATCATCTGAACTCCTAATACATCCTGGTACCCATGCTCATCCACGGTCCCAGGAAGGTGCTTCTTTCCAGGACATCCTTCCCCCACCTCCAGTATCATTTTCCTAGAAGGCCAATCTAGTTATGTCCATTCTATGGCTTTCCTTTTTTTCCTGGACAACTACCAGGCTAAGCCTCTCTCCCTCTTTTGAGGTTAGCTGTGTCCACATGCAGAGGTGGCACGTGTCAGTCACTTTTGTCCAGCCCACAGAGCCTCTCCATTTGCCTGCAAGCTTCATCCTTTTCTGCCAAATGCAGAGATGACCTTGAACATCATGCAATGAAGATGGCAGAGCTCCAGTCAGTCTGAGCCCTGAATGACTGCATGGACCAAAACCCCCAACTCCTCTTAAAAAACAAGAGCTTTTGAGCCTATTTACATGATCAAAATTAAACTATTCTTGTATTTGTGCTATTGTACATTTTTGTGTGGATTTCTTAGACAGCTAGAGTTAGCCTAATAAAGACATCCTCTGCTTAGAAACCTCTTTGATCTGCAGGACTAAGTCCAGCTGTCTCAGTACTATTAGGGTTTCTCAGTTTGACCCCACTTTGCCTCTTCAGCTATTTTAAGTGTTTCTCTTTACACAGAGTCTCCACAGGTAGCTCCTCACCACTTCTGGAAATGTCATGCTCGTTCCTGCCCAGGGATAACTTAATTTAATCTCCAGCATCATTTGTAAGAGACAATGGTAATCACATTACAGTGATACAAAAGTATCAAACTTGTAATGTAAATGTATACATTTATCAAATTAACACATTGTATACTTTAAATTCATATAATGTTATATGCCGGATATGGGCTTCCCAGGTGGTTCAGGGGTAAAGAATCCGCCTGCCAAGTAGGAAACATGGGTTAGATCCCTAGGAGGGGCAGATCCTCTGGAGGAGGAAATGGCAACCCACTCCAGTATTCTTGCCTGGGAAATCCCATGGGCAGAGGAGCCTGGTGGGCTACAGGGCATGGGGCTGCAAAGAGTCGGACGCGACAGAGCACAGCACCATGTACCGTATGTCAAATATATTTTAGTTTCAACAAAGAGGCACTAAAAGTGATTCCACTTCCTGGAAGACTCTTCTCAAAAGGGACCCAAACTTTTCTCACTGCTGTCCTCAGAGTAAGACACTGCTTGTGGTTTTTTTCCAGAAATCCAAATATCTGGAGCAAAACTGAGGTCTTGGTGCTTCTCGGAAGGGCTTCTTCTACCTTTGTCATCACTCTTCACTGTGCAGGCTAAGTCACTTGTCCTTCTCACTGTCTGTTCCTGTCTGAGCCTTTGCGACCTGGACTATAGCCCTCCAGTCTCCTATGTCCCTTGTATTCTCCAGGCAAGAATACTGCAGTGGGTTGCCGTGCCCTTCTCCAGGGGATCTTCCTGATCCAGGGATCGAACCCGTGTCTCTTATGTCTCCTGCATTGGCAGGCGGGTTCTTTACCACTAGTGCCACCTGGGAAGTCTGAGTTCTTCACTGTGGTGAGGTGAGGAACTAACGGTTTAGGGAGTTAGTGTGGTTTCTGCTTTCTGTACACATCCCCACTGGGGAAATGACAGGGGACAAGAGTGTTGTGATTTGGGTAACTGGATTCTTCCATCTCTTGTGGGGAAGAAGTGTCATTTCTGTCTCTTCTCCTCCATCTAAATCAGCCCCTAGGCAGACCTATAGATGGCTCTGAAATACTTTAATCTTTGCAGAGAAAAAAGCTAAACAAATAAAGCCCAAAGTGTTAAGATAGACCTGTAAACCACTAATGTTAGAAGATATTGCAGTTAATTCTACAAGCATCTGGTTTATGGAGGTTATATTGAGATGTTGTTATTGTCGTTGTTTAGCTGCTAAGTCATGTCTGACTCTTTTGAGATCTCATAGACTGTATCCTGCCAGGCTCCTCTGTCCATGGGATTTCCCAGGCAAGAATACTGGAGTGGGTTGCCATTCCATTCTCTGGGGAATTTTTCTGACCCAGGATCACACCCGCATCTCTTATGTCTCCTGTATTGCAGGCAGATTCTTTACCACTTCGCCACTAGGGAAGCCCTAGAGTGCGACACCTGTTTTTAAACTTTATGGATGCAAATACTTGACGAGTACTTGTCAAGTCTCTGCACTCACGCCCAGTGGAGGATGAGACCAGAAGTTCCCATCTGATCCTGTTATTTAGTAGTTAAGGAGTGCTGGGGTTGGGAAGGCAGAGGCTCCATGAAGTCAGGTTTTCCAGCCCTGCTAGGGTGCCTGGGTGCAGGCACAGAGCTGAGGAGGATGCTGTAGGCTGGTGAGTGCAGGAGGGTGCAGGTGGGGCAAAGGAGGGCTGCCACAGTGCGTAAGGATGGGCTGTGGCACCTGCATTGTACAAGAGAGAAAACAGTCAGGAGACAGGGTGCTTACAATACCCACTCTGCCAGGTGGTAGCTACTGGTGATGACAAGGTCATGAGTGTCACGTAGGGGGTTGAATGGACCCTGAGGGGGTTAGAGGGAAAGATCACTGAAGGTGGGGAGGACAAGGAATCAAGGGGCCAGTACAGAGACGGTGACCGTAACACCAAGAGCAGCCTGAGGAGTGAGGTGAAGAGGAAGCAGTGTGGGGGGCTGGAACTTCTGTGAACATGCAGGGACCACAAGGAGCAGTAATGGGTGGTGAGGATCATGTCAACGTCACAAAAACTGGAATTTTCAAAATTTGAAGGAGAAATTAGTGGGAATTAGCCATGGGGCCAAGGCTACTAAGTCTCCCTCAAACTCAGAGGTGAATGGGAAACCCCACAACCTCCCCAGAAGGATTCAGGGAAGATGATGGACCAGAAGGCCCTCGTCCTCCAGGGCTTCTTGGTCTAGTGGGAAGATACAAAGCATCAACTCATCAAACACACAGCAGAGTGGTTACCACACAGCTCATATTGAAGACAAGTGTCTATATGCTCTGTGCCCCTACAGATTGTAAGCCCCCTCCACCTGGAATACAAGGAGCACAGGCTGTCAACCTCTGTGGCGAAGAGCAGAGACATCCTCTGCTGCTGCCCCGAGTGGATCTCGGATGCATCCTCCCTGGGATTCCCTCAACTGCTGTCTCGCTCCTACCTTTCATCTCAACATACAATTCATCTTGGCACTGACAGTTGAGATCAGAGTGAGATGAAGAAGAAGCAGGTATGAAAATATTCAAAACGAGCCTAGCGCACCCCGATGTAGAAATTTATGGTTGCTTCTTCATCTCATTTGCAAGTTCCCTTTGGACAGAAGAGAGTGAGCTAATGACCCTTCACTCTGTATTCAGAGTGATTATGACAAAATTCAAATATTGGGGAAGAGCAGAGAGCATGTGGGTCCAGTGTGAACGTGTCTGTCCATGAAGAATGTATCCCCAGCCCTCTTCATCTCCAAACATCAAGTGTCAATTGGGATAGAAACCACAATTGGGATAGCAACCCTCCTGAGACTCCTGAGTCAACTTTTTACTGTCTCACCTACTCCACAAAGTACTAAGATAGAGACCAGTTCCTTCCTTGAAAAAAAGTGAAAGTGAAAGTCACTCAGTCATGTCCAACTCTTTGCAACTCTATACAGTCCATGGAATTCTCCAGGCCAGAATACTGGAGTGGGTTGCCATTCCCTTCTCCAAGGGATCTTCCCAACCCAAGGATCGAACCCAGGTCTCCTGCATTGAAGGTGGATTCTTCACCAGCTGAGCCATAAGAGAAGCCCAAGAATACTGGAGTGGGTGGCCTATCCCTTCTCCAGGGGATCTTCCTGACCCAGGAATCAAACTAGGGTCTCCTGCATTGAAGATGGATTCTTTACCAACTGAGCTATCAGGGAAGCCTTCCATGGGGTTGCAAAGAGTCGGACATGACTGAATGATTTCCTTCTTTGGCTGGCCCCCAACTCTGGAGCAGACTAAGGATATGCATGAGGCTAGAGGCACCTCTGAGCATCTCCCCCACACCTCCAGATCACTGGGTAACCAGGCTGGAGCACAGAAGACTGCCAGTCTATTTTGTTATTGTTTAGTCGCTGAGTCGTGTCCAACTCTTTGTGTCCCCATGGACTGCAGCACACCAGGCTTCCCTGTCCTTCACTATCTCCTGGAGTTTGCTCAAACTCATGTCCACTGAGTTGGTGATGCCATCCAACCATCTCATCCTCCGTTGCCCACTTCTTCTCTTGCCCTCAATCTTTCCTATAATTAGAGTGTTTTTCTAATCAGTCAGCTCTTTTCAACAGTTGACCAAAATATTGGAGCTTCAGCTTCAGCATCAGTTCTTCCAATGAATACTCAGGGTTGATTTCCTCTAGGATTAACTCGTTTGATCTCATTGCTGTTCAAAGGACTCCAAGAGTCTTCTCCATCACCACATTTGGAAAGCATCAATTCTTTGGTGCTCAGCCTTCTTTATAGTCCAACTCTCACATCCATACATGGCTACTAGAAAAATCATAGCTTTGACTATACAGACCTTTATTGGCCAAGATGATGTCTCTACTTTTTAATACACTGTCTAGGTTTGTCGTAGAGTTTCTTCAAAGGAGCAAGTATGATCTATTTACTTACTTGCTAGTGTGATGTGTGATGCTTGTTACAGAAGGAACTTAAAGCAGCATATAAGAACTCACAAAAGGCAAGACTGTCATAATAAATCTAACGGAGGAGTAAAGGAAGGAGAAGCCAAGCTGCAGAATATAGAAGGAGGCAGGGAGATGGCTGAAGGAAGCAGAACAGAAAGCCCTGTGCCCTCACTGTGCATGTGGCAGGGACCCTGGGCAGCAGTGCATGGTCTGCAGTACCTGAAACCTCACAACAGACCCCTGCCCTGAGAAGTGCAGCCACCACCAGTGCTGAGGCCAGCTGGACTGGAGCTCCATCAGGAAGAATCTTCATCCCGGATGCACACTGCACTCAGCCACATCCTCCCTGACACACACAGGCTTCATGCCGTCACTCAGGACAGGCTGATGACATCAACCTATAGACTCATGGACTCCAAGCTGGATGGAGCTTTGCTGCTGTAACTCAGTCTAGGAATATACTTTAGAATATCTAAAATATCCTTTAGTGACCTTCATCATATATCATTCCTAGGAGGGAGGATTTAGACCATGGCTGGCGGCATTGCTCTCATGATCCTCCCTCCTGGAGCGCAGCCCTGTAACATCATTAAGGCAAATAGAGACCCCCCTCTGGGAAAACCCACGCCCCTAACCAGGGCTGGACACTGTCAAGGCAATCCTTTAACCTCTATTTATAGATGGACTGGGGGGTTATTCCCAGGAAACCTATAGGTTGAACTACAACACACAGGTGAACAGGTGAATGCATTCTACAAAGCACAACTGATGATCTTCTCCAGGAAAATAGCTTAATTCCATCAAACTGAATTCCATCAAATATCTGTCCTGTGGATAGCTGTCTTCCCCCACTGCGTGACAGGAGTGTTATCTGTTTCTCCATTATAAACAATGCTGTGGTGAACATCCTTATTTGGAAGTATTTTTTTTCCCCTATTAGGGTTGTTTATTTTTTCAGAGAAGATTCTCAAAGATGAAAATGCTTCACTAAATTGTCTAGATATGTTTAAAGGATTTGATCACCTTCCAGATGGCATTCCCCTGCAGTGACACTGGTGTACTGTCACCTATCACTACTGATGCAGAAGTGTTCTTGTCTATCCTCCAATCCTGAGTCAGTAATTGGCAAAACACTTCTCCTTAAGGTGCTGTTCCCTATGCACTCACTGCTGCTGCTGCTACTAAGTCGCTTCAGTCATATCTGACTCTATGCGACTCCACAGATGGCAGCCCAGCAGGCTCCCCCATCCCTGGGATTCTCCAGGCAAGAACACTGAAGTGGGTTGCCATTTCCTTCTCCAATGCATGAAAGTGAAAAGTGAAAGTGAAGTTGCTCAGTTGTGTCCGACTCTTCATGACCCCATGGACTGCAGCCCACCAGGCTCCCCTATCCATGGGATTTTCCAGGCAAGAGTACTGGAGTAGGGTACCATCGCCTTCTCCAAGGGGCTTATCAATGGACACTCAACATCACTTTATGTCTTTTCCCCCAACCCACTCATCCCCCTAAAGTCCATGGATTCATGACATCAGAGGTTTTTTCTTTTTTTAATTTTACTTTTTTAAACAACACTTTATTAAATGAATAGAGAAAAGAATTCTATGAGCTCAAATACAACATGCATAAGAGCAGTGGGATAACTATCCATCAAAGAGAACTTAAAAAAAAAAGGTCCTCAAAATTATAATGCAATCTTAAATCTAGCAAATAAATAAAGATGGATAGAAATGTCACATATAATAGCACATGGAATTCTGCTCAATGTCATGTGGCAGCCTGGATGGGAGGGGAGTTTGGGAGAGAATGGATATATGTATATGTATGGCTGAGTCCCTTTGCTGTTTACCTGAAACCATGACAACATTGTTAATTCGCTATAAGTAGTAGTGTGCCTGCTCAGTCATGTCCAAATCTTATGTGACTCCATGGACTGTAGCCCACCAGGCTCCTCTGTCCATGGGATTTTCCAGGCCAGAGTACTAGAGCAGGTTGCCATTTCTTACTCTAGAGGATCTTCCCGACACAGGGATCAAACCCAGGTCTCCTGTATTGGCAAGCAGACTTTTTACCACTGTGCCACATGGGAGAAGGCAATGGCATCCTACTCCAGTACTTTTGCCTGGAAAATCCCATGCACAGAGGAGCCTGGTGGGCTACAGTCCATGGGGTCGCAAAGAGTCAGACACGACTGAGCGACTTCACTTTCAACTTTTCACTTTCATGCATTGGAGAAGGAAATGGCAACCCACTCCAGTGTTCTTGCCTGGAGAATCCCAGGGATGGCGGAGTCTGGTGGGCTGCCGTCTATGGGGTCACACAGAGTCGGACACGACTGACGTGACTTAGCAGCAGCAGCAGCAGCAACATGGGAAGATCCCAGTACAAAATAAAAAGCTTAAAAACAAAAAAGAAAAAGAAAAAAGAAATGTCACACATAAACATATAGATGTGACACTGACTTTTTAAACCGCAGCAGTAGGGACTTCCCTGGTGGTCCACTGGCTAAGACCGTGCTCCCAATGCAGAGGGTCTAGGTTTGATCCTTGGTCAGGGAACTAGATCCCACATTCTGCAACTAAAACCATTGTAGCCCCCCCCCCCAAAAAAAACTATGGCAGTGTCCACAGATGACGCAGTGAAAACTGAACATGATGCGATACATTTTTATGGAAGGACAAGAACATCTCAAGACTTTGTTTGAAAAGGTTGTGAAATTGACATGGGAGGTTTTGCAGGAAATGGATCCTACCTAAGTTATGTGAGTGAGTCTCTCTGTCATTCACAACAAGCATTTTCCTTTTGAGCTCTCTGTTCTCCACTCATGTGCTGTGACTACCTCCAACACCACTCAGCCCCCTGTAGCTATCTTTTCCCCCCTCCCGAATTTACTCCCCGCTGACTCATCCTCTTTCCTGAGAGCAGAAAGCATCTTCCACACAACCCAGCACATACAACAGCATAGAACATCCAGCCAGAGATACCCCACAAACATGTGGAACACACACAAATGAAGGACAATTGCTTTCTTGGCAATGTTGCAGGTAATTTTCAAACAAACTTCTGGTCTTTAACTTCTTAAATGCTAAATTTGACTTTCAGTTCAGTTCAGTCGCTCAGTCGTGTCCGACTCTTTGCGACCCCATGAATTGCAGCATGCCAGGCCTCCCTGTCCATCACCAACTCCCAGAGTTCACCCAGACTCACATCCATCGAGTCAGTGATGCCATCCAGCCATCTCATCCTCTGTTGTCCCCTTTTCCTCCTGCCCTCAATCTCTCCCAGCATCAGAGTCTTTTCCAATGAGTCAACTCTTCGCATGAGGTGGCCAAAGGACTGGAGTTTCAGCTTTAGCATCATTCCTTCCAAAGAACACCCAGGGCTGATCTCCTTTAGTATAGACTGGTTGGATCTCCTTGCAGTCCAAGGGACTCTCAAGAGTCTTCTCCAACACCACAGTTCAAAAGCATCAATTCTTCGGCGCTCAGCCTTCTTCACAGTCCAACTCTCACATCCATACATGATTACTGGAAAAACCATAGCCTTGACTAGATGGACCTTTGTTGGCAAAGTAATGTCTCTGCTTTTCAATATGCTATCTAGGTTGGTCATAACCTTCCTTCCAAGGAGTAAGCGTCTTTTAATTTCATGGCTGCAGTCACCATCTGCAGTGATTTTGGAGCCCCCAAAAATAAAGTCTGACACTGTTTCCACTGTTTCCCCATCTATTTCCCACGAAGTGATGGGACCGGATGCCATGATCATCCTTTTCTGAATGTTGAGCTTTAAGCCAACTTTTTCACTCTCCACTTTCACTTTCATCAAGAGGCTTTTTAGTTCTTCTTCACTTTCTGCCATAAGGGTGGTGTCATCTGCATATCTGAGGTTATTGAAACGTAGTTATTGAACAAAAGAGAGAAAAGATAAAATACCTAAATTATTTGCAAATTCAAGCAGAGAAGAGTTCGCTGTATGTTTGAATATATGACCTAAAATACTCTTCGAAGAATCTCAGTATGAGAGAAAATCTACAAAAGTTGTAAATGCCTAAAAACAGAAGATTATCAGGAAAAGCATTTTGAGCCTGGCACTCAGTCCCCCAGCTGTCGAAACAGCGTAATAAACAGCATTTCTACAACACAGTGCAATGAGTTAAATGAAAATATTCCATGATTCCTGGTGTCTAAGAGTTTTGGTTCAACTCTAACACTGTCTGCCTAGAGTTTTTAAGCTTAAAAGGATATAAGGTTCTGCCAACAGAACCCTTTATTTCTTACAACAAGAGAATGTTGCTTACAATGTGACACCAGCTGCTCGGACAAAATCGGTTCTATCAGAACTAATTTAATTTTACGTAAGTTGATCTATTTGCATCCTGAGTCCTGGGTTAGATGACTAGATACTACTTTAAAGACTAATCTTGTTTCCAGCTCCAGTGTGTGGACAATGCTTAATCAGTGTGTACATCAGATAATACACATAATCATCAAGTACACTAATTAAGCCTAGAACTGTTGAAACACACATACTGTGTATGGATTAACAAGGCAATTCATTAAAAATCTTAATGACAAATCCTTTATTTCTCATATATTTTATTCCACAATGCTTCAGAGGAGTTCAGCACTTCTGTAACCCATTGACATGCCTCTCTTCAGTGAATTTCTTTTGAATCATCACACATCTGGGTACCCTCTCAACACTGATGGCCTCTGTAGAAATAATACTTCTCACCTTAAACCAGACAACTTGACATCTTTCCTGACAGCAGCTAAAGAAGGATAAATCAACCACTAGCAGAAGCATCAAAAGTAATTAAAATTAAAAGACGGAAACATATCAAATGCAATCATCACAAAGCAGTATTCCACTTCTACATATTCATCCTTGAAATGTGATAATGGATGTTTATGTGCTGGTCAGGTTGCCTTTAGAAGAAAATACATCAAAAAAGGTTAAAATCATATATGTATGTAGGTAAAACATTCATATCTATATATACATGTATGTATATACTACATAAATGCATATGTTAAATATATTAAAATATATGTATGTGAAATATGTATGCCCTTTACCTCCAAACTTAGTTTTCAGAAACCAGCATTTCTCAAGCAAAATTTTGTTCATGAATGTAACAAAAAATAGACGGAAAAAAAGAGTTGCATGATATTTCTGTGATACAACCTATTTTTCTGCCATAAAACAGATAATTTTCAATAATGTACAATAAGTAAGGGGAGAAGGTGGGAGGTGAACCCTGTTCACTTCATCTTGTTAAACACCTAACCATAAACACAGAAATGGAAAGCAGAAAACCCTGGTTTCATGGCAACACCACATTACATCCTAATGGCACATAGCTTTGATACGTAAGAAATCAATTTCCAAAAAGCCATCGAACTAACAAATAACAACCCAATTTTTAAACAGATGTACACTCATACTTTGAAGTCTGTAAAAACACCATCCAGTTAATTTCATAGTTTAATAAGTGGTGCATTATTTTCTCTTCTCCCAACTTTTTGAATTCATAGGAAGCTATTTATTTATTAATAAGAGAATGAAATTTTACTTAAATTTTACATATTTACTTGTCTAAATATGTCAAATAAACAGAGAAAAGTTTTTTATCTTAAGGCAAACCATATACAGTTTTATAACATTTAAATCCTGATATTCTTTTACTAAAAACATTACTTATTTCGCCAGGTCAAATACCCACCAGTATTGGCAGGTTTGGTTTCTCTATGATGTTTAGTCAAAATCCTAGATACTAACTGATATAAAATTTAAATTAGAATACTTAAAAATAATTGGAGGGGTACTTCTATGTCTTTTTTTTTACTACAAGTAAAATCTTAAGATACACCCAATGAACTTGGAAATGGGGAAACTACATAGGTGAATAAAAGCTTTTAACCTTGTGAATAGAAAATTGCACACCATCTTCTACTATCTAGATTATAATATTGTCTATTATGTCCTTTTAAAAAATAAATTATAACTGAGATGATGACTTTTGTTAAAGTTCACTTCAAGTTGAAATTCATTTGTTTCAGTTTATCAACTTGGAAGCAATTTTGTCTCAGTGCATTTGGTGTGTCATATCATCAAGCTTTGCCAAATCCAATCCATCACAGTTGAAGGGCCAAACAGTCATAGTTTCTTCATTACTGAAATGTAAGGACAGCGCAAGCGGATGTTTATCAGTGGTAAATTATCATCCTTCTAACTAAAAAGTTGGCGGAATCATAGAAAAGGTGCCCTGAATTCTAGCAACTAAGCAGACTGATCTGTAAGGCAGGCTGTTATAATATATCATTTAATATGTTTTTAGGAAGAAGGTATCAAAAACCGTTTTGTGAAGGTGATAAAAGCTGTGGTCCCTATTGCTGGGCAAATCACACGCAGTTATAAACACGAGATTTTTCATAGCACCAGAGCACGATGCTCTCACCCATTGACCACAGAAGCTAGATGAAAGAGAGGCTGGAAGTTCATAAATTCGGAAGGTCAGAGCCCACCAATGGGGCAAGAAACCAACTCCAGATGCTCTTCTCCAGGGAGCCATAATTCTGGAAGAAACACACACACACGTATCTGAACAGGATGTCCTCCAAGAAGCCCAGAAAGATTTTCCCAGTTCTTGTAGATAAACTCTGATTGACATCTGGGACCCTGTATTTCCCTTCTCCAGGTCCTGACTCGGAATCTGCACCCAGAACCCCCACCATCCCCCAACAACCGGCTCTATCACTGTTCCCTAGACCAAGTCCAGCCCTTCTAACTCCACAGGGACTAATCTACTTTGAAAGTCAAAAACAAGAAATTATTTGTCCAAATTATGTTCAAAGCTAAGAAACGCCTTATGTTTCAGCTGTGTTTGAAACTTCAGATTATCTGAGGATGGATGAGGGCAGAAGGCAGTTTGTGAGCAAGCCTGCTCAGAGTGGCTAACACTTTCCCATGTGAAGGGGGCCAGGGTCTGACACACTCAATTTTTTCCCTGCTCATCGTGAGCCCTATTTCTTAACGGGTCACCTTACATCCTCTCCTGCTTCAAGTCCCTGAAATCATGAAAATCATGAATATCTGTTTAATATTAAAATAATACTCAAAACAGCAGAATTTAGTACTTTCCTCCACTGCAACATTTAGTACTTTCCTCCTCCTTGGTTTGAGATTTCAAACCAAGGGAAGGAGTTCCCATCTCTTGATGTTCTTAGACCTCAGAAGAAAGATACTCAGTCTGTTTGTGACTTTGATTATATAGGCTATGCCTTGTCCCAAAGAGAATTTAAAGTAAGAATACATATGCTTTTTAAAACATGTTAAACATGTAAACTAGTGTACTTACCATCAAGGTTAATGCTAGCAAATTGCAACTTTAAGAGTAGAATCCAGGACTTCCTTTGTGGTCCAGTGGGTAAGAATCTGACCGCCAATGCAGGGGCACAGTTTCAATCCCTAGTCAGGGAAGATCCCACATGCTGTGGAGCAACTAAGCCAGTGAACCACAACTGCTGAGCCCACTCTTTCTGCAACTACTGAGCCCGAGAGCCTAGAGCCTGAGTTCAACAAGAGAAGCAAGGAGACACCCAAGCACCACAACAAACAATAGTCCCCTCCCTACAACTAGAGATCGTAGAATCTGTCTGCAATGCAGGAGACCCGGGTTCGATCCCTGGGTTGGGAAGATGCCCTGGAGAAAGGACTGGCTACCCACTCCAATATTCTTACTGAAGAACCCCCTGGACAGAGGATCCTGGTGGGCTACCGTCCATGGGGTCACAAAGAGTTGGACACAACTGAGTGATTAACACTCTCACTTTCACTACAACTAGAGAAAGCCAGCTGCAGCAATAAAGACCCAGGGCAACCAAAAATAAATACAG
Organism: Bos grunniens; assembly: GCF_055505025.1. Classification (NCBI taxonomy): domain Eukaryota; kingdom Metazoa; phylum Chordata; class Mammalia; order Artiodactyla; family Bovidae; genus Bos; species Bos grunniens. The sequence goes on along the minus strand of NC_141178.1, from coordinate 61,085,826 downwards.
GAATTAATTCATTTTAAAAAGATAGAATCAGAACTAATAGGTTATTAACCCTACTACTAGCAATACTTAGAAAGTGTTAACTAACAAAAGCATTTTAAGGTCATCTCTGAACTCCAGGATTCCTTTTAAAATTCCTATTACGGTTTTCAGGCTTTGTTGCGGGCATGAATTTATTTCCCTATGAGGAAGCGGTGATCTTTTGTGACCATTTGTATCTCATAACCCTTAACTTTCTCTGTTTCCAGGACAACCACATAGACTTGACAGCAATCCCATTATTGAAGTGAACATGACACACTGTCACCTCTTGCACAATCTTATAAAAATTCATAAAATACTGTAAAAATTACTTATTTTGCAAAGATACACTAGGTAGATAGCATTTCCAAGCCAATACCAACAATACCACATCTGCTAATGACGGTGACAGCCACGAATTTTCGATTGCTTATGGATTTTGATCTAAACGTTGCCACTATCCTACTAACTGATCTCCAGCCAGAAATGAGCATAATAATTGTCCCCTGGCATCAGAAATTCAGAAAACGAGGCTTTTTCATAGAGAAGAGGCATTGTGTAGTTTTCATTTGCTGGCAATATTTAGAGTCAATTGTGTAATTAAAAAAAAAAACTTTCCATGAAAAATAAAAATACAGAATGTTTTTAAACATAAACAAAATGATGAAAGAAAGAACATTAATCTATGAGAAAGACAACGATTCCAGGGACATCTGCCCGTCCCTGGTTCCCAGGAGCTTTGGTTTTAGTTAGTTCTGCAGAAATACGACAGAGAACCTCTGGCTGTACAACTCAGAGAGGTGACTTACCAATATTACACCCGCCTCAAACCATTAGCAAAGCCTGGACCAACAGATAGAAACACCCTAAATGAAAAAAAATAAAGAAACACCCTAAATGAAAAGATTAGTAAAAATATACCTCATCAAGGCCATGTGTGTGTGTGTGTGTGTGTGTGTGTGTGCTCAGTTGCTCAGTCCCTCAGTCATGTCCAGCTCTTTGCGACTCTATGAACTGTAGCCCGCCAGGCTCCTCTGTCCATGGGGATTCTCCAGGCAAGAATACTGGAGTGGGTTGCTATGCTCTTCTCCAAGGGATCTTCCCAACCCAGGGATCAAACCCAGGTCTCCTGCACTGGCAGGTATAATGGGAGTGAACTCCACTGCTCTGGGCCTGACTCTGAGTGAAGGTGGGAGGAAGCCACCAATCTGACATCCCTGGTGAGCACTCCCTCCTCCAACAAGGAGGAATGAGGATAAGCAATAGTAAGTCCCTCAAGGCAATGGCACCCCACTCCAGTACTCTTGCCTGGAAAATCCCATGGACGGAGGAGCCTGCTAGGCTGCCGTCCATGGGGTCGCTAAGAGTCGGACACGACTGAGCAACTTCACTTTCCCTTTTCACTTTCATGCATTGGAGAAGGAAATGGCAACCCACTCCAGTGTTCTTGCCTGGAGAATCCCAAGGACGGCGGAGCCTGGTGGGCTGCCGTCTATGGGGTCTCACAGGGTCAGACACAACTGACGCGACTTAGCAGCAGCAGCAGCAGCACGTGGGTTTGGTACATGAATCCCCCCCACCAAATCCAAGTGAAGACTTTACAGCGGTCTGGTTTGCTGCCTGGGGGAAACAAACACAACTTTTCCTAAAGGAACAGATCTTTAGTCAAACCTGAACTATAATTACATACAAGATTTAAAATTAAAGTTTAAAATATTTTCAAAAATGAAAGTCTGACGTGCAAAAGGATTAATGAATTAAGAAGAGGGTAAATATACAAGCAAACTAAATAAACACTGACTTTATAAAGCAGTAATAATAACATCTAATGTGGGGAAGCTCCACTTTGAAGTCAGGAGGAGAGGGTTTGATTTAAAGAAGCCTGTAGCTATATTATCCGAGAGGATGGTAAGGGTACTGATTAATTTTAAATGTATTATGTAAAACATGTATATGAACATTTGTAGGGTAACCAATAAGAGAAAGAAATATTGATTGAGGGAAAAAAATTATCAGCTTAAAATAAGGCAAGAAAAAATAAACAAAAATCATATAACTTGCCATTATATGACAAAAAGTCAGTTTATCAGGAACACACACCACTTCTAGTCTTGCAAGCATCTAATAACACAGCCTCAAAATATATAAAGCAGAAATTTAGAGAACTCTAATATGAATCAACAAAGCTCTTATCATGATGTAGACTTTAATTTCCCCAGTAAGTGACTGATAACACAAAGATCAGTAAGGCTGTAGATAATTAAAAATACACAAACCTGAGCTAACAGACATATATAGAACCCAATTTTTAAAAAAACATACATAGAATATTATGAAAATGACAATATACTGAAAATAAATACCAAAGAATTAACATCATAAGACCATGTTTTTTAAGCATAAGGTAGTTAAGGTAGAAATCAATAAGAAAGAATAATTGGAAAGACAAATATTAGAAAACTAAAATTTACAATGTGTTTAAATCACTCACTGAGTACATGGCAATTAAAAACAACATCATTACAGAAAGATAACAAAAACACAAAGTGTTAAAACCTATGGGATATGAAAAACATTATCCACTGAGGCCTTAAATGTAGTAGACTTTACATGAAAAGGAAAAGCAGTGAGTATACAAGTATACAGCCAGTTTAAGAAGTTAGAAAAATAAACAGAATAATCATAAAGAAAAGAAAGCAACTAATAAATAGCAGTTATTAATGCAATAAAAATAAAGATAAAATTGAGAGGCTCAACAGAGTCAAAGCTGCCTTAAAAAGCTTCTCTAAAAAGGGAAACATCAGGTAACAATAATCAACAAGAAAAATCTTGCAAATAAACAATACTCAAAATGGGAATTACTCATAGAAGCATTAAGAATGTAAATAATAGAAGCAACTTTATGCCTATACATTCGAAGATTAGTTAAACAAGCAGATTCCTCTAAAGATGTAAATATTCAGCCTGACTCAGAATTATCTAGATGTCTAATGGTCTCATAGCATTAACTAAATTGAGATGCTACATAAAATTCTCCCCTGAAAAGCAAACCAACAGTTCCAGAAGGTTTAACAAATGAATTTCACCAGAGCATTAACAAACAGATGATTCCAATCATATGCAAACGCATGTAGAGAACAGAAAAAGAGGGCACACTCTCCAATTAGCTTTATGAGGTTAAGTAGAATCACGATATCAAAACCAGGGGAAAAAACAGTGGGAGGAATAAAATTCCAGGATAATCTTATGTCTGAACTTAGGCACAAAATCCTAAGCAAAATATTTGTAAACTTATCTCATAAAACACCAAAAAAATAATCTGTCATGAGAAAATTGGGTTAATTTCAGTAATACAAGTTTGATTCATATTAAACATTCTAATCATACAATGGCTTAAAATAGGAAAACAAAGTCTATGCTGATGACTGAATTACCACTATGGGCATCTGAGGTTCAACTCCATGGGGGACTCAGAAACACACCTGGGAATGGCCACACCAGGGCGTAAGGAAGCTGGGGTATTGCTCTCCCCATCAGGTGAGGTCCCTCCCGGCACTTCTGATAAGCTCTGTGCAGGCTAAGCCCAGTCCCCCAGCCACAGGACAGCCCTCAAGCAGAGAAACTCAAATGTTTGAGATTTGAATCCCTGGTCTGTACCCGTTGTTGCTGTTCAGTTGCTCTGTCATGTCCAACTCTTTGCGATCCCATGGTCTGCAGCACACCAGCTTTCCCTGTCCTTCACTATCTCCGAGTTGGCTCAAACTCACATCCATTGAGTCGGTGATGCCATCCAACCATCTCATCCTCTGTCACCCCCTTCTCTTCCTGCCCTCAATCTTTCCCAGCATCAGGGTTTTTTTTTCCAATGAGTCAGCACTTTGCATCAGGTGGCCAAAGTATTGGAGCTTCAGCTTCAGCATCAGTCCTTCCAATGAATATTCAGGGTTGATTTCCTTTAGGATTAACTGGTTTCTGAACTAGTTTCCCTGATAGCTCAAACGGTAAAGAATCCGCCTACAATGCAGGAGACCTGGGCTTAATTCCCAGGTCAGGAAGATCCCCAGAAAAGGAAAATCCTCAAAGCTGAGGAGCCCTCAAGTGGCTGGTGGGTAAGGATGCGGCTCTCTCAGCATCTGCTATAGGTGCAGGAGAGCAGCTCACAAGAGCCCCAAAGAAGCGGAGTCCATGGTGCATTCAAGGTTGGGACAGTCTAAGACCTGGTATGTAAGGAATTGGCCTCCACTCCCAAGGAAGCAGAGGATTTTGAGCAGAGAGTGACATCTTATTTGATTTTTTTTAAATGTATGCTCTGGCTACTGTGTCATGAACAGTGTCTGAGAAAACAGGGGTAGAAGCATGAAAACTAGTTAGGAGGCTCTGATCCTGGCAACAAGAGAACTCCACCTGGACCAGAACACCACGAGGAGCAATGAGAAGTGGTCCCGCTCCGGGTATATCTGAAGCTGGAGTTGACGACTTGCTGATGCGTCAGATGTGGAACAGAAGAGGAGAGACCTCAGGTTGGCTCCGAGTGCTTGAGTCAACAGCCTGAAGTCTGGAGCTGCTCTGTACTGAGACAGAGAAGGAGAGGGGAACATGTGGGGCAGGGAGAGACAAGGTCCTGATGACCCAGAACCCTGAGACCCAGGGAACCAGCAACAGGGCCTCAGGAACTGAGGCTGCAGATGGGGACCAAATAGGGAATTTGAAAACTCTCATGGGGATTAGAACGAAGGAGGAATTAGACTCTTCTCCCCACAACCAAAAAAAAAAAAATCAAATGTCACTTTACTTATGAGTTGGTCTGTTCTCATTTGCAAGTATCTTTAGGAAACTTGGTTATTGTACCTTGAGGTTTTGGGGGTTTTTTTCTCCCATGTTCACATCAGAAGACACAGTTAAAACAATTATTGTTGTTCAGCCACTCAGTCATGTCCAACTCTTTGGGACCCCATGGATTGCAGCACACCAGGTTTCCCTGTCCTTCACAATCTCCTGGAGCTTACTCAAACTCATGTCCATTGAGTCAGTGATGCCATTCAATCATCTCATCCCCTGTCATCCTCTTTTCCTCCTGCCTTCAATCTTTCCCAGCATCAGAGTCTTTTCTAATGAGTCAGCTCTTCGCATCAGGTGACCAAAATACTGGAGCTTCAGCTTCAACATCAGGTCTTCCAATGAATATTCAGGACTGATTTATTTTAGGATTGACTGGTTTGATCCCCTTGCTGTCCAAAAGACTCTCAAGAGTCTTCTCCAACACCACAGTTCATAAGCAACAATTCTTTGGTGCTCAGCCATCTTTGTGGTTCAACTCTCACATCCATACATGACTACTGGAAAAACCGTAACTTTGGCTAGACGGACCTTTATTGGAAAAATAATGTCTCTGCTTTTTACCATGCTGTCTAGGTTTGTCATAGCTCTTCCTCCAGGGAGCAAACAGCTTTTAATTTCATGGCTGCAGTCACCATCTCCAGTGATTTTGGAGCCCAAGAAAATAAAGTCTGTCACTGTTTCCATCATTTCCCCATCTATTTGCCATGAAGTGACGGGACCAGATGCCATGATCTTAGTTTTTTGAATTGCAATAGATAATAGGTAAAAAGGAAGTACATGGTGACCAGTCATAAGGAAGGACATTCCTAGCGGTCAGACACATTGAAAAATGGAACAAGCTGGTTCATTGCTGGACATGTGGGCAGGAACTGAACGACTGTCTGTGGCAATGTGTCTGAGGAAACTTCCCATGAGGAGAAAACTGGCTGGGACGGCCTCTAAGATCTTTTTCAATTCCAAGATGCTCAGGACTTAGTTTCCATGAGAAAGATGAGCATCTATCCTTGTGTCCATTGTTACTGTAAGGCTGGATTCTGGTGCGACCTTGTTCATCTCCCCCTTTGCAGCCCTTTACTGTCAGAACTAAAGGCTAGAAACATGACTCCTTAAATGTAATAAGGATAGAAAACTTTATCCTGTGTACCCACACGTCTTTCTAGTTTAATCTTCCATTGCACATGGCAACCCACTCCAGTATTCTTGCCTGGAGAATCCCATGGACAGAGGAGCCTGGCAGGCTACAGTCCATGGGTTTGCAAAGAGTCGGACAGGACTGAAGTGATTTAGCATGCTCTCCACATTTCCACAACAGTCACCTTGTCTTTTCCTTCCATCCTTCTCACCTGGCTCCACCTTCTCCTGTGAGAGGGCGAGGTCAGACACCAGTCTCTGGCCCTGACAGATCAGAATGAGGATCGTATGGCAAACACAATGTGTTTCCGGGCCCTTGGTAAATGTGGCTGCTGATGACAAGAAACACATGAATCTTCCAACCTGAGAGAGCAGGGACAAGGTCAACTTTGAAGGCACAAGAGTGGGGGATGAGGAGCCCAGGGCCATCACCCAGCACGACTGGCTCCCCAACTGGGGAATGTCCAATCTCTGCTGCTCTTCCCGTGGGTCCTCACCAGCTCTTTCCCTCAAGAAGTATGCTTTCCCCTTCGTATGTTCATGTACAAATCAAAATGATGCCACCTCTGGGCCTCTTTGTTAACCCCAACAATGTAAAGAATCATATATAACTGAATGCTCCTTCATGTGAAGCTAGTTTTAGTCAATTTCAAAATGCACACACTTAAAAATAGAAACCTGTGAGTACTAGGCAGGGTCTGAAGCCTTCACAATGTCAGAGTGCCCCCCACCCACCCGTCTTCTCTTTCCATCTGAGCAGCCAGCTGCCTTCAACACAGCATCCATCTTTGCACTGCCTACCTCATCTCCTCCCCCCACAGTGTAAGCTCTGAAAGATCAGAGGTGCCTTCCCAGTGCTGAGCACCCAGTTTCTGTTATTTAATTTCTCAGTCGTGTCTGACTCTTTGCGACCCAGTGGACTGTAGCCCGCCAGGCTCCTCTGTCCATGGGATTTCCCAGGTAAGGGTACTGGAGTGGGTTGCCATTTCCTCCTCCAGAGGATCTTCCCCACCCAGGGGTCAAACCCATGTCTCCTGCATTGGCAGGTGGATTCTTTATCCCTGAGCCACCAAGGAAGCCCTGAACACTTAGCAGGTGACACCAAACATCTGCCAAATAAATGCAATGTTCTGGCAGATGCCATCTTCCCGGCAGGCAGGTCACACGTGCTGTCTCCTTGCTCTGCACCCACGGTGGCTGGTAAGACCTGGAACCTCTTACGAGCTCACTGACTGTGCTGGGATCCTGAATTATTGTTGTTAATGATTGTTGTTGTTGCTGTTATTTGCTTTAGAAAAGCAGAATTGATCTGCCACCACCTTTAGCTTAAGCTCATATCAGGAAAGTTTTAGATTGTTGGAAATTGTGAGTAGAGTAGTATTAGTCTCAGTTGTATCTGGCTTTTTGCAACCCCATGGACTGTAGCCCACCAGGCTCCTCTGTCCATGGGATTCTCTAGGCAAAAATACCTGAGTGGGTTGCCATTTCCTCCTGCAGGGGACCTTCCCAACTGTACATAAAGGAGACTTCATCAATGTGCATTAGAGGATACCCCAGGTTAACCTGTTATAGAAAACTGTCTTTTGAGTCTTTAAATTCTATACCAATTCTATACCTCTGGTTGGCAGAGTGTTTGTTTCTTTATTTAGGTATTAAGGTGAATGACCTGGGGCTATTTGTTTCCATCAACCTGACTGCGAATCTAAAGGCACAGTTGAAATGTCTATTTTTCTTGCTATCCTCAGAAGAGATTGCTGCAAATCTACTCTATGATTCTCGTTCTTTTTAGCTTACAATACAAATAGCTTATTATTTTTTGCAACCTATGTCTTATAATAAAGCAGTGCTGAAAAATTAAATAGAAGAAAGTTCAGTTGCCATATAGGCCACGAAAATGATTTGCTGGTAGTGATTTTTAAGCTTGATTCTAAATAGATTTACGAAGAATGGCAACTTGGAAGACATGGTTCAAATTTTGCTATATAAGGTACCTTGAAATTATAGGCTCACTCTCCCTAAAATTTCAAAAAGCGTAGAGCTTAAACTCTTAAAGGTATAGCAGTGATAAAAGCTTTCACAGTCATTTCTAAAAAGCAACACTTCATGTATACCTGTGGCGGATTCATTTTGATATTTGGCAAAACTAATACAATTATGTAAAGTTTAAAAATAAAATAAAATTAGAAAAATAAATAAAATAAATAAATAAATAAAAAGCAACACTTCATAGTTTTCTCTCTTCAGTGGTTCTCTAATATACTTGTAGAAGGAAGGCAATGGAAAGCCAAGAATAAAGATAGCTGAGCTCTCCACAACTGGGCTTCCTGCCTACTTTCCCTGCCCAAAGAAAAGAGGAGACACCATCTTGCAACAGAGGCTTCATATATAACTGGGCAAGTCCAGTGACAGCATTTGATGCCCCATATCTCTTGGTTCTTCTTGTTGCCAATGGTTGGTCTGGTGATGGTGGTGAAATGGGAGCAATTAATCTGTAGATGAGGGAGGGCTTCCTTTAACAGTTGAAGGGTACTGTCTGGCATGATTCCAAAGACTTGTAGTGTTTTTAATGTGGGAATTTCTGCAAGTTCAAGTAAAGTTTCAGGTATTATGTCATACTGCTACTGCTAAGTCACTTCAGTCGTGTCCGACTCTGTGCAATCCCATAGACGGCAGCCCACCAGGCTCCCCCGTCCCCGGAATTCTCCAGGCAAGAACACTGGAGTGGGCTGCCATTTCCTTCTCCAATGCAGGAAAGTGAAAAGTGAAAGTGAAGTCACTCAGTCGTGTCCGACTCTCAGCGACCCCATGAACTACAGCCCACCAGGCTCATCCGTCCATGGGATTTTCCAGGCAAGAGTACTGGAGTGGGGTGCCATTCATAGCACCAACTGAATGATAGGTGTTGGAGGTAGTTGAGTTGGTAAAATTCTGGAAAGCAGTCATTTTTCAGCATGACACTATCGCTTAAGTCTAGGTGGGTAAGATTGGGACATCTTCCAGCTAAGGTAGAGACATCCGATCTCTGCAGGTTCTTTCAGTACCCGGTGAGGTTCAGCTGGGTGACGGTCTCCGACACAGTGTGCAACAGCCACCTGTACGTGTTTTTCAGTGAAGTCATAGCACCAAGAGAGGTTCAGCTCATCCAATCTGGAACAGCTGTTCAGCAAAGTCTTCAGGGCAGATTCAGAGAATCCAGAACACCCAGAAAGGTTTAGTTGCAGTAAATCTGTGTTCTGAGCAAGATTATTGACAATGGGATCTGAAAGCCGGAGGCCTTCCAAGGCTGAGATTCTGCAACTTGGAGCAGTGAGACAGAAGGCTGTGCAGGGTAGACACATCGATCACAGAGTTTGACAGGTCCAGGTGCTGTAGACGAAAAGGGCTGAAATGTTCAACTAACGGTTGGTCCATAAATGATCATGGACAGCAGAAGGCAACCACCCCTCGGGACAGCAGCCAACCAACCACGATCTGGGTAGAGGTTTCTGCCCACAAGGTCTACAGTTTGCCAGAGAAACTCATCAAACACTAGATGATATCATCTCTTACAAACACTGGAGACTTTCAGGAGTTCAGGGAGGCACAGACAGGAAAAGATTCCTAATAGCAGCTCATCTAGAAGGGAGTCCCAAGAAACACCTGGAAAGTTCTCCCAGTTTAGCTTAGGTCTGCAGACAATCACAACGTCCTTGTAATTCACTTTGCTTTTCAGCCATTTTCGTGGGGAACTCTGTGGGTGGCTCAGGTTTGAAAGCAGTTCCTGGGGGATGTTCTCACTGTCCACCTCCTCCTTCTCCAGGGCTGAGACCCCCATGCCTGAAAGCATTTCAGAAGTCTTGCTAGAACCCCATCCCCATGTGAAACTGGCAGTAACGTTGCTATTCTGGTCAGGTATCTCCTGGAGGTGTTTCCTGTGAATGGCATCTGCAGGTTCAGGAGTTTTAAATGCGTGCATTAATTGCAGAGGTGCCTGCCTCCCAGATTCCCACTTTGGTGTGCAGTGAAATTGTGAAGTTGAAAGCTGCTGCTGCTGCTGCTAAGTTGCTTCAGTTGTGTCCAACTCTGTGCGGCCCCATAGACGGCAGCCCACCAGGCACCCCCGTCCCTGAGATTCTCCAGGCAAGAACACTGGAGTGGGTTGCCATTTCCTTCTCCAATGCATGAAAAGGGAAAATGAAGTCGCTCGGTTGTGTCCGACTCTTCGCGACCCCATGGACTACAGCCTACCAGGCTCCTCCATCCATGGGATTTTCCAGGCAAGAGTACTGGAGTGGGGTGCCATCGCCTTCTCTAAGTTGAAAACTAAAGTGATCTTAAATGCTTCTCTTCTACTTTATCATTATAACAACACAGCGATGAAGACTTTACCTTAACTATACTCCCAGATGGATTTAGCCACATTTAAGAGCCACAATGGCTCTGTTTTGTTCAAAATATATCCATATGTTTTCATGTCTGGGTTTACTAATAGCCCTTGTTATATACAGCATCTCCTATCTCACCTTTCATTTTCATTAATAGGTATATTCCCCACTCTTTCACACAATATTCATACAGAATATGTACAGAAACTTGACTATTATTTGCTGAAAATCACTAAAATAGATGTTATTAACGTCTCTCAGGAAATTTTACTTGCAAAATTTAGAAATCACTCGTGCCACTTCCAGCCCTTCATGCATTAATGTGGGGGAAAAAAACATTTATTTTTGCACTGGGCTGAAGAACCACGTGTTTATATGCTTTAATAAAGTAGTGTCACCTCACTTACAGGCAGAAATGCACCGAGGTAAGATGCCTGAGTTCGGGAGCCAGACGGTTCCACATCAGATGATGAGAGCACCGAGGCAGAGAGAGCGGCGACACTGTGATCACGTGTGTGTCTCAACGGAAGAAACGTCTGATTAAATATATTCCTTGAGCCTGAAGTATCTGCTCGGAGACTTGATGGCCACAGAAGACACCCATCTAATGCCTTAAGCAGCCTCAGGTGTGTGTCTATCTCACAGACCCTTCTCACTCTGGACCCTAACATGCTATTAACATAAAATGAATAAACTCCAACAGGGTGTCCTGTGGGGACCCCTCTTGTCTGCATACCCTTGCAGCCATCTCTGGGAATATGAGGAAGGCATTTAACTCCTGTGTGTGTCTACTGAGTTTAATCGTTTTTACTTTTATTCAGATTGACAACTGAGTGTTTTTAAATGATGGGGCTCATTGACAAAACCTCATTCCACAGGCAGATCAGCACAAAGCCTTGGTTTTGTAATTCTGAGACACTAAGACTTAGAAATTAAGTTGTCAATCAACTCTGTCTCTTCTCTTCAAATAAAGGAGGAAAATCTCTGATATGGGATCTGTGTATAATGAAGTTATTCTGGCCCCTTTCCTAGGAAAAGCAGGTACACAGAACTCATCAAATTAAATATCATCCTACAACAGCCCAGATGATGTCTGTGGAAGGTAGAAGATCAGAAGAAATCCATGAGTTGCCTCTTGAGCTTGACTTGTGTGTGTGAGGATTTCTGCATCCATACAGACCCCAGGAAATGTGGTTTTGCTACATGTGTGAAGTAGCAGAAGCCTCAATCCTTGCAACATCATAGATGAAGATTTTCAGTTCTTCATCTCAGTGTAAGGGCAGAGTCAGAAGGCAGGCTTAACTTGGTTCTGCAGGCTCTTGGGTAACATAGAGGCTTGGACCAGAGCATGGACCGGAGCTGGCCATGTAGATCACCTCAAGGCAAAAACGTCAAGCCAGGGCAACATGATACACACACAGGACGCACACCACTTGTGGTCAGTAACTTACCGAGCATGTACAGCGTCGTACCTGCCCCGTGGGGACACTACTTCCTTTACTCCATGTTCAAAGACAAAGACAGGAGCTTTGGGCCCCAATTTCCAAACATTGGGTCAGCTGCCATGGCTACATTTGTCACAGCACTTTGGTTCTCATTTCTTGAGACTATGATTTTTGATGAATTCTTTACATGGAAAAAGAACTTTTCCTTTTTTTTTTTTGATGACATGACTTTATTTTATTTTGTCTATGAAATTTGATTAAACTAATTAGAGACTCAGTTTCCTTACTAAGTGGCAATAACATCTTCCTCATTATTAACAAGTAAGAGATTGTTTTTAAACTATAATGCACCACACAAATGTTAGCAATCTTTTGAGTGGAACTCCAAAATCATATCAATCATTTCCTGTCCTGGAGTGGAATCTGAAGCTTTTTCTCAAAGTGAAAAGGGGCTGTCTCCTTTAAGATCGGATTTAAGTAGCATTGCAAGCTGACCTGGGTCTGGCCAGTGGTCCAGAGCCTGGTGTCTCTGCACGTTTGCCCATGGCTGCCTCCTCACTGCACACAGGTGTGTGTGACTGTGACCATCCACATGAACTTGCCTGCGACATCACCAGGGGCTCCAGCCCTGCTACAGCTTCCCTGGCCTTTAGAGAAGGACCTTTCCACATGGTAAAAGTGTGATAACTTTAAACAAATTTGCTATAAATGAAGAAGGAAGCATCACTGACCCCAAATGAAGCCAATCTGAGATCCTTCATTTGCTTCTGACCCTGAACCAGAAAGGAACTGAAAAATGGACCGGTAGGACTCCCTGAAACAAACGATGCTTGAGTGGTTTCATGCATACTAACTGCCTTTGATGTAAATGGGGCCATCCGTCAGCAGCCACTGGCACAGCAGTGACCTCCCTCACTGCTGCCAGCCCCACACGAGAGGACCAAAGCCCATCCAGGTGCCAGGAGGCCGGCAGACTCCCTCCACCCGGAGACACTCTCTTCAGAGAGGATTCCGGTGGGGACTCGAGGAAGCTGGTAGGCAGGAGTCTGGCAGGGGACTCTCTGAACATATTATCAGGGAATTTGAGGTCTTAGCTATTGTGGGCCCACTCCCTGCTCCTACAAAGAAAGAAAACTAAATATAGAACTGCCGCATGATCCAGCAATCCCACTCCTACACATTTATCTGGAGAAAATCATAATTTGAAAAGAAGCATGCCCCCCTATATTCATAGCAGTACTATTTACAATAGCCAGGACATGGAAGCAACCTCAGCATCCATCAACAGAGGAATGGATAAAGATGTACCACAGACACACACACACAGGAATAGTACTCAGCTATAAAAAAGAACGAAGTAATACCATCTGCAGCACCATGTATGGGCCTACGGATGATCACACTAAATGAAGTAAGTCAGACAGAGGAAGACAAACACCATATGATACCACTTATATGTGGAAGCCAATTCAAAAATGAGAGAAATGAACTTCTTTACAAGACAGAGACAGACTCACAGATCTCAAAATCAAATTTATGGTTACCAAAGGGGAAAGGTGGAGGGAAGTGATAAATTAGGAGACTGGGATTAACAGTTACACATTACTATATATAAGATAGATAACCAACAAGGATTTACTATAGAGCACAGGGAACTCTACTCAATACTCTGTAATAACCTAAATAGGAAAAGAATCTGAAAAAGTATGGATACATGCATATATATAATTGATTCACTTTGCTGAACACCTGAAATTAACACAGCATAATACAATAACAATTTTTAAAAAAAAGAGTAAATTAGGTGCCATCTTCATCAAACCCAAGGACAGGTGATGCCTCCCAACACCATTCTCAGAGGTAAAACTAGGGGAAGGCATCCCTGGCCTCCATCCTCCCATGCACCGGGTTGGTGCCCAACTTCACATCTGTGTCAGGACTCAGCCCTCCCATCCTTGTACCTGGCATGTGGTTCTTGACAGGGCAGGGCCCCCACGTGTGGACTCCATCCTGGACTCAAAGCTCCTGTGCAGAAGGAAGGGAAAGGCCCCCTCCCACAGATTAACAAGTTGCTGCATGCTGTTGCCCTTTGTTTCTTTTAAAACAAATATATGCTTATAGACTTGCGATCTGTGTGATGAACTTAGCGTGCAAATAAAAGGAAATGGATTGGAGTCATTTTCAGACAAGATGCACCTCGAAGGAGCCCGCAAATGGCCATTCATTTCCTCACCTCTAGGCTGACAGAACACTGACATTCAAGTCAAAGGCATGTCCTAATCGTCACGCATGTAACCACTTTTTTCTTTTTTTCACATTTGTATGCTAATCACGAGAAGCAAAAATAGACTTAGATTGGAAATCAAAGATGGGCTGTACACAGGTAATAGAGTGCTGGAGCACTTTATTTAAAGATAGAAGGCTCTCGGACCAGGCTTTATTATTGAACTAAGACTATCTATCCTTTTTGACACTTTTTAAATTAAGTTCTTCCTCTAATTTATGTTTTTGTCAGCTTTCTTCCCTTACCTGGTTTTAAACTGGCTTTTTCCCCCTCTCTCTCAAAGTAATAAACTACTCCAGAGCAGAGGGAAAAAAATTTTAATGACCCTAGAAATTCAGATTAACAAAATGGATCATTTGTACACAGCCACAGAATTATGAATCCTTCTGAAATATTGGTGAGGAAATTCCGCCTGATGCAAAATTTCATTTTCTTGCTCTCTGACATCTGACTCCCCCGCCCCTTTTCAAACGGAATGGTTATGGAACCTTTTTATTAAGGTCAAATCCTAAAAAGTAGAAGGGCTTGGGGGATCATTTTGGGGCACAAGGAAAAAAGCTTTTTTACTTTTCTTTTGAATGAGAGTCGACAAGCTCCAGCAGCATATTAACACAGCAAACAGAAAATAGCTTGAAGAAGCTGGACTTCACCCCCATCCATCCTGCCTCCTGCCCGGATGTCAACCCGACCCCCTATCATTGTGATGCCTGCCTTCCTCCCAGGATGTCCTGCGTGCAACTGAATTCACAGAGTTCAGGGAGCTGGAGTCAAACAGAACAGGGAGCAGCTGCACGACCACACATGTGGCAGTCAGATCATCTACTCTGATGCCTTGTTGGAATAAACTGGGGACAACATAATCAATCTCCCCAACTTAACACAACTCCTACCTGGAAAACGCAAGCCAGACCTAATGTGCAAATCCTTCTGCTGCTTGGCACCATTTTTGTTGTAACATTGTCTGTACAGACAGAAAAAAATATATATGTACTGCAATTGCTTAGACTTGATAAAGAATGCTTAATCTAAACTCAGTTTCAAAATAGCAATGACTGGTTTGTAGCATATTCACCCCCCCTCCCAAAACTATGTGATTTCTCAACAGAATCTCCACAAACAGCTTGTTTCTGCTTTTCCCACATGAAGCAAGTTGTTTCTTCTGTGGAGACCAAATCCATGCCTCCTTGCAGCCTACCTGGATTCTACCACCCATCCAGTGGGTGGAGACCACAGGCCTCTGCGGGAACTTCAAATACCACCCATCTCTCACCATCTAACACTCCAGTCATTGGGGACCGAGTAGCATAGTAAACACCAAATGTGTGGCAGGGCCAGCCGGCTCTCAGCTGGCCTGTGTTCCTACCCTGCCAGGCTGTGTGACCTCTCCTGGCCTCAGCTTCCCCACCTGTAAAATGGGGTAGTAATCACTCCTGCCTAACCAAGATGTCCTGTGCATTAGAACAAAGCCTGGCATGTAGCAGGAGCTGTTACAGTGTTACTATGTATAGGTGTTACATAAACTAAACTCAACCCATGTGATCCATTTGAAAAGAATTAATCACACTTTTATTGAATGACCACTAGAAATCACAGTGTAGGTGCTACAGGTAAATATCCTTGTCTTAGGACTTCTTTGGTGGTCCAATGGCTAAGACTCCATACTCCCAATGCAGAGGGCTCAGGTTCAATTCCTGGTCAGGGGACTAGATCCCACATGCTGCAACTAAGACCTGGTACAGCCAAAAAAAAAAAGTTATTAAAAATATATCCCTTGTCTTAAAACATTGCTGTCTAGTACAAGATCCAAGACAAGTGTGCAAAGAAGTAATCAATAAAACAGAGTGAATGTTAAACTTTTTCCTAGAATGAATTCCAAAAGAAAATATCAGTATTAAATGAAGTTCAAAGAAAGATGAAGCTGCAAGTCATTGAGGAAAGCTAAAAGCTAATGTAGAATGGCATTTAATATGATTTTTTGAGAATTACTAAAATTTTAATAATGAGATAATAATGCATGAGTCAGAGAGATCAATAGAACAGAACTGATAGCCACGATGAGACCTTAAATTCCTATAGGAATCTGTGTACAATGAGGAGTGTCCCCTCCACTCTGTGCATGCCCCCCACACCTGCATGAACACAGTACTGCCAGCGCATATATAGCACCCAGGCTGCAGGCTTGCGGGTGTGGAGTTGGCCAGCTTGGGTGCAAACCAGGGTCACCAGTTCTGAGCTCCATCATCATAATACTTAAGGCTCCTCAGCCCCCTCTGCATCTCTAAACTAGGACACTGATAACAGTACTCTCTTCCTACATCGTTGCAAGGATTAAATTAAGCTGTTAGCACTTGTTCAAAAAGCACAAGATAAATGGCACAATTAAGTTTTCGTTTACTACAATTATTTTTTTTATTTTATTTTATTTTTAAACTTTACATAATTGTATTAGTTTTGCCAAATATCAAAATGAATCCGCCACAGGTATACATGTGTTCCCCATCCTGAACCCTCCTCCCTCCTCCCTCCCCATACCATCCCTCTGGGTCGTCCCAGTGCACTAGCCCCAAGCATCCAGTATCGTGCATCAAACCTGGACTGGCGACTCGTTTCATACATGATATTTTACGTGTTTCAATGCCATTCTCCCAAATCTTCCCACCCTCTCCCTCTCCCATAGAGTCCATAAGATATATATATATATATATATATATCAGTATATATGTATATATCATATGCAAATATATATAATAACTTCTCATTTTGTGTCCCAGCAACCCTGGTTTTTTCCCCCATTTTTTTGTTTCTCCTTCGGCTGCATTTTGGGTGATGCTTTTAGTCTGTCTTCTATTCATGGATTCAATTATGTTTTTGGTTTTGTCTATTTTGCTCTTTACCAGTAGTGCTGAAATTTTTTACCATGTTTTTCATTTTCAGTTGTTCCATTTTGTTCTTTTTCAAATTTTCGATGTCAGTTTTCAATACCATGCTTCATTCTTATATTTTCGAGCCTCTCTTTTCTCTATTAAAACATATTAAACCTACTTAGTTTATATTCTAAATCTGATCAGTATACTTCCCAATTCTGTTCAGGCTGAGTTTTGCTTTATTTCTGTTCTTTCCTTTGGAGGCTTTTAAATGGTGAGTTCATGTGTCTTGCAGATATTTTTCTTTTCAGATCTACCTGAAGTAGCATCACTTCCATCACCTGCAGACATTATCAACCTGAGACCACTTTACAGGAATTTCTCAAAGTCAGCTTTTCAACCCCATGGTGTGAATTCAGGCGACAAGCAGAGTGACAGCTCCTCAGGGTTACAAATGGTCGTGAGCCCAGCCCAAGTCATGCAGCTTTAATCCCGTTTCCACCCTTCCCAAGGTGGGGGGAACCCCAAGGCCCCCAGCTCTTTGTTCCAGACACGGTGGGAGCCTGCCTCCTGTCCCACGTTCCCTTAGGAACCACAGCACAAGTTCTGGGTCTCGAAGAGCTGGCAGCTAACCCTCTGAGAGCCAAAGCTACTGTGACACTATTTAATCTGGCCTGTGAGGTCCCTGATTTTAAATTGTTTTCAGCCTTCTGCTGACTCCTTCTGTCTATCCAGCTCGGCGATATATTTCAAAACAATTAATCCAGCTTTTTTTTTTTAATGGTCTCCATTGGAAGGGTATGAAAGTTAGCTTGTCCACCAGGCTGCCAAGCATAGAAGTGCTTTTCTCTCTTTGTAATCTCTTCCTTATTAAGAATGGTAATGAGGATACGGTTGTTATACTATTATACAGACTGCTGTATACTTAAACATTCATGAAAAATAGTAAAAGGAAACCTAAACATTAAACTCAAGAAGATAGTAAAAATAAATACTAAAACAGTAGATGGAAGGGATGACTAAATTCTTAAAATGTTAAGTAATTTAAAGAACAAAAAATTAGCTATAGATATAATAAACAAAGTTAAGTGTTTTTTTGTTTGTTTCATCTTTGACCAAATCTGTAAAATTGACGAGAGGTTGGAAAACCATGGCCTGCAGGCCAGATCCTGCCTGCCACCTGTTTTTGTATGATACTCGAGTTCAAATGGTTTTTAGATTTTTAAATAGTTATGGGAAAATGAAGAATAATATTTTGTGACACATGAAAATTAAATGAAATTCAAATTTCAATGGCCATAATAAAGTTCCATTGGAACTGAGTCACATTCATTTATTTATGTCTCTGGCTACTTCGCTGCTACAAGTGCAAAGCTGAAGAGCTGTGATTGAGACCGAATGGCTCACTCAGCCTATATATTCACTCCCTGGTCCTTTACAGATAAATGTGCTGAGCCTCAAAATAAACCTCAGGTAAAATGGCCAAAGAGAGAGAGATACAAGAGAGAGAAAAAATAGAAACATGTAGCACACATTAAAAAAGCAACATAAACACAAATACAGAGGAGATGTTAAACTTTATAGTTCCCTTTGAAAGTGAACTTGAAAATGTTGATTAAACATATTATTTCTAGAAAGACGCCCATTACTGGCATGTTATCAGGATGAAGTAGAATGCCTGAGTAGCTGGCTGATGATGGAAGAAGTGTTTAACCTTGTCATGGAGATAAATCTCCTTTTCTTCAAACTGGCCTTATGTGCTAATGTTTTACAAGGCAGTTACCTCAAATCAAATAATTTCTATTTTATTTCACTCTTTTGAATCATAAATTAGAACAGAAATTTTAACATATGGACACCAAGGGGCGAAGGAAGGCATAAATTGGGAGATTGGGAATGACATGTATATACCACTATGTATCAAGCATCACTACGAACAAAGCTAGTGGAGGTGATGGAATTCCAGTTGAGCTATTTCAAATCCTGAAAAATGATGCTGTTAAAGTGCTGCACTCAATATGCCAGAAAATTTGGAAAGCTCAGCAGTGACCACAGGACTGGAAAAGGTCAGTTTTCATTCCAATCCCAAAGAAAGGCAATGCCAAAGAATACTCAAACTACTGCACAATTGCACTCATCTCACACGTTAGTAAAGTAAAGCTCAAAATTCTCCAAGCCAGGCTTCAGCAATACATGAACCATGAACTTCCAGATGTTCAAGCTGGTTTTAGAAAAGGCAGAGGAACCAGAGGTCAAATTGCCAACATCCACTGGATCATCGAAAAAGCTAGAGAGTTCCAGAAAAACATCTATTTCTGCTTTATTGACTATGCCAAAGCCTTTGACTGTGTGGATCACAATAAACTGTGGAAAATTCTTCAAGAGATGGGAATACCAGACCACCTGACCTGCCTCTGACATGGAACAACAGACTGGTTCCAAATAGGAAAAGGACTACGTCAAGGCTATATATTGTCATCCTGCTTATTTAACTTATATGCAGAGTACATCATGAGAAACGCTGGGCTGGAAGAAGCACAAGCTGGAATCAAGATTGCCAGGAGAAATATCAATAACTTCAGATATGCAGATGACACCACCCTTATGGCAGAAAGTGAAGAGGAACTAAAAAGCCTCTTGATGAAAGTGAAAGTGGAGAGTGAAAAAGTTGGCTTAAAGCTCAACATTCAGAAAACGAAGATCATGGCATCTGGTCCCATCACTTCATGGGAAATAGATGGGGAAACAGTGGAAACAGTGTCAGATTTTATTTTTTTTGGGCTCCAAAATCACTGCAGATGGTGACTGCAGCCATGAAATTAAAAGACACTTACTCCTTGGAAGGAAAGTTATGACCAACCTAGATAGCATATTGAAAAGCAGAGATATTACTTTGCCAACAAAGGTCCGTCTAGTCAAGGCTATGGTTTTTCCAGTAATCATGTATGGATGTGCGAGTTGGACTGTGAAGAAAGCTGAGCGCTGAAGAATTGATGCATTTGAACTGTGGTGTTGGAGAAGACTCTTGAGAGTCCCTTGGACTGCAAGGAGATCCAACCAGTCCATTCTAAAGAAGATCAGCCCTGGGTGTTCTTTGGAAGGAATGATGCTAAAGCTGAAACTCCAGTACTTTGGCCACCTGACGCAAAGAGTTGACTCAATGGAAAAGACCCTGATGCTGGGAGGGATTGGGGGCAGGAGGAGAAGGGGATGACAGAGGATGAGATGGCTGGATGGCATCACTGACTCAATGGACATGAGTTTGAGTGAACTCCGGGAGTTGGTGATGGATAGGGAGGCCTGGCATGCTGCGATTCATAGGGTCGCAAAGAGTCGAACACGACTGAGTAACTGAACTGACTGATAAAGTAGATAACTAATCAGAACCTACTGTATAGCACAGGGAACTCTATTCAGGGCTCTGTAGTAAAGAGGGGATATATGTACATGTATGGCTGATTCACTTTGCTGTACAGCTGAAACTAACATAACACTATAAAGCAACTATATTCTAAAAAATTTTTAAATCTTTCCCTGATGCTGGGGAAGACTGAAGGTTGGGGGAGAAGGGGACGACAGAGGATGAGCTGGTTGGATGGCATCACCAACTCAGTGGACATGAGTTTGAGCAAGCTCCAGGAGTTGGTGATGGACAGGGAAGCCTGGCATGCTGCAGTCCATGAGGTTGCAAAGAGTCGGACACAACTGAACTGAACTCCAATAAAAATTAATTTAAAAAATTTATAACAACTGTTTAAAAAAATAAAACTAAATGAAAAATCAAAAAAGGAAATTATTTTGATTTTTTACTTAGTTTTTTATTTTTTAACAAGAACAACAATGGTAATAATTGAGCCAGGAAGCATCAATGGATCCTAAAAACAGGTGAATAAAAGTTTTTAAGGACTTCCTTACTTAATCTCAAAGGACTCCCCAAGGGAAAAAGAAACTTATTTACTATAAAGGGGAAAACTAATTTTATTGTAAAGGGATCTGGCAGACACCACCTTGTATTAGTTTTCTGGGACTGCAGACAACAAATTACCACAAACTGAGTGACCTAAAATGACACACGTGTATTCTCTCAAGACACTGGAGCTAGGAGTCCACGTGTTCCCAGAGCCGGGCTCCTCTCTGCAGGTGCTGGGAGAGGGTCCTTCCTGGAACTTCTGGCTTCTGGTGGCGACTGCCAGTCCCCAGTGCCCGTGGCTTGTGGCCGCATCACTCCACTCTCTGCTTCCATCATCACGTGGCTTCATCCCTCTGTTTGTGTTGTCAGATCTCTCTCCTCTCATAAGGACACCGGTCACTGCATTTGGGCCCTCTCTAATCCATCGTGACCTCAACCTGACTTTATTACATCTGCAAGACCTATTTCCAGATAAGGTCATACTCAGAAAGCAGGGCTTAAGACTTCAACATAAGAAAGACACTCCAACACACAGATACACTTTTTCAAGAGACCAAAGTGGACATCAGCCAAGGGACAACCAGGAGGATGTGCATCACTCCTGGGATGCTCCTACCAGTGGTCCATGAACTCAAAGCCATCATGAAGAAGTTGATATTCACATTCACAGGTGATCCATAAAAAAGGTCTGTCACACTCAAAAGTGTCAGGTCATGGGAATTAGGAAACACTTGGATTTATTCCAGATTGAGGGAGTTTAAAAAGACATGACACTAGACGCAATGCTTCATCCTGGATTTGACTGTCTTCCAGCTTCCCAGGTGGCTCAGTGGTAAAGAATCTGCCAGCCAATGCAGGAGATGCAAAAAAAACATAGGTTCGATCCCTGGGTTGGGAAGATTCCCTGGAGAAGGAAATGGCAACCCAATCCAATATTCTTGCCTGGAGAATTCCATAGACAGTGGAGCCTGGAGGGCTACAGTCCATAAGCTTGCAAAGAGTCACACAAGACTTAGCCACTGAGCATGCTTGCACACACACTGTAAGAGACATCTTTGCAACAACTGGCAGTTACGGGTCTATGGGTTGCATGGTAGAAACATAATGAGTTAATTTCCTGATTTTGATGGAAATTTACTACATGGCAAACATGTCTTACTTGTAAAAATGACTGAAA
The DNA here is from genome assembly GCF_055505025.1 of Bos grunniens. Taxonomy (NCBI): domain Eukaryota; kingdom Metazoa; phylum Chordata; class Mammalia; order Artiodactyla; family Bovidae; genus Bos; species Bos grunniens. The sequence continues at coordinate 61,063,794 of NC_141178.1, read as the reverse complement.
TGTTTTAGGTGATGGGGCTTATGTGGTGTATAACTGACTTTATATAATAGTTCTGGAGGAAGTTTTGTTTATATTAGTCATGCATCTTTCCTGTAAGTCCAAAATTATTTAAAAATACTCATCACTTTAGCATACAAAAGACAAAGATAAAAATAACTGAGGAATACACAATAAATTCAGCTAAATGAAGAAACATACCATTTTCCTAGACAGAAAAATACATATATGAAAAATGAAATTATCATGTAAATTTTAAGTAATCCCAATTAAAATGCCAGTGAGATTTTTTTCATACGAAGTAAATTTGAAAAAATTCAGTTTGTGAGAACATATTGTGCATATACACATTTTTATACTTATAAAATAAAAAAGAGTGAAAGAAACAACATTTGAGAATTAAAATATATTATAAATTGCAGTGATTTAAGCAGTTTAGTGGAATTTTGCAAATGCTTTGGACCCAGAAATGTTAATTCTAGAAATTCACTTGAAGGAAATTATTTTATATTACTCAAATATATATATATATTTAATATTCAATATATTACGAATTATTCAATATATTATTACTCATGAAAATTATATTTATCATACCAAAACTTAGAAACAAATTAAATGAAGTTATACCCATATTGTTGGATTTAGGATTATTTTTTAGCTATGCTTTTTCTTAATTTTTTCAAGCCATTACAGTAAAATATCACAGGCTGGGTGTCTTAAACAACAGAAATTAACTTCTCACAATTCCAGAAGCCAGAAGTACAATACTAAGGCACCAGCAGATTGGTGTGGGGAGGTTCTGCTTTTCCATGTTCCCCTGGTTTCCTCATCTGAGAAGAGCAGGGGAACAGTCCCTATTATATGGGCACTAATCCCATTCAGGAAGGCCCCACCCTCATGACCTCATCACGCCCAAGGCCCCACATCCTAATTCCATCACGTCAAGTGTTTGACTTCAACCCATGAATCTGGAAGAGGTGGAGACACAAATATTCAGTCTATAGTATGCTTTATTTGCATTTACTCTTTTTTCTCCAGTGATTAAATGATGACTAGGTAACACACATACTTAAAAATTTAAGAAGTATCTCACAGACTAAAATGTGAGAGAAGATGATTTCTTTTATAAATAAAGCTGGAACACAGGAATTTTTAGAATATGATTCATGGAAGTCGCTAGACCTATTTGGCTCAAGAATAAAATGTATATTAGGTAACGTCTTGTCAATATGAATAAAAAGAGTTTACCCCAGAGTAGACTGGTACACTTAACACAGCCCCTCACCCTCCTCTTGGAAAAGAATTTTTGCTTTGGCTGCCTGGAAAACTCACTTTTTCCTAACCTCATGGGCATGGCTGTGTCCTCTCTCTGCTGTCTTCTCCTCAGCAAATGCACAATTATTTTTGGTGGGGTAGGGGGCGAGGTGAGTTGCATGAGGGCCCGATCCTCAGACTTCCTTTTTTTTGTGTTCACTCCTATACTGATATCACAGGGATTGTGGTTTTAAGTGTGGCCTCTGTGAGGGTCTCAGAGTTGTAGCTCCATCTTGAATGTCTCCACTGCCCTGTAGACCTGCCCTTCCTCTTGGGTGGGAAGCGGACATCTCAAACGTAACACACCCAGTGGTGCCTCCTCCTCCCCCTTTCCCATCCCTGCTCTAGCCTCAGTCTCCTCATTTCAGTGTAAGACAACCCATCCCTCCAGCTGCTCAACACAAAGTCCCAGGAGCTCCCTTGACCTCTCTCACTCCTCGTATCCAGTGCATCGGCAAATCTCTAAGCTCTTTCTTCAAAGCTTAATACCCAGCAAGGCCACTTGTCACCCTCTCCATGATGCCTGTCCCCCACCCTGAGTGAGCAACGTGACCTCTCTGGGAGCTAATGAGACATCTCCTGCCAGGACCCTCACCTCCACCATCACCTCCTGGGTTTTCTCCACATCACAGCCAGTGTTCTTTCTAGTGTTTCTCAGATAATTCATGTCTCAAGCCCACTGGAGGCTCGCCAAGGCTCAAAATACTGATAAATAATAGTAAAGTGATACAGAGATATAAAATATTTAGGAAAGTGGTACCCAAATGGCAGATGTCTGGGGCAGGGATGGGGAACTTAGCAACCTTCTTCTGCCTTGTTCTCTGGTCTGCAGGTCTCTGCAGTGGGACCACCACTGCTCCATCAGACTCAGACAGGACAGAATGCGTGGTCACCAGTTCAATCCCTTATCAGCGTTCCCCAGCCTTTCTGGCACCAGGGACTGGTTTCAAGGAAGACAATTTTTCCAAGGACGGTGGGTGAGGTGGATGGTTTCGGGATGATTCAAGTGCACTGCATTTACTGAGCACTTTATTTCTAAGCCAATGCCTCTGCTGATCTGACTGGAGATATCAGTCCATGGCCAGAAGTTGGGGACCCCCGACTATTTTAATTTTCTGCCCAGGACTCAGAAACACAAGTCCTTCAGGTATAAATCTGGATGCTGTTAACACTTTCTTTTTCAACCTGCTCCACATCCTACAGAGTAGTCCTAATGCATATTGTATACAGGGCTTCCCTGATAACTCAGCTGGTTAAGAATCCCCCTGCAATGCAGGAGACCCTGGTTTGACTCTTGGGTCAGGAAGATCCACTGGAGAAGGGATAGGCTACCCACTCCAGTATTCTTGAGCTTCCCTTGCTGCTCAGCTGGTAAAGAATCTGCCCGAAATGTGGGAGACCTGGGTTTGATCCCTGGGTTGGGAAGATCCCCTGGAGAAGGGAAAGGCTACCCACTCAAATATTCTGGCCTGGAGAATTCCATGGTCTATAGAGTCCATGGGGTCGCAAAGAGTTGCACATGACTGGGCAACTTTCACATCACATGCTCTATGCAGGGATGAGAGAAAGACAAAACTCATGATTGTTCTGCATCCTGAATTCACAGGGACCACTGGTCCGCATGCTCAGTCACTTAAAACCTCGCTTGGAGTTTAGTTCATATATATTCTCAACTACACCTTGTGGCATGTTCCAAACCCATGCCACTGTGATGTTTAAGATGCAGATGAGAGAGAAAAAAAGAGACCTCATTTTTCTTATACACCATTTACTGGACTTGTTGCTGGCTCAGCAATTACATACCATGGTTGCTACAGATATTCCCATGTTAGGAACAGAGAGAAGACAGATGAAGCAACCGGGACTCTAGACCATGTCTGTTTATGATAACAAAACAGCAACAACTCCACAGTCGAGTTCTCCACACACCTACACACACTATGCACATCATGGGGCTGTGTGCCTAGCATGACCTTCATTCTCGCTAACGGAGGGCAATATTTCCTCTAGAAAGTCTGGCTTCCATGGCAGTTTGATTTTGTGTTTTAATTTTATAGCACAGGGAACTCTACTCATTACTCTGTGGTGACCTAAATGGGATGGAAATCCAAAAAAAGAGGGGATATTTGTATACATACAGCTGATTCACTTTGCTATACAGCAGAAACACAACATTGTAAAGCAATTCTACTCCAATACTGAAGGTCCAATACTTTGGCCACCTGATGAGAAGAGCCTACTCATTGGAAACGACCATGATGCTGGGAAAGATTGAGGGCAGGAGAAGAAGGGAACAGAGGATGAGCTGGTTGGATGGCATCACCGACTCAATGGACATGAGTTTGAGCAAATTCCAGGAGACAGTGAAGAACAGGAAAGCCTACCATGCTGCAATCCATGAGGTCCCAAAGACTCAGACATGACCGAGTGACTGAACAACAACTCCAATGAAAACTAATTTTTAAAGTAAAAATCAATTGGAATTATATAGAAATTGTGAGCCAGCCAGGTGAAGGGGGACTGTTAGTCTTACTCTATACTTGGCTTTGATAGAAAAAAAAAAAAAATGTTGAAGAAAGAAATCAAGTCTGAAGGAGAATGAAGGGAAATTTGAAAAGTCAACTCCTTTTTTCCTACCGTATTCCCCAATATAGTCCCTGATAGCTTAGTTGGTAAAGAATCCGCCTGCAATGCAGGAGACTCCGGTTCAATTCCTGGGTCGGGAGGATCCCCTGGAGAAGGGATAGGCTACCCACTCCAGTATTTCTGGGCTTCCCTGGTGGCTCAGCTGGTAAAGAATCTGCCTGCCATGTGGGGTACCTGGGTTGGATCCCTGGGTTGGGAAGATCCCCTGGAGAAGGGAAGGGATACCAGTATTCTGGCCTGGAGAATTCCATGGTCTGTATTGTCCATGGGGTTGCAAAGAGTCAGACATGACTGAGGGACTTTCACTTCCCCACCATGAGTTCCCTGTTTCCAGGACACTGCAGTGTGACTCCTGTTGCCCTCTCCCCGCCCCCTGTCTTTCTCACTCGCCCATTACACGGCCTCCAGTTTAATCACAGGTGTGCAGGTGGGCAGCTGTGCAGGTGGACAGGTGGACCCTAATCGGGAGCTTGGATTTCAGTCCAGGGGCAGCAGGGAGCCTGGGGGCAGTGAGCAGGGGAGTGCTGTGACCAAATCCTACTTGAAGAGTCCCCACAGCTCTGAGCACATGAGTGAGTGGGTGGCCATGGGGGCTGGAGCCATGGGGAGGAGTGTGAGCTGGCAGCTAGCACTGTGCTCCTCAGATCTGGGCTCCACAGATCATACGTGGCGGCCACGCTGCTCCTTCCACTGTGACCATTTCCCACATACAGAGGATGCCTGTTACTTCAGACCTGCTGGCCAACCATGGCCACTACCATGCTCCTGTCCCAGATCAGATCAGTCGCTCAGTCATGTCCGACTCTTTGTGACCCCATGAATCGCAGCACGCCAGGCCTCTCTATCCAACACCAACTCTCGGAGTTCACTGAGTCTCAGGTCCATCGAGTCAGGTCACCTAAAATCCCCCAGCATCTCAGCCCCAGAGGCAAAGCACTCGCCCGCCATGGACCCCTGTCTGCACCTTCCCTCCCACCATCTGTGGGAGTGTCTTTCCTCTGCCTGGACTCCCCACCCTGAGCCATTATATTCACCCCACAGAGAGAAGCTGATCCCTGAAAAAACCAACCATCCCTGATGTCAAAGCAAGTGGGTCTCATTGAGAGATGGAGACCACCTTTTCTGAGCAGCTTGAAGCTGGAGAGGAAGGCAGGGGGAGGGGTGCACCCCATCTCCCCCACACTGGTGATAACATGGAGGTGCTGAGGGGAAGCCTCAGAGCACCCTTCATGACACTGAGATGTTGGCAGGGTCTCTACCATGCAGACTCATCAGCGTTCCCCCTTCATAGATGGCCAACTGACTCTTCATTGCTTGTCTACACAGAAAACAGACTAAAAGGGTCAGAGCAGTGTTGGATTGAATCATATTCTACTTCACCCTTGTAGGAAAATAAAATGGGTTCTATTCGATAAGGGAATTAGTGAGGCTTTACCATACTTCAGTGGCGACACTCTGCTCTGATGTGGTTTTCAGAACTTAAGAGGCTCCATTATGAAGACAATGCATTTTAAACACCCATGACACTCCCTCCTCAAGCCAACCTCAGAAAATGAGTTACATCACTAGCCCCTTCTCCACTTGCACAGCTTCACACACATGTGCCCCCTCCCAGGAGGCCACCCTGGACACTGTACTGAAAACTGCACCCCATGACAGGCCCTGGGGTAGAGTGTTTTTTGGCCATGCTGGGTCTTCATTATGGCATGCAGGCTTCTCTCATACCTGAATGGTCTAGTGGTTTTCCCTACTTTCTTCAATTTAAGTCTGAATTTGGCAATAAGAAGTTCATGATCTGAGCCACAGTCAGCTCCTATTCTTGTTTTTGCTGACTGTATAGAGCTTCTCCATCTTCAGCTGCAAAGAATATAACCAATCTGATTTCGGTATGCGTCCGTGTGTAGAGTCATCTCTTGCATTGTTGGAAGAGGGTGTTTGGAAAGCCCCAAATAAGGATAAAGAAGAAGAAACCCTCCTCTTAAAAAACATCACAGATAATACCAACATCTGGCATCACTCTGAGTCTGCGAGGAGGTTGAGGTGTATCCCTCCACTGCCTGCTCTACTTATTCACACACCCAGAGACAGGCCCAATAAGAAGGATTCATGTTGATACTTGGCAGAAAACAACACAATTCTGTAAAGCAATTATCCTTCAATTAAAAAATAAACAAATTTAAAAAAAGAAGAATCTGGATGGTTTTTTTTTTAACTTTACAATATTGTATTGGTTTTGCCATATATCAACATGAATCGACCACAGGTATACACGTGTTCCCCATCCTGAACCCTCCTCCCTCCTCCCTCCCTGTACCATCCCTCTGGGTTGTCCCGGTGCACCAGCCCCAAGCATCCAGTATCATGCATCGAACCTGGACTGGCGACTCATTTCATATATGATATTATACATGTTTCAATGCCATTCTCCCAAATCATCCCACCCTCTCCCTCTCCCACAGAGTCCAAAAGAAGAATCTTGATGTTTGTTTTTTTAATATAAATTTATTTATTTTAACTGGAGGCTAATTACTTTACAATATTGTATTGGTTTTGCCATACATCAACATGAATCCGCCACGGGTATACACGTGTTCCCCATCCTGAACTAAGTGAAAGGAATCAGACTGCACATAGTCCGCAACTTAAATGTCTCAAGCAGGGTATACATTTTAGGTCACACAGGCAAACTTTAAACTGCCAATTAGACTCTCATCATGTGAACATACTACCATTTATTTTTTAGTCATTGCCTTCTTGATGGGCTTTCCTGGTGGCTCAAATGGTAAAGAGTCTGCCTGCAATGCAGGAGACCCAGGTTTGATCCCTGGGTCAAGAAGATCCCCTGGAGAAGGGAACAGCAACTCACCCCAGTATTCTAGCCTGGGAAACACCATGGACAGAGGAGCCTGGCAGGCTACACAACTAAGCAACTAACACTTTCATGATGGGCATTCAAGCTTGTCTGGACATCATTGACTATGGCTTCCTTGGTTCCTGTGCAAATTTTTTAAAACTAAACCCCTTTTCCTTTATTTTCCTTCTCCCAGTTCTATTGAGATATAACTGACATCCAGCACTGTGTAGGTTTAAGGTGTGCAGCATAAAGATTTGACCTATATATACTGTGAAATAATGATCACAATAAGTTTAGTGAACTTCTATCACATTATAAAGATACAAAAGAAAAGGAAAAAAAATAATTTCCTTGTGATGAGCACTCTTGGGATTTACTATCTGAACAATTTTCATATATAGATAAGATGCACTGTGGTGTCATCACACACTTGTTCATTACATCCCTATCCATCTTGTAAGTGGAAGATTGTACATTTCAACCACCTTCATCCAATTTCCCCTCCACTCACTGCCTGTGAGAACCACAAATCTGCTCTCTTTTTCTATGAGCTTATGTGGTTGTTGTTTGAAGTATAACTGCACATGCAAATATTTCCTAAGTATAAATACCGTGTAGTGGAATTCACAGTAATGGGATATATATATACTTTACATTCAAGCAATTTCTGCCAAAATGCTGTCCAGGTGCCCCTGCTGGCTTAGCCTCCCCTCAGCAGCACATGGCAGACCTGTGCCCAGACTCTCACCTATGCTTGACTTTCACAAGCTTTATAGTTTGTGTAAAACTTGTTATAATTTGAGTAGAATGGACAGTTTTATAACATACAGACTTCCCATGAATGGAATATAGCTCTACATTCATTTAAGTTTTATTTTATGGGCTTCATTAATTTTTTATAGATATCTCCATAAAGACTATGGTTATTTTGGTTAGGTGTTATTGTAGACACTTTATATTTGCTGTTACTAGTTTTAGCATCATCTTTTCCTTCTGTTACAGTTACTAAGTCACTATTGCCCATCTACAAAAAAGCTAATCATTTTTCCTTGCTTATGTCTAAAGGCAATCAACCCTGAATATTCACTGGAAGGATCAATGCTGAAGCTAAAGCTCTAATACTTTGGCTACCTGATGCAAAGAGTCAACTCATTGGAAAAGACCATTATGTTGGGAAAGATTGCAGGCAGGAAGAGAAGGGGGTGCCAGAGGATGAGATGGCTGGATGGCACCACTGACTCAATGAACATGAGTTTGAGCAAACTCCAGGAGATAGTGAAGGACAGGGAAGCCCGGCAGGCTGCAGTTCATGTGGTCACAAGGAGTCAGACATGACTTAGCAACTAAATCACAACAAGAAACTAACACAACACTGTAAAGCAACTGTATTCCAATAACAAAAAAAAAAAATTTTAAAGCTATGTCTCAGGGATCCAGAGTCTCAGAGAGGTGCTAAGAGTACCCCTTATTCATTCCTGGGTTTCCATGTTTAGATTCAAAGGTGAGGCTAAAATTTAGCTTCTGAGATTTCCTCTCTGGGAAAAATTCCTTATGCAGTGAAAGTGGGCCTTCACAATGGTGTCATGATACTGAGCGCATCATTAGAATTACCATTTCACAGAACAGAGAGGGTCTTTGTTTCTAGACCTTCATCCACTATGCAGAACATCTCCATCAACTCCCAAGCAACGAAGTTAGAGCCACATTTTTAAAAGTTACTAAACTAGACACACAGCTTTGCCATCACATCCTGTCTTCCCTTCCACCCATATGGTTATCGCAGGAGCTACCACTTAGCACAACGTGACACTGCTTTCTTGGCACCAACGATGGGATTAAAAACGGGCCACAAACAAAATTGGGCCTATTAAGACTTTAATCTGAAATTTCTGGGAAAAGATCTTCTATAAGAAAGATGCCCAAAGTCAGTCCAGTGCAGGAGGGGGGAAAGAAAGTCCCCGCCATATGGGAGGGAGTGAGTGCTTAGGTCCAATTCTTCCTGGAACCCTGTCCACTCAGCGGCTCTACTGTGAGGTCGTCAGACAGTCCCCAAGGCTCCTTCTCCCCTTTCTATCTACTTGAGTTTGTTCAGATGGAATTCATGTAACTTGTAATAAACAGTCTTAATGAATCTTTCCACCAGGTCTCACGGATTGCAGGTGGGGACCTTCCCGACCCAGCGATTGAACCTGTGTCTCTCGAGTCTCGTGCATTAGCAGGCAGGTTCTTTACCACCAGTGCCACCTGGGAAGCCCCGATAAACAAATATAGAATTATAAAAACTGAAACAATGAAATCTGATCAGTTCTTTTCAAAAAAACAACTTTAATCAAATAGCAGCTTCAAATAAGAATAAGTTAAATGAAGGGACATATGTATACCTATGCCTGATTCATGTTGCTATATGGCAGAAACCAACAAAATTCTGTAAAGCAACTATCCTTCAAATAAATAAATTTAAAAAGAATAAGTTAATTTTTTGTTTCTTTGATAATTAAATTTTTTCACATACTTACCATTTTTTTTGTAATTGGGTATCTAAACCATACCAATATATAAAACAGGAATAATTTAACATAAAGCTAGATGCCATCCCTTCTGGACATGGTTCCGTAAAACGTCATTCAGCCCTCTGTCTCCACTCTGAGGATTAATTACTGCTTCTGCTGATCAGAGTTCAGTGCATTATAAAACATGCCTTGCTCCTTCACCTGAAGGCATTTCTTTCTAGCAGAGTAAACCAAATAGAGCACTAATTATTTTACTATCAAAGAATACAAAAATCACCTTTGTAATCTAATTTACTTTAGTGAAAAAACAGCTGATAAGCAAATTAAGTCATATCCTCAGGCAAAGAAAATACTCATACTCAAGAGTCACTTAGCAGTAGTGCTGCTTACTGCAGCCAGTGATTAGGCTGTGTTCCTGAACATCTTGAAAATCCAGCCTCATCCGTGCCACCAAAGGAGTCAGCAGCTATTGCTAATCCATCAATTGACAGCTACTTATTGAGGCTGCCCTAGTGGCTCGTACGGTAAAGAATCTGCCTGCGATGCAGAGGACCCGGGTTCAATTCCTGGGTTGGGAAGATCCCTTGGAAGAGGGCATGGCAATCCACTCCAGTTTTCTTGCCTGCGAAATCCCGTGGACAGAGGAGCCTGGTAGGCTACAGAATACAGGGTCACAAAGAGTCGGATGCGACTGAGCGACTAACACTTTCACTCTCGAGCATTGACTAGGCACCAGGCAGGGCTCTGGAGCAGGGATATTCATGATCTTCCTGAAAGGCAGCTTCTGGAAAGGACCTCTGGCCAAGAATCACTTTCTAGAAGACGGTAATGAGGCAGTAACTCTACAGATAAGGGGAAGAGCTGGATCTAGACACCAAAGCAACGTGTCCAGAATAACACTTTTTAAAAATATTCATATGAAGCCAGGAGAGGCCAGTAGGAGTCTCAGCTCCCACCCTTACCTTTACCACAGACGCCCTATTTGATCTGGGCCTTACATCACACTTCACCACGTATCAATTTTATTGTGTAAAACAAGCTATATTACCTCTTTTTCTACAGCACTAACTGTTGAGACAACACACCCTGTTCTAAGTGGTAAAACTGATTGTGACAAAACTAGACAACACCCAAAGATGTAGGATTCAAAAGAGAAATCTAGACCTCTTTTGTGAAAGCACCCAAAATAAGTTTGCAAAGTTAAGGCAGGAAATAAGTTTGGAAAGTTAGGCAGGCATAAATTTTTTTTAAGTTTTGAATTCCAGGACATAGGACCTAATTCTTAAGCAACAGGGAGACAACAGAAATTGTAGATTATTAGAATGACTGATGTTACTTGATGGCAATTAACCAGCCTGAAAAGCACAGAACAAATTGTGAGACAAGGAAACTGTGAGAGAGGCTGAGAAATAAGTAGGAAACCATCACAACAGCAGAGATCCAAGGTGAGGAGGGAAATAATGTAAAAAGAAAGAGGAAAGGAAAATATGATAAAAATGAGTAAAAAGAAATCATGGTAATACTTAGTGAACAATCTGAAGAAGTTCCAATCCTGAGTAACCAGGAGATGACAGGACCATGGATAGAAACAGGATGGGGAGAAGGTTGCACCCCAGCCTAGCATGTCTCTAAGGGCTGGCTCCGTACATTTAAGACAGAACAGAGAGGAGTTTGTGTGCACTGAACCTCACTTGAGTGCCTAAGTTCTCATCTTACCATCTCTAAAAATAAGGTAGTCTCCATAAGTACTATAGGTAAGCATCCTGAATGCTTAATTACATCATGATGTCTTTGCAGGCTACAATCCACAGAGTCACAAAGAGTCAGACATGACTGAGACACACACACATTAATTTATCAGTGTGTTGTGATAACAATTATGATAACATACAGACGTGCTCAGTGACTTCAGTCATGTCTGACTCTTTGTGACCCCATGGACTGTAGCCCACTAGGCTCCTCTGTCCATGGAATTTCCCAGGTAAGAATACTAAAGCAGATTGCCATTTCCTTCTCCAGGGGATCTTCCTGACCCAGGGATCAAATCCATGTCTCTTGCATCTCCTGCATTGGCAGGCGGATTCTTTACCATGGCACCACCTAGGAAGCCCAGTAGATTAATACCAGTGTGATTTTCAAAAAGGAGACAGTGAAAAGAGCACAGAGAATAATGCCCTTGTGTTTGGATCTTAGGGAACTTTTTCTTGTCTTCAGTACCTTTAACTTCCAATTCAAATACAAAACTCTCTGGTTTTGTAGTTTCCCTATTCCCAGACACCATGAGCCAGCAATCTTCTCCCAGACTAGTTCCAGACAGGATTTTGCACTCATGGCTCCCTTTTCTGTTCTGTCCCCTCCTCACTGAGGAATAACTGAGGGTCTCCAAAGCAAAACTCCACATGGGCCACTCCACTTCCCAAATAAATGAAATATGCACAAGTCACAGCTAGCCAATGTAATATTTATTTGTTGGAATTCTCAGCAAGCCGTAAACTTCTCTCCAGTATTCCTTTTCAATACATCAGGACAGCAGCACTAACCTTCTGAAATAGTATACAGAACGCCTGATCATTCTGTCATAAAAGCCTTAGGTTAAATCCTAACCAGACTTCACACTCTCATACTTAGTTATCTAGGGTCATGCACACATAAACACAAACCACAAACAAAATTTCAGAAGCCCCTATGCTTCTCAAAATGCAGCAGACATATTTCCAACAGTTTACGCTTCTAACGGTACAGCATAAATTAAAAAAAAAAAAAAAAACTAAAATTTGATGAGCAAATCTCAACCTTTCTACTATTCCCATTTCCACAGTGGTGGCAACCAGATTCAATATACAGCAGTAGGGGGGTGGATCAAGGGGTTTATAGAAATGAGAATTTACTGCAGACACAGGCACAGAACGCTACAAGCCAGACTATTCTGGCAATGCCAGGTGCCACCGTGTAGAAAACACTCATTGGTGTGACCTTTGGTTTAGTGTGTGGTTTATAGGATTGGGTAGAACCATGGGATTCTCATTTGCAGTCATGAAAGATGCATAGCTATGAAATTCACTTTGCATTAACATGGACATTAGTGAGCCGTATATTTAGTCAGGTGAGGCTATAGACATATTGCAAATTCAAAACATCACGCCAAATCGATGGCATGGCCTTTGTCCCAATAACAACGCATAAAGATGGAGATTTTTAAGCTGGAAAGAGATAATCATGGAAAATTTATGGGAGGGGTATCTGAAAGGCAGCGTAAAGGCCCAGAAGCCATAGGGAGCCACAGGATTTCATAAATACTGAAAAAGAATGATTGCAAACCTCCCACCAAGCCCATTACATGTGTCAGAACTCGGGAAATTTAAGGAAAGTGATTTAACGCCTGAGATGATGACTGCCAAGGATGAACATGTCTCCGTGTCCCCCAGGAGCTGGGAGCTGACACAGGGCTGGTGGCCGTCCATCGGCAGCCTGGGTATGGCCCTGCGGCCCAGGCCAAGGCCGGCAGTGCTCCTGGGGAAGCCAGTGCGGCGGCCCGTGTGCTCCCCAGGGCCTGGCAGTGCAGCCGCCTGACCCACAGCGGCCTGCATCCTCCAGGAGCCACATCACTCACGGCCAACGGAGGACACAGGGCGAGAGCAGCACCCCGTCCGGGGACCCACAAACATCAGAGCACCCCCTGCCCCTCCCCACGTTCAAGTCGACCAGCATGTGCTCTTGAGCATCCTGTCCTGAGAATGTTCCCGCATGCAGTCAGGAGTCTGAATTCTTCCAGACCAGTAGGATGCAGTGACACTCTCTGCTGGTTCTTCCTAGTTCTTGGCTTGGCTCATATGGTGAAACTGACCAACCCTGCTCCTCCCTGAATTCTGTGTGGCCATCTCCACTCACCAAGAAAGCATATGCGTGTAGAACCCACTGGACCTTATTCTGCCTGCCTTAGGAGAGGAAATATCACCATGACGAGTTTTTTTTTTTTTAAGTTAAATCTTCTTGCATTCAGGAATAGGTGACTCATATTTCCATAATCTCCGGTGACTCTGATCTGCCCAGCGACTTGGTGGAGGACCACCGCTTCGCGTCTCCCAGGCAGCATTTTCCTCCGTATTGTTTTAGACACAGTGCCATTACAATCATTCACAATTGACCAGTAATTGTTGCATGAGCTGGGCTCCCCTGCCAGGGCCACCCAGTGGCTGGACTGCACCCAGCTGAGAGCAGGAAGTTCCAGAATGCAATCAAAGAGAAGCCACATCAGCATCCAGGTTTCTCTTTATGAAGTTGCGCCAACACTTGCTTCAATGTGGTGCCTCCCGCACACAGAGCAAACACAAAGGCACTCGGTTTCAGTTGCAATTCAGCCCCTAAAATGCCTCTGTAGGAAAACTCTGGGGTGGGGGGTGGCGGTGAGGGGGTGGGTGGTCAACCGTGATCATTCATCCACAATCAGAGATCTTGCTTTGGCGATCGGCTCCTTAGCTATAGTGATAGGTGCATACCCATATCTCATTTGGAAAATGGGAATAATAGCATTTTCTTTCAGGGACGTGAGGATAATCTTAACGCAAAAAATAAAGCTCAAGTGTGTCTTAGAGTCTCAGCAAGGTGAGACACCTGCCCCAAGGATGAAAACTGTCTCTTAGGCTTCACGTGACTTTGGGGGTTTTGATTAAATTTGAGTCATATATGGAAAGTTCGGACACAAACCCTGCACTAATCAGGCCTCAACAATTCTCCTGTCTTCCAAGCTGTCCGATAATGGGCAGCCCAGAATAATAGGAACAGATCAAGAACCACTGAACAGGGTGAGCTTGACCAGTGGCTTAAGCTGGTCTGTGTAAAATGGCATTAACAGGACAGGCCCCCTCATCGCCTGACTGTGAGGTGTGGACAGAGCAGGTGCTCAGTATAGGTTTGCTCCCCCTCCATCTACCGACAACGTCGGTTATATTAACAACCAACACTTCTTGATGACTTTGGGACATGAACTGTGCGGCAGCTGATGTCGATGCTGTGGGACACAGTACTGACCCCTACAGAACTTACAAAATCCCTGAGGACTGTAACTGGCAACACGAGCTCCCTGTCTCCCAGCTCTGGGGAAGCCAGGCCTACAGCTTCTGCTCGCTGGCACCAAGGCCTCCAGCCCACTGGATATGATGTGGTCCTGGGCATGCACGTGACTTCAAGCATTTCTGAAAACAAGACTCCAGCCAGGGGACAGACAGTGGGCACAGGGGTGCCAGCCTGGCTGCTGATGAACAGGAGTCTGGGTCCTGCTGGGTGAAGCCACATCACACCATCCCGTGCATTACAAGACTGTGTAGTAAAACAGAACCTTCTTCCCTCCACTGCCTCTTCAGTGTTGCCCTTCGTACCCTATTTACTAATTTACTTCAGTTCATTTTCTCCCTTTTGGTATGAATTTAGCTTTCTTCCTCTTAAGTGCATGTATGCTAAGTTGTCTCAGTCATGTCTGACTCTTTGCAATCCCATGGACTGTAGCCCACCAGGCTCCTCTGTCCATGGAATTCTCCAAGCAAGAATTCTAGCCATTCCCTTCTCCAGAGGGTCTTCCCAACCCAGGGGTTGAACCCAGGTCTCCTGCATTGGCAGGTGGAGATTCTCTACCATGGAGTCACCTGGGAAGCCTTTCTCTCACGGAGCACATCCCAGTGACTGAAACACTGGGAGGATCTGTGTAGAGATGCTCTGCGTTTCTGTGTAGCATGTACACGTGTTTGTGTTTGTGTGGAATGGTAAATAATGACTGACCTGGCCTTTCAGAGCTAAAGGGGTTAACAGCTCCCACTGGGGATGGTGCAGGCCTGCCAGAGGTACCCCACAGCCTGACCAGATCTAAATATAGGCATTCGTGCTGGGACAGGCCTTCCTTAGGGATGCTCTTGGTCTGTGGCATTCTGAACTCTCCCGTTTTGATGGGCTGCCCCCAGATGCTCAGTGGGGTCTGGCACTTGGCCCTTGCTTCCCCACGTCTGGAGGGTGAACAGCCACCCACCCAGCTAACAGCAGGCTGTTTTACTAGCGAGTGTTTTGGTGGGGCTGTGAGGTGTCGCTTTGTCCTACGGGTCTGCCTGTATTCAGATACGTGTGCATCAGAGCCCTGCTCAACTCCAGACTCTTGTTGAATTATGGACAATGAATGTTTAAACCGATCTTAAAGTAAGCATTTGTCTGAAGATCCAGAAGGAATTTGACATCATTTTCTTTATGTGTCTACTAGATTAATATTTCCTTTATGTTAATATGCAAGTTTATTATTCTTGTTATCTTCATTTAATGTCCTAAGGAACCAGGTGAGACAATTCTGCGATTTTAATGATCCCTGGCAGAAAGTACACATGAGGGTCACTCAGGACATGCCATCCCTTTCAAGGCATTTTGCCAGAAGAGCCTGGAGTTAATTAATTAATACTGGGAAATCCCCTGCCGGTCCAGCTTTGAGAGGCAAAAAAAAAAAAAGAAAAGGAGGCTACTAGGCTGTAGGCCAACACACCTCTGCTGTAAAAATTAAAATCCTAATCAGAGTTCTCATTTCCACATCTTTTTCAAAGAGTAGCTAATATAGAATTTGCAATATGGGATAAAGTTAAAATGAAAGGCAGGCCAGTCCCTTTCTGGTACAATACATGGCATCTTTATCAGTCTTGCTCATAAATCAAATCACTTCAGTGGTTATGTTGGAGTCTGTGTTGATTCAACACAGTTTCCAGGGATCATGATGTCACATTTGGGTGGGCCCTGTGCTCACCTGTCAGGTAACACCTGGAGAGGAAGAGAGCATCCTGACTTGACCTTCAGATACATAAGCTCAGGGTCAGGTGATGGGCAAAGATCTAGGGAAGGACTGAACAGTGAAGGGTCCTTTATTTCTCCCACCAACCACTGTGAGTGGTACATCTCAGACCAAGACAGACAGATAAGGAGAGAGTCAGGAGGGGAGGCAGAAAGAGCCAGAACTGGAGTGGGGAAGGAGCAGGGGCTGCTGGTTAACTCAGTCCCGCTCCACTGGCTGCTGCTTGAGAACTGTTTCCCTGGATGCGGTTGCCGTGCAACTGCTTCCGGCAATGAGCGGACCGCATTTTCTTCATCTGTTCCTCCCCCTGCATTAACCTCCTGCTTGCCGAACTGTCCGAGGAGCCACTATGTTGGCTGGAGAAGAGTGCACCCAGTGCACCGGGCATCATGCCCTCTGGTCCACTTGAGGCTCTGGGATAGAGACAAATAAGTATATGTATTCACAGTCTATGTGAGTGTGTGTGTGTGTGCTCAGTAGTGTCCAACTCCTTTGCTACTCCAACCCCATGGACTATAGCCCGCCAGGCTCCTCTGCCCATGGGATTTTCCAGGCAAGCATACTTGAATGGGTTGCCATTTCCTCCTTCAGGGGATCTTCCCGACCCAGATCGAACCCACATCTCTTGCATCTCCTGCACTGGCAAGCATTCTTTACCACTAGCATCACCTGGGAAGCCCACTTAAATAAATCTTATCATATGTTTATTTATATTTGTGTATCATATTTATGTTGTATAATACACATGCATCTCCTAAGTCTCTCTAAGGCCCAAATGAGTAAACACGGATTTACGAAGAGGCCATGCCCTGAGCACTGTGCACATCTCCGCACAGGTATGTATACACACATATACACAAGTAACAACATGCTGACACATCTGACCCACCAGCACAAGGAGAAACAAAGTGGGAGGAACCACAGTATCTAGGTAAGATGCTTACATCTATGTGTATAAAATCCAGCAAAATGGCTGAAAAGTTGTAGCTTCACAGCACAAGTAGTGAGCGAATGAATAATAACAACGCACAGTTACACTGACAACTTGAACCAGATGGTCTAACCACTCCTTCATAGGAGACGAGTGTCCATTGTGCAGTTGCAAAGGCCCAGGAAACACAGATCTGGGGTCACGACTTATGTATTGGGTAAGCAATTGGCTTAATCCATAATTTCAGTTCTAAGAGTCACCATAGACAAACTTCTGTATACACGGCCAGCACTCAGTAAATATTTGGGGGAGAGGGGGGTTCCTTCTCTCACATTCTGAAACCATCGGAAAAGAGTTTTGATAAATAATTCTATGTTAAAAACTGTGTATATATATATATATTTTTGTGTCACATAAAGTATGTAACAAATACATGTGATGAATATAATGCAATGTTTTCCACTATAAAATACAGTTACTCATTGTTATACATTAAAAATACATATATATTTGATATTATGTTAAGCAACATAAATAGTAATCACAAGAGATTTAATACTGTGGAGAAATATTTCCCCATAAGGCAGAACTATTTGATTGATCGACTTAATTTTGATTGTGGTCCAATCTATACTTTTTTTTTTAATTTCTTCATTTATATTGGAGCACAGTTGCTTTACACTGCTGTGTTAGTTCCTACTGGACAGCAAAGTGAATCAGCTATATGTATACATATATCCCCTCTTTTTTGGACTTCTGTGCCATTTAGGTCACCACAGAGAACTGGATAGAGTTCCCTGTGCTATATAGTAGGTTCTCAATGTTGTTGTTCAGTTGCTTAGCTGTGTCCGACTCTTTGCAACCCGATAGACTGCAGCACACTAGGCTTCCCTGTCCTTCACCATCTCCCGGAGTTTGCTCAAACTCAAGTTCATTGAGTCAATGATGCCATCCAACCATCTCATCCTGTCACCCCCTTCTCCTCCTAGGACATCCAAAATGTTTCTCAAGGAGAAGTTTTTCTGCATTTTCTTGTGTAACTAATAATTCTACCAGAAAAAGACTCACTTGGCATTTTCTATTAAGAAAAAGAAAAAAAAAAACATGAAATAGAAAAGACAAGTGGCTGAGAAGACCCCACTGAGAATCCTTTAAAGAAAGCCACTGCACAACAGGAGCTACCATATTAGCCAATTAGTCACACTCATTTCTCAGCGAGGAGCCACTAGGCTGAATGAACAGGTCATAGTTTTGGTTAAAAGCAGACAGGAGAAGATGATTTGAAAGAAAAGAATGCTGAGAACAGTAGGATTCTTGAAAAGAGCAAAGGACAGAAAAAGATAGTGCCAAAGTGAAGGCAGAGAGAAAAAGCTGGGAAGAAGAGAAAAGAGAAGACGTCTTCCAGAAAAGACAGAGGAACCCGTTCTTCCAGTTCCTTCTTCACATTGTTATAAACTTTGAAACTGCGGTAGCTTTCACTGAAAACTACTGTACACAATATGTAAATCCTTCAGTCCCAGGAAAGGACACTCCACTCCAGTACCCTTGCCTGGAAAACCCCATGGATGAAGGAGCCTGGTAGGCTACAGGGCATGGGGTCACAAAGAGTCGGACAAGACTGAGCGCCTTCACTTTCAGCCCCAGGAAAGGACGCTCCTCTTGCTACTAGTGAAATTTGGCCACACCAAACAGAATATCTTGCTTTCAGGTGTATGGATTATTAATAAATGCATTCCTTGTAACTTTCATCACAGCAAGTAGAGAAGTTCCTACAAGGCCTCAGAGGAAGCCGAGGGCCCCCACGTCTGTGAAAGGGAGTTATTTTTGGAGAGGGATCCAAAATGGAATGCAAGCTCCCAATCAAAAAAAAACGTGTTTTTTTTTTTTAATATTTGTTTTCCAAGGTTCTAGGCTCCAGGCAACAGCATAACCATTCCCAAACCCGGGAATCTTCATGACACGTCCCCTCCTGCCACCAGCTTAGTGTCTGTCACCGATCTGGATACGAATTCCTAAACAGCACTACGACCTTGTCACTTTTCTGTCTCCCACCACCTTCTGCTAGGACTTCCCAAATCCTCATGATTGATTAGCCAGAGCTCCCAGGTCTTTTCCTTTAATCCATTCTCCACGCTGAAGCAGCAAGGTGATCTCATGAGCACAAATCTGACTCTGTTAGCCCCCCAAGATTTAAATCTTCCAGGGACCCCCACTGTTTGAATAAGACAATAATCCTTAAGTGGCTGCCAGGACACTTACTTTGACCCTGAGGCCTCTCCTGTACATGTCTCCAGGGTCCTCCGCCTCCAGCCCCTGCTGTCCATGCTTCCCAGATGATACTTTTTTTTTTTTTTTTGCCTTTTTAAAATTTAAATTTATTTGTTTTTTAATTGAA
Organism: Bos grunniens; assembly: GCF_055505025.1. Taxonomy (NCBI): domain Eukaryota; kingdom Metazoa; phylum Chordata; class Mammalia; order Artiodactyla; family Bovidae; genus Bos; species Bos grunniens. The sequence goes on along the minus strand of NC_141178.1, from coordinate 61,044,330 downwards.
GGATAATCAGTTTACAGAATTTTATTGTTTCCTATCAAACATCAGCATAAATCAGCCACAGGTGTACATATGTCCCTTCCCTCTTGAACTCCCCCCACATCTCCTTCCCCATCTCACCCCTCTAGGTTAATACAGAGGCCCTGTTTGAGTTCCCTGAGACATACAGCAAATTCTCATTAGCTATCTATTTCACATATGGTATGTAAGTTTCCATGTTACTGTCTCCATACATGTCACCATTCCTCCCCTCTCCCCGTGTCCATAAGTCTGATCTCTATGTTTGTTTCTTCATTGCTCCCTTCAAATAAATTCATCAGTATCATCTTTCTAGATTCCATACATACATGTTAGTGTATGATATTTATCTTTCTTTTCCAGACAACACTCTTTCATGTTCTCCTCAACCAGGTTACTCCTACCTCAAATATGCACTGAATGGAATTCCTCATCAACATTATCCTTGCTTGAAACAGAGACCCAGACATACAGAACAAACGTATGGACATCAAGGGGGATGCTGAGGGGTGGGGGTGGGGGTTGGGATGAACTGGGAGATTGGGATTGACATATATACACTTTTGACACTATGCATAAAATAGATAACTAATGAGAACCTACTGTATAGCACAGGGAACTCTATTCAGTTCTCTGTGATGACCTAAATGGGAAAGAAATCCAAAAAAAAAGGGATATATGTATACATATGGCTGATTCACTTTGCTGTACAGCAGAAACTAACACAGCAGTGTAAAGCAACTATACTCCAATAAAAGAAAAAAGTTAGGGGAAAAAATATTATCCTTGCTTTTTAGATTCACAGAGCCCTCTCAGGGGCCAGGTCTGAATTCTTTGCCTTCTATCATCAAAAGGAAATGTAAGATGGACATAAAGATGAGATGACTAAGTTAACTGGAGAAGAGAAGACCTAGGAAAAGTTCTTTGATAGGTTTAGTCTAGTGGAACTCTATTGGGCTTCCCAGGTGGCTCAGTGGTAGAGAATCCACCTGTAATGCAGGGGACACAGGTTTGATCCTTGGGTCAGGAAGATCCCCTGGAGAAGGAAACGGCAACCCACTCGAGTATTCTTGCTTGGGAAATCCCATGGACAGAGGAGCCTGATGGGCTACAGTCCATGGGATCACAGAGAATTGGACACGACTGAGTGTCTAATGCGCAACAGTTCTCTATTACACAATACACGTGAAGTGTTCATGAAAGAACATACGTAAGCAGTGGGCACTTTCTGACACTCAAAGATTTGGATTTGTTTCTTTTTGCCTAGTCCACAGGACATACTCCTAGGAAATCATCTTGCCTCATTTTAAGCATCTGCCCTTACGTAGTCTCTGTCACAATCTGCAGTCACGTATAAGACATTTTCCCTGCTTTTAAAAATACCTTCATTTTATAGCATTTTGACCTAAAAGCAATGCAGCCAGTTTGTAACAGGTCAGAATAACACACTTTGATGGGTTCAGTCCATTGAACTACGGGGAAGTCATTTTCCGAAATTCCTTCATTGCAAACCTTTCAAAACCAAGTAAAGATGTTTGTTTTTCAAAAGGTTGCTTAATGATCATTCTTTTTGACATTACATGATGGAAAGTCAACAGTGTGACATTTGCCATAAGAAAAACAGAAAGATGGAGCCGAGAAATACAATAACAAGAGCTGCCACCGCAACAGCCAGGAAGTCTGGGCTGAGTTCTCGGTGCAATTTGTTTCTTTTAGTCTGGCAAAGGTTTTGGCTTCAGTTTCATGTTCTTTGATGATTATTATGCCTGTCTACTAGTGGAAACTGCAAGTACTCTTTCTGTCTCTCCATCCTGGGAAAGCGGAGAGAAGAAACACGCCAGATCGGCTTTGAACGTGGCTTTAGAAGAAAACAACCCCAGGAGAAGATCCAGAGATCCAGGGGGCTCCCAACCCACCTCACCTCACTCACTACCTCATTGCCCCATGACTGACTCATCCGCCCGGGCAGGGAAGGCCCCCGTGGGCACCACAAGGGGACAAGGACAGGACCCAGAGACACACCATGTGCTCTGGTGGACCCCATCTATTCAGCGGGAGCCACTCACTTTGTATAAAATAAGCTACAGGGATACATTGTACAACACAGGGAATATAGCCAATATTTTTATAACAACTGTAAATGGAGTATAACCTTTAAACATTATGAATCACTAAATTGTACCTGTAAGTTACATAATAAGTTGCTGGTGGAGTGGGCATTTCCTAGTGATGATACCAAAGCTCCTCTATTTGTAGGGAAGCCCTCAGCAAACTCATCTCGGACTGCCTGGCCTCAGGAACAGTAGGTTACAAACCCTGCTCCCCATAGGTGGTCTCTGATCAACAGCCACATGACCGGGTGGAACCAGCCACCAATAGGTTTCCTTCTGTGGCTCAACCATTAAGGCCAAACAAACCCACAACTACACTCCATGTCCCTTATATGCAGTGACTGTATTATCACTGTAAGAATGTCAGGATGAATCAGGCAGCCTCTTCCGAAAGAAAATGCCATTCTCAAGGTGAACTTTTTTTTCCTTTTTTGATGTACAGTGCTATGCAAGTTATAGGTGTACAATACAGCAATTCACAATGTTTAAAGGTTATACTCCATTTACTTGTTGTAAAAATATTGGCTATATTCCGTGTGTTGTACAATGTATCCCTGTAGCTTATTTTATACATAATAGTTTGTAGAAGGTAAACATTTTTAAAATGTAGAGAATATGGTTATATCATTGTTAAGGAATTTTCTTTTTTAATGATACAACTTCTGGTGATTCTTAATGCACAATTAAAATGTATAACTTGTACTTAAAACTATCTCATGAATTAGAGCACAGTGGCGCTCAGGAAAGAGAAGGAGTTTCATGAACTACATTACTGAAATATTTCTGTATGCAATTAGCCTAGAGAGACCACTCATTTTCCATGGCTGAGACTAGACTGACAGATCACAACAACCTCAGTGGCCCCCACATGCAGAAGGGCTCACAGTTCTTTGGTTCAAAATTCACAGAGTAGACACTGGGTCTCCACTTAGCGTCTCAGATGAGCAAAACACAGGCACTTGTGAGACCGGGACTCTGGGGCTGAGGTAGCCTCCAGGCTCAGTCACCTGGTGGCAGGATCAAGTCCTTAGGCTGCAGAACTGGGTCCCTGGTCTCTTGCTGACTGTCAGCTCCTATCAGCCATTCTCAGTTCTGGTCCCGGGCCTCCTCCAACTGCAAAGTCAACAGCAGAAGGTCTCACCCGAGACATTCTCCTGCTGCTCTGACCTCTTGTTCTTGTTTAGTCACTCAGTTGTGTCCAACTCTTTTGCAACCCCGTGGACTGTAGCCCACCAGGCCCCTCCGTCCTTGGAATTTCCCAGATAAGAGTACTGGAGTGGGTTACCATGGTCTTCTCCAGGGGATCTTCCTGACCCAGGAATCAAACCCACATCTCCTGCATCTCCAGAATTCTTTACCACTGAGCCACAGGGAAGCCCTGCTCTGACCTCTAGACCCAGGTTTAAAGGTCTCAAGGGATCAGCTCAGACCCACGGAAGATCACTCTCTCAAGGTCCCCTGGGCCACAGGATAGAACCTGGTCACAGGCCCAGGACTGTGGACCATTTGGTGTCACACCTTCATGTGGAGACAGGCTTCTATCTCTCAAGAAACACCCATGGTCATAGATTCACCCGTTGGTTTTCCCCCGCCTGGTGTCTGAACTCCAGCACATCTCAGTGGAGGGTGAAGGACAGAAGGCTGAAGTCTGAGGCCCGGGGAAAGGCCGGCTCCCTCTGTATCACCGAAGCACCCACTGGCCAGCTCAGGGTGGGCAGGCCACTGGCTGAGGCCACGTGAGGCTGTGCTCAGGGCTGGCATCTCCCTCCTCCGCCACCTCTTCCCTGGTACTATTTTAGCTGCTCGGATGTTACTCATTCGTGTGGATCTTTTGACACCTTTAATTGCTCTGCTCTTCCCACGCCTATTAAGTTTTCTCACCCTTTGATATTGGCATTAGGAACATTTTAAATAATTTGCCAAATAATGTTTCCCCACTGCTGTTTTCTGTACATTGCCTCACTTTGCCTTTAACCCTGTATTATTCCTGCTGTCAACTGTCAGAGCAGACACTTTTAATCCTGCATGGAGTAAGGTCATTTTACACATAAGATCGGAGGCCTCCTTGGATCTGAAGTCTCATTTCTTCTGATGGCTATTGAGTCAAAGAAGAGGCAATTGATATTGAAAGTTGCTTTGAGATTCAAAATTGATTTCAAAAATGGTTCTATCTTCTGGCACCCAGCCAGGCTGTGCCTACCCCTGGACTCTAGGCACCAATTCTTGGAAGGTTAGAACATTTTTGCAACATTGAGATTCTCTCAAATTGTCTGTGAAGCTGAAACACAGAATTCTGATCATCAACACTGGAACTACCAAGTCTTCAAATCCGGCACATTTCACTGGCGTCCTTTTGAGATGTTCCGAGGTGTGGATCTGTATCTGACTCCTGTGAATAAATAGAGATGCTCACGCTTTGTCTGGTCCTCATCTCCTGCGGGCACAGCTCCCGCACCCGAAGAGCAGAGACCAGATGCAGCTCTGGGACAGCAAAAGAGTGGACAGAGCAGGTGTGCACGGTCCAGAGAGGCTGCCCCTGCCTCTTTCATTACATCTGCCACCTTTGGGATCAGCTGGATGGGATCTATTCCTAAGTGGGAGCAGAGAAAACAGACCCCACACAATTTCTACAGTGTGACCTGCTTTTCATCTTAAGAAAAGCACTCTGGTGCTCTCTACATGGGGAAGAAGGATGTTATGTGCTCTCTGCTCTGATTCAAAGCACAACTTTGGACTCAATTGAGAAAACAAAGAGCAAAGTGTCCTAGAGGAAACCTTAAAGACATCAAAGAGCGCTTCTGGACCGCTTTCCTGCATTTAAAGAGGTGCAACTGAAAACAAGATTCCCTGGAGTCCTGTGACCAAACGTTTAAGCATATAAGCATGCATTAGACAGGCAGGTGCCCCAATCTTCTCTCTCTACCCTCAATCTAACTTCACTCCACAGCACACAGGGCAAGGTGTGGTTTAAACAGACGGCTCAGATTTATGATTTATATACAAATGAATTGCAATCCACTACCCGCCAAATAGGAAAAGGAGTACGTCAAGGCTATATATTGTCACCCTGCTTATTTAACTTATATGCAGAGTACATCATGAGAAACACTGGACTGGAAGAAGCACAAGCTGGAATCAAGATTGCCAGGAGAAATATCAATAACCTCAGATAAGCAAAAAAACCTCTTGATGAAAGTGAAAGAGGAGAGTGAAAAAGTTGGCTTAAAGCTCAACATTCAGAAAACGAAGATCATGGCATCTGGTCCCATCACTTCATGGGAAATAGATGGGGAAACAGTGGAAACAGTGTCAGACTTTATTTTTTTGGGCTCCAAAATCACTGCAGATGGTGACTGCAGCCATGAAATTAAAAGACGCTTACTTCTTGGCAGGAAAGTTATGACCAACCTAGATAGCATATTCAAAAGCAGAGACATTACTTTGCCAACAAAGGTCCATCTAGTCAAGGCTATAGTTTTTCCTGTGATCATGTATGGATGTGAGAGTTGGACTGTGAAGAAGGCTGAGTGCCGAAGAATTGATGCTTTTGAACTGTGGTGTTGGAGAAGACTCTTGAGAGTCCCTTGGACTGCAAGGAGATCCAACCAGTCCATTCTGAAAGAGATCAGCCCTGGGATTTCTTTGGAAGGAATGATGCTAAAGCTGAAACTCCAGTCCTTTGGCCACCTCATGCGAACAGTTGCCTCATTGGAAAAGACTCTGATGCTGGGAGGGATTGGGGGCAGGAGGAGAAGGGGACGACAGAGGATGAGATAGCTGGATGGCATCACTGACTTGATGGACGTGAGTCTGGGTGAACTCCAGGAGTTGGTGATGGACAGAGAGGCCTGGTGTGCTGTGATTCGTGGGGTCACAAAGAGTCGGACACAACTGAGCGACTGAATTGAACTGAACCCGCCAAAAGTGTGGTTTTTGTTTTTACTTTGTAGACAGACAGTAAGAATCAAAGCCTTTTCATCTGTCAAATCACCAGTACCAACTATTTGACCACAAGCTGAAAAGGATGCAAATAATAAGGTTTGGCATTTTAGAAAACCAAAGGTCATATCCTTTAGGATATGACCTAAAAATACCTGAAAGTTTGCTAAGACTTTTGAGATATTTTATTCTCCTTATTGAGGTGGACAGAATAACGGCCTCCTAAGGATTGTTGCTATTGTTTAGTCGCCAAGTCATGTCTGACTTTTAGCAGCCCCATGGACTGTAGCCCACCAGGCTCCTCTGTCCATGGGGATTCTCCAGGCTAGAATACTGGAGTAGGTTGCCATGCCCTCCTCCAGAGGATCTTCTCAACCAAGGGATCAAAACCAGATCTCTTGTCTCTTATGCTTCCTGCACTGACAGATGGGTTCTTTACCACTAGCACCAGCTGGGAAGCCTGCAATATGGGGTGAAAGTGAAAGCTGCTCAGTCCTGTCCAACTCTTTGCGACCCCTTGGAATTCTCCAGGCCAGAATACTGGAGTGGATAGCCTTTCCCTTCTCCAGGGGATCTTCCCAACCCAGGTCTCCCATATTGCAGATGGATTCTTTACCAGCTGACCATTCAGAGCCAAAACAAATGGTATTCATGAGAGGAATCCAGAACAAAAATGAAGCCGGGAGAGAGAGACTTACTCTAAAAAGAGGATCTTGTATAGGATTTTATATGACTCTCATACCCCCAAAAGAGTACAAAACAGTCTGGGAGACCTATGGCTGTTGTGAAAGGGCAATTTAAACCTTTGCTCATTCATTTGACAAGCATCCATGGAGTGCTCATGAGATTCCAAGCCACTAGAAGGATAAGAATGCGAGTTTTATTATATTTCATTGTAAAACCTCTTGGAAGTGACATTTCCACAACTCAGGTGGCTCTGGCCAGGCACTGAGACCCCAGTAGGTACGGCTGCCAGGCAGGCTCTGAGGCCCCAGCCCCTGCGCCTCCCAGAGGCCCTGGGACATGGATGCTGCTGGCCCAGGAACTACACCCTGAACAGTAAAGAGCTGGGACTCAGGACTCAGGACCTGTTCCATCCACCTCATTTCACAACTCTTCCAAGATCATTCTTAACATTCCTGAGATGGGCTATTTCCCCAGTCACTCCTGTAGGACCACACTGCACAAGGCGATCCTGTTTCTTGATGCCAACCTTTTAAGTGTCATGGAAAGGGACTGAAAAACTCGAGAATAAGGTGTGTTTTCACTTGTGTATGAGGGAAAGATACACGGATGAAGGGGGGGTGTCTAGAAACATGGCATCTACACTCATCAAAGCATAATGACTCACAATGCCCGTGGCCTCAAAGCTCTCGAACGGACTAAGTGAGCAGCTAGTCTCTTTCAGCAGGACATAGAAAGGTACCCGTCAGAAACCAGGGCCAGAAGGTTGGAATTGACTCTCAGTGTAGCAGAGCTCTCCGGCCAGGGCAGAGGCAGGAGGGCAGAGCAGAGGAAATAAACCAGGCCCGTAACTGACCCACCAGACAATAAAAGTTCAAGAGCCCTGGGCTTTATGACCACATTTGACAAAGCACGGTGCCTGGAAGGGCTCCCAGGTGTGCAGTTCAGGATCAGGCTCCTGTCTCCCCCCACTCTTTATATGAGGCGATCATATCTTTTACTCACAGAGCTGGGAGAGATGTCCTTGAATGTACCAACTGCAGACGCTTCTATCATTAAAGCTTGATTATAAAATCTCCCCGAAGAACAAACGGGAAGGACCGGCTGGCTTTATAAAAGTTCACTGAGTCCAGAGAGCAAAGTCACCAGGAAACCCAAATCCCAAACACACCTGGAATCGTCACTAACCGTGGAGGATGGAGTGGTTGTGACCTTTCATCCTGAGTCATTTGTTAGTGAATTAAAGTATTGCAAAGGATTAAAATTATGGCTGGGAACTGACAATTTCAGATAGACCAATATTGCTCCACAAGCCGGGAACTTGAGTAAAAGGAGCAGAGAGATTACCTGTTTACGTACAGATCTGCAAAACATTTTTTAAATCCTAACTCCATATCCCCAAAATACTTTTAAGTGTATCTTAAGTAGTCAATTATCTTTTCACTTGAAAGTGCTATTTCATTTAAAACACAAAAGGAAATATATCCTTTTGAGAAGGTGGTCTCCTCTTAGCTAGCATAAATACACAGTATGGATATGCTAATAAAGTATTTTCAAGGAGCAAAAAAAATTACCATTTTATGCAGATGATAATGTAATGTTTAACCAGTAAAATAATTCCCTCATTTATTACAATAGCTGTAATTATAATAGCTGTATTATCATTAATAGCTATGTAATAGCTATACAGCTATTAATACTAAGGCACAAAATCAATTTAAATGTAGTCAGAACTTTTGTTATTATCAAAAAGTTATTAGGGCTCCTTTTATGTATAATTTTAATTGCCCCCAAAGCATCCTAAATAGTTGAGCCAATTACAAAGGAGTAGATATCGTAAAAGAAACCTTATTATATTTTTTCCCCAAAGCTAATACAGGGTTTATTCAACAAAGTGTCAGAGTTTTATCTTATTTTAAAATGTAGAGAAGTGTTAAAACAATTTAATTTTAAACAAGACCCTTAGAGACTATCTTCTGTCTCTGATGAAATATTTTAAATCTGATTAAAATCCAATAAAATAACTGTCACTTCTAATGAAAGATGATTTTACTATTTCCATTCACAAATGAGAAGCCCAAAATGCTAAAATGTGGCAGTTACAGAATTTGAACCTAAATCACTGACTCCATTGCTAACCAATAGAAAACGTGAATGCGTTACTCTGACTTCTTAAGTGCAGGTCACTCAAAGGTACACCTACGGAACCTGACCCGAAGCGCAGGGAAGGGGCAGGTGGAACAGGGTGGAGGGTAGCTTTGGAGGGACAATAGCCACCCCACCCTCTGAAGACAACCGGAAACCATGAGTGTATGCTTTACAACATCTATTGAGGTTCTAACATAACGAATTCATAAACTTACAAAAGTAATTTATTCGGCTTGAAGCCATTACGGGAGGTTTCAGTCATCACAGTCCACCCTAGTCTAGACTTTGTCTAGGCACCACAGTGTTTTCTGAAAACCCCGGGGAGCGAATGTCTGTGCTCATTCTGTTTGACCTTGAGACGAACTAGTCTGGTGACATCGTGGGGAAGAATATGCAGTGTGGATGCAGAGAATGGACAGAGACCCACACGGCAAGAGGACTGGGCATCATGCTGACCTCAAAGGGAACGTGTTACATCACCATTTTAATGTGAAGTCATGCTTAATTTGCAAAACGTGACAGTCACAAACCAAATGTAGTCATTTTCTAAGTCTCGGAAATTCATTTCAGGTTTCTGAGCTAGACTGTAGCCAACCCTACATGTGCCCAGGTGGCCTAGGGAGGTGGCAGTGACACCAGGCCTTCTGACACCTCCTTCCATTGAAACTTACTCATAACCTGACCCTCATTACCCATCACAGTGTCTGATCTATTTCCTTCCCACATGCTGCCCCCAGGAAAGGTTATAGTGTCTTAATAACAGGAAATATGTCTTGGTATCTTCTAGTACATGCGCAACAACTGTTCGTTAAATAAATAAATATCAAAATACATTCATTTTCTGAGCTATCACTTGGTATTAGGCTAACTTGGCACAAAAAGGATGAATCAGAGCAATTGTGTCACTCCCAAGTGTGTCCACACTGATAGAAAACCAAACTCTCACTTCAAGAGATGCTTTCTCCAAGAAGCCTTCTATAGCTAGTTAGAAGTGCTGTCTCTGCTGAATCTCTAGGGTATGTTGACTTGCCTTTCACATCTTTCAATAACTTTTCCCACACACAACTTACTTCTCACACTACGTGATTATTAAGAGACATCTTGAAAACAACAGATTAATTGCATGTTCTTTGAGTTCATGAAAGTACAATAAATACCAATCAGTGAAACTGAGATATACTAGGATCCTTGTATATAAAACATCTTTTCTAACTGCCATCTTTGACTTCTTTTCATATAATTTCTGTGTAATCTTGGAAGCAAACAGGCTGAATTGCCCTGTCAAATGAAACTAACGCTACTTAGATCGCCTACCTTCAGTGAAAGAGGGAACAAGATTTTAAAAACTCAGATGTGCTTTTCAAATATTTATCATGTTATTTATGTGTATTGAAATGAATGGAGATTTTGGGCCTACTTCTTTAAACTCCAAATTAGAATTCCACTGATCTAGGTTTGATTTATTCCAAGGAAGAACAGAAGAACTTTCTGTGTGATCCACCACAAAGAATAGGACTTGAAATCTAGAATCTAAAAGGTGTGGAGAAAAGCAGATAATGTTTCCATGTCATACTGAGCCTGAGAAAGGAAATGCAATCACTGGTCTAAACAGATGTTAAAGAGTGGATTCAGTGTTATAGGATCCAAAACAATGTATGCGAGAAGCTGTGATGAAAATTCAGAAAAACAATGTACCTGTGCCTTTGATGAAAACCCAGACCTGCGGAGCTCACAGAGTTGGAAACAGGATGGATAGAGGTGCCAGAAATGCAAAATGCAGTCGGCTTGGCCAGTTCAGATGCCAGACGGAGCACTTGCCCCCACCTCTTTGTGCACCCATACATTCTGGCACGGTTTGTCTCGTCTGCGGAGGGCAACTCTTAAGAGGAGACATTATGGAGAGACCGTGGCAAGTAAGTCAGCCTGAACCGGGCTCAGGTCAGCGAGGCTTGAGAGTGACAGAGTGAGCACAAAGCAAGCCAGCATCTTCAAGGGAGCACATATAAATATATATATATATATATATATATATATATATATATATATAAAATAAGCACAAACTTGGTCAGGCTTCCCTGCTGGCTCAGCGGTAAAGCTTCTGCCTGCCAATGCAGGAGACATGGGTTCTATCTCTGAGTTGGGAAGATTTCCTGGAGAAGGAAATGGCAACCCACTCCAGTATTCTTGCCTGGGAAATCCCAAGGACAGGGGAGCCTGGTGAGCTACAGTCCATGGGTCGCAAAGAGTCTGACATGACCTGGCAACTAAACCACCAAACATGGCCATGAAACCCAGACAGAGTCAGGGATTTTAAAGACCCACGAAGCTCATTACTCCCAGAATTAACATGGTATCCCCCTTCTATAGTTTTAAGACTCTAAGTAAAAGGACCTGAATGGACCTCCAGAGAAGACTAGATTATTTTCCAGGGGAAGGTGGACATAAGATGTGTGAGAGGGTTGGATCAGCTGAATTAAGGAACATCTCCGTATGCCAGGATGTGAAGAGGACACGGTGAAAGACACACAGTCCCCATGCCCCAGGGGGACAAATAAATACACCTGGTGTTGGCTCAGTCTGCATTTAGTGAGGCCCTAATGAGGTCAAAGCGCTGGACAGGGAGACACTTCAAGGGCCCTGGGAGAAGAGGGGATGACAGCTGAGACGCCAGCATCAGATAGCATTGGGCTCATCCTAAGGACTTTACAGGCCCTCACAAGTACGCTGAGAATTAGGCAAATTTTACACTATTTTACAAATGGCGAACTGAAGCTATGGGTGAGCCAAGCAACCAAGCCATGATGGTGGATTCAGGGGCAGCCAGTGCAATCTGATTATGGACTCCTGTTCCTTCCTCTGCTCCATGCTGTCACCCACAGAGACACACACTACAGACACAGACACACACACAGACACAGACACACACACACATACACAGAGACACAGACACACACACAGGCATACACACATACACTCACAGACACATACACAGAGGCACAGGCACACACAGACATACACACACACACACAAAGATACACAGATACACACAGACACATACACACACAGACACAGATACACACACACACACACACAACAAATAGCCCATGGGGCCTGTCAGGGACTGAAGCGAATAAGACATGCACACAAACAACCTTATCATGAGACAGAATTACGTGCCCAAGGCCACTTGAATGTGCTAATATGGGCCAGTTCTCAGATTATAATAACCATAACACCATTTACTGAGGACTTAATAATACACCCAGCATTTTTCTAACATTGTACATGTTTAAGTCTACATTTCTAAAAGTATAAAATAAGTATAATCCTTCTTAGATGCCTTATTGTATATAAGTTATTCTGAAGGCACGATAAATAATGTAGTGTCCTGTTTCAAATAATATTTTTAAGCCACTAAAAGTCGATGGGGAACAACAAATAACGGTATTCAACGCTGAGAGGGCATAAAGAAGAAATAGAAAAGATCGCGTTTGCTGCTGCAAAGTTCCTAGTCTAAGCAGAAACACACTCATAGAGACACACGACGAGAGCAGGAGCTGCTAGGAATTAACACGTAAAAACTATTTGCATAAATATTAATGGGAAGCAAATTGAAGGTATTCTGATGGAAATAAGAGTTTTGATCAGGTGTTTTAAAGCATTTGCCAGAGAAGAATGGAAAGATAATTACAGGTAAGGGAAATGGACTAAAACTGTAAACAAATAAGAGGAGAAAGGATAGACTGTAATAAAATAATCAGTGTAAGTCACCTAGCATGGTTCCAGCCAAAAGGCAGCGCTCGGGGGGGTCAGTTCCCACTCGAGTGATGACTCCTGATCGCAGGACAGAGACAGCTCCGTCCATCTGCCTTAAGCCAAGCAGGTGACTCACTGGCCTGTGATGCACCTGCTGAGACAGAGGACACCTTGCCACCTCTCCGCCTCCTCCTCCTCCGGGTCTCCTCTCGGGCAAGTCCGTGCCACATCGAGACCCCCACCCTCCCAGAACCATGGCCAGCACCAGCATCATCTCATTGGTTAACCTTTGGTGATCCATCCTTTCAAAAGTCTGAACAACTGTCATCAGCTTGGTTCTTATGGAGGAGAACTAGGTTTACACTCAGCCACTAACCACCAAAAGGGCTTTTGCTTTTACTGTAAATGAAGCAGGAGCCGTGTGAGGTTCTGAGAATAGGAATCCTATGACCAGAGGTAATTTGACAAGCATCCCTCTTGTCCAGAGTGGGCCAGGTAAGAAGTCCAGTCAGAGCTGCAGAGCACCTGGGGAGCCAGGTGGTACCCTGGACCAGGGCCATGGTGGGGGCTATGAGGAGTAGTCAGATCAGATACAGCATTTTGAAGGCAGGGCTCAGCTACTTTCTGGAAGGACTAGAGGTGATGCACAAGGGAAGGGAAGAGTCAAGGATAATATTTTATGCCTGACAACCTGGAAGGACGGACTGTCCTTAACTGCGATGGATGCATCTACTGGAGGAAGTTGAGATGTGTACTAGGCATCTTTACTTAAAGAAAAGATCTCAGAGAAGATGAGTAACTTACTGGGCTTCCTTGGTGGCTCAGCCATAAAGAATCTGCCTGCCAATTCTGGAGACACGGGTTTGCTCCCTGGGTCAGAAAGATCTCCTGGAAAAAGAAATGGCAACCTACTCCAGTATTCCTACCTGGGTAATTCCATAGACAGAGGAGCCTGGCTGGCTACAGTCCAGGGGTCTCAAGAGTTAGACATAACTTAGAGACTAAACAACAACAAGTAACCTGCTATTTTGCCCCGGAGTTTATACCTCAGTACTCTAAGTTTCAAACTGTCAGGTTTTCAGCATATTTTACCCATATCTACCCAGATTTACTTATCAGAGTTCAGAGAGTTGGTATGCAAAATAAATTCAAAATTTGTATAAATACTTAGGTTGAACTTTTTACAAGCATATGCACATGGGCATATATACATGTTTAAAATATTTATGTGTATGCTTAATTCAATCTATATAATTAAATATAAATAGATTATGGTACATCTTTTCACATTTCAGCTTTTGCATCTTAACAGAATATTGCAATATTTGGATTTCAAATGTGGCAAAAAAAATGCACCTAAACAAACATTTCCTCAAAATATAAAAGGAGATGGTGATGACAAAATAGAAATAGAAATACAAGCTTGGAAAAAGCAAGTGAACGCAGGCAAATTTTAGGCATTATTGAGGTTTTGCTAAAACCCAAATAACTGTTGCTATGCATTTTTCTATTTATTTTACACCCACATGTTATAAGGAAAATATCATCCATATGTTTAATTCAATTTTCCTTAAGCTGAGAGTGATAACAATTGTTGAAGAGCTCGTCAATGTCCGGTAAGTTTTTCGAGTTTCACAAAGCCTTCCTTCTCCCTCTGAACAAGCAAGTGGTGTTTTGCCAGCACAGAACAGAACTTGAACAGGGGGCAGATTGAGTTTGGTTCTAAACTTAGAGCACACAAATTTGAGTGACTGCCAAGCCTGCTGAAATGTGTTTTCTCCCATCTTCTTAAAGTGCACGAGAATTGCAAATGAAAAATTGTAAAGCCTTCCATTGTGAGTTTTCTTTAACCACTGAATAGTTCTTGAATTGAAAAACACATACTGAATATAAGATAGTGATGTGTTTTATCAAGTTCTGGTCTCTGTATGTTTCCCTTCAGTTTATTTTCTCGAGAATGCTCTCCTGCGATATTCTCAAGCCTGTGCAGTTTCCTTCTTATAGATATAGAACCGACTGTTCCAGCCATGATGCTCTTGAAATTAATCTACCTTCAATAATCAAAGGAGAAGCGAGAAATGGATCGGGGGAAATGTAGACAAAAACACAACATATGATCAATAAGGTGCTTAATTTCTGATCATACCAAGGAGTCCAAGATGATTCACTAGTCTTGAAGGGGGAGGGGAAAGTACTAGTGAAATCAACAGATTGATCCAGGCATATGGACGTCCTGGAAGGCGGCTGAGAGTGGGAGAAGGGACATGAAAACAGGGGCCGTGTCGCTCAGTTCACTCACTGCCAAGACACTGAAAAACACGGCTGGAGCATTCACCACGTAAATGGGATGACATTTAAGTGATTCCTTTTGTTCGTGTTTTTGAGACTTCTCTGTAATTCACAGAGCAGTGTGAATTCTTTTGCATCTTTCTATTCCTCTTAAAAACTTTTTTCACCTAATTTCAAGCCTTAGTATTTTGCATAGGAGCTCAGCCATGCTGAGAAGAATGAAGAAGGAGCAAAGAGGATGCTATTCTTAACATCATCAAGAATAAATTCTTTAATGATGCAAAGAAGCCAGCATTTAGGAACATGCTTTGGGGTGGGATATTATTGCAATACTTCACTTGTTGGTGATCATTTTGAATCATTAAGGATCAGTTCTCAACTTCATTTCTGCAATCCCAGCATTTGTTGCTTTCACAACTCATTTTTTTCCCTTTCCTTTCAAGATGAATCCAACATGGCTGAAGATGATTTTTCTATAGGTTGGGCATCAATCTTAGGTTAATTATACCTATATTCTTACTTGCAATGTTTTCCCAATCAGTTCCAGCCAGCCAGAAGATGCACTGATGGTTATCTTTCAAAAAAAAAAAAAGTGTGACATCATTTCTCAGAAATTTGAGAATTAAATCTCCATATCAGTATGGAAGGTATATCGCATAAATGTAAATAATGAAAGACACCAAATTTTTAAAGGTGGATAAAATCAGAGTCATTGAGCAAATTTGCCCAAAACCAAGTTAAATCACAAGATACCTGGTTGGCACCCAGCAGTTCTAGGCAACACTTACTCACTGCCGTCAGGATGCTGCAGCTCAAGTGCTGTTCCCATCAATTTGTTTCATTAGGAAAATTTGTCCTCACTTTGCCTAGGTCGCCTGGTGGGCTGCCATCTATGGGGTCACACGGAGTCAGACATGACTGAAGCGACTTGGCAGCAGCAGCAGCCTCACCTATAAAATTCCACAATCACAATGAAACCCTGACTTAAAAACATAAGATTGTTGTGGGAATTAAATTAGGACAATGCCTGCTACACACAGTAAGAGTCCAATTCTTGGTAGATGTTATTAGGTGACAAATTTTCCCCAGGGAATTCTGCAAACAATTTTTCAGTGCCCTTCCTCGTGCTTTGCTGAGCACACAAGCAATCCTTGAAGCAAGGCTATTTGCTCTTTATTCAGACTTAAAAGTATTTGGTAGGTTCCACAGCCTGTATGTCCCAACACTTGCAGCCAGCACCCACAGATCATCTTGCAGACTCCTTCTTGCACTGGATGTCTTTGGTACCCAAATCTACCTCCTCCATCCTTCTCTTCCAAAGTCTGTCTCCGGGACCAACCCTGTCTTTCAAGAGATGCGTGTTCAGTCTCCCACAGCGACTGTAGCCTCATCCCTTTCGCCGTCTTTTGCTTCATATATGAGGCTACGTAGTTAAGAATGTAGACAGCTAGCATTTTAACATCTTTCTGGTGAATTAGCTCATCTTTGGATTATTTAGGGCTATCTTCCAAGCTGTTTCCCTTTAGTCTTTTAAAAATCTCTGTTTCATTTTCAGCCCATTCATTAATAACAAAACAATTACATCAGGTTGGTTACTATCCCAGGCTCTGTTTGAATTGTATACACCATGAAGGCCTGATGCTATGTATTTTTAAATGTGAAATATATTCCTGGTTGGTGACATTGGCAAAGTACTGTGTTATTATGGTAATATCAAAGTGGCTTCTAACAGCTCAACAAGAATTGCCTTTTCATTCACGCTTTGAACATGAAGCACATTCCATGCACTAGGCCTCTGCTAGAGAAACACATAAAGACCCCTTCTGGCCCACAGCTTGGTTATAACCAAGTAAAGGAGAAGAAGTCAAGCCTTTTTCTTTTCTAGGGTTACATCATTATTCATTTTGAATATGATCGTGGTGCACAGTACTTGTATATGTGTAGTTTTTCTCTGCTTTTGGAACTTTTATGATAACCATGATCCAGGTGAATAAAAACAGAGCTGGTTCTAATGCTGGGCTTTAGGAACGTCTCTGCAAAGGTATTAATAGCTCTAGGATGTGGGTTATATAGGAGTCCCTGGCAAAAGTCAAGGGGCCCAGTCAAGGCACAGGAGAGCTTAGTGTCTTCTTCCAGATTCTCACAAGCCGAAAGCTGATGGAATCAGAGGCGCATTCTTCTCGTGGAGCCCTCATCACAAGTTTACAGTTCTGTGGACATGATGGATTATTCAGACACGTGAAGTTTACAAGCTGTAGTTTCAGATAACTTACCCTCTTCACTAAGCTGGTAAAATACAACCTGAGAAAGTCTTGCTGACAACTAGCTTATAACCACTTGTTATCCGTGGGTCTCTCCACAGATCCATTTCTCACTTCGTGGCTCACCTTTGTTTTCCTCTTTTCTCATGCTCCAGCAGACTGGCCTGTATTTAAAAAATGACACTGAAATGAAAAAATAATAAAATCTTTCACAAGACCAGCTCTGGAAGGAAAAGGACTCTGGTTCCTGGGTGAACTGGAGCCAAGCGTGGGGGTCAACATGTCTTCCTTTTTCTTAATCTTTATTTGATATTGGACTATAGTTGATTTACAATGTGGTGTTAGTGTCAGGTATACGGCACTGTGATTCGGTTATACATTTACATGTATCTAGTCTGTTTTTCACATTCTTTTCCCATATATGTCATTACAGAGTATTGAGTTAAGTTTCCAGTGCTAGATATTAGGTCCTTGCAGGTTATCTATTTTATATGTTGTGGCTGTTCAGTCACTAAGTCATGTCCGACTCTTTGTGACCCCATGGACTGCAGCAAGCCAGGCTTTCCTGTCCTTCAGTATCTCCCAGAGTTTGCTCAAGCTCATGTCCATTGAGTCAGTGATGCCATCCAACCATCTCATCCTCTGTTGCCCGCTTCTCCTCCTGCCTTGAATCTTTCCCAGGATCAGGGGCTTTTCCAGTGAGTTGCATCAGGTGGCCGAAGTATTGGAGCTTCAGCATCAGCCTTTCCAGTGAATATTTTACATGTAGTCATGTGTATATGATGTCTTTCTTACCACATCCCACAATCTTTGAATTCTCTCCTTCCCAGGACTACTTGAGCTCAAATGGGTGTGCTCTGTTCCACACACAGTTGCAGAAAGAAAACCTGGAAATATTTGTGCAGGAGCAGTTCAGACACTGTTTATAAGAAGTAGCAGATGGACTCAGGCAGAGGAAATGAAGACATTTCAAAATGTTCTGTTGTCATTCCAACCAAGTCTACTGACACCAACATGCATTTTCACTCTGTTGAAAGGTATCACAACACATTACGGCTGTGATGTGAGTTTATGACCTTTTTCTTACTCAAAGTTGTGGCAGCTACAGTGGTGGTGACAGTGCTTGTCCCAAAGTGGTGTCAAGAACGGGTGTCACCCTCCACCTTAGGACCTGCAGTGTTACATTTCTTCAAGGGTCATTTATTCCCATAGAAAGCTCCTTCAGACTTTTTTTTTTCACATACATGTACAAAATACGATGATAAACATAAACATAATCAGTTCAGTTCAGTTCAGTCACTCAGTCGTGTCAACTCTTTGCCACCGCATGAACTGCAGCATGCTAGGCCTCCCTGTCCATTACCAGCTCCCGGAGTCCACCCAAACCCATGTCCATCGAGTCATTGATGCCATCCAACCATCTCATCCTCTGTCGTCCCCTTCTCCTCCTGCCCTCAATCTTTCCCAGCATTAGGGTCTTTTCAAATGAGTCAGCTCTTCGCATAAGGCCAAAGTATTGGAGTTTCAGCTTCAACATCAGTCCTTCCAATGAACACCCAGGACTGATCTCCTTTATGATGGACTGGTTGGATCTCCTTGCAGTCCAAGGGACTCTCAAGAGTCTTCTCCAACACCACAGTCCAAAAGCATCAATTCTTCGGTGCTCAGCTTTCTTTATAGTCCAACTTTCACATAAAAAAGCCCAACATTTACAAAATGTTTTATATGATGCTCATGTGTATCAACTCCTGCCAGTGGAGCACTGGAATCTATTTTGCAGATGTCAAGTCTGAATTTCAACAAGACTGAGTGACTGACTTAGACTGGAGTAAGAACCAGGACTCCACAGACTCATTTTTCCCACTGGGTTACTACAAACCAGCCCCAATGGGAGGATACAATTTTAACACGTTAGAGTAAAAACAAGGAATCAAGTTAACAGTTGGGAACCTACTCTAAACAGAAGTTTTTAAAAAGGAGGCATTCCTGGCAAAAAATATCCCTCTCCTCAAAATTATTAGATGAAAAATTGTTCTAAACATAGTATATAATAGTGTTTGCTTATAGCAAGTGATTATTTCTAAAAGAAACTGGTTTTTAAAATGTCCTTGGATTATTTTCATGACTATACTGTGTGTGCACGTTCAGTTGTGTCCAACTCTTTTGCAACCCTATGGACCATAGCCCACCAGGTGCCTCTCTCCATGGGATCCCCCAGGCAAGAAGACTGCAATCAGTTGCCATGCCCTCCTCCAGGGGATCTTTCTGACCCAGGGACCAAATCCGCGTCTCCTGTGGCTATTGCATTGCAGGCAGATTCTTTACCATCGAGCTACCAGGGAAGCCCGAATTAATTGGTAAGTTTAAAATTTTTTACTAAACTGGTAGCCTTTGGAGCAGGGGAATGACTATTAAAATACAATGCTTGAGCCATTAGCCACTGGTGCCTTCTGTTTTCCCAGCCTGTGATCCTAACCTCAACTGGAACTCAAGTCTGGAGGAGGAAAGCAAATGACCACAATGTTGTCTTGACATAATGTTGTTTGACTTTGACTTTGCATAAATTAGTAGCCTGGTGACATTTATGGAGAAGATATTTGGGCAAGTGTTTCTGGAGAATTGCAATATCCTTTTCACTCGGGAGTTTCATGTTAAGATAAGGTCTTGGCTGTTTCTCTACTGTATAAGGCTTCAGATCATATATCCCACCCTGAAGTAAAATACGGTCCGGCTGTGTTAGATTTGTTCTCTCAGAACGAGCTCTGGTGCTGTTCTCTTGCAGGAAATGCTGTCACAAGTATTACTAAGAATCCCCACCCATCAGCGCGTGCTCTGATTTTTTCATTAAGTGTCCCGATACGCAAGAATAGAAGAAAAAAAAAACTATTTATCATCAGAAAAACCAGTGTCAGGAAAACTGCTGTTCAATTTCTAAAAGATGGAAAATAGTCTTCAATGTTTTGACAGAGAACAAAATTCACAAACAAATGGAGAATTCGTGAATAACAACAAAATTTGGAGAAATGTTACAACCCAAAAATGTTCACCAGCTGCTTAGAATTCAAAATTCTGGTGCCTCTTGTGGATCCTTCAGTTCCCCAGCACAAGGATGACAATAGCAAATGGAGGCCTAGAGAGACAGAGTCTGTTAGGGAGGGTGGACCCCAAATACATCACGCTGAAACCTAAAGACATTTAGCGTTTGTTCATGAAAAGGTCCCAGCAGGAGCTCCTGGTCAGTGGTCAGCTCACTTCCACGTGGAGACTCTGGATCCAGGCTCCATCTGTACATGGTCCTACCATCCCCTAGAGCCTGGAGCTTCCTTCCTGTTTTCAGACGGTCTGAGAAGAATAAGAATCAGGGGACTCACACTCACTCAGCACCCTCAGCCTTTGGTGGACCAACTCCCCAGCCTCTGACATCGCATGGAGAAGTGGTCACCTGACCAAACCCAGCAGCAAAAAAGGACAAGTAATTGCAGTCCTTGGCTAGACAACCACATCTCAGGGACCACTGATTACCACAAAGGGGGAGAACAGATTCTAGTGGCCAAAAGCCATCTCTGCCAAAGGTAGAAAAAGATAAATGTGATTTAATATTAATATCCATTAAATCTAGAGGAAAGGGGTTTATCAATATGGCAGAGATTGCTAACTGTCCCCCAGATCAATTCTCCCATATTGCTATTATAGTAGGACCCCTGAATTTTAACCACATCCATGAAGATCCCCTGTAGACGGAAAAGGCTACCCACTCCAGTATTCTGGCCTGGAGAATTCCATGGACTGTATAGTCTATGGGGCCACAAGGAGTCGGACACAACTGAGAGACTTTCACTTTCACATGACCTTCCAAAGACCCATGTTCTAGACTCCCTCTTGACTAGCTAGGAACCTGTCACTAAGTTCTGGCCAAGGGGAGGAGCGGGAAGGGGGTTTACTATTTCTGAGTTGTGATCCTACAAGGAAGAGGGTCACACTCTCTCCTTCCCACTTGCATCTCTTCTCAACTCTTAATGGCACTGTTAACCCTGGTTAACCCTCTGGGACCATGTTGATGAGGGAAAACCCTTATATCAGGGAGTAAGAAGGTCCCAGGGACACAGATGAGACAACAGACATGCCTACGTACGCCGACAGTTAAATGAGAGAGAAATCCACTTCTATCTTGTTTAAATCACTGTTTTTTGTAAATCTCCATTACAGATGCCAAACCTATAACGAATACATATGGCAAACAATATGGAATTCTGTTCATCCCCAGCTCAACATTTAAAATGCCATAAAAAGGGAATGAAGGAAAGGAATGTGGCCAAAGATAGAAGATATAAATGTATTGATTCCAATCGCACAACATGATATTAATTCATTAAGCATGTGGCTAATGAAGGTGAGACAATAATAATAAAAATAATCTCCTGCTTGGGGGTTAAATTCATTCTCATGAAGCTTATGTAAGATCCTCCTTGGTTTATGTAGACAACTGACTGGAAATGTTCTGGAGAGTCTCTCTGTGACCTCCTAGGGTAGAAGAATGCTGACCTGGTCAGGCCAATACAGGCTTCCAATCCCACTCACCCCATGGGAGTCTCTTCTCATCACAGACAGACGCACCTGGGCACCCAACTCTAGGTCAACTATTGACCGACACTCAGTGTGAACCACATCCGAAGGCAAACCCCTGACCATGAGAGGAGCACGACTTGGCTTTGAAGGGGGCTTGGGAGGGACAGCGAGCACTGCTGCCTTCAGGGCTGGGGAGTTCCCAGCACCGACAATAGCCGAGGATGGTAGGAGGAGGGGCCACTGCAGACTAAGCTCAGAGACGTGGCCAGAGGATAGAGAGCAGAGACCTTTGATAGGGGCATTTACCAGGCACATGTGTGTGCATGTGTGTGTGTGCTTGCGTGCGCATGAGTGTGCATGTGTGTGCACATGTGTGCATGCTTGGGCATGCGTGTGTGTGTGTGTGCATGTTTGTGTGTGTGTGTGCATATGTGTATATGAGTGTGCATGCACATGCTTTCTTACTTGAGCTCTTGGAGGGGAAACCACAGCACAACCACCTCATGACTCATGCCCTGGTCCAGCCTCTAGTGGTGTGGCCTCTTGTGGCCCTAGGAGAGCCACTGTTACATGCATATTTCAGCTCTTCTGGAGTTTTCTATGACAGGATACCACTGAGGTTTGCAGACGATGCAGTTGGAACTTACTGTCCCTAAAGGATCATGACCCTGGCAGCAAGCAGATGGGTCTGCAGTCCAAGTCTCCAGGCGGCCGAGTCCACAGCTCAATGGCCTCACCAGCACCTCCTCACTCACTGCCCTTCCCCAGGGGGACTGAGCGGCCCGGTGACCACACGCCTATTTACTGTCCATATAAATCACCTGCTGAATTGTTTCTTATGCGATAAGCTAAGCAAACTGATCCAGTCACTTTGAAAAACAGGCATCTATTTCTATGTCTTAAGTTACCAAATACAGTATATTTTTATAGTAGGGTCATGATTGGGCTCTGGAGTCAGAAGCAGATTAAAATCCTAATTCAACAATCATAATACAACTGGAGCCAACACGTATGTGCCCATTACTTTATACACGTATTAACTCACAGAGTCCTTGAAACAATCCCATGTGGTGGGTTCTACTCTGACCTGCTGTTCAGAGGGGTCTCAAACCACAGCCATCCACTCTCTGGGGCCATTTGTCCCCCTACTGGCTACATCATTTCCACTCTGCCTGTGAGCTCTGAACTCTCAGCTCCCTGGGTGAAATGAAGACAAAAATAGCATCAACCCTATAATACGACTGAAAGCGTTTAACGAGATGATCCTTATAAACGTTCTGAGAATGACTCTCGGCACACAGGAAGTGGCCAGTAAGTGTCAGCTAAAAATACACTAGTTTATGCCAACCAACCCAGGCAATTGTTCCTGGAATTCAGGTGACTGTCGGACGATCACTGAAGCCACTGAGGCCTCCATGTGAGACATGCATGCTCTCAGAGCTATGTCCAATCAGGTATGTGGGGTACGGCTGACAAGACATCACAAGCAAGACAGTGATGCTGTCAAGGGATCACTGTGGATTTGAGGTGTGATAACAGGGCAGTAATTATGCAAGAAAACGTCCTTTTCTTGAGACGCGCACTGGAGGCTGTGACACTGAACGTTCTCCAGCTGGGGGATAAACTTGTGTTTATGGTACAGTATTTACTTGAATTTTTTTCAAAATAAACCATTAAAAGAATTAAAAGGAGCCCCAGGGAAAGTGTGGTAAAGCTGGTTTTTCAAACCCCCTCCTGGAGAGTGCCATGTTTGGGAGGTCCCTGCAGAGGACTTTGGGGGGACAGGCAGAGGGGGCAGAGTTCTCCGTCCACCTGTACCAGCACCCCACCACCACCCTACCCACCCATGACTGGTTCTTTCTAAGGGAAGAAGGGGAGGAACTGCACAACTGACCGCTTTCTCATCACAAGCCCTCCCACCTGTCAAGGCCCACCCTTCTCAATCTCATGAATCAAATGGTATCACCTTCAGTTTTGCTGTTACCAATCAGTACTGAATCACTTTCCTTCATTTCCTGGAGATTGAGCTCCTGGCTCACTGTCACTCTGAGCGTCACCATCTGCCCAGATTTTTGTCAACTTTAACACAAGCATGAATGCCGCTTCCCACCTCGTCCTGCCCCGAGTCCCCTCCTCCAGGGACCGTGTCTCTCACCTGCCCTCAGCTGCTCCCGCGCCCAGAGTCAAAGGCACCATGAGCTGCTCTCCTGACTAATACTATCTGAGTGCCAGCTGCTGTCACCCCCTTCAAAGTGCCCCGCACCGCTGCTCCACCCTCCACTTGAGCAACACCCCCACTTAGCAATGTGGTCAACACACTCTCTTGTCCTCCTTCCTGGTCACTGGGTGTCTCTTCTCAGCCCCCTTACTGGATCCTTCTACTCTGTCAGTCCTTACTGTGGAAGCCCCCAGAAGAATGCCCCCTCTCTACACCAATAACCTCCAGATGGACCTCACCCCAAAGACCTCTCGCCTATACTCCAGGCTCATCTCAAGTACCCATGTGATATCCTCCCCAGGAACACCCAACTCACGGCTACATCCACGTGACCGGATCAAGATGCTGGTGCCCTCCCTCCCCCAAACCAGCTCCACCCACAGCCTCCTGTAGTGGGCGAGGTAGCTAGATGAGAGAGAGGGGATGAAGTTTCATGAGGACTCGTTAGAGAAAGTCAGCCTTAGAAAGGGTTGTTTGCTGCCGCCAGCAGCATGAGTTCCTACAAAGACTGTCTGTGCTAAACCTAAAAGCAAGACACGTATGCTGAGAATAGCATATTTATAATATTCTCGAAGTATTGTGTCATTTTCCCATTTAACCAAGAGGGCTGACACGTAAAAAGGAGAACTAGACCTTTGGGTATGGATTAAACATAAATCCTATTTCAAGTATCCTGTTTCTTTCAAACAACTTGGGTGTAATAAGCACAGTGGGAGGCCATGAGCTTTGTCATAAGAATGGATACTAAAAGCTGGCCATGGCTTATTTGAAGACATTAATACTCAACAAGTATTTCCCATTGAAGGATCCATGGAACACACCTAGGAGGCCTGAAAAATGTATATATTTGGGGGAGTCCCCTGATGGTCCAGTAGCTAAGACTGTGCACTCCCAATGCAGGGGGCCCGGTTCAATCTCTGGTCAGGGAACTAGATCCCACATGCTCCAACTAAGACCCGATGCAGCCAAATAAATAAATATTTTAAAAAATAAACTAAAAAAATAGTTTAGTATTGCATCTAGTTCATAATAAGTGCTTCAGTCAGTTCAGTTGCTCAGTCGTGTCTGACTCTTTGCAACCCCATGAATCGCAGCACGCCAGGCCTCCCTGTCTATCACCAACTCTTCGGAGTTCACTCAGACTCACGTCCATCGAGTCAGTGATGCCATCCAGCCCTCTCATCCTCTGTCATCCCCTCTTCCTCCTGCCCCCAATCCCTCCCAGCATCAGAATCTTTTCCAATGAGCTCAATAAATGTTTAATTATTATCACACATATAAAAATCAATTAATTAATTATTTAATATATATATGTTTAGAAGGCATATGATAGGCAAACTCCTAATTTATCACCCCCACTCCCTCTCCCCTTTGGTAACCATAAGTTTGTTATCTATGAGTCTGTTTTATAAATAAGTTCTTTTGTGTCATACTTTGAATTCCTATGTAAGTGATACCATATGATATTTGTCTTTTTCTGACTTACTTCACTCAGTATGATAATCTCTAGATCTGTCCGTGTTGCTGTAAATAGAATTATTTCATTCTTTCTTATGACTGAAGAATATATATATACCATATCTTCTTTATCCATTTATCTGTCGATGGACACCTAGGTTGCTCCCATGCCTAGGCTATTGTAAATAGTAATGCAGTGAATATGGACGTACATGTATCCTTCTGAACTAGAGTTTCATCCAGATATATGCCCAGGGGTGGGACTGCTAGGTCAAATGGTAGCTCTACTTTTAGCTTTTTAAGGGACCTCCATACTGTTCTCCATGTTAGATGCTCAGCCGTGTCCAACTCTTTGCAACCGCATGGGCTGCAGCCCTGCCAGGCTCCTCTGTCCATGGGATTCTCCAGGCAAGAATACTGGAGTGGTTTGCCATTCTCTCTCCAATTGCTCTCCATAGCAGCTATACTAATTTACATTCCCACCAACAGTGCAGGAGGATTCCCTTCTCTCACACTCTCTCCAGCATGTGTTATTTGTAGGCTTTTTGAGGATGGCCATCTTACCCATGTAAGGGGATACGTCATTGCAGTTTTCATCTGCATGTCTCTAATCTTTAATAATTGGCCATGTTGTCTGCTCCCAAATTTTTCTGCTGTCTGAAGTCTAACTGTCTTCACCCAGCAAGTTGGGGATGTCCATTAGGGTAGAAGAGGAGAGAGGCTGCCGAGTCTACTGTGGATGAGGAAGAAGCACGCACCACATGGTTCTGGAACCTGCACGAAGCTCCTTTCCCATTACAGGAACCATCCACCTCTTCTCAGGTGACTCCAGGCCTCGTCGCACCAGTGTGGACAGTGGGTGCTGGAACACAGAGCTGATTCATCTGCCTCGTGTGCTTCTCTCTGTTTTGTTCTGGGCAGTTCAGCCTCCCAAACTAGGCGGCAACCCCTGGAAAGGAGGGATCTTAATTTTTACCACCCATCTCTCAGGACCTATCAAATGCTCCCAAATACTAAAAACTGTACAAATGGGTTGCTTTCTATCAGAACAGCATCTCATGCCACCTGTTTCAGGTACACACAACACATATTTGAAACCGGCTATACTGTCTGTGCCTCCCCCCACCAGCCCCCGGCAAAGCAAAGATTCTTGGATTCTTGTCATAACTACAACATGAGAACTCGTTCTGTTAATAATTACCATACTCTGCTGGGCAGATTGTCCCAGATCCTGGAATGTGATCAATTAATACTGAGCACTTGCTGTTATTAGTATGTGTTCCTGCTCGTCAGGACTCGCATTCTCCCATCTGAGGCCAACCTGTAAGTATTTCCTTACATCCTTCTCTAAGTGCCTTCCAAGCCGCAAATAGCATATCTGAAGCACATTACAAACAATGCATATCGGTCATGTCCAAAGAGCTTATTAGTCATGCCTTCTTCAGGAAAAAAAAAAGGATGAATTTAAAATAATATAATAATATGAACATACTAAGTAAATTTTAAGGGCAATGAGCTTTGTACTTTTTTAAGTACAAAAAAAAAAGTTATGAATTTTCCCTAGGCATCTGATAAAGCTTCAGGTGTTTCCTAGGGCGTCATGATGAAATAGTAGATTCTGATGTAGGGTTTGTTTGCTGTTTCTTCTTTTCAAAGCCCAGAATCTTCTGGCACTCAAAGCTGACACCATTGCCCATCCATTTAAAGCATTCTATCAGATTACCAGGACCGTGTGATGTCGGCCACAAAGCTGGATAACATGGATGGCAGTCTGCATCTGGTACAAAGCATCTCGTAAATAAATAGTGCTGGGGTGTGTCTGCATGGCAGAGGCCAGTCTCCTCCTCCACCCACACTGAAAGGCGGCCCTGATTTAGTACAGATACGGCTTACTGGCAAAGAGAAAGAAGGCAGAAACACTCTGTTATCAAGTGACGTGGTGGGATGTTCAAACAAGCGTGAAGCTCCAGGAAACATTTTAGCTTAATCTTGAAGGCAAGTAATCGACTTTGTAGTGTTTTCAAGGCAGGTTACTTTTTATTTCTATTTTTTGTGTGGCAGAACAGCTTGTTTGCTTGGAATCACCGAGACACGAGAAGTCTTATCCAAAAGACACTGAGAAGAGGAAGAACGGAGATGAAAAGGGAAAAAAGCAGAAGGGGAGGCTTGTCACAGGAGGCGAAAACAAGCTGGTGAGCCTGGTCACTGCTGGCGACCAGGGCAGGAAATTTACTTACACCCCTGCTGTTGCTATTACCATTATTATTTTGGTAGAGATAAAGAGCAAGAAAGGAGAGGACCCCAGGCCCAGCACAGAGCTAGCTGGGTGCAGGGGACACACTCCCAGGGGACCCACAGATGTGGCTGAGACACCAACCTCCCAGGAAGAGGAGCCCAGAGCAACTGGTCCTCTCATTGTCAATAACACTCAGCACCTGCCGGGAGCCAGTGTGAGGAACTCCACCCGTGGCAAAGGTCATGAGGAAGGAGGCTCGGCATACGCAAAGGCCGGATGGAGCCTCAGGAGTCCGCCTGGAAGTTCTCGAGCATCTACCCCCAAAACTAGAGTCTGCCTACTTTACTGCTTTGTGATCTCACCTACACGTCTGACTTTACGGGGGCTGTCCCCCACCACCTCTCTCTGAAAAAGAGTTAAATTACAGCTCCAGTTAATAAAGTTCCTGGGCGTGATAAGAGTGTTTTTGTTCACAACCGTGACAGGCATGAGATGTTCTAAACTGTCTGAATACAGATTCTTTTGAGCAGTTAAAAGATTGATTAGAAATTGTATTGGTGAAGGGTTTTTCACTTGTTGGGCCAATGTTTGCTGCTAAGTTTCCATATCCCTTACCTGCTGTGTCCCTGGCAGGTAAGTGTATTGATTAATATAATTGGTGTAAGTAGTAGCTTTAATGTTTGTAACCTTGGACCCTTGAGTTAATTCTTTTTCTTGTTATAGCCCACCACACCTTTGCCCTATAGGAATGCAACTTTATCTAATGCTTTTGGAGGGTGGCGCCTGACTAATCACCTTTAGAGAAAAATAAGTTTTCTGAAGAAAGGGTCTTAAAATGTTAACAGGCCTCCGGGCCAGAAGATGATGCAAATCACCTAAACTTTTGCATATGATAAGTTTGCAGGAAGAAAGCCTGGCTTACTACATGACTCTATCCCTTCCCCCATTATCCTCTATGCATAACTTAAGGTATAAAGACTACTTTGGAAAATAAAGTGTGGGCCTTGTTCACCGAAACTTGGTCTCCCTGTCATTCTTTCTCTCACCTTCTAGCTGAATTGGAGTGTGGAGGCTCGTCAAGCCTACTAACTATGCCTGGGCTTCTAAGATCTGACCGGGGAGGCCTTAGTGGCTCCTCTCCTTCGGGAGAACGGGAGGACGCCTGCGACCTACATAGGTAACGTAAATTCTTTATTTTGGAATTTTATTAGCTTTCCACGTAAACCAAGTTATTCAGCCTCTTTTCTCCACTGAATTTCCTCACTGAGCTATCCTTATTTAACCACTCTTTATATCCTTAATTAACGTTTAATCAAGCAATTGTTTCCTGATCCTCGCCAACGCTGTCCCTGCTTCGAATTCCCTGGATCCAGAGGCTCTGGACCCCGGCAGGAACCTGCCTCCCTGTGAACCCACCCACTGGAAACCCGTGTGCCCTTTTCCACCAGGAAACCACTAGCAAGCACCTGACTGTTACATTCTGGAGCTCAAAGGGAAGAGCGGGCTCAAAGGGGGACTGGCATTTCAGGGCTCAGCTTTCACAGCGACCTGCCCCCGTCAGGAAGATAAACCGGCAGGTGCAGTGTGCAATGGGCACATCCCTGAGTCATTCGGAGTAAAAGGATACATGCTATTATTTCCAGCTGTTTCCCTTGCTCCTTCTCCAGGAAGAAGACGAGAAAGAAACACTTTAAAAAGTGAAGACTGGTTTCTGAAAAACATGCAAACAAATGAAAAGATCTGAAAAATGGAGATGGCAGACCTCAGCTTGAGGGTTTCTAACCTTTAAACCACTGTTTACAACAGAAATAGGCCTTTACATCCTCCTCAGAATATGCTTAACACACCTGCCTGCAGGATCTGCCAGGGCTAAAAACCAGGGTTGAAATATCAGAAACAATTGAGAGAGTCAAAACCGCACATGACCATCATCCCTCCTCGTTTCTATTTCCTGGAAACTGATGTCCTGGTATGTGAAGTGCCTCCTGGATGGTTTGACTGGTTTCTAGAATCTTAACAGAAAACTCATACATAACTCTTGGGAGCAAGACCGTGAAGGGGCTCCATGATTGGCTCTATAATTCCCCCAACTTCATCCCCTTTCCTTCTTCCTTGAATCACCCATCCTCCCAACACACACATGCAGTCTCACACAAACATACAACCACACATATTCAGACACACACACACTGCCTCACATACTCAAACACACACACAGTCTCACACACTCAAACATACAACCACACATATTCAGACATACACACACTGTCTCACACACTCACACAGTCTAATGCACTCAAACACACATATTCAGATACAAACACACAACCACATGTATTCACATACTCACACACACACCTGTTTCCTGACACTCCCTGACCAGGCCAGCATTGTCCTCTCTCCACCTACGCACATTAATCCAGTCATCTCTGCATCTGCAGGCCCCCTCCTCTGTCCTTCCCACAGTCTGTCTGAAGCCCACGCATCTTCAGTGACTAACTTAAATGACTGACTTACCTCCTTTGGTGGAGGCATCTCAGAGCTGCTCTTCCCCATGTGTAAAAGCAATGGCTTTTTTCTAACTTTTGCACCCTCGTGGCCCTTTTGCAAAACCTATCAGTTTCTGCCATGCACTTTGATTTTACGGGTATGTGTGTGTGTTTGTGTGTGTGTGTGTACCACCATCACTAGAGCCTTCACAAATGCAAATCATGCCACCAGCCTCTCTGCACATCTTAGCACTGTGAGCAGAGCAGAGTACCAGCAAATAAACCTGGAACCACTGAAGAATGTGCAAGAGACTGCACATGCAGTTAGCTAATTCATGTCAAGAGGAACATCAGGTTACTGCACTGATACCTTACACTGGGTGAGTCACTGCATTAAATCTCCCCACTAACTGTTCACCTGTTTAGTGATAGAAAAGGGAAACTCAGAGAGGTTAACTGTACTGAAGGGCAGAAAATATGTGCAAATTATATATGACTGGATATATAAAATAAAATAGAAAAATATATAAATAGCTCATGCAACTCAGTATCAAATAAAAATTTAAAAATGGGTAGATGACCTGAATAGACATTTTTCCAAAGAAGATATACAGATGGCCAATAGGCACATGGAAAGGTACTCAGCACGACTAATCATCGGGGAGAAACAAAGCAAAACCACAATGAGATAGCACCTCACACCTGTCAGAATGACTGTCATCAAACAGACCACAAATAACAGAAGTCGGTGAGGATGTGGAGAAAAGGGAACCCTTGTGCACTGTTGGTGGGAATGTAAACTGGTGAAGTCACTACGGAAAACAGTATGGAGTTCCCTCAAAAAACTAAAAGTAAAACTACCATATGATCAAACAATTCCACTCTTGGGTATATATCCAAAAGAAATAACAACACTAATTCAAAAAGATACATGCACCCCGAAGTTCGTAGCATTTCTCTTTACAACAGTCAAAACACAGAAGCAACCTCAATGTCCATCAACAGAGGGATGGATAAAGAAAATGTGGTACCTATATACACAATGGAATACTACTCAGTCATAACAGAGAATGAAATTTTGCCATTTGCAGCAACATGATGGACCTGGAGGGTATTATGCCAAGTGAAATAAGTCAGACAGAGAAAGACAAATACTGTATATTGTCACTTACATATGGAATCTAAAAAGCAAAACAAGCAAATGAATATAACGAAACAGAACAGACTCTGAGAACAAGCTAGTGGTTACCAGTGGGGAGAGGAAAGGGGGACGGGAAAATGTGGTTAGGGAATTTATAGATCCAAACTACTGTGCATATAAATAAATAAGTTACAGCACAGGGAACATAGCCAATATTTCATGATAATTTCAAATGGAGTATACTATAAAGATATTGAATCACTATGTTGTACACCTGAGACTAATCTAATATTGCAAGTCAACTACACTTCAGTTAAAAAAGGAGAGGTTAACTGTAGAATAATTGACATCTAAGATGTTGGTTGGCCAGATGTTGGAAAGACAGAAGAAAAATGTACGTAGAAGCTGGCGGGGATGAGACGGTTCTCTTTACACAGGACACCACATCATATCAGCGACAGGCACAGCTGACCACTGCTGCTCTGTGTGTGTGTCCAGGACAGCCACCCAAGAAGTTTCAAAGAGAAGATCCAAGACTGAGTCCCGGGACCTCCCACACCCCCTATGCGACCCACCATCTGCCACGCTTCTCCCATCCTCCCTGCCTCTCATCTCACTCACCAGTAAACAGGTGGAGGAAATGGGATGTTTTCCAGTTCGTGTGTTAAAAGCACACCTCCTCAAAGGCACTACAATGAAGCAAACATGTCATCACTATTTGTACTTATTTCAGTGAAGGAAACCCAGTAGGTTGAATGCATTCTAATGGGGGCTGAGGGGCCCCATCCAGGGTGCTGCAATAGAGATTTCTCACTTAAACAAGGAAAATCTGTCACTCTTTAGGCTGTGT
The DNA here is from genome assembly GCF_055505025.1 of Bos grunniens. Taxonomy (NCBI): domain Eukaryota; kingdom Metazoa; phylum Chordata; class Mammalia; order Artiodactyla; family Bovidae; genus Bos; species Bos grunniens. The sequence continues at coordinate 61,012,169 of NC_141178.1, read as the reverse complement.
CCTAGGAAAGGGCCCTCAGGGGTCAGCACCTCCTCTGATGCTCACAAGCCTCTTGGTCCATCACACCCTCTGACCCAGTAATTTCTCATCTAGGACTTGATTGTGGAGGAAGAATCCAAAATGTAAATAAAGATGCACAAATATCAAACATCTTCTTTAGCACAGAATATCCCACAGGTAACAGAAACATCCATCCAACAAAGTTCTCCCGCTCAGAACCAGAGTGGGTTGCCATTTCCTCTTCCAGGGGATCGTCCCGACCCAGGGATCAACCTGCATCTCCCGCATCTCCTGCACTGGCAGGCAGGTTCTCTGCCACTGTGCCACCTGGGTGCTATTCTCCCGCTCAGAGAGGGCCTGTGGACAGTGACTGGAAGGAAGGGGATGGGACTGGGGGTCCAGGAGAGCCCATCACAGCTGGTGTGCAGGAGACTTCCTGGGCAGGTGGCGACGCAGTCGGAGGTGGGCTGGATGAGGTCCTGAAAACTATGGAAGGCAACGATTCTAGGAGAGGAGGAATCCAGGATGTAGAAGTCAGCCTCACACCCCCGCAAACCCAGAGCCATCTTCCCTAGAGGCTCCGAGCCTCGCCGTGAGCTTTACACACACGAACCACTTCCTCGGTAGGTGCAGAAAGGGGGTGTCACTTCGTGCTGCGCACCTGGAAGTGGCAGAGTGGGACCCCAGGGAGCCCAACCTTCTGCCCTCCTGTACATGCCCACACACGGGGCAGAGACCCCCAGAAGAGCAGTCCAGCTGGCTCTGCACCCGCCTGCCTGTGGCATGGTGACGTATAGACAGACATATCTCACACTGTCCTCTCTCATCCACATAGAACGTTCTCTTCTGGGGCTTCCCTGGTAGCTCAGACGGTAAAGAATCTGCCTGCAATGTAGGAAACTCAGCTTCGATCCCTGGGTCAGGAAGATTCTCTGGAGAAGAAAATAGCAACCCACTCCAGTATTCTCACCTGGAGAATCCCATGGACAGAGGAGCCTGGCAGGTTAAAAGTCCACGGGGTCACAAAGAGTCAGGCATGACTGAGCAACTAAGCACCCATCTTACACTGTCTACTCTTGTCAGAGAGCGTTCTCTTAGAACATAGAACATTCTCTTCTGGGGTCTAGAGACAAGGACTGAATGCCAAGTGTGCCATTTTAGGGAAGAAATTAATCGATACTGTAAAAATGGGCCCATCTCCTCCTGCAAGCATGATGCTTTGCACAGACGTCAGGATGGGGGAGGGTGTGGTTTAGAATCTGGCTTCCAGTCTGTTTCTCAGGCTGGCGCAGCCTCGAGGTGAAACCTGACCCTTCAGAACTATCACCTTGTCCACCAGGCAAACATTTGCTTTCTGCTGGGCTCAAGTCCGTCTTATCAACCTGTTACAAGGAAAAACAAAGAAGCCAGCAGACAAATCTCCCTGGGAAAGTCCAGAGTCCACCATTCACGCACACATCACTCAATCTTTCAAGAAAACAAAGATGTTCCCCCTCCAGACATCCGTTTACCAGGTGCATTTAAACTTTCATTAGAAGGAAAGCAAAAAGAACCAGGAAATCTCTGAAAATAACAACCATAAAGAAAAAGACTGGAAAAGTGGTAGAAATGACAGTCCTGACATGTTGCGAGGGGAGTCCCCACCCGCATCATTTTGTCTGTCATCCAGCACTGGGGCTCGAGGGGTCATGACCCGGCAAAGGAGGAGGAATGATGGCCATAAGTGAGCCCAACCTCGGAGCCCTGGAGTCCGAGCCCAGCAGCTGAGCAGAGAGACGGCCGCAGCCAGCAGAGCACCGAGCACCGCTGAAGGACGGCGACCACTACCAGGCCGGCCCAGCCCATCTGTCAGAAACACCAGGTCCACAGGCCACAGCAGCAGACAGTACTAAAAGTGAAAGTGACAGGCAGGCCGAGGCCACTTGCTAGAACAGGAAGAGGCAGCAGCGGACCGGTTTCCTATCATTAAATGTACTGACAACACTCCATTCATCTTTAGCACCTGTTGTTCCTTCCACTCTCTGGTTCACCACGAACGAGAGAGTTTTATTTACAAAGACGTGTGTGTACCCAGACCCGGCCTTCCGCCCGCTGTGAACCAGGCAGAGTTTGTCTTGGGTGCCCTCCCTGCCAGCTGGCCACCGCCGCAGCTGCTCTGTCCCCCGCATTCCTGCCGCCAAAACCCCACTCAGAGCCTCTGCTCATTCTCCTCACCTCACAACGGTTTCTTCAACACCTAGAATGCAAATCGCGGTGCTGAACAAGAGGTGAGGGTTTAGAGAAGCTGGGAAATTCAGCCATTCGATTGGCATGCAGGTGAGGGACACAAACACAGTCACTGGAGAACCAAGCACAGACCTTTTAGTGGTCTGAAATGTGCAAGAACATGGCCATGAAACCCCAGAGGCAGCAGAGTCCATCCCGAATGGCGAGACTTGAAAAGCCCTAGGGAAGAAGGAGAGCAAACTCTGGCCTGAAGACGGAAAGGGCTGGGTGGGATTCTGACCGGCAGAACAGAGGAGAAGCCAAGGTATGGGATTGGGATGTTCGGGCAGGGGTAGAGAGGCTGCAGACCACAAGTTGTTTTGAATTCTGGATCCATCAAAACCTGCCTGTTTGAACTCAGAGACTAAGCCTCTCTGAGCCTCCATTGCTCATCTGCAAAATTAAAATGTGCACACCACCTAATTACTGAGGACCTTATAAGGGGCAAGCTCTGATCATGGTGTTAAGGGCATAATTAAATTCAGAATATCTTCCTCAGAGGGTTTATGTTAGGACTGAAGAACTGTGAAGAATTTAGCACAGTATCCAGCAAGAAGCATTTTCAGTCAATAGCTGTTGATGTCTTTGAGGGTGGTGATGAAGTGGGTGGTGGGGGTGGTGATGGAGGAGATGAAGTGGGTAGTGATGGTGGTGAAGCGGATGGTGATGGAGGTGGTGAAGTGAGTGGGGGTGGTGCAGTGGGTGGTGAGGCTGGTAATGGAGGGGATGAAGTGGGTGGTGGGGTGGTGATGGAGGTGGTGAAGTGGGTGGTGATGGAGATGATGGGGGTGGTGATGGAGGTATGAAGTGGGTGGTGATCGAGGGTGAAGTAGCTGCTGGGCCAGGATGCCATATTTAAAATCCTGCATCAGTGATTCATCAACCTCCCAAGAGGCACCTGGATCAGTCCCCAGCTCAGTGAAGCCACAAGATACAGGATTCACTCCATGCATCCACTCCACCCACCTCTGCGTCCTCCCAGGACCATCCTCATTGGTGAGAAAACAAGAGGGGAACACGCAGAGGTGAGGGGCTGAGTCTGCAGTGAGAGAGGAGGGCTCCCCATGGGGACCACCTGCCCACCCCAGGGTTCGTGTGACCCAGAGAATCACGTCTCCTTTCCTCTCTCTTCTCCCATTCTGCTCAATCTCCATCAGTGGCTGCAATAAGAGTTAACGTGAGACGTCTCTAATCTTTCTGTCTTCCCTTTCTGTCTTCCTGTTCAGCCAAGAAAAACAACTGCAGTTCAGTTCTCAGGGTTGTCCACGTCTTTCCTGTGATGTTTGTGAAGGTTAAAAGATACGACAGGTGCCATCACCACACACCTTGCTCAAATGTGAGGGTCAGGTGGTCCAGTCTCTTCCTCTGGCTTCTACACTCAGTGTTTCAAAAACATGGCATGGGGTTATATATGATTCTTTCTAGTTTCTCTTCTTTACTTATTTTTGGTAATTTTTATACTTCACTCTATTATCTTACTGTGAATTTTCCCAATGATATTTTTAAAGATTAATTTTTAATATTTTCTTCCAGAAAATGTTGCCAACTGGTTTTTGGCTACTCAATTTTCTCATCTATAAAATGTGAACATAATGGTATCTATCCAGAGGGACCTGAAGCTCAAAGGAGATAAGAATTGTAAAGCACTGTGAATGGCCCCGATCAATAATAAAACCACACAACAAACTAGAGTAAATACTAGCAATACTGTATCTCTCTAGACTGTGAATCTCTGAATAAAGCAGTTCAAAAAAGATAAGTGCTACCTCTTGGCAACCATCGTAGCAATAATGGATACAAGCAAGAATCATCAATAAATGTTCAAACCAGTGAGATAAAAATCAGATGGGAAAAGAGGATCTTTGCATAGTCTCAAAACACCTTCCCAGAAGATATTAACACTTAAAAGGGGAAAAATAGTAGCCTTGCTGTGAAGAACTCCTCACCCACTTAAACAGACCATTAATGCGGCAAATTAGTATTCATTGCTCCTGACACAAAGTGTGGAGAACACAGCATCTCTTGCGTGGTTGTCCTGCCAAAGATGGACACCTTGAATCAAATCACGAGGACCCATCAGACAAGCCCAAACTGAGGGGCATTTTACACAATTAACTGGCCTCCGCTCTTCACAGATCACTCAGTCGTGTCCGACTCTTTGCGACCCCATGGTCTGTCCATGGGATTCTCCAGGCAAGCATACTGGAGTGGGTTGCCATGCCGTCCTTCAGGAGAGCTTCCCAACCCAGGGATCGAACCCCAGTCTCCCACATTGCAGGCAGATTCTTCACCATCTCAGCTACCAGGGAAGCCCTCCACTCTTTAAAAATGTGACAACCATGAAATGTAAAGACTGAGGGCGTGTTCCTGAATAAAAGACACTAGAGACACACAACAGTTCAATTCAAAACCCTGGGCTGGATCCTGCACAATTTTTGTTTTTATTTTTTTGCCATATGGACATTATTGGGATAACTGGCAAGTTCTGAATAAAGTTCGTAGCTTGGATCCCTGCTAACTGTTTAATTTTGGTCTGGCATCGTGGGAAGGTCAGGTAAGATCCACATATTTTGGAACACATGCTATGATTGTCAGTGGGAAAAGGGGTCATGTCTAGATCCTACCACAACAGTTTCAGGAAAAATTAATTTGTGCCCATAAGAAGATGTGCATATAAATACAGAAAGAGAGAGAGAAAGCAAATTTGGTAAAATGTACACAATTGGAAAATCTTGGTGAACTGTATTCAGAACTTCTTGATACTTAATGATTTCGTCTCGATACTTATAAGTTTGAACTTGTTTCAAAATAAAAAGTTTTGGGCTTTCCTGGTAGTTCAGTGGTTAAGAATCCACCTGCCAAGGCAGGGGACATGGGTTCAGTCCCTGGTCTGAGAAGATTCCACACGCTGCAGAGCAGCTAAGCCCGAGCACTGCAGCTACTGAACTCACACTCTAGGGCCTACAGGAGCCCGTGTGCCCTAGCGCCTGTGCTCCCCAGCAAGAGAAGCCCCACAGTAAGAAGCCGGGCACTGCAACAAAGAGTAACCTCTGCTTGCCACAACTAGAGAAGAGTCCAAGCAGCAAGGAAGACCCAGCGCAGGCAAAAATTTTTTAAATAAATAAAATTTTTGAAAAGCTTTGAAACATCAGCACCAAAGCAAGCTCTCCTTAGAGACAAGTCGGTGTCTTGGAGACAGTGCAACAGGATTTTCATCCTAACTCCAGCTCTCACCAGTTCTATGGTCTTGAAAACGTTCCTTACTTCCCTACAAGTCTAGGTTCGTCACCTGTGCCATGGAGATGATAATAACAACCGTTAAGGGCTCTTGAGAGAATGAAACGAAATCATACATGGAAATGAGACCCGTGTGTGACATGAAACAGGGCTGGGATCCGTGTTAAAAGAATGAGCGGCAGTAACAGGCGAGTGAGGAGCTTGCAGCCTGTGGAGCGGACACTCCTCTCACTCTTTCTCTGGCTTCCTAACATCCTGCCTCTGAACAGATACAGAGCAGGCGACATGAGGGATGTAGAGGAGGAAAGAAAGGGGGACAAAACGAGGTGTGTCCCCCAAAACTCATCATTCTGTTTTCCTGAACTAACTAACTTAGCAGACAATACGGAGCAGAGGGGTGGGAGGAGAAGCAAACGAAGTCCACCCTTCCCATTGTGCCCCCTTGGCATTTTAAGAGCTTTAACTCAATCTTGGATATTTCTACCACTTTTCTGTATTTTCTGTGAAGATAAGAATATCAACTTCTGTTTCATGTTTAACCAAAGAATTAACTAAAAAAGCAAATTCAACAACAAGGTCCTACTGCATAGCACAAGGAACTCTATTCAGTATCCTGTGATAAACCGTGTGGAAAAGAATATATACATATAATAGAACCATGTTCGCTGAACAGTAGAAATTAACACAAGTACCCAGGTGGCGCTAGTGATAAAGAATCGCTTGCCAATGCAGGAGACACAGGTTCGATCCCTGGGTCAGTAAGATCCCCTGGAGAAGGAAATGGCAATCCACTCCAGTATTACTGCCTGGAAAATCCCACAGACAGAGGACCCTGGAGGGCGACAGTACATGGGGTCACAAAGAGTCAGACATGACTGAGCACAGACATGCACACACACAGATATTAACACATCGTAAATCAACTATATTTCAATAAAATAAATTCAAAACAGTAAACAGATAAAAACAAAACTCAGTTCTACAGATATACTTTAATGCTCAGTCTCTATTCTATACAATAAAAGTATAAATATATACACATTTGAAAAAGAAAAAAACTATCCTTCAGGATCTTTCACGTATTCAAAGCAACTTACAACCCATAACTTTGCTACCTGTTCCAGAGTTAGTTACCGTGTTGACCAATTGTTATGTTATGACCTCAGAGCCATAATTACATTTATGCCTCTTGAACAAGCTGATGAAAAGAAACATTTGCTTAAGGCTCCCATCAATGAATGCAGAGCTTAGACTAGTCTTTAGCTTATACAAACATTAAGCTTATTAATTCAGAATATTCATTTAGTTATTGAAACAGGATGACAAAACTGTACAGCGAAAGACTGAGTCTCTATTACACACATTAGCTTTGCACGAAAACCCGCTAGCTCAGGAAATGCCTCAGCCTGAGGATTCATATGCCTCTTTGAATTTTTTTAAACTGTGATTTAGGTATCAAAACCCTATCACCAATGTCCATCAATGCACAGAGAGACTATAAATGATGAAGATAAGTCCACCATGATTAAGAACTCTCCAGCTGGATTTCAGCTTAAGAAATTCTGAAACTGCCTATGTGTGGTCCACGCCAACAGTCACAGCATCCTTTAATTAAAAGCCAGTGATATGACTCATACCACCTGTTTCCTTGATCCTGCTCTATTCCTATTTTGGTCAGAGTTCTCTTTGGAGGATTTAAACTTTTATGAAAACAAATAGCAAATATTTATTCAAATTGATTACTATTGTTTCACACCCCAAAAACAACATTTCCTATTATAAAATTACGTTCATCTCCATTAATTTTAACAAGCCAAGGATTATTTAAAGTGATAATCACAGTGTAACTGTAGCTGATGGAAAGGCTGCTAGTTAAAGGAACTGTATATAAAAATATATACTTCCATGAATGCTTATTATATATGTGTGTGTGCATGAATATGCCCAGTTGTGTATGACTCTTTGCGGCCCCATGGATTGCAGCCCGCCAGGCACCTCCATCCATGAAATTCTCCAGGCAAGAATACTGGAGCAGGTTGCCCTTTCCTTCTCCAGGGGTTCTTCCTGACTCAGGGATTGAACCTATGTTTCTTGCATTTCTTGCATGGGCAGGCAGATTTTTTACCACTGTGCCACCTGGGAAGCCCTATTATATATATAATCCTTATTTAAATTTGTTATAGACTCATGAAAGTGACTTTTTAAAAATTTGCTTACTTAGACACATTGCAATGAGATGTTCATGTCCCAGTGAGTGTATCAGACAGAATGAAATATAACAAATGCAGGGAGAGGGGAATGATGAGAGGTAGGGGAGAGGGTTGGAGAGGGGTGGTCTGGATGACAAAAGAGTCACTGCTCAGCTCTCTGGACTCTGAGTGCAGCGTGGAGTCAACAGGGAGACTTCCACAGAAGCCCCATGCTCAGGCAGCAACCTGCTGCCATCTGAGATTCCCACCGGTGGGATGCACAGGCTGTATATTCTATTGCCCTATTTGTCAATCAGTCCAGCCACTAGTCCATCACCGTGAGGAAAAGAACCAAGAAAAAGAAGAAAAGAATTGCCTAACTGTACTCCTACCTAGATGAGGTGAAGTGTTTCACTTTACACAAAACACAGAAGGCATCAATGTGGAGTCCAGGAACCTTTGCAGACCAAGGCTCAGTCCTCTGATCTCTCCTCCCCCTCTGCTCTTCAGGAGCAACTTGGGGCTGGAAACAAGCCTGGCAGAACAAAACTTTACTTGTGGCTTCATGGCGGGTCACAGTGGACATGACCTGAGATGGGGGCGGATGTGACAGCCATTGGGGACCCCCAGGCACCATGCAGGCCAGTGGTGGTGGCAACAATCTGTACCCTGAGGAGTTCTTGGGGGTGACGTGAAGTAAGAGTTTGTAGCTAAAGAGTCTGCCGAGGAGCCCTGAGCAGGAATTCAGTGGATCCCAGGAGTTAGGCAGATCCCAGGACCTGGATCCCTCCCCCCAGTTTAAATGCGAGCTTGACTCAGTGAGCCCGCTGGCCACCATCGGAAGTCTGAATCGGAAGTCTGAACCTCCAGGTGGATGTCTTAGTGTGAAATCCATCCATCTTTTCACCCACATCAGCCTCTCACATGAAGCCTTTGGTGTCTCTCCTTCAGCTACACACATGACTCATGCAGGGAAGTGAAGTGACTGGAGCTCAAGGGCACTTTGACTGGAACCAGATGAACTGTCCTGGTTGTCTGGGAAACCCTTGAAGACAACCATACTCGATGTGTCAGATATCGGAAGTCAACGGGAGCCAAAGTCACTTCAAAGGTAAATCCAAGAAAGCTAACGGCAAAAGAAGGACACTTGGCTTGCAAGAGCAGCTCCAGTTTCCTATGGGCTCATGAACTTTGGGAAAGAGAAATGTTTTGCAATCCTAATTAGCCAAGAAGAATGATCATCTTAAATGCTACCTTCCAGATTACAGGAGAAGATTCAGTATAAAGACACTGAGAGTCCCTCAATATTTTTGCTGGGACCAGTAAACTCAGACAAGATGGCTGGATGGCATCAGTGACTTAATGGGCATAAGTTTGAACAAACTCCAGGAGGTGCTGAAGGACAGGGCAGCCTGGCATGCTGCAGTCCATGGGGTCGCAAAGGGTCAGACATGACTGAGCGACTGAATAACAATAACATTAAACTCGAGTTTTCACAATAACCCTGTGATGAAATAGAACATGTTTTAATAAACTGTCCCTCTAAATCCTTTAGGGTTTTGTTTCAGTTTAGTCTGTCTGATTCTATCCAGATTTCCAATGTAAAATGTATGTCAAATATTGAGTATATTGAGTATTACATGTGGCTTTTCTTAAGAACATAAAATGTTTGCTGTAGTCATTTTGAGGAGAAAAAATTTAAAAATTTAACAAGCAAAGCAATGTGTTATCATTTTCTTCAAAGAAATGTGGACTTAATGAAAACCTACCCAAAGCTGCATTTTGCATCAAATGCTGTTTTGTAAGGGTTATTCCGTGAGTCTGAATTATGATTTTATTACAATATTTTCCAACAGAAAAATCACCCTGAAAAGCTTCATAATGAAAATGTGCACATATTACTGGTATTTGCACTCACAGAGCCTTTTGTAACAAAATCAATCAAAAGTAAAAATCAGTGCAAATACCTCTGACAAGGAGATCAAGTTTTCTCTTCACCCCTCAACACTTTCACAGTGAGACAACTATTCAGGGATTAACATGTTTGGGCCTTTTAACAATTTATTTTAGAGGTATATGAGTTCGGGGGAGGACATTGTCCAAAAAGTACTATGATCATACACACATTTTCACTTTAGATTTTTAGACATCTGGTCAGAATGCTTTGCGTTCATTGCTCTGCGCTGCCCCCTGCTGGTGATGTCCTGTAAATGGCCTCAGGACACAATCTGGTACCACAGTGACTTCGACCCGCCCACAAGCCCACCTGAATTTATAATTACCTTACTTAAGGGCCCTATTTCTGAAGGTGATGTACAAAGCTGTATTTTGTTTTACTTTTAATTAATTTTTATTTGATTACAGTTGCTTTACAATGCTATGTTAGTTTCTGCTGCACAGCAAAGTGAATCGGCTCTACGTATACATATCTCCACTCTTTCGGATTCCCTTTCCATTTAGGCCAACACAAAGATCTGAGTAGAGTTCCCTAACAAAGCTGTATTTTAATGTTAAATGTTTAAAGAAATAATTAAGGTAAAACTTTTCTTAAGTTGAGGACCTATGATTAGTTTTTATTGCATGTTGAAGATAAAGCTTTTCCCAGAGAATGTATTCAATCACAAGGAACTAATGACAAACCAAGGACACTAGTTTGGTGGTGCTAGTGGTAAAGAACCCGCCTGCCAATGCAGGAGACGTAAGAGATATGGGTTCAATCCCTGGGTTGGGGAGATCTCCTGGAGGAGGGCCTGGCAACCCACCCTAGTACTCTTGCCTGGAGAATCCCATGTCCCATGGACAGAGAAGCCTGGTGGGATACAGTCCATGGGGTTGCAAAGAGTTGGACACAACTGAATTGATTTAGCACGCAGCACCCAAGGACACTACTTTATCTAAAAATAAATGGTTATGAAATCGGTAAAGAAAAAAGTATTATTCTGAACTTATCGAGGATGGTTTTATGAGGAATGTCATCGTTTTATCTCAACTGCACCACCACAGCTCACAGGAGAATCGCTGCTTTTGCGTTACTCATTCTAAGATGACCGAAAGGGGGCATTCCAATTAACTTGACAGCAATCTGTCTGAACTAGAAAGATCAAGGTTCCAAGTTGTAAACAACAAATGCATCCCACCAATTGTTCAAAAACCAGAAGCTTGACCCCATGAGAACACTTGCAACATAACAACTTCTACCTGCCTTATAATTGCCTTGTTTTACCCACCACTGTGAGACACAGCACTGACTCGGTCCTGAGAACTGCCAGCTTGACCTTTTCAGTCTGCTGGAAAGAAGATCTCGTTACAGTGCTCATGTTATGTATATGGAACCTGCCCACAAGTAACTGTTACTGACACTCTGCTTCAGAAATGCATCCAGAAGCCCAAATACCAGGACGTGACCAATGCAATCTTTGTCCCTCTGAGCTTCATCCACAGTACCTCCTGGAGAGTCTTAAATGGTGTTCATTTCTAACAACTGAAACTAGCTAGGGATTTTTAAAATGTTCTTACTGCTCAAGGAAAGAGCCCTAAAGCTTGATGCCTTGGTGCAAAATGTACTCCAGAAAAGAAACACACAGAGTGGAGATGGTGCAGGTCCCCTACAGTGACAAACAAATGGCTCCAGCACGCAACACGTCTTCATGTTTGATGCTTATTATATGTAAGCACCAGATGCACTTCTCATCTGAGTGCCGTAAAAGTGATTCTTTAAGAATTCTAAATAGAAAATGAGTCAGTCCCAGTGCAAATACAAACCTAAAAAGAATTCCATACTGTACAAGTAACATTTGCAGCATTAAACACATGGATGTTTTAGGAGACCTTCCTGCCGGACCCCACAAACCCTCTGGTGTTCCGCCCATGTGCTCTGAGACTCTGAAACAGCCCCTGGTGACCCCGACCTGGTCACCGCAGACTAGGGCCACAGGCTGAGTCCATGCCTGTGGGGGGAGGGGTGGGAACTGGACTCTCCTGGCTCCCCACCCACCCCTATCCATCCTGCATCAGGGCTCTGTGTTTCCCCAAAGCTCACCCAGTGTGATGTCATGATATAATTTGACTCTACTTTTCACCGTGTTTTCTTTTCTTACCTTTACCTGGAGAATCTCTGCCAGATGTGTAGAAAGTTATCTTTTGCGGGATATATTCCAAAATGCTCTTATGCTGTTTCTCTTAGGGTTTCTCCACACGGCCCCATTCAGAGATGCTATCGCTTTCTATGGGAGAGAAAAAAAAAATGTGCACAGGAAAATGATCACTATAAAATCACGGATTCTTAAATCAGATCTAAAGAAATGTCAAACCCAGGGGAAAAGCACCTGGGGAAACTCCATGAGGCATGGGTTTGGGGTGGGAGGTAGGAATCTTCTCTCCTCTTGTAGCTTTGTTAAAAGCTGTATTTTCCCAGATGTAAAGCAGTGACCGTTATCTCACTAGCGTTTTCTCCTCACCTCCAGTGTTCCGGGGAGGTCACATTCTGTAAAAAACATCCTGCCTTTCTCCCCACAAAAAAGTTCCATGGAGTTTCAGAATGCAGAAGCTGCAACTCGGTAACTCCGCTCTGGGTTATTTACCACTCGCACAAAGAAAATGCTGTCTATTCAGAACTCATTTCAAAACTCTTTTCACGGCGAGCGGGGAACAAGCGGGCTCATGTCCGAGTGCAGACCCATCCCCGGCGCCGCGTGGCACGGCGCGCTCCTACAAGGACCTGTTGTGCGCGCGCGCGGGGCGGAGGGCCCTCCCAGCCCAGGGTCTCTGGCTTGCCTGCCCCGGGTTTGTCAGGAGGCGGCCCTCGCCCCGCAGGTTCACCCTGACACCGCAAGGGCGGCTCCTGGCCCCCAGGCCTGGGGGTGAGGCCTGACCTGGATGCCTGGATGCGGAGTGCGGCCTCGGGGAAAGTTGTTTAAACCCCGTGGAGTTCGGTTTCTTTTGTTTTCTGATCTCAGTCATCATGCCCTCTTTTGTTAGGTTTGAAGTGAACTCACCCAGAATTTGAACCTCAGGCCCTTAGGATTCCAGGGAGCCTAGACCTGAGGCCACCGCTCAGACCTCACCACAACCCCCTGCATCCCCAGGCAGAGGCAGACGCAAGAAGAAGGGTCCAGGGGCTCCTTCTAGGTTCAGGACCCTTCCCGGACCAAGAATACAGAAAGGATTGGTGAGGGCAGGACCAGGAGGCCAGAGACGGTCGCCCAGGCAGGCTCTGCAGGACTGGGGTGGGGCTGCCTTCTGACTCGGGTCCAGGTGAGGAGCTTGGGCCTGTCCCCTGTGGTTGGGACCAGGTGGGAGCAACGAAGCGGCTCAGAAGCCTGAGCCCGCTGTGCATTGGGTGGGCCAGAACCCCCAGAGGAGCCACAGACTACCCTGGGGCTTGCGCAGAGTGGAGATGGGGGACAGGGGTGCTGGGGGACAGGGGCACCCCCGCCTGGGGGGTAGGACATGGAGGAGAGGTCCCAGGCCCAGGTGTGTGTGTGTGTCCCTGGGCCAACAGGAGTTATCTGTCCAGTGGGGCCCCCTAGAGAGAGGAAAGGGCCTGACAGGAGGAGGCAGGAGGGACCACGGGCCAGGCGGGGCTGAGGAAAGCGCATGGCGGGGGTGGTACCCGGGACCCAGGAAGTAAGAGGCATATTCCCCTCCACCTCGGATCAGGGAGACTCGGAGAATGAGGAGCCTTGCTGCCCAGAACTGCCAAAGACTCAGTGCTTTAGAAAGTCCATTGAGAGAGGGCTGGCTCAAACCATCTGCCAGGGCAGAAAACAGGACACCTGCCCGCCAGGTAAGAAAGGGCTGGGGCTTTTACCTCTGACACCTCCCCACACACAACACACACACACACACACACACACACACTCATACACACACACCACAGGTGTGGCAGGGATATGCTCCCCAACACACACACACACACACACTCATACACACACATGTCCAGTGGGCAGGGGTATGCCCTCCCAACACACACACACACACACACACAACAGCCATGGCAGTGGGGCAGTGAAATGGGGACGGAGCTGCAGTGAAAAGGCAGAAGGATTTGCCAGCCCAGCTGCAGGCAGACAGGCCCCAGGAGGACCTGGGATGAGGTCAAGCTAAGTAGTCAAGGCCAGTGTTGACCAGCGCCTGGGCCCAGACATTGCAAGAGCTAAAATGAGACTATTTCTGTGACTCCAACTGGCCAGAGGAGCTTTTGTATCATCTGAGAACAAGCAGAAGAGCTGGGGACCCGCGAGTTTTCACTCCAGGGTTGAGGATATTGGTCCCAGTGAACAAAGCTGACAGCAGTGGGGGGAATGTACCTTGTGTTTCGGTTCTTTCAAGGGTAGTGCTTTTTCAGCCTATGGATTACTGAAGCAACACCTGATTAAACCCTTCTGCCAGCCTAGAAGTTCCAGGAGTCAGGGACCCTGTGTCACCGCACCTGGCACATGATAGCCGACTGGCTGCCTCACCTGTTCTTAGCTGATTGTCTTAAACTTTCCTGTCCATTGTGGTCTTTCTAGAGAAATCTAGATGCACATACTGTCTCAGAAACCTTTTGATCACCTCTAAGACATGGGCTTCCCTGGTAGCTCAGTTGTTTAAAGAGTCTGCTTGCAGTGCAGGAAATGCAGGTTCAAGCCCTGGGTCAGGAAGATTCCCCTGGAGAAGGCAACCCACTCCAGTATTCTTGCCTAGAAAATCCCATGGACAGAGGAGCCTGGCAGGCTACCAGTCGATGGGGTCACAAAGAGTTGGACACGACCAAGTGACTAACACTTTCACTTTTAAAACATTCTTAATAATAATTTTTTTCTTGCTACCACTTTCTGACCCATCACTTTCAGAGAACCTCACATATGCTAGAGTATTATTCCACATACAGAAGTATTATTCCACATGGAGAGGGCCCACACTTTTTTTGCAAATTTGATTGTTAGTAATCCAAAGAAGACCAATGAAATAAGACCTCAGCAAGCTCACCCAAGAAGCTCGGAGCACAACAGAAAATCCACCAACTTCTCTTGTGAGCTTCTTTTTCTAGATCCACATCAACTCTTTGTCTCCAGAGGAGAAAAAAGACACCAGCACTCTCTGGGACCTCCCTGTCCATATATGTTTGCATCATTCCCCTTCGTGGGTGAATTCCTGAGAAGGCCCTTCCCTGTTACATTCTCTTCTGGGTTGCAGACAAGTTGAAGTATTTTGAGTAACACAGAAACAATTTGTCTTTGGCCAAAAGAGAAACTCGGGGGAAGGAAAAAAAAAAACAGGCCAGCCTACTTGTAAGCTTCGCAAACGGAGCAGGTTTGGGCATAGCAGATGCAGGCACAGTTTTGGAATCCACAATATGCCATTCATGTCTCACGAGACGACGGGACATCTTCAAATGTTGTTGCCGAACCAACGCGGGGAAACATGCTTGCTGCTTACCCAAAACAAGCTTCAACAAAGTCCAACTTCTCCTGCTGCAAATTTGCAGAGGGGAAGGTTTTCCCTACGTGGAGTTTTGAACTCTTTTTTTGTTCATTTGCTAAGTGAGGACGAGTTGTCTGGGAGCACATTTGGAGAGGTGGGATTCTTACCTTATGAAATGTGGATCCAGGACAAAAACAGTCATCACTCAAGAAACTCAGGAAGAGCTAAGGTAAAGACCCTTCCTCAAGTTCAGAATGGGAGTGTGTGCCGAGGGGTCAGTGATGTGAAACATACAGGCATTCAACAGCCATCTTTGGAGCCAAGGAAACACTTGTAATTCATCCTCTTTTGGTATTGAAAGACTTCCTGCCTTTCCTTAACGAATGCCCTTCACACTGTCTGCTTTCCTGCGTCTTTGTACATGGGACCTAACTTCCAGGCGTGTGTGTGTGTGTGTGCACACGCACAGTAGCTCAGTCGTGTCTCTTTGCGATCCCATGGACTGTAGCCCGCCAGGCTCCTCTGTCCATGGGATTCTCCAGGTAATAATACTGGAGTGGGTTGCCAGGCTCTCCTCCCAGGGATCTTCCAGACCCAGGGACTGAATGTGCGTCTCTTGCATCTCCTTCACTGGCAGGTGGGTTCTTTATGACTAGTGTCCCCTGTGAAGCCACTTCCAGGCCTAGGACCAGACAAACTTCACAAAGGAAGTTGAGGACCCTCACTGGGGCCAAGTCTAGGGACCGCTGTCTTGGGGAGAAGCACCCACCCAGGGAGTCTGCTGATTCTGAGCTCTCTGCTGTTCTCTCTTCACCGAGACAAAAGCCAAAATACAGAGACCTGACTCTCAGTCCAGAGGCACATCCCAGTGGTTCACGCGTCAACTCTCCCAGCCAGATACTCTGCCCTCCGCCCCGGCTTCCAAAGCACGTGGACAAAGTGTAACGTCACCGGCACCTGGAATTTAGGGCTCTGTGCTCTGGGAAAGCTGGACTTGCAGATTTCCATCTACAGACAATAGAGGTCCATGCACAGGAGCATCCTAGCAAGATGGCAGCATGCAGACATCCTTCCACAAAATGTGAACTGACTGCTTCCAAGAGCTCATCAGCGGATTGTTGTTTAGTCACTCAGTCGTATCCAATTCTTATGACCCTGGGGACTGTGGCCCACAAGGCTCCTCTGTCTATGGGATTCTCCAGGTAAGAATACTGGAGTCGGTTGCCATTTCCTTCTCTAGAGGATCTTCCCAACCCAGGAATTGAACCTACGTCTCCTGCATTGGCAGGCAGCTTCTTTACCACTGAGCGACCAGGGAAGCCCATCATAAGTGGATTCAAGTGCCACTTTACTAAGTACTCATTTTTCACACTATCCTTAAAACTATCATATAGCCGTGTTCTGTTCAGAAACAACTGCTGCCTAGGGTTTCTAGTTTTGTTTCGGTTTTTTTTCTGGAATATTGCATTTATTCGAATCAGAGGATTGAATGGCAAAGGTTGGCCTAACATTTATCCTCAAATAGAGACTCCAGCAGGAGTAATACAACAAGGTGATAACTGAATAATTATTGGCGAGGATGTCATTTCTCAGAAGGACGGCACCCAAGCAGCACAGGGAGTGAGCACTCATGCTCTGAGCCCGTGGCTCTAATTATCAGCCTCTGAAGATGCCTTTTGGAGTCTGCAGGCAGCACTGGCAAAGATGAAAGGGAACAGCAAACGCTTCCCTGGCAGCTTGCAGATACAGACAACACTCCGGGCCCCAGGTCCGTGGGCAGCAGCAAACAGACTTGGCGGTCAGGCTGGGTCACCTCCTCTGGCTTCAAGGAGGTAAGGCTGGCAGAGCTTGTGGCCTCGCGTCTCCAGCACCCCAAACCCAGGACCAGGGAGCCCACAGCTTTGGAGTCTTTGCCCTTGAACCACGTGCCAGTTTTTAAAATTATTCTTTGAGAAACCAGTGGGTGGGCACAGATGGGAAGTGGGAAGCTGCAAAGGGAAGAAGATGGTGTTGGAACGGAACGCAGGACCGCACGCCTCTGTGGGCGCGTCCCCATGGGCGCGTCCCCTGCAGGCAGACCGGGATGCACCCTGATGCCCACGCCCAGAGGACTGAGACCACCACCCCATCCCAACCCCCTCCACCCCCACAACACACCTGACTACCATCAAGCCCACGGCCTCCGGTTCAGCAGGCAGCCTGCAGGCTGTTCTATGCACACAGCAAATATTTTAAAAACACAACAGGTTAAAAAAAAGTGATTAGAACTGCTCTAAAATGTTGTGAAAACATCATTGGTTCAACAACATTTTATATGTGCATTTTGGTGCCTTAAATTAAAAAAAGAAAGAAAGAAAGAAAGCCTCCTAGCTTCCCGCCTTGCTCTGTGCAAGGAAGGAGTTCACCTCAACACATCCAGAAAATGCAGCTGTTTCCCAAGGAAACACATGTGGGAGGAAGCCTGCTGAGAAGAGAGCAGGAGCGGCTGGCTTCAGAGCTGGTGTCGGCACAGCTCACGGCCGCACTCATCCACACGCTGTCCTCTTTAGGGGCAGCTGTGCTCGAGAGGACTGCTCGCTGCAGCCCTGGGCTGTATCGGCTCCCTGATGTTTGGGAGAAGACCCGTGGGGGAGGGGGAACTTAGGAGCGAGCCTCCATCTCAGGCTTCCTGCCGGCTCTCAATACCCAGGACCTCCCCAAACCCAGACTCACCTCCCTTGGGAAAAGATGGGCAGGACTCAGGGGTCTCCCAAACCAGAGGCCACAGTGCCCAGCCCACTGTCCTTCTTCTTCAGGCCAGACGGGCTCCCCACTCCATGCAGTTCCGCACCTCCACACACACCCCACCAACAGGAGAGGCCAGCTCAGACCCGGCCGAGGCCAGGGCGCTAAAGTAAAAGCCCCTGAGCTGAAGTTCCTTGAGAAGACCTTGGGCACACAGTCGCTGACAGTGTTTAAGCTTTGACGGCAGCAGAGCCTTGCCTTTCCCTAAATGCCGAAATATGACCCCAAAACCTGCAGGAGACAAGTTCCCCTGATGAACACGGTGGTGGACTAGAGCCTGGCGGGCTGTCATCCGTAGCGCCACAAAGAGGCGGGCACGACTGAAGCGACTTCGCGCACACACACAGGGCTCTCCTGTAAGAGGAGCTCCGGGAAGGAGGTGGAATCCGGGGACAGTGTGGGGACCAGGGACGGGGCAGCGGCCAGGTGAAGAGGGAAAGCTAGGCTCCTGGTGGCATGGGCTCCGGCTTCGGAGACTGGGTTGCCTCACCTGTACACCTGTTCCCAGCCCTTGTTAATATTCCTTCTATGTATAGAGCAATAGGCCTCAGGGAATATTTCCAGGGGAAATTAAAACGTGATTTGTAAGTAACACAAGATCACATACTCGACGGCCTGTGTACAAACCTGGGCTGGGCTCCACTTTCCCTTCCTACATTTTATGTGTTTCTGCCTTTTGCTCCCAAAGAAGAGCACTTCTCTCCCCCAGTCTACCACACCATTTTAATTTTTTTAAAATGCATTACAATTTTCCAAAATTACTTATTTTTTCCCTTTTTTTGTAACATCCCTTGCTAATGAAGTTTTTAAAGACTAATTCAGTCATCTTGGTGATGAATGAAGATTTTCACTCAAGATCTTAAAAATATGACAAATACATGTAAAGCAAATATGTAATATTTTGAGTTACAGTCAAAGCCTGTGGATAGTTTGAGCTGATGAAGAAGCTCTGCTGGAAAAGACTTTTTACTCGGGTTCTGCCTCTATTTTATGTTATTTGTCATAGCTCAGTCACTTACTCTGCCTTTGAAAGTAGTTAACAGCCCAGAGCTCCCACACCTGCCTGGGTCGCAATGAAGAAAGCCACACCACTGGCTCAGGGGGGCCGTCCTGGGCCCTTTGCCACTGACTGGCCAGGTGATCGGAGTCAGTTGAGAGGTATATGTGACTCATAGATCTCCTCTCAACTAAGCAGAAAATCTAAACCCAGACAGCCATCACCAAGCAGGCCCTAACAATTAGTCTTGCGTCAACACAGTGTGTTCACAGGCTGTAGGCCATGTACCCACCACTGCCCACCTGCCCACACTCTACGCTGGAGTGGGACTCACCCCATGTGTCCCTGTCCATCAGAATTCAGGAAAAGAGGAAGAACACTCATATCTCCGACCTTCCCACCCTCACTCACCACCAACTCTCTGTAAAGGGGGCTGCTGCTGCTAAGTCGCTTCAGTCGTGTCCAACTCTGTGCGATCCCACAGACGGCAGCCCACCAGGCTCCACCGTCCCTGGGATTCTCCAGGCAAGAACACTGGAGTGGGTTGTCATTTCCTTCTCTAATGCATGAAAGTGAAAAGTGAAAGAGAAGTCACTCAGTCGTGTCCGACTCTTAGCGACCCCATGGACTGGAATGGGTTGCCATTTCCTACTCCATGTAAAGAGGGAACTTATGTATTAATATTGAATCGTTGGCCCCTAAGCCTCATTCCCTTCAGTCCCAGGCCATTGATACTGGCTGATGTCTTTGCATGTTTTAACTTTATCGTTAACTGCAGAGGGAAGGTGGGAGAGGGGAATGGATGGGGAGGGCCTCCAGGGAGCTGCTAGATCCTGGAATAACCCTGGAACCCCAGAGTGCCCCGTCCCTCCACATCCAAGGACCACCTCCAACAGGAAAGTATCCAGGATGCTGAGCTAAAGGCAGGCTTGTCCCTCCTGACACATTTTTGGAGGAAGGATATTAGGAACTACTGAAATTATTTTTACTCATTGTAAAAAAAAAACGACATGTACTTTAAAGAACCGTTTTAATGACAGGGTTAGCATTTTTACTGGATCACACATGCGTGCACCTGCACACTTCAGTACATTCACACAAACCCAAGAGCCACGCAAAGTCGTGAATGATAGCAGCAGCTGGCACACATTTTTTTTTTTTACTATTCTCTCTCAAAAACATAGTCTCCATTATTTATAGATAATAATGTGTGTTATTCGCCTTCCCTCCAGAAAATTAAGAGAGTTAACCAAAATTCATGATTGATACAGCCATTCCTGAATAGGGAATAAGAGAGGCATTCACACTGATGGAAAATAGAACCTTTAGAAACAGAATGAGGTCCAGACATTTCTCATTTGAAAGAACATTTTAAAACCTCATCATGTCAATGTAACATCATAATGTCTTTGAAGAGAACTTTCAAATCTGATTTATTCATGTAAACCCACAGAACCTAGCAGCATTAGCTAGTGGAGACGGGCTAAACAAATGAATAAAATGCCCCCCAAAGTCCCACTATCTCAGATCAGATATTCGATAAATTCCAGACTGTTGTTGTTTAGTCGCTTAGTTGTGTCAGACTCTTTTGTGACCCCGTGGACTGCAGCATGCCAGGCTCTTCTGTCCGTGGGATTCTCCAGGCAAGAATACTGGAGTGGGTTGCCATGCCCTCCTCCAGGGGATCTTCCCAATCCAGGGATTGAACCTGCATCTCCTGCATTGTCAGGCAGAGTCTTTATCCCTGAGGTATGAGGGAAACCAGACTTCAGGTGTCCATGTGTTAACTTTACTTTTTTAATAATATGTTTTTTTTCTGGGTTGAAGAACATATTTCTTTCAGAGGATCCAACTTCTACTGTATTTTTAAAGAACAGTGGTTTGTATCACTAGAGGGAGACACCGTTTACCAAAAAGCTATTATCAGGCTGAACTGAAATCTGTCCAATTCCTAAGACTAAAACACCAAAAAGTAATGCTACCGTATATTGTAACAAATGTGCATCATTTTGTGAATTTAACAAGTTCATACCTAGAATTAGTGAACAGATAGGTCAAGTTTTCCTTTCTCAAATAATATTGAAACTGTGAAAAGAAGGTATGAAATGGAAATTGCCAAACTTTAGACAATTAGTAAAATGCAAATAGGGTGATAGTGAAATACCAGGATTTTTCAACTCTCTCGGAACTATCTCCCCGGCAATAAAAATCAGTACAGAAAGGCGCTGCCTCTGTGAACAACTGCTTTTCCACTGAGAACATGAATTAATCTAAATCTCTCTCCCAAGTAAAGAATACAAAGCCAAATGCTATATTCACGTCACCATGCAGAAGGCAAGACCCAAAACTGAACTCTTGCTGTAGAAGCAACAGGTCAGATTTCCAGTTCTTAACCAAACAAGCAACATCATGTGTGTGTGTGTGTGTGTGTGTGCACACGTGAGCATGTGCATGTGCATATATACAAGGTGTTACGTATAAATCACAGTTCAGAAAGATGCAGAAAATGTGATCAGGACTTCCCTGGTCGTCCAGTGGCTAAGACTCCATGCTTCCACTGCAGGGGGCATGGGTTTGATCCCTGGTTGAGGAACTAAGATCCCACATGCCTCACGGTGTGCATAAATTTAAAAAAAAAAAAAATTTTTTTTAGAGAAAATGTGGTTTGTTTCCAACAGATGGATGTATTTTGTTTTGCTTTCTTTTGTATTTGTGGGCAACTTAATTCACTTATGTTTCCCACCCGACCCCTGAAGATACTAAGTGTTTAACATCTGTTCCAAAAGTTAGGGTTGGGAGCCATCCAGTGTAAGCAACATCAACTTACAAAAGGCAGCAGGTTCTAGTTACAAAGGGAGAGCAAACTGAAGCCCAGCACCCAGGTGAGCAGTGGTTTAAATCTTAAAGTAAATTAATTAATTCTCACTAGAGGAGCCTCCCCGCCTTCCTTTTTCCTTGTGGACGCTCTATTCCTATCCCTCTCTCACCACTTTCTGTATATTTTTCTACTTTCCCAAGACTGGTTCTATCCTCTTTCTCCAAATCTTTCTGTTTTCACTACCCTATCTGTATTTATTGAATGATTTTTTTTTTATCTTGGTATTTGTTCTACTTTTTGACACAACATTTTATTCCCTGTTGTCTGTTTTAAAATAATATTGGTTGGGCATTTAATGTGCCACATTTATAAACTAATTTTATCTCCTCTTACACCCATCACATCAGTTGATTCCTTTCTCAGTCAATGCTCTTCAACAAAAACAATCCCTCCTCTCCACACCTTCTCCTCCAGACTCCTATGATGACGTCTGACATTCAGCTCTCCTGGTCCTTGCGGCTGCAATCACCTTTTTCCAGGCCACTGTGTTTTCCGAGAAGTCCCAGAGAGGAAGACGAGGGTCTGAGGGGAGGCCGTGACGCAGTTGCTCTCTGTGTCACTGCCACTGCCTGGAGTGTCACTGGGTCCCAGGATCCTATGGGAAAGAACTCAGGATGGAAGCCGGAAGCCAAGCCATCGCGTGAGTGTCAGACCTGGAAATGAAGCGCCCCCAGTGAGAGAGCACTGGTGCCCAGAGCAAAGTTCCAGGGACCGGGAGGGGGCGCCAGGCTCTGCTGCCCTGGAGCAGCACCCCCTGCACCCAGCCCTTCCACACTTCCCCACACAGCACAACACAGCCTCTGACAGACACGCATCTTCCCAGAAGCCGTCGTTACAAAGTCAGATTTGCCCCTGTGTCATGTGTCCAAGAATAATGCCCCCGCCCTTAACGTCATTCACAGCTTATCTTAGTTCGTGATCACACAGCATCATAAAAGTACATTGGAATGAATTGAGAGAATACCACTGACACATATATATTACTATATGCAAAATAGAGAGCCAGTGGGAATTTGCTGCATGACGCAGGGCGCTCGACCCCGCCCTCTGTGACCGCCTAGAAAGGTGGAATGTGGTGGGAGGGAGGGTCAGCCATATGCGTACCTGTGGCTGATTCATGCTGATGTCTTGCAGAAACCAACACAATATTGTAAAGCAATTATCCTCCAATTTAAAATAAATAATTTTTTAAAAATACACCAGAAAGTACATTCAGCGCTGATGACTACCTAGCCTGAGCCTTAGTCCCACCTCCTAGTCCCTCACAGTGAGTGCCTGCTGCCTGGGCCCTAACCCTCAGGGACTGATCTGAGGGGGCGTGGACTCCCCTTCCCGGGTTATTTCTCGAGTATTTGAAACCTTCTGCTCTGACTGTAAAACCAACATCTAACAGCACAGTTCTCTGCACTCCAGACCAGTGTTTTGTCAGGTTTGGCTCTAAAGAAAACACTATCAATCAATCAGTCAAAATGGTAAGTGCCGATATTTTAGCAAATGCAAAAAAAACAAACTTTACCTGTGTATTAAAAACCCAATTTATTTATAAAACTATGGTGAGGACTTCCCTGGCGGTGCAGTGGTTGGGACTCCATGCTTCCATCCAATGCAGGGGCTGCAGGTTTGACCCCAGATCGGGGAACTAAGATCCCACATCTGTGGCACAGCCAAATTAAAAAAAAAAAAAAAAAGATAAATGGGGGGGAATCAACTGGAGCATTTTTTTAAATAATTAAAATAAAAAGCTATGATGGCCTGATATGAAAAGCCCCGCCTCCTTTATGAGTTTAATTATGACAATGTACTTTCGGCAGAGTGAGAGAAAATAATACATCCATGTGGGACAACTCCCTTTCTTCCCTGGGAAATGTTCCAAGTGAGATGTCATAAGCCAGATGTGTTCCTCCAGATGTTTTTGGAGATGGCCAATGTACATTTAGCCCTAGTGTTAAACTGCAGACGGGGATTTAAAAACATAAAATAGCTCTTTTATGACGCATTTGAATTACTTTCTTTTAGCATTTAGAATAAAGGAAGAACGGATGGTGAGACTTACTTAAGTGAGAGCTATGAAAATGATCTTAAACAGAAAGAGGGTTTTCCAGAAGGGGGCTTCATGAGCCATAAGAGTTTAAGCACAGTTTTCAAATGACCCATATAGTGAGGAAATCTTTATTATCACAATTAGTCCATGGACTAACAGATATATAATAAATACATTCCAGATGCTCATATTGTGTTAGAAAACTAAAAATGGTGAAATGTCACTGAGAGAGTAGCTGAAGAAATATTGACACAATTGCATATTATTTTCTTAAAAATTTGACTCACTTTATAATGGCTCCAAGTTTGAAATCTCCAATTATTAGTCATCATTTATATGTAATGTGTATATGTTTTACAGTCATAGATAGAAAAGTAACACATAAAATGAGTATAATAATGTTATTTATGACTTCTAGGTTTTTTAAATTGTATCTTTATTTTATTTTCATTTTTTACTTTTTGGCTGTGCCACTCAGCTTGTGGGATCTTAGTTCTCCTGAACAGGGATAGAATATGTACCCTCTGCAGTGAAAGCGTGGAGTCTTGACGACTGGACCACTAGGGAAATCCTGAATTCTAGGTTTTAAATTACCCATTTCTTTTCTTTATATGGCATTTTTTACTAGAAGATGGTAGCCAACTCACATAGTTTCCATTGAAACAATGATTTCTACCTCCAGATACAGCTGACTGATTTCTTTAAACCTATTTAAAAAATCATCTTTGTGTGTATGTACATAGTATAACGCACCTACAGTCACATATTACTACAATCCATACACACCAGGGTCTTGCTGAATGAGTAAGCCTGCAGCTGTTCAACTTCCAGGGCCGAGTCCGTAATTTTGGATTCTGACAATAGCTCTCATCTTATTGATAACTCCCAGTGAGCAATGACTGTTAGAGATGGTGATGGAGCCAGAGTCTGATGAAAGGCCTGGGCTGGCCTTGTGATAATAGCCGAGGCATAAAGTTTAAACCTCTTCATTGCGGGGCTGACACCAATTACATCTCAAGACAAATAGCACCCTTCACTCAAACACCTGGTACCAAATGTGGCCACTTCAAATTTCTCCCTCCTGGGAGCCTGTAATCATTTGGGGACCATCCGGACAATAGGCATTAATTGCCGGCCTCGTGTTTGATAAGCTGGACCTCTCTGAAATGGAGCAAATTATTTTTTTAAATGCTTTGGTTTATGGAGCATGATTTTTAATAGCACTTCCCTTAACTCGTGATTTGCACAGATTTTTTTTTTTTAATGATGCCACAAGCCAAGGTGGAGATGATGCACATGATGGGCGGTTGATGCAAAATGCAGCGTGCTCTGTAATCACACCTGAACGTCCTGCGTAGATCAAAATAGAGTGATTTTTCAAAGGTGATAAAATCACTCAAAACATGAGGAATTGCCATGTGGCACTAACATGGAGCATCTGAGCACTGGAAGATGACTCTGCACTAAAAGTATAGAGAACCATTTTAATTCAGAATTCTGGAAGGAAAGACCAAGGTCACTTATCTCAAGTTGTATGTGAGATAAATAACACACCTCTCGGATCAGACTGCTGGAGGTCGGACTCAGGTTCTGGGTGCCCATGCTCAGGGTTCTCGTCGGAGACAGAGTCCTAACAGCACCGCTTTCGAATGAGTTAATAAGTGTGAGGACCCTGATGCCACATTTGGGCCATAGGAACATCCAACCCGTATTTTATCATTAGGATTACGGATGGAAATCTGGCTCAGGTAACAGCGTGCCTTTAACTGAGTGAAGCACATTATTTGTCTCTAACGAAGCACTGGGACTTTGAAAGGATTGATTTCAAAGTCATATGTTTATCAATCAAAGACCTCCTCTGTACCATACCCTGGACTAAGCACCTGTTTCTGTTCTCAACACGTTTAGAGTCTAAATCCTTTTTAAGATGAGAAGTTCCGTGCCATGGACTGAAAACTATGTCATTCTCCCCAAAGTTCACACGATATTTGAAGGTGGGGCTGCTGGGAGACGATTAGGTGAGCTCATGAGCGTAGGTCCTCATGAGGGGATTAGCATCCTTATAAACAGAGAAAGAGACAGGGAACACCTTCTAATCAGTATGGTATTGGTGTAAAAAGGGACACACAGAACAATGGAATGGAACAGACAGTGCAAATACACACTACATATTATATTATTAGTTGACATATACAGTCAGCTAATCTTTGGCAAATCTGTCAAGAATACACAATGAGAAAAGGTGACTCTAATAAATGATGTCAGGAAAATTGGATATTCACATGCAAAACAATTAAAGTAAACCCTACAGCATATTAAAGCACAGACATCACTTTGCCAACAAAGGTGGTGTAGTCAAAGCAATGATTTTTCCACATGTGTGAATGTGAGACTTGGACCATAAAGAAGGCTGAGCACTGAAGAATTGATGCTTTCAAATTGTGGTGCTGGAGAAGACTCTTGAGAATCCCTTGGACAGCAAGGAGATCAAACCAGTCAATTCTAAAGAAAATAAATCCTGAATATTCATCAGAAGAACTGATACTGAAGCTCAAGCTCCAATACTTTGGCCACCTGATGGGAAGACTTAACTCATTGGAAAAGACCCTGATGCTGGGAAAGATTGAAGGCAAGAGGAGAATGGGGCAACAGAGGTTGGACAGTATCACCAATTCAATGGGCATGAGTTTGAGCAAACTCTGGGAGATATCAAAGGACAGGGAAGCCTGGCATACTGCAGTCCATGGGGTTGCAAAGAGTCAGACACGACTTAGTAACTGATTAACAACAGACCCTTGTCTTATACAAAAATCAACTCAAAATAAAAGATTTAAATGTAAGATCTGAAATTGTATAACCCTTATTAAAAAACAAAAGATAAATCTTGCAATTTGTCTTCTCAGTCGGTGATTTTTTGGACTCAACACCAAAAGTACAGACAAAAGCAA
This sequence comes from Bos grunniens, assembly GCF_055505025.1. NCBI lineage: Eukaryota > Metazoa > Chordata > Mammalia > Artiodactyla > Bovidae > Bos > Bos grunniens. The sequence continues at coordinate 60,985,423 of NC_141178.1, read as the reverse complement.
AAATAAACAAGTGGGACAACATCAAATTAAAAGGCTATCTCACTTATCGTAATATCCTCCAAGTTTATCCATATTGTCACAAATGGCAGAATTTCCTTTGCCCCGCAAAGGAAACAATCAACAAAGTGAATAGACCACACACAGAGTGGATGAAAATATTGACAAGTTACGTATGAGATAAGGTGTTAACATCCAAAACATGTACAGAACTCACTAACTCAATAGCAAAAATAAATAATAACCTGATTTTAAAATGGGTAAATGATCTGAAGGGACAATTTTGCAAAGAAAACATGTAAATGGCCAACAGGTACGTGAAAAGATGCTCAGCATCACTAGTCATCAGGGAAATGCAAATCAAAACCACGATGAGATGTCACCTCCCATCTGTTGGAATTACTGTTATCAAAAACCAAGAGGTGAAAGTCTTGGTGATGATGTGAAGAAAAGGAGCCCTTGTGCACTGCTGGTGGGAATGTAAATTGTCCGAAGCCACTATGGAAAACAGTGTGGAGGTTCCTTAGAAAATTAAAAAATAGAACTACCACATGATCCAGAAATTCCACCTCTTGTTCTGTATTCAATGGAAATGAAACCAGTATCTTAAAGAGATAAGGGCACTCCTATGTTCACTGCAGTGTTATCCACAGAACTCAAGACAAGGAAACAACAAGGAATGAATGGATTACAAATGTGATATATATACATACACAATGGAATCTTATTCAGCCTTAAAAGAAAGGAAATCGGCCGTTTGTGATAACATGGATGAACCTGGAGGACCTTACGATAAGTAAAATAAGCCATGCACAGATAGACAAATTCTGCATGGTCTTAAGTATTTGTGGAGTCTAAAAACTTGAACCCATAGTAACAGAGAGTAACAGAGCTACCAGAGGCTGGGGTTGGGGAAATGGAGAGATGTTGGTCAAAGGGCCCATTTAGTTATATGATGAGGAACTCTGGAGGCCTAGTGTACAGCCTGGGGACTAGAGCTAATATATAGTTAATATATAGCTGAACAGTGCTAGCACAGAAGATCCCAAGAGTTCTCACCCCAGGAGAGAAAACAAGGTAACTACTTGAGGTGATGAATATGTTAATTAACTTGATGGTGAAATCATTCTACAATGTATACATATATCAAAATGTCATGTTGTACACCTTATATATACACAGTCATATCAATAAATATGGGGGGCAGAATTATCAGACATAAAAGGAACAGGGATAAAGAGATGAAAGAGAAGAACAGATTCAGAAATGTCAGAGATGAAGCCATTAGCAGATAAAAACACTGAAGTAGCTATTTAAAATGTTTCTTATATTCAACAATCTAGAGGGAAACAGGAACATAATTTAGTGAGAAAAGGAAGAGATACAGAAGTCCCATGTAGAATTTCTGGTGGTCAAAAAACACCAAATCTGAAACGAAAAATACACCAGGTGGATATAAAGGATACCGCTGTGATCATTTCTCAGTGTATCATTCTAACCATTAAATACAAGTCATTGGACCCTCTTTGTTCATAAACACAAAAACTCTCCAGTGACTCCACAAACAAACAAACAAAAAAGCACGCTATTAATGATACTTTCCTGGTGGCTCAGAGGTCAAAGCGTCTGCCTGGAATGCAGGAGACCCGGGTTCAATCCCTGGGTCAGGAAGATCCCCTGGAGAAGGAAATGGCAACCTACTCCAGTACTCTTGCCTGGAGAATCCCATGGATGGAGGAGCCTGGTAGGCCATTGTCCATGGGATCACAAAGAGTCAGACACGACTGAGCCACTTCACTTCACTTCAATGATATTTTCAGGCTGGACCGTTGGACCCACTCCTATGCCAGCAACCCTAGTCACCCTCCAAGGTCACGGATAGGGATGCTACAAAGATCGAGACACACTTGCCGATGCATGTCAGAATCCACGAGTTTAATTAAAGTTATGATGTGAGCAAAGAGTGTCCATTAGACAAGAAAAATTTGGTTTTGGCAAGTGATATTTGCATCATTTTACTTAATTAGATCAGTACTTTTAAAACAATTTGTAAAGCATAGGATTAAAAGCCCGAGTTTCAAAGGATTTAACAGAAGCCACAATTAGGGCCTCCAACAAATTATCTGCAAGAAATTGTAGGTGGAAAATAGCAATTAGCAGAAAAAAGTTTAATGGAGACCATGTCTATCCATTGAATAGCATATTTACTATGGCTTGGCTTGAATCTCGGATAACTTAACCTTCGCCAAATTTCTCAAAGTGGAAGCAAACTGCCCCTCTTGTTTATTTCAGAACTAGATTTCAAATAAAAATTAATCCCAGGTGCAAAAATATTGTGTCATTTTGGCTTTGAGAGGAAAACAACAGAGAGGCTGGTAAAGCTGAATCCCGCCCTGCTTCTCATCCTCACACTTTAGAGAAGTCAACACAGGACTTCCCTGTGGTCCACTGGTTAAAAGTCCACCTTGCAATGCAGGGGATGCCAGCTCTATTCCTGGTCGGGAAACTAAGATCCCACTTACCCTAGAGCAACTAAGCCCGTGTGCCACAACTCCTGAGCCCACACGACAACTAGAAAGCCCATGTGCCGCAACGAAAGATCCAGCATGACACAGCTAATACCTGACAGCCAAATAAATAAATAAATATTTTTTAAATTCAGTTCAGTTCAGTCGTTCAATCATGTCCAACTCTTTGCAACCACACAGACTGCAGCACGCCAGGCTTCCCTGTCCATCACCAACTCCTGGAGCTCAAACTCATGTCCATTGAGTCGGTAATAAAGTGTTTTTTTAAATATTTTATTTTAAAAAGTCAACACAACCCCTTGATATATGGAATCAGTCAAAAGCTACACTGATCAGGGAACTACTTGTGGTTAAAGTTATAATTCCAAAGTCCACCAAAAATGAATTATTTGATTAACTAGCTTAATCAGTAACCTTGACCATTCCTCTTCCTAAAAAAGACAAGAAATATTTGCAGGGAAAATAATTCTGTGGAGGAGGTGATTTTTTTAAATTTTACTTGGAAATAAAGAATATTCTCTGGTTTGTACCAGAACTTGTTTCAGAGGCTTTCAGAAGACGGGGGAGCAGCCTTACCATTTCAAGCAGCTTCTTACCTCACCTTCCTCTCATGCATCGCACAGGCTTTTACTGATTAACTGATGAATGTTGTTCATAAGACCCTGCTATGCTAAGTCACTTTAGTCGTGTCCGACTCTGTGGGACCCCATAGACAGCAGCCCACCAGGCTCCCCCGTCCCTGGGATTCTCCAGGCAAGAACACTGGAGTGGGTTGCCATTTCCTTCTCCAATGCATGAAACTGAAAAGTGAAAGTGAAGCTGCTCAGTCTTGTCTGACTCTTAACGACCCCATGGACTGTGGCCCACCAGGCTCCTCCGTCCATGGGATTTTCCAGGCAAGAGTACTGGAGTGGGATGCCATTGCCTTCTCCGCATAAGACCCTCAGATGCTCCCAAATCCTGGTGTCTCTCCTGATTCAGAGCAAGAGTGAAAGGGCTCAGTCAGCACAATGCATCGCCATTAAAAAAATAATAATGTGCACATCTCTGTTTTTTCCTACTGCTGTTCCCTTGCTCACTGCCTCCCAGATGATAGATCCAAAGAGTAGTCACTGTAGACCCTAACACAGAAGTTCTCTTCCTCCAAGTGTCAAGTGTAAAACCGATGAACTATTAATATAATGAGGAACCTTAAATCAAAACTGAAACCAACTCATGTCTCCTGAGATGAGGACTGGAGCAAACCCTACAATGCCCACCACTTTCCAGGACTATAAAGCTGTTTGGGGGGCACATTCTTTATGCCCACCTAGTCTCTTTAGAATAAAAGCCCCTTGTGGGCTCCTCCGGGTGTGTGGGGCAGCAGGAGATGCAGAGTCACCATCGTTCCTTGTGAACAGCCTGGCCCAAGGCTGCTGTGTGGTTGTTAGTCTCATAAGAGCCCACAGGACGTGCACGTCCTATGAGTCATATTGAAGACAATTTTCCAGGCAAATGAATGTGAGGTCCAAATGTATTTATTAACCACATGGAAATGTCAGGCAGGAAAAAGCATTTAAGATCATATTTTTGAATATGTCTACACTTTACATCTTGGCTGAATATCTCTACTGGAGTAATTGATTGACATTTTTCCCTGAATAAGCCCAATTCTCACTCTTGATCCAGACACCCATCCTCCCTGAGTTTTCCTCATTCCAGGAAAAGTAATTCCACTATCCTAAACCTTTCCTGTCATCTTTGTTTTATCTCCCTTAAACCTCAACCCAAGGCATCAGCAAACCCCACCAGCTCTGCCTCCCTCCTCCACCCTGCCTGCGCCCCCACCCCCCTCCCCAAGAGGAGCCATGGTCTCTACCTGCAGCAACGTGGATGCTGTTCACAGGAAGCCATCCTACAAGTTCCCAAGTCTTATGCTACAGGCCCACTAGCCTCCTGGAGGGAACTCATCTCCCCAGCGCCCCCTGATCCCACCCTCCCCTCCTTGGCGGGAGAGAGCTGGGGCCACTGGGATAAAGAACTTACTCCAGCCACAGGGACCTCTGGGAGTGGGAGCTTGCTGACATGTTTGAGAAATTAAAAATAAAACTACCACCTTATCAGCAAGTCCACTTCTGGGTATTTATCTAAAGGAAACAAAATCACTACATTGAAGAGATGCCCATGTTTATCACAGCATTATTTATAATAGCCAAGGCATGGAAACAACATCAAGGTCCACAGATGAATGAATGGATAAAGGAAATGTGATCCATGTAAGCAGTGGAATATTACTCAGCCATCAAAAGAAGGAAATCCTGCCAACATGAATGGATCTTGAGGACATCAGGCTAAGTGAAATAAATCAGAAGACAAATACCATTTTATTTTGCTCATATGTGGAATCTAAGAGATCAGATTTGTGATAACCATAGGTGGGATGTGAGTTTTGAATGAAAGTGTTCAAAAGGCATCAACTTGCAAGGTAATTATAAGATAAAAAGATAGTGAAGGACCGAGAAGCCTGGCATGCTGCAGTTACTGGGGTTGCAAAGAGTGAAATGACTCAGTGACTGAACAAGGTAAATAAGTCCTCGAGAGGTAATATACAACATGAGGACCATGGTTAACACTGCTATGTGGGTACATCTGAATGCCGCTAAGAGAATAAATCCTAAAAGTTCTCAACACAAGAGAAAAACATCTCTGGGTAACTATATGAGGTAATGGATGTTCTCTAGAGCTGTTGTGGTCATCATTGCACTCAATGGCAACCCACTCCAGTACTCTTGCCTGGAAAATCCCATGGACGGAGGAGCCTGGTAGGCTGCAATCCATGGGGTCACTAAGAGTCGGACACGACTGAGCGACTTCACTTTCACTTTTCACTTTCATGCACTGGAGGAGGAAATGGCAACCCACTCCAGTGTTCTTGCCTGGAGAATCCCAGGGAAGGCGGGGCCTGGTGGGCTGCCGTCTATGGGGTCGCACAGAGTCGGACACGACTGAAGCGACTTAGCAGCAGCAGCAGTATGTCAAGCCATTATGCTATGCACCTTAAACTTATACAGTGCTGCATGTCAGTTATAGCTCAATAAAATTAAAGTTAAAAAGACATGGCTAGAAACTTGGTAAATCAGGGGAGAGAGAGAAGTCAGAGAATAGAGGAGGGCAAGTCATACTGGACCATGTTCCTTCTAAGGAACTGGAGCATGACTGAAGTTTGAGCAGAGAGACATTGGATCTGATTGTCATTTGGTTGCAGGAGTCACTCTGGCTTCGGTCGGTACAGCCCACCCAGGAGGCAGAGGTGGGTGGGAGGCCAGAGAGCAGTGACAGTGCCTGGACCAAGTGATGGGACGTGGTGCCTCTGAAGGCAACACTGACCAGCTTCAAGGATGGTTCGGATATTGAGACGTGAGAGAAGAGGGCAGTGAAGAATGACCCCAGACTCTGGCCCTGAGAAACTAGGAGAATGACATGATCACTTACTGGTGTAGCAATCAAACGAGGACAAAATTTTGGAGAGAACAATTAGACATCAGAAGCTCAGTGTTGGACCTGCTAACTGTAAGATATCTCTCATCACTGCCATCCAAATAGAAATATCACAGTGGATGTTGGATGCATGAACCTAGAGTTTAGGAGAAGGTTCAGGCTGTAAACATAAACTTAGGAGCTAAGGATCTATAGATGATATTTCAAGCCATGAGATGAGACAAGATCCTCAAAAGATTTAAGGTCGATGAAAAAGAGAGTGATCACCAGTGCTGTTTTTCTGATAGAAATATGAAGGACCGGGAATAGACCATTGCAGTTGTTCAGACGGAGGTCATCTGTGTGGTTCTGTGTAGCTGTCAAAAAATAGGAAACCAGCATGAGGGTCCCCATGGGTGAGGACGGAGCCTCAGGGATGAGGCAGAAGAGGGCAGGGTCAATATCTGGCGGGCACTCCAGCTTCCAGCCTTAGGGCATGTTGTGGAAGGGAAGAAAGGACCCAGAGGGATGACATGACTGGAATTCCACTTTGGAACAACAGCCTGGTGACAATACAGAATTGGAAAGCTGCAGTATGGATAACAAATGTTTACAGACCAATAGTTGGAAGTTATTGACATTTTTGAGTATATTCAAATAAATCAGAGAAAGTCACTTTCTAAGTCCTGGTCTTATTCCACTTCCTTCCCATACTGACTCCTTCTTAGTTAGCATTTCATTCCAGACAAAGATAAATTGCCCCAGAACTACAAAGATGCCCAAGATCAAGCAGGATGACTTTGTGTTCGCAGAGTCCAAATTTTATTTGTCTCCAGAAAAATATATTCCCAAAGCATCTGATCATTTTGATCAACTTGGGAAAATATTGACTCTATTTCTCAAAGAGCAAGCCAGGGATAAATTTTGTCCTTTAAGTAAAAAATAAAATCTAAATTTTTAATCTCGGATCAGTTTGTCCTTGTGCATACACAAACATTTCTTTCCTTTCTAAATAGAATACCATTTCGCTGAAACTCACAGTGGTCTTAAGAACTGCTGTTAATTCTAAACTACTAAAGCAATTAATAATTACTTATATTAGGGCTATAAAAATGTGGCAAAACTCTATGCATTGAAGAGTTACATGTCAATTGAAATAAGCCATCTTTACTGAAATCTTAACAAAACTTAGTAATGTCCTTACTCAACTCACAGAACAACCGTCAACTTTGCTCTCAAAGCAATTTAATAGATATTACTTCATCCTCAAAATCACTTTGTAAAGAAGATAGTTGATCTGTTCCTTTATTTTCAGGGACAGTGAGAGGAAGCAGAAGCAATTCTCCACGTAACTGATTTGCTCAAAGATTATTTGCCCAAAATTGTGCTTCTTGAATTTCAAGATGTAGAGCATCAAGAACTGCAACTCAGCCAGGCACCAGCGCAAAGCCACACAAGGAAGAAGGAGAGATGCTGAAATGTATCAGGGCCACCCCCAAAGGGGCAAAACCCTCCCTCCACAAAACCCTGTATTTTCACTAAAGGGTTTTATCCTGCACTTGGATCACCATCTCTGAGGTCCATCCAGTCGCCCCCTCCCGTTCCTGACACATGCCGGGTTGACTAAGAACACATGGAGACTGTCCCTCCTCAGTGAGAAAAGAGAATCTGGCTAGACCCACTGGTTCCATCGATTAAAGAAGATAGTCAATGGGCCAAAGAGCAGAAATTTGAAGGTGCAGATGTGTGTGTTTTGCAGAGAAAATAAGGCAGCTTGTGAAATTGTGAAAAACACCCACTCCATCACCATGTATAAATATGGTTACGTGAGGCACCCGAGATCAGGTAGGATGATGTCATGGTTACATGAGGTATCTGAGATCAGGTGGAATGACGTCATGGTTACATGAAGCGTCTGAGACCAAGTGGGAAGCTATCATGGTTTTGTTTTGTTTTTTTCCGATTAATAACTTCTTTATTCTGGAAAAGCAAATGAAAGTCATATTCATATAAACACTGACATTACAAAGTACAGGGAGAAGGGGGTGGGGGAGAAGGGAACAGAAACCTCTACAAATCTTGCTAATATTAATACTCTCTGACCAAACAAGACCATAATGCTTTGTCCCCTATTCAATCACTTACATAATAAACCACAAATAAAATCTCTGGAAGATACACTGCTCTTCTTTGAGACGGCAGGGAACAAGGACTGGAAGTTGGGGTAGGAGGCTTTATTCTTTTGGCAGATCCTCTCAGTCATTATAGATATTGCTGCACTGTTAATAAAAAAATATGCTTCTCTGTAAAGCATTAAAAAAAAAAACCCAAGGATGAGATGGCTGAGGTCTCAGCTCAAGTATCTCCGAATACATTGCTGTCCATCCCCTGAGCTTTCCATGCGTTATTTCTTGGTTGTTTTCCAGATCAACGCCATTCTCTGTGAGCTTCTGTGGTGCAAGCTTTTTTGTAGGGTCGGATTTCTTCAGAGCCAAACCCTGGGATCCACATGTTCCACTGGCGTTCTAGATGCAACTGGACATTTTTCACCTCCAGGGTGCTGGACTTGCGATGCCGAGCAAGCTGGCAGGCAGCTGTCACCACACTCTCAATAAAATCATCAGCAATCTGCAGCAGCATCTCCTCCACATCTTCATCCAATTGCTCATTAGGATCCACTTCTCTTACTAAGTCCTGTAACTTCTTCTTGGTCAATACCTGATTGTTTTCAGGGCTGAGACGCCCTCCTGTCCCAGGAGTGCCTGGGATCTTTACCACTGCAGTGCTACTGGCCATGGAGCCTTGTGGAGGGGTGCTCGCTGGTTCCGGTTTTATTGATGAGAAATTGGACAGGTTGATTAGGGCTGAGGGACCAAACTGGTTCATAATCTGTCTTGCTTTGGACTTCAGCTCATAGAGCTTATCGAGATCTTGTTTCTTTTTGGAGCTATGAGGACCAAGGCCAATCAACACTGTGGGTCTGGGTCCTGACTCCTTCCTCCCGCTCTTCTTCCTCAACTGCCAGGGCCCAAGACTCACAGGCAGCAGTGTCTATCTCCCCATGATATGCGGAGACTGCCCCAGTGAAGCGTTCGTCTCAGCAGCCTGTCCGACTGCTCGGCCCTCCCCCGGAAGCTATCATGGTTATGTAGCCCAAATCTCATTTGTTTCCAAGAAAGAATCTTCCCAAAGCATCTCACAGTTTTGATCAGCTTCAGAAAGTACTGCTCACTTTTCTTAAAGAGAAGTCCTTTCTTTTTTGTCCCCTCTGGCAGCTTCTCATTTACCTCAGATGAAGTGGCCCATATTTAGCAAATAATGATACAGGACACCAGTTCAATATGAATTTCAGATAATCAATAAATTTTTTAAAGATGTCTCAGATACTTTATGGAACATACTGAATTTAACAAAATGATTATTTGTTTATCCGAAATTCACATTTGATCGGACCTCTTGTCCTTGAGGGCTTCCCTGGGTAAAGAATTTGCCTGCAGTGTTCTACCCCTGGGTCAGGAAGATCCCCTGGAGAAGGGAATGGCAACCCACTCTAGTATTCTTGCCTGGAGAATCCCATGAACAGAAGAACCTGGTGGGCTATAGTCCCTGGGATCGCAGAGTCAGGCATGACTGAGCACAAACACGAGTCGTCACTTGTCCTTGATCTGGTAACGCATAGTCCCAAAGGACCTAAATGACAGCTCACACGGGGGTTGGATAACCCGAGCCCTGAATGCACCCAGACGAAGCTCCCCAGGCTGCAACCCAGCTGAAAGGCCTACCTGAGAAGTACTTGAGTGAATTAGTACATGCATCAAACCTACAGGCATCAGACAGCATTTTTATATGTCTTGTCATTTCTCACAGCCCCTTTCTTATTTCTATCCTGCTGTCCCAGAAGAAAACACCGTTACTCTTCAGGCACCTGCCTCCTGGTTTTATTGTGTTTCGAGCCTTTGGGGGCAGTAACTGCTTGGCAACCAGAAGCTCTTCTGTCTGCTGCACACCAGAAGCCCCAAGTCAAGAGGGTGTTACATTTTACAAGAAGATGCAGAGGCACTCACCTTAGGAAACAGGCCCCAAATCCTGAAGGGCTGTGAGCAGGTTAAATTCCCTATTATCTCCATGTATAGACCTGGAAAGTGGGCAGCAGCCTTGAAATCAGCGTTTCTGAAATTCTGCTGAATGACCACCACTTCCTTCCCGTCCCTTCCCCGGCTCGTTCACATTGCCTAATTCTAGTTCTTCATTGTTTGAAGGTAAATAATCCACGATTGAGATCTATTTCCTGACTTTCCAGCATTAGATTCACCATGAAAAATCAGTAATTTTGCATATTATAATTCCTCCACCTTTCCTCCCATCCCTCCCTAATTTTGGTTAAATAAACCATTATTTTATGTCCATTCAGTTCAGCCTCTCAGTTGTGTCCGACTCTTTGCGACCCCGTGGGCTGTGTTTCTTTTAAATAGTTTTATGCTTAAGTCTGTTGTTTGATTAATGAGCCTTAAAGACTAATTTTTGTCTCACCTTTTTGGGGGCCCTTATTGGTTCATATACATTTTAGAATCAATGTTCCTGGTGTCCTCAGGTATCTGCCGAGATTTTATTTGAAACTGAATAGAATGCATAAACTAATTTGGAAAAACTAACATTTCTATCATTATTAATTATCCTATACACGAGTATACTATAAATCTTTTTTGAGTTTTTCTAAAGTGTTTTAAAATAGTTTTCAATTTTCCCCCTGAAGACATGATTTGTTCTTTGCTAGGTAATTTTCCATAAACTCTATAGTTTTCTTGCTATTTTAATTGAAAGGACCTCAGTTCCTCTTCTAGATGATCAATAGTGATATGGAGGATCATGATAGAATCTTGTATGTTCATTTGTGTCTGGAAATCTGGCTCAATTTTTACTTGATTTTCCTAAGTAGATCAAGTCAGCAGCAAATAATGGCCATTTTCTCACTTCCTTCCAATCTTTTTATAGCTTGTTTCTTTTCTTGGCCCAATCTTCTGGGAACTCGGTAAACAGTAACAGTAATAAAAAGGTTAAGAAAGAAACAAAAAAAAAAAAAAGGAAGAGAAAGCTGAGAAGAAAGAAGAGTACAGGACATGCTCTGCTCCAGACACTAATCTCAGCACTTTACTTAAATTAACGAGCTTGGTTTTCCAAACCTGGAGATGAAGGTACCACTCTGATTTCCAGTTTAAACAGGAAGAAAATGAGATGCAGAGAATCAGGGAGCTTGCCCCAGGTCTGGTGCTGGCAAGTCCCTTTTCTGGGGACAGAAGACATTGTTATTTTGCTTCCAACATTGAGGAGCCCTTGGACTTTTTAAATTAAGGGTGATTTCTTGTGTATTTGAATGCTCTTTGTGTTGATTTTTTAAAAAACCTTGTCTTCTTTGGAGAAATGTCTATTTAGTTCTTTGGCCCATTTTTTGATTGGGTCATTTATTTTTCTGGAGTACCATTTCACACCAGTCAGAATGGCTGCAATCCAAAAGTCTACAAATAATAAATGCTGGAGGGGGTGTGGAGAAAAGGGAACCCTCTTACACTGTTGGTGGGAATGCAAACTAGTACAGCCACTATGGAGAACAGTGTGGAGATTCCTTAAAAAACTGGAGATAGAACTGCCTTATGAACCAGCAATCCCACTGCTGGGCATACACACTGAGGAAACCAGAAGGGAAAGAGACCCGTGTACCCCAATGTTCATCGCAGCACTGTTTATAATAGCCAGGACATGGAAGCAACCTAGATGTCCATCAGCAGATGAATGGATAAGAAAGCTGTGGTACATATACACAATGGAGTATTACTCAGCCATTAAAAAGAATACATTTGAATCAGTTCTAATGAGGTGGATGAAACTGGAGCCTATTATACAGAGTGAAGTAAGCCAGAAGGAAAAACACCAATACAGTATACTAACGCATATATATGGAATTTAGAAAGATGGTAACAATAACCCTGTGTACGAGATAGCAAAAGAGACACTGATGTATAGAACAGTCTTATGGACTCTGTGGGAGAGGGAGAGGGTGGGAAGATTTGGGAGAATGGCATTGAAACATGTAAAATATCATGTATGAAATGAGATGCCAGTCCAGGTTCGATGCACGATACTGGATGCTTGGGGCTAGTGCACTGGGACGACCCAGAGGGATGGTATGGGGAGGGAGGAGGGAGGAGGGTTCAGAATGGGGAACACATGTATACCTGTGGTGGATTCATTTTGATATTTGGCAAAACTAATACAATTATGTAAAGTTTAAAAATAAAATAAAATTAAAAAAAAAAAACCCTTGTCTTCAGAGTTCTCTTTTGCTCCGCGTCATTCAATTTGTGTCCAAACTTTTTAAATTGTTATTGCTCATGTTGATGTGTTTATTAATATCTGTCCTCCATGACCATAACTGCAAGGTCAAAAGTGCCAAATTCTTCTGATTTATACATGGAATTCCCATTTCTAGCATTTCTTTTTAAGTTCCCATTCTTTCCCAAACTCTGCCAGCTCATTCCATATTTCCTTCCACTGTTTTAGCATCTCTTCTTACTAAATAAGTACAAACGTAATTTTTCTATGTTACGGAGACCTATCAAGTATCTACACTTTAGCAGCTTTCTTTCATACGTGTTCTTGAAATGGTTTTTGTTTTGTAAATTTCTACTTTTTTGTTGTTTGGTATCTAGGTCTCAGGCTAGGTTTTTGTCCAGTTTTTATTCAGTTTATGGGATCCATTACTCCTAGCCAAGCTGTTTGCTTTGAGAGGAAAAATAAGAGAGTGGCCTCAAGCAATAGGAAGCCTCAGTTAGAGGGCCTGCCCTTTCCCCTACCCACCCACCATGGTGGCAGTAGGCTGCTTACCCCAGGGAAGTTCCACAGGCCTTGATGCATAGGCCTTGAACTTGACACGTATAAATGCCTAATGTATGCACTGTGAAAGCTGACTGACACCTCAGAGCCTATCCCTTATAAAGACATCTTTGGGGTCTCTGCCTTCCCAGGCCCCCTCCACTCTGGGTGGTGCAGAGGGGTCATGGAACCAGCAGATTCCAGGGACCTCAACCCTGCCAGCCCATGGAGGGGGTCATGGATTACACCCGTCGGATTTGTGCCACCACCTGCCAGAAAATGTGTCCTAACACGAACTTTCAGAAATATGTTTCCACTCCCTGTGTCTCTCTTCATTCCGCCCAAGCTTTTGGCAGATATTTTCATCACTTAGGACTTAAGGTTATGAAAAATGAGATTTTCTGCTTTGTTTACAACCTTTTTCTTGCTTTTATTAATTTGGGGGCCATAACTAGCTTTGCTCTGCTATTTCCAACCAGAATGTCTCGAAATATCCCCCTCCCTGTCCATTCTTCATGCCTCCTGCTGTCACGGAGTTTCAGCCACAGTCCCAACAAATGAGCACCCACGTACCCCCAACTAACTGTCCCCCCACAACAGAGTGGGCTTTTCTTACAATGCTAGATAGATTCTATCACTTCCCAGATTAAACCCTTTCACCTGCTCTTGCTTCTGCATAAAACACCACCTTCTCCCTCAGCTCAGGGCCCTTCCCTCCTACCGTCACCACTTCCTCTTCTCATTGCACAGGACACCACCCTCCCTAAGCCTGTTGACCCTCATCATGCCCTCCCTTTGGTCTGAGACAGCTTCCCTGCCCCCTTTCACTGGACAGACCCGTTCACACAAGCTTCAGATTTCACAAGTGGCGCTTCCTCCAGGAAGTCTTCCTTGTCTGTTCCCTGGTAGACAGGGGCCTGAGTGTGACTGTCCTATGACTGTCTTGACAACCTTCTCCCCAGGGCCTACAGGAGAGACTGGCAAGTTGTGAGTAATTAGTAAACGCTGAGTAAGATGGAATGAGCAGGCAATACACCAAGCCCTGAAGACACAGATGCACATAGATTGAACTTTCCTCAAGGGGTTCGCATTCTAGTGATTCTAAATATAGATTACATTGCATCTGATACAGAAAACTGTGGCAAAGACCAAAATGCATTTTCTTTTTATGGCAGTTGCCTCTGACCTATAAGGCTTCCCTGGTGGCTCAGATGGTAAAGAATCTGCCTGCAATACAGGGGATCCCTGGGTTGGGAAGTTCCCCTGGAGGAAGGCATGGCAACTCACTCTGGTATTCTTGCCTGGAGAATCCCATGGACAGAGGAGTCTTGCAGGCTGCAGTCCATGGGGTTACAAAGAATCAGACACGATTGAGTGACTAACACTTTCACTTTTTCAATGTAATAAAGGAAAATATTTTTAAAGATACTTTTATTGGAAAAGCAAAAATAAATAAAGCCCAGTAAATTTAAATAGGAATGTACTATTTCAGACTAATTGAGAATTGAGAGCCAACAGCTGACGTCCTCCCCAAAGTCAGCCTCCAGAGCTCCAGAGCTCTGTCCCTCCCGAGTGTTTCCACTCCGTCTCCGGCGGAGTGCTATAATGCACTGAATCTGACTCTGTTCCTTGTCTCCAAACATCCTTTTAATGAATGTATTGTTTTCAACTATGTTTAATGGCAGACTTGCATTCCATCATGGAGGCTTATTTAGGAGAATTTTAAAAGCTAAGGTTGGGACATGCCTGGCAGTCTAGTGCATAAGACTCTGCACTCTCAATTCAGGGCCCTGATCTCCAATCAGGGAACTAGACCCACACACCACAGCTAAAATATCTTGTATGCCTCAACTAAGAGCCACCACAGCCAAATAAATATATATTTTTTTAATTCTTAAAAAAGACTCTCAGGTCAACTATGATTAAAAGGGTCCCAGTATGATGCCCCCTTACAGCGCTGAAGTGTCAATTTGTTGAGACCCTTCTTAACCATGCAAGTATAGGTTCACTATTTGACTCAGAACATGGACTAACCTCAGAAAAAAAAAGAGGAACCCAAACACTTAGCTCCAATGGCATCTGCCCTGTCACAGTTTCTTTCAACTTCCCATAAAATAACTACAGAAAAAAAAAATATATATATATATACACACACACATATATGTATGGCTTCCCAGGTGACGCTGGCAGTAAAGAATCTGCCTGCCAATGCAGGAGACGCAGGTTGGGAAGATTCGCAGAGGAAGGAATGGGAACCCACTCCAATATTCTTACCAGGGAAGTCCCATGGACAGAGGAGCCTGGTGGTCTACAGTCCATTGGGTTGCAAAGAGTCAGACATGGCTGAGTGACGGAGCAGGCGCGCACGCACGCACACACACACAAACACACACACACTAACTTATGCTATTTCCAAAATCAAGTGCCAGAATCTTAGAAGACTTCTCATGAAAAAGACTTATTTTTCCACTTTAAAAGTAAGGTTGATGAAAGCAAATTGAAAGCACACACACATGAGCACACAACTCAACACAAAGCTTCTGGATAGAGGGCTATTTGCAGGCACATCGAAACCTCTTTTCTCCCCAAGACCACACCACTGGAGGTTCCCTGAATTTGAGATAACGAAAAAACTCTCTATACATCTTGTAGGGAGATACTGATTACAGAAAAATATGCACTTTGTTTTTAAAAAATAGCTTTATAACCCCAAGTAGTATTATTATCTGTCTTATCTCTCATGTGTGATGCTAATAGATGAAATTCTAAGGACAGGCTTACAACCCAGCAACTCCACTCTTAGATATACACCGAAGAGAAATGAAAACACATATACACACACAAAAAGACTTGTACATAAATGTTCATGACAGCATTGTCTATAATATCCAAAAAGCATAAAGCTAAATGTCTATCAACAGATGAATGGAAAACAAGATGCATTCTTTCCTACAATGAAATATTACTCAGCCATAAAAAGGAATGAAGCATTCACACATGCTACAACATGGGTAAGTCTTGCAAACATTATGCTGAGTGAGAGAAACCAGATATAAAAGGTCATATATTACATGAGTCTGTTCTCACCCAGTGTTCAGAACAGGGAAATCTGTAGGGACAGAAACGAAGTTGTAGGTCACCAGAAACTGAGGGCATGGAGAATACAGAGCAACTACAGTTAGGCACAGGGTGTTTTTAGGGGTTGCTAGAAATGTTCTGCAGTTAAACAGTCTTAGGTTATTTAAAAAGAAATTTAATATTCAGAAAAAAATATTGTAATTGATACAAAGTCACACATCTTTGTGTGATGTGTGGTAGCAGAGCCAAAACTATAAAATAAATGTTTATTCTTACTATGGCTAAAAATGGCTATAAACATTGCTTATTCTATATCATTCTATTGTTTTATTCTTTATCATTCTATAGTAAATCTAAATGGCACTTTAAATAAATAGTCTTAGATAATGCTGATGACTATGCAACTTTGTGAATATACTAAAAATCACTGATTTGCACAGAATGAATATTTTGATAAAAGAAAAGGCTTAGAAAGTATATTCTTGATGTGTTCTTGAGAGGAAAAAAAAATGGAAACATATTTCAACCAGTTAAGATACACTTAATTAGGAAAAACGCTGATCTAAGAAAAACAGTATTGAAGACACATTAAAATGGAATTCTGACAAATATGCAAAAGCCCAAAGGAAAGCAAGAAAGGAATAACAAAGGAATAGAAAACATAGAAGATTAAATAATACATTAATAATAGTGATGTGGTTATAATTGCATTTAAAGTTACTGGATTAAGCATTGCAACAAAAAGGCAGAAATTGTCAGACAACAAAAAGAGCAAGACAAATTATATATCTCAAGAAGCATCTATTAAAATAAAGACCCAGTCAGGCTAAATGTCAAGGGATAAAAAAGACATCCCATACAAACAATAAGAAAGTTGAAATGATGACATATTAACACCAGATTAAACTGACTTCAAAATACAGAAAGTATTAACAGAGATGCTCATGTTCAGTCGTGTACAACTCCCTGTGACCCCCATGGACCATGGCCCACCAGGCTTCTCTGTCCTTAGGATTCTCCAGGCAAGAATACTGGAGTGGGTTGCCATGCCTTCCTCCAGGGGCTCTTCCTAGCCCAGGGATTGAACCTGAGTCTCTTACAGCTCTTGCATTGGCAGGCAGGTTCTTTACTAGCTTCACCTGGGAAGCCATCCTATATATAACTATACTTAAAATGTTTAGTACTCTTCTCTTGCAAATTGATAAAAACAATTAGACAAAATGTAGGTACACAGGTGACTGAAGATTATACCAACCATATGTTCTGACTGATATTTATAGTGCAATTATGGAATACACATTCCTTTCCAGTGCACACAGTACGTGAAAAAATAGGCCATATGTAGGGCCATAAAACAAGTCTAAACAGATTTAAAAGGTTTAAAGTCCCAAAGAGAATGTTGTGTGACCACAGTGGAATATAATTGGAAATCAATAAGATAATTAGGAAATCTTCACATTTTTAGCAGTTAAACAGCACATTGATCAAAGAAGAAATCACAAGGGAAACTAGAAAATCAGAATTTAAAATATAACATAAAAATTGGGGAGATGTAACTAAAGTGTTTTGAGAGAAATTTATAGCTTTACATGCCTATATTAAAAAGAAGAAAGTTCTAAATCAGTGACTAAGTTTCCACTTTATGAATTTAAAAAATAAAAATAAGCCCAGTGTAAATAGGAAAAAGGAAATAAATGAACAGAAATCAATAAATTTTTTTAAAGAGAGAAAATTAGCAAAGTTAAAAGATGGTTCTTTGGAAAGACCAGCAAAATTGATACACTAGATTGAAAAAGAAAAAAAAAAAGAGAAAGAATACAAATTATAATCATCACAATGAAAAAAGAGGTTGTTGATATACTTACTATAAACATTAAACAGTAATAACATTGTGAACAACTTTATGCCACTAAATATGAAAATATAGATTAAATAGAAAATTTCATTGAAAAATACATTCTCTAAAAACTGACCAAAAATGAAACAGAAAATCTGAATAACTCAATGGCAGAAGAGAGATAACACGTCTGTGACCATGTTCTATGTGACAAAAGACTCAGAGCCTTGCCATGCACCCAGATTTTTCTAAAGAGACTTTGGGCCCTCCTCAGATAACCTTGCTTCCGCCTCCGGTTCAAGAAAGACACATAATCAGATCTGCACCAGCTCTAGGCACCTCACTGTTCAGACAGAATTCTCACCTCTCAACAAAAAGTGAGGCTTTTCTCCTGGCTGCTACTAGGGGAAAAAAAATGTTCATTGACTGAGAGATACATGGATCCTGGGATGAAATCAATCTTTCAAACACCTAAAAGCATCCTTATCAAAATATTAATAGCAGACACAGGGAATTCTGTGGCGGTCCAATGGTTAGGGGGAAGCCCAGTGGTAAAGAATCTGCCTGCAGTGCAGGAGACCTGGGTGCAATTCCTGTGTTGGGAAGATCCCCTAGAGGAGGGCATGGCAACCCACTCCAGTATTCTTGCCTGGGGAATTCCATGGACAGAGGAGCCTGGTGGTCACAAAGAGTCAGACACGACTGAGCATGCACGCTTTTTTATTGGGCAACCATTAATCTACTATTCTCCATAACAAATGGAAAAAAAAAAAAAGAATGAATTAAGGTTTAATAGTAATGAAAGTGAGTGATCATACCCCACAGAGGTCTTTACCAACTAGTTTTGCGAGTTACTATTTTAGAGAAAAAGCAGTCACGCCACACCTTTCCTTCCGTAGGAGACAGAAGATATTTTTACACAAACTTTACTTGGATTATGGGATAGCTATTTACCATGAGAGTCAAAAATTAATACACAGAACTCATAAGAGCATTGATGATATCAGAAAACTACATGAATTGTCTACAAATAAAGAGACATTTAACCTCACTCCTTCAGCAGTAATGCTTTGAATGTCTGTTTTTCATGCAACAGACACCACTTCAGGGCAGCTAGCTATAGAAAAACACTTTGAAAGAAGTCAAGACAGTATTTGTCCCATGAGGTTCTTAAATTTAGGTGAGTGACCAAAATACAAATCCATGAGACGCCCAAGGACACGTGTTAAGAGACCCATGACCGGGAGGTCATGAGGGTCTCTCGTTTCCAGCACGAGTCCTGGGGGAGGTGGGGGAGGGTACCAGCCGGGGAGGCTCCTGGGGGCAGAGACTTGGGCAGTGTCTCAGGACTTGAGGAAGCCGTGTGGCTGATGTGCTGGTGAGTAAGACGGTGCAGTTCCCGAGAGGGGAGTGACTCACTGCGTTTGGAAAAATATATTTCCTAATTTAATAAGAGTAGCCACATTTTGGACATGCTCTCCCATCCCCAGTGCCCAGTGTGGACTGGGTAATGAGCTTGAGTACACGCGTTTATGGACACATAGAGCAATGTTCTTCCAGGGTCAGTTACCAAGGGTAAACAAGACAAGGTGAGGCAGAACAAGGCAGTGACTATTACGTTCCCTTTAAAACTCAGCACAAACTAGTCAAACACACACAGCGTAGCACACCAAGCATCAATCATCTTACACTACAAAGACTTTTTTTTCTTTTACCCATGCAATAAAAATTTTAAATGTCCCAATAAATTTCAGAAAGAAATTTAAAGGCAGAAAAAGAAGAATTCTTAACAAGGAAACCACAGCTGCACTTCCATCTAAATTTTGAAGAAAAAAGTCAGAGGATCAGTCTTTTTAAAACTGTTTAAAAATCTTACTTGTGAAAGCAGGTGGAAAAGCAGCTCCAAACCAGCTGAAGAGAAACGAAGTTGACAACTTTGAAGGACTCACCTCTGGATCCTTGACGCACACATAGAACACAAGAAAAGGGGAAAAACTTTCCACAAACTTTGAAGTCACGTGATTCCAACTTCAGTCCTGCAGCAACTTCTCCTTTTTCCCTGTTTGTTCGTATTCAAAACCTCCATGCTAATGTACACAGATTTATTTATCATGGGCGGGTGGTTTGCACTCAGTTCTTCATGAGACACAGTCAGAAAGTAAGTAACATGCTTTGGTGGAAAGCTGGACATCTTTCATTAATTACTGTAAAAGTTCTAAATGACTATTATATTATTTTATAGAGCAGTGAAGACTTTTAATTGCTTTTTATATCTGTGCCATTAGAATCACCTAGTTCATCAGAAGGTGTTATTGGTCAATAGTATAAACAGCAAATAAAAATCCAGAGAATGGGATGTCAGTAAGAACCCGTGGTACCCCTTCCCCAGCTTCAAAGTTTACTTCTGGGGGGAGGGGAGGGCAGCAAAGACCATCAGGGGGAAAAAAAGCGGGGGGGAATCTAGGAGGGTTTATTATAAAGCACTATTTGGTGAAGTATTTGACACAGCATTAGTTTTTATATTACCTTTAGTTATTTAACCTATTATTAAAAAAGCAAAATTCACACATATATTACTGACTTTAAATATCTAGCACACAAATGAACTAGAATGAGTTTTATTTTAGAAATCAATGTTCATGGAAAAGCTAAACACAAAATAACAGCAACAAACAAACAAAATCCATGCTCAGTTATCATAATGCTGTCTCTGGGTTCAATAGTTTTCAAACTAGTTTTAACCATGTCCTATTTGGATTAGTACAGAAATCCTTCTCATCTTCAAAAGAGAATGAAATGATGCCGTTTGCAGCAACGTGGATGGACCTAGAGGTGATCATACTAAGTGAAGTAAGTCAGAGAAAGACAAACATCACATAAAATCACACACATGCAGAATTTAAAACAAAGATACAAATGAACTTATATACAAAACATAAACAGACTCACAGACAGAAAACAAACTTATGGCTACTAAAATGGAAAGCAGGGAGGAATAAACTAGGAGCTTGGGATTAACATACACACACCCTAATATATATTAAATAGATAAAGAACAAGGACATACTGTATAGCACAGAGAACTATACTCAGTATTTTGTAATAAACCTATAAGGGAAAAACCTGAAAATACATATATATTTAAACTGAATCACTTTGCTGTACACACAAAGCTAATACAACATTGTAAATCAACTATTCTCCAATAAAATAAAAATAAAATTTTTAAAAGAGATTAGGGAAAGAAAAAAGGATCGATATAGTTGTACTATAGTTAAGAGAATAATCAAGAGAGAAAATTAAAGTCTTAAAAAATTCCTTTGCTGTGTAAAAGATTCAGGCTTGTGTCTGTGGATTAATTTGACTTTGTAAATAAAGACTATTAACCACAATCCAAGTCGAGCAAAATATGCAAGGAGTTCGTTAGAAGAAAAAAAATTTAAAGATGAGTCTTCCCTTATTTTTTGGTTTTTAAAGCACATTGTTTTTTTAAAACCAGCCCCAGCTGTACATGTGCACAATGGAGTAAGTGGCAAATACTGACATCTCTAAGGAAATTGGCTATTTTTTATAAAGATTCTAAGATGCACAAATGAAAACTATGTTAAATTTACTCTTCAAAAATAGTGTAGACTCTGATTATAAATACAACAGTAATAATAAAAAATGAACTGCAAAGTCCTTAAAAGCCAAACCAAAGAATTCAGTCTGGGGTCTCCTGATTAGATTACCATCAGTATTGAACAAACGTAAAATATGTAATCCCTAGGAAAATGGCAATGGGAAAACATGTACCACCAGCCTCAGCCTTATGCTGGTGCGGCTTTCATTCAGAAGCAAAATTTGTTTACCAAAAATACAGCAACTCATTTTTTTCTCTATTCAAACAGCAATTTCTTATTGTCCTGCTTATGAATTCTAAAAAATAACAATGTAGTTATTACCATTAAAGTTCAGGACAGGTGTTCATGGTTAGTTCTAGGATTAAACAGTTTGTACCAGCTCTGGGGCGTATTAATACCTGTAACCAAATATATTTGAAAAGCAAATACCCTGGCACACTGGTTGCTATAGAAATAACGTAAATAAGAATAAAAGATAAGGATCTCTTTCAAAACACTTTGGTTAGACTCTTTCTTGAAAATGCCTTACTTCTGCTTCAAGCAATGTTCAGAAAGAGCAGAAAAATAACCAAACATTTGTAAAACTTTAAAGGTCAACTTTTATAGCACTTGGCAGAGATTCAAATCAGTTCACAGACTTCATAAATTCTGAAATGTGGCTTGAAATTCTGAATGCTATCTGAAATATCTTTGAAGATTCGCTCAGAATAGAATTTTTAGTGGATAATATGTTATTTTGGAATCAAGGAAAAATACTTTGCGGTGTGTTAAACTTGAAATGTATTTGACTTCTGGAAATTTACTTGGAACGCAAGTGCATCAATAAAACGGAACAGGAAAAAAAAATCCAAAATAGCAGTCAAATCAGCCAGAGACATACTCCAGCAATTACAAAAACATTTGCATGAGTAACTTTGCATTGGTTTATGTGCACAAAGTTATCCTTTCAGCTACATGGCTAGGAACGTGATAAGCAGGAAAATAAATATTAAATCCGATAGGCAAAATGAGCCTTCATCATTTTTTTTATTTGGCTCAAGAGAATTCTAAACAATGACTACTTTGACAGTGACATTTTGAAAGGTCCTCCCTTTAAGGAAGTATGGAAACTAACATAATGACACCTAAATAAATGTAAACAACTTAAACATGAAACAATGTACCTGATCTTTTGAGACACTGTGAAAAATTTTTTTAACATTTGGTAAAATTGCTGATTTGCACAGATAACAAAATATAACCTAGGTTATGCTCTCCCTGATTTGTTAAAATGCTACAGATACTCAATACATTTGCAAACTTGCTCCCACTACACAGAAGTCCTACAGAAGCTGCTTAAGATGACCTTGTGAAATGAGCGATGCTGTCCGAAGCCAACACAGACCCTTTGGCTTCTGAAACCTCTATTAAACTCAGACAATCTCAGCATGACTCAAATAGTGTAAATACTTAAAGGTAGAATTCTAGCTCAATCCACCCCTCCTGTGCATTTTGTCAATGGAAGATGCTGTTTGGGTTCGTGACTCCTGTAGGACCTAAGTCTCTATCCAGGAGGTAGATATATTTTCAAGATTTTCAAATTACTCATCAAGATAAAGAAGTGAAATGCGATGGAGGAAGTGGTTCAGTGTTGACGACGTTTTTGGACTGAGCTAGTCAACCCCACACCTCGTGGCTCTTAGCATTTAAAGCTCCTCAGTGACAAAGGATAGCACATGGAAATTTTGGGGTAGTTTTCACAGTAATACACCATCTTCATCCCAGTTCTCCTATACATCCCACATCTTTTTGGTTGAATATTCTGTCTCTTAGGAAGCTGACAAAATTTAAATAGTTTAGGTAAGTTACCAACTCGTCTATTTGTCACTTTCATTTGATCAAGAAATTGGATATCTAAAAATCTTAGTCTAACAATCTGTATGTATCCAAAAGCACTTTTGTTAATATTTTTTTTGCCATTTTATTTTAAGAGCCTTATGTTATCTGGATAAGCTAATCTCCCAAAGAAATTAAGTTTTCATTACAACTTTGAAGCTTGAATTTTCCTGAGCTAAAAAAAAAACTAAAAAACAAAATAGTTCTTTATGATTTTGAATCAAATTTTCACATAGCTAATTTCAATCTGAAAATGAAAACTGTCTTGGTTTTCATTTGAGCAGCTTACCGCAGCTTCCCATATTTGATTTATGGTCTCAGTCTATGATGACACATACCCTCAATGGGGATGACTAGGTAACTATAAAACTGAAAAGTGTGAGAAAACCTCTCAGTCAGTTCACAGAATGACTTAAGGAAATTTAAAATGCATTAGCCCAGGGAGAGAAATTTTTAATTTGCAGTGCAGAGTGTTTAATTGTGGTTATATCAGTTTATAAAGTTTATAGATAGAGAAATTATATATAACATGACTTTCTAAAATATGTGATTTTAAATCATTTTTCTTAGTCCCATTAGGTTGTACCACACTTCAAAATCTCAATGAAATTTCTTAAAAATCCTCAAACCACCATATAATTTTTCTTTAAAATAAAGGTCCACTCTGCTGACTTGAATTCTGTAGATACTTCTTTACTCTTTTATTTTAAAGGGGTTGCTGCTGCTGCTGCTGCTGCTAAGTCACTTCAGTGGTGTCCAACTCTGCAAGACCCCATAGACAGCAGCTCACCAGGCTCCCCCGTCTCTGGGATTCTCCAGGCAATAATACTGGAGTGGGTTGCCATTTCCTTCTCCAATGCATGAAGGGCTTATTTTCCTTAAAGATAACAAAGGGAAAAGCAAGCCAGTGTTTCTTGTTTCTCCTAAAATAGCTGAAAACTTAGCCATTTTCCTAAGAAGCTACTTCAGTACAAAACAAAAGAAAACTTTGGACCAGACAGATGGCTTTGTTGACTTAGGTAAAGTCCACAACTGAAGAGCGTGCCAGGCTCGTAAACTCTCATTGTGCTCTAAGATCACAGCCGTGCAGCGCCTGCCAGGTCTGCAGCGTCAATGATCACCACGGGTGTGTGTCCCCCCGCAAGACGCCTGATCCACCACTCCCAGGCCCCTCACAGGAAGAACCCCTCAGGGCATCTCAGACTGAGACAGAGGTCACCAAACCTCAGCGCATCCCACTTTTGTTCAAGGAAACCTACCTCATCGGGGTCCTTTATCTTCTCTCCTCCTCTCTTAGTGTTTCTTTTCCAAGAGCCTGGCATTGTTTTCAAGGAGGGGGTTTCTGCTGCCGAAGGGAGGGGTGTTTAATTACTTCTGAAGGCACCTGGCCACCAGCTGTGGGAGAGGATTTCTAAAGCCCTGACTCTTGCACTGCATTCAGGCAACTGAACAGAAGCTGAATTCTGCCCACCTGGGGCTGCCTGTTCGCTCAGGATTCCTAGGAGGTAGGTCCAGGCAGTGTCCTCTCGTTCCCCAGGCATCTGGATTCCCATGTTCACGTTTCAAAATAAGTATCTATTGAAAGGTTAAAATTTCCCCCCAACCCAATCTTCATTTCTTTAATGTATTTAATTGATATGCGTGCATGCTCAGTCATTCAGTCATGTCCACCTTTTTGTAGCATCATGGACTGTAGCTTGCCAGGGTCCTCTATCCATGGGATTCTCCAGGCGAGAAAACTGTAGAGGGTAGCCATTCCCTTCTCCAGGGGATCTTCTCAACCCAGGGATTGAACCAAGGTCTCCCGCATTGGCAAGTAGATCCTCTACCATTTAAGCCACCTAGGAAGCCATATTTAATTCTTATGCATTTTTAATTGTGGTTAGTAATGTAAGGAGCAGCCTTTCTAAATAGGCCTCTCTGGGTGATGACAATGCTGGGCGTGGATCCCGGGTCACAGGCCCTGGAGCCGTCCTCTCCTGTCTCCCCCTGGGCAGCGGGATTTCCAGGAGAACCTGCAAACATGCAGCTCGTTAACGCTGGAACTCGAGTGACCCAGAGCGCTCCTGGGAAACCACCTAATCTGTGCCATCTGTTTGCACATTGAACCTCCTGCGGACAGTAACACTGAGGTCTTAGCTAGACCCCGCGTGTAATGCATCAGTCAAGCCCCAATCTGAGATGCGACCACCGATTTCAGCTCCTCTTCACTGTGGCCGCTGCCGCCAGCCCAGGCCCAGCACTCAGGCTCTTGCCTGAAGACTTGAACCTGCCCTGCTTCCAACCCTGCCTCTGCTGGCTCCCTGCACCCCATCCCTGCACACCTGCCTGGGATCCATGTGAAGACGTTACCTGCCATCCTTCTCAGGACCCTCCCATGGACCCACAGCCCCTGTGGTCCAGCCCCAGGCCTTTGCAGAGGCTGGGGGCCTGTCTATCTCACCCGAGGCCCCTCTCTGACCACTGCCCTCCTTCCTGCAGTTGGGTCATCGCCTTCCCCCATTCCTGGTGGTGCTGCTGGCAGGCCCTCTCTACCTGGAAGGCTCTCCCCAGGCCCCCTGGTGGCCTCTCCTCCTCTGCTCACCCATCACCTGTCCACTGGCCTCCCGCCAGCCCTGGGAGGGATAGACCTGTCTTCCTCCATCAGCAGACAGACACCTACACCTTCACCTCCTGTTTCCTCAAAGCAGTGGACTCTCCAAGGGTGTCTGAGGGCCTGAAACAGTCCTTGGGAAGGATAGGCCCTCAGTACAAACTGTGGACAAATGAACGCACAGTTCCGATAGCCAAGGAATCCCAGCGAGTCAGTACCCATCGAGGATGCAGGATGTTCAAATGATGAGGGGCCCTGACCTCCCGGTAGAGGCATGGTCCTCAGATCTGTGGGGCCTGACTGAGTGGCGTGTGGTCCACATGTCTGGGAAACACTGGCTTAAGTAAAGTTCAGCAAAGTGCTTTCAGTGGTCTGATCATATGGCAGGAGAGCAGCACCTGCAGCGGGCCCCGAGCTGGTGGTGCCGTCGGTGACAACCATCCCACACCCCTTACAAGCAAGCCTAAGGTTCTTAATAAATGAGCTGGCCTGGGAATGTGGTGGGAGTGGACATGCTGCCAGGCTGCCCCTGGGCATGGTTGGGGGGGACACTGGACAACAGTCCACCTGGGCTGCTCCCCACTCTCAGATAAATGAGTAGAGCCATGATGTATACATATAATGGAGTATTACTCAGCCGTGAAAAAAGAAGGTAATCCCACCATTTGCGACATGGATGGACCTAGAGGGAATTATGGTAAGTGAAAAATGTCAGAGAAAGATAATACCATATGATTTCACTTACGTGAGGAATCTTTTCAAAAAAACTGGATTCATAGATACAGAGAACAGATTGGTGGTTGTCAGGGGCAAGGATGGAACACGAGCAAAATGGGTGAAAATGGTCAAAGGCACAAAGGTCAAGTTGCAAGATAAGTAAGTCATGGGAATGGAATGTAGAGGATTGTGGAATTGAGGTGCATTCACCACGAAAGGCTTTATTTCCGAAAGCCATTTGCACCCTTTGGACAACCAATAAGAATGCCATGGCCTCCAGCTTCTGGCACCTGTACGTCTGGGGTCACCTTAGGGACAGTGACTCATCTGTGTTGAAAAGGACTGGCAAGGAAGCACGGGGCTCCAGTGAAAGGTCTTTTCCATTCTAGTGAGCTGGAGGGATGTGGCTTTTTTTTTAATGTCTCATTTTGCTATTTATTAAGTAAACTCTTTGATAAGATCTGTGCTTATTCAGCTCATAATCATGTTTAAAGTTGTGTCTCCCTGCTCAAGAATCATTTTGCAGATACGAAAAGAAAGAAATAGCAAGCCAAGGGGGAGGAGGATGGGAGAGGGATGGAGTGGGAGGTTGGGATTAGTAGATGTAAGCTGTTATAGAGAAGGATAAACAGCAACGTCCTACTGTAGAGCGCAGGGAACTATATATTCACTATCCTGTGATAAACCATAATGGAAAAGAATATGAAAATCCTATGCATGTGTATACTTACACATGTGAATCCCTTTGCCATATAGCAGAAATTAGCACAACGTTGTAAGGCAACTATATTTCAAGAAAAAAAGGGGAAAAAAGAGAAAGAAAGAAGTTAATGCAGCCATGTTGTAGTAAATGCAGTAAAAGTAAATCTTACAGTCAAGTACCCACAATCCTTTTTCAGATGTTATGTCACATGTATATTTAGTAAATAGGATTTTAGAGAAAATATCCATCAGAGTTCTAGGAAGAAGCTAAACAGGACCTGACAAGTAGAGTTTAACAATGTCTTGTGTCTACAGTTGTGTAACTATAATTACATCATCTTCTGCTAAATTCTTTTCTTGCTTTCAGAGTAAACATACTGGAAGTTATCCCATATGTAAAGTGTTAATGGCTTAGTTGTGTCCAACTCTTTGTGACTCCATGACTGTAGGCCACCAGCCTCCTCTGTCCATGGGATTCTCCAGGCAAGAATACTGAAGTGAGTTGTCATTTCTGTCTCCAGGGGATCTTCCCAACCCAGGGATCGAACTCTGGTCTCCTGCATTGCAGTCAGATTCTTTGCCATCTGAGCCACCAGGGAAGCCCATCGCACATGATACCTGGTGACTACTAATTTTTACTTAGTCAAAAGTGTACACCCTGCACACTTATTCATTGATAGGCACCAGAAAGCAACAAATTCATGAAAATAATAATCTTTTTATAAAAGATCTTTTTAAATCATAAGTTTTGGTTTATTGCTCATGTATTAAATTGGATACAAATTATTTTTGAAAAGTTGTTGCTTCCTGTTGCCTAGCAGTAAGGAAGTGAGCAGTAAGGAAAAATTAGCAGTCACCAGGTATGTACTCTTTTTTTAAAATCTGGCATTTAATTTTAGCCTATTTGATAGCTGGAAAAAACACCTTTTCAAGCAATTTCACAAGTGGCCAGAGTACCCCTAGTAAAGAAAAACATCTATTTCTGCTTTATTGACTATGCCAAAGCCTTTGACTATGTGGAAAATTCTGAAAGAGATGGGAATACCAGACCACCTGACCTGCCTCTTGAGAAACCTCTATGCAGATCAGGAAGCAACAATTAGAACTGGACATGGAACAACAGACTGGTTCCAAATAGGAAAAGGAGTTAGTCAAGGCTGTATATTGTTATCCTACATATTTAACTTATATGCAGAGTACATCATGAGAAATGCTGGGCTGGAGGAAGCACAAGCTGGAATCAAGATTGCTGGGAGAAATATCAATAACATCAGATATGCAGATGACACCACCCTTATGACAGAAAGTAAAGAAGATCTAAAGAGCCTCTTGATGAAAGTGAAAGAGGAGAGTGAAAAAATTGGCTTAAAGCTCAAGATTCAGAAAACCAAGATCATGGCATCTGGTCCCATCACTTTATGGCAAATAGATATGGAAACAGTGGATACAGTGTCAGACTTTATTTTTCTGGGCTCCAAAATCACTGTGGATGGTGATTGCAGCCATGAAATTAAGACACTTGCTCCTTGGAAAGAAAGTTATGACCAACCTAGACAGCATATTAAAAAGCAGAGACATTACTTTGCCAACAAAGGTCCATCTAGTCAAGACTATGGTTTTTCCAGTAGTCATGTATGGATGTGAGAGTTGGACTATAAAAAAAGCTGAGCGCTGAAGAATTGATGCTTTTGAACTGTGTTGTTGGACAAGACTCTTGAGAGTCCCTTAGACTGCAAGGAGATCCAACCAGTCCTGGGTTGAACCAACTGATTTCCTAATGGAGATCAGTCCTGGGTGTTCTTTGGACGGACTGATGTTGAATCTGAAACTCCAATACTTTGGCCACCTAATGCGGAGAGCTGACTCATTTGAAAAGACATTGATGCTGGGAGGGGTTCGGGGCAGGAGGAGAAGGGGATGACAGAGGATGAGATGGCTGGATGGCATCACCGACACAATGGACATGGGTTTGGGTGGACTCTGGGAGTTGGTGATGGACAGGGAGGCCTGGCATGCTGCGGTTCATGGGGTAGCAAAGAGTCGGATGCGACTGAGCAACTGAATTGAACTGAATACCTATTAAATGTGAACATATTCATCTATGCATCTGAATAGTTTTCTAATTAGAGTTATGTTTATTTCCCAAATAAATAGCATGATAAGGTAGATAATGGTGGCTCAGACGGTAAAGAATCTGCCTGCAGTGCAGGTGAGCAGGGTTCAATCCCTGAGTTGGGAAGATCCCCTGGAGAAGGGAATGGCAACCCACTCCAGTATTCTTGCCTGGAGAATCCCATGGACAGAGGAGCCTGGCGGGCTACAGTCCATGGGTCACAAAGAGTTGAACGTGACTAAGTGACTAATACTTTCACACTTTAAGGTAGATAATAATCAGAAATTGAATCTAGTTTTTCTATTACAAATTCTTGTTTTATGTGCTTTGTAAGTTTGTTAAATGTATTCTATAAAGGCATAAAGAGATTTTTCTGCACCACTGGTGAGAGATATCAGTTGTTATGATTTATGTATTGATTTCATGGCATTTTTTGCATGTTAAGAATGTCCACTAGGAGGAGTTCTTGCTAAGACTATAAAATAAATGATAGCTTTTTCTAGCTGCTAACTGAGATCTTTGGTATTTGTGTTAAATTTTTCTACTTCAATTGGCAAACAGCACACACTCCTTAGACATCTGATGCAACATGAAAACATTACAAAAATTTTATTAAGTCAAAGAAGCGAGGTAACCTAGGATAATCTTTGTAAAACTGGTATTAATATTACTGTTGAAGGCAAAAAAAAAAAGAAAATGTATATCTGCAGGCAATTAAACATGACGAATATCTTCAAAAGAATTATATTCTTTAAGAGCAGGATATAAAGCTGCAATTTTTTAAAACTTTCAGTTAAATATTTCTGTTTCAAAAACACTCCATTTCTCTTTGCTGATCGTTCTCAAATTCAAAAGATCAAGTGTACACCTGTCAATGCTTCTACTGAATTCCAAAGCAAACCTGCACCCAGGGTAGTCTTCACTCACTTGACCTTGATGCTTCATGTTGTGAATGAATTAACTCTCCATCTCTTCAGTGAGATTGATTTTTATCATGACTTTTAGCTTGGCGTTTATTTAAAAAAAATATATACGCCAATAAGCTCTCACATACAAAGTTTCAGGAAAATGTACCTACTGAAGATTTATTTTGAACTGCAGTGTGTGTGTGTGTGTGTGTGTGTGTGTGTGTTGTAACACGTCCCTCTGTGTGTCTAGTAGGGATGTCGTGCTGGCCCAGTGATACTGAGAAGATGGTCCAGATTATTCCAGGAGAGGCTCCTTCAGTCCGGCACGGGAAGGACGGATGGAGACATGGTCCGGGGAAGCGAGAGAAGGAGAACGCGCGGCCTCATCCCTGGTCTCTCCTGGCGCGCCTGAGTGCCGGGCCAGCGAAGGGGCCAGGCCTCCGGGAGTGAGCAGCAGATGGAACGCGCAGTCGTAGGACATTATCCACATTTTGGAAAATGACTCTACGAAGCCAAGTGGCCTGTGCGGAGTGAGAGGGGGGAGGTTGCGCAGACAACAGCTCCTGACTTTCAGACTGTTCAGCAGGTGGCAAACGCGGCCGAACGACTCTGGGATTCGAACCGCGGGGCCGGGAGGTGCGGGGGGAGCCAGGCAAGAGGAGCAATGCTCGGGTCCCGGGCTCCGGGGCTGCCTGCGCGTCCTGGCCGCCGTCTGCTGTCCCGTTCGCTGTCCGCTCGGATCTGGGGCCTGAAGCTGCAGCGGGTCCAACCCAGCCGAGGGCAGGAGCCTCGGGAGCGAAAGATGCTGTGGAGGCCGCGCTGAGCCTTCATCACCCGCGGAGCGCGTCCAGGTGGTGCGCGCCTTGCGGGGGCCTAAGCAACCCTGAGCGGCTGCCGGGCCACCGGGCCCCGCATCTCCTGAAACCCGGTCCCGTTTCCATCACCGCTCCACTCCCGCTCTGCCGCCGCCCTGCCCCTCTTTGCCCCCTTCCTGTCCACCGGAGGGGCCTCCCCGAACTATGAAAGCTCCTCCGGCCCTGCACCGGCCCAGACGACTCTCCAAGGGTGGCCTAGCTGCGTTGGGTGATTTCTTCCTTCCATCATTAAGTGGCTGTTTCGCTGTAGAGGTCTGTCTTCCCTGTCAGGAGACCTGAGAGAACGGCTCTCAATCTGTCTGCTGGGCCAGCCCCTGCCGCTCCTCCACAGGGCTCCCCTCCTGAGCTCACACTGGGGTCGCTCCTCTCGAGCCTCATTTTAACCTGCCTGGACTGGAAACTCCTGGTCACCACTCCCTCCTGTGCAACTCTAGATTGTCAATGCCTCAGTGACTCCATCTGTAAAATGGTGTCATCATGGTCCTTGCTCATCGGGTAAGTGTGGCATATAACACAGATAATCTACAATACATACACAGTATACACACTGTATATACACCACACCGATAATCTGCAATATATACACAGTACACACGCTGTATATACACCACACCGATAATCTGCAATATACACAGTACACACACTGTATATACACCACACCGATAATCTGCAATATACACAGTACACACGCTGTATATACACCACACCGATAATCTGCAATATACACAGTACACACACTGTATATACACCACACCGATAATCTGCAATATACACAGTACACACACTGTATATACACCACACCGATAATCCACTATATATATACACACACTGTATATACACTGCACTATCACTCACATACAATATATATGGGTTTCCCAGGTGGCGCTAGTGGTAAAAACCTGCTTGCTAATGCAGGAGCCTTAAGAGATCCCTGGTTCAATCCCTGGATCAGGAAGATCCCCTGGAGAATGAAACGGCAATGCACTCCAGTATTCTTGCCTTGAGAATCCCATGGAGAGAACAGCCTGGCAGGCTACAGTTCATGGGGTCACAGCAGTCGGACATAACTTAGCAACTAAACCACCATCATACAATCTAGATACACTATGCACACTGTATACACACTACACTACACAATATACACCACAGCCATTCTTCAGTATCCAGGGGGAACTGGTTCCAGGGACTCCCCACTCCCATCAACTACCAGAATCCACGGATGCCCAAGTCCCTGTGTCCATCCTCCTGAACTCTTTACATCATCTCTCAATCATTTATAATACCTAATATACAGACTTGCTTGCTAGTCCAGTGATTAAGACTTTGCCTTCCAATGCAGGGAGTGTGGGTTCAATCCCTGGTCTGGAACTAAGATCCCACATGCCTCAAGACCAAAAAAACAAACAGAAAACAAAAATAATGTTGTAACAAATTCAATAAAGACTTAAAAAAATAAAACCCAATACAATGTAAGGGCTATGGAAGTGGTTGCCAGTGTGGCATATTTGTGTTTTGCTTTTTGGAACTTTCTGGAATTTATTTTTTCCTGAATATTTTTGATCCTGCAGTTGGTTGACTCTCAAATGCAGGACCTGTGACCACGGAGAGCCCACCATGTGCATCTGTAGCTGATGGCACAAGGCTGTTCCCTGCCTACAGCAAGGGCTGAAAACTCATTGACCGTGGTTTTTACTATTATTACTGCTGTTGTTTACCCCACACAGCAATACTGTAACATCAACATGATCCCAGCCTTTGGCTAAAGCCTTGCGGCAGTAAAGGTGGAGTCAGGGATCAAGGCCGGGCCCAACTCTGGAGCCAGTGCGCTGCCTTCTCTGTATGTTTACTATTGTTTCTGAAATAAAAGAAAAAAATTTTAATAAGTTTATTGAATATGTAAGAAACGAGTTAGAATAATTGGCTTAAAATTCTTTGTGTTAGGATATCAGGACAGGAAAGACTTCCAAGATCATTAAACCTAAATTCTAGGAAGATCCCCTGGAGAAGGAAATGGCAACCCACTCCACTATTCTTGCCTGGAGAATCCCATGGACAGAGGAGCCTGGCAGGCTACAGTCCATAGGGTGGCAAAGAATCGGACACAACTGAACAACTAACACTTGCTTATTCTTTACAGATGAGGACATTCACGCATATTCATGTATTTAGAAAATGTACTGAGCAGCTATTAATTGTTTACTATTAGTATATTATTGTACAACATATATAATAATATTTTATATATGATTACTATATAAAAAACTAAAATCATGGCATCTAGTCCCATCACTTCATGGCAAATAGAAGGGGGAAAAGTGGAAATAGTGACAGATTTTATTTTCTTGGGCTCCAAAATCACTGAGGACGGTAACTGCAGTCATGAAATTAAAAGATGCTTGCTCCTTGGAAGGGGAGCTGACAAACCTAGAGACATTTTAAAAAGCAGAGACATTACTTTACCAACAAAGGTTCATCTCGTCGAAGTCGTGGTTTTTCCAGTAGCCATGTATGGATGTGAGAGTTGGACCATAAAGAAGGCTGAGCAAAGATTTGATGTTTTTGAATTGTGGTGCTGGAGAAGACTCTTGAGAGTCCCTTGGACAGCAAGGAGATCACACCAGTCAACCCTAAAGGAAATCAACCCTGAATATTCATTGGAAGGACTGATGCTAAAGCTGAAGTTCCTATATTTTGGCCGCCTGATGCAAAGAGCCAACTCATTAGAAAAGACCCTGACTCTGGGAAAGATTGAAGGCAGGAGGAGAAGGGGACAACAGAGGACAAGATGGTTGGAGGGCATCACCGACTCAATGGACATGAATCTGAGCGACCTCTGGGAGATGGTGAAGAACAGGGAGGCCTGGAGTGCTGCAATCCATGAGGTCACAAGGGTCAGACAGGACTGAGCGACTGAACAACAACAGGTCTCCTGCCCCAGGTTACTCGGTCACCTGAGAGGCAGAGCTTGGATCTGAATTGAGGTCTCACTCCACAGCTAGGACACTTTGTCATAGGACACAGGTTCCAGGAGTGTGGGCCCCAGAAATGTGTCATACGTGCCCACTCAGAGCCTCCGTGGAGCCCACAGGCCCTCCAGGTGATTCTGAGGCAGGCAGGTTAGAGAAGCAGGACCACACGTGTGCCCAGACTTCTGTCTGGGGACCAGCAGCCTACGCCTGGTGTGACAGCAGTGACCTGGGAACACCCTGAAATTTCACTCACGCCTCATGGGAACTGTCCCTCTGTGTGCCTGCTGAGAATAAAGAACTCCTTCCAGGAGCGGTCTGCTGTGCTGTAAGGCCTGGGCTTCTGTTTTAACCTTTGCCTGGGACCCCAAGAGGAAAGCCTGCTTGGCCACCAGGTCCTGGACGCCCCCAGCTGTTGGGGGCAATTTTAGCGCTAAGGCGACACCTTGTGGAGAAATGTGGACACTGCATGAAAGTGTCACTTGGAGACAAGGTTTAGTTTTTTGGGGGGGTTTGCTTTGTCCTCCAATCTGTCACAGACTAAAAATATTTTTGTAAAAGACAATTAATTAATGAGGAGTTAAAACACAATACAAAGACTACAATGAAGATAGGTGTTTGGGTCCTTTTCTTTTTTTTATCCGACTGATTACCTGGCTAGTTAAGTGGCCCACAAGAGAAGACTGAGGCTACTTTATGAAAGCAGAGATAAACCTTTTTAGCCTCTAGAGACCACTGCAGTCCTTGGCTCGGGGCCCCTTCTTGGCATCACTCCAGTCTCTTACTTCCACTGTTGCGTCTCCTACTAGTTACTCGGACCCTCCTGCTCCCTGTTAAAAGGACTTTGCAATTACATACAACCCAGGTAATCTCCCACCTCAGGGTCCTCAACACGGTTATAAAACACCTTCACAGCAAAACTTAGATTAATATTGGAATGAGTACTTGGGGCTTACTGCCCAGCCAAGCTCCCAGGCCAGGATTAAACAGTTGCTGTCAGTAGAGTAATGAGGTGTAGAGGAGGGGGGCAAGTTTCTAGGACAGCAAATGTCTGTCATGATGTGGACGCAGCCATGACGGCAAAGCTGGTGGGTCCCTGATGCTCCCAGAGTGCCGCAGGGAAAAAGAAAGTGAAAACATAAAACATGAATTCAGACGTGAACAAGACACAGATACAAGGACACACTTGAGAATACTGATGCAGGAACAGAATTCCCTCCCTCCCCAAGCAGTTCTGAATGGGTCCCTCAATCCCTGGTCACAGGGCAGATAGAACTAAGCCAGGGTCTGACCGCAGTGTGAGCGGAGTTACAGGACCAAGCTGGACCCCTTCAGGTATATTATCCTAAGATAAGTGAAGCTGGACTCTGGTAGAATGGGGACATCAAGGCAGAAAGTTCAGTTCAGTTCAGTCGCTCAGTCATGTCTGACTCTTTGCAACCCCATGAACCACAGCAGCCCAGGCCCAAACTCCTGTCCATTGAGTCGGTGATGCCATCCAACCATCTCATCCTCTGTCATCCCCTTCTCCTCCTGCCTTCAATCTTTCCCAGCATCAGAGTCTTTTCAAATGAGTCAGCTTTTGCATTAGGTGGCCAAAGTATTGGAGTTTCAGCTTCAACATCAGTCCTTCCAATGAACAGCCAGGACTGATCTCCTTTAGGATGGACTGGTTGGACCTCCTTGCAGTCCAAGGGACTCTCAAGAGTCTTCTCCAACACCACAGTTCAAAAGCATCAATTCTTCAGTGCTCAGCTTTCTTTATAGTCCAACTCTCACATCCATACATGACCACTGGAAAGGCAGAAAGGGATCAAGTTAAAAACTGACCTTCCAAATCTACTGCAATTCCCTTCTCTCTTCACCCCATTCTCAGAAAACCAGTCCTCCTAAACATACAAACTTAAAAGCCCTAATACTTTGGCCACCTGATGGGAAGAGCTGGCTCATTAGAAAAGACTCTGATGCTGGGAAAGATTGAAGGCAGGAGGAGAAGGGATGACAGAGGATGAGATGGTTGGATGGCATCATCGCCTCGATGGACATGAGTTTGAGCAAACTCTAGGAGACAGTGAAGGACAGGGAAACTGGAGTGCTGCAGTCCATGGGGTCGCCAAGAGTCAGGCACGACTGTGTGACTGAACAACAACAAAGCATACAAGTGTTTCGGTGACACACCCGTAAAAGTTGTTTTCCAAACGAATGCCAGTTCTTCTCAGCACACACGCCTACCTCCCATTGCCTCCAGGTCCTAATGAGTTAGAGCCCCAAATATCCCAGATGGTAAAGAATAAGATCTGCTCTGGAAGGTAATCATGTGTGCACCAAAGGTTCAAAGACTTTGCCGCACTGGCTGACAGAATCTGTGGGCATCAGTGGATGTGGACTCTAAAGATGTGGACCGAGAAGGGTAGAATGAGAGACTCAACCTGTCTGAATTCATTGACAGCAGTCGACCTCGTCTGGGATGTGGATTCCCTGGGTTGGTTCAAGCTCCAGGGAATGGTCTGTTCCATTGGCTAAATGAAGCTTAAATGTAGCCACAGCCTGCTGTACATGAGGTCAGAATGCCAGGACATCACTAGAACTCTGAGGAGAACCCTGAAGATTCTCATAAATGGGTATTTTTATGATTCCACTGAGGACAATCTGCCAACGTTCCTTATGAAGACTTTGAAGAAACGCCGTTCACCAAGAAAACAGGAAGAGCTTTGCAGCTCTGGAGGCAGAGATGGTGCTGGGGGACGCTAGAGTGGAATTAAGGTACCTGATCTAGTGGGAATGATGGGGTTCTGGAACCACAGGGGCCAGGTGTAGAACTTACCATCAGAGAAAAGCTGGGAGGGGTCACCTGGTCTGCGGGTGTGAGTTTGCATGTCGCATAGGCTTGAGTCAGAGGGTCTGGTTCGGTCTAGGGAAGAAGTTTTGAAGCATCTGGAGCACGCATCTCGGGGGACGCCCTGTGTATGTGGCTCTGCACACCTATCAGCCAGCAGCTTGTAACTTCCCACTCCATCCACGTCGCATCCATTTCACCACCTCTCACTTTAGCCAACATGCTTAGAACCACGTGGGTCTTTGGTCTTAGGACTCACCCCATTATTGGGAAATACAACCAAAATCCTTGGAATAAGAGACCTAGTCCCCAAGCACCACAGGTAACAGTGTCCACACCTGGTTCAACTTCAGAGAGGCTTCAGACACAATATGGATTCCCACCAAAAGCCCCAGAGAAGCCTGGTTCTGTGTAGTTGGGCAAGTCACGGGTCACAGGAGGAAAGGAGGCAGGCGATTCCATGGAGCTCCTCTGGGTGATAGATTCCACATAGTGCCTCTCCTGTGCACCCTGGGATAGCTACCCTAGTTCTGTTCACAGTTTGCCCCTTAAATGACTACTCTAAAGCCCCCATAAGTCTCTGCTCTCTGCACTATCCAAACACCAAACTTCTCTCTCTGCTGTGTGCTAGACTCGAATCTCAGGTTTGCTGCGTGCTTTTGCCTTTTCTGGTGATGACTTTGGCTTTTGAAGTAACTCATGCTGTCTGTCCAAGCTGATTTGTGAGTTCCCCTTCCTGACGCGTCTGCCCTGCAGACACCAGGACCCAAGCTCCTTCCTCTGGATGGCGACACACCCAGTGGGCTCATGTGCTAACCCAGCGGGAAGCTCTCAGACGATTTGAGCCACTCGGTAGCGTCCGAAGTCTATCGGACATAGAGTCAGAGAATCTGGGACCCAGGCTTCACTCCGCTAGGGTGAAGACTCTACACATACTTGAGGAAGTTCAGTCCCCTGACTGTAAAATAAGGCTGAACCTCATAATTTAACTTCATAAGAATTAAATAAGGGTGAGAAACAGCTCAGTCTAAGCTTTTGCACACAGCATGCATTCAAAAATAGTTACTGTCTGTGTTTCACCCTGGTACACATGAAATAGTTTCCATTAGAACTTGGTTTAGAACATCTTTAATTTATGGATATTTTCATATTTAAAGTCATTCCACAAGTGCTTTGAAGCTGATGAACTAAAATTCTAATTTTGGAGGCTGCTATTTTAATAATAATGACATAACTGCAAACAGTGATGGGGGTAGATCCTAATTCTTTACAGCAAAGGCGAGTCCTTTCCATGAATCACTGAGGGCCCTTGTGCACACTGGTGATGAATCAGCGGAGCAGCGGGATTAGCAGAATAAACAGAACTCAACTTCTTCCTCTGTGTCCCTATTATAGCTTCTCTTCTTGGCTTTTAAGTCAAGCAAATGGATTAAAGAGACGTTCAATATTTCACAGAAGTGAGAAGCTTTGACAGGCAGTTGGAAATATGGAACCCCCAGGAAGCAACATAGCGAGTGAAGAGCAGCTTTCTTTCCCAAACAAGGGACTGCCCTGGCAGTCCAGTGGCTGGGACTCTGCTTTCCCAGTGCAACACAGGGGGCCCAGGTTCAATCCCTGGCCAGGGAACTAAGACCCCAAGTAGCCAAATAAATAATTTTTTTTAAGTTGCCAAACAAAGTTCACTCTTTGATGTCAACACAAGATTCTATCTAGGCTACTCAGTTCCTCCCAAAGTTCACTCTTTGATGTCAACACAAGATTCTATCTAGGCTACTCAGTTCCTCCCAAAGTTCACTCTTTGATGTCAACACAAGATTCTATCTAGGCTACTCAGTTCCTCCCAAAGTTCACTCTTTGATGTCAACACAAGATTCTATCTAGGCTACTCAGTTCCTCCCTATTAAAAACTTAAACTTTTGATCAGATCAGATCAGTCGCTCAGTCATGTCCGACTCTTTGCGACCCCATGAATCACAGCACGCCAGGCCTCCCTGTCCATCACCAACTCCCAGAGTTCACCCAGACTCACGTCCATCGAGTCAGTGATGCCATCCAGCCATCTCATCCTCTGTCGTCCCCTTCTCCTCCTGCCCCCAATCCCTCCCAGCATCAGAGTCTTTTCCGATGAGTCAACTCTTCACGTGAGGTGGCCAAAGTACTGGAGTTTCAGCTTTAGCATCATTCCTTCCAAAGAAATCCCAGGGCTGATCTCCTTCAGAATGGACTGGTTGGATCTCCTTGCAGTCCAAGGGACTCTCAAGAGTCTTCTCCAACACCACAGTTCAAAAGCATCAATTCTTCGGCACTCAGCCTTATTCACAGTCCAACTCTCG
Organism: Bos grunniens; assembly: GCF_055505025.1. Lineage (NCBI taxonomy): Eukaryota > Metazoa > Chordata > Mammalia > Artiodactyla > Bovidae > Bos > Bos grunniens. Next base: position 60,946,119 of record NC_141178.1, on the reverse strand, counting down.
AATCCATACATGACCACAGGAAAAACCATAGCCTTGACTAGACGAACCTTTGTTGGCAAAGTAATGTCTCTGCTTTTGAATATGCTATCTAGGTTGGTCATAACTTTCTTTCCAAGGAGTAAGCGTCTTTTAATTTCATGGCTGCAGTCACCATCTGCAGTGATTTTGGAGCCCATAAAAATAAAGCCTGACACTGTTTCCACTGTTTCCCCATCTATTTCCCATGAAGTGGTGGGACCGGATGCCATGATCTTCGTTTTCTGAATATTGAGCTTTAAGCCAACTTTTTCACTCTCCACTTTCACTTTCATCAAGAGGCTTTTGAGTTCCTCTTCACTTTCTGCCATAAGGGTGGTGTCATCTGCATATCTAAGGTTATTGATATTTCTCCCAGCAATCTTGATTCCAGCTTGTGTTTCTTCCAGTCCAGCGTTTCTCATGATGTACTCTGCATATAAACAGAGTGACAATAAACAGGGTGACAATATACAGCCTTGACGTACTCTTTTTCCTATTTGGAACCAGTCTGTTGTTCCATGTCCAGTTCTAACTGTTGCTTCCTGTCCCTTTTGAAGGGGCATGGAAATCGAGCATTTTAAAAGCTGAACCTCACCAATGCCGGTCTTCTTGAGGTCAATTCCACGAATTCTTACTGTTAAGGAAAGAGTGGATCCCAGATGCCTGTCCTTCTCGAGGTCAAAGTATGAACCCATGAGTTAGAATCCTGCCATAAATGGTCTTTGTGTGTGTGTGTGCTTAATCTAAAATTGACTGTTTCTACAAGCATCTACTGTATAGCAAGCACAGAGAACTCTACTCAGTACTCTGTGATAACTTGTATGGGAAAAGAATCTGGAAAGAAAGAAATACACGTATGACTGAATCACTTAACTGTACATCTAAAACTAACACAACTTTGTAAGTCAACTATACACCAACACAAAATTTTTTAATTTTTAAATAAAAAATAAAATTGGTTGTTTCTGTTATTAGGGAACTGGGTAATTTTGAACACACACACTAACATATTTGATAAAATAAAACAAACTAAACACTTATTTGTTTGAAAATTAATAGTTTGCTGCAAAAAATAGAAAATTTTTTTCCTGAGGCCTTCTCCACATCTCATACCACCCACAGACTCAGGGCTCAAGTCAGTTAAATTGGCTTGATCAAGTCAGTTAAAGGTTCTTAAACTTCTGCGGGTCATGGCTGCATTCCCCAGTTTAAGGAAAGCCCTGGCTCCTTTCTGGCTAATATAAGATACTATGTATACTAATTTCCAGAGGAGGGCATGGCAACCCACTCCAGTATTCTTGCCTAGAGAATCCTGTGGACAGAGGAACCTGGTGGGCTACAGTCCATAGGGTTGTAGAGAGTTGGATACGACTGAAACAACTCAGCCTGCAGGCATGGTTTGGTTGGCAATGTTCTGTACAACCAAGAAGTTGGTTTTGTCATTTTTTTTAAAGTGTTGTTCCTGGGAATTCCCTGGAGGTCCACTGGTTAGGATTTGGCATGCTCACTGCTGGGGTCCTGGGTTCAATCCTTGGTTGGGGAACTAAGATCCCATAAGCTGTACAGCACAGCCAAAATACATGACTAATAAAAATAAAACATTTTTAGTTCTTCATTTCCCTTTTTGTTTTGCAGCGGAACTGAAGAAAACTGTATGGATAGCACCCTGTTCCAAGAGGGGATTGGATCCAGGGGAAGGTCAACCTCTCAATACCCCCGCCACCACGGGGCTGTCTCCAAACTACAGTGAGTCCCTGGAGCTGTCATTGATCGTCACAGCTGCTGCTCCTCAACACACAGCCAGCCAAGCTGAGAGAGAAGGTTCCCAGTGGCGTCACTCGTGCCCATCAGCTGAGCAGTCACTCAGATGCACTCTTATACCAGGCTCTAGAGATGCAACGACCTGGTGCGGACAGGCCACAGAGGAATTCCTCCTATGCAAACTATCCTCTCTCCTCCTCTCTCCTTCCCTCCTCACCTCCCCCAACCCCTGCCCATCATAAGCACAGGATGAAGAGGCCACACTGAGCAGTCTGCAAGTCCCTCAGGTGACCAGCTTAGAACAGCCACCTGAACTGATGTGGTCCCCATGTTCTGGAGTAACCATGGTCACCCTCTTGTCTTGCTGTTTAGACAGTGAGATGACTTCTGAGATATCATCTGAGATGCGACTTTACTAAATAAACATATTTTACCTCATTCAATCACTCATCTCCCCATGTGAGAAATTTCCCTCTGTGGAAACAAATTTAAAAGACCCTTTATCTCTAATTCCCCTCTGTCAAAGTCAGCACAGTGAGAAAATCATATCAAGTACAGTTGATCCTCAAACAACGTGGGGTTAGGAGTGTTGACCACCCCCCTTGCCCAGTCAAAACTCTGACTATAACCTTCAAGGCCATGGTTCCCCACATCCTTGGGTTCAACCACCTGGGATGGGCCGTGAAGACCGGCAGAGTTCTCTGCTGGAAAGAATCCACTGTAAGTGGATCCACACAGTTCAGAAACATGTTGTTCAAAGATCAATTGTAGTAATATAAATGTCAACTAGAGATACCTTCAGTCAATCTTTGTAGGTTTTGAGTAGACATATAGCATAGCATGGGCCTCCCAGGGGCTCAGATGGTAAAAAATCCACCTGCAATGCAGGAAACCCAGGTTTGATCCCTGGGTTGAGAAGATCCCCTAGAGTAGGAAATGACAATCCACTCCAGTATTCTTGCCTGGAGAATCCCATGGACAGAAGAGCCTGGAGGACTATAGTCCACGGGGTTGCAAAGAGTCGGACATAACTGTGCAATGAACACACACAGACACACACACATATGGCACAGACTGTTTCTGAGTGAGGCATGTTAGTCATCCATGAGGATGTTTAAAATCTAATTTCTTAGTATTCCATCTGAAATTACCTACCTGATTGAAACCATACCAATCATACAGCTTGTTTAGGCTGTTTTCTGTTTCAGCCAACTATGTCTCACTAATAACTTCTCATTTGCCACCATCCAATCGCCTCTTCGCTTGTAAAATATAGAGGACACCAGCTCTATAGAGATTCATGAGTAAAGCTTTCCAGGACTTCCCTGGTGGTCCAGTGGTTAAGAATCTGCCTCCCAATGGAGAGGACACGGGTATGATCCCTCCTAGTTTTTCCTTCAGGAAACTAAGATCCCACATGCTCCAGGGCACCAAAGCCTGTGCGCCACAGTGAAGACCAAAAATAAATCAATAAACTCATCCTTTAAAAAAAAGATTTCCAAATGTTTCCAATATTATAATCACTATGTAAATGCAAGGGACTAAAACTCTGGTATTCTTCTCATTCTTCCCTACATGGCATTACAGCAGAATTTCACACACACCAAAGCTTGTTTTGTGTCTTTATTTGTCCATCTTTGCCCAGAGGCCAAAACCAATAAAACTGAAAATGTAGCTTCACAATATCCTTGCAACCAAAGGGGCCCTCTGCACTTGTGTTTCTGATGGACAAAGACGTGTGTGTGTTTCAGACACAAACAAACGTACGGACAGTTACGGGAGGGACAAAGGAGCTAAAAATGGAAGCAACGGCCAGTCCGGAGCCCCGTCTCCATGACACCAGCACAAACAGGGTAGAAGCCTTAAAAAAGCTGTGACCATACTGCGATGCATTGTTAAGCAAATCATGTTTTGCCTTCTCTGAAAGGATGGGGTTTCCTATCGTCTTATTTAGGTTTCTCATTTTTCCACTATTGTTTTTAAGTGAAATGGATGAATTGTGTCAGGGTATGTTGTTTTCCAAACAAAGCCCCAAGCACAGACACGTTCTTCTCCCCCACGAGGTTCATGCGGACTTTTTATTTAAGGTGGCAATACCATGGGCTTCCCTGGTGGCTCAGCTGGTAAAGAATCTGCCTGCAATGCGGGAGACCTGGGTTCGATCTCTGGGTTGGGAAGATCCCCTGGAGAAGGGGAAGGCTACCCACTCAGTATTCTGGCCTGGAGAATTCCATGGACTGTATAGTCCATGGGGTCACAAAGAGTCAGATACAACTGAGCGACTTTCACTTCACTATATGCTCCAAATTCAAAAAAGGTCTCAGGATCCTAGTTATCAGTTCAGAAAATGAATATGAACAATATATATAGAGAGAGTATCATATTTCAATAATATGACCTCTCCTACAAATGCCTTTAATTCAAAGAAAAACAACACAGATTTTTTTCATATTTCAGTTTTAATAAAATTTACAGCTCAAATTAATGCAAATAAAAACAAATTCTGAATAGATGTATTAAATATTATTAAATTATAATTATAAAAGGGGACTTCATACATGATTATTCAACAAGCATGTTATGAAAACTCATACCCAAAATATCATTTCTCTTTGGCATGATCAGACATAATTTACATAATTAAATATATAATTCATACATATATAGAATGTTAGCCATATAATAAAATAACACATATATAGCAAAAATAAAGTATAATAGCGTAAATTTTAATATTCTATTTGCAATATATGAATTGAACTTTGCATTCAACATTTTCAAATTTCTGTATACACGAAGATAAACCAGGGAAGATCTTGTCTTACGCTTGGACACAGATCACCAGCTATTTCTGAGAAGTTTCTTATTTCACTCATCTTAATACACCATAAAATTAGAAGTTTCATCTCTTTTTATGTTTAGTATGATCCCAGATACTTTTTTTCTTTCAAATTAGATTTACATTCTTAAGAAATGCCTGTGAGAGGGAAGAAGAAAAAATGTTATTTATGACCAGGTTTTTATCCTACTTACACATATGCACAGTTTTAATATAGCTATATTTTTTTTTGCTTAAAGAATCTGTGGACTCTTAATTTATAGTGTAACCCTGAGGGTGTACATTAAAGTGTGTGTGGAGCAGGCGAAGGGTTTATCCGTACTTTTAGAAAGTTCGTTTTTTTATTTATTTTTCAAATTTGTTTCTTGTCCATACTGCACGGCTTGTAGGATCTTGGTTTCCCAACCAGGGATTGAACCAGAGCCCTCGGCACTGAAAGCACTAAGTCCTAACCACTGAACCACCAGGGAATTCCCTAGAAAGTTTAAATGATGACTTCCAACACTGAAGTTTTAATGAGACACCTGCATCAGCCAAAAAATGAACTTGGCATCACCTAAATGACGCAAAAATATTCCTAAAATGTATTCATCTGTAATACTCTAACACCTTGTTAACTCCTTGGAGACAAACCATCAGAGATGACTCCTGCAGAAGACCTCACTAAATCTCCAAACTCTGCAATTTCAAAAGGGCCTGTTTATCAGCTCTGTCCTCTATGAACCTTGTCCAAGGAGAATGTAAGTTTGCATTTAATATTTTAAATTATAATACTTGTTTCTTTGAGAACTTTTCCAGTTATTATGTTGCCTTTTGGACTTTATATAAACTTACTCATAAGAATTATTCATAAGCTCGATTTCTTAATCTAAAAAAGGGCAGCTTTTTAGTTCAGCAATTTTCAATATGCAGAATTGAGTGCCAATTATTATTATTAATTTATCACTGCTTTTAAAATAAGAAAAGCAACAACAGTAGGTCAGAATTGTCTCAGTAAAGGTCACCACAAAACTATCAGATGGAGAAGTAAATTCCCATATAGTTATTTGAGATAGAATAAGTTATGATCAACCTAGACAGCATATTAAAAAGAAGAGACATTACTTTGCCAACAAAGGTCTGTCTAGTCAAGACTATGGTTTTTCCAATAGTCATGTATGGCTGTGAGAGTTGGACTATGAAAAAAGCTGAGTGGCAAAGAATTGATGCTTTTGAACTGTGGTGTTGGAGAAGACCCTTGAGAGTTCCTTGGACTGCAAGGAGATCCAACCAGTCCATCCTGAAGGAGATTAGTCCTGATTGTTCATTCGAAGGACTGATGTTGAAGCTGAAACTCCAATACTTTGGCCACCTGATGTGAAGAGCTGACTCATTTGAAAAGCCCCTGGTGCTGGGAAAGATTGAAGGTAGGAGAAGGGGACAACAGAGGATGAGATGGTTGGATGGCATCACCAACTCAATGGACATGAGTTTCAGGAGTTGGTGATGGACAGGGAGGCCTGGCGTGCTGCAGTCCATGGGGTCACAGAATCAGACATGACTGAGTGACTGAACAAGTTATACTGGCCAGATTAAGATATTCACTGCTGCTGCTGCTAAGTCGCTTCAGTTGTGTCCAACTCTGTGCGAGCCCACCAGGCTCCCCCGTCCCTGGGATTCTCCAGGCAAGAACACTGGAGTGGGTTGCCATTTCCTTCTCCAATGCAGGAAAGTGAAAAGTGAAAGTGAAGTCGCTCAGTTGTGTCTGACTCTTAGCGACCCCATGGACTGCAGCCTACCAGGCTCCTCCGTCCATGGTATTTTCCAGGCAAGAGTACTGGAGTGGGGTGCCATTGCCTTCTCCAAAGATATTCACAGATACTTCTAGATTACAGGTTCTCCAAGACGCAAAAGCTGAGGAGTCAGTGGCTTTAAAAGGACTTGTCCATGGTCCTGATACACTGACACCACCCCCCGACACACCCCCAAAATGTTGACTTTGTATTACACTGGAAAGAACAACAAAGATTAGAAAGATCTTTGCCCGGAAATGAATACCTTTCAGTCTTTCCCATAGATTCTATGAAAGTGAAAGTCGCTTAGTTGTGTCTGACTCTTTGCGACCCCATGGACTACATAGTCCATGGAATGCTCCAGGCCAGAATACTGCAGTGCGTAGCCATTTCCTTCTCTAAGGAATCTTCCCAACCCAGGGCTCAAACCCAGGTCTCCCTCATTGCAGGCAGATTCTTTACCAGCTAAGCCACAAGGGAAGCCCTGGTGGGGCTTCTATAATTGTAAACAAATGTTAGAATTTACATTTGATTTATTTAGGTCATACCAATACTTTATTGCTCTAGAGCTCCAAGGGTAATTTAGCCAGAATGAAAATTCTGACTTACCATTTCACTCTGGCAAAATATATACCAGAGCAAACAATGCCTACATGTTCATCATGTGTTTGATTATTTGCTTTTCCTTCTATTCTTCTAATACTGTGTCTCTTATCTTAACCTGTATTGTATAAATCAAAATTCTAGGGTCCTACTTTTATTATACTGTGTCTACTTTTAAATTATGACTGTATCTATTTTGACCAGTTTTTTTTTAAAGGTAGACCGTTAAATAGTTTTGTTCATCTCATGTATATTTGCATGTGATATGAAATAACATCAAATTTGAAATATTTTTAAAAATCACTCAGGAACAGTAAGGTTGCCAAAAAATCTGTTTCTATTAATTCAATCATTGTTGAGGACATACTTTTTTATTAATTTAATACACCATTTAGACCAGACTTTAACACTAAGTGGAAAATCCACAGATTAAGTTCACTAGGTGGTGCTAAAATCAGCTTCCTGGGGTTTTTTAATTGTTCAAAATTTCTTAAGAAATCAAGCTGTTAAACAGAAAAAGGAAAATTGATAAATACATACTCACACGTAGGTCTTCTCTGTCTGCGAGCACAGAGGACTCACTGCTAGTCTTTTTAACAATCTAGCACATCTTTTGTAATCTAGGAAAAACATTTAAAAGACAATTATGTGTACAGTTACTACAAACGTGGGAAAAGCTGTGTTAAATTATTGTCACTAGTGCTTAGTAATGATAGCTATAATTTAATAAGCATCTAATAGAGCAAGGACTTAACTGGATTTTCTCACTAATTCTCCTACTGATGTAAGCAGCAGGATGCTATTGCTGTCTTCACTGTAGAGATGAGAAAACAGCCTGAAAATGTTAAGAATCTCATAGCTAGGATTCAGCTTCATTCCAAAGCCCAAAGTTTCTCCACCAGGCTGAGCTACCACTTAATCATTCTGCCTAGATGTCAACAGGACTCATCCTCCCTAGTCATCAAACACAAGCATTTTTGAAAAACTTACAACAACTCTGACTCAACATCCTGGGTAAAATTAAATATCCCTCAAGATGACCAATTTAGTTTAAGAAAAAACTACAAAATGTTTAAAGTTCATTGTCTTTGAAAAGTAAGTTTAGACTGAGAAAGGAATTTAAAAACAGGCAACGAGTTACCATACTTAATCACGATTTAGATAAAGGAGAGCATTTAAATATTATGTTTAGAATTGCTACTCAGTTCAGTAACTTAAGTATCAAAAAAAATTCATTAGACAACCTTTAAAATACATGCTACCATTATTCAGGTAAATATCTATTACTTGTTATATAAATGATGTGATATGAAACTATTTACTTTTTTAAAAACTTATGAGGAAATTTTTACTTATACTTTATGGTCATTTTTTTTTCATTTATATGAGACTGCCTTATTTGTGCCAAGGAATTTTTTAAATGATAAAATGTTTAAATCCTGACAAATACCGTGGTCCTTAAGGAAATCTGGCTCTTTTCAGATTTGTCTGAAATAGTCCCAATTAGAATGTGGTTTCATTCCTTTACAATGTCAACAGCACATACACACACACACGTTAAGTGTGAGTACCATCAATATTATAAACAGCACGTCTTACAATATTTAGTCTATTATTTCCCACTCATAGACAGTTGAAGTTTAAGATTACATGCATCTACAGTTGGATAAAGTTTTTTGGGGGGCTGTGCCAGGTCTTAGTTGGGATAGGATCTAGTTTCCTGACAAGGGATTGAGCCCCAGACCCCCTGCACTGGGAGCACGGGGTCTTAGCCACTAGGACTAAGGAAGTCCCAAAGAATTTTTTAAAAGAACGAAAACGACCCGAGCTACTTACAAGCTGGCGTCGAGCAGTCCCTGGTGTTATGATACAGCCTGTGGAAGTGTTTGCTGCACTCAGCTGAAAACGTGACTGGCCCTATCGGACAGGAAAAGAACGGTTATGGTAAACGTGGTGTGTTTTCCAAACAAACTCCCTAGCACTTTCTGCATAGTGATGATATCCCTGGTTTACATCTTCCCATGCCCTTAAAAGACCTTGCCTAAGAGCACATCTTCCCCCGACCCAGACTCTGGAGGAGGCAATGAGGTGTGTCTGTAAAAAACAATCAAAATTCACTTCACAGTCTCAACAACTCACATAAGAGAACCTTCAATTTCAGAAAAACTCTTCAGAATAATTAAAAGACAAAAGCTCTAGATAGGAGAGGGAAAAAATCTGCAGAGAGCAAATTAAGAGGACGTGAAGAATGAAAAAATAAATATCTCTGGTTTCTACTTCATGCTCTTCAGTTTTGTATTTAACAGGAATGAAGTTTCTATGCAGGGACATTTATTCCACTTTCTACTTAGATTGATTTGTGTCTTATAAGCGACAAGGACTACTGTAAAGTGGACAGGGTATTGAGACTTCCCTTATCTTTCCCCACAAACCAAGACAGTCCACACCAAAATTCATCCCTATGTCTGAAGTCTGCTTTTATGGAAGTGGTAGAAGGAGAGCCCAGAGTGCCGATAGAGAAAGTTGCTCAGTTGTGTCCAACTCTTTGTGACCCCATGGATTGTAGCCCACCAGGCTCCTCTGTCCATAGGATTCTCCAGGCAAGAACACTGGAGTGGGTTGCCATTTCCTTCTCTAGTGGATCTTCCTGACCCAGGGATGGAACTCGTATCTCCTGCATTGGCAGGCAGGTTCTTCACCACTAGGAGAAGACTAGGAATGGAGTGAAGGTGGGGTGCACAGTTCACAATGATTAGGTGACTTGCTAGAATGTGGGGCACAGGATAACTGTAATGATTCACCAAGTTGCATGAAGAGCCCAGGAGTGCCGTGGGAGGGAAGCCACATGTACTGACCAGGTGACAATGGGCCATCAGGAAGTCTGCTCTGCCCTGAGCGAAACACCTCCACTGTGCTGCTGGCCGGGCAACATGACTAGACCCCCAGTGTATCACGGAGAGCTCGTCACATGACTCCACCCACCGATCCAGCCATACTCTGCCCCTGGCCACACACACTCTTGCCTAAATGGCCCGGGTCCTGTCCCAGATCACACCACGTATTCAAAGGATTCCTTCTGACCAGAATGCCTCTCTGGTAAGGGAAAATTCTACTCATCCTTAAAGCCCACCTTACACGTTGTGTCCCCGACAGCTGTTCCTCATAGTCTTTGGCAAAACCATCCACTTCCTGTGTCTCCCTAAACTCTGCTTACACTTCTATCACTCACCCAGATCTGGTTTATATCGCATTAATACTAGGTAATGGGATTTGTCCACCTTCCTGAACCAACTGTGAGCCTCTCACAGACATTTATCTTCAAATCCTCACTGCTTCATGAAGTAATCGGCATACAGTCTTTTTATTTAATTGAACCACTGATAAAGTTCATGCTTACCTGTGAAATGCTTGATGAATTTGTCTTTTAAGTTCAAATCTCTTGGGAATATTTCTGAAAATAAAAAAAGAAAAACTTTAAAATTTCTCGAATGTGTCTTCTTCATTAAAAATAACATTAGAACCACTAATTCAAAAGAATAATTTAGTAATTTTAAATATTTGAAAATAGTGATTTAAAATTTTAAATATTTTGTAATATTTAACAATGCAAAATATTGATTATATTTTTTAAAGTAAAAAAAAATTAGGTGAAATTTTAATACATTGTTCAACCTGCTGCTGCTGCTGTTGCTGCTAAATCACTTCAGTCGTGTCTGACTCTGTGCGACCTCCTAGACGGAAGCCCACCAGGCTCCCCCGTCCCTGGGATTCTCCAGGCAAGAACACTGGAGTGGGTTGCCATTTCCTTCTCCAATGCATGAAAGTGAAAAGTGAAAGGAAGTCTCGCTCTGTCGTGTCTGACTCTTAGCGACCCCATGGACTGCAGCCTACCAGGCTCCATTGTCCATGGGATTTTCCAGGCAAGAGTACTGGAGTGGGGTGCCATTGCCTTCTCCATCGTTTAACCTAGTAAGTCCATAATATAATCCTTTCAATGTGTAATCAATGTTTCCCAGGGGGCACTAGTGGTAAAGAACCCATGCCAATGCAGGAGATGTAAGAGATGCCGGTTCAATCCCTGGGTCAGGAGGATCCTCTGGAGAAGGGAATGGCATCCCACCCCAGTATTCTTGACTGGAGAATCGCATGGACAGAGGAACCTGGAGGGCTACAGTCCATGGGGTCAAAAAGAGTCATACATGACTGAAGTGACTCAGCATGCATGCACGAAAGAAGGTGGTCTATGTTTTTTATACTAAATTTTCAAAATTTGAGGTGTATTTACCACTCACAGCACATGTCAGTTTGGACCAACCACCCTGCAAGTGTTCAGCGGTCATAAGTACCCAGTGGCTACCATGCTGGACAGTGCAAAGATAGAATGTATCCTTCATTCCTCTGGTAGCTAATGACAATGGTATAAGAGATTCCATGTACAGATGGATTAACAATAAAAAGATCCCTAGGTAATGCATGAAAATTATCCTGGAGCAACTTGAATAACCTCTCATCTCATTCATCCAATTTATGAAAATTTCTAGTTTTTATTTAACCAAAACAGTTACCATCTGCCACCCTCATCAATTTTAAGTTTACAATAATATATTTTTAAAGGAACAGATTTGCATATTATGTATATAATGTTGGCAAGCTTATCTCTTGTTCCTGCTTCTTATTTAAAAATGAGCAGAGATCATGTGAAATAATAAAAAATCATAACACAGAACAACTAGAAAATAACAAAAAATGTGTTTTAGTGATTGCTTTTACCTGCATATAACTTAATATCTTACCAAAAAGATAATTTGCTCTGCCATGATCAATTCCATACAAAGCCGTGTTGGTGGATCCTTGGTACCTTCTGAGGTGCTGAAGGGTGTTACTGTGTGCTTCAATCCACCATTTTTATGAACTTGAACTGAAATATTTGTTATATAGTTCCTTGAGTTACCATTTCCTTTAAAGAGATGACATGCTTATTCTGCTAAGTCACTTCAGTCCTGTCCTATTCTTTGAGACGCTATGGACTGTACCCACCAGGCTCCTCTGTCCATGGGATATTCCAGGCAAGAATACTGGAGTGGGTTGCCATGCCCTCCTCCAGGGGATCTTCCTGGACCAGGGATAGAACCCCCATCTCTTATGTCTCCAGCGTCGGTGAACAGTTTCTTTACCACTAGTGCCACCTGGGAAACCCCAAGTTTCTTCTCTTTCCCAATATATTGGGTTGGCCAAAAAGTTCATTTGGGGTTTCCCATACTAGCCAATGGAAAACCCCGAATGAACTTTTTGGCCAATTCAATATTAAAACAATTATACTTTCAAAAATAAGAACTAGATTTATTACATCAGGGCTGAAAGAATCACTGAGGGAAAATATAAGTATTTAAAACAATTCATATGTAGTAGTAGCTCAGTTCCATGGATCTCTGGGAGTTGGTAAGAAATACAGGATTTCAGGCCCAGATCTAAGAGTCACTTTAACAAGAACTCTTAGGAGAGTCATTTGCATGTTTGAGAGCTGTACTCTAGATCTTCCAAAAAAGACAAAAAACGTCTTGAATCCTCAGCACTGAGTTCCTTCATAATCAATACGATATAATATTACTAACTAATGCATTTGTCGTTTGTGCTTAGTAGAAGACAAAAGACAGAATTCTTTCCAGTAAAAATCTGCCATCATTGGAGGGAGGGGTTGTTGATGGTGTTTTGAATTTTTATCACTTCCTTACATTCAGGTACAAACAGATGCTCCAAGCTCATCCCGAGTCATCTCCTGTCCTGTGTTAGCATCAGTCATTTCTCCGAGGAGCCCCAGTTCCTCTTACAGAGCATGGTATCAGAACCAAAGTCTGGACACCGGGTGATGTACTTGCTGCTACTGGGACGTGGCTGCTCCCAGGCCCTCACAGCTGACAGTCCAAGGACACATGTGTGTCATATGTGTGGGTGCCCTGATTTTTAATACTTTGTTTCTTCAGTTGCTCAGTAGTGTCCTAATCTTTGTGATCCCATGGACTGCAGCCCACCAGGCTTCCCTGTCCTTCACTATCTCCAGAAGTTTGCTCACACTCATATCCATTGAGTGGTTGATGCCATCCAACCATCTCATCCTAGTGTCTTTTTATACAGTGGTTTTTAATATACCTAGTGTTCAAATTATTTAAAATTGTACCACAATACTTAATGGATGGAATCCCAGCTGAGCTATTTCAAATCCTAAAAGATGATGCTGTGAAAAGGCTCAATATGCCAGCGAATTTGAAAAATTCAGCAGTGGACACAGGACTGGAAAAGGTCAGTTTTCATTCCAATCCCAAAGAAAGGCAATGCCAAAGATATTCAAACTCATGCACAATTGCACTCATCTCACACCCTAGCAAAGTAATGCTCAAGATTCTCTAAGCTATGCTTCAACAGTACATGAACCGAGAACTTCCAGATGTTCAAGCTGGATTTAGAAAAGGCAGAGGAACCAGATATCAAATTGCCAACATCCGCTGGATCATAGAAAAAGCAAGAGAATTTCAGAAAAACATCTAATTCTGCTTCATTGACTACAGCCTTTGACTGTGTGGATCACAACAAACTGTAGAAAATTCTTCAAGAGATGGGAATACCAGACCACCTTACCTGCTTCCTGAGAAACCTGCATGCAGGTCAAGAAGCAGCAGTTAGAACTGGACATGGAACAACACACTGGTTCCAAATTGGAAAAGGAGTATGTCAAGGCTGTATATTGTCACCTTGCTTGTTTACCTTATATGCTGAGTACATCATGCAAAAAGCCGGAATGGGCGAAGCCCAAGTCAGAATCAAGATTGCCAGGAGAAATATCAATAACCTCAGATATGCAGATGACACCACCCTTATGGCAGAAAGTGAAGAGGAACTAAAGAGCCTCTTGATGAAAGTGAAAGGGGGGAATGAATAAGCTGGCTTAAAACTCAGCATTCAAAAAACGAAGATCATGGTATCGGGTCCCATCACTTCATGGCAAATAGATGGGGAAACAATGGAAACAGTGACAGACTTTATTTCTGTGGGCTCCAAAATCACTGCAGATGGTGGCTGCAGCCATGAAATTAAAAGATGCTTGCTCTTTGGAAGAAAAGCTATGATAAACCTAGACAGCATATTAAAAAGCAGAGACATTACTTTGCTGATAAAGGTCCATATAGTCAAAGCTATGGTTTTTCCAGTAGTCATGTATGGATATGCGAGTTAGAGCATAAAGAAAGCTGAGTGCCAAAGAATTGATGCTTTTTAACTGTGGTGTTGGAGAAGACTCTTAAGAGTCCCTTGGACTGCAAGGAGATCAAACCAGTCCATCCTAAAGGAAATCAGTCCTGGGTGTTCATTGGAAGGACTGATGCTGAAGCTGAAGCTCCAGGATTCTGGCCACCTGATGCAAAGAACTGACTCATTGGAAAAGACCCTGATCCTGGGAAACATTGAAGGCAGGAGGAGAAGGGGATGACAGAGGATGAGATGGTTGGATGGCATCACCAACTCAATGGACATGAGTTTGAGTAAGCTCTGGGAGTTGGTGATGGACAGGGAAGCCTGGCATGCTGCAATCCATGGGATCGAAAAGAGTCAGACATGACTGAGCGACTGAACTGAACTGAACTTGATAGAATACGTTTTTGGAATGTACAGCATCTGTAATATTTCACTGATGATACTGCAAAGAATTTAGGATTCAGATTTGTTTTGTCTTAACAAAGAAATAGATGCAAAGACATCACAGAGGAAAAGGGCCTGTGAGAGGAGGTGAATTCTGACAGTCAGAGGCAAGAGAAGTGTGTTCCTGGGGCTGGTGGCAAGGCAGAGGCAGCAGCTGCCAGTCTGTGAGGAGCAGGACCAACCCATGCAACCTGAATCCTGTGAGAACCCCAGAAAGGAAGAGAGGGCAGGTCACAGGGGACTTAATGTCCTGCCATCAAGAGAAGTTAGGACTTCCCTGGAAAACCCAGAGAAACCGCTGCTTATCTGTGACAGGAGGAAATAGTCTGGTGCTACAAAGAATATTCATTTGTAATTGTTCATAAATGGCCTTTACATCCCTGCTGTAAGCCTCATGCCAGCAAGGTTTTATACTAAAAAAAAAAGTTGTAACACAAATCTGGTTCCATCAGTCTGCAGAAGAATGTACTGTCACCTCTTGAAAAGGCAAAGCCTTTCTATCAAAACTCTCAAAAAGCCCCTCATACTTCTGTTTCCCGTGTGTGTACATGTATGCATGCATACTAAGTCGCTTCAGTCGTGTCCGACTCTTATACGACCCTATGGCCTGTAGCCCACCAGGCTCCTCTCTCCATGGGATTCTCCAGGCAAGAACACTGGAGTGGGTTGCCATGCCCTCCTCCAGGGGATCTTCCTGACCCAGGGATCGAACCTTTGTCTCTTATGTCTCCTGCCTTGGCAGGTGGGCTCTTTACCACTAGCGCCACCTGTTACACATTGCACACCAATTCTTTCTCCCAAGTTCCTCCAAACTCCCTCTAGTCCCACAACTGCCCACTTTCTCAGTCAGCCAACCCTGTCTTTATTTCAGTAGAGGATACCCCAGTGCTCCCCTTCTTCTGCAGAATTCTGGGCATGATGCTTTGCTCCATTCTGCTGGCGTGATGGTGGAACAGTGGAGAAGCCAGGATGCCAGTAATGAAAGCCCACCGTCTATTCTGAGGCCCCAGCAGGGGGCACTCCTGGCGCTAGGCAGACAGCCTGTCTTGAACCAGGGTGACTGATGGGCAGGACAAGACAAAGGCAGGACCAGACTGCTGAGACGTTCGGGGTGGACAAGTCTAACACGAGTTCCTTCAGCACGAGAACCAATCATGTTGGTTCGTTGTGTTCCCACACCCATCAAAGTACGTCCGGTGTGTGCTGAGCGGCTAAATGACTGCAAGACTGCCGCCCTGTGCTCCGACCTCTCAGGGGGTACAACCCCCAGAGGCGCCTCTGCTCCCAGCCTAGGCGGGCATCTCCACGTGCGCACAGGCTCCAGAGACACCTCTGAGGGGCTTCCTCTTCCTCCCCAACCCCCCACCTACCCCCTCACTCCCACACACCCCCGCCTTCCTGCCCTGCGCGCGCCCTGCATCCCAGCGCCCGGTCAGTCCTCCTAGTCTCAGGCTTCTCACGTCTCCTGCTCTTTCACCCGCCATCCTCTCCACCTCGGTGTCCCCCGACGTTGGCTGCTACTTCTCCTTCCCCATCCACCCATCACTACTCCATCACTTGTTGGGCAACTAAGTGGTCAGGATCCTGAGCGCCCAGAGCTGATTCGGGAGCCGTGGGCAGCGTGGGAGCGGGGAGGGGGACTCAGCTAAGCATCCCCAACCAGCCCCCTCGCCAGCTCCAAGGGGCTCAGAAGAGCGTCGGGGCTCCAGACGCCGGTGATCTGACTTTATTCCCAAACTCGGAGAGACCGGCACGAGGCCCTGCGAGGTGCTGACCTGTCCTCCGGCCTCTGCCTCTGGGACGCAAAGGCAGGTCCTCGGGCTGCGAGCCCGCACCCCCAAGGCCTCCCACACCGGGAAGGGCAGCTTCGGGCTGGTTCTTCTGCCAGATGGGTTTCTGGTCACTAAAGTCTCGGCTGCGGTACATCTAATAATCTCATGACCTCCTTCCCTGAGCGCCAGGTACCGGCAGCGACGCCTATTCTCCGAGGTGCACTATCAGGCTGCCCCAACCCAGCGCCGCTCGGGGCCGTCGGAGCCCCCCCGCCCCAGGCTCGGCGCGCGGGGCTACTCACCTGCGCTTCGAGAGGCCGCGGGGAGGGACGGCTTCGGCTCCTCGCCCGCGACGTGCGCGCCCCTGCTGCCCCCGGGCCTCCCCTGCGTCCCTCGTAGGGCCAGGACGAGCGCCAGCAGGAGCAGCGCCGGCACCGGGGCGCCTGGCCTCGCCGGTCGCATGGGCGCGCGGGAGCGGCCGGAGAGCAGGCGGGTGCCGGGCGGAGGGTCTGCTCCCAGAGGACAGACGGCGGGCGACACCTGCGCGCCTCGGGGAGGGACGCAGGGCGCGGACGCAGGACGAGGACTCGGGGCTGCCGAGGGGAACAGGGCAAGTCCCAGAGCGCGAATGCTCACGGGTACGCGCAGCCTCTCCGACGACCCAGCCTTGGCTCTGCGGGTGTCCGGGCTCCCTGCGCAAGGCCCACTCTGTCTACCGCCGCGTCCAGCCCACCCGGCTCGGGACAACCGGCAACTTCCCGGTCTGGACCGCGGAGAGTAGCGCGGGAGCGGCGCGCGGCGGCAGAGACGCGGCTCCCAGTCTGAAAGGTGTGGGTCCCCGGAGCTTGAGCCCCGCCCCCAGCCCCGCCCCCAGCCCGGAGCCCCGCCCGCTCCCCCGACCTGGGCCTGGGTTGGGAGAGGGTGGAGGACAGCGGCTCCTTCCCGCCCACCGCAGACCCGGGCCCTCGGCCCAGCATGGTACCCCTTGCCGCCACCTAACCGTGCGCTCGGGAGCGCAGTCCGCCGGGGTGGTCTCCTTAAGACAAAGACCTCCTTTCCAGCCTCTGGTGGATGCCCACGAGAGAGAATGAGATTAAGTCCAGCTGTTTTTATTAAAATAAAATGGGCATCTCTCATCAAGGCGTGTCCCGTGAATTATAGAGGTTCTAGACATTTCATTAGCCCTCTTTATTGCTTTATATTATGTATGTTAAAAAGTTTTGAAATCGCTGGCTAATTAGTTGGTTGCTTATTGTCTCCTCAGACGCAAAGTGCACACAACTGGTGGAAGAGGGGAAGAGTAACATTAAACATTCCTGCAAAGACATCTTGTCACTCACAAATCCCCAAAAGTAATCCCAACTTTTTCAAGTGGTTTTTCTAGACTTGGTGTTGCCAAAATGTCCGGAAAATCACGAAAACAAAGCAAGCCTTACAGTTCAGTTCAGTTTAGTCCAGTTCAGTTGCTCAGTCGTGTCCGACTCTTTGCGACCCCATGAATCGCAGCACACCAGGCCCCCCTGTCCATCACCAACTCCCGGAGTTCACCCAGACTCTCTATAAAATCGTGGCTTTGAGTGAAACTCTTGAGAGCACAGTGTGTTTTCCACTGGGCTCCATCTCTGGATGGGGAAGATCCCCTGGAGGAGGAAAGGGCAACCCACTCCAGTATTCTTGCCTGGAAAATCCCTTGGACAGAGGAGTCTGGTGGGCTACAGTCCACGGGGTGGCAAAGATTTGAACACGACTGAGTGACTGAGCAGGCATGCACACACGTGTTGCAGGTGACGACTGATGCTTCCTGTCACTTTACTAGTAAAGAGGCACAAGAATCTGGTATTTTCACAGCAAACACAGCAGCGAGAGAATCCACCGTGGGACACATGGCCAAAGGATCTCAGTGAAAAAAAAAAAAAAGAAAAAACAGGGTGTGGTCAGGCCCTGGTGAAGGGGAATAAACTCACAGCTCTACTCAAGGGAAATAAGACAACATTAGCAGTGCAGAGATATTGACAGGTGTTAATATTGCAAAAATTAATTTTAATCAGAAATACAAGTTGAGAATGACTGTGAAAATAGTGGGAAAACTACAGTGTGAAATGTCGCTGGTGGAAGAAGAGACACAGAACCAACAGTGAGACAGGGAACCCATCACCTATTTGTCAGTGAAAAATCACTCGCCAACCTTGTTCATCTTGTAGCTGAAAGTTTGTACCCTTTTCCCCAACCTGTCTCTATTTCCCCCAGCCCCCACCCCCTGGCAACAACTTTTCTACTCCCTGTTTTATGTGTTTGACTTTTTAAAAAATTCCACATGTAAGTGATATCATGCAATTTTATCTTTCTCTGCCTGGCTTATCTGACCTAGTGTAATGCCCTGCAGATCCATCTATGTTGTCATAAATGACAGGGTTTCCTGCTTTTTCATCTTCCTTATCCGTTCATCTGTTGTTGATGGACACTTAGGAGGCTTGAGATCTTGGCTATTGTGATTAATGCTGCAGTGAATATGGCAGTGCAGACCTGTCTTTGAGATACAGCTTCATTTCCTTTGAGCGTATACCCAGAAGCAAGACTGCTGCGTCACATGGTAGTTCCATTTTCCATGCTGGCTGCACTTATTTTGAACCAACTGTGAACCAACGGTGCACAAGGATTCCCTTTTCTTCATATCCTCACCGACACTGTTTATTGCCCTTCTTCCCTGATAGCTCAGTTGGTAAAGAATCCGCCTGCAATGCAAGAGACCCCGGTTCGATTCCTGGGTTGGGAAGATCCCCTGGAGAAGGGAAAGGCTACCCACTCCAGTATTCTGGCCTGGATAATTCCATGAACTGTATAGTACATGGGGTCACAAAGAGTCGGACACAACTGAGCAACTTTCACTCACCCTATCACAGCCATACTCACAGCTGTGAGATGATCTTTCACTGTGGTTGTGATGTTAAAATTTTCCCTGATGATCAACAATGAGCATCTTTTCATGTATGTGTTGACCATTTGTATGTCTTCTTTGAAAAATGTCTATTCAGTTCCTCTGCCCATTTTTATTTTTTTTTTTGTAGGTTCCTTCTATGCCCATTTTTGGAAGAATTTTAGTCATAAATAGGTGCTAAATTTTGTCAAAGGCTTTTCCTGCATCTATTAAGATGATCATATGGTTTTTATCTTTCAATTTGTTAATATGGTGTATTACATTGATTGATTGCGTATATTGAAGAATCCTTGCATTCCTGGAATAAACCCAACTTGATCATGGTGTATTAGCTTTTTGATGTGTTGCTGAATTCTGTTTGCTAAAATTTTGTTGAGGATTTTTGAATCTATATTCATCAGTGATATTGGCCTGTAGTTTTCTCTTTTTTGTGTTGTCTTTGTCTGGTTTTTGTATCAGGGTGATGGTGGCCTCGTATAATGAGTTTGGAAGTGTTTCTTCCTCTGAAATTTTTTGAAAGAGTTTTAGAAGGATAGGCATTAGCTCTTCTCTAAATGTTTGATAGAATTCTCCTGTGAAACCATCCGGTCCTGGGCTTTTGTTTTTTGGGAGATGTTTGATGACAGCTTCAATTTCAGTGCTTGTAATGGGTTGTTCATAATTTCTATTTCTTCCTGGTTCAGCCTTTTAGATTGAACTTTTCTAAGAATCTGTCCATTTCTTCCAGGTTATCCATTTTATTGCCATATAGTTGTTCATAATAGTTGCCAAATAATATTGCCAAATAGTTGCCCATTTTTAAATCAGGTTGTTTGGGGAGCAGGGGGCGTTGGTATTGAATCATGTGAATTTTTAATGTATTATGGATATTAACCCCTTACCAGATATATAGTTTGCAAGTGTTTTCTCCCATTCCATAGATTGCCTTTTCATTTGGGGGGTGGTTTCCTTTGCTGTGCAGAGCTTTTATATTTATATAGTCCCATTTGCTTAATTTCCTATTTTGTTGCACTTCCTTTTGGTGTCAAATCTAAAAAATCATTGCAAAGACCAATGTCAAGAGATTTTTTTGCTATGCTTTCTTTTAGGAGTTTTATGCTTCCAGATCTTACATTCAGGTCTTCAATCCATTCTGAATTGATTTTTGTATATGGTGTAAGACGGTAATCTAATTTCATTCTTTTTGAACATGGCTGTCCAGTTTTCCCAACACTATTTATTGGAGAGAACATCCTTTCCCTAGTGTATATTTTTTGCCTCTGTACCATAAATTAACTGACCACATATTACTAACGACCCTTTATTTATAGGTTCTCTATTCTGTTTCATTGACTTGTGTGTCTGTTTTTATGTCACCACACACTGTTCTGATGACTATAGCTCATAATAAAGTTTTACATCACATCAGGAAATGCGATGCTTCCATTTTGTTTTCCTTTCTTTATCTTGTTTTGGCTATTCATGCTCTCAAACATTTTTAAAAGATAGATTTCTAAAGGCACTAGTTGTCCAGTGGTTAGGACTCAGAGCTTTCACTGCCAAGGGTCCAGGTTCAATCTCTAGTTAGGGAAGTAAGATCCCACCTGCAAGCCATACACTATGACCAAAATAAAAGAAAAAAGATTAAGTAAAAGACACAATTGAAAAACTCATTGCTACACTTTCCCAAAATGATCAATAATGTAAACTTAAAATCATCATCTCTATATGTATTTTGTACCTTCTTTTACAACAAGGTTGTTTTTTTTGACCAAAGTGAATAGAAATCCTACTTCCGGTCAGCTGATATTACCGATTCAGGGTTGTCTGTTAGAAATTCAGGACCTCGATTCAGTTTTGAATTCAGGGAACACAAAAATCTGGGAGAACTTCCAAGACAAAGCATGTCATGGAGTTTGTGGACCCAGTGAAGTGAAAGTCGCTAAGTCATATCCAACTCTTTGCAATCCCATGGACTATACAATCCATGGAATTCTCTAGGCCAGAATACTGGAGTGGGTAGCCTATCCTTCCCCAGGAAATCTTCCCAACCCAGGAATCGAACCAGGGTCTCTTGTATTGCAGGCAGATTCTTTACCAGCTGAAAAGAAAAGGCTACTAGGGAAGCCTTATGGACCCAAGCCCCTTCCTATAGAAATAAAAGCTTTCAAGCTCATTTCTCTCTAGAACGAGGTGTATTACATTTCATACTCACCTTTCTCTTTTTAACTATAATCCCTTATACAACTCAATTTCTTTCATAGCTTCTTTTCCTGCCTATATTAATGGAATTCTGTACACACACATACTCTAGACTTTAAGACTGTTACATAATATTTTACTGTCTGACTTGACCTAAACTTCATTCAATATAAATATAGTTTGAATTGAGCAATAGCATATTCTGTAAATATGATGGAAGTATGCTCCTGCAATGCAGGAGACCCAGGTTTGATCCCTGGCTTGGGAAAATCCCCTGGAGAAGGGAATGGCAATCCACTCTAGTATTCTTGCCTGGAAGATTCCTTGGACAGTGGAGCCTGGTGGGCTACAGTCCATGGAGTTGCAAAGAATCAGACATGACTGAGCGAATAACACATACACACACGCACGCGTGCACTTTTGCCTACCTGTGTGAGCAACATTAAGAATTCACGATAATCTTCACAAAATGATTGATTTATCTATCTGATGCTCGAACAACACAACTTGGTCAGCTGCAAGTATGTCAGCAGTCTCCTTTCCCCTCCACTCTCCACGAACACCTGTGACAGCACTGAACATCCTTGTTTACCAGCACCAGCGAAGGTGCCCTGACACATCTTAAGTTCTCTGATCCTTCTGTGTCAGGGAGAGACCTGGAACCAGCTGTTTCCCAGGAGGCTTTGATGGAGATGAGCCATCTTGCTCCACATGAGCAAGCATGGCGGGTGGGATGACACAAGCTGAGTATCAAAAACCTAAGTTTCAGAGGTCAGAAGTTCAGGTTGTTGTTTCCACTCTAGCTATAGTAACTTTAATAAGTTCCTTAAACTTATTCTTCAAATGTGTGCTTAATTTTGACTTTTCATCTACCAACCCTTCAGAGTTTTTGCTGTGGTTCATGCAATTATATAACAGGACAAGGAAGACAAAAAGGAGAATATCAGTAAGGTGATTTATACCAAATGAATAAGTAAGAGGCATATTTATGACTAAATTTCCTGTAACAAACTAGTCTTGTGACAACATGCAGTTTCTATCAACCATTTAAGCAATGTTTATAATTAACAAGCTTTGGCATTAATGAGTTAAATTATGGACAAAGACTCTCCCTTCAGTTCAGTTCAGTTGCTCAGTCGTGTCCGACTCTGCGATCCCATGGACTGCAGCATGCCAGGCTTCCCTGTCCATCACCAACTCCCGGAGTTCACCCAAACTCATGTGCATTGAGTCGGTGATGCCATCCAGCCATCTCATCCTCTGTCGTCTCCTTCTCCTCCCTCCTTATCTCTACACAAAATATCAGGAAAGTAAGACAAAGAATCCATAGCCTGTGATAACTGTGACAGCCAATCTCATTTACCATCACAGAGTCAGATGAGCAGACAGGTAACAGCAGGCTTTTTGTCCATCTGCTGAGTGGCAAGTATTCCATATTTCTTATCATCTTTGGAACAAAAACAACTTACAGCCTAGCACATAGCACAGCAACAAAATAAAGAAAAGACATATAGGTCTAGGGATATTGGAAAATTGCTTTCTCTCTGTGATTTCTCTCAGGTCTCTCTACATACTTTGCCCATACATACCTTTATTTTTATTATTACTAATTTTTTTGTTGCGCTCACTCTCTGTTGCTCCACACAGCATTCTCTAAGGGCTACTCTTCCTTGCAGTGTGCGGGCTTCTCAATGCTGTGGCTTCCTAGTTGCAGAACACAGGTTCTATGTGTGCGGGCTTCAGTAGTTGTGGCTCTCAGGCTCTAGAGCACAGGCTCAGTAGCTGTGGTACATGGGCTTTGTTGCTGCACGGCATGTGGGATCTTCCCGGACCAGAAATCGAACCATGTCCCCTGCATTGCAAGGTGGATTCTTAACCACTGGACCCCCATGGAAGTCCCCATGCTGCTGCTGCTGCTGCTGCTAAGTCACTTCAGTCGTGTCCGACTCTGTGCGACCCCATAGACGGCAGCCCATCAGGCTCCCTCGTCCCTGGGATTCTCCAGGCAAGAATACTGGAGTGGGTTGCCATTTCCTTCTCCAATGCATGAAAGTGAAAAGTGAAAGCGAAGTTGCTCAGTCGTGTTCAACCCTTAGCGACCCCATGGACTGCAGCCCACCAAGCTCCTCTGTCCATGGGATTTTCCAGGCAAGAGTACTGGAGTGGGGTGCCATTGCCTTCTCCGGGAAGTCCCCATACATACCTTTAAAATCAAGGCAAGGCCAGAAGAGAATTATCCAGTATATTGGTACCACGTGATTCTCCTGGGTGATATAGGCTTCCTGACTGCCCGCAAATGGTCTCCACTGAAGAGTGGACCTCACAAGATGTTGCTTTGAGGACACACAAACACATATGACTGTGCTGTCCTAAGTGGCCACCACTCTGGACACATGGGGCTCTTTAAAGATGTTACTAAATGATGTCAGAATTATGAAAAGCTTAATTTGTGTGACTCCTCTCACAAGTGTTTAGTCTGAGCCACCTTTATGTCACTTTTATGATTCTGAATCAGCTAAGTGGCATACTTAAATAAAGTGGGAGGACAAAGATAGTACTTATAATTCTCTAGCAAGGGCATCATCATGAGCTCTGTTCATACTTTTGAGCTGAGATACACAGATACAAAGACACAGAAACAAACTGCGATGCTCTTAGGCGAACATTTGAAGCATTACAAACTCTGAAACTGTTTATGTCCTGTGCTGCGTGCACATAAACCATCCAAGTGATTGGGGATAATTCAAACCAAGTAAAAGATTGGAATTTGAAAGCATTTAATAAACTTTTATAATGTGCAATGTCACACAGAGCAAAATGAATTACAAGACAGTGCTCTGATCCTGAAGGAGAAGCAACATAGTATCTGTTAGACTGGACTTGAAGCAATAAACATTAGTCACGGGTCATGCATGGTACCAGCAGGGAGTAGCTGCAGTTAACTGAAGTAAAACTTAGTTGGTGGAACGGTGGATAAGACTCCACCAGCCAATGTGGGATGACAGGTCTGATCCCTGATCTGGGAAGATCCCACATACCTCAGAGCAGCTAAGCCCCGCAGGCCACAACTACTGAGCCTGTGTTCTAGGGCCCAGGAGTGACAACTACCGAGCCTACACACTGTAGGCTCAGCCCACACACAGTAAGCTCAGCCCACATGCCCTAGGGCCCATAATCTGCAACTAGAGAAGCCTGCACACTGCAGCAAAGAGCAGCCCCCACGTGCCACAACTAGAGAAACCCCATGCAGCAACAAAGACCTAGTGCGACCAAAAATAAATAGAAAAAATTTTAAAAACTGTTAGAGCTTAAAAAAAAAAAAAGAAGAAGAAGTAGACTATAAGATAGAGTCTAACGTGGCATTTCTAGGAAATGGGCTCCCCAGGGAATCTACCTGGATGTATATCCCAGCTCTACACTTCATAGCCGGGTGACCTTTAGGGTACCTCACTCTCTCCAAGCCTCTGGTTCCTCCCTGCATAACAGGAACAACCCACTCACACACTCACCCACCCACAATTAACTCAATTTAATTTTAGTTTCCTTTAAAATAAATACAAATGTAGAAATCCCAGGATGGCCAGAGGCCAGCTGCCATGCGATCCTGTAGTTCAACAAGAACAATTTTCAGTCCTCTGCTGGCGATGTGAATGATGTTTTCATTTCTTTGGATGAGACTGATCTCCTTTTGAGGAAGTGGCCATAGCAGGCTCTTGATGGCAAATAATGTCTGCTGGGCTTCCCAGGTGGCTCAGACAGTAAAAAATCTGCCTGCAATGTGGGAGACCCAGGTTCAATCCCTGGGCCTGGAAGATCCCCTGGAGAAGGAAATGGCAACGCACTTCAGTATTCTTGCCTGGAAAATCCCATGGACAGGAACCATGGTGGGCTACAGTCAAGGGGGTCACAAAGGGTCGGAAATAACTGAGCGACTGACACTTTACGGAAGGGAGAGGTTGGTTCCTCTCCTTAAGATTCCTCAATTAACTCTCAAACCTGTGTGTTAGAAATGCCACTGACATGTGAGGCTGACGGCTGTCTTGAGCACACTGGACCTGGGAGCCCCTCTTCAGACCCTGTGTAAAGCTTCCTCTGTGTGTGTGTCATTTTTGTGTGGACCACCTACCACCACCATCTCAGCCAGTGACAAGCTAAATTCAGTTCAGTTCAGTTCAGTTCAGTCGCTCAGTCCTGTCCGACTCTTTGCGACCCCATGAATCGCAGCACGCCAGGCCTCCCTGTCCATCACCAACTCCCAGAGTTCACCCAAACTCATGTCCATTGACACAGTGGTGCCACCCAGCCATCTCATCCTCTGTCGTCCCCTTCTCCTCCTGCCCCCAATCCCTCCCAGCATCACAGTCTTTTCCAATGAGTCAACTCTTCACATAAGGTGGACAAAGTACTGGAGTTTCAGCTTTAGCATCATTCCTTCCAAAGAACACCCAGGACCGATGTCATTTAGAATGGACTGGTTGGATCTCCTTGCAGTCCAAGGGACTCTCAAGAGTCTTCTCCAACACCACAGTTCAAAAACATCAATTCTTCGGCACTCAACTTTCTTCACAGTCGAACTCTCACATCCATACATGACCACTGGAAAAACCATAGCCTTGACTAGACAGACCTTTGTTGGCAAAGTAATGTCTCTGCTTTTGAATATGCTATCTAGGTTGGTCATAACTTTCCTTCCAAGGAATAAGCATCTTTTAATTTCATGGCTGCAGTCACCACCTGCAGTGATTTTGGAGCCCAAAAAAATAAAGTCTGACACTGTTTCCCCATCTATTTCCCATGAAGTGATGGGACCAGATGCCATGATCTTCGTTTTCTGAATATTGAGCTTTAAGCCAACTTTTTCACTTTCCTCTTTCACTTTCATTAACAGGCTTTTTCGGAGAAGGCAATGGCATCCCACTCCAGTACTCTTGCCTGGAAAATCCCATGGATGGAGGAGCCTGGTAGGCTGCAGTCATGGGGTCGCTAAGAGTCGGACACGACTGAGCGACTTCACTTTCACTTTTGGCTTTCATGCATTGGAGAAGGAAATGGCAACCCACTCCAGTGTTCTTGCCTGGAGAATCCCAGGGACGGGGGAGCCTGGTGGGCTGCGGTCTATGGGGTCGCACAGAGTCGGACATGACTGAAGCGACTTAGCAGCAGCAGCAGCAGCAACAGGCTTTATAGTTCCTCTTCACTTTCTGCCACAAGGGTGGTCTCATCTGCATATCTGAGGTTACTGATATTTCTCCCGGCAATATTGATTCCAGCTTGTGCTTCTTCCAGCCCAGCATTTCTCATGATGTACTCTGCATATAAGTTAAATAAGCAGACAAGCTAAATTAGTCCCTTCCAATTCTCCTCCTAGGACCTCACGTTGCATTGAAACAGGTGAGCAGTCAGCTGTCTTGCGTATAGTATCTTTTAAACCATATCTTCAATTTTTCCAGCCTGAAGACAGGGCATTTACTTTTTACTCCCCTGGTTACTCTGAATGGAGCTCAATACATATTTGGGGGTGGGCTGATTGGAGCAAGTGAGAAAGATCAACAGGATTCCTCCCAGTCTGTTTCTGTGCAGGACGAGGTTAGAATGGGCAGCTTATTCACCATTAGGTGGCAGTGGTGACTTAATTTCTGGACAGATGATTAGACCAGAAAGGCAATAAATTGCCAAAAATGCCTGATTTCACTTTTCATCCCTTTATTGTGTTTTCCTTCAGCCTCCAAGGCCCTCCCCAGCTCTCTGAGCTCTCTATGCTGCTTTCACAACTGTTGTAGTTGAAGGAGCTCCCTCAGCTAGAATTCTCTGACTCTTCCAACTCTGGGGTTTCTCCGAAATCATGTCCATCAGGACTTCAGTGGTGGCTGAGACGTTAAAGAAACTGCCTGCAATGAGGGAGACTGGGTTTGATCCCTGGGTCAGGAAGAACCCCTGGAGAAGGGAATGGCAACCCACTCCAGTATTCTTGCCTGGGAAATCCCGTGGACAGAGGAGCCTGGTGGGCTACAGTCCATAGAGTCGCAAAGAGTCAAACACAGCTGAGCGACTAACACGTCACACTTTCACATTCATAGAGGCTATAAACTGGAAGAGGTCTCTGAAATCAAGATACAGGGGAGCAATTTTATTTCAACCAAAAGAATTCATGTAAATTCTCTTTGTTATTACAAGTCATAAACAAACTCATTGATTGTCATCCTTAGCAATGAAGGAGATTCATTCTTGTTACTTGAGTCTCCTGAAGAAAATACTACCTTCTATTTAAATTAAAATGCTTAAAAATGACAGGAACAATGGGGGAAATGACTTTTACTGCCTCAAAGGACTATCAATTTACTTGCTGTTTCTAGTTTTATTCTATTTCGCAGCAGAAAGAATACTCATTTACCTTAAAAAAATTGAAAAATATTATTTGTGGTATATAGATAGAAATATTATTTATGGCTTTAAATAAACCATTCACGGGATGGTTTATTTCTTATGAATGGACTCAGTGCCACCAGTTAAATTAATGAATGTTTTCTGAGTGAGGTCGATGGTTGGGCTGAGAACACGCTTAGGGGGAAAATCTCCAGCCCTCCGGGGATGCTGTGCTCGTTAAACCTACTGTAAAAGTTTGTTTAAAGTTCCATCTTCTATCTTCTTAAGCAGTCTTAACTATAAAACCAATCCAAACCCTTTAAGGAAAAAAGGGACCTTATGTATCTGCTAATCTCCATGTAAATCTCACAAGGGTGATTAATATGATTACTTAAACCCAACTGTCCCAAAAAGGGGTTTTTGACAGTTTTACGAGGGAATTAGTTACTCTCTATTTTACAGCCAGTCTTGTCCTCCCAGCTGCTCAGTGTCTTTCTGGGGTGTCTGCGGGCTGGTCCTTCCCTCCCAGCCCGGGGCCAGAACCTGAGCTGCAAGTCCCCCACAGAGGACACCTTCACCCCAGCCTCGTCCCCTTCACAGGTAAATCCCAAGGTCATGCCATGGACATCTCACCTGAGAAGAATTTCCTTCTCTGCTCTGCTTCTCATCTGCAATTCTCTGGGTAGATAAAACATGTATGGAGTGAGGATAGTGTTTCTGTCCCTTGAGCTGTGTTACTGCTGAATAGCCTTATTCCTTTCATCACCCTGGACAGGTGTTCCTGCATCTCTCACCCTGCCTGGAAGCCTCAGCACTGAGGGTTGAGACATTCATTCCTCTGATCTGTTCAGACATTACTTTCAGAGTAAAGATTTACACATTTTCAACTCTGTCCTGAGTGGTAGTAACTTTTTCCCTCTCTGGAGCAATCCAAACATCAGGTTGATAGCCCCAGGAAATTCGTATACACTACAGACAAGAAGCATTGTTTCAGGTTTTCATGATGATGGCTATGGCAGCCTCTGATAGCTTATGATTTTATACAACTCTATGGATGCTTTTGAACTGTGGTGTTTGAGAAGACTCTTGAGAGTGCCTTGGACTACAAGGAGATCAGACCAGTCAATCCTAAAGGAAATCAACCCTAAATATTCATTGGAGGGACTGTTGCTGAAGCTGAAGCTCCAATACTTTGGCCACCTGATGTGAAAAGTGGACTGATTGGAAAAGACTCTGATGCTGGGAAAGATTGAGGACAGGAGGAGAAGGGGGTGATGGAGGATGAGATGGTTGGATGGCATCACCGACTCAATGGACATTAATTTAAGCAAATTGCAGGAGATAGTGAAGGACAGAGGAGACTGGTCTGCTGCAGTCCATGAGGTCACAAAGAGTTGGACATGACTGAGCCACTGAACAACAACATTGATGATTAATAATAGGCTTGGATTTTAGAACACTGGAGCCAAGCAAATGTTTGAATTCATGCTTTGTATCCAAATCACAATGGAAAAACTTATATGCTATTCAAAGAAATCATCTATTAAATTTTGAGTTTCCAAGGAAGTGGCCTGCTAATGAAGAGAATAGATTTTAAGTCATTCATTGCAGGAAGAACTCTGTCAAATATCTATTGCATGAATAAAATCTGCAGAGTTGAAAAAATTATGTGTTTGTATTAGATTTTTCATACATTATTCCTCAGGTCAAAGAGATTTGAATTTAGATGTAGGATAGAGACTTGCTGCACTCTGCATGTAAATAGTAGCCAAATTCAAAGAAACAAGGTTAATTTCATATGCTCTTTTGGTGACCTAATTATTAAAGCAATTGCTACCTTTGTAACCGGTACTCATCGATATCAAGCAGATGAGAGGAAACAGCATCTTCAACTTGGTTACCCATCATGGAAACACCACACTCACTTTGGCAAGATGGTGATTGTTGTTTTCAGTGGGACCATCCCTGACAATTCTGAGACTGTGCCTAGTCTCACCTTCTGCCACTAGGAAACACGTCCAGGCATATTTTACAGGAGCAGATGGTCAGTAGTAATATTCGTTTCCTAAGTGTGTCACTCAAAATCGACATGTCCTTTCACTTATCTGTGCCCTTATTGTACCATTAGAGGAGTTTAGACTGCTCAGTTAGGGCTAGGGTTAGGGTTTGGGTGTGAAATCCATCATTGAAAGCACCTCTCAGTCATGGGATATTGTTTCCACTGCTAATACCTGAGCTTTTTATTTTTTCTGACATCGTCAGCAATTTGTGTTGAGGCCTTTTTGTACCTCCAGATTAACATACCTCAGAATGTTAATAATGTTAATAAGGCCTTTTTAATAAATTGATCTTCAGGAATTTAGGAGAAATTAGAATTTTTAAAAAAAAACACCAGTCTTGGAACTAAATATAATCTTCTTGTATGAAAATATCATTCAACTGTGATGTTATCCTTGTACACTAGATGTTTAGCCATTATTACTACTACCATTACAACTAAGCCCATGCGCTACAGCTACAGAAGCCCGCGCACCCTAGAGCTTGCGCTCCAAAACAAGAAAGCACCCCACTCACTGAAACTACGGAAAAGCCCTCGCAGCAACAGAGACCCAGCACAGCCAGAAATAAGAAAAATAATAAATAAAATTACTTTATAAGGAACTTTAGTCTTAAACATAAGGTAATTTAAAAATTGCTCATGAACAACACAGGACATGTAGAAAACAGACGTTCCTTGGATGCGTTCAGTGTTAGCCTTGCACACACACGGCCTGCTTTGGCCACAGAAGATAAGCGCAGGCGTCTGTGATGTTTAAACTCAGGGACCCCTTTCTGGAGGTGCGGCCCATGGCCACAGTGAGCTGGACCATAGGAAAAGTGAAAGAAAGTGAAGTCGCTCAGTTGTGTCTGACTCTTTTGAGACCCACGGACTGTAACCCACCAGGCTCCTCCATCCATGGGATTCTCCAGGCTAGAATACTGGAGTGGGTTGCCATTTCTTCTCCAGGGGATCTTCCCAATCCAGGGATTGAATCTGGGTCTCCTGCATTGCAGGCAGACGCTTTATCATCTGAGCCACCAGGGAAGTCCTAGACCATAGGGGCAGGCTGCAAACCATCTCTGCCTTCCAGGCTTCCTTCCTCAGGGAGGTGGCAGCCAGTGAGCTCACGGAGACAAGATGAATTTGGAAGAAGACACCGAGGACTAAATTTCCAAGGACAGAGCAAACAGGGCAGCCTGGGCGGAGTCACCCAGGACATCTACTACAGTGCCTGACACCCGGGAGAGTCAGTCACAGGAGCTCAGCACACAGGCCTGCAATGGCTGTTCCTGTAAGTTCAGAACATTGGATGCTTGAAAAAGGATAGTTTCCTGAAACTCCTCAAGGGCTCTGCCCAAACAACTGGTCCTGGACAGATTAATCCAAATTTGAGGAGGAAATTCCCTGACGATCCTGTGGTTAGGATGCCATGCTTCCACTCATGGGAAGTGGGTTCGATTCCTGGTTGGGAAACTAAGATTCCTTGTGCCATATGATGTGGCCAAAAAAAAAGAAAAGAAAGAAACCCAAGTTTGACAAGATTGACCCAATACTATTGAATTTATTAAGATACTTAATTATACTTTTTTTAATATAAAGAAGGCTGAGCATCAAAGAACTGATGCTTTCGAACTGTGGTGTTGGAGAAGACTCTTGAGAGTCCCTTGGATAGCAAGGAGATCAAACCAGTCAATCCTAAAGAAAAATCTACCCTGAATATTCATTCGAAGGACTGATGCTGAAGTTCCAATACTTTGGCTACCTGATGCAAAGAGCTGACTCATTGTAAAAGACCCTGATGCTGGGAAAGATTGAGGGCAGGAGAAAAGGGTGACAAATGATGAGATGATTGGATGGCATCACCGACTCAATGGACATGAGTTTGAGCAAACTCTGGAAGATAGTGAAGGACAGGGAAGCCTGGTATGCTGCAGTCCATGAGGTCACAAAGGGTCAGACATGACTGAGTGAGTGAATAACAGCAGTTACACTTTTTGCTCTCCAAATTCAGGGTCGGAGCCCTGAGAGTTCCCACAAGCATCCGCATGTGATGTGACTAGCATGTTCATGCAGTAGGTAGCTCTAAAACACTAAACACTAAATGGAAACACACAGAGCAGAAGGAAGAAATGAGAAAGAAAATGGTAGGTGAAGGGCAGGCTTGGATCCATCTATAACAAAGAATGATTATCAAAGGTTTCAAAGTCACAAGCAGAAATAAAACTAAACTTTGTGAGAGAACAATTTAAATGCTTCTGAAAAGCTGAATTCTCCTGGAAGACAAATTAAAATCCACCAAGAAGTGGATGGAATTAAACTATTAAGTAGGTGGAATTAACTATTAAGGCAACTGGTAGAGGCCATCTATGGGGTCACATAGAGTCGGACATCATTGAAGTGACTTAGCAAGCAGCAGCAGCAAAGGAAATAATCTGTAATTTAGGCCAGAGAATAAACAGCCTGCCTGCCAATGCAGGCACATAATGAGATGTGGGTTCAATCCCTGACTTGGGAAGATCCCCTGGAGAAGGGAATGGCTACCCACTCCAGTATTCTTGCCTCAAAAATCCCATGGAGAGAGAAGCCTGGTGGGCTATCGTGCATAGGGTTGTAAAGAGTTGGACACGAATGAAGCAACTTAGCATACACACGAACAGTTTTAGTTTCACCTTTCTCATTTAATACCCTCTTTGCAAAACTTAAAAAATAAAACAGGTTCCAATTTGTTTAAAAAATTTCTTGGCATCTGTTGTAGTAATTGAGCTCAGTCATGTGATGATCTTAGAAACTTTCTTATTAATTTGTAATTATTTTTAATTGTATAAAATAGTAAGCCTTCATCATAGTTGTAGAAATATTTCTTTGTGAGCTGTTGGCCATTTTATTTTGGTTATTCCATTCACTGAAGAGACTTTTTCATTAGCACAGACAAGTTTATCTTTTTCTCTTCCTTTTATAATTTCTTTTTTGTAAGATTAGAAAGTCTCCCCCTTCTGGGTGGTGACAAACATTTAACTGCTTCACTGGGCTTGTTTTTAAATGGCATTTGCATTTTCTATTGGAGAAGGAAATGGCAACCCACTCCAGTGTTCTTGCCTGGAGAATCCCAGGGACAGAGGAGCCTGGTGGGCTGCCATCTATGGGGTCGCACAGAGTCGACAGGACTGAAGCGACTTAACAGCAGCACATTTTCTATCCTCAGTTCATCTAGATGTTATTTTGGGTGAGAAACAAGGTTGATTTTTTTTTTTTTTTTCAAGCAAGCTAGCTGTCTCCTCTGACTACATGTATGAAGTGTGTTGGTTTGGCTAAACTGGCCTGTTTCCTCTGCTGCTTTAGAAAGATCTGGGATTCCGCTTGTCCCTGGGGTGTGTTGCGGGCTTGGGTGATGGGTTTAGCTGAGGGCAGGGAGAGATGCTAGAGGTCTTGTCCAGGGTTGAGATAGGAGATGCCAGCGAGGGGCACTTTGTGGGCTTCCACCAGTGCTACCAGGCACCCGGACAGTGACCAAGGAGGCCCCTCAATGTGGGGAGGGGGCTGCTTTAAAAATGCAGATTAAA
The DNA here is from genome assembly GCF_055505025.1 of Bos grunniens. NCBI lineage: Eukaryota > Metazoa > Chordata > Mammalia > Artiodactyla > Bovidae > Bos > Bos grunniens. The sequence goes on along the minus strand of NC_141178.1, from coordinate 60,912,585 downwards.
CCACCCCAACTTCTTGTCCTTTCTCCATCATCAAAGACATGGATCTGCCATTCTCTTTCATGCACACACCTCCTAGGCTACACACTACATCATTTAAGTTTCAAAATTGGACAGATCATCTGTCCTGAACCCCAAGTTTTTCTGGCATGTTGTTAACCACGGGCTGCACACTTTAAAGTGCCAGCAATAAGAAAGCAGAGCCTTCCCATTTTCTTGCTTTGAGTTCCCCTCTTCAAGCATGTTTATCTTGTAAGAAGACAGGGACCAAGAGTTCTGTTGTCTAAAACTGCATCAGACTTCATACCAAAGGCCAACAGGCACATGAAAAGATGTTCTACATCGCTAATAAATAGCAAAGTGTGAATTAAAACTACAATGAAGTATCAGTTTGCACCAGTCAGAATGGCCAGGAACACTTCTACACTGTAGGTGGGAATGTAAACCAATGTAGGTGGTACAACCACAGTGGAGAATAGTATGGAGGTTCCTTAAAAACTAAAAATACAGTTACCACAGGATCCAGCAATCCCACTCCAGGGCCTATATCCAGAGATACATGGTCATCCCATCCCTTTTAAATAAAACAGTGTATGCCAGGAGCCGGCATATTGCATATTGAGTGCATATTGCATATTGAGTGCAGCACTTTGCACAGCATCATCTTTCAGGATCTGGAATAGCTCAACTGGAATTCTATCACTGCCAGCGTGAGGAACTCCGCCCGCGTGGCAAAGGTCATGAGGAAGGAGGCTCGTCATCCGCAAAGGCGGGATCGAGCCTCAGGAGTCCCCCTGGAAATTCTCGAGTATCTACCCCCCCAAACCAGAGTCTGCCTACTTTCTGCTTTGTGCTCTCACCTACACCTCTGACTTTACGGGGGGCTGTCCCCCACTACCTCTCTCTGAAAAAAGAGTTAGCTTACAGCTCCAGTTAATAATTCCTGGGTGTGACAGTGTTTCAACCTACAAACTCCTTTGGAAATCCTCTAGCCTGCCTGAATAGGTTTTTCTGGCCACATGTGATTGTTCAGAGCCTCCCAACTGTGAGAGGCAGGAGATGTTCTAAACTGTCTAAACACAGATTCCTTTGAGTAGTTAAAAGACTGATTAGAAATTGTATTGGTGAAGGGTTTTTCACTTATTGGGCCAATGTTTGCTGCTAAGTCTCCATACTCCTTACCTACTGTGTCCTTGGCAGTGTATTGATTGATATAATAGGTGTATAGAAATGTAAATAGTAGCCTCAATGTTTGTAACCTTGGACCCTTGAGTTAATTCTTTTCTTGATTGAGCCCACCACACCTTTGCCCTATAGGAATGCAGCTTTGTCCAGTGCTTTTTTGGAGGCTGGTGCCTGACTTTGGAATAATCACCTTTAGAGAAAAATAAGTTTCTTAAAATGTTAACAGGCCTCCTGGCCAGAAGATGATGTAAATCACCTGAACTTTTGCATACGATAAGTTTGAAAGTCTGGCTTCGATTAGAACCAGGAACTGCTGTCCTTGCATGACTCCACCCCTTCCCCCATTATCCTCTATGCATAACTTAAGGTATAAAACTACTTTGGAGTGTGGGCCTTGTTCACCGAAACTTGGTCTCCCCATGTCGCGCTCTCTGTCTCACTCTGGCTGAGTCTCCATCTGGAGCGCGGAACCCACCATGCTTACTAATTATGCTTGGGCTTCTAAGATCCGACTGAGGAGGCCTCAGTGTCTCCTCTCCTTCGGGAGAACGGAAGGACACCTGCGGCCTACGTAAGTGGTGCAAACTTCTTGTCTTGAAGTTTTATTGGTCTCCCGCGTAAACCAAGCTACTCAGCCTCTTTTCTCCACTGAAATTCCTCACTGAGCTATCCTCATTCTATTACTCTTTATATCCTTAATTAATGTTTAATTAAGCAGTTGTTTCCTGATCCTCGCCGATGCTGTCTCTCCTTCGAATACCCTGGATCAGCCAGGGCTGGTCCTCGGCAAGTGTGTATATTTTAATTTGGTCATACTTGAACTTCATTTAAATGGAATCACTCATATGTAATCTTTTATATCTGTTGTTTTAATTCATTGTTATTTCTATGATATTTCTTTATGTTATGTGTACCAACAGCTCATTCTTTTAAGATGCTATGTAATATACCACTGTGGGCTTCTTGGGTAACTCAGCTGATAAAGAATCTGTCTGCAATGCAGGAGACCCTGGTTCAATTTCTGGGTCAGGAAGTTCCCCTGGAGAAGGGATAGGCTACCCAATGCAGTATTCTAGAGCTTCTCTGGGGCTCAGACAGTAAAGAATCCACTTGCAATGAGAGAGACCTGGGTTCAATCTCCAGGTTGGGAAAACCCCCTGGAGGAGGGCATGGCAACCCACTTCAGTACTGTTGCCTGGAGAATCCCCTGGGACAGAGGACCCTGCTGGGCACATACCACTGTGTGAATATACCTTGATTGATTTATCCATTTTTTATTGAAAAATAGGTAAATGTTGAAAAATGTTTATGGAAAAACATTTTGATTGTTTCCAGGTTTTATCTATTTACATTATCTTGTGCATCTTTGAATAAACGTACACACTCATTATTCTTGGATAAATCCTAAGGGTGAGATTGGGCTTCCCTGGTGGCTCAGACAGTAATATCAGCCTGCCAATGCAGGAGACCCAGGTTCAATCCCTCAGTCACAAAGATCCCAGGAGTAGAAAATGGCAACCCACTTCAGTATTCTTGCCTCGGAAATCCCATGGACAGAGGAACCAGGTGGGCTACAGTCCATGGGGTTTCAGAGTCAGGCACGACTGAGCGACTAACACACACAAGGGTGAGATTGCTATGCCAGTAAGGAAGAGTGTACTTTCAAAGGATCCTGCCATGTTTTCAAACCCCTTCCCCACTTCTCCCCCCAACAGGGTTGTTGCTGTTGTTCAGTTGTGACCCCATGGACTGAAGCATACCAGGATTCCCTGTCCTTCACCATCTCCCAGAGCTTTCTGAGACTCATATCCATTGAGTTGGTGATGTCCTCCAACCATTTTGTCCTCTGTTGTCCCCTTCTCCTCCTGCCTTTAATCTTTCCCAGCATCAGGGTCTTCTCCAATGAGTTGGCTCTTCTTTTCAAATCAGGTGGCCAAAGTATTAGAGCTTCAGCTTCAGCATTAGTCCCTCCAATGAATATTCAGGACTGATTTCCTTTAGGACTGACTGGTTTGATCTCCTTGAAGTCCAAGGGACTCTCAAGAGTTTTCTTCAACACCACAGTTCAAAAAGCACCAATTCTTCAGTGCTCAGCTTTCTTTATGGTCCAACTCTCACATTCATACATGACTTCTGGAAAAACCATAGATTTGACTAGATGAACATTTGTCCACAAAGTAATGTCTCTGTTTTTTAATATGCTGTCTAGGTCATAACTTTTCTTTCAAGGAGCCTGCAGTCACCATCTGCAACGATTTTGGAGCCCAAGAAAATAAATGATCTTACTGTTTCCATTATTTCCCCATCTGTTTGCCATGAAGTGATGGGACTGGCTGCCATGATCTTCGTTGTTTGAATGTTGAGTTTTAAGATGGCTCTTCCACTCTCCTCTTTCATCAAGAGACTCTTTAGTTCCTCTTTGCTTTCTGCCATGAGTGGTATCATCTGCATATCTGAGGTTATTGATATTTCTCTTGGCAATCTTGATTCCAGCTTGTGCTTCATCCAGCCCAGCATTTCTCATGATGCACTCTGCATAGAAGTTAAATAAGCAGGGCAACAATATACAGCCTTGATGTACTCCTTTCCCAATTTGGAACCAGTTCGTTGTTCCATGTCCAGTTCTAACTGTTGCTTCTTGACCTGCATACAAGTTTCTCAGGAGGCGGGTAAGGTGGTCTGGTATTCCCATCTCTTGAAGAATTTTCCACAGTTTGTTGTGATCCACAGTCAAAGGCTTGGCATAATCAATAAAGCAGAAGTAGATGTTTTTCTGGAGCTCTCTTGCTTTTTCTATGATCCAATGGATGCTCACAATTTGATCTCTGGTTCCTCTGCCTTTTCTAAAATCCAGCTTGAACATCTGGAAGTTCACGGTTCTTGTATTGTTGAAGCCTGGCTTGGAGAATTTTAAGCGTTACCTTGCTAGAGTGTGAGATGAGTGCAATTGTGCGGTAGTTTGAACATTTTTTGTCATTGTTTTTCTTGGGACTGGAATGAAAACTGACCTTTTCAAGTCCTATGGCTACTGCTGAGTTTCCCAGATTTGCTGGCATACTGAGTGCAGCACTTTTAACAGCTCAGCTGGAATTCCATCACCTCCACTAGCTTTGTTCATAGTGATGCTTCCTAAGGCCCACTTGACTTTGGATTCCAGGATGTCTGGCGTTAGTGAGTGATCACACCATTGTGGTTATCTGGGTCATTAAGATTTTTTTGTATAGCTCTTCTGTGTATTCTTGCCACCTCTTCTTAATTTCTTCTGCTTCTGTTAGGCCCATACCATTTCTGTCCTTTATTGTGCCCATCTTTGCATGAAACGTTCCCTTGGTATCTCTAATTTTCTTGAAGAGATCTCTAGTCTTCCCCATTCTATTGTTTTCCATCTATTTCTTGCATTATTGGCAAGATGGTAAAGTAGAAGGGTGTGTGCTCATCTTCTGTGAAAACTCCAAAATTACAACTCGCTGATAAACAACCATCAATAGGATAATGTTGGATCCCACCAAAAAAAGATAACTGACATCCAAGCCCAAAGGAGAAGCCCCAGCAAGACAGTAGAAGGGGCAAAATCATATTTAGAATCAAACTCATACCTGCCAGAGATGCTTGGAAGGCTCAAACAAAACCTTGTGCACACCAGGACACAGAAACCACACAGAGACTGAGTCAGACCTGTGTTTGAGTCTCCTGTGAAGAAGTTTAAGCATCAGCAGTGGCCTGCCGCAGGGGCAGGGGCTCTGGGTGAAGGTATCTGGCCACACAGCCTGTGGCATAAGCCCTCTTGGAGGTCGCCATTAACCCCACCATAGAGCTGCCGAGCAGATGATCCAGAAACAGCAGAACAATTATACTAAAGAAATTCTTGCACTGTGAAGAAAGTTCTAGGACCCATAACAAATTTCCCAACCTGGGAATCTGGCAAAAGGACTGTGAACTCCCAGAGAATTTGACTTTGGAGGCCAATGGGATTTGATTACAGAACTTATACAGGACTGGGGAAACAGACTCTTGGAGGGCACAAACAAAACCTTGTGAGCACCAGGACCCAGGAGAAAGGAGCAGTGACCCCACAAGAGACTAACCCAAACTTGCCTGTGAATGTCCAGGAGTCTCTGGTAGAGGCGTGGGTCGGTGGTGGCCTACTGCTGGGTCAGGAGCACTGAATATGGCAGTGCATGCAGGGGGCCTTTTGAAGGAGGTCATCATTATCTTCATTAACTCAACCATAGTTTGGTCTCAGGTCAAACAACAGGGAGGGAACAGGCTCCACCCATCAACAGAAACTTGGACTAAAGATTTACCGAGCATAACCTTGCCCATCAAAACAAGACCCAGGTTCCCCCCCAGTCAGTCTCTCCCATCAGGAAGCTTCCATAAGCCTCTTATCCTTCTCCATCAGAGGGCAGACAGACTGAAAACCACAATCAAAGAAAACTAACCAATCCGATTACATGGACCACAGCCTTGTCTAACTCAGTGAAACTATGAGCCATGCTGTGTAAGGCCACCCAAGACAGACAGGTCATGGTGGAGAGTTCTGAAAAAAACATGGAGAAGGGAATGGCAAACCACTTCAGTATTCTTGCCTTGAGAACTCCATGAACAGTATGAAAAGGCAAAAAGATATGACACTGAAAGATGAACTCCCCCAGCCGGTAGGTGCCCAATATGCTACTGGAGAAAAGTGGAGAAATAACTCCAGAAAGAATGAAGAGGTGGAGCCAAAGTGAAAACAATGCCCAGTTGTGGATGTGATGGGTGATGGAAGTAAAGTCCGATGCTGTAAATAGCAATATTGCATAGGAACCCAGAATGTTAGGTCCATGAATCAAGGTAAACTAGAAGTAGTCAAACAAGAGATGGCAAGAATGAACATCGCCATTTTAGTAATTACTGAACTAAAATGGACTGGAATGGGTGAATTTAATTCAGATGACTATGATATCTACTACTGTGGCCAAGCATCCCTTAAAAGAAACGGAGTAGCCCTCATAGTCAAAAAAGAGTCTGAAATGCAATCTTGGTGCAATCTCAAAAATGACAGAATGATCTCTGTTCGTTTCCAAGGCAAACCATTCAATATCACAGTAATCCCAGTCTATAACCCAACCAGTAATGCTGAAGAAGCTGAACAGTTCTATGAAGATCTACAAGACCTTCTAGAACTAACACCCCCAAAAAGATGTCCTTTTCATTATAGGGGGCTGGAATGCAAAAGTAGGAAGTTAAGAGATACAGTAACAGGCAAATTTGGCCCTGGAGTACAAAATGAAGCAGGGCAAAGACTAACAGAGTTTTGCCTAGAGAAACGCACTGGTCATAGCAAATACCCTCTTCCAACAACATAAAAGAAGACTCTACACATGGACATTACCAGATGGTCAATACTGAAATCAGATTGATTATATTCTTTGCAGCCAAAGATGGAGAAGTGGTAACTCCAGTCATGAAATTAAAAGAATGCTTGCTCCTTGGAAGGAAAGCTGACAAACCTAGACAGCATATTAAAAAGCAGAGACATTACTTTGTTGACAAAGGTCCATCTAGTCAAGGCTATGGCTTTTCCAGTGGTCAGGTATGGATGTGAGAGTTGGACCATAAAGAAAGCTGAGTGCTAAAGAATCGATGCTTTTGAACTGTGGTGTTGAAGAAGACTCTTGAGAGTCCCTTGGACTGCAGGGAGATCAAATCAGTCAGTCCTAAAGGAAATCAGTCCTGAATATTCATCAGAAGGACTGATGCTGAAGCTGAAGCCCCAATACTTTGGCCACCTGACCCAAAGAACTGACTCACTAGAAAATACCCTGATGCTGGGAAAGACTAAAGGCAGGAGGAGAAGGGGGCGACAGAGGATGAGACGGTTGGATGGCATCACCAACTCTATGGACATGAGTTTGAGCAAGCTCCGGAAGTTGGTGATGGACAGGGAAGCCTGGCGTGTTGCAGTCCATGGTGTTGCAAAGAGTAGGACACGACTGAGTGACTGAACTGAACTGATTTCTTTGCATTGATTACTGAGGAAGGTTTTCTTATCATCTCCTTGCTATTCCCTGGAACTCTGCATTCAGATGGGTATATCTTTCCTTTTCTCCTTTGCCTTTCACTTCTCTTTTCTCAGCTATTTGTTAGGCCTCCTCAGACAACCATTTTGCCTTTTTGCATTCCTTTTTCTTGGGGATGGTTTTGATCACCGCCTCCTGTACAATGTTAGGAATCTCCGTCCATAGTTCTTCAGACACTCTATCAGATCTAATCCCTTGAATCTATTTGTCACTTCCACTGTGTAATCATAAGGGATTTGATTTAGGTCATACCTGAATGGTCCAGTAGTTTTCCCTACTTTCTTCAATTTAAGTCTGAATTTTGCAATAAGGAGTTCATGATCTGAGCCAGGGTATGAGTTCCAATTGTCCCACTTCTTTGTAAACACTTCTTAGTCTTTTGAATTTAAGCCAGTGGACTGGGTGTGCAGTGGCACTTCATTGTGGTTTTGGCTTGCATTTTCCTGATAGTTAATAATTTAAGCGCTTTTTTAGTCACTTATTGGCCACTGGTTATCCTCTTGTGATGATCCCATCTAGTCTTTTGTTAACTTTTACATCAGTTTTTTTTTTTAATTGCTCTGTAGTTCTTTATATAATCTAGATATGAGTCTTTTGTTGGATGTAGGTATTGTAAATACCTTCTCCCAGTCTATGACTTGCCTTTTTACTCTAATTAAGAGTTTTGTTTGTTTGTTTTTTCATGAACAGTAGTTCTTAGTTTCAATGAAATCCAATGTCTCAGTCTTTTAATTGGTTTTTTTCAGTCCTTCCCCAGAGGAGATAAGATATTTTTCTATAGTGTTTTTCCTAAAAGTTTTATTGTTTTGCCTTTTACATTTATGATCCATTTCAAATATGTTTTTTATGCTTCAAATAGATTTTGTGCATCATCTGCAGTCAAGGCCATGATGCATCTATTTTCCATGCAGGATCTTTTGTTAAGAAGACCACGCACAACTGTAAGAAGGAACTTACAGTGACCTGGGATAGTTAGGGAGTTTGGGGTGGATATGTACACACTGCTGTATTTAAACTGAATAACCAATAAAGACCTACTGTACAGCACGGGGAACTCTGCTCAGTGTTGTGTGGCCACACGGATGGGAGGGGTGTTTGGGAGAGAATGGATGCATGTGTGTGTGTGGCTGAGTCCCTTTGCTGTGCACCTGAACCATCGCAACACTGTTAATCAGCTGTAATCCAATACGAAACCAACAGCCTAAAAAAGAAGACCGCCCTTTCCGCACTGAGCAGCAACGGCGCCTTTGTTGTAAATCAGGTGACTGTATACATGTGCGTCTATTTCTGGGCTCTGTTTCTTTTCCACTTTATCCTGTGAGCAGAAACCGGGACTGAATTTGTGAGGCCAGAGATAGGCATTTCCCAAGATGCTATTTTTAGGAGAAGACGTGAATGCTTTTGCTTTGGTAGAATTCTTTGGATTCTTTTCCCCAACTTACTTTCCATCTCTTTATAAGGACAAAGGTGGCAGTGAGCTCCAGGCCAGGCACTGGCAGGCATTTTTTATTACGAATTTTATTACGTCTACTTTTTCTAACAGAAAAAAAAAATTAACAATATAAAGTTTAATATGTCCCTTAACCCAATATCCAGAAAGCAAAATGAAATTACACAAATGCCTGTGGAACTTGTATTTTGCATTATTCATAATTCATTTTCTATATTCCTGATAGTGGTGGATCAGACGTTAAAGAAATCTGCCTGCAATGCAGGAGACCTGGGTTCCATCCCTGGATTGGGAAGATCCCCTGGAGAAGGAAATGGCAACCCACTCCAGTATTCTAGCCTGGAGAATCCCATGGACAGAAGGGCCTGGTGGGCTACAGTCCATGGGGTTGCAGAGTCAGACATGCCAGACTAACCGTTTCACTAGAAATGCTGTAAAAATGTCTTGAAACCTCAGAGAGAAAACAGCTAGTGCTATAACGTGGGATTTAAACTTTTCCTGTTTTTTTATGAGTAAAAATATCACTACATCAGTTTATCTTTAATCCTGGCATTTAATACAGTGTTATAGACAGTCACGCTATCTCTGTTTGCAAATTATCTTTTAATGAGAAAAGCACACTTTAAGCTCTTGCTTGTGAATGGCAACATTAGCTACAAGAAATATTTGTATGTATTTTGATTGTGACATATATATTTTGTGAAATATTTGTAAGAAATAAAATTCCATGCACTTTGTAAGATGAAAATTAAAAAAAAAAAATTGCATGATGCTCACAATTTCTCTGGTGCACCCAGTGGAACTAGTTTATCAAGTTCAATTTTCTACAAGTTCTGGGTCACTCACACTTCATATCTCGTGAAAATGTCCAAGTCCATCTCAGAATGTGCCAAGTTCCAGAGTAGGTTCAGCAGTATGCGCAGCTTTAATGGAGAAATGACGGATTTCTTTTTTCCTCCTCTCCCTGTGTTTAATTGAGACTCCCTGTAGCAGGACAGTTCTTCCTGTTAGAAGAGGCTCACTAAGCAGGCAACAGTGAACACACTCCTTGCCTGACAATCCCTACGCTCACACATGGTCTGCCTGCACTGTCTCTTACACAGATCAAAATCCAGGATTCAAAATATGGCTTTTACTGAATCACAGGGGAGTCCAAAAGTTGAACCATTGTAAATCAAGGCCCATCTGTATACTCAGCCACTACAAATCAGCATGGGTTTTGCTTTATACCAGAACCACATCTGCTCTCTGCCTTTATTTATGAACATGGAAGAACCGTGACTATGGATTTTTTTTTTTTTTTTGCCATACCTCGAGGCTTTCAAGATTTTAGTTCCCCAGCCAAGGATTGAACCCACACTCTTGGCAGTGAAAGCGTGGAGTCCTAACCACTGGACCACCAGGGACTTCCCTTAGGAAAAAGCTTTGTGAGAAGTTATTTAGAAAACAGAGCAGCACTGACACACCTGTATTAAACAGAAGGAAAGTGATAGTTCAATAAGAAGGCAGCATTTATGCTTGAAAGTTGAGAAGCTTTTTCAACATTTGTTATATCCACAAGTCTGCTCCTTGTGGGTGTGCTCAGTAGTGTGCGACTCTGCAACCCCATGGACTGTAGCCCACCAGGCTCCTCTGATCGTGGGATTGCCCAGGCAAGAATACTGGACTGAGCTGCCATTTCCTTCTCCAGGGGACCTTCCTGACCCAGGGATTGAACATGCGTCTCGCATTTCCTGCTTGGCACCACATGGGAATTCCCACTCTACTCACTAGGAATTATCATTTCATTCATGTTGTGAAGTCTCAGCTATCTCAGCTAATACTCTGATCACTGATGACAGTAAACGGCCTGTTAGTTTTTCAAGAAATCAAAACTTTGTAAGTTTGAAAGCCTTCTGCTGTTACAAGGAGTGCATGGTGTCTTGTGTTATAATGCGTCAATGTAGAAATGCTTTGTGGAATATCAGGTACTACAGTTAGAAGGTGACCTCTAATGTTCTTACTTATTACATGATGATACTTATTTATAAGGCATCTCAAAGTATTTTTAAATTATGCACAATTGCTTTTAGTTCTAATTGGTAACAAAAAGAACCATCTGTCTGGTAAGATTTTGAGTGTCACAGAAGACAATGGCTCATTGCTCTTCCATGTTCCCATGTACTCCTCAATGTTACAAGCTAAATCTGAGGGATATTCATGAAAATGTTGTTATTTTTTTAAAAAAAGGATCTAATTAAGTGTACGGTGGCATGAAAATAAAGGGGAAAGTATGCACTTTTGCTGACCATGAGTTGTCATCGCTAAGTTGTATCTTACTCTTTGCAACCACATGGGCTGCAGCATGACAGGCTTCCCTGTCCTTCACCATCTCCCAGAGTTTGCTCAAACTCATGTCCATTGAGTCAGTAATACCATCCAATCGTCTCATCCTCTGTCACCCTCTTCTCCTCCTGCCTTCAATCTTTCCCAGCGTCAGCGTCTTTTCCAATGAGTCGGCTCATCGCATCAAGTGGCCAAAGTATCAGAGCTTCAGCTTCAGATGAGTCCTTCCAATGAATATTCAGGTTTGATTTCCTTTAGGATTGACTGGTTTAGATAGACGATGTACAACTTGTTTTAAAAGTGATACCTATTAATACATAGGCGGTGACATCTCCATACTTCCCAAACAGTGAGGAAGAAGAGAGAAGCCTGGAGCTTAAAATTTTGACTGAAATTGCGGAAAACTCAGGCATCACATAAGCTTGTGAGATTAGGCTTTCCAGTTCCATAAGAGTTCACTTTAAGAACTCATTCTTTAGGAAACCAAACTCATGGAAGATGCCTGGGCTGGTTAAGGAGACACCTACTGGCCAAACAGAATTCCAAAGAGATTACAAATGACAGCCAAATTAATTATCCACTATGGCCAGTACAGGAGTTAGTTGGGGGCATTTCTAAACTAGCCTGAGAAAAAAGCATTACAATATGGGTTTGGAATCAGACCATCAGAGAAGCATCTGTACCATTAGGGTCCACAACACTGCAGAGACCCCTCTGAAGCAACACTTGACATTTGTCAAAGTGAAGTGAAGTCGCTCAGTCTGACTCTTTGTGACTCCATGGACTGTAGCCCACCACGCTCCTCCATCCATGGAATTTTCTAGGCAAGAGTACTGGAGTGGGTTGCCATTTACTTCTCTAGGGGACCTTCCCAATCCAGGGATCGAACCCGGGTCTCCTGCATTGCAGGCAGACGCTTTACTGGAGTTCCCCAAAGTACTGACACTTCCTAAACTGCCTTAAACCCTAGTGATGGTGAAAACCCTAGGACTTCCCTGGTGGCTCAGACGGTAAAGCATCTGCCTACAATGTGGGAGATCTGGGTACATTAGAGAGGACTGGTTGTATATATGTGTATATGTACATGTCATATGGAGGTTTGTTTCCGCCAACACTGGAAGTGATGCTGCTATGAAGCCTCACCTATTTTAAAGTGAGACACAAACAGGTGGGGCTCAACCTCCCTGGCGTCAGAAGCACCAAAGAAGTCTATAAACCACATAGCTTCTAGCTGATAGCGTGTCTCACCAGTGATACGCCAGGAACCATTTGAATTTCCATTTTACCCATGAACACTGTAAACTGTGTAAAGTGTTCTCACAAATTGTCCAAAGATGGCTGGTTTATATTCTAAGAGGATGGCTAACATAAAAGCTGTCAACTAATGGACATTAGTAACAGTTTAAACTGCTTCCCAGTTATTAATAGTAAGTAAAAGGGTACATTTATGAAAATTAGATTTTAAAATCATGTGCTTTAAAAAAAATCAAGGATATTTACACCTAAACATTAATGGCCAATAGCTACTTCAGTCTTAACTTCAAAAATACATGTGATGCTTTAAAGATTGTATGTATGTAAAATACATGCATAGAAAAAAAAAATATATATATCTCCAAGTCACTGAGCCAACTTGAAGCATAGGAGTAGCTACACACACACAGACACAACTTCCTGATGGCTCAGCAGGCAACGAATCTGCTTGCAACTTGAAGCACAGGAGTAGCTACACACACACACACACACACCTTGAAGCACAGGAGTAGCTACACACACACACACACACAAACTTGAAGCACAGGAGTAGCTACACACACACACACAAACTTGAAGCACAGAAGTAGCTACACACACACACACACACACAAACTTGAAGCACAGGAGTAGCTACACACACACACACACACACACACACTTCCCGATGGCTCAGCATGTAACGAATCTGCTTGCAACTTGAAGCACACACACACACACACAACTTGAAGCACAGGAGTAGCTACACACATACACACACACATTTTGGGCTTCCCGATGTTTCAGCAGGTAACGAATCTGCTTACAATGCAGGAACCACAGATTTGTGTTCAATCCCTGGGTCAGAAAAACCTCCTGGAGAAGGAAATGGCAATCCAGTCCAGTATTCTTGCCTGGAAAATCTCAAGGACAGAGCAACTGTTAGGCCAACGGTTCACAAAGAGTTGGACATGACTGAGTGACTATTATTAATGTATGTGGACATATATTTACATATAAACTTATTTTTGTAGTATATATATTTTGCATATTACAAAATAGTTATATACTATACTAATTTTGAAGTATATAAATATATAAGTATATACTTTGAATTTATACTTAGTTACATATATATGTACTTATTTTATACTTAAGTATACATACACTTACTTACATAAATATATATTCATACTTGTTTTTAAAGCATACATGTGGCGCTTTAAAGAGTGTATATAAAAATATTTTTATTAGATTTAATTGGAGGTTAATTACAATATTGTATTGATTTTGCCATACATCAACATGAATCCACCACGGGTGTACACGTTCTCCCCATCCTGAACCCCCCTCCCACCTTCCTCCCTGTACCATCCCTCTGGGTCATTTATATATGTCATTGGCCCAACTTGAAGCACAGGAGTAGCTGTGCACGCACACACACACACACACACACATATATATATATCAAATATCTATAAACATACATGGATATTATATCTATGCAGCTACTTCTGTGTTGATTGGCTCAGTGACTCAGGGTGACCAAAAGACTGGTAGAAGTGATGTGAAGTCTTCTAAGCCTCTGACTCTGCTGCCTGCCCCCTGCCACTTTTAGGAATTCTATGGCCACTGCTCAGAAACAAGGGTACTCTGACAGGACATATAAGGAAGTAAAAGCACCTGGAGGGCCTGAGCAATGTCATGGAGCTCCCAACCCAAGGTGAGCTGACAGATGAGCACACCCACGTGAAGCAAATCAATGTTATCATAAGCCACTGTTCTGGGTGAGCAGTCACCAAATACTTGACACAGCAACCAGCAGCCAGAGTGAGGGGCAGAGCACTTGGCACTGCTGCCTGACGAGGCTGGGAGAACAGGGAAGTGCCTGAGAAGGCTGGAAAAGAAAAACTGCTACTGGAACAGAAGATGGAAAGATGCTGACTGACGTCTTTTAGCAGCAAGGTAACTGGCAAAACTAACAAACACGTTTCTGGCTAGGAAAGCTTTCCAAGAAACATTTGCAAGTGTCCACTGATTTCCTTCAGTTGTGCCCTGGAAGAGAGATGAAATAGAGAAGCAGTTCCTTTGCAGGAACAGTTCAACAGAGATACAGGCAACTCAGGCTCTGTAAGGGGTGGTGGTGGTGGTGGGTTCCACTTTCTCCAGAGCTCAAAAGTCTCAAAGTGATAACAGGTTTCAGAGCCATTCTAGCTGTGCATCAAAGGAGATTTTCAAGAAACTGACAAGATGACCTACCAAATGGGAGAAAATATTTATAAATCATCTAAATGTAGAATCCAGTATATATGAAGAACTCTTACAATAATAAAAAGAAAACAAACAAACAAAAATGGACAAGAGTGCTTGAACTGGTATTTCTTCAACAAAAACACAGAAATTCCCCACAAGCACATAAAACACCCACTTAGAATGGCTACTTAAAAAGAAGTCATAACGTAAATGCTAACCAACTAAAAAGTAATGTACTACACAGGAATGACAGCAGAAAAGGTTCTTGTAAAGTAACTACATCTTCCTTTCATATGAGAAAGTAAACTGACATTATAAAAATGCTTTATCCAGAAATACCAATTTAGTCATATAGCTTAGCACATCAAAGTGGCCAAACAAGCAAAATTACCTCTACCTGGCAAAGTTGGGAAACAGGACAGGGGTTTAAGGGCTTCCCTAGTGTCTCAGACAGTAAAGAATCAATCTGGAATGTGGGAGATCCAGGTTCGATCCCTAGGTCAGGAGGATCTCCTGGAGAAGGGAACAGCAACCCACTCCAGTATTCGTGGCTGAGAAATCCCATGGACAGAGGACTTGCCTAGCAGGCTACACAGTCCATGGTGTCACAGACAGTCAGACATGAGTAAGCGACTTTCACTTTTTTCACTTTAAGGGCATATTTTTTTTTTTGAAAGCATGTGCATGTTTTACACCATGATGATTTTTAATAAAAATAAAATTTGTGTAATTTTTGCTCATTCTGGTCTTAGTATATCCAGGTACCTTTACAAAAATAAAACCATCCACATAATTCTTATGTGCTTGAAATATACTGGCATCTAAATGTGACTTAAACTTTCATTCTTACAATAAAGCTACATTTCTATTCAAGTTTGAATAGTGAATTTGCAGGTTCTGATTAGACAAAGAAGAAATCTTTATAATAGCTAACATATATAAGTACTTAGTCTGTTTATCTGAAATTGTTCAAAGCCCTTTACATTTATCATTTTCACCACTTAATTTTCTAAAATAACCCTGAGGCAGGTTCAGAGTTTATGCAGCTTGCCCAGATAAAGTCAGACCTGGGACAGAAGCTTGGGCACTCTGATGTCATGGCTGGCCTCACCCACCCAAAGAGGGTGGAAACCCAACCAGGCTTCATTTCTCTTCTTTGTAACTAAGAAAACCATACTTTCTTTTTGTTTGCTTTATGAAGGCATAGGTAACCGCTGATAGCATGGATAAAGAATAGGATGTAAGAAAAATGATAAGCAACAAAAGTTGACATTAAAGAGTGCCACTCAGGAGAGATCAGGTTCAGCCCGCATTCCACAGCATGACTCTGAAATTTGAAGTCAAAAAAGCCCACCGGGCAGATTCACTCAGACCCAAGAACACCTTGCTCAGCAGACCCACCCTTACACAGAGCTCTTTGCTGGTGATGCTGTCTGCGTGAGGATGCAATGGAAGGACTGAAGAGAAACGTGAAATCATTTGTCCATTTATTCATTAATATGTTGTCAAATTCAGTTTTCTATACACTATGGTGTTTATTCCATTTTCTGTACTATTAGATATACATATTTAAAAAAATATTTAACTTATTTTTATGAAGAAATTAAATACTTTCTGGAAAAAAAAAAAAGCCATTTTATTACTGTTCTCTAGCAACAAACCTGAAACAAGTCCCAATCCACTCAGGCAGCTCACTTAGATGCCTCTGTTCGCGGCATTTATCTGAAGACCGGGTTTATACAATTCTACTCTACAGAAGGCTGTTTGACCCTGTTACATAGCATACAGTTAAAGAACATTTTTGTAATAAACATGTTTCTCTTCGATATGATACAGAACAAGTTTTTCACACTTCCCAGCAGTCACTCAAATATATTAAAAATGTTTCCATCTTTAAAAGGCACACACATTTACAGGTTCAAATCTTTATTGTTTTAAAATTCTACATGTCTTTTACAATACAACATTTTGTTATTTAAATGACCTCTAAATGGTTAATGTACAATGACTATGCTTTTTCTGAAACTGAACCATGAATTACGACCTCGTCGATATGATTCTTCTAAACAGAGTACAAAAGTGTTGGGAGGGGCTGTGTGCCACTTGGAGACCACCCCCAGCACACACCTCCTTGGAAAACCCAGGCGACCATCTGCTCAAAGTGCTTCTCAAGACTGTAGATATGCCTGATCTTAAAGTCAGTCAATTGAATTAGAGTTCCTTTTTGTTTTGAAACATCAAAGGGCATTTAAAAAAATAAATGAAACAATTTGCTTTAGTAATCTACAGAGGCAAACAAAACCATGATTATCTGCATGCAGGAACACTCCTCTTTAAATAGTTCTGAAGAATGTATACATTTTATAAAGAATGTGTTAAAGAGTGCAAGTCTTCTGATATTGGCTTCACAAAAAGACAAATGCTGGTACAGTAACTAACACGGACTATCTAAGTTCAAGCTAATGTATATGTAACAGGCAATTAGCATGGCTAATCGTAGGCCACAATGCACAGGGTATGCCCTTTGAGATAATGAACTAGTTTGGTCCCCATTTCTAGAGTTACTTGGGTAGAAAAAAACAAAACCATTTTAATTCAGCTCAGAGTTTTGATGAATTTATTGTTCCTAAAGTGTAGCCAGGTAAAAAGTAAATGATATACACCAATGAAGTACATTGTCCTGTTGACTTTTATATAAAAAGATGGCCTGCTGTTTTTGGAGTGATGAAAGAGCACTGTTGGACAAACCAGGAAAACGTCACAGAAGGTCTCAATTTCTTCCGCAAATTATACTTTCTTATTCCATGACACAGCTTTCACTCTGTAAAACTTTGTCCCCAAAGGAACTTTAAATCTGTTTTGTGCCTAAGACAGAAAGAAAAGGGTGATTAAACCAAAGTGCCTAAGTTCCGTCCCATCACACTACTCAAAGCTGAATTACTGGGGGGTCTTTATTAGAGGACACCTGCCTCCTCCCCATATGAGTGGAGACTCAGCCACTAATACTGAGGCAAGAGTCAGTGATCACTGATAAAGATACGGTGCCAAGTGAGCTGTATGTTATTACTATGAGCATCAAAGAGAAGTCCAGCACCACCCGGCTCGAGCCCTGCTGGTACACGGGGCACAGAGGAGGGTCGGGAAGCTGCTCACTGGAGGTCACTGAGCCCACAGCACTGACACTGCCCACATCACAGTCAGGCGCATGCTGAGCCAGCAACACTTCACTTGTCTCTCCTCAGTGAGGGGCACTGAGAGTCAAGACGCATCAGCTCTGCCAGCAGACAGATTCATCACCAGCTCCTTTACTGCACAAGAAGCACCAGCAACTCAACACAGAACAGTAACTTGCTGTAGTTTTCCTGTACAGGTTGACCGTTTGTTGGTAATCTAGCTCTATTTTCAGAAGGCAAGTAACACAAATATTCATAAAACTGCTGGTGCAAACTCACATTCACGAAATTCAAGGCCTGACTCAAGTGAACTAAAAGGCCAGGACTAGCACTGCTCCTGACTTCTACATGACACAGCCAGAGAACCTTCTTTCAACTCCAGGGTCTGCATCCCACCATGAAGCTTACCTTTTTGGCCTGGCAGTACTCCTTTTCCATCACTTTCCCAAGGACCCACGGTCTTCGAGACGCACCTGAAGCTATGGAATCATATCATTAATTTCTTTTTGAAAGTACTATTATAATTACTCATGAAAACCAAACTGCCAGAATTAAAACAGACTGAGGACCTTCTCCCAAGTGAAATCACAGAAATGCAAAATGACTTATAAAACAAAACTGGATTCATTTTCCTTTAAGTGCAGATGGTAAGTAAATCAGAAGCAAACAATCTGAGTACAAACCAGGAACAAATAAATCCAGGTATTCTAAGCAGCTCAGCAGTGCCACCTACTGTAAGTGCAGACACATGACCTGTTCTGCTGCTGAAAAGAAAACTGATTTTCTAGCTTCAAAGCAAAGCACTGCATTTTTATTTCTGGCACCACAACACAAACAGTCAGTGCAAAATAAATACCTAAGAATGAAAGAACATCTGAAGGGACTACTTTTGTGAAGGGAAGGAAAAAAATGTGGAAGGAAACAGGATGAAAAAACTCATGTCACAAGCTGAGAGATGCAAGCTCATTCTCTTAAAATTCATCAGAAGTTGTCATTAAAAAAGTTGATTCCAAAAATATTTGACCAATAATTTATCTGTTTAGAGTAAAACCTCTGAAATTCCCAAGAGAAGATAAAACTGATTTTATTCTATAAACATTACTTGGCAAGACGTAAATTAACAGATCTCCTGAATAAACCATCAGAAACAAACACAGACACAGGGACTGGTTTACTGGAAGACAATTTTTCCACAGACAGCGGTGCAGATGGTTTCGGATGATTCAAGCACGTTACATTTACTGTGCACTTTATTTCTATTATTACTGTACCAGCTCCACCTCAGATCAACAGGCATTAGATCCCAGAGGCTGGGGACCCCTGGTCTGACACTAAAGTCCAAGGAGTGACAAGTACCCCTGGTCAAGGCCATAATACCCTGGTCAAAAAACCACAAAAAAAAAAAAAGAAAGAAAGAAAAAACTTAAGTTCACGGTTTTCCACGTATAAAACTAGTAAACTAAACTGCAACTGCCTTGTCTCACTTTCTGTGGTTACACTCTATATAACCCACCAACAACAGGCACAGAGGCAGTGGCCAAGTTAAAGAACTGACATCTGACCGCTCCAAACAGGAAGGGAAGGGAAGTGAAGTGAAAGTTGCTCAGTCCTGTCTGACTCTTTGTGACCCCATGAACTATACAGTCCATGGAATTCTCCAGGCCAAACAGGAACATCAAACCAAATGGATACAGTCTTTCTATTCAGGCAAAGTATTTCAGGGTGTCTATTATGTTCTTTTTGAGTTCTTTTAAAGGCCAATGTACCAGATAATTGTACATTATACCAGACAATGTACCAGATACTAACCGCAACTTGGTATATTTTAACAAAGCTCATTGCTTTGAAAAGAAAATGAAAGTACTGACAATAACGAAAAAGAAGGTAGAAACACAGAATGATATATTGCACAGAAGAGACATTTTATAATTTAAAAGAATTTATTGTCGCCAAAACAAGCAAAGTGCCCTTATAAACCAATGAGCACGTTATATTCAAGCTTACATAGGTATGAGCATTTTAACAGTACAATCCTGCTGTCGCCAGGGCATGAGATAACTGACCCGACTGCGTTAGCTGCACTCAGGCTGAACTGTCAACAGAACCCAGAAAAATAATCTGGATAATGCAGACCGAATACAAACAAACAAACAAAAAAGCAGATGGAAGCAGAGCTCTCTCTTGCCTGTGTAACTGACACAGTTAGACAAGCACACACCGGGTTTATGTCTCAGTGTGACACTTACCGCCCTCTCCCGGCCTGAGGTCCAGGGCGGGCAGGGACTCCGCGTGCAGGAAGTACAGGGTGGGGCTCACCGTGAAGAGCACATAGTTGTCGTGGCGCTCGTCCAGGATGATGAGCACCAGGTCGCCCACCTGGAAACTGAGCAGAGGAAAGCTTCAGTCACCTGAGAAGCCACCATCTCCCCCTCAATGCTCTGCTCGCGGACTCTGCAGGGCCCAACCAGTTCAGCTATCAATGCAACAGCAGATGTCTCAGCTACATGACTGCTCACACAGCTGCTCACAGGAGTGCTGGACATACACGTATGTTCAAAGGGTAACACGAGCAACTGTCAGAGACCAACATAATCTACTGGTTAAGAAAACAGCCACACACCCACCCACACACACACACACACACTCTCACACACACACACACAGCTTGGGTGAGGAGGAAAAAAAATACCCAAGTTCACCTAGTTATAGGAAGAAGGTACTCATCCAAACCCACCATTTTACAACCACGCACACAAGTAGACGGAGCAAACGCACAGTCACGTAAGGAGGGAAGCGCAACTTGTCCAGCAGTGCTGCTCCAGGCTCTGAGGAGAGTCCCCTCAGTCTGGAAGGAGAGGCAAGGAAACCAGGTGTGACGGCCTGAGGTTTCAGATGGCTTCTGTCTGTCTCCTCAGGGTCCTTCAGAATTGTCTTCGCAATACCAGTTCAAAGTTAATCTGGATCTCAGACAATAGTGGTCCTGAACCTGATAAATCATTAACATCACTAGGGAAACTCTACAAAGATAACAGTCTCTCCTTCATTAACTGTTTATCTCACAATTAACTGCCTGCCTAAAAGAATAGGACCAGATACGTTCTGGACAAACATCAGAAGACAACGCCTCTAAAGGGAAGGTGGGCTTCTCGGAGATGGTTTTTGTGTTAAGCTCATCTCTCTCATTTTTGAAAGACTGTAAGTTGATTTGACTTGACATACAGCTGGTAGGGAAAGACAGATACACCCAGCCCTTTCAAATCACTCGGTTTAATGTCAGTAACCCAGACACTTGGTTGATAGATCCATTACAGAGAAAGTCTTGTTTATTTTTTAAGTCAATGCTGATAAGCAGTGCATTATTGATGTGTAGCATATCAATAAAACAAAGTCTGAGAAATAAGCAGAAGAAGAAACACCGCAACTTAAAAAATCAAGAGTTTCCCATCTAAAATGAAAAAGATGAAGGTGGTAAAAGGGATTTAAAAGAGGTGGCAGCAACTGAAGAGGCTTCAGGAATGCAATGTAAGTGACAATTAAAGCTAGGACAGGAAGGACTTCCAATACGATCCCAATGTCCTCAAATCCCAATGCAGGAGACACAGAAGACCCAGGTTTGATCCCTGGGTGGGGATGATCCCCTGGAGATGGAATCCAATATTCTTGTCTTGGGAAAGCCCATGGACAGAGGAGCCTGGTGGACTACAGTCCAAAGGATCAAGAAGTGTTGGACATGACTGGGCACAACAACATCCCCAAAATAACACAGAAAAACCTTGCTTTTCAATTAAAAAAATATTAATTATGAATGAATGTATAACACTCTGCTGACTAAAACTGAGGTTGAAGGGCTACAGTCACTGAAACACATTTTCATGAACAATTCAGTACTATTCAATTTGGCAATTTTTTTTCACAGAAAAAAATCATAAAAAACAAAAACAATACTTACTCTCTAATGGCTATCTTCTCAGAATGCCTCGAGGATACGGAAGACATGCTCTGAGACATCTGGAAGAGAACAGTTCAAAGGTTATATGAGTCAAGTGCTCTCTCCGGGCACTTTCTAGGCCTGACTGCAGACACTTCTTCCACTATGATGTGTGGTCACGTCTGCATCCCAGCTTTCAGGGCCCAAACTCCCACGCTTCATTAACGTAATGCCTTTCCTTTAACAGTTACTATCAGTGTACAAATTTATCTACACTTCTACTTATGCTATTCTTAATCAAATTTGGCTGGATTAAAAACTGGATATAGAATTATTTTATCAATAAACAGACACTTAACCCTAACAAATATCAGAAGGAAGAAGCTGATGATTTCAGTTAAGAGTTTACAGCCCACGATTCTGAGCGACCAGCAGCCCAGGAAGGGCTGCCGACCATCCTCCCCTGCAAGCATCCAGGTGGGAGAGGGCGGGGCTAACCGGTCTCAGTCAGGCTTCAGCCCACTTCTCACACTGTTACTTGAAACAGGGGACGTGGGTCCCAAGGTCTGGGGGCCAGAAACGATGGCAGGGATACCTAACTCTCCCAAGCAGAGTGGCCCAACTCTAGTCACACAAACCAAGGACAGATAAATGGCTTTCCGTCTTAAACACTTAACAGCACCTACAGTGTCCTATGCACTGCCGACTGCTCTGGGAGCACAGTGCACGGTGACAACGCCCTCCAAGCAGAGCGTCCTCCCCCAGGGAGGCAGCCCAGAGCACATGGGGAGCCGCTGTGGCAGCAACTTCTCCATGTCTTCCTGAAAGGATGTGCTTCACTTACAAACAGCAAATAGCCTTAGAGCTGCTGTGGTCATAAGTTCAGGACTGACAGTTTGCAAGTTGTGGAAATAACGTGGAAGTTTTGCTGCTCGAGTTAAGATAGGCACATGCAAGAAACTGGATGCCTCCTTACAAGACACTTTACTTTAAAATAACTCCACTCTAATCAGTGCCTTAAGGTTTTCAACACAGGCCTCAAAACTGCTCCCACTTCCTCATAAATCGTAATCATTAGAGTATGAAAAATGAAGCAACTGGTTTATGAAAGCACGTAAGACTGACTTGTAAAACTGATTAGTCAACAAAACCTACCAGGCATGAATTAATAAACCATACAACTTTCTGATCTTCTTAATGAAATGTGACCCAAACAGTTTAAATGTCAAGATCAACTGGGCGAGAAACCTTACCAGTCTCTGATTTAACCGCTTGTTCTCTTCTTCTTTCAACTGTAGTGTCTGCAGAGAAGAGAAAAAGAGATGATGGTTTATGCTCATAAATACTCAAATCCAAACATAATGGACTAACGCTGATCTCTAGTATAAAAAGATCTTGGGGACATTCTTTTCTAGGGAATCTCTCCAACTGTTTTATTTACTGGCATAAAAGACAATTGGAATAATTTTTAGGTATACTTCCTTAAGTCAGGTGTTCTCAAAGCTTAATCTACATTAGAAGCCCTTGAGGACTTGCAAATACACACTAACTATCGAGATCTGTCCCCAGAGGCTGTGTTAGGAGGTGTGGCCCAGGAGGTGGGACCCACAGTTACTACACACAGGCAAGCAGACGTGATGACCCTTCACTAACAATAGCACAGGGGAGACCCGAGCAGCGAGAGTACATGTCTGTACAGTTCAGACTCCGAATCCTCAGCAGTTATCTTGTGGAGAGCAAAAGAGACTGTAAAAATCTTCAAAGCCTAAGCAATGAAAAGTGCTCTATGAACAAAGAAAGGCAAGTCTGCAATTAAGAAAGAACCCCTATTGCCATTTTTTTTTCTCTTCACCTCAATCAATCCCTATAAAAAACCTAACTTTTCTTCATTATTCACATATTCTATTTTTGCCCCATTTTGGAAAATACTTAATTTTTGAAAATTAGTATGCAGAATTCACACTTAAACTTTGTTGCTGAATCCTGAACTGTTACCAGCCACTAGGATCAGAGATGACAGAGCTTCTCAAAAATAACCACAAAATAACCATTAAAAAGATCTAATATATAAACACAACAAATCCTGTTCTC
The DNA here is from genome assembly GCF_055505025.1 of Bos grunniens. NCBI lineage: Eukaryota > Metazoa > Chordata > Mammalia > Artiodactyla > Bovidae > Bos > Bos grunniens. The sequence continues at coordinate 60,888,885 of NC_141178.1, read as the reverse complement.
ATGTAAGGTTGCTTCACTGTGATCCAGAGTGAAGGTCTTTACCCACTATGCTTCAACACAGACAAAATGCACTTACTCGTTCCAACAGCATTATCCGCTGTCTTTCTTCAGAGAGCACGTGGACGTTTTCTCTAAGAGAAAATGACTTACTTTAGCCATATTGATAAATAAAACTGTAACATACTTAGAATGCACAATGAGGTGGTCTGAGACACGTGTACTGTGCACCGCTAATCCACACCCCCCTCACCTCACATGACTACCTCCTCCCTGCGCCCACAGTCCTGGGGAAACCATGCTCTTCCTCTCCACTTCTACCTGTATGACTTTCATTTCAGATTTTATGTGTAAGTGACCACTCCATCTACCACGGCCTCAGCCCCATGAACACACCTGAGCCTCTGGTAACCCCTGCTCCCCGAGGCCATGGGCTCAACCCTGGAACCCCTGCCGACACCAGTCCAGCAGCCCTTCCTGGCTACCCGTGGACGCTGCAGGGACACCAAGGCACCTCATGAAACACGCCCATATGGGCTCCCACAGATAACCAGTGATGTTAACACTCACTGTGCTATAAACAATCCACCGGGTCCAGCTCTCAGGTCCGTGGGCTGCGGTCACCACCGGGGCTGCCCAGCCCTCCCACCCTCAGTGCTGGCTGGCCATTCTGAACAGGAGGATGGAGCACTCACTGGACAGACATCGTGCTGGTCTCCATGGCTGAGTCTGGCCTCCCCTCGGCAAAGGTGTCCAGGGCCTCCACCGGGGGCTCGGGTGCACAGGCCCCATACAACTCCGGGGCTGCAGCCACGCCCGGGGAGGGCACGAAGGCGCCGCCCCGCAGCCGGCTGACTTCCTCCTCCAGTCGCTTCTTCTCCTCCAGCAGACGCGCGCGGTCCTCAGACAGGGACTCGATCAAATCTGCAGCCGGGGTTGGGACAGAGTTAGCCATGGCACACATTGGTCAGAGCCAAAGGTGCCACACTCCTGAGGCCCGCTCACCTTTGTCCCGCTCCTGCTGCTGCATTGTGCTCTTGAGCTTATCACTGAGATCATTGATTATGTTTTCTTTCCTCATTTTCTCTCTCGTTAAAACAGTGTTAAAATTGGTCTGGAACAACAGAACAAGAACCACTCACATGATCTGTACACACAGCGCAGTGGCAGACACAAAAAACACACTGCATCTATTTCTGGTGGTACGTCTCAACATGGAGAAGAAAAGTATCATACACAAGGTGACATTTACTTTTAAATAAAAATGCCAGCTCATCACATGGATAAGAATTAACAGCACATAAATTAGAAGAAAATTTCACAGCTTAGAGAAAAGAAACTCAAATGTTACCCATGTAGTAGTATCAACACTTTCATTTGCAAAAATTAATGTGATGTGAAGACATTAAATGATTTTGACAAGATCAGGGAGGAAGCTAGGAAGTCAGGAACAGAATTTACATTTCTTCATTTCTAAACTAGGACTGTTTTCTTTTTGAAGTACTCATGTGAAATAATGACTGTTAAAAAGAACATGCTTTTAAATATGAAGATACGTAGCAAATACTACCAAGATCAATGTAGGAAAAGTCACACTTAAGACAGCAAAAACCTCAGCTACACAGACACACTTGTTAACCTTCTCAGTCCGGGAACCCACACACCTGCTGCTCAGCGATCAAAGATGTTCGAACATTCTGCATCTCCTCATTCTTCCTTTTCTCCTGCTCTTCAAGTTGTTCTAGAAACTTAGCTTTTTCTTCCTGGAGCTTTTCTTGAAGTTCAGCAACTAGGCTTGAAGAATCTTCTCTGGCAGATTCCATGGCATGACTTTAAAAATTAAATACAGTATTACATTTTCCCCCCAGTATTACAGATATAATCACAAGTATACCAAGTATCATAATTAGATGACACCAGAAATGCTAAACATCTTCCTTTAACCTAACAGTAGTTAACTGGTGTTAAAAGATCTTTCTATGTCAACTCTCGCTTTTTATCCACCAGCAAAAGAGAAACAAGTGCCAGGGAAAAGCCTAATACAGACCACATCCTCCCAGCAGTGGGGTTGAGTGGTTATAATCCGATATTCAGGATAATCAGTTTCTACAGCAAAAGGCAACACTGTCAATATAAAAATCAATATACTTCAAGAGCTCAGCTTCAAATTCTAGTTTTACTTTTCCTGTAACTGCCAGACACAGGACTGAGAGTTGAATTAAAAATACACCTGCAGAACACATCTGTTGAAGAGCTTTCATTTTTTAAACAGGCTTTGGTTCATTTTGTTAGCTAATGAATAGGTAACCTTAAACTAAAGTGAAACTTAAATGTGTACACAGCAAACTGACATACGCCTAAATTCAGATTCACTTCTCTCAGAACCTGCTCACCTCCAAGGGGTGCTGAGGGGCTGAGAGGCGAGGTCAACGAGAAAGCACAAGCCCAGGCTGCTGCTTATTTTATCTGCTTTCAACCTCACAATCCTCTACATCCGAATGCTTGTCAAGAAGTAGATAATCTCATCCAAGGTGTTAAAATATCCCCGGCTCAGGAGAAAGACTGTAAACATTCCCACACTATCTGAGCAACCAAGTCAGTGAAGGGTTTTAAATGTACATTTATTCAATTTAAAAGGACACTTCAATGTTTTTCAATGTTTCTCCTTCGGGGCTGGGGAGGAGGGGATTAAAAATCACAGGCAGCGTCATTTCAAGGTCACTGAGGAACCACAATGAAGCCAGGGACTTTGCTCACTAAGAAAACGGACTTAGGATAAAATAAGCCGAACGCAGGGCTTACATGTGAGCAACTCTTCATACTGTCTGCCTAATGTCTACTTTGTGCAGGTTTAAGTGACACGCCTTGAAGAAGTACCCCCTACAGTTACAGGGTAAGCCAACTACTGTGGGGAAAACAAAAAGCCAAGTTCCAGGCAAGTAGGCAGGGCAGAGGGAAGAGAATGAGGTTACAGGCGAGGGGGCAGCAGGTCACAAAAGTCTAACTGGACTACTCTAATATACAAGATGAAGAAGCAATAAGGTCCTGTTGTACAGGGAACTCTATTCAATATCCTGGGAAATGCCTTAATGGAGAAGAATATACATATGTTTAACTGCATCACTTTGCCACACAGCAGAAATTAGGATAACAATGTACATCAACTATTAAAATGCTAACTGTGTCCGACTCTTTGTGACTCCATGGACTGCAGCCTGCCAGGCTCCTCTATCCATGGAATTCTCCAGGCAAGAATACTAGAGTGGGTAGCCAATCCCTTCTCCAGGGGATCTTCCCGTTACTGTAGGCAGATCCTTTACGGTCTGAGCCATGGGGCTTCAGATTATACTTGTGTCAATGAAATACATTTTTTAAAGTTAAAAACAAAGTAAGTCCCTGGCAATCCAGTGGTTAAAACGCCATGCTTCCAAAGTAGGGAGCATAGGTTTGATCCTTGATTAGAGAACTAAGATCTCACATGTGCTGGCATGACCAAAAATAAATTTATTTTTAAAATTAAAAAAAAAAAAAAGGAATTAGCAACTACTTGAGCTATCAGGGCAAGACACAGTGGGTGAGCTATCAGGGGCATGAGCCATGATAACCCACAGCTTGTCTGTCAGTACAACAAGATTTCTAAGTGTACAGCAGTTCAGGCACACGGGACAGCCTGTCCAAGGTGAGGGTCAGGATTTCTGAGACCCAGAGGCAGGACAGAGCATATCTGAGTTGCTGCTCCAGCTACTCCACCGAATACCTGTGCAGCCCCTGCTGTGGGAGCACTCCCCGCCTACCCTACCCCACCACCACCCCCCACCGTGAACCCATGCAGCTGCTCTACCAAAATGGACACTGAATGGAGCTTTGGCAAGTCCTACGGGAGAACCATGGTTAAGGCCCTTCGGATTCTGAAGCAGGGAACCTGGCTTTAGGCTTTTGTACCTGGTCTGTGGAGACTTGACCCCTGCCATGGTCTCCTCAGTTACCATAGAGTGGACACAGCCTCACTCCTGGAGCTAGGACACTCAGGTGACACAGTGGACACAAGGTGTGGTCCACACGAGTCCTGACAGCACTGGGCAGGTACGGAGGGGCTTCCATTCCCCCACAGCAGCCACGGCGAGCCTGCAGGAAGGATGCTGCAGGAGGGCCCGGTGTCCAGAGGATTCTCAGAGGGCTCCAAAGCACGATGAGAAGGGGTAGGATGAGAGGGGGTGCAATGTCTGGGCAGGACCCCACAAGGACCACAATCTCTGACCGAACACTGTGCACCATACCCATCACTGGCCCCTGGAGGACCCTGGTGCCGCCGGCCTACCTGGCCTTCTGCAGTGACTGCCTCGACCTCTGCATCCCCCAGGCTCTAAGGACACTCAGAGGTCCAGTTCCTCTAAGAGCCTCCAATCCCTCCAGAAAACATTCTGTTTTCAAAACAGACTTGGAGGTTCAATTGTGCGCCAGGTTATGAACAGTATACAGCAGATAGTCAATCACAAGAGGCTGGGTAAAAGTGATAAGCAGCAGCTGGAGGTTAAATTACATAAAGCACATACACCTATACAGATACTCTCTTGGAAGAATTAATGATAGAACCAACTAATGATGCTCTAGAAATTGTTTATTAGGCCACAAACCCCCTCAATAAATTTTAATGAGTAGGAATACCAAAGTCCATTTTCTCCGATCAAAGGCAGTAACATCAGACAACAACAATAATAAAAAAGCAAAAAAACCCACCACTGTATAAAACCCAGAATTTAACATTATCTTTTGAATCACAGAGGAAATAACTGAGATTGTAATATCAGAAAATAACAACCAGGAAGCTGGAGTCCTAAACGTTACTAACTGCTGCTCTTTTATACATTGTACATGATTTTAAAAGAATGAAAATCAGTAACTTTCAAATGAAGAATTCAGGGAACAAACTACAAATAAACCGAAAGGAAATTTATATGTTAAAAAAGGGGGAAAACGATCCTGAAAACATTTGAAATTTTCAAAACTTATTTGTCTTGAAATCCAAAATACGAATCCATTTTTAGAGGCCATCCCAGTGGATTTACAGTCTGTTATTTCTTTCAAATGTTTTTAAGTAACATGGACTATTTTAAAAAGGACATTTTTACTTCACAAATATCTCAATGGTTACTTTTACCTGAGGTAAATGAGGAAATTAAGGTACTGTGATTACAAACACAATTAAAATTTGAATCACCAGACTTTAATTTTATGATTACAGACTGAAGTTCTTTCTTACCTTTTTGCTAATTGACTCTCAAGATGTTTAACTTTCTCTAACAACTCTTTCTCAACAGCTTCTCTTTCCAAGTGCATTTCTTTTCTGGCAGTCTCAATAGCAGCTTCTTTTTCACAATTAAGCCTCTGAACTAGCTGTTCTCGGTCCTGTTCCTGTCTCATGACAAATTCCTCTTTGTCTTTCTCTAGCTTCTGGATAATAGCTTTGTACATATCCTCTTGCTGGGAGATTTTCTCATCTTTTTGTTTTTCAAGAGCACTCAATTCTGAGTCCAATTTACTCTGCAGTTCAGCTAATTCTTCTTTCAGGCCTTTTTCTATTTCAAATGCTTGCTGATACAATGATGTCATTTTGTTTAAATCAGTTGTAAGCCTATCAGATTCTTCTTCATGTCTACTAATTAACTCGGAAATGCACTGATCTTTTTCAACTGTCATTAAAGTTCTCAGCTCTGCCAAGCCCACCTGATAATTTTCATTATTGTCGTGAATCTTTTGGTTTAGTTTACTGATCTCTGCTCTCAACTGTTCAGTCTCTTTTTCGAAGAGAGACTGCAAGGTCTTCTTCTCCTGGGTTCTGCTTTCTTCCAGCAACATTTTTATCTCATCAGTTTCTGCTTCCTTCAGAGCCAGCTCCACCTCTAACTTACATCTCATGTCCGACAAATCTGAAACCTTGAGCTTTAACTCCTGGAGCTGCTGCTCCTTCTCCTGGATGACTGCAGCATGAGAATCTTGGATCTGCTCGATCCTCTGCTGGTTTTCCATCTCTAGTTTCTCCAAGCAGAGCCTGTGCTCGTTCATGGCCTTCTCCAACTCCTGTGTGTGACGGACCTGCAGTGTGTCCTCCAGCTCCTTCAGATGACTCTGCTCCAGGCGCTGGAGCTCTGCCCGCAGTAGCTGGAGCTTCTCGTCATTCTCCACGTGGAGCTTCCTCAAGTCCTCCAGGGCAACCTCACGCGACTGCCGAAGTGCTTCCATCTCACAGTGCTGGGCGTGCACTGTGCACTCCATCTCGAGCAGCTTCTGGTCCTTCTCTTTCTGCAGGCAGATGACAGCTTCCTTCTCATGCTTGACCAGAGCAAACTCATTATCCTTATTCTGCAGCACCTCCTCCAGGCATACCAGGTCCCCCCGCAGCTTGGTGATCTTGCTCTTGTTCTCTTCACTCTCCTTCACCAGGGTAGCGAGCCTGCCCTCGTACTCGCTTTTTAAAGACTCTAGTTCTTTTTGATGTTTTTCATATAGTGTTATTTCCAAAGAGTGCTTTACTTTGTCGATAATGCTTCTTATTTCTACTGCTGTACACTGCAAGGAATTGGCAAAGTCGCACTGTTCCTTCTGCACGAACGTCCGGAAGTGGCAGAAGTCCTCCTTCAGGGTCTGAATGCTGAGGTGCGAGTCGTGGGCGGACGCGCGGCACCTCCCCAGCTGGACACTGAGGGACACGCGGTCGCCCGGGTCCTCCTGACCAGGGGCACTGGTGTCCTGCATCCGCCTGCTGTCAATGGCGTTGATGACAGAGGAGTAGAGGGACTCCACCATCATCTCTGGGCTCTGCGGGTCACTGATGGGGTTTGGAGACGATAGCTGCTCCTCTATGACAAACTCGTTCACCGCAGACATAAAGTCCGACTCAGGACTTTCTGCTAGTGAATCCAAGTCTAAGGAGGCCTGGTGGAGAGTATGCTCTATATTTGGATGGGGGATAGTCTCAAAGTCGAACGTGTGGGCATCAATGCTGTCTGGTGACAGCTCCTCTAAGGGGCAGACTGCAGGACACAGGGGATCCTGCACGGCGAGTGGAGGCGGTGTCCTGGGTGAGGTAGTGGTTGTGATTCCTGTCGCGCTTTCCAGCCGGGGCGAGGAAGCCGACTGCGGGGACGTCTGACTCGCAGAGGCCTGGAAGAGAGAGGGACAGGCTGACCGAGCTGCGACACCACAGGCATGCATGCTAACGGGGCGAACCACTGCAAAGAACTGGATTTGCCTTTTGTTCACTCAGCAGGTCTGTAATGGTCTGTGACATTTCATCCAAACTTTGTGCTGCTTTTACCAAATTATGCAGAGCAAGTACATGCTGGTGGAGAGGTTCAAAGTCACAAAGTAAGGGAACCCTGAAACAGAGCGCAACCAAATTAGACTTCTAATTTCTTAATGAGAAAGGGATAACTACAACCAAACATTGTAATCTGTGCCCAAAATGATTCTCTATCAATCAATACCAAACAAGCTGAAGAAGACTAACACATACCATGCAACAACACAGATTACTATCAGAAAAAACTAATTTCATGTACGGCATTTCTTTTCTTCTACTTTATCATCTTCATTTTCTGATCTTTATTTTCTAATCATTTTTATATTCCCCGCAAGCTTCCCAAAGCAGCCATGGAAGAACCAGACTATCATGAAATCCTCCTGTTCTGGAGTACCCTGCAAGCACTGGTGCTCTTCCCACCACCCAGGGCAGCGAGAACATCCCAAAGTGGGAACTACAGGCATTTACCTGAGGAATGGCTGAACTTCAGAAGGACAAAATGATTGCAGAAACTGTAAATCTTTTAATGAAATATCTGGAAGTTCACAGTCAAACTTTCGAGGCTTCTGTGTCTATATATATAAAAAAAAATTACCAAAAAATATACAGGATAATTTTGTATATGATTTCTTACTATATACTGACTATACTTACTATATTTCTTGTTATAAATACTGTATTTCTTACTATATAATTCAATACAATAAGTAATTAAAAATGCTTCAAGTGATCTACTCATCCCATAGAAACAGAGTAAGATAATCAACTACAAATGAAGGACTGCTCAATGAGAAGACCATCTCCCGAGTCTGAAACAACAGGGATGCCGGGCTTGCTCCCTCTCTTGTCTGCTCTCAGCATCTTTTCACAGAACACTGCTGTTCCCAACCTACATTAAAGGAACCCATCTGTCTCGCTACCACACAGGCTGGTCCCAAATTTCCACGTGCCCGACTGCTCGGTCAGCACAGTCCTGAGGCCCACCCTGGCCCTCCATCTACTTTTGTCACCACTGGTGTGTGGTGCTGTTTTAAGGCAGCAAAGACTTTCTTTCTAACATAAAACTTCCTTCCATACCCTTGACTCCAACTTTTCATTACATTTTCCAAAGTATGAAATCTTAGTCAATTGCAGCTTCTTAAAAAAAAAACAAACATCACCTACCATTCTTTTTATTATTGCTGAGAAATGCAGCTTTTAAGACAAGGCCATGGCCTTAGTCATGACTTATGCAGGGTTCCCCAGTGAAGGCGTGTGTGTAGGAAACCCTGCCTGTTTGCAGACACACAAAAACACAACGTCTGTAGCCCTAAGGAATCCTGTAGCACGAAACACGTGTGACCGTGAAACAGCGTGTGTGAAGAGAAAACGTGTGTGAGGAGAAAACAACGTGTGTGAAGAGAAAACGTGTGTGAGGAGAAAACAAACAGACAGCACTTCTAAAACTTATTTGACCACGGAATCGTTTTTTGTTTTTTTTTTCATATAATAAAACTAGTGGTCCCATTCTGGTTTAGAAATACAGGGACCTTATATTTCATGGCTTCGATGAAGATGACCTGATTGGGGATTGTCCAACATGAATGAAAGAAAGAGAAGGGGGAGGGGGAGGGGAGGGCGGGAAGGAGAGGAGGAGGGAGACAGATCCAGTGAGGGGAAGAGACTCCGTTCCCACCCATCTCAACAGTGTCCTACGACGTCACCGTTCTGAGCAGAGAAGACTCCTGACCAAAAACTATGAATTCATCTTAGAGTCAAAAACACCGTAATTTTGATTAAAAATCTGTTTCTGATAAGTATCTCCACTTCTGAAATAAAGGTCTGAACACACAGGACTTAGTCAAGTTAGAAAATAAATACGTACACAAAAGGATGGGGGCCAGGAGTCCAATCCCCTGAACAGACGATTTCTTAGAAAAGACTTCCCTGTGTAAAGAGATTAACATGCAGTTACTCTACAACTTCAGCTGCATGATGTACTCATAACTACAAAATAAAACCAGCACTTTTTCTTAAAAAATGTTAAGTTATTAATAAAGAACACTTACTAAATAATTTCCCAAAGGATTCCCTTTTTGACTTCTCAGCCTCATACAATTGCTTTCCGTCCTTGACTAAAGCACCGGCCCACTGAGGAAAGGAGAGCACGTATTAGCATCAGCACCAACTCACTGAGGCCCAGACACAGTAAACACAGCTCAGCCTGCGTACCTCCCTGTAGTGTTTTATGAACATTTTTCTCCTGACAACCTCAACAACAGCTAAGCAGTACATCTGAGGAACTGTGCTCAGAGCTTCTACGATCTTGACTCTTTCTAAGAGCTCGATAACCAGGCGGAGCAAAGCCTGCAACTTCTCTCCATCCTGATCTGCGTGGAGCATCACAAAGCAACACCACCTGCAGAATGAAATCGAGATGCAGAGACTCTGAAAAACCATCCATGCCCATGGTCGTCAACCGACAAAGAGTCAGTATGGTAATAAAATCACACCATCACTTCGGAGAAATACAAAGCATCAACTCTCAACACCCCAAACCAGCTGCCTGAGAACGACTTACTTGAGTCTGACATGAAGATTATTTGCGAGCTCCTGTTTGGCAGTGGTGCACTTCTGTTTAATGTCCAACAGCTTTCTATGGTTTTGCAACATAATCATCAACTGATTTGCATGACTCAGACACAAATCAGGTAGCACAGATGCATCCTTCAAGTTTTCAGCTCTCATCTGATTAGCTAAAAATCCCTTTGAGAGAAAACATTTTAAAGGATATAAACTTTCATTAAAAACATGAACATTCGTTTAAGAGGAACAGCTTCATATTAGACACAAACTGTTCTCTCAAATAAGATTTTAAAATCTCCTACTTTTCCGAATGTAGTAGATTGGGTCCACAGCAAAAGATTCAGTTTTTAAGAAATTTATGCTTATCTAATTCTGTTCAATTTTCATGCTTTAAAAAAAAAAAGAGAGAGAGAGAGATCCAGGAAGATAAAGTAACCTGTCCAAGGACACAGCAGGCAGATGAGAACCAGAACCTGTGTGACTGTATACCCCTGCTAGGCCGCTGTGCAGTCAGAGTGCAAGGAAGTCACACAGGGCCACTGACTTTACAACAGATTTAATCTAATCAGTGATACTCAACAGTATACACTTCTCCCAATAAAGTAACAATCTTTGATGTTGACTACATCACTCACTGAAAAGCCATTCCCCACTCCAGTAATCCTGGGCTGTTGTACCTTATTCCACTGACCTGTGTGCATGTCTTCAGAACAATGATTTCCACAGTATTATTTTGTAGGAAAAATAATGATTAGACTCTTTTCTTAGCTATCCTTATTTATTTCCACAAGGGAGCCTTGCATCTTTTTGTTAGGTAAGGATTGTGCTTAGGCTGTAGATTAATTCAGACACACGTGTCAAATCCAACAGCAAACAATTAAAAAAAATAAGTCTAAAGACATCTTGATGAGTCAGTATAGTGACAGCTTTCTTCTTGCTCTATTTACTGAAAAGTTAACATGCTAAGGAAGTTTCGGGGTATGCACATCCATGTTACTATCACACCTGCCGCCGTACACAATCGCATTTGTAGGGCTCAGGCTAGGACAGCACACGTAGCTTCTTTCTGTAGTTCTCTCTCTTTACTATTTGATGTTTTTCTAAACATCATGAAGGTAAATTTAGGTTTAAATGATTTGTTAAAGTCAAGACGGTTCAATATCTGAAAATAAGACAATTTTAATAATAATAACGTTATATGTTATTTTTCTTCCAATATGTTGCATGATGCTTTTTCTGTAATTTAGTTAAAAAAAAAAAAAAAACTTACTGCTTTAATCTCCTTTGATAAAATCTTAAGAGGTTTTCAATGCTTTTTACTGAATCCAAGGAAAATACTGCATCAATCCACAATCCATGGAGTGCAAGCTCAACGCAGGAGAAATACAAAGAAAGCCACAACTCGCCACGTCACAAACTGCTAAAACCCAAACCAAAGGCAAACGGCTACAAGTGAATTACTAACAGCCTAGAATTCCCTATCAAGAGAAAATATCCTTGAGAAACAAAGGATTTTCCAGTGACAAAACCTGAATTTACCACAAGCTAGAAAACACTAAAGAATACTTTACTGTAGAAAAGTAGTGTAAGTTGCTCAGTCATATCTGACTCTGAGACCCCATGGACTGTAGCCTGTCAAGCTCCATGGGGATTCTCCAGGCCAGAATACTGCAGTGGGTAGCCTTTCCCTTCTCCAGGGGATCTTCCCAACCCAGGGATCTAACCCAGGTCTCCCACATTACAGACAGATTCTGTACTAGCTGAGCCACCAGGGAAGCCCATTTTTAATGTATGATAGACTTTAATACATCAAAGATAAATGTGTCATTTAAAGGGAAGACTGCTAATACATTAAAAAGACTATATTATGATGTATTCCAAGAATCCAAGGATGGTCAAGATTAGAAATAGATTGTACCTTCCTTAACCTTATAAGACTTTCTAATAAAACAAGGGGAAAAAAAAAAAACCAACCTACTACAAACATTGTAATGGTGAAATGTCAACCATTTCCCACAGATCAGGAATTAACCAAGGATGGCCAGTATAACATCTATCAATACTCAGCACCGCACAGGGTGGGGGTGCCGTCGGGTGGGGACCCACTCAGTGCAAACACAAGATGGAGAAATCAGTTAAGGAGGCTGGATCCAAAATTAAGGGAAAGGAAAAGAGAATCTGGTAGTTACAAGATGAATTCAGTCTGTAAACTATAAAAACATTATAAATATTTCAAACATGTTGAAAACTTACAGAACATCACCACATGGAGAAAACTTCCAGGTCAGTCACTCTCCACAATCCCACCACCTTCTCATGGCTATAAATCTAATCTGGTACCAGAGTTTTTGGAAGTGAAAGTAGCTCAGTTGTGTCCAACTCTTTGCGACCCCCATAGACTATACAGTCCATGGAATTCTCCAGGCCAGAATACTGGAGTGAGTAGCCTTTCCCTTCTCCAGGGGATCTTTCCAACGCAGAGATCGATCTCCCACATTGCAGGAGGATTCTTTACCTGATTTCTTGGAACACGGCATTGAACTAGACCTCCTAAGGCTCCCCATTTTCCTGAGGCGGGAGCAGGAGGTGCTCAGGGATCACGGACAGGGGCTGTGGGCGTGTGCAGGGCTCCCTACCGCCCAGTGCAGCCTTAGCTCAAACCTCTGAACATGAGGAACCGGCCTCCTCCTGTCCTACCAGAACCAGTAATACCACAGTTAACACTACTCACGGGTGACATGGAAACACAGGGCACAGCAAACGAACAGTGCATATAAAAGACTAGTCTAGAAACCACAAATCCCCTTTCCCGAGACAGGTCTGCAGTAAGCACCTGAGCGAGTTCTTTCTGCTCATTGACCAGTCGGCCGCAGCTGGCAATCATCTGGTCCAGGGCGTACAGCCGGTCCTCCAGGCCCTTGATGGCTTTCATGTTCTGATTATCGAGATTGGCAATAGTCTGACGGCATTCGGCCATAAAGGGTCGAATGATCCGGGGATCAAGCTGAGTGACATGGAAATATGTATGAATGAAATTTTCAGCCAAGAGCTTAAAATACATTTCACACTATTTTGATCTACAACTTCAAAAAAAAATAAAAAACAGTGATAGTAAAAATTATAGAAAAGTGGAAACATGAGAAATCAAGATTATATTTTCATAAGGTTAAGAACAGGGTAATTACAATGTTATAAAACCACAATTATTACTGATTATGTTGGGATACTTAAGCAATCTAGTTCCAGGCATACACCTTTCAACTCAAGCCACAATTCATTCAATTCTCAACAGCCCACCGAAAATGCTATTTTCAAGATCTTATGCAGTAGGGCAAAATTAGTAACAAAAACATATTCTTTGGTCATTTCCTATCTAATCAATCCAACCTCCCCCCTAAAACATATCAACATCTTCAAACTCCCTCCCCTTGGCAATATCTTTATTTTCAGGTTGTACTCCTCCAGCAATCTGTTTCATCACCTATACTTTCTTGCTGTGTAATCTCCCCTGTTGCTGGACTTTAATTCTGCAAGTTTCCTGGAATTTGTGTAATTCAAGGAACCCAAACACTTCTCTCCACCTGCTCCTCTCGCCTTGGAATAACACTGCACACTGGTGTCTTCCATGTAGACGGCCCTGCACTGGCTGCTCTCAGGGCTCACACGTGGCCCACTGGAGACCACCTTCTCCGGGACCCTGCTCCTCTTCTGCCTCCTCCATAAACAGGCGATCCCAGGGGGTTCTGTGCTGTGGCACATTTCTACTGCTTCTCACAGGGTTTCAGCAGTAGCTGCAACCAGAATAAGTTAACTCCCAACCTTTTCAACCCTTTATCTTCCCACCAGTGTCCAGTTCATGTTTCTGCCTGTCTGCTACCATCTCCACGTGGACATCAGCCACGATCACTGGCTCATTAGAGCTGTCCTCTGCTCAAGTTCCTAAACAACTTCCTTCTGCCCAGAGACACAGAACTGCAGATGAACGAATCCTGAGTTTCTCCAGCTAGGTCTCTGTTCATGCTGACTGACCTACCAGCTACTGAAGCACACCTCTGCTTACTGTGAGCAGTCCCGTCAAACACATCTTCCCAGAACACTACCAGCTGAGGGACCATAAATTATTTATTTTTGGTACAGTGTTCAGCACGCTGACAACACATGTAAGCAATTAAAAATGAACTATTCCACAGTTACCGAGAATTCAGCTGCACTTCTAAGATCATGCAGACGTCAATAGCCAAACACGGGAGGCACCTGCCTTGTATGACAGCTAACTAAAATGTGTGCATATGTGAACATTTTCTATTTTCATGGTGAGTCCAGTGCACACATTTCCACCAAAGTACTGACTAGCTATAAATTATTAGGGTGACAAAAGGCTATAGAAGATGACTAAAACAGATTTCATCTTGGGCAAAATTACGACACATAAAACAGCAGTGACTTAAGGAAGAAAAAAACTCCGGACCATATGCTGTTACGATGTTCCTGTATTTCCTAACTCACTGAGAGAACAGCACAACTATACAGACGAACATGGAAGAGTGTCTTGAGACTCACTCAATTCTGTAGGTGTAAATGAATATGAATTTTCATCAAGCCAGACAAGGACTACTGTTTCTTCTCCCTTGTCATATAAAGTGAATAAAACTTGAGGCTTTGCTAGATTTCATTCAAACATGCAAACACACAGCCATCTGTAAGCCCTTTAAAAAGAGGTTCCCATGGCCTAGAGGCCTGTTCTCTGAATGATGTAAAACTACAAAAAATGACACTTCACTCACTCTATCACAAGCACATGACTGATTTTCCATAAAAATAATTTTCAGGCTACTAAAACGTCAATAGTTTGAATAGAACACTAGCTTTCATTCATTTCTGGCAGTAATCTTTGCATAATATATTCCACACTTCTCTACCCAGGCAAATGTCTTAACTGAAGATTTCTTTGACAACAAATAATGAACGGCCAAAATGAAAGCCACGCCCACAGGATGTCATCAAGGATGCGGGTACTGAGAGAATGGCGACTCAGACTGCACTCCGCCTTCAGCAAGAACAGAACGCTGCTGTTTCCAGGCACCCAGATCCGTGTGGCCTTTCTCCCAAGAGCCAACCACAGACCAAGCCTCTGTCCAACCAACTGAGAAGTTCACCTTCACACTGTTTCATCTGGTCTGTCTCATTGACACACGTGCCCCACCAACTTCCTCTCAGGCAGCCAAGATTTTCTACCACTTACTGATCAGGTCTGAAGAGCTTTATTCCAGATTTATGCCCCAAGTTTAAAAGCTTTTATAAGTGTACTTGGGGAGAGCATAACCCTAAGCACAAGTCACTATGATTACAAAATACGACTAAAAAACAATGTCTAAGTTCTGACTTTTATCTCAGGTGAATCTAAAATCACTTCTTTCAAACATCAGAGGCCAGTTGCGAAGGTAGGGTGGGGACCCGATTAGAAAGAGGCCCACAGGGTTTTCTGGGAGGTAGAAAGGTTCAATGTTGTCCTCCTCTGGAAGCTGGTTCCTAACCACTCAAGACTTGTGTACTTCACTGAATGTAAATCATTTTCAGAGTAAAACAATTTAACTGTTAAAGATATAAGCAAAATTATATCTACAGCATAGCTGCAGAGACAAATTACATGAGCTATTAAGAAGTCCAAGTGATACTACAGGACCATGAAGAAAAAAATTCTAAGTACCACCACCACCACCCAAACCATCCCCATTGGAATGGACACTTCAAGGCTCAGCCCTGCATAGAGATTTTACCTGTATTACCTCTAGTAATCTTCCCAAATTTGCTGTCAGTTTCCTAAGTATGGTTACATTACCCGTTAAATGATTTGGTTTGTCCAAGGTCCTTCCTACACGTGGTTATGAAGTTTCACTCCAAGGCTCAAGGCACCCTTTCTCCCATTACTGTACAGGAAATACTTAGTGTAGGCAATGTAACTTCAATTGGCGAAAACAACACAGTGACACAAGAAAGATCAGACTAAGACTCCTCACCCTGCTCATGGAATCAAAGCACTTCCTGACCAAGGACTCGACATCATTAGGCCTGTCCTGCACGTTGATCCAGTCCAACAGAGAAACATTAAAGAAAGGCAGGTCCCCCTCTTTAGCCTCTATTGCAGCTGCGTCCTGCTGGGCAGGGCTTGGACAAGGCTCCCTCACATCTTTTCCACTTTCAGCATCTGCGGCGTCTGAGGCTACGTGCTCCACAGACATGTGAAATGAGGTGAACGAGGGTTTGCTCGTTGCTGCAGGCGTATCAGGAGAGAGCACCAGTTCAGTGGAGGTCTTTGTCTCAGACTTTTCTGAGCCTTCGCGTTCAGGCAAGGAATCCACTCTCCCCAGACATTCCCTGTAACTGTGTCTGGTGAGGCACTCCAGCAGTGGAATCTTGGCCATGACTGAAACCGCAGTTCCTAAACTTAAAGTACAAAAGACCTGTCAGTAAATCACGGACTGCTCAACTTAGAGGTCAGCATTTTGAAAGGAAGAGGTTATCACGAAATCTCACCCCCTCTCTCTTAGGCTACATGCATCTGAGCAGTCCATGAGGTGTCCGTTAAAGAAAGCAGAGAGGAGAGTACCTTTACACACTGAGACCCTCTAAAGTAAAGGTACCAAGTCCACACTATACATATGGACACTCAGTTTTTAACTAAACTTAAGGTATAAAAAATTCAAACTTATTAAAAAGATTTACCATAGCAGTCTCTTAAAGTTTAATGTTTTGTCTCTAAGCTAATCAAAGATTTTAGATATAATGACAGCAGAGGATAAAATTAACAGTTTTATTAGAGATTAAGGTTAACTCTTGGGTTTATCACACCCTGAAAATACACAGGCAGGCAGATAGATATATGTTGTCAAAAAACATGAAGGAAAGATGAAATCTTGACAATTTAACGTCTATAAAAATATATATAAAATCATTCACGCTCCTACATTAACATGCGAGATGACTAGCTCCTGCCTTGTACCCCTGAACAGTTTTACTGGGAAAGGTTATTACAAAAACTTTTAAAAGCTCTTCCCAGTCTTAATCACTCTCTTCCTTCCCAGGATGTGTCCCACTGTCATCTCAAAACCAAAATGTTCCTAAATATTCAGAATACAGAAACCTGAATTAATAAGGCCCACTTGATTTCAAAAAAGAACGTGCTACTTCCCTCCAACTCTAATAAAAAATTTAAGAAAAAACAAACAAAAAATGAATACAAGACACTGAAAGCATACATGTACACACACAACAAAGGGCCACATTTGTGCAGAATTATTGCCATATTTTTTACATTCATTGTAGCCCTTTTAAAAAAGAACCAATGGGTATCAGATGCTTACATGCAAAGAACAAAAAAAAAAAAGAATCTAAATGAAAACTAGAACACAATGGCTCTTTTCCATCTTAGCAAGCCTATATCATATGGCAATATTAAAAAAAAATTTTTATTTGACTACCATTTGAAAACTTTTCATTTGCATTTTGCCTCACTTTATTGGTAGCAAGGCAAGAAACAAAGATTCTTGGGTTTATAAATAATTTCAAAGTATAGAGTCTTTTACATAAAGAAAATACAAGAAAACAAAATGTGGTAAATCTATATAATATGTGGAAGATAAAACTAACCATAGTTTTACAAATTTTACACTCCATGAAAGTCATTATAAAAGTCTCAAAAAAATAAACCTCAATTATAATAAATATGTGGCCTACTAGAAATGAAGTGACCATTACTAAAAGTACTGATAAACTGCAAAGGTATTTTAAACAAACATGTTATTATCCATTTTAATGGCAAACATACTGAGTAAGTTTTAATTTGATGTCTTCTACGGATTGCAGATAATTTGAATAAATACTTTCAAATTTGAAAAGCAGCTTTTGGTAGGAATTTGAGCAATCTTCCAGATTGGCCATAATTGCAGCCCAGCCTTGGTGCTGAAGATGTTCATCATGGACCAGACCTTCACAGAAAGAGCAGAGTTTCTTGGCAACTTCATACATTTCCTATGTTGGAAAAGAAGAAATAAATGGTAAGAGAAGGTAATGCCTATGCACACGTCTGCACACGTGTACTTAAGTGCATGCATGAATGTGCTCTGAACTCATGTCAAAGGGAGCACTGTTCTGGACTGTTCCAGGTTATGGCTCCTGCCTGCTGCCATGGTAATAAGGAGGAACTCACACCTGGGGGAGGATAAGGGGCTGGAGATCCGTGCAGAGTCAGGCAACAATAACCATCAAAAATAAAACTGTGAATTCACACAAGGGAATACTACTTGGCAGTTAATACAAACCTGCAACTACACAACCAAGTCTCAGGAACATTGCACTGACTCAGGTCAGTCACAAAAGGAGTCAGGACACTGATCAACTTCACGGAAGAGAAAAATGGGGACTGAAAGCAAGGGAACACAAAGGACGGCTGTGGCTGATGCCATATTTTAAAATCTGTTCACTTTGTGAAAATACAATGACAATGAATATCTAATTGTGATACATGCATTTTCAAATATGTACGTTAATAAACAAAACTCTATTATTAATTTTACTAATAGTAAAGACAAAAGTCTAAGGTCACACAAGTAACTGGGAAATGTGACTCTGGAGATGGCGCTCTGGATGGTTAGAAGACAGAGCCTAGCGGTCCGGGGATGAGGAGTATAGGCTCTCACTGTTGGGAGCCCAGGTTGCATCCCTGGGTAACCAACTAAGATCCCACGGAATGGCCCAAAACACAAGTCTCTAATTGCTGATGCAGTGGACAGTCTGAGCCGCAGGTCACAGTCTTGGTTTCGTATAGCAGCTTTTGGGGGAATGCTACAACCTGAGGTACTTTCTTCCCTCCACTTCCCATTCTTATTTCTCCTTATTTTCTTACCTATACCTGGACAGTGATCTTTCCAAGCAAAACAAATAAAACCCCCCAAACTCTCATTCCCCAGAAGCAAAAATGCTTCATCACAGCAATTAACTAATTAAGCTAGTGAACACTGTGATTAGAATATGATCAAGAACATCTTTCCATTTGTTTATAATGTTTTATGTTCTAGAATTGTATAGGCTTTTGTTGATACTGTTATTGAAAATGCAATATATTTCCCATTTCTATTCTAAAGGAGAACCAATAAGGGAAATATGAATAATGTCTACACATTTTTATCACATACTCCAATCAACCTTACAATTCCTGCTGATGGATTTATTAAATTCTCTCAAATTTACCAAATATGCAATCACCTAAAATGGATGTTTTTAAATGGCATGCAACTGTATAACCTATCTTTATTTATTTGTAGACCAATAATCAGAAAACATATCTAAAGAACTTTAGTAAATAAATTCAGTTGACAGATTTGCCTTTTTAAAAATAATGGTGCCTTCTAAAAATCATTTCCAGACCCTTTAATGTTTATTAAACATATTTCATAAAGATGAGAGATGAGGTTCTCTTTTTTATGTTGCATCTCATGTGAATGAGCCAGTTTCACAAATGCATGTACTGCATTAAAACAGACTGCTAAGAAATATATTTTAGAAAGCAAGTATTCATACTACTTAGTAGTTTAATATTTTACTAGTTTATCTTCATAAAAGGTAAATACTTTGGGTTGATTCTAAGACCTTTTTTATGTCTGAAAGCAAAATGTGTCCCCCTGCTGATAGCTTACAGCTAGTATTACAGCAAAGTACTAGCAAGTCAAAAACAAACACAAATAAACAAAAACAAAACCAAATGACTGGGAAACAACCCATAGGGTTTGCAAGCAGCAATACGAGTATGTATCAGGAAGAAACTGGGTTCTCCTCCAGGACCTGACCATGGATACAAGAAAGAACCACACTCTAAGAGGTCCTTAAGCTCTCTGCCTGTGTCTGTCTACCTGAACACAGGAACTTCACTGATCCAAGCAATGTTCTAAAATTATCATCTGCATATCATCCTCTAAGAAAGATGGTAAAAACATGTTTCAGATAGTTGTTCTGCGCTAAGGTCCTGGAACTGTAGAATGACTAACAAAGTGTGCACTTGAAATTATAAATCAGACAGAGTCATCACAAAAGTATCTTTTTAAAAAGTTTGCTATTTTTCATGTTTTGGGCATGCTTCTTCTATAATTTAGACTGCTATGCTATTTAGATTTGAATGCTTTTACAAGTAATCAGTTTTTTAGATCACTTGCTGTTGCCTAATTGTCCACAAAAACATTACCAATCATTGTTTTGTTAAATACACCAGTTTTAAATTTTAAACTGTACTAAGTATAAATAATATTACAATTACCACTGCAAGTTGTGTCCTTGAAGCAACAGTGTGAAAAACGGCAGGCATCATAAGGGACTCTTCAACTTTTATTTCCATGTCATTTTCTGTTGAAAAGGTAGTTTTAGGAATAGCAGGTAGACGCTCAGACAAGATCATTTCCTTGTTAAAAAGAAAAATTGGATTTGTGTCCTAGAGAAGTAAAAAACAAAAAGAAGAACCGAAGTAAACTGTTACAGACACAGAATATGCACACTGCCCTCTGTAGGAGTCAGACCCCAGTTCCCAGCCGCCGGAGAGCTGGAGCCCGCCCGCATGGAGGAGGTCGGGCACCTACCGTCCCAGCGCTGTAGGTGCACACCCTGCGGTCAGCAGCCATGCACTCGCCCCCGTTGACCACCAGCACCTGGTGCTGAATGGCGATCTTGTACTTGCTGTGGATCGCATGCTTCAGGTCAGCCACACTTCAGAGAGGGAGGGGGGCAAAATCCGTTATTTACATTTGCCTGAGGATGGCCTTTCTCATTATCAAAGTCACTCTGTGTAAAAATATCTGACAAATGAACTTCAATTAAAAAGTTTCCCCCTAAACGGTAGTAAAATATATAAGCTTATTGTTTCTGCAACTGGATTCCACAATCAACAAGCCAATCATACATAACTACAAGGTCAGTAAACCACCCGTGTCACATCTAACACTGAGCCTATGAAGTGCAGCCAGCAGAAATATTTATTTCTGTGATCTTTACATAAGTAGCAAAGCTGCTTATATTAGCATTTGTTAAAATCCTCATGTGATGGAGATTTTAATATATATCCCGTTACATAAAACACATTAAGTGGATACCATGTGAAAACTCCCATTTTCTCATCTGTCAAAAAACCATTCAATTACAAGTCAAATCATATTTTATAAAAAACAGAACTCTCAAAAAGTAATTTCATCCATTAAAAAAGATAAGGTTTATCCCAAATTTTACTCTATCATTAACAAAACAAACACTACTGGCTTTATTCATTAAAATAATAAAAACAATGATGAAAAACCATAGGACTGGAATATGCTGGTTTATACAGCTAGCAACAATACCCTCAGCAGTGCACTGTGAAATTCAGGAGAACAATCAGCTATGAAAACTATTAGACTGCTTTGGTTTGAAATCAGTTTGTTTACTGTGAAAATAGTCACACAAACAACAAAGCACAACTTAACAAATTTAATGTTAACATTTTAGAGGAAGATGACAATTGTACATGTGAACAATGATTTAAGACTTTCCATATTGCCACTCTTATTTAACAAAGGAACAGTATTCTCAAAATAAAATCTTCACCTTTCTACATGTACAAAATGCAAAACTGATGAGAATCAAGGAAAACACAGCTCACGTTTGCACTGTAAGTTCAGTGTCAAATGTCAGGGTGGTTCCAGTGTTCACCAGAAATACATACAACTTCATGATGGTTTCCTGGATTCTGTAAGCTTACACCTCACACTCTGATACGGTTACTGAAAGAAACAGACAAGAGAAGTCATCAATTTACAAACACATGTATAAATGTGGTTATGTTCCCATAAGACAGAGCACAGTTATAATACACAAGCAACAAAAAAATAATAGGATTTGATGTCTAACATGGCTAACTGGACAATTCAGTAAACCTGGTGCTTAAAAAATAATAATGAACAGTAATGAGGCTAATGAGAAGTATAACTTCTATCATGAAAAAAAAATAATTGATTTCAGGAAGAAAGAGGCCAGGAGTTAGAATAGTTAGGTGTATATTTCACACTGTTCTCATGTACCACACAACATTAAGAATAAAAATTAAAAATGTGATCAAACATTTTTCTAACTCCAAAACTTCCCCCCACTTTTTCCTTGGAACAACAGCAACAACAAAAAAATAGTTTTAAACTTACTAACAGCAAATAAGAGCCACCACTTGCAACAGGAGGGACAGACTTGGTTAATCCAAGTTCCACCTCCACGCTGAGCTAGAAACACTCCACACAAGAAACTCTGGCCGTAAGAGCTCATCACTTTGTGGAACAGCAGAAAGTGCATGGGATATCTGAATATTTAAAACAACTCTGCCATTACCCAGTTATCCAAGTCAAAATCCTACATATAAATAAAGCTTCCTCATCTATGAATAAAGGGGCAGATGTCAAGAGCTAGTATTTTATTTTTTAACAACCAGAGGTAAAACCCCCCAAGATCAATGTAAGTGATGAAAGATGACAAAAACTAAATTTTCAGAAACTAGTAGCTATCTTTCTTTATGCTCTTTCCACATGAGCTTAGAGTAGAATTATGAGGGAAGAAGGGAAAAGAAAGGAAGCAGGGCTTTAAAATTAACGTTTCCAAAATCACTATTTTAAATGCATTACATCAAAACTCCGTTATAAAGGCAGGAACTGTGACTCACCGGCAGGCACTGTTAAAAAGGACTACCACTGTTCTTAAGAAGCAGATTACAAGTGGCTTATGTTTGCTTTGCTTGATATTGGCAACTGAATGGCATTACTGGTTAAACTAGAAAAGAAAAATTTCTGATTATAGAGAGAAATAATTCAACAATAACAACAGCATGCTCTTCCAAAAGAGTGGTCTCTACTCCTCTTCACTGAACCACAAGCACATGACCTTAACCTAGACCATCCCATTAAAAAGATATCAAAGTCCCCAGAGAGCTCCCCAACACTGTCGAAGCCTACAGTCCCTTTTGTCTTTAATACACAATGGTCCCCATTACTTGTACATTTAATACTTACAGTTTCTTCTGTAAAACAGGAATAAAAGGGTATCATGGCCCCAAGCCTCAAAGCCAGCCCCTTGGACATGGGCAGGGCCTGGGATCTGTCAGAACCACTGAAACTCGGCCAGGGTAACAGGAGGTCATTTACACGATAGCACTTCCTCAACTTAACCTCTACCTTGCCGGGTGACTGTTCCCGCCCGCCAGCTTCACAGGACATGCTGTCATATGGAGAGGCCCACGTGGCAAGAAATGGAAGCCAGAGCCAGCAAGAAGCCTCCGTTCAAGAACCTGCAAGGAGCTGGTTCTTGACAAGCACGGCAATTCCTGCTGAACCTCAGACAAGACTCCACTCCTGCCAGAGACCATCACCGAGTCTACTGAGACAGAGCACCCAGCAAATGTGAAATAATATGTCTGTGTGTTTCCAACAGCTAGGACTGTGTACTTCTCACATACAGTACCAGCATCGCAGGGGCACTGCGGGAACACAGTGAGTAGAGACCATCAAATCGCTGGACAGATAGGAAGCACCCTTGCTGGGCGGCTGCTCCTCCTCCTCCTGGGCCTCCTCCCCAGTTCTGGCTGGGACCCCACCACCTCCCGTGGCACCAGTGCTGATGACCAAACCTGCCGGCATGCCTCCCTAGGCGTTCTCTATATAACCCCACCCCCATCTGCTCCGCCACCTAAAACCTAAAACCTCTCTTTACTGATGGAACCAACAAACCCCCTCTCTCACTTGCTGTCTTACAGACCCCCCTGTCTTCCTCACAGGTAGGTTAACAGCAGTAACAATCCAGTTAATAGTATTCTTATTGCCTACTGACCACCGACTTTGACTCCTGAGGCTCCTGTGTTCATCAAACCCTCACTTGTCTCTGATCTCCACAGTCTCTCAACCTGCTCCCTGCATCCTCGACCCCTCACCTCCCTCAGCATTCTCCCACTGTCCTCAGGGAGGATGGGGGGGGGGGGTGGTGGTGTGTGTGTAAGATGGTTCCGCTCCTGAACACCAACCACCATCAGGATGACCTTCATAGCAGCAGCCACCATTCATAAGTATTTACTATGCTCTAGGTCACTGTTCTAATAAACGCTTCACTAAATGAAATGTTTCATTTGATCCTCACATGAATCCTTTAAGCTGAGCTTCCCCGGCGGCTCAGATGGTAAAGAATCTGCCTGTTAATGCAGGAGACCTGGGTTCGATCCCTGGGTCAGGAAGATTCCCCTGGAGACAGGGTATGGTAGCCTGCTCCAGTATTCTTGCCTGGAGAATCCCATGGAGAGAGGAGCCTGATGGGCTACAGTCCATGGGGTCGCAAAGAGTCAGACATGATTGAGCAACTAATACTCACACACACAGAGAACCCTTTAAGAGGGATACTATCATCATTCTCACCTCACAGATAAGGAAACTAAGAAATCAGGGCTTCAGTAACATCACAGGATCCAAGCCCAGACAGTGCAGTAAAACGGCAGACACTGTACGGCTTCTTCCTCTCCTGCCCTCCCCAGGTTTCACTCCCAAACACCATACGGCTTAGCTCTCTGAACAAAATGAGCTACTTCAAGTCTCTGAGGCTCTTCCCCAGCCTGGACCCTCCTTCCTCTGCCCACTGTGATCATCACCCACCATGATCTACTGCAACCTCCCCTCCCGCCGCTCCCACACACACACACACACACACACATTCTCTTTCATGGAGTTAATCACACAATCCTGCCATTCGCTGTGCTGACTTTATATCCACGTGTGCTTCTCTGCTGCAGCTACTGGGATGTTTCTGCACACAGTTCTCACCTCTCCTGAATAACAAGCTTCTTTAAAGCAAGCATACTGCATTCCTGGAAACCAGCTCTAAAATACTTTCTCAATAAAATGAATGAATAATCCCACACTAGCGAAGAATTATCCCATATGCCTGTGAAGACTGCGGAGAAGTCACATGAGTAACACTGACCACAGGATTTCTCAGCTTGTTCCCAAAGAAAAATCTCTAAGGTTTTCAACGCTGTCATCTCCACCAAGGATAAGTAAGGCTCCACTTCACCTACAATCACCCCACTACTGATTATGGGGCACGCAGTTACTTTCCAAATGCACCCCAATGGCTCTGCACTAACACTGAGACGTGTTCCTGTCCCACTGCAGATCAGAACCAAATCTTTTAATGAATGAAGGGCAAGAAGCCAGCAGACTGAAGTGATAGCTGACCGTCAGGAGCTCCCAAGTGGCAGAGCCGGTCCTGGGTGAGTAATGTCAGTGTAGACTCCTGCCCACCCTGGAGGGCTTGTGGTGTGAGAGAAAAACTGAACCATCACAAAAACTCTACATGAGGATTTCGTACTAGAGCATCATCCAGTACATCCTGACTCATCAATTACTTGTCCACTAATAACTGTCTCTCCACATTATTACAGATACTTCATAAACAGCATTACTGACGCCCAGAATGCACTCCACATACGAGTGTGCAGTGGTTTCAGTCAAACCCAGATTTAGAGGCACCAAGCTCCACAAGACCACTCTCCACCTGGGATCCCAGCCACAAGTCTGGTGGTGCCCAGGATCACCCTCACTTCAGACCAGCGGACTACAAATTGAGGCGTCACCTAAGCTCACAGAGTTCAGGAAAGTGCTGTACTTTGGATTACCGTTTTATTATAGTGAAAGGATACATGTTAAAGGTAAAAGCAGACAAAGGAAGATTTGCATGGCAGGGAGTCTGGAGTGCTCCAGGTGCAGGGCTCTGGGGGTCCTCTCTGGGGTCAGGAGGGACAGTCTTACCTCCTCCTGGTGGGGATGTGTGGCCCACCCACATTTTATTGTGTTTTAAATGTGTTTAAAATGTTCATTAAATCCATACCTATAGATAAGTGACGTATTTATCATCATTCAGCTACAGAATGTACCATGTGATTCTATTTGTGGGTTTTAGTCTATTAACTAATACTGAGGGATGTATACGAAGACACAAGCATTAAAAAGTCTGGAACAATGTAACGTCAATTTTTTTAAAAAGGCTCTCTCTGGATGCTGGACTTCAGTCTCTTTAAAAATTACAATTGGGGGTTAAAAATACTTGTTTCCATTTGTGAAAAAGAAAAAAAGAACATCACACAGTTACAAAGAAATAAAGGACCTGAAAACCCACCATCTCAGCTGGTGCAGCTAAGGGATGGACAAGGCTCCTCACCTGCTGGTCCTAGGCTGGCCCCCATCAGGCTCCCAGTAAGAACTACCCCCTCACTCCACACACTTCCCTAGATACACACATAAGAGGGAGGAGAGCACTGTGAAAAGAAGGTGGATCCTGCGTCAGAAGACCTATATTCAAGTCCTGTCCCTACTACTGACTGTGTGACTGATGGACCTCAACTAACCTAAATTATTCTGATACAACAAAGCAGGAGACTTCCCAAGTCACAGGGCTGTGAGAACACAGAGAATGTACACATGCAGAGAAGGGCTATGCCAACCAAAGGCAAGATGACCGCCACATGAACCCTCCCAGATCTCTGCCCTCAGCTCAGGACTGGTGCTCAGCCACTGCACTTATCTCCAACCAGAAATCACACTGTCTCTCAAACTCAGCAGGTCTACACTTCAATTTGGTACTTTCCCTTTAAAACTGTTCCCTAACTTCCTCTGTGAACAAAACTATCGCTCTGTTGCTACCCAAGACGTCAGTTATTTCTGTCTGCATCCTATCCCTTTTTTCCTATATAATCCAACCCCTGATTTTCCAATGACATAATCCTTATTTTAGAGACTGGAAACTCTCCTCTATCCTGCTCCAGCCCTTCCTGAACACGCCCACCACTTACAAGCACCAGACGCTCCGCCCCCCTGGAGCCTCACTGTGGCCACCGCAGGCCACAAACCTGTCATCTGTTTCTTCACAGCCACTGCCCCGCTGACCTCAGGACAGGACCCACTCGGTACACAGTCTCCTTGAACTCCATCGTCTGCCCGCCCCTTTAAAGAGAAACCACCAACTCTGGCTTAAGGCTAGATGAGCACTGAAATGGCGAGTCACCTGTATTTGAATGCGACTCTCCCACGGAGACTCAGATGACCTCTGCACATCAAGAACTGAAATAATACCTCTGCAGAGAAGGACAGCAATAATGCATCTCACATTACCACACGGTGCAAGGAATATAATAACAACTCTAAAAATGGTGACAACCATAACTTTACCAACATTTCAGAACTTCATAATCAACCCGTTTGCCTTTCCAAAAGTATCTCCAGCTATTTCCCTACATGAAACCCATCCTCTCACTTTACACAGTCTTCCCATACTTGCCATTTCTGCTCATTTGACAGTTACTCATTCAAGCGTGGTCAGAAAGCCCTTCTGGGTCCATCAGCCCTTTTAGAAGTCGCCCCTGGTCACAGATGGCCCTCGGCCTTCTCTCTCTGACTCTGAACTTACAGAGCTCTCTCGAGCTGTCAAGTCATATGAAGGATCTCATTTGGGGAGAACAATCTCACATCGTGAAAGGACATCTGTTCCTCCTGGGTCCTGGGATACAGTAAGCTATAAATGAGGCGGTATTTTTAAAAACACTGATTCCAATGCATTTACTCCCAGAGATACAGGTGTTACAATTGTACTTTAATGCTTGTAAAAACAAGAAAGCATCTCCCATATTCACACAAGTGTCTATCATTTATTACTGGATATCTGCAATTTGTTCTTTGAGGCCTTACCACCACAACAGTCAGGTTTGTCACTCTAGCTTACTGTCAACCTGTCTGATCCATTCAAAACTCAGAATCAGCTTCCTTACACGGGGAGACAAAGGGAAAGCCCCAGACAACAACTGACCTCCCAAATGGCACACTGCTGGTCATTATTCACCCTATGTTTACTGAACACCTTTTGGCTCAGATGGTAAAAAAGAATCTGCGTGCAAGGCAGAAGACTCAGGTTTGATCCCTGGTTGGGAAGATCCCCTGGAGAAGGGAACGGCTACCCACTCCAGTATTCTTACTTGGAGAATCCCATGGACAGAGGAGCCTGGCGGGTTAAAGTCCATGAGGTCGCAAAGAGCTGGACATAACTAAGCAACTAATACTTCTATGCCAGGTGTTGGGAGTCCAAAGACCCTCGAGTTGCTCTCAGGTCTAGCAGGCCACATGAAATGTGGATGATGCTGGACAAGGCAGACGAAGAGCTTCAGAGAAAGAATAAGGAGTAGGAAAACTTCTGTCTGATTTGCAATTTTGCAAACTGTAACTCAGCAACTGAACCTGAGGGCCACGGGTGCTGCATCAATGAAACTAGTGGTGTTCACCACTAATGGGAGTGTCCAGGTCATCCAGGACTGAAACTGGGCTTCAGCCTCTCCAGATCAGATTTATTCCCATCTGATCCTCCTCTTTCTCTGCCAAGAAAAGAAAAAAGGAGGAAAGAAGAGTAGGTCAGGCATCTTCCTGACACTCCCCAGAGAGCCTTTCCAGAAAGATCCAGGGTGTCTGTAAACAGACCTGATGGGAGGACAGCAGGACAGGAATGGAGCGAGAGGGAGACCCCTGACAGTGTGGATAGCGCTGGGCCTTTGGGGTCTTCCTCCAGATACAGGAAGTACACCTGGACAAAGTAGTTTCTCAAAAATGAGATAACAGCATGCATACATGCAATCTGTTTTGAGATGAATAGCATAATAACATGGGAGTCTCTCCATATCAGTACATATAAACGTATTCCACACTGTGGTGTCCTGACATTCATAAAAGCTGTGTAAAACACATGACTTTACATACACAGTCTAAAATATGTGTCCCAATAAAGATTATTATTACTTTATCCTTAATGCAATTTGAAAATTTGCATGTCCTATGGCTGATCCATGTTGATGTTTGACAGAAAACAAAATTCTGTAAAGCAACTGTCTTTCAATTTAAAAAATAAAGTTTTTTTAAAATTTGCATGTCATCTGATAGATTCTCAGAATAACTGTTAAAAGATGCTACATCAGGGCTGCGCACGATAGTTTTTAAAACAATCGCAAATATGAGCTTCCCAGGTGTCTCAGTGGTAAAGAATCTGCCTGCCAATGGAGGAGACCCAGGTTTGATCCCTGTGTCGGCAAGATCTCCCGGAGGAGGCATGGCTACCCACTCCAGTATTCTTGCCTGGAGAATTATATGGACAGAAGATCCTGGTGGGCTACAGTCCACAGGGTTGCAGGAGTCGGTCACGACTTAGTGACAAAACAAGGTATGACACTGTCCTTAAATGTAAATGTGAATTCTGCTTGTTTAAAGTCTAACATCTCACACAATAGTATCTACAACAAGATTTTCTAATCTTTCATAGCATGTAAATACACAGCAATATCAAAAAAGGATGTGCACTGCTGGAATTTGCAGTATAATGGTTAAGAACACAGTCATGGAAATATTAACTGCACTGATTGACTAATATTTCAGTATTCTGATGATTACTAGCCAATTATGTGAAGCATACAAAAGAAAAATATAACCTAGGTAGTCCTAAACCAGTCACGTTTATGTCCATCTCTAAGCACAATTAAAAGCCAATAAAGTGAGAATTTAGGGACTTCCCTGGTGATCCAGTAGTTAAGAATCCACACTTCCACTGCAGGGAGCAAGGGTTCCATCCCTGGTCTTCCAGGGAACTAAGACCCCACAGGCTGCATGGGAGGACCAAAAAAACATTAAAATAAAAAAATTTTAAAGGAGAATTCAACAGAGAGCAAAATTGGAGGAAAATCCCATAACCCTCAGGGCAGCCAATAAATAGCTGGAAGAAGGGGTGTATAGAGGTACTCAAGCACTGTGCCTGCAAAGAGTCACTTAAGAGAACAGCAGCTTCACTGAGGGATAGAGAAAGGCCAACCTCCCAGGGCCCTGCACAAGAAGCCCAGGTTACAGGTTGCTCAGGACCACAATAATGGAAGAGCCACAGCAGTGTAATCATGACATGTATAGCAAGTATGGACCTTCAACCCAGCACTCCACAATCTGCTCCTCCAGCACTGTGTCTATTTCAGCACATCTCAACGTAGTGTGAACTTGCAACTGATCTTCCTTAAAATTACCAGTGTGTCACCGCCACTTTCTACAACATCATACAAAGCTTACATATAAAGTTACCCTTGTTCACTGCTCATTGCTAGAGTTAAAACTGGGTCTTGCTAGGGTTTAACATTTCATGAAAAAATGAATGACTCTCAATCCAAACTGCTTCCCAGATTCACCAGGTTTACTGAACAAATCACTGTGCCTTTGAACATAGCAGTTTACAAGACGCTACTCTCCTCTAAGTATCTGTTGAGCCTCCAGGACACCACCTCTTCCTACTGCTCTCCCCTCACTCCTGTCCACCCACCTTTTAGTGATCTTTTCCCCTATATATGCCAAGGACCTCAAAGCTGCTGCAGTTTCCTTCTATTCCGAGACAGTCAGAAATAGTCAGCTTCCTCACTTCTCTTGGATCTTTCCTTCAGATTTCAGACAATGCTTAAATAGTAGTTGACTGTATACAGGACTTCAATCTCCCTTCTCTTACTGGGCAAAAACAACATGGTACACATTCCTGTATTCCCTGCAGAGCCTGGCTCCATGGTCTACCTCCGTAAGGAAGTAACAACCATCTGAGGGAGTGAGTGTGGAAGGGGGCTGCTAGACTTTCACTGGAGGTGCCTGAGCCAGTGTTTTCTGAATACAAAAAGCTTACTGGGGTTACCAAACAGTACTATCTGGATGAGAACATTTTACTACCCACTGCTTTTTTTTGAAAAGTTACACACATCTGCAAAGTAAAGCATAAAGCAGGTGTTCAAACATTTGCTGAAGGCAGGAGAGTTTAAAGACAGTCTCAAAATCAGAGGCCCAATAAGAGCTCCTCTCAAGCTTCTGACTGAAATGAACAAGCTTACATAATAAAAATTTAGGTTCAGAAGTGTGGGGTTTTTTGTTTGTTTTTCCTCCCCAAAATACAAAGGTCTTGTGCCCTCTGCCCCTTCAATGAGTTTCATTTGTTGGAAGTAAACCTGCCCTCTATTCTGACCGTGTGTGTGTTCAGCATGGGCCAGAAAAATGCGGTCCTCCTCTCCTATCATCCAACATCTCCACACAAGAATCAGGCCAGAAACAATCCTAACTGTGACAAACATAAAGCATTCCAAACAGACGAAATTAAATTACTCTTTTGAAAACCGTGTCTGAGTCCATATCTGATTTCCATCACCAGGCATTTACCAACACAACCGTTTATCAACATAAAGCACCCTGTTTTATAAAACTCTAGGTTTTAGACACAATGTTAAACACAAATGTTGAGAAAATATGCTCATTCAGACCATATTCTGTTGTTAAAACATTAAAAACAGAAAGGAGAAAACCATCTTCAGATCCCCAGCAGGGCCTGCTGACAGATCCAATCAGCCGCCTTCCTCGACGGCCCCTTGCGTCTTTCCACAGAAACACCGGACCTGGAAGAACCCTGTGTCTATCAAACATGGAAACGCACCAACGAGACTCATCACACAGGCTGTCTACCTCAAATTGAGTACCCCTCCTAAGCTGCTAACCTCCCCACCCTGCGAAGAAACCACACACACACAAGCACCACCCACACAAGACAACCGAGAAACTGTACAATAAGGCGGCTAGCAAAGCAGGCCGGTCCTCCTGCGGCCCCCATCGGGCCTCCCCTCTCCGGCTTGAGGTCTCTCAGCCTCCGTATCCACCGCGAGCACCTCGGCCCGCCCCGGCCCGCAGGCCCCGCGCTATGACCACACGGCAGGAGCACGGTGCGGGGACTAGGTTACCAAACAACCCCCGGCGCCGCGGCGCGTCCAGACGGGAGCCCGCGGAGATGCGCCGCCCGGCTCCGGCCGGGGAAGTTGTGAAATCCGCACACACGCCCCGGCCCGCACCCACCCGCGAGCCGGCGGAGGCTGAGTCATTCCCAGGAGTAACTTTATCCGGACGCTGCCCTCGGGGAGCCTCGAGCTCCGGGGTCCGGACAGAGCCGCGTCTGCGACCCTCGCCCCGGCCGGCTCGCCGTCTGACACCTCGGGGCCCGACCGGGCGGCGGCAGGAGAGGCCGGCGGCGAAGGTGCGTCTCGGACCCCGGCGCTCCCGACGCCGGGTGGGAGCACCCGGAGGTCGGGGGTGCACTGGGAGGTCGGGGGGCACCTTAGAGTCCGGGCCGCACAGGCCCAGCGCAGCCGCCCGCCTCCGCCTCCCGCCCGGGGACCCGCGCCCGAGGGGCCCGACGCCGCGCTTACCGGGCAGCGCCTCCTCCTCCGCCGGCGGCAGCAGCAGGGCCCGCGGACCCCGGCACCATCTTCCGCCGCCGCCTTGTCCTCGGCGGCGGCTACCAACCGCCCATCCGCGCCGCCAACCGACACAACCGCCGGCGCCGCCGAGGCAGCCACCTCCAGGCACGGGGACGGACAGGCCCCTCGGCTCTGCGTCAGGGGCCGGGGAAGGGCGAGCCGCGGCCGGTCAGAGCCGAGGGGCCGGGCGACGGAACCAGAGGCAGCGCCGGGCTCGGTAGGGCCGCGGACACGGCCGCCACGGGTTTGTTATTGTCGACTCCGGCCCTTCCTCCGCGGGGCACGCCGGGAAGCGGGCGGGGGAGGGGCGGGCGCGCTCAGCGCACCTCCGCGCAGGCCCGGAAGTCAGAGGGCTGCCGGAAGTCGGCGTGCTTCCGGGTAGGGCCGGTTCCAACTGCCCCGCCACCTGCGGCTGCGGATGCCGGGGCTGGTGACCTGGGAGTCCTCTGGTGACCTCGGAGACTCCGCCGGGCAGTCTGGGACGGTGCTGGCTGCCGTCCGGCTCGAGTGCCTCAAGGTGAGCCTGACCTTCTCCACTACAGCGAGTGGCCCTGCGCCCGCCTACCCGCCGAATCCTGAGTTAGCCTGGGCGAAAGAGCTCGACCTGTCGAGGTGGAGGGCAGCCGAGGGACCACGACCTCGTTTGAGACCGGACCAGGGCCTGTGAGGGGACTGGGCGCCGGGAGGGCTGTCCCATGCCGGGTCCCACAGTGCGGGCGGCGCTCTCAGACCAGGAACGGGGAAGAAGGGAGCTAAGGGTGGGTCGGGTGGAAGAGGTCGAAAGCGTCGCACCCACCTCTTTCAGCTCTACCCTGAATTCTGTAGCAATCCCCGCGAGCTCTTGATTCTGTGAAGGTGACCAATCATAGGCAATGGCATGAAGCCGCAACTTTTAAGTATTAAGTTGTGTTTGCGTAAAAATGGGTATTAACACCCTTTTCAACGGCTGCCAAGCCGAACACACGCTACTGGGAAGCAGTCTTCGAACCTTTACTTGTCATGTTGGGAACTGATAAGCTCTAAACGGCTGGTTAGCGTTACGAATTTTCAATTTCCGTCTCACTGACCCGGTATCCGAAAGGTGGAGAAGGACCTACAGGGTACGACTTTATTTTTTGTTTGTTTGTTTGTTTTAACACTCCTACAGATCCCACAGAAGCAAGTCATTTTACTTTTTTTTTGAAGTGGAGTCTTATTACACCACGCCAACACTGTACAGCAGGGAACTGAAAACTAAGAGGCTAAATTGTTGTTATGCCTTGGGGGAAGGTGGAAAGACTGAAGAAAGGAGCTAATTCTATCAGGCACAGCATAGTAATAGGCACAAAGAGAGTAAGCGGTAAGAAAGAATTCAGCCAGAAAATTGGTA
The DNA here is from genome assembly GCF_055505025.1 of Bos grunniens. NCBI lineage: Eukaryota > Metazoa > Chordata > Mammalia > Artiodactyla > Bovidae > Bos > Bos grunniens. The sequence goes on along the minus strand of NC_141178.1, from coordinate 60,855,276 downwards.
AGCAAAGCACAGTCTTAGGCCTTTAAAGAATATATTGGTACTTGACCTTCCTCTTAGACATCAGTGACACTCATCATTACAAATTAAATACACCTTAGTGTGTAAAAGCATGACTGGAATATGCCGGTGACAAATCTAGTGAATAAAATGTTTTAAATGTTTGTTGTCTGACTTCTTTCTTTGGGGAGGGAAGGAGAATAAAACTAATTCAGTCCTCATCTTCGCCTTTTCCAGAGTGTAAATAGTAGGAACTTATATGTCCAGTATTCTTTCCTAGTGATAAGTGAAAATGTATCAAGATTAGTTTTTTGACATATGCACATATCTAGAGAAAGACCCTGATCCTGGGAAAGATAGAGGGCAAGAGGAGAAGGGCATGACAGAGGATGAGATGGTTGGAGGGCATCACTGACTTGATGGACATGAGTTTGAGCAAACTCTGGTATATGGTGAAGGACAGGGAAGCCTGGCATGCTACAGTCCCTGGCATCACAAAAAGTTGGACATGACTTAGCAACTGAACAATACCAACAGAGAAAACACTACTGCAGTTTCCTGATACTTCATGTGTCTATAATAAGTCTCAGCAAGTTATATTTCCCTTAAAGCCAAGGATATTGACAACCCTGTGCACTCTCCCTTCCTTAATAAATGAAAACAAGAACAAACAAAAAATCCAAGGACCAGCCCCCCAAGTTACTGTATTAAATGGACAATGCTGAGACTTAATTTGAACTTTCTAAACCAATGCTCCTTTATGTTTTTAAATCTTTTTCTCTCCCTGCTGCCCTCTGTAGTGTCTCCCTCTTTGCTCTTAAATCTGTTATTTAGGCCTCTTCCAAATTCTTAAAAGTAATTATAATACAGATACAAATGGTAAAAACATGAGGTGCTGGAGGAGCAGAGAAGAAACTGAATCTTGTCCTCATAACATTATTTCATTAATAAACATTTTAGGTCCTTCTGTAAATTTCCCATGCGGGCAAAAGATAGTGTTTCTTTTTAGGAATCCTTAAGAGGCTACTATTAAAACACCCAAAGTACTTCAGGTCAGTCCCGTTGTTAAAGCTTTTTTCCCCCACCAGGTCTCAACTTGAGTGTCACCTTCTCAGGAGTCCTTCCCTGACATGCCCAGAGTTCACCTAGATCCTTCTGTTGGGTTGGCCAAATGTTCATTCAGGTTTTTCCGTGACATCTTACAGAAAAACCCAAACAAACTTTTTGGCCAACCCAGTACCTTTTAGTATCTGTCTGACCTGCCAAAATGGAAATCCTTCTCTAATAAAGCTATTTGCCCAGTGCCTGCTGGACACTCACATTTGTTAACAGCACCCAAAACGTTTTTCAGTTTATTGCTCAGCTTACCTCCCAACTCATCTTCTGTTAAATACTTTATCTCAGACCATTCTGATCCTATCTCTTACCTACCTATAAATGACCTTCGCTGATTTTGTTTTGTGTGTTAGATACAACTTCTCAGCCTAAGAATCTCCTAGGTACCAGCACACCTCTAGGTTATCTTCCGGCACTTCTCACCTCTACACATGCCTGGTATGAGTTTCATCATCCAGAAACGTTCTTCAATCTTGTTCATCTTTCAGAGTCATCCTTCAAAGCAGAACTGGCACCTCAGCCAGCCTCCAGCTTCTAGATAGTGACTGCTCTCCCTTCCACCACCTCTGCTTCATGTTACACAAGTAAACTGTCATCTCCCCATCTAAATCTAAAACCATTAAGGAACTATGAATGACTTGTTTCTAAACTCCTAGAACTTTGTAGAGAGCTTGGCACTTAATAAAATGTTGAAAGTAATGAATTATTCAAGTTGAAAGTTGACTAGGTAAGGTACTGTGGAAAACTTCTGCCCTCTGCCCTTAAATATGTAAAAAACTTGGATGGGGGACCGTTCAAAAATCACTCTAGTGACAAGTTTATGACATCTTTTAACCAAAAATGCATCACATTATCGGGAAGATCACAGTACACGGCTTGATTTTGTTAACTCTACCTGACTGGGGATTTCATTCCCCATCTGCATTAGATATTTCTCAGACTTCTTAAGATTATGTTCAAACAGCCAGCAACCACGACTGACATGACTTTACTCACAGTATGAATCATAATTTCCCATTTTTAAAAGTTAACTCCTTTTAAAAGCCTTAGACTTTGTCTTGAAGATCATAGCTAGTTTAGTGTGTAACGTGTGGTCATGTGCTACTTAGAGGCTGCTGGCACGTGATTATCAAGTTAATTAGTCCGGTACTATTTACAGACCTTACAGCTGCCCTACTCAGCTGGCCTGTTGTTATTCACACATATTATTAATGATAATGGTGATAGTTATGAGTGACTGTCTTCAAAGCTAATGAGCTTGACGAGCTGGTGAGCAACACTGTTTCTAGTGCTGCAACACAAAATGCAGCACGCTTCATTTTCCAACAGATTTACACCAGTAGATCGAGACAAAACAGTCATCTTTCATGTCAAGTTCCTGTCTCATTTTGAAAATGTGCTTAAAATGTCAAAAAGTAGAACTGGGATGTCTTGATCAGAAACTACTTCTTCCACTCCTCCATTTCTTTCAGTAAGCCCTCCCTGCCGCCATGCAGGCAGAATACCTCCCGGCTGTGTAGTTGCTAAGCCATGCCTGACTCTTTTGTAACCCCATGGACTGTAGCCACCAGGCTCCTCTGTCCATGGGGTTCTCCAGGCAAGTATACTGGGGTGGATTGCCTTTTCTGTCTCTTGGGCATCTTCCTCACTCAGGGATCGAACCTGTGTCTCCTGTGTTGGCAAGCAGGTTATTTACCACTGAACCACCAGGCATCCTTTTTAATGTGGTTTATTAAGAGATGCACTGAACTGGGTGTCTTACTGGTGTCTAGTCCTGCCTCAGTCTACTGTGCTGTGTTTCCCTAGTCAGCTCTCAACCCTCCATCAGATTGTATTGCTCTTAAATCCCTAAGCCCCACCTCTTTCCAATCCCTCTTTCTTGGTCAGTAATCTTACCTCCTACATCACAAGGAAGTTGTGAGAAAGAATTCCTCCACCCTTCCTTGCTTTCCTTCATCTGCAGAGCTATCCACGCCTCCTGTTGGTTCCCCCTCCAGGCACTCGGCCCCTTCCAGTGAGGGGCTCATGGCTCTTGACTTGGTCATCTGTCAGTCCTTCTGTGAGACCACTTGACACATGCCAAATTCAGTGCATATGCAGAACGTTTTACAGAATTTAAAGCATCTTTTAAAACGAATTTATCCTTAATTGCTTATTGTTCCACTTAAGATTAAAGTAATAAAGCATTACATCAGCAGTATGATTTAGTACGAAGGTAAATTTGGCTCTTTCAGGTTTATTAAAATTGATTTATTAATTGCTAGACAATTATTTACATGAAATCTCATGTTGATCTCTTAACAAAAGATTAGAATTAAAACTCTTAGGTAGATACAAAAACTATAGAGAGATTGTTTCCCATTTTGTTTCTGTAATGTTTATGCTACTTTTAACTTAGTTTTGACTGCTTTGATTATGTGACTTTTCAATAAAAATTTTCAGTCTTTATTTTTTGGCCATTAGTGCATGATTGTTACTTAAATCAATTTCATTGTATAGAAGAATGGACTATTGGAAATTTATCCACTTTTTAGTGTGTCAAGTACACTGGATATATACCATTGACGGCCCAGGACTCTTAACACGTTGTAAAGGGAATTCTGCTCAGTGGTAAAGAATCTCCTGCCAAGAAGGAGACATGAATTCAATCCCTGGGTTGGGAAGATACCCTGGAGAAAGAAATGGCAACCCACTCCAGTATTCTTGCCTGAAGAATCCCATGGATAGAGGAGCCTGGCGGGCTATAGTCTGTGGGGGTGGCAGAGAGTCGGACACGACTTAGCAACTAAACAGCAGCAAGGGAATTCTAATACAGATGATGGCCTTGTGAAACAAAGGACTAAATCTTTGCAGATCTTACCATCCTCCTAAATCTTCCTTCTCCTTTTCATCTGTACTGCTATCCTCTCTCTCAAGGTGAATTTATCAGGTAAGTCCTAATCCATTCACAACTTTATATATCTTTGTACTTTTAAAGGAATTTATTTGAAATCATTTGTTATTCTCAAATGTGCCCTAATTTTAAAAAATATGTATACTTATACGTAACTAGACCATAAGTTGTTAGCATTTAGGAAAACCAGAGGTCTCATTTGGATTTGGAAAATCTATGATTTCAAATTCCTCCTGTTAAAATGGTAGCTGTTGTAGCTACCTCACATCATTCTCTAGGTTAGGATAAAAAGTACCATGGAGGGACTACCCTAGCGGTCCAGTGATTGAGGCTCTGCATTTTCGCTGCTGAGCACCTGGTTTCAATCTTAGGTCAGAGGAACTAAGATCCCACAAGCCAGGAGGCATGGCCAGAAAAGAAAAAAAAAGCATGTAAAATACACTACGACTCAGACATTTTGTGTGGTCCCAGAACAATTATTGGCCACTCAAAATACTTTTTTTTGAAAAATGAAACTCCATCAGTTCTTGAAATTAATGAAGTGTTAGTATGTATTTCAGTACACACATTTAGCTACATTTAAAACAAAAGAATTTCAAAATTTTTGTAGTTTTACATCTTTTTTATCACATTCATATTACAGGCTTTTTATCTTTTCCTCTTTCCCCCTTCATTCCTTTTTGCCCCTAAATTTCTAGAAACCTACCCAACAGAGATCTTTTTGTGAAATGCTTTTCTTCTTTCTATACAAGTCTCCCCAAAACACTCCTATTTCAAGGAGATTATCTTTTTGAAAAATGTCCAACATCATCAAGGAATAAACTGAGAATCACAGGTTTCCTGAAAGGAAGTTCATGCAACCTTTTAAAAAAGTTATGGAATGGATGCCTTCAACAGAGCAGATAGTACAGATTCAAAAAATAAATAATTAACAGCAAAAGTCCACACCAAGTGATTTCCTACTTCAGTGGTGGTGTTTACTTAAAGCATTTTTATTAGAGATCTGTAATGTAGCAATAAATTTAAAATGTGAAAATTTAAGAAATGAAAACAACTCCTTTAACAGCATCCATCTTAAAAGCCCATTCTAGGAGTAAGCTTAGCCAAAGAATTGTAGGACTTGTACACTGAAAATTACAAATGTTGAAAGAAATTAAAGACATTCCCTGTGCATGAACTGGAAGACTTACTAAGATAGCAATGCTTTCCAAACTGATATACAGATTCAACATAAGCTCTCCAAAGATCCTAGGTAGGTTTTTTCGTTTTTTGTTTTTTTTGCAGAAACTGGCAAGTTCATCATAAAATTCATATGGAAATCCAAGGGACCAGAATAGCCAAAACAATCTTGAAAAAGAACAAATGTGGAGCATTTGCACTTCCCAAATTCAAAACTTAGCACAAGGCTACAGTAATCCAGACAGTGTATGGGGAAGGAAAAAGCAACCCACTCCAGTATTCTTGCCAGGAAAATCCCATGGACAGAGGAGCCTCACAGGCTACAGTCCGTGGGGTTGCAAAAGAGCCAGCCACAACTTAGCAATTAAACAACAACAGCAACAATACCAAGTTTGGCAGAAGCAAAGAGGTTTTGATGAAGTTGAAAGAGGAGAGGGGAAAAACTGGCTTAAAACTTAACATTCAAGAAACTAAGATCATGGCATCCAGTCCCATCACATCATGGCAAATGATGGGGAAACAATGGAAACAGTGACAGACTTTATCTTCTTGGGCTCCAAAATCACTGTGGATGGTGACTGCAGCCATGAAATTAAAAGGTGCTTAATCCTTGAAAGAAAAGCAATGACAAATGTAGACAGCATATTAAAAAGCAGAGACACTACTTTGCCTGCAAAGGCCCATCTAGTCAAAGCTGTGGTTTTTCCAGTAGTCATGTATGGATGTGAGAGTTGGACAATTAAAAAAAGGCTGAGCCCTGATGAATTGATGCTTTTGAATTGTGGTATTGGAGAAGACTCTTGAGTCTCTTGGATAGCAAGGAGATCAAACCAGTCAATCCTAAAGGAAATCAACCCTGAATATTCACTGGAAGGACTGATGCTGAAGCTGAAGCTCCAATACTTTGGCCACCTGATGTGAAGAGCCAACTCATTGGAAAAGATCCCGATGCTGGGAAGGATTGAAGGAAGGGGAAGGGGACAACAGAGAATGAAGTGCTTGGATGGCATTGCTGACTCAGTGGACATGCATTTCAGCAAACTGGGAGGACAGGGAAGCCTGGCATGCTGCAGTCCATGGGGACACAGAGTCAGACATGACTGAGTGACTGAACAACCACCAACTTTGGGACAATGACCAAATATTTATTTAAAAAAAGAAAAGACAGTGTGGTACTGACTATATTATACTGATTAAAGGAAAGGAATTGAGAGTCCAGAAATGAAGTGTTAAAGTTAATTGATTTTCAAGAAGGGCATCAAGATGCTTCAATGGAGAAAGAATAGCCTTCTTAACCAATGGTGTTGGAACAACTGGGTATCTACATTGAAAAGATGAAGCTGGGCTACCACCTCGTACCACTTAAACAGCTCAAACTGGATCAAAGACTTACAGCTAAGTCTTTGGACTTCCAGCTTCTGGAAGAGCTAGAAGGTAAAACTCTCAGGAGAATGCATAGGAGAAAATCTTTGTGACCTTGCATTAGGCAGCGGTTTCTTACGTATGCCGTTTCAGTCATGTCCAACTCTTTGAGACCCCATGGACCATAGCCCACCAGACTCTTCTGTCCATGGGATTTCCCAGGCAAAAATACTGGAGTGGGTTGTCATTTCCTTCTCCAGGGGATCTTCCCAACCCAGGAATCAAACCCACATCTTCTGTGTCTCCTGCATTGCACTTGAATTCTTTGTCACTGAGCCACCAAGGAAGCTCTTTCTTAGGTGTAATACCAGGCAATTCATACAAATTAGATAAATTGGACCTCATCAAAATTAAAAACTGCTTCAAAGGACACTATCATAAATGGAAAAGATTACACAGAAGGTGAGAACATAAGAACAAGTACCCAGACTATATAGTGAACTCCTATGACTCAATAAAAAAGAACCCAGTGTTGTAAGTAGGCTGAGATTTGAATGTACATTTCAACAAAAATATTCACTTATCCAATAAGCATGTGAATATATGTTCAATTTCATTAGTTATTAGGGAAATGCAAATCAAAATTGCAACAAGATACCAGTTCACATCAGTTAGAATGGCTAAAATCAAAAATAATAACAAGGGTATGGAGAAATTTGGAACTCTTAAATATGTTGCTGGTGGGGATCTTAAAATGATGCAGCCACTTTGGAAAACCGTATGGAGGTGTCTCAAAAAACTAAAAACAGAAGCATTATATGACCCAGCAATTCCACTCCGGGGTACATAACCCCTGCAAAAAAAAAGACCCGAATTCAAAAAGATATATGCACCCACATGTCCATAACAGCATTATTTATAATTGCCAAGGTACAGAAGCAACCTAAACATACACCAATAGATGAAGGGACAAAGACGTGGTATATAGATAAATGGTATAGAGAAGACTATATGGTATACAGAAGACTACCCAGCCATTAAAAAGAATGAAATTTTGCCATTTGGAGCAACAAGACTCAGGTATCAGGCTAAGTGAAATAATTCAGACAGGGAAAGACAAATACTGTATGATATCACTTATATGCGGAATCAAAAATACAACAAACTAGTGAATATAACAAAGAAGCAGCAGACACAGATGTAGTGACTAGTTGTTACCAGGAGGAGCTGGAAGGGAGGAGGGACAGTATAGGGGTAGGGAAATAAAAGGCACAAATTACTACATATAAAATAAACTACAAGGATATATTGTACAATAGAAGGAATATAGCCAATATTTCATAATAACTATAAATGAAGTATGTTGTGAGTCACCATGCTGTACACATGTAACAATGTAAAATTGTACATCCATTATAATTCAAAATAAAAAATAATTTGTAAAAAAAATGTTTTTAATAGACACACCCCTGATTTCAGAAAAATGGAGCTGATAAAATGGAATAAGCATGTATGAGGTATCACACTGAGTGCTTTATATATAGGCGTAGGCTTAAGTGGCTGTTTTTCCTCAAATTCTGTTTAAAATTCTAAATAGCATGAAAAATTTGTATTGGCACATTTTTGCTGTCTCAGTCTTGGGCTGATTATTGCTCTCTCAAAACCAATGTAATAGCATACTATTTATATAATTAGTTAACTTTTAAACTTTTGTTAGTTCTTGATAAGAATACCTTTCCAGGACACTAGTACAAGCCATGGCAAGACAACGGTCTCAAGATAAAGGGAATTATTAGTAGATGCATATTCTTTAAAAGGAAACTTTTTAGGGACTTCCCTGGTCCAGCTGTCAAAACTCTGCATTTCCAATGCAGGGGGCACAGGTTTGATGTCTGGTCAGGGAACTAAGATCCTGCATGCTTTGCAGTGTGGCCAAAAGAAGAAATGATAATGTATTAAATTTGTAGCTTTGTAGCTTGCCTAGTCAACATGAGCTCAGCTCAAAGAAAAATTGTCCAGAAATGCTTCTATCAGCAAAGCCTTGGTGTATAATTTTATTTTGAAAGGTAAATAATAAAAGGAGATAGAGTCATTAAGATAAGGTCCATGTCTAAAATATAGGACAGGAGAGAAACAAACCTATTGTCTTTAAACACATTCATAAAATGTTCTCTCTTGTCTGCAATTGAAAACCTTTAGGGTGAGGATGTAGAAGCTGGATACCAGGAGAAAGTATTGTGGCATTTTGCCAAAAATCAGAAATTTCTAATCATGGTTTCAGTCAACCACATTTCAGCATTGCTTTGTCCCAGCCACAAAATGCATCATCCCCAAATATTAAATAATGAATGTCCTATGCCAAAACTTTGCCATCACTGCATAGTCAGTGTTGTCAAGTTCTTACATGGAAGCTGCCCTCTGTCACAATATGAAAACCAACTGAGGAATCAGAGTATCTGAACTCAAACTTGAGCATTAAATAACTGGTCTCCTTGTAACAACAAAGCAGCCTAGGCAGATTTATTCTTGACTCAGTAAATATAGGCCACACTCAGGTTGTGATGGCCTGTAGCCAGCCAGCTGGGTGTGTCCCTACAATTCGAAAGGTGGCTAACAGAGTGCTTTTTGAATTCAAAAGTAGAAAGATCATCCTTGAGATGTACTGTTTCTTCAGCTGAGAGATAATTGAAGATATTAATGCCAATTATGAAAACTGAAAAACTATATTATACAGAGCTTGAAAGCAGTAAAAGGCTATTCTTTCCCAACCCTGTCTATCTGCCTCTAAGATCATGAAAACAAAGCAAGGGGCTGGGCTTGGCGCTTCCTGGGCATCCTTTTGACACTGCAATTTCTAGTAGCGATTCTCAACTACAGTCCATACCAGAAGTCTAACATGCTTCACAGTAAGCTTCCTTGTTACTCATGGATGATTCATTTAGTTTATTCATTCACTCAGCAACATTTATCAGGGACCGGGCACTCTGACATGACTAAGCAACTAAACAACAACAGACACTCTGACAAGGATAAAGTGATACGGAAAAAGCATAATTGCCCACTAGTGGGGATGCAGATAAGTTAAGTAGCAGTATACTCAAGTTATACAACTGAAGACTACCCAATAGTTTAAAGTACATGAACTAGAGCTATGTATGTCTCCAAAATGTGTGTGCATGTGCATACTAAGTTGCTTCATTCATGTCCAACTCTGTGCGACCCCATGTACCGTAATCCACCAGGCTCCTCTGTCCAAGGAATTCTCCAGACAAGAATACCGGAGTGGGTTGCCATACCCTCCTCTTGCCATACTCTGGATCTTCCTGACCCAGGTATCTAATCTATGTCTCTTCAGGCAGGCAGATTCTTTAGCACTGAGCCACCTGGGAAGCCCCAGCTAACATCAGTGGATGGTCTTAAAGATGAGATAAGAATAGCAAGCTGCATGTTTTTCAAAACAACACCAGGGGTCACTATAAGCTGCTGCTGCTGCTAAATCACTTCAGTCAGTCATGTCTGACTCTGTGCAACCCCATAGACGTCAGCCCACCAGGCTCCCCCGTCCCTGGGATTCTCCAGGCAAGAACACTGGAGTGGGTTGCCATTTCCTTCTCCAATGCATGAAAGTGAAAAGTGAAAGTGAAGTCGCTCAGTCGTGTCCGACTCTTAGCAACCCCGTGGACCACAGCCTACCAGGCTCCTCCATCCATGGGATTTTCCAGGCAAAAGTACTGGAGTGGGGTGCCATTGCCTTCTCCACACTATAAGCTAGAAACCTTTAAATGTTTTTAAATGTTGAGTTAATATCAATCACATGGTTTTATTTGAATACTAAGCAACAACAAAATTAATTCAGTATTTATTATTCAAAATAGGCAGATGAAGGATAAAGACCTAAATGCAGGTTGAAGTTTAGGTAAAAAACTTTCAATTTTCTGGTCGGGTGGGACACCCTGTATCTACAGAGATAGAGTTCCTGTTAAAAACTCTAGATTTTACCATTTTAAGAAATCATTCCCTCCTTCCAGAATTTGTTTATAGCTACAGACACTCTGACCCAGAAAAATGCACAAAATTCAGTGTTTACCAATAAAGAAGCAAGGATCTCAAGTTGAGAAACTCTACCAAAGACATTTCAGTCTGTTTTCTCTTATTTTACAGGATAAGTGAGGCTAAGCTGTGTTTCAGGCTTGCTTTCAGCTACAGTTAGGTCTGTGCTGGCCTAGTTCAGCATGCAGCAAACCTGCCCTGCAGAAGCCATTAGCCATTCCTGTTAAGTGCAGTTCTGCTTATCAGCAGCCTAATGGCAACCCACTCTGGTATTCTCGCCTGGGAAATCCCAAGGACAGAGGTGCCTGCAGGCTGCATACAGTTCATGGGGTCACAGAGAGTCGGACGCAACTGAGCAGGCAAGCAACCACTACCTGCATCAGTACTTTCACCCAAGAGCCCTTCTTGCTGGGGTTGAAGGCTTGACCTCATCCTTTGAATTATTTGTGAATTGCCCCTCTAGAGTTTGTAAGTTAGGGGGCAACAAAATTATAAACAAAAATGTGTGCAGTTTTCAGTCACAAATAATCTTTACCATGAAGTTCATTCTAAGAATGTGACTTTATTTCATTTGACTTGCTACGTGGTTGTGCGTGCGGAGGCTCCAGTGGTAAAGAACCTGCCTGCAGATGCAGGAGACATAGGAGACGGGGGTTTGATCCCTGGGTTGGGAAGATCCCCTGGAGGAGGGAATGGCAACCCACTCGGGTATTCTTGCCTGGAGAATCCCATGGACAGAGGAGCTTGGAGGGCTACGGTCCATTGGGTCATATAGACTTGGACAAGACTGAAGCGACTTAGCACACATGCATGTGGAAAGAATTTTAAAAGACACTGTAGGAAATTTCCTCATCCAATGTTTAGGACTCAATGCTCTCACTGCCTAGGGCTTGGATTCCATCCCAGGTGGGGGAACTAAGATCCCAGAAGCCACGTGGCATGGCAAAACCAAAAGAAAATAACTGAACTCATAGAAACAGTGGTGGTAGCCAGTGGCTCCTGGGTGGAGGAAATAGGGAGAGGTTGGTCAGAGGGTACAAAGTCTTAGTTATAAGATGGATAAGTTGCATCTCTAACTAATGTAGATGCATTTAGAGCATCTAATGGAGAGCATGGTGACTACAGTTAACAGTATTACGTACTTGAAAGTTGACAAGTGAACTTAAGTGTTCTCATGGAACTGCTATCAAAAAAGATATTGGATGAATTTCTACATCTGGCCATGACTGAATAAAGGGAATTGGATTTGCTCTCAAACCCACTTTTTTTTTTTTTTAAAGGTATTTGGTTATAATTGAAGTCAGATTAAACAGACTATTTAGCTACTTACACTGATAGAGCTATAAGCCTCAAAAAGATCAAATGGATTTCAAACAATTTAACTGCATTTTAGAACTGAAACCCAAACATATTTAAAGAAATTTTTAAAAATTCAAACATCCAATAGCACATAATTGACAGCACTGGTGTCTGATCATGAATTACCAGACAAACAATTAAGCAATAAAACATGTTGTCTCAGTACCAATAGGAAGAAAACAAAGATGCAGATGCAGAAATGACATAGTCAGTAGATAAGACATTAAAACAACTGTTAAAAATATACTTAATATGCTCAAGAAGACTGCAGAAAAGAAATGTAAATTGTAGAAAGAACCAAGTTAAATTGCTAGATGTGAGAAATACTACATCTGAGATGAAAAAAATATATATATATAATATATGAAATTAACAGTGGTAAGACATCACAATGTGCATGTATGCTCAGTCGCTTACTCAGACTCTTTGGGACCCCATGGACTGTAGCCCACCAGGCTCCTCTACCCATGGGATTCTCCAGGCAAAAATAGTGGAGTGAGTTGCCATTTCCTCCTCCAGGGGATCTTTCTGACCCAGGCATCAAACCCATGTCTCCTGCATTGCAGGCAGATTCTTTACCTCTGAGCCACCTGGGAAGGCCAGACGCCCTTTGGGGAACAGTTACTAAGCTAAGAATAATTCTAAGATTACTGTTTTTGACAAATTAGAGATTTAACTCACAACAGTTATTCTTCTGGAATAATCGTTTCTTGTAGAACTCTCTTAAGTATTGACTTTCACAGAAGTTTCCAAATCAGACATGCCTGTTTATGTTACATTTACCCAGACAGACAAATTGCCAAGGCTAAGAAATTGCATAACCAAGACAAACAGGAAATTTTTAAAGTATGTGTTCTTATCACAGATAATGTCTTTCAATTGTCAAAAATCTTACATTTCTCAACTGCATGCATACATACCTTAGCACATTTCCGCTAAAAGCTGTTCCTCTCTAATTAGCAAATTTTCACTTTGCTTTACTTCCAGGTTTGTTCAAAGACTGAAGAATTTTATTTTGAAAATGTTTTTGGTTTGAGTAGGCTTTGATCAAGAAGTTTCACTCAAAGAATAGTTTTATTTAAAAATTATCTAATTCACAGTTCAATAGAATCTACAAGGTAGAATGTTTGTAAAGTATTTGCTTTTTTTTTTTTTCAAATTCATCTGTCTTACTGGCAAACTAAATGTTCATAAAACAAGTATTTTCACTATTTAAGCTGGCAAAAAAAATCAGTGCTTTTTGTTTAGTACTTGAAGTATATATTTTTAAAAAGCAATTAGAAAAACCATGTTATTTACAATTTAAAAACTTGGTCTCACTCACGTTCTCCTGGTTGACCCGTACAGGCAGAAGAAAGCAGATATTGTGGAAAGGTTAATGTCAATTCACAGATAATCTCTGAAATCTCTTGGGGTATTTATACTTATGCCCCTCCCCTAACCATCTAATTTAAATTTAAAAGAAGACTGAGGAGACTTTTAGTCTTCAGGTAGGAATTACCTCTGTCCTTGACGAGCTGAAAAGTAGAATTATCCCTGGAGGTGAGGAGGCTGTGAATCTTTGTGGCAGAGTTTCAACTTTCAGGCTGGAAGAGATGATGAGATTGAGTCACTGGTTCAGTTAGCAGTTGTTGGACCCCTCCTGTGTTCCAGGCAGCACTATGTACAAGAAAGTTAAAAAAAAAAAATTCCTATCAGACTAAGTCTTGTCCTTAGAGGACTTAAGATTTCTGAAAAGGAGTGAGAAGAAAGCCCTCGGGTGCAATTTCACCTCAGTTTTGTGATCACTGCCTTGATCCAGAAACTGAGCTGGACAGCGGGACTTCACAGAGGGACACTGACCTTCAGGTGACACAAAGGGAAGGGAAATGAGAGTCAGAGAAGGGTCTGGAAAGCAAAAGTATCCTCTATGCAAATGAAAGGTGAGCAGGAGCTTCTGGCCTAGAAGGAAGAAGGGCCCCTCCCCTTCCCATGCTCCAAACTAAGAACCATAATCTGAAACTGCCCAGGCTGGAAAGACAGAAAGAGTAAGGTATCCTTGAAGTTTGGGTTTCGAGGGTATAGTATCTGTGGGTTGAGATTAAAGAAGAAGAAGTACATTAAATCAAGATTGTGAATTTACTCATGACAAGCTAAAGATGCTGAATTTTACTAGGTGAACCCTTGAAGGTTTTTTAACTTATTGGTTCCCAACCCTTTTTTGGCACCAGAGACCAGTTTCATGGAAGACAATTTTCTCAGGGATGGGGGAGGGGAGTGTTTGATTTTGTCAACTACGAATTGGCACTTGCCAAGAGCATTTGCCAACTACTAAACAACCGTGACAACAAGGGCATTTGCCATCTGCCTCTGTGGAGATTGAACCCTGTGCTGCTGCAGCTGTTGACCTTTAACACCCCCCTGAAGGAGTTCAGGGTAAAGTGAGGTGCTCTGTACTCCAGGGAATCTGATGGGACAGGTCTTTCAGTTCCGTTCAGTTGCTCAGTCGTGTCTCTTTGCGACCCCATGAATCACAGCATGCCAGGCTTCCCTGTCCATCACTAACTCCCGGAGTTCACTCAGACTCACATCCATCGAGTCAGTGATGCCATCCAGCATCTCATCCTCTGTCGTCCCCTTCTCCTTCTGCCCCCAATGAATCAACTCTTTGCATGAGGTGGACAAAGTACTGGAGTTTCAGCTTTAGCATCAGTCCTTCCAAAGAACACCCAGGACTGATCTCCTTTAGAATGGACTGGTTGGATCTCCTCGCAGTCCATGGGACTCTGAAGAGTCTTCTCCAACACCGCAGTTCAAAAGCATCAAAACAGGTCTTTAGATAGCTGGATATTTTTAGGAACAGATTTTATGATCTCCATCCCTGCATCTCCTCATATCTAGAAAAGCACTAAATCTGTTCATGGTGACATCAGATCCTCATGACTAGGAGAAGGCTTCTTGTAAAGGAAGCTTGATTACATTTGATAAGTAGTTAGAATAGGAAAAAGGAGTCCAGAATGGCGGTGGCTAAAAGACAAGGAAGGGAAAAGTCAATGAAAATAGAACAAAGGAAGGTCTAAGGACTGGAGTGAGGACCTCAGGTAAAGCAAACAGCACTCCTGACTAGCCCAATTTACATAGGGCAGGCCCAGGGAGAGGAGAAAAAACATATAAAAAGAGGAGCCAAAATTGAGCCCAGGGCCTCTCTTCTCTTTGTGTCTTTTGGGTCGGCTTGCCCTCACACCTCGAGGATGTATTTTCCTTTACTTTCTAAATAAAACTGAGCTGTAACACAGAGCTGTAACAGTGGTCGTCAGAGGGCTGTTAACACTGGTCTGTCTGAAGGCTGTAACGCTGGTCTGTCACTTCAACTTTTTGTTGTGACGAGACAGAACCTAGGAAATTACACACCCCCACACATTGAACTCCCTCTTCACCAAAACCTTATACATTGACCTTTCCACACTACCTCTTTGGAGCCATCTCTCAGAGCTATCTGAGGTGCTGCCTCCCTGAGTACAGTCCTCATTTTGCCGCAAATAAAACTTCAGTCTCAACTTTCAAGTTGTACATCATTTTTAGTCAACAATTACACCCACTGCTCACCTCCTGCCACGCAGCCTGGTTCCTACCAGATCAGGTATTGTTTTAATTTGGCTGATGGCATAATCAGACTAATACTTCAGGAAGATCACACCTCAGTTCT
Organism: Bos grunniens; assembly: GCF_055505025.1. NCBI lineage: Eukaryota > Metazoa > Chordata > Mammalia > Artiodactyla > Bovidae > Bos > Bos grunniens. Next base: position 60,839,635 of record NC_141178.1, on the reverse strand, counting down.
GATCCTCAGAGAGAGCTTGGATTAGAAGGAGAACACTGAAAATTCGCAACATGGAAGAACTCCATGTTGTTGCAGGAAAGAGTAGAGTGTGAGTGGAGGATCAGGCCCCGGGTGTCAGGCGAGACCCTCAGATGGGGTGGGCTGCCAAGTGGGGTCCATGGCTTCTAAAGTAAATAATTCAAGAGCCAGCCCTGGTAAAGTGAAAGCAGGTTTATTTAGACAGATATGAGATGGGAATACCAGACCACCTGATCTGCCTCTTGAGAAATTTGTATGCAGGTCAGGAAGCAACAGTTAGAACTGGACATGGAACAACAGACTGATTCCAAATAGGAAAAGGAGTTAGTCAAGGCTGTATATTGTCACCCTGTTTATTTAACTTCTATGCAGAGTACATCATGAGAAACGCTGGACTGGAAGAAACACAAACTGGAATCAAGATTGCCTGGAGAAATATCAATAACCTCAGCTATGCAGATGACCACCCTTATGGCAGAAAGTGAAGAGGAACTCAAAAGCCTCTTGATGAAAGTTAAAGTGGAGAGTGAAAAAGTTGGCTTAAAGCTCAACATTCAGAAAACAAAGATCATGGCATCTGGTCCCACCACTTCATGGGAAATAGATGGGGAAACAGTGGAAACAGTGTCAGACTTTATTTTTGGGGGCTCCAAAATCACTGCAGATGGTGACTGCAGCCATGAAATTAAAAGATGCTTACTCCTTGGAAGGAAACTTATGACCAACCTAGATAGCATACTGAAAAGCAGAGACATTACTTTGCCGACAAAGGTCTGTCTAGTCAAGACTATGGTTTTTCCAGTGGTCATGTATAGATGTGAGAGTTGGACTGTGAAGAAAGCTGAGTGCCAAAGAATTGATGCTTTTGAACTGTGGTGTTGGAGAAGACTCTTGAGAGTCCCTTGGACTGCAAGGAGGTCTAACCAGTCCATTGTAAAGGAGATCAGCCCTGGGTGTTCATTGGAAGGACTGATGCTGAGGCTGAAACTCCAATACTTTGACCACCTCATGCAAAGAGTTGACTCATTGGAAAAGACCCTGATGCTGGGAGGGATTGGGGGCGGGAAAAGAAGGGGACGACAGAGGATGAGGTGGCTGGATGGCATCACTGACTCGATGGACATGCGTTTGAGTGAACTCCGGGAATTGGTGATAGACAGGGAGGCCTGGCATGCTGTGATTCATGGGGTCGCAAAGAGTCGGACAGGACTGAGTGACTGAACTGAACTGAACTGAAGAAAGTGAAAGTGAAGTAGCTCAGTCGTGTCTGACTCTTTGCCACCCCCATGAACTGTAGTCTACCAGGCTCCTCTGTCCATGGGATTCTCCAGGCAAGAATACTGGAGTGGGTTGCCATTTCCTTCTCCAGGGATCTTCCCGACCCAGGGATCGAACCTGGGTCTCCCGCATTGCAGGCAGAGGCTTTACTATCTGAGCCACCAGGGAACCCCTAAGGTGGTCTCAGGAAGGATAAAAAAACTGCTGTAAGTCCCACCTTGGGGGGACTCTTTACCCCCTCTTAGTGTCTAGGCTGGGAGCTTTGTACTTTCCTCCTCTTTCAGTTCAGTTCAGTCACTCAGTTGTGTCTGACTCTTTGCAACCCCATGGACTGCAGCACACCAGGCCTCCCTGTCCATCAGCAACTCCTGGAGTTTACTCAAAGTCATGTCCTTTGAGTCAGTGATGCCATCCAACCATCTCATTCTCTGTTGTCCTCTTTATTCAATTACTACCATGAGTGTCTGCATGTTTATGGATTCCATTATTCTGCTCCACCAACAAGAACTCCTATACCTGTCTGAAGAGCAGCCCTGAAATACACACTGGGAAGTTTTTATGGGCTGGGTTATTTCATATGCTAATGAGTGGGAGGGTTATTTTACTATTTGGGGTAAGGGCTCCCCTGGTGGCTCAGTCGGTAAAGAATCTACCTGCAGCATGGGAGACTTGGGTTTGATCCCTGGGTTGAGAAGATCCCCTGGAGGAGGGAATGGCAACCCACTCCAGTATTCTTGCCTGGAATATCCCATGGACAGAGGAGCCTGGAGGGCTGCAGTCCATGGGGTCACAAAGAATCGGATACAATTGAGCGACTAAGCGTGGAGATTTCCTGGAATTGGGCCACCACCCACTTTTTGGTCTTTGGACAGTGCCTTGGAAATGTTATGGCACCTCTAGGTATGTCATTTAGCTTGCTGATGGAGGATCAAGGTCTAGTCTCAGAAGTTGATTTGTCTGCCATTTTTGACTCATATGATTCTAATCAGTTTATGTTTCATCCTCAGGCTATGTCATTCTTTCAAAGGTTGTGCCCTGCCCCTTTCCCTCCTATTTCAGAGCCACCATAATGCTGGCAGGAGTTGGGAAGGAAAGGCAGATTATGAGTCAAAGTGTTCAAGTAATCATAACAACAACAGTTAATAAGAATGGAGCCTTTGCTGTATGCTTGGCACTGTGCTAAGAACTTTATTAAGATTGCTATCTAATCCCCAGAACCCTCCATAGATGGTGGACATAATGAGGAAATCTACACTTAACTGTTTAGAAGAAGTAATAAGCACTAGACTCACTTGCCCAGGACAGCAAACAGACATTTGATTTCAATTTCAATCCCTCCCAGACCTCTGTAACAGTCCATGTGAAATTTCCTGGTTCACCAGAAAGACAGTCTACATGACAAAGACTCTGCTGTTCCCTCCTCCCAAAATAAACTGGCCCACCCTATCCTTTCTTTTCTTTTACTAACACCTTCTTGCCCGACCCTCCTCCTATTTATAAAATCCTCCCCTTTTGTACAACCCCTCAGTGTGCCTCAGCTTCCCCAGTAGCTCAGACAGTTAAGAATCTTCCTGCACTGCAGGAGAAATGGGTTCAATTCCTGAATGGGGAAGATCCTCTGGAGAAGGAAATAGCTACCCACTCCAGTATTCTTGCCTGGAGAATCCCATGAACAGAAGAGGCTGGCAGGTTACAATCTATGGTGTCTCACAGAATTGGGCAGGATTGAACAACTAACACACACTTTCAGAGTGCCTTAAAGCTGGGTGAGATGGTGCCTGACTCATGAGTCATTTAGAATAACCAATTAGGTCTTCAAATTTATTCAGTTGAATTTCTGATTTTTAATAGCAATAAAACTAGGAGTTGTGGAGTGGCTGGAGATTTTAAGTTTTTTGAATGTGGAAGCAGTTAATGATCTAAGAACAATTTAGGGAAGAGATGCTGCTTTCTGACCCTGTGATGTCTAAACTTAGCAGGCAGACCTTATCAGCAACCCCAAGCCAAATTCTTGCTACAGTAGTTAGCTGAATAACGACTGTGTGTCATGATCTGTGTGGCTCAAAACTAACATTAGCACAAAATAAGGCATATGCTTAGGGGCACACATTAACTGGCTGCTCCATCAAATCTGTTTAGGAAAAGGTGGAACATAAATGATTCATGATCTGTCAATGCTTTATTTTCACCATGTACTCTTAAATTGATGGAACAACCACCAAAATTATTATGAATAGTCGTAGCGCTGGTCTCTCCAGCAGGGCTAGGTGGTGACACAGAAACCAAGGTGCAGATATGCACAACAACTCCTGCAGAGAAGTGCAATCATTTTCTTGATCTTTTAACTTTGTTTGCAGCATACACACAATCATTCTAAAAATATCATTTTCTCTTGTGTTTGCAGAGCTGAAATGCCACCTTCCGAAGGACCTGTGTGTTGTTCTGCTGCTGGTGGATGGGGAGGACTGGTACCCTCCAGTCTCCTGGGGAATGCAGAGCCCCACACGTCCTCAACTGGAAGGGGAGATCCTGACAAAGTGTTGAGTATCAGAAAAGAATTTGTCAAAGATAAAACACTTCCTTCTGTCTGAACCTCTCAGTTCATCATTTATCTCTGCCGGTGATGTGTGAATGGACCCAGTCAAAATAACCTTTGTGTGTTGTTTGGTCGCTGATTCATGTCCAACTCTTTGTGACCCCATGGACTGTAGCCCACCAGGCTTCTCGGTCCATGGTGTTCTTGTCCATTCAAGAATACTGCAGTGGGTTGCCATTTCCTTCTCCAGGGGATCTTCCTGATTCAGGGATTGAACCTGCATCTCCTGCATTAGCAGGCAAATTCTTTACCACTGAGCCACCTGGGAAGCCCCCAGGAGATCGTATCTCCATACATTTGGCTGTCATGTCTCTGTTGAGTTTCTCTCATGTCTTTGTTTTTGGTAGTCTTGACAATTTCAAGGAGCAGTGGACAGGTATTTCATAGAATGCCCCTCAGGTGAGATGTGTCCCATGTTTTTCTCTTCATTCAAGTGGAATTCTATGTTTTGCGAGGACTGACAAGGTACAGTTTGTTCTTATCATCTGTAACCAGGATACACACCACCAACACAACTCACCACGGCCAGGGCTCACCTGGATTGACTGACTGAGATGGAATTGCTCAGATCCCCTGAAGTACAGCTCAGTCATGTCTGAATCTTTGTGACCCCATGGACTGCAGCACGCCAGGCCTCCCCGTCCATCACCAACTCCCAGAGTTTACACAAACTCACGTCCTTTGAGTCGGTGATGCCATCCAGCCGTCTCACCCTCTGTCATCTCCTTCTCCTCCCGCCTTCAATCTTTGCCAGCATCAGGGTCGTTTCAAATGAGTCAGTTCTTCACATCAGGTGAAATTTAGCATCAATCCTTCCAATGAATATTCAGGACTGATTTCTTCTGGTTGGATCTCCCTGCAGTCCAAGGGACAACGCTCGGGTCTTCTTCAACACCACAGTTCAAAAGCATCAATTCTTTGGCTCTCAGCTTTCTTTATAGCCCAACTCTCACATACATACATGACTATTAGAAAAACCATAGCTTTGACTAGATGGACCTTTGTTGGAAAAGTATTGTCTCTGCTTTTTAATATGCTGTCTAGGTTGGTCATAATTTTTCTTTTAAGGAGCAAGCATCTTTTAATTTCATGGCTGCAGTCACCATCTGCAGTGATTTTGGAGCCCCCAAAAATAAAGTCTGTCACTGTTTCTATTGTTTTCCCATCTGTTTGCCATGAAGTGATGGGACCAGGTGCCATGATCTTAGTTTTCTGAATGTTGAGTTTTAAGATGACTTTTCCACTCTTCTCTTTCACTTTTATCAAGAGGCTCTTTAGTTCTTCACTTTCTGCCATGAGTGGTGTCATCTGCATATCTGAGGTTATTGATATTTCTCCTGGCAATCTTGATTCCAGCTTGTGCTTCTTCCAGCCCAGCATTTCTCATGATGTACTCTCCATATAAGTTAAATAAGCAGGGTGACAATATGCAGCCTTGACATACTCTTTTCCCAATTTGGAACTAGGCTGTTGTTCCATGTCCAGTTCTAACTGTTGCTTCCTGACCTGCATATAGGTTTCTCAAGAGGCAGGTCAGGTGGTCTGATATTCCCATCTCTTTCAGAATTTTCCAATTTGTGTGGTCCACACAATCAAAGGCTTTGGCATAGTCAATAAAGCGGAAGTAGGTGTTTTTCTGAAACTCTCTTGCTTTTTCAATGGTCTAATGGATGTTGGCAATTTGATCTCTGGTTCCTCTGCTTTTTCTAAATCCACCTTGAACATCTGGAAGTTCACGGTTCACGTATTGCTGAAGCCTGGCTTGGAGAATTTTGAGCATTACTTTACTAGTGTCTGAGATGAGTGCAACAGTGCAGTCAGTAGTTTGAGCATTCTTTGAAAATGCCTTTCTTTGGGATTGGAATGAAACCTGACCTTTTCCAGTCCTGTGGCCACTGTGGATCAGGAAGAAAGTGGGCCAGGGGCTTCAGTAAGCACAGAGTAAGTTGCCCCAGTATCTAAAAGGAAATCAACGGATTGGCCCCCCACAGTTATTGATACCCAGGGTTCCTCAGGTGAAATTAGGACAGGAGCTTGTGTGGGGACCCCCAGGCACCTTCAGTCCTGATTGTCTTGAGTCCGACCCCTGAAACCTATGCCCCTGGGGGCAGTCTCTCTTCCAGAGTGGTCCTTTGCAGACCCGACATGGAGCCGGGGGTGGCTTAGATGCCTGAGGGCAATTCTGCTTGAAATGCCCCTCCTTTCCACAGTAATAGCAACCCCATCCCTTTTCATCTGGGTCCCTGTGGGCATTTTTCTCAGGCTGTTTAAGAACGGTTCTCATAGCCACTGCGAGGGTTTCCGCCTGTTCCTTTGTCTTTTTCTGCCTTTCTTTCTTTTTCTCATATTCCCTACTATAATAGATTGTTTGAGCCAGTTGTAACAGAGTATCTAAGGACTGATTTGGTCCATATGCCCATTTTAATAGCTTACGGAGCATATCTGGAGCCGACTGAGTGAGAAATCTATCCTTTTAAGATCCCTTTTCCCTCTTCACTTTCAGGATCAATCTCAGTGAATCTGCGAAGGGCTTCTCGCAGTCTATCTAGGAATTTACCAGGAGCTTCCTTCTCCTCCTGTTCTGTGTTTGCCAGTTTGCCATAGTTTAGAGGCGTAGAACGCGCCTGCCTGAGTCCTTCAAGAATACATCTGATATGGAAGCAACCTAGATGTCCATCAGCAGACGAATGGACAAGAAAGCTGTGGTACATAGACATAGTGGAGTATTACTCAGCCATTAAAAAGAATACATTTGAATCAGTTCTAATGAGGTGGATGAAACTGAAGCCTATTATACAGAGTGAAGTAAGCCAGAAAGAAAAACATCAATACAGAAAGATGGTAACGATAACCCTGTATGCGAGACAGCAAAAGAGACACAGATGTATATAACATACATATGTCTTTTGGACTATGTGGGAGAGGGCAAGGGTGGGATGATTTGGGAGAATGGCAATGAAATATGTATATTACCATATGTGAAATGAATCACCAGTCCAGGTTCAAAGCATGATACAGGATATTCGGGGCTGGTGCACTGGGATGACCCAGAGGGATGGTATGGGGAGGGAGGTGGGAGTAGGGTTCAGGACGGGGGGAAGAAAAAAAAAGAATACATCTGACAAAATGATTCTGATCCTATCTTTCTTTAGCTGTGTTGTAGTCCCATTCTGGTTCTGTAATTGGGACCTCCCGATTCCCAGTGGGGAGGGCGGTTATCTCATCCTCCGTCTTCCCTGCTGATTTATTACCAAACCATTCATCTCCATAAGCAACCACTTTTCCCCAAACTTGAGTTTTTAAGTCGGGAGTCAGCGTTTGCCCCAAGATATACATCACATCCTTCCAAGTAAGGTCATAAAGCAGAGTAAACAACTTTAAAGCTCTAATGTATTTTTCTGGGTCCTCTAAATAGTCTCCCAGATCCTCCTTGATTCTTTGTATTTGTTGATAAGAAAAAGGCTTATTAACTCTCATAGACTGATTATTTCTCCCGGAAGGTGCTTCATGAAGAGGCAACAGCTTGTGTGGCTGTTCCTCAGTCTCTCTGGCTGCTCTGCACATATGATCCCAGGGATAGATTGGAAAAACCTGCTTTTCTTTATCTCTTTGTCTCCTGTCCTCCATCTCATCTAGCAAAGTAGGAGGACAGGAGGGAGCTGAAAGAGTTACACCCAAATCTATACCTTTAGGATGTAAGTCTGGCATATTTCACAGAGAGAAAAAGGGCAACACATATGCTACTTCTACCCATTTCCCTTGTTTTCTACAGAACCAGTCTAATTATAAAACAGTATTATACTTAAGAGACCCTCCAACCGGCCACCATTCGCCATCCTCCAATGGATACCGTAGCCATGCAGTATCACATAGGAAGACCAGGTGTGTCTTCTTTAAACCCTGGGGATCAAATCTATCCCAGTTGTTCAGGATACAGTTCAAAGGAGTGAGGCTGGAATTGTTAGCTCCCATCTTGTCCTCAAGAATCCCAGACAAGCCCGCAGGATGAAAGGTTGTTGCTGAACCACGCAAAGACGCCGGGATTCTTGGCCTCTAGAGGAGAAGAATTCAATCCGGGGCCAGAGACGAGGCTTGATCGCTCAGAGCTTTGTGTAATAAAGTTTTATTAAAGTATAAAAAAGATGGAGAAAGCTTCTGACATAGGCACCAGAAGGCATCAGAGTATCCCTTGGGGATGGTCTTGATCCCTGCCTCCTGTACAATGTCACAAGCCTCCAGAGTTCTTCAGGCACTCTATCAGATTTAATCCCTTCAATCTATTTGTCACTACCATTGTATAATTATAAGGGATTTGATTTAGGTCATACCTGAATGGTCTAGTGGTTTTCCCTATTTTCTTCAATTTAAGTCTGAATTTGGCAATGAGGAGTTCATGATCTGAGCCACAGTCTGCTCCCGGTCTTGTTTCTGCTGACTGTATAGAGCTTCCCCATCTTTGGCTGCAAAGAATATAATCAATCTGACTTTGGTATTGACCATCTGGTGATGTCCATGTGTAGAGTCTTCTCTTGTGTTGTTGAAAGAGAATGTTTGCTATGACCAATGTGTTCTCTTGGCAAAACTCTATTAGACTTTGCCCTGCTTCATTCTGTACTCCAAGGCCAAATTTGCCTGTTACTCCAGATGTTTCTTGACTTCCTACTTTTGCATTCCAGTCCCCTATAATGAAAAGGACGTCTGTTTTGGGTGTTAGTTCTAGAAAGTCTTGTAGGTCTTCAGAGAACTGTTCAACTTCAGCTCCTTCAGCGTTACTGGTCAGGTATAGACTTGGATTGCTGTGATATTGAATGGTTTGGCTTGGAAACAAACAGATCATTTTGTCGTTTTTGAGACTACATCCAAGTACTGCATTTTGTACTCTTTTGTTGACTATGATGGCTACTCCACTTCTAAGGAATTCTTGCCCACAGTGGTAGATAAAATGGTCATCTGAGTTAATTTCACCCATTCCAGTCCATTTTAGTTTACTGATTCCTAAAATGTCGATGTTCACTCTTGCCATATCCTGTCTGACCACTTCCAATTTCTCCTGATTCATGGACCTAACATTCCAGGTTCCTATGCAATATTGCTCTTTACAGCATCAGACCTTACTTCCATCACCAGTCACATCCACAACTGGATGTTGTTTTTGCTTTGGCTCCATCTTTTCATTCTTTCTGGAGTTATTTCTCCACTGATCTCCAGTAGCATATTGGGCACCTACCAAATTGGGGAGTTCATCTTTCAGTGTTCTATCTTTTCGCCTTTTCATACGGTTCATGGGATTCTCAAGTGGTTTGCCATTCCCTTCTCCAGTGGACAACATTTTGTCAGAATTCTCCACCATGACACGTCTGTCTTGAGTGTCGCTACACCACATGGCTCATAGTTTCATTGAGATTGACAAGGCTGTGGTTCATGTGATCAGATTGGTTAGTTTTCTGTGATTGTGGTTTTCAGTCTGTCTGCCCTCTGATGGAGAAGGATAAGAGGCTTATGGAAGCTTCTTGATGGGAGAGACTGATTGAGGGGGAAACTGGGTCTTGTTCTAATGGGCAGGGCCATGCTCAGTAAATCTTTAATCCAATTTTGTGTTGATGGGTGGGGCTGTATTCCCCACCTGTTATTTACCTGGGACCAAACTATGGTGGAGGTAATGAAGATAATGGCGACCTCCTTCAAAAGGTCCCATGCAGGCACTGCTACACTCAGTGTCCCCAACCCTGCAGCAGGCCACTGCCAACCCATGCCTCTGCTGGAGACTGCTGGACACTCACAGGCAAGTCTGGGTCAGTCTCTTGTGGGGTACCTGTTCCTTTATCCTGGGTCCTGCACACAAGTTTCTGTTTGTGCCCTCAAGTGTCTGTGTCTCCAGTCCTGTGTAAGTTCTGGTGGCTCTATGGTGGGGTTAATGGCAACTTACTCCAAGAGGGCTTATGCCATACCCAGGTCTGCTTCATCCAGAGCCCCTGCCCCTGCAGCAGTCCACTGCTGACCCGTACCTCTGCAGGAGACACTCAAACACAGTTCTGTCTCAGTCTCTCTGGGGTCTCTGGGTCCTGGTGCGCACAAGGTTTGTTTGAGCCCTCTGAGTGTCTCTGGCAGGTACGGAGTTCGATTCTAAGCACAATTTTGCCCCTCCTACCATCTTGCTAGGGCTTCTCTTGCTTTGCCCCTCTCTTTCTCGAAGGTCAAAGGCCCTTCGACGTGGGGTATCTCCTCACAGCCATTCCAGCACTGCGTAGCCACCACTCCAGCACCTACCCTCTTGCTGGGGCTTCTCTGCCCTTGGACGTCGGGTATTTCCTCACAGTTGCTCCAGTGCAGATTTGTGCATTCTTCTTCATTAAAAAATTCAGTCGCTGATTTATGAATATATTCATGGATATAGAGTCTTGGATATTTGCCCACATAGAGTATAGACTCATGGGTATTTACTTTATATTTTAAGGTTTTATCCAATACTATGTTGTTTAGATAGTTCCAGCTGTGACCATTCGGAGCTCTTCCAGGGTACTCCGTGTCACACTGACACACCCCAGTCACTGTGAGTGTATGTGTATACTTTATTACTTTCTGGCACCACAACACACTCTGGCTACACCTTCCCCTGAGCCCCCTTCCCTTGGGAAATGTTAGTTATAAGTTCTGTCATGGCCTTGGCCCCTCTGTGTAGTAACTCAGGCACCTCCATATACTCTAATCCTATAGAAATGTGTTTGGGAAAGATGCAATACACCAGCATATAGGCCTTAGTGGTTTAATACACATACATACATAGTTCTTTATTGCAAAATTTTGGAGAATTTAGCTATATTGTTAAATAAGGAAAAAGTGCAAAAACAAACAAACAAACAAACAAATTAACTTGACCTATGAAGTTAGAATTTTTGAATAACACAGTAGAAAAAGACAAGATTATTAAGACATATTTGCAGAAACTTTAATGCTTCCCAAGCTACCATTCAAAGGACAAAGGAAATTAAATGTTATAGTAAACGTCAAACTTAAAGTAGAAATGATAAAGAAAAGTTGTGTGTGTGCTTGTGTGTGTTTGATTTTAGAAATCTAGCCAATCACAATTATATTTTTGAAACAAAAGTATGAAACCACCTAACTACAGGGAAAGAAGTTACTGGAATTTGGTTCACAGTGGAAAATTTTCAAGGCTGTCTGTAAGATTACTGATCATGGAATGCTTTTTGTGAGAAACATTTAAAATTGACTAACATCATCTCAAGGCCATGTCTGTTCACACTAAGTTTGTAAGTGAAAGGTTGTTGTTGAATCACGCAGACACCAGGATTCTTGGCCCCCGGAAGAGATGAATTCAATCCGGGGCCAGAGACGAGGCTTGATCGCTCAGAGCTTTTGTGTAATAAAGTTTTCTTAAAGTATAAAGGGATAGAGAAAGCTTCTGACATAGGCATCAGAAGGGGGCAGAAGAGTACCCCCCTGCTAGTCTTCAGCTGGATGTTATATAGTCACTAGCAGTCTGTTAATGAAAGAAAGGACTATCTTAAAATTCAGAATGGCACCAGGCCCCTCACCCATAAGATGTATTTTGGGATAATCTTGGCACCAAATGGTCTATCCTGGGCCATAAAATGATTAACTTGAATTTTGAAGAAGGGCAGTGAAGTGAGGGAAGTCGCTCAGTCGTGTCCGACTCTTTGCGACCCCATGGAGTGTAGCCTACCAGGCTCCTCTGTCCATGGGATTTTCCAAGCAATAGTACTGGAGTGGATTGCCATTTCCTTCTCCAGGGGATCTTCCCGACCCAGGGATCGAACCCAGGTCTCCCACATTGTAGACAGAGGCTTTACCGTCTGAGCCACCAGGGAAGGGCAGAAGAAGGGCAGACCACCATACAAATAGTTTCATTTACATAGATTAGGGGAACAATGTCTGAGTATAACATACTGGTTTGTCAAGTAGGTTCCGAGCCAAGAGGGGGAACCGACTTGAAGACAGAGTTTGGGGTAAATGCATAGTACATTAGCATAGCTTAAGACAAACATTTCCATAAGAAAAAGGCATTGGTTATCTCTAGGTTTGAGAATAGTTAACTTCAGGCGAAACCAGGTGTCATTATGGCAACACAGTATTTTAAGAGAAACCTCTTTTTAAATTTGTATAGAGAAGGAAAAAATAATGCTAGTTTGTTTCCTCCTGCCGCTTAAGAGAGATAAAATTGTGTGACACTTGCAAGCTATTTCCTCTGTTTGGAGACCCCTGGCCTTCCTGCCTGTTACCCTCTCATAAGTGTTTTGAAATTAATCACCCACATTACACCTACACTCAGGGTGACCATGTGTATTAGTGTGATTATTAATATCACCTCCTCTTGCTCTCAGAAGTGTGCTGGTTTGGACAGAAAATTACAACAAATTACACATCTGTCTAACCCTCACTTATCCCAGAGCTGACCTTTTTTTTTTTTTTTTTTAGCATGTAGTAAAAGGCACTTGTACTGAAAGAATGTTGATCTAAAGTGTTTACCCTGAAGTGTGGTGCTATGTGCTCTGTCGCCTCAGTTGTGTCGACTCTGTGACCACCAGACTGTAGCCCGCCAGGGTCCTCTGTCCATGGGTTTTCCAAGGCAAGAATACTGGAGTGGGTTGCCCTTTCCTCCTCCAGGGGAACTTCCCAAAAGACCTACAGTAAATCCTCTAAACCATTGCTTAATGTAAATAGTTCTTAAAATTGATTAAAAAAAAATTGCAGACATATATTATCAATAGTCACTAAATATTATTACCATCATCAGGCCTGTTTTCTTTTTTTAATTGAAGTATAGTTGACTTACAATACTGTGTTAGTTTTAGATGTGCAGCAAAATGATTCAGTTATACACATACATTTTTTTTTTTAGATTTTTTCCATTAAAAGTTATTATAAGATATTGAATATAATTCCCTGTGCTCAACAGTAAATCGTTGTTTTTATATTTTAACTAATCTCAAACTCCACATTTATTCCTTCCCCCTTTTCCCCTTTGGTAGACACAAGTTTGTTTTCTATGTCTGTGAATCTATTTCCATTTTCTTAGTGAATTCCTTTGTATCATATTTTAGATTCTACATATAAATGATATCATATAATATTTGTCTCTGACTCCTTCACTTACTATGACAATCTCTCGATCCATCCATATTGCTTTGTGAATGTGTGCTAAGTCGCTTCAGTTGTGTCTGACTCTTTGTGACTCTATGGACTCAAGCCTACCAGGCTCCTCTGGTCATGAAATTCTTAAGGGAGGAATACTGCAGTGGGTTGCCATGCCATCCTCCAGGGGATCTTCCCAACCCAGGGATTGAACCTGTGTCTCTTAGGTCTCCTGCATTGTCAGGAAGGTTCTTTACCCCTAGTGCCACCTGGGAAGCCCCTCATGTTGGTGCAAATGGCATTATTTCATTCTTTTTGATGGTTGAGTAATATTCCACTATATACATGTACCATTTCTTCTTTATCCATTCATCTGTTGATGGAAACTTGGGTTGCTTCCATGTCTTCATCAAGCCTGTTTCCTTGATATTGTTTTTTGGCTGTGCCATGTAGCATGTGGGATCTTAGCTGCCCAACCAGGGCTGGAACCCATGCCCCCTGGAGTGGAAGTGTGAAGTCCTAATCACTGGACTACCAAGGAATTCCTGTTTTCCTGATTTTACTTGTAGGTTAACTTCAGTACCTTTGAACTGCAATCAGATTTTTATTATCTAGAAGATGCTTTTAAGACATCTGTAAGCCTATAGAACTCTAGGGGGAACTTCTTTGTACAAAGGGGTCAGTAAAATGTGAATGATTTTGTGCTCAGAAATGTGCTAAAGGTAAATCAAACCAGCTAAAATTTTTCACGGAACATCGTGTCCCCAACACCTCAAGGATACTAACAATGGCTGATTTTGACATGTTTTTGATATTTTGATATGTTATTCAGCATATATCCTGTCTGCAGTCTCCTCTTTGTCCAGAACATCCCCTAGTTCAGCCTCAGACTAATCCTCCCCAAAGCCCACCCAATCCTGGCATCTTCCTTCCTTCCTTCCCCCTAACTCCCTAAAGTGAAGTCGCTCAGTTGTGTCCGACTCTTTGTGACCCCATAGACTGTAGCCTACCAGGCTTCTCTGTCCATGGGATTTTCCAGGCAAGAGTACTGGAGTGGGTTGCCATTTCCTTCTCTGGAGGATCTTCCTGACCCAGGTATCGAACCAGGGTCTCCCGCATTGTAGGCAGATGCTTTACTGTCTGAGCTACCAGGGAAGCCTTTAAAGCCTTTAGTCACCTAGTCGTGTCCATCTCTTTGTGACCCTATGGACTATAGCCAGGCTGCTCTGTCCATGGGCTTCTCCAGAGAAGAATACTGGAGTGGATTGACATTCCTTCTCCAGGGCATCTTCCTGACCTAGGGATCAAACATGGGTCTCCTGCATTGCAGGGGGATTCTTTACCATCTGAGCCACCAGGGAAGCTCTAGAGGTGACAAATTCCACAAGGACCTGTTCCCCACCCCCCACTGCCCCCAGCCTGCCCTGCTGCTCCTCCATCCCGGAGTCTCTTCACTTCAGGCACGCTGACCAGAGCAGCTCTCCAAAATGGAGAGCCTCAGTCTTCATGGTTTCTCTTTATTGGCATCGCTGAAGCACCAAAATCATGGAGGAATTTACATTACTGAGAGGTATTCATTTAAAATTTTTATTTGGTAAACTTCCTAGGAAAGTGAAAAACAATCACTTCTTTCCCCTGTTTTCCCTGCCTAGAGGCAATTTACTGTTACCCCATCTTCATCACTGAGGCCAGCAATGGGGTTCGTGTAAGCCTGTCCTTGGAGGAGTGGGCCTAAACCCTGCCATGCAGAGAGCAGTAAGTCTGAATCCACATTCAAAAACATCTTTGCAAGACCAGAGTATGGAGAAGGTGGGAATCTTCTAAGGAAAGCTCCTGGTCATTAATAAGATAACCCTTCAACATGATAAAATTCCAGAAAATGGCCTTACAGAACTGAAAAGATGACAGTGGCGGTTTAATCCTCAGTTTCATTGTTGTACTCCCTCCTCCTCTCCTGTCTGAGTTTCTTTCCATGCATGTCTGTTCACCTAGGAATCTTGGTGACACCTGGCTGTTGGCATTCAGACCATTTATTTCCTTGTAATCACAGCCTTCGTGGGCCACAAACATCCAACCTTCTAAGCACACAGATATCCTACTGTGCTTTACAAGAGGAAATGTATTCCTATAAATAATTCCTATTATTCCACAATTAACCATTGGAATAATATTTATATTTTCTGAATGAGTTGCATGAAGGCAAACTTTTCCCCTTACCTGTTCTCTTTTTCTTTTTAAAATGATATTAAGATAACTTAAATCACTGGAGGGAGCTTTGTGAAGTCAGAAAGCCTGGGTTTCTCTCTTCATTTTACCTCTGACTAGTTGTGATACTGTAAGCACGCCGTGTAATAGTCTCATTAGAAGATCCTATGGAGAAAGGCAGGAGCAGGAAGCCATCTGGTGTGTAAGGCATCTGCTGGTTGAAAAAGTTATGCAGTCAAAAATAATCTCAGTAGGACGACTCTTGAAATTAGGCATCTGGGCAAACACGCTGCCTAGTGGCCAGCCCAGGAGAGGGCTATATTCCCAGCCTCTGCACAAAGATCAGGACAGGGTAAAAAGCCATGAAAACCACAGCTCTGGTGTGGGGCTGATAGGAGAGGATTGACAGGTTTGGTTTCAAAATGACCTAAAGATAGAGGAATGATCAATAATTGTCATGATGCCTCTTGACAGATTTGAACAGAGTGTGGAGCGTGGGGGTGGGATGAAGAACCGTGCATGTATAAAAAGGGGTGCCTGGGTGAGAACATGATTGGCAATGCCAGCTATGGCCCAGGATCTGGAAGATGTAGACAATCCCAGATGGATGTTAATAATATAGTGCTGTGTTCATTCCAAACTACAAGAAGTATAAAAAAAAGCTTTCAAGTTCATTTTTCCCATCATTTAACTACAGAAAGTTTTAAATATACATAAAAGTTGAAAGAATTTTACAGTATAAACTTGTATACCCACAACCTAGGTTTTACCATTAACATATGATTATGCCTGCTTTATTGATGCCTCTACCATCCGTCAACCCATCTTATTTTTCGATGCATTTCAAAGTAAGTTACAGGAATCAGTACACTTTCCCTAAATTCAATATTGTTTACAGTTTTTTTAAGGTAGAATGTACACACAATGAAATGAACACTTCTGAAGTTCTATGAATTTTGACAAATGCATACACCTAGGCATTCCAGGGTGTGGAATATTTTCTTCACTTGAGAAACTCCCCTTACTCATCTGCAGTCAGTCTTTGTCCCTGCCCATCCAGAGGCAGTCACTATCTTTATTTCTACTTCCAGGTTATTCTTCCCTGTTCCAGAACTTCATGTAAAAGGAATCATACAATTTGTACTCTTCTGTGTCACTCACCATAATATTTTTGAGATCCGCACCACACCCCCACCAACTCCACCAGTAGTTGTGTGTATTCCTAGCTTGTTCTTTGTTGTTGTTGTTGATTAATGTTCCATTTTATGAAAACATTAAGCTTGTTTTCCATTCTCTTATGGATAGACACTTGGCTGTTTTGGGTTATCCTGAATAAAACCACTAGGATATACAAGTATTTTGAGGATGTGCATTTTCATTTCTCTTGGGTTATATGCAGGAGGAGAATTGCTAGAGTAATTCTGAAGGACACATGGAATCATTTTACAAAGTGGTTGCTCCAATTTCACATTCCCACAGCAAGGTCTGAGGGCTCCAGTTACTCCTCATGCTTGCTAGCATTCTCAGTGATACCTTGTGGTATGTGCTTCGTTCAGTTGTGTCCGACTCCTTTGCGAATCCATGGGCTGTAGCCCACCAGGCTCTGTCCATGGGATTCTTCAGGCAAGAATACTGGAGTCGGTTGCCATTTCCTTCTTCCAGGGATCTTTCCAATCCAGAGATCAAACCCAGGTCTCCTGCATTGCAGGTGGATTCTTTACAGTCTGAGCTACCAGAGAAGCCCAAGAATGCTACAGTAGGTAGTCTATTCCTTCTCCAGGGGAATCTTCCCAACCTAGGAATCGAACCAGGGTCTCCTGCTTTGCAGGTGGGTTCTTTACCAGCTGAGCTACCAGGGAAGCACCACAGGGACACCTTACATGATTTTAATTTACATATTCCTAATGACTAGTGAGGAGAAGGCAATGGCACCCCACTCCAGTACTCTTGCCTGGAAAATCCCATGGATGGAGGAGCCTGGTAGGCTACAGTCCATGGGGTCGCTAAGAGTTGGACACGACTGAATGACTTCACTTGCACTTTTCACTTTCATGCATTGGAGAAGGAAATGGCAACCCATTCCAGTGTTCTTGCCTGGAGAATCCCAGGGATGGGGGAGCCTGGTGGGCTGCCGTCTATGGGGTCGCACAGGGTCGGACACGACTGAAGCGACTTAGCAGCACCAGCAGCAATGACTAGGGACACTGGGCAGCTTTTAATGAGATTACTAACCAATCATATCTTCGTGACATATGTATTCAAACCTTCTATCTGTTTATTCACTGAGATATTTATATCCCAGTTGTAGATATAAATATGGAGTCTTTCCTTTATCCTTAATACCAGTCCATCCTCTGATTGATATGCTTCCTCAGTTGGTGGTTTGCTTATTCATTTTTTAAAAAATATATTCATTTATTTGTCTGCCTTGGGTCTTAGTTGCAGCATGTGGGATCTAGTTCCCCAGTTAGGGGATCACACCTGGGCCTCCTGAATTGGGAGTTCAGAGTCCCAGCCACTGGACCAACAGGAAGTCCTGCTTATTCATTTTTAAAAGGTGTCTTTTAATAAGAAATTTTTTATTATAATTAAGTCCAGGTTATCAGTTTTCCTTTTAACATTTTGTTTTTAATGATTACTTTTTTCCTATTATTATTATTGTTTCTTTTTTTTTTTTTTTTTTTTAGGAAACATTTATCTACCCTCAAGTCAGAAAACTAGCCTCCTATGTTTCCTCCTGAAAATTTCATGGTTTGAGCTTTTACATTTTGGTGTATGGTCCACCTCAAAATAATGTTTGTATATGGTGTGAGATAGGGATCACGCTTTATTTCTACCACCACCCCCCACCAAATATCAAGTTGTTTTAGTACCATTTGATGAAAAGATTGTCCATTTTTCCAAAGTTTTTGTTTTCTTTGCTGAAAATCAAATAAGCCTATAAGCTTGGGTCTGTTTTTCTTCTCTGTATTCTGCCCTGTTGGTATATTTATTGATCCTTATTTGAGTACTACAGTCTTTTGAAAGCTGTAGGTTTGCAGTATGTATTGAAGTCAGGTGGTGTAAGTTCTCCAGTTTTAGTCTTCTTCAGACTCTTCTAGGTCCTTTGATTTCCATATAAACTTAAGAACTTGCTGGTCAATTCCTATAAAAAAGACTATGAGATTATAATTAGGGTTGTCATGAATTTCATTTACTTTTTAATGCAAACATGTTGGATTTTTTTGAGTATTTTATTTTATTCTGACTTTGCTTTTAACTAGAACATAAAGAAAATAGAATATAAAATTTTAGAAAGGATCAAAGTGATTAAATGGCTTCACACTAAGAAAGAGAACAGAGTATAGGAATGGTTTGGGTTGTGTCCCTAAGATGCACATTTTCTCTCAATTTTTGCCTAGTAATTTGCTAACTGCTTGGTGATTCTTATATACATGTTATACAAGGCACAAAACAACCACCCAGCTCAGTCTGACTTTGCTTCTAATATTGTTTACCAATTCTCCCCTGGTTCTTATGCTAGGGATAATAATAGAGTGTATACCTACATGATTCAAACATAAATGGAAGGACTTCCCTGCTGGTACAGTGGATAGGAATCTGCCTGCCAATGCACAGGACCCAGATTCAATCCCTGGTCCAGGAAGATTCCATGGAGTCACAGAGTCAGACAGGACTGAGCGACTTTGACTTACACTTTCATTACAGGCCAGGGATTTTTTTTGTTGGTGTTGTTGAGTCACTAAGCTGTTTCCAACTCTTTTTGATCCCATGGACTGCAGCATTCCAGGCCTCCCTGTCCTTCACTTTCTCACAGAATTTGCTCAAACTCATGTCCATTGAGTCAGTGATGCCATCCAACCATCTTGTCCTCTGTCATCCCCTTCTCCTCCTGCCCTCAATCTTTCCCAACATCAGGGTCTTTTCCAGTGAGTCGCCTCTTTACACCAGGTAGCCAGAGTAGCCAGAGTATTTGGAGAAGGCGATGGCACCCCCCTCCAGTACTCTTGCCTGGAAAATCCCATGGATGGAGGAGCCTGGTAGGCTGCAGTCTATGGGGTCGCTAAGAGTCAGACACGACTGAGCGACTTCACTTTCACTTTTCACTTTTATGCATTGGAGAAGAAAATGGCAACCCACTCCAGTGTTCTTGCCTGGAGAATCCCAGGGATGGGGGAGCCTGGTGGGCTGCTGTCTATGGGGTCACACAGAGTTGGACACGACTGAAGCAACTTAGCAGCAGCAGCAGCAGCCAGAGTATTGGAGCTTCAGCTTCAGCATCAGTCCTTTCAGTGAATATTCATGGTTGATTTCCTTTAGGATTGACTGGTTTGATCTCCTTGCAGTCCAAGGGACTCTCAAGAGTCTTTGCCAGCACCACAATTCAAAAGCATCAATTCTTTGGCTCTCAGCCTTCTTTATGGTCCAACTCTCACATCCATACACGACTACTGGAAAAACTAAAGCTTTGACGAGATGGAACTTTGTTGGCAAAGTGATGTCTGCTTTTTAATATGCAGTTTAAGTTTGTCATAACTTTCCTCTTTTCATGGCTTCAATCACCGTCCACAGTGATATTAGAGCCCAAGAAAATGAACTCTGCTACTATTTCTATTTTTTCCCCATCTATTTTCCATGAAGCAATGGGACCGAATGCCATGATCTTATTTTTCTGGATGTTGAGTTTTAAGCCAGCTTTTTCACTCTCCTTTCTCACTGTCATCAAGAGGCTCTTCAGTTCTTCCTTGCTTCCTGTCATTAGGGTGGTGTCATCTGCGTATCTCAGGCTGTTGAGGAATTTTGGCATATACGTTTTTGCCTCATTTGACCTGCTGAGGATCATGTGGTGTCAGCATGATTATGAAACCCATTTTCCATTATAGGAAGCTGAGGTTCAGATATGAAGTGATTCACCCCTGGAATTTGAATCTCAGCTTGTTTGACTTCAGAGCCTGAGTACTGTCTATTCCATCACCCAATACAAAGAGGTTCTGTTCACAGAAGACCCTATCTCACAATATTATATGCAGGGCTCTCCAGCCTTCCAGGACCCCAAGCTTTGAGGAAAGACTCAACTTCTGTCTGAGATCTTGGAAACAGTGAATTTACCATCCCTCCTGCCTCCCACTAGATATCTTCTTTCTTTCTTAGCTACCTCCTCTCTCTGGTGAGTTTGGATCAGAGTTAGGGGGATCAGAGTTAGCGACAAGAGATAAATGAAATGATGCCAGGCAAGGGCAACCTTCAGGGTAGAAAACTGTTGTGTTTTGGAGGCAGTATCTAAGCCTCCAAAGCTGTTGGCCGGATCCCCAAGCATGAGGAGCACCGTGGCAGTGTGTTTCTCCCTCCTGCCCAGAGGAGCCCCTTGTCTTTCTGCTGGGCTGGGGCACCCTGGAGCATCCACAAGCCTACACAGAGGTGTCCAATTAGTCTTACTCAGTGTAGCTGGCATGGATCATCCAGAATTATTCCGCTTTGCTCAGCTATGGAATTACCATTTCTATTTCAACTGGCAGCAGCTTGTCTCCCTTCCCAGATACATTTCCATCTTAACAAAGCTCTTAATCTGCCAGGCCTTTGCCTAGCATTTTCCAACCTTCTCCCACTATAGGTAGAATAAAGCCCTACTCCTTGCCAGGGCCCTGCAGGCCTCCCGGAATCTGATCCAGCCCTCCCGTCCCCTGGCCCCTTCCTTCCCTCACTCTTTTTCATTTTCTGTGATCTGGCTCCTTCTCATCATTGGAGCTCAGCTTATCTGAATCTCAGCGGGCCTTTGCTCTCTCTCAGCCTTGCACAGCTTCCTCCCACCCTCTCTGGCTCCCATTTTATCACATTGCCCTTTCTAGTTTTCCCAGAGAAAGAACATTTCACAGGCAGAAATCATGCTTTAGATTGATGTGTTCATTTGTTCATTTTGTTTTCTGATTCTCTCCTGCCATCAAAACATAATCATTATTAATATTTGGGAGAGTGTTTTCCAGGATTTTTCTTCTTGGCCTCGAGGCAGGTGGGATCTTCTTAGCTCCCTGACAAGGGATCCAACCCACCATCCACTGCATTGCTGCATTGGAAGGCAAAGTCTTTTTTTTATGGTCTCTTATTATGAGTCTTTGGTTTATTTAATTCCAGATATTCTTATTTTAACATACGAGAGTCCTTAAAAAGATGGAATTTTTTATTATTGCAGGCATTTTTACCCAGATGAGTATTTTATAGTAGAAAAATGACCACTTGCACAGAGAGTTTAGCAGTTTAGAGTTTAGTAGTAGATAATAGGAGTACAATTGCTTCTAGTTAAACAGATAACTATAATACAATAGACTTACTTGTGAAGCTAAACTCATAATTGGTCTCAACTGTAGGGAACTCAATTGTTGCCCTTACGGATGTGCTCTTTAGTCATCTGTTATATTTCTTCCTCTGGGAAATGGACTCCATGAGTTTATTACTGGGATCTCCGATACTAGAACTGGAATGAGACCATTCTGGGAATTTGATGAAATCTATAAAAATTCTTCAGGAAAAATGTGCACATATAAATGCATTCATTTATATAAATATAAAATATATTTATATTCATTTCTAAATATAATTGGAAGGCAAAGTCAACCTGTGGACCTCCAGGGAAGTCCCCGGTTTTTTTCTATGCATATATTTTAATGAAATTTAGAGTATTCTGTACATATTTTTACACTGGAAAATTATTTTTACTCAAAATGTTATGTAGATGTTTAGATATATCACAGAAATGATGAATGATCTGAAAAGGAAAGAACCAATACATGTGTGTGCATGGGATGAAGCAAGTACCTATCAAGTGGGGAGTTGGTTTCATTAACCATCCAAGATAGTTTTACTGGAAATCTCATGCTGTTGGTGGGAGTGAAAATTGGATCAGTCTTTCCAGAAAATACTTTTTTAAAATTGATTAATCTATTTTAATTGGAGGCTAACTACTTTACAATATTGTGGTGGTTTTTGCTATACATCTACATGAATCAGCCATGGGTGTACATGTGTCCCCCAGCCTGAACCCCCCTCCCATTCCCCTCCCCACCCTAACCCTCTGGGCTGTCCCAGTGCACCAGCTTTGAGTCCCCTGCTTCATGAATTGAACTTGGACTGACCATCTATTTCACATATGGTAATGCCGGGAGCCGGCCTATTGCATATTGAGTGCATATTGCGTATTGAGTGCAGCACCTTCACAGCATGATCTTTCAGGGTCTGGAATAGCTCAACTGAAAGTCTATCACTGCCAGGAGCCAGCGTGAGGAGCTCCACCCATGACAAAGGTCATGAGGAAGGAGGCTCGGCATACGCAAAGGCGGGATTGAGCCTCAGGAGTCCCCCTGGAAATTCTTGAGCATCTACCCCCAAAACCAGAGTCTGCCTACTTTCTGCTTTGTGCTTTCACCTACACCTCTGACTTTACAGGGGGCTGTCCCCCACTACCTCTCTCTGAAAAAAGAGTTAGCTTACAGCTCCAGTTAATAATTCCTGGGTGTGACAGTGTTTCAACCTACAAACTCCTTTGGAAGTCCTCTAGCCTGCCGGAATAGGTTTTTCCGGCCACATATGATTGTCCAGAGCCTCCCAACTGTGAGAGGCATGAGATGTTCTAAACTGTCTAAATACAGATTCCTTTGAGCAGTTAAAAGATTGATTAGAAATTGTATTGGTGAAGGGATTTTCACTTGTCGGGCCAATGTTTGCTGCTAAATTTCCATATCCCTTACCTGCTGTGTCCCTGGCAGTGTATTGATTAATATAATTGGTATAAGTAGTAGCTTTAATGTTTGTAACCTGGGACCCTTGAGTTAATTCTTTTTCTTGTTATAGCCCACCACACCTTTGCTCTGTAGGAATGCAACTTTATCTAATGCTTTTGGAGGGTGGCTCCTGACCAATCACCTTTAGAGAAAAATAAGTTTTCTGAAGAAAGGGTCTTAAAATGTTAACAGGCTTCCGGGCCAGAAGATGATGCAAATCACCTAAGCTTTTGCATATGATAAGTTTGCAGGAAGAAAGCCTGGCTTGCTGCATGACTCTACCCCCTTCCCCTATTATCCTCTATACATAACTTAAGGTATAAAAACTACTTTGGAAAATAAAGTGCGGGCCTTGTTCACCGAAACTTGGTCTCCCCATGTCGTTCTTTCTCTCACCTTCTGGCTGAATTATTCAGCCTCTTTTCTCCACTGAATTTCCTCACTGAGCTATCCTTATTTCAGCCTCTTTTCTTCACTGAATTTTCCTACTGAGCTATCCTTATTCTATTACTCTTTATATCCTTAATTAACGTTTAATTAAGCAGTTGTTTCCTGATCCTCGCCGACGCTGTCCCCGCTTCAAATTCCCTGGATCCACCGGGGCTGGACCCCAGCATGGTAATATACATGTTTCAATGCTATTCTCTCAAATTATCCCACCCTTGCCTTCTCCCACAAAGTACAAAAGTCTGTTCTTTACATGTGTGTCTCTTTTCCTATCTTACATATAGGGTCGTTGTTACCATCTTTCTAAATTCCATATATATGCATTAATACACTGTATTGGTGTTTCTCTTTCTGACTTACTTCACTCTGTGTAACAGGCTCCGGTTTCATCCACATCATAAGAACTGACTCAAATGCATTCTTTTTTATAGCTGAGTAATATTTCTTTGTGTATATGTACCACAACTTCCTTATCCATTCATCTGCTGATGGACATCTAGGTTGCTTCCATGTCATAGCTATTGTAAACAGTGCTGCAGTAAACACTGGGGTACATGTGTCTCTTTCAAATTTGATTTTCTTGGTGTGTATGCCCAGCCGTGGGATTGCTGGATCATATGGCAGTTCTATTTCCAGTTTTTTAAGGAATCTCCACACTATTTTCCATAATAGCTGTACTAGTTTGCATTCCACCAACAGTGTAACAGTGTAAGAGGGTTCCCTTTTCTCCATACCCTTTCCGGATATTTATTGTTTGTAGACTTTTTGATGGCAGCTATTCTGACCAGCGTGAGATGGTACCTCATTGTGGTTTTGATTTGCATTTCTCTAGAGAATAATTTGAACTTGTATCAAAATTTCAAAAATTGACATCCTTTGAACCAGGGTAAACTCAAGCCTAGGAATTTAACCATAGGAAATAATGGGAAAATTACAAAATTACTCATCGTGTCTTGGTTTATGAGAGTGAAAATAAGAAACAACAACTTATTTACTTCACAATAAAGGATCAATCTGGAAAATTTTAATCTAGGCCTGTGTGTGTGTTCAGTCTTGTGTCTTGTCCGGCTTTTTGCAACCCTATGGATTGTAACCCACCAGGCTTCTCTGTCCATGGGATTCTCCAGGCAAGAATACTGGAGAGGGTAGCCATGCCTTCCTTCAGGGGACCTTCCTGACCCAGTGATCGAACCTGCATCTCTTGCGTTTCCTGCTTGGCAGGCAGATTCTTTACCACTAGAGCCACCTGGGACATCCGCTAGACAAAGCAGTGGGTTTTTGTTTTTGCTCATGAGTATCTTCTGACACCTAACGAGAACTTGAAAGCCAACATTGTTCTTTCTTCAGACTTTTATTGTTCAAGAGTGCTGATTTGCATTTCTGTTATTTATTATTTTCTCAAACCTATTTCATAAGAAAAATGAATGCTTATAAGCCAAGCATCTTCATTTTGTGACTTATTTCTGGAAGGCAAAGATATCTTCATCTAACCCTTGCCTTTCCTTATGAGTTTTTTGTTTCATTTTATTTTCTTTCAGTTCTGCTACATCAATAGACAAAGCTTGAAATATTAGATTCAGGATCTCTTTGTTGGAGAAACAAACTAAACATCTCCTTTAGCGCCATAGCCCATGAAGCCCCTTGGGGGACAATGTCACCATCTTCCTGCTCATGACTGTTGAGGGCAATAGTCGTATGTTATTACTAAATCTTCTGAGTTGACTGGTTCTGGGGAGGAAGAGAAAGGTGTAAATGTTTGAATCTTCCCTGCATCTAATGATCCAACAGTGTCACATCAGCTCAGTGCATCCATGAGTCAGTCCATTTGAATAGAGAATGGGGTTCTGGGAATTAAAGCTGTTGGGAGCGTCAAGTTTGTACATGAGAATAATCTTCTGAACTTAAAAATATGTCTAGAGGAATGGAGTTCACTTGTATATATCCTTGATGATTGCACTGAATGACAATCACATTTTCATGCTGGTATAGACTTGTGGGGACTTCCCTGGTGGCTCAGTTGGTAAAGAATCCACCTACCAATGCAGATTTGGGTTCAATCTCTGGGTTGGGAAGATACCCTGGAGGAAGAAATGGCAACCATTTCCTGATTATCCAGGTTGGAGGTCACCCAGGGCTTCTGCTTCTCCTCCTGGTTCTGCCTCTGTTTTAAAGCATTTGCCAGTTGTACCTAAGATCACTGGAAGGTGACTCATCAGCCAGTCAGTTTTGTCCTCTTTACTGGATTTAGAAGAGTCAGTGGGAAGGAGTTTGTTTGTTTTCCTCTCAAGTTAATTTATAATATTTCAATGTATATGTGTCTCTTCTCTATCTCACCAGCATAGATTCATAGCAATATATTACCAGAAATCTCACAATAATCTGATTCTAAATAATATTATTCATTACTGTTCTTCCTCCTATAAAATAAGTGAAAGAAATAGAAGATAGTATGCTGCAAGCTTGTTCATAAGTATATGAAATTGCTTTGCACCACCACAGCCTGGGGTTGGGAAGATTCCCTGGAGGAGGGCATGGCAACCCACTCCAGTATTCTTGCCTGGAGAATTCCATGGACAGAGGAGTCCATGGGGTTGCAAAGAGTCAGACACAACTGAGCGGCTAAGCAAAGCACAGCACAGCACCACAGCCTGGAGACTGTTTTTATCACTGTGCCCAGTAACTGCACGACTCAACAGATATGAGTATGAGTAAACTCCAGGAGATAGTGAAAGACAGAGGAGTCTGGTATGCTTCAAACTATGGGGTCGCAGAGAGTCAGACGGGACCGAGCAACTGAACAACAGCAATAGCTGCAGGATGTGAAACCAGTGGCCCTTCTCTGCCCTTCACGTTCTAACAGCGGATGAGGATGCTTGGTCACCTCCTTTCCGTGAAGCCCCTTCTTCCCCTGCGCTTCCAGGATGTCATGTCTTCCTCTCATCTCTTCTGCTGTCCCTCTTCATCTCTCTGAACTTGAATCACACCTCTGTCACACCCAGGCTCATTGGCATCAGACACCAGTTCCACAGTCCCATTCCCAAATCTTTATTTTTAGCTCAGACTTTTGTTCTAAAGTCTAGTTATATATTCAATGTTTTTGTTTTGTTTTAAATCTTGGTGTCACCCTTTTTCTAAAATTAGTTAACCAATTTATTTTGACTGTGCCACAAGGCATGCAGGATCTTAGTTCCCCGACCAGGGATCAAACCTGCTCCCTACATTGGAAGAGCATAATCCTAACCACTGGACCACCAGGGCAGTTCCCTATATTCAGTGTTTTATGTGAATTCTCAAAAATGTGCCCAAACACACTCTTGGTCCTCCAAAACCCCCGCACCCACCAACTTAATCTTCCAGTTGACTTTTCCCCAGACTCCACTGATCCTCTATTCTTTTTTTACTGTCACCCCTCAGATTCAATCACCAGGAGATTCTCTTGGTGCTATCTTCAAAAGATCGAGAATCTGACTGCTTCTCATCCCTCCCTTCCTATACTCTGGTCCAAGACACCACCATCTTCTTCATGAGACTACTGATGCTTAACTCTTCTGCCTGCTTGCTCTCCCCTGCTCCCCCAACCAATCTACTATTGATGCAGCAATTGAGTGTCATTTTATAGTTCTACTCTAAGTACCTGGTTCCTCTGCTCAGAGCCTCCAATATCATTTGTCTCAGAGTGAACTCTTCTCCGGCAAAACCCACACCACAAGATTCAGGTTAAAAAATATGTCACAATATGGACCCAAACCTTAATCCTGGGGTAGGTAGGGAGGATGAACGTGTCAGAGAGTGGAAAGTAGTGCTGGGTTAAAACACAGCTTCCAGCTGTTTGAAATTTTTTTTAAGATTGAATTTTTAAAAATTGGATGATAATTGCTTTACAATGTTGTGTTGGTTTCTCCCATACATCAATATGAATCAGCCACAAGTATACATATGCTACCTCCCTCTTGGACCTCCCGCCCCACGCCATCCTACCCCTCTAGGTTGTTTAACTCTTTGATGGTAGAGTTTTTATATTTCTAGCCAATGATTTTAAGTTTCCACCTGTTCTAGAACTGGGAATCATGATGACTTCCTCATCCCTTTGCTTCTTTTTCTTGAATTTGTCCTTTAGTGACCTAAACACATAGTAAGTCCTTGGAGCCAACCATTGGGTCAGACAACCCATCAGAACCTGTGTCTGGGAGGCATGGCCATGGTTGATGGAGTCACAGAGATTTGCTGTGGATTCTGCTGCCCTCTCTGGGATGGAAATGTTTCTGACTTTGTACGTGTTATTTATTTAATTTGGAATAACTCAGATTTTGCTAAATATGGTGGCAGCTTGCTGCAGTGATGGAGAGGCATCGAGGAAATGGAGCAGTCTTCTATTAGGGTCTTTGGACCTAAAATTACACTGGTGTGAAGTTTCTTTTTTTGAAAATGTACCTTCTGAAAGTAGAAGTGATATTATAAGTCTTTTCAAAAATACATACTCCATATATAAACTTTATGACATTTCTGTATAACTAACACAAAACGTACTGTTTGCATCTACTCTGTTTAAAATATCATGTAACGGGTGAAAGTCTTGCTTTGTGTGTATCTACAAATGTTCCCCTACTTGTCAGAGCAACCTTTTTTTCTTTTTTAACTACAAAAGATGGGGAGAATGGAATGAGAGGTTAGGGTTAGCAGATGTAAGCAATTATTATAGAATACATAAACAATAAGGTCCTACTGTAGAGCATGGGAAACTATATTCAATATCCTGTGATAAAGTACAATGGAAAAAATATGAAAAACAATGTATATATGTGTATAACTGAGTCACTTTGCTATACAGCAGAAAGTAACACAACATTGTAAATCAACTATAATTAAAAAAACTATGAAAGAAATAACTGTTCTCAACATTTCTAGCAACATGAGAGCATGTATAAAGGACTGTGAAGAAAGCTGAGTCCCGAAGAACTGATGCTTTTGAACTGTGGTGTTGGAAAAGACTCTTGAGAGTCCCTTGGACTGCAAGGAGATCCAACCAGTCCGTTCTGAAGGAGATCAGCCCTGGGATTTCTTTGGAAGGAATGATGCTAAAGCTGAAAGTCCAGTCCTTTGGCCACCTCATGCGAATAGTTGACTCATTGGAAAAGACTCTGATGCTGGGAGGGATTGGGGGCAGGAGGAGAAGGGGATGACAGAGGATGAGATGGCTGGATGGCATCACTGACTTGATGGACGTGAGTCTGAGTGAACTCCGGGAGTTGGTGATGGACAGGGAGGCCTGGCGTGCTGCTATTCATGGGGTCACAAAGAGTCGGACACGACTGAGCGACTGATCTGATCTGATACTTTATATATGTAGTAAAAGTACATATATATAGTAAAATTATACATACATATAATAAAGTATATATATAGTAATATATAAGTGTATATATATATATATATATAAGTGTATATATATAGTAAAAGCATATATGTATGTGTGTATATATATGTGTATTTAATCTGTTTCCTTTTTCCCCCCTCTTATTTCAGAGCTCCAGAAGTGACCTCTATTTTCAGCTGAGTGTGTACATTCCTAACACCCTTACTTGTTAGTATGAGTCAGCTGCAGAGTCTGTAACACACACCACAGTCCAGGCGGCTTAAACAACAGAAACTTATTTTCTCACAGTTCTGGAGGCTGGAAGTCCAAGATCAAGGTGACAGCAGGTCTGGCCTCTCTCCTTGCCCTGCAGATGGCCGTCTTCTGGCTGTGTCCTCACATGCCCCTTCTTCCCCCGGGAATCTTTGTGTGTCCACATTTTGTCTTCTTACAGGAACACTGGTCAGATTGGACTGGGACTCACACTAGCAGCCTCATTTTATAATAACTTATCTCTTCAAGGCCCTGACTCCAATACAGGTGGAGTCCAGTGTGCTGGGGGGCGGGGCTCCAGCACATGCATTTGGGGACACCAGTCAGTCCATGAAACTGCGTGTAGACTGAGTGTCTTTTTCCAACATGGGTAGGAGTACAGCCCACACAATCTCACTTAACAACGTACCATGAATCTCTTTCGATGTCTACAGTTTGTCCTTGGCACCGTCTCCAAGTATAGGTGATCAGTAACTTGCTTAACCATCAGGCTGTCAGTGAACACTTAGGTTGCCTCCAGTTACATGGTGTCATATATACTACTGCGTTGAATATCTTTGTAAACATACCTATTTTTTCACTTATGTGATTTATTTCTTTTGTTGTTGTTCAGTCACCATGTTGTGTCTGACTCTTTGCAACCCCACAGACTGCAGCACTCCAGGCTTCCGCATCCTTCACTATCTCCTGGAATTTGCTCAAACTCATGTCCATTGAGTCGGTGATGCCATCCAACCATCCTGTCCTCTGTCATCCCTTTCTCTTCCTGCCCTCAATCTTTCCCATCTTCAGGGTCTTTTCCAGTGAGTTGTCTCTTTGCATCAGGTGGCCAAAGTATTGGAGCTTCAGCTTCAGCATCAGTCCTTCCAATGAATATTCAGGGTTAAGCTCCTTTAGGATTGACTGGTTTGATCTCCTTGCAGTCCAAAGGACTCTCAAGAGTCTTCTCCAGCATCACAGTTTGAAAGCATCAATCCTTTGGCACTCAGCATTCTTTATGGCCCAACTCTCACATCCATACATGACTACTGGAAAAACCATAGCTTTGACTAGACGGACCTTTGTTGGCAAACTGATATCTTTGCTTTTTAATATGCTGTCTAGGTTTGTCATAGCTTT
This sequence comes from Bos grunniens, assembly GCF_055505025.1. Lineage (NCBI taxonomy): Eukaryota > Metazoa > Chordata > Mammalia > Artiodactyla > Bovidae > Bos > Bos grunniens. The sequence continues at coordinate 60,809,463 of NC_141178.1, read as the reverse complement.
CTTTCCAAGGACCAATCGTCTTTTAATTTCAGGGCTGCAGTCACTATCTGCAGTGATTTTGGAGCCCAAGAAAATAAAGTCTGTCCCTGCTTCCACTTTTTCCCCATCTATTTGCCATAAAGTGATGGGACCAGACGCCATGATCTTAGTTTTCTGAATGTTGAGTTTCAAGCCAACTTTTTCACCCTCCTCCTTCACCTTCATCAAGAGGGTCTTTAATTCCTCTTCACTTTCTGTCATTAAAATTGTATAATCTGCATGTCTGAGGTTATTGATATTTCTCCTGGCAGTCTTGATTCCAACTTGTGATTTATGCAGCCTAGCATTTTACATGATGTACTCTGCATATAAGTTAAATAAGCAGGGTGACAGTATACAGCCCTGTTGCACTCCTTTCCCAATTTTGAACCAGTCCGTTGTTCCATGTTCTGTTCTAACTGTTGCTTCTCAACCTGCATACAGGTTTCTCAGGAGACAGGTAAGGTGGTCTGGTAGTCCCATCTCTTTAAGAATTTTCCACAGTTTGTTGTGATCCCCACAGTCAAAGGCTTTAGCATAGTCAATGAAGCAGAAGTAGATGTTTTCCTGGAACTCCCTTGCTTTCTCCAAGATTCAGTGAATATTGGCAATTTGACCTCTGGTTCCTCTGCCTTTTCAAAACCCAGCCTGTACATCTGAAGTTCTCAGTTGATGTACTGCTGAAGTCTAGCTTGAAGAATTTTGAGCATAAACTTGCTAGCATGTGAAATGAGCACAATTGTACAGGAGTCTGAAATTTTCATTCCAATCCCAAAATTGGAATGAAAACCAACCTTTTCCAGTCCTGTGGCTATTGCTGAATTTTTCAAATTTGCTGACCTATTGGGTGCAGCACTTTAACAGCATTATCTTTTAGAATTTGAAATAGCTCAGTCGGAAATTCATCACCTCCACTAACTTTTTTCTTAGTAATGCTTCCTAAGGCCTTCTTGATACCCTGCTCCAGATGAGTGACCACACCATTGTGGTTATTGGGGTCATTAAGACCTTGTTTGTATAGTTCTTCTGTGTATTCTTGCCAACTTGTCTTAATCTTTTCTGTGTCTCATCATAGAATCTTAAATGAGATCAAGGTTGATGTCTGCTCATTCCACTGGGTTTTTCCATGCAGAAAAATGTCTTAGAAACTTTAAATGTCAGTACAAATAAGTCTACTTTATTCTTTTTTAATTTCTTGGAAACTTTAAATGTCAGTACAAAGAAATGTATCTTACTCTTTCTGGTGGTGAAGGTTGTGGCATAGTGTTACACTGTACTTTATTAACTGTTTCTTTGGTGACAAATGTGCAGTGATTTTCAAATTATTTTACATTTACCATAATTTCAAAAAGTTGAATTGTTAGCTTTGTTTTTAATTTTTAGATTTTAATCTATCTGATATTTATTTTTATGTTTAGTATAATACGCTTACTCAGCCATACATTAAACAGCATGTCTTTTCTTTATCAGTTGAAATGCTACTTTATTATATTTTATAATAGTATGCCTAGTTCTTCTCATTTTCTTGTTTTTCTGTTGCTATTCCAAGACAACACTATTTTAATGACTAAATAATTATTAAATGTTTGATTATCTGCTGTAGCAAGTTTTCCCTAAAAGTATTCAGATTGTTCTTGCCAGTTGTTTCATATCCTTAATGAGCTAGACATCACTTGTCAAAATATGGAGTCATTTGAGAGTCTTTAGTTTGAGAGATTAATTTGTTAGAAGCATCGACTTTTTAGAGTATTGAGCCTCCTATAATAATACTGGTGTGTCTCTATTTTTTTTCTGGTTTTCTTTGCTGTCCTTCAATAAAGTTTTCTTTATAATGGCCTTGCAAGTTTATTTTTAGTTACATTCCTAGGTATACTCCTGTTTTGCTCTCATAAATAGGGTTCTCTTCCTATTACTTTTCATAGTAGGCTATAACTGTTACATGGGTTTACCACGTAGCTCAGCTTGTTAAGAACCCTCTTACAAAGTAGGAGACCCCAGTTCAGTTCCTGGGTCTGGAAGTTCCTCTGGAGAAGGGATATGTTACCCACTCCAGTATTCTTGGGCTTCCCTGGTAGCTCAGATGGTATAGAATCTGACTGCAATGCAGGAGACCTGGATTCAATCCCTGGATTGGGAAGATCCCCTGGAGGAGAGCATGACAACCCACTTCAGTATTCTTGCCTGGAGAATTCCATGGACAGAGAAGCCTGGTGGCTGCAGTCCATGAGATCACAAAGAGTCAGACATGACTGAGCGACTAAGCACAGCACAGCATGGCTGTTATATAGGAGGGTTACTGTTTTCTTTGCATGTCTATTTTACTTCTCATTAAGAAACAGACCTGTTCCAAAGAACTTCCTAATTATATGCAAAAAATTATATGGGTCACAAAGAGTTGGACACAACTGAGCAACTTTCACTTTCACTTTGTGTGATCTACTCTATAAATTACTTTCAAAGCTTTAAAAGTTTCAAGAAAGCTTATCATGGTCATTAGGGATCATCGATGGAGCAACTTCACGTGGTCCTTTAAGGAGAGGCAGCTCTCTAAAAATTGTTAGTTATTGTGACTGTTAAGGGACTTCCCAGGTGGCGCTAGTGGTAAAGGATCTGCCTGCCAATGCAGGAGACTCAAGAGATGCAGGTTCAATCCCTGGTGGGGAAGATCCCCTGGAGTAGGGAATGGCAAGTCACTCTAGTATTCTTGCCACATCCGGAGACACTGCAGATGAGATTGCATGCTAGGGGATTTCCTGAAGCTTCTGACAAGTCCAGGAGCTGCACTCACTATGTAGAAGGCCCTTCCCACTTCTCATCTTCTGCTTTCATCACTCCATCCCAACTTACTCTCTCCCTCTTTTTTCTTTTCTTTTTTTTTCAGTAATTTTTATAGGAGCATTCTTGCTTTACAATGCTGTGTTAATTTCTGTGGTACAGCAAAGTGAATCAGTCATATGTGTTTATATATATATTCTCTCCTTTTTGGATTTCCTTCCCATTTAGGTTGCCACAGAGCATTGAGTAGAGTTCACTGTGCTATACAGAAGGTTTCATAAGTTATTTATTTTATACATAGTATCAATAGCATACATGTGTCAATCCCAATCTCCCAATTCATCCCACCTCCCCTTCCCCACCTTGGTATCCATACATTTGTTCTCTATGTCTGTGTCTCTATTTCTGCTTTGTAAATAAGATCATCTAAATCATTTTTCCAGATTCCACATATACATGTTAATATATGATATTTGTTTTTCTCTTTCTGACTTATACTTGCTCTGTATAACTCTAGGTCCATCCACGTTTCTACAAGTGACCTAGTTTTGTTCCTTTTATAGCCGAGTAATATTCTGTTGTATATATGTACCACATCTTCTTTATCCATCTCTCCCTCCCTTTAGGATTCAGCTTACAAGTGCTGCCTTATGGGAAGCCCTCATGGTACTTCCAGAACTGAAGGGGTCAGCTGTCTTCTTTTGCACATACTAAGGAATTTATACACTGTCCATTCCTGATCACCACCTTCTGTAAGAGCTGGTGAGCTCCCACAAGCCTGCCTTTGCTTAGTGAATCTTCTGATCTTGACATTTTCAAAAGAATAACAGTGCTGTACCAGCTGTTATGTAAGTGCCATCTCCTAGCATAATGAACCTCAGAGATGGCATGGCAAATTCCTTCCACTGTTATGTTCAGTGGAATTCCTAGGGCAGTTGCCTTTACCTTTGGTTATCCATCAGTTTGGCTTTACGTAGGGAGAAAAATGGAAACTTTCCCCCAAAGTTCAGTACTGAGCTCAGAATTAACTAACTTTCAACAAGAACTTCCAGGGGAAGGAAGTTAATTTCACTCATTAAGTAGATGAGTTTCCTATAACTATATTTTAAAAATGGAAGACTTCTTTTCCCATGGTACCTAAATAAGGATGAAATGAAGCTCTTCGATCATTTAGGGTTGTCTGTGTGTTTGTTTGCAGGTTTCTGTTGAAAGAAGGATGCACTCTGACAAGCACTGAAAGCTATTGGCAATAGCATGAAAACGATGATTAGTTTTTGAGCTTTCAGGCAAGAATATTGTTGAATTAAAAAACCCAATGCATCACTGTGAGGAAATCTGATTGTTGGAATAATTAGAATAGGCTGAGCTGCCACCCAGCCTCTCAGATGTCCAGGGAAGAAGTGATTTTCCCTCCAGCCTAATTTTTGAATTGTTTTCATTTTTTTCCCCCATAAAACAAGAAACAATTGTGTGACTCAGTTCCAACATTCTTGTATTTATTATCAACATATTTCACCCAGTCTTACCTGGCAGTGTGTCAGATTTGTGTAATCAGCGACTGTCAACTCGTGTCAACTTGTGGAGCTTAGAACCCACAGTCTTCACTTGGTGTCCCCCCAGGGCACACGCAGCTTATTGCTTCCTATGTGTTATTGTTGGGTGCAAGAGAACTTGAACTGTGCTGTTGATTGGATTTTAATGAAAAAAAAAAAATACAATTGGAGGAAAAGGAGTGACTAAATGCACCACTGGGATTGTATGGGAACAGTCCCTATCCTGATTTGATTTCGCTTATTGCCCCAAATGTGCCACATCTCAAGCACATTCTGCTCAGATATGATTTATGAGGTCTCTTTTCATGCAGGGTCCTATCTTGGTGATTTCTTTCAAAGCATTCTTGTTTAATGGATTAAGAAGAATCATTGGCACTTAACATCCTCCTCTAGAGTTCGTGTAGACACACTAGGCTGCTACTGCTGCTAAGTCGCTTCAGTTGTGTCTGACTCTGTGTGACCCCATGGACGGCAGCCCACCAGGCTCCCCTATCCCTGGGATTCTCCAGACAAGAACACTGGAGTGGGTTGCCATTTCCTTCTCCAATGCATGAAAGTGAAAAGTGAAAGTGAAGTCACTCAGTCGTGTCCGACTCCTAGTGACCCCATGGACTGCAGCCTACCAGGCTCCTCCGTCCATGAGATTTTCCAGGCAAGAGTACTGGAGTGGGGTGCCATTGCCTTCTCAATATTTTCTGTCAAAAATGCACAGGAGGTGTTTAGCATTATATGTGGTGACTGTGTACTGCCTTCAGGGCAATACATGCCCAATACATGCCCCGTGCATGAGTTCACCATGATGCTGGGCAGTATTCAGTGTCCATACAGGACCTGGAACCAGGCTGACAGCTAACGATATAATGAGATGCCTTCAAGTGTATTGTAGGTGCTCTGTTTCTCTCTCAGCTACCCCATCCCTTCCCATATCCTATAGACCAGAGTCCCTGGAGGTCCCCTGAGCCCATCACCATGGTAACCCTTGGGGACCCAATTGCTCCAACTTATTCTCTCTGTGTGACCTCCTGTTTCCTCCCCAAGAAGGTGCAGGCAGCCTAAGTTGTGTGTTTTCAGCTCACTTGATGCTTCTTCACACTTCTGTAACTCTGAAGTAGAGGACAGAGGGTTGTTGGTAATTCAGTGGGAGAGACCTATTCTATTTCCTCATGTTTTTATTTATTTTTATTTTTTTAGGCCAAGAAACATTTTTAATACTTAACCCCATATTGTTATATAGTAGCAACAATGGTAAAGTGAAATATATGAAAATATATGTTTTACAATAACTTAAAAAAACATCTAATGCCACATAGTGAGAAGTTTCCTTCTGTTCCTTAGGCTACACATCCTTCTACATTTGGAATCTTTTTTTTTTTTTGGCATCCTCACGGTACTAAGGGTACCAGCAAGTGAATACTCATCTTCTGTGAGAATATACCTGACTCTGTTCACACGGAGATGGTTCCATAAATGACAGACAATGAAAGTTTTTAGGTGCATGTATTAACTCTAACCTTCAAATTAGCTCACCTACTTTTTGGCACAGATATCTTGATCTAGGGATCAAAAAGAACCTCGGATGTAGTTACCTAGCAACAAGCTTTAAATTAGAATTAGGCTAAGTAGTTTGCTCAGAATCCAAATGGTATCAGGAAGAGACACTTGGCCAGGATTAAACCAAAACCCAATAGCTTGAAAAGTCCCATAAGTCTAGATTGCTTTCTTGTGTACAAATAAACATAATGCTTCAAAGAGGATACATCATGTTGATGCCTGCGCCTTTACTCCATTTGAAACCTTCTCTGTGGTTGACTGTGTTTCTTTTTCTCATTGTCTCCAGTCTACCTGACCCACTCTTCCCTCTGATTCCTACTCCCTCCTCTCACATTGGTTCATCCTTCCAGCTTTGTCCTCAGTCCCTCTCATTTATGCTGCCACCACCTCTCAGCACACTGTCCTCCGTATCTTTAAAAATCAGTCCACAAAGATAAAGTGTAAGCTAACTTGGCTTAGACTTTTAAGTTCCTATTTCCAGTTCTCCACACATTGACATTTCCAGTGAATGTAATTCTCAGGTTCCTAAAGTTCATGGTTAAGACCACAGTGCCACCAGGAGCTCAGTGGGATTGAGAGGGCAGGATTCATGAACATAGTCATAAGCTCGTCTGCTCACCTGTGACCTGGAACAAGTCATAAGCTCGTCTGCTCACCTGTGACCTGGAACATGTGTTTCCTGAGAGCTGTTGAGGTAGGATGCCCTCTTCTCCCACGTTTCTGCCTGTGCTGGGTACCCAGGTGTGTGCAGGCAGACATGCAGGAAGAGGCTGCAACCTTCCTTTTCCTCTGAATTGTTCTCAGCACCAGCAGGGGTACCTGTTCCTTGTGAGAACTGGGGAAACATGATCACTGATTCCTTCTGAAGGTGCAAAATTGGAGTTCTGGTTATTTGACCATGTTCTTTGCCCTGTTAATGGAGTGATCTAGTGTTCTCATTGGAAAAGAGCCTGATGTTGGGAAAGATTGAGGGCAAAAGGAGAAGAGGGTGGCAGAGGATGAGACGGTTGGATGGAATCACTGATTTGATGGACACGAACCTGGACAAACTCCAGGAGATAATAAGGGTCAGGGAGGCCTGGTGTGCTGCAGTCCATGGGGTCACAGAGAGTCAGACACAACTGAGAGACTGAACAGCAACAACAGGATTTCATTTAGGCTTCCCGAGTGGCTCGATGGCAAAGAATCCGCCTGCCAATGCAGGAGACACAGGAGATCTGGGTTGGGAAGATCCCCTGGAGAAGGGAATGCCAACCCACTCCAGTATTCCTGCCTGGAGAATCCCATGGACAGAAGAGCCTTGTTGGCTATAGTCCATGGAGTCGCAAAGAATTGGACACAACTGAGCGACTTCAAATACACACAGGTTTTCCATTGTATAGGTATACCACTGCTTCACCCACTGACGGACATCTAGATCATTACCAGGTTTGGGCTTCTGCAAATCCAGCTGCCACAAATACCTGTGTACAGCTTTGGTTTGAGCACGATTTTCTGTTTCTCTGGGATAAATACTCAGAAGTGCAATTGCTGGACTCTACGATTGTGGAATGTTTTGTTTTTAAACTTCCAAACTGTGTTTCAGAGTAGCTCTACAATTTTACATCATCCCTGCCCCCCAGCAATGTATGAATGATCCAGTTTCCCCACATCCACATCAGCATTTGGTGTTGTCATTATTATTTATTTAAGCCATTCTGTGTGGTGCGTAGAGATATCTCATTGTGGTTTTAATTTGCATTTCCTAATGGCTAATGATGGTGAACACATTTCCATGTGATGATTTGCCATCTGTGTATTCTTTTCAGTGAAGTGTCTCTTCATGTCTTTAAACCATTTAAAAATAAATTGTTCTAATTTTATTTTCTTTATTTTTTGGCTGCACCTTGCAGCATGCAGGATCTTAGTTCCCCAACCAGGGAGCGAACCTGTGTTCCTTACATTGGAAGCTCAGAGTCTTAACTGCTGGACCACTCAGGAAGTCCCTCAATCATTTTCTGACTCAGTTGTTTATTTTACTGTTGAGTTTTGAGAGGGCTTTATATATTTTAGGTACTTGTCCTTTGTTAAATACGTAGTATACAAATATTTTCTCCCCATCTATAGTAGCTTTCATTCATTCCTTTCATTCTCCTGATGCAGCAAAAATTTTGATTTTTATGAAGTCCAGTTTATTAGTTTTTTGTTTTTTTTTTTAAGTATTGTGCTTTTGGTGTCTTAGAACTCTTTTTGCCACTGTATCCCAAGATGTTCTCCTACTTTTTTTCCTAAAACGTTTATAGTGTTATGCTTTACTTTAAGAAATCAGTGATCCATTTTGAGTTAATTTTTGGTAGGAAGTGAAGTTTAAGTAAAGGTTCATTTTCTTTTGCCCATGGGTGTTCAGTTTTTTTCAGTGGAATGGTAACTGTAGGTTTTTTCTAGATGCTTGGACTAAAGTAGACTCTTTCCCATATAGGCCATTACAGAGTTTTGAGTAGAGTTCCCTGTGCTCTACGGTAGTTCCTCATTATCTGTTTTATATATAGTAGTGTGTATATGTCAGTCCCAATCTCCCAGTTTCTCCTTCACCTCTCCTTTACCCTTGGTAACCATAAGCTTGTTTTCTACTCTATTTCTGTTTTGTAAAAGTTCAATTGTACCATTTTTAAAAAATTCTGCATATATCATATATTTACCTTTCTTTGACTTACTTCACTCAATAAGACAACCTCTAGGTCCATCCATATTGCTTCAAATGACATTATTTTGTTCCTTTTTATGACTGAGACGTATTCCACTGTGTATATGTACCACATCTTTACCCATTCCTCTGTTGATGGACACTTAGGTTGCTTCCCTGTCTTGGCTATCGTGAATAGTGCTGCAATGAACATTACGGTACATGTATCTTTTCAAATTATTTTTTTAGAGTTTTTAAAGTAAGATATAAATTTCATTAATCATTCTAGGCTATTCAAATTATTTTTCTATATTGAGTGAACTTAATCATTCCAGGCTATTCAAATAATTTTTCCATATTGAGTGAGCTGTGATAATTTGTTTTTGAGGAAGTTTCATCTAAGTTGTCAACTCTGTCTACAGAGTTGTTTGCAGTATTTCCTTATTACCCTCTCCGTGTCTTAAGAGTCTGTACTAATGTCTCCTGCTTCATTCATGAAAGTTGTTTGTGTCTTTTCTCTTTTTATTTTGTCTGTCCTGCTAGAGGTTTTTATTGATTTTTTAATGAACCAACTGTTTTTTTTTTTTCATTAATTTTCTCTTTTTCTGCTTTCAATTTCACCAGTTCCTGTTTATTACTTACTTCCTTAAGCACCCTTTATGCTTATTTTATCCCTCTTTTTCTAGGTTCTAGAGGTGGAATCTTAGATGCTCAATTTGAGACACTTACTCTAATGTAAGCATTTTGTGCTATTTCTCTCTGTACTAATTTAGGTGTGTCTTATGAATTAAAATATAGTGTTTTCATTTTTATCCAATTTAATGTATTTTTTAATTCACTTAGACGTCTCCTTTGACCCACGGATCATTTAGAAATTCACTGTTTACTTTCCACAGGCTTCCCAGGTGGCACTGCCGCTGCTGCTGCTGCGTCGCGTCAGTCGTGTCCCTCTGTGCGACCCCATAGACGGCAGCCCACCAGGCTCCACCATCCATGGGATTCTCCAGGCAAGAGCACTGGAGTGGGTTGCCATTTCCTTCTCCAGTGCATGAAAGTGAAAAGTGAAAGTGAAGTCACTCAGTCGTGTCCAATTCTTAAAGACCCCATAGACTGCAGCCCACTAGGCTCCTCCATCCATGGGATTTGCCAGGCAAGAGTACTGGAGTGGGGTGCCATTGCCTTCTCCCCCAGGTGACACTAGTGGTTAAGAATCCACTTGTCAATTCAGGAGATGTAGAATACTTGGGTTCAATCTCTGGGTCAGGAAGATCCCCTGGAGGAGGGCACGGAAACACACTTCAGTATTCTTGCCTGGGAAATCCCATGGACAGAGGAGCCTGGTGGGCCACAGTCCATGGGGTTGCCAAGAGTCAGACACAACTGAGCAACTAAGCATACACACATTTGCCACATATTTGGAGAGTTTCCTGTTATCCATCTCATTGATTCTGTTGTAGTCAGAGAATACATTGTATGGTTTCAATTCTTTTAAATATATTGAGGTCTGTCCTATGGCTCATGGTGTCACCTCATGTTCATAGATGTTTCATGGACACTTTAAAAGAACGTGTCTTCTTATCTTACGGAGTTGGATGTGACCCAGACCAATATTTGCTTTGCAGCAGTCCCAACAGTTACTTCATGGCCTCACAAACTGAAGTCCTTGGAAATGTTGGAAAGAAAAGTACATATAACACAATCTCTGATTTGGATGTAAGCTGGGTATAAGACATAATTAACTAACATACACATGGGAAATTTTATGAGTATTTTTAATAATTTTATAAGGAATTCATTTAACTTTCAAGCAAATCAAATTTATTTTAAAATGTGGTCTATCTATACAATGGAATATTGCTCAGTCTTAACAAGGAAGAAAATTATTTATTCACTATAAATTTATTTATGGCTGTACTGAGTCTTTATGGCTGTATGTGGGCTTTCTCTAGTTGTGGTGGGTGCATTTCTCATTCTGGTGGCTCCTCTTGTCTTGGAGTATGGACTCTAGAGCCCACAGGCTCAATAGTTGTGGTGAACCAGCTTAGTTGCCCCTCAGCACGTGGGATTGTCCCAGACCAGGGACCAAACCATATCCCCTGCATTGGTAGGCAGATTCTGAATCACTGGACCACCAGGAAAGTCCTCAAACAAATCAAATTTAAAGACAAAAAGCAAAAGGATGCAACTACATGACTCAGAAGGCATATTATCTATTTATATCAGAACTAAAATAAATCCATCAATAATTGTGCATTAAATTCATGCTTAGCACACAGAAAGGAGAAAGAAATATATGTTTGGAAACTCAGATTGAACGAGTAGATTGTTGAATGATGCACAGTAAGTTGACATTTCAAGCTGTTGCCTGGATACAGACAGCACTCTAAATTAATGGTGACTATCTGCCGACAACTCAGAAAACTTAAATAAAAACTGAATCAAACAAATTTAGCCAATTTGAGATTATACCTTCTTCCAAAACATTGGTCACTTTTTATTAAGACATCAATCTTCTGGCTGTCCTTTCTCCTTCCATAGAAATTAATCCTCGAAGCAACTCCAGCCTGGTGTCCCACTGCCAGGGACTGCTCGTGTCTACAATGCATGCCCTTTCCTCACTGTCCTTTCTGCAAATTCTACCCATCCTAATGCTCCCTCCCCATGAAAACTTCTGCACCACCTGTCATTCTGTGATGTCCTCAGATTTGTGGGCTGCTACCTACTCCTCTCATCTCCAGGCACCAGGAGATGCTTCTCACCAGGTGCCCAGGGCTTGCCTCTTGAAGGAAATTCTCTGTTACCTAGTACAGTGATGCTGTGTTTCTCTGACTGTTCTCTGCACTTCCAGGGGGACATGCACATGGTTCTCATCTTCTTTCAAGGACTATAAGATCTTGGAGAGCAGATCTATTTGTTCTTATATTCATGAACACAGCAGGAAGCACAACTGGGGGAGGAGACTGGTGTGAAACAGATTGAGGGGGGAGCCTGTTTGGTTAGAAGTCTCTCCCAGTAAGACTCATCTGGGTTTGTGGTGAGGAGCTGGGATTTCCAGAAGAGTCCCCTAGACTGTCACCTTATGTAGACATTCAGTTCACCATGACACTTCCAGCCTTGCAGAGAGCAGGTAGCTTACTAAATATTTCTTACATGAATGAATCCATGAGGCAAAAAGCACATGGGTTGTAAACTGCAAGCTTTTCTGTGGTTCATTTTACAGGTGGGAAGCCGTAAAATGACATGAGTGATGGGGTGGTTCCGGTCAAGGGGGTGATACCTGCCAGGAAGCTGGCTGGCATGAAGGAAGGATGGCTGAGGACAATGGAGTAGGGGCAGAAGTTGGGGCAGAGGTGGAGTCGTACTGATGACCTGGCATTTGCACCAAGGCCAGAGTCTAGCAGGGCAAGTCTAACGGCAGCAAGAAGCAGCAGAAAGCCATTACAACAGACCCAGCCCGAGAATGGGCAGGTGGTTGGAGAGAAGGTAGGAAATTTGAGAAAATCAGTATGTTTTGATAATTGATTAGATATAGATGGGGAAGGGGGACTGAAATAAACAATGATCACTTAAAAAAAATTACTTCATTGAAGTATAGTTGATTTACAAAGTTGTTCTAATTTCTGCTGTACAGTAAAGTGACTCAGTTACACATATATATGTATTCTTATTCAAATTTTTTCCACTATGCTTTATTAAAAAATAGTGAATATACATTGATATATGTATATTCAATATACATATTGAATATATGTATATTCAATACACAATATTGAATATATTGTGCTATACTGTAGGACCTTCTTGTTTATCTATTTTTTCCGGGGGCCACTGTGCAAGGCATGTGGGATCTTAGTTCCCTGATCAAGGGATGGAAGTCCTCTGCACTGGAAGCATGGAGTCTTAACCATTGGGCCACCAAGGAAGACCCTATTCATTCTTTTATCTCATATGGAAATATAATTAAGAATGTTTTATTAGTTTCAGGTGCACAGCAAAGTGATTCAGCTATATATAGACATGTATCTATTCTTTTTCAAGTTCTTTCCCTGTTTAGGTTATTACAGAATACTGAGCAAAGTTCTCCACGCTATACAATAGGTCCTTGTTTATCCATTCTTTATATAACAGTTTGCATCTGCTAGTCCCAAACTCCCAATACATCTCTCCCCGTCCTTTACCTTGGCAACGGCATGTCTGTTCTCTATGTCTGTGAGTCTAAAACAATGATCATTTACATGGTGGTTTCATTAAGTTAAGAGGAGAAAAAAGGAGCACTTTGATGGGGGCAGATGGTGACAGGTATGGCGGAGTTGGAGAAAGACCTCCCTGGACTGAGGCTACAACAGTGTATGCTGCGTAAATGGTCGCTGGCTTGAATTAAACGTTAAAGAAGTCAGATGTTCTCTATCTTTTCTTCATCTATGAGTCACTGGAAGCAGTGAAGTGCTGGATGCCAAGGCCAATGTGTGCCCATTTAAATAAGCCCTTTAGAGCAGGTTTTGATCAAATGAGCAACAGGATGATGTGGTGTGATGTGTTTGACATCTTTAAGGTAAATGTATAAGCTTGAATGTAGTCACTTGATGGATCAGAGATGAAGGTTCTGCTTGATACAGGCTCCCTGCCTGCCTCAGAGCTCCTAGACAGCAGGTAGCAGCAGGTAGCCAGTCAAAGCCTGTCTGATGAGGGAAGCATATGGTTTTTAACATCCTTGTACAGGGCAGCCAGACCATCATTAAGCTATGGACAATCTCGATTTCCTTTCGGAGCCCCAGAAGACAGATTCATTAACTTTTCAAGAACTTTTCTCCTTTGTAACCTTCAGAGAAATGCCAGCAGTTATAGAAAAGGTGAGCCCACAGACCCAACGATCTGAAGACAGACGTGGCACCAAGAGCCTTTGGAGAGAGAGAATTTGTTGAAACTTAACATAAGAATTTTAATATATTTCTTTTTAAAACTGAAGTATAGTTGATTCACAATATTATAGTTTTAAGAACACACTGCTTTGATCTTTTGAGAGATTATACTCCATTTAAAGTTATTATAAAATATTGGCTGTATCCCCTGTGCTGTACAATACACCCTTGGGGTTTATTTATTTTATCCCTAGTAGTTTGTGCCTCTTGATCCCCTTCTCCTATCTTGCTCCTAATGCCACTCTTTTCCCCATTGGTAACCCCTAGTTCTTATCCCACAGGGACAAGGGCCCTGAGGCTCTGTTTATTTTTTCGTCACTAAGCAGCATATTGGATCTTAGCTCTCCAACCAAGGATCAAACCCCTGCCCCCAGCAGTGAAATCTCAGAGTCTTAACCACTGGACCACGAGGGAAGTCCCTCTTTTTTTATTTTATTTTATTGGGGTGTAGTTGTTATGCAATGTTGTGTTAGTTTCGGATATACAGCAAAGTGATTCAGTTCCACACGTGAAGTGAAAGTGAAGTCGCTCAGTCGTGTCCGACTCTTTGCGACCCCATAGACTGTAGCCTATCATGATCCTCCATCCATGGGATTTTCCAGGCAAGAGTGCTGGAGTGGATTGCCATTTCCTTCTCCAGGGGATCTTCCCCACCTCCCGCATTGCAGGCAGACACTTTACCATCTGAGCCACCAGGGAAGCCCCCAGTCTACATGAATATATGTATATATACATTCATTTTTAGATTATTTTCTCATGTAAGTTATCACAGAATATTTAGTAGTGTTCTCTGTCCTATACAGTAGGTCCTTATTGGTTATCTACCTTATGTGTGGTAGTGTGCATGTGTGTTCATCCCAAGCTTCTGATTCACCCCTTCCTCTGTTTGTTTATTTATTTATTTTACATTGTATTTACTTATTTTGACTGTGCTGGGTCTTCATTCCTGTGCGGGCTTTTCTCCAGTTGCGGCGAGCATGGGCTACTCTTGCTGCAGTGCCATGGGCTTCTCATCGTGGTGGCTCCTCTTGTTGCAGAGCACAGGCTCTAGGGTGCCTGGGCTTCAGCAGTTGCAGCACGAGGGCTCAGTAGTAGCAGTTCCGGGACTCTAGAGCACACGCCCAGTAGTTGTGGCGCACGGGCTTAGTTGCTCTGGGGCATGTGGCATCTCCCTGAATCAGGGCTGGAACCTACATCTCCTGCCTTGGCAGGTGGATTCTTTACCACTGAGCCACCAGGGAAGCCCTGTTTGTTTATTTTAAAACCTCTTTTCTCTCTTTTGTTCAGATTAGAAATTTCCTATTTTTCCCTTTTTCCATGTACCGATTCTTTGTCCCCTCCTGTCTGTTGTTGAGCCCATCCACAGAGCTTTTTTTTTTCCCCCTCAGTTAATATTCAAGTTTAATATAGAAGTATAAAGTTAGAAAGGCAGTTTTTTGGCTATTGAAAACAATAAAATTATCCCAAAGTTGAGTGGTATCAGTTAAGCAGATTTTCTTTTTTAAAAAAATTCATTCATTTTTTAATTGAAGGATAATTATTTTACAGAATGTTGTTGTTTTTTGTCAAACCTCAGCATGAATCAGCCATAGGTACACATATGTCCCCTCCCTCTTGAACCTTCCCCTCATCTCCCTCCCCATCCCACCCCTCCAGGTTGATACAGAGCCCCTGTTTGAGTTTCCTGAGACATACAGCAAATTCCCTTTTTCTATCATTTTACATATGGTAATGTAAGTTTCATGGGGTCACAAAGAGTTGGACATGACTGAGCGATTGAACTGAACTGAACTGAATGTAAGTTTCAAGTTACTCTTTCCATTCGTCTTACCCTCTCCTCCCCTGTCCCTGTGTCCATAGTCTATTCTGTATGTCTGTTTCTCCATTGCTGCCCTGCAAATATATTCTTCAGTGCCATCTTTCTAAATTCCATATATATGCATTCACTTCAGTTCAGTCGCTCAGTCGTGTCCGACTCTTTGCGACCCCATGAATCACAGCACGCCAGGCCTCCCTGTCCATCACCAACTCCCAGAGTTCACTCAGACTCATGTCCATCGAGTCAGTGATGCCATCCAGCAATCTCATCTGTCGGCCCCTTCTCCTCCTGCCCTCAATCCCTCTCAGCATCAGAGTCATTTCCAATGAGTCAACTCTTCGCATGAGTTGGCCATTAGTATATGATATTTATCTTTCTCTTTCTGACTTACTTCACCTTGTATAATAGACTCTAGGTCCGTCCCCTGAGCTTTTAGTTTCCATTATTGTATTTATTTCAGTTCTAAAATTCGCATTGGGCTGCTTTTCTTTGCCGAGGCTTTCTGTTTATCACTTAATTCAAGTGTTTTGTGATTGCTCACGGAACTATTTTTATCACCACCGCTTGTATCTTTGCAGGATAATTCTAACATTGCTGTCATTGTGCTGCTGGCTTCATTTATTGTCTTTCATTCTTTCAGCCCAGGTCTTCTTGTTCTTGGTGTGACAGGTAATTTTCTATTCAAAGCTGGACATTTTTGCCTTCTATTATGAAACTTTGCATCTTAATTAAACTGTATATTTTAACTTTTTTTTTTTTTTCTGGCGCTTCTCCAGCAAAAGAAGGGGCACAAGCCCATGACACTGCCAGCAGAGGTGGAAGTCCACGCTGACTCCCCAGGGCTTTTGGTCTCCTGGTTCCTGGTGAGTGGAGATGAAAGCCGTCTCCGCTGTGGGGTCTGGTGTCATTGTGTGGGATCTCCTCACTGCATGTGGTCACAAAAGTCCCTGGTTCTTCCTTCCACTGTGGAGATTTGGGGTGACCATCATAGGCTGGTGCTGGGGGGTGGCTGGGGTCCTCACTTTCCTTTGCTGGTGTGTGTGTGGTGGGATGCAGTGTTTTCTGTGGCATTTGGCTGCAGTATTGTGGCTATTGTCTATAAACTTCTGTCCTTACAGATTATGGTTGTCCTTGTCCTTTGGCTAGAGAGCACAGATTTTTTTGGCAGTGGGAGGACTGTTTGGATCTGCACCTGCTGGTGTTTCCAGGTTGCCCGCTCCTTTGGCTCCACATCCAGGCTGAGAGAGGCAAGAAGAAAAGCTGAGGAACTTCCCCATGTCCCTCAGGCAGCAGGGTCCCTAGCTGGCCTGCTTGCTCTCTACCCCTTTGAGTTTTCTTTTCTTTATTTTTGGCTGCGTTGGGTCTTTGTTGCTTTCCTCTAGTTGTGGTGAGCAGGGGTTACTCCCTAGTTGCAGCGGGTGGACTTCTCACTGCGGCAGCTTCTCTTGTGGAACGTGGGATCTCGGCACTCTAGCTTCAGCAGTTGTGGTGCATGGGCTTAGTTGCCCCTCGGCATGTGGAATCTTCCTGGACCTGGTGTCAAACCTGTGCTCCCTGCACTGGCAGGTGGATTCTTATCCACTGGACCACCAGGGAAGTCGCTGTCTCCTCCCTGTGGACTCAAGCTCATGACCTACCACGTTGATTAGGATTCAAGTGTCATTTTACGGCTCAACCAGTCACAGGTTCTTGTGGTTCAGACTGGTTTCTTGGTAAAGTGGGCACTGCCCAGACCTCTGTTTAGAATGGAAGGACTTATTTTCCTGGTAACCTGTAGTGCTGTGGACAGTTGGCCTAGGCATGCATTAGTGGCAGGGAGCCGACTTGCCAAAGTTATGCCCCTTCCTGGGGTAGCCACATCCAGACGGTCTATGCAGGAGTACAAAGCCCTCTACCCCTGCCCCAGGTGGGGACAACTTGACCACGTCACACCAGCTTCAGAGCCCCCATGGGCTGGCCACCCCTGAGGCCACCACTGAGGCTACCTCAGAGCTCAACTTCTCTGTGAGTTCCATTTTACTCCCTTCCCTTCCCCCAAGGGGGCTCCAAGGGCTCTGCAAATGCAGTCTGCTTCTCAACGAGCCCCACCTGCAGGTCCCAGCAGGACAGCCTTTTTTAAATCTCCGGAGACTTTGTTTCTATTTGATAGCTCTAAAGAATCCGCCTGCAGTGCAGGAGACCCCAGTTTGATTCCTGGGTTGGGAAGATCTGCTGGGGAAGGGATAGGCTACCCACTCCAGTATTCTTGGGCTTCCCTTCTGGTTCAACTGGTAAAAAATTCACCTGCAATGTGGGAGGCCTGGGTTCTATCCCTAGGTTGGGGAGATACCCCTGGAGAAGGGAACAGGTACCCACTCCAGTATTCTGGCCTGGAGAATTCCATGGACTACAGTTCATGGGGTTGCAAAGAGTCAGACACGACTGAGCAACTTTCACTTTCCAGTCAGTCCTGTTTGCTGGTGAGCACACCCTCAGTTCTTCTAGACAGCTGGCCCCAGGCTGGTTTAACTCATTGCTCTCTTTCTCTTTCACCCCCCTGAGCCTCGTGCCCAACTTAAAGGGGGACCTGCACACTGAGTCATTCCTTACAACTTGGAAAACTCAGAGGTTCAGCACTTCAGAGACCCTCTTCCTGCACTGAGGCCAGTTGCAGGATGCATTATTTCTTATTTCTAGCCTATTTTCCAAAGTGTTACCTACACGTTTCTTGGTCCTCCTGTTAAGACTCCTCATGCAACTTCTCAAGTTTATTGTGCCTTTTGATTACTGCTGGGCCTGGAACCTGCTCAAAGGTGCATCTCAACAAAAGTCCCTGAGTGGGGTTATGTGGAGTGTGCGCTGACCAAACTTGAGGTGTAGACAGCTCCATTTCTTACTTTTAAAGGGCTTCAAGTTAAAAGAATAGACTAATTATAATGGTGACATTCTATTTCTTTAGAATTATGATCTTGTTACAAATTCATGTACCAGAGTTTATATTTTAACTTCATTTTAATTGGAAATAAACTTTAATTATTTAGAACCTTTGCTAGGAAGATCATAAAATATAAATGTAAAAAATTATTTCACATTATGATGATTATAACTGACCCATATCAGAATGTCTGGCACTCATTTAATATCTACTTATTACATGATCTCCATCCTAAAGGAGATCAGTCCTGGGTGTACATTGGTAGGACTGATGTTGAAGCTGAAACTCCAATACTTTGGCCACCTGATGCAAAGAGCTGACTCATTTGAAAAGACCCTGATGCTGGGAGAGATTGGGGGCAGGAGGAGAAGGGGACGACAGAGGATGAGGTGGTTGGATGGCATCACCGACTCAATGGACATGGGTTTGGGTAGACTCCGGGAGTTGATGATGGACAGGGAGGTCTGGCGTGCTGTGGTTCATGAGGTCGCAGAGTCGGACACGACTGAGCCACTGATCTGAACTGAACTATTATGTGAAGGAGTCATTATTATGTAATACAAAAGTACATATTCTACCTAAATTAAGTGAGTGAAAAGAGTGAAAAATTAAAGTGTTAGTCATTCAGTCGTGTCTGAGTCTTTGCGACCTCAGGGACTATAGACTGAGTGCATCTACAAAAGAAAAATTCTTCAGAAAATTAAGCTTCATCAGAGAGTTGAAAATGTGATATTTTAGAGAGGCTGCCTTATTATACCTGCACCTTATTAACGGTTGTCTCTGGACTCATAAGAGAAAAGAAAACAGCTGAGCGAGGAGAGGAGAGGACATGAAGGGTCCCCTGGGTTGCTATGACATCACCCTCTTGGTTTATCACAAACTGACCTGAAGTAACCTGGATACATGATGGTTGCACGTCACTAACATACTATCAAGAGTTATTGAGTTATAAATTATTTTTTAAAATCATTTATATACTTTTTATTTTACTTTTGCTGCACTGGGTCTTCACGGCTTTGTGCGGGCTTTCTCTAGTTGCAGTGCTTGGGCTTCTCCTTGCTGCGGCTTCCCTTGTTGCGGAGCGCTGGCTCCAGGTACTCAGGCTTCAGAAGTTGTGGCACACGGGCTTAGTTGCTCCACAGCATGTGGACTCTTTCCGGACCAGGGATCGAACAGGAGTCACCTACACTGGCAGGTGGATTCTTATCCACTGAACCACCAGGGACGTCCTTGAGCGCTATTAAGAACTGAAAATTTAAGTAAAATGTTCTCTGGTAAACGAAAGTGTCTGCAGTTTGTAAAAATATTAGGCAAATCAGACAGCTTAATAGGATGTAATTTCAAGGCTTGCTTGCATGACCTTTTTTTTTTTTAATATTCAGAATTGTGTTACTTATTTATAAGGGGTCCTGGATATCTTATTTCTTTTCCTGGCCTTCTAAAGCAAAAATCAAAGAAGTGCAGTCTGGGGGAGTAATTAGGAGCAAAGGTTGGTCTGGTTCTAAACTCTCCAGCATCTGCCTACCATTTTGTGACCTTCCACCATGTTGTCTACGCCTAGCCTTCTCACTGAGAGGATGGCAGGCAGTAACAGCACTGAGCTGAGAATTAGACGAGATGACACAGGTGAACCTGGCCCTTCACACACCTCCAGTAAACCTAAGTTTCTTACCAGAATGAGTTTTCTGCCATTGTCCTTCCAAACACTCCCACTTTCCTTCGGGCTATCATGGAAAGTGACATCCATCTTGATTTCAGTCATCAAAACTGTAAGACTGTGCTCGCTTTGACAGCACATATACTAAAATTGGAACGATACAGAGAAGATTAGCATGGCCCCTGTGCAAGGATGACACGCAAATTCATGAAGTGTTCCATATTTTTAAAATGGGCCAAAGAACTAAATAGACATTTCTCCAAAGAAGACATACAGATGGCTAACAAACACATGAAAAGATGCTCAACATCACTCATTATCAGAGAAATGCAAATCAAAACCACTATGAGGTACCATTTCACACCAGTCAGAATGGCTGCGATCCAAAAGTCTACAAATAATAAATGCTGGAGAGGGTGTGGAGAAAAGGGAACACTCTTACACTGTTGGTAGGAATGCAAACTAGTACAGCCACTATGGAGAACAGTGTGGAGATTCCTTAAAAAACTGGAAATAGAACTGCCTTATGACCCAGCAATCCCACTGCTGGGCATACACACTGAGGAAACCAGAAGGGAAAGAGACACGTGTACCCCAATGTTCATCACAGCACTGTTTATAATAGCCAGGACATGGAAGCAACCTAGATGTCCATCAGCAGATGAATGGATAAGAAAGCTGTGGTACATATACACAATGGAGTATTACTCAGCCATTAAAAAGAATACATTTGAATCAGTTCTAATGAGGTGGATGAAACTGGAGCCTATTATACAGAGTGAAGTAAGCCAGAAGGAAAAACACCAATACAGTATACTAACGCATATATATGGAATTTAGAAAGATGGTAACAATAACCCTGTGTATGAGACAGCAAAAGAGACACTGATGTATAGAACAGTCTTATGGACTCTGTGGGAGAGGGAGAGGGTGGGAAGAATTGGGAGAATGGCATTGAAACATGTAAAATATCATGTAAGAAACGATTTGCCAGTCCAGGTTCGATGCACGATACTGGATGCTTGGGGCTAGTGCACTGGGACGACCCAGAGGGATGGTGTGGGGAGGGAGGAGGGAGGAGGGTTCAGGATGGGGAGCACGTGTATACCTGTGGTGGATTCATTTTGATATTTGGCAAAACTAATACAATATTGTAAAGTTTAAAAATAAAATAAAATTTAAAAAAAAATGAAAAAAAATTCCTGTATAAAAACAAAACAAACAAAAAAAAAAACTGTAAGACTTCTTGACCAGTTCCTTCACAAGAGCTAGTCTTGAAACAAGTAGAACTTTACAGGATTCATAGATTCAGCTTCCCTCAGGCATCTTCAGAATTCCCAGGTGGTGCTAGTGGTAAAGAACGTGTCTGCCAATGCAGGAGATATAAGAGATGCGGGTTCAATCCCTGGGTCAGGAAGATCCCCTGGAGGAGAGCATGGCAACCCACTCCGGTATTCTTGCCTGGAGAATCCCCATGGACAGAGGAGACAGTCCACGTGGTCGCAAAGAGTCGGATATGACTGAAGCGACTAAGCACGCATGCATGCAAGGCATCTACAACTTGGGTGGGAGATGTTTTCCCAAGGAAGCCTTGCAAACAGCGTTGGTTTCTCAGAGCTGCTAGTGCAGTGTGGTCTTGGGTATCACGCTGCAGGGCCCAGAGCTCTTCTGGGGGCAGCCAAGGTGTGTGTCTTTGATTCTTCAGGCCTGTGCAACACTGGGAAGGTACAGGTTATCTGGGGGAGGTGGCCCAGGAACACGGCAGCAGAACTCTTTCAAATCACAGCAAAGAGGGGAAAAGCCCATGTTGTGTAGAGATGTTAAATCCTGAATAGTAAATAACCATACACATACAGGGTTATTATGCCATCTTACATCTTTTCCAGGTCTCAGTATTATATTCTAGGTACCTTAATAAGAACCTCCAAAATTATCAATATTCCCTGTGTTTCTCACATAGGGCCATAAAAGAAAGCAGATGAATGATAATAGCCTTTGGTCTTTTATTAAAGTCTTGTGACCTTTAAGTTACAGAAACGTAAGCCATACATACATTGCCTGCCAGCCAACCTGACAGTCAAGCTGTAAATACCGTTAGTTTTACAGGCAGCCTCGCAAGTTACAAGGCTGGCCAAGCGTAACCACAGAGAAACATGGATAATGAACAACAGCCAGGACCACCTCTGCATGTGTGCCATGCAGGCAGCACATAACTGGTTTCATCTGAGGTCATCCTTGCTTGCAGTTTCCTCCACCACCCTGAGCAGTTAACTGAAAATCTGAAGACAACGCTTGGATTGAAACATCTCTGAAATATTTGAAATGACAATATCACTTGAGAAGGTTCATGATGAACTCAGTAGCATCCTTCAATACAGTAATTTGAATGTATTGATTCATCTGTTAAACACTTATTGAGCACCTCCTGTGTGCCTGACAGTCAAAACACAGAGATGAAGGCTGTGTTCGCCTCTTTGAGTTGGCCCTGCAGTCCCAAAGGTCACTGTGCCTGTCACAGCCCATGTGAACATCCTTACATTCAATCATCTTCCGCTGAAAAATCTGCTCCCTAAAGACTAACACGTAAAGTCAACATGCAATGAGGATGAATCTGTTGTCCTCTGTGATAGAACAGAACCAGAGTGACCAACCTGCAACCAGGTAGCTAGTTGTTCCTCCTGGAGAATTGTTCCCTGTTTGGGTCTAAGGCATTTCTCTCTGCTGTTGGCAGATGAGGCAGCAGAGAGCAAGGTCAGCCTTGGTGAAGAGAAGTGTGTGTTGGCAGAAGCCACGAATAGCATCCTTATCACCATGGATACCTTTCTCTTGTCTGTGAAAAGGTACAGGGGGTTGGGGGAGGATGCTGACTGAATCCACAGAGCGCATCAGTGTGTCCCTGGGTCCTGAGAGCCCCCTAGGCCATGGATGCCCTTGGATGAGTATTTACAGGAGAGTGTGGTGGGTGGGCAGCCTTGAATGGTGCTTCCCGCTGTCCCTGCCTCCAGGCATTCATATCCCTGTGCGATGCCCTCCCATTGAGCGTGGGCTGGACTCAAGGTCTTGCTTCCAGGAAATGAAATGTGGTCACATGCCACTGAGGTGACAAGAGACTGTCTGGCTCCTCCTGCCCTGACCGTAAGGGTGACCTGTCATGTGATGAGGGGCGGGTCATGGCTGCAGCCCATGTGAGGGACTAACGCTTCTGGTCCCAGAAACTGACTCTTGCCCACAATCACTTTCCCTGGAGGTGGATCCTGTCCAGGAGACAGCAGCTCTGACACCTGGACTGCATCCTCAGCAGATGGTGAAGCAGGGAACCAGCTAAGTCATTACTTGGTTGTTATTTTAATTCACCAAGTTTTGGAGGGTCATTTGCTATAACAGATAGCAACACATAATTAATACAAACCCCGTTTGAGAGATCTGTCCACAGAGGTACATGGTCACCCCAAGCCTCTTTGTCACTAGTCTTCCAATCCTGTCCTTTCTGTATCCCTCACTGACCATTTAGCCAATCCATTAGCTACTATAATGAACTGATGTGGGCTTCCCAGGTGGTGCTGGTAGTAAAGAACCCACCTGCCAATGCAGGAGACATAAGAGACACAGGTTCGATCCTTGAGTCAGGAAGATCCCCTGGAGTAGGGCATGGCAACCCACTGAAGTATTCATGCCTGGAGAATCCCATGGATAGAGGAACCTGGTAGGCTACAGTCCATAGGATCAGAAAGAGTCTGACGTGACTAAAGTGACTTAGCACACACACAGGAATTGATATAGGTGGATATTTCCCGTTATCCATCACACAGAGAAGATAGACCAGTTTTCTTTCAAACAACATGAAAGATGGCTGAGATATCAGTTAGGATGAAATTGTGCTGTAATTTCCTGAGAGACTACCATTTGATTGTCCTGTGTGTTATGGTCTCGTAACAAAGAACAAAAAAGGTCATTTCATCTTTAAGAGGACTACATCTATCAGAATCAGAACTCTTATTCTCTGCTGCTGTAAAGATGGATGTGATTTTGAGACCTTTTTCAAGTAATTTGTTTCTGAGGTATTGGGATTAACATCATCAACGGTTGATCTCTAATAGGCTACTTTCTCTGGTCCCATATTTCTGGAAGTTGGATGGGAAAGGATCCCTCAAATCTTTATTTTCTCCTTAGGGCTCTGTTCTAATCTCCAGGCTCACTTGTCTCTTGAAAACCACACCAAGAACTTCATCACACATTTAACAAATCCCAAATAGCCCCTTACCTCTGTCTCCCACATTCCACTTCCTTCATCTTCCAGGTCATTCTGGTCAAAGTTTATGTTTCTTTCTCCCTATCATTGGTCAGAGGTGCACCATCCTCCTAGTTTCCTGGAATGCTGCTGCTGCTAAGTCGCTTCAGTCGTGTCCGACTCTGTGCGACCCCATAGACAGCAGCCCACCAGGCTCCTCTGTCCCTGGGATTCTCCAGGCAAGAACACTGGAGTGGGTTGCCATTTCCTTCTCCAATGCATGAAAGTGAAAAGTGAAAGTGAAGTCACTCAGTTGTGTCCGACTCTTAGCGACCCCATGGACTGCAGCCTACCAGGCTCCTCCGTCCATGGGATTTTCCAGGCAAGAGTACTGGAGTGGGGTGCTATTTCCTGGAATAGAATGTCAAAATTCTTCTCTCCTCAAGGTTCACTATGCAGTTTCATGTCTCATTCTGTTGTTCACGCTCTTTGACCAGGACTGTCCGTATCATCTTATCCTCATCGTATCCTTCAGAGATCAGCTGCAACGCCACCTCCTCAGTGGAGCCTACCCTGCTTTCCCCCGACTGGGAAGAACAATTCTTCTCATGGACTCCCACCAGACTTTGCCTCAATCCTACTTCACCTTTATTATGGCACTTTATTCTTTGCTGCATTTTCTAAGGTGTGTTCTGAAGAATGCTTATCTCTGGGAAGCATCCACATAAAGAACTGTTCTCAGGTAACCAGTCTATGGGATTCTGCCTACTGCAGTATGAACTGGCATTCCCGATTAACGTTAGTATACTCAGGATTCTGAGAGGACCTGCAGTAAGAAACGTCTTCAGCCTTCACCTCCTGTTCTACCATTTTTCACTTCGGATTTACGATTACCTTGCAGAACTCTTTTGCCTTGTTGATAGCTGCTTTCTCACCATCCTGTTTCTCGGTGTTCTACACATTGTCTTATGCATTAGGATTCCTCGGTGACTGTGGTATACGTCATGCATTTTCCACACCCTGAGGCAGACAAATCTCAGATAACATTTTGGTGATATTTTCTTCCAGCCGACTCTGTGAGAACTTGACCCCGGCCATCAGGAAGTAAAGGAAATAAATTATTTAACTACCACCAGAAAGAGCTGACTGAGAAATTAGGACTGCTCGGGGCCACTATTAGTGAGAGAAGAGAGGAAGGTGAATAAACGACATAGCAAGATTTTAAATGGAACAATTATAAACTCTTGGATGAAAGAAGACATAAAAATTTCAAGATTCATGATTTGAACTAAATATTAGAGCACTTGTTCCATTGGATAAAGTGCTGATGAGTCAGCCTGGTCAGAAAAGCACCCAGCCTCTCCTGGGTGAACACGCCAGCCTGGGATAATGCGTAATCGGCCATGAGTTGGCCAGTAAGTGCCTGATCCCTGTAGGTATCATATTTCAGACTTCACTCTACTGCTGTGTGAGTCTCTGTGCTATTGACCTGCCTTCCAGTATAATGATGAGGAATTATCCTCTTACTAACATCTTGAACCAGTGTGGTACATCTGTTACAATCAATGAACTGGTATCCATCAATTATTTTAATCAAAGTTCGTACTTTATAACAGAGTTCGTGCTTTGTCTGTTCCCCCATCCACCCTTCACAACTTGATGAACAAATTTGGCGACCACTTTGTTTTGATCAGTTTCCTTCTGTGAATCCCTCAGGAGTACAACGCGCAGAAATCAGAAAGTGCTGTCATCTGTTTAGTGTCATCAAAGCATTTCATTTTTGAAACAGTAATAACCAAGCATCTCCAAGAAGCTTTATTTCAAAAATAACAAATGAACACAGAAAAATGTTGCAACTTATTTTATTACTAGAAATGTCTTCTGGGGAACATCTGGGTAAACAAAGCAGCATTATACATACACTTCTGCCCTCAGGCTTGAGGCTGCCAGCACCTTCATCACCCATCTCTCAGTCACAATGATGCTTATGGCACATGGGGTTCCAATATGAAGACACATTAGGAGCAATTTGTGTTTATTATTTTATCTTCATAAGTTGCAAAAGCAAACTGATACTAGAGTGCTCTTTGAGAAGAAAAGCATTTCCCTCTACTCCTTCTAGGTTCTTATGGCTGGTCCAGGAATTAAACTGTTGTGAGACGGACTGACAGGAGAAACTCAGATTTAATTATGTACACACAGGGCCCCAGTCCTATGAGGCCCCAGGACAAGTTTGAGGGTTCCATGGCATCTGAGGGTGGGGGGCAGGTGGGGACTTCAGCAAGGGTGAGGCAGTTCACGTGGAGACAGACAAGCAGGTGTTTGGTGAACAGATGTTTGTGGGGCTTGCAGGGACAATGGGACACAGAGCAGACTCTGGTCTCTAGGCCCCATCCAACTCCCCCACCCCCCCAAAGCCATGCTCTTTGTAGATCTCTGGGGATAGTGCCCTTGTGTGCCAGGACCTTCCCCCTGAGTTCTGTTGGCAGGTAAGGGGCAAGTAAAAAGAAAGACTTTCTATTGCATTAGCTAAGATTTCCAGTACAATATGAAAAAGAGTGGTGAGAAGGAACACTTTTGCTTTGCTCCAATCTAGGGGGAAAGTGTGTATTAGCTTCTCATTATTAGGTGTGATTTACCTGGAGGGTTTTTTGAGTAAATGTTCCTTCTCCAGGTGATGAAGTTCTTCACTATTCCTGCTGAGAGTTTTATCATAAATGGGGGTTGAACTTGGTCAAATGCTTTTGCCATTTCTATGGATATGATATGTGATTTCTCTTCAAATGGCTGTTGATGTGATAGATTATATGAATGGATTTTTAAATGTTGTAACAAGCTTGTATATCTGGGGTAAATCCCATGTGGTTATGTTGTACAATGTTCTTGACACAATGTTGGATTAAATTTGCTAAGATTTTGTTGAGTCTTTTTCATCTGTGTTCATGAATTTGTTGTTTTCCTTCCTTGTAAGGTCTTTTCTTGGTTTTGGTATTAGGGTAATGTTTCAACAAATGCCAATGAATTGAGATCATATTGAGTTTGGTCTCTGTCCACATGCAGCTAAGCTGGACATCAGTAATTTAAAAGCTAGAAAGTCTTCAAATGCTTGCAAATGAAGCAGTTATATATGTATATATACACATACATATAGACAGATACATGCATACGTGTTAGGTAGTTGCTCAGTTGTGTGTGACTCTTTGTGACCCCGTGGACTGCCAGCCTGCCAGGCTCCTCTGTCCATGGGAATCTCCAGGCAAGAATACTGCCGTGGGTTGCCATTTCCTTCTCCAGGGGATCTTCCCTATCCAGGGATGCATAGGTACATATATATGTGTGTGTTATATGTACACTATCTGTGCTATATATTTTATATTTTTTTCTTTCACTTAACATCATGTCGTGTTTGCCACATTTTTGCTCATGGATGTAGCCTGACTCTCTTGTCATTTTTTTTTCACACAAAGCATGAAACTGCAGGGAAATCAAAATTATACAGATTCTAGTAAAAAGAGGACTGAGTGGGTAAGGGAAAGCATTTGGATTTCTGCCCCTTCCAAGCTTCTTCCACTGGCTGCTTCCAGTCTCCTCCTCAGTGTCTCAGGCCCTGCCCTCTACCAAGGCATCACAAAGGACCAAACATGCGTGTTACTCGGGTTCTTGCTCCTGTGAAAGGGAGACTTATCCCAGGGACGCGGCACAGACTCTCATGAGCTGTAATTTGCTGGCTTTCCCAAAGAAAACAGGAATTAAAAAAAAACTTTTAGAAAATGTTTATCTTTTTGTGTTTCTTACATGTTTTGTTTACTGCTTTAAATGTAGCTTTCTAGAATTGTTGTGAGCATTTTCTGTAGCATTCAATATATTTTTTAATTTTACGGGGCCTCCCAGAGGACTCAGTGGTAAAGAATCCACCTGCCAATGCTGGAGACCCAGGTTCCATCCTTGGGTCGGGAAGATCCCCTGGAGGAGAAAATGGCAACCCACTCCAGTATTCTTGCCTGGAGAATCCCATCGACAGAGGAGCCTGGCAGGCTACAGTCATGGGGTCGCACTGAGCCCGCTCGATTTAGCGACTAACAACAACAAATTGGGGGTAGAGTGTAAAAAAAAAAAAACTGGAATGGGAGAGTCGACTGTATTGCTCTCCTTTTAAAACAGACTCTAACTTTGCTTTTCTTCATTTAAGTCTTAACAGAAGAGTTTTTCATTAATTCAAATCGAGTGAGGTCACACTCCTGGAAGGAAGAAAGTGATTTCTTAAGTTTCGGGTAATGCGATTCTAGGTTCGAGCCCTATTCTGCTTGCGGTTGGGCGCTAGGGGCGGCGGTCAGATCTCCAGGGCTCGCGGTCTGGGTTGCACCAGCCCACGGCTTCCAGGCGGGAGGCGGGACCCGCCAAGGCTCCGGCGGACGTCTCGCGGCTCACACCGGGAGGAGGCGAGCAGCCCGCCCGCGCCGCCGCTGCCTCTCCCGCCGGCTCGCGAAGACGCAGACCCGGTCCCCGCATCGGCCGGGTGAGCCAGCTGCTGTTGGGTGCGCTGTTCCCCGGGGCGCACGGAACCTCGTGAGACCCAAGCTGGCCGCTGCAGGACTCTCTGGGCTGACTCGGACCTCCGGGGGCGGGGTGGGAGCTCAGGTAGGGGAAGTGGGTTTGTGTTTCTCCTATAAAGGTAAGGACTCTTCTCTCTAGCACTTCCTTGATGTAGTCAACGAGTCAGAGGAAGATTTCAACAGGTGGCCGAGAGCGATCACGTGGGGCAGGTTGGGCGCCGGCCGCCCCCTCCCTTAGGAACTGCTCTTCTCCGCAGAGCTGCGCGTGGTCCACAAGCCTCAGTGGTGCCCTCCGTCCATTCCGCCTGGCAGCCCCGGAGTCCGCGGCGCTGTTGCGCGGAGAGGGCGGCAGGAACCGGCCTCCCGTAGAAGGCCGGTGACTAGCTCGGAGCGCGGGTCGGGTCCCCGGGACCGCAGACCCCCGCGGGCCAACGGCGGAGAAGACCGAGTCTCTGTCCTCGCCAGGATGCACAACGCGTCGTACTGGGGGCCGGAGCGCGCCAACACGTCGTGCCCCGCGCCCGCACCCACGCTCGGCTGCCCCAACGCGTCCGGGCCGGCGCCGCCGCCGCTGCCGCCGCCCCTGGCCGTGGCCGTGCCCGTTGTGTACGCGGTGATCTGCGCAGTGGGACTGGCGGGCAACTCGGCGGTACTGTTCGTGCTGCTGCGGGCGCCGCGCAGGAAGACCGTCACCAACCTGTTCATCCTCAACCTGGCCGTGGCCGACGAGCTTTTCACGCTCGTGCTACCTGTCAACATCGCCGACTTTCTGCTGAGGCGCTGGCCCTTCGGGGAGCTCCTATGCAAGCTCGTCGTGGCCGTCGATCAGTACAACACCTTCTCCAGCCTCTATTTCCTCACGGTCATGAGCGCCGACCGCTACCTGGTGGTGCTGGCCACCGCCGAGTCGCGTCGGGTGGCCGGCCGCACGTACGGCGCCGCGCGCGCGGTGAGCCTGGCCGTCTGGGGGGTCGCGACCCTGGTGGTGCTGCCCTTCGCGGTGTTCGCGCGGCTCGACGAGGAGCAGGGCCGGCGCCAGTGCGTGCTGGTCTTCCCGCAGCCCGAGGCCTTGTGGTGGCGCGCGAGCCGCCTGTACACGCTGGTGCTCGGCTTTGCCATCCCAGTGTCCACCATCTGCGTCCTCTACACCTCGCTGCTGTGCCGGCTGCGCGCCATACGCCTCGACAGCCACGCCAAGGCCCTGGACCGCGCCAAGAAGCGGGTGACCGTCCTGGTGGTGGCCATCCTGGCCGTGTGCCTTCTCTGCTGGACGCCCTACCACCTGAGCACCGTGGTGGCGCTCACCACCGACCTCCCGCAGACGCCGCTGGTCATCGCCGTGTCCTACTTCATCACCAGCCTGAGCTACGCCAACAGCTGCCTCAACCCTTTCCTCTACGCCTTCCTGGACGACAGCTTCCGCCGGAGCCTCCGCCAGCTGCTGGCGTGCCGCACCACCTCCTGAGCCCGATGACGAGGAGCCGGCGTTCGGGGTCGCTCAGGGTGGTTCCCGACCCGCGGCGCTCCCGAAACCCCTCTCCCAGCTTGCTAGAGATGCGGATTCTTGGGCCTGTCCCGGGACCTCCGACCTCGGAAGCTCTGCGGCTGCGCGCGCAATTTGAATTTGTCGAGGCCTCAGGGTGCTGCGGGAGCGCGCGGAGCTTGGGGACCGCTGCGGCTGACAGCGCACAGACGGCTGCCTAATGCCAAAGGGCACCGAGGCAACACCGAGGCAACCCCTGAGCTTGACACGGGAGGGGAGGAAGGGGGTCGTGATGCTGAGACCCACTTTCCGTTCCCCTCCAGCCTCCTGCCCCAGCCGAGCGCAGCCCGGATCTAGGAAGAGCCCTCGGCGCCGTCATGGGAGAGGCCCAAGTATGCTGCGGGCGCCCTGGCGTCGGCTCCACGCTCGGCTTCTCGAATTTCCAGCAGCGACCGTCTGCGCTGCTCCAGCTGCAGAGCAGCCTGGCACGGGCCCCTGGCGCTTTCCGCGCGCTCTCGCCGCGGGGGAAGAGGGTCCGGGTGCGCGCGGGCGCTCCCACCTCGCCAAGCTGGAGAGAGGCTGAGGCCGCCCGGGAATTTGCGAGGGACACAGAGCAGCTCGGGTGACGGGGCAGGGGATGAATATGTGCGTCCGTGTGTGTGTGTGTGTGTGTGTGAATGTGTGTGTGCGCGTGAATGTGTGTGTGCGCGCGCGCGCCTAGCGGAAGCCGGGGCTTTGGGTGAAGGAGGATGGAAATGGGCTGTGATGTCTACACAGCAGTTATTAATATAAAAGCGGTGATAAACCCTTCGTGTCCCAGCCACTTCTCTCTTAGCCTTTCCACTTTCCCACTCCTATGGTCACCGCGGAGCCCCGCGCGCCAGGCTCGGGAAAGGCCAGGAGCCGAGTCCCCGGCAGGGTTGCGGCGCCCCCTGGTGGAGCCACTGCAGGCGCCGAGCATCCCAAACAGCACTGTGTGGACAGGTGAGCGAGCGCACATGCGAAGCCGCTCTTTTCCGTGGCTCGGTTACTCGTCATCGCTTCCCTCTGCAGAGGGATTCAATCCACCTACGCCCCTCTGCCCCCGACGACCTCTAGTACAGCTTGGAGCAGTTCGTTGCAATTCTTTGTGTGCGTATTGCTTTTCGAGGTTGAGAACTTTATAAATATGTGTGTACTAAAACGTGTACAAAAACGTGTACTAATCTCACAGGCTTTTGTGGACTTAATGAGATCAAGAGGAGATGCGCATCCACTCCAGCGTTCCCTTTCTCCTCATATGCTTCATCCTCTTCGCCTCAGAGAGAGCTGAAATGACGAGACCTTATAATAACCTCTCCTGGGTTCCTTTCCACAGGGCCCTGGGTGATGTCTGGTCCAAGCTGAGAAAGGAAACCAGACAGCACCCTATCTTTATTTTATCTTTACTTATAGGAGACACAAGTGAATTAATAGAGAGGACTGACATTAGCTTTGCCCAGCCATCTATAGTCTTCAGACCTGAGGGCAGAGCATTAACCAGACTCCAGTCATTAATGAGTATTTTAAAAGAGTTTTTTTTTTTCCCCCTTTGGGATGAATTCCAAACAGGAATGAAAATTTCTAAAAGTATTTGTTTCCTACTGTCAGGATTAGGTGTGATATAACGTAGTGTTGCTGGTTTGGCAGGATTTGTTAACTTAGATTAATGGACATTAACCACTTTCTCTTACCTTTAAAATATTTTTAACAAAATAAATGAAATGGAAAATCAGGAAGGGAGTTCTTCCCCCCACACCCACCCCGGCCCCCAAAGGAAGATGCTAACTCCCTTCCTCCTTTTCATGAATAAGAATTGCTTCCTTGGCTTTCAAAGCTATTAGGAACAACAGGGTGATTCATAGCTATCAGTTTAGAAAATGTAAATTTAGAAACATACCTTGGGTGACAAATAATAGTATTAATAGCTTCAGAATATGGTTTTCTATTTCCAGTGCATTTTGATGGCATTTGAACAGTGCTCTGCTGGTGGGTTTCAGAGCCCTCTTCAAATTCATTTTAGTATCTTTCAAATTTCTTGGAAACATTCTATTTACTTTCTTCGTGACTCACAAAATTATTTTGTGAATCCTGAGTAGTTAGTTTTTCAACATTAAAAATGTAAGTGTAGAGTAACTGCTCATCCTTTGAGGTGATGGACAAAAAGCAAAGTGGATATTCTGCCACAAACCCAGATTTGAAGCTTCGTCTGTCTTCGTAAAGTGAGTGACTGTATTTTGACATCCTCGGGATACACATGAGGGCAGAGCCGAGTGACCCGCCTATCGATGGCACCCCCCACACACACACACACACGGATCAGCCTGGCTGTCTTTGAATCTACAAGAAGATCACTGGAAAAAACAGGACTGACATGGCTGTGTTGTCCATGCAGCCAGGGGTGGACTGGCATCCTTGTATGTGTGTGGGATTAAATGGGACCCAGTACTTGTTTCCTCCTGGCTTTCTACATCGTTGGATAAACTGTTGTATCATTGCTTCTAGGTTGTTGCCTTCATAATAGCATGTAGAACTCCAGACTATAAGTCTCAGGCTACCTTCTTATGACTTAGGTACCAAGCAAAATAACCATGCCAGTAGCCCTGACACAGTAGAATTTACTCACCTCATTGCATTGCAAAGGTTTTAACTCTGTGTTGAATTTTTGCAGTCTTCCTGTAAACTGTGTTGTTTGGTTCTACTACTTCTGTTATTTTAAAATGTCTACTTTGTTTTACTAGGTTTTACTTAGTACAGTTATGTAATGTATATGCTTAGGCATTCTCTAGAGAAATGCAGAAATTCTGCTTGTCCATGGCAAGGAAGCTCTGGTTAAAATAAAAGCTGAAACATTCTGTGTGGAGAGTTAATATTCTATTTCTGAGAACATGGATCCATAATTCAGTCACCTTAGCATTTATGTGTCATTAATTTTAAAAACACTGCCTTCAGGGAAATTTTATCTAATGGATAAGCAATGAATAGATAGAAGAACTTTACAGGATAAGGTTAAATGTGAAATCCCCTCACCTTTTTATTTTGGTTGATTGTGAAAATGATGTAAAACTGCCAATTAGCACAAAAACCCTGGGTCATATGCTGGATGGAAAAAGGATAATAAGCTTGTTATTTCATTCATTTCTTGAATATTTGAGCAGCTTGTGTGGAGAGTGAGAAGGGAAGAGAAATGGCTTAAATTGTCATCATACACACTGCTATTTCAGCTAGCAGAATGCGCAGACATGGCACACGAATGGTCATGGTAGAGAAGCTCACTAGAAAAACCCTCAACTTCCTGAAAACTCCTTTCCTCAGCAATATGCTGGGGAAACAGCAGCAAGCGATGTTCCGGCTAGATCATTCTGTAGGATCATTGCCCTTGTCCAGCTAAGGAACGTGTCAGAGACTGCTTTCCTAAGGCTCTTTTATGAGCATGGCTTCCAGTCTGGCACTTTGGTCCCCGTTTTATATACTAAGTGAGATACTGTATGTGGGTCGATTTGGCAAGGGTCAAAAGACCAATCAGGAACAATCAGAGCCATCTGGTTCCTGTTCTAGGAATTGTCTCATCCTATTCCAGCAGAGATGAACTTGGTTGCATTGTGTAATCTGAAGTTATCAGACCATAGAAAACATGGAAGTCTTTGAAATAATTTGTGGACCAGGCAAGACATACCTACTATTGCCATGTCATGTACAAAGGGAAGATAAGATTTAACAGTAAAACTTCAGTCTTCACGCAGAATCTTGAAAGTGTGCAGTGTTGTTGAAGTTTATATAAGAATAAAAATTCCTTGACTAAAGCTCAACCCCCAAAGTACCAGGTACATTGTAACCTGCATGCTTTGGGCGTAAGGACCTGGGCCCAGGAGCGCCATTGAAGCAGAGCAGAAAGTTAACAGCGCCTCTTTATACAGAGCAGAGTTTCACAATGGAGGATACTGTCCTTAAACTTAGGGCAAGCTACATGTATTTATACCACATCTCATAGGGTTATACAAAGACATTCTATCATATCAATTAAAAGAAAAGAAAAAAAGATGGGGAAAGGGAAGAAAAGGTAAACTGGCATCTCTGAGAAACGTCAGGATCCGTGAACTGCACGCTCCCCAGGCTGGAACAGAATGTCTTTTTTGGGAACTCTCTCCCGGTAGGGGGAGATTCACTGGTGGCTCAGACGGTAAAGAATCTGCCTGCAATGCAGGAAACCTGGGTTCTGTCCCTGGGGTGGGAAGATCCCCTTGAGGAGGGCATGGCAACTCCAGTATTCTTGCCTGGAGAATCCTATGGACAGAGGAGCCTGGTGGGTTACAGTCCACGGGGTCACAAAGAGTCAGACACAACTGAGTGACTAACACTTTCACTTTTCATCTTTAACAGCAGATACTCGATGAACGTTTTTTATTGGAGGGATAAATGAGTATGTTTAAGTCAGAGTTCAGAGAGTTTTTTTCATAGTTTATCATTTGTACCTATTTTCATATCAATTGTTTCAGTTCAGTCGCTCAGTCCTGTCTAACTTTTTGCTACCCCATGGACTGCAGCATGCCAGGCCTCCCTGTCCATCACCAACTCCTGGAGTTTGCTCAAACTCATGTCCATTGAGTCAGTGATACCATCCAACCATCTCATCCTCTGTCGTCCCCTTCTCCTCCTACCTTCAACCTTTCCCAACATCAAGGTCTTTTCCAGTGAGTCCGTTCTTCGTATCAGGTGGCCAAAGTATTGGAATTTCAGCTTCAGCATCAATCCTTCCAATGAATATTCAGGACTAATTTCTTTTAGGACTGATTGGTTTGATCTCCTTGAAGTCAATTGTTTTGTTTCCATAAATTTTCAACTTGAGTAGATTAAAGTCTATTTTTGAGAAAAGTCACCAGAGGGCGCACTGAGATAATTTTTGTAAGAAAAAAGTATTCAAGCCAATTGGATCTTTTATATAAGTAATTTCACCAGGTTTCTTTCAGAACAGAAATTCTTATGACTATGTAACATTTCTGTAAAATAAAAATTACAAAGTTCAACCCACAAAATTAAAAATATTGATAGTTATAGATTTATTCTTGAAACAGATATCCATAATTAAGATAACTCTGGCCTGAAACAGTTTAAGTAATTATGTTAATCCTCTGTATACAGAGGAATTGTTTGAATTATAAAGAATCTGCCAGCAATGCAGGAGACCTGGGTGTGATCCCTGGGTCAGGTATATCCCCTGAAGGAGGGAATGGCTACCCAGTCCAGTCTTCTTGCCTGGAGAATTCCATGGACAGAGAAGCCTGGCAGGTTACAGTCCATGGGGCCACAGAGAGTCAGTCAGACACGACTGAGGAACTAACACTTGGATACAATTGCTAGGGAATTTAATATTTAATTCTATAGTTATGTCCACAGGATTTAAACTTCAGGATTTTAACTTAACAATTGCTATATTTGGATATTATTTTTATGTTACCTCAAACATTTGGATTTTTCCAAACACAATCAATTTAAACTTAACCTTAATTCTGCTATGTGGATATTGATAAACCTAGATAATTAACCATAAAATAGATTAGCCTATTAGTAATTAATAAGTGATAACTGAGTAACATTGGTCTCCATATAACTCTTTTGATGGAGGGCAATTTTTCTGATAAGTCAGGAATCAGATGCAGAGTTGATGCAATGGTCCGGGGTTGATGCTTTGATGCTTTGAACGTCCGGGGTCCTTTAAAATCATTTTTTTTTTTTAATTTATCTGGCTGTCCTGAATCTTCTTTGTGGCGCTCAAGTTCTTAGTTGTGGCATGTGGGGTCTAATGTCCTGACCAGGGATTGAACCTGGGTCCCCTGCATTGGGAGCACGGAGTCTGAGCCACCGGACCACCAGCGAAGTCCCTGGGTCCTTTAAAGACTTCCCGGCACCATTCTTAGCACAAGCTGTTTTCTTGCCACTTCATCATCACAAGTCCAGCCTCTTTTCTGTATTCCCTTCAGGAAGAAAGACAAGGAGAGAGGAAGAGGTCACGCCTATATACAGAGAGCAATAATTTCCCTGGAGGTCTCCAATGAACTTGGGCTTACATACACATCACTTACACCGTGTATGGTTTGTTTTTGGAGTTGTACACTGTTTGGACAACTGTATAATGACCCATATCTACCGTTATACACTCGCATTGGGTAGTTCCAGGCCCCTCACCTTGAAATCCCTGCCATGTCCCCGGTGCTCCACCTACTCACCCTTCTGTCCCCAAACTCTGGCAACCACTGATCTTTCTACTGTCTCCATAGTTTTGCCTTTTTAGGAAGTCTTACAGGTAAAATTATATGGTATGTAGCCTTTTTATTCGGAGAAGGCAATGGCACCCCACTCCAGTACTCTTGCCTGGAGAATCCCATGGATGGAGGAGTCTGGTAGGCTGTAGTCTATGGGGTCGAAAAGAGTCGGACACGACTGAGCGACTTCACTTTCACTTTTCACTTTCATGCATTGGAGAAGGAAATGGCAACCCACTCCAGTGTTCTTGCCTGGAGAATCCCAGGGATGGGGCATCCTGGTGGGCTGCCGTCTATGGGGTCGCACAGAGTCGGACACGACTGAAGTGACTTAGCAGTAGCAGTAGCAGCCTTTTTATTGGAGAAGGAAATGGCAACCCATTCCAGTCCTCTTGCCTGGAAAATCCCAGGGACAGAGGAGCCTGGTGGGCTGCCATCTATGGGGTCGCACAGAGTTGGATACAACTGAAGTGACTCAGCAGCAGCGGCAGCAGCCTTTTTATACTGGCTTGTTTCAGTTAGTGATTCTGCTTGCTTACTCAGTCGCTTAGTTGTGTCTGACTCTTTGCCATGCCATGGACTGTAGCCCACCAAGCTTCTCTGTCCCTGGTATTCTCCAGGCAAGAATAATGCAGTAGGTTGCCATTTCCTCCTTGAGGGGATCTTCCCAACCCAGGGATCAAACCCTTGTCACCTGTTTCTTCTGCATTGGCAGGTGGATTCTTTACCACTGAGTTACCTGACAAACCCTAAGCAAGCAAGCAATGTAAAATCATACAGTATGTTGCCTTTTTATACTGGTGTCTTTCAGCTAGTAAAATGCACTTAAGTTTCCTCTATGTCTTTTCATGCCTTGAAAACTGTTTTTTTTTTACCATGACACGAGATTTTAGTTCCCCCACCAGGGACTAATTCCAGGCCACGGCAGTGAAGGTGCCAAGTTCTAACCACTGGACTGCCAGGAATTCCCAAGAGCTCATTTCTTGTTAGTGCTGAATGACATTGCCTAGATGTATTGCTCTTTGTTAATCCATTTACCCACTGAAGGACATCTTGGTTGCTCCCAGGATTTAGCAATTGTGAAGAAAACTGCTATAAATATTTGTGCACAGGGGTTTGTGTAAGTAGAAGTTTTTTACCTTGTAAATATAAGGAGTATGAGAAAATCTAAATGAAAACGTCTTCCCCAGTTAAGCAAAGAACTGAAATTTATTTTTTTTGAAACTGCTATACTTTCATGTAAGGGGCATGACAGACAAAAATATACTGTGACTATTCAGAAAATTCTTCGAGAAAAAAAGTAAAAAGTAATGGAAATGCTCTTTCATAAAAGTAAAACCCCTTTGTAATACCAAGATTATTTTCTGTTTATTTAGGTCTCATAAAACCTTTAGTTTTGAGATTGTGCATTCTATGGAAAGGGCATATTTATTTAGTAATAGCAAAGATAAATGGCTTTTTAAAAAAGGTTATATGCCTTAAATATCATTAAACTTCGTATCTTCAGCATAAGTTGAATTCCTGGATTTCATCCTCTATCA
Source organism: Bos grunniens (assembly GCF_055505025.1). Taxonomy (NCBI): domain Eukaryota; kingdom Metazoa; phylum Chordata; class Mammalia; order Artiodactyla; family Bovidae; genus Bos; species Bos grunniens. The sequence continues at coordinate 60,771,512 of NC_141178.1, read as the reverse complement.
ATAGATGACACAGATGATGAGATGGTTGGAAGGCATCACTGACTCAATGGACATGAGTTTGAGCAAACTCCAGGAGATTGTAAAGGACAGAGAAGCTTGGTGTGCTGCAGTCGTGGGATCGGAAAGAGCAGGACACGACTCAGCAACTGAACAACAACAAATGGCCCAGAGGGGCCAGCGATAGAGACCAGTCGACATAATGTATTTCAACAGATGCTGGAAGGATTAAGTGCTATCAGTCAGGGTCCACTAAAAGATTCTCAAGGAAAGCTCTGAAAATATTAGGTTACCTAAAGATTAGAATTTTGAGTCATAAACAAGAGTTTGAAGTTAAAAAACAATTTTTTTTAAGGAAACAAACAAAAAAACAGGTTCCCTACACTGGAGCCCCTCATATCCTTGGTCCATGGTGACTGGAGACGGGTTTCACTGTAGCCAGCAGCCACCCTCAGGGCCTCGGCTTCAATTGCCTTTTCTCTTCTTCTGCTCCATCTGAAGGCAAAAATGTGACTAATTAGGGCCATAAACTGCACAATTGTAGGGAACTATATAGACCCAGTAAAACCCAACAGATTCAGAGCCTGCTCTTGGCTGAGAAGCCAGGAATCTACTTTCATCCTGAGTTATGGCTCCAATTGCCAGACTCTTAAGGAAACAAGGTCCCTCAGTTCGATTTTCCGAGAGCTGAGCCCTGTCCAGACGTCCCTACACGCTGCAGCTGGCGGGACGCGCAGGCTGTCCCCTGAGTCCTCTGACTCATTTCTGTCTCCAGCCTGCTCCTCTCTATCCTCTAGCCTCTCTGTTGACTCATTGACCTGAGCTTTGCACTCCTCACTAATTGCATCTATTTCTCTCCAGGTCATCACAAATCACCGTTTCCAAACCTCATTTTTATCTCAGGTGCTTATAAAATGATTCTTGTTTAAAGATTGAAAGAGCTTCTGTGATTACATATAATTGAGTACAGAACTAGCCTCCCTGCTTATCAGTCTCATTAAATGGGGGAAAAAATGAGAGAAAAATCAGTCTTGACAACTGAGGAGCCTCGTTGGAACAGCAAGCTGATTGAATCTCTGCTTCTGAACTGGATGTTTTGCTCTTGGATAAACACAACATACATAAGAAATGACTGTTCCTATGTGTTAACTTTGTTTAAAAATACTTTAGGAAATGTTCTGTATTATTAAAGGACCCAGTCTAAAACCTTTATCATATCCTTCAAGGCTCACCACAATTTAACCTCCATTTAATTTATAATTCTTGTAAAAAATTGAAGTGAAATTCTCATAATAGAAATGTAACCTAAAAATGAATGATTGATAATTACTACATTCATAAAGTTGATACATAATTACTACATTACATACATTCACCACCTCTGTCTGCTCCCAAACATTCTCATCACTCAGAATGAACCCTGTGTCCACTAAGCAGTCTTTCTTACCTCCTCTTCCCCAGCTCCTGGCAACCACCAGTCTGTAACTATTCTGGATACGCTGTATAAAGGGAATCATAGAATATGTGACCTTTGGGGTCTGATGTATTTCACACAATAGAATGTTTTCAAGATTCATCCACGTTGTAACATGTATCAGTACTTCAGCTGGTGGACACTTGAAGTCTACACTCTGTGTTCGGCTATTATGAATAATGCTACTGTGAATATTCAGGTGCAAGTTCTTATGCAGACATGCTTTCGCTTCTCCTCGGTGAAAATGAATGGAACTACTGGATCGCGTGGGGACTCTCTGTTTAACCTGTTGAGGAGCTGAAGGGCTCTTTCCCAAAGTGGTGGTACCATCTTACATCAAATGGTAGAGGCTAATGGTTCTAATTTATCTACCTTCTCACCAACACTTGTATAATCTCTTTAAAAAAAATCATAGTCTCCTAGTGGGTATGAAGTGGTATCACATCGTGGTTTTGACTTGTATTTCCCTAGTGACTAATGACACTGAGCATGGTTTCATGTGCCTGTTGGCCACTTGCATATCTTCTTTGCAGAAATGTCTACTAAAATCTTCGGCCTGTTTCTCTGAATGTATGCATGTGTATATGCACGTACTAGTTAACACCTAATGTCACTGTCGTATTTCACACTGTTCTTCATTTTTGAACTCCTAAAGAAAAACACTGTTGCATTGATTGTTAAATCTGCATTTATCTGGGGATTTTAAAGCTGATGGTAGTGGTGGTAGTTTAGTTGCTAAGTGGTGTCCGACTCTTGCGACCCCATGGACAGAGGAGCCTGGCAGGCTCCAGGGGATTCTCCAGGCAAGAATACTGGAATGGGTTGCCATTTCCTTCTCTGGGGGATCTTCCCAACCCAGGAATCGAACCCAGGTCTCCTGCATTGTAGGCAGATTCTTTACCAACTGAGCTACAAGGGAAGCCCCTCCGAAGCTGAGCAGAAGATTAATAGGAAGATTTTAATTGAAAGACAGTGATCACAGAAATAGAATGCCTTGTGGATCTAAATGTGTGCCCATTTTTAAATTGGGTAATTTGTCTTTTTGTCGTTGGGTTGTAGACATTCTTTATAGATTCTAGATCCTAGACCCTTTCAGGTATATGATTTGCAAGAACAGTTTTCTCTATTCTGTTGGTTGTCTTTTAATTTTCCTGATAGTGCCCTTTAATGCACAAAAGGTTTAAATTCTGATGAAGTTCAGTTTATTCTTTTTTTTTTTTTCTGTTGCTTATGCCTTTAGTGTTAAGTTTTAAATTTCAAGTCAAAGAAAAGATGAAGGGGTAAAAAAGTGTCTCTCTGACTCGGTGCTATTTGACTGCCTTCAAAAACTTACAGGAAATGGAAGATAAGTTCTGGCCAATGGTACTCTCTCTTCACTGTTTGCTAGTATGAAAAAACAACAGAAGCCTTTCAATGTTTATAAACGATGACTTTTTCTGAGAACTTGCAACTCGTCGGAAATAGCTTTTTATTCAAAGAGGCAGAGATGTAACCTCAAAGATCAAGTGCAGCTTGCCAGTTATGATCAAAGGGCTGCATTTTGGGGGGAGTCTGCACTTGTATCTCTTCTTAGCAAAAACTGTGGATGTGTTCCCATACCAAAAGACAAACCTAATACCAACAGATACAAGCTAGAAGATGGTCTTGTGAAAGCTACTGACATTTATTTATTGGGATCCTCCAGGTTTCACGTATGAGAGCTCCTTGAAGAGAATTTCCCATTTCATTCCCTGACATCTCAGAAACAGACTGTGTTATTGACATTATTGCTCTCTGGTTGAAGGTTTAGGGACAGCATGTAAGATGTGCCTTCAGTTATTCATTGTGACAGGAACTGATCAGGTTCAGCATGGAATGCTGCTCCACATTCAGCCCACAGATGACACCCTGGCGGGGGAGTCGGGCATGGAGGCTGAACCCTTCTTGGATGCACAGAAAGTGCCATGCAGGGATTGGGTGCTGCCATCAGCGTCCCGGGCAGGGGTGTGGGGTGGAAGCTTGGGTCCATGCTCAACCCTGTGGAGCCACAGGGGTGGAGCAGTGGGAAGGGGTGCAGGCTTCCTGCTGGGGTGTGGCCGAAGGAGAGTGGATATTACTAGAAAGGTTTTCTAGTCTTAAACCTTCCCAGTCCCCTGGCCAGGGAGCAGGCTTTCCTCAGATCCCTCTGAGTCCATGCTGCTGGCAGTTCGGGGTCAGAGTGGAATAAGGTGTCTGTTGCCTAGGAACCCAGGGCAGCTGGTGCTGCTCAACCTTGGGTCCCTGGGCTGCCCTCCTGGTCTCTGCATTCCAGAGTCTTCCCAGGCTTGCTTGTTTTACCTGGACTTTTTAGTTGGAAGAGGTATGAACAGGGTCTTTGCTGGAACAAGAAATCCCCTTGTCTCTTTAATTTTTTATTTTTTTAATGTATTTTATTGACATACAGTTGACTTATACTGTTGTGTTAATTTCTGCTTTATAGCACAGAGACTCAGTTATACCCACGCATATATATATATATATATATATATATATATATATATATATCTTTCTTTATGGTTTGTCACAGGATGTTGAATATAGCTCCTTGTGCTATACAGTAGGTCCGTATTGCTTATTCATCCTCTATATAATAGTGTGTATCTGCTCATCCCAGACGCCCCCTCCGCCCTTCCTGCAGCCCCCTTAACAACCACAAGTCTGCTCTCTATTCTAAGTCTGTTTCTGCTTTGTAGATACGTTCATTTGTGTCATACTTTCAGTTTCCACATGTAAGTGATATTCTTTTATATTTATAATATAAATATAAATATTCTCAACCCACACGAACAAAGCTTCTATCCCTCAATTTCCACCAAAATCACCTTTGCTAACGTTAATCATGACTTTGTCGGGTAACTTTCTGGGCTAAACCCAGTGATGGCTTCTCATTCTCAACGCGTTCAGCCGTGAGCAGTTTCTAGCACAGGTAAGCACGCCTCTCTGAGACACTCTTTACTTGGCTGAAGGATACTCCTCTTCCTCAGTTATTTTGCTGCTGCTCTGATCACTCACTTTCTGAGTCCTTTGCTACAATCTGGAAACACTGCAGTGTCCAGAACTCTGCTCTCAGATCTCACCTTTTCTCAAGGCTGTGTTTACCCTCAGTCCGGCTCATGGCTTTACATGCCATCTACAGTTAAATGCATGCTTACAATTTCTAAATGTATGTCTGGACTCTGACTCCCTTTAAAATGCCAGACTTAATTCTGCAACACTTACTTGACATTTCAGATATAAGCTATCTATAGGCATCTCAGCTTTACTGTGGTTCCTTTCACATCTTCTCTTTTCTTGGTCAGTGATGACTCCATCCCTCCAGCTAAGGCCAAAAACCTGGTGTTATCCTTGACTTCTCTCTTGTGTTCTACATCCAATTTGTCAAAAGGCCCATCAATTCTAGCTTCAAAATGCACCTATGGCCTGTCCTTTTCTCATCCCTCATCTTGATGTGAGTCACCCTCTTCTCAGGGGGTGGCCGTGGCTGCATCACAATGGTACCTCAGCCTCGTCCCTTTTCCCATCTGAGTCTCATGCTGTCAGCTTCTCAATCTGCAAAATCACATGTGCAGCAGTTAACAAAACACTTGTCCTGCTTCCTCTGTTTATATAACGTGTTAGGACTTGTGGCATTTGCGATTTTTAAGCACTGCACTTATTTTCCTACTTAATTTCCTAAGGTAATATAAATAACTTTTATAGAATAAATTCTTAAAGTTTATTTTACACTTAGAAAAATCATGCATATTCCTACTTTAAGGGTTCAACAACTTTGCCTTTCAGTGACAAAGTAAATTGAAAACAATTTAAGTGTAAGTACCAGAGGGTGACTGGTTCCCAGTTTGTGTTAGAGTGGGATTATTTTTACAAATTCTCATCCATGGTAGATTTGAGAGGGAGGAGCTGGAGATTCCCTGCAAGGTCAGCCAGTCCATTCTCCCAATTAGGGCAGCATATTTTTCTTCCAGATGAGCCTTTTAAACCTTCACCCTGCCAAGGTAATGTCCCGGGTCTCAATATAATAGGGATCATTGGAGCCATTGGAGCCTTGGGAGCTGTCAGCGTTTATGATCTAAAGGGAGCTCAGTGCATGGTGTATGCACCATTAAAACACCTATAGCTGCTCTGGTTGACAAGGACCATTTATCTGCTCGACATCAAAATAGTCTAAGTCAGTGGTCCCCAACCTTTTTGGCACCAGAGACCAGTTTCATGGAAGACAATTTTTCCACAGACCAGGAGTAGGGGGATGGTTTGGGATGATTCACGCCCATTACATTTATTGAGCACTTTATTTCTATTATTACTACATCAGCTCCACCTCAGATCATCAGGCATTAGATCCCGGAGGTTGGGGACCCCTGGTCTAAGTCACAGGGGTTGCTGTTTCTTGTCTTCATGGAGGGGCTTTTTCCTTCTAGTTTATCATTCCTTCCATCCAGCTATCTTGCCAATGTACTCATAGATTACCTCAGTATTTTCCATTCTCCATTTCTCTGGTGGTTCAGATGGTAAAGAATCTGCTTGCAATGTGGGAGACCTGGGTTCGATCCCTGAGTTGGAAAGATCCCCTGGAGAAAGGAATGGCAACCCACTTCAGTATTCTTGCCTGGAGAATGCCATGGACAGTGGAGCCTTGTGGGCTACAGTCCACGGGGTTGCAAAGAGTTGGACACGACTGAAACAATTTAGCACACAATAACCATATAAAGCTGATGTCAGCATCACAATCACAGTAATGAACATCTCTACAACTGCCAAAAGTCCTATCAAAACTGGGCTGCACTGCAGTGCTGGGTTACTGGTGTCTGCCGAGACTGACCTTCTGACAAGTTGATGGAAGCCGGGTTCCTCTGAAGGCCCAGACTTGCAGACAGTCACTTCCTTTCCCCACCAGCAGTTCCTGCCTGTGTAGGATGGTGGGATGGTAAGAATTTGTAAACTTTAACCTCACCAGAAAAAGCAAAGATATTAAACCTCACTTAAAAAGCAGAGACATTACTTTGCCGACAAATGTCCTATAGTCAAAACTACTGGTTTCTCCGGTAGTCATGTATGGATGTGAGAGTTGGATTATAAAGAAAGCTGAGCACGGAAGAACTGATGCTTTTAACTGTGGTGTTGAAGAAGACTCTTGAGAATCCCTTGGACTGCAAGGGGATCCAATCAGTCCATCCTAAAGGAAATCAGTCCTTAATATTCATTGGAAAGACTGATGCTGAAGCTGAAAGTCTATTACTTTGGCCACCTGATTCAAAGAACAGACTCATTGGTAAAGACTCTGATGCTGGGAAAGATTGAAGGCAGAAGAAGAAGGGTACGCCAGAGGATGAGATGGTTGGATAGCATCACCGACTCAATGGACGTGAGTTTCTCCAGGCTCTGGGAGTTGGTGATGGACGGGGAAGCCTGGTGTGCTGCAATCCATGAGGTTGCAAAGAGTCAGACACGACTAAGCAACTGAACTGAACTGAACCTCACCAGAACAGGACAAGAGGTGGTATTAAAGCTCATTTAATCACACTTCATGAATTTGTCACAACACAAAGCATCTCATTCAGAGCAAGAATAACTTCTGTCTAGTTCCACCTCTGGACCCAGAAAGTCAGCCTTTAATCAGGTGGACAGAATCTAACACTTACTCATCTGACAACATGGGGTAGAGATTTGAATTGTCTCCTATAATTAGTTTCCTGTGGCTTTTGATAAAAAAAAGTTAAGTTAAAGGTCACCTTGAAAGAAAAATATCTCACAGTTGTCAAAATGTGGATTTGGTTGGCATAGAAATGCATCATTAAAATACTAATGTGTAAGTAAGTTACTGTTTTCTTTCTTTTTTCTTGTATGGATAGAAGTTTATTATTGTCCATAACTATCATAGTAAGACCTTCACTTTTACAGTGTGAAAACTAAGGTCAGCATTTTTTATTTAATATACATCTGGCAAATTACGCTGAGTTTTACCCGAAGAAGTAAGGAGAAAAATAATCTTGCAGAAAGAGAAATAGGGGAAGTGGCAGGAACAAGGAGAGGCAGGCATCACTGGGACCTGTGTGCTTCCTCTCAGGTCCTCCAGGAGGAGGCAGAACAGACAGCAAGAAGCCTCAGGGATAAACTCCCAGCCCCCGACCCCCAAGTGTGACCAGCTCCTTCCCTCGATAATCTTACATCACCTGACAGCCTGCATCTTCACTCCCAGAATGAGGCAGACTGAGGTGGATACTAATTTGTTCTCATTGGCATGTGCTCATTGGAGAATTCCAGGCTGATCATAGGTTTCCCAAATTCACCTTCCCTGGTTTGCCCTGCTCTTAGATGCCTCTTTTTCTTTTACAGAATATTGCTGTGTGTGTGTGTGTGTGTGTGTGCACTCAGGCGCTCAGTTGTGTCCAACTCTTTGTGGCCCCATGGACTGCAGTCTGCAGGCTTCTTTGTGCGTGGAATTCTCCAGGCAGGAGTCTTAACCATTGGACTACCAGGGAAGTGCCACCTTTTAAATTGTAATGCACTATACACCTTGTTCTAGATTCCGGAGGTCTGGCAGTCAACAGCAGATCAAGTGGCCTGCCAGCACAGTTGGGGGAGTGGAAAAGAAACACAGGAAGTATGTAAAACATATAGTGTGGAGAGTCATGAGTGGTGAGGAGTGAAAAATAAAGGAGAGGATTTCCCTGGTGGCACACGGAAAGATCCCACATACCTCAGGGCAACTAAGCCCGTCCCCACAGCTACTGGGCCTGTGCTCTAGAGCCTGGGAGCCACAGTCACTGAAGCCCGAGTGCCTAGAGTCTGTGCCCCACAAGAGAAGCCACTGCAAGGAGAGGTACTGGCACTGCAGCAAAGAGTACCCTGCTCGCGGCAACAGGAGACAGCTTAAGAAAAGCAACGAAGACCCAGCGCAACCAAACATAAATAAATCATTAAAGAAGAAAGGATAAAGGAGAAAAACGGGGGCATAATGTGATGAAAGAGCGCATGGGGGGTTTAGGTAAGGGGGCAGGGCAGGCTCTCACTGGGTCAAATTGGAGCAGGGGTGAAGAAGTTCCTGTATGGACACCTGAGGACGGGGCTCCAGGGAGAGAAGACAGGAGGTGCGAGTGTCCAGAGGCAGACTTGCTCAGCACACTTAAGGGATAAGGCGGAGACCAGCGTGGCTGGAGCAGAGATGGAAAGCCAGGGCCTGCAGAGCTGGTGGGAACAGTAAGTTCTTTGGTTTCTGCTCAAGTGAAAGGGGGCACCATGTGGGGGGTGAGTGTTGAGCAGAGAGAGGAATGACAAGACATGGCCTAGGTTTGAATGGCATCCCTCTGATGTCAAGTTCAGAGAAGATGCAGAAGTTTCAGAGACCAGTTTGGAAGATTTCGAAAAGATCCCAGGAGCAGCTTATGGTGCTGGCCCCAGGGTAGGGGTGAGGTGGGGTGTTGTGAGAAGTGTTTAAGTCCCTGATGTGTTCTGAAGGTCAAGCTCACAGCATGTGCTGATAGACTCCAGAGAGTGTAAGAAAAAGTCAAGATGCTTGAAGATGCTTCTGATTGACTGAAGGGAAATTGCAAAAGGACCTGGGTTGTGCGGGAATCCTAGAAGCTTCATCATCATATGCGTATGTATATGATCATGAGTGGGCTTCCCAGATGCCACTAGTGGTAAAAGAACCCATCTGCCAATGCAGGAGAGATGCAGGTTCGATCCCTGGATCAGGAAGATCCCCTGGAGTAGGGCAAGGCTACCCACTCCAGTATTCTTGCCTGGAGAATCCCATGGACAGAGGAGCCTGGCGGGCTACAGTCCATGGGGTCACAAAGAGTTGGATATGACTGAGTGACTGAGCATGTCCGGTATGTACATTTTGGGAAAGTGACCACTATAGTAAAGAGATTCTGAAGGATAAACATGGATATAGTTGGGATTACCTGAGACATCACATTCTCTCCATAGGCAACACCCTTTTATCCTCAGAAAACCCTTGTTTTGGCTTCCTATGAACTTCTCTCAATTGTCACAGCGAGAAAATGTTTAAACTTCCGACTCATTATCAATATACTTATATGCTTCAAAGAACAATTCTAATGTTAAATTGGCTCTTTTCTGCTATGGAACAGCTGAGCCCAAACAATTCATTATACGGTCAAGCGGTCACCCTAATTTGGTTATTTGTACAGAAATAACAGGAATGGTAATGGTCTATTTATTTTGTGCTAATTAAGAATTGGATTTGACTTGATACAAGTAAAATGTTTTCTTAATCAATGAGAAAGAATACTTTTTTAAAAACTAAGATACTTGTGCATACCTGTTCACTCATGTCCGATTCTTTGCAACCCCATGGACTGCAGCCTACCAGGCTCCTCTGTCCATGGGATTCTCCAGGCAAGAATACTGGAGTGGGTTGCCATACCCTACTCTGGGGATCTTCCCAACCCAGGAATCGAACCTGCATCTCTCCTGCATCGGCAGGCAGGTTTTTTTTTACCACTAGCGGCACCTGGGAAGCCCACTCATGATCATGTACATATGCAGATGATGATGAAGCTTCTAGGATTCCCGCACAACCCAGATCCTCCTGCAATTTCCCTTCAGTCAATCAATGGCATCTTCATGCATCTGGACTTTTTCTTGCCTTCTCCAGGTGATCTTCCTGACCCAGGGATTGAACCCATGTATCCTGCATTGGCAGGCGGATTCTTTACTCCTGAGCCACCAAGGAAGCCACAAGATATGTTGGCACCAGTACTATTATAAAAAGCCTGTAAATATTACAGTCAAATTCTAGAATAGAATGGTTAAAAGGTTCTTATATTTTAAAATACGGTTGGCAGGAACATTGTGTATTCTTTAGGTTTGGTTGCTGGTCTGGGGTCTCTGAACCAGCAGAAATCCCCCATCATCCCCGGAGACGCACAGAGCACATACTGAACCAACTAATGAGATCAGAAAATACTGAATGCATTGTCAGCAATGGGAGACTGGCTTGAGCTCTGGACACCAGGACATTCAAAAACACGTTCTGAGGAGCAAAATCTGTTAAGTGGAGTGTGTGCCTGGTCACTGTCCCCGAGGCCTCCCACCTCACCCGCAAACCCTCCCTGCCCCCCAGCATTTACAGGGTGTGTGAACAGAGCCTCTCTCCTGGACAAAGGAAAGCCCATGATGGGAGGCTTGTCAGGATTTTCTTTATGTGTGAAAACAAGTGAGATTCACCAAAACAAAGAATGTTCCCCCTCTAATTAGGCCTTATTTGCTAAAATATCTGCAAAGCCATGGACTTTGTTTTTCTCCTAATTGGCGGCCTTCAGACTTGCTTGTGGTAGGAATCTCCATCACTGCGCCGGGAGCTGGCTGCCCGCTGCATTGTTGCTTCGTGTCGGTCAGGAGCAATGTGAGGAGTTGGGGTACCCAGGCACCTTCCCCCTCACAGTCGTGGGGTCCTCACTGTGGGCACAAACCCAACCAGGCAGAGGGATCTTCAGCACCTTACATGATCTCCAGGTAGGACAGGCTCCAAAGTACATTTTGCTGCATACAGACAGGGCACAACTCCTCTATTATTCTTACACATAAAGCATTTACTTCAAAAGGTAATAAAAATGTTAAAATAAACTCATAATGATCTCAACTGGCCTCTGCCTACAACAGCTTGAAGCAGGGCTTTGGTTCCCAGTCAGAGGTTGAGCATCAGATCGTGGTGGTGAGAGCACTGAATTTTAGCCACTAGACAGTGACAAGTGACCAGGCCCTGGCCCTTCAGCTTTGCAGAAAAGAATTCCCACAAAGATGCAAAGTAGTGAAACCAGTAACGTTTCACTATTTTACTGAAGAAAAGAGTACAGTACCTATGGATAGACACATGGGTGGGCTTGGTGACAGAGAGTCGCACCCTCGTGGCAGTTTTGAGACAGGAATCTGAGTTCTTGTCCGTGGAGCCAAAGAATGGAATCCACAAACATGCAAACACTCAGGGTAGCAAGTGAATTCAATCCAGTTCAGTCGCTCAGTTGTGTCCGACTCTTTGCGACCCTATGAATCACAGCACGCCAGGCCTCCGTGTCCATCACCAACTCCCAGAGTTTACCCAAACTCATGTCCATCGAGTCGGTGATGCCATCCAGCCATCTCATCCTCTGTTGTCCCCTTCTCCTCCTGCCCCCAATCCCTCCCACCATCAGGGTCTTTTCCAGTGAGTCAACTCTTCTCATGAGGTGGCCAAAGTATTGGAGTTTCAGCCTCAGCATCAGTCCTTCCAATGAACACCCAGGACTGATCTCCCTTAGGATGGACTGGTTGGATCTCCTTGCAGTCCAAGGGACTCAAGAGTCTTCTTCAACACCACAGTTCAAAAGCATCAATTCTTCGGCACTCAGTTTTCTTCACAGTCCAACTCTCACATCCATACATGACCACTGAAAAAACCATAGCCTTGACTAGACGGACCTTTGTTAGCAAAGTAATATCTCTGCTTTACAATATGCTATCTAGGTTGGTTATAACTTTGCTTCCAAGGAGTAAGCGTCTTTTAATTTCATGGTTGCAATCACCATCTGCCGTGATTTTGGAGCCCACAAAAATAAAGTCTGACACTGTTCCCACTGTTTCACCATCTATCTGCCATGAAGTGATGGGACCAGATGCCATGATCTTACTTTTCTGAATGTTCAGTTTTAAGCCAACTTTTTCATTGTCCCCTTTCACTTTCATCAAGAGGCTTTTTAGTTCCTCTTCGCTTTCTGCCATAAGGGTGGTGTCATCTGCATATCTGAGGTTATTGATATCTCTCCCGGCAATCTTGATTCCAGCTTGTGCTTCCTCCAGCCCAGCGTTTTTCATGATGTTCTCTGCATATAAGTTAAATAAGCAGGGTGACAATATACAACCTTGACGTACTCCTTTTCCTATTTGGAACCAGTCTCTTGTTCCATGTCCAGTTCTAACTTCCTGACCTGCATACAAATTTCTCAACAGGCAGATCAGGTGGTCTGGTATTCCCATCTCTTTCAGAATTTTCCACAGTTTATTGCGATCCACACAGTCAAAGGCTTTGTCATAGTCAATAAAGCAGAAATAGATGTTTTTCTGGAACTCTCTTGCTTTTTCCATGATCCAGTGGTTGTTGGCAATTTGATCTCTGGTTCCTCTGCCTTTTCTAAAACCAGCTTGAACATCAGGAAGTTCATAGTTCACATATTGCTGAAGCCTGGCTTGGAGAATTTTGAGCATTACTTTACTAGCATGTGAGATGAGTGCAGTTGTGCAGTTTCTTTGGGATTGGAATGAAACCTGAAAACTTTTCCAGTCCTGTGGCCACTGCTGAGTTTTCCAAATTTGCTGGCATATTGAGTGCAGCACTTTCACAGCAGCATCTTTTAGGATTTGAAAGAGCTCAACTGGAATTTCATCACCTCCATAGTTTTGTTCGTAGTGATGTTTTCTAAGGCCCTCTAGACTTCACATTCCAGGATGTTTGGCTCTAGGTGAGTGATCACACCATCGTGATTATCTGGGTCATGAAGCTCTTTTTTGTACAGTTCTTCTGTGTATTCTTGCCACCTCTTCTTAATATCTTCTGCTTCTGTTAGGTCCATACTATTTCTGTCCTTTATTGAGCCCATCTTGGCATAAAATGTTCCCTTGGTATCTCTAATTTTCTTGAAGAGATCTCTAGTCTTTCCCGGTAATCCAAGCCTATGTCCTAACCAGTAACGCTGAAGAGGCTGAAGTTGAACAGTTCTATGCAGACCTACAAGACCTTTTTAGAACTAACACCCAAAAAAGATGTCCTTTTCATTATAGGGGACTGGAATGCAAAAGTAGGAAGTCAAGAAACACCTGGAGTAACAGGCAAATTTGGCCCTGGAGTACGGAATGAAGCAGGGCAAAGACTAATAGAGTTTTGCCCAGAGAACGCACTGGTCATAGCAAACACCCTCTTCCAACAACCCAAGAGAAGACTCTACAATGGACATCACCAGATGATCAACACCGAAATCAGACTGATTATATTCTTTGCAGCCAAAGTAGAGAAGCTCTATACAGTCAGCAAAAACAAGACCGGGAGCTGACTGTGGCTCAGATCATGAACTCCTTATTGCCAAATTCAGACTTAAATTGAAGAAAATGGGGAAAACCACTCAGACCATTCAGGTATGACCTAAATCAAAGCCCTTATGATTATACAGTGGAAGTGAGAAATAGATTTAAGGGACTAGATCTGATAGAGTGCCTGATGAACTATGGATGGAGGTTCGTGACATTGTACAGGAGACAGGATCAAGACCATCCCCATGGAAAATAAATGCAAAAAAAACCAAAATTTCTGTCTGAGGAGGCCTTACAAATAGCTGTGAAAAGAAGAGAAGCGAAAAGCAAAGGAGAAAAGGAAAGATATCTGAATGCAGAATTCCAAAGAATACCAAGGAGAGATAAGAAAGCCTTCCTCAGTGATCAATGCAAAGAAATAGAGGAAAACAACAGAATGGGAAAGCAAGTGAATAGGATTTACTAAAGAGGAGGAAAAGTACAAGGCTCTCAGCATAGACATGTGAGGGGATAGAGTCGCCCCAAGGCAGGACTTACAACAGTTTTTGTATCCTTCCTTAAATCATGTTATTTCTAACCAATCAATTTAAAGGTCAAGATACTTAACGTCTTTATGGCTTCTCTTGGTCCTTGGATTAAGTTACCACCCTTTTTCATGCCCCCTGGCCATTTTAACACCAGATGTATGGGTTTAAGATTAAGGATCACCAGTTGTCTTTCCCTCAGGCATATGGAAGGAACTTAATTACTGACCTTCCCTGGATCTGAGTGGCTTCCCTCATAGCTCAGTTGGTAAAGAATCTGCCTGAAATGCAGGAGACCCCAAACAAGGCTAGCAGAGGTGATGGAATACCAGTTGAGCTATTTCAAATCCTAAAAGATGATGCTGTTAAAGTGCTGCACTCAATATGCAGCAAATTTGGAAATCTCAGCAATGGCCACAGGACCAGAAAAGGTCAGTTTTCATTCCAATTCCAAAGAAGGACAATGCCAAAGAATGTTCAGACTACTGCACAATTGTACTCATCTCACATCCTAGCAAATTAATGCTGAAAATTCTCCAAGCCAGGCTTCAACAGTACATGACCCATGAACTTCCAGATGTTCAAGCTGGATTTAGAAAAGGCAGAGGAACCAGAGATCAAATTGCCAACATCTGTTGGATCACAGAAGAAGTTAGCTCTAGAAAAACATCTACTTCTGCTTTATTGATTACACCGAAGCCTTTGACTGTGTGGATCACAACAATTTGTGGAAAGTTCTGAAGAGATGGGAACACCAGACTACCTTACCTGCCTCCTGAGAAATCTGTATGCAGGTCAAGAAACAACAGTTAGAACTGGACATGGAACAACAGACTGGTTACATATCGAGAAACGAGTACGTCAAGGCTGTATATTGTCTCCCTGCTTATTTAACTTCTATGCAGAGTACATTATGAGAAATGCTGGGCTGGAAGAAGCACAAGCTGGAATCAAGATTGCCAGGAGAAATATCAATAACCTCAGATAGGCAGATGATATGACCCTTATGGCAGAAAATAAAGAGGAAGTAAAGAGCCTCCTGATGTAAGTGAAAGAGGAGAGTGAAAAAGTTGGCTTAAAACTGAACATTCAGAAAAGTAAGATCATGGCATCTGGTCCCATCACTTCATGGCAAATAGGGAAACAATGGAAACAGTGAGAGATTTTATTTTCTTGGGTTCCAAAATCACTGCAGGTGGTGACTGTAGCCATGAAATTAAAAGACGCTTGCTCCTTGGGAAAAAAGCTATGACCAACCTAGACAGCATATTAAAAAGCAGAGACATTACTTTGCAAACACAGGTCCTTCTAGTCAAAGCTATGGTTTTTCCAGCAGTCATGTGTGGATGTGAGAGTTGGACTATAAAGAAAGCTGAGTGCTAAAGCGTTGATGCTTTTGAACTGTGGTGTTGGAGAAGACTCTTGAGAGTCCCTTGGACTGAAAGGAGATCCAACCAGTCCATCCTACAGGAAATCAGTCCTGAATATTCATTGGAAGAACTGGTACTGAAGCTGAAACTCCAATACTTTGGCTACCTGATGCAAAGAACTGACTCCTTGGAAAAGACACTGATGCTGGGAAAAATGGAAGGTGGGAGGAGAAGGGGACAAAAGAGGATGAGATGGTTGCATGGCATCATTGACTCAATGGACATGAGTTTGAGTAAGATCCAGAAGTTGGTGATGGACAGGGAGGCCTGGTGTGCTGTCGTCCATGTGGTCACAAAGAGTTGGACATGACTGAGGGAGTGAACTGAACTGAACTGGATCTGAGTGCTGATAATTTATCAGACTAAACACATATTCCAGGAATTCAGGACAATGGAGTGGGATGTTTATTGAAAATAAGACTGAGGTCTCAGAGTTCTACACTTATTGCCTAGTAATTTCTACCTCAGTTCGAATTACTTTTATGGAACATTTCTTCCAGGTTTCCTTTGGCCAATGATTTTGATTTGCTTGATTCACAGCCCATATTTGTCTGTGATCTCAGGATCTCAGGATCCCATATTTGATCCTGATCTCAGAATCCTCCCACATGTGCACACACAAAGTCATCTGGGTAGCCTGGCATTAGTTAACATCACTTCCCCTTTGAGCTTCAAGGAGCCTTTCTGTGCTTGTGTGGTTGGGGAGGTGTCCTGACTTCCACAATGAGAAATATGTGGTCTGGGCAGGGCCCAGCGTCCTCTCTCAATTATCTTGCTATTCTCCTCTTGGAGTGTTGGTCCACAAGGAATGAATCTCTAATCGCTTTGGCAGGGGTTCGTGGGGTTTGGGGTAGAGGGCGATGGACATCTACCTCCCACCTCAGTTGGCTGGGGAAATAGGACCTGCCTCAAGGCTGCTCTTGACTGTTTATCCCAGGTCTCCTATCACCTTGCTTCCCTAATTAACAACTACTTGAATCTGCCCACTGGAACTCAGGGAAGGTCATGGAGGTTGAATGAGGGCTGTTTCCTGTAATCAAAGAAATGGGCGACCCAAAGGCCTTGTGCCCAGGAGCAGCCCTACAGGGCCCTGCACAGTATCACGAACACCTGCGGTGTCAATGTCGGCTTCAACGGCAGTGATTAAATCCGCTGAGGTTTTCTACAAAGCAAGTCTCAGTGAACTATAAATGCTCCCATTGTGTGCCTGCTAATAATAGCCTCTGCTTTTCTTTCTCCTTGGCAGCTGCTTCTATACATCTCAGTTTTGCTGGTCTGGGTGACAGGTGGGGGTGAAGCCAAAGCTGGGTGTTTGCACGGTGCCCCTAGAGGTGGGAGGAGCAGGCCACTTACCCAGCTCTTCCTCTCCTGGCAAGGGAGCTCTTTCTAGCTGGGAAGTTCCTTCTTGGCGTCGAGCAATGCTGGCTTCAGGGATGGGATGATGCAGGCAGAAGGAAGCTGCTTTTCTTCCCTTCTTGGGCAATTATTCTCAGGATTTTCTTCTACCATCTTGCTAAAACTTCCTAAGTGGACTCCAAACATCTCCCATCTGTTTTGTGGATGGCTGTTATAGGCGAGCAGAATTTGCTAACCTAAAACATATCTCTCTGGCACAATCCTTGTTTTAATTATTTTCTGAGCAACAGCCAATGTGGAAAGGACTCTGAAAACCATGTAAGAAACACCTCTTTTGTAAGGATATCTTTCTCTCTGTGGGCTTCCCTAGTGGCTCAGTAGTAAATAATCCACCTTCCAAGCAGGGGACGCCGCTTCGATCCCTGGGTTTGGAAGATCCCCTGGAGGGGGAAATGGCAACCCACTCTAGTATTCTTGCCTGGGAAATCCCATGGATAGAGGAGTCTGGCAGGCTACAGTCCATGGGGTTCCAAAGAGTTGGACATAACTGAGCGACTGAATAACAACTCCCTCTCTGTACCAGGAAAAAGAGGATAACTAAATCTCCAGAAATTCTTATCAGTTGAGAAGACCAGGACTTAAATCTGCATCAACATCACCCTTGATTCCTGTGCTTTTCCTGGTAACCTCCGCACCCTCAACTTCCTGTTTTGTTTTTAGCAGAAGGTTGTGTTGAAGGTGAGATCTTTGTCCATTTTGGCAGGTTACTCAGTTTTCCTGGGTCTCTTACATGTGTTCAGTTCAGTTCAGTCGCTCAGTTGTGTCTGACTCTTTGCGACCCCATGAACCACAGCACGCCAGGCCTCCTGTCCATCACCAACTCCCGGAGTTTACCCAAACTCATGTCCATTGAGTCAGTGATGCCATCCAGCCATCTCATCCTCTGTCATCCCCTTCTCCTCCTGCCCCCAATCCCTCCCAGCATCAGGGTCTTTTCCAATGAGTCAGCTCTTCACATGAGGTGGCCAAAGTATTGGAGTTTCAGCCTCAGCATCAGTCCTTCCAATGAACACCCAGGACTGATCTCCCTTAGGATGGACTGGTTGGATCTCCTTGCAGTCCAAGGGACTCTCAAGAGTCTTCTCCAACACCACAGTTCAAAAGCATCAATTTTTTGGTGCTCAGCCTTCTTCGCAGTCCAACTCTCACATCCATACATGACCACTAAAACCATAACCTTGAGAAGATGGACCTTTGTTGGCAAAGTAATATCTCTGCTTTTGAATATGCTATCTAGGTTGGTCATAACTTTGCTTCCAAGGAGTAAGCGTCTTTTAATTTCATGGTTGCAATCACCATCTGCAGTGATTTTGGAGCCCCCAAAAATAAAATCTAACACTGTTTCCCCATCTATCTGCCATGAAGTGATGGGACCAGATGCCATGATCTTTGTTTTCTGAATGTTGAGCTTTAAGCCAACTTTTTCACTCTCCTCTTTCACTTTCATCAAGAGGCTTTTTAGTTCCTCTTCACTTTCTGCCATAAGGGTGGTGTCATCTGCATATCTGAGGTTATTGATATTTCTCCCACGTGTACCTATTATAAAACTTTTGGTGCATTTTCTCCTGTTAATCTGTCTCCTATCAATTTAATTCTTAACCCACCCAGAAGATGCCTGAGGGTAGAAAAATATATCTTTCTCCACAACTCTGTCCATTTGTTGATCTTTGTGGCAGGGGTGGGGTGTGGGGATGGGATGATGGGGTTTTGCTACATAGCCATTTTTCTAATAACTCTAAAATCTTTCATTGTCGTTTTGTTTAAATGGATAACAAAGCATTGTTTCCCAGGTGATGCTAGTGATAGAAAACACAGCTGCCAGTGCAGGAGCAGTAAAGAGACTGCTCCTGTTCAATCCCTGGGTCAGGGGGAAGGCATGGCAACCCATTCTGTATTCTTGTCTGGAGAATCCCATGGTCAGGGGGCCCTGGCTGGCTACAGTCCCTGGGGTCGCAAAGAGTCAGAACCGACGGAAGCAACAAAGCACACGGGCAAGCGTTGTTTCACAGTGACCTTTGGCCTTATTTCATCAAGTGTTCAAATCCTTTGACATTTTTGACAGCTTCCCCAAATCAAATTCTAAATGAAATATCCTTGACCTCTAACTGACTTTGAGATTTCCCAGAAGGCTCTTGGAAAATCTCAAAGGATTTGTTTTCTCATCTTATCAAGAGATGTGTTAAACTAATTTGGTTTGATACATTAAATTACATAAGAAGCATGCTTAAACCTCCCTTGGGTTATATTTGCATGATGTATGCTATTAAGATAAGTATTTCAGAAACTGTATAAACCTCCTAAAAATTTGTCAGTGTTGTTGCTGTCCATGAATGTCCCAGAATAGTATCTGCCATAATTCCAGTTTAAAGCTGTACGTCACAGAAAAAAAAAAGATTTTCTTGTCAGTCACATTATAATGAACTCTCATCAGATCTTTAACCTGGCCATTTTAAGTCTTTCATTTTTCACAGACACTTATTGTTTCACTCTGGTGATTTCTTGAAAGCTTTTGCAATCAAATACAGGCCAAAGTGCTTCATCTTCAACAAAAAAGGAAGGAATTTCCAGGACTCTAGTGGAGAAGCTGTTGTGTTCACGAAACATCCACCCCAGGATGAAACAAAGCAAGAAATGATGATGTGGGATTGAATTAACTGAGAAGTATGACTATAATTGTATGGACTTTTATTTAAAACTTTGCAGATTCTTTAATGTTCTATATTCTGGATATTTAAAAAAAAAAAAAAAAAAAAAAAACCCTTTTCTCTTTTTTCCTAAGAGAGATGACTTCTTGTGAGAGGTGGCACTGAAACTAATCTTACTAAAATAACCCTTTCAATATCTTTCACTATCTTTCAATAGTTTTTCCTATGGAGTTTCCATTCTGCAATTTACTGCTCCCAGAGCCCAAACCCCTTTTTTCCTTTGTCTACTCACTTCTCCACAACTGTGTCTCCCTTTGTTAAAACTGTATATAAATGTACTTTCTAACCATCTCTTTGGGTTTTCACTTCTGTTCTGTGAAACCCTATTTATGCAGACAAACTGAACTTTTCTTCTGTGAATCTGTCTTTTGTTGTTATTGTTTAATTTGCATGCCTCAGTTACTGAACTTAAGAGGATGGAGGAAAAGTTTTCTTCTCTCCTATAGTCAGACTTGCTGTAAGCAAACTGTTATTTCTAGTGATAATACAGGAAGTTAAATAATAACTGTCAAAGTGTGATGTTAGCAAAATGGTAACATAGAAATTTCTGCTGCTCATCCTCACCCCAGAAACAATTTGAATAACCTACACATGAGAATACCTTTGCAATGACACAGCTAGAGAAAGACCATTTCCAGGAGGGCATACCTACAAAAAGAGCAGGGACTCAACTCAGATATCAACAGAGAACCAATGTTAGCTGTTTTCATAGGAGGAAACATGACAAAGTGAGATTTGGAATTGGGTTACGGAATAGGAAACACAAGGATTGATAGGTGGGCATTCTTCATCCTGGCAATGGGACCCCTGTGTAGATTTTTAATAAGCTCTTGTTTATTTTAGAAGCTTATTGCACTTGTAAAAAAATGTAGTAATATTCTCCTCTAACACATTGAGATGATTTATATATAAACCTTGCATTTTGATCAGAGAACATTGGCAGCATGCAAAAGTTCACAATGACAAGATCGTTAGTCACTTTTTTAAAAAATTTAAATGTAGAGAACAACAACAGTGGAAACAGTGGCAGACTATTTTTTGGGGCTCCAAAATCACTGCAGATGGTGACTGCAGCCATGAAATTAAAAGATGCTTACCCCTTGGAAGAAAAGTTATGACCAACCCAGATAGCATATTCAAAAGCAGAGATATTACTTTGCTAACAAAGGTCCATCTAGTCAAGGCTATGGTTTTTCCAGTGGTCATGTATGGATGTGAGATTTAGACAATAAAGAAAGCTGAGTGCTGAAGAACTGATGCTTTTGAACTATGGTGTTGGAGAAGACTCTTGAGAGTCCCTTGGACTGCAAGGAGATCCAACCAGTCCATCCCAAAGGAAATCGGTCCTGGGTATTCATTGGAAGGACTGATGTTGAACCTGAAACTCCAATACTTTGGCCACCTGATGCGAAGAGCTGACTCATTGGATAAGGCCCTGATGCTGGGAAAGATTGAAGGCAGAAAGAGAAGGGGATGGCAGAGGATGAGATGGTTGGATGACATCACTGACTCAATGGACATGAACGTGAGCAAGATCCAGGAGTTGGTGATGGACAGGGAGGCCTGGCGTGCTGCAGTCCATGGGGTCGCAAAGAGTCAGACACGACTGAGTGACTAAACTAAACTGAACTGTAGAGAACAAGTATTCTTTCTTTTGGTATTATTGGTTTCTTATTGTAACTGAAGAAAAGCAAGACCTACTAGGTCTCTTCCATATCTTTTCCTACCTTCAATATTTTTAATTATTTTCAACACCGAGTCTTTAAAATTCATGAAAAAGATGGGAGAAAACTACCTTAATGCATTACAGGGTTCAGGAGCTTAATACTCCATTTAATCACTTAACCAATTTTCTTACCTTGTCTCTCCACCCTTAAAATTGTCTTTTGAATAACAATTTATTCAGGCGTAATTCATATATAATACAATTTGATAAATTTTGAAACTTCATACTCTTTAGTCATCACCCCAGTTCCCTCATCTCCACCAGCCCTAGGTGACATCCAGTCTGCATTCTGGCTCAAATGATTTGCATGTTCTGAGCATTTCATATAAATGGAATCATACGATTTTTGGTGTTTGTGACTAGCTCTTTCTTTCAGTTCATAGTTTCAGGATTTATCCATGCTTCAGTATCAGTACTTTTCTTTTTATTGTTGAGTAATAGTTCTCATCAAATGAACAAAGAACCAGCAGGAGCGGACAAGAGGTGGGGGACCCTTAAAGTCTCCTGGCTTCCTCCAGTTACTTGCCCATCTTCCGGCATCACATAGTCGAATATTCCACCGCTGTTTGCATTTGTTTTAGGAAGAACTTACTGCTTCACATTTGCCATCAGTAACTTCCCTCTTCTGGGCTTGGGAAGCATTTGCCATGGGGGACATGATTGTTTGCTCATGTTTGTTCCCCCCAGAAAGGCTGCCAAATCTTCAGGGACTGTGTCTTCTGTTCCTAAGCTTTCTCTCTAACCAGGGAGACAAGGAAATAAGAAAGTGAGACCAACCTGCATCCCTGATGACTGATGTTCGTCCAATGATGCCCACCAGCCAACAAGCTCAGCTGCACATGATTCCCTGAAGACAGAGCTGCTCCTTTGCAGACTTCAATATATTTGCAAGGCTCTGGGGATAGATAAAATTTTAATGATTTTCCTACCCATAGTTATTCAAAGAATATTTGATATCATCAAATTCACTGATGATAAGCGAGATTTTGCTTGGGGCTCTAGAGACGCCACAGTGAACAATTTAAAGTTACTGCCAACGAATTTCAACTCCAGAGTTGAGCAAAGGTTGTTCAACAAAGGTGTTTTCTTGGGTAGTATGTAATTTGACTGTAAATCTGAAAGAATTTTATTCACCAGTTTTCTATGAAAATGTTATGAACTCTTTTTTAGCATTGTATATCAGAAATGCTGGAAATGAAAAAAAGTATGCATCACCTCTTATGTTACCCTGCTAGTTTCATCCATTCTTCACATTGTATTGTGAGTCCTGCTGCTAAGTCACTTCAGTCGTGTCCGACTCTGTGCGACCCCATAGACCGCAGCCCACCAGGCTCCCCCATCCCTGGGATTCTCCAGGCAAGAACACTGGAGTGGGTTGCCATTTCCTTCTGCAATGCATGAAAGTGAAAAGTGAAAGTGAAGTCACTCAGTCGTGTCCGACTCTTAGCGACCCCCTGGACTGCAGCCCACCAGGCTCCTCCGCCCATGGGATTTTCCAGACAAGAGTACTGGAGTGGAATGCCATTGCCTTCTCCATTGTGAGTCCTAACTAACTCTAAATTAAAAGATGCTTGCTCCTTGGAAGAAAAGCTATAACCAACCTAGACAGCATATTAAAAAGGCTGATTCATATCAAAGTATGGCAAAAACCACTACAATATTGTAAAGTAATTAGCCTCCAACTAAAATACATAAATTAAAAAAAAATAAAAAGCAGAGACATTACTTAACCAACAAAGGTCTGAGTCTAGTCAAAGCTATGATTTTTCCATTAGTCATGTGTGGATGTGAGAGTTGGACTATAAAGAAAGCTGAGTGCTGAAGAATTGATGATTTTAACTGTGGCATTGAAGAAGACTCTTGAGAGTCCCTTGGACTGCAAGGAGATCCAACCAGTCCATCCTAAAGGAAATCAGTCATGAATATTCACTGGAAGGACTGATGTTGAAGCTGAAGCTTCAATACTTTGGCAACCTGATGAGAATCACTGACTTATTGAAAAAGACCCTGATCCTGGGAAAGATGGAAGACAGGAAGAGAAGGGGATGACAGAGGATGAGATGGTTGGATGGCATCACTGACTCGATGGACATCAGTTTGAGCAAGATCTGGGAGTTGGTGATGGACAGGGAAGCCTGGGGTGCTGCAGTCCATGGGGTCGCAAGGAGTCTGACATGGCTGAGTGACTGAACTGACTGAACTAATTCTAATCCACATTTGGCAAGTGGAGAAGCACAAATCACAAGCTTATTAGACATTTCAAATTGCACATAACTTTTCTCAGTCTAGCAGAGAATGTAAGCAGAAATAGTAAAAAGGATTAAAAATAGAGACACACAGCACATTCCTCTGAGAGTCAGTGACCATGAATTATAGATTGTCCCATTCCTACTTCAGAGAAATATTTCGGGAATCAGCAGGTTAGTGATTGGAAATATTTGAGTTGTTCCAAATAAACATGTAAATAATAACTACATGAATCTGGGTCCACACATGCCCTATCCCCTCACAGCCCTTTCCATCCATCCATGTAAATTACAGTACTGTTTTAGTTGAAAAATGTATTCGCCTATAGCTATAGTACCAGTATAATGTTCTTTTTTTCAGGTAATGAGAACTGGGACAGTTTTTTTCATTTCCAAATCAGTCCATTTAAATTGCGCTAATTAATCATATTTTACTTTATTTCACTCTTTTTTTCGGCTGTGCCTCTGGGCCTCTGGGGTCTTAGTTCCAGGACCAGGGATTGAACCCAGGGCTATAGCTGTGAAAGCGCAGAGTCCCAACCACTGGGCTGCCGGGGAACTCCCATTAATCACTTATTTTAGAACAATGAGAGGTTTTAGTTTTCACTTCTTTTTTGATACAGTTTATTCAAGGATCCTTCCAAAGAGACTAGCACTTGTAGTATTTACTAATGAGATTTACTGCATGAATAGACTGCACTTTATCAGTTAGGAAAAAAGCCTATTTGATACAGATTTGAATGGTTTCCTACTACTTAAAGTTACAATCATTACTTAAAGTTGACTAAACATTCATAAATTGGCCTGTGCCTGATACTCAGCTTGTCTAACAAGTCTGCACTCCTGCGGAAGGAAACAACAGCACAGCATAAATGAATACTCCTGGGGCCAGTTTATTATTATTATTATTATTTTTTTAGTTTTCTGTTTTTTTTTTAATTTTATTTTATTTTTAAACTTTACAATATTGTATTAGTTTTGCCAAATATCGAAATGAATCCGCCACAGGTATACATGTGTTCCCCATCCTGAACCCTCCTCCCTCCTCCCTCCCCATACCATCCCTCTGGGTTGTCCCAGTGCACCAGCCCCAAGCATCCAGTATCGTGCATCGAACCTGGACTGGCAACTCGTTTCATACATGATATTATACATGCTTTGGCACCAAAGCACAGTTTGAGCAGCAATCTAAACCACTCGTGTCCTGGTCTCAGGTTTTTCCATGCAGTAGGGAAGATAAAAGAATGAGCCCCATTTGTGAAAGAAGCATCTCCGAGCATCAGGTCTCGTGTCAGGCTGAGAGGCTCCCAGCTAAGGTCTCTCCTGGCATTGTTGTCTCTCCAGGAGCATTGTTGTCTGATGATGAGAGTGACAGGCAAACAGGCACTTATCATTCAAACTGAAACACACCTGAAAAATAATGCAGCTGATGACCTACACTTTGGGGAGAAAAAATTTCAAATAAGCCTTTCAGAAATAAATAATGTTATTCTTATATTTTACTGAGTTTATTTTTAAAAAACACACGACTTTCTTTATTTCTTCCACTAGAAAACATTTCACAGTCAGGACTCTCCACCCTTTTCCTTCAACCCAGACTCTGCCCCATCTATTAGAAAGCTCTGTGGAAAAAAAAAGAAAAGAAATAATGCCACTTGCAGCAACATGTACAAACCTGGAGATGATTGTACTAAGTGAAGTAAGCCAGACAAAGACAATTTTATATGACATCACTCATATGTGGAATCTAATTTTTAAAAAATGACATAAATGAGCTTATTTACAAAACAGACTTGCAGATTTCAAAAACAAACTTACAGTTACCAAAGGCAAAATGGGGGGTGGGGGTGGGGAGGGATAAATTAGAAGCTTGGGATTGACATATACACACTAGTATATATAAAATGGATAACTAATAAGGACCTACTATATAGCACAGGGAACTCTACTCAGTGCTCTGTAGTAATTTATACAGGAAAAGAACCTGCAAAGGAATGAACATATGTATATGTATAATCGATTCACTTTGCTATACAGCAGAAACTTACAGCATTGTAAATCAATTATACTCCAATAAAACTTTTCAAAAAAGAAAAAAAGAAAACTCTATGATGATTAAAGAATATTCTAGAGAGTCTGAAACATACTTGTACAGAAATCAGAAGATAATGTATGATATTAATATCAAACATTTTTTCAGTTCCCTTTCATTGCCTGAAGCTACTCTGTACTTCTGGTCTACCTAATAGTCATGGTGGCTCATGGCAGGATAAAAATGGAAACTGAAATTTGAGTGACTCCATCAGCATTCTTTAGGTCTGTAACAAAACCCCAGAGGCAAAATTCTCTAGTTTCCAAGAAATTCGTCTTTGAGTTTATTCCTTATTGTGGCTTTTGTTTTTGTGTTGATGCTTCAGTAAGTCAGAGCGATATGAACTTGAATCTTGAAGTCTTTCTGTACCTTTCATTTTCTCTCTACCTCATGGGCTTGCTGGTCTGGAAGAAAAAAACTCAAAACCCCAGTTTTTTAAAGTCTTCCAGTTGTTAGATAATTCCTTACTGAATATGTCTATACAGGAGGGGAAGTGGGCAGGTGAGGCCCTCACCCAGGTGGTTTGAATCATCACCTCGCCTCTTTAGGCAGAGAAGGTGTCTTATTTATTGTTTTGAACTTGATTGGCTGTGATGAATTTTCTACACTGAGACATTCATACAGGTCATTTATCAGCCCTCTCTTTATTTAATTTTGGTTTTCATTAAAGTCACTATGTCCCACAGTAGGCATTTTAGACAAACAGTAGGTGAAAGCTCTCCCACCTCATCATCTCAACATCCCCATCAGGACAACTTTGGACATGCTATTGGGGGTCCTGGCCAGCTTTCATGCTGTCTAAGGGGCTTGGGGTGGGGATGGGGTTGGCATTCTCAGTTCTCTAGAATCGTGCAGACCTGGGAAGGTGCTAAAAAGACCATCTGTGGTTTCAAATTGGAGTTACTGGGTGTATCTTATTCATCTTGTATTCCCCGCACCTAACAAAGGTCCTTGTCCAAAGTAGATGATTATAAATATTAAATAAAAGAGAGAGGGACTTGTCTGATGGTCCAGTGGTTAAGACACTGAGCTTCCAATGCAGGGGGTATGGGTTTGATCCCTGGTCAGGAAAGTAACATCCTACATGTCACTTGGCCAAATTTTTATATACATATATATATATATTTTTTTTTTTTTTTAATTTAGAAAAAGAGAGGAGAGAGAGGGATAGAGAGACATAGACAGAGAGAGAGGTGTTTGAGCTACATGTGTGATATGAAGCCATTCAGACTCTTCAACAATAATTTACTAAATCTATTTAAGGCAACAAGAAATCTGGATGGTGCTATTAGGGTTCCTCTCAAGGTGGCCTGTTGGGAGGACCAGCCTGATTTTGGCAAGAGACAATGTAGACCTTCCCAGGCATCAATGTGGGGGTGCAGTTATTAAACAAATCTGTCAATAGTTAACATATTCATTTTTAAATGATGATTATTTGTCTACTGGCAAGAACTGAACATGAAACAATCACACGTCTTCCCACCAGTGGGAAAGATTTAAATATTTAAACTGCATGGGTTGTGAGAAAGTGCATATAGGTTTCATTTGTAGCTCCCAGAGCAACATTTGTCCCTAGAGATGGAGTGTTGGGGATATCCCATCGCCTCCATGACACACGCCCAAAGCTTCTGATGACTCTGAATGCACCAGTCCCAGGACAGAATCTTGCCTGGGGCCCCAGGGTTTGCCTCTGAGGAACTCCGGAAGGGGGACAGTGGACACAGAGGCTCCTTTGGTCCTAGGGACCTGAGGCTGCCAGGACCATTGTCTCCCTTCTTCACCCCGGCTGGGTCTAGAGCACAGGGCGATGGGGGAGCATAATAAGGCATGTGGGGGACTCAGACTCACCCCCTACATCCCTCTCCTGCCACCTGGAGGGGCTGGACCAGGAGACTGGTAGGCACAGAATCCTGCCTCCATCCTTCCCTTCCCTTCTGGTTCCCTGGGAAACTCTCCTGGCTCCATGTACCACACTCTCCAATGTAAAATGAATTAAATACATGCTCTGTGGTGGGCGCTTCACATAAACAGTGCTCATCTTCATCCAATTATAGCAATGTTATAATTATCTCAACTTTGTAAATGAGTAAGATGGGACCAAAGATCACAGAGTTAATAAACGGTAACCTTGGTCTCTAAGTGCAACATGTGACCTTCTTCTCTACTAATTGACGGATATTTTCTGTCCCATCTTAATTACAAATGAGATTTTGTTTAAAATGCACCAGGTTTTCAAATGCAACAAATTACAGAGAGGAGAGACTATTTTTAAAACGTTTTCTGGAAGCTAACCCTAAGGATTGTGTAGCTGGACAAAAAATAACTCAAGAGAATAAATCTGAGGAACAGCCAAACGTATTGGAAATAAAGAGATAAATGCATACGTTAATAAAGAGTCACTGCCTATTTTTCAATTTTGGCTTTGCATCTCCTTTATTACTTTCAGTCCATATCAATCCCTTTCCAGCAAGTGTGAATATGCTTGGAAATGGGTTTTGGATTGTTCTCAGTTTGAATCCTATTATTGCACATCTGTCCCAGTCCAGGAAACCAATGTCTTGGAGCTTTGGTTGAGTTCTTGCCTGTAATGTTTTCGATTTAGAAAGGTCATTTCAAAAATGGGAGTCAGTGAGAAATTTAGCACCTTTTTGGTCCAGTGGTTCTGTCAAGAGGAGTCGTATGAAAGGCCCTCAGACCATGTTCTTACTCTAAGTGTACAGAGGACGTGGGTAAGAGGATCCCAGAATCCCCCACAGGTGTGGGCAGTGGGGAGAGGTCCTGATGCTGGGGGAGACCCTGGGATGGTCTAGGAGCCACCCTCAGCCTTTGTACAGCAAAGAACCACCTTATCTGCACAATAGCCGTCGGCACGTGGTGACGCTGACCCCAGTGTGAGCCTGGACCGTGTGCCCTGCTCGCCAGCACTGTGGTAAAGAGAAAAAATCCCAGCCCTTTGCTGCACCACCCGTGGCTGCAGAAAGTTGCCTTCGTGTCCATCAGCGGTCTCCTGTTCTAAATCACCTGCTAGTTTACATTCTGAGTGGAACCTGTTGTTGGCAAATCATAATGATGTGATATGAAAAGTACGAAGTAGAAATGACACTGAGAAACGTTGCAAAATTGAAATATCCAGTATTTGCACTCTTTGGATAAAATAAAAGAAAGATTAAACAAATTCTCCAACTTTTATAATGTTTCTGCTGTTAATTTTTTCTGGTCACTTGATAATAAGACACAGCCTCTCGTCCTCCTTGTCCGTCACCTCATAGGCAATGTCGGGTAAGTCGCATTCCTGGCAGAAATGAGGGGATGAAATCAGGATATTCCTAAGGCCCTTCCTGTCTTAACCTTTGATGATTTCATGACAATCACAATCTATGTGTTGACCCATTTGTGTATTTAACAGACAACTAAGAGATTCTAAATGTATCAGTTAAGGTCTGATCTTGAAACTCAGATTGATTTTCCTGCTAATCAGTAGCAAATTCAGAGAGAGCTAAAATTTCCAATTCAGATTATCTGCCCAGCCATAAGATAATTAACCACTTAATTATCTGTGACTCACATCCAGTGTTGCCTGATAAAACATCTCTATTGTACTACTGCACAAGTCAAGAGCATGGACATTTAAAGGTATCTTAGGCCAGAACTGTCTTTGGTTCTAAAAGTGAAAGTTGCTCCATTGTGTCTGACTCTTTGTGACCCCATAGACTATACAGTCCATGGAATTCTTCAGGCCAGAATGCTGGAGTGGGTAGCCTTTCCCTTCTCCAGGGGATCTTCCCAACCCAGGTCTCCCACATTGCAGGCAGATTCTTTTCCAATTGAGCCACAGGGAAGTCTTCAGTTCTAAGTGGTGACATGTCATCATTTGTGCAGCAGGAGATCATATCAGTACACACCCTACTCAAGTGCTTCTCATGGTGTTTGCTCCATGGAATTTATGGTGAGCATGAGCCATTAGTCTGAGTTTTTGTTATTTCTCTCCTCCATGAAATTTATCAACATTTTGTATCTGTATTCCAGTTTTCAGCAAGGAAGACTATATTAAATTGAGGATTTCCACAGGCTGCTGAATGAGAAATAAAAGATGATCTTCTTTTTGTATACAAATACATCAAATTCATGCAAATACAGAAGTCTTATGACAGCCATTTAAAAATAATGAAAGAGCTTTTATTTCTGTGAAAGTTAGATGAAAATTCCAAGATCCATGGTAAAAGACAATCAATAATTTATCAGTTCAATTTGGGGACATGAGCAATTTTTGTTACATCCTATCCATTTCATATTATAATAAGAAATTGTCAGAATTGTAGCATTTTATTTCTGAGCTTGCAAAGAAATTGAGACAGGAAGAACAGCAGATTTCTTCCATCTCTGTCACTGCAATTTTACCATTACCTGCCAGTTTCAGAAAATAATTTGTCAAGAAATGGAAGAATCTTTAGACTTCAGCAATATTGCTCTAACAGATATTTCAATTACGTCAGGGAAAAGATGAGACTATTTCCCATTCAAAACAGTCACTTTCATGAACTAAGCCAATTATCCTCTGAAAAATAATTCTCAAAACAGTTACAATTTTAAATTGAGATACTTTGTAAAGACAGGTTGCATACATACTAAGTTGCTTCAGTAGTGTCCAACTCTTCAGGATCCCATGGACTACAGACCATCAGGCTCCTCTGTCCATAGGATTCTCCAAGCAAGAATACTGGAGAAGGTAGCCATCCCAACCCAGGGATCGAACCTGTATCTCCTGCATTGCAGGCAGTCTCCTGCATTGCAGGTGGGTTTTTTACTGGCTGAGCCACCAGGGCAGGTTACAAAGCATTTTTTTTTTTTTTTTTAAGAAAAAAAGCAGCAAATACCTAGTTTTTGTGGACTCATGCTCTGAAAAAATATTGTAACTAACTTACAAGTAACTTCTAACAAATCTTATGAACTAACTTACCCTGAGGCAGGAAATTATCTTCATGGGCAAGCAGACCTATCCATCAAACAACTCATTAAAGCTCTTCTCTCCTTTTCAATCTGTGCTCTTCCTTGCTAGGGGAGAGGTTTGTAACTGCTGAGATTTTTTTTTTAACTAGATGTTGCTAATTATTTTCTACCAAAAGATTTTACCCCCTCCCCCACCAAAAAAAAAAGCCTTTACCCACAAAGACCCAAATTCCCTGCTCCCAGTATAGGCTCTCCTAACTCTTGTCCTCTGTGTTGGCCCCACACAGAATGACTTCAGGGACCACATCTTCTTGGTACCACTCGGCGGATGCTCAGCTTCTAGCTGTGCCTGGAAGCTGAACTGAGGATGCCCCGGAGGGAAGGTCTGAGCTGCCAACGAAGCTCTGGGCCCCAGGGTTCCTACAGGAGGCTGTCTGCACCTGCTTCATTCTCACCTGGTATCCAGTGACTTCTAATTCCTGTCAAAACAGATGGTGCTCTTTCTCCTGAACCCTCTTTGGCTCCTCACTCAGATTTGGCATCCTGTGCTAACCCCGGCCATACCCGACCCTGGTCCTGGGAAGCTTTAAACTGGCTGCAGCAGTGAGGCGCTGGCCAGTTGAGTGTCAGATTTTGCTCATTTACTTCTCGGTTTCAGTTGGTCAATTTTCAGATTAACCAAGAGAGAAGAGGGGTTTTGCTTTAAACAAATTTCATTTACCAATAGGCTTTTAAAATACATTTTAAAAGGAGAGAAAAGAGAAATAAAAGAGTAAAAAACCAAACCACCCATGCATAATGAAAGTTTATCCGATATGTACTACAAAGTTTATTTCCTCATTCAGAATTATTCCTTAAGAGGTGGTGATTTAGTTGCTAAATCATGTCCAACTCTTGTGACCCCATGGACTGTAGCCCTCCAGGCTCTTCTGTCCAAGGGATTCTCCAGGCAGTACTGGAGTGGGTTGCCATTTCCTTCTCCAGAGGATCTTCCCAATCCAAGAATTGAACCCGGGTCTCCTGCATTGCAGGCAGATTCTTCACTGACTGAACTACAAGGGAATTCCTTAAGAGGAATCACTGTTAAGTTTGTGTTATGTTGGAGACAATGACAGGCTGCTTCTCTGTCACTTCCCCACAGACTTGTCATGGCAAATGGAAGGTTTATATAAAACTTCAGAAATGGTTTTGATTGATTGACAACCTCCATGACTGAGGCACCCCAACAGCTGCTGTCTGTAAACCATGTCGATCCACATGGCAGACCATCACTTCCACATGGACTGGCCTCCAGACGTACTGCCCACAGCTCTGCCCACTGTCATGACTTCCATTCATAGCCATGTTTCAGGTGCCATAGAAAGATGGGCTTGCCCTTCTGGCCAGACCAGTATACGGGAGAGGTTCTTCCAGATATAGGCATGTGTTTTTCCATCAGTCGGTCATAGAGAACATCCTGGAGATGCTAGGTGTAGGTGAGGGGAACCTGTGATGCAGTAGGAGAGGACCGCCCAGTGGATGCCATGGCCAATCCATATCCAAGCAGAGAGGCGGCCAGGCCACAGAGGCTGATGCATCTCTTCCAGTACCTCTGATCCATCAATGCTGGATGCTGGCTGGCTCAGCTGACAGCCAGAGAGAGCAGCTCAGGTTAACACTGGAGTCATAAAGCAACGTCCAAGGGGATGGCAAGTGGACCTGCAGGGACCAGAGAAGGACATTCCAGGGAAGGGAGGGGTCGTATCTTCACATGTTGCCTCTTCTGCTTCTCCTCCTCCTTTCCCTGCCTGCTTCTCCCATCTCTGTCTCCCTCTCACACCTACAACACACATGTGCATTCACACACACGCATTCACACATGCACGAGAAGCGAAGGCATCTTGCTAATTTACAAGATAAATGTCATGTGTCACCTTCTGTGATTGCAAATGGGCTTTTAAAGATCATTAACAGTGCCCTAAAACGTGACTCTTCGGAACATTTTGTGGGGCTTCAGGCTGTCTAAAAAGGAAGCTTTTTTTTTCCAAAACACTGCACACTGGAGCAGTCAGAGTCTGAAACCCACTGTTTCAGCCTAGTGACTTGAAACGCCTGTGGGGAAACATTTATTTTAGGTGGCAGTCATTTCTGTGACAGCTTGACTCATAGGGAGCCATTATCAGCAACATATTTTAAAATTCTGGAGCCAATTACATGTGTTTCAGAATGTTTTAATTGAATAATAAGTAATTTTGAGATATTGGGTGAAGGACTGAGTTGACTTCAGAAGTGATTGATTTTCTACAAAACTAATCAAAGAGTGTTTAAAAATCTATCCCGGGTTAGCATAAATCCTAAGACAGAAGAATAATTTTAAAGTGTGGCTTAAAAGAGTATAATGAAACAGTAGTGTATGAGCTGTAATATTTGCCCACCTGATGCGAAGGGCCAACTCATTGGAAGACCCTGATGCTGGGAAAGATTGAGGGCAGGAGGAGAAGGAGACAACAGAGGATGAGATGTTTGGATGGCATCACTGACTCAATGGACATGAATTTGAGCAAACTTAGGGAGATAGTGAAGGACAGGGAAGGCTGGCGTGCTGCAGTACATAGGGTTGCAAAGAGACGGACACGATTGAGTGCACACACACACATACCCTGATATAAAATAAAAAGTTTAAAAACAAAACAAGGAGCTTAGATTTATGATCCTGTAGAAAGTTTTTTTTTTTTTTTTTTCTTTTTTTAATGAGTCTAAACCAAAGCATTGGATCCCTCGGATGAACCCAGAACCACGGAACTCTGGACAGTGATCACTCCTTCAGACCCCCCAGGCTGCAGGCTGAAAGGACTTTATCTTGACATCCAGCAGCCTAAGGCTGCAGCTCTGGTAAGGCCCAGCCCCTTCTGAGCTCCTGTCTGGAGATGCTCTGGGCTGGCAATAGAATTTATTTTTTGTGTTAGCTAACACGTGGCCCTTGACCTCCTTTTCCTTACATCTTTCACTAAAGAGGGTTTACAGTTGTGAATCCTTCCTCTGTCCTTTTGAGACACGTATCCATCTCCTACAGCTCAGCAGTGCCTTTCTCAAGGACCTGAAAGCCATTCTTTGAAAAAATCAGGAAGGCTAGGTCCTCAGTCTCCCAGTCTACGTGGGACAATAAATTCCTCACTTTCTCGGCCGTCAGCCAGCAGACACACTGCCAGATGGCAGTGACATCGACCAAGACTTCAGGATGTTTCCTTCCCCGACTCTGCTGAGGCCCCCTGGTCCTGCTCACTCTCTCATCCTCCCTTTAAAACCCCCCATCTGCACAAGTCTGTTCTCTGCCTCTGCAGACAGGTTCATCAGTACCATCTTTCTAGAGTCCACATATATTCATTAATACACGGTATTTGTTTTTCTCTTTCTGAGTTACTTCACTTTGCATAACAGGATAGCCAATGGAAATTTGCTGTATGATTCAGGGAACTCACAGTGGGGCTCTGTAACAACCTAGAGGGGTGGGAAAGGGTGGGAGGTGGGAGGGAGGTTCAAGCGGGAGGGAGCATATGTATATCTATGGCTAATTCATGTTGATGTACCGCAGAAATCAAATCAATAGTGTAAAGCAATTAAATAGCTTTATTTAATTGCTATTATTAAATAATTAAAATAAAAAAAAAATTTTTTAATACATATATTTTATTTATCTGACAGCTCCGGGTCTTCGCTGCGGCGCCCGGGACCTTGAATTGCACTACGTGAACGCCCTGTTGTGGCATGTGGGATCTAGTTCCCTGACCAGGGATTGAACCTGGGCCCCCTGTACTGGGAGCTCAGAGTCTTAACCACGGAACCATCAGGGAAGTCCCTAAAATAAATTTTTAAAAAATTAAAAGAAAAACAACACCACTCCATCACTCTACACAAATCCAAACAGGGATCCACTCTTCCCCAGCTGTCAGTAGGGACAAGAGAGCATTTTCACCACCTTAACTAACGCCCACTTTAACTCTGACAAAACCACTCTGGGCTCCAGAGAGGTCCTTTCTGTAACCAAAGGTCATGAAACCTTCCTGAGCAAGAACTTTGCCCAATAGCATTCTCTTCTTGAGCAGCTTCCGGTGTACCAATTTCAGAGCAAAAAAAAAAAAAAAATAAGAGTCTAAAATCTGCCTTGAGAGATCCAGGTTTCGTTTGTCATCATTTGCACAGAAAGATTTTGCAGCTAGTTTGCAAAACAAGTGTTCTTTGCAAGCAATCACGCAGTTGATTTGAAAGGAAAGGAGAAGCTGTATAAGGTCTTTGAGATTTTCCCTTGAACCGACAAAAGCAGGTTAATTAAAGGCAAAAACACCAAGAGCAAAACCCTTTGAATATTCTTGACCTTGGTACTTGCAAGAATGTAGAGGCCCCTGGAAATTTTAAGCTTTTAGTTCTAGGCAAATGTAGAAAATCATCTGACTTGTTGGGAAATGAAGTGAGATATTATGAAAATGGAAAAAGGGTGATAAAAAACTGTATTTAAAGTAATATTTAAAGCTTTGAAAAGCTTTGTCAAAAACAACCAAACATTTTGAAATGTTTTTCCTTTCCTTCTGCTAAATGTATTTGAAATCGACAATGTGGGGCTAAGAAAATATTTTTTAACATAGTAAATTTTCACTTACCCACAGAAGTTTAAAGTTGACATGACGAGGTATTTATCTACAGGGATTGCCATGCCTTCTTTCAGGGGATCTTCCCAACCCAGGGATCGAACCCAGGTCTCCTGAATTGCAAGCAGATTCTTTACCGTCTGAGCCACCAGGGAAGCCCTATTGACAGGGAAAAGATATTTGAAAAAGTCAACTTACATTAATTCAGTGAAGACTGGACTTTGTTATCACTGAGACGTAAGGCAGCCCTGGCCATGTGTCTCTGGGCATTTCTTTCTTCCTGGTTGCGAGAGGGGACTGAGGAGAAAAAGACCCTCGACTTCTTTCAAGTCCAGTCCTGCTCAGCTCTGTCCACTCCCTTGGGTATGAAATGTCTCTAGCCTCTCTGTCCCCATGAGATTAGCATTTTCCAGAAGGAACCTTGACAATGTAAGCAAAGGAAAATGAATAAAATACCACAAGAGCAAAGACGTGGAGGTGTTTGTTCAGCACAGGGAATTGAAACAGCAGAGCAGGGGGAGAACACAGTCCCTAGTATCCACTCATCACATAGTCTGGCTAAGCTGAGCTGGTCTCTTTCAGTTTAAATTGATTCAAGCTTTGAGTCTGAGCCAAGTGGAATCCTTGTCTCTTCCTGGATCTGTTTATCTTTGTTGTCATTGTTCAGTTACTAAGTTGTGTCTGACTCTGCAACCCCATGGACTGCAGCACACCAGGCTTCCTTGTCCTTCACCATCTCCTGGAGTTTGCTCAGATTCATGTACACTGAGTCGGTGATGCCATCCAACCATTTCATCAGCTCCTATTATACAGTAACATCCTCCCCTTGAAAGAGGAATGCTGAAGTGAGTTCAGAGGTCTTGCTACCTGGAGCTCTTCAAGGAAGCTCAGCTCAACCTGAGAAAATCTTCTTTCTGCTTTGAAAGTGGCTCTGTCGGGGCCACCACTCAGATGCTCTCACTGGAATGTTTCCGGCACTTGTTCATTTCCAGAGTGTAGAACAATCGGAGAAGTTTTCCCCAATGACAGCTCATCTCATTCAAATCCTTTCTCTCCTCTATAGGCAGTGAGAATGCCTTTCGATTTTATTCTTAAAACACTTGAATTATAAATTCATCTCCATATAACACCACATGCACACCAAGAGCCCCTCACATTATCTTGCTCTATCATAAGATGAAAGTTATTTCTTTTATGATACTACACTTAAATAACATTTAACATATAACAGATACCATATTCCAGGTGTTGGGAAAAAATATTGAATAAGAAATATACCTACCCTTGAGGAATTGATGAGGTAGGTCTGAAAACAGCTTGATATGATTTAAGACAGAATGACAGAAATGCTATAATAGAGATAAAAATAAAAGTCTTTGGTGGTGCAAAGAAAGTTTAATGCAATGCAGATGGAAAATTTCATTCAAGCCAATTATTTGGAAAACTAATTGGATTCATTTAGCTGACAGCTCCCAGCACGACTGAAGTACAGTTACCAGGGTAGATGGTGGATGAGTTAGGCAGAGCGCCTGGTGAGGGGCCGGCGGCCAACATCGGCCATTTATGATTAAAGACCACCAAGCACCACTGGAGATTAGGTTCCAAGGAAAGAAAAATCTGCTGATGGCGTGTAAAAGCATTACTTGAAGATATTCGAGACACTGTGGGTAAGAGCTTTGAAATGTCAATCCTCAGATACATAGCCAACAAAGAAAACGATTACTCCTGTCTTGGACTTGTGAAATCACTTCTTGAGAGGTCAATTGTGGTTCTGAAAAAGGATGTGTTCATTTTGCAAGCAATGTTTATGGGCAAAGTGGGAAGCTGCCAATGGTGGCATGATTTCAGAGGTCTTCCTAAAGGTCCTGTCTTTCTTGTATGGTCTGTCTCACAAGGGAGCACCCTTTCTACCATCTTGAGTCTCCACTGCAGTCGAGGGCAGGGCTCCAGTGGTATATCTGAAGTACATGCTGGTGCCTGAGGGGTGGGGTCAGTGGGAGGGACACACTGAGAGGAAGCATTTATGGAGCATTGTTGAAAGTCTCAATCCCCCCAGATGTCTACCATTGAGACAGAGCATCAGCACTCCTTCCAATGAAGTGTCCTTGACCTCAAGCATGACTGCAGAATTTGAAGGACATAACACCAAAAATTTTGTAAGACATATATTATTATAGAGGACTTCTATTTTGGGGAGACTCGGGTTTGATCCCTGGTTTGGGAAGATCCCATGGAGAAGGGAATGGCAACCCACTCCAGTATTCTTGCCTGGAGAATCCCATGGACAGAGGAGCCTGGCAGGCTGCAGTCCATAGGAGGAAGCATAATAATCTGCAAATATCACTTCATAGCATTAGGATTCATATTAGGCTAAGGGTAGATATATTATGATCGATGTTAGGATTCAAACTGATTTAAAGGCATTTTTATGAAATCAAAGTATGCCACCTCAAAATATGCTACTTTGGCATATGGATTACCTTTTCAAAATTTATTTTTAATTGAAGGATAATTGCTTTACAATGTCGTATTGGTTTCTGCCATACATCACCATGAATCAGCCATATGTATACATATGTCCCCTCCCTCTTGAACCTGCCTCCCACCTCCCACCGCATCGCACCTCTTTAGGTTGTCGCAGAGCACAAGGCTGAGCACCCTGTGTCTCACAGCAACTTGTCATTCGGCCCAGACATAGAGAGCAGACCTGTGGATACAGTGGGGGAAGAAGGGGGTGGGATGAATTGAGAGAGCAGGACGGAAACACACACATTACCATGTGTGAAAGAGATGGCATATGGATTATTTTTAGCTGAAGACATTTGAGAGTCAAGAGATGCAGAAAGATAACTTCTGGAACATTCCTGGTGGGCCAGTGAGTAAGATTCTGCACTTCTCCTGCAGGGGGCGTGGGTTCTACCCCTGAGCTGGGAACTAAGTTCCTGCAGGGAGTGCCATGCGGCCAAAAAGTTAAAAGAAAAAAAGAAAGCTTTTTGAACTTCCTTTATCAGACTAAAAGCAAAAAATTCTGAGCCATCATACTATCTGCCACAAATCCCCTTTGCAGAGATGCACCCGCAGAGACCTCACTCCATGAGTTCTCCCCATATTTATCTGCCCTCAGTTTGACACCCTTGGAAGCTGAAAACCTTTTCCTTTGTCTTGTCACCTCTCCACAAATGTATAGGTCTTTGTTAAGATGTTATAGAAGCTCAGTTCTAACCACCCTTCTGCATTTTTCATCACTGTGGTCTCTGCGTGTATGCGTGCTGCACACGTTCATAAACTTGTTTTTCTCTTCTTAATCTGTCTTTTGTCTGTCTAATTTGCAGGGCCCCAACTGAAGAACACAGGAGGGTAAAAGGAAAGAGATTTTTCTTCCCCTACACATTCTAATCGTTGAAGAATTAATTTTTCCCCTGGGTTTCAAGTTTATAAAATCATCATGTGGTTTGATCATCCTTAAAAATTTATTTTTCCTTTGAACTTTAAAATTGAACCCCTGAGTGTATTTATCAAGCAGACTTATATGTGTTGAAAATAGTAGTTTTGTTATGCTACTCTGAAAATATTTATTGACTAGAATCCTGACATCTAGATATTTTATTGCTTTCATGTTTATTTTAATGTTTTATTCTATGCCAGCCAGAATGTCCTGACACTGCAATTACAGTCATGATTTTTTTCCCTCCCCTTGTATTTATTAACATATCTGAGAGAAATCCTCATAGCACCCTTGCTGGACTGACAACCAATTCCAGAAAAATGAATCTTTCAAGCTAAAATATGCTTAAATGCTATATAAATATCAATTTTACAAACTGATAAATTGCAAAGAAGATCTGAATAATACACACGACCGTATATATCTTTCACTGAAATGTTCAAATACTAATTCATTAAATGCTGTATACAGTAAAGGAGAAGGACACAGAATAAATTTTTTTCTCTGACATTGTTTAGAAAGAACTTTTCCAATAAATTCTTAGAGTAAGTTGTAAATTTCCATTTTTATGGAAAAACCATTTTTAGATAATGATCTTAACCCTAATTTGTTCTGCAAAGTAATGAATTCACTATGTTTAAACATTCAGTCATCAGGAAATATCTAAAATCTTCCACACTTATAAGAATTACAGTCTGTTCGTCAAAATTCAAACACCGAGAGCCTTGGATATTTAGGTCTTGTTTTGTTTTGATCTATTACACCAAGATGAATCATCAGTTCACCCACCTCAATAATTTTGTTTAAGAACAATAATAATAATAAAATCTCTCCTTTGAAATATCCTTTCTCTTCAAAACCTACTTCTCTATATTTACAACTATTAAATTTCTTTTATAGAACTCTCACAGGGCTTTTCTGTTCTAGTGATCAGGTACTTCAGATTCATCATTCTTACCCAGACCCAGCACTCTCCTCATCTCCTTTGGGACAGAGAATAGAAACATAAAAGGATCTTGAATTCAAGTGTGGATATTAAGAGGAAGAATCAATTAACTTCTAAGTGGATTAAGCACTTACTGAAGCTTGGAGTAAGCACAAGCTGGAATCAAGATTGCTGGGAGAAATATCAATAACCTCAGTTATACAGAGGACAACACCCTTATTGCAGAAAGTGAAGAAGAACTAAAGAGCCTCTTGATGAAAGTGAAAGAGGAGAGTGAAAAAGTTGGCTTAAAGCTCAACACTCAGAAAATGAAGATCATGGCATCCGGTCCCATCACTTCATGGGAAATAGATGGGGAAACAGTGGAAACAGTGTCAGACTTTATTTTTGGAGGCTCCAAAATCACTGCAGATGGTGATTGCAACCATAAAATTAAAAGATGATTACTCCTTGGAAGGAAAGTTATGACCAACCTAGACAGCATATTAAAAAGCAGAGACATTACTTGTCAACAAAGGTCCATCTAGTGAAGGCTATGGTTTTTCCTATGGTCATGTATGGATGTGAGAGTTGGACTATAAAGAAAGCTGAGCACTGAAGAATTGATGCTTTTGAACTGTGGTGCTGGAAAAGGCTCTTGAGAGTCCCTTGGACTGCAAGGAGATCCAACCAGTCCATCCTAAAGGAGATTAGTCCTGGGTGTTCATTGGAAGGACTGATGCTGAGGCTGAAACTCCAATGCTTTGGCCACCTCGTGCAAAAAGTTGACTCATTGGAAAAGACCCTGATACTGGGAAAGATTGAGGGCAGGAGGAAAAGGGGACGACAGAGTACAAGATGGTTGGATGGCATCACCGACTGAATGGACATGGGTTTGGGTGGACTCCGGGAGTTGGTGATGGACAGGGAGGCCTGGCGTGCTGTGGTTCAGGGGGTCACAAAGAGTTGGACACGACTGAGCGACTGAACTGAACTGAATTGAAGCTTGGAATAAAGGGATTATTAAGTAGGAAGTTTTGCAGGAGGAAAAGATATAATGACGTCGAAGGATTTCATGTTTGAGCATGAGCCCAATATTTCATATCTATTTTATTATTAGAATATTTTTCATATATATAGCAATATAATATATATTAAATTATACATGCGAAGATAACTTTTTATCACATTTGACTTCAATTTTTAAGATATAAATATTATCTAAATAAATCCTAACCCTACATCTCTTTCCTCTCTCCCTAGCTATCAGTTCAGTTCAGTTCAGTTCATTTCAGTCACTCAGTCGTGTCCGACTCTTTGCGACCCCATGAACCTCAGGACGCCAGGCCTCGCTGTCCATCACCAACTCCCGGAATTCACCCAAACTCATGTGCATCGAATCGGTGATGCCATCCAGCCATCTCATCCTCTGTCGTCCCCTTCTCCTCCTGCCCCCAATCCCTCCCACCATCAGGGTCTTTTCCAATGAATCAACTCTTCGCATGAGGTGGCTAAAGTATTGGAGTTTCAGCCTCAGCATCAGTCCTTCCAATGAACACCCAGGACTGGTCTCCTTTAGGATGGACTGGTTGGATCTCCTTGCAGTCCAAGGGACTCTCAAGAGTCTTCTCCAACACCACAGTTCAAAAGCATCAATTCTTCAGCACTCAGCTTTCTTCACAGTCCAACTCTCACATCCATACATGACCATAGGAAAAACCATAGCCTTCACTAGATGGACCTTTTTTGGCAAAGTAATGTCTCTTCTTTTGAATATGCTGTCTAGGTTGGTCATAACTTTCCTTCCAAGGAGTAAGTGTCTTTTAATTTCATGGCTGCAATCACCATCTGCAGTGATTTTGGAGCTTCCAAAAATAAAGTCTGACACTGTTTCCACTCTTTCCCCATATATTTCCCATGAAGTGATGGGACCGGATGCCATGATCTTCATTTTCTGAATGTTGAGCTTTAAGCCAATTTTTTCACTCTCCTCTTTCACTCTCATCAAGAAGCTTTTTAGTTCCTCTTCACTTTCTGCCATAAGGGTGGTGTCATCTGCATATCTGAGGTTATTGATATTCCTCCCAGCAATCTTGATTCCAGCTTGTGCTTCTTCCAGCCCAGCATTTCTCATGATGTACTCTGCATAGAAGTTAAATAAGCAGGGTGACAATATACAGCCTTGACGTACTCCTTTTCGTATTTGGAACCAGTCTGTTGTTCCACGTTCAGTTCTAACTGTTGCTTCCTGACCTGCATATAGGTTTCTCAAGAGGCAGGTCAGGTGGTCTGGTATTCCCATCTCTTTCAGAATTTTCCACAGTTTATTGAGGTCCACACAGTCAAAGGCTTTGGCATGGTCAATAAAGCAGAAATTGATGTTTTTCTGGAACTCTCTTGCTTTTTCCATGAGCCAGTGGATATTGGCAATTTGATCTCTAGTTCCTCTGCCTTTTCTAAAACCAGCTTGAACATCTGGAAGTTCACAGTTCACAGATTGCTGAAGCCTGGCTTGGAGAATTTTGAGCATTACTTTACTAGCATGTGAGATGAGTTCAATTGTGCCATAGTTTGAGCATTCTTTGGCATTGCCTTTCTTTGGGACTGGAATGAAAACTGACCTTTTTCAGTCCTGTGGCCACTGCTGAGTTTTCCAAATTTGCTGACATATTGAGTGCAGCACTTTCACAGCATCATCTTTCAGGATTTGAAATAGCTCAAGTGGAATTCCATCACCTCCACTAACTTTGTTCATAGTGATGCTTTCTAAGGCCCTCTAGACTTCACATTCCAGGATGTCTGGCCCTAGATGAGTGATCACACCATCGTGATTATCTTGGTTGTGAAGATCTTTTTTGTACAGTTCTTCTGTGTATTCTTGCCACCTCTTCTTAATATCTTCTGCTTCTTTTAGGTCAATACCATTTCTGTCCTTTATTGAGCCCATCTTTGCATGAAATGTTCCCTTGGTATCTCTAGTTTTCTTGAAGAGATCTCTAGTCTTTTCCATTCTCTTGTTTTCCTCTATTTCTTTGCATTGATCGCTGAAGAAGGCTTTCTTATCTCTCCTTGCTATTCTTTGGAACTCTGCATTCAAATGGGAATGTCTTTCCTTTTCTCCTTTGCTTTTCACTTCTCTTCTTTTCACAGCTATTTGTAAGGTCTCCTCAGACAGCCATTTTGTTTTTTTGCATTTCTTTTCCATGGGAATGCTCTTGATCCCTGTCTCCTGTACAATGTCACGAACCTCCGTCCATAGTTCATCAGGCACTCTGTCTATCAAATCTAGTCCCTTAAATCTATTTCTCACTTCCACTGTATAATCATAAGGGCTTTGATTTAGGTCATACCAGAATAGTCTAGTGGTTTTCCTTACTTTCTTCAGTTTAAGTCTGAATTGGCAATAAAGAGTTCATGATCTGAGCCACAGTCAGCTCCTGGTCTTGTTTTTGCTGACTGTATAGAGCTTCTCCATCTTTGGCTGCAAAGAATATAATCAATCTGATTTCGGTGTTGACCATCTGGTGATGTCCATGTGTAGAGTCTTCTCTTGTGTTGTTGGAAGAGGGTGTTTTCTATAACCAGTGTGTTCTCTTGGCAAAACTCTATTAGCCTTTGCCCTGCTTCATTCCGTACTCCAAGGCCAAATTTTCCTGTTACTCCAGGTGTTTCTTGATTTCCTACTTTTGCATTCCAGTCCCCTATAATGAAAAGGACATCTTTTTTGGGTGTTAGTTCTAAAAGGTCTTGTAGGTCTTCATAGAACTGTTCAACTTTACCTTCTTCAGCGTTACTGGTTGGGGCATAGGCTTGGATCAGCGTGACATTGAATGGTTTGCCTTGGAAATGAACAGAGATCATTCTATCATTTTTGAGATTGCATCCAAGTACTGCATTTTGGACTCTTTTGTTGACCATGATGGCTACTCCATTTCTTCTAAGGGATTCCTGTCCACAGTAGTAGATATAATGGTCATCTGAGTTAAATTCACCCATTCCAGTCCATTTTAGTTCGCTGATTCCTAGAATGTCAATGTTCACTCTTGCCATCTTCTGTTTGACCACTTCCAATTTGCCTTGATTCATGGACCTAACATTCCATGTTTCTATGCAATATTGCTCTTTACAGCATCGGACCTTGCTTCTATCACCAGTCACATCTACAACTGGGTATTGTTCTTGCTTTGGCTCCATCCCTTCATTCTTTCTGGAGTTATTTCTCCACTGATCTCCTGTAGCATATTGGGCACCTACTCACCTGGGGAGTTCATCTTTCAATGTCCTATCATTTTGCCTTTTCATACTGTTCATGGGGTTTCAAGGCAAGAATACTGAAGTGGTTTGCCATTCCCTTCTCCAGTGGACCACATTCTGTCAGACCTCTCCCCCATGACCCGCCTGTCTTGGGTGGCTCCACATGGCATGGGGTTTCTCTGAGTTAGACAAGGCTGTGGTCCATGTGATCAGATTGGCTAGTTTTCTGTGATTATGGTTTCAGTGTGTCTGCCCTCTGATGCCCTCTCTCAACACCTGCTATCTTACTTGAGTTTCTCTTACGTTGGACGTGGGGTATCTCTTCATGGCTGCTCCAGCAAAGTGCAGCCACTGCTCCTTACCTTGGATGAAGTCGCCCCTCCTGACCTTGAACGTCAAGTAGCTCCTCTCGGCTCTCCTGCACCTGGGCAGCTGCCGCTCCCTACCTATAGCTCTCCACTATCTAGAGTTAGTTTGTATCCTTTTTATGTTTGTTTTTAAAAGCTCCAGCAGCCCAGAGGTTGGGGAACCCCAACATAGGATAACATGGAATAACAAATTGAGTACCATAAATTGGTCCCTGTGTGCACCCAAGGGTTGTGCATAGTTAACACTGGGTGTAATTGGAGCAATTCAGAGATAAGTTAAAGCAAAATTTAGGAATGAAAACCTCAGAAAGAAAAACATGCATGCGATGCTCCTGGCCGGTAGTACCCAGTGTGAGCGTCTACACTGCACTCTTACACCACCCCTCTCCCCCAACTTTGTATTCATTTTGAGTTTGTTTAAAGGTGTGGCTTATACTACTTTAGGGGTATTAAAATCATAAGAGC
The DNA here is from genome assembly GCF_055505025.1 of Bos grunniens. NCBI lineage: Eukaryota > Metazoa > Chordata > Mammalia > Artiodactyla > Bovidae > Bos > Bos grunniens. The sequence goes on along the minus strand of NC_141178.1, from coordinate 60,726,831 downwards.
ACTTCAGTGTGTATTATTATAATATCCTATGACAAATGATTTTTTCCCACTAGTCATTTTTGCAAAACCAGCAATCCTGGTAACATTAGTTTCAAGTAGATCATTATTAATTATCAAAAGAAAGTCTTATTAAACCTTGTTAGGGAGTGACACTGATTATACAGCATAGAGTAAAGATATTTGATTAAATTATTTAGGAAATTAAGGCTGGTTGACAATAGTACTTCATTCACTCCAGTTTCTAAAATTCTGAACTGACATCTAGAGTAACTGCTTTAAGCCAACTGGCTAGGTCATGTTTAACACCAAGACTGTTCCCTTTCCAGCATCAAGCAAAAGCTATCCTCGCCTTGGGAATCTCACCCCCACCTGCAGATTCTCTCTCCTGACTGCCTTCTGTTAATTTTCTTTTTTAATTTTGGGTACACTAGGTCTTCATTGTGGGGCACAGGTTCAGTAGTTGCAGGGCAGGCCTTGTTGCTTCTTACATGTAAGATCTTACTTCCCCAACCAGGGGCTGAATCCACATCCCCTGCACTGGAAGGTAGATTCTTAACCACTGCAGCACGAGGGAAATCCCCCATCCACCTTCCGTACACCCTTCAAGGCATCACCTACTCTCATTAGGGCCTTCTGTGCAACCTCATGGACCTTCTTACTGCACTTCTCATTTAACACTTGGATAATTTGGTTAGTGACCTTTTTAATGGACTCTTTTTACCAGACCAAGTAACAAATCCTTTAGAAGCCTAAAGCTTCATGTTTCAAATGTCATCTCCAACAGGCACTCATCAGAGAAAATGCTCAATAAATGTTTGTGGTAATTTTTGAACAAGTGAACAGCTTTGTTTCCTAGTCTTCCCATTCATTCTGTCCCTTTGAGCCAGAACAGGGGTATGCCACCCTGACCCATCATGTCATTCTTGTACTTGTACTATGTCTTCAGTCAGATTGTGAACATTGGTATACAGAAGAATGCTGGGCTAATATTCAAGAGACCTGGAATCTAGTCCCTGGCATAGGTACTAACTTAATTGAAACCCAACCATTTTCTACCTCAGTACTCCTTGTCTGTATCATGGAAACTGTATTCTTGCCTGAAAAATCCCATGGGTGAAGAAGCCTGGCAGGCTACAGTCCATAGGGTCACAAAGTGTTGGATGTGACTGAGACTGAGCACAGTATACACACCTAACCACAGAAAATTGCATTGAGACTCAGATTATATAATAGCTAACATCGCCAAAAAAAGTATCATTAAGCCTGAGTTGGGTTTCGATGTCTCCTCAGGGGAACTTTACCTCCTGTTTTATGCTACCATCGCTATAACCAGAAAGATGAATTTCTATCCAGCAACCTGTTCCCCACATGACTGCTTCTGCCTTACTTCCAAAACCTCCATTGTAACTTTCTTCCAAGGGCTATTCACTGATTAGATGCACTGATTCCATCAACCTGTCTTTGGCCTATGATGGAATGATTGACAATCCAGAGGCTAGAGATTCCAGGAGTTATGCTTTCTTTCTTTGCAGCCCGAGGCTCATAAAATCTGTCCACTCCCTGGTTCTGTAACTTCTCTAGCCCTCTGTTCTCATGAGATTAGCAATTTTGTAGAAGATGCCTTAACATGTGAGCAAAGGAAAGGGAATAAAACTCTGTCTGATTTGGCAGCAATTGTGTGTTTCAGTTCAGTTCAATCGCTCAGTCATGTCAAACTCTCTGCAACCCCATGGACTGCAGCACGCCAGGCTTCCCTATCCATCACCAACTCATGGAGCTTGCTCAAATTCATGTCCATCGAGTTGGTGATGCCATTGTGTGTTTAGGCCTTCACAAACAGACAACTTGAAAATAATTGACTACAATATACGCTAATCACATAGTGAAGTAAATGATACTAATAAGAATAAAAGAAAAATTTTTTAAAGAAACAGAATTATTATTATTATTATTTTCTGCAATGGCTGGGATACAGTTCTTACCAGAAGTACTTAAAGCAAGAATACTGGAGTGGGTTGACATTCCCTTTCCAGGGGATTGAACCTGTGTCTCTTGTGTCTCCTGAACTGGCAGATAGATTCTTTACTACTGAGCCACTTGGGAAGCCCCTAAGGGAGTGGACCTTAAAAAATCTGGAAAAAGAATTAAGGGCTGTGTTCCCTGTTGGCTCTGCTGTTGGTTTTAGCATGTGCTGTGCAATCATGTCATGGCTTTGCCTTCGTGGAGTTTTATTCCCTTTCCTTTGCTCACATGTTAAGGCATCTTCTGCAAAACTGCTAATCTCATGGGAACAGAGGGCTAGAGAAGTTACAGAACCAGGGGGTGGACAACACTAAACCAGAAAGAGTTTCTAAGAGAAACACCATGTGGACTGCCCTGAATACCTCCTGTGCAATCTCATAGTCCAATATTCTCATCAAAGGCAACTAAGCCACACTTAAGGATTTGCTTTAGTGTTTACATTTCCAAAGATGTTTCTAAATACAGAGAGGAAAAGATTATTTTGTTATATCATGTGTCCAGAATTTTGCTATCTTAAATTCCTTGTTATTGTTCAGTTGCTAAGTTGTATCCGACTCTTTGTGACCCCATGGACTAGAGCACTCCAGGCTTCCCTGTCCTTCACTGTCTCCCAGGATTAGCTTAAGTTCATGTCCATGGAGTCGGTGATGCTATCTAATCATCTCATCCTCTGTTGCCCTCTTCTTTTTAATTACTTACCCTCTTATTGTGAACTCAGGGCTTTGCCTTATTAACTAGGTGGCAGCCCTGAAATCAGGCTTTTGTTTTGATAAGAAGCTATAGTCTCTGGACCCTCACCCTGGCTTTCTGCTACGAGAGACATTCACAAAGCTCTTATCTTACTTCATTTTACTTTTTCTTTAGAATTTGATTTTCAGTAGCATCAGACAGTTTATTTTTATTCTTCCAATTATATGAGCAAAAGAGAAAATCATCCTAAAATATGTATGGAACTTCAAAAGACCCCAAATAGCCAAAATAGATGAAGCAATTTTTAGTTTCATAATATTAACTGAATTTATTTTGTCCCCCACCCACATACCTAGCTGCTTCTCTGTATTTTCCTGTCTCTACAACTGTAGCATCTTTATCCTAGGGACCTAGGTTCAAAATATAGGGTCATCTCTGAGTGATCCTATTTCATCCCCTATACCCAGGCAGCCATACCTCCTCAGTCTTGTCTATTTCCTGTATTATCATTTACCATAAAATAAAGTGTTAAATTGGATGAACTTAATGCATGTGAAAGTGTTAGTTCCTAAGTCGTGTCCGACTCTTTCCAAGCCCCTGGTTGCCCACCAGGCTCCCCTGTCTATGGGATTTTCCAGGCAAGAATACGGGAGTGGGTATCTCCAGTCAATCTTCCCAACCCAGGGGTTGAATCCTGGTCTCCTGAATTGCAGGTGGACTCTTTATGATCTGAGCCACTAGGGAAGCCCAATTTAATGCATAACAATAAACAACTTAATTATTTTTTGCTGTGTGACTCAGGGAACTCACACCGGGGCTCTGTGACAACCTAGAGGGGTGGGGTGGGGTAGGAGGTGGGAGAGAGGTTCAGGAGGGGAGGGACATATGTATACTTATGGCCGATGCATGTTGATGTATGGTAGAAACCAGTATGACATAATAAAGCAATTATCATTCAATTAAAAATAAATTAAAAAAATAAGCAACTTAATTATTTAAAATAATTACCTTATAATATCATATTGCAAATATCTCTCACTAATCTGACACCTGTACTATCTGTTTTGTCATGGACCTCATCCATGAGGAAAATTCCCTTGGGTCTCTGCTGCTCAACAGAGCCTCTCTGATTTAGCCCAAGTCTACTATCTCGTATTAAGGAGATAGATTTAAACTCTGGCTTCACCACTGACTACTTTTGTAGACTTGAACTCATTACTTAACCCCTTTGGGGCTCCATGTAACATTGTTCATAAAGGTGAACAATTCCTACCCTGTAACATCATAGTGAGGATTCAACGTTCATCCAAATTTTACCCATATTCCAAGGCTCAAGTCAGATCTTACACCTGCTGCTCTTGTCCTGTTCTCTGAATTCAATCAATGTACTTGTCTGAGCCAGACAATTATACAATAGCTGACAATGTGTATGAATCCTCTCAAATCTGTTGCTTTTGTGTCCTCAACTAGATTATAAGTAGTTAATTTAAAAAATTCTTCTGTACCCCTTATAAAAGCCTTGGCAAAGTGATTATTCCAAAGTGGATTCAAACAATGCTTGCTGATTGACTAACAGCAATTTATTAGGATGAGACTCACCTTCCTCTACTCTGTTGTTTTCTAACTGAAAACTTACAAAGTTCTTGTACTTTCCTCCTAGAATGGCTACATTATTTTAAAAAAGAACACACTTCTTTTAGAAGTTAAAATATATTCATTTAAACAAGTATTTATCACATGCCTACTATGTGTCAGGTATTTTTTCCCTAGGAACTAAGATGGATTGTGAGACAAAAATAACAAAGACAATGAATAATTATATTTTTACAGGGCTTACATTCTAGTTCACTTCACTTTTGTATGCTACAGACTTTACTTACTAGGTTTATTTTCTTTCTTCCTGTTCTAAAAGTCTCTAGCATACAAGACGGTGATAAATGCTAAGCGAAAATGCAGGGCACACTATGGGAACTCAAGTGTGGATGGTGGGACTGATGAGTGGAGGGCCAGGAGTGGAGTGAGCCTCTCTAAAAAGATGGTACCTGGGGTAGGGGGTGAAACGTGAGGTTGAGCTAGAAAATATTTAGGTTATAGAAGTAATGCATAATAAATACTATATGGAGGAAAGACTAAAAATTCCTCAAAGACATAAGATTCCAAGTCAATGAGTTAAGCATCATTCATATTACAAAATTGACACTAAAAATATACCCATTATAATGCAGAATTTCTTTAAATACAGCCTTCCTCATGGATTTCTTTTTATTTTATTTTTTCTTTCTTTTTCAATCTTTAGTTAGTTGTGAATTGATTGACATGGAATGTCAGGAATTTGGACAAAATTTTAAAGCTTTAGCATCAGCGAGTTCCAGCTAATTGAAGACATATAACTGTGTACAGTTTCTCTGAACTATAATGTAATATCATAGAGAGATAGAAGTCATATTACAAGAACTAAATAAACAGGCAGGTTTTAGGGAACTAATAGCTGAACCCTGGCAAGAAATCCACCCATTCAGATTAGGATGGGGACACAGAAAGAAGGATATAGTAGACCTAAAACATGATGATACAAATTGTTAACCCAAGTTAATGAGTTAAGCCTTCTTTGGCAAAATTATTGACCAGAATGTCTTAGAGAAGATTGCAAAGACCCAGCAAGGCTGCTGGAAACCAAGGTTGTAGGATCATTATGGGCAGAATGTGAATTAGAGCCTGTGCCTTGTTCATTATAAACCGTGTAGCAATTTTTAGGGGGATTGCACTTTCTGGGAAATCCCAGGACACTCTTAAGGTCACTCCTCTAAAGCTGAAGGAAAGGAAATTTGCTCAGTAGCTATGAGAGCAATTATTTTCTCAGATATTAGGTAAAGCATTTACTCACCGTTTATTCAGTCATCATTTCTTTCAGTCAACAAATATTTATTGATTGTCATGCTCTCATGTAATTTGCAGGTCAGCGTGGGATACAGTCAATAAATAATCCCATTACTTAACATATAATGAAAAGTAGATGTAAGTTTTGTTTGAGAAAGGAGGTAAGGACAGATTATCAGGTATCAGAAAACTGTTCATGGAAGACATGATACTCAGGTAAAATCTAGAGGATAATAGACAGCAGGAGGGAAACAGAACTCAGATAGAGACAAAGTGCTTGATCTTATCTTCCTTCTCGCTGTGACTTAGGATGCTCCTCAACTTGGCATGCTAATGTGTGAGAAAAGTAAAGGTATATCTTTGAACACATGGTCACGTTTTCATGGTCTGATGAAACCTTACTTGTTAGTAGGGATTTTCAAGTTTTCTTCTCCAAAAGTGCTGTTCTTAAGCTCCTGAAAGTCCTTCCAGGATGCCTACACCGTGCTCTCTGCAGAACTGCTCTGGTTACATAACAGAATTATATTATTTCATAGAGGAAAACTTGCCTTCTTCATCACCTGATATTTTTTCCCCCTTTGGGAGATTCTCGTGGTTCAGATGGTAAATAATCTGCCTGCAATGCAGGAGACCTGGATTCAATCCCTGGGTCAGGAAGATCCCCTGGAGAAGGGAATGGCAACCCACTCCAGTATTCTAGCCTGGGAAATACCATGGACAGAGGAGCCTGGTGGGCTACAGTCCATGGGGTCGCAAAGAGTCGGACATGACTGAGAGAATGACACACACACAGCTGGCTCACTTGAAGAATCCAAATTCCATTAACAAGCTGAGCAGTAGGAACCAGCCTTTCCTGCTCTCCAACTGGCACACTGAAATCTGAAAAGACCATTTAATTGCTGAGCTGTACGCTCTGCACTCAAGACTAGTCCAAGAGGGAAGAGAAACAGAGAGAGGCCTGTGAGCTGCTATGTCAATGAGAGGTGCCAACTTCTGCTGAAAAAGGGAAGCAGAAAATCGAAGGCTTCATCCGGGTGACATAGGGAGAAAAACCCACTTTCAAAGCAATGTTGGAGAGGAACTGAAGGCCAGAGCCTGAGGCCTGACGGCGGGGTTCCAGACAATTGGACGAAGATGCTTCAAAGCCAACTGCTGACTGATGAGATTGATGGAAGAAAGGAACATTCACTCTTTTAATCTTTCATGCCTTGTGTTTTTCATTACTCTTAGAAACCAGTGAAAATCATCTTGAAAGCTCATTACCATATAGAATTACTTACTCTTATTTCTGCCACCACTCTCTGAAGAGGGGGGAAATGACCAGGATGGAAACCTCAAAGCAAAAATGACTAGAAATTGCTGTCCTAAACCATCTTAAAATATTTCAAAGCAAATGTCATGCCTATATTGTATTTTCTAGGAGCATATTACTGTCAGTTTTAAAACATGTATTCTTCAAAACAAAGAAATTAGAAATTGTGGGCTATTTAACCACTCACCTGATATCTCAATTTTTAAGCCAGTTAAGAAATTAGAATTTTATGAAACATTGATTCTTCTCTCCTGTGCTGTTTTTAGCATCTTTTTGGGAATGTAAAGAAACCTAAGCTCATATTGAGAAAATGTTTTCAACAAACATAATGGTCATTGCATATATATCTGAAGAACTTTTGTCAGTTCAGTTCAGTTGCTCAGTCATCTCAGACTCTTTGGGACCCCATGGACTGCAGCACGCCAGGCCTCCCTGTCCATCACCAACTCCCAGAGCTTACACAAACTCGTGTCCAGTGAGTCGGTGATGCCATCCAACTATCTTATCCTCTGTCATCCCCTTCTCCTCCTACCCTCAATCTTTCTCAGCATCAGGGTCTTTTCAAATGAGTCAGCTCTTTGCATCAGGTGGCCAAAGTATTAGAGTTTCAGGTTCAACATCAGTCCTTCCAATGAATATGCAGGACTGATTTCCTTTAGGATAGACTGGTTGGATTCCTTGCTGTCCAAGGAACTCTCAAGAGTCTTCTCCAACACCACAGTTCAAAAGCATCAATTCTTCAGCACTCAGCTTTCTTCACAGTCCAACTCTCACATCCATACATGACCATTGGAAAAACCATAGCCTTGACTAGATGGACCTTTGTTAGCAAAGTAATGTCTCTGCTTTTCAATATGCTATCTAGGTTGGTCATAACTTTTCTTCCAAGGAGAAAACGTCTTTTAATTTCATGGCTGCAGTCACCATCTGCAGTGATTTTGGAGCCCCCAAAAATAAAGTCTGACACTGTTTCCACTGTTTCCCCATCTACTTCCCATAAAGTGATGGGACCAGATGCCATGATCTTAGTTTTCTGAATGTTGAGCTTTAAGCCAACTTTTTCACTCTCCTCTTTCACTTTCATCAAGATGCTTTTGAGTTCCTCTTCACTTTCTGCCATAAGGGTGGTGTCATCTGCATATCTGAGCTTATTGATATTTCTCCCGGCGATCTTGATTCCAGCTTGTGCTTCTTTCAGCCCAGCATTTCTCATGATGTACTCTGCATGTAAGTTAAATAAGCAGGGTGACAACATACAGCCTTGACGTACTCCTTTTCCTATTTGGAACCAGTCTGCTGTTCCATGTCCAGTTCTAACTGTTGCTTCCTGACCTACATACAGATTTCTCAAGAGACAGGTCAGGTGGTCTGATATTCCCAGCTCTTTCAGAATTTTCCACAGTTTGTTGTGGTCTACACAGTCAAAGGTTTGGCATAGTCAATAAAGCAGAAATAGATATTTTTCTGAAACTCTCTTGCTTTTTCGATGATCCAGCGGATGTTGGCAATTTGATCTCTGGTTCTTCTGCCTTTTCTAAATCCAGCTTGAACATCTGGAAGTTCATGGGTCATGTACTGTTGAAGCCTGGTTTGGAGAATTTTGAGCATTACTTTACCAGCGTGTGAGATGAGTGCAATTTGTGGTAGTTTGAACATTTTTTGGCATTGCCTTTCTTTGGGATTGGGATGAAAACTGACCTTTTCCAGTCCTGTGGCCACTGCTGAGTTTTTCAAATTTGCTGACGTATTGAGTGCAGCACTTTCACAGCATCATCTTTTGGGATTTGAAATAGTTCAACTGGAATTCCATCACCTCCACTAGCTTTGTTTGTAGTGAGGCTTCCTAAGGCCCACTTGACTTCACATTCCAGGATGTCTGGTTCCAGGTGAGTGATCATGCCATCGTGATTATCTAGATCATGAAGATCTTTTTTTTGTATAGTTCTATGTATTCTTTCCATCTCTTCTTAATATCTTCTGCTTCATTTAGGTCCATACCATTTCTGTCCTTCATTGTGCCCATCTTTGCATGAAATGTTTTGTAAATCAATATAAAAATATACTAAGAAAATGAATGGAAGAAAGAACTGAGCCAATAAACCTGTGGAAAAAATGTTTTCTGTTTCCTTTTTTAAAAAAATAATTTTAAAATTTATTTATTTATTGGCTGTGCAGGGTCTTGGTTGCTTCATAGGCTTTTTTCTAGTTGCAGTACACAGGCTTCCCATTGCTGTGACTTCTCTTGTTGCAGAGCACAGACTGTTTGTGCTCAAGGGATCGGTAGTTTCAGCTCATTGGCTCTAGAGCCCAAGCTTAATAGTTGCGGTGCATGGGCTTAGTTGGTCCACGATATGTGGGATCTTCCTGGATCAGGGATTGAACCCATATTTCCTGCACTGGCAGGGGGATTCTTTACCACTGAGCCACCAAGGAAGCCCTTTTCTGTATTTTTGATGCTTTGGAATTTGAGCTTTGGTAACCCTGGAGGGACTACCCCCTCAAAGATAGAGATAGCAAAGGACTCCCCTGTAAGCCTGCTTCTGGTATAGAAACCAACCAATCAGAGCTCACACCCCAACCATCTCTTGTATCAAACTCTCACCCACCAAACCAATATTCCCCCTTCCCCAAGTCATCCCAGGTATTGGACAACTGGGCACCAACCTGCAGCCCAGAGCTTGCTGCAGTTATTAAAACTATCCAGTTCTGGCCTGTTCAACATGAGGTGCCAGGAAAACCAGATAACCACATGCAAAAAAAAAGAACTTGGATCCTATCTTACACCATTCACAAAAATTGACTTAACGATACTAAAAAACTTCTAGAAGAAAACACAGGGAAAAAGAGCCTTGACGTTGGTCTTGACAATGATTTTTTTGGAACAACAAAAAAGCACTAACAACAAAAGCAAAATTAAACAAGTGGGACTGCATCAAATTGAAAAGCTTCTGGACAGCAAAAGAAACAATTTTTAAAAATGAAAGGGCAACCTAAGGAATGGTAGAAAATATTTGCAAGCCACATATCTGGTAGGGGGTGAAAGTGAAAGTGTTAGTGGCTCAGTCGTGCCCCACTCTTTCTGACCTCATGGACTATAGCACACCAGGCTCCTCTGTCTATGGGATTCTTCAGGCAAGAATACTGGAGTGGGTTGCCATTCCCTTCTCCAGGGGATCTTCACAACCCAAGAATCGAACTTGGGTCTCCTGCATTGCAGGTGGACTCTTTACCATCTGAGCCACCAGGTAAGGGGTTAATGTCCAATATCTATTAGAAACTCATACAAATTGGGTGTAACTGTGGGCAGATACCATGTCTAACCACCTTCCAACAGGACAGAAACCCCACAGAGGAGTGCCTGGTGACCCCTGGGTGCCTGAGCACAGTGATTCTGCCGAAGCTAAGGAATCCACTGGCGGAAGTTTGTGATTATGAGTATTTTCCCCTGACAGTCACCCCCAAAAAGAGGTCCAAATATTTTAGAAAGCTGTTGACCATTTCATAGCTCCCATCACATTTTTATACTGGAATGACATGTCCAAGAACCCTCCATAAATCTACAGACAGAACCTAACAATGTTTCTGTAATATATGACACTCAAAAAGGGGAGACTGGACTGTAGTTAAGAATCTGCCTGCCGATGCAGGAGACACTGGTTCAAACCCTGGTCTAGGAAGATTTCTCATGCTGCAGAGCAACTAAGCCCGTGCACCGCAACTGCTGAAAGCCTGTGTGCCCTAAAGCCCATGTTCTGCAACCAGAGAAGCCACCACAATAGAAACCCATCCATCACTAGAGAGTGGCCCCTACACAGCAACACAGCCCCTGTACAGCCAAAAATAAAGCCTTTAAAAAACTGGGAGGAGGAGAAAAAAGGTTAATAATCTGATCTCATTTGGTTAAAATTCTTTGTAAAACAAACTTTAAAATTCTTGTATCTGTTCATCACATTTTTTTCTTTTATGAGCAAGCAATCATGATATGACTATGACAACTTAATTTCAGGCTTTTTTGAGGACTATTCATCAAGGCATAATTCTAAATAGGAAAACAGACTTGGAAGAAGACATCATTTAGATTCTTCTCTGAATCATGATTTTAAAGTGTTAATCGTCTTTATTTTCATCTGTTTCATCTTATCTGTCTTGTTGTATGCAAGAGTAATCAGGCCAAGGGGCCAAACTATACCAGCAGTTATTCAGAATGCAGTGTCTCCATAATGATTAAGCCAATTCTAAGTTATTTCCTCAGTTTCTTGAAGATTTTACTAATTTCATCAGACACGGGGCATAAATGAGTGCAGTTACAAAGAAGATAAATCAAAATGTCTGAGCAGGGACTTCCCTGGTGGTCTAGTGGTTAAGACTTCGCCTTCCAATGCAGAGGGTGCAGGGGTTTGATCCTTGGTCGGGGAGCCAAGATCTTGCACAACTTGGGGCCAGAAAATCAAAACATAAAGCAGGAGCGATGTTGCAGCAAATTCAATGGAGACTTTAGAAATGGGCCACATTAAAAAAAACCTTAAAAACAAAACACCTGAGCTTCAGAGAGGCTTGCTATTTTGGCAGCAGGTGACCCATCTCATGTAAATTTCAGAGTTGACTTTGTTTCATGGTAGACATATCCTGCAAAGACAGTCATTAGGAGCCATCTTTTCTTGAGCTACCAAAAAATGTTAGATAATTTTAATTTTAGAAAAATTTTACAATATTACCAATATTGTCCTGAATATTTCACAAATTTCATCAGTCAAAGCTTTCATTCTGTCGCCTGTGCTGGCACAGTGGTCTTGACCCTGCCAGTGGGTTCATAGTGACAACCTGAAATCTCCATTTTCATCATTCCAGTTTATAGTTGATTAACTCAGACTTGAGGCAAATTAAATAATAAACAGAAATGATTACCTTCTGTCAAAGAACCATAAAGATGCCATATGCTTAAAATGCTAACTACTACATGGTAAATTACTTAATTTAAATCTTTTCCTCGAATGTATTTTTGACCTTTGTAAGCAGGTCATGGGCTTCCTTGATGGCTCATTGGTAAAGAATCCACCTGCCAATTCAGGAGACTTAGATTCAATCCCTGGGTTGGGAAGATCCCCTGGAGAAGGAAATGGCAACCCATTCCAGTATTCTTGCCTGGAGAATCCCATGGACAGAAGAGCCTGGTGGGTCTACAGTCCATGGAGTCGAAAAAGAGTCAGACTCAGAGACTAAACAACAACAAAGCAAGTAGCATAACAGATGACTTGGTGGCTTGAGGACTTTAGGTACATAATATATATCTATGCACATAAAAGTAATGGGTTCTTAAAAAGTTTTTAAAGCTTTAAATTAATTTTCTTTTTTTTAATTGGAGTATAATTTTTTTATTTTAATATAAATTTATTTATTTTAATTGGAGGCTAATTACAATATTGTATTGGTTTTGCCATACATTGACATGAATCCACTATGGGTGTACATGTGTTCCCCACCCTGAACCCCCCTCCCACCTCCCTCCCCATCCCATCCCTCTGGGTCATCCCAGTGCACCAGCCCTGAGCACCCTGTATCATGCATCGAACCTGGACTGGTGATTCATTTCACATATGATAATATACATATTTCAATGCCATTCTCCCAACTCATCCCGCCCTCGCCCTCTCCCACAGAGCCCAAAAGACTGTTCTATACATCTGTGTCTCTTTTGCTGTCTTGCATACAGGGTTATCATTACCATCTTTCTAATTTACATATATATGTGTTATTATACTGTATTGGTGTTTTTCTTTCTGGCTTACTTCACTCTGTTATTATACAGCCTATTATGGCTCCAGTTTCATCCACCTCATTAGAACTGATTCAAATGTATTCTTTTTAATGGCTGAGTAATAAATACTCCATTGTGTATATGTACCACAGCTTTCTTATCCATTCATCTGCTGATGGCATCTAGGTTGCTTCCATGTCCTGGCTATTATAAACAGTGTTGCGATGAACATTGGGGTACACGTGTCTCTTTCAATTCTGGTTTCCTCGGTGTGTATGCACAGGGGTGGGATTGCTGGGTCGTATGGCAGTTCTATTTCCAGTTTTTTAAGGAACCTCCACACTATTCTCCATAGTGGCTGTACTAGTTTGCATTCCCACCAACAGTGTAAGAGAGTTCCCTTTTCTCCACACCCTCTCCAGCATTTATTGTTTGTAGACTTTTGGATAGCAGCCATTCTGACTGGCGTGAAATGGTACCTCATTGCGGTTTTGATTTGTATTTCTCTGATAATGAGTGATGTTGAGCATCTTTTCATGTGTTTGTTAGCCATCTGTATGTCTTCTTTGGAGAAATGTCTGTTTAGTTCTTTGGCCCACTTTTTGATTGGGTCATTTATTTTTCTGGAATTGAGCTGCAGGGGTTGCTTGTATATTTTTGAGATTAATCTTTGTCAGTTGCTTCGTTTGCTATTATTTTCTCTGAAGGCCGTCTTTTCACCTTGCTAATAGTTTCCTTTGTTGTGCAGAAGCTTTTAATTTTAATTAGGTCCCATTTGTTTATTTTTGCTTTTATTTCCAATATTCTGGGAGGTGGGTCATAGAGGATCCTGCTGTGATGTATGTCGGAGAGTGTTTTGCCTATATTCTCCTCTAGGAGTTTTATAGTTTCTGGTCTTATGTTTAGATCTTTAATCCATTTTGAGTTTATTTTTGTGTATGGTGTTAGAAAGTGTTCTAGTTTCATTCTTTTGCAAGTAGTTGACCAGTTTTCCCAGCACCACTTATTAAAGAGATTGTCTTTTCTCCATTGTATATTCTTGCCTCCTTTGTCAAAGATAAGGTGTCCATAGGTGCGTGGATTTATCTCTGGGCTTTCTATTTTGTTCCATTGATCTATATTTCTGTCTTTGTGCCAGTACCATACTATCTTGATGACTGTGGCTTTGCAGTATAGTCTGAAGTCAGGCAGGTTGAGTCCTCCAGTTCCATTCTTTTTTCTCAAGATTGCTTTGGCTATTTGAGGTTTTTTTGTATTTCCATGCAAATTGTGAAATTATTTGTTCTAGCTCTGTGAAAAATACCGTTGGTAGCTTGATAGGGATTGCATTGAATCTATAGATTGCTTTGGGTAGTATACTCATTTTCACTATATTGATTCTTCCAATCCATGAACACGGTATATTTCTCCATCTATTTGTGTCCTCTTTGATTTCTTTCACCAATGTTTTATAGTTTTCTATATATAGGTCTTTTGTTTCTTCAGGTAGATATATTCCTAAGTATTTGATTCTTTTCGTTGCAGAGGCGAATGAAATTGTTTCCTTAATTTCTCTTTCTATTTTCTCATTATTAGTGTATAGGAATGCAAGGGATTTTTGTGTGTTGATTTTATGTCCTGCAACTTTACTATATTCATTGATTAGCTCTAGTACTATTCTGGTGGAGTCTTTAGGGTTTTCTATGTAGAGGGTCATGTCATCTGCAAACAGTGAGAGTTTTACTTCTTCTTTTACCATTTGGATTCCTTTTATTTCTTTTTCTGCTCTGATTGCTGTGGCCAAAACTTCTAAAACTATGTTGAATAGTAGTGGTGAGAGTGAGCAGCCTTATCTTATTCCTGACTTTAGGGGAAATGCTTTCAATTTTTCACCATTGAGGATAATGTTTGCTGTGGGTTTGTCATATATAGCTTTTATTATGTTGAGATATGTTCCTTCAATTCCTGCTTTCTGGAGGGTTTTTATCATAAATGGATGTTGAATTTTGTCAAAGGCTTTCTCTGCATCTATTGAGATAATCATATGGCTTTTATTTTTCAATTTGTTAATGTGGTGTATTACATTGATTGATTTGTGGATATTGAAGAATCCTCACATCCCTGGGATAAAGCCCACTTGGTCATGATGTATGATTTTTTTAATATGTTGTTGGATTCTGTTTGCTAGAGTTTTGTTAAGGATTTTTGCATCCATGTTCATCAGTGATATTGGCCTGTAGTTTTCTTTTTTTGTGGCATCTTTGTCAGGTTTTGGTATTAGGGTGATGGTGGCCGCATAGAATGAGTTCGGAAGTGTACCTTCCTCTGCAATTTTCTGGAAGAGTTTGAGTAGGATAGGTGTTAGCTCTTCTCTAAATTTTTGGTAAATTCAGCTGTGAAGCCATCTGGACCCGGGCTTTTGTTTGCTGGAAGATTTCTGATTACAGTTTCAATTTCTGTGCTTGTAATAGGTCTGTTAAGATTTTCTATTTCTTCCTGGTTCAGTTTTGGAAAGTTGTACTTTTCTAAGAATTTGTCCATTTCTTCCACGTTGTCCATTTTATTGGCATATAATTGCCAATAGTAGTCTCTTATGATCCTTTGTATTTCTGTGTTGTTTGTTGTGATCTCTCCATTTTCATTTCTAATTTTATTGATTTGATTTTTCTCCCTTTGTTTCTTGATGAGTCTGGCTAAATGTTTGTCAGTTTTATTTATCTTCTCAAAGAACCAGCTTTTGGCTTTGTTGATTTTTGCTATGGTCTCTTTTGTTTCTTTTGCATTTATTTTTGCCCTAATTTTTAAGATTTCTTTCCTTCTACTAACCCTGGGGTTCTTCATTTCTTCCTTTTCTAGTTGCTTTAGGTGTAGAGTTAGGTTATTTATTTGACTTTTTTCTTGTTTCTTGAGGTATGCTTGTATTGCTATGAACCTTCCCCCTTAGCACTGCTTTTACAGTGTCCCACAGGTTTTGGGTTATTGTGTTTTCATTTTCATTCATTTCTATGCATATTTTGATTTCTTTTTTGATTTCTTCTGTGATTTGTTGGTTATTCAGCAGCGTGTTGTTCAGCCTCCATATGTTGGAATTTTTAATAGTTTTTCTTCTGTAATTGAGATCTACTCTTACTGCATTGTGGTCAGAAAAGATGCTTGGAATGATTTAAAATTTTTTAATTTACCTAGGCTAGATAAGGGGATGACAGAGGATGAGATGGCTGGATGGCATCACCGACTCATGGACGTGAGTTTGAGTGAACTCCGAGAGTTAGTGATGGACAGGGAGGCCTGGTGTGCTGCAATTCACGGGGTCGCAAAGAATCAGACACAACTGAGCGACTGAACTGAACTGAACTGAAAGCTAGATTTATGGCCCAGGATGTTATCTATCCTGGAGAAGGTTCCGTGTGTGCTTGAGAAAAATGTGAAATTCATTGTTGTGGGGTGAAATGTCCTATAGATATCAATTAGGTCTAACTGGTCTATTGTATCATTTAAAGTTTGTGTTTCCTTGTTAATTTTCTGTTTAGTTGATCTATCCATAGGTGTGAGTGGGGTATTAAAGTCTCCCATTATTATTGTGTTATTGTTAATTTCCCCTTTCATACTTGTTAGCATTCGTCTTACATATTGCGGTGCTCCTATGTTGGGTGCATATATATTTATAATTGTTAGATCTTCTTCTTGGGTTGATCCTTTGATCATTATATAGTGTTCTTCTTTGTCTCTTTTCACAGCCTTTGTTTTAAAGTCTATTTTATCTGATATGAGTATTGCTACTCCTGCTTTCTTTTGGTCTCTATTTGCATGGAGTATCTTTTTCCAGCCCTTCACTTTCAGTCTGTATGTGTCCCTTGTTTCAAGGTGGGTCTCTTGTAGACAACATATATAGGGGTCTTGTTTTTGTATCCATTCAACTAGTCTTTGTCTTTTGGTTGGGGCATTCAACCCATTTACATTTAAGGTAACTTTGATAAGTATGACCCTGATGGAAGGACTTTGGCCACCTCATGCGAAGAGTTGACTCATTGGAAAAGACCCTGATGGTGGGAGGGATTGGGGGCAGGAGGAGAAGGGGACGACAGAGGATGAGATGGCTGGATGGCATCACCGACTCAACACACATGAGTTTGAGTGAACTCCAGGAGTTGGTGATGGACAGGGAGGCCTGGCGTGCTATGATTCATGGGGTCACAAAGAGTCGGACACGACTGAGCGACTGAACTGAACTGATGAGCCCGTTGCCATTTACTTTATTGTTTTGGGTTCGAGTTTATACACCCTTTCTGTGTTTCCTGTCTAGAGAAGATCCTTTAGCATTTGTTAGAGAGCTGGTTTGGTGGTGCTGAATTCTCTCAGCTTTTGCTTGTCTGTAAAGCTTTTGATTTCTCCTTCATATTTGAATGAGATCCTTGCTGTGTACAGTAATCTGGGCTGTAGGTTATTTTCTTTCATCACTTTAAGTATATCCTGCCATTCCCTCCTGGCCTGAAGAGTTTATATTGAAAGATCAGCTGTTATCCTTATGGGAATCCCCTTGTATGTTATTTGTTGTTTTTCCCTTGCTGCTTTTAATATTTGTTCTTTGTGTTTGATCTTTGTTAATTTGATTAATATGTGTCTTGGGGTGTTTTGCCTTGGATTTATCCTGTTTGGGACTCTCTGGGTTTCTTGGACTTGAGTGATTATTTCCTTTCCCATTTTAGGGAAGTTTTCAACTCTTATCGCCTCAAGTATTTTCTCATCATCTTTCTTTTTGTCTTCTTCTTCTGGGACTCCTATGATTCAAATGTTGGGGCGTTTAACATTTTCCCAGAGGTCTCTGAGGTTGTCCTCATTTCTTTTAATTCATTTTTCTTTTTGCCTCTCTGTTTCATTTACTTCTACCATTCTATCTTCTACCTCACTTATCCTATTTTCTGCCTCTGTTATTCTACTGTTGGTTCTGTCCAGAGTGTTTTTGATCTCATTTATTGCATTATTCATTATATATTGACTCTTTTTTATTTCTTCTAGGTCCTTGTTAAACCTTTCTTTCATCTTCTCAATCCTTGTCTACAGGCTATTTATCTGTAACTCCATTTTGTTTTCAAGATTTAGGATCATTTTCACTATCATTATTCGGAATTCTCTATCAGATAGATTCCCTATTTCTTCCTCTTTTGTTTGGTTTGGTGGGCATTTATCTTGATCCTTTACCTGCTGGGTATTTCTCTGCCTTTTCATCTTGTTTATATTGCTGTGTTTGGGGTGGCCTTTCCGTATTCTGGCAGTTTGTGGTTCCTCTTTATTGTGGAGGTTCCTCACTGTGGGTGGGCTTAAGCCAGTGGCTTGTCAAGGTTTCCTGGTTAGGGAAGCTTGTGTCGGTGTTCTGGCAGGTGGAGCTGGATTTCTTCTCTCTGGAGTGCAATGAAGTGTCCAGTAATGAGCTTTGAGATGTCAATGAGTTTGGTGTGACTTTGGGCAGCCTGTATATTGAAGCTCATGGTTATGTTTCTGTGTTGCTGGAGAATTTGCATGGTATGTCTTGCTCTGGGGTATGTCTTGCTCTGGGCTTGTTGGCCCTTGGGTGGTGCTTGGTTTCAGTGTAGGTATGGAGGCATTTGATGAGCTCCTATTGATTAATGTTCCCTGGAGTCAGGAGTTCTCTGGTGTTCTCAGGATTTGGACTTAAGCCTCCTGCCTCTGGTTTTCAGTTATTCTTACAGTAGACTCAAGACTTCACCATCTATACAGCACCGATGATAAAACATCTAGGTTAAAGAAGAAAAGTTTCTCCACAGTGAGGGACACCCAGAGAGGTACACAGAGTTACATGGAGAAGAGAAGAGAGGGGAGGGAGATAGAGGTGACCAGGAGGAGAAGAGGGGGAATCAAAAGAGGAGAGAGCAAGCTAGGCAGTAATCACTTCCCTATGTGCTCTCCACAGTCTGGATCCCTCAGAGATGTTCATGATGTTACACAGAGAAGAGAAGAGGGAGGAAGGAGACAGAGGTGGCCAGGAGGATAAAAGGGGGGATCAAGGGAGAGAGACAGATCTAGCCAGTAATCAGTTCCCTAAGTGTTCTCCACAGCCCAGAACACATAAAGAGATTAACAGAGTTGGGTAGAGAAGAGACAGAGAAGGCAATGGCACCCCACTCTAGTACTCTTGCTTGGAAAATCCCATGGGTGGAGGAGCCTGGTAGGCTGCAGTCCATGAGGTCGCTAAGAGTCGGGCACGACTGAGCAACTTCACTTTCACTTTTCACTTTCATGCGTTGGAGAAGGAAATGGCAACCTACTCCAGTGTTCTTGCCTGGAGAATCCCAGGGATGGGGGAGCCTGGTGGGCTGCTGTCTATGGGGTCATACAGAGTCAGACACGACTGAAGTGACTTAGCAGTAGCAGTAGCAGAGAAGAGAAGGGGGAGGGAGGAGATAGAGGTGACCTGGTAGAGAAAAAAGAGAGTCCAAAGGGGAAGAGAGCAGTCAAGCCAGTAATCTTGCTCCCAAGTAAAAATGGGTACTGAAGATTGGGTTCTTAAAGGTACAAAATTGATAACAAATACCAAAAAGCAAAGATTAAAAATCTAGAGTAGAGGTTGGATTCTCTAAAATACAATATTAAAGAAAAAAACAAAGTCACAAAAATTATTAAATATATGTATATATGAAGTTTGCTTTAAAAAATAGGGTCTTTTTTTTGCAAAGTAATAGTAGGTTATAAAAATGAAAATTAAAGGAGTAATAGAGGGCTTAAATTTTTTTTATTTAAAAAATGATAATAGTAAAAATATATCTAGGACTTTCTCTGGTGTTGTTGTGGACAGTGTGGGGTCAGTTCATTTTCAGATATTTCCTTGATCGGGCTTATACTTCTCAAGATCTATAGTCCCCTTTCTATGTAGTTGGTGCTAACTACAGGGTTTTAATCTATTGCACTTGTCACTTCCAAGGCAGGTCCCTCTGTTTGTTTTGGCTTCTTCTGTTTACTGGTCTCTTCAGTGTCTAATTTCTGCCCTGACACAGGGGGCGGTGGTAGTCACTTTTTTAGGCTCACTTGTTCAGTCCTGCTGTGGGGAGGGAGGAACACTGCAAACAAATATCACTGGCATGTGCTTGCAGTGTCTGGGCCACACTGGGTTTGCCCCCACTCACGGTGTGCATGCTTTCCCAGTCTACACTGCTTAGGCTCTAGGTTGCTCTGCCGGGAACTGTCTGAGGTGGGCCTTGAGTTGTATGCACTTCCCAGGTCTAAGCCGCTCAGGTTCAGGTTCTCCGGTACTCCACAGAGGTGCAGACTTGGTTGGGCCTGTGTTTTGTGCCCTTCCCAGGTCCTAGCAGCTCAGATGACCAGGTGCTTGGCAAGCGCAGTCGCCCCCAGTTGGAGGCTGCGACTTATCACCTCCCCAGTCCCTGCCGCTCGGTTTTGTGGGTGTACAACCGACGCGCCTTCCAGGTGTGCCGTGTGTCTCTTCTGGGGAGCTGATCTCTGGCTGCAACCCTCCTGGTGGATGTTGTCCGTCCAGAATCCAAAGAAGTCTTGGTTAGCAACGAAGCCTGCTTGCAGTTTGGTAGAGGATGTCTCTCTGGGGCTGCAATTGCCCCCTTCTGACTCTGGCTGCCCTCACCTGCCTGTCTCCGGCAGGGGATGGGCTGGTCCACAGCTGTCTAGCTCTGCTCAGTCCTTTGTTCTGTGAGTGGGCCTGGCGGTGTCCTAGGTTAGGGCTTTTCACAGAATAGCTATCCCACAGTCTGGGTTGCTGTCTCAAGTTAGTTCCCTCAGATTGCCCTCAGGGCGTTCAGGCCCAGTCCTTACCCTAAGCAATGCAGCCCGCGCCTCCCTGTCCAGCCCCCGCCTGCTAGTGGTGGATGTGAGCGTCTGCACTGCTTCTCCGCTGGGAGTTGCTGTTGGGCACGTAATCTGTGGGGTTTAATTATTTACTTATTTTTCCTCCCAGTTATGTTGCCCTCTGAGGTTCCAAGGCTTGCCACAGACTCAACAATGAGAGTGTTTCCTGGTGTTTGGAAACTTCTCTCTTTTTTAAGACTCCCTTCCCAGGATGGAACTCCATCCCTACCTCTTTTGTCTCTCTTTTTAGCTTTTATATTTTCCACTACCCCCTTTTGAAGACAATGGGCTGCCTTTCTGGGTGCCTGATGTCCTCTGCCAGCATTCAGAAGTTGTTTTGTGGAATTTACTCAGCGTTCAAATGTTCTTTCAATGAATTTGTGGGGGATGAATTTGTATTCTCCCCCTCCTATTCCTCTGCCATCTTAGGACCACCCCAAAAAGTATAATTATTAATCCAGAAAAAGAAAAGGAGGAAATCCTGTCATTTGCAACAATGTGGCTGGACCCTGAGGATGTTATATTAAGTGAAATAAGTCAGACAGAGAAACAAATTCACCTTGTGAAATTTCACTTATGTGTGGAGTAAAAAAAACATTGACGGAATTCCCTGGCAGTCCAGTGTTTAGGATTCTGAGCTTCCACTGCCAGGGGCATAGGTTCAATTCCTGGTCACGGGACTAAGATCACACATGCTGTGCAGTGCAGCCAAAACCAAAGATTTTAAGCAAAACAAAACATAGAACTCAGAAACACAAAGTAAACGGTGATAGCCAGGACCTACGGGTGAGGGAAATGGAGTGTAGGTCAACGGGTAGCACTTTCAGTTATAAGATGACTAAGTTCCAGGATCTGGTGCAGGACTGAAGTTGCTATGAGAACGGAGCTTTGATGTTCTCACAGCAACAACTAAACAGCAATTCAGTGAGCTCCATACATGCTGTTCATCGTGAATGTCTCTCTTGTTCTCTCTCATCAGGACAAAGAGATATGTGATTCCTGCAAATGTGACTTAACTGTGTGATTTTTCATGCATCCTAATTGTCCTTGGCTTCCTGGAGCCAAAATATGTCCCAAAGAACATCCTGTCCCCTTTTTGTCAAGCAAGAGATTTGGGGTTTTCACATCGGTGTTTATACTTTTCCTTCTGGGTGTAAACTTTGTCAGTTTTGTTCCAAAATTTCTGTGATACAGTTATGCTATTGTTGCATTTTTCCATACTTCTAAACTATTCCCACACCTTTCCAGTAACTTTTCACGGTTTCAGGTGTTTTCCAGTTTTTTTTTTTAAAGGCATCTTGTTTACTTTTTAGGTTGTTTTCAAGAGCAATTCATGAGCATGTCTCAAGCATCTTTGGAATATATCATTAATTGGTAGTATCAGATTTTTTAAACATATGCATTAAAAATGAGGGTATATTTCATTCTATAAAGGACAGAAGAATATATAATTACTATAAGTCCAACAGGGGATAGATAAAGTATCATTTTGACACAGGATCTTTCAGATTTTGTCACTAGTCTCTCTTCTCAGCAAAAAGACACATTTTTTTGAATGCACTCACTTTTTACAAATACTTCATTAAGAGAACTGAATACTGGATGGAAAGATAAGCCCTAAATATTTGGTTGTGATGTTCTGTGCCCTGTCTAATAATATTAGAATTCTAAGGACACAAATGAATTTAACCCAAATTCCCAGAGATGTCACTAAGGCAATTTTCCATTATTATACTATGAAAAGAGCTAATGGCTCCCAGGAAAAAAAGGGGGTGATTTTGAAATCTGAATCTTCTTACTGCTCTCTTAAAACCTTATCATTGGGAAAAATGCATTCGGGGACTTTAAATAAAACTAATAATGAATCTAATCTTCATGTTGCTGTTTGATGGGGGTGGTGATGAGAAGGAATGGAGGCAGGATTAAGCTCTCTGATTGAAGTTACACTGACTGTTAGTAGGACAGACTTTCCATCAAAATGTACATTATACACCATTGAAAGTCATAAAAATGACTTATTATCTTTTTCTCTAAAAGATATGCATTACCTTAAACTGATATGGAAATAATAATCAGTTTTATTGGCCATAAACATTTTGGTCTTAAACTTAATGTATTTGTATAATTCAATAAACAGTTTTATAATGAATTCAAATTATTTCCAAGCAAAAGGCTGTATTACTACAGAAAAATATTTTGGTTAGTAAATTATGCAGATGGAATTCAAATGAATATAGCATGTTCCCATTAGTTGAGTTGCTAACTGAACATGATGATACCTGAAAAATAAACAGCTAGAGGGACTTCCCTAGTGGTTCAGAGGATAGGACTCCAAGTTCACAATGCAAGGGTCTACAACTGAGACCCAGTGCAACCAAATAAAAATGTATTTTTAAAAATCATTTTTCATAAGGAAGAATAAAAATAAAAATAAATGGCTAGAAAATGGACACATTCACAGCTGGAATGTGTCTAGAAAGAACAAACAGGTGGAGACCTTGCCCTGACACAGCCCAGATGCAGCCTTCTTACAGGTAAGGGTTGTAGTGCCATTAATATAATACATTGTTTGCCGAGGTCAATAAATGGTTCCATCATTTGATTTTTTGGTTTGTTTGAATACACTTAAGCAGTATCAAACAAAAAATGGACTAATTAAGATTTTTCAGTCCAAAAGCTATGGGGCTTCCCAGGTGGCTCAGTGGTAAAGAATCCACCTGCCAATGCAGGAAACCTAGGTTTGATCCCTGGGTCGGGAAGATCCCCTGGAGCATGAAATGGCAACCCACTCCAGTATTCTTGCCTGGAAAATTCCATGAACAGAAGAGTCTGACAGGCTTCAGTCCATGGAGTCACAAATAGTTACACATGACTGAGCAGCTAAATAACAACCACATAGCCATTCATCAAAGGATTCATATCCAGACTGTACATAAAAATCTACCATAAATAACAAAAAAGGCAAACTAATTTTAAAAAAACTAAGTAGTAACTTCGGGTCTCAACCATCTCCAGGTGGTCAGCAAGTCCATTCTTTTTTGGGGGGGAAAAAGGGTGTACATATCTGTTTCTATACATCTCTCTATGTCAACTTCTGTGTGTTTAGAGTCTTGGTGAGCTGATACGACTACATTTATAAGATAATGTAGGTAAACTCTAGCATTCAGATCCTTACTCCCTATTTAAATTTGTGTCGTAGAGTTGTGTTATACCAGTTACACCCCACTGATGCACTTTGTTCTCCACATGTATTCTAGACTTTGTGCATTTTTCAATCTGCTTTTAGATAAAAAAAATACAGGACTTAAGGTTGATGCTGAGGAAATTCATTCTATCACTCATTCATTTAACAGGTGTTTATTGAGAGCCTGTATTGTTTCTGTATTGATACATCAGGGAGCCAAATGGAAAAAGCCCTATTTTGGTCACTCTGCTGTGTAGCATTTACTTCAGTTTTGTTGTTGTTGTTGTTGCTTAGCAGAATGAAGATAAAGAGGAAAATTTTATGACATATTTGGGAGTCACACTTGTTCTTCTGATTTTGACTAAGTTCTCCAGATACATTGGTTTACAAAGTCACTTTTGCTCAGAATGGAACACCCTCTGTGTTCCATCAGTCCAGTTCAGTTCAGTCGCTCAGTTGTGTCCAACTCTTTGTGACCCTATGGACTGCAGCACACCAGGCCTCGCTGTCCATCACCAACTCCCAGAGTTTATTCAAACTCATGTCCATTGAGTCGGTGATGCCATCCAGCCATCTCATCCTCTGTCGTCCCCTTCTGCTCCCGCCTTCAATCTTTCTCAGCATCAAGGTCTTTTCAAATGAGTCAGCTCTTCAAATCGGGTGGCCAAAGTATTAGAGTTTCAGCTTCAACATCAGTCCTTCCAATGAATATTCAGGACTGATTTCCTTTAGGATGGACTGGTTGGATCTCCTAGCAGTCCAAGGGACTCTCAAGAGTCTTCTCCAACACCACAGTTCAAAAGCATCAATTCTTCGGTGCTCAGCTTTCTTTATAGTCCAACTCTCAAATCCATCCATACATGATTACTGGAAAAACCATAGCCTTGACTAGGCGGACCTTTGTTGACAAAGTAATGTCTCTGCTTTTTAATATGCTGTCTAGGTTGGTCAAAGCTTGTCTTCCAAGGAGTAAGCATCTTTTAATTTCATGGCTGCAGTCACCATCTGCAGTGATTTTAGAGCCCAAGAAAATAAAATCTGTCCCTATTTCCACTGTTTCCCCATCTATTTGCCAAGAAGTGATGGAACTGGGTGCCATGATCTTGTTTTCTGAATGTTGAGTTTTAAGCCAACTTTTTCACTCTCCCCTTTCACTTGCATCAAGAGGCCCTTTAGTTCTTCTTCACTTTCTGCCATAAAGGTGGTGTCATCTGCATATCTGAGGTTATTGATATTTCTCCCGGCAATCTTGATTCCAGCTGTGCTTCATTCAGCCCAGCATTTCTCATGATGTATTCTGCATATAAGTTAAATAAGCAGGGTGGCAATATACAGCCTTGATGTACTCCTTTTCCTATTTGGAACCAGTCTGTTGTTCCGTGTCCAGTTCTAACTGTTGCTTCCTGACCTGCACACAGGTTTCTCAAGAGGCAGGTCAGGTGGTCTGGTATTCCCATCTCTTTCAGAATTTTCTGCAATTTGTGGTGATCCACACAGCTCAACATTCAGAAAACTAAGATCATGGCATCTGGTCCCATCACTTCATGGGAAATAGATGACGAAACAGTGGAAACAGTTTCCACTGGAAAAATAAACAGACTTTATTTTTTTGGGCTCTAAAATCATTGCAGATGGTGATTGCAGCCATGAAATTAAAAGACACTTAAGGAAAGTTATGACCAACCTAGATAGAATACTAAAAAGCAGAGATATTACTTTGCCAACAAATGTCTGTCTAGTCAAGGCTATGGTTTTTCCAATGGTCATGTATGGATGTGAGAGTTGGACTGTGAAGAAAGCTGAGTGCTGAAGAATTGATGCATTTGAACTGAGGTGTTGGAGAAGACTCTTGAGAGTCCCTTGGACTACAAGGAGATCCAACTAGTCCATCCTAAAGGAGACCAGTCCTGGGTGTTCGTTGGAAGGACTGATACTGAGGCTGAAACTCCAATAATTTGGCCACCTCATGCAAAGAGTTGACTCATTGGAAAAGACCCTGATGCTGGGAGGGATTGGGGGCAGGAGGAGAAGGGGATGACAGAGGAAGAGATGGCTGGATGGCATCACCAATTCAATGCACATGAGTTTGGATGAACTCTGGGAGTTGGTGATGGACAGGGAGGCCTGGCGTGCTGCGATTCATGAGGTCGTAAAAGTCGGACACAACTGAGCGACTGAACTGAACTGAACTGAACACAGTCAAAGGCTTTGGTGTAGTCAATAAAGCAGAAATAGATGTTTTTCTGGAACTCTCTTGTTTTTTCGATGATCCAACTGATGTTCACAATTTGATCTCTGGTTCCTCTGCCTTTTCAAAAACCAGCTTGAACATCTGGAAGTTCATGGTTCACATATTGTTGACTGGTTTGGAGAATTTTGAGCATTACTGTACTAGCGTGTGAGATGACACCCTCTATGATAAAGTGTTAATCATAAATCTGACCCTTATCATCTCAGGAAATACCCAGGTAGGAGTCCAACACGACACCTAAGACTTTCCTTGTAACATCCAAGAGTCATGATCCTCTGCAAAACACCTGTTATAATTAGTAAATGAATTCAGTAAAGTTGCAGGATAAAAATCAACATACAAAATCAGTTGTGTTTCTATACATTTTTATCTGAAAAATAAATTTTAAAAATTCCAATTATAATAGTATCAAAAAAATAGGAATAAATTTAACCACTGATGCTGCTGCTGAGTCACTTCAGTCGTGTTGAACTCTGTGTGACCCCATAGACGGCAGCCCACCAGGATGCCCCATCCCTGGGATTCTCCAGGCAAGAACACTGGAGTGGGTTGCCATTTCCTTCTCCAATGCATGAAAGTGAAAAGTGAAAGTGAAGTTGCTCAGTCGTGCCCGACTCTTAGCGACCCCATGGACTGCAGCCTACCAGGCTCCTCCACCCATGGGATTTTCCAGGCAAGAGTACTGGAGTGGGGTGCCATTGCCTTCTCCGAAATTTAACCACAGAGATTAATAATATGTACATTTTTTAAATTAACATAAGTCATCCAAGTGATTATATAGGTTTCTGTGAGTTTTATAGATATGTAACTATTTTCTAGAATAAAATGTCTTTCACATTCCAAGCTGACTTTTAAAAGAACTTTGGCAAAAATAAAAGAACTTTGCAAAGATTAGTTCTTTTATAGTTAGGAGTTCCTGAATCATATTAGTAGGCAGAATTTTTAATACAGAGAAAATTAATTGTACAAAAATAATTTTGTTCACAGTCAAGCTTTCTAACTATCAAATCTCCTAGTTAAGCTTTCCTCCTAAAATGCCTATTATTCCAGCTAAGGAACTATTTATAGGAGCTCAAATTTTCATCAGATTGATGAAATATCATCTCTTTCAGAGAATGTTTTTCAGTTATTCATCTGGTAATGGTTTGAATTTTTTTAACTATGAGATTTCAAAATAAAAGAAGAAAGAAAATATTTAAATCCTTTTGCCATATTATTTTGACAAAGCAGCATATTTATTTAATAGAAGGTTTTCACTAGCAATTACAGTTTCCATTCAGGCCACTTCTTTTGTTCGAACAGTAATTAGTTTGGATTTGCTGTTGTTTACATCTCATTTCCTAGCTTCCTTACAAAGAAAATTGTGATTGGAATTGAGGGCTTTCAAAATTGTCCTTGAAACTCTCTGCCTCTTTCTAAGGAAGAAATTCTCTTTAAAACTGATGAGTTGACTAGAATCCTAATATGAATGCAGAGATGTGAAAGACCATCTCAGGGTCACATAGCTGATTAGTATCATGGTGATTTGAATATAGATCTGCTCCAAGTTCATGTTCTGGTTACAGCAAACACTGGTTTCCATAGTTGTCATCATTTTAGAATATTTTTCTGGAATCAAACTTCTGAAACATACTGTCCTAGTGCCTTCCCACTCCTAGGGTACTTGGTGATGTAGTAGTCCTTCTATGCCCATATTGTTGGGAACCCATGTTAGTGAATTCTAAGGCTGAGTTTTGCTTTTAATATTTATCTTAAAGTCAATTGATGACTCAGGAGTTCAAATTCTTTTAACACTTTTGATAATATTTGGAGTGCTTCTTAAGAGCATTTCACACTAACAACTGACTATCAATGTCTTGACCCAATATTCCTGAGTGCCAACTATGTGCCAGGCACTGTTCTGTTCTAGGAAGCCCCAAAGAACAAAAGAAATGCACATTTCCACTCTCTTGATTTACATTTTAGCAATTGAAAAGCAGTTTAACAATTAAGTAGGCAAAATAAGATTTATGGATAGTTTTAAAAAGAAGAGCAATGATTCTGGCTTATATTTTTAAAAGATAATTCTGTGTTGTGTAGAGAACAGACCCCAAGAAGTAGGGTGAGAACAGAGACCCGGTGGGAAGAATGGCCGACCATGTGATACAGCAGCGCAGGTGAGAGATGCTGGTGGTGTGGACAGGATCAAAGCAGGAACAGAGATTAGAAGGTTAGATTCAGGAAATACCTCCAGGGGAGAGCCAGGAGGATTATCTGGCTGAGGGGATGGAGGGGATGAGATGAAGAGAGGATTTAAAAATGAGTCCGAGGGCTGAGTAAACAACAAGAAGGATGCTGTTGCTTTCATCTGAGATTAAAATGGATGTAAGAGCAGCAAATTCAGGAAAAGTCTTCATACACTACAGACTGAGAAGTTAATTAGGAGTTTGAAAGGGACCCATGAGGCTTATCTCCATGTATCTCACAGAAGACTTGCTCTTTCCTTTGGATCTCTTTACAGCAAATTTTATTTATTTATTTATGGCATATTTTGCACCACTAAAAATATAATACATTCTCTCTTTGTAAGCAAAGTTGGTAATACAGGGTTAAAAAGAACGAAAGCAAAGTCTAATTTCAGACTATTGACAAGAAACCCACTGAAAATAAGTTATCAGAGAAAATTTAAAGGGATTGACTGGGTTAAGTTATACTAAGAGCATCGTTTTCTTCTGTAATAAAAATGTAAGTTTTAAAAAATCTGCTCCCTCTCACTAATAGTTACATACATATTAAATTTACAGCAGAGCAACCAAAATTCTCCAAGCCAGGCTTCAACAGTACACGACCCGTGAACTTCCAGATGTTCAAGCTGGATTTAGAAAAGGCAGAAGAACCAGAAATCAAATTGCCAACATCCGTTGGATCATAGAAAAAGCAAGAGAGTTCCAGAAAAACATCTATTTCTGCTTTATTGACTATGCCAAAGCCTTTGACTGTGTGGATCACAACAAATTGTGGAAAATTCTGAAAGAGATGGGAATACCAGACCACCTTATCTGCCTCCTGAGAAACCTGTATGTAGGTCAAGCATCAACAGTTAGAACTGGACATGGAACAACAGCTTATTTCCAAATAGGAAAAGGAGTACGTCAAGGCTGTACACTGTCACCCTGCTTATTTAACTTAATATGCAGAGTACATCAAGCGAAATGCCAGACTGGATGAAGTACAAGCTGGAATCAAGATTGCCAGGAGAAATATCAATAACCTAAGATACACAGATGATACCACCCTTATGGCAGAAAGTGAAAAAGAACTAAAAAGCCTATTGATGAAAGTGAAAGAGGAGAGTGAAAAAGTTGGCTTAAAACTCAACATTCAGAAAACAAAGATTGTGGCATCTGGTCCCATCACTTCATGGGAAATAGATGGGGAAACAGTGGAAACAGTGACAGACTTTATTTTTTGGGGGGCTCCAAAATCACTGCAAATGGTGATTGCAACCATAAAATTAAAAGATGCTTGCTCCTTGGAAGACAAGCTATGACCAACCTAGACAGCATATTAAAAAGCAGAGACATTACTTTGCCAACAAAGGTCCGTCTAGTCAAAGCTATGGTTTTTCCACTAGTCATGTATGGATGTGAGAGTTGGACTATAAAGAAAGCTGAGAGCTCAAGAATTGATGCTTTTGAACTGTGGTGTTGGAGAAGACTCTTAGGAGTCCCTTGGACTGCAAGGAGATCCAACCAGTGCATCCTAAAGGAAATCAGTGCTGAATATTCATTGGAAGGACTGATGTTAAAGCTGAAACTCCAATACTTTGGCCACCTGATGCAAAGAACTGACTCATTAGAAAAGACCCTGATGCTGAGAAAGATTGAAGGCAGGAGCAGAAGGGGACGACAGAGGATGAGATGGCTGGATGGCATCACCAACTCTATGGACATGAGTTTGAACAAGCTCTGGGAGTTGGTGATAGAGAAGCGTGCTGCAGTCCATGGGGTCACAAAGAGTCCGTCAGACATGACTGAGTGACTGAACTGAATCTATTTGTTCAAGGCTGTGGACTGGTCAACATTAGCTGATGTTTACTTACTTATAATTAAAAGACAAAATTCTAAGCTGGAGAACATATTACATTTTTTTTTAGGTTTAAAAATGAAATGATTGATAGTCATAGTTTTTGGGGAACATTCTGTTTCTAAAAATCCATTTGCCATTGCTGTTGGAAGCTATGAAAATATCAACAAGATCATCAAGTGCACTAATGATGTGCTATTCCTTCGAGAGGATCGTAATGTTATGCTCTCAGATATGGGTTTGGAGTGGCTGAAACAAGCCGACAGCACATACAATGTGAGTGTTTTTGCCAGGCGTGGGGGCGGGCATTTGGCGGGATTCTGGTGGAGTCCATACCCAGACTGTTAGCTGCACAGAGCGAGACAGTCACAGGTATGAATAAGTGGAACATGTTTTGTAACCTGTATTCTCATGAGTGTAATGAGCCTGGTGGTTCTCACCTGGCCCCCACACACCGAAAGGATATAAAGGCACCGCCACACACTGGAAGGTCCTCAAGCCAAGGTGCTGGGGCTACCCTCATGATGTCCTTCCAAATGTCCTTCCAAACTCCGTCACTCTGTTCCTCATGTTTGTGCTCTTCAAGTTAAGTAGGCTTTGAGGTAAACCACAGGTCTGTGTACATCAGTAGATGTTTGAATTTAGTCTTTTGCCATGAAAAGTGTGATACATTTCTATACTAGAGAGTATAAATGTTTGAAATGATTTCAGATTCCACATTGTAACTAATATTTCAGAAACTACCGCTTGTCCGATTTGAGTGCAATAGCAAAGAAGACCCAACATATAGAGAAAGCCACTAGCCAGCAACTCCATTCTCCACTGTGCAGTTAGAATAAACTTCAGAAAACATGAATCTGACCTGCGGCCCCAACAGGGCCAGAAGAGAGACCCTCAGTGAAGTACCTACGTACTCAGGAGGTAGCCCAGACTTCTCCGTGTGACTATGAGGAACACTAAGATTTGATCGTGCCTCATTTCTTCAGTTTCATCTTTTCATTTCTCTCTTTATTTTCTAATTTTCCCCCTGTTCCATACTCTCAGGGAGGGTTTTTTGTTTGTTTCTTTCAAATTACCAGAAATTGAATTTATTCAAGAATAGCAGAGGAATTGCAGTTCGGGAAACACAAGCTGTTTGGTTTGAGGAGGGCTGTATTATTTCAGAAGGCATGCAAAGAACCCAGTTAGGGGTCCAAGTAGCAAATTCATAGGCTTGAGTGAGGATGGCTTGAGCTTCTTCTGGATGCTCAGCAGTCAGGATATTTATGTTCCAGTTTTCCATAAGTCAGGCATTTAGGGGAAATTACATTTCAATAAAGTTCATTTTCCTTTGGGCAAATGGTTGAGATTCATTTCTTATTTCCGGTTCCATTTTAGACTGAAATTTGGGGAGTGTTTTTTATTATGTCTTCTGAGTCTAAAGAAAATGTTTTAATATACAACTTTACTGCTTCCATAATGTTTATAACATAAAAGTGCTTTCCTAAGTATTATTTCTTTTTACTCTTACAAGTACACAATACATAATATCATCCAATTACAAATTTACGATTTAAGGCACTGAGTCATAGGAGTTGAGAAACATCCTTAAATCATGTTATTAAGTGAAAAGGACTGGTATTTAAGTCTTATGATTTAGTTCAATTCTAAGATTGATATAGGGCTGTAATTCTTGCTACAACTCCTAAATTTACAATTTTGAACTCATCAAAATTGTACCATTATTTTCTTAATAACCTACTATCATAAATGCTATTTACTTGAGATACAAAGGCTTCCCTGGTGGCTCAGTTGGTAACAAATCCACCTGCAATGCAGGAGACCCTGGTTCAATCCCTAGGTTGGGAAGATCCCCTGGAGTTTATAATGGCAACCCACTCCAGTATTCTTGCCTGGAGAATCTTGTGGACAGAGGAGCCTGGTGGGCTATAGTTCATGGGGTTGCAAATAGTTGGACACGACTGAAGTGACTGAGCACACATGCACAGTAAAAAATTAAAGGTAAAAATTCTCCTACAGAATCACACACAAAATAAATGTCTAAATTTCTTCACATTCAAAACATAAAGGTCCTTTTGAATTGATCTTGGCCAGTAGCTGTTAAACACAGAATCACTGTGATTAACTGGTTTTCATAACTCTAGTCACAGTCTTGACCTCTTTGACACTATCGAAATTACCAATATAATTTCTAGGGCACAAGAGAGATCACCTAAATTGATTTGGCTCATAGCTTCATTTATAGGGTTTAGAGCATTCATTTTGGATTCTTGTAGGTTTGTATTGGAGTCCAAGATCTGCCACTGTGTGAATTTGAGGACCTTTCTTATCCATCAGGACAGGCTAAATCATGCTTTGACATCAAATGACACCAACACTTCAGTGGCTCATGGTGGCAGAAGTTTATTTCTCTTCCAAGCCACATGTCCATTCCATGTTGACCACAATGACCACGTGCCCATCTTGGGGGTTGTTAAATTTACTCAGAGCAAATGACATCTAGACTGAGACTGAGGTGAAGGGGAAGACTATGGATGTGGCAGAGGGAAATAGTTTGGTCAGAAACGCCTTGGGAGAACAGTCACGAGATGAGAGAATGTTTAGAAACTGAGTAGAACTAGTTTTTAGAGGCCATGCTCAGTTTCTGATTTACCAATTATCTCTGTGACCTCAGGAAATTTACTTAAACTCTCTGAAACTCAGTTTCCCCCTCAAGTGAGGAGAATAATATTACCAACATTTTAGCGTCAAATGTCTAATGATTGAATAAGATAACACATGTGAAAATTTCTAACACATTGTCTGGTACTTAATAAACAACAGTTTTTCATTTTCTGGGTGTAAAATTGTGCATCAGATGTAAACATAACAGAATGGTCAGAGAAGCTCTCAACACCAAACCTCATGGGTCTGATGATGAGATAAAATAGAAATGGAAGCTAGATGCTTTGTGTTTCCAAACAAACAATTGTGATTCAAAGCATCTTGTTTCCATTCATGTTTGTGTTTTATAATTTTCAGTACCCATGCACAAACTCTTCTCTGGGTTCTACAGAAATATCAACACAAGTAAGACAAAGTTTCTCAAAATCTGTAGATGTCAAAGTGTCTGAAACCTAATGGGACGGACAATGCGAACCATACTGAACTGGCCTGACATTTACTTGCTCAGTGGTTCCATTTAAACACAATCTTTTCTGATAACTCAGGGTTTTCTCAGCCACCACAATGAATGCCTATTTGTACAATCATTTTGGCATTGTACAAATGCCAATTTGTACAACTGGCTATCAATAAAGACAGCCAACAAAAATGGACACATCTTAATTATTTTATTTTTCATTGGGTTTTCACAATATCTAAATTAAGCTGACTGATGAACATTTGATTGACATTCTTTCCATTAAGTTATTATGATGTCAAAAACTCAATGAAATCCAGCGGGTGATTTAATGATACCATATTTTCAAATTGACACAAACTTTGTTTAAAAAGAAAGAAGAGAGAAGAGACAGAATGGAAGATTTAAAATATTGGACATTTACACCAAGTAAGAATTCCTTTAAAAGCAGGAAAGTATTGGTTGTAGCTGGTAGCTGCAATGAATCACAACATCTGATAAAGAAAGATAACGAAGAGCTTTTCTTTCTTCTGTCCTCATCTTTGTAGAATAATAAAAGACTTTTCTTTGAAATGATTTTATTTTTCTATATAAGGCCCTTCTATTATTATAAAAGGTTGCAAATGATTTGTGTTTAAGAGTGAATGGAAGCTCATGTGTCATTAAACATACACTTTTGGCCCCTTGGTGCAGTATCAGACCTTGGATACCCCTCAGTGAGGCTCAGCAAGGTCTTACACTATACTACATTCCTTAATTGTGTGGTATCTATGGGCTCCCCTGGTGACTCAGATGGTAAAGAATCCTCCTGCAGTGCTGGAGACCTGGATTCAATCCTTCGGGCAGGAAGATCCCCTGGAGAAGGGAATGGCTACCCACTCCAGTGTTCTTGCCTGGGAAATCCCATGGACAGTGGAACCTGGAGGGTACAGTCCATGAGGTCTGCAAAAGAGTCGGACACTATTGCAAGACTAAACAATAGAAACAGCAACATTTCAGTATAACTTTCATAAACCAGATACTTGTAGAATTGACCACTGAGATCAATTTAAGTATTTGGTGTGTGGCATCAAGTGTAAAGCAATGTTTCCACTTGGCCATTTAAAATAACAGCAGAAGGAATATATTTCAATCTGCTGATAACCCACAATATATCAAACTTTGATGTTTTCACCTCCTTTCATCTTGAGTCTGGAATACATATTAGGTAGTGTGAAAAAGACTGCCAGTGCTCACCCAATAGCAGGGGCTCCTCTTCTGGGCTGAGGGCAGAGCTGCTGGGTCCCTGAGTCACTGCTTGGAGACAAGCCACAATCCACTTGGACTGCACTTGACAGTGATGTGAATAAGAAAAACACCTTTCCTGTGGCTGGTCCTGGAGATTGGGGTCGTTTGTGACTGTGATTCCCTATGGCTTTGACAAGTGGACTCTGCAACACTGAGGTACCACTTCACCCTTACAGAAGGCTTGGTCCTGCC
Source organism: Bos grunniens (assembly GCF_055505025.1). NCBI lineage: Eukaryota > Metazoa > Chordata > Mammalia > Artiodactyla > Bovidae > Bos > Bos grunniens. Next base: position 60,692,263 of record NC_141178.1, on the reverse strand, counting down.
AGTGCACTTATGGGAGATGCATGGACCGTCTGATCTAAAGACATTGTCACTGGAGAATGCACGTGACTGAGGATCTCTCTCTTGGCTTTTCTGCCCCACCCAAAGTTGAGTGCAACTCATGGTTATTGAACATATTTTCAACAAGTCAACATTGTTTGTTAATCAGCTATATACTAATACAAAATAAAGTTTTTTTTTTCATCTGTCCTTAACCTTAATGGCTAATATTTGTTGAGTACATACTCTGTGCCTGGCAGGCTTAATATTTGTTTTTTCATTCATTCTGTTTATTCAACAAATACTGTGGAGCACCTTTGTGATGGCCAGTAATGTTTGAGATCCTAGGGACTCATTTATTTATCTCAGCCACTTTGTGAGTTGAGTATACTTCTTCAATTTACAGATATAATAGAACAACTCCAGAAATACAGGTCTAGCCCTGACTTTTTGTCAGCACTTCAAAAACATGCTTAGTCTCCACAAGCAGAGTGCCCACCCTTAGAAATGGTCATGATAATATTCACAAGGAAAATGATGACATACGAAAGGAGATGATGTAGTTTATGGTGCTTTTATTGCCGCAAACTGTTATAGAAAGGCATTGTTGCTGGCGTGCCTAAGGTGATTTTTGCAACACAAAATAAGGAATATATTAATATTTCAAAATTTTTTCATTGTTTTCCCTCCTTGAGAATCATTTGAGGTCTATTTGAAGGAAGAAACATAAAAATGCCTCTTCTAAGGAAAATAGTTTCGAGTCTTGGAGCCAAAGTCTTTATTCTTTCAAGGCACAGCCACAGAGCCATGCCAAAGGTCACATTTCTGCCAACACACAGAATACCAAAGCTCTGGAGTAAGACCTTGTTCATTACCACGCAATTTGAGTTTACATTTTGACCTTAAAAATCATCCATCATGGTGGTAGGTTGTAGCCAAGGTGACTCTGCCCAAAGAAAGAAAAATGGATTTAGTGACCTTCTGAATCCTGTTCCTCAAGAATTCTGTTGTCTATAAAATGCATTCTGAAATAGTTTATAGCAAAACATCTACCAGGACTAAAATGATTTTCAAAAATGTAAAATGACTATGTGCACATTTTAGGCATGAAAAGATTTCATTTGACTCTTTTCCAACATGATGACTTTCATTTAGAAATAGAAAGATGAACTATTTTTTAAATTTAAAATAAGACTTCTGAGTTACAGAGCAGCTTGAAGCCTATACAATAGCAATTACCACATAATTAAAAGTCACATGGTCCCTGGTCATGAATGCCGGGAAGGTCTACATCTTATTGGACTGTCTTTAAGAGCCATCACTGAGCACAGAGAATGAGTAAACAACCTTGAGTTATGGAAGACATTCTCCTAAGGATGAAACTTAATTAAAGAGGAAGAATGTATTGTTTTAAAACTATTTCAGGCCTTTGCATGAAGTTCCAGAAATCTGGCCAGAGAATAAAGGAACAAAGCGACTCTTAGAAGGAGCTGGTTAGTCATCCATATGTCATGATTATGGCGTCTCATTTGTACTTGTGCTTGATTTTCTAATTGCCTCTTTGGAACTCATACTGTGAGCCCCTGAGAAGGCAAACACTGTGTGTATCAAATAGGAATTCAGACAGAATAGCTGGCATTACCTGCTACAGGGTTGAATTATTTCCCTCATAAAGACAACTTCAAGCACTAAGCCCCAGGACCAAAAGATGTGACCTTTTTTGGAAATACAGTTTCTACAGAGGTAGGTCCTTTAAAAGGGCTTCCCTCATAGCTCAGTTGGAAAAGAATCTGCCTGCAATGCAGGAGACCCAGGTTCCATCCCTGGGTTGGGAAGATCCCATGGAGAAGGAAATGGCAACCCACTCCAGTATTCTTGCCTGGAGAATCCCATGGACAAGGAGCTTGGCAGGCTACAGTCCACAGGGCTGCAAGAGTCAGACACAACTTAGCGGCTGAACGACCACCAGGTACATTAAAATAAGGTCATTAGGGTGGGCCTTAATCCAGTGTGACTGAGGTCCTTATAAAAAGGGGAAATGTTGTCAGAGACATGCATACTGGGAAAACTGTGTGAAGATTAGAGTTATGTTGCCACAAGCCAAGGAGAGTCTGGGGCTACCAGAGGCTGCAAGAGGCAAAGAATACTTCCCTTCAGCATAAAGTGCTTCCCCTAAAGAATCCATCCACCCAAAAATATACAATGGAGAAAAGACAATCTCTTTAACAAGTAGTGCTGGGAAAACTGGTCAACCACCTGTAAAAGAGTGAAACTAGAACACTTTCTAACACCATCAGATCAGATCAGATCAGTCGCTCAGTCGTGTCCGACTCTTTGCGACGCCATGAATCGCAGCACGCCAAGCCTCCCTGTCCATCACCAACTCCTGGAATTCACTGAGACTCACATCCATCGAGTCAGTGATGCCATCCAGCCATCTAATCCTCTATCGTCCCCATCTCCTCCTGCCCCCAATCCCTCCCAGCATCAGAGTCTTTTGAGAAATGCTGGATTGGAAGAAACACAAGTTGGAATCAAGATTGCCAGGAGAAGTATCAATAAAACACCACCCTTATGGCAGAAAATGAAGAGGAACTAAAAAGCCTCTTGATGAAAGTGAAAGTGGAGAGTGAAAAAGTTGTCTTAAAGCTCAACATTCAGAAAACGAAGATCATGGCATCCGGTCCCACCACTTCATGGTAAATAGATGGGGAAACAATGGAAACAGTGTCAGACTTTATTTTTCTGGGCTCCAAAATCACTACAGACGGTGACTGCAGCCATGAAATTAAAAGACGCTAACACCATACACAAAAATAAACTCAGAATGGATTAAAGACCTAAATGTAAGACCAGAAACTATACAATTTTTAGAGGGAAAGCATAGGCAGAACACATCTGTCATAAATCACAGCAAGATCCTCTATGACCCACCTCCCAGATTAATGGAAATAAAAACAAAAACAAACAAGTGGAATCTAATTAAACTTAAAAGCTTTTGCACAATGAAGGAAACTATAAGCAAGGTGAAAAAGCAGCCTTCAGAATGGGAGAATATAGCAAACAAAGCAACTGACAAAGAATTAATCTCTGAAATATACAAGCTCATGCACCTCAATACCAGAAAAACAAACAACCCAATCAAAAAGTGGGCCAAAGAATTAAAGAGACATTTCTCCAAGGAAGACATACAGATGGCTAATAAACACATGAAAAGATGTTCAACACCACTCATTATTAGAGAACTGCAAATCAAAACCACAATGAGGTATCATCTTATGCCAGTCAGAATGGCTGCCATCAAAAACTACAAACAATAGACGCTAGAGAGGGTGTGGAGAAAAGGGAACCCTCTTACACTGGGTTAGTTACACTGGGTTGGTGGGAATGCAAACTAGTACAGCCACTATGGAGAACAGTGTGGATATTCCTTAAAAAAGTGGAAATAGAACTGCCATATGACCCAGAAATCCCACTGCTGGGCATACACACCAAGGAAACCACAACTGAAAGAGAAAGGTGTACCCCAATGTTCATTGCAACACTGTTTACAATAGCTAGGACATGGAAGCAACCTAGATGTCCATCAGCAGACAAATGGATAAGGAAATTGTGGTACATATACACAATGGATTATTACTCAGCTATAAAAAAGAATGCATTTGAGTCAGTTCTAATGAGGTGGATGAAAGTGGAGCCTATTATACAGAGTGAAGTAAGTCAGAAAGAGAAACACTAATACAGTATATTAACACATATATATATGGAATTTAGATGGAGAAGGAAATGGCAACCCACTCCAGTAGTCTTGCCTGGAGAATCCCATGGACAAAGGAGCCTGGCCAAATACAGTCCATTGGGTCGCAAAGTGTCGGACACAACTGAAGCAACTTAGCACATACACGTGGAATTTAGAAAGACAGTAATGACTATCCTTTATGCAACAATCCTATATGCAAGGTAGCAAAAGAGACATAGGTGTAAAGAACAGACTTTTGGACTCTGCGTGAGAAGGCTAGGGTGGGATAATTTGAGAGACTAGCATTGAAACATGTATATTACCATGTGTAAAATAGATAACCAGTGCAAGTTCAATGCATGAAGCAGGGCACTCAAAGCTGGTGCTCTGGGACAACCCAGAGGGATGGGGTGGGGAGGGAGAAGGGAGGGGCATTCAGGATGGGGGGACACATATGCAGCCATGGCTGATTCATGTCGATGTATGGCAAAAAAACCACCACAATATTGTAAAGTAATTATCCTCCGTTTAAAAAAAAAAAAAAATCTGCCTACCAATGCAGGAGACATGGCTTTGATCTCTGGGTCGGGAACATCCCCCGGAGAAGGAAATGGCAATCCACTCCAGTATTCTTGCCTAGGAATTCCCAGGGACAGAGGAGCCTGGTGGGTTATGGTCCATGGGTTCTCAAAGAGTCAGACAAGACTGAAGCGACTTACACACACTGTGATGCTTATATAAGAATAAACATACATCAGGCCAAGCCAAGTCTACAGAGATGTGAGGGCAAATGTAGACATTCTTTCCATGTCTAGTAAAGTTGTTTAATTTGCAGTCTGTTTATCCATAAATCCAAATGGAACTTTCAACATGAATAACTTCTAAAAATCTTTCTGCAGTAAAAATCTCTCTCTCTCTCTTTTTTTTTTTTTTTTTGCTCAAAAAAAATCTCTTTGGTGTTCACAGTAGTTAGGGCAAACACTTTGCTCTTTCTCATAGAAACTAGGAGCAATCCAGAAAAGATGATGGGCTTGTTTCAGACTTCTAGTTCCAGGAAAACTCAACTTCACTTGAAAATGGATGTTTTCAGAGAGTCTGAGAATGTGCTTTTTTACTGTAGAGAATTTGTAGAGATTCTTAGGACAAATATATTTCATTGCTTTTCCTGATTTTCTCTTTATTGAACGTGTCGTCTAGACAGAGACCTTACCAAAAGCTTCTACCAAATTGTAATGAGTTTTTGCCATCAATATGCAATGAATAACTGAGAAGGGTTTCATGAGAGCATATTGTCCACAGGATTAAGAGTTGTATCTACTAGTAAAACTCCCTTTGTTGGATATGTTAAAAAGCTGCCTACCAACTCCTTCTAAGGGAAGGCTCTATGCCCTGACAGTCCAGTGGTTAGGACTTCCCCTTCCAAAGGGGGGGTGCAGGTTTGATCTCTGGTAAGGGTGCTAAGATCCCACATGGCTGGAGGAGGCCTGAAAACCAGAACGTAAAACAGAAGCAGTATTGTAACAAATTCAATAGCTCCATCACACACAAGGAAGTGAATTCTGGATGAGTTTGAAAGTGGATTCTTCTTCATTCAGGCTCTGGACCAGAGTGCAGACCAGCTAGCACCCTGACTGTGGATTCATGAGACCATGAGCAGAGGGCACAGCTATCTGCATGGACTCCTGACCCACAACAATCTGGAGATAATAAATGAACATTGTTTTTAAAAAATAAATAAAGACTTTTGAAAAGAGAGTGAATAACAATGTACACAGTAATATCAAACAGGTTTGTGACTCAAACATAGAATCAAGTGAACTTCAGCCATGACCCCCTGTTTCCTTGTTTGTTATGCTTTTATCAAGTCTGGCGGCTTAGACAGTAAAGAATCTGCCTGCAATGTAGGAATCTGGGTTTGATCCCCAGACCAGGAAAATCCCCTGGAGGAGAGCATGGCAACCCATTCCAGTATTCTTGCCTGGAGAATCCCATGGACAGAGAAGGAGCCTGGCAGGCTACAGTCCATGAGGTCGCAAAGAGTCAGACATGAGTGAATGACTAACACTTTCACTTTTTCACTTTTTCATCAGGTCACTGACTGTGAAAATAAATCCATACAGATGCTTTGCTTTTTATATATAATCACAGGTGACAAACCAACAAACAGTTGGCAACAGAAATACTGCCAATTGTTTTTGAATATTAACAGTTAAAAATATCCAAGCATCGAGAGGACCTGAAGTGTCTCAGATTTCCAAATAAAATCTTCAGCTTTCTCAAGATGACTGGCATCAGAGTAGAAGTTAGCCAACCTTTCCTTTCAAATGTAACCTTTGAAAACATTAACAGCCTGAGCCTGAGTACACCTGGGTACTGACGCTGCTGCTCTCTGCTCCCTCAATCCATGTCAGATGTCAGGGTTCGGTTTGCAAGCGTCCTCAGCTGGGTAGGCAGAGAACTGACATGTGACCCCCAAGGGCTGTCCTTTGTTTGCTGTGACAGGGAAGAATTGACCCCAGACTCTTGGCTCTGCTTCACCGCAGAATTCTGGGGCCAATATTTATTTAACTACTCATCTTCCAAATAGTGTCTCCCTAAAATTCATATCCATCCCAAACCCCAGATATGACCTAATTTGGAAATAGGGTCTTTGCATATGTTAAGATCCAGTTGAGATGGGGTGATGGTGCTTTAGAGCGGACCTACTGGTGTGCTGGTGTCCTTACAAGCGGAACAAGAAGGCAGAAAAGACACAGAGGGAGACACAGGGCAGAGACTGGAGTCTTCATAGGAAGGAATACCTAGAATGGCCAGCCACCTCCAAAAACTAAGAGACAAGGAGGGAGCCTCCCAGAATTTCAGAGGGAGCCTGGTCCTGCCAACATCCCAACTTCACACTTCTAGTCTCCCAACGGAGTCTAAATTTCCTGTTGTTTCCTGCTCCCCATTTTGCAGTACTTTGTCTGGCAGTCCCAGGATCAAATCAGGGAGCATCTAGGGAAGATAGTGTTTTCAAAGGTTGATTTCTGCATAGTTGAAACCAAGGAGTGATGGGTTTTCTTCTTGCTCTCAGGTCATTGTACGAGAGTGAGAAAGAAGCAAGTATTTCCTCTGAGGCGGGGGCTCCAGCAACAGCTAGTCCATGCAAACCCTTCCTGATTCTCAGAGATGAACACTTTTCCACGGTAAAGGGCGGCCATAGAAGACAAACAGGGCCTCAAGGCTCTTCTCCCCAGGACCAGTGGTGTCCTCCCAGACAGGACCTGTGAGAATCTGGGTCACCCTTGTTGATTAAAGTCTCAGAGAACAGAGGCTGCTCAGGACTTCCCTGGTGGTCCAGTGGTTAAGAATTCACCCTCCAATGCAGGGGAAGATCCCTGGTCAGGGAACTAAGACCCCACACACTGCGGAGCAACTAAGCTTGCGTGCCACAATTAGAGAAAAGCCAGCATGAAAACAAAGACCCAGTGCAGCCAAAAAAAAGATAGAGGCAGCTCTCTGCAAAAAACTTTGACACTGGGCTTCAGAGCATAAGCTTGTACAGGCTGTCTAGCCTTCTGAAACCTTAAATCCTTCACCTAAGAAATGAGACCAGTGGTATTGTCTATGTCGTTGGCCTACATGGAGTTAAATAAGCTAATGCATAGAAACTGCTTAGACAGTGGCTGGCACCCAAAAGCTCTTAATAATGGCAGCTATTGTCATTGTCTAAGACAGCTGCAAATACCATGGCAATCCTCACCATAGTGATTACAATGATGACCTTGGCGTACTTGCTCAGTCTCTTCAGTTGCGTTCATCTCCTTGTGACCCTATGAACTGTAGCCCACCAGGCTCCTCTGCTCATGGAAATCTCCAAGCAAGCATACTGGAGTGGGTTGCCATTTCCTTCTCCAGGGGATCTTCCTGACATGGGGATTGAACCAGCACCTCCTAGGTTGGCAGGCGGATTCTTTACCACTGAGCCACCAGGGAAATTCTATATGTCAATTACATCTGCATAAAGTTGAGGGGAAAATGTAAATATTTTGTTGGAAAGAAACCTGATAAAATTTGGAATTTTCTAAAAGTCCCACGGTTTGATTGTATAGTCTTATTTCCACTTAAATTCTAATTAAAGAGTGCTGTTTATAAGTTAAATATTTTGAGATCTATTATGTACTATAGTAGTTTGCTAGGGCGGCCATAACAAAGTACCATAGACTGAGTGGCTTAAACAACAGAAATGTGTTTTCTCACAGTTTTGCAGACTAGATGTCTGAGATCAAGGCATCACCGGGGTCAGCTGTCCCCTTGGCTGCAGATGGCTGTCTTTTCCCTGTGTTCTTGCAGGGTCTGTCTTCTGTGTGTCTGTCTGAATCCTCATCTCCTCTCTTTATAAGGACACCAGCTGCATTGGGTTAAGAGTCACCCTAATGACTATTTTAACTCAAGTACCTCTTCAAAGGCCTTATCTCCAAATACAGTCATTTTGTGAAGTTCTGGGGGCTAGGACTTTACCACATGAACTTTTGTGTGGGTGGGGGCACAGTTTAGCCCATAATATGTGCTTTACTAGGGCTTTCCTTGTGGCTATACAGTAAAGAACCCGCTTACAATGCAGCACACCTGGGTTCGATTCCTGGGTTGAGAAGAGCCCCTGGAGAAGAGAATGGAAACCCACTCCAGTATTCTTGCCTGGAAATTCCATGGACAGAGGAGCTTGGCAGTTACAGTCCACAGCATCACAAAGAGCTGGACACAACTGAATGACTAACACTTTCAGCTGCTTTACTATTTTACTCTCAATTTTCAAATTAAGATTTATCACAAATTCAGTGTAGACTAGATACACAGGAGTATAGGAGAAAAGCTTTATGAAGAAAGTAACTCTCAGGAAATGATTTTTTTTTTTTTTTTAAAGAAACCACTCAGAAGTACCCAGCAGGACCACTCCCTGTTCTCCCAATCAAGGGCATTTCCAGCTGCACCATTTTCAGCCCAGCTCTGAGTGACAAAAATACCTGTTTTGAGGACTAATGCCTCCAGGAAAAAGCTGACCCTTCTTCTCTCTGCTGACTTCCAACTCCCCCCACTCCCATCTAAGTTGGTCACAGGAAATCAGAGAGGAATAAAGATGGAGGCAAGGATTAGGTTTACTCCAGAATAAAATATTTGTTACTATTGCTCACACCTTCTTGTTTGCAGTGAAAATTCAGTTCAGTTCAGTCACTCAGTCGTGTCCAACTCTTTGCGACCCCATGGACTGCTGCATGCCAGGCCTCCCTGTCCTTCACCAACTCCCAGAGTTTACTCAGACTCATGTCCATTGAGTCGGTGATGCCATCCAATCATCTCATCCTCTGTCGTTCCCTTCTCCTCCTGCCTTCAATCTTTCTCAGCATCAGGATCTTTTCAAATGATTCAGTTCTTCTCATCAGGTGGCCAAAGTATTGGAGTTTCAGCTTCAACATCAGTCCTTCCAATGAATATTCAGGACTGATTTCCTGTAGGATGGACTGGTTGGGTCTCCTTGCTGTTCAAGGGACTCTCAATAGTCTTCTCCAACACCACAGTTCAAAAGCATCAGTTCTTCAGTGCTCAGCTTTCTTTATAGTCCAACTCTCACATCCATACATGACTACTGGAAAAACCATAGCTTTGATTAGATGGGCCTTTGTTGGCAAAGTAATGTCTCTGCTTTTTAATAAGCTATCTAGATTGGTCATAACTTTTCTTTCAAGAGCAAGTGTCTTTTAATTTCATGACTGCAATCACCATCTGCAGTGATTTTGGAAACCACAAAAAATAGAGTCTATCACTGTTTCCACTGTTTCCCCATCTATTTCCCATGAAGTGATGGGACCAGATGCCATGATCTTACTTTTCTGAATATTGAGTTTTAAGCCAACTTTTTCACTCTCCTCTTTTACTTTCATCAGTGAAAATTAAGGGCCTTCAAAGGTAAGACTAGAATGTGTGTGTGTGTTTAGTCGCTCAGTCTCATTTGACTCTTGGCAACCCCATGGCAAGTTCAAGTTATTTTAATTATTTTCAAACCATTCGCGGAGTTTTAGGATTTATTTCCCATGAAGCTATTGCATTGCTTGTTCATCACTGGATTTCCCATGCACGCTTTTGTTGCAGTGGAGGAATGGCCAAGAATGAGGGTCCACTCCGGGATCCCAGGGTCTCCCTCAGGCCCAGGCCCCTGCTCAACGTCTCCCCAAGGTGTGGGCCCACTGCCCTGTCCACCACCCCTGCCGATGGGAGCCCGGGGGGTGGGGGTGGCAGCCACCTCCAGGCCCTGTCAGCACCTCACAGCCTGTGGGTAGAGGGGGCACACCAGCCTTGGGGGCTCTTTGCTCAACAGTGAGGGTGGGAGGATTTGAAGTTTGTGCATCATACTGGGGGCACAGTTGGAGTGTGTAAGTGTGTGTATGTGTGTGTGCATGTGTGTACAGAGATAAACAGATGTGCACGTCAGGTCATGAAGTAAATGCTTCCCGACATTTAAGTGAGTTACTGCTTCTCTTTCACGGAGAACAGTAGAAATACAACTTCTTCCTCCCACCCCTCAACCCCACCTTGTTTGTTTGCCTGAAAGACCTGTTATCAGTCTTAAAGGAGAGTCATGTACACTAAACTCAAAACATTTTGAGTTTTACAGAGTGGACTGTGAGCCCTGCTGGCCTCCTTATTCTATAAAAGCTTTAATAACCTGCTCTCGTTTCTAGTCGTGCCCCACCTGCCACTGACTCAGAACAAGTAAATGCCACCACTCTGAGGACATATAATTATGGGCTCTTTGCTGTGTTGTTCAGCCTATTAAACATTATATAATTTGTCTTGGGAAATATATTCACCATTGTACCCCAAAGTACATATCTCATTGTGTTTCTGACTTCTGAATCCAAATTCAAACAATCTAACTTGATAATATATTAACAAAGTGGACACTTTCATCTTTTTTTTTAAGTGCATAAAGAAGCCAGGACTGAGAACTGTTTAATAACATGTTCAAGGTCATCAAGCCAGGTAATGCAGGTGATTCCAAATTCAAATTGCTCTGGCTCACAAACCCATCATCTTTCAACTTTCCTACAACGTCATCAGTGATGACATTTGTATAATTTGATACAATAATATTTAAAAATCTGAGATAATATACAATGAAACTTACTTTCTGCAAATGACTGTGATAGGGAAACATCTCTACATGAAACTTAGTCTCTGTGTTCTTATAAGATGCCTGCAATCATGGTTTCCACTACTAATAAAAGCACAACTGTTTTATCTCCTGATATTGAGAGGTCTTTCATGTATTCATTTTCTGCTGCTTCTGGTCCAGTGGTGGTTGGAGGGGAGGGGGTCTAAGATGAGTTTTTAATATCTGTGTATTCTGTTCCTTAGGAGGTCTTCCCAGGAGGCTCAGTGGTAGACTCTGCCTATAATGCAAGAGATGTGGGTTTGATCCCTGGGTAAGGAAAATCCCCTGAAGGAGGAAATGGCAACCCACTCCAGTATTTTTGCCTGGAGAATCCCATGGACAGAGGAGCCTGGTGGGCTACATTCCATGGGCTCGCAAAGAGTTGGATATGACTTAGCGACTAAACAGCAACAAATTCGTTAGAAAGGATGCCGAGTGGTGGGTGTACAAGGTTTGGAAGCCAGGCTAAGTCTGCTTCCAGGATGTTCCTTCTCATCACTTCTCCATCTGCACTGTGGACAGGTGACCAGGGAGGTACTGATGTGGGGAGGCACTTACGTCTGAATGCTTCTGTCCGTGTGTCCCCGTGTGTCATATAGCTGCTACGTGACAGAATGGGAGGAAGCAACCATTTTTTTATGCTCAGAGACTCTGTGGGTGAGGAATTAGGAAATAGCAATATGGCTTACTGTCGTTTACAATAACTGGGTTCTCTGTGGGTAGTGACTTCACAGCTGGGGGCTGGAATTGTGGTCTGCCAGGGGTGGCGTGGGGTTTCTGGAGTCTCAGCTGGGCTCTTACACGTCCCTGCAGTTCTCACACCCATGGCTTCTCTACCTGGCCTCTCCGAGGGCTTGTTTGGGCTTCCTCACAAGATGGCAGCTGGTTCCAAGAGCAAGCATCTCAAGAGAGAAAGGTAGAATTACACAATTCATTATTTAATCTCAGAAATCACATGGCTTCCTTTCTGCCACATTCTGGGGATTGAGATAGCAACCCCGGTTTGTCCAAGTTCGAGGGCGGGACATATGATGGGAAGAACACCAAGATCAACCATGTTGTATGAAGGTCATTGGAAAGAAAGATACTGTTTGCCATTTTGGAAAATACCATCTGCCATAATGAGTCAAATCTTAAAAATAAACTTTCATAACGTTATAAGCAGTGTGATTTTCCAATGGTTCAGTTCAGTTCAGTTCAGTCGCTCAGTCGTGTCCGACTTTTTGCGACCCCATGAATCGCAGCACGCCAGGCCTCCCTGTCCATCACCAACTCCCGGAGTTCACTCAGATTCACATCCATCGAGTCAGTGATGCCATCCAGCCATCTCATCCTCTGTCATCCCCTTCTCCTCCTGCCCCCAATCCCTCCCAGCATCAGAGTCTTTTCCAATGAGTCAACTCTTCGCATGAGGTGGCCAAAGGACTGGAGTTTCAGCTTTAGCATCATTCCTTCCAAAGAAATCCCAGGGCTGATCTCCTTCAGAATGGACTCGTTGGATCTCCTTGCAGTCCAAGGGACTCTCAAGAGTCTTCTCCAACACCACAGTTCAAAAGCATCAATTCTTTGGTGCTCAGCTTTCTTCACAGTCCAACTCTCACATCCATACATGACCACTGGAAAAACCATAGCCTTGACTAGACGGACCTTTGTTAGCAAAGTAATGTCTCTGCTTTTCAATATGCTATCTAGGTTGGTCATAACTTTCCTTCCAAGGAGAAAACGTCTTTTAATTTCATGGCTGCAGTCACCATCTGCAGTGATTTTGGAGCCCCCAAAAATAAAGTCTGACACTGTTTCCACTGTTTCCCCATCTACTTCCCATGAAGTGATGGGACCAGATGCCATGATCTTCGTTTTCTGAATGTTGAGCTTTAAGCCAACTTTTTCACTCTCCTCTTATACCTTCATCAAGAGGCTTTTGAGTTCCTCTTCACTTTCTGCCATAAGGGTGGTGTCATCTGCATATCTGAGGTTATTGATATTTCTCCCGGCAATCTTGATTCCAGCTTGTGCTTCCTCCAGCCCAGCATTTCTCATGATGTACTCAGCGTATAAGTTAAATAAGCAGGGTGACAATATACAGCCTTGACGTACTCCTTTTCCTATTTGGAACCAGTCTGTTGTTCCATGTCCAGTTCGAACTGTTGCTTCCTGACCTGCATACAAATTTCTCAAGAGGCAGGTCAGGTGGTCTGGTATTCCCATCTATTTGAGAATTTCCCACAGTTTCTTGTGATCCACACAGTCAAAGGCTTTGGCATAGTCAATAAAGCAGAAATAGATGTTTTTCTGGAACTCTCTTGCTTTTTCGATGATCCATCGGATGTTCGCAACTTGGTCTCTGGTTCCTCTGCCTTTTCTAAAACCAGCTTGAACAACTGGAAGTTCACGGTTTGCGTCAAATCTTAAAAATATACTTTTATAATGTTATCAGCTATGTGATTTCCCAATGGTACAAATATGAAAAGAATAAATGATCTGGGACTATCTGCAGTTAAACGTTATTCATCCCATGAGTGTCTCCTTAGAAACCATTGGAAGTTGATTGTATAAATATATTCACCTTCTGTGGCTGGATCTTTGTTCCGTCTGTGGTCGTAGGATGTGGAAGCTCTAATACTTTATACATGGATTTCCAATTAGGATCTGTTCTATGGGCATGTTTACAAAGACACTACAAAGCCTGCTCAAGTGCACATGGCAGGAAAATTCAGTTCAACTTGCAGCTGAATCTCAAAACATGAATGTCTAGTGGTGCTTGAAAACCTTAGCCAAATCAATCCATAATAAAGACAATGTTGGCTCAATTTTCTTTATTCCCTGACAAAATATTTGAGATTTGTGTATGCATTGTGGGGTAATTAAGTCCTCAATTACATTTGAACTAATATTTGAGTGACATAATCAAGAAAATCTCCATAAGCCAAATAAACTTTGCCTGAATACTGATCTAAATGGAAATACCCTGCAGTCCTTAAACAACGAGTCCTTCAAAACGAATGCTTATATACAGAGGAGAAATTTCAAAATATAACTTAAAGGAACACTGAGATCTATTTTTAAATCTGAAAATAAAGTTGGGAAGAGATATATCATAGAAAAAGAAAGAAAGAGGAAAGAAGGGAGAAAGAAAAAGAAAAACTGGCAAAGGACCTTGAGAGGGTCATCTTATCCCTGTGCATCTATTCAGAACTCAAAAATGAAAACAGGCTATGGAAAAAAATATTTTAGTTTACAAACAAAAAAAATGCCAGCACTAAAAAAAAATCTATTTGGTGTTTATCGATGCACTATTCCTCCAATTATCTCAGAAAACAAACACTCTTAATTTTCACTCAAATGGAAACACGCTCCAACTGGCATATGTCATGGCTTTGTGTGGTGCTACAGGGCAAATGGCAGAACCCTCTTCTCTGTAGACAGATGGGAACACATCATTCTGTGAGTTTCCCTTTCACCGTCCCTGTGTCACAATCCCTTCTCCATGGCAATCAAATGCCTGGATCTACCCTCCTTGAAATGATGTCTAATTTAGACCTGATAGCTGCAGGATAAATGGAGGTATAAATAGCCACCATATGACAGAGTCTCATCTTTATGGAAGATATAAAACGTGGTAAGACATGGAAGGTATGGCAGGTGTAGGAAAGCATTAATTCAGCTGCCAGTGAGAACAGTACGCCATATTCTGTATTAGCAGTGTCACTTTCAGTGCTATTCCAGTATCTGCAAATATTAGTTTTTTTCCTAACAAATGTCACCTTGTGTTATTTATAAAATAATGTTGGTGTTAGAACTCTTTTAAGCATTCATTATTTTGTGGTTCATGTGTTAAATTCTACTTGCTAATTTTAAGAGTACCCTATTCTCCTTTATTCATCCAAAATTTGTAAATTTGAATGCTAACTGCTATTAATATTTAGGAATATAAATATTTGGAGTGTGGGTTTTCTTCTTGGTGGTACATAAATCTGGAGCCCAGTTCTCTGAACAGAAGGAGAGATGTGACGTAGGTTGTCAGAGCACCGTGTCCCTGGATCCTGTGGTCCTCACGCTACCTACTGCTGCCCTCCTGTGCTCCCCCACACCTCAGCTCACCCTCCTCCCACCTGCAAACACCTTCTACAGGTACTTTCCTTTCAAAGCTGTGGTCCCCATGTTACTCTTCCCACCAGTTTCTTCCCCTTTCTTCCTGTAGGACCATTGAGGAAAGGACCTAAGTTTGACTAGATGGACACACTGGTGGATAGCTGCTGTATTTCTCTTTCCAGAGTCCCTTTTGCGTGGATTCCTCCTTCCAGTGGAAATCCACTTTATGAGGTTCAAGGCAAACCTGTCCTCCCCAACTCCTCCATGCTGGCACACCCCTGGGGCTGGTGGGGAAGAACACATAAACAAGTTTTGGCCAATGGAGTACTGCATCCCTGACCCCACAATAATAGGGATTGACTAGGAGATGGGGCAGTTGGAATCCCTTCCTTGGATGTATGGGAAAATAGATGGCCCTTCTGAGCCTTGGGTATCATGAGCTGTAAGGACCATGTGAGCCTGGGGCCGCCAGTACCACCCTTAGAGAGAGACTGCCTGAACATGAAGGCAACACAGAACAAAGACATGAGGAGTGAAACAAACCCTGAAGTCATCATTTGAGCGTTGAGTCCAATTGTGTCTCTCACCTGAGACACGCCGCATCCCTGAGTTAGGAGGCAAACAAAGTGCCTAAAATTTACTATATGTTGAGTTTTCCCTCCAGTCAAGTAAATTAACAATTTCCTTAAAAAATAAATTTCTAATCATGTTCCACATATTCCAGCATTTTTACAACCAAATACATAGCATCCTGCTCAAGGAAAGGACCTTGTTTTAAATGAAAAACTATTGCTTCCTTAGACTTTTTCCAATTCTATTTGGTCCCTCTTTTACTAGCAAGCTGAAGGATATACCAAAAAGGGGATCTTATAACACACTTGAATTCCAATCTCTAATGAAAAACTGAGTTAACAATTAAATAGTAATAAGAAATGTGCTCCTCTAAGTGAGACTACAACTTGCTAGTATGTTCTCCTTAATTACCAAGGAGTCCCTTTTTCATTTTCCTTCCCTAAGTTTTTATTTATAAAAAAAATCTTTCTTTTGTCAAGATGCTAATTTTACATTGCTCTTTGTGTGTTCAAATACCATGAGGTTTAGAGACCATTCATGACAGTGAATTTCATTGGAAGCAGGACAGAAGCTGCATGCGTTTCCAGGAGTATTTGATTTTTTCATGTTTTTATTGGTGGAACAGCTTGAGTTTGAATTGCACATACTTTTCATAGTGAAATAGTGGCTTTTCATAGTGAAGGCAGTATGCATCGATTCTGGAATCATGGTTGCATTACTGTGGAAACAAATGCATTTTCCTAAGTGATTGATAAAGTAAAAGTGGAAGTAAAAGTTACTCAGTCGTGTCTGACTCTGCACCCCCAAAGATCAGACAGTCTATGGAATTCTCCAGGCCAGAACACTGGAGTGGGCAGCCTTTCCCTTCTCCAGGGGATCTTCCCAACCCAGGGATCAAACCCAGGTCTCCTGCATTGCAGGCAGATTCTTTCCCAGTTGAACCACAAGGGAAGCCCAAGAATACTGGAGTGGGTAGCCTATCCCTTCTCCAGAGGATCTTCCCGACCCTAAATCAAACAGGGTCTCCTGCATTGCAGGCAGAGTCTTTACCAACTGAGCTATTGGGGAAGCCCTAAGTGGGTTTCAGAATTTAAGATCACACACTGTTTAGATTCCCACCTGTTCTGTTCTTTTCCATTAACTGTCCACAACATTGTTGTGGATGGAAAATTAAAGCAACAGTTTATGTTTTGGAGACTCAGTGAGCATCATTCTTGCTGAAGTGCAGCATCATTAAAGCCATTAAAGAGCAGATGACTGAGCACAGTAATGGAAAGGCTGTGACTTTAGCAGGTACAGTTTTTATTTTCTTGCAAGGCACACAATTATATATACAATGCATAATCATCACAAAGTACAAGATAGAAATCATATACATTAAAGAATATATAAATATGCCTGTCTCAGAAAAGAAAACTGCCTTAGGGCAAGCAGATTCATGGCCTTTGGGGATAAGATTTTCCTATTTATTCTGAATCTTCCAAACAGCTCTTGCTTGGAAAATAAACCCCACTGAATGGACATACAACCCTGTCACAGTTTTCTCCTTAAAAAGCTCTAATTTAAAGCCAGCTGATGTATTCCTCTTATTCCAGTTACCTATCTTATGCCCCAATACTAGAGAAAGCATCTATAAATTGCCTGGATAACAGTTATGCAGATTTAAGGACTTCATTTCTCAGCAATGCATCATGAAATGAAACCATTTTCTTAAGACTTTTGTGAATTTTCCTTGATTTTTGAAAACTATCTTTCCAAACTATGCTTCCTTTTTAATATTAAGCCTAGAGTTTTGACTCAAATTTTGCATAGGGGATGCATCCAGATTCATAAGAGTAATCCAAGACACTAATGGTGGTTCTTAATCTCCTTCAGGTCAGAATTGCAGGAATTTTTTTTATCCTCATGGCTGTAAGGTGTTTCCTTTTTATGCATTTTTCCTGACCCTTCACTAGGTCCTGTCTCCAAGAAGATTTTACCAGGGAGGAAAGAATTCATGGAGGACATTGAATTCAAGGTTAGAAACATGCATTTCTGGTCCTAAAGAGACACAGCAGATATTGCACTCCTTGCTGTGATGTGAGACAGGAATATCAAGAGATGGGACCCAGACACACACATAGTCACACATGATACATGCACACACACACACACACACACACACACTCAACTTGCACACACACACATACACACTTTTGACAAAGAAATACATCTGTGTAAGTGGTACTTTTCCTAACAAATGTGATTCAGTTGATCATTCTTTAAAGTCCTGCCCTAAAATGACACAGCCATCCTCTCCTCTTCCGGTCTGGGAACAAACGTGCTTATGACAAAGGAGACGCTTAGAACACCATGACCTCATGAGCACTGAGGGCTGTATCTCTCTCTCCTGGGGTGCAAACTCACACATGAAGAGTTACATAATGCTCAGAGCTACACAATGTTCAGTCTAACATTTAGACTCCAGTCATGGCAAGACACTGTGAGGACACGTGGAATGTGAATTTAAGGAGGTTTTCCTATTTCCCACATCAGCAGGATTTCTTCCTGGAACTACTCTCCATGTAAATATCCCTCCCACAGGATGGTAAGAACTTTCAGCCACAGGGTGAAAGCCAACCAATATTCAGGCCATTCCTATGTGCTTTCAGTTATAAGAATACAAGGACACCTAAGAAAATCAATGAAATGTAAGCAATGCTCAAAAGAACACTTCATTTTCATCAGGGAAAACCTTGCCCTGCTGTCTTCACCCATCCATGTTAGGTGTTGTGAAAATTTGGAACACAAAACACATCATCACAGTAACCCTGGAGGAAGAAATGGCAACCCACTCCAGTATTCCTGCCTAGGAAATCCCATGGACAGAGGAGCCTGGCAGACTACAGTCCATAGTGTGGCAAAGAGTCAGACTTGACTGAGCGACTCAGCACACACATCACGATGAAATTCTGGAGCCACATAAAAACCTCCCATGCAAGGTACATTTCCAAACGTAGAGTGTACACACAGTAGAAAGTCCACAGTGAACACATCTTGAAGACGTAGTAATGTCTGTAGTTACGTTTCACATTGCTATAAATTCCAGAGGGTGTTGCCCTAACATACAGGCTTAAAGAAGAGATGGGTGTTATTTCTAAATTAGCCCTTTCTTCTGCCCAGGCAAACTGCAGAAAAAGCCATTACCTCGAAACCATAAGTTTCAGGGGAAAGAAGGAAGAAGTTATACATTATCTGGAAGTTCTAGCAAAATTACTCTAAATGTGCCCCCTGCCAGCATTATCCTCAGCAGGTGTGCTCCTCGCGGAATACTGTGCCAGCCATGTTCCAGCACCGAGAGTGACATAATGTCCTCATTCCCCCACAATTAGGATCAATTTCACTTCCGGCTAAAAGCCACAAAATAGTGTCTCAAGATTCACATGAGCAAGATGCCCTCCTTCCATGAACAGAGAGAATCTGGTAATAGTGATATGTTCATAAAAAGATACTGCTTATAAACTAGATTCTGCCAAGGCTACCACCTGGGAGTGAGTTAAATATTTCCTGATTCATTAACATATGAGTTCTGAGCCCTGTTAAAGCGCTGACAGTGCTCAGGGACTCAGAGGATGTGACACATGACTGATCCCAGACAAAAGCTTAGGCATCAATGAAACATCTTTGCATCAGCCCTAAATGACTCAGGATTTCATCAGCATGTCCCAGGGAAGCCACTTGGTGGGAAGACAAGCCCATTCCTTATTTGCACGTATACTATTATTTACAGATGAAACTGTACATATTTTTTGTGGTATTGAAACCACTTTGTGTCTCTTAACAACAGGACATGCTTTATCATGAGGTTATCTGTCTGAAGAGCATGCTAGAAACAAACCAACCATAGTTTTCAAGAAATTAAATGATGTCAGAAAATACCTTTTGTATATTTAAATAACTTCGTAAACATCAGGATAATTTTCTGCTACACATGAACAGCAGACACCCCAGGGGTGGGGTCTTAAGCTGAAATCCTCACCATGCAGCTGCAGGAAATGCATGTCCACTCGGCATAAAGTGAGCTGGGCAGGGCCCTGGACAGGGGTCTTCTTCTTACTGAGGTCATTGCTGTCTGAAGTTGTGTCCGGACTGGAGAGCCACGAAGCTCTGAAATCACTGCATTTTTCTTTTTCCCAAATAGAGCTTTTGACACCACGTTGCTTAGGTAAATCTCAGCAGAATGGGTCCTGAACTAAAGGTAGGGAACCAGAAGAAAAAGGCTTATTTCTTGGGTCATCAAAGGAACTGGGAGTCAGCACCGCTTCTCTGCCCTAGAAGGGGCTGCATCTGCTCGCTCAGATCTCCTATGCTCCATTCCTAGGGCCCTGATGTTTCCACTGACCTGAGTCGCTAATACAGCCTGCATCTTGCAATCTCAGAACCACAAGATTTCTAAAAGTTTGTTAAAATTTCTCCTTTTCATCTCAGACTGCGGTAGTAATCTGAGTTAATCCTAGATCATTGAACTCTTCTCTACCCGGAGGACTATAAGAAGACATCTCCACGACTAGTCATACTGGTTTATTTACCCCATCAACCTCCCTCACGTAGGCAGGATCCTGAACGGTATTTCTGACCCTGCTTGTGCTCTGGCGCTCCATCCTCATCTTAATGGGAAAGCAGAAGTCCCGGAAACACCGCTTGAAGTTTTCGTCAAGGAAGGCGTAGAGAATGGGGTTCAGGCTGCTGTTGGTGTAGCCCAGGGCGATGCAGAAGTAGTAGCTGGAGAGGGCAGCCGTGCTGTGGGCGGTGCTCCCCAGGGCCTCCACGAGGATGAAAATGTGGATGGGGGTCCAGCAGACGACGAAGACCGCCACCACCACCAGCACGAGCCTGGTGATCCGCCGCAGGTTGCGGTCTTTCTCTCGGGAGCCGGAGAGGAGGCGGACGCTCTTTAACCGCAGGATCATGAGGGTGTAGCAGACAATGATAATGAGGACGGGGATGACGAAGGCAAAGACGAAGACACAGACCTTCATGAACAGGTCCCACCAGGAGTAGTCGTCATCTGGGAACTGTAGGGAGCACTCGATGACTTCCATGTCTGCAGGAGGGAACAAACCCACAAAAGGGAAATCCGTTAGCCAAGGGTTTCAAATGTGGATTTCAATTACTTTCATTACAAAGGTCCAATTATGGCGAGGTGATATTACCTGAAGCTGATCACCAAGCTAGGAATGAGGGCCGTGAGTATTAACCATCTTTTTTTTCCCACACATAGAACAATGAAGTCAGAAAGGTTACCATTCACTGGTAACAAACACACTGCTATAGAGTAAATAAAATTAGCCAGCAGTACGAATTATCTAGTTGTGGAGGCTGGTTTGATGCCGACTATTTTCAGGAGAGCTACCCTGTTAATTTACAGCAGGAGTACTTACTTGCACACCCATGTATTAACAATTCTCCCAGATCTAAGGCTCTGGCAATAAAAGCTAGTGGTGGTTTAGTCACCAAGGCGTGTTGGACTCTAGCGCCCCATGGACTGTAGCCCTCGAGGCTGTAGCCCCCACAAGACTCTCCAAGAAAGAATACTGGAGTGGATTGCCATTTCCTTCTCCTATCTGCAATAAATGATAAAATATTGCAAAACCAGCCGTTCGACTTAACAAAAAAGCCAACTTGTCAGAAAAACCTTAAGTGGTTTACAGGAAATCACTATGTAGGTCCATAAGCATGTAAACCTGAGAAGGCAATGGCACCCACTCCAGTGCTCTTGCCAAGAAAGTCCTATGGACGGAGGAGCCTGGTAGGCTGCAGTCCATGGGGTCGCTGAGGGTCGGACATGACTGAGCGACATCACTTTCACTTTTCACTTTCATGCATTGGAGAAGGAAATGGCAACACACTCCAGTGTTCTTGCCTGGAGAATCCCAGGGACGGAGGAGCCTGGTGGGCTGCCGTCTATGGGGTCGCACGGAGTCAGACACGACTGAAGTGACTTAGCAGCAAGCATGTAAACAAAATTTGTCTAAATATGACCCAGCTGCTGTGATTTAATAGAACCAGTGGTACTCATTGTGATTAAAATCATTGCTGAAACATGAGGAAACTTTTGAAGAAGAAAGAGGAGGAGGAGGAGAAAAGGAGACGAAAGGAAACAGAAGAAAGGGGAGGAGGAAGAAGAGAGTCAGTACTATCATCTTCAAGGAAATTCATGAATCAGTTTTTTACTTTTGCCAACGTTGACTATGTAACAGGGGAAACAAATATATGATTACTTAGAAAATGACTTTATTTTGCTCTGCTGTTCTTTGCTGGACAGCATTCTCTTTGGAGTGACCATAATATTAGAAAGAGCAGAGACTCAGGACAAGTACCTTTTATAATATTTTCCCAGAGGCCACCCACCCTCCCCAAGCTCTAGCCACTGAGCCCAGAGCAGGCTAAATTCTTTTTGCCCTGATTCTTCCTTACAGATAAAGAAACAATGAATGATACTAAGGTGTAGTTTTTATAATGAAAACGTGTCTTCTGACATTGGAAAATCTGCTACAAAAATAGCACAAGGATACTTTTCAAGCAGTGAAACAGCTCTATTAATCATGTTTTCTAAAACATCTTAATGTGCTCCTAATCATATATTCCTTTGTAAAACAAAATCTATCTTAGAATTTCAATTAGACATGCTTTAAAACACAAAGAATACAATCATTTCAGCCAATTAATGAAGACGACTGTTTCAGAGTCATTTTTATCAACTAAATACCAGATCAAACCTTCCAATAGTAAATGAAAACTCCCAGATTAACTTATAATTTTTGATTCCCTAAAAAGCTCTTGTCCTAAGTACTATTACTAGGAAGACTAAAAGAAACAAACAAGCATCTCTCAGTTTTTGCTTTAGTATTTATGGGAATAAGAACAGTTAAAATCACCTTTTAAAAAATTCACCACTATAATCATAGTTCAAAATGTATTTATTAAACAACTTTTTAGGATGGCACATTGCAATCTGGCTTCTTTGAAGGTTTTTTCTTTCCTGCTTAAATTCTGTGTATTCCAACAGTGTCTTTCTTGTGGTTGACTTCAGCTTGAATGTCACTTTAAAGACATTTATACAGAGTTTCCATGGTGGCTGGGTGGTAAAGAATCCACCTGCCAATACAGGAGAGACGGGTTCAGTCCTTGATTTGGGAAGATCCCACATGCTGCAGAGCAACTAAGCCTGTGCCCCACAGCTATTGAGCCTGTGCTCTAGGGCCCAGGAGCCGCAACTACTGAAGACTGCTTGCCCTAGAGCCCGTGCTCAGCAACAAAAGAAACCACCACAAAGAGAAGCCTGTGCACAGCATCTAGAGAATGGCCCCTGCTTGGCACAACTAGACAAAAGCCCACGTAGCAGTGCAGACCCAGCACAGCCAGAAATAAATACATAAGTAAATACAATTGTAAAAAACACATTTATACAGAGGCAGATCCATTTGAATAGTCCTCTTCTCTGAAATTTGTATTCTCCCGCTATACTACCCTCTGGAGAAGGAAATGGCAACCCACTCCAGTATTTTTGCCTGGAGAATCCCAGGGACAGAGGAGCCTGGTTGAGCTGCCATCAATAGGGTCGCACAGAGTCAGACTTGACTGAAGCGACTTAGCAGCAGCAGCAGACTATACTCATTGTATTTTTTTATCATTATTCAAAGACAGAAGCCAGAGAGAAACCAGACAGTAGCTCTTTGTAATAATATGTTGCCTTTCCCAGTGTTTTTCTCTCTATCCAGAATGTAAATTATCTTAGGGTAGGGACCCAGTCTGCCTTGAATAATATTCAATTCCTGCCACACAAGGAGGCAGGAACATATGGTGTTTGAGGAGAATAAATTGTTAAATAAACAAATGAATACCACATGGAAATCCTTGAAAATATGGACTCAGTGCAGTAGTCATTATGGAAGAGTAATTTGATAAGATAATCAAGGCAACATAAGGGCTGATGTTTAATTTGGGGACATCTTTTAGCTCTGAGAATCAGCTTTCTCTTGCATGTAGTAGGAACTCAAAAATGTTTAATGATTTAAATCACTTAAGTAGTGATTTAGTAACTGAATGATACATCCAACATTGGAATACCCAAATATACAAAGTATATATACACAGAATTAAAGGGAGACATAGATCGAAATACAGTAATTGTAGGGGGATACAATATCACTCTTTCAACAAGGGGCAAATAATCCAGATAGAAAATCAATACAGAAATGCCAGATTTGAAAAAATTAAAAATGAACTTAACAGACATACACAAAACATTTCACTCAAGAGCAGCAGAAGACAAATTCTTCTTGAGTGTGCATGAAATAGTCTACAGTACATATATGTATATATACATATATGTATATACACACACATCATATGTTAGGACATGGAACAAGTCTTAACAAATTAAGAAGATCAAAATCATATCAAGTATTTTTTCTGACCACATGAAAATAGATACCAATGACAGGAAACAAATGGAAAATTCACAAATATGTAGAAATTTAACAACACAGTCTTAAAAACCTAGGAGTGGAAACAGAAATCAAAAGGGAAATAAAAAATTGCTTGAGATGAATGAAAAAGAAATACAATACACCAAAACTGATGGGATGTAGCAAAAGCAGTTCTCAGAGAGAATTTTATAATGATAAATAGCTACATGAAGAAAAAAGTAAGATCTCAAATAAAGAACCTAACTGTACACATTAAGGAACTAGAAAAAGAACAAACTAAGCCCAAAGTTAGTAGAAGGAAAGAAATGAGAAAGAATGAATCAGAAATAATAAACAGAGACTAGGAAAACAATAGAAAAACAGCTTTTTTAAAAAAAAATAAAAATAACAAAACCTCAGCTACACTAAGAAGAAAGAAGACTCAAATAAGTAAAATTATTAATATAAATGAAAGAGGAGACATTACAACCGATAACACAGAAATACAAAGGATCATAAAAGGTGACACTAAACAATTATATGCCAAGAAATTGAACAATTCAGAAGAAACAGATAAACTTCTAGAAACATACAGCCTACCAGACTGAATCTGAAGACACAGACATTGGTCTGATTAGACCAATAACAGATACAGAGATTGGGGCTAAAGAAAAGCCTCCTTACGAGAAAAGTCAAGTGCCAGATGGATGCATCCAAGCATTTAAGATGCATGGGTTGAGACTTCCTGTCCAGGTGGCTGTGTTCTAATGCACTGACACCTGGCTCCTTTCAGCAAGTTTTCTCCACAACCGTGACTCTGTGAATCACCAGTGCCAGTCAGCTCTGCCTCAAGGGCATGGAGATGACCTAAAGGACTCCTTGGTCTGCCAGGATCTGGACACGCATGTGATGCAGCACACCACAGTGAGCAGGCTAGCGGGCCTGGAGACACTCTCTCATCACATAATACAAGTGTGCTTTACAAAATAAAAGACACACAGAAAGGATGGAGCCTTTCTACAAGACTAGTTTTCACTTCTTCCTCCTCTATTTACTGCACAAACTAATCCCCTGGTGACACTGGTGCGTCTTTTCTTCCATCATATCTGCACACGTTCATCTACAGCAACTCCTTCCAGGAAAACCTGCATCTATCTTTATTTCCTTTAAAAAACCTAATTGAAACCCAATTCCTCGAGAATGTCATTTTCTGACAACAATTACAGGAGTAGTGGTTATGTCAACAGGTATAATGTGAAATGTAAAAATCAATTCTTTATTTGCCCTGGGAAAAACAATCTCTCTTCTTTTATTATTAATCCCAGTCTTCTCATGTTCATGGAGCATCTCCTTTTGAACCTAAGTTATTACACACCAACCCCTAAGGCTCAGAAGACTTTCCTGCAATTTTATTTCATGTGTTGTGTGCATGAAGAAGCAAAATCCTATGTGTAATTGTTGTTGCTGTTGTTCAGTTGCTAAGTTGTGCTCGACTCTCTGCAACCCCATGGACTGCAGCACACCTCTGTCCTCCACTGTCCTCCACTGTCTCCCAGAGTTTGCTCAAATTCATATCCATTAATCATATTAATGTAATTAATACTAAATAGTAATTAAATTAATCATATTGTGATGTAATTAGTGTAATTAATCATATTTTAAAGTTCTTCTCTAATAAAGCTTGGCATTTCTTAAAATTTATCAAGTATTATAGCTTAACATCTGTGGTATTTACACTGTAACTTCATTTTAAAAGAAAAAAGATTATGCTTCATTTGAAAATGTGTACCATGCAGGAGAAGCTATGGTTTTAGCACCTGCCTTTCCACTATGACCTGGAAAGTCTCTGCTTATCTGTACTCACAGGTATCATGAACCTCTCTCATAACCTGGAGCATTTAGACACCTGCTAAGGCAATAAATAGCTCCCCTCACCCCAGTGAATTTATATTAAAACAAAGATATTTTCATAGCTTTATCTTTCATTATTAAAGCTAAATTCCTAGAGCAGAAGTTCTTGCCTTGGCTATAGGTCAGAGTCATCTGGGGAAATCTTAAAACTCTTGACACCCAGACTGTGCCTCGGATCAATTAAACTGAACCCTCCAGAGAGGGACCCAGGCAGCAGAGTTTTTCTAAAGGTGAACTTCCAAGTGATTCTAACATGCATCCCAGAGTCAGAAGCACTGTCCTGGAAATACAGAGAAAACATCAAGTCCTGTTTGCATGGGGTGAAAAGCAATGAGTCCAAAGTTTGATGGCTTCGTTCATCTGTACTATCATCCATTGTGAACCTGATTTTGACTGACTTACCTTCAGAAGAAAGCTTCCCTGAGGGCTCAATGGTAAAGAACCCGTCTTCCAATGCAGGAGACATGGATTTGATTCCTGGGTTGGGAAGATCCCCTGCAGAAAGAAATAGCAACCCACTCCAGTATTCTTGCCTGGAGAATTCCATGGACAGAGGAGCCTGACACGCTGCAGTCCATGGGGTTGCAAAAGAGCCGAACACGACTTAGTGATTAAACAACAACCACCAACAAATAAAGTTGCCATGGAAATTAACCCCTTAGGAAAAAGAGTGAAGAGGCAGCCTATGACTTTAATGACTTAGGACCCTTTTTAGGGAGGAAAAAGAAGAGCGAAGTATATTTTAGAATTGCCAGGATGCGACAAAATTGTATTTTAAAAATCCACATGCCTGTGGTTCCTTACTTTGTCCTCACCCCTCCAGGTTCCATAAGCACTTTCTAAGTAGGGGATAGGATGGTGTCTGTGTTCTGGCCACGCCATCATCCCATCTTGTGTTAGACAAAGGAAGGAATGCAAATTGTTTTCTTTCTCATTTTCCATGAATTTAGGCATTATATTTCTGTTGGCTTTTGGCTTTTCTTCTGTACATAAGTCCTACTCACTCCCAAATTAAGAGTTTGTATAACTAGAAGCTACATTCTAAAAATGAAATAATGTAGCTGAATCACTTTTATGTACACCTGAAACTATACCACACTTCAATAATTTTTCAATAAATCAGCTATACTCCAATGATTTTTTTATTTTATGAACAAGGACAAAATAAATCACAGAGTTTTTTTTTTGTTTTTTTTTTTATGGAAACAGCCACCCTTACCTTCCCTAACTTTGGTTCCTCCAAGGACTATGGCAGAGATGCCAACAGATGAAGACAGGATCCAGATACAGATGTTGATGATCTTCGCCTTCAGGGGTGTGCGGAAGTCAAGAGCCTTGACGGGGTGGCACACGGCGATGTAACGGTCCACACTCATCATGGTCAAGGTGAAGATGCTGGTGAACATGTTGTAGTAGTCGATGGAGATGACCACCTTGCACAGCACATCCCCAAAGGGCCAGGAGTTCATCAAATAGACCGTGCTCTGGAAGGGCATAGTTGTGGTCACCAGTGCATCTGCCAAAGCCAGGTTGAAGATATAGATGTTGGTTGCTGTCTTCATCTTTGTGTATCTAAGAGACAAGAAACAAGATCATTTCTTTCCATCTTCATGCCATACTCACGAGGTAAATGTTTCTCTCGATTACTGAATGTTTCATCCACTTATTCTTTATGTATTTATCATGCAGACATTGGGGGTAGTAGAAAAATGGGCAAATATTTCCAATTTTATTTAGCTTTTATTCTAGTGCTTTGTTCCAAAATCTATTTAATTGTAAAAGGGTAAAAAAATGAGTTGGATAATCACTGACTCAACTGACATGCGTGTGCGCAAACTCCGGGAGATAGTGAAGGACAGGGAAGCTTGGTATACTGCAGTCCATGGGGTCTCAAAGAATCGGACATGACTTAGGGACTGAACAACAGCACAAGAAACAAGTAGGCTTCCCTCGTGGCTCAGTGGTAAAGAATCTGCCTGCCAGTCCAGGAGATGCAAGTTCAATCCCTGGGTCAGGAAGAACCCCTGGGGGAGGAAATGGCAACCCACTCCACTATTCTTGCCTGTGAAATCCCATGGACACAAGAGGCTACAGTCCTTGGGGTCACAAAGAGTTGGAAATGACTTAGCAACTAAAAACAACAAAACAAAAGAAACGAGAATAGATAGACAAGTGGATAAATATACATATAGATCTTGTCAACAAACTTGTGTGTCATATAGGTCTTTATTTTGTGACTAACATTGTAATCCTACACAAGATTGCTTGGCTTTCATTATTTTTTAATGCTTTTTTTTTTCCACTGTGTAAAACAAAGATAAAACATACCCAACTTTTCCTTAAGATTACTTTGAGAAATCAATCATTGTAATTATGTCTTTTGAAAATCTAAATGGTTTTTTATTTTTAAAATAATTCCATTTCAATGACTACAACACAACCAAGTGTAGATTTTTTTAACCAGTGACCTACAGCTTTTAATTTTAAATGTGTTATGTAAAAAAAAAACAAACAAACAGGCTGAGTTCTCTTATACACAGTATAGCATGAAACATAATCTGGTATGGTATGTGAGAAATAAATATGTTCCTTTCACTTTCATCTTGAGAGGTTTATGAAGCACACAATTTGTTTCATCTTCCAACTGAGGGAACAGAAAATTTCAAAATAAGTCAGAAAGATTGCCTTTAAGCCCAAATTACTTCTTTCCATTTTCACATGAAGTTTAGAACAATTGCCTCTTCTATTAAAACTGAATTAATAAGATTGTTCTACTTACAGAATGCTTCCCCAGGGATCTATAGGGCAGGAAATGTTCCAGACTACCTCAGCAGGTTTTCTGAGGGCAGATGCTAAGATATGGTGAGGAAATCCATAGGGAAATGATTTTCTACACACCTCAGGGTTGTGGACCTAATCACAATTAATTCAACCACGTCCCATGTATCTTCAAGGAGCCAGACTTTTTTCCATATTAGGGCCCTGAGTTTAACTGAAGGTTATTTGTAAGGAGCTGATTACAGAAAATGACTTCTGCTTGGGCTATAAAGTATTATCAAGTGGTATCTGTGGATCACTGTGTCTGTGCTGTCTTTTTTTTTTTTTAGTGCCTGAGTAATATTCCATTGTGTATATAAACCAAGTCTTCTTTATCCATTCATCTGTCAGTGGACATTTAGGTTGCTTCTATGTCTTGGCTATTATAAATAGTGCTACTAAGAACACTGAGGTACATGCATCTCTTCAAATTAGAGTTTTCTCCAGATATCTGCCCAGGAGTGAGATTGCACGACCACATGGCAGCTCTAATTTTTAAGGAAACTCTATACGATTATTCACAGTGGCTACACCCATTCACAGTCCTATGAGTGGTGTAGGAGGGTGTGTTTGTCACTCAGTCCTGTCTGACTCTTTGCGACCCCATGGACTGTAGCCCACCAGGCTCCTCTGTCCATGGGATTCTCCAGGCAGAACACTGGAGCAGGATGCCATTCCCTTCTCCACGTGATCTTCCCAACCCAGGGATTGAACCCAGGTCTCCTGCATGGCAGGCAGATTCTTTACCATGTGAGCACTAGGGAACATTATCTGTTCAAATACTGTCTTCTTAAAAATATGGTTTTATGTTTGAAAAATGCATCTTACAACCCAGCCTCTTACTCTTTCAATCCCTAATACCAGCAAAGACTTGAGCCAGCAACACCTGTGACTTCTGCTCTCAGGTTTTGTAACATGATATTCTCCTCTATCTTTACAAAGTTAGACTGATGTTCTCTGCCTTACACATTTAGGTGGACCTGGGTTCTAGTCCTTAGTTTTCCCTCCAACTGACAGACTTTGGAGAGGTCACTAAAAACCCTGAGTTTCAGTTTCCCCACCCTGGAATGGGAAACTTAACACTTATCTCAGAGTGGTCCTGAGATAACCAAGGGAAGGCACCTGATCTGGATTTTGTCTGGAATTTATCGCATGCTTCCAGCTCCTCTCCCTGCTCTAATATGGGTGGAAGCTACCAGTTACCAGAGGAAGCAGAAGGGAACACAGTTTGTAGTTAACACCTCTGGTCGTATTTACCCATTTCAGCTTGAATAGGAAAGATAAAAGTAAAAATAAAGCCTGCAACCTTACGTACTAGCACACCATGAATAGAAAGACACATGAGTTACAATAAAATAGCATATGTGTCTTTCAGGTAGTCAAAAAATACTGGATGATAACTTGCCCTGAGATTTTCAAAAATATTTTTATTAGATGTGTGAAATTGCTTAAGCCTTGAACTTTCAAAGAGTTCAAACCCTGTCATCAGATCTCAGAATGAGACAGATGACTACCTGCAACAAACATGTCTATAAATGACATTGATCGCAATTAAACTAATTGCAGTAGAAGTTGGTGCTCCCCAAGAAACAATCTCTCCCCATACACTTCCTGGAGGGGCTCTCTGTTACAGCCCGAGGGCCAAAGGTGTCTGCCAGGGACGGAGGGAGATGCTGGCAGCCCCTGCTGTGGAGACCCCTGCATCTGCTGACATCCGATGTCTGAGCATGAGGTGGATCATGCTCATGACACTAATCGTAATAACCGTTTATCTCCAAACACTCCCTATGTCACACTGTGCTGTGCGCTCCACATGCCGTATCCCACTCAGTCCTCACAGTGACTCTACGTGGTGGGTACCAGCATCTTCACTCTAGAAACGAGGCACTGAGAACCGCAGGAGGTTGTAAATGTCTCAAGAGTCGCATGGTTAGAAGAGGCATTGCAGGAACTCAGACCCAGGGATTTGAGCTCATGCCCACATTCTTGCATCTCTGCAGCACTTCATAACTTACAAAGCCCACCCAGTGTTTTGACTTCTACATATCCTATTTGATTTTCACAACAACTGCTCTTTGAGTTTCCCAGGGCATGTATGCCTTTTCCCTAATATGGCTGAAGAAAGTAGACTCAGGAGAGTAAATTGATTTTTCTAGTGTCAGAGAGGGAAGGGCCCTGTGGGAGGACAAGGAGGGAGCAGCAGGTCTCAGCCCCCACTCCAGGGCTCTGGAAGACACGTGCTTACAAGCCTACAACCCTGAAAAGGAGAACTCAACAGGTACAAGTATTAACAACAAATAGACTATGAGTACAAGGAATATATATTAAGTCTTTTATGTGCTCCACTGGACTGGATCCAGTCAACACAGGATTTTAAGACCTTCCCCCACCTCAAAGACAACCTGGTTGAGCCCCTGGGTATGGGTATTGTTTGCGTTGAACCAGAACAGAACAGCATGTGTTATTTCAATTATTATCTGTCTGCTGGCGGAAATAAACGAGTAAGCTTTCTCACCACAATCAGATAGGAAATCACTTTCCATTTCATCCATGCTGCCTGACAAAGACTCACAAGTCTTTCAAGTAAAATGGCACTGTGTGAGTGGGAATTCTTGGCTTGTGTGGAGCAGCTGGGGGTGGGCTGGCAGCGGGCGGCTGCACTTTTTGGCATACACGCTGCAGGAGCGTGTGGCATTAAGAGAGCAAAGTGTGTAGGCTGTACCCGCCAAACTTGCCAGTGTCACAAACCTGGTAACAACGGTGGGATGCAGGAAGCAGGCCAGCGAAAGGATCAGGAGGGAGCCCAGGGTGCCAGCCATGAGGAAGTCAGCGCAGGGCAAGGTCATGGATGGTGTCCCCGGGAGCTTAGAATCTCCCCATCACACATAAACTCAAGATCTTGAGTCCTTGTCAGAGAGATTTGTTGAGTGGCTTCTTAACTGGCAGCCATACATGCTGGTGTGATATCAAGGGGAACAAAGGAATCTGTGGAGCTCTCAGGAACCAATGTCACCACGTAGAGATTCTAGGACAGCAAGGCTCTCGCAGGAGAAACTGACTCAGAACCTATCACCAGGCAGAGATTCTAGGAGAGCATGGCTGTCGAGGGAGGAACTGACCCTGTGACACTGCAGGCTCATGGCTTCCTGTCCTGCCCTGCACCTGCCCGGTGCAGACAATCCAAGCAGAGACTTTACTCTTGGAGCATTACTATCCCTTACTATTGAGGTGTGCTGCCCCAGTGTTTTTCCTTAACTTTATGAGGCTTTTTAAATCAGGAGCTGCTTTTTAGCTTTGGTGCAGCATAATAAACCCTTAATCTTGATGGCTAATCACCATATATCTTTAAACACAGACACATTCTTGGTTTTGTGGATTTTGGTATTTTGTGGCTCATCCCTGCCCTCGTCTGCCAGGCTGACATCCTCTCTACTCTTCAGCTGGCTCATGCTCCCTCCCCAGCCACATCTTCTTATCATTTCAACACCAAGTCTTAGCTCCTACTCCATACACAGCAGCATCCTGGACACTGAAGTGACTGAAAAACAAGTTGACACAGATTCTGCCCCCAGGATCTTCTAAATTAATTGAGTCAAGATTGTAACACAAATCAGAAGAATAGACTACCTGATGGGAAGAACCGACTCACTGGAAAAGACACTGACGCTGGGAAAGATTGAGGGCAGGAGGAGAATGTAATCTCTAATAAGTAAAGGAATTGAGGGCCATATTCCAAAGTTTCTTAAGGAGTCAGAAACTGTACCAGAGAAATGACAGGATACTCGGAATTCCGTTCCTTCCAGCAGCTAAAGATTGAGAGACATTCTGGTAAGTGTGGTTAACTGCACCTTGTGAGGGCAGGAAGCATCTGACATGAGGAGGCAGAGCCGGAGCCAGAAGGGAATATCAACACAAAACACAGCATGTGACCCCTCGGTAGACAAAGGCCATCACGCAGGTTATGGTGTTTCAGCTTGTCTATGAGCAAAGCCCGTGGCTTTCAGGAGAGGGAACTCAGTGAAGAGGAAGTGAGTGATCTCCTCAAATTCGAGAGACCATGGGAAAAGTAAAATGTGAGCCTTCTGAGTAGACACAGAATCTCGGCTTCAACATCACAAAATAGCAAACATCCTACTGGCCAATTATCTGAAGAGAATCCTTTAATACAGCAAATACCTATTGGCCAACAGAAAGCACCTGAACAAACGCTGATCTGATGAAAACATCAGTGTGACCTGCCCCACGGGCAGCTGGCCGCCACCCCACAAGCCGGGGCTGGACCAAGAGACGCAAGGCCTGAACAGCAAACTCAGGAAGGGGAGGCTTTGCAGGCCCAGGGAAGAGACACCCCTCTTTAACCAGTGGTGGGGGAACAGCACAGTGAGAGTGGGCTTCAGCATGTTTTCTCCGTATGACGTATTCATCCCCCTGGGCATGTTGTCCAGATACACAGCATTCTAGATTTTATGTTTAAAACAACCAGACACTGGGGACTTCCCTGGTGGTCCAGTAGTTAAGACTCTGTGCTTCCAATGCAGGGGACACGGGTTCAATCCCTGGACAGGGAACCAAGATCCCACATGCCATGTGACCTGGCTAAATAAATAAACAAAATTTGAAAAAGTAAAATAAAATAGCCAGATGTGACAGCTGTATCGATGCAAATTCTCAGGGAAACTTTTTTAAAAAAATATAAGTTTGCTTCATTAAATTATCCAGATATTTCCAGTTCATCTCAATGAATTGGCTAAACATCCTTTTAGATTGTTTACTACTGAAATTATGGTTCTTCACTAAAGGGCAGTAGCTTGTGATTTTAAAAAAAAAGGGAATTTGAGCTGCTGTTTCTCCAATGATCTGACTTTGAAATAGCCTCAACTGATAGTATTCTAAAGGTGTCGTATTCACGTAGATATCAGGCCCTTGACACTGTACCACAGGCTGAGCAAAAGCTCTGAGGAGAACAGAGGAGGGGGCAGGGTGTACCCCAGCCCCAACTCCTGGGACTGCCAGTACCAGGCTGGCCGTGAGGTGCAGTCAGAAGGCAGACAGACACCTCCTCAGGCCCTGGTGGGCTGTCCTTGAGGGTGCTGTGGGGCAGGGGAGGAAGCAGTGCTGAAGCAGTGCTTTCACTGCCTTAGCCCGGGCCCCAGGAAGTGCTCCCCTTCCTGGAGTCACAGCCCTGTTCCCCAGGAGGTACTGTCCAGAGTGTCCAGCAGTGCACACAGGGTGAGAGTTTATCACGAAGGATGCAGGAACCCACTCCAGTATTCTTGCCTGCGAAAGCCCATGGACAGAGGAGCCTGGTAGACTCCAGTCCATGGGGTCTCAAAGAGTTGGACACGACTTAGTGACTAAACAACACCAGCAGGTAGAAAACTATTACTACGAATCTCAAATGACGGATGCAGTGTTTCCTAGTGTACAACTCTCTGGATACTTAGACATATGTAGACTTCTGGAATTATTTTCCCATTTTTATACCGAAAACTGACTTAGCTAAGGTGAGCCACAGGGTGCCACCCAGAGGCGACAAGGTCACTCTCCTGCTCTGTCTTCTGTGGAAAGGAAGAGCCCCCGGCATTAGGTGGAAAGCAACACAGCAAAGCAGAGTTTAGAGTTGTGCTGTGAACTTAGAAGAATTAATATTCAACAGAATCTCGGAAAATCGCTCTGATTGTTACAGCCTATCTCTAAAGGCACGTAAGTCCAGCCATGCTTAGTCTGAAGGCTTCCCCCCTCAACTTCAGATCAATTCCTTTGGGGTATCTCAATTCATCCACATGTTTTATGTTTTTCTCATTTTTCATTTAAATGCTGACTTGCTTGGTCAGTGGAGTGAGTCAAATAAAAAGGCATAAGCCTTTTACAATATTATCCCCACTCCTAAAATCCATTCTTCTCATGTAAGTCTTCCTTATTTAAGATATAAGCCAGCATTCCAGCCAAAGAGAGAAACAAACAAAATACATTGGCTGATTTTCTGTTGAGGAATACATGAGTGTTATTCTGAAACCATCTTTTGTTAACCCGGTATTTTATAAAGCCTGTAAAACCTTCTACCTCTGAAACACAGAAGCCAAATCTTACAAAGGAAACCATCTCGCAGACATACGATTTTAGGTTTTTAGCTGAGCACAGAGGCACATCTCCCATGAAGCAGGGCAGCAACAATTGAGTGTCTCCACAGGTTAACCTAGGGAGAAGGCGATGCCAACTGCCCAGTTCTCATGAAGATGCTGCCTGCTGCCTAAAGACATCGCTGGGCAGAAAATGGATAGAAGCTGCCATTTCCCAGCGAGAAGTCAGTCCCTCCTAAAAATAACGCTAAGACGGGCGCCAAAAAAACTGTATTGGCACCACCATCCAAAAGTGATTTTAAAGACTACAACTTTGCCTGAGTCTGTTAAATCTTGGGAGCTCTGACCTGATAACCACGTTGCTTGTTTTTCTCTTTCTTTTTATTTTTTCCTGTTTTTTTTTTCCTTTCTCTTTCTTTCTTTCTCCCTCCCTCCCCTCCTTACTCCTTTCCTCCTTCCTTCCTTTTCAAGCAACTGTGCAGTCTCTGATCTCTGAAATAGCTCCATGAAGATTTGGGCTTCCGTGACCACATGTCCCACACGGAAGAAAATAATCTCATTTAGCTAATCCATGTAAACAGTGGCAGTGAAGCCAATTTTCTCTTTTAAGAGCTTGTCAAACAGTAAAATTACTTTGGGACATTTAAGATAGGCTCCTCTGAAAATAATTTCTGAAATTATCTTTCCTACGCTTGCTTTAAAGGAAATGTTGAGCACTGATTCCAAGAGAGGATCAGGATAAATTACAACATACTTATTTTTTTCTAATCAAAGCCTAAGGTAAGCCTGCAGTTGAACAGGAAGCAGTGAGTAGTTAATGACGACTACGCACCTCTGTCTTTCCTCTCACGTCTCCCTGCATGTCTTCAGGTGACATGATCTAAGTCGGCTCCCTTAACATTTAAGAGAATCTGGAATACACCCCTTACAAAGTTACCCCTTTGGGGATATTCCAACACTGCCCAGGCTGAATTACAGGGAAGCCAAAGTCTTCTACGAGCAAGACAAGGTCACCAGAAGACTGATCCCTTTATTGTGTCTTTATTGTGATAGCAAATAATTAATGAAAACTAATAAGAAAAGGCACAATTTATACGATCAAGGACCAAATAATTTTCTGCTTCCTGTAACTTTTTCTAATAATTTTTCCTTGCTTATCCTTACATTTTCTGGAGAAGGGAATGGCAATCCACTCTAGTATTCTTGCCTGGAGAATTCCATGGACAGAGGAGCCTACAAGGCCATGGGGTGGCAAAGAGTCCATGGGGTCGGAAAGAGTCAGACCCAACTGAGTGACTAACACTATCCTTACATTTAATTTAAAAAGAAACATACCTTTATAAGAGTAAAGCTTTTCTTTAAATTAAACAAACAAACAAAAATACCCTCTTCAGTATTCTTGCCTGAGAATCCCATAGACAGAGGCACCTGTCTACAGGCTACAGTTCATACAGTCAAAAAGAGTTGCACACAACGGAAGCGACTGAGCACAAAGAGATGAAATGAGGTAAAATTAAGGTAAAATGGGCTCTGATCCAACTTGACAAGTGTCCTTATAAGACGAGATCAGAAGAATGTCCACACAGAAGGATGACCACATGAGGACAGGGTGAAAAGGCAGTTATCTGCAAGCAGAGACACTCAGCAGGAATCAAACCCGCCAGGACCTTGATCTTGGACTTCCAGCCTCTAGAACTGCAAGCAGAGAACACAATTGTGTGATTTAAGCCACCCCGTCTGTGGTCCTTGTTATGGCAGCCTTAGCAAGGCAGATTCACTAGAAATCTGAGAAACCTACAAGACAATCCCATAGAACCATCCAGAAGGAGGGAGGGCAGATGAGTGTGAAGTAGGGATGAATAAGTGGAAGAGAGACACACAGGTTTAGGACTGTTCAGAGTTTCCCTGACAGTTATAGCCACAAGAATGGATAATACCATCAAGAGTGATGGTCAGTTTGATGAGCCATCTTGGCCAGCTTATGGTCTTCAAATACTCAAACACTCATCAAGATGCTATTCTGAAGGTGTTTTGTAGATGTGGTTAAAGTCCGTTATCAGTTGATCTTAAACAAAGGAGATGATCCTAGAGTACCTGGGTGGGCCTGGTCTAATCAGTCAAAGGGTCTTAACCACAAGGCATACAGCTTCTCTGAGAAAGAAGAGATTCCATGTTGGAAGTGTGTTCTGCCTCTCCTGACACCTATCCTCAGGGCTACAGACCTGACTGGCCACCCCCACAATCACCTAAGCCAAGTCTTTGTAGTAAACCCCTCCACACACACACATATATCCCCTACTGGTTCTGCTTTTCTGGTTGAATCCTGACTAATATGAAGAGAGTGCAAAGAAAGCTAAGAAGGCTCAGGAAAAGATGATTATTTAGGACACATCAGGAAAGAGGAGCCTGTGATGGAGACTGACAAGAAACCCATTGTGTGTGGAAGGAAGTCAAGGAGAAGGTGAGATTGGTCCAGTACGTGGAATCCCCATGGACTTTGAGGGACAGCCAGCCTGAGACATCACCTGGGACGTGAGACCTACACGTCTGAGAGACGAGCATCAGGGAGGAAACTCAAGTGCTCTGATTGAGTAACAGATGGACGACACCAAAGCGATGGGCAGGGGTTATTCCTCCAAGAGGTTTACCCAAGACAGACAGGAGGAAGAAAGGACGTTAGCTAAGGGAACATAATCTGTTAAATGGGTATGTGGAAACATACCCATGGGCTTTCCACATGGCTCCAGTGGTAAAGAATCCTCCTGCTAAAGCAGGAGACACAAGAGATGCAGGTTTGACCCCTGGGTCGGGAAGATCCCTTGGAGAAGGAAATGGCAACCCACTGCAGTATTCTTGCCTGGAGAATCCCATGGACAGAGGAGCCTGTCTGGCTACAGTCCATGGGGTCACAAGAGTTGGACACAACTTAGCAACTAAACCACCAACCACCACACAGCTTTACCAGCCTGACATATATTGCTGCTGCTGCTGCTAAGTCGCTTCAGTCATGTCCAACTCTGTGTGACCCCATAGACGGCAGCCCACCAGGCTCCCCGTCCCAGGGATTCTCCAGGCAAGAACACTGGAGAGAATTGCCATTTCCTTCTCCAATGCATGAAAGTGAAAAGGGAAAGTGAAGTCACTCAGTTGTGTCCAACTCTGTGTGACCCCATAGACTGCAGCCCACCAGGTTCCTCCATCCATGGGATTTTCCAGGCAAGAGTACATATATTAGGTGTTCATTAAATGTTAATCATTTTCACCAAGAGAGGAGACAGCCATATGTGTTGGAAGTTGTGGTTAGGCTGGGAAAAGGAATATAAGGTACCAGAGGTGGGGCTGCCTGGCAATGTCCCAGGCGTGGGCTGGGTGGGCATCATAGCATTCACTGCAGGTGACCTGCACAGGAGAGGTGAAGCGAACACGGGGTTAGGACCCTGAGGATCACCATGGGCACCCCAGGGTGTTGGTGGGACCCAAGAACATGAATCAGGGGCTGAGGTAAGACCTTCCTGAGCCAGAACCACAAACTCCTTTACCTGGAGAGAGGGAGGCTGCAGTGCTTAAATTTTAAGGTGTTCACAGTGAAAGGTTACAGAACCCTAACACTGGGCAACTGTAGTAGTTGCTACACATTAAAGGAGGAAAATCCTTGAAACATTAGATGATCTTCAGAAGATACTGGATGACATTCCAGGTGCTGAAGGAAGAGCCATTTGTAAGGCAGGTCTACAAGCAGTCAATGCTTCTTCCACAATCCTCACATCCTCCCAGGTCTGAGATGGCCATCCCAGACCTGTGCCTGCCCCACCATCCGAGCATCTGAATTCCATCTCTAGGGTGATTTCCTAGATGACTCAACCAGGACCCTTAGGCAAGTTCAATATTTTAAAATAACATCCTTTTCAAAAGTGATCCTCCATCTTTTCAAGTGACACTGTTCAGCCAAGGTCAATCACAAAAGCCACACTTGAACTCCACCCTCTGGTTCTGCTCTAAGTTCTGATGAGCACACGGCGTCTGATGCCTGGCTCCAACCTTCAGTCCTTTCTTCTCCTTTGCAAAATAAACCCAAATCCATCAAGTTTTCTTCTGAGGTTTTATTTTTCAATTCTCTGGCCCTGTATCAGTCTGAACAAATTCTAAATGCTTCTTAATGCTCTTTGCTATAGATTTAAGCCAACTATTGTTTTGATATTTGGCTTTCCAAGATGATAATAGAACTCTTCGCTCCTCATTTACTATCAAATGGAGTGGGCAGATGCATAATATTATTACATGAACTCTATAACTCTTTTTGCATTTTTAGCTGAATTTATCCCCTTTTCACAAACTTTAGTCTTGGATGTCTTTGAGATAGACATATTTAGCTTATATTTATATTTCTTTGTATTTATCTTAAAAATTCTAGTCAATCTACAGTGACTCTTTTTTCTTTCTGACATGTCTAATGCTCCCCATGGAGTTATCTTTTCACATATTTTAGGATTCTTTATTCTTTTTAATCCTAGACTGCAGGGCTATACAAGGAGTTATAGAGCAACTTAAAAAGCCCTCTCAAACTCAAAACTTCAAGTTCTCTTTCAAGTGACAGTAACGTGTATCTGTTTCACTCAAGCACCTAAGTATGATGGAGTAGGAACAGAGTGGGTTTGCTCCTGGCATCCCCTTTCTCTGTAACAATGTTTTATTGTAAAACAACAGCCTCTGTAGCAAAGATCTCCTAGAAATTTTAATTATAGTTTAGAGTACAGCTGTCTTTTCTTTTCTCTTGGTTACTATAATCTTCTCTCTAATGGAGAGTAGCCCTGCAATTACTAAGGATTTGGAAGAACAATTTGCTTGTAAAATATTACTTCTGTAGCCTGTACTCATCACTGATAGAAGTCCAGTGGAAGGCAATAAGCAATTGTGGAAAGCAAGGTCACCAAGCTAGAGACACTAATTGTAGGTGAAAAGAGCTTTATAATATGTATTTGGAGGCTTAAAAGATGGTTTTCAGTTCTGTAGCACAGATGAGGATAAAAGAGGTGACATTCCCAAGTCAGAGAGAGAGAGAAATGAAACAGGTATTTGAAAGATTCATGCTACTGCAGATTCTGTCTTTAAAGTTCATAATAAATAAACAGCATGTTTCAAAACTAAAGTCAAGATCAAAAAAAAAAAAAAAAAGTTCTTCATCCTTTCTATGCCTCTAAGTAGAGTGACTTGCATCCTTCCTTTATTCACAGGAACGTCTCATCTTCATATTCACTCTTAAATGTGCAGCTGAAAACCATGAAGTCTCCCAGGAAGGGAAATTTCTCAAAGGGTATCCAAACAATGGTAGGATTTCTGTTTTCTCTTGCTTCCTTTGTTATGAGAGGCCAAAATAGAAATCACTTCACTTTCCAGAAAATTAGCATATATGCAGATATTTAGGTATTTATTATTGGAAGCTGACTTCAATGCGCCCACAAAAGAACAATAAAAAGAAAGCTCCAGTTCCCACGGTGGGGGATAAAAAGCAAAACAATTTTTGGAAACCTCCAGCACCCATACTTTAGGAGCCAAATACTAGATGGTTTCGGTACCAAAGTGAGCAGCATTCTAAACAAATAAGATGGCATGTCAGTACTACAAGGCTCACATGTGGGTACTTAAATAGTATACTGGATTTGCTTCATAAACCATAACATCATTCTGATGAGTCACAGGAAATCCCGAATTCTCTTCAGGGCATGGGCATGAATTTTACCTAAAGAAATATTTGCAAGGGCAAAACAAAGTGCTCCAAACTGGTGCAGGCAATCAGGCAAAAGGCCAGGCAGTTGGACTAGTTTCCTTTCCAGGAGACACCGACTTTGTCCCTTGCAGGGACACCCCATGATCTCCATCCGAAGGGCCTTCTGCAGGGATTTGGGGCGCAGGGGAGGGTCACCCTTAAACCTTCAAGTCACCTCTGGTCCCTTGGATTCGTCCTGGGCGAACCTCGAGTCCCACAGCAAAACGTCTCCCAGGAAATCTCACTTCGAAGAGGCCGCCCTCTGAGCCTCTCCCGAGCCCTGACGGAATGGGGTCCCCACTACCCGGCTGGCATCCCTCCGCGCGTCCTGGTGACCAGCCCGACCCTCCCTCCGGCTGCGGCCACTGTAGCGCCGGGACCCCGCGCTCACCGGATGATCACGAACATGACCAGCGAGTTGCCCACCAAACCCACGACGAACACCACGGAGTAGACAGCCGTGATGATGACCAGGATGACCGGGGAGATGTGAGCTGGCTCCAGCAGCACGTCCTCCGAGCCCGCGCTGCCGTTACCGTCCGGCTCTGCCCAGCCCGGGAACCAGCCGCTGCCGTTGGGGGGCAGGCAGGTGCTCGGGGAGCAGGTGGGGCCCGGCTCACCGCGGAAGATCTGGACTGGGGGCTCCATGTCCGGCGGCTGCGGCAGCGGGACGAGGACAGGCGGCACCTGCGGGGGCAAGAGAACCGACTGGACCCGAGAAGCGAACTTTGGCAGCGTCCGAGCCAGCGCGCGAGCGCGGCGGTGCCGGGGCCTGGGACCCGCTGATACCCACCTCGGCCGGAAGACCCCAGGGAGGCACAGGGGCACGGACCTCTCTCTGGGTGCCACCCCGGCCAGCAGACGCGCCGCGGGTACCAGGAGGGGCGGAGAGCTCACCGTCCTTTCCCCTGGTGCCTGAAATCCCCCACCCTTTCCTAGGCACGGCTCCCGGGAGGAACTGTCCCCAGTCTGCGGCCCGGAGACCCCAGGGACAAGAGACCCCTGGAGCGCAGAGCCCTCGCTGCCAAGGACCGCGCTTCGAAATCCCAAGGCTCACCTCCGGCTCGGGAGATGAGCGCAGCGGAACAGCGATGCTGGACCGCGCGGAACCCAGCGTTCCCGAATCCCACTCGCGGGTCGCCGTGCATCCGCAGCCCCGCGCCGCTGGCTCTCAGACCCGGACCCCACGCTCTGGCCGCGGACGCCGCCCCCCAACCCCCGAGCGCGTCCCCGCCACTCCGCGCGCGGCTCCCACGACCGGCGGCAGCTGAACACGGCTGGACGCCGCGAGTGCGCGCGAGCCCCAGACATCCCTCCTCTCCCGACCCCGCCCCTGCCGCCCCGCCTACCCGGCTGCGCGCCCCCTGCCCCGCGCCCTCCGGCTCACCCGAAGCACAGCCTCCATCCATGGCCCCTGGCCTCCCCGGCGCTTGACTGTGAACCGCTGGGCGATTCAGACTTAGGGTCAAGAAGGGTGCGCCTGTCCAGTGCGAGTGGACATCAGGGTTACTCACAGTGTTTCTAGAACTGCTGCCGGCCTAGTTCTCAGAACACGTCTGCTTTTGGGTGAGGAGGAAAATGGTAATTTTATGTGAGTGACCCGTCCAAATACAGTAGCAAAATGATCCAATTAGAATAAGACCAGACCACACGGTTTTAATGGTTGATTTTGACCACCCAATGCGAAGAGCCGACTCACTGGAAAAGACTCTGATACTAGGAAAGATTGAGGGCAGGAGGAGAAGAAAATGACAGAGGATGAGATGGCTGGATGGCATCACTGACTCACGGACTTGAATTTGAGCAAACTCCGGGAGATAGTGAAGGACAAGGAAAGCTGGCGTGCTACAGTTCATGGAGTGGCAAAGAGCCGGACACCACTGAGCGACTGAACAGCAACAAATACATAAATAGAATATTCTGTCCCTTTCATTCTCCTGGATGCACGGGATGCACCCTGCGGTACCAGCTGTATGTCCTGCTGTCAGCTGCCGAAGAGAAGACGCAGCCCTCCCCAGGCCAGGCCACAGTGTGGGTGCAGGTCGGTGACAGGGTCCTTTCTCCCACGTTAGCCTCGAAAGCCATCACATTCCCTCACAAAGGCAGCTTTTCTCTGACACCTCCAAGAGCCTGAGCCCCAAAGAGAAATCCCATCCTCGTTCCTCCGCATGACTCTGCCAGTGCCAGGAACAGACTCTGCTGGTGAGAAAGGCCCTCAGCACAGTGGCCAGAGGGTAAGAAAGCAGGAGTCAGGCGCTGTGATGAGACCCTTAGGGAGACTGGGAAAGTCTGGCTCTCCCAGCTGGTGTTGGAAGGCAGATGCCAGGAGACCAAGGTACCGGAGTGTACTGAGTGGACTCCTGTCTAAGACTGACTGATCTGGACACAAACAGAGCCCACTGCTGCTGCCCTGGCTTGTATCTGCGCCCATACCTGGGCATTCACGGCCCAGACAGTCATCCCACCCATCGACGGGCAGCAGAAGGGAGCTCCCACCTCTTCTGTGACACAATGACCCCCCAAAAGAGATACACCCCCCAGAGTTGTATCCCAGCCTGGAAATGTGCAGCTCTTCTGAGAAATGTGATGTGAGCCCAACTGTATCCCTTCAACCCTGGTGTCCTCAGAGGTTTGAAAATGTTTTATCACATCTTGTTCTTGTTCAGTCACTCAGTCGTGTCTGACTCTGACCCCATGGACTGTAGCCCGCCAGGCTCCTCTATCCATGGAATTCTCCAGGCAAGAATACTGGAGTGGGTTGCCGTTTCCTGCTCCAGGGCATCTTCCCAACCCAAGGATCGAACCTGTGTCTCTTGTGTCTCCTGCACTGGCA
This sequence comes from Bos grunniens, assembly GCF_055505025.1. Classification (NCBI taxonomy): domain Eukaryota; kingdom Metazoa; phylum Chordata; class Mammalia; order Artiodactyla; family Bovidae; genus Bos; species Bos grunniens. Next base: position 60,648,818 of record NC_141178.1, on the reverse strand, counting down.
GGTGGATTCTTTACCACTGCAAATCAGTGTCATGCACTGTCATAACACAAAGGCATCTTAGTGAGCCCCATACCTGCGTGTCATACACATGACTTTCCTGTGGTCATGGAGCAGGGGCTTAAACCTGAAACGTTTAATCTCTACAACTCTGAAACTCTTGATCAAATTGAATCCACAGAGTTGAAACTCTAGTGCCAATCCCACATCAGGCACCAGGTAATGGAGTGATAGTTTCAAGGGAGAACAAGAATGTCAGGAACAACCATGACTGCTGCTGTACAGCTTAGCAGTAAGGACATTGGGGGCTGGCTGACAAAGGCACTGTCCTTCCTTGAGGAACTGACTGACTCCAGGTTTGAAGGGAAACTGGTTTCCCAGGGTCTGAGGGACTTCTGGCTTTCTGTCTTGCCCTTGAATGGCCAGAGTAGGGGAGCCAGGCAGGACCCCTCAGAGTGTGGCCAGGGCCTCTCACAGACACAAAACCTTGCCACCCCCTGCCTCACTCACTCAACCTCACCAAATCCACCGTTCTGTTTGCAAAGAGTGAAAAACATTTTGACTTAATAAATATTCCTAATGATATTACTGGTGATGTTCCCCATATACTGTCTGGCATCTACAAAACACATATTAACTAAATGAATTAAGAATATGTCATATTTCACATACAGCACAAGGAACTCTGCTCAAAACTATGTGGCAGCCTGGATGGGAGGGGAGTTTCGGGAAGAACGTGTGTGTATGTGTGTGTGTGTGTGTGTGCTCAGTCGTGTCTGACTCTTTGCGACCCCACAGACTGTAACCCACCAGGCTCCTCTGTCCATGGGATTTTCCAGTCAAGAATACTGGAGTAGGTTGCCATCCCCTTCTCCAGGGGATCTTCCCAACCCAGGGACTGAATCCACATCTCCTGCATCTCCTGCATTGGCAGGTGGATTCTTTACCACTAGCACCACCATGGATATATGTATATGTATGACTGAGTCCCTTTGGTCTTCACCTGAAGATATCACAGCATTGTTTATTGGCTATACCCCAATACAAAATAAAACATTTAAACTGATTAATTAATTTCTTAAAGAATATGGCATACTTCACAGTAAAAAAGCAAATGCAGATGTGTGGGCTTGGAAACAGAAAAGATGCTAATGGAAGGTTAGCATGAATTTGAAAGGTAGTGTTAACTCGAGACAGTAATTATATTTGATTAGCATTTTCTTTCCCTTTTTCTTACATAAGTCTTCAAGCAAAATTATAAGCAAAGTGGCGGAAGTCAAGGGATAACAAATCTAGAGAAAATGGGTTAGTGGATTCCTTTGTAGCCTATGAAGCATCGTGCACTTTTAAGATCAATGAACTCACCAAACTTAAAAAAAACTTAGCAGTTCATGACTCCAAAGAGTTCAGACTCAGATCAAGCTTTGTATTTGGAGGCAGTGCTTGCCAAAAATGTTTCTCATTTTGCAATCAATTTCATGATGATTTGGTTAGCACTCAGAGTCAGGAAACAAAAATCCCCTGAGTGGAGAAGCCATAATGGCTCCTGAATCTAATAATACCATCTCTGCTGACTCCTTTGTCTTATAAGATCTCCTCCAATTTCTAGCATTTTTAAAGCATGTGCCATTAAAATTAAAAACTTCTAGACTGCACCCAAAGAAAGAGTGATGTTTTAAAGGACTATCAAAGCCTAGTTCTACAAGCTACCAAAAAAAAACAAAAAAAAACAGTTTTTGAATAATCTACCCTTGCTGCTGCTGCTGCTGCTGCTAAGTCGCTTCAGTTGTGTCCGACTCTGTGTGACCCCATAGATGGCAGCCCACCAAGCTCCCCCGTCCCTGGGATTCTCCAGGCAAGAACACTGGAGTGGGTTGCCATTTCCTTCTCCAATGCATGAAAGTGAAAAGTGAAAGTGAAGTCACTCAGTCGTGTCCAACTCTTAGCGACCCCGTGGACTGCAGCCCACCAGGCTCCTCCGTCCATGGGATTTTCCAGGCAAGAGTACTGGAGTGGGGTGCCATTGCCTTCTTGGAATCTACCCTTAGAAAGGGGTAATTATAAGAATATTTTGGGTGACACAAGGTGAATCCTCTTTGACTTCATTTCTGACCTCCCCCCATTCCCCAGCTTAATAGGATAGTTGAACAGCAGAAGCAGTAGGTAAAGAGATGCAAGTAAATAAAATTAGATCCAACATATAAATATTTTCAATAAAACAGCAAAGTTTGAACCCAGTTTTATTAGAAAAGTACAGTTTTTCTTTCTGATTTCAAAATCTATGCAGCATATTAAAAGATCATAGGCTTCCTAGGTGGCCCAGTGGTGAAGAACGCACCTGCCAAAGCAAGAGACAAGGGTTCTGTCTCTGGGTGGGGAAGATCCCCTGGAGGAGGAAATGGCAACCCATTCCAGTATTCTTGCCTGGAGAATCCCATGGACAGAGGATCCTGGCGGACTACAGTCCACTGGGTCACAAAGAGTTGAACATGACTTAACAGCTAAACAACAGCAATAACAATATAAAAATTTGTACAAGCCTTTGATTCTGTCAGAGTACTTCCCATGATAATATCTCACTTGGTCATGATAACTTCCTTCTGCTTCATGCAGAATAACCCTGTCTGTATTTTATAATTAAAAGCAGGCTTTGAGGGGTTAAGTTGCATAACCGCACTCATTTAATAAGAAAAGGTACTAGGAACAGGATTGTTCCTTTAAATCCCACCCTGTGATCTTTTCACCGTCCCAGTTTGCACAGCTACTGTAGTTTGAATGAAAGCAGAGATGAGTCACACAAGTAAAATTAAAATGTGAGCAGAATGTCAAGTGTTTACTCTGACATTGAAGCATGAGCTGTGGCTTCGTTGTCCGCTATGCAAGAGGTGGTTAATCTATTTTATGAGATGGAGATAAATACAATGGAAATTATGTTGAAAAATTACACCAATGTTCGTAGGTTGAACTCCCCTTTAAAGGGTTATATTCAGACAACTAAAGCAGAAGGAAGGTAGACTGATCAATTCCACAGTCGATTCAAAGAAAGATACTGAATAAGTGAAGACTGCACATACGTTAATTCTGGGAAAAATAATGGATATGAACAAGATTACATAGCACATATGAAAGAAATACAATTATTTATAATTACTGAAATAAATAGAGTGATTTATCATTTAGTTGGTAAAAATTAAGAAAATATCATTTATAGTTAAAATGGACAATGATTTTATTCATTTAAAAAGGTTGTTACTTGCTTATACATTCGGTTCAGTTCAGTCACTCAGTCGTGTCCAACTCTTTGCGGCCCCATGGACTACAGCACACCAGGCTCCCCTGTCCCTCACCAAATCCCAGAGCTGGCTCAAACTCAAGTCCATCGAATTGGTGATGCCATCCAACCATCTCATCCTCTGTTGTCTCCTTCTCCTCCTGCCTTCAATCTTTCCCATACATTTACATGGACCAAAACTCAGAACTATTTACAAAGGTATTGTAAGTAGTCTTATCTCTGTTTTCCACATCCAACTCCCATCTCATATAAGTAAATTTTTTTCATTTCCTTTGTATTTTGAGGGTGTGCCTTTATGCACGTGCAATTAAATTGCTTTCTCTACATTTTTACACAGAAAAACTCAGTCATTGTTCTGCACCATGTGGTTTTCATGTAACAGTATATACTATAGATAGTGCTATGTCAATACATAGTTTTCTCATTCTCTTTAAAATAATCCAACTTTTTCAGAGCATTTCATTTCATGGAACTATCAGCTTGTGTAACTAGTCCTTCTCAAAGAGAAATTTGGATTGTTTTAATCTCCCGCTGTCACAATCTCTCCAAGTCAACAGTTGTTTTACATTTTTATAGACATTGCAAACAATTATGTATCAATTTTTGATCTGATGGTTAGTTTCTTTTGTGAAGAAAAGTATTAAATTACTCATTCCAGTTTAATTTCAAGAAAATTGCATATAAATTAATGTGTCTTGTTTGGGATGACAAGTACACACTGCTGTATTTTAAATGCATAACCAACAAGGACCTACTGTACAGCACAGGAAACTCTGCTCAATGTCACATGGCGGTGTGGATGGGAGGGGAGTTGAGGGGAGAACGGACACGTGTATAGGTATGGCTGAGTCCCTTTGCTGTCCACCTAAAACTATCATAACATCGTTAATCGGCTATACTGCAATGCAAAATAAAAAGTTCAAAGTTAATTAATTAACGTTTCTCTAACAGTTATTCGGTGGAACTTTGGCCCTTGAGAAGTTTAGTGTACCCAAGTTTCAAAGGAGGCACCTCAGAGACACGGGCCCTAGTGCTGCTATGAATCGTGCTCAGCGCATGTTCTGAGTCAAATGACTGACACTTGTTTTAGGCACACTTGCTGATGATCCTGCCTTTTCTTTTCTGGCAGAGACAGTAATATAAATTTAGTTATGGAATAACATTAGTTTTTTCTTTTAAATATGTAAAATTCCTCAAGTGAGAAGATAGAAAATTAATTCCATATATGTAGCTTTTAGAATAAAGCAAAGGCATGAAATTGACTTCCAGTGTGCAATATAAAATATAATGGTATTAATACATAGATTATAGGGTGAGACTGAAATCTCCTATCTCTCTTCATTTCTCTGTCTAGAATTGTTGACAAATCAACTTTCTAAATTATCATACATATGCAAGTATCTAATCACATTTTTAGATTTATGAGACAAAAGTGAGTTGCTATAAGCTTAAAGCGATGTCATTAAGAAAGAAGGAAAAAGGGAAGAAAGAGGGAAATAAAGAGGGAAGAAGGAAGGAAGAAAGAGAATATATTGAGATATAAAATTATGCTTATACCAACAATATTACCATTTTTCAAAAAATATTAGAGCATTGTTCCTTTTATAATTTCATTCAGAAACTTTCCTACACATAGAGATAGTGAATGTTTAAAATTCAAATGTCCTTTTGGTATTTGGAAATAGTTTGACAGTGTCTTTGTTTTGTACCTATCTGTTCGTGAATTTTGTTGCTGTTGTTTTTGTTGGCCACACGGCATGTGGGATCTTAGTTCCAGTTCCCCAACCAGGGATTGAACCCACGCCCCTGCATTGGAAGTGCGGAGTCTTAACCACTGGTTTGCCCAGGAAGTCCCTGTACTTATTTATAATGAAAGGCTGACTACGTCACATTAGAGTCACTGCTCTTTTCTCTGAGCCCTTTGTGGATATTGTCATATCGCTACTGCTTCCTGGGCTCCAGTGTCTGTAAATCACATCAGCTGTTGGTCCAAGTATCACTGCTTTGCAGACATCTGTCTTTGCTTTTTGCCTGCTTTCTAAGATCTTTGTCTTTGCTCTTTCAGTTCTTTAACTACAATTATCAATTGCACAATTGATATAACAGCTATAATTACTCAGCAGGCTGCTTTCCCCCCAAATCCTGCTGAGAATATTGTGTTCCTCTTGACTATGAGTCTGTATGTCTTTCAACAATTTTTAACTTCTCAGCCATTCTTTCCTGAAATATTACATCTTCCCTTTCTGTGTTCATTCCTTCTCAAATATAGAGTGTCTCTTAGACTCCCCATTCTCCAGGTCTCTTAACCTCCCCAACACGTTTTCCTCATCTCTTCGTGCTATATTATAGGTATTTCAAGTCACTTTTCTCATTTACTAATTTCCTCTAAGATGTGTCCAATCTGCTCTTTGAATGATCCACTGAGCATTTAATTTCAAGAATTACTTTTTTCTATTTTGCAAGTTTCTATTACATCATAGGGCTTCCCTGGTGGCTCAGACAGTAAAGAATACGCCCGCAATGCAGGATACCCAGGTTCTATCCCTGGACTGGGAAGATCTCCTGGAGAAGGGAATGGCTACCCACTGCAGTATTCTTGCCTAGAGAATTCCATGGACAGAGGAACTTGGCAGGCTTCAGTCCATGGGGTTGCAAAGAGTCAGACACAACTGAAGCAACTTAGCACACATGCACACATGCTGTATAAACATTTTTCTTTCTGGATTTGCCTTGGAATTCTTGACACTTTTGCATTTTAGCTGCTCTCAACTCTGTTCCACTGCCAGTCGACTGTTGTTTGTAATTGCAGTTTAAAAATTAGCAGGTAAAAAAAAATTAGCAAGTAATATACCATTTTTTCAAGGTAATCAATAAATTGACCGGGATGTTAAATTCAAGTCTACTGCTGATTCCTCCAGGGCCATTCATCTTTGGCATTTAACACCACCTGCCTATGCAGGAAATTAAGCATTGTCCTTTCCTCGACTATAAGTGTTTTCTTTTAATGGTGATATAAATCGAGTGATTGCAGAGAAATAATAAATTACAAAGAAAAGAAAAATGGGCCTGAATGTGTGGCTTTTTGTGACTACCTGGCTTTTTTCAACCAAGTGTGATGAAGTGAAGGATTAATGTAATGAAGCAAAAATGTGATGCTTTTTATTAATATGCAATCAGTCTTGAGCTCTTGGGTTTCTGAGACATTTCTTTTTCCTTTGATGGAAATAAACAGATTATACAATGTATGACTTTCAATAGCCATTTTATTTTGCTTTCATTAATCTGGTTGGTGTCAAAGAAAAGTTAGAAAATGCTATAGCTTTTGCTTTTCCTTGGCCTTTCATATTTCATGTAGAGCATTGCTGACACATTTTGTAGTGATGAATATCATGTCATGTGAATGTGGCTTCTGGATTGAAGCAACAGCGTTAAACTACTTGGATTTTTGGAGAATGCAAACATGAAGGGAGCTTGTTGACAAGCAAATACCGTGTTTGCTACTGTAGTGCTCTAATATGCCGAGATAATCAGTTTGATTAAATGAGAACACAAGGGAACAAGGGCAGATCTAGTTAAAATTCCAGTGTGAACTGTGAATTCCTTTTCCCGTGTGCTCCTCTCTTCATGATCACGGCTGCACAGACACCTGCTTCTTGCTGTCCCCCTGCCCCCAGGTGGTTCAGGGTGTCCTAAATTTGGTGACATCTCCGTCTTCTACCCACTTTCCCTACCCTCTTCCTTAGTCCACCCATTTTGCTCTCCAAGCACTCAGTCAAGACTCATCCCAAAAGTAAGATGTCTCTCCAAACCTACAGGATATCATTCGATGGGCACCTGCTTTCCTTTATGTATTTATTTTGGCCGCACAACATGGCTTGCAGGATCTTAGTTCCGCAACCAGGGATTGAACCCAGGGCCCCCTCAGTTAAAGCACAGAATCCTCACCACTGGATCGCCAGGGAATTCAGCACCTGCTTCAAATCTTGACTTGTCATAATAAAGAGCACCTTATTGTTTGGACTCCATTCTTGTTAGTTTGTGTAGGTGTTTCAGACCTGAAGGATGAAACAAGGATTTTCCCTGGGAAAATCCACAGACCTCTGAGATGGTAACAACAGCTAACATCATCACCAGCACTTTAAGCATGATCAGAGCTGAGCAAGGCTATGGAAGGGTGCACTGGAGAGATACTTGAGCAGAGAAGAGACTGGCACTGCAGCCACCCACTGGGTACCTCAAGCCCCTAATGTGTACATGGATGTGTGACCCCTGGCAGGTACCCTAGGCACCAAATGGAATTGGAGACTGACCACATGAAAGCAGGTGCCTAAGCCAGGCTTGATCAGCTTCACAGTGTGCTGTGGGACTTTGTTCTTGTGGTTCTTAGATGAGGAGTAAATCAGTCTCATAACAAATGACAGCTAATGTGTGAAACAGTGAAAGTGCTAGCTGCTCAGTCAAGTCCAACCCTTTGTGACCCCATGGACGGTAGCCCACCTGGTTCCTCTGTCCATGGAATTCTCAAGGCAAGAATACTGGAGTGGGTAACCATTCCCTTCTCCAGGGGATCTTCCTGACCCAGGGATTGAATCCTCATCTCCTGCATTACAGATAGATTTTTAACCATCTGAGCCACCAGGAAAGCCCCAAAATCACTTCCAAAAAAGCCATCTATCTTCCATGTACCTCTACTCAGTAGATTTGTCCTATCTCTGAGATCCCCAGCTTAGATCCCTGCTCTCCACCTACTCACAAGTTTTCATACATGGACATGCTCTCTAGTGAATGGACGCAACTGTTAAATAAACCGTTTCCCATTTGAGCATGTGTGAGAAACAAGTACTTTATCCAAGTCTCTGTGCAGTGTGTGTTTTAAGTGCCTTACAAACATTTATAGTACAGCAACTACAAAGCTTTGACACTTGAAAGCAACCAGACCTCCCCTGGTTGAGTTAACAATAACTAAGACTTTGACCTTCCTTTGAGATAATGAGGTCTGATTGTCTAGGACACCTTAGGAACAGAGTTATTCCTCACTGCAGGGGCAGTGTTCCTGTGAAAGAGACAGGGAGTTTCTTTGTCTTATGAACCTGCTCGTGATTTCTATGACTCTCCCAGTTAAAGCTAACACAATAGAAAGCCGTCCCTCTCCTGCCTTCTAAGGCGGGGAGAGCATCTTTCCAGCAGTACTGCTGTTTCTCTCTTGACACATTCAGATAGCCCCACAACATTCCCGTGCCAGCTGATCCCAACAGCTGACACGTACGCATCCATAGTTCATGTTGTAATATAAAATATGTTTAAAGCACGAGGTACTTTGTACGTTTCCACGTACATGTAAGATCTCTAACAGCACATGCAAGACCATGAGTCTGTTTCCATCTTCCCATCCTTCCCCTCCAACCCTCTGCCACGTGCTGCCCATTCAGTGTTCCACCAGTTAACAGACCCAGGGCAGATGTCACACAGGCAGCTGCTGCCCAGCAACATGGGCATGACAGCCATGGTGCCACAGAAGAGGAGCACGGGATTCCAGGTGCACACAGTCTGCCAAGAGACCAGATGGGGCGGCAGGCAGATACTGACTCCTGTGTGCACGTCAGGGCATCTGACAGGCATCTCTGGTTGGTGGGAAACCATGAATAGCTCATTATTGCCCATCGGCCACAGCATAATAAATATGTCTTGGAAAACAGGGAACACGGCATAAGAGAGATGTCTTCAAATCGTCGCTGCTTGTATTTCTAAAGTTCCTTCCTTCCTGAAACTTGAGGGTCTACCCAGCACCTGAAAACCCTCCATCCTGCTCCTGGAGCTTGTGGCTCAAGGCAGATACTTCCTATAGTTGCCAGCACCATTGACTCACATGCAGCAGCAGCAGCTAAGTTGCTTCAGTCTTGTCCGACCCTGTGTGACCCCATAGATGGCAACCCACCAGGCTCCCCCATCCCTGGGATTCTTTAGGCAAGAACACTGGAGTGGGGTGCCATTTCCTTCTCCAATGCATGAAAGTGAAAAGTGAAAGTGAAGACGCTCAGTCGTGTCCGACTCTTAGCGACCCCATGGACTGCAGCCTACCAGGCTCCTCCATCCATGGGATGCTCCAGGCAAGAGTACTGGAGTGGGGTGCCATGAGTCATTATTTATTCACAAGGTTGTTCATCCCAGGCATTCACCTACTATGTGCCAGATGCAATGCTGCCTCCTGGCAAAAGATTAACACATCATGGGGAAATAACCACGTTAACTGACAAAGAGGTGAGGGCGGTGCCTTCATGGGGAAATAACCACGTTAAGTGATGAAGGCAGTGACTGCAAATGCAGGCATGTCCCAGGCTCCTCAGGCCTGTTGTGTAAGGTGGGGGTTCAGAGGCGAGGTGCTGGTAGTCAGGCTGCATCTGGAAGGGCAGGGGGAGCTCTGCCCAGTAGAGATTCAGAGGAAAGAGTTCAGGGATACCAAGCACGGGGCAGGGTCTGGGAATGAGTGAAGCTGGAGAAGAGCAGAGTCTTACTGTGTGAAGAGGGCAGAGGGGCAGGTACTAAGAAGAGGGGGGAGGATGGCTGTGAGTACAGGCTGCATGGGATCCAGGTCCTCACAGCACCACTAAGGCCCTGCAGCTTGTTCCTCCTAAACGAGGTCATCGGAGCCTCTGTGAGCACCAGGTCTGGGGCACTGTTTGAGCTGCATGGCTCAATAAATGTCAGCTCTCCCCGGATGTGAGTGTTCTTCAAGGTGGGTCTTCTGGGCAGTCTTCCTCACTAGGCTGTTTGTTTGGTTTGGGTTTTGTTCTAGGTGATGTGGAGCCCATTCAAACAAAAATGGAGTTTATTAGGATAAGGTCAGCAAGTAACGCTGAGCCCCCGAGGGGTGGGTTCTGGGGTCGGAAACCAAGGCTGCCCTGTCTGCTCCCGGGACCAGAGGACCAGACATCGGCCGTTTTCTCAGGGATTCTCCCATATATTCTCCCTGTGAACCTGACTCTCTGGCCCCTCACATCCACCCTGCACAAAACCAGTGTGTTCTCCAGAATGAGACCCTAAACAGAACAAGCCACTGCTTCACACCTTCCAGTCACCTCTAGCTGCCTACACACTATATTTCTTCCATCAAATCTCTTGCACACAACTTCTATATCTTTCCTCTATCATTTTCATTGGATGTGGAGGGTTTTTTTTATGGATCCATCTTCCTCACTTTTCTGTTTAAAGGCAAGAATTAGACACTATACCTTTGTATTCTTACAGACCAGTTGAGTGAATGGAAGAGATAGCTTTTAAGTGACATCTGATTCAATTCAGTTCAGTTGCTCAGTCGTGTCTGACTCTTTGCAGCCCCATGAATCGCAGCACGCCAGGCCTCTCTATCCATCACCAACCCCCGGAGTTCACTCAGACTCATGTCCATCGAGTCAGTGATGCCATCCAGCCATCTCATCTTCTGTCGTCCCGCCCCCAATCCCTCCCAGCATCAGAGTCTTTTCCAATGAGTCAACGCTTCACATGAGGTGGCCAAAGTACTGGAGTTTCAGCTTTAGCATCATTCCTTCCAAAGAAATCCCAGGGCTGATCTCCTTCAGAATGGACTGGTTGGATCTCCTTGCAGTCCAAGGGACTCTCAAGAGTCTTCTCCAACATCACAGTTCAAAAGCATCAATTTTTTGGTGCTCAGCTTTCTTCACAGTCCAACTCTCACATCCATACATGACCACAGGAAAAACCATAGCCTTGACTAGACGGACCTTTGTTGGCAAAGTAATGTCTCTGCTTTTGAATATGCTATCTAGGTTGGTCATAACTTTCCTTCCAAGGAGTAATCATCTTTTAATTTCATGGCTGCAGTCACCATCTGCAGTGATTTTGGAGCCCAAAAAAATAAAGTCTGACACTCTTTCCACTGTTTCCCCATCTATTTCCCATGAAGAGATGGGACCAGGTGCCATGATCTTCGTTCTCTGAATGTTGAGCTTTAAGCCAACTTTTTCACTCTCCTCTTTCACTTTCATCAAGAGGCTTTTCAGTTCCTCTTCACTTTCTGCCATAAGGGTGGTGTCATCTGCATATCTGAGGTTATGGATATTTCTCCCAGCAATCTTGATTCCAGCTTGTGCTTCTTCCAGCCCAACGTTTCACATGATATACTCTGCATAGAAGTTAAATAAGCAGGGTGACAATATACAGCCTTGACATACTCCTTTTCCTATTTGGAACCAGTCTGTTGTTCCATGTCCAGTTCTAACTATTGCTTCCTGACATGCATACAGGTTTCTCAAGAGGCAGGTCAGGTGGTCTGGTATGCCCATCTCTTTCAGAATTTTCCACAGTTTATTGTGATCCACACAGTCAAAGGCTTTGACATAGTCAATAAAGCAGAAATAGATGCTTTTCTGGAATTCTCTTGCTTTTTCCATGATCCATCAGATGTTGGCAATTTGATCTCTGGTTCCTCTGCCTTTTCTAAAACCAGCTTGAACATCTGGAAGTTCACAGTTTACGTATTGCTGAAGCCTGGCTTGGAGAATTTTGAGCATTACTTTACTAGCGTGTGAGATGAGTGCAATTGTGTGGTAGTTTGAGCATTCCTTGGCATTGCCTTTCTTTGGGATTGGAATGAAAACTGACCTTTTCCAGTCCTGTGGCCACTGCTGAGTTTTCCAAATTTGCTGGCATATTGAGTGCAGCACTTTAACAGCATTATCTTCCAGGATTTGAAATAGCTCAACTGGAATTCCGTCACCTCCACTAGCTTTGTTCATAGTAATGCTTTCTAAGGCCCACTTGACTTCACATTCCAGGACATCTGGCTCTAGGTGAGTGACCACACCATCGTGATTATCTTGGTCATCTGATTACTTATAAGTAAATAACCCATCCTATACATTTGTGGCTGCTGTAAGCATGGACATATTTATGTTTAAGGGTGAGAAACAGAATATTTCCTGGCACGTCAGTAAACGAAGGATGTCACCATCATGTCATCAGCGATTGCAGCCCCCTTGGAAGGTGAGTCCCTGAGCCCTGAAGGAACTTAGGAAGGAAAGAATATTTGCCCTCTAGCGGACTGCAGCCCCCCACCCCCACCCCAGGGTGAGCTCTGAGGGGGCTTAGGAGGTGAAAAACACAGGATATTGATCCCCAGATAGCTGAAGTGCTTAGGAAAGGAATGATTTCAATGAACATAGACTCTTGCATCTTCCCATACACAGAAAAGTGCTAACTTCCTTAACTTGAGATATCTGGTTTTATTTAATTAACAATAATCTTTTGAGTAGACATATTTGGATGTGAGTTCAGTTCTGTTCAGTCACTCAGTCGTGTCGACTCCTTGCAACCTCATGAACTGCAGCACACCAGGCTTCCCTGTCCACCACCAACTCCCAGAGCTTACTCAAACTCATGTCCATTGACTTGGTGATGCCATCCAACCATCTCATCCTCTGTTGTCCCCTTCTCCTCTTGCCTTCAATCTTTCTCAGCCTGGATCAGGGTATTTTCAAATGAGTCAGCTCTTTGCATCAGGTGGCCAAAGTATTGGAGTTTCACCTTCAACATCAGTCTTTCCAATGAATATTCAGGACTGATTTCCTTTAGGATGGACTGGTTGGATCTCCTTGCAGTCCAAGAGACTCTCAAGAGTCTTCTCCAATACCACAGTTCAAAAGCATCAATTCTTTGGGGCTCAGTTTTCTTTAAAGTCCAACTCTCACATCCACACATGACTACTGGAAAAACCATAGCTTTGACTAGATGGACCTTTGTTGACAAAGCAATGGATGTGAGAGTTGGACCATAAAGAAGGCTGAGCACCAAAGAATTGATGCTTTTGAACTGTGGTATTGGAGACTCTTGAAGAGTCCCTTGGACTGCAAAGAGATCAAACCAGTCAAACCCAAAGAAAATCAATCTTGAATATTCATTGGAAGGACCAATGCTGAAGCTGAAGCTCCAATACTTTGGCCATCTGATGTGAAGAACGGACTCATTGGAAAAGACCCTGATGCTGGGAAAGATTGAAGGCAGGAGGAGAAAGGGACAACAGAGGACGAGATGGTTGGATGGCATCACCAACTCAACAGACATGAGTTTGAGCAAACTCCAGGAGGTAGCGAAGGAGAGGGAAGCCTGGCATGCTGCAGTCTATGGGGTCCCAAAGAGTCGAAAAAGACTGAACAACTGAACAACAACAATCTTTTGACTTCGGATTACCTGCCCTCTTTTTAAAAACTGCTACATATCCTGGTTCCCCTCTGGCCTCCTTGGAGCAGTTCTCTCAGGGTTACCTGAGGATTCTTCAGCCCCCGTGAACCTTCTCTGAGTTCCACAGGGCAGGTTCCAACAGATGCTAATTAGGGAAGGGAGGAGATGCAGAGACAAGGAAGGAGCTGCCAAGAAACAGTGCAGCCCTGAGGCAGGTCCTGGATCCCAGTCAAGGGAGGCATAGAACAATGTCTTTGAGCTGTTATGCAGATACCAAAACCTCACTGTGTGGGAGTAGCTAACCATGTGCTGTCTACAAGCGCGGAGACCCTTGACTGGTTGGAAGCCAGAAGGTTTATACAAAAGACTGTAATTAATGGACAGAGGTTTAAAATCTATGACTATAAAGAGATTCCAAAATAAGATAGATTCTTAGTTGTTATTTCAACATGTTATTCTAGCATGCATATGCCAGTCTTAGGAAACGCAGGATGAAACAAATGTGCAGTGCCGATCAGAGTCTAGAACTGGGTACAAAGCTAACATGAGTGATCCTAGAGATGCAAACATGGGAATGAGAATATAAATCCCAATTTCATACCTGAAATCAGACCAGTTAGGGAAGACACCTGATTCTAGGACACAAGACCCTTGTCCAGACAAAGGGAGGTCAGGGGTGAGGTGAAGACCCCAGCAGCACACAGTAGAGCAGCAGAGATTAAAGAGCCATGTGACACAAGCACTTAGAAATAGTCATAAAGTAACACGCATGTAAGCGTTTTATGTCAGTCGGAGGGTTGGCAAGAAGGAAGTAAACAACCTTGAAAAATAGGAGCAAGGGGTTGGAACTCCTTTTACTGGAATGTCTTTTACTGGGCACGTGGGGTCCAAAAAAGGAATTTAGTCTAAGGACAACAGGGGAAAAAATTTCAGGAAGGTGGCTACTGGATCAGATCATTCTTAATAGTGAACCAGTAATAATTTTTGTGTTTTCTGTAGCATCCTCTAGACTACGGGAAACATTGTTTTTACAAGGAGAGGCAGAATTGACTCATACAAGTGATAATTGAGAGAACCCAACTGAGAGATTAAAAATCTGCAAAACACCAATAATACAAAGAAAGCATATGACTCAGACAGTTTCGGAGAATAACAACCAAGTCTTCAAGGATCAACTAATCCCACTGCTACTTTCATATTGGGTAGTTCCAGGTAATATTTCAGCATGCAGAACAACAGCCAGCAACCTAGGACCACCTGGTACCCCAGAGATCCTAAAAGCAACAACTTCTACTTGGAATTCAGCTTCTTTGGAAAAGCTATTATCTGGTCACGCAACGACTGCAAAAGAGCTGCAATACTGTCAAACTTATGGGGTGAAACTGAATAACAACACAGCCCTCAAATAACGGGGATATTTAATCTTTGCCATCCTAAGTTAATGGGCTTCCCTGGTGGCTCAGGGATAAAGAAGTCACCTGCCAATGCAGGAGATACAGGTTCGATCCCTCAGTCAAGAAGATCTCCTGGAGAAGGAAATGACAACCCACTCCAGTATTCTTGCCTGGAGAATTCCATGGACAGAGGAGCCTGGGGGGCTGCAGTCCATGGGGGCACAAAGAGTCAGACACGACTTAATGATTGTTGCAGAAACCAGTACTCGAGAAACCAAGCACCACACTCAGAGAGTTGGAGAACTCAGGTGTATTACGCCGGCGGGCCCAAAGGAATTAACTCTCTAAGCTCTGAGCCCTGAACAAAGGGGTTACAGAGTTTTTAATACATGGACAGGCATGATTAAGCAGGTTTGCAGGGGCTGGGCGATTGCAAAAAGCAGGACAAGGGTAAGTGAGATAAGTTCCAGTCCCTAGTATTGTTAAGCCCCCACTTTTTGAGACTATGACCTACGTGATCCAGACTTTGCAAGGAACAAGCTGAGTTACAGAGGCAGAAGGAGCAGGAGGTTATGTAAAATTTTAACTTTTCTGCTTCAAGATAAACAACAACAATCCTAAACTAAATGTGCTCCAAATGCTTCAGTTGTTTCTCAAACGACATGGTTTAAGCACTCTTCATCATCTTTAAATATTTCCATTAAGATACGATTCATGTACCAGTTAACTCATCCTTTTAAAGTGTACAATTCAGTGGCTTTTAGTTTATTCACAGAATTGCACAGCCATCACCACAATCAGTTTTAGAAAAGTCTTCCTTATTTCCTCTCTAACACCTCCGTCCCCTGTAACCACTAACCTCCTATCTCTGTGAATTTTTCCCTGGAGATTTCATGTAAGTGAAATTACACAATGTGTGGTCTTTAGCGACTAACTTCTTTCACTTAGTTATCAAAGTTTATCCATGTTGTAGGATGCATTAGTACTTTATTTCTTCTTATTGTGGAATAATGTATTCAATGTTCTAATAGGCGCAATATTCCATTGCTTGTACATACACGTTTTGCTTGTCCACTCATCATTTGGGTTTGTACTGTTTCCACATTTTGGCTATTATGAATAATGCTGCTATCAGCATTCATGTACAAAGTTTCAGTGTGGACATATGTTTTCAATTCTCTTGGGTATATACCTAGAAGTGGAGGTTATGTGTTGTATGGTAATGCTATATTTAACTTTTGAGGAATTGTCAAGCTCTTTTCCGCAATAGCTGTACCTTTTTACACTCCCACCAACAATATGCAAGAATTTCAATTTCTCTACATCTTCACCAACATGTTTTCATTATAATCATCTTAGTGGCTGATTTCAACCATCAAAGTGAGTGTAAAATAATACCTTGTGGTTTCAAGTGTTATTCCCCTAGTAACTAATGAGACTGAAAATCTTTTTATTTGCTAATTGGCAATTTGTATATCTTCTTTGGAAAAGCATTCACATTTTTCCCCATTTTTAAGCTCATTTGTTTGATTTTTTTATTGGTAAACATTTTTTAAAATTCTAGTTATTTAAGTCCACTTTAATTTGTCTAAATCTTACTTGCTTACATTGTGGCTCAGACAGTAAAGAATCTGCCTGCTCTGCAAGAGACCTGAGTTCAATCCCTGGGCCGGGAAGACCCCGAGGAGAAGGGAATGGCAACCCTTGCCTGGAGAATTCTATGGACAGAGGAGCCTGGTGGGCTACAGTCCATGGGGTTGCAGAGTCAGACATGACTGAGTGACCAACACACTTGCACCTGATTATGGAAAACACAGAAATTCCTTGTACCTTTGTTTCTCCACCCATCAAAAGGGGGTAATATTACCATCAAAATGAGGTAACAACACAGAACTTGTGTGAGCCATGATAGGAGCTCAGGAAATGAGACAAATCCAAAAGGACTTGTTGATGGTTGAAAGCAACCACGGTGCAATTAGGACTCTGTATTTGGGGGTTTGAGATGGCATTTACAGAAATCAAAGATAACATAACTGTGCTTTAAGTCTCATCAAAACGAGTCATGAAATTTAAAAAATCAGGGTAGCATTAAAAATCCTCAGAAGACATATCAGGTAGTGGTATAATTACACAAATATGATAATGAGTGACTAGATAGAAAGGTTTTCAACAGGAAAGAGATTACAAGATGAGAATGTTTAAAAGTACAAAGAATAATTACTTGATATGCATGATTGTATGATTTTTACATCCACTGTATACGGTTTTTGAGATCAACAACAATGCCTGGGAAAAAAATTAAACATTCTACTTCATCAGAATTAAACTATTTTCTCCATTAGGAAATAAAACATTCTTGAAGATTTTATTTACTTCCTGGTGAAGCAGGAAAGGATTGTGGAACCAAAAACCTCCATTTGTGGTCAAGGGATTAAACCAATTCTGCAAACACACATATACCAGTTGTGGATTTTGTAACAATGATCAAGCATGTACCAAGCGGACAACACTGTGTTATTTATTCACAGATGGATTGCTGATAGCTCCTGTTCTAGTTTTCCATTCAACGGCCATGTTGCTGAACAACTTTGTAGGTTTCATAATTGATTGGTATTTCAAGAAAGTCCCCAGAGAAGATAAAACTACAAGTGCCTTTTCCAAGTTCTCTTGGACCAGGTCACATCACTTAGTGAGTGAACTTCTGTTTAAGACATAAAAACAACCAAATTTAATTGGTACAGGAAACACCTCAAAAAGAGCTGATGGCAGCATTTGCTAAAAGAGTGTGCTTCCCTGATGGTCCAGTGGCCAGGAATCTGCCTCCCAGTGCAGGGCACACAGGTTTGACCCCTGGTCTGGGAAGATCCCTGGTCCAGGAATCCCACTTAGATGCCATGGGGCAACCGAGCCCATTGTACTTCCCCAGGTGTTGCTAGTGGTAAAGAACCCACCTGCCAATGCAGGAGACTTGGATTCGATCCCTGCATCGGGGAGATCCCCTGGAAGAGGGGACGGCAATCCACTCCAGTATTCTTGCCTGCAGAATTCCGTGGACAGAGGAACCTGGTGGGCTACAGTCTACAAGGTTGCAAAGAGTCGAACACGACTGAAGTAACTTAGCACACCTGAGCCCCTGCACCAAAACTGCAGAGCCCACATGCTGCAACCACTGAGCCCGGGCACCCTAGAGCCTGTGCTTTGCAATAAGAGAAACCACTGCGGTGAGAAGCCTGTGCACACTGCAACTAGAGAGTGGCTCTGCTCGCAGCAACTAGAGAGAAAGCCTGCACTCAGCAACAAAGACCCAGTGCAGCCAAAAATCAATAAATCAGTAAAATAAAAACAAGCAAACATTATCGGACTTTCACACAAATTATAAGGACCATCTTATTGCCAGGTCATTATGTTTTAACCTCTTAGCCTTTCATGTAAAATTAACAAAAGAATCAGTTTACAATTTATAAGACTGTCCAAATATAAGGCAGGAAATAAAACCAACTTCAGTTTGGAGCATGGCAGTGACATAATTTTTCTCTGCTTTCCTCCCCACAGAAAGGAATCAAGAGAGCACATCTTCCACACAGGCTCTGCCTATCTTCCTTCTGAAGACCCTCACCAGGACAGGATTCTAATGCAGATCAAATTCGGCCTCTCCGTATTAAGTGCAAGCAGTAGAGATAAGGTATGGCTTAACCAACCCCCAGACTGGATGCAAATTATGTTCTTCCTCTCCTACACCAATGTTATAAAAAGAATATGATGCTACTCATTTAACCTTAGACCATCTCTATCACTGAAGGGAAGAAAACATAATTATGCTCATTTTCCAGGTTAAAAACGAGGTACAAGACAAATTAAATGCCTGACCTTGTGTCAAAAGCGAATCCAAGCGGCAAATCTATTAGAAATTCTTAAGTGCAAGCCAGGATTTTTTTCAATTCATCAAGCTCTGTGTTCTAAAATGTCTGATCTGAAGCCAATTTCTTCTAAATGGTTGGAAAAAGGAGAACAAAAGGCTAGGTTTTGTTTTCACCCTGCCATCTCCTGACTTTAGACGGGGAAACAATGGAAACAGTGACAGACTTTATTTTGGGGGGCTCCAAAATCACTGCAGATGGTGACGGTAGCCATGAAGTTAAAAGATGCTTTCTTCTTGGAAGAAAAGCTATGACCAACCTAGACAGCATATTAAAAAGCAGAGACATTACTTTGCCAACAAAGGTCCATCTAATCAAAACTATGGTTTTTCCAGTAGTCATGTATGGATGTGATAGTTGGACTATAAAGAAAGTTGAGCGCCGAAGAACTGATGCTTTTGAACTATGGTGTTGGAGAAGACTCTTCAGAGTCACTTGGACAGCAAGGAGATCCACCCAGTCAATCCTAAAGGAAATCAGTCCTGAATGTTCATTGGAAGGACTGATGCTGAAGCTGAAATTCCAATCCTTTGGCCACCTGATGCAAAGAACTGACTCGTTGGAAAAGACCCTGATGCTGGGAAAGATTGAAGGCAGGAGAAGGAAACGACAGAGGATGAGATGGTTGGATGACATCACCGACTCGATGGACATGAGTTTGAGCAAACTCCAGGAGTTGGTGATGGACAGGGAAGCCGGGCATGATGCAGTCCATGGAGTCGCAAAGAACCAGACACAACTGAGTTGACGGAACTGACTGAACCGAAATGACCTTGGTTGTAATTGTTACTATCAATCATGCCCTTTTCTGAACGACCATGCACCATCTATTCTTCTGTTAAGATGTTAGTCATTTTTCACCTCATGTGTTAAAACAATCGCTGTTTGTTATGCAGAATAGATTCTCTCATTACAAGAATGATAAGACTTTTATACCCATATACCTGTGAAGTATACCTATATGGAAAATAATGGAAAAGTTACCAAAGGATTGAATAATAAATGAGACCCTCTTTCTCATCACTAATGAGAACCATGACATTTCCAGCATGACTGTGCTTCAGACAAATCAGGGGCACAAGGGCACAGACCCAGATGGACAGCAAGTCACTCACAAGACTCTTTTTCAAGAATATGGATGTAACTTAGCTCTTCTGTTGTCGCCTGTATGGAAACAGTTCCCCCTACCAGCCCTTAATAATCAGCGGGAGTTAATGCCCACAGCATGGGAAAAAATAGAATGAATTGTAGGTGAAAGCTCCATTTCAAACAGTTTTTAAAGAGGCAACTTGCTTGTTCATAGCCATTAGTGACTGGGTATACATGAGAATGTGCTTGAACGTCCACAGATATGCTTCAGTATTCAAGATATTTTACATCAGAAATTTCATGTCAGCCCACACTTTTGTGAAATGATGTGTATGGGGACTTCCCTGGTGGTCCAAGGGTTAAGAATTCACCTTCCAATGCAGGGAGTATGGGTTCGATCCCTGGTTGGAGAACTAAAACCCACATGCTTCGTGGTCTAAAGCAAAGGCAGCATTGCAATAAATCCAACAAAGATTTTTTTTTAATGCTCCACATCAAAAAAGATCTTTAAAAAATAATATATATTACTGTGTTCTCATATTTATTAAAAATGAATAACATTAGCAATGGGAAAGTAAATAGGAGCTTCAATGTTCTATTCATTGTTCTTCTTTAATGTGGGCATTTGGTGTGTGTGTGTATGACTGCACTATGAGTGTGCACATTGGCCTCTGTGTGCACACACAACATAACTCCCACCAGGCATTGTGGTTCCAGGGACAAAAAAGAATTTATATTAATACACTCATTCTATGAAGCTTTTTATAATTAAGCGGCATGCACTTTCCAGACAGCTGACCTGGGTCAAATTACAACTTGGGACCACTGAAAATCTTGAAACTAATTGACCCGGGGTTCAAAGTCCTTGATATCAGCTGAGAACACCATATCTCCTATGAGCAATGCTAATCGGCCAGGCAGCAATGGCCACTCTAGGCAACCTTGGTGTATCTTACTTTCCATCTTCCATTTAATTCAGTTGCACACATTTTAAAATGTTTAATTATCTTCCCTTTAGAAAAGAGCCCTGTTAGTACCTGCAATCATTCCTTTCAATTATCATGCTTGGCCTTCAGAAGGAGGGCATTTCAATTTCACGGTCAACACAGGATACAATTTTACACTTGAAAATAATGGCAAGAGCTTTCTGTAATGGACATTGAGACAGCATTTCAGCTGCAGATGACCCATCACTTTACTGGCTGGAAAGAAAGAGAGTTATTGAGATGAACTCTAGAATTTCTAGGAAATTTTGGAACTGGATTTTGCAGACTAATACTTTTAAATAATTATTACCTTTGGCCTGACAGGTACATCAATTAGTGCATTGACCCATTACGAATAAATGCTGTTGACAGAAATAACTGAAACAGAAATCAGTACTGTTGACCTGGTCATCACTCCTTTTCCTTCCTAAAGATTTCATGACATGCATCCTTTTTGCTCTCTATGGTTGATGAAGCAAAGATCCCGAAGTTGAACTGGTATCTACGCATATGGACTGACCACCAGCATTCTTCAGTATGAAGCTTTAACAATAAAATAGATATGAGGTGTCTTGAAATTAAAATGTACGCTTTAAAACTGCAATTTAGGACTCTGAGAGCTCAAGTTTTTTTTTAAATGTTTGGGATTTTCCTGGTGTTCCAGTGGTTAAGACTTTGCCTTCTAATGCAGAGGGTGCCGGTTCAACCCCTGGTTGGGGGCTAAGATCCCACATGCCCCATGGACAAAAAACCAGAACACAAACCACAGAAGCAATATTGTAACAAATTCAATAAAGATTTAAAATGTAGCTCTATTCCTAAAAGTTGCTCTTGAAGTATGACTCTCTTTGCTCTGAGGAAGACCCCAAAGCCTTTGCCCTTCAGCCATGGACGCCACCACAGCTGCAGGCTCTCAAGTTTTAAAGATGTGTTGATAATGAGACATCACCTCACACCTGTCTGAACAGCCATGACTCAAAAGAAAAGAGATATCCAGTGCTGACGAGAATGTGGAGAAGAGGGACCCCTCCTACCCTGTGGGTGGGAATGTAAATCAGTCAGGTACTATGGAAAACAGTACGGAGTTTCCTCAAAAAAACTAAAAATAGAGACCGTAGAACTCAATGATTCCCTTTCTAGGCATTTATCTGAAGGAAACCAAATCACTGCCTTCAAAAAATATCTGCACCTCCATCCATGTTCATTGCAGTATGATTCACAGTAACCAAGACATGGAGACAACCTCAGTGTCCTACAGTGAATGAATGGATAAAAATATGTGATCTGCAGATGACACCACTCTTATGGCAGAAAGTGAAGAGGAAATCAAAAGCCTCTTGATGAAGGTGAAAGAGGAGAGTGAAAAAGTTGGCTTAAAACTCAACATTCAGAAAACGAAGATCATGGCATCTGGTCCTATCACTTCATGGGAAATAGATGGGGAAACAGTGGAAACAGTGTCAGACTTTATTTTTGGGGGGGCTCCAAAATCACTGCAGATGGTGATTGCAGCCATGAAATTAAAAGACGCTTACTCCTTGGAAGGAAAGTTATGACCAACCTAGATAGCATATTAAAAAGCAGAGACATTACTTTGCCGACAAAGGTCTGTCTAGTCAAGGCTATGGTTTTTCCCGTGGTCATGTATGGATGTGAGAGTTGGACTGTGAAGAAAGCTGAGCGCCGAAAAATTGATGCTTTTGAACTGTGGTGTTGGAGAAGACTCTTGAGAGTTCCTTGGACTGCAAGGAGATCCAACCAGTCCATTCTGAAGGAGATCAGCCCTGGGATTTCTTTGGAAGGAATGAATCTAAAGCTGAAACTCCAGTACTTTGGCCACCTCATGCGAAGAGTTGACTCATTGGAAAAGACTCTGATTGCTGGGAGGGACTGGGGACAAGAGGAGACGGGGACGACAGAAGATGAGATGGCTGGATGGCATCACCGACTCGATGGACGTGAGTCTGAGTGAACTCCGGGAGTTGGTGATGGACAGGGAGGCCTGGCATGCTGCGATTCATGGGTTCGCAAAGAGTCGGACACGAATGAGCGACTGAACTGAACTGATACACACTGGGATATTATTTAGCTGTAAAAAAGAAGGAAATCCGGCCGTTTAAGACAACAGGGATAGACCTTGAGGGCATCATGCTAAGTGAGATAAGTCTGGCAGAGGAAGACAAATACTTCACAGTCTTACTTATATGTGGAACCTGAAAAAACCAGATTTATAAATACAGAGAACAGGGTGGTGGCTGCCAGAGGTGGGGGGTGGGCAAACTGGATGAAGGTAGTCAAAAGGTTCAAACTTCCTGTTACTAGTCAATTATATCTCAATTTTTTCAAAATGTGTTGAGCAGTCCCTCTCTGTAGGAAGGAGTCTTTCATCTCCGTGAAGAGGACAGTGTTCCCATCATGGTGCTGACATTTTTCCTTCACGCTCCAGTCTGTATCCCCAGTCCTTCCTACAGTTCTGTTCATCATAGCATGCATTTTTAGCTGAAGGATAATTGCTTTACAATGTTATACAGATGGATGGATAAAGAAGATGTGGCACATATACACAGTGGAATATTACTTAGCCATTAAAAGGAACTCACTTGAGTCACTTCTAGTAAGGTAGATGAGACTAGCATCTGTTATACAGAGTGAAGTTAAGTCAGAAAGAGAAAAACAAATGTTGTGTATTAACTCACGTATATGGAATCTGGAAAAATGGTACTGATGAACCTATTTGCAGGGCAGGAATGGAGACACCGATCACAGCATGTTTTAAACACAAATTTCCTATCTGATGAGTCATGAGATGATTGATTACAGAGTCTCACTTCCTGATTAATCCAAACAGCTGGGTTTTCAGGGACCACAGACCTCACTGTGGCTGTTCATTTCCAAGCTGTTAGTATCAATGACAGAAGCAGACAAATCTAGGTCAAAAGCATCTAGAAGAACCGTGGAAAACACCCACGTGTGCACAGAACCACGCAGACAGGGGCACAGGGGCTCAAACCAAAAAGCCAGGACCTACTCGGACGCCATGAGTCTTGGGAAGGAAGATCTTTTCCACCGATTGCCCTTTAAACTTAGGCTCGAGGCAGAGAAGAGATCTGCTAATTTCTAACAGACAAGCTTCCAGTGCTTGGTTCACAGAGTACACGTGGCTGATGCCAAAGTGTGCACCCAGAGATTTCAGGACCCAGTGAGCAGCACTGATGAGCCAGATGGCTTGAAATCTGGAGGAAAGTCACCTCCCTAAGACAAAGCACTTTCGCAAATGATTTTGGCAATGATTTACAACGAACTTCATCAATCACCTGCAGATAAAGGCCACAATGGAGAGGATCACCTGCAGTGTCACGGGGTGAGTCAGAGCAGAAAAGGGGACTCCAAACCTAAACCCCAAGTGCAATCAGTGTCAAAACATGTTCCAGCCCATGGGAGGAAACTTCCTCCCCCTTGAGAGAATCAGAAACCGACTTTTCAGGTTAAGCACTGACAGGAGGGCTCTCATTTATTTGTAGACAGACACCTATATGTTCTATTATAGATACATATATGCGTAGGTCACTCACTCATACATATGTTTAGACACTAACTGAGCAAATGTATATTAAGTGACTAAAATGGACCAATCACTATTTTCACTCCCAGAACTATAGAAAATCATAAAATAAAGTTCCTACCCCACAGAACTGATGTTCTTATGAAAAGAGACAGTGACTAAACTGCATAAGCTCATCACCCATCAGGCGGTGGTAAGTTCAAGCAAACTGAGTTCTGGGTGAGGGTGGGCTGCTGTTTTATGGAGGATAGCGGAGGAAGGCCTCCATGAGAGGGCAGTGAAGCAGAGATGTGAAGTGCATGAGGATAAATGTGCAGAGCTCTAGATGAAGAGCATTCCAAACAATGCGAATGACAAGTGCAAATGGCCTGGGGTCAGAGCATAGCTGGTGTGCTGGAAAAATGGCAGACAGGCCTGGAGCTGGATGAAGCAAGGAGAGTGGGAAGGAATAATCTACATCCATGCATAAACGGGGTCTTACACTTTGGCTGGTTACCCCCTTCCCCCCCCCCCCATTTCTTTCCTTCTCCACTGCATCACTGTCATTCCTGTATAACTCCTATTAACCCAGAACACACATTTTCAAAATGTTCTCTTTCAATTCCCTGGGAATCCAGTGGTTAAGACTCCACACTTTCAATACAAGGAGCATGGGTTCAATCCCTGGTCAGAGGACTATTTAATAAGATCCCACCTGCTGTGCAGTGCAGCCCAGAAAATATATTTTAAAGTGTTCTCTTTGTTTATATAATTATATTCAGACATACATATCAGATACATAAAGGCTGTGTTCTATCTCTTGTAAAAATGAAAAGACTGTTTATTCATATTTTTATGTGATTGCATTGCTCACATCAACTGTGTCTTATACATGTCCAAGACAGATGATACACTTTGAATGTATTATTTTCAGAGACCATGAATCAAAGATATTGATTTTATACAAACTGTCTCCTACTGATGGGATTGTTTCTTTCCAATTTTTGCTTCTATAAACAATGATATACCACTTTGATGGAACAGGTACATGTTTATTAATAAGTATTGATGCCCTTCAAACAAACGTTATAAGACTTCACATTTTGCTCAGGAGAGTGTACTTCCTCTCACATCCTGTTATATCCATATTCATATTGATATTGATATTCATATTCTTTTACTCACCAGAGTCCCAATATGAAGCAAGTGTTGATAGAATTGAAGGGAGAAATAAACAGTTCTACAGTTGAGTTTGGAGACATCAAAATGTCACGTTCCGTAATGGATATACCATCTGAACAGAAGATCAATAAGAAAATAGAGAACTTAAGCAACACCATAAACCAAGTAGACCTAACAAATACACAGAACATGCCATCCACTCAGCAACGACAGAACACACATTCTTCTCAAGTGCACAGGGAACCTTCTCCAGGATATGTGAGATCACAAAATAAGTGTTAATACATTTAAAAGATTAAAAGCATTTAAAGCATTTTTCTAACCAAATGAAATAAATCTATAAGTCAATAGCAGAAGGAAAACAGGAATATGCGTAAATATGTGGACGTTAAATGCACACTACTGAACAGTCAATGGGTCAAAGAAGACATCACCAAAAAAATTAAAAATACTTAGAGACTAATGAAAATGAAAACACAATAAAATTTATCAGATGCGTTTGGGGGGAGGGGAGAATTTCTAGTTGCAATGCCTGTATTAAAAAATAAAGAAATATTTCAATCCTGTAACCTAACTTTACATCTCAAGAAACTAAGAAAAGTAGATCAAACTAAACACAAAGCTAACAGAAGAAAAGGAGAATGATAAGATTAAAGATCAATGAAATAAAGAAAAGAACATAAAGAATCAGTGAAACCTAAAGTTGGGTGTTTGAAAAAAAAATCAACAAAATTGGCAAACCATTAGCCATAGTGATAAAGGGAAAAAGAGAGAAGATGGCAAATAAACAAAATCAGAAATGAAATTGGGGATACTGACCTTCCAGAAATAAGAAGTATCATAAGATAAAAAGTATGAACACCTATAACATTATCCATAATCAAGAAGAAGAAGGAGAAAAGGCAGGAGGAATAGGAGGTCACGGGCAAGGAAACTGACATTAACATTAAACAAGACTTCGTATTCCCCCCCACCCCGGTTGTCAAGACTGCAATCATCCAATTATGTAAAAGAAAATGGAAATCTAGTTAAGCCTATACCATTTATATTCACAGGAGAAAAACATCTGGCAGCTCTGGCTTATAACTAGAAAATTAAAACACCAAAGAGAAACTGGCATATGTTTTTGCCCTTGGGAACTGGAGTTTTTGAAGCCAGTTTAAGAAGCAAAGTTAAACAACAAACTCTTCCTGTTTCAGTAGACAGCATCCAAATCTGACAAAACATAAAGACCTTCAATGCATGAATCAGGCAATAAAAGCATGGCTGGTATCAAAAAGATTTTCATTTAAATAATCAATCCATAACATATTCCATGTATTCAAATGTATTTCTGCGTTTCACAATTCATCTTCTTAAAATTAAATCATTTATCTGCATCAGGAGACACAGTAAGCTAAAGGGTCACCGTTCAATCTTCTATCATTTACTGCAATTCGCTTGTGGTGGGAGGAAGCTTGCTTCTCCCTGGTCTTCAAGTATCTTGCCTGCCAGCCTTCTGGGTTTCAATAGCCAAGATTGCGAGACTGGGAAGAAAATAACAGTGAAGAGCATTGTAACTAACTGTGAAGCTGATGAAGGAGTATGTTCGAGGCATCACCCTGATGTGGGGTAAGGAGGCGACTGCCCAGAGCAGGAACCCAACCCAGGATCATCTGGACATTGCAACTCGACATCAACAATTCTCAAAAATCTTGACAACAAACACTGGGCTTCATGGAAGGTAAGCGGATGTGCAGGAAATCGCATCTTTTTCCTTTCCAGTCACGCCCCCTGAAAGCCACATCTGAGTGCTTCTGCAGGAAGTGAGAGGTCTCCGGACTGTCACCTGAACCACTACTTTGCAAGCTCGGAGACACCTGTGTGTTGTTTAACAGTTCACCTGAGGGTGGGGCTCAGGCTGTGAGAAGTGAAAACATGTGAGAACATGGCCCGGTGGGCCAGTAAGAATAATTGCTTGGGGCAGACCGGGAAATGGACTTATTTTTCAAATGACTTCTAGAGCCTCTTTTCACTTACTTTGATGTTTATGATAAATTATTTTCATAACAATTCAATAATAATTGAAAGCTAATATTCTAAAAATTAAAAAACAAAACCTGAATAAGACTCAGTCACCCTCCCACATCAAAACAAGACTAATAAGCAAAAAATCATAATAATCATAACTCACGCATTAAACCCTATCAACACAGGAGATTTTTAAGTTCCACTTTGTAAATTGTGGAATGCTTTCTTAGGATGATGTCCCATTAAGTTAATTCAGAACAATATGGTGGGCCTCCCCTGGCAGTCCAGTGGTTAGGACTCCAAGTTTCCACTGTGGGGTGAGGGGTAGGGCGAGTCCAGATTCTATCCCTGGTTGGGGAACTAAATCCCACAAGGTGTGCAGCACAGCCAAAAAAGAAATAGCTATAAAATGCAAAGCAGTCACCATAAAAGACAGTTAAATAGCTGATCTGTTATCCATTCATTGGGAGGTTATAAATATAGGCATACATATATTTGTCAGTTATGACAGTTTAAGTGGTTTTTCCCTTGGGAAGACAGACCGATTATAAGTTATTTCCCACTTACATTTTTAGATTCTTAATTCAAAAGAAAACAAGTGAAGGCCCAAGCTTATTTTAGATCATCAGGTGTACAGCTGTGAAATAAACACCTTTCACCAATACACAAAGATTAAAACTGTGTCTCGTGGGTTTTTACAGCCACAAAATTGTGCTTTTTTTTCCCTTGCACCTCAGATTTTCAGATGGTGTCTTCTTTTGGAGGAAAGACGGTCATCTAAATGGTGTGCTTTTGTAGTTCCCCTTCTGTGGGCCCTGATCCAGACGCCCGTCTCCACGGTAGAGGGGAAATTCCACCTGAGAAAGCCACCACCTTGGTATGAGTTCTGCACCATCAATCATGGTTTGTTTAAAGTCATTGAAGAATTCTGATGCAGGAATCACTTTGCAGACGAGAGGCAGGGTATGGCTGGACCAAGTCCCATAATTCACGACGGAAGGAGAAAAGCAGGAGGGTGGGGAGAGGATGCAGCTGGTCAGGGAACAGCGCCTTAGAGTCGGGGGCGCCTTGGAAAACACATGACAGGAGGCCCTGGAGGGCAGGGAAGGGGCCACAGAACTCTGAGGAGCAACAGGAGAGAACAGACGGGGGTGTTACATGCACGCACCACGATGTTGCCATCATTCAAAGAACAGAGATCCTGTTTTCCCTGCTCACTGATCCTTTCCTGCTCATTGATTTAGATACCGGCTTATGTCCATGTTTTCGTTTGAGTTGAGTATGTGCTCAGTCAACAAGAGTCCAAAATGCAGTACTTGGATGCAATCTCAAAACGACAGAATGATTTCTGTTTGTTTCCAAGGCAAACCATTCAATATCACAGTAATCCAAGTCTATGCCCCAACCAGTAATACTGAAGAAGCTGAAGTTGAATGGTTCTATGAAGACCTACAAGATCTTCTATAACTAATACCCCAAAAAAGATGTTCTTTTCATTATAGGGGACTGGAATGCAAAAGTAGGAAGTCAAGAGATACAGTAACAGGCAAATTTGGCCTTGGAGTTCAAAATGAAGCAGGGTAAAGACTAACAGAGTTTTGCCTAGAGAATGCACTGGTGATAGCAAACAGTCTCTTCCAACAACACAAGAGAAGACCCTACACATGGACATCACCAGATGGTCAATACCAAAATCAGATTGATTATATTCTTTGCAGCTGAAGATGGAGAGAAGCTCTATACAGTCAGCAAAAACAAGACTGGGAGCTGACTATGGCTCAGATCATGAACTCCTTATTGCCAAATTCAGACTTAAAGAAAGTAGGAGAAACCACTAGACCATTCAGTTCAGTCCAGTTCAGTCGCTCAGTCATGTCTGACTCTTTGCAACCCCATGAATCGCAGCACGCCAGGCCTCCCTGTCCATCACAAACTCCCGGAGTTCACTCAGACTCAGGTCCATCGAGTCAGTGATGCCATCCAGCCATCTCATCCTCTGTCGTCCCCTTCTCCTCCTGCCCCCAATCCCTCCCAGCATCAGAGTCTTTTCCAATGAGTCAACTCTTCGAATGAGGTGGCCAAAGTACTGGAGTTTCATGACCTAAATCAAATCCCTTATGATTATACAGTAGAAGTGACAAAAAGATTCAAGAGATTAGATCTGATAGAGTGCCTGAAGAACTATGAATGGAGGTTCATGATATTGTACAGGAGGCAGTAATGAAGACCACCCCCAAGAAAATGAAATGGAAAAAGGCAAAATGGTTGTCTGAGGAGGCCTTACATATAGCTGTGAAGAGAAGAGATGCTAAAGGCAAAGGAGAAAAGGAAAGATATATCCATTTGAATGCAGAGTTCCAAAGAATAGTGAGGAGAGATAAGAAAGCCTTCCTCAGTGATCAATGCAAAGAAATAGAGCAAAACAATAGAATGGAAAAGACTAGAGATCTCTTCAAGAAAATTAGAGATACCACGGGACCATTTCATGCAAAGATGGCACAAAAAGACAGAAACAGTATGGATCTAACAGAAGCAGAAGATATTAAGAAGAGGTGGTAAGAATACACAGAACTATACAAAAAAGATCTTCATGACCCAGACAACCATGATGGTGTGATCACTCACCTAGAACCAGACATCCTGGAATGCAAATCAGGAAAGGAGTACATCAAGGCTGTATATTGTCATCCTGATTATTTAACTTATGAAGAGTACATCATGTGAACTGCTTGGCTGGATAAAGCACAAGCTAGAATCAAGATTGCTGGGAGAAATATCAATAACCTCAGATATGCAGATGACAACCACCCTTATGGCAGAAAATGAAGAACTAAAGAGCCTCTTGATGAAAGTGAAAGAGGAGACTGAAACAGTTAGGTTAAAACCCAACATTCAGGAAACTAAGATCATGGCATCTGGTCCCATCACTTCATGGCAAATAGATGGGGAAACAGTGGAAACAGTGACAGACTTTATTTTTGGGGGCTCCAAAATCACTGCAGATGGTGACTGCAGCCATGAAATTAAAAGACACTTACTCCTTGGAAGGAAAGTTATGACCAACCTAGATAGCATATTCAAAAACAGAGACATTACTTTGCCAACAAAGGTCTAGTCAAAGGTATAATTTTTCCAGTGGTCATGTATGGATGTGATAGCTGGACTATAAAGAAAGTTAAGTGCCAAAGAATTGATACTTTTGAACTGTGGTGTTGGAGAAGACTCTTGAGAGTCCCTTGGACTACAAGGAGATCCAACCAGTCAATCCTAAAGGAAATCAGTCCTGAATGTTCATTGGAAGGACTGATGCTGAAGCTGAAACTCCAATACTTGGGCCACCTAATGTGGAGAGCCAACTCATTGGAAAAGACCCTGATACTGGAAAAGATTGAGGACAGTCCTGAATGTTCATTGGAAGGACTGATGCTGAAGCTGAAACTCCAATACTTTGGCCACCTAATGTGGAGAGCCGACTCATTGGAAAAGACCCTGATACTGGGAAAGATTGAGGACAGGAGAGAAGAGGATGACAGAGGATGAGATGGTTGGATCGAATCAGTGACTTGATGGACAGGAGTTTGAGTAAGCTCTAGGAGTTAGTGATGGACAGGGAAGTCTGGCATGCTGCAGTCCATGGGTTGCAGAGTCTGACACGACTGAGCGACTGAACTGAACTGTGTGCTCAGTCGTGTCTGACTCTGTGACCCCATGGACTGTACCCCACCAGGTTTCTCTGTCCATGGGATTTTCCAGGCAAGAATACTGGAGTGGGTTGCCATTTCCTTCTTCAGGGCATCTTCTTGACCCAGAGACTGAACCCAAGTCTCCTGTATCTCCGAGTGCAGTGCACTCGGATTCTTTACCACTGAGTCACCTGGGAAGTCCCATGTTTTAAAAATCCAAACTAATGATTTGTTCCTGGGTTACAGTCAATGTTTGCTTGATTTGAGAGGGGTCCTATGCTGTGCTCACAGTACTGTGACCTCACAAACATCACAATTTCCTACGGGACCAAGGCTGGGTCTCCATAACTCGTGATCTGCACCTCACCTTTTAAATACAACGTGCAGGAAATTTATAGTAATTACTAGATCTTGCTATATGAGCAGCTTTGGACATTGAGGAGTATCTAACATTTCAGTATCTTGATTTCTTCTTCAAGTCTGAGTCCAAGGGACTTCCCTGGTGATCCTGTGGTTGTGACTTTGCCTTGGGGGTAGGAGGTGTGGGTTTGATCCCTGGTTGGGGGGCTGAGATCCATCATGCTTTGTGGCCAAAAAACCCAAATGTGGAACGGAGGCGATATTGTAAAAACTTCAATAAAGACTATAAAAACGGTCCACATTTTTAAAAGTCTGAGCCCTAACACAAACCACCCATGTGATTCTGAACAAGTTATCCTTGTCAAAGACAATGTTCTCATCTATAAAATGAGGGTTTAAGAGTATGTAAGGTTAGCGATTTTTTCCTGTTCTAAATTCTAAGATTTTATACAGGGAATAAATAAAATGAATAGTTCCATAAAGACTGCCGTTTCTGTACTAAGATAATTAATTGAACATATGCACACAACTTTACTCCCTCCTGAAGGTCCTTTAAATTACATTCACACACAAATCAGGACTGTACAGCAAAGATGGCAAGAGCACAGTAAAAACCAATAGCAACAGATAGACAGAAATACACACACAGCAACTGGCTTAGATGACCCAGAGAACTAAATGCAGGGTCTCCAGAATTAATCCAACTTGTATATCAGAACCCTTAAAAGATACAGGAATTGATGGCAACTGCCCCTTCTGGGACTAGGACACGGAGTAGGGGTTGAAACTCTCTGAGTGGTAGGTGGTCCAGACAGCCCCTGGCTCACCCAGAACTTAGTGCCCTGTGGAGACTATCCTAACCTCACCTGAACAAGATTGTCAGTCTTCTTTCCGTGTGTGTGTGCATGCTCAGTAGGTAAGTTGTGTCCACCACTTTTCGACCGTTCCTCTGTCCATGGGATTCTCTAGTTAAGAATACTGGAGTGGGTTGTCATTTCCTTCTCCAGAGGATCTTCCCAACCCAGGGATCAAACTCACATCTCCTATGTCTCCTGCACAGCAGGCTATATTTCATCTTTTATCAATAGCTTCTTTTTTTAAAAGCTAGGACTTACAATGTGCACAACTATTTTTTTTCTTGATTAGGAGCCACTTAACCTGCCCTTGAAGGGCTCTCATGAATCCGCAAGGTGGTGTATAGCTCGCCCAGCCCATCCACAGGAGCCCCCAGAGCTCACAGCTGTTGCTCTGTCCATCTTCCTCCAGGTCCATGAATGGAGGAGGTTTAGGACATGGCACCCCATATGTACTCATCAAAGCATGTGGTCCTGTTCCCACTGTGGCTTTGACCAGACTTTCTTCTACTTTCTTTCTTTTTCTTCCTTGTGTCAACTTAATCTTTATTTTTGGTTAGAGATGTTTAATTACCTACTTAGGAATCCTACAGTGCATCACAGTGTACTTTACAGGAAGTAAAGTAGAAACTTCCTGCCCTCATACAGTCAAGAGCCTGGATGTTGTGACCACCAGGAATAATCTCAACTGATTAAGAGCTTAGGACGTGCAACCCAACCATCACAATGCGAATCCTGTTTCTGACACCTCCCTGGCCATGTGACAGGGAGCAAGTTACAAACCTCAGTTTTCCGATCTATAAAATGTGGGGCCCTAAACAAGAGGGTCCCCACCTCCAGCGCTGAGCTCTCGATGTCCTCTGTGTACTGGGCTTGGAGGTCCATGAAGAGCAGTCTTCTTCTCTTGCAGTCATCACATATGGATCTCTCCACTGCCACACTCTCACCCCAGTTTCTGAGGAAGGGGCCAAGCTAGCTCACACTGTCTGGCTTTTATCAATGTGGTCGCTATAGCAGACTTAAGATAAATAACCAGCCCCCGGCTGCACTGCCAGTGACAGAGCTGGGGCCTCTGGGTCATATCTTCCCTCCCGTGGCTGCATCAACTTTATATCCCTCACTGCCAAGTTCATGGATCCTCTAAATAGCACTGTCTTCTCTTTATGAGAGAAAGACTTCAGGAGAGTCTTGCCTTTTTCCACAGTTAACCAACAAACACATGCTCAGGAGTACCCTTCTCCTCTTCCTGGTGGAAGGCGGCCAGAGGACTCCATCTGGACCACAGCAGCAGAAGAGGCTTTCGTAAATTAATTCCTCCAAGGCCAGCTGCCGGCTCGGCTCTCCCTGCTGGTGCCAGAGCTGTGTTCTCTGTGCTGTCTGCTCAGAGGTGGTGCTGACTTTGCAGAGGTTGTGTGTCTTCTTTTCCTTTTCTCTGGCAAAGACACATGATTTCCAATTACTTTCTGAAGCAAAAAAAACCCTCAGTGAAAAATGAAGCAAATTGTTCAAGGTAATATTTTGAGTTGGGATGCTTGAATTTGTTTATATATGTCTGTATAGTCAAAGCTATGGCTTTTCCAGTAGTCATGCACGGTTGTGAGAGTTCCACCATAAGGAAGGCTGAGCACCAAAGAATGGATGCTTTCAAATTGTGGTTTAGATAAGACTCTTGAGAGTCCCTTGGACTGCAAGGAGATCCAACCAGTCCACCCTAAAGGAAATCAACCCCGAATATTCATTGAAAGGACTGATGCTGAAGCTGAAGCTCCAATACTTTGGCCACCTGATGCGGACAGCTGACTTATTGGAAAAGACCCTGATACTGGCAAAGATTGAGGGCAGGAGGAGAAGAGGGTGACAGAGGATGAGATGGTTGGATGGCATCATCAACTCAATGGACATGAGTCTGAGCAAACTCCAGGAGATGGTGAAGAACAAGGAAGCCTGGCATGCTGCAGTTAATGGTGTCGGAAAAAGTCGGGCAGGTCTTAGTGACTGAACAACAACATTTGAATTTTGATGTCAGTACTTCATAATCGTGTAAGTAATATATTCTTTCTCCTTCTCCCCCAAAGACTAGAAAACATAATAAACCCCCTAGTTGTCCTGCCCAGGGTCCCCAATAAAGGTTTAAAACCTCTTTCTTCTTGGGGAAACTTACTGAATCTTTGAAGTAAGTCATAATGATCTTAATTGCCTACAAATCTTTGAATTATTTCTATGCTACACTGTGTTCCATGATATTTCCTTGGCTGCTTTTAATGGAAGCTATTTTCCCCAATGGACTTTAATGTCTCTAGTCTAGTTCAAAGCCAGTAAAATGGATTTTTTAGAAGAATATTCCTAATACGGCAGTAAATAAGATATAAAAGCAATGTTAAACTCACTTTTTGGTTACAGTGTTTATAAGCAAATGGTTTGAAGTCTGTTTGCAGTATAAACTGTAACTTTAAATGGCCCCCAAATGAGTAAAAATGCTGGTCTGCCCTAAGCTCCTTGCTTTTTCTCATTTATTTGAACATTCTGGAATAAGCTTTGTCTAGTTTATTTTTGAAAAAGCCAAGGACATGTGCAAATATCACCCTAGAATTACAGAGAATGGTTTCAAAAGGTTAAACAATTCACAACAGTATCAGTAAATACAGCTGCTAGATGAGAGAAGAAAATCTAGACAAAAGAAAGGTATTGATTTTTGTGGTCTCTGGAGCCTCTTAACAATAAAAGATTTGAAATTATTGAGCAATAATAAACCTCAGTTAACCAGCATCTGAAGCGTTTCAATCATTCCAGGTCCATGCCAACTCTACCAAATTTAAAGAGGGAATTTTTTCCATAGAAAAATTTGAAATAAAAACTGGTTTTCCACTAATCCTTTAAGACAGTCATCCATTTCAATTAACCAGAAATACAATGCTGGTTAATTGCCCTTCTTACTAACAGCTTCCCTGATGGTCTTCCCTGATGGCTCAAGTCGTAAAGAATCTGCCTGCCAATGCAGGAGACACAGGAGACTCAAGTTCAATCCCTGGGTCAAGAAGATCCCCTGGAGGAGGAAATGGCAACCCACTCCAATATTCTTGTCTGGAGAATGCCATGAACAGAGGAACCCGATGGGCGACAGTCCGTAGGATCTCACAGAGTCAGACACAGCTGATCATCCGTGCACTAACAGCAACTCTGAACTCCTTTAAGATGAGTAACTGTAGTAACAAAAGTGTGTTTGATGACGACTGTGTTTCTAGAGGAATCTAGAAGATGGTTTTATCCATTATATGCACAGAACAGAGGCCCCAGTTCATACTAGTAAAATAATACAGAGGATTTCTTGGTTTGCATAATAAGTGTCAGTCGCTCAGTCGTATCCTACTCTTTGCAGCCCCAAGGACTGTAGGCTACCAGGTTCCTCTGTCCAAGGGATTCCCCAGGCAATAATTCTGAAGAGGATTGCCATTCCCTTCTCTGGGGGATCTTCCAGACCCAGGGACCAAATCTGGGTTAAAAGTCTGAAGCAAATATACTGCTTCAAGATGGACTTCATTCAGCAGTGAGATGATGTCACCAGCGGCCCTGGGCTTCCCCGTCTCTCTGCTTTATCTTCCCACATCAGATCTGTCCCCAGGCAGCTCCAGGCACACTCCTGCTGGTTGTGAACAGCTGTAGCAGCTTAGAGTCTCACATGTTCACAGCACACCCTCCAGAACAACAGAGATTCAACCAAAAACTGCTCCGGAAAATGAGATGACCCCCTGTCTTAAAGTCAATCTCACATCCTATTATCATGATTCTGATTGGTCCGTGTGCCCATCTCTGAGCCAATCCTGTGCTGGGGGGATTGAATAGCCGGCAGGCTTAAGATAGTTTCAGCCAAGTCTTGGAATTGCAGTTGGACTAGAATGTTGAGGCTGTCTGGAGGAAAGAGAAACAAGAATCACTGCTGGGAAGACAACAAACAAGTGTCTACCACAGCAGCAAATAGGGAAGTTTCAAACTCCCAAAACGTGGAAAGTCCACTGAAGTCAGAAGATGGAAAGGAGAGCAAAGTTAATGCGAGTCGTCTGCTCTCTCCAGCTTTAAAACTGATTAAATCGAGCAGACAGTATTTGCCATGTTTTACCAAGCACTCACGTTGAGTTAAAAATACCTAGATGCTTGAAGATGGAGTGGTAGAAAAGCCACATGGAAATAGCTCGGAAAGAAATAAAGTAAAAAGTTTTAAAGCACTACTCTTTAAAGCTCCAGAGAAAAACCAAAAATACTTGTTCACTGAGATGTCAACTGAGGTTTTGGAGGCAGACAGATCTGGGTTTGCCTCAAAACTGCATTACTTACAAGCAGAGTGGTTCATGGCAGGTCACTTTCCCTCCTGGAGTTTCAGTATTGGGATGTGTGCATGCTCAGTTGCTCAGTTGTGTCCGATTCTTTGCGGCCCCATGGAGAGTAGTCCACCTGCCTCCTCTGTCCATGGGACTTTCCAGGCAAAGATACCGGAGTGGGTTGCCATTTGGATAATAAGGCTCCTAATAATACTTAGTTCATATAGTTTGCAAGAATTACAATAAGATCTTGTAGGCAAAATGTCTAAATGCCTGGCACAGAGTAGGAACTCAGTAGTTGCTAGGGCTGGGTCAGGATTCCTTCCACAAGGACCAGCAATGCCCATGAGTTTGTTGGACAAGACTGGATTGCTGCCCCCAAGTCCTGGCTTTTGTTTTCTTGTTCCTTTTCCCGATTCTTGTTTTCTTTATGTAGTCCCAAATAGCAAGTTTCTCATGTACCAGGGCATGTCTAGAATCATATGTATCTAAAATAGATATCTTGATGCAAGGAACTGTTTCTGTGATGATAAGGAGGACGTGAAGGAAAACGGGGCTTCCTTGATGGCTCAGATGGTGAAGTATCTGCCTGCCAATGCAGGAGACCCTGGTTCCATCCCTGGGTTGTGAAGATCCCCTAGAGAAGGGAATGGCAACCCACTCCAGTATTCTTGCCTGGAGAATCCCATGGACAGAGGAGCCTGGTAGGCTACAGTCTATGGAGTCACAAAGAGCTGGACATGACTGAGTGACTGAGCATGAAGGAAAAGAAGGACTTGTAGTGAGCAAAAAAAAAAAGTGATTATTTCCATCCAGAAAATAATCACAGCATTTTCAAGCAGGGAGTTCATCTATCCAGTCCCTTCATCATTCGTGTTCTCTTTTCTGAGAAAAGTAAATGTCCTTTCTCTTCCTAAGCCTTTATTTAACTTCATCACATGGCAGTTAAGAACAAAGCAGAGCAACGATTTGCAAAGTACCTTGATATTTCGCTGAGGAGTATTATGCATGGACTAGGTAGCAGGAACAATGAGAGGAAAGGTGAAAATAGACAAAGCTAAATATGGTGATGACCACCTTTCTACCGCAGTAGGGTTCACAGAGTGCCCCTAGTGCGTGGTGAGTGTATCTGACATATAACCTTGGTTCTCTCCTGCTACCCAGGCTTGTTCTAGGTGAACACTCCCGTTGAGTGGCTAATGAGATCTGTCCGTCCCACATTCATTTCCGTAGCTCCTTGATGCCTTGCTAAGTGGCAAAGAAGACAACCCTACAATCAGTCAGACTAACCAGAGCTGGATGCTAAGAGTTAGAGGGAAGAACCTTGTCCTGCCTTCTCCTCCCCAACCT
This sequence comes from Bos grunniens, assembly GCF_055505025.1. Lineage (NCBI taxonomy): Eukaryota > Metazoa > Chordata > Mammalia > Artiodactyla > Bovidae > Bos > Bos grunniens. Next base: position 60,610,656 of record NC_141178.1, on the reverse strand, counting down.
CTATTATACTCCTTTTTTCTAGGTGATGAATGTCTACTTCGATGGTGACCATTTCGACCTCAACTATAATTCTAATAGGAATCTTTTCAAGCTAGTTGGAAAGGAAGGTCACTAGATGGGATTTCTAAACACCCTGCATTATACTATAATATGGTCAACTCCCTATTCTGGCTAAAGGCTGAATTAGGACCTTATGATGCACCTGGCATGCTGCAGTCCATGGGGTCACGAAGAGTCAGGCATGACTGAGAGACTGAACTGACTGAGGCACTAGAGTGAGTGGGATGTCTTTCTGGTACATGCACTCAGTACTCTGCTGCTGGATGATTTTTGAATGCTTTCCTTTTCACTTGGGCTTCCCAGGTGGCTCAGGGGTAAAGAACCTGGCTGCCAACGCAGGAGACGCAGGAGATACGGGTTTGATCTCTGGGTTGGGAAGATCCCTTGGAGAAGGAAATGCCAACCCACTCCAGTAAATGAGTACAAGTTGGAAGAAAAATATCATTTTTGAAAATAGAAAGGTCCATGCAATTCAACTAGTATTTGAAAATTTTAGAACATGCAAAATCAAGAATAGACAGGAGAAGGAAGCAGGAGGTGGAGGAGGAGCAATGGTGTATGAAGAGGGAGGCATGGAGCACAGGAAAGGCTGGCACGGCAAACAGAGCAGCGACATGAGTTAAAAGAGGTTTTTTTACATAATAAAGAACACGTTCCATCGGAAAGACAAGAGAGTCTGGAAACAATAGATGACAGCAAAACTGGCAGAAAGAAACTCAGGGGGAAATCAACACATTTCGCCATAATCACTAGTGGTAAGGAGAACTTAATTGCTTTGCCAGCAGTTCATTAATCAAGATTTAGTGGAAGTGGCTTCTCCCAAAGTCTAGCAGTTAGAAGAATGAGATCAAACCACTAGTCCTGAGAGAGAAAGTGAAGTGTTAGTCTCTCAGTCTTGTCTGACTCTGAGAGCCCATGGATTGTAGCACACCAGGCTCTTCTGTCCATGAGATTCTCCAGGCAAGAATACTGGAATGGGTTGCCATTCCCTTCTCCAGGGCTATCCAGAAACCATCGCAATATTGCAAGTGAAGAAGTTCATACAGCATAATATAATGCAGTTTATTTTTAAATGCATTGGAAATAATTTCAAAAGGTTCACAGAAGTGTTGGGAATGATATGCATCAATCTGTTAACTTCAGAGGCAAAAAGTGGGACAGCCAAGGACAAAAGAAGGCTGTAATGAAGAGGGGACTTACTCCTCACACGTTATATTTTCTGTGATTGTTTTATTCTATTACTCGTGTAAAACAGAATGAACAGATATATTTAAATGTCATGTGCACACCCAAAGAACTAACAAAATAAAAAATATGTATGTCTTTATTTTTTAAGATAAAACTAATTGTAGACATTTTGAAAATTAGGAGAAAATTGTTTATTGTGTTAGTGTGATGGAATAATCAGTTACCAATCTAAAGTTCTTTTCTCTCCAATACTTTCCCAGTAATATTTTATGTACTTTTAATAAAACTGTAACAAAAACATAGAATATTTTTTCACTTTACATAAGAACCTTTATAAGCATCATGTTTAATAATCAGAGTATGTTCCATCACACGAGTGAACTATATTTGCTTCATTATTCCCCTTCTATTGAGAATTTTAACAATTTCTTTACTCTTGGGGAACTAGAAACTTTTCTGTATATAACATTTCCTGCATTTTGGATGACTACCTCAAGGCAAATTCCTGGGTGTAAAATTAGTATAATAAATGGGCATGAATATTTAATGATTCTCAATCTAAATTGTAAAACTGCTTCCCCAAAGAGTTTTATCACTCTGTATTTCCTTCTCTGCCTCTGCTTACTCTGCTCCCTGTGGGGTCTCTGCAATGAAGGCCCCACCCACAGCAGCATCTGAGGGATCTTGGAGGCAGTTACAATTATGTCAAGTACTTTATATACTGTAGATACATTGAACTGAATCTTCTAAATTTTTGTTACATTTTCTAATGTCATTCTTGACATACAGTAATGCATTTGATTTTTATATGTTAAGACTTTGACTGCATGGATCACAATAAACTGTGGAAAATTCTGGAAGAGATGGGAATACCAGACCACCTGACCTGCCTCTTGAGAAACCTATATGCAGGTCAGGAAGCAACAGTTAGAACTGGACATGGAACAACAGACTGGTTCCAAATAGGAAAAGGAGTATGTCAAGGCTGTATATTGTCACCCTGCTTATTTAACTTATATGCAGAGTACATCATGCAAAACGCTGGGCTGGAGGAAGCACAAGCTGGAATCAAGATTGTCGGGAGAAATATCAATCACCTCAGATATGCAGATGACACCATCCTTATGGCAGAAAGTGAAGAGGAACTGAAAAGCCTCTGGATGAAAGTGAAAGAGGAGAGTGAAAAAGTTGGCTTAAAACTCAAAATTCAGAAAACTAAGATCATGGCATCCGGTCCCATCACTTCATGGAAAGATGCGGGGAGCGAGCTCCGCCCCTGGCAAAGGTCATGAGGAAGGAGGCTTGGCATACGCAAAGGCGGGATCAAGCCTCAGGAGTCTCCCTGGAAATTCTCGAGCAATCTACCCCCAAAACCAGAGTCTGCCTACTTTCTGCTTTGTGCTTTCACCTACACCTCTGACTTTACGGGGGGGCTGTCCCCCACTACCTCTCTCTGAAAAAAGAGTTAGCTTACAGCTCCAGTTAATAATTCCTGGGTGTGACAGTGTTTCAACCTACAAACTCCCTTGGAAGTCCTCTAGCCTGCCTGAATAGGTTTTTCCGGCCACATGTGATTGTTCAGAGCCTCCCAACTGCGAGAGGCAGGAGATGTTCTAAACTGTCTAAACACAGATTCTTTTGAGTAGTTAAAAGATTGGTTAGAAATTGTATTGATGAAGGGATTTTCACTTGTTGGGCCAATGTTTGCTGCTAAGTTTCCATATCCCTTACCTGCTGTGTCCCTGGCAGTGTATTGATTAATATAATTGGTGTAAGTAGTAGCTTTAATGTTTGTAACCTGGGACCCTTGAGTTAATTCTTTTTCTTGTTATAGCCCACCACACCTTTGCTCTGTAGGAATGCAACTTTATCTAATGCTTTTGGAGGGTGGCGCTTGACTTATCACCTTTAGAGAAAAATAAGTTTTCTGAAAAAAGGGTCTTAAAATGTTAACAGGCCTCCGGGCCAGAAGATGATGCAAATCACCTAAACTTTTGCATATGATAAGTTTGCAGGAAGAAAGCCTGGCTCACTGCATGACTCTACCCCTTCCCCCATTATCCTCTATGCATAACTTAAGGAATAAAAACTACTTTGGTAAATAAAGTGTGGGCCTTGTTCACCGAAATTTGGTCTCACCATGTCGTTCTTTCTCTTACCTTCTGGCTGAATTATTCAGCCTCTTTTCTCCACTGAATTTCCTCACCGAGCTATCCTTGTTCTATTACTCTTTATATCCTTAATTAACGTTTAATTAAGCAATTGTTTCCTGATCCTCGCCGACGCCGTCCCCACTTCGAATACCCTGGATCAGCCGGGGCTGGTCCCCGGCAGGAAATAGATGTGGAAACAGTGGAAACAGTGTCAGACTTTATTTTTGGGGGCTCCAAAATCACTGCAGATGGTAATTGCAGCCATGAAATTAAAAGACACTTACTCCTTGGAAGGAAAGTTATGACCAACCTAGATAGCATATTAAAAAGCAGAGACATTATTTTGCCAACAAAGGTCCATCTAGTCAAGGCTATGGTTTTCCCAGTGGTCATGTATGGATGTGAGAGTTGGACTGTGAAGAAAGCTGAGCGCCGAAGAATTGATGCTTTTGAACTGTGGTGTTGGAGAAGACTCTTGAGAGTCCCTTGGACTGCAAGGAGATCCAACCAGTCCATCCTAAAGGAGACCAGTCCTGGGTGTTCACTGGAAGGTCTGATGCTGAGGCTGAAACTCCAATACTTTGGCCACCTCATGCAAAGAGTTGACTCATTGGAAGAGACCCTGATGCTGGGAGGGATTGGGGGCAGGAGGAGAAGGGGACGACAGAGGATGAGATGGCTGGATGGCATCACCAACTCGATGCACATGAGTTTGGGTGAACTCCGGGAGTTGGTGTTGGACAGGGAGGCCTGGCGTGCTGCGATTCATGGGGTCGCAAAGAGTCAGACACGACTGAGCGACTAAACTGAACTGAATCACTTTATTCACATCTTGTTTTTTTATTTTCAATTGATTGCTTTAATGTTTTAGTCATGAAAAGTGAACTATACTTTTCACTACAAAATGATCAGTTTTCTTCCTTGCCAGTTTTTGTTTTCTTATTTCTGTTTCTTGTCTTATTGTAGAAGACAGAACGCCCAAGCTAATGTTTAAAGAACAGTGGTTTGTTTTTATCAGAAGCATTCTTTGCTTTTAGAAGAGTTTTGGGGACATAAGGCCACAGTATTTTTAAGAAGAGTTTAGGAAAAGGACAATCCACTAAGAGTAAGGAAGAGAAGATCACCGAACAGCACACAGAATTGCAGAAACCAACACAGGGCTTCTGCTTCTACTTCAGTGTGTAACTGTAGAAGGTCTGTTCCTGTAAATGAAAAGAAATATATGACATTTGCTTAACCAGGAGTGGCTTAAACTGGGAAAGATAAGTTTAAAGAAGATTTTATTTAATCTCATTATAATGAAGTAAAGAAAAGAAAGATTAAGATTAAGGATAAATTTTAATCTCTGATTATTAAGGGTATAGTTGTGTTCATAGTATTTTGATGTACAGTAAAATAAAATTTAGCTAAATTTGTATTGCTCATCAAATGATTATGATTGGTTTGGATTTCCCAGATTTTATTTCATGAGCTCATTTTTCCTTTGCTTTTCATAGACCCTAAAATAGCTAATTAACCTTACATGCAGTCAGGTACAGATGTGAGAATTGGACCATAAAGAAGGTTGAGCACCAAAGAATTGATGTTTTTGAACTATGGTGCTGGAAAAGACTCTTGAGAGTCCCCTGGACAGCAAGAAGACCAAACCAGTCAATCCTAAAGGAAATCAACCCCGAATATCCTTTGGAAGGACTGTTGTTGAAGCTGAAGCTCCAATCCTTTGACCACCTGATGTGAAGAGTCAACTCATTGGAAAAGACGCTGATGCTAGGCAAGATTGAGGGCAGGAGGAGAAGGGGGTGGCAGAGGATGAGACAGTTGGATGGCATCACTGATTTAATGGACATGAGTTTAAGCAAACTCAGGGAGATGGCGAAGGACAGGGAAGCTTGATATGCTGCAGTTCTTGGGGTCTCGAGTGGGACATGACTGAGCAACTGAACAACAACAGTAAATGATCCCTTATTAAATAGAACACATGATTATATTCTAAAGTTCCTACAATGAATGTATATTATCTATTAGTAAGGAAAATAGGCTCACGATTAGGCATAATTTAGATATAATACTCTGTGCAGCAAAAATTCATTGTCTTTTCACTTTCCCTCCCAACACAAACACTGAAAACTTCCCTTAAACTTGTTACAAAATTTTATTTCTGTATTTCCCTCTGTATTATTCCCTCTCCTCACTAATGATCTCTGTATACACATATATATGCACATCTATTATAATACAAGCTTTAAATATGCTTTTAGAGAAGAATGGTCATTTATTTTAACTTATCCCTTGGAATATCTTCTCAAAAAATAAGTACTAAATTTTTTGCTTCTGCAGCTTAAATCACTAAGCATGGAGGGGAAACAGCCCCTTGGAATTAATGTTCCCAGATGAAGAGTTTCTCAAACAAGCTGCCTTCTGATAGTAAAAATACCACCTAACCTTCATCAGAAACACTCACAAACTTTATCATCTTCATCCCAGGATTCCCACTATACCCGTATAATTGGTTAGTTCATCCACCCGACTCTACCTTAGTGTCCCTTCCTGCCCATCAATCACCACGGCCACTGTCTCATTCGAAGCCCTCCAGCCTCAATTCTAGATCATCCATTGTCTAAGAGCTGACTTTCCTGACTCTAGGCTATGTCCCTGCAGGTCCAACCTCCTTGCTACTGTCAGCCTGCTCTTTGAAAAGCATCACTTTAACCAAGTCATTCCTTAGCTTTATAACCTTAGAGTATTTCTCCCAAATGCAATGAACATCATACAAAACCACGGTGTGTTTCATGAGCTCCTTTTTTTGTCTCGCCGTTGCCCAATCTACTTTCTAAATTCCCAATACATGCCCATCTTTCTGGTCCAACTATATTCTATCCATACATAAATACAGTGTTCACTTACACTGCTGGGCTTTCTCTTAGGTGATGTGTTTCACAGGTTGTACCTTTCTTCCTCCCTAGCTATTTCCCAGATTGTACCCAGTTATCCAGTCTCAGCTGGTCACAATTTCTGTTTAACATCCGCCATTGATCTCTTCCTTCTTCAAACGCTCTTAGTGCCTGGCGTCTAGACCGCAACATTGAGTGTGCACGATTCTTTACATTGTCTGGGTTTTGTCTCATGTTTGATGCCCATGCTCCTCTCCGTATTACACAACACACCCTTGCAGCCTACCTTACACCTACTAGTTTGTACCTTCCTCCTCCTAATCCCTGTGTTGCCCCTCCCCTCATCACTTACATCCACTAGATTTTATTCTCAGTATCTGTGAGGCTTGTTTGCCATTGGCTTTTGAGGACAGGGAAACTGCAGAGCAAGCCCCCACCAGAAAGAGAACCAAGGTGGCTTCTTCGCCCGCCAACAGCTTCTTTTGTCTCCTTCACCAATGAAGCTGTCAAGGTCAGAGCTCAGAAATCTTTGCCACGCATCATGTTTTTGCCAAACCAGCATCTGTTTCCATGGGAACCTACAAAACTCTGAAGTTAGTAGCAAAAAGCTCTGGGTCTGGATCCACTTGGCCTTTAGTGTCACCTGGTGTCATCACAGGGTCTGGACATGTCTGGACCACGGGGCCCTGGTTGTCATTAGAGAGAAACGATCTTGCCTTTCATACTTGGACCTGGAAGGACCCCCATCACATTTGCGTAGGTTGACTGACAGCACATGTCATTCTAACATAGACGGTGTGGCAAAGAGCATGCTGGGCAGGGAGGACAGCCCGTGGGAAGGCTATGCAGCCAGGGCCACACCCCACCCGGAAGGTGGGGTGGTGGGTGTTCTTCTCCCACTGCAGCACTGGGGGCAGTAAAGTGGGGTGCCAAGAGGGGGCTCCGATCCATACATTCTGCAAATAGCTCTATGTGAGGGCCTGCGTTCAGCAGGGGACAAGCAAGCTCAGCCTTACCTTCACCCCAGTGAGTGGGCTATGGCGTCTGAAAGATGTGGAAGGAATACAGGTGGGTTTGTGCCAGAAAGGACACAGAGGCCCCAGGACAGGTGAGACCATGAAGCAAAGCAGTGAGGGGAGGAAGGAAGACTAGCCAAGGAGAGGGACTGTCACCCAGAATCATCACCTTGCTATACAGCTGCATGACCTTGAGCCAGGGGCCAGCATCTCCTGCCTCCGAAACTTACAATAAAGCAGAATAAGAGCCAAGCATGCTTCTGGGCGCTGCATCAGCTCTACACCTGGCAGGTCTCATGGATTGGCAGGGGCACCTGCCTTCCTGGAGTGGAGGTGGGGCCCACCCCCAAGTGCCCTGCGGCTCCAAGATCTGGTGCATCTGTACACGAAGCTGGTTCTTCACTTTGCACGTATCACACAAAGCAGTCTAAATAGCCAGATGCGCTGACACTGTTAAAGAAAGCAAGACAGACATGAAGAATGAAAATGCTGTTTCTTTGCAGGGACTGTTATGGTAAGTGGCAGAGAAAGGATGATCCGTGCTGGAAGCTGCAGCCCAGGGGCAGCCGGGATGTGAAGGGCACGGGGCTCCCGGCTTCATGGGGCCACTTGGTCACCTGTGACTCCAGTCAGTCCCTGTGCCCTCCCGGCTGCAGCTTTCCCCCTGGGATTTTTTTCACACTTTTAGAGTCTGTCCATGGAATAATTTTATTAGGAGTAAAAAAATTTGAAACATGGTTTCTACTAAATGCACATCACTTCCACATCATGTCAAAAAAATCCCAAGTCACAGCATTAACATCAGGGGCGTCTCTGAGCTCGATTCTTCTCCTGGTTCTGCTGTGCTCAGTATGGTTTCTTAGTCCCCCTTCATCCCCTTGTCTTAGTCTTATCACTGCTCTGCTTCCCTCCTGGAAGCTTTTGTCTGGGAGAGTCTATCTGCATCCACAGATGAAGCCTCAAGTGTGCCGAGCTATGTCCTCAGACTACCTCTGTCTCCACCCTTCTCATAACTTTCCAATAATTCCAGGTCCCCAGAGCACTGCTCCCATGCACCTCTGCCCTGAAGGTACCATGGGCTCTCTCATCCTCCTTTGACTCCAGCCTCTTGCCCCCTTTCTTCCCACCACATCCTCCTCCACAATCTTGCCATTTGTCTTCTGGGTCTGCCAGACCAGCTCTTCCTGCCCTAGTCCATATTCCATGTTACTACCAGGATGACTTTTCAGAAGCAAGATTTGATGACTGCTACACCTCTAGTTGGAGAAGGCAATGGCACCCCACTCCAGTACTCTTGCCTGGAAAATCCCATGGACGGAGGAGCCTTGTAGGCTGCAGTCGACTTCACTTTCACTTTTCACTTTCATGCATTGGAGAAGGAAATGGCAACCCACTCCAGTGTTCTTGCCTGGAGAATCCCAGGGACAGAGGAACCTGGTCGGCTGCCGTCTATGGGGTTGCACAGAGTCGGACATGACTGAAGCAACTTAGCAGCAGCAGCAGCAGCAGCAGCAGCACACCTCTAGTTAAAGTCTGTCAATGGCTAGCCATGGCCTAAAAGATAAAATCCAACCGCACGCTTGACATACAAGGAATTTCTCATCTGTATCAATTCGCCAACATCCCCGGCCTCATTCTTGATGATGCTGTTTTCAGAGTCTCGGCTGCAAGGAGTTCTCTTTACTCCAGAACTACCCAGTCTTCACCTCCATTCAAGGCACCCTTATACTAATCGCAGGGCTCCCTAGGTGGCCTACCATTAAAGAATCCGCCTGCCGATGCAGGAGATATTGGAGATGCAGGTTCAATCCCTGGGTCAGGAAGATTCCCTGGAGGAGGAAATGGCAACCCACTCCAGTGTTCCTGCCTAGAAAGTCCCATGGACAGAGGAGCCTGGTGGGCTACAGTCCATGGTGTTGCAAAGAGTTGGACATAACTGAATGAACTGAGCATGCACATACTAATCACACTGTATTAATTACACATCAGTTGCCACCTTCAAATTCTCACCTTCTCATTGACAGAGGGCATTGTACTGCTCACATTTGTTCCTCCAAGGCCTGTAATAGCACCCATTGCATAGCAATTCCTCCATGAATGTTAATTATATGAGAGGGGGAAATCAGTTATTTGTTTCTGAGCCTTGGAATCTTGAAAAAGGATTTTGAACAGAAAAGGTAATATCTATATCATCACCATTTCAGTAAACTCTAGCTTATGTTTCCATTAAGACACCAACACAAGTAATAACACTTTATTATTCCTATACAAGGAAGCTAGGAATTTGACCGTATATAGCCTAGAAATATTCAAGCTCCCAGTGTCCCTGCCAGACTTATTCCCATACTTTTCCTGATTACATAAAATTAGTAAACTTCTCCCAGGGCACCAGGCACTTCCAGAACATAATCGCTGTGATGCTCTAAAAACAGTGTCTGGTTTTCCAGTCTGCTAAGATATTATTTAGAACTTTTGTATTTCTAAGTGTTTCTCAGCCTCTGAGAAACAGCACCATTTCCAAAAGACAGCTACTGACATTTCTCAGGATTCACTTGTGAGCTGGGACAACCCAGTCTATTATGTACAATCAACCAAGAACAGCTTGGTCTTTAAAATTTCCCTCGCTTGCTGAGTTTGCTCTGTTCACGTTGACCCCAAGGTTTATTTTAATTTAGATTGTTCAGGAAACACATTGACCAACTGTGCATTCCATCAGGCTCAACTCGACAGGTGACTTCCTCTAGATTGGGAACTGTCTGGAGTAGACTGATGAATTGAACTACGCTTATTAAATGGGAATAACAGCGAGAATGTGAAATCGAATCAAAGGGGGTTCTGAGGGAAGACAGAAACACAAATCTTACAGATGAATATGTCAGCACAACATGGATAGTCATTTAATTCAAAGACTCTGGTTTGCCAGAGGAAATCAGCATGCAGAACACGCAGTTCATCAATCTTAATGTGACTCTAACAGCCACACCAATCCTGAGCGGTGTCACGTGCAGACAGAGAAGACAAGCACAATTACACAGCAGTTCTCAAAAGACCTGCAGACATCTCCAATCAGATAAAGAAGGAAAAGGATACTGAAAATCAAGCTGAAAGAGCTGATCGAAAAATTAGGTTCGGAAAGTGTATTTTTTTTTTTTAAGTGAAAAGGGCCCATCCTATTATAAATCCTGATGAGTTCAACTACTTTAGAAAATTGTCCGGCAGTAACCAGGTGGTGAGAAGGAAATGGCAACCCACTCCAGTATTCTTGCCTGGAGAATGCCATGGACAGAGAAGACTGGCAGACTACAGTCCATGGGGTCACAAAGAGTCAAACATGACTGAGTGACTAACTAACCAGGTGGTAAGACAGCTTGGCAGGAGTGGGCATGACATGGGGGACTGGCTGGCATTATGGTGCTAAGGGGAGGAGAACGTGTAGCCCAAAGCTCAGTGGGGCACGCAGGTGGGCACAGAGTTCCCAGAGTCATGTGTTCAAAGACTCAGCAGGTGAACCCCCATTCAGGCAGGTGTGGAGGGTTAAGAAGAGTGTATGTAGGGCTGGTGGGCAGGGGGAGATTGCTGAAGTTGGAGGTCAGGGCAGCAGCGGGTGCAGAGGATGCTGGTGTCAGAGGAGTTCTTCCTTCTTAGCTGGGTACCAGTGATGCTGCGGGTGAGGGGCCAGCCCCACTTCGGGAGGAAGCAGCCAGAGCAGGCAAGGCTAGGAGGATCCTGGGAAGAGACGGGGAATCTGTGAATCGAGACACACTCAGGAGTGCTAACAATCCCTTGGCTATCCAAGCGTGTATGGGGATTTCAATCAAATAGCACCTTCCAATTGATGACCCCCAAAACTGTATCCTCAGCCCTGCCTGCCTCCCTGAGATTCAGACTCACACACCCACCGCCACCTTGACAGTCCCGCTGCGCGTGTCTTATCCTCCTCTCGACCATGACATACCGAACAGAACACTCACTTCTCCACCCACCCAACCTGCCGTGACCCCAGTCTCCCCAACTCAGTAAACAGCGTTCCCCTCTCCCCAAGCTGCTGAGAGAGGACTCATTCAAGCTGTTTTATTTCCTTCAGAGCTCCAGCACCACTCTGAAACTATTTTGGTTGTTTTATTCTACAGGTTCGTGTCTGGTGCCCACCTCCCCATCCCCCACCCAGAATGCAGGCTCCAGGAGCACCAGGGTTTGTGCACCGTCATCCCCCCTACCCCTCCTTGCACCTAGAGAGACTCGATAGCTCGATGAACACAGATGGGAGGTGTGCAGTTCAGGAGCACACGGTCACGCCAGCTTCACTGAGAGCCGCCCACCTCCATCTAGAGCAGCAGCTCAAACTCAAGTGTGCGTCAGAATGAACTGGAGGTTAAAACACGGGTCTCCAGGTCCACCAGAGTTTCTGAGCCGTCGGCCCAGGGTGGCAGAGCCAATAAGCCCCCAGGTGAGGCTGACAAGCCCCCAGGTGAGGCCTGGGGTCAGGTTGAACATCACAGCTTCAGCCAAAACCAGCCCAGAGGTACTGAGAGCACACCCACAGGCCCCCAGGGATTCCCCCCACCTGACAGTCCTCTGGCCAGGTAGCCCGGGTGGGACCCCCAGGAACCTGGAGGAAAGAGGAGGGGCTACAGCAAGATAGGGGTGACCGTGGTAGCTGGTCTGTGAGGCAAAAAGAGTGGATGTGAGTATGTCAGAGGAATTCAACTGAAGAACTGAGCCGGGCCTCGGCCGAAAGGAGCGTTGCAATCAAGTTCAGAGGTCTGGTTGGTAAGGAAAGGGGAGGCTTGGACAATCTGTAAGTCTTAGATCTGGTTTTGAAAGATCATCTCAAGGAGCAACATGGGCCACGGAATATAAGGAGGAGAAGGCAAATGCAAGCTTTCAGAGCAATCTCTGCACAGGAAATATTTGAACATAGGACCTCTATTTAGGAAGTTCGGTTTTTATTCATCGAGTCTGTTTAAAGTTGTGTGAGCATGCACTACATTTTAATCTGATGAAACAAAGGAAGGAGAGCGACTCAAGTCTGGTTTCCTTTCAGCTGGAAAATGTCATTATGATCGCAGTGGTGTCTGGAGGCCAGGAGACAGTCACAGAGACACTCACAGTTCCTCTGAAATGGCCTCGTCTCAAAAGATTGGCTTCGTTTATTTAAGGCTTTCGACACCACCATGTGTTCACGAAACAGGCAGCAGGTAACAGGAGATGCAAACTCCCAGGGCTCAGGATTTTCACTCTTTGCAAAATGCAGAAAATTCATTGTGGGGTGACATTAAAGTCATAATAGCACATGTCATCCGAACTCCAGAAAGACCTGAATTATGCAAAAAGACAAAGGAAAAAGGGGAGGGGTGGTAGAAAGAATGATTGTGTGTCTTCTTAAAACCAGACACTTTTGTTATAAGACCATGAATAGGCTTCTGTAATTTTTAACTGGGGCTTCCCCAGTGGCTCAGCAGTAAAGAATCTGCCTACATTGCAGGAGATGCAGGAGATGTGGGTTTGATCCCTGGGTTAGGAAGATTCCCTGGAGGAGGAAATGGCAACCCACTCCAATATTCCAGCAGTCCTGCATGTCATTTCCGTTTCAATAGCATCGTTGAAGCCTTCACACTCTGCTAGCCTTTGGTTTCTTCCAGGTGAGCCCAGGGCCAGTGCTAGAGGGAAGCCTGGCTCTCAGGCTGAGCAGAGGCCCTGGTGGGTGGACACTGGTGCTCAGCTTGGCATGGAGAAAGTTGTCCAGCTGGCAGTACCATTGGGCATTTTCACAGGATCATGTACTCACACAGCAGTTTGTAAAGCATGTGAACAAATATAACGCCCGATTACTTTTCAAGATGGCACAGCACTTAACAAGTGCAAGGTTATTTGCTGACCTTTCTTAAGACAAGGATGGGAGCCTAGACTTTTTTTAAGTACTGACAAAAGTTTATTTCTCAACTACTTATATAGCGTGAATAGTATATCTATGATATAAATTATATAGATGTGTGTTTGTGTATAGGTTCATATAAACTGAGTTCTAAAATTTTAAACATAATTGTAATAAAAAAAATCAGGTTTCCCCTGTGGGGAGCCTTGACATCTATATCCCCAGATACAGCACAAAGTAGGTACCCAACAAATATTTGATGAACAGATAAAGGAATTTTTCTGACGGTGTCTCAGATTCCTCTTATTGTTCAAAGACTTCCCTGGCGGTCCAGTGGTTAGGACTGGGTGCTTTCACTGCCAAGGGCCTGGGTTTGATCCCTGATCATGGAACTAAGATCCCAGAAGCCAAATAGAGCGGTCAAAAAAAAAAAATATATATATATATCATTGTTCAGGCGGGTCAGTGCCCAGGGATCCCATAGGCATCAGGGTTCACTGTATCAACTAATCTATTTTCCATATTTATAAATGTTTTATTAAAAGGTCCATGTTTATATGGAAACCTATTCTGCAACTAGGCAGAAACTAAAGTACAGCTTTTTATAAAAAGATATTATTCTGTTCTAGCTTGACACTAATCAAAAAAGCTTTTAAAATGAACATTTTCATTATCCTGAAGTTTCTTTTTAGTGACAGTCTCATTTATGTGTTCACTGAGTCAACCTCTTCCTGACACTGTCTTTGTCACTAAAACCAATTTTCCTTTTCTTTCTCTACAGACAGGTTTATATACTTAAAAACTTAAAGAGGCATCATCATTAAACCAGGTTTATTTTGAATCTATGAGACCTGACCAATCTACCCCCTCTCCAACATCACAGTAAGTACAGATCATATATTATGTTTTTTAACTATATACCGAAGGCATATATATAAATGGGAAAAACCACACATATATTTGCCTTTGTCGATTCACTGCCATTCATTGTTATGCATTGGAAACCTAGGTTTTCATGCAAATTAAAACAGAAATTCCAAAGGTGAGCTCTTCTGTTCCCAACTCAGATAAATAGAAAGGATGGTATTCTACACTAAAGGCAAACACTGAAGTCCTTTCTAATAAGCCAGACACTGTATAACAAAAAGCCTAACCCTTAGAGGCTCAAACTGAAATAATGAAAGAGCACAGGCAGAGCTCTACGCAAATATAAATCCCAGGAAAATGGAATTCTCCTGAGCTCTACGCTGGAGTGCTTTTCTTGCTGGTCAGCACACTGCCTTCCTGTCTTTACCGTTGCCTGGAGAGGGTTCTGCCCTGACCCCAAGTCCAAGCTGAACACCCCCTTATTTAAAACTCTGTTCCTTGGAAGAAAAGCTAAGACAAAACTAGACAGTGTATTAAAAAGCAGAGGCATCGCTTTGACGATAAAGGTCTGTATAATCAAAATTATGGTTTCTCCAGAGGTCATGTACAGATGTGAGAGCTGGACCATAAAGAAGGCTGAGCACCAAAGAATTGATATTTTCGAACTGTGGTGTTTGGAGAAGACTCTTGAGAGGATGAAATGGTTGGACGGCATCACCAATTCAATGGACATGAATTTGAACAAACTCCAAGAGATGGTGAAGGACAAGGAAGCCTGGTGGGCTGTAGTGAATGGGGTCATAAAGAGTCGGACGTGACTCTGTGACTGAACAACAAATTTCAACTCATTATTTGGAATAACCTGAAATTTAAACTTTGGGAGGGGGGAGAAATATGTCTTCTTCCAAGTAGCAGCAGCATTTACACTTGGGAAAACAAAAGCTTCATTCACCTGATGAAACTAATTTCCCAGGAGTCTTTGATTTCCCAGGGCCAGGGGAGGATCCAGTCCACTTTCATTTGCAAGCTCTTTCTCCCCATTCAGCGCAGAGGCTCGAGCTATGGTGTGAGAACTCGTGTCTGGTTTCCTTTCCAGATCCAAGAGGAGCTGTTGTCCCCTGCTGGACAATGAAGGCTTAAGAATAAAACTGATCACCTAGCATCTGTGTCTATGAGTTTCATTATTGGCAGGAGCCAGCAATGTGTGTGAACAAGAAAACATCTCAACCTGACAGCAGGAAAGAACTCTCATCTGCCACTCGACAGCTCTCCTGGGAGACAGGGCGCGGAGCACACAGCTGGGAGGGTTATGCCCTTGAAGGGGCTAGCTTTTGATATCTGAGCTCGAGCTGGGGTCAGAAGCATTCATTGCTTCTCATCTGCTGTTACGTTTCCAATCTGAAAAAGGCAGAGAAAGTTTCATCATCTGCTACAGCAAAGGAAGGACCAAATTGCCTACCCTCTCCTTCAAGGTCTGCGCAACAGCACAGCCTCAGCCCTGAGTATTCACACCTCCTCCCAGAGACGTCGTCAGACAGGAGCCCCAGCAGACCAGCGCTTCTCTGCCTTCTGGTGTGAATTTCTTTACTTAGCTGTCACATTGTCCGTTGGGATATAACATCCACGAGAACAGGGCCTTTATCTCCTAATCTCCAGTGTGTAGACTGTGTGTCTGTGCTAAGCTGCTTCAGTCGTGTCCAACCCTTTGCGATCCCATGGATGGTAGCCTGCCAGTCTCTTCTGACCATGAGATTTCCCAGACAAGAAAACTGGAATAGGAAGCCATTCCCTCCTCCCTGGATCTTCTCGACCCAGGGATCGAACCCATGTCTCTTATGTCTCCTGCAAAAGGCGGGTTCTTTACCACTAGCGCCACCTGGGAATTCTAGCATGTAGATCAGTACCTCGAAAATACTCAGCAAATATATTTTGAGTAAATCACTTTATAGATGAATGAATTTGCTCATCAGCCTTTAGCACTCTAGCTCCATGCTGCAATGCCTGCTTCTAACACCTTCTACATTCTTGGTTTTACTCCATGAAGCTGTCATTCCACAACAAATTAAACAGCTGTGTCACAATCCACAGCTTTGTTAGACAATCAACATCTACCACCCTGTTTCAACATGCAGCTGAGCTCTGAAACTGTCAAAGATGTTGACAATTCCAGGGAGAGGGAAAACAGAAACAAACAGATACTTGTTATATACAACATGCAAGACTTTGGTGTGTGCATGAAGCACTACACACTATAATTATGGTGGCTCAGTGGTAAAGAATACACCTGCCAATGCAGGAGTCACAGGTTCAATCCTTGGGTTGGGAAGATCCCCTGGAGAAGAACATGACAACCCACTCCAGTATTCTTGCCTGGAAAATCCGACAGACATAGGAGCCTGGTGGGCTACAGTTCATGGGGTTGCAAAGAATCAGACACAACTTAGTGAATGAACAGCAGCACACATTCTAAGCTGACCACTGAGGAGCCTGGCTCATCTTGATGAGGCCATAAGAGGTGGACTATTACCCTAAACCCCCAACACCCATGGATGATTAAGACAGGAACACATACTCTGAGTTGGGCAGATTTTTTCAGGACTTTGGAGCCACTATTTTAATCCTGCCTGGTCCCTTGGACTGCAAGGAGATCCAACCAGTCCATTCTGAAGGAGATCAGCCCTGGGATTTCTTTGGAAGGAATGATGCTAAAGCTGAAACTCCAGTACTTTGGCCACCTCATGCGAAGAGTTGACTCATTGGAAAAGACTCTGATGCTGGGAGGGATTGGGGGCAGGAGGAGAAGGGGACAGACAGAGGATGAGATGGCTGGATGGCATCACTGACTCGATGGACGTGAGTCTGAGTAAACTCCGGGAGTTGGTGATGGACAGGGAGGCCTGCTGTGCTGCGATTCATGGGGTTGCAAAGAGTCGGACATGACTGAGCGACTGGACTGAACTGAACTGAACTGACACCCAGGAGAACTTCTCATGAATGACAAAGGATTCTCTATCACAGGATTTTAAAATGAAATTCTCATGTGACATTCCAAGACAGATCTCAGAAATTAAAGCATCAGGTACTTTTATGAGAAGCAACAGTTCCACAAAGCTCATCATTCTTTTGTTCCTGTGTTTAGCAGCCCTTTGCTCTAGATGTTTCATGGTAAGTTACTGAGCAGATCCCCAAGTCCTTACACGAGCAGGTGTGCCCCTCAGGAGGGCCTGTCTGTGCATCAGGAACCCCTCCGGAAGGGATTGGATACACATAGCATGTCCCCAGTTCTGTAAAAACTTCAGTTTTAATGAATGTGATCCTGATGTCCTTACCTGTCAGACCCCAGATACTGGAACAGGCAGAGCATGGCCGGGAGAAAGAAACATTCTCCCCCAGGTACGTAAATTGCTCAGTATCAATCACATCATATAAATACAGCACAGTGGCCCTGCACTCACGCAGCATGCATGCATGCCAAGTCCCTTCAATCGTGTCTGACTCTTTGCAACCCCGTGCCTATGTGCCTATGTAGCCCGCCAGGCTCCTCTGTCCATGGGATTCTCCAGGCAAGAATGCTGGAGTGGGTTGCCATGCCGTCCTCCAAGTGATCCTCCCAACTCAGGAATCGAACCTGTGTCTCTTACATCCCCTGCATTGGCAGGTGGGTTCTTTACCACTAGCACCACCTGCTCCCTCATAAATTCACTGATGCCTGACAGTATCACTAGGGTCTATCAACAGTTCTTCATCCAGGAACCTAGACTTACATAAGCATATAAGTAATACTTCAAGTATTAATTAAAACATAAAAAGATGGAGACGATCTGAACATCAGTTGTCAAGGAAATGGCTAAATAAATGATGGTGTGCCCACATGATGCCATATCACTCAGCCATGAATATCCACAGTATTGAGATTTTATTTTAATTGTATTGAATATCTTGTGGGAGAAAATTCTGGTGTAGGTACGTGTGTCTGGAGAGACACAGAACAGTTCATTGTAATTTGCTCCAAGAAGTGAAAGGTTGGAGATGAAATTAAAACAGAGAATTTTCTTCATTTTAATTGCACCTATATTGTCTGGGTTTTTTACATAGGCACATATCATTTATCATTAAATAAAAATGTAAAAATATGTAGGTGGTAAGCATTAAAAATCAGATAGGAAGGTAGGTAGGTAGACAGAGATTACTTTGTATTCATTCCTAAGATAAATCTACTGACAGCCGGCAGTTCAGGATTTGACTATCATGACAAGAGCACAAAGAAAATTGTTCTCTTAGGATTAAAAGGAAAAAGTAACTGCTTCCAATCATCCGGGGTAAAATGACTTAATAGACTCCACTATGACTCCTCCAATATCAAATTGACCCATAATTTCTCTCCCTTCATTTCTGTGCCCATTTTTAAAAGACATACAAGTCATATGATATCAGCCTTTTATCAGTGGAGAAATTTTGCCAACCCTGGATTTCAAGAAATGCTTCGAAGTTTCAACCTCAACTAATTTCACCCTCAGAGTCAGAGGCTGCCAGACCTGAGATTTCCAGACATACTGACAAAGACCAAAGGAGATAAATAGTTCATAGTCACAAAACTCTGCCCTTTGTTCAAAACTGAGTCTGAGCTGGGAAACTTACAGTTTGGATGAAACTTAAAACTTTCATCACAGCAGCAGAACTTTGTTCTTGCGTGTCTGGTCTTCCCCACAGAGACTCAATTTCCATACACCTTCTACAGACCAGGAAGACAGCTTTTGGTTTCACCTAGTCTCTTCTCTTTTTAGAAATAAAAGGAGGACAAGAATCTTAACAAAGCTCTAGATAATACATAAAGATACAAAGTGAAAGGCAGCTGCAAAATTCCCAGCAGATACAAATAAGCAGTTATCACTTAATATATACGTTGTGGTATATATTTCCTATGTGCATAGATACCCATGAAAGTGAAACTGTTAGTCGCTCAGTCGTGTCCAACACTTTGTGACCTCGTGGACTGTAGCCTGTCAGGCTCCTCTGTCCATGGGATGTCCCAGAAAAGGATACTAGAATGAGTTACCGTTCCCTTCTCCAAGGGATCTTCCCAATTAAAAGACGTTAAAATTAATATGCTATTTGCTAGCCTGTTCTCCTTTAAACAAAGCTGTGTCCCAGATATCTTTCATCTTTATTAGCCTATAAATATAATTTACACCATCACATTTAGTCACCACACAGCATTTCCTCATATCAGATCAGATCAGATCAGTCGCTCAGTCATGTCCAACTCTTTGCGACCCCATGAATCACAGCATGCCAGGCCTCCTTGTCCATCACCAACTCCAGAGTTCACTCAGACTCAGTCCATCGAGTCAGTGATGCCATCCAGCCATCTCATCCTCTGTCCGTCCCCTTCTCCTTTTGCCCCCAATCCCTCCCAGCATCAGAGTCTTTTCCAATGAGTCAACTCTTCGCATGAAGTGGCCAAAGTACTGGAGTTTCAGCTTTAGCATCATTCCTTCCAAAGAAATCCCAGGGCTGATCTCCTTCAGAATGGACTGGTTGGATCTCCTTGCAGTCCAAGGGACTCTCAAGAGTCTTCTCCAACACCACAGTTCAAAAGCATCAATTCTACGGCACTCAGCCTTCTTCACAGTCCAACTCTCACATCCATACATGTCCACAGGAAAAACCAAAGCCTTGACTAGATGAACCTTTGTTGGCAAAGTAATGTCTCTGCTTTTGAATATGCTATCTAGGTTGGTCATAACCAATCCTCTACTGATTAGCATTGAAGATATTTTCTCACTGTCTCTGTGACCTGTTGATTCTAAAATCCCATCAAACACTGTCACCATCTGTGTAGTTTCAGATTAGAGTAAAGGGCGTCACCACCTCTCCTCTGCATCTTTTGGACTGTGGTGAATTTGCTGGAAAGAGAATTAGAAACTGACCAAACTGATGGGATTTTAGAAATTCCAAATTATTATTAAAAGATTTGAATGAAAAAATCTGGGGCTCACCAAATTAGAGCACAATTGTAAATGCAAAAAATTTTGCATATGTATGGTTATAACACCAGTATATTCTAGAGAACAATTTAAAAAAGACTAAACTTGGCTATCACTTCAGATCCTGGGATGTATCCATCTATGTCATTTTCCTTCTTTTCCTCTCAAAAATGATATTTCAGGTCTCTGCCTATCTGAAAGTGCTGATATTTCTTGAAGAATAGCTGACATCACCTCATTACTCCTTGTCATTCTCAAGCGAAAATGTTTCAAACGGATCCACAAGTGTTATCAAACTTCATGTCTATCCCATAGTGTTGGTGAGCACCATGCACACTACTGAAATATCACCCGCTACCTATTCAATTAAAACCATAAGCAACTAGCGTCATTTAATATTTTCTTTAGCTTAAAACTCCTTTTGGAGGTTGGATGCTGCATTGCTTTCTTGAGCCTGCCAGTTATGGCAGGCTAGGTGGTTTAAACAGCAGCTATTCATTTCTCCACAGTTCTGAAGGCTCGAAGTCAGAGGTCCAGAGTGGGTAGGCTTGGTTTCATCAAAGGCCGCTCTCTTTGGCTTGAAGACATCCACCTTCCCCCTGTGTCCCCATGTGATTGTCCCTCTGCATGTATCTCTGGTCCTAATTGCTCTTTTTGTAGGGACATGGGTCCTATTGGATTAGGGCTCACCCTAATGACCTCATTTTAACTTAACTACTTCTGTTAAAAAAAAAAGTGAAAGTCGCTCAGTTGTGTCCAACTCTTGGCAACCCCGTGGGCTGTAGCCCTCCAGGCTCCTCTGTCTATGGGATTCTCCAGGCAAAAATACTGGAGTGGGTAGCCATTCCCTTCTTCCCAAAACAGGGATCGAAACTAGGTCTCCTCCATTGCAGGCAGATTCTTTACCTTATGAGCCACCAGGTCTCCTCTGTAAAGATTCTATCTTCAAATACAGCTGCATTCTGAGGTCCTTGGGGGTTAGAACTTCAACATGGAAGATGTATGTATACATGGATGGATGGACAGATGAATGGGTGGATGGATGGATGAAGGGAAAGACAGAAGGCTTCAAGAGGTCTCAGAGATGTGAGATAAAAGATAAAAATATGAAAAAAGGATCCCAAATAATAGCATTCTGATCTGAAGTTTGGTACCAGGAGACATGATTGTGCTTTGCTTTATGTTTGCTTAAATATATAAGTGGAGTGTCTTTAAAAGAATTTACTTTATCAAAGACACAGAAAGAAGAAAAGGAGTCAAATTATGAAGGAACATAGATTAACACAGCTGCTAGGAAACGTTTCTACTTATGAAACACATTAAAGGTGATGCAAGATAATTAGCAGTGTTAACAGTACTAAAGGTGATTTCTATGGTAACTCAGCACATCAATTCTGTGCACATTATTAATTCAGCTGATAATTTTTCCAGCTGCAGACTCAGCTTGTAAAAATTAAAATACCCCTTAAGCAACTCAATTACTTCTTCTGTGTAACCGCTGGGTCTCCTGAAGAACTGATGTCCGGTTTACTTTTATTGATATTTTCTTTTGCCCTCCACCCTCCTGGCAGCTTCAGGTCACACCCAGGACAGACCCCTCTCCAGTAGAAAATGTACATTTCATACTAATTATTATTAAGATTTTATGTTTGATCTGACTGCTCTGTAGGAAATGAACTGCATCTTTGGGAATCAATAGATATTTAATACATCAGAAAAGCAATTAGCTAAGTAGCAGCCTAATACCCTGAGACTACTCCTCTATCTCTGAAAGGCAGCTAATTTATTCCCTGTTGACTAATGAAATGAGCCCTAAGGTTATTGTTAAGTATTACTTACAGAGAGAAATCCTTACATTTCCCAGAAATTAAATACAACTTGCCACCCTTTAGCATCAAAGATAATATTTCAAGTTAAAGTACACTGCCCCCTCCCCAAACTCTCTTACCTCCTCCCCCAAATACCACTTTCAGAACAGTCCACTTCAGTTCAGTTGCTCAGTCGTGTCCAACTCTTTGCAACCCTATGAATCGCAGCACGCCAGGCTTCCCTGTCCATCACCAAACCCCGGAGTCTACCCAAACCCATGTCCATCGAGTTGGTGATGCCATCCAGCCATCTCATCCTCTGTCGTCCCCTTCTCCTGCCCCCAATCCCTCCCAGCATTAGGGTCTTTTCCAATGAGTCAACTCTTCTCATGAGGTGGCTAAAGTATTGGAGTTTCAGCTTCAACATCAATCCTTCCAATGAACACCCAGGACTGACCTCCTTTAGGATGGACTGGTTGGATCTCCTTGCAGTCCAAGGGACTCTCAAGAGTTTTCTCCAACACCACAGTTCAAAAGCATCAATTCTTCGGCACTCAGCTTTCTTCACGGTCCAATTCTCACATCCATACATGACCACTGGAAAAACCGTAGCCTTGACTAGATGGACTTTGTTGGCAAAGTAATGTCTCTGTTTTTAAATATACTATCTAGGTTGGTCATAACTTTCCTTCCAAGGAGTAAGTGTCTTTTAATTTCATGGCTGCAATCACCATCTGCAGTGATTTTGGAGCCTAAAAAAATAAAGTCTGACACTGTTTCCCCATCTATTTGCCATGAAGTGATGGGACCAGATACCATATCTTTCAGAACAGCCAGGCTTGAATTTTTCAGTCTTCAATTTTGAACTAGTTTCCTAACCTCTCTAAGCCTCTTTTCTCATCAATAAAATAATCTTACCAGGATGTGGTACATTAATGAAATAATATGTGCAAAGGACAACATATAGGTTATCAATAAATATCATCTGGGCTAACAGATTGTGAGATTAATTATATGATTATGAACAGACATCCTTTCATGGAAGCCCTGCCATTCTCTTGTTAAATCAGATGTGATTTTTTGGGTTCTAGTTTCTATGGGAAGCACAAACATGAAGTCTTCTAGCATCGTCTGGTTCTACAAGGTTCAGCGAGCCCCCTCATTTGGTATGGACAATCTCCTCCAAGGTGCACATGTGAAATACCAAGTCAGCTAAAGGGTGAGACAAAGAATGGGCCTAGCACAGGACAGAACATGGTAACTGTTCTGCTCAACCTCCGTGCATGTGGTCACACTTGTGGTCTCTGCCTGAACCTATTCTATGTTGTTATTCTTTAACACCCAGTCCTGGGAGCCTGGTCTTAACACAGTTTACAGTAAACATCATTGTGTTTATCTTGATCCATTCTGAAAATATTGACCAAGCAGCTGGTGTGGGCCAGGCTCTGAGTGGATGTGAGTCCTGCCCTCCCGAGGAGAAGAGCATCTCGGACAACATTAATAGCAGCATGGTACAGACTTGTTCTAGCCTAGGGCTCCCTCCGTCCACACATGGAATGAAGCCTGGTAAAGCCAGACATTTGCCAGCTTTGTGATTAATCCTGTCCATCCTCCTCCTAGCTCTTCCTGTCTGAGCTCTGTACCCTTGGGACCCCCCCTTTCACCTAGAGCTTCTTGCATAAGCTTGTCAGGCCCCCTCAGCTGTATCACCCTGGACCACATGAGCTGCTGGTGCATTCGATACCTGTGCTTGGGTCAGAGTTCAGAGCCCTCTTCTTGACCTTTCCCTCAGCTTCCTCCTCCACAGCCCCTTCCTCTGGGTGAAGGTTCTCATAGATGGTCCACAAACACGCAGGGGTCCCAGAGACCCTTCCAGGTGTGCACCAGAACAAAAGCTTTCACAATAATTCTTAGACCTCTCCAATCTCAAGGACTTTCACCGTGACAGTGCAAAGCCACGGTGGGTAAAACTGCTGGTGCTTAGCATGAAGCAAGGCACTGACCCCAAACTCTACCAGACATTATCGAATCCATCACCTCAGCTTTTTTTTTTTTTTTTGTAAGAAAGCTAGAGTCAGATAATAACTGAGAACCTGCTGTACAGCACAGGGAACTCTACTCAATGCCCTGTGGTGACCTAAATGGGAAGAAAATCCAAAAAAGGAGGGGATATGTGTATACGTAGAGCTGTTTCACTTTGCCGTACAGCATAAACATTCTAACACAACACTGTAAAGCAACTGTACTCCAATAAAAATTAATTAAAAAAAAAAAAACCAGAGCCTACCTAAGAAGCCTAGGAGCAGCCTCTTGGAGCAATGCCACTTAATTTTTCCAGGGCCGTCTGGCTAGGTCTGGACTGTTATATGAGAGAGAAATGAGTTTCTAGATTATTGAAACAACTTTTTCATGTGTCTTTTGTTATAATGTGGCTTGTACCAAAATTAATGCATAACTGAGAACAATGTCTTAATAGCTACATTTGTTCTACTGTATTCTCAGGTTTGATTCTCTGAATTTTGAGTGCTAACTCATCATCAGGAAGCAAAATCAAGGATCATTACTGCCCCACCTCAAAGTACTGGGAGGCAGTGATTCTCAATTACTCTTCCCCAAGCTGGGGGTGTCAGGCTCTGAGCTCACTGACTCTACCACAAATAGACACTCTTTTCCAAGAGATTGCTGCGCACCTCTCCATGGCGTCTTCTTGTCAGACAGTTTACCAAATGCTTCAGGGAATGTGGAGTGTGAGTAAGAAATTAATAAGAAGTCCTTAGAGTGTATTGTTTTAGTTGCTCAGTCGTGTCCTGTTCAATCCTGACCAGGAATTGAACCCGGGCCCTCGGCAGTGAAGGTGCCAAGACCTAACCACTGGATCACCAGGGAAGTCCCCTGTTTGCTCTTTCAAACTGTCTATTACTGCCGCTTTGGCACTATTTTTAGCAGCAAGTAGTTTTCCTTTTTAATTTTCTTCTTTTTTACTTTTTTTTTTTTTCAAAATTTCTGAGAATAGAACATGCTTGCTGGTCAGTACAATGCCTCTGGCACATGGTACCTCACTGAGGCCCTCAGCTAGGTGATGTGGAGCCCTTACTTCCAGGACTTTCTCCAAGTTTACACAAACAGTGCACACCTAGAGTCACAACTTAGAGAAGGTTTGCAGTTATAAAAAAAGGTTTGCTTTTATAAAAAAAGAAAAAGATATGATGATAAATGTATCACCTTGCTATGTTTTTGTCCATACAGATATCCTTCTTAAGATAATTTCTTTAGCCAGTAAAATATCTGATTTTATGATAAAACACTTCTTCTTGATATCATGTATCCTTCTGAATTGATAGCATTTGAGTTAATCGACTGGGTTGATGGGAAAATAAAAGCCCAGATGATTAGAAAACAGTATGGAGGTTCCCTACAAAACTAAAAATAAAGCACCTGTGATCCCACAATCCCACTCCTGGGCATATATCCAAAAAGAAGAAAACTCTCATTGGGAAAGATACTGTACATGAACCTCAGTGTTCGTAGGAGCACTATTTACCACAGTCAAGACCCAGAAGCAGCCCAAGTGATCATCAACAGGTAAATGGATAAAGAAGATGTATATATGTATTGATTATATTCTTTGCAGCCAAAGATGGAGAAGCTCTATACAGTCAGCAAAAATAAGACCAGGAGCTGACTGTGGCTCAGACCATGAACTCCTTATTGCCAAATTCAGATTTAATTGAAGAAAGTAGAGAAAACCACTAGACCATTCAGGAATGACCTAAATCAAATCCCTTTTGATTATACAGTGGAAGTGAGAAATAGATTTAAGGGCCTAGATCTGATAGAGTACCTGATGAACTATGGAATGAGGTTCGTGACACTGTACAGGAGACAGGGATCAAGAGCATTCCCATGGAAAAGAAATGCAAAAAAGCAAAAAGGCTGTCTGGGGAGGCCTTACAAATAGCTGTGAAAAGAAGATGAGTGAAAAGCAAAGGAGAAAAGGAAAGATATAAACATCTGAATGCAGAGTTCCAAAGAATAGCAAGAAGAGATAAGAAAGCCTTCTTCATCAATGCAAAGAAATAGAGGAAAACAACAGAATGGGAAAGACTAGGGATCTCTTTAAGAAAATCAGAGATACCAAAGGAACATTTCATGCAAAGATGGGCTCGATAAAGGACAGAAATGGTATGGACCTAACAGAAGCAGAAGATATTAAGAAGAGGTGGCAAGAATACACAGAAGAACTGTACAAAAAAGATCTTCACGACCCAGATAATCACGGTGGTGTGATCACTCACCTAGAGCCAGACATCCTGGAATGTGAAGTCAAGTCGGCCTTAGAAAGCATCACTATGAACAAAGCTAGTAGAGATGATGGAATTCCAGTTGAGCTATTCCAAATCCTGAAAGATGATGCTGTGAAAGTGCTGCACTCAATATGCCAGCAAATTTGGAAAACTCAGCAGTGGCCACAGGACTGGAAAAGGTCAGTTTTCATTCCAATCCCAAAGAAAGGCAATGCCAAGGAATGCTCAAACTACCGCACAATTGCACTCATCTCACACGCTAGTAAAGTAATGCTCGAAATTCTCCAAGCCAGGCTTCAGCAATATGTGAACTGTGAAATTCCTGATGTTCAAGCTGGTTTTAGAAAAGGCAGAGGAACCAGAGATCAAATTGCCAACATCCACTGGATCATGGAAAAAGCAAGAGAGTTCCAGAAAAACATCTATTTCTGCTTTATTGACTATGCCAAAGCCTTTGACTGTGTGGATCACAATAAACTGTGGAAAATTCTTCAAGAGATGGGAATACCAGACCACCTGATTTGCCTCTTGAGAAATTTGTATGCAGGTCAGGAAGCAACAGTTAGAACTGGACATGGAACAACAGACTGGTTCCAAATAGGAAAAGGAGTATGTCAAGGCTGTATATTGTCACCCTGCTTATTTAACTTCTATGCAGAGTACATCATGAGAAACGCTGGACTGGAAGAAACACAAGCTGGAATAAGATTGCCAGGAGAAATATCAATAACCTCAGATATGCAGATGACACCACCCTTATGGCAAAAAGTGAAGAGGAACTTAAAAGCCTCTTGATGAAAGTGAAAGTGGAGAGTGAAAAAGTTGGCTTAAAGCTCAACATTCAGAAAACGAAGATCATGGCATTTGGTCCCACCACTTCATGGGAAATAGATAGGGAAACAGTGGAAACAGTGTCAGACTTTATTTTTCTGGGCTCCAAAATCATTGCAGCCATGAAATTAAAAGACGCTTACTCCTTGGAAGGAAAGTTATGACCAACCTAGATAGCATATTCAAAAGCAGAGACATTACTTTGCCAACAAAGGTTCGTCTAGTCAAGGCTCTGGTGTTTCCTGTGGTCATGTATGGATGTGAGAGTTGGACTTCGAAGAAGGCTGAGCGCCAAAGAATTGATGCTTTTGAACTGTGGTGTTGAAGAAGACTCTTGAGAGTCCCTTGGACTGCAAGGAGATCCAACCAGTCCATTCTGAAGGAGATCAGCCCTGGGATTTCTTTGGAAGGAATGATGCTAGAACTGAAACTCCAGTACTTTGGCCACCTCATGCAAAGAGTTGACTCATTGGAAAAGACTCTGATGCTGGGCGGGATTGGGGGCAGGAGGAGAAGGGGACGACAGAGGATGAGATGGCTGGATGGCATCACTGACTCGATGGACGTGAGTCTGAGTGAACTCCAGGAGTTGGTGATGGACAGGGAGGCCTGCTGTGCTGCGATTCATGGGGTTGCAAAGAGTCAGACACGACTGAGTGACTGATCTGATCTGATAAGCAAGAATGAAATTTTGCCATTTGCAACAACATGGATGGACCTAGAGATGATCATACTGAGTGGAATAAATCAGACAGAGAAGGAAATATTATATCATACATGTGGAATCTGAAAAAAAACACAAAATTATTTAAAAAATAGACTCATAGACATAAATGCCAAACTTATGGCTACCAAAGGGAAGCAGGGTAGGGATAAATTAGGAGTGTGGGATTAACATATACACACTATTATTCATGAAATACATAAGCAAGGATTTATAGCACAGAAAGTTGTATTTAGTATCTTTTAATAACCTATAATGGAAAATAATCTGAAAAAGCATATAGTGTAGTGTTAGTTGCTCAGGAGTGTCTGACTCTCTGCAACCCTATGGACTGTAGGCCTCCAGGCTCCTCTGTCTATGGAATTCTCCAGGCAAGAATACTGGAGTGGGTTGCCATTCCTACTCTAGGGAAATCTTCCTGACCCAAGGATCGTACCCAGGTCGTCTGCATTGCAGGCAGATGTTTTACCATCTAAGCCACCAGGGAAGCCTGAAAAAGAATATAGATATAGATATATCAGAATCAATTTGCAATATATCTGGAAAGAACACAATATTATAAATCGATAGTTCAATACAAAATGAATAAATAAATAAAGATAAATGTCCAACATGGGCTTCCCTCATAGCTCAGTTGGTAAAGATTCTGCCTGCAATTCAGGAGACCGGGGTTCGATTCTTGGGTTGGGAAGATCCCCTGGAGAAGGAAATGGCAACCCACTCCAGCATTCTTGCCTGGAAAATCCCATGGACAGGGGAGCTTGGCGGGGCGGTAGTCCATGGGGTCACAAGAGTCGGACACAACTTAGTGACTAAACCACCACCACCACCAAATGTCCAACACGGAATTACAGACATGAAACAGCAACCAGATCACACAGTCTTATGTGCAATGCTTGAAAAACAAAACTTAACACTAAAGAGGTTTTAAGTAAGATGGTGACAAGCTAACTTTTGTTTTTAGTTATTTGCTCCGATAACAGACAAAATAAGAAATGCTGGTACTCAGTACAGAGAAAAGTAGAATACTGTGAGATGTATTTAAGAGATGAAGTAAACAGCACTCAGCGACTTGATGACTGTTATGAGCAAACATCAAATCTGTTCCCCACGCTGCTAGTTGGCTTGTCTAGACAGAGGCTGGATCTACTCAGCTGAGAGACAGAAGGCAGAGAGGCTAGTTTGGATAGCTTATAGATGTGTTGAATCTGAGGATTGTCTTTCTTCGCCAGGAAGGGTTAGCCAGCAGTCAGAACACATGTAAGACTAGGGAAGTGGGCTGATTAGAAATCAGTAACTTGTGAGAGAAAATTCCAAACTATGCGAACAACTGGAATTATCCCAAGAGTTTGTGGGAATAGAAGGGCATGAGTCAGGAGTGGGACCATTGAAAATACCACCGTCAATTTGTTGCCATCTGTTGCATGACTGTGCAATGTTTGAGCTTTAACTGTGTTAGCTCATTCAATCTCATATCACAGATCTGCCTTCCCATCTTTCTTACTGGAATCTTCTACAACTAGTTCATAAAAAGTACTTACCTGTACATGGACATCAAGCTTTTATATTGGGTAGGGTAACTTATGATCAGATTTTCTCATAATTTTTTAAGGTCTACAATATTATGCCCATCTTCTAAGATTGATATTTGATGCTATAATAAAGAAATTTGCCTGATTATTGAAGCACATGTATAAATATAATTGAAATTCACCTTTGAAAACAAGTCGAGCAAGTCATGTTTATTCTCTAAAAATAGTTATTCTGCCAGTGAGTAACTAGTTTTTAAGTCAACTACATTGTGAGATAATGGAGTTTTCCAGGTGGTGCTAGCGGTAAAGGACCTGCCTGCCAATGCAGGAGACATATGAGACACAGATTTGATCCCTAGGCCTGGAAGATCCCATGTAGGAGGGCCTGGCAACCCACTCCAGTATTGTCTGGAGAATCCCATGGACACGGGAGCCTGGTGGGCTGTGGTCTCAGAGTTGGACATGACTGAATTGACTCACGCATTCTATGAGATGATACAAATCACAAGGTCTCCTGGGGCTCTGAAATTATGAGAGTCATCCTGCCTGCTTGCTCTGAAAGAGCTATTTTCTGTGAGTCAGAAATTTATCTATACAGACCTAACTATTTTACCATAATATTGGGCCTCTAGAATAGGAAATATTCCATTTTTAGTCTACTTACATATATTTGTTTCTAGAGCTCATCGTTCAACATTTAATAAAGAACTATTCATTGTGTGGATAAGAATTTGTGTTTCCTCTCAAATATATCACTTAATGAACTTAATTAAGAACGTGCTGGAGGTCTGCTTCTTAGGGGGACATTTACAAACTACTCTGGGCTTTAACAAATAAAGAATGTGTTCTTTGAAGTCAGATTATTACAGAAACGTCAAATTAAATTTTGGATGCATTTTACTGTTTAAGCATTCAGGGTGAGCTTCATGATGCTTAACTTCTGAGTCTGTTTAATTATGAACTGCTAAGCTAAGATCATGGCATCTGGTCCCATCACTTCGTGGGAAATAGATGGGGAAACAATGTCAGACTTTATTTTCTGGGGCTCCAAAATAACTGCAGATGGTGACTGAAATTAAAAGATGCTTACTCCTTGGAAGGAAATTTATGACCAAACTAGATAGCATATTAAAAAGCAGAGACATTACTTTGCCAACAAAGGTCCGTCTAGTCAGGGCTATGGTTTTTCCAGTGGTCATGTATGGATGTGAGAGTTGGACTGTGAAGAAAGCTGAGCTCCGAAGAATTGATGCTTTTGAACTGTGGTGTTGGAGAAGACTCTTGAGAGTCCCTTGGACTGCAAGGAGGTCCAACCAGTCCATCCTAAAGGAGATCAGTCCTGGGTGTTCATTGGAAGGACTGATGCTAAAGCTGAAACTCCAATACTTTGGCCACCTCATGCAAAGAGTTGACTCATTGGAAAGACCCTGATGCTGGGAAGGATTGGGGGCAGGAGGAGAAGGGGACGACAGAGGATGAGATGGCTGGATGGCATCACTGACTCAATGGACATGAGTTTGAGGGAACTCCGGGAGTTGGTGATGGACAGGGAGGCCTGGTGTGCTGTGATTCATGGGGTCACAAAGAGTCGGACACGACTCAGTGACTGAACTGACTGACTGAATGAATGCATTTATAATTATCACGACTCTTAACTTACCAATTGTATATATACTGATTTCTTAAAATTCATCACCTCCAGATTGTAGTAGGTGTTTCTGTCAATAAATACCCCTGCTTCCTGAATCGACTTTGCTACTGTTTATGTCTCTTTTGCTTTCTATATAATTAGACTATTATTGGTTAGGTTCTACAGTCATTATTTTATTTAATCACCATGCAATACCACTGATGGGATTAAGTGTCATTATCTGCATTTTATAAATGGAAAATAAAAAGGGAGGCTGGTGAGGTTAGAGGACTTTCCCAAGTTCAAACACAAGAAGTGGTAGAACCAGGATTGGAACTCATGTCTTTCTGACTGCAGGCCTCACGCTTCTTCATCACTGCATGATGCAAGCCTCTTTAAGCAGAGCATCTGTCTGTTGACCCTTGTCTGTCCACCCCCACCACAGTCCACGGTACTGCATCCTCAAGCATCTGACTGGATCAGTGAACGAATAAGAAAATGTTTACAAGATAAAGTCATGTGGGAATACATAGTATAGAAATTCTCAAAACAAGCACCCCTGGGGTAGATATAGAATGAGATGCAATTTTGCATCCCAATTTTGCAAGTGAGGAAACCAAACCTCAAAAGCCAACACAACTAAGACCAAACACCACCTGGTAGGTTTGAGCCACGCCAGGTCTTTTATCCCTAGACTCAGCTCTGTCTGCACTGCATCCCACAGAAATTGAATGTTGTGGTGTTCACTGAGAGGGAAACACAAGACGATCAATGGAATAGAATAGAAAACTCAGATAGAAAGCCACACACACACAACCAACTAAAGTTTTACAAGGACATAAAAGGAATTCAGTGGAAGAAGATGGTCTTTTCAACAAAGGGAACTAGAGCAATTAGATATTCACAGGCAAAGAGGAAGGAAAAGACAAACTTCAAACTATGCGTCACACTTTATACAAATTTAACTGAAAACTGATCATAAATTTAAATGTAAAACTATACAAATTTTAGAAGATGATATAGGAAAAAATTTCCAGAGCCTAGATCTTTGTGAAGAGATTTTTCATACATAACACCAAAAGCATGAACCCTGAAACAAAAGTATGGTAAATTGAACTTGAAAAATATTTATTCTACAAAACATCCTGCAACGATATGAAAAGATAAGCTAAATATTGGGGAGAAATATTTGAAAAACACATAGCTGACAAAGGACTTGGGAGAAGGCAATGGCACCCCACTCCAGTACTGTTGCCCGGAATTTCCCATGGATGGAGGAGCCTGGTAGGCTGCAGTCCATGGGGTCGCTAAGAGTCAGAAACGACTGAGTGACTTCACTTTCACTTTCCACTTTCATGCATTGGAGAAGGAAATGGCAACCCACTCCAGTGTTCTTGCCTGGAGAATCCCAGGGACGGGGGAGCCTGGTGGGCTGCCGTCCATGGGGTCGCACAGAGTCGGACACGAGTGAAGTGACTTGGCAGCAGGCAGACAAAGGACTTATGTCTAGAACCCTCAAACCTCAAGAGTAAAGCCACAATCCGGTTAGAAAATGGGCAAAAGACATCTCTTCAAAGATGGTATACAGACAGCATATAAGCATATAAAAAGATGCTCAGCATCACTAGCCCTTAGGGAAAGAAAGCTGAGACCACAGTGAACCATCACTGCACAGTTGTAGGCAATAACTACTGTCCTTTTAACAACAGTTAAATGAAAAGTGGTGACAATACCAAATGCTGGACAATGCAGAGAAATTGGACTTTTCATAGACTGCTGGTGGCAATGTAAAGAATACACAGGAGAACTGTACAAAAAGATCTTCACGACCCAGATAATCACGGTGGTGTGATCACTCACCTAGAGCCAGGCATCCTGGAATGGGAAGTCAAGTGGGCCTTAGAAAGCATCACTATGAACAAAGCTAGTGGAGGTGATGGAATTCCAGTGGAGCTATTTCAAATCCTGAAAGATGATGCTATGAAAGTGCTGCACTCAATATACCAGCAAATTCAGAAAACTCAGCAGTGGCCACAGGACTGGAAAAGGTCAGTTTTCATTCCAATCCCAAAGAAAGGCAATACGAAAGAATGCTCGAACTACCGCACAATTGCACTCATCTCACACGCTAGTAAAGTAATGCTCAAAATTCTCCAAGCCAGGCTTCAGCAATATGTGAACCGTGAACTTCCTGATGTTCACGCAGGTTTTAGAAAAAGCAGAGGAACCAGAGATCAAATTGCCAACATCCGCTGGATCATGGAAAAAGCAAGAGAGTTCCAGAAAAACATCTATTTCTGCTTTACTGACTATGCCAAAGCCTTTGACTGTATAAATAACAATAAACTATGGCAAATTCTTCAAGAGATGGGAATACCAGACCACCTGACTTGCCTCTTGAGAAACCTGTATGCAGGTCAGGAAGCAACAGTTAGAACTGGACATGGAACAACAGACTGGTTCCAAATAGGAAAAGGAGTATGTCAAGGCTGTATATTGTCACCCTGCTTATTTAACTTATATGCAGAGTACATCATGAGAAATGCTGGGCTGGAAGAAGCACAAGGTGGAATCAAGATTGCTGGGAGAAATATCCATAACCTCAGATATGCAGATGACACCACCCTTATGGCAGAAAGTGAAGAGGAACTAAAGAGCCTCTTGATGAAAGTGGAAGAGGAGAGTGAAAAAGTTGGCTTAAAACTCAACATTCAGAAAACGAAGATCATGGCATCCGGTCCCATCACTTCATGGGAAATAGATGGGGAAACAGTGGAAACAGTGTCAGACTTTATTTTTCTGGGCTCCAAAATCACTGCAGATGGTGACTGCAGCCATGAAATTAAAAGACGATTACTTCTTGGAAGGAAAGTTATGACCAACCTAGACAGCATATTAAAAAGCAGAGACATTACTTTGCCAACAAAGGTCTGTCTAGTCAAGGCTATGGTTTTTCCCGTGGTCATGTATGGATGTGAGAGTTGGACTGTGAAGAAAGCTGAGCACTGAAGAATTGATGCTTTTGAACTGTGGTATTCAAGAAGACTCTTGAGAGTCCCTTGGACTGCAAGGAGATCCAACCAGTCCATCCTAAAGATCAGTCCTGGGTGTTCATTGAAAGGACTGATGCTAAAGCTGACACTCCAAAACTTTGGCTACCTTATGCGAAGAGCTGACTCATTTGGAAAGACCCTGATGCTGGGAAAGATAGAGGGCAGGAGGAAAAGGGGACGACAGAGGAGGAGATGTTTGGATGGCATGACCAATTCAACGGACATGGGTTTGGATGGACTCCAGGAGTTGGTGATGGACAGGGAGGTCTGGCGTGCTACCGTTCATGGGGTCGAAAAGAGTCAGACACAACTGAGCAACTGAACTGAACTGATGGAAACAGTTGTTTTCAGTGGAAAACAACATTGTCTTCTTAAAAAACTAATATCTTACTCACCAATCTAGCCATTGCACTCCTGGTTATTTATCCCAGAGAAATGGAAAGTTATGTCCACACAAAACCTGTACGTAATTGTTTATAGCAGCTTTATTACTACTGGCCCCAAATTGAAAATAACCAAAATGTCCCTCAGTCAATGGATAGTTGAACAAACCATGGAATATATATGTTGTTATTGTTCAGTCGCTAAGTCATGTCTGTCTCTTTGTAACACCATGGCCTGCAGCACGCCAGGCTTTCCTGTCCTTCACCATCTCTCAGAGTTTTCTCAAACTTATGTCCAATAAGTTGGTAATGCCATCCAACCATCTCATCCTCTGTCACCCTCTTCTCCTCCTGCCTTCAATCTTTCCCAGCATCAGGGTCTTTTCCAATGAGTCAGCTCTTTGTATCAGGTGGCCAAAATATTGGAACTTCAGCTTCAGCACCAGTCCTTCCAGTGAATATTCAAGGTTGATTTCCTTTAGGATGGACTGGTTGGATCTCCTCACAGTCCAAGGGACTCTCAAGAGTCTTCTCCAGCTTGGATTCAGATAAACTTCTGCAAGTTGTTATTGATTTCTACAGGAAATTTCCTTTCCTTCCAAAGGAGTAGAATATTATTTTAATTTTCTCAAGTATGTGATAGTAATGTACAAAATCACTCCTCCTGGAAAAGTGTTTTCTAACTCTCTGTTTACTTGATTAGGCATCTGGAGGGAGCCTGTCCTGATTCGAGTAAGTTCATCTGAGCCCCAGGGCCCCAGACCCACCTCCGGGAGCCCTCTGTCAGCAGTGTGCAGGGCAACAGCCATACTTCTCTGGCCGATGGAAATGGAGTCCAGGAAGTAGCTCAGAGCCAAAATCAGTTAGCTGTGAATGACAATTTATTTTCATCTCTGATAAACTGCTTACTCCCCAGTTAACCTCTTCATCCAGAAAATGCTTTTCTCCCAACCAAGCTCACAGCTTCCTGACAGCAATAAAAACGTTAGAGCCCATCAGCTCCACTGGCTGACACTCAGTGTCGGTGTTACTTGAAGTTTATATTTTAAAAGGCTCATGGGAGGGAAAAGTCATTCAAAAAGCATTTAGCCCTTCAAATATGTTCAAGCCCAAGAGTTCGCTGTATTCTAATTACTCTGGAAAGTGCTTTACTAATTAAAACTTTTAAAAACTTACAAACAGAACATAACCAGGGAAAGAGAATGGACAATAGCTTCTGCCCAAGAGATGAAGTTAAAAAAAAAATTATGTTTAAAGTAAGATATTTTAAAATACTGTGTGCGTGCTAAGTCACTTCAACCATGTCCAACTCTATGTGACCCTATGGACCGTAGCCCTCCAGGCTCCTCTGTCCATGGGATTCTCCTGGTAAGAATACTGGAGTGGGCAGCCATTCCTCCCTTCCAGGGGATCTTCCCAACCCAGGGATTGAACCCGTGTCTCATTATGTCTCCTGCATTGGCAGGTGGGTTCTTTACCACTAGGGTTACCTGGAAAGCCCAAAATACTGAATACTTCAAAGAAACAGTAGGCTTGATGAAGCAAGCTTCCCGCCCTACAAGAAACTTAGAAAAAGCCTTCATAAAATCATAAATCCTTCTCTGAAGGATATAAATATCCATGGAAACAATAACGTGTGACAATAGAATTAGCTTCAGAAACAGAAAAAAATAGAGGATATTCACGTACAGGGAGAAGAGGTGATGATTCAAGACTCGGTGATCTCTACATATATTTTAAAAATTATTCCCTGTCAGAAAGGATTTGAGATAGCCTAAAAGGGTGCATAAAATCTGACCAGATAGTATAAATCAAAACAGGAGACCAAAAGAGAAAGGCAAACAATGTTGTGGACATAAAATAGAGATGGGATATATATCCTCACAGTGCAGAATCGGAAGCCAGGGAAAGGCACACAGAGGATACACCCGGCAAGTAGGTCTTCTTTCCTTTAAGCCTCACTTCCTTTCTGCTGCTTCTACTTCAGCCTCAGACCACATCTCTCCTTTCTATTCTGGGTGACTCCCTGAGGGTAACCAATGAGGACAAGTGAGAGGATGGGGATTTAAAGGCAAAATACCAAAAAATATTGACAGGAGCTCGGTGCTTTACTATTCGCCGCTCTCTGTGCCAGTCGTCGGTGTGATGGGATCAGAATACAAAGACTATAAAAGGATGTGAGGGACTCCGTGGTGGTCCAGTGGTTAACATACTGTGTTTCCTC
Source organism: Bos grunniens (assembly GCF_055505025.1). NCBI lineage: Eukaryota > Metazoa > Chordata > Mammalia > Artiodactyla > Bovidae > Bos > Bos grunniens. The sequence goes on along the minus strand of NC_141178.1, from coordinate 60,574,130 downwards.
TGCAAGGGGCGCGTGTTCAATCCCTGGTCTGGGAAGTTCCACATGTCATAAGATGAGGCCAAAAGACAAAAATAATAAATAAATAGTACAAAATGAGATAAAACTTGCAAACTTTAAATACATGGGTGTGAGTGGGAATGTCAGTCACACCATCACTTTGCTGCTGATTCCTATCTCATTAAAATGATAAAATTTCTAAAACTTTAAGGATCCACTGGGGATTTTTGCATGCTTAGTCACTCAGTCATGTCCAATTCTTATGACACCATGGACTGCAGCCTGCCAGGCTCTTCTGTCCATAGGATTTCCCAAGTAAGAATACTGGAGTGGGTTGCCATTTCCTTCTCCAAGGAATCTTCCCAACCCAGGGATCAAACCCGAGTGTCTTGCAGCTCCAGCATCGGCAGGCAGATTCTTTACCTGCTGAGCCATCAGGGAAGCCCATTGAGGGGTTTTAAATGCTGCTAAAATTTTCTTCTACAACCCTGGTTAGAAAATTAAGTACTCAATCTAAGCATTAAAACTTTCTCATTACCACACGTAAGTTCTTTAGCAAGAGGTCTGGGCTAGATCTGAAAACAGAATGCACATGTTAATTTCCTCAAGCCCCTGGCCGTGTCACGCGATCACCATCTGAAGGACAGGTGATGAAAATGTTTTTAAAGTTTCTTACTCTTTTTGGTACACATTCCAAAAATGTGGGGGACCATCTTGGCTGTCTGAAAAAGCAGCAACCACCCATAAAAAAGTCCCCCTGTTGCCTTGGTGATCATGAATGATGAAGTCATTCTGCCAGAAACCTCATTCATTTGAAAATTGAAGTCCTTGAGTGACAATAAGCCAAGAACACTGTAATATCAGGGGGGGATAAAAAGGAAGTCGCAAAGTCTAAGACACAGCAAGGCACCCAAACAGGAAGGGAGTGCCTCAATTCACTTTACTGCAAGTTCTAGGAAGAGTGGATGGCAGACACACTCACAGGAATCCAGTGTTAGAGATCAGGTAGCTTCCAGAGATGAAAAGAATATCAGCTAATTAAAAAAAGAAGAAGAAGAAGAAAATTTACCTGTACACACTTCTATTACAGTGATGAAAAGACAAAGACATGCTTCCAAGACAATGACGATTTTCCACACAACTGACCTTCTGAGAGCAGAAGAATTGATGCTTTTGAACTGTGATGTTGAAGAAGACTTTTGAGAGTCACTTGGACAGCAAGGAGATCAAACTAGACAATCCTAAAGGAAGTCAGTCCTGAATATTCACTGGCAGGACTGATGATGAAGCTGAAACTCCAATACTTTGGGCACCTGCTGCTAAGTCGCTTCAGTCATGTCTGACTCTGTGTGACCCCACAGACGGCAGCCCACCAGGCTCCCCCGTCCCTGGGATTCTCCAGGCAAGAACACTGGAGTGGGTTGCCATTTCCTTCTCCGATGCGTGAAAGTGAAAAGTGAAAGTGAAGTCACTCAGTCGTGTCTGACTCTTAGCGACCCCATGGATGACAGCCCACCAGGCCTTCCGTCCATGGGATTTTCCAGGCAAGAGTACTGGAGTGGGATGCTATTGCCTTCTCCGTTTGGCCACCTAGTCAGATGCAAAGAACTGACTCATTCGAAAAGACTCAGATGCTGGGAAAGATTGAAGGCAGGAGGAGAAGGGGACAACAGAGGATGAGATGGTTGGATGGCATCACTGATTCAATGGACATGAGCTTGAGCAAGTTCTGGAAGTTAGTTCTGGACAAGGAAGCCTAGTGTGCTGCAGTCCATGGGGTCGCAAAAAGTCATACACAACTGAGCAACTGAATTGAACTGGACTGAAGATGGTGGAGGTAGGGGAAGTGACACAGAGTGAAAGCCAGCACCCTCACCTTGAACTTGATCTCAGAATTGTACAAAAGTTTTATATTATCTATGAAATTGAAGGAGTGGAGGATTTGAATATCTCATTTCATATAGCTCAAAGACTTTGTAAAAATGAGTAAACAAAATAAAAATAAAAGCTGCTCTAGAAAATCTGGAGATTCTTTCATCACGAGCCACTGCTTTGTATCAGGGTATTGGGAAAACTGATCTCCAGACCAAAGTTTTCCTGAGGGTGGTCTTCAGAACACCTGTTGCAGAATCAGCTGATGTATTCATTAAATGTGCAGAATCCCAGGAGGCACCCAACTCACAGGTTTCACAATTTCCTGGGTGATATAGGACTGCATTTTGAATCAGTTTCCTCCTTCATGGGTGCACTCTGCTATAGAACCAGTGGTCTACATTGCAGGACAGGCTGAATGAGCTCCAAATGACAGTCGAGAATTTCCAATGGTCCTGGTTCCCCTCGTTGCTTTCTGTCACCCTTTTGCAGAGAAATAATCTAGGATATCCCCCCAGAGTAACTTGTCTTGGCAGTCTTTGTTCAAGTGGACAAAATGCTTTCTGCCCTGGAGGTTTCATCTTCAAGCTCATCCAAGAAGATTTGAACAGTTTTCTAGACTTTCCTAGTTTTCCCTCTTTCTCCCAGATTAACAAATACAGCCAACTGAAGATAAACAGCAAACTGAAAGTCCAGAAATGCGACATCACAGGAAAAAATTTACTTCAAGCGGAAAAGTAAAAGTGTTAGTCACTCAGTCATGTCCAACTCTTTGTGACCACATGGACTATTGCCCGCCAGGCTCCTCTGTCCATGGGATTCTCCAGGCAAGAGTACTGAGTGGGTAGCCATCCCCTTCTCCAAGGGATCTTCCCTACCCAGGGATTGAACCCCATCTCCTGCATTGCAGGTGGATTCTCTACTGTCTGATCCACCAGGAAAGCCCAGAAATGCTATATCACAGGATAAAATGATTTCAAAATTAACTCTAAATACATGGTAATAGAGATCTCTACAAGTCTGCTAGCGTCCACGGATTGTGTGTGTGTTACAGTCAACCACGCATGGAGTTTTTGTTGGAAACCTGAAGAGACCCATACATCATAGCCCACATTTCCATGTCTGCCATCTTGACTGAAAGTAAATGTTGTCCAGCCAGAGGGGTGGCCCCAGGAAGCACTGGAGTCTCCAGAGAAGGGTGAGTAATCCCTGTCTGGGCAGAGGCTGGCAGCAGCCTCTGTAAAGGGCTGATCTAAATTTATATGCTTTCCCTGCTTTGTCTGCTCTGTCTCTGAATGTCAATTTCAGGAAACAGGCCCCAGAAAGACATACAGCTATTGAGCTTTCCAGATGGGTGAGGGAAGGTCAAAGTATTTATGGCAGAAAAATATTGCTCTTGGGTCAAAGCTGACTCAGAAATCGCATGTGTTGCTCTGCATTCTTTCACTTTAGCAACGACTTACAACCCACCTAGAGGTGCAGAATCAACTCGCTTCTCTTTCTAAGACCCCATTCATATTTTGTAGCCTTCAAAATGTCACTGGAGAGTTATTCAGGGTTATCTCTGAAGCAACCACCTCTCCTGAGTGAGTGGGAAAGTCAATCTGGAAGAAGCACAGAAGAAAGTTTATATAGATTTAAGGTAAGGATTCCTTTATAGCTCAGTTGGAAAAGAATCTGCCTGCAATGCAGGGGACTCAGGTTCTATCCCTGGGTCAGAAAGATCCCCTGGAGAAGGAAACGGCAGCCCACTCCAATATTCCTGTCTGGGAAACCCTGTAGACAGTGGAGCCTGGTGGGCTACAGGTTTAGGGGGGAAAGCATGGAAAACCAGACGTGATAGTTTGCTAATCACTCATGAGCAGCCTCTGGAGAAATCAATTATGCAAACCATCCATGTTCACATGCAGGCTCCCTGGCGTGGAAAGGACTTGAACCTAGTCACCCTTTCCATACATGTTCCATCCTCTCACCATCATTTTCCATCCAGTTTTCAGAAGAAAAGCCTGCTGGGTCATCAAGCCATTCCACATTCATAAATCCCAAAACTCCACAGAAATGCTCCTTGGAGAAGAATAAAACTCTAATGTCTGATAACAAACATATTATTAAGAGTCATGATCACTGTAAGCTGATCTTAAAGCCTTAAAAAAAATCTTTGTTTATTTACAAAATATTCAGTCTCTTATTCTTGTTTAGTCACTAAGTCATGTCTGATTCTTTGCAACCCCATGGACTATAGCCTGCCAGGCTCCTCTGTCCCTGGGATTTCCCAGGAAAGAGTACTGGAGAGGGTTGCCATTTCCTCCTTCAGGGGATCTTCTTGACCCAGGGACAGAATCTGCATCTGCTGCTTGGCAAGTGGATTCTTTACCACTGAGTCAGCTGGGAAGCCACATAACAGATTTCATTCTAATTTTATAGAAGAAAAAAAATTTTTTAATTAATTTTCATATGTAGAGAAGTAACTTCAAATCAACTCCCAATAATCCAAGTGAAGGACTTCAGGCAATGGCTTGAATGGGAAAACTGGCAGAGTTTTAAAAATCTATTTACCTTTGTATTTCATTAAGATTAATTATTTTAAATCAGTGTATATAACACATGACATATGAGAAAGTTGTTTATATTTTAGATCTTTAGTGTCTATCAATCAGCTAGTTAGTAGGACAACATGAATAAACAGAGGAAGAAAAAAGTGTTTCTCAACTTCAAAGGAATCTACACAGAAGTGGTCTTCACAATATTATCCAAAAATGAGCAAAGAGCGAGTGCGGACTACGGAGAGACCATTATCAACAGCTATGAGCAAAGGTTCTGGCACCATTTCCAGAATTTTAGGAGAAAAAAAAAAAGATTTCATGAGGCACAGGAAAAGTACATTTTATAACTTTTTAAAAAACATTACTAATGCACTTTGCTTGGTTTGCACAGGACATCACAACTGCCTATACGACAGTTGTGAGAGAGGGGCAGACCACTTGTCATTGCCCCCATGAACTTGGAGTGGCGGCCGAGGCAGAGAGCTCAGAATGGAAAGGGCCCAGCCAGGACTCACACTGCAGCTCAGAGTCTGAGTCCAGGGCTGATCGCTTGTTCAGAGTACCAATGCCATTTTCTTTCTCAACCAAGACATTACGGTAAGAACAGAAGACACGGAGGTTAAGGCGCTCGTGTGCCCACTAGTCCATGTCAGTGTCCTCACTGCCTTTTGTTCTTCCACAGTCTGTGCTCCGGTGATAAAAATAAATCAAGTAAGCAGCTTTCACCAACACTGCAGTAATGAATCTGCAGCCTTTGTGGTTATTGTTCTTCAGTCACTCAGTCGTATCTGACTCTTTCCAATGCCGTGAACTGCAGAACACCAGGCTTCCCTGTCCTTCACTATCTCCCAGAGTTTGCTCAAATTCATGTCCATTGAATCGATGATGCCATCCACCATCTCATCCTCTATTACCCCCTTCTCCTCTTGTCCTCAGTCTTTCTCAGCATCAGGATCTTTCCCAGTGAGTTGATTCTTTGCATCAGGTGGAGAAAGTACTGGAGCTTCAGCTTCAGCATTAGTCCTTCCAATGAATAGCCAGGGTTGATTTCCTTTAGGGTTGACTGGTTTGATCTCCTTGCTGTCCAGGGCACTTTCAAGAGTCTTCTCCAGCCCCATAATTTGAAAGCATCAATTCTTTGGCCCTCAGTCTTCCTTATGTTAGCCCTTAAATGTGGCCTGAAGTTGAGTCCCTTTCTGAAAGCCCTTTAGAGGATGAAGGAAGGATTGTAAGGTTCTTACTTCAGTTCCCCAAATCAAGTGAAGCTGGAAAGTAATGCTGAATTTTTCCCTTTTCATTCTTCTGGAACGTCAGTTTCAGACTTCTTTCAATTCTGTTTCACCCTTGAATGGCAAAAGACAAATCAAAGGGCTCACCAAGCAGGAATGTTAATTGGCAGCCACTGTAGAAAACAGTAAACTAAAAATAGAGCTACTATATGATCCAGCAATCCTGATCCTGGGCATATATCCAAAAACAATGAAAGCTCTAATCTGAAAGAGTACATGCACCCCAATATTCATAGCAGCACTGTTTGCAATAGCCAAGACATGGAAGCAACCTAGATGTCCATCGGCAGATAAATGGATAAAGCAGATGTGATCCATATATACAATAGGATACTATTCAGCCATAAAATGAATGCAATAATGCCATTTGCAGCAACATGGATGGACGAGAGATTATGATACTAAGTCAGGCAAAGACAAATGTCATATGATATCACTTATATGTGGAATCCGAAAAAACAGTACAAATGAACTTATTTTCCATGCAAATCAGAAACAGACTCACAGTCACAGAAAACAAACTTAAAATTACCAAAGGGTAATGGGAGGAGGGATAACCTGGGAATTTGGGATTACCAGATGTACACTATTATATAAAACAGATAAACAGCAAGGATTTCCTGTATAACACAGGGAGCAATATTCCATATCTTATAATGACCTATAATGGAAAATAGTCTGAAAAAAAAAATATATGTAACTGAGTCACTTCGCTGTATACCTGAAACCAACATAATATTGTAAATCAACTATACTTCAATTAAAAAGAAAAAAGACTCACCAAGCAGATGAGACAAGTTCCCAAACACAGCAAACACCCAGCCAGGTCCCTTCTCCAGCTTCACCCCATGGGGGTCACATGTGCACTTGTCACACAACACAGGCCACCAAGGCCACCTTCTTTGTCAAGTTGGCCAGCCCTGCACAGACGCAAGGAAATACAGACACATCCTTCTAGGCCGCAGGATCCTGGGCAGGAAGCAGCTTGGTGCTGCCAGAGGGAGCTGGGAGGGCTGGCAGAGGTGTGCTCAAAATCAGGTCCCAAAGACCCAGGGTGAGGTTTTATTCAGAGTGATGGCACTGGGCTGGATTTTAATCCTGCCTTGAATACCACTGCCTCCAAGTTGAGCACAAACACTGCGCAGGCCCCACATCCCAGAGCGCTATAGCACAGAACCCAGGCCCTTTCCAGTGGGAGGTGAGGGGCCTGTGCCTGTTCAGTCATGTCCAACCCTCTGAGACCCCATAAATTGTAGCTCGCCAGGCTCCTCTGTCCATGGGATTCTCCAGGCAAGAATACTGGAGTGGGTTGCCATTTCCTCCTTCAGGAGATCTTCCAGACCCAGGGATTGAACGTGAGTCTCCTGCATTGGCAGGCGGATTCTTTACTACTGAGCCATCTGTGAAGCCCAAAAAAGAGGGGGCTGAGAGAGGATTTATTATCTCCCTTGGAAAAGCAAGGGTGAGAGGTGGCTGACAGCCCAGATCTCTACCTGGGAGGAGGGATCCACTGCTCCTTCACCCCCTCAGTTCAAACACTGACCCTAGGAACTCAGCACTTTGGGGTGACATAGCAAGATGCACTACAACACAGTTTGAGATGCAAATTCGCCCTGGTTCCGACCTCAGCCTCAGGCAATCTATTGTTCCAGACAAACTATTCTCAGCTCCCAAGAAAGGGTGGTGACATCACATGTCACACCCAGATGTCTCTGTCAGCTTGCAGCTTCCTCACCCCCTGCCACTCCTGTCTGTGGTGCTCACCCCTGCTCTCCATACTGCTCATGGGGTTCTCAATGGACATGACTTTGAGCAAATTCCAGGAGATGGTGAAGGACAGGGAACCCGGCGTGCTGCAATCCATGGGGTCGCAGAGTCAGACACGACTGAGCAGCTAAGCACAAGGCAACACTGGCCGTGGCTGTGACTTTAAAATGACCAACCTGATTTTTAAAGCCCTGGGGCTCTCAGGCTCCATGAGGAGGGGTCTCCAAGAGCAGGAGGCTGGGCTCTGGGCAGCACTGTTCCCACCCAGACCAGAGACCCCACCCACACTGGGACTGGGGGGCTTAGCATTGCAGGCCTTTGGAGCCCAAGTCTGTTTAACCAGTCCCTGATCAGCACTGTGAACTAAGAATCTCTGCCTCTCTCTATCTCACATACACACACACAAACACACACACACACACACACCATTCCTTGGTGAGAAAACTGCTGCATAAGATAAGAGAATAAATTCTATTTTCCTTGATTGTACTTTTAAATGTGCAGAACAAAAGATAAGATTCGAGCACTTTTATCTCCAATAAGTGGTTTTCTAAATACGTCAAGATAAAGATGAAATGATGCAATGAATGAATCAGAAGTGAATTAGAAAGGAAAGCTTCATTAGAATGATGCATCCCTGGATCCAGGAGCCATGGTGATTAGTTTAGGTGGCTGCTTTGGGCTTCCATCCACAGATCCAAGGGGACTGAAAGCCCAGAGTGTCACCACCCTAGCTGGAATTCTTGGAGAAATAAAAGGATGATAGGAAAGAAAGAATAGAAAAATCTCAGAGTTGGACACAGAGTACTGAGCAGGCAGAGGACATCATTGCTTTAATGAGTGCAAACACCATCTGTTCATCTTCTCTCCAACCCCACAAACCTTTTCAACCACTGCTACCTACAGGGGGCTGCTCACAGCCCCCCGCTCAGGTGGCTGCTTCACCTTTGCCCACACTCGTCCCCCCACAGAACTGCCACCCCCAGTGCAATCGTGAGTTCACCTTTCCTTGTAAGGCTCTCAGTTCTCTGAGGCAGGAGCTGGGATGATCTCGTCCGCCACCAAGTCCTCAATATCTAACCCACTGCTTGAGCTTAGTTGGTGTTCAATTGAATACTTGTGGTCAGGACTGAATGGGCAGTCCTGACCTCAGAAACCCATTCAATGCAGTACTCCAGGCAGCCTCTATCAACCCATTTAAGTTGACACAGGACTTGAAATCTCTTCACCATCTGACAGTTAATAAGTCTAAGTCGATCAGAAGGCAACATCCACTAGCTGTGGTTGACATGAATTCACGTCATTTAAGTATTTCCAGCTTCCCTGGTGCCTCAGGTGGTAAAGAATTAGCCTGCAATGTGGGAGACCTGGGTTCGATCCCTGAATTGGGAAGATCCTCTAAAGAAGGGAAAGGCCACCCACTCCAGTATTCTTGCCTGGAGAATTCCATGCACAGAGGGACCTGACAGGCTACAGTCCATGGGGTCACAAAGAGTTGGACATGACTGAGCAATTAAAGGTTATACATGCTAATGGATTCATTTCCTCTGAAAGAGTAACTGGCTTATTGTCAACCTCATTTCACCTGCCATAGAGGAAATCCACTCTTTACTATAGTTCTAGACACAGAGACGTTGTAAATATATTCACCTGTTCACCTGCAATATTTAAACACCTGACGTATGTATTTGTACTCAGTTGTGTCTGATTCTTTGTGGCCCCATGGACTGCAGCATGCCAGTCTCCTCTGTCCACGGAATTTTCCAGGCAAGAATACTGGAGTGGGCCTCCATTTCCTTCCCCAAGGGATCTTCCCAACCCAGGGATCAAATCCTTGTCTCCTGCAATAGCAGATAAATTGTTTACCACTGAGCCACCAAGGAAGGCCAACACTAGACACAGGCTCTAAATAATAACCTGGTTCAGCTGCTTAATAATAGTCCTGAGAATTACTGACTTCTAATACAATTACTGCTTGGACTTTTAAATCCTATTTTATGCAATTTAGTTCCTTTTAATGTGAGGAGACATTTTTATATTTCCAAAGAAAAAATTCTACATCACCATGTATTCAATATCACTCCATATGTATATATGGAGGAATGTTTACTTACAACTGGTTAAAACGGTAAATTTTACATTATTTGCAACAAGGGGAAATAAAATAGAAGTTGGGCAGGAGAGCAGAGCATAATTGATCAGCATCTGTTCCGGCTGCCTTGTTACCTTAACCAGGATCCATCCACAAGAAAAGTTTAAGCCTCTGTTTCTTCATACAGGAAATGTTAATCACAATGCCAGACTCACAGATGCTTGAAAGAAAAGAAAGGAGATGCATATAATTGGATACACAATCTGATTGTTGCCGAGGGAACTGGACTTCTAATTAATCTGGGTGGCCAAGCCCCAGGCCAGGAATTCATCTAAGGGAAGATACTCCCAGGATGCTACTAATCCCTTACACGGAGGCCCGGGTCCTCCAACTCATCACCCGGCCTAGAAGGTTGCAGATCCCTGATAGTGAGATGAGTTAGGAAATGAAAACACTAAGAAAATGACCAGAAAATAGTGAGCATATATTAGTCAGGATCCCCAAGAAAATCAGAACCTATTGGTTGTATCTCCCCATGTGACCCAGTGGTAAAGAATCTGCCTGCAATACGGTTGGGGGTGGGGGGGTGGGCAGGGGGTCAGTGCTGGATTCGATCCCTGGATCAGGAAAATCCCCTGGAGAAGGGAACGGCAACCCACTCCAGTACCTGGCAGGCTACAGTCCATGGGGTCGCAAAGAGTCGGACACAACTGAGCATGAGACTTCCCCTCTCTATAGGATGCATTATATAACACAGATTTACATACAGACAGAGGTGAGAGAGAGAGAGAGAGAGTGTGTGTGTGTGTGTGTGTGTTCTCCACTGGGAACCATAAGTTTTGCAGGGCTGTTAGGATTCCCTTGTTTTCACAGTAATTGGTTCAAACACTTTCCTCAGGCTTGCTTATCCACTCACAAAGATTCCTTGTTGATATACTGTCTTTAAGTTCTGTTTTTCTCATTTTTAAAAAAGTTTTATTTATCTGGTTGTCCCATAAAGAAGGCTAAGTGCCAAAGAATTGATGCTTTCAAATTGTGGTGCTGGAGAAGACTCTTGAGAGTCCCTTGTACAGCAAGAAGATCAAACCAGTCAATCCTAAAGGAAACAACCTTGAGATTCATTGGAAGGACTGATGCTGAAGCTCCAAAACTTTGGCCACCTGATGCAAAGAGCCAATTCATTGGAAAAGACTTTCATGCTGGGAAAGACTGAGGGCAGGAGGATAGCAGGGGATGAGATAATTTGATAGCATTATCGACTCAGTGGACATGAGTCTGAGCAAACTCCAAAAGATAGTGAAGGACTGGGAAGCCTGGCTTGCTGCAGTCCACCAGGTTGCTGGGTCAGACACGACTGAGTGACTGAACAATGACAACAAGTGTGAGAGATGACAGGAGTCGGCCAAGCTCAGGGTCGAGAAGTTTTCATTTGAACGTGTGATTCTATTACCGTGTAGGCTTGGACATCTAGCACTTTCTCTGTTGACTTCACATGAGAAAAACTGAAGTTCACTACAGACATTTCAAAGTTATGTAAAATACAGAACAGCGAGCTATTCCAAGCATTACAGTTATTCTTCTGCTATCATCTCTCATTGTCCTCTCTGTGGTCTTTGCAGAAATAATTAACCTTGTGAATGCTGAATTACTCACAAAAGATGGAAAAGCTCACCATTAGTATATCAGGGCCACATGAATGTTGAGGATAGAGAGCTAAAGGACTATTGTAACTCCAGCAATCAACAGAGAAAATAATTCTGCAGTGAGAGAAATAATTCTTGTGTGCTTCAAGAGCACTGAAGACATTCAGCTTATCGATTTTAAAAGAACTCTCTCTCACACACTCTTTCTCTCTGAATTTTCCAGCCAGAAATCGCATGTGCTTTGTGCAGAAGCCAGGACCACATGGCCTTCTACCTGCAGGAATTTCTTCTCCACTCTTTCTATTGAAATGGGTGCAAAACTTATTGTCAACGTAGGAGATAGTCTGTCCTAAATCAAGAGGTTGCCAAGAGAATGAACGATTCTCATGTGTCCATCTACCTTGAGACCAGACTCCTGCCTTTGTTTCCTTCATCAATCACTCAGTGGTTTGGGCCATGACCCCACACCCACTGCCCCATGTGGCTCCCTCAGCTGCATTTTCATCCAATCATGCTCTGTCTTTATGAGTTCTTCCCTAAGACACCAGAATGCCTCTGGAATGCCTTCCTTATCCAATATACAGACACCCGCAGAAGCAAATTCAATACATCACAAACAATTCACAGGCTCACTTTCGTATGACTTCCTGAATCATTTGGAAATTATAGAAATCAACTTTGACTAATTCAGCAGGAATTTAGTAAATGTTATTGAGTGGCTCAAAGTATCTCTTAGGGGCTGGAGGACCAGTGGCTGAGGTTACACAGCCAAACAGCTCAAAATCACGCCAGCAACTATCCCTGTGGAGACCTCCCCACAGCCACTGTCTGCCCGGATGCCGTCCCCAACACCAGGCTCAGGACCCTCTGCTGGGAGCCCCCACACTCACACCACTGTTCTTGGGACTGGGCACTGCTCATGCTAAAGGGCTTCCCTATTGGCTCAGTGGTAAAGAATCCACCTGCTAATGCAGGAGACCTGTATTTGATCCTTGGGTCCAGAAGATCCCCTGGAGGAGAAAATGGCAACCCTGGGAAACCCCACGGACAGAGGAGGCTGGTGGGCTACAGTCCATGGGGTCACAAAGAATTGGACATGACTGAAGTGGCTCAAGGCAAATTTGGCCTTGAAGTATGGAATGAAGCAAGGCAAAGACTAATAGCGTTTTGCCAAGAGAACACACTGGTCATAGCAAACACCTTCTTCCAACAACACAAGAGAAGACTCTACACATGGACATCACCAGATGGTCAACACTGAAATCAGACTGATTATATTCTTTGTAGCCAAAGATGGAGAAGCTCTATACAGTCAGCAAAAACAAGACCGGGAGCTGACTGTGGCTCAGATCATGAACTCCTTAATACCAAATTCAGACTGAAACTGAAGAAAGTAGGGAAAACCACTAGACCATTCAGGTATGACCTAAATCAAATCCCTTATGAGTATACAGTGGAAGTGAGAAATAGATTTAGGGGACTAGATCTGATAGAGAGCCTGATCAACTATGGACGGAGGTTCGTGACATTGTACAGGAGACAGGGATCAAGACCATCTCCATGGAAAAGAAATGCAAAAAGGCAAAAAGGCTGTCTGGGGAGGCCTTACAAATAGCTGTGAAAAGAAGAGAAGTGAAAACCAAAGGAGAAAAGGAAAGATATAAGCATCTGAATGTAGAGATCCAAAGAATAGCAAGGAAAGATAAGAAAGCCTTCCTCAGCGATCAATGCAAAGAAATAGAGGAAAACAACAGAATGGGAAAGACTAGAGATCTCTTCAAGAAAACTAGAGATACCAAGGGAACATTTCATGCAAAGATGGGCTCGATAAAGGACAGAAATGGTATGGACCTAACAGAAGCAGAAGATATTAAGAAGAGGTGGTAAGAATACACAACAGAACTGTACAAAAGAGATCTTCATGACCTAAATAATCACAATGGTAATGATCACTCATCTAGAGCCAGACATCCTGGAATGTGAAGTCAAGTGGGCCTTAGAAAGCATCACTATGAACGAAGCTAGTGGAGGTGATAGAATTCCAGTTGAGCTATTTCAAATCCTGAAAGATGATGCTGCGAAAGTGCTGCACTCAATTTGTCAGCAAATTTGGAAAACTCAGCAGTGGCCACAGGACTGGAAAAGGTCAGTTTTCATTCCAATCCCAAAGAAAAGCAATGCCAATGAATGCTCAAACTACCGCACAATTGCAATCATCTCACATGCTGGTAAAGTAGTGCTCAAAATTTTCCAAGCCAAGCTTCAGCAATACGTGAACCATGAACTTCCAGATGTTCAAGCTGGTTTTAGAAAAGGCAGAGGAACCAGAGATCAAATTGCCAACATCCGCTGGATCATGGAAAAAGCAAGAGAGTTCCAGAAAAACATCTATTTCTGCTTTATTGACTATGCCAAAGCCTTTGACTGTGTGGATCACAATAAACTGTGGAAAATTCTGAAAGAGATGGAAATACCAGACCACCTGACCTGCCTCTTGAGAAACCTGTATGCAGGACAGGAAGCAACAGTTAGAACTGGACATGGAACAACAGACTGGTTCCAAATAGGAAAAGGAGTATGTCAAGGCTGTATATTGTCACCCTGCTTATTTAACTTCTATGCAGAGTATATCATGAGAAACACTGGGCTGGAAGAAGCACAAGCTGGAATCAAGATTGCCAGGAGAAATATCAATAACCTCAGATATGCAGATGACACCACCCTTATGGCAGAAAGTGAAGAGGAACTAAAAAGCCTCTTGATGAAAGTGAAAGAGGAGAGTGAAAAAGTTGGCTTAAAGCTCAACATTCAGAAAACAAAGGTCGTGGCATCTGGTCCCATCACTTCATGGGAAATAGATGGGGAAACTGTGGAAACAGTGTCAGACTTTATTTTTGGGGGGCTCCAAAATCACTGCAGATGGTGACTGCAGCCATGAAATTAAAAGACGATTACTTCTTGGAAGGAAAGTTATGACCAACCTAGATAGCATGTTGAAAAGCAGAGACATTACTTTGCCAACAAAGGTTCGTCTAGTCAAGGCTGTGGTTTTTCCAGTGGTCAAGTATGGATGTGAGAGTTGGACTGTGAAGAAAGCTGAGCGCTGATGAATTGATGCTTTTGAACTGTGGTGTTGGAGAAGACTCTTGAGAGTCCCTTGGACTGCAAGGAGATCCAACGAGTCCATCCTAAAGGAGACCAGTCCTGGGTGTTCATTGGAAGGACTGATGCTAAAGCTGAAACTCCAATACTTTGGCCACCTCATATGAAGAGCTGACTCATTGGGAAACACTCTGATGCTGGGAGGGATTGGGGGAAGGAGGAGAAGGTGACGACAGAGGATGAGATGGCTAAATGGCATCACCAACTCAATGGACATGAGTTTGAGTGAACTCCGAGAGTTGGTGATGGACAGGGAGTCCTGGCATGCTGTGATTCATGGGGTTGCAAAGAGTCGGACACGACTGAGCGACTGAACTGAACTGAACTGAAGTGGCTCAGCAACTACAATAATGGCCTACGCTGCTGCCCTCACCTGGATGAAGTCTGTTAACCCTGCTTCTTTGGGACACAAGTAGATAGATAAACAGATATATAATCTTCCAAAATGTGCTACTTTAAAAAAAAAAATACATTTGGCTGCACCAGGTCTTAATTGTGGCATGGGGGATCTAGTTCCCTGACAAGGGTTTGAACCGGACCCCCTGCATTCAGAGCATGGTGTTGAAAGGTGTTGTTGAATCACGTGAAGACACCGGGATTCTTGGTCCCCAGAGAAGAATTCAATCCGGGGCCAGAGACGAGGCTTGATCGCTCAGAGTTTTTGTGTAATAAGTTTTATTAAAGTATAAAGGAAATGGATAAAGCTTCTGACACAGGCATCAGAAGGGGGCAGAAAGAGTACCCGCTTGCTAGTGTTAACAATGAAGTTATATAATCCAAAGAATGTCTGGAGGTTGTAAAGACCTCATCAGACCTACTTCCATAATTTACATTTTAAGATAACACTGTCCTCAGGCAGGATACATCCTTGTAAAGACCAAGTCTACTCCCATAATTTACATTTTAAGATAACAGAAGGTTTAATCCAGAGACTGTCCTTAGGCAGGATACATTATTGTTATATAATCCTAAGGAATGTGGGGAAAGAAAAAAAGTTTGTCCTTTCTTCCTCCTTGAGAATTCCAGACCCCTCTCTCCTTGGGGACCCCTAGACTCCTTATCAACCTGCCTAGGAACTGACTCTCTAAGTGTCTTAGCCACTGTACCACCAGGGAAGTCCCTAAAATGTGCTATTTTTAAAACCTCAGTTGTTAATTATCTGGGTTAGAAGCTGAAATTTATCCTTGGGGTAACTTCATCTGTGTCCTGGGATGGACCATTTTTATGAGCGGTTTTGCTCCTACAGATAGGTCTAGACTGGTCTTGAACATTGCTGAAGTAATAAAAAATACAGATGCTTCCAACGATGTCCATTTTATTATGACTAAATATGGAAAAGTTACCTCTGTGGTGGCAGAATGCATCTCTGTAGAGATGGACACAAGGTGAGAGCTTTCAGGCTCCCACTGACAGAGCTATAATCAGGGAGTCTGGAGTCCTGGTGGTCTGTGGGGGGAAGACACAGCTAGGAGATCCATCTCCCACACCTGCCACCGGTGAGAAGGTATCGGAGTCAGTGGGGAAGGATTGTGAAGTGCAGGCAATGACTATGGGGACAGAGCGTGTCAACCATCACCTGTTCCAGGTTATAAGTGAGCTGGGTCCCCTCCCAGCCTTCACACCAGCCTTACACTCACCTGCTCTGTTTTGTGGACTAAGGGGGTGGGACCTGTTGGTGGGGTGGGACATAAAATATACGGGATTCACAGACACAGCAACATGCGTGGCCAGAGATGGAAGGCAAACAGCTTGAAGTCACTTCTGTAAGAGGGAATAAGTAACAGCCAGGAGAAACCCTGACCACAGCCCAGAACCTTCAGACTCACCCTTTGGGACTTCAGGATGGAGCTTGCTGCAGTCCTGTTAGATAAGGGCTCAATTATTTTATTTAGATATTAACAGGGGAGGTCACTCCCAAGGGCTGGAGTTCAAGAACAGAGACATGGGGACTTCTCTGGGAGTCCAGTGGTTAAGATTTTGCACTTCCACTGCAGTGGGCATGGGTTCAAACCCCTGGTCAGGAAATGAAGGTCCCACAAGCTGCGTGACACAGCCAAAAAATAGAAAAATAACAGAGACCCCGAGGTACACATAAAGTATTCGTTTTTAGGGAGAAGGCTAATGACGACAATAATTAAAAGCTGATAACCAAATTTGAGAATAAAAGCAATAAATTTAAACATATTTTCAGCTCTGTGAATGGGAAATAAGATTTTTAGAATTGGGTTTTCTCTAAAGCAATAATACCACACCAAAATTCACTGCAATAAGAAATTCTCATAAGTTACTGCTCTATTAAAGTATAATGTGATCCCCAAGGAACTCTACAATGGGATTATAGCTAAAATCCCTATTTAGCCCTCATTTCATTTGGCATTAATGACCACAGCTAGGAGATATATACTTTATAATGTGAAAAGATTATGATTAGTCATTGTGGATGGTTTATTAACATGTCAAGATACCACATGCAAATAAGAATTTGATGGCCTCTTTGTCTATCTCCTCCAACCCCTGATCACTCAGGGCCTGGGGCTTTTCCAGGAGAAGGTGATTTAAATCCTGGGCGGCTCAATTAATGTACTTTTAAAGCAGGAGGCTTTATTTATATTTATTTATATTTAAAGTGGTAGGACCAAAAAGGTCCTACTGTGTAGTACAGGGAACTCTGCTCAATATTCTGTAACAACCTAACTGGGAAAACAATTTGAAAAAGAATAGATCCAAACACATGTATAATTAAATAATATTCTTGTGTGCCTGAAATTAACACTGCATTGTTAATCGACTGTTGTTGTTTAGTTGCTAAGTCGTTTCCAACTCTTTGCGACCCCATGGACTGTAGCCCACCAGACTCTTCTGTCCATGGGATTTCTCAGGCAAGAATACTGGAGTGTGTTGTCATTCTCTTCTCCAGGGGATCTTCCCCACTCAAGGATAGAACCTGTATATTCTGCATTAGAAGGTAGATTCTTTACCCTGTACTCCAATATAAAATAAAAAGCTAAATAACATTATTCTAAAAAAGAGAGATTGAACCATGAAAAAAAAAAAAGAAGAATTGGTGATAGGCTTTTATACAAAAACAAACTTCACAGCCTCTTGTCCTCTTCTTGTCTCTTCTTCCTAAGCCCCTGTGGAGCAGATAGCACATGGCGCAGGGGCTGAGCACACCGGATGGTACCCAGTATTGGCTCACTTTCCCAGCAGTGAAAAGAAACACAGCTTTTGTGCTGACTCAACACTTCTGACATCAAATGGGTGGGTTTTTTCCCACTGCCTGCCTGGAGACAGTGTCATAACCCTCCGGCTGAGGGCTCAGTCTCACAAGTGCTCACCCAATTCAATGCCAGTGTCAAGTAGCAGAGTACCCAGGTCACCCACACTCTGTCCAATTCCCCTATGACCCAGGGTCCCCATTACTCTCTCTTTCAGGTTCAATCATTTGCTAGAGCAGCTCATAAAACTCAGAGAAAGGCTTGCTTATATTTACCAGTACATTATACAATAAACTGAACGTGATTCCTGGTGGCTCAGACAGTAAAGAATCTGCCTGCAGTGCAGGAGACCCAGGGTTGAGAAGATCCCCTGGAGAAGGAATGGCTACCCTCTCCAGTATTCTTGCCTGGAGAATTCCATGGACAGTGGAACCTGGTAGGCTACAGTCCATAGGGTCACAAAGAGTTGGACATGACTGAGTGACTAACACTTCATTTTTATATGATGAAGGATGACCCACCAGATAAAAAGTTACACATAGGTCAGAAGGTTCTGGACACAGGATTTCTGTTCCCATGGAGTTGGGGTGGGCCACCCTCTGGCATGTAAGTGTCTTCACCAGCCAGATGCTCTCCAATCCTGTACTTTGTGGATTTTTATAGAGACTTCTTTTTCCTTTGGAAAACGTAGTCATTTTCATTAAAATGCTATCCATGTTACCACGTTATCCATGTATCCATGTTAACAGGTAGACTAGAGCTATTTTTAAATGAATTAACATTTTAAACCATTCACTGTTAATTTGTGATATGGTAAACATTAATAAATATAATCCATCCAAACAAAGGCCCTTTTATCAATAGTTTTTAAGAATGTAAAGGATTCTAGAACAAAAAATTTGAGAACTTCCACCTTGGAGAAACCACTGCCCAGTGCACCAGAGTTCTGGAAGCAAGCCATGGCCATGCTGGCTGCAGGAGCCAGAAAATGTAGCCAAACCCAATGGCCAATGAGAAAAGGTCAGTAAACCGTGGCTCTCCATCCAGGCGTCCTTATATAGTACAGGCTAAAAAATAAGGAACGCAGCAGTTATATTCATCAATGAGGATCAATCTTTGGAAAATACTGATATTTGAAAACTAAGTTGCAGAAGAATTCTTACCATGTGAGCGTGTTCATATAACAATGTAAAAAGCACACAAAACCGAGTGTACTGATTAAGGACTCACGTGCAGTAAACCACGAAGGAACGCAGGGGATGCTGAACGCAGAATTCAGGATCCTGGTGTGTTTCCTGACTCCTGGCCTACACTCTCCTGCCAGGACTGCAGTGCCTTGGACTAACCTTGTCCACAGTGCGTTTTAGTCACTTATTTGTTGACTATCTTTAAAACTCTGTTTTAAAAGATATGCATTTACTTATTTGGCTGCATCAGGACTTAGCTTCAGCACTCCGGGTCTCTAGTTGCGGTGTGTGGACTTAGTTGCTTCACGGCATGTGGGATCATAGTTCCCTGATCAGGGATGGAACCAGTGTCCCTAGTATTTAAGGTGGAGTCCGAACCTAGTATTGCAAAGTGGACCACCAGGCAAGATCAACCATCTTCGAACCTCTTGGGGGCATGGACGAGGTCATTTAATTTTAGATTCCAGATCCTACCATCCTTCAGATGACAGGCACTTAATATGTATTTAGGAGTGGATAAATAAACACTGTTTTCTTACTTTACAAAACAAAAAAGCAAGGGGCCACATACTTGGTGATGGGAATTCAGCCCTGCATTCTGGGACTGAATGAAAAAAGAACAAAATCTTATCTACTGGTTCAAGTCTTCTGATTTTCAGCCAGGGCTGCTCACAGGTAATTTGGGCAGCAAGTGTCAGATTATCAAGGATATTGTGTGTTTGTTGTTGTTGTTCAGTCGCTAAGTGTGTCGGACTGTTTGTGACCCCATGGATTACAGCACACCAGGCTTCCCTGTCCTTCAGTATCTCCAGGAGCTTGCTCAAACTCATGTCCATCAGGTCGGTCATGCCATCCAACCATCTCATCCCCTGTTGTCCCCTTCTCCTCCTGCCTTCAATCTTTCCCAGCATCAGGGTCTTTTCCAATGAGTCAGTTCTTTGCATCGAGTGGCCAAAGTATTGGAGTTTCAGCTTCAGTATCTGTCCTTCCAATGTATATTCAGGGTTGATTTCCTTCAGGATTGACTGGTTTGATCTCCTTGCACTCCAAGGAACTCTCAAGAGTCTTCTCCATGTGGTGACCAAGGAGGACGAAAGAGAAGATGAAACCAAGGAGGGTCTTGGAATACAGGAACGGAAAAACCAGACCCTTATTGACCTTCCCTCCCATTCCCAGTTCTATAACTATTAATGGATTTCAGGTCCTCCTGACCAGTATAACCTGTCTCCTCTCCTACCCCATAGGGAGAAGGTATTTCCCTTACTCTTCCCCCGACCTCATCCAAATACATGCCTCATCCAAATAGCAAATGACCTGCAAGATCCCACTCCTTGTACCCTGGCTATAAAAAGGGACTAAGGACCCCGTTCAACGTCAGTTCTCCCCTGAGCTGGCCCACTGTTTTAACAGCGTCTTCCATTCTAATGAACTTTATTTCCCTCTCATTCTGTCTCATGTCTGGAAACTCTTTCCCAACCTGCGCCTGGACCGTGACATCCAACACCACGGTTCAAAAGCATCAATTCTTCGGCACTCAGCCTTCTTTATGTACAACTAATCTGAAAACTGGCAGGGTCATCAGGCCCTAATGGATGGGATTTATTTAACACATGCGCTACCTAAGGTCACATGACTGTTATCACATGTGTATCATAGCCCTATGAGTTGAGTACCCTTCCTATCACCATTTTACAGGAGTAACACAGAGATGTTGTCACTTGCTCAAGGTCACAGAGCTCCTGAGGAGGAGCAAACAGTTCTCTGGGCAACATCAGAGACTCTCGAGCCAGAACCCGAGGCCCTTCCCTCCAGCGCTGTCTGTCCTTATGTGTCTCAGGTGAAGACCACCCTTCCCTCCAGTGCTGTGATCCTCATCCTTGTGTGTCTCATGTAAATACCTGAAGGGCAGGGCCGTGGCTCAGCCCAGCACGTACTGTTTTTGTCTGTTCGCCCCATTTTTCCTCTGCACTGCTCACAATGTCTTTTTCTCTATTGTGAGGACTGACTTGATGGTTCCTGTGATCTTGATCCTCCCTGCACCTTTGAGAAGTATAAGAAAGTGCTGCTTTCCACTCGGCTTGCCGTGTGTTCAGATGAGCACGTAAAAGCCAGCAAGCTACGGTACAGGGCATCACTGCTATTGTCTGCCTCCCTGAAAGGAGGACCAGAAACTTCATTTGGAGGTCAAGGTTCTCGAAAAAACAAACCCTCTATTGAAATGACATCTCACGACACCCACCATGAATCAGTGACCAAAACAAGGTCAGGATATTCAAGTCCAGAAATCCATTTGCATTCATGGAAATTTAAAAAAGAATCCATCTGTGTTTTATTCACCAAAATTAGCATCACCAAGGTAATAGCTGAGTGGTATTGAAAAAGCGGATGTTGGCAGGTAGCTTGGAAAACAATCAGGCAGCTTGGGAATTCAGGTCGAGAGCAAGTGCAGAGAACAGTTACAGACCCACGAATGCTCTGGACAATGGATCCTGAATGCTATTCTAAATTGAATCGTGCACTAGTGTTGCAGAGGGCCCTCCAACCCGGTGAGCCTCTCTCTGATAAGGAGTCCATCCCACAGACTTCCTCCTGGTTATTGGAGGAAGTCACTGAGTACCTACTCTGTGTCAGGACCTAAAAGAAGCCATTCTTGCAAATTCCTGACCTCATTTCATCTTCATAACAATGCCATCAAATAGCACAATTGACACCATTCTATTGATGGAAAGCTGCACATCCAGTTGTTTAGCCCCAGGAAATGCAATGCTAATTCAGTTTAGTTCAATTGTTCAGTCTTTTTTGACTCTTTGTAACCCCATAGACTGCAGCATGCCAGGCTTCCCTGTCTATCACCAACTCCCAGAGCTTGCTCAAACTCATGTCCATCAAGTTGGTGATGCCATCCAACCATCTCATTCTCTGTCATCTCCTGCTGCCTTCAATCTTTCCCAGCATCAAGGTCTTTTCCAGTGAGTCAGTTATTTGCATCAGGTGGCCAAAGTATTGGAGCTTCACCTTCAGCATCAGTTCTTCCAATGAACACCCAGGACTGATCTCCTTTATGACGGACTGGTTGGGTCTTCTTGCAGTCCAAGGGACTCTCAAGAGTCTTCTCCAACACCACTGTTCAAAAGCATCAATTCTTCAGCACTCAGCTTTTTTTATGGTCCAACTTTCACATCCACACATGACTACTGTAAAAACCATAGCTTGACTAGACAGATCTTTGTTGGCAAAGTAACATCTCTGCTTTTTAATATGCTGTCTAGGTTAGTCATAGCTTTTCTTCCAAGAAACAGTTCAGTTCAGTTGCTCAGTTGTGTCCAGCTCTTTGTGACCCCATGGACAGCCGCACGCAGGCCTTCCTGTCCATCGCCAACTCTTGGAGTTTACTCAAACTCATATCCATTGAGTCGGTGATGTCATCCAACCATCTCATCCTCTGTCATTCTCTTCTCCCACCTGCAATCTTTCCCAGCATCAGGGTCTTTTCAAATGAGTCAGTTCTTCACATCAGGTGGCCAAAGTATTGGAGTTTCAGCTTCAGCATCAGTCCTTCTGAAAAGGAAAAGTTAAAATGTTACATAACCTCCTTCTCCTTCTGCCTCTGTAACTCAGCTTACCCTTTGAAAAGTCTAGATCATGTAGGTCACATAGTCTCAGAAAGTGGGGACTTGCAATACTAGGAACTGGAGTTTATCTCACTCACTCTTGTCCTGCTCTTTGCAATCACCCAGCCCCTGCAAACCTGCTTAATCATGCCTGACCAGGACAGGCATCC
Source organism: Bos grunniens (assembly GCF_055505025.1). Taxonomy (NCBI): domain Eukaryota; kingdom Metazoa; phylum Chordata; class Mammalia; order Artiodactyla; family Bovidae; genus Bos; species Bos grunniens. The sequence continues at coordinate 60,551,579 of NC_141178.1, read as the reverse complement.
CCCTCCTCATCTTGACTGCTATTCCCGAGCACACAAAACCCCTTATTTTAAACCAGCCTATTAACAGCTAGTGTTGCCCACTATAGTCTATCGAAAAACACTTGTAATCCTTTTGTTCGGGGCTCACAACTTGGAGTGTTAATTCCTCTGGGCTTGCTGATGTAATAAACCTGAGTTCTCCGAGTGTAGTGCTTGGTTTCTCGAGTACTGGTTTCTGCAACATTTCTGGAGGCCCCAGCAAGATTCCAACCACACCGGCCCCTTGAGCCACCAGACTGGTAGCTTGGCCAGGCTGGAGCGAAGGAATCCCGAGACAAACAAAAAGTTACGCCACATGACGGTATTCGGGTTCTCTTTTGAACCAGTGTTCTGACTCTCTGGACGGCCAAGCCCCAACTGGACTCATTGGAGGGATGGGCCAACTCACCAGGAATGGCCACAGGATAAAGGTAAGGCCCTGGGGGAGGCCTTACCCCAGGAGGAACCTACCGCAATCGGTCGAAGAGGAGACTGATCACCTCCTGGAGCTCCCAGGATGGGATTAGCAGTTAAGGAAACCTGGGGACTTGGGAGGAAGGGATGTGTCGTGAATGATAACCTCCTTGGGGCTCCCAGGAAGGGAGCAACAGTTAAGGAAACCTAGGGATTCAGGAGAAGGGAGGCATAATGACTGAAAGTTCCTTGGGGCTCCCAGGAAGGGAGCAACAGTTAAGGAAACCTGGGGACTCAGAAGGGAGGCATTGTGACAGCCTCTGAATGATTGTGAGTGCATGCATGATTGCTGATTGAACTGAGTGAGAGAAATTTTTCTTTTTGGAAACCACAAAACAAAATCTTTTTGCATATGCAATCAAAAACAACTAGCATATGCAATTAAAAACAACTAGCTTGTTAAAAAGATCTGCCCAGGGAAAAGCTTAAGTTAACCCTTTCCATTTCCTTGAAATACACAGCCAGCTTGGCCTGAGACCTCAGCTTTGGGCAAATTAGAACTTCAAGTGAAGAGAAAAAAAGGGGGACAAAGAGATATTTTAAATCTCAAACAGAAAACTATAAGATCTCTGTCAGTCTGTCTGTCTGGATTTATATATGTCTCAGTATATGTCTTTTTTCTGATACTATTGTTGAGGTTGTAAATGAGTTCTAATTTAATTGGCCTAAAGAAAAGTAAGCAATGAAACAATTCTAAATACAAGAAAAATTAACCTAAATAAATTTCAGATTCAAGTGAACTGGGAAATATTCAACATTAAATATCTAGTATTAATGTTTGTTTGCTAATCTAATAAGAAAGTAGGATGCATGTTTTTAATAAAGCTGATATAAAAAATAAAATTGCATTTTATAAAGGGAAAAGAAAGTAGGTCTGACTTACAGGTGGCTGTTGCAGAAAATGATTATAAGTTTTGTGGAAGGTGGAGCCTGAAAAAAAGCTTTGTGCATGGAGGAGTCTGGTGGGCTGCAGTCCTTGGGGTCACTAAGAGTCGTGTCACTCTCCTTTTTCCCTTTCAAGCATTGGAGAAGGCAATGGCAACCCACTCCAGTGTTCTTGCCTGGAGAATCCCAGGGACGGGGGAGCCTGGTGGGCTGCCGTCTATGGGGTCGCACAGAGTCGGACACGACTGAAGCGACTTAGCAGCAGCAGCAGCAGGACTGACTAAGTTTAAAATAAATTTAATTAAGTTTACCTGCTATAGACGGGAGTCTCCAGGCAAGAACACTGGAGTGGGTTGCCATTTCCTTCTCCATAAGTTTACCTAAATGAGTTTAAAGCAAGCTGGTGCAAAAACTTAGATCCGGCCTTTCTCTCTGTTAAGAGGACATACTTTCTTCAGATATTGAACTGCTTTTAATAATAGATTTATGTTTCTTTACCTCTTAATTGGTCGATTCTATATTTAGCTTTGAAATCTTTTATTAACTTTGGCTAAGTAAATAAATATTATTTCACAGTAACTTATATGATCCTACCTGAATGAGTGTTATAAACCCTTTTGATATTTATTGACAAAACGTCCTAAAGAATTTGACTTCTAGCTAACTTTGGGATGCTTCAGAGGGTCCCTGAGACATCCCAAAGAGCTATTAAGCTACCTGGGTTCACTGAACATGTTAAATTACATGCAAAGTACTGTTAAAGGGGTGAAAAATCTTTTCAGGTTATACTGTATGGTTCATATTACTAATATAGATATCCTAAAATTATGTGAAATTCATATAGATCTGATATGCCCTGATAAAATATGGTCAATTATAATTCTAGTTATCATTTAAAGTGTTATGACCAGGGTTTTTTGTCAATTGCAATAGAATCAGGATTTAAACATGCTCTCTATGGTTTTATTCTCATGCCTTTAGAAGAATACTGCTAGTTCTTCAAGATTTATGGAAAAGACTTTCTAAGATTAAACAGATAAACAAATTTTGTTATTAACAGTAAGCTGATGCCAGACTGGAATTTGGTCTTCTCTCTGTTCAGAGAACAGTTTTCTTAAAATGCAGCTTTCAATAACAGATTATAGATTTCTTTGCCTTTAAGTGATTTATATTTGTTTTTAAAATCTTTTTGTTACTTTGGTAAAATAAATAAACATTATTTAAGATTATGGTACATGTAGACAAAGCTCATTCTGCTTCTACAAAAAATAACCCCTCATGGTTCAACTTTTGCTTTCTTGATGTCTTTAAAATATGGCCATAGTCTGCTCTTAAATCAGGAAATTAAAAATAAATAAACAACAGCTAAAAATCAGAGCCAGTACTATGGGAAATCCAAGAGGGCCACTTGGCTTTTTCTGGCTCCCTGACAGACCTCATCATTTGATGGGTTAAAGCCTGCCCTGGCTACAGTGTTAATGCCCTCAGTGAGTTCTCCAAAAAAGGAAAAAATTATGTTTCACTAAATATTAAGTTCTAGTTTTGTTAATTAACATCTGTGCTTACTAAGACTCACTTCCGAGATAGTTCCTTGTTATGTTATATGGCTAAAGGTTTAATTAAGTTATTAAAAAGGTCACTCTAAGATTGTTACCAAAGCTTATTTCAGTAACCAGTCTTTGGATAAACGTCAGATGCTCACGATGTACAGCCAGGAGATTAACACTTGGCTATAATCATTTAACTGAGACAGATGACCTAGGGTATACCAGGCTATACCCAATGAAAGTTATTGACTTAAATTCTTCCTTGCCTGTGACCTTACTAATAACTGCTAGCTATATTATTTTCTATGTAGCTTGCTTCAGAAGATTATTTCTTACATTACCAAATGTGTGACTGAGCCTGTGATAAAATGCTGATATGCAGTTTCGTATGAGATCAATAATTGTAACAATGTACTCCAGATATGGGAAGAAGCGACAAGGGAAAATATTTTTCTGGACCAGTTCAATTCAGTTCAGTCACTCAGTTGCGTCCGACTCTTTGCAGCCCCGTGAATCTGAGCACGCCAGGCCTCCCTGTCCATCACCAACTCCCGGAGTTCACTGAGACTCACATTCTAGTCAGTGATGCCATCCAGCCATCTCATCCTCTGTCGTCCCCTTCTCCTCCTGCCCCCAATCCCTCCCAGCATCAGAGTCTTTTCCAATGAGTCAACCCTTCGCATGAGGTGGCCAAAGTACTGGAGTTTCAGCTTTAGCATCATTCACTCCAAAGAAATCCCAGGGCTGACCTCCTTTAGAATGGACTGGTTGGATCTCCTTGCAGTCCAAGGGACTCTCAAGAGTCTTCTCCAACACCACAGTTCAAAACCATCAATTCTTCAGCACTCAGCTTTCTTCACAGTCCAACTCTTACATCCATACATGACCACTGGAAAAACCATAGCCTTGACTAGACGGACCTTTGTTGGCAAAGTAATGTCTCTGCTTTTGAATATGCTATCTAGGTTGGTCATAACTTTCCTTCCAAGGAGTAAGTGTCTTTTAATTTCATGGCTGCAGTCACCATCTGCAGTGATTTTGGAGCCCCAAAAACTAAAGTCTGACACTCTTTCCATCATTTCCCCATCTATTTCCCATGAAGTAATGGGACCAGATACCATGATCTTAGTTTTCTGAATGTTGAGCTTTAAGCCAACTTTTTCACTCTCCTCTTTCACTTTCATCAAGAGGCTTTTTAGTTCCTCTTCACTTTCTGCCGTAAGGGTGGTGTCATCTACATATCTGAGGTTATTGATATTTCTCCCTGCAATCTTGACTCCAGCTTGTGCTTCTTCCAGCCCAGCGTTTTGCATGATGTACTCTGCATATAAGTTAAATAAGCAGGGTGACAATATACAGCCTTGACGTACTCCTTTTCCTATTTGGAACCAGTCTGTTGTTCCATGTCCAGTTCTAACTGTTGCTTCCTGACCTGCATATAGGTTTCTCATGAGGTAGGTCAGGTGGTCTGCTATTCCCATCTCTTTCAGAATTTTCTGGACCAAGAGGCTAGTAAGATAGGTATGGTCCAGAGACTTTTGTTACTTACAAAGCCTGGTCTAGTGACAACACAGTGAGCGGCCCGTCAATGGAATCTTTGTTAGACCTGGGAATGAGCCTCCCCAGCACCGACGGACACAGTGACCATGAAAGGCCCCCCAAACATGGTCAAATATGACTATGAAGGGGCCCTGCTGACTGGAAGTTGGCCCTCGCCAGCTGCCTCTACAAAGATTAAATCATGACCACTACAAATGCTAACCTTCCTCACACCCTTGAAAGGAGTTCAGGGTGCAGACAAAAAATAAGGCACTCTGAGCTCTGGGAAAAACCCAGAAAAACAGGCCTTCAGAGAGTCAGGTGTTTTCAGATAAAGATTTTTATGAGTCCAATTCTTGCATCTTCTCATACCTAGAGAAACACTAATGTCAGGAACCAATGTCTGGACCCGGCTCTCCTGGCTAGCGCCTCAGCAGCTTTCCTGCTTCTATTAATCTTTGGGCCATGTATCTTTAACTTTCTTATTAAATTTGTTTCTCCAAGTAGTAGTAGGACAAGAACATCCCCCGGCCAACACCCAGACAGTGCTGGAACAAGCTGCCTTGTCATTCTGTGGACTCTTACCTCCAGCCGTAAATGCACCCCGAGGTCCTCAGGCTATTCTCCCTTTGAGATCTTATACGGGAGACCACCCCCATGCTAGAAAAGCTCAAGGGAGACCACCAACAACTAGCTGACCTGGAGCTGTCCCAATACCTCCAGGCCCTGGGAACAGTCTTCCACCATATTGCCCGAGAAACCTGAGAAAGGACACCCATCCACTGGGCAACTGGGTTCATCCCTATCAGCCAGGAGATGAGGTATGGGTTAAAGATTGGAAAAAGAAACCACTTCAGCCAGTTTGGACAGGCCCTCACATGGTCGTCCTGGCGACCCCTACTGCTGTTAAGAGTTATAGGTGTCACCCCTTGGATCCACCACACCAGAGTCAAGAAGGCAGCGACTTCCTGTGATGAGGACACCTGGAAAGCAGTCAAGACTCCAAAAACCTCCTCAAAGTCAGGTTCCAAAAACAACAGCCCTCACCCACGAAGGACGCTGAGCCCTGCTCTAGTCACTCTGGAAGCTGACCAGTCAACACACAGCAGAAACTTGAGGACTCTTCAGCCTTGCTGCAGCCACACTCTGGCAGCTGGCTGGTCAACGCATGGCAGAAGCTTGAAGATCCAGCTATCAAAATATCAATGGATTTTCATTGTCAACCCTGCCTCTATCCCTGATTGGTATTATTGCTGTGCTCTTCACTACAGGACTGGCTTCAGTCGCACCCCAGGACTGGGACTTGGGTCAGAAGCTGCAGTTAACTGTCTGTTATTTCACTGTAGTGAGAAGCCTCATTCTTATTAGATGTCTTTTATGATTGATTCTCCCTGCTAACTACACTGCTCCACAGTATAGCTGAACCCCCTTCATAACAGGCCCAGTTGCTATAGCCGTGACAACCCAAAGATGGGGAGAAAACCTTTTGCTAGTGTTCGGTTATCTGTTATGTGCAGGCTGCTTTGCAGCCTTTTTGTGTCCCTTGCTGTAACAGATCGTGCTGCCCCCAAGGCCTTTTCTTTGTTTGTGGGACAGATGCTTACTGCTGTCTACCTGTCAATTAGATGGGGATCTGCACCATAGCTTTCCTCACTCCCCAGATAAAATTGTCCCCAACAACCAGACTCTCACCATACCTCTGGCAGCACATATGCGGTCAAAAAGAGCCATCCAGTTTCTACCTCTACTAGTTGGCCTGGGAATCGCGGCTGGGATAGGTATGGGACTAGGAGGAACTGCTTCATCAACCACCTTCTATCATACGCTATCCAAAGACTTTACAGACGACTTTGGGAGAGTGGCCAAATCTTTAGTGGCCTTACAGGACCAACCAGACTCCCTGGCTGAGGTGCTTTTACAGAATAACAGAGGGCTAGACCTACTGACAGCTGAAAGGGAAGACTCTGCCCCTTTCTGAATGAAAAATGCTGCTTTTGTGTAAACCAGTCAGGAATAGCCAGGGACATGGCCCAAGAGCTAAGGGAACAAACAAATCATAAAAGGGAGAGCGAAACTAGCTAATTCCTGGGGTAATTGGAACGGTATCTGGAGCTGGGCGTCGTGGCTTCTCCCTTTAACAGGTCCTCTCTTCACACTGTTTGTGGCACTCTTGTTTGGCTCTTATATTCTCAATGCGATTACCCAGTTCATAACCTCTCAGATTGAATCCATGAAGTTACAAATGGTAATAGCTCAAAAGAGCCCCCTAAACGATGGAGAGCTTTGAATGTCTTACCAAAACATTAGATGATGCTTTCTGCAATGAGTGATAGAAGCATTAAGAGGGGGGAATGAAGAGGAAAAGTTAAAAATTTCCATAATCTCCTTCTTCTGCCTCTGTAGCTCAGCTTGCCCCTTGCAAAGTGTAGATCACGTAAGACACGTATTCTCAGAAAGTGGGGACTTGCAATACTAGTGAGTTCATATCGCTCACCATTGTCCTGCTCTTTGCAATTGCTCAGCCCTGCAAACCTGTTTAATCATGCCTGTCCATGTAAAAGTCAGGCATGCCCCTCCCCATTTCTACTGCTGTTCCCACGCGAGTGAAACCCCTTAGTTTAAACCAGCCTATTAACAGCTAGTGTTGCCCACTACAGTCTGTCTGTAAAACCTCTGTAATCCCTTTGTTCAGGGCTCAGAGCTTGGAGGGTTAACTTCTCTGGGCCTGCTGGTGTAATAAACCTGAGTTCTCCAACTCTCCGAGTGTACTGCTTGGTTTCTCGAGCACTGGTTTCTGCAACATTTCCAATGAATATTCAGGACTGATTTCCTTTAGGATTGACTGGTTGGGTCTCCTTGCTGTCCAAGGGACTCTCAAGAGTCTTCTCCAACACCACAGTTCAAAACCATCAATTCTTCGGTGCTCAGCTTTCTTTATAGTCCAACTCTCACATCCATACATGACCACAGGAAAAACCATAGCCTTGACTAGACGGACCTTTGTTGGCAAAGTAATGTCTCTGCTTTTCAACATGCTATCTAGGTTGGTCATAACTTTCCTGCCAAGGAGTAAGCGTCTTTTAATTTCATGGCTGCAATCACCATCTGCAGTGATTTTGGAGCCCCAAAAAATAAAATCTGACACTCTTTCCACTGTTTCCCCATCTATTTCCCATGAAGTGATGGGACTGGATGCCATGATCTTCGTTTTCTGAATGTTGAGCTTTAAGCCAACTTTTTCACTCTCCTCTTTCACTTTCATCAAGAAGCTTTTTAGTTCCTCTTCACTTTCTGCCATAAGGGTGGTGTCATCTGCATATCTGAGGTTATTGATATTTCTCCCGGCAATCTTGATTCCAGCTTGTGCTTCTTCCAGTCCAGCATTTTTCATGATGTACTCTGCATAGAAATTAAATAAGCAGGGTGACAATATACAGCCTTGACATACTCCTTTTCCTATTTGGAACCAGTCTGTTGTTCCATGTCCACTTCTAACTGTTGCTTCCTGACCTGCATACAGATTTCTCAAGAGGCAGGTCAGGTGGTCTGGTATTCCCATCTCTTGAAGAATTTTCCACAGTTTATTGTGATCCACAGAGTCAAAGACTTTGGCATAGTCAATAAAGCAGAAATAGATGTTTTTCTGGAACTCTCTTGCTTTTTCCATGTTCCAGCGGATGTTGGCAATTTGATCTCTGGTTCCTCTGCCTTTTCTAAAACCAGCTTGAACATCAGGAGGCTCACGGTTCACATATTGCTGAAGCCTGGCTTGGAGAATTTTGAGCATTACTTTACTAGCATGTGAGATGAATGCAATAGTGCGGTAGTTTGAGCATTCATTGGCATTGCCTTTCTTTGGGATTGGAATGGAAACTGACCTTTTCCAGTCTGGCTTGGAGAATTTGGAGCATTACTTTGCTAGTGTGAGATGAGTGCAATTGTGTGGTAGTTTGAGCATTCTTTGGCATTGCCTTTCTTTGGGATTGGAATTTAGGATTTGAAATAGCTCAGCTGGAATTCCATCACCTCCACTAGCTTTGTTTATAGTGATGCTTCCTAAGGCCCACTTGACTTTGCACTCCCTGATGTCTGGCTGATAATTACCATCTTTCATAGGAGACATCCCACCAGCCAAACACTAGTCCCCCTAGCCCTCCTGCCTGAGAAAGGAAGAGAGCAGAACAGAGTAAGGGCCCTTGAACTATAACCACCTACTCTTCCATAGGCTTTTACTGAGCATCCCTCACTTCTTCGCTTGTGGCTCAGCTGGTAAAGAATCCGCCCGCAGTGTGGGAGACCTGGGTTTGATCCCTGGATTGGGAAGATTGCATGGAGAAGGGAAAGGCTACCCATTCCGCTATTTTGGCCTGGAAAATTCCATGGATTGTATAGTCCATGGAGTTGCAAAGAGTTGGACATGACTGAGTGACATTCACTTTCACTTTCACTCGCTTCTTCTGTGAATAGTTCACATCCAAATTGAGCACCTACTGTTTACCGCCCTGAGTGAGGGACTGGGTGCAAGGCAGGGATACCAAAATGCTGTGCTTTTAGGGTGTTCACAACCTTGGGGATAGGCGGGGGAGACTGGGCTCAGGAAGCCTCTTGAGGAAGGCCCCAGGCTCTGAGGAGCCTATGAGGAGAAAGGGAGGAACCAGGGGTGTCACCAGAGACAAGCCAGAGGCACCTGGAGGAAGCTCTGGGGGGCAGGTGGGACTGGACCCCGAGGAGTGGGGTGGGGAGAACACTATCCCCCCACCAGGCCCTACTGTGGCAGGGATGGCAGCAGTAGGTGTCTAGAGAAGCCTGGGATGTAGGCTGTGCTGCGTAGGTCAACTGAGAGGGATGCAGACATGTATACAGAGGGCAGTATGTGCTCTAATACTCTCATTCAGCCTTAGTTATCATCATTAAATCATCATCATCATTATTAACTTATATTAATTATTAATCAGTATTAATTATTAATCATTATTGAGTTCAATTCAGTTCAGTCGCTCAGTCGTGTCTGACTCTTTGCGACCCCATGAATCGCAGCACGCCAGGCCTCCCTGTCCATCACCAACTCCTGGAGATTACTCAGACTCATGTCCATCAAGTCAGTGATGCCATCCAGCCATCTCATCCTCTGTCGTCCCCTTCTCTTCCTTCTCCAATCCCTCCCAGCATCAGAGTCTTTTCCAATGAGTTAACTCTTCGCATGAGGTGGCCAAAGTACTGGAGTTTCAGCTTTAGCATCATTCCTTCAAAAAAAATCCCAGGGCTGATCTCCTTCAGAATGGACTGGTTGGATCTCCTTGCAGTCCAAGGGACTCTCAAGAGTCTTCTCCAACACCACAGTTCAAAAGCATCAATTCTTCGGCTCTCAGATTTCTTCACAGTTCAATTCTCACATCCATACATGACCACAGGAAAAACCATAGCCTTGACTAGACGGACCTTTGTTGGCAAAGTAATGTCTCTGCTTTTGAATATGCTATCTAGGTTGGTCATAACTTTCCTTCCAAGGAGTAAGCGTCTTTTAATTTTATGGCTGCAGTCACCATCTGCAGTGACTCTTTGTTAACCATCATTAAAACCTGTAAGTTAACTCAGTAAGGAGGCCATCAAACTGACAAGGCTCTGATGGCTTCATAGCACAGGAAAACAAACCAAAACCTCAACCTGTGACTGCCTCCTATTAGGAAATTGCACCTAAGCACCATCACAACCGGCCAGCCATGCTGAGCTCCACCAATGAACAGCCTCCTTTCTCCCTCCGTCTCCTCCTCCCCCAGGTGCATCTCTCCAGGCTCCAGCCTCCCTTGACCTCCAACACCTCCTTCTTCACTGTGCGCCTGGTTGCCATCAATTGTTGCTCAAATAAACTCTTAAACTGTTCTCTGTGCCTCAGCTGTCTTTTAACAAACCAAAGGCCACAAGTTCCAGAAACAATTAAATGGATGCTTTATAATCTTGAGGATTCTCTGGCAGAGCTGGGAGAATCCAGGGAACAGAGCAGCAGATAATCTGGTGATGGCCCAAGACAGGTGAAGATTCTCTGCAGTCAGGTTTATTTTGTATTTTTCACCAAGAAGTGGAGTAATACACAATAAACACTCCTGTGAGCTTCTAGTCTAATCAAAATGGTTAACTGTTGTAAAACTTTTGATCTTGAGACTCTAATACCATTCTACTTGTGAGGAATTTTATTTATGGTATGGATGTTATCAACACTTATGTTACTTACCAAATGTGGTAGTTAATTCAGCTTTGACAAAACTGGCTTTGTTTTAATTGACCCAAATAACAGAAAAAGGTGTATAGATTTTCTTAGAGTTATGAAAAATCATTTGTCAGGTTTCTTTCTTCATCACATAAATTGTACATACAAAAATAAACTGTGATCACAGCAGATCTAAATTATAAATGCAACACAAAATCTGGGCTTTTTAAAAAATGAGTTCAGTTCAGTTCAGTCGCTCAGTCGTGTCCAACTCTTTGCGACCCCATAAATCGCAGCACGCCAGGCCTCCCTGTCCATCACCAACTCCCAGAGTTCACTCAGACTCATATCCATCGAGTCAGTGATGCCATCCAGCCATCTCATCCTCTGTTGTCCCCTTCTCCTCCTGCCCCCAATCCCTCCCAGCATAAATCTATGTATATAGGCATATATCAATTCACATAATTGAAATTATCTGTATATTTTTGTTCTTTTTTTTTTTTTACTTAAAATGCAAAAAGTTGCCTTATATCACTGAGAATTCTTCAACAAATTACCAGTGGCTGTGTAATGTCCTCATATACAGATGTTTCTTGACTGATGCATTAACTTCCCTGTTAATGGTTTGGATTTTTTAAACCATTAGAATAGCTATTCCATGAATAGCTGTGATGAATTTCAGGGAGCGTCAGTTATGATTTCCTTAAAGCAGACTCCTATAACCAAAGTGACAGAATCCAACGGTGCTAACATTTTCAAAGATCTTGAAACCTATTGCTGTGCTGCCTTCTAAGAAGGGTCACTGAGGGAATTTCCCGGCAGTCCAGTGGTTAGAGCTTGGAGCTGCTGGGGCCAGGATTCAGTCCCAGGTCAGGGAGCTAAGACCCTGTAGTGGCGCAGCCAAAAAATAAGTAATGAATGAATTTAAAGGATCACTAACTATCCCTCCATCCCCTTAGTGAACATCCAGTCACTCTTCTCCTGTCTTCTCGTCCTTCCTCGGCCTTCCATTCCTGACACGCCTGGGGCGTGACCTTCAGCCTGAGTTCAGGATGTTTTCTAGCCCAGCTGGACCTTAGTGGTACCGTCTCTCCCCAGTACTGCTGGTCACTCTCTGTGCCGACGGCACCCTGAGCTGGCGGTCTACCCTGGCTGCCTCTTCCAGGTCCCTGCTGATACTGTGCTCAAAGTTGTAAAATCTATTTAGCTACTTTTCCATACCTGCTCCAGCTTCTTTCCTGACACACCATTAACTCTCTGTCTTTCCCTGGAATAAAGGATGACGTGTCCTGAGGCAAGGATAAGGGTGATTCTGGGGGGCTGAAAGCGCTCACCATGCAGCCTGAACCTCTCTCCCCACGTCCAGCACCACAGACCCTCGGGGAGCTGGCATAACTCAGCTGAGACTAGGCTGCCTGTTGAGGGGAGTCTACCAGGGGCGTGACGTCATCAGACCCCAGGAATCAGCCAGGCGTCAGCCCTGACTGCGGGATGGCCTGGCCTGCCCAGGGGCGACCCCAGCCCCAGCTCACCATCCGTCTCCACCCAGACAGCCTCCCCTTGCAGCCCCCAGAGCTGGTGACTCATAGCAAAGGCCCTTAACCCCCACCCTGTCTCAGCAACACTGCCTCCTCCCAGACATCCTGACCCCAACGCTGGGAAAACTCTGGGCCAGAGCCACACTCAGCTTGTGGAGGAACAAAAGCAGGAACAAAAAAGAGGGAAAGAAAACATGAAAACCAGGAGAGAGAGCGAGAGCAGAACAGAGGTAAAGAAAAACTTAAGAGAAAGGAGGGAGGGAAAAGAGGATGGAGTTAATTGGCTCATTATCTAGTTAACTAGCTGGCTAGTTAGTTGGTTGGTTGGTTGGCTAGTTATCTAATTAGTTGGCTAGCTAATTAGTTGTTGGTTGATTGGCTAGTTATCTAGTTAATTAGTTGGTTCATTGGCTAATTAGTTGATTGGTTGGCTAGTTAGTTGGTTGGCTAGTTGGTTAGTTAATCATTTGGTTAGTTGGCTACTTAGATATTTGGTTGGCTAGTTAGTTTCTAGTTGTGTTTCTCTCATAAGAGAAAGCCTATGGGCTGGCTTTGGGTTCATACCCCATCCAGGTGACCTAGCTGGTGACAATACACCCCGCTGCCTGATGGGAGACCAGGTTGCTCCCTCTGGGAGGCTCAGGTGACAGAGGAAGGAGCTCACACACCTGGGTCCTCACCTGCAGTGGCCGAGTGACCCGGGCCCCAACTGCCCACTGTCTGGGGGATTCTTCAAGGTTGCAGTGAAGGCAGCTGGAAGGCTTTCTTAACACCCTTTGTTCTTGGCTCTCGGATTCTCACGTATTGTTTTTAGTACATTCGACTTGAAAGAGTCTTTTGTGTGCTGGAAATTTGGGGAACGGAATTTCTGTTTTGCAAGGCCAGAAGTTAGCATCAAGGACATGAAAACCTCAGCTTCAAAAAGTTCACGAAATACCCCATTGTTGATGTTTTGCAGAAATCAACAAAATCCTGTAAAGCAATTGTCCTTCAAATAAAAAATTAAAAAAAAATTTTAAATACATCCCATCATGAGTGTGTGCATTTTCATAAAATTCGTGATTTCTTACAGGGTCTCTGAAACCACAGAACAGTGAGAAGCTTTGATTTAGAGCCACAAATTCTTTGTCTTTACCAAATGGAGTGATTTGCCTTAAATAGATGTGGCAGGTAAACAACAGATTTATGTGTGACATGAAGAGAAAAGACTTAATAAAGACTCTACATGTTGGGGAAGAAGAATGTATGAGGGAATGAAGATTCTGCCGAGTCCAGAAAGGGTCCCTGTTCCCAAATCCACAGTCCTGAGCAGTGGGAAAGACAACCAAGTTTCTCACAGGCCCCTCTTGCCCCAAGATGGGAAGTGTGAGCTTGTACCTAGATAGATAAAATGCCATGACCTCAGGCCTTCATGAGACCCCATGTACAGAGGGTTTGCCCTGAAGATGGATGCACTGCTCCCAGGGGTCAGAGCATGGAAATGAAGGCACCAAATAAAAAGTGGCATTCTCACCCAGCCCCACTCTGCATTTGTAACATCGCAGGATTGATCAAAATACGATTTCTAAGGTTATCTTCACTCAACAGCAATCTATTATATTTAAGGTGGAGAAAACCCCACATGGGTTTATGGAACTTGGATAAAAAGGTTTGCCAAGACCAATACTTTTGTGAACTGGAAAAAAGAGCCAGCGAGGAGCAGTCATGACCTCAAGGCACAGCCCACAGGGTGGATGCTGTCAAGAGATGCCGATGGATGATGAACTGTCGTCTTTTTCCTTCCCCATGGACAGGTGATGACCTCTCACCAGCTGTCAGTTCAGCATGGTCCTCTCTGTGGGCTCCCTCGGTGTCCACGCCCAGACTGGTCTCTTCTCTGGAATGCCCACGCTTTCCAGGTGCCAATTTTAGTAGGTGCATCTTTGCAAGATGATCCCAAGAGTGGCTGTGCCTGGTGATGCCCTGAGCTCCCTCTCTGCTGAGTAGGTGGGCCACATCTCATCCCACCAGGATCAGTCAAAGCTGCAAACAGATCACCCTCAGAGACAGCAGGGCTGCTGAAGAACAGCCAGCACTGTGAAGTCTGGCAAGTGGGGATTTACTCGGACCTACCCCATCTGGCCACAGGGATGTCAGCGGTCAGGTGAGGAGGCCAGTCCCGTTGGCGGAGCTCAGAGGAAGCCAAGTGACTGAGGACTTAGGAAACGCCCCTGGGAAAAGTGACACAGACCTCAAGTCTCATCTCCTCTGTAATTTTTTCCCGTTTCTCTAAACCTAAGCAGTACATCATTCCTGGCAACCACATGAGACATTTTTAATTTTTCTTTTAGAATTAAGCACATTTGCCCTATATTAAAACTATGATTCCTCTCTCTTCCTATATTATAAACTCTTCAAAGACAGAAGTAGCATCTCTTACACATTCTTTTATATACACATACACACCTGAACACACACACATGGAAACAAACACACATGGACACACACACACTTAAAGAGACACACACTCCTGGACACAATAACTACTTAGGTCAGTCTTGCTCACAGTAGTTTTTAACAACTTGGTTGATTTGAATTGAATTAATGTACCATACATCAAAAAATTTGCTAAGATTTTTTAACATAAATACTGATGCATGGTCTGATTATACGGTGGTGATACAGAAACTCTGTGGCTAATCATTTATTTCCATCTCAGTGTCATGTTTTCACCGCAAAATAAAACTTAATTTGAGTAAATCTGCACCAGACATTAATCATATGCTTATTAAGCATCACTTTGAAGCCTGGTTATGCACAACATGTCTTTTATAATTCAGTGCCTGGGTTAGTTTTCACTTGGGATGCCACCTGAATTTTAACGTGCTTGGAAAATAGCATTTCCAGATACAATAGGAGGATTTACCTCCCACGGCTCAGCCTGAAGCTGGGCCTGTCCAGGCAGATGGGCCTGTGGGAGCCCCTCTCAGGTACCACATCCAAGATCCAGGGAAGTCCCTCCACTCATTTTCAATAGGGTTCTACTGCTCGGTCATCTAGTTGCTTAGGTAGTAAACTGGGTGCTTGTTTTGACTTTAGAATATCTCTGGTAGGCAGCTACCCCTGATTTTCCTTGTGTCCACCGGGTAGTTGTTAAAGCTGAGGGCAAACCCCAGTAACTTGGCTAAGTCACTTAACTTCACTCGGGCCCTCCACCTTTTTAAAACAGGGGTAACAGCTGTAGCCTCACAAGAGGGCTGTTCCAAGCTTCAGACGAGGAAGAGCATTCACAGGACCTGGGGCAGGCCTCCACACAAAGTCCGATCATGGTCTTCACAGCTCACATTCTATCACGTGCAGTATTTTCATCTTATCTCGTTTTTAATCTCCCAAATTAGCCTCGCTCATTTATACTGATTCCATCAAGCTCTGTTCCTGGACTCTATCCTGTGCCTGGTTTATACACCGATGTTTATGCCAGTACCACCCCAGCTCTATTTAAAGCCAAGTACTGTTAATGCCTCCAACTTTAAATCCTTTCAAAACTGTTTCAGCTCTTCCAGGTCATTTGCATCTCCATGCAAACTTTCAAATCAGCTTGTTTATTTCTACATCGAAGCCAGATGGTACTGCTGTTGGGACTACGTGGAATCTGTGGACCAATCCAGTAGAACTGACACCCTAACCATGTGTATCTCCCAATCCATGGTCAGAACATATCTCCTCCTGTGTGTCATCTTTCATTTGCCTCAGGAACCTTAGTTTTTAGTGCACAGATCTTATACTCTTGTTAAATTTTTGAAGTGTTTTTACACTATTTTAAATTTCCAGTTGTTGGTTGCTAGCCCAGAGAAGTGTTTTTTACATGTGGACCTTGTATTCAGTGATCACCCAGGTCCACCCAGTGGTCTTGGGCAGCGGCTCTTGTCCTCTGCCTCCCACAAGGGATGCTGGCCTCCCACAAGCCTGAGGACTGGGCACCAATGACCCTGTCCCTCTCACCTGGCTGTCACCCAGCTCACCTGCCACTCTCCTCTCTGTCTCAAGGACTTTTACTCAGGGTTTTACAGCCTTTTCATATCTAGGTATCTTTCCACATGTGTCACCTCACTGCCAGTTACTTTCATCTACGCCTCATGTCAACATCCCAAACAAGAGATCCTGGTGAGCGTGTCCCCTCCTGGGCCCACCCGCCTAGAGTTGTCATCTCCAGACTTGCTGCCTCTTGGTCAGGCTCCCATGCTGAGCCATCAGCTGTGTGGGTGCAATAGGTGGCGGGGCGTGAGCAAGGCAGTGTGTGTGCAAGTCCCAGTCAGGCCCCCTGCCCTGGGGGGATCACAGGCACTGCTGCTCTCTTCAGAGCAAAAAATCTCCCTTTTTCAACAGTTTCTCCTGATGTTGGGCCAACCAGGAAGGAAGGTCTTCGTCTCACCATGGGCACATCACGGGACGCATGTCTGTTTCACCTCGCTCCATCAAAACGTGGTCTGAGGTGTCCAGCATTCAAACAGCAACATGACAAAAATAAAGCAGCACTATGCTAGAATGAACGTGCTTTTACAAAGTAGAATCTTAAGGATACGACTTGTTCTGTGTTATTCCAAAGGTAGACCTTGGCCCCAGTGTTGAAAATCACTAGAAACTGGTACTGTCTCAAAGCCAGAAACATTCTAACTAGGTCTTTTGTAATAAAACAGGTAGCCTGTCAATTTATATTGATATAAATATATAGCCTATTTATATTCTATAAATCTGGTACTTGTGACTGTCCAGGTACAATGTGTGGGAATAAGCTTTACTTGCCAATGGGAAGGCCCTTTTCACATATCTTCTAAAATATGAAGGTCAATAAGATCCAAAAAAGAAGTTTCCCACCACAAAAAAAGAATTTTAAAACAATAAAAGTAGTTAAAAATAATTTTTAAATGAGCAGAAGACTTGAAGAGGTATTTTTCCAAAGACATACAGATGGCAAACAGGCACATGAAGAGATGCTGAACAATAATCACTAGATAACTGCAAATCAAAGCCACAATGAGACGTCACTTCACAGCTGTGAGAAGCTATTATCAGCAAGAGGAGGTAACGAGTGTTGGCAAGGATGTGGCCAAAAGGGATCCCTTGTGCACTGTTGGTGGGAATGTGAACTGGTACAACTACTGTGGAAAAACAGTATGGAGGTTCCTCAAAAAGTTAAAAATAGACCTACCATACAATCCAGCAATTTCACTTCTGGGTACTTACTCAAAGGAAATGAAAACATTAATTCAAAAAGCGATCAGATTTGTGGTTGCCAGAGGTATGGGGTGGGAGAAGTTGGGACCTGGATGAAGGTGGTCAAGTCAACCGTTTCGATCTTTTATCCTTAAACAGGAGATGGTGCTAGGAGTGTCTTTCTATAGAAGAAAACTTACCATATAAACTATTAGCCTTACCATCTTCACAATCAGAGAACTGCTCAGAATGAAAAGTGAAAATGAAACAAAAATGAGACTCACACCAGGCGACGAGGTTAAAAACAAAAGGCTCAGATCTGGGGGAGGTAAACCTCCAGGCCATGGATGCCCCTGTGAAGGCTGGGAGTTCCAGAATAAAAGGTGGGAGGTAGAAATAAAATACCTATTGGCAATATTTAAACCAGAAAGTATTAAAAGAAAATAGACTTGAAGTACGAAAATCCAAGAGTAAATAAGAAATCAGTGAAAATAACCTATAGCTAAAATTTCTCACTGTGCTTCATAAGCAAGTCTTTTAGATGACAGCATCATGTTAAGAGTTCATTTAACATTTTAAGGTTTTCTCAATATTAGCAGAAGATTGCTGCAATGTGCATGTGTGGATGGGCGGGTGGATGGATGGAAGACAAAAATCTGTATGAATTCAAAACATTTATTTACCATTCACTACTCTGCCAATACAATTCTCCCAATTCAGTTGGGACAAAAGGTACTTTTGTTACAATTCAAGTCAGGAACAAGGAAAGAGAAAAAATGTATTTGGAGTGAGAATGTTTTAATAACCCTATATTCATTCCAGAGAACAATAAATAAAGAAATTATGAGCAGTATATGTAACAGTACTATTTTCCTTAGATACAGAAAGCACCTACTTTAAGACAAATTAATGGGAAATCAGCATTGGGAAAAGCTACACAACAAAAGAAAATGACACATAAATAAGGAATGGTTTGAGCTTGACCGCAGTTACTGAGACCCACTCCAGGTCTTCTATCCCAGGTGAGGGGACAGCTGGAGATCCAAGGGAAGCCCTGAGAGCCCATTCAGCTCCGGGCAGCTGCAGTCTGCGGCTGTTCAGACTGGAGTTGTTTACCAAGATATTCCCTGAAACACAGAAGGAAACAGCAAGGGAGGTTAGAAGTGAAACCAGTAAAGAGTCCTTTTCAAAAGTGAAGCACAATATACACTGTCGTCTCTAGTCACTTTAACATCTAAAAACTGAGCCCCAGAAAACTGATCTTCAGTTCAGATCAGATCAGTCGCTCAGTCGTGTCCGACTCTTCGCGACCCCATGAATCACAGCACGCCAGGCCTCCCTGTTCATCTTGCCTAAATTCAAAAGTACCAGTACTGCATGAATTTTAAACAGCCCATTTACCATGTACAGACCAGGCGTGACACACGTAAACGAGTAATTCTGCACCCGACCACAAGTGACGTCTGCCTTCCTGTAAAGTCTTGTCTGCTGCTCTCTTTTGCAACCTAACAAATTCAAAACCAACCTACGTACAAGTCCAAGTCAGTGGACCAACAGACACATGAGAAGCTTCCTGACATTAGGAAATACAAGTTGTCTATCCCTAGAGATTGACACAAGCACATGTGAAAACAGCCACTGGAAGTAGCCTCCAGGATCCGACAGTTCGGAGCTGCTTGTTACTGAGTGCTCACTCCATCTACACTGGTGGAGTCTGAAACCTTCCCCAAGATGGTACTGCTGAACCCACAGGACAATCACAGGAGCCGAAAAGTGATCCTCTTTTATAGAGGGAGCAAACTGTGGCTTAGAGAGGTGGTCTCCCAATGTTTCAGGTGACGTTCTCTCCTTTAGAAAATCAACTGGACAAGCACCCAACCAGTGTATGTGCTGTGTGAAGTTGCTCGGTTGTATCCGACTCTGCAACCCCATGGACTGTAGCCCACCAGGCTCCTCTGTCCATGGGATTCTCCAAGCAAGAATACTGGAGTGGGTTGCCATGCCCTCCACCAGGGGATCTTCCCAGCCCCTGCAGGGATCGAACCCACATCTCTTACGTCTCCTGCGCTAGCAGGAAAGTTCTTTACCACTAGCACCACCTCGGAAACCCACAGTCTGTGTATACTCAGCTCTGAACTGCAGGTGGGTACCACTGTGATTCCAGGACAGAAAACCTTTCCCTATCTTCTCACAAAGGACTTGCCTAAACTATTGTTTCTGAAGTACCCAATAAGGACAAGAAAAAAGTTTTTTAAGAACATTTACAAGATTCCTCCTATAAAGAGGAAAATCTGAGTTTTGGACTAGAGATCAGGTTCACACTCCAGCTGATCACTTGGTGGAGAGCGGGCTCTCAGTGTTCACTGGGGAGCTGGCTGAGGGATGGGTGTGAAGACTGCTCAGTGGGCGCAGGGGTCAGCGTTTCCAGCCCTCAGCCGCCGCTCCACCTCCCCTGGTCTTAGCACCTCCATTAAGCAGCCTTTGGGGGCCCCCAGGATCCACAGGCCAAGGTGACCTGCCATCCTGCACAGCACAGAACCCAGGATGGGGTAAGTCTTGGCCCCTGCACTGTCCACCCTCTATCATCACAGCCTCAGCTCAAAACCATCCCTGCTTGAAGATGCCTGTGAAACAACACAGAACCCAGATAGGAAGAGCATGAGCTCCAGGAACTAGCACAAGTGAGGGGACAGAACTCCACAGGGCTCGGAGCCGGCTGTGGTTTAAACACGAGAGCCTGACTGAACTTCCTGCAGCGTGACAATGGCTTATGGGTTTATCTTTTTAATCCCAGGAGGAAAGTTCTTACCGCTGACTCACTCTAGGTTTCATACGAAGCATATAATCTATTACTGTATTAATGAGAATAACCACCCTAACACAGACAATAGGGATCTTTTCTTCAACCAACAGCTAAGTTTTAATTTATGCAAAGGTCAAAACAGAAGCCTACAAATGTTATTAGAAAATAAAAGAGTTTATGGTCACAGTCAATGCCAGCACCCTGGGGAAGATTCCAACCAGGGAGCATTTGTGGCTGCATAGGTCTGTGAGGTTTAGGCAGAACGGGGCTGGGGAGTACAATGCTTACTGTAGACTCCCCAGACCTCAGGTACACAGTCTGCCCTCCATACCCGCAGCATCCTGTCTGCAGATTCAACCAGCAATAGCAGGAGAACACTCCTCCCAGATGATCCACGGACACAGAGGATCATCTGTGAAGGGCTTGAGTCTGTGAAGGATTTGAGGCCACGCTAGGTCCTGGAACAAACACCGTCTAGTACTGAATGGAGGCACAAGAGCCTGCCCTACATGTCGGGAACCCGGTCGACAGAGCTCTGGAGAAACATCGACTCCCTGGGCTCGGCCTGGAAAGCGTGGTGATCTGCTGTCCTGACACCCAGTGTGGTCAATTCTAACACTCCTGTGCATCACCCAAGCTACCTGCAAGTCCTGTGTGCGGGCACATGGAAGTCCTGACACCAGGGGCCTGTGCCTGGGAACACACAGAGGTTGCCTCACCCGCAGTCAGTTACAGGCCACCGTGGAGACCTGAGCATGGGTGTGCCCGCATGTTCTCCTCTCTGCTGTACCTGGGAGCGGGTGTCTCATCTCCACCTACAGGGGAGGGAAAGCTGTGGCCACCTGCTCAGGGCAGAGTGGGCAGGTGAACTGCCAGGGCATAGGCCCATTCCTCTCTCTACTGAGAGGCTGCCTGGTCTCCAATAAAAGAGGGTGCAGAGAGCAGACACTGTTCCATCTTTACAGTAGATGATAATAACAACAATAATAATGAGTAAGTAAAAGTCGCTCAGTCATGTCCAACTCTTTGCAACCCCATGGACTAGACAGTCCCTGGAATTCTCCCAGCCAGAATACTGGAGTGACTGGTGGTGGTGTTTTAGTTGCTAAGTTGTGTCTGACTCTTGGACTCTTGCAACCCCATTGCCTGCCAGGCTCCTCTGTCCATGGGACTCTCTAGGAAAGAATACTGAGTAGGTTGCCATCTCCTTCTCCAGGGGATCTCCCGACCCAAGGATGGAACCCAGGTCTCCTGCATTGCAGGCAGATTCTGTACCAACTGAGCTACGAGGGAGGAGATCTTCCCAAACCAGGGATTGAACCCAGGTCTCCCACATCGTAGGCAGATTCTTTACCAGCTGAGCCACAAGGTGTTGGGGGCCGGCGGAAGGCACTCCGCCCGTGGCAAAGGTCATGAGGAAGGAGGCTCGGCATACGCAAAGGCGGGCTCGAGCCTCAGGAGTCCCCCTGGAAATCCTCGAGCATCTACCCCCATAACCAGAGCCTGCCTGCTTTACTACTTTGTGCTCCCACCTACACCTCTGACTTTATGGGGGACTGTCCCCCACCACCTCTTTCAGAAAAGGAGTTAACCTAGAGCTCCAGTTAATAAAAACTCCTGGGCATGACAGGAGTGTTTTAACCTACAAACTCCTCTGAAGGTTCTCTAGCCTGCCTGACAGGCTTGTCCGGCCACATGTGATTGCTCACAGCCTCCCAACCGTGAGAGGCATGAGATGCTTTAAACCTTCTAAAAACAGGTTCCTTAGAAAAGTTAGAAAACCATAAGTATAGTGGGCTGATTAGAAACTGTGTTGGTGAAGGGTTTTTCATTTGTTGAGCCAATGTTTGTTGCTAAGTCTCCACATCCCCTGCCCTTACAAACGTTAATGAATATATAGAAGAAATAAGTATTAACCTTTGATATTAATCATGTTAGACCTTAGGCTAAGTAAATTCTTTCCTTAACTAAAACCCACTACACCCTCACCCTATAGGAATGTAACTTTATTTGGGTGGCGTCTGTTTTAAGAATAATCACCCCTGGAGAAATAAGTGTCCTGGTTGACTGACTGCTGTCACAAGGATCATAAATTGTCAGCAGGCCCCTTGGCCAGAAGATGATGCAACACCCCTAAGACCTCTGTATACATTTGTATGAAGCACCTGACTTTGATAAAAGTCAGGACTGCTGACCCCATGTGACTTTTGCATAACATCTCAGTTATAAAAGTAGACCATGGAAAATAAAGAATTGGGATCAGTTTCTCAAAATACTGGTCTCCCCATGTCTCTCTCTCTCTCTCACTCTGGCTGAGTCTCCATCTGGAGCACAGAACCCACCAAGCTTACTAATTTTGCCTGGGCTTCTAAGATCCGACCGGGGAGGCCTCAGTGTCTCCTCTCCTTCGGGAGAACGGAAGGATGCCTGCGGCCTACGTTAAGTGGTGCGAGCTTCTTGTCTTGAAGTTTTATTGGTCTCCCGCATAAACCAAGCTACTCAGCTTCTTTTCTCCACTGAATTTTCCTACTGAGCTATCCTCATTCTATTACTCTTTACATCTTTAATTAATATGTAATTGAAGCTATTGTATCCTGATCCTCGCCGACGCCGTCCCCACTTCGAATACCCTGGATCAGCCGGGGCTGGACCCCGGCAACAAGGGAAGCCCAAGAATACTGAAGTGGGTAGCCTATACCTTCTCCAGTGGATCTTCCTGACCCAGGAATCAAACCTGGGTCTCCTGCACTATCAGTGGATTCTTTACCGGCTGAGCTACCATGCCTCTGGGTTAAGGCTACGTTACTGTCAGGCAAGAGGAAAAGTGACTACAGACTTCACTTCAGGGGATGAAAACACATCTCTAACAGGACTTCACAGAGCTATCTAAATGAGTTATCTGAGTACCGAGTTAGTCTCTGTACATATGAAGATTAATACACCAATTCAACTCACAGTTCACTCAAAGGGCATCTGATTTGTACCAGCAATCCATGGGAGCTGGACATTAAACTGTTAACTTCTACAGCCCAAAAAGCAAAATTTGAGGTGTGTGATGCTTCCTTCTCTAACGTCATCCATAACTTTGTAGGGAAACAAAATTTGCCACCCCACAGAATGTCTCTTCAACATGAGGATTATTTTATGACAATTATTTTTAAGAAACAGACAGTTCATGAAGTCTTTCTTTTCACCTGCCCCTTACCTGTCTACCGACCTCAGAGGAAGTGCCTGGCCCAGAAGACCACTATCCTGGGAGATCTACAAAGAGCACGGGCCGGGTGTGGGGAGCCGGATGGGGCCTGGAGAACAGAGTCCTCTGTGTCCCACCATCCCAGCAGGTCCCCGCAAACATCTGTTCTCCAAACACCCGCTTGTCTGTCTCCGTGTGAACTGCCTCCTGCCTGCTGAAGTCCCCAGTGACACCCCCTTCTCCTCCTCTCAGATGCCACGGAAGCCTCCTAGGACAGGCCCCTGTGCACACGTGATTAAATCAGAGTTTCTCCTGTTAATCTTCTCATGTCAAATTCTTAGACCAGCTAGAAGAACCTAGAAAGCCAGAGGGCAATTTTTTTCTTTTTCCAAAATCTTAACATCTCTTGAGATGTCAGCACTTCTGAAAACTGAAAAAAATGGGGAGTGTGAAGACATATTTCCCTTTCAAAAAATCTAGGTAACGGATTCATGTTGATATATGGCAAAACCAATACAATATTGTAAAGTTAAAAAAAAAAAATTAAAAAAAAAAAGAAAAATAAAAGGGAAACCTACAACAAAAAAATAAATAAAATAAAATAGGTAAGCCTAAAAAAATCCAGGTAAGAAAACAGCCCACACAAGACATCATGTTGAATGCTGAGAGAGCTCATATGTGGTTAAGAAACACCAATTTCATTCTCTTGTCAGGGGTATAAAAGATCTACATCTCAGCATCCACGATCCTGACAAACAGCTTCCCAGATGCTGTGAGCACCCCCCAGACAGCTGAAATCTGAAAGAGGGTCTGAGGGTGATGCCAGCCCCAGGGCACCGGGAAGTACTGACCTGGCCTTACTTACACTAACTCCAAGAACAACACGAGGCCTCCACTGTATTATGATTAAGGGCCAAACCCTCACTGTACTTCAGTTCAGTTCAGTCGCTCAGTTGTGTCCGACTCTTTGCGACCCCATGAATTGCAGCATGCCAGGCCTCCCTGTCCATCATAAACTCCCGGAGTTCACTGAGACTCATATCCATCGAGTCAGTGATGCCATCCAGCCATCTCATCCTCTTGCGTCCCCTTCTCCTCCCGCCCTCAATCCCTCCTAGCATCAGAGTCTTTTCCAGTGAGTCAGCTCTTCACTGTACTTAGGGTTGTTTAAATATTCAAACACTTTTATTCATTCTTTAAAACTGTAGTTGAAGACACTGACTATATAATTTTTTTTAATTTATTCATTTTTAATTGAAGGGTAACTGCTTTACAGTATTGCATTGGTTTCTGCCAAACATCAGCATGTATCTGCCATAGGTATACCTATGACTATATGATTTAAAACCATGGTAACTTCAGCTATGGATCAGTGCCAGGGGAGAGAGTGAACTGTCTCCTGACAAACATATTAATCTGAGAAAACTATGGTCTCAATTGTTTTCCTTTTTGCCTTGGCTTCCAAGAAAGTCAGTAGAAAATGTACTTTTACTATCATTTTTGAACTATTTTCTCTAATCTTCATTTTAGTATTTACATTTTCATAACTAAAATGATAATGGACCTAGAATTCTCCATCCCACATCTTTCCATGAGTTTATCATAATGACTAAAACTACAACTGAGTCATAATTATATTTCTCTTAATCTTTACCAATTCTGTTTTGGAAAACAATTAGGTATAAATCATAAAGGAAATATTCTTTTCTGAATGTATAAAAACAATTCATTTTGAAAATATAGACTTTATACCTGTTTCCAGTACAGACTTCTACTTAGTAAAGAGAAAAAATAAATTTCAAATATGTTATATATAGTTCTGTTTTCTTTCATGCAAATTCACTACAGTTTACTCAGCTGGAGTTATTCATCCAGCTTTTATGATGATTTTAAGTATTATACACAAAGCAAATTATGTTTTATGAGCCATGTAAAAAATCATAGTGCTCTCCCTCATCTGTATCTAATTGACAGGAACACATTTAAACTGCAAACTTGAGTGTGAGTGTGTGTGTGTGTGTGTGTGTGAGTCACTCAGTCGTGTCCAACTCTTTGTGATTCCATGGACTGCAGCCCAGCAGGCTGCTCTGTCCATGGGACTTTCCAGGCAAGAATACTGGAGTGGGTTACCATTTCCTTCTCCAGAGGATCTTCCCAATCCAGGGATCAAACCTGGGTCTCCTGCACTGCAGGCAGATTCTTTACCATCTGAGCCAGCCGGGAAGCCCAGGGAAACTGTTTTCACAGCACTTTGAAGTCCCAGCCTGGGAAAAGCTGCGACCAAGGTCACCTGTGCCGTCTCCAACATCTGCCTCTTCCAGAGCCCAGCACTGCCTGCTGGACGCGCATCCTCATCTCTACTCTTCCAGTAACGTCCACAGAAGCTACAGCAGAGCCCATTTTTCAGATGAGGAGCTGGAGTTTAGCACATTAAATGATATGTTGTAATGTGAAGCTGCTTAGCAGCATGTAGGGTATGTAAACCCAAGTCTGTCTGATTTTAAACCTCAGAGTCTTCATCCCTAAATAGCACTGCTTCATGGAACATTATTCCAGCTCCTGGTGGCTGAAGACATGTTATTGTGTAGATGTGAGAATAAACAGTTTAAGAACATCACAGCATGAGTCCTCAACCTATTTCCCAAATATATTTTCATCACCACTAGCTATTTCATTTTCTAATAGCATTTAAATTCAAAGACTAAACAAATTAGCAGTATCCCTGAAGAGGTGACCCACAGAATTAAAAAAAAAAAAATCAGTGATTCTAAAAGTAGACTCTATTTACATGAATTCTGGTCCTAAGAAACAAAAACATAAGTTTTAAAAGCAGTTGTATTACAGTCTATTATGAAAGCAACTTGGGAAAAATTCACAATAACAAAGATATCTTTCCCACAGGAATTCAAGCAATCAAACCTTCACAAACTAGCTATAAAATCTAAATATCATTAGCCAAATCCAGAGTTTCTTCAACTCCAGCTTATGTTCAGAAGAGTCCAGTCCCTCCTCCCCATCACCTCTACCTTCTGTTATCCACAAAGCAGCAGTCTTAGGCACTTTATCGTTTTTCTCACACACGGTTATGATGTGCCATGCGCTGGGCCACTCAAAGCATTAGGTCTGGCAGCAAATGCACCTTTTTCTTTTTTTAGAAATGTTTTTTTGGAGCAGTTTTAGGTTCACAAAAAAATAGAGAGGAAGACACAGAGATTTCCCAGATATACCTAGTCCCCACACACATGGAGCCTCCCCCACCATGAACACCCCACATCAGAGAGTATATTTGTTACCAAGCATGAACCGACACTGACACATCTTAATCACCCAGAGTCTTAGCTCACCTAGCTCACATTTGTACACCATCCAGAGTGAGCCACCAGGTGTGCTACGACTCTGGGTGATTAAGATGTGTCACTGTCGGTTCAGGCTTGGTAACAAATGCTTGGACAAACGTGTAACGACACACGTCCATCATGATAATTTTACACAGTATTTTCAATGTCCTAAAATTCCTCCGTGCTCTGCCTGTTCATCCTTTCCCTGATTCTCACAATTGATCTTTTCACTGTCTCCACAGTTCTGCTTTCTCTAGATGCTGTATATTGGAATTATACAGTATGTAGCCTTTTCAGATTGGCTTCTTTCAGTTGTTGAGTTGCTAAGTCATGTCCAACTCTTACAGCCCCAGGGACTGTAGCCTGCCAGGCTCCTCTGTCCACGGGATTCTCCCACTCCAAGAATACTGGAGTGGGTTGCCATTTCTTTCTCCAGGGGATCTTCGCAACACAGGGATTGAACCTGGGTCTCCTGCATTGCAGACGGACTCTTTACCACTGAGCCACCTGGGAAGCCCTCTTTCACTTAAATCATAGGCCTTTAGAGTTTCTCAGTGCCTCTCCATGACTTGATAGCTCATTCCTTTTCAACACTCAATAATGGTCCACTGTCTGGACATATCACAGTCTGCTTATCCATTTACTCAAGGAAAGACATCTTGGTGGCTTCCAAAATGTCTGCTACAAACATCCATGTGCTGGGTTTTTGTGAGGATGTGAGTTTTCAAACCCTGTGGGTTAATATCAAGGCACACAACTTCTGGATCACAGGTTAAGAATATGTTCAGTTTTGTATGAAAATACCAACTGCTTTCCAAAGCAGCTGCACCATGTAGCATCCCCACCAGCAACGAATGAGGATTCCTGCTGCTCCACACCCTCACCAGCATTTGGTGCTGCCACTGTTCCAGATTTCAGCCAATCTAATAGGTGTGTGGTGTTATTTAGCTTTTGTTTTAATCTGCATTCCCCTGATGACATAAAATGTGGAGCATCTTTTCTTAATCTTACCATTAGTATATCTTCTTTGGTGAGGTGTCTGCTAAAGTCTTTGGCTCATCTTGTACTCAAGTTGTTTTCTTATTGTTGAGTTTCCAAAGTTCTTTGCAGGGAATTCCCAGTGGTTCAGTGTTTAGGACTTTGCGCTTTCACTGCCAGGGGCCCAAATTCAATCCCTGGTGGAGGAACTAAGATCCCACAAGCTGCATGGCATGGACAAACAAAAAATAAAAGTTCTTTGTATTTCAGATAAGTCCTTTATCAAATATGCCTTTTGCAAACATTTTCTCCCAGTCTGTGGTTTTATTCTCTTGACATTGTCTTTCACAGAGTAGAACTTTTTAATTTTAGTGAAGTTCACTTCTCAATTATTTCTTTCCTGAATCAGGCCTTTGGTGGTGTATCTAAAAAGACATCACCATGTCCAAGGTCACCTGGATTGTCTACATTATCTTCTACAGTTTTTATGTTCACTCCATGATCCATGTTGAGTTAGCTTTTGTAAAGGTTGTAAGGTCGGTGTCTAGGTCCTTTTTTTTTTGGCATGTGGATGTGCAGTTGTTCCAGCGCGATCTGTTGAAAAGACTACTTTTATTTCACTGCATTGCCTTCAACTCCTCTAGCAGAGATCAGCTGATTATATTTAAGGGGCCTTATTTCTGGGCTTTCTATTCTGTTCCATTGATCTGTTTGTCTACTCTTTCACCAATACCATACTATCTTGATTACTGCAGTCTCATAGTAAGTCTTCAAGTCAAATTCTGCCTGTCCCTTGCTGGTACATAGGAAAGTGATTAACTTTTGTGTATTAACCTTATTTCCTGCAGCTTTGCTATAATTGCTTATTAGTTTCAGGAAGACTCTTTTTTTGTCAAGCCTCTAGAATTTTCTAAATGGATGATCATGTCATCTAGGAGCAAAGACTGTTTCATGTCTTCCTTTTCAATCTGGATACCATTTATTTTTTCTTATCTTAATGCTTTGGCTAGAACTTCCAGTACAAAGAAGTTGTGAGAGGAGACCTCTATGTTTTGTACCTGATCTTTGTGGGAAAGATTCCAGTTTTTCAGCAATAAGTATGACGTTAGCTGAAGGGTTTTTAAAAAAAATAGATGTTCTTTATCATATTGAGAAAGAACTCTATTCCTAGTTTATTGAAAGTTTTTATCATGAACAGGTGTTTTATTTTGTCAGATGCTTTTTCTGCATCTATAGTTATAATCCAGGAGTTGGTGCAAACTCCAGGAATTGGTGATGGACAGGGAAGCCTGGCGTGCTGCAGTCCATGGGGTCACAAAGAGTTGGACACAACTGAGCAACTGAACTGAACTGAACTGAACTGATGGTTAAAATCATGTGATTTTTCTTCTTCTTTTTGTTGATGTGATGGATTATATTAACTGATACTCAAATGCCTAACCAGCCTTGCATATCTAGAATAAATTTTACTTGGTTTTGGTGTATGATTCTTTTTATATGTTGTTGGACTCAGTGTGTTAATATTTCATTGAGGATTTTTGTATCTATGTTCATAAGAGATTCTTGTTTATGGTTTTCTCATAATGTCTTTGTCTGGTTTTGGTATTAGGCGATGCTGGCCTCACAAAATGAGTTAGGAAGTATTCCCTCTGCTTCTCACCTCTTAAAAAGATTGCAAAGAATTGATCTAACATTTCTTCCTTAAATATTTGGTAGAATTCAATGGTGAACCCAAGTAGGCCTGGTGTTTTCTGTAGACAGCTGTGTCCAGTCTACTAATAAGTCCATCGAAGGCATTCTTCACTTCTGATACAGGATTTTTGACCTCTAACATTTCTTTTTGGTCCTTTCTTAGGATTTCTATCTCTCTGCTTAACTTGTTCATCTGTTCTTGCATGCTGTCTACTTTATCCATTAGAGTCCTAAGTATGTTAGTCATGGTTGTTTAAAGTTTCCAGCCTGATCTCCCAACATTCTCGCCATGGCTTGTTCTGATGTCTTTTTTTTCCTTTTTGGTATGCTTTGTAATATTTTCTTAATAGTTGGATTTGGTGTGCTGGGTAAAAGAAACTGTTACAAATAAATCTGAAGTAACATGGTGGTGAAGCAGGGTGAAAGTTTTTTGGAGTCCTATGATCTGGTCTCAGTCTTCACTGAACCTGGACCCTGAGATTGTGACCCTTCACAAGTGTCCCTTGGGGTTTTTCTACCCTTCTGGGTAGGAAAGGATGGTCAGAGTCTGCTGGAACTGGTCATTTCCCTTTCCCAGGTCAGTCAGACTCTCATGACACCCCAGCAGGCAGGTTAATGAATCTCCACTGAGTACAGCCTTGGTTAA
This sequence comes from Bos grunniens, assembly GCF_055505025.1. Taxonomy (NCBI): domain Eukaryota; kingdom Metazoa; phylum Chordata; class Mammalia; order Artiodactyla; family Bovidae; genus Bos; species Bos grunniens. The sequence goes on along the minus strand of NC_141178.1, from coordinate 60,521,530 downwards.
GAACAAGAGCTCTGGGCTGTTTCAGAATGGTTCCTCTCCCCTTTCTGACAAAAGGCCATGGGAGTTCTTAAATATTTACTGTGGGACACTGGTCTGGCTTCTGAAGAGAACTCTCACTGTACTGGCCCACTCCCCAACCCCCCGTCTAGATCCCCTAGACGTGTGCATACTGCACCTCCTGCGATTCACCAGCCATAGTCCAGCCTCCTCCAGGCGCTGGTCCCTCACTGTCCCCTGGTCTGAGTCCTGCTCCTCTGAGCAACGACTCTGCATTCACGTGCCTCTTTAGTCTCGGCTGCAAAGTGTATCCTGTCCTCTCCTGTGGGTTCAACAAGGGTTGCTTGATTTTTCAGTCTGTTCAGCTGTTTACTTGTTCAGATGGAGTGGAGACTTCAAGCTCCATACCTGTAGAACCAGAACCAGAAGTCCCTCCTTTTCACTTTAAATGCTGGTTTCGGATCAAGTAGTTATAACCAAAAGCAATCAGTACAATGCAGAACACGCCTGTAAATGACCACAGCACATACAAATCTAGTTATGCAACATGGCATATGCCGTTACAAGCACTCTTAAGAAGACAGAATGGGAGCAAAGTCCACATTCAGGGCTTATTGTAGACTCCTTTTACTTGAATTATATTTAGAATGTAATAAATAGTCTTACCTGAGAATTCCTCCACTAAAAATGTCATAAGAATAATGTGGAAAATTCCAGGCAGCCCAAGACAGACCACAATTTTCTAAATTAATTTTGGAAAATGTTAAATTTGGAAATGTCATATGTTATGGGGAACACATGTAAACCCGTGGCTGATTCATGTCAATGTATGACAAAATCACTACAATACTGTAAAGTAATTTGCCTCCAATTAAAATGAATAAATTTATTTAAAAAAAATAAAAAAATAAAATCACTTGGAATGTTATAGTAACATGATTATTAAGGCTAAAAAATTAAAACTTACTAAGGGGTTCTTCCCTTCAATTCTGTTCATAAGTAACTCTTTTAATCACTGTATTTATGGCTATGTACTTAGAGAATAACTAAAATACCCCAGTCAGATGTAAAGACTGAAGAATAAAAGCAGTATCACCCACACCCTTGGCTTTGTGAGGTCTCTCTGTTATATTATTTACCTACACATAAAAGAACTAGAGAGTCTAACACTCTTATTATTCTGCTTGAAAATAGGTTGAAAAAGAATCTAGAAACAAAGAGAAAGTTCTACACAAGATCCTCTACCTACAAAATTCAGTGTTTCTTTCCTGAAGTCCTGAGCTGTCCATATGCACATATGGCTGCTTCTGAATTAGAGGCTGATTACATTTAAAATCATTCTGTAGGAGAGAAACGATGACATTGTATGATGTTAGATTATAACACAGAAGCTGAGGGTCTATACAAAAGTTCTCTAGACTGAATTGTCATTGCTTGTATCTATTTTGCCAAATTCATGAATATAAAAATCCAGTCTTGTTCAAAAGAACGAGGGACATACCAGGAAGTGGGGATGGGAAGGCCAGAGCCTGCACATCCACTCAGCAGGGCCATGGGTGGGACTGGCCCTTTCAAGGCTCCCTGAACTACAGGGACCCCAGTGTATGCCTACTGTCCCCTCCTTCCATTCTGGCCCCCACATCCCACCCACATCAGTTGGGGCTACATGTAACCCATTATTCCATACACACAGGTGTCCAGTGGAGGGGGCAATGCTGGCTACTCTATGTCCTCCAAGTCACAGAAATAATCCAGAAATCAGTCATAAACTCCTGACAAAGAAGTGAGCAATATTTTCACATGATACTGTAAAGCTCTACATTCCATGTTCCATAAACCAGGGGTAAATCCATCTCTGCATCACCAAGAAAAGTGAACTGAACCCCTCAGAGCAGAATCTGAATTGAGAACCAGAGACAATCCAGGTCCATGATTTCCTAAGTTTCTAGTTTATACTCAAAATGCAATTTTAGACTTAAAACCAAAAAGCCATTCTCCACAGTAAAAAAGAAATGCTAACTTTACTAAATCTACAATTATGATTTAGTCTGATCAACAGAAAGCTTGGGAATAATGAAACACCAAAAACCTAAAAATGATTTATGGCAGAAAAGTCAAACAGTAAACCAGGAGAGCGCTGGAACTCTGGAAACCGGGCCTCAGAGCAAAGCAATAACAGAGAAAACATGCTCGATACCGTCAGGAAACACTGCTGCTGCTGCCACTCAGACAGACTCGTATTCTACTTTTACCCATAGCTGTGTTTTAATTAGTTTCAATATTTCTGTTACTGTGTTGTACTAAAATACACCATTTCTAAAAATTTGTTTTAATTAAACCAAGACAAACTAAATGCTCAGAGGAAATCAAATCAATTATGTTTTCAGGTTTTATTTGGTGTGAAACATCTTCTAAAAACCAGTACCATGGTTTAGTTAAAAAGCCTCTATTTTAGGAAAGTAGAGCAGTAGGCTTTACCAGCTTGGTTACCTGCATAAAGATACTGACTCAAAATCCTTTTACATTTGGAAATAATGCTGCCAAAGGTTTTCCTTTCCTTTCCTTTCCTTTCCTTCCAAATGACATTCTATTTGGTCTCACACCAATTTGATGTTGAATAACTTGCTACTACTGGAGCAGTTTACATCCTCTGGCACAAAGTGCCATAGAAACGTGTCTGTCACAACAAACGCTACAGTCTGATCAACTGTGGATTCTAATCCACAGTTAGAATTCTTTCTAACTGGATTCTAATCTTCATATGAAAATTCTTTTAATAAAGTACAGGAAAGCTTCTCCACTAAAGAGGATTTATCATAATTAAAACACTAAAGCTAAAATATTTTGGCACGTAACTAGAGAAAAGGGGGAGAAAGGATATTCTCTAATTGGCTAGTCAATAATAAAGAGCAAATAAACCAGTTACTGGCCATAAAAAAATTTACTTTTCCTTTTGTAATCCTACATCAAAAAATTTACTGTGAAACTAAATCAAATTCCTAAATTCAAGACAAAGTTTTCAAATTTTAAATGTTTCATCTTTAATGCATGATCATTTGAACAATAAAATTCTCGACCAAAAAATTTTCTCCACTGCCAAAGGGAACACTCTAGTGTTCTATGCCATACTCAGCTTTTTTTTTCACATCATAAATGCAATTTAAAAAATGAAAACGCTGAACAATAAACTTTTCAAGAGAAATAATAACTATTTAAATGGAATTATTATTAACAAGACAAGAATTATACTTCAGCAACCCTACTGAACCTGACAAAGGATGAGACGGTTGGATGGCATCACCAACTCAACAGACAGACTGAACAACAAACTACTTTGCACATGCGTTTTTTGAGAACATTAATGCAGTTGTTTTCTAAACTATCACAACACTGCTCTGAATGGCTAAAATCTACTTCTAGGTATTAATCTAAATCACTGCTCTTAAAAACCAGCGCTCACGAGAGCGTTTCCTTAAGAACATGTGATGGGGCCGGGGGCTGGGGGCACCTACCAGTTGTGCACCATGAGCTTCTGCACAGCCAGGAGGGCGTTGTAGCGCACCTGCTGGTCCTCGTGGTGCATGTGGTTCATCACCAGCTGCTTCCCACCCAGCTGTTCGATGACCCTGCAGGACAGAAGCCACGCAGTGAACACGCGGCAGTTGACTTTCCAATGCCTGCTGTTAGTCACAGACAGCCCCAGCCCTCAGCCGCCCAGGAGTCTCACAAAGAGAAGTTACCGTACTGGTAAGTAAACAACACACATCTTTTTAAAACACCATTTCTCCCAAATCACAGATTTGAAGCATTCATACATTCTCTCTTGAACTCCTAATAATAAATCCAATTGTTATCCTCATTTCCTAGTCTGGGCAAATATGATCAATCTGGACTGCTAGGGTAATCTAGATTATAGTGCTCCAGGCAGTTGAGTATTAAGTTCTTTATTACCAGCATTTGTGGCTTGCTTAAAAATTAGTATACTGCATACCACCTAACAGCTGAAATAATATCAGATCAATAATAAGCCCAGCGGCTGCCATTCTGGGAGCCAGATACAGGCTCAGAAGCAGGCGGCAGGGAACACGAGGTTAAAAAACACCTCATAGAAGCCATGTTAATTTCCTGAGAAAGACTCGATTTGTTAAGATATCTGCCCTTTCCTGCAATGATGGAGTATGCCATTACGACCTGCTGGGCAGTAAAAGAGATGAGAGATTCCTCTTGACAAAAGCACCATGAGGACTGACAATCACACCGCTGTTGCTGCCCCCCTGCAACACCCTGAAAAATTCAGTTACTACAGACACAAAAGCGAAACGTAAACAGTTGTTGCATCACAAATGGAAGAAAGGACCCTTTTGTCTGCCAGGGCAGGGCCCTGCAAAGAGCCAGTGGGTGTCTAAAATCCAGCCCAGCAGTGTGGGTGCCTGGTGGCCAACACCACCACACAGTCAACGGCTGGGACCCCTTAGTGTGGCAAGGCTGGTGGTGGTACAAGACAACCTAGAGGGAAGCACACGGGTTGGGGTGACAGAGAGGCTTCACCTGGAGACCTTCTTGTATGTTATTTTTAGAACATCTTTTTTTTTTTTAATGTACTGTATTGAGAAAAAAAAAATGTGTAGTATAATTATATCCAGTTTTTATGAGTGCTTGTCCCATGCCAGGTACTATGGATTAAAACACCACCTTACCTAACACACCAGCTCAGTCCTTTATCAACTACATTATAGTAGCTCAGTCGTCCAATCTAGCAAATTCTTTACTGCCACTGAGGACAAGGAACCCCCATTTGTGGTGCTGATGTGGGGACTGAAGGATAGGAAGCTGATGCGATTATTTTCCCCAAAAAAGAGCTTCTTCCATCACATTCATTCATCCTACTCAGTTCAATAACAATTCAATATTATAACAAATAACAGTAATAATCGAAAAATCACCAGTACTCATGAAATGGCTTTTAAATTACAGCATACAAACCAAAGAAAATCCTGAACGTGAATTTTCTAGTGAGATCTCTATTGGCTAAGGCACAGCTGTGTTCCACACATGTGCTTCTATTCTTATACCACCCATTTTTAATTAGGTTTAAAATTGATCCCCAGCGTTATAGTCACCTTGATACCACTTACGCCATCATCTCCCAGCTGAATGACTCTACTCTACAGGAGTGTGTGAGTTAGGACCCTTGCTGACCATCTCAGGGCACCTGAGGTAACCAGGTTCCTCCCTTACCGCTTGCCTCGTGGGTAATGGCGCACATACTCCCCAACGTCATGGGCGGCAACAGCTAGGACTTGGGGATCGTCAGACACCTCCAGAAGTTTGGTCAAAATTCTGAAATAAATTTAATTCAAAGAGAGACTGATTTCTAATCCTTTTCTAGAGCACAAGAGAACACAGGTATAATGCTGATATTTTCTCAAAAATGTACATTTACAAATATAACCGTATTTTCTACAAGTTTCACATTACACACAGTACACTGCACATGCTTTATTGAACATAAGTCAGCAGCCTTCAGACCTTTTAAACGCACATAACAGGTCACTTTCAGATTCATAATGTCCACTGCCCACAAGTCCCACAATATCACGGGGAGACTGGGAGGGAAAACTCCAGGTGGCACACGGGGAGATCGCAGGGCAGTGAAACACTTCCATGTGACACAGAACATGTTTAGAATACTTACAGAATTCCTACAAAATGGGGAAACAAACGAACAACAACAACAAGACCTGAACGGGCATTTCTCCTGGGAAAAAGATAACCCAAATGGCCAATAAGCACATGAAAAGGTATTCAACCACATTAGTAAGCAAGAAAATATATGTTAAAACCATGGACTATCTAAAAACTTAAAGGACAAAAATATGTCCATGAGTATGTGGAATGATGGAGTTTATTTAGCATGTAAACTGGAATTAACTGAATGTGAAACTTACTTCAAGAGCTCATAATTCTTTTCATTTAACCTCGCAGCATTCTCTCTCCAAAATTTCTCAGATTTGTGCACAGGACTCCACTCCAACCTTCCAGACTTAAGTTCTGAACTGTATTCATCGAATGAGCTATAAAAATTTTGAAAGAATTCAAAGTTTATAAGAATCTGAGAGATACTCCAAAATGTAAAAAACGTAGAACATCTTCAATAATGATTTAACTATAGAGACTGAGCATCCTCTATATATTATCCCTAAAAAAGTTTAAACAGCTTAAATCATCTTCAGCAAGCCACAGGAAACTGATTCAGAGCACTAAGGTCCAACGTTTCTGTCAAATTTGAATACTCGTCATGAGACGTTAAAAGGAGCACTTGTTTCCAAAATCCTTACTCTAATACACACATGAATATATGTCACTGAAATATCTGATAATTTAGCATTGTTTCTACCACGCCACTTAAAAACTGTATTTAACAGACCACTCAATATGTTAGGATACATTTATGTAAACAGTGTATTACTTTAACATAAAATAAAGTAGTACATTCTATTATACTTTAAATGTCAAACTATGATATGGCACTACAAAAATAAAAACACATACCTCAGGACAATATTTTTAACCGTGATTATCAACAATGTAGAGACAATTCACTAATTGAATTAGCCCACTATAGATTAATAATAGAAATAAAACCTCTGTACATGGAACAAATTGAAATGCATTTTAATTCAAAAATTATTCACTATGCCTATGTGCTACGTCGCTTCAGTTGTGCCTGACTCTTTGAGACCCTATGGACTACAGCCCACCAGGCTCCTGTCCATGGGATTGTTGTTTTTGCTTTGGCTCCGTCTCTCCATTCTTTCTGGATTTATTTCTCCACTGATCTCCAGTAGCATACTGGGCACCTATCGACCTGGGGAGTTCATCTTTCAGTGTCCTATCTTTTTGCCTTTTCATACTGTTCATGGGGTTCTCAAGGCAAGAATACTGAAGTGGTGTGCCATTCCCTTCTCCAGTGGACCACATTTTGTCAGAACTCTCCACCATGACCCGTCCATCTTGGGTGGCCCTACACGGTACGGCTCAGAGTTTCATTGAGTTAGACAAGGCTGTGTGGTCCGTGTGATCAGATGGGTTAGTTTTCTGTGACTGTGGCTTTCAGTCAGAAGAATCAGTAAGTAGTAAAAATTGGCTGCTGCTGCTAAGTCGCTTCAGTTGTGTCCGACTCTGTGCGACCCCATAGACGGCAGCCCACCAGGCTCCCCCGTCCCTGGGATTCTCCAGGCAAGAACACTGGAGTAGGTTGCCATTTCCTTCTCCAATGCATGAAAGGGAAAAGTGAAAGTGAAGTCATTCAGTCCTGTCCAACTCTTCGTGACCCCATGGTCTGCAGCCTACCAGGCTCCTCCGTCCATGGGATTTTCCAGGCAAGAGTACTGGAGTGGGGTGCCACTGCCTTCTCCAAAATTGGCTAGTATGGATTAAATAATTTAGAAAGCTATCATTAATCTTATTTATTTTTAAAAGGATCTCAAATCATTATTACAGAAGAACTAATGATAATTTTTAAAAATAAACATAATAAAATGGAATATATATAAACTGCAAGCCCATGGCTGGCCTATTATACTACAAAGAGAAAACTCATTCGGCTTTCTTTCATAAAACTCTGTATAAACAACTGATGCAGGTGACAGCTCCCACCTCGACAAAGGCATTTGGGCCTGGAGACTATGGGCTGCACTGAGTTATCTGGTAAATACATTCCCAGAGCACACATTACACTGAAGGCATGTGCTGGACACCTCACGGAAAATCCTACAAGATTAGAACGTTTATCACTATTTTACCAAAAGGAAAACTGAGACTTCAAAATGTCAAGAAACTTGTTCAAGGCCACACGTGGACAAATTAGCCTAATAATCAAACCCCAAACCCCAACTCTTCTTAGTAAATAACTCTCTTTCCAGAATGTGTCAGTACTTTAAAAACAAAGAATGCATGGGTTAACGGGGAAAACTGTCAAACTAGTATTAAACAAAAAAGAACCAAGACCAGAAGAATATGTGGAACCCATTTGCATTTGTGTGTTGGGGGTGGGGGCTAGAAGGTGTTTAGAAATCAGAGTGTGGGGGGAGGAGGTGGGGAAGATAGGGAAGTGGCCTGGAGTCCCATCTGGACTGTAATAAGCGAGGGATTTTTCTTTTTACTGCATGTACATCACTTGCATAATTTTTTAATATAAACAATAAAGCAACAGAAACTTAAAAAAAAAGCATGAAAAAAAATACTCTTTCCCTATATGAGCAAACCTCCTCCATAAATGAAATGACTGCTGCTTAAAAAAATATTCTAAACCGGCAGATTCCCAGAGGGTGGCATCCACAACCTGAGGGAGAACAGTGGCTGGGATTTCAGACCACAGAGAATGGTGGGTTCTCCCCCCAGAAGAGGAGAGCACACACACAGCTCTGACCAACTGTCTGCACGGTGATGAGCCAGTGTTTCCATGTCCCTCAGTTTTCAACAGAAGACACCGCGTTTTAGCGCAATCTTCTAAGTTCGCAGTTAGTAACAAATTGAGACTTCCTTAAAATAGGAGGCCAGGCAACAGCCCAGGATACCCAGCCCATGAGAATCAAAGAGGACAGCACACCTGAGATCCTGGACACTCTCACCGAGCTTCTCCAAGAGAAACTTTATATCCTCACTGATGTCTTCGTCGTCGTACTTCTGCTGCTCCAAATTCTCCAGCTGTTTCAGGACTTTGCACTGAATCATCGCCAGGGCATACTCTTGGCGAGTTTCTCGTTCAATTGACTTTTCTAAGAAGTTCTGGGTTAGATGGAGACACGATGAGAAATGATGTAACCTGTTATGTGATATTGTCTACACCTGCCTTCCCACCCTCTCTCCTCCATCGGTTCTCAGGGTACCCATCACCTTAAGTGGATGCCTGCGTCACAAACTCTGACTTCTTGCCTGAGCTCCTGTCCCACCTCAGGAGCACTCTTCTGATTCCTTCTCTCTACTGTCTTCACTAAACATTTTAAATTATTCCCCCAGACAAGCCTCAAAACCCTGCACACATTTACAACAGTGCCATCCCTATCTTTGGTCACAGCCCTGCTCCTGGGGGCACCACTATGAACATTCCGTTCATCAGCCACACAAAGCCCGAAGGATGCTAAGAAAGACTACTTTCTCAGTATCCCCTAGTTCTCAATCGGTGACCTTTTTCTCCCCCACATCAACCTATCAGTGCACACAGGACAGCAATAAAGAACTTGCTTGCTTCAACAATTATCAGAAGCAATTTTCTGTTTTTAGGAGTACTTATGAAAGCAGCAAAAGAATCTACGTATTTCTAAAGATAAACTGTTTACTGAATTAGCCAATGTTTCTAAGCAAGTGCCATGCCCATGCTCAGGTCTGGAATAAGGACAAACAAGCTCGCAAGAAAGCCACTTCAACAAAGGTGGCAAGGAAGGCCTGTCTAATCCCCTCCCCCACATTCCCACACAAATCCTGCAATAACAATTCTAAATCAACTGTACCAAAATTTTAATCTTCTTTATTTCTGCAAGGATGTTACATTTCTACCAATTATGCTAAATAAATGCAGAGAGGCTCTGGCTTAGCCTAAGAAAATCAGTAAGATCCATCCCCACCAGAACTCTAATGATGTTTTTTCACAGAAACAGAAAAACAATCCTGAAATCTAGTTGGAAACACAAAAGCCTCCAAATGTCCACAGCAATCTTGAGAAAGAAGAACAAAGCTAGAAAGGTCACACTTCCTGATTTCAAACTAAATTACAAGGCTATAGTGATCAAAACAGGATGGCACTGGCATAAAACAGATACACAGACCAATGAAACAGAACAGAGGGCCTCTCTGAAGGGGTTATGACTGTGAACTATCTGTAGAGAATATGCAAGTCTATGCATGTCTGTGTCTGTGTGTGTGTATACGTATGTGGGTGTGAATTAAACATCATAGTTAACACAAGCTAATATAAATCCAAATTCAACTGGGTGGTGTTTCTTCCCAAGCCTTCCCAAGCTTTCATGCAGTCATAGAATATAATTTATCTTATTATCTGACATATTAAGTAGGGTCTGGACTAAGCAGAACCAAAAAAGAGAAAGAAAATTCACAACGGATGAAGAACTCTAGACAACAAATACAGCCCCGAGTGTCTTTCTCAGTCACAAGCCTCAGAACATTCTAATTTATTTTAGAAACAAAAGACTGACATATCAAGTTAACAGAAGGAATAACATTTATGGAGACCTGGAGTTCAGCACCTGCTATGAATAAGTGAGACTGACATTTTCAAAAATAAAATTTCACCCAGCCAAATGAAAAAAAAACAAAAACAAAAACAGCTGCTATATTTCTTCAGCTCACAGCAGCTCAGCAAGCTTCCTAAAGTCTTCAGCGTAAAAATTTTCTTCCTCAGGATGTGGGGAGAAATGTATAATTAGATGATCCTCAAACAACCTCACCAGTGAAATCTTTATCAAAGGTTATAGGAATTTGAGGATTAAAAAAAAAAAAAGTCATTTTCATTTTTTTCACCTATTTGATAGTCTAAATCAAATGGCTTTACTATGTCCTTACTAATGGCTCGATTTTAACTCAGTTATGTACATCAAAGTTTTGAATGTCTAAGGATGTTTTTCTGATATTCAGTCTTCAGTCTAATCATACAATGACTATATTGTCCCAGTTTAGTAAGGAGAGTCTAAAAAACTAATATACCTATCAATAGATTGGGTCTATTTTAAACACTCTGAAATTCAAGTTGGACAACAGAAGTCCAGAAATTAACGTAAGTTCCATGCATTGTGTATAGGTAAAAAAATTGAATCTGCAAATAAAGTTTAAATAAGATTGTTAAATCTTGCTAAATATTAGTAAAACATTTGTGCTGCCTCTTCTAAATCTAACAGAATAGCCCTTGACCTCTGCCTAGGTGCCATATTAACCTAGAATGCAATTCATAGAGGTGGGGGTTAAAGAGGCAGATGGCTATTATTTTGTGTTTTTATGGACAGAAAAGGAGGAAGAGAAATATTTCCTGTATATTTACTCTTGCCAGGCCCTTTGTCTGTTACTTCATTGAATCCTTAACCAATGCTGAAGTGAGTTAAGTTTCACTCAACACTTTCTATAGACGGAGGAATCAGCTCTGAGAGCTCACACCACCCTCCCATCCAGCCATGCTGGGACTCACTCCAGGTCTGTCCACTCCAGAGCCAACAATCTTGCTAACACACCACGTGGAAAGGAAAACTAGAAAAGAGCTACACTATCCTACTTCTAAGATGTCCATAAAAAGCTGATCAACAATCTGGAGAGCTCCAAATCAGGGCCAAAGAAAACAAAGAATCTCAGTCTGGCTGTACACTTCCTGTGACTTTTTGAACACTGTGACTTCTACAGAGTCCAGCATGGCCCCCTGCACCCTCAACTTCCCGGTCTGTTTAAGGGAAGATGCTGACTGAGGTCGTGGCCAAAATCCTAACATCCTAAGAGGACAACTTCACTGCTCAAAGTAACTGATGATCTCTAAAGCTGTCTTAGAAATGACTGCTGGTCAGCAGACCCAGGATCAGAAATACAACTCCCTTCTAAAAGAAGGGCCCAGGACAGAAAAAAAACCTCAAACAGCCTCCTGGAAAACAAGGCCACCTGAATATAGCACTGTCACACTCCCAACAAGCGTCTGCAATCCTCACATTTCATCCATATAGACAGCTTCCTCCCTCGTCCCCTCTCCTGCCATAAATACAATCTGTGATAGTTCAGTCTAAGCTCACCAAGAATCCACAGCTCCATGACCACTGGGAGAACAAGCAACATTTGCACCCGCTGAAAGGCCTCAGGCTGCATGAAAAGTGCCTCACACACAATCACACACCCCCTCACAGAACACACCACACACACACACACACATTACACAGAACACACCACACACACCACAGACCACCACTGAATACACCACACGCACACCACACACACATCACACTCTACAGAACACCACACACATCCCACACACACTCCCCCCATAGAAAACACACACACCCCACTGAACATACCCCACGCACACCACACACACATCATACACTACAGAACACCACACACACATCCCACAGAACACACTCCATATACACACACCCCACAGAACATACATACACCACACACACCAGAACACCACATATACAGAACACACACACACCCCACAGGACACACTCCCCACAAAACACTTACACGGAATGCTGCGAGGATGATCCTCGTCACCTTCTCTTTGACCGACTCCTGCAGGATGTCAGACAGGACAGGGATGATGTTGTATCGCCTCAGGTGTTCACACATCTGTGGGCTGAAAGCCAGGAGCCACACAGAAAAGATCATCTGATACTGGAGCTGAAAGCCACACTTGTTACTCAGAACGCCCATGATGCTGAAAGGAACACAGGTGGAAATGACGTTTAGGAATAGGACAATGCAACCAGAAGTAGAAATAACTGACTGCTCTTTCTGCCCCAGTGCACCAGTCTCTCAGAATCATGTCCTCTCCTTTCTGCCTGCAGGAAGGAGCAAGCCAGAACCCTGCTCTCAGAGGGCCAGTCCACACGGCCAGAGTCTCAGGATGCTGCCCCCTTGCGCCAGGGCGCGCGGTCACACAGTGAACAGCAGGAGAGCCTGACCGGCATTCAGGACGTGACCCTTGCACCTCAGCACGCAATTTCCTTTTGAATCTTACCTTTCACTTATATGCTACTTTATATTACTATATACTTTAAAAATGCTTCAAATGTCAGGGTACAAATGTTCACAAAGGGCAGTTGAATGGGGTGGGAGGGGGGAAGCAATTACTTTAGTGGAAGCCTGCCCACTTTAGCTCCAGTAGTTAAAAAGTCAGTGCCGACCTCCAGACTTTCCAACAATGTAAGAGTATATTCTCAGTCTTATACAGGCATATAACTTTCAAAGATAGTGTGTGCCATTCATGTAAGTGAAAAGGAAACCACACAGAGAAAACAGGTCCTGGGCTTTTAAACCACAGTCCCCTTCCACTCTCCTCAAGCAGGCTATGCTCACAATTTTTTCTCTTCCCAGGGTCCCTGCTTGTGATTTGAGGAGCACCAAAAAGGAAAAAAAGAAAACCTTCAATCCTAAACAAAAGAAATGGCAGAGTAGAAAGTACATGTTTTCTTTCTTTAAAAAATGAAAAAATTCAATGACTTCTCTAAACTGTCCCACTCTCAGCAACTTAACATATTCTACCTTTATTAATGCCTCTTCTCAACTTAAAAGTCTCTGTATTAATTTGATTACAACTAACCTTGTTGGTAGGTATTACCATACCAAAGACTGTATGTTGGACATGACACATTCTAGATTCTATTTATGCCCTTTCTTGTTACTAAACTGAATAGTTAACACTGGTTCAGTTCATTTCAGTCGGTCAGTCATGTCCGACTCTTTTGAGACCCCAAGGACTGCAGCATGCCAGGCTTCCCTGTCCATCACCAACTCCCAGAATTTACTCAAATTCATGTCCATCAAGTCGGTGATGCCATCCAACCATCTCATCTTCTGTCGTCCCCTTCTCCTCCTCCCACCTTCAATCCTTCCCAGCATCAGGGTCTTTTCAAATGAGTTGGTTCTTCGCATTAGGTGGCCAAAGTATTGGAGTTTTGAGCTTCAGTATCAGTCCTTCCAATGAATATTCAGGACTGATGTCCTTTAGGATAGACTGGTTGGATCTCCTTGCAGTCCAAGGGACTCTCAAGAGTCTTCTCCAACACCACAGTTCAAAAGCATCAATTCTTTGGCACTCAGCTTTCTGCAGAGTCCAACTCTTACATCCATTTATGACTACTGGAAAAACCATAGCCTTGACTAGATGGACCTTTGTTGGCAAAATAATGTCTCTGCTTTTTAATATGCTATCTAGGTTGGTCATAGTTTTTCTTCCAAGGAGCAAGCATCTTTTAATTTCATGGCTGCAGTCACCATCTACAGTGATTTTGGAGCCCAAGAAAATTAAGTCTGTCACTGTTTCCACTATTTCCCCATCTATTTGCCATAAAGGGATGGGACCAGATGCCATGATCTCAGTTTTCTGAATGTTGAGTTTTAAGCCAACTTTTTCACTCTCCTCTTTCACTTTCATCAAGAGATTCTTTAGTTCTTCTTCGCTTTCTGCTGTAAGGGTGGTGTCATCTGCATATCTAAGGTTACTGATATTTCTCCCAGCAATCTTGATTCCAGCTTGTGCTTCATCCAGCCCAGCATTTCTCATGATGTACTCTGCATGTAAGTTAAATAAGCAGGGTGACAATATACAGCCTTGATGTACTCCTTTCCCGATTTGGGACCAGTCTGTTGTTCCATATCCAGTTCTAACTATTGCTCCTTGACCTGCAAACAGATTTCTCAGGAAGCAGGTAAGGTGGTCTGGTAGTCCCATCTCTTGAAGAATTTTCCACAGTTTGTTGTGACCCACATAGTCAAAGGCCTTGACATTACCATCTTCCAAAATACTAGTACCAATAACTAGAAGAGCAGCATCTGGTTAGCCTCTCTGTATGCCGTTAGGGTCCACTAGACCAAACGTTAAGTGTTTATCTTTTGAGCAATTGTAACTATTTTTAGAAGCAGCTGTTTCATGACTTTTATTCTTTCTTACAGGTCTTTCAAAGAACAAAAAGAAAATGCACTTTTTGTTTAATGGGATAAAATTCAATATACCTTGGGCTTCCCTGGTGGCTCAGAGGGTAAAGCGTCTGCCTGCAATGCAGGAGAACTAGGTTCGATCCCTGGGTCAGGAAAATCCCCTGGAGAAAGAAATGACAACCCACTCCAGTACTCTTGCCTGGAAAATCCCATGGACAGAGAACCCTGGTAAACTACAGTCCATGGGATTGCAAAGAGTCGGACATGACTGAGTGACTTCACTTACTTTCTTTCTTTCAATATATCTTACAGCTACAATACAGGTCTATTAGACCCATTTATAAACCTAAGATATACTGTGAGTTTGTTAACTATAATTTGAAGAATCACATATTTCACCATCCTAGATCTTGTCATTATTCCCTCATTATTCTCAAGTATGATATAAAAAAATAGTAAAGACTAAAGTTATTTAAAAAATGGATGATGAAATCACCTAGAAGATGATATAATAGTAAAATGAATAATTATGCTTTCTTACTGCATTGCCCAAAATATCACATCACTTTAAAGAAGATAAACAGACCAGAAACACCGCCTGCGTAGTCACCTTCAGGTTTCTGTGCGGAGGACAGTTAACACGTGAGATGGCTGTCCTAAGAAGTTGGTTGCCTGCACACCAGGGCCCTGGTTGGCCTCTGGGAACATGACTGGTGATCAGCCCCTTACACAGAAACAGAACTTTGCCGAAGATGTTGTTGAGTTGCTAAGTTGTCTCTCTTTTGTGACCCCATGGACTGTAGTCCGCCAGGCTCCTCTGTCTGTGGGACTTCCCAGGCAAGAAGACTGGAGTGGGTTGCCATTTCCTCCTCCAGGGGATCTTCCTGACCCAGGGATCGAACCTGTGTCTCCTTCATTGGCAGGAGGACTATTTACCACTGAGCCACCAGGGACTAAACTGTGTACACAAACAAGATGCTATGTCTATGTTGAAGGCCTGCTTTCCCTCTGGAGTCTGGAATGTTGCTTTGGGCAAGGTGGAGAGCACCAACCTGATATACTAACAATGAAAACCAGGGGCCCTGAGTCTCTAGCATGATTCCTGGGGAAAAACATCACACAAGACATTTGAAAAAAATTTTTTTTAAAAAACACCTTCATTTCAGTGATTAAACATATTAATTTCTTTGACAATGTCAAGGAGAGATGCTCTTAAATGTTACCCCACATGACAAGTGAGGGCTCACCAGTTCACCCCGTCTGCCTCCACCCAGGCGAAGCGGTACTCATTGACTCGGAGCATCAGCTGCAGACACCCGGCCACGCACTGCACATACTGGGAACTCTGCGTGGGAGAAAGCACCTCAGGTCAGCAGGTTGCACAGATGCCAGAGTCTGGAGTTTGTTTACTAGGGTTTCTGATGGTAATATCAGAACGTCCAAAAGTCTCTATTATTTCTTCAAAAGTCAATTCCCCTTTGCACTTTCCTCTCTGACTCTTAGAAATGAAGCTGACTTCTGTGAAATTAAGCCTACATGGTTCAAGCTTACATCCAATCAGGGAAATCAAGTAACACAGTAATTATGTCTTTGATATGGTTTGATAAACAGCTTATTATCCTGCAGTGTTTCACTTACTCCTGAAGAGAGGCATGATACAGACAATACTGCTTTTCATAATTATATAAATATCAAAGATCAACAATAAAATGAAAAAGATATAAATGTAGTCTCTGAGATGGGCCCATATCTGAATGATATGAAGCTGGCTGCTGAACCATCCTTAGTAAGGATGACACCGCTAAGCACTCTGAAAGGGTACTCTTAGGATTAAGTAAAGTAGTTCATAGAGCACGGAGCTAAGACATTTCATAGAAACTCAATAAAAAATAACTTAAAAAAAACTATACAGCATATACAAACCTAATTAAACACGTGAAAAAGATTATGACTTTTTAAAACTATCAGTTCAGTGGCACTTTCTTAGAGAAACTGAGGTTAAATCTGAAGCTTGAGATAAATATGAGTAAACAATAAAAAAAAATGTGACTTTTCAGTTCTAAAGACGTTTCAGGCACCTCCATATTAGAAAAGCTGGTGGTTACACCTGGCCTGGGCTTCTTCCTAAATATTTACCATGAGCCTTACATCTGTAAGAAATGAAGGAACAAGGGGAAATTTCAGACTCTGGCCTTAAAGAGCATGCTGACAAAAAGAAAAAAGAAAGGAGAGGACAGTGGATGTCATATAAATACACAAAACCTAACACACATTAGGTTGAAGCTCTATGTTTCAATTTAAACTAAGCTTGCTAAAAACTAACACTTCAAAGAAAATTCCAGGCATTCAAACACAGAAACACAATGATATAAGTATATTTGGTAGAACAATCAAAAGTCATCGTGGAAAGGTTATCTTAGGTTTTACCTAGAAAGTAGTGAACATAGTTACCCAAAGCACAATATATCCAATAGCACTAACATAATTTGCCTAAAAACTCAAAATGTTAGCAAAAATTAATGACCCAAAAAAAGGTGAATTTTCAGTTCTAAAACAATCTTCCATAATGGGAGAAAATATGTATGTATTTTTCCAAAAAGGTCAGCAGGTAAGTAGCCCTTCATGAAAGTAGAATTCCATCTTTCTTGTTTAGAGAAAGAGTCTGGGCAAGCTTTCTCCAATAATGAACAAAAAGGTAGCCTAGGGCACACTGTCCTCTTCCACTTATCATCAATCTCAACACAAAAATTTCTTGGTTCACTGTCTTTTTCCATGTCTATTTGCCATTCTTTACTGCAATACATGACACATTTTTAAAATGGCTTCTCCGTTGCTAGTTACAGCTTCAGCATTCACATATAAACAAGCAGATAAAAAACGTTGCTTCAAAAACTGCACTCTCTCCTGTGATGCACCACGAGGCAGTCCAACACCAGTCCAGAAATTATTTTCAGTGAAGGCAATGCTGACAGACAACTGAATGACCGCCTTCAATTAAACAAAGGAAACTATATCACTTCCTTAGCTTTCTCTCACATCATCCTATTAGTGTCATGTATAAAATTATTCAATGACTTACTTTTAAAGAGAATAATCAGCCTTCCATCACTCCAGTGAGTCACCGCCTCTGCTCCCACACAGACGCCATCCAGGCCCTGCTGGAGACCTGCAGCACGTGGCGCTCGGGCAGCTCCGCACGCGCTCTGCCCTCCCCAGAGCCATGCCCATGCTGTCACCTCCACCATCACCTGCACCCTCCTGCCCTGCCTTCCTCCCTCATTTCAGCAGCCAGAGAGCCGCTCAGCTGCCAACACCACACCCCACACAGCACTATATCTACGGCCATTCCCACCTGCCTCTCGTCCAGAGAGGCGGGCAGTGCTTGCTGTCCAGGCCCTGCAGCCCCACGAGGCCTGCAGCCAACTCCTCCCTCACAGCGCAACATGTAGCTCCAGTGTCTGCTGGTTTCCTCTACTCACCACCTAAATATACTCTATCTTTCTCATCTTCATGTTATCCCTAAATGTGGTACCAACCTCTGCATCTCTCTTCCTCCTAATACATGATGGTTTCTTGAAAGTTCCATCACCAGGTTCTTACCTCTCTTCCATCTTACCAGCCCATTAACATGGCAACTGCTAGGGTTAGCAGTGACCTTCAAGTGCCAGGTCCAACAGTTACTTTCCCCATTGAGGACCAGACCTCCACCTCCAGTTACATCCCAGAACTCTGGCCCCTCCTCTCTCCAGATGAACTGACCCACGGGCTCAAACATCGACTCCTCCACCAGGAAAGAAAGGCAGTAACAGAGTATCACAGTTAAGAACAAAGGCCCTGGGACCAGCCTGCCATACTTGGCCACCTCCAAGTCTCAGGTCCCTGAGTGAGCTTCCCGCCAATAAAGTCAGAGAATAACAGGGCACATCCCGTAGGGTGTGGGATAATCTCGTTAGCTAACACGTGACAGGCTAGGCGAAGATCCAGCTACAATGTGCACAAGCCTCCCTGGTAGAGAAAAAGCAACTTGACTTCTCAACACATTTAAGAAAAGATCATCAAATATACTCTCCAATATGGCTGACAATGGGAATTCTCCTACATTATGGTGGATTAGGCACCTAAGGAAAACAGCAACTGGCAGAATTCAAGAGGGACCCCCAGATCCATATTCTGGAGAATTAAAAATAATTCAAGGAACGAGGAATGATAAAGCAGGAAGGCAACAAAAGATACACATAGGAACTGCAGAGTCATTGTGCCAAAGTTACACTAGAGCTGCAATAGTGTTTACAGACCGCTTTTCAACACCCATCTCCATAACCCAGGGATTTAAGTACAAACTAAAAGAGAAAGTGTAAAGATAATATTCCTCTAAATTTTGCAATCGTGGGCACTTAAAAAAAAAGAAAAAGTCTGCAGTGCAGAGAAGAAGAGCTGTCTAGAGATACTGGAAACACACGTGTGTCTGGTGGCATCAGTGAAGCACAGAGCTGAACCCATCAAGCACACAACCAACCAAAATAAACCCCAGAAGCCAGCTGTAGATGAAATCCTCCAGGACTGGTGATTAACCCACCCCCAAAGCACTCAATGTTTCATGACTATGACACAAATCTTTTCTCATAGAGCTAAAAAGTCAGTGTGCACACCTCACACACACACAAGTGTGCACGTGTAGTTTTTGCTTCTATCACAACATCCACTTTAGAGAGTAATGCAGGACAATGTCAGTGTCAGGAGAAAATTGGAACTGTCTCCCTTTGCTGACGGATATAAAAACTGGTTTAGAAAAGTGACTGGACTGCTGGATCTAAATCCACATGTACCCTGTGCCCTGGCAACTCCATTCGAGAAATCATGTGCTCCAGGCATGAGTGATTACATCCACCAAAAGCCATGTACAATGACGTAACCCTGAATATATGTAATTAAATTTGATTTTCTCCTGTTCCTCTGTCTCACGTCAATTTAATTCTTTGACCAGCCAGAATAACCCAGAAAAAGGAGAGGGTAATTTTTTCCTCCCCAAAAAGTTATGACTTGAAAAAAAAAGTGACCAAAGAAAGAAAAGGAGACAAAGAGGGAGAGAGGCTTTAGCAATCAGAAGTTTTGCTAAATTATCTCTGGCATATCACTGAAACTCTTCAAAATTGTTGTCTCATCAATACAAGAAAGCAATACCAGCCCACCAAATTAAAAAACAAACCTCTGCTACTCAAATATGAACTGACATCAGTTACCATTAAACACAAAACATTATAATGTACATCATCATTATTATTACCTCATATTCAGGAACTAAAACACACACAGTGCAAGAATTCTCTTGAAGTTGGCTTATTAAAAGAGACTTTCCAGTCAATGTTAATAAAACACCTATATTAAATTAATGCCTAAATTAAAATAATATCATCTTAGATTTAAGTCTTACCAAAAAAGTAATTTCACTATTAATTTACAAATTTATAAATCTCCTTCAAGTACTGCTTTCAATCTAATTTGCTTAGTCATGTAATTTAATTACATGACTACTGGGATCCTTTATTGTAAGGAAAAATTATTGTGGACTTCAGAAAATATGATTTACTTTATAAATGACAGCTTTGTATGCAATTCCAAGAACATAGTTACCTTATTATGACAATATATAGCCATGGTAACAAATGTTATGTAAAGGAAAGTCTGGTACTGAAATACTTTACCATTTAATTTTCTTCTGCATTGCTAGAATGGACACAATCCTTCCAAACATCTGATCAGAAAAGCAAAACTGATAGCTTATCTGTTCTCCTTTTTGTAACATTCATTCTTTGCATATACTTTAATGATCCTCAATGTTTAAAACATACTAATTTTATGACGAGAAAATAAAAGGCAATTGAACAATGAAAATGATCCAGGAAGTGCTTTTGGTAAATAGGAATGCTCTGGAAACCTGCACAAAGACACATAATTGGTCATGAACTTCTTGAGGTCCTCACAGACTTGACAAGTCACCAGCGAGAGGGGACTGGAGTTAATAACAAGCCTGCCCTATCCAAGTGTCTGACGCAGCTCACTTACATCTGCTACTGGGCAGCACCTCTGATAAACTCATGGACAGACATTAAAGAAGCAAATCATGAAAGTTCTCTACCTCCTCTGAAAGACTGAAAAGTCTTAAATTAAAAACACAGCTGGGCTTCCTTGGTGACCCAATGGTTAAGAATCCTCCTGCCAATGCAGGGGACCCGGGTTCGATCCCTGGTCTGGGAAGACCCCACATCCTGTGGAGCAACTAAACCTGTACACCACAACTACAGAAGCCTGCACCCTAGAGCCCATGCTCTGCAACAAGAGGCACCACAACGAGGAGCCTGCACACACAAGAGAGAGCCCTTGCACAGCAGCGAAGACCCAGCACAGCCAAAAATGAAATAAATAAATTTATAAAAAAGAAAAAACATAGCCTTAAATTTAAAATAGAATCAAAGCTATAAAACTAACTTCACGTTAACAAGGATGTCAGAACTGCCAGAAAATACAATTTAAGGAATTTGGCCAAAAGTAAAAAATGCTAAGGTTTCTTTTCCCCTTTTATTCGAAAATGCTGTTACTAAAAACATTCCACTTTTAGGTGAGAGAAGCCTGTCACAGATAACTGTGTATCACATGACTCACTCACATGAAGTGACTGCAAGAGACAAGTCCAGAGACAGAAAGCAGGTGAGTGCTTGCCAGAGGCAGGCAGGGGGTTAGGATGGGGGCGACTGTTGATGAGAACATGGTTTCTTCCTGGGGTGTTGAAAATGCTACAAAACTAGATTGTGGAAATGGCTGTACAACCCTGTAAATATATGAAAATCTGCTGTAATGCAAGTGGAAGGACTACATAGTATGAGAAACATACTTTGATAAAGTTGCAAACAAAGCAACCAAAAAGCCTGCATAAAATGGAAAGCTGATCTGCTCACTCACACTTGCCACATTTCTGGGCTCAGGAGCCATGTGTGCTAGGGGCTCCCAGAGTAGACAATGAGAATATGAAGAACAACACTTCCATCATCATGGCAAGTTCTACTGCTTCAGACCTGCTCCAGAATATTAAACAGCAAGACAGAGTAAGTGACAAGAGAACCTGGCAACTTGACTGTGTTACTTACTGCCAATGAAACTACGTCCACCCAGCAATAACCAGGGCTGAGCTGGGTCTACAGCAGAGACGGCCAGAGAAAAGGACATGGCCAGACATGGGAGCAAGCAGTCCCCTTGCTCCCCTGCACACAGGTATCGAAGAAGCTGGACAAAGGGAGGATACCCAGACTCTTCTAACTCCTCCAAAGGCTGGAGGGTTCCTCTTTCTGTCAGGGCATCAGCACAGCAATCAATGCCAAGGCTATATAATTTCCTCGGAAAAACCGAAGAAAACTAATAATCCACATGCAAGAGTCAGCAAAGAGCTGAATGACTGTAGAAGATCAGTCAGCCTAAGTATGAGAAATCTGAAGTCAATTATGACCGTCACATTCAGGTAAAGACAACATAATGCATTTTAAGAAGAGCTCATCTATGGAACATAATTTAAATAAAAATGTCTCATGGGTCCACTCATAACTTAGGATGTCACTTCTGTGCCATTTTAGCAGCCAAGACTGTAGCATCATGCTTCTCATACTGCAGTGCAGAGCTGTGCCCTGTTTGTCTTATACTGACATCAAGTGGCAGCAGTAGGGAATGCAGTTTACCCAACCCCATTTGTACACTGCCTGAACCCTAAACAGATTTTAAGATGTAACATGGCTATTTTTCAAAAGTCTGAGTAGAAAAAAAAAAAAAAAAAAGTCTGAGTAGGCGAGGCAACTTGGAGAATGTCTAAAGCTCCAGGTTCAGTCCACAGGTCTTAGAACCCCTCTGGGAAGGACTCTGTCTCCATGGCGGTTTTGCAACCATGACCAGATGACCGTGGGCAAGTGGATGACCTTAGGCGAGCCAGTGTGCCTTTTCAGCAGCCTCACTGCTCATCCCTGAAATGTGGCTTATGGTAAGACCCACATCAAAGACGAACTGTGAATATTCAAGGAGATGTAAGTGCCAGGTGACTGAAACAGTGCTAGGCATATAGTAGAAGCTCCATAAATACCAGTTACCAATTTTGATCCCCCTACTAAAATGAGACCGTCAAAGGAAGTGCTAATACAATACCCCTCTCTCATGTGCTTTCCAAGCAGAGAGCTTTCTGAAGAAGCAGGACCCTTCAGGAAGAGACAGGGAGTATGTTCAGGTGTGCAGGACACTAAAGGGAAGAGACTGGACATCAAAGGCCATCTTCTCTCCACCCAGAATCACCATCGATGCTACTAACTCTGCTGGGATGTATGTGTCAAGTCCACCAGACAACCCACTTTGACTGACCACCACCAGGTCAACAGGATCATGTGTTCCACATGACGGACAGGAGAGAAAGAAAGGGGTGTCATGTGACCAGAGCCCACTGACTGCGCAAGCCTAAATAACTTCCAGGCCCTTTAAAAACCACTTTAGTTTATGGACATGTGTGATTCAAAACCTTTTAAAAATTTGACAAATCTAACCAGATAATTTTTCAAACTATTTTTCAAAATTTCAAACTGATAGGAAAAAACTCAAGTCATATAAGACAAAGATTCCCAACTTAAACATCTGCTCGTGGTTGAGCATCTAGACTTGGAGCCTACCTCCTCCTTCCCTCCCCAGCCCCCAAACTGCTCACCTGGTTCTACACCTTGTCTGATTCCACCTCAGAAGACTTGTGCTAATTTCTGGCCTAACACACCCAAGTGTGCTAGGGTCAAGAGGTCAAGTCCCTCCACCCAAGCCCCAAGAGAAGCACCCCTTTTGGCTCTGAAATGGATTCTGTCGCCCTCCCTAGTCTGGGAGCACACATATGGGGTGTTTGCTGCAGATTATGAACACGGATCCCACGTGGCTCCACCTCAACTTGGCTGAGGTCTATCACAGGCAGGTGGGAATGTAGATACAACTCTTCTATATTTTTAACTCTTTCCCCACCTCTCTCTCCACTGGCACTAATCATGCCAGCTTCTACTTGTCCACATTTATTGCCAATTCTTAAACTCTTCTGAATACAGTGAAATCAAACCATTCCCAAGCAGGGGAGATTATTCTAACCAGGAAAGGAATTTGGGGAGATATGATTAGTTTTAACATTTAACCTTTGGGCTCTACAGAAATGTGGGGCATGTCTGGCCTGAAAAGGGGGGATTTGCCCCCACCATAGGCCTCTAGAAAATCCTGAGCAACAAGGGCAAGTAGTGAGTCTTTGGACCAGCAGGGAACTGAACTGTCTCCAGCTGCCTAGCACAGGGCTCGCAGATCTGTCAGACATTATGGCCTGAAGACAGCAGCTCTGGTGAACTCACTCTGAGTCTCTCTGAGTCTTAGGCCCAAGATACAGCCACCTGAAGGGGAACGCAACAGGAAGAGGGCGTCCCACATCCAGAGACAGCAGAACGTGACCCCCCAGCCTAGGAAGGCTCATGCACAGCGTTCAAGACTCCACTAACCGAAGTGGAGGCGGCACCAAATCCGTGGATTTACATCCAGGGGATGCTAACTGTCTACAACTCAAAGTAACTTATGCTTGGGGCGTGAGGAGGCCAGTGAATGAAGAGGGAGTATACTTACATCGCTTGAAGAGACTGTTCCTGTTTCAGCAGCGACACCGCTACCACGCAGTTTCTATTATGAAATAAATAACTCATTACTTAGTTTTGTTTTTACTCTTATCCTACTTTATCAGCTTACTAATTTTATCATTATTTTCCTAGTCCTATTTAATGGAGTATCATCAACTAATAAAAAGCATGGGGATACATGAAATATTCTAAACATCATTACATTCTTCCAGATATCTTAATCAGTAAGTTATCCTAAATTATCTTAAAATAATAAACTGAATACTAAGTTCCAGCTAAATTATTTAAGTGAAGCTGGTGCAAAATTTCCAAGTCTCAGGATTTACTGCCTGAACTGTTTTTCCAATAAGACAGTGTCTTAAGCCCAACTATCTACACTGTGTTCTGCTTCGAAGCTTTCAAAACGAGTGTCTGATGATGGAAAGATACTATGCGGGACTCAAAGATGAGGCTATTCACAGCAAGGCTAACACACTATAATGACAATCAGAACCTCACATGTTAAACAGGAATGGGCAAAAGAAATTTAAAGTAGAAAGTCAGAAGCTGAGTATGCAAGAGAAAACTGATAATGAATTTCTGCAAGGAAATTTTTATTTTGTTTTATTCAACAACTATTATTTTCTAAGTGCCAGGCATGAGCCACTATAACACAAGTATAATTAACGCTCAAACTATCAGCAAAAAGGCTCCTAAATGTCACTGTGAAGTCGAAAAACAAAATATTCAAATTTGCACCTAATTCAGACTTTTAAAAGTTTATTTTTATTAAAATCATGAAAGTGTGGTCCTTTTGTATGAGAGAGAAAATGCTTATGACGGAGAAAAAGAGACCTCGGAGAGACAGTGTTATCACGTGGCATTTAAGCAAAGAAGAAAAAAAATCCCGAACCAGCCAACACTTCATTCCTCAGACAAGAGGCCTGTAATTGACTCCTGACCAGAGGCTGGGGGAGGAGTGTTTGCCCATAGCAAGAGGCAGAAGCCGGGCCCAGCAGAAGTAGTGACCAGACTCAGAGCACACGGGCCGAAAATTCTCCCTGGAGCACAATGTGCAAAGCAGAGAAGCTAGACCTGAACAAGGCCAGAGAGTTGGCAATTAAAAAGAGAGCCAGCACGTTGGAAAGACACAGAAAGGTCTCTAAGAACATCCCCCTCACAACAAGAAGCTCGGGTCTGATGAAAATTGTTCCAAACACTGAAATACCTGCTTCTACTAGAGACTAGCGGAATATCCCTCCAACTGCTGGCCACGGTTACAACCGCAGCTAATGGTGCTAACAGGGGCAGATCGCCTGTGAGGCACAACACAAACCTTACTCCCATGAGGAGAAGTCTAAGCTGAAACGACCCAGCGTGCTGGAAGCACACAACAGCATGCAGTCTCTGCTACCCACTCTGGTTTTAAGAGTCCAGCTACCACACAGCCTCACAGCTGACCCCAAAGCAAGATGATGCCTGCTCAAAGGGAGAACTAACCTCAAAATGGGGGGGGGGAAATGGGGATGGGGGATTACCTATGTAATTAAACATTCTGATCCCAAATGGTACACACTCAAGAATTTTAAACCTTATCTTCACATAACTATTTTTCACTTTCTAAATATCTTCTTTTTGAAATCCCTCAACAATTCTATAAAATCTGCAAACCTGGGGCTCGTGTAAAAATACTTTTAAAAATTAAGCCCAAAACCTGTAAAAATGTATGCTATTGACAGAGAAAATAACTGATTTTGTTCAAGACACTTCAGAATCTCCCTGTCCAAACAGAAAAGACTATGAGGCTCCACCACCCCCCACCCAAACGAAGGCAAGGGAGGATAAGACAAAAATAAATCCAAGTAAAATGTCATGGTGTCTCTCTCATGCTTCGAATTAAAATCTATTAAGATCATAAGGCCACCTAAAGTCTAAATGACACCTTTCCAAAACTTTATTTCAAGTAGACCTTTATTTGTGATCTAACACTGTCACCACCACACCTACCAGCAATGCTTCTCCCGGTCTCACCCTTGCTGTCACCCACCCTGCCACACACTCCACCCCCTCTCCTACCTGTCCTTCCACAGATCTCCTCCCCACCCAGTTCGGCTCACTCCTCCCTTGAGGCTACTCCCTCCATGCCCCCTTACCACCTCACACTTGCTCACTGGACCCCCAGAAGGAAAGAAACCCTCAGCTCAGCCCCTGGAAGTGTCTGGTCACCTGTCCCGCTCCAGAGAACCACGAAGACAAAAGGGACAACTTGTTATCTGCCAGCTATCACACCCGCGAGCTGTCTTCCTTCACAGAGCAGCAAGGTTCAAGAGGCCTGATAGCAGCGAGACAACCTGCAAGCAGGCCACCTATTTCCCTGTGGCTGTAAACTCAATCCCAGGAGGACATGGTAGGATCCAGAGAGGCAGCTGCTGCGATCCAGAGAGGCAGCTGCTTCGTGAGACAGCATCTCAAGCTAGAGACAGCGGCCCCGGGCCACCCAGAGTGTGTCTTTTGAAGTTGTGTGATCTCCCAATCCATATGACCTTGGCAGCCGCCTTCTGGAAAGGGCAATCCTCCCCACTCACAGAAATGCGTGATGGGAAAATCCCGAGTGGCAGAAGAGACAGGAAGGTCTGAGTGGAAGCCAGTCAAAGACAGAAAAGGTAAAGCCCCTATCAGACCTGTGAGCAGCATGGCTGAGTCAAACAGTTCAAGATGGCTCTAGTTTAGCACAGAATTTCTGCAACTTCACATAAATATCTTAAGTAGCTTTAGAGAACTGGATGCTATATTCTTTTAAGAATACTAAGAGGAGTGTCTCTTACCTGTGAACTCAGTTGAGTCTTTATCCAATTGAAATAGTAATTCAAGTCGCTGCCTTCCATCAGTTCTTTTCCCCAAGCTGCTAACTTGGCAATAATTCTTGCTGCCTGAAAAACAAGAACTGCATTTGAATATTATTCTAAAAATCACAACATCAACCCTAAAAAAGAGGACTTGTAACCATTTTGCAGCATGACTTCTTTTAGCTCTCAACTTGTCCCAACATAACAGATAATATTTCATTTTTTAAAATATTTTAATGAGGTCAAATATAGTTTTAAATATTTTCATTAAAGTGAACCAAAATCAGTTGTATGTTAAGAATTTCAGGACATTCCTTACATTATTCTGAGTTTCAAAAGTAAGACTGGGATTCATTACAAGACCAGCAAAGATCAAAAGAACACAAAAGTCCTTAGAGACTCTCACAAAACCACTTGCCAAAGTCCTGAGCCAGCTCCACAACACATTGCCAGCACCACCTCACTCATTCAAGCCCCTGCAAGTCTCACACTTAAATATCTATATCTTGATATAAAATATATCCTGGGTATGAAATAGTCATTTAAAATATATCCTGGGTATGAAATAGTCATTTCTTGCAATAGAAACAAATACTCTTTTCTCCTCAATCAAAAACTTCTCAATTTTCTTCAAGCTATAAAACGAATCATGAATTTTTTAATTAAATAGGCACTATATGTTTATCAAATCATCATGTTGTATACTTCAAGTATCTTACAGTTTTGCCAGTTACACATCAATAAACCTGAAAATTGACAGATACAGACGGGGGGGAAAAGGCAGTATAAAATACTACTTCATTCTTTGAGTACTTTTGATAAGCAAGTCAGTGTTTCAAATTCCAGGCTTTTATGTCAATAAAATCATGGAATGCTCTGCAAAATCTGAA
Organism: Bos grunniens; assembly: GCF_055505025.1. NCBI lineage: Eukaryota > Metazoa > Chordata > Mammalia > Artiodactyla > Bovidae > Bos > Bos grunniens. Next base: position 60,493,495 of record NC_141178.1, on the reverse strand, counting down.
CTGTATCAGGGCAATCCTGCCTCCTCTGAGCTCCCAGCCCCATTCCCACCCCCTGACCCCCCACCCCTAACACCCCTGTCACTAACCACCAATAAGGAAATGGAGCTCTGAAAAGTCAGTGTCAGAGCAGCCACTCCTCTGGCAACTGGGAGGTCACCTAATCCTGACTGGTGTTCTTCCTGAAATCAGAAACGTGATCAATTCAAAACTCACCATATGAACAGTAAAGAGATCCTGGCGATTCAGCATCGGAAGGAAGTAGGACCAGGCAGTGTTCTTGCTACGTTTAGCATAGTCAAAGAAAATGCTAACACGCTGGTGATTTTCCTTAGAAAGAACAATCACTGATCAGAATGCATTTTGTTAAAGAACACGACAATTATGCACTGCTTCTCAGCCTTCCCTCGTGTGTTTTTTCCAGTCTGTGTGAGATCTGTCCCCCCATTATTATTACAGTGGAGCAGTGGGTGGTGATGGGGTCAGGGGTAGACGTCTTTAAATAAAAATCACCTCTAATGTATTATGATTAATTTAAATGTAGTAAGCCATGCTAACAGATGCCTGCAGGTGGAGCACCCCTAGCTACACTTCTCCTCAGCCTGCCCTGCTCCTGACCTGCCCCTCCCAGCGCTGTCCGGACACCTTCACCCTCCATCCACACAAACAAAGTCGGTAGGAGGCAGAAAGATGCCAATTTAGCTCTAGATGGAAGGATCCGAAGGAAGCACCTCAAGCTACTTCCAGGCAGGCAGGGGAAACAAGGAATTAAAGAAATCTTGAATGTTCACGGTTACTCCTAGCATGCTGTGTTAGAAAAATCAGGGCAGATGCAGATAGCAAAAACCAGCATATACCAGCAGACAGATCTGAGGAACAATTAATGCTTAGTTTCTCAGTTCAAATAATACAAGCTCTACCTCTCACTGAAATGTTCTCTGTGTATCGATAGCTGAAATCCACTACCTGATTCACTAAGTGAATACGGTGGTTAAGAAGCAATATTTGGCAACGACGCAAATAAACACATAAACAGTCATTCTAATTCTCAGATCAATATTTAAATCTTTTTAAATGCAATGGTTTTGAGACTTCCCTGGTGACTCAGTAGTTAAGATTCTGTGCTTCCAATGCAGGGTACTCAGGTCAGAACCCTTGTTGGGGAACTAGGAACCCACATGTTGCACAGCGGGGCCAAAATAAATATATGCAATGTGTTTTTTTAATATGTATTCACTTGGCCGCACTAGGTCTTAGTTGCAGCATTTGGGAGTTTAGTTCCCTGACCAGGGATAGAATCCATGCCCCCTGCACTGGGAGACACTGGACCACCAGGGAAATCCCCAAGGATTTTCATTTTGGTTTATACTAGCAGTTATGTGGAGAAGGCAATGGCACCCCACTCCAGTACTCTTGTCTGGAAAATCCCACGGACGGAGGAGGCTGGTGGGCTGCAGTCCATGGGGTCGCTAAGAGTCGGACACGACTGAGCGACTTTACTTTCACTTTTCACTCTCATGCATTGGAGAAGGAAACGGCAACCCACTCCAGTGTTCTTGCCTGGAGAATCCCAGGGACAGGGAGCCTGGTGGGCTGCTGTCTATGGGGTCACACAGAGTCGGACACGACTGAAGCGACTTAGCAGCAGCAGTAGCAGCAGTTATGTATTTGAAAAGTAGAAAACCATCTCCTTCACTAACACATCATTAGAGTCTAGAGTAATAACTTCAATAGTCATGGTAATGACTTCATCAAAAAACTGTAAGTTCAAGTAGGTCATGATTAACGTCGACAGGCCATGGATTTTGTAGCCAGTTGGCCTGTTTCAAAAAAGATGACTCTGGATGCCAACAATCTAAACCTAGATTATACTCGGGTGTAAAAATACAATACTGTGAATAAGGGAGTCTCTGTATTGAGGGACAACAGAGCAGTAAATAGAAACTGTAAGCTACTGGAAAGGTCCCAAATGATGAGCAAAATGTTCTCCAAACACACTGTGCTTCTGAGGGCAAACACCTTGCCTACAGTCAGCACTGAGCTCCCAGTAGCCGGCACTGGACCAGGACACAGGGATGCTGAAATCTGCAGAAAGACTAAAGGAGAAGGAGCCATGTCATCTGTGAGTACACCGAGCATCCAGAAAGCCTGTGGGGGTACATCAAGCCCTGCTGTGTTCAGCACAGAACTCAGAGGAAATGTGGAAAAGAGACACACCAGTCCCCCAACATCCTGCAAACCACAACAGCAGCCAGTGTGCAGTGTGGGGACAGCCCCGTCTTCACCATGATAAGCAAACGACAACTCCCACAGTGAAGAAAAACACACCATCACACCCTGAAAGCGAACAAGTGCTTAAGTGAAACCTTACAGAAATGCTACTCCTGGGAAAACACAACAAGGTGAGGACCGAACATGTCTGCTGAGGAAGACACCCACCTGCAGTGTATCATCCACCAAGGTGAGTATGTACTGAACTGTCTGCTCTTTGGAAATATGAGTCATCAGATTTATAAATGTCTTAGCACACTAAAAAAAAAAAAAAAGGAAATGAACATTAATCACTGTTTTCAACTGCAGATACAACGCTCTAATGGAATTTCAGTAAAATATTATTCTCTTGCCTAAATGAGGACGCAGTTATAGAAAATGCATCCTTTCACACATATGTGACCAAGTACAGGAGGGCCATACTCACATCAGATTTTTTATAATTTTTAATCACATCAAATGTTTACTATTTTAAAACAGACAGACCTAGCCATCATCAATGCTTGATACCATAAAGAAGAAGTTACATAGACAATCTAATTTTAAATTTTTGTTTTGATGTTTGGGTTTTTTTGGTCTTTTGGGAAGGCTTATACATTTACGGGGAAGCAGAATACCAAAGCAGCAAAAGTACAGGAATTCAGTTCAGGTGCTGCAATCAGAAGTTTCCATCCTACAATTTAAGAACTGAGTCACGATCGCTCTAGAATTCAACAAGACTGGCACTCGTTACATGCCTCCTCCCACACTTCCCAGGATTGTACATTTGGGCTAGCCTGTACGACAGATCCTTCAGCCCATCAGGGCCCCATATCAGAAAATCTGATGGGTGGCAGAGTTAGATGTTGTTCTAGTGAGAATACAGAGTAGACAAAGAATTTTCTTTAAAAAAAAAAAAAAAAATGTTAAGCAACTTTGAAAATACTGTATACTTTGAAACAGTAATTTCCATGCCAGGAATCTACTCTATTTAAAAAAAAAAAAAAGTTTCAGAAAATGCCGGAAAGGATGGAGGAACATATACACACTCAGTACGACATTTTTTCCAAAATTAACAAAGAAAACTAGAAATCACTCAAATGCCTTCCAATAAAAGAGAATTTTTAGTAAAACTATGACACCTGCTTAAGAGGAATGTCAAAGAATCACTGAGAAAATCTCTAGAATGTCTAATGACCCAGGGCAGGGCTCGTGGTCTGCTATCTGTACCAATCACCTGACTGCCTTCAGTCTGAAGCATCTCCTGCTTCTCCTCAGGACTTCTTTTCATCTCAAATCTTTGAATGAACTCGCAGTCTTCAGAAGAAATCATCTGCCCCCTAGAAAGAGAGAAGGAGGTTTCTGTTCAGTAAGGACTGAAGGGTCCCTATGAGCTAGTGATACAGAATGCTTCTCTCCTCTCTCTGCGAGTGCTGACCCCAGGCCCAGCACCCACAGACCTGTCTTCAGAGCTTAGCTGTACCACCTCCTGCTCAGGGGCCTCCCAGGACCTGAGCTCACTGACCCACAGGATGCAAACAAGAACCACATTGTCTTTAAGGGGCTGGACTGATGATGAAACAATTCACATGAGGTGGTCAGCACAGGCCTGGTCCCCCGAAACTCAATAAAATACCACCTCTAGGCACTAGCCAGTCTCAGCCTGTCCCCACCCAAGCCAACCTAACAGGTCAGCAGCTCTGGCCCCTTCTGTGACAGCCAGCCCGGTCAGGCAGTCCTGACAATTCTTCCTCCTGACTTCACTCTGCTCCCCACGTCCCTGCCTCTCGGAGGGCTCAGTCCCCTGGCCACAGCCCAGCAGGCTTCTGGCTTCCAATCACACCCTCTTTCATGCCCCTTGGGGGTGGTTCAGCCCCATGGGCACAACCCAATAGGCTTCCTGCTTCCAATTCCACCCTCCTCCATGCCCCTCTGACCCTGCAGTTCTGTCAAGCGCACATCTCACTGCACATTTACTCCTTTCACCTGGTCAAACTATGAATCTAAAAGGCAGTTCTACCTAACACCTCAAAAGTCCTTTTTAAGTCAGTTGACAAATTAAAACCTTTATGAAGGGCTTCCCTGGTGATCTAGTGGTAGAGAATCCACCTGCCAATGCAGGGGACACCAGTTCGATCCCTGGTCCAGGAAGATCCCACATGACACAAGGCAGCTAAGTCAGTGCACCACAACTACTGAGCCCTCACACTCTACAGCCCGTGTTCCATAATAAGAGAAGCCACTGCAATGAGAAGCCCGTGCACTGTAACTGGAGAGTAGCCCCTGCTGGATGCAAGCAAAGCGATACAGACCAAGCACAGCCAAAAATAAATACATATATTAAAAAAAAAAAAATTTAAGCACTGTGAGCAGCACAGCCTACCCACTGGAGCCCCAAGCTGTTTCCATCACACTAAGCTGGGTGACAGCTAACAGTTCTAAGGAGGAAGTGTTTTCTTCCACATTTGTTAGGCTTTTTCCAGTGTTCCTCTCACAGAAGCATGACCATGAAGAAGGCCGAAGCACAGGCACATGACAGCCCTGATTCACTGCAAACCAGCACTTACTGCAGGTAGGACTGCCAGTTCACTTTGTTCGCACGGACTTCCGCAGCCTTGGCGGCAATGATGTTGGTGGGAACAGCAGCATCCACAGCGCCCCGAATATCCATCTTGGTCATCTAAACTTATGATCTTGACTGTTCTTCTACCGATCTTCAATTTGCATGCAAGGCAAAACCAGAATACAAGGTGTGATTGTTTTTTAACAACTGCTACTATTATCATCAATAGCATCATTATCACCATAATCTCTAGGAGCATTCATCTCAAACATTAAAAAGCCTAAACAGGTCCGCTGGGGCTCATTCAGATGGTAGAATCTGGCTGGCAGAAGTGGGACTCTCCCTCGCCCTCTGTACTGGTGTGTCAGCAGAATCTCTGGACGTTCTAACTGAGAAAACTTCAGAATGTTTAATTCACTCATTTCGAGTTCTCAAGTTGCCAAGAGCAAGTCAAAAACAATTCTGGTGAAAATGGTGAGCCAAGCTGGAACAGGTTTTTCCTTCAACACTAAGAGAAGCCGACTATGGGAGAAACTGACTCTACTCCATTATGATCCAGTAGTGGAAAAAAAAGTCCTCTTTGTGGAACAGAAAAAAATACGCTCCCTCTAAACAATGGATTGAAAATGAATTTGATTTATAAATGAGAAGATCGAGGGCGGGATACTGATTCAGAAATTCTGCAGTGTGTAATAAAAGAAGAGAAAATGGCATGGAATAACTGCCTCCTGTGATTTGAAGGCCATTGTGAAGGAAAACAATGCAGTGAAAACAAGTTCTTCATATTAGGCCATATACCATTGCATCACATTTATTTATCTTTCTGGATATTTTTATAGCCCTTAATAAAATATATTAAAATAAAAATAAATAAAAATAAAAAGCCTAAACATTAACATCATTAATATTTCAAATCTTGTCCAGTTATGCACTACTCCATAGACGTGTTCTCTATAAGTTTTCACTTTTCCAGGAAATGTTTTCCATTTGTTGGCACTAATACCGCAGTAAGATTTTAAAAGTAATCATAAGATATTGGGCTTCCCTCCTGGCTCAGATGGTAAAGAATCCGCCTGCAATACGCAAAACCTGGGTTTTATCCCTGGGTTGGGAAGATGCCCTGGAGAAGGGAAAGGCTACCCACTCCAGTACTCTAGCCTGGAGAATTCCATGGACTGTATAGTCCATGGGGTCACAAAAAGCCGGATAGGACTGAGCGGCTTTCACTTTCATAAGATACTGAATTCAGAAATCATACTTACTAGAATAGGCATACAAGATAAGAAAGTATTTTAAATGTATACAGTTGCTGCTGCTGCTGCTAAGTCGCTTGAGTTGTGTCCGACTCTGTGCAACCCCATGGGCTGCAGCCCACCAGAGTCCTCTGTCCATGGGATTTTCCAGGCAAGAGTACTGGAGTGGGGTGCCATTGCCTTCTCCGATATACGGTTGAGATAGACTTAAAAATAAGAACTTGCATAATATAGATACAACCAACTATTTTCTTTACATTTACTAAGCACCATTTTAAAGTGACATGAAAAATCTACATGTCTTTTTACAACTTTATTCAAATTAAAACATTCAAAATGGGAATGTAAGATCTCTTAGAAGGCAGAGCTTTCTTTTTTCAATCAAAATAGCAGTTTCAAAATCAGTATTGAGAGAATTTTTTGAAACAGAGATACATTTTAGGCTCAGTCAACAATGGGAGACTGATCTGATAATATGAATGCACAAAAATGGGTTTTAAGTAATTCTCACTCCTAAACTTAAAGATAAAAGCTTAAGCCTGCTTGTATCACGACACAAAATATAAGATGCAGTTTACAAAATAAAAGCTCACAGTTAGTTATGACCAAAAACAAGCTAAAACCACAACCCAAATTCTTCTCCAGGGTCCCAATGACCTTAAGTCAGTCTGGAAGGAATCTCTACATCTGAGGATTTGCTGTCTAAACAAAGAGAGGCACTGCGGACCGGCCGGGGCCAAGCATAAACAGGCTCCGCCCGGGCCAAACTGGGACCGCGGAATCGAGACGGCCCAGCCTCGGCGGGCCCTCCCGCGGCGGGCGACGGTGCCTGCGGGCGGGCGGTCACCTAGGCCCTGGACAACCCGAACCCTGCGCCGGCCACAGCCGCGGCCCCGACCCGGGGAAAGCATCTCTCGCCCGTCCACGCTCTACCCTGCCCTACCCTGCGGGGGAGGCTCTGCGGTTCCGCAAACGCCGCTGAGGCCGGGAAGGAAAGACACCTGGGAACCCGGGGCCGGAGGAGGGCCGGGGGCGCCTGGGCAGAGGAGGAAGCCAGCGCGCGCCAGGGACGCGGAGAAACCGCAGGCTCTCAGGGCCGGGGCCGCAGCCAGAACGACCCGAGAGCAGCCTCACCCCGCGAACCGCGGGACCCCCCGACGCACCCAGAAGAGGCAGGAGGACGCAGCGGTCCGGGCGCCGAGTCACAGCCGAGTTGGGGGTCCTCCCGGTCCGGAGGACTGGGCGGCAGCGGCGGCGGCGGCGGGGGCGGTCCCGCACAGAGGAGACGTTGAGGACGGAATAGGCTGGAGGAACCCGGAGCGGCAGCGGCGGAATGACAGGAGTGCCGGTCACGTGAGACGGAGCACGTGACCTCGCGGAAGGTGGAAGCCGGGAGGGCCCAAAACGGCTCCCGGAGCGCCCTTCGCTTACGAGGCATGCAGGGACTCTCCCCACCCGGACACCCGGCAGTCCCCGGGACAGGGCCGGTGGGCGCCAGAAGCGAAGAACTGGGCCAAACCTCATTGATCACTATCGTAACCGTCATTCCGAAAAGGTTAATTTAGAGCTTTGAAGTCGGTTAACTTTCACTTGGATTTGACAAATCAGCGAATCAGGTGTTCTTAAAACGAGTCTCAGTTATGAAACATATGCTGAGACATAGATCCCAAATGTCAGATTTTTACTGTGTTCTCAGAGTTGGGCAACCATCACTGCAGTCAGTGTTGTAACATTCTCATCGCCCCAAAGAGAAACCTCTTACTCTTTAGCCATCATTCTCCATCTCTCCCCAAACCTTCTTGCCCTAGGCAGCCGCTCCTCTATGTATCTAAGGACTGGCCGATTCTGGACATCTTAGGAGTGGCAGTATACAACATGTGATATTTTGTGATTGGCTTCTCTCACTTCATATATGTTCAAGGCTCATTCGTGTGTCAGTACATATCAGTACTTCATTCCTTTTTACAGCTGAATAAATATTCCATTGTGCGGGTGTACCTTTGTCTACCTTTCACTAGTTAATGGGCATGTGGGTTGATTTACATACTGGACACTTGCATGCAAGTGTTTGGTAAACATGTTTCACTTCTCTGGCTTCAGCGGATATCTACAAGGGAACTGCTACATTGAATGGTAACCCTGTTTTCCAAAGGGAAGGTATCACTTTACACTCCCCCCCAGCAGTGTGTGAGGGTGCCAGTGCTTGACATCCTCACTAAAGCTTGTCATTGTCTGTCTTTTTGATTAAATCCTACCTACTGGTATCTCCTTGGTGATTTTGACTTGGATGTCCCCAGTTGCTAAAGATGGTGAGCATCTTTTCATATGTTTTTTGGCCATTTGCACGTCTTCTTTTGAGAAACGTCTATTTACAAATTCACCCATTTCTAGTTGTTTTTTTTAAAGAGCTCTTTATATATTCTGGATATAAGTCCCTTATTATGTATGTATGATTTGCCATATTTTACCCTATTTTGTGGGTATCTTTTCACTCTTTTGATGATGTCCTTTGAAAAACAAAAGGTTTTCATTTTGATGAAATCCAGTTTGCCTGTTTTTTCTTTTGTCACTTGCACTTTTGATATTATGTCTAAGAAGGCTTTGCCTAATCTGAGATCACAAGTATTTTCTCCTAAGTTTTCTTTTAAAAGTTTTATAAACCAACAAAAACCTATTGTATAGCACATGGAACTCTGTTCAATGTTATTTGCCAGCCTGGATGGGAAGGGGATTTCGGGGAGAATGGATACATGTATATGTATGGCTGAGTCTCTTCACTGTTCACCTGAAACTATCACAACATTGTTAATACAATGTTGTTAATACATTATTATTAATATTGTTAATACAATAATTGGCTATACCCCAATACAAAATGTTTTTGCTGTTAAAAAATAAAAGTAAAAACATTAAAAATATATTGGAAAATAAAAAAAAAATAAAGCAAATTTCATCAGAGTAGGAAAAAAATAAATAAAAGTTTTATAGTCTTAACTCTTAAATTTGGGTCTATGATTCGAGTTAATTTTTTAACATGATGTGAGGTCCAACTTATGTTAGTTTTATATATCCATTTTGGGGGCCTGGGACTATGTTATGAGAGGAAGTTTCTTCAGTTCATAGTCCCCAGCAATGCATACCTGGGGTCCTTACCTCTGTACCCCTCCAGACCCAGCAGAAGCTACCTGGGCCTTAGATACCTTTGACCAAGGATCAAACCCAGGCCCCCGGCAGTGGAAGCGCAGAGACTTAACCACTGGACCACCAGGAAAAGTCCAATAATCTGATATTTATAAAGCACTTTACAAAAAGGAAGTATGATGTAGAAGCCAAGTTTTGACTTCATGGTTAGATGACTATCGCATAAGGAAATGACTTCAATTAATTCTGTGCTGTGCTGTGCTTAGTCGCTCAGTTGTGTCCAACTCTTTGTGACCCCATGGACAGTAGCCCACTAGGTTCTTCTGTCCATGGGAATTCTCCAGAAAGAACACTGGAGTGGTTTTCCATGACCTCCTCCAGGGGATCTTCCCAAACTAGAGATCAAACCCAGGTCTCCTGCACTGCAAGTGGATTCTTTACCATCTGAGCCACCAGGGAAGTCCTCAATTAATTCTACATGACATAAATAAAAAGTAATAATCCTTGAAGTGAAGTGTGGTTATGAGTGTAGCAAGCATTTCCAGCCACAAAGCCAACTGCTACTAGAAGAACCTTTTAAGAGACCGAGATAAAGTGGCTCCTCTGCCTCTCGAGAGTATGGTCCAAATTTTTCACATATCACACACTACAAACGCAGAATATTACCACATGATCTATTTCCTTTATCATGATATACTAAGCAATATATCACTTGAATCATTTCTTTCAGTTTTTATCTAGCATTAAATTTGAATTAGGAGTATGTTGCTACCTGTAGAGATGAAGAGCCTGGTAGGCTACAATCCGTGGAGTCACAGAGAGTCAGACACGACTGAGCAACTTCACTTTCACTTCACTTGCAACCTGTAGAGGGCAGTCAGAACATACCTAGACTCTCAAACTCAGAGGCTCATCCTGGAATAGAGCCCACGGACCGTGGATAAACTGCTGACCCACAACACAGATAATCCTCTTGCTTTGACGGATGCGACTTTACAGGGAGGCCCCCAGCAGACTAAGTGATGGCCCAGCACCACCCAAAGGAAGAGAAATAGAGTGGACCCTGGGCTGGTGTTGTTAAAATCAAGCTACAGGACTCATTTGAGGCTTTATTGTAAAAACATGCCCAGGCTTTCCCAAGACAACCAACAGGGCCACCAGAAACATTTCTCCAGACCATCGAGGCGGATACAATTTCTGCCTCCGCCGTGGACTGAGGCATATAATGTGAACGTTCACCAAACCGTGGAAAATGAAGGATGTGCCACAGCCATGCACAATGTCAAGGTAAGACCATCTCCCCAGTCCGTGACCGTTCTTGGCAAGGAAAAGGTTTATCCAGAAAGAATATAAAACCATAAGCAAGCTTTAGTGTCAGCGCTCACTTTACCTTATTGATGATTTATCAAAAAGGCTTCCAAACTAAACCCAAGAGAAAAACTCGAACTTAGATAACAACCTGATTCATCCAGTTTTCTCCAACCTAAACAGCTTCCCTTTACAATGGCAAATGACTACATTTTGTTTGTTTGTTTCAGGAAGTATTGTCTTAAAAAGCAGAAAACCTAGACATAGATTTCTATGGCTACTATCAGTGTTTAGATATTCTGACATAAAAGTTATATCCCATGTAGTAATGAAAAAAATATGGGCTTCCCTCGTGGCTCAGTCAGTAAAGAATCCACCCGCAATGCAGGAGATGTAAGATACCCGGGTTCAGTCCCTGGGTTGGGAAGATACCCTGGAGAAAGAAACCACAACCCACTCTAGTATTGTTGCCTGGAAACTCCCATCGACAGAGGAGCCTGGCAGGCTACAGTCCATGGGGTTGCAAGAGTTGGACACAACTGAGTGATTAAAACACCACCAATGAAAAAGTGTAGATTGCTTTCCACCAAAATTGCTTGAGGGAAAAAAAAATTTGGTAAAACTAATACAGGCATGAAAGACCATTTAGGAACTAAGGGTGTTTTTCCTAAAGTCATAGTTTCCTAGCTGAATTTCTTAAGCATGAATTTCTATCACCAGACAACGTGATTTCCCCAAAGAGTAACCACTTTCCTACTCAGCGTTGTGTGTATCTTTGCAGAAAGTACAGTTTAAGTCTGTCAATCCTCTTAACTATTAATAGAAGCACGTCTTAAAAGGCTATTTGGTGTGGAGGGGAATGGACATGTGTCAATGCCTGTGACAAATAATGATCAGAGCTCAGAAGAAATGCTGATAAATTCTACAACTGAAGACCTGTCCAGATTCTGCAGCACTAGAAACTGCCTGTGCCTTGGCTCATATCCTCACAATAATCATGTATTTGCAGATTCTAATTATCCAGATCTGCCCTTTCCCCAGAGATTTTTGTTTTATCTTTTGACTGCACCATACAGCATATGGGATCTAAGTTCCCAGACCAGGAATGGAACCCAGGCCCCCCACATTGGTAGCATGGAGTTTTAACCATTGGAAAACCAAGGAAGTTCCTCCCTGGTGTTATTTTAACCAACTGGCACAAGGAGAAGTTGTTTGTTTGTTAAGTCATTGGGAAGCTTTTTCAATAGGAAGGTAGTTGATTTCAGTGGTTCAATAGGAAGGTACATTTGATTTCAGTGGTTACACAAACCTCCACATGTGTTAAAATTGCATAGAACTACACTCACCTGTAGGGCTTCCCATGTGACTCAGTGGTAAAGAATTCACCTGCCAATGCAGGAGATGCGGGTTCCATTCCTGGGTCAGGAAGATCCCCTGGAGAAGAAAATGGCAACCCCTCCCCACCACACGCACACATGAGTGCATACAAACTTATGAAATCTGAATGAGCTCTTAGAATTATACCAATGTGTCTCCTGGCTTTGATGTTGTACAACTTATGAAGTTTCCATTGGGTGGAACTGCGTGAAAAGTGTGCGGGACCACTGTATGTACATTCTTTTGTGAAACTTCCAGTGAATCTATAATAATTTCAGAATTAAATGTGTAAAAAAAAAAAAAGCCTTCCAAAGGCAGGTTAGACTGAAAATAACAATTCATTTGTGTTGCATAAATATGTTGTCTACTGTGGTTCTTCCTGTTGTTCTTTTTTATTTGGATTCTTAACCGATTTAATTAGGTAAGAAATACTGAGGTAGTCAAACCTGTTTTAGAGATGAGAAAGCATGTTTGTAAAAACCACTGTTACATGCCTATAGTCAGCTAAGTGGTGATTCGAACCCAGGTTTTTTCTGACGCTGACTTCGTTACTAAGTCGATAGATTCTGGCTGTGCTTTAGAAGCAGGCTGTAATTTCTCAGGCTGGAAGCCAGCATCCTCAGTAGTGATTTATCTGTGCATTCTCCCCAAAGAGCCCAACAAAACTGCTAATTTACTACAAAATAAATTAACATCTTTCCACCTACACATGTACACACACAGACACACACTGATGAACTTGGCTTCATCGGGTTTAGTTTTTCTCCACCAGGATTTCTGCTTCCTTCCATTCAGAGCACAGAGACCAAGTGGGAGACGGGGTGCTCCCTGGACCGGGCACTCTTTTTAGTGATAAAAGTGAGAGAGAGGAAACTTTACAGCCACGCTGGTGAGCAGTTATCTACCCATCCATCTGTCAATACAGATAGATGCATACACATGTGTGCATTCTTTCCCAATAATAAAAGTGATCAGAGCTTAGACCAGAAAATTTTCTACATAAAATTATTTTCAACGTCATTTTAATTGCTGTCCCTCTGAGAGTGCAGACTTTTAGGTGCTCTCCTGGTGCAGGTGTGTGACCCCTTGAGAAGCCCATCAAAGCCCTTACTGTGAGACATTACACACTGAAAGGGGAGAGATAAACTTCAAGGCCCCCAAAGGTACCTACCAAGACAAGGGAGCTTTTTATGGCAAATACAGGGAGCAGAAAGAAGAAAGGAAAAATCTCTTAGCAAGAAAGGAATTATGCTTCCAATATCCAGCACCATATACATATACATCGATGTATTCAGAAGACAAAGTTATCCTGTCCTGTCTCCAGTTGTGAAAGAGCGAGTTCCCCAAGGACAGAGTTGGTTCTTACCTTTTGCAAAGGCCCTCTGAAAAGAATTCTGTAGTAATTAACAACTGAGAGGCTCACAAACTTGCCTAAGGAAAGGCTCATCTGGAAGTCTGTCCTGGTTACATCCTCCATCCTTGGCGAGCAATCCTCAGGTCCCCCTGCAGGTGATTCCAGGTGAGCAGGAGGAGGGTTCCCCAGGCTCCGGACCCAGGGACTCTGAGTTCTCAGTGACCATAGCTACATTGTCTTCCTTTTACAGGGACCATAACAAAGCCCGTGGTGTCGTCTTTAGAAACGTGTAAAGAGTTCTCCTGCTGCTCAGTTTCTGGCTCACAGAAGCCAGGTCAGTGGTGTGGCATTAAGAGCAAAACTATGGGGATCTTCCCTGGTGGCTCAGTGGTAAAGAATCCCCCTGCAATGCAGGAGATGCAGGTTCAATCCCTGGGTTGGGAAGATACCCAAGAAAAGGGAATGGCTACCCACTGCAGTATTCATGCCTGGAGAATCCCACGGACAGAGGAGCCCAGTGGCCTACAGTGCAGAGAGTCACAAAGAGTCGGGCACAACTGAGTGACTTTCACTTTCAAGAGCAAAACTGTTGGGGACTTCTCTGGCAGTCCAGTGGTTAAGACTCCTTGCTCCCAAAGCTGGGGGCTCAAGTTCAACCCCTGGTCAGAGAACTAAGATCCCACATGGTGCATGGTGCTGCAAAAAAAAAAAAAGAGCAAAACTATTTTCAGCCTGTTAGAAAGAGTAGTGTTATCACCCTAGAGTTTTAGATAGTTAATCTGGACTCTATCTTAACTTGATGAAGCATCTAAGATACCAGCTTATGCCTTTCACCGTAATCAATGAAATAGTGATCAGTTTTCAATTTCAAAGTGAATGGCTGGGAAGCGGTATAAATTAGGAGTCTGGGATTAACAGATACACACCTAGCACAGGGAACTCTACTCAATATCTTGTTATGGAAAAGAATCTGAAAAAGAATGTATATACATGTATACAGAACTGAATCACTTTGCTATACACCTGAAACTAACATTATATTGTAAATCAACTGTATTTCAATTTTAAAAGAATGCATACCTTTAAAACATACATATATATATATATATATATAAAATACAGGCATAAAAAAATGTACAATTATAATCTGTACTTTTCAATTGACCCGAAAAAGTCAGTCCTCTGAGGTTAAAGAGTTGGGTCATTAACTGTTTTCCATTAATTATCATCAAGGAGGCTGCTGGGAAAATGCAATTCTCTCCTCCACTGGGAATATTATGGAAAAGCCAACTGTTTGCTTCCTAAAACCCAGTGTCAGCCTCTCCATTCTCCACAGTGGAAGTAAAGATTTTTCTACTCTGAAAATAATAGTGTACAGAAAAGACCCACATCAGTCCTATTCTTCAACATTTTAGATAAAAATTTTTAAATAAAGTTTTGGTCATGTTTACAATTTTTTTAATGCTTACATAATTGTCTTTCAGAGTTTTACATTAAAGGTTGGGTTTTCTTTGTTCTCAAGGTTGAGAAGTATCAAAGAAAAGGGAGGAATTCTAATGGAGCAGGACACCCCCTCCCCCCACCCCGCCCCCAACTGTGGGTCTTTGGGAAGCAGGGACAGGCCTTCAGTCCTTCCCTCTGCTGTAGCTTCTCCCTGCATATAGCCCATTTCCTGAGTTGTTTTACAGATGTAAAAACCCTCCATCAAATGGAAGATGTTGACTACTTGAGGACCGTGAGCACACAGCCCCAGGCCTTCTGGAGCCTATGGACTGATTTTGTGAGCCTGTGACCCTGTGACACCTCCTGTGACCTTACCATCAGCCCAATCAGAGAATTGCACACCAGCTCATCTCACACCCTGCCACCCAACACCTGCTCCCAGCAACCTGGCTTTTAAAAATGCTTTGCTGAAACCCTCCTGGGAGCTCAGGTCATGAGCTTTTCAGGGCATGAGCAACGCGTCTCCTTGCAGGACCCTGTAGTAAACCTTGCTCTGCTCCAAAAAAAAAAAAAAAATTGGGTTTTCCCACTGGGTTATATTTTAGAGGCAAACGTCTCCACCAGTGCCACCAGGTGGCTTGTTTTAGCAAAGGTAGACAGCATTTTAACAGGTTTCTTCACTCCTCTGAAGTTTTTTACGAATGAGAATCAAGAGTGTATTGCATTATGTAGTTTTCTAACTTAGCCTGAGTTTGCTTTTGTTCTTGAGAATGTAAATCTAGAGTTTCTGAACACATGAACAAATGACAGTGATTCTAAAATCAATGGCTTTGTAGGGCTTCCTGTCTTTACCCATCACACCAGACTCAGGGCACAAGATAAGAAGCCTCTTATTCCTTGGTGTCTCAGGATTCTCAAACATGTCTTCACTTCCCGGGTGCTGTGATAGAAGCCACACAGGGCTTCTCTGCAGGCTGGGAGGCATCATAGCCTGGAGTTAGAAACTTTACAGAATGGCTTTATAATTATTGCATTTAAATTGACTGAAGAAAGTAATTTTAAAATGTAGCAACTCTTTTGAAAGATAATAGTTTAAACCTTGGAATATATTCAGATATTCAAGAGTAAAACCCAAATTATGGACTATGTAATTTAACTTGACATTAGTGATGTAACCAAATATGTTTTTCCAAAGGAATATATTTTGATTATGTGAGGCTGAATTTTCAGCATTAAAAATCACCAGGATTTATTCTCAAGTAGGGCTTCCTAGTGGCTCAGCAGTAAAGAATACCCCTGTAGGGCTTCCTAGTGGCTCAGCAGTAAAGAATACGCCTGCCAATGCAAGAGATGCAAGTTCAATACCTGAGTCAGGAAGGTCCCCTGGAGAAGGAAATAGCAACCCACTCCAGTATTCTTGCCTGGAGAATCCCACAGACAGAGGAACCTGGCAGGCTACAGTCCATAGCGTCGCAAAGAATCAGACATGACGGAGCATAGCAACACAGCAGTTCTCAAATAAGAGACAATTTCAAGAACTATTATTCAAAAACAGACTGAGGAATGATTTAAATATCATAAGTCTAGTCTCAACATGTGTTTGCAGCTGCCTGTTCAGATTGCACCTGACTGGAGGATAAAAGGAAATGGCAGGAGCTGGCACCTCAGGAACCTGACCCCAGGGGTCTGTGGAAGAGTCTGCTCGCCAAGTCCTCACTGCCAGTTCCCAGGAGAGTCGAGTCCAGTGGGGTCTGGTACCCACCCCTGGATCAAGCCGGTCCTGGCAGTCCTGTGGGCTGTGAGACAACCTTAAACAGTTGTCCAGCACACATTTTGAGCGACTGTAACTTTGAACCAGTGTGTGGCCTTCCCAGGACACCCAGGTACTCGAAGGAGACAGACTTGCTTTCAGTGTTTGAGTTCTAGCATCTTTCTATCCATTGTGTGTGCTCAGTCGTGTCCTACTCTTTGTGACTCCATCAGCTGTCAGCTGTCAGGCTCCTCTGCCCATGGAATATCCCAGGCAAGAGTACCGGAGTGGATGGTGAAGGCTTCATGTGACCCTCTCTGCTGTCTTGAGTCAGACCAGATGGATCCAGTGTGGGTCACCTAACCACCCAGATTCACGGAGACATGACTGTTTTTACCTCTAAGTTATCAGGAAAGGTTGCTGGAGGTGATGTAAAAAAAAAAAAAAGTCGAGCAAAATAGGACCACATGGAATGAATAAAACATTAGATCAGATCAGATCAGTCACTCAGTCATGTCCTACTCTTTGCGACCCCATGAATCGCAGCACGCCAGGCCTCCCTGTTCATCACCAACTCCCGGAGTTCACTCAGACTCAAACCCATCGAGTCAGTGATGCCATCCAGCCATCTCATCTTCTGTCGTCCCCTTCTCCTCCTGCCCCCAATCCCTCCCAGCATCAGAGTCTTTTCCAATGAGTCATCTCTTCTCATGAGGTGGCCAAAGTACTGGAGTTTTAGCTTTAGCATCATTCCTTCCAAAGAAATCCCAGGGCTGATCTCCTTCAGAATGGACTGGTTGGATCTCCTTGCAGTCCAAGGGACTCTCAAGAGTCTTCTCCAACACCACAGTTCAAAAGCATCAATTTTTCGGCGCTCAGCCTTCTTCACAGTCCAACTCTCACATCCATACATGACCACAGGAAAAACCATAGCCTTGACTAGACGAACCTTTGTTGGCAAAGTAATGTCTCTGCTTTTCAATATGCTATCTAGGTTGGTCATAGCTTTCCTTCCAAGGAGTAAGCGTCTTTTAATTTCATGGCTTCAGTCACCATCTGCAGTGATTTTGGAGCCCAGAAAAATAAAGTCAGCCACTGTTTCCCCATCTATTTCCAATAAAGTGATGAGACCAGATGCCATGATCTTCGTTTTCTGAATGTTGAGCTTTAAGCCAACTTTTTCACTCTCCTCTTTCACTTTCATCAAGAGGCTTTTGAGTTCCTCTTCACTTTCTGCCATAAGGGTGGTGTCATCTGCATATCTGAGGTGATTGATATTTCTCCCAGCAATCTTGATTCCAGTTTGTGTTTCTTCCAGTCCAGGGTTTCTCATGATATACTCTGCATATAAGTTAAATAAACAGGGTGACAATATACAGCCTTGACGAACTCCTTTCCCTATTTGGAACCAATCTGTTGTTTCATGTCCAGTTCTAACTCTTGCTTCCTGACCTGCATACAAATTTCTCAAGAGGCAGATCAGGTGGTCTGGTATTCCCATCTCTTTCAGAATTTTCCACAGAAAGAAATGGTCCAAGCATCTGATATTAGCAATTTCACACCACCTTTCCCAATTGTGTAGTAAGTCTACTCTCTCTGCTTCTGCAAGCTGCATATATGTAAGTCTTTTGTCTGTGACCGTTTGCCGGAAAAGCCGTGTGTGTGAAGGAGATGTTTTTTTTTTTTGAAGTTTTCAGTGGAAAGCTCAGAGTGTTGCCACCCGTGCCATCGTAGGAGGATATGTACTTAATTACGTAGATGCTTTCACGTAATTAAGTACATACGTGCAATTAAGTACATGCAGAACAAGTTTGCTGGATTTATAAGCATATTAATCAGGAACTAAGAGCCATGTCCTAACACTGCCTTTTTTCTGTTTTTGTCTTTTCCTAAAAATAGCTGCAAACTGTTTTTAACAACTCACTAGTGTCATCAAGGTCTCCCCTTTCCCAGGGTTCCAGCCCCAGACCTGTCCACCATGTTTTGGCCCCGGGGAAAGCCCAGGCTTTGGGGGCCCCTCTTCACCCCTCATGCATCCTGATAACACAGAGGGAGGCAGGTGAGGAGGGGAGGACATGAGGCAAGGAAGCTAAGAAGGTCTCCCAGGCACCACGGCCATTAGCCTGTGCCAATCCCTCACCTCAAACCTTCCCCAACACCCCCAGTCACACCTGGGGCACCTCATCCTCTCACTCTGGCCTGACTTCTCCCATTAGGAAAGAAAATAAAGTTCAAGTTGATTTGGTGCTTAGATGTGTTGTTGTTGTTCAGTTGCTAAGTCGTGTCCAACTCTTTGCGACCCCATGGCCTGCAGCATGCCAGGCTCCCTGTCCTTCACGATCTCCTGGAGTTTGCTCATCTAAGTTTACTTAGATATGAATGAACTAATATATTGTTCCCATCACAAAATGTGCATGGACTGCTAATATTAGGTCCACAAGTGTGAAGTCCCAATAGCATAATCTGGGGCAAATAAAACCTGAGCATGAGAGAGACCTGGTGTGTGTGGCTGTTTCTGGTGCCTCCCCCGAAGCCATGCTGCAGCCTGGTCCAGCCCCAAACCCATCAGGCACCAGATTCTACCTCTGGTTACAAAGAAGCCGGCCGCCCTGCATCATCCCTTCACTTCAGAACCTCCTGTGTTCTGCACAGTCTTGACCAAAGGCCAGGAGAACTCTGCTGGGCTCACCTGTCAGAAACAGGCTCTCTTTTTCCATGCTGCTGCTGCTAAGTCGCTTCAGTCGTGTCCGACTCTGTGCGACCCCATGAACTGCAGCCTACCAGGCTTCTCCGTCCCTGGGATTCTCCAGGCAAGAACACTGGTGTGGGTTGCCATTTCCTTCTCCAATGCATGAAAGTGGAAAGTGAAAGTGAAGTCGCTCAGTTGTGTCTGACTCAGCGACCCCACGGACTGCAGCCTACCAGGCTCCTCCATCCATGGGATTTTCCGGGCAACAGTACTGGAGTGGGATGCCATTGCCTTCTCCCTCTTTTTCCATAAGTGACATCAAAAAAGGGAAAAAATAGAGTGCCTTTGGATTGTAGGTAATCATGGAAGCAGAAAGCTGACTGCATTTTCAAATGCCTTCTTGCTGAGTCAGGATTCAGCACTCAGCTGCTCTCTTGGCACCCAGCCCTCCATCGCAGGCACAGATGCAGTGACCACACTGAGGATCCCAACAGCAGGATGGCTCTGCTCTGTTTTGTAAAAGACTGAAGGGAGTGAGGAACGGTGAATGGCGGAAATTCAAGCGGTTGCAGGATCTCAAGCTAGTGAAACTTGAGGCTCCAGTGTATTAATAACTAATTGGAGTCTGATAAATTGAAGACCTCCTTATCCCAGCCACAGGTGTCCCGTTCTGTGCATCCTAGCCAGGGCCAAGCTGCCACCAGAGTGAGGACCTAAAGCAGTGTCTTTGGAACGGCAGGAATGGGGTTTGAATTCAGGCCCAAGTTAGCTTTAATTCTCTGAGTTTTACCATCTATAAAATCAAGACAGTAATACCTGCCAGATAGAATTTCATTTGGTTCTTTTTTTATCAGATACTTTGAATTTTAAAAAAACAACCTGTACCCAAGGATCTAGGTTTCCTATTAGCCCTGTCATCCTGGTAAACTCCCCAGACCCACGTGTTTGATTTGTAGCCCATTTGATGGACAGAGAAGCCCGGCAGACTACAGTCTATGGGGTCTCCAAGAGCTGGACACAACTGAGCACGCAGGCACACAGTCTCCAATAACCAGGTGTTAACCTGGTTATTTCCTCCTACAAAATGGGCTTCCACCTGCTGGGCACATTGTAAGTCAACACTGATTGGCTGATGGATTAGTAAATAGAATTGCATTATTGCTGTGCTTCCTGAGACCCTAATCAGAGATGTTTTCTCTTGACCTCTTTAACTTGTTGTTCAGCTGCTGTTGTGTCCGACTCTGTAACCCCATGGACTGCAGCACACCAGATTTCCCTGTCCTTTACTGTCTCCTGGGGTTTGCTCAAACTCATGTCCTTTGATTCGGTAATGCCATCCAACCATCTCGCCCTCTGTCGCCTCTTTCTCCTCTTGTCTTCAATCTTTCCCAGCATCCGAGTCTTTTCCAATGAATCGGCTCTTCACATCAGGTGAGGTCACTGTTAAAATCTTTCTTCAGCCAATGTCTCATGTCCCGAGGGAAATTAATGATAGTTACAAATCCTGACTGGCCCCAAGATGTATCATTTCAAATAGGTGCCAACCTCCAGCTTCCTCAAGAAAAACAGTCTTTTTAAAATGCTGGGTAAAGCCATCCAGTGAGTCCAACTGAAAGAAATCAGGGCCAGCTGACAAGTTCTCAGGCAGCCAGGCAGCCAGGCGGAGAGGGAGGGAGCCCGTGCAGCCTGAGTGAGGCTCACACAAAACCCGGTTCACAAGGAACCAGTGGGGAAGCACAAGCGCAAGCAGTCTTCCCGGCCGTCACAGACTGTCCACTTTGGACGGAACAATGGCAGCTTTTGTTCTTGCCGTCCTGTTTGTTGGCTTTCGTGTCCTCAGCTGTGACACTGGTGGATCCGGCCTGATTGATGGGGACAAATGAAGTGCAGGCTCTGGCTCGTGTTCCCTTCTGCATCAGGCCTTCTCCAAACACTCATTTCATAAACTCATATCCTTGAGGTGTGTGCAGGGAATTGGGACTGCTTCTATACTATTGTTTCTGGTCTTCTGCAATTTAAGAAGACGTGAGACACATCTGCAAGGAGATCCAACCAGTCCACTCTAAAGGAGATCAGCCCTGGGTGTACTTTGGAAGGAATAATGCTAAAGCAGAAACTCCAGTACTTTGGCCACCTCATGCGAAGAGTTGACTCATTGGAAAAGACCCTGATGCTGGGAGGGATTGGGGGCAGGAGGAAAAGGGGACGACAGACGATGAGATGGCTGGATGGCATCACCGACTCGATGGACATGAGTTTGAGTGAACTCTGGGAGATGGTGATGGACAGGGAGGCCTGGTGTGCTTCGATTCATGGGGCCACAAAGAGTCGGACATAACTGAGCGACTGAACTGAACTGAACTGAGACACATCCTTGATAAGTTAAACACCATGTCTTTTGTAAGATCTTCTTGTTACAAAAAACATCAAATATACCTAAAAGCAGAGAAAAATAGCATGATAAAACCCTAAGTGTCCATTCCCCATGAGCTTCCCAGATGGCTCAGTGGTATAGAATTTGCTGGCAGTACAGGGGACATGGGTTAGATCCCTGGGTCGGGAAGATCCCCTGGAGGAGAAAATGGCAACCCACTCCAGTATGCTTGCCAGGAGATTCCCACGAACAGAGAAGCCTGGCGGACTACAGTCCATAGGGTCACAAAGAGTCAGACACGACTATAGCAACTTAGCGACTAAACAGCAACCAATTACCCAGCCTCCACAATCATCAAACTCAAGTCATGTCATTCCCAAGTTCATTCATTTGGGAAAAAATGTGGATACACATTCCATCCCAGGATGGCTTTAGGTTTTGGAGACACAGGTCTGAGTAAGGCACAGTTCTGACATACACTGGGCTTGGAGACTCAGGGGAAATGAACAGTCAGTGTTACAACACAGGGCAGGAAGTGCTGTGGTCAGAGAAAGCAGACAGGCCGCTCACCCATCCTGGGCGAGATCCCAAGGAAATGGCATCTAAGGTGAGTGGGAGATGGCCCTTGGAGAGAAAAGGAGGCCTCCATGGGGAAAGGGGTGGGACTGCAGTAGAGGCAACAGTCTATACAAAGAACAGGAATGTGAATGAACAAGGGGATTTTAGGAACTGAAGGAATCTTAAAATGATTGGAACTTTGAGTATAAAAGAACAGTGAGAAACTTGGGTGAATCAGCAGAGTACCAACAAATCAGGAAAGGTCTTCTATGCCCCACTGAGTCCTGCAGAGACACCAGGAGCCACTGAATGGTTAGATGGAGAGAGTAACATGATCACATTTGCCAGCAGAGAGATCACCCCTCATGCAAGGTGGGAGTGGATTAGACTGGACAGAAGCTCAGTGTAGATGTCAAGGTGGGACCTGTGAAGGAGGTAGCTTTAATTTAATTAATGAGCCGGGCAGTCCCATGGGGAATGCTGAAGTGCACAGTTGGGAGGGCCTCAAGCTCTAGAGCTTCCTCTGTGGATTCTGCTCTGCATTTCCACTTTAAAAAAAAATTTTGATGTGCACCATTTTTTAAATCATTACTGAATTTGTTACAATATTTCTTCTGCTTTATGTTTTGTTTTTTTGGCTCAGAGCCATGTGGGATCTTTTCTCCCAGACCAGGGATCAAATTCTCACCCCCTGCACTCTTAACCCTTGCACCACCAGAGAAGTCCCTGGGTCTCCACTATAAGGCAGGGCCAAGGTTTGGGTCTGGGGTTAGTGTTATGTGTGTTTAGGATTCAAATGACAATGGCATTGGACACTTAATATACACATACACACTGGTCTGATATTTTGGCCACCTGATGCGAAGAGTCAACTCATTAGAAAAGACCCTGATGCTGGGAAAGATTGAGAGCAGGAGGAGGAGGGGGCGACAGAGGATGAGATGGTTGGATGGCATCACCGACTCGATGGACATGAGTTTGAGAAAACTCCAGAAAATAGTGAAGGACAGGAAGCTTGGGGTGTTGCAGTCCATGCGGTCACAAAGAGCTGGACATGACTTGGAGACTAAAAGAACAACAGCACAGTGAAGAAAGAGAATACTGCTGATCGTGAGCGTCTCTGTCACCCGCACCAGTCAAGCTTGCACTGGTCTCCACCAGCTCTTAGGGTTTTAACAAAAGAGTTTTTCATTTCTTGAAGTTACTGACATCAAACCTTGAAAAGTCTTGGAATTAAATATCACAATATAAATCCTTTTTTTAATTTATTTTTTTATTGAAGGGTAATTGCTTTACAGAATTTTATATAAATCCTTCTTGACCCGATCCTTTTATCTTCTTTTTTTTTTTTTCCTTTTATCTTCTTAAGAGAAACTTTATATGAAGTGAAAAAGAAATGCATGATTTACAAATAGACTATGGCTGTCAATCATTTTGGAAGCCTTGCCGCACTAAGACTGAAAGCTTTCTTGCAAAAAATAAATAAATAGAAACTTTGGACATCACACAGAGTCAACTATATTGAATTTCATTTCAGAATAACAATATTCTGCATTCCGTGGATTTAGCTTAACAAAGGTGTCTGACTTTTATGAGGCCAACTCTCCTAAAGCTTTGGTGTAAATCCCTTACTAACTAAATTATCAGAGGCTTCTCTGTTAGGCCCTAAAGTACTATTCCTTGCGTTGTGCTCAGTCACATCTGACTCTGCGACCCCATGGACTGTAATCCACCAGGCTCCTCTCTCCATGGGATTTCCCAGGCAAGGATACCGGAGCAAGTTGCCATTTTCTCCTCCAGGGGCTCTTCCCCGACCCAGGGATTGAATTTGCATCTCTTGCATTCCCTGCCTCTTTACTACTGAGCCACCTGGGAAGCCCCAAAATACTACTCCTTAGGTTCAGGTAAATCAGGCTATTATAGAATTTTTATTATTCTTTTAGGACCTTAGAGAACTAAGCAATTTAGTAGGGAAATAGAGAATTAACAGCCATTGATGATGAATTGACTTAGTACCTATAGAGTTGAACTCAGTCATTCAATCTCATCTGCAGGTCTGGAAGCATAACTAGTCTTGGAATCTTCACTACTCACTGAGTATGAGAAGAATGAGACATTGGAATTTTGATCACAGAGAATCAGTGTGGTCAGATGTACTTAATTACAACTGGAAACTATCATAGTCATCTGGAGACTAGGAGTCAACACCATCGCTGTCATAGATTACTGTCATTGGTGTCGGTAAATAATAAGCACATTTCCTGGATGTGGGGCCACAGAGCATTATACCCAGGAGTTGTAGGATGGGCCCCAGCTCTGCTTTTTCTTTGCAGGGGGTGGGGGTGGGGTGGGGTATGGTTGCTTTACACTGCCAATTTGGTTTCTGCTGTACAATGAAGTAAATCAACCATATATGTATACATATCCCCTCCCTCTTGGACCACCCTCCTCCCCACCTTCCCCACATCCACCCCTCTAGGTCATCACAGAGCACTGAGCTGAACTCCCTGTGTTATACAGCAGCTTCCTACTAGCTATCTATTTTACACATGGTCGTGCATAAGAGGGAGAGGGCAATGGCACCCCACTCCAGTACTCTTGCCTGGAAAATCCCATGGATGGAGGAGCCTGGTAGCTGCAGTCCATGGGGTTGTTGAGTTGGACACAACTGAGTGACTTCACTTTCACTTTTCACTTTCATGCGTTGGAGAAGGAAATGGCAACCCACTCCAGTGTTCTTGCCTGGAGAATCCCAGGGACAGGGGAGCCTGGTGAACTGCCGTCTATGGGGTTGCACAGAGTTGGACATGACTGAAGCGACTTAGCAGCAGTAGCAGCAGTGTATAAGAGAACTCACTGGTCATAGCAAACACCCTCGTCCAACAACACAAGAGAAGACTCTACACATGAACATCACCAGATGGTCAACACCAAAATCAGATTGATTATGTTCTTTGCAGCCAAAGATGGAGAAGCTCTATACAGTCAGCAAAAACAAGACTGGGAGCTGACTGTGGCTCAGATCATGAACTCCTTATTGCCAAATTCAGACTTAAATTGAAGAAAGTGGGGAAAATCACTAGACCATTCAGGTATGACCTAAATCAAATCCCTTATGACTATACAGTGGAAGTGAGAAATAGATTTAAGGGATTAGATCTGATAGAGTACCTGATGAACTATGGACTGAGGTTCGTGACATTGTACAGGAGACAGGGATCAAGACCATTCCCAAGAAAAAGAAATGCAAAAAAGCAAAATGGCGGTCTGAGGAGGCCTTACAAATAGCTGTAAAAAGAAGAGAAATGAAAAGCAAAGGAGAAAAGGAAAGATATAAGCATCTGAATGCAGAGTTCCAAAGAATAGCAGGGAGAGATAAGAAAGCCTTCTTCAGTGATCAATGCAAAGAAATAGAGGAAAACAAGAGAATGGGAAAGACTAGAGATCTCTTCAAGAAAACTAGAGATACCAAGGGGACATTTTATGCAAAGATGGGCTCAATAAAGGACAGAAATGGTATTGACCTAACAGAAGCAGAAGATATTAAGAAGAGGTGGCAAGAATATACAGGAGAACTGTACAAAAAAGATCTTCCCGACCCAGATAATCATGATGGTGTGATCACTCACACTCACCTAGAGCCAGACATCTTGGAATGTGAAGCATCACTACGAACAAGGCTAGTGGAGGTGATGGAATTCCAGTTGAGCTATTTCAAATCCTGAAAGATGATGCTGTGAAAGTGCTGCACTCAATATCTCAGCAAATTTGGAAACCCAGTAGTCACCACAGGACTGGAAGAGGTCAGTTTTCATTCCAGTCCCAAAGAAAGGCAATGCCAAAGAATTCTCAAACTACCACACAATTGTACTCATCTCACACACTAGTAAAGTAATGCTCAAAATTCTCCAAGCCAGGCTTCAGCCATCCGTGAACCATGAACTTCCAGATGTTCAAGCTGGTTTTAGAAAAGGCAGAGGAACCAGAGATCAAATTGCCAACGTCCGCTGGATCATCAATAATGCAAGAGAGTTCCAGAAAAACATCTATTTCTGCTTTATTGACTATGCCAAAGCCTTTGACTGTGTGGATCACAACAAACTGTGGAAAATTCTCAATGAGATGGGAATCCTAGACCACCTGACCTGCCTGTTGAGAAACCTATATGCAGGTCAGGAAGCAACAGTTAGAACTGGACATGGAACAACAGACTGGTTCCAAATAGGAAAAGGAATACATCAAGGCTGCATATTGTCACCTTGATTATTTAACTTAGATGCAGAGTACATCATGAAAAATGCTGGGCTGGAAGAAGCACAAGCTGGAATCAAGATTGTCGGGAGAAATATCAATCACCTCAGATATGCAGATGACACCACCCTTATGGCAGAAAGTGAAGAGAAACTAAAAAGCCTCTTGATGAAAGTGAAAGAGGAGAGTGAAAAATTTGGGTTAAAACTCAACGTTCAGAAAACGAGGATCATGGCATCCGGTCCCATCACTTTAGGCAAATAGATGGGGAAACAGCAGAAACAGTGGCTAACTTTATTTTTCTGGGCTCCAAAATCACTGCAGATGGTGACTGCAGCCATGAAATTAAAACACGATTACTCCTTGGAAGGAAAGTTATGACCAACCTAGACAGCATATTAAAAAGCAGAGACATTACTTTGTCAACAAAGGTCCATCTAGTCAAGGCTATGGTTTTTCCAGTGGTCATGTATGGATGTGAGAGTTGGGCTGTAAAGAAAGCTGAGCACTGAAGAATTGATGCTTTTGAACTGTGGTGTTGGAGAAGGCTCTTGAGAGTCCCTTGGACAGCAAGGAGATCATACCAGTCCATCCTAAAGGAGATCAGTCCTGGGTGTTCACTGGATGGACTGATGTTGAAGCTGAAACTCTAATACTTTGGCCACCTGATGCAAAGAGCTGGCTCATTTGAAAAGACCCTGATGCTGGGAAAGATTGAGGGCAGAAGAAGAAGGGGAGGACAGAGGATGAGATGGCTGGATGGCATCACAGACTCGATGGACATGGGTTTGGGTGGACTCCAGGAGTTGGTGATGGACAGGGAGGCCTGGTGTGCTGCAGTTCATGGGGTCTCAAAGAGTAGGACATGACTGAGCGACTGAACTGACTAAGTGTATATATGTCAATCCTAACCTCCCAATTCATGTTCTCTATGTCTGCACCTCTATCTGGATGCCAGACATACGTGTTTATATATGTTTTTGTTTTTCTCTATCTGACTTACTTCACTCTATATGACAGACTCATGGTCCACCCACATCTCTACAAATGACCCAATATCATTCCTTTTTACGGCCGAGTAATATTCCATTGTATATACATACTGCATCTTCTTATCTGTCAATGGCTATTTAAGTTGCTTCCATGTCCTGGCTATTGTAAACAGTGCTGCAGTGAACACTGCGGTACATGTGTTTTTTTTGAATTATGGTTTTACTTGTCCTAACAAACATCATCTAACCTCACTGCTCTGCAGTTGCCTCATTAAATAGAAGGGGGGTGGGGGCAGGGGAGTGGTGGTTAGTTAAGTAACATACATGAGAATGTTTTGAAAATGCTCAAACCTCAGGGTAAAAAGAATTCAATCTTTTTTACGATAAAAGTAAGTGTGCAAAATATAGTGGGAATTTTGTTAGGGGACTGCCTATTCCTTCTAAGGAATATTTTGTTTGGTGTATATATATTTATATATATTAAATTTTATATTATAAAATATTATATAGAATTATATTATATATAATATTCTAAGGTTTGCCAATTTTATCTTTTCAAAGAGCTAGTTATTACTGTCATTGGTATTTTTCTAATTTAGTCTCAATTTCATTTTTTTCTGCTCTAATCTTTGTTATTCCTTCTTTTTATAGATATTATGGGTTCGATTACAGACCACTATAATAAAGTGAATCACATGAAAAAAAAATTATATAATATATATAATTTTTAAGTTGTAATCATCCATAATTTAAAACTCTACTAGTGTAGACAAATGTAATTTTTATAGAGTTGGAGACTCCCAAAAAAAATCACTAAAGCTTCAAAAATGAGTTTTGAATTTTTCTTTTTAATTTTCTGATATGTAATAAAAAATTCCCTTCCTGATCTCTGGAGATATGGAATATTACAGAAGACAGAGTGCAGGCTTTAGTTTACTTTTATTTTCGTTTCTTTTCTTTTTCATCCTCTTAAATGAGCTAACAAATAAGAAAGATGGGGAAGAAGATTTTGAAGTCTTAGGACTGTGGTACATGGATCCTTTTTTCTTATTATTTACAAATGCTTTAGTTCATTTACATTTTTAACTAAAATATTCAAAATTAGAACCATGCAACCCTGCAGTTGTGAACTAATATGATTGTTGCGGTCATGGAAAAATGACTTTTTACAATGACAGAAAATTAAAATATACAGTATGGCTAAACCACAGCAAAATAAAATTAAAAAAAATAAAGTTCAGGAAAAATAGGTCAGCTCAAAAAATTAAATCTAATTTAAAATTCCACTCTGTGATTTTCATTTTAAAGACTTGCATAAATTTTTGGTAAAGAAGTAGTTTAATTCCACCATGGATGTTTCCTTTATGAAATGTACTATTTAGGGGTGAATGACATTTCTGAATTTTCCTTTTGAAGGGGGTGAGACTCTGTTCATATTGACTCTGCAGTTCAGTAAGCAACATGAACAGTTAGGAAAGCGGATTCCCCATCAAAATCAGGGATTCCCTAAAACTTCTGGAGTCCCTGGGAGCAGTCCTTTTAGGAATACAGATTCCAAGATGATTCCATTTGGAATTGTTTCTTAAACTCTTGGACTGTCATACAGAATCTGGCCTAAAAGGAAGACCGGGCTTTTCGGAGTGATCGGCACCGCCTGCGGCTGAAGGTCTCTCCTCGGATAACTTCTCGGATCGAATTTTGTGGCTGCTTTAATACTCCGTGCTCTGATCTTGCCAAAACGAGCAAAGGAAGTGGCTGGGTTTCAGCACCCGATGCCTCCAGCCTTCACACCCCCGCTAGTTGGAGAAGCCGGCGGTCCTTCGCAAGACAGGAGCCAGAACTGGGGGGAGCGGACTGCTGACCCGAGGGAAAACACCACTCTAGAGAAGAGGAAGAGGTGAACTTCTCCAGAGGCCCAAAGAAGCCGGGCTTTTATATTCTGCCTGCACATGTCTGCGGTTTCCCTCACAAGCGTCTCTGTCTGGGCTCACAGGACCGCAGCGCAATGCCTAATGAAGCGTGCAGAGGAAGGGGCGTCCAGCAACTCGGGAAGAAGGGCTGGGGCGGGAGAAGAGTCAGGTTACAGGTTCCATGTTCTCGAAAAACCACTCGAAAACCTGATCTAGAGACTCAAAATCCGGGACCCACGAAACGCCTGTGGAGCGACCTTCGGGGCCCCGGCAGCCGGGCGCGCTCTGCAGAGGTGCGCCTGCGGCTCTGGTTCTACGCTCTCCGCCGCTCTGTTTCAGCGCTTGCCCGAAGCCTGTTGGGAAGGCCGCGGGGTGGGCTTGCCAATTCCGGGTCGCCGGGAACCAGGCCTGTTTTCTCTTGACTTGCTTAGCATAGTGGCATAGGCCTGCGGCCACGGGCACCGCTCTGGAGCTGCCAAGGCCGATGGCCCACGGTCTCCGGGTGCGTCCGGTGCTAGCGGCATCCCGCCGGGATCCAGGGGCGCAGCCGCGGCCGAGCTCTCCTCCCAGCCTCCGCCCAGGGGCTGGTCGCCTGCGTCCCTCCCCGAGAGACAGACCCTGGGCGCCAAGGCCAGCTCTGGGTTCTTTCCGCATCTCTCACTTCCCTCCTCGAGTGAGCCGTTGGCGCGCGTCCAGAAGGCTCGGGGATTTCCGGGTCCAACCCCTAAAATAAACGCTGCGGAGGTCCAGAAAGTGGGGGAGGGGAGAGAAGCGTCCGCACGCGGAGAATGAAAACACTATGAGAACGACCCCGTTCTCTAGGAAAAGGTAATGAGGGAAGCTCAACAGTGAACTTGCTCGGAAATGCAAACCCAGCTCCTCTCTCGCCGGGAGCATACCAACGACCGAAGGACGAATCAGCCGGAGCGCCCGGCAGCGTCCCAGAAAGGGCCTCATGAATGAGAATGGGTTGCTAGGTTTCCTCGCTCCCTCCTGACACCCGCTTTCCACCAGAGGAAAGGAAGCAGGCCTGGCCCTGCCACTGCCGAGCGGGGACGCGCGCCAAGCCCACGCGGCCGCTCCCTCCTTCAGGACCCTGGAGAGCGGCCGCCGCGCCCCGAGGACGCGCGCCACGCCCCCGGGTCGCCCGTATTCGCTGCTTCTCGCCTCCACCTTTATTTTTCTTGGCAACCACTAGCACTTGCTTTTCACACACATTAAATTGTCTTTTCACTTTGCTTGCGGGGGCTGTTTGGATTGGCTGAGTTAGGTTCCGGTTTGTAACTTCACTAAGTGTTAGTGGACCAAGAAGCTCTGAGAGCTCCAAAAACCTGAACAAGGTGGGTGACCTGAAAGCGCCAAAGTTCAATCCCTTTACTTCGTAAATGAATTAGATGAACTCAAAGAATAAGAATTTCCGAAGGTTAGCCGTCGCGTTGGTAGCAAGGTAGAGTCCTGAGCCCCTGAGTTCTAAATTAACGTTTACCTATACATACCAAGAAAATAATAGTTTATCTTTACCTTAGCTTCTTAGATCTCCCATGCAACAAATGGAAGGTGAGAGGCCTGCCTCTCAGCTGGAGGCCTGCCTCCAGGATGTGCTGGAGGAATAAGATGGACACAGGGCGTGTGGAAAGGGGGCTGCAGATGGTGCTAAGTTCTGGTCTCTCCTGACCCCAGTACCCAGCACAACCGAAATCAAATCGCCAGTGCATTTTCCTCCAGCCTGAAGGCCCTTCAATCTCCTGCCTGTAACCAGGCCTCCCCTGAACACTTCTCACAGGCCCTGGTGACCTCATCTGTCTCTAGTAGAGCTCTGGGCACTTTGGAAGGTGGACCAAGACAGAGGGAAAGAGGCAGGATGAGAAGATGAGGCAGAGTGAGAGTTCCGAAAGTGAAGTAGATTTTCAACCAAATTCGAAAGAACCAAGAGAGGTGAACACAGACACTGCTGTGCACTGCACCTCACAGGGAACGGGTCTCATGGGAGACCCTGGGAATGTTAACAGTCCCATTCTGATGCGGTGGGTCAGGATAGGGTCTGAGATTCTGGTTTTCCAACAAGCTCCCAAGTATTATCCAAGCTGCCGGTCCAAGGACCACACCTTAAGTAGCCCTCAGTTAGAAGGGGGTGGGAGGAGAAGGCGGTGGGGCGGAGAGGGAAGAGAGGGGAGGAATGAGAGGTGGGGGAAACTAAGCAGAGTCCTTTTCCTCTTGCTCTCACCGACTTCTCTTGCACCCCCAAAGTAACGCCTCAAAATGCCGCAGACTGGCACTCTGCACTTCCTCTTCAGTCTGTAGCCGGAACCCACAGTGACCTTGTGTGGTTTTTGTCTCTCTCCTCCCCCGCCTTGCCCTGCCCGCCGGCCCCGCACAGCTCCTAGGTTCGCCCGCTGCCCCGACGCTGCTCAGCCTCCTCTCCGGCACGCTCTCCGGCTTCGCGCGCTTCTTCGCTCTCCTCCTTCGGCGACCCCCTCCCGAGGCTCCCCTGCGGCGCCGGGACTTCTCCGCCCTGATCCCCGCCCTGCCAGCCGCCGTGCTCTCGCCGGGGCACGAGGAGTGGCCGGGCCGCCTCTCGCTCCTGCTCAGGGCAGCTCTGGCACTGCCTGGCCGACCCCCAGGGGGACGTCTGCCTCGGGAAGTGGACGCCAGCGCCGGGCAGAGCTCGTCCATACCCGTGAGTACTGTGGTCTCACAGTCCGTGACCTCACCGAGACGCCCGCATCCCGGGTTCCTCTCTAACTCTGACTGACCCACTCCATGTGGGGCCAGCAAGGGGAGAGCGGGAGGGCAAGCGGGAAGGTCAGACCCGGCAGCGCAGGTTCAAGGAAAAGACGCCGGCTGCCCGCCTCACACCCCTCCCCCCAGGAGACCCTCGAGGCTGCTTTTCCGGGACCACTTTCTTCCAGAGTCTATGGAAGAGGGAGGGGTCCTCGCCCTCCGCGAGGCGGCTTCTCAAACTCTCCATCTTTACGCGTCCCTCTCCTCCGGCTACTCCAAGCCTACCCGGGACAAGCTTCAGCCCCCTCCTCGCGCTCCCACTCCCCAGCCCCCGGCTACAGCGGGCTCGGGTGGCCAGGGAGGAAATGACGTGATGTTATTTTAGGGTCAGGTCGGCTTTCAGCTTCGGGGTTTAGCACGGCCCCAGCAGTCAGACTGCGTCTCGATCCCGAGGGAGCGCCGGGGTCTTAAGGCCTCCG
This sequence comes from Bos grunniens, assembly GCF_055505025.1. NCBI lineage: Eukaryota > Metazoa > Chordata > Mammalia > Artiodactyla > Bovidae > Bos > Bos grunniens. The sequence goes on along the minus strand of NC_141178.1, from coordinate 60,461,085 downwards.
CGCCCGCAGAGCTGGGCGGCGGATTCCCCCCACCCTCCAGGTCTCCTCCTTCCTCGGATTCCAGTCAGGAGTTAGTTTTCCCCCGCTCGTCCCCGCCCGCCCCCCACTCCCCCGCCATCCAGCCAGGTGGGGCCTTCGACTCACTCGGGCGGGTGGGGAGGGGGTGAGGAACTCCTTTTCAGTATCGGGCCGTTGGAGGCTGAGGCTGCAGCCTGAGGAGGTGGGGAGCGAGCTGGGAGAAGCACTCGGGGGAAAGGAGACGGTGGGGACTGCCCTCCTGAGGCGGACAGTCCGCGGCCGGACTCTCCGGGTAGCAGCACCTGTGCGCGCGGCCCACCCCTGCGCGCACACTGGCTCCTCCTTCCCACAGCTCCATTCATAAGGTCCCACGCTCCTCCCGCACGCCGGAGTCCCACCCAGTCCCCGCGAACCCCAGCGTAAGGAATAGCCGAGGGGGTTCTTCGGCTCCCACTCTCCGTACTTCCTAATCAGGGGCTGGAGAAAGGGACCACTGTCCGGGCGTGGATGGGAACCCCCAGCTCTCGCCGCAGAGGAGCGCGCCGCCGGAGGCGAGCCCTGGGATCGTGGAGCCAGGGAGGGGGAGAGAGGGGCGGGGAGAGGCAGAGCCGAGGGAGGGAAAGAGAGAGAGAAGAGGGCGACTGGAAAGGCCGAGAGCCAAAGGCAGAGGAAAGCCAGGGAGGGCGATCGCGGGCTTAACTAGGGCTGCACTTGGAATTATAATAAAAATAAGGCACTCGCGGGACGCATGCGCACAGAGGACGGAGGCTAGCTGGCCCCAGCCACCCCTCCGGCTCTCCCGGTGGACGGAGGAACCGTGAGTACCCGCTAGCTTAGCAGCTCCTTCTCCCTTCCGGACTCGCGCTCAGACCTCGGATCCCGGAGCGGTGGGGGCCGGGCGGGGAGCGCACCGGGGCCAGGACGGCGGTGGCGGGAGCAGGCCTGAGTCAGTGCGCAGCGGGTGCCGGGCGTGGACTGTGACCGCGTTTCCAGGGTCTCCGCCGGGGAGTCCGCAGGATTCGACCCCGGTGGCCCGGCGTCAGTGAGGGGGTAGGCTACTGACACCCGAAGCGGATTTGGGAAACTTCGGGCGCCGGAGGCGGGCAGTGCGCCCAGGGGGAGAGGAAGTGGAGACTTCCACTCCAGCGGGCGCCCGCCACGGAGCCCCGGGGGTCTGACGCTGTGTTGGCCCTGAAGCTCTTGAAACCTAATGGACAGAACTGTCGGCACCCTTCGCCCGCGCCGAGGAGGTGGAGGCGGCGCGGAGGGTGTTTTACTTGCAGGAACAGCGCGGTTAGTAGCCCGCGCTCTTCGGACTGCGCTCGGAAGTTGGAACGAGTCTGGCGCCCCGGTTGCGGAGATCTGAGCGGGCCCGGGGCTGGAGTGGACCTCTGGGGCGGCGGCGCGAGGCAGGGAGTGGGCTTTGGGAGGTCGGTGGGCGCCGCGACTCCCCTCCTCGGATTGTGGGGGAGTGGGCAAGGGAGGGGTCGCGGAGGAGGTGGGGCGCCGGCGGGACTGATTGTGCGCCCAGGGCCCTACAGCGGTGGGGGCAGCGGGCTGGAAGGAGTGGGCAGCGGGTGTGGGGGGTGGTCTCGGTGCTGCGGGAGCCGACTGGGGTAGGGCCTGGGGACCCGAGTGGCTTGCGAGCCCCCGGGATTGGCCAGCGATCGGGAAAAGCCTGGGCTGCGGGCAGGGGGCGAGGCCGGGAGTGTAGCTCTGTCCCTGCGCCCCCCGCGGTTGACCGGCTGCAGGAGTGGGCGCCGAGGCCCAGCTTCAGTCCATGAGGAGGAGGGCGCTCCAGGGGGAACTCACCCCGACTTCCCTTCTTCACGAGAATCCGGCCGAGGCCGAGCGCTCTTTGTCTGCCCCCGCCGAGCCGATTGGCCAGAGGGCGCCTTGTGTCCCGACCGCAGCGGATGCCTGCGGCGCCGGCGGAACGCCCCTCGGCCACCAGCGAGCCGAAGCAGTCATTCGCCCGTGGGGCTCGCGCTGTCCCCGGAGGCGGGGGCACCTTCTCGTCACCCTCCGGCGTCAGCTCCCCTCTTCTGGAGCGCAGGGCCCCTGCGTGGCCGGGCTTCAGTTCCCTCCTGGTGGTTCCAGATCGCGAAGTTGACCAAACAAAGGTGCGAGTTGACGAAATGGGTGTGACTTATTCCCCAGACTTGGCAAAGGAAATTTGTAATGAAAAGGGTCTGTCTGTAAAGTATTAGCTTTTTTTTTCTTTCTCTCTTTTGCTCACGACCTGATTTTCTACTGGGCCTCGTCCTGTACGTTTAGTGGCATCTTTTGTATCACGTATCAGTATTGCGTAGGAGGCACAATATTTCGTAATAGGTAGAAGTCTTGAACTCAGGAACTGTCTAGATTCAGATCTCCGTTTAGCTGTGTGACCTCAGGCAAGTTACTCAACCTCCCTGTGCCATAGTTTTTATCGTCTGTAAAATAGAGATAAGAAAAGCAGGTATGCCATGGGTTGACTGCCAACATTCAGTAAATTCCCTGGAAAAGCAAATGGCAACCCACTCCAGTATTCTTGCCTGGAAAATGCCATGGACAGAAGAGCCTGGCAGGCCACAGTCCCTGGGGTCGCAAAGAGTCCCACACGACTGAAGCGACTTAGCACACATCCAGTAAATTAATGCAGTAGAACCCTGTTCAGTTCAGTTCAGTTCAGTCGTGTCCGGCTCTTTGCGACCCCACGAATCACAGCCCGCCAGGCCTCCCTGTCCATCACCAACTCCCGGAGTTCACTCAGACTCACGTCCATCGAGTCAGTGATGCCATCCAGCCATCTCATCCTCTGTCCTCCCCTTCTCTTCTTGCCCCCAATCCCTCCCAGCATCAGGGTCTTTTCCAATGAGTCAACTCTTCGCATGAGGTGGCCAAAGTATTGGAGTTTCAGCCTCAGGATCAGTCCTTCCAATGAAATAGAAGATGTCCATCAAAATTAGGAAAATGGAAAAAGTTTTCTGTCAGTATCTAAATGTAAAAACAATACATTTCTACATTATATGGACCCTTTTATTTCAAATAATTATTATATTTATTTATAAACTTCAAATAGCATTTTAAGAATATTGTCTCAGGACCTCCCTGGTGGTCCAGTGTCTAAGACTCTGTGCTCCCAATGCAGGGTGCCTTGGTTCAATTCCTAGTTAGGGAACTAGATCCCACATACCACAGCCAAGAGTTCCAATGGCTCAACTAAGATCCAGTGCAGCCAAATAAATAAATAAAATTATTTTTAAAAAGAAGAAAAGATTATCTCTAAACTTCAAAGTATTTCACTTTGTAAAACAAATATGCATTAAAACTATGTTTTAGGTCATGCTATATTTGGAAAATCCAATGTGTGCATTAAAATACTACACTGAGTCCATTTTAATTAAGAGAATGTGGAAACTTGGGAGCTAGAAATGCTAACTTTCCTAAAATCCAATCACAGTCGCTCAGTCATGTCTGACTGTTTTCGACCCTATGAACTATACAGTCCATGGAATTCTCCGGGCCAGAATACTGGAGAGAGTAGCCTTTCCCTTCTCCAGGGAATCTTCCCAACCCAGGGACTGAACCCAGGTCTCCTGCATTGCAGGTGGATGCTTTACTAGCTGAGCTACCAGGGAAGCCCGATATCAAAAGTACAGAATGATAAAAGTCAGATTACTCACTTACCTCCTTCACTTTACAGGTGTGGAAACATTCAGAGAGGTTAAGGGCCTTGTCAGACATCTCCAGCTAAACAGAGGCCAAATGGGATTAGAATTAGATCTGACTCAATGTCCAGGGCTCTTACACACCATACAGGTGATTTTCTGTTGACTGCAGATTAATGTATGCATGTGTTCAGTCCCTCTTGCACACAGACCCCAGGACTGCCAGGCTCCTCTGTTCATGGGATTCCCCAGAAAAGTACTGGAGTGGGTTGCCATTTCCTTCTCCAGGGGATCTTCCCAACTCAGGGTTCAAATCTGAGTCTTCTGTATTGGCAGGCGGATTCTTTACCACTGAGCCACCTGGGAAACCCTTGCAGATTGATGAACCTCTAACAAATAGGAAACCAGAAGGAAGAAATATACAAGCATGCGTTATCTTCAACATAAGAAAGGCCAGGCAGTAATGTTGTTACTACTGTCAGACCCCTTAATCGTGGTCCCTTCACACCAGGAGATATGACCACATGACTTGTTCGAGGTATGGAAAGGTGTCAGATTAAAGCAGAGACAGCATTAGAATTTCATATCCCACATTTTGCTGAGGCAGTCCGAGCATGGGTTGAAAAAGAATTTCCAGACACAGCATTTCAGAAGGGAGAAGTTTATTAAGGACAAAGGGCAGAGATAAAGTGGGCACTGTGAGCACAGCAGTCTGACCACCTAATAGACCAGGGAAAGCCAGCAGTGTTTGTGGGTTAATAGTAAATTTTTACAGCCTCAGACAAAATTCCTGCTGGAAGGTTGGCATTAGGTGATTGGTTGGGGTGCTATAGGGTGTTTACTGGAGTGGACATCTTTGCCTAATTGGGAGTCAGAAAGCTTGTCAGTGATGATCAGGGGGCTTTTGGCAAGGTTACAGAGTGGCTCGGTCAGCTTCAGAGGTGACCTTGATTCTGGGCTTCGCTTCTGTGGCCTTGGTGCGAAGCCTTGCCCCTGTGGCCTTCCGGGCAGGACTCAACACATTTGATTGATTAATCCCTTGTAGCAGTTTTACATTAGAAAACATTTTTGACCTTTTGTTAGATTTTTAATCCCCTTTCTTCTGGCTCTGAAGGTCTTTAGCCTGTAAGAGAGCTTTTTGGAAAGTCTTCCAAGATTGGGCTGCCCAGGTGGCTCAGTGATAAAGAACCCACCTGCCAATGCAGGAGATGTGGGTTCGATCCCTGGATTGGGAAGATCCTCTGGAGAAGGAAGTGGCAACCCACTCTAGTATTCTTGCCTGGGCAATCTCATGGATCCAGAGGAGTTTGGCTGGCTATAGTCCATGGGGTTGCAAAAGAGTCATACACGACTTAGATTACATACAAGGAGATTTTCTTATTCTAGATTATGTAGACAAGCAAGAGTGAGAGAAGTAAAGAAGTTTTCTTATTTTAATGCAGTGGCCCAGGTGGCTGGTTTCATTTCAGACACTTGAACATCAGTTCCAAAAGTCCTGGTGTTCTTTCATTTCTGCATGGAGCCGGCTCATGACATTCACCTTTCACTAACAGATGCAGCTTAAAGGTCCAGACTTCACATAAGTGGTTTAGAAATGACATGATGTGTATACATGCTAAGTCACTTCAGTCATGTCTGACTCTTTGTGACTTCATGAACTGTAGCCTGCCAGGCTCCTCTGTCCATGGGATTCTCTAGACAAGAATACTAGAGTGGGTTGCTGTGCTCTCCTCTGGGGAATCTTCTCAACCCAGGGATCGAACCCTTGTCTCTTAAGTCTACCTGCATTGGCAGGTGGCTTCTTTACCACTAGTGCCACCTGAGAAGCCCCCAGACTTCACATAAGTGGTTTAAAATGACGTGGCACAGCCTTTCAAGTGAGTGGTCTTGCAAAGTGATTCACAGGAATGATGTATCTACCACGGAAAGTCCTTCTAGGAACTGCATCTGCGTCCTTGAAGAAGGAGACCATGGTTCTCTCCAATTGTGAACTGGATATCTTACGCTCAGTTTTGCATTTCTGTACACTTGTTCATAGATGGAAATCCAGGGCATTAAGCAAGGAGTGACTTTCTAGCAGGCTCCTAAGTCAGTTCAGCAGAACTGAGTTTTGAAATCACATGTATCAAGTCAGATCCCCTTATGATTATCATGTGAATCATGGTCCAACTGGGAATACAGCAGATTGGTTTCCTACAGCACCAGGTGACTCACAGGGTGAGCTTCTATTCAGATTCGTATAGTGTCAGCAGCAGCTAATAGGGGTCAGTCGAGTCAGAGCCTAGCATTCAGTACATTACATGTGAGTCACTGACTCCCCAGCACTGCTGAGATGGTCCCTGAATGTTAACTTGAGCAGCCACTTTAAGAGACAGCACTGCACGGCGTGAGTGAGTTCACAGTACGACTGAATGGGCTTCTGCAGCAGCTGTTCACAGCCAAGTCTGATGTGACTGAGTGCTCAAGGTAGTGTTCCGAAGTTACAAATTCATAGAACCCAGCTGATTTCATTCTAGCTATTTGTGTGGGGAGTCATTTGTGAAAAGCGAGCAATATGCTCCATTACCCGGCAGTGATATTTCACTGGAGTTATTTCAGTGATTATTACAGCTGATTGATCTTGCTGGTTTGGGAATGCTCAATTTCCAGTTATTAATCAACTTTACCCTATAAAACCCTTCTCAAGTATGTATCAGTGTTTGGATTTTAGACAATGGCATCTCATGCAAAGTCACCTTGCAATTGGACTTCCTAATGTCTTGGGTTGACTGTGTGCACCTCAGTCCCACAGTGAAGTGGAGGAAAACACCTTGTTTTCTTGGTTTTTCTCTGTTTGTGCGCCTGTCACATCTGATGCTAACTAGATGCTGTTTGCTCCAGAGCCAGGACACAAGTTTGCGGTACCCATCCATCCTTCTAAGGCAGCAATACATGCAGCGCTCCCAAGCCTTCTGGAGCTGTTTGACTAGATCCATGCAAGCCTGTATAGCTGTTCTGATGCAAATTGGTGGAAAGAATTGTTCAACCCACACCCTACCCAACCCTTGTAGATGACTTTCATGTCTGGGGGGAGGAGGTTGATAATGAGATTTAAGGTTTTGTATTTATTTGGCTGTGTCCCATCTTAGTTGTGGCACATGGAATATTCATTGCATCATGAGGGAACCTTCCTTCCCACCTACAGATTCTTTAGTTGTGGCACCTAGCCTCAGTAGTTGCAGCCCTTGGGCTTAGTTGCTCTGCAGCACGTGGGATCTTAGTTCCCTGACCAGGGATCAAACCCATACCCCTGCAGGGCAAGGCAGATTCTTAACCACGACCACCAGGGAAGTCCCAAAATACAAATAATTTTTACATTAAGTTTCCTGTTAGGGCTTCCCAGTTGACTCAGTGGTAAAGAATCTGCTTGCTGATGCATGAGACACAGGAGATACCGGTTCAGTCCCTGGGTCAGAAAGATCCCCTGGAGGAGGAAATGGCAACCCACTCCAGTATTCTTTCCTGGAGAATCCCATGAACAGAGGAGCCTGGTGGGCTACAGTTCATGGGGTTGAAAAGAGTCAGGCATGACTGAGTGACTGAGCTTAAGATGGAAAAGTAGTCCTGGGGGGTGGTTGGGCAGTTCCAGAGTTGCTGGCCTCTTCAGCCCCTGGCCAGGGGAACAGCGCTGTGGGCCTACATTCCTGAGGCCAAAGACCCTGCTCAGAGTTCGGTTGCTCAGCATGGTGGGGGCCATTGGAGCCGGTTTTGCTGGTCTAGCCTCCAGACTCCGAGAGGTCTGCCCTTCTTACAGCAGTAAATGCATGAGAACTGTGGGGTCTCAGGACTTCCTTGGTGGTCCAGGGTTAAGCCTTGGCCTTCCACTGCAGAGGGCACAGTTTTGATCATTGGTCGGAAAACCAAGATCCACATGCTGTGCAGTGCGGCCAAAAAAAAAGAATTACAGGATCTAGTTTTACAACAACCTCAGTTCAGTTCAGTTCAGTCACTCAGTCGTGTCCGACTCTTTGCAACCCCATGAATCACAGCATGCCAGGCCTCCCTGTCCATCACCAACTCCCGGAGTTCATTCAAACTCACGTCCATCAAGTCAGTGATGCCATCCAGCCGTCTCATCCTCTGTCGTCCCCTTCTCCTCCTGCCCCCAATCCCTCCCAGCATGAGTCTTTTCCAATGAGTCAACTCTTCGCATGAGGTGGCCAAAGTACTGGAGTTTCAGCTTTAGCATCAGTCCTTCCAAAGAACACCCAGGGCTGATCTCCTTCAGAATGGACTGGTGGGATCTCCTTGCAGTCCAAGGGACTCTCAAGAGTCTTTTCCAACACCATAGTTCAAAAGCATCAATTCTTCAGCACTCAGCTTCCTTCACAGTCCAACTCTCACATCCATACATGACCACTGGAAAAACCATAGCCTTGACTAAACGGACCTTTGTTGGCAAAGTAATATCTCTGCTTTTCAATATGCTATCTAGGTTGGTCATAACTTTCCTTCCAAAGAATAAGCGTCTTTAAATTTCATGGCTGCAGTCACCATCTGCAGTGATTTTGGAGCCCCCAAAAATAAAGTCTGACACTGTTTCCACTGTTTCCCTTATCAGTTTCCCATGAAGTGATGGGACCAGATGCCATGATCTTCGTTTTCTGAATGTTGAGCTTTAAGCCAACTTTTTCACTCTCCTCTTTCACTTTCATCAAGAGGCTTTTGAGTTCCTCTTCACTTTCTGCCATAAGGGTGGTGTCATTTGCACAACCTGGAATTTATCAAATTCTCATTAGAGCTAAGTCTCTGCTGCAGCAAATAAGACATTTCTAGACTTTTAAATGACCTGGAAGTTCTGTACTGTATTTGTGATAAAATGAAGTACTTGCTTATGAACAAAAATATCTGAACAGCATACCAGACCAGGTGGAATAAATGTGGGTTAAACAAGGGTGAAGAAAATGGTACAAGAGTTATGAAAAACGTTCGCAAAATCTAATAACATGAACAACTTGCCTGTTCAGGTTAAACACATCATAAACTAACCTCCAAAAGATATCTCTTCTGTTATCTTCTAATGATGTATTCAAAATCCTGAGGGTATTAAGCTATAAGTTCTAATTGTGATAGAGCACTTATCTGTTAAAATATATCAAATGTAGCCTGAGAATGAGGAGACTGCATAGAGAATATTTTTTAATGGAAATTGATGCATAAAAGGCATCCTTTAGGATGGGGTTTTATTCCTAGTTCCCTATGTCTGACTGCTTTATGTGGTCACACAAAAAGAGATGAATGACTATGGTTCCCTACAAACAGTCTAAAATGCATAAGCATTAAGCATTCCAATTCACTGAGAATTTTTTCAGTTTTGGATCTGCTTGTTCAGCATATCTGCTGCTGCTGCTGCTGCTAAGTCGCTTCAGTCGTGTCTGACTCTGTGCCACCCCATAGACAGCAGCCCACCAGGCTCCACCGTCCCTGGGATTCTCCAGGCAAGAACACTGGAGTGGGTTGCCATTTCCTTCTCCAGTGCATGAAAGTGAAAAGTGAAAGTGAAGTCGCTCAGTTGTGTCCGACTCCTCGAGACCCCATGGACTGCAGCCCACCAGGCTCCTCCGTTCATGGGATTTTCCAGGCAAGAGTACTGGAGTGGGGTGCCATTGCCTTCTCTATCTAGCCATCTAATACTTAATGCCGGCAGGGCATGAGGTGGTGGGGAACCTAAAATTCAGGACATATTTTGGTGCAAATTGTAGAAAACCAAAACAGAGATTCTGTCACACACGTCCTAGGAACAGCAGACAAAAACATCCCAACAGCTCAGCCCCTGGAGAACTGTCTTGGGAGCAGGAAGGCAGTGTGGAACCCAGGTGAAGGTGCGCTGGTATGCCTGTTAGCCCATTCTCATCAGCAGCACACTTGCCGGAAAAGGACTCCGGAGTCATCCACGGATGGGCATCAAAAAGCAATCCCAGTCTGTCTAAAGGTGGCCCGTGTACAGCTGTGGGGTGAAGAGCCAGGCTCTGTGGGTAGATGGTGTAGATCTGAGTCAGTGTGGAGACTGCCCCACGGAGTAAACAGAAGTAAGGTGTGCTTACTACTCCATCTGCTCATTCAAAGGGGAAACTGCACATAGGTTGGAAATTATGGAGAGAAAGCAGGCCCTGATAAATAGTTAAGATTTTATTCTGGTGTCAAGGATTACCATCAATGGCCACAGGAGGGGGACTAACCAAGACTGGATTCTAGATAAAAAGAGTAAATATTTTGGGCTTTGAGGGCCATGTGGTCTCCATTGCAACTACTCAACTCTGTCACTGCCCCTAAAATCTGTGGGGGAGAGAACTGGAGATGGACTGCCCACCGGCCACCAGACTTACTCTCTAGTCCTTTACAGACAAAGTGTTACTTCTGATCCATAATCTAAATGTCAGTGTGGAGTACCACTACCAGGATCTTGTAGGAAACGGCCTCTAAAAAAGTAAGTTCAACCAATAACAATGACATTTCTTAGAGTTTTAAGGCACTCTAAAGGAAAAAAAAAAAAAATCAGGACAGATCACGAATCCAGTGAAAGACAATCTCCTATAGAAGATAAAATCAAAGGATCTAATTTAAGTTTCCTTTTGATATCCACCATTTCAACATTCAGCATTTTCATACGAATGGAAAAACTTAATGACAGTTAGCAAGTCCCAAAAGTACTAACGCAGTGACCTAAATGGGAAGGAAATCCAAAAAAGGAGTGTGGACTTATGAATACGTACAGCTGAGTCACTTTGTTGTACAGCAGAAACTGACACCACATTGTAAACTATTCACCCTAAATAAATAAATAATTTTTAAAATTGATGCAGAAAAAAATGACACTGGAGGCAGGAAATAATTAAGTACAAATATTTTATTAAATTTGATATAAAATATTTTTTAAAAGTTGTAATGAAGAAAGGAGAGGGAAATGATCCACACAAAGATTTTGTGGATGGGCGCTTAGACTGTGAAGGCTCTTAGGGATTCAGATTACAGCCTAAAAGCTTTAACAGGACGGGAGCTGAATATTTCATATCATTTATAATAGGATTATCATCACAGATGAAAATTCTAACTGATAATGTACAAGAGGCTAAGTCTGACTAGCCAATCCTACCATCCAGTCACAGATCATGGAGAATTTCCTGTGGCAACAAGTAGAATTTGTGGGGGGAAAAAAAAGAGATAGAAAATTTGCCCAGACAGACCTGAAAATAGAAAAGCCTGGTTTAGTGACTTATGAACACACCTTTTTGTAACTTTTTATTATCCTTGGTTTGCATGTACATTAATACATTTCATAACCCATCTGCTGTAACTGGTGGAAAAGAAGTTCTTCGACCAGCAAATATTCCTCCAGGCCTGATGTGTATGAGGTTTGTGCTCAGTAAACACAGAATGGGTCAGGAGAGCCTGAAGACTGGACCAGACTACAAGACTGCAAGGGAGCTTCGGGAGGACCCTCTGGGTTACCCTGGTAACCACCATTTGTCTCTGTTTGTACAGATTGAACTTGTTTTAGATTCCACATGTAAGCGATACAATCTAGTACTTTTCTTTCTGTCTGACTTACCTCACTTAACACTGTATTCTCAAGGTCCATCCATGTTTTCCCAAATGGGAGAATATCTTTCTTGTGGCTGAATAATATTCAGTCCTGTATTTATACCACCTCCTCTTTTTTATCCACTCATCCTCAACGGGCACTTGGGTCATTTCAACATCTTGGCTACGGTGAATAATGCTGCAGTAAACATGGGTGTGCAGATAAGATATCTAAATCTTGTCTTCATGTCCTTTGGGTATCTACCGGAGTCGAATTGCTGGATCATCTGGTAGTTCTATTTTTAGTTTTTTGAGGAACTTACATATGGTTCTCCATAGTGGCCACACCATTTGCATTCCCACTAACGATGCCTCACGTTTCCTTTTTCACCACCTTGGCAACGTCTATTGTCTCCTGTCTTCTTGATGAAACTGGTTTCTCTCTTAATGCTCTTCTGCTTTCATCAGCATTTCAGGCACTTTCATAGAAGTGTGGACTTGTAGAGGCTTTACATTCACGTTAAATTTATATTCACATTCTCAGGGTTTCACTGAAGCTCATGTAATCCATGATACCCTCCAGGCTCTAGTTTTATTTAGATTTTAAAGCCAAAGGTAGAGATGAAATATGTATGAGACTGAACAGAATCGGGACTTATATGGCATTCATTGCACTTACCCATTGTCTTCCCTATTAAGTAAAATCTGAATTGTAATTAGTTACATTCTGTTCATTTCTGTTTCTCAGGGTGCACTTTGGGAGCCCACTTCTTCCCTGTTGATTGTAGGAAAGGCTATAAATATCGAAATTCTCTGGGCCAAAGAGCACTCGAGTGCTTTTAACCGAGAAAGAGCTTGCATTCCTGACCTTGGTGCTAAGCTGTGTGGATAAAGGAGAGCATAGGGATGCTATCTCCCTGGCCCAGCATGTTCATCTGGATGCCCTACTGTAACATGGCATGCAGGGAAAGGATTTCCATGGCACTTTCCCCCCAAATACACACTTAAAGATTCGTGATAAATACCATGGTTCTGGACTGTCATGTAGCATTTCCCTCTGGAGCCAGGCTCTGGTCCCCATAGGGACCATGCTCCAGTGCCGTGGGATGCCCCATTCCTGTCTCCCCAGCATCACCTTCGTTCTTGGCATCACCACTACCCCCCACCACAGCAGCACAGCACAGGCACTAGTCCGACCATCTTCTCTCTCCCTCCGTCCTTGGATATTTTTCTTTTTTTTTTTTTAATATTTATTTATTTGTTTGATTGTGCCAGGTCTTAGTTGTGGCGTGTGGGATCTAGTTCTCTGACCAGGGAACGAACCTGGGCCCCCTGCATTGGGCAGATAGTCTTAGCCATTAGACCATCAGAGAAGTCCCCCCTTGGGTATTTTTCTTTCCTTTTCTGATGTGTCTCAACTTTCAGTCATGGGATGGCTTTATCATTTCCAACCAAATGAACACTGTCCACTTAGCTATTGTTGTTGTTGCTGTTGTTCAGTCGCTAAGTCGTGTCTGACTCTTTGCGACCCCATGGTTTATAGCCCTCCAGGCTCCTTTGTCCATGGCATTTCCCAGGCAAGAATACTGGAGTAGGTTGCCACTTCCTCCTCCAGGGGATCTTCCCAGACTAGGGATCCAACCCGCATCTCCTGCATTGGCAGGTAGATTCTTCACCACTGAGGCACCAGGGAAGCCCAGTTGGTTACTATACCTGAGTCAAGTGAACTTGATGAAACAGGAAGCAGGAATGACAGCCACCAGAAGCACAATGCAGGCAAGTGACTTATATCAGATGACACCCATTAGACATGCGCAGTTTAAGGACTGTTAGTAGATTCAGAGTGGGTAACTATCGCTGTTATCCACTTGAGAACATTTTCACATTTGCATCATTTCAAGAAGAAAGCCACCTCTGTCAGCTGTCCACCCACCAAGTCCCTTTCTTTGGCAACCCCGTTCGATTTTAAACATTCATTTGTCTGTGTTGAAAATATTTCTTCCTGTTTGTTCTGTAATTTGCAATGATTGCTCAGAAATTCTTAGAGAGTCAGGTGGCTCAGTGGTAAAGAATCCACCTGTAAATGTAGGAGATGCATGAGATTCGGGTTTGATCCCTGGGTCAGGAAGATCCCCTGGAGGATGAATTGGCAACCCACTCCAGTATTCTTGCCTGGGAACTCCCATGGACAGAGGAGCCTGCCGGGCTACAGTCCACAGGGCTGCAAAGAGTGGGATGCAACCCAGCATGTGTTCCTTGCTTTGAAAGGAAGCAGTAAAAGTTGGTAGGGATTCTTATCCAAACCTGGCACATTCTTTACCAGTTTCAAGATTGCCTGAAACAGCCCTAGAGACAGAGATTTAGTAAATGCTGAATTCTTTCAGAGGTGCCCTGGGCTAAGCAGTCATCTACAGTCTCCTTGAGAAAGTCCCATGGCCTCATGGGGTAAGGAATGCCCACAGTCAACATTTCAATCAGTACTTGCAAAATACACTGTAACTGTTGATTGGTATTAAGAAAGACCAAGTAAAAGCATGTATAATTCATTTATTTCCTTCTGATCTACTTTAATTTCCCAAAGGCAGTTGCAAAAGTTGAGTTATACAATATGTTCATTTAATAATGACAGAAGAAAAGCACATCACTATCATAAAAACCCTCAGTGTGGTTCGAGTTACAAACTTGGTGACAACCAGATAAACAAAATAGTAAATATTTCCATTCAAAGTTACTGAAAAACAGATGGTCACTTAAGTAGTTCTTTTAGAAGGTAAGGACAGATGTGATCATCCATCTGGAAGTAATTATAATTCTAAAAAAGTCTATTGTTATTAAACTCTCAGTTGATTTCCCCTACTAAAATAATGAACCAGCTTTTCCTTAAAATAGACCTGAAATTATTCAGGCAATAAAACCAAAAGGGAGAAAAATTTGAAAACTAGAGGACACATTAAGATCTCTGGCTAAAACTGGTAGGTTACTAAACATTGATAGCTTTCTGTGTCCTGTGAAGTGGAAGACCCAGATTGGATTTGCCTTTTGGTCTATTAACTGTGCTGAAGTCAATGCAAGTAATTCTAGCTCTTCATTAATATTTCATGAGCTAGAGTGAGTTGGACTTTTTTCTGGTGATGACTAGACCACAAGGTTCTCACACTTAAAATCAGCTGACTTCAAGATCCCACAAAACAGTAGAAACATCGTTGTTGACAGGATTCATCTTATTTCTCAGCTGCTAATAATAACAACAGGTGGGAGCCCTGGGCAGGCAGAGGGCCTGTTTGTGACTTAATTGGCACCAGCTGATTGGTGTTTATGCCTGGAGTCTGTGATTCAGAGAAAGCCAGGTTCACCTGCTGCTATTTTCAGAGGAGGTAGCTAACTCCAGGGAGAGTTCTGCACTGCATGATCCATCCACCCTCTACTTTCAGCTGGTCTGTTTTTCAAACCCCACTGTGTAAATTCTCTTTTTCAGTTGATTTACTATGTTGTGTTAATTCACACTGTACAGCAAAGTGACTCTTTTGCATTTCTTTTCCATTATGGTTTATCCCAGGATATTGAAGATAGTTCCCTGTGCTCCACAGTAGGACCTTGGTTATCCATTGTGTATATTCTTTCTTCCTCCTTCCCTCCTCTCTCCTTTCTTCCTTCCTTCCTTCCCTGAGTCTTCATTGCTATTCGAGGGTTTTCTCTAGTTACAGCGAGCAGGGGCTACCCTCTACTCGTGGTGCACAGACTTCTCTTTGCAGGGGCTTCTCTTGCTGTGGAGCTCTAGGATGTATAGGCTCAGCAGTTGGGGCACACGGCTTCGTTACTCCAGGGCACGTGGAATCTTCCTGCCCCAGGGATCAAACCCGTGTCCCCGGCACTTGTAGGCGGATTCTTAACCTCTGAGCTACGAGGAAGGTCCCATTGTGTAGATTCTTCAGTGAAAGACAACAAGAAGCCAGAAAAGACTTCTTGTCGGATTCATCAGCCTCAGAGTCACTCATCCTTAGAAACAGCTCCTCTGGGTTCTGGAAGCCTGCGTGCCTGGCATACCAGACTACTCTCTCCTCCCTCACGAGTAAGGATGTCTAACAGTTCTTTCCCCAGCCTGTGCCATGGATTTCTTCCAGTTCTACCAGGAGTGAGGGGCTCGGGCTGAGAGGGTCCTGGATCACAGCTTCTTCCACCCCACCCTGGGGTGAGGTGCCAGACCCCAAGGAGAACCTGTGGCAGCCCTACCCCACCCGCCACCAGGTACCACTACTGAGCACTCCCTGGATGCACTCGCCCTGCAGGCGGGGTCAGAGCAGAACCTAGAACTGACACACATCTGCAAAAAATCATCCTACATCTGGGGGAAGGATGTTATTAATAGAAAGAGTTTTCCCAGGCTGGGAAGACTTAGAAGGCAGAAAGACCGAAAGGAGGCTAAAATTAGGAGCAAATGGGGCTAAGTCCTCAGAAATGTTATTGCAGAGAACAAGGGAAGGAGTGTCTCGGGAGGATGCAGAGAATGTTCCTGGAAGACTGTTCTCTTGATGATGCTGGTACCCCTTGAGGGGAGCTCAGGAAACAGCCAAAGGGAAATGAACAGGTGTGGCCATGGAGGAGAGGAGCTCTGTTCTGAATTCAGAGAAGCAACAAAAACCTGATCCTTTGAACAGGCTCCAAGAAATACTGGGAGAGACTTTCCTGGTGGTCCAGTGCTTAAGACCTCCTCTTGCAGTGCAGGGAGTGTGGTCGGGGAGCTAAGATCTCACAGCCTACCTCGGGGCCAAAAAACCCAAAACATAAAACAGGAGCAGTGCTGTAACAAATTCAATAAAGACTTGCAAAAATTATCCACTTAAAAATCTTTAAAAAAATATTTGTTGTTCAGTCGCTCAGTCATGTCTGACTCTTTGAGATCCCATAGATTCCAGCATACCAGGCTTCCTTGTCCTTAACAATCTCCCAGAGTTTGATCAAACTCATGTCCATTGAATCGATGATGCCATCCAACCATCTCATCCTCTGTCACCCCGTTCTCCTGCCTTCAATCTTTCCCAGCATCACATAAAATACTAGGAGAGCTCTTTGAGGGTGAGACAGGAAATCCAGTCAAATTAATGTCCTAGCATAAAGTGTGTGCTGCCGCTGCTCAGTCACTCAGTTGTGTCCACCTCTTTTGCGACTCATGCATGGACTGTAGCCCATCAGGCTCCTCTGTCCATGGGATTTCCCAGGCAAGAATACTGGAGTGGGTTGCCATGCCCTCGTCAAAGAGATCTTCCCTACCCAGGTATTGAACCCATGTCTCTTATGTCTCCTACATTGGGAGGCAGATTCTTTACCACTTTAGATCAGATCAGATCAGTCGCTCAGTCGTGTCTGACTCTTTGCGACCCCATGAATCGCAGCACGCCAGGCCTCCCTGGCCATCACCAACTCCCGGAGTTCACTCAGACTCACCTCCATCGAGTCAGTGATGCCATCCAGCCATCTCATCCTCTATTGTCCCCTTCTCCTCCTGACCCCAATCCCTCCCAGCATGAGTCTTTTCCAGTGAGTCAACTCTTCGCATGAGGTGGCCAAAGTACTGGAGTTTCAGCTTTAGCATCATTCCTTTCAAAGAAATCCCAGGGCTGATCTCCTTCAGAATGGACTGGTTGGATCTCCTTGCAGTCCAGGGGATTCTCAAGAGTCTTCTCCAACACCACAGTTCAAAAGCATCAATTTTTCGGCGCTCAGCCTTCTTCACAGTCCAACTCTCACATCCATACATGACCACAGGAAAAACCATAGCCTTGACTAGACGAACCTTTGTTGGCAAAATAATGTCTCTGCTTTTGAATATGCTATCTAGGTTGGTCATAACTTTCCTTCCAAGGAGTAAGCGTCTTTTAATTTCATGGCTGCAGTCACCATCTGTAGTGATTTCGGAGCCCAGAAAAATAAAGTCTGACACTGTTTCCACTGTTTCCCCATCTATTTCCCATGAAGTGGTGGGACCAGATGCCGTGATCTTCGTTTTCTGAATGTTGAGCTTTAAGCCAACTTTTTCACTCTCCACTTTCACTTTCATTAAGAGGCTTTTGAGTTCCTCTTCACTTTCTGCCATAAGGGTGGTGTCATCTGCATGTCTGAGATTATTGATATTTCTCCCAGAAATCTTGATTCCAGCTTGTGTTTCTTCCAGTCCAGCATTTCTCATGATGTACTCTGCATATAAGTTAAATAAACAGGGTGACAATACACAACCTTGATGAACTCCTTTTCCTATTTGGAACCAGTCTGTTGTTCCATGTCCAGTTCTAACTGTTGCTTCCTGACCTGCATACAAATTTCTCAAATTTTACCACTTAGCTACCAGCAAAGCCCCATAATGTGTGTGAGAGGTGGTCAGATACTATGGTCTAGGCGGGAGCATCTCCATTTATTAGCTAGTAAACTTTTGTAAGGGACTGCTTTGGTGGCTCAATGGTAAAGACTCTGCCTGCTAATGCAGGAGACTTGGGTTCTATTCCTGGGTCGGGAAGATCTCCTGGAGAACGAAATGGCAGCTCACTCCAGTATTCTTGCCTGGGAAATCTCATGGACAGAGGAACCTGGCAGGCCACAGTCTACGGGGTCACAAAGATTTGGACACGACTGAGCAACTAAACAACAACAAGCAAACTTGTGTAAAGAGAAATTTCTCCTTATCAACTCTTAGGTTACCCTGGAGTCACATTTGTGTTGGAAAAGACAGGATAAAACCTTGATTCTCTGTCAGTATTTACCAGTTTTCAAAATCAGTTGGTTTCCTAACATTTTCTAAAAGTAACAGTGAGTGTTTTTGCATCACTGTGAAATCACAGATTCACACACATCTGATTATTTTTCATTGCAGTTAGTATTTTCTTTCTGATACTTAAACTTTCCCACACTTGGCAGGGGCAGCCTTGTTTATATTAGCTCATGGCTCCCAAGTTTAGAATTTTTATATAGTCAAATCTGCCAATCTTTTACGGTCTCTAGGGGGAAGAGTAATTGTGTCATGCTATGTCAAAGCATCTAAAGTATGAGAGCCTAGTCACCTATTAAATGAAGGAGTCAGAGCTACATGTCCTGTTCAGTAAGATTTCTGATATATTTTTAAAGCAAAAAACATAAGGCACAGAGTCTACATAGCATCTGAGGCTGTTTAGATAAGCATTACTAAGACTGTGTTTTAAACTAAAGTTAATTACATGTTCTTATCATCATAGCAATGGCTCTGGAGGGACTTCCCTGGCAGTCCAGTGGTTAAGATTCCTCACTTCCAATGCAGGGGCTGAGGGTTCGATCCCTGGTTTGGAAATTAAGATCCCAGATGCTTCGTGGCATAACCAAAAAAAGAGATAAAGAGATGGTTTTGGAAAGAATCACATCAAAATCTTAACAATGGTTATTTCTGGGGCTGGGAGAAGGATTAAAGAGTTCAGCAGAGCTGTGATTTCTCTGTGTGCCTCTGTGTTCAGCATGGAAGCCTGGTTGAGGGTTCATCAGCATGTATTCCTTTTTTTATTGGGGATTTTCTTTTTTTTTTAATTAGTTTTATTGGAACTTAAATTAGTTTTATTGGAACTTCCCTGGTGATCCAGTGGTTGAGACTCCACGTGTCCACTGCAGGGGGTGTGGGCTGGATCCCTGGTTGCAGAACTAAGATCCCACATACCGCTCAGCAAGGCCAAAAAAAAAAGTTTTGTTTTCAAGTTCGGATTTAAAGTTTTGTCTTTGATGAAATCTTATATCTGCAATTACATTTGCAAATAGTTTCTGCATTTGGGGCGAAAAGAAATGAAAAACTGATTGGAATATCTAAATACCTAAGTATATATTAATGTTTATAAAAATATCATATTAAGTCAGAGAAAGACAAATATCATATGATACCACTTACATGCAGAATCTTAAAAAATGATACAAATGAACTTATTTACAAACAGAAATAGAGTCACAGATGTAGGAAATAAACTTATGGTAACCAGAGGCATCGGGGAGAGGGATAAATTACGAGTTTGGGATTAACATATACACAGTACTGTATATAAAATAGGCTCCCCTGGTGGCTCAGATGGTAAAGAATCTGTATATAAAATAGGAAAAAAGGACCTATTGTATAGCACAGAGAACAATATTCAATATCTTATAGTAACCTACAATGGAAAAGAATCTGGAAAAGATTATTCAAAGTAACCGAATCACTGTTGGGCACCAACACAACATTGTAAATCAACTATACTTCAATTTAAAAAGCGGTTAAAGTTTTTTTTTTTTTAATGTAAAATATTTACAGTCTCAAGGGAAGAAGCATAATATATGCACACACACGTGACTCGGAAAGAACATGAGTCACGTGTGTGTGCATGTGTGTGAGCAGTTTGTAGATTCTAGTCGCTTACACACTGTCAGCTAGCCAAGGGGCCATGGAAAAGTCACTTACCTCCCTTGGCCTAAAAATTAAGTAGATTAGATCACGTACAGGTCAAAGTAAACATCATAACTAGAAATATTGTCACATTAGTGTGTTATAAAATGCAGGCGTCTGAAAAAAAGAAAAATGCGTGTGTCTACGCTGAGCTGTCAAATTTCTGAAGAAGGCCCTTGGATTGACAGACTGGCATGAAGAAAGACAATGGGCTTGGCCAGCCGGGCTACAGGTCCTTCTGAGGCACCTCAGGGATGAGGTAAGCCTCTTTAAGCCTTGGTTTCTCCACCTGAGAAGAGGAACTAATAACTGTCTTTCTTGGCTCACGGAAATGTGGGGAGAAATACAAATGAGGTAATACATATGAAAGTCTCCTGTAATCTGTGAAGCCCCATAAAAATATGAAGCATTGTTCTCTTAATTAGCCTTGAATATTGTTCACACTCATAAATGTGGCCTTATTTGGGAAAAGGGCCTTTGCAGATGTAATCAAGTGCAGATGAGGCCACACTGGACCAGAGTCTCCTTATAAAGACCAGGGTGTCCTTGTAAAGGGTGTCCTTATAAAGAGAGAGCACTCCCGACTTGAGGGGGAGTTTGTCTCTCAAGTTTCCTTATGTTCTGGCTTGACTCTTTCAGGGCCCATCACTTCTTACTGATGGTAAGATCATCCTTCTAAAGATCGCTGGGGATGGTTTTAATGTTATGTCCTTGAAGGTTCTTGGTTCTCCTTTATCAGGCCCTTGTCTATGATTCTACAGCTTAGAATCAGGCCCTTTTAAGAGAGATTTTTTTTTTTCCCGTGCAATGCTTGTTCTTTCATCATATTCCCTATGTGTAATTGAAAAATGGCTATTTTCAGAATTTGGAAACCATAATGAAAATAAATAGCTATTCATGGAATCCAACTGCCAAGTTTAAGTTTATAAGAAAATAACTTTTCTGAGAGAGTCACTGTTAGGCTAAATTTTTTATAACTAGTTACTCCTTTCAATTCCAAATTACCAAAGATTTTGATCAAGATTAAGAATTTGCTTTTTTTTTTTACACTTGATCTTGAAAAGAGTTCTCTTAAATGGGTTCCTGGGAATGGAAAAGCCATGTTTGAGTAGGATGATCTCTTAGTTAAGATCTAAATATTTAATAGGGCTTCCCAGGTGGCTCAGTGGTAAAGAATCTCCCTGCCAAGCAGGAGATGTGGGCTCGATCACTAGGTTGGGAAGATTCCCTGGAGAAGGAAATGGCAACCCACTCCAGTATTCTTGCCTGGAAAATCCCATGGACAGAGGAGCCCAGTGGACTACAGAACATTTAATAAACTGCCAACCTGTTTTTTACCATTTTCTCAGGCTGCCATTAATTATAGAAACAGTTTCTGAGGTCACTGACATTGGTTTTACATTCATCTAACTTCTAAGCCTCTGGACCCTCAAACAAAGGCTAGTTGCTGGGGCCTCATGCTTGGATCATGCCGACAGACACTGAAATTATGGCCAGTAGTCTGCGCCACACGTAGCCCACAAGAGGAATAGAATGGCAGTGTCAAAGGAGTACTGATTCTGTGTTGCTTAGAGCAGATGGAAATGAAATGTATTCAGAGTTCTCCCACACATATGATGGAGGCCAAAAAAAAGATGCACAAAGCTCGTCTGGCAAATCAGACCACATATCAGTGTCTGAAAGGATGAGCTGAACTAACACATATGACAATGGCATATTTTAAAAATCTTGTATATAGGTAGGTATTTAATATGTTATTAGTCTTCATATTAATTAACTATGACACTTGAAAAATTAATTTTCTACAAATATTTAGTGACACACAACTCTCCCATAAGTTACTACATGTTTGCCTTTTGAATAGGCCTGCAGTAATTGAAAGCATATCAATCAAACAATTAAGATAACCTATAATGATAAGTTCCAGTAAATTTGAAAATGGAATGAAAGGGATGGCTTATTTTTCAGGAAATGAAAAATACCCATACTGACTCAAAAGAGAGGAAGAAAGTATGAAGAGAACAGAAATCAAACTTTAAGACCCAGTCTTGCAAAGATATTGAAACAGGAGTCTCTTAAAGCCTGCTGACATGACCACATCACAGTCCTTTTTTTTTTTTTTTTTGAGAAACAACTGGGATTTAAAAAAAAATATTATTATTTATTTTTGGCGGTGCAGGGTCGTTGTTGCTGTTCAGGGTTTTTCCTAGTTGCAGTGCTCAGGTTTCTCCTTTTGGTGGCTTCTCTTGTTGCATAGCATGGGCTGTAGAACGCATGGGCTCAGAATGGCAGGTCCTGGGCTCTGGAGCACAGGCTCAGTAGTTGTGGCGCACTGGCTTAGTTGCTCCGTGGCCTGTGGGATCTTCCCAGACCAGGGACTGAACCTGTGTCTCCTGCATTGGCAGGTGGATTCTTGACCAGTGAGCCACCAGGGAAGCCCTGGGATTTTGTTTTTAATGAGGCAAGTTGCATCAGTACCTTTGAGAAAATAACAGTTACCTAGAGCATCCGTGGTTCAAAGCTGATTAGTCTGCAGATTGTGCTGGCTTGTCCTTGCCCCTCCACGTCCTAAATAAAGTGAAAGCGTTGTCTGTCTCTGGCTCCACTGAAATGCCACTGATGCGGTGAGAACTGGGTCCACCTGGAAGGATGGACTGCCCAGGCTGGTGGTCTGGACAGGTGTTGTGAGCATTGTGCCTGTGGATGAGGGACAGTACAACCCTCTGATGGGTCTCTCGTTCTGTCCTGGAACTTACATCCCCGTGTAATCAAAAGAAGAGGGCTAATCCAAAGCTGTTGTTAATGAGTTTTAATTCATAAAGAGAATTTAGCCTACTCAATATGAAAACACATAATGAAACTATGATAATTAAAGCAAAGTCCAATAACATAAAAAGATAAGTAATAGTAAGAATAGATGGAATGGAGTAACAAATACAGAATTTAATTCCAAAGACCTATTTAAGGTTCTTTAACGGGACTTAACATTTTTTTTCCTTTTACTCTGCCAACAATTTTTTAACCACTGTATCAAAAGTTAAAAATGGATTCAGACATTTCTCTTTCTTATGCTGCTTTTATAGTTCTCTCCTCTAGCTATTCCTGTAGTTCTCAGGAAAGGGGAGGGTTGAAGGGGTTTCCGGTGGCACCATGTCTGGGGGCAAGGCCAGGGCATCGTTTCTATAGGTGGCAGCACGTTTGTGGAGGGGGCATCACTGTCTCCTGGGTGCACCCAGGGCATCACTGAGCAGGACACAGGCGTGGCTCCAAAAGCTTTGCCACCGTGATCGTCAGTGCAGGTGCCCCCACATGCCCCACGATGTTGGTCCAGCAGGGGTGGGGTTGGGGGGACTCAAACTGGGAAGCGCACCTGTGGGAGGTCCTCACGGTGATGTCAAGGGATGTCCTGTCAGCATCCACCTCCTTGACCAAACTGTGAGCAACTTAGTGCAGGGACCTCCATTCGTTGTTTCGCTACTAGAATTTATCACAGCAAATGGCAGATTCTAGACAGTGAATAAATGGTAAATGAATGGATTCTAGGGGTTTCCCAGGTGGTGCTAGTGGTAAAGAACCCACCTGCCAATACAGGAGACATAGGAGACACGATTCAATCCCTGGGTTGGGAAGTTCCCCTGGAGGAGGGCATTGCAACCCACTCCAGAACTCTTGCCTGGAGAATCCCATGGACAGAGGAGTCTGGCGGGCTAAGTCCATGGGGTCACAAAGAGTTGGACATGACTGAGTGACTTAGCACACATGCATGAATAGGTTCAAAGGACCAACTTTTACCAGAATTAGCAGAGATGACAGGATAGAGTCACACTGCATCTTCACAATGACGCAAACAGTGGAATCTCCAGCTTACCTGATACTAACTCTGCGCCCCCCACCCCACTTCTCCTGTTGCAGCCAATGGGGTCAGAATGGATGGAGATGCGGAAGCGGCCTGTGTGTGCAGCCCAGGAGCCCACAGCCTGCGCCCCCGGCCAGCCCGGAGTAGAGAACCAGGGATCCAACGCTTGCTGCTTCTGCTGGTGCTGCTGCTGCAGCTGTTCCTGGTAAGCTGATGGCTTTGTTATGACCATGCTTCTGATAAGAAAACGGTACCTTGAACAGTGCCAGCTTATGATGATTCAGTAAGTGCTTTGTAAGCAACTGCTGTATGGCTGACACTGATGTGGGTTTTGTAAAGGACCACAAAAACAACAAAACAAACAAAAAACCAAGATGAGGGCTTCCCTGAGGGCCAGGGTTCGATCCCTGGTCTGGGAACTAGATCCCATATGCCTCAGCTGAAAGATCCCGCTTCCTACAGCTAAGACTGGGGTCAGCCAAGTGAATAAAAACACAAGGTCTTCCCTGGTGGTCCAGTGGTTATGAATCTGCCTGCCAGTGCTGGGGACACGGGTTTGTTTCCTGGTCCGGGAAGATCCCACACACCATGGGGCAGCTGAGCCCACAATTACTGAAGCCCATGGACTCTAGGGTCCCCAATAAGGTAACTGCTGAGCCTGTGTGCCTCAACTACTGAAGCCCGTGCACCTAGAGTCCGTGCTCCACAGCGAGAGAAGCCACCACAGTGAGAAGCCCACACCCACTGCAACTTGAGAAAAAGCCAGCATAGCAATGAAGACTCAGCATTGCTAAATTTTTAAAAATAAATCAATATTAAAAAAAAAAAAAAGACAAGGCTGCATCCTAGCTCTGAAGGGACATAGTCAAGTCCCTGAAATCAGGCTAACTAATGTATATCAAATGTCTGAAGAACAATCTAAGCTAGCTGATGGTTGAATATTAATATCTGGGCAAAAATGGTGCCTAGATTGTCAAAAAGGAGTGAACTCAAGGCCCTCTACTTGGAGATAAAGAGTTTTTGGAGGAGTTACAATTTAATCTGGGTCTTAAAGATTAGGGTTATGAAAGAGCATGAGCCTGTATTTTATATTCTGCTGCTTCTGTTCTATTAATATTGTTTTTAATAAAGAAAATTAGTAAAATTTATGCTGGACAGAGAGAGGAAAAGCTAAAAATATAGGCTAACTTACTGGGAGAGGAAGATACACTTTCATTGCTTAAAAAAGAGATACAACTTGACTGTTTGAGTCACTGCTGAAGATCTGGAGAAAGGGGTATGATTTACACTCAGAAATCACATGGGCATTAGATTGCATCTCTGAAATCTTGTATATGAAACATACCTCATGCCAACCAAATGTGCGTGTAGCTTTAGTCAATGAAACCATTGTAATGTACTTGGGCTTGACTGCAAGTTCGACCCACACTGTGCAGAAGAAGAAACCCTGAGATCGATCAGTGACAGAATCACACAAGGTGATGAGGGGAGCTGAAGGTTGAAAATGAAAAGTCCAGGACAGTTTGTTTGATTTGTTCCTGCTTGCCTCGGGCTGGCATTAATTTCCAAGAAGCTCCACTCCGGTGGGTGAGCCTAGAAGTGCGAGCCTCCAAGGATAGATGGGACCCAATGCTGGGAGGTCTGTCCATTCGGGACAGAACCCCAGACTCTGGGGGGAATACAGGGTTGAGCGGCCTGGCATTCGAAGCAAGCCTTCAGCCCTGAGTAGGAGTCTCGAGGACCCAGCAGGGGACCAGAGGAAAGGATGTGTTAGCAGCCCCTACACCGCGCGTGTCTAGGACTCGGTAGTGGGAAGGACATCCCCCAATGGAGAAGAGACCACGTTTAAGCCCCTTTTTCTGCACTTTTCACTCTGCTCATCAGGCTCAGTGAGATGGTACCTAAAAGATGCTCAGAGATGTCCCCATGAATATGGAGTGATGCTGGCATTTATCCTATCTACCCAGTCCCCCATCTGCTGCCTTGGGAGGCATAGGAGGCAGGATCATGGCCTGAATAAAGTCTGGGACTGATGGTGTGGCGGGGGGGCAGGTGGTGGAGGGCCCCAAAGCAGGCTCCTCCTACTAGTAACAACTATGGTGAATAAAATATAAATCTATGCCTGGACGTCATCATCACAGCCAGAAACCAAGTATCATGTGGTATGTGTGTCTGTGAAAGATGAGAGCAATGTCTTCAAAGTATGGGAGCAAAGTAACAGAAAATTTAGTCAAACTATAACTCAGGAAGATGTCTCCAAAGAAGATGGACAAATAGCTGGTAAATACTTGAAAAGATGCTCAATATCATGGGTCATTAGCAAAATGCAAATCAGACACAGAGCATGATACCCTTCGTACCCACCTACATGGCTAGAATTAGAAAGACAGACAACAGTAAGGGCTGGTCTGGGTGTGGAGGAACTGGAGCCCGCCAGCATCGCTGGAGGGAACGTGACATGGTGCAGCTGCTTTGGAGGAGAACAGTGTGGGACTTCCTCAAAATGTTAAAAATAGAGTCATCATGTGACAGTATTTCCACTCCTGAGTGTCTGCTCAAGAGAAATAAAAACAGACATCCACACACAATGACTACAAATAGCCCCAAAGTGCATACAACCTAACTGTTCATTTGTTTTACTAAAAGCATTATTATTCTAAATGTAAACTGTCCCTCATTCGTGTAGACCAGAGTATTATATAGAGAATTTATTTTGCTAATACTTGCCTATCGTACTTTTGGTTTTCTTAAGAAAACAAAGCAGAGTCATTTGTATCACTTGTTACTTGATACAGAATGAGCTCAGCCCTCATGTGTGCGTCTCCTTTCGTGCAGTCTTACTGTGAGAAACCAGGAGGAACAAAGACTTAGAAGGACTTCCTATGAAGCCAGAACAGAAGACCTTCCCACCTGTGAAGAAAGGTAAAACGTCAGCGTTTAGCTCGCTGAATTGACAGAAATGCCAGCCTTACTATTTTTAATTCCTTATTATTTTTTCTTTTCTTCCAATTTTTTCTTGAGATATAGTTGACATCCAGGACTGTATAATCCTATGGTATACAACGTAAATGTTTAACTTGCATACGTCATGAAATGATGATCACAGTAAGTTTAGTGAACATCCATCATCCCATGGATGCCCAGCTGGAATTTTTTGATGTTTTGCCTTATATGTGTCACTAGAATAGTTTCTCTAACTGCAGTTTAATATCAAATCATAATGTTGTGTCACATTTCCACTCGGCACAATTCCTTTTAATTATTTTTTTTAATTTAAAAAAATGTTTTGACCACATTGCATGTGGGATCTTAGTCCCCTGACCAGGGATTGAACCCGTACCTGTGCTCCCTGCATTGGGAGTTTGGAGTCTTAACCACTGGACCACCAGGGAAATCCCAGCAGATTCCTTTCAATTTATTGTGTGACAGGGAGAAAAGTCAGTTCCATTATTAATCTAATGCCTGTTAATCACAAATATAAATTGATGCTTCTTGGCAAAACATGTGATATATTTTATTTTTGTGTGATTCACCTTTTTAAATAAAAGAACATAATGAAATACACATTATGTTGAGGTTCAGGAAAATTTTAAAGGTCTATTTTTTCTTAACTCTTCTTTTATACTTTAGCTAATATATTATTTTTTGAAGTGTTTTTTTAAAAAAAAGTTGGAAAAATACATATAAATTACTTTTCATAATGCCGAATTTAAAAGTGTCTTTTTTCTTCCTGTATTATCAATGGCTTTATTTTCACTTATCAACTCATACCTTTTCTGCATGTGTTTGTATGTATCCAAATCCCCCTTTTCATAAGAATACCAGTTATACTGAATGAGGACCCTCCCTAATGACCGCATCTTAACTTGGTTAAATCTGCAGAGATCCTACTTCTAACACAAGGTCCAGGGTCAGGACTTCAGCATCTCTTTTTTAGGAGACACAATTCAATCCATGCATCTCTTTTTTAGGAAACAGAATTCAATCCATGCTCGTATTTTTGCTGAAGGCTTTAGGAATGAGGACAAGTCTTTCTCAGCCTGAAAGGGCCTGCGTGCACATTTTCATTCTCAGAGGGAAAAAGACATCTGTCCAGGGCCGAATTCCCATCAGCTCTTGATCCCTCAACTCCCCACACCCATTTCTCCCACCTGCAGCCCGGGTCCCACCCTGGAGGAGGCCAGCGCCTGGGCTCAGTCCTTTGACAAGCTCATGCTTACGCCCGCGGGCAGGAACGCCTTCCGGGAGTTTCTGCGGACCGAGTTCAGCGAGGAGAACATGCTCTTCTGGATGGCGTGCGAGGAGCTGAAGAAAGAAGCGAATAAAGCCATGATTGAAGAGAAAGCGAGGATCATATACGAAGACTACATTTCTATTCTCTCTCCTAAGGAGGTAGGTGCCTGCCAGAGGTCGAGGCCATGGGCACAAAGGACCCCTTCAGTGTCTGGTCACCTGGCCCGGTTACCGCTGCTCCAAAATATGGAACCCCCCTGCCCCCCACTCATCATAGACTTGGGCAGTGGTCCCAACCAATGGGTGCCAAGTGCCCTTGAAAATCTGTGAAAGATCATGAGCATTTTCCTGGGGAAAGTGTGCGTAACTTTCATCAGATTCTCCAGAAGGAGGTGTCTTTTTGTGTCTGGCTGTAAACACTGCTATAGGGGGAAGGAGAGGGTGGGACAAATCGAGAGAGTAGCATGGAAACATATATATATTACCATATGTAGTAGATAGCGAGTGGGAATTTGCTGTGTGACACAGGGAGCTCAACCCAGTGCTCTGTGACCACCTAGAGGGGTGGGATGGGGAGGGAGATGGGGAAGAGGTTCAAGAGGAAGGGGACATAGGTATACCTGTGGCTGATTCATGTTGATGTTTGGCAGAAACCAACACAATACCACAAAGCAATTATCCTTCAATTAAAAATAAATAAATTTTTTAAAAAAAGAAATACAACCTCCATAAGCATCACTTTTCCAGCATCGCCGAAAACTCATGGGAGATGCAGATTCTCACCCGCACCCAGACCCACTGAGCCAGAAGCTCTGCAGAGGCCCCACCCAGTTTAACCAACCCACCAGCGGCTTCCAACGCCTCTGAAGTTTGGGACCCCTGTTCTATAGGTTCAGTTCCTCCTTTGGCAGCTTAGCACTGGGGACAACCTTGCTTGGTTGGGATTTTTAAAAAGCCAAACAAGCTGTGGGAGTCGGGGGTGGATGTCCAGAGAGGACCATGTCTGATGAGCCTGGTGTTTCCCCCACGTCTGCCAGGTCAGCCTGGACTCACGCGTGCGGGAGACCATCAACAGGAGCATGGCTGAGCCCTCCCGGAACATCTTTGACGATGCCCAGCTGCAGATCTACACGCTGATGCACAGGGACTCATACCCCCGCTTCATGAACTCCGCTCTCTACAAAGACCTGCTCCGCTCCTTATCCGAGAAAGCAGTGGAAGCCTAGGATATCAAAGATATTTATTATTAATAAAATAATCCAAGAACTCGTGGGCTCCGTCTAGGACAGGGACTTTAGAGGCGGTAGTGTCTTCTGCTGGTCGTGCTTGGGCTGTTTGAATAACAGACGCTTTCTTCTACAGAAAACTGATACATTCACCAAGAAAACTGCAGCCACCTTTTCTAATCCTTTTGGAAAGACTGGGGCATGGCTGTGTAGAAAGGTTGTGTAGTTACATTTACGGTGGTAGTAGTGTGTTCTCAAGGGACAAAGGATACACAAGAAGACACCACGTTGCCTTCAAAGGGTACATCATGGGAACAGACAGGACCCAGATTCCCATTTTATAAAAATGTGATCGCTACCTGTAAAATTGGTACCCTGCTGTATCTTAGGATACATGTATGTATTGCTAAATGCATATATGTTAATGTGTAACTTACATGATTGATGTAAAGCGCTGTGCTCTTAACTGGATCAGCCTCAAAAGTCTGGTAAGAGAAGCAGTGTTTAGAAAATCCTTTTGTTGACAAGTTACCTTTATTTTTTATTACCAGAGCCTGCCAACCTAAAGAATGAATTTTCAACTTAGTGGCATTCATCACAAACATTCAAATAAGCATATTTCCTTTTTTAGTACTGAAAGAAACATGGGCATTTTCACTCTAAAAAAATAAAGCACAAGAGTTTTATCTCAGCCTTTTTTTGTACATGTAACTATTTGAGAAATAGATGGGGAAACAGTGTCAGACTTTATTTTTTTGGGCTCCAAAATCACGGCAGATGGTGACTGCAGCCATGAAAATAAAAGACGCTTACTCCTTGGAAGGAGGGTTATGACCAACCTAGATAGCATATTAAAAAGCAGAGACATTACTTTGCCAACAAAGATCCGACTAGTCAAGGCTATGGTTTTTCCATTAGTCATGTATGGTTGTGAGAGTTGGACTGTGAAGAAAGCTGAGTGCCGAAGAATTGATGCTTTTGAACTCTGGTGTTGGAGAGTCCTTGGACTGCAAGGAGATCCAACCAGTCCATTCTAAAGGAGATCAGTCCTGGGTGTTCTTTGGAAGGACTGATGCTAAAGCTGAAACTCCAGTACTTTGGCCACTTCATGCGAAGAGTTGACTCATTGGAAAAGACTCTGATGCTGGGAGGGATTGAGGGCAGGAGGAGAAGGGGACGACAGAGGATGAGATGGCTGAATGGCATCACCGACTCGATGGATGTGAGTCTGAGTGAACTCTGGGAGTTGGTGATGGACAGGGAGGCCTGGCGTGCTGCAATTCATGGGGTCGCAAAGAGTCAGACATGACTGAGCGACTGAACTGAACTGAACTGAACTGAAGATTAAGTAAGTACAGACACACTCAAGATTCTCTTTTAGTTCCCAGACCAGGATTTCATCTTTAGAGCCCACTGTTTTTAATCACAGGTGAACAGAATAAATTCATAGCTCAAGGTGAAAATACAGCCTTACAGATCTAAACCATCACTATAATGAGTGGGGAAGAAATGCATCCAGAAAGTAATTTGCATGAAGCTCAGTCAGTAAAGAACCTGCATGCAATGCAGGAGACCCAGGTTCAACCCCTGGGTCAGGAGGATTCCCTGGGGAAGGAAATGACAACCCCCTCCAGTATTCTTCTTGCCTGGAGAATCCGACGGACAGAGAAGCCTGAGGTCACAAAGGGTCGGACACAACTTAGCGACTGAACCACACTTGCGCCTCAGCCTTCACAGGATGGCCTTCCTCTTGGTCACCCCCTCCCTGGCCCTTCAGTCTGAAGATTTCTTCATTATTCTTTTCAAGCCCCTGGTCCTCATTCTCAGCAAACACCTCCCCTCCTCCTTTACTGTGACCATGGCACCCCTAAGCCTCCATCGTCCTGACGACCTATACATCCACGTGGACCAGCATCCATGCCCTCTCCTGAGCCCAGCCCCAGTGAAGGTGCTCTTTCCCCCTTTCCAAGACGTTAAACCTCTCGTGTCCTTTTTTGTTGTTGTTACAGTTGATTTACAGTGTTAATTGATTTCTGCTGCACAGCAAAGTGATTCAGTTGTACCTATGTATATTCTTTTTCACTATGGTTTATCTGGATGTGAGAGTTGGACCAGAGAGAAGGCTGAGCACCAAAGAATTGATGCTTTCAAACTGGTGCTGGAGAAGACTCTTGAGAGTCCCTTGGATAGCAAGGAGGTCAAACCAGTCAATCCTAAAGGAAATCAACCCTGAATATTCATTGGAAACACTGATGTTATGCTGAAGCTTCAGCTTCAGTATTTGGCCACTTATGTGAAGAGCTGACTCACTGGAAAAGACCTGATGCTGGGAAGGATTGAGGGCAAAAGGGGGCGGCAGAGGATGAGATGGTTGGATGGCATCACCGACTCAGTGGACAGGAGTTTGAGCCAACTCTGGGAGATGGTGAAGGACAGGGAAGCCTGGCATAAGCGAGGTCACAACTGTCACAGTTGGACAGGACTTAGCAACTGAACAACAAATGGTTTATCCCAGTGTATTGAATATAGAGTTCCCTGTGCTCTACAATGGGATCTCATTGCTTATCCTTCCTATATAATGATAGTTTGCATCTTGATTCTGACTCCGTCTCCTAGGGTCTCATTTTTTTCCTTGGACAGAGAGGATGTCTTAGGGACTGAGGTATCGACACTGCCCTGCAGCCGCTTATACCCGAGTAAGGACGACAGATGTGTGGGGCAGAGACGACAGCAGCCGTGAGTACTGGTCCAGAGAGGAGCTGAGCTTTGGAAGCCTTTTAGGCCATAGGGAGCTTGTGAAGATGACCCGAGCTCCCGCCAGGCTCTGGTCCACCCCTTCTCACCTGGGAACCTGGTACTGGCTGACAGCGCCCAAGAATCCCCAGGGGAGCAGCCTCACATCCAAGTGCTACCTTCCTGCTCTGAGCCCACCCACCTGGCCCTCACGATCCGTGTGCCGCCCCCCAAGCTCTTCCCTGGGTTCACTTGAGCGCCCCTTCCATTTCTCCCAGAAGTGTCAGTTGTGTCTGACTCTTTGCAACCCCATGGACTGTAGCCCACCAGGTTCCCCTGTCCATGGGGTTCTCCAGGCAAGAATACTGCAGTGGGTTGCCATGCCCTCCTCCAGGGGATCTTGCAGACCCAAGGATTGAATGCCCATTTCCTGTATTGCAAGCAGATTCTTTACCGTCTGCATCAACAGGGAAGCCCACCATGAACAAATCCAGTGGATGAATCTGTAGGGCCATCTGTGTACATGAAACAATCCTGAGATAAATCAGCCTGCTATTCACCTGGGACATCAATGCTTCTTCTGGATCAAAAACGCTTCTGTAGTTTAACTGGAAATCTTAGCAGTGTTCGCACAGGTTTTGATGTTGTATTATCTCACTTTTACTTAGAATTATGCATTTACTTTGAACTCAAGTGTTCATCCTAAACCATTTAATATGAAAAATCTTTTTTCAGTTGCTTGTTATAGAAATCTATCTTAAACTAGCATAAAGTAAATGGACCAGCTTCCATTAGCAGAAGTCCAGGGTAGTTGCAATGCCTGCAACTACCTGATCTCCCTTCCCCATCTCAACTTCCCTTGGCTCATCACACACAGAGGGTCTCTGCACACAGTGGGTAGAAAGTACAGGGAGCCCAGGGACAGCTCCTCCTGGCTCAGCTTGTCCAGTGGAAGCACTTATCTATCATCCCACCTTTCATACAGTAACCCCAGGGAGGAGCACAGGTGAGGTGGGACGGAACACTGACAGACCCAGCAGGGTCACATGGGGATGAGGTATCCCTTAAATGAATCAGATGTTTGGGAACTAGCGCCAGAGAGACAAGAGACACAGCAATGCCCTCCCTTCCCAGGGCTCTCACAATTCTGCTTTTTACCAGCTATACTTTCTAACAGCATTATTACAAAGGTAACTTGGATACACACTGTCAGCCACATATAAGAGTGGAAAAGCCCTTTCGTGTCAAAGCAGCTCAGTCTTCCAATTATGGCAACACCTGGGATAATTTAATCAGACTCTATGGCACACCATATATGAAATGTTTCTCTCTGCAGTTGGGGCCATTAAGAAAAAAAAATAATTAGCTGCCTTTTTATAGCACTGGAGAGACAAATCAGAACAAGTCATTGGAGGCAGTCATCTGTGCTCTCAGCTTCCATCCACCACTTAGATAAACAAGCACCAGAACACAAGGTTGATTTGAATAAAAATTTTAATTAATAATAAACCTGCTGCATCACTTTGCAGAACCAGAGTACCAGAAGAGACCTCCCAAGGCTGGAGCTTGTTACATCTTCCTGGAACTGAGTCCACAACATTGCCGGCACTGGCTACCTGCCCTCCCCCAGGTCCACAGTCGTGGGACAACCTTCATGGCTCAGCTCCCCCAGTCAAGACAGAACACAAACAGAAGCAAGAAAACTATTCCATGAGCCCCCACTGGGTGCACCCATTCTCCGAGGTGTTGAACACAGCACTGAACAAGTTTCTCATAAAACTTGTTCTCATAAAACCGCATGGGCTCCACCTTCCCCAACTTACAGCTACTCATCACAGCTGTTGCACTGGACTGGTTTCACTTGTCATTCATCCTAGGAACTACGTAGGGGGTGAGGGGAGCCCCCACAACCAGTTTGACCTAGGAACTCGTCAGGCAGTACCTCTGTCCTACTCACTATGAAGTAGGATCTTCAATGTGGGCACTTCGCTTATTTCTGAAACGTGGAGAAACACGTGGATTTTTACATCAGTGGCTATTCACCTTACATTTCCTGGTGGGACATTCTTGTTTCACTTTTTGGCTGTATCCTACAGCATATGAGATCTTAATTTTCTTACCAGGGACCAAACCTGCATCTCCTGCAGTGGAAGGTAAGAGTCTTCACCACTGGACCACCAGGGAAGTCCCTCAATTCTTCTTGAATGGCTAATTTTCTACATACAGCTAAATGGGGTGGAGGTGGAGGGCTGCAGTGGGCAGGAAAGTGTAACTGTTGATTAAAACTCCTTAAATCTCACCACTTTGTTATTTTTGATACCTCAAATCCCCAAATTATACTTTGAACTAGAGGCAATCATTGTGGAAGTCTAGTGTTAATACTTCAAACTTTGTTCCATCTGTGAGGCATGTAGAACGTGTGTTTGTGTTTGTGTGTGTGTCAGAACTCCTGCCATGGCTTCCCAACACTTACATGAACACTCATTATTCTCAGGGGAGCTGGAAAACCAAGGTGGTGATTTTCTGCCTTCCGGGGATGGTTCTTCATTAACTGTCACATCTAACTTTATGATCCAACTCTCCTATCTGTACATGACTACTGGAAAAAACATAGCTTTGACTATATGGGACTTTTGCCAGAAAAGTGATATCTCAGCTTTCAATAATATGCTGTCTAGGTTTGTCATAGCTTTCCTGTGAGAGTTGGACCATGAAGAAGGCTGAGCTCCAAAGAACTGATGCTTTCGAATTGTGGTGCTGGAGAGGACTCTTGAGAGTCCCTTAAACAACAAGGAGATCAAACCCAGTCAATCTAAAGGAAATCAACCCTGAATATTCATTACAAGAACTGACATTGAAGCGGCAGTACTTTGGCTGCCTGATACGAACAGCCAACTCATTGGAAAAGACCCTGATGCTGGGAAAGATTGAAGGCAGAAGGCGGTGACAGAGGATGAAATGGTTGGATTGTATCACTGACTCAATGAACGTAAATTTGTGCAAACTCTGGGAGATGGTGAAGGACAGGGAAGTCTGGTGTGCTGCAGTCCATGGGGTCACAAAGAGTCAGACACAACTTAGCGAATGAGCAACATCTCCATGTTAATTTAACACAGTTGCTTTGTCCTAGAAATAGACATTATAAGATATTACCCTTGAGAACTGTTTACTTCCGGTTACTTTATAACTAGCTGGCGTTCTCCAGTCTAAGACTCCCTGTTTGGCTTTTCACATCACACTGAGTGCACACACAGGATGCACACATGCACTCTGCTCTGAACCAGCCTGCATCCCTCTCCGGGGTCCAGGGAGGAGACAACAAATGTGCTCTGCACCAGTCCCTTCATACCTACAACCAGGCAACCATTAGTTAAAACTGCGCTTTAAAAACACCTTAATAGTTGGGAAAGGAGAACTTTTTTTTTTTTTTTTTTTACCATTTTCTACTTTTTATTTTTTTTTAATCAGAACTTTTTAAATAAAAAATAAAGCAAGTACAGATATCAAAATAAAATGACAAAATGTGATACATGTTTAATAACAAGAAACTTTATTGAATTACAAATTTAAAAATGGCTCACTTAAAAGTGGGACTATTTTAATCTTCTTACACTCATTCTTTCAAAAATTCATGTTATTTTCCAAGTGATAAAAGGTTACTCTGTGACCTGACAAAGTGGAGGTGGGATGGCACCAGTGGCCAATTCTTACATGTGGGGTCTTCTTGTGGACTTCTGGATGTTTTCTCTACTGCATCAAACTGACCTGCGGTGAGCAGTGAGGAAGGGCGGGGGGCGCGGGGCGTATAAGCTGGTGCTGAAGTCTTTCCTTAGGGATCGGAGAGTGGAGATGGAGCAGGATGAGATGTGTTCCTCGTAACTGGGGATTCAAGATGTGCTACAGCCAGCGTGAGATCATCCTTCCTTATTCTCAACCAAGCAGATGACACACACTTAACTGCAAGGTCCGTCCCATAAACGTGGGCCGTGTTATAGCCCACACACTCCTCTGTCCCTCAGCCTTACCTCCTGTGTAACAGAGGCAGCAAGTCAGTCAGGACAGAAATGTGCTCCATCAGTCTCCATATGGAAAGACCACAGCTTAATGATCTATATAAGCCTTAAAGTCCTCAGTCAGGACAGATTTCCAAATCAAAATCAAGTCAGGAACTGTTCACAGGAACCACACTATTCTAAAATGCTAACATCTTCCTCCCAGTGTGTCTTCCTACAAAAGGAAAAAATGGCCCAAACTTTCCACTCTTTGCCTGTCTGGGATTTATGAAAAGCATACCAAATTATGACAGTGTTCTGCAAAACTAAAATATACTACAAAGTCAAACAGGTAAATAAACAACAAACCAAACTGATTTCAACAAAGTCAAGTCATATTTCCAAAAGCCAAATCTATTAAGAACAAGTAATACACATGTACAAGAAATTACAAGA
Source organism: Bos grunniens (assembly GCF_055505025.1). Lineage (NCBI taxonomy): Eukaryota > Metazoa > Chordata > Mammalia > Artiodactyla > Bovidae > Bos > Bos grunniens. Next base: position 60,424,936 of record NC_141178.1, on the reverse strand, counting down.
AATGAGGATCACAGTTAGTTACAAATGCAAAATAATATCTAATTATCCCAGACTTGTGAACAGAATAATTAAAATCAATTTCATATGCTAGTTCAAATATTATATACAATTTAGATAAGCTGGTCAAGTATTACTTGAATACACACCATGTCTGATAAACTTATAATTACACTGCCTCATCCTTTTTTAATATTTGCAGGTACATGCCAATATAGGGGAAAAAAATGTAATTTCCACTTGTGTGTTAACTGAGAAGAGTAACATTCTACTGTGTATGTTTTATATTGTAAAAAAGTTGTTACATTTTCTTTTAAGAAGAAAAAAAAAAGGTAAAAATTAACTGCCAAAAGTTTATAAAAAATGAAAAAAAAAAAAAAAAAGTTTTGAAACAGATTCCATTATGTGGTCTCCCTACTGACCTGAAACTACACAAGGCATTTAAGGAAGGGACACTATGTCAAAACCAGAGACTAACCCAAGGGAGGCAAGTTACTTTAAAAATCTGATTTGCAGGAAAACTAGCTAGTTGACCTAGTCTTAAAGCTAATTACAAAATCCATCTTCTTAATGGTCCAGATGTTTTGCCAATGCTTCCAACTCAACAGAACTGTCAAAAAAGAAGAAATATTTTGTGAGACCTTTAAATACAGACAATGGGGTGTACCTCCTTCCCCTGTTCAACACAGCATACACATGACACTGCTAAAGAAAGAGGCATTTTTAAAAAATGTTGTATTTTCCAGACGTGAACAGTCACCTATATTGTGTTTGACTCCTCCAATTTAGAACTGCTAAGCATACATAAAGAAATAATATAAAATATTTTCTTATTAAGCACTTCTCTCCTTAATTCTTAGGTTAAAAAAATTAATTCCAAATTTGAACTTCCAGAGTAAGCCACCATAGGCATCAGCTTTCTACATTACATTGAATTTTCTTAAATCCAACAGGAACTATGTCAGCACTTTGCAGCAAACTGCCTGTATTCAATACAAACTATGATACAACCAGTCTTCCTCCTCCTCATGATGCTAAACAAATCCAGGAGAGCACTGGAAAAAACAAGTTTGCCCAACAGGATTGAACAGCATGAACATCTATCCCGTAGACCAGTTAAAGAAACTGCCAGCTCCAGACAGGAGACGCTGCTTCAAGCCATGAAGACATTGTCAGCACCATAACCTCCAGGCCCAAGAACAGAATCGCTGTGTGTAACGAAACGGGTGCTGGCCTCACCCCTGGAACACTGCTAGAGCCCTCCTCCCACTGTCTTTTTTGTTCACTTCTGATTTCAGGAAATGCTTTAACCTCTGTGACTGTTTTAAAGTAAGGAAACGTCTAAGGTAAGAATAACTTGAAAAGAAGCTTGTAGAATTTTCACACACACACACAAAACTAATCACAAATAGAAAGCATTTTTGGAGCATCAACAATGACCAGGCACTTTTAAATCTATCATTTCTACTACTCAGCATGACCTGTACTGTGGGCCTTATTTATATTTGTCTGTGAGAATATCACAGTTCAGCAACAGTAAGGGGCAAAGGAGCCCAAAGCATGTCTGGCTCCAAAGCCCACCTTCCTCCTGTGGGAGCCCCCAGCCACACACTCCTAGTGTCCCCACCTCTGTTTTAGGTGTGATGTTTCTGTGGCTCACAGAAATCACTGAAGAATGAATCATTCATGTAACATTATTTGCCTGCGTGGGGCTAATTTAGGAGAACACAGGCAACACAAAAGAAGGCTTCGTGAGAAGCCTACCAGATCATGGCAGTGCTCATCCGGATTTCCTAGAATAAACACTGAAACCAGTGGGCTGGATTTCAAAGAGGTACAGTAGTTTTTCCAGAATAAACATTTATGCAACCATACACCCGTGTACGTGTTCCGGAAGAACAAGCATGGGAGCACCTGAAAGGACAGCGTGCGCACAGGATGGCGACACAGGAGCTACACCTCTAAGATCCGGCCTTGTGACTCCTGCACCAAGACCACGCAGAGGGCAGTGTCCGAAGTCACCGTCTAGTTCTAGCAGAGTACCAAACAGTGTGATCCACGACAGACGCCAGCCTTGGCCTCCCCAGCATGGGGCAGGGTGAGCATGGGACACACGGGACAGCCCCCAGAGAAGAGCCGGTATAAGCACCCCAGGGAGAAACCACCCCAACACAGCCGGGTGAAACGGGACACCCCCAGGCTCCCTACCTTCCACCGGTTTCCACACTCGTTGCAGACGACAAACGTTGTCATGGGTTCATCAGCACTCCGTGTTTGTACCTATGGCAAAGTTGGGTGAAAAACACTGCTTAAAGCATCTATCTAGAATGCGGAAGACCCGGGTTTGCGCCCTGGGTTGGGAAGATCCCCTAGAGAAGGAAATGGCAATCCACTCTAGTACTATTGCCTGGAAAATCCCATGGACAGAGGGGCCTGGTAGGCTACAGTCTATGGGGTTGCAAAGAGTTGGACACAACTGAGCGACTACACAGAAAAATCCAACCTAAATTAGAATATCCTACATGAACTACAATGGTAGCACAATAAAATATGTAACAGTCCAAAACAAGCTATTAACAAATTAGCAAAATAATAAGGAAAGAACACACATTTCCAAACAAAAGTCCTTGTCTTCTCATCTTTATCCCAGATAAGTGGGAAAATCATCCAAACTTGCACATTATACTACCAACAGAAGTGAAGTGAAGTCACTCAGTCGTGTCCAACTCTTTGCGACCCCATGGACTGTAGCCTACCAGGCTCCTCAGTCCGTGGGGTTTTCCAGGCAAGAATACTGGAGTAGGTTGCCATTTCCTTCTCCAGGGGATCTTCCGACCCAGCAATCAAACCCAGGTCTCCCACAGTGTAGGCAGATGCTTTACTGTCTAAGCCAGGTGAATCTAATATATACTACTGATAAATGGCTAACAAATATGAAAAATTTTCATCATTAACTAAGAAGCACAGAAATACTAATTAAAAGACCTCCCAGTTTTCTTACAAATTCGTAAAAACATAAAAATTACAAATACTTCATTCTGACAAAAACTGCCAAAACCTTTCTAAAAGTCAGACAGCAACAAGAGCCTTTACCCATCCTCTGTGACTGAGGAACTTGACATCTGCTCTAATATAAGACTGTAACTAGAAACACAAAGTTATTTTGATATGTTTTGAGAGAGATCTCAAGTATAAGGATACATTCTTAATACTAACAAATCCAGCTAACTGAAAATAAGTTGATATTTGTCTTGAAACGGGAGTTGTAAGCCTCTTAGTATGAAAGTGAGTCTTAACAGTCACAAACCTGTGTGTAAGTGCAGTTCTTCTTTTTACATTTGCCGCATGTGAACAAGTCCGTCTGGGTTCCGCCTGTCTTGGCCATCTGATGCTCTCTGATGGCTTCTTTGGTCAAGTTTTTCCGCATCTCTTTGAGCTCATCACTAGCCATCTCCTATCACAAGGACAGCAATACCACCCAGTTACAGGCACCTTCTATACACATGCAGAATGCTGTTTATGCTCCAATAGTTAAACAACAACAGGATCAAAATCAACGTTTAAAGTTTTGAAAGTGAAATATCGTATTTTTCCTCAAAGGACTCATCAGTTTGTTTACTCTTACATTTTTCCCAAACACTCAGAAGTCTGTATGTGAAAACTGCATCTAATGCAATCCGATAGTGATGAGCGTATCCAGACCATGGTCTCTACTACTGCACCCACCTCCTCTGCCAGAAAAGGAACCAGGGGCCTCAGAGGAATGTCTGGTTCCAGTTTTGAGTCAAGAAATGCACAAGACAGGCAGAGTATCTTCTTGTGCCAGGAAGCATGGGAGCTGCCTGACCACTGTGAGCTCATCACTGGACAGAGGGGCTATGTTACAGAGCTCCATTGACCAGACAGAAGATAATTTCTTCAGCCATCATGATAAATCACTGAAAAGACCAACCCACTGGATAAATAAAGTCACAAGTCCGTAACGACACTTAAAAAAGTAGAGCACAAACACGTGCAAAAATGGCAACAAAGGCCCCCATTGGCGGTTAGTGGGGCACCAACCACTCCTTCTGACAACTGTTAACCAAAGGGAAGAATTACACACTCACCTGCCTTTCCTATCCTAACCAATGGCCTTAAACTCAGGGCAAGTGCTCCTTTATCAAAGAAGTCTAGCTAAGAAAGGTGAAAGGACTTTCCCAATTCTAGAAATCTGTTTTGCAACTCCTAATGACATCACCAGTTCAGGCAAGGATCATCAGTGGGTGAATACATAGGTGAAAGGCCAGTGGAGAACCTCACAGAGAAGGGATGAGACTGTCCGTACACAAATCCCTGATAAATTTCCACACCAAAGAGAACAAGATACATGTCTCCTGAGGTGATGTAGTATGAAGTAAGAAGGACCACTGATGAAGCATTTGTGCAGGGAAAGTTAAACCTGCATATAATCTAAGCCTACAAAACTAGCTTCCAGTTCACAGAAAAGAATGGAGACAGAAAAATTAGTGTAATGAGGAAGAAACGGGCAATTCAGTGTGAGATACACAAGAGATAAACCAGTTTCTTCAATAGGTCAACGTCATGGAAGAAAAGGGGGCTGGAAAAGGAGACTTAACTATGTTTATACACAGTCTTAAGAGACCAAGCTTAGGGTGACATCTAGACTTCGGATCCTGATACAAAGTAAATGTACAACCAGGAACATACAATGACTATAAACCAGATATCAGATACACCAAGGAATCATCATTAGACTTGCTGGATGCAGTGATGACAGTGTAGTTACATAAGAATGTCAGATTTTTACAGATTTCTCTCAAGGATAGAGAGGTGGAAAGATATAATGTCTGGAATTTGCTTGAAAATAATTCAGGGGAAAAGAAAGAAACAAAGAAGGGATAGATAATAAACAAGTGACAAATTACTTAATATACTTGAAGCTTAGGTGATGGGTAGATGGGACTTCATTACACTATGCTCTGTACTTCGTGAAAGTTTAAAATTATCCTAATGAGGTTTTAAAAAATGAATCTTAAAAATATAACAGTTTTCATTAGTTATATAGAAAGACAAATTCACTTGGATGCTCAGTAAGACAGTGAGACTGTAGACACACTTCAGCTTGTATCTATGAATAGCTACATCTAAAAAAAGCAAACAATGAATTTCATTTTCTCCATCACTTTCTAAATAAATATAAGGATGGTCAATAAGATGTAGCCAATCTTATAGTATTTAACCAAGAAAAGAGCTTAGAGGTTACAAAGTCTGTTTGCAATTAGAAATTTAATTCTGATTCTACATGAATCTACAATAAATAACATTTTTATTTTTTGACAATAATTTAATAAGGCAACCACTCAAAGATCATGGTACAGTTATGAAAGGGACAAAGTACTGATGCTAACAATCACCTTACGTTCTTATCTAGTATACTGTATATAGTGTGTACAAAAATGTATTAGGATAGTTATTACAGATGTAGTATTTATTCAGTACTTCATGATTTAAACAGACTTTACACTTGACATCATGGAATACCATCACAGAAATGTTCTATTCAAATACACTCACCTCTGCTGTCATTCTAGCAAACAAGTCAGGAGGAATGTTCCCACACAGCACGTTTTTCCTTAAATTTGGATTTTTGGCATCCTTAAGATTTGATATCCTACTTCGTACTCTATTTTTGTATTTCATGTCTGTGTTCCTTATTTCTTGATAGATAGGTACTAGGCCATTAAGGAAAAAGATTAAATTATAAAGGTCCTAAGATCATTTTTTTCCTATTCTGCCATGATAAGAATTCCTGAAATTTCTAAGCAGTATTTCCAATTCAGATTAAATTAATAAGGCACTGTTTCTGCCTGATTTCCTGATCAGTACCTGGCAAAAAATAGTGATTTTATGCTATGAATGAGCAATACTTTCTCAATGTTTAATGCCAAGTGACACAGATTAAAAGGGTTTAAAATGTAACTCAGGTATTCAATCTGAGTGAGAAAACTTTAGAAAAAGAGCCTGAATTTATACATGCTTTCCCTGGCCCAAATCTGCATTCCGCCAAGGATCCTAAAAGCCTCAAAAAGACCACAGAGCTCCCTTGAGGGCCTTCTGATAGAAGAAGGTTCGGAAGACAGTTTGCAGTGGCCTGGAGGTTCATCTCCTTCCGGCTCAGCAAGAAGCCAGGTTAGCAGTCGGTTTTTCTCAATAGGACGGGCTCCAGCAGGGGCCCAGCCCTAGAGCAGCCACCCCTCTGCCAGGACAGGCCTGCGGTACACTGTCATCTGTCACCAGATAGTCCTGCTCCCTGGACCCATGTGCAAGACTCGCTCTCCCCCACCAGAGCTCTTTCTGAGGCACCCAGTGTGAACGCACAGGACGACGAGCTCAGGGGATTTCTATGCTTTGCTGAGGCCCCCCCCACCCCCACAAGGTGAGACCCCACTTTACACTCGCTAGCACGTGTCCGTGAGACGTTACGGTCTCAATGTGCAAGGCAGAAAAATAAAAGCACTGTCACCATTATGTATCTTACTTTTGCATAACAGGACAACAAGAACAACATGTCGCAGACAGCCTTCCCCTTTCCCACCAAAACAATCAAGACAGAAAATATAAGATTTTCTATTCTTTACAGGAAGAAAAAATAATCTACTGGGTTCTTGACACCAATATGAATATACACGCAAAGGATATCTTCCTCAATCTGAGATCCCAATTCTTCCTCGTCAGCTCCAATGGCGATATAGTCATCTAAACACAGAGAAGTGTCATGAATGAATGATTACAACATATTAAAAGAAAATTTCAGTACAGAGCCAATTAAACTGTATTCCTATTTCTTCAACCCCACTTGCCCTGTACAAAGAATCCTTTCAGTATAGTTTCCTTAGAATCTGGTCTTCTTTGTGACTTCCTCGGCTCCTCCTCTGGATTCAGCTAGTGTCCACAGGGCTCCTGCATGGATGATGTCTTATCCCTCAGGAGTCGGGGAGTCATGTATCCAGCAGGCAACCCCTCATTTCACAACTCCAGAAATTCTGGCTGTTCCCACAGACAGCAGAGAAACTTATGCAAAGAACTGTCTTGTCTCCTTCCTGCCTCAGGCTTCCATGCAAATAAACCATTCATTTCATTGGCCAATCACATATATGGACACACTCAGAAGACTTCTAAGCAAACGTTCAAAGTGACAGAAGGAACAAAAAAAACTAGAAAGAAACAAGAAAATATACATAAAGAGATAATAAAGGAAACAGAGTAAAGAAAAGGCAGAGTAAGAAGAAAAATAGGTCATACTAACTAGGGCTCAGTATAATAGAAAAGGATGCATTTTTAGAAGACAGTAAATACATATTCCTATATATGAAACTTTAAAGCCAAAGTTTTACATAGGAATGAATACCCCTAAATTAAATTAAAGCTCCCATATATAAACCAAGATCTCTTTCTCACTTAAAAAAGTAGGAAATGAAATTATGAATATAAAACTTATTGTATGTCATAGTAACATTTAACAACAGGACAATAATATGGTATCATTAACTCTCAATCTGAGGGGGGGATACTGAGTTTGCAGATTAAACATAAGGAGAAAAAGGATTGTGAAAAAGAGTTTAAATGAGTACGACTCAGGGGAACATTCACCAGAAGGAAGGAACCTATTGTTTCTGAGAATCACACGTAATAAGCAGAGGCCTGGATGCCTGCGCCTCTCTGCTCTCAGTAACGCCCAGCACAACAGCCTCTCCCTGGGCTGGGCGGTGAGGGGCAGCAGCCATCGGGATCCCACCCAGAGGATGAAATGAGGTGGACAGGGCAGCAGTGGCCTTGGTCAAGGGACTGAGCAACGACATTTACCTCCTGTTCGGAGAGCAGCAGCGAGCATCTCCCTGCACTTTAACCGCACAGAATCAGAAGTGCTCGGCGCCCGAGGAAAAGATGAGACGTACGTGTCCCGGGCATTGGTCTCGTCCTTTCTGCTGCTCATGTTGCCACTGGAGCTGCTGGAATATACACACACACACACAGACACACAAAAAAAGAAGTCAGGAAAACTCTCTTAAAGTGAGTATCATTACCATTACTCTCTAAAAACAGTAATTCTGGGCCTAAATAAATGAAATAGTATTCCAGTGACTCTTAAATGGAAAAAGAAAAAACCTGCCTGTAGATAGATTAAAAAGAAGTTAAAACTTTTAGTAAAGATGAGACAAGTCTTTTATTTTTTTAACCTTGATCCTCCTTTTAAACGTTAAACAATATTTTTAATACAGAAAACACACATTACACCTCAATACAGCACATGAAAAGATGGGATCTGTTATGAGCAGAGGGGGTAGAGGAGGGCACAAAGACTATGATCGCTCTTGACCAAAACCAGAGAGAGAAAGCTGGCAAACCCTGCTCCAATCAGACAACCAATGAGGCTTATACGTGAGACACCACCTCAGGATAAAAACCACAGGGATGAGGAGTCATGAAAATATAAACATCTCTTAATTTCTCCCTAAAAATATCAACACCATTGCAACAATTAATAACTCTTCCAGTCAACCTAATCACTTCAACCACTCCTGATTAACTTGCTGTGTTAGATTCTTACTGAAATATTTTCGGACTGGTTTCAGTTAACTTTTACCACAGTAAAGATTTCCGCCAATTAGTTCTGCCAAACTAATCCTGCCTTTCACTCCACTGACGTCACTTGCTACTCCCTGCCGGCAGGCAGCCCCTTGCCCTTGCCGGTAACCCAGCCGGCCTCCACACACAGCCTGCATGGGCCCGGCGGCCACTCCGCAGGCCTTCTGAGGTCAGTCTTGTGTTTTCTGAAGTCTCCATGACCCCTGTCTCCCAAAACACACAAGCTCCCATGAAGTGAAATACCTTTCCTCTCTTGCTTCAGGGCTATTCTGTGACGTAACTGCAGTATCTTTTTTCTTTTCTTCAGAGTCTTTATCTGTTGATGGTCCATCTGAAAATTTATGAAATTCCTGTTTCAGCACTTGTTAAAACAAAACAAAAAACAGGACTACTACATGTGATCAAGCTATTTATCATGCAAAAAAAAAAAACAAAACAATAAAATCCTAAGCTTTTAACAAGTAAATGAAGTTTACGCAGCTATTCTGTTAGCAAATGTACATGGAAGAAACACTGCACATTAAAAAAAATTAAAGTGCAAAGTATATATAACAATGTTGTTTTGATAATTTTTCACGAAGTAAAAAAATTTGAGGTGGTACTCAAAATACAAATAAATATTTCAGAGATAGTAAACAAAGAAGATTTTCATAGAATATACTTCAGGATTATTAGTTAGGCCTACTCAGCATCTCCTCTATCTTAAATAATCTGAAAACTAATACAGGTTATTAATACTAATGAAGCATAAGCTTTAAGACTTAAAAGAAGTGAGTCATCAGACACGGGAAAATAAAAGTACATAAAATAGGTTGGACGAAGGCAACAGTTTAGCACTGGAAAGAAACATTCACGTTTATATCAACCAAAACAGCTTTGAAGCTGGGTTCAGAAATATTTGGAGCCACTGCGTGAACTACCCCAGTTTGGTCTACCCGAGTCCTAGAGCTGCATGAATAACTCAGTTCTCCACTGCCCTCTGTACAGAACACGGAAGAACATTTACCCTTGAGGCAGGACTGCCCAGGCAGCTCTAAGCTCCCACGCTAACATGCCACTCTGGACGGGACGGACTGACAGAAGACAGTCCCAATCACAACTCCAGAACTATCATGGGAATCCAGTCCTCATGACACATGTCAGTTCTCAGAGACCAACTGTATTGTCCCCTTTACTCTATAATTCCCTGGAAGGCCTGAAGATGCTATGGTATCGTGAGGAAGAAAGCACGGATCAGCGATGACATTTCAGAACAGAGCAAGGACCAAGAAGTGTTCCCACAGCAACAGGGAGTAGAAGGCTTCAGAAAGGTCACATGATGCATTGTGTCCGACTCTCTGCAATGCCATGGACTGTACAGTCTACCAGGCTCCCCTGTCCATGGCATCCTCTAGGCAAGCATACTGGAGTGGGTTGCCATTTCCTTCTCCAAGGGATCTTCCTGACCCTGGGATCAAGCCCAGGTCTCCCACACTGCAGGCGGATTCTTCACCATCTAAGCCACCAGGGACAGGTAATACAATCAGGCAGTACCGTCTAACAAGGTCCAGTGCTGGTGGGGGAGCAGCAACGCTGCCATGGTGCAGTGTGCGCTACGGTGGCCCTCTGAGAAGGCAGGGCAGTAAGAGGCAGCAACGGTCGTAAAAACACTCCAACCTGAGCAGAGGGTGGTGAGCCACGCAGCAGAGCCTGACTACAGAGGGCTCAGACCACACCCTAGCTCAGCCGCTCAGCACCGCTCCTACTGCGCACAAACAAGGCACCTGATCTCTCAGTCCCTCGACTGTCTCAGCACAAAGTGGGGGTTACAGCAGCCCCTCGACTATCTCAGCACAAAGTGGGGTTACAGCAGCCCTGAGCACGCGGGACAGCCCGGAGGACTAAGTGCATTAATACAGGCCCACACACGGTGTGTCTTAAGTGTCAGAACTGTGCTAACCAGAAGCAGAGGAAATCTCCCAGAAATCTAGCTAACCACCTAAACGGCAATGTTTTCTGGTTTGGAATCTAATACAGGATCCTCTTTTTCGTTAGTTTTCTTAAGGCTGAACTTTCTAAATTTCACAGGCTTTACAATTTTTGGTTCCTAGTTTCCAAGCTCTTATATGTAATAGGTCTTTTATTATTACTGCTGCTATCTATGAAGTATTAAAAGCTTCACTTTTTTTTCTTTTCTCCTCCACATGAGGCTGGTAACTGCTCAGGAAATGGCTGGTTCCAGGGCTGGGACAGATAAGTCCAGCATGTTGCGTGGTGCCAGAATGCAGGAAAGAGGTTAAAAACAACAACAAAAAAAAGCAAGGAGCTTGTCAAAGAGACACAGAAGCCAGTTTGCAGGGGTGCCCACTGGTCAAACCTGGGACAATATAAATATCAAAATATGAGCAGGAATGGATTATAATCCATTATACAGAACAGGAACCTATGCGTCCACACTCACAACAGAAAAAGAACTGAGAGGCAAGAAGAGGGTTCTTCTTACAGAATGATAATGTATGAAAACTGAAAAAGTAGAAAAACTAGAAAATCTTAATTTTTCAACTGTTACCAGAAAGAATGGTTTGGGCAGTAATCGGGGGATACCAAATGGGGGTGGGGGAAGGTCTGACAGGGAGCACCATAGTTTCAGGGTCTTAAAGTGATTCCCACAGAACTATTAGACACAAGGAAAAATCATCAGTGACTCATTGTACACCTTGGATCGGTCTCAGAAATAATACCGTCCTATCTCTGTACACCACACCCCGGAAGGACACAACACACATGCGCAATACCCCAACTATGGACGCAAAACCGGATCTAGTAGTGAGAAAATGCCAGATGAAGCCCAAACAGGGAACATGGCGGTCCAGTGGTTAGGACTTAGCGCATTCACTGCAGTGGGCCCAGATCCAGTCTCTGGTTGGGGAACTAAGAGCCTGCAACATGCACTGCGCAGGCCAAAAACAGACAACGCCCCCCACACACAACAACAGAGGGAGGGGAGGAGGGGCCCTGTGTTCTTCAAAAGTCCATGTCCTAAGAGACGCTTACTCCTTGGAAGAAAAGTTATGACCAACCTAGATAGCATATTGAAAAGCAGAGACATTACTTTGCCAACAAAGATCCGTCTAGTCAAGGCTACGGTTTTTCCAGTGGTCATGTATGGATGTGAGAGTTGGACTGTGAAGAAGGCCGAGTGCCGAAGAATTGATGCTTTTGAACTGTGGTGTTGGAGAAGACTCTTGAGAGTCCCTTGGACTGCAAGGAGATCCAACCAGTCCATTCTGAAGGAGATCAGCCCTGGGATTTCTTTGGAAGGAATGATGCTAAAGCTGAAACTCCAATACTTTGGCCACCTCACGCGAAGAGTTGACTCACTGGAAAAGACTCTGATGCTGGGAGGGATTGGGGGCAGGAGGAGAAGGGGACGACAGAGGATGAGATGGCTGGATGGCATCATTGACTCGACAGACATGAGTCTGGGTGAACTCCGGGAGTTGGTGATGGACAGGGAGGCCTGCTGTGCTGCGATTCATGGGGTCGCAAAGAGTCGGACACGACTGAGCGACTGAACTGAACCAATGTTAAATTTCCTGAATTTCCTGTATTAGGATTACATAAGAAAATAAACTTGTTCTAAGAAAACATACACTTAAGTTTTAAAGAGTAAATAAAGACAAGAGATCCACCTATTCTCAAATAGTTTGGAAAAAATAAAGTGTATGCATCAGGATATACATAAAGATAAAAAGAGAAGAGAGACTATGACAAAAGAAACATGGCAAATATTAAAGATGAATGCCCTAGAAAAATGACACGTGAATTATTTTTATTATTTTTGAAAATTTTCTCTAAGTTAGAAACAGTTTTTTTTCAAAAAGTGGGACACCTTCCCCTCCGGGAAAAATTTTCTTCTTAAAGAGGCAATCCAGGGGAGGAGGGAGGTGAGATGTATGGAGAGTAATGTGGAAACTTACAACACCATATGTAAAATAGATAGCCAATGGGAATTTGCTGTATGACTTGGGGAACTCAAACAGGGGCTCTGTGACAATCTACAAGGGTGGGATGGGGAGGGAGGGGACATGGGTCTACTGATGGCTGATTCTTATTGATGTATGACAGAAATTAAAAAAACTCTGTAAAGCAATTATCCTTCAATTAAAAAATAAAGTGGCAAAAAAAGAAAAAGAGGCAATCCAGTTATAAGTATTAAAAAATCTGACTAGCTTAAAAAGCAGAACCCTCAAGGTCAGACTAAAGCCCCCTTCCAGATTATAAAGTACTGATTTCAAAACACCTATATTCATTAAAAGAAAAAAAAATTCAACAACTCAATGTTTGAATAAACCAGATCATAAACATATATAAGGGAAGATACCTAATAACTTTTTCCAGGATTTGATGAGGGACTTTGCTAAAGATGTAACTTCTTCATCTGTGCTCTGCTTGCGAATAGCATTCACTGACATTCCAATTCTTGTGGACTGCAAGGCAATGACAAAAAAAATGTATACAAGCAATTTTATTTCAGGCAATTCGTTGTTTGATTTTCTTGTTTTCCAGATGCCTCTTCATTTTAGAACAGAAAAAACATCAACTGTATGAATTCTTTTAGCAGTAGACTGTAGATTTAAGACACACACATCAAGGGTCTCACCACCGAGATCTGCAGGCATGTTAACTCGCTACTGAAGTGAGGCTGGTCAACTAGTAAGAGGAAGTCAGTCTCTTTCACAAGAGAACAGAACAAAGAGTGTGTGTGTACACAAGGCAGGCAGATGCAACCACGGGCTCACACACACACCCACTTTGCTTCTTCACATTCTCCTGCACAGATTACTATGTACATCACGTGCTGCACCTTATGAGGACACCTAAACAAATACTACCGTCCACACAAGGTTAAACACCAGCACATGATCACAGATACTAAAAATGGACTTCACAGAATACAGACAACTTAACTTGTGGACATACGTGCTCAGGGGCGTGCTGGGAGCGCCCATATTCATCAACTGTCCCAAGATCCTTTAAAATCGAGATCATCATCCCTATTTTTAAAGATAAAGAGACTGGAAGTGTCAATAAATAACCTGGCCAGCATCACACCATTACTAAATGGCAAAACTGGGATTTTAATCCAGGTCTGTTGCCTCCAAAATCCATGCTCTTTTCCCACACATCAACTGTCTTCAAACTGCTCAGAGAACATAAAGGCTCTGATGGCCAATTATGGATGATAGATAAAAAATGGTGACTTAATGTAAATTTAGGTTGTCAGTAGACAATCTCTCTAAATATGGTTATAGAAGAAATAAAAGGAATTGTTAGTGAGATACAAAAGGGAGCCCTGCTATAAACTTTAAAGCTGAGAAATAAACGGATCCTTAAGATTTCCTTTTAAATTATTCAATGTACTCAACAAAGAGATTTGGGGCATCTGTTGAAGAATCTAGAATATGTATCTGACTGGACTGCCCTGTGTTCTCTCTCGGAGAGTGGAGCACAGCAGAGGAAGTTTCCACAGCAGACACACACAGGGGACTCACCACTCTAAAACCCCAAGGTGGTTTAAGATCAGCATGTGGGGGACGTTTTTCCCACAGAAAGTGGTTTCTTTCTTGTAGAAGATAGTATGTTCTAAGAACTTTTCTCAGTGAAGAAAAACTGTTAGAACTTTAGAATGCTTTAGAACTTGTCTAAAGCACTGCCTTCTCAGCCGGTGGGGCATGCACTTGAATGCAGAAAACCTTTCAAAAGCAGGCAACATTTTTCTATGATGGTAACTCAGTAGATTAATAATTTATGTTACCATCTTTAAAAAAAACAAAAACAAGTTAATAATGTTTTACACTACAAGAGGAAAATACAAAAAACTTATATTGGTATTGAAGATGTTTCAGTATTTTATGACAATTACCTATTCAAAAATTATGACATATGTTAGCACATACCTGTAATAGTTCCAGGGTCATGGGAATATTCTTAAGCTCCTTCAGTAAATCCAATGCTCCAGCCTATAAAATAAAATAATTTCAAACTAAATTCTCCAGAGAGTAAAGCAAAGAGTAACCAGAGATTTAAATGTATATTTTCCTATCCACAGTTCACTGAGAGTCATTTATTCATGTGAGGAGAATGGTATATAGAGATACAGATACATAGATGAAAGAGGAAAAAAAGAAAGAGCAAAGAGTTTTCCAAACAGGCTGCAACTCACTAGAGGATCATAAAATCCATTTATTGGGTTATAACCAGCACCTACGTGTTGTCGTGTGAAAGTTTACTTTCAGTAGTATTTGTTTGTGTGTCCCAACTTGAAATGTGCAATGTTTCTCACTGTGGTGGTACAATACCCCCAGACTTCCATGCAGGGCAATTAGCTATGGAAGCAGGAGTGGGAGAGTGCTGGTGGTGGGGGCACCGCTTCTCTAGAATTCTCACCATGCCTCTGCACCTCACAGCTCAGACTCAAGGACACTGCTGTCTACCTGGTTCTTGCATGGTAAGAAGCAAACTCTGAAAGGAAATCCAGAAGTGAGGTCTCTGTTAAGCTCGCAGGCCCATCTTCTGCCAAGGCTCTGATTCCCATCTAGAATCAAAGGCTTCCATGCAGCTGATGACGATGAGACTTAGCACTGCAGCTAAGGGGGCTGGAATTACATGAGAAGCAACAGTGCCACCTACAGCTTGTGGCCAACGTTCCAACATGATACTCATTCAACTGACCACATTTCAGTTCAGTTCTGTTCAGTTCATCTTAATACATTTAACTTAATTAATCATATATCATTTAGTCTAACAGTGACCTAATGTACTATATTTGGACAGATTATTATTCTACACACCACTAATTAAAAAACTATTAAACTATCATAAACTTTTCTTATCACTTCTTTTTACTTTTGCAGTTCCTTTAGACTTGGAATTTTTGTCATATTACCTTTTACATATAGAAAAGTGTAATCAAAACTGGCTAAAGTGGTGGTTCTAAAACTATTTTTCAGAGTCTAACACTTATGAATTGCCTATTGACTCAGATTCCATAATATCTGATTTTAGCCCACAAAAAGCTGTGTCAAAACATTAGTAACACAACATTTCACAAAACAATCTATAAAAGAGCTCTGAGCCATCAGCTCTCTGCAGGCACCAGGGTGGGCTCTGGGTGTGTAAGCCTGCTGCCTTTACCCCACTGCTCTTCTCCCACTGGTTTCTTGCGGGGCCAAGAGCACCCCACTACTCTCAGATTTCCTTCCAAGTCATTGACACCTGCTCCACAATGTTGATGCTGGGCTGGATGTTCTGTCTGTGAAAGTACATCTCAACATCCATCTGGCCAGCAACATGTGTAACTCATTCTGCTTTCTGAAATGTTAAAATATGAAAACTAGGCACTCCATGAACCAGTGAAACACACCACACCCTAGGAAAACAGAAAGCCCAGAGCATGGAACAAGCATGGAACCTCATGGTATCACTGTATTTTTTAAGTTTAAAATCAAGCAAAGGTTTCTAGCCAGATAATTCTTCCATTTAAAGTTGACAGATGTGGCCCTGAACAATAAAACAGTTTTAAATTTTCTTCTGGCAACAGATGCATCCTTTTAATTTAACCCAGAACCTCCTAGCTAAAAACAAGTTCAATAGAAATTATGAAATAGGTCATTATAAAGGATTTTAAGGATCCACCTCTTAAGAGATTCCTCCTGATCATAAATTCTATAATTTATTTTTATTTAGAGGCAACTAAAAATAGTAAAACATTAGAGTTGTTAAAAAATAAAACACTGACTTTAAATTTATTGTTAATCAAGAATTTTTACATGCATGCCATTTTTGTGAGCAAGTGTCTTCAGTCCTGTATCTGCAAATCCCCAAACCAAAATCCTTTAAAAACCAAAAGATTTCCCATAGATTTTCAATAAACTCATTTGGCAGTAACATCTAATCTCAACAAATGTACACAGCTATTTAGTTCTATTTATCCTACTTAATGTGTGAATGTTACATTTCACTATAGAAATGCCTATGTCTGATTACTGGGAACTGCCCAGCTCCCACTGAAGATACTATGAAATATGTGATGTTTGTACTATACCAATATCTTTATAAACCTGGAAAATTTGGAATTCTCAAATATGTTAAAGACTCTGAAGGTTTTGATTACAAGACTGTTTGCCTGTATCCTTATCTACCGGAGATATTTTTCTTCTACTCACATCTCTGTGGTCTTTTTGAACAATTTCTGACCTAAGATCAATTAAAAGTGAAGATAATCACAATTCTAAGAGTCCCTTAAAAAGCAGGGTCTCTTACATAAAGCTGGGCTGCATATAAAGTTGACTCTTCTAACACATCAGCAATGTGGCTTAAGGTCTAAGCTGTTTTTCAAGCAGAAGGAAGCAAAAGATTTGCATTAATTTCATCACACTCTCCTTTTTCACTCGGATCTCTTTGGTGAGACTGGGGTTAGAGATATAGGCTATGGAAGGAAGGAAAAGTTAAATAACACTTATCGGATAAAAGTAAGACCTTTCTCAGAATTACAGTGTGTTCTAACGAAATAAGATGTGTATTTCAATCAAGGTTCTTTAGGAAATAAACAACTATTAATATGATGATCTGGATGGATGAAAAGGGCAAAAAAGAGACGATCATATGTTAATTCAGTGACAAAAACTTTTTTGAGGGTTACCATGTGCCAAGCGCTGCATACAGTATCTCATTTCTTCTTTACAAGGAACCCTATGGAAGCAGGAATCCTATTATCCCCATTTTACAGATGAGGAAATTAAAGCCCAGAAAAGTTAAGAAACTTGCACAAGGTCACATGATTTACTAACCAGAAAAAGTGAGATTTACCCCGTTCTGTCAAATGACATGCTCACCCTTAACAAACACCCATCTACACCACATGCCAAGCTCTCTGCTGTGCTGAGGACACAGCAATGGGCAAAACAGAAACCCTTTTTGACCTCAGGAAATCCAAAAATAAGCAGAAATCTTTGAGCCTCCACTTCAAACCTTCAATTAAACAAGAAAAAAAAACAAAACCCTGAATTCAGAGAAGGTAAGTAATTTGCCCGAGGCGATACTGATGGGTACTGAAAAGGGACAAGAGCCCACTTTCCTGGCCTACGTCACTGCTCTGTCCATTCTATAGCCCCACCCTTGGGGCAGTTCTGCTCTGTGTGAGCTCCAGCAAACAGCACTACTAAACAGTCCCTAATCATCACCTGCCTCTAAAGGTCAAGTCTATTTGATTGCAGCATCTCCTACAGACAATGATGCAAGACAAAGAAAGAGTCTGCCTCAACTTCAAGAGTCAAATTTAGTTCACAGTACTGGCTAAAAGATAAACAGCTACAGACTACTTTATTACAGCCCTGGTACTACTACCTGTCATCAGAGAGAAGTGCTTTATAAAATATGGTATGATGAGAACCCAGTACATTCAAGACTGTACAGGATCCAAACGGCCTTCTGTTCAAGGAAGAGGGAAGAAGCAACACAGAACACAAAGAGCACACACGTATATGGTAGATCTAGATTAAAATCCAGGCTCTGTCAATTCTTAATTGTCAGATCTTGGGCATGTTACTTTGCTTTTTCAAGCTTCAGCTTCTTCATGTGTAGATGAGCATATTACACTAAACTTTAGTTAGGATGATCAAATGAGGTAATAGAACACCTAAGAAGTATCAAATTACAGTGCCTGACATATAAGAGATGGTTGGTAAGATACAAAATTTATACATAAATTCAACTTTATAAAAATTAAAAGCTTTGGGGGATTCCCTGATGGTTCAATGGTTAAGATTCAGTGCTTTCATGGAGTGGCCTGGGTTCAGTCCTTGGTTGGGTAATTAAGATCCTGCAAGTCACACAGTGTAGGCAGAAAAACAAAAGGTTTTATCTTTCAGAAGACACTATTAAGACAGTGAAACAACAGCCCACAAAATGAGAGACAATATATGCAAATCCTATCTCTGATAAGGGTCTAGTATTCAGAATATAATGGAGAAGGCAGTGGCACCCCACTCCAGTACTCTTGCCTGGAAAATCCCATGGGCGGAGGAGCCTGGTGGGCTGCAGTCCATGGGGTTGAGAAGAGTCGGACATGACTGAGAGACTTCACTTTCACTTTCCACTTTCATGCATTGGAGAAAGAAATGGCAACCTACTCCAGTGTTCTTGCCTGGAGAATCCCAGGGACAGGGGAGCCTCGTGGGCTGCCATCTATGGGGTCACACAGAGTCACACACGACTGAAGTGACTTAGCAGCAGCAGCAGCATTCAGAATATAAAGAACTCTCACAACTTAGTAATACAAGTATTCAATCAAAAAAATGGGTAAAGGATCTGAACAGACATTTCTCCAATATGCAGTGCACCAAGTACTGAAAAATGTTCATCAGTAGTCATCAGAAAAATGCAAATCACCACAATGAGATACCACTTTATACTCACTACAAAGGCTATAATGAAAAAGCCATAATAACAAGTACTGATGAAGATGTGGTGAAATTTGAACCCTCATGCTACTGGTGAGAATGTAGAATAATAGTTCAACTTTGGAAAACCATCTGGCAGTTCCTCCAAAGGCTACATAGACACAGTTATCAGATGATCTGGCAGTTCTACTCCTACAGAAATGCATATACCCGACAGAAATGAAAATACATGTCCACACCAAGACTTGATCAAGAATGTTCTTAGATTATTCATGATAGTAAAAAAGTGGAAAATGCCCAAATGTCCATCAAACGATGAGTAAATAAACAAAATGTGATATATCCATCAGAATAAAGGGATGCTATTCAATACAAAGGAACATAGTATTGACATGCTGTTACACAGACGAACTTGGAAAACACCAAGCGAAAGAAATAAAAGGCCACTTATTGTATGATTCCATTTACACGAAAAGTTCAGAATAAGCAAATCAAGAGAGAAAGAACGTAGATTAGTGGTTGGGGGGAGATATGGTGACTATGTAAGGGGCTATTTAATGGATAGTTTCCATCCGGAGTGATGAAAATGTTCTAAAATTAGATAGTGGTGATAGTTGTACAAATCTGAGAATATATTAAAAACCACTGAACTGTATACTTTAAAGGGTGAACTGTATTGTACAGCTATATAAAGCTGTTATAAAAGATTGTGTTCAGTTCAGTCGCTCAGTCGTGTCCGACTCTTTGCGACCCCATGAATCGCAGCACAAAGATTGTGTAGTCATTCTAAATTTGGATTTATGCTAATTAATCTAACCCTGATATGGAAACCACAGTTTTTTTTTTCCCCAACCCAGGTAAGATTAAGACTTAGAAATGTACATATTTCAGGTATCCCTGCACCTAGGAGATTCTAACATCTAATTTCAATTTCTCTCTTTGCAATTTAATTCTACTCAGCCCTGAGCCTTCAGTGAAGAAAAAAATAAACAAATCTCAACATCACTCATTAAATGTGTCCACAAACTTGAAAATTCTAAGTTCTCACTTGATTCCTCTAAGTCTAATGTTACAAATCCTTTACAAAGATAAAAGGATTTTTTTCAGTTCAGTTCAGTTGCTCAGTCGTGTCCTACTCTTTGAGACCCTGTGGACTGCAGCATGCTGGGCCTCCCTGTCCATCACCAACTCCCAGAGTCTACCCAAACCCATGTCCATTGAGTCAGTGATGCCATCCAACCATCTCATCCTGTTGTCCCTTCTTCTCCCACCTTCAATTTTTCCCAGCATCAGGGTCTTTTCCAATGAGTCAGCTCTTCGCATCAGGTGGCCAAAGTATTCCAGTTTTAGTTTCAGCATCAGTCCTTCATATTCTAGGCACTGCCAAGAGTTTTATATTCATCTAATCTTTACTAAATTGTATCCAATTTACTACCAAAAAAACATTTCAGACCCTAACAGCTAAAGTTCAGAAGAGTCAGAATTTGAACCAAGATTAGGAGACAGACTTGCTTACTGACATTTAGTAAAAATGGCAAGAAAAAGAAAATCTATGTAAAAAACTGCTAATATCTGAAAATTTAGAACTAATTCACGTGATTCATCATGGCCTCCAAGTGCACCCTGTTTAAGATCAAGTGCACAGACAGGGCAACATTCTGGGCAGCACCAGGGTCAGGATATTGTGGGTATATTTAGAGAAACCTGTCTGCCCCACAACAGCAACACCCTGGTTGCCCAATGTACCCAGACAAGGTTCAAGACCCAGATCTTCTAGAGAGATGCTTGGAGGGGTAGATGCTTGAACATAGTGGTACTGGCTTTGACGAAAAACAGATTCAGATTCATATCTTCATTTGGCCACTCGGTAGCTATTAGACTTGAGAATTCACTCAAGAGCCTAAATATTTCCTCATTTTTATTTTTTTTAAATATATTTTTATTTATTTATTTTTTGGCTGCACTGCATGGCATGTAGGATCTTAGATCCCTCAAAGGGATCAAACTCATGGAGTCTTAGCCACTGAACCGACAGGGAAGCCCAATTTCCTCATTTTTAGACTAGAGATTAAGGCTTAGCCTAATAAACTGTCTGAGGAATAAATCAGATAAGGTAGGTACTGAGAAGAATTCCTAGCTCAGAGTAATAGCTCAATAAATGGAAGCTGTTTTTATTATTACTTAAAAGTGACACCTATGATTTGTGCTTATGATAGTAAAGCACTATCTAACAATGGCACTTAAACTTCAATTCAGAGGACAACTATTATTTTTTCAGCAAAGTTCACTTTTTCATAGTATAAAAACAATATAAAAAATAGCTTGTAGAGAAAATCTGGAAGCCACACACACGAAAAAGAGAAACAAATCTATCATAATCCTACAATTCCCCAGAACAGCTTCTGTTAAATTACTGAACAACTTAAAAAGCTTTCATGGGCTGCTGGTGGGCCGGGAGGGAGAGTCATTTATACCGTTTCCCTTTCTCTATTTCATCTGCCTATCTGAATTTCTGTAACACAGACAGGAAAAGAGAGAAGGAAAAAAGTAAAAGAGCCAGTCAATTTTACCTTTCTTTGGCGGGGAGCTGGGGGAGGCAGGGGAAGCAAGCTTTTATAAGTTTTGTACTACTAGAAAAATAGAAGATTTGAGAAGAAAAATGAGACTTGAGGCTTATTTGTGGTACTTCTCATTCTCCTGTTGACGCATTATGTCTTTATAATTTGAGAACTGCAGATAAGCATAAACTCGTCTTCTCAATACTTGCTCACTAGGAAATTCCTCATTTTTAGGAAACATTTATCACAAGGAAACAAACACAAGCATCACTAGATGATTAAAGGATACATTATAGCCCAAGTTAGAGAAAAAAATTATCTAACTAACAGCCTTTTCCCCTAGGTTACGCTTCTATTGTGGGAGTCTAGCGTTCCCTATTTGAAGGACTGATGCTGAAGCTGAAAGTCCCATACTTTGGCCACCTGATGCGAAGAGCTGACTCATTGGAAAAGACCCTGATGCTGGGAGGGATTGGGGGCAGGAGGAGAAGGGGACGACAGAGGATAGGATGGCTGGATGGCATCACCGACTCGATGGATGTGAGTCTGAGTGAACTCTGGGAGTTGGTGACGGACGGGGAGGCCTGGCGTGCTGCGATTCATGGGGTTGCAAAGAGTCGGACATGACTGAGCAACTGAACTGAACTGAGGGTTCCCTAGACAGAGAAAAAAACTTGCCAATTTAAGCAAAATAACAGAAATGTTCAGCCAATGAAATATCCAGAATTCATCACTTGCATCAGGCAATGAATGGCCTGTATCAACAGAAAAAACAAATAGCAAAAGCAACTGTCTAGAACAGAAAACAAACAGGAAATACTTTAAAAGTCCAAAATTGCAAATGCAGATTAACAGGCTATGAAATCACATGCTAGGCAATGCACCTGTGAAAGGAAAAGAGGAAGAGACTAAGTTTGAAGCCTGAAGAATTCGGTGTTTAAGGTTGCTTCCTGCTTTGGCATGCAGACCAGCAGAACACTCAGCTCCTGGCTTAATCCGGTGGACAATTCATGGAAGCTGGGGAACTACTTGACCTGACTTGGTTTCTTACTCTGTAAAATGGATGCAGCACAGCAGTGTCTGGAGTCCCAAAATGCCGCTGCACAGATGCTTTGTAAAGTGCTTTCTCTAAAGTGCGATACAAACCAGAGCACCCCTTTCCTCTCTCCAGTTAGTTTGAGAATTCAGTTTAGCTGAAAAAAAGACGGCTTTGCAGTGAAGGACAGGGAAGCCTGGCATGCTGAAGTCCATGGGATTGCAAAGAGCAGACACGACTGAGCGACTGAACAACAGACAGCTCTGAAGCAAGGGACTGAACGTGGCAGAGGCAGGTTGGACAGAAATGCAGAAACTGGGACATCTCATACAAACCACAAGAGAACACATCCACATAAGCATGTTATCAGTGACAGAAAACGCTGCTGGCATCAACAGTAAAGCGCCCAGAGAGGCCCAGCCACGACACTTGTGCAAACCCGCCAGGCAGCACACTCTAGTCAGGGTGTGTGCCTTAGACACAGCCCTTCTGCACTCTACTGCCTAAGAAGATCCACTTAAAAAAAAAGTTTAGCAGCTTGCCAAACACACTGGCATCGTTTACCTTTTTAATTGCTAAACAAACATGGAGGACAGTTGAGATAATCCAGGGCATGTTTAGCCCTTTTCAAAAAAAAAAAAAAAATGATTCGGGAATTTCACGTTTTGCTTTATCAGCTTTGTGTCTAAAACAGATGACAAACCGCTGTTCTAAGTTTTTTCGTTTTTAGCCAACGAGCCCGGAAAACGAGAACGGATTTTTTCAAACGGCGAGGGTTGTCTGTACTCTTGGGCTAAGCCAGCGAGGCTCGGCCACGGTCAAGTTTATAGTGAAAACGCCTCGATGAAGTTCAACCGGCTGCACCGGCCCCAGGGGCCTCGGCGCTCAGAGCGGGCCCTCGGCCGCGGGATGGAGCCCCCCACCCCAGAAATCCTGTGCCCGGGATGTGGGACAGGGCACCCTCCGCTACCAGAACCCTCTGCCAAGAACACGGGATAGGACTCCTGCCCCGGGACCCCCTCCCCGGGACGTGGGACAGGACACCCCCCAGGACCCCACCCAGGGCCCCTTCCCCGCGATGCGGGACAGGACACCCCTCCCAAGACCCCTCTCAAGGACGCGGGATAGGCCTCCCGTCCCGTGACCCCCTCCCCAAGATGTAAGACCGGAAAACCCCACTCCACCAGAACCCTCCCCCAAGAACGTGGGATAGGACTCCCGCCGCGGGACCCCTCCCCAGGATGCGGGACAAGACACCTCCCCAGGATCCCCCTCTCCGTGATGCGGGACACGACACCGCTCCCAAGACCCCTTCCCAAGGACGCAGGTTAGGACTCCCGCCCCGGGACCCCCTCCCCGCGACGTGGAACAGAACTCGCCCCCCAGGCCTCCCCTACCAAGGACGCGGGACAGGACCCCTCCCCCGGGACTTTCTCCCCAGGACGCGGGCCAGGACTCCCTTGAGGGTCCCCGCCCCAGGACGAGGCCTCGCCGGCGTCGCACAGGGAGGGCGGGCGGCGCGGGCCGCGAGCCCCACCAGGCCGCCGGGCTCCCGCGTCCGGTCCCCGCCCGCCTCCCGGCCTCGCTCCGGCCCGCGCCGCCCGCCGCGCTCACCGCGTTCTTCTTCTGCACCATCTTGTCCATCTTCTTGGCAATGCGGATCACCTCGTCCTCCATGGCTCCGGCGGGCCTGCCCCGCTCCCGGCCGTGTGGGACGGGAAGTGCGCGAAGCTGGCGGGCGGCGGGCCAGCCCAGGCGTCTGCTAGGCGCCTCAGCAGGCCGTGCCCAGGCGCTTCCTCACCGACCGAGCCCGCGGCGGCTGCGGCGGCGGCGGCGGCGGCGGCGGTGGTGGGCAGAGGCGGTGGCGCTCCTCCCCCGCAGGCAGAGCCAATCGAGTGGCGCGCGCCGAGCAGGCGTCACCAATCGACAGAGACCAGCTGGGCTACAGGCCCGCCAGGCTGCAAGTCTTCGCCGGCTGTCGTGAAAGTGGGCGGGCTGCGCCGCCAGGCTTCGCGCGCGCGCCCTGCGGCCCCGCCCCATCCCTTCCCACCGCGGTCCCCTGGTGCCTGGCACGCAAGGTCTGCTGGTCTCCCGTCCACTAACCGTGGCGCCCGCAGAGACCCCCCCACCCCGCCCGGGGTCCCCCAGCCCCGGCGGCTTTGGAGGATGGAACGTGGTGAGAACCCCAGCATTTTCCCCGCCGTCGACCGCTGCCTGGAAATTGGATTCTCCATCCCCCTCAATAGATAGTTGTATCATAAGGATGTGGCCGTTGTAAGAGTTTACTCTTTGAAGTCGTTTGTAAACGCCGTGAGGACGGGGACCCAGTCTTGTTTGTTTCCTGACTCAGAATGTTGGACGTTGTACCTTGAATATAGTAGAATAATCGTTGACAGTAACGTTCTCATCAAGGAAATTGATGAAGGCGTCTCACCTGCTCTGAAGATAAGTGAGGAAGTTGAAATGTAAAAAGTTATGACTAACAACCCAAAACCGAGGTAGAAAATCGAAATAATCAATACTGGAGAGTGTAGGCTCCTTCCGTAGATCTTTGTGCAGTTAATACCCTGGACTACCATCTCGTGCAGTTTGCAGACATAGCCCACACCCAATTTAACCATCACTAATCAAAACTCACCACATAAAAGTTTCCTCTATCCTAGGATGTCAGGTATTGTTCTAGCTCAGGTTTTTGGGCGAAAGAGTAATTTGAACCATGCCCCTTTCTCTTTATTTCATTTTAGTTTTAAAATTATCTTTTTATCTTTGATTCCTACTTAGGTATACACCTAGGTATTCTTTCTTCTTTGGGGAAATGGTAAATAGTATTGTATTTTTAATTTTGGTTTTCACATGTTCCTTGCTCGTTCCTTGACTTATAGGTCATTTTTAACTGTTTCAGCTCCCAAGTTAGTTAGATTCATGCAGCCATTGCTTGTTGAGTTACCCAGATGTTTATCACTCTGCCCATTCTTTGCATCTCTCCTTTCCTCTAATTCATTTTTTTCTTCTGAAAGAACATGGTTCTTTCAGTGTTCTTTTTTCTCATAAACTTTCTGTATCAAAGTGGTTTTCTTTTGCCCTCACTTCAAAATGAGTTCACCTCTAAGTTTATCAGTTATTCTTTCTCTTCCACTTTTACGTTATTCCTTTATCCTCTGACCTCTGGTGGTGTTTTTGTTAAGTGTGATGTGCAACTCTTCAAGTAGGCTCTGTTTGCTGTTAAGATCTTTTTCTAAAAAAAAAAGGAACCTTTTTCTATGGTATTCAGTTTTGCTCCTCACCATGAAATGTCTCTTTAGAGACTTTGGGTTTTTTTTAATTCATTTTTTTTCTTTTTTGGCTCCATTGGGTCTTGGTTGTGGCACACAGTCAGGCCGCGTGTCATGTGGGATCTCAGCTCCCTGCCCAGGGATGGAACCCATATCCCCTGCATTGAAAGGCGGATTCTTAACCACTGGACCACAAGGGAAGACCCTAGAGCCTTAGTTTTGTTTCTTCTGTTAGTAACTCATGTTGCTTCCTGAATCTAAGATTTCTTACCTTTCCTGAAGTCTGGAAAAATGTCAAGTCATTTTATCTTCAAGTGTTGCTTCTCTGCCATTCTGTGCTCCGCAACTTCCATGAAACTTTAGGTTGGACCTCTTCATTTTGCTTTTCTAGTCTCTCACCCTTCCTTTTGGTCCTTCGAATTTCTTCTAATGAGTTTCTTTCATACACAGTTTCATGCGTACAAGTCTTCTGTGTTTAATATGCATTTTAACTCATCTATTTGAGTATTTTTTGTAGGTCATATATTACAATTCAAACTCAAGGAGTGTGGGGTTTCAGTTTGGGAAGCACGGTGGTGATGGTTGCACATGCTACTGAACTGTATACTTTGAAAGTGGTTTAAATGGTAAATTTTGTTATATTTAACCACAATAAAAAAAATCTGAAGAATAAAGTATATCCAAGCCTGGCCTGCTCCCCCTCCTGTCCTTACCGGCTTCATCCCTGCCCCAGTCATGCTGTGTAACCTGTTTTATCAGATTCTTCACATCCTTCTCACATATGGGTTTCTTTTTTTTCATGCAAATCCTAGCCAAGTGAAATATATGGGTGTTATTTTCTCCACCCCTTTGTGTTTCACATTTCTTCATCAGTAATGTATTCTGAATCTTTCCCGAATTAATTCTTTTTGTTTTAACAGCTGTGTAACAATCCATTGTACAGGTGAAGAGTAATTTATTTAGCTGGGCCACTTTTATTCCACATGCGGTTGTTTCAGGTATTTTACCCCATCATAAATACCATCATAAATAATCCTTCTCCATGAAGATTTCTCACTTAAGTGTTTATGTTGTGCTTCTGCAAGTTTGCATTTTTAATGTTTAGAAGCATTTAAATTACGTCCCTGGGGCACAGAACATGGCAGGGGACTACAGGGTAAGAAAAACACATCATTTTGAACCCTGGCTTCTACATATATCAACTCTGGGACCATGGGCAAACACTTCATCTCTCCAAGTATATTTCCTCTTCTGGAAAATGAAGATAAGGTTGATGTGAGGACTATATGAGTAAAGGATATAAAATGCCTAGTACAGTGCCTGCCTGGAATGGATTAAGTACTTAAGTTTTAGTAAGACACTGTTGTTATCTGTAGATAGACTTAAAACCATGCTTGGACCACATCTATTTTTGAACCAAGAGTTTCAAAAGGATGGTGAAATCAAAGGTTATCACATGAATTAAGCCGCTGCTGTGGAGGATAAATCTAAGAAAGAGCTAAAGCTGGAGGCAAGATTTCAGCACAGAACTCTCTTAAGCAGGAAGGCCACCCTCAAATGGAACAAGCAGCCTCACAAAAAGGTGAGCTGGTCACTTGATTCAAAATCAAAAGCCAAAGGACTGTTTAAAAGGCAGACAGGATTCCTTTACAGGGAAAAAGAAAGAAATCAGCAGTGAAATAAAAGGAGAAAAAAACCACTTGGATAACTGATTTATGACACTAATTTTAAAATCCCGTTAAACTATTTGAAAGGAGAAGACAGAAGGAGACACCACAGAAAACTTCAGTAAGCCAGGAACCCTTAAGATCAAACTGGAGATTTTTTTAGCGCATTAACACTGGCTCCCACTTGACTCCACTCCACCATCAATCTGCTCTCTCCACCTATATTCCTGTGACTGCATCATTGTCTTCCTCCTTTTCCGTACAGCCATTCCAAGGCAAATTCAAAAGTCAAAGATATTCCAAAGAGCCAGTCACAGCAAAGTCAGAATTCAATTTTATTTCACATTGATAGAAACCGTGAAAAAGATTTACATTTTCCCACGTTACAGCACAGCATTTCAATGGAATATTTCTTGCCATAAGTTAGA
The DNA here is from genome assembly GCF_055505025.1 of Bos grunniens. Taxonomy (NCBI): domain Eukaryota; kingdom Metazoa; phylum Chordata; class Mammalia; order Artiodactyla; family Bovidae; genus Bos; species Bos grunniens. The sequence goes on along the minus strand of NC_141178.1, from coordinate 60,396,887 downwards.
TCTTGCTGATTTGTGTCAGTGAAACAACAGTTTATATTCTTAAGGTAAAGCAAAATGACTTAGTAAATGATTGTTTAAAAACTGTGAATCCAGACATAAACATATGGCTTCATTATTCATATGCTCTGTGTAGTCCATACCAAGTCATTTCCATCATCAAATAGCACCCATTTATGAAGATGCCATCCTAATACTGTCCTAGTCAGCTGGAATACAGCAGAAAAATGACCAGTTCAGAAATATCAAGTGTACATTTTTGGTATGTATTAAACTGTGTGGTAACTACACCACATGTATTGAGTTCTGACTAACTTTTGTTACCCATAAATTTATTTTCAAGTAATTTTAACCAATAATTTGAAAAATCTGATTATTTAAAATCAAATAATTGCTATTTTTACATTTGCACAAAAGCTAACTTAAAAAGATCATTTGACTACAGTGAAAATTTTAAATGAGTCTGTTGGCAGAGAAGAGTAAAGCAAAATTTTTGAAAGGATTGTTCATTTCCTACAGCAGTCGGTTTCAAACATATGTGCAGAATAAGTAAATTCTATGCTATGAGGAGAATCACCTCAGAGCAAATCATCTTTGAGATTACAGTTTTTAAGATCTGTTTTAAATATTCCAGAACATACTAGAATATGAACTATTCTTTTCAGTTAATTACAGGAAAATACAACCACAGAATTATTTTCATTACCTGCACTGAAGATTCTAGTAACTCTGCAGGTCCAAAATGTGGACTAAACTCCAGTTTAGGAAGTAGTGTACAAACTCTGAAGGGATGTCAGGTTTCTTTCTATAAGTATCAATACATTTTTACTCCACCAAGTCTGTGATTCAGAATGTCAAATTACAGCATATATTGACTGTGGGTGTCCATGGCAAGGAGGCAATATTTGGTCTTTTATGAAGGATAAAAAGAAGAAAGAACATATTTCTAGAGAGGAGAAAAGAATATTAAATAGAACAGAAATTATATTCAGCAAAGAAAAACCTGGTCCCCAAAATAAAAGGGCCATTAATTCTAGAGAGCAATATTACTCTTTATGGACACTTAGAAGCATTATCCCTCTTAATAAGGAATATTGTAATAACACCTCATTCTTAATATTATAATCATTAAGTATATAAGAACACATATAAAAATACGGATACTGCAATGGTGACTATGTAATTTAGGGATGTGTCCATAGTCCTAAGTCACAGCACGTATAAACCCTTTATGTCTTAACTGCTCATTTACACCTGAACAAGGTTTCATTAAGCATACTAGTAATTTTCAAGTGATGTAGTAAAAAAAAGTCCAGTTGCAGTATTTTATGATTTTGCTGAATTACATTTGGGAGAAAGAAGCTAGCTGCTTCATCTATTTTAATACTAGTATATCCTGGATCATATCATACAAATACATATAGAGAAATGTCAAAGATCATACATTTCCCACGAGGAGATTTATTTAGTCTGTGTCATTGGTGTATATTTGCAAAACGTTTTAACACTGCAAACATTAGAGGTTTCAAGGTCGGGCACAGGAAGAAGTGTGTGCTCCACTGGACGATGCTGGTGTGCACTTCTACACAAGGCCTCTTGGTGGCGTCAGTCAACAGGAGGTAGGAGCTTATCAATGAACTGCTTGATGTCCATCATTTCCTGTTTGGAATAAAGAGGTCTGATAAGCAGTTACACAAATCAGAAATGAAATCCCCACTAAATTCCGCTAACTAAATCCATGGTGTGCACAGATAAGGTGAAACCACAGTTTTACTACAATTACATAAAAGTGGTGACAGAGAAATGAAGCACCAACAGAAATCTGGGAATACTTCCTACGATGATAGTGATGATTGTATTAATACATTTAATGACTGCCCTGGTGTTATGAAGTCCCAGGAAAATGGTATGCACTTTGTTCCACCGGGGGTCAGGGGGAAGGGCGGTTGAGAAGTGACAATAACCACCTGGAGAAGACATGGTACACACACACAACTATTGTCAACTAAGCGTCAGTGCCCAGCTTCTAACACACCCCCACTAAAACAATGACGCTATACCAGCAGCACCAAACATGCTGTGCCTTCATGAGGAATCACACACAACCAGCCACCTGAAGGAGGGAGGGCAGGTGCCCAAAACAGGCCTGGAGAGCCGTGGAAGCGAGCCCATCCCCGAGGACATGGCTCCATGCCTCCTGCCTGTAGCTCCACCTTATCACTGCCCCAGAACAGGCTCCCTGCTGTTACCCCTGGTGTCTGACCTCACAGGTCCACACCCCAGCATGCAGAGACCCTTCACCAGTATCACCTCCAGCCTATTGTACATCCTCTGTGGTCCCAAAGGTCCCTGCGATGCCCCCTCCTCCAGCCCCACCGCCTCGCACTTTGTGCCCCAAGCTGTCCATCCACTGTCCTCCCATTTGGTGCACAGGTCCCCTCCACACAAACACTGGTGCCCAGGTGCACCCCCGAGTCTTCAGTGTGCTGACCCAGAGGTACTGCGTTTGCGGTCCTGGCTTGGGTGTGTGTGTGCTAACCTTGGGGCACCTGTGACGGGATGCCTGCTGTGAGGACCACTGGTTTGGACCTGCAGCCCCTCCCTCCTGGGATCTGGCTGCCGGCCTTGCCAAATCTGATACGTCATCAGGGGTTCAACTGCCTTCTCAGTCACACCTAGAGTCCTACGTCCCCCATCCTTCTGGATAAATTTTACTACTTGCCTTCTCTGCCCTTAAAGCACATGATTTAGCCAGGCTGACAGGTGCAAACAATGTTAACTTGGACTGCCTTGGTGCTGAGCAGTCAGTTTTTAGTTTTTAGAGCCTCTGAAACTATCCTGACGTCCTTCATTCTTAACAAGCAATCACCCTTCTCAGGTTTTCAGAGAACTTTTAAAAAACTTTTAACGTAACATACATCACAGTCTGCTCGCTATATAGTCACTTGGATATATACCCTTCTCCCCTATTAAAAATTCTCGTTTGAGTTAATCTACTTTAGATTTTCGGAGAAGGCAATGGCAACCCACTCCAGTACTCTTGCCTGGAAAATCCAATGGATGGAGGAGCCTGGTGGGCTGAAGTCCATGGGGTCGCTAGGAGTCGGACACAACTAAGCGACTTCACTTTCACTTTTCACTTTCATGCATTGGAGAAGGAAATGGCAACCCACTCCAATGTTCTTGCCTGGAGAATCCCAGGGACGGGGGAGCCTGGTGGGCTGCCGTCTATGGGGTCGCACAGAGTCGGACACGACTGAAGCGACTTAGCAGCAGCAGCACTTTAGATTTTAATAAAGGAATGTTTTTTGTCCTTGAATTACATACAATGTTTGCAAGTGGGAAGTTGATGAATGAATGTTGAATTAAATGAAATAAACTTTGATCTAAGTCCTACTAACCTATGGTTCAATATGAATTCATTCATTAACTTCTTTTAAACCCCCAAGCCATCAAATGTTATTTATCCTAAAAATATCACATGCAAAAAGTTGCAGAGGTATGCCTGTCATTGCTGCTTCCTGTCGTTTACCTGTTGACATGAACTGTGCATCATGCCTGCGTAGGTTCTGAAGGTCACATTGGCTGGATTCACCAATGTCTTCAGCTTCTCAGCAGTGAGAGAACCGAACATCAGGGGGACTAGAGGATCCAGGTCCCCATGGCACTGAAGAATAGAAATGTCTCTATTCACGCCACCGATAGGGCCCTGCAGACAACACGACAGAACTGTGTTATTCACTCAAAGGGGTGGCGCACTGTGTCAGGCGCGTACAACCAGAGAACAGGCACGTATCATACAGCATGTTCTTACATCACAGGTGACATCTGGCCACAGAAATGAAACTCCCTCCATCCCTGTGCCCTCCACCTCTTCATTTAAAGGACATAGGATCACCCTGCTTGTATTAAATGTTCTCCTAATGAATCAGTTCCTCAAAGCACATTGTATCCTAGTCATATGTCCAGTGTCTGGACTCAGTATGTTTTAGCTGAATCATGTTCTTCTCAGCTCTTACTTGATTTAAATAAGAAGGTTAATAAACAACACTATGTGTGAGACACCAAAGAGTTACTATATAGTGACAAGGAAAAAAGAAAACACTAGATTTAAAGATGAATTTGAAAATATCCTTATCCTTCATGTGTACTATGTACTGCTTTACATGTTGAGTATTTAAAAACTACATTCTCTGGCAAAATTCTGCTATTAAGCAGTGAGCATACTGAGCATTCCAAAAACATTATTTCTATGTATTAAAAATAGCCCTAATTTTTGATATAAATCTTACAGTGTACCAAAGACATCAAATATAGAATTCATGCCAGCAGGGACTTCTTTCTTTCTTGTTTTAAGGACTCACTCATTTCTTCCATTTTCTGCAATCCACAGTAAAGGCAGTGTAGTGTGCAGATAAAGTCTAAATAAATACATCACAAAGCAAACAGATACTTTCTGTACTTTCAGCTCAATTTGTTGTGACCCTAAAACCGCCCTAAAAATTTAATCTTCCCAACCCAGGGATCAAACCCAGGTCTCCCGCATTGTAGACAGACGCTTTACCGTCTGAGCCACCAGGGAAGTCCTAATAAGCTAATATGAGGCTGTTCTCAACAATATCTGCCACCTCAGAGCTCAGCAATGCCCCGCTGCACGCATGCGTCAGACACCTGTGGAAACGAAGCCCGCAGTGGCAGCCAGCAGCTGAGAGCGGTGACCCCGGCCAGCTTCTGCTGTGTGGTCAGAGCCGTGTACAGAGATAAAGCTCCTCCCTGGAGAGACAACAGGCAGAGTCAGTGGGGCGGATCTGCTGCCAAGAGCAGTGGGGGTGATTCTTGTTATCAATACCATCTGTTAGAAAAAAAGTCACACTGAATGGCTGACATCTAATGAAATTAGGCAAACTGGTAGAAACACACGCACCCCCCAGCAGCACGTCCTCCAGGACTTGACTCTCCACCTTGAAGGCAGTCATGAGACTCCAGTGACGCCCCAACCAGCCAAGATGCAGTTTGAACAGCAGAGTTCATGGCTGCCCTGACAATGCTTGAGGGTTAGTCCAATTTATAGTCACTATCTTCTTTGCAAAGTCTTGGGTAGAAAATCAAATCTGGTCTTAAACTGGTATTACTTTCCAAAACAAGAATTCAGGATGATAAAGACTGTCTGGAGGGACACCTTGGGAGCACTGGCCGGCAGCTCACAACCCCCCCGCCCAGGCCTGGAGCCTGCATTCACTCTGGCCCACAGCTTCCAGGGCCACACAAGGATATGAGAGCCTTTCTCATCTGAGAAATTCGGTGACTGTCAAGCTCTGTGTGGCTGGAACTGTAACACGTAAGCTCAAGAATGGGAAAAGCGAGAGGAAGCAGAGGCCAACCACAGATGGCGAGGCAAGTGAGGCCGACGGGCAGATGCAGGGGGAGAGCACCTGAGGCCGAGCTGCCTCCGGGAGCCTGGCTTCATTCTCATCGCTGGCTTCTGGGATGTGACCCCAGACTCGTAACTTACTCTTTCTTGCCTAAGGTGTTAGGATTTAGTTTCTGCCTGCTCTAATCAACGAATCTCATTGGCAGACTCCTGTCTGAACCAAGTGTTCATTCCTATAACCACATGTATGTCACAGTGTGTGCACTACAATGTACATTACCCGTGACTTCCAACAAATATCACATCAACAGCATGTCTTTTTACTGTATCATATCAACAACCTATGTTTCCATTGAATTCTAACTTCTAAATGATTCCATAATTCCGATACTGCCCTAATTCAGGTCGTCTGGACGCTAAACTGTTGCCTTGGAGAATTTACAGATTGGCAGTGAGAGCAGTTTGGGGGGTGGGGGGTGACATGGCAAACAGGTGATGAGCTGAAATGAAGATGTAAATGCCAGTATGTTGTAACTGTAGAAAAAGTACCGCAGGTGGAAGAAAAAGTACAGGAAGAGAAGAAAGATGCCAAAAGTAAACACCATACACTTTTATCTAAAACCTTTTCTGCATGACAAGAAAAAAGAGGACAGAATGACATCACCAAGACTGACTTGGCTCCCCTCACCAGAACCATCTACTCCAGAATGGAAACCACAGAGGGATCCTCAAACAGGGTGCGGCTGAAGCACCCCTGACCTTGGGACCAGCACAGATGCAGGAGTGGTCAGCAAGTGGCTGCAGCAGCCCCCCAGCTAGGTCCCCTTTGTCGGGGCCCCTACTCTGATCCCACCCGACTCGGATTCCAGGGGGTTCGTGGGGCTCGACCGCTGGGAATTTGTGAGAAAAAGAAGGAAGGGATTTTTCTCTTTGACCTTATTTCCCATCAGTCATCTCCTCCTGGGACAGGGCCGCATACCCGTGTTTCAGCAGTTTTATCTAGAGGTGCACACACTATTAACAGATACAGCTACGTGTGCGCTGTGGTTACTCAAGAAAAACACATTCCAGGCTCCAATTGATTTCCTTAAATAAACTGACTTTCAAGTCGTAATCTATAGAGTGAAGCCTATCACTGAGAGAGAAAACTAGAAAAGAAGAACTTCCCAGTCCAATCAAACTTAATTCAGCATTAAAGGTAAGGAGTACATCATATTCTGTAACATCTTCTAAAAACAGGACTCCCATAAAAAAAGGATCAGGACTTCTAGACAAATACACTGATGACACACCACCCAAACTTTTATCTTACCTGAGAAAATCCTCCCAAAATAATTCTGTTAGAAGGAATGCCGTTCTTCACCTCTTGATCTATCAAAGCTTTAACTAAAAATAACATAAAAAAATAAAATCACCAAAAATTAAATTACCAGTACTTTCAAAGATAAGTCCACTGATGTGCTTTTCCATTATTAATTTTTTCCTATTTAAATTGTATCAGTGTATTAAAGGTCAAAACAAGTGAAAAACTTGAAGCACTCTTTTAAAATACAAAATTAGGATGTATTTTTAAGAACTCAATTTTGTAGGCACTGCTTAAACTGTTCAGTTATTTGTCACATGATCTATAAAGCAGTTTTTTCTCTCATCAGTGTGGAGGGATATGAATATTCCTTTATCCACGGTCCATTCTGCTCATATACATTCTATAGTTCTTTCTCTCCAATGAACCCCAGGCATTTGTACCTAAAAGCTGTTACTTTAAAATTGTAGATAGTTAAGTACTTTACGTGGGTTGTGATTTACAGTGCTTGAATAATTTACCTTATTATTTTAAAACCCCAAACACAGTATTAATTATCCCTATAGCCAGTAAATAATGTGGGAGGGGGGGGAAACAGATGAATTCTTTTGTTTCCGCAAAATATTTCAACACATATCACTAACTATATTACTCGGTAACTCCCTATAATTCCATTTTTCTTTATAATACTATGAGAATAACTGCTCCTTTTTACAAATTTATCTCCTTTCACTTTTGATATATATATGTAAGAGTTTCACCTTTGTAAGATGAAAATTTCCAAATTTAACTGGCCACAAGTATGAGATATTCTGTGACTTTCTGTTTGCCTACATCAATGAAAGCAAAATGATGCATCTGACAGCATTTAAGTTTGATAAAACGCCATTCTTCCCCATCCACCTCATCTTCATGGACCATAATTAACAGTCCAACAAGGTAAGAGTGATCAGAAAAGAGTGGCATAGTGCCACCACCTGAGTTTAGACAGCTGCATAGTTTTCATCAACAGCAATACAACAACCGAATCTACTATAAAACTTTCTTTACTTACCATTTTCTGCTGCCTGTTTAATTCCAGTTTCATCCTCCAGTGAATCTGGCGAAAGCCCAATAATGTCAAACCTGGAAAACAAAGCAAAGTCCTAAAAGAATTGTTTGATTCTAAGAATATCTACCTTTGATAAGAAGATGATAACTTCAGAGAAAAAAGGCTAACCAGAAATATTCTCTAGAACATTAAATTCAAACTAAACTGCTTCTGGGCTTCCCAGATAGCTCAGATGGTAAAGAATCCACATGCCAATGCAGGAGACACAGGACACGTGGGTTTGATCCCTGGATCAGGAAGATCCCCTGAAGAAGGGCATGGTACCCCACTCCAGCATTCTTGCCTGGAGAATTCCAAGGACAGGAGACCCTGGTGGGCTACAGTCTATGGAATTGCAAAGAGTCAGATACAACTTAATGACTAAATAACAACAACTGTCTCTGCAGGCCAAACAGTCAACTTAAATGTGTGAATATGACATCCTGTGAGTTCCTTTTGCACTAAGTAGACGCAGATGCTATTAGAAAGTCACTGTCACATAATTTAAAGTTAGAAACACCTGCAGAATGACCTAGTCTAACCTGACACATGGGGAGGAATCTTCAGCCCTTGAGACACCTGAATAGAAGCCATCTCCTCACTTCCCTCCTAGTCATCCTAAGTCTACTGGCTGGAGATCCCTGCACCAGCGTGGCACCTCGCACGCAAGGCCTACGCCTGCTGCACAAGGCCCTCGGGCCGCCTCCACCAAAGTCTGCAGAGCCTGTCACCACTCGACCCTGAATCTGGGTCTGCCCCGCTGTCCACTATGCGTTCAGACTACGGTCAGGAGCTACATGAGGTGGAAGTCTTGGTGTCAGACAGGGATTCTGTCAGAGAAGGAAGAGAGAAGAATCAGAGGCCACCGTGGGCAGGAACCTGTGAGAGTCGCCAAGGAATCTCCCATAGACACAGATGAACGTTCAGGTGGGTTAGAAGGGGTGGGGACAAGCAGAGGATAAGGTGGCAACACACTGGAGTCCCCACGATGTCCTGACAGGAGTGTGGAGACAGGGGAGCAAACAAGTAGGAACAAGTATGCCTGCTGGTTAGGTCTGAGCTAAGTGCCTTCAGAGATGGGGCAGCTCCAGGTGGCAGAGCCCAGGGGAGATGTGGGTGCCTGAGGCTGAGAGAGGAAAAGGTCAGCGGGAAGAGAAGAGTCCTGGAAGCAACAGCCACTCAAGGCTGTGAACGGGCCACGGACATCGGATCCCCAAGTCACGGGAAAGGTAAGACGTCAGCAGGAGCCGGAGGAAAAAGGAAAACAGGACCCGGGGGTCGGAGTTGTCATTTCTGAGCAGACCTGAGGGCAGGGCTCTCAGAGCAGCAGGAGGAACGCATGGCCTGGACGTGGCTCAGAGAACAAAGGAGCGACTGTGAAGCACACAGGGAACGCCTGGCACCCTGTAGACCTCCAGAGGGCTCATCAGGAAGTGGTCTCCCCACACACCCGCCAGCTTGCCAAGCCGAGGTGGGAGGTGGACGCCCCATCTGGTCACGGCAGTCAGCAGAGGCGTGTCAAGTGGTGAGGGACACTCTGCAGCATTTCTACCCACCCACTCACTCCTCTTTCTCTACCTGCTGTCGCAGCTCCTTCAGTTTACCCCTGAACCTAAGTCATGAGAACCATTTCACTTTAGAACTTTGCAACTTAAAGACAGTTCATTAAAAATTGATGTATGCAAAAGCAATTTTGATTAAACAAAAACAAAAAAAAGAAAAACTTACCAAAAAAACCCCCTAAGTATAAGTAAAAAGTTGTTAGTAAATTAGTGAAGTCTTACTTACCATGATGGCATGGCCATGTTCATATTTAATGTTACAGGCATAACCGGTCTACATGGGGAAGAAAAAAGAAAAACAAGAATAATACACCAAAGCACAGAACCTAGTCAACACCATCTGTTGCAGATAATTACTTGAGGCTCACACAACATCCAGTGTGCAATTTTAAACAGATGATCTGCTTAGCTGCACGCACACCTGTACAACTCTGTGCTCCACACTCTCCAAATGGTTCTTGAGACAAAAGCAGCCACTGGGATGGACTAAAGTGGCAAACAAATATCTTTCTTTATCAACACCTTTACTTGATGCTTTCAGACCAGACGTGAGAAAGAAAACAGTGGCCAACATGGCTGGAAATGTCTGAGACTGGCTAAGCAGGGGGCAAGGGATGCAAGCAATTTACTGCACAGAAAAGGTGATGTCAATTCCCATAAGCTCAATGACATGTGTGCTGATTTTCTAGTTCTTACCTGCTTACAAGACCTCTAAATAAGTAAGGGAAACATAAGCTTTGCCTGAGTGTCCATTATACCCAACTCAGTTCTGTGCTGACAATGTCGGACACCCGCCTGCAGCCAGGTACCAAAGGAGAGAAGAACAGACACACTCTAACTGCATCTCACCACCATGCTCCTTACTTGAGAAACAAGTCCACCTGAGATGTCACAAAATCTTAGCAAATTTCCTTGAGAACATAAACTTGCTTCCCTAGGTTCAAAGATAGGTTTACACCAAATTCAGTCTGGGGGCCAGTAACAATAGAGCAGGAATTCCAACAGCATCAAGAATTCTGCCTCTGGCCTGAGTCATTAAGAAGCACACGGCAACCCTGGCCACAGTATGTGGCTGTCGCTGACAACGGTTAAGATGAAGATGAAGCCTGTGCTACAGGATAAGAAGAGGAGGGAACCTTTTCTTACCTAGTCTCAGATACTCTTCCTCTTTCGTATTTATCGACTCTGCTGCTATGACCACTTCCGAGGCTGAACTACTGACCCGTCAGCACTCGTATCATCCCACCGGCTTCTCCACGGCTACCACTCCTCAGCACCCTCTGATCTAAGACCTGCTCATCTCAGGGACTTTCTGAATTTGCTCAAAACTTACTAGTATCTTTTGGACACCTACAAATATTTTCAGGATTCAAAGCCAAATCTAACAGACTCCAAAGTATGTGTTCTCTTTGTGCTGCATCATACTGTCTCTAATTGATGGAATTTGAAAGGGTTTTCAAGGTAGTCACAAACCTGACAGGTAAATCCCCTTCAGAGACAGCTCATGGATATCCTCAGAGCTTAACAGGTATCTGTGTATCTACAGGAATTTTTCTGGCTGCTGTGAGTTCAATTGATCTCCAAAGTAGCATTATTTTAAATTTCTCAATTAAAAAAAAAAAGGAAGAAAAATTCAAGGTAACCAGGTCACATTTATGTTTTAAAGAACTTACTAATCTTTAGTTTGAAGCTGAACATATACAAACGCATTTCTGGAAAAGTAAAGCTATCATGCTTCTTCTTCTCTGGATTCCAAATCGAAAGCCTGAAAACTGGAAACACTTACGCATGCGGGCAGATGTATTTGATGTGGGCGCTTCTGATTCCGGCAAAGGCTTCTGCCCATCCATGCCTGGTGGAGAAGTAACGCCATTAGATACTGTTTTAGTCCCGTTAGTTGGTAACAGAATAAATAGTTACTTACATTTGTAAGGGTAAATTTTAACCCCTTAAAAAATCATTGCCAACCTAGAAATAACCCAAAGCGTGTGATTTCAGCTTTACCGTGAGAAACTCTCTAATGGTTCCTAGAGAAACAGTGTTTTCTCTTTCATATACTTCATTGGGCTTTCAAATCTACAAAGTGTATTTTTTTAAGCTCTATAATCTCCCAACCATATGCCTACCAAAATACCCAAGACAGATGATATAATTCATTTTATACGAAGAAAAAACTCTCACAGGGGTAAAGCAACTGTCTGCTATCTCTCTTTTGCTACTATACCAATCAAAAATAAAACAACTCTAACATTCACTCTTTGTGCAAATGTGGACACATGTTCAAAACGGAGTAAGAGAAAAACTAGAAAAATATAAACGTCATCAAAATCCTTCCAGCCAGAAATAAAGTTAATCTTTTTACATATTTTTTCCAAGTTCTGCATGCTATCACCGGAGAGGTAAACACAGATTTAACAAGAGTGGGATCACACTACAAACACACAGCTCCCTACTTACTTACACACTTGACATTACACCTGGTACTTTCTACATGTTACCTCTGTGTGCTCAGGTTGTGTCCAGCTCTTTATGACCCTATGGACTGTGGCCTGCCAGGCTCCTCTGTCCATGGGATTCTCCAGGCAAGAATACTCGAGTGGGTTGCCATGCCCTCCTCCAGGGGATCTTCCAGACCCAGGGATCGAACCCACATCTCCTGTGGCTCCTGCATTGCAGGCAGATTCTTTACCACTGAGCCACCAGGGAAGCCCCATTACCTCTACTAAAGGGTAAAATAAAAGTAACGTAAGCCTTTTTTGGATAAAATGGTTTTGAAATAAATGTTAACTGCTTTTCTGTTAACTACTTCTCTATTTTAATCCACCTTCCCCAAAAGTGTTAAGGACACAGAAACCTCACTGAAAAGGCAAACACAGAGAGGGCTGAAACCGATACTGTAGACTGTCAGTGAATACACACAGAATGAAGGAATGTTTTAGAAGATCACTATTTGGCAACCATCACAATAACAGATGCAGACAGCAATCATTAATGGATGCTAAATCCAGAGGTGAAAAATGGACATTTTTATGAAATCATAGCATCTACCCACCAAATACTTTTTAAGTGCAATTATACTAATTTATTCTGGAGACACTTGTAGACACTATCTTAACCAGGTAGTGAAACATAAAATCATCATCAGAGGCACAAAAATCAACCCAGTGAGAAGTCACATAAACCAGACTGAGGGCCACCCCACCCAGGAACTGGTTCGTCAGGGAGAAGGGTCCAGGTCACCAAAGCTAAGAAGATGGACCGATCCAGATTGAAGGAGCCTCAGGAGATTTGACAGCTCAACCTGACCAGCTCACTTGTGATCTGGACCCACAAAGGACACTGCTGGTCAAAGGAGGGGGATGTGACTGTGGACGGTGGGTTTGACGGGAGCTTCGGGTCAACACGAACAGCCTGACCGATGGGTATACTGTAGTCACACGGTCGTGCCTTCTGCTTGCAAAACACACTGCAGCTCTGTGGAGTAATGAGGCAACAAGCCTGCAACTTTATTCTTGAATGTATGAGAAATGTTAACAACTGGGCAATCTGAGTGAAGGGAAAAAGGACCTCTGGATACTACTTCTGTAACTTTTATGTAAATGTGAAGTTATTTTAATAGAAGCAGCTAAAATTTTACACAAAGATAATGATGGAACGTAATCTGTTAAGTGATTCTATGAGTCCACATGACAGAAGTGAGGAGGGTCAAGCCAAAAATGCAAGGGGAGTGGCAGTTAAGAGAACCACATCACAGTAACACCTGCCTCCAGTGAGAATCACCCATGGAAAAAGCCCTGGGTCAAAGTCCGCTGTACGATTTGCATCATCTAAAAGCACCTCCCCATGACTTGCGCTTACCACACAGGGAAAACACAGCGGCGGCAAAGCCCCAATGGAAGAGACCACCTTCACCGAGTGGCCTGGGGCAGCATGAGTAACGGGACAGAGGACCCCATCTGGCTTCCAGCATGAAGCAATGAACGGGGCTGAACTGCCATGTGAGGAAGTGCCACACAAACCTAAACGGGGGACCAGTCCCATCCATGCAGAAAGGTAAACATCCAGAACACCAGAGAGGAGCAGAGGGACTGTCCCAGATTAAAAGAGACTCGAACGTTGCAGCTGCTCAGGGCAGTGCGGCAGGGACCGAAGGGCAAGCGGAGAGGATTACTACAAAGGACATTACTGGGGCAGCTGCCAAGGTCTGTTAGGTAACAGGGTAGACCGATAAGAACATTAAAGAAGTGCTAAACTTCCTGAATCAGATACTGTTCTGTGGTTATACAGGAGACTCTGCTCGTGTTTAGGAGGTAAGTGCTAAAGTTGGGAAGTAAAGAATCATGGTACTGGCAACTTTTCCAAGTTTAGGCAAACACAGTAACATGTTAGATAGAGCTCAGTGAATCTGAGTAGAAGGAATCGAGGAATCTGTTTTACTCTAGCATATGCTCACTCAGTCTGCTCACTCAGTCGTGTCCAACTCTTTGCATCCCTATGGACTGGAGTCCACAAGGCTCCTCTCTGTCCATGGGATTATCCCAGCAAGCATACTAGAGTGGATAGCCATTTCCTCCTGCAGGGGATCTTTCAGACCAGGGACAGAACCAGTCTCCTCTCCTGGTAGGTGGAGTCAGGAATCACTGACTCCTGACTGAGTCACCACTGAGTCACTCAGTTACCACTGAGTCACCTGGGAAGCCCCTTTATTCTTGCAACTCTTCTATACCTTTAAAAGTATTTAAAAAAAATTTTTTTAATACTCTCAAAAGTATTTATCTTTTGGGTTGTAGGATTTCAACTGGTTTCATTCTCTTCTCAAATATATTTGAATCTGAATTTTTTTTTACAAGACAAATGTAACACTTCCATAATCATAACAAAAGCTATCTTTATTTTGGAAGGAAAACTGATCTCAGGCAATATAGTGTGGACGAACACATTTTATTATACAAGTTATGCAGAGCAACATGTGGTCAGATGTGTTTCTTGCAGAACTTTTCAGAGCTTTAAACACGCTAGTGCCCACACAGTAAAGCTTCAAAGGGAGAATAAGCCATATCATATTCCTTTGACACTAAGATATAATCTAAGTGGCACCACTAAAAAAAATCTTTTTATAAAAAAAAAAAAATCACCACCACAATAAACACATGTAAGATGAATACCAAAAAAAAAAAAAAAAAAAAGATGAATACCAATCTCAGAAACATAAAATGTGGGGAAAATGACATATGGGAATTGAGAAAATATGGAATTACACAGGGTCTCCCAATCTCATTTGACCACCAAACACTTTTCATGAGGAATCTACAGGATATAGACTGCTAGATCCAAGTTAAGACAGCACACCTTGGCTGGCCCTGCAAAAAAGAACCTTAACCAAAAAAAAAAAGAAAGCTGCCCATTTTTATAGCAACAAACTGAATTGCTTAATCCTCTTCACCCTGAAGTCAACCTGACAAAAGAACCTCAGTTCTCCAAAAACTATCTTAAACACTGAATTACCATTTGTCAGATAGGCTGCTGCTGAATTTTCTCATGTGTTAATGCAACCAGTTAAATGTCAGCTTTCTTTGGTGCCACCCCACCACTGAGACCTCTAATTTTTTTATATAAACTTCACTCTTAGTCAAGATGTCACAGCTGCTCTCAGCCTTTATAATCTCACGGTGGTCATTTTCATCACCATCTCACTCTTAACTTCTGTCTAAAGTATCTGGCTACACTGGGGTCCACACAGAACCTTCCTCCAAATGAAGCTTTTTTCTCTTGCCCTGATTCTTCAGGCCTCAAAGCTCTTTATTGGGAAAGTTGCAGGGGACCAAGATGCTCTCTGTCTGTCAGGTAATAAAACAGGGCTTCTCTAAAAACCTCTGGATTAGATAGATAGACGGATAAATAAATAGGAAAACAAGTCTTTCTTTTTCATAGAACTACGTGTTGACCATAAAGTCCTATAACCCTTCCCATACATAACTCCATGTAAGGCATGGACCTCCACTTGGGGGGCCTAAAAGGATTTAAGACTTAATCTAATTCTAGCCCAGTGCCTCCTTGTAAAGACTCAATAGTGTCTTGGCTCCTTTATCAAAATTTATTTGTTTCACTTTCCCTCCAATTTTGTAATTTTTTAACAAAAATTTTATAACAACAATTTGACTGACATTTCAAACAGATAATCATGGATTTAAATTTTAAAAACCCCTCAGGACTTCTCTGGTGGTCCAGGGGTTGACTTTGAGCTCTTAATGCAGGGGGCCTGGGTTCGAGCTCTGCTCAGGGAATTAGATCCTCATGCAGCAAGGAAGATCTTGCACACTGCAACAAAGATCCCGGGTCGCCGCAACTAAGATCTGGCATAGCTCCCCGGCTTCCCCCCCCCAAAAAGCTCTCAATACAGAGAAAAGCTGAGTGACAGATAAACCACAGGGCTAAAGCCACGTGTCTGATAAGCCTCCGAACAAATCTTTAAACTGCATCCTCTGCCCTTCAACTGATTTTTGAACAGAACATCTAAGATTTCACTCAGAACACTCACATTGCTAGTATCTCACTAAACAAAATCCACCAGTTCTTCTCAAGCTGCCCTGAAATTTCACCTCCGCAAAGTTCTCAAGTGCAGGCTCTACAAACATACCTCCCAACTCTGGCATCCAGTACCCATGGCAACTCAAGGAGGAGTTTGCAGTTTTAATATGTTCCAGAAACACGAGTTGATGCATGACAAATTAAGAGGATGGGGGAAACTGCAGGGGGTGGGGCTGGGAATCAAAAAAGAAAGGATTCTATCTCATGACCCAAGTGTAAGAAATATGACTAGCAGTCTTTTTTATACAATCCTAGAGTTCTTCAACAGTGAATTCTTGCTTGTGTAGGGGTGCATGACCTCGTTCATCAGGGTACTAAGGATGGTACCTACCCTGTGTCTCCCAATCCATGAAGGAAGATCACCTAGAAGAGAAGAGAGCAATGACTGATTAATACCCCCAAGAAACCACCAGAATGTCACAGCCCCGGGCTCTGGTTAAGCTGGATACCAGGAGTCACAGAACACCGCCTTCAGCAAGTTAATTATCTCCACAGACCTCGCTGAAGCGGCAAAAATACTTAACTTCTCTCTTTGCAGCTCCTCAGATAACTTACGTGGGGTTTTAGCACTTCTTGAGGTTCCAGTTAGACATGCTTCTGGGTAAACGATCACATTCTACAGAACACAGTTGTCTCTTTCAGGTCAGACCGTGAGAGTCTCACCTACACGGTAGAATTTTTCCATCACAAAAAAGGAGCTTCCCGGGGTAAAAGTTTGAGATCCTCACGCACAAGTTTCCTAAGGAGTGGCACCCCTGACCGAAAACGACACTAAACCTTCAAACTCTGAGATGAGGGGTGTGAGGTGCGAAAATAAAGTCCTGTTCCTGGGGGCTAAGGCCTTTCCCATCCACAGACAGGCAGAAACCTGCTCCAGAGCTGCCTGGGGCTGGGGCGCCGTCGGCTCACATAGGGGCCTAGGAGTGGGGTGCCTGGCGGGGAGGGGGCGGGGAGGGAGGTCCCGGGGCCGGGGCGCGGGTAGGGGACTCTGGATGTGGGCGGGGGACTCAGGATGGGATGGGGGTTCGGGCTGGAGGTTCAGGATGGGGACAAGTGGATCGGGACTAGGGACTCAGGATTGGGTACAAGGGGATCGGGGCACGGGCTCAGGATGGGGACACGGAGATCTGGGCTAGGAGCTCAGAATGGGTACACGGGGCCGGAGGCTCAGGAAGGGGATGGGAGCTCGAGGGTGGGAAAACAGCCTCCAGTTCGCCGTGACCCCGCGCCCTCCGCACATAGCCGGGCCAGGCGGCGCCTATCACCCCCGCCCGACCGCACCCGACCCACCGGCCGGGCGTCCTGCCCCCTCCCCCCGGCCCGCGGGCGCCCCGGCGCGCGCCCGCGCCCGCACTCACCGCGGCGGTGGCCTTACGGGCGGCAGGCACGATGGCGGGCAGCGGAGCCGACATGTTATTGCCGCACATACACCGGCTCCAGCGGCCGCGCGTCGGAAGCGGAAGGCGGAGCGGGCGCCCGGCCGGGCCCAAGGGCGTGCGAGCGGCGAGTCGGGCCCGCCCACGGGCGCGCGCTCCGGCGCGTGCGCGCCCTCCGTCCCCGCGCCGCCCTCCGTCCCCGCGCCGCCCTCCGGCCCCGCGCGTCCCTGCCGCCCTCCGCGCCGCTGCCCGCGCCTCACAATGTCCCGCCGAGTGGCGCCCGGTTGGCTGCGGCCGAGGGCTGCCTGAGCTGACCTCCGCGTGCGGGCCGCGCATGCTCCTTGCGGGCGGAGGGCTGGCGGGCCGGGGCGCGCGGTCACTGACGACCCCGGGCATTCGGTCTCTGCCCTGCGAAGGTGGGGACTTGGGGCAGCTTTGGCGGCGTTTCTTTTAGGGGCCGCTCCACTGTTTACTTCGGGGGTCCGCTCCCCTCCTCCTCTAAACTGCAGCTGGAGAGGGAAACGGTTGTCACTGGGTTTCCACGGTTCACCGGTGGGCGGATGTGGAGTTAATACTGATTTAGGCACCCGACCACGGGAGGGGGCCCAATGCCTATGTACTAGTTGGTGGGGTCTGGGAGGAGCAGAGATGGTCACACTTAAAAGTTAGAATGCCCTGACCTTCGGAAGGTTACGACTGACCACTGGTGAAAAGCCACAACTTGTGAGCTATGGTCTCGTTTTGTTTGGGAGCTCACTGAGCACTGTACCCTGGGACACAGCCTCTGAACGCTGAGGAGCATCTCTGGAATGGGGGGCGTGGGCGAGGTCAGCATCTGTATGATTTTGGTCCAAGTGTTCAGATGGTCAAGCAGCATATCTGTAGGTTGCTGGTAGTCAGGAGAAAATACGGTTTTGGTGCTTTTCTGAAGGTGGGAAGATACCAGTTTGGGTTCATAAAAATTTTCACCTGGAAGTATCTACTATCTGAAGGCCTATTCTTCGAGTTTTCTCCTGGAACACAGATGCCTCCTTCTTTACTGTCTGAGCCACCAGGTAAGTCCCTGGATGCCTCATTCTTGATCTCCACCCTGAACTCCTTTCAGGGGGTATTGAAGGTCAGGGACTGTTGACTTCATTCTTGTAGAACCAGACGGCAAATGACATTGTCTTAATCTAGTGGAGAGATTTAAAGCTATATTGTTGTTGTCTAGATGCTAAGTTGGCCCCATGGACTGAGGCCCGCCAGGCACCTCTGTCGGTGGGATTCTCCAGGGAAGAATACTGGAGTGGGTTGCTCGTTTCCTCCTCTAAGGAGGTCTGGGTCTTCCTGACCCAGAGAGCGAAGTCGTGTGTCCTGCATTGCAGGCAGATTCTTTAACGGAGCCATCTGGGAAGCCCTAAAGGATATATACAACCTGTCAAAAGAGTAACAACCAGCCCCAAATGGAGCCAAGCCCTTTGTGCCAAGCCCGCATCATCACCAAACTGAAACTCACTACCTGAACTTGTCTGTTTCAGTCTCTGGAAAGATGTCAGAATCAGTCTGGAATTTCCTGGTGGGTATGAGGGTGTTAGAGAGCCTGATAGGATCCCTTCCATCTCCCCCCAAAAATGAGTTAATCTGCTCCCTCTTGATGAAAGTGAAAGAGGAGAGTGAAAAGGCTGGCTTAAAACAACATTCAAAATACTAATATGGCATCCAGTCCCATCACTCCATGGCAAATAGATGGGGAAACAACGGAAACAGTGGCAGACTTTATTTTGGGGGGCTCCAAAAATCACAGCAGATGGTAACTGCAGCCATGAAATTAAAAGACACTTGCTCCTTGGAAGAAAAACTATGACCAACCTAGATAGCATATTAAAAAGCAGAGACATTACTTTGCTGACAAAGGTCTGTCTAGTCAAAGCTATGGTTTTTCCAATAGTCATGTATGGATGTGAAAGCTGAGCGCTGAAGAACTGATGCTTTTGAACTGTGGTGTTGGAGAAGACTCTTAAGAGTCCCTTGAACTGCAAGGAGATCCAACCAGTCAATGCTAAAGGAAATCCGTCCTGAATATTCATTGGAAGGACTGATGGTGAAGCTGAAACTCCAATACTTTGGCCATCTGATGCGAAGGGCCGACTCATTGGAAAAGACCCTGATGCTGGGCAAGATTGAAGGCAGAAGGGGACGATAGAGAATGAGATGGTTGGAGGAAGCACTGACTGGATGGACATGACTTTGAGCAACCTCTGGGAGTTGGTGATGGACAGGGAAGCCTGGCATGCTGCAGTCCATGGGGTCACAAAGAGTAGGACACGACTGAGCGACTGAACTGAACTCTTGTTCTCATCTTCTTTCTACCTCTAAAAGTCCTCTGTCTGTGCAGCTCCTCAGACCTTTCTGCTTGCCATATGGGATGCTGCCCAATTCATGAATGGTTGCATAAAGCCATTAGTTTTTAATTTACTCAGTTGAAGTTATGTTGTTGTTGTTTTTTTTAAACTGAAGGACAATTGCTTTACAGTATTGCATTGGTTTCTACCAAAGATCAACATGAATCAACCATAGGTTTACCCATGTCCCTTCCCACTTGAACATCCCTCCCACCTTCCCCCCACATCCCAGCCTTCTAGGTTGTTACGGAGCCCCAGTTTTGTTTTTAACAGTCCTTAGGGAGTCCAGGGTAAAGAAGATAGTGAGCAAAGATCTTAAAAAAAAACCCAAAAAACAAAAAACTTCACATTACTCACATGATAGCCAGAATGCTGAAAGTTGAAGGTCTTATACATGTTTTTTTTGTTGTTGTTTTTTCAATCATTCTTGTCCTGAATCTGAGTGCTGAAAATTTTGTGGGTTCTCAAAACCCTTAAATTGATGCTGATTAAAAAAAAAGGGGGGTGTGTGGCTTTGGGGATTTTCATTGAGAGGCTCATGAGTCTACAGACCAATTTGAGGAAATCTGACAACTGAAACTTCTAAGAACTGATAGATACCACAGACCAATTTGAGGAAATCTGACAACTGAAACTTCTAAGAACTGATAGATATTAATTTTGGTAATGTTGGATTTCTGTCACTAATGTTTTATACTTTTCATCACATAGACCTGAATAGCGTGAAAGTTGCTCAGTTGTGTCCAACTCTTTGCGACCCCATAGACTATACAGTCCATGGAATTCTCCAGGCCAGAATACTGGAGTGGGCAGCCATTTCCTTCTCTAGGGGATCTTCCCAACCCTAGACCTAGGATCGAACCCTAGGTCTCCCGCATTGCAGGTGGATTCTTTACCAGCTGAGCCACAATGAAAGCAGAAGAGTACCGGAGTGTGTAGCCTACTGCCTTCTCCAGGGGATCATCCTGACCCAGGAATCGAACTGGGGTATCCTGCATTGCAGACAGATTCTTTACCAACTGAGCTACCAGGGAAGCCCCATTGGCCTAATATTTTGTCAAATTTATCCCCCCCAAAATCCATATTTAATGCTGTTTTAATTTTTAATGATCGTCATGTGGGATGTTATTTCTCCCACCATGAATTAAACCTGTACTCCCTGAAGTGGGAGCATGGAGTCTTAACCACCAGACTGTCAGGGAAGTCCCACTTCATTCTTTTATATGACTCAGTGGTTACTATTAACCAGGGCTGGAGTCAGGATGAACTTAAATAGTTGCTGAGGTGTTTTCTTATTACAAGGTCTCCTTAATGTGATTTAAACAGGGGCTAGCACAACACCCCTAGCATGTGGGTGGTTAATAAACATTATCCTGCAATGATGATGATGATGTAAAACTTCTATAGACATAAAGATCAATGACTTATGACTTATTCACCACACACCCTTAATTTTACATTCTTAAAACATAGGTGAGACTCATCAAATTTTCACTTTTATATGCTTGGTCAACATGTTGCTATGGGATAAATTGGAGTCTACAGCTAACCACAAACAATTATTACTTGTACTATTATTAACCGATGTCCACCAATAACATTACATAGCCTATACAACAAAAAGCATCTACTTCCCAGAAGTGCAGCACACTGTTTTATGTTTCCTGTGTCTCATTTATTCAATAGAAATTTTTTTGATGATAAAAAACAATATTGGAATGAACACTCACCCAGAAGCTCGTAACTTAGTGAAAACTATGATTTTTCTAGATAAGGGGGAAAATTGTGTTTCTTTCTGAAGATTAGGACATATTTTGCAACATATTTTGCAATTTTCTTCCCAGAATTATGAAATTTATAACAGAAAGATGATGAAATATATTGAACTGAGAAGCCTTAAGGTCAGAAACTAGCTTTTATTTTTTCACTGTATTTCTTTCTATATTTCTAAATAGAGTCTGGTCTTGTATCGTCACACTGTTTTACGGAACTCACATATTTGTATTTTTTTTTTCAATTGAAGGATAATTGCTTTACAGAATTTTGTTTTCTTTTGCCACATATCAACATGAATCAGCTACAGGTATACATATGTCCGCTCCCTCTTGACGGAGAAGGCAATGGCACCTCACTCCAGTACTCTTGCCTGGAAAATCCCATGGACAGAGGAACCTGGTGGGCTGCAGTCCATGAGGTCGCTAAGAGTCGGACACTGATCGACTTCACTTTCACTTTTCACTTTCATGCATTGGAGAAGGCAATGGCAACCCACTCCAGTGTTCTTGCCTGGAGAATCCCAGGGACTGGGGAGCCTGGTGGTCTGCCATCTATGGGGTTGCACAGAGTCCGACACGACTGAAGCGACTTAGCAGCAGCAGCAGCAGCAGCTCCCTCTTGAAAGTATTTGTGCTATTAGCTTTACAAAAGGCTTTTTTTTAACTTTTCAAAAGTACTCATTTTTGGAAGATCTCCCTTACCTTACCTTCAAATAATCTGGGAACAAAACTTTGACTTCGTCCATATTTTTGTAACAAGTTCAGTAGCTTGCTCAAATATTGCTCAAATAAAGGAATGAATGCAATTTTTTCTGTAGTTTTTTTCTTTTTCACCCCAACACAAGCAACTTGTGGGATCCGAGTTCCCTGACCAAAGCTGGAACCCCAGGCCCAGCAGTGAAAGCTCAGAATCTTAACCACTGAACTACCAGGGGATCCGCTTTTGTTTTTTACACTTGATTTAAAATAACTTCAAAAAGGTTTAGCTAAACATAGAAATAGCTGCCCTCCAAAATTTTATTTCCACCTTCACTACTTCTGATCACCAGTAGGAACAAATCCCCAGCAAGACGGTGAAACATAAAAGAAACAGTACAGGAACAGGGCATGGTCTGTATCACACTCACTTAAGACAAAAATAAGGAAGCTGATATTTCTGAGTGAAAATAATGTACTTTGGGCTGCAGATATTCAACTTTATACTATTAAAAAAATACTACTTACATAGTATAAGAGGCAGTGTATGAATCCTGGCTGCTTACTATTAGAATTTGGTTAGGCTGGTAGCTTATTAGAATTTGGTTAAGCTACCAGCCTTGCCAAGTCTGTCAAAGGAAATAACATCTAACCAACAAGGGGTTGTTTAGTTAGTGAATCAAGCCAGGGTGGCTCCTTCATTAACAGCAAGTGAAGTCAGCAAGCACAGGTTGGTACCAGCCAGCCATTGGTAATAGCTCGACTCTGGGTATTATTCTTGTATCTCAGGGTTGCCAACTGAAAGGCACTCACTATCTGCCTCTACAAGGATGAAGTCAGGAGCCACTGCAGCCCCTGTCTTTCAACAACCCCCTCACCTCAGAGTTCAGGTCTGAGATCAGGAGTGAGGCATCTATGTTCTGGGAAAAACTGACAGAACAGGCCTTCATATATTCAGATATTTTCAGACTTTACAAGCCCAAATTCTTGACTTTCCTTGTGTCTAGAAAAGCAGTGAAATCATTAAAGGGGACACCTGCTCCTCCTTACTAGCAGGAGCTTCTGCAAAATGTGCTTGACTCCACTCATTTCAATTGCTCAGACGTGTCCAACTTTGCACGCCAGGCTTCTCTGTCCATCGCCAACTCCTGGGGCTTGCTCAAACTCATGTCCATCCAGTCGGTGATGCCATCCAACCATCTCATCCTCTGTCGTCCCCTTGTCCTGCCGTCAATCTTCTCCAGCATCAGGGTCTTTTCCAGTGACTCTTGACTCCACTAAAATAACATATAAGCCGACCTTCCCCCCTACCTCTTCGGAACTGTTTCCCAGAGCTCAGTGGCTGTCTTCTAGGCTATAGCTCTCATTTTGCCCCAAATAACTCACAGCTCTGTGTTGTGCAATTTTTCAGTTGACAGGGCGTATAATCAGCCCAGCTCCCAGCTCCAAACCGGAACTTCAGCTCCGAGTATGCTATTCGGGGCTCCACGTGGCGCTCGGAGAAGACCCTGCCTCTCTAAGCACCAGACTGTGAGACAGCTCAGAACACACAGTGACACCAAGTCCTACAACGCGCAGCGTTTCAACGCGTGTTTGTGCGGCGAAAGAAAACGCAGCACATTCCAAGCCAAGAGCAAGGCACGATCTCTCAAAATACGGTCCCATCTCCAGTGAATTAAACACAAAGCCAGCTCAGCTCGGAGAAGGTAGCCTAGGGTACCCGCCGCTGCCTGGATGAAGACCGGCTCCCGGCGTGCCCCGAGGCCTGCGGCGCTGCGCGCCTGCTGCACGACGGGGGCGGGGCCGCGGCCGTAAAGCAGCGCCCGAGATCACGTGGGTGTGGATGCCAGGCGCCCTTGCTGCGTCTCATGCAAGCGGGTCATGGCCGGCCCGGTGCGGGGCGCAGCAGGGCCTTGGGCCCTGGACTTGCTTCGGGCCCTGCCTCGTGTGAGCCTGGCTAACCTGAGGCCGAACCCGGGCTCCAGGAAACCGGTAAGGCTGGGGATGGCGCGGGAGTCCTGGGGTCGCGGGTCTAGAGACGCTGTGGGAACGAGGGGCCTTTGAGCCCCTGCACTTGAGTGATGCGGGAAGCCTGCCCCGGTAGTCCCAGCTCTCAGGTTCGGGTTTAGAGGAGTAATCGGGTTAACCTGGGCGGGGAGCGAGGTCGCAGGAGGTGCAGATGGTTGTTTCATTCAATATTGGGTTAGCATGAAGTGCTTTTCCATTATACCTGTATCTTAAGGGGAAAGATATTTTACGTTCTGCAAGTCACTGAACACAGCTAGAAAAGCTGTTATGGGTATACTGTCACCTTAAAAATCAACTCATTGCTTTCGCCAAGTAAGAAAAAAGTTTTCTTTATAATTTGGTGTGTTGACCTCAGAGCAGTTCGAATAGTGCCTGGCACGTAGTGGGTTTGGCCCTTTGCTGGCTGGAAGGATGAATGAGGGCCTTACCAACAGACAGCGCAGAGGTGAAATATACTTTAAAAAGTGCATCTGCAGCTCATAAAACAGTCTTTTCTCCTTCTAGGAAAGACGACGAAGAGGTCAGAGAAGAGGTAGGAAGTGTGGCAGGGGCCACAAAGGAGAACGGCAGAGAGGAACCCGGCCCCGGCTGGGCTTTGAAGGAGGCCAGACTCCATTTTACCTTCGAATCCCAAAATATGGCTTTAATGAAGGACACAGGTAAGTTTGCTTTGTTTGTGGTTTTATTTTTTTGCTTTGCTTTGCTTCTTAGTGTAAAAATTTGTAATTCTGAGAATCACCAAATGATAGCTTGGTAGAAATTTTAATCCACTTCTTTAAACTTTTGCTACCCTTCCTTTGAACCATTTTTGGTAATGAAGTTTAGCCTGACTTAGTAGAGGAAAAAAGCCAGAGGTTACACTCAGACCTGCAGAATGGAGGTAATGATGCATGCTCTGGAGGTTTAGAATGATTTTATGTTTAGAACTCTGGCCCACTGTCATCACCCAGCAAATGGTAACTGCTCTTACTTTGAGATCCAGTAATGCATAATTCAGATAGTATGTTAAATTTTTCACGTATTTATTTGTATAAATGAGCGAAGTAAATGTAGGAGTTTTATTTTAAACCAACTAAATTGATACAGGAGAGCACGGGACAGAGCTCTGCGTTCATCTGGAGGTCTTATAGGAGGATAAGTCTGGCTGAGTTTTCCATCTGTTGTTGGTTTTTTTGTAGCTTCAGACGCCAGTATCAGCCTTTGAGTCTCAACAGGCTGCAGTACCTGATTGACCTGGGCCGTGTCGATCCCACACAACCTATTGACTTAACCCAGCTGGTCAACGGGCGAGGTGTTACCATCCAGCCATCTAAAAGGGACTATGGAGTCCAGTTGGTAGAGGAGGTAAGTCTGAATTAAATTTTTTTGGGAGTTTTGTAGATGACTGTTTCTGATTTCCATATAATCAACACTATGCCTCCTTTATTTTTATCTCTTTTGATTTGTAACCATTATGTAGTGGTTGATTGTGTTATATTCAGTTGTGGTTTTAGAAAGCCACTGTTCCCTTGTCCTGGGTTTTGTTCCTGTGTATCCATTCAGCTTGCTGCCTCACTCTGTTTGGTTCTCTGTTCAGATGTCATCCTAGTAGGAGGATCTTTTTAACTTTTTTTTTTTCCTTCCAAATTATTTGAGGCTTAAATTATTTTTATTGTGGAGATGTTCTTTATAAAGGAACACTCTCGTATCTGACGGTCTGCCTTATTGTGCCCAAAAGGGTTTTTCTTTGAATATATGAACACCTGATATTTATTACCAAGCAGTGCAGGCATTTTTCATTGTCTTCCTCACTGTAATGTCAGTTTTTTTTGAGTACAGGTGCTTTGACTCATTGCTGTATTTTCAACTGGCTTGTGATAGTCACTCAGTATTTATGGAAGAAAGGGATGAATGAAATCCAGTTCTGATTGTAGGGAAGAGGTTTTCTATTTAGAGGAGTTGGCCAGGAGTTTTATAGGCAAATGAACTTGTACACTGCTAATCAATTAATGCCCCCCCACCCCCTTTTTCTTCTGTGTCAATAATACAGTTGATCGCTGTGTAAGTGACTAACTTAGCGTCCACTAGAGGGAAGCATAGTTTATGGGAAAACCTTTCAGATCTTTGAAAAAGTAAACTTGGCGATAAAAGTTTTCCAAATAAATGATTTGAAGAGAGAATACCAAATACAGGATTAAGCCTCGGTACTCTACTTTAGGCATATCAAGGAACATGGTTATAAAGTAACATACGGAAAAACCCATGACCTCATGAGACCTTAAACTGCACATCCTAACAGCTGTGGACATATGTCTATTAAACTAGCAGAAATCATTCTGAAATCTATTGGTTGAGTATGTACAGTTATTCATCATTTACAGCTTTGTAAACCAGTTGCCCTTTTCTGGATTTCAGATTTGCAGTCAATATTGGGTAATAAGATGGTTTTGATCTTTTCAGCATAAAATGACCAATTTAGGAACATGTGTCCTAAGGTAAAACAAGATAAAAGAAACTTAATTGATATAAAGAAATACTAAATAGGCATCTTACAGCACTGAAAATGCTGGAAGTAACACTAGTGCCCAGAGACAGGGAAATGGTTAAGCAGTCTATGGAATAGTAATGAGAAATGTCAGGTAACGTGGCAAGACCTTGTTTTATTGAGTCAAAGGTCTCATTGATTGTAAAAATGCCTACCAGTATCAGGGAAGGGAGAAATGTGTCTTAGAATTGATGGAATATTTTGAAACTGGGAACTACCTTGTTTCAACCACACGAAAATAGCAGAAAAAATTTTACCACTGCAAAAAGAATGGTAGTGCCACCATCTTTTTATTTTTGTCAGAATCTGTTTTGAAATCAGGCCTAATGAAAGTGACCAAAGACAGGACTTGAAAAAGTTCAGAATTATTTTTACTTCTGTGGTCTCTGCCTCTTTCGCTCAAGAGGGCTGGTCCCCTCCAGAGCTCAGCTATTTTGTTCTTCCGTTGGCTCCAGCATGCTTGTTCCCCTGTTTAACCATCTCTTGGCCTCTTGCTTACTTGTGAGTCAGGAAGGTAAGCTTCTGTCTGTATCACATGACATAATGTTGTGGTTAGGAACACAGCCACTGGGACTAGGCTCCCTTGCTTTATGTTCTTGGGCAAGTTGCCCAGGCTCTCTGTGCCACCATCTATGGCATTGGTGTCGCAGTAATTCTATTGGTTTAGAGTTGTTTTGAGGGCTAAACAATCTCCTGTTAAGGAGGTGTTGGGAATGGGTGCTTATGATGGTGCCTGCTGAATATGTAAAATGGAAGTCTTATTATCCCTGCTCTTAGGGAATGAAAACTAAGAAAATAGAGTGGCCTAAAGAAATGAGGAACGATTTGGTGGTGTTTGATAGGACCTCTAAGCAGAGGTGTTAAAGTAGGAGCAGCTGCTGGGCTGGAGGCACTCCGGAGGAGAAAACAGGGCAGGGAGGAGGCCCTCGTGATTAGTTTGCTGGCAGCCCAGCCATCTCCTCACACACTTTGTTTTGATGGATGACAGGGCGCTGACACCTTTAAGGCAAAAGTTAACATCGAAGTTCAGCTGGCTTCTGAGCTGGCCATCGCCGCCATCGAGAAGAACGGGGGTGTCGTCACGACCGCCTTCTATGACCCGCGAAGCCTGGGTAAGCTTGTCCTCTCGGGGCTTGAGTCAACTGCCTCACCAGGGCTTGACTTGTTCAGACACCTCGGTTCCTGTTTTGGGAATTTCTGCTAGTGGTGTGGCTGGTGGGGCTCCGTCTTCTGATACACCTCAGCTAGTATGTCATAAAATTTTTTAGAAAAAAAAAATCTGGAGCTTAAATACCCTATGTTTAGAAATTCACTAATTGTTGGTAACCCAGGAGTGACTTTAACCTTCAAGATGCAAACTTTTGAAGATCAAGTGTTTCCATTTGTTTACTTAAGTCTACTAAGTTAAGAAAAAAATAAAAAGTTTTTGGAATTAAGCTCTCATCTTGGAAATACTTTAATAAATTAAAAGAATATCATAAAGAGAAAACCAGTATATATATCACCAGTATTTGCATCTCTCTTTTTATTAAAAATGTTTTTTAGAAATTCTGTGCAAACCCATCCCATTCTTTCTCCGTGGACAACCCATTCCCAAGCGGATGCTCCCCCCCGAGGCCCTAGTCCCCTACTACACTGACGCGAGAAATCGAGGCTATCTGGCAGATCCTGCCAGATTTCCCGAAGCAAGACTGGAGCTCGCCAAGAAGTATGGCTATATTTTACCTGACATCACTAAAGACGAACTCTTCAAAATGCTCAGTTCTCGGAAGGATCCACGGCAGATTTTCTTTGGTCTGGCTCCCGGATGGGTGGTGAACATGGCAGACAAGAAGATTCTGAAACCTACGGATGAGAAGCTGCTTGAGTACTACAGCTCCTGAGCTCCGTCCAGGGGAGCCAGTGGTAGGGCACTGGAAGGGGTGCTGACACATGTTTCCCACTGCATTGGCTCAGTTTGTGTTTCTGCAGAGGATGATGTTTTCTGTGTAATCACGCCTTTTTTTTTTTTTAATCAAAATTAAAAATACAGTAAGCAATGACTGTGTGGAAGATGTGGATCTGTGTGTGTCTCAGCAACATGAGCTCGCTGGCACGCTGCCCGAGGGAGTAGGCAGCTCTTAGACCATTTCCCCTTGAGTTTTCCATCATCTTCCCATTCAGGTCTTGTCTTATTGTTGCAAATCAGAATGAATGCAGATGGGCTGGGCTTGCTTTGTTGTCCTCTCGGTGGGGGTCCGAGGGCTGCTGATGAGCTGGTGTGCCTCTTGGTTAGCCCTGAGGATCCTCTTACCCAGAGTCAAGACAGCAAGCCTTTAACCCAGACTGATGAAGATGTTGGATGGGAGTGTAAGGCTGGTGAATAGTTTCTAAGTATTGCAGTGTTTTCTGGCAAGATTGAAATGAAAATTCCAAGTGAATTCATTTTTCTCAACTCTGGCAAAGCTGTCGAAAATAATCAAACCATTAACATTTTTTTTCTTTGAAGAAGGTAAATATTCCAATTGATACAATTTTATTTATTTCCTAGACTTTGGAAACCTTTGTTTTGCAGTCGTTTTAAATGCTTTTGAAGAAAATGGTCAGTGGTTATATAAGCTATAAGAACAGTTGGTAACGTGAAAATTAAACTGTTAATGTAAAAGGTTTAGCAGTCAGTAAGCTTTTTTAGCTTTGCAAAGATCTGTTGTATCTAAACCACGTGGAAGCTTAATTTATCCTGATGTAATTAAATCTTGAATAATTCCTGGTAATTCTTCTACAGTAGAATTAAAATGATTGCTGTTTATTTTATTAAAATTTTTCTTAAAAACCTGAACAGTGCATTATTTTGTCAATTTATCTACCTCAGATATTGCTGGTATAATATTCAATTGATGAAGTAATTTATGTGCCAAGAGGATATTTCAGTTTATGCAGGATTATTTAGTTTGGTTTGTTATTAAGCCATTTCATAGTATCCAGAACTCATAAGAATCAATACTAGGATTACCTTTTCTGATAGTCACCTGTGAATTTCAGAGGATAGGCAACAATTTTAAAACACGCTTTTATTTCCAGGACACCCGGTGACAAGAGTTGGCAGTGCTGGGATTAGATTTGGCTCCACTGATTGGAGCCCCGGGTCTCAGTGGCTTGAATGAGATCAGGTTTCTCATTCTCTGAAGTGGAGTGTAGCAATCACTGTAGGGTCGACTGGTCTCTCAGTCCCTGGCTTCCCCCAGTCCTAGAGAGAGGTGCATCCTTAGGACCCAAATACAACCCACACAGAGCCGCTTTCCCCAAGACGAGTCTGGAAGCTGCCACACAAAACGTGCACTACACCCATCCCACTGGCCAAAGCTTGGCTACAGCCCTTTTCTAACACAAGGGGCTGAAGTCTTTTCTTTGGCAGCTTGTGTTCTCAGCTGAAAAACCCTGATGGGTGAATCACGAGTGGGAATGTTGACAACCAGCAGTGGGGGTTGATGCCTCTTTGGTATTGACCAAACTTCAACCCTGAGGTTAGTTGACTTAAATTAGACAAACATCAAAAAAAAGTGCAGAATTCATTATTTCTGTGCTTAATAGTAGGGGTTTCTGAGGTGGCTCAGTGGTAAAGAACCCACCTGCTAACGCAAGGAGGTGGGTTTGAGTCCTGGGTCAGGAAGATCCTTCGGAGGGAGAAAGGGCAACCCATTCCAGTATTCTTGCCTGGAGAATTCCATGGACACAGGACCCTGGTTGGCTGCAGTCCGTGAAGTCACAAGAGAGTCAGCACAACTGAGCATGTGCTTAATGGTATGTTCACTGTTCTGTTCAGTAAGTTATAAAACTAAGTGAATAATTCATCAATCTGGGTAAGAATGATGTTTTTGAAGGAGAGGGATGATAAAGAACCAGACACCATCTGCTTTTTTTCCGTGCCTCCTTTTTCTAAACATTTTGACCATCAAGCTGTCTTAGGCTGCCTGTGTTAGATTCTAGAAAGTTATATGGAATACTGTATGTGGAAGAAGAGAGAGATTGCAAAGAAAAACAGCAAGGTACACAGAAAACATGTTTTTGATGATTACAGTGGTTCATTAAGAGAATACACTTTCATTTTTTAAAGTCACTGGGAAAGGTCCTCAAAAACTTTCTATCATGAAAGTAGCCAATGCCTGTTTTGAAATTATGTAATACTGAAGTCTAAAAAGTGAAAGTCCATATTGTCTTACTGTTAACTGGTTCCTGACCTACTTCCCAGAGGTGAGAAAACCACTGGTTGGTTTGGAGTCCTTTTTTTTTATTTAATCAAAACGGCATAGACGGCAAATAAAGGCAGTTACCTTGTTACATCTAATACCGTTTCAAAAACGCTTTCCATTAGAGTAAACAGCACCTTTTTTCTTTCCCTTTTTTTTTTAAATTATGAAAATATGATAACACATTTATGGGAGACTTGGAAAATACAGACCAAAGTTACTTGTAATTCCACTACATAATTACGATTATTTTTTTTAGTAGATTTTTAGTTTTGATGTCAAACTCTCAAAAATTAATAGAAGAGAAAAAAAAATTAATAGAAGAGATATACAGAAAAGTGGGTATAGTAGACCTGAAAAGCACTATGAACTAATTCAACATAATTAAGATTTGTACAGTTTTCATGCAACAGTAGGATACAAATTTGAAGTTTCCATAGACTATAAGCTAGGAGACACTGGAACATATCCAGGGGCATAAACGAAAGTGCATAAGTGTCATAGTCTAAAAGTATTGAAACGTTACAGTCTGTTCTCTTGTCATTGTGGAATTGTGTTAGAAATCAATATCAAAAGTTAATTGAAAATAACCCACATATTTTCAAGTGCAATGTGACCTTTACTGAGAGAGATACTTAGCCGTTGAAAGCCTTAGTGAAGTTAGACTGAAAAAAACACAGGGCGATTGCAGAGAAGAAAGCATTTAAATGAGAAATTAATATCAAACTTATAAAACCCCATGTATTTGGAAATTAAATGTCCGCTTCTAAATGATGTCGACTCTTATTCTTAACTAAGCTATTCACATAGGCCTCGCTGGTGGCTCAGATGGTGAAGAGTTCACCTGTAATGTGGAGACCTGGGTTCGATCCCTGGGTCAGGAACATCTGGAGAAGGAAATGGCAACCTGCTCCAGTGCTCTTGCCTGTAGAATCCCATGGACAGAGGAGCCTGGCTGGCTACAGTTCATGGGGTCGCACAGAGTCGGACAGGACTGAGTGACTAGCAAGCCGTTCACACAGGGTCCGTTAGATAAGTCCCTTCACCCTCCTGGCTGAAGCGTGGTGACCGGTACTGTTTGTAGCACAGGCTCAAATACCGTGATGATTGAGTTGTCTTGGGCTGAGGAAGGCTTCTATGACCTCAACCTTTTGTGCAGAAATGAACTTCCTTACATTTAAGCACATCCTGTCCTGTGTCCATCTGGAGTGGACCACTTGTCTCTGCAGAGTGTGGGCCTCGCTGTGGGTGGGCTACTACCACCGCCCACCCCCACCCCCCGGCTGTGCTGCTGGAGCTCGTCTCGTGATTCAGTTCACAGCCGTGTTGGGGGGCCCCGACAGGCAGTTCTTCAGGAGACGTGAAGGGGGGAGGTAATCACGGGCAAGTGGATGATGGGACCTCAGCTTCCAGCCCCAGAAAGTACTCAAGAGGCCCTTAGGAGTGTCCCCCGCGCCCAGTAAATGACTCAGCTACCCGGAGCCGCAGTGAGAGTGGAGAAGGAGGCGGGCAGACACCAGACTTGCTGAAGTTGGTGGTCTCGGGCCCTCCAGGTGGAGGGGAAGTCAGGAGAGAACGATAAAGGGAAGAATGAAAACAGGAAACAGGTGCCTGGTGATGCGTCACGCCAGGGAGCACTTGCTCGGGGCTCGGGGCTTAGTCACAAACAGCTGTATCCTGGCCTTAATCTCGTAGTCCTGCAGCTCATTCTCAGCGCAGGCACGTTCCACATAGTCTGTCCACTCGGCTCTCATCGGGGTCAGCAGAGAGACTGGAGCCGCGTTATATAACAGTGCCCTGTGCCAGGTCATTTCCAAGACAGCAGGTCTAAGTAGGAAAGCCACACGCCCTCCATTTACATCCCAGTCCTGCCTGGTGTGACTTAAGCCTGTTCTCACCGGACATGGCCTGTGCGTGTCTGCAGAGAAGTCTTCAGTTGATATGGGTTAGAAAAGATCTTTTAGTGCCTGAAAGTAATTACTGTGGATTGCTTTGGCTTATTTTCCTTTTCTTTGGCCGTGCCTCTTGGCATGGGGGTTCTTAGTTCCCCGACCAGAGATCAAACCCACACCCCTTGGCAGTGAGAGCATGGAGTCCTAACCATTGGACCCTCAGGGATTTCCCCTCTTTTCCTCTTTTAATGTCCCTTTGTTCTTTGGGTTGCGGGTAGACTCTGCAGTGGCAGAGCTAGTGTCCGACAGCAGCAGCAGGTCTGCTGAGCATGTGTCAGAACAAAGCACACTCCCTGGCGTCAGTGAGTGTAGACCCTGTGCTGTGTCAGGAGGATTGGCTATGGCGTGCATGGCATAGCCTTGCATCTGTAAACCTCGGTGATGATCTAGGCTTTCACGGAAGCCGGCTTACCCGGCGCGCATCGTCTAACTGCAACACCCACTCCTTCTGTCTCCTGTGGCTAGGGACTCACTGGGTTACCTGGGCAGGAGACTCACCCGGTTACCTGGGCAGAGGCTCCAGGCGTGGAGGCCAGTGTGCAGACTGGTCAGGAGAATTTCCCTGGGCTCAGAATCTAGTACTAGTTATGTGACCGCTGCTTAACCTCTCTGAGCCTCCACTTGACCATCTGAGAAATGCTGGATAATGACAGATCCTAACATATCCGGTGATGATGGGGACTGAGAGAAATCAGTGTGTGAAGCACTTACCACTGCGCCTGGCACAGAAGTGCCTCTAAGCGCTCATGAATTAAGCATCTTACGTGGCCCACCTCTTATGTGATTGTTTATTGTTCAGTCACTCAGTCAGGTCCAACTCTTTTGCGATGCCTTGTACTGTAGCCCACGAGGCTCCTCTGTCCGTGGGATTTTCCAGGCAAGAATACTGGAGTGGGTTGCCATTTCCTTCTCCAGGGGATCTTCCTGACCCAGGGAACGAACCTTCATCTCCTGAATTGCAGATGGATTCTTTACCTCTGAGCTTCCGGGGAAGCCCTGTGTATATCTATCTTATAGTTTTATAATCATCAAAGTAATTTTAATTTCTTTCATATAAATATATTACTTAGTCATTCACTTCTCCAGGGGATCTTCCTGACCCGCTCACTTGGCCAAAGGCCAGAGATCAGACTGCACTTGACCTTCTAACACATGCTGCTCCGTGCTGGTCACCACAGAGGATGTATTGACACTTGAGTTTCCCCAGATGTGAAATGAGAAACACATTTACTGCGCAGAGCAGTTGTCAGCATTTCTGGCTCAGGATTTAAGTTCCTTGTGAATTACAGAATAACCTGGGTACTGTTGGAAGAAATCAAGAAATACTAGGTTTTGCCTTCTGGTCTCTTATCTCATAAATAAATTTGAATGCTACTAGTCTAGGTTTTAAGAGGTTGCATTTTTAAAATAATTACTTTCACATTGAAAGTAAAATGAAAAGGTTTTTAAAGAGGAAGTTTTTCTGTTTGTTTTAGTGAGCTCTAGACACTTGCATCTTTCAAAGAATAAATCCTTTAAAGACCAAAAGGCAAAACCTGGTGGGTTAAGTGGGTTGGGATAAGACGTCTGTCATCCACTAAGCCTAAGCCCCAATGCATGCTTTCGTCAGAGAGCCTGGCAGCGCTCACTGCTCTGAATCAATCACAGAAGTAGCCATGATCTTGCTAATCCTTGTAAATCCAGGCTCAAAGCATGGTACAGTCCCTCTGCAGCAAAGGAATTCTTGTCTCCAGTGGGAGAGGCCAGTCGGGAGCGGTTTGTGTGTTGTGTCAGTGTTCAGGTCTCTCCTTTGATGCCCTCACAGTTTTGTGTATACCATCTGCCTTCTTCCCACAGCTGTGGTTGTTCAGTCACCCAGTTGTGTCCAACTGTTTGTGGCCCCATGGACTGCAGCACACCAGACTTCCCTGTCCTTCACCATCTCCCGGAGCTTGCTCAAACTCATGTCCATTTAGTCGGTGATGCCATCCAACCATCTCGTCCTCTGTCGCCCCCTTCTCCTCCTGCCTTCAATCTTTCTCAGCATCAGGGTCTTTTCTAATGAGTTGGCTCTTCGCATCAGGTGGCCAAAGTCCACAGCTGTGGACTTGCTGGCAAAACTTTCCACGGGACCCTTTCCACTGTAGAGTCAACTCAGTCCTCCTCCTCTGTGGCCTGGCTGATGCCTGTGTCTCTCCAATAAATACTGCCGAAGTCTTTCCCTAAGAACTCCGGCTTATCGAGACATGAGTTATGTCCAGGAAAGGTGTTCAGGTGTCCAACTGAGTTGTGACACATTTATACACTCAACTACCCTCTCCATGGTTACCTCTTGTCCATTTCTAGTCAGTTCCTTCCCTCATATCCTAACAGCTGGCACCCAGTGATCTTGTTAGGGGAAGCACACTGATTGAAACCGCCCACCCTGGCCAGGCACCATGGTAACCATTTGCATGAGTTGTTTTGTGACAGGAGATTCTGATAAGGAATAGGAAACTAATAAGCCCACCACCAACCAGACAAGTTCAGGAAAGGTTGAAAGGAGACACCGTGTGTCCATCCACTTCCCAGAATCCCTCTCACTAGCATCCATCTTGGCTGAACAATGCATGCACCACCAGGAAAGACCCTGAATTAGAATGATTGGCCAAAGACCACCCGGAAACTAATCCCATCACCATAAAACCCAAGACTGTGAGCCGCGCAGCAGAGCAGTTCTCCTGGGTTCCCTTACCCTGCTACTCTCCACCTGGGTGCCCTTTCCCAAAAAAATCTCTTGCTTTGTCAGCGCATGCATCTCCTCGGACAATTCATTTCCGAGTGTTAGACAAGAGCCCAGTTTCGGGCCCTGGAAGGGGTCCACCTTCCTGCAACAATCTGACTTCTGTCCCCATGATTTTGCCTTTTCCAGAATTTCCCTCCTGGGCTTTGGAGCATCCTGAGTGTGGCTTTCTTCACTTGGCACAAGGCCTGTGGAGGGCTTAGCCGTGCCGCTGTTTCTTCAGGTGGTTCTGCCCTTTGATTCCTGAGTGCCGCTCCTGCCCTTTGATTGCTGAGTGCCTCTCCATTTCGTGGCTTTGCCACAGCCTGCCACATCATGATAAGCTTCAGACCTCTGCACGCTGACGTGTGTATAAGTAGTGTGTTCTTTGCCACGGCAGCACACGTGTTCCATTACACAATCTGCTTACTCATCCACCTGGAGAAGGGTAATTGCCTGGCTTATAGTTTTTGTCTATCACAAATCAAGCTGCCACAAACATTTGTGTACCAGTCTCTGGGTGTGTGCTTCCTTTGCTCATGGATAAACGCCTACAATCACATACCAGGCTGTTGTCTGAAGTCATTTAACCATTTTTTATCCCCCTCCCACCCCTGAGCAAGATCCCATGTACGCCTCGTTCTCACCAGCACTTGCAGGGCCAGCTTGTTCAGTTCTGACTCTTGTAATAGGTCTTATGGAATTAATTAAAGAAACCTCAGCTGTTTTCTTGAGTGTTTTCATCATCAGTTGATGTTGAATTTTGTCCATTTCTTTTTCTGTGTCTTCGAGATGATCATGTGGTTTTTGTATTTTATTCTATTTTGGGGGTATTACATTGATTTTCAGATATATTGAACAAGACTTGCAGATCATTGATAAACCCCACTTGCTTTTTTTTTGTTCTTGGATTTGGTTTGCTAGTATTTTGTTCATGATTTTTGTGATGTCTTGGTCTGGCTTGGTATCAATATAATACTGGGCAAATAGAATGATTTGAAAGTATTTCCTCCTTGTCTTTTTTTAAGAATCTATGAAGAATTGAGCCCCAGCCCAACCCCCTGGGGATGCTGGTCCTGAGCCCAGTCCCTCTGTGGAGTCACATTGACTGGAACTAAACACACCCCCTAGTATCAGAAAGGGAGCTGTCCTAACGCATCCGAAATGCTTGCATCTCCGGTAATGGAGGGAAGATTTCCAGAGAAAGCCCAGGCGCTGCCGGGTATTGTTTGAAGTTGGAGAAGCTGTTGTCAGAGCCCCTGCCTCACTTCCACGTGGGCCCCTGGTGTGCACCCGTGGCTGTGGTCTCCAAGACAGGGTACGTGTCCAGACCTGGGAGAGGTCACTGCAGACCTCACACACATACCACACACACCACACATGTACCACACACATATACACCCCCCCACATATACACACATGCCACACACACACACATCACATATACACATACACACCACACATGTACCACACACATATACACCTCCCACATATACATACCCCCCACATATACACACACGCCACACATACACACACCACACATACACACCACACATATACACCCCCCAACATATACACCCCCCCACATATACACACACACCACACACACACCACACACACACACACACCCCACACATATACACACCACACATATACACATACACACCACACATGTACCACACAAATATACACCCCCCACATATACACACACCACACACACACACCACACATATACACCCCCCCACATATATACACACACGCCACACACACACACACCCCACACATATACACACACACCACACATACACATGCACACATATATACCACACACACAAACACACCCACACACCCACACCACACATATACACATACACACCACTCATACACACACATACACCCCACACACACCATGCATATACACATACACACCACACATATACACCCACACATACATACCACACATATACACACACACACCACATATATACACACCACACATGTGCCACATACATCTACACCCCCTCCACATATACATACCCCTCCACATATACACACACACACCACACATACACACACCACACATATACACCCACACATATACACATACCCCCCCCACATATACACACCCCCGACATATACATACCCCCCCACATATACACGCACACACACCACACACACCACATATACACCCGCACATACACACCACACATATACACATACACACCACACATGTACCACACACATATATACCCCCTACATATACACCCCCACATATACATACCCCCCTACATATACACACACACCACACACACCACACACACCACACACCACACACACACAAATACACACCACATACACATACCCCCCCCACACACACACCACACATATACACCCCCCTCACATATACCCACCACCCACATATACATACCCCCCCACATATACACACACACCACACATACACACACCACACACACAAACATACCACACACACATACACACCACACATGTCCCACACATACCATACAAATACACACACACCACCCACATACATACACCCCCACCTATATGCACACATGCACCACACACATACACACCACACATATATACACACACACCACACAAACACACACACACCACACATACACACACACACCACACACATACACCCGCCCCACACACACACATCTTAGCCTTCAGAAATGAGGCTAGGCTGCCACCTAGTGACCACATATGAGACTGCAGGCATTTCCAGGTGTGACCTTGGTCCTCCTTGCTGCTGCTGCTGCTGCTAAGTCGCTTCAGTCATGTCTGACTCTGTGAGACCCCATAGATGGCAGCCCACCAGGCTCCCCCGTCCCTGGGATTCTCCAGGCAAGAACACTGGAGTGGGTTGCCATTTCTTTCTCCAATGCATGAAAGTGAAAAGTGAAAGTGAAGTTGCTCAGTCGTGTCTGACTCTTTGCGACCCCATGGACTGCAGCCCACCAGGCTCCTCCGCCCATGGATTTTCCAGGCAAGAGCACTGGAGTGGGGTGTGGTCCTCCTTAGTTAGGAGGTACTCATGCTCTGTACATTCAGCACACCTGAAGCATTCGCACAGCAGGCACAGTGCTAGGCACGGGGGCTGCTACAGTGAGAAAGGTGGAGTGACTGGCCTACACAGACCAGTAGAAGGGAACGAGGAGCCAAGGGAAGGAGTAATGAAATCACAGAGCCCGAAGTGCCACACGTAGCCTGCTCCCAACACTCTGGTTCATCCTCCGTTTTAAAGGAATTGAGACCAGCATGTGGGCACAGCAAACCCAAGTTCTTCCTTGGCTGCAGTTGGTGATGGAGGAGGAGGGAGAAGGGAAGGGGGAACCAAAGTAGCAGCAAAGGATCCACTCTGATTCTCACTCAGCTCTCCCTAAGATCCTGTAAAGCTTGAGGTGTCCAGTTGCCCATTTCCAACACTGATGTTCACAGCACCTCCTAACATTTTAAGGGTACGGAATAGACAAACTCTTAATTTCTGGGACTGTATATCCTCACACACATTTGAAAGCTGGCTGCAGACTACCTAAAAGAGATGTCCCAGGAATTGTGTGCTCACGAGCTGGGGTTACACGTGGTGGCAAAGTGGTTTAAAGCCACAGGTTTTGGATGAGGTGGTCCCATGGGGGCTGCTTCCCCAGGGGGCTTTAAAACTCAAACCTCAGCGGCCTCCCCTGCAAGACAGCAAGAGCATGATCCCTTCCTCAGATGGCTGTGGTGCTGGTGAAAGAGAGGATGTGCGTCCTTGGCAGGTGGTGGGCAGAGCAGAGGTCCAGGAAGCAGGGGAGCTCGTTATCCCTGAGAAGACATCGGGTGGACAGCTTCAGGGAGGATGGACCCAGTGACACAGCAGAACCTCGGGTGCACACTCGCTGGGTCCACGCCTGCCAGAAGGGGTTCATTGTATGCCCACCTGTTTTAGTTCCCTCATCTGGAAA
Organism: Bos grunniens; assembly: GCF_055505025.1. Taxonomy (NCBI): domain Eukaryota; kingdom Metazoa; phylum Chordata; class Mammalia; order Artiodactyla; family Bovidae; genus Bos; species Bos grunniens. Next base: position 60,357,304 of record NC_141178.1, on the reverse strand, counting down.
ATTCATCTCCCAAGACCAGTGGGCTGGGCACCTGCTATAATTCAGCTGATGACACCTGCCAGGGAGGTGAAATAGAACACAGGAAGATTGCTCTCAGAGCTGCTCACAGTTAGGCAGTGGGCGCAGGAGCAAGTGAACACATTCTAAATGTTGTACAGTAAGTCCCCTGCACACGAACCTTCAAGTTTCAAACTTTCAAGGATGCATACGTGCCCCTGTGTGCCAGCTGTTGTACTGTACTACTGTACTTTTCAAGGGCCTTGTACTGTAAAGGGCCTTGAAATGTTTATTTTTTATTTTTGTTTTTGAGTATTATTTGTGTGGAAAAATCTTATAAACCTGTTACAGTACAGTACTATATAGCCAATTGTGCTGGTTGTACTGGGTTAACATTGTCGGACTTAAGAATATCCTCTCAGAATGGAACTTGTTCGTATGTAGGGGACATATGGTATTAACAAAATAAGGGTTGAGCATTAATGGGAATTCACTTAGGGCAATTAGCTTTTCTGCAGTTAGTAATCAACATCACCAGTTCAACTATACAGTGCCCTTTGTAGAAAATGGAGGAAATGAGTCTGGCTTTTTTAGAATTTTTACCATGAAAAGGTCTTTGTGAAATGTTAGTCTCTTGGTCATGTCTGACTCTTTGTGACCCCATGGACTGTTGCCCACTAGGCTCATCTATCCATGGAATTCTCCAGGCAAGAATACTGGAGTGGGTTGCCATTCCCTTCTACAGGGGATCTTTCCCTACCCAGGGATTGAACCCGTGTCTCCCACATTGCAGGCAAATTCTTTACCGTCTGAGCCACCAGGGAAATCCTTACATATAATTACAACCTTTTAATTCTTTTTAGATGACTCAATTCAGTTCAGTTCAGTTGCTCAGTCGTGTCCGACTCTTTGCAACCCCATGAATCGCAGCACGCCAGGCCTCCCTGTCCATCACCAACTCCTGGAGTTCACTCAAACTCATGTCCATCCAGTCAGTGATGCCATCCAACCATCTCATCCTCTGTCGTCCCCTTCTCCTCCTGCCCCCAATCCCTCCCAGCATCAGGGTCTTTTCCAATCAGTCAACTCTTCGAATGAGGTGGCCAAAGTACTGGAGTTTCAGCTTTAGCATCAGTCCTTCCAATGAACACCCAGGACTGATCTCCTGTAGAATCCTGGGTGTAGAACACCCAGGACTGGTTGGATCTCCTTGCAGTCCAAGGGACTCTCAAGAGTCTTCTCCAACACCACAGTTCAAAAGCATCAATTCTTCGGTGCTCAGCTTTCTTCAAAATCCAACTCTCACATCCATACATGACTACTGGAAAAACCATAGCCTTAACTAGACAGACCTTTGTTGGCAAAGTAATGTCTCTGCTTTTTAATATGCTATCTAGGTTGGTCATAACTTTCCTTCCAAGGAGTAAGCATCTTTTAATTTCATGGCCGCAATCACCATCTGCAGTGATTTTGGAGCCCAAAAAAATAGTCTGACACTGTTTCCACTGTTTCCCCATCTATTTCCCATGAAGAGATGGGACCAGATGCCATGATCTTTGTTTTCTGAATGTTGAGCTTTAAGCCAACTTTTTCACTCTCCTCTTTCACTTTCATTAAGAGGCTTTTTAGTTCCTCTTCACTCTCTGCCATAAGGGTGGTGCCATCTACATGTCTGAGGTTATTGATATTTCTCCTGGCAATCTTGATTCCAGCTTGTGCTTCTTCCAGCCCAGCGTTTCTCATGATGTACTCTGCATATAAGTTAAATAAGCAGGGTGACAATATACAGCCTTGACGTACTCCTTTTCCTATTTGGAACCAGTCTGTTGTTCCATGTCCAGTTCTAACTGTTGCTTCCCGACCTGCATATAGGTTTCTCAAGAGGCAGGTCAGGTGGTCTGGTGTTCCCATCTCTTTGAGAATTTCCCACAGTTTATTGTGATCCACACAGTCAAAGGGTTTGGCATAGTCAATAAAGCAGAAATAGATGTTTTTCTGGAACTCTCTTGCTTTTTCCATGATCCAGTGGTTGTTGGCAATTTGATCTCTGGTTCCTCTGCCTTTTCTAAAACCAGCTTGAACATCTGGAAGTTCACGGTTCACGTATTGCTGAAGCCTGGCTTGGAGAATTTTGAGCATCACTTTACTAGTGTCTAATCATCAAATTCATGGAAATTCCATGAACCAGCAGCATTGGAATCTCCATGGAGCTCTTTAGCAGTTTAGAATATCCAATCCTCACCTTTCAGCTGAGTAAGAGTCTTCCTTTTAACAAGATCCCAGATAATTTCTGTACACCTTCAAGTTTGAGACGCTCTGGTACCAGATATGGAGCTTGCATGTTGCAGTATCTCGTCTAGACCACTAGGAGGAGCCATTTCCTCGAGTTTTTTATACTTAAGGGCGACTTTAGACCCATAGCGTAAGTCGTTTCTTTTCGTGGTTTTTTTTTTTTTTGTAATAATGTTCTTTTCCTCTACTGAAATAACGTTTTGCTCTTTAAATGAAGAGAAAACAAATATAATAGCAAAAACTTTTATGTGCAACATATACAGTTGTATTTGAGGAATAACTGTGGAGAAGGAATATTTTAAAGTCTAAAACATTTTAGAAAGACTGGCGCAATGTTTGCTCTAAAAGCCCAGGCAAATATCTGAAAATGACATGACATTGTTTGTATGATATGTTGGGATGGTGCTACAATAAAAATAGTTATAGTAAATTGAAGAACTTCGGCTTTTAACTACAGGTGTCTGTGTGTGTGAGTGTGTGTGTGTGTGTGTGTGTGTGTGTCTAGTTTATTTCAAGGAGTACATCCATCAGAGAAATGTGAAAAAAAATGTAAGAAGAAGGATGGCGTCATTTTATCAAGACATAAATAAACCACGATGAACCTTTAACCCGTGGAACCTCCTCATCAAAGACTTCTAGTCAAGGTCACCAGTAAAAATGAACTTCCCGCTTCTTTCCTTCAGAATAAACAAAGAAATTTATAAATTGAGATTCCAGGCTTACCAGCTCCGGGGACTCTGTGGCTGGGCTAAGTGACAGAGAGGAAGCGTGGAGCAGCCGCGTGCCCTGCACTCCTGGGCCACCCTGTGATGGGAGCCCAGCCCTCTGGGCAGAGTTAGGCCCCCTGGGAGCTCCCGGGAGCACTTTTCTTCTCCACCTCAAGGTTTCAGGAGCGGGTTCGTTGGAGAGAGGTTCCCAACCCTGTGGGCCCCACTGCCCTGGAGGGTTGAGAGGCTCTCTTCTATCAGCATCACTGACTCAACGGACATGAACCCGAGTGCAGGCCTGGCATGCTGCACTCCATGGGGTCGCAAAGAGTTGGACACAATCAGTGACTGAACAACAATTTCAATCAGCAACTGGTCCTCTTTCAGTCCGAGCAGATATTCACCTCTTTGCTGCTGGGGTAAGATACAAATGAAGCCTTATCCCCCAACCTGATAGAGAAAGGAGAAATTCAGAGTTGTTCATGACTGCATGACGCCTGCAGCACTCACCAACGATGCAATAAAAACCAAAGAACCTGGGGGCTGTGGGCAAGTGTGGAGCTGGCTCTCTCTGACTCCGTGCTGGGGACTGCATCTGGGCACAGCTGGGTGGTATTTACTGAAACGCCAAATACTCATGTTTTGGGCTCCAAGCCACATCCTAAGCTATCACCGGCGTTGGAACACTTGAAACCTGACATCTGATGCTGACAAAGTGTCAGTGGATACTTTGTTGTGCAGTCACTCAGTCGTGTCCAACTCTTTGCAACCCCATGGACTGCAGCACGCCAGACTCCTCTGTCCTCCACTGTCTCCTGGAGTTTGCTCAGATTCATGTCCATTGAATCAGCGATGCTATCTAACCATCTCATCCTCTGTCACCCTCTTCTCCTGCTTTCAGTATTTCCAAGCACCAGGATCTTTTCTAATGAGTCAGCTCTTCACGTCAGGTGGCCAAAGTATTAGAGCTTCAGCTTTAGCATCAGTCCTTCCAATGAAATTCAGAGTTGATTTCCTTAAGGATTGACTGGTTCTATCTCCTTGCAGTGCAAGGGACTCTCAACAGTCTTCTCCAGCACCACAATTAGAAAGCATCAATTCTTTGGTCCTCAGGCTTCTTTATGGTCCAACTCTCACATGCATACATGACCACTGGAAAAACCATAGCTTTGACTAGACAGACCTTTGTTGGCAAAGTAATGTCTCTGCTTTTTAATATGCTGTCTATGTTTGTCATAGCTTTCATTTCAAGGGAAGGCAAGTGCCCCTCTTCCCCTTCCTCTTCCTGGGTGCCTGTGCTGTTGATTCTCATTTTACAGACAAAACAAAGAGTTTTGGTCCCTGTAGCTGATGACTCGTCAAATCGAGATTTCAAAGTAGTTCCCTTAGAAACACCAAATTGCACCAAAGGCGAATGCAAGGGGGAGGGACGGATGGTTGTAAAGGGTCAAAGGTCTTCTATTTTTCACAAAGGATTGCGAAATGATGGCTTTTCCAGTGGGGCATCAGCTGCCTCCCCGAGGCCCCCAGTCACTCATGCAGTAGGCACCGGGCACTGGAAGAGGGTGTCCTGGCCCTTGTTCCACAGGCTCCTCCGAGGGCCCCACCCAGGGGAGGGCCTTTCCCATCCCCTACTCTGCTTGCATATGGGGGAAGGTGTGTGAGCCGTCCTGGTCAGAAATAGGATTCAGTGTTCTGAGTCCATTATCAAACAAAAGAAAACCATCAGGGCTGTTCTGGGCTCCCAAGAACATACACAATCACCGAGCTAAGCTGAAATAATTAGAGATGGAAAAAACTGTACGTATGCACTTGTGCTGACCCGTAAAGAACGTGCCTCCCTTGCTGGGATGTCTCTGAGCCGATTTGAGTCCTGGCTGCTGGATACACATCTTTGAACCTCATCCCAAGGAGAGCAGACCTCAGGCTACCTGGTAGAGCTGAAGAAATATGTATATGTATATATTTCAGAGTTTTTCCTTAGAGGTTATTATAAAATATTGAGTGTCATTCCCTGTTGCTGCAAATGTTTCTTAAAAGCAGAAAAGAACTGGGCTTTCCTGGTGGCTCAGTGGTAAAGAATCCACCTGCCAAGGCAGGAGACACAGGTTCAATTCCTGGTCCAGGAAGATCCCATGTGCTGCAGAGCAACTAAGCCCGTGTGCCACAACTACGGAACCTGTGTTTTAGAGCCCGGCAGCTGCAACAAGAAAAAGAGAAGCTGCATTGAGAAGCTGGAGTACCAGCTAGAGAGTGGCTCCCAGTTGCCACAGCTAGAGGAAAGCCTGGGCAGCAATGAAGACCCAGCACAGCCAAAAATTAAAAAATAAATAAAATTATTAAAAAAAATTTTTTTAAAGCAGAAAAGAACTGATGTCTATTGACTGCTGACGGTGTACTAGGACTGGGCTCCATAAAGAAGTGAGGGTCATGACCCTCAGTTGGGGCCCAGCAGGAATGTGACTCCTTGCTGGGACCCGAGGCACCGCCTGCCCAGAATTTAGCATCCAGCTGTGGTCACCGGGCCGGTCTTTCTGCGCATGCTCACATGTGTTCCTGGTGGCCTGGAGGACACAGAAACCTTCGCTGTCTCAGGGGATGGACGGGTTGGGGGTCACTTGGAAAGGCCTGTGGCCGTGCTCTGGAAGCTCGACACCTCTGGGAGATCAAGAAAGCAGAAGTAAGAAAGTGACGCTTGGAGGAGTGGTGTCTGAGGTTTGTCACGAGTCCAGGAGGAGACGGTGCAGAAGCGCTCTGCGGAAATGCTTCTGGGGCTGCAGTGCCTGGGGTGCCAACGGCCAGGCCGGCAGGCTGTGGGGAGGGTGGAGAGCTGGGCTCTGAACTGAGAATGGGCTAGACGTCTCCTGCTTCATCAACTCAATGCACATGAGTTTGAGCAAACTCTAGGAGACAGTGAAGGACGGAAGAGACTGGCTTGCTGCAGTCCATGGGGTCACAAAGAGTCGGACAGGACTGAGTGACTGAACAACAGCAGAAGTCTCCTAATTAATTTATTTTTCCTTTTTACGCCTGTATAAGAGTGGCATAGTAAAAACCTGCATCTTAAAAGGTCTAAGATGGATTCTTCACAAAATATAAAATCAAAAATTGGAGCAATAAGAAAGCACTGGGTCATAGCGGTTTTTTTTCCCCTGCTTAGTGGCTCATAAAATAGCACATCTTACAATTGGCAGCATTTTAGGCTTATTGCAATGTATTTCTAAGGTTATTTTACATAGGACGGTTTGAGGCACAGAGAAGTTAAGCAACAAGCTCAAGGCTGCACATCTAGTTCGTTTTGTTCATTGCTTAGTCATGTCCCTCTCCTGTGACCCTATGGACTGCAGCCTACCAGGCTCTTCTGTCCATGGGACCAAGCAAGAATACTGGAATGGGTTGCCATTTACTCTTCCATCGGGTCTTCCCAACAAAACAACCTGCCTCCAGGCTGGTCCACTGGGTGGGGTGGTATGCATGCTATGGTCCTGCTGAGATTTTGGCTGGCCTTCCCCTCCCCGGCTTGTCTTTGTTCCTACCGGTTTTCTGAATCCGGGTCTTCAGGTAGGCTGAGCCTGAATCTGCCGGGATCAGCTTCTCCTGCTGATGGAGACACATTGGCATGACGGCTGGTGTGGATTCACCTGGACTGATCAGGCCCTGTGGGCATGGGGAGTAAGAACTGCACTAGAGCGCCCCTTCGCTTTTGTTTTCCCTTCAAGTTCCGTGTCTTGGGGATGCCATCAGGCCTTCCATATTTCCCACTGAGATGCACCCCAGCTTTTTTGTAGCTTTCCTCTTGATGTTCCTTAAGTTTTCAAAAATCCACACCATCACGGTGCCCAGACCGCATATTTACCTGGAGAGCACACAGTGTTCCTCTCTTTATAGTTATTCGTTGGGTGTCTCCCTGCCCCATTAGGTCAAAGTCACTGGGATAGAGTCTGGGCTGCCTTAGGCCAGCTACCAGATGAGCACTCAGAAACTATATCCACGACTCGAACTTTTAGAGCCTGAGGGCCTCAGAGGCCCTTGATCAAGCATTGCTGATGCACAGACGCGGGGCAGGCTGGGGTCTGGGACGATGACGCACCTGGTCCCCTGTCAATGCGGGGAAGGGACTGTCCTCCCTGGGACCCAGATGACATCACCTCCAGCTCCTAGTTCCGTCCGCCAGGCCTGGGTCTCTGTCTGGGCCCCATTGTATACATCCTTCCTGAATATTCTATAGAGAAGAAGTCAGTGCCAATTTATTAGAGCCAAACAGACGTGTTTGTAAACGTCACTTTGCCGTGGTTCAGCAGTGGGTTAGGAGGCTGACTGAGGAAGCTGAACAATGCGTGAGTCGAGGTTGAACCCGGCACCCCGGGCAGGAGCAGGGTGAGCAAGAAGAAAAGCTGGTGGCTGCTCGGCAGCGGGGCGGGGGCGGTCCCCTCTCAGAAAGCTAGTGTCTCAGCTCTCAGGAGCTGCTCAGAAGCGGGAGACATGTTCCTCTTTGCCCCGTTCATTCCCCAAACCTATGGATATGCGTTGTGTTCCTTCAGCAGAGGCAGTGCCTGCTGTCCGGGGCTGCTGGGTGGAGGGTCCTGGCTCTGAGGCATCTCTGATGTAGCTGCTGTTTGCATCAGGCTGGAGGCTGAAATCCCTCTTCCTCGTGTATGGACCTGCCAGCTCCTTTTCCTAGGCCAGAGCCTTGGAACCCCCGTCCTTGGGCTAGTGTGCCCCCTACCCTGCCCCTGGAATGATGGCAGCTTGACTGGAGTGCCCTGGACTAGGGGCACAGGGATCCCAGGTCACCCACACTGTGGTCTCAAAAGCAGCCTCTGTCCAATCCTCAGATGGACACAGTGGCAGTAGCATCAAAGGCAAATTGTATGGGATGTGGGCTCAGGAAAGGTGTAAGAGGGGCCAACTCTTGGCTCCAATGTCCTGCTCTAATTCTGGTTCACATGGAATGAAGAGGAGAAAAAGACCAGGGCTCAGGGCTCTTCTTGGACATGGGGGATCCTAGAGGAGAACTAGGGTGAATCTGACTGTGCAAAGATACGTAGGCTTCCCAGGTGGCTTAGTGGAAAAGAACCCACCTGCTAATGTAGGAGACACAGGAGATGTGGGTTTGATCCCTGGGTCAGGAAGATCCCTAGAGGAGGGCATGGCAACTCACTCCAGTGCTCCTGCCTAGAGAATCCCACAGACAGAAGAGTCTGGCGGGCTGCAGTCCATGGGGTCACACAGAGTCAGACATGACTGAGCACGCACGCACTAAAGATTTGTGCGGTGTTTGCCACTGGTCACACTTGCTTCCTACTTGACCTGAGGGATGTGGGCCTGGGGATGCTTAGGGGTGGAGCTCAGGACATGGGTGAGGATAGCTGACCGCCCCGCCTCCAGCCCAACCCAGCTGTGGTCACCTTCTTGCAGAAAGATGGAAAGAACTCTAGACATGTGTGTCTGTGTGTGAGAGAGAAAGAGAGAGAGAGAGAGAGGATAGGAGCCACAGAGCCTAGGAGAACACAAGCCTAGTCAAACCGTTGCATCCTGTTTTACCAGAAGGATGGAAGCTACCGAGGGGTCTGGTCATATGAGTGGGAAGCATCACTCAATGGAAGCAGGTGAGAGTCAGGGTCCAGGCTCCAAGCTGGAGGGAGGGCAGGTGGGTGTGTTCTCAGGGGTTCTCACTAAGGATGTGGCTCCTCACAAGACCCTCGGAAGGGTTGAAGTTAACCTCCAGCTCTCACAGGTCCATCTGCTCTCGAGCTAGCACGCTGGTCAGTCCACAGCGATGCTCCTTATTTACCAGTGGGGACACGTGCAGCCCCTAAGCAGGAGATGTTGCGGGCGAGGACCCGGGACTCTGTTCAGACACACAGGCAGAGTCAGGCACAGAGAGAGGTCTTTGAAGAGAGGCGAGAACGTCACCCTCTGGACTGCGGTGCTGTCTCCACCGGTGTAGACGTGCAGGCCCGGGCAGGAGGCTGGGGCAAGCGTGCCAGCTCCCCTTCCCTGGACCGCCATCCCCCGGGGTGTCTTCCCTGGACACCGGGTTTAACGACGCATCATCTCACGGCCTGGCTTATTTCTCCAGTGACTCTCTTCTGCATGGCAGCTGCTAGGGACATAAAGCCTTGGGGTCAGTGGCCTCGGTTACCCCCCACAGTGCTCCCAGGCTCTCCGTGGGGCACAATGAACACCCCTTATCCTCTGCCCTCAAGATGCTAAAGGGCATTAGGGTCATAGATTTTCAGGCCTCTATCCCTCGCCTAGGAACCACCAACTGCTTTATAGAACCCCTAAGTTCTCTTCTAACAATGTTGTGACAGTTTCAAATGAACAACTAGGGGGCTCAGGCATACATATACATGCGTATCCATTCTCCCCCAATGCCCCCTCCCATCCAGGCTGCCATATAACATTGAGCAGAGTTCCCTGTGCTATGCGGTACGTCCTTTTTGGTTATCCATTTTAAATACAGCAGTGTGCACATGTCCATCTCAAACACCCTAACTACCCCTTCCCCTCGGCAACTGTGAGTTCGTTCTCTACGTTTGTTGAGTCTCTTTCTGTTTAATAAGTTCACCAGTATTTAGGATGATGCTCATGTACTCAGAACCCAGAGGCCAGTTCCCTTTCCAGAAAGAGAATCTGCTGGAAACGGTTGCGTTTCTTTCTCCACCTCTTCAGTGTCACGATGACAAGTGGCTCGTAGGTGTGGGGTCTGTGTAGGAAGTCTCTGACATGGCCATGCTGAGAATGTTTATTGTAGAAAGGGAACTTTTGCCCTGTGAGGTCACCTCCTCCCAGCCACCACTGGCGTTCTGATATTCTATCACAGGAAATGCCTGGTGGTCCACAAAGCACTCTTCCAATTGCAGCTGCAGAGAGAGAGCATAATTGCTGCAGTGGACAGTGAGGTCTGGGGACCCGCGTCCAGGGGTGGCCAGCACCTGGGCCCTGCGAGACACAGACTGGGAGGCTCTTTGTACAATCTCAACATAATCCCAGGAACCCAGGGCAGCTGACCTCTCATTGTCACACAGCTCATGTGGAGAAAAATGTACCAGAGGAGGCCCTTTCTGTTCAGCCGTGCTGTGGGGGATCAGATTTAGATTTGGCTTGTTGAGGCTGCAGTGACTGCCCATCCCCCTCCTCCATCTTTGACCCAATTAATTTGACATTGATTATCCAAATCTCACCTTCATCGTTTGGGTGGGACAGTGGCATGCTGGAAGCATCAGCTTTGACTGGAAAACTGTCTCGGATCAGTGATTTTTGACCCAGAACATTAACATACACCAAAAGTTTACAATCCTTCTCTAAAACCTCAGTTCCCTGTGTGACACAGGCCAGACCCTGGGTTCTCTGGGCCTCAGCTTCTGAGCACCAAAGAATTGATGCTTTAGAGCTATGGTGCTGGAGAAGACTCTTCAGAATTTCTTGGGAAGCAAGGAGATCAATCAGTCAATCCTAAAGAAAATCAACCCTGAATATACACTGGAAAGACTAGTGCTAAAGCTCCAATACACTCACTGGAAAAGACCAACTCACTGGAAAAGACCAACTCACTGGAAAAGACTCTGATGCTGGGAAAAATGGAGGGCAGGAGAAGGGGATGACAGAGGATGAGGTGGTTGGATGGCATCAGCAGCTCAGTCAGTGGACATGAGTTTGAGATGGTAAAGGATAAGGAAGCCAGGCGTGCTGCATTCCACAGGGTCGCATAAAATCAGACATGACTGAGCTGCTAAGCACACACAGCTGGCCAAGTAGCTTGAGTTGGTCCATTTTGAAGGCTGAGGTTTCATTTGATGTTTCTGAGGAGCCATCAGAGGACTGGCCTGGAGAACTTGAATGTGCCCATGATTCTCTGCAGTCAGATGGAAGACCAAGGTCGGGCAAGAACTGAATGTGAACCAGAGGGACCAAGACCATGGTGGGTGGAGAAGGAGCAGGTCCACGGTCTATGTGGCCTTCAGCTGGCAGCCTGGGATTTTGGGCCCCCACTGGCGGCTGCTCTACACCTCCCAGCAGCCACAACAATTCATGGAAATTAATAAATGCATTTATTGGGAGGGGTCATGGGTAAAACAGGAAAATCAGTCCCCCTGCTTCTCAGACAAATACTCCAGGATCGAGTTTCAATAGAAACACGGCCTCCTCCACAGTGCTGAGTATTTATAGCAAACAGAAGTGGTTCAAGCTCTCAGGTAGTTCAGCAAGGTTAAGTATGCTTCTTTTGTTTGTTTAGTTAACAAATGCATTTGGCTGAGGTTTGTCTCACAACTTACCCGGTACTGGAAATTCAGGAATGTGAATGGTCTCATTGCCCTCTGCTCAGGCTGTGGTCAGAGCAAAACAAAATCATTTTTGCTTAAAACTGACAGAAGAGTTCCGTAGAGTGAGAAGGGTCTTTTCCCACACATGGTGCCGGGAGAAGGGCTCTCCACATGTAGAAGAGTGAACGCTAACCCCTTTCTTACGTCACATACAAAACTAAGTCACAATACATCATAAACCTAAGTGTCAAGACTAAAGCTATTACATTTTTAGAAGAAAACATGAGAGTACATTTCTGTGACCTTGGGTTAGCTAATGTCCCTTTAGATGTGACCCCAAAAGCACAAGCAATCAAAGAGAAAAATAGGTAAATTGGACTAGATCACCATTTAAACTTTTTGTGCTACAGATAATGTATCAAGAAAGTGAAAAGACAACCCACAAAATGGGAGAAAACATTTAGAAATCATAGATCTGATAAGAAACCAGTACCCAGAATATAAAAATAGCTCTTCACATCAACAAAGAGACAAGTTACATAGTTTTTAAGGTGGGCAAAGGATATGAATAGCTATTTCTCTAGAGACGATATACAAATGGCCAATAAACACATGAAAATATGCTCAACATCATTAGCATTTTATTTAGTTCAGTTCAGTCGCTCAGTCATGTCCAACTCTTTATGACTCCATGGACTGCAGCATGCCAGGCTTCCCTGTCCATCACCAACTCCTGGAACTTGCCCAAATTCATGTCCATCGAGTCAATGATGCCATCCAGTCATCTCATCCTCTGTCATCCCCTTCTCCTCCTGCCTTCAATCTTTCCCAGAATCAGGGTCTTCCAATGAGTCAGTTCTTTGCATCAGGTAGCCAAAGTATTGGAGTTTCAGCTTCAGCATCAGTCCTTCCAATGAATATTCAGAACTGATTTCCTTTAGGATGGACTGGTTGGATCTCCTTGCAGTCCAAGGGACTCTCAGGAGTTTTCTCCAACACCACAGTTCAAAAGCATTAATTCTTCAGTGCTCAGCTTTCTTTATCATCCAACTCTCATATCCATACACGACTACTGGAAAAACCATAGCTTTGACTAGACGGACATTTTTTTTTTTAATTTTTAATTGAAGGATAATTGCTTTACAGAATTTTGTGGTTTTCTGTCATACATCAACAAGCATTAGCCATAGGTACACCCATGTCCCCTCCCTCCCAGACCTCCCTCCCATCTCCCTCCCCACCCCACTCTTCAGCCTGTCGCAGAGCCCCTGTTTGAGTTCCCGAGTCATACAGCAAATTCCCATTGGCTTTCTGTTTTAACACATGGTATTGTAAATTTCTATGTTACTCTCTCCATATATCTCCCCTTCTTCCCCCTCTCCCCCCACCTTGTCCATAGGTCTGTTCTCTATGTCTGTTTCTCCATTGCCACCCTGAAAATTAGTTCATCAGTGCTGTCTCTTCAGATTCCATATATATATGTTAGTATACGACATTTATATTCCTCTTTCTGACTTACTTCATTCTGTATAATGGGCTCTAGTTTCGTCCACCTCATTAAAACAGATTCAAATGTGTTCCTTTTTATGGCTGAGTCGTATGCCATTGCATATACGTACCACAGCTTCTTTATCCATTCGTCTGTCAATGGACGTCTTGGTTGCTTCCATGTTCTGGCTGTTGTAAACAGAGCTGCAGTGAACATTGGGATACATGTGTCTTTTCAGTTTCAATTTCCTCAGGATATATGCCTAGGAGTGGGATTGCTAGGTCATATGGTGGTTTTATTCCTAGTTTTTTAAGGAGTCTCCATACAGCTAGAGGGATCTTTGTCGGCAAAGTAATGTCTCTGCTTTTTAATATGCTGCCTAAGTTGATCATAGCTTTTCTTCCAAGGAGTAAGCATCTTTTAATTTCAAGGCAGCAGTCACCATCTGCAGTGATTTTGAAGCCCAAGAAAACAAAGTCTCTTGCTGTTTCCATTGTTTCTCCATCTATTTGCCATGAAGTGATGGGACTGCATGATCTTCATTTTCTGAATATTGAGTTTTAAGCGAGCTTTTTCGCTCTCCTCTTTCACTTTCATCAAGAAGCCCTTTGGGTCTGCCTCTCTTTCTGCCATAAGGGTGGTGTCATCTGCACATCTGAGGTTATTGATATTTCTCCCTGTAATCTTGATACCATCTTGTGCTTTATCCAGCCTGGCATTTGGCATGATGTACTCTGCATATAAGTTAAATACGCAAGGTGACAATATACAACAGGCTTGACGTACTCCTTTCTCAATTTGGAACCAGTCTGTTGTTCCATGTCCAGTTGTAACTGTTGCTTCTGATCTGCATACAGATTTCTCAGGAGGCAGGTAAGGTGGTCTGGTATTCCCATCTCTTGAAGAATTTTCCACGGTTTGTTGTGATCTACACAGTCAAAGACTTTAGCATAGTCAATGAAGCAAAAGTAGATGTTTTTCTGGAATTTAAGGAAACATGAATCGAAACCACAAAGAAATACCACTTCAAACCCACTAGGATAAGTATAATAAAAAATCACTAGTGAGTGTTGGCCAAGAGGTGGAAAAAGTGGAACCCTCCTAGAGTGCGGGTGAGAATGTAAACTGGTGCAGTGGGTAAGAAAAGCAGTTTGGCAGTTCATCAAGACGTTACACGTAGAGTTACTATATGCCTCCTTTTGTACGTGCCCAAGAAAATTGCTGATATACAACCACACATAAACTTGTACATAAATGTACTTAGCAGCATTATTCATCATCGTCAAAACATGGAACAACCCAGGTGTCCATTAAATAGTGAACAGATACACACCAAGGGGTGCATCCAAGTGTGGTGCACAACAGATGTTATTTGGCCATAAAGCAGGATGACGTGCTGACATGCCCTACACCACGGAGGAGCCACGAACACACTGAGCTGCATGAAGGAAGCCTGGCAAAAAGACCATATACCACGTGATCCCGTTTGTGTGAACTGTCAGGAACAAGCAGAGTGAGAGACGGAAAGCAGACTAGCAGTTTTCTCGGGCTGGAGTCAGGGGTGGTTGGAGAAATGACTGCTCATGGGTCTTGACATTTGGAGTGGTGTCATTATCCTAAACTCAGACTGTGGAGAAAATGCACATCTCTGTGAGTATACTCACACTATTGAATGGTGTATTTTACACGGGTGAATTTTTTACGTGGGGGTAAATTCTATCCCAATTCTGTTTTTAACATAACTGACGTGGAGGGAGGGAGGTGATGAGACAAGATGGAGTGGCAACTCTGGGCCTCCCGCACCCTACACTGCCTTCTCCTCCCCCACCCCGATCCTGACCCCAGGCCACCACAGGGAGGCCTTTTCCAGCTGGACTGTGAGAGGGAAGGGCCCCCCATACCCTCCTCCTACCTGACTCAGTCCCACAAACATAAAAGACAGAAGTCCCTCAGGCTGTTTTTGGTTATGGAGAAAAGAAAAACATGATGGATCCCACTGAACAATTTACATAAGATTAGCATGGCTTTCTCAGCAGGATTTAAAAAAAGATGGTGTTTGGTTCTTCATAGAATCTTTTTAAAGTATAAATATTTACACACTACAAACTTGATTCTCTGTGTGACACTCCCTCTAGTCCTTTTCCTTTTCTCTATTCACTATACTTGTGTGTGTGTGTATATATATACACACACACACACAGAATATGTACCTAATGTTTGCTGTTCTATTTTTCTGCTTCAGTCTTAATCCCTACTTCCTCATAATATGATTTATTATGGATCCTTGTTGTTCTGCACAGGATTGTGGGGTCACAAGGATGCACCTTGTAAGGTTTCTGCTCTGAGAGTGTGGGTGGACCCAGCTCCATCAGCTGACATCTGACCTCATCTCCATATCACGTGGAGGGCAGGCAGCGCAGCCTGAGGGCTCCCAGGGGTCCTCAGGCCAGTTCCAGGGGTGACCAGACAGCCCTCCTTGGTGCGAGGACTCTCTGTCAGCCTCAAGGAAGCTGTTCCAGAGCTGTGTGTGCTCTCCCCTTCTTCATCCACCCTCACAAAGTGGGGGCCACATCACGTGGGATGCACCCTTGGCTGCCCTGGTCAGTGGAACACTGACCCGCATCTGTGTTTGGTTTTCTGGACCATTGGCATCTCGACAATGGTGAGGTTTTAACGCAGAAGGCTCTGCCAGTCCAGCATCAGATGGAGCTTCACTCTCCCCCACTCACAGGTGTCCGGTGTGGCTGAGGGTGGGAATAGTCTCCTCCAAACTTGACTCTTCGCCCTCCTCTCTTCCTGGTCCACACATCTGAGGGAGGCAGTTTGCTCACTGGATCTCTCAGTCCCCAGGATGGAATTGTCTCCCTTCTCAGCTTCCAGGGTAAGCAAGGTGATCAGGGTGACCGTTAAGAACCGGGAGGCATGTCTCCTGCTGGCAAACTGAGAGCTTAGCCTCATCGTTCTAGCGCTGCCGGCAGAAGACGTGTTTGGAGCAGCAGAGGAGCCCGCACACGCAAAGACAAGAGCATACGGTTGGCACCGCCGGATGTCTTCCTGTCCCCTACCTCGTTTCTGGTTACTGTAGCCATGGCCGCACCACCCAGTAGGGTGAACGGAGACTGCCCACAGGCAACGTGTGCAGACTTAACAGGTTATAAGGGCTGCTCTTCAGGCACTCACTCTGCTTGTTTTTTTTGCTGCACTGATCTTTGCTGCAGTGTGCAGGCTCCCTACTTGTGGCGCTTGGGCTTAGTTGCCCTGTGGCATGTGGGATCGTAGTTCCCCAACCAGGGAAGGAACTCACATGCCCTGCATTGGAAGGCAGATTCTTAACCACTGGACCATCAGGGAAGTCCCCAGTCATTGTAAACATAAGGACTAGACTCCATTTTCCAGGCTGAACTGGGACCCACAGACGTACCAGCTGACCAGGATACCACTTCATTGGCCTTGTCCATCTTCCACACTCACCTGGTGATGTGGGTTCCATTGAGTGGCCCCCACAGCTGTGCGCATTCTCTCCAGGGGCCTGGAGTGCACTCAGTGCTCTGCATCAAATCGGGAAGCCCAGGGGTAATCTTCCTTTTTCATGACAACTCGGGGCCTAACTTCTACGAGTGGTTCTAGGAGACCTGAAGGTATTTAAGAATACACCACCAGGAATCATGTGGCCTGTGGATGGCAGTGGAGCCCCTTTCCCAAAGCAGCTGTACCCTGGGTCTCAGGGGTGCACTGTGGAGGAATGCTGGCTTGTTATTTATGCATAGCTGTGGGCACTTTCTCCTGTGACGTGAGACTTTCATCCAGTTAGGAGAGGTGGCGTGGAACCTGCCCCTGGTTTTACCTGAAATGGTCAGTGCTGTGACCGCATCCCTGAAGGCCAGTTAAATTGGGCGAAACTCATTGGTCAGGATTGTCGTGGCTAATAAAATGTCCTGCATGTTCTCTTGGACCAGAATTAATGCCTTGGGCTTGTATTCAGTTCAGTTCAGTCACTCAGTTGTGTCTGACTGTTTGAGACCCCATGGACTGCAGCACGCCAGGTTCTCTGTCTATCGCCAACTCCTGGAACTTGCTCAAACTCATGTCCATCGAGTCGGTGATGCCATCCAACCATCTCATCCTCTGTCCTCCCCTTCTCCTCCTGCCTCCAATCTTTCCCAGTATTAGAGTCTTTTCCAAAGAGTCAATTCTTTGCATGAGGTGGCCAAAGTATTGGAGTTTCAGCTTCAGCATCTGTCCTTCCAATGAATACTTAGGACTGATTTCCTCTAGGATCGACTGGTTTGATCTCCTTGCAGTCCAAGGGACTCTCAAGAGTCTTCTCCAATACCAAAGTTCAAAAGCATAAGTTCTTCAGCACTCAGCTTTCTTTATGGTCCAACTCTCACATCCATACATGACTACTGGAAAAACCATAGCTCTGACTATACAGACCTTTGTCGGCAAAGTAATGTCTCTGCTTTTTAATATGCTTTCTAGGTTGGTCATAGCTTTTCTTCCAAGGAGCAAGCGTCTTTTAATTTCATGGCTGCAGTCACCATCTGCAGTGATTGTGGAGCCCAAGAAAACAAAGTTTCTCACTGTTTCCATTGTTTTCTCATCTACTGGCCATGAAGTGATGGGACTGGATGTCATGGTCTTTGTTCTTTGAATGTTGAATTTTAAGTGAGCTTTTTCGCTTTCCTCTTTCACTTTCGTCAAGAAGCCCTTTAGTTCTGCTTGCTTTCTGCCTTAAGGGTGGTGTCATCTGAGTATCTGAGGTTATTGATATTTCTCCCTGCAATCTTGATACTATCTTTTGCTTCATCCAGCCTGGCATTTCACATGATGTACTCTGCACATAGGTTAAATAAGCAGGGTGGCAATATACAGTCTTGACATACTCCTTTCCCAATTTGGAATCGGTCTGTTGTTCCATGTCCAGTTCTAACTGTTGCTTCCTGACCTGCATACAGACTTCTCAGGAGGCAGGTAAGGTGGTCTGGTATTCCCATCTCTTGAAGAAGTTTCCACAGTTTGTTGTGATGTACACAAAGGCTTTGACATAATCAATAAAGCAGAAATAGATGTTTTTCTGGAACCCTCTTGCTTTTTCTATGATCTAACGGATGTTGACAATTTGATCTCTGGTTCCACTGCCTTTTCTGAATCCAGCTTGAACAACTGGAAGTTCTTGGTACACGTATGGTTGAAGCTGGCTTGGAGAATTTTGAGCATTACTTTGCTAGCATGTGAGATGAGTGAAATTGTGTGGTAATTTGAACATTCTTTGGCATTTCCCTTCTTTGGGACTGAAATGAAAACTGACCTTTTCCAGTCCTGTGTCCACTGCTGAGTTTTCCAAACTTGCTGGCATATTGAGTGCGACACTTTAACAGCATCGTCTTTTAGGATCTGAAATAACTCAGCTGAAATTCCATCACCTCCACTAGCTTTGTTCGTAGTGATGCTTTACTAAGGCCCACTTGACTTCAGACTCTAGGATGTCCGGCTCTAGATGAGTGATCATACCATCGTGGTTATCTGGGTCATGAAGATCTTTTTTGTATAGTTCTTCTGTGTATTTTTGGCGCCTCTTCTTAATATCTTCTGATTCTATTAAGTCCATACCATTTCTGTCCTTTATTATGCCCATCTTTGCATGAAATGTCCCCTTGGTATCTCTAATTTTCTTGAAGAGATCTCTAGTCTTTCCCATTCTATTGTTTTCCTCTATTTCTTTGCATTGATCACTGAGGAAGGCTATCTTATCTCTCCTTGCTATTCTTTGGAATTCTGCTTTCAGATAGATATATCTTTCCTTTTCTCCTTTGCCTTTTGTGTCTTTTCTTTTCTCAGCTATTTGTAAGGCCTCCTCAGACAACCATTTTGCCTTTTTGCATTGGGTTAAGTTTCCTTAACACAGAAAGTTAAGGGAAAATCCACTTTGATTTCTAAGGGAGACCCTGATGGTTTGTGGATTTGTTCAGCTGGTTGGATCCAGGACCCTGTGGGGTATGATTGGGGTCTGTACTTCAGGCTGACCTCCCTCTATTGCTCAGGGTCCAGGAGGTCTTAACCTTAACTAATTGCTGTATGAGACTAACTGAAGAGGCCTAGCCCTAGCCTCTGTGGTCAGATAAATTGGAGAGAATGACAGAGTGGTATTTTTACAGGAAAATCTACTAGAAACCGAGATGGTACAGAAATGAAGGGTGGATACTGTTTAGAAATAAATAATTCTTCATGGGTCCCCTGGATTCCTGCAAACTGTGCAGCAGAAGTACTGACTCACTGGACTTCTCTGAGTAAGAGGGAGAATTGGGTACTTCCCTGGTAGTCTCATGGCTAGGACCCGGGCAGGGCGCTGGGTTCCATCCCTGCTCAGAGAACTAGATCCCACATGCTGCAACTAAGACCCAGCACAGCCAAGTAAATAAATAAATATTAAAATTAAAAAAAGAAAAGAAAAGAGGGAGACATGGTTGGCAGGTCTGGGTGTGACGAGTTGTACAAGACGGCTCTGGAACCAGCACTGAGAGATGGGTGAGGAGGAAAAAGAGGAAGCCAGGGCTTTAGGGGCTCAGCTGGGGGGGTCTCTGGACTTGTCAAGAGATGGTTGGATTGTGCATTTTGAAGGTGAAACCACCAGAATTTGTTGATGGATTAGATGGGAGTGTTTGAGAAAGGAGCACAGATTTCCTGTAGGACATCCTTAGTTTTCAGGGCCATGATGTTTGCCATTTGTCAACTAATATGAATATTCAGTGAACAGCAGCTGCTCTGCAGCGCACGTTCATGTCACCTTGCCCCTGTGTTTGGTAAATTAAGATGTCACCTGCCCATGCACCATTCCTGATGCCCTCGGTCGGGCTTTGGTGTCTTCCTCCTGCATCTGTCATCCTCTCTTCTTGGTACATGGCTGCCTGTGCCAAGCCCGGTGGACTGTTACTGCCCCTCACCTGCTTCTGTCCCTGTGCAGACGGCAGCCCGCACCCCCTTGTTCATCACTGAGCACGCTGCACCCAGGATCAAGTCTGGGAGACAACGGCGGTCAGCCCAGAGGTGTTGATTATCAGTAACAGCTTAATAACAATCATCTATCCTGGGAAGAGTGGTTGTTCCTTCATCTCTAGAGTGGAGTCTGGGGTTCATTCACAGGGGTTCCTCTTACCCTGAAGAGCCCGGGATAGACAGTTATTACCCTGGCTAGCTGTGGGCAGAACAGAAGGGGCCAAAGCCTTATGGAACAGTTGGTATTAATTTTTATTTATTTAAAGAATTGGAGAAGAAAATGGCACCCCACTCCAGTATTCTTGCTGGGAGAATCCCATGGACAGAGGAGTCTGGTGGGCTTACAATCCATGTAGTCCCAAAGAGTTGGACACAACTGATCATGCAACACTCATTCTTTGAAAGAATATTTCAATAAGATGGCATTTATCTTAATTACTAAGTTTTTTTGGTGTCTCTGGAAAATTACCATGTGTCTTGTGTCCCAGCCGTGCTGGTGAGGGAGGTCGGTGGCAAGGAAGGTGTAGCGGGGCATAGTTTCAGGGCATGGCGTTTTTCTCAGTGTTAACGTGGAGAGTCTTGAAGAGAAATTTCTCAAAGCCCCAAGCTGGGCGTCTGAGTCTGCGAGGGCGGCCCCAGCAGACTGGGCAGCTTCAACAAGGGCCGGGCATCTTCTCATGGTGCTGGAGGCTGGATGTCTGAGGTCAAGCTGCCTAGAGAGAGGATTCTGGTGAGGACAACATCCTGGCTCAAGATGAAGTCTTCTCCTCTGTGGCCATGGAAGGAGAGAGATCTCCAGGGGCTCAGCTTCTTCTCTAAGAACTTCAGTCTTATCGGATGAGGGCCCCACCTTCATGACCTCATTTAACCTTAAAGTGAAAATGTCAGTCGCTCAGTCATGTCTGACTCTTTGTGACCCCATGGACTGTAGCCCATCAGGCTCTTCTGTCTGTGGAATTCTCCAGGCAAGAATACTGGGGTGGGTTGCCATTTCCTGCTCCAGGGGATCTTCCTGACCCAGGGATGGAACCCATATATCCTGCATTAGCAGGTGGATTCTTTGCCATTGAGCTACCTGGGACACCCACAAAACAGGTTAATATTTCTTACCTCATGCGGAGGTAAAGAGGCTAACCTGATATACCTCTATATTTACAGAGAGACCTTGAACAAAATCCTCAGTATGTTAGGTTCCTGCCCTTTGACAGACTGGTTGGAGTGCAGGAAAGAGAAACTGGAACAGTGATGAACTGAGGGAGGCGATTCTGCTCATAGGCTTCAGAAACCCGAGGGCTGGAGGGTGACCCTCACAGGCTAGCTGCCATTTTTCCAAATCTCAGCGGCTGCCCACCCTGACCCCATGCGATGTTAGATCTCCAAGCAGACACCGGGCAGTCGTCCCAGACCCCCCAGATATCCTCAGGTCGAACAGGAAACTCTCCCCAGCCCTTGGATGGGAGGGGGGAAAGTGCTGAGTCATGACTTCGTTTCCTCCTGATTCCATGTGGTTCTTATCGTGTGCTCCAGGAAACATCCCCACACCCAGCTATTAATAATGATGATGAAATGAAGTGTCTGACTCCATGGGACTCGATCCGGGGTGGAGGTGAGGGTCACCTGCCCGGCTGAGCTGCCCCTTTCTCTGTCCAGGAAGGCGGGCGGTGGAGATGGCAGAGATGCCAGAGACACCCTTGGGCCTCAGCCTCACGCAGCAGCGAGGCTGAGGCCGTGGGCCATGGGTGGGGGTTGGGTGGGGATGTTGTTATTGGCAGCTCTTCTCAAGCATTTCCAAGATCCCTTAGTGGGCAGAGAGCCAGTCAGAGAAACGCCATCCATGACCTTACAGGGCCCGGGAAGAACCTGCTGCAGGATGGAGGGTTTGTTCAGGTTAACAGGGAGCTACACCCACAGCCTCACAAGGCAAAAAACATCTTCCTGGGGAGGCAGGGGGGGCGGGCTGTCACCCTCGTGCCTTTTCTGTTCAAGCACGACACTTCACTGATGCAGTCCCTCCCTTCCTGTCCTCCGGTCCCCAGGTCCCCTTCACGGGCCTGACCAGGGTTGACAAGCAGGACCGCTGTCAGATAATGATTTCTGTTTGGTGCCTAGAGCTTTCTAGAAGTGATGGTCACCCGAGTGACTCACAGGAGAGGCTTAGGTTCTGTTTTTTTCTCCCAGGAGGGGAAAGACAGCTATGGCCATGCCCCTTCATCAATAGATTTTCTTGGGGTATTGCATTATTGGCTTCAGCAGCTCATCCTATTACCCAGAACCCAAGTAGAAAACTTCACTCAAACGAGGGGACTATATATATATACATATATATACATATTTGCCCTGGTTATATATATACTCATTGCCCAACAAATTCAGACCTCCCTGACATAAGGGAAAGTTTTTGTCAACTATTCTTGGTCCCTTCCCCTTATTGAACTCATACTTGAGAGGTTTCTTGTCACAGAATTTAATTTCCAGCATTGAGACCAGGTTGATGATTCACTTGAGGAACCGGGGAGGAATTCTGGTCACAACCGGTTGCCACAAACGGAGGAGTGGAGCTTACTAGAGCAGTGAGGCTGAGCAGGCATGCCACGCCTGCACCTGCATGGCTCACCCCCGCAGCCGCCAGCCAGATGTGGCTCTCTAAATTTAAACTGAAATTAGTTACTGCTAAAGAGGCAGTTCCTCCGTCACGGAGACACATCTCACGTGCTCACCAGCTCCAGGGAGCTTGCTGCTCCTGCCTCAGGGGGGCAGATCCGGAACCTCCTCACCATCCTGGGAAGTTCTCTTGGGACGGCGCTGGTCGGGGCTGTGTCGTCTCTGGTATCAGATGAGGTGGCGTGTGGGGAACACCTTGTGCGCAGTGAAGCATAGCACACGTGTGTCACTGGTGACTAGGGTGGAGGCAGAGGGCCTCCCAGATTTCCTGAAGAGAAGTCTGATGGGATGATGTGGCTCTAGGGTACACGTCCGATCCTCTCACAAGGCAGCTCTCCTTTTCCTGTGACCATCCACAGCGATGTTGTTTGTTGTTTACTCGCTAAGTCGTGTCTGCCTCTACAACCCCATGGACTGTTGCCCACCATACTCCTCTGTCCATGGGATCCTCCAGGCAAGAATACTGGAGTGGGTAGCCATGCCTTCTTCCAGGGGATCTTCCTGACTCCAGGACTGAACCCAGGTCTCCTGCATTGTAGGTGGATTCTTTACCGCTGAGCCACCAGGGTGATGAGCTCTCTTTCCTGGGAGACAGATGAGGAAAGCCTTATCTCTGTAGCTTCCAGGTTCCCAGGTGGCCCTCAGACAACCAGCAAGCCCCCTGGACAAGCCACCGAGGCTTCTCTCCACCCAGCCCCAAGCCCCACGTTCTGAGACAGCACAGAGCGTGTGAGGGGCATGCGGCTGTGCTCCCCCCATCCCCCGGTCACCCAACAAGATGCAGGAGAGGTGGGGACCAGAAGAGGGGCTGACCCTCACCTGTGTCACCTCTCAGCTGTGTGACTACCAAATGTCTTCACTTCCTCGAAGCAAAGTTTTTGGTTTTGTCTCCTTTAGTCAGTGTAAGCAGAGATAAGACATTCCCTCGGCAGGACTTGGGAGGAAGCAAGGGAACTGACGGGTGTGGGATGCTCAGCGCAGACCTGCACACGGGTTCCGGCGCACAGTAGGGCTGCGAGGAGGAGCAGCCGTGTTGACCCCAGCGCCGGCCTTGGTTCTGGGAGGCATGGTGTTTTCCTTTCTCCTGCAAAGCAGTGGGAGACTCTCAGACTCCTTGAAGTCCAGGTTTAGATCTGTCTACACATCTGTGGGATGGGGCTGAACAGCTTCAAGTAAACTTTCCAGTGAGCAGGCACGTGTTTCCATAAACGTCCACTTGACAGCCCCCACCGCCTTTTCCCCCTTGATAACAGAGTCCAAGTTTTGTTTCCCTGTCTTGCGTCCTGGGCTCCTTCCTTAGGTCTGGAGTGTTGAGTGTTGATTGGTCCAGGTGCTCAGGTTAATATTTGTCTGGCTGGTGACATAATTGAGAATTCTGAGAAGTGAAACGTTGGGTGGGGGAGGGGCAGATCTAAAGATGATTGGCCATAAAAATGAAGCCCTGACACTTGGACACACTGGGCCCTGGTCTTTCATCTGATGTGTCATGTGTAGTGACTGTTGTCCTCCTGTGTCCATGAGGAGACAGCCCTGTGACAAGGCTAGTGTCCTGGGCAGCCAAGGAAAAGGAGAGACCCTAGTCCAGGAGGACATCTTAGCTGTTGCCTTAACCAATGTACAGTCGCCCTATTTCTAGACTTCTAAGTGAGATAATGTGTGCACGTCAGTCGCCCAGTCATGTCCAACTCTTTGCAACCCCACGGACTGTAGCCCACCAGACTCCTCTGTCCATGGAATTCTTCAGGCAAGAATACTGGAGTGGGTCACCATTCCCTTCTTCAGGGGAGCTTCCTGACCCCAGAATCAAACCCGAGTCTCCTGCATTGCAGATAGGTGCTTTACTGTCTGAGCCACCAGGGAAGCCCCAGTGAGATAATACAATTATTTTATTCATTAAACCAAATGAGAAGCTGTAATTCTCTAGTATTTGCTGCCAACAGCATCTTAAATGACACATGGTACAAATAACCAATACATTTGCACTTGTAGTCACTTACAAGTGTCTTATATTGCACACTCGGCCCTGTGTGCTTCATCCTTGTAAGATCGTGTGGCACATTCTCAGGGTTGTGCATGTAGTGAGCACTTGACGTGTCGTTGTTGGACAAACATGGGTGTGGGATACGGCCCTGCGGTTCCCGACAGTGTCCGAGGGACCCTCCGGCCTGACACGGTATCAGAGACAGCCGGGGGGCAGGCCGGGCTGCAGGCTGTTTCGTGTGATTCCACCTCGTTGTGCTTGCGGTGGGTCATCCTACTGCACACTCAGACTTATACGTTCGAAACTGACTTTGACTCCTTCCTTATTGTTTATTCCTCGAGTCACAAGTGTTGCTGACCTGTGGTTGTATTACTTTGGCCTTTCAGTTTATCCAGGGTAATAGGGTTTTAGGGGAAAACTGGCTTGTACTGTCCAAGCAAGTGAAATTGGTCTGAGATGGAAAGTCACGTAGTTTTTTTCTAACAGGAATGGTGTTTTTCAGGAGAAAAGTCTATTAGGGAAGCAAAACCAGGAGGAACATGTTGCCTGATGGATGGGTGGGGACAGAAAATGAAGGACCCATCATGATGGACAGACCCCTGGATACTGGCTCCTGGTCTAGGCAGCTCCCACTGCCCGCTTCACCCCACATACCCACACAGCTGCCCCGAGTCCCCCTTGCTGTGGGTACACCTATGAGAAGCTATTAAGAGCCCTCGGTCGATTCCAGACTTGCTTTTCAATGAGTGATCATTTTTGATGATCCAGACATGAATCCTCACTCTTGTCACGATGTCAGCGTCTCAAAGGCTGTGTTTTGCCTGCACAACAGGCTCCCTCCTGGCTGAGCATCACGCCTGCCCACCGTCCTTCCCAACAGGCTCCTGGGCAGTGAATCTGAGCTCCCTGGGAGAGTTGTCCCCAGGTAGGGTTATCCAGCAGGGACAGTGGCTTTCTGTGGGGTGTGAGGCAGAGCCTTGTGTAAAGCTGTGAAGAGCTGTGTGGTTCTATGCTGAGTCCTGCATCTTTCTTCTCAGCAGCAGCTTTCTTGATTGTTGGTTTCATCTGAAAAAAGTAAGTAGATTTTTCAGGATGAACTCTCACTGGAATGCTGGGATTCTATCTTTGTATCAAGAAATTTGGACTCCTTTCTCCAGACTGGAGAAGGAAGAAATGAGTGGGAGGGGGATACCAAGGAGGGGAATAAAAGAGAATACAGATCAGGAAAGAGAGCTTAGTGACGAAAAAATGAAAAAAGAAGACAAAGAAAGTAGCTAGTTGATATACAAACTAGATAATCAACAAACACCTCCTGTATAGCAAAGGGAGCTCTACTCAATACTCTGTAATAACCTATATGGGAAAAGAATCTGAAAAAGAATGGATATATGTATATGTGTACCTGAATCACTTGGCTATACACCTGAAATTAATGCAACATTGTAAATTGACTATACTATAATATAGAATAAACTTTAAAAAGTTAAAAAAGAAGGTAATTAGAGGCTTAAAAATGAGAAAGAAATAACCAAAACACTGAGAGCAAAGAAAATTCACTTATAAAAAGAAAATAAAAATGGTCTGTGAGATAGAAAACAAAAAACAACTAGTGATCGACCAAAGTGAAGAAGATTGTCTTACAAAAGAAGCTGACCTTTTACTTGACCAGTTTCACAAAAAACCAATTTTTTTATGGTGTATTTTAAGCATGACTCTTCTTATTGTTTAGTGGCTAAGCCATGTCCAGCTTTTTGCGACCCTATGAACTGTAGCCTGCCAGGTTCCTCTGTCCATGGGATTTCCCAGGCTAGAATCCTGGAACTGGTTGCCATTTCTTCCTCCAGGGGATCTTCCCAACCCAGGGATCGAACCCATGTTTCCTGTATTGGCAGGCAGATTATTTACCACTGAGCCACCAGGGAAGGCTTTAAGCATGGTTACCAGTTGCCTAATAACTGGTAAATTTTTTGATGATACTATAAACAGAGAGAAATAACTTTCTTCACGTTATAAATGACGTTGTCTGCTATGCCCTTTACCATCCTTTTCTTTATAGAACCTCGAAATAGCGAAAGTGAAAGAGGCTTGAAGAATATCAAATGTTTGCTCACTTGGGAGGGAAGGAAACCTCAGTCTGAAGAAGCAGCTTGTCCAGATGGTATGGCCAGTGACACAGGAGAGCCAGGACTTGACCGTCCCCAGCGGGGGATTCTGGCTGCTCTGGTGGCCACAGGCTCCCCCTTACCCTCTTCTCTCCCAAGTGGCAGACCTTTTCCTGTGCCCCTACCTAGTAAAATTGATTTGGCCTGAGGCTCATTCTTACTGAGTCTTATAAGATGGTTGGATGGCATCACCGACTCAATGGACATGAGTTTGAGCATACTCCAGGAGACAGTGAAGGACAGGGAAGCCTGGTGTGCCGCAGTCCATGGGATTGAAAACAGCCTGACATGACTGAGCGACTGAACAACAAGAGCGAATTTAAATTAGTATTAAAATTACTAAAGAAGAAACATTCTAACATGAATATACATTAGAACACAAACAATTACTAAATAAGTAACATTGTAACACATTACAACTTCATAGCTAATATTTATAGAAATTTCACTACTGGCTAGGTATTGTGTTCAATGTTTTACATGAATTGACTCACTGAATCCTTAAATAAGTAACAATATAACATGGTCATGATGGAATTATTGACAACGTAGCTAATATTTATAGAATACCATGTGCCACTTATTTGTGCTCTTATGGGTTGAACTGTGTCCCCACAAAATGCGTATGTTCAAGTTCCTGACCCTCAGCACCCCAGGATGTGACTTTATCGGGCAATCAAGTTGTTGCAGGTGTGGTTAACTGAGATGAGGTTACTGAGGTAGGTCCCAACCTGATATGACTGGCGTCCTTTTAGGAAAGGGGAGTTTGGACACAGAATCAAATACAAGGGTGAGGAGGTAAAGAGACACAGGGAGAAATGGCAGCTAGGAGCCAAAGAGAGACTTCTGGCCTCCAGAACTGTGATAGAATAAAGGTCTGTTGTTTAAGCCACCCAGTTTGTGATATTTTGTTGCAGCAGCTTTTACAAATGAATATATAGGTATCAACTCATGTAATCCTTCCCATAAACCTACCAGGACATCTGTACTAAGGATGGGGTAGGGAGAGTTAGATATCAGTAGAAAGAAGCAATCAACCTCATCCAGAATGTGGAACATTCCAGGAGACAAATGATACAGTTTCTCCAACATAACTATGCTGTGATTTAAGGTGGGGGTGGGGTGGGAGGGGGGAGACTGTTACTGAATAAATGTGGCTTAAGATATATAGTAACCATGTTCAGCATTTGAACCTTACTCTCATTCTGAGTGAATAAACCAACTATAAAAATACATCTTTGAGAAAATCAGGGAAAATTGGCTGTGGCCTAGATATTGGATGATGATAAAGAAGTGTTATTGATTTTGTTGGGTGTGACATGGCACAGTGGTGATGTTAGAAAACATAACCTAATTAGCCGGAGACTGGGAAAGGGCTTGCTGCCTGGGACTTGGGTTTGGAGGAAATCAGAGAAAAAATGTTTGGGTCTAGATGATGCACGGATTTCTGTAGTTGATTCTCCCACTCTTTCTACCATCAAAAATATGTCAGAATATGTTTATAATAATGAGAAAAAGAAGCTATAAGATTCTACTGTTGCTGCCTTACAGATGAGGAAACTGAGGCTATGAGGGGTTTTGTAAGCAACTTGGAAGAGCTGAGCTGTGAGTGGTGAGACTGGCCCCAGAGTGTAATTCCAATCAGGTGTTTAAGAATATTAATATTTAATGACAACATAATGGTATTTTCCCATCCATTCGACACTAGTCCTCTGCGGTGTACATTCCCATCTGGGTACATCCCAGTACACTGGGTACCTGGGGACAATCGCCCCCATCTCAGAGGTGGAAGCAGACAGCACAGGTGACTTGTGCCACTACACTGCCACTACAGAAGGGGAAACCAGGAGCGGAATTCAGAGTTTTTGACTCTGGGCAAATGCCAGCACCAGATGGAATGGCCTGAGTGCTTCACCTGCAAGCAGAAGGATTTAGGGCTGGGGTTTCTGGATGGCGGAGACTTGTGGACACCTCGCCATGGTCAGCCCACTTACTTTTCGCTTTTAAAGGTTCAGTTTCTCCGTTTGCATTAAAAAGTAATTTTAAAAATTAATTTTCTCTGTTTGGTTGTTTATTTTTGACTGTGTTGGTCTTCGTTGCTGTGTGGGCTTTTTTCTAGTTGCAGCAACATGTTTGGGCTTCTTTTGTTGCAGAGCACAGGCTCTAGGGTGCACAGACTTCATAGTTGTGGTGTGTGGGCTGAGTGGTTGTGGCTCCCAGTCTCTAGAGTGCAGGCTCAGTAGTGTGACACATGGGCTTAGTTGCTGCATGGCATGTGGATCTTCACAACCCAAGGACTGAACTTGTGTCTCCTGAATTGGCAGGTGAATTCTTTACCACTGAGCCACCAGAGAAGCCCTCACTTCTCTTATGGGCCTCAGGTGTCCAGTAGGGGAAAAGGAGAGAAGGGGCCCCACCCCCACCCCCTGCCCGCAGTGCCAGCCTCCCAACTGCTGAGACCTGCAAATACGCAAACAGAGTAACCCACCAGAAAAGAGACTAGTGAACAAAGGTGATGCTAGGCTTTTTCTGTAAACAGATTTACTGTTCACTGATTAGCTGGTGTGTGGAGAAAACTGTGGTTAGCAGCCTCAGAAAAAGCCATTCTGGAGTGAAATGGAGCTTCGGGAGGTTGCCGCAATTGCTACATCATCAGATTTCCACTCCGAAGATTTCAACGGCCTGAGATGAGAGCCAGGGCGTAGGTGGGAGACGCTCAGGCCCTCCGTGGGAGACAGCTCTGTGCTCCTGACCTTTTCCTGGCCCTTGGGTTGTGGATGGTACCCTTCTAGCCCCAACTTCTCAGAAGTAGCCTATGTTATCCATCAGGGCCTGTCCATCCAGTTCAAGTTCACAGTGATAAATCTCGTGGCCTCGGAGGGTCTTCACAAAGGTGGGTGTGGTCTGCTGATAGCCTGCATGATTAAGTGCTTTCCTGTGTCAAATATAGCCATAATATACCACAAACAGGCAGTCGAGTTTTATACAAACTGATCTGGCTGCTATCAGCTGCTCTGACATTTTATACTAATACTTAAAATAAATCTAGAAACAGGAAAGAAAGTACAGAATTATTGTTTCAAGCAGGCCGTGTGAGCTTATCTTCAAAGTGGCAGAGCTTCTATTGTTCAGGGACGGCTCACTCCACTGGCGTAAAGGTTAGTGGCCGAAGGGCCACCACGGATTGGCCGGTTCCGAGAGCTGGCCCGGGGCTCCATTGACTTCCTTTCCTTCTTGCTCACCTGGGGGCCTCTTAGTGCAGCTGGAAACAGCAACGCCCCTTCAGAAGCTATGGAGAATTTCTCCTTAAAATCAGCCAAACCATCCCAATGCTGAGGGCGTACTTAAACCTTGGTCTTGCCTGCTGCGTCTCTGCCTGTGTGTGCTTCCTGGAACCAAAAGGAAGCTTGGGCTATTCCGGATTTTCTTTTTGAAATGAGAGACTGAGGGAGAAGTGTCCCATGAAATTAGGTTTTAAAAAAACCTGATATTTAGAAGAGAACATAGAAATCATCTTGATCATCCAGTAATGATCAGCTTGGGCAATGCACTGGAACGACTTGGGGAGATTTTTCTTTTTTTTTTCGTTGTTGGAATTTAGATGCTTTACA
Organism: Bos grunniens; assembly: GCF_055505025.1. Lineage (NCBI taxonomy): Eukaryota > Metazoa > Chordata > Mammalia > Artiodactyla > Bovidae > Bos > Bos grunniens. The sequence goes on along the minus strand of NC_141178.1, from coordinate 60,327,138 downwards.
ATGTCATGTTGTTTTCTGCTGCACAGCAAAGTATATCAGCCACACGTACACATATACCCTCTCTTCCTTCAGTTTCCTTCCCATAATGGTCACCACCGTGTTCCCCATTAGTTATCTATTTTACACAGTAATGAATCTGCCTGCAATGCAGGAGACCTACATTCAATCCCTGGGTGGGGAAGACCCCCTGGAGAAGTGGAGTAGCAACCCACTCCACCATTCTTGCCTGGAGAGTTCCATGGACAGAGGAGCCTGGCAGCTATAGTCCATGGGAGTCGCAAAGAGTCAGACACAACTGAGCAACTAACACTTTCCCTTTATACATAGTAGTGTACGTCTGTCAGTCCCAATCTCCTAATTCATCCCACTCCCTCTTCCCCTCCTTAGTGTCCATACATTTGTTCTCTAGATCTGTGTCTCTATTTCTGCTTTGCAAATAGGTTCACTGTACCATTTTTTCCTAGATTCCATATATATGTGTTAATATACAATATTTGTTTTATTAACCCATATATTGGGGAATTTTTAAAAAATATTGATGTCAAGGACCTACTACCAGAAATTTCTAGGGGCGTTGATGTGTAAAATCTCCCTAGGGAATTCTAACAGGCAACTGGGTGGAGAAACACTCCTTATTCCAAGGGCTCATGAGATAGAGTGGCATCTGAGGCCCACAGAGACAGGATAGCTGGGGTCCCAGGGAAAGTGGGAGGCACAGCCAGGCCATGGAACCTAGTGCTCCGCCCACTGTGCTCTGTGTCATGAGCTCAGCTCAGTTGGACTGAGCGACTTCACTTTCACTTTTCACTTTCGTGCATTGGAGAAGGAAATAGCAACCCACTCCAGTGTTCTTGCCTGGAGAATCCTAGGGACGCGGGAGCCTGGTGGGCTGCCGTCTATGGGGTCGCACAGAGTTAGACATGACTGAAGTGACTTAGCAGCAGCAGTTCAGTTCAGTTCAGTTGATCAGTAGTGTCTGACTCTTTGCGACCCCATGAACTGCACCATGCCAGGCTTCCCTGCCCATTACCAACTCCCGGAGCCTACTCAAACTCATGTCCATCACATCAGTGATGCCATGAAACCATCTCATCCTCTGTCATCCCCTTCTCCTCCTGCCTTCAATCTTTCCCAGCCTCAGGGTCTTTTCCAATGAGTCAGCTCTTCGCATCAGGTGGCCAAAGTATTGGAATTTCAGCTTCAGCATCAGTCCTGCCAAAGAATATTCAGGACTGATTTCCTTTAGGATGGGCTGGTTGGATCTCCTTGTAGTCTTTTCCAACACCACAGTGCAAAAGCAGTTCAGTGCCTACGACTGAAATAAACCTAAAAATGGATCGAGTGCTAAATGCTTAGTTACATTTGCAACTGTGGGTCTGGGTACCCTCCTCATAGCTTTATTTCATAACATAAACTTTTTTTATTATTGACATAATCATAGGACTTTGTTTTTATTTTATCATTTCCCAAAACTCCTCTAATATTCGCCTCTCTTGCTCTCTCCTAACAATTTTGTGTAGATTTGAATTCTGAAAGACTTCAGAAGATGATGCTGATGTTCCCTCTGTAAAACTGAGCCAGTGATGAAAAATACCATGGAGAGCCCAGAGTGGAGCTGAATTAAGCTGGGTGGCTATGTTGAGGACCACTTCTGATTTTATTTGTAAGAATAAGAAAGCTCATTACGGCAGACACTCATGTCTTCCTTTTTGGTGAACATTTTAAAAATTATTTTCTACAAAGTAAACAATAGTTGGTAAACAGAACAATGAATATTTGAGTCTGGAAAGTATACTTCTAGGGTTTTCCAGAATAGTCCTCTTTTAAGTACCCTATTTTGTGGATTCTCTGGTGGTCCAGTAGTTAGGGGGCTTCCCAGGTGGCACTAGTGGTAAAGAGTCTGACTGCCAAAGCAGGAGATGCAAGAGATCTGAGTTCGATCCCTGGGTCAGGAAGATCCCTTGGAGTAGAAAATGGCAACCCATTCCGGTATTCTTGCCTGGGAAATCCCGTGGACAGAGGAGCCTGGTGGACTATGGTCACAGAGTCAGGCACGACTCAGCGACTGAGTCCAGCAGCACAGCCACTGGTTAGGACTCCACACGTTTTTATGCCTAGGGTGTGAGTTCAATCACTGGTCGGGGAACTAAGATTCTATAAGCCATGCAGCACAGCCAAAATAGATAAGTAAATATGCTATATTTATACTCACGTAAAAAGTAAAGAGGTCTTCCTGACCAGTCCCCGTTTCTTCATCCCGTTGGCTACGTAGCCATCCCTCCCCCTGACCCTCCCCACCTGACTGCCTCTGATCTCTGAAACGGTCCTTGTGCTCTGGGTCCTTCCTGTGTCCAGAATTAGGGCCGACACTGCCATCTCCTATCTGGGGACCACAGCAGCCTCTTCACAGGTGGTTCTGCTCCTCGTGCTTAAGAAATTGGAGGTTCATCAGGGACCCCACCATCCACTCTGCACACTTTTCCAATGCCAGCTCTTGGCTGCACCCCTGCCTTTCTCTGGGTTCACTGTGGCACCCCTGGTTCTCAGCCATGGCTCCCTCTGGGGTCGCAGATGTCTGTGTCCTGACCACAGAGGTCCTGTTTGTTAATCTGGGGTCACCCGTGAGCCTGGGCACCTTCCAAGCCCCCTGGTGATGGTAATGGGGAGTTGGCTGGAGGGACCTCTGCTCAGAGCCCTGAGCTGCTTCCCTATTCTCGCCTCCCTGACCTTTGCACAAGGTTGCTCCTTTGGCCTGAATCTCCCCTCCCACCTCCTCTCTTGGCCACCTCCATGGCTCCCTCACAAGAGGAGGCATCAGAGAGGTCAGTGTGGGCTGCCAGGTAGGGCAGCCAGCAGGCGATTAAGGGAGATTGAACGCTGAGTGGGCCAGCCGCTCACCATCTTGTAAGAATACGAGAGGAAGGGGCATCATCGGGGGGAAGGGCCCTCCCTCCTGGAAAATGAGCTTTGTCTTTTCACTCTGGCTGGCTGTGGGCTTCCACCCACGTCTGATAACACCGAGGAAGATTAGGAACGAGATGCTTTGGCGAGCTTGGAGGCCATTCCATTCGTGAACTCCTGTGTCCTCTGCAAATTCCTCGCATAGCTCACTGGCTCGCATGCAACTCTCTCCCACCTCTGCGTGTTACAGAGGAGAGTCCTGGATCCCCGGTTTGATTTACCTTATTGTGGGGCGGAGAGCAGTGGAGGCAGGAGGGATTGTTAAAACATCTTCAGGAACCGATCCTACACAACCATCACGCCCTGAAGACAGGAGCGTGAGTTGTACAAATAGAGAGTGATTCAGCTGATTCAAGCAGCTTGAAAATGATCATTTCCTCTGACCATCTGTGATATTCCTCACTCTTCCTCTTCTCAAGAACATCTTTGACATTTTCTTCTGCTTTTTAAATTTTTTAAACGTTTTTGATTGTGGTAAAAGTCACATAACATAAGACATACTATTTTAACCATATTTTACTGTACGGTTCAGTGACACTAAGTACATTCACATGGCTGTGTAACTCTCACCATCATGTAGCTCCCAAATTTTTCACCTTCCTAAACTGAAACTCTGTCTCCATTACACACTGACTCCTCATCTCCCCTCCCCAATACTCCCCCCACCACCACCTCCCAGCCCCTGGCAGCTACCAGTGTACTTTCGGACTCTGATTTTGACTGTTTTAAGCACCGCGTATAAGTGGAATCAAACAGTGTTTGTCCACGCCTACTGTGTATCAGTTCAGTTCATTCACTCAGTTGTGACCCCATGGACTACAGCACGCCAGGCTTCCCTGTGCATCACCAACTCCCGGAGCTTGCTCAAACTCATGTCCATCGCGTCGGTGATGCCATCCAACCATCTCATCCTCTGTCGTCCCCTCCTGCCCTCAATCTTTCCCAGCATCAGGGTCTTTGCAAATGACTCAGCTCTTCGCATCAGGTGGCCAAGGTATTGGAGTTTCAGCTTCAGCATCAGTGCTTCCGATGGATATTCAGGACTGATTTCCTTTAGGATGGACTGGCTGGATCTCCTTGCAGTCCAAAGGACTCTCAAGAGCCTTCTCCAATACCACAGTTCAAAACCATCAATTCTTTGGCCCTCAGCTTTATGGTCCAACTCTCATATCCATACATGACTACTGGAAAAACCATAGCTTTGAGTAGATGGACCTTTGTCAGCAAAGTAATGTCTCTGCTTTTTAATATGCTGTCTAGGTTGGTCACGGCTTTTCTTCCAAGGAGCAAGCATCTTTTAATTTCATGGCTGCAGTCACCATCTGAAGTGAGTTTGGAGCCCAAAAAATAAAGTCTCTCACTGTTTACATTGTTTCCCCATCTATTTGTAACTGTATATAGTAATACATTTATATATAAAAACTGTGTATAGGAAAGCTGTATACAGAAAAACTGTATATAGGAATACACTGTTTGTATTAACAATATCTGTTCTGGGCTCCCCTGGTGGCTCAGAGACAAAGAATCTGCCTGCAATGCAGGAGACCCAGGTTCTATCCCTGGGTCGGGAAGATCCCCTGGAGAAAGAAATGGCAACCCACTCCAGTACTCTTTCCTGGAGAATTCCATGGACAGAGGTGCCTGGCTGACTACAGGCCGTGGACAGAACTGAGCGAGCGACTAACAACATATGTCCTACAGACAAATTCCACCTTCTTTTTTTTACTTCTGATTCATGCAAGAATGTACAGACTTAACTGTAGAAGACTATAAAGGAAATTTAAATGAAAAGTGAAATTTAAATGAAAAATGAAATAAAATGAAAATTAAATAAAAATTTAAAACACAAGTTCATGTAAACACAGGGGATTTTAGGTCAGCCCCAGCCCCAGCCCCGTGTGCTCTGTCTGGCCAGACGAGATGCTCTTCAAAGCTCGGTGAGTTTAGTTGCCAAGAGTAACAGTAAAGGACATGAGGTGTGGCTTCATCCCTGCCCGCTGTCCTGTGTACCAGTGAGTGACCCGAGCACCTTCCCAACCTCTTGACCCCAGTTTCCACATCTTAGAAATGGGTGTGACGCCCATTTGTGTGGTTGGTGTGAGGTCTAACCTGGCGGTGCTTTGTGAACAGCTTACCCAGCACTTGCAATACATATAACTTTAAAGGAGTGATTAGGATTTTGTTTTTTCTGGCAGTCTTCACCTTGGCATGATTGCACCACTTTCTTTAAATAGACCAGACTAAATAGTTCTCGTGGGTTAAAGGTGGTACAAGAGAGAAAGGATGTTCCTTGCGCAAGATCAAGTCCTGGTGTCACAAAGGACCATCTGTCCTGGACCAAAAGGTCCCTCAGGGGAAGGTAGATTTCAGGCTGCAGAGGGGCCCCTGGTTACAGAGCTGGTTTTCAGGCAGGGCTGTGGTGAGCTTTCTGGGGGTGCTCTTCCCCACATACCAGGCTACCCAACTGCCTCAGAGGTGGCTTCTCTGATCACCTGGTGTGCATGTGTACGCTCAGTTGTGTCTGACTCTTTGTGACCCCAAAGACTGTAGCCCACCAGGCTCCTCTGTCCATGGGATTCTCCAGGCAAGAATACTGGAATGGGTTGCCCTTCCCTTCTCCAGGGGATCTTTCTGACCCAGGGATTCAACTTGTCTCTCCTGCACTGCAGGCAAATTCTTTACCTCTGAGCCACTGAGGCTTACCTGATCACCTGGACCAAGTGGCTAATTTATTCTGTTGCACCATTTACCATCTCCTGGTACTTGAATTAACTGGCATTTATCACTTCTGAAAAGGGCAAATAATCACACAGAACTCTTTTCAAGGAGTGCCTGGGAAATGGAAGTACTGCACAGTTATTTCTGAAGAACGGACCTTCTGTCTGTTTAACCAGACAGACAGTCAAGGTTCTAACTTGACAAGAGAGAAACACTGAGCTTTAAGATGCAGTAGCCTAAGGTATGGGGGGGGGGGCGGGGGGGGGCGATGACTGTCTGTATTGTTTGCTGAGAGGATAAGGGAACCTGTGACCAAATCAGTCCTCAGCAAGCAGCACAGTCAGAGATGAGAAATCCTAAAGCTCTTAGGAAAATACGTCCCCCCAAAAGAGAAGAACTCACTGAAAGACATGAGGAACTTGAAGGCATTTAGAGCTGATGATAATATGTGCCAGCATTGTCCCTCCTTGCATCCACCCCAAGTTCTTCTTCTCTTTAATCAAGTTACAAATAAGACCTGGATGAGAAACTGGTCACTTGTCTTTGCTGTGGTTCAGTTGCCAAGTTGTGTCTGACTCTGCGACCCCGTGGACTGCAGCACACCAGGCTTCCCTGTCCATCACTATCTCCCGGAGTTTGCTCAAACTCATGTTCATCAAGTCGGTGATGCCATCCGACCATCTCGTCCTCTGCCATCCCCTTCTCCTCCTGCCCTCAATCTTTCCCAGCATCAGGGTCTTTTCTAATAAGTCATCTCTTTGCATCTATATGCTTGTCTTGTCTATGATTTTTTTTTCTGGCCTTACCATGGGGCTTGTAGGCTCTTAGTTCTCCAACCAGGAATCAAACCTGTGCCCTCTGCATTGGAAACTTGGAGTTCTAACCGCTGGACTACTGGAGAATTCCCTACTTATGATGTTTATACAATCTCAGACCAGGTTTTTGCACCACTTGTCTTTAATCACCAATCACACTGACAGCCTCCTTGCATGTGAAATCTTGGGTCCAGCAATCAGGAGCCTCAGGCGTAACCCAGACCTCACCTGTGAGGTGTGTGTCACTCAGGGCATCACACTGAACGAACCAGGCACCATCTCAGCCCAGATTTCACCAAATGCCTTCGAGGTTCCATCAGCCTCAGCCCAGATTTCACCAAATGCCTTCAAGGTTCCATCAGCCTCAGGCCTCCCAAGCAGGAGGGAGAGGCCCAGTGCCGCAGGGATGACATGGTTCAGAGACAGAGTCGATGGCCCCTAGCGCTGGGGGTCAGTCTGTCTGGGTTTAGGTGTGACACCACCTGTGGGGCGAGGACAATGCTTAATAAAGCTTAGACCTGCAGACGTAAACTGGACAGAACCTAAACAGATAACCTCTGGGAAGATCCTTCACCTGAGATTCTCAGTGGCTTCGAGGAAGTCTCTGTGAGATTAGAAAATGTAATTACATCTGATAAAGCGATTGCCGGCACTTTTTTTGAAGACGGGGCTTTATCAGGTCCATTGTGTGAAGGTTAATGGAGGCAGGGGGGTTTCCCGCCACTGGTCTCTCACCTCTGACAGATGAACTCTGATTATATTAGAATGTTTGGAAGTGGCTCCGTAGTCTTCAGAGGGCGAGCACATTATGGTGGACTCTGTGTGGTCTAAGCTGGCCGTGGAGCCCACAGACCTGACTCTGAGTTACTGTGTGATCCATCCAGGGAGGCGGGATCCAGGGGACTCTCTCCTCCCCTGCATGCTCCTCCCCACCTGAGCTCACACTTTGCAGAGCCCTGACCTTGTTATCTCACTGTTCCGTCTCCCTGACTCTGTCCTCCCCCTCCAAGATGGAAAAACCCTTGGAAGACAGGCATTCACTTGCTTTGTATTCCCAGAACCTAGCACAGATTTTGTTCCGTACATCAGTCCCCATAGGATTGCTGACTGAACTCAACTGGCTTGGAGAAAGCTTGGGTTTTCCTGCTGGTAGATATTGGAATGGTGGGTGAGGGTTGAGTGGACCAGAAGAACCTTTGAGGACCCGTCCCCTCCCCATCCCTGTGGATGCGTTGACTATTTACTAAGCCCCAAGGTTAGGGTGGGGCAGGAGCAGAGAAAATCGTCCTGAGAGGATGCTGTTTACTCTGTGCTGACGACAGGAGCGACTAATCTAAGCTTCTCATTTCACAGACAGGGAAACAGAGCTCCAACAAACTGCAGAAAAGATTATCACTAAACTTACTTCTTTCTATGACGAACTTCGTGACGGAGGTTCCAAGCGACCTTCAGTCACGCCACCCCAGAAGTATTCACTAAGTCTAGTGAAGAGGTTCAGACCCACTGAGATAAAATAAACATTTCTTTCTTTTCTCTTTTTATTTTGTATCAGGGTAGAGCCGATTAACAATGTTGTGACAGTTTCAGGTGAACAGCGAAGGGATTCAGCCACACATATATATGTATCCATTCTCTCCAATAAAATACACATTTCTCTTCTTTTACAGTCAGGTAGGGAAAAGGACAACGCTGTAATGATAGTGGATGAGTTTAGATCCCCAAACTGGATCCAAAGAGTCTTAACAACACACAGCACAGCTAAACACGTAAAAAGCAGACATTTCAAGTTAAGAAGTTTGTAACATGATTTAGAAAATGTCACTTACGTCACTTTTATCCAAAATTAGGTTTGATGAATATCCTGTTAGGAGAAAATGTGGATTATGGTTTGCCTCCCAAACCTCCTCCCCCACAGCCTATTTCCACCTTCCCCTTCCCCCTTCACCCCGAGCTTAGACCTAACAAGCTCCCTGCTAAGCCCCAACAAGTTATCAGTAGTCCTGACACCCCGACCCCCTCGGAGGACAGACGGAAATACAGCTTCACAAATACGGAAAGCAGTTCTCAGCTAGTCAGTGTAAAGGGGTGCGGGGAGTTGCTAAAAGAGGTACACCTGTTTCTAAAAGCTCCTGAAGACACACACTGTTGGTGGCAGCCAAGTACCAGTCTTCCCTGATTGCTTGTTACTCCACACAAAAGATGGAACTTACTTTCATAAGGTACTTCTGCCTGCATTAAATCTCTTTGTATCTGGTGAGGATGCCACAACAGTCACCCCATCTTACGGGTGGGAGAGGATGCAGCAGAGTGATGGGGCAGCCAGCCTGTGGCTGCCCGGTGCATGCAGCATCAGGGCTGGGGTACTTTCCTTCCATGTCCAGCCCACAGACTCGACTATACAGAAGAGAACGTTTTAGACCCTGCCACCCATCCCTTTCCAAGGAATCAGCCTCTTCTTTCTGTGCACCTCCATATCCAGCGGGCATTCTTGCTTGGACTCTTAGAGCAAAGGCCATCAATACTAAGACCCTCTGATCCGGAAAGGAAGGAAAAGACAAAGGCAGGACCACAGAGCACATGGCAACGACAATGCTTTCCCTTCTCTGAAACACCTGGGATTTCATTTCTCTGTAGAAACCCTCAGCAAGCGATGCGCAACCTCCCCCTTAGAAGCCAGTACCTTCTCCATCTGGGAGGTGACACAGGAAGCAGGTGATTTCCAGGGAACTTTCCATCACTCCAGTGCCTTCTTATTAACCGTCTCCAGCTGGCTGGTTACCCAGTCCTTCCACGCTGGTGGCGATGCAGAGATGTCACATGACCCAGAATCTGGGGCAACAAGAATAGTTGGCTGCAAGTAGGAATTGTTTCAGTGTAGGGATTTTAAAATCCACATGGTAGTAACACCCATTCCAGGCTTATTTAAAGCAAAACAGTCTCTTGCAACTGAAATTGGTCCTTAAATTTCCTTTAAAATGAAAGTTTTGATCCAGTCACTGATTTGTATAAAGCCCTTAAGAGCATCTTCTGTCCATGGGAAGCATCCGCATGGTTCCACACACAGGTGGCTTTGAGATGTACAGCAGGCTCTGGGTAGGCAATTGCAGAGACAGTTTCTCCCATTGTTATCACCCTGGAAATGTGTGCTGTCATCTTTACATGTTTATAAAAGCCAGAGCAAGATGAGAGATTTATAAATGTCCTCAAGGCAGATCCAGGAGCCTATAAATCATCCTTACTTACATGGCTGGCAGCATGGAGCCCAGGCAGTGGAACAGAGCCATCCTCAGGGGACCAGTCCGGGAGACTGAAAATGAAGACAGACAGCTGGAAAACTGGGATTTAACCACCTTGTCTTTGCACGGCCACAATGGGACATTGTTAGGCCTGGGTTCCATGAGACAATGGGCCTCGATAGGACAGAAGAGCCATTCAGAAGGACAGCTACATCCTGTGCCTTGGGGCAGGCTGGGCGCCCTTTCAGTTTGCTCTTGCTGCACAGTGTATGTGTAACAGATTATTCGTCCTAATTCGCTTCCTGCCCCCCCTCCCCCATCACCTTTCTTCTCCAGACTTCCAGGGAGTCCAGGGTGGTTTTTCTCTCTGGAAATGCTGGGTGATTTGTCAAGGGACCCACTGCTGAAATGTACATCATTGCTTTTCCTGGTCACTTAAAACTGAGATGAGAGAATTGCTGGTGGTCCAGTGGTTAAGACTCTGTGCTTCCATGACTGGGGGTCTGGGTTTGATCCTGGTTAGGGAACTAAGATCCCTCAAGCTGTGCTGCATGATAAAAAAAAAAAAATGAGATGAGTACATTGGTGTATGGATTCTAAGGGCAATCTGCTAGAATGTGTTTGTACCCCAGATTCTCCAAGTGTGAACTCAGCCCACTGATCAAATTCCTGGCTGTACATAAAAAAGAATGAAGTAATACCACCTGCAGCAACATGGATGGATTTAGAGATTGTTGTACTGAATCAAGTAAGTCAGACAGAGAAAGACAGGTATCATATGATATCACTTACGTGTGAAACCTAAAAAGAACAGTGCAGGTGAACTTATTTACAAAACAAGTAGAATCTTATATGTAGAAAACAGTTTCTGGTGACTCAGCAATAAAGAATCTGCTTGCCAATGAAAGCAGGACTTCCCTGGTGGCTCAGATGGTAATGCATCTGCCTACAATGCGGGAGACCTGGGTTCAATCCCTAGGTCAGGAAGATCTCCTGGAGAAGGAAATGGCAACCCACTCCAGTACTCTTGCCTGGAAAATCCCATGGATGGAGAAGCCTGTTAGGCTACAGTCCATGGGGTTGCAAAGAGCTGGACACCACTGAGCAACTTCACTTTCACTTTTCACTTTGCCAATGAAAGAATCATGGGTTTGATCCCTGGGTGGGGAATCCCCTGGAGGAGGGCATGGCAACCCACTTCAGTACTCTTGCCTGGAGAATCCTATGGACAGAGGAGCCTGGCAGGCTACGGTTCATGGGGTCACAAAGAGTCAGACATGATTTAGAGACTAAATAACAACAAATGTAGAAAACAAAACCAATGGTTACCAAGGGGTAAAAGGTGGGGATAAATTGGGTAGATTGGGATTGACATATACACATTACTATATATAAAATAGATAACTAATAAGAACCTAGTGTACAGCACAAGGAACTCAACACTCTGTAATGACCTATATGGGGAAAGAATCTAAAAAGAGCGTGGGTACATGTCTACGTAAAACTGATTCACTTTGGTTGTACATGTGAAATTAATACAACACTGTGAATCAACTATACTCCAATAAAAATTAAACAAAACAAATTCCTGGCTGTAATCGGATGAAGAATCTACTATTTGGTAACAAAGAGCCCTTCTCATTTTTATAGGGGACTGCTTTACAGATATAAAGCATCAGTGAAAGTCGCTCAGTCATGCCTGACTCTTTGTGACCCCATGGAGCATACAGCCCATGGAATTCTCCAGGCTAGAATACTGGAGTGGGTAGCCTTTCCCTTCTCCAGTGGATCTTCCTGACCCAGAAATCGTACTGGGGTCTCCTGCATATTGTAGGCAGGTTCTTTACCAACTGAGCTATCAGGGAAGCCCATGAGGCATCAAAGCCTCCATAATTTTTTGCGAAGAATATAATCTACTAAGGAGAAAAATGAAAAAGATTAAACTGTGGTCATAAAGAGGCCATTGTAGCATAAAGCATCATGTAATATTCATATCCAATATTGTAAAACTTTTACAAGGAGGTCTATTATGTAGCTATTTTATAGAATCATGTGAAATCTGTGCTAGCAAATGAATAGCATTACATAGAAAAGTAGAATATAAATAGTTTACAATACAGTATTTTATATTCTAAAAGTAGAATATAAATGTTACTGTATTGACAGAAGGTACAATAAACCATATCGGCAGGTAGGCAGACTCTTTTGGACCCCATGGACTGTAGCCCTCTGTGCATGGGATTTCCCAGGTAAGAAAACTGGAGTGGGTTGCCATTTCCTTCTCCAAGGGATCTTCCTAACCCAGGGATCGAACCTGCATCTCTTGAGTCTGTTGCACTGGCAGGCAGATTCTTTACCACTGTGCTACCTGGGAAGGTCCAGCCAAAGACCACAAGGTAATAGCTAAAACCAAAAATAGTTGCAGCAGGAAGGAGAATTATGGCTTTTAAAAATCTTTACTTTTAACATTTAAAATAATTTTATCAAGAAGAATGTTCCAACGATAAGAGGACAGGTCCCACGGGAGTGATGATTTGTTCAAAGGGTCTGGAATCGAGTTCACTGCACGGGATACACTGCTTTACTCTCGCAAGTTGTATTTCTCTCCACCATATTCCCAGGACTGAGGGCCAATCCCGACTTTGGGGACACACCCAGGACTCCTGGAATGCATAGTGAGGGGCCCCAGAGAGAGGCTTACCTTTTCTCCTTCCTGTGAAGTCGTTACAAGGGGGAAGGAGAAAATTAACAAGAATCAGTCCATCCAGATAATGCCCTACCAGCCTTATCTCCAATCCGATGAGTATTAGATATTCATTTGTGAGGAGGGGAAACGGGGATTCAGATGTTAATTAAATATTCAAGGTCACCTAGTGAGCAGATACGGCAAGAATGTGAGCCCAAGTGTGGGCTCCAAAGGCCACATTCTTCCCACGATACAACCAAGCTGCCCCAAATATGTTTACGAAGAGCACATTCTCCTCTGTCTCCAATGAAGTCCACTCCATTCCACCAGGGAGGACTCCGAACAGCCAGTGCACTGGCCGGGAGGGCGGTGCCAGCCTGGGTAACAGTCAAGGATGCCACGATGCTAAGCGCCTTTGGTGGATATTCTCAACCTTCACCCCATAGTCAGTCCCATCTTACAGTGGAAACTGAGGCTTAGAGAAATTAGAAAGTTGCCTGGATTACACAGCTTGTGTGTGGTGGAGTCAGGATTTGAATGTCTGGCCCCAGAATATCAGAAGTGCCAAAAAGAAATACCAGGAATATACATTTTCTCCATTTCTGAGATCTAAGGCAAGTAGAAGGGAAAAAACATAATCAAAAAACACAAAACAAATAAATGAATACAAAGGCTTCCTTCATTTTTAGCTCTAGTTCACTGAAAAAGGTGTTAAAGTGTAGATTCTCTGAGGGAAGTACCTGAAACTTACTAGGGAGATTAAGCTAACAGTGGTTTTCCCTGGGGTTTAAGCTCACCTGTGCTTCTCCGGTGGCTCAGATGGTAAAGCATCTGCCTGCAATGCAGGAGACCTGGGTTTGATCCCTGGGTTGGAAACATGTCCTGGAGAAGGGAATGGCAACCTATTCCAGTATTCTTGTCTGGAAAATCCCATGGACAGAGGAGTCTGTCAGACTACGGTCCATGGAGTCACAAAGAATCGGACACAGCTGAAACAACTTAGCATGTCCACCGCGCGCCTGCCTCCCACCCGCCCCCCGCGCCCCAGCAAATCAACTACCTCCTAGAGAAACAAAGTTGGCACTCCCATCTCAGCTCTGAGAAACTCATTTCTACCCTCTTGTAGATCTTACTCCTTTAATGCAGAATGCTTTGTTTTATTTTTATTTATTTATTTTAAAAAATTTATTTTAGTGAGTATGAGCTTTCCTGATAGCTCAGTTGGTAAAGAATCTGCCTGCAATGCAGGAGACCTGGGTTCGACAGGTCTTGGGAAGATTCTCTGGAGAAGGGAAAGGCTACTCACTCCACTATTCTGGCTTGGAGAATTCCATGGACAGTATAGTCCATGGAGTCACAAAGAGTCAGACACTACTGAGCAACTTTCACTTGGTGAGTGTAGTTGATTTACTGTGTCATGTTGATTTCTGCTGTACAGGAAAATAGTTATACAAATATATATATAAATATATATATACTTTCTTTCATTATAGTTTATGCCAGGATATTGAATAGAGTTCCCTGTGCTCTACAGTAGGACCTTGTTGTTTATCTATTCTATAAGTAATAGTTTGCATTTGCTAATCCCAACTCCCACCCAATCTCTGCCCCACATTCCATCTCCCCTTTGGCAACCGCAAGTCTGTTCTCTATATCTACAAATCTTCTGTTTAGTAACAGATGCTTACTAAAGCATCTTTACTTTACTGTTTACTAAACAAATGCTTCTGTTTAGAAACATTATTCAAAGCACCATTACTCAAAAGACAACTTTTTTATTTTTCCTTCTTCTTTTAACCAGAAAGTTACATTTTGGTATAAAATAAATAAATTTTCAAAAAGCTAGAGATTACCAGATAGTTTGAAATGGCAGATTCAGTCTCAAAATCTAAACCAAATTAAACCCTAATTCCAATTGTCAGTTTCCAGAGCAAATGAAAACAATAAACTAGACTCTCTATCCCTCTCTGCTGGTTGAACACTAGGTCATCCTTCCAGATAATCCCGCCCAGAAATCCTTGTCTGACCCCTCGACCCCCAAGTTGTTTTTGCTGTTTAGCTGTGCTCAGTCGTGTCCGATTCTTTGTGACCCCATGGACTGTAGCCTGCCAGGCTCCTCAGTCCATGGGATTTCCCAGGCAAGAATACTGGAGTGTGTTGCCTTTCCCTTTTTCAGGGGATCTTCTCCACCCAGGGATTGAACCCAGTTCTACATCGCAGGTGGACTCTTTACCATCTGAGCCACCAGGGAAGCCATCATGCAAGTATGGGCAGTGTCTAAACCTTAAAGAAATTTTGTGATAAAAGGCACTGCATTTTATCAAAATGCAAAAAATGACGGGATAACATGAAAGTTAAATTTTAGCCATTTTTAAGTGTGCAGTTTGGTGGCATGAAGTACAATCCCATTGCAGTGCAACCGCAGCCACCGTCCAACTCCACAGTGCTTCCATCTCCCCAGACTGAATGTCTCAACCTTTTACACCATCTTCCCTGTTTTAGACGTTTTCACCAGTACAAAGCCCCTTCTCACATTCATGATGATAACTAGTAAGTCACTAGTGCTGCAACCAATATCCATTTTCGATGGTCAGGATGCTGAAAAGTGAATCCTCAGTGTCAGTTGGGATCTGTGGGCTGAAGCCTGGAAAAGCTGGCTGTGGGGGGTGTCGAGGATGTGCAGTGAGTGGATGGCCCCCGGGCATGCTTTCCTGATCACACATGTGTGAATTCGAGCTGAAACTAGCTGGCATGCGTGTGCATGCACACACACACACTTGCACACTGACTGTACTGAAACAAGTTGAAGTAAGTCACAGAAGTCACTACAACCAGTACAAAGCATGACCCTGGACACTGAGCAGGCGCCCAGCAAGTGTTTACTGAGGAGAAAATAACAAGAAAGAATGAATAAGAGTGGAGAAATGGGCTGTTGTGAGTCACAGTCTTAGGAATCTGACACTTGGCATTTTGCATTTCTGACTTTCAGGGCCACTATAGCTTTCATATTCTTGCAACACCGATAAAGACAATTGTTCTGGCCTGGACACTGCCTAGGGGTGTCCCCGAGTCCTGCTTTCCTAGAATTCCCTGTGTAGAGTCACCACCCTTCTCTCCTGCCCACCCAGCTTCCTTGAGCCCCAGGCAGCGCTGGCATTTCCAGAGGAGCAGAGTGCCCTGGGGATGGAATCACTTCCCATGGCCTCCGACCAGCACAGATATGCCACAGAGCCATGGCCAGGGGTGAGCCATGCTGGAACTGAAGATGGGCCCAGTGGTTGCTGTCTCCCCTTGTCCCTGCCACGATAGGAGTGTTCACACACTGAGGATGGGGAAGTCATTCTGGCTTGTACACAATTTAACTCGGGCTTTATGCCAACAAACTAGAGAGTTTGTGGCCTTTTAAATGGTCATCATATATTTGCTTTAACCATGAAAGAGAAGAATGCATTTAAAAATCAAAACGGAATAACTGTGGGGTCTTCTGTAGTGGCTCAGTGGTAAAGAATCCCCCTGCCAATGCAGGAGACATGGGTTCCATCCCTGATCGAGGAAGATCCCACATGCCGTGAAGCAACTAAGCTCGTGTACTGTAACCATTGAGCCTGTGCTCTAGAGTCTGGAAGTTGCAACTACTGAAGCCCATACACCTAGAGCCCGTGCTCCACAACAAGAGAGGCTGCAGCGATGAGAAGCCCATGCACACCACAACCAGAGAGTAGGCCCCACAGATGGGAACCAGAGAAAAGCCCGAACAGCAATGAAGACCCAGCACAGCCAACAATAAATAAATACGTACATATTTAATGGAGTAACTGTAGTTACTCCTGTGTGTGGCTGGTGGTCATTGTGGATGTGGGTTCAAGACACATTCCTGCTTCCCCAAGAACTTGAACTTTGAATTGTATCAAAGGACACCACTAGCCGCTCTCAAAACAGTACCTGTGGCCAGCTGCCTGCGGCCACCTCATGATCTCAAGGTCCCTCCCAGGCTCTGCAACCATTTCAGACCCCACCCCATCCTTCCTGAACAAGCACCCTTGCTTCTTCCCAGCTCCAAGTGTAATTCTTGAAAAACAGCTTGCATTATCTGATTTTTTACGGTTTTTGCCTTTACAAGTGTTAGTCAGTGAGTCATGTCTGACTCTTTGTGACCCCATGGACTGTTGCCTGCCAGGCTTCTATGTCCATGGAATCCCCCAGGCAAGAATACTGGAGTGGGTGCTATTTCCTTCTCCAGGGATCGAACCCCGGTCTCCTGCATTACAGGCAGATTCTTTATTACAAGCCACCCCCATTTTGTATTCAGGTACAATATAGTTCAAGTCTTCTTGAATCTGTGTCTCCTAGGCTAGAGGTCCCTGTTTGGCTCAAACTAAGCTCTGTTCTATTCCTTTGATTGACTGTTACTGATTATTTCTGTTGATACCCACAGGTTTGGACAGAGGCCCCCAGGAAAGCGGGAAGTGAGGAGAACTGGGTGTGAGCTTTCACACTGTGGATAGGCTTGGGGTGTGTGTGTGTAGGGGGTGAATTTACGGTTGGGGGAGGAGAAACGGGACAAACCTCACCTTCCAACCCCTGGGGACCAGTGGCTGAAAGAGGCTTCCCTGACAGCCTTGTGGTTTAGGACTCTGCTCTTACAGAGGGCCTGGGTTCAATCCCTGGTCAGGGAATTAAGACCTTGCAAGCCAAGCTGGCGTAGCCCCCTCCCCCCAAAAAGCCAGAATGTTGGAGACACATAGGATGTTGCCTTTGCCCGAATCTGGACTGGTTATGGTTAAAAAAAGAAGGAAAGTGTGAGTAGAATGTAGTTTCTACAGCAGATGTGTATAAACCAGCATGTACGAAATTGGACGGGACTGGGGAAACTGATTGTGACGGAGCTGGTCTGGGGACACGGGCAGGAGGGTGGCAGTGACAGGGGACATTGTGTACACACGTGGAGCAGCAGGGGACCACTGCTCCAAATGTCAGGTGCCCACCTTCCCCGTCCTTCCCCCACTGCCTGGAGCCTCGAGGGGCTCTCTCTCTGTTCTCCTTTAACCACAGTTTTCACTCTGACAGAACTCTGGTTCTCAGGCTCATTTTCTTCTGTCTTATGATCAGGACCCTGAAATGGAGTGAGTGATTAAAAAAAAAAATTGATGAGAATTAACTTGACATTAGCCTTGTCTTTAGCATTCAGTCCCCTAGGCGGCAGCTGGCTCCTGGACTTGCCCATCACGGTTCCTGGGTGATTTGGACCTTGTGATTGTCTATCTCTCTGTCCTCCAAAAATCACCCCATGTTCCCTCTCCCTCTGACTTAGGTTGGGAGGAGAGAAGAGGCGAGAGAGAGGATGGTGTGTGAAGGGAGCCGAGTTCCTGGCATCTCTCTTTAAAATTGAGAGGAATGCTCGCATTAACTTGTGACATGGAAGTATTTATGCTAATTAGGATATTAAAATTCATGGCTAGTAACAACTTCTTTGTTTATTGCTGAAAGCTAGACATAATGTGAGAAGACCTTTCAGGCATGTTTATAATTCTGTTTTGGGCGGTCCGTGTTACAGATGAGTGAGGCAAACCAGTGAGGTCAGCTGATCTCCTTTTTTATCTTTCCTTTTTTAAAAAGTAAAAGCTGGAGAAATGAGGCTTGTTTAGATCATATGTGTTTCTCTGGAAAATATCTTCATTGTTCAGGGTGAGAAGTTGAAGGGTTATTTTTGTGCATCTCTGTTTTTAGCTGCAGATCAACACTGCTGGCTCACGGTGAAAGCCCCTTTGTGTGAAACATCCCTTTCTGCATCAGTCCCTTGGGCATAGCACGTGCCAAACCATCAAACCTCGTAGGCTGGCGGATTATCTGTGGAGAGGAAACATCTTGATACCTCTCTGAGATGTGTTATGTCAGAGAAAGTGTGTCACAGATGCCCCTGCAAGGGCTGTGATGCCAGGGGCCAGGCCCTCCAACTCACCTGCCCAGGGACTGTTAGCTATCACCTCTCATTAACCAACTGTGTACACTTGGCTGCCATCTTCTCAAAGACGCTTACGCAGTGGTACTTTGCAACGACGTCAATTCTTTTCCTGTCTGACCTAGAAGATTACAGTGACTCAATGCTGGCTGGTCAACCTTAAAGATTAAATCGAGGACATTGGCTTAATGATTTTAACAGTTATTGTAAAGGATTTCCCAAGTAGGAGAATCACAGTATCAAACATGGTTGGGAATTTTATTCGGTCTTAAAGAGAAAGTAAGCAGCACAGTGAAGGCAGATTTGTATGATTGTATTTTTTAATGAATGAGCTTCACATTAAAAAAATCTAAACAGAAATGAGGAGATAAGAGTCTTAGGAACGGTCAACATGTGCTACACTCATAAAATGCTCCACTATGTGAATTAATATCTGATTGTATGTTGATAATTATGCAAGAATCTTTACTATTCTATGGTGATCATTATTTTCTGAGTTGAATTCCTTTAGGTAAAACTTTTACTTGCTCTAGTTCAGCATTTTCAAATATTCATATGCTTAAGAATCTCTGGGGAGCTGGGTCATAATGCAGGTCCTGGGGCTGTGTCCTCAGACCTCGGTGGGTCTGGGCAACTGGCTGCCCATCCTGGGCTACCTTGCCCAGGTGTATCTGGACACTGGGTGTAGCACCCAGGTCAAATGGAAGGAGTAGGGTGAAAAGGAGCCTCCTCCTTGCATTGGAGAAGGAAATGGCAACCCCCTCCAATATTCTTGCCTGGAGAATCTCAGGGATGGGGGAGCCTGGTGGGCTGCCGTCTGTGGGGTCGCACAGAGTCGGACACAACTGAAGCGACTTAGCAGCAGCAGCAACAGCAGCAGCAGCAGCCTTGCTTCACAGAGTGTGATTTCCCTCAAATTTACCAAAGTCTTATCTTTTCTCTTTAAGGAGAATCAGCTCAAATGATTTTAACAATGATTTTTACGGGCATAGACTCTGTGGATGAACAAGAAAATTAAGACAAGTGTTGACAACCCAGAAGCTCCTCTTCCTTTGGGATTTATTTTCCCTGTTGCTTTTCTGGAAGGCAGCAATCACCCGAGGCTTCTTGGGAGCTCTATGGTTTCCATCCTCTGCCTTCCTTTTCTTTAAATCAATGTAAAACACAATAGATTTTCTTTATTTGCCCTTTCTCAAGTGGAGACTGAGCCTGACACTTGGCAACATGGAGTCGTACAAAAGAAACAGCCCAGCTGATCCCAGACCTTAGGACGGTCACAGATGTCGTAGCGTTCAAAAAGCACTCCTATGCTGCAGCTGAAATGCATGCCCTGACTATTTCCAAACAGCCAACTCCTGCCCATGGCTTTACGGTCTATGCCCCTTCCTCCACGAAGCTTTCCATGATCTTCCACTCCCACGGGAGAGATGTCACAGTGTCCTGAGTAAAAGCACAGACTCTGGAGCCAGACATACTGTGTTCAGGTCTCAAACGCCATTTGGCATCTGCGCAACCATGGGCAAGTCGCTCAGCCTCTCTGTGCCTGCATCTCCACCCCTATAAAACGGGGCTATGAAGAGCACACTTCACAGCTCCATTAATTAAATGTGTCAGTGCATGTGAAGCTCCTCTAAGAATGCCTCGCTTACATAATTTAATGTGTGAAAGTATTACCCTCCTGACCTATTTTACTTTTCACAGAATTATCCCAAAGCTCTTTAATGAGTGCCTTCCTTTTTAAAATTTATTTTTAAAATTTTTATTGGAGTATAATTGCCCTAAATGCTGTGTATGTTGTGTTAGTTTCTACTATACAGCACAGTTAATCAGCCATGAGTATACATATATCCCCTGATTTTTGGATTTCCTTCCCGTTTAGGTCACCACACAGAGTACTGAGTATAGAGTTCGCTGTGCTCTGTTCTCAGTAGTTATCTATTTTATACATCGTCCTGAATACATGTCAGTCCCAATCTCTGTACTTTCTGAGTTCCAAACCAACTACCTACAGGTTTTGGTTACCCTATAGGATCCATAAACTTGATTTAGACAAACTGATGGAGTAGAACAGACAGCCCAGAAACAAACCTTTGTGTTTATGGTCAGATATTCTTTGATGAGGCCACAAAGACCATTCATCTGTGAAATGATGATCTTTCTGATGAATGGTGATCAGAAACCTGGCTGTCTTCATGCAAAAGAATGCAGTTGGACCCTTTTCTTACATAGAATAAAAAATTAACTTAAAAAAAATATCTAAACATAAGACCACAAACTATAAAACTTCTGGAAGAAAACATAGGGGACATCTTAATAACATTGGATTTGCCAGTGATTTCTTAGATATGGCACCAAAAAAAATGGGTGTTTGGACAAATAGACAAATGGGACCACATCAAACTTAAAAACTTTTGTGCACGAAAGGACACTAAACAGAGGGAAAGGCTGCCTACGGAGTGGGAGAAATATTTGTGTTGAACCAGTGCAAGTGGAGGGCTGAGAGACACAGTAAGTGTGTCTACTTGGGGTTAGCATGGAGTACACAAGAGAAAGGCTTTGGTGCATGTGAA
The DNA here is from genome assembly GCF_055505025.1 of Bos grunniens. NCBI lineage: Eukaryota > Metazoa > Chordata > Mammalia > Artiodactyla > Bovidae > Bos > Bos grunniens. Next base: position 60,306,193 of record NC_141178.1, on the reverse strand, counting down.
GGTCACTGGTCACGGTGAGGGTAAGAAAAGTTCCTAAGGGAGAGACCAGTCTTATCTCACTGATGCACCTGTCTCCTGGGCTGAGTGTCACAGCTTGTTTGTGGAACTGTTGAGGCAGCAGGACAGTATGAAGTTCAAGTGTTGACAGTGTAATTTGCAAATCATATATCCTACAAGAAGTTAATATCCAGAATATATAAAGAATTCCTACAATTCAAAAGCAAACAAAATCAAACAACCTGATTTTAAAAATGGTCAAAAGACTTGAATAGAAGTTTTTCCAAAGAAGATAAACAAATGGCCAAAAGACATTTGAAAAGATGCTCAACATCACTGATCAACAGAAAAATGCAAATAAAACCACAGTGAGATATTGCTGCACACTAACTAGAATGACTACTATCAAACACACACACACACACACAAATAGCAAGTGTTAGTAAGGATGTGAAGAACTGGGAAAGCCAACTTGTCCACTGTTTGTGGATTGTAAAATGGTGCAACCTCTATGGAAAACAGTGTGGCAGTTCCTCCAAATGTTAAACAGAATCACCATATGAACCAGCAATCTTATTTCTGGGCACTTACCCAAAGTAATTGATAGTAGTCTAGGAGATATTTGCATAGCCAGGTTCATAGCAACACTTTTCATAATGCCAAGAGGTGGAAGCAACCCAAATGTTTATCGATGGATGAACAGATAAATGAAGGTGGTATGTCCATACAATGGAATATAAGTCAGCCTTGAAAAGGATGGAAATTCTCTTGCATGCTACCACACGGATGAAACTTGGGGACATTATGCTGTGTGAAATGTCAGTCACAGAAAGACAAATACTGTACAGTTTCACTCCTAGGAGGTACTTAGAGTATCAGATTCACAGAGTAGAGTGGTGGTTGCTAAGGGATGGGGGTGGGAGTGGAGGAATTTTTGTCTAATGAATAGTCTTGCTTTTGCAAGATGAGAGAGTTCTGGAGATGGATGGTGATGATGGTGGTACAACAAGGTGAATGTACCTAACACCACTGAGTTATATACTTAAAATTGATTGTTAATACTTTGGTCACCTGATGAGTAGAGCAGACTCATTGGAAAAGACCCCAGTGCTAGGAAAGATTGAGGGCAAGAGGACAAGGGGGCAACAGAGAATGAGATGGTTGGATGGCATCACTGACTCAATGGACATCAGTTTGAGCAAACTCAAGGAGACAGTGAAGGACAGGGAAGCCTGGCGTGCTGCAGTTCACAGGGTTGCAAAGAGTCGGACATGGCAGCAAATGAACAGCAACAGCCATGTTACAAAAAAAACAGGTGCATCATTTTCTCCTTGTGACCCCCTTTTACCATGGATTATGGGGATTCTTTGTTGCAAGTCAGCAAAACTAACTCTAAATAATGTCAGTAGAAAAGGAATCGACTGCCCACACAGTGTGTTTAACTGGAAGATGCCCAGTTTTTCATCTCCTAACACATCACATCAGAAACCACCTCATGATGGATACGTCTGTAGTGGATGAGGTAGGCGCTGCCCACATCCTCTGTCTTCATCTCTCAAGGGCTGACAGAGGGCAGCTGTCAGCTGGGCTTTCCCGGAGGGAGCTGCCTGACCCCAGGCTGCCCCCCACGCTCAGTGACTAGTCCACGTGGGGTTCCAACCTCTGCTCCCCACCTGCACACTGGGCAGTTCTGCAGGTCCACCTGCCCCTGGGCTCCCTGTGGGGGTGCTGAGCCTCCTGGGCCCTCACCTGCTCACCACTATTGTTCTGGGGAGCCCTCCCCCATCAACCTTCTGCACTCACATCTCCTCAGAGGCTTTTTTCCCGGGGACCTGGCCTGAGACAACACGTCACCAGTTGATTAAGTGTCTCTTTTTCTTTCTTAATGTTCCATAAAATGAAGGTGTGACTTACCACCGATGGCGTCCTAGATTCCTTAAAATTAGCTGGGAGTCAGCCAAGTTCGAGAGTGGGGGGGAGGGGAGGGAGGTGGAGAAACAGGCAGCAGCTGGTGAAGACCGGGTCTCAAAGGGACCTGGGCACCCTGCTACTGAGATGGTTTTGTCATGAAGGAAAGTCACCTGAGCAGACCTGGTTTTGGAAAGTTGTGGCTGATTGAGGGGGCATTAGAGGGTGAGAAAGCACAAGGTCTGGGTCAGAGGAAGCAGAACCAGCAGCTGAAGAGTCCACTGCAGAGGCTGGTGAGGAGTGGGTTCACGCAAGGTCCTTGTGTGTGCTCAGTTGCTCCATGGACTGTAGCCCGCCAGGCTCCTCTGTCCGTAGGATTTTCAGGCAAGAATACTGGAGGGGGTTGCCACTTCCTACTCCAGGGGATCTTCCTGACCCAAGGATCGAATCCGCGCCTCTTGTGAATCCTGCATTGACAGGTGGACTCTTTACCACTAGCACCATCTGGGAAGCCCTCACAAGGTCCTTAGGGAGGTGGAATTTGAGATTTTGTGATGTTAATGGCCATGCAGATTTCTGGAAGGACTCTCTGGCTTGGCTTGGAGACCACATCTCAACAAGCTCACAATGTGACTGCCCACAGGGTGCCCCATAATTGTGTATGCCACTGACAAAGGAAAACATGTTCCCAATTCAACTGTGAATTTGAATCCCAATCTCAGGTGTGTCAAAAAGCAACAAAGTGTGCATTTTAGACTTGGAAAGACACAGTACTCTCTCTCAAGTTGGTTGAAGCTGCCCACTCTGGGAAGTCTTCCTGCCTCCCTAAGACCGAGTGAGATGCCCCCTGGATGTTTTCATGGCAAGCGGTGCTCAGTCTTGTGTTACTCCTGTCATCCTCTTAATGCTATTTTGGACTTCATGAGAAGACATCTGTAAAAGCCTAACCTGTGATCAGCTCTCTTCTGGGCTCAGGAATCAGTAAGTGGATACAGGAGGGAATCCGATCGGATCGCCCACCGTTGTCTTGTGATCTCTTGTCCACTTGACTGTGGACTCCTTGGCAGAGCATCATTGCAGCCCAGCGGCTGGTACCATGCCCGACACATGTTGGGCACAATAAATGTTTGTTGTGAGAGCGATGAATCCCTTAAAGGTCATTTCTCTTGCAGCAGCTGGTACAGGAATCCATCCTGGACAAGACCTTTATCTGTTCACCATTCTCCAAGTTATTCTTGATTTTGTCTTTGCTTGGTGATCACCATAGTCTTGAACACTCACTCCTTTTTCCCTATAATCCTAACCATACTAATGCCCTGGCATGCCTAACCTCCCCCATTATCCATCTTCCCCACCAGCTGGTTCATTTGTTACAGCTGATACAGACACATCACAATCACCCAAAACCCACAGTTCGCATTGGGATTTGCTTTGGCAGTGTATGTTCTGTGGTTGTGGACAAATGTCTCAGGACATACATGTATTGTAACAATATCATTCAGAGTATTTTCACTATGCTTAAAATCCTCTGTGCTCACCTATTCATCCCTTTCTACTCACCCCTAAACCCCTGAAAAACAAATATCTTTTTACTGTCTTCATAATTTTATCTATTTAAGAATGCCATGTAGTTGGAATCATACAGTATGTAGCCTTTTCAGGTTGGCTTCTTTTACCTATGCTATGCCATGTCACTTCAGTCGTGTCTGACTCTTTTGCAACCCCATGGACTATAGCTTGCCAGGCTCCTCTATCTATGGGATTCTCCAGGCAAGAATACTGAAATGGGTTGCCATGTCCTCCTCCAGGGGATCTTCCCAACCCAAGGAACAAACCCATGTCTAATTATGTCTCCTGTATTGGCAGCAGAGTTCTTTACCACTATCACCACCTGGGAAGCCCTCTTTTACTTAGTAATAGGCATGTAAGTTTTCCTCCATTCTTTTCTTGGTTTGAGAGCTCATTTATTTATATGTTTTAAAATGCTGAATAATATTCCATTTCCCGGATGAACCACCATTTATTATTCATCCATTCACCTATTGTGGGGTATCCTGGCTTCTTCCAAGTTTTAGCAATTATGAATAAAGCTGCTACAATTATCCACATTCTTACAGATCAGCTCAGTTCATGGTTATTTCTTCTTCCATGCCCTCAACTCCACTCCTCTGTCCCACTGCACAGGCCGAGCCCAAATAGAAACTCGAGGGCAAAGAAACCTGCTGAAGCCATCTTATGGCACAAAGCAGAGAGTCTGATAACAATCTCGAGGGGAGGTTGGTGTCATAAAGAAAACATGGAGCACCCTCTTTTCCTCTAAGGGCTTCCCATCTACATAAGACATTGCAAAAATCGTGAAACCCAGGTAACACATGAGCTGTAAAGTTAATTGATGTGAGATTTAGTCAAAGAAGAAATGACTGTGAGCTGAGCTGATGAGTGAGAATATGGGAGAGACGAGAGTGGACCTGGGGGCTGGCCTTTCTAATTCTGTGTTGCGGTGGCTACATGCACCAGGTCACCCCTTCTCTCCCTCCAGGTGCTACAGCAGCTCATCTCTCCCCCTTGGAAGGCTTTCTCCAGCCCTTTTCTTCCTAGCTCACACTGGGTGCCACCCACCCACAGTTCAGTTCTCAGCTTCAAGGCCCATTTCTCTGGGGTACTCTCTGACCACCTGGGACTTGCTAAGGATGGTTCCCCCTTCCTATGATAACTGAACAGATGCCAGGCAAAGTATTTGCATCTTTATTCAATTCAAACAGATCTGCACCCTACAGTATGAAACATTCACTGTATTCACGCAGTTTCAGGCAGTGTGGAGTAATTCTGGGGACACTGATACTCAACTCTTGGCAAACGATGCTGGGTGCCATGGATGGCCTGGCACGGACCGAGTTTTCTGGACCAAAGAGGCATGTGCAGCACATGGTTCTAGCATCCCTGCCTGCCCCATCTTACTCAGGATGCTGGGTCGCCATCAGTCTGGTCTCTTGTGGATGGTGGGCTCTGGGCAGCAGGTCTGGTTGCCTCACTCCAGCACCCGGAACCTGATGTGGACACAGCAGCAGGTGTACAGGGAGGGAAGCCCACCAGGGAAACGTGTACATGTGTGTCTGTGTGCGTGGATGTGTGTGCATGTGTGTGGGAGCATGTGTGCCCATAGGGACAGGTCCAGTTCAGGTCTGTCCCTCCGGAGAGAGAAGCACAGCTGGCAGGGTCCCTGTCGGTGGCTGTGGACAGTGAGCAGGGACTGCAGCCCCAAAGGTCAAAGCTTTAAAGGGCTCGCACCTTGGTCCTTGCAGAGCCCTGAGTGCTGCTTGGGAACCAGCAGCGGCAGCAGCGGCGGCATCACCGAGCTTGCAGCAGAGACCTTCGGGCTCCACCCCAGACCTGCTGGAGCATCTCCACACACTCCCCCAGAGACTGGCGCGCACCTCTGAGTGGGAGACTCAAGGCCTCCCCAGTTCCAACTTAACGTTTTGTCCAATCACTCCTGACTTCAACCCTCCCAACATTTTCAAATGATGAACTTTTCATTGATGCTGTTGTTTAGCTGCTCAGTTGTGTCCACTGTTTTGTGACTCCAGGGACTGTAAGTTCGCCAGGTTCCTCTGTCCATGCGGATTTTCCAGGCAAGAATACTGGAGTGGGTTGCCATTCCCTTCTCCGGGGGATCTTCCCGACCCAGGGATCGAACCCAGGACTCCTGCATAGCAGGCAGATTCTTTACTGTCCAAGCCAACAGAACTTTAAATCAGTTTTAAGAAAGTAAATGCCTGCTTATGAGCTCCTTGAGGGTGGGTCTGCTTCCTGTAATCAACCCGCAACCCTGGAAATGAGCGTTAGTCCTGTTCCTGGCACAAACTGGTAGCTGGCACACAGCAGTGTAGTACAGCCTTGGTTTATTTTCATTATATCCCTCCTAGGTATGTGTGAGTTGGGGGGATAATGACCAAGTGTCCATGCTCTTTTTTTTTTAAGATCTTTTTTTATGTGGACCATTTTTTAAAAGTCTTTATTGTATTTGTTATGGCTTCCCAGGTGGCTCAGAATCCTCCTGCCAATGCAGGAAACGTGGGTTCGATCCCTGGGTTGGGAAGATCCGTTAGAGGAGGAAATTGCAACCCACTCCAGTATTCTTGCCTGGAAAATTCCATGGACAGAGGCGCCTGGAAGGCTACAGTCCATGGAGCCACTAAAGAGTGGGACACGACTGAGTGACTAACCAACAGCAACTTGAGGGTTGAGCGGAGTCAGACAAGCCTTTCTGGAGGGATCACCTTGAAAGATGACTTGGTATTCAACCAGCAGAGAGGGACAGAGAAGTCTTGTATTAGTTTACTATTATCATTTCATTTGTTCTGGAAACTGATAGTTGGAATTACTTTAGTTTAGATTTTGAGATTGAATCTGTAATGTCAAACCTCAAGCTTTTGGAAAATTCATTTACTTCATATAAAAATGTAACTTTCTGGTTAAAAGAAGAAGAAAACATAAGAAGTTGCCTTTTGAGTCGTGCTGTTTAGTAGAACTTTCTGTTCTGATGGATACCCGTGCAGTTTCCTATGGTAGCCACTAGCCACGCATGGCTGCTGGGCACTGTTAATACAGCCAGCACAACTGAGAAACACAGTTCTAAGTCACATTACATTTTAATTAATTTAAGCATAAATAGCCCAAATATGTGTCTATAGTATTGAGCAGTGAAGCCTTGGGACACTAACACAAATATACTGATTTCGGGGGGGAAATGGATTAAAAAGAGACAAAATATAATTTCTTTGAAATACTGAAGGGTTTTCATATCAAGGAAAATATGACCTGGAAAAATATTATTCTCTCCCCAAGGTGTTTTGCCTAGGTGCTTGGAATCCTTCCAAATTTTGTGGGAAAGATTGTTCTGTGAACAACCTGTGTACAATTGGGAAAGACTGTTCCGTGAACAACCTGTGTACAATTGGGAGGTGCCTCTTACACTGGACACTTTTGTTTATCTTCCACTGAGATATTTAATTTTATTTGCTCATATGTGTTATATCCCTAGAAAAAGAATCCCAGGATTTTCCCTCCTGTGGGTTTTTTTTTTTTTTTTTTTTTGAACTTTTATGTTTTGGTCACACTGTGAGGCATGTGAGATCTTAATGCCCCCAACAGGGATCAAACTGCATCCCCTGCATTGGAAGTGCAGAGCCTTAACCACCTGGAGTCCCCTTGCTGTGTATTTTCGATTTGCTTCTTTACGGTCCATGATATCAGCTGGGGTTGTTAGTACAGTGAAACCACACTGAAGAGATGCAAGCAGGTTTTCTACCATTCTTCTAGATCTTTAAGCATCAAATCTGGGGCTGATCTTGCCACATTGTGTAACCCGCCTGTGAGGACCCCAGCGACTTCCCCAGCTCTGCAATCATCAGTGATTTCTAATTTAACCGTGTCACCACGTTTCACCATCACAGAAACCAGAAGACGGCTGTGGAGCATGGCCTGATAAGCTGGCATCTGCCTTTCTTTTAGCTGAAGGTGCCATGAGATCATCTTTCCTTCTCCCTGTGAACTTCCCCCATCTTCATGGCTATTGTGCAGGGTCTTATTTCCATGGCTATCTGACCCTGGTTTCCCAGCTGGGATGCAGCTGGAGTTGAACAATGGACGTGCCCGGCTCTGTTAGCTCTGCATCTTCATACAATGTCCCCATTGGATGGACCTACCTTTGGTGTGTGGGAATCTGCTAGGAGGAAACTTTTTACCAGGTGCTGCCTAACTGTTGAGAGACCACCATGCACATCACCTCTGTTAACAACACATCTTTCCAAACACTACATTTCCAATATCTAAATTAAAAAAAAAAAATTTACTTATTTGGCCGTACTAGGTCAAATAAGTTCTAGGATCTTAGTTCCCTGACCAAGGGTTGAACCCTGGCCCCCTGCTTTGGGAACTTGGGGTCTTAGCCACTGGACCCCCAGAGAAGTCCTCCAATTTCTAAAATTTTAATTTACTGGAACTACAGTTGGTGAAGCAATATTTCCATAAAATAAGAGAATTTGACCAGTGCTCTATTTTCTTTGCCTATTTTGTAACCTCTATTTAAAGTAGTCTTTGATACATTTTTCACTTTACATTTACTAACTGAAATGTAGCTAGCTGTATCCAGTAAAGGACTTTAAGATTTTATAATTTTGTAAAGAAAACAAGCACTTTGATAGACATGATTATGACTACATTACATCAAATGATAAGGCTTGACTTTGGCAAAGAAACAATTTTCCCCCAAAGTGGGAAATTTCTAATAAATAGTTTGCAAGAAACCAAAACTGTGAATTTATATATAAGGATTCTGTTGGAATGAATCTCAATTATTTTACTTACCAGTTGAGAAAAAAGGTACCAGAGTAAGGAGGTTATTTTTTTATTTTTTATTTTAATAAAAAATTTGAAGTATAGTTGCTGTATAATATTATATGTTACAGGTGTACAATATAGTGATTCACAATTTTTAAAGTTTAAACTCCATTTACAGTCATAAAATATTGGCTATGTTCCCCATGTTGTACAGTATATCCATGCAGCTTTTTTTATACCTAATAGCTTGTACCTCTTACTCACCTACCCCTAAATTGCCCCTCCCCTTTTCCCTCTCCCCACTGGTAACCACTAGTTTGTTCTCTAGATCTGTGAGTTTGCTTCTTTTTAATTATAGTCACTACTTCGTTGCATTATTTTAGATTCCACATATAAGTGACAAGGGAAGAGGTATTTATTTATTTATTAGGCTTCACCATGCGGTTTGTGGCATCTTAGATCACTGACCAGGGATTGAACCTGGGCCCCCCAGCAGTGAAAGCGCCAAGTTCTAACCACTGGATTACCAGGGAATTCCCTCAGTTCGGTTCAGTCGTTTAGTCATGTCCACCTCTTTGCGACCCAGTGAACTGCAGCATGCCAGGCTTCGCTGTCCATCACTAACTCCCGGAGCTTCCTCAAACTCATGTCCATTGAGTTGGTGATGCCATTCAACCATCTCATAGTCTGGCGTCCCCTTCTCCTCCCGCCTTCAATCTTTCCCAGCATCAGGGTCTTTTCCAATCAGTCAGTTATTCGCATCAGGTGGCCAAAGTACTGGAGTTTCAGCTTCAGCATCAGTCCTTCCAATAAATATTCAGGACTGATTTCCTTTGGGATTGACTGGTTTGATCTCCTTGCTGTCCAAGGGACTCTCAAGAGTCTTCTCCAATACCACAGTTCAAAAGCATCAACTTAGCTTTCTTTATAGTCCAACTCTCACATCCATACATGACTAGTGGAAAAACCACAACTTTGAATAGGCGGACCTTCATTGGCAAAGTAATGCATCTGCTTTTTAATATGCTGTCTAGTTTGGCCATAGCTTTTCTTCCAAGGAGCAAGCGTCTTTTAATTTCATGGCTGCAGTCACCATCTGCAGTGATTTTGGAGCCTCCCAAAATAAAGTCTATCACTGTTTTCATTGTTTCCCCATGTATTTGCCATGAAGGAATGGGACTGGATGCCATGATCTTCGTTTTTTTGAATGTTGAGTTTTACGCCAGCTTTTTCACTCTCCTCTTTTGCTTTCATCAAGAGGCTCCTTAGTTCCTCTTCACTTTCTGCCATAAGGGTGGTGTCATCTGTACATCTTAGGTTATTGATATTTCTCCCAGCAATCTTGATTCCAGCTTGTGCTTCATCCAGCCTGGCATTTCTCATGATGTACTCTGCATATAAGTTAAATAAGCAGGGTGATAATATACAGCCTTGATGTCCTCCTTTCCCAATTTGGAATCAGTCTCTTGTTCTATGTCCAGTTCTGTTACTTCTTGACCTGCATGCAGATTTCTCAGGAGGCAGGTAAGGTAGCCTGGTATTCCCATCTCTTGAAGAATTTTCCACAGTTTGTTGTGATCTACACAGTCAAAGGCTTTGGTGTAGTCAATAAAGCAGAAGTAGATTTTTTTCTGGAGTTCTCTTGCTTTTTCTGTGATCCAGCAGATGTTGGCAACTTGATCTCTGGTTCCTCTGCCTTTTCTAAATCCCCTTGAACATCTGGAAGTTCTCAGTTCACGTACTGTTGAAGCCTGGCTTGGAGAATTTTGAGCAATACTTTGCTAGTGTCTGAGGTGAGTGCAATTGTGTGGTAGTTTGAACATTCTTTAGCATTGCCCTTCTTTGGGATTGAGAAATGAAAACTGACCTTTTCCAATCGTGTGGCCACTGTTGAGCTTTCCAAATTTGCTGGCATATTGAGTGCAGCACTTTAACAGCATCGTCTTTTAGGATTTGAAATAGCTCAAAAGGAATTCCATCACCTCCACTAGCTTTGTTTGTAGTGATGCTTCCTAAGACCCACTTGACTTCTCACTCCAGGATGTCTGGCTCTTGGTGAGTTATCACACCATCGTGGTTATCTGAGTCATGAAGATCTTTTTTGTATAGTTCTTCTGTGTATTTTGCCACCTCTTCTTTATATCTTCTGCTTCTGTTAGGTCCATATTATTTGTATCCTTTATTGCGCCCATCTTTGCAAGAAATGTTCCCTTGATATCTCCAATTTTCTTGAAGACATCTCCAGTCTTTCCCATTCTGTTGTTTTCCTCTACTTCTTTACAATGCTCGCTGAGGAAGGCTTTATTATCTCTCCTTGTTATTCTTTGGAAATCTGCATTCAGATGGATATATCTTTCCTTTTTTTCTTTTCCTTTATCTTTTCTTCTTTTCTCAGCTATTTGTAAGGCCTACTCAGACAACCATTTTGCCTTTTTGGGTTTCTTTTTCTTGGGAATGATTTTGATCACTGCCTTCTGTACAATGTCACGAACCTCCATCCATAGTTCTTCAGGCACTCTGTCTATCAGATCTAATCCCTTGAATCTATTTCTCACTTCCACTGTATAATCGTAAGGGATTTGACTTAGGTCATACCTGAATGGTCTAGTGGTTTTCCCTACTTTCTTCAATTTAAACCTGAATTTGGCAATAAGGAGTTCATAAATTCCCTGAAAAGAGGTTATTTTAAAAAGTGGAATTCCAATTGCATCATTGTGAAGTCAAAGAGGAAAACTGTTCCCACTGAAAAACTCTGTGTTTGTACACATCAAAAGGCTAGACTTTAAAGTTTTCTGTCTGTTCTCCAAGTTTCTAGGGTTCAGGTCAATCATTACACCAGGTCAATGTACAGAGTAACAGAGCTCTCATCTTCCAGCTCCTGTACAATTAGTCCTGGGGCTTTGCCATTGCCCAGCACTACTGTCTCTAAAGACTTCAGGTGCTACCCGTCCTGCTCAGGAACCACCCCCCCCCCCACCTCCTCCCACATCTCTGAGCTTCAGCGGGGTCATTTTATAGCTGAGCCACATATGATCCATGTGTATTTTTGAACAGACAATTAGGGAAAGATACACATCTCATGCTAATTCACTGGCTGCAGATTTCTGATTCCAGGCATGTGTTTGTCTGCAACCTGGGCTGTCTTGGGATCATAAGGAATGACACTGGTTACCTGTAACAGATTGAGAACTCAGGTAGACAAAGGTCACAGACTAAGAAGCTGGCATGCCAAACACAGGTAATGCCAGTCATGGTTCTAAATGGTTAGCATATATTAATTTAATCAATCTTTCCAGCAAGCCTATGGGACAGCTACCATCACTTTTCTCACTCTATAGACAGAGTGTGTGTGTGACAAAGTAATGTGTCACCACTCACAGCCCCAGCGCTGCAGGACTGGACTTGAACCCAGGCAGTTTGCCAGCTGCTCTCACCCCTGCACTCTGCACTCTAGCATCTCTCTGGAGGGCAAAGCACTGGGGTTTAGAGTATCTCCATTATGCCAGGTGATTATCTAAGAGTCATTTTCAAGCTTTTCTTTGGTTTCACAATTTGGCCCACATCACCCATGTTGGCCCCAGGTCTGCAGGCTGCAGAGACGTGCACCTCTGAGGGCTCTGGATTTAAACAGTGCTGTTCTCCTTGGTCTTCTGGTCATCGGATGATTTTTAGTTCCTTACTTATTCTCATTCACTCAGAAATGGAATTTGAAATGTGCTACGGTGCAAGATGAAAAGATGATTTTTGCAAGGTGTGGAGGCTTGCAAAAATCAACCCAGGGCTCCTGGGAACAGGGGAGCTCAGAGTACCCACCTCCACTTCTTCCCTCAACCCCCATTTGGAAAGCAAGTGCTCCCAGGAGGGTCCCAGCAGGTGTAAATTTCTGGTCCCCACTGAAGATGTTTCCTTTCCACATCATCCATCAATCAGCCTTGCCTGTCTGGAGGGACCCTCTACCTCCGAAGAGAAGGCACTCCGTTTTCACACCACCTGGCTAGAGATGAAGGCAAGATAAGGACCATTTAGGGATCAGATACCATGTGATAGACCTTTAGAACAAACATTTATGGAGGCTTATTTTGTATAAGGCAATTGCCAAAAGCAGTCTCCGCCCAGTAAAGGGTGGTAGACAGTTTAAATCCTGCTAATGAAGCTTAACAATGAGGATTAGGACTAGGCTAGGGGGGTGGGAAAGAGGCTGGCCAGAGGACAGTCAGTTTGCCTTGATTCCAAACCAATTTGGGATGTGTGGCTAAGAACCGCCCTGTGTTCTCCTGGGCAGAGATGTTCATAACCTCGTCCAGGTCTTCAACTTATCCAAACTAATGTTAATAATCTTAAGACTTCTGTTTAGAGCCTGCAAGGCACTGTGCTCAGTTCTTCTAAAGAAGTTTCCATTCTTGGCTTGGCTAATCACCACCTGTACCCTACCCCAACCCCTCCCCACCCCTGCATCAAACATTTGACAACATGGTGAGAACTCTTCGGGTTTTAAACAGTCTCCAGTGGATCCTACCTCTCCTTGAAGAAGTTGCTGGTCATTGTGGGGGAGCCGTGGCTGCGCGGGTGCAGAAGGGCCTAGAGGAGCTATCCCATGTTGAAGGTCAGGAAAGGCGGCGGTGAGGAGATACCCCTCGTCCAAGGTAAGGAGCAATGGCTGCGCTTTGCTGGAGCAGCCGTGAAGAGATACCCCACGCCCAAGGTAAGAGAAACCCACGTAAGATGGTAGGTGTTGCAAGAGGGCATCAGAGGGCAGACACACTGAAACCATACTCACAGAAAACTAGTCAATCTAATCACAATAGGACCACAGCCTTGTCTAACTCAATGAAACTAAGCCATGCCCGTGGGGCAACCCAAGATGGGTGGGTCATGGTGGAGAGATCTGACAGAATGTGGTCCACTGGAGAAGGGAATGGCAAGCCACTTCAGTATTCTTGCCTTGAGAACCCCATGAAAAGTATGAAAAGGCAAAATGATAGGATACTGAAAGAGAAACTCCCCAGGTCAGTAGGTGCCCAATATGCTACTGGAGATCAGTGGAGAAATAACTCCAGAAAGAATGAAGGGATGGAGCCAAAGCAAAAAGAATACCCAGCTGTGGATGTGACTGGTGAGAGAAGCAAGGTCCAATGCTATAAAGAGCAATATTGCATAGGAACCTGGAATGTCAGGTCCATGAATCAAGGCAAATTGGAAGTGGTCAAACAAGAGATGGCAAGAGTGAATGTCAACATTCTAGGAGTCAGCAAACTGAAATGGACTGGAATGGGTGAATTTAACTCAGATGACCATTATATCTACTACTGTGGGCAGGAATCCCTCAGAAGAAATGGAGTGGCCATCACGGTCAACAAAAGAGTCTGAAATGCAGTACTTGGATGCAATCTCAAAAACGACAGAATGATCTCTGTTCATTTCCAAGGCAAACCATTCAAAATCACAGTAATCCAAATCTATGCCCCAACCAGTAACGCTGAAGAAACTGAAGTTGAACGATTCTAGGAAGACCTACAAGACCTTTTAGAACTAACACCCAAAAAAGATGTCCTTTTCATTATAGGGGACTGGAATGCAAAAGTAGGAAGTCAAGAAACACCTGGAGTAACAGGCAAATTTGGCCTTGGAATATGGAATGAAGCAGGGCGAAGATTAATAGAGTTTTGCCAAGAGAATGCACTGGTCATAGCAAACACCCTCTTTCAACAACACAAGAGAAGACTCTACACATGGACATCACCAGATGGTCAACACCGAAATCAGATTGATTATATTCTTTGCAGCCAAAGATGGAGAAGCTCTATACAGTCAGCAAAAACAAGACCAGGAGCTGACTGTGGCTCAGACAATGAACCCCTTATTGCCAAATTCAGACTTAAATTGAAGAAAGTAGGGAAAACCACTAGACCATTCAGGTATGACCTAAATCAAATCCCTTATGATTATACAGTGGAAGTGAGAAATAGATTTAACGGCCTAGATCTGATAGATAGAGTGCCTGATGAACTATGGAATGAGGTTCATGACATTGTACAGGAGACAGGGATCAAGACCATCCCCATGGAAAGGAAATGCAAAAAAGCAAAATGGCTGTCTGGGGAGGCCTTACAAATAGCTGTGAAAAGAAGAGAAGTGCAAAGCAAAGGAGAAAAGGAAAGATATAAACATCTGAATGCAGAGTTTCAAAGAATAGCAAGAAGAGATAAGAAAGCCTTCTTCAGCAATCAATGAAAAGAAATAGAGGAAAACAACAGAATGGGAAAGACTAGGGATCTCTTCAAGAAAATCAGAGATACCAAAGGAACATTTCATGCAAAGATGGGCTCGATAAAGGACAGAAATGGTATGGACCTAACAGAAGCAGAAGATATGAAGAAGAGGTGGCAAGAATACACAGAAGAACTGTACAAAAAGGATCTTCACAACCCAGATAATCATGATGGTGTGATCACTGACCTAGAGCCAGACATCTTGGAATGTGAAGTCAAGTGGGCCTTAGAAAGGATCACTATGAACAAAGCTAGTGGAGGTGATGGAATTCCAGTTGAGCTATTCCAAATCCTGAAAGATGATGCTGTGAAAGTGCTGCACTCAATATGCCAGCAAATTTGGAAAACTCAGCAGTGGCCACAGGACTGGAAAAGGTCAGTTTTCATTCCAGTCCCCAAAAAAGGCAATGCCAAAGAATGTTCAAACTACCGCACAATTGCACTCATCTCACACTCTAGTAAAGTAATGCTCAAAATTCTCCAAGCCAGGCTTCAGCAGTATGTGAACCGTGAAATTCCTGATGTTCAAGCTGGTTTTAGAAAAGGCAGAGGAACCAGAGATCAAATTGCCAACATCCGCTGGATCATGGAAAAAGCAATAGAGTTCCAGAAAAGCATCTGTTTCTGCTTTATTGACTATGCCAAAGCCTTTGACTGTGTGGATCACAATCATCTGTGGAAAATTCTTCAAGAGATGGGAATACCAGACCACCTGATCTGCCTCTTGAGAAATCTGTATGCAGGTCAGGAAGCAACAGTTAGAACTGGACGTGGAACAACAGACTGGTTCCAAATAAGAAAAGGAGTACGTCAAGGCTGTATATTGTCACCCTGTTTATTTAACTTATATGCAGAGTACATCATGAGAAATGCTGGACTGGAAGAAACACAAGCTGGAATCAAGATTGCCGGGAGAAATATCAATAACCTCAGATATGCAGATGACACCACCCTTATGGAAAATAGTGAAGAGGAACTAAAAAACCTCTTGATGAAAGTGAAAGAGGAGAGTGAAAAAGTTGGCTTAAAGCTCAACATTCAGAAAACGAAGATCATGGCATCCGGTCCCATCACTTCATGGAAAATAGATGGGGGAACAGAGGAAACAGTGTCAGACTTTATTTTTCTGGGCTCCAAAATCACTACAGATGGTGACTGCAGCCATGAAATTAAAAGACACTTACTCCTTGGATGGAAAGTTATGACCAACCTAGATAGCATATTCAAAAGCAGAGACATTACTTTGCCAACAAAAGTTCGTCTAGTCAAGGCTATGGTTTTTCCTGTGGTCATGTATGGATGTGAGATTTGGACTGTGAAGAAGGCTGAGCGCCGAAGAATTGATGCTTTTGAACTGTGGTGTTGGAGAAGACTCTTGAGAGTCCCTTGGACTGCAAAGAGATCCAACCAGTCCATTCTGAAAGAGATCAGCCCTGGGATTTCTTTGGAAGGAATGATGTAAAGCTGAAACTCCAGTACTTTGGCCACCTCATGCAAAGAGTTGACTCATTGGAAAAGACTCTGATGCTGGGAGGGATTGGGGTCAGGAGGAGAAGGGTACGACAGAGGATGAGATGGCTGGATGGCATCACTGGCTCAATGGATTTGAGTCTGAGTGAACTCCGGGAGTTGGTGATGGACAGGGAGGCCTGGCGTGCTGCGATTCATGGGGTCGCAAAGAGTTGGACATGACCTAGCGACTGATCTGATCTGATCTGATCTGTGGCACCTAGTTCAGGAAGACAGTCCACAGGGGACCTGCCCTCTCCTGCCTCCCCTGCTCCAGGCCTGTGCACTCATTCACTTCTGCAAATATTAGGAAATGTGAACTATTAAAAACCCAGACCCGCGGCATGGTCCCTGGGATGTGACTCACTCTGGGCGCCTTGTTTCGGTGGTGGTTCCCATGGAAACCTGTCATACCTATTCCAGTCCCAGGGACCTTTCTGCCCTTCCAGCCTCCTACCCCAGCACTTGGTGAGGCATGACCATCACCACTGGCCCGAGAGGGAAACAGGGGGCTCCGGCCGCACACAGAGCAGAGGTCCCAGGTCTCAGAAGCTGATCGCTTACTTTCAGGTGGGATTTAGTTTGCCTCAGTGAGATGTTTCTTAGCTCTGTAGGGACTGGCATGCTAGCTAAATCACTTCAGTCATGTCCGACTATTTGCGATCCCATGAACTGTAGACCGCCAGGCTCCTCTGCCTATGGGATTCTCCAGGCAAGAATACTGGAAAGGGTTACCATCCCCTCCTCCAGGGGATCTTCCGCACCCAGGGATGGAAGCTGCATCTCTTTTGTCTCCTGAATTGGCAGGAGGGTTCTTTACCACTAGCGCCACCTGGCCAAAAAAGATATGCTGTCAATATGGAGTGAGTGTGTGTGTGTGTGTGTGTGTGTGTGAAATGAGAGACAATTTTCTTTTTCATGACTGCAGCTTTTTCATTTTCAACTGTTGCTGTTTGTTACTATTACTGTTGTTGTTGTTACTGTTTTGTTACTGTTTTTCTGCTGCTGCTGCTGCTAAGTCACTTCAGTCATGTCCGACTCTGTGCGACCCCATAGACGGCAGCCCACCAGGCACCCCCGTCCCTGGGATTCTCCAGGCAAGAACACTGGAGTGGGTTGCCATTTCCTTCTCCAATGCATGAAAGTGAAAAGCGAAAGTGAAGTCACGAAGTCGTGTCCAACTCTTCGAGACCCCATGGACTGCAGCCCACCAGGCTCCTCCATCCATGGGATTTTCCAGGCAAGAGTACTGGAGTGGGGTGCCAGTTTAGGTCTATTTTTTCTCAAAGCTGATGTACCATTTTCACTCCATTGTAAGGCAAAAATTGGTATTCTGAATCTGAGTAAATCCTGAAACTGCTGTCAAATAGAAGTATTTCATGTTTAATGCAAATGTTAATAGGACTTCTTTAGATGGAAATGAAATGCGGGTTTCAGTCTGTCAAATCTTAGGAATCACTGAATTGTGGAATTCCCCCCCTCCTTTTATGTTATTTAGTAAAAAAAAAAAAAGGAAGAAAACGTTTACTGACAGTGGATTTTGGAACTATCTCACCCACTTTCGAATCAATTATTCTATTTGTGATTCTTCTCTTGGAACACTTATAGTCTCTCCTGGGAGGCAGTCAGGGAACCGCAGTAGGACGTGTATATCTGTCATTCTCTTGAAAACCAAAATCAAGTCTCCTAGAAAACAGCCTTGAAACTAGAGCCAGAAATGATGATGAAATTAGCAGGTTTAAAAAAATCTTGTTATGAGTTCATAGAGGCAGAGGAGAAGACAGTTCCTCGTGGAGGGGAGTGGGTGAGCTGGACGGCTCTGGGTTTGGGTAACAGAGCCTGTCACCTTGGTCAGCTACTCACCCTTAAGCCCCTTTCTCTGTGGTCTCTCCAGGCTTTTTGTCTTTGTTACCTAAAATCCTCCTCCAAGGCTTCTTCTAGTTTCTATTTTTTTATGTGCAAAATATTCCCACATCACTTTTGGAGTCTTTTTTGGGAAGCTCTTTAAAAACATTCACCTGAATGGATACACATGTGTATGTACGGCTGAGTCCCTTCACTGTTCACCTGAAATGACCACAGCATTGTTAATCGGCTGTAGTGAAAGTGAAGTGAAGTTGCTCAGTCGTGTCCAACTCTTTGAGACCCTGTGGACTGTAGCCTACCAGGCTCCTCCATCCATGGGATTTTCCAGGCAAGAGTACTGGAGTGGGGTGCCATTTCTTTCTCCAGGGGATCTTCCCGACCCAGGGATCAAACCCACGTCTCCCATATTGTAGGCAGACGCTTTACCGTCTGAGCCACCAGGGAAGTAATCGTCTATACCCCGATACAAATTAAAAAGTTTAAAGTTTAGGAAAAAAATTCTCCTGGATTCTGGACCTTCTTCTGAGGGTGATGTCCCTTTATCTGTGATGTCATCAGAGCCTGGACAGGTGATTAATATTTTTAACATGTTTTTATTATCTTATTTTTGGATCAATATTTGAAACTGTATCTAACAAAGCCCTTTGAGTCTGGTGTTTTGTTTTGTTTGGTGTTTGGCCAGTATCAAAGTCTCTGGAAAAGAACTTATTAGTTACTCCAGTAAGCAAACAACATCCCCTATTATCCTTTGATATAAAATTTTTTTTGTTCTGGTGCTTGCTATTAACTGTGTGTTATTTCATGGTTGAAATTGTTCACACTTTTGCCACCAGAGCTATTGACTGGGCTCCTTTAGAATATTCCCATCAGTGTGGGTTTGGTGTTTTGTTTTTCAAGCGTTTCCTTCTTTCCTGATGTTATGGAATACTCCAGACTTATCTCATTTTCTCCCTGCCCCACGGCTCCTGGAAGCAGCTATTTCTCCTAGAAGCTCTAGTTCCTGGTACTGATGAGAGATGTCAGAAGCTAGGATCCAGGCATTTGTTGTGCTCGTTGGTATCAACATTTCATTGCTTATGGGTCCTTTAAGGTGAGAGAGCAGGGAAACAGCCATGTGTACACTAAGCTGTGTGTGTCCATATATCTCTAAGTATTTCTCTATGTAAGCGTCTGTACCTGTAGTGAAACTGAATGTGAGTTCATCCTGAAGTCTCCAACTTCCTTATATCACCACATTGGTTACTCCCGTGCCTTCCTCTGGTTTTTCTGTTAATGCTGGCTCCAGCAGTGAGAACTATGACCCCTTGCCTGACCTCCACTTGCTTAATTGTTCAGTTCCAGTGTACATGTATAGCAGTGTCAGTATTTTTAGCTTGCACCTCCATGTGGAACCACGTTACCAGAGGACACTACTCTATACAGTTTATTTGCCTTTTGTCTTACAGACTCCACTCATTCCAAAGTTACTTAGGTCAGTTGTTGTTACTGTTGTCTAGTCACTAAGTCGTGTTCGACTCTTTTGCGACCCCTGACCATAGCCTGCCAGGCTCCTCTGTGGAATTCTCCAGGCAAGAATACTGGAGTGGGTTGTTATTTCTTTCTCCAGGGGGTCTTCTCAACCTAGGGCTTGAACTTGCATCTCCCGTATTGGTAGGCAGTGAACCACCTGGGAAACCCATTTAGGTCAGTACCTCCCCCACCAATCTCCTCAGCCCTTTAGAGAGATGCTTTCATTCATTTGTAATACAATTAATTATCTCATGTCCAGTTCTTTGTGACCCCATGGACTGCAGAACTCCAGGCTCCCCTGTCCTTCACTATCTCCCAGAGTTTGCTTCAATTCATGTCCATTGAGTCTGTGACTCTATCTAACCATCTCGTTCTCTGCTGCCCCCTTCTCCTCCTGCCCTCAATTTTTCCCAGCATCAGGGTCTTTTCTAATGAGTCAACTCTTCGCATCAGGTGGCCAAAGTATTGGAGCTTCAGCTTCAGTAACAGTTCCTCCAGTGAATATTCAGGGTTTATTTCCTTTAGGGTTGACTGGTTTGATCTCCTTGTAGTCTAAGGGATTCTCAAGAATCTTCTCTAACAACACAATATGAAAGCATCAATTCTTCGTAAGTAGATTGTGGTATCTCATTTTCATGGGTCTTCCACTTTTATATCAAGAATCAGTTAGTTTATTAAATTATTTATTTTGCTGAACCTCACAGCATGTGGGAATCTTAGTTCCTCAACCTGGGATTGAACCTGTGTCCCCTGAATTGCAAGCAGAAAGCCTCAACAATTGGACCACCAAGAAAGTCCCTGGGTCTTCTACTTTTAACTTTTCTGTGAGTGAATAACTAAACGACTTCACAGAGTGAGTTGAAAGCTGATATATGGTTTCTTTTTCTTAGAATTTTTGAAGAGTAATATTGAAAGTAGTCTAAAATAAAAACTTCTCTGTTATGTAAGCGCGTATGATTTGTTAAGTCACACCTTTATGGTATAAGTTTGTTTCATTAGTTCACTGCCTCTTTCTGAATTTTCTGAAAATTCTAAATAATAAATTATAAGAGAAAAAATTCAAAATAATTAACAACATTTATTGGACACTTACTATGGGCATAGAAAAAACTAATATATTAAAACAAGTTCTTGTTACCCAAGTTTTTAATCTAATAATTGTACATATTACTTGTATTGTACATTGAAAGAAGCTTGAAATAATGACTGCTGATAAAGTTGATGAAGAAGATACATTTTTTTGTTGTTAGAAATTTGGGAAGAAAACTTTTTGTTTAGCCATATATTATTGCCTTCAAAAAACACAATTGGCTTAAAGGATATCCATTTTTATATTTCATTTTATATTCTTTTTTAAAAATGTATTGCTGTTTTTTTTTTTTTTTTCTGGCCTCGCAGCACTGCATATGGGATCTTAGTTCACTGACCAGGAACTGAACCCTGGTTCCCTACATTGGGAATTGGAAGACTTAACCACTACTGAAACACCAGGGAAGTTCATATAAAGAATTTTATATTCCTTTAAGTTTTTCGTTTATTCTTAACATAGCATAATGTGAAATTAGACAAAATCTTTCTTCCAGTGGGACATTCTGGGCCGTTCTTAGCTCCAGGCCCCTGCCCTTTCCCACTGCCCTAGCTTCTGTGTTAAGGCCAGCTGATATCTACTGCTTCTGCTTAGAGGCCCGGGAACTCATCTATCTCTGATTGTCCCAGTAGGTACCTCCTTCATCCTCCCTGAGATTTGGGTTGGGTCAGCGTGATTTATGCCAGTAGGTAATTTTATTCATATTTCTGCATTGTTTCAGGAGGCTGAAATTGAGTAATGATGTAACCTTTAACACCAGCAGGCCTATTGAACCCACATTGGGTTTATTTAAGTGAATTCCATCCGGTCCTCGCCTGTTTTGATTTTTCCGAATCTTTGAACTCTGCCCCCTCTTTCTTCTTGATAAACCTGGGGTCTGCCCTTACCATCCTGCTTGGTCTCTTGAGATTTGCAAATTACAGCTCTGATTTGGATTAGAAAAGACATTCCTGTACATCTAAAAAAAATCTCCACCCAGCCATTACTGATAGAGTCACGGAACAGACTTGAAATCACCAGCTCCAGGATAAAGGAAAGATAAAT
This sequence comes from Bos grunniens, assembly GCF_055505025.1. NCBI lineage: Eukaryota > Metazoa > Chordata > Mammalia > Artiodactyla > Bovidae > Bos > Bos grunniens. The sequence continues at coordinate 60,284,662 of NC_141178.1, read as the reverse complement.
CAGTGGGAGTTGAGTCTCCCTGTCATGAAACCTAGTTCTTGACCCTCAGAGTTAGGAAGCCTGGCAGTCACTTGCTGCTTCGTATTTGGTCTTTTAACTCCTGGTGTTCCATGTGAGGGGCTGGAGGGCTTGGCCCTGAGATGGCCACGGTGAGGCTGACCTGCCAGGTATTCATGTGTGTGGTGTGACCAACTGGACCTGTTCCCCAAATGTTTTTAATGCCCCATAATCACCTTCAGGTCTGACTCATCTGGAGCTGTCACTTGTGAGGCCAGAGCTGTGGCTTTGCATCAGGTCTCAGGAGTTAGGTTGTCATTTCTTTTTTATTTAAGATTTGTTTGTGTTTTTTTTTGGATATAGACTATGTTTAAAGTCTTGATTGAATTTGTTACAATATCACTTCTGTTGTTTATGTTCTAATTTTTTGCCCACAAGGCATATGGGATCCCTGGCTCCCCAACCGGGGCTCAAACCCGTGCCCCCTCCGTCGGAAGGTGACGTCTCAGCCACTGGACCACCAGGGAAGTCCCCAGGTTGTCATTTCCGTATTTCTGGAAGCCAGTATAATCTCAGAGCAGGTTTCCACCCTAGATCATCGGTGCAGTGAAAAGCGAGCTCGTTCACGCTGCATCGATCTACAACAAGGTCTTTTATCATAGAAGGAACAGCGGGTAGTCATGGGAGGCAGAAATCAGAGCAAAACCATAGATGGAAATTCACCCTCTTTTTTCACCTCAACTCTAACACTTGAGTGTTTCCTTCTGAATATTTTCTATGTGTACATACAAGTCCGTTGGTAGTATTGTCAAAATGATATATGGTACACACTTTTCTGACCAGTTTTGTTAGCCAACCATTTCCATTTTAATCCGTTTTCTTCTCAGTGCTTCTCTGAACCATATTCATATCTCCCTCAAATGTCTTGGGTAGGGTTTTTGACCTGATGTCCTGCATTGCCTGTGGCTGTTATCACCCTATATGTCAGGAACGGTTTCCATTTCTATCAGCATTTGCCAAAACTGACTATTGTGTTTCATGAGAGCCGGTTCTCACAACTGACTCGGATAAACACCACGAACTTGGAGGGGCCTCAGACATCAGACCCTAACTGGCCCTCACTGAACACTGGTTCTTGATCAATACGGCTTGTTTTCACCCTTCTTTTACTCTGGACTCTGCCCTTCCCAGAGTGCTAGCCTTCATTCCTTAGTTAACATAATCACCACACCTAGATCCACCACCTTCAGCCCCTGACTTGCCCCCTGAGAGAAGTACTCTGGATTTCCTTATTGCTGTGTGTTTCCTTGCCTGGACAGGAAATAATAACTTAACTTTGTATTTTCTCTTTCTTTCTTTCAAGTTTAGTTAATTTACAGTGTTGTGTTAAGTTTTACTGTACAACAAAGTGACTCAGCTATACCCATTTATGCATTCTTTTGACATTCTTTTCCATTGTGGTTTATCCCAGGATATTGAATGTAGTTCCCTGTGTTAAACAGGCAGGACCTTGTTTATCCATCCGATACGTAATAGTTTGCCTCTACCACCCCCATACTCCCAGTCCAGCCTCCCCTACTCTCCACCACACCCCCCGCTCCCTGGCAGCCACGAGTCTGTTTTCTATGTCTGTGAATCTGTTTCTGTTTCCTAGCTAGGCTCATCTGTATCATATGTTAGATTCCACATATAAGTGATATCATATATTTGTCTTTCTCCTTCTGACTTAATTTCACTTAGCATGATCATCTCTAGCTGAATCCATGGTGTATTCTCTTTTCCTTTGATCTCTGATGGCCTTTGCTTCATTCTTTGAAACCTGAAATTTTAAAGAGATTAATTAGTAAGCTCTCCATGCCAGTATGAGAAGCCTTCAGCATGATGAGTTGATCACTGCTAAGGCCCACTAAGTTGGGCCCGAGCTGGAGAAGGTAGCTCAGGCCAGATGCCTGGCTTCCTCATTCTAGGGCTCACCTGGCACTAACTTACCTGTTGGATCCTCCCCCAAGACTGCATGTTCCATGGTCTATTTGATCACATTTTCAATGTGGCGGTTTTTAGATCTGTTTTCTTCTATGTTTCTCTGAGATTGTGTGGGGTTGTCTAAGAAAGAATTCTTCTGTAGTTTGTTGATGTGCTCAGATTTCTTAGACAAAAAGCTGGATTTTGGAGCCCTCTACAACAATGAGAGAACTCACAAGGCTTAGGCTGGGCCCGTGCAATGTACAATTTTCCAAACTCATCAAAGTCCGGGTTCTCGAATTTTGTTTTAAAAGTACTTCATTTTAGTTTGACGAATCAATGTCTCAATTTCCTTTTGCCTTCAAGGTAACAAGGTAGATTTGTTTCTGATTTTTGAAGTAGAGCCACGAGTCAGGGAGTGGGGTGTGCTGTTTCTCCTGGACACCCTGTGTCCCTGGACAAGATGCTCACCCGCTCCAAGCTTCGGTTTCCTCCTAACATCCCTGTGCCAGAATTACTCCTAGGACTGGAACACAGGATCGCTTGAAAACTTTTACTTGCGGGGACTGAATAAATGGTGTATGGGGTGAAAATAATTTATTGTTTCAACTTGCATTTTCTGTTATCTTTTAGAGTGAGTTATTATAAATTATCCAAGAAAGAATTGGCAGGGCTCCAGATGTGGGGGAGATGAACAGCAGAGGCAGAACTGGCTCTGGTTCCAGGCTCTTTGGTTCAAGCTCTGCAGGGTTTTGAAAACCCTGGTGTCTGCCCTCAAACACGACTATCAGGTTCCCTCGAGGAAGGTACAAGTGTCAGAGAGCTGTCTGTTGAAATCGCTTTCATTACACCCAGAACATTTTGCATTTAAAACACTGAAACTATGGAATAAAACATGTCACTGGGAGAGAAAAGCATTAATGACATGGTTATGATGGTAATTTTGTGTGTGTACTAACTGTAGTATCGAGTGCTGTTCTGAGGGCTTTACATATTTTAACTGTTAATTCTTACACTGGTCTCATTAGGACAACACTATTATAATCATCCAGCTAGTCCTTCTTTTTTCTATTTTTGCTTTATCTTTTTATTTATTGTAGTAAAATACACATAACATAAAATTTACCAGTTTTAAATTTAAAATGCACAGTTCAGTGGCACCAAGTCCATTCACATTGTTGTACAACCATCACCACCATTAACCTCCAGAACTGTTTCCTCTTCCCAAAGTGAAACTCTGTCCCCACTAGACGCTGACTCCCCACCCCCCCTCCTCCAGGCCCTGGACACCACCATTCTACTCTTTGTCTCTATGAGTCTGCCTTCTCTGGCTACATCATGTAAGTAGGATCATAGAGTATTTGTCCTTTGGTGTCTGGTTTATTTCACTCAGCATGGTGTCCTCAACCTGGAGAAAGGAATGGCAACCCATTCCAGTATTCTCGCCTGGGAAATCCCATGGACAGAGGAGCCTGGTGGGCTACAGTCCGTAGGGTCACAGAAGAGTCGGACACATCTTAGCGACTGAACAATGTCCTCAAGGTTCATCTGTGTTGTAACATGTGTCGGAATTTCCTTCCTTTCTAGGCTGAATCATATTCCATTGTACGTATAAACTACATTTTGTTGATCCGTTCATCCATCAATGGACATTTTGTGTTGTTTCCACTTTTCGGCTGTTGTGAATAATGCAACTATGAACATGGATGTACAAATTCCTCTTCAAGTCCCTGTCTTCAGTTCTTTTGAGTCCATATCCAGAGGTGGAATTGCTGGATTATATGGCAACTCTATGTTCAATTTTTTGAGGAGTCACCATTCTGTTTTCTACAGTGGCTGTACCATTTTACATTTCCACTTGTAGTGCACCAGGGTTCCAATTTCTCCACATACTTGTCAACATTTTTTTTTATGCTGGTAATTCTTGATAAGTGCCTAGAAATTCAATGGAAATGGAACAGAATCAAAATAATATGAAATTCATAAACACAAACCCTTACGGTTTCATACCTGGGCAAGGTATAACTTTGATGGCTGATTTCCTTAATTTCTTTAAATGTTAGACTGTAGGTATGATCATTATTTTTTATTAACTAGAAAATTTTTGGTATGCTTGGGGAAAAGACATGTGGTTTTAATGCTAAAAAATGGCTTTCTGTTGTTTTTTAATTGCTAAATTGTGTGACTCTTTTTCAACCCCATGGACTGTAGCCCACCAGGTTCCTCTGTCCGTGGGATTCTCCAGGCAAGAATACTGGAGTGGGTTGCCATTTCCTTCTTCAGGGAGTCTTCCTAACCCAGGGATCAAACTCATGTCTCCTGCTCTGGCAGGTGGATTCTTTACTGCTGAGCCACCAGGGAAGCCCCGAAATGGCTTAGACTAACTTTAACTATTACTTCTCTGTGGGATTGAAGAGAGCTCTATGACTTCAGGTCATCTGATCTTATTCTTGTGTGAAACTAACTATTCTGAAGTCAGAGCTAAATGTGATTTTACTTAAGATGAAAATTTTTAACAAAAGACTAAAAGTTTTGAAAAAGCATCTAGAAGGCTTTCCTGACATCAAATAACTCTTACAGACCAGTTGACCTAAATGAAATAGCCATTATTTCATTATCGGTAGATGAAAGTCAAGAGAAAAAAAAAATGAGACTTCTCAAGCAGAGAGGCCCTGTTTCAGGGAGTTTACTTTCCTGGACCCTCTGTATGTAATTTTAAGGTATTTGATTTTAGTGTTTTCTATCTGTGGTATTTACTCCCCTCTGAGATGGAGACCTCTATTGTGAATTATTTCAAGTCATTATGAGCTCATCATTGGCCACTTGATTCCTAAGTACTTCTCAGATGCCTTGCCCATTTTCTTACTGTTATCTTTATTTTTTTCTTGATTAGGAATTCTTACATTCTTCACATAGGCCCTTTATTGTTATTGTTTGTTTTTTAAAATATTTATATTTATTTATTTGGGTGCACCGAGCCTTAGTTGCCACATGCGGAATTTTACTGATTTAGAGAATTATAATTGATTACTGTCTATTGGCCTTATATCCAGCATCCGATCGGACTTATTTTTTTTTTAATGTTTTTATTATAAAAGCTTCCAAACATACACAGAACTTGGTAGAATAGTAGCAGGCTCACTAGGCCTGTCACCCAACTTCAAACATATTCAAATCATACAATCTTATTTCTTTATCTACCTTCCCTTTCCAAAACACAAAATATTTTCTGGAAAGTGTACCCCTGATCTCCTACTATGTCATTTGTATCTATGTTGGTATTAGTTGAGTTTATTAATTCTAAAAATGCACATGTAAATCCCTTCGCTTTTCACACAAAATCATTATGTAAATAGGATTTATATTTCTTACTTTCGTTGTGTATACACTGTACTTACCTTTTTCCTTGCTTTGCCATCCAGGTTAGACTATCGTTCCAGTAGACGTAGTGATAGCAGGCATCCTTGTCTTATTTCAATCGTGGAAGGCAAGCTTTCAACATTTCACCACGTATGGTGTTTGCTGTAGGGTTTTTGTAAATACCTTTTAGATGGTGAAGGAAGTTCTCTGTTTTTAGTTGGCTAAGAGTTTTTTACTTTTTAATTAAGAATGGATGTTGCATTTCTTCAACTGCTTTTTTATGGATATATTGATACGTTCATATTTTTCTCTTTTATTCTGTTAATTTAATAATTAATTATTTAATTTAGTGATTACTTGGTTGACACATTGATTTTTTAATGTTAAACTGATCTTGCATTCATGGAATATACTTAGTTTAAATGAGAAGTGCTATTTTTTCCATATTGCTCGAATGACAGTATTAATATTTGGTTTAGAAAATTACAAGTGAGATGGCTCCATAACTCTCCTTTTTCTCTAAAATCCCTGTCATTTTTTGGAATCGAAGTTATACCAGTCTCCTAAAAAGAAGTTAGGGTAGTGAAAGAATTTATGCTTAGAAGACGTTTTCAAGCTACAAAAGACCACAACTCAAAAAATTCTCATTTTCTTAAGACAAGCATGGACAGGCAAAGCACAATTTTGTTGTTCTTTGTTTCTTAGTCTTTTAATCGACTTTAAGAGATAGTGGTTGACCGTGTCAGCCTGTGAAATAGCCTCTTAAGAATGCTCTAAAGTCTTCAGAAAAACAGACGTACAAAATTCCTAACGCCAGAGTCCTGGACCTCACTTGCAAGCTCAGGTCTGATGATGCTAATGTGCTGAATGTACCTTTATTGCTAGTTTAAGTCTCCAGCAGCGTGCACACACAGAGAAGGCCTGCGGCGATCATTTAGTACTTTCTCTCCTTCTGTCCGGACTGAATATAGATCTACTAAACACCTCAGTATGGATTCTTCTTTAAAAATAGTGGTAAAATATACATAACATAAAATATACCGTCTTAGCCATTTTTTAAAAAAGATTTCCTTTAAGATGAAAATCTCATTTTGCCTTTTGCCTAGCAGCAAACCTAGTGAAGATAAAAATTCAGGTCATTTCAGTTGCTCAGTCGTGTCCAAATCTTAGCGACACCGTGGACTGCAGCACGCCAGAAGACTGAAATTACAGTATAAAAGTGAATACAGTTGATAATAATGGACATTCCACTTAAAGTAACATCTTAGCCATTTTCAGGCCTGCAGTCCATGGTACTCCGTGACTTCACATTGCTGTGGACCCATCACCTCCACCCAACTCCAGAACTTTCATCATCCCAGTTTGAAACTTTGTCCTATGAAACACTCCCATCCCTCCTCCCTCAGCCCCTGGTACCCACCATCCTGCTTCATGTCTCTATGAATTTGATGACTCTAGGTGCCTCATTTAAATGGAATCATTCAATATTTGTCCTTTTGTGACTGACCCATTTTATCTAGCATCATGTCCATAAAGGTTCATCCAGGTTATAGCATGTGTCAGGGTTTTCTTCCTTTAAATGCTGAATTCCCATGTGGCTCAGTAATAAAGAATCCACCTGCCGATGCTAGAGTCATGGGTTCAATCCCTGGGTTGGGAAGATCCCCTAGAGGAGGAAATGGCAACCCACTCTAGTATTCTTGCCTAGGAAATCCCATGGACAGAGGGGCCTGGTGGGCTACAGTTCATGAAGTAGCAAAGCGACATGACTGGACACATGCACAAATATTCCACTGTATGTATACATCACATATTATTTATCCATCATCCATCCACGGACTCTTGGGTTGCTTCCACCATTGGGCTGCTGTGAATTATGCTGTTGTGAGCATGGGTATACAAATATCTCTTTGAATCTCTGCTTTCGGTTATTTTGGGTGTATATAAATATTGCCTCTTACATCAAGAGAAAGTTATTTTCAGTTTAGTTCAGTCCAGTAATTGAACACTCTTGTATGTGTGCCGTGTCAAGTCATGTGGAAGAATATCAAAGAAAAATAGAACAGACTGGTTTGGGGAGGGCTTATAAGTTTGAAGGAGGAGAACAGTTATATTTCATGTTGCTGTATCATTACCCGTGAAAAGTGTTAGTCGCTCAGTTGTGTCCAACTTTTTGTGACCCCATGGACTGTAGCCTGCCATGCTCCTCTGTCTATGGGATTCTCCAGGCAAGAATACTGGAGTGGGTTGCCATTCCCTTCTCCCAGGGTCGTCCTGACCCAGGGATTGAACCTGGGTTTCCAGAATTGCAGGCAGATTCTTTACTATCTGAACCACCAGGGAAGCTTCCATTAATGACTTATAGAGTCTAGGGAAATGGGCCCCCCTGTTGCATGATTTCTGAATTCTCACTTTTCTAATGTGGCCAAAAAGTAAAAGAAGGAGCCATGGAGTCAGACACTGGACAATGAATGAATCCCTGTTGTTCCATTGCTGTGTTACTCTGAGCCACTGACTGCCCTCTCTGTGGACTGGGCTTGATACTACAGCCTTTACGTGTCACTGTGGGGTCTGCAAGGGGCCTCCAGGTGACCTGCACAGGTGATGCAGAAGGAGCAACGTGGTGGCCCCCACACGCACCTCGGAGGCTCATGGGCTGGAACTCCCATCCCCCCATCCCCACCCCTCCACCCCCTGCCCCCCCTTCCATCCGCAGCAGGGGCAGGGGGAGGGGGCCGGGGGAGGGGGGTAGCCCAGCCGCTTTCAGTATCAGCCCTCGACAAGGGTTGTTATTTTTCCTGTCATGTTTGTTGGGGTCCAGCTCAAGTTTGTTTTTCTTGCAGAAAGGCAGGAAGACCAATTTGGAACACACACAACTCACATGTCATCGGCGGTGGCTCGCCCAGCGCCTGGCATTGGCTCCCTGACAGTTAAAAGGCGCAGGGTGGGCGAGCCCCAGCAGCCAGCCCCAGGAAGAAGGAAAAGGAGGGAGAAGGCGAGATGCTTATCTGCTCGGGGCCTGGGAAGGGGGGGCCATTCTTCTCCCCCTGCTCCTCCTCCCCAGGGGACTCCTGGCCTCAGCCCCACAGCCTCCTGCCCTGGCCTCCACTACACTCCATCCACCTCTTCCTCTCACTGAATGCTCGAGGAAGCCTCCCACCCTAAGGAGGGGAAAGTCTGCGTTAGAGAGATCCATGCTGCAGCCTGGAGGGAGGCAGAGGCAGGAAAGGGGAGAGAGCGCATTCCACCCTGGGCCCAAGACAATCGGCCGGCTGTTTGAGAGGAGCTGGGTGTTTTTCCACCGGACTTGAGAAGTCTCCTTACAGAAGTTTCACTGGTTTCAGTGTTTGGGGGTGGGGTGGACTGATGCTTTTTGGGGGGGCTGTGTGTGAAGATGCTGGCTGTCCTCAAGACCCAACCGCAGCCCCACAGGTTAACAAGGAGAGCCACTCATTCCAGGGGTCCTGTAATTACAATTGAGTGAAATAGGAAATTTAAAAAATACGTAAACAATGAACACTTTTAGCATATGTCCTCAGTATCTTCCCTGGTGGTTCAAATGGTAAAGAATCTGCCTACAATGCAGGAGACCTGAGTTTGATACCTGGGTCATTCCCCGGGAGAAGGGCTTGGCTACCCCACTCCAGTATTCTGGCCTGGAGAATTCCATGGACAGAGGAGACTGGCAGGCTATAGTCCTTGGGGTCTCAAAGAGTCGGACACGACTGAGCAACTAACACTTTCTTCTTTTTCAGTTCAGTTCAGTCGCTCAGTTGTGTACGACTCTTTGAGACCCCATTAATGGCAGCACGCCAGGCCTCCCTGTCCATCACTAACTTCTGGAGTCTACCCAAACCCATGTCCATTGAGTCGGTGATGCCATCCAACCATCTCATCCTCTGTTGTCCCCTTCTCCTCCCGCCCTCATCTATTAACAAATCTTTGGGGGGAGTCAGTGGACTTGGAGGGCATTTAGCCCCTGGAAGCATCTGTTTTCTCACCTGTAAAGTGGCAAATGGTAGGGTTTGCTTTGCAGACTTTTGAAACAATCAGAAAAACTGCTTAATTCCTAACACCTAGGAGTCTCTCCACAAATAACAACCATTTTTATGATTCTTGTGTGCTCATCTCTTAAATTTTTTTTTTTTAAATCTTTTGGCTGTGCAGCATGTGGGTTCATAGTTTCCCAACCAGGGATCAAACCCAAGTCTCCTGCAATGGAAGACTGGAATCTTAACCACTGGATGGCCAGGGAAGTCCCACGTCCTCATTCCTTTAAAAAAAAAAAAAATGACGGTGGTTGTAGCTTGAATATAAGCTGAAATCAAAGTTTTCAAGCAACCTTTGGACAATCTCACTTCACCTGGTGGTATAAGATGAGCACAGTGAATGCTCAAAAAGTATTTGTTGAATAAACTAGTAGTTTTAGAAATATTTTTCTTCTTATTTTATCTCCCAATTACACAATAAGGGAGCAGGCTTGTTTTCCACTTCCTTGAGATAGAATACACCTTTCATGTAAGATTTCTGTTGTGTTGAAGTTTCTGTTTAGGTGGGTTCTACATGTGGTCCTTTAACACATTTCTGTTGCTTATCGAGCCCTTCACAAATCCTGCACGAGGTGTGGTAGTCAGGTGTCCAGAGATGGCCGTAGCCATACCCCCACAGGGCTCTTGTTCAGTGTAACCTGGTCACTCATCAGTCACTTGATACTGTGTAGTATTTGTCTTTCTGTGTCTAATTTAATTCGCTTAGCATAAAGTTCTCCAGGTTCATCAATATTGTTGCTAATGGCAGGATTTCCTTGCTTTTTAAGGGTGCAATAATATCCCATTGTGTGTGTGTGTGTGCTCGTGTAGTATATATATGCTTTTTGCCTGTGAGATATATGTATATATATCCTTTATCCATTCATCTGTTGACAGTTATTTAGATTGTTTTTGTGTCTTGGTTAGTGACTAATGCTGAAATGAACATGGGACTCCAGTCTTCCCCTTAAGATACTGATTCCTTTTCCTTGGGTATGAATCCCAGAAGGGACTTCTGGCTACTATGGTAGTTTTATTTTTAATTTTTTGAGAAAACTTTTTACTATTTTTCCTACTGGATCCACCAACTTACATCCTGCCAAGAGTGCCACAAGGGTCTATTTTCTCCACATCTCAGTCAACAATGTTGTCCTTTTTGTCTTCTTGACCTTGATGTGAAGTAATACTGTGGTTTTAATTTACATTTTCTTCGTGATTCGTGACTTTGAAACTTTTCCCATACCTGTTGACCTTTAGTAAACTTTACTTTGAGAAATGTCTATTCAGGTCCTTTGTCCATTTTAAAATCAGGGTTTTTTTTTTTTGCTATAGAGTTATATGAATTCCTTGGGGTTTTCCTGGTGGCTCAGATGGCAAAGACTGAGACCTGGGTTCGATCCCTGAGTCAGGAAGATCTCCTGGAGAAGGAAATGGCAACCCACTCCACTATTCTCACCTGGAAAATCCCATGGTCAGAGGAGCCTGGTTGGCTACAATCCTTAGGTTTGCTGACACTACTGCGATTAACACACACACACACACACAGTAAAACTGGAGCTGTACATTCCTGTATTTTTCCCTTCTATCTGTTAATGTGGTGTATCACATAGATTGACTTGTATCGATATATGTTGCACCACCTTCACATCCCAGAGAAAATCTCACGTGGCCATGCTATATGATCCTTTGAGTGTGCTGCTGAATTTGGTTGGCTAGTATTTTAATGAAGATCTTTGCATCTATCTTCATCAGGGATATGGGCCTGAAGTTTTCTTCTCTTGTGGTGTCTTTGGCTTTGGTGTCAGGGTGATACTGGCTTTGTGAAATGAGTTTAAACTCTCACTGGCATTTGATCTTGATAGAGCATCCTGTTTTTCCATAATTTTCCCTAAGTCTAGAAAAGCCATTTAACTCAAGTCACAAAAGAAATTTTCTTTATAGGTACAAATTGGTTTCCTTTTCATTTATTAATGATCCATTTACTTCCTCATACTTCTTGCTGAAATCATGGTCCTTCTCTCAATTTTTTGGAAGGATTATTTTGTTTTATTTATTGGCTGTACCATACTGCATGTGGGATCTAGTTCCCTGACCAGAGATTGAGTCTCTGCCTCTTGCACTGAAAGTATGGAGTCTTAACCATAAAAGCACCAGAAAAGTCCTCCTTCTCTCAATTTTAATTAGTCTCCTTCTCTTATTTGAAAAGTTGTGAAATCGAGATGCTTGATACAGTGGTAGATAGTAGATAATGCCTATGAAGGAATAGTCTGTGGTGGTGACAGTGAAGTAAGCTATCCTTCAATCCATTACTTTAGGTAAAGTCTCCTTTTCATTGTGGAGAATGGAGAGTAGAATCACTTTCCAGGGGATGGGAGTGGGGTGTGAGACAGTGGCTATGGGTCAGGCACTTTCCAGATGGGAAGGGAGTTGGGTATCATGTTCAATGGCAAACTTCACAGCGAGCAGCGGGGCACAGCTCTGATGATGTTACTGCGTTTGCCCACGTACTATCATTTATCCAGGAACCTTTTCCTCCCAAGTTCAAATCTCTGGCTTCCTTATTCACCTCGGGACATTCCATCCCGAGGTGTGCTCTGTAAGACATGCGGCCATCCAGATATTAGAACCTATGAAACACAAGAAGACGTAAGCTTGCCAGGTTCCTAAGGTTTTATAATTATTTAGAATTCTTGGGAAATAATCTGCCCATAGGCATAAAAAAAGTGTAAGAGAGTAAAAACTCAAATTGATGTTAAAGTTGCTCCTCCCTAAGTCTTCTTAAAAATTCGTAATGGCTGTTATTAATGAGTAAAAAGTACAGCATTAAAAAAAAAAAGTACAGCTTTTACTGTGTAAGATTAGTACTCAGTAGATCACTGCAAGTTCTTTCTAGATCAGAAGCATGCTGGCTATTTGCTATCTCAGACACCTCTTTGGTCTTCTTAATGGAATGGATATACATGAGGAGAAGATGTAATTTCCAGGTTATACGTCATGTATTCATGATTCTTTGAATATCCAGTAGTTTTTCACTGCATGCTGAGCACTAAGGATGATGTATATTCAGGATTATTAGATGATGTCACTTTCCTTTAAAGATGACTGAATTTTAATTTACAACATTCAAGACTTGGAAGCAACCAAAATGTCCAGCGATATATAGGTGAACAGATAAAAAAAGATGTGGTATCTATACACAGGGCAGCACCCATTCAGACTTCTGCCATCCCTTCTTCCTAGTCCCTGTCCCCACAAAGTCCACCTCCTTACGCTGTCCTGAACACCTCCATCTGCTCCTGCAAGCCCTAGAGATCAGGTCTCTGTGCTTGGAGTCTGATGTGACCCTGGGCTGCCAGCCAGGAGAACTGGGGCTCACTTCGGGTATTTCCCTTTGCTCCAGGATTACCACCCTCTGCTTCCTGTTGTCCACTTCTGGACAACATTTGGTTTATGTATCAAGAGTGGTTTGTTTTTTTTTTCTTTTTTCTGGATTTTGTCCGTGAAGCTGCCCCTTCTAGGGGCCATGGTGGCCTTGTAACCGCCAAACTGAATACTTTTCTTCCACTTGAGTTCTTCCAAACCTCCCTAACACTGTTCATCCCCTCATCTCTTTCTTCAGCTTCACAGACTGAAGAACAGCACCTAAAACACAATGTAAATGACCTGCAGCCCAGACCTCTTCCTGACTTTCCTATCTTTTATTGAACCATCACCATCCTCCAAGTCACTGTGACTGGAACCAAAGTCACTTCTTTATTTCTCCTCTTTATTCACCAGTAGCAGCCATCGCTTAATTAATAGGCAGGTCTTATTCATTTTTCCTCAATACCTATTGAGCCTATTTTTTTGTTTGTTTTTTTTTTTTTTTTTCAGAGTCCATAAGCCTGTTCTATACATCAGTGTCTCTTTTGCTGTCTCGTATACAGGGTTATCGTTACCATCTTTCTAAATTCCATATATATGCGTTAGTATACTGTATTGGTGTTTTTCCTTCTGGCTTACTTCACTCTGTATAATAGGCTCCAGTTTCATCCACCTCATTAGAACTGATTCAAATGTATTCTTTTTAATGGCTGAGTAATACTCCATTGTGTATATGTACCACAGCTTTCTTATCCATTCATCTGCTGATGGACATCTAGGTTGCTTCCATGTCCTGGCTATTATAAACAGTGCTGCGATGAACATTGGGGTACACGTGTCTCTTTCCCTTCTGGTTTCCTCAGTGTGTATGCCCAGCAGTGGGATTGCTGGATCATAAGGCAGTTCTATATTCAGTTTTTTAAGGAATCTCCACACTGTTCTCCATAGTGGCTGTACTAGTTTGCATTCCCACCAACAGTGTAAGAGGGTTCCCTTTTCTCCACACCCTCTCCAGCATTTATTATTTGTAGACTTTTGAATCGCAGCCATTCTGACTGGTGTGAAATGGTATCTCATAGTGGTTTTGATTTGCATTTCTCTGATAATGAGTGATGTTGAGCATCTTTTCATATGTTTGTTAGCCATCTGTATGTCTTCTTTGGAGAAATGTCTATTTAGATCTTTAGCCCATTTTTTGATTGGGTCATTTATTTTTCTGGAGTTGAGTTGTAGGAGTTGTCCTCATTATCCTCAATGGTGAAAAATTGAAAGCATTTTCTCTAAAGTCAGGAACAAGACAAGGGTGCCCACTTTCACCATTACTATTCAACATAGTTTTGGAAGTTTTGGCCACAGCAATCAGAGCAGAAAAAGAAATAAAAGGAATCCAAATTGGAAAAGAAGAAGTAAAACTCTCACTATTTGCAGATGACATGATCCTCTACATAGAAAACCCTAAAGACTCCACCAGAAAATTACTAGAACTAATCAATGACTATAGTAAAGTTGCAGGATATAAAATCAACACACAGAAATCCCTTGCATTCCTATACACTAATAATGAGAAAACAGAAAGAGAAATTAAGGAAACAATTCCATTCACCATTGCAACGAAAAGAATAAAATACTTAGGAATATATCTACCTAAAGAAACTAAAGACCTATATATAGAAAACTATAAAACACTGGTGAAAGAAATCAAAGAGGACACTAATAGATGGAGAAATATACCATGTTCATGGATTGGAAGAATCAATATAGTGAAAATGAGTATACTACCCAAAGCAATTTATAGATTCAATGCAATCCCTATCAAGCTACCAACGGTATTCTTCACAGAGCTAGAACAAATAATTTCACAATTTGTATGGAAATACAAAAAACCTCGAATAGCCAAAGCGATCTTGAGAAAGAAAAATGGAACTGGAGGAATCAACCTACCTGACTTCAGGCTCTACTACAAAGCCACAGTTATCAAGACAGTATGGTACTGGCACAAAGACAGAAATATAGATCAATGGAACAAAATAGAAAGCCCAGAGATAAATCCACGCACATATGGACACCTTATCTTTGACAAAGGAGGCAAGAATATACAATGGATTAAAGACAATCTCTTTAACAAGTGGTGCTGGGAAATCTGGTCAACCACTTGTAAAAGAATGAAACTAGAACACTTTCTAACACCATATACAAAAATAAACTCAAAATGGATTAAAGATCTCAACGTAAGACCAGAAACTATAAAACTCCTAGAGGAGAACATAGGCAAAACACTCTCTGACATACATCACAGCAGGATCCTCTATGACCCACCTCCCAGAATATTGGAAATAAAAACAAAAATAAACAAATGGGACCTAATTAAACTTAAAAGCTTCTGCACAGCAAAGGAAACTATTAGCAAGGTGAAAAGACAGCCTTCAGAATGGGAGAAAATAATAGCAAATGAAGCAACCGACAAACAACTAATCTCAAAAATATACAAGCAACTCAAGAGTGGTTTAATAGTTGGCTACGGTGGGAGGCGAGGGCTGGTTCAAGGCACTTGGTCAAAATGGGAAGCTAAGAGTCTGAATTTTGGCAGAAGTAGCAAAACTTTTAGAACAGGACTGCTCAAGTCTGATTCACATCCATGGTGAATATGATTTTTACCCTTTTCTGTATAGCTTTATGGTCTTCCATAGAAGGGTAGCCTTTTGTAGCCTGAAGGAATTAAAAAAATATTTTCAGCTCTTACTTTTTGAGAAGAGAAAGCTGGGACCCCAAAGGGTAGAGATCTGTGGAGCTCAAAGGCTGGGAGAAGGGCAGAACCAGACTTCTTGGGTTCCTTCTTGAATCTGGCAGTTTCTGTTCTTAACCTTCCAGTTTTTCTTCTTTTTTGGCTCTTGTTGGTACAAAGGAGTGAAAATGTAACATGATGTTGGACGCTGCTTTTCTCAGCGCTCAGCGCATCCTCGCACATCTGCGAGATTTGTGGCCTGTGAACCAGAAGAAGGGAACTCTGTCTCCAGAGAAAGGGACACTGTTGGGGGTGGGCAGTGACATTAGAGAGGACCTTGAACATCTCAGTGGGGTGTGGGGAGCAGTTAGAGACAGCAGATAAGACAGGTAGAGCTTCACACCCAGAAGTGCTGAAAGCCTGAGATGGAACCCAGTCAAGGAAGGCTGGTGGGTTTTGCAGAAAAGGTGAGGCTTGAGGTCTGAGAGCCCCTGTCACTGGGGTGCAGGGCACAGAGAGGGCAGAAGAACCCATCCTGGGCCACCTGCTTTGAGCCCTGGCTCAGCACCAACCTCTTTGAATCTCCATTTCCATTTTTAAGGTGAGGATAGCCTTAAATCACTGAATGTTCACTGATGCTGAAGCTCCAATATTTTGGCCATCTGATGCGAAGAGCCAACTCATTGGAAAAGATCCTTATGCTGGGAAAGATTGAAGACAGGAAGAGAAGGGGGCGACAAAGGGTGAGATGGTTGGATGGCATCACTGACTCAGTGGATATGAATTTGAGCAAACTCTGGGAGATAATGAAGGACAGAGGAGCCTGGCGTGCTGCAGTCCATTGGGTCGCAAAGAATTGAAAAGACCTAGCAACTGAATGACAGCAACAACAAGCCCCATCCTAGCTGTTGTGATGAATGCTGTCCAGGGGCCTGCTCTCCTTGTGGCCCAGTTCCTGTCTCTCCTCTCCTGGAACCCATCAGGGCTCACAGAGCCTCTCTAAAACCCCGATTGAAAGCAGCCTCTAGTGCTTGGGGCTGATGCACTGGGATGACCCAGAGGGATGGTATGGGGAGGGAGGTGGGAGGGGGATTCAGGATGGGGAACATGTGTACACCTGTGGTGGATTCATGTTGATGTATGGCAAAACCAATACAATATTGTAAAGTAATTAGCCTCCAATTAAAATAAATAAATTTATATTAAAAAAATAAATAAAGATTTTCTATTTTATAAAAAAAAAAGAAAGAAAGCAGTCTCTATAAGAAGCCTGGGAAAACTGCAAAGGAAAATTTCCACCTGTCTCTTTTCTGAGCCTTGCATTTTTTTGCTCTCAGAGACTGGTTGTCCTTCAGGTGCCCCCTCCCTCGGCTGGTTGCCTATGGCCCTTCCTTTCCCCATTTCCAAAAAGTAGCTGGGCTTCTGTTCCAGTTTTGCAAACACCATTCTCACATAAGTGCCAAGATAAACTGGCTGGAGGGGGAACGTGTTAATGGTGCTGGTGGGTATTTGGTTAACCTTCCCAATCCTGCTATAGATCTGTGGGTGGCGGGACCGCCCCCCTCCCCCAAGGCAGTCTCGGCCTAAAAACCTTCTGTTTTCCATCTTTTCTGTTGGGGGTGGGGGCAGGTGAGAAGCCAGGAAGCCTAGAATTCTGAGAGGATCTAGAAAAAGCGCAAAGATCATCTATGCGCTGTGAAGTGGTTTTCACACACAACTGATAAAATCATGCTGCTTTTGAAATTAAGATGTTGGCTTTTGACAAAGCACAAACATAGACTAAAAATATGATTGCTCATCCTGATTCCCAGCGGAATGACCCAGGATCAGTCTCACACGGTTCGGAGGGCTGTGTTCATTCCGCCTGCCCATACTGTGAGACTAGTCAGTTAGTGCAAGAAAAATAACCTGGAGGTGAAGTGCCTTCTGATAGGATTTAAAACTTTCTTCCAAAATACACAGATTTAATGAAAAGAGGAAAAATTTAGTGACGATAACGCCATCATTGGAAAACAAAGCCTGTTTCTAGGGAAGCATCAATATTTTCCTTCTTAATAGAAGCAGAATGTAACTGAACCTGGAATTCCAAGCGTTGAACTCAGAAGTCAGGAGTCGAGTAAATTCCGTTATTGTTGTAGCTTTAACATGTCCGCTCAGATGTCTGTTTTTGGTGAAGATTAGGCATTCTGAAATAATAGATTTTTTGCAGTTCATAGCTTTGAATTTCCTGAATTCTGTAAAAGTCATCTTTTTGGGTTGTTGTTGTTAAATTTTGTCTTTGGGGTATATCCCACTGACAGTGCTGTGATAGCGTCAGGTGCTCAGCAAAGGGGCTCAGCCACACATGTACCTGTATCCATTCTCCCCCAAACTCCCTCCTATCCAGGCTGCCACATAACATTGAGCAGAGTTTTCCCTATGCTATACAGAATGTCCTTGTTGGTTTTACACTTTAAATATAGCAGTGTGTACCTGTCCATCCCAAACTCCCTAACTATCCCTTCCCCTTGGCAACCATAAGTTCATTTTCTAAGTCTGTGATAATAAATCTATCTTTATTCTTCTGCAATGCTTTGCCTCCCAAATTTTAGAAAACACAGAAAAACAACTAAAAGAAAAAAAAGACAGAGACAGATGACCCAACACTTTCAGTAAGCGGGTTGACTGTGAATCTGTGTTAGTTTCAGTTATCATGTTGGTGTTTGTCCTTGGAGGACTTTTCTCTGGGCAGAAACTAAGAAGGGGAAGAACGGTCTTTTCCTGGCATCTCTGCACTCACGCTATTCTGAAATACTTCCTCGAATTTGCTCTGCTTTCTTTAACCTCTGGTCCTTATACATGCTATTATCTCTGCCTGCCTGGAAGCTCCTTCCTTCCCCATCACAGTCTTCCGCTGCTTAGTTTCTGCTCATTCTCATGATGACAGGACTTCTTCTAGGAAGTCCTCCCAGATGTACCCAGATCTAGTTTAGGGGCTTGACTGTCATGTTCTGACTCAGAGCATCCCAGTGTCCTAGTGCTCAACATGTGATGTTATAATTGCTGATTTTCTTCTTCATATTCTCCTCAATGTTTATAAGCTTCATGAGAAAAGGGACTTTGTCCAGCCTGTTGAAAGCTTTATCCCCAGCACCTCCTGTGGTCCTAACACAGGAAGTGTCAATAAGTAAATGTTGAGTGAACCAATGATAATTGAACAAAAGCCTGAGAGAAAAGAGGAGGAATGCCCGGAATTCATGCAAAGTCAGAGTCAAAAGAGTACACAAAGATACCAGGGAGATGCAGACACAAGGCTGGGCCATCTATTTACTAAATTAACCAGAATTTATTAAACTAGTATTGTTGGACAATTAGATTCCCCCAACATTTTCTTAAGATTGCTACTACAGATGATACTATTATAAATGCTCTTCTCAATACAGACTGTGTACATGTTAAGCTATATCCTTAGGATAACTTGATAAAAGTGGAATTTCTGTGTCAAAAGTTTCATGTTATTAAACTTTTGATATCTATTAGCGACAGTTTACCCACCAGAAGCATGATTTTATTTTTATGCTTCTTCCCAGGCTTATTCTTTATTTAAAGTATTTAAAATAAATATTTAAAATTTATTTATTTTAAATAAATGTAAAATTACTTAACATTTTAATATGAAGTTCTCATTTATTTACTACGTTTCAAAAATTGTGGTAAAACACACACATAACATAAAACTGACCCTTTAAACCACTTTAAGTGTACAAGTCAGAGGCATTAGGTACATTCCTAATGTGAGACAACCATTCAGTTCAGTTCAATTCAGTTCAGTCGCTCAGTCACGTCTGACTCTTTGTGACCCCATGAATTGCAGCACGTCAGGCCTCCCTGTCCATCACCAACTCCTGGAGTTCACTCAAACTCATGTCCATCGAGTCGGTGATGCCATCCAGCCATCTCATCCTCTGTCATCCCCTTCTCCTCCTGCCCCCAATCCCTCCCAGCATCAGAGTCTTTTCCAATGAGTCAACTCTTCGCATGAGGTGGCCAAAGTACTGGAGTTTCAGCTTTAGCATCATTCCTTCCAAAGAACACCCAGGGCTGATCTCCTTCAGAATGGACTGGTTGGATCTCCTTGCAGTCCAAGGGACTCTCAAGAGTCTTCTCCAACACCACAGTTCAAAAGCATTAATTCTTCGGCCTCAGCTTTCTTCACAGTCCAACTCTCACATCCATACGTGACCACAGGAAAAACCATAGCCTTGACTAGACGGACCTTTGTTGGCAAAGTAATGTCTCTGCTTTTGAATATGCTATCTAGGAGTAAGCGTCTTTTAATTTGATGGCTGCAATCACCATCTGCAGTGATTTTGGAGCCCCCCAAAATAAAGTCTGCCACATTACCACTGTCCATTTCCAGAGCTTTTCTTCATCATCCAAAACAAAGCCTAAATAGTAATAAGCAATAACTCCCATTTCTCTCTTCTCATTTTCTAAGGAGAATTTGTTGCATGTTTAATACGCCGACAAACCTAGACAGTGTTATTAAAAAGCACAGACATCACTTCGCCAACAAAGGTCTGTATAGTAAAAACCTATGGTTTTTCCAGTAGCCATGTTGAATGTGAGAGTTGGACCATAAAGAAGGCTGAGTGCTGAAGAACTGATGCTTTTGAACTGTGGTGCTGGCAAAGACACTTAAGATTCCGTTGGATAGCAAGGAGATCTAACCAGTCAATCCTAAAGGAAATCAACCCTGAATATTCATTGGAAGGACTGTTGCAGAAGCTGAAACTCCAATACTTTGACCACCTGATGCGAAGAGCTGACTCATTGGAAAAGACCCTGATGCTGGGAAAGATTGAGGGCAAGAGGAGAAGAGGGTGACAGAGAATGAGATGGTTAGATGGTATCACTGACTCAATGGACATGAGTTTAAGCAAACTCTGGGAGATATTGAAGGACAAGGAAGCCTGGCATGCTGCAGTTGATTGGGGTCTCAAAGAGTCAGACATGACTAAGCAACTAAACAACAACAAGGGAGAATTTGTTGCATGTTTAGGAAGAAATTTGGGGTTTTATTGCATTTTCATCCAGCAACAGAAATATTAATTAACTCCTAGAAATTTCTGATTCTGCCTTAAATCAACCACTGAGAAAATGGTAGAATAGAGCTTTGAGAAAATCATATTCAGGCCCACATGCCTTGAAATAAACAGCCTTTAGGGTTCTTTAGACCCAGAAGGGCATCCTTTTACTCAAGAGCTTCTCTAGCTGATAGATTTTTCATCTAATTTGGAATAAGCAAAGATCAACTGTTTAGGATTTGAGACACTGATTGTAAACTAGAAATAAGACACCGGAGTCATCTTTGTTTCTGCAGGTGAAGTTCTTCACGCTAAGTATTGATGAGGTGGAACTTACCTAAGTGGTAGCAATTTTCATAAAGCAAAGTTTAGTTTCTGCTTTGAAATGATTTCCCAGAAAAGAGAGTTCTCTGTGGATGTTTACAGCTCCACAGCACCTTCTGGGTTGCTTTCATGAAAAGTCAGAAAAACAGGAGGATGAGACGCTCTGGAGGGAGGAGCCTCCGTGGGAGACCTGATGGGGATTCTGAGGGGAAGGTGGGTCCAGAGGCCACCTGGAACAATGGCAAATTTGCAGCTTTGCCAGCTGCTGGCTGTTACCTATCTTGTACTGTGAGAATTACTAAGTGAAAAGGAATTGTATTGAAACTGGGCAAAAAAGGAGGAGAATTTATGGAGGATTAACTTTCTTTCATCTTCTTACCTTTCAAATTGGGAAACAAGCCCAAGAAACTGAATTAAGGGGAGGAGTCTTTGTAAAGCCTTTGATGTTTTCCTTCGCAAACAGAGTTGAATTTATCTGAACCCTTTCCCTTCAAAGTAAAAACCTTATAAGCAACCGATTTTCTCTGTGCATTCCTCACTCTTCGTGAATTAGCAGAGGTTATACAGTAAAAAAAGTGATCTGATAGGGTATGGGGGCAAGCCAACACTTTAAAATAGTAATACATGCTGATGAGCTCATGGTAATGACAGAACAATTTTTTTAAAGAAGTGTTCCTTCTATACTCTGGAAGCACCTTAGAATGGTGATAAGGTTAACAGGGGGAAAAAAATACAAATAATAATGTGGCCTTAAGATGTCTGCATCTTGCTCTATTTAAATTCAGCCAAAGCTGAATGGTGGGGCTTTCTGTGTTAATGTCTCTGAAAAAATAAAACATCAAAGTCAGGTATAGAATATTTCAAAAGAGCCAAAATTGATGTCTTTCATAGGTCACTAGCTTTTTTTAAAAAAATTGAATGAAAGAGTCTTTCAATTCTATGGTGCTCCACAATTTTTAGAAATTTCAAACACGTGATCTGATATAATCCCATAATAATCCTCTTTCCCCCCTACCCCTCTGCTATCGTTACTGCCCCTCCTCCTTCCCTCTCCCCACTGGTAACGACTGCTTTGTTTTCTGTATCTGTGAGTCTACTTCTCTTTTGTTTTATTCACTAGCTTGTTGTATTCTTTAGATTCCACATATAAGGGAGATCATACAGTATTTGTCTTTCTCTATCTGACTTATTTCACTTAGCATAATGCCCCCCAAGTCCATCTCTGTCATTGCAAATGGCAAAATTCCTTTCTTTTTCAAGGCTGCATAATATTCCATTATACACATACACATCTTCTTTATCCATTCATCTGTTGGTGGACACTCAGTTGTTTCTATGTCTTGGCAATTGTAAATAGTGCTGCTTTGAACATCGGAGTGTGTGTATTTTTTTGAATTAGTGTTTTTATTTTTTTAGATATATACCCAGGAGTGGAATTGCTGGGTCATATGGTAGTTCTATTTTTAGCTTTTTCGAGAAACCTCCATATTGTTTTCCACAATGGCTGCACCAATTTATATTCCCACCAACAATGTAGGAGGGTTCCCTTTTCTCCACATCCTCTCTAGCATATATTGTTTGTGGATTTTTTTGGTGATGGCCATTCTGATGTGATGCCTCTTTGTGGTTTTGATTTGCATGTCATAGGTCAGCAGTGTCAATGGTCACCCTACCTCCAAAGTACTTTCTCCATCAAGAGTGTGCCCAGGTTCCACTCTGCCCCTTTGGCCGATCAGCTAGGCCCTTCACAGCCTCTCTGGGACTCGCTTCCTCCTTTGTGCAGTGGGGGTAGGAATTTGGGGAGACTCAGGAAGCTGCTGCTGCTAGGGATGGGGTGGGGTGGGATGGGTGGCATGGGATTATCAGAGGTGTTTGCTTTATGTGCTTTTGAAGTGCTTTGCATCAGTTTTCTTCTCTAAGATTGCCAGGAGAAATATCAATGACCTCAGATATGCAGAAGACACCACATTTACGGCAGAAAGTGAAGAAGAATTAAAGAGCCTCTCGATGAAAGTAAAAGAAGAGAGTAAAAAGTTGGCTTAAAACTCAGCATTCAGAAAACTAAGATCATGGCATCTGATCCCAGCACTTCATGGCAAATAGATGGGGAAACAGTGCAAACAGTGACAAACTATTTTTCTGGGCTCCAAAATCACTGCAGACGGTGACTGCAGCCATGAAATTAAAAGACACTTGCTCCTTGGAAGAAATGTTATGACCAACCTAGACAGCATGTTAAAAAGCAGAGACATTACTTTGCCAACAAAGATCCATCTAGTCAAAGCTATGGTTTTTCCAGTAGTCATGTATGGATGTGAGAGTTGGCCTATAAAGACAGCTGAGCGCCAAAGTACTGATGCTTTTGAACTTTGTGTTGGAAAAGACTCTTGAGAGTCCCTTGGACTGCAAGGAGATCCAATCAGTCAATCCTAAAGGAAATCAATCCTGAATACTCATTGGAAAGACTGATGCTGAAGCTGAAACTCCAATACTTTGGCCACCTGATGTGAAGAATGGACTCATTTGAAAAGACCCTGATGCTAAGAAAGATTGACGGCAGGAGGAGAAGGGGACGACAGAGAATGAGATGGCTGGATGGCATCACTGACTCAATGGACATGAGTTTGAGTAAACTCTGGGAGTTGCTGATGGACAGGGAGGCCTGGCGTGCTGCAGTCCATGGGGTCGCAAAGAGTCGGACACGACTGAGCAACTGAACTGAACCCAACTGAACTGAAGAAGAAAAGAGAACCTATGGATTAAACGAAGCAGTGTGTGTTGGTGGTCATGGATGGCAGGATGTCGGGTGCAGTGGACGGGCGCCTCTCTGGGAGGCTGCTGGCAGGTCTGCTGTCAGCGGGACCCTGGGTGAGTGGCAAGACCTGCCTGGGCTCCCCCTCCCTCAGGGTAAAGTGAGGGGTGTCAGCCAGCCCTGTCTGCAGACCCTCATGTTCTGGTCTCTGTTGGGAGCTTGCAGTGAAGAAGTGTACATGGGCGGTCTGCCTTTACTGTTACAGACTCTGTGCTTGGGAATGCACACAGGAGCTGACGTTTATTTGTAACCTCGAGATCAGGACTTGCTGCACCTTCCCACGCTTTTGCAGACATGCTCGGAGCAAGCAAAATCCGCATTTCCCATTGACCTATTCCAGCCAAGGTGGACCCAGCAATCCTCTGTCTTCTCCCTCCAGCTCACACTATCGACAGCTGTCCTTCTCCGGGTCTATTTAGTGGCACATCTTTATTAGTGATTCCACCTTTTAAAATGTCCCACAAGGGTCAGTCTGCAGTGCTGCCTTGTGTTGTAAGTGTGTGAAGGCTGTGCTGAGCCTTCAGAAGGAGCTGCGTGCAGACACACGTCACATGGCTGTGCTCCATAAGTTCAAGTTACTTTCAGCGATAAACAACCACATGGGTTGTTTGTAAAACAAGTGCTTGTAAAACAAGGCCATGTATTGATTTGATGAAGATGTTGTGACCAGAGACAGGGGAGACACCTGAACTTCCCCAAGGAGGAGTTATTCTTGGCTAAGTCAGTGTTCACCACGACTTCAGAGTTCACAGCCATGTGAACAATGGGAAATGACATGAGTGTACATACCTGCACATACATGTATACAAAATACACATCATAAATACATCCACACACATAAAGCTCTCTTCATGGAACATCTCTTTAAGAAGACCAAATATACAAATAAAAGTCACAATGCAAAAGGACATTTCCTCTGCGCCCCCAACTTCACTCCTCAGACACCTCATCTCCCTCCAATCAACTCCCAAAGTGATGTTTCTCAGTGAGAATTTGTCTCCCCTCCAGGGTGACGTGGTCTTAGCTTTAACAGGCCTCTGTCCTGCCAGACCCACAGGTAGTCCACAGAGAACCCAGAGCAGCTTATCTCAATGTGGTCATTGTTGAATGCCCTTGGCCTCAGTGGGCACGACTGGCAAGAGGAAGTTGCCTGGCCACAGGACAATGAGCAGGTGGCCTTGGCAAGAGCAGCCTCCATGACTGTATTTCTTGGTGGTCGGCTGCCATTATGTGAATTCAGTGTTACAACAGGAGACTGATTCAGTTACTCCAAAAAGCACCAAAATCTGTAAAAATAGTCCATAGGAGAAAAAAGAGGGCTTCTTAAAGGTATAAAGATTTTTATTCAGTCACTAAGTTGTGTCTGACTCTTTGTGATCCCATGGACTGTAGCATGCCAGGCTTCCCTGTCCTTCACTGTCTCCCGGAGTTTGCTCAGACTCACGTCCATTGAGTCGGTGATGCCATCCAACCATCTCATCCTAATTAACCTTAAAAGCTTCTGCACATCAAAGGAAACTATTAGCAAGGTGAAAAGACAGCCTTCAGAATGGGAGAAAATAATAGCAAATGAAGCAACTGACAAACAACTAATCTCAAAAATATACAAGCAACTCCTACAGCTTTATCAAGGTGTGTGTTTAACTTCTAAAAAAAATCTTCCAGATGGTTTTCAAAAGTGGTTGGAAGTTCCCACCAGCTGTGTATGAGAGTTCATGTTCTTCAGCCAACACTTGATGTGGTTCGTCTTTAAATTTCGCACATTCTCATAGGTATGAAGTGGTATCTCACCCTGATGACTAACACACTTGAACATCTTCATATACTTTTCTTCTTTGGTTGAGTTTCTCAGGGGTCATTGTTTTTTATTGCCTGATGGCCAATGGCTTAAAAACCATTGTTTCATATATTTTTGTCCAGTTCTTCAGTTGTTTCTGCTTGAGGGTTCATCTGGTCTCTGTTACTCCATCTTGGCTGGAAGCAGGATTCTTAAAAACTACCCATATGTATTTTTCTAACAGTTACAGTCACCCCTGCTGTCATCAGTTCTCTATTTCTTCAACTTCAAATCCTTATTCCTAAAATTCTCTTGTGATTTTCTGGGCTTTTATTTTTATACTTTATTTATTTGGGTGCGCTGGGTCTTAGGTGCAGCATGTGGGATCTAGTTTCCTGACCAGGGATCAAACCTAGGCCCTCTGTATTGGGAGTGCAGAGTCTTAGCCACTGGACCACCAGGGAGGTCCCTCTTGCTTTTGGCTTTGAAAGTTAGTTTGACTCATGAAGAGTTTATATCTTGTGTTTTCTTTTCTCATCCTTCCAATAGCCATTGCTACTGCATCCTTAAGAAGTTACCAGGGTACCTGAATGATGCTCACAGATTTTAATTTAGTGATCAGGATACATAAAGGGATTAAGAGGACAAATGGGAAGGATGGATAGAGACTGAGAACATCATTTCATTCCAGGCAGCTTTACTTCAGGGGTCTTTAAAAGTTAACTGGCATAAAAGAAAACAATTGTGAAAATGGATTTTATTGAAATTAAAGACTTTAGAAAACAAGATGGAAAGCCATGGATTTGGAAAGAATATTTGTAACCCGTATGACTTTATACAAGTTATGAAACTTAAAAATGGTCAAAGATTTGAGAAACATTTCACAAAAGAAGATATATGAATGGCACACACAGCACATAAAAGGATGCTGTCACCCCTAGCCACCAGGGAAGTGAAAATTAAAATCACAGAGATGCAAGATACACACGTCCTCTAGAAGGGATTATCAGAAGGACTGACAGTGTCACGTGTCGGGTACCACGTGGAGGAACCGGAAGTCCTGTCTGCTGCTTGTGCTGGTGGGGATGAAAAATCGCATAGCTGCTTAAGAAACATAATGTATGACTTAATTGAGTTTTACTTTCTTATTTATGACTGCACTGGCTCTTCCTTGCTGTGCGTGGGCCTTCTCTAGTTGTGGTGAGCAGGCTCCAGAGTACCGGCTCAGCTTAGTTGCTCTGTGACATATAGGATCTTCCCAAACCAGGGACTGAACCCATATCTCCTGCATTGGCAGGCAGATTCTTAACCACTGGACCACCAGGGAAGTCCTGTTAAGACTTAATTTATATGTTATGTGTGTGTGTTAGTCACTCAGTTCTGTCCGACTCTTTGCAACCCCAAGGACTGTAGCCCACCAGACTTCTTTGTCCATGGAATTCACCAGGCAAGAATACTGGAGTGGATTGCCATTCCCTTCTCTAGAGGAACTTCCCAACCCAGGAATCGAACCCTGGTCTCCTGAATCGCAGGCAGATTCATAATTTATGTGAAGTTCCCCCCAAATGCAAAAAGCTACAGGGGCTGAAGGCAAGACAATCTGTGTTAGTAGTATACAAATGCCAAAATTCATTAAACTTTACACCTTAAAAAAGAGGAATTTTATTGTATGTAAATTGTAACTCAATAAGGCCTTGAGGAAAAGTAAACTTAAATTGAAAAGTAATATTTATGTTGGAAAGACAAATGTGGAATAGCAATTACTAGTATAAGCTGTGCCACTCTAGTGAAAGTGAAGTTGCTCAGTCGTGTCCCACTCTTTGCGACCCCACGGACTGTAGCCTACCAGGCTTCTCTGTCCATGGGATTCTCCAGGCAGGAATACTGGACTGGGTTGCCATTTCCTTCTCCAGGAGATCTTCCCGACCCAGGGATTGAACCCAGGTCCTCTGCATTGTAGGTAGACGCTTTACCGTCTGAGCCACCAGGGAAGTGCCGCTCTAACCTGTCGTCTAATCCAATTTTTAGGCTGTGCTCCCTGTTGTTAGGCTTTTCTCAGGAATGTTTTGAAGAAAATGCTATAAAATCTTTGAAGTGCATTCAATTTTTAAACGAAAACTTCAATATAAATACTACATAAATCACTGTGAACATGCTATCCATCAACACCAAAGGTGCAAATACATGATTAACATTCAAGGCTGAGAATTGAAGACAGACCGCTGATTCTGCTTTACAGACCTGTGCTGTTGGCCTGTGGTTTAGTTGCTCGGGTGAAGCACTGAAAACATGCTGGAAGAAAGAGCACTACTAAAAACATGTTCTTTCCACACTGAGGAATATTAAAATCAAAGCCTGATTTGACAGCTTAATGTTATCAGTCCAGCAATAAAGAGTGATGTGTTCAGTAATGACCTCTTTTCCCCTTGAAACCTGAGATCTGCTTTGCTTTTTGAGCCAAAATGTCCACAAATGGAAATATTGTTAGAATTACACTTAAAAACATAGGCAGTAAAACCATGGAAACAGAAAGAAGGACCCTGAATTATAAATTGTAAAAATTATAACCTGTATGTAGCAGAAGGCTTTTTAAAACACAATTTCTGGAAAACCCCTTGCCTTTTTTTTTTTTGGTGGGGGGTGGTGGAGGGTGTAATTTTCCTATTAATTCAAACAACAATGACAGTAAAAAAAAAAAAAAGAAGAAACCAACACAATGATGCTATGCCGTGTGGAGACCTGGTCTTCTCACATTCTTCTCTAGTCTCCCACCACCCCTAATAAATCTTGAGAATTTGCCTAGAAATGATTTTTTTTTAGGAGATTTTCAACAATATTTAATACAATGGAATCCCTACACAATGAAACAATTTAGATTCCCTTCCACCCACCTTGCAGAGCATTATAGTAGGATTTCACATAGGCTGGGTATGAATCTGACTAATAGTATTTTATTCAAAGTAAGCCAACGCAAGGGCAAAAGAAGGGACATGTTTGGCACAATATTTTGTCAGACAATGGTGTCAGCGTTGCAGACAGTAATTACAGCTCTGGTTCTAGACATGAACTATATATTAAAAAAATTTTTTTTAAGTTTTAATTGGAGGGTAATTGCTTTACAATGTTGTGTTGGTTTCTGCAGTACAACAATGTGAATCAGCTCTAAGTATACTTATGTCCCCTCCCTCTTGAGCCTCTCTGCCAGGCCTCACTCCCATCCCACCCCTCTAGGTCATCACAGCGTTTCAAGCTGAGCTCCCTGTTATTAGACAGCAGCTTTCCTGTGTTATACACTAGCTGTCTGTTTTTCACATGGCAGAGTGTATGTCAATGATACTCTCTCATTTCGTCCCACCTTGTCCTTCTTCCACTGGGCCCACAAGTCTGTTCTCAGCCTTTGTGCTTCTATTCCTGCCCTGCAAATAGGTTCATCACTGCCTTTTCTAGATCCCATATATATGTGTGTGTTAATATATGATATTTTTTAATTTTTCTGACTTACTTCGCTTTATAACAGGCTCTAGGTTCATCCACCTGACTACAACGGACTCAAATTCATTCCTTTTTATGGCTGAGTAATATCCTATTGTATGTATGTACCACAACTTCTTTATCCATTCATTTGTCAATGGACATCTAGATTGCTTCCAAGTTCTGGCTATTGTAAACAGTGCTGCTATGAATATTGGGGTACATGTGTTTTTTGAAATATAATTTTCTCAGGGTCTTTGCCCAGTAGTGGGATTGCTGGGTCATACAATAGTTTTATTGCTAGTTTTTAAAGAAATCTCCACACTGTTCTCCATAGTGACTCTATCGACATTCCCACCAACAGTGCAGGAAGGTTCCCTTTTTTTCCCATATCCTCTCCAGCATTTACTGTTTGTAGATTTTTTGATGATGGCCATTCTGACTGGTGTGAGGTGATACCTCATTGTAGTTTTGATTAGCATTTCTCCAATAATGAGCCATGTTGAGCATCTTTCATGTATCTGTTGGCGATTTATATGTTTTCTTTGGAGAAATGTCTATTGAGGGAAATTCCTTGACTTTCCCATCTGCAGTGTGGGCCATGAAGCAGGGTGTAGAGATCTGATGTCTAGTAATAGTACCCAGGGGCTGCTCAGGTGGTGCTAATGGTAAAGAACCTGGCTGCCAAAGAGATGCAGGTTTGATCCCTGGGTCAGGAAGATCCCTTGGAGGAGGACGTGGCCACCCACTCTAGTATTATTGCCTGGATAATTCCATTGTCAGAGGAGCCTGACGGCCCACAGTCCATGAGATTGCAAAGAGTCAGACACAACTGAGTGACTAACACAGAGTCTGAAAAAGGCTGAGAGTGAACTTGTGCGGGTTGGATGAATGTAAAGCAGCTGCCATGTGGATTGTGTGTTATTCCTGCTGTTTATCTTTTAAAAATAGGGCAGTGGTCACACAGCTGAAGCCCTGAGCCTGCCCAGCTCCACGCTGCCCGCTCCCAGGCTGACAGCACTTCCTTCCTGGCCCGAGGGCCTTCCTGCCCGGCCTTATCGCACACAAAACTTGACACAGCGCTGGAATGCACTTAAGGGCCATACAGGGAAACCGCCTGCTTTCTGCATCTACAAACAACTGTCATCAACAGAACACTGTCTTTACTTCCAGACACACACTTTCCTTCCTTGGTGGGATTAACATGACCCAGAAGGAGCAAGGAAAAAACCCTCTTTCCATTTCCAGCTCTTTTTCCCTGAAATTTTAACCTTTTCTGGTTGAGCCAAAGACAAAAATAGTAATTATGGCATAGATGTGCAAACAAGCAAGAGAGGCATCCAATACAGATTGATTGTATTTTATTCTATGTACTTCTTTATTATGCATGTATGCGTGCTCATTTGTGTCCGACTCTTTGCAACCCCATGGATTATAGCCCAACAGACTCCTCTGTTCATGGAATTCTCTAGGCAAGAATAGTGGAGTGGGGTGCCATTTCCTACTCCAGGGGATTTTCCCAATCCAGGGATCAAACCCACTTCTCTTGTGTCTCCTGCGGGCAGATTCTTTACCTACTGCACCACCCGGGAAGCCTCACTTTATTGGGTCTCCACCTTAAAGAAGAGGGGGTTGTTTTGCTTGTGAATGCTGTTATATCAACAAGTAAACTTTTATCCTGTCATTTCTGGCTTCCCTTGCAACTATTAAGTGTTTTAGCAATTACAAAGACTTTACAAAAAAAATCTTATTTTTTGGCCACACCTGTGAGGCACGTAGAATCTTTGTCCCTCTACCAGGGATCAAACCCACGTCCCCTGCATTGGGAGCATGGAGTCTTAACCACTGGACCACCAGGGAATTCCTTAAAAAGGTTTTTTTGTTTGTTTGTTTCTTATCATCTGAGACCTCCTGCTGTACATTCTTTTCTCCCATAAAATGTTTAAGGTGGATAGGAGATCATCCTCACATTGAATATTAAGATTGGGGATGCTAAAACCATCAAAGGAAAATGAGGCTTGCAAAATTTTTAAAGCTTCACTTTCTGAGCTCTTTAATTTTGATAAAGGTAGTGCAATAAAAGTGTCTCAGGGAAATAGAGAATGAACCGCTCTCCACTTTACAAGACAGTAAATAAAAACTACTTTGAAAATCATGTAAAATTTGGTGTGGACAATTCAAGGGGCTCACAGAGGAGAAAAGCATCATAAGAGAGGTTTCTGGGAGTGTCTTGACTTTCTAAATTCAGTGACTTTTCATGAGCTCATCAGCCTTCTTAAGATGTTATGATCTTTTGCCCAGACCAGGGGAATTTCCTCCGATGTGAGCACAGAGTGGGCTGGGCTGTGTCCTGTGAGGACTTAATATTGGAAACATGAACTCTGCTGGAAGCGTTCCCGATTTTATTTCAGAGGAATTCCCCCTTGAAGAGCAGCTCCCGTGATGGAAGACCGAGGACAGAGGAAACCTTTTGAAATCTATTTATTTTTTTAATTTGAAAGTGGAAGAGTTCCCCCTATACCCCACCCTCCGCCTTTGGAAACTACTTCAGTAAGCGTCAGAGAAAACAGTTTGAAGTCTCTCTTTTCAGGATGAGTAAGTTAAACAAGTGGAGGATACGCAAAAATATCATTTGCATTACTCAGATGCACACAGACATACTCGTTAAAGTGCACAAGCTTCTGAGTCATTACTTCCAAGTGGACCTGATTCTGTCATGCAAAGAGGACTCGTGGGCCCCATGGGTGGCCACAGCCCAGGGCTTTATTGATTCCTAAATTCTAAACCAGCTTTTATTTTTTATATAATTTTACTTATTTATTTTTGGCTGTGCTGGATCTTTGTTCCATGAGGGCTTTTCTCAAGTTGTGGTGTGCGGGTGCAGCGGCTTCTCTGGTGCGGAGCATGGGCCCTAGGGCAAGCGGGCTTCAGCAGTTTCAGCTCCAGGGCTCCAGAGCACAGGCTCAGTAGTTGTGACACATGGGCTTAATTGCCCCGTGCCATGTGGGATCTTCCTGGACCAGGGATCGAACCCTCGTCTCTTGCATTGGCAGGCAGATTCTTTACCACTGAGCCACCAGGGAAGCCCTGAGGCAGCTTTAATTAACTACTATGTGAAGATAAAACTCCCCTGTGACATGTCATGAAAGAAGGGGCTCTGACAGAGAAGAATAGGACGACTCAGAGCTGGAGGATGAAAAGTCTTCTCTGAGGAGGTGGGGGCGGCGGGTGGCAGATGTGAGAGTACCCAGGGCAGGAGTTCGGGGGTGGGGGAGGAGGTTGGGTGGGAACACTGCCTACATTGTACAAAGCATCCTAGATCATGGTAGAAGTTTTGGTTTTTCTTAAATGGTGGTAAATATATATCACACATAATTAATCATTTAATCATTTGTAAGGGTGCAATTCAGGGCATGAAAAGAAACTGTAAACATTAAACACTCACGGCCCGCCCCCTGCCCCCCAGGCCTGGGTAGCCTGCATCTTCTGTTCTGTCTCCATGGATCTGAGACTCCAGGTCCAAGTCCTATAGGTGGAATTGTACAGCATCTGTTCCTTTGTGACTGGTTGATTTCCCTAGGGTGAAGGACATAGCAACCCACTCCAGTATTCTTGCCTGGAGAATCCCATGAACAGAGGAGCCTGGCGGGCCACAGTCCATGCGGTCACAAGGGTTGTGACCTAGGGACTAAACCACCACCATCAGTGTCCTCAAGGTTCATCTGTGTTGGTGTATGTGCTAGAATTTCCTTCCTCTTTTTCTTTTGTTTCTTTCTTTTTTAATTCTTTTGTAGAAGTTCCTCTCTTTTTAGTGCTAAATAATATTCCATTTTGGTGAATACACCACATTTCGCTCATCCACTCATCTGTCCACAGGCCTTTGGCTATTGTGAATAATGCTGCCATGGACTGCATTTCAGTCAAACAGGGAACAGTAGTATACAGAGACTTACCTTGAGTCCCTGCTTTCAGTTTTTGGTACATCCCTGGAACTGGAATTTCTGGACCCTTGGGTCATTCTGTGTTCAATTGTTTGACAAAATGCAGTTCTGTTTTCCACAAGAGCTACACCATTCTATGTTCCCGCCTGCAATGCTTCTCCTCCCTGCCAACACTGGTTATTTTCCATTTTAGTTATTTATAATAGTTATCTTAGTAAGTGAGAAGAAGAGCTTGGATTCTTAATTTAGAACCCAATGAGTGATTTTAACAACAGAGTAGCAGATTTGTCTTTCTTTTAAAAATGCTCTCTCAGGCTGCTGATGGGGGATGGGCTGCAAGGGGAGGAGAGGGCAAAGGAGCCATCTAATTATGAGAGTAAATTTTCGTCTGGGAGAGGCAGGCTGGTGGCATGGACCCAGGGAGTGGTTTTGAAGAAGAAAGGTATGCAAATTCAAGATACACTCTAGAAACAAAATTGCTTGGTCTTGAAGGTGGATTACATGTGGGGGTGGCTGAAGAGGGAGAGAAAAAAAGCAATCATGGCTTGAGGTATAAAAAACTGGAGTGAGTACCAGTGCTATTTAAAGAGATGAAGAAGACTGGGAGGGGGTAGGTTCCAGGACTGGAAATCAAATGCCCATAAAATATGCAGGGTAAGCATCAAGGGACAGAAAACTGGACTGGTAATGTCGAGACTGGGGAAACCGGCTCAGAGAGGTTGAGTAAGTAACTTAAGGTCACACAGCACAGAATCCAAGTGGCAGCGTCAAGATGGCAATCCAAAGACTGTCTGACTCCAAAGCCTGATTCTGTGTCCCCACCTTCCAGGCAGAACAGAATGGTCTTCAGGAATTTGGACCAGTGACTACATTTAACCACTTCAGGAAACCTCTAGTAATAAGAGGGAGACACCACATCCAATAATAAGTGTGGGGTTTAGAGTGGAAGACTTGAAGAGCTTTGAGAATAAATAAAACAGTATATTTGAAATATGATAGACAATCATGGAAGAGAGAATCTCTCTTACTGTTAGTGTTGTTCTTGTTCAGTTGCCCTGCCTTGTCTAACTCTTTGCAGCCCCATGGACTGCTGCACGCCAGGCTCCTCTGTCCTTCACTATCTCCTGCGGTTTGCTGAAACTCATGTTTATTGAGTCGGTGATGCCACCCAAGCATTCATCCTTGGCCACTCCCTTCTTCTGCCTTCAGTCTTTCCCAGCATCAGGGTCTTTTCCAGTGAGTTAGCTTTGGCAACCCACTCCAGTGTTCTTGCCTGGAGAATCCCAGGGACAGGGGAGCCTTGTGGGCTGCCGTCTATGGGGTCACATAGAGTTGGACACGACTGAAGCGACTTAGCAGCAGCAGCAGCAGCTTTTCATATCAAGTAGCCAAAGGACTGGAGCTTCAGCTTCAGCATCAGTTCTCCCAAAGGATATTCAGGTCTGATTTCCTTTAGGATTGACTGGTTTGATCTCCTTGCAGTCAAAGGGAATCTCAAGAGTCTTCTCCAGCACCGCAACAGCATATGACTATTTAATAATTATATGTATTGCCTGCATTAAAAAATAAAATTAATATAATGGTCTCAAAGTTATTTTATTATTAAGCTTTATTTTCTAGTTTTTAGTCTCTCAAGTATAATTTTCTGTTGTTAAAGAACCAAATAATCTAATTCATTGGTTCTCAGATTTTTAGATTTTATGAATTAGTAACATTAAAAAAAATACGCTGAGTAGTTGAATGAGTTTGGGCAATGGCAGGTATTGTGCACAGGCAGAAGCAGGGGGACCAACTTTTAATTTTGCCAAGTGAGAACATTTTTTTTTCAAAAGCTCCATGTATTATCACCAATATTGGATCAAAGAAAAGGCATAATAATACAATACTATGGGTCTATGTTTAGCCTTATGGAATGAGACATCACTGTATGTACTGATGAAGATCTCCAGGATAAATAAAGTTTTTAAAAAAGGCAAGATACAGGACAGTATGTAGAATATATGTTTAAAAAAATATGCTCCAAAGTTGTGCCTGGTACATAAGAGACCAGCAATCATGGAGACTTGGCCAGACAGAGCACTGAGAGAGAAGGAGACTTGCTTTCCACTAAATATTCCTTTACAAGTTTTGAAGTTTGCATCACGGGCATTCAAAAATAAATAAATATAATTTTTAAAAGTTAGCTTTGGGGGACTTCCTTGGCCGTCCAATGGTTAAGACTGTGCTCCCAATGCAGGGGGCACTGGTTTGATCCCTGGTTAGGGAACTGAGAACCCACACACCTCACATTGTGGCAAAAAAAGAGAAGTATATTAATAAAAATAAATACTGTTTAAAAAAATAGCTTTGGGAAAAATTTATTTCAGTGTCCTTGTTTTTCATTTTGTCCTGAATCAGTCAAAACTTTATCCTGAGGCTGGAGATAGGTTGCAAACTGGCTTTTGAGAACCCCCATCTAATGCACTTTCCAGTTACCTTCATTTTATGTAATTACTTTTATCTTTTTAAAATTTAGTTTTATGGAAGTATAGTTGGTTTACAATGTCACACTACAATACAATAGTTTCAGGTGGATAGCACGGTGATTCAGTTACATATATACATGTAACCGAATATATATGTAGCTGAATATATATATATGTAGCTGAATATATATATATGTAACTGAATGTATATTTGTATATATAGGTTTCCCTGGTGGTTCAGATGGTAAAGAATCTGCCTGCAATGCAGGAGACTGGGGTTTGATCCCTGGGTGGGGAAGATACCCCGGAGAAGGAAACAACTACCCACTCCAGTATTGTTGCCTGGAGAATCCCATGGACAGATGAGCCTGGCGGGCTACAATCTATGGGGTCACAAAGAATTAGACACAACTGAGTGACATGGCACCCCACTCCAGTACTCTTGCCTGGAAAATCCCATGGACCGAGGAGCCTGGTGGGCTGCAGTCCATGGGGTCGGACACGACTGAGTGACTTCAGTTTCATTTGTCACTTTCATGCATTGGAGAAGGAAATGGCAACCCACTCCAGTGTTCTTGCCTGGAGAATCCCAGAGACGGGGGAGCCTGGTGGGCTGCCGTCTATGGGGTCACACAGAGTCGGACACGACTGAAGCGACTTGCAGCAGCAGCAGCAGCAGAGTGACTAACACTTCCACATATGTATATATAGAGTGTGTGTTTATGTATGTATGCTTAGTTCCTTCCAATTACCTTTGTTTTACTTTTTTTAAAGATTTTTTTATGTGGACCACTTTATGAATGTCTTTAAAGTGTTTACTGAATTTATTACAGCACTGCTTCCGTTTTACGTTTTGATTTTGGGGTCAGGAATCATGTGGTCTCTTAGCTCCCCAACCAGGGATCGAACATGTAACCCCTGCATTGGAAATGCAGAGTCTTAACCACTGGACCACTGGGGAAGTCCATTTGATTACCTTTAAATGAGTAAAATCTCAGGCAGGAGGGCAAGAACTTTGCTATACTTTTGGCCCCTCCTTTGGAGAAAATGACATATTGCAGAAACTACTGGTTCTCAGGAGAGGATTTGTTATTTCTAAGATCGAAATGATACAAGGTTTCAAAAGATTCACCTCTTTCCTTTATCTGTCTTTGTTGATACTGATGGTCAGATTCACGTCCGGAAGCAGAGCCTCACGGCACTTTCCTTTGCAGGGTGTCTGTAATGCTCATGTGTGCCAGAATGCCTGAGTTTATTAATATGCACTACACATTGTGTTTATTTCTGTTTCATCAAGGTTTTGCCAGATTCTGGTCTGTCTGTGCCTGATAGTGGCTGTGTTTGTATATGAGCACAGGGTCATCTGATAACAAGCTGTCGCATCATGCGATTAAGTGATGTTTGAAATGGGGGCCAGCCAGAAGAGTCTGACTCCCAGCTCACTTTGAGAAGGTCCCATCAACAAAGGAAAGTTCAAGGTATCTTGGGAGAGGTCATTGATTACAACCAACGTCTTGGTAATTCTGGACTTGTTCCTTCCTGCAGAGACACAATTGAAATAACGCTGTACAGTAGAAATTTTTCATTGTTGGAGGACAGACACTTTTTTCCAGAAGTAAATCACTGTAAAAACCTGCCTTCTTCTCAGGAAGATGAAAACGAATCATTTTAGATATTCGCTTAGTGAACCGTGGAGGAGTTGATACTTTGTTACCTGCTTCTAGTTGTCCGTCATGACTGTTCCTGCCTCATCCAAGGCTGTGAGCATTGTAGCGGAAGGGATTTGGTTTCATTCACTTTGGTATCAGTTTCTCGGCACATAGTAAGTGCCTAGCAAATTCTGGTAAAAGACCGGGTGAGTAGTGTACTACTATATATAAAATAGGTAGCGACAAGGACCTACTCTACAGCACAGGGAACTATATTTTGTAATAATCTATAAGGGAAAATACTCTGAAAAGGAATATATATATATATATATATAACACTAAATCACTGTGCTGTACACCTGAAACTAATACAATATTGTAAATCAACTATATTTCAATTTTAAAAAATTTTGGTAAAGGCTTCTCTGATGGCTCAATGGCAAACAATTAGCCTGCCAATGCAGGAGGCATGGGTTTGATCCCTGGATCCAGAAGATCCCACATGCAGAGTCCGGGGGAAAGGAGGGCGGGGAGCAACCGAGCCCATGTGCCATAACTACTGACCCTGTGCTTTAGAGCCTGGGAGTTGCAATTACTGAGCCCACACACCACAACTACCGAAGCCTGCATGCATGCCCTAGAGCCGTGCTCCACAACCAGGGAAGCTAGTGCAATGAGAAGGCCACACACAGCAAGCAGAGAGCAGGCCCTGCTTGCCACATCTAGAGAAAAAGCCCTTGCAGCCACAAAGACCCAGCACAGCCACAAATAAATAAATAGATAAGTTTTAAGAGGAACTAAAGAACTGCTTGATGAAAGTGAAAGAGGAGAGTGAAAAAGCTGGCTTAAAATTCAGCATTCAGAAAACTAAGATCATGGCATCCAGTCCCATCACTTCGTGGCAAATAGATGGGGTATCAAGGGAAACAGTGACAGACTGTTTTCTCGGGCTCTAAAATCACTGCAGATGGTGACTGCAGCCATGAAATTAAAAGACGTTTGGTCCTTGGAAGAAACGCTATGAATCACTTAGGCAGCACATTAAAAAGCAGAGATATTACTTTACCAACAAAGGTCTGTCTAGTCAAAGCTATGATTTTTCCAGTCGTCATGTATGGATGTGAGAGTGGACCATAAAGAAAGCTAAGCACCAAAGAATTGATGCTTTTGAACTGTGGTGTTGGAGAGACTCTTGAGTTCCTTGGACAATAAGGAGATCCAACCAGTCAACCCTAAAGGAAATCTGTCCTGAATATTCATTGGAAGGACTGACACTGAAGCTGAAACTCCAGTATTTTGGCCACCTGATGTGAAAAACTGAGTCATTGGAGAAGAGCCTGAGGCTGAGATAGATTGAAGGTGGAAGGAGAAGGGGATGAAAGAGAATGAGATGGTTGGATGGCATCATCGACTCAATGGACATGAGTTTGAGCAAACTTCGGGAGTTGGTGAGGGACAGGGAAGCCTGTTGTGCTGCAGTTCATGGGGTTGAGAAGAGTCGGACATGACTGAGTGACTGAACTGAACTGAACCTCCTAATCTATCTCTCCCATATTTTTGTTTTGATATCTAATCTCTCTGATTTATCAGTGCCGTAATCAGCAATATAACTGAATTAGCCTAGAAAGCATCAGGAGAAAGTTTTGCCTGATAACTAAAGCTCAGGAACAATGTTATTGTCATCACTATTGGTTTTATGCTCCAGGAAAAAATTCAAAAAAATTTTTAAATTATTTTTTGACTTTGTGTTTTTCTCCTCAATACTGTGGGCATATCGTTTTATAAGCCCATTGAAATTTAAGAAAATGTGCAAAAGAAATGAATTTCTGCTCTTTTCTGTGAAGCCTGATAATTTTAGCAATCCATTGCCCTATGAGATTGCAACTCTGCTTCCTCTGTAGTCTGTTTTTTCTTCCTTTCTTTCAAAATAACCTACCATCTTTCCAAAATAAACATGAAGGGGAAATACATGAGTGTGTATGTAATCACCCAGATATCTGCAAGGGCATGCCTCTAAAAAAATAGTAAAAATAAAATAGTCATCAGAAATGTATTCTGGTTTTACTAGACTAGTGAGTGTTCTTGTCTTTTCTTTATCAGATTTTTAAAAAAGAGACATTTATATTCATGTAAAAAGTTTGCTAAAGTGAAAATTAAATAGCTATCTGCCTAGAACTTATTTTCTCATAATCTTAGATTTCTGAGATTGCAATTTTGCATATTTTTGTAAAACAAATTAATTGTTCTACAAATTTTTACTTTCTAGAATTACAGCATCATCTATTTATATTCAATATTTATGAAGCCTCATTCTAATGATCTTATCTGTTGACTATGTTATTCATATAATTACCTTCATTGCATGTCTTGATCATAAAATATACATTTAACATTCATTTTTCAGAGGAGAAGGAGACGACAGAGGATGAGATGGTTGGACGGCATCACCAACTGGATGGACAGAATATTCATTTTTAGATACCTTGAATTTAAACATACTTTTACAATTCCCTTTATTTTTTAATATTTCAAAGTTTTATGATTCTTTTTAACCCTGAAGAGTCAGGATATTTAAGAAACTGTCTGGCTTCATCCAATCCAATGAGTCTAGTGATTAATTTTATTCCTTTCAATTTATGGTTCAGCAAACACAATGATCACTCTCCTCTTCCTTCTCTTCTTCATTTGCATCCTTTTCATCATCAATAAATATTTAACATCTACTCTGAATACTGCACAACAGGGCTTCGAAGTTTTCAACTTCTGTCCTTAGATCTCAGAGCAAGAAGTTGAGCTAAGAGAATAGTCCTGACTCATTCTCCGTCATTACTATGGCCAGGATGGACTGTGGTAAGCACAGGATATACTGATTAATAAAGATCCTGTTCTCTTGGAGTCTGTGCTAAATTGTAGGGAGCAAAGCAAAACTAACTGTGTGCAGAAAAACTAACTGCCGAGCTGAGGAGAGAAGTTTTGCCAAATTGTTTTCACTGTGTCATAAGATAAGTGTTAACTCCTCTTGGGCCAGTCAATTGTTTTTATTCCAGACACATGCTTAGGAGGCCTGAGGATGCCGATTATTAATACAAATCATTCTTATCTTGTGATTAAAGTCACGAGGACTTCCCAGGTGGCACTAGTGGTAAAGAACCCACCTGCCAATGCAGGAAACATAAGAGACCCGGGTTTGATCCCTGGATCAGGAAAATTCCCTGGAAGAGGAATGGCAACCCACTCCAGTATTCTTGCCTGGAAAATCCTGTGGACAGGGGAGCCTGGCAGACTACAGTCTGTAGGTTGTAAAGAAGCACACACGATTGAAGCAACTTAGTACAAAGTCACAGGGAGACCAATTTGTAAAATGTCCTTAGGAACTGTGAGAATCTTAAAGCTAAAAAACCAAATTACAAAAAATTATTTCCGTTTTGGCCAGTGGCACTTGAAATTTCAAATCACCCTGAGAGTAACATGTGGCTTGTTTAGACCTTCCCTTCCCTTTGAATGTTGATTTATTATGATTCTTCTTGCTAACAGGACTCTGAAGGGAGAGCCCCTGGGTGAGTGAGGAGATGGAGACCCTGGCTGTGGGCTGACCTTAGCCATCCTTCCTAGTGGATCTGCCTAGAATGAGCAAGCCTCCTCACTATGGGACTAGGGCTTGACTGAGGCTGAAGGTGAGGAAGGAAGGACAAGTCATCTCTGTCCCAGACCCAAGAATTTCAGGTCCCTGTCCTTTTCCCCACGTGGCACTAGTGATAAAGAACCCTCCTGCCGAAGCTGGAGACATAAGAGATGCAGTTCGATCCCTGGGTTGGAAAGATCCCTTGGAGGAAGGCATGGCAACCCACTCCAGTATTCTTGCCTGGAGAATCCCATGGACAGAGGAGCCTGGTGGGCTACAGTCCATAGGTCACGAAGATCTGGACACATCTGAAGCTACTTAGCACACGTGTCCGTTCTCTGGATAGCTCCGATGGTTCATGTTGCAGCCAGTGGAGGTGGCACCAAATCTCTTTTATGAACTGGTTACCGGTTCATATAAGAGAAGAAGCAAGAGAGCGAGCGAGCAGTGGCACACACCTGCACGGTTTGTTTCTGTGTGGAAACTGGGGCTGACCTGGGTCTGAAGGCTTTCCAGTTCATGGATGACCAGGTGGCTGCTAACCCTCCATGCTGGGGTTCCTTGGTTGCTCCTGGAGCCGTCAGACTCTCCCCCCCAGGAAACAGACTCATCCACAGTCATCCTGGCTTTCGTCCGCTGACCGAAGCTCTCAGGGATCAACAGGAGAAAAGGCTCCGAGCAACAGGACGAATGCAGGCAGGACGTGGTGTTCTCTTCACAGAGGGGGATTCTGAGGCTCTGAGAAGCCATGTGCTCTTTGGCAGGTCCGGCTGGTGAGGGGTCAAGCTGGGATGGACCTCCCATCTCTGAGTTGGGAGGCAGTTTAGAGGAGCTTCACCAGTCTCAATGGGCTGTGAGAAGGGGAGAACGAGAGTAGAGGCCCAGTGAGAAGGCAAGACAAGCAGGAAGGATGGAAAAGGGCAAGAAAAGTAAGTGGTTCCAGAGAGAAAGGAGGGGAAGAAACAAGAGGTGAGTGCTCGGGCACTGGGCTGGTGGTTTGTAACACGAGGGGCCGGGGAGGGGGCAGGGGGCTCCCTGCTCAGACGTGTCAGCTCCGGGGAGGAAAGGGATGGAGGTGGCCCCTCTCCATGTCAGCCACTGGGGGCTTCTTCTCCTTAGAGAAGGCATCGCCATGTTCTGAGGCTTACTCCTGGCACCCTCAGAATAACAATCGACTCCTTAGTACTTGAAACTGAAATCCTGGGCCTTTGAAAATAAGATTTTGAAATAAAAGAATGATGAGATAGTACCATGGCACCCGAAGTCACACTATCATTTAACTTCCTCTTTGCCTGTCTCTCTTCCATACTCAGGCCTGAACCTTAAATGCAGGAGCTTGTTCTGTTCAGGGTTTTATTACAGCTGCTGCTGCTGCTGCTAAGTCGCTTCAGTCGTGTCCGACTCTGTGCAACCCCACAGACGGCAGCCCACCAGGCTTCCCCGTCTCTAGGATTCTCCAGGCAAGAACACTGGAGTGGGTTGCCATTTCCTTCTCCAATGCATGAAAGTGAAAAGTGAAAGTGAAATCACTCAGTCATGTCCGACTCTGTGCGACCCCATGGACTGCCGCCTACCAGGCTCCTCCGTCCATGGGATTTTCCAGGCAAGGGTACTGGAGTGGGGTGCCATTGCCTCCTCCACTTAGCACCTAACTCAAGAATGGGCGCAAAGCAGTGAGCAGGGAGCTGAGGAGTGTGTGTGTGTGTGTCAGCACACGATGGGGATGACAAGCTATGGGGCCTCAGACTTTCTGGGCTAGACTCCCAAGTACTTCTTGGTAAAACTTGTGGGTCAATAATCCTTTAAGAGGATGGAACTTTTTTTTTTTAATTGACATATCATTGAGACTTCCCTGATGGTCCAGTGGTTTAGAATCTACCTTCCAGTGCAGAGGACACAGGTTCAATCCCTGGCCAGGGAACTAAGATCCCACATGCTGCCATGCAACTAAGACCCAGTGCAGCCAAGAATAAGTAAAATAAATACTAAAAAATAAATAAATTGTATCATTGATTTACAATGATGTGTTAGTTTCAGGTGTACAGCAAAGTGAATATGTATACATATGGGCTCCCCTGCTGGCACCATTGGTAAAGAACCCACCTGCCAACGCAGAAGATGTAAGAGATGTGAGTTCAACTCCTGGGTTGGGAAGATCCCCTGGAGGAGGACATGGCAACCCACTCCGGTATTCCTGCCTGGAGAATTCCATGGACAAAGGAGCCTGGTGGGCCATAGTCCGTGGGGTCACAAAGAGTCAGACATGACTAAAGCGACTTAGCATACATACATGTATACATATACATATGTGTGTGTGTGTATATTATCTTTATACTGTATATACGTATATATTCTTTTTCAAATTCTGTTCCATTTATTTTTTTTTCCATTCTCTTCTAACGTATTATAAAATATTGAATAGAGTTCCCTGTGCTATCCAGTAGGTCCTGTTGTTTATCCATTTTATATAGAGTAGTGTGTATCTGTTAATCCCAGTCTCTTAATTTATCCCCTTAATTTATTCTCACCTTGCTTTTCCCCTTTGATATCCGTAAGTTTGTTTTCTAGGTGAGTCTGTTTCTGTTTTGTAAATAAGTTCATTTGGGTCAGTTTTAGATTCTACATAGAAATGATATCATATGCTATTCGTCTTTCTCTGCCTGGCTTACTTCACTCAGTATGAGCATCTCTAGGTCCATCCACGGCATTATTTTGAAAATGCAGCTCTTTCAAGGCGGAGGGAGCAGGAGGGTGTCTGATGGTTTGTCACCATCAACCTGGACACAGCAGCATCCTCTTCTTTGCCTGCCTGATGGGTTTTAAGGTGCCAGTGCCCAGGTTCATCTCACCTTAACAGGTGCACACTGGCGGTGTGGGCGGGGTGGGGTTGGGTGAGATGGGTGGTTGAATGCTCCCCCTGGTTTGTGTAAGATGCTTCCACAGGGCCTGGAACTTGACTCTTCTGCTGTGAGACCAAGGCTAAACCTTGGCCCCGTCTGCTGGCTTCTTCTCATCCTGGATGTCGTCGGAGGAGCAGGAGAGAGGCAGGCACGGCCGGGCTGTGAGGCGTTGCTCCTGGGAATGGCTTTATCTGTGTCCTTTCCAGCACGTAGGCTTTGTAAATAGACCGGGGTCCCCACTTCCCTGCTTTGTTAGTGCTCCTATCGCCAGGCCCTGGAGCCACCGGCTTTTCTGTCAAAGACACTTGTTTATGTGTCGTCTAGAAAAGCCAACGACTGCCGGGAGGGAGGCCAGTTCACGGGGGCGTGTGTCGTGAGGGCAGGCCAGGCTGTCTTGTCTCCTCTCTTGATTCACTGGTCTGCTGGGAGCTCAGTGGTACAAAGCAAAGTGAATGTCGTAAGCCAGGTTTCCACAAACAGACAGATGCTAAATTGCGTCCAGTCTTCCGGTCAGTTGCCAAGCTTTGCGTTCTTCTGGGTGTGGACTTCCGAGCTGTGCTCTACCGTCAGGACTTAAACCAGGTTTATCCACCTCAGACCAGGTACCACTGCCAGAAAAGAAGAAGTAAAAAGGAAAATAAGCGTTAAAAAAAGAGGAAGTGTCAGGCTGAACAGAGGTATCCTTTGCAAGGAGAACAGAATAAAATACTCCCTCTGTTTTTACTATGGTAAAATACACAGACATAAAATTCATCATTTCAACCATTTCACTGGGGCACTTGGTAAATTCACAAGGTTGTGCCGCATCCCATGTTCTAGATCATTCTTATCACCCCACCCACTCTCTCTGTTTTAAAAGCGAGGATGCCAACTGCCTAATTAAAAAACCAACAATTTCAATCAACCAGTGATCATAGCAATCAGTTCCTAAAATCTCAATATTTCATATTGACCACCACAAGCAACTAATGCTGTGGACCATTAGGAAGAGATTTAGCAAAGTACTTTGACATGGGCAGATATATAGATATTTTACAACATTATTAGATAAATTCTTATGTGGATAAAATACATTTGCAGTAATATTTGTGAAAAGATGGGAAGGTTTTACTGAAATTTTCCTTAGTTGGATGGAAGGTAATTTGACACATAGATGATTTTGAAGAAATCTAATTTTGTTGCTTTTATATCCATAGGGCATCTCTACCAATAGAAAAGAGAAGGCAGGAATATATTTGATTATTTTACTTAATAAATAGAAAGATGTCCCAAACTTAGTGAAATATGTCAGACAAAGACAAATACAGTATGTTTTCATTTATGTGTAGAATCTAAAAGATAAGCCAAATGAGCAAATATAATAAAATGAAACCAGACCCATAGATCAGGTAACAGACCAGTGGTTACCAGAGGAGGGAGAGTTGAGGGGAGGGGCAAAATCAGAAGGGGATTACGAAGTACCAATGACTAGGTATAAAATA
Source organism: Bos grunniens (assembly GCF_055505025.1). Lineage (NCBI taxonomy): Eukaryota > Metazoa > Chordata > Mammalia > Artiodactyla > Bovidae > Bos > Bos grunniens. Next base: position 60,239,722 of record NC_141178.1, on the reverse strand, counting down.
GGTAAGTTACAAGGATGTAATGTACAGTACAAGGAATATAGTTACTATTTTATATTAACTTTGTATGGAGTGTAATATATGAAAATACAGAATTACTGTGTGTATAACTAATATAACATTGTAAGTCTACTATACTTCAGTAAAAAAAATAAAAACAAGAAATGTAGCTAGGTAGATAGGTTGCTATAGATAAACAATAATATTCTTTATTATTATTGAGAAGATAGAGACTATAGAATCATTTTGTTATATATCAGAAAGTAATATAATACTGTAAATCTGTTATATTTCAATGGACTTCCTGGGTGGCTCAGTGGTAAAGAATCTGCCTGCAATGCAGAAGACCCAGGTTCGATCCCTGGATTGGGAAGATCTCCTGGAGAAGGAAATGACAACCCACTCTAGTGTTCTTGCCTGGCAAATCCAATGGACAGAGGAGCGTGGGGAGCCTACAGTTCATGGGGTCGCGAAGAGTTGAACATGACTTAGTGACTAAACAACAACAACAAATACAAGAATTGACTAAACCAGGTGATAGATTTGAAAGTGTTTCTTATGTTATTCTGTCTCTATTTCTTCATGTTTCTATGTTTTATTCATAAAAATGTGAAAATTAAATAAATTAATTTGAAAATATGAAAAATGCATTCATCTAAGTCCATAAGGCTTCATATTTGGGGGATTAAGGTTAAAGCTCAGATCCATTATTTCTGAAGTTGAAATTATACCTTCTTTCTTATTTATTTATTTGGCTGCATTGGGTCTTAATTGTAGCAGTAAGATTTTCATTGTGTCATGCAGGATATTTCTTTGTGGCTCATGGGCCTTCTAGTTGCAGCATGTGGGGTTAGTTGCTCTGGGCCATGTGGGATCTTAGTTCCCGGACCAGGGATCGAACCCTCATCCCCTGCATTGCAAAACAGATTCTTTACTGGGCCACCAGGGAAGTCCCTACCTTCTTTCATGTGCATAGTTTACTGGCATTATTATCACACAAAATGGGCTTGAGATTGGGTGAGATTGTGACTTCTAAATCAGCTAAACATACTTCTAAATCAGCTCTTGTGTCCTTGAATTTCTTCCTAGAGATGACACCCCCCTTCACAGCCCACCCTCCTTCAGGAAGTCTTCCTACAGCAGTACCTTCCTCTCTCCTTCCCCCACCAGCTTCAACAATTGCTTGCTCTGTGACCTTAGGCCATTTGCTCAAACTTTCTAATATGTGACTTTAGTGTGAAGTGGAGGTAATAGCAGAACCGCGCTCCTAAAGTTATTCTAAGGATTGAAGGAACTCCTGCATGTAAAACGCTTGGCACAATTTCTGCCAAATTTCCAGCACAGCTAACGTTGGCTCTTCTTAGTCGTCATCTGCCTTAGAGCAAGATTATTTGTCGACTCTTATGTTATCAAACCACTTGAGGGCAGGGGCACGATATGACTTGATAAATACACTCTTAAAGAGGGATTTGCTCACCCAATTGGTACACACATCCGGAAACTAGATTATCATGAGAGTTAGGGTTTTAGCAGATGAAATCTACAATTCTCAAGATTTCATCCTGAAATATCCCTGAAAAGACAGAAGATTTTAATGAGAAGTGACTGGATCTCCATGACAAGGTGCTATATAATTTTGTCAAGTTTTTTTTTTTTTTAAACTGTGGTAAAATAAAATTTTCCATCTTAGCCACTTATAAGCGTACAGTTCACTGGTGTTAAGTACAATCATGTTGGTGTGCAACCATGATCTGTCACCAGAGCTATTTCATCTTCCCAAACAGAAACTCGTCGATACTGACTTCCTTCCCACTCCCCCAGCCCCTTTCACCCATCATTCCACTCTCTGTCTGTGGGAATCTGACTTCTCTACTCTACGTACCCCAGGTAAGTAGACTCACACAGAGTCTGACATCTTCACGATACCCTGGGTAAGTAGGTTCACACAGAGTTTGACATCTGCATGACTGTCTTGTTCTACTCAGTATAATGCCTTCAAGTTTCATCCATGTTCTAGCCTGTGTCAGAATGTCACAGCCTCCTAAGCCTGAAGAAAGCTCCATTGTATGGATGGACCACATTTCCTTTAACCAAGCAGACACTTGGGTTACTTCTGTCTTTTGGTTATTGTGAATAATGCTTCTGTGAACATTGATGTACAAGCATCTCTTCAAAACACTGCTTCCAGTCCCTTTGGAAATACACCCTGGAGTGAACTGCTGGATCATCTGGGAACTCTTTGTAAACCCCGAAGAACCAACATCCTGTTCTCTGCAGCAACTGCACCATCTCACTTTCCTTTCAGCCACGCACAAGGTTCCAACTTCTCCATATTATTTCCAGCCCTTTTGGCAAGTCTTTTGCCTTCTAAGTGTTCCATAATTATCAAAGAAATAGCACGGGATCAGTAGATTATCATGGCTCTAACCTGACCTTTATAATTGGATCACACCTTTCCTTGAATTCTTGACTTCTAGCTTTGCACCTGCCAGCTGTGTAGCTTTGGGCAAATAATGTGATTTGTCTGAACTTCAGTCCACTTTAAGTATAAACTGAGGATCACAGCTCATAGGGTTCCTAGGGTTGTTATGGGATCTGAACAAAAAAATCATCATGAAATACTGTCATCTGCAACAACATGGATGGACCTAGAGATTATCATATTAAGTGCAGTTAAGTCAGACAGAGAAAAACAGATATAATACCACTTATATGTGGAGTCTAAAAAAATGGACACAAGTGAACTTATTTGCAAAACAGAAGTAGACTCACAGACAGAAAAAAAACTTATGGTTACCAGTGGGGAAATGTTGGGGGAGAGACAAATTAGGAATTTAGGATTAAAATATACACACTAATATATAAAATAGAAAACTAACAAGGACCCACTGTTCAGCACAGGGAACTATACTCATTATCTTGTAAAAATCTACAACGCAAGAGAATGTAAAAAGAAGGAATATATATATATATATATGTATAACTGAATCACTTTGTTGTATACTTGAAACTAACACAACATTATAAATGAAATATATAAAAATAAAAGATCAACTTCAATAAAAGCAAAACAAAACAAAATCATTGCCAAGTACTTACACAATGCTGCTCATACAGAACTCAAGAAACTCAACCTTTGTTACTACTTTTTGAAAGAGTTTCTTCTCAAGAAAATATTGATTATTTAAGGATGCCATCTTCTGCTAGTTCCATTACTACATATTTTCATTTTTGAAATGTCCCTTCTTTGTACACGTGTACACACATGTATGTGTGATACTTCAAATATTTAATTTTGATCTGAGCTGAAGGATGAGAAGTTAGTATCAGATTAGAGAAGTTCCTGGAAACAAGTTACCTTGAGAGGAACTAGTTGTTTGGAATGAGGGGGAGGATAGGGTCACTTGATCCAGGAAAAGACACTTCATAATAAACTTGATGGAAAGAGAACAAAATTAATGGTGAGAACAGAACGTTCATTCTCCCTTTCTCAGGAACATAGTTAGTTCTACAAATCTTAGAATAATTCACAGAAAACAGACATCTACACTGGAGAAAAAGAAGAAACCTGAATTACATTTCTAAGCAGTGAACTGTAGAACTGCAAAATAAAAATTTTCATTTCCAGCATAAATTTGGTGTCTATTTTGCTATTGTTCCTTTGAATTGAAACAAGCAGATAGTGTTTTTCTTCAATGTAGTACTTGATCATTTTATATAATACATATGAATCATTTTACAATTAGTAAAACAAAATTCTATTTATTAACTTAGGCAATATTAGGGAAGATGGCTATGTTGCACTAATAGAAATTTTCTTAAACAGTCTTCAAGTTAAGTAATCTGTTGAAACACCCAAACACATATGTATTTGCACACAAGCTTCAGCCTTCAGGAAAGAAACACAGGGTGCTTCTCTGGTGGTCCAGTGGCTAGGACTTCGTATTCCCAGTGCAAGGGGACTGGGGTTCAATCCCTGGTCAGAGAACTAGATCTCACATGCTGCAACCAAGACCTGGTGCAGCCAAATAAATAAATATTTTAAAAAAGAAACACGGATAACATCTCTATAATGCCTATTTTTCATCTTGAATTTTGGAAGTGATGTGTTTCAAAGAACCCTTGTCTTCTCCGTGTTCTGTTTCTATTTGGAACAATAAAAGTACAAATGCTTTTTGCAAACATCTTTTAAGAAAGCTGCTGCTGCTGCTAAGTCGCTTCAGTCGTGTCCCACTCTGTGCGACCCCAGAGATGGCAGCCCACCAGGCTCCCCCGTCCCTGGGATTCTTCAGGCAGGAACACTGAAGTGGGTTGCCATTTCCTTTTCCAATGCATGAAAGTGAAAAGTGAAAGTGAAGACGCTCAGTCTTGTCTGACTCTTAGCGACCCCATGGACTGCAGCCCATCAGGATCCTCCATCCATGGGATTTTCCAAGCAAGAGTACTGGAGTGGGGTGCCATTGCTTTCTCCGAAGAAAGCTGGAGGGGAGTCCAATTCTGGAAAAGCAGAGCTTCAGATTGATTTATTAGACCTACCCCAGGGGTTTGGTTTTGTTTTCCTTTTTAGAGCAGGTTTTCCAGCTCCAAAGTTTACCTGAATTTCCTTGAGAAAGATCAGGACATAGAATTTTCATGCAGTCCTTGAAAGGTGCTTTAGGAAAACCCTAGCCAGCCCTGGACCAAGCACACCTCCGATAAAGAGAGGTCTCATTGACCCCAGGGAAAACGGCAGATTGATACCCCTTTTGTTGAACAGCCTGTGATTTCATTAATTTCATTGACAGTAATTCGGAGTGAAATTTATGAAGGCCACAGAGCAGAGTTAGTGAACCGCACGAAATGTCAGCGCGCCCACTCCTGGCTCCACCATCTCTGACTCTCTCCCCCACGTCCACCTGCTCTGTTTGCTTTGGCGGCTGCTCTCTCATCTCGTTCAGGAGGCTTCCTGCGACCCAGGACCTCGCTCCACCCTGGGTACCACAGCCCCGGGGGGGTCCACGCTCGTCTGAGCATCCTCAAGGTTTCACTGCCCACGTTTGGTTCTCTGCATAGGTACCGCACTCACACACACCACACACACACACACACCACCCCCTGACACACATACCACCCACACACATTCACATCCAGACACCACCCAGGCACACACACACACACACACCACCCCCTGACACACACACCACCCACACACATTCACACCCAGACACCACCCAGGCACACACACACATACACCACCCACCCACACCAGCCCCCCCCCCCACACTCCACACACATACCACCCACACACACATTCACACCTAGACACCATCCAGGAGCACACACATACACCACCCACCACACGCACACATACAACATGCACACACACGCACACCACCTCCTGACACACACACTACCCACACACAGTCACACCCACACACCACCCAGGCACACACACACATACACCACCCACACCACACACACATCACCCCCCCACACACACCACACACGCATATACACACCACACACACCATCTGTACCACGCCCCGCCACGCCCACCATAAACACACACCACACACATCACACACTCCACAAGCACTCCACAAACACTACACACCAAAATACCGCACCCCCACACACACACAACCCATACACCATCTGTACCACACACACAGTACATTCACACACATACACCCCACCATCCTACACACATGACATCTTAGATGCAGCACATGCAACCCTTCTCCTTAGGTTCACACCAGACGGACTCTCTGGAGTCCCGCTTACATTTCTGAAGCTCCACTTCCCCTCAGTCAGTTTCGGTTGTATGTTCTGTCACCTGCAGTCTGAAAAGTCCTGAATAACCAATTGTTTTTAGAGAAAATTGTTTTTCTGAGTTTGCCTGCCCAGTATTCTTCCAGGGTAGACATCTTAAGTTGTGTGTTTAGTAAACACTTTCATTTCCACCAGTAAAATTTGCATTGACAAGCCAAGGGGCATAAACTTAAATTACAGGAATTATAATTGAGAGTTCCTTGGCATTAACAATAAATAGATTTTTTTTGTTTTGATGAATATGATTTTTGTTTATGCATTTTAGGTGTTATGCCTAGATAAAAAGATAAGCATATAGCCATTCATGCAAAATATTAAGAGAAATACTTGGGTATTTTTAATGAGAAAAATGACTCATTAAAGACAAGAGACAAATTGTCTCACCCCTATCAAGTTTCTTTCAGGTATGAGTGTAAAATTTTAAGGCATTTCAAGTTTTCTTTTAAGAAGTAACTACTTTAACATGCGTTTAGAATGGACAGCATGCAGTCAGTTCATCGCTGATGGCCTTCTTGTAGTGCTCTCCTATCACTCAGATCATCTTCCTGGACATCAGTATTTTGCATAAAGCTCCTCCAGAGCCAGATGGTGACTGCGTAAAGTCCCCTGGGTACCATCTGATGAAATGTGATGCAGGAGAGGCAGACTGGAAGGAGGCAGAGATTTTTGATTGCTGTGACACATGTTTTCAAATTAAAAAAAAAATATGTAAGACCAGGTAAACACAGTTGACCCATTCTAGGGTCTTGGAAAGGGCCAAAATGAGTGTGAAACCCTAAAGCATAACTTCATTAACTTCAGCTAAATTCACCTCCGGGCAACACTGAAAAACTTTTTTGGCTGCACTGGGTCTCCGTTGCTACGCGCGGGCTTGCTCGAGTTGGCGGGGCTGGCTACTCTTTGTTGCCGCGCGAGGGCTTCTCGCTGTGGCGGCTTCTCTAACGGCGGAGCACAGGCTCTAGGGCCTTGCGAGCTCCAGTAGTCCTGGCATGAGGGCTCAGTAGCTGTGGTCCTGGGCTTAGTTGCCCTGCAGCAGGTGGGATCTTCCTGGGCCCGGGATTGAACCTGAGTCTTCTGCACTGGCAGGTGAATTCCCATCCACTGTACCACCAGGGAAGTCCAACACTGAACATTTGACTGAGTCGGGCTAGATCTCTGTTCTATCCCACTAGTTAGAAAAAGGAGACAGACTTCTTAGTTGAAGGTCTCTTGTAGAATCCTCGGGAGAAATACCATTTATACTTCTAGGATAAATACAATAATGTAAGTAATTTCCTGGCTATTTGTCATGCCTTTGGTCACTCCCTGAGGCTAAAATTCTACAGATACCACCTTGATTCCATCAGGTCCATGGGTTGAAGCTGGGAGATTACTTCCTGTTTGGCAGTTATAAAAGGTGAACCCAGTACCCCTATAGTGTACCTGGGAGCATGAGGTTTCTAAAGCCTTCCTGAATACTCAAGGGGCAGATCAGACCTCTTGGGGATTCTCTAGGGCCCCTTTCTCATCCTCCACCAACCTACTTATTCATCTTATAATGTAAGATTATAATGTATAGGCCCACCTGTGCTTTCACATTAACCTGATCCTGTTGACAAGAGCAGGGCCTTCCAGTGCAATACACTACCTAAAGGTGCAATAGTGTCCTAGCATTGAAAAAGAAACCACTTGAAACATTGTCGCCCTAAATCAAGCTGACATCTCCACCTCTGCATTTCGTGACAAGATCCTTTCAATAAATCTTACCTTAATATTTAATAATTACTTATGAAATGTGGGAAATGTTTTGCTTAGTTGTATACTAGCAAATTAATCAAAATATCCTTGATTATTCCATCCAGGATAAATTTTTTAACACTTAAAACCACCTCGTCACAAGAAATATTAAAAATATCAGCTTTTAAAAACATTGTGTTAGTTTCAGGTACACAGCAAAGTGATTCATATATATATGCCTAATTTTTCAGATTCATTTCCATTATAGATCATTATATGATATTGAATATAGTTCCCTGTGCTATACAGTAAATCCTTGTTATTTATCTGTTTTACAGTAGTGTACATCTGTTCGTCCCAAACTCCCAATTTGGCCCTCTTCCCCTTGGTAACCGCTAGTTCATCTACTGTCTGTGGGTCTGTTTACATTTCGCACAAACCTTTGTTTGTATTATGTTTTAGATTTCACGTGTGAGTGACAGCACATGATCTTAGCCTTTCTCTGTTTGACTTCGTATGATAATCTCTATGTGCATCCAAGTTGTTGCAAATGGCATTATTTCATTCTTTGCTATGACTGAGAAGTGTTCCATTGTGTATATGTACCACATCTACTTTATCCGTTACTCTCTTGATGGGCACTTAGGTTGCTTCCATGTCTGGCTATCGTAGAATAGCACTGCAATGAACACTGGGGTGAATGTACCTTTTAGAATTAGACTTCTTATCTTTTCTGGATATGTGCCCAGGAATGGGGTTTCTGGTAGCTCAATTCAAAATATCAGGTTTTAATTTATGTACATTTTTTTCCAGGGCCACATTATGGACAATCAGTAAACTAAACTTTCAAGCTAATAAATATATTAAATGAGGATAAGATTCTGAAAAAGACGTGGAATGTAAAGGTATTTTGGGAGGGGAGCAATATGGACTGATGTCAGATTTCTGATGATTTCTGAAAAATCTTGCTTCAGTATTTTAAATAGATGATGACCCTGGTGCTAGAATTCCACTGGTGCCTTGGAAAGTTAGATAAAGAGTTTCATTCACAACCTTTTTTTGTTGATTAGTTCAGCTAATCTTTTTTTAAAAAAATAATTTTTATTGGAATATAGTTGATTTACAGTTTGTATTGGTTTCAGGTGTATAGCAAAGTGATTCAGTTATACTTGTTTTTATTCACAAATTTAAAATTTCCCAATACACTGGAGGTCACACACATCTTTTACAACTATTTATTTTTTTCTTTTTCTGTTTTATTTATTTATTTATTATTTATTTTCTTTTTCTGTTTTAAATTATGGAAGTATGGTAACACGCTGACAGGAGATTCAGAAAATACATAGAACAAGGTTACATATAGCTTCACTATATATTGTAGTTATTCTTTGCAACTATTTAAATTTAAGATGAAAATGTTTGGATGGCCATGTATCGATGTATAAGAGTGGAAGGCAGCTTTTCACAATTCCTGAAAGGAGTGGGTGCTGTCATCACTTTGTAGATGAAGTCACAGTATTAATGAAAGGAAACATCCCTGGATATTTGGTTTAACCGAAACCTACAGAAGCTCAGCCTGCAGAACTGAAAATAGAAGTGAGCCTGCCATGGCGCTGCCACTGCCGAGGCGCTATTTACAGTCAGGAAAAGTGAAGCTCACGGCCACACAAAAGGCCTCCCCAATTGATTGTGTTCTGCTGACTTCCTCACATTGTGGGCCACCAGGATCTGCTGGCAAGAGAAGGGGTGAGTCAGGCCCCAGGGCTGACTCCAGGGCCCAGATAAGGCATCTGGAAATCTCTGGGAGCCCCAAGGAGTGGCGAGGCAGCCGCCCACTCTGCCCAGGTTGCCGGAGGGGCCCTGCCGGGTGCCTGAGTGAAGGCAGGTCTATTCCAGGCCTCGCTGCCTCCACACAGTCTGAGCCAGGACTTGACTCAGTTTCAGAAACGGAGTCTCCTCATGGAGGGAACACCCAGGGCCAGGCTGGCCCTTGGAACCAACACATTCTCCCATGTGTGAAATCCTCCAACAGAGCCTTCAAGATGCATCCCTATAGCTTACAACCCAGACACCCTCTTAAAAACCTGTTATTTTGCCTAGAAATATGCCGTGCTGGCTAAGTCGCTACAGTCGTGTCTGACCCTTTTCGACTCCATGGACTGAAGCCTGCCAGGCTTCTCTGTCCATCGGATTCTCCAGGCAAGAATATTGGAGTGAAAAAAAAAAGAATACTGGAGTGGGTTGCCATTTCCTCCTCCAGGGGATCTTCCAGACTCAGGGATCTCCTGCATCTCCTGCATTGGCAGGCGGGTTCTTTACCACTCCCCCGGACCATCTACCCTGAAGATCTCTCCACCTGTGCCTCTCCACACCTGCCTCATGGCTCCCCCACCCCCACCTGCTCCTCACCTGCTTTCTGGGCTATTCTCTCCCCACCACCCCATCTGTGAGCCTCGTGTCCTGATGATGATGAGATCACACCGCATTGAGTGATGAGATGCTCCCAATTATGTGCATGGATCCTGGAGCCAGGCCGTTTCCTCAGACCCGGCCCTGTACTCATGCTCTTATGCCCTGGGACACACACTACCTTTGTGGATGGCCCTTTTGCATCCACAGCTGTAAACAGGGCTCACCCAGGGTGCCTCTCCTCGGGTTGCTGCAAGGATTAGTCCAGCACTGATCTTGCAGAGACCCTAGAGCTGGACCAGACTGCAGAGCTGTTACTGCACTTTGACCTGTCTAAGACCATCCTCAACGGGGTTGTCAACCCACTATTAAATTTCTACTCTCGAGTATCTTTGAGTTATGTGCTAGACACCAGGCATATGTACGTTGCTCACAAAAAGACGTACCCTCTGCTTTTCAGAGACTCATAGTAAGTATTTATGCTTCTCTCCAGAGCCCCTTGTGACCACACAGTGAGTGACTCCTCCTCCCTTCCTTTTTTCTTCTCTTTTTAAAATATTTGTTTATTTATTTATTTGGCTATGCAGGCTCTTTGTTGAAGCATGTGGGATCTAGTTCCCTGGCCAGGGATCAAACCCTGGCCCCTGGCATTGAGAACAAGGAGTCAGCCACTGGACCACCGGGGAAATCCCCTTCCCTTTCTTCTTTCTTTTTCCTCCCTCCCTCCCTGCCTTCCTTCCCCTCTCCTTCCTTTCAGCAAATACAAGTCTGATGCTGCCCTATGCTGGGGGTGCTGCTTCGGAGAGCAAGGTTGCTCCTCCATGGGATGAACTAACACTGGAGAAGACAAATAATAAATGCATACATGGATAAATAATATGACTCAGGAGAGCAATAAATACTCCACAGAAATCCGGAAGGGAGGGTGTACGCTGCCATGCGATGTAGCTGCTCGGTCTGGGCGCCTCTGCTGAGTGAGACGGGTGGGGGTGCAGGGTAGGGGCACAGGAAGGGTGGACTTGGTCCAGATCTGGGGGAAGAGCCATCAGGCAGGGGAGAGGGCACCTTCAGAAAGGAAGTGGGGGATGCAGAGGGAAATCGTGGTCTGCTTGGTCCTCAAAGGTGTGTGGTCAAGGCTTGGTCTTGATCCCAGTACAATGGGAAGCCTCAGAGGGAGAAGGTGACGTGATCCAATGCATACTTATAGAAGGCTCCTCTGCCTGAGAGAGGCATGTGGAGAAGAGTCCAAGGAGTGAGGGGATGACCAGATGGGCGGCAGTGGAGGCAGGTACCAGCCCGGTCCCAAGATGCTGGTACTGACCCTACAAGGCAGTTCCTGAGCTCTGGTCTCTAACTTCAGCCTTTTCATTTTTTAAAAAGCCAAGTAAGAGCTAAGTAGTTTTTCTGTTGTCAGAATCACAGCCCCCAAACCTTAATCTTATACTAATTAGAGGGGTTTAATAGGAGAATATGTTAAGAAAAATTTAAAACACGTTTCCCACAAAAATTTTTATATACCAGAAATGGAAGAGACAAATTCAGTCCTTTCATCTCTATCTGATTCAAGTTAGTGTTGATGTAGTTTTAAATATCTCCTGTGGTGAGTCTTCATTGTTTCTTAAAGGCAATTGTTTTCATATTTCAAACATCCTTCTAGTAAGAATTTAAATTGTAATTTTTTTTTCTATTTTAAACTAACAAAGAGTCAGTGAATGTATATTCAGTATAAGAAGAGCTGACTGGGGGATTTAAAAAATTGTGACACAATACTTTTGAACTAACTTCTTAGGTTTACTAAATTATGTTGGACAATCCAAAAGGAGTTCCTGTCTGTCCTGTAAAATTATGTATTCCAGGTATTTCTAGGTTATTAATCTTAATCTCTGACTCTTCTCTTGTCCCTTAGTCCACATCAAAAAAAAGGCAAAAAAGAATCATTGATTAGCCACGCTAGACATCAAAGGACTGATCTTCCCACAAATCAATCCCCTGGGGTCTTAATTGCTTTGCTGATTTCTCCCAAACTTTCCCATTTGTCTACTGAACTGCTCATTCCTACAGCTTCAGGTTTGTTGTCATAAATTCTTCCCTTTTCTGTTTTTTTGCTACAAGTTGTTGTCCAGGTAGCAGTCCTTGGAAAAGTGAATTGCTGCCCCGGTGACTAGCACAGGGAACACCAGATCTCAGAGACGCAGCCCCACCTCGTCTTGGGCATCACACGGACTAATTAGAGGGGTCCCAATTAGGACTAATTAGGGGACCCCTCTGGGATCCTCGTCTTCAGAGAATGATCACTCCCAACAAACACAGACGTCATCGCTTTGCCTTTGTTGTTTCTTCTCTTTCAAAAACGAAATTAATGCGATGATAACCTCCTTCTCCCCAGACCCAGGTATCGATTTCTGCCTCATTTTCTGGCCCCTCTTCTCAGTTCTGAAGACACTACCAAAGGGGCGTTATTGATCAGCGGGCTGCCGGTCACTTCCTTGGGCACAAAGGACACAGACCCTGTCACCTCCGTGCCCCGGAATAGACCTGAAGGTAAAGGGTCAGAGATGAAAGGCTTCTGATCAGTTCTTCTTTGTAATCAGCCTCTCAGGAAGGCCGAGCCTCTGTTTACACCTGTCCTTGGGGTTTAAGATGGAAAACTTTTACTCCCAGGTCCAGACGTGGATGTAGGTGAAGCAGAACACTTATCTTTCTCAGTTTCTCATGGGGGCAGATGGATTGTTTGTGGTTAAGGCAGTTTGCCTTTTTAGGTAAAAAGCTGATGCATCCTGAGTCTTTCGTTTGTTGCCTGCCCTGCTGAGACTCCATCTGTTACAGAGATCGTAACGCTTTAGACGTCAGCTAGAGAACACCCAAATTAATTTCCTCTGAGAAAGGACCCTGAAAGATTCCTTCTTCTTTCCTTGGGTTGCAACGATGTCATTGATTTCATTGTTAAACCGGAGCAGAGAGGGTCAAGGGAGTTTGGGGAAGCTGAGAGAAAGAATGCCAGAAAAAAGGCATTAGTCATCTACCTTCACAGAGTGGCCGCTGACCATTCAAGACTCTCAACCACCACCTGGAGAAGAGAAATGTTCTAAAGTGGCCTTGGCTTAACCCACCGCTTCTTAGGGTGCACTCTATGACTAATTTTTAAAAGCAAAGTTGCATCTTGAAATTCTGATAACTGCTGTTAATATTTCATAGTATTCCTAGGTTATTGCCTTAAAACAGAAATGTGTTTCCCATTTGAATTGCACCAATCTCCTCTTCTATTCTCCCTGCCCCTCCTCATGCCCTGGCCATTTATATCCTTACTCATTAAATGAGGGCAATTATTCTCATGCATGTCTCCTAAGTTCTCTGTAGTTGATAGAGCTGCGAACTTGTGAAAAGGCAATATGTCCAATAGGCCACAAAGAATGGGAAAATGTGCAGAGTTCAGTTTGAGAAGAAAAGTGGCTCTTGGGGGCTTCCCTGGAGGTCCAGTGGTTAAGGCTTCACCTTCCAGTGCAGGGGTGCTGGTTCAATCCCTGGTCGGGGAGTTAAGATCCCACAGGCTTCTTGGCCGAAAAATCAAAACATAAAACATAAACAGTGTTGTGACAAATTCAATAAAGACTTTAAAACAGGCCCATTAAAAAAAAACTTTAAGAAAATTGGCTCTCTTGCTTCATGGGATGGTGATGCTGGGGCATTTGGGGTGGGCGTTGTGCCCTGTGATTAAGACCAAGAACAGCTCCTTTCCCCCCCAGGGAGCGAGGAGGAGAAGCAATCTGGTCTCAGAGAAGTAGGGTTCAGCCCTCTTCCCAGAATCTGCCAGGCTCTCTCCCAGATGTATCCAGTCTGGCTCCTGACCCCACGAAAGTCCCCTCTTCTTGGTTTCCCCCATCCCAGCTCTGAAGCTAGAAGGCAGGTATGTTTGAGGTTGTGTAGTTACACCTGCCCAGATGGCTTAGCAGTAAAGAATCTGCCTGCCAATGTAAGAGACACAAGAGATGTGGGTTCGATCCCTGGGCTAGGAAGGAGGAGGAAACGGCAACTCACTCCAGCATTCTTGCCTGAGAAATCCCATGGAGAGAGGAGCCTGGTGGGCCACTGCCCATGGGGTCTCAAAGAGTCGGACACAAGTGAGTTCACACACACGGCTACACCTGCAGCCTGTTTAGTAGAGGGCACACCTAACTGCTTGGTGCCCCAGTTAGAACACCTACATCCAAAGAACATAATTGGAAATCATTTCCACAACCGGCTGAATATAACTAACTATATATACAAGGCACCTCTTTTTTCCAAAACTTCAGTTCAGTTCAGTTCAGTCACTCAGTAGTGTCCAACTCTTTGCGACCCCATGAATTGCAGCACGCCAGGCCTCCCTGTCCATCACCAACTTCCGGAATTCACTCAGACTCACGTCCATCGAGTCGGTGATGCCATCCAGCCATCTCATCCTCTGTCGTCCCCTTCTCCTCCTGCCGCCAATCCCTCCCAGCATCAGAGTCTTTTCCAGTGAGTCAACTCTTCACATGAGGTGGCCAAAGTTTTCCAAAGCTCAGACATGCTCAACTCCACAGACCCCTGATCTGCTCAAGCAGCAAATGCACAGTTGCTCCATTTCTCTTTCATGTGGATGTCCAACTCTCCTGAGTATTTCAATTATTCATAACCGTTTTTGGAAAAGTCCATATAGAAAGATTAATTCTGTTTGTCTAGAGTTGAGATTGTTTTGGTCAACCTTAGCCAAGGAAAGTCCCCAGACATGTGACTCATGGAGGCAGCGTTCCCCTCTCTCTGCTCCTCTGGGATCTGTTTAACTCTGTCGTGAAAGAAAACAAGGTGGTTTTCAGAGATCTATCTGCAAATGCTAATCTTATTGTGATAAGCAAGAAATCTGTACTATTTGCTTTAGAGTATTTTCCATCAACATCAAGCCCAGCTGGTAACTCAGTTTGTGTCATAAAACAATTCACTTGGACACTGGGATCAGCAGACCTTTGAAGACAGTGTCAGTCAAGATATGATCCCTTTGTACACGACTGCTCCCAAATTCTGCAGAAGGTTGCCTCCTCCTAGTTGTTGGGTGATTCTAGATCACTAATTAACAAGATGGAGGACATGAATGCTGCTTGTCCAATGAGTCTATGACAAAATTTAAATTCACTCCTTTAATCCATGTCGCTAGCCAGGAAAAGTGCCCTTCAGAATTAACCTACTGTGGTTGCATTAAGTCTCCAGTGTTTACTGCTTGCTTGTTTAATTCATTGACTTTATAATTCTCTATCTCATCCTGTATATATTTGTTTGTATATATATATATATATATATATATATATATAACCACTTGTCTATATCATGCCCATCAGTGTATATTTCCTACAAACTTCCCCCCAAATGGGAATATTCTCTTACAAATCCACAGATTAATGGTCAAATTTGGGAAACTTTAAATTATTTCAAAGCTTTAATCTAATATGTATCCTATATTCCAATTTCTTGATTATTTCAATAAGGTGCGTCATGGCTGTTTTTAAAAACACTGGTCTGGTGTAGGATCCAGACCAGTGTCATTTGTTACACTTAGTTGTTGTGTCTTGACGGTTTTCTTAGTTCAGTTCAGTTCAGTTCAGTCGCTCAGTCGTGTCCGACTCTTTGCGACCCCATGAATTGCAGCACGCCAGGCCTCCCTGGCCATCACCAACTCCCGGAGTTCACTCAGACTCACGTCCATCGAGTCAGTGATGCCATCCAGCCATCTCATCCTGTGTCGTCCCCTTCTCCTCCTGTCCCCAACCCCTCCCAGCATCAGAGTCTTTTCTGATGAGTCAACTTTTCACATGAGGTGGCCAAAGTACTGGAGTTTCAGCTTTAGCATTATTCCTTTCAAAGAAATCCCAGGGCTGATTTCCTTCAGAATGGACTGGTTGGATCTCCTTGCAGTCCAAGGGACTCTCAAGAGTCTTCTCCAACACCACAGTTCAAAAGCATCAATTCTTCGGCACTCAGCCTTCTTCACAGTCCAACTCTCACATCTGTACATGACCACTGGAAAAACCATAGCCTTGACTAGATGAACCTTTGTTGGCAAAGTAATGTCTCTGCTTTTGAATGTGCTATCTAGGTTGGTCATAACTTTCTTTCCAAGGACTAAGCGTCTTTTAATTTCATGGCTGAAGTCACCATCTGCAGTGATTTTGGAGCCCAGAAAAATAAAGTCTGACACTGTTTCCACTGTTTCCACTGTTTCCCCATCTATTTCCCATGAAGTGGTGGGACTAGATGCCATGATCTTCATTTTCTGAATGTTGAGCTTTAAGCCAACTTTTTCACTCTCCTCTTTCACTTTCATCAAGAGGCTTTTTAGTTCCTCTTCACTTTCTGTCATAAGGGTGGTTTCATCTGCATACCTGAGGTTATTGATATTTCTCCCGGCAATCTTGATTCCAGCTTGTGCTTCTTCCAGTCCAGCATTCTCATAATGTACTCTAAATTTGGGACAATTCCTTAGTATTTATCTTTTAATGTCAATGTCTTTGAAGAATATCGGCTGGTTACTTTTTAAAGTGTCGTTTGATTTGGGTTTCTGTGAATTTTTTCTTTTCTCCTTCCCACCAGCTTTATTGATGTAATTGTGTAAGTTCCTTAAATTTTCTGGTCTTTCGATTCTTTGACTGCAAAAAAGAGAATAGTCATAAAATTACCACTTAGTAAATTTAAGGATTTAATAAATTAATGTAGATAAATTGTCCATGTTTGTTATCAGCTATTTTTCTGATTTGAAAGTATTATTCTAAAAAATGTGAGCTATACATACAAGGAATGTTATTCAGCCTTTAAAAGGAAGGGAATTCTGGGACTTCTCTTGCAGTTTAGGGAAGTTAAGACTTCGCCTTCCAAAGTAGGGGATGCAGGTTTCATCCCCGGTTGAGGTTCTAAGATCCCACATGCCTCACAGGTAAAACATCAAAGAATAAACAACAGAAGCAATATTGAAACAAATTCAATAAAGGCTTTAAAAATGCTCCATATTTTAAAAAATCTTTTAAAAGGAAGGAAGTTCTGTCACTTGAAATAGCATGGAAGAACTTTGAGGACTTTATACCAAGTGACATAAGCTGGAGACAAAAGGACAAATACTGTGTGATTCCACTTGTGTGCAGTATATAGAGATTGAGTTAGTAGAGAAAGACAGAATGGTGGTTACTAGGGGTCAGGTGAAGTGGGTACTGGGGAGTTTTAATGTTTAATGGGACAGAGTTTCAGCTGGAGAAGATGAAAAAGTTCTGGAGATGAATCCACATATTCATCCATATTCATCCACAATGATGTGGATGTACTTAAAACCACTTGAATTAAAACTTTAAAATGGTTAAAATGGTAAATTTTATGTTATGTATGTTTGTGTGTGTGTGTGTGTGCTCATTCAGTCATGTCTGACTCTTTGTGGTCCCATGGACTGTAGGCCACCAGGCTCCTCTATTCATGGGATTCTCCAGGCAAGAATACTGGAGTGGGTTGCCATGCCCTCCTCCAGTGGATCTTCCTGACTCAGGGATTGAACCTGTGTCTCTTAAGTCTCCTGCATTGGCAGGTGGGTTCTTCACCATCAGCACCGCCTGGGAAGCCCCCCAGAAGCATTAGCCACTCAGTCGTGTTCAACTCTTTGCAACCTCATGGACTGTAGCCCACCAGTCTCCTCTGTCCATGAGATTTCCCAGGCAAGAATACTAAAGTGGGTTGCCATTTCCTTCTCTGGGGGATCTTCCTGATCCAGGGATTTAACTCATGTCTCCCGAACTACAGGTGGGTTCTCTACCACTGAGCCACCTGAGAAGCCCTAGGTATATTTTCACCACTAAGAAAAATTTGGAATCATTATCCTGACTGCTGTGTGGAGAATGGGGTGGAAGACTAGGAAGAGGCAGGTCCAGAAGTCAGGCGCTATCACCACTGTCTAGTGGAGAGAGGACAGGGGTGGCAGTGGAGGTGCCTGGCAGAAGATGCTTTGGGGATGTGGTTTGAAGTAGTTGGTAACTAGGGTGGGAACTTGATGGCAGGTTGGATAGGGGGCTGCAGAAGAAAAGAGGGGGCCGGGAGAGTTTTCTTCTCTCTGGCTTCAAAAGTGGATGATTTCAGGCTCTGAATCTAACTCCCCAATGCTCTCTCCCCAAGACCCTGCCTCCCATGCTTCTGCTTTCTGTCTCTATGAGCATCATTCTCTAGGACCTCACATACATGGAATCACACAGTATTTGTCCTTTGGTGTCTGACTGACTTCACTTAGCATAATGTCTTCAAGGTCCATCCAGGCTATGGCATGCAACAGTGCTTCCTTCCTGTTCCAGGCTGCATACAAGTCCTTTGTACGAATATAACATATTTTGTTTATTTGTTTATCCACTCATCAGTTGTGTCCATTTGTTTTGTTTTAATTGCTTATTTTGTTTTTTAGATTTTTGCATGTATCAACTGTTACTAATACTGCTTATAAACATAGCTGACATTTATCAATACATGTCAGCTTATAAACATAGCTGACATGTATCAGTACCTGTATCAGTGCATGAACAGTACATGTTAGAAGGCATTTTCACTGAAATGACTTCATTTAACAGTGTGATCTCGTTCATCAGCTTTCCTCTCTCCTATGTCACGAGCGCTGTGCCCAGTGATTGGACTGGGTATCACCCTTCATGCTCACAGCTACTCTGTGAGAGAGGAGCTGTTACTCTAACATCTGGGGAAACCAAGGCACAGAGCGATTAAGTAACTTGCCCAGAGTCACACAGCTAGTGAGTGGCAAAGTGGTGGAGCTAGTGCTCTAGCCCAGGTGGGCTCAGCCCACAGCCATGGGTTTAATCACTCTTCTGAAAGCTTCACCCAGGCCCTGCTACTTTCCAAGAATGAACATCAAGTCCTCAAGCTGATATTTCAAGGATCATCTTACAGGGACTTCCCTGGTGGTCCGGTGGCTAAGATTCTGAGTTCCCACTGCAGGGGGCCTGGGTTCGATTTCCTGGTCAGGGAACTGAGATCCAGCAACTAAGAGTTTGCACATCTCAACTAGAGATTCTGAACGTGGCAAATAAGAATTCCCAAATGCCTCAACTAAGACCCAGCATAAATTTTAAAAATTTAAAAAAGGCCTTCTTTTTAAAAAACAGGATCATTGTATATATTGTTAATTATGAAGCACACATATCCATATAATATTACACCATTTGGGTTGAGACACAGCATTGTTTTGCTTTATATTTTATTTTTGCATTGTCAGAGCATATTTTCTCTATCAATTCATAGTTATGCTGATTTATTTTTTCTTCTTCATCACAATTCAATTACTATAGACTAATATTAATATTATGATATCCTGAAAAGCTTCTTATGAAAGGGGTGAGGAACTCTCTCAGATGTTCAAAAGTTCAGTTTGTCAATTTCATTGATATGTTGAGACTATTCACCCAAACTGAAAGGGACAGTAGAAACCTGGGTAGTTCATCGAGGAAACTACTGGTTTCCTTTTCCTCTGGGGGCACTTTGCTGAACTTTGCACTGCATGCTTCTGCTTTTGCCGGCGTCCAGTCCTGCTTCTTCCCAGGGCCTGTCTGTTTCTTTATCGATCCATCTGAATGGATCTTCTTCTCCATAGCCTTCTTCTTTTCAGCAGAGAGTTAGAGTCTGGAGGTGACAAGCAGATGGTGAATAATGAGAAAGCCAAGGACACATCTAATCTGAGAACCCTGAAGTGAGGTCTAAGTTCAGCCCCTCCAGGGAGAACTAGCTGACTTGCAGGGTTCAGAGTGTCCAGGAGATCAGCATGGAGGAGGTAGAGGTGACATGTGGCCGAGTCTGCCGAGGCCCAGATGCCCCGGGGGCCAGGGAGGGTGGGACTCACTGAACTCTGCATCTATTCATTGAAATACTGTTCTCATTTGACCCCCAGATGGTGCCTTGAAAATAATCTTGGTGTCAGGCCTAAGTTTGTAGGCTGTGTGAGTTTCCTCATTATCAAGACCAAGGCCTAGGAACCAGAAGAGAAGGAAAAAGAGGCAAAGAGGAGATGAAGGACAGACAGAAAGGGAAGGAAGGTCCTTGCAGCCAGGGCGACGGCCACACTTCCTTCTGTAATGTTCCCGGTCTCCCGACCATGGCCCGCTTTCCGGATGCAAGCTAAACTGTGGGAATAGCAGCAGCCACGGAGAGAACGAAACACCTAACCCTGGGAATTCTAAGGCTGCTTTTGGAAGCATAAGCATATTTTTTCCAAAAGACTCTAGAGCCTCAATAAGGCCTAGGGCTGGAAAAGATGTGAGACACACAGTTAGGAATAAACACATACTGAACCGAGCATCACAGTTGTCCTTGACTTTTAATCCTGCTCATTATCATGAAAGGATGGCCTTTTGATGTCCACAGGATAAGAGATGTTATCTCAGTGTGAAAGCGTCAGTGATCCCCTGAGTCTACAGAAGCAACCAGTGGCACCGGGCAGCCATGACTATTCTGTTCTGAGCCCCAATTCCACTCTCATTTCTCCATAGAATTTTGAAAGTAAAATTGCTAATTACTCAGTCATGTCCAACTCTTTGTGACCCTCTAGACTGCAGAGTCTCGCCATGGAATTCTCCAGGCAAGAATACTGGAGTGGGTAGCCATTCTCTTCTCCAGGAGATTTTCCTCTAGGGATCGAACCCTGGTATTCCTGCATTGCAGGCAGATTCTTTACCACTGAGCCACTTTGTTGCCACTTAAACCCAGAAAACAGCAGCTGTGGGCTGGAGCAGGGGAAACAAATCTAAAGGCACACAACAGCCGCGAGTGGGCCTGGGGAGAAGCAGCCGGCTGGCAGGCGGTCAGGGAGACCCACCAGGGGTCTGGGGAGGCTGAGGAGGGAGGCGGCCGGGGAGCCCTCGGGCCAGGCTCCCACAGTCAGCAGAGGCTGGGATGAACTTCCTCCAATTCCACGTCCATTGTTTGGCCTTTATTACAGTCTCACTGTCCATCACGGACGGAAGTGAAATTGGTCTGGAAGGGCTTCCCCTTCCCACAGTCTCTGTGGTTGTGTATTGATAGATGGCTTTTAAGTATAATATCCTTGCAGACAGGAAAATTAAGCTGATCTATCCATTTCATGGGCAGAACTATTGTTTTTGGTGTTTTTTTTTTAACACAAGAGACAATGTATTTGCCTCTTCAGCCCGCCAAGACTTCCTTATCATACCATAGTCTAAAAAAGGTGATGACTTAATTCCCTGGGCTGTCCCCTAGGTCAGGTCAGTAGGAGACATGGGGTCAACATACTTGGTCACCCTGCTCCCCAGCCCCAGGCCATGGCCAAGTGGTCACAGGTGTACACAGGTGGGCGTGGAGGAACCAGACCCTTGCATTCTTCCTGGTCTTTCTTGCTGGCTGTCTACAACCCAGAACTCTGTGTGTCTATAACCAGAAGGCCTGTCTCTTCTTGTGTGTAGGTTTTTGTCTATGACTTGGAAGCCCCATGCTGCTGCTTTCTGTTTTCTTTATCTACAGCCCATTGGGTCTTTCAGACCCTGGACAGAGCAGGCTGATGTTTGGGTTTCATCACCACCCTTCTCTGTTAGTGTAATTAGTTATTTCTGTGGCCCTAGAAATGCCTGTTAAGAGTACATCACGGGCTTGCCTGTTGGTTCAGTGGCTAAGACTCTGTGGTCCCAATGCGGGGGGCCTGGGTTTGATCCCTGGTCAAGGAATTAGACACCACATGCCATGACTAAAGATTCCACATGCCACCACTAAGACCTGGTACAGCCAAAAATTCAATATTAAGAAAAAGAAAAAAACAAAAAAATTTTAAAGAACAACCAAAATTTTTTTTAAATTTAAGAGTACATTCCATTTTCTTGTAAAACTTTATCCCTAACCCAAGATATGGGAGCAACCTCAGTGTCCATCAGCAGAGGAATGGAGTGAATAAAATGTGGTATATATATATGAAATGTTCCCTTCGTATCTCTAATTTTCTTGAAGAGATCTCTAGTCTTTCCCATTCTGTTATTTTCCTCTATTTCTTTGCATTGATGGCCGAGGAAGGCTTTCTTATCTCTCCTTGCTGTTCTTTGGAAATCTGCATTCAGATGCTTATGTCTGTCCTTTTCTCCTTTGCTTTTCACTTCTCTTCTTTTCACAGCTATTTGTAAGGCCTCCCCGGACAGCCATTTTGCTTTTTTGCATTTCTTTTTCTTGGGGATGGTCTTTTTTTGGGGGGAGGGAATGGTCTTGATCCCTGTCTCCTGAACAATGTCATGAACCTCCATCCATAGTTCATCAGGCACTGTATAATCATAAGGGATTTAATTTAGGTCATACCTGAATGGTCTAGTGGTTTTCCCTACTTTCTTCAATTTAAGTCTGAATTTGGCAATAAGGAGTTCATGATCTGAGCCACAGTCAGGTCCTGGTCTTGTTTTTGCTGACTGTGGTGATTGCAGCCATGAAATTAAAAGATGCTTACTCCTTGGAAGGAAAGTTATGACCAACCTAGATAGCATTACTTTGGAAAAGACTCTGATGCTGGGAGGGATTGGGGGCAGGAGGAGAAGGGGACGACACAGGATGGGATGGCTGATCTGATCTGATCTGAATGGAAAACTACTCATCTATTAAAAAAAGAACATAATTTTGGCATGTGCAGCAACACAGATGAACTTGGAGGGTATTAGGCTAAGTGAGTAAGTCAGACAAAGAAAGACAAATACCTTATAGATGTTTATAAGTTATAGATGTTACTTATATATAAAATCTAAAAAAATCACAACAAACTAGTGAACATAGCAAAAAAGAAGCAGATTCACAGATCTAGAGAACAAGCTAGTTGTTACCAGTGGGAAGAGGGAAGGGGGGAGGGGCAAAATAGGGGTAGGGAATTAAGAGGTACAAACTATTAATTATAAAATAAATAAGCTACACGAATATATTGTACAATGCAGGGAATATAGCCTATATTTTATAGGGACTTCCCTGATAGCTCAGTTGGTGAAGAATCTGCCTGCAATGCAGGTGACCCTGGTTCGATTCCTGGGTTGGGGAGATCTGCTGGAGAAGGGATAGGCTGCCTACTCCAGTATCCTTGGGCTTCCCTTGTGGTTCAGCTGGTAAAGAATCTGCCTGCAATGTGGCAGACCTGGGTTCGATCCCTGGGTTGGGAAGATCCCCAGAGAAGGGAAAGGCTACCCACTCAGTATTCTGGCTGGGAGAATTCCATGGACTGTACAGTCCATGGGGTTGAAAAGAGTCAGATACGACTGAGTGACTTTCATTCCACTTCACTTACAGTAACCATAAATGGAGTATAACCTTTAAAAATTGTGGATCACTATACTGTAAACCTGTAACCTATATAATGTTGTATTAATAAATCCCCTATACATCAATTTAAAATAAAACAAAGATGAAACACTTATCCCTAAGATTTTCCTTCTATCAGGTTCTCCCTGTTCCCATCTTTGTTGTTATTGTTCAGTCACTCAGTCATGTCTGACTCTTTGCGACCCCATGGACTGCAGCATGCCAGGCTTCCCTGTCCTTCACCATCTCCCAGAGTTTGCTTAAACTCATGTCCATCGAGTCGGTGAGGCAAACCAACCATCTCATCCCCTGTCATCCCATTGTCCTCTTGTCCTCTATCTCTCCCAGCATCAGGGTTCCCATCTAAAATGGTTCCCGTCTTAAACATATTCAAAAGCACTTGTTTGATCTCATGCTGACAGTGCTTATTTTCCCTAACACCATGAACACTGTTAGATGATTGTTATTTTCATTAATGTTTATGGAAGGATTTTTAGACATCCTTTCTTATGCTAGCATGAACTTTCTCATTTAATCTCAAATAACCCATGAGGTAGAAATATGATGATCATTCTCTGTTTTGCAGATGAGAATACTGGGGCTTAGACATGGAAATAATATGCTCTCATCTATAGCTCGCTGCTAGCAGGGTTGGAGTTGGAGTCCAGCCTGTCCCCCTGGGAAGCTGGGCCACTGCCCCTGAGGTTCCAACTTGGGGTGGATGGAACCCTTGGGAGTGAACTGACTGGGTGGCCCAGAAAGGTCCCCTGGATGACACCATGGACTCCTTCCTACCTTGAGAACTGCTGATCTCTGGATAAATTCCACCACTTTTTCATTTGTTTCTACCATTAAATGAAATTCCTTTCAATGCGTAAAAGTTGGATCAAGAAACCAACCTACCTGAAATGATTATTTCACCTTCTATACTAAAAAAGCACTTAGAAAAAAAAAAACCTTGGTTTGAAAGAGTATTTACTTCTTTAAAGGCCATTTGTTCTTGTCCCGAAGCATC
Source organism: Bos grunniens (assembly GCF_055505025.1). NCBI lineage: Eukaryota > Metazoa > Chordata > Mammalia > Artiodactyla > Bovidae > Bos > Bos grunniens. The sequence goes on along the minus strand of NC_141178.1, from coordinate 60,215,466 downwards.
TTTCTGTTAGAAGAATCTGGCAACCTGTGTCATCTTTGGAACATTTGAATTGGAACAGGATTTATACACTCTTTATCATCTGGTGAGACTTTTAAGAGGAAAGTGTCAACATAAATTTGGAATTTCCTGACTTCTGCAGATTTGAGTTATAATCTGGACATGACTAGAAAGGAAATCTTAAAAAAAATATTTTAGAGTGTTTTATTGTGGAAATGTCCCCAAACATTTTCATCCCATTTTCCCAGAGAAAGCTGACAGCTTGGGGTGGGGGGGAGAAGAATAAAACACAACGGGCCACATCCTTGAACTCTTTTGTGTGTTTAGAACAATGTCCAGTTAAAATCAAACAATATTGCTGCTAAATATGTCTAAAATAGTCCTTGGTGAGCACTCTTGGAGGAGTGATGAGAGCCAGGGTCCCTGTGAGTAGGAAGGTCTCACTCTGACTGAGGCAGAGTCCTGGCAGGACTCAGCATCTCCCCCAGCATTGTATAATCCTTCCTGTACAGCCTGGGACCTTAGATACCTTCCCCATCGCCCTGACATCACCTCCTGTACGACCTAGGACCTTAGATACCTTCCCCATCACCAGGTCACCGGCTCCAGTTAGGCCTGGGGCCCCGCATCCCAACCCGAGCACGCGCAGAGGCAGAGCAAAGCTAATACCAGCGCTGCGCCCAAGTGGAAAACAAAAGCCGGGCCTGGCTGGGGGCGGGCGGGCTCGTAAAGAGAAGGAGGCGAAGTCACGAAGTCTGGCTTTCTGGCCAGATTTCCTCGGGAAGGAGAGGTGTGGCCGCTCTGTGTGTGCGCGCCGGGAGGGGCCGCAGGCCCGCTGGCTCGCGGCCAGGGCGCCCGACGCCAGGCCCGGCTCTCGCGCTGGGAGCGGCCGCCGGCGGCCACACAATGGCGTTATCTCGGCCAGCGCGCTGCAGCGACCGCCGCTTCCTGCCCGCATCGGCACAGACTGTCCCGGGGCCCCGCGCCTTCGGACACACTCCCTGGCGCTCGGTCGCCGGGCTCGGCAGGGAACGTCCAAAGCGCCTTCTTCCTTGGGAATTGCAGACGCTGCGATGCTGTCATGCATTGTATTTTTAATCCCCCTTGGAAGGACGCGCGGTCATGAATCACCGGGGGAAGGGACGAACTCGCCCGGGAGTTTATGTGATGCAGGCGACCCCTGGGGCTTCTCGGAGCAGGGAGAACAGCACCAGCTACAAAGTGACCTGAGAGGGCACAGGGCACCATTTGTTCCTGAGTGCCCACCCTCGCACTCCCCTGCCCACTCCAGAATCCGCAGCAACTTGTTGCCAGGAGAGTAGAGACTTCAGTTGGCAGGGAGGTGGGGAACCTGGCCAAGGTGCTGGAGGCAGCTTGCTTTAACATCCAGTCAACATTTGCTATATTTTCACTGAATTTGATCTAAACTCTTATGGGACTTTAAATACAGCCCTCGAATTAAATTACATAAAAAATTTAAAGTCTTTAAACCCGGGTCCTACAGTTGAAAAGGAAAAGAAAGACTTTAGATTTTGTTTTGTTTTGCTGGCATCCTTGAAGTTGGAATATTGTGGTTAGTTTATTAAACAACAGATGAAGTATTTCTAGCAACATGCCTGTGCCAGAAAGTTTAAAACTCTTAATAACTTGCTCCCAGAAATCAGGGGTTTAATCCAAGAGTTACCAGAAGTGCTCTTCAACCTTCTGCTTCCAGGTCAGGAAGTTTCTGGGAGTGTTTCAGGGGAGCTGGACAGCTTGGTTTTGGGGGAGCCCGACTGGCTGCTGTGTGCTCTAGGACAACTTCTGTTCTTGTTGTGCAAACCTGATTTCGGGAGACCTGGGCAACTTCGTGCCTAGAGAGCGTCTTTTCCTTCCCGTGACCCATGAAGATCCCTCCTGTTCCCGCTTTTGTGGAAATGACCAGGCTTTTTTGGTTTGCACTCAGCAGAATGCTGGGAAATGTTTAACAACCAGCAATAAACAGACCTGATTAGACAGTTGTCAGGGCCTTTAGCGGAACCAGCATAGACAGGTACAGTTTTCAAAACTGTGACATCTCTGCAGCATACAGAAAAACACAGGGAATCAGACAATAGATGTCCTGGCACTCACCAGCCACCTTGGATGAGATCTAGACATTTTGTGTTGTTTACTGGAGAGTTTTCTTTTAAAGGAAGAGTTGAGGACAGTGTGGTCCCCTCTCCAAAGTCCCACCTGTCCCTCCCCACAAGGAGGTGACTGCTGTCTGAACAAACTGCTGTCTGCGTTTGCCTTTCTCACCTGCTAGATGGATGTTCTCCATGTGTCCCCCCCTGAGTAAAGCCTGGCATCAATTCTGGTGAGTCAGTACAAGTTTTTCCATATTTTTGAAAACCACCCTGGCCTGCGTGTTTCCAAGTATGTGTTTGTATGTGCAATAGGTAATATTGTTCTGCGAGTCTTAAAATTTGAATATAAGTTGTATTGTATATAGCCTTGTTGATGGGCTAATTGAGATAGAGTTCATGAACCATACAATTCATCTCTTTCAAGTGTACCATTCAATTATTTTTAATATAGTCACAGAATTGTACAGTCATCACAGTTAATTTTAGAACATTTTCATGAACCACCTGTGAAAAAAAAATGCTGTTAAGTCAATAGTCATGCCCCTCCTCCCACTTCTCAGACTGAGGCCACCACTGATCTGCTTTCTTTGTGCACTTGCCTGTCCTGTCATTTCACATAAATGGAATCATACGATATATGACCTCTTGTGTCTGACTTTCACTTAACGTAGGATTTTTATGGTTCATCTGTGTTGTAGTGGGAGAAGGCAATGGCACCCCACTCCAGTACTCTTGCTTGGAAAATCCCATGGATGGAGGAGCCTGGTGGGCTGCCGTGTATGGGGTCGCACAGAGTCGGACACGACTGAAGTGACTTAGCACAGCATAGTGTTGTAGTGTGTATTGGTGCTTTCTTACTGTCTAATATTCCATTCTATGGAAGTATCACATTTTATTTATTCATCCATTTATGAGCATTTGGGTTGTTCCCACTTTTGGCTATTATGAATAATGCTGCTATGAATATTTCTGTACAAGCTTTGTGTGAATACACATCATTTTTCATTCCCACCAGTGGTCATATGAGTGTTCCAATTTCTCTGTATCCTTGTCAATGCTTATTGTCTGATTTTTAAAATTATAGCCATCCTAGTAGGTATGAACTGGTGTCTTCTGGTTTTGATTTGCATTTCCCTAATGACTACTGATGTTGAGTATCTTTTCATGTACTTGTTGGCTATTTGTACACCTTTTTTGGTGAAATATTTATTCAGATCCTTTGACCATGTAAAACATTTAATTACTTGTTTTTTAAATTATTAACATATGTGTAAAAACACTTTATATATGCAAGATATAAGTCCTTTATCAGATTTATGATTTACAAATATTTTCTCCCATTCTGTGGGCTGTCTTTTCACTTTCTTGATGGTGTTTGCTATACATAACCCTCTGAAACTCTTTGAAATTATAAACATGGATAAAACAATGATCTAGGCTTTCCAATGTTCAGCCTTTCCAATATTCATTGTATCATTTATTCCTTGCGGAAGACCTAGAAGGCAAGCACTACCTTACTTATCCCAGCTTCAGCCATTTGCCAGAATCGTCCAGATTTAGGTGGTGATATTAGTTGTGACTCTGAAAATAAACTAAACTTTAGAGCCTGGCTGTTTCCCTCCAATAAGTTTTCCAGAGCCAAGAAAGTTCAAAAGTTGAATTAAAGACAATTAAAGAGTTGAATTAAAGGTCTTTTCAACCGTACAGTGAGGATTCTCAGTCAGAGTGAAGGTAAGGTCAGGAAATCCTGAGATGTTCTGTCTAAATTCTATTTCACTGAAGTGTTGAAAGATTAAAGTTCAGCCTTACCGTTATTTTGCGTTGGAAATTGGGTAGACTCCAGTCCTCACCAGATTTACTTGGCCAGACTTTCTCATCTCTCTGGCAGTGGATGGAACCTTGCCCAAGGAGGCTCAGAGAGAACAGGTCTGACTCCTATCCTCAAGTCAGTGACTATCCAGTGGTTGTAGAGACTTTGAATCAAAATGACTGTGGATGTGCTGTTGGCTAGATGTGGACCAGATGTGGAACCATCACACCAAGCAGGACGGATCCTGAGTAGACTAAGGATGTAAGTGTGCTGCCTCCCAGTCCTGTTGGGGATTCTCTGACTCTTGTTAAGAAGCTGCCTTCACAGGTTAAGTCTGTGCTACTTAACTTCTCTGTGCTCGGCTTCCCTCCTCTGAAAACGGGGGATAGTAATAGTACTGTCAGCACCTCAGAGCTAATGTGAGGATTAAATGACATTATAAACGTAAAATGCAGGAATAGAGCCTGGAAAATGGAAAATGTTCATTGAATATGAGTTAGGACCCTGATTGTATTATTACTATTATTTTCTTCCAGGTTTATTGAGATATAATTGACATACAGCACTGTACACTTTTAAGGTGCACAGCATAACAATTTGACTGACATGATTGTATCATTATTACTAATACACCCAGTAGGTGTACCAACCACAATTCCCTGGTGGGACAGTGGATCAGTTCAGTTCAGTCGCTCAGTCGTGTCCGACTCTCTGCGACCCCATAAATCGCAGCATGCCAGGCCTTCTTGTCCATCACCAACTCCCAGAGTTTACTCAAACTCATGTCCATTGAGTCAGTGATTCCATCCAGCCATCTCATCCTCTGTCGTCCCCTTCTCCTCCTGCCCCCAATTCCTCTCATCATCAGGGTCTTTTCCAATGAGTCAACTCTTCACATGAGGTGGCCAAAGTATTGGAGTTTCAGCTTTAGCATCAGTCCTTCCAATGGACACCCAGGACTGATCTCCTTTAGAGTGGACTGGTTGGATCTCCTCGCAGTCCAAGGGACTCTCAAGGGACAGTGGCTAGGACTCTGCAAATTTACTGCAAAAGGGCACAAGTTCAATCACTGGTCGGGGAACTAAGATCACATGAGTCACAAGGACAAAAAAATATTGTGCCCCCAATAAAGTTAAGGGAAAATAAATTAATTCTTCATGTATTCAAAAAGTTGTTTGAATAAATCTTCAAACATTCTAGAGACTAAGTGTGTCCATTAGATGCAGAATCAATGGAGGTCTTCTCAATGCTTGTCAACTCAAACTTACAAATAAAGAGGAAGAGTAATTTTACACACCTGGTAAAAAGGTAGCTTCACTTGATGGTCTTGCAAATCGAAACAGTACTTATGGTTTCAGGACATATATATTGACACATAGTCTATGAACTAATTTTCTAAAATATTTATTTATTTATTTGGCTGTGCCAGGTCTTAGCTGCAGCACTCTGAATCTTTGATCTTCATTGAGTGGGAATCTAGCTCCCCTGCATTGGGAGCTCAGAGTGTTAGCCTCTGGACCACCAGGGTAGTTGCTATGAGTTCATTTTCATATTAAAAACTGAGATAGCACATATGATACTACACCAACATGAGAAATACTTTTAAATGTAAAAATTAAATTAAAAATATTATTTTACTGAGTACAGACTGCAAAGGAAGTTCATCTTTAAAAGTCTGGATTTTTAACTTCCTGGCTTTCTTTTTTTGATTTATACAGTTAAGAAATATCCAAGTCAGCATTTCAGTAAATAGGGCTCAGTCGTGTCCAACTCTGCGACCCCATGGACTGTAACCCGCCAGGCTTCTCTGTCCACGGAATTCTCCAAAGAATACTGGAGTGGGTATAGCCCACTTCAGTGGAGAAGATTTCCTTCTCCAGGGAATCTTCCCAACCCAGGAATTGTACCCCTGGGTCTCCTGTATTGCAGGCAGTTTAAATAACTCACAGTTTTTTTTTCCTATTTTTATCAACCAAGAGAATTTAGAAAACACACACACACATACACATATGATCCTTCCTAATTAAAATCTGTCTGGATAGTACCATTTCAGATCATAATTACAGCAAGTCTATTTTATCTAAATAAATAATTGTTTATAATTAGTGTAACTGTTATGTAATTATGAACTGTCACCAAAACTTACATTGTTCAAGAGCAAGTGATCTTGCATTTCAAGAAGTGGCTCATGAATGTTTTTTTAAGCAAATTATAATGATAAATTAACAGTGTTATCTTAAATAAATACCTTCTAACATTTTCCCTTGATTTCCATGCCCAAAGCAAATAATTTATTTCAGAAGGATTTTTTTCCTGCTGACAGGGAAGTTTAAAAAAATCATTTAGCTGAAGAAGGCTTCCTGATAATCAGAGAATCTTTGAAAGCTTGACCCTGGCCATCACTAGATGACGGTCTAACCCCGGGGGTCCCCTCAAGAAGAGGAAACCTGAGTGAGAACTTGGTCTCCTCATTACTGGAGGGCACGCCTGCCAGCCCGGGCCATGTTGGAAGAGGGAAATCTAAGCAGAAGCATAAATAGCTGCCGACAAACCTCAGGAAATAGCAGTAAGGGGGAGTCACCAAGTTGTCAAATCTTGGGTTTTTTGATTTGGGAGGTGAGATGAAAAAGCAGGAACTATCCTTCAGTTCTTCAAGAAATAGAAATATTTGCCAGTCCAATGGATGGAAAAACACCCTGTTTCAAAAGTTTCCAAACAGTGACGATTACAATCAGGATTTGGGTGGGTTTTGTTCAATTTAATTAATTTATCAGAGTTTAGTTGCTTTACAGTGTTGTATTAGTTTCTGCTGTAGAGCAAAGTGAATCAGCTATACATTTACATATACCCCTTCTTTTTAAAATTTTCTTCCCATTTAGGTCACCACAGAGCACTGAGTAGAGTTCCCTGTGTGATGCAGTAGGTTCTCATTAGTTACAGTGTCGATAGTGTATACCTGTCAATCCCAGTCTCCCAGTTCTCCCCTTTTGCACCCACTGTGTTCACATATCTGCTCTCTAGGTCTGTGTCTCTATTCCTGCCCTGCACATAGGTTCATCTGTACCATTTTTCTAGATTTCATATATAGAAATATATATATGATATTTGAAATCATATGATATTTGAAATTCATATGTATATGAAATGTCTATATATATGATATTTGTTTTTCTCTTTCTGACTTACTTCACTCTGTATAACAGCAAGATCTTTTTTGATCCACCACCTAGCATAACAAAAATAAAAACAAAAATAAACTTAGGCTTAATAGGCTTTAAAAAAGACTTTTACATGTAAAAAAGTGTGCAAACCATAAACACACAGCTTTGATTAATGCTTTTCTCTTTAAAATAAAATTATAGTAAAAGTATATGTGGCACAAATCATACCATTTTAACTATTTTGAGGGTGAACTTCTCAGTAGCATTAAGTGCATTCGCAGTATTTTGCAACTACCAGCACCATCTACCTCCAGAAATTTTACATCTTCCCCAAAATGAAAGCCCAGACCAATGAAACACTCACAATTTGAATAATATAATAACTATTTGTGGACTATGAAATTATAAAATATTTTAAAATTTTTGCTAGAATTATAGGTGATTTTTTTCTTATATGTATCAGATTTTTTTTTTTTTTTTTTTTAGAAAATACTAAATATGTGCAGCTTTTGTTCCCTGGTAGCTCACATGGTAAAGAATCTGTCTGCAATGCAGGAGACCCGAGTTCGATCCCTGGGTCAGGAAGATCCCCTAGAGAAGGAAATGGCAACCCACTCCAGTATTCTTGCCTGAGAAATCCCATGGACAGAAGAGCTTGGTGGGCTACAATCCATAAGGTCACAAGAGTCGGAGGCAACTGAATGACTAACACACACACACACACACACACCACTGTTGGAGAAGATGCCATAAGCAAAGGAACCTACTTAGCTTTATGCCTGCTGGGAAAGTGAGACTTGAGCCAGTGGAAGCAGAGCAGTGAGGCGCTGTGCAGGTGTTATTGCCACCTACTCTTTACTCTGTAGACAGTCATGCAAGAGCAGGCTCAGCTCTTCCTTCCTCGGACACAGGAAAAATGGGAAATGCAGGTGCTCTAGAGAAAGGCAGGCCCAGGGGAGAGACGGAAAATAGCCGCCAAGCACAAGAGGACCCAGATCACTTCTCACCATGGTCTTGGGGAGAATGATGACCAAGGATATCTCTTGTGGCAGGATGCTGATTACGACCTGGGTAACCAGGTAAACACGAGTCTCTGTCCCTGAAAAGCACTTCGCCTTTCCCACCTGGGTGTGGGAAATGGGAGCTAGAGAACGTTTGCTGAAACAGGAGAAAGTCCAGGAGGTAAGAGGAGCTGGGGAGGGCATGAACCCGCCTGAGACCATGGGTGACATCCTGGAGGGAGACACCCTTAGACCCCTGCCCCAGGTGGTCAAGGGGCGGAATTTATCCGAAGGCTGAGGAGGAGACCAGAGGACGAAGTTTAGGAAGTAGGTCCTGGGCAGGAGGAGGTGCAAGGACCGGGAGAAGGGCAGGTCAGGAGTCCAGTGATCCCCAGGGGTCCACCCTGATTCCGTCCACGTGGCCCTTCAGGCGGTGGATGAGGTGCTACTCCCACCCTGGAAGGAGCAGGCCGGGATGGGGAGCAGGTGGGGTCGGATTTGGGGTGGTGGGTTTGCTAAGGAGGACAACGAAAACTGACAGGCATGTGTTGTGGAGCTCTGCGGAGGCCGGGATGCTCAGCAAGGGGCCGTCAAGTGGAGCTGGCCCAGGACTGCCCTGGGATGGACAAGGGGCGGTGGGGGAGTGCGCAAAGGTGGAGCTCCCGTCCCCTGCCCCTCTGAGAGGCTGGAGATCTGGGGGCCAATGGGGTCTCGGTGGGCCCCGGAGGCAAACTTCTGGCCTCCGCTCTTCAGGACCTGGGTTTGCACAAGCCCTAGTGATGACCTGGGGGCGCAGGGAGGGTGAGGGTTGTGGGCCAAGGGAGCGGGGATCGGGGGAGGGTGCGAAGGCCGTTGGTGGGGGTGGGATCTGTTCACTGTCCTATGTCGCTTGGAGGCCATCAAGGCTGAGACCCCGGCCTGGCACGTGCGCCTGCTCTGGACGCCCTGCAGGTAATATTCATGACTCCACGGTTCTGTGTTAGCAGAGCATTTTCTACATTGGGCCTGTAGTGTAAACTCCCCAACCTGTTTAGCTCCAAAAGTCATCCCAATGCTCTACAGTAGTTTATTAAACTGTGTTAAAATTCAATGGGGGAGAGTCACAATCTATTTTTTTCCCTCGAACACTACAACGGGCTTTTTAAAAGTAAGAAGTATGTTCTTTTTTTTTTTTAAGTACTAGGGTTCTTCTTCTTTTTTTTTTTTTTTACTCTTCTGTTCAGAAGGGAGAAGCTAACACCTTATTGAAGGAAGAGAATGAGAAAACATCGCAATAAGGTTATGTCAGAATTCAGGGATTCTGAACTAAATACCAAACCTTCTTCCTTTAATGATTATATAATCTTTTCTCAGCAAGATTTCCCTTGAACTTTAAAAAGAGGTATAGATACCTCTCTGTTGTTTAGAAATCCTGTTTCTAAACAACATGGTATTGAAGGAAAGAACTATTCATACCTCACTTAAAAGAAACGAGCCATAAAATAACTAGGGGAATATCTTCATTATACACAGATTGCCATTGTCACAGCATCTCTATCAGTCTGACCTACAGAGAGATGAGTGCCGTTGAAATAGGATTTGCGGAAAGAAATGAGAAGGACCAGAACCCCTGTGGGACAGTCAGTGACAATCCAGCCTCGCATGTGAGGCACTGCTGGTTTTGGCAGAGTTTAGGAAATCTATTCTCATCTCAGAATGCTCTGCTGACAAAGGTAGTGTTTTGTTTTTCTGAATGACTTAATCAGCAAGTCCCTTAGGCAGAAGGCTTCCCTGGTGGCTCAGTGGTAAATAATCCACCTGTAATGCAGGAGACGCAGCTTTGACCCCTGGGTCAGGAAGGTCCCCTGGAAAAGGAAATGGCAAACCCGCTCCAGTCTTCTTACCTGGAAAATTCCATTGACAGAGGAGCATGGTGGGCTATACAGTCCATGGGGTTGCAAGAGTCAGACACGACTTAGCGACTAAACCCTCCTCAGACAGAATTAGGTTCTCACACGTGTAGTTAGAAGTATAGGTGTCGAAGGCGCCTAAGTACGGAGACTGAAAAAGCACAGCCGGGTGCTCAGCTCATTTGTTTCTTTGTGGGAGCTGGACCAGGAGGAGGTCAGGTCCATGATGAAGAAAGACTCTAGTTGGGGGACTGTCACCCCATGAGTCCAGCCTCACTGGGGGGATGCCATGGAAGGAGGCCGACTGGTGCAGTGACAGAGGGGCTTCTTTTATTGAGCAGCTTTTGTATCCTGATGTGCTCTGTTCATCACACCTGTCCCCTCCTGTCTTCCTCACCAGAGTACTGAACAGAGTCTTTCTATGGGGAAATCTTTCCAGGTTCTCTAATCACAAAACCTGGCATTGAAATGACTTTCCAAAGATACCGTGAGGCTGCTTTTTTCTTTTTTTTCCCTTTTGTCTCAGATTATTAGCAGTACCTAGAAATTTAATAGCGGAGACCTGGAATACTTCATTTGTCCAGCTCAGCCCTGGGCCTGACTCACTGGATGGGCTTAGTGAAATCATTTTCCACCGTGAGTGAGTTTCCTTGCTGTTAAGACAAAAACTAAAAATACATCTTGTCTTCATGGGTTATGGTAAGGAGTAGCTGAGTAATCTTTACTAAGAAATTGCCATTTTTTTTAAGGAGAAAAGGTATTTCACCACAGAGGAAATCTGTTTGGGAGTTGCCTGATCCCAAAGTGATATGATATCAAATAAAAAAATGTTCTTCAGCCTCCTCTGTTAGTCCAGGAGACAAAACCTGGCTTTGTTCCAGGTTCCTTGATGTGGGCTGAGAAAGGGCACAGTGCCCCATGAGCAGTCCAGCCGGCTTCCAGAAGACGCGGGGTGCTTAGGAGGAAGCAGTGTGTGCTATGAGGTCCCACCTCACTCCCACCCAAACCCCTCACCCACCCACCCCTACCCCCACCGCCCCAAGCTCACTCTCCCGCGTGCTAAATCCACCACCAATTTTTCTTTGGAATTTATAGGACCCCATTTCTTTTCCTTTGGCTGCATACAAATCTAGTTTTAAAGGCAGTGGGTTTTCTAATTTTAAACAGAAAACTGTCCCATTTGCATTATTTTTTTTTATACTTTTATCCCTCTCTTTAATTTGAGTGACCGGTTCTCATAGCTAAGAAGATTTCAAATGGCCAGCCCAGAAGAGCAGATAAAGCCTGAGTGTGGAAGCAGGAGGTGAGTCAGGGTTTGGAGGTGAGTCAGGTTTACTGACTCTCTAACAGCCTTGGAGAAGTGCTGTCTGTCTGCGCTAAGTCACTAAGTCGTGTCCGACTCCTGGCGATCTTGTGAACTGTAGCCTGCCAGGCTCCTCTGTCCATGGAATTCTCCAGGAAAGAATGCTGAAGTGGGTTGCCATTCTCTTCTCCAGAGGATCGAATCCTTGTCTCCTGCATTGGCAGGGAGATGCTTTACCACTCATCCAGGGAGGAGTATGGGTATCCTCAAAGGGGAACTGACAACCAAAGCACTGTCAAGGTCAGCCTGCACCTCCCCCACACCCCAAACAAGTCTGAAGACAGAGACCTCTGCTAAGGCCTCTCCTGGACACTCAACACCCTTCACCAGAGACTCAGAACCTGATTCTTCCTCTCCATCCCTGTGTTTCCCTTTGTTCTGACACATTCGACCCTGCGACCTCTTAGCTCCTTGACCCAGTGACCAAATTCTCTGCTGGGCCACGGCTTCCTGTTCTCATGGTGCAGAATGTGAAGTCTGAACTGCGTTATCTCTTGAAACTGGTCCACCTCCAAAATGACAGACTCAGACATCCTCCTCTATGGTCACACAGCCTGTTCCTGCCTCTTCTTGGTCAGAGTCCTGCCACCACCATCCTTTGACCTCGGGCTGTTCACACTTCCACACTGTCCCCTCCTCAGCTGACTGTCCCCAGTTTCAGGTCTATTGTGGGGGCCCCTCGGGCCACCTCTTTCTTACCGGCTCTAAACTCTGCTGGCAGAGTCAAGGCAGGATGAACCGACAATACTCACTGTTTGTCCTTGCACCAGCCAGCTAATACTGCTAGAGGAAAGGTCCCCAGCCAGGCACACCAGCATGGCTGTACACCCTGGACCACCAGCCGCACAGTGCTCCTTTCATCAGCAGTCTCACCATGCCTCTCTGATCTGCTTATCCGCCAGCCTCTGAGAAAGCTTTCCAAACCTTCTCTATCTCCTTCAACCTCAAATATGTCCCACCTCTCCCTCACAGACTTTGGTTTCCATTTTTGCTTCATAACATATATCAGACAAGATCTCTCTGGATTTGGGGCCACCAAGTCTCTACCTCTCCAGCAGCCTGCACCTGCTGAAGTGTTCCTCTTCTCCTGAAACAACTGAGTGGCCACTCCTCTGAAGAAGACTGCCTTCCATCCTGGTCTGGTCCTGAAGACACAAAGTGGTTTATGGGGGCAGCCACGTGGAGGTCACTGGTGACCCCAAGAAAGTCACATGGAAAGAGCTGGAAAGCAACAAGATAGCTATGGACAACTCATTTGAGAAATTTGATTACAGAGGGAGGCAATTATGTACTGTTTTCTCCCAAAGTTTAGGCTCTGAACTATTACCTTCATCCTCCCCTCCTTCCTCTCCATCCAATCTCTTGTCCCCAGACCTGTGTCATCTGCACAGTAGGAGCAGCTGCAAGGTGAGCAAGAAACAAAAGCCACCCCTCAACCTTGCACCTCTCAGCTGCGGGCCTATTGGTCACTTCTCTCTATGATAAAATTTCTCTGGAGTCCTGGAGGTTTGAAGAAAGTAACTTCAAAGAAGATGATAAACTCAGCTTATCAGGACAACTCCATATGTACCAACTGAGGACTCTGTGTGAGGCGATGGGCTCAGGTAGAGCTTCACGGGTGCCTAAGATCCAGATCTGTTCTCCACAGCCTTCAGGCTGGCGCTGTGACCAAGGGACAGCGAAACATTGCTACCAGCAGTGGGTGAGGCCGGCGGGACCCAGGGAACCCAAAGGAACAAGGATGATGAAGCCTCTTTGCAGGGCTCAGGAAAGGCGATGCCTGAGCTGGGGTTTGAGAAGTGAACCTGAATGGCTGGCACATACTGGGGAGTATGTGCCAGCCAGTGAAAACAAGTGCCCAGAGATATACGGGGACCTCTCACAGAAGCCTGGGGAGGAGGTGATGATGGAGGTGAGGGAGACACAGCTGGATAGATGGATAGATCTCTGCCCGGGAGTGTGGAAGTGCTGACATGGAGCAAGGATGCTGGCCTCAGCGTCTCTCCAGTCTCAAGGACATCAGAATCACCTCTTTTGATCTAGGCATGGTCCTTGGTGTTATCAGGTTCTGAATAAATGAAGAATGAATGGATATGTTCTCTCATGAAACCTGCCACATTATTGGTGTTGTTTAAATTTCAAGTGCTAAACTGCTTAGGACCTGGTTAAGCATAGAGTATAAGAGGCAATGGAGCACAATGGTTAGGGCACCAATCTGTGAGACTAGATACCCAGAGTTTATGTCCTGACTTCACTATTTACCATTCCTTTAGCCAAGTTCCTTAGCATTAATTCCCATAGTATGTAATTCACAGGCTTCCCAGGTGGTTCAGTGGTAAAGAATCTGCCTGCAGTGCAGGAGACATGAGTTCAATCCCTGGGTTGGGAAGATCTCCTGGAGGAGGAAATGGCAACCCACTCCAATATTCTTGCCTGGAGAATTGCATGGACAGAGGAGCCTGGTGCCCTACAGTCCCTGGGGTCGCAGAGTCAGACATGACTTAGCATCTAAACAACACAAGGTTATCATGAGGCTTAAATGAGTTTATATGTGTAAAGCACTTAACTCAATGTTTAGTAACAATTCAAAGCAGTTGTCCTTAATTACCATTAATAGTAAGTGTGATTCACAATTATTTTTAATAATTCAAATTATCAGTAAACAATTTATTGACCAATTTATTGCTTTATAATGAAACCCTCTGAGAGCTCTGATTCCAAAAGCTCACCCCCATGCCCTTGCCCCATTGCACTCTTTTCTTGGCAGATACATATTCTTTGCTGAATTTGGGGTTCAGATCACTCCTTAAGTGTGTTTATCAGCTGATAGGAGAGGATTTACATGGAAAATTGGTAACAACCATCCATAGACCATGGTATCATGATAAACCCTCAGTAACCCTTCTTCCTCATTTAAAGTATGACTGAATAATTCATGTATAAGTCAGTATGTCTGCCTAGAGTTATATTCTAGAAGGCTAAAGAGAGAAATAACTGCCCTAGGTGTGTAGTCTGGAGAGTCCACATGACATGCTCCCTATGTTTTTTGTTTCTTGTCATGTCAGCTTTCAGATTTACTGTTCGACTCCCAAAGAGCATGTGTTTTTATATTTTGAAAAACTATCAAACAAAAGCATTAAAACAGCAGAAACCCGTTGCAAAGCTTTCACTTTTAAAGTTTCCAGGCACCCTGCCCTTTTCCTAAAGGAGTCTTTTCCCTTTTATGGATGAGCACCGGGCTCCAAGACAGTGTAAATAGAGCTTCCTGTTCCAGAGAAGTGCTGGCTCCTGCAGGAGCCCAGGGCTCCTTTGGGAAAAGTTGATAGGAACTGGGAGCCGTGTGTGACCGGGGCCTGGAGTCAGCTGAGCCAGCAGGGAGTGGACCTCGGTTAACAGCCCCTTTGTGCAGCCCGAGGTCCCAGAAGCACTTCTGGGAAAGTGACTCTGGTGCCATACACACAGTCCTTGCGAAGAATGGCAGGGAAGCTGGCCGAGCTGGGGAAGGACGTTCCCAGATTAGACGCCCAGATCTTGGGCCGGACCACTTCGGAGTACTAGGACCTGTCTGCGATTCCCACAACTGGGGGCTCCTGTGCTACGCATGAGTAGAGACTTCAAATTCAGAAGACAAGACAAAGTGATTCTGCACATCCTACCTCTGATCCAATAGGAAGTATTTCTCAGGGGGCTTACATGAAAATTAAAATCTATTTTCCTTCTTTGTTGACCTTAGTAGTTTCCTATACTTTTAAGTGATAATAATAAAATAATTATTTATTTGCGGTTGAGTTGATATGTATCATTTTAATCTTTGACTTTTGTATGTTTCATGATCTTATCAATGGTGGCAAGGAAATAAACCAAGATAGTATAACTAAATCCTATTAGACATACTCATAATGATATTATGACAGTGGCCAATAAACACATGAAAAGATGCTCACTCTCATTAGTCGTTAGGAAGTGCAAATCAAAACTTCAATGAGATGCTGTTTCATGGCCACTAGGATGGCTGTAATCAAGGAGACAAATGATAAGTGTTAATGAGACTGTAGAGAAGTTGAAACCCTCAAACACCACTGGCGGGAATATAAAATGGTGCAGCCCTCTAGAAAACAGTTTGCTATTTCCTCAAACAATTAAACATAGAGGTACCATATGCTCCCACAAGTCCATTCCTAGAGAAAAATGAAAACAGACATCCCACAGAACTTGTATATGAATGCTTATCAAAGCAATGTATACATATAGCCCCAAAGTGAAGGCAACCCATACGTCCATCAACTTGATGAATGAATACATAAAATGGGGTGTATCCACACAATGGACTATTATTCTGCAATAAAAAGAGATAAAGTCCTGATTCATGCTAAAACATGGAGAAACCCTGAAAACATGGTGATACATTTAAGAAGGCGATCACAAAGGCCCACGTATTGTATAAATCCATTTATGTGTGTGCTAGTTGCTCAGTCATGTCCGACTCTTTGCCACCTCATGGACTGTAGCCCACCAGGCTCCCTGTCTGTGGAATTCTCCAGGCAAGAATACCGGAATGGGTTGCCATTCCCCTCTCCAGGGAATCTTCCGGATCCAGGGATCCAGGGATCGAACCCAGGTCTCCTGCTTTGTAGGCAGATTCTTTACCATCTGAGCTACCAGGAAAGTCCAATTCCATTTATACAAATAAGCAAATCCACACAGATAGATAATAGGCTTGTTGTTGCCTGGGGCTGGGAGTAGGGGTAGGATGAGTAAGAATGGGTCACTATCCACCTGCTAGAATGGCTAAAATCAAACGGGTTAATAATACCAAGTTGACAAGGATGTGGAGAAACCAGAACTTCATACACTGCTAATGGAAATGTTACGACCGCTTTGGGAAACAGTTAATGTTTCTTAAAAAGTAGAGCACATACATACTTATAACCTAGCACTTCAACTCAAGAGAAGCTGGAAACAGACCACCCAGACTTGTACACAAACGTTTACAGCAGTTCTATTCACATTAACCGAAACCTAGAAACAGTGCAGAATGCCATATACTAATGAATCTACAAATAAAATGTATGTGTCAGTTCAAAGAAGTACTACTCAGCAATAAAAACGAAAGAACTATTAATTTATATAATGTGGCTGGATCTCAAAACGTTATGCTAAGTGAAAGAAGCCAGACTGAAAATATCATATTGTCTGATAATGAAGATCATGGCATCCGGTCCCACCACTTCATGGGAAATAGATGGGGAAACAGTGGAAACAGTGTCAGACTTTATTTTTCTGGGCTCCAAAATCACTACAGATGGTGACTGCAGCCATGAAATTAAAAGATGCTTACTCCTTGGAAGGAAAGTTATGACCAACCTAGATAGCATATTCAAAAGCAGAGACATTACTTTGCCAACAAAGGTTCATCTAGTCAAGGCTATGGTTTTTCCTGTGGTCATGTACGGATGTGAGAGTTGGACTGTGAAGAAGGCTGAGCGCCGAAGAATTGATGCTTTTGAACTGTGGTGTTGGAGAAGACTCTTGAGAGTCCCTTGGACTGCAAGGAGATCCAACCAGTCCATTCTGAAGGAGATCAGCCCTGGGATTTCTTTGAAAGGAATAATGCTAAAGCTGAAACTCCAGTACTTTGGCCACCTCATGCGAAGAGTTGACTCATTGGAAAAGACTCTGATGCTGGGAGGGATTGGGAGCAGGAGGAGAAGGGGACAACAGAAGATGAGATGGCTGGATGTCATCACTGACTCGATGGACGTGAGTCTGAGTGAACTCCGGGAGTTGGTGATGGACAGGGAGGCCTGGCGTGCTGCGATTCATGGGGTCGCAGAGAGTCGGACACAACTGAGTGACTAATCTGATCTGATAACATTTACATGAAATAAAAGCAGAAAAACAGAGACAAAAATAAGTGGATTTTCAGTAGGAGAAGGGATTGCTTGAATGTGGTCACCAGGGAATTTCAGGGTGATGGAGGTGTTCTAAAAATGAATTGTGAAGAACCAAGTAACTGTATTTAACTTACACAAAATCATTGAATTGTAGATGTAAAATGGATGCACTTTATGGTGTATAAATGATAACAGAATGAACTTGTTTTTTAAAAAAGAGAGGGAAATGATCATGAAATCCTGTACTTCTGTTTTGTTTGTGAGGAAAAGTATGACATCTCTCTTTTTCCAATGGCCCACACTTTACCCCAAGAAGAAGACCTCAAAAAACTTTTTTTGGGATTGTTTGTGTGTTTGAGAGTGAGATGAAGTAATTAGTGTCACTAAAATTATTTAATGAATGTTTACAACTTGGCACTTTAATCATCCCGTAAATATATCTGTTAAACATCCCATGGTCACTCTTGTGTTTTTTTAATCCTTTTATTATTTATTAGGTATAATTCACAGACCATACAATTCACCACTTACAGTGTACAATTCCATGGTCTTTAGTGTAGTCACAGAGCTGTGTTCACCACAATCCATTTTAGAACATATTCATTAAGCCCAAAAGAAACTCCCGTTTTGACAACATAATTATTTTTCATAAACGGCATGTTGTTTATATTGCCTATAGTAATTTATTATTGTTCTGATGATTTTGTAAGTGTTTTGAAAAGTTCTGTTTTCATATTTAATGTAGTTACTACTGACATTATGACTGCATGAGGACTTAATCTTCATGCAGTGTAGAGGTTCTCAAGACCTAAGGTCTGAGAGGTACCGGTCTATCTACTCATGATCCTGACTTTCTCAAGTCCCCAGTGTTTCTCAGCATTTCTCAACATCGCTTTCTTCTTCTACTGCTTGTCTGAAGCCCTTTTCTTATCTCTAAAGGTAAGATTACTTATAGGTAAGATTACCTATAAATCCTAAATTTCAAAATCCAGTTCAGTGTTAGTTTCTTATCTTGTTTGACTGCCCTTAAGCCTACCACATTGTTGTCTTCTCCTGAAAAAATCCTTCTTGCTTTGATGTTTTCGACACCAACCCTCTCTCTATCTCTCCCCTCCTCCTGCCCTTCTCTGCCCCTTGCTGACTCCATCCTCTCTGGTTATTCTTGGGGTTCCAATTTAGGTCCTCTCTCACTCTCTGAATGCTTTTCCTGGGGTGTCTCATTCACATCCTTGACTTCAGCCGCTGCCAATATAGTCCACCTTTTCCAAATCAGCATTGCTTCCCTGGGCTGGATGCCCCCCCTTCAAATGCCTATCAGTGTCCGCCTCTCACCCCTCCCCCACACTGAGCATCTCCAAGTGAACATTCCAACTAAAACTCATCAACTTCCCAAACTCACTTTTTTTTTTTAAACTTGTGTTCTTAATATTATTATCCATTCATTTGGAAACAATAAAAAAAGGAAACTCAAAACAATAATTTTTAAACCTTGTGAAGTTATCTCTGAGTCCTCCTCTTCCCAACCACCCCCCCACCAAAGGCAATAGATCCTCAGATCCACCACCTCCCACCAAAAGCAGTAGATGCTCAGATCCAGCTGTGGCCCCCAGATGCTCTCATATCTATTCCTTCCCTGCCCTTGTTGCTGCTCACATTGCCTTTTTCCTGAACTACTGCAACCATCCTATCGGTCAGGCAGCCTCAGCTGTCAGTTATCCACCACACATGTGTGGGTCCAATGTTACTTTTGGTTTTTAAAATTCTTCTACCCTTCTTCCTCACCTTGAGCTCACAGTTCTTTGCCAGGCTCTGGCACACAGTCTGTCATTATTTGGTGCTATTGATCTTCCCTGGTGGCTCAGATGGTAAAGAACCTGCCTGCCAATGCAGGAGATGCAGGTTCAGTCTCTAGGTTGGGAAGATCTCCTGGAGAAGGATATGGCCACCCACTCCAGTATTCTTGCCTGGAGAATCCCATGGACAGAGGAGCCTGATGGGCAACAGTCCATGGGGTCACAAAGTGTCAGACATGACTGAGAGACTAAGCACGCACACTGCTTTTAGCATGCTGTATCTGCAGAATGGCTTGAATTGAATTGACCTTCCCAGCTGTATCTCTTGCCACCCCCAACAGATTCCCTATTTCTGAGCACTGCTTTGTTCCTTGGCTCAAGGGGGCTTTCAGCAGAACTCATCCTTGGGGGGGGGTTGAGGGGGGAGTGCTCCTGGTTTTTCCAGATCTCTTCCTAAAGATCACGTCCTCCCTGAGATCTTGCCTCTCACTCAGCCCAAGGCACACTGGCTGACTTTATCTTGCGAATGCAGAAGTCCATCTGAATCAGCCCTAATCACACCTCACTGTACTCTGGATACTTGTCTCCATTTCCCCAGGAGCCCTGAGAGTGGGGCTATGTGTCCTCTGCGCCAGCAGCCTTCCGTGCTCTCTAGTAGCTGTGGGTGGGCGGGTAACTTGGGTGGGTGGGACGGTGTCAGACCAGGGCTCTCATGCTTTCTCCTTGAACCCACAGTAAAGAAACTCACTGCAAAGAAACTCACTGCTCTTCCTAGTTAAATCAAGATGGGACACTAAATCGCTTAGTTCTAGAGAAAACAGGCACAGAATAACTAACTCAGGTGATACAGATGAGATGAAGGTTCCCTCTCCCTGTAGTTTTTGTTTGCTTCTCAGAAATGAGCAATGTGGAGAAGGATGTGGAGAGAAAGGGGGGTTTGGGGATGAAAGGACTCAGGTGGAAGAAAAGGAAAACCAGGTGAGCCACCCAGAGAAAAAGAGGTCCTGGAACAGGGATGAGGGAGATAGAAAAAGAGAAAGCCTTGTGGGAAAGAATGCACAGAAACAGGACGGAAGAATAGCCGATTCGCTGCCAATAAGGAGCTACAGGGAAAAGAAATACAGCAATGAGAGGAAACGGTGACAGGATGCAGCTTCACAATTCTTTTCAGAGCTGGAGCTTACGCCGGCTTCTTGACATTGTCTCTAAGTGTGTGTCCACGCCGACCCCACATCCAGGCAGGCTTTCTCTGAGAGGCAGTCCAGGGTCAAAAGGCCAGAGCCCCTGCAGTGGGACTGGAACCTCCACTTTCTGGACATCACAGCCATTTGATGAAAGTGTTTCCCAAAACTGGGAGTTTGGTTTGTGATGAGGTGACTATAGAACCCCAATTACTGTATTCAATTTCTTCCTCTGCTGTGTTTCAATAGGATTTTAATAAGGTCCTATGCCAAATTTAAAACTGTTTGATGTCACGAATCAGAAATAACTCGTTTCAAAAATACAGAGGAGAGCAAGGCCACAAGTTAGAAGTTGTAGCAGAACGTGAGGTTTGAGCTTACAAGTCCCTCATTTTTTTTAAACAAAGATTTTCTCCAGAATTGGAACTTTTATTTGTTTAATAAAAAGCTACCTACTGAATGGAAAAGAACCAACTGTTGAGAAAAGTGTTCTGTGCATGTACATCCTCACGTTGGCATTATTAGTCTCCATTTCTCTTTAAAATGTTTTTTTATTAAAATAGAGTTGATTTAAAATAGTGTGAATTTGTGCTGTATAGCAAAGGATTGTTACACACACACACATATACATTCTTTTTTATATTCTTTTCCATTATGGCGTATCACAGAATATTGAAAATAGTTCCCTGTGCTACATTGTAGGACCTTGTAGTTAATCCATTCTATATGTAACAGTTTGCATCTGCCAACCCCAAACTCCCAGTCCATCCCTCCCCATGCCCCTCTTGGCAGCCACCAGCCTGTTCTCAATATCTGTGAGTGTGTTTCTGTTTTGTAGACAGGTTCATTTCTGTCATATCTTAGATTACACAGATAAGTGATATCATGTATTTGCCTTTCTCTGTCTGACTTACTTCACTTAGTGTGGTAATCTTCAGGGGCAAATGGCAGAAACTACCTGTTTCATTCTTTTTTCTTGGCTGAGTAGTATTCTATTGTACATGTCATTTTTCTTTTCAGTCCTCTTGAAACATCAAACTATTAACTGAGGATTTAGAAAGAAAGTAGCGACACAAGTTCTATCATTCAAGTAAGGCTTCATCAATTCTGCCCAAAGATTGTCCGTCAGAAGGAAGATGGAGTTGTGAGCAGGAAGTGGAGAACACTTCCTTCAAATTTCGTGTTTAGGTTAACATTCTTCCTGACCTGGCACCTGTCTTCTATAATGCTTTTTAAGGTCTCTCAAAGCTCTTCCGTGGGACTATAGAATGTCTGAGCCTGAGAGAAGTGGAGGGATCCTCCAGCTGGGACACTGGGGGCAGAGAGGCAGTGTCTGGCCTGCAAATACTCAGCGAGTCTGGAGAAGGGCTGGGATCAGAACCTGGGCTCCTGACTCCAGCACACCTGCTGCCACATTACATGACCTTCTTCTCTGCTCACTGCCAAGACTGTCCTTTGGGCATGTCCCAAGTTCCAGGACATATTTTCAGGACCATGAGCCAATCCGATATAAAGGAACTGGTGTTGGCTCCCCAAGTCATTAGAGGCTGTTCAGCGGTCCTATGTGTATGTTCACAAATGATGAGTGAGAGGGAGACGGCAGGGGAACATCACGAGGGAAAGCCTGACGCCAAAACACTCTAGCAGTTTGGCTGAGCACTGGGGAGCAGACATAGCCTCCTGCCACCCAGCTCCTCCTCCAACCATGGCCGAGTCTCTCTGGCCTCTGTCATGGGATTTCCATGAGGGTTAAGGGCACTGATGCACTCACTAGTAGGTCATACAGTTAGCTGTTACAGAAAGTGACAGATGGAGATTTTTATTCTGTGTGTTAGTCACTCGGTCATGTCCGACTCTTTGTGACCCTTTGGACTGTAGCCCGCCAGGCTCCTCTGCCCATGAAATTCTCTAGGCAAAAATACTGGAGTGGGTTGCATCTCCTGCATTGGCAGGTGGATTCTTTACCGCTGAGCCACTAGGGAAGCACTTTTATTCTGAGGTGACCATAACAATTTGGCAGCATCTGACTTTGCCCTGGGCAGTCCTCCCCCTGCAGGGGCGTGTGGTCTTTCCAGCAGCCCTTCCCCGCAAGGTTCTAGGCAGCTGCACACCCTGGCGATCCCAGCTGGGTCCCTCTGTGTTGCTAAACTGAAGTTTTCAGTGTTACCCTAAGAGATCTGTGTAGGAAGATTTCCCTGGTGGTCCAGTGGATAAGAATCTGCCTACCAATGCAGGAGGCATGGGTGTGATCCCTGCTCCGGGAAGATCCACATGCCATGGAGCAACTAAGACTGGGAGCCACAACTACTCAGCCTGTGTGCCTAGAGCCTGTGCTCCATAACAAGATAAGCCCCCACAATGAGAAGCCTGTGACCATAGTGAACAGTAGGCCCCGCGGCCCCACTTGCTGCAACTAGAGGAAAAGCCTGCACGCAGTAATAAAGACCTAGAACAGCCATAAATAAATAAATTTTAAAAAGAGATCCATATATGAATAAAAGCTGTAATCCTATAAAGCAGTAAACAAGCCAGCTCACGTCACCCACAGATCCTCCCTACAGGGTAAGACGCTGCCGCTCTGTACGAACAAGAGGCACCTCATCCCAGCCACAGTCCACACCTGCATTAGTTGAACCTATGTCTAGCAGAGGTGGCTCAGCGGTAAAGAATCCGCCTGCCAGTGAAGGAGACGTGAGTTTGATCCCTGGGTCGGGAAGATCCCCTGGAGAAGGAAATGGCAACCTGCTCCAGTATTCTTGCCTGGAGAATCCAATGGATAGAGGAGCCTGGCAGGCTATGGTCCATGGGGTCACAAAGAGTCAGACATGACTGAGCACACAATAGTACAGAGTACAAAGGAGAATCCAATCTTCATATCAGTTTGGGACAGAAGGACCCCACAGTCAAGACGAATGACTACATCATGCAAAGACCCTCCCTTTCTCTCCACTGCCTGCACCAACATTTAAGGTTAACTGGAGATTCTGTTTGTTAACACGATTCACTTGAAACAAACCCTGGTTGTGTGCCTTCAGAGAGCCCGGTCCATCTACAAGTCTATACACAGAACACAGGGTTGTGCTTTGCAGCTGAGAGTTCCCCACAGATAATAGATCTTGCCCAAGAAGGGAAGCTTGGTCCTTCCTTATTTTTCCAGCACCCCAGGTTGACAAGTCAACCCACATCCTCCAGCCAGTGGACTATCTAAATAAATATTGACAAACCGCACTGATTTTCACCAGGGCTTAGCTCTGTGTAATGACAATATTAGTAATGGTGGGGCTCTTTTATTTAAAATAACAGTTTCTTGCATGTATTTACTCTTTCAGTGTTAATTTTGGAGACAATTTAGGAATGGAGTATTTAAGAGTCATCATGTACTTCAAGGAACAGTGAAGAAGCAGGAGCTAAATATTGTTCATGTATATTTGAAAAACTGATACGTGCAACTGAGGTGTAATCTGCCTGAATGACCCTCCAAAACAGACACATTCATGTCATGCTAATGGTTGTCTCCGTTTCCTTAATTGTGGTATAATCACTTGGGGAAACACAGAAGCCGTTTCCCGCCTAATCTGTGCTTCCTCACTGTGACACACAGCACTTCTCTGGTTTTCCGGACAGTTTTCTGACCTGAAGTCAAAGCTGTTTTTCATATCTTAGGTTGTGGGAAGCCAGCCGCAGGCTGGCTCCGTTATGGAGACTGAAAACCATGAGGATGGACGCAGAGCCATGGGCGAATCCTGGGGCTCAGTGTGCCTGCTTTCTCCCAAGGCCTTCCTGACCGTTCTCTGCTGCCCACCAGGAACTGCTTTCAGGTTCACTGGGCTGTCTTTCCCCAACTCCTAGGGGGGAACATGGAAGGAGAGAGCCAGGTTGACTGTCCAGCACTGGCTCAGTTCTCAGGGCCTGTGGTCACATGAGCCCTTTTACCCAGGGATGCTCAGGGCTTAATATCCTTGGAGGGAGACCCCAGATCATCCTCTGGCTTTTTGTGCAGAACTGACCAGAATGTGGCATCAGGGAGCCCAGACCTTCAAGTAGCACTGTCCTCTTGCAGTCCAGGGCGTGGCCCGGGAACACCCAGACCTATGCGGCTTGTCCTGCTCCCTGGACCCTATAGGAGAGAGGCCAGCTGCCACGTGACTAGTTGTATACACAGGCCAACTTGAGAGCGGAGACAAAGATCTCCAGAGCATGCCTTGGAAGGTTAACTCATTCTCAGCTCATCATTTCCTGAAGCTTTTTCCTTGACTGATGCCCAAGATTTCATGAGCAGGAATGCCTTCCGGGTTCCTGGGGTCCCTAGGGCAGGGAGGGGCTCTCCATCTGCCGGCAACATTCCTAATCACCTTAGACTTGGCCCTCATGACTTACCAACTCCTTGAGAGATGGAAATAGGTCTTCTTCACCACTCTCCATCCTGAATGACTGTTTGGCAGGAGCTGGACACACCTGGGTCCTTCCCCAGGCTTCGGACTAGGAGTGCTAGGTACCAGTTCTCTGCAGCGCCTGGAAGTCACACAGGTGCACCACAGCCTCTAAGCTCTTGCCCTTCCCAGAGTGGATCCTTGCCTTTGGCTCAATCATAGAGGATGAACTATGGGAGGGCAAGCTTGGAAGCAATGATGGCATTATGAATCATGAGAATGGGTATGTGGATGGAGAGGAAGTGACAGAGGCAAGATACTCAAGAGATATGAAGGTCAGAGATTGAGAGAATGTGCCCAACTCATTCCTTAGCTCTGGTACTTTTTCACATACATTAGTTCTGGCTTTGAAAGATTAAATCATAGGGGTCAACCAGGCTGTTGGGCCCAAAGGTCCAGGGCCCAGGAGAGAGTAGGGGGTGGTCTGGGTTTCCTCAGCACTTGTGGGAGTAGGTGAGATGGACCAGGGAGCAGTGTACAGTGGGAAGAGGAGCAGCTGGGGACACATGGTCAGGAAACCCTGACAGGCAGAGGAAGAGAACTCTGACAAGAGATATCTAACAACTCAGATTAGAAATTAAAAAAAAAAAAAAGAAATTTAACAGCCTATTTCTCCAAAAGTCTTATCTTTTTCTATTGACTCTGGTGAATTCAGATGAAGAATCTTGTAAGAATTCTTAGTACTTTCTTTTTCAATAATACATAAAAATATTTAGATAAATATTGCTAACCTTTTAGAAACTGATTCTTCTTCCTCATCATATCATTCATTATTGATAGTTTCTATTAACACTGTAGGAGAAACTTGGGGGTTGAGGTCATATATCTATTGATCTTTAAAAATATATATAACTAGAATTTTAAGGGAATGGAAAACTGAAAATACCATCATAGAATTGTCTTTGAGGCCAAATTTTTAAGACATTAACCTAAATAATGGCATATTTATAAAGAGGTGGAAGAATCTGGAAGTGTCTATCTCCATTTCCTCCTGACTTTTTTTTCCTCATACTTGACATTCCTTTTATTCCCGAAGAGCAGGCTTACATCTGCTGTATGTTTTGCCTTCATTGATATGGATGCTCCAAAGTCAACAGGTGTTTTCTGATGTCAGAAGTCTCTGTGTTTCCTTTGGATGCCTTCCAAGGTTGGATAAAGACATGTGTGGCTGAAATGGCTTATCTCTGTCATAGCACCAACCAGCGAGAAGATGCTGGAGGCTCTGTTGCCAGGGAATTCTCCATGAGTTTGTCCACACGATTCTTCACACTTCCAGCTCTGAGTTCCAGGTAGAGTGTGTCGTGTGATGTACACTGTGGCAGCGTCCACATGGAAACCGACAGAAACATTTTGATTCAAAACTTTGGTCTCTAGCAATATCTAGGACTTGCTTTTAAAAGGAAATTGATGTAGCACATGGCAGGCCTTGACGTCTTACAAAACTTTTGGTCGGAGGATCCACTGAGAATCTGAAGTCTGAATATATATTGCTGTCTTAAAGCACATTGTACTAAGTGCAATATTTAGAGAGTTCATATTAAACAACTATCTTGTATGGCAGCCCATTAATTTATTTCCATCGAGTCACACGAAAAGAAAAATTCCCAGATTCATCAGAAAAATAATTAAGATACTTTACCATATTAGTACCTTTATGTTCATTGAAATAGTTCATGAGTTTCAGTACCTGTGTATTTAAAAGATATGTCTGGGGACTTTCCTGGTGGTCCAGTGGTCAGGACGCCACGCTTCCACAGCAGGGAGCATAGATTCGATCCCTGATTGGGAAACTAAGATCCCGCATGCCATGTGGCACAGCCAAAGTAAAAGAGAAAGGAAAAAAAAAAGAGACATGTTTGAATGTTCACTAGATGAACCTATGAATTATATTATTCTCCTTTTCAACTTCATTGAAGATCTTTCCAAAACAGGAAGACATTTTTTGGTGTATTGTTAAAAGTAAAACATAGTCTACACACAGAACTTTGGGGAATTGAATCCTTTTTCTCCTGCTCTACTTGCTCATGCCCCTCGTGAGCTCAGATCCCTAAATACCCCTTTTCCCCATCAGGATTTACTTTGTTGACTTGCTCAGTGGCAATCAAGTTGGTTTTCCTTTCAAAAACATATCCCAAATCTTACGCTATTATAATATCAAAATCAGAATGTACTTAAGGCCTGACTTCCTAGGCTGTGGACAAGAGACGGAGAAGAACAGGCCCATCTTCCTGGGTATTTGAGATGAACGAGTCCACACACATAAATTCCAGAGAACAGAGCTGGGCAAGACAGGACATCAGCACACTTGTCGTGCTCACAGATCATATCAAAGGGCATTTATGAAGGGGTGACGTTGTCCACAGACTAATCCGAAGAAGTAGAGATGTTTCCAAGTTACCAAGTCTTTGGGTTATCCTTTACTAGAGTTCTAGCAGTTTGGGACACAGCTCAGCAAGAGGTAGACCCTACTCCCAGATTTCCTGCTTATATCTGGCTGTGTTCAGCAACCCCATGGAGGTCTCCCCTGACCTGGGTAGCCTTAGGACAAATCAGCAGAGAGGGGACATCCCCTGCTCTCAGCAGGCCTCCTAGGCAACCACCCCAACATCATCATCCCCCTGCAGGGGTCACACAGGCCCTCTGATTGGCTCCTTTCCCTGGGGGAGCATCAGGACAGTATGCCCCTGCCCCCCTTGTCTCTCCACCTCCCTCTGACCTAGCCTTTGGCACCCACCACACTCCGGTGGCTTAAAGCCCCCAGCCCTATCATCTCTTAGTGTTGGTGACCCCAGTGGTTTCTGAGTGACCCTCCCTGTCACCGCCAGTGCTGAAGTCTGACAGTTGATGCCTCTCGGACCTTTAGGCATTCCTCAGATACACTCTGATTGTTCAGACAAGGTCTATTTTCACTCATCTCTTATCAAGCAGGCTGAATAGTGCAGTTTGGCGGGGTTGGGCTGGGGATTACCTCTGACTGCTTATTTTAGAGAAAGTGGATCACAAAGCAATCGAGACATCCGTCTTATGGGGTAAAAGCGGAGATTCCAGATTCCATTGCGTGCATGTGTACTCAGTCGTGTCAGACTCTCTGCGACCCATGGACTCAAGTCCACCAGGTTTCCTATGTCCATGGGATTCTCCAGGCAAGAATACTGGAGTGGGTTGCCATACCCTCTTCCAGGGGACCTTCCTGACCCAGGGATCGAACCTGCATCTTTTGTGTTTCTTGTATGGGCAGGTGAATTCTTTACCAGTTGAGCTACCTGGGAAGCCTCCATACTACACTAGATCTTAGTCAAAAAGCCTAGAAGCAATATCAGATTTGATGTTCTCCAGTTCCTGACTCTTAGGGCCTTTTGAGAGACAAGAAAAGATAGTGGAGAGTCTACTGAGAACCTGCGGGACTGAGTTTCCTTGTTGACAATTTTCATCAGCTCAAACATGCCACTGCTCTTCTGACACAATCTGCATTTTTAGAACGTGCCTTTACTTTTCTGTCTGTGGTGTAGTTTTTTTTTTTAATATATAGGAGTGATTATTTTAATATATGTCTTTATCCAGGTTATTTTATTTTGCTGAGGTAAGTAATATTCAAAAAGAGGGAATCAATTAGCATTATCTTAAAACACATATGAAATCTATTTCTATGTCTCAAGTGTCCCCAGCATTGATAACCCACCCAGCCCCTGGCAGTGGAGTGAGCTGAAGGAAGGAAGGCAGAAAGAAAGAAAGGAATGAAACCAAACTGCACCTTCAGAGAGCCTCTAGTGACATGTTAACCAGCCCCTGCACCCAGACTCCTACCTCCTACCCTCGGGAGTGGCTTTGATGTGCAGCTATTCATTCTCTGGTTCCTGCATTTACCTTGTGACCTGCGTTCCCTACCAAGGGTAGCTGCAGCTGCGACAAAACAGAATGGTGTGAAAATGTACCTTGTTTGATTAAATGCTTCGTTTGCAATCTGCCAAGGCTAACATTGAGGTCAGTGTGAGTGCATCCAAGTACCAACACGGGGGCCACCATCAATGACCACAGCCATGGGATGTGGCACCGTTATGACCTGCTTTATTTATTGATCCTATTTCAATTTTTATTTTTATAAGATTTTTATTACACAGGGAAGTAAAATGAGTATAAATCAAATAACACTCATAGTAATTTGAATAAATGTCTTCTACCTATATTAGCATAATCTTCCACTGCCCATTTTTCAATCAATTTTTATTTCATATTGGACTATATTTGTTTGACAATGTTGTGTGAGTTTCAGGTGTACAGTTAAGTGGTTCCATTAAACACATACATGTATCACTACCCATTTAGGTCATTACAGAGTACTGAGCAAAGTTCCCTGTGCTGTACAGTAGGTCCTTTTTGGTTATCTATTTTAGATATACTGGTATGTATATGGGAATCTCAAACTCCTAATTTATCCTCCACAGCCACCTTTCCCCTTTGGTAATCAAAATTTTGTTTTCTATGTCTGTGAGCCTGTTTCTGTTTTGTAAATAAGTTCACTTATACCATTTAAAAAAATTTCACATGTAGGTAATGTCATACGGTATTTGTCTTTCTCTGACTTACTTCACTTACTTCATAGTCTCTAGGTCCATCCATGCTGTTGCAAATGGCATTATTTCATTCTTTTCGTGGCTGAGTAACATTCCATCGCATACATGTACCACATCTTCTTTGTCCATTTCTCCACTGATGGACATTTATGTTCATCCATGTCTTGGCTATCATAAATAGCTCTGCTATAAATATTGGGTGACCTGCTTTAAAGACAGGAGGCTCACCCAACCTCACACACATAAATGGGCCAATATTTGAAATTAGACTATTAAACATCATATTTCATACGTGACATTTTTTTCTGTCTTTGGCTCCTTTCCCCCAAGTTTGTAATGAGCTATTTATTGCAATTAGAACCCACAGGAACTGAGTTGCTTCTTACAGAACACAGTCTTGGCTCAGGAATTAAGGATGGAGAGATGGAAGCAGCCTCCCATTCCATCTCCATTGTAGGTGCTGGCAGAGCCCACCTTGACCGGAGTCACACACCTTGGGGGTCATAGAAACCGGTCCTCCATGTCCATCAATCCTGCTTCCTCTGCTCCTCCACTGCCCACCTCTCCTGACAGTTCAGCTTTTCCTCAGATTTTCTCACTTATCCACATCTCTCTTCACCTAGCCCTTTGGATGAAATTAGCCAGATCTGATTGCTGCTGTGGGCACTCAAGAGAACCTGCATCTTTGGAATTCTTTATAACATTCATGGCATCATGTGTGGCACCAGCTGGTTTAATCCTCATGGCAAATCATTTCCTGATTTATAAATTACCTTCCCGAGGCATCAAATGGTGACTCTCTCAAAATCATGTAATATTCATGTAATATTCATGTAATCAAGTGGTAGAACGCGTTCAAATCAATCATTCTTTATCCAAAATTCTGAAATGCAAGCAGCTCAAAAAACTCCCGACAAAACCTGGTTGCAGTTGATGTGTGCTTTCTTATAGTTGTTGCATTACTTAAAGTAAAATTCAAGTGGATATGACCAAAAACCCATGCTCTGCCCCACTTGAAAGGGCTTTGAGGCTTCATTGTTTGTGATGGGCCCACTGACTGAGCCCACATGGCCAAACATCTTTTCATGAACATCAGTAGCTTCCAGGGACTGGAGGTAGCTGGAGCAATACAGTCTCTCTCACAAAATTTGCAGACCTTGGGCTAAGTCCTGTCAAATGCATAAACATTTAACAAGTAAATTTAAAAAGTCATTCTTTCTGATCTTTTAGGCCAAAAGAAGTCCTTGAGTCCTTCCTCTCTCTCCTCAAGGTGTGTGTGCTTAGTTACTCCATCATGTCCAACTCTTTGTGACCCCATGAACTGTAGGTGGCCAGGTCCCTCTGTCCATGAAATTTCCCAGGCAAGAGTACTGGGCGGGGGGGGTTGCCATTTCCTCCTTCAGGGGATCTTCTCTACCCAGAAATTGAACCTGCGTCTCTTGCATCTCCTGCACTGGCAGGAGGATTCTTTACCACTGGATGTTGGGGCAGCTAAAATCTGTAAACATGTCCCTGTGGAATCATTTTGAATGAAAGTGGCGTTCACTTACTGTCAGCTTGAATGTGACTATGAGGAAGAGAGTCCATTTTCTCCCAGTGGCTTTATAGTCCTGATAGAGATGATTTCTTTTCCAGTGGAAGACTTTATAGTTATTTATGTTATAGACGATGGACAAATGAGTGAAATACTGACTAAATGTCTAGCGCCACCTATTGGTAGTCAAGTATACATTGACTTGGTGAATGACAATTCTGTTAAAAGGTAGAGGTGATTTTGACTCCTTTTTTCCCCAATGTCTATGTCCATATGCAAACTTGATGATACCCAATATATTTAAACATTGATGATAATAATAATAACTGAATATTTTAAAGTTTGGTTTGAATGATTCAGTTTCACAATTCCTTTAAAGCATCACATGATCTGATGGTCTACTTTTAAATAGTAAAACAAAAAGATAGGATTCTGAAATATAAGGAAGGAGCAATGACACAATAATTTTACATTAAAAAATACTTGTCTTGAAATACAGATCCTTATCCACAACACAAAGTATGCTGATTATAGTATTATCCTATTTCTTTTAAACCAGTCTTTGCCCTTCCCCCCCACCCCCGACATTTAAGCGTTTGAAGTAACAGTCATTTAAATTCAATTACTCATCTGTGCTAAGAATAAATGGGCCACAAATACTGCCAAGACAACAGGATTTCCACATACAAAAGAATAAATGAAATTGGAATACTTCACACCATAAACAACAATAATGAACTCAAAATGGATTGAACACTTAAAAAAATGTGGTCTATACTCACAATAAAATATTATTCAACCTAAAAAAGGGAGGAAATTCTAACAGATGCTACAACACACATAGACTTTGAGAACATTATGCAAAGTGATATAAGCCAGTCACAAAAGACAACTATTTTTAGGAGGTAGTCAAATTCATAGAACAGAATGTAGAATGAGGGTGGTCAGAGACTTGAGGGGATTTGGCTGTTGTTTGATTGCTATAGAATTTCGGCTTTGAAAGATGAAAAGAGTTCTGGATATTGAACTATACACTTAAAAAAATAGTTTTAAAATGGTAATATTATGCTATGTGTTTTTCATCAATTAAAAAATAGATAAAATTCTAAGAAATGGGTCAGACATAAATGTAAGGGCTAAAGTTATAAAATTCATAAAATATAGGCATAAATGTTCATGATCTTGGATTAGGAAATAGTTTCTTAGATACAACACAAAAAAACACGAGAAACTGATAAAGAGATATACAAAAATGGACTTCATCAAAATCAACAAATTTTGTGCTTCTAAGGACTCTATCAACAGTGAAATGACAACCTGGGAGAAATATTTGCAAATCATACATCTGATAAGGAACTGGTGGTGGTGGTGGTGTGGTGGTGGTTTAGTTGCTAAGTCGTGTCTGACTCTTGTGATCTCATGGACTGTAGCCAGGCTTCTCTGTCTATGAGGTTTCCCAGACAAGAATACTGGTGTGGGTTAACATTTCCTTCTCCAAATCCTTTTGGAGAAGTGAAGTGAAAGTCGTTCAGTCGTGTCCGACTCTTTGCGAGTCCATGGAATTCTCTAGGCCAGAATACTAGAGTGGGTAGCCTTTCCCTTCTCCAGGGAAGGAACTGGTATCTGAATATAAAAAGAATTCTTACAACTCAACAATAAAAAGACTGCCAATTTCAAAATGAGCTTAAGAGTCTGATTAGGACTCTTTCTCCAAGGAAGATACATGAATCACCAATAAGCACATGAAAAGATACTCAACATCATTAGTCATCAGGGAAATTCAAGTGAAACCACATGGAGAGACTGGTTCATACCCATTAGGATGGCCATAATAAAAAAGACTGATAATATAAAAAACTGGTAAAGATGTGGAGAAACTAGAAACCTCACACATTGCTGGTAGGATTTTTAAGATGGTGCAGGCACTTTGTAAAACAGTCCAGTAATTCTTCAGATGGTTAAACAAAACGTTTCTGTGTGGTCTAGCAGTTCTGCCCCAAGAGAACTGAAAACACGAATCTGCACAAAAACTAGTATACAAATGTTGAGAGCAGCATTATTCGTAACAGCTCCAAAGTAGAAACAACCCAAATATCTATCAATGGATAGATGAAATGTGGTATGTCCAGTCAATAGAATATTATTCATCCAGACAGAGGCATGGGATCCTGACACCTGCCTGACATCCACAGGGATGAGCCTGGAAAGCATCCGGCCATGGAAGTGAAGCCAGTCACAAAAGACCACACAGTCTGTTATTCCATGTCTATGAAATGTCCCAAATAGGCAAAACTATAGAGACAGAAAGTCCATTATCAATTTCGGGGACCTTGAGGTGGTAGGCGGTGAGGAGGAGGAGTGACTGCAAAAAGTTTCTTTCCAGGGTGATGAACCTTTTAAAATTGTAGTTAAGGTTGCAGATATCAGCGAATATAGAGCCATTGAATCAAACACTTTTAAAGGGTGAATTGCAGGATACTGAAACGTACCTCAAAAAGAGTTGCTGTTTAAAAAAGAGAGAGTGGATGGGTCAATACTGGATTCTGCATTACTAAACATGGATTAAACTAGCTTAAACGAGTAAGACTAGAAAGAGCAATTTTGAACATCTCTTAATGGTATTAAGGCATATAAAACAAACAGTTGAGATTTAAGGAATGTGAGGTTTTTCAGTGATTCATAGTTTGAACTTTATTTTGTTACAGGAAATAATTCACACTAAAATTGAAAATAGAGACATTGTTCTTATCATTCTTTATCTCCCAGACTCATTCTTCACAACCAGCAATGGGAATGTGAAGCTTAAATCTATTAATTGTCCCCCAGCTAAGACTAAAGCCCCTCTTCCTGGGATTGTCTTTTATATATGTTAATTTCCTAAATGCACAAGCTGCTATTTCCATTCAGAACATTAAAGATACCCCTAGGTAAATTCATTTAAAAAGTTCTGATTTTCACAGCCTTAGAAGCTTAAAGAATCCCGAGGGTAAGCCTTCCCAAGCGTCTTAAGAGCCATGTGGGTGAGAATTTCCTCAGCTGCTTGGTAAAAATGCAGATTCATGAGTTACTTCCAACCTTCCATACCCCCAGGTGATTTTTATGCAGACTAGAATATGTAGATTTAGTAATATTCTACTCCCCTAATGCATCAGAGATCTGGGACTTTTGAAATCTTGTTGCCATTTGGAGAAGTGCAGAATCCTAGAATATGAAAACTGAGGGGCACCCTAGAGTCACCTGGGGCAACCCTCTCACTGTGTGGAAGAAGACACTTGACGGTTAACCCCAAACCACACTGCTAGATACATCGGGGTAAGACAGAGACCAGGCAGACTGTGCTCTGATGTCAGAGCAATGTCCTGGATCAGCTGGGACAGAACTAAACTGCCTGGGCGCCAGGGAAGTCCATGCTCTGTCCATCCACTATTAGGGACCCTGAATCTTAGTTCTAAACATACGTAGGGAACTCCAGAGCAAAGAGGATGGAAATGCCATGAGAAAAAGGGAGGGATCCTCTGCAGAGACAATATTTTAAAATTTTCTCAATTTTTTTTTTAAAGCTTTCTCCCCCCCCCCCTTTTTAAAATGTTTTTTGACGTGGACCATTTTTAAAGTCTATTTCTTACAATACTGCTTCTGTTTTATGTTTAGGTTTTTTGGCCATGAGGCATGTGGAGTCTCAGCTCCCTGACCAGGGATTGAACCTGTACCCCCTGAATCGCAAGGCAAAGTCTTAACCACTGAACTGCCAGGGAAGTTCCTCTATCACAGCTTTTTTACATTCAAACAGCTTAATATTTAGTTTTTATAAAGCATTTCATGCTGTCTCTTAAATATTGTGTGTGTATGTGAGAAACTCTGGGAGATGGTTAAGGACAGGGAAGCCTGGCATGCTGCAGTCCATGGGGTCTCAAAGAGCTGGACATGACTGAGCGACTGAACAACAACAAGTAAGAAAGCTTACTTCTGTGTTGTTGGAGTTGACTATTTCCCCTTTTCTAGTTGCACGCTAGCGGCTCCCTATGTAGAATTTTCTACAAGTTGAAGTTCTTCAACAAAACATTTTTCCAAGATGGTTCTCTCTCTCTCTCCCCCGCTCCTCCTTCTTTCCTTCCTTCTTCTGCCCTGGAAATTGGCCAGTAAGATTATTTATGGCTCCTGGTTCACATCACACCTTAATAATAAACAGGAGCAGTTTCTCTTTGTTTTCCAATTTCAACAGCACGGTAGTTAAAAATTGGCTCCCATCAGAAAACTCTTTCTCCAGGTCTAATGTGCTGTGCTGTGTGTATACATGATTAACCAGTACAATACGTACAGCAAAGAAACCAGGTGAGAGATTTATTGATTCTGGCTGAAACAAATTGGAAGGTAACCTTGAACCCTTTGTGAGTCCATAATGAGCTCTACAAATCAGCCTGGGAGCCACTGTAGCCCATCCATTGAGTTGAGGCAAAGAAACTGTGTTTGATCTAACTTAAAGTAATCAGAGTGTAAAAAGTAGGTCAAAATGATGACATTCTAAAATTCAAAGTTTTTTTTTTGACTAAGCGAAATGTGTTTACTTTAAATGGGATTAATGAATTTGGTGAAAGATGGTATTTTGTTAGCTATTTGAAGGTCCTTCTACCAACGAATATTCACAATTGATCAGTGGGATGAATGACTGTCCCCAAATTCAGAGCCAATTCCAGGTAACTTTCAATGACTTGGCCCTTCTAGAAAATGTCCCTCCCTCTGATGAGTCAAAATTCAAATTGGGACTGTAAACTAGAATACAGAATTATTTAGTGCCGTTCATATTATAGAACAAATTCTGTTCTACTGACAATCATCCCATTAAGTTAAATGTTACCTGACTCTATTCAGAGGCTACATCTTCTGAAATTAAGTATAAACTTTTAAAAATCTGAATAATCAGAACAGTATAGAGAGCAGTAATTATTAAACCTTCCTCCACCAATTAAGTTTCTGAAATCAGAAATGAAATGACTGTGTGTCTGTATAAGCATATGATAGCACATTTCTAACTCAATTTTCAAATTTAGATTTTTCACTGTTGATTTTTTTTGTTGGTTTGTTTGTTCTGTTTAAGAACCACAGAAAGAATATGCCTTTACATGATCTTAAATTTTATTCATAATGCTTTTCTGTTTATGTTAGGAATTAACTAGTTGTATAGAAAATAAAGAATTGCATTTTTATCAGAAGAGGGAAAACTAGTTTGAAGTGAGTAAAGGTAAAACACCCACTTGGTTATTGAGAAATCTTGATTCTTTTTAAGGCTGCAAGCCCTCTTTTCTTCCTGGCCAAAAATAGAAGTGACTAAGTTTCCCAAAGTGTGCCATAAATAAAAGAATCAAAAGTGAGTTAAAGTTTTCATTGTGATTACAAAATACTACTTGTTTGGATAGGAAAAAAACCCACAGATTTAAAAACTGAATAATAAGTTCTTGGTTTGTTTACCAATAGAAGAACTCTTGCTTTCTCTTCTAACAAAACCAGACACCTTACCACAATCAATCTTAGAAAAATATTTCTCTGAGGACAAATAAGATGTTTAGAAAGCAGCTGGTAAAGACTCTTGGTGTGGAAGAAGGATGCCGACCTTCCCCACACCTGGGACGTCCCACCTCACAAAGAAACCTCAGTGTTCTTGCACCCAAGAGGAACCTTCTAGAAATTGCCATATTAGGGCACATTGCCATATTAGGGCACGTTGCCAAGGACACTCGGGCTTAAATCTGAAAACACTAGTTAGAAAGAGCTTGATTTGTAGAGAAATAATTATTCTCTTTTTCATTTTGAGTCCTCAGGCATTTAAAGAAACGCTTTCAGCCAGAATATGGTCATGAATCTTTTAAATCCATTTGTAAAATTATTTTGCTTCTTATGTAAAAAGTTGAAATATTGACTAGTGATGAAAATTTCTTCCTACACAAATGTTTTTCAAGCTCATTTAACCCCTGACCTTACTAAACATTAAGCACAATTTTTCTGAAGTATTTCTTCAAGTCCCAAAATGAACAAGTGAGATTGGAAAAAAATCACTAAGCAGCATGTATTAGGGAAGTGAAAGAAGGTTGTATGTTAAAATCATCTTCCCATTCCTACAATTACTATTTTTTAATCTTAATTTTATGTTGGAGGATAGTTGATTTACAATTGTGTTAGGTGACTCAGTTATACATATACATATATCCATTCTTTTTCAGATTCTTTTCCCATGTAGGTTTTCACAGAGTATTGAGTAGAGTTCCCTGTGCTATACAGAAGGTCCTTGTTGATTATTTTGTATATAGAGTAGTCTGACATTGACAGATTGATTAACTGAAGGTAAACTTATCTTTTTTCTCTTTAAATATTCATCAGTATTCCTACCACAAAACTTAATTGTCACTCATCTTAGTAAGACTGAGAGAGAGAAGGCGAAAATTCACTTTATCCATTCCGCAGGAGGCTGGGAGGAGGGTAGACATTTAGGATTCTGAATGAGATGTGCAGAATGCTTTAAGAAAGCTCCAAAGTAACTACGAATTCAAGTCTAAAGTAAGACATAAAATAGTAGATAAAGTTTAAAAGCAAACTTGTCAGATGATAATATCATCCTATGACTAATCACAAATCAATTAGTTCATGTGCTGGAGCCTTTTTCTATTAACTACCCTGGAAGAGAGGGTAATCTACTTAGTGCCAAATGAAAATGTGCCTGGTAGGGGAGGGGAGAGGGGGGAATTCTGTACCAATTGGTGCCATCTAACATGGTGCATTGTCCAACCAGTGTTCAATTTCAAAAAAAAACATTTAATATCGGAGTCTTCTCCAGATAGTCTCTAATTTATAATTTTTCAAATAAGAGTTTCACAAAGATATAATATTCTAAAATTTGCCCATTTGAAGTGTACAATCCAGTGGTTTTTAGTGAATTCAGTTGTGCAGTGATCACCACAATCAAGTTCATAGTATTTTCATCAGCCCCCAAAGAAACCCTGAGCCTTTTAGTTATCACTCCCTGCCTCCAGCTCCCTTCAGCCCTCCACCCCCAGCAGCCCTAAGCAACTGATAATCTCTTTTCTATCTGGATTTGCCTATTCCAGGTATGTCATATAAATGGAATCACCTAGTATGTGATCTCTTGTGACTGGTTTCTTCTCTCAGTGTAATGTATTTTCAAGGTTTAATGTCTAATTAAAAAGCCAACTTTCATTTGGTAAGAAATGTCAAACTCACAGAAGAGTTACTAAAGATAAAAATTGTACACAAAAGGGGGAAGGTGGTGGGGGAGAAATGGATTGGGAGTTTGGGGTTATCAGATGCAAACTATTATGTATAGAAAGGATAAACAACAAGGTCCTGCTGTATAGCACAGGGAACTATATTCAATATCCTGTGGTAAAATGTAATGAAAAAGAATACGAAAAAGAACATTATGTGAAACTGAATCACTTTGCTGTAGAGTATAAATTAACATAACATTGTATACCAACTATACTTCAATAAAATATATTTTTAAAAATTTGTACAAACTGCATATATCCTTTTTCTAGGATATATTGCTAATCAGATGTCTAAAGTCTTTCAATGTCTTCGTTACTGCAGCAAAAAAATGTTTAAAAATTATATTTATTTAATGAATGCTTATAAGGAACTTGGATTGCCTTTTTGAACCTTCTTAAAATGACTTAAAACCCCAGGGCTAACTCAGTGGTAGACACGTATTTGAAACAGGCCGACTGATTTTTTTTATGTGCCCAGCAGTATATGAGATTGTAAGACTCTAGAAACTGAAATGAACTGAAAAGAATACACAAGAAACAGGATTTCAGGAGGCCAAGAAGATACCAAGTTCTTTCCCATCTTTCTTATCAAATCAGACTTATAATCAATAAACATTTATTAAGTACCTTACCTTGTGTCCAAAAGTGATAGAAAGTGGTATACAGAGAAATAGGACAAGTGGTCAATTGTAACAAAAATAACCAACTGCAGTGTCTCATAGCCTGAACTCTGTAAGCAAAATAATGAAAAATAGCTATAATTAATAGGCATGAATAAGGCACAAACAATTCTTTCTGGGAGGAAGCCACTCCAAGAATCCCAGAAGGGGTTGTACCTCCAGAAAGCTTTGAGAGGTTTTTTTCCTATTGGTCAAAGGTCTTAAAGATGTTCTAGGTTATGTCTTTTTTATGGGAAAAGTGATAAAATGAAGTTAAGAGGTTTCTTTCCTCTGAAATGTTATTATTTTATGAATAATCAGGGAGCGAGGACCCTAAAGAAGCTTTTTTAGTTTGTGTTTTAGAAAAAAATAGTACTTGGGTACCCTAAATTTAAACTGGCATACATTATAACTTTCCTCTATGTTGCAACAATTTTAGTGCACATCATTAACAATTTACTACTTCTAATATGTTAAAGCAGTGTTTTCCAGCCCTGGAAATTGCCCCACTAGGATGCTTGTAATACCAATCTGTAGGACCCTTTCCAGGTGGAACAGAATCTCTGCTGGCCGAAGTCTGGGAAACTTTGGAGCATGTTCCCCCAGAAGTTCATGATGATAAGCTAAATTTAGAATTCTGTGTTACCATATTTGTTATCAAAGCTTAGTTTATGGACATATAAAGTGTTACTGCAAAAACACTGAATGAAAAGCATGTTGCCCTCAGTCTTCAAGACAGGCTGAAATGCTATATTAATTTAAGGGGACTGGAAGCCTTTAGGCAGTGGAGGAATCATCAGTGGCTAATAGGAAGATGGTAGAATTGTGTTTTTGCCTGTGTGAAGCCATGTTAGCATAGCGGAATTGTAGAAAAAGCATAAATTGTGGAATCAAGTGATCCAGTCCTTCCTAGATGTGTGACTCTGGGTGAGTCAATTCATCACTCTGAATGTCATCGTCTTTTAGTAAAAATTTAAAAAAAAATAAAAAGAAGTTTATAATAGCCAGGACACGGACGCAACGTAAATGTCCATCAATGGAGGAATGGATAAAGAAGGTAATGGTACATATATATACAATGGAGTATTACTCAGTCATAAAAAAGAATGACATATTGCCATTTGCAACAACATGGTTGGACACAGAGATTGTTATACTGAATGAAGAAGTCAGAGAAAGATAAATATTATATGATATCACTTCTATGTGGAATCTAAAAAAAAATGGTACAAATGAACCTATTTACAAAACAGAAACACACAATAGTAAAGAAACTTACAGTTACTGAGGGGGAAAGGAAGGGAGGGATAAATTGGGAGATTGGGATTGACATATACACACTATTATATATAATATAGATAACTAATAAGGACCTACTGTATAGAACAGGGAACTCTGCTCAATGCTCTGTAATGACCTTATAGGAAAGGAATCGAAAAAAGAGTGAATACATGTATATATATAACTGATTCACTTTGCTGTACACCTGAAATTAACAGAATGTTGTAAATCAACTATACTCCAATAAAAATTAATTTAAAAAAGAAAGAAGTAAGAACGTTTAACTAGTAGGGTTATTTTAAAGATTAAATTGAAGTATGTATATAAAATACTTTTGAAGTAATGTATAAACATTAATTATTATATTTTGTAAGCCAGTGAATCACTTTTCCATATTCATATCCTTTAAGAAACAATATCAACTATTTTTTTAAAGGAACCAACATACCACTGCAAATTTATTATGCAAATCCATTATATCTGAAAATAAATCTACAAAAGAAACAACTTTTTTTTTGGTGTATTACTCCAGGTTGTGGCAGTTTTTATATTGTCACAATTTTAGGTATTCTCCTTACAGAAAGTTCTTGCTCTAAAAGACTTGAAGATATTTGCAGATGCCTGGTTTAGAGAAAACCTACAGATACATGAAATAGTAAAGTAAGAGAATTTGAAGATCATTTGAATTCAAGAAAGCTATTTATGAAAAACTTTAAAACTGAGGGAATATGACTAGACAACTCGAGCACTTTTGAGAGTCCAGTTAATTGTAATTTAGAATGGAAAGAATCTTAGAAACAGTGTCTGCCTGGATAACACAAATTCACATCAATTAACGATTTAAAACCCTCTCTCTGAACAAAGGCCTTAGTATGGTGATAATATACAAATGGTACCAAACAAGTCAATATTTTATTATATGTAAATAAGTTCCACAGATGGAAACTTGCAGTCACAGCCTTTTGTTGATGGTGATGGGGACAAAAGGAAGATGGAAAAGGAAGGGATTTGTGGCAGCCAGAATTTCAAGGGAACTCATCAAGTTAGAAGTCAGAATGAGTTGGGGGATGGGATGAGCAGAACTTGGCCAAAAAGCCTGATCCCATTAAAAGACAAAGGGTCCCCACAAGTCAGGGAGTTAGCCTGGGCTACCTAGAGGAAGAGCACACTGTGGCTTCTGTGTTGTCACAGCCACAAACACTTCAGGTGATGGACTGCATTCTCTAGCTTTGGCTTCCGGTTCCAGATCCCCTAGACTGATTATGTGAAACTTCAGTTTCCCCACCGCTAAAACAAACACAAATGTATATATATATATACACACATATATATATACATATACACACACACATTTTATACATTCATACACATTTCTGTTTTTATTATACATACATAATTGTATGCAAGACATACAATAATTGTATATAATAGTGTGCAATATAGTTTCTATATTTTATATATATTTCTATATTTTATATAAAATATAGAAATTATATTGAATCACCAATATTATATCCCATATATTAGATACATGCTGCCTAGGAATAGTTACAGCTAACAATGTAGCTTTAACTATTTGGCAGCAGATGAAAGAATTCACTTCGATGACAGAAGCAGATCACTGAAGGGGTAGTGAACCTGAGCGATCCGTCTGCCGGCTCTCTCCTCTTCGCCCCCACCTCACTGGCCAGGCGCCCCCTCCCGCCCCAACACGAGACCCCCAGCAGCGAAGCTGAATGCGTTCAGGGAGTTCCCACCCCTACCCTACTCAGAGCCACTGCCCAGACCCAGCTGTCAAGGTAAACAACCCCGGTGTTTAACAGTGAATAATGTCAATAAACCGCTTATTGTTGAGTTGATGCTTATCTGTGACAGAAGTTCTCATCTAATATCACTCGTAATATCCATTAGTATATCCTTTTAAAAAATTAAATAAGGAAGTAGGGACCTAAAACTGCAAAGTGAGGAGAGGACTGCAGGTTTAAGGCCAGTCTTCCGTCGAGGGCAGGGGGCTGAGGTCTGACCCACCCGGGTCTGGGGTGGGATTCCGGGATCCGGTTGCGGTGGAAACAGCCCTCGAACTGGGGGGCTGAGGTCTGGGGCGGGATGCGGAAAGCAGCTCGGAGCTTTGGGAGCAATTGAGAGCAGGTTGATGTCTGAGGATCCTCCTAGTAAAAAGTGTGAGCTTGTATCAATACTTTGCTTGACTTCGTTATTTTACTTTTCTAGGTGTTTTTCTTTTCTTTTGTATTTTAAAAGTGTCAGTGGGTGACAGATTTGGAATAAAGGGGAAACCTGATCCTTCTGCGCGGCTACTTTCAGAAGGTCCGTTTCGGACCACCCTTCATTCCCATCAGCCTTTCAAGCCCGGAGGAGTCATTTTCCCTCCAGAAATAGTGACCCGGGCGCGGAGGGAGCGGGTGGGGCTGGGCTCGGGTCTTCAGATCTCCAGGCTGTTTGCGGTGGGCGGTGGGATCTCGCTTAGTCAACCCGTAGGTGGTTGGGCCGACATGCCTTCCTCCAGCTCCTGGCTCCAGGTGAGCGCTGCGGTCCCACCTCCTCGGCAAACACCTTCAAAGAGCCCGCTGCAGATACCGAGATGGGCCTTCTCCAAACACGGCGAGATTGTGGAGGGGGACTAGGTGAAAATCATATTCTTGATCACAAACAAACACAATTAACTGGCAACTGGATTAAGATACCTAATCAGTCCAAATTATTTAGAGGCTCTTGTAACCATCACCCTTCTTTTGAAAGTGCTTAGTTACTCTGGGAGATAATACTCTGTTAATGAAATACGTGTCCAGAGGGGGCATTCCTCTTCTTAAAGTGACAGGATGAGGCTTTAGCTAGGAGCAATACAAGCTCTCAGGGAAAAGGGTGTTTTCAAGAAAAATGCATGACTGTGCAAAAGACCAACTAGTAGTCAAAGCCTCTGCAGTTTTGGCAGGGGGAAATCCTCTGATGAGCTGTCTTGGGCTGTGTTTCAACCATTCAGCAAATCTTGTTGATGTATCCCTGGGTTCAGGGATGCGGCAGTGCACAGCACCCATAGTATCTCAGGGAGTTAGCATTTTAATGGGGAAAGAGAGACAATAAACAGATTTAAAAACATGATGACTGCCAGGAACAGGTACTTTAGGAAATTATAAACCAAGTGGGAGAAGAGAGTCTGACAAGTTTGTGGGGGCAGTGGCAGACATTGGCTATTTTAGGTAGGATGGTCTCCTGGAGTTTGTGTCTTTGGAGGAGGGGGCTAACCATAGTAGAATCTGGGGGACCTTGGTTCCACACAGATGGAAGAGATTGTAGGCTTCAAGGAGGAAAGAACTTGGCATGTTGTAGAAGCAGCCAGAGGCCAGTTGGCAGGAATATAGCGAAGGAGGCAGAGAGCAGTAAGAGAGGGGTAGACAGAAAGGAGAGAGCCCCTGAATGTGAGGTGTATGTGGCTGGACAGGCTGTTGTAATGGACAGGGTATCTATGTTATGCACGTGTATAGGAAATGTTCACTAGTAAAATGTACCCAACTCAAAGGCTAAGTGGAGGTGTTAGAAAGTATTTACTAATTTTCTTCATAAATATACTATTATAATTCGTTTGTTGCATACAATAAGTATTGGCAAAATCAAATTAGCAGAGGTCCTTGAACTACTGAAGACTTAACCTGCTGTTAAGAATTAAAGCTTCAGTATGAATGACCACCCTAAAACTGAACTGGTATATTAGATATGTTTGGTAAGTCTCACTACATATAATGCCCAAACCAGTTAATACATACCCATATGATTAAATATTTGTTCAAGCATTCATGCTTCTAGTCTTTGCTTAACTAGAGCCTGCCCTTTCTAGCCCAGGGATGTTTTATCATCACCCTTTCTGTAGAAAGGACCCAGTAACATTTTCCGCCTTTAGCTTTGGAAAAAGAGGAAAGATGCATCAAGGAGAGAGGTGCTTGTTAGGTGTCCATGGCTGTCCATTGCAGCTGCACTTGGACTCACTCACCTTCAGGGTTGTCCTGAGCTCTGCAAGGAGAAACAGCCATGGAAGGGGCGGGGAGGGGGGCTGCTGAGCCTCATCTGAAGGCTCAGGGGATTGGTCTTCATGTTAACATGGTTCCACAGAACTCTCTCTCTGAAGATGAAAATGACTCATGGGAATTCAGTCATGCATAGAAGCAGTATAAATTAGATTGGCCAACCTCTGAACTTGGGACAAGTCATGAAATCTGACTTGGTATGCATTATTTTATTCATTTAAGATCATGGAGAGTAATGTATGTGTGGGTGTGGCTGACGAGAGGGGAGAGGCAGCGTATTTACGAAGTATTTCCTCAAAACTGCCACAAATTCTGTGAACGCTTCTGAAAAAATATTGTTTAATTCTTACTGCCCTTTCTTATCATTTTTAGTAAAAAAAAGCCTACTAGGTCAAGTCAATTTCTAGTTTTTGTTCTGGCCATGACTGAAAAGAAACATTTTTTTGGTTTTTGAGATTCAATCTTACATTCTCAAAACTGTGACCCCACTCCAAACAGACAAAAATAATTCCTTGTAATTTTGTTTTTAATTGAATCCTGAGGAATTTGCCACCAAGGAAAGGCAGTAAAGAAGGAACTTTTGTTATTATAGTTTATGGTCACATTTTATACTTAAAATAATTGAAAAATGGCTTCCCTAGTGGCTCAGCAGTAAAGAACCTGCCTGCCAATGCAGGAAACTCAGGAGACTTGGGTCAATCCCTGGGTCAGGAAGACCCCCTGAAGGAGGAAATGGCAATCCACTCCAGTGTTCTTGCCTGGGAAATCCCATGGACAGAGGAACCTGGCTGGCTACAGTCCATGGGGTCGCAGAG
Source organism: Bos grunniens (assembly GCF_055505025.1). Lineage (NCBI taxonomy): Eukaryota > Metazoa > Chordata > Mammalia > Artiodactyla > Bovidae > Bos > Bos grunniens. The sequence goes on along the minus strand of NC_141178.1, from coordinate 60,170,665 downwards.
AGTCAGACATGACTGAGCACACATGCACAATTTAAAGATAAATTTAAACAAGTAATTATTATGTTTTTGCCTTGCTTTTGAACATGGAAACAGTGGAGTGCTGCAGGAGACCTACACAGAGGTGCTGGCCTGGAAGTCAAGAGCAGGCAGGTGGGGTGGCCGGGATTACAGCAGGCAGATAGCAGGTATAAGGGTAGTGGGAGCCAGGTTCTTTACATTCAGAAAAGGCATTTAGAAATACAGAGAGGCAGCAGGCTAGCAAGAACCCTGATATGTTGGATTGGAATTGGAGGAATCTTCAAGTAACTCAGTGTTTTAATAATTTGGGGAGGAAGATAAGAAATAGCTACAGATATATGCAAGATGCACATATATATATCCGGCTGAGAGTATCTAGAAATGATAGCCCAGTACTCATGAAACCCAGATCCTGGTTTTAAACACCCTATTTCATTAAAAGATGCTCTCAACTCCTTGCAGAAATGACTGAATCAAGGTTAAGGCAGAAAAATACAAGATGAACCTGGAATATCTTTCTTTTTTTTTTTTTTAACTTTTTGGATGCCCCATGTGGCATGTGGGATCTTAGTTCCCAGATCAAGGATCAAACCCACTCCCCTTGCACTGGAAGTATGGCGTCTTAACCACTGGACTGCCAGGGATGTCCAAAGCCTGGAATATTTTGTTATGCTAAAATATAAAGAAATACTCAAAGGATGATTAGGACAAATCGAAAGGATACAGGAGCTAGCTTAACAGGTGCCCCACATGCCAAATCGGTGACAACCTGAGCATCCAAACAAATAATATTAATTAAGGATGATAAAGCACTGAGTGAAGAAGGAATCTATGGCCCATACTAATATAAAGGAAAGGAAAACTTTCTTACAGTAGAAGGAACATATAAATACAGAGGAATGATGGGAATTCAAAACCACCCCTTGTCACCCATCTTAGCAGATGCTAAGGCAGGTGGGTGAAGGCTTGATGAGGATATTGGTATAATATAGGGCACAGTTCCCCCTACAGAAAATAGTTATCCATTGCACTGGGGGGAAATGATCATTTGAAGCTAGAGAAACTGGGCAGACAGCAACTGGTCAGGTGGTCAAGGTTAACTCAGCAGTATGATGAGGCTTCAGGCAGCCTCCCTTGTCTTGCTCTGGGAGGGGCACACCACCGTCTCTAGTTTTCTTGCCAGGAACGCAGGAGCCCAGACCAGACAGACTGCATGTGAGACCCTTATGGAATGAAAGACCGGCACTCTGGAAAACCAGAAAGAACTATTAGAAAAGACGGAAGTCTAAAGAGACATGGTACCTAGGGGCAACGTGTGATCCTGATAGAATGTTGGGCCAAAAGAAAGGGACTTGGTTTGCAAAATGTGAATTGGGCAAGCAGCTTAGGTAGGAATGCTATTTCCAAATAACCAATTTGTTGGCTATTTGATGGCTGGTTATATGGGAGAATGTTCTCTGGAGTATTTAGACTGAGTGAGACATTATGTCTCAGCCTGCTCTCAGGTGGTTCAGAAAAAAGGCTAACCATACACACATTCAGACATACATACATAGGTATTAACATATAACATGCTATATAGATGTAGTATATATTTAGGTAGTATCTACAATGTATCAGTATATGTCAGTATGCTCTATGATAAATATGACTACATATTTATATTGTTATATCCATTTACTTACTTTTTAAAAAAAAGCACAAGAGAGACAGCAAATGTAGGGAAATTTTTGTTGTTATAAATCGAGATGAAGCCAAAAGAGGTAAAATGCTAAGAAATTGGAGAGTCTTCTTTATACTATTCTTGCAACTTCTCTGTAAGTTTAAGGTTATTTTAAAATAAGTGATTTAAAAAGAATGCTGTGTACCAGCATAGCTGTATGAGTAACAAGTGCATTCATATATTAGCATTTAATATATGTTATTTCCTATGTAAGGCATTCCCTTGTGTCCAGTCTCTCACTGGGGTAATTTTGCTGCTGCTGCTGCTAGGTCACTTCAGTCGGGTCCGACTCTGTGCGACCCCATAGACGGCAGCCCACCAGGCTCCGCCGTCCCTGGGATTCTCCAGGCAAGAACACTGGAGTGGGTTGCCATTTCCTTCTCCAATGCATGAAAGTGAAAAATGAAAGTGAAGTCACTCAGTCGTGTCCGACTCTTAGTGACCCCATGGACTGCAGCCCACCAGGCTCCTCCATCCATGGGATTTTCCAGGCAAGAGTACTGGAGTGGGGTGCCATTGCCTTCTCTGGGGGTAATTTTACAGAACCTGAAAAGCAAGGGTGGGTTATGCAGTTCTCTTCAGCCCTAGGACTCCCTGTATTATGTCAGATGAGTTCCAAGGAAGTGTTACATATTAATAATAAGAAAGTGTAAAAAAAGAACCAGTTGTCTGTTTGTCTCCAAATTTCAGTTTTAAATTAGCCACTGGGGAGAAAGAAGAAAAAAACAACAACAAAGTAACCACTGAAATAATAGATATTTACTAAAATAATGGCTGTTCAGTAAATCCAGAGCCTTAGTTCACAAAAACAGAACCTGGTTTGTCCTGGACCAAAGGTGGGACCTGTTGTGCAGTAACTTTTAAAACATTTTTGCTTTCAAAACAGCAGCATTCCATTATTACCCAAAGCAGTACAGTCTTCTTTACAATCTCTATTTCCATTTTATCTCAATTTGCTACTTTTTTTTAATGTACAGAGAACCCTCTCTGAATGTCCATAGACGCATATATCTGCAGACACACGAGCCCTGTCTCACTGAGCACTCTTATTCTGCAAAACTGGGTGATCATTTGTTCTCTTTTTTACCTGGAACAGTGGGCAAGAGATTGGATATTTTCTCCTTTCTTATCTCAGAACGCTGAAAACGAGGCAGTTTGAAGTGACTCGCAATTACCTGGCAGAAAGTTACTGAACAATAAAGACAAGAATTTGGGATATTTTCACACTGAAAGAGCTAGGCAGGGTATGTACATTCATGGGTCTTTTTTCCTTTAAACACATGAGTCCCAGGCATAGTTCTCAAAATTGAACTTTTCTCTGTGCCTTTAAGGAAAGGAATTTAACCCAGGTTAAATGCTCACTGCAAGGTGTCTTTGCATTTCAAAGATCTTTTAGTGGAGTACTGAATGTTTTACAATTCTGTGTATTTTTTTTTTCCTGGCCAGTCTTTACAGAGTTTTAGAAGGCTGACGTGCATAAAACAAAGACTCTTTACCACCAAAGTAAAAATGTTGTCATTTCAACTGTAATTAGAAAATGCACAATAGTTAATAGACCTCTAGAAAAGCTTTTGCCAGCATAACAAATACTTTTGATTAAAACATGATAATGTTAGTTATTACTCGTTATCAGAGATACAATATTTTTTCCTTGAAAACATTTGTTTTAGCTGTTACAGTGTACATACATTCAGTATCATGGTCACCTTTTCTTATTTATTCTCCCAATATGTCTTCATGTGCACACATTCATTAATTTAAATTTTATTTTATTATGAAATACCTGTGTAACACTATGTGTCAGGTTGTAGGCTAAGCAGTTAGTGAACAATTAGCTCATTTAATCCACATAAAATTCTCTGAGACCATTACTATAATTCTTCATTTTACAGAAAGATTCAGCAATATGTCCAAGGATGCACAGCTGGTGAGCTGCAGAACTAGGGTTCAATCCCAAGGAGTTTGACTCCCAAACCTGTGGTCGTAACCAATATACCATGCTGTACTGAGCCTTAGATTTACAGGTACTGGGGGAATTATTGGTTGATTAAATGAACAGATGATTCTCTCGTCTCTTAGACTGGTTTGAAAACAAGGAAATCACCCAATTGCTCCGTGCCTTAATTTCCCACATCATAAAATAGAATTGATAATATTTGCCATCCATTTCTCTCCCAAACAACAGTATACATGAAGGGAATTTACTTAGCTGCTACATGTATGTTTTTATGCTCTAAAGGTTTGGTCAGCTACAGGTGTAGAGGAGACCAGCAGCTTAGACTTTAAACATGAGACAATGCCACACAACTCGGTATAGTTAACTATGTCTCTTTCAGTCTGAATGAAGTACAAGAGCAGAGCTTCAGAGAGCTCAACTTCTTTATATCTGAACTTTATCCCCATATAACTTTGAACTGTTTTCATTTTTCCAGCTGAATTAGAATTTGTTTGTATAAAATGATACTCAAATGAGATGTCATCTCGGGCTTTGATTATATAATCTAATAAAATACCTAATTATAAATCTTCTAAATGAAAATGTTTTCTTTACAGCTCTGCAGCTATGATATTTAAAAAAAACAAAACAAAACAAAATGATCGTGTGATCGTGACCTGATTGGGAACCACACTGGAAGTTTCTGTGCCAAAGTCCTTAACCCATACCTTCCTAATTTCTGGTTTTATTGAGTTTCTACAAATCCCATCAGGTCTTTCACTGGCACACACAGGGCATGGAAAGAAACTCAAAACAAGACCCACCACTGTTAACAGGAAGGGCAAATAGCTGGTCCGAGAATCCTTGTCATGGGACCTCGAACAGGTCCCCAGGCCTCAGTCCCAGTCTCCTTCTCTGTTGCCCTGCCTCCCTCCAAGGCTCTCCTGACACTCAGATGAGTTAACCTACAAGAAACTGCTTTGTAAACTGTAATCTATGACTACAAAGAAATTAACATGAAAGGTTTGGGTTTTGAAAAGTCCCCAAAAGACAGAAATTTATGTATGCATATATCCACATGCAAAATTTTCCAAGTACACTCAGCCTGGACTTACATGCTGAGTGGGTTCAGAAAAGCCAGAGGACTTGAGTTAAACCTCAGAAAAGGTGAGATTTCAGGTGTTTAATGCCTGCAGATTGAGCCTCTGGCGAAGAAGAGGGTGAGAGAGGATGTTGCAGGCCTTAAGTCTGACTGTGTCTACACAGATGTGTCTCAGATGAAAACAGAGGTTTACAGAGGTAATTCTTAGTGCCTTGCCTCCAAAGAAGATGACTCCAGGATCTAATCAAGAACAACTGTGGCAGTCTGGATGGCAGGGGATTTTGGGGGAGAATGGATACATGTATGTTTGGCTGAGTCCCTTTGCTGTCCACCTGAGACTATCATAATATTGTTAATTGGTTGTACTCCAATACAAAATAAAAAGTTTTTTTAAAAAAACAATTGTTACAGTATCCCTGAGCATTTATTACACACCAATGGACTGGGTATACTCGAGGGATATAAACAGGCTGTTGAGGGAAGGGATAAACTGGGAGACGGGGATTGACGTAAGCATACACTATATATGAAATAGATAGCTAAGGACCTATGGTTTAGCACAGGGAACTCTACTCAATGCTCTGTAATGACCTATATGGGTAGGGAATCTTTTAAGAAAATGGATATATGTATAACTGATTCACTTTGCAGTACACCTGAAACTAGCACAGCATTGTAAATCAACTATGTTCCAGTAAAAAAAAAAAAAAAGAGGCCGTTAAAGAGTGCTGATAAAGCTGTTGGCAGGGTCTAGAAACGGGCAGAGAAGAAAATTCATGTAACCGAGGTCAACCAAACACTGACTGCAGAGGAATCCAAAGGATTCAGGTTCTCTGCTATTTAGAAACACTGGAGCCGACTCTGGCTCCATTTCCAAATCTGATAGGCTTGTGGTTGTGGTTCAAGTTGCACGGGAGGGTGGGTAATGAGTGTGTCAGGAGTGGCCTGTCCTGTAGCCTATTCACTTTGATCACTCCCATGATCACAGGATGCACACCTTGCCCTAACCAACCACCTGGCAAAATCCAGCCCTGCTGACTACGGAAGGTTGGCAAGCCAGTTTGCAGGGCAGAAAGGCCACCAATTGCAGGACCTCTACTAGAGGAAAAAAAAAAAAAAAATTCAGAGCGCTTGGCCTAGAGATGTCAGCATCACCTTTCCATGCCAGGAACAAGTGATTGAGGTAGAGAGGGCCTAGATTCTACCTGGGCTGCACGCGAATCAATCAGAGGGGAAGACTAATGGTACCACACTGGGCATTTCTAAGATGCAGGGGCCTTGTCTGCTCCCCCGCTGTGGGAAGAGCCGGGAGGGGGGTGCGGGGCGGGGTGGGGGGCGATGTGCAGGTGTTTGCTGCTGCTGCTAAGCCTGTCTGCGCAGCTGACGACACAGCTCCACCAGGAAAGCCCGGACCTTTGCTGGGTGCGAGGAAGGTGGGCCTGGGGAGTCGGCAGAAGTGGGCGCACAGGAACCGCTACTGAGATTGCAGTTAGAGCTCAGAGAGGCCAAAGATGAAGCGGGTGGTGAGCAGACTAGCGTGTGGCCGCAATCCGCCCTGGGGATGAGCTGGTGCCTTGCCTTCACCCCTGATGCCGTCTCCCTGCGGAGTCTGAGGTTCTCCAAGCCGGGGAGTAAGGGGAAGATGTCAGCACTCCCACCAGAGGACCCGAGCTGGGGCGGGAGGCGGAGTGGGGAATACAAGGAACACCCCCCGCGGACCAGTTTCTGAGCAGGGAAACGGACCGGGAACAGCGCATTTCCTGCTTCTCCTGTGCAAACCCCGGGCGCGGCCGAGCGGGAACTGGGTGACGGTCGGGGAGTCGCCGGCTGCTGGGGCGGGGTTCGTGGAGGCCTCGAGGGGTCCGCGGACCAGGCGGGATGCTGGGGAGGGATGCTGGCGGAGGGCGTGGGGGAGGGTGTGGGAGCAGAACGCACGTCTCCTGTCCTGGTGCGGAGCGAGCGTCCCCAGAGCCCTCTCGGCCCCGCGGGAGAGGCGGGCGCCCCAAAGGCAGGGTAGGGCGCCAGGTGAGAGGCAGCGGGGCTCTGACCCTCGGGAGCCTCGGGGTGGGAGCTGGTGGCCGTGATCTCCCGGGCCCTCCTTCTTCCCCACCCCTCCCATCTCACCCGCGACTTTGAACCGCGCTTCGCGGACCCGCTGGGCACCCGCCGGAGGACCGGGAATAGACGCGAGAGGTACGCAGAGCCGGCGCGCGGCCCTACCTGGGCAGTGCGGAGCCCCGGGCGCGCTCCGTTCGGCGCGCCGCCTTCCGCTCGGCTCCCGGAGGCCGCCGCGGGCATGCGACTTATAAACGCGAAGACCTGATTGTTGTTCTTTGTTCCGGGGATACCATTGTCTGTCGGTTCCCGGTGCCCGCGGTGCGCCCCCCCTTTCCCTCCGCCCTCGAGCCTAGCGGGACTGTCCCGGTGCCCACGGCCTTCCTCGGAGGCCGAAGCGTCCTTCGTCCGGCTCCTGCTTCCCAAACATCGAAACACAAAAGCCTGCAGGAAACCCACGGCCGGTGCCTGGTCACGCAGGGCTCCGAACCGCGGCTCACCACCTACCCGGATTCAACGCTGCGCCCGCCGGCCACGGGCCCGGCGGGGTACCGGGCAGGGCTTCGCGCCGCGCTAGTCGCGTCCTTGCCCAGACTTTCCAGCCTTGGGCCCAGCCTGGGGACTGGGCATGGATTAGCAGCCAGAAGTCAGAGGTCCCAGTCCCCGCGCGCTCCGGCAACGCGGGCGGGTGGACAGGGCTCCTCCTCGCCAATTTGTCTGGCCCCCTCCCCCCGCGTAAATCTCTCGTGATGAGAAAAGCAAGGCTCGCAGGAAGCCACTCCGGATGTTTGCTGCTTTTCATGTGGCATTTGTGGCTGGCTCTGATAACATCCAGAGCTCGACTTCCAAAGCCGCGTTTAGTTAAGAGACTGAAATAGAAGAGTCCACACAAACCTCGTGGACGTCTGCGGCGCCGCCACCCCCCACCCCAACACGGTCCCCTCAAATCTATGATAAAAGCAGGATCAGAAGCCTGGATGAGCACAGGTAACCGCCTGCTGGAGGGACTCGTCTTGGAAAGGCACCACAATTCCTTTAAGTAAATAACATAAGTAAATCGTTATGTTATAACTCCTAGGGAGAGTGTTAAAATAAGTAGGGGGTGGAGAGACACCAAAATCTGAAGCTACATCTCCATCCTATGCATCCTGTGCTCTCACCTAATTTCTCAATATCTTAAAAAAAAAAAAAGAAAAAGCAGTAGTTAGACTCCAAGAACAAGTGCAGATAATAACAAGAACCCCCCATCAGTTTCTCGACCTTCTTGGCACCTCTTCCTGTAATGAGGTGGCAAAGAGGCACCTAAGGATGAATAAAATGTACAGGGTAAACCTGTGCATATATATATTTTGAACTTACACCTGGATTGCATTTCCTGTACCCTATGTTATTTTTTTTATGGAATTCATCAAATAGATTCATCTAGAGAGATAAATGTAGTCTGGAACAGGCATTATTTTTGTTTGGTTTTTCAATCGCTATTTTAAGAAAACTATTAGTTCACAAAACTTTTGCCCTAACAGAAATCCTGCTTTGAGATCTTTGGAAAATATTTATTACTTTGCAATAAAGAAACGATCGCCAAGAAAACATCAAGGAACAAGGCCCTACAGGATTAATTTGTTCTCTCTTTACTCCTATAGTTTCCTTACTTAGATAACCAGTTGCAAAGCAATCACGCTTAATTTTCAAGCCCATATTTTTCTCTTACAGAAAAATAAGCTCTTAAAGGAGAAGTGCATAATCAGTTAAATGTGTTTAAGATTATCAGTTGTTTCAAAACCATCTATTAAAAATAACACTTCTCCATTATTTCCTTAAGCAGATTAACTTTTTTTCTTCTCTGAATCTCAGAGACCCAGGAACTACAACCACTTTTTGGCCACTGAAGGTGGGGGTGGGGGGCAGCCTATGTCACAGATACTCAAGGAATTAAGTTGGCTTAAAACAAGTGCAGAAATTCTTTGGAGAAATAGCAAACTCAGAGAAACTGAAGGCCAATTGCTTTCAAAGGCTGTTTCTTTGTTTTTATGAATGCCCCCAGTAAGCAGTCTTGATAGACTACTTGTCAAGCAATGGCACACTGCAAGCTTCAGGCCTTACCTCCCAGATCCCGGTAAGCCCTAGTTTTCATGTCTCTTCACAGTAAACAAAGCAAATCTGTTGTGGAGATTGATAAAAGTTGTCTATTTATGCAGGAGCGGCTGTGTTCACTGCTTTAGCAAACAACACAACACATAAACAAATACACAAATGCAACAGCTTGGGTTAGTAGTTAATAGAGCCAAGTCTGAGGGCAGACTTCTGGAGGTGATTCCACTCCCCAGTGCTGTGCTAGTGGGCAAGGTCCTTAACGTCTCTGGGCCTCAGCTTCCTCTCCTGTAAGACAGAATGGGCTCTACCTCACAGGGTTATAAGGATAAACTTGTTGGCTGATGTTTGGTGTGCTGTATGTAAGTTTGACAGAAGGGTTTGTTTACAAACCCACAAAAAAGGCCTCTCGAATTTAAACATAAGTTTAAATCTTAAAAGTTTTCATTCCAGTCTTGAGAAACACTGAAGAACCCCCCAATACCATAAACTGACCCCAAGGGGTACAGGTATTTTGTTCCTCAAAGGTTGCTTTATTTTCTCCATTCGACAGGCGTTTAGATGAATATCGCTATCTTTACCACATTTAAGAAATCAAAACTAAATCTTGCTTTTTTTCCTGAACACATAGGAGGACATTTTGTTAAGTTTATTAAACATTTCCTGTACACATTTTCAAGGGTGGGTTAGTCTCTTTGGATAAAGCTTAAAAAAAAAAAAATTCTTCAGGATGACATTTGTAATCTTGTTTCGAAAGTAGAATTTACCTCGGACATAGCATTTTGAATATAATACAGGTACGTCGAGTCCTTGGGGAGAGAAAGTGTTTTCCAGTTCGGAGACTTGTCCGTGGGACTCTGGGAAGGCGAGCCCCCCACCGCTGAAAGCTCCTCAGCTCCAGGTTGAGTGGGTGCTTCCTGCTTCGATCCAGACTGCAGTGGCCAAGTACTTCTAGGCAGCAGGGCGATCAGCACCCTAGACGGTTGATCAGGGGTCCCTCTTGGAGGGTGGGAGCCGACGCGGCGCCAAAGCCCGGCTCCAACCCGTTCTCTCAGGGGCAGGTGTCGCCCTGGGCGCGGGGCCGGGGAGGGGGGAAGGGCGGGCGTGGGGTTGAGCTGAAACTTGGGACCTGGGCGGCGGGCTGGGCGTGGGCCTAACGTAGCCGGCCGGCCCGCCCCCGCCGCTCCATTGGCCGGGTCTGTGCAGAAAAGGCCCGGCGGCCGGGGGGCGCCCGCAGTGGCACTGGGCTGGTGGGGGCGCGGGCAGCGCCAGTGACTGCGATCGATCTGCCAGGAACACGGGCGGCGGGGTCCGGTCGGGGGACGCGACCGGCCCGCCGGGCATCTCCTCTCTCGCTCCCCACCCCCTCCCCCCGGCAGGGGGAGGCGGCGTGTCCGGCGGAGGGTTCGGGGCGCAGGGCCGGGCTGGAGCGCCATGAGCAGCCCGGATGCGGGGTACGCCAGTGACGAGCAGAGCCAGCCCCGGAGCGCGCTGCCCGCCGTGATGGCCGGCCTGGGCCCCTGTCCCTGGGCCGAGTCGCTGAGTCCCCTCGGGGACATGAAGATGAAGGGCGAGGCGGCGGCGAGCGCCGGTGCGCCGGCCGGGCCGGCGGGCCGAGCGAAGGGCGAGTCTCGCATCCGGCGGCCGATGAACGCCTTCATGGTGTGGGCGAAGGACGAGCGCAAGCGCCTGGCGCAGCAGAACCCAGATCTGCACAACGCCGAGTTGAGCAAGATGCTGGGTGAGTCCGCGCCGGGGCCCAGGCCCGGCGAACCTTGAGGGTCAGACGGTGAGGACCTTGCGACCGAGGCTGCGGGTGCGCGGCCCCCACGTCCTTCCCTGGGGTCCCTCTTCCTTCCCGCTGTCCTATCTCCTACTCTCCAAGCGGCTTTGGGCCTCGGTCCCCGGGTTCACCGTCGGCCGGGACTCCGGGGAGGCGGCTTCCCGCGCATCCGAACGGCGGCGAGGGCACCCTGGCGCGGGGCTGGGTGGGTCGCCCGTTCCCCCGACTCCTGGCCAGTTCCTCGAACGAGCGCGGGTGGTGAGCGGGAAGCCGCTTCCAGGAGCGACAGAAAGGCGGCGGGGGGATGGGGGAATGTCTTGGAGGGCCCGAGATCTCGCGTCTTCCCCCAGTGCCCAGCCTGCTCTCGGCCTCCACAGCCCCAGCCTTCAACCTTTCCCTTAATCCCTTCCCCCGCCCCGGGAGTGGCACCAGCCGAGGTCGCAGGGGGGCGGTAGGGCCTGGTTGGGCCTGGGAGCGGGGGCGCAAACGCTAAACCCGCGGCCCGGTCCATCCCACGCCCCGCAGGCAAGTCGTGGAAGGCACTGACGCTGGCAGAGAAGCGGCCGTTCGTGGAGGAGGCCGAGCGGCTGCGCGTCCAGCACATGCAGGACCATCCCAACTACAAGTACCGGCCGCGGCGGCGCAAGCAGGTGAAGCGGCTAAAGCGGGTGGAGGGCGGCTTCCTGCATGGCCTGGCCGAGCCGCCGGCGGCCGCGCTGGGCCCCGAGGGCGGCCGCGTGGCCATGGACGGCCTGGGCCTGCCCTTCCCGGAGCAGGGCTTCCCCGCGGGCCCGCCGCTGCTGCCCCCGCACCTGGGCGGCCACTACCGCGACTGCCCGGGCCTGGGCGCACCCCAGCTCGACGGCTACCCTCTGCCCACGCCCGACACGTCCCCGCTGGACGGCGTGGAACCCGACCCGGCCTTCTTCGCCGCGCCGCTGCCAGCGGACTGTCCGGCCCCTGGGCCTTACAGCTACGCCCCGGCCGCGGACTACGCTGGGCCCCCGGAGCCGCCCGGCGCGGGGCCCCTGCACCCGCGGCTGGGCCCGGAGCCTGCGGGCCCCGCGATGCCGGGCCTCCTCGCGCCCCCCAGCGCCCTGCACATGTACTACGGCCCCGTGGGCTCACAGGCGGCGGCGGCGGGGGGCGGGGGACGCGGCTTCCAGATGCCGCCGCAGCCGCCCCCGCACGGCCCGGGGCAGCCGTCGCCCCCGCCAGAGGCGCTGCACTGCCGGGACAGCGCAGAACCGGGCGCCCCGGCCGAGCTACTCGGGGAGGTGGAGCGCACGGAGTTCGAACAGTACCTGCACTTCGTGTGCAAGCCGGAGATGGGGCTCCCCTACCCGGGACACGACGCCGGCGTGACCCTGCCCGACGGCCACGGGGCCCTGTCCTCGGTGGTGTCCGACGCCAGCTCCGCGGTGTATTACTGCAACTATCCCGACGTGTGAGCCGTCCCAGCCCGCCGGGCCTGCGGCCAGAAGCGCGCACAGTGTTACACACCTCCCCAAGGATCGAGGGACACAGCCTCGCGTCGCATTGTGTTGTTTTTAAGTTGCCTTGGCGTATAATTTATGGTAATTTATTTTGTCTGCCACTTGAACACTTGGGGGTGGGGTGGGGAGTAAAACGGGGGGAGGTGATGTCTGAAGATTGGTTCAGACCCTTGTTTCCCACAGTGGCCCTTGTCAAAACCCCATTTCCAAGTTCAAGTTCACCAGTGGGTCAGGGAACAACTCGCTCCGTTTCTCAAAGCTTTATTGATCAACGAAATTTTTATCCCGGGTGTGTTTTTTTTTCAATCTTTAAAAATAAAATAAAATCTGGAATTCCACTTTTCTCACTCTGCTAGCTCCTCTGTCACAAAAGCAAGTTTTTGAGATCCCTGTTAAGTATTTAATAGAATTAGAAATGCTTTAACTATAACACTAAACAGTCACAGTGAATTTCTCATTCTCTTGTAATAGTAGACCTGAATGACTTGAAGGGGAAGCCCTCAAATAAACATTTGGGCATCCCTAGTTGGTTTTGCTAGGGGAAAGGAAACTCACAGAATGAGCCTAACTTAGGCATTTCAGGTGACCCTAGTCTCTACATAGTACAGGTTAATCATAATTCTCTAAATATTTTTCAGTTTTGGTATATCACTTTCAAACTCAGGAGAATATCCAGGTAACTTTGGTTGAATCTTGAGACCTGCATAAAGAGGCTTTTGGATATATTTTTTCTTTTCTAAATTTCACCATGAGTCGTTAAAACTCTCTCTCAATACTGAAATCGCCAGTCATCACAGGTCTACACCTTGGAAAGCAGTGTTCCTGGGTTAAAAATAATTGGAAAAAGTCATAGGAACTAATCAAAATAAAATGTGCATTGTGACCTCAACTGTTAGTGAAACTTAGCACCTATCATTTCAGTGGGATATTTTGCTATAAGTTGCATATGGGGCCTGCTGCAGTTCCTGATAACCTGCAGTTCTTAGCTTGGGAGGGATCCAAGGAGGATATGTACGCAACATGCTTTGCAAATGCAACCACAGCTGCAGTCCTGGGGCATCACTATCCTGCCCTGTCAGGGAAGAAACTGAGTCACAGGTTGTGAAGCTGATCAGCCTTTCTCTGTTTGTGTTTGTGGCCCTTCCCATCATACTTAGCAGATGGGACATAAATGGATGGATACAGGTGATTTACAATGGGCATTTCCTGTACCAGGTGTTTCGTCAATGCTGTCTTGCACTGATTTTGAGCCTGATGAAGCCTGGGAGTTTAGGTGCAATTCTCCCCGTTTTGCAAGTGACATGTGGAGGCACAGATCCCTTACTTGCTGTGTACATGGTGAAAGCCTGGTGTTGCAAGTTCTGACAACGTATTTGTTCACTTTTGTTTTTCCTTTGTGCACAGTATATCCTTGGGCACTGGGAGAACTTGCATTCTGGTTGTGAGAAGCTACATTCTGTATACTGATAAATGCTATAGAGAAAAGGAAGGAGTAGGAAGGCGGCTTAAAGCATTTATCTTGAGGGTTGTCTGAACTGAGGTGGTTGGCTGGATTCTCTGGAGAAATAGGGCATGTCTTTTTTAATATAAAGAGTTCCTATTTTTTTTTAATATAAAAGAGTTCCTGGGTGTTAGGAGTGTTCAAGATAGGAATTTCAGTGAGGAAAATAAGTCTATTTTGTTAGGCATAACAGTTTACCTTAAACATTTGATGTGCAAACCTTCACTTCAGTGTTCTAGCTATCGTCCAATCCACTTATTTGCCTCTAGTACCCTACACTATCGGAGAAGGCAATGGCACCCCACTCCAGTACTCTTGCCTGGAAAATCCCACAGACGGAGGAGCCTGGTAGGCTGCAGTCCATGGGGTCGCTGAGAGTCGGACATGACTGAGCGACTTGACTTTCACTTTTCACTTTCATGCATTGGAGAAGGAAATGGCAACCCACTCTAGTGTTCTTGCCTGGAGAATCCCAGGGACGGGGGAGCCTGGTGGGCTGCGGTCTATGGGGTCGCAGGGAGTCGGACATGACTGAAGTGACTTAGCAGTAGCAGCAGCAGTACCCTACACTATTCTTTCTTCCTCTGACCCCAGACAGGTTCTGTTTCCTGCATTCCTGGTGGATGAAGTGAGCAGAGGTACCTCACCTGCTGAGGGTCAAGGCCGGGTCACCAGTTCAGATCCCACCAAGCATTTTTAGGGCACAAGGAGAGTCAGTTGTACCCTTTGCTGCTGCCTCAAAAAAAATTAAGAAGATGTGGCCTTCTCTGGTGGTCCAGTGGTTAAGATTCTGCTTCCACTGCAGGGGGCACAGGTACCATCCCTGGTAGGAGAGTTCTGCATGCTGTTGCCATATGGCCAAAAAAATAAGTAAATAAATAAATAGGGAAAGGAGAAACGAAAATGTTTCAAAGAACCAAAAGTCCATGAAGTCACATTCTTAACTACTCACCAGGGAAAGGTCAAATAATGAGAGGGAAAATAAGAACCAAAACGGTTCAGCATTTCTAATGCCTTTAACTCCAAATGGAAGGAAATTAGTTCTCACAATAACTCTTAGGGGCAGAAGCTCTTGCCTATTCCTTGTCTGTCCTCAAGTGGACTCAGAGGGAGTGACCTCAAGTGCCAGCTAGTGACTGCTTTTTGTTTTACTTTGAAAAATACCTAAATGATCTAAGTATTCCCCACCCCACCCCCATCTGTACTTCTGAGATACTTTAGAAGTTGGTCAGGAGTTAGAAATCAGAATTGGTGTCCTGAGCTCCAGGCACCCTGGGTCATGCTTATTTGCATTCGTCTAAGATTATAGTCTACGAAAGCGAGGAATGGCCTCCCCGGATGCAGGCACACACGCACATGTGGAATATTTTGGACATAGTTTTAGGCACGACTTCTCATAACTCCTCCAGAGGTTGTAGGGATGTGAAAACCTCAGATTTAGAAGCCCTGATGATCAAGGTTCGTTGGGAAGCATAGGGCCCAAGCATTGAACCAAAAAGGTAGTTTCCCTTTATTTGAGAAGACAGGGACATCTCAATAACTCTCTCCTATAACTGAGTTTTGAATCAAGAAGCAGGAGAGCAGTACATCTCTCAAAGCAAAAAGCGATGCCCTACCCTGGTGAAGATGTGGGTCTTTTCCTTTGTGTGGTGTTGTGGGCGATAGCTTTGCTCCCTACCTTGGGTGCTTACATCCTTGTATCAACCCCTCCCACCTGTAATCTGGGTTGGACTTGCTACTCTAACCCAATAGAATGCAGCGCAGGCAAGGCTGTGCCAGCCCTCGGCCAAGGCTTGGCAGTCATTCTTGTGCTCCTGAGTGACTGTGTAGGAAAGCTGGTTATCAAGGTGGTGAGACCACGTGCAGAGGCTGTGTGGAGAGGAGAGGCTGCGTGGCTGACTCCCATCTCTGGCCACCATCCTTCCAACTGGAATGCAAGAGAGGTAGAAGAACAACGTCAGAATGAGCTCGATCAATTCACAGGTAGGAGAGATTTAAAAGAAAGAAAAAAGATGGTGGTTGTAAACTATGAAGTATTGGGGAGCTTGGTTACTTAGCAACAGATTATCCAGCAGTCTTTTTTCCTTAAATGACCCTTTCTTATTTTGAAGTGTAAGACTGTGGGTCCTCATGGAAAAATCAGGAAAAGAGTTTTGGGTCCTGTCAAAGACACCAATGCAATTTTAAAGTGAAGGGCAGAATGTAGAACTTGACTCGGGTTAGAGGTCTTTGGTGTCACCACATGTTCAGAGTCCTCTTTCCTTAAACAGACTCAGATGAAGTGACTATAAGGACCAGCTCATGACTGTTTTGTTTTTTTATTTTTTAATTGGAGCATAATTGCTTTATAATGTTGTGCTAATTTCTGCTGTACAATGAAGTGAATCAACTATATGTGTGCATATATCACCTCCCTCTTAAGTCTCCCTGCCACTCCCCGCATCCCACCCCTCTAGGTCATCACAGAGCACGGAGCTGAACTCCCTGTGCTTTACATCGGCTTCCCACTAGTTATGTTTTACACATGGTAATGTATATATATATATGTCATGACTTGTTTCAAATATTAAATTTGTCTCAATTTTAATGGTTTTATTTGGGAACAAATACATAAAGGACACACTGCTTCACCTGCTCCTTCTTGCCTTGTCTTTACCTTGGAAGTATTTTAGAATTATGTCAGGAGGTAGGAATCCAACCATTTCATGGGCTGAGGTACCCAGACTGGAAGCCAGCAGAGTCTACACACCTTTGAAGGACTCAGAAAAGAAGAGAATATTTTTTTTTTCCACTGAGACACTGCCTTCAACTGTATTAAAGCTGCAAGGGCAGGCCTGATAAATTACAAATAAATGTGTAAGCTCCTTATACAAGCAACTATGAGACAATATCCCAATGAAGCTATTTCTTTCACTTACTGTTCTTAGGTGAGAAGATGATTGTACCTTTAATCTGAATTATACTGCAGAAGAGTTCAGATTTTTATATAAATTTCTGCTGATGTCAAGAAAAGCACATATAAACAAAAGAATTTAAGAGAAAATGGAATAGGTGCTACGAACCAAAATATATCATTGTGGTCTAACTTTCTTAAGTGTCCCATTTCATTTTGTTTTTATTTTTTTATTAATTTTGTTTTGTTTTCTTACTTGTTACTCCCCGCCCCCCCCTGCTTTGGGCACACATCATGCGGGATCTTTCATTGCAGGGAGCCTTCGCTCCATTCCATGTGGGATCTTATTTCCCCACTCAGGGATCTAACTTGCCTCCCCTGCATTATAAGGCAGATTCTTAACCATTGGATCATGAGGGAAGTACCCATTTTGTTTTTAATACTCAGAACTGCCTGGTCACAAAATAGATGTTCAACACTGCCTTCCTCCTCCTATTCTCCTTTGATTATTTTTGACAGCACTGGCTTGGGGAGAGAGATATCACATTTATTATTTCAGCATTGATTTATTCTTCCTGCTTACAAGGTGCTTCCTTCTGAATCCTGAGTATTCATCTGAGAAAAAGTGGTTTTAGTGTCCCTGTTCATCCTTGTCTGGAATAGGATGAGGCATGTCTTGCTCCTTCTTCAACATGATCAACCTGAGACTCACAGAACATTCCTTGAGGTTCCCTGATCTGGGATCAGCTGCATCCCCTTAATTTTTCACTGTAACACCTTCCTCAACCTTCCCTCCAGCGAGGAAGCTCTGTGCTTTCTCTTGAATCGTTAGGCAGCTTCCTGTAAGTCAGTTTGCACCATGCGCCTCACATGAACACCAAACCCTCACCACTGGCGATTCTCCCAGCTTTATTCAAAATTCTGGATATTAAAAATTCTCAGTGTGGTACAAAATAGTATTTATATCATAAAACAGTACTTAGCAAAATATAAAATTTCTTAGCACTGACAGCAAGCGTTAAATAAGTTGTTGCTACAATAGTAATAATGTTCTTTAAACATTCTCTGCAGCTTAGGCCCAAACAGTTTGATTAAATAAAAGAAAAAACTTTTCATCGTATTCTTACAGAAGACAATTAGCTTCGAGGGTCTTCTTTCCACTTGAGCCGAAGTCTCAAACACTTTGTCAGAGTCAAATCCATAAATCCCCAAACTGATGTTGCTCAGAAGGATGGTTTGTGAAATTCCACTCTGTGTGGTGATTCGGATGAGGATCAACATGCTGCAGCAGCCATGCGGTGGACCCAGATTCCTCCAGGGTCATGGTCAGCGCCCTCTCACATACTTGATCTCTTGTAAGGCTAGGAAAAGAATGGTTAGCAGTATTCTGGTTTGTCTGATTCCTGGGGGGTTTCAAGGAGCACTGGGGCACAACGACCATGCGTTCACTTTGTGTCTCCTAACCGGGCACCTTCTAAGTGCTCAGAAATGGACTGAGTGACTGGCTTGTACTTGGTACCTCCCTCAGTTTTCCATTGGACATTCCTGAAGGAATGGGGAGTTCCTGTTTGGCCTCTCTTCTATTTGAGACAGTAGCCAGTGGCTAGAACTCCTTTCTGCTGAATACGTGTCAGGACTGCAAACCTAGCAACACAAAGCCTAAGCTTTTGGAGCAGAGCAGAGAATGGCTGAATAAGCGGAAGTGTTTGGAAAGGAGAAAACTCTTAGGCTTTGAGTCAAGTCCTCTCTGGCTTAGCATCGTAGCTTTGTAAGTTTGGTAAAGGCACTAACCTTTCCTGGTCTCTGCTCATCTGTAAAAAAGTAGGGAGGACAATACAAGCCATATCTGTCTCCCTTACTGGCTTGTTGTAGGGACGAATTAGATGGTGTTTAAAGGATTGTTTCTGCACCACAGGAATCTCTTCCTCTTCTCTCTCCCCTTCTCAACCTTTTGATTCCACGTGTCTCCATCTTTCCCAGTAGACTCGAGGGATTTGATTTCGTTATTCCAATGGGAAAGAGAAACAGCAGTAACTCCCCTCCCCTGGTGCTTTGTCTGGTGGATTGAGAATTTCCCAGCCTCGAAAGCTTGCCGGTGTGAGCTGGGAATCCAGATTGTGTGTTTCAGTCTGTGCTTTGGGCAGCTCAGCCTCTCTGGTTTTAAAATGGAAATGATTGTCATTTGAAGAAGAACTTCACATAGAATGCCTCAATTCACATCAACTCATTTTGTATGAAAATCTCAAGGTCTTTATAAAAGGGACAGTTCACCTAGACACACTGCTCAGTGTCAAGACTGCTAGTATTCACCTTTTAGTCAGCACTTTACCCCACCAGTCGTAGTTTCTCAAGTCCTGAACTACATGGCCAAGCCATTTATTTTTTTAAGGGCATAAAAGAGTTGAAATTCTTGAGGATGAGTAAATAGAGTGAAATGAAGAAAGAAAGTGCATGAAGAAAAAAGTCTGGCTTCCAGGAATTCCAAGCAACTCCAGCAGGTTTAAGTTATGTTGGAACTACATAGAAGGGATTCTGAACCACCAAAGTCCTTGGAAGTTATTTCTTCAAGGGTAGTAGTTGGTGCGGTGAAGACAAGAAAACTCTGACCCAACCATGAAACAAAGGGACAATTTTAGAGTTGTTCCCTACATATTGGGTTCTGCTAAGTTTTGTATGTGCACGTTTTCTACTAAATATATTCTTTAAAATTTTTAATTTTTAATTGGAGGATAATTACAATATTGTGTTGGTTTCTACCATACATCAGCATGAATCAGCCACAGGAATACGTATGTCTGACTCTTGCAATTCCAGGGACTGTAGCCCTCCAGGCCTCTCTCTCCGTGGGATTTTCCAGGCAAGAATACTGGAGCAGGTTGCCATTTCCTTCTGCAGTACATAGGTCTGGATTCTGCTTATTTTAACAAATCTGTTTGGGTGTCTGAAAAAAAGACTTCAGATTGTAGATGCACACAGACACACATACCAAAAATATTAAACTGAAATGGGAGATTACAGAAGGGAGAAATAAAATAGAAATTCAAGTTTGCAATTTCAGTAAAGAGGTTGTGGGTACGGAAAGTGTATAGCTTTTTAAATTCATTAAATATGATTTAAAATTTTTTCCTATTTAATTCATCTTTTTTACTTTATGTATTGGTTATAAGAAATGATTCTTGCCTGACAACCATTATTTCATGTCAGCTTTCAGAAAAATTAAGGCATCCAAAATCTAGTCAGTTCCCCTGTCTCCCCTTTTGGTCCTATGGGTCTTTACCTACATTAGTAACTGTTCCTCTGGCGATTAATTTATTAATGTGCCCGAGAGGCTAGTTCCAGTCCATCAGTTTAGACACTGACTTCCAAGCTGGTCGTCCCGGGCTTCCATTCACCGAACAGCCGTATTTCCATTTGTTCTATTGATTATCTTTGCTTCTGGGTAAACCCCTCCCTCCAAGTTGTTGTTGTTATTGTTGTTGTTTGTTTCATTCCAAAGGCAGGAAGTCCTCTCTCCCCTCTGCGAAGTAAGATTATCAGTGCCCCCTATTTTCCCCTGCGGCTCTCCTCTGTCCGGCGAAAGGGGATGTTTTGGGATAAATTTTCTGTGTCTGAGGTGAGGGGAGGAAGCAGACGGGATAGAGATGGTGATGCATGTGTTATAAGCAAAGGCATCTGTGTTCACAGCGTTTCAATCAATCCCAGACCGTCGGGACTGCTTCCCACCGAGGTTGTGATTTTAGATCCAGTCCCTTCTTCCTCCCAGTAGGAAGGAGTAGTGTCGCTGAAGTTTTGCACAAAGAAAATGAAAATCATGTTCAGGGGCGAAGCCTGCGCACGACAGTCAGTTTCCACGCCCACCCCCACCCTCCGCCACGCGCGGGCCCAGGTCCCGGGAGGCGGCGGAGAGTCCCTCCCGCGCGGTAGTCTCCGGGCGCAGAAGGCGTTGGAAGCCCAGGGCGCCGCGCTCCGCTTGCGCGGAACCGCGCTCTGGCTGCTCCTAATTCAGAGGGCATTTCAACCAGACCCCGAAGTGACTCAACCTAGAAGGTAAAAGCTCTTAGGTTTGGTGAAGGTCGAGGAAGAGTACAGCCCCCTGGTGACCCGGACGGAACGACCGCAACGTCGTACTCTCGCTTCAAGGCGTTTCGCTCGCTCCGGTGGCTCTGCGCCCTCGGGAGGGCTGGTCGGAGCCGGTGTGCGCGGTCCGGAGCGAATCGGCCTTGAAGGGTTTCCCTTACGAATCTTTCAGGAGGGGGTCTGCCACGCGGGGACCTCAGAGGTCCCAACGGGACATCCGGGTCTGACTCTCCCCCGAGGAGGGGAGGGGATTGGGGTCTCGGCCTGTGACTTTCTGCCGAACAAGAAGATAAACCCAGACTGTACGCCGCGGCGTAGGGAGCGGGTGGCCGTGTTCGCGGTGCTCGGGCCCGGGTTCTCGGCCGCTCGGGTGCGGCCAGCGCCGGGAGCAGGGCTCTCGAAGGGTCAGGAGGTCTGTGCAGGAACGACCCCAGGGCCGGGAGGCGCCCGCAGCGTCCCTGAGCCGGCGGGGTCGCCGACTGAGCCTTGGGCTGGAACTGGGGCCGGGGCCGGGCCGGGGGCGCGGGCATCTCCCCCTCTTGTTCCCCACCCCTTTCCTCCGGACGGGCGAGGCGGCAGGTCCCGCGAGGGGTTGCGGGGCGCGGGGCCGAGCTGGATGGCCGAGAGCAGCCCGAAGGCGGGGTACGCCAGTGACCTCCGAGCCAGCCCCGGAGCGCGCGGCGTGCCGGCACCGCCGGGCTGGGCCCCCTGGGGATGCGAAACTGAAGACAAGGCGGCAGCGAGCGGCGGGGCACCGGCCGGGACCGCTGGCCGACTGAGGGCGAGTCTCCACCTTGCGCCTTCGAGGAGCAGCGCCGGCGTCCCGCAGGACGCCCGGGCCGGCAGGACGCGGTGCTGCGCCGGACTCCCTCCCGGAGAACGCAGGAGGGAGAAAGGGGTGGGGGCGTCTGCAGGGCTGGATGCGGTGGGGTGGAGGGGACGCTGGCTTGGGGAAGTGTGCATGCGTTTACCCCTGAGAACTCGCTCCTACCTGGAGCTTTACCAGCAGGAAAGCGGTGATCAGGCAGGTGCAGAATCGTCTTGGGAGCAGGAGATGAAATCAGGTTCACCCTCTCTAGGGGTAAATGGTAAAGAATATATTTTTGCGGTCTTCGGAATGGTTCTAAAGGTGACCTCTAATCAGGCAAGTTTCTGTAAAAAAGAAAACTCGAGTGCTTTTTTTTTTAAAGTTTTTTTTAAAAAGACCTGATTCCTTCTTTATTTATCAGGTAGAAATTGAGAGATTTACGGCAGACAAAACTGCTGGTCGTTAATAAAGCTGGAAATGAATTAAGGGCACCTTTCGGAAAACGGGCGGAGCTTTAGAATTTCGAGTAATATAAGCTGCTCATCTTGAGCTCTGTTTTTTTGATGCTGAAGTTGGTGTTAGAAAGGCGGGCTCCGTGGCCTCTGGTTGTGAGGAGTTCAAGCTCCTTTTACTTTCGGTCTTTCCGACTTGGGGGAGAGTTAGCGCTTTTTTTTTTTTTAAAGGAAAAAAAATGACCAGGCTTTATTTTCATCTTACCAATGCAAAATCATTTGTGTTCTGCATAAATAGCTTCATTAACACGTATAACTTTTCCTATTTTTTCGATAGTCATATAAGCAGAACATCAAGGGAAAAACTAGCGGTCTCTACCTGTCCTGTAGGATTCTCCCCTCTTCCTGCCCTCACAAATGGGATGTATTCTCCCTATTCTTCTGCAGCTTGCCTTTTCAGTTAAATATATATATTTTATAGATACATATATAATATGAGCATATATATATAAATCCATATATAATATATACTTTGTTGCTGTTCAGTCATCCAGTCGTGTCTGACTCTTTGAAACCTCATGGACTGCAGAACACCAGGCCTCTATGTCTCTTACCATCTCCTGAAGTTTGCCCAAGTTCATGTCCATTACATCGGTGATGCCATCCAGCCATCTCTTCTTCTGATGCTCTCTTCTCCTGGCTTCAATCTTTTCCAGCAGGAAACTTATCCAGTGAGTCAGCTGTTCGCATCAGATGACCAAAATACTGGAGTTTCAGCCTCAGCATCAGTCCTTCCAACGAGTATTCAGGGTTCATCTCCCTTAAGACTGAGTGGTTTGAACATGTATGGTACATAAATACATATATAATATAGAAATACTTATATACATAAAATATATAAACACATATAAATGCACATATAATATATGAAATATATAAATATATATGCAATATATAAACACACACACACACGTGTGTGTGTGAGATTTGGCGCTCCTGTATTCCTATAGGCTGAATCTGTTTGCCTGGTTGGTGGTCTTCCCCACTCTCCCCTGGGGTCAGACTCACTTTTCCCATCTCCAGTCCCACGTAAGTTTGTATACTAATCCTTTCATGCACAATTACAGTCCTAAGACTGTCTCCCACTCATGCAAAGACAGCCTGTGTACATGAATGGAGAGGCCCTGCATTTAAGCAGTATGGGACCCCTGGGGGAGCGCCTTTGGCCCTAGAGGAAGAGGCTGGGACTGTGCGTGTCCTCTTCGGTCTCGGTCTGGGTCTCGAGGATGCTGGCAGCCCGGCGGTGGGCCCGGGTCCTGGTCACCGTTCCCCATCGGTCTGCCTCACTGCGGCCGGGGTCGGGCTGCGGGGGAGTGGGGCTTCGTGGGCACTTCTAGGACCCTAGTAACTCAGGACTGAGCGGCCACCCGAGTGACTCTTTCGGTCGCGGTGGGTGAAATCGGCCGTTGTACCCCTTGGGGGACCGAGTTCTGGTCTGACAGATGGCTCATATTAATCTCCGCGCCCTCTTCACTCTCATGGGGAAGATGTGGGGCACCCCTCTGCGGGCCACCCCTCTGCGGGCCTCCCTCCAGTGGGAATCAGGCCGGCGCTGCGAGATCCGATCTGGGAGGACTCGGTCTCCAGGGAGGCGGGGTGAGCGGTGCGGTGGGCTTCCTGGAGGAGGTGGCGCTGCGCTGGGGCTTCGCTGAACCCACGGGACAACCGGACCGACTCCCCCCAGCTCCTGCCAGGGCCTGGGCGCGCCCCCCGCTCTACGGATCCCCTCTGCCCACGGCGAAAGAGACCCCCCTCCCCCGGGACCGCGTGGAGCCAGACCCGACCTTCTTCACCGTGCCGATGCCCAGACACTGTGGGCCGTCGGGTCCCGGCATCCCCGGCTGAGCCTGGAGCCCCCAGCGCACGGAACTCACCCCTCACTCCTTCGCGGAGGCGCTGTCCTGGGACCGCGACGTCCACCACCTGCCTGCTCGCCGTCACGATGCTGGCTTAGACCCGGCGCTCTGTCCTCGGAGGTCGGCCGAATTACAACCGCCGGCCTATGAAACTTTGCTGTTTGTCCTCGAATGAAGGTTATAATGAGAACAACGTTTAACACTGTTACCATCTCAGAGGAGGCGATGCAAAGCGTCCGTGGCTTCAGTGAAAAATTGATGAACCGCGGTAGAAAGCGCTTTTTTCCCCCTGGAAAGCTCTCTTACCCCAATTGGTTTTAAACTTTTAACATTGACTGTGTATCTTTTGCATTTCAAGCCACTGTTTCTAGACTTCTTGATTATGGACACCTGTAAATTTGTAAATAAAGATTTCAAAAAGTATCTGCATGTGGAGATTTTATATTCTTTGGCAAAATTATTTAGTAAGTTGTGTCTGTGTCAGTCAGGGTCTTAATTAAAATGGTGAAAGAAGGAAGAGTAAGGGGCAAAGAGTGTTTATATAGGGGGCTCTTCGGAGGGACCATTGGCTTCCTGAGCCTGGCAGTGGCTCAGAGCGTCACCCATCACTGGTGTGTGGAAGAGGGAGAGGCCTTACCGGAGCCCAAGGTAGTGGTAGGCACAGGGATCCCGCTAGCCAGGCAGGACCTCTGGCTAGGGGAGGAGGAGTGAAGCTGTGTCATTCAGAGCCCACCAGGATGGGGCCAGAAAATAGACCCTAGAAGAAACTCCTGTCACTCTCCTGACTTTCTGAGACTGCTCCTCCTTGGCCAGACCTACCTACAGACCTAGAGGAGAGCGGGACATGGATGCTGCCCCAGGGAGGGGGTGGGGACCCCATCTCCTGTGGTAGAAAAAGTCCAGGCTTTCCTGGAATGGGCTGGATGGGAGGGAGCTCAGCACAGAACTCCAGACCAAAGTAGCTGCTGGGCTCTGTGTCTGACCTGTAAGGGATACCAGGAAGGACCCTCAGCTAGTTGCTGCTCTTCTCAGCCTCGGGATCCTTGGGTGGAGCAGGAGTGAAGCCATTTCTGCAGAGGTAGACTGGGCCACCACAGAACCTGCATTCCAGGTGACAATACTGAGCTGGCAAATCCAGGCTCCTGGGAGGAAGGAGGGCCAGACTTCTGAACTCTTCAGGTGTGCGTGTACAGTTTAAAAGCCTCAGTGTTGGTGTTCTTGTTTAAAAGACAGGGATTCCTAACAGATGCCCAGGGAGCAAGCAGGCTGTAGATTTAATGACAAATTCCTCCAGTTGTCAGGTGTGGGGGTCCCAGGGCAGCAGCGTTTACCCCGCCTGAGAGATGGTTAGCAGTGCCGAGTTCCAGGCCAGGGCAGCATTTCTGTGTCCAATCCTGAGTTAAAACAGTGCTTCTCAGACTCAGATTGTGTCTTGTTCAGTCGCGGAGTCCTGTCCAACTCTTCGCGACCCCATGGACTGCAGCACACTAAGCTTCCCTGTCCTTCACTATCAGAGTGTGTCTGCCTCTTGCTTAATACAACGCAAATTCTGACTGAATAGGGCCCAGATGCTACATTTCCAACAAATTCCCAGACGAGGCTGACAGCCCACTCTTGCAGTGTCAGACCCTAGATCCCTTAGCCACACTGACTTCTTAGGGACCACTCATGACCTAACACATGGCGTGTTCAGGAACAAACACAAAGTCATTTCAGAAGAGCCACTGGACAGTTCTGGGTCATTTTTGCCCACTGGCCATGTGTGCCCTGCCCTTCCCTGCTCCCCCACCCTCCCAGCCCTCCCTTCCACCTTGCTATGGTGATCTCGCTTTCATCCAAAGTCCTGTGAATGACCAGCTCAACTTGGTCAGGTCCCCTCTTCATGGCCCTGGCGCAGCTCTGCTGTTGGTGTCACGCCCACACCCCAAACTGGTCTCACCCCAAATTAGCTATTGTTTAACACTTCACGAATCTTTTTGTATTTGCTTGTTTTTTCCTAGGTTACATCCAGGCATTTCCGGTAGTACGACATCGGAGAATTCAGAGCCTTCTAAATCTTTTGAGTCCCTCAACCTTCCATGAGCCAGTAATTATCAAAGCAAGCTGCACAGTACATTCAGTCTTTGAGAAAGAAGATCTCCCTCTAAGAGATTCTCACCAAATGGTTTGGCCTAAAAATTCCCACTGAATAAAGTATAACTTTCAACTTTGAGGTTGTGACTATTTTTTAAATTGACAGCTTGTTTCGTACTATATTACAGCCAGGTATTTCTGGTAGCACAACATCTGAGAACTTAGTACCTTCTAAATCTTCTGAGTGATTATCAAAGCAAGCTGCACAGTGTGATCTATCCTTTAGAAAGAAGACTGAGGCTCAATCTCCTTCTAAGAGATTTTGACCAAATGGCTTTGGCCTACCCATGGACAGAGGAGTCCTGCCGGCTACAGTCCATAGGATCACACGGAGTCAGACATGACTTAAGTAACTCAGCTTGTGCACATACATACCATCAGGGTGTTTCAAATTTTAAAAATCTCTTGAGGTGATTGTGATTGTGGCTGTTAAATAGATGAAAATATCGATATCAGAACTACTCAAGAAGTCAGCTGTTTGAATATTTATTTCATCAAATGTTTATTGAGCATCTATTAAATGCGAGGCACTATATTGTTTCCAAAGATAAACAAAGGCACATTCTGTGTTCTCAAGGAACTTAAGGTTTTTTTACATGCAGGAAAGGCATGTAGACAAACAATGGTTAATGGTGGTCAGGGCAGTAAAGAGTTGTTCTGACAGAAAGCAGAGTGATGGATTCTGTGTGAAGGGGCCTGGATTAAAAACAATAATAGCTGACCTGGACTTCCCTGGTGGCTCAGACAGTTAAAGAATCTGCCTGCAATGCAGGAGACCCTGGTTCAATCCCTGGGTCAGGAAGATCCCCTGGAGAAGGGAATGGCAACCCACTCTAGTATTCTTTCCTGGAGAATTCCATGGACAGAGGAGCCTGGTGGGCTTGCAGAGAGTTACGACTGAGCAAGAGTCAGACATGACTGAGGGCTATTTCTTTCTTTCTGTTCTGAGCACTTCCTCTGGATGGGGACGCCCCAGGGAAGCACTGTTGCTCACCTGAGGCCTTGAAGGAGGACAGAGCCAAGTGGGGAAGGAATTTCTGAGCTGAGGCTGGGAGGACGGTGAAAGGGTGAGGAAACTAGGGGAGGTTACTCCTATTCGTAAAATCAGGGTGAAGCCTCTCAGCTCCAGGTGTACTCCGTGTACTACGAAGGCCCAGAGGAGACAGTTTCGCAGACTGCCTTCCCTCTTCAGGGCAATGTGCTCAGAGCTCCAGATTAGCATCTGAGAAGTGGGACTGGAGGAGGCTTTTGAAGTTGGGGTTTTAGAATCACCTCGAGATTTTAAAATTTGAAACATTCTGACTGCAGGCCAAAGTGATTTGATCAGAATCTCTTAGGGAGAGGTCTTCTTTCTAAAAGATAGATCGCACTGTGCAGCTTGCTTTGATAATCACTGGCTTATGGATAGTCCCTCAGAAGATGTAGAAGGTACAAGAGGGTCAAGGGAGTGTTGGTCAGATTTCAGCTCAAGGGTTTAATGAAGTTGGGTACGGAGGGAAGTTGGGTATGGAGAGAGCTGTTAGGCTGGAGGCAGAAAAAAAGGAAAGAAAATTTTTTTAAAGGGGGGAAAAAAAAACCCCGAGGGAGAAGCCAGAATGCTAAGAGAATGCATCAGAGGGGACTTCCGTGATGACCTGGGTCAGGATGCTGATAGTGAGCCAGGTGGGGCTGGGGTGGGGCTGCTGGGGGTGGGGGAGGTGAAGGGTGCAGCCAGGGGACTTGGACCCCTGTGGTCCCTGGAGCCCCGCAGGGGCAGTAGAGGAGGGGGGGGCAGACTGTAATTCTCTCCGTGCAGATTTCAAGAACCTCTTGCCAGGGGGAGCGGATTTAATCAAGTCATCCAGGATATGAGGAGGGAAGTTAGAACAGAAGGCCAGGAGCTGGCCATTGAAATGCAAAATGGAGCGATGGTGAAACAGGAAAATCCACTCAGACTGGATCACAGGGAGGAAGAAGTAGCAGAAACTCTTAGTGATAAAGGAAGTTTTCCACATGTCTCTGGAAACCAGGAGATGGATGTTTTTAACTCAGGGGCATGAGATCTAGAGTTGGGACTGTTGCTGATAGACGTGCTGCTGACAGCAGCAGCAGCTCAAGGCTAAGCAAGCCCACGGCTCTTATCACCTTTGTAATCAGTGGTGGGGTTTACAGATAAGTGTGATTAGCAATGCCCTTCTAAGAATTTCCTGTTTGAAATAATTGTTCTTGATCACTAAGGTGCTAAACTTGAAAAATCATTATTAACAAAACCATTTTTTTTCCCCTTCCAACCAGCTCAATATTGATTCCTGAGCCAAAGCCTCAGGCTTTGGTTAGGGTTCTGCTCAGCCCGGATGGCCTGACTTCCCACACTTGGCCTCCAGGGAGACCCTCTCATTCCTAATATTGAGCAGCCCTGACCAGGCTCCCTGACTGTCCGACAGGCACAGGGACGATGCCCTGTGTTAAGATGGGCCCTGCTGCCCTGAGGCCTGACTGCAGGTACAGAAGCTGGTGGCTTCTGCAGAGTTGCCCAGGAGGGAGGAGAGCACACAGGGACATGGAACCCTGGGTTCTCCCCAGTGTCTCCAAAAAGGCCACTCTGGAGACCCTAAGAGGCGCACCCCTAGGGAGAGAGACAGCTGCCCAAGGACCTTCAAATTCAAAACCAGAGACAAGCTCCACTCATATCCTAACAGAAGCATCACCCGACCCCTGACCCCTGGCGGCCAGTACCAGGCCTCACCAGGGCTGCTCATGCCTTTCGGGAGAAAGGTTCAGGAGGTGAGTTCTCGGGTGTCCCCAGGCGTTTTCTGGGCTCGACCCCTGTGGAGTGGCCAGCCTCTCCACCCCAAAACCCAGTGAGGTGTGAGGGAGCCTCAGGCCGCCAGCCTCTGGCGTTACTCATCCCGCTTGGCCCGGCTTGAAAGCATGAACAATCCCTTCCAGGCAGTCTCCGTTCTCACTTCCCTCTTCCCAGAGGGCCCCTCCTCGGTCTGGTCTGACCCTTGGGGGTCAACATCCTCTCCAGCGGACCACCCCTCCTCCCCCCGCCCACTTCCTCCCTGGAGCTGTGCTCCAGCCTGTTTTTCTTTTTTGGTTCAGGAGCGCCCAGAGAAGGGATTCCTCTGCTTGACTGGTGATCCTGTCTAACATTCTGGGTTCAGGGTCTTGGGTTACTGGGGATTTAAAAGCAGAAAGATTGGGGAGCCGTGGAAAGAGACATTCTTGGAGGACAGACAAGTCCACCTGGGAGGCAGGCAGAGGGTCCCCCAGGGGAGGAAACAGCCAGAGGAGCTGCGGGGGCAGGGGGGGTGCCTTGTGAGGGGCTCTGAGGACAGTCACTGGCAGGTCAGGGCACAGGCACAGAGAGAGGGCCACATTGCAGCCGGGTTGCTGTCGCCTGACCACTCAGAACTCTGTTTCTTCTTTTACACAGTGTGGGTCATAGCAACTACCTGCGGAGTCACTGAAAGGGCTAGAGACGTGTATGGTGTGCTGAACAGAGGGACGCGGCCAGTAGGACCTCTGCATTCTCATGACCAGGTGTATCCTTGCAGGTTGGGCAGGGGGAGTGGGTGGCATCTGCACCTCACCCTGCCTGAGCCTGTAGTGACCAGGTAACTGACCAATCTCAATTCACCGGGATGTAAACACAGGATGGTTTTGTTTCTTTCCGAGTATGGCTTCTGTGCTGCTCTCCTAATTCTCCCTGACTTGCTTTTTAGTGAATTCTTGGGAAGAATTTATTACTTTCTAGTTACTTTTAGTTGTTAAAATCTAACCCATTTTATTTATTTGGAAAACGAAGAATGTGAAAGGTCAGTTCACTGTCAAACCTCAGTCTTAGTTGAAATCTTATCCTTTCCATTCTCCTCCGGAGGGCGTAAGCAGGGACCTATCTTTCGGTCCTGGAGGAGGGTCTTGCTTGTCTCACAGATACGACCTCCCCAAGGCCAGCACCTGCTGTGTGCGCTGGTGGTGGAGTGTGGGGCAAGGAGGGGAGGAGGACAAATGCCTTTTTACTTACCTGGCCACTGCCGTAGTTCTCTTTCTAATGCGCCTGTGGAAATCATTCACCAGTTTTAAAGCCCCACCGTGACAGGGCTTACAGGGCTTGGCTCTCTCGTGGCCACAGTGAGAGCCCTGAGGGGCCTCCACCCTGCCCCCTTCTCTGATGGGAGATGGATTGTGGCTGGACGCATCCACATCCACTCTCCTCTCAACCCCTGCCCTGGGCAGTGAGCCCACAGCTTCCTGGGAAGGTTGCTTCTTTGTGGTGCACCAACAAGAGGGCTGACGCCTGGCCACTTTGCATGGTGCCCTCCATCATGACTCAGATGGTAAAGAATCTGCCTGCAATGCAGGAGGTTCCATCCCTGGGTCAGGAAGATTCCCTGGAGAAGGAAATGGCAACTCACTCCAGTATTCTTGCCTGAACCCATGGACAGAGGACACTGGCAGGCTAAACAGTCCGTGGGGTCACAGAGTCAGACACAACTGAATGACTAACACACAGACACACCTGGCCCCAGGGAGATGCGTGTGTCTATGGAGGTCATGAGATTACCTGGGGTCACCCCTGCTGTCCCCTGTCCCTGCCATTTCCTGCCACTTCACCTCTGTTCAGGCAAGATCTCAAGTCTGATTCTAAGCTCACAATAAAATAGAGCAATTATAACAATATACTGTAATAAAAGTTATGTGAATGTAGTCTCAAAATATCTTACTGTCTTACAGTCACTGTTCTTGTGATGATAAAATGTCTATATGATGGGATAAGGGAAGGGAATGAGGTAGGTTTTGTGACACCATGTTGGCCACCACTGACCTTCTGACAACGTGTGAAGAGGAGGAGCCTTGCTCCAGCTGATGTTGGATCTTCGATTGCGAAGATGTCGATGATTGGATGTCAAGAGTAGATGATGCTCATGGTTGGGCATCTGGGACAGGATGGAGCTGGATGACTTGCGATTTCATCATGCTGCTCAGAATGGCACACAATTTAAAACTTGGGAATTGCTTATTTCTAGAATTTTCCATTTAATATTTGCAGACCTCAGTTGACCATGGGCAGCACAAACTGTAGAAAGCAAAACTACGAATCAGATCAGATCAGATCAGTCGCTCAGTCGTGTCCGACTCTTTGTGACCGCATGAATCACAGCACGCCAGGCCTCCCTGTCCATCACCAACTCCTGGAGTTCACTCAGACTCACGTCCATCGAGTCAGTGATGCCATCCAGCCATCTCATCCTCTGTCGTCCCCTTCTCCTCTTGACCCCAATCCCTCCCAGCATCAGAGTCTTTTCCGATGAGTCAACTCTTGGAATGAGGTGGCCAAAGTACTGGAGTTTCAGCTTTAGCATCATTCCTTCCAAAGAAATCCCAGGGCTGATCTCCTTCAGAATGGACTGGTTGGATCTCCTTGCAGTCCAAGGGACTCTCAAGAGTCTTCTCCTAGCTAATTTGCATCTTCTGTCTTTCTTTGTCAGTCTTGCTGGAAGTGTGTTAATCTTACCCATCTTTTCAAAGGACCAGCTCTTTGCTTCATTGATGTTCTTTATTGTTTTTCTGATTTCAGTTTTATTGATTTCTTATCCCCCCTCCCCTAGTAAGGTATTCTTTTTCTCTGGCTTTAATGCTGCTTTCAAGAATTTTACTTTGTCTTCAATTAATTATGATGTGTCTTTGACCAAATTTCTTTGAGTTTATCCTGTTTGGATTTGCTCAGGTGGCTTTAATCTGTAGATTTATGTTTTTGACAAATTTGAAAGGTTTTGGTTACTATTTCTTCAAGTAATTTTTCAGCTCTGTTGTCTCTCTTTCTGGGACTCTTGATAGCTCTTATGTTAAGAGCCCCAAAGGTCCCTGAAAATCTATCCATTGTATTTTTAAAATCTGTTTTCTCTGTTGTTCAGACTCAGTAATTTCTATTTTTCTCTCTTCCATCACTGATTCTTTCCTGTATCCCTTTTATTCTGTTGTTGACCCTTTTTTGTTTTGTTTTGTGGATGCCCAGGGGATCTCTTTTGGGACTCTGTAAAGCTAGGATGACCCAGATATGGATGAGAGAGACTCCTAAGAGTTGAATTGGACTTCCTGTTACTCACACACACATGGGGCGTCAAATTAGTTTTAATTTAATTGAAGGAAGTGAAATAAATAAACAGTAGTTGAACTCCAAGTGTTTAGCATTTGTTTATGTTGATTACCATGAATTGATAAGAGACATCACTTTGCCGACAAAGGTCCATACAGTTAAAACTATAGTTTTTCCAGCAGTCATGTATGGATGTGAGAATGTGAACATGAACGTGAAGTCGCTCAGTCGTGTCCGACTCTTTGCGACCCCATGGACTGTAGCCTACCAGGCTCCTCTGTCCATGGGATTTTTCAGGCAATAGTACTGGAGTGGATTGCCATTTCCTTCTCCAAGGGATCTTGCCAACCCAGGGATGGAACCCGGGTCTCCCGCATTGTAGACAGACGGTTTACCGTCTGAGCCACCAGGGAAGTCAATGGATGTGAGAGTTGGACTATAAAGAAGGCTGAGCGCCGAAGAATTGATGCTTTTGAACTGTGGTGTTGGAGAAGACTCTTGAGAGTCCCTTGGACTGCAAGGAGATCCAACCAGTCCATCCTAAAGGAAATCAACTCTGAATATTCATTGGAAGGACTGATGCAGAAAATGAAGCTTCAATACTTTGGCCACTTGATGCAAAGAGCCAACTCATTGGAAAAGACCCAGATGCTGGGAAAGATTGAAGGCAGGAGGAGAAGGGGGCGACAGAAGATGAGATAGTTGGATGGCATCACTGACTTAATGGACATGAGCAAACTCCGGGAGATAGTGAGGGACAGAGGGGCCTGGCGTGCTGCAGTCCATGGGTTTGCAAAGAGTTGGACACAGCTTAGTGACTGAGCAACAACCACCACCATGAGTTGAGGTCAGACTATAGAAGCTTTTGAAAATCACGCAGATGTGTTTGAATTTTAATTCTGTAGGCAAGCAGAATCATTAGATGTTTGTGAAAGGACATGTGAAATATCCCACGGGCAACTATATGCTAGGGGCATAGTATGCTCACAGGGTACAAAACTTGTAATGTGTGCAGAAGCCTGTGGGGTCAAGCAGACAAGCCAACCAGCCTGTCTGGAGTGGAGGAGAAGTTATAAACCATCAGGCAAGAAAAAGCCCTGAGTGACGCTTCTTAAAAAGGGGTTTCCCACAAGGAGTTAAAAACAATTCCAAGATCTGAACTTATTTCCACTCTCTTTCTTATCAGAGTAAAATGCATTTCAGTGGATATTTCTTGGAGTTATCAAGGGAATAGGTTTATTGTTCATGCAGAGGGTGGCAGCACCATTTACCAGGGAGAACGTATTTAAGAGTCTTGGGCTCTTTCCAAGGCATTGTAAAAGTACTTTACAGTGTCGGATTTACTTTAAAGCTCCTTGTTATTGCAGTTGAGAAACAAAATGTATCCTGCACACATCCTATTCAAAACAGAAATTTTCTCCTCTGTTGAACATAGATAAAGAATGCAAGAATATGCATTTCATAGTGTGAGTTCACCTTGATATTAGATGAAAATGGGACCTGGTGCTTTTCATGACCAGGTTCATGGTAGAAGGGGGCACAAATCAAACATACATTTGGAAATGTGATTTGGTTATGTCTTCAGTAGTCTAATGAGAGTGGCAGTCAGTTCTTAAGAAAATAAAATGAAGGAAAATCCATGTCTCTTCCTCCACCACTCCTCTCCCTCCTCCATCCCCTTCTTCTTTAGAAATGCTGCCTGTGAAAGTATTTATGTGTAGCATCATGACACTTCTTAGACACGTAGAAACTGTTTTCCCTTAGAAGAAACCTGTTCACTCCCCAGGCTACACTTCCCTGTCTGATAGAGAGACTAGTGCCTGCCTTTGGGAGCAGCTCGGTGCCATGGGGACCCCTGTGGGCAGCACATTTTTTTTTTTTTTCTCAGCTTGCAGCAGACTGACCTCAGTAGTTGCAGTGCTTGGGCTTGGTTGCTGCTAGTCATGTGAGATCTTCCCAACCCAGGGATTGAACCTGAGTCTCTTATGTCTCATGCATTGGCAGGTGGGTTCTTTACCACTAGCGCCACCTGGCAAGCTCATAGAAGAGTACTTGAATGAAAAACATACTAAAAGCTGCTGCTGCTTGCCAAGTTTTATAAACAGTGAGAACCTAGGAGAAAATTTCCAACAAGTTTCTTGTTCAGCCTTTCTGGTTCTGAAGCTTCAGTTCACTCGTGAGAAGTGGCCCCTCCTGAGCCCTGCCTGGGGAGGGCAGCTGGGGTAAGAGTGTCAATCAGCAGACCTTTGAGCTTCACTTAACCCTCAGACATTCTGCATCTGGGTCCTTAGAACCACACTGGGCTTTGCATCTGCTGTGTCTAACTAGACTCAGTCACTGAAAGGCAGTGAGATAAAAAGAGAGAAATCTGATAATCTTATTTTGAGAGCAAGAGATTAGGAGATTCTTAGCTGTTTCTAGACTTGGCTGCTTATTCACAATACCTGATGAGCTTGCTAAAGAAAATACAACTTTTTTTGTGTTTTTTAATTTTACTGGAGTGTAACTGATGGACAATGATGAAAATATACAGATGCTGGAGAGGTACCCTCCTCCTGTTCTTTCCACCTCAAATCCCAAACTCCTAAATTGGGTACATGTATGTGTAGGGGTATGTGTACATGTACGTGTGTGCACATGTGTGCGTGCATTTGTACTACTGGTGTACAACAATCCTTCATTAATATTACTGTTACTGTCATTACTAGTATCTTTTTACAGTTCTGGGAGCAGACTGAGCCCAGCTTGGCAGGTCCTGCTCTGGGTCTCCTGTGCAGGGCTGTAGGAAGTGGCTGATGCTGGAGCCGTCCTGGGGGCTTCCTTTCTCACACGTCTGGACTGTGGCTCACTGGACACCCACACTCAGCTTCTCCAGGTGGCCAGCAAGGAACCTAAAATTTTTACCAGTGCCCCTCTCCACCGCCTTTCCCCCTAGGATGACTCTTGATGAGCTAGGCAGTGATTTATGAGTACTTTTAGGAGCTACTGGACTCCTCCTGCACTCTCTGTAAAGTCTCTCTGTCCTTTACTCCTGCCAATGCAGGAGACTTGGATTTGATCCCTAGGTCAGGAAGATCCCCTAGAGAAAGAAATGGCGACCCATTCCAGTATTCTTGCCTGGGAAATCTCATGGACAGAGGAGCCTGGTAGACTGCAGTCTATGGGATCGCAAAGAGTTGGACATGCTAAACTACTGGACAAGCATGCATTTTTTAGTCCCTTGTTGCTCAGTCGACCAGTGGTGTCTGACTCCTTACAACTCCACAGACTGCAGCACGCCAGGCCTCCTGTCCCTCACCATCTCCCTGAGTTTGCCCAAGTTCACGTTCATTGCATCAGTGATGCCATCCAGCCATCTCATCCTCTGACGCCCTCTTCTCCTTCTGTTCTCAATCTTTTCCAGCATCAGGGAATTTTCCAATGAGTCGTCTGTTCACATCAGATGACCAAAATACTGGAGCTTCAGCTTTAGGATCAGCCTTTCCAGTGAATATTCAGGGTTGATCTCCCTTAAGATTGACTGGTTTGATCTCCTTGTTTTCCAGGGGACTTCCAGGAATCTTCTCCAGGACCGCAGTTTGAAGATATCATCAATTTTTTGGCATTCTACCTTCTTTACAGTCCAACCCTCACAACCGTACATGACCACTGGGAAGACCATAGCCTTGACTATACGGACCTTTGTTGGCAGAGTAATGTCTCTGCTTTTCAACACACTGTCTAGGTTTGTCAGTGCTTTCCTGCCAAGAAGCAATTGTCTTCTGATTTTATGGCTACAGTCACCATCCACAGTGATTTTGGAGCCCAAGAAGAGGAAATCAGTCACTACTTCCACCTTTTCCCCTTCTATTTGCCATGATCTTAATTTTTAAAATATTTAGTCTTAAACTGGCTCTTTTACTCTCCTCCTTCACCCTCATCAAGAGGCT
This sequence comes from Bos grunniens, assembly GCF_055505025.1. Taxonomy (NCBI): domain Eukaryota; kingdom Metazoa; phylum Chordata; class Mammalia; order Artiodactyla; family Bovidae; genus Bos; species Bos grunniens. Next base: position 60,134,670 of record NC_141178.1, on the reverse strand, counting down.
CTTTAGTTCCTCTTTGCTTTTAGTCCCTTAAAATTGTAAAATTCTAGAATTAAGCCATCACTTTCCTTTTGGCCTAAAGATCATCTTCTAAGAGAAGACAGGTGTTTCTCAAAGCAAACTGTCTTGTTAAGACAAAATTTCCAAATATAGGATTTTCAGAAATCCTAATAAAAAGCTGAGAATGCTGCCCACTGGAATCCTGTTTACTCAGTTGGACTCGCCTTTATTGAGTCATCCCCATGACAGACACTCTCCTAGGAAAGGGTGTAGTCTTGTATTCATTTTATGGCTGCTAACAAAGGTTACATGTTATCCAGAGAAGTAGCTGAACAGATGGCTGAAGCTGAAGCTCCAACACTTTGGCCACCTGATTCAAAGAGCTGAATCATTGGAAAAGACCCTGATCCTGGGAAAGACTGAGGGCAAGAGGAGAAGCGGGTGACGGAGGATGAGTTGGTTGGATGGCATCAACAACTCAATGAACATGAATAAGAGCAAACTCTGGGAGATGGTGAAGGACACTGAAGCCTGGTGTGCTGCAGTCTGTGGGGTCACAAAGAGTCAGACACAACCGAGCAGCTGAACAACAACAACAAAGGGTACATGTTATCCAGAGAGGCAGGACATTGCAGCCAGGTCTGTGTTTCCTGGGGACTCACACTCCTCCTGCTGCCTGTGGGATTGTAAATGTGGGCAGGAGAGGAAATGAGAGCCTTTACGGAGAGTAGAATTTCCTGTGAGGCTACCTGCTGGGTCTGGCTCTGGATTGCCTCATATGTTGGGCCAGGACTGGAGGCAGCCATGGGAGCATCAAGTCCCAGGGATGTTTTACTTTCCAGCGTTGTAGAGTGGGGTCCGTATGACCAGTGCATTGGCAAGCTTGGGTCACCCACCTCACAGACATCTCCTCACTGTAACATGATGCTACCTGATTTTAGCATTTGGGCCCAGTTGATATCTTCACTAGACTTCCCAGGTGGCTTATTGGTAAGCCACCACCTCCTCTTGCCCCCCGGTAATGCAGAAGATGCAGGAGATGAGGGTTTGATCCCTGGGTGGGGAAGATCCCTTGGAGGAGGAAATGGCAACCCACTCCATTATTCTTGCCTGGGAAACCCTATGGACAGAGAAACCTGGTGGGCTACAGTCCATGGGGTTGGAAAGAGTTGGACATGACTGAGCGACTGAGCATGTATGTATGGTATCTTCACTGGGTAGACATTTTGGGACCTTTCTAGAAATCATTGCTAACTAGTCCCTTAGTAACATATACGGCAAAATCTGGTTTTTCTTTGAACCAGATTTTGGTCATTTCTAGCATTAAAAGGAAAATGTAGCTAACACATAGCAGTCAGTTGTTACTTCTCATTCATCTACAAACGTAAGTTGATGGTAGATGTCATCACGTTTTTAAAAAAGATGGACAGCCCCCACATTGATTCTTACTGAAATGAGTTTTTAAAAAGAGAAACTAGAAGCTTCCTCATATTAAATGAAAATGGACCAATTTAATAATTTAAGCAAGACTGAATGATGAATAACAATATTGTAATATTTTGTGTAAATGAGCCACCACTCTGTTTTCTAATGATTCTTATTTTCTAATTTAGAATTGCCACCATATCTACGAATTCTCACTCTCTGGTGTAGAATGAGAACATTTTATGGGTTTCTGTAAGTCTGTTTAAAACAGAAGGAAATGTATAATAGACTTTTTCCTTGAACACTCTCCTTCTGGGCAGGAAGTGGATAATGTCAACCAAGAAAGGGATCCTTGGAGGGAGGAAAACCTGCCAGTGTGACAAACATCTCCCTCCCGCCTTGCTGTGCTTTCTTCTTTAATATTTCTTACTTAAAACTCAACTGAAGATCAGCAGCCCTTTGATATCAGGGAGAAAGGGGTCAGACCGCGGCTTAAAGTGATTAGGGGGGACAAGGCAGCCTAAGCCCATCTTACTGTGATAAGAACTTCTGGAGTGTTTTCTTTTCAAAACAAAAGCAAGTCCCGTCTACAGGAGTGAAGGTTAGATAACTAACAGCCAAGCTCTGGGGCTCACTCGTTGGGTGTCTGTAGGTCAATTTCATCTGAATTTCTCCATCTTTATAATAACAACATTGAAATCTCTATTGTGCTAACTTGAGATAATTTATTGAAAATTTTCTTAAATTCTCAAAAAGTACTATCCACATCTAAGACAGTGGTACTCAAACCATCTTGATGAAAGTGCATTTCTGTTTTATCTGGTAACAACATGCATATTTGCAAAGCATTCTATATAAATTCAGGTCACTGAAAGCAGTGCCATATGGGAGGAGATGTTTGAGTATTTAGTTTGCATTTCTGTGCATTCTTAATTTTCATAAGTTTCTGTTCTTTTGTTGTTAAAAATATAACTCTTCTGGGACTTCCCTGGCTGTCCAGTGGTTAAGACTTTGCCACCCAATGCAGGGAATAGGAGTTCAATACCTGGTCAGGGAACTAAGATCCCACATGCCTTGGGGCAAAAAAAAAAACACCCCAAAACATAAAACAGACTAAGTATTGTAACAAATTCAATAAAGACTTTAAAAATGGTCCACATAAAAAATATTTTAAAAACCCCAACTATTCATTAAATAAATAATTATTGATTACTTATCATGTGGAGGGCTCTGTTATACAATTCATTGTGGGGCACATAAAAGTGATAAAACACTGTTTTTGTCTTCCCAGAACTGTGTACATTATCTGGAACCTTCCAATGTGAATCATTAAACTTATCTGTAGATGGCACAGGTGTCTTTCTTGAAATCATTCCTTGTGTGGTGAACAGAATTGCTCATCACTAGGATGTGGACAGATTTGCAATGTAACAGCTTTCATCAGATAATGTGTTTCTTAGAAAGGAAGTTCAAAAGAACCAATTCTGTTAGATTGCTGACCTTGACCTCCTGTGGCCAAAAATCCTGTTTCCCTGTGTTTTGAAAGGAAACACGTTTTGAGCAAAGCTCCCAATCCCAGATTCAGTGGTTTTCCTTAAAGAGAGACAACAATGGAATTCTGGGAGAGACCTGACCGAAGCGGATCCATCTGATCCCTCTCCGGAGAGAGCAGTGTTTGTTTACTCTGCTCAGAGAGCTATATTTCTATGCATGTTCTATTATTAGAGTCCTTTGAAGTAGAAAAGTCATATGTCATGGACCTCCTTGGGATTAAATACGCTAAGGCTGTTTATCTGATGTGTACGTAGAGTACATAGGAAAGGAGAAACACCTGTTTGTTGAAAATGGACTCTGAGGAATTAGGGAGCAAATGTTTGTAAGTTTTGATTCTCTGTATAGTGTCACACTTGTTTATCTTACATCACAGGCTGCTTTGCAGACAGATGGTTTTAAAGGGGAATAAAAACCAAGAAATGTAGATAGAAAGTTATGTGGTATCTAGAAATCGTGTTGGACTGGAAGGTAACCCAGGGGTAATTCCTGCCCTGATTATGTATGTTGTGAACTTCCAATGAGAGAAACCATAAGAAGTTGCTTTTGGAACATAGCTATTAACAAACTAAAACATTTCTTATTTCTTTGTTTTGATCATCACTTATTTATTTTTAAAGCTCTTGTAAAAATTAAAAACAGGAAAGCTTGAAATATTTTCTAATTGTTTTAGTCTTATCACAATATATCTTCAACTTTAAAACAATATTTACTTATTTATTTGGCTGTGCTGGGTCCTTGCGGCTTGCAGGGTTTTCAGTCGTGGCTTGTGTGATCTAGTTCCCTGACCAGGGATTGAACCTGGACCCCCTGCACTGGGAGTACAGAGTCTTAGCCACTGGACCACCAATGAAGTCCCTGTCTTAAACTTTTTTACACATAAATTTGTATCTCATTTTTAAAGGGCCTATGTACTATTTCCCTGTGTGAAAGTAAAAATCCATGTCCTTTATTGATAGATATTTAAATTATTTGGTTAAACTACAAAAAAGTCAAAGCCACAGTGAGCACTTGTGTTACATATACTTTTATTCATTCTCAAACATCTTACTGAAAGTAAAGTGCATGAAAAGAGAGGAAAGATGATATTTGTTCAAGATGATATTCTATTGAAGATTTGGGCTAATATTGTTTATAGTTATGGAATAAAACTTTGTATCAGGTAATGAGAGCCAACTGTACGGGTAAGTGCATTTTGGAATTGGTGAAGACAATCCATCTTGACTTCTGTCTACAGGAAGATGGCGTTGACAGTCTCTTCCCTGTTCCTCTTGCTAACTAAAAGCACCGAACATTTTATATAACATTAATGTTAGAAGACTCTGAAAGATGAAAAACAGAAACTAGACTGGCTAGGGACCTTGGGACCTGGGCTTTATTTTTTTCTCATGTATCCTAGATCAGGCATTAAGGATACTGGCAACCTGGAAATACAAATGGACCCTGACTAAAAAACCCTCAAGAAAAGTCTGCCATTTCTACACAAAGGACCAAGAAAAAGGAACCCTAACAGGAAAACTTTTAGCGAATATCTGCTCTACTGCAGCCAACACCCCAGAAAAAACTGTGGTCTTATCTCTCCCCCTGCAGCGCCCCCATCACCTCCATTGCCTTAACAGCAAAAGCCTGGACTTCCATCCTTGCCCTGCTATAACAAGGTGCCCTCACCCACCAGTGGGGCTTTAATGAGGGCTGAGTGGGGAGTTGGAATGTCTACATGTAATTAGACATCCCCCTGTAATGTCAGTGGAGACAGCATGGAGTGACTGGACTCACACCTCCTCTGCTGTTGGACTGGTGTCAGAGGAAGTTACAGAGTCAGGGCTCTCACTGCTGCTAAGTTTAAAGAGGCTGCTCTCCACATGCGAATGCAGACCATGGTGGGAGCAGTCATGAAGAGCCTTCCCCCAGCATCAAAAGAAGACAAATAGAAAACCCTGTATTAATGAGTAGCACTTTCCTTCCTCCACCAGAATGGTTTCAGAAGAGATCTTCCAAAGCATAAGATTTAAATAAGATCCATTCTATAAAATAATACCCCATATGTCCAAAGTTCAACTGACTATTGCTCATTATAGCAAGGATCAGGAAAATCTCAACTAGAATTAAAAAAAGGCTGCCAAGGAAAGCCAAAGATGAGATGTTACACATATTAGATTTATCTAACAAGATTTCTAAAGCAGCCATAATATAATACATTTCAGTAAGCAATTACAAAGATACTTGAAATAAGTGGGGAAAAAAGGAGAAAGTCTCAGCAAAGAAATATGAAGTCTTAGAAAAGAAAGAGAAGATATAAAAGAGAACCAAATGTGAATTTTGAAACTGAGAAACATAATAACCAAACAACGAGAAAAACGACCAACCAACCAAATAAACCAAAATCCAACTGAATGGATGGGCTCAACAGCAGAATGGGGAATACAGGTGAAGGAATATATAAATCTGAAGAGGGACTGATAGAAATTATTTCATCTTAATAACAAAATGCTGAAAAATGAGTAGTGCTTCAGTGGCATGTGGATCTGTTATAAAAACCTAATATTCATGTCATCAAAGTCCCAAAGGGAGAGGAGAAACCAGGTGGGGTTGAAACAGTGAAATAATGGCTGAAAAGCCCCCAAATTTGGCAAGGGACATAAACCTACAATTAGAGGGGCTGAGAAATCCGCAAATAGGATAAAGTGAAACATTTCTGTGCCAAGACGGATCGTAGTCAAACTTCTGAAAATTAAAGAAAGAAAACTTGAAAGCAGGCAGAGAGAAAACTGTACTACCTATAGGGGAAAAAGCAAGCCAAATGGGTTCCTCATGAGAAATAATGAAGGCCAAAAAGAAGTATCAGCATTCTCAAGAGCTGAGAGAAAAGAACTCCTAACCCAGAACACTACCTCCAGGGAAAATATTCTTCAGGAATGAAGAGAAGAATACAGAAAAAACCACTGTGCCCCAGACTGGAGAGACAGACATATGAATACAGCGTGTTCTGGCTTCTTGGAACAGAGACTTCAGAGATGGGGAGAGAAGTGCTGATTTGTAATTGACAAATTGCAAGAGGCTCTAGCTGATCATTCTGAGGGTCAAAAACTTCAAAGAGACCCACAATTCTGTGAGATTTACCTTTAGGAGCTTGATTCCTACGGTACCAGAGAAAAATCCTCTCATGCTTCCAGCAAGGAAAGGGGAAGAGGAACTATTCTGAAACAGAGCAAAGCATTCTGATTTCTTTCTTTCTTTCTGTAGATGGTATGGCAATATTATTAAGGATCCGATAAATTCAACAGAAATTGTTAAACTATTGAGAGAATAAGTTGGCTATATGTAAGATAAAATACAGAATAAATATTATTTTCCTTTTTATTTGTGTTGAACAATTAGAAACTGAAATGAGAAAAATCATATTCAAGATACTATCAAAATTAGTCTGTAAAACACCTGAGAAGTATTTAATAAAAGAATTATATATTTTTATTAAAGAAATAAAATAGGACTAAAATAAGTAGACATATCATAATTTCTAAGAGTATGCAGATGCTGTTTCTCCTCAAATCAATGTAAAATTATAACACAAATCGTAATAATCTGAGGAATTATTCTGGGAAATAAATTGATTCTAAAATTTATGTGGAAGAATAAGTTTGAAAAAGAAGAATTGTGAGGAGGAACTTGCTAAGATATTAAAATACACTTGTAATTATTTAAATGAAAAGAGTTAGGCAATCATACAAAAGTGGATAAATATATCACATTCCAGCTAAAGCAGGAACAGACACGTTTGTACAGGTGGGTTTAACACTATGATAATGAAAGCATTTTGAAGAAAATAAAGTCGCTCCCACACTGCACACTTATAAATGTTTTAGGGACTTCCCTGGTGGTCCAGTGGTTATGACTCTGCACGCTCAGTGGAGGGGGCCCAGTTCGATCCCAGGTCAGGGAACTAGCTGCTGCACACTGCAGCTAAAGACCCCACATGCCACAATTAAGACCTGGTGTAGTGCCTGCCCCCCACCAAAAAAAAGGGTGTAGTATGAATTGACCCTCTAAATGTAGAAGAAAAATTTATACTGTACTGTTACATTAAGGTAACTGTATTTCGTAGCAAAAATATCTTAGGGTTACAGTAGCCTAATGCTCTACTGTTAATACAGGAGAGCATCTTGATTGTGCAGAGTCTGAGTTTGGGATTCTTCAGGGCACCCCTTCCAGGTGATAATTCAGCTACTGAGGTTGAGGCTGCTCCATCTTCTAAGCAATTTGAAATATGTGGTTTTCAGCTATGCTACTGGAGGAGAAGAGAGAGCTGGAGGGTTGAACAGAGGTGCCCATGGTCAGGGATCACAATGACAAAGAAATGAGTCGCTTCTGCCCACTTCCTATTGGCTAGAACTAGTCATATACCAAGAACCTAATTCTAAAATGTGCTGAAGCCCATGGAAATGTAGTCAGTATTAAATATGTCCATCCATAAATACAGATACATATATTAATACCTCAGGGCTGGGAGAACATTTCTTTTGACTGTCTGGAAAAGAAAAAGCAATAAAAGAAAAAATCAATTTGACTCCAAACAAGTTTTAAGGCATTAAACAGTGAAAGATGCCAAAAACAAGCTCAAAAGGCAAGCAACAGATTGAGAGAAGATATTTGCCACACATATAAATGGCAACATGTTAAAATTCCTGCTGTGCAGTTTCTATGAAGAAAAAATGACAAACCAATTAGAGAAGATAGCAAAGGATATTAAAAATTAAAAAATGCACATGGTCGGACACATATGTACAAAGAAGTACACTGTGGTATTGTTGGAAATGGCATAAAAATGAAAATAATTTAATTTTCAGTTGGAATCTGACTGAACTACATATGGCGTGTCTATATATTAGAATACCATGTGGTCATTAAAAAAGAACAGAGTTGATCTCTATGTTGATATGAACAGCCCTTGATAAATAAGGAGAAAAAAAGAGGTCTAGATCACTATGGGAAATATGATTATAATTTGAGGAAAGTTAAATTTAATTGAAATGTTAATAATATAGATGATTGATAAATAATATAGATAAATAGATAATAATGCAATGCGTGTTAGTCACTCAGTCATGTCTAACCTTTTCGATCCCATGACTCTAGCCCACCAGGCTCCTCTGTCCATGGAATTCTCCAGGCAAGAATACTGGAGTGGGTTGCCATCCCCTTCTCCAGGGGATCTTCCTGACTGGATCTCCTCCACTGAAGGCAGATTCTTTACTGTTTGAAGCTCCAGGGAAGCCCAATAATATAATATAACAGAAGAATATGATAAAAATAAGCGCCAAACTGTTAACTTTTTTTTCTGAAAAGCCAAGGAGAGGACATTCCCTCTAATTCATATAGTTTTCTAAGTGGTAGCTGATTTTTTGAGTCTTTCTGCATTGTTTAAATAAAAATCCATCAGTAATATTAATTCATTCATTTATTCCTCCACTCATGTACCTGTTCATCCATCTATCCCTATACCCATCACTCCATTCATTTGTTTTATGGTAGCCAAGCAACAGGTAATAAGGACCAATTCTTAGACGTTGTGTTTGCCATGAGTATTGCAATTAACACTGGGTTGAGCTCAGCCCGGAATGAGGAGGATGCCCAAATGTTGTTTCCTCTTTCTTGATGGTTGATTTAAAAACAATCCAAGAAAACAAGAAGAGTCTGGCCCTGGTCTTCTTGAGCACACCATCTGGAATGGCTTCCCTCCTCTCTAACCTTTGTCTGCCCTGTGGATGACACATTCGTGGGGAACATCCTTTATAGTAGGAAATGGAGGTCAATAAAATTTGCACCAGGCTTTCCAATTTAGTATCATCCCAGTCAGGACATCCCAAAATAAAGTGTGTTTCAAAAATAGATCTAGGAGGAGAAAAAGCCAGGATTGAAAACAAACAATTAATCCTCTTCTGTCACTGATTCTGTGAGAAAACCAGATTCCAAAAAAAAAAAAAAAAATCAGTTTCTTGTTCAGGTGCAATGATTTTGCTTGTTAGAAAAAAAACGTAAGAACAAAAATAGTGCAGTGAGTTTAGCGTTGTAAACCATCCTATAGAAGAAAACAGGAAGTTGTTTAACGGAAGAGAGTAACTGACCTCAGAACCTGAGACGTAAACGGCCCCTTTGTATCTGCAAAGTGTACTGATGCTTTATTGATCAAAGTTGAATTGTACACCATATGTTCTTTTGTGGTGACCCGTCAGTTTATCAACAAAGTGAAGAGGTGGAGCATCCACAGCGTGGAATGATAAGGCATTCCAGCTGTTACACAGGAGAGGGAAACTCACCTGTCTCTATTCCAATATGTGTACTTCCACATACACATATTTTTGTGAGTGTATGCATGTGTGCATGAGATTTTGTACTCTATGGATCTTTTTTATAAATTGAAGTATAGTTGATTTATAATGCTGTGTTAGTCTCAGGTGTACAACAAAGTGATTCAGTTATTTATATATATACATTTATATATAATATATTATTTATATATAAGTACATATATTTTATATATTTTTATTATATATAAAAATTATATAGATATGCACATGCTTCCCTGGTAGCTCAGCTGGTAAAGAACCCACTTGCAGTGCAGGATTGATTCCTGGGTCGGGAAGATCCCCTGGAGAAGAGATAGGCTACCCATTCCAGTATTTATGGACTTCCCTGGTGGATCAGACAGTAAAGAGTCTGCCTGCAATGAGAGAGATCTGGGTTCGATTTCCTGGGTTGGGAAGATCCCCTAGAGGAGGGTATGGCAACCCATTCCAGTATGCTTGCCTGGAGAATCCCCATGGACAGAGGAGCCTGGAGGGCTACTGTCCATGGGGTTGCAAAGAGTTGGACATGACTGAATGACTAAACACAACACAGCACACACACATATATATAACATACACATATATGTGTGTTCAGTTGCTCAGTTGTGTCTGACTCTGTGACCCCATGGACTGTAACCCACAAGTTTCCTCTGTCCCTGGAAGTTTTTAGGCAAGAATACTGGAGTGGGTTGCCATTTCCTACTCTAGGGGATCTTCCTGACCCAGGGATTGAACCTGTGTCACTTATGTCTCCTGCACTGGCAGGCAGGTTCTTTACCACCAGCACCACCCGGGGAAGCCTGTATACATACATATATATGTAATACACAGATACACTTTTACAGATTCTTTTCCCTTATAGGTTATTACAAAAGAGTGAGTATAGTTTCCTGTGTTGTTAGTGCGAGGACTGTTAGTCCTCGATTTGACATACAGTAGGAGAAGGCAGTGGCAACCCACTCTAGGACTCTTGCCTGGAAAATGCCATGGATGAAGGAGCCTGGTGGGCTGCGGTCCACGAAGTTGCAAAGAGTCGGACACGACTGAACGACTTCACTTTCATTTTTCACTTTCATGCATTGGAGAAGGAAATGGCAACCCACTCCAGTGTTCTTATCTGGAGAATCCCAGGGACGGGGAACCTGGTGGGCTGCCTGCCGTCTATGGGGTCACACAGAGTCGGACTCGAATGAAGTGACTTAGCAGCAGCAGCAGCGGCAGTAGCAGCAGCAGTGTGTATATATGTTAATCCTAAACTCTTAATTTATCCCTCCTTTCCCTTTCCCTTTTGGTAACCATAAGTTGTTTCCTAGTTTGTGGGTCTATTTTTGTATTGTAAATAAGTTCAATAGTATTTAAAAAAAAAAAAAAGATTCCACATATAAGTGGTATCATATGGCTTTTGTTTTTTTCTCTTTGACTTACTTCACTTGGTATAAACATCTCTAGCCCATCCATATTGTTGCAAATAGCATTATTTCATTCTTTTTTATGGCTGAGTAATATTCTATTGTGTGTATGTGTATATGTATACATATATATACACAAACACACACACACACATGTAGATACCACACCTTCTTTATCCATTCCCCTGTCAGTGGACATTTAGTTTGCTTTCATGTCTTGACTATTGTAAATAGTCCGACTCTTCGCAACCCCAGGGACTGCAGCCTATTGTAAATAGTGTGGCAGTGAACATTGGGGTGTATTGTCCTGTAGGGATCTTTAATAGATTTTATGTGAAACTGGACAGACATCCCAAACCAACTTGAATTTTTTCCCTTGTTATAATCTTTAAAAGAATAGCTTCATTTTAGAAATAAATGTTTTTTTTTCTATTTTTCAGACTATTGGGGAATAGTCTGAAAAATAGCCTTGAAAGGGAGAGAAATATTCCTTCCTAATATTCCATACAGTTGGTTCTTCTTATAGTGCTAATGTGGGAAAATATCCACCTAGAGCAGTTTCCTGTCCAAGAGCTTGTCTCGATGCCAAGAAAAACTGTCACTCTTAAACATTCTCCCCATGTAACAAAGAGAATTGGATTATCTTAAGTCCATACCCTGAAAATGCAGGCAAAATTTCTCCTTACATGAAGCAAAGGTGAGTCTCCGGGAAGTAGGTAGGAGAGGTTTTATTTTTATTCATTTTCCAGGTGAAGAAAGGAATACTCCCTGAGATTTTGAAACTCATTCAAGATAGCGCTGGTCAGTAGCAAAGCTGATCTCAAACCAGATAACACCAGTCCTCAAACTCTGGCCAAATGCGCTCTTGATGTATGATCCAAAAAGTTTATTTATAAGATCTGCTGACCTCTGTCCTTTGTGATCTTGGCTGTCTGGAGTAACAGACTCAGCCTGAGCTCACATAGACTGCAGGACAGTGATTCCAGGATTGAGGAGGCAGGATCCTTGGAAGAGAAGAGGCTGTTTTTGTTAGTTGTTGTTTTCCTGGGGTCGACCCCTGTCATCACTTTCAAATACACAGAGGCTATTTCCTCTAAGCTGGTCCCTGAGAAGGACCTTTTTTTCTTTCCACCCTGTTTCTCGGGGGCTGTAGGCAAAGCCTCAGCCGGAGGGGAAAGGGAGCGAACATCCCAGAGGACCTGCCCTGTCCAAGGAGAGAAAGCCGAGCAGATGGCAGCTGACACGTAGAGGGCACGTTGGAGGAACCCTGGCCCTGAGCAGGCTTCCTGAGCCGCGATCTGGGGTCCCTCCCTTGCAGAGCAGCCCAGAGGAGTCTGATGAGTTGGCCGAGAACCAGTGGGCTGGTCGCCAAAGGGCAGTAAATCAAAGTGAAAAAGAGGTGATACTTTAAAAGCAAATAACACTTTTGTTTGTTTGTTTTAAAGAGCAGAGAAATAAGTTTTTCTAATGGTCAAAGGGTAGGAGATATAAAACAACACTGCCGTGGAATAATTCAAAGTGATTTCTTTGTAAAAGTCCTTTTCTGTAATGAGCATGCACTAGGATTATGAAACAAGATTCTCAACGTTTCTCTAGACGAGGATGTGATTTTTACCTGGAAACTGGTGATCCAGTGTTCATGAGGTTTTCCCCACATTAAAATAAACAGAATACTATAGTTCATAATGTCCACACAGGTGTTAAAATCTCTGTAAAATTACTAGAGCCAAAAATCTTTCTTTTTTAATCTTCATTCAAGTTCTGTTTCTTCTGTCCTTGATGAGTTTTTTTCACTTGGACACTCAAATTTGGAAAAATGCTTCTAAATTCTCACCTCCTGCCATCAGCTGAGGATGGATTTGCAATCAGAAGACTCTAGGGGAAATTAAAACTGGGTCTCAAGAAATAAGATCTCAGGACTGTGGATCTGGGGGTGTGATTCCACAGAACCTAGGTGATACCTAGGTATTGACTTGTTTATTGTGATCGTTCCTTTAATAGATTTTATTTATAAGTAGAAAATGTTTCCAGAATATAAAAAATATGTATAAAGAATAATATCATGAATACTCAGACACTGGTCACCTTGACTAAGAAATAAGTCAACTCTAATTATAAGGGAACGATTTGCTGTGTTTTTCAGTCGCTAAGTCATGTCTGACTATCTGAGACCTCCTTGTCTCTCACTTTTCCTCCAAGGAGCAAAGGTTTTTTAATTTCATAGCTGCAGTCACCATCTGCAGTGATTCTGGAGCCCAAAACAATAAAGTCTACCACTGTTTCCATTATTTCCCCATCTATTTGCCATGAAGTGATTGGACCAGATGCATGATCTTCGTTTTCTGAATGTTGAGCTTTAAGCCAACTTTTTCACTCTCCTCTTTCACTTTCATCAAGAGGCTCTTTAGTTCCTCTTCACTTTCTGCCATAAGGGTGGTGTCATCTGCATATCTGAGGTTATTAATATCTCTCCTGGCAATCTTGATTCCAGCTTGTGCTTCATGCAGCCTGGCATTTCGCCTGATTTACTCTGCACATAAGTTAAATAAGCAGGGTGACAATATACAGCCTTGACGTACTCCTTTTTCTATTAGGAACAAGTCTGTTGTTCCATGTCCAGTTTTAACTGTTGCTTCTTGACCTGCATACAGATTTCTCAGGAGTGAGGTAAGGTGGTCTGGTATTCCCATCTCTTGAAGAATTTTCTACAGTTTGTTGTGTCAAAGGCAGAAGTAGATTTTTTTCTGGAATTCTCTTGCTTTTTCAGTGATCCCTCAGATGCTGGCAATTTGATATCTGATTCCTCTGCTTTTTCTAAATCCAGCTTGAACATGTGGAAGTTCACGGTTAATGTACTGTTGAAGACTGGCTTGGAGAATTTTGAGCATTACTTTGCTAGGGTGTGAGATAAGTACAATTGTGTGATAGTTTGAACATTCTTTGGCATTGCCTTTCTTCGGGATTGGAATGAAAACTGACCTTTTCCAGTCCTTTGATCACCGCTGAGTTTTCCAAATTTGCTGGCATATTGAGTGCAGCACTTTCACAGTATCATCTTTTAGGATTTGAAATAGCTCAGGTGAAATTTCATCACCTCCACTAGCTTTGTTCATAGTGATGCTTCCTAAGGCCCACTTGACTTCACATTCCAGGATGTCTGGCTGTAGGTGAGTGATCACACCATCGTGGTTATCTGGGTCATGAAGATCTTTTTTGTATAGTTCTTCTGTGTATTCTTGCCACCTCTTCTTAATATCTTTTGCTTCTATTAGGTCCATATCATTTCTGTCCTTTATTGTGCCCATCTTTGTATGAAATGTTCCCTTGGTATCTCTAATGTTTCTGAAGAGATCTCTAGTCCTTCACATTCTATTCTCATTCTGTTCTTCCAAGAATCCTTGGAAGAAAAATTATGACCAACCTAGACAGCATATTAAAAAGCAGAGACATTACTTTGCCAACAAAGGTCCATCTAGTCAATGCTATGGTTTTTTCCAGTGGTCATGTATGGATGTGAGAGTTGGACTATAAAGAAAGCTGAGTGCCGAAGAATTGATGCTTTTGAACTGTGGTGTTGGAGAAGACTCTTGAGAGTCCCTTGGACTGCAAGGAGATCCAACCAGTCCATCCTAAAGGAAATCAGTCCTGGATATTCACTGGAAGGACTGATGCTGAAGCTGAAACTCCAATACATTGGCCACCTGATATGAAGAACTGACTCATTTGAAAAGACCTTGATGCTGGGAAAGATTGAAGGCAGGAGGAAACAGGGACAAGAGAGGATGAGATGGTTGGATGGCATCACTGACTCAATGGACATGAGTTTGAGTAAGCTCTGGGAGTTGGTGATGGACAGGGAAGCCTGGCGTCCTGCAGTCCATGGGGTCGCAAAGAATTGGACATGACTGAGCAACTGAACTGAACCGTCTCTTGCTATCTACAGGAGTTTGCCCAAATTCATGTCCATTGAGTCAGTGATGATGCTATCCAAGCAAGGGAAAGATGCAAAGTCATCAAAGCATAAATTGAAAACAATATACGATGGAGTGAAAAGAACACTAATTTTACTGTTCTTTAAAATTTACCATGAATCAAGGTAAATTGGAAGTGGCCAAATAGGAGATGGCAAGAATGAACACTGATATTTTAGTAATCAGTGAACTAAAATGAACTGGAATGGGCGAATTTAATTCAGATGACCATTACATCTATTATTGTGGGCAAGAATCCCTTAGAAGAAATGGAGTAGCCCTCAGTCAACAAAAGACTCAGAAATGCAGTACTTGGGCTCAATCTCAAAAACAAAAGAATGATCTCTGTTCATTTCCAAGGCAAACCGTTCAGTATTACAGTAATCCAAGTCTATGCCCCAACTACTAATCCTGAAGAAGCTGAAGTTGAATGGTTCTATGAAGACCTACAAGACCTTAAGAACTGACACCAAAAAAAGATGTCCTTTTCATCATAGGGAACTGGAACGCAGAAGTAGGAAGTCAAGAGATACCTGGAGTAACAGGCCAGTTTGGCTTTGAAATACAAAATGAAGCAGGGCAAAGGCTAAGAGAGTTTTGCCAGGAGAACACACTCGTCATAGCAAACACCTTCTTCCAACAACACAAGATACAACTCTACACACGGACATCACCAGATGGTCAATACTTAAATCAGATTGATTATATTCTTTGCAGCTGAAGATGGAGAAGCCTATGCAGTCAGCAAAAACAAGACCAGGAGCTCACTGTGGCTCAGATCATGAACTTCTAATTGCAAAATTCAGGCTCAAATTGAAGAAAGTAGGGAAAACCACTAGATTATTCAGGTATGACCTAAATCAAATCCCTTATGAATATACAGTGGAAGTAACAAATAGATTCAAGGGATTAGATCTGTAGATAGAGTGCCTGAAGAACTATGGATGGAGATTCATAAAATTGTACAGGAGCCAGTGATCAAAACCATCCCCAAGAAGAAGAAATGCATGCAAAAAGGCAAAATGGTTATCTGAGGAGGCCTTACAAATAGCTGAGAAAAGAGGAGAAGCAAAAGGCAAAGGAGAAAAGGAAAGATATATCCATCTGAATGCAGAGTTCCAAAAAATAGCAAGGAGAGATAAGAAAGCCTTCCTCAGCAATCAATGCAAAGAAATAGAGGAAAACAATAGAATGGGAAAGACTAGAGATCTCTTCAGAAACCTTAGAGATACCAAGGGAAAATTTCATGCAAAGATGGGCTCGATAAAGCACAGAATCGGTATGGACCTAACAGAAGCAGAAGATATTAAGAAGAGGTGGCAAGAATACACAGAAGAACTATACAAAAAAGATCTTCATGACCCAGATAACCACGATGGTGTGATCACCCACCTACAGCCAGACATCCTGGAGTGCAAAGTCAAGTGGGCCTTAGGAAGCATCACTATGAACAAAGCTAGTGGAGGTGATGAAATTCCATCTGAGCTATTTCAAATCCTAAAAGATGATGGTGTGAAAGTGCTGCACTCAGTATGCCAGCAAATTTGGAAAACTCAGCAGTGGCCAAAGGACTGGAAAAGGTCAGTTTTCATTCCAATCCCAAAGAAAGGCAATGCCAAAGACTGTTCAGACTATCACACAGCTACAACTTATCTTACACCCTAGCAAAGTAATGCTCAAAATTGCAAAGTAATGCTCAAACTAATGCTCAGAATTGCAAAGTAATGCTCAAAGTTCTCCAAGCTAGGCTTCAACAGTATATGAACTGAGAACTTCCAGATTTTCAAGTTGGATTTAGAAAAGGCAGAGGAACCGGCGATCCACTTGCCAACATCCTTTGGATCATAGAAAAAGTAAGAGAATTCCACAAAAATATCTACTTCTGCTTCGCTGACTATGCAGAAGCCTTTGACTGTGCAGATCACAACAAACTGGAAAATTCTTCAAGAGATGGGAATACCATACCACATTACCTGCCTCCTGAGAAATCTGTATGCAGGTCAAGAAGCAACAGTTAGAACCAGACATGGAACAGCAACTGGTTCCGTTTTGGGAAAGGAGTATTTTAAGGCTGTATATTGTCACTCTGCTTATTTAACTTCATGCAGAGTACATCATGCAAAATGCTGGCCTGGATGAAACACAAGCTGGAATCGTGATTGCCGGGAGAAATGTCAATAACCTCAGATGTGCAGATGACACCACCCTTATGGCAGAAAGTGAAGAGGGACTAAACAGCTTCTTGATGAAGGTGAAAGAGGAGAGTGAAAAGCTGGCTTAAAACTCAACATTCAGAAAACTAAGATCATGGCATCTGGTCCCATCACTTCATGGCAAATAGATGGGGAAACAATGGAAACAGTGAGAGACCTTATTTTCTTGAATTCCAAAGTCACTGCAGTTGGTGACTGCAGCCATAAAATTAAAAGACACTTGCTCCTTGGAAGAAAAGCTATGACCAACCTAGACAGTATGTTAAAAAGCAGAGACATTACTTTGCCAACAAAGGTCCATCTAGACAAAGCTATGGTTTTTCCAGTAGTTACGTATGGATGTGAGAGTTGGACCATAAAGAAAGCTGAGTACCAAAGAACTGATGCTTTTGAACTGTGGTGTTGGAGAAGATTCTTGAGAGTTGCTTGGACTGCAAGGAGATCCAATCAGAAAATCCTCAAGGAAATTAGTCCTAAATATTCATTGGAAGGACTGATGCTGAAGCTGAAGCTCCAATATCTTGGCCACCTGATGCAAAGACCTGATTCATTTGAAAGACCCTGATACTGGGAAAGACTGAAGGCAGGAGGAGACAGGAGGACAGAAGATGAGATGGTTGGATGGCATCACTGACTTGATGGACATGAGTTTGAGCAAGCTCTGGGAATTGGTGACAGACAGGGAGACCTGGCATGCTGCAGTCCATGGAGTTGCAAAGAGTTGGACACGACTGAATGAATGAATTGAACTGAACTGACTAAAACTCACTAGCAACATTTATTGAGCTCCTGTTTGTGCCAGACACGGAGGTTTCAGAGATGAAGGATTCCCTTGCTGATCCAGATATGATGGGAGACTCATACGAATGAAAGAAAAATATCACAACATAATAAAGTCCAGGAAGGGCTCTGGCAGGTATGTGCTCTGAGAACTAAGGGACCACAGGGAAAGAGACTTACTGAGAGCAAAGGTGGGGATGGGGCTGAGTGGTCAGTAAAGTTGGCCCAGGAGAGTGATTCTGGAGCTGAGTCTGGATGGGGAGAGTTGAGCCCGTACCCAGGAGGAAAGGTGTGCCTGGCGGGGAAGCAGCACCTGCAGGCTCTGAGGTTCCTGGGAGCACTTGCTGGTATGCAGAGCAACTTCTGGGACCAAAGTGGGCTGGAGTGGGCAGTGCTAAGAGCTGGACTTTTCAGGAGGGGCTTCAGACCATCCCAGCTGCATGCTAGTTCACATCCTCTGTTCAGAGATAAGGTGGGGCTCTTACTTGGGAGTGTCCAAGGAGGGCTTCACAGCTTCTGTGAACCCTTTGAAATTATATGCAATGTGGTTTCCAGGTGGCTCAGATGGTAAAGATTCTGCCTGCAGCGCAAGAGACCGGGTTCGATCCCTGGGTCAGGAAAATCCTCTGGAGAAGGGAATGGCTACCCATGCCAGTATTCTTGCCTGAGAAATCCCACGGACAGAGGATCCTTGTGGGCTGCAGTCCCTGTGGTCGCAAAGAGTCGGACATGACTGAGTGGCTAACACTTTCTCCTACTTAGCAGCATTATCAGCCTCTGGCTGCTAGATGACAGTATCACTCCCAGTGGAAAGCTCCAAATACCCCAGCATCACTAAACAGGGGTGGGGGTGGGGTGGGGCACTGTTCCAGTGGTTTGCAGCCCTGATAGGTACATATTAAAATTGTCTGGGGAGCTTCAGAAGCTATCAATGCCTGGTCTCACCCTGAATGATTGCATTCTAATCTCTGGTGGGGCCGGGGAGGATGTCCACAGCTTTTGGAAAAAACCCGATGTTCAACCAGCCCTTAGGTTTGAGGCTGCCACACCTGGCCAGGTGTAGGGCTCTTCCTTGTGTGAAGAGCGAGGAGGTGGAGGGAGGGGTCAAGATAAGATTCCAGATTTAAATGTTGATGAACTTGACATGCCTGGAGGTCATTTAGATGAAGATGTTCACTTCCATTTCTTGGTCACTGACAAACCGTGTGTCCTTGGACCAATTACATATATTTCCCAGTTTTTATTTTCCTTATCCATCAACTCTGATGATATCTACTCTAAAGAGTCTATAAAAGGCAGAATACATTAATGGATGTAGAAGAAAGTAAAAACCACCTCATGCATACACATCCTGTCAGTTTGGGATGTGCTTAGTCACTCAGTTGTGTCTACTCTTTGTGACACCGTGGACTGTAGCCCGCCAGGCTCCCTTGCCCATGCGATTCTCCAGGTAAGAATACTAGAGTGGGTTGCCATTCCCTTCTCCAGGGGATCTTCACAACCCAAGGATCAAACCTAGGTCTCCCATGTTGCAGGTGAATTCTTTACCATCTGAGCCACCAGGGAAGCCCCCCAGATTGGGATATACCTTCAGAATTCTATTTGGAAAAAATATGGGACATTTTATAAGAGCAAGGAGTGATTTTTGGGGGGGGGAGCGGAGTGGGAAAAGAACGACAAATACAAAAAGCACAAATTGTAATAGACAAATTCAAGTAAATTAAAATTTAAAATTTCAGGACATCAAAAGCCTTCATCAGCAATGTTAAAAGACAAACTAAAAACTGGAAAAATATTTGTACAAATTGACAGATTAAAAAAATATGCAATAAATTCCTAAAAATCAAAAAAAAGAAAGACAAAACAACCCAAGAGAAAATAGGCAGCAGATGTAAATAAGAAAGACAAGAAAAAGGAGTCGGAATGGCTAATAAAACCTAATACAAGAGTCTCACCCCCGCCCCCCCAACACTACCAGTTTTTAGGCAATAAATGCCATTGCAAGTGTAGTGTATACTATTTCTCATCTACCAGATGGGCAAACTGAATTATAAGGCAAAAGAGACTCAGGCTGCTGCTGGGGGTATCAACTGGTACTACTACTTTCTGGGCAATTTGATAATATTTAATAAAATTTAGAATGTCCAATCATCTATAGGTATACTGTTATGAAAATGAACTCTAGCTCTAAGTATTAACATGGGTAGATACCAAAGGTGATGTTAGGCAAGATGGTAAGTCACAGAAACATGCAGAGTCTCCTGTTTATTTAAAGTGTAGAAAATACAAAACAATTATATTTTACTGCCAATCATCTACATTCTTGCTTTAAAAGAAATGCATGCAGGGGAGTATTTAAAACCAAACTGAGGATATTGGCTCTCTGCAGGGTGGGAGAGGAATGAGATTGGGAGTGACACAGGCTGGAGAAATTGAATAATTTGCCCTCGTGTCAAACCATCCTGGAGTGTGGGCCAGCGCATGTGCTCTTAAGCTCTGCATCCCTTTGTGCATCCAGTTTTTAAGCTCTGTATCTCTTTGTTGCAGCCTTCTTTTAAGCTCTTATCCCCATATTTGAAAGAAGAACTTTTTCTGAAGGAGCTGTTGTGCTCAATCTGTTTACAAAGATTTAATTGGGGGAAACGATTGGTTTTGCCAAATAATCTTTTCAATTTCCTGACTTAATTTTTAAATATTTAAATATTAAAAATATTTCAGGCACAGCATATCAGTGGGCTTCCCTGATAGTTCAGTTGGTAAAGAATCCACCTACAATGCTGCTGCTGCTGCTGCTAAGTCGCTTCAGTCGTGTCCGACTCTGTGCGACCCCATAGACGGAAGCCCACCAGGCTCCCCCGTCCCTGGGATTCTCCAGGCAAGAACACTGGAGTGGGTTGCCATTTCCTTCTCCAAACCTACAATGCAGGAGACGCCAGTTTGATTCCTGGGTCAGGAAGAGCCACTGGAGAAGGGATAGGCTACCCACTGCAGTATTTTTGGGCTTCCCTTGTGGCTCCAAAATCACTACAGATGGTGACTGCAGCCATGAAATTAAAAGACGCTTACTCCTTGGAAGGAAAGTTATGACCAACCTAGATAGCATATTCAAAAGCAGAGACATTACTTTGCCAACAAAGGTTCATCTAGTCAAGGCTATGGTTTTTCCTGTGGTCATGTACAGATGTGACAGTTGGACTGTGAAGAAGGCTGAGCGCCGAAGAATTGATGCTTTTGAACTGTGGTGTTGGAGAAGACTCTTGAGAGTCCCTTGGACTGCAAGGAGATCCAACCAGTCCATTCTGAAGGAGATCAGCCCTGGGATTTCTTCGGAAGGAAAGATGCTAAAGCTGAAACTCCAGTACTTTGGCCACCTCATGTGAAGAGTTGACTCATTGGAAAAGACTCTGATGCTGGGAGGGATTGGGGGTAGGAGGAGAAGGGGATGACAGAGGATGAGATGGCTGGATGGCATCACTGACTCGATGGACGTGACTCTGAGTGAACTCTGGGAGTTGGTGATGGACAGGGAGGCCTGGCGTGCTGGGATTCATGGGGTCACAAAGAGTCGGACACGACTGAGCAACTGATCTGATCTGATCTGTGGCTTAGCTGGTAAAGAATCTGCCAGCAATGCGGCAGACCTGGGTTCGATCCCTGGGTTGGGAAAATCCCCTGGAGAAGGGAAAGGCTACCTACTCCCGTATTCTGGCCTGGAGAATTCCACGGACCGTATGGGGTGGCATACATGGGGTGGCAAAGAGTCGGACACGACTGAGCGACTTTTACTTTCAGCCTATCAGTACCAGCACAGGTTATAACTGTGAAACTACTACATTTTTTAAACCTGTATTTAATGTATAACATATTGACAAAGACATAATTTCTCTGTCATTGAAGATCAAAGAGTTAGTTCAATTATATTTCTTAATTCTTAAAAAATCATCTATTCTTTTTTTATACCCAGTTTTTTCCCTCTATTCTTACAAAACTCTAATTATAGACTGCATTGTGTAAGCTTTGCAAACATTTCTTTATACTGGAGGGAGTATAATCTTCAGTCTGAGCCCATGGTATTTTATTTTTTTTTTTGGTTCCCCAAGTGTTGGAAACAGGAACCAACATTGACGTGGAGCTTCACTATTTTGAAAATCTTCTTACATGTGTTCTAGTCCTGGAGCCCAAAGACTCTTTAGGGTCAACTGGTGCATAGAGTTACTTTCATCAGTTTGCAGAGACCATAATGCAGGGGTTTTAAGCGATTTACTCTGAGACCCATTGATCCTGTTGGTCAGAATTCCATGTTCAAACAGATGCACTGAAATAGCAACTTTAGGACAGATCTCACAGGAGAACCCAGGGAGCTGGGACATAATATTACATTGTTGTGCTCAGCCACTAAATTGGGGGCCCGATAAATTGGGGGTATTCAGTTACAAAGAACAGAAATGGCAAACTGGGGTTTGCTGACCTGAGCAATCTCAGTGGATCAGCTGGGATGGAACGGAATGAGGTGTGGATGCAATGGGTAAGGGACGAAGCCAGGACTGTGGACCACTCTCTACAGAGCCAAGGTATGGGGGGAAGAGCTGAAGCTGGACTTGGGGAGAAAGGAGGGGTTTTTATTTCCTTATTAAAGATAGGGAATTCCAGAGCATGTCTGATGTAGTAGAGGAGGAGAGTGGATGATCTAGGTTGTAAATGGAATTCAAATGTGAAAAAGCACAGAGCCTCTGATGGGAGTGTTTCACTGAGAGCAAGAGATGGAGCGCAGGATGGTACCAGAGCAAAGAGCATCGCTCTCTGGTGGATGGAAAGTGGGCACCCCCACGATGGTCCCTGTTTTCTCCCTGACTCAATGTTAGCATCTGATGCGGAAGGGATGTGCATTTTTATAAGGAGTTTGAACCAGGAGGGACAACAAAAGGAAGGAAAACTCTCCCTATTTTGTTTTTATTATATAAGCTGCTCAGACTCCAAAAATATTAGTGGGTATTTAAAATATCAATAAAAGTATTAAAATTTGGATTAGAGCTCAAATATTTTTTTCTGACACTTTCATTAAGCTAGATTTTTCAATTTACTTTCTTGTTAAGACTCAAGCCTTTTCAAATTTTTATGCTTAATGAGAATTGCAAATCATAGTATTCTGAATTTTTAAAAATGTAGTTAATTAAGAAATTATCACATGGAAGGGCTTGACATTTCTGTCTAGTAACTAGAATCTCAGCCTCTACTAATCTCCATTTTGGGTAGAGAAGTGAAAACTATTTTAATGGGGTTTAGAGTGAGATTTTCATGTGAGCCAGTGTGGTGTTCATACTTGTTTGAAGTGTCTAAAGGAAATATTCATGGATCACAGGATTTTAAAAAATTATGTGTATTGGAATACTACCACTGAGTCAGCGAAGATATCCGAAAGGCCATTAAGTGTGTCTTAGAGTATGGTTCCTCCCTTCCTTTTTCTTTGTGGGATTTGAGATGTACAATTTTGTCGGATCACTTGCTGTCAGAGTATGAACATGTCACGGTAGGTAAGAAAAACTCATGAAACAGAATACACTCACGTCCTTGCAACATTCTTTGAAGATAAGGTGGTTAATAGATATGAGGAACTGAACATGCTTTATCTTGGAAGGAGGAAAAGCAGAACAACTCACTTTTGGTTTGCATTAGTGCTCATGGTGAGGGAGAGGGCTCTGTGTGCAGCTCCACACTTCTGGTCCCCAAATAAGATCCCCAGGGATGGGCTGCTGCAGCAGCTGTGAGTGGAGAGCATCCTGTTGTTGTTTTCATTCTTTCAGGGACATCGGCACGGAGCAGGCGTGGCGCGGAGCGAGCAGGCGTGGCGCGGAGCGAGCAGGCGTGGCGCGGAGCGAGCAGGCGTGGCGCGGAGCGAGCAGGCGTGGCGCGGAGCGAGCAGGCGTGGCGCGGAGCGAGCAGGCGTGGCGCGGAGCGAGCAGGCGTGGCGCGGAGCGAGCAGGCGTGGCGAACCCAGGCTGGACACAAGGGTTCTGGATGGCTTTTACTGCTACAACGTCTCCGTGTTTTCAAGCTTGTTTTCCTTAGGGTTAATTTTTTTGGGGGAAACTGGGGTAGGGTTCTAGTTTTGACCCTGAATATGACAGTGAAGAAGCTACTTTGTATCTGCGGGGGGCTGGGTCTCTTCCAGTTCTGTGATTCCAGCCCTGTATAAATCAAACTCTATGTATCACCCTGATACTGGAATGAACCGCCAAAAGCATTCTGCATCTGCAAATGTGAGTTTGAATAGAGTCACGCTAAAATATTAGAACCCAAAGGTTATTGAGCACATAAAATATTTGAAATAAATCTTTGGAATGAAAAGAGGGAGAACATGTTGGCTAGTTTCATTAGAGGAGTTCCAGGATTCCATTTTTGAGGGGTATACGTGCGTACTCAGTCACTTCAGTCTTGTTTGTTTGTGACCCCAAGGACTGTAGCTTGCCAGGCTTCTCTGTCCATTGGATTTCTCAGGCAAGAATGCTGGAGTGAGTTGCCACGACCCTTCTTCAGGGGATCGTCCAGACCCAGGGATCAAGCTGAGTCTCTTGCATCTCCTGCATTGCAGGCAGATTCTTTACCATCTGAGCCACCAGGGAAGCCTGTGAAGGGTATAAAAGGGCATAAAGTGATATCTCATTGACACTGTCTCACGTTATCATGAACTAGCAAAGTCAAAGAATGACCCATGTGTCTGCCAGCCTGTGTGCCAACCATGGCATCTAATAAGGCTTCTTTTTGTGATAAGCCAGGGCCATGGAGGCCCAGGTCTCACCAGGCACATGAGCCGCTTGTTCAGAATTTAGACCTTACAGATTCAAAAAGCCGAGAAGACACTGATGCTTTCTTGTCCCTGTCTCAACATCGCAACTAGGAGGATTTCCTAGTATGTTGCTTAATTATGCCTCAGTTTTCTCATCTGAAATAGTATAATGTTTGTAATGTAAATATTGGCTTCCCAGGTGGCGCCACTGGTAAAAAGTCCACCTACCAATGCAGGAGACGCAAGACATGTGTGTTAGATCCCTGGGCTGGGAAGATCCTCTGGAGGAGGAAATGGCAAACAATCCAGTATTCTTGCCTGAAAAATTCCATGCGCAGAGGAGCCTGGTGGGCTACAGTCCGTGGGGTCACAGAGTCAGACACAGCTGAGTGAGTAACCATACATACGATAATATTGAGCAGAGTTCCCTGTGCTGTAGAGGTCCTTCTTGGTTAAAGCTTCCTTTCTCATGCTTTTCCGTTTTTGGTATCAAGGTTTGTAAATGGCACAACATGAGTTTAGTTTTCATTCTCTTTCTGTTTTCTTGAGTTGGTTAATGTAAAAATAGTAATTATCTATTCCTCAAAGTTTTGGTAAAATTCACCTTTAAAACTGCTTAGGCCTGGAGATTTTCTGATATTGATGACTCATTCAGTTTCTTTAGAGATTTTCTGATATTGATGACTCATTCAGTTTCTTTAATATTTTATGTCTATTCATATTTTCAGTTTCTTTTCAAGTTAATTTTGGCAGTTCATATTTTTTTTAAGACAACTTTGATTTTCTATTCCTTTTTATTATTAATTTTAAGGATTTTCTTGTTAAAGTTATGAGACTTTCTATTAGTAGTAAGAGGGCTGTCTCAAATACTGAGGATTCTACACAGTGTATTTTTGAAAACTAAAGTGGATTTGATTGCCTTCAGCCTCCAGTGAACAGTCCTGCTTATTAGCATTGAATTATGTGGATCTACTCTTAACTTTGCGGAGAAGGCAATGGCAGCCCACTCCAGTACTCTTGCCTGGAAAATCCCATGGATGGAGGGGCCTGGTAGGCTGCAGTCCATGGGGTCGCTAAGAGTCAGACACGACTGAGCGACTTCACTTTCACTTTTCACTTTCATGCATTGGAGAAGGAAATGGCAACCCACTCCAGTGTTCTTGCCTGGAGAATCCCAGGGACAGGGAGCCTGGTGGGCTGCCGTCTACGGGGTCGCACAGAGTCGGATATGACTGAAGCGACTTAGCAGCAGCAGCAGTACTCTTAACTTTGAGTGGTAGAAATACATTTACAGTATTCCTTGGGTTGGAGGGGGTGGGGTGGGAACATCGAATAACTAATTCAGATTAAACTTTATAAGAGATGCACCATATGTTACTTGGTCTGAAAATTCATAAAAGGAATAGAATGCACAGCTTTAGCAATAGTATTTTTGTGTAGTCTTAACAAATCATGGAAATATGACCTGCAATAACAGATGTATCTTAGGTAATAAGTCTCAAAATGGGATTTGAAAATTCATATGCTACGCAGTCCACTTTAGTCTTTATTGAATGAAGCTAGGCTGTTTTTTTTTTTCTTTTAACTATCAAATTCTTTACATCATTTCCTTTTTTCTGTTTAGAAATTATTTAATATAGGCAATTTAAAAAATGATGAAAAGCATTCATGTTCCCACTACCTTAAGATAATCATTTTTAAATGTTTTTGTTATCTTCCAGTCCTTATCTGTGTGTGTGTGAACAGTTTAAGCCATAGCATAGTGTTTAAGAACTTGGATTCTGTACTGCACACTCTGGTTTGAAATCCTTACCTTGTCATTGCCTAGCTCTTTGATCCTGGACAAGTTATTTATCCTGGTATATCTGTATAACAGGGTGAACATATTATCTACTGCATGAGGACAGCTTGACAAGCTAATGGAATAATATTTGTAAAGTACTTAAAACAGAGGCAGGCATGTAATACACAGTTAGTGCTGCAATTGTTACAGATATGTGTTTCTATAGACTTTTCATAATGATTTATATTTTTACTACATTCTAACATCTTTTTTAATAAATTTATTTATTTTAATTGGAGGCTAATTACTTCACAATATTGTATTGGTTTTGCCATACATCAACATGAATCCGCCACGGGTGTACATGTGTTCCCCATCCTGAACCCCTCTCCCACCTCCCTCTGGGTCATCCCAGTGCACCAGCCCCAAGCATCCTGTCTCATGCATCGAACCTGGACTGGCGATTCGTTTCACATATGATAGTATACATGTTTCAATGCCATTCTCCCAAATCATCCCCCCCTCCCTCTCCCACAGAGTCCACAAGACTGTTCTATACATTTGTGTCTCTTTTGCTATCTCACATACAGGGTTATTGTTACCATCTTTATAAATTCCATATATATGCGTTAGTATACTGTATTGGTGTTTTTCTTTCTGGCTTACTTCACTCCGTATAATAGGCTCCAGTTTCATCCACCTCATTAGAACTGATTCAAATGTATTCTTTTCAAAGGCTGAGTAATACTCCATTGTGTATAGTACCACAGCTTTCTTATCCATTTGTCTGCTGATGGACATCTAGATTGCTTCCATGTCCTGGCTGTTAAAAACAGTGCTGCAATGAACATTGGGGTACACATGTCTCTTTCAATTCCGGTTTCCTTGGTGTGTATGCCCAGCAGTGGGATTGCTGGGTTGTATGGCAGTTCTGGAGAAGGCAGTGGCACCCCACTCCAGTATTCTTGCCAGGAAAATCCCATGGACGGAGGAGCCTGGAAAGCTGCAGTCCATAGGGTCGCTGAGGGTCGGACACAACTGAGCGACTTCACTTTGACTTTTCACTTTCGCACATTGGAGGAGGAAATGGCAACCCACTCCAGTGTTCTTGCCTGGAGAATCCCAGGGACGGGGGAGCCTGGTGGGCTGCCGTCTATGGGGTCGCGCAGAGTTGGACACGACTGAAGCTACTTAGCGGCACACTGTTCTCCACAGTGGCTCTACTAGTTTGCATTCCCACCAACAGTGTAAGAGGGCTCCCTTTTCTCTACACCCTCTTCAACATTTATTGCTTGTAGACTTTTGGATAGCAGCCATTCTGACTGGTGTGAAATGGTACCTCATTGTGGTTTTGATTTGCATTTCTCTGATAATGAGTGATGTTGAGCATCTTTTCATGTGTTTGTTAGCCGTCTATATGTCTTCTTTGGAGAAATGTCTGTTTAGTTCTTTGGCCCATTTTTTTTTTTTTTTTTTAAAGCACTCTCCTTGAGGGATTTCGGGCAACAGTGAGTCCTGTGTGCACGAGAAGAGGCAATGCTGAAGAAAAACTGGCCCATTTTTTGATTGGGTCATTTATTTTTCTGGAATTGAGCTGCAGGAGTTGCTTCTATATTTTTGAGATTAATTCTTTGTCAGTTGATTTGTTTGCTATTATTTTCTCCCATTCTGAAGGCTGTCTTTTCACCTTGCTTAGAGTTTCCTTTGTTGTGCAGAAGCTTTTAATTTTAATTAGGTCCCATTTGTTTATTTTTGCTTTTATTTTCAATATTCTGGGAGGTGGGTCATAGAGGATCCTGCTGTGATATATGTCGGAGAGTGTTTTGCCTATGTTCTCCTCTAGGAGTTTTATAGTTTCTGGTCTTACGTTTAGATCTTTAATCCATTTTGAGTTTATTTTTGTGTATGGTGTTAGAAAGTGTTCTAGTCTCATTCTTGGCAGTTCATATTTTCCATTCCATTTAAGTTGTCAAGTTTATTGGCATATAGTTGTTTGGGGTATTCTTTTATGATGTCTTAAAGTTTTGCTGTATCTTTTATGACCTATTTTTTTTTATGTGTTGCTGTTGTTGTGAAGTCACTAAGTCATATTTGACTCTTTGCGACCCCATGGACTGTAACCCACCAGGCTCCTCTGTCCATGGGATTTCCCATGCAAGAATCCTAGAATGGGTTGCCATTTCCTTCTCCAGGGGAACTTACCATCCCAGGGATATGATCTGAGTCTCCTGCATTGGCAGGCAGATTCTTTACCACCAAGCCACGAGGGAAGCCCCACATGTTTTATTGGTTTGTTTCAAAGATTCAGCCTTTTCCTTTATCTATCCTTCTCTTATTTCTTTAATTTCCTCTTAGTTCATTATTTTCTTCACTTTACTTTCTTTGGGTTAACTGTGTTCTTTTACAAACTCCTAGAGTTGTATGTTTAGCTCTTTAATTTCAATTTGTCCTAGTATTAACACTTAAGCTTATACACATTCTCTCTAAATATTGATTTTGCGGTAGTCCACAGAGAACCACATGTATTTAGCTCTCAAGTATCACCAAGAATTTTAAAGAAGTAATCCCTCCCTACCATCCGCACCATTAATTCACAGTCCACAAGGGGAAAAAAGCTTTTAATTTTTCAGTTTCTTTAGAGTTTTTATCTCTTTATTTCTATTTTTTTCAGAATTCTCCTTGATTAATATAACATGCATACATGTTTGCACCTATATATATATATTTTTTGTAATAAAATTTATTTATTTTTAATTGTAGGATAATTGCTTTACAATATTGTGCTGGTTTCTGCCAAACATCAACATGAAGCCATCATAGGTATGTGTATGTCTTTATTTCTAATCACCATGATGTATTCTCATTGGTCAGTGTTTCAGTTTATCTGCTGACTTCCTGCTGCAGAAGATAAGGGGTGCTCCCACATCCGTCTTCTGCCTGCATCCTAGGAGAGCCGGGGTCACCGTTTTACATTAAATCAATACTCAGGCTCTGCACTATTGTATGGATGTATAAGTAGTATTCGCAGAAGAGCTGTACATTACAGCGTGATTACGTTTCCTGTTTCACAATCCTTTCCCTCCCTCAAGTTAATAATAGGCTTTTAGATTTTGTTTTCCTTGTTTTTCTGCTTTCCTATCCTCTTCGGCTTCCCAAGGTCTCCTCTGTAGGTTTCAACCTCTTTTCACTGTTGGCCGCACTCATCAGGTATTTGATTGGTATTCTTTCTTTCTCAGAGACCAGCCTTGGAGAATTCTCTGCTCTTTCTGATCTAGACTTGTGCTCTGGGACTGCTCCAGGAGCCCCTCCAGGGGTTTCTCTTCACTGTTATGCTGGGAATCAGAGGCTTGAACAAGGAAAGGAAAAGGGACTTTCTCCGAAATTCTCCCACTGGTTCATGCATCTGGTTCTCCCCCTGTGTTTATGCCACTGTTCCGGTGGACCACACTCTTCAGGGGCTTCCTGAGAAGAGGTGCATATTGTTCCTGATCATGTCACATAATTCTTATTAGTTGCTGAAATACTTGTGATTACCCTCTGTCTCTCGTACCTGTCTCTCACTCTCTGTCATGTACCTCGGTGTGGGTCATTTTCTTTTATTACCCTGGGAACTTAGTAAGCCCAGTCTGTTTGGGAGCTCATTTGGTTCAGTAGTAGGGAGATTTCTATAATTATTTCTAGAATAAAACTGTCATTTTTTGTGTATGTGTGTCTTTATGGAAAAACTGTTATCAACTGTTAGCACTCTTGAACCTATCCTGTTTTTTCTACATTTCTTATCCTTTGTCTTTTTTCCATCATCCTATTTGTGTACATATATATTTGTACAAATATATATGTATTTACAAGTATGTACATGGGCTTCTCTGGTGCCGCTAGTCATAAAGAACCTGCCTGCCAATGCAAGAGACTAAGAGACGTGAGTTTTACCCCTGAGTTGGGAAGATATCCTGGAGGAGGACAGGGCAAGCCACTCCAATATTCTTGCCTGGAGAATCCCATGGACAGAGGAGCCTGGTGGGCTACTGTCCATAGGGTTGCAAAGAGTCGGACATGACTGAAACGACTTAGCACGCACATGTATATTTACATGGCACACATTTATGTGTGTGTGTATATATACAAATAGGATGATGGAAAAATATGTATCAGTTTTATCTTCACTTAAATTTGAATATTTAGTCATTTTACTTATGATTTCTCCTTTTGTCCATTATTTATTTATTTATAAGTGTGCTTTGTATTTTCTAAAGCGGTGTGTGTGTTGAGGGAAGAATTGGAAATCTTTTTGTCCTTGATTTTTAGTATTACTGAATTTTGATCTGATAATTGGTCAGCATATAACTTTAAAGATATTAATATGTATTGAATTTCCCTTTGACTTAATGATTGTTTATGTTTAAGTTTTCTACTATCTCACATGTGCTTGAACCGGAGGAATATTTCCTGTTTGCTGGATGTAGTATTTTACTTCCCTTACATCAAGCCTACCAATGGGAAAACATTTATTCACACTTTATCATCTTATCTGTCGTTTTCCAGGAGATTTATGTTCACTGGTCTCCGAACAGCCCCTGAGTTGTCCCCTCAGTTACTCCCCTCAGTTAATCCTGGAAACCTCTGATTTGACTTTTGTCTTCACTGTTTTGCCAGAAGGTCACATACATGGAAAAAAAGTAAGAAATCTTTTAGCTCTGGCTTCTTTCATTTAGAAAAATTCACTTAAGGCTTATCCTGGTTGTTGTGTGAGTCAACAGGTTGTCCTTTGTTTGGCCAAGTCATGTTCTGCTGTGTGCTTGGACACAGTGTGTATATCCAGATCCCTGTGGAAGCTCATTTGGGTTGTTTCCAGTTTGGGGAATAAAGCTGTTACATTTGCACAGAGGCTTTTAGGGGAACATGTATCTTCAGTTTGCTTAGGAGTGGGGTTTCTCAGTCATGTGGTAAGCCTGTGTCCAACCCTGTTCCCTCCTCCAGGGGATCTTCCTGACTCAGGGATTGAACCTGTATCTCCTGCAGTCCAGGCAGATTTTATTTATTTATTTATTTTTACCATCTGAGCCACCAGGGAAGCTCCCTTAACCCTGCAGGAAATTGTCAGATGGTTTTGCAAAATGTCCGTGTCATTTGTGTTCCCACTAATGGTGAATCAGCATTCCTGTCGCTCTGTACCTTCACCAGTCTTGCATGGTTAGTTCTTAACTTTTAGCCATCTGAGGCATGTAGTGGTCCCAGTGCGTGGTTTTAATTTAGTTTGCTTTCTTTTTTTCCTCCAGCTGTACAGCAAGTAGGATCTTAGTTCCCTGACCAGAGATCGAACCTGAGCCCTTGACAGTGAGAGCTCAGGGAGTACTAACTACTGGACCACCAGGGAATTCTCTAATTTAGCTTTCTTAATGTTTCATTTCACATGCTTATTTGCCATCTGTTTATTATCTTTGGAGAAGTATCTTTTCATATATTTCACTCATTTTTAAAGAGTAGGATGGTTCAAACATTGTTGCACTCTAAGAGTTCTTTATATATGCCATATAGATGTGAGATTTTTTATCAGATATAGGATATATAAATATTTATCTCAAAGTTTGGGGCTTGACTTTTCATCCTCTTAACAGTGTATTTTACAGAGCAAAAGTTTAAAGTTTTTTAAGGGTATGATTTATCAAATTTTCTATTATGACTCATTTTTAGGCTTATATCTAAACGCTACTCACCATACCCAAGTTCACAGGGATTTTCCTCTCTGTTTCTTCTAGAATTTTTAAAGTTTCAGATTTAGAATTAGGCCAGTGATTTATTCTGAGTTAATTTTTGTACACAGTATGAGGCATGGGTGAAGGTTCTTTTTTTTTTTTTTTTTCCTTTTTTGCACATGGATACTCCACTGTTCCAGAAACATTTGTTGAAAATATAAAACTTCCTTTACTAAGTTGCCTTTGTGAATACTTTTGCCAAAAATGAACTGTGTTTGTGTGTGTCTATTTCCGGGTTTTTTATTTCTGTTTCATTGTTAAATGGACATACCTGTCCATCCAGCATCTTTCCATTCAGCATCTCTGCAGTCTGAGTGCACTGTCACCTGTCTACCACTAGATGGAGCCCTCACAGCAGCTCATTTCCTAGGGCTTCTTCTCCATTCATGTTTCAATGCTTATGTTATATTTATTTTTTTTAATTAATTGCTTTAATTGGAGGCTAATTACTTTAAAATATTGTAGTGATTTTTGCCATACATTGACATGAATCAGCCATGGGTGTACATGTGTCCCCCATCCTGAACCCCCCTCCCACCTCCCTCCCCATCCCATCCCTCAGGGTTGTCTCAGTGCACCGGCTATGAGTGCCCTGTTTCATGCATTGAACTTGGACTAGTGATATATTTCCCATATGGCAATATACATGTTTCAATGCTATTCTCTCAAATCATCCCACCCTCGCCTTCTCCCACAGAGTCCAAAAGTCTGTTCTTTATATCTCTTTGTGTATATCTCTGTTCTTTGTGTCTCTTTTGCTGTCTTGCATATAGGGTCATCGTTACCATTTTTAAAATTCCATACATATGCGTTAATGTACTGTATTGGTGTTTTTCTTTCTAATTTACTTCACTCTATAATAGACTCCAGTTTCATCCACTTCACTAGAACTGATTCAAATGCATTCTTTTAAATAGCTGAGTAATATTCCATTGTGTATATGTACCACAGCTTTCTTATCCATTCATCTGCCGATGGACATCTAGGTTGCTTCCGTGTCCTAGCTATAGTAAACAGTGCTGTGATGAACATTGGGGTACACGTGTCTCTTTCAATTCTGGTTTCCTTGGTGTGTATGCCCAACAGTGGGATTGCTGGGTCATATGGCAGTTCTCAGTCATGTCTGACTCTTTGCCACCCCATGGACTAGTCCATGGAATTCTCCAGGCCAGAATACTGGAGTGGGTAGCCTTTCCCTTCTCCAGGGGATCTTCCAAACCCAGGGATTGAACCCAGGTCTTCTGCATTGTGGGCAGATTCTTTACCAACTGAGCTATCAGGGAAGCACCAATCCCAAAGAAAGGCAATGCCAAAGAATGTTCAAACTACTACACAATTTCACTCATCTCATATGCTAGTAAAATAATGCTCAAAATTCTCCAAGCCAGGCTTCAACAATATGTGAACCATGAAATTCTAGATGGTCAAGCTGGTTTAGAAAAGGCAGAGGAATCAGGAATCAAATTGTCAACATCTGCTGATCACTGAAAAAGCAAGACAGTTCCAGAAAAACATCTATTTCTGCTTTATTGACTATGCCAAAGCCTTTGACTGTGTGGATCACAACAAACTATGGAAAATTCTTCAAGAGATGGGAATACCAGACCACCTGACCTGCCTCTTGAGAAATCTGTATGCAGGTCAAGAAGCAACAGTTAGAACCAGACGTGGAACAACAGACTGGTTCCAAATAGAAAAGGAGTACGTTAATGCTGTAAATTGTCTCTGCTTATTTAACTTATATGCAGAGTACATAATGAGAAACGCTGGGCTGAAAGAAGCACAAGCTGGAATCAATATTGCTGGGAGAAATATTAATAACCTCAGATATGCAGATGATACCAACCTTATGGCAGAAAGTGGAGATCTAAAGAGCCTCTTGATGAAAGTGAAAGTGGAGAGTGAAAAAGTTGGCTTAAAACTCAACATTCAGGAAACTAAGATCACGGCATCTGGTCCATCACTTCATGGGAACTAGATGGGGAAACAGTGGAAACAGTGGGAAACTTTATTTGGGGGCTCCAAAATCACTGCAGATGGTGACTGTAGCCATGAAATTAAAAGACGCTTACTCCTTGGCAGGAAAGTTATTACCAGCCTAGACAGCATATTAAAAAGCAGAGATATTACTTTGTCAACAAAGGTCTGTCTAGTCAAGGCTATGGTTTTTCCAGTAGTCGTGTATGGATGTGAGAGTTGGACTATAAAGAAAGCTGAGTGCCGAAGAATTGATGCTTTTGAACTGTGGTGTTGGAGAAGACTTTTGAGAGTCCCTTGGACTGCAAGGAGATGGAACCAGTCCATCTTATGGGAGATCAGTCCTGAGTGTTCATTGGAAGGACCAGTGTTGAAGCTGAAACTCCAATACTTTGGCCACCTGATGCGAAGAACTCACTGATTAGAAAAGATCGTGATGCTGGGAAAGATTGAGGAGGAGAAGGGGATGACAGAGGATGAGATGGCTGGATGGCATCACCGACTCGATGGACATGAGTTTGGATAAACTCCGGGAGTAGGTGATGGACAGGGAGGCCTGGTGTGCTGCAGTCCATGGACTCTTTGCCTGGGTCGCAAAGAGTCAGACACAACTGAGTGATTGAACTGAACTGAACTGAATGGCAGTTCTATTTCCAGTTTTTTAAGGAATCTCCACACTGTTCTCCATAGTGGCTGTACTAGTTTGCATCCCCACCAACAATATAAGAGGGTTCCCTTTTCTCCACACCCTCTCCTCTGTGTTATATTTAAAACAGATAACCAGCAAGGTCCCACTGTATAGCACAGAGAACTCTGCTCAATATTTTGAACAATCTAAATGGGAAAATAATTTGAGAAAGAATAGATACGTGTATATGTAGAGCGATTGCTGTAGACCTGAAACTATCACAACATTGTTAATCAACTGTATGCCAATATAAAATAACAAGTTAAAAAAATAAACCACCATAAAAAAAGAAAGTGAAGCAAACCCGGCAGTGCAGAGGCACATGGGCCTTGAGTGGACTAGAGATTGTTCTAGTTGTTGTTCCTGAGAGCAGATCTGTCTTTGGCCTAATCTCCTTCAATGTCATTATCAGCATCTTCCATGAAGATACAGAAGGCAAGGTTAGCAGATGTGTGGGTGACAGAAAGCCAGGGAGGAGCATGGCTGCCATTGTATGCGTCATAAAGATTCCAAGAGCTTTCAGTGGACTGCAAGCAGACAAGTGGATGGATGCACGCATTTCCTGCCTTTGATGGAGCAGCAAAAAGAGCTTTGGACAATGAAAGGGGAGATCCGAGTATGTGTGTCGTGATAGCTGTGATGCAGTAACCATGACATTTCACGCAGTGCTGCTCAGAGCGTAGGCCGTGGACCACCCAGTCAGAAATGGCATGTTGCTCTTCCTGGACGCGGCAGGAGCTCCTGCCAGGTGTCACTGAAATTCATCATGAAGCACATTGCGTAGTGGAGCCAAATAGGCACAACTTCCCAGGCGAAGGAAGCAGGGAGACAACCTGTGGTCCAGAAGCCCCTCTTCATCTCGCGGAGAGCCTGCCTTTGAGTAGCACTGAATTGCAAAGGCTCCTTGGTGCCAGGACTAAGTACTTAGTACTAACAGTGCTACATACAGTATTTGTGTCCTCACGTTTGGACAGAGGCACAGTGGACCTGAGGGCTGCCCAGGTGGTTCAGTGGCAAAGAACCCACCTGCCAATGCAGGAGACCCAAGAGACGTGAATTTGACCCCTGGGTTGGGAAGATGCCCTGGAGTAAGAAGTGGCAACCCCCTTCAGTATTCTTGCCTGGAAAATTTCATGGACAGAGGAGTTCTGGTGGGCTACAGTCTATGGGGGTTGCAAAGAGTTGGGTAGAGTGGAGCAACTGATCACAGCAGACTGAGGGCCAGTGTCCTGGAAGGAGTAGGTTCACAGGCTGGACCAGACTGCCTCACTTTCCTCATCGGACAGATGGCAGCAGAAATAGCTAACACAAAGGGCTGTTTGCTGACGGTCAGAAATATAATGGCAAAATTCACTGCATGTTTCTTGGCACGTGGTAGAAATGTGCTCAGTCCATGGAAGTAAGAATTAGTGTGTTTCTCCTTCATGCCTCTTGGAGGAAAGTACTGTTGTTTTCCCTGTTTCATAGATGAGCAACTGAGCTGAGTTCCGATGCAGTTTAACAGCTTCCCCTGGTCATGTGGTTCCCACATGTCGGGCCCAGGCGTAAAGCCAGGCATTCTCTGACTTTAGGTTTTGGACCGGTGCTTATTGATCATAGTGCACTGCCCATCCCCGGCTGGGCCAGACCAGTGACTTTTAATTCTTTTGACCAAAATGCAATTGTCATAACCTAGTACACTCCCTGTCCTTCCACAGGCACATGGACACAGAATCTGATACAGAAGTTTCATGAACTAACTCTTCCCCTTCATAAATACAATGCACTCTGAATTCTTCTCCATTTTTTAAAGAAAAAGCTGGTGATGACCTTTTGAAATTGATTTCATGGCTCACACATGTGCTGGAACCCACAAAATGAAAGCACTGTAATAGCAATTTCTATGAACTCTTCAGTTCTGATTTTCTGATTTTCCTAGAGAAACAAAACAGAAAACCACACACACACACACACACACACACGCTTTCCAACCCAATTCCCTTTGTCCAGAGCAGAAGGCCTGAACTTGGGAGTAGTTTATGTGGAAGAGAATAAGGATTTTAGGCTAGAATGACAGAAGGCTTGCCTTCCAGGCCACCTCAGGAATCCTGTGTTCCCTGTGGGGTGCCAAGTTTAAGAGAAATCAACCACCCAAACACGTTCATCGAAGGACAGTCAAGGTGGAACAGAATCTGAAATTGTTCAAGGAGCTGGACATGTTTAATCTGATTCTGATGGAAAGAGCCTCTACAACATTAAAAAATGAAGTATATTATGATACTAGGTCTCTATTGGATAGTAGTTAAATAAGGCTTGGCCAGTCTGATGCGTTATTTCACATCAAGCTTATTTTTATTGGTTTTTTAGATTTTGGTGTCTAAAGTGAAGATCATGCAAAATGATTGTTACTGCACTTCCATCCTGGGAAAGGCAGACAGGAAACCGCCCCTCCCAGGCTGAGCGGAGGAGCTCTCGAGCTTGCCCTTGGCCAGACGTCTGCCCAACTTCAAAGGGGTTTCAAAGGGCGGTGACCGACTCCAGCCCAGGCCATGCTTTGGAAGTCAGACCTTTGTCCGCCAGGAGCCGGCCCGCCCGGGAAAGCCCCCTGCTCCCCAGGCTCTGGGCTTGTGGGAATCTCTTGCCCAGCTGTTTCCCTCCCTCTGGACTCCCAGTGAATCAGGAAAGGAGGGAGTGAGAGCTGAGTGGTCCCTCCCCAGGTTTCAGTGGCCTCGGGAACGCCTGGGGCTGGAATTCCCCCCCTCCCCACTCCGAAAGGTGGCTCCAACAATAGAGGTTTGCGCTGTGTGGCTGGACAGAACATTCTATTGGAAGAAGCAGATCTGGTGGTAGTTTATTAAATTCAGGAAGGAAAGGGGAGAGAGGAGTCATGAGTGACTCAAAGGCTACAAGGTTGGGAAATCTTGAAGCCAAATCTGGCCCCTGAACACAGTGGGAAAACTCAAATGGTACCCATGTCAGGGATGGGGGAAGAGGATGGAACTTGTGCGGAACTTCCTTTGTGGCTTAGAGTCGGAGCTGTGTTCATGAAAATCCATGTTCATGAAAGCTGGAATGGTTAAAATATATAGCTCTTGCTGCTCAACTGTTTGCCCACCAGTGTTAAGTCCTGATCCTTTGGATGAAACGTGGTCACAATTAGGAGGAAAGTAGGTCTTAGGGATGTTAGTATTGGTCTGTTGTCTCGGAGACAAACCATTCATTCGTTCATCCATCCATTCATTCTCTCTCAGTGGGGAGATGGCCTCACCTTCTCCCTCCCCATCCCTGGCAGCTATCCAAGGTCCCAAATGACTGAGTGGAAAAGGGACACCTTTGATGTAACCAACTGGAAAAGGTTTCAGTGGCCTTGGGAATGCCTGGGGCTGGAATTCCACCCCTCCCGCCCCTAAGACAACTTGAGCTTGTCTTCGAGCTCAAGTTAAATTAGTCTGGAAGTGACCCAAGGGGGATTCTTTAAAAAAAATTGTGCTAGAATATGTGTGGCATAAACTGCTTCATTGAAACCACTTTTTAATGTGCAGTACAGTTGTATTAAGTTCATTCACATGGTCATGCCACCATGACCACTGTCCACCCGCAAATTTCATCTTGCAAAACTGAAACACTGCCCAAAGAAGCCTTTGGTATTCCTCTCTCTTAAACTTTTTTTTTTTTTTTAAATAACAAACTTCGCTACCTTTTGCTTGCAAATTTCTAACAAGATAGTAAGGTAGCAATAGGAAATGTACCAGTTGTCATAGATACAGTTGCCGTCTTTGGAATGAATGTATCTGTTTTAAGCCTGGCCACTTACAGATGGAGTGTGACCTCTAAAAAAGTCTCAAGGACACTCTTAGTAAGAGCCATTCAAAACCAACCTTGGCCTTGTGGGTAAAGGCGATGCGAATACACCTTTTCCTGTGAAAAGAACTGTGATGTAAAAGACAGTTTGTCTGGTCCAGACCTGAGTTTCTGACTGATAGGAGTGCCTTTGCTATGCTAGTGAGGTGGTGCTTCCCAGGCTCCTAGGTGGCCTCAGGCTGGGGGCTGGTTTACCAAGAAGACTTGCCACGTGATTAGAGGGTTGGGACTCTCAGCTTCCTGACCTTGAGGAGGGGGCAGGGGCTGGAGACTGGGTTCGTTCTCTCAGCCAATAAGTTAATCAGTCATGCCAACGTACTGAGACACCAACAAATACTCTGGATGCCGAGCTCAGCAGAGTTCCCTGGTTGGTGAACGTGGACAGGCCTGGAGGGTGAGGTGCCCAGACTTACAGGGAAGGGGCAGGGAGGCTGTCTCCCCCTCCCTCACTCACCCTATGGGTCTCTTCCTTTGGCTGTTCCTCTTGATTTGTATCTTTTCATAGTAAAACTGGACTTCCCTGGTGTCTCAGATGGTAAAGAATCTGCCTGCAATGCAGGAGAGCTAGGTGTGATCCCTGGGTTGGGAAGATTTCCTGGAGGAGGAAATAGCAACCCACTCCAGTATTCTTGCCTGGAGAATCCCAGGGACAGAGGAGTCTGGTGGGCTATAGTCCATGGGGGTCTCAAAGAGTCAGGTATGACTGAGTGTCTAACATTTTCACTTTCATAGTAAAACCGAAGCTTCCCTAGGTTCTGTGAGTTTTTCTAGAAAATTATTGAGACCAGTGGGTCATCGGAACCTCTGAGTTTATCACCAGTTGGTCAGAAGTTGGGGGAGGACTTCGGAATCCTTGAAGTGCAGCTGACCCCGGCGTGAGGGCAGCCTTGTATGGCACTGTTCGCTTTGCAGTGTAGTGTCTGTTCAGACTCCAGCTGGTGAGTGCCAGGATGAACTGCAGGACAAAACAGAATTTGTTGTTGTTGCTCATTCATGTCTGACTCTTTTCAACCCCATTAACTGTAGCACTCCAGGCTTCCCTGTCCTTCACTATCTCCTGGAGTTTTCTCACTCATGTCCGTGAGTCTGTGACGCCATCCAACCATCTCATCCTCTGTCACTACCTTCTCCTTTTGTCTTTGATCCTTCCCACCATCAGGGTCTTTTCCAGTGAGTCAGCTCTTTGCATCAGGTGGCCAGAGTATTGGAGCTTCAGCTTCAGCATCAGAACAGAATGGACCTCTGCTGGAGAAAGGGCAGAACAGCTCTGAATCCAGCCGTGGCTGTTGGGAGACAGTTCTTTGGAGATCTTCTGGTAACACATCTTGCCATCAAGACACTGGCTACTGTTTGTTCTCTTTCCGAGGATGTGTGTTTAGCAGACAGCCCAGGAGGACAGAGATGTGTCTTTCTTCAGAGTAAAAGACAGATATGCTTACTGTCCTTTAACAAGAATCGAGTTTCATGAACCCAGGGTTCCTCTTATATGACCCAACACATTGCACATCCAGGTGTCATCTGGCCCTCTTAGCATCACTCCATGGGGTTGGGGCCAAGGGGACTGGCACAAAAATGCTCACTCTTAGGCTACTTCTTTTGCTGTGAAGAGTAACCTGTTCTTTGTGTCCAACTCAAGAGTGTTATGAATTCTAGCAGCGTCTGTGAACGGGGGCAGCTGGCTTGTGACTGGGAGAAGCTCAAACCCTCCGCAGTTCTGGACAGTGCCCCCTATTAGTTTCAGGACCTTGGGAAAGTGAACATTGTGGACCTGAATTTTAACACCTGTATTGTGCTAGGTCTTCACAAAGGTCCATATAGTCAAAGCCATGGTTTTCCCAGTAGTCAGGTATGAATGTGAGTTGGACCATAAAGGCGGCTGAGTGCTGAAGAATTGATGCTTTTGAGCTGTGTTGTTGGAGAAGACTCTTGAGAGTCCCTTGGACAGCAAGAAGATCAAACCAGTCAATCCTAAAGGAAATCAGTCCTGAATATTCATTGGAAGGACTGATGCTGAAGCTGAAGCTCCAATACTTTGGCCACTTGATGCAAAGAACTGACTCATTTGAAAAGACCCGGATGCTTGGAAAGATTGAAGGCAGGAGGAGAAGGGGACGACAGAGGATGAAATGGTTAGCTAGTATCACTGACTCAATGGACATGAGTTTGAGTGAACTCCAGGAGATTGTGAAGGACAGGGAAGCCTGGTGTGGTGCAGTCCATGTGGTTGCAAAACTGTGGACACGACCTAGGGAATGAACAACGACAAACTCTAAGAGTCAAAGATTCACTGCAGTTTACCAGTTCCTTTAGTCTATGGTGCTTACCAAGGCTCTATATAGAGTTTTCCTTCCTGTGTATGACTCACAGAACTAGGTAGGAGAAGGAAGGAGGAAGGGGGAAGGAGGATGTGAAATGAGAGAGCAGAGGATGGAGGAAGGTGAGAAAACTCACACTCTTTATCCAAGGGTTTGAAGATTGTTTCCAAAGCACTGAGTGCCTGATGTCTGGGAATCTTCTTTCCAGGGTGTTTCTCATGAGAAAAGAGGAGCATCTTACAGACAAAATTTATCTTTAGCAAATAGTTAATCTCTAGATTAATTAGAAATTTTTTCAAGTGATGTAAATTATTTTGACTAATTAAATTTATGTGTAAATTTATAAATTGTTTCTTTTTCCAGATGAAGTTGGTGATCCCACCATCGCCAAGGTAGAAGCCAGGAGGGGTGTCCTGAGACTCTCCCCTTCTCCACCCAGCAGACCTGGTCTATTGATTACATCTCCACCACACCTTCAGTTTCTCCCTCTTTATTCATTCCCACTGCTTTCCTTAGTTCAAGCCTTTCTTACTTCTTTCCCAGAGCTTAGCAAAATGCTTCATTTGTGATAGGTATATTAGTCTGCGTTTTCTAGAGACACAGAACCAGTACGATGTACTTTCATCTTTGTATCTATGCATGTGCGCATGAGTGTTAGGTCACTTTAGTTGTGTGCAACTCTCTAAGACGCTATGGACCATAGCCCACCAGGTTCCTCTGTCCATGGGATTCTCCAGGCAAGAACACTGGAGTGGGTTGCCATTCCCTCTTCCAGGGGATCCTCCCAACCCAGGGATGGAACCTGGGTCTCCCGCATTGCAGGCAGATTCTTTACTGACTGAGCCCTCAGGGGAGCCCATCTATATCTATATCTGTATCTTAATCATGTTTGCAAAGTCCCTTTTGCCTGTAACATGACACATTCGTAAGTCTCATGTTAGAATGTGGACATCTTTGAGGAGCCATCTTTCTCTCCCTCAGTCAATAAATACTGCAACTAATAAATACTGATGAGTTAATGAACTATTGGTATAGTCACTTAACTGGTTTTTTTAAATCCAGTTTCATTGCCTTCAAGCTTAGCCACATTATGAGAATGGTAATTACGAAGTAAATGTCATGTCTCTCCTCTGAAATTCTTGGGTGGCTTGTCACAGACTGTAGCATAAAATCCAAACTCCCATCACAGGGTACACCACCCACCTTCCCCACAGCTTCTTTCATAGCCTCACTGTTATATAGTAGGTTAAATGATACAAAATTACTGATAATTGACCCATTTTGAATTAGAAAAATTGCAATTTATACAGTTCAACTTAACATCATCATTAACCATACTCATACACTGTCTCAACATAATGTATGGTTGTCTCAGTGTAGCAAGATTTCTCCCATTTCCCCTGTTCTTGTTGAAGCTCTTCACTTCTGTGTGTAAATATAGCCCGCCAAGTTCCTCTGTCCATTGAATTTCCCAGATAAGAATACTGGAGAATGTTGCCATTTCCTTCTCCAGGAGATCTTCCCGATCCAGGGATTGAACCTGTGTCTCCTGATTGCCAGGGGGATTCTTAACCACTGAAGCACTAGGAAAGCCGTTGTACAAATTATGAAGTACTTATTGTGATAAGGTTGTGTGTGTTTTTTTATATGAACTTTAGCACAAGATGCAGTCTGAACAGGGCTTTATCTCTGCTAACTGTCTCCCTCTAGATGTTATAATTCTGTATCCTACGGTGATCCTTCCCTCTGGCAAAGACTGAGGCCAGGCTGGCATATAATACGTGTGCAGAGAACAGGGTGAGGCTGACAGTGTTTTCAAGCATCTGTAGATCTGCTTAGGGGCTTGCTGAATTTCCTCAAAATGTTTGTTTCCAAATAGGTCCTCAACAAATGCTTGTTGGGTGAAGAAATGAAAATAATTGCCTTTGCTGCACTGTTTTGTTGTTGTTTAGTAGCTAAGTTTTGTCTGACTCTTTGCAACCCCATGGACTATAGCCCACCAGGCTCCTC
Source organism: Bos grunniens (assembly GCF_055505025.1). Taxonomy (NCBI): domain Eukaryota; kingdom Metazoa; phylum Chordata; class Mammalia; order Artiodactyla; family Bovidae; genus Bos; species Bos grunniens. Next base: position 60,091,830 of record NC_141178.1, on the reverse strand, counting down.
TGTCCATGGGATTTCCCAGGCAAGAACGCTGGAGTGGGTTGTCATTTCCTCCTCCAAGGGATCTTCCTGACCCAGGAATCGAACCCAAGTATCCTGCATTGCAGGCAGATTCTTTACCACTGAGCCACTGAGTAGGTAGGCAATAATACTACTCAGTGAAAGAAAAAAATGCTAGTGTGTCAGGTCTATCCAACCAGGTCCTTTCTTTGCAGAGCAGTTAGATGCTCAGCAGAGGTGAGGAGACTTCATGAGAATAAGACCTGCCCTGGCCTCTGATTGTCCACTGCGCCATCCTGCACCCTGCTGCTAGCTCATCCCCCCCAGAAAAAGTTCAGTGTGTCTTGAAGACACAGGTACCTCTGGACAGAATTTCTCACTCTCTCAAATTGATATTTGGAGTCACATTCGAAGGAACTTGGTTTCTTATGTGTTGCTGCTGCTGCTAAGTCACTTCAGTCGTGTCCGATTCTGTGCGACCCCATAGATGGCAGCCCACCAGGCTCCCCCGTCCCTGGGATTCTCCAGGCAAGAACACTGGAATGGGTTGCCATTTCCTCCTCCAAAACATGAAGGTGAAAAGTAAGAGTGAAGTCACTCAGTTGTGTCCGACTCTTCTCGACCCCATGGACTGCAGCCCACCAGGCTCCTCTGTCCATGTGATTTTCCAGGCAAGAGTACTGGAGTGGTGTGCCATTGCCTTCTCCTATGTGTTACACTCACAAAAATTATATCTTCTGTGTCTAGGAGAAAGGCAAACAGATTGTGGCTTTTTCTGAGTATTAAAACCAATATGAGACCACAACTTAATAGCAAAACACCCCAAATAAGCAAATGATTAAATGGGTAACAGGCTTCCCAAGTGGCTCTAGTGGTAAAGAATCTGCCTGCCAATATAGGGGACATGGGTTCAATACCTGTGTTGGGAAGATCTCCTGGAGAAGGGAATGGCAACCCCCTCCAGTATTCTTGCCTGGAAAATGCCATGGACAGAGGAGCCTGGTGGGTTATAGTCCATGGGGTCACAAAGAGTTGGACACGACTCTGTGTGCACTTTAGAATGTGTGCAGAGGACGGGTAAGTGTTTTTACCATAAAAACAAACAAGCAAAAACAAAGGGAGGCAAGGAGACTCTGGGAGGTAATGGATCAGTCTATTTCCTTGACTGTGGTGATGGTGTCATGGCTGTTTTGCAGATGTCCAACCTCATAAAAATGTACATGTAGCTCCTCGTAGTCAATACATCTCAATAAAGTTGTTAAAAAAACATGAAACAATATGAGACCTTCAGCCAGGGGTTCTGGTGACCAAAAGGAAGGTGATATTGATGACAATGATTCGTCATCCTCTGGGCCCCCCACTCCCACCCCCCACCTGCCCGGGCTTCTGGCAGTACTCAGAGCTCCTCTCTGCCTGGGCTGAAGAGGTATGCACATGAGTATTGAGAGAGTAAGCGAAGAGTGAAGGTAATACTTGCATGTTGATGGTCTAGTATGAAAGATTGCTGGCTTGTTAATTGCTAGAAGTCAGAGGTTTTTTTTGTTTTTTGTTTTAAGCAGGCCTATCTTTTCAATGGAGCAGCACTTAACAAATATCAGTTGAATTGAATCAACCTGCCTGTTAATGGGGACTTGACCATCACGTCATGGTGTCTTACCAAACGGAAACATACTCTTCAAGATGAATATTCAAAACATCAACTTCAGAATAAGGTAAAAAGCTCACAGGGTCACATGCCACCTTCTATTTGTATGCCAGAGAGGATCCATTAAACAAACAGGTTATTTTATTGGTCGTTTAGTAAAAAGTTTTATTTAAAGTAAATGATTTGGTTGGGTATTACAGGCAACTGGGATGGCAGGGAAAAAGCAGCTGTTGGTGCTCTAGTCTGGACATTTCTGTATTGGAATGAGAGGAGTGCTCCCGCTGACACTCACTAGTAGTTGTGAATGTGAGACTAGCTCTGTTCGTGGCCAGCCTGTGGTCTGTGAGTTACCTGCAGTGCTCGCCGTTGCTACAGATAATCCAGGTGACAACACAAACATTGCCGCTCCCTCTGGCCAGCACAGACAGAAGCCCAGTTCACTCCCAAGCAGTGTCTGGAGCCACAGGCTGCCCAGGTTGCCAGGCCCTGGGCTCTGACTCTTCCTGACTCCAGCCCTTCTGATAAGACATTCTGGAAGCAACTGAGGAATTTCGTCTTGGAAATTACAGGTAAAATATATGCTTTTTTTTTTTCCCTCCTTACCCTTTTTAAAACAAGAATTGGTAATTAAAATGTTAAGCTTTATAATTAGGTCTTTAAAAAGGAGGACAGCTTAAACTTTTACTGAAACATTGAAGATCGCTCAGTGGTTTTGGAAACTATGCCAACGATGGTAGAGAAAGCAGGAAAGGCTGGAGCGCAATTGTTTTTAGTCCTGGTTGCTATGGGGAAGGTGAGGGAACTTATTTTTCTTGTGGGGCATCTTAGCAGATATTTCTAAGGAGGTTTAGCTTTCAGAGGTTGTTTGGACAACTCTTCTCTAGCTCAAGAATCTGTGGGCCGTGCACAGGAGTTAAGACCAATCCCACGCATCACAGCATGGTCCAGGATGCCTGCTCTAGCCCTTACCATGGGGAGCTTATTACTCCCCCTCCTCCTGTTTACACATCTGTCGATGGGGACAACACTGGTAGGGCTGTGTGGGCACCATGTACAGTACATTGTGGGCACCTGGTTCATAAACAGAGATCTTGTTTCTTTGGGTCTGATATGTCTACATCATTCGGTTGGGGAGCCCCACGTGGCCCAGGGGACATTTGGTGTCATTGCTGGGTAGTGGCATTCAGTGACTTCAGGTGAGCTAACTCGGAACCTCCCTATGGACACTCAGACTCCATCCCCATCTCTCCAGCATTGGAACGGGGCCACTCTGCAGCCTCAGGAGGTGTGACACAGGCTCTGGAGGCTGAGCAACCACAGCTGATTGTGGGTGGGGGGCACCAGGCAGGAAAGAGGAAACTGTTGGGGCCCCGATAGCCTGGGGGCCAGGGATCCTCAGGAGAGGGTTCTGTCAGGCTGGCCCCACCGAACTGAACAGAAGCTCCTACTACTAAACTTGGGAATAAATCCTCAACCTCTTTATTTGTTTTTTTTCTTCTTTAGTTGCTCAGTCATTTCCAACTCTTTGAGACCCCATGGACTGTAGCCTGCCAGGCTCTTCTGTCTATGGATAGGAATACCAGAGCCATTTTCTTTTCCATTATTTCCTTTGGCATGCTTGAAATTAATGGCATAATACTTTCACAAGAGTATACCATGGATGTCTTTCTTCCTTTTGGCCAACTAGAATTTACATATTTACATCGCACCCTGTGTTCTGATAACTTGGATGACTGTTCAGGTTCCTTGCTGGATCAGTATCATAGAAATGGGTGCTCAGTGTCTGCTTACATTTACTGTAGTTAACCTCTTAAACGAATCTAATAGCAACATAACACAGAAGCCAGACAGCACCCTTAGAAACTTCTAAACACAGCGAAGACCTGGGCATTACCAGGGTGAAAGGGCTCCTCAGCACCAGGAAATGCTAGACAAGTTTGGGGAACATGACCTAACTGGACAAGCCATGTAGAAAGGGAACATCGAAGTCAGCTTTTAAAACATATGCTGTGACTTTTCAGGTGGTTAACTGACAAAATGTATAGACTCTGGCCATTGGGTTATCTTACTCCAGGTTAACTTATTAATCACAAAGTAATTTTAGCAATTATCAAACAGAAAAAAAAAGATCAGTAAATATCATTGCTAGAACATTCTATGAGGAAATTGCTTTCTATGCATGGCAGGTGAATCCCATTATTTATATATCCTTATTATATATGAATTAGTGCCATGGTGTTGTCATAACTATACTCAAATAATGAATACACCCTCAAATATAAATGAAAATAGTTTTTCCTTTGAGAAGATATTTCAAATTTGTATGGCATTTCTGGGACATTGACATAAATATCACTTATCATGATAAAATACTAGTGGAGGACAAAGAAACCTGGTGGGCTACTGTCCTTGGAGCTAGAAAGAGACAGACACGATTAGGTGACTGAAAAACAAGCTACAGGAGGCATATGAGATTGGCTGTGGACGAGTAGGGGGGCTTCCCTGGTGGCTCAGCTGGTAAAGAATCTGCCTGCAACGCAGGAGACCTGAGTTCCATCTCTGCCTCAGGAAGAACCCCTGGAGAAGGGAATGGCAATCCACTCTAGTACTTCTTGCCCCTAAGTTACTTAGAGAAATGTGTGATCCTAATGGTAATAAGTAATTTAAAATGAAGTTTTCTAAAATATCAGCAGCTTTTCTATTACTTAAATGGTTTGAAACTCAGAGTCTCAAACTTCATGTCTTAATCATGTTCATCTATGAAACTAGGGAATATAGGTGTAGCATTTTTAGAGCCATTAAGAAAATGAAGACTGACTGACAGTTGCTTTTTATTAAACAGTTGTGTTATTCATATCTGAAGCTATGTGACATTTCAGAGAAGGCATCTTTGAATGTTGAAATTATAACATTGGTATATGATATAAAAGCCAGTCTCTGAACTAAAAGAAAGATCTTTAGTAATTAGGGCTGGTGGAGTGTCGTTATACATTAAGAATTGTCATCTAAGACTTCAATATTAATTGATCAGAAAAGCATTTTCATGGCAGGTGCTAGACAAATGGCATCTGTTTTAACATGGAAGAGAAAAGCAGGTTGTGAAAGGTTCTTGAAGGTCCCCGGGGGAGTTCTGTGCAAAGAACACAGAGATAGGCAAACGCTTCCTATTTCTACAGATTTTGCCCCCAATGGTGATATAGGCTCTGGTCAACAGGTAGGCCAGATGGACATCCCCTTTCTTGGAGACTCCTGCAGCTCCAAACCTAACCCTACAACACTAAAGGCATCCCAGCCGTGACTGTGAACTATTTCCCTTATGTCTACATCCTGTTATCTGCCCCTTGGTCTCACCACTCTGATAAGGAAGGAAACCAAATGCCAAGAAAGGAAGAGGAAAACCTAACTGGCTACCCTTTAAGCCCAGAACAGAAGGGTCAGTGCTCGGGTTGGCGCAGGCTGCCGGGGGGAGCTTCCTAAGGAAGATGGGAAGTGGGAACAGGCCGAGAGGGACGTGCACCAGGGCCTCCTGCTCCTTCCCAACACCACGCCCCACTCCCCCCAGTCATCCTGGGGAGCTGCATCCTGAGACAGGCTTGCTTGTTGGGGTCGACCTTTGAGAACCCCTGGGTCGGGGTCTGTCTTTTCCCTCTTTGGTCTCCATTTCCACCTGTGTGATGCAGAAAAAGGACCACTCTTGTAGGCTTGTTTGATATTTAAGAGCACAGCACATTTTCCCCCCAGTCTTTAAACTTTTTATTTTGTATTGGAGTATAGCTGATTATACTACAGGAAATGGCAATTATGGAGTAAGAAATGGCAACCCACTCCAGTACTCTTGCCTGGAGAATCCCATGGCCAGAGGAGCCTGGCAGATTACGGCCATGGGATCACAAAGAGTTGGACATGACTGAGTGACTAAGCATGCATGCATGCATGCATAGCTGATTAACAATATTGTGATAATTTCAGGTGAACCCCGAAGGGATTCAGCCATACATACACAGGTATCCATTCTCCTCCCAGCCCCCATTGCATCTAGGCTGCCATATAACATTGAGCAGAGTTCCATGCGCTACGCAGTAGGTCCTTGATGTTTATCCATTTTAAATATAGCAGTGGGTACATGTCTATCCCAAACTCCCTAACTATCCCTTTCCCCTGGCAACCGTAAGTTCATTCTCTTAAGTCTGTGAGTCTCTTTCTGTTTTGTAGGTTAGTTTGTTTGTATCACTCCTTTTTAGATTCCACATATAAGGGATGTCATAGGATGTTTCTCCTTAAGAGCCCAGCACATTTTAAATGCTTTATGCATGTTAACTACTGTTATATTTTTTGACACCCCAAGGCCCCTATATTTGTCTAAAGAGTGGAAGTAGCTGGAAAGGGCTGACCTTGAGCAGCAGTGTTGGCTGTTTCTTTAGAAATGTGCATGAGCTCACCCAGGAGATGCTTCCTCGGGTTACTCTGGTGTCAGACCTGGTGGCTCTGACTGTTCCTACGAAGTGATGACTGTCCCTAGAACCTTCCCGTCCCCATCTTCCGCTGGAAGGGCCTGAGGCTTCCATCCTGGCCTGTGTTCCTGATGCCAGGACTGTTGGGGCCAAGAGCATGGGGAGCACGCCGTGCTCTGTTTACAGATGTACACCCGTGGTCTTCACCTCTGGAGGCCGCTTTCTGAATGTAGACTTTTTTTACTGGGAGGATTTCTCTCATTTGGTCATTACAGGGTCTGATGACCACCCTCAAATGGCTGCCACCATTCTTGGAGGCCTGGGGGTGCCAAGCACCTGGCCTGTTTCCCAGTAGAGGAGTGGAGTGTCAGGTCTGGAGCCCGGCCTGGCCTGGGGCTGAGACTCCCGACCCGTGACTCCCTAGTTCGGGCTGGGCGAGTGGCTCAAGCTCTCAGAGCTGCAGTCTCCTTTCTGGTACAGCAAGGAGAAGAGCAGACCTGACCTCAGGGGGGCGTGTGAGGGAAAGGGCCCTGGCCAGAGTCAGCCATGGCCATGGTGTCACATAGCCTCCACGAGACCTTTTCCATTGCAACCCCCTGGGGTCAGGTGCCTGGCACCCCCAGGCCCCCAGAAATGGTGGTGTCCAATTAGTGGCATCTCTAGACTTGTAATGGCAGGGCCCTAGGACTCTAACATGGGGGCTTCCCAGTGACTCAGTGGTAAAGAATCCACCTGCCAATGCAGGAGATGCAGGTACGATCCCTGGGTCAGAAAGATTCCATGGAGTAGTAAAGGGCAACCCACTCCAGTGTTCTTGCCTGGAGAATCCCATGAACAGAGGAGCCTGGTGGGCTACAGTCCACTGAGTTGCAAAGAGTCAGACACGACTGAGCTCACACACACACACACACACACAGTGCTGTCCTGTAGGTCCGTACTAGTTGTCTGTTCTATACACAGTGTTGTGTATGTGTGTGTGTCAATCCCAACCTCCCACTTGGAGCACCTCCTCTTGGTGGCTGCCATTCATTCCTTCCTAAGAGCTGTCTTTGTTCAGTTGGTATTCATTCATGCTTTCTCCCTGTCGGAGCTGTGGCTTTGTTACCTAAGCTGGCCCAGGAGAGCTGCGGTTGGTGGTGGCTAAGCTGTAGAAAGGATCACCGCTGAGCTCAGTGCCCCTACCCCCTCCCCAGACCCCAGGCTCTCACCCCCTGATTCCAGAGTGAAAGGGAAAAGATAAGAGATTAGATGCTGATGAGTTATTTACAGGGGGTCAGCCACAAAGCAATCTGATACAACCAGGGAAGTGCTGACATGGATGAAACTAACAGAGGGAAGGGTTCTTGGGCCTGAGGACCCTGGGGATGCCTGGCAGAGAAGGTGGTGGGGCTCGGAGGCTCACCTGGTTCTACCCCAGGGTGGGTGGAGCAGGGACAGAGCTGACTGGTCCCCTTGAAAGTCCTAGATGCAGTTCTGAGCCCTTCCTTTGGCCTGGGTGTTCCCTCATTTTCTTAAAGTTGATCTGAACACTTAAAACCTTGTAGTGCAAAAGGCAACCTGACTTCTGCTTCTCCAGAGACAAATCTCAAAGGAAAGCTCTTCAATATAGGCAATTATTCTGTCTCCTTACATTTAAGTGCCTATTTGACATATTTTGTCAAACTTCTCTGTAGTCACAGGATGTACTATTGTTATTCATCAGTTAAGGTCTTAAACAGAGGGAAGCCTACACTTGGCAACATGAGTAGAGAACTTCCATTATATTCTGGTAAAAGGGCCAATTTGACATGGGCATCAATCAGTATCTGAGCAATTTTTTTTTTTTACAGTCTCAGATCCAAATACCTTTCAGGAAACTACAAAGAGAATTATTTCTACAGCTTAATTCAAAGCTTATTAAAGTCATGGGCATTTCACTTATTACCAGGAGGCTTCCTGAGGAAAAGTAGAGTAAAAATGTAAGCACACACAGTCTAGACTGTTACTTTTTAACAGGTGGGATGGAGAAGAAAAAATGTTCCTACTGGTTCAAGGTAATTGTTTTCAGTGTTATGGTCTCTGAACGAAGTAAGAAATGGGAAGCAAAATGACTTCACTTTATAGATTCAGGGGAAAAAAAATCACTCTGTGTAGGAGAAGAATCTATTATAAAGTCATGAACTTGAGAATGTTTCACAAAATTTCAGGGTCCTCTGAAGCATTTCTGTAAAACCTTTAAGAGTAATGTTTGTGGTTGGTGTGATGTATTTGTGATTGCTGCACTAGATCACGCATTGCCCAGACACTCAAACTATTTATTATACTGTCTGAATGTGCGTCTTGGGGGTGGGGGAAATGGCGGGAATTTGTTTCAAGCTCAAATCCTGGTACACAGTAATGCTTCTGTTGGATAATTCTTGCAGAGCATAACTGAAACATGAAAAATAGACATATATGTTTTTTGTTAAAAAAATATGAATCCAAAATGCAGGTCTGGTTTGGTGGGGTCTACAGTGTGAGACAGAAGATTCTTCTATCTTTTCTCTCTGCTGTTATTGGCTACCATTCCCAGGGTTACCTTCTAGTCCAAGGTGGCTGCTGGAGCTCCAACAATTGAATCAAATTCCAGGACAGAAAGAAAAAGAAAGAAAACAAAAAGGGAATCCCTCCCTATTTAGGAGTCTTACTTAAAGAACCATACCACACTACTGCTTCCAACTCTGGTTAGACCTGGTAGCAGATGGCCTTGACAGACACTGAGAAATGCGCTTAACTTACAAAAAAAGTCAGAATCCTTTCATTAAAAAGGAGGGAAGAATGGACTTTGACATACAGCTAGCAATCCCTGCTATACAGCTCAGAAAATACTTGTTGCAGGCAACTGGACCCATTGGCCAGAACTGGTGCACATGAGACCGTTTGTGGATTGATCTTCTCTCCTGAGAAACTGGGCAGCTCCTAAACCTCACAGTGTTAACACCCAGGACTCAGGAAAGACAATACTGGCCCTGCACACATCACAGCTGACCTGACCTCTGTGGTCAAGGACAGGACAGCCCTGGTGGTTGTCTGCCCTTCAGGAAGCTGGGTGTGAGCCTGAAAGTGTGAAACAATTGCTGTCAAGTTCCATCAGCTGGAAATCCAGTGCCCTGACAATAGACGAGGTGGCCTGAGAATGAATTGCTCCAGTTTGCTCCGCACACCCACACATGGGATGAAATCTAGGCTGGATTCTGGTGTCCTCATGAATTAAAAAACCACTGACTTTTAAGTGGCTCTACCACTTAGTTTCTGCGTGTCTGAAGATCAGTTGGTTAACATTGTGAAGCCTCAGTTTCCACCTCTTTAAAATGGAGGAAATCTTGATAAAAGTCTGTTCTTTCATGGACTGGAGTATTAAGAAAGAAAGGGGGGACTTCCCTGGTGGTCCAGGGAGTAAGACTCCATGATGCCAATGCAGGAGATCTGGGCTCGATCTCTGGTCAGGGAACTAGATCCCACATGCCACAACGACTCTTTCACAAACTGAAAGTAAAGATCCTGAGTGCTGTAACTAAGACAGGATGCAGCCAAATAAATAAATTTTAAAAAGAAAAAAAAGAATGTGGGGAGCTCTGCTCAATGCTTGGCACGTACTAAGTACTCAATAATTGTTAATGGTAATTAATAATGCAAACAGCAGAACAAAAATCTTAAAAGTGATGTGGGAAATCCAGCAGCTTATAGCCTTTATTCCTAGCTTGTCTTGAGGGCAGGAAGAGTGCAACTGTGTCACAGTATTAATCCTTGCAGAGCATGGTCTTCCTTTTCCAGAAACCAGTTTAATTGCATTTAATGGCCAGTGTCTCTTCCCTTTTGTATGTTCGTGCTAAGTCACTTCCCTCGTGTTCTACTCTTTGCGACCCCCCTGGGCTATAGCCTGCCAGGCTCCTCTGTCCATGGGATTCTCCAGGTGAGAATACTAGAGTGGGTTGCTATGGCCTTCTCCATCCTTTTGTATAGTTTACAGTATATGTCAAACTGTTCTTAGCTGTTTTCAAACAAATAAGCAAACACACAGAGCACGCCTTCTTGCAGGAGTCTAATGGCCGAACATGTTGACAAGGAAAGCTGGCTTGTGGTCCAGATGAAATCCTTTGCTCGGTCACCATTCCTGCTCTTGGCCTGCTAGACTCCATGTTTAAATATGAAACAGAAAGGATACTATGAGGCAACAGAGATCCAAATATAACTTGGTTTGGAAGTGACTCACTGCTGCTACAGACACTGCCTCTTCACCCCGAGTGGCCCTGACAGGCTGTGTCACCGCGAGCCCTCTGTCTCCCTCTCTGCCCCGTAGGCTGGCCCCACCCCTGGACTCCCTCCGAGCTGGTCCTGCTGGACATGACCCCACTCTCCCCCACCTGCTTTGCTGGGATGTTGACACCTTCCCCTTACTCCTGTCCCTCCCAAATCTCCCCTGGCCCACAGATCAGCCCAGTTTCTCCAGGTTAGCCTCTGTGTCTCTGCAGCTTGCACCATGCTTGTCTTCACTCGCTTAGAGCTCACCTTGCCTGGGAGGCGTGAATTCCGGCCCTAGGGACCGTGTCTTATTATTCTTGGCTGTATATCATGTCTGGTGTCTCCTCCCATGACAGCAGACAGGATCCAGGGCCAGGCGTGGACTCAGGGCCCCTGTACAGTCCTACACACCCACATGGAACTGGGGCAGTGCGGGGAGGGGAGATGGTTAGGACAGAAGGGCCAGTGAAATCAGTCACTTCAGTCACTGTTTGTCAGATGGGGTAATGGTACTGGTTTGCTGGATCTGCCAAACAGAGTACCATAAGCTGGATGGTTTGGACAAACTATTGTCTCTTAGTTCTGGACCTAGAAGGCCAAGATCAGAGTGTCCGTGGCTCTGGTTCCTAGCCAGGCCATGAGGGGATGGTCTGTTCCTTGCCTCTCTCCCAGCTTCTGGGATTTGTGGGCAGTCTTTGGCTTGTAGACACATCTCCTGATCTCCGCCTTCATCTTCATGTGGTGCTCTCTATGACGGCCCAGTACTGTCCAAATTTCCCTCTTATAAGGTCACCAGTCATAATTGGGTTAGGACCCACCCTAGCACAGGTTAGGACCCACCCTAACTTGATCGTGTGCAAAGGCCCTGCTCTTACAGAAGGGACCGTCCACAGGTACTAGTGCTTGTGAGGACACCCATCAGTCCACAAGGACGGCTAAGATCATCACCTACTGCCCTCTCTGTTGAAGGGTGATGCTCCTTACACACCATTCTTAGAATCTGGGGCGCTTGCATTATTTTCCTGGGTTTAGCCTTAATTGGTGTCTTTTGTGAGAAAGAATCATAAGTCAGGAAAATTCAGGATATAAACTAGGAGGCTGGTTTGCTTGGATAATGGAGCTTGTTTGGAAAATTGTCTTAACATGGTGCTCTCAACAGACGTTAGACCATTTGGCTGCATATTTACCAAGAAGGGCAGCCACGGAGCTCCCTTTAGTCTCATGGATCAATAAACAGTTATTTAGAGAAAGTGACCTTGCCCATGATTTAATGAAAGTCACCCAACCTTTGAAATCAGAAGCAATGCAAGTTTTGCCACATCTTTGCTGTGTGGCCCCTGGCAAGTAACTTCATTGTCTGGACATCAGTGAGTCATCTGGAAAGTTCTGGCTTTAAGGACCCCTCTGACTGGAAGCTTCTTTGGAAGATATGATTCTTTTAGAGTGGAAAGCAGAAACGTTCTGTGAGGAATTGGAACTGTGACCTTGATGCTTTTGAACTGTGGTGTTGGGACTCTTGAGAGTCCCTTGGACTACAAGGAGATCAAACCAGTCAATCCTAAAGGAAATCAACCCAAAATATTCATTGGAAGAACTGATGCTGAAGCTGAAGCTCCAATACTTTGACCACCTGATGTGGAGAGCTAACTCACTGGAAAAGACCCTGATACTGGGAAAGATTGAGGGCAGGAGGAGAAGGGGACAACAGAGGATGAGATAGTTGGATGGCATCACTGACTCAATAGACATGAGTTTGAGCCAACTCCAAGAGATAGTGAAGGACAGGGGAGCCTGGCGTGCCGCAGTCCATGGGGTCACAAAGAGTTGGACACGACTGAGTGACTGAACATCAACAACAATAAAGTATAAGAAGGGATCAACCAAGCACTTTCCTGTCCCTTATCAGCAGTGGACACGAGGTGGTTCTGGCCTCAGCACAGAGGGACGGGACTGGTCCCTGCCTTCGTCTGTTTTAATGTGCTTAGCATTTGCTCCTTGCATGGGGCTGCCCAGCACAAAGGACGCATGCCCTTCTCTAGGGCCACTGCCCCCTCACCCATCCCAGGGGTCACTCTCTGCTGGGTCTGTGGTGTCAGAATTCTCAGGGGTTGAATGTGTCATTTTTGTCTTCACAATGACCAGTTTTTCCAAAGAGTTATTTCTGTAAGTATCTGATAACATGATCAACAGCCAGATCCGAGTTTTTACTTGTATTACGGAGCCTTCAGGGTGTCTTGATAATCTTGGCATAAAAAAGTCCTGCTAATAATAGCATCATTACTATAAATAGAGATTTAAGATGCCCTCTCCTTCTATTGTACTGCCTCTTACAATGCTCAATGCATCTTAACCTTTTTTCTTTATTTTGTCATAAAACCGTGACCCTTGATGCTTGGGAGCATACACAATAGACCAGATGTCTTAACCGTATTTAGATAAATCAGTCATCACCTTCTTTTTCCAAGAAGAATGAGGCAGAGCAGCTTGAGTGAGGCGTAGACTCTGCTTTCCATTTGGTCTTTCCAAAGCAAACAGAAAAAAGACGTAACCATCCACTAGCTATGCCGGGTCAGTGGTAGGGAATCCGGGTTAAGGATGCGACCGTCGTTATCATGAAAAGAGAGGGAGGTCAGTGTTTCGTCTCACTTAAAGTTGAGGCTGAAAATAACTAACTCAGGAGAAAGAGGATTGATTAATGGATTGTGTTCTAGTTTAAGGTTTGGGGGGAATATAAATTTTATATGAAGCTAGAGAGACAAACTCTCAATACAGTAGCTTTTCCTTCAAATTGAAGAATGCTTAGATTTGCATTTATTTTTATTAAAAATTTTATTTATTTATTCATTTTTGACTGCTCCAGGTCTTCATTGCTGCGTACGGGCTTTCTCTAGTTATGGTGATCAGGGGTTACTCTTTGTTGCAGTTCACGGATTTCTCATTGCAGTGGCTTCTCTTGTGGAACACAGGCTCTAGGATTGTGTGGACTTGGTACTTGTGTGGTATGGGCTTAGTTGCTCTACAGTGTGTGGGATCTTCCTGGACCAGGGATCAAATCCGTGTCCCCTGCATTGGCAAGCGGATTCTTAACCACTGGACCACCAGGGAAGCCCAGTGTGTGTGTTAGTCGATTAGTCATGTTCAACTCTTTTCGACCCTATGGACTTTAGCCCACCAGGCTCCTCTGTCCATGGGATTCTCCAGGCAAGAATACTGGAGTGGGTTGCCATTCTCTTTCCAGGGGATCTTTCTGGACTGAAGGATGGTTAGGGGTCTGGTAAGAAGAAATTCTGGTGGGAGATGGCTTTCCAAGCAGGGGGAATAAGCAAGAGGCATAAAAATTGAAACCTTTTGGGAATTCCCTAGTAGTCCAGTGGTTAGGCCTCAGTACATTCACTGCTGAGGGCCCAGGTTTGATCTCTGTTTGGGCAAATAGGATCCTACAAACTTTGAGGTGTGGCCAAGTTATAAAAGATGCAGCCCTGAGCTCATAGATTGGGGCCTGGGAGCATTGCCATCCAGGGATTTCAGACTTGGGTGCACAACTCTGAGAAGCCTGGGAATGGGCTTCACTTAGTCTGTGACATTTTGTTGAAATTTTGAGTGTATGTCCATGTTTCAGATATTTACTGCTACATAACTACTCCAGTGCTAAGACACTAACTGGCCTAAAACAGTAGCAACTTACTGTTTCCCATGATTCTGCAGTCTGGGATTGATCAGCCAAGCAGTAGAAATTTGCCCTGGATCCCCAGCCTGGGGTTTGGGACCTGGTTGTCCATTTTGGGGCCTCCTTTATGTTTAGTGTCCGCCCTTCTGCTGAGAGTTTGAAGCAACATCTACCCCATCAAGGGGTTCCTCATCAAAGGCCACCTCTGGGGATGTTTCCACAATTCACACGTAAGTCCCTGTTGCTGTCAAGCACAGACTTTTTGGAAAAAAGCGATCATCTTGAGCAGCAGTTTGATTCAATATCAGTAAGAACTTTCTTATATATGAAGTGAAAGTCGCTCAGTCGTGTCCAACTCTTTGCGACCTTATGGACTATACAGTCCATGGAATTCTCCAGGCAAGAATACTGGAGTGGGTAGCCTTTCCCTTCTCCAGGGGAGCTTCCCAACTCAGGGATCGAACCCAGGTCTCCCGCATTGTAGGTGGATTCTTTACTAGCTGAGCCACAGGGAAGCCTTTCTTATATATAGAGCTGTCTAATCACGGGCTTTGTCCTAAGCCAATGCACCTCCACTCTTAGATGAAGTGAAGCAGTGGATGCCCGACCCTGGGTCCTGGATTCCGCAGGATCAGTTCCACCATTCCAGAACTCTATTCCACTGGATGGTGTCTTATGACTTGGAATTAGGGGTCCTGAGGTAGTTGTTCCCTAAAGTACCAAAGGGGTTTCCCAGGTGGCGCTTGTGGTAAAGAACCTGCCTCCCAATGCAGGAGACATAAGAGACCAGGTTTGATCTGGGTTGGGAAGATCCCCTGGAGGAGGGCATGACAACCCACTCTGGTATTCTTGCCTGGAGAATCCCATGGACAGAGGAGCTTGTCGGGCTACAGTCCATGGGGTCACAAAAGAGTCAGACACGACTATAGCAACTTAACACACAGAACACAGTGTACCAAAACCATGATGATGGAGAAAAGCCGATGAGGGGTCTGGAAAGTGAAGTGCAGTTGACAATTGGAAGCACAGAAAATGTCTGTTTCCATAGCACTGTGATTAACTGGAGGGAGGGGAGTTCTTTCTCACCCGAGGGTGTGAACACACAGAAGGAATACTCCAGTTTTTCAATCGCTCTTTGCTGCATTAGGAAGTTCTCAGCTTATGTGCTGTGTGTGTGTCCTAAGGGGAAAATGAATGATTGAGTGTCAGCCTCTTACCACTGATCAA
Organism: Bos grunniens; assembly: GCF_055505025.1. Taxonomy (NCBI): domain Eukaryota; kingdom Metazoa; phylum Chordata; class Mammalia; order Artiodactyla; family Bovidae; genus Bos; species Bos grunniens. Next base: position 60,076,583 of record NC_141178.1, on the reverse strand, counting down.
TGCTAGTGATCAACCTGCAACAGCCACTGTCCTGACAACTTCATTAGCAGCCACGGAAGTACGTTCCTGCCTCTCTTACATGACTAAGTGGCAATCTGATTGACACCAGGGCTTCTTCAGTAGCTCAGTGGTAAATAATCAGCCTGCTAATGCAAGAGACGCAGTTTTGATCCTTGGGATAGGAAGATCTCCTGGAGAAAGAAATGGCAACCCACTCCAATATTCTTGGCTGGGAAATCCCATGGACAGAGGAGCCTGGTGGGCTACTGTCCATGAGATCACAAAAGAGTTGGACATGACTCGGTGACTAAACAACAGTAAAAACAAATTGACGCTGAACCTCTTCTCATGCTTTAAAAACATTCTTCAAAGGTATATTCGATACCACAAAAGTCATTGTCAGCTATGTTAAAAAAAAATGATGCCACATGGGTGACAGTGACAAGATCCTACAGGCTCCCGTTTTTACTTGGGATCAGAGTATAATTGCTCATCTTTGTGATGGATGTGTGACACTTCTGGTCATATCCAAAAATGCAGGGAAAATGTTAGGAGTCTGGAAGTGAAAACATAGGGAAGTGATTTATTCCAGGGCCAGAGTTAATCTCTTTCCACTTTGGGTCCGGAAATTCACAGGCTTTGTTTCCTTGATAAGACTTGGGGCATCATGGGCCAGTTAGGGATGTGGTCATGAGGCAATTGAAGGTGTGTGGATGGTGTTATCAATGGTCCCAGGTTAAATATGACAGAGATTTCTGAAAACCCGACTTGATTTAACTGATCAGAATATGTTTTAGATTTATTTGCAATGCTGCTACTTCTAGAAGTTCTATTTACTCCTCTATAATTTTAAGTATGAAATGAAAACTTTTTAAATAAGAGAAAGCTATCTGAGAGGATGGGAAAATACTGCCTATTTTTGGTATAAAAATTGTCCATCATTTACTTGTGATTTCCACGTAAGAGGGAAAATGTTATTGTCATTGTATTGACTAAAATATAAATGCTAGAAATAATGAATCTGCACTCAAAATTTATAGCCTGTGTGATTTTCTTTATATGAAAAAATATATATATATTTTTTTGCTTATGCAATGGTGAGAAAGAAGTATTACTAAATTCACATTCCCTTCTTACTTGGTTCATATGTTACCAAGCAGTCACAAATGTTGTAAGTTGCTTATTAATAATAATTTTGGCTAACATGATTTCTTAGTAGGTATTGTGACCGAGGGTTTCCCAGGTGGCACTAGTGTTAAAGAATCCACCAGCAATGCAGGAAGTGCAGGAGACCTGGGTTCGATCCCTGGGTCTGGAAGATCCCCTGGAGGAAGGCATGGTAACCCACTCCAGTATTCTTGCATGGAGAATCTCATGGACAGAGGAGCCTGGTGGGCTACAGTCTATAGGGTCCCAAAGAGTCAGACGTGACTGAGCACGCAAGCTGGTTTATCTCATTTACTCTTAAAATAGTACTGTAAGACATATACCACAATGACCTCCCCACACTGTGTAATTAACCAGGTCCCATAGCTGGAAGATGTACAGCGGCAGTAGATCACGTGCAAGTGAGTCCATGTCCGTGTCAGGTGTGTCCAGGGCGTTTAGTCAGTGTCCCCCACCAGCCTGGATGACCTCAGACTTGGATAAATTCCATCAATGAGAAGCTTCTTAGACATTTCCGGAAAGGAGAAGATGGCAGAATTTTCTAATTATAGAGAGAGGATTGGCTCCAAGTAATCAACTAATTTCTTAAAGCACCTTAGCAGCAACAGATTAGTGGGAACTGTACCAAAGCAATTCTGTATTGCATTTCTTTTGACCTCCGACTTTTGCTCTGGAAGCGAACTATTTTAGAATTTCTAACCAGCATCCCAAGATGCTGCTGTACTTTTCAAGTAAAAACACCCCCTATTACAGCTTCACAAAATGAGCTGCTGAGTTCTTGTGTCCTGTTAATCAAAGGAAGGACTCTGGTTTGTTAAGCATAAGACACGGGGTTGTAGGCAAGCTACTTCATTGAAGTCTTGCGTGCACCATGTGAGCTGGTGTGAGTGTCTATATTTTGCTGGGAAAACAGCCTCAGGGTGAGTGGGATTCCAACTCTGCAACATGCTCTTCTTAGAAATAGACTTATTGTCCCTTGAATAGTGAGGGAAAGACAATGATTTCCTCAAATAAGCAGATTCTTAATTAACTTTCCAATTCTGTCTCAGTGCTTCCTCTCAATGGTTGGGTTGTAAGTCCATGTGAGTTCCAACTCAGAATCTGTTGCATCTTGGAAAAGCTGCCTGGTGTGTTGTTTCAGGAACTCTTGATGTAATCAGCATAGCTTTGTCTGGGAGGCTGGAATCTGGGCCCAAATTGTCCAGATTTCCACCTTGTGTTATCTTGGTAGACATGCAGCTGTGAATCAGTAGTTCCAGGCAGGTTCCTTTGATGGTTATTGATGTTTTTAAATGAGGGGGGGCATGATGCAAGCTGCCGATGAATCAAGTTAGCGCATTTCACTCACAAAGATTCCAGAAGCTAAAACGTAGGCTGAAGTCTGCAGGCTAGAGATCCAGGGGGAATCAATTACTTGCCCTCCTCCCAGGCTGGCACCTGCCCTGTCACTGTGGTTAACAGTGGGTTGGGTGTTGGGGAATTCCACCTCCCATGTTGTTAAGTCTGGGGCATTTGGGATTATTGATTCAACTGTAGGAAGGAGTCCTAACGTTCCTCACAGGGCTTCCCAAGTGGCGCTAGTGGTAAAGAACCCGTCAGCCAATGCAAGAGATGCAGATTTGATCCCTGGGTCGGGAAGATCCCTGGAGGAGGAAATGGCAACGCACTCCAGTATCTTTGCCTGGAGAATCCCATGGACAGAAGAGCCTGATAGAGTCTATAGGGTTGCACAGAATTGGACATAACTAAAGCGAGTTGGCATGCAGGCACACAGTGCCCGGGTCAGGGAGAAGTTCTGGGCCAGGTTCTTTAAAACCCCAGTCCATAGTCAGGACCCATGTTTGGTTCCTGATTCAAAGCCCTGGAGGGCCCCAGGGTCCATGAAGCCACCATGGAGGGGTCGGCAGGCTGCATGTGGTTGCTGAGTATCAAGTACACTGCTTCTTCATTCTGCTTACTCTGCAGTTAGGGCAGCCGGGCTCTCTTTCCCCAGCTTCATACCCCGGTGTCCACTGAGACTGTGTCTGGGTTCCTCATTCCTGTGAGTTAATGCCAGGCACCAATGTCTTCAAAATCGGTCTGCAAGACTGCCTCCTTGAATCCACAGAGGAGCGCATCTCCTGGGGAGCGTGGAGCTCTGTTGCCTCCTAACCTCACATTCTGCCTGGTTCCAGAGACACCTGCTGTTTGGACCGGACCAGGTGCTGACCACTGCTGTAGTGATCACACAGTGCGATAAGGAAAGCCAGGGTCCCAGCCAGATGGAGTTGACTGAGATATTGGCTCCAAACTGCCCTGAACTCCCTGTTGGACCCTAGAGGAGGCTGTTTCCCCAGGGTTGTTTTAAGGTCAGAGTTGAAGTGTACAGAGCCCCTGGTGTGATGTCTGGCTTGTGTTAGCTACTGCTAGCTGATAGTGTTGATTGTGTCTTTCAATGAACTCTGTGCACAGTTACAAATACAACTTAGGCCTTCTTTTTTGTTTCAGGTCTTAGTTGCATCATGCAGCCCTTTGGACTTTCTAATTGCGGTTCAGTAGTTGTGGCACATGGGCTTAGTTGCTCTGCCACATGTGGAATCTTTCCAGACCAGGGATTGAACCTCATCCCCTGCATTGGCAGGCATATTCTCAACCACTGGACCACAAGGGGAGCCCCTAACTTAGACCTTCTTAAGCCTCTGGGATGGTTGGTAACATTGGAAACACAGAAGTTGGGACTCACATTCCGTACCAGCCCAGTGATCTTTAGAGAACGCCTATCCTGGTTTTGATGAGGTTCAGGCTTCCCTGGTGGCTCAGATAGTAAAAAATCTGCCAGCAATGTGGGAGATCCAGGTTCAATCCCTGGGTCAGGAAGATCCCCTGGAGAAGAGAAGAGCAACCCACTCCAGTCTTCTTCCCTGGAGAATTCCATGGACAGAGGAGCCTGGTGGGTTACAGTCCCTGGGCTGGACATGACTGAGCACACACAGACAAGGGGCTGGAAGGCTTGTCAGCTTGTGAAGGTACATTAGATAACAGAAAGGTTTTACAAGCAAAGGGCCTGGAGTCAAGACTCTTGGATCATTGAAAATGAGACCATCAAACATTCATGAATGAATTCTACTTGCTGCAAAAAGAACATGGAGACTAGAGAATTTTCCCTTTCTAGTTTCTGTGAGTCTGTGGAGAGGTCTCTTTCTTTTTTGTATTTTCTAATGTATGTATAGTTTTTCTTTTAGCCTTCTTGGCATTTTTTTTTCCTTCTTGGCATTTTTTGCCCCTCAGATATATTTATAGATTCTACTTACAAAGCTTAAAATTACAACAGAAGTGCCATTTCATACACCAAGTTTAGTTCGTTTTAAATCCTGTCTTGCAAATTTCTCCTCCTACAAAGCAAAGCTGTCCCCTCCTGTTGCCTTATGTCTGTGTCTATTTTTGAATTACATTTACAGAAGAGCTCGTCCACCTTTGATAAGGAAGTTAATACCATCGACTGGCCAGCTTGCGGCTTTTATCTCATGACTCTAACTGCAAATGATGGAGCATCTTTCCATTTTGGTTATTTCTGGGAACGGAAAGCTGATCCAAAGGCGGAAGAAGCGATTAAAGAAGCAATTTTACAGAAACAAGGTTCACACAGTAGATGGTGCTTTCAGGATGGCATGTTGCAGAAGATTGAGATGGGTCATGACATATGGTTGCTGTTGTTGTTTAATTGCCCAGTTGTCTGACTCTTTTGGCATCCCAGGGACTGTAACCCATCAGGCTCCTCTGTCCAAGGGATTTCCCAGTCAAGAACACTGGAGTGGGTTGCCATTCCATTCTCCAGGGGATCTTCCCCAGCCAGGAATTGAACTCATGTCTCCTGCATTGGCAGGCAGATTCTTTACCTGTGAGCCACCAGGGGAGCCCCTGTGACATAGTGAGTTGGGCATATTGAGCAAAAGAGAGGCTGGAGAAGCAAAGAGCCAGGGGATTGAGGGGGTCCCAAGGAAGCCAATCGCAGCCCTGAGGTCAGAGTCAGGCTTAGAACCTGGGCTGCTGCAGGAGGCACATTTTGAAGGGAGTTTAGAAGACAAGTTGCAATATTCTGATCTCACCAAGGTAGGAAGCAGGACCAAAGAAGGAGCTGGACAACAGGCTTTGGCAACCAAAACTGCTTTGGCCACGAAACTGACATTTCAGTTTAGCTTTAAGTTTTTTATTGTTATGTATTTTACTGAAATATGGTTGATTTATGATGCTGTGCTCATTTCTGCTGTACAGCAAAGTGATTCAGTTACACATATTCTTTTCACATTCAAACCATTATGGTTTATCATGAGATATCCAGTATGGTTCCCTGTGCTGTAGAGTAGGTCTTTGTTGTTTATCTATTCTATATGGATTAGTTTGCATCTGCTAATCCCAAACTCCCAGTCCACGCCTCCCCAAGCCCCCTACCCATTTAGCCTGAAGTTGTGTACCCACCATGTTAGGTCAGAAGCTGGTGTCAGTAGTGGGAAGGTGCGTTCAGGTAGGTGAGACTGTCGGGGGAGCGTCCTGAAGGGGCATTCACGGGAAGAAAGGCAGTTGCTTATTTTATAGCAGCTGCAGCTGTAGGTCTACCTTGATTTTAGTACCCCTGGGTCTTCAGCTTTTATTCTGGATACCGGGTCTTCTGTCCGGAAAGGAAGGTGAAAGACAGTGAGACCAACCCTCATGAAATGTCTTCCATTTAAAAAGGACTCGGCTCGGCACTTTACACACGCTCCTCATGTGCTGTTGCCCAGCCTATGAGAAGCTTGTCTTTCCCTGTATTTCACAGCAGACAAGTTAGGTAAGTTCACCCTGGGGCACATGAACAGCTAGTGGTGGGCTCTAGACTCACTGTAGGGTTTGCCTGATTCTCATGGCCTCCTCTGTTTGGACAGCAAGGAGATTCAACCAATCCATCTTAGAGGAAATCAGTCCTGAATATTCATTGGAAGGACTGATGCTGAAGCTAAAACTCCAATACTTTGGCCACTGACTCATTTGAAAAGACCCTGATACTGGGAAAGATTAAAGGCAGGAGGATAAGGGGATGACAGAGGATGAAATGGTTAGATAGTATCACTGACTCAATGGACATGAGCTTGAGCTAACTCTGGGAGGAGAAGAGGGCGACAGAGGATGAGATGGTTGGATGGCATCACCGACTCAATGGACATGAGTTTGAGTAAACTCTGGGAGTTGCTGATGGACAGGGAGGCCTGGTGTGCTGGAGTCCATGTGGTTGCAAAGAGTTGGACACGACTGAGTGAACTGAACTGAACTGAACCTTGCTCTGCTGGCTGCAAAATAGGTCAATAAATTTGAGACACAGTGTTGAGGCAAGGAAGACGACTTTATCTGGGGAGCCAGCTGCCTGAGAAGATGACAACCTAGCACTTCAAAATAACTCTCTTGTGGGGTCTGGAAGCTGTGTTTTTTGTAGAGTCAGAGGGAAAGAAGCAATGAGGAGCTACAAAGGCAAAAGGCAGAAAGAAAGGAAGAGGCAGTGGGGAAGTAAAGTGAAAGGATCTTCAGTCTTGCAAAATATCTCCAAGGAAGTGGCCAGCCTTTGGAAGAGGTGTGTTAATCTGTTCACAGGTGGGCAGAGTCAGATTCTCTGTCTCTGAGCTGAACAAAGGCAATTTAGTTTATGGTCAGGCAGGGCCCAGGGCCCTCTGAGGCAGGCCATCAGATATGACTGTAATAACAAAAGCAATGAAAAGCAAGTCAAAGAAAACAGTTCCAATATGGAGTCACCATTGGCTTCTCCCTGTAACATGCTTGTCAACTATAGGCTGTTTTCCTGAGTGCCCTGTGGCTCTGGCCATGAGCCTCGCACACAGCACCTCTCAGTATCACTACTTGGCTTCCAGTACCTCTTTCTCCTTCTACCAGTCTCTTAAAATCCTTCCCCCTTCCCCCTGCTTTTCTGACATTTTAAAATAGACTTTACTTTTTAGAGGACTTCCCTGGTGGCTCAGATGGTAAAGCATCTGTCTACAATGTGGGAGACCTGGGTTCAATCCCTGGGTTGGGAAGATACCCTGGAGAAGGAAATGGCAATCCACTTCAGTACTATTGCCTGGAAGATCCCATGGACAGAGGAGCCTGGTAGGCTACAGTCCATGGGGTCGCAAAGAGTCGGACATGACTGAGCGACTTCACTTCACTTTTTAGAATAGTTTCATGTCCACAGCACTGATGAGCAGAAGGCCCAGAGGTTTCTTATTCCTGCCCAGTATCTGTCAGCCAAGGCCCTGGCTTCTGCTCCTGCAGTTATCAGGGCGGTCTCTCTACGGGGTAACCCTGAGTTCCTCACCAGAATAGCCGCAAGCCCCTCACCACCGCCTGGGGGCCTAAACAGCCCGGGCGCCTCCTCTTCTTCCTCTGATGTTGCCTTCACTCTCCACTTGGCTCGTATCTTTCAGCTTCTCTGTCCCCATTTCTGTCCCAGGGCCTTTGCTCATGCTACCCCTTCTGTTTGGGATACATTTCTACTACATCTTAAAATAGTTTGTTCTCCTTCAGATTTAGTTTCATCTTAAACATCCCCTTCTCAGAGAGGACTTCCCCAAGAAACTGACTGGCTTTTATCACTTTTCTGCCAAATTACTGTACTTTGTGTGTGTGCTCAGTCATCAGTCATGTCCAACTCTTTTTGACCCCATGGACTATAGTTCGCCAGGCTCCTTTGCTCATGGAATTCTCCAAACCAGAATACTGGAGTGGGTAGTTATTCCCTCTCCAGGGGATCTTCCCAACCCAGGGATGGAACTTGAGTCTCCTGCATCTCCCACATTGACGGGTGGATTCTTTACCATTGCACCACAAGGGAAGCCTTACCCTACGTTATATTTTTCAGATCACGTCTGTACCTGAAACTATTTCATTTACTAATTTTCTTTTTCTTTTCTTTTTTTTTTTTTGTTGTATATAATTCCATCAGTTAGCTTTTACCACATAAAAATGTCCCCCAAACTTAGTGGTTAAAACAAGTGTTTTAATTGATACAACTCTTGGCTTGGACTAGGCTCAGAGTGCCCCAACCAGTAATGCTGAAGAAGCTGAAGTTGAACGGTTCTATGAAGACCTACAAGACCTTTTAGAACTAACACCCAAAAAAGAGGTCCTCTTCATTATAGGGAACTGGAATGCAAAAGTAGGAAGTCAAGAAACACCTGGAGTAACAGGCAAATTTGGCCTTGGAATATGAAATGAACCATGGCAAAGGCTAATAGAGTTCTGCCAAGAGAATGCACTGGTCATAGCAAACACCCTCTTCCAACAACACAAGAGAAGACTCTACACATGGACATCACCAGATGGTCAACACCGAAATCAGATTGATTATATTCTTTGCAGCAAAAGATGGAGAAGCTCTATACAGTCAGCAAAAACAAGACCGGGAACTGACTGTGGCTCAGATCATGAGCTCCTTACTGCCAAATTCAGACTTAAATTGAAGAAAGTAGGGAAAACCACTAGACCATTCAGGTATGACCTAAATCAAATCCCTTATGATTATACAGTGGCAGTGAGAAATAGATTTAAGGGACTAGATCTGATAGATAGAGGGCCTGATGAACTATGGACTGAGGTTCGTGACATTGTACAGGAGACAGGGATCAAGACCATCCCCATGGAAAAGAAATGCAAAAAAGCAAAATGGCTGTCTGGGGAGGCCTTACAAATAGCTGTGAAAAGAAGAGAAGTGAAAAGCAAAGGAGAAAAGGAAAGACATACGCATCTGAATGCAGAGTTCCAAAGAATAGCAAGAAGAGATAAGAAAGCCTTCCTCAGCGATCAGTGCAAAGAAATAGAGGAAAACAACAGAATGAGGAAGACTAGAGATCTCTTCAAGAAAATTAGAGATATCAAGGGAATATTTCATGCAAAGATGGGCTTGATAAAGGACAGAAATGGTATGGACCTAACAGAAGCAGAAGATATTAAGAAGAGGTGGCAAGAATACACAGAAGAACTGTACAAAAAAGATCTTCATGACCCAGATAATCATGATGGTGTGATCACTGACCTACAGCCAGACATCCTGGAATGTGAAGTCAAGTGGGCCTTAGAAAGCATCACTACGAACAAAGCTAGTGGAGGTGATGGAATTCCAGTTGAGCTATTCCAAATCCTGAAAGATGATGCTGTGAAAGTGCTGCATTCAATATGCCAGCAAATTTGGAAAACTCAGCAGTGGCCCCAGGACTGGAAAAGGTCAGTTTTCATTCCAATCCCAAAGAAAGGCAGTGCCAAAGAATGTTCAAACTATCGCACAATTGCACTCATCTCACATGCTAGTAAAGTAATGCCCGTGAACTTCCAGATGTTCAAGCTGGCTTTAGAAAAGGCAGAAGAACTAGAGATCAAATTGCCAACATCCACTGGATCATCTAAAAAGCAAGAGAGTTCCAGAAAAACATCTATTTCTGCTTTATTGACTATGTCAAAGCCTTTGACTGTGTGGTTCACAATAAACTGTGGAAAATTCTTCAAGAGATGGGAATATCAGACCACCTGACCTGCCTCTTGAGAAACCTATATGCACGTCAGGAAGCAACAGTTAGAACTGGACGTGGAACAACAGACTGGTTCCAAATAGGAAAAGGAGTACATCAAGGCTGTATATTGTCACCCTGCTTATTTAACTTATATGCAGAGTACATCATGAGAAACGCTGGACTGGAAGAAGCACAAGCTGGAATCAAGATTGCTGGGAGAAATATCAGTAACCTCAGATATGCAGATGACATCCCCCTTATGGCAGAAAGTGAAGAAGAACTAAAAAGCCTCTTGATGAAAGTGAAAGAGGAGAGTGAAAAAGCTGGCTTAAAGCTCAACATTCAGAAAACGAAGATCATGGCATCTGGTCCTATCACTTCATGGGAAATAGATGGGGAAACAGTGGAAACAGTGTCAGACTTTATTTTTCTGGGCTCCAAAATCACTGCAGATGGTGACTGCAGCCATGAAATTAAAAGACGTTTACTCCTTGGAAGAAAAGTTATGACTAACCTAGATAGCATATTGAAAAGCAGACATTACTTTGCCAACAAAGGTCCGTCTAGTCAAGGCTATGGTTTTTCCAGTGGTCATGTATGGATGTGAGAGTTGGACTGTGAAGAAAGCTGAGCACCGAAAAATTGATGCTTTTGAATTGTGGTGTTGGAGGAGACTCCTGAGAGTCCCTTGGACTGCAAGGAGATCCAACCAGTCCATTCTGAAGGAGATCAGCCCTGGGGTTTCTTTGGAGGGAATGATGCTAAAGCTGAAGCTCCAGTACTTTGGCCACCTCATGTGAAGAGTTGACTCATTGGAAAAGACTCTGATGCTGGGAGGGATTGGGGGCAGGAGGAGAAGGGTATTACAGAGGATGAGATGGCTGGATGGCATCACCGATTCGATAGACGTGAGTTTGAGTGAACTCCGGGAGTTTGTGATGGACAGGGAGGCCTGGCGTGCTGCGATTCATGGGGTCGCAAAGAGTCGGACGTGACTGAGCAACTGAACTGAACTGAAGCTCAGAGGGGCAGGTCTTCTGGGCTAGGCTAGGTTGCTTCTGTGTCTTTGGTCAGGGAGGTGGCTCTGTTTCTGAGGGTCAGCTGGCTGTTGACTGCAGTGACTGGGCGCCTGGCCTAGGTTTCTCGCATCATGTGTCAGGCCAGCCTGGCTTATTCAAATGAGGTTTCATGGGAGGACTGAGTGTGCCCATTCTCTTGAGGTTCAGTTTTGGTACTGCTGTAATGTCCCGCCACTTCATTCTATCATGCAAAGCTGCTTAGATTCAAGCGGTGAAGAAACAGACACCACCTGCTTTGGTAGGTGCTACAGATGACACATTCCTTACGGAATGTGAACACAGGGAAGGAGTCAATTTACTCATTTTTGTAAACCATCTACCATAACAGTGTATATTTGCAATGTATATTTGCAGTGTATATTTGACTTTAGATTATGTGCATCTGAGAGTTCTTTTGAGTTTGGGAGATTACCCACTTTACGAATCTTTGTAGGCCAAAAACAGTATTTCTTCCTGTAGAAGTCGAACAAGCTACTTATTTTCCATTTTTATTATGTGTAATATAATACACTACAGCACCATCATTTTATTTCAGGCTGATTATTAAAGATTTGTTACCATGCTGACCTGTTTCTGTGCTATATTTCTCTTTCTGGTCTTTCCCATCCTTGTGTACATTACCTTCTGCCACTAGAATATCATCTTGAATACCGTTTTTGTCTTGTCCTTTTTCCTTCTCAAAAATCTGTATTAGTTCTGTTGTAGTAAACTCAAGCTCCCAGCCTGGGATGCAGCTCCTTGCACTAGCTGTTTGTTACCTCCCCACATCAGCACCTTAACTGGTAATCACTCCCCAATCGGCTAATCTCACGGCCACCTGGTGTCTGCGGCCATATCTGGGGTGTGCAGAGGACAGGCAGCAGGGATCCCTGGGATAAGGGCGGAAGTCTGCACTGGGAAGGGAGTAAGCCAGACCTGATTCAGGGAAGACCCCCAGCTTTAGAATTTCTATCAGGCAGGAAGTCTGGTTGGGCTGCAGAAGGCAAAGGCCATCTTAGTCCAATTAGTGGGGTCCATGGCAGTCTTTTCACCCCAGAGAAGTGGAGCATGAACCAAGGTCAAGAACTGCAGACTGAAATACAGACTGGCCCACAGGGAAGGCTGAAGTTCAGGGCCATGCAGCTGAGTAGGCACTCATCCATACTTAATCCTCTGGAAAGGATGAGGCACTGGGCGATCAGACCGGGGAGGCTGAGTCTGCACTTTGCAGACTTTGGTGGCCAGACCGTGTCAGGTCAGGTGGGGGACTGGCAGCCCCATCTGCTGGCCTTCTTCTCTCTACTTTGACGCGTGTTCCACTTTTTGCTAGAAACGTATTCTTTGCTGCTGTGTTTAGAGGGAGACTTTGAAAAGCCATGGTGGACAATTCTGATACCTCTCAATTTATTTGATGAAAAATAACTTGAACCATTTTTACAATAAAACATTACAGTTATAATATAAAATTGTCATGCTGTTTTTCAGGCAAAATTAAAATTTCAACTTCATACTGTGATTCCAGTTCCAGTCTGTGATTATATATTCATTTCCCCCTCTCCTTAGAGGTACTAGGATGAAAAGAATTCAGAAACGCAGAATTTTAAGGCAAATAAAGGGCCATTAGAGGCACTGCAATTATTGTGAAAGTTAATTAAAGACATAGGTTTTCTGCACCCCAATGTTCACTGAAGCACTGTTTACAGTAGCCTAGACATGGCAGCACTCTAAATGTCCATGGACAGAGGAATGAATGAACAGAAGATATGGTGTGTGTGTGTGTGTGTGTATATATACACACACAATGGAATATTAGCCATAAAAAAGAATGAAATAATAGCCATTTGTAGCAACATGGATGGACCCAGACATTATCATACTAAGTGAAGTAAGTCAGAGAAGGATAAATATCATATGATATCACTTATACCTGGAATCTTAAAAAAAAAGATACAAATGAACTTACTTACAAAACAGAAATAGATTCACAGACATAGAAAATAAATCTGTGGTTACCAAAAGGGGAGGGGAAAAAGGATAAGTTAGGAGTTTGAGATTCTTTACCGTCAGAGCCACCAGGGAAGCCCAATATACACACACTACTATATATAAAATACATAGCCAACGAGGACCTACTGCATAGCACAGGGGACTATATTCAATGTTTTGAAATAACCTATAAGGGAAAAGAATCTGAAAATGTATGTGTATATATATAAAACTTATTCACTTTGCTGTATGCCCGAAACTAACACAGCATTGTAAATCAATTATATTTCAATAAAAGTTTTATTCTAAATTCATAAAAATTATGTTTTCACTTATATGTGGAATTTTAAAAAAGCAAACATGAATCAACAAATATAATAAAATAAACTCACAGATACAGGGAACATTTTAGTAATTGTCAAAGGAGAGAGGGGTGGAGGGAGGGATGTAAGTGAAGGTGACAAGCTACCAGTTATAAGAGAAATAAGTCACAGGGATGGAATGTACAGAACAGAAAATGGTGGCAGTATTTTATAATAACTTTGCATGGTGTGCAATCCCTGAAATACCAAATCACTATATTGTACATCTGAAACTAGTATAAGATTGTGAGTCAACTATAGTTCAATAAAAAATACATGTGCTAACATTTTTCAGAAATTTCCATTTTTAGAATGAGTTAAAAAGACTATGTTTGTGACTTTTAAAAATATTCTTTAACAGGAAAGGAAAGCTCTTGATGACAGGATTAGTGGTAAGGATTAGAATAAAACTACTATCTGGAGAGAATATCCAAATGTCTCCTTTTTTAAGGCAAAAGTGTCATCAGTCTAAAAGAATTTCAAGGTGTTTTTCTCACTTAAAAAAAATAGCCAACATCTATCTTAAAATAAGTAAATCCTTTTGCATAGTATGATTTTATTCAAGAAAGCTTATTTCCTCTAAGCAAATAAAGATCTTCCAAACATTTTAAAATAATCTAATCACATAGATGAAATGAAATTTTCCACTGTCATCTCTTCATAGAAAGTTGGAACCTTTGAACAGCTAAATATTTCCCCATGGCAGCGTGCTAAGAACATACCATGGGAGACTTAACCCCAAATCACTTTTTAGAAACTGGCTGTTTCCAATAATTGATGTAAAATCCAAGAGCTGCTTATGAATGGAGAGAGAAAAGTATAAACTGAGAGTCTACTTTCCTGATTTTTCTAAGCAGAAATATTGTTTTATTTTGTTAAGAAGTTTAGGAATACTTTTTTTGGATTGACTTGTCTCTGACCTTAGCATGTGAAGTGAAAGTCGCTCAGTTGTGTCCGACTCTTTTCGACCCCATGGACTATACAGCCCATGGAATTCTCCCAGCCAGAATACTGGAGTGGGCAGCCTTTCCCTTCTCCAGGGGATCTTCCCAACCCAGGGGTTGAACCTAGGTCTCCCTCATTGCAGGCGAATTCTTTTCCAGCTGAGCCACAGGGAAGCCCAAGAATACTGGAGTGGGTAGCCTATCCCTTCTTCTGTGAATCTTCCCAACTCGGGAAGCAAGCCAGGGTCTTCTGCATTGCAGGCGGATTCTTTACCAGCTGAGCTACCAGGAAAGCAACCTTAGCATGATTATACATATTTTGAAGATAGCTGCATTTTCTTTGACTAATAGTGAAGTTATTTCTTTTTTTGGTAGAGTAAAACATATCTCTTTATAGTGTTTTGCACTCTTTAAGACATTATACAAAAGATGATTTATCCCTGACAGATACATTTTTTAGAGCAACTCATTTTTTTTCCAGTTTTTCATTTAGTAAATAGTATTTATCAGATTCTGACCAAGTGATTATAACTAATTTGTCCTGAATTAAAAACTATTAGTCACAGAAATGATGAATTTCATCTTGGTATAGTTTAAGAAATTCTTGGAACATATAGTCTTCTGTTTTAGTAATACTATTTCTCCATAAGGCTATAATAGACTTGAAGATATTTTAATCTGGATCATTTTGGATTTTAATTTTTGATATATCTAGGTCAGTTTCATCTGATCAGCCAATGATGGAAACATGAAATTCCATTGTGAATTTGGGGATTGTGAATTTTTGTGAATTTTTGTTATTTCACTATAATTCTGACTATCGTGTTGATTATAGAGATCTGTTCACATCACAACTGTAAATACTACATAACTTCCAGAGTCTTCCCATTTCATAATGTGAATAATAATATTCACTGCTTTCACAATTCTTTCTCTTGGTGATCTCAACACAAAAATTATAGCCCCTCCTTGAATGCCTCTAAAATCTCTCTTTTATTCTGACCTCTCTCCCAATGTTCAGTGTTATATTAATAACTGCTTTTTGCACACCCCTACCTGGATGTCCTTCTATGACCTCAAACTAAGTGTTTAAAAATGGAATGGATTAGGACAATTCCTGACTTCACAGTCTCTCCTCTTATGTAGCTTGAAAAACTCAAGTTATTCATTTAAATGAGGACACAGCAAGTATAGTTGATAAAAGCCAATTCCTGTTGTCATCTTTGTTCAGCCTGCTTCATGCAATTTTGCTGAACTATGCTCTGCACTGGCTTCTTTAGTTATAGTAGATTATTCGTTTAAAGGATTAAATACATTACCTACCTCCTTGCCTTCCACAGTCGACCTATTGTTGTGTTATTTCGGGTTTACCTCTGAAACTTTTGGAAATAATTTCCTTCCTTTCTATTTCTATTCTCATTACTCTAAGTCAGGCCCTCAGGAGCTCTTGATTTAACTATTTTTAGGGCCACCTCCCCAGTTTCTGTCACCACGGTCTCCGCCCCGCAAGTCATCTGACATACAAATTCAGTGAAAAGTTCAGTTCTGATGTCATTTCTGCTCAAAAATTTTCAGTGCATTTCCATGTTCTACAGAATAGAATCAAAACTCCCTAGCCAGGCATTTAAAAAATTCTTTTATTCAAGTATAGTTGATTTACAATGTTTGTGTTAATTTCTGTTACACAGCAAAGTAACTCAGTCATATATATATATATATATATATATATATATGACTTGTCTGTCATACTCTGAAAATATGCATTTCTTTATTGCTTCAGTTGCCATGTCTGTGTGGATGGTGATGTTATAAATGGAGGTTTATAACCATCATTTCTCATATCTACCCTCCCTCCTTTCTTTCCTCCCTCCCTTTCTTACTCCTTTTTACATTTTTAAAAATTTTAATTGGAGGATAATTACTTTACAATATTGTGTTGGTTTCTGCCATACATCAACATGAATCAGCCATAAGTATACCTAGGCCCTCTCCCTTGCACATCCCACTCCATTCCACCCCTCTAGGTGGTCACAGAGCACAGGACTGGAGTTCCCTGTGTCTTACAGCAAGTTCCCACTTGCTATCTATTTTATGTATGGTAATGTGTTTCAACGCTGCTCCCTCAATTCCTTCCACTCTCTCCTTCCCTCACTGTGTCCACACTCTGTTCTCTGTGGCTGCCTCTCCTTTGCTTCCCTTGCAGTATAGGTTCATCAGTACCGTCTTTCTAGATCTCATATATATGTATTAATACGTGATATTTGTTTTTTCCTTTTTCCTTTTTAATTGGTCACTTGTTATAAAGTCAGTATTTACTAGGCAAACTGTGCCATGTCATCACCTTGTTCCTTTAGTGATGTGTTTGGAGGCGACACTCGGGAGCACAGGTTTGAACCAGGTCCTTCTTTCCCAGAGCACCCCTCCCGTTGTTTTTGAGGTTCAAAGCTGAGGTGAGAAGCCCGGTAAATCTGATTAGGTGGGAGGCATCTTCAAATCAGATTAGACTGCAGGTGGCTGTTGGAGGCAGTATGTGTCATTTGGGGACTGCGTGTGTGACACAGTCCTGAAACACGTTCAAACCCCCGATGATTAAGCAGAGCGGTGGGAGGCAGGGTGTGTGGAGGCGCAGCACCCCTTCTGCGGGGCGCCTCTAGCACTTGTCCTATGCTGAGGAGCTGGACTGTTACACTTACAGCCCTTTTTATAGAACTACATCTATGCCACAATACTCAGGAGTGCTTGCATGAAAAACAAAGGGCTTAGGTCCTTTTCTTTTTAATGACTACCATGAGTAAATACTGGCTCAGAACTACTTATCAAAAAATGACAAAAATGTCATTTTTAGCAGCATTAACAACTTTTTCTCTTTAATACGAATAAGTGAGGACTTGAGGCTGTCTGGGAGGAAAATGCTCATGAATTGGGGAAGTACTTTTCCCTGACAATGATACTAGGGAAGCAGAAAGCAACACAAGAGACACTAATTAGGAAGACTCAGGATTCTGGAGCATGATGGGAACTGGCTTGTCTCTGGCTGTGGTTCCCTTAAGGTGCAGTCTGCCCGGTGATTAGCATTGCCTCGGATTAAATTAATTGGCTGCCCTCAATCTCTGAGCGGCCCCACTCAGAATACACCCAAGGACACTAGTTTCTTTGCACGAAATGAACAGGTTACATATCCAGTAACATTTGTGAGGATTATTGAACTTGAGCCATCTTTTTAAGGGAAGTTTCAAGTTCTGGTAAGTGCAAACCTATTTAAAAAATCTTTATTGTGAAAATAATCTATTTTAGCCAGCTGTACTTTATTTTATATCTAGACTACATATTTGTGTTCTATCTATAACCATTAGAAAAACAATAACTATTGCTAATATTATTTTTACCCAGATAAGCATGAAACCTCAATATGCTGATATTGAAGTAGGAGGGAATTTTAATATCAGGAAATCAAGAAATTCAAGTGTATTCAAATATGAGGAAAGGTTTTTTCCTGATTTAAAAGGTCTATTTACTCATTAGAGATATCTGTGCAATACATTCTCCCAGCTTCGGAAGAGCTGGGACTGCCACCGGGAGTGTGCATGTGTGCTAAGCCCTGTAGTCATGTCTGACTCTTTTCGACCCCATGGACTATAGCCCGCCAGGCTCCTCTGTCCATGGGGTTCTCCAGGCAAGAATACTGGAGTGGGTTGCCATTTCCTCCTCTGGGGATCTTCCCCACCCAGGGACTGAACCTGTGTCTCTTACACCTCCTACATTGGTAGGCAGGTTCTTTACCATTAGCGCCACCTGGGAAGCCATAAAGAATAAGTCCCATATTTCCTTTCTGAACCCCAATCCCTAGTCCCATAGAGTTATGACCTGTGGAATGAAATATTTTTTCTTGCAGCATCAGATCTCTGAATCACTACAGAACATAATGAATATACCAGCTTTATATTTTGTTTTTGACTTCATGTTTCTTTCTGAATTGCTTGCATTCTTAATATGTGCCAGAAAATTAAATTAAAATATAATTAAGAAATGACGTGCCTGCACCTTATAAACCTGTCATCTGTTGTCAAGTGAGTGCGGGAGAGAAGGAAGGTACAGCCCTCTTGGGAAAGGCAACTGTTTAGCTCTGAGCTACACACATGACTCAGACCAGTGACAGCACAGAGCAGTGTAACAATAGTCGCACCTAAGGAAACCAAGGGTGCTAAATCGAGTTAATCTTAAAAAGCTATGCAAGTATTCACAGCTTCATGGTCTGATTCAGCTATGAAGAGCATTCAAAGAAGAGGGGATGATATTGGTAGCAAGCTGTCATTAGAAGCAGATTTCAATATAATTTGGGGTTGGAGGCAAGAGATTTTGTGTACTGGATGCTTTGCTACCTCTAGGGCAGTCAGTGGTGAGGACAGTGGAGGCCCTCAAGATCCTAGCTTCCTTGCGACCCCATGGACTGTAGCTCGCCAGGCTCTTCTGTCCTTGGAGTTCTCCAGGCAAGAATTCTGGAGTGGGTAGCCATTCCCTTCTCCAGGGGATCTTCCTGACCCAGGGATTGAACCGAGGTCTTCCACATTGTTGACAGATTCTTTACTGTCTGAGCCACCAGGGAAGTCCCACTGTATGCACAGAGATCCTTTTATTCGATAATAGTGGAATCTTCATTACACTCTGCTGTGCTTGCCCACCTCACCATGGGCTCTTAAATCCCAGCCACATGTATGCAAAATATCAACACTCTCTCCAAAACTTCCTCCAGTTACTTCCAGGAGTTCTCAGAGATCCTGTAACAGCAGTGAGGACCAGAGGAACTTGTATATATATATATATTTTTTTTTTTGCCGTGGCCTCCTCTTTAAGGTGCCTGGCAACTACTCTGCTGCAGGTAATTGCTCTGCAGATGGTCCTCCTCTGCTGGGCATATGGCTTTTTCCCAGGACATGGTAACTCCAGTTTCTTCCTTCATGCATTAGATTCAAAACCAATGATCAAGACTGGGCAGCAGTCAGAGTGGGACCATGGGGGCCATGTCTTCCCTCCCATGGACCCTATTTTCCATGGTCTCCTTTCTGATCCCAGCACAAAATCTTCTTTCTCTTTTTTCAGCATAAAAACGGAGACACCTCCCCCCATCCCCCACCACCAAACAAAACCCAAAGTGTATCAGCTCACATAACTGTGTTCCCAACATGACCAGCAGGTGAGTGGCTCTCCAAATAGTGAGATCCAGGCAGGGTGCTACTGGAATTAAAAGCCTCACCAGGAACTTGGTGGCTTAAGTGGTAAAGAATCTGTGTGCAAATGCAAGAGCCCCATGTTCGATCCCTGGGTCAAGAAGATCCCTTGGAGAAGGGAGTGGCAATCCCCTCCAGTATTCTTGCCTGGGAAATCCCACGGACAGAGGAGCCTGGCAGGCTACAGTCCATGGGGTCTCAAAGAGTCGGAAATGACTGAGCACACACACATGAACTTACGTATAGATGAATAAGCTATTCAAATTTAGGTGAAAAATGTGTCTTAAACACTATTCATGTAAAATAACTTCAAATAAATATTAAGTGCTACTGCTAAGTCACTTCAGTCGTGTCCGACTCTGTGCGACCCCATAGACGGCAGCCCACCAGGCTCCCCCGTCCCTGGGATTCTCCAGGCAAGAACACTGGAGTGGGTTGCCATTGCCTTCTCCAGTGCACGAAAGCAAAAAGTCAAAGTGAAGTCGCTCAGTGGAGCCCTACCAGGCTCCTCCGTCCATGGGATTTTCCAGGCAAGAGTACTAAACAAGCCTAAAAAGTGGTTGGAGGCAAAGACTTCTGAAGTCTTTTGTTCAGATAATGAAGGAATTCATCCTCCATCACAGCACAGTTTGTCAGGTCAGACCAGAGTTTATCAGCCGAGGATGAGCAGAGATTGAGGTTTTGCTGACACCGCAAAGCTGGATTCCCCAGCTCCTGCTACACTGCCTTTCGTGTCTTAAGTATTATAATTACTGTAAACTGCTTGAGAAGAGAGAAGGGGAGACACATCTCATTTCTCAGTTGATCTTTGAACGCATTAAATTACGTTACATATAAATAATATTGACAAGCCATATTGGAGATAAATGAAGAGTCTTAGATAACAGCTTGCAAACATTTAAGTGATTTGGCCCAGATTTATAACTGATTTACAGTGCTGGACATGCTTTATTCATCTGTATGATACTGATCATATTTATTTAGTTTGTTCAATTTGTCTTCAAGGCTGCAGGGCATTCTTACTCTGTCAAAAGACACTAATAATCACATTGATTTAGAACAACAGAAAGTAGCCGCAGTGTGCTACCAATGAAAAACAAGCCAAGCCTCAGATAAACCCTCCCACAAGCTGCTCACTTGTCAGTCAGACTCTTGGAATGTGGACTAGGAAAACCTCAGTGATTGGCTGAAACGGCTCTTAAATTACGACCAAAAATTTCACTTTCCAGGTTCTACTGGGACCAGTAACCAGACTGCATCATTTGTAGCAGCCCATAGTAATGCCATCATTCATTCTAAAAATATTTGTTTAGTGCAGCATTTTCCAACGTACAATTAGTTGTGTGTAATTTAACTGCATTTTCTACAGTCTGTAATGAAAACATCTTAGACTACCTTAATATGGCCCTTTTTTTAAGGGTCTTCCAGAATTTAATGTCAGGAAACAACTTCCTCCAAATGAGTTCATTTGATTCCATCTAACAGACAATTTGAACTTTATAAACTTTTCCTGTGTTCTCCCTTTTCCTTGACTGCCGGGACATGAAGAACTAAACTGATCAGTTGCAAAGCTCTTCTCATTGGATGGTTTCTGATTTATGTTTCTTTTATTTTTAAAATTGTTCAATAATACTTGCTAATTTTAAAGAGTCACAAAATTTGGCAATGTATAAAAAACACAAATATTATCCACAGCTCTGCCATCAGAGATAACCACCATCAGCACTAGGCTGTATATACATTTTCGTCTTCTAGTATAATAAATGTTATACACATTGGCAATGGCCTAGCGTGTGTATTCTACAAGCTGCTTTTTCACTTAGTAATAAATGTCATGATCATTTCTCTGTGCCAATAAATACAGGCCAATAAAGCCCTCTTTAATGATTGTGCAGTTTTCCATGGATGTATACCCATGATTTATCTGCTGCTGCTAAGTCACTTCAGTCGTGTCCGATTCTGTGCGACCCCATAGATGGCAGCCCACCAGGCTCCCCCATCCCTGGGATTCTCCAGACAAGAACACTGGAGTGGGTTGCCATTTCCTTCTCCAATGCATGAAAGTGAAAAGTGAAAGTGAAGTCGATTAGTCGTGTCCGACCCTCATTGACCCCACGGACTGCAGCCTTCCAGGCTCCTCGGTCCATGGGATTTTCCAGGCAAGAGTACTGGAGTGGGGTGCCATTGCCTTCTCCACCTGTGCCCAATTCATTGGTGTCTTTAGGTTGTTTTTACTTTTTATTTATTTAGCTATGCCAGGTCTCAGTTGCAGCATGTCGGATTTCTAATTGTGGCATGTGGGATCTAGTTCCCCCAAGAGGGATGGAACCCAGGCTCCCTGCATGGGGAGAGCAGAGTCTTAAGTCACTAGAGGACCATAGATGTTCCTTTAGGCTGCTTTTAATCTTTCAATTATAAACACCCTTACTTAACTGCTGCTTTTATATCTTCTTATTTTAAGCCCTGAAAGTTATCTTTCAAAACAGGAAGGTATAACGAATGAATAAGTGAATGAATGAAATCCTAGGAACAGCTATCAGTAACTGTGTTAGCATCAGCATGTATTCCTCTTGGTGCTGTTACCATGAGATGAATAATTTCCTTCCCTCCCCAGGTCTCAACCAAAATGAGCGAAACTCCTTCCACCAGTTTCTCCATGGTTCGCCGGATCTCCTCTGAAGGTCAGCTTCCTTCTCCTCGCCAGTTGGGCATCACCCAGCCTGTCGTGGCCAAAAGGATCAGTTTCTACAAGAGCGGAGACCCTCAGTTCGGCGGGGTCCGGGTGGTGCTGAACCCTCGTTCCTTCAAAACATTCGATGCTCTGCTGGACAACCTGTCGGGCAAGGTCCCCCTGCCCTTTGGGGTGCGGAACATCAGCACCCCCCGGGGGAGGCACAGCATCACGCGCCTGGAGGAGCTGGAGGACGGTCAGTCGTACCTGTGCTCCCACGGCAGGAAGGTGCAGCCAGTGGATCTGGACAAGGCCCGGCGTCGCCCGCGGCCCTGGCTCAGCAGCCGAGCTCTCAGCACCCATGTGCAGCGAGGCCCCGCCCCTGCTGCTCCTGGCATGCTGCGCGCGCCGCGACGGCTCGTGGTCTTCAGGAATGGCGACCCCAAAACGAGGCGTGCAATCGTGCTCAACAGGAGGGTCACGCAGAGCTTTGAGGTCTTCCTGCAGTACCTGACACAGGTCATGCAGCGCCCGGTAACCAAGCTGTATGCCACAGACGGAAGGAAGGTGAGCGTTTGAGGGGACGGGGGCTCTTCACATCTGAGCTCGAGTAGTGAGTGATGTGATGGTGTTCCCCTCCCGCAAGAAGGTTTTTCCCACGTGCGCGCATGCATGTGTGAAAGCATGCGTGCAGGCTCACAGTTGCATGCTAACATGCTTCAGTGTGCATGGGAGGGCACTGGCTCACCTGGGTGGATGTTCTTCCTTTTGAGGTCAGATTCGGATAAGGCATGGTCCAGGAGGACCTCTTTTATCTCCTCCACTCTTTCCCCTGAGCCTTGACTTATAGAAGGTGTTGGCACATAATCTGTTACTGTAGGATAGGCCAATAAATTGTGAGATGAGGTGTTGAGGCAAGGAATAGGACTTGATTCAAAAGCTAGCAGACTGAGAGGATGGAAGACTAGTGTCCCCCTAAACCATCTTTTTGGAATCTGTATGCCAGTTTTTTTTAATAGAACAGAGAAGGGGAGGAGGTGAGGAAATAAAATAAAATAGCCATTATTTTTGCAAAATATTTCCAGCCTGGGCCAGCCTGGGGTGGGGATGTGTTAATTTCTTCTTTTTTGCAGCCATCCACAGGTGGGCAAGGTCAGATTGTCTCCCCATGAGCTGAACAAAGGCACTTTAGGTGAGCATTCAGGCAGACCAGCTGGGTTCCCTGAGGCCAACCATTATGTAATAATGGCTGATAATGTGATGATAATAACAAAAGCAACTGGAAAGCAAAGGTTAAAATCAAGGAAACGGATCCAACACAGAGTCAGATTTTCTGTTCCCTGTTACATAATCTCAATGATATTTCTTAAAAAAGAGTGGCCTAGAGTGCTATTCTGTTGGGGACAGAAAGCATTTTTCTGGGACCTGCGTATCCACAATCACTCAATGTCGTGGTCCTGGAGTGACTGTCAGGCTGTTTCCCAGGTGGGTGCTTGGGTGGGTAGGACAGGGGCGGTACTGCATACCTTTTGAAGATTTGTTTAGTTATGAGGGCAGAACATTGATCTGTTCCAGGCAGCTGTGGGCTGAATAAGGATTCTAACACCCCCTTCTCCCCCCATCCCCGTTTGGTACTCCATTAGTTTGTATACATCATTGGTGCCCAACAGATGGTTGGTGAGTATCTCTTTCAAACCGTGGAGGTTGTTAAATTAATTCAATCTGTCATAAACTCAGTGTATGGAAAGAACAGAACTTCATGTTGCTCATGTCAGGACCACAACTCTTTGATTTTTTCCCTAGGTTCCCAGTCTGCAGGCTGTGATCCTGAGCTCTGGAGCTGTGGTGGCAGCAGGAAGGGAACCGTTTAAACCAGGAAATTATGACATCCAAAAGTACTTGCTTCCTGCTAGATTACCAGGCATCTCTCGTCGTGTGTACCCCAAGGGAAATGCTAGGTCAGAAAGCAGAAAAAGTAAGTCACTTAAATATATAGCCCTTATTTTTAGCCCTAAGTTTTTTTTTTTTTTAACCTCAAAAACAACAACAACAGCAATTCATCTTAAATGACCAATTTCCTTCATCACAGAAAAAGAGAGGATCAAAACGTTTTAAACTGAAATTGGTTCTAGTTATAGCTGCAAAGAGTCAGAGAGATTAATAATTTTAAAAAGATTGTTTTTCAGATCAATCAACGATATATCTATTTAAATTGATGAGTTTCTTTTTCTTTCTTTGTTTTGCACCTAATACCTAGATAAAAGATCAAAATGCCATCATTTCTTGATTTAGAGAGGAATTCTAAATTCTATGGGATATGAGTAAGTGACGCACCAGTAGTTTTGGAGTTTTCTATAGATAATAAATACCATGTAGCACAGCTGAGCTCAGATTAATTGATTGACTTTAAAAAATTCTCTTAACTACATATATGCTCCACTTTCTGAAGTTATTCCAGTAAAAGCCATAGGCCCTTAGATTCACTTTTTATTATAATGAGTGAAACATTTTCATTTATAATTTTGGTAAATGTGTTCTCAAAATAAGAGAAAGTATCTCTAGCCTTATACCCTGAATTGATGGTAAGTATATGCAAAGGGCTTCCCAAGTGACTCAGTGGTAAAGAATCCACCTGCCAGTACAGGAGACGACAGAGACCTGGCTTCAATCCCTGAGTCAAGAAGATTCCCTGGAGGAGTGCTTGGCAACCCACTCCAGTATTCTTGCCTGGAGAATCTCATGGACAGAGGAGCCTGGTGGACTACAGTCCATGGGGTCACATAGAGTCAGACACGACTGAGCGACTGAGCATAGCACAGCACAAGCATGTGCACATCTATACAAGCTACAGGTAGTAATCTGACTGAGTTGAGGAAGCATGAGTGCCAAGGTCATCGCTAGAGATGCATGTTAAAAAAATATCTAGATATCTGGGTTTGTGATACGCGCTCTTCTGTTTTGTGACTGACATTAAATTAAATGTACTGTTTATAGAAGATAATGTTAGATTAATAATTATTACTAAGTTAATTTTGCCTTTAAAATAAACTATAAAACTGTTTTCAGTTTGGTAATGCTATAGATACCTCTCTCTGATACATACTGAAAGGAAGATGAATACAACCAAAAATCTATCCCTTGCTTGTATGGATAGGTAAGCAGCACTGGATTACACCCCAAGTCCAGTACTGTGAAACAGAATAATACAGCAAAACCAAACCTCACAGAAACCTCTTTATTTTTGCTAGAATCCTTAGCAGTTTCTACTTTATACTTTCTGTATTAAAATTACCTTATTAAACTCATTAAGACTTAAGTACAATTCTGTGAATTTCCTCTCTGAAGTAGAATTTAAGTTCTTTTTAAAAGAGTATGTTGTAGAAATGTACCAGATATTACCATGAATTAAAGTGACCAAATGAATACATAGAGGTGAGAAACTTAACAACATCTTACTATGACATTTAGAAAATAGGGTATTTTTCATACTAATCGTTCATTTTCTTCTTTTCTTTCTTTGCTGCATCCTCTATTGGATATTTATGACTTCTCTGTCTTCCACGTTGTGTTTTACTTTTAAAATCTTGAAAGTGAGCACACATGTATCTTCAAGCCCAACGTCTCAGATTTATTCTCTTTCTTCTGAGAAAATGCAGAATAATGATTGCTACTCAGATCATTCTTTTGCTTCTGAAAATTACTTGGCATTAGAAAAAAGTGATTCTCAGAATTTATTGATATATCCTTCTGAAGATGATGTTGAGAAATCAATTATTTTTAATCAGGATGGTACTATGACAGTTGAGATGAAAATTCGATTCAAGATAAAAGAGGAGGAAACCATAAAATGGACAACCACTCTCTGTAGAGCTGATCTGTCCAATAATGGTGAAAAAAGTGAAATAAACAGTCTCCCAGGGAGAACGGATGATCGATCATCTGGTGTAAAGATTACTGCGTGTTCATTGTCCGCAGACGTCTCACCTCTGGAGAAAGGTGGTAGTCAGGTGGACAGTCTAGCGGAGGAGGCGAACACTCAAGTGAAAGATCAAGATGTTGAAACTGGTAGTTCTACCAGCTGGGAGAACCCTGCTCTGGACACAGATGCCACCCAGGGAACTCAGGATCGAGTGAAGCATCGTTTCTACAGGCCCCCTACACCTGGACCAAGGAGAGTGAGGCAGAAGAAGTCTGTGATAGGGAGTGTGACCTTAGTATCTGAAACTGAGGTTCAAGAGAAAATGATTGGGCAGTTTTCCTACAATGAAGAAAGGGAAGATTGGGAAAACAAGTCTGAGTATCACATGGTCACACATTCTTGCAGTAAAATGTCATCTGTGTCCAACAGACCCATACTTGTTCAAGTTGATAACGATGAGCAGGTAGCGTCATCTTTAGAAAGAAAAAAGGAAAGCAGATTGCTCAAATCAAGTGCAGTAAGTGCTGGTGTTGTAGAAATTACAAGTCAGAAGACGTTAGAGATGTCCCATAATGGTGGCTTGCCGCAGACTACATCAGAAAAGTCAATTGTGGAGGAAGGTATAGTTGATAATGTCATAGCAGACAACAAAGCTAGGGTCAGGAATTTAAGAACTTGCGGTAACACCGATGATAGATCCAGCCCTTTCTTAGGAGATGCAGCTCACTCTTCAAGTAACAACCCTGGAACTGACAAAACTATTTCCAAGACCCCAGCTTCAGTAGGAAACTCTACTGTCACTACAAGAATCGACCAACTGATTCATGAATTTTCTCATTGTGGTTTAACAAAACTTCCAGAAAATGAAAAGCAGATTTCATCCTCTGTTGCTAGCAAAAAAAAGATGAAATCTCAGCAGCATGTGATAAATTCTCAGCATCAGGCTGGAGAGATGGCAACTAAAAGAATCCCTAGGAAGAATAAGAGAATGAACACAAGAGGTAGAATTGCACAGGAAACCATATTGCGAGATTCACATAGTTCCCTCAAAGGGGCCATACTTTGTGAGAAAGACCTCCATGCAAGTGATACGGTAATTGAATCAAATTATTTTTCTTCGAAAGGTAATAATCCTGTGAATTCCAGAAATTTCCCTAGAAATAAATTAAATACTATTCATAAACCTAAGATTCAAGGACTTTTAGCCAGAAGAAAATCCAGACCACTAAACAAAGTAAACTTGGGGGGACCTACAAAAAGAGAAATTGGTCAAGGAGAGAAAGTGTTTTCCCATAATGAGATTGGATATTGCAAAAATACTTTTGAAAATCAAAATTTATTTCATTTGTTTAACTTCCTTGAGCAAAAACCCAATGCTTTTTGTGGGCCAGAGTCTCAGGCAGAAACAGCCTCTTGGTATTTGAGAGGAACGTCAAAGAGGAGTTTAGTTTCAAAAGTTAATAATTCACACATAACTTTAAGGAGCCAGAAAAAACAAAAAAGGGATAAGTTGAAATCAGATACTACTGTAAGTAAGCAGCATGTCACAACTAGGGCAAATTCCTTGGCTTCTTTGGAAAAAGCTGTTTTTCCTGAGAATGTTACCCATCATTCAGTTCAAAGTTATGTACAAAGATGGTTGCAGAACTTAAGTCCACAAGCAGCTTTGCAGCTTGGCAAGTCAGCTCCAGTATACAAAAAGGAAAGGGATGTGGCGAGTTATAATAACGGTTTTCTTCCAGGAAACAGTTCCCACACTAGTTCTGGAAAAAGAAATGATTCTATTCTGCAAAGTAATAGACACACAACTAAAAGTGCCAGTTTGACAGGAGACAATCTAGGTAAGAGAGTAGGTATGTCTTTTGACAAAAATAGCAGTGAAGAACTCATCCAAGATCACTGTGAGAGCCAGACTGACTCTCTGAACGATACTTACTTGCTTTCTGTTCATGAATTCTGTACTTTGTCACAGTCAGCTACGGATGATCCTAATGCTAAAAGTCAGGTATCTGCTGCAAAGTCAGGGCAAGAGATGAGCCTTGTTTACAAAGACATAAACCTTGCTGCAAAAGGGCCAAGCGTCGAGACTGCCGTACAAGTAGATCTGGAAGGGGACACCCCACAGCACTTATCACCAGTTCAGCTGCTTCACCAGCTGCAAGCTTTGGTTCCTAGTAGTCCCAAGGCTCAGAATGGAGTTGTTCAGATGCCAGGTCCACTTTCAGAAGTTCCCTTCCCTTCTTTGATACGTAATTCCTCCACTAATGTACTTCTAGCTTGGCTCTTGGTGCTAACCCTAAAGGGAGGTGTGAGTAGCTTCTGTCCAGGTGACGCTCTCAAGGCGACCAGTGGAAGTTCAGAAACACTTGCATTGTTGGAGGTGCTGAAGCACATTGCCGTCACAGAGGGAGCTGATGACTCGAAGGCCGCTGTGGCCAGCTTAGTGGAATCAACCACGAATCACTCTGGACTCACTGAGAAAGAACAGGATGTGGGTCCAATAGGTCTTTCTGCAAATTGCTCTACACCCAACATTCAGATAATTCCTCAGTGCGCTGAAAATGAAAAAACACAGAAAATCTCTTTAGATGGAAGCCATACTGCCGGTGAGGAAGTCTCTGAAGTCTGTGTTACAGCAGTGACTCGATCTCCACGTAAAATGGGCACTGTAGTTAAGACTTACCCTCCAGAAGAGACTTGTCACCTCAGTGAAGATTCTTTCCCCAGTGACGACTGTACCATGGATCAGACTTCCATGAACAAGGCTTGTTTCTTAGGAGACATCTCTTCACTTACTGAGGCTGTGTCTTCTCATGAGGGTTGCGCTTATGAACAAAACCGTATCTATGAGAGAGCTGATAATTTGGAATTGACTAAAGAGTTAGAAAGAGTTGATGAAGTTCAGAAAGACAGAAATATTTTGGCAGACCCTGAGTGTAAACACGGCTCTAATATGTTGGTGTCACACCAAAGTATCAGTAATTTAAGCCACTGTGGCTCTTTCCAAAATACAACTGAATCAGAACTTGATGGAGAACATAGTTCTTTAGGTAAATCTGAAAGTTGTTCATTAAAGAAATTTCAGGATAAAAGTGTATATACATCTTTTGATAAGGAGGATTCAAAGACTTCTGAAGAACCAGGCTCAACAACCAACAGCATGACATCAAGTGAAAGAAACGTCTCAGAAATGGAATCTTTTGAGGAATTAGAAAACCAGAACACTGATATCTTTAATAGAAAGGTAAATTCAGGGGAGCAAGTGACTGAAGAATTGATCCGAAAGGAGTTAGAGGCTGGTGAAAGTTTGGAATTGATCGAAGTGTCCAGCAGAAATGGTGCAGAAGAAGGAAAGGATGGTGTAATCTGTGAGACAATCAGTAGGAAACCGGTGACACCACCATCTTTAGTATTTTGCTATGATTCTAAGCAAAACATGGAAAAGGAGCCCAGTGAAGGAGAAACTGAAACAAAAGTCAGAAAGATGGTGGAAAGCTTGGAAGCTGGAAGTTCTGCAGAGTCCCCTCTCAATTTTAAAAGTGGCCTAAGAAGGTCAGGAACTTCTGATTGGTCAGATTATAGACAAAACAGTGAGAATAAACCGTCATACAAAGCATCCAGCGAAGGTCCCAGTGACAGTGATGAGGAGATGACCCCCGAGAAAGAATGCAACAAAGGATTTGTTAAAAGGACAATAGAGAAACTTTATGGTAAAGCAGAGATGATGAGACCATCTTTTTTCCCTGGATCTACACACACATCTCAGGTTTATCCCTGTGATTCTGTGGAATTTCAGGGCACTGGGAAAGTAGGCCTTTATGATCCTGAAGGTCAGTCACTTGGCTCTTTGGAACGGGTGTCTAGTAATTCAACTGTGTTGCAGAAATTTCCGGAGCAAAAACGAGATAAATGTGATGTTAATAACGTAAGGGCCAGTTATCCCAGGGAAGACATTGCAGAACATGGTACAAAACAGAATGATCATAAAAGAATCCTCAGGGACAGGGAAGAGGGAGTACTGATTGACAAGGGCAAGTGGCTCCTGAAAGAAAATCATTTGCTAAGAGTGTCATCGCCTGAATGTTCTGGCCCGTGTGGCCATGCAGACACCACATCAGTGGATACTCTACTGGATAATAGCAGCACCGAGGTTCCGTATTCACATTTTGGAAACTTGGCTCCAGGCCCAAACATGGCTGAACTATCCTCCTCAGAGCTAGAGGAACTGACTCAGCCTCCTGAGCTGAGATGCAATTATTTTAACGTGCCTCATTGTAGTGACTCGGAGCCCTTCCATGACGATGAGCTAGATACTCAAGATGAAGCTTGTGCTCAGGAGAGAGAACCCAATCATCCAGCAGAGGAGAAGGGTAACCTTAGATCAGAGAGAGTGTGTACGTCTGCCACTCATGTCTTCGCATCTGCTGGTAACAAAGTCCATCCTGTCTCTGATGGTGCTGTTAGGAACCAACCGTTGGCTGGTAGTAATGTAATTCATGGCGCCCTTCAGGAAGGCGACTCTTTGGATAAACTCTATAATATCTGTGGTCAACATTGCCCAATACTGACTGTGATTAACCAGCCTGTAAATGAGGAACACCGAGGATTTGCATATTGCAAAGATTCTGATGTTGAAAATTCTTTGAGTCTCCAGTTATGGATGAAGATACACCCATGTTTACGACAGTCAAGCAAAACCATGTTCAGAGACAAGAACAATAAAACAAGAAGTAGAAGAGCACTTACTGATAATGCCGTTGGCAATATACACGTTTGGCCTCATTTTAATAACACATTTGACTTGATGGACAGAAGGAGAAAATTAAAACAAAGTAACTGTTTGGGCTTAGAGGAAGAAAATAATTTCAATAAATTTCAGTCATATTTAAAGAATTTCTTGCATACGTTGTTGTTAGTTGTGGGTCAGGTGAATTCAAATCCACAAGACCCCAGCAGTCAGACAAAGGAAATCTTTGAAGTAGTTGATGAGAACAACAACTTATTAAACAGCAGATTCCAGAACTCAGGAACGAATCTCAACCAAGTAGTCAGAGAACACAGCTATCATTTGTCCTTTGAAATGCTTGGCCAAGCCCGCCTGTTTTGCCAAGTTGAGACATTCTTAGGTATTAGCAACAGAAATATCTTAGAAATATTTTATATTTTTGAAGATGAAAATCTTTTCATTTGGGAAGAGGAAAACTAATTACATTGGACTGATCTTGAAAGCCGTGATGAACAAGCAGATTTCCGATTTCAGTATTAGCGCAGCCTTTCATCAGCGTTTTCTCCTTAGGAAAAGATGAAGCACATGGGCTGGACGTGGATTAGATACCTCTAAGAATTTCCCACTTCTTCAGAACGACCTTACCCTAGAAATCTTGCCACTGGATAATCCAGTTTGACTTTCATCACTCCTGTATTTTTCCATTTTTCCAGCAGTTACAGACTCGGTTTTTATTCTTTTTGAATTTTCTATGCGTTTTTCTCTTGAACATGTATAATTTCTTATTTCTCTTATTTTCCTCCTAAGATATCATAAATGCCCTGAGGACAGGAATTACATCTCTCCCTCCCTTTTTTTAATGTCAACTTAGTGCAAAATGTGTATTGAAGGTATTAGTGAGTTATTGGAATAGACATAGATTACTTCATTTATTAATTTTAACTGCTGATTTGATGAAAGTATGATTATAAGAGTGTCACAACAATCTTGCAATGTTTGTGTGTGTGTGTGCCAAATGTATTGAATCTACTTTCCTTATAACATCTGTCTAATGAACTTGCAAGTATTTCCTTAGGACAGGACTCACCATTTTTCCTCATGGGTAGAAAATGATGCTGTACCACTCAGCTGGCTCTCCAGTACTTTGCCTAGAAATTATAATCTCTTTAACATTAGAAAAATGTCAAGAAATTTAAATAGGTCAGAGAAAATGAAAAAGTTTAAGGCATGCTTTGTGAAGAAAAATGAGAGGAACTGGAATGATTTAAGTTGGAAAAGAAAAGAGAAAGGTGACTTCAGAGTTCTCAAATTTGGAAAAAAGAACTGCTGTGAAGAACTTTACAGATTTCTTTCCATGTCCACCTGTGTTAATAAAACATTTAATTAGATATAAATAAAAACATGTTGCTTAGAAGGAGAAATAAATTTGATTAGGCTGAGAACCATAAATTGTCTCTTGAATACTTGTGGTATTTTTGCCTCCGTCTTGACCAGGGAATCTTTTTAGGTTCTTGTTTTTCATTGTTTGATGGTATAGAAACAAGTCTTATAAAATGTGGAAATCTATGTCTCTTGTCTGGAATTGACTCAAAATAGAAAAATTAATGGTTTTGGAGCTACATATGGAGGTGCTAATATAACATAAATTTGGCATTGGGGAGCTAAAAGTAATTACTTACATAAAGAATACCTTGATTTTCTATTTCAGTTCAGCTTGAATTGTAAATTCATAAAAAATTATGGGTTGCTATTTATTTAACCAGAGGAATACCACCTCTACATAGAGTATGATTTTTCCGCATTGAGTGATGCACTCTTCTAAATGAAATATGGAAATTGTAATGTTATGTAAGCTTCTGTAATGAGCAATGAGAAATTTTGGTGAAATAAAAGGACTAAAATTGTGGAGACATACCTGCATTTAGCTTTATTGCATTTTGCAGATACCGCATGTTTGTTTGTTTGTTTTTGACAAATTGAAGATTTGTGGCAATGTTTCAGAGCAGAGACACAGGGAAATTATTTTTGCTTTTAATTTGGAAGGAGTGATATTTGGGGTTTCCTTGGTGGCTTAGCAGGTAAAGAATCCACCTGCAAGAAATGCAAGAGACTAGGGTTCGATCCCTGGGTCGGGGAAGATCCCCTGGGTTGCATGGCAACCCACTCCAGTATTCTTGCATGGGAAATCCCATGGATGGAAGAGCCTGGTGGGGTATAGTCCATGGGGTCGCAAAGAGTGGAACATGACCAAAGGGTCTTAGCATGCACACACCCATGTTATTTAGGCATACCAGGGAAATGGGGGAAATCACTCATAACAACCAGGAGGTCTTAGAAAAATGTGGCATGTAGCATACAGTTTTTAGTAATATGTCATCAAATGTTGTCCTGGGAGGCCCAGATGATACTGGGAAAGATAAATTGGGAGTGACGAACATGAATGAGAGATGCTGTGCTGTGTAATGCACTTGTTTAAAATGAACGGGTTCTGATGCACTGAAGTCTGAGACTGGGAGCCGAGTCTTTCTCACATTTATATCCCAGATCTAGCATTTTACTTGATCTGGGGCATGGTGGGTGCCTCATAAAGGTGTGCTGGGCAAATACAAAGTGCTTGTCATGCTCTTGCTTTATTAACTCTGTATCCATACATTTGGGAAGATATACAAAGATGCTGAGGGGTAGAACTAAGTTTCTTGTATTTTATGAAGCCATGTCTGTGAATATAATTTTTTTTTCTTTTAAACATTCAAAGGATTTTAAAATTTTTCACAAGGCTTACATTAAAAGAAATCTTGAAACATTGGGAAATCTAGATTAAATGACATTAGAGGAAGTTTTAAGACTAGCACACAGACCTGACTTGCTTTAGAGATGAAGTGCTTGAGGACTGAGAAAGGGGTCTAGCCTGTTGTGTTCAGGGGAATACACAACCAGGTGGGCTGGTGCAGTTACCACCCATGGCCACCAGATGGCAGCTGTGCCACATGTGGCCAGGCGCTCAGGCCCCCCGAAGGGAGGCTGGTGGGCTTGCTGGAGCAGCTAAGGTTCAAGCCAGGCCTGGGCTGCATGCCTCTGCTCCAGAGAGCTGAGGACCGAGTTGTGCAGGCAGCCCCAAGTCTCAAACCCAGGAGGGATTAGCAGTGTTCAGAATTAGAGGAAATACACTGTTCTCAAGGAGTGTAAGTTCATAAGTCGTGGGGATATGAAGGGAAATGCTGGCTATCAGGAATCATCAGAGTTGATCCCCAGGAAACATGAAGAGACTGGAGCAACCAAAACTCTTAACTCAAGTTGAAGCTGAGTTAATGAGTTATGGGCTGGGCGGATAGGAGTGGTTTTCACATGAAGCTAGCAGGTGTTTTCCAGGGGATGGTGAAGCACAGGGAAGCCTGGTGTGCTGCAGTCCATGGGGTCGCAAAGAGTCAGACACAACTTAGCGACTGAGCAACAGTCAGGTGTTCTGGGCTTCACAGGGGGCACAAGTGGTAAAGAACCCACCTGCCAATGCAGGAGACATGAGACACGGGTTCGATCCCTGGGTCAGGAAGATCCTTTGGAGAAAGGCATGGTAACCCACTCTAGTATTCTTGTCTGGAGACTCCTGTGGACAGAGGAATCTGGCAGGCAACAGTCCATGGGGTCATAAAGAGTCAGATACGACTGAAGTGACTTAGCGTGCACACACACACACCACGTGTTCTCCCTCTTCACCTTTAGGGACATACACACGCCCCATTTTCAAGGGGTAAACAGATGCTAAAGCCATGTTCCATGCAGTCAGCACTCATTCTCCCGGTTTTCTCATCCATCACATGGGGCCCCTGTGAGGAGCTGCCTCAGAAGAAGGTTGAGAGATGAGCTGGAGAGGATGTGAGGCCCGCAGCACAGAGTTTGCCCATCGCACTGGACGCACACTGCCTGCCCCTGAAGGCGGCTCTCCACCCCTGCCCCCAGCACGCACCTTCAGTTACCTCTAGTCGGTGAAGCTCCTCATGTGACCCGGCGCTTGTCAAGCTGCCACCTCTGCTGGGGCATAGATTGAGTCAGTTTGTGCACAAGATCTTCAAGGGCAGTCTCGGTTTCTCCTGTATGTCAGCTCTGCGGTTTATTGTTTTTTAAAGTCAGACCTTGTGAGAACTTGTTTCCTGGTGCAGTTTCCCTGGACTGGGGTGCTGGACATGGGGCTTGAACCTTTTGCTCCTCAGAGGGGAGACCTCCATGGCCATGATATCCTGCACACTTGTGGGTCACCGCATGTGGGCTGGGGGTGTGGGATCTGACAAGACTACAAGTACAGGTACAAGTCTTTTTACAGGGCATACATTTTTATTTCTCCTAGGTAAACATCTAGCAGTGAAATTGGTAGGTTGCATGGTAATCGTATATTTAACTCTTATCAGAAATTGCAAGTTGCTTCTGCAAGTAGCTATGCCATTTCACATCCCAGCAGCAGCTTACGAGAATTCCAGTGGCTCTGTATTCTTGCTTGCACTTGGTGTTATCATCGTTTAAATTTTAGCCATTCTGCTGTGTGTTTAGTGATAGCTCTTTATGGTTTTAATTGGCATTTCCCTAGTAACTATTGGTGTTTGTCATTCCTGTGTCTTTTATGGCACAGTGTCTTTTCAAATCTTTTCTGTTGGGTCTTTGCAGTCTTAGAGTAGTAAGAGTTCTTTATATGTTGTGAATATAAAGTATTCAGATATATGTTTTACATGTTTTCTCCCAGTCTGTTGTTGTTCAGTTGCTAAGTTGTGTCCGACTCTTTGCAACCCCACGGGCTGCAGCACACCAGGCTTTCCTGTCCTTCACTATCTACCAGAGTTTGCTCAAATTCATGTCCTTTTGAGTTGGTGATACCATCCAACTATCTCATCCTCTGTTGCCCCCTTCTCCTCCTGCTCTCAGTCTTTCCCAGCATCTCTTTTTCCAATGAGTCGGCTCTACACAGTGGGTGGCCAAAGTATTGGAGCTTCAGCTTCAGCACAGTTCAGTTCAGTTCAGTCGCTCAGTCATGTCCGACTCTTTGCGACCCCATGAATCGCAGCACGCCAGGCCTCCCTGTCCATCACAAACTCCCGGAGTTCACTCAAACTCAAGTCCATTGAGTCAGTGATGCCATCCAGCCATCTCATCCTCTGTTGTCCCCTTCTCCTCCTGCCCCCAATCCCTCCCAGCATCAGAGTCTTTTCCAATGAGTCAGCTCTTCGCATGAGGTGGCCAAAGTACTGTGGTTTCAGCTTCAGCATCATTCCCTCCAAAGAAATCCCAGGGCTGATCTCCTTCAGAATGGACTGGTTGGATCTCTTTGCAGTCCAAGGGACTCTCAAGAGTCTTCTCCAACACCACAGCTCAAAAGCATCAATTCTTAGGCGCTCAGCTTTCTTCACAGTCCAACTCTCAGATCCATACATGATCACTGGAAAAACTGTAGCCTTGACTAGACGGACGTTTGTTAGCAAAGTAATGTCTCTGCTTTTGAATATGCTATCTAGGCTGGTTATAACTTTCCTTCCAAGGAGTAAATGTCTTTTAATTTCATGGCTGCAGTCACCATCTGCAGTGATTTTGGAGCCCCCCAAAATAAAGCCTGACACTGTTTCCACTGTTTCCCCATCTATTTCCCATGAAGCGATGGGACCGGATGCCATGATCTTCATTTTCTGAATGTTGAGCATTAAGCCAACTTTTTCACTCTCCACTTTCACTTTCATCAAGAGGCTTTTTAGTTCCTCTTCACTTTCTGCCATAAGGGTGGTGTCATCTGCATATCTGAGGTTATTGATATTTCTCCTGGCAATCTTGATTTCAGCTTGTGCTTCTTCCAGCCCAGCGTTTCTCATGATGTACTCTGCATATAAGTTAAGTAAGCAGGGTGACAATATACAACCTTGACGTACTCCTTTTCCTATTTGGAACCAGTTTGTTGTTCCATGTCCAGTTCTAACTGCTGCTTCCTGACCTGCATACAGATTTCTCAAGAGGCTGATCAGGTGGTCTGGTATTCCCATCTCTTTCAGAATTTTCCACAGTTTATTGTAATCCACACAATCAAAGGCTTTGGCATAGTCAATAAAGCAGAAATAGATGTTTTTCTGGAACTCTCTTGCTTTTTCCATGATCCAGCGGATGTTGGCAATTTGATCTCTGTTTCCTCTGCCTTTTCTAAAACCAGCTTGAACATCAGGAAGTTCACGGGTCACGTATTGCTGAAGCCTGGCTTGGAGAATTTTTTTTTTTTTTGAGTTGCTGGAGACAAGATTTTTTTTTTTTAATTTTTAATTTAATTTTATTTTTAAACTTTACATAATTGTATTAGTTTTGCCAAATATCAAAATGAATCCACCACAGGTATACATGTGTTCCCCATCCTGAACCCTCCTCCCTCCTCCCTCCCCATACCATCCCTCTGGGTCGTCCCAGTGCACCAGCCCCATGGCTTGGAGAATTTTGAGCATTACTTTACTAGCATGTGAGATGAGTGCAATTGTGCAGTAGTTTGAGCATTCTTTGGCATTGCCTTTCTTTGGGATTGGGATGAAAACTGACCTTTTCCAGTCCTGGGGCCACTGCTGAGTTTTCCAAATTTGCTGGCATATTGAGTGCAGCACTTTCACAGCATCATCTTTCAGGATTTGAAAGAGCTCAACTGGTATTCCATCACCTCCACTAGCTTTGTTCATAGTGATGCTTTCTAAGGCCCACTTGACTTCACATTCCAGGATGTCTGGCTCTAGGTGAGTGATCACACCATCGTGATTATCTGGGTCATGAAGATTTTTTTGTATAGTTCTTCTGTATATTCTTGCCACCTCTTCTTAATATTTTCTGTTTCTGTTAGGTCCATACCATTTCTGTCCTTTATCGAGCCCATCTTTGCATGAAATGTTCCCTTGGTATCTCTAATTTTCTTGAAAAGATCTCTAGTCTTTCCCATTCTGTTGTTTTCCTCTATTTCTTTGCATTGATTGCTGAAGAATGCTCTTTTATCTCTTCTTGCTATTCTTTGGAACTCTGCATTCAGATGCTTATATCTTTCCTTTTCTCCTTTGCTTTTCACTTCTCTTCTTTTCACAGCTATTTGTAAGGCCTCCCCAGACAGCCATTTTGCTTTTTTGCATTCTTTTCCATGGGGATGTTCTTGATCCCTGTCTCTTGTACAGTGTCATGAACCTCATTCCATAGTTCATCAGGCACTCTATCTATCAGATCTAGGCCCTTAAATCTATTTCTCACTTCCACTGTATAATCATAAGGGATTTGATTTAGGTCATACCTGAATGGTCTAGTGATTTTCCCTACTTTCTTCAATTTAAGTCTGAATTTTGTAATAAGGAGTTCATGATCTGAGCCACAGTCAGCTCCCGGTCTTGTTTTTGTTGACTGTATAGAGCTTCTCCATCTTTGGCTGCAAAGAACATAATCAATCTGATTTCAGTGTTGACCATCTGGTGATGTCCATGTGTAGAGTCTTCTCTTGTGTTGTTGAAAGAGGGTGTTTGCTATGACCAGTGCATTTTCTTGGCAAAACTCTATTAGTCTTTGCTCTGCTTCATTCCGTATTCCAAGGCCAAATTTGCCTGTTACTCCAGTTGTTTCTTCACTTCCTACTTTTGCATTCCAGCCCCCTATAATGAAAGGGACATCTTTTTTGGGTGTTAGTTCTAAAAGATCTTGTAGGTCTTCATAGAACCTTTCAACTTCAGCTTCTTCAGTGTTACTGGTTGGGGCATAGACTTGGATTACTGTGATATTCAATGGTTTGCCTTGGAAATGAACAGAGATCATTCTGTCGTTTTTGAGATTGCATCCAAGTACTGCATTTTGGACTCTTTTGTTGACCATGATGGCTACTCCATTTCTTCTGAGGGATTCCTGCCCGCAGTAGTAGATATAATGGTCATCTGAGTTAAATTCACCCATTCCAGTCCATTTGAGTTCGCTGATTCCTAGAATGTCGACATTCACTCTTGCCATCTCCTGTTTGACCACTTCCAATTTGCCTTGACAGAGAAGGCAGTGGCACCCCACTCCAGTACTCTTGCCTGGAAAATCCCATGGACGAAGGAGCCTGGTGTGCTGCAGTCCATGCAGTCGCTAGGAGTCGCACATGACTCTGAGCGACATCACTTTCACTTTTCACTTTCCTGCATTGGAGAAGGAAATGGCAACTCACTCCAGTGTTCTTGCCTGGAGAATCCCAGGGACAGGGGAGCCTGGTGGGCTGCTGTCTATGGGGTCGCACAGAGTCGGACACGACTGAAGTGACTTAGTAGTAGTAATTTGCCTTGATTCATGGACCTGACATTCCAGGTTCCTATGCAATATTGCTCTTTACAGCATCGGACCTTGCTTCTATCACCAGTCACACCCACAGCTGGGTATTCTTTTTGCTTTGGCTCCATCCCTTCATTCTTTCTGGAGTTATTTCTCCACTGATCTCCAGTAGCATATTGGGCACCTACTGACCTGGGGAGTTCCTCTTTCAGTATCCTATCATTTTGCCTTTTCATACTGTTCATGGGGTTCTCAAGGCAAGAATACTGAAGCGGTTTGCCATTCCCTTCTCCAGTGGACCACG
Organism: Bos grunniens; assembly: GCF_055505025.1. Classification (NCBI taxonomy): domain Eukaryota; kingdom Metazoa; phylum Chordata; class Mammalia; order Artiodactyla; family Bovidae; genus Bos; species Bos grunniens. The sequence continues at coordinate 60,037,434 of NC_141178.1, read as the reverse complement.
TTCTGTCAGATCTCTCCACCATGACCCACCCGTCTTGGGTTGCCCCAAGGGCATGGCTTAATTTCATTGAGTTAGACAAGGCTGTGGTCCTGGTATGATTAGATTGACTAGTATTCTGTGAGTATGGTTTCAGTGTGTCTGCCCTCTGATTCCCTCTTGCAACACCTACCATCTTACTTGGGTTTCTCTTACCTTGGACGTGGGGTATTTCTTCATGGCTGCTCCAGCAAAGCGCAGCCGCTGCTCCTTACCTTGGACAAGGGGTATCTCCTCACCGCCGCCCTTCCTGACCTTCAACGTGGGATAGCACCTCTAGGCCCTCCTGTGCCTGCGCAGCCACCGCTCCTTGGACGTGGGGTTGGTCCTTCCAATAAATATTCAGGATTGATTTCCTTTGGAATTGACTGGTTTGATCTCCTTGCAGTCCAAGGGACCCTTAAGAGTCTTCTCTAGCACCACAGTTTGAAAGTATCAGTTCTTCAGTCCTCAGCCTTCCTTATGGTCCAACTCTCACATCTGTACATACCTTGCTTTTTAATTTTCTTATTGATGAGACTTTCAATTAGCAAAAGTTTAAAATACAATAAAATTCTATTTTTACATCTTTTGTAAGATATAGGGTTTATATCTTTCAAGTCCCATCTAGGAAATCTCTGCCTAGCTCAATAACAGGACTTTCTATGTATTCTTGTAGGAGTTTTATAGTTATAGTGCTTACCTTGGATGTATTTGACTCATTTGAGGTTATTTTTTGTATATGATCGTAGGTAAGGGCCAAGGCTCATTTTATTTCAGGTGGATGTACAATTATTCCATCACCCTTTGTTGAAAAGACTATTCTTTTCCCATTGAAATGCTCTCAATTGAAAAGGCTAGACTTTTGTTAAAAATCATTCAGCCATATATGTGTGGGAGTATTTCTGTTCTCTCTATTTTATTTCATTGATCGGTGTGTCTATTTGTATGCCAAAATACACCATCTTGATTACTGTAGCCTCATAATAAGTCTTAAAAGCACATACTGCAAAATTTTCCAACTCCGTTCTCTTTCAAAATTGCTGTTATTGTATCTCCTCTTGTTTCTGTCTTCTTCAAATATTGCTCAACCAGCTGGAGACCAAAGCCCTGAATGCCTTGCTGGGAGTTTTCAAGCACTGCTAGGTACTTTATGCTCCTTGGTGTAGATAGAAGCCAGGACAAGATGTGTGAGTCCAGTCAGCTTGGTGCTTAGAGGCCTTGTGCAGAGGAGTGCCACAGAGAAGCAAACACAACAGCCCATCTGTAAAGCCGTCCATCATTGTCTTGGACTCTCAGCGTTGGCATTTTGCTACTTCGGGGTGGAAAGCGAAAAGAAAGGCTTCTCTGGCAGGATTAGAGAAGCAGTTCTCTTCCATTAGTTCTATGTTTCCTGCTACTCAGAAGTTATTTATTTTACGACCACTTTTGATTTCACACAATCAGTCTTCAAACAGTGGTAGCTGCAATGCAACACTTTTTTTTTTTTTTGCCTTGCTTGGAATACAGTGGCCAGTGGTTTCATCCCAGGTATTCATGGTTTCCCCGATGATGGCTCAGCAGATAAAAAACCCACCTGCCAACGCAGGAGATGCAGGTTCGATACTTGGGTTGGGAAGATCCCCTGGAGGAGGGCATGGCAACACACTCTGGTATTCTTGCCTGGGAAATCCCATGGACAGAAGAGCCTGGTGGATTATAGTCCATGGGGTCGCAAAGAGTCAGACACTTTGCGGCTGAGCTCATTAGTGGTTTATATTTGGCCAGCACCCACCAATTTAAGAAAAGAAAAAAATGGAATTTATTCTGCTTTGTTGCTACAAGTCTGAATTCTTTGGCTTGCAGCTGCATATTTCCAGTCTCTGTTGACAGTCTTCCTTCTGTCTCTGTCTCTTCTCTTTTTAAAGGACACCAGCGCCGCTCAAGTGTGACTTTACCTTAGCTAATCACATCCACAGCAATAGTGTCCCCACGTAAGGTCACATGCACAGGGCTCAGGAGTGAGAGCTTGAACATGGCTTTCTGGGGACTTAACTCACAATAGTTTTCCTGTCCTAGAAAATTCATGTGAAATGTATTTATCACATCCCAGCATTCCCCAAAGTCTTAATCATTCCAGCATCAACTTTAAGTCCAAAATATCCTTTGTCATATAATATCATATCAGTTCAGTTCAGTAGCTCAGTCGTGTCTGACTCTTTGCGACCCCATGAATTGCAGCATGCCGGGCCTCCCTGTCCATTACCAACTCCTGGAGTCTACCCAAACTCATGTCCATTGAGTCGGTGATGCCATCCAGCCATCTCATCCTCTATCGTCCGCTTCTCCTCCTGCCCCCAATCCCTCCCAGCATCAGAGTCTTTTCCAATGAGTCATCTCTTCCCATGAGATGGCCAAAGTATTGGAGTTTCAGCTTTAGCATCAGTCCTTCCAAAGACCACCCAGGGCTGATCTCCTTTAGAATGGACTGGTTGGATCTCCTTGCAGTCCAAGGGACTCTCAGGAGTCTTCTCCAATACCACAGTTCAAAAGCATCAATTCTTCGGTGCTCAGCTTTCTTCACAGTCCAACTCTCAGATCCATACATGACTGCTGGAAAAACCATAGCCTTGACTAGACGGACCTTTGTTGGCAAAGTAATGTCTCTGCTTTTGAATATGCTAACTAGGTTGGTCATAACTTTCCTTCCAAGGAGTAAGCGTCTTTGATTTCATGGCTGCAGTCACCATCTGCAGTGATTTTGGAGCCCCCAAAAATAAAGTCTGACACTGTTTCTACTGTTTCCCCATCTATTTCCCATGAAGTGATAGGACCAGATGCCATGATCTTAGTTTTCTGAATGTTGAGGTTTAAGCCAACTTTTTCATTCTCTTTCACTTTCATCAAGAGGTTTTTTAGTTCCTCTTCACTTTCTGCCATAAGGGTGGTGTCATCTGCATATCTGAGGTTATTGATATTTCTCCTGGCAATCTTGATTTCAGCTTGTGCTTCTTCCAGCCCAGCGTTTCTCATGATGTACTCTGCATATAAGTTAAATAAGCAGGGTGACAATATACAACCTTGACGTACTCCTTTTCCTATTTGGAACCAGGCATCTCAAAAAGTGCGGAAGCCCATCTTTTATAGCATGTAAGTCAGGTATGGGTGACACACTGGCTGAGATCTCCCTTGGGTCCAAAGTTCTGTGAAACCAAACACGGGCTTGATGTGTGCTCAGTCGCTCAGTCATATCCGACTCTTCTCAACCCCATGGACTGCAGCCCTCCAGGCTCCTCTGTCCATGGGATTCTCCAGGCAAGAATACTGGAGTGAGTTGCCATTTCTTCCTCCAGGGGATCTTCCTCACCCAGGGATGGAACCCACGTCTTCTGCATCTCCTGCATTGGCAGGCAGGTTCTTAACCACTGCGGTCCCTGGGAAGCCCAATGAATTACACTGATTAATTTTTAAATGTTAAAAATCTTTGCATTTTTGAGATCAACCTGAAGTATGTGGTTAATTTCACTTCCAAATATTTTTGTTGAGAATATTTCAATTATGTTCATGAGGGTTATTGCTCTGTAGTTTTCTAATTGTACCTTAGTCTGGTTTTGGTATCAAGAGTAATGCTCATCTTACATGCTGAGTTGGGAGCTGTTCCAAAGGATTTGTGTAGGATTGGCATTATTTGTTTCTTAAAGTTTTGGTAGAAAATTCACCATCTGGGGCCTGTAGTTCTTTGTTAAAATGACTTAACTACCAATTTTAATTATTATTTTTTAAAAGATAAAGGGCTTTTGAAAATTTCTAGTTATTTTGTGTATGTTTTGGTCATTTGAATCTTTTATCAAACTATTTGTCCATTTGTCTGTTCTCTGCATCCCGTTTCTATCCAGCCCATCTACTCTCCTTTCAACCTGCTGTTTCAAACTAGGGCCTAATAGGGTATGAATGGGCTTCCTTGGTGGCTCAGTGGTAAAGAATCTTTCTGCCAAAGCAGGAGACGTGGGTTTGATCTCTGTGTCAGGAAGATCCTCGAGAAGGAAATGGCAGCCCACTCCAGTATTCTTGCCTGGGAAATCCCATGGACAGGATATCCCTTGTAGCCTGGTGGGCTATAGTCCTTGGGGTAACAGAGTTGAAAACAACTGAGTGACTTAACAACAACAGTAACAACAAGGATATGAAGATTAAGGTTTTTAGAATTTTATCTACTCACCTTCTTCCTCCCATAATGTTGCTGAGCAAGCCAGGTTAGCTGCCTATAAATTCCTGAAATCATGTCTCACTCTTCTCTTGGGTTCTGTTTTACAAAGATTATAGCACAAGGTTTTATACCATCTTTGTTTAATTTCTGTTGATTTTTGGAGCCAGTTATTTTTTTTTAATTAAAAAATTTTTATTTTGCTAGCTTTTCTGTAACATTACCTCACTTCATCAACATCCTACCTTAAGAATGTTCTGTTCTGGTATTTTTTCCTCTTTGGTGTGTTGGCCTTCCTGCTTCATCTAGATTATAGACTAGAAGAGGACCGAGACGTCTTTCTATGATTTCCATCTACTCCTCCCTCTGACCCTGGAGGTCCAGTAGTACTCAGTGACTTGTAGGGTGTTGATTGATTGAAGTTATAAACTAAAAGATGAATCCAGTTCATGATCTTTAGATTCTATTATGGTTTTTACAACACTCCCTTCCAAGGTTAAGGTTTTAGTGATTTAAAGAGGTGCAAAAACATATGGTAAACAGACTTCATATTTCATTATTTTCAGTTTTATTTCTGTTCCTATACCTTTCATCTTTTCACATCGTAGTTGTTGGAAAAGGCAATTTCTTTCCCTATTGATTTGGTCCTTGTACATTTAGCGAGTATTGATCTCCTTGAACTCTTTGCTGCATTTCTAAGGCAGCAAAAGCTGAAGAGCTTTCTTTCATTTTATTCAAACAAGCGCTAACATACAGTTACTCTACAGAAAACAGCTAGGGTTTTCCCAGCTCTGTAGTTTGTAACTACAATTTAGTTGCTTCTGCCATTGTTAAAGACAGCCTGTCCATCTTTCAGTTCTTTAAAACAGCATTTTTATTTACTAACTGATTGTCTACCAAGATGATTTGGTAGCTTAACATGCCTTTTTACTGTTGGAAAACTTAAGTAGCATTTCTTGTTTTAAAGTAGATTTTAAAAAATAGACATTCATTTAACATATATTTATTGTACCAGATAAGTAAAATTTAAATCTAAATTTGATTGTTATTTGAATGATCAAGATAGGAAATATACTTTGGTTCAAATATGGGTGAGAGTAATTCACACTCTAGAGTATAATATTACTAAAGTTCACAGTTCTGAATTTTACTGCCTCATTTTCTCTTTTTTGATATAAGGTTGAGTGTGTTTCCCTGATTTTTTATTACTTTAGTTTTCTTGTTAATCAATTCTTGATGTTTACTCCAAGGAAACCTGGCAAAATTAGACTGAATATCATACTACTTTAAATATATTTAGTTTATCTCAGTTATGTTCACCAGGAACTGTGTATAGTCTAGCACTGTTTTTATTTGTTGCTGGGCGGTACAAAATTTACTTAACATCTGTGGAACTTAGTTACTTTAATTGCTGCTGCTGCTAAGTCACTTCAGTTGTGTCCGACTCTGTGGGACCCCATAGACGGCAGCCCACCAGGCTCCCCCGTCCCTGGGATTCTCCAGGCAAGAACACTGGAGTGGGTTGCCATTTCCTTCTCCAATGCATGAAAGTGAAAAGTGAAAGTGAAGTTGCTTAGTTGTGTCCAACTCTTAGCGACCTCATGGACTGCTGCCTACCAGGCTCCTCCATCCACGGGATTTTCCAGGCAAGAGTACTGGACTGGGGGTGCCATTGCCTTCTCCCAGTTACTTTAATTAGGAATACTTAATAAGTGAAGACATTGTATCAGGTGACTTGAAATTCCTTTAAATTATCTGATTCCAATTTTTATGTTTATGTAACTTATTACATAATTTTAATTTTGGAAAATAAACATCTGAACTCAAAAGATCTTAAAAGATATAATTACGAGTGTATATATCGTATGTCAGAGCTAAGACTATTGGAGATGTTTTGTTAAAATTCTGGAAACTTCAGTTCAGTTCAGTTCAGTCGCTCAGTCATGTCTGACTCTCTGTGACCCCGTGAATTGCAGCACACCAGGCCTCCCTGTCCACCAACTCCCGGAGTCTACCCAAACCTATGTCCATCGAGTTGGTGATGCCATCCAGCCATCTCATCTCTGTCGTCCCCTTCTCCTCCTGCCCCCAATCCTTCCCAGCATTAGGGTCTTTTCCAATGAGTCAACTCTTTGCATGAGGTGGCCAAAGTATTGGAGTTTCAGCTTCAACATCAGTCCTTCCAATGAACACCCAGGATTGATCTCCTTTAGAATGGACTGGTTGGATCTTCTTGCAGTCCAAGGGACTCTCAAGAGTCTTCTTCAACACCACAGTTCAAAAGCATCAATTCTTCGGCACTCAACTTTCTTCACCATCCAACTCTCACATCCATACATGACTGCTGGAAAAACCATAGCCTTGACTAGACGGACCTTTGTTGACAAAGTAATGTCTCTGCTTTTAAATATGTTATCTAGGTTGGTCATAACTTTCCTTCCAAGGAGTAAGCAACTTTTAATTTCATGGCTGCAATCACCATCTTCTGGGAACTTAGGAGAACTTAAATAGTGACTCTTGGAGTCCAGACATGATCAACCATGACAACCTTATTAAAGATCTTCTAGGAAATATTCTCCCAGTTACACCATTGGAGGCAATCATTTTACTGAGTATTTAAAAAATCAGCTCTAAATCCTGTGTGATAGCACTTTTCTGGAGGAGATGGAAAAAGTAAGTTATGTCCATCTTGAACTCTTTCAGCTTCATGGTGACCTGCCCTTCCTAGTCTTCCGTTATATAAATTGTTGTAAGTCTCTGTGTTGTTTGTGCATGTATAGGTGGTAACTGGAAAGTTTCCATAATCACCAGTGACTTGCCAAATGCCGGGACCAGCTCACAGATTTATATTATATTGTATGGACAACATAGAAGTTCAGCTGCCATATATCTTTATGGAACGGATGGAGCCCGATTTCAGGATGGCCATGAAGACACATTTACTGTGAGTAGCAAAACTGAGTAAAACCTGATAACATAGGGATGCATCTAGTAGGTATTAATACTTTGGAATGAATGCAGTCTGTCGAATTGGGTGCCTCTTTTCATAATAACACGTGTCTTGCAGAAGCTCAGTCAAAAGTAATTTGTGGCAATTTTTTTGCTCCAGTGGATTGCACGTAAGTAAAACTACGATATGGTAAGAGACAATAGAGAGAAATACTGGATGACCAGCATTTGTTGTTTCTATACTCATGGCCATCAGGAGCAAGGGCTGTGCCTTTCTGTGTGAGGATTTAACAGATAAGCCTAAAAGTCAAGGTCACAAGGGAAAAATGATCAAATAAAGGAAAGCACAGAAGTTGTTATCAAGTGATTAGGTCTTGGCTAGACCCACTGAGATCAAGATATAGGGAGAAACAGAGGTAGCAAAGATGAAGCAGGGGAGACAGCAGTGGAATTGTTTTCGTTTCAGCGCTCATGTGGGCTCAGTAGTTTTGGCATGTGGGCTTAGTTGCCAAGCAGCACATGGCATCTTAGTTCTGGCACCGGAATCAAACCCACGTTTCCTGTATTGAAAGGCAGATTCTTAACCACTAAACCTCCAGGGATGTCCCCTCCACTATGTTTTTTGTACGTTATTTTCATCCATCTCAAAATATTTTTAAATTTCCCTTGGAATTTCTTTGACTCATTCATTGCTGGAGTATGTAGTTTAATTTACACACATGTGGGGATTTTCCAGTTTTCTTTCTTGTATTTATTTCTAGTTTCATTACATTATAGTTAAAAAAGGTACTCAATTGTCAAAGCCTACTTTGTGACATAACATATAATCTATATTGGAGAATATTCTATGTGCGTTTGAGAAAACTCTATGTTACTATTTTTTTAATTACTTATTTTTAATTGAAGGAGAATTGCTTTACAGTATTGCATTGATTCTACCAAACATAAGTATGAATCAGCCACAGGAGAACTCTGTATTCTTGCTTGTTGGAGGGGAACCTTCTGTCTGTTAGATCTGGTTGGTGTATAATGTTGTTCAAGTCCTCTGTTTTCTTACTGATCTTCTGTTTAGTTGTTCTATAGTTATTCAAAGAAGGGAGTTATTCAAATTGTCTCTGACAATTTTTGTAGACTATTTCTTCATTCAGTTCTGTCCATTTTTGCTTCATATATTTTGGCAGTCTGTTGTTAGGTGTGTAAATTTTTATAATTCTAAGATCTTATTGATTGATTATTCTATCAGTATATAATATTGTAATATAAGGTTTTAAAAATGGATTTTATGAAATTATGTAGAAAGAAATTCTTGTGGTTCCTTTACAGATCACAGTTGGAGACATTGGGACGCTCTTTAAGATTCGTGTTGGTCACACCAACTCTGGGCTGTCCCCTTCCTGGCACTGTAAAGAGGTAAAGAGGTACCCACACTTCCATCCTTTGCCAGATCCTTGTAAATCCTGCTTGGGAATCAGGCTTTGTACTGTGAGCTGATGAAGTCAAATCTGGGCTTTTTAGTTGGTGTATTCCTCAAGGGAGCAGTACCATGTGCCATGAATAATTTAACATCTAATTAATTGAGAGAAGCACCTCAACCAAACAGTCCTCTCACCTCTTTGCAAAGAAAACACTTGGGACTCTGTAAAAACTCACATTGCTTCTTGATATGGTTGTGCATTAAGTCGCCTCTGTCATGTCCAACTCTGCGACCCTGTGGTCTGTAGCCTGCCAGACTCCTTTGTCCAGGGTGTTTTCCAGGCAAGAATGCTGGAGCAGGCTGCCATGCCCTCCTCCAGGGGATCTTCCCCACCCGGGATTGAACCCTTATCTCTTACATCTCCTGCATTGGCGGGTGGGTTCTTTACCACTAGCGCCATCTGGTTGTAATAGTGATGGAAACATGACTTGGTGGATGTTATCTGCTTCAGAAGAGTTGTAAAAATAGTTCATTTCCCTTGGTGAAATAATAATCTGCTAGACTGGAATGTCACCCCTCAAATTTAGTCTACTCATGCTAACTGACATAATGTTCCTGGAGTACTTTCAGGAGCAAAATAAGGCTTAAATTTTCCACATTGTTCAGAATTAAAAATTTTACTTATCCCAGTGACTGCAGTAATGCACCTCTCTAACACTGGAAGTCACACAACTTGTCATCCATTTATATATATGTTGTATCTACATCTTTTGTCATTTGAGAATAAATAATCTTTAAGCAAGTTCTCAAGAGGCAAAGAACACCCAGTCAAACCCCTGATATTCTTGGCAAACTTCTTCTACAGTTTTATAATATATGAGAAAGTTAATGAAAAATTCATGGAAGATGAGTAAATATCTTTTATTTCATTAGCATAAGTATATATTTATTAATAATGCCATTCTTTTACATTAAAGACACAAAAGATCCCGAAGAACAATGCAAAAATGAAATTTACTTTATGAAAACACAGAGTGTAGAAGTCAGATTTCAAAATTCAGGATTACTGCCTAGTTTCTATATAAGATACTTTTCTCTTTTATGCTATTTAGAGCTTTTGAAGTATGGTATTCACATTAATATGTAAATGATTATATATGATAATAATACTACTGTCTTTTATTTTTCTCTCCTAGTGAGCTAAACTAATTTATGAAAGTGATCACTAACTCATTTGGTTAATAACCAATAAGCAATATTATGTGGATTATGAAGCTGGGATGCTTAGACAGTGGTTAGGTGATCTGAAAAAGTTATTTAATATTGCCAACGAAAACCAAAAGCATCAGGCTGAAAGTTTTTAGTGTCTTTCTGTCTAGGGCGATTCCTCTCTCATTGCAAGGCCACATGTTTGCCTGAGGTTTACCTCACCCGTCCTTCAGCACCAGTGACGAGGAGATGTTCTTGATCCAAGGTCTTATCCTGAGTATATAACACCCTTACATAACTAGCAAATCAAGATGTTAGATAATGGGTAGAGGATTTTCTGTTGAATTTTTATAGTATGGTTTAGAAGTTTGAAATTTGAATTTTTAAGTAAGCTAACTTGTGCCTATAACTTGAAGGGATTTGAATGAAAACACATAGCCCTTATAGCAATAATGATACATGTCCACAGCCCATAAAATAATCATGTTGCTTTTCTGAACTTCCATCTTGTTTCTTACAGTTTATTTAAGGAAGGTTACAAAATAAAGCATTTCAAATTGTAATTGATTTTGTATTTCTCAAATGGTCTTCCTTGGACTGTTAATTAAAAACCTGACCAAATAGTGGTGGCAGAAGGGAATGGATTCTGTTTTGGGGGAGCCTTGCTCAAAGTGTGATGGGATTTTATGAATGCAGGTTTCTGGGGTTTACCAGGCCCACGGAAACAGTAGGTTTAGGAATCAACAATCTACCTTTATTACAACGTGATTTTCTAAGCACATTAAAGTAGAAAATCTCTGATTTAAGGCGTTTTAAAGATGGTAAGATTAATTTAACAGATAAAACAAGAGCTCATTGAGGCTTTTAAAAGAATAATAGTACCCTACTTATCAAAGGCTAGATTTTAGAATCAGAAAACATATTTCTACTTTTCAATGATTTGGGGCATTCATCTGTCCTACCAGAATTTATTAACTTCTTTGTTTAAGTCCAAGATGAATAGATTAGATAAAATATGGTATGCTGCTGTTGCTGCTAAGTCACTTCAGTCGTGTCCGACTCTGTGAGACCCCATAGATGGCAGCCCATGATGCTCCCCTGTCCCTGGGATTCTCCAGGCAAGAACACTGGAGTGGGTTGCCATTTCCTTCTCCAACGCGTGAAAGTGAAAGTGATGTTGCTCAGGCGTGTCCGACTCCTAGCGACCACATGGACTGCAGCCTAATAAGCTCCTCTGTCCATGGGATTTGCCAGGCAAGAGTACTGGAGTGGGGTGCCATTGCCTTCTCTAAAATATGGTATAGAAAGTGTTAGTCTCTCATTTGTGTCTGACTGTTTACTACCTCATGGACTGTAGCTTGCCAGGCTCCTCTGTCCATGGAATTTTCCAGGCAAGAATACTGGCATGAGTAGTCATTCCCTTCTCTAGGGGATCTTCCTGACCAGGGGCTCAACCTGGGTCTCTTGTATTGCAGGCAGAGTCTTTACCATCTGAGCCACCAGGGAAGCCCTAACATGGTATAATAGGTACCCAAATAAAGAATGATACTTTGAATATCTGTAATTGCTAGGAACCCAAAGAAGGAACTATTTCGGTCTGAATCTGTAGTGCATGAAATCTAAGCTCATGCTAGTGTTTTAGAAAATCTTTAAAATTAAACTTTAAAAAACTTTAAAATTAAAAAAAAAAGTCATTACTAAGAGGTTGGAACAAGGAAGTAATAGATTTTTTAAAATTGTAATTATCTTTCCAAATAGGAAAATATGGATGACGCTTAGAAAATTTAGGAGGAAATTGGCATGTTTGGCATTTCAATATAGAGAAATTAGAAATTGAAAAATTTCAAATTAGAGAAAAGAAATGCCATTGTACTTGAGATAGCAACAGAAGAAATTAGCACTTTTCTTGTCAACTGTTCAACAGCTTTTACTAAAAGAAAGTTGAAAACCTTCTCCAGTGTCAGGCTTGGACACAAAATTGTATTTGACTCTTTGATAATGTATTATGTTCTTTAGAAGTCATGCTATTTCTGTTATAGATAAAATTGTGGGACCTGAATGCTGGAAGACAGTTTCACATACCTGTTCAACGATGGTTGGCACGAGATCAAGAGGATGGGGAAGTCTGTCGAGAATTTCCTGTTTTGAACAAGGGGTGGCCCATCCTTCCAGGTAGGGCAGATCCACTCCAGGTAGCACGAATAACACTTGCTTGTCTGAATGTTGAAGGACAGGGAAGCTCAACACATGTTGAGTAAATAAATAAGTGAATGATTAAGAAACTGCTTACTTCTCACAAATTGCCTCTGCAGGAATGACAGCTGCATCTAAATATTTTTTAGTTGTTTCATGTACTGGCATTCAGGAATATGTTCTTGTCAACAGTTAAGCCTGTAGGAAGGTCAGCTGTAATGCCTCTTAATCAAAAAAAGAATATTTATTCTTAGAAGGTCATGAGAGAATTGAATGTCCAATGAAGTTATTCCTGGGCTGAAAACTACAAGTCAATGTATGTTTTGCTTATCAGGCTCAGCCTTATTTTTGAAAATTTATTTATTTGATTTGGAAATAAAAACAGGATGGCTCAATGACTTTCTGAGCATTTGGCCAAAAGCAGGGGTGTGATCAGGACTTGTGTAAATGTGGATGAGAAATAGGATGTGTTTAGAGTTTGACAGTCACTGCTCATGGCCACATGAATTCAGGGTGATTCTGTCCATAATATATGTTTGCTGTTGTGTCTGCTGGCTTCTGCTTTGGAGGAGAACAGGAAAAGGGTTTAAGAGAATTATTAGATGGGCAATTGATAAAAACAGATTTTTCTCCAGTTCAGAACATTTTCTATTAAAAATATGGGAGCACCGCAGCATGTAAGACAAATCCTAACAAGTATGAAAGGAGAAATTAACAATAACACAATAATAGTGGGAGACTTTAATACCCCACTCACACTTATGGATAGATCAACTAAACAGAAAATTAACAAGGAAAAAAAAAACATGTATCTATAAAGTTCACTAAAGCAAAGCACAGTAAAATGAGGTATGGCAATAAAAGGCGTTAAATTTATCAAATAAAAAAAAAATAAAGTGCTAAAAAATTAAAAAAAAAAGAAATAAGCAACTGGAAAATTTCTCATTGAAGAGGGTGAGTGAAGATACAGTCGATGTGAATGGAGAAGGTGTATAAATCATGATGTGAGGATGATTTGGTGAAACAAGCCTTGTTAGCAAGTATTCAGAAGATGGCACTAAATATTCCTAATGTCATCTCAATTTGAAATAAGGTGTGATACTGACTTACTGAGCCACTTACTGAATTTTTTATACATGGAAACAATGTCTTGATTTTCCAATTTCTTCATAAAACATTTTTTGAGATGTGAAGAGTAGTTTATTGTTAAACATTTCACGAAATGTGTAAGAGGCTTGGCAATTGAATGAAAGTTGCAAAATATGAAAGATGTATTAGTTCCTCAGTACCTTTTGTAGCACAGAGAGATTCGGGGTCATTTAAAAATTCAAGCAAATAAACAGTCATTACAGTCTAAACTAAAGAATATTAGTAAAAATAAATAAATAAATAAATAAAGCTGAATATAAAAAAAAAAAAAAAGAGAGAATTCCACTCGATCAGAAGCTATACGTGTTTCAAAGAGCCAAAGCAGACTTAAGCTCATAGAAGAAAAGAACAAGTGGCTCGTTTAAGAAATGGGGCTGTAGTTACATTTCCGATCATTACAATATTTGCCGAAGTAAAGGCTTATGTCTGCATCAGAGAATGAGTGCCATAACCTGTGTCCTCAGGGTTAAAATCAAGCCAAGTGCACTGAAAATATAATTGTGAGCATCTGAATACAATGGCCATAATCACGGCAATCCTTCTTTCTTAAAATAAATGGTATTTAATTTTGTTCTTCAGTGATAATGTATTTTATGACTGCTCTTTACAATTGAATATGATGGACCCAATGATGGTGTTAAAGTCACTGTAAACAATAAGGCTTTCTGTTGGTGGGTATCTCTAGATGCCCTCTCTTTCGAATCCTAAACTTCTGCTTGCTATCCCTAATTCTTTTTGGTTGTCTACAGATATTATTTCTTAAGGATCTAGTCAGTTACCCTTTATTGAATATTTTCTCTGCATTCACCATCATGTGAAATGCTGTGAGGACTACAAAGGAAACAGACAATATTACCTCTGCCCTCAAGGAGGCTACAATTTAATTGGGCATCCTGACCAATGTATTTGTCAAAACAAATACTATTTTATGGATGGCATATTGTTAATTTTCTTTTGATGCTAAATAAGATAAGCATATTGTGCAGGAAGATATGGATCACTACAGAAGGTTTAGAAAGGAAGAACAGTGGACAATAACACTATTTGGTTCATACTAGATACCTATTTCCTAGAACAGTGCCTGACACATAATAGACACCCAATAAATATTTATAGATTGAATTCCCCCCTCTCCTGTAAAAAAAAAATGATATCTTAATTTTCTAAAGAAATAAATGATAATAAGTATTATGTGAAGTTGAAGAAGAGCTCCACAATGTCATAGAAGCTAATATTAGGTTTAGGTATATAATAACTTGGATTTCCCTGGTGGTCAGACAGTGAAGAATCTGTCTGCAATGTGGGAGACTTGGGTTTGATCCCTGGGTCAGAAAGATCCCCTGGAGAAGGAAATGGCAACTCGCTCCAGTATTCTTGCCAGGAAAATTCTATGGACAAAGATGTTTGGTGGGTTCCAGCCCACGGGGTTGCAAAGAGTTGGACATGACTGAGTAAGTAACACTTTTCACATAATAACTTGTGTAACTTAATAAGGAGCATGAGTTGCTGAAAAATTTGCAGAGACTGATAATTCCTTTGTGGTTTTTAAATATGGTGTAATGAACCCTTTGTTAAGTTTCTGAAGTTAAAATATTTTTGAAAAGATACGAATAGTTCTGTTTGCTGAAAAGTGAAAGCCTGTGTGAGCCTTGTTCTCACCGTTCATAAGCCTTTCCCTCAACACTTTTGAGTATTCTTCTCAACACTCTTCCTCATCAGCCCACGCTTCACCTGGCGGGGGAGACATTTGCCAGGTGCCCTGTCCTACCCACTGTTAGTAATGATGCAGAGGTCACGTCTGCTTCTTCATCTCTCATTTTAATTGTAAAATTGCTCAAAGGAGGCATATTCTGCAAATACATACTGGTTTCCCTCGCCTTCCCTACAGTAATTGTTGTGTATGTGCTAAGTTGCTTCAGTTGTGTCTTACTCTGCGTGACCTTATGGACTATAACCTGCTAAGCTCCTCTTTCCATGGGATTCTTCAGGCAAGAATACTGGATTGCCATTTACTTCTCCAGGGGATCTTCCTGACCCAGGGATTGATATATATATACATACATATGTATCAATATACTATGCATATATATTATTTATTGTGGTAACAAATGCATAACATTAAATTTACTGTCTTAAACATTTGAAAATGTACATTTTGGTAAGTATATTCACATTGTGCAACAGATCTCTAGAACTCTTTCATCTTACAAAGCTGAAATTCTGTTTCTCCTTGTGAGAGTTTGGGCAGATTGTGTTTTTCAAGGAATTGTTTCACTTCATCTAGGTTATCAAATTTGTGGAAATAGAATTTTCCATGATGTTCTTTTATTATCATTTAAAACTTCCACAGGATCTGTAGTGGTTCTCCCTGTTTCATTTCTAATATTTGTAACTTGTGTCCTCTCTCTTTTTTTGCTTAGTTAGCCTGGATTGAGGCTTATCAATTTTATCGATCTTTTCAAAGAACCAGCTTTTGGTTTCATTGATTTTTTTTCTATTGATTTACTGTTTTCAGTTTCATTGATTTCTGCTCCAAGTCTTATTTCTTTTCTTCTTGCTTCCTTTGGATTTAATTTGTTCTTCTTTTTCTAGTTTCCAAAACTTATATGATTAATTTTAGATTTTTTTCTAATGTATGCATTTAATGCTATAATTTTCTGTAAGCATTGGTTTTTTCTGCATCCCACAAATTTTGATAAGTTGTATTTTCATTTTCACTTAGTTCAGAACATTTAAAAATTTCTCCTGAGAGTTCTTCTTACCCATGTGTTATTTAGAAGTGTGTTATTTAGTCTCCATATGTTATGGGATATTCTAGTTATCTTTCTGTTATTGATTTCTAGTTTTAATTCCACTGTGGTCTGAGAGCAGACAATGTATGATTTCTGTTCTAAGTTTGTTAGGTGTGTTTTATGGCCCAGACTGAGGTCTATCCTGGTGACTCTCCTGTGTGAGCTTGGGAAGAATGTGTATTCTGCTGTTGTTGTATGAAATAATCTATTGATGTGTATTATAAACTATTGATCAGTAGTGTTATTGGGTTCACCTATGTCCTTACTCATTTTCTGCCCATGGGATCTGTCCATTTCTGAGAGAGAAGTGTTGAAGGCTCCAGTATGGTAGTGGACATATCTCTTTCTCCCTGCAGTTCTATCAGTTTTACCTTATATAGCTTGATGCTCTGTTAGGATTGTCACTATCTATTGTAACATTAAGGATTATCATGTCTTCTTGGGGAATCGACCCTTTTATTATTATGAAATGCTCTATTCCTGATAGTCTTTCCTGTTTGACATGTGCTCTATTTGAAGTTAATACAACTACTCCTGTTTTCTTTAGATTAGTGTTAGCAGGCTATATTTTCTCCATCAATTTACTTTTAATTTATGTGTATATTTACTTTTAAACTGGTTTTCTTGTAGACAACATATATGTGTGTATACTAAGTTGCTTCAGTCATGTCCATCTCTGTGTGACCTCATGGACTGTAGCCTACCAGGCTCCTCTGTCCTTGGGATTCTCTAGGAAAGAATACTGGAGTGGGTTCCCATGTCCTCCTACAGGGGATCTTCCTGACCCAGGATCAAACCCACATCTCTTACATCGGCAGGTGGGTCCTTTACCACTAGCGCTACCTGGGAAGCCCAAACAACATATAGTTGAGTCTTATTTTTGGATCCACTCTGACAATCTCTGTTGTTTAACTGGTTTTTTAAAATCATGATGTTCAAAGTGGTTATTGATATAATCAGATTAATATCTACTGTATTTGCTACTGTTTTTGTTACTCTTATTCTTTATTCCTATTTTTATCTTTTACTCTTTTTCTGTCTTTTGTGACTTCAAGTGAACATTCAATTGAGAAGCTCATTCTATTTCTGTTTTTTTTTTTTTTTTAGCATATCTGTGACACTTAAAAAAAAAAAAACTTTATTTAGTGGTTGCCCTAGAGCTTACAAATATACATTTACAGCTAATCCAAGACCACTTCAAATCACATTACATGTTTTCATGAGTAGTATGAATCAGGACCGGGAGCTGACTATGAATTGGTCTACCGGGAGCTGACTGTGGCTCAGATCATGAACTCCTTATTGCAAAATTCAGACTTAAATTGAAGAAAGTAGGGAAAACCTCTAGACCATTCAGGTATGACCTAAATAAAATCCCTTAGGATTATGCAGTGCAAGTGACAAATAAATTCAAGGGATTAGATCTGATAGAGTGCCTGAAGAACTATGGATGGAGGTTCATTACATTGTACAGGAGACAGTGATCAAGACCATCCCCAAGAAAAAGAACTGGCAAAAGGCAAAATGATTGTCTGAGGAGTCTGAGGAGGCCTTACAAATAGCTGAGAAAAGAAGAAAAGCTAAAGGCAAAGGAGAAAAGGAAAAATATACCTTTTGAACTTTGAGTGCAGAGTTCCAAAGAATAGCAAGGAGAGATAAGAAAGCCTTCCTCAGTGGGCAATGCAAAGAAATAGAGGAAAACAATAGAATGGGAAAGACTAGAGATCTCTTCAAGAAAATTAGAGATACCAAGGGAATATTTCATGCACAGATGGTTACGATAAAGGACAGAAATGGTGTGGACCTAAAAGAAGCAAAATATATTAAGAGGTGGCAAGAATACACAGAAGAACTATACAAAAAAGATCTTCATGATCCAGATAATCACATTGGTGTGATCACTCGCCTAGAGCCAGACACCTTGGAATGCAAAGTCAAGTGGGCCTTAGGAAGCATCACTACAAACAAAGTTAGTGGAAGTGATGGGATTCTAGTTGAGCTATTTCAGATCTTAAAGATGATGCTGTGAAAGTGCTGCACTCAATATGCCAGCAAATTTGGAATACTCAGCAGTGGCATCAGGACTGGAAAAGTTCAATTTTCATTCCAATCCCAAAGAAGAGCAATGCCAAAGAGTGTTTAAACTACTGCACAATTGCACTCACCTCACATGCTAGCAAAGTAATGCTAAAATCCTCCAAGCCAGGCTTCAACAGTAGGTGAACTGTGAACTTCCAGATACAAGTTGGATTTGGAAAAGACAGAGGAACCAGAGATCAAATTGCCAACATCCATTGGATCACTGAAAAAGTAAGAGAGTTCCAGAAAAACACCTGCTTTATGACTACACCAAAGCCTTTGACTGTGTGACTCACAAGAAACTGTGGAACATTCTTAAAGAGATGGGAATACCAGACCACCTTACCTGCCTCCTGAGAAATCTGTATGCAGGTCAAGAAGCAACAGTTAGAACCAGATATAGAAAAACAGACTGATTCCAAATCAAGAAAGGAGTACATCAAGACTGTATATTGTCACCCTGTTTATTTAACTTATATGCAGAGTACATCATGCGAAATGCCAGGCTGGATGAAGCACAGGTTGGAATCAAGATTGCTGGGAGAAATATCAATAACCTCAGATATGCAGATGACACCACCCTTATGGCAGAAAGCAAAGAAGAACTAAAGAGCCTCTTGATGAAAGTGAAAGAGGAGAGTGAAAAAGTTGTTTTAAAACTCACCATTGGGGGTGGTCCTAGGATGGTGGAGGAATAGGATGGGCAGACCACTTTCTCCCCCACAAATTCATCAAAAGAACATTTGAACGCTGAGTAAATTCCACAAAACAACTTCTGAATGCTGGCAGACATCAGGCACCCAGAAAAGCAGCCCATTGTTTTCAAAAGGAGGTAGGAAAAAATATAAAAGATAAAGATATAAAGATAAAAGATAAAGATAGAGAGGCAAAAGAGGTAGGGATGGAGCTCCATCCTGGGAAGGGAGTCTTAAAAAAGAGAGAAGTTTCCAAATACCAGGAAACACTCTCACTGCCAAGTCTGTGGCGAGCCTTGGAACCTCAGAGGGCAACATAACTGGGAGGAAAAATAAATAAGTAATTAAACCCCACAGATTACGTGCCCAACGGTAACTCCCAGTGGAGAAGCAGTGCAGACGCCTGTACCCGCCACTAGCAAGTGGGGGCTGGGCAGAGAGGTGCAGGCTGCATTGCTTAGAGTAAGGACCAGGCCTGAATGCCCCCGAGGGCAATCTGAGGGAACTTACTTGAGATAGCAAACCAGACTGTGGGATAGCTACCTTGCGAAAAGCCCTAACCTGAGACACCACCAGGCCTGCTCACAGAACAAAAGTACTGAGCAGAGCTAGCTGGCTGCAGACCGGCCCATCCCCTGCCAGACACAGGCAGGAAGGGCAGCCAGAGCCGGAAGGGGGCAATTGCAGCCCCAGAGAGGCAGCATCTAACAAACTGCAAGCAGGCTTTGTTGCGAACCAAGACTTCTTGGGATTCTGGACGGTCAACATCCACCTGAGAAGGTGCACCGGTTGTACACCCAGAAAACCAAGTGGCAGGGATGGGGGAGGCGATAAATTGCAGCGACCGTGCTCGCCAAACACCTGGTCACCTGAGCTGTTCGGACCTGGGAAGGGCACAAAATGCAGGCCCAACCCAGTCTGCGCCTTTGAGGACTACCCGAGTGCCTGAACCCGAGTTGCTTAGACCTGGGAAGTGTATACAACTCAGGGCTCAGACAGTTCCCGGCAGAGCAACCTAGAGCCTAAGCAGTGTAGACAGGGAAAGCACACACGCCGTGAGTGGGGGCAAACCCAGTGTGGCTGAGACACTGTGAGGACTCCCCACAGACACCAGTGATATTTGTTTGCAGTGAACCTCCCTCCCCACAGCAAGACTGAACAAGGGAGCCTAAAAAAGTGTCTACCACCGCCCCCTTGTGTCAGGGCGGAAATTAGACACTGAAGAGACCAGCAAACATAGGAAGCTAAAACAAACAGGAAACCGCCTTGGAAGTGACAGGTGCAATAGATTAAAACCCTGTAGTTAGCACTGACTACATAGGAAGGGGCCTATAGATCTTGAGAAGTATAAGCCGGATCAAGGAACTATCTGAAAGTGAAGTATAGATGGAGAAGTCTTGAGGCTACTGTACGAATAAGACTGAAAACCAGAGGCAGGAGGTTTAAGTCCAAATCCTGAGAACACCAGAGAACTCCTGACTCCAGGGAACATTAATTGATAGGAGCTCATCAAATGCCTCCATATCTACACTGAAACCAAGCACCACCCAAGGGCCAACAAGTTCCAGAGCAAGACATACCACACAAATTCTCCAGCAACACAGGAACATAGCCCTGAGCTTCAATATAGAGGCTGCCCAAAGTCACTCCAAACCCACTGACATCTCGTAACTCATTACTGGACACTTCATTGCACTCCAGAGAGAAGAAATCCAGCTCCACCCACCAGAATACCAACACAAGCTTCCCTAACCAGGAAACCTTGACAAGCCACCTGTCCAACCCCACCCACTGAGGAAACTCCACAATAAAGAGAACTTGACAAACTGCCAGAATACGGAAAGGCCACCCCAAACACAGCAATATAAATAAGATGAAGAGGCAGAGAAATACAGAGCAGGTAAAGGAACAGGATAAATGCCCACCAAACCAAACAAAAGAGGTAGAGATAGGGAATCTATCTGATAAAGAATTCCGAATAATGATAGTGAAAATGATCCAAAATCTTGAAAACAAAATGGAGCTATAGATAAAGGATTGAGAAGATGCAAGAAAGTTTTAACAAGGACCTAGAAGAAATAAAAAAGAGTCAATATATAATGAACAATGCAATAAATGAGATCAAAAACACTCTGGAGGGAACCAATAGTAGAATAGTGGAGGCAGAAGATAGGATACATGAGGTAGAAAATAGAATGGTAGAAATAAATGAAACAGAGAGGAAAAAAGAAAAATGAATTAAAAGAAATGAGGACAGTCTCAGAGACCTCTGGGACAATGTTAAATGCCCCAACATTCGAATCATAGGAGTCCCAGAAGAAGAAGACAAAAAGAAAGAGCATGAGAAAATATTTGAGGCAATAATAGTTGAAAACTTCCCTAGAATGGGGAAGGAAATAATCACCCAAGTTCAAGAAACCCAGAGAGTCCCAAACAGGATGAACCCAAGGCGAAACACCTCAAGACACGTATTAATCAAATTAACAAAGATCAAACACAAAGAACAAATATTAAAAGCAGCAAGGGAAAAACAACAAATAACACACAAGGGGATTCCCATAAGGATAACAGCTGATCTTTCAATAGAAACTCTTCAGGCCAGGAGGGAATGGCAAGACATACTTAAAGTGATGAAAGAAAATAACCTACAGCCCAGATTACTGTACCCAGCAAGGATCTCATTCAAATATGAAGGAGAAATCAAAAGCTTTACAGACAAGCAAAAGCTGAGAGAATTCAGTACCACCAAACCAGCTCTCCAACAAATGCTAAAGGATCTTCTCTAGACAGGAAACACAGAAAGAGTGTATAAACTTGAACCCAAAACAACAAAATAAATGGCAACGGGATCATACTTATCAATAATTACATTAAATGTAAATGGGTTGAATGCCCCAACCAAAAGACAGACTGGCTGAATGGATACAAAAACAAGACCCCTATATATGTTGTCTACAAGAGACCCACCTCAAAACAAGGGACACATACAGACTGAAAGTGAAGGGCTGGAAAAAGATATTCCATACTAATAGAGACCAAAAGAAAGCAGGAGTAGCAATACTCATATCAGATAAAATAGACTTTAATACAAAGGCTGTGAAAAGAGACAAAGAAGGACACTACATAATGATCAAAGGATCAATCCAAGAAGAAGATATAACAATTATAAATATATATGCACCCAACATAGGAGCACCACAATATGTAAGACAAATGCTAACAAGTATGAAGGGGAAATTAACAATAACACAATAATAGTGGGAGACTTTAATACCCCACTTATACCTATAGATAGATCAACTAAACAGAAAGTTAACAGGGAAACACAAACTTTAAATGATACAATAGACCAGTTAGACCTAATTGCTATCTATAGGACATTTCATCCCAAAACAATGAATTTCACCTTTTTCTCAAGTGTACACGGAACTTTCTCCAGGATATATCACATCTTGGGCCATAAATCTAGCCTTGGTAAATTAAAAAAAAAAAATTGAAATCATTCCAAGCATCTTTTCTGACCACAATGTAGTAAGATTAGATCTTAATTACAGGAGAAAAACTATTAAAAATTCCAACATATAGAGGCTGAACAACACGCTGCTGAATAACCAATAAATCACAGAAGAAATCAAGAAAGAAATCAAAATATGCATAGAAACAAATGAAAATGAAAACAACAACCCAAAACCTGTGGGACACTGTAAAAGCAGTGCTAAGGGGAAGGTTCATAGCAATACAGGCATACCTCAAGAAACAAGAAAAAAGTCAAATAAATAACCTAACTCTACACATAATGCAAGTAGAAAAGGAAGAAATGAAGAACCCCAGGTTAGTAGAAGGAAAGAAATCTTTAAAATTAGGGCAGAAATAAATGCAAAAGAAACAAAAGAGACCATAGCAAAAATCAACAAAGCCAAAAGCTGGTTCTTTGAGAGAATAAATAAAATTGACAAACCATTAGCCAGACTCATCAAGAAACAAAGGGAGAAAAATCAAATCAATAAAATTAGAAATGAAAATGGAGAGATCACAACAGACAACACAGAAATACAAAGGATCATAAGAGACTACTATCAGCAATTATATGCCAATAAAATGGACAATCTTGGAAGAAATGGGCAAACTCTTAGAAAAGTACAACTTTCCAACACTGAACCAGGAAGAAATAGAAAATCTTAACAGACCCATCACAAGCACAGAAATTGAAACTGTAATCAGAAATCTTCCAGCAAACAAAAGCCCAGGTCCAGACGGCTTCACAGCTGAATTCTACTAAAAATTTAGAGAAGAGCTAACACCTATCCTACTCAAACTCTTCCAGAAAATTGCAGAGGAAGGTAAACTTCCGAACTCATTCCATGAGGCCACCATCACCCTAATACCAAAACCTGACAAAGATGCCACAAAAAAAGAAAACTACAGGCCAATATCACTGATGAACATAGATGCAAAAATCCTTAACAAAATTCTAGCAATCAGAATACAACAACACATTAAAAAGATCATACATCATGACCAAGTGGGCTTTATCCCAGGGATGCAAGGATTCTTCAATATCCGCAAATCAATCAATGTAATACACCCCATTAACAAATTGAAAAATAAAAGCCATATGATTATCTCAATAGATGCAGAGAAAGCCTTTGACAAAATTCAACATCCATTTATGATAAAAACCCTCCAGAAAGCAGGAATAGAAGGAACATACCTCAATATAATAAAAGCTATATATGACAAACGCACAGCAAACATTATCCTCAATGGTGAAAAATTGAAAGCATTTCCCCTAAAGTCAGGAACAAGACAAGGGTGCCCACTCTCACCACTACTATTCAATATAGTTTTGGAAGTTTTAGCCACAGCAATCAGAGCACAAAAAGAAATAAAAGGAATCCAAATTGAAAAAGAAGAAGTAAAACTCTCACTGTTTGCAGATGACATGATCGTCTACATAGAAAACCCTAAAGACTCCACCAGAAAATTACTAGAGCTAATCAGTGAATATAGTAAAGTTGCAGGATATAAAATCAACACACAGAAACCCCTTGCATACCTATACACTAATAATGAAAAAATAGAGAAATTAAGGAAACAATTTCATTCACCATTGCAACAAAAAGAATAAAATACTGAGGAATATATCTACCTAAAAAACTAAACACCTATATATAGAAAACTATAAAACACTGGTGAAAGAAATCAAAGAGGACACTAATAGATGGAGAAATATACCATGTTCATGGATCAGAAGAATCAATATAGTGAAAATGAGTATACTACCCAAAGCAATTTATAGATTCAATGCAATCCCTATCAAGCTACCAATGGTATTCTTCACAGAGCCTGAACAAATAATTTTACAATTTGTATTGAAATGCAAAAAACCTCGAAGAGCCAAAGCAATCTTGAGAAAAAAGAATGGAACCAGAGGAATCAACCTGCCTGACTTCAGGCTCTACTACAAAGCCACAGTCATCAAGACAGTAGGGTACTGGCACAAAGACAGAAATATAGATCAATGGAACAAAATAGAAAGCCCAAAGATAAATCCACGCACCTGTGGACACCTTATCTTTGACAAAGGAGGCAAGAATATACAATGGAGAAAAGACAATCTCTTTAACAAGTGGTGCTGGAAAAACTGGTCAACCACTTGTAAAAAAAATGAAACTAGAACACTTTCTAACACCATACACAAAAATAAACTCAAAATGGATTAAAGATCTAAACATAAGACCAGAAACTATAAAACTGTTAGAGGATAACATAGGCAAAACACTCTTCGACATAAATCACAGCAGGATCCTCTATGACCTACCTCCCAGAATATTGGAAATAAAAGCAAAAATAAACAAATGAGACCTAATTAAACTTAAAAGCTTTTGCACAATGAAGGAAACTATAAGCAAGGTGAAAAGACAGCCTTCAGAATGGGAGAAAATAATAACAAATGAAGCAACTGGCAAAGAATTAATCTCAAAAATATACAAGCAACTCCTGCAGCTCAATTCCAGAAAAATAAATGACCCAATCGAAAAATGGGCCAAAGAACTAAACAGACATTTCTCCAAAGAAGACATACAGATGGCTAACAAACACATGAAAAGATGCTCAACGTCACTCATTATCAGATCAGATCAGTCGCTCAGTTGTGTCCGACTCTTTGCAACCCCATTAATCGCAGCACACCAGGCCTCCCTGTCCATCACCAACTCCCAGAGTTCACTCGGACTCACATCCATCGAGTCAGTGATCCCATTCAGCCATCTCATCCTCTGTCATCCCCTTCTCCTCCTGCCCCCAATCCCTCCCAACATCAGAGTCTTTTCCAATGAGTCAACTCTTCGCATGAGGTGGCCAAAGTACTGGAGTTTCAGCTTTAGCATCATTCCTTCCAAAGAAATCCCAGGGCTGATCTCCTTCAGAATGGACTGGTTGGATCTCCTTGCAGTCCAAGGGACTCTCAAGAGTCTTCTCCAACACTACAGTTCAAAAGCATCAATTCTTTGGCACTCAGCCTTCTTCACAGTCCAACTCTCACATTCATACATGACCACAGGAAAAACCATAGCCTTGCAAATCAAAACCACAGTGAGGTACCATCTCATGCCAGTCAGAATGGCTGCGATCCAAAAGTCTACAAACAATAAATGCTGGAGAGGGTGTGGAGAAAAGGGAATCCTCTTACACTGTTGGTGGGAATGCAAACTAGTACAGCCACTATGGAGAACAGTGTGGAGACTCCTTAAAAAACTCGAAATAGAACTGTCTTATGACCCAGCAATCCCACTACTGGGCATACACACTGAGGAAACCAGAATTGAAAGAGACACGTGTACCCCAATGTTCATCCCAGCACTGTTTATAATAGCCAGACATGGAAGCAACCAAGATGTCCATCAGCAGACGAATGGATAAGAAAGCTGTGGTACATATACACAATGGAGTATTACTCAGCCATTAAAAAAATACATTTGAATCAGTTCTAATGAGGTGGATGAAATTGGAGCCTATTATAGAGTTAAGTAAGCCAGAAAGAAAAACACCAATACAGTATACTAACATATGTATATGAAATTTAGAAAGATTGTAACAATAACCCTGTATGCAAGACAGCAAAAGAGACACAGATGTATAGAACAGTCTTTTGGACTCTGTGGGAGTGGGCGAGGGTGGGATGATTTGGGAGAATGGCATTGAAACATGTATATTATCATATGTGAAATGAATCCCCAGTCCAGGCTTGATGCATGATACAGGATGCTTGGGGCTGGTGCACTAGGATGACCCAGAGGGATGGTATGGGGAGGGAGGTGGGAGGGGTGTTCAGGATGGGGAACACATGTACACCCATGGCGGATTCATGTCAATGTATGGCGAAACCAATACAATATTGTAAAGTAATTAGCCTCCAATTAAAATAAATAAATAAAACCCTCACCATTCAGAAAACTAAGATCATGGCATCTGGTCCCATCACTTCATGGCAAATAGATGGGGATACAGTGGAAACAGTGGCTGACTTTATTTTTGGGGGCTCCAAAATCACTGCAGATGGTGACTGCAGCCATGAAATGAAAAGACGCTTGCTCCTTGGAAGAAAAGCCATGACCAACCTAGATAATGTATTAAAAAGCAGAGACATTACTTTGCCAACAAAGGTCTCTAGTCAAAGATATGGTTTTTCCAGTAGTCATGTATGGATGTGAGAGTTGGACTATAAAGAAAGCTGAGTGCCAAAGAATTGATGCTTTTGAACTGTGGTGTTGGAGAAGACTCTTGAGAGTCCCTTGGACAGCAAGGAGATCCCGCCAGTCCATCCTAAAGGAAATCAGTCCTGAATGTTCATTGGAAGGACTGATGTTGAAGCTGAAACTCCAATACTTTGGCCACCTGATTGAAAAACTGACTCACTGGAAAAGACCCTGATGCTGAGAAAGATTGAAGGCAGGAGGAGAGGGGGATGACAGAGGATGAAATGGTTGGATGGCGTCACTGACTCGATGGACATGAGTTTGAGCAAGGTCTGGGAGTTGGTAATGGACAGGGAAGCATGGTGTGTTGCAGTCTGTGGGGTTACAAAGAGTTGGATATGACTGAGTGACTGAACTGAACTGAGTCCAAGACCACTTCAAATCACACTATATGTATTCATGAGTAGTATGAATACCTTTAAAAATTTTAATTAATTTATTTTAATTGGAGGCTAATAACTTTACAATATTGTAGTATTTTTCTATACATTGACATGAATCAGCCACGGGTGTACATGTGTCCACTATCCTGAACCTCACCTCCTACCTCCATTCCCATCCCATTCCTTAGGGTCATCCCAGTGCACCAGCCCCGAGCTCCCTGTCTCATGCACTGAACCTGAACTGGCGTCTATTTCATATATGGTAATATACATGTTTTAATGTTATTCTCTCAAATCATCCCACCCTCACCTTCTCCCACAGAGTCCAAAAGTCTGTTCTTTATCTCTGTGTCTCTTTTGCTGTCTTGCATAGATGGTCATCATAACCATCTTTCTAAACTCCATATATATGTGTTAATATACTGTGTTGGTGTTTTTCCTTTGACTTATTTCACTCTGTATAATAGGCTCCAGTTTCATCCACCTCATTAGAACTGATTCAAATGCATTCTTTTTAATAGCTGAGTAATATTCCATTGTGTATATGTACCACAGCTTTCTTTTTTTTAAGTTTTATTTTATTTTTAAACTTTACAATATTGTATAGGTTTTGCCAAATATCGAAATGAATCCACCACAGGTATACATGTGTTCCCCATCCTGAACCCTCCACCCTCCTCCCTCCCCATACCATCCCTCTGGGTCGTCCCAGTGCACCAGCCCCAAGCATCCAGTATCGTGCATCGAACCTGGACTGGTGACTCGTTTCATACATGATAGTATACATGTTTCAATGCCATTCTCCCAAATCTTCCAATCCTCTCCCTCTCCCACGGAGTCCTTAAGAATGTTCTATACATCAGTGTCTCCTTTGCTGTCTCGTATACAGGGTTATTGTTACCATCTTTCTAAATTCCATATATATGTGTTAGTATACTGTATTGGTGTTGTCTTTCTGGCTTACTTCACTCTGTATAATAGGCTCCAGTTTCATCCATCTCATTAGAACTGATTCAAACGAATTCTTTTTAATAGCTGAGTAATACTCCATTGTGTATATGTACCACAGCTTTCTTAACCATTCCTCTGCTGATGGACATCTAGGTTGCTTACATGTCCTGGCTATTATAAACAGTGCTGCGATGAACATGGGGTACATGTGTCTCTTTCAATTCTGGTTTCCTCAGCGTGTATGCCCAGTAATGGGATTGCTGGGTCATATGGCAGTTCTATTTCCAGTTTTGTAAGGAGTCTCCACACTGTTCTCCATAGTGGCTGTACTAGTTTGCATTCCCACCAACAGTATAAGAGGGTTCCCTTTTCTCCACGCCCTCTCCAGCATTTATTGTTTGTAGACTTTTGAATCGCAGCAATTCTGACTGGCTTGGAATGGTACCACATAGTGGTTTTGATTTGCATTTCTGTGATAATGAGTGATGTTGAGCATCTTTTCATGTGTTTGTTAGCCATCTGTATGTCTTCTTTGGAGAAATGTCTATTTAGTTCTTTGGCCCATTTTTTGATTGGGTCATTTATTTTTCTGGAATTGAGCTGTAGGAATTGCTTGTATATTTTTGAGATTAGTTGTTTGTCAGTTGCTTCATTTGCTATTATTTTCTCCCATTCTGAAGGCTGTCTTTTCACCTTGCTTATAGTTTCCTCTGTTGTGCAGAAGCTTTTAAGTTTAATTAGGTTCCATTTGTTTATTTTTGCTTTTATTTCCAATATTCTGGGAGGTGGGTCATTGAGGATCCTGCTGTGATGTATGTCGGAGAGTGTTTTGCCTATGTTCTCCTCTAGGAGTTTTATAGTTTCTGGTCTTAGGTTTAGATCTTTAATCCATTTTGAGTTTATTTTTGTGTATGGTGTTAGAAAGTGTTCTAGTTTCATTCTTTTACAAGTAGTTGACCAGTTTTCCTAGCACCACTTGTTAAAGAGATTGTCTTTTCTCCATTGTATATTCTTGCCTCCTTTGTCAAAGATAAGGTGTCCACAGGTGCATGGATTTATCTCTGGGCTTTCTATTTTGTTCCATTGATCTATATTTCTGTCTTTGTGCCAGTACCATACTGTCTTGATGACTGTGGCTTTGTAGTAGAGCCTGAAGTCAGGCAGGTTGATTCCTCCAGTTCCATTCTTCTTTCTCAAGATTACTTTGGCTGTTTGAGGTTTTTTGTATTTCCATACAAATTGTGAAATTATTTGTTCAGGCTCTGTGAAGAATACCATTGGTAGCTTGATAGGGATTGCATTGAATCTATAAATTGCTTTGGGTAGTATACTCATTTTCACTATATTGATTCTTCCAATCCATGAACATGGTATATTTCTCCATCTATTAGTGTCCTCTTTGATTTCTTTCACCAGTGTTTTATAGTTTTCTATATATAGGTGTTTAGTTTTTTAGGTAGATATATTCCTCAGTATTTTATTCTTTTTGTTGCAATGGTGAATGAAATTGTTTCCTTAATTTCTCTATTTTTTCATTATTAGTGTATAGGTATGCAAGGGGTTTCTGTGTGTTGATTTTATATCCTGCAACTTTACTATATTCACTGATTAGCTCTAGTAATTTTCTGGTGGAGTCTTTAGGGTTTTCTATGTAGACGATCATGTCATCTGCAAACAGTGAGAGTTTTACTTCTTCTTTTTCAATTTGGATTCCTTTTATTTCTTTTTGTGCTCTGATTGCTGTGGCTAAAACTTCCAAAACTATATTGAATAGTAGTGGTGAGAGTGGGCACCCTTGTCTTGTTCCTGACTTTAGGGGAAATGCTTTCAATTTTTCACCATTGAGGATAATGTTTGCTGTGCGTTTGTCATATATAGCTTTTATTATATTGAGGTATGTTCCTTCTATTCCTGCTTTCTGGAGGGTTTTTATCATAAATGGATGTTGAATTTTGTCAAAGGCTTTCTCTGCATCTATTGAGATAATCATATGGCTTTTATTTTTCAATTTGTTAATGGGGTGTATTACATTGATTGATTTGCGGATATTGAAGAATCCTTGCATCCCTGGGATAAAGCCCACTTGGTCATGATGTATGATCTTTTTAATGTGTTGTTGTATTCTGATTGCTAGAATTTTGTTAAGGATTTTTGCATCTATGTTCATCAGTGATATTGGCCTGTAGTTTTCTTTTTTTGTGGCATCTTTGTCAGGTTTTGGTATTAGGGTGATGGTGGCCTCATGGAATGAGTTCGGAAGTTTACCTTCCTCTGCAATTTTCTGGAAGAGTTTGAGTAGGATAGGTGTTAGCTCTTCTCTAAATTTTTAGTAGAATTCAGCTGTGAAGCCGTCTGGACCTGGGCTTTTGTTTGCTGGAAGATTTCTGATTACAGTTTCAATTTCTGTGCTTGTGATGGGTCTGTTAAGATTTTCTATTTCTTCCTTGTTCAGTTTTGGAAGGTTATGCTTTTCTAAGAATTAGTCCATTTCTTCCAAGAGTCCATTTTATTGTCATATAGTTGCTGATAGTAGTCTCTTATGATCCTTTGCATTTCTGTGTTGTCTGTTGTGATTTCTTCATTTTCATTTCTAATTTTGTTGATTTGATTTTTCTCCCTTTGTTTCTTGATTAGTCTGGCTAATGGTTTGCCTATTTTATCTATCTTCTCAAAGAACCAGATTTTAGTTTTGTTGCTTTTTGCTATACTCTCCTTTGTTACTTTTTCATTTATTTCTGCCATAATTTTTATGATTTCTTTCCTTCTACTAACCCTGGGGTGTTTCATTTCTTCTTTTTCTAGTTGCTTTAGGTGTAAAGTTAGGTTATTTATTTGATTTCTCTCTTGTTCCTTGAGATAAGCTTGTATTTCACTGCTTTTACTGAATCCCATAGGTTTTGGGTTGTTGCTTTTTCATTTTCATTTTTTTCTATGACATGGAAGAACAGATTGGTTCCAAATAGGAAAAGGAGTACGTCAAGGCTGTATATTGTCACCCTGCTTATTTAACTTATATGCAGAGTACATCATGAGAAACGCTGGGCTGGAAGAAGCACAAGCTGGAATCAAGATTGCCGGGAGAAATATCAATAACCTCAGATATGCAGATGATACCACCCTTATGGCAGAAAGTGAAGAGGAACTAAAAAGCCTATTGATGAAAGTGAAAGTGGAGACTGAAAAAGTTGGCTTAAAGCTCAACATTCAGAAAACGAAGATCATGGCATCTGGTCCCATCACTTTATGGGAAATAGATAGGGCAACAGTGGAAACAGTGTCAGACTTTATTTTTCTGGGCTCCAAAGTCACTGCAGAGGGTGACTGCAGCCATGAAATGAGATGTATGGATTTCACATCCACGTATGGATGTGAGAGTTGGACTGTGAAGAAGGCTGAGTGCCGAAAAATTGATGTTTTTGAACTGTGGTGTTGGAGAAGACTCTTGAGAGTCCCTTGGACTGCAAGGAGATCCAACCAGTCCATTCTGAAGGAGATCAGCCCCAGGATATCTTTGGAAGGAATGATGCTAAAGCTGAAACTCCAGTACTTTGGCCACCTCATGCGAAGAGTTGACTCACTGGAAAAGACTCTGATGCTGGGAGGGATTGGGGGCGGGAGGAGAAGGGGACGACAGAGGATGAGATGGCTGGATGGCATCACTGACTCGATGGATGTGAGTCTGGGTGAACTCCGGGAGTTGGTGATGGACAGGGAGGCCTGGTGTGCTGCAAATCATGGGGTTGCAAAGAGTCGGACATGACTGAGCGACTGAACTGAACTGAACTAATGATTCCATTGCCATTTTCTTTGTTGTTTTGTGTTCGAGTTTATAAACCTTTTCTGTGTTTCCATTCTAGAGAAGATTCTTTAGCATTTGTTGAAGAGCTGGTTTGGTGGTGCTGAATTCTCTCAGCTTTTGCTTGTCTGTAAAGCTTTTGATTTCTCCTTCATATTTGAATGAGATCCTTGCTGGGTATAGTAATCTGGGTTGTAGGTTTTCCTCTTTCATCACTTTAAGTATGTCCTGCCATTCCCTCCTGGCCTGAAGAGTTTCTATTGAAAGATCAGCTGTTATCCTTATGAGAATCCCCTTGTGTGTTATTGTTTTTCCCTGGCTGCTTTTAATATTTGCTCTTTGTATTTGATCTTCATTAATTTGACTAATATGTGTCTTGGGGTGTTTCACCTTGGGTTTATCCTGTTTGGAACTCTCTGGGTTTCTTGGACTCAGGAGACTATTTCCTTCCCCATTTTAGGGAAATTTTCAACTATTATCTCCTGAAGTATTTTCTCATGCCCTTTCTTTTTGTCTTCTTCTGGGACTCCTATGATTTGAATGTTGGGGTGTTTAACATTGTCCCAGAGGTCTCTGTGATTGTCCTTATTTCTTTTAGTTCTTTTTTCGTCTCTGCTTCATTTATTTCAACCATTCTGTCTTCCACTTCACTTATCATATCTTCTGCCTCAGTTATTCTGCTGTTGCTTCCTTCCAGAGTGCTTTTCATCTCAGGTATTGCATTATTTATTATTGATTGACTCTTTTTTATTTCTTCTAGGTCCTTGTGAAACATTTCTTGCACCTTCTCAATCCTTGTCTCTAGTCTATTTATCTGTAGCTCCATTTTGTTTTCAAGATTTTGGATCATCTTTACTATCATTCTGAATTCTTTTTCAGGTAGACTCCCTATCTCATCCTCTTTTGTTTGGTTTGGTGGGCATTTATCATATTCCTTTACCTGCTGAATATTTCTCTGACTTTTCATTTTGTTTAGATTGCTGTGTTTGGGGTGGCCTTTCTGTAGGCTGAAAATTTGTGGTTACTCTGTATTGTGGATGTTGCTCCCATCCTGTCAAGGTTTCCTGGTTAGAGAAGCTTGCGTCTGTGTTCTGGTGGGTGGAGCTGGATCTCTTCTCTCTGGAGTGCAATGAAGTGGCCAGTAGTGAGTTTTGGGGTGTTATGGGTCTTATGGCAGAAAATGAAGAGGAACTAAAAAGCCTCTTGATGAAAGTGAAAGTGGAGACTGAAAAAGTTGGCTTAAAGCTCAACATTCAGAAAATGAAGATCATGGCATCTGGTCCCATCACTTCATGGGAAATAGGCGGGGAAACAGTGGAAACAGTGTCAGATTTTATTTTTCTGGGCTCCAAAATCACTGCAGATGGTGACTGCAGCCATGAAATTAAAACACGCTTACTCCTTGGAAGGAAAGTTATGACCAACCTAGATAGAATATTGAAAAGCAGAGACATTACTTTGCCAACAAAGGTTTGTCTAGTCAAGGCTATAGTTTTTCCTGTGGTCATGTATGGATGTGAGAGTTGGACTGTGAAGAAGGCTGAGCGCCAAAGAATTGATGCTTTTGAACTGTGGTGTTGGAGATGACTCCTGAGAGTCCCTTGGACTGCAAGGAGATCCAACCAGTCCATTCCGAAGGAGATCAGCCCTGGGATTTCTTTGGAAGGACTGATGCTAAAGCTGAAACTCCAGTACTTTGGCCACCTCATGCGAAGAGTTGACTCATTGGAAAAGACTCTGATGCTGGGAGGGATTGGGGGCAGGAGGAGAAGGGGACGACAGAGGATGAGATGGCTGAATGGCATCACTGACTCGATGGATGTGAGTCTGAGTGAACTCCGGGAGTTGGTGATGGACAGGGAGGCCTGGCATGCTGCGATTCATGGGGTTGCAAAGATTCGGACACGACTGAGTGACTGATCTGATCTGATCTGGGTTTGATGTGACTTTGAGCAGTCTGTATTTTAATGTTTGGGCTGTGTTCCTGTATTGCTAGAGAATTAGCGTGGTATGTCTTGCTCTGGAACTTGCTGGCTCTTGAGTGGAGCTTGGTTTCAGTGTAGGTACAGAGGCTTTTGGATGAGCTCTTGTCGAGTAATGGTCCCTGGAGTCAGGAGTTTTCTGGTGTTCTCAAGTTTTGGATGTAATCCTCCTACGTCTGGCTTTCAGTCTTACTCTTACAGTAGCCTCAATACTTCTCCATCCATACAGTGCAGATAATAAAATATCTAGGTTAATGGTGAAAAGATTCTCCACAGAGAGGGACACCCAGAGAGGTTCACAGAGTTACATGGAGAAGAGAAGAGGGAGGAGGGAGATAAAGGTGACCAAGAGGAGAAGAAGGGGAGTCAAAAGGGGAGAGACCAATCCAGCCAGTAATCAGTTCCCTAAGGTTCTCCACAGCCCGGACACCCAGAGAGATTCACAAAGTTAAGTAGAGAAGAGAAGAGGGAGGGAGGAGATAGAGGTGATCTGGGGGAGAAAAGGGAGAGTCAAAAGGGGAGACAGCAGTCAAGCCAGTAATCAAAGTTCAGTTCAGTTCAGTCACTCAGTCATGTCTGACTCTTTGTAACTCCATGGACTGCAGCATACTAGGCCTCCCTGTCCATCACCAACTCCTGGAGTTCACTCAAACTCATGCCCATTGAGTCGGTGATGCCATCCAACCATCTCATCCTCTGTCGTCCCCTTCTCCTCCAGCTGTCAATCTTTCCCAGCATCAGGGTCTTTTCAAATGAGTCAGTTTTTCACATCAGGTGGCCAAAGTATTGGAGTTTCAGCTACAACATCAGTCCTTCCAATGAATATTCAGGACTGATTTCCTTTAGGATGGACTGGTAGGACCTCCTTGCAGTCCAAGAGACTCTCAAGAGTCTACTCCAAAACCAAAATTCAAAAGCATCAATTCTTCAGCACTAGTTTTCTTTATAGTCCAACTCTCACATCCATACATGACCACTGGAAAAACCATGGCTTTGACTAGAAGGACCTTTGTTGGCAAAGTAATGTTTCTGCTTTTTAAAATGCTGTCTAGGTTGGTCATGACTTTTCTTCCAAGGAGTAAGCGTCTTTTCATTTCATGGCTGCAGTCACCATGTGCAGTGATTTTGGAGCCCCCAAAAATAAAGTCTGCTACTGTTTGCACTGTTTCTCCATCTATTTGCCATGAAGTAATGGGACTGGATGCCATGGTATTTGTTTTCTGAATGTTGAGCTTTAAGCCAACTTTTTCACTCTCTCATTCACTTTCATCAAGAGACTCTTTAGTTCTTCTTCACTTTCTGCTGTAAGGGTGGTGTCCTCTGCATATCTGAGGTTATTGATATTTCTCCCAGCAATCTTGATTCCAGTCTGTGCTTCATGCAGCCCAGTGTTTCTCATGATGTACTCTGCGTATAAGTTAAATAAGCAAGGTGATAATACACAGCCTTGACGTACTCCTTTTCCTATTTGGAACCAGTCTGTTGTTCCATGTCCAGTTCTAACTGTTGCTTTTTGACATGCATACAGATTTCTCAAGAGGCAGGTCAGGTGGTCTGGTATTCCCATCTCTTGAAGAATTTTCCACAGTTTATTGTGATTCACAGAGTCAAATGCTTTGGCATAGTCAATAAAGGAGAAAATAGATGTTCTTCTGAACTCTCTTACTTTTTTGATGATCCAGAAGATGTTGGCAATTTGATCTCTGCCTTCTCTAAAACTAGCTTGAACATCTAGAAGTTCATGGTTCATGTATTGTTGAAGCCTGGCTTGGAGAATTTTGAGCATTACTTTACTACCGTGTGAGATGAGTGCAGTTGTGCAGTAGTTTGAGCATTCTTTGGCATTGCTTTTCTTTGGGATTGGAATGAAAACTGACCATTTCCAGTCCCTTGGCCACTGCTCAGTTTTCCAAATTTTCTGGTATATTGAGGGCAGCACTTTCACAGCATCACGTTTTAGGATTTGAAATAACTCAACTGGAATTCCATCACCTCCACTTAGCTTTGTTTGTAGTGATGCTTCCTAAGGCTCACTTGACTTCATATTCTAGGATGTGTGGTTCTAGGTGCGTGATCACACCATCATGATTATCTGGGTCATGAAGATCTTTTTTGTACAGTTCTTCCGTGTATTCTTGCCACCTCTTCTTAATATCTTCTGCTTCTGTTAGGTCCGTACTATTTCTGTCCTTTATCGAGCCCATCTTTGCATGAAATGTTCCTTTGGTGTCTCTAATTTTCTTGAAGAGATCTCTAGTCTTTCCCATTGTGTTGTTTTCCTCTGTTTCTTTGCATTGATCGCTTAGGAAGGCTTTGTTATCTCTTCTTGCTATTCTTTGGAACTCTGCATTCAGATGCTTATATCTTTCCTTTTCTCCTTTGCTTTTCACTTCTCTTCTTTTCACAGTATTTGTAAGGCCTATTGAGACAGCCATTTTGCTTTTTTGCATTTCTTTTTCTTGAGGATGGTTTTGATCCCTGCCTCTTGTACAATGTCATGAACCTCCATCCATAGTTCATCAGGCAGTCTGTCTATCAGATCTAGTCCCTTATATCTATTTCTCACTTCCTCTGTATAATCATTGGGGATTTGAGTTAGGTCATACCTGATGGTCTAGTGGTTTCCCCTACTTTCTTCAATTTAAGTCTGAATTTTGCAATAAGGAGTTCATGATCTGAGCCACAGTGAGGTCCAGGTAATCACATCCCTAAGCAAAAATGGGTACTGAAGATTAGATTCTTAAAGATACAAAATTGATAACAAATACCAAAAAGCAAAGATCAAAAATCTGGAGTAGAGGTTAGACTCTCAAACATGTAATATTAAAAATACAAAAGAAAATCACAAAAATTATAAAAAATATATATGAAATTTGCTTTAAAAATCGGGTTTTTTTGGCAAGGTAATACTAGGTTATAAAAATGAAAATTAAAGGAGTAATAAAGAACTTAAAAAAGTTTAAAAATAGTAATAGTAAAAATATATCTAGGAATTTCTCTGGAGCTGTTGAGGACAGTGTGGGGTCAGTTCAGTTTCAGATAGTTCCTTGTTTCAGCTTACATTTCTTCTTAAGGTCTATAGGCCCCTTC
This sequence comes from Bos grunniens, assembly GCF_055505025.1. Lineage (NCBI taxonomy): Eukaryota > Metazoa > Chordata > Mammalia > Artiodactyla > Bovidae > Bos > Bos grunniens. The sequence continues at coordinate 60,000,797 of NC_141178.1, read as the reverse complement.
CAATGCTTAGTCAATGCTAACTACTGGGTTTTAATCTGTTGCATCTGTCACTACCAAAGCGTTTCCCTCTTCTTTGTTTATTTTGGCTTCCTCTGTTTTCAAGTGTCTTCAGTGTCTAATTTCTGCCCTGACACAAGGGGGCGAAGGTGGTCACTTATTTAGGCTCACTTGTTCAGTTGTGTTGTGGGGAAGGGAGGAATGCTGCAAGCAAATATCACTGGCTTGTGTGGGGAGTGCTCGCAGTATAGGGACCACACTGGGTTTGCCCCAGCTCACGGAGGCATGTGCTTTCCTGGTCTACACTGCTCAGGCTCCAAGTTGCTCTGCTGGGTGTACTGTCCAAAGCAGGCCCTGCCTTTCATGCACTTCCCAGGTATAAGCTGCTCAGGTTCAGGTTCTTGGGCACTCCACAAAGGCACAGACTCAGTTGGGCGTGTGTTTGATGCCCTTCCCAGGTCCGAGCAGCTCAGGCGACCAGGTGCTTGGCCAGCTCACTGTCCCAGGTGGGCCAGGCATCTTAATCATCTCCCTGGTCCTGGCTGCTTGGTTTCCTGGGTGCGCCATGAGAGCGCTGTCTCAGGTATTCTGTGTATCTCCTCTGGGGAGCTGATCTCAGGCTGCAACCCTCCTGGCAGATGTCAACTGCCCAGGATCCAGGAAGATGTGGTTAGCAACTGGGAGCCTGCTCGCAGTTTGGTGGAGGATTCCATCTTTGGGGCTGAGATTGCCTCTTGCCTTCTGGCTCTGGCTGTTGCCCACCTGCCTCTCTGCCTCCAGTGGGTGGTGATGGGCCAGTCTGCAGCCCGCTAGCTTTCTTTTGGTATTTGCTCAATCCTTTGTTCTGTGAGCAGGCCAGATGGCGCCTTAGGTTAGAGCTTTTTGCGGGAAAGTTCTCTGTCCTTTTTTTTTTTTTCTCTCTCTGGCTATCCCACAGTTTGGGTTGTTATCTCACATTTGCTTCCTCAGATTGTCCTTGGGGCATTCAGGCCTGGTCCTTACCCTAAGCATGCAGCCTACACCTCCCTGTCCAGCCCCCGCTTGCTAGTGGCGGATGGGAGCGTATGGGCTACTTCTCTGGGAGTTGTGGTTAGGCACATATACTGTGATGGTTTTTTTTTTTTTTTTTTTGCTCCTGGTTATGTTGCCCTCTGAGATTCCAAAATTCCCTACAGACCCACCATGAGAGGGTTTCCTGCTGTTTGGAAACTTCTCCTCCTTCACAACTCGCTCCCCAGGACAGGTCTCAGTCCCTAACTCTTTTATCTCTCTTTTTGTCTTTTATATTTTTTTCCTACCTCCTTTTGAGGAGAATGGGCTGCCTTTCTGGGTGCCTGGTGTCCTCCGCCAGCATTCAGAAGTTGTTTTATGGAAGTTGTTCAGCATTCAGATGATCTTCTGATGAATTTGTGGGGGAGAAAGTGGTCTCCCCATCCTATTCCTCCACCATCTTCTGAATACCTTTTGACAAAATAAATGTTTTTCCCTTCTTACCCACTGTATCATTGCTATAATTAATTTCTTTTATATATAAGCAAATGTTATATATACATAAATACATAATTCTGGTAAATCCCCAGTCTCCTGCTACTGTTTACTATTCAGAGCCGTCATATAGCTGCTGCACACATTCTGTCAAGATTTTGTAGCTGTATTCAGTGAGAGAGACTGAGAGGGGTGTGTTGCTCCATCTTACCTGGACCTGGAGCTCTTGATTAGAAATGTGTAATTTTTCTATCATATTGTTGTTGTTTAGTCACTCAGTTGTATCTGACTCTTTGTGACCCCACAGACTGTAGCCCTCCAGGCTTCTCTGCCCATGGGATTTCCCAGGCACCACTACTGGAGCAGGTTGCCATTTCATTCTCCAGGGGATCTTCCGGTGCTGGGCAGTAAGGCTTGTTTTTTTGTTGTTGTTGTCAGTGACAGTGTATGAAGTGCATGTGGCAACAGGTGAGCTTTGGAATGCTGGAACAGTAGCAAACGTCTACATTGCTGTCTATGGGGAAAAGGGAGATACAGGATCCAGACAACTATTTCGATCAAAGAGCACTTTGAATTTTTTAAGAGGACAAGTAAGTAACAAAAAGTGTTTTGTTCTTCTTTCCTGGTGTTCAGGGTTGTCCCAGAAGTATTCTAGTCCACATGCTGTCATTAAAATGGTGCCTCCATGGGGAACAAGGGCTTGGTTCTCCCTGTCCACCATCATGCTGAAGTCACTACCAATTGTCTGATTTTCAACACCTGTATATTGTTAAATAAGGATTACTATGTACAGTTGATCCATGAACAACACAGGAGGCTAGGAGCTCTGGCCCCATACAGTTGAAAATGTGCGCATAGCTTTACAGTTAACCTTCCACATCCATTGTTCTGCATCCTAGGATTCAACCAACCTTGCTGATTGTATATGCTGTAGTACATGCTTATTGGAAAAAATCCACATAGAAGTGGACCTGTGTAAGTTCAAACCTGTGTTGTTCACTGACCGACTATAGCATCTTTCATTGTCAAATATAGAAACTGATTGTATTACATTATATTTACTATTACTGATACTAATATTTAAGTAATACTTAATTTCGTAAAACTTCTTAAAACTGAGAAATTTATAGACAACGCATTAATTGTTTTTTTAGGATGCAAATAGCCTTTGAGTATGTCAACATACATTCATTGTTTCCCCTTTTTTCTTAGAGCTCTATGTCAGTCATCGTAAATACAATAACACATGATTTTCTTTGCTAGTATTTCTGTCATTGCATAGAAAATCTTCCTTTTCCAGCAGATTTCATTCATGAATAAAGAAATGGCAATATTACTCATTTACCATTACCAGGCATTGACTGTATTTTTGTAAATAAATGCTAATGGCTTTATCTGTTATTTATATTTTTATTGTCCATTTTTGTAGAGGTAGAGTGATGGCAAAGGAGGGTATCAACAGTATTAATAAATATCAGAGAATCTGAGCTCTAACACTGGTTCTACGCCTCCCTGTAGAGAGGGATATGTTTTTTATCTGTAGAGAGGATATGTTTTTTATCTGTAGAGAGGATATGTTTTTTTTGCACCTAGTGACTTTTAAGGATAAAATATATGTGAAAATATTTCAAAATGTATAAGACATGTATCTTTTGTTATCGAATTATTTTTCAACTGATACACTAAATTGTGTATTTTTCTTGCTCTTTAATCTGTATCCTTAGCCTAGGTTTTAGTGAAAGAACTCTGGGCTCCTCACTTTTACCTGTATTCTGAATACACAAACCACTGGAGCACAAACGTGCATAGTTTTGATGGTAGCAGTGCACTGAGACTTCAGGCAAAATGTTTTAAATGTTCAATAATTTTTGCATCAATATTCTAAAATTACTTTAGAAACATTTTTGTGAATGGTCCCTAATCATTGCTAAAACATTTCATTCAGGACAGATGGGAGTTTGTTATAGTCAAATAAATGGAGACTTACAGTGTATTTTATAACTATTACATTTATATTATTATTATTTGAAAACATTGTAGAGAGCCCACAAATTTATGCCTTTGTAATGAAATTGGCAAGAAGGAAAAATTAGAGAACTTGTTATTATGTCCTATAAATTAATATTTCTGTTTTATCTTTACTTTTTTTTTGTAGGAATAAACACTTTTTAATAATCAATGAAGGCTGAAAATAATGTATTCAATGCTTATCTTTCTTAGGAAAACAACTAAATGTTTATCTCTAAATAGTAAGACAGTGGTAAAATACAGCATCACTTTTTAAAATAGTAGCTCCTCATTGGTTATATATTTTAAATATATTAATAGTAATGTGTGCATACCTTTACTTTCTTAATGTAGAGGTGTGTATTTATTGAATGAACCTAATTCTTTCACAGTGAATTTTTGCTGCATCTTAATTTGTACTCTTATTAGAAATCAGCTTATGGTCTAGATCTAACTGTACTTTTTTGGTTTGTTACAGGTTGACAGCTTCCTCCTGGAAGCTGTGCACCTGGGGAATTTGTACAAGATTGTCATAGCCCACGATGGGCTTGGACCAGGTAAGAGTCTTCCACAGGTAGATATTCAAAGCGCAGTTCTGCTCTGTTCTTGTGACGCCTCATACAAATCTAGAAAAAACTGTGGAAAACTCATAATGACGTGGTTTCTAAGTATTGATTCTCTGAGGCGAGTGGCAGTGTTCCAGGCATGCTCCTGTTGGATACCATGTCTGCGTCCAGTGACAGGGACTGTCTATGAAGTGCTAACGATCATGCCAACAGCAGTACCTTAAGGAAGCTGTCCTGGCAGCCTTGCTGTGTTTCCTGTTGTGTCCTGTCTCAGCTGTGTTCTCTGCTGCCATTTTTGTTCTCACTTCTTCCCCAGGTTTCCCATCACTTTTGTGACTTGACCCACATCTTCATTTTCTGCTACTGCATAAGGTGTCCATAAGATAAAATCCTTTAACAAAAGACACGAGTAAAGTGCACATACCACAAAAAGGATAAAAAAATCCCAAAGCATCAAAGAAGATGATAAACTCTTTTACGTAAAAATGTCAACTTTCAAAACGTTAAGAACAGAGTTCTCATATCAATATGTAGTGGATATGTGTTTAAATAATTAATGAGGGACCCAGCCAAGTGACAAAGCTAGTTCAAAAGAAGTTACACAAAAATAAAAAAATATACATTTGTGATCAGTAAAAACAGAAAGAATGATAGATTTGACTAACAAATTAAAAGTATGGCTAATGTCCTAAGATAATAAAAACATACCTTTGAGATTATCTTCCCTCTTGGACAAAATTCACTTATATTTTTATCAGATCCAAGGCTATTGCATCTTGTTTTTCTGCCAGTTGACAACTGATTTTACAGAGTCTGGGCTCTGATCTATGGTCAGTACTAAGTCAGGTAATATTCCATTTCTGCAGGGAGTCAGATGACTACTCAGCAGGCTTGTCAGATGGTGAATGCTCTGTAGGACTCTGAAAGGACATGTTAATATGTCCAAGTAACATACACAGCAAATTCAATTCGGGAAATATATGTGGTAGACCTGCTATATACAAAGTGCTGTGCTGAGTATTTTCTATGGTAAATATGAAAATATTCTTCTGTTGTTTAAAAGCTTCCCCAACTGTGGTATTTCCTTACAGCAGCCCAAGCAGAAAAAGACAATATTTTAATTTGACAGTTAAATTTCCCATTTTGTCCTACTCCAAATACCCAAATAAAATGGGATTTGTATTACTTCTGAGGATTTTCATGGTTGCTGGCACAATGTGAGTATCCCATGGAGCCTGCATTCTCCAGAAGAACTTTTGTAGGTCAGCAACACAGATGCATGTGTGTGCAATTATTTGAAGGTAAATGTGTACAAAAAGAATCGAGAAATACAATAAGGGATAATTTATGACAACTAAGTACGGCTCATGCTGGGAAACTGAAGGATCGTTCAGTAATAGGAAATCTATTAATAAAATACATCACCTCAGAAAGTTGAAGCAAAAAAATTATCTTTCAGCAGTTAACTAATATTATTATTAAAAATTCTTTCAAAATTTGGAACAGAAAAAATATTTTAAAATTATTTAACTCAAGATGACCGCTTAATAAACAATGAAATCCATGAAAGTTAGGAATATGATAAGGATTTTTCTTCTTATGAGAATAGTCATTCTTTGGAAAGTAGAAGGTAAATTTATTGTCTACAGGTGATTTAAATGTCTATTAAAATGCAAGGAGGATCAACTGAAAAATGGATGAAAGAAGAGAATATATAAAGTGATTAGAATTTAAATCAATATACAATAACCTGAGGCTGTTTTTTTCTATTGAAAATATGAGATATAAAAGCTCTTCAGAGTAGCAGCAAAAATATATAAAATATATAATAATTAACATCAACAATGAGAAATACATGTCCCTCTGAATTATTAAACTGGCCTGGTCTGAAAGCCGTATTGAGAAGTAATAGGAAACTCTAGCCAGGACAGTTTGATTTACAGGTTCTATCTGTCCTGAGGATTAAGTGAACCTATTTGTTCCTTAACGATTTATTTACCAACGATCTCAGCTGGCACTGTGTTCTTGTTTTGATTTGTTCTGTGTTTTGGTGAGAGAGGTGAAGGCTGTGTGTGCATGCATTTACATATTTCCTTTAGGCCCCAGCTGCCTGTGTTTGTGGTGCCTTGGCTGTTAATACGTGTTAAGAATTTTGTTTAACCAAATTGCGCCCAGGTCTGTCCATTTTTTTGGGCAAAAACAATCTGTGGCAAGATTTATTTTTATATAAGATAAGATCTCAGACTATGATGGAGAAAAACTGCTGCAGTGGTTTCTTTACAGAAAGACTGTTGGTTACTCCACAACCCAGTGGAGCATCATAAGTGAGAAAACGGTGGAGAACTGGAAAGAGGTGGGGGTGCAGTGCCTGGACATATCTACTGGTGTTGATCAAGATCAGCTCAGGAGAGAAAACACTAAAGACAGGGTCGTACAGGGAACGATGAGCAGTGTGGCTCGGCTCAGGGATGGGAACGTGGTGAGGGACAAAGTCCGAGACTAAACAAAGACCAGTCTGTGACCATGTGCTGTGTTAGAGTCTACAGCTGATGAGTATTACCTCGGTAAGTCAAGCAGTTTTAATTAAAGGAGGATACATGTTGAGCTGGCCCTTTGTATAAATAAAACCATGATGGCTAGTTAAAATAGTCCATTTTATCTATAAATAAAATTAAATTGTATTTTAACCAACTTGAGTTTGCAAGTTAGTATAAAACTACACATTTAAGAAGAGGCCGTTATCTTCATTAAACTAGTTCATGCGGTGTGCTTGGACAGACTTTCTGAATGAATATGTATTTAATATATACATTAAAGTTTAAATTTGGACTTTAGTAGCTTTTAATGTGTATGCATTTTAGAAATTGACAGTATTGCTAACTCATCAGATATATATTCTTTGAAAGATGTTAGGTTCAGGGTTATAAATGCAGTTTATGAAATCAAGAGCAATTGCAGAGTTGTTCTGTTTTCAACCATTTGGAAAGTCACACTGAAGTAGATGTCATAACATACAAATCTTTGTGACTTCCCTGGCGGTCCAGTGGCTACGACTCTGTGCTCCCAATGCAAGGGGCCCAGGTTTGATCCCTGGTCAGGGAGCTAGATCCCACATGCTGTAATTAAATAAATAAACATGAAAACAAAAGAGCTTCCCTGGTGGCTCAGGTGGTTAAGAATCTGCCTGTGAGTGCAGGAGATGCAGGTTTGATCCCTGGGTTGGGAATATTCCCTGGAGAAGGGAATGAAAACCCACTCCAGTATTCTTTCTTGCCTGGAGAATTCCATGGACAGAGGAGCCTGGTGAGCCTTGAAGTAGGCTATGCAGGTAGAATAAATATTTTTAAATGTCTCAGAGTCCATGTCCCAAGTATGTTGTGTTATCTGAAGTATTAAACCTTATAGGTGCACGAGGGCTTTACTTCTCAAAAGCTAGAGCTTCTTTCTCAAAACCTCAAGTAATAGCCAGTCTGTAACCTATACACACCACAGTTTTCTTTCTTTAATTTGTGTTTAGGAAATGGTTGGTTTCTTGATGATGTTGTGATCAAGGATCCCACAACGAACCGTGAATACACCTTTTTCTGCCACAGGTTGGTAGGCATGCTTTACCTTGAACAAACTGATTTCATATTAGTCATGCCAGGCTCATATATTTTGGGCAAATGGAGAGTTTATTCAATCACTCCTGGTCACTGAAGCTTTGTTGGGTAACATTTTTGAACATTAATTTTAGGGGCTGTTTCTTCTACTTGCAAAGATATCCATTGTGTTTATCATCATTCCTGATGATACAGATTTAGGTCTTTGTTCAGATTTAAAAATATGATTTCTCTTTATACATCAATAAGGAGAATGAGGGCTTCCCAGATGACACAGTGGTAAAAAATCTGCTTACCAGTGCAGGAGATGTAAGATACCCGAGTTCAATTCCTGGTAGGGAAGATCCCCTGGAGAAGGAAATGGCAACTCACTCTAATATTCTTGCTTGGGAAATCCTATGGACAGAGGAACCTGGTGGGCTACAGTCCACGGGGTTGCAAAGAGTTGGATATGACTGAAGCAACTTAGCATGCCCACTAGCTGTTATTTCTGACCTGGCTAGATAATTACTAGTGGTTAGTGTAAATATAAATTCAGGATATACTTGATTCACTTTTCTTTGTATAGATGGCTGGATCAAGGTGAAGATGATGGTAAAATCGTCAGAGAACTGTATGCCAGGAATAACAGTATCCTCTCTGCAAGTGAGTGTTTCTCGGAAAGCTCTGTTTTATAATGATTGAGGAAAGAAAGCTTGACTCTGCTGAAATTAATGGTCCTTTCCCTCCTTTACATCCTCAGGGCAAAAGCTGGAAGTTATTAGAAAAGAAACAGTAAGATTTTACTTTTGGCCCTAAATTACTTGGTACAAAACAGTGTTCAAATAGCTATTTGATGTGTTAAGTCAGTATATAATGTTTAGTAAGCGGTGTTTCCTAGTAACTTCTTCTGTCTGTCTTCTCATATTGGTGTTGTTTGTTTCATTTTTCTACTTAGTGGGCTGCAGAAAGCTGGAAATTTAGGAAAGGAAATACTCTTCAGTTCTACAACAGGCTTACTGGAGGGTTTGTCCGTCTGCATCCAGACAGCACAGTGGACGCGGTTGGAGAGAAGACAGACAAATACGGTAAAGTCATGGGCCTAATGTGTGATGCCATGGCAGTTTTGGGAGCTGGAGGAAAGCAAGTTTCTAGACCCAGTTTAAGTTGTGCTTCTTACTTTTCAGATGATTTTTTACCAGTATTAAACCATTTAAATAATTTACTACCTACATTAACACAAATGGTCAATAGACGAGAGGCTCTAAATCTTGGCAGACGATGCAATTATGCAGACAGTACACCATGAAAACACATATTTGGTAATTCTTACTTGAAGAATAATACGTAGGCAATTAACATAAAGTGTTTATAAAAAGTAGCATTTGTAGTTCTTGAAACGGTACGGCCATTTAAGCAGTTAAGTAAGTTCTGCTAAACACTGAGAGCCTGTTACTTCAGAGCACTATGTTAAATAATGTGAGGGCCACAAAAGTAACCGAGACATTTTCCTGAACTTCAGAGTTTCATCATCTGATACAGAAGACAAACACACACAACAATTCTAATAATGCTTGTTTGTCGTGTCAGAATGATAGTACAGAGGAAGAACTAAGCAAAGGGAAATTGGATTGGTTGTTTAATGTCAGCACATCACGAAGCCACAGCCACAAACATTCATGAAGAAGGAGTAATCCAATAATGGTAGACTGGACCATGAACCCAAACCTCCAGCTCCTCTTGAAATTTTGTTGTTGTTGAGTCAGGAAGTCATGTCTGACTATTTGTGACTCCATGGTCTGCAGCAGACCAAGTTTTCCTGTCCTTCACTATCTCCTGGAGTTTGCTTATGTTCATTGAGGCAGTGATGCGATCCAGCCATCTCATCCTCTGTCGCCTTGAAATTTAGACCATCGCTATTTAAGCAAAATCCACCTTCTTCATCTGTGGATGTAACTTTGCTGAACCTTGTTAGAAACTGTGCCTTCAAATAACCTTGAGGATGCTCAGGAGATATTAACCTCCAGCATCTCCTAAGAAGGTAACTTCCACCTCCTATTAGAGACCCCAGGGAATAATCCAACTTCCCCTTCTATGAAAATGTGTGAGAATCTGAGAATGCATCTTAGTAGCCTCTCTTTTCAAAACTAGTCTATTTCTCAGATATTTTTCTTGCCTGTTGGTTCCCATTTGGGATCACTTATCTACTTAGATCCCTCAGAACAGTCCTTCATGTCATGCTCCCCAAGGACCCTGCTGCCAGTGCTGACACTCTTTTCCCTTACTGAAGAGAGTGGCTTGTATTTCCAAATGTAAAAATGTCTCCCACTTTGAAATCAGAAACCGTAAAGGATCTAAGTTTAACTTTACTTGCAAAAAACACAAGAGCACTGAGTCAAAAACCAAGACCATTATTTCTCGGAACAAATGCAGCAGGTAGAGCAGCATCTTACATTGGGTCCTCAAGTCCCCACCCCTCAGTATCATCAAGTGAAGGTCTGATGTTACTTACATACACGGGTGGGTACGTTAAAGCAGAGAAATACCCAAGGTAAGAAATTCCGATCTTTTTCAGGGTTGCCCAGTTTTCCTTCCAGAGAAGGAGAAACAGTGTGAGAGACAGAGACAGAAAAAGAAAAGACGAGAATGTAAGCAAATATTCTCCAGGGAAGGGGAGGAAAGTTTTTTTCTTTACTCCCCTGGGATGCTGAAAGAGAGGGAGAGAAATAGTGATATCAAAGTGTTACTATGCTGGAACATTTCCCTGTATGCTTTGTAAAAGGAAATGGCAATCCACTCCAGTGTTCTTGCTTGCAGAATCCCATGGGCAGAGGGAGACTGGCAGGCTACAGTCCTGAATCACAGAAACAGACACGACTGAGCACACACTCACACATACATTTGTAAATCCCTTTATTCAGAGGGACTGGTCCATGCAGGAAAATGACACATGTAGGGATACTTGTCTTCTAACACCCAACCCCCACAAGCTGGTTTATAGAGGGAACACAACACTCCCACATCAAGAAGTGGAGCGTCTGCCTCATCCCTCTCTGGGTCAGCCCTGTCTCCGTATTTTGACTAGAGCGAGCACACAGTAACTCCTAAAGTCCTCGTCTTCTGCCTCCACTTCTTGGATTAATCTGTCTTGGAAGCCAGGCCTCATGATATGGATGAACCCAGAGAGTTGTGCAGAGAGGATCCCCAGTAAAGAACTGGTGTCCTGCAGCTGCACAGACGGCAGGCATGTGAATGTGTGTGTAGAACTAACTAACCGGTAGATGATGAAAACAGAGAAATTTTACCCTTAAATGTTCCCAGCATCTAAATACTCTAGTCCTGCAATAAATAGAGTAGAATGAGCAGTCCTAAGAAAGGCAGGTGCAGGATGGTATGAGTCATTTTCCTTGGCGTAACTGACATTTTTGCAACAGGAGGTGTTTTATGTATGATAATTACTGCAGCATTATTTCCTGATGTTATATGCCTTGTCCTGTAAATTCACATTCATGAATCAGTTTTCGCTTGCCTGGAAATGGTTGTGATGAACAATGCTGACCCATGAACATCTTTTCAAGAAAATATTTTAAGAATATGTCTCAGATATGTTGGCTTTGATGTTCACTCCACACACACAAAATGTATTATCATGCGCCAGGCCTTCTATTTAGTTATCAAGCTGGTTGTGAATTTAGCTATTTCCATGCCCAGAGTTAGAGTGCTCATTTCTCTGAGAGCTGCTGAACCATTTCTTGGCAACACTAGACTGAAGAGGAGATACACAGCATGAGAAGATCATTGAAATACCACAGGGGGGCTTCATTTTTATGATCATAAGCTCTTAAGAATTAAAAAAAATAATACTATGCCTGCTCTGACAATGACCATCAAAAACATGTCTTCCTGTCGCTAGTGTGGGATCTCAGAGCTGAAAGGAAGGCCCGGATGACAATACAAATAAATGTTTAGTTCTAAACCACTGATGGCTACCTTATATCAGGGCCAGTTCATGAACTTCCCATCCCCTGAAATTTCAAAAGATTTACCATAAAATACAGACTCACATAGTTCTCTCATTATATAGGTGTATTTTTCAAGGAAAAAAACATAACCTAAATTCATACTCATTCAACTGATATTCCTAAAAGGATTAAGCATGTAATTTTATTTATTTATTTTTAAATTTATTTATTTTAAGCATGTAATTTTAAATATACAATGTATTACCACACTGGAAGTTTCTAATGTGTCTTTATTGTTCTCTGCAGTGTCTCTATGGACCTATGTGAATAGTTGTACCTGCTGTTGCTAAGTAGGTACTTAGTAGCCAAGTCTGACTCTGTGTGACCTCATGGACTGTAGCCCACCAGGCTCCTCTGTCTGTGGATTTTCTCAGGAAAGAATAATGGGATGGGTTGCCATTTCTTCCTCCATAATGAGATTGCTCAAAATTCTCTAAGCGAGGCTTCAACAGTACGTGAACCGAGAATGTTCAGTTGTTCAAACTGGATGTAGAAAAGGCAGAGGAACCTGAGATCAAATTGCCAACATCCACTGGATCATAGAAAAAGCAAGAGAGTTCCAGAAAAGCATCTGCTTCTGCTTTATTGACGCTAAAGCCTTTGACTGTGTGGATCACAACAAACTGTGAAAAATTCTTAAAGAGATGGGAATACCAAACCACCATAAAGAAAGCTGCTGCTGCTGCTAAGTTGCTTCAGTCGTGTCTGACTCTGTGCAACCCCATAGACAGCAGCCTACCAGGCTCCTCTGTCCCTGGGATTCTCCAGGGAAGAACACTGGAGTGGGTTGCCATTTCCTTCTCCAGTGCGTGAAAGTGAAAAGTGAAAGTGAAGTTGCTCAGTCATGTCTGACTCTTCGAGACCCCATGGACTGCAGCCCACCAGGCTCCTCCATCCATGGGATTTTCCAGGCAAGAGTACTGGAGTGGGTTGCCATTGCCTTCTCCAAAGAAAGCTGAGCGACAAAGAATTGATGCTTTTGAACTGTGGTGTTGCAGAAGACTCTTGAGAGTCCCTTGGACAGCAAGGAGATCAAACCAGTCCATCCTAAAGGAAATCCGTCCTGAATATTCATTGAAAGGACTGATGCTGAAGCTGAAGCTCCAAAACTTTGGCCACCTGATTCGAAGAACTGACTCATCACTAGAAAAGACCCTGATGCTGGGAAAGATTTAAGGCAGGAGGAAGAGGAGATGAAAGAGGATGAGATGGTTGGATGGCATCACAGACTTGATGGAAGTGAGTTTGAGCAAGCTCCAGGAGTTGGTGATGGATAGGGGAGCCTGGTGTGCTACAGTCCATGGAGTCGCAAAGAGTCGGACACGACTGAGTAACTGAACTGAACTGAACTGACGACCTTACCTGCCTCCTGAGAAATCTGTATGCAGGTCAAGAAGCAACAGTTCAAAACGGACATGGACCAACAGACTGGCTCCAAACTGGGAAAGGAACACATCAAGGCTGTATATTGTCATCCTGCTGCTTGTTTAACTTATATGCAGAATACATCATGTGAAATGCTGGGATGGATGAAGCACAAGCTGGAATCAAGACTGCAGGGAGAAATATCAATAACCTCAGATATGCAGAGGACACCACCCTTATGGTAGAAAGTGAAGGGGAACTAAAGAACCTCTTGATGAAAGTTAAAGAGGAGAGTGAAAAAGCTGGCTTAAAACTCAGCATTCAAAAAACGAAGATCATGGCATCAAGTCCCATCACTTAATGGCGAATAGATGGGGAAACAGTGGAAACAGTTACAGACTTTATTTTCTTGGGCTCCCAAATCACTGCAGATGGTGACTGCAGCCATGAAATTAAAAGGCTTGGAAGAAAGGCTATGAGAAACCTAGATAGCATTGCAGAGACATCATTTTGCCAACAAATGTCCATCTAGTTAAAGCTATGGTTTTTCCAGTAGTCTTGTATGGATGTGAGAGTTGGACTATAAAGAAGGCTGAATGGTGAAGAAGAATTGATGCTTTTGAACTGTGGTGTTGGAGAAGACTCTTGAGAGTTCCTTGGACAGCAAGGAGATCAAACCAGTCCATCCCATAGGAAATCAGTCCTGAATATTCATTGGAAGGACTGATGCTGAAGCTGAAACTCCCATACTTTGGCCACCTGATCGAAAAACTGACTCATTTGAAAAGACCCTGATGCTGGGAAAGATTGAAGGCAGGAAGAGAAGGGGATGACAGAGGATGGGATGGTTGGATGGCATCGCCAGCTTGATGGACATGAGCTTGAGCAGGCTCTGGGAGTTGGTGATGTACAGGGAAGCCTGGCATGCTATGGTCCATGGGGTAGCAAAGAGTCAGACATGCCTGAGTGACTGAACTGAACTGAATAAGGCTGGGTATTTCTAAAGCTCAGGGTCCTCAGCTGTAACCAGAGTCCCTCCATGCCCCATTCACCTGGTCCTGCTCTGCATTAATCCCAGGGGAATCACAGGATGGGGATCTGTAGGAATCTGCAGCTCCTGATGCCTCCTGTGCCAGGTCTAATAAACTGTTACTCTAGAAGGCATGCTGTGTCTTTCCTGACTGAGTTTATGAAAGTCTGACCAGCTGACGTCACTGCTGCTCAGGGACTGTGTGCCCGTGGGTTTCACTGGTGTCTTCTTTGAGACCAGCTGTGATTTGGAAGGCAAGAGGAGAGTGGACCTTAGATCATCGGGAGAGAATCTAGGAGGGCACAGCAGGGTAGAGGTGGTCAGAGGTTGACGTGGGCCTCTCAGGTCTGTTGAATGTGAGGCCTGGACTCCTGGGTTTCTGGCAAGTTTAGAACAAGCACAGATAGAACATGTGAGCAGGTGCCATCCAGCCCCCCTAACAGCATCCAGTGCAAGAGGGCCTTGTCTTGCTAGGGCTCCCCAGCTCCAGGAGGTGGTTGAGGGTGTTGCTGCTGCTGCTAAGTCACTTCAGTTGTGTCCGACTCTGTGCGACCCCATAGATGGAAGCCCACCAGGCTCCCCTGTCTCTGGGATTTTCCAGGCAAGAACACTGGAGTGGGTTGCCATTTCCTTCTCCAATGCATGAAAGTGAAAAGTGAAAGTGAAGTCACTCAGTTGTGTCTGACTCTTCGAGACCCCATGGACTGCAGCCCACCAGGCTCCTCTGTCCATGGGATTTTCCAGGCAAGAGTTCTGGAGTGGGGTGCCATTGCCTTCTCCAGTTGAGGGTATTAGAAGGATGCAAACCCAGTGTGACATACAGGTCACCATGGGACCCTTGGCTTATGGGTTGGAGAAATGGGCCATGACCAACCATGGGGACCTCCAGCACTGACTCCACTAGACTCACGTGAGCAGCAAGTCACCTCCAGCCTCACCGCGTAGACAGAGGTGGGAGAGACAGGGAAACAGAGAGACAGAAGGAGGCCTGGCCCAGATTTTGCAGGGGATTTCTAGCCTTGCACCTGAGCTGAGGTGAGAAGCACTTTGAAATGTTAGACAGGGACTTGAGATTCCAACACACAAACTACAGCACAAAGCACTGATCAGAGAGTTAATGCTTATGGTTTTGTTTTTTTTTTTTTACATATTGACTTTAAATTATTTCATCATTCCCAAGAAATTCTGAGGGAAATTTTGCTACAATTACACTAAATCTAAATATTAACTTGGAAGAAATTGAGGTTTTCACAGTATTCAGTTTTATTCTTTAGTTTTCCCTCTATTAATTTAAGACTGTGTGTGTGTGTGTGTATTCCTGTGCATGTGTGTGTATATATGTACACGTATCCCGAGAGAAGGAAATGGCTACCCACTCCAATATTCTTGCCTGGGAAATCCCTTGGACAGAGGAGCCTTGCGGGCTATAGTCCATGGGGTCTTAAGAGTCAGACACAACTTAGCGACTAAACCTCCACCGTGTATATATTTCCTCTCTTCACACAGGCACTATAATATCTTGTTAGTGTTGTTCCAAGGCTGTGGTTAACATTGTAAATAAACCCCTCCCCATTATAAAGCTAACATATTAACATATACAAATATGTAGAAATCTGTAGTTTTTATGTTTCATTTGTTCAGTATTTGTTAAGTGCCTATGGTATGTCAGGTCCAGATACATACTTATCTTGAATCATACCACTTTACTCCACTCTAATTAAAGAGTTTTTAGGTTTTACAAATATGATAAATTTATCTACTACCTTCCAATAGTTATATGTATTGATTTGGTTTCAAGCACTGTTCCATTGGCAAGAACATCCTTAAGAAAGTGAATAGTGTTGGTAATATTGGCATTCTCATTCTGTAATTAATTTTAATGGGATGTTTTTATTGTCTGTTAAGAGTTGGGTATTTGAAAAGGCATCGATAAATAATACATTTTCTTCCACTCCTGTGTACAAAATCAATTAAGAAATAAGAAACAGAACACAGACAAATGGAAGTCCGAACCTCAGCTTTAATACTGATGAAACCAAGTTGGGGTACTGGCTCTATGTAGGCGCTCACAGAGCTCACTAACTCCTCCTAGAAGGAAGTGAGATTCGGGGCACCCACTGTCTCCCCTATGGGGGCTGTGCCCATCAGTGACAGAGAACCTGAGAGGAAGCACCTTCTGTGACGCAGCTCCTCTGGGAGTAGAAAGGGCCAGAGCTGGAGCACCTGCTTCCTTTGTCACCAGATGAAGGGCTGTTGCCTGTTCTCTGGTGGCAGTGGGAGAGAGTGTGGGTGTTGGCATGGGGGAAAGAGTTCCCCCTCTAGTTATGTGTGATTTGTAAAAACTTCCTTTAGCATGAAAGGAAAGTCATTTCTAATTTTACTAAGAACCCTATTAAGAGGATTTAAAAATGAATGCTAGAAACATTAAAATGTTTCTCTTTGACATCTATTGGATTCAATACGTTTTTTCTTTGTTGAACTTAAGAGTTAAGTAACTTGAAAAAATTTATTTGTTAAAACTAAATAACATTTCCATTGTATGAACTGCTTACTCATGGTGGAGAGCTCATTAAATCTATAAATGAGATTTCTAACTTTTTTGTTTTTTAACAAGTTTTGAACATTTGCTTTTGTTATTTTTTAATGGAAGTATAGTTGGCATACAGTGTTTTGTTGTTTCAAGTGTACTGTGGAATGATTTGACAATTGCAAATGTTATGAAATCATCACCATTATAAGTTTAGTGATCATCTGTCCTCACACAAAATTAGTACAGTGTTCTCCTTATTGCCAAATTCAAACTTAAATTGAAGAAAGTAGGAAAAACCACTAGACCATCAGGTATGACCTAAATCAAATCCCTTATGATTATACAGTGGAAGGGAGAAATAGATTTAAGGGACTAGATTTGATAGACAGACTGCCTGATGAACTATGGACACAGGTTCTTGACATTGTACAAGAGACAGGGATCAAGACCTTCCCCATGGAAAAGAAATGCAAAAAAGCAAAATGGCTGTCTGAGGAGGCCTTACAAATAGCTGTGAAGAGAAGAGAAGCGAAAAGCAAAGGAGAAAAGGAAAGATATAAGCATCTGAATGCAGAGTTCCAAAGAATAGCAAGGAGAGATAAGAAACCCTTCCTCAGTGATCAGTGCAAGGAAATAGAGGAAAACAACAGAGTGGGAAAGACTAGTGATCTCTTCAAGTGGGCCTTAAAAAGCATCACTACGAACAAAGCTAGTTGGGGTGATGGAATTTCAGTTGAGCTCTTTCAAATCCTGAAAGATGATGCTGTGAAAGTGCTGCACTCAATATACCAGCAAATTTGGAAAACAGCAGTGGCCACAGCACTGGAAAAGGTCAGTTTTCATTCCAATCCCAAAGAAAGGCAATGCCAAAGAATGCTCAAACTACTGCACAATTGCACTCATCTCACATGCTAGTAAAGTAATACTCAAATTTCTCCAAGCCAGGCTTCAGCAATATGTGAACTGTGAACTTCCAGATGTTCGAGCTGGTTTTAGAAAAGGCAGAGGAAACAGAGACCAAATTGCCAACATCTGCTGGATCATCAAAAAAGCAAGAGAGTTCCAGAAAAACATCTATTTCTGCTTTATTGACTATGCCAAAGCCTTTGACTATGTGGATCACAAGGAACTGTGGAAAATTCTGAAAGAGATGGGAATATCAGACCACCTGACCTGCTTCTTGAGAAACCTATATGAGGTCAGGAAGCAACAGTTAGAACTGGACATGGAACAACAGACTGGTTCCAAATAGGAAAAGGAGTACATCAAGGCTGTATATTGTCACCCTGCTTATTTAACTTATATGCAGAGTACATCATGAGAAACGCTGGGCTGGAAGAGGCACAAGCTGGAATCAAAAGATTGCCGGGAGAAATATCAATAACCTCAGATATGCAGATGATACCACCCTTATGGCAGAAAGTGTAGAGGAACTAAAAAGCCTCTTGATGAGAGTTAAAGAGGAGAGTGAAAATGTTTGCTTAAAGTTCAACATTCAGAAAACTAAGATCATGTCATCTGGTCCCATCACTTTATGGGAAATAGATGGGGAAACAATGGAAACAGTGTCAGACTTTATTTTTTTGGGCTCCAAAATCACTACAGATGGTGACTACAGCCATGAAATTAAAAGACGTTTACTCCTTGGAAGGAAAGTTATGACCAACCTAGATAGCATATTCAAAAGCAGAGACATTACTTTGCCAACAAAGGTCCGTCTAGTCAAGGCTATGGTTTTTCCAGTGGTCATGTATGGATGTGAGAGTTGGTCTGTGAAGAAGGCTGAGTGCTGAAGAATTGATGCTTTTGAACTGTGGTGTTGGAGAAGACTCTTTAGAGTCCCTTGGACTGCAAGGAGATCCAACCAGTCCATTCTGAAGGATATCAGCCCTGGGATTTCTTTGGAGGGAATAATGCTAAAGCTGAAACTCCAGTACTTTGGCCACCTCATGCGAAGAGTTGACTCATTGGAAAAGACTCTGATGCTGGGAGGGATTGGGGGCAGGAGGAGAAGGGGACAACAGAGGATGAGATGGCTGGATGGCATCACTGACCTGATGGATGTGAGTTTGAGTGAACTCTGGGAGTTGGTGATGGACGGGGAGGCCTGGCGCACTGCAATTCATGGGGTCGCAAAGAGTCAGACATGACTGAGCAATTGAACTGAGCTGAACTGAACTGAACTATTGACCATATTCCTTATGCTTTACATTACATCCTTGTAACTTAATTTCATAAGACTGGAGGTTTGTACCTCTTAATTCCCTCACCTGTTTTGCCCATGCTCTACCCCCTCCCTCCGACAGCCACCCATTTGTTCTCAGTATCTATGAGTTTGTTTTGGTTTTTAGATTTCATATGTAAGTGGTATGCAGCATTTGTATTTATTTTGGAGGATCTAATTAGGGGTCTTATCTAAAGAATGTTTCTTGAGGGCCTGCTGTGGTCTAGGCACTCTGTGTTGGTGTTTAGCTGTACAAAGAGTGGTGAAAAAATTCATGACCTTAAGAAAAGCTTTGTTTCAAGATAAAATGGCATGTAAAAGTATACGGAGAGCTAAAAGCAATCAAATATATGATGACATAACCTTTATATCATAATCATACAAACCAGTCACCAATGCCCTAATAGTATGTATTTAATTTTAGAATGCATCAGTTCATTTTATCTCAAGTCTCTGGGACTTGAGAATGGAAATGGGTTTTCACACTAGGATAATTTGTCTTCCTGGCAACAGTTCCATTGAGTGTTTTTTGGTTTTTGCTTTTTTGCTTTATTTTGGATTGTCCCAGGAGTTTACTGTTTATTTTGGGAAGGCATTAGATATTTTCCTTGGAAATGCCACCAGATGCCAAGCAACATGTAGATTATTAAAAGTTACCAGCATTCTTCTACCTTTTGACTAATTAAAAACATTTAACTGAGAGATGTCATAAAATGTATTTTTAGGAGGTTTCAATATATAATTGAATAAGAAAAAAAGCTTTAAAAGCACGAATTACTTGCTAATACTTAAAATGTTTTATAGGTCTCTTTGACGTTATTTTCAACAAAGGAAATGTATGCATTTTCCAAAGTCATGAATTGAGGCACCTTTCTCTGGCTCTTGACAACGGCTCTGTCACTGGAATGGTATGTGGTAATCTCTGTTTTCACCGTATGTCAAATGTATTGTATCCATATATATATATATAATATATTCTTGCACAAGACACTTTCATAAGATTATGAATTTGTATTTTCCTTTGGCTTTTGCTTCCACTTTTTTCATGTTGTTTTGTCTCACTGATTTTTGAGATTTTGATATGTAAATGGCCTTAAGTTTCAGCAGTTAGAATTTAGACAAGAAAAAGTAGAACACGTCTCTGAGAACATTCAAACTTTCAGTTAGCCTCAAAATGGGAAATCTGACCTCCCAAAGGCCCTTTCAGGGATCACATTATTGGGGGAAAACCAATAGTTTCACATAATTATGCCTTGTATTACTTAGTTGGGCTTCCCTGGTGGCTCAGTTGGTAAAGAATCTGCCTGCCATGCAGGAGACCCAGGTTTGATCCCTGGATTGGGAAGATCCCCTGGAGAAGGAAATGGCTACCCACTCCAGTAGTCTTGCCTGGGAAATCTCATGGACAGAGGAGCCTGGTGGGCTACAGTCCATAGGGTCGCGAAGAATTGGACACGACTTGAGCAGCTAAACACAGCACAGTGTGCTTTGTGAATGAGTGTATGAGATTACTTAGTTTAGGTTTGAAAGGAACCCAAAGCTGGTGCTCTGTGACAACCTAGAGGGGTGGGATGGGAAAGGAGGTGGGAGGAAGGTTTAAGAGGGAAGGGACGTAGGTATATCTATGGCTGATTCATGTTGATACACGGAAGAAACAATCACAGTAGTGTAAAGTAATTATCCTACAATTAAAAATAAAATAAAAATTTTAAAATGGATAAAACTTCTAAAAATGTCTTTTTTTTAAGATCCATGTATGATTATTTGTTTTGAAGCTGAGAAAGCATAGGATGACATGCACTGTTTTAAGTGCTAACTGTGTGTTATAACATTTAGCCTTTTTATTGTCCTATGAGAGAGTACATTAGCATCCCTTTCTGACAGAAGAGGAGCCTGACGAGTGGGAAGACTGTGTTGTCCAAAGTCTCAGAGCTGGTCAGTATGAAAGCAGGCACGGAGCACAGACGCTGGGACTCCACCCCTCATTCTACAGCTTTCTCATATAATCTTACATAATTTTATGCAATGACTTTTTTTTTTTACTTATATCTTGTTTTAAAACTTAAGGATAGCAATAAATTTTGAAGAAAAAACATGATCTGTAGGACTGAAATTCAGGCTAAGGAACTAATCAGTCACCTTTTTTTTTTGACAACATTGACCATATTTATTTTGTTTACAAATCTGCAGTTGGGCGGGACCCAGAGAAGGTAGCACATCTCTCTTCCTCTCAGCATCAAGTGAAGTGGCTGAAATGTTAGAGACTGGAGTCATCCAAGGGCTTGTTGAGTCAAAGGTCTGATAGTCGACGCCAGCTCTCAGTGGAACAGCTGTGTGGCCCTTCCTTCAGTGTAGCTGCTTGACTCTCACAGCGTGGGAGCTAGGTTCCAGGACAAAAGTGCCCAGAGGGGAAATAGTCAGGAGGAAGCTGTATTGCTTTTTTAAAACAAATTATTAATTAATTTACTTACTTGCTTCACTGGTGGCTCAGATGATAAATAATCTACCTGCAGCATGGAAGACCCAGTTCAATCTCTGAGTCGGGAAGATCCCCTGGAGAAGGAACTGGCAACCCACTCCAGTATTCTTGCCTGGAGAATCCCATGGACAGAGGAGTTGGGCAGGCTAGAGTCCATGGGGCTGCAAAGATTCGGACATGAATCAGTCACATTTCTTTTATGGTGTCTTTTTTTTGAACTTGGCATGTTACCCCATGCTGTTTTTTATGCTTATTTTTATTTATATTTTGGCTGCACTGGATTTCAGTGGTGGCATATGGGATCTAGTTTCCTGATCAGGGATCAAACTGGGGCACTCTGCGTTGTGAGCTTGGAGTCTTAGTCACTGGACCACCAGGGAAGTCCCTCATGCTGTATTTTGTAGTGCATTCTGCTTCATAAAGGTCCTAGTCAGTAGAAGTTTAATAAATATGAATGTTGAGGGTATGGAATCACTCAAA
This sequence comes from Bos grunniens, assembly GCF_055505025.1. NCBI lineage: Eukaryota > Metazoa > Chordata > Mammalia > Artiodactyla > Bovidae > Bos > Bos grunniens. The sequence goes on along the minus strand of NC_141178.1, from coordinate 59,979,031 downwards.
TTAAGAGTTCAAGAAATGTTCTATTTATTTTTCTAAAATCAAATTAAGTCTCTCTGTAAACCCCTCTCCCTCTAAGTTGGAGAAAAATCCCACCTTGGTTATTATGAAGGTCACCTTGTTGTATACACATTTCAAGCTGGGGACAACTCTCTTAACTTCAGTCCACACTGCTCACTGCCCAGTTCTCATCAAACATCAGGTGGTTTCTTTGTGAACGGCTCCGTGGCTTACCTGCCATCCTCACACAAGAAACTTCACTGAGGTTGGCAGCTTTAGTGTCACGGATCAAGCCTTTCCAGCGGCATCAGTAAGTCCTTACTTTCAGGCCCAGATGCCTCCTTGAGACAGTGAGAGGTCCGACCTCAAACAGTGCCCTAAACTAGAAATGTCTCACTATAGTTTATCTTCCTTGATTTGTTCAGTTTTTCACAAGCAAAACCTAGTAATACACATCTGTTAATTTCATCTTTTGATCCTATGTGGTCTTTAATTTAGGAAGACACAAAAAAAGAAGTGAAAAATAATGATAAAATGCACATTAACATCTCATTAAATTACCCTGCCACTGGAATCATTTTTGCTGTTATTTAGCACTCTACATGGTTTCTGAAAAGTCAAGAGAAGGTCCTTGGAGCAAGACCCTGGAAATCAGGGCGGGAGATCAAAAGAATTGAATCAGAAAACATGTCACAGTTGTACAGCTAGTTCAAGGGTTCCATGCAGTGCACTGGATCTGTGCAGACATAGAGTGTCAACACCTTTTCTATTGCTTATGCAGAGCTTTCATTTTGTTTTGTTTTCCCTTTTTCTTTTAGGCTAGTGGTGGGGCCTCCACTGAGATGCGGGTGCTGTCCCAGCCCAACCGCTGCGCACTCCTTGAGTCAGCACGGGTTCCCGGCCACTTGGTTATTTTTGATCGCCATGGCAAAATAACTAACGAATCATCGGCAGGCTATGCAGACCTTTCAAAAGAGTTTGTGGTTTTTGTCAAGGTAAACTGGAGGAAGGTCATTAAAGCTGATACTCTTAAACTTGTATTTTCTTTTGCCCTGTTGAGGAAAACTCTTGAATGAAGTCACAGTGGAGAAATCAGATCTTTTTCCACTCGGGGCATTGATGCCTGTGGTCATTTTGTCCACCCAGAATGTGATCGTAGGGACGGCAGCCTTAGCAACACTAAAATGATGGGAGTAACAGCCAATGTCAATTGAATTTGCAGGTTAAAACTATGGCTGTGGGAATTTCAAATAAAAAGTTAGAGAATCTTATATTTGGGAGTGAAACAAATCTATATTTAACTTTTCTAACTGTTAGAATATTTACATATTTATACTCTTTGAGTGTTGTATGTGTGTGATCATTTCATATTGCTTATGTTTTTTTTCTTTGTAATACATGTTTGTGAATTTATCTTTTTATCTTTAAATGATATTATTAATGCAATAGGTATCATTTGTGAGATTGCCTGTTTTATTACAGACACTTTACTGAGAGCTTCACCATACACAATACTAAATCTAACCACCATGACATTTCTGACAGATATTGTTATCTACATTTTAAAAATAAAGAGAATGTTTTCTGAAAAGTTACAACTTTTAATGAGTACAACATATCTAGTCTGGTGAATTATGAATCCAATCAGTCAATTTGTCTTCAAAACTTTTTAGACCTACTATGATGATGCTGTGAAAGTGCTGCACTCAATATGCCAGCAAATTTGGAAAACTCAGCAGTGGCCACAGGACTGGAAAAGGTCAGTTTTCATCCCAATCCCAAAGAAAGGCAATGCCAAAGAATGCTCAAACTACTGCACAATTGCACTCCTCTCACACGCTAGTAAAGTAATGCTCAAAATTCTCCAAGCCAGGCTTCAGCAATACGTGAACCGTGAACTTCCAGATGTTCAAGCTGGTTTTAGAAAAGGCGGAGGAACCAAAGATCAAATTGCCAACATCTGCTGGATCATAGAAAAAGCAAGAGAGTTCCAGAAAAACATCTATTTCTGCTTTATTGACTATGCCAAAGCCTTTGACTGTGTGGATCACAATAAACTGTGGAAAATTCTTCAAGAGATGGGAATACCAGACCACCTGATCTGCCTCTTGAGAAATTTGTATGCAGGTCAGGAAGCAACAGTTAGAACTGGACATGGAACAACAGACTGGTTCCAAATAGGGAAAGGAGTTCGTCAAGGCTGTATATTACAGACTGGTTCCAAATAGGAAAAGGAGTTTGTCAAGGCTGTATATTGTCACCCTGTTTATTTAACTTATATGCAGAGTACATCATGAGAAACACTGGACTGGAAGAAACACAAGCTGGAATCAAGATTGCCAAGAGAAATATCAATAACCTCAAATATGCAGATGACACCACCTTTATGGCAGAAAGTGAAGAGGAACTAAAAAGCCTCTTGATGAAAGTGAAAGTGGAGAGTGAAAAAGTTGGCTTAAAGCTCAACATTCAGAAAACGAAGATCATGGCATCCAGTCCCACCACTTCATGGGAAATAGATGGGGAAACAGTGGAAACAGTGTCAGACTTTATTTTTCTGGGCTCCAAAATCACTACAGATGGTGACTGCAGCCATGAAATTAAAAGATGCTTACTCCTTGGAAGGAAAGTTATGACCAACCTAGATAGCATATTCAAAGCAGAGACATTACTTTGCCAACAAAGGTTCATCTAGTCAAGGCTATGGTTTTTCCTGTGGTCGTGTATGGATGTGAGAGTTGGACTGTGAAGAAGACTGAGTGCCAAAGAATTGATGCTTTTGAACTGTGGTGTTGGAGAAGACTCTTGAGAGTCCCTTGGACTGCAAGGAGATCCAACCAGTCCATTCTGAAGGAGATCAGCCCTGGGATTTCTTTGGAAGAAATGATGCTAAAGCTGAAACTCCTGTACTTTGGCCACCTAATGTGAAGAGTTGATTCATTGGAAAAGACCCTGATGCTGGGAGGGATTGGGGGCAGGAGGAGAAGGGGACAACAGAGGGTGAGATGGCTGGATGGCATCGCTGACTCGATGGACGTGAGTCTCAGTGAACTCCGGGAGTTGGTGATGGACAGGGAGGCCTGGCAGTCGGACACGACTGAGCGACTGATCTGATGTAATAAACACTTCATTATGTTATTATTTTCCCCAGACAACATGGGGAAAATATGGTTACATTATATTCAAACATTAGGAAAATATGAATTTATCATTGGATATTTAATCTTAATTTCTTTATTTTATTACCTTTAATGTATTACTGGAAAATGTACTTGGACTTATGTCTCTGACAACATATTTTATTATTTTCTTAGCCTAGATCATTCAAAATTGAATTGAAAGGTCAGAATATGAGCCCTTTAAGACTCTTGGCAACATATTGACAAATCTCTCTCCAGAAATGTACCAGTACTTAATCCTGGGAAAGTCAAATCATGAGGTTAGAGGGGACAGTTGACATGACCACCCTCGCTTCTGACAGGGACTTCAGAGTGAAGGATTCTTGAGGTCACTATCAAGTTTTGATAATTCATGAGAATGACCCAGAACTAAATCATTGCTCTCACATTCATGGTATTACAGAGAAAGGATGCAGATTTAACATTCACTAAGGGAAGAGATGCAGAGGGCAGAGTTCAGGAAAAGCACCAAATGTGGAAATTGTGGTTGTCCTCTTCCTGGAATCAGGATGATGTGACTTTCTCTGCACTGATGTGTGATGATATTCATGGAGCACTGCCATCCAGGGAGGCTTACCTGATACTTGGGCCCAGAGGCTTTCCTGGGGTCCCTCACATAGGGAGTCCATAAGGCCAGTCTCAGTCTCTAACATTCATTAAGGAAAGAGATGCAGAGGGAAGAGACCTCTTGGGAGGTCAGCTGACACCTCGTTACGCAAAGTTCCCACCCTAAGTCGCATCTTTACCATCTGGCTGACCCAAGGCTGCCAGGCAAGCAAAGACACTCCTGTTAGGCACAGCACCGTTAGGGGTTGGTGATTACTTCTCAGAAACCTAGGACAAAGGCCAGACCTTTCCAGGTAAAATGATGCTCGTTACTACCAAGTTCCCTTTGACAGAGCAGGATATTATTTATATTGATATCATGGACCTTGGTGTTGAGTATAGCAGTCCTTGAAAGAAACTTTGACAATCTTCTAGAGAAATAAACATTTAATTTTCACTTTATTATTATTTTTATTACTCTTATAGATTATTTTTCCTTTTGCATATTCATCATTTGTATTTTGTGACTTGTGTATTTGTGTCTTTTATTCATTTCTCTACTGTGTTAGTACATTTCTAACTAATTTTCAAGAACTTTTAATATCTTCCTCTTAAGCTATTGCTTATATGCAGAATATATCATGTGAAACGCTGGGCTGGATGAAGCACAAGCTGGATTCAAGATTGCAGGGAGAAATATCAATAACCTCAGATATGCAGATAATACCACCCTTATGGTAGAAAGTGAAGAGGAACTAAAGAGCTTCTTGATGAAAGTGAAAGAAGAGAGTGAAAAAGCTGGCTTAAAACTCAACATTCAGAAAACTAAGATCATGACATCCAGTCCTATCACTTCATGGCAAATAGATAAGGAAACAATGGAAACAGTGGCAGACTTCATTTTCTTGGGCTCCAAAATCACTGCAGATGGTGACTGTAGTTTTGGAATGAAAAGATACTTGCTCCTTGGAAGAAAAGCTATGACCAATCTAGACAGCATATTAAAAAGCAGAGGCATCAATCACTTTGTTGACAAATGTCCATCTAGTCAAAGCTATGGTTTTCCCAATAGTCATGTATGGATGTGAGAGTTGAATCATAAAGAAAGCTAAGCACTGAAGAATTGATGCTTTTGAACTGTGGTGTTGGAGCAAACTCTTGAGAGTCCCTTGGACTGCAAGGAGATCCAACCAGTCCATCCTAAAGGAAGTCAATCCTGAATATTCATTGGAAGGACTGATGCTGAAGCTGAAGCTCTTTGGCCACCTGATCAAAGAACTGACTCATTGGAAAAGCCCTTGATGCTGGGAAAGATTGAAGGCAGGAGGAGAAGGAGACGACAGAGGATGAGATGGCATGACCAACTTGGTGGACATGAGTTTGAGCAAGCTCTGGGAGTTGGTGATGGACAGGGAGGCTTGGTGTGCTGCAGTCCATGGGGTTGCAAAGAGTTGGATACAACTGAGCAACTGAACTGACTAAAGCTATTGATTAGAGAAGATTTACTTAATTTGGCTTTAGTTATATTCAATACTTCTTTTCATTCATTCATTTATTCCTCCATGCATGTGTGTGTGAGTGCTAAGTCACTTCAATTATGTCTGACTCTTCGAGACCCTATGGACTATAGCTCATCAGGCTCCTCTGTCCATGGCATTCTCCAGGCAAGAATACTGGAGTAGGTTGCCATGCCCTCCTCCAGGGGATCTTCCTGACCCAGGGATCAAGCCTGCATCTCTTACGTCCCCTGCATTGGCAGGCGTGTTCTTTACCACTAGCACCACCTGGGAAGCCCCTCCTACATGCATACATTTAACTAATATCCATAGATTACTTGTCAAAATTCAAGCACTCTTATAGAACACTATTTTTATTCTTCTCTGTATTAGTATTCAAACTATTTGCTTAGAGTGATTGGAAACTTCTTAAGAGAAGTGTTTGTGGGTTTTGCATCTTCTTAAAATCTCTGTAGCATCTGATGCTGATTCTTACAGTCTCAATAAGTAATGATTAATGTAAATCATAATGAGTCAACCAGACCACCTTCTTTAGTTTTGTTTAGCTTTACATAGCAGTTAAATTTTTTATTTCCTTTTTTTTTTGCTCATTCTTTCCCACCAAGCTTCTGGTAAGATCCCGATAACTGCAGCTTTTGTAAGAAAATGGGCTCTATTGCCATATTTCTCTAGCAAGACACAGGCGTGTCACTTACTGCCTTTCTGTGCTGTTGGTTGCTCTGCAGGGTGTGTTGCTCAACAGCGCAGTGGTTCTGCTTGCCACCAGCCTGTGCCAGGCCCTCTGCCTCCAGCCGGATGGGAGCTGCACGGGCGTAGGAAAGCCGTCTGAAAAGTCCTACTGGAGAGTGCATAAAATCAGCTCTAGGATATGCATGTTTGAAAGTGTGAAGAATGCACGGATGTTTCTGAGGATTAAGGATGGACGGTGTGATGGAGCTGTAAGCATCTGCTCGTGTTTTTCTCAGCGAATGTCTAAGACACTTGCCAAGAATTGCTACAAGTGTTGCTTGCTTGAGTGTTTTGCTTTTTAGTTTTAACCTATGAAAACTCTGGAAAATTGGATGTGCTACGTGGTAGCCCCCCTTGACTGGTATTGTTAATACATGGCTGGGGGTGGGTGCCCTCTTGGTGTGACCAGAAGGGGTCCTTGACCCTTAGACACTGCTTCTGAAATGAAAGGTGCATGCAGATCACCTGGAAATAGTGTTAGAAAATGGGTTCTGACTCAGATAGACTGCTCCAGGACCTATGTGTCTGTGTTTCTAATGAGCATCAAGCTGCTGTTGTTGAGTCAGGCCCCAAACCACACTTTGAGAACCAAGGCCCTGGGAAGTCCCAGCTCAGTCATGTTTCCTGAACTGCTTCCTTGGAACCTGAGTTCCCACCAGTGGAAAGCCTGCTCTGTGAGTAAGGAGGTAATTTTTTTTTTGTCTGCACCCTGTGATATGTGGGATCCTTGTTCTCTGACCAGACATTGAACTGGGGCCCCCTGCTCTGGAAACACTGAATCTTAACCACCGGACCATCGGGGAAGTCCCAGAAAGTAATTTTATGCTCTAAATATTAGAAGTTTTTCCTTAACATCTTGTAACTCTGGAGGGGTGACTTGTAACCAATATCACAACTTTTATATTTTCATACATCTCTGACAGGTTGAGGGGCACAGTTGCCATTTAGCAAGTCTATTAATGCTCTGCTCATCCATTTTCATTTGAAAGAGTTTGGTTTAAACTGTGCCTTTTGGATAAACTTGGAGATGCTCCCTGTCCCCCCTCTCCTTACCAGGGGGGCATCTCTCTGGGAGAATTTGCGTGAGCTTCTGGTTGGAGAGGAGGGAAGATTTAGACCATTCATGGTTCCGTGCCCCTGACTTCACTGTGCACAGTGCAAAAGCGAAAAGCACATGTACACACACATTTAGGTAGCATCCTGGATGGGCTCATAAGAGCATTGGGAAGTGGGCGTGTCCCACGTCACAGAAGAGACAGAGTCCTGCTTATAGCTTTTAAACTGGCAAGTGGACGAACTGAGATGAAAATGGTTACCAGCTCTGCTGTGGCCAGACTATGGAAGGTGAGATTTCATCACGCCTGGTCACCTCCAGGAAGCCGCCTTCCTTGCCATCACCTACATCCACAGAATGGACAAACCTGTTTCTTCTGGGGCTCCTGGGACTGCTCAGAACCAGGAGACAGAAGGTGTGTTCCTACGTGACACATGTGTTTATGTGCATGTGTTTCAGAGTTGCCGGAGGCAGTTTATGGGGGCACAGATAACTGTCACCCCAAACTGGGGATGGGCCGGCCCTGAACTCTGTCTTCCTGTGACAACAACCAAAGGGCCAGCTTGGTGCTCAGTCACCTTACGTGTGGCTGCCTCATCCTCTGGTTGGATGGGGCTTCTCTTGGTTCTTCCGTTTCTCCCTTTCCAGTTTGCCGGGGCCTCTCTATTGCTTCCATTTTTTCCTCTGCATGGTGTTTCTCTTGTCCCTCCAAGCGAAGACGCTTCCTCTGCAAGTGTGGAGCAGAATCTTGGCTCTGTCCGTGCTCCTCTGAACACGAAGGCTTCCTTCTTTTTCCTTCCGCCTGCCAGGTGGGTGACTCAGCGTTCTGACCAGCTGAGGGAATGGAAGGAGTCCTGGCGGAAGGCTTTACTGAGCATAGGAACATGAGCAGAAATGAACAGATTAACGCAGGGGAGTGTTATCCTAACACAGAGGAACTGGCTGAGTGATTGTCCACAGCCGCATTGGTGTCAGCGCTCAGTCATGCCAGGTCTGCCCACCTGTTGTGGAGGATTCATGGTATCAGCCTGGAGAAACTGGGTTGATTGCCAAGAGGAAACTGGAGTCAGGAAACCCCGCAGGGAGGTGCTTCCAAAAGACAAAGTGGTTTTCTTTTTTATTTTTTAATTTTTCTAGAACCAGCCTTGCTGACAGCTTTTCAGGTGAAGAATTGGGTCTGAAATTGTTTCTGCTCAGGCTGTTTTGTGCTCTAGCACAAAGACCAAACCCCCGCCCCTGCCCCACCGTGGACTTCTCAGGATGAAAAGCTAAGTTCAGAATTTCCTGTGCACTGTGGAACTGAGGCCAGCAATCATGTATTGGAGTTTTTTAAACTCAAGTAGCGTCTCTTAAAGATTTTTGATAACTTGAAGAAAACAGAGGTTCCGTTTGCTTTTGGACAGTAGTGTTAGTCACTAAAGTCCTGTCTGACTCTAAGACTCCAAGGACCATAGCCCACCTGGCTCCTCTGTCCATGGGATTCTCCAGGCAAGAATAGTAGAGTGGGTTGCCATTTCCATCTCCAGGGAATCTTCCCAACCCGGGGATTGAACCCACATCTCCCAAATTGCAGGCATATTCTTTACCATCTGAACCACCAGGGAATTGTTATTATGATTATTTTGGAGAAGGCAGTGGCAACCCACTCCAGTACTCTTGCCTGGAAAATCCCACGGACGGAGGAGCCTGGTAAGCTTCAGTCCATGGGATCGCGAAGAGTCAGACACGACTGAGCAACTTCACTTTTACTTTTCACTTTCATGCATTGGCGAAGGTAATGGCAACCCACTCCAGTGTTCTTGCCTGGAGAATCCCAGGTTCGGCAGAGCCTGGTGGGCTGCCATCTATGGGGTCACACAGAGTCGGACACTACTGAAGTGACTTAGCATTATGATTATTTTAATAATAAAATCAAAGATTTGAACTTTATTTTATTGTCTTCATTTCATATTTGCTTTTACTTTTCCCTGGCAATTCAGGAGCTTTTTCAAAAAATGTTTGTGAATATTCTCTTTTTTTGGCTATGCAGCATGTGGGATATTAGTTCTGCAACCAGGGATCAAACCCGTGCCCCTTAGATTGGAAGCACAGAGTCTTAGCCTCTGGACTGCCAGGAAAATCCTTATTTTGGTATTATTAAAAAGAAGAGCATGGGCCCAAGAGTCACTTATGCTGGGCATGTCACTGAACCTGGACTTAATATCTAGCCTGAATGAAGTTTTGCTGTTTAGTCGCTAAATTGTGTCCAACTCTTTGTGGTCCCATGGACTGTAGCCTGCCAAGTGCCTCCCCATGGATCCATGGGATTCTTCAGGCAAGAATACTGGAATGGGTTGCCATTTCCTTCTCCACGGGATCTTCCTGACTGAGGGATTGAACCCATGTATCTTGCATTGGCAGGTGGATTCTTTACCACTGAGCCACCAGGGAAGCCCAACTGAAGTTTTACCCTCCCCCAGAAACGGAGTCCTAGCTGGTCGGTTAGGGATTTTCTGGAGTTACCTCAGCTCCAGTGAGGTAAGCTATCATGTGGGCCCTTTCCAGCCCCCAAAGGAAGATGAGGTAACCCATCTAATAAGACCCTCCTGTCCCCGAAGGGAGATGACTTAATCTGAAATAACCTTTTTTGTTTATGACTCTCCTGTCTTGCCTTTAGAACCCTCTTCACTTGGCAGCCCCCTGCCCCCCAGTCTCCCTCCACATGCTGTGTGGGCACCACCTGACTCATGACTCATTGAAAAAGCCAATTAGATCTTCAGGATCTACTCAGTAGACTTATGTGATTGTCAGTACTTTTGCAGAGAGGTGCCTGCACAGAACCCTCATCATATGTATGTTACTTCTACCGCTTTCATCGTAGTGTTTCCTTTACATCATAACTTGTCTAGTGACCCTTCAATATGGTTGTCCAACTAAACCTCTCCCCCTGAGATTTTGGTAGTGATGTTGACTAGGTTTGTGGCCTCCTTAACAGATATTGACTAGATGCCAGAGAAGAAATTCAGGCAAGGCTTTATTTGGGTTCCCGCTTCAGCAGGTGGAGAAGGAAATGCGACCCACTCCAGTATTTCTCGCCTGGAGCATTCCATAGACAGAAGAGCCTGGCGGGCTACAGTGCACAGGGTCCCTCAGAGTCGGGCATGGCTGAGCACACTGCCGCAGGAGGGTGTGAGGACAAGTGAGAGGCGCCCTTGCTCCCTGCCTGCGGTGGGTGAGCTGGTTCCTTCTAGGGTGAGGGGCTGTGTCCACAGGTTAGGCAGGAGGGGTGGCTTAGGTGGTTTGCCCACCCTTAGGTGGTGGTGTGTGCGGGGGCATGTGCAGTCCCCTGCTTTTGCTCCAGGCTGTTTAGAAATGGCAGTTGGGGTCTCTCGGTCTCTCTGTATCTTTTGTCCAGGATTTGCCCTGCCCTGTGCATGCATTCAGTTATTTTTAATCTTGTATAGTTTGTTTCTATTCTGTTGTTTGAGGAGGTGTTTGTCCAGGTGCAGGCAGTTCAGCACTGCCGCAAAGGGTCCAGGATCCAGCCTGTCTCCATGGTGGGTCTTTTGAGTCAGAAAGCATGTGCTTTTTTTGCTCTTAGGAGCTATTATTGGTACATAACAATCAGGCACGTTATTGTTCACTTTCACTGTATCTGATCAGAAATCCCTGGGCTAGAATGACTTCAGTTTTGAAAAGAGAATGGTAGCAATTATCTTAATTGTCCTGATTTGCGTAGGGGCTGGCGTAAGGCATGCTTATGATTTCCAAAGGAATTGAAGATGCAGTGGACATTCCTATGCCTTAAATACCCGACAGTGCCTCAGTCCTGGGAGCTCCTCTGCAGATGCTGATGGTAGAAATTGAATAAAAGCATTAATGTTTGCAATGTGTCTGCCATTGTATATTTGAAAACATTTCTTATAGGCAAACACACATGTTTAAACCAAGCGATGCTGATCCTGTAACAAATGTTTCTATTTCTGTTACCATAAAATTGTTATACCGTAGGAGTAAATCACTTTAATAGATTTGGGTGTAGAAGCGATTCAAGGTAGCATGAATGCAAACTGCTTGCCTTTTCTAGGAACAATTGTATGGTTGTTAATATAAAGAAGAAAAACAGGCCTCACAACAACATAGGTGGAACTTGTCACTAAACATGAATATGAAGGGAAAAAAGGTGTAGGATTTGTAGGAAAGACAAGCTGAAGAGTAATCAGGAAACCAAAGACAGTGTACACACAAACACACCCCACACCAGTAGGATCCTTGTTTGTTGGCAAGAGTTTAGTTTGTAGAAAGTAGGCATGATTCTCTCATCTCAGTTTTATCTAATGTTGCCTCTTCACTCAAAATATATTTCTACACATGCAAGTAGCTAGAAAGTTAAAGACTATTCAGATTTTGATGAAGTTGCTTATGAAACATAGAGCTGGGCCAGGTATACTTAATGCTAGATCAGTGGGTTAATTCAGTGAAAAACTTCGTTTTATGTAAATAATGATGTCATGTTTTTAGTGGATCTGTCTTTGTCAATGAAAAATTTAACCAATAGTAAATCTAAGAAAGAAATAGAAAATTTTATTCGAGCCAAGCTGCGGAGAAGGCAATGGCAACCCACTCTAGTACTCTTGCCTGGAAAATCCCATGGACGGAGAAGCCTGGTGGGCTGCAGTCCATGGGGTCTCGAAGAGTTGGACATGTCTGAGCGACTTCACTTTCACTTTTCACTTTCATGCACTGGAGAAGGAAATGACAACCCACTCCAGTGTTCTTGCCTGGAGAGTCCCAGGGACGGGGGAGCCTGATGGGCTGCTGTCTATGGGGTTGCACGGAGTCAGACACGACTGAAGTGACTTAGCAGCAGAAGCAGCAAGCTGAGGCTGTAGTCTGGGAGACGGCCTCTTGGAGAGCTCTGAGAACTGTTCCAAAGAGGCAAGTGGGAGGTCAATGTATGTGTGATTATGGAGAAGGGGTACGTGAAATCAAGGACAAACCCCAGCAGAAGCTTGCTGCTGGTCATGAGGAGCGGACATCTTAGTTATGGTGTTAGTGCTATTCTAAGTATGCGTGTGTGCATGCTTCATTGCTTCAGTCGTGTCTGACTATTTGTGACCCTGTGTACTATAGGCTGCCAGCTCCTCTGTCCATGGGATTCTCCAGGCAAGAACACTGGAGTGGGTTGCCATGCCCTCCTGCAGGAAATCTTCCTGACCCAGGGCTTGAACCTGAATCTCCTGCGTCTCCTGGATTTCAGGCAGATTCTTAATCCACTGAGTCTCCTGGGAAGCCCCATTCTAAGAATGGGAAGATGCAAAAATCCAGATTCATAAAAAATTTCTCCTGAAAATATCTAGGCATCTGAAGAGCTCTTCAGTTTTCCCAGAGCACAAGTGCTTCATCCTGATCTTTGTCCCGAGTTCCTTTTAGGATATACTATATGTCAGAGATTGCAGTGCTAATGGCATGTAGAACTGGATGGTGGGCAACGTTATTTTACAATCCCCTCCCTTTCAGTCTTAATTTTGACAATGTTTTGGGAGGCATTTTATGGGACCAGCTTTGTCCCGTAGCACTAGGAATTCTCATTTCCAAGTCAGGAAAGGATTTCATGGATGGCCAATCAGTGCTGTTACTTAACTAGACCCTGTTATCAGTAACCAAAAGCCTCTGGACCACCTGTCTCACTAATTTGTTGTGGTTTAGAAAGTGGTTCCCTCTTGTTGCTTTTTTTTCTTTTTTGATTGTGTTTTTTTTTTAATTTTATTTTATTTTTAAACTTTACATAATTGTATTAGTTTTGCCAAATATCAAAATGAATCCACCACAGGTATACATGTGTTCCCCATCCTGAACCCTCCTCCCTCCTCCCTCCCCATACCATCCCTCTGGGTCGTCCCAGTGCACTAGCCCCAAGCGTCCAGTATCGTGCATCGAACCTGGACTGGCATCTCGTTTCATACATGATATTTTACATGTTTCAATGCCATTCTCCCAAATCTTCCAACCCTCTCCTTCTCCCACAGAATCCATGAGACTGCTCTATACATCAGTGTTCTCTTTTGCTGTCTCGTACACAGGGTTATTGTTACCATCTTTCTAAATTCCATATATATGCATTATTATACTGTATTGGTGTTTTGCCTTCTGGCTTACTTCACTCTGTATAATAGGCTCCAGTTTCATCCACCTCATTAGAACTGATTCAAATGTATTCTTTTTAATGGCTGAGTAATACTCCATTGTGTATATGTACCATAGCTTTTTAATCATTGATCTTATAAAACTATATATTGGTTAATTATTTCAAATTGCCTAGTCATCATTAATTTTATCTGAGGTTTAGTCACACATTTGGTAATTCAAAAAACAATGATGTGTATGTGCTCAGTCACGTTCAACTCTTTGCGACCCCATAGATGGTAGCCCGCCAGGCTCCTCTGTCCATGGGATTCTCCAGGTAAGAATACTGGAGTGGGTTGCCATTTTCTCCTGTAGGGATCTTCCCAACCCAGGGGTTGAAGCTGTTTCTTGTGTCTCCCGTGATGGCAGCAGATTGATTCTTTATTACTGTGCCACCTGGAAAGCCCACTTAAAAGATAGGCAGAATGCAAATAATTCAGCTAGTAACATTAATAAGGTCATGAGTAAATATTTAAGCTGAGAACTTCCATTAGGCGCAGCCCAGTATCTCCCCAAGTCCTCTGACCAGTCGGTTCTTCACTAAGCGCTATCTTTACGGGAAATTATATATCAGCATTTTACACAAATTTCACCAAAGATAATCTGCATATACAAGGTGAGTGTGGGTCGTCATCCTCCCTTATGGGACTTGAGAAAGAAACATTATTTTCTGAAGAGTTATGAGGCTAGTGCCAGATGTAGAAACATTGATCTTTATGGTTGAGCAGGTATTTCTGCCATTGGGGAGATCTGATTAATGCACCATGTAGATAAACAATGCACAGTGGAGGGGAGGGAGGAGGCCAAAGGGCAGAGAAAAAGTTTTATGTTTGAATTTTTCTTAAGATGTGAATTTTTATTTCATCACCTCTGGACTGTGAACTGTAAAAGTGCGTCTCAGTCCTAGGGTGGCCAGAGGGGGCTGGAGCTGGATAATTCCCGCCCTCTGGCTCAGTTAGGCTTCTGATAAAACCTAAAAATGCAAATCCCTGGTGGCTCAGATGGTAAAGAATCCACTTGCAATGCAGGGGACCAGGGTTCAATCCCTGGGTCAGGAAGATCCCCTGGAGAAGGGGATGGCAACCCACTCCAGTATTCTTGCTTGGGAAATCCCATGGACAGAGGAGCCTGGTGGGCTACAGTTCATGGGGTCTCAAAGAGTCAGACATAATTGAAAACCTAAAAAGATTAGGCTCTGGTTAACTACTTTTTCCCATGGGCAGCCCTTGTTAAGAACAGAGTGAAGAAGCTGGGTGTTCTTACACTGAGTGTGATGAAGAATGGAGATTCGTGGAAAGACGTTAGATGACGAAGAAGGGTATGAGTGAAGCCTGGTGGACTGGGGGAAGGGCAAGACATATTCCTATTCATCAAAACCTTTCTGTCTTGGAGATAAGGACGCCCTGGGAGGACACCTCTCCCACATGAGGGTCTTATTACTGGCTTTGGGGAAGGTCAGAAAATCCTTCCTTCACCCCAACTTGAAACATTAAGTAGACCAAGGTGCCGCATTGTGGGTGAAAGTGAAAGCGTTTGTTGCTCAGTCATGTCCAACTCTCTCTGACCCCATGGAGTATAGCCCGTCTATGGAATTCTCCAGGCAAGAATACTGGAGTGGATTGGCATTTCCTCCTTCAGGGATTCCTCCCAACCCAGGGACTGAACCTAGGTCTCCTGCATTGCAGGCAGACTCTTTACTGTCTTAGCCACCATGCTGCTGCTGCTGCTGCATCACTTTAGTCGTGTCCGACTCTGTGTGACCCCACAGACGGCAGCCAACCAGGCTTCCCGTCCTTGGGATTCTCCAGGCAAGAACACTGGAGTGGGTTGCCATTTCCTTCTCCAATGCATGAAAGTGAAAAGTGAAAGTGAAGTCGCTCAGTGCCTATCACTTGGAATGGTGAATTTTAGAGGGAATAATCCCATTTTTCATTATCAAAAAGAGAGGGAAAGACATTGCATGAAGAAATTATGAGATTAGAAACGATCAAAACGGATAACTATTTTTAGAGCTAACAAACGTTTATTGAGTTTCTTCCTTATTCTCCAGAGTTTAGTGACTTTTCTCTCCCCAAACTGGAGGAATTCATCTCTATTTTGTTGTTCTTACATATTGTGTTTTTATTTGTATATGTCTTTGTGTCCTCTAATTGGCCATACAAATCAAAGCCAGAGTTTTATTGTATCCAAAACAAGAACAGACTATAGTGGTTGCTTAATTCATATTTGCATTATGGGAGAGAACAGACAACAGACATTTGTTCTTACCTAAAAGAAACTCACTTTGCAGGGCAGAGACCTGAATGCAGTTATCTTTTACAAATAATAGATGCTATTGGAAATTTCAGTCCAGTCTCACAAAACCTATTTTTCAGAACTCCTAAATCTTATAAGAAAACTTTTTTTTTTTAAGAAAACTTTTTAAAGCAACAAAAAGTGAAATGTTTTCTAATCTCAGATTTTTAAATGCCATAAAAAGAGGTGATTTTGATGATCTGAAGGGTGTGTAGATTACTCCTTTGGCATCTGGTTCTTGAATGTTTTGCTCTACAACCCTTGAGTCATTTATGTGAACTCTACTGGTGAAAATTGGTTTATGTTTATTTTTGCGTTATTTAAAAATTTATTTTATTTATGTATTTATTTTTAGCTGTGCTGGGTCTTCATTACTGCACGTGGGCTTTCTCTAGTTGCGGCAAGCAGGGGCTACCCTTCATTGTGGTGTGCTGGCTTCTCATTTCAGTGGCTTCTCTTGTTGCAGAGTGTGGGCTCTAGAGCATGAGCTCAGTAGTTGTGGCATGCAGGCTTAGCTGCTCAGGGGCTTGTGGGGTCCCCCAGGACCAGGGATGGAACCTGTGTCTCCTGGATTGGAAGGCAGATTCTTAACCACTGGACCGCCAGGGAAGCCCCTGGTTTCTGTTTAAATGTAAATAGACTTGTAAGAATTGCCCTCTTTTCCAACACCACTTTAGAGTGTTTCCAAAGCACTCATGTGTCAGCTTTCCATCCTCACTTACAGGGGCAGGCAGCTCTGGAGGTAATGAGCACACACTGCCCTCTACTCATGTGAAAGCCCTCTGAGATGCAGAGTCCTGTGTCCACTCGCTCAGCCAATCACTGGCCTCTGTTTCCGGATCTTATGGAGCAGGGTGAAGCACATAGTGGGCTTTGTGCAAACAGCTTCTAAATTTGTCAAGAGGACTTGCAGCAAAATTATATTCTTGTGAAATGACTGGTTTTAAGTTCTATCCTTCAGTGTTGCTCATATTTATGAAATAATGTTCTCTTGATTATAGGGTATAGGAGACAGTGACTGTCATTTTAAAATTAAGAAGAACTTGAGAAATGCATGTATAAGCCTGGAATCGGTGAAGAGCCCAGGGTTGTTTGTTGGACTTCGGTCAGATGGACAGGCAAAGCCAGTTGTTTATACTGAGAACGGGAGTGTTTTCTTCTATCCACAAGTCATCAAATGTACGTTTACCCTGAAATGTTTCCATTTTGATTTGTTTTGTCATGGTGTGTGTACAATGACTGATAATTTCACTGTATTTACGTTTTTGTTATTCTAGAAGCAGTGAAAAAGGCATAATAAAAACACATCTCAAATTCTCAGATGTTTAATGTTAGGTATAAAGTTTTTTGCTACATTGAGCTCTTTTGTAGTTGTTTAAATTGGGTGTGTGTATGTGTGTATGGGTGTATGTGTATGCATGCTTGTATTTTGTTATTTACGGATATCTCGTATACAGAGCGGAGAAGGCAGTGGCACCCCACTCCAGTACTCTTGCCTGGAAAATCCCATGGACGGAGGAGCCTGGTGGGCTGCAGTCCACGGGGTCGCTAATAGTCGGACACGACTTCACTTTCACTTTTCACTTTCATGCATTGGAGAAGGAAATGGCAACCCACTCCAGTGTTCTTGCCTGGAGAATCCCAGGGACATGGGAGCCTGGTGGGCTGCGGTCTATGGGGTCGCAGAGTCGGACACGACTAATGTGACTTAGCAGTAGCAGCATATACAGAGAGGGGATGGAGCTGTTAGAAACATTCTCAGCTTCATTGTGATTAATTTTTAATGTTCACAGTGTAAAAGGAGATAAAAAGATCAGCACTAATGGGATTTGAATTAAAATAGGATTTGGGATAAAAATTCTAAGAATGGGATAGAAGTGTGAATATTTTGAAACTGGTTTCCCTCATATTTAAGTTCAGGTTTTCTAGCAAAGTGAAGTAAGGTTTTAAGAGCTTTGTTTAAACAACTGAAGCTTAGAACATATTTGCCTAAGCAAAGGTTAATTGGGGAAACTCTAATGTGTTCTTAAATTATCTCAAAATTCACTTTGTGATATAATTTTTACCCTGTTTAGTCCCATGGATTTTGGCTTAATCAAAATCTAGATGATTTTCTTTGTCCGTCTGTCTCTTACTTAACTTCTCTTTTCTTAACAAGGTCTACCTATACGTTATATGGAGATAGATATAAAATTCTCATCATTTTTAAAATGTATATCCTATCAGATGAGTGATACATAAATATAATATGTATCTTGGGGGTAGTATATATAATATCTGTATTTTTATCTATTGTTGTTGTTGATCAGTCACTCAGTTGTGTCTTTGACTATATGGACCTTTGTTGGCAAAGTGATGTCTCTGCTTTTTAATACACTGTCTATGTTTGCCATAACAAGCAGCAAGCATCTTTTAATTTCATAGCTAGGTTGGGGATATCTATTTCTGAACAAGATGACAAAACAACTTGCTTCTAAATAAAAGGCAGAAAACTAGCTAATGTTTTCTTCATTTGTAGGTGTGTGTATATATATATATATATATATATACTTTTTTGATTCTTAAATTTCCATTAAATTCACATAAAGCATTTTTGAACAACGTTTAGTCAGGTTTACCTTTTGATGTAGGCAATGTACCCATTTAGAAGCTATAAGAAAAACATCTTGAATAAGTCATTCAATTCATATTATGGCATTAAACTATTGCTTAGATTTAAAAGGAATGCACAGATTTAATAGGGATACCACTCATGTGCAGCCCACTGCTATAAAAAAATCATTTTTCTGGTTACTATGTAGTGCAGAGTAAAGAGCTCTGACGGCATCAAAGTGGAAACAATAGCAAAGCTTAAACTTGCATAGATGAGCAGATGGTGGGTTTTCTGAGAAGAAACAAGTGGTTTGAGAGGATAAAACTTTTCCAAATCTTAATTTCAGTTGGCAGAGAAAACCCAAGTGGTATGTCTGTAACACCCAGCCAAGAAGAGAAGATCCTTGAGTCAAGAAACCAGCAAGAAATGCCGTCAGAACCAGAGGCCAGAGGAGCCCCATCTCCTTCAACTGCACGTAAGAAACAGCTGTTCTCTCTTCTCTTGGTTTCTTTGTCTGCACTGCTTTTTCTGTGTCTACCTCAGGAAGAGCCCCACATTATTTTTATACTATAGGTCACATTATACCACGTGAACTTGCTTTTCGCCTGTTATCTTGCTTTTTCATGCTTCGGTTTTATATTGCAGAGAATTATGTATATTTTAAAATGTTTCTTTCTTTCTCTTGAATTCAGTGTTCACTCCAGAACAATACTTGAAAGGAAAGTGGTATTAAATGATGTTACCTACAAAATATTTTATGAATTTTTTTTTAATGAATAACAGCAAATTCTCACCAAAGACTAAGCAACAACAAAAATAACTTCCCCCACTTTCCTGATACAGAAATTAAGGCACGAATAAAGTACTCTAGGCCTCAGAAGTTTGGAGTTTTAGTTTCTGTCTCTCAGTGTGTTTAATTATTTTCCTCGCTCTTAAATGTATTATGTTCTGTGTGACTGACAAGCAAGATGAATGATATCTGACAAATTCTGTGCATCAGAATGTAGTCATCTTTGGGCAAAATGAAATGATGACCACTGTCTGTGAACCATTTTTATTAAATCCATCTTGAGAGACAGGTATAATGTTATCTTTAAAAAAGCTGCTTTCCGAAAATGAGTTATTGCATGTGCTCTCTGTTCTTTAGAAAGTGACAGAACATAGATGTTTCTTGCTGAAAACCCCATGGTCAACCAGAGGGGAGGGGAGTTAGCCTTTCGGTTTTCATTGCATTGGACCAGGCCCAGTTTTGTATTTCATGTCATGTTGTGAATTCTTGGAGCCATGTGACAAATCACACTGCATGAAAAACATATATTTAGTTCCATTTTTTTCACAGATGGGGAATTTAATCTTGTGTCAGGAAGTAAGGGCCCCTAAATCTGGAATGGCCACATTAAGTAAAATTTTCCTTGGTTGAAAATAGCGTGCTTAAAAAAAAACAGAAAGAAAAGAAAATAGCATGCTAGTTGAAATTTCTAGGAATAGTTTTTTTTTTTTTGTGAGTAGCAAAATACTTAAGAGAAAAATCTTCTACATATTTTATGCAAATTTGTTCTGGCAGAAACATTTAAAAATGTTACCATTGTTAATTTTTTTAAGGTGTACAGCTTATTGTTTTGATACATTTATGTACTGCAATACTACTCCCATTGTAACATTAGCTAACACCTCTATCATTATATGTTTATTTCTTTGTGATGAGAGTAATTAGGATCTAGTCTCTCAATAAATTTGATGTTTATCATACAATCTTGTTGTCTGTAATCACTACAAGGTGCATGAGTTCTCTAGGTCTTATTTGCAAGTTTGTACCTTAAATATCTCTCCTAATTCTCCCCCTACTCCTGTCCTTGGTAACCACCATTTTACTTTCTATTTTCATGAGCTGAGCTCTTTTAAGATTCCATGTAACAGTGATATCATATTTGTCTCTTTCTGACTTGTTTTACTCAGCACAGGGTCTTCAGGGTCCATCTGTGTTGCTGCAATGGCAGCATTTCCTTTTTTCTCATGGCTGAATAATAATTTCTATGTGTTATTATTATTTGTGTGTTATATACATTTCCATTCTCCACACATCTGTTTGGGGGCACTTAGGTTGTTTCCACATCTTGGTTATTATGAATAAGGCTGCAATAAACATGTGAATACACATATATCTTTGATACCATTTTCATTTTCTTTGGGTAAATAACCAGAAGTAGAATTACTGGATTGTATGGCAGTTTTGTTTTTAACTTCTTGAGAAACCTCCATACTGTTTTCGGTAGTAGCTGTACCAATTTACATTCCCCCAAACAGTGCACAACTGTTCTCTTTTCTCTATATCCGCACCAGCACTTGTTATTTCTTGTCTTTTTGATAATAGCCATTCTAACAGGTGTGAGGTAATACCTCATTGCGGTTTTATTTTGTAGTTCCCTGCTGATGAGTGATGTTGAACATCTTTTCATGTACCTGTTGACCATTTGGATGTATTCTTAGGAAAATGTCTCTTTAGTTCCTGTCCTTTTAAAAATTGAATTCTTTGGTTTTTGCTATTGAGTTATTTTTTAAATAGTTTGGATGTTAATCCCTTATCAATGCTACTGTTAAGTTTTTAAGGATTGAAAATAAGTTTTACAGTGAGGCAGAGCAGGCCAAGTTATTTTCAAAAGTGATAAAATTAGGCTTCATGATAAGTATAGACCTTTAAAAATCATTCTTTCATTTAATAAATCATCAAATATGTGTTGTGTGCCAACTAAACAGATGTAAGGTCATACAGTGATAGTCAAAACATCTGACTTCTTGAAACAAAACATCTGACCTTTTATCTAGTGAGTCAGATAAGCATGGAGCAGTTACTCAAAAACATGGGGTTAAAATGGATAAATAAGATGAAGACAATATCTAGGGCATGCCAGACACAGAATTAAGATTAAATCATTAATTCATTGTACAAAGAGTTACAAGTTCTTTATTGTGGTTGATGGTAATGCAGTAGAAATGGAGAGTGAGCCAAAATGGATAGAGAAGACTGAGTGTTATTTTTCCTGTGAAGGAGGGCATGAAAACCCACTCCAGTATTCTTACCTGGGAAATCCCATGGAGAGAGCAACCTGGTGGCCTACAGTCCATGGGGTCGCCAAAAGTTGGACACGACTGAGTGAGTGAGCATGATGAGTGTAATGTATGAAGCCATTCTAAATGCTGACATGGCACAAGTTTTGGATTTAGACATTGAATCCTGGAAATCCAGATGATAAAGCTCTCCTACTACACATGCCATCTACAAAGTGCCCACTTGTTTAAACTTTGTCTTCTCTGGTTGCACTGGAAATGATTTTTTAAGTATCTATGGCTTAGCTGGGAAAAAAATCTCTTCCTCCATGAGTATTACCTGAAAGACTCCCATTCATTTCTGAGTAATTAGATCATGACTCTCTCTAGGGGTCTTCTTTCTACTTCCATCAGACAGTAGTTAAAAGTTGTTTGATAGGGATTGCATTGAATCTATAAATTGCTTTGGGTAGTATACTCATTTTCACTATATTGATTCTTCTAATCCATGAATATGGTATATTTCTCCATCTATTAGTGTCCTCTTTGATTTCTTTCACCAGTGTTTTATAGTTTTCTATATATAGGTCTTTAGTTTCTTTAGGTAGATATATCAAGCTACCAACGGTATCCTTCACAGAGCTAGAACAAATAATTTCATAATTTGTATGGAAATACAAAAAAACCTCAAATAGTCAAAGCAATCTTGAGAAAGAAGAATGGAACTGGAGGAATCAACCTGCCTGACTTCAGGCTCTACTACAAAGCCACAGTCATCAAGACAGTAGGGTACTGGCACAAAGACAGAAATATAGATCAATGGAACAAAATAGAAAGCCCAGAGATAAATCCATGCACCTATGGACACCATATCTTTGACAAAGGAGGCAAGAATATACAATGGATTAAAGACAATCTCTTTAACAAGTGGTGCTGGGAAAACTGGTCAACCACTTGTAAAAGAATGAAACTAGAACACTTTCTAACACCATACACAAAAATAAACTCAAAATGGATTAAAGATCTAAACGTAAGACCAGAAACTATAAAACTCCTAGAGGAGAACATAGGCAAAACACTCTCTGACATATATCACAGCAGGATCCTCTATGACCCACCTCCCAGAATATTGAAAATAAAAGCAAAAATAAAGAAATGGGACCTAATTAAACTTAAAAGCTTCTGCACAACAAAGGAAACTCTAAGCAAGGTGAAAAGACAGCCTTCAGAATGGGAGAAAATAATAGCAAATGAAGCAGCTGACAAACAACTAATCTCAAAAATATACAAGCAACTCCTGCAGCTCAATTCCAGAAAAATAAATGACCCAATCAAAAAATGGGCCAAAGAACTAAACAGACATTTCTCCAAAGAAGACATATAGATGGCTAACAAACACATGAAAAGATGCTCAACATCACTCATTATCAGAGAAATGCAAATCAAAACCACTATGAGGTACCATTTCACGCCAGTCAGAATGGCTGCGATCCAAAAGTCTACAAGCAATAAATGCTGGAGAGGGTGTGGAGAAAAGGGAACCCTCTTACACTGTTGGTGGGAATGCAAACTAGTACAGCCACTATGGAGAAGAGTGTGGAGATTCCTTAAAAAACTGGAAATAGAACTGCCTTTTGACCCAGCAATCCCACTGCTGGGCATACACACTAAGGAAACCAGAAGGGAAAGAGACACATGTACCCCGATGTCCATCGCAGCACTGTTTATAATAGCCAGGACATGGAAGCAACCTAGATATCCATCAACAGATTAATGGATAAGAAAGCTGTGGTACGTATACACAATGGAGTATTACTCAGCTATTAAAAAGAATACATTTGAATCAGTTCTAATGAGGTGGATGAAAATGGAGCCTATTATACAGAGTGAAGTAAGCCAGAAAGAAAAACACCAATACAGTATACTAACGCATATATATGGAATTTAGAAAGATGGTAACGATAACCCTGTATACGAGACAGCAAAAGAGACACTGATGTATAGAACAGTCTTTTGGACTCTGTGGGAGAGGGAGAGGGTGGGATGATTTGGGAGAATGGCGTTGAAACATATGTAATATCATATATGAAACGAGTCGCCAGTCCAGGTTCGATGCATGATACTAGATGCTTGGGGCTGGTGCACTGGGACAACCCAGAGGGATGGTACGGGGAGGGAGGAGGGAGGAGGGTTCAGGATGGGGAACACGTGTATACCTGTGGCAGATTCATGTTGATATATGGCAAAACCAATACAATATTGTAAAGTTAAAAAAAAAAGTTGTTTGGCACAAGAAATATCTTCCTCCTAGTTTTGCAATTTAGCTGTCATGCTAGATAGATTTGGGTCACATTAGCCACTGATATTAAAATCATGTTAGTTGAAAAATACTTCAGAAAACTTATTTCATACTTTCAAAGACATCAGAAACAACTAACGGCTGAGATTAAGAATGAGATTATGTTTGTCAGTGAGCGTCCAGGATGGGGCCAGATTTTCATATTTTGGGAAATTAGGTATTACAGGTAAAATAAGACTATCCTCTGTATTTTAAATGCTCATCTATTAAAAAAGAAAAATAGAGCTACTTTTATCTACATGGAAGGAAGACAGAGATTTAGAACTTATAATACCACACATATACAATAAATGATACTTTTGTAGTGGTAAACAGGGGCGCAGTGCTATTAAATTTGCAGCTTTTTCCTTCAGGGCTAAGTTGAATTTTTGTGTTCATTTTATTAGGGTAAGTAGAGTTCAAGGAAGAAGTACTGTTTTTAAAAGGATATTTTTCATTATGGAAAATTTCAAACATGTAAAAGTAGAGGGGATCAAGTAATGAATACTCATATATGCACTACTCAGTTTCAAATAATGCCAATATCTGCCTAACTTTGTTTGTTTAGGACTATAGATTTTATTCAGAAACACCTTGAAGGAGCCTGCCAGCTAATCCAGAGACCCCATCAAATGTTCTTCCAGCTTAGAATATTTTAAACTTCTAGTCGACAAAAGCGAGTGCTTTTATATTTCTCAAATGGATAAATTTATGGTCTGAGACTAATGGACTTTGGTTCATTTCCAAAAGATCAGGGCATTAGATTGAATTCATATTTAATTGATAACAGCAGAAACTTTGATACATTGTTCTGTATTATAGATTATACCATATTAAGTCATCAGTTTTTGTAATATGAGTGCACTCTGACAATATGTTATGTTTGTGCAAATACTTCATGTTTGTGAAAATGTGAGAGCAGGAAGAAGAGGATTTGAAGATTTGCAACTCGTTTGCAGATTAAGTCAAACAAACAAGCTCAACATAGACACACAGAAGCACATGTACATAATTGTGTGTTCATACCCCAAAATCTGAAACCAAGTAACCATAATGTCTTGACCCTGCTCCAAGGTTTGTTCATCTGTTTACTGTTCTCTGCTCACTGGCCTTCCCACCCAAATCTCTCCCTGCTCCATATGGCTCACCCCTTTCAGACTGATGTTTTTAGTGTGCCGACCATCTTGCCCCCAGACTTTAGCAAACGGTGCCTGCACAGTGCTGTGCCCACTCCTTCTCCGCCTACCCAGTGCCCTCCACCATCTCACTGTCTCCGTCTCCCTTCATCTCACGTGACACCTCTGTGACGTCATGGTCAACACATCACCACATGTGGTCCTTCCATTGTGCCCGCTGCTTCAAGCCTTGCGTGTTTGGTTGAGCTATTCCCTTCACCGGGAAAGATCGTCCCTTCTTCTTTCTGCAAAATTCTAACTCCTCCTTGTAAACCCAGCATGCGGTTCCCTTTGTGACACCTCCCTGCCTCCCCTCCATAGTCAAACACTCCCTCCTTTCTGCTACTTTGCCACTTCATAGTTTTTCTTTTGTTTTCCATGAGTGTGTCTGCTTGTTTGAAATTAAATACCTCTATATCTGCCCTTCTCAATAGTCAGTGTGTATCTCCAAGGTCAGATTCTTATTATTTTTCAGATTTTTCTTCTCCTCTGTTAATACTTAGAGAGCCATGAACCTAACACTGTGCCCAGAAAAATAGTAGGAACTACATAACATTTTCTTGAATTGAGTAAAGACAATCCTTTTCAATGGCTAAAGTGAAAGTGAAGTTGCTCAGTCATGTCCGACTCTTTGCGACCTCATGGACTGTAGCTTACCAGGCTCCTCTGACAATGGGGTTTTTCAGGGAAGAGTTCTGGAGTGGTTTGCAATTTCCTTCTACAGGGGATCTTCCCATCCCAGGGATCGAACCCAGGTCTCCCGCATTGTAGGCTGACGCTTTACCATCTGAGCCACCAGGGAAGATCTTAGGTACTGAGTAAATGATTAGCCTCTTAAAGCATCTTCTACTGACCTAGATCATGGGTTGTTCTAGGGCTCACATACATGCTGTGGGGTTTTCCTCACTAGAGATCTGATTGCACTGCTGTCTCAGGTCTGAAGAAGTTCCAAGTGGGTTTCTGAGGTTCTGGATGGTTTGAGAAGAACAGTCCTTTTCTCATCTCCAGCATTTGGGTGTTGAAGGTCAGGTTGTAAATTATGTTTGACTGACTGGTGATCTTTCCTGGGTCAGTAGCCTTTGACAGTCCATCCAGTGGACTGCATAGGGTGCATGCTTGCCTGCCTGAGTTTCAAGTTTAGTTCTTGGTTGCTGCCTGTGGACTTCGGGTCGATGCCTTAAACTCTGAGTTCCAGTCTGTCCACCCATTTAATCGGGCTCAGTGCCTTTTAGGATGGTGTTAGGGGTGAGCAAGGTGATGTGATGATGCAGGTTCAGTGTTTAGGACAGTGCTTGGCACAGAGTGAAAGGCCTTGTGTCTGGGGAACTGTGTATAGAGGAGCACCCAGTGCCTTTCTGGTGTGTTCAAGCTCCAGGGCTTCAGAGTGTGACATACATGGTTTCCTTATTGCATGATCTGGGCATGTTAGTTAACCTCTGCCTCTTTTTCTTATCTTAAAACAGACATCATAATTTGACTTAGTTTATGGGGTGAGAAATAAATATGAAGCACTCAACACAGAACCTACTGTATAGTAGGAGCTAATAAATGGTGATTATTATTATAATTGAAGGGAAAAAAATGCCTACTGTTATAATGACAGAGATTACCCAGGATGGTAAAGAAGAAGCAACTTTTAAAAATGAATGCCTAACTAGTCAATCCTAAAGGAAATCAATCTTGAGTATTCATTGGAAGGACTGATGCTGAAGCCAAAGCTCTAATACTTTGGCCACCTGATGTGAAGAGCTGACTCATTGGAAAAGACCCTGATGC
This sequence comes from Bos grunniens, assembly GCF_055505025.1. NCBI lineage: Eukaryota > Metazoa > Chordata > Mammalia > Artiodactyla > Bovidae > Bos > Bos grunniens. The sequence goes on along the minus strand of NC_141178.1, from coordinate 59,952,622 downwards.
TGGGAAAGATTGAGGGCAGGAGGAGAAGGGAGCGACAGAGGATGAGATGGTTAGATAGCATCACTGACTGGATGGACAAGAGTTTGAGCAAACTCCAGGAGATAGTGAAGGACAGGGAAGCCAGGCATGCTACAGTCCATGGGGTTGCAGAGTTGGACACAACTGAGTGACTGAACAACAGCAACCGTGCAGACAGCTGTTAGGACGACCTGTGCCACAAGGACCTACAGCAATGCTGGATCTGCCCTTTACACCAAGCAGCTGAACCGTAGTTAATAGGCAACTGTCGGTTCTGGGAATGTCCCAGAAGTAAGTAAATTCCTGACCCTCCCTCAGATGATCTTCAGGTGGTTGTTCTCAGCAGGAACGTGAGAGGAAGTGACAAGTAGGAACGTTTCTCTGTTCCTTTTTAGCACCTACTTCAAGTCCTGCGTCTCTGGAAACCTCAGTGAGATTCTGACATGAAAAAGTGGTTCTGTTTAGGGATGAAGGTTCCAAGATGCTTATCCACAGCAAACACAGGAATGTGCTTCACATGGTTTACAGAAGAAGCCGCAGGAGAGGGTGTACAGGAGAGAGAGAATGAGGGGCGGGGGTGCAGAAGAGGGATTGGTCCCTTGTGCCTCAAGGAAAGTCAGCGTTCACGGAAAGTAAACGTGCTATCAGGCCACCAACCTGACCACCTAACAGGCTGCTCCCGGGGCAGGAATGTAAGAAGAGCCACAGGTTGGAGGCCTTCGTGTCAAGGTTTGCGTATTTGTTACCCTGGACATGACTCCAGTGGATAAAATAAAACTCCAGGAGAGAAAGAAGCATAACCACAAATACGTTTTTAATGGATCAAAAAGTAATTTGCTTGTCTTGCTCTCCTCATTACTCCCTTCTGATGCTAACTGCAGCAGCCTTATCTCTGAGGCAGTGCCCAGCTGCTGGGCCACCCTCAGACTATTGTCATTGCCCGCAGGGTCTCGTGCTGGACTCAGGAGCTCCCTGTGGGGTCTTCTCTATCTCCACCCCAGATCCATACATTTCTCATGGAAGCAGTGTTGCTGGGGAAACTGCAGAAGGTGCTGTTACTCTGTGAGGCCGGTGACAAGTCTCAGTGCTGGTTCTGCAAAAAGGTGGTGTCAGGGAGCTGGGGTGGCATCCTCATGCACCTTCCCCGGCGAAAGGTAGCTGCCCTGCAGACCTGGGGGTTGGGCGTGGCCACTCTGGGCTGCTGGTGCTCATGGTGGGCACGGGTGCTGGGGTGCACACAGCAGAGGTGCTCGGAGTGCACATCAGAGGGCAAAGGGAAGAAATCCCATGCTTCTTGATGCTTCCTCGTGGAAAAGAATATACAGCAAGGCTGAACCAGGGCAGAGAGAAAGCTCACCAGGTGTTGGTTCCTTTCATGAGTTAAGTGGGAAGAGGCATGGCTGAAACACAAAACCCAGCGACGGGGAGGACACAGAGACACCTCCTGCGGGAATGTGCATCTTCTCAGTTGAACACCCACATCCTTATGGCTGTATTTTATTTCTATACCTGAACACTTCATTTTTCTGCCTTTTGTGCATAAATATAGAGTGTGTTCTCAGTCACTCAGTCGTGTCTGACTCTTTGTGACCCCATGGACTGTAGCCCGCCAGGCTCCTCTGTCCATGGGATTTCCCAGGCAAGAATACTGGAGTGGCTTGCCATTTCCTTCTCCAGGGGATCTTCCTGACCCAGGGATCGAACCCACATCTTCTGCATCACAGGCGGATTCTTTACCACTGAGCCACCTGGGAAGCCCATAGATAGAGTATACGGCACTGAATTTCTACTGTTCACACATAAGAGTTGGCTGCTTGAGGTTTGGAGCAAGCAAAATTTGCATCTGCATCAGGTAAACATTCAACTGATTATGAATTGAAGTAAATATTCTTCTTTACTATAGTGATAGGTGACTCAGTGGTAAAGACTCCACCTGCCAATGCTGGAGATGCAGGAGACACAAGTTCGACCCCTGAGTTGGGAAGATCCCTGGAGGAGGAAATGACAACCCACTGTAGTATTCTTGCCTGGAGAGTCTCATGGACAGAGGACCCTGGCCAGACTACAGTCCATAGATTTGCAAAGAGTTGGACATTACTGAGTACACACACGTGGTAGGTAGAGTTTTCTTCACTATTTGTATTAGTTTCCAGTGAATGCTGTAACGAATTATAGACTTGGTATTTTGCAGACTTGGTGGCTTGAAGCAGCAGAACTGTATTCTCTCATAGGTCTGGAGGCTGTAAGTCTGAAATGCAGGTCATCAGAGCCCTGACATCTCAGGGTTGCTCTTTCTCGTCTCTTCTAGTGTCTTGGCTGGTCAGATGCTGCTCAAAGCCTGTGGTGCCCCCAGGTTTGAGTAGCTCCAGTCTCTGCCTCTGTCATCACAGGCTGTTTCCTGTTTATCTCTGTGTCTCTGTGTCGCTCCTTCTCTTCTGATGAGGACCCTAGAGCAGAGGGCTGGCTGGCCTTGCTCCAGTCTGACCTCATCTTAATCAGTTACATCTGCCAAGTGCCTCTTTCCATGCGATGTGGTCACATCCTGAGGTTCTATGTGGACGTGAACTTGGGAGGCACCTTTAGTTCATATACTATTTGAGTGGAGTACTATCCACTGCAAATTTATTAGCATTAAATTTGGGATCTCTAGACTTTTTTGTTTATCATCAAACTTGTAGTGTTTTTGGACATGTGCCTGTGCATGTGTGTAGACTTTTAATAATGAAATAATTTTTAAAAAACCAGCAGTTACTTCTTAATAGAAATGATGTCTTTTATGAATATTTGCATGAACCCACTTTACCGCGGAGGGTCTAGGTCCGCAGACAGTTAGCAGCAGCAAAGTTTTTCAGCCTCCAATCGAGGAAGCTCTCAGTGTCGGCTTCCATTCCTCCCGGCGGGTTTGGGAAGTGGCCTTGACAAGAGCTCGTGCAAGCAGGTTATTGGAAATAAAGGTCTACCCTGGGTGATTCTAAATAGGAAGGGATTTATGGGTGCAGAAACTGAAAAGTTAAATACAAATAAATGACATTTTAAAACAACTACCTAACTGGACTTGTCAGGGCAGAGCAGCACAACTAGCTCTGTCCTCATAAAACCAAATCATGGGGCGGTGGAGGGGGAAGACTCCAAGGCATTTTACCTTAAGGACTGAGGACAGGCAGCCCCAGCGGACTTTCCAGGCTGAGGCTGCAGCCAACGCTTGTAAGTGTTCCAGCCTCATTTCTAGCAGGAGGCCTTTTTTTTTTTTTTTTGAGAACGGTTGAGATCATTTCCTTTGTGTAAAAGTGGAAGGGAAGCAGACTCCGGAAGGTGTCCACTCTGGACAGCACAGTGTCAGCAGGTCCTGGGTGCTGTCCGCAGCTGGAATGCCAGCACTGCTCCAGCCTTGGCTGCCGGTTTCCTGACGCTCAAGGCCATCTTGCTGACTGTGCGATAGGGGGTCTGCTGTTCCATGAAGGTAGCTCACCTCCCTGCAGGCCCGTGAGCCTAGCGTGTGGACAGAGCGGAAAGGAAGGCCCCACCCCACCTTCAGGACCGTCTCTAGTCAACTCCCTGTCCTGCAGCGGGAGCTGCTGGGGCCACAGATTGGGGCGGCTGACAGGTCAGGAGGCTGCAGACTCGGCTTCTCTCTGCTCCCTGGCCGCCCCATGCCCTTCTCAGCTCCGAAGCACTGCCTGGAGCCTCTCGGGCTCTCACCAGTGTCTTTACTGTGAGCTAAGAAGAGGGCTGTCCCCTCTGCCTGGAACCTGCCCTCCAGCCTGCGGCTGGGCTCAGTAAACCTTTACCAAAGCATATGACACTAACCCGCTACTTCTGGGTCACGTTTCTGTGTTTACATCTAGCCTACCTCTTCCAGCTCTCAGAAGACTTTTCTCAAGTTCAGATCCATTGTTTTTCTGTTTTTCTGTTCAGCATCCTCCATGTTTCTGGAAATAGAATAAGTTAGAATTGTGTGTGTGTTCACCTGAGCCTAAGGGCATGTGCTCATCAAGACACCCTAAGTATTGTGGGAAATCACATGAAAGAAGGGGCTGGAGATTAGAGCACAGGACCTAAAAGGTTTAACTATGTCTTGACTTTCCTGGTAGCTTAGTGGTAGAGGGTCTGCCTGCAGTGCAGGAGAGGCAGAAGACACAGGGTTCAATCCCTGGGTCAGGAATATCCCCTGGAGAAGGAAATAGCAATCCATTCCAGTATGCTTGCCTGGGAAATCCCACAGGCAGAGAAGCCTGGTGGGCAACAGTCCATGGGATTGCGAGGAGAGTCAGATATGCCTGAGTGTGCACATGAACACACACACACACACACACACTGCTTATTGAAATACCCTTCGACACCCAGGGTGAAGTGCTGCCCATGCCACAAAGCTTTCTCCCCTTGTCCAATCAGAGGGGAGCTCGTCTCTGGAAAGTTCTCCAGCCTTTACTCAGACTTCCACATGGTGCTGACACCTGCCAGTGGCCACCATCCTTGTGAACCGTTTGCCTCACATGCTAGATGATAACCATCCTAAGAGCGGGGTCACACGCATTTGTTTTTATTCTTCAACATGGATTCTTACACCAAGTAGGGACTCAGCCAGTTGTAAAAGTGGAAGGAAGGAGGGAGTAGCAGGAAGAGAGGGAGGAACTAATGGAAAGCACAGTGGAATCCCAGGTTGGAAGAAACCTCACAGGTCACCTAATGAGTCCTCAGATGTGTCATTAAAAATTGTTTATGTATTCTTTGCTTTCAAACTAGTTCAGCCCATGTTGTTGTTGTTCAGTCACTCAGCCAGTGTCCAACTCTACAACCTCATGGAATGCAGAACCCCAGGTTTCTCTGTGCTTCACTACCTCCCAGAGTTTGCTCAGATTCATGTCCATTGAGTTGGTGATGGCATTCAGCCATCTCATGCTCTTTGGCCCCCTTCTCCTCCTGCCCTCAATCTTTCCCAGCATCAGGGTCTTTTCCAATGAGTTGGCTCTTTGCATCAGGTGACCAAAGTATTGGAGCTTCAACTTCAGCATCAGTCTTTCCAATGAGTATTCAGGATTGATTTCCTTTAGGATTGACTGGTTTGATTTCCTTGCAGAAGGGACTCTCAAGAGTCTTCTCCAGCACCACAGTTCAAAAGCATCAATTCTTCAGTGCTCAGCCCATGTACAAATGATTTCATTTTCCCTTTCTGGAAAAGAGGGGGGGAATAATGAATAACATGGATAAGAAAGGAGGTTAAAATTTTGATAAGGTACAGAAATATAAAATACTATTTTGTAGGGGAGAGAAAATAATAAAAATTATCATGAGACAGTGAGCAATCATTTAACTCTACTGATTTTTTTTTCCCCAAACGAGGCCACTGTTAATCATATCTTGCTATTCTGAGCATGTATTTGTGCTGCTGCTGGCTCCCGGGCTCTCTTTGTCAGTTTGAGCCAGTTCTTGGTACGAAAGTGACAAGTGGCGATGGTGGAAACTGACAGAATGGGGCACAGGCAGAAGTTCTGCTCATCTCTCGGATTGGCGTGGAGACAGCCTTCTTACAAGCTTTTATGTTCCTTCTGCCATTTCCCGTGTGAATGAGTGGTTGCCATATCCAAAATGTATCTCAGACACTATCTAATCTCTACCACTTTCTCACGCTCCCGCCCTACCCAAAACAGCCCACGTGTCTTAGGGCACACAGATTTCCATGGCTTGTTGACTTGAATCATAAAAGGCGAGAAAAATTTTGTTTGTGTCTCCTAGTTGTCCCAGTGAAAGGGAGTTCCCTGGTGATGGGAGCAGTGTTGAAGTGAGCTTCTGCTGTGGCTGCGTAATGGGTATGGTGTGCTTGGGCAAGCAAGCGCCTGCTGTTTGCTTTTAGTTCCACGCCTTTGACATCACGGTGCTCCCCTCCAGGCTCACTGCTCCAATACTCCCGTCTGTTCACTGACTTCGGGGGGATGTTCGAGTCCTGCTGTGAAACGTGGTTCTCGGTTCTCAACAACTGGCCTTGGCTAATTGCTCAGCTCCTTCTGCAGGAGTTGATGGGGTAGAAACTGAAGGATGGGCTAGAAAGGTGCCCAGGCAGGAAGATAGAAGCACATGCAGAAGGGAACACTCATGTCCTGCAAACAGTTCTCATCTAGTGACTAAAATCTGTCCTGTCCTGTTCACTAGAAATGATACATGAGGAAAGAGCTGATGGCTCTTTGTAAAAATACAACTATCTTTTTAAAAAATTCATAGAAATGATAGCCACTGAAGGGAATTAAGAGTTAACACTTTTGGGCTTCCTTGGTGGCTCAGTGATGAAGAATCTGCCTGCCAATGGAGGCATGGGTTCCCCACATGCCACGGAGCATCTAAGTCTGGGCGCCGCAACTACTGAGCCTGTGGTCTGGAGCCCGCGAGCTAGAACTATTGAAGCCCATGCATCCGAGACTCCATGCTCCACAACAAAATAAGCCACCGCAGTGAGAAGCTTGTGCACTGCAATTAGAGAGTAGCCCCTGCTTGCCACAACTAGAGAAAAGCCAGCAATGAAGACCCAGAACAGCCAAAAAGAAACTCTAAAAAAAAAAAAAATCACTAAAAAAAAACGAATAGTTTTGGTGATTTCAAGCCTTTAAGAATCTAAACCTGGAGCTGGCTAAGGGAGTTATTTTTAGTAGGCATCTAATGCTCAGAGGTCTCTGTGGCTTTCAGAGTCAGAGTTTGTTTTCCATCCAAGTACTAACCAGGCCCAACTCTGCTTAGCTTCAGAGCTTGTTTTAGTCCAGCAGTTTCTGAAGAAAAAAAAAAAAATCACAGTAGAGACTTCCCATAAGTGGACTACACAAGACTAGAGTATGATTTTTTAAAATATTAATTGGTCAGTCAGTAAACTCAGGTTTGGTTGCAAGGATGAGAAATTCATTAAAGCTCATTTTAGAAATGGCAATTTTGAAGGTACCTCTCATGGAACCCAGCTTCAGGAAATAAAGCTGGACTTGGTAAGCTGGAAAGCCAGCAGACAGCCAGTCATGCTCTCTGGATTGTCAAGGTGTCACTTCACTGAAAGCCTGCTGTCTTGTCTCTGGATGAGCTGCTTCTGGAATGTTCTTCTCACCCATCTCTTTGGGTTGCAGTCACCTTGGGTTCCGGAACACCAATCAGCCTTAACAGTATGGGCACTGTGATGCCTCCTGGGGCGGCATTCTCAGATCACCGTTTCTGTAACTGAGGTCAAAATATTTAGAGAGAACACCTGATGAACTAATCTGTCCTCCAATTGGCTAGGATGAGAGGCAGGTCATTTGGTATAAACCTTGCTCTCCAAGGGTTGTTTCTTCTGAAAAGAGGGGCCTGGGTGGGAGAGGGCCATCGCCTGAATTACATTGGCTCCATCACCAGCTATGTACAAGGTACTGTATTTGGCAATGAGAGAGTATAATAGTGTAATATACTTTAATAGCATATATATAGTATAAGTATATATATTTATAATATAATGTATAATATATATAATATATATGTAATATGTATATATGTAAAATATAATATATATAATGTATAATATAATATATACAGTGCATACTTATATAGGGCTTCTCAGGTGGCGCTAGTGGTAAAGATCCCACCTGCCAATGCTGGAGACACAAGAGATGGTGGGTTTGATTCCTGGGTTGGGGAGATCCCCTGGAGGAGGGCATGGCAACCCATTCCAGTATTCTTGCCTGGAGAATTCCATGGGCAGAGGAGCCTGGCGGGCTACAGTCCTTGGGGTCACAAAGAGTTGGACACCACTGAAGTTACTGAGCGAGTGAGTGAGCTTATATAGTGTATATAATATATACTCTAGTATATATTATAGTATAGCATATATAGTATAAGAATATAACAGCAACTCATACTTGCTGACCATTTATCACATGTTGGCACACATCAGATGATATACTTGAATATGTGTGTTTAATCCTGCATCCTTAATGGTGTAGGTATGATCATTATCTATAATTTACAAATGGGGAAACTGAGGCTTAGAGGTCAAGAATGTGGTTCACATGTCAGTGTGGGAGCCAGGCAGTCTGACTCCAGGTGGAATTCCAATGCACATGAAGCTGGCCTTGTCCTGGCCTATGAAGGAAGCTGTGGAGACAGTCATTTGGCTGCAAAGATGGATTCTCTCTGATGCCACGTGTGCATGCTCGGTCATGTCCAACACTTTGCAACCCCCTAGACTGTAGCCCCCACCCCGCCCCAGGCTCCTTTGTCCGTGGGATTCTCCAAGCAAGAATACTGGATGGATACCTAAGCCAAAACAAGAAAGATAGGATAACTAAAGCCTCAATAAATGCATAAAGTAAATGATATGTTGTTAGACTCTAGAGGAGGAAGAGAAAGAATACCGTGAGCTGAGGGTCAGAAGGAAAGCGGCCTCTCCCCGCCTTTGAAGGTGCAGAGAGGAGCGGTGCTGACAGCTGGGCAGCAGGTGTGTGTCCACAGGTCCCCTTCAGCCCCACCTGTTAGCATCCTCCAGTGATTTCAAGGCCACTGTGGTCAAGTCAGTCCCACAGCTTGGCCTCTGAATTCCTAAGCATTCTCAGATTGAAGGACTCCCTGACCCCAACTTAGTGACCCCCGGACAGAGCACCCCGCCATCCACCCTGCCGTGTGTTTCCCAGCAGCGCCTTGTGCCCCAGCCCTGTGGCATCTGCTCTGTATGTCTCGGCCACTACCACTCTCTCTCCCCGTGGTGCCGTCCCAACCTCTTGCTGCCCATCAGGCGTCTGCTCACTGACCAACTGTCAGCCCAGTCAGCACTTCTTTGCTGAAAGGTTTTTGTTCTTCATTCTTTGTACTTGCCAGTTCTGGCCACTCAGAGTCAGTCAGTCTCCCCTCTGGCTCCGGTAACACCTGTAAGCATCTCTCGCATCACCTGTGACTTTGCACAGTTACGTCTTTGCACATTGGTTTCTTCTTTGACACTGAGAACTCCTTCAGCTCAGGTGCCCCATCTCTCCTGTCCTTCTTGTATCTGCAGCACTCAGCAAGGAGCCTGGCACACAGAAGACTCTTTCTGAGTGTCTACTGCCTGGGAGGATGGATGGAAGAAGCGTGGCATAACTGTAACAGTGGTTCTTACGGGATAATAGTAATGTTTATGTACCGCTTAGTAAGACATCAGTGTGTCCGCCTCCCCACACCTTGAGGCAGGTGATCTCATCAAGGAAACTGAGCTCACAAGGCCAGAAAGTGGTGGAACTGGGTCTCTGAGCCTAGCCTTCTTCTGCACAAGCTGTTTCTAACTCGGAGGCTGGGCTGGTTTAGAGGGATGTGGCCAGGACCAGCTCCTACTCCCCACAGGCACATTTCCCAAGCGGGGATATTAGCCCTGAATTTTAAGGTAATGTGATTCTTTTTGGAGACGCTGAGGGAAAGCTACTAAAGGAAGCTATGTGAAAGCAAGACAGAGGCCCACCCTCAGGATGTACTGAAATGGTGGCACCTACCTTTCTGTGCCAGATACCCTTGGACCACAGGGCAGCCATCCTCTGGCCCCGCCAGGCTTCAGGCTCAGGGTTTTTGGCTGCTTTTGGCCCAGTCACAGCCCATCCTGAGCAGTGACCGTGGTGGGCGGTGGGCAGGACTGAGCCGCAGGTCTGCTGCTGCTACTGCTAAGTCGCTTCAGTCGTGTCTGACTCTGTGCGACCCCAGAGACGGCAGCCCACCAGGCTCCCCTGTCCCTGGGATTCTCCAGGCAAGAACACTGGAATGGGTTGCCATTTCCTTCTCCAATGCATGAAAGTGAAACGTGAAAGTGAAGTCGCTCAGTCGTGTCCGACTCTTAGCGACCCCATGGACTGCAGCTTACCAGGCTCCTCCGTCCATGGGATTTTCCAGGCAAGAGTACTGGAGTGGGCTGCCATTGCCTTCTCTGGAGCCGCAGGTCTAGCGGTGCTTTATTCTTCAAGCCACAGTGATGGTGTCATTTCCCACAGGTATGAGTAAATGGTAGATTGAACTGTGCTTGACTTTATAAAAAGCTCTTTCTATAGTTACCTTTTAACTTTCAACATCAATGCAGAATCAAACTCATTGTAAACATAGAGAAAAAATAATAATTTTATCTCCTTTCTGCTCTCTCTTTTTTCTTTCCCTCAGATGGCTTCCATTTATGTCTCAGGGCATAATCCATGCAGAGATTGACTTGGTCTTCAAGGTGAGGATCAATGACAGCTGCAGTAGAAGAAAGTACAAGCTGACTTTGGTACAACGGACATCAAGGACACTCCCAGGTGTCCCCAGAGCATTCCCTTCCACAGCTTATGTTTCACATCAAATTATACACAGAAGAGTGTGTAAGGTGTGTCTGGGCAATGCACAGGCACTCCTGTGAGTTAACAATCAACCCAAGGATTTGCTTCCATTTAAGAGTTAAAGTCACACATTTTTTTCCTATCACTTATAATGTCATTAAACAGATCTATTATTAACTGCACTTCACTTTTATTTTTGCAGAAATACAAATAAATCATCAACCTGAAATACAAGAAGCAAATGGCAAATGCTGTTGCCACTTTTTGTCTATTTAATCATCTGGAAATAATTTATTTCTGTTCCAAGATTACCTACCTCAAACAATTTTTAGTATATTCTGAGTTTAAACTATTGACTAAAAAACACTTAAAATGATTGTAGAAACAGGTATTAAGTCATGGTCTGATTTATAAACTAACAAAAGCCACATTAGCCACAGATGCTTTTTCCCTTCAATAATTTAAATATATGGGAAAATAATTATTTTTCAAAGGGTTAATTTCTATTAATTATACTCTTTTTTTTTACCACTAACTTTGCATACTGATTTCTCAGTTTTATTTTTAAGTCTTTTGAGTTTAGCTTTTTCTATTAGATCTTCTTCAAATCAACCTGTGATTGTTATTAACATGTTTACATTTTAAAGGTGATCCAAGTGGGGTCGGTAAATACATATTCCTTAATATGCATGTCAAGTCATCAAACCTCTATGTTTTCAAAAGTGTTTGTACTGTGTATGATAATTTGAAACTAGGCAGGGTTTAATGCTGACATTGTTGTATTCATGAAATCCTATATTGACCAGGATGGCCACTGAGATGAAGACATGACATTCAAGCTGATAATTATCTTTATTAATATTAGAAACTTCATTTTGGCTTATATTTTACTTTTTGTTTTTTAGTTATTTACAGAGGAAAGGCTTTATGTGTATTAATATAAACAGAATTTTACTAATGTACTGAAATCTTTTAGTAATTTTAAGGAGTCTTAAAAGGTTTGTGTCTTACAATAAACCTTTAAGCAATAAAGCTTGGAATGACATTCTAAGTGAAAAATTATCCATTAATTCCAGAACTTGGCAAGGCATATAAGAATAATAAAAGCTAATAGTTTTAAGCTGAAGACCTCAATTAAGGATGAAAATGTTGGAATTCTTTTGTTAATAATATTAGCCATGTAACCAATATTGTTTTTATTGTTCAGTTGCTAAATCATGTCTGACTCTTTGCGACCCCGTGGACTGCAGCATGCCAGACTCCTCTGTCCTCCACCATCTCCTGGAGTGAGCTCAAACTCATGTCCATTGAATTGGTGATGCAATCTAACCATCTCATCCTCTGCTGCCTGCTTTTCCTCTTGCCCTCAGTTTTTCCCAACATCAGTATCTTTTCCAATGCACTGACTCCTCCCATCAGGTGTCCAAAGTATCAATATAAGTGATACCAAATATAGTGAAGTTACATTATATAGTAATGGTGGTTACCTAGGAGTTTGGTAGATAGAGTTTATCAGTGTAATTTTGATTAAAATAAACTATTGTAAGATTTTTTTGGGTTATTATTTCAGTGGTTTCCATTTATTCTTCTGGCCTCATTAAAATGTCTTTGTTTTTTTATAACACAAATGTGGATTAATAACAGACCTTAGTTTGTGAGACACCTTAATTATTTGTGAATGATCTTCTTTTATTTTATTTCATTTTTAAATTCTGAAGAATATTAAAGAATTTGATCTTTAATATGCCTTGGGTTACCAAAAGTGGGGTCCCTGCTCCATTTCAATATAATTCTTAGAAATTCATTAATAGACTTAGAGTTATATGAATAAGCTAATTTATGGTATGAAAAGACCTTGAGAAGTTAAGTAGCCTAATCTGACGAGGCAGGGCTACGTTGTGGTTAAGTGTTGAGGAGCAAACTCAACAATGAGTCTTGGATTTTGAAAGCATATGAGGCACATTTATGTAATTCATGCCTTTTTATGCTGCTGCAGTAGGAAGAAAGTAGACGAAGAAGCTATTTCAGTGTGATAGTAGCAGGAAAGTAAAACGAGGGATCAGCTGAGTTAAGCTCGTTTTGGGGTGATTAATAATAAATATGATGATGTACCATCACTAACTCTGTGCCACATTTAGTAAACTCCCACAATTACCTAAAGACATGTCTCCCAAGCCTAGACAGCTTATAAATGCAAATATTTATAATTCTATAGGTGAAATCATTGCCATGGCAAAATTGCGTTTCTGAGTTAGATTGGACTAGGTCATGAGATCAGAGAAGGCAATGGCAACCCACTCCAGTACTCTTGCCTGGAAAATCCCATGGACAGAGGAGCCTGGTAAGCTGCAGTCCATGGGGTCGCTAAGAGTCGGATATGACTGAACGACTTCACTTTCACTTTTCACTTTCCTGCATTGGAGAAGGAAATGGCAACCCACTCCACTGTTCTTGCCTGGAGAATCCCAGGGACAGGGAGCCTGGTGGGCTGCCGTCTCTGGGGTCGCACAGAGTCGGACACGACTGAAGCGACTTAGCAGCAGCAGCAGGTCCTGAGATAATATCTTTAATGTACTTTGCTGGATTGACTTTTCTAACTTGTCAATGCCTTCTGGGTACCTCTTATAGCTAACCACTATACTAAACCCTCTTGTTAATGCCAATAAATTTATATCTATTCTGCAATAATAAATACATTTGGTGGTGATGGTCTAGTCACTAAATTGTGTCTGACTCTTTGTGAACCCATGAACTGTAGCCTGCTAGGCTCCTCTATCCAGGGGATTCTCCAGGCAAGAATACTGGAGTGGGTTGCCATTCCCTCTTCCAGGGAATCTTCCCAACCCAGGGATCAAACCTGTGTCTCCTGCATTGCAGGCAGTGTCTTTACCAACTAAACCACCAGGGAAGCTCATCAGTTCAGTTCATTCAGTCGCCCAGTCATGTCTGACTCTTTGTGACCCCATGAATTGCAGCATGCCAGGCCTCCCTGTCCATCACAAACTCCCAGAGTTCACTCAAACTCATGTCCATTGAGTCAGTGATGCCATCCAGCCATCTCATCCTCTGTCATCCCCTTCTCCTCCTGCCCCCAATCCCTCCTAGCATCAGGGTCTTTTCCAATGAGGTGGCCAAAGTATTGGAGTTTCAGCTTCAGCATCAGTCCTTCCAATGAACACCCAGGATTGATCTCCTTTAGGATGGACTGGTTGGATCTCCTTGCAGTCCGAGGGACTCTCAAGAGTGTTCTCCAACACCACAGTTCAAAAGCATCAATTCTTCGGTGCTCAGCTTTCTTCACAGTCCAACTCTCATATCCATACATGACCACTGGAAAAACCATAGCCTTGACTAGACGGACCTTTGTTGGCAAAGTAATGTCTCTGCTTTTTAATATGTTATTTAGGTTGGTCATAACTTTCCTTCCAAGGAGTAAGCGTCAAGATTGCCGGGAGAAATATCAATAACCTCAAATATGCAGATGACACGACCCTTATGGCAGAAAGTGAAGAGGAACTAAAAAGTGATGAAAGTGAAAGAGGAGAGTGAAAAAGTTGGCTTAAAGCTCAACATTTAGAAAACGAAGATCATGGCATCTGGTCCCATCACTTTATGGCAAATAGATGGGGAAACAGTGGAAACAGTGTCAGACTTTATTTTTTAGGGCTCCAGAATCACTGCAGATAGTGATTGCAGCCATGAAGTTAAAAGTCTCTTACTCCTTGGAAGGGAAGCTCATAAATATATTTAAATTATTAATAATTCCATTTCTAATAAGTCTTCTCAAGATACTATTGAATGTTCTGAAGAAACAGTCATATCACGTGTGAATAGTCATCACCTTTTCTTGCCCTAACATGCTGTCTAGGTCTCTGGTACAATGTGGAGAAGCAGTAAAGGTAGCATTAGTAGTGAACACGTGTAGGATGTGCTGTGCTGGGGCTTTGTGATTCAATCTACATTTATGTAATCCTTACAATAACGCATGGGATCCATGGTATCACTGTTCCATTTTACAGGTGATGAAGCTAAAGAACAGAGAAGTGGTTTTTTTTTTTTTTTTTGCTTTTAACTTGCCTAAAGTCACACATGGGGAAGGCAATGGCACCCACTCCAGTACTCTTGCCTGGAAAATCCCATGGACGGAGGAGCCTGGTGGGCTGCAGTCCATGGGGTTGCTGAGGGTCAGACACGACTGAGCGACTTCACTTTCACTTTTCACTTTCATGCATTGGAGAAGGTAATGGCAACCCACTCCAGTGTTCTTGCCAGGAGAATCCCAGGGATGGGGAAGCCTGATGGGCTGCCGTCTCTGGGGTCACACAGAGTCGGACACGACTGAAGTGACTCAGCTTAGCTTAGCTTAAAGTCACACAGATGGCAAGTAGCAAATTTAGGATTTGAATCCAAATGATTCGACTCCATAGTCTGTACTGTTCTTATTTAATGAAACTTTTTCTGACATCCCCTAGACACTAAGAATGTGTGTGTTTATGTGTGTATATATCATCTGTATCTTTGGATTTATTTTGTTGTATTATTTTTCTAACTTATTAGGCCATATTTTTGGATCTTTAGCTTTCAACCTTATTTCAGACCTAAGTGAAAGGATGTTTTTAACTGTCAGATAAGATTATTATTTTTGCTGTTATTATCTATAGTAATCTCTTTCCACCTAGAACTTTCATGGACATAAATCATGTTTCTGCTGAGCTTCCTTTGCTGACAGTTATTTGCTGGCCAACATTTCACTGAGGGTGCAGCACCTTTGCCCTCATTTCCAAAAGTCTCAAGCCCGGCTCCCACCCCTTGGGAGCCCAACACTTGGCCCAGTGTTGGGGGTGTTCGCAACACTTGGGGGTGTTGGCACCCCCACAACAACTCAGCTGTCTTGAGCGTGACTGCTCATCACTCAGTTTCTGCTGATGACTCCTTTTATTGTTACTATTATCTGGCATTAGGGGATTTTTTTTCTTAACTTTCTTGGGAATGAAATAATGTACTAAAAAGTTTGGGGCTTTGAGCTTTTTGTGTATTCATTTTTGTCTTTGCAATTTATTTGGAATATAGTGGTGTTATGGTTCCCAGGTGGCTCAGTTGTAAAGAACCCACCTGCCATCACAGGAGAGCAGGTTTGATCCCTGTATTGGGAAGATCCCCTAGAGAAGGGCATGGCAACCCACTCCAGTATTCTTGCCTGGGAAATCCCATGGACAGAGGAGCCTGTTCTGATGAGGCAGAAATGCCACTGATGAGAAGCTGGAATCCGGGCAGAGGTTGGTCACAAGAAACCTGGGCACCTGACAGGAGCATGCATTTACCTGTGATGCCATCTTACCTGCCAGCGACCCAGGTGTGAGGTGGAGCTGAATACACTCAGAGAGGAGCAGGGGACTCATGCTCAGCTTCACCAGAGAACAGTTGTCCTGCCTGAACAGGGACCTGTAACAGGTTCTGGCATACAGAGGAGCTGCTGAGCATCTTGGTTAATCGTGCAGATTCTACACCTTGATGACACCACTTACCTGCTGCATGGCTTGGGGAAATTAGTGTATTTCTCTGTGCCTGGTTCTTATAAAATGGAGATGATAATAGAAACGATGGGGTCTCGTGAGGATTACGTCAAATCATATCCATAAAGCACCTACATAGACCCTGCTGCATCTTATATACCCAGTAGATGCTCTTTTTTTTTAAATGGCCTTTATTTATTTGTGGCTGTGCTGGGTGTTTGTTTCTGTATGTGGGCTTTCTCTAGTTGCAGTGAGCAGGGGCTACTCCTTTCTTGCAGAGCTTGGGCTCTAGAGCATCAGCTCAGTAGTTGTGGCCCCCGAGCTTTGTTGCCCCATGGCATGTGGAATCTTCCCAGACCAGGAATCAAAACTATGTCCCTTGCATTGGCAGGTGGACTATTAACCACTGGACCACCAGGCAAGTCCTAGATGCTCATTTTCAAACTCTTCTTTCCCTGGTGATGAGATGCATCATGGATCTAGAGCATCTGGCAGCAGCCCCGCTGGACCAGCAGTGGGGCTCGAGCTGAAGTGGGCTGCACAGCGGTCCCCTGCCTCCAGGGCTGTGTGAACCAGGGTGCCCTTCACCACAGCAATACACAGCGAGCAGAAGCAGACAAATGACAAAAGGTACACACCAAACCAATATCAGGATGAAATCCATAATAGATTCCTTGCTGATGGTGTTCTATGGTTGTTTTCCGGACTTAAAGTGGAGAAAACAAAGCATTGTTTGAAACCATTTTATTCTAGGAAGCATAACTGTTTCTAATTCAGAATCAAATTTATCTGAACTCCTGTGCTAGTCAGCACGGAATTTCTCTATTGCTCTACGTGTATAATAGGATTAATGATATTTGTCTCTTGGAAGAATAAAAATATTTGTAAAGTACTTAAAAATTTCAAAAAAATCCTCATGATCCTCTTATGAGGTTGTATTTTGAAGGACTTGTTAGCTTGTATGCATAGAATTATTTGGAGATAAAATTAATCAAAATTAGAATAAAGTAATAATTTGTCTTGTTTACAGTATCTCTGCCAATCTCATTGAACTATATTTACACACCCTTCAAAATTTGGGTCATACAAGGTCAGAATTGTTTCTATTATCTTTGTGCTAACAACAAGACCAATTATGAGGTAAATAAGAATGTCCTTGTCCTTTGTACAAAAAAACGACACTAATGACATATCATCAGAAAGACTTGTTCTTTGTTAATTGAGAAATGTTATTATATTGTGCTGAAGCATTCTTAATAATACCTTGAATGTCCTTCCTCATCTATGAGTTCTTTATTTTTCAAAATACTTCTTAATGGATCCCCAAATGTTGTATGAATCTTTCACTCTTTTTTTTTTTTTTTCCTGAGAGGCTGACCTGTGCCGTGTGTTGTACTAAACTTTGGGTACACAGGGTCATTTAAGATAGAACTGTGCCCTTCAGGGGTCGGGACGCCCAGAGAGGTGGCTTTATTTATACGTCTAAGGGCTGAAGTGTGCCCCGAGTCCAGGAGAGGCAGAGAGAGAAGGTTCATTCTCGTGACAGGCAAGGGCGTCTGGAAATGCCCGTTAGAGGGGGCGACCTCTGTGCTGAGCCCGGAGTCAAAGATGTTCACCAGGTGGGGGAGGAGAAAAGGTGAAGGAGGGACATCGTGCCCGAGCCTGGAGGTGGAAAGTGCCCTATGGACAGCTGCGGGGTGGAGCAAAGAGCAGCGGTCCTGTGAGAGGGGCCCTGGACTTCTGGAGTGCTTTGTGCAGCTGCCGCAGGCTTGGGTGTCAGTGTCATGAACAGAGTTGAGTTAAGCATCTGAAAGACTGCCGATCTATGACAGTAAGGTTAAAACACCGCCGTGGAAGTAAAGATGGAGAGAATCTGGTTTATTCTTGCTTCTCTGAAGGAGCCAAGGGATTGTGAGTGGAAGGAATTCTTGGATTCACCAGCTCGAGTCTGGGGGACCCTCCTGTGGGGGCTTTGGGAGAGGGTAGATTTGGTCAACTTTAGGGCCCGCAGTTTCCTGTATCCCTCCTACTTGACACTCGCCCTCCACCAGGTAGCTCTGCACACGTCTCTTGCGTGGTGGCACTTGTCTTCGTAGACTGACCCGCCTTCCGCGGACCGTAACCAGGCAGGTGGAGGTGCATCCGCGCAAGCGCACTGGGTTTTGTTCCGCTCACCGCATTTCCTGTGGTTCTCGGGGACCAGTCAGAGGCATGTGCTGCTGTGTGTGTGTCATCAGGCCTAGCATGCAGGTCCCACAGTTTCTACTGTGCTTTGTGTGACTCCATGGCAGGCAGCTTGAAGAGTTTTTCTCTCAATATGTGAACAAACAAGTACTTGCTAAGAGCTTAATTTACATGCATCCTCCCCACCTTTCTCTGAGTATTCATTCAGTGAATAGTTGCCAAGTAACTGCTAACGTGTCTAGACAAAAATGTTTCTATATTCCACCACAAGGGCAATTTTCTGAGCCGCAAAGTCAAGTGCATGAACCCCTGTAACAGAATGCACAGAAGAAGGTAAAAAGATGAAAGGCTCATATCTAAGGAGGGGCCTTGAACTCCACCAGCTCCAGGCACTTTGTTCATCAAAATAACTCACTCATGCCTTCCTGAAAATACATCTCCAAATAGTAAGAAAATTTGGAAAGGAAAAGTTAACAGCAGGCCTGCAATCTACTTTTTTTCCCCTTAACCTGGAAAATGAAAGAGACGCCCCAGTTAAACCCCTGCCTCCATGCTAACAATTAGACCTCCTGGAAAAAAAAAAAAAAACCCACAAATAGTGTTTATAAGTAGAAGCAGATAATCGAGAGCTGCTGTCTGTGAAATGCTCTCAATAGCTCTTCCAGGTTTCTGTGTGCAAGAAACCACCCCGAAGCTTAGTGGCTCAAAACAGAGATTTACTGTTACTTTTTACCTTTCAGTAGGTTCATATGGCTCAGCCAGATGAACTTCTGAACCTCTCCTGAGATTGTAGTCCAAAAGTTCTGCAGGGTGTGTGTCTGAGGGGGCAGCAAGCTGACTTCCCCGGTGACTCACCCATGCTGCCAACTCCTGGGACTGCATGTTTACCTGGGGTTACATACCTACCTGTGACCTTACTGTGTACCTCCTGGGGGCCCCGAAGGAGTGTTCTAATAGACCCAGGCTGTCTTAGACTCGGAAGTCCTAGAATGTCACTCTTGCTGCACTATATTGACCAAGGGCAACCCAGCCTCAAGTCTTCCCTGGTGGCTCAGTAGTAAAGAACCTGCCTGCCCATGCAGGAGATGCAGTTTCCATCCCTGGGTAGGGAAGATCCCCTGGAGAAGGGAATGGCAACCCACTCCAGTATTCTTGGCTGGGGAATCCCATGGACAGAGGATTCCCATGGACAGACTCTAGCAGGCTACAGTCCATGGGGTCCAAAGAGTAGGACACAACTTATCGAATAAACAACAACCCAGACCCAAGGGGAGGGGGAGATAGACTTTACCTTTTTATAGAGCAGTACACAGTCACACAGCAAAAGAGCAAGTGTCAGGAGTCATCAGCGAGGGCTTCTCTAAGTAATGCAGCCTGATGCAGCAGCACAGTCTGGTTTGTCCAGGCTGCCTATGGTAAGTCACCTGGGATTTTGGATCAGGGCATAATTGAAACTATTACTCGAGCTGGGAAATCAGTGGGGTGTAATAGCTCTGCATGCCTTGTTTATAACTGGCCTGTTCAATCTGAACCAGCATACATCCTAATGCAGTTGGAGAGGACATTTTTGGGTTGTATTGGTCACTTGGGCAGGGGCCAGCAAACTTCTATGATAAAAGGCCGAATAATGTGCATCTTGGGTTTTGTAAACCGTGTGGTCTCCGTGGCAACAACTCTACCATTGCAATACAAGAGTACCCAATGGACAATCCATAGAGAAATGAGGTGCTGTATTCCAGGGGCATGTTAATTACAAAAACAGGTGGCAGGCTGGACCATAATTAGCAAACCCTGGTCTATGATCTTTCCAAAGGAAGAACACTTGACTTGTGGTTTGCTGGTGAATCACGAGTACTCTGGTATTAGGTGAGATCTATAGAGGATGAGATGGTTGGATGGCATCATTGACTCAATGGATATGAGTTTGAACAAATTCCAAGAGATGGTGAAGGACAAGGAAGCCTGATGTACTGCAGTCCATGGGGTCAATAAGAGTCAGATGTGACTGAACAACAACAAAATAAATTCTGTTGAGTATAACTTATTAATTTGATTCACATAGTCTCTTAGGGCCTTTTGAGCATCCATCACAAGGCTTGTACATAATATGGAGACAATATCCGTAGCTGGTTAGCAAGTATTCAGTTCAGTTCAGTTGCTCAGTCATGTCCTGCTCTGTGTGACCCTATGGACTGCAGCATACCAGGCTTTCCTGTCCATCACCAACTCCCAGAGCTTGCTCAAACTCATGTCCATCAAGTCAATGATGCCATCCAGCCATCTCATCCTCTGTCATCCCCTTCTCCTCCTGCCTTCAATTTTCCAAGCATCAGGGTCTTTTCAAATGAGTCAGCTCTTCGCATCAGGTGGCTGAAGTATTGGAGGTTCAGCTTCAACATCAGTCCTTCCAATGAATATTCATGGCTGATTTCCTTTAAGATTGACTCATTTGATCTCTTTGAAGTTCAAGGGACTCTCAAGAGTTTTCTCCAACACCACAATTCAAAAGCATCAATTCTTCAGTGCTCAGTTTTCTTTATGGTCCAACGCTCGTCCATACATGACTACTAGAAAAACCATAGCTTTGATTAGGTGGACTTTTGTTGGCAAAGTAATGTCTCTGCTTTTTAATATGCTGTCTAGGTTGGTCATAGCTTGTCTTCCAAGGAGCAAACATCTTTTTATTTCATGGCTGCAGTCACCATCAGCAGTGATTTTGGAGGCCCCCCAAAATAAAGTCTGTCACTGTTTCCATTGTTTCCCCATCTATTTGCCATGAAGTGATGGGACCAGATGCCATGATGCCTTAGTCTCTTGAATGTTGAATTTTAAGCCAGCTTTTTCAATCTCCTCTTTCATGTCATTGAGAGGCTCTTCAATTCCTCTTCTCTTTCTGCCATAAGGGTGGTGTCATGTGCATATCTGAGGTTACTGATATTTCTCCCTGTAATCTTGATTCCAGCTTGTGCTTCATCCAGCCTGATATTTCACATGATGTACTCTGCATATAAGTTAAATAAGCACGATGACAATATACAGCCTTCATGTACTCCTTTCCCAATTTGGAACCAGTCTGTTGTTTCAGCCTTGTCTAACTCAATGAAACTATGAGCCATGCCATGTAGGACCACCAAAGACGGATGAGTCATGGTGGAGAGTTCTGACAAAATGTGGTCCACTGGAGAAGGGAATGGCAAACCACTTCAGTATTCTTGCCTTGAGAACCCCAAGAAAAGGCAAAAAGATAGGACACTGAAAGATGAACTCCCCAGGTTAGTAGGTGCCCAATATACTACTGAAGAAGAGTGGAGAAGTAACTCCAGAAAGAATGAAGAGACGGAGCCAAAGCAAAAACAGTGCCCAGCTGTGGATGTGACTAGTGATGGAAGTAAAGCCCAATGTTGTAAAGAACAATACTGAATAGGAACCTGAAATGCTAGGTCCATGAATCAAGGTAAATTGAAAGTAGCAAGTATTACTTAATTCCAATTGTTGACATAGCTTCCTATCCTGAGGTTCAAGTTCTTCTAGTTCAGTCATATCTCTACTTATTGCCTTTAGCTGCATAAAAATGTCAAACAACAGAGCATCTACTTCTCATTGTTAAAGTAAAAGATCCTGTTAAACTTTACATTCTTATTGACAACAAATCTAAGTTTATTGTGGGTGACTGAGAGATCCTAGAGTATATCTAGACCACTTAAAATTTTATTTTTAAGATTTTATTTAATTATTTATTTTTGGTTATGCTGAGGCTTCGTTGCTGCACAAGGGGTTTCTCTGCTTGCGGGGAGCTACTCTCTAGTTATGCTGAGGCTTCGTTGCTGCACAAGAGGTTTCTCTACTTGCGGGGAGCTACTCTCCAGTTGTGGGTACGTGGGCTTCTCATCATGGTGACTTCTCCTGTTGCTAAACATTTTTAACATGAAAGAAAAATAAGCCTCCTAGGATGTAGACTCCAAGAAAATTTTCTTTTTTTCTGTAGTAGGATTTTGTACCCTCCCAAAGATGTGGGTTTGGGTGAACTCCAGGAGTTGGTGATGGACAGGGAGGCCTGGCATGCTGCAGTTCATGGGGTCACAAAGAGTCGGACATGACTGAGTGACTGAATTGAACTGAACTGAAATTTAAGGTTGAAAGCTAAGGGGAGAAAATAAAATGGGACAGTCTGAGGTAGTTTATTGGCAATTGCATTTTTTAAAGCCTCTCATAACACTAGTAAATATAAGATAAATATTTAGATTTCAATTACATGAAAGTCTCTTTCTTCCTCTGAGTTAACAGAAATGATTTCTAAAGGGGTTAATGGATGATAGTATTTTATTGGTATGATTCCTTGGTTGAATAAATAGCAGCTATAAGGAAAAAAAAAGAAAAGAGAAACTTGTATAGATAGAATATCTGAACTCATGTTATTTTGATTATTTTAATTTTTTTTTGGTGAAAAAAGTTACACAAATTACAGAAAAAAACTTGTAACTGTGACACATATAAACAACACAAAAACTATAAACATTTTTTTAGATCTGATAAAAATAAACTGTTTCTCAGGACAGTGGAACTTTTCAATATAGACTTAAAGTGTTCCTCTAAGTTATTTTCTATGAAATTTCCAATTTTGTATTTTAGCTGCTGAGACATTGTTAGAGAAGTTAAACAATCATAGTTTAGAAGTATACTATGGAAATATTGGAAAATACTTTTGTCCAGTGGTAGAAAAGAAAATCAAGCCCAGGAAAACTTTGAAACCAATGAAAACCACCATATTAGACATTTCATTAGTAACTATCCCTTTAAAGCTCCCATCCTGGTGACAGGCTAATTCCAAAAGGGGAGAGCACAAGAGAATTATATAAATCTGTGGCTCCTTGTTCTTTATCTCTATTTTAGTAAACAAGATGTGCCAGCCGATGTGCATACCCATCCCTGACCTTCTCCTGTGAAAGCAGGATGCTAAGACACAGGGCAGGTCCAGGAGGCAGGGAAGGAGATAAGAATTAGGTGGTTAAGATACAAATTCAAGGAAGGGGTTCTTTAACTTCTTGAACTATTCATCAAAGCTCAGGTGGAAACCTTTCTGTAACAATTGATATCAAGGCTTCCTGGTGGTCCAGTGCTTAAGACTCTGCCTTCCAATGCACAAGGTGTGGGTTCGATCCCTGATCAGAAAGCTAGGATCCCAATGCCTCGGGGCCAAAAAAGCAAAACATAAAACAGAAGCAATATAGTGACAAGTTTAATAAAGACTTTAAAAATAGCCCACATTAAAAAAATTAGAAAGAATTAATATCGTGATAGGATCCTCAATGGAATTACAGTTTGAAATGTACATGTTTTCTGTTTTCCGCATGAAGTGCAGCTCCTCAGAGCCTACTTGCCACAGGAGAAATGGGCCCGAGGGCTCCTCTCTCACTTCTGCACTCCTTGGCATTTTGGCACCAAAGCTTAAACTCTATCTTTGTCATCAAAGATAACAACAAAGACGTTGCTAATAACTCAGGTGTCCAGAGTGGTGATGGCTCTTAATTCCATCTTGAAAATGTGAAAAATACCCACAAGGCAGGGTGTGTTTATGGAGCTTTTGGAAATAGCAGCAAAAACATCTTTAAATTGCCCCTGAGATGATGGGATGGTTGTTGATGAGTTACAGACTCCCAGCCGACAGGACTTCATCCTCTGTTACGCTTGACCGCCTGGTGTGGGCTCGGCATCAGAGAGCTTCACTGCTGCGGGGTTGATGGTGCAGTTGTCAACAGTGCACAAAATGATCCCATAAACCATTTTGGTTTGTCTTTCCAACTAAGCAATCCCAGAACAAGCTGTAGATCTTTTAAAAAGATGTTCTCTGTCATGCTCCGCTCCCTCAGCTCTCCTGTGCTCCCAGCATGAGGGCGGGGAGCTCACTCACCCACTATTGCAAATGCACCTTCTTGTCATCCCCCTCTCCCAAGCCCAGCTTCCTTTACTAGGTCCTACAAATAACATTCCAACCCTTAGGGGACTCCAGGATTCTTTCTTGAAAACATTTTAGCTCTTTTGACTTTGTTTTTCATCTTCTGCATTCTCACTATGATTCTGCTAGGATCTCCAAACTCTGTTACTAGTTCTGGCTTGAAAGGGTGACTCCTAGTGCAGAAAAGGCTTCGCACTGAGTTGTGAGTATGTCTGTCATCCATCCCCACCCAAAGATTTGATAGTGATGCCTAACTATTTAGGCACTCCTCAGTCTTCCAGCCAAGCACCTAGTATTAAATCCCTTCAAAATGTCTCTAGGCTTGAAAAGCACACTGCATATTTGCCTTGTCATTAAAATGCTGTGCTGTGCTGTGCATGCTTGCTGTCATGTCTGACTCTTTGCAACCCCATGGACTGTAGCCTGCCAGGCTCCTCTGTCCATGGCATTCTCCAGGCAAGAATACTGGAGTGGGTTGCCATTTCCTGCTCCAGGGAATCTTCACTACCCAGGGATTGAAGCTACATCTCTTGCATCTCCCACATTGGCAGGTAGATTCTTTACTGCTGAGCCACCTAGGAAGCCACCTAGGAAGCTCATTAAAAACCCAAAACCTGTGGGACACAGTAAAAGCAGTCCTAAGGGGAAAGTTCATAGCAATACAGGCACACCTCAAGAAACAAGAAAAAAGTCAAATAAATAACCTAACTCTACACCTCAAACAACTAGAAAAGGAAGAAATGAAGAACCCCAGGGATAGTAGAAGGAAAGAAATCTTAAAAATTAGAGCAGAAATAAATGCAAAAGAAACAAAAGAGACCATAGCAAAAATCAACAAAGCCAAAAGCTGGTTCTTTGAAAGGATAAATAAAATTGACAAACCATTAGCCAGACTCATCAAGAAACAAAGGGAGAAAAATCAAATCAATAAAATTAGAAATGACAGTGGAGAGATCACAACAGACAACATAGAAATACAAAGGATCATAAGAGACTATTATCAACAATTATATGCCAATAAAATGGACAACGAGGAAGAAATGGACAAATTCTTAGAAAAGTACAACTTTCCAAAACTCGACCAGGAAGAAATAGAAAACCTTAACAGACCCATCACAAGCATGGAAATTGAAACTGTAATCAAAAATCTTCCAGCAAACAAAAGCCCAGGTCCAGACGGCTTCACAGCTGAATTCTACCAAAAATTTAGAGAAGAGCTAACACCTATCCTGCTCAAACTCTTCCAGAAAATTGCAGAGGAAGGTAAACTTCCAAACTCATTCTATGAGGCCACCATCACCCTAATACCAAAACCTGACAAAGATGCCACAAAAAAAGAAAACTATAGGCCAATATCACTGATGAACATAGATGCAAAAATCCTAAACAAAATTCTAGCAATCAGAATCCAACAACACATTAAAAAGATCATACACCATGACCAAGTGGGCTTTATCCCAGGGATGCAAGGATTCTTCAATATCCGCAAATCAATCAATGTAATACACCACATTAACAAATTGAAAAACAAAAGCCATATGATTATCTCAATAGATGCAGAGAAAGCCTTTGACAAAATTCAACACCCATTTATGATAAAAACTCTCCAGAAAGCAGGAATAGAAGGAACATACCTCAACATAATAAAAGCTATATATGACAAACCCACAGCAAACATTATCCTCAATGGTGAAAAATTGAAAGCATTTCCTCTAAAGTCAGGAACAAAACAAGGGTGCCCACTTTCACCATTACTATTCAACATAGTTTTGGAAGTTTTGGCTACAGCAATCAGAGCAGAAAAAGAAATAAAAGGAATCCAAATTGGAAAAGAAGAAGTAAAACTCTCACTATTTGCAGATGACATGATCCTCTACATAGAAAACCCTAAAGACTCCACCAGAAAATTACTAGAACTAATCAATGATTATAGTAAAGTTGCAGGATATAAAATCAACACACAGAAATCCCTTGCATTCCTATACACTAATAATGAGAAAACAGAAAGAGAAATTAAAATGCTATAATTGTGCCAAAACTTTTCCATGGGCTACCTTCTAAAAGGGAGTCCATGATCAGCAATGATTTTAACACTTGATTTCACAAATGATTCATTTCAGAACTATTATGTAGAATTCCTCATTTCCTAACATCAGTATGGCCTTCCTCCATAATTTCATATGATTTCCTTTTTCCTTTGCAGAAGGAGATTTGAAGGTGACTGTTGTCACTAGGGATCTTGAGAATGCCGGTGCCAAGGCAACAGTATCCCTTTATGTTTTTGGAGAAACAAGATGCTCAGGCATTATTTTGGGATCTGGGAAATACCAGCTGTTTAACCCCAACAGTGCAGATAAAGTCAAGGTAAAATTGGTATAACTTTCTTACTAAGACACATTACAATATGCGTTCTCTAAGATGGAATAGAGAAGATTTTTGTTTGTTTTGGTATTGCATTTGCATTTTATTTACTTGGTAAACATGAAATCTTTTATCTTGAGGGAGCTGTGAAGCAAGAATAATGACAGGAATACAAGATTTTTGTTTCTACCCAATTTTTATTTGTATAAAGCCAACAAAATATAGCCTACCAGGCTCCTTTATGCATGGAATTCTCCAGGCAAGAATATTGGAGTGGGTAGCCATTCCCTTCTCCAGGGGATCTTCCCAACCCAGGGATTCAACCTGGGTCTCCTGCATTTCAGGCAGATTCTTTACTGTCTGAGCCACCAGGGAAGCCCATATGAACCTTCACTTCAGTTCAGTCACTCAGTCGTGTCTGACTCTTTGCGACCCCACGGACTGCAGCATACCAGGCTTCCCTGTCCATAACCAGCTCAAACTCATGTCCATCGAGTCGATGATGCCAACCAACCATCTCATCCTTTTTCATCCCCTTCTCCCGCCTTCAATCTTTCCCAGCATCAGGGTCTTTTCTAATGAGTTAGTTCTTTGCATCAGGTGGCCAAAGTATTGGAGGTTCAGCTTCAGCATCAGTCCTTCCAATGAATATTCAGAACTGATTTTTTTTTTTAGTATTGACTGGTTTAATCTAAGATATGAACCTTAGAAAGTTTAAAAATTAGAGTGAAAAAATTTATTCCTTATCCTGCCATCAAGTTAGGTATTTCCGCTTGGAATATCTTTTCCAGTCCTTGTCTGTATCCATGGAGATGATACTGTGCCGGAAAGGTGGTCCACCCACATAGCTAGGACATGGTCTGAGGTGTTCTATGGCCAAGATTCAAATGTTGATATTCCTCTTACTAACATGGTGATGTCTACAAGTTACTTAACTGCTATGTGTGTGAATATCCATTACCTCAAAAGATTACCATGAGGATTAAATGAATTAACCTATGGAAAGTGTTTAATGCAATACCAGAAATACTGAATAAATGTTTGCTATTAATAGTGTAACACACTAGTAATTTTGTAGCCCCTTATTTAAACAAGAGGCTAGCTTTCTGAATTACAATTTTTATTGATTAAATATTATGTATGTAAAATTTACCACTGCATTTACCATAGATAGATGAAGCATTTCACTATTGTTAGACATTTAAATAGCTTCTAAGCTTTTACTATTATAAGAAATGCTGTAACAAACACATTTTTACCTTTGTTTCTTCTTTTTTCCAACCAAAGCTATCATACATCCTTATGAGAAATTCTGAGAAATGGGATTCTCTTGATCCATGCTGACAAAGGACTTTTAATACTGTCTAATTTATAGCTCAGTGCCCAGCAGGACATAGTAATCAGTAAATTTCAGTTGTTATCAAATCATTATTACACACCCCAAATCACAGATATCTATATCTGCCATGTAGTGTTTAATATCTTTTAATTAAAATTTCTTAGCATCTTGTTGCAAGCTATTGTAGAGACTGTGGATCTATGTAAATTATCTTCACTTTTTGCCTTTTTGTTAAAAGAGCTTTTTGAAGATGAATTCACAGTCTGTACAATTCATTTGTTGTAAGTATACAATTTGTGGTGTTCAGTGTATTCTCAGAGATGTACAACCATCCCCACACTCTGATTTGAGAACAGTTTTATAACCCCAAGAGAAAACCCATAAGCAACCGCAGTCCCTCACCAGATCACTATTCTCTGGCCTCTGAAATTGAAAGCAATTGACTTTATACCTCCACAGATTTTCCTGTTCTAGAGAATTCATAGAAATGCAATCATACAACATGAAGTCTTCTCATACAGATGGCTAACAAACACACGAAAAGATGCTCAACATCACTCATTATCAGAGAAATGCAAATCAAAACCACTGTGAGGTACCATCTCACGCCAGTCAGAATGGCTGCTATCAAAAAGTCTACAAACAATAAATGCTGGACAGGGTGCAGAGAAAAAGGAATCCTCTTACACTGTTGGTGGGAATGCAAACTAGTACAGCCACTACGGAGATTCCTTAAAAAACTGGAAATAGAACTGCCTTATGATCCAGCAATCCCACTGCTGGGCATACACACCAAGGAAACCAGAATTGAAAGAGACACGTGTACCCCAATGTTCATCACAGCACTGTTTACAATAGCCAGGACATGGAAGCAACCTAGATGTCCATCGGCAGAGGAATGGATAAGAAAGCTGTGGTACATATACACAATGAAGTATTACTCAGCCATTAAAAAGAATACATTTGAATCAGTTCTAATGAGGTGGATGAAACTGCAGCCTACTATACAGAGCGAAGTAAGTCAGAAAGAAAAACACCAATACAGTGTATTAACGCATATATATGGAATTTAGAAAGATGGTAATGATGACCCTATATAAGAGGCAGCAAAAGAGACATAGATATACAGAGCAGACTTTTGTACTCTGTGGGAGAAGACAAGGGTGAGATGATTTGAGAGAATAGCATTGAAACATGTATATTGGGGAGGAGCTAAGATGGTGGAGGAGTAGGACGGGGAGAACACTTTCTCTCCCACAAATTCATTAAAAGAACATTTAAACGCCAAGTAAATTCCACAAAACAACTTCTGAATGCCAGCAGAGGACATCAGGCACCCAGAAAAGCAACCCAAGTCTTCAAAAGGAGGTAGGAAAAAATATAAAAGACAAAAAAAGAGACAAAAGAGGGAGGGACGGAGTTCCGTCCTGGGAAGGGAGTCTTAAAAAGAGAGAAGTTTCCAAACACCAGGAAATCTTCTCACTGCCTAATCTGTGCTGAGCCTTGGAAGCACAGAGGGCAACATAACAGGGAGGAAAAATAAATAAACAATTAAAACCCTCAGATTACGAGCCCTGTGGTAACTCCCCCAGCCAAGAAGCAGCACAGACGCCTGCACACGCCACTAGCAAGCGGGGGCTGGGCAGGGAGGTGCAGCGCGGGCTGCATTGCTTAGAGTAAGGATCTGGCCTGAATACCCCGAGTGCTATCTGAGCGAAATAATTTGGGCTAGCAAACCAGACTGTGGGATATCTACCACGTGAAAAGCCAGCCCTAACCTAGGACACCGCCAGGCCCATGCATGGAACAAAGGACTGAACAGAGATAGCCGGCTGCAGACCATCCCCCTCTGGTGACAGGCAGCCAGAGCTGGAAGGGGACAATCGCAGCCCCAGAGAGACATTATCTATAAAACTGTAAGCAGGCTTCTTTGCTAACTAAGACTTCTTGGGGGTCTGGACGGTCAACATCCGCCTGAGAAGGTGTGCTGGCTGTACACCTAGATAACTGATCAGCAGGGAGGTGATAAGTCGCAGCAATTGCGCTCGCCAAACACCTCATCACCTGAGCTGCTCGGACCTGGGAAGGGCACAAAACACAGGCCCAACCGAGTCTGCGCCTCTGAGGACTACCCGAGTGCCTGAAACCTGAGCGGCTTGGACCCGGGAGGTGCAAGCAGCCCAGGGCCGGCCACGGATGGTTCCCGGCAGAGCAACCTAGAGCCTGAGCAGTGTGGGCAGGGAGGCTACGCGCCGTGAGTGGGGGCAGACCCAGTGTGGCTGAGGCACTGCGAGCACACGCCAGTGTTACTTGTTTGCAGCGTCCCTCCCTCCCCACAGCGTGACTGAACAAGTGAGCCTAAAAAAAAAAAAAAAAGTGTCCTCCACCGTCCCCTCTGTGTCAGGGTGGAAACCAGACACTGAAGAAACCAGCAAACAGAAGCTATAACAGAGGGAACCGCCTTGGAAGCTACAGGCAATAGATTAAAATCCTGTGGTTAGTACCGTCTACATAGGAAGGGGCCTATAGATCTTGAGAAGTATAAGTAGGACCAAGGAACTAGCCGAAAATGAACTGAACCCACAATACCCACAACAAAACCAGAGAAAGTCCTAGATATATTTTTACTATTTTTACGATCATTCTTTCTTTCTTCTTTTTTTTAAATTTAAAAAAAAATTTTAAGTCTATTATTCCTTTAATTTTCACTTTTATAACCTACTATTACTTTGCAAAAAAAAAAAGACCCTATTTTTTAAAAGTAAACTTCATATATATATTTTTTTTATAATTTTTTGACCTTTTTTTTTTTCTTCTTTTCTTTAACATTGTATTTTTGAAATTCCAAACTCTACTCTAGATTTTTAATTTTAGCTTTTTGGTATTTGTTATCAATTTTGTACCTTTTTTTTAAAAACAATTTTTGTGACTTTTTTTTCTCTCTCTTTCTTTCTCTTCTTCTTTTGTATAACATTATATACCTGAAATTCCAAACTCTACTCTAGATTTTTAATTTATGCTTTTTGGTATTTCTTATCAATTTTGTACCTATATTTTCTTTATAATTTTTGTGACTTTGTTTTTGTTTGTTTTTTCTTTTTTCTCTCTTTCTTTTTCTTCTTCTTCTTGTTTTTAACATTGTATTTTTGAAATTCCAAACTTTACTCTAGATTTTTAACTTTTGCTTTTTGGTATTTGTTATCAATTTTATACCTATATTTTCTTTATAATTTTTGTGACTTTGTTTGTTTGTTTTTTTTTTCTCTCTTTCTTTTCCTTCTTCTTTTCTTTAACATTGTATTTTTGAAATTCCAAACTCTACTCTAGACTTTTAATTTTTACTTTTATGTATTTGTTACCAGTTTTGTACCTTTAAGAACCCAATCTTCAGTACCCATTTTTCACTAGGGAACGAGATTACTGGCTTGACTGCTCTTCTCCCTTTGGACTCTCCTTTTTCTCCACCAGGTCGCCTGTGTCTCCTCCCTAACCCCTCTCTACTCTACCCAACTCTGTGAATTTCTGTGTGTTCCAGACGGTGGAGAACACTTAGGGAACTGATTACTGGCTGGATCTGTCTCCCTCCTTTTCATTCCCCCCTTTTGTCCTCCTGGCCACCTCTGTCTCCTTCCTCCTTCTCTTCTCTGTATAACTCCATGAACATCTCTGAGCGGTCAGTTGTGGAGTGCACATAAGGAAGTGATTACTGGCTAGCCCACTCTCTCCTCTGCTGATTCCACCTCATATCATTCAGGTCACCTCTAACTCCCTCCTCCCTCTTCTCTTCTCCATGTAATGCTGTGAACCTCTCTGGGTGACCCTCAAGGTGGAGAAACTTTTCATCTTTAACATAGATGTTTTATCAATGGTGCTGTATAGAAGGAGAAGTTTTGAAACTACTGTAAAAATAAGACTGATAACTGGAAGCAGGAGGCTTAAGTCCAAACCCTGACTCCAGGGAACATTAATTGACAGGAGCTCATCAAACGCCTCCATACCTACACTGAAACCAAGCACCACACAAGGGCCAACAAGTTCCAGGGCAAGACATACCAAACAAATTCTCCAGCAACAAAGGAACACAGCCCTGAGCTGCAAGATACAGGCTGCCCAAAGTCACCCCAAAACCATAGACATCTCATAACTCATTACTGGACACTTCATTGCACTCCAGAGAGCAGAAATACAGCTCCACCCACCAGAACACCGACACAAGCTTCCCTAACCAAGAAACCTTGACAAGCCACCTGTACAAACCCACACACAGTGAGGAAACACCACAATAAAGAGAACTCCACAAACTGCTAGAATACAGAAAGGACACCCCAAACTCAGCAATTTAAACAAGATGAAGAGACAGAGGAATACCCAGCAGATAAAGGAACAGGATAAATGCCCACCAAACCAAACAAAAGAGGAAGAGATAGGGAATCTACCTGATAAAGAATTCCAAATAATGATAGTGAAATTGATCCAAAATCTTGAAATCAAAATGGAATCACAGATAAATAGCCTGGAGACAAGGATTGAGAAGATGCAAGAAAGGTTTAACAAGGACCTAGAAGAAATAAAAAAGGGTCAATATATAATGAATAACGCAATAAATGAAATTAAAAACACTCTGGAGGCAACAAATAGTAGAATAACAGAGGCAGAAGATAGGATTAGTGAATTAGAAGATAGAATGGTAGAAATAAATGAATCAGAGAGGAAAATAGAAAAACGAATTAAAAGAAATGAGGACAATCTCAGAGACCTCCAGGACAATATTAAACACTACAACATTCGAATCATAGGAGTCCCAGAAGAAGAAGACAAAAAGAAAGAGCATGAGAAAATACTTGAGGAGATAATAGTTGAAAACTTCCCTAAAATGGGGAAGGAAATAATCACTCAAGTCCAAGAAACTCAGAGAGTCCCAAACAGGATAAACCCAAGGCAAAACACCCCAAGACACATATTAATCATTAACAAAGATCAAACACAAAGAACAAATATTAAAAGCAGCAAGGGAAAAACAACAAATAACACACAAGGGGATTCCCATAAGGATAACAGCTGATCTTTCAATAGAAACTCTTCAAGCCAGGAGGGAATGGCAAGACATACTTAAAGTGATGAAAGAAAATAACCTACAGCCCAGATTATTGTACCCAGCAAGGATCTCATTCAAATATGAAGGAGAAATCAAAAGCTTTACAGACAAGCAAAAGCTGAGAGAATTCAGTACCACCAAACCAGCTCTCCAACAAATACTAAAGTATATTCTCTAGACAGGAAACACAAAAACGGAGTATAAATTCGAACCCAAAACAATAAAGTAAATGGCAATGGGATCATACTTATCAGTAATTACCTTAAACGTAAATGGGTTGAATGCCCAAACCAAAAGACAAAGATCGGCTGAATGGATACGAAAACAATACCCCTACATATGTTGTCTACAAGAGACCCACCTCAAAACAGGGGACACATATAGACTGAAAGTGAAGGGCTGGAAAAAGACTTTCCATGCAAATAGGGACCAAAAGAAAGCAGGAGTAGCAATACTCATATCAGACAAAATAGACTTTAAAACAAAGTCTGTGAAAAGAGACAAAGACGGTCACTACATAATGATCAAAGGATCAATCCAAGAAGAAGATATAACAATTATAAATATATATGCACCCAACACAGGAGCACCACAATATGTAAGACAAATGCTAACAAGCATGAAAGGGGAAATTAACAATAACACAATAATAGTGGGAGACTTTAATACCCCACTCACACCTATGGATAGATCAAGTAAACAGAAAATTAACAAGGAAACACAAACTTTAAACGATACAATAGACCAGTTAGACCTAATTGATATCTATAGGACATTTCATCCCAAAACAATGAATTTCACCTTTTTCTCAAGCGCACATGGAACCTTCTCCAGGATAGATCACATCCTGGGCCATAAAGCTAGCCTTGGTAAATTCAAAAAAATAGAAATCATTCCAAGCATCTTTTCTGACCACAATGCAGTAAGATTAGATCTCAATTGCAGAAGAAAAACTATTAAAAATTCCAACATATGGAGGCTGAACAACATGCTGCCGAATAACCAACAAATCACAGAAGAAATCAAAAAAGAAATCAAAATTTGCATAGAAATGAATGAAAATGAAAACACAACAACCCAAAACCTGTGGGACACTGTAAAAGCAGTCCTAGGGGAAAGTTCATAGCAATACAGGCATACCTCAAGAAACAAGAAAAAAGTCAAATAAATAACCTAACTCTACACCTAAAGCAACTAGAAAAGGAAGAAATGAAGAACCCCAGGGTTAGTAGAAGGAAAGAAATCTTAAAAATTAGGGCAGAAATAAATGCAAAAGAAACAAAAGAGACCATAGCAAAAATCAACAAAGCCAAAAGCTGGTTCTTTGAAAGGATAAATAAAATTGACAAACCATTAGCCAGACTTATCAAGAAACACAGGGAGAAAAATCAAATCAATAAAATTAGAAATGAAAATGGAGAGATCACAACAGACAACACAGAAATACAAAGGATCATAAGAGACTACTATCAGCAATTGTATGCCAATAAAATGGACAACGTGGAAGAAATGGACAAATTCTTAGAAAAGTACAACTTTCCAAAACTAAACCAGGAAGAAATAGAAAATCTTAACAGACCCATCACAAGCACGGAAATTGAAACTGTAATCAAAAATCTTCCAGCAAACAAAAGCCCAGGTCCAGACGGCTTCACAGCTGAATTCTACTAAAAATTTAGAGAAGAGCTAACACCTATCCTACTCAAACTCTTCCAGAAAATTGCAGAGGAAGGTAAACTTCCAAACTCATTCTATGAGGCCACCATCACCCTAATACCAAAACCTGACAAAGATGCCACACACAAAAAAAGAAAACTACAGGCCAATATCACTGATGAACATAGATGCAAAAATCCTAAACAAAATTCTAGCAATCAGAATCCAACAACACATTAAAAAGATAATACACCATGACCAAATGGGCTTTATCCCAGGGATGCAAGGATTCTTCAATATCCACAAATCAATCAATGTAATACACCACATTAACAAATTGAAAAATAAAAACCATATGATTATCTCAATAGATGCAGAGAAAGCCTTTGACAAAATCCAACATCCATTTATGATAAAGACTCTCCAGAAAGCAGGAATAGAAGGAACATACCTCAACATAATAGAAGCTATATATGACAAACCCACAGCAAACATTATCCTCAATGGTGAAAAATTGAAAGCATTTCCTCAAAAGTCAGGAACAAGACAAGGGTGCCCACTTTTACCATTACTATTCAACATAGTTTTGGAAGTTTTGGCCACAGCAATCAGAGCAGAAAAAGAAATAAAAGGAATCCAAATTGGAAAAGAAGAAGTAAAACTCACTATTTGCAGATGACATGATCCTCTACATAGAAAACCCTAAAGACTCCACCAGAAAATTACTAGAACTAATCAATGATTATAGTAAAGTTGCAGGATATAAAATCAACACACAGAAATCCCTTGCATTCCTATACACTAATAATGAGAAAACGGAAAGAGAAATTAAGGAAACAATTCCATTTACCATTGCAATGGAAAGAATAAAATACTTAGGAATATATCTACCTAAAGAAACTAAAGATCTATATATAGAAAACTATAAAACACTGGTGAAAGAAATCAAAGAGGACACTAATAGATGGAGAAATATACCATGTTCATGGATTGGAAGAATCAATATAGTGAAAATGAGTATACTACCCAAAGCAATCTATATATTCAATGCAATCCCTATCAAGCTACCAATGGTATTCTTCACAGAGCTAGAACAAATAATCTCACAATTTGTATGGAAATACAAAAAACCTCAAATAGCCAAAGCAATCTTGAGA
Organism: Bos grunniens; assembly: GCF_055505025.1. Lineage (NCBI taxonomy): Eukaryota > Metazoa > Chordata > Mammalia > Artiodactyla > Bovidae > Bos > Bos grunniens. Next base: position 59,917,078 of record NC_141178.1, on the reverse strand, counting down.
AAGAAGAATGGAACTGGAGGAATCAACCTGCCTGACTTCAGGCTCTACTACAAAGCCACAGTCATCAAGACAGTATGGTACTGGCACAAAGACAGAAATATAGATCAATGGAACAAAATAGAAAGCCCAGAGATAAATCCACGCACCTATGGACACCTTATCTTTGATAAAGGAGGCAAGAATATACAATGGATTAAAGACAATCTCTTTAACAAGTGGTGCTGGGAAAACTGGTCAACCACTTGTGAAAGAATGAAACTAGAACACTTTCCAACATCATACACAAAAATAAACTCTAAATGGATTAAAGATCTAAACATTAGACCAGAAACTATAAAACTCCTAGAGGAGAACATAGGCAAAACACTCTCCGACATACATCACAGCAGGATCCTCTATGACCACCCCCCAGAATACTGGAAATAAAAGCAAAAATAAAGAAATGGGACCCAATTAAACTTAAAAGCTTCTGCACAACAAAGGAAACTATTAGCAAGGTGAAAAGACAGCCTTCAGAATGGGAGAAAATAATAGCAAATGAAGTAACTGACAAACAACTAATCTCAAATATATACAAGCAACTCCTACAGCTCAACTCCAGAAAAATAAATGACCCAATCAAAAAATGGGCCAAAGAACTGAATAGACATTTCTCCAAAGAAGACATACATATGGCTAACAAACACATGAAAAGATGCTCAACATCACTCATTATCAGAGAAATGCAAATCAAAACCACTATGAGGTACCATTTCACGCCAGTCAGAATGGCTGCGATCCAAAAGTCTACAAGCAATAAATGCTGGAGAGGGTGTGGAGAAAAGGGAACCCTCTTACACTGTTGGTGGGAATGCAAACTAGTACAGCCACTATGGAGAAGAGTGTGGAGATTCCTTAAAAAACTGGAAATAGAACTGCCCTATGATCCAGCAATCCCACTGCTGGGCATATACACTGAGGAAACCAGAAGGGAAAGAGACACATGTACCCCGGTGTTCATCGCAGCACTGTTTATAATAGCCAGGACATGGAAGCAACCTAGATGTCCATCGGCAGATGAATGGATAAGAAAGCTGTGGTACATATACACAATGGAGTATTACTCAGCCATTAAAAAGAATACATTTGAATCAGTTCTAATGAGATGGATGAAACTGGAGCCTATTATACAGAGTGAAGTAAGCCAGAAAGAAAAACACCAATACAGTATACTAACACATATATATGGAATTTAGAAAGATGGTAACAATAACCCTGTATACGGACAGCGAAAGAGACACTGATATATAGAACAGTCTTATGGACTCTGTGGGAGAGGGAGAGGGTGGGAAGATTTGGGAGAATGGCATTGAAACATGTATACTATCATGTATGAAATGAGTCGCTAGTCCAGGTTCGATACTGGATTCTTGGGGCTGGTGCACTGGGACGACCCAGAGGGATGGTATGGAGAGGGACGAGGGAGGAGGGTTCAGGATGGGGAACATATATATACCTGTGGCAGATTCATTTTGATATTTGGCAAAACCAATACAATATTGTAAAGTTTAAAAATAAAATAAAATTAAAAAAAAAGAAACATGTATATTATCATGTGTGAAATAGATCGCCAGTCCAGGTTAGATGCATGAGACAGGGTGCTCAGGGCTGGTGCACTGGAATGACCCTGAGGGATGGGATGGGGAGGGAGGTGGGAGGGAGGGTCAGGATGGGGAACACAGGTATACCCATGGCTGATTCATGTCAATGTATGGCAAAAACCACCACAATATTGTAAAGTAATTAGCTTCCAGTTAAAATTTAAAAAAAAAAACATGAAGTCTTCTGTGTAAGGCATTTAAAAATATGGCATAATATTTTCAAGTTGATCTATATTGTAACAGGTATCATATTTTATGATTAATATTTAATTGTATGGATAGACCACATTTTGTTTAGCCATTCTTCAATTTTGGGCATTTGGGTTGTTTCTGTTTTCAGCTATGAATAAGAATAATTATTATGATTAATGCTGCTATGAACATCCATGCCTTTGTGTGTTACCATTTCTCTTGGGTAGATTTCTAGGAGTAGAATTACCATGTCTAACTCTGTGTTTAACATTTTGAGGAACTGCCAACTGTTTTCCAGGTGGTAAAGCATTTTTTTTAACATTTTTACCAACTATGTCTGAGGGCTCCTATCTCTCTGCCTTCTCGCAGAAATGTGTTATTGTCTGCCTTTAGATCCTCGTCATCCTAGCAGGTATGGAGTGATGTCTCACTGTGGTTTTGATATGCAGCTCTTTAATGACTAATGATGTTAAGCATCTTTTCATGTGCTGGTTGGACATTTGTATATCTTCAGTGGGGAAATATCTATTCAAATTCTTTGCTCCTTTTTTAATTGGATGATTTATCTTTTCACAAACAAATTTAAGAGTTCCTTATATATTCTGGGTATGACTTATCAATGTTTTCTCCCATTTTGTGGGTTGTCTTTAAAGTTTCTCAGTGGAATAAGTTTGAATCTAATGTCCTTTCAATTCCCGCTAAAGGAGTCCCTTTAGTTTCTATTGTAAGGCTGTTTTGCTGGTGATGAATTCTCTCAGCTTTTCTTTATTTGAGAATGTCTCAATTTGCATATAGAATCCTTGGTTGACAATTTTTCTTTTGGCTTTTGAAATGTCATTTTACTGCTTTCTGATGATTTCTGATGGAAGGTCAGCTGCCAAGTTTATTGAGGACCTCTTGTATGTGATGAGCTGTTTTCTTTCGCTGCTTTCAATGTTCTATCATTATTTTTGGTTTTCAGTAGTTTGACAGTGTTGTGTCTGGATGTGCACTGCCTTCCTGTTTGTTTTCGTAGCTTCTGTAGTTGCAGGGTTGCTAGTTTTTAAGTATATTGTGGAACTTGCGAGGAAGAAGTAGGTCAACTTACAGAGGCTTCATTGGTAGATGAATGGATAAAAAAGATGAGGTATGTATATACAATGGAGTATTACTCATCCACAAAAAAGAAAAAATCTGAGTCAGTTCTAGTGAGGTGATGAACTTAGAGCCTGTTGTACAGAGTGGAGTAAGTCAGAGAGAGAAACATATTGGATATTAATGCATATATATGGAATCTAGAAAAATGGTACTGGTGGAACTATTTGCAGGGAAGGAATGGAGACACAGACATAGAGAACAAACTTGTGGACCCAGTGGGGGAAGGAGAGAGTAGGACGACTGGAGAAAGTAGCATTGACGTAGATACACCACTACGTGTAAAACAGATAGCTAGTGGGAAGGTGCTGTATAACACAGGGAGCCCAGCCTGGTGCTTGTGATGACCTCGAGGAGTGGAATGGGGGCAGGGGAAGGAGGCTCAAGAGGAAGGTGATCTATGTATAATTATGGCTGATTTACATGTTTCCCAAGTGGCTCAGCAGTAAAGAATCCTCCTGCAATGCAGGAGATACGGGTTCGATCCCTGGGTCAGGAAGATCTCCTGGAGAAGTGAATGGATATCCACTCCAGTATTCTTGCCTAGGAAATCCCATGGACAGAGGAGCCTGTGGGCTACAGTCCATGTGGTCATAAGAGTCAGACACAACTTAACAACTAAACTATCCCCAAGGTAGAAATCAACACAACATTGAAAATAATTATTCTCCCTTAAAAAGTTTAAAAAAATTACAGTGGACAAACCTTCTGTTCTTACTGAGGTTTAGAGTTTTAATTGAATAAGTGCTCTTTATTCAAGATTGTTGAATCTTGGAATCAATAAGATTGTTGCAAGCCTTTTGTTAGTTTCCACAGTTCTTAGAATTTTTATTTCCAATCATTTTTGCTCTTGATTTATGGAGGAATGAATTTATGGAGGGCTTCAGGATGTCATTCCAGAAGTCATGCTCTTCCCTTTTAACCTTGATCATATTTTGTTCTATTTTATCGAAACTTCTGTTCCTCTCTGAAATCTTCTATTTACAGCTGTGATTTCTATAATCTGCTGAAGATCAGTAAGAATTGGCCCAATGTAAATGTGACTCTGTGCTTATAGTATGTCATGTGACCAAATCTGTGAAATTCAAAAGCTACCAGCCACGTGGTGTTGAAACACTATGTCATTATTGTCAGGACAGTGAGAAATTTCCTCGACTGTAATGTTCTGACCCAATCAGACATCTTGAAGGGGAACTCGATTGTAAGGATGGTATAGAGAGTAGAGAAAGATTCTTCTTTCGAAAAAAGGCTTGCAAAATCAGCAGGGATGGATTTAGAGATTGTCATACTGTGTAAAGTAATTCAGACAGAGAAGGAGAAATATCGTATGACATCCCTTATATGTGGAATCTGAAAAGACATGATACAAATGAACTTACAAAACAGAAAGAGACTCACAGACTTAAAGAACAAATTTATGGCTGCTGGGGGAAGGGACAGTTAGGGAGTTTGGGATGGACATGTATACTCTGCTATACTTAAAATGGATAACCAACAAGGTCCTGCTGTACAGCACATGGAACTCTGATCAGTGTTATGTGGCAGTCTGGGTGGGAGGGGAGTTTGGGGAAGAATGGATACATGAATATGTATGGCTGAGTCTCTCTGCTGTTCACCTGAAATTATCACAACATTGTTAATCGTCTATACTCCTATAAAATAAAATGTTTTTTTAAAAGGCTTGCAAAATAACTAACATCAGGCTTTGCAGCAGTCTGGACAGCTACCCTCTCTAGACTACAGAGTCAGTCCTATAGGAACACCTGAAATGTTGGAGAGCCAGGCGGGAAAAAATGAGACATCTTCAGAAAAATGACGAAGACATAGTCAGAGCAAATTGTCCGTGAGGGCAGAAAGTTGAAAGGGAGCAGGCAGAGAGGTGTTCATAGGCCATAGGGACTGGACCTCATTTAGTTGCTACATCCTGAATGCTATCAGACACAGACAAGACCCTCATGAATATCTGTTGAAAGCATGAAAGTTTAATGAAAAGGACTTGGCTGAAATTTGTTTAATATTTGCTAGCTTCTCTTGGGGCATTCATTGTTAAATTTCTCTTGTGATCATTCTTACCTTGAGGGCATCATAAAAGAATCTCATGTATCTTAAATGCTTATTATTTACTTATAAACCTGTTCAGAGATTTAGCAGAGCTTTTTATTGCATTTTTGCAAATTGAAACACTAAATAGTACTCTCTGTTGTTTGGAAAAAGTTAGTGGCTCAGTCATTCACTCCTAGAAAGCTGTTTCCTGCTCTGGTTTACTACTGTGTCAGCACAATTAATTTTGTAGATGAATAGGTTTAATATTTATTATGAGCTCATGGGGCACTTCCACAATCATTTGAATATCCCTTATGTTCCTAGAATAGAGTGCATAATACATTTTTGCCTTTTAAAAAACAATTTGTTGTTGCTTAGTCGCTAAGTTGTGTCCAACTCTTACGACCCCATGGACTATAGCCCTCCAGGCTCTCTTGTCCATGGGATCTTCCAGGCAAGAATACTGGAGTGGGTTGCCATTTCCTTCTCCAGGGTATCTTCCCGACCAAGGGATTGAACTTGCGTCTCCTGCCTTGGCAGGCAGATTCTTTCCCACTGAGCTACCTAGAAAGCCTCAAAACAATTTAAACCAGCAAAAATTAGAAGGCCTGTATTTGAGTTCCAACTTTGATCTCTACTATCTAGGAAATGTGGACAAATAATGTTTCTAAGTTTTAATTTCCTCCTTTGTAAAAATAGGTACAATAATACCTTATAATGCTATTGTACAGATTGTGAGAGTTCGAAATTAAAGCTCTTCATATAAAGTATAAAACATTCTTGTCTTTATATTCCTGAGACCGATTCTTAAAATCCTGCCCACAAATTGGGGTAGTCTTCCTGATGGAGTGGGATTGAAGATACTTTTTCAGATGAATGAGGGCAGGAAGGCAGCCTGGCAGATGGCTGGTAGGTGGCTCTGCTGGCATGGGGGTCTGTGCAGAAACACGAGTGGGGGCTGGAGTGGGAGGAAGCAGCAGAGGGAGCCAAGACTCAGCTGGCTGGGCTGGCACGAGACCGTGAGTGTGCAGTAGAGCAGGAATGTTTATCTTGGGCCTTTTCAGTGTTTACAGGTTGGATGTCTATGTGGACCTACAAATTATCAGCCATCAGCTAAATGGATGCCAGTGTGTCGTTTTGATTTCAGGACAAGTTTGTATGACTTTTTTCTTTGTATTTTTATCTTCTCTCTTCTTCCCCTGCATCCTTCTTTATCTTCTTCTCCTCCTTGTATTTATGTATTTGTTTGTTGACTTATCTTTTGGTGGACTTGAAACCTGGAGTCTGGTGATATTTCACACTGACTCTGTCGGGCATATGCAGGAATTGCAGTGCTAAGTGGCACCTGGGCTGACACACCTGACCCTCCAGGGGGTGGCGGTTCCTAGGGACCATTTAACTTGATCTTCTTTGTCAGTCACAAAACTTGAAGTCTTTTTGAATGATATCCACATTTCAACTGCCAAATTTTCTTTTTTTATGATAAAAGTACATTTTATTTTTAAACTTAAATTGAAGTTTAATTGGCATACAAAATTATATTTAGATGTACAACGTAGTGATTAAATTTTTGTATACCTTGCGGAATGGTCACCAAAATAAGTCTAGTTACCATCTATCACCTTACAAAGTTAATACAGTACCCCTGACTGTATTTCCTGTGCTGTACATTACATACCCATGGCTTATTTATTTTCTGCCATTTTGTGCCCTTTGACTAACACACTAACATCACTACATTTCTCCCACTCCTTTGCCTCTAATAACCATGAATCCATGTCCTTGGCAGTGAAAGTACCAACCACCGAATTTTCACATGTGAATTTTCACGAGAAAATCCGGCAGTGTCGCTCTGCTTAAGTACAGAATTAAGTTCAGAAAACAAAATCCAGTACAGAATAAATTACAGAAAGGAGTTAATCACTTTTCAAAGGGAATACATTTTCTCAGAATGGCTACTTATTCAGCAAAAAGATTATTGGCTGCAGGTAGTAATCAATTTTTACATATCGGAGGAATGCCAGAAAAGAATGATGTGGCCCTCTCCTTAAGAAGTCAGAAACCCTTCTGGGGAGAAAAGAAACAAGGTGTTTGCTGAGGTCTGCTCTTAGACAGACATTATATGTTTGGTACAGTTGAGACACAAGAGGACAAAACCTTTCTGTAGCCTTTCTCTGTGACCTGGTAAAATGATATCTTTTCAAAACCAGCACCTCCATTTGCAGTCCTCATCACGTTCTCCTCTGTCTTTTTTTTTTTTAATTTAAATTTATTTATTTTAATTGGAGGCTAGTTACTTCACAATATTGTATTGGTTTTGCCATACATCAACATGAATCCGCCACGGGTGTACATGTGTTCCCCATCCTGAATCCCCCTCACACCTCCCTCCCCGTACCATCCCTCTGGGTCATCCCAGTGCACCAGCCCCAAGCATCCTGTATCCTGCCTTGAACCTGGACTGGTGATTCATTTCTTATATGATATTATACATGTTTCAATGCCATTCTCCCAAATCATCCCACCCTTCCCTCTCCCACAGAGTCCAAAAGACTGTTCTATACATCTGTGTCTCTTTTGCTGTCTCACACACAGGGTTATCATTACCATCTTTCTAACTTCCATATATATGCGTTAGTATACTGTATTGGTGTTTTTCTTTCTGGTGTGTCTCATCAGCTGTCCTTATCTTCTTTCTTGCCTTTCCTGTTCCCTTGTCCTACTCTTCAGTGACAGACCTTTCCCCTCCTCCTCTTGGCAAAACCTTTTGAAATGCTAACTTACCTTTGTTGCTTTAAATCTCTGTCCTAACTCTGCAGTTTGAGATTTTCTCTTATCACTTTATTGCAGCCATGTTTTCTAGGATCAGCAGTGAATGTCTCCAGGACTTGTGATCCTGAGTTGCTGGTCAAAGAATTATGATAGATGTGGGTCCTGAGATCAGATCTCTTAGATTCAGATTCAAGCTGCGTGACTAGCTGTGTATTTGTGAGCAGTTATTTAATACTTTATGCTGTAAAATGGGCAAAAATAATTGCAACTAAGTGAGTTATGAATATTATGTGGAATATATAAATTGATGTAAAATGCATAGGGGAGGGCTGAGAAAGCACACAGAAATTTAAAAGTATTTTTATTGCATTTGGAAAGCAAATGAATGAGAGAGTTTCAAGAAAGAATAGGTGACTGTTACGGGAAAATCCCCTCAAAGATGTTGACAACTTGACCCTTGGTATCTGTGAATGTGACCTCATTGAGAAGTAGAGCCTTTACAGATGTCATAAAGATGAAAATTAACAAGAGGTCACACTTGTTAGAACCTGTAGAACAGGTGCTTGATCCAGTATGCCAGGTATCCTGATGAGCAGACGAGAGACACATGGGGAGATGCCTGTGGTGACAGAAACTGGGGGGAGGCTGTGAGCCAAGGACACAGAGAGTAGTGGCTGCGACCAGAGCTGGAAAGAGGCAGGAGGACTCTATCCAGAGTGTCAGAGGGAGCACGCCCCTGCCAACACCTGGATTCAGGCTTCCAGCCTCCACAACGGCACGTGAATGTGTTTCTGCAGTTTTCAGCCTCCCAGTCGGTGGTGCTATGCAGTGGGAGCCCCGGGAAAATGAAACAGCCATCAGCAATCAGAGGCTTTACAGAAATGGGGGATGAACGTGAAAAGACAGTGGATGGATCTGCCAACACTGAGTCTGTTGCCAAGAGAGCTGATGGGGAATTAAAGAGTCTGTCAGGGTGTGAAGAGAAATGGTGGCTCTAGACACGGAGCCTTCATCTTATGTTTACGAGTTGAAAGGAGAAACTGGAGATTAGACACAGAACACAGCGGGGTAAAGAGTATAATATCATATATGAAACGAGTTGCCAGTCCAGGTTTGATGCACGATACTGGATGCTTGGGGCTGGTGCACTGGGACGACCCAGAGGGATGGTATGGGGAGGGAGGAGGGAGGAGGGTTCAGAATGGGAAACACGTGTATACCTGTGGCGGATTCATTTTGATATATGGCAAAACCAATACAATATTGTAAAGTTAAAAAATAAAATAAAATTAAAAAAAAAAAGAGTGGGACTTCGACAGAAAAAGAAGAAAAATTGTCCATTTTTGAGCAGAAGGAGAAACTGAGAGGATAGGAGAGACATTTTTTTCCCATCCAGTTGCTGAAGAGAGCAGGCGTAAGTGTTGAAGTCAGACCCCTTGAAAGACAGGGACCCACTGGCTTAACTACCATGAAAACACAGTTGGAAGAATAAGTTCCATGTAGGAGGAGGGCACTTCTTTTGCAGCATTAAGACTCAAAATTGGGAGAAGAAATAGATGTAATGACAAATGTTAAGATGGGAATAAAGTATAATTAGTTTGGCTACAACACTTGTTTTGAAAATGTGAATTTGTTCCAACATGATTGATATATTAGGGAACAATTTGAGCATAACTGGAATTTTCCATGTGCTTATTATGCACCAGACATTCACAGAAAACGCTAGATGAACACAGAAAAGTCCACCCAGCTGGCCCGGGTCACACACAAACACACGCACTCATACACACACATCTTGAACATCTACCACTGTATCAGTTCACTAGTGTTTTAAGTCACATCTGTCTGTGTCTGGTGTTAAAAATTTCCTTCCCATTTCTGATAACCCTCCTTCCACCACTTGACTGTAAATCACAAGCTGCAGTTCTTCCACACAAGTAAATCTCATGTCTTCACAATATAAAATGAAATATTTATTGTAGTACTTATGCATTTCTTAAGCATTAACATGTATAACACTTACTAAAATTTTGATTAGGTTCTTATCCTTTCTTTTTTTTTTGAAAAGGAAATGGCAACCCTCTCCAATATTCTTGCCTGAGAAATCCCATGGACAGAGGAGCCTGGCAGGCTACGGTCCATGGGGTCACGAAAGAGTCAGACACGATTGAGCAACTAAACAACAACATATTTTGGGCTTCCCAGGTTGCTTAGTGGTAAAGAATCCTCCCACCAATGCAGGAGATGTGGGTTCTATCCCTGGGTCGGGAAGATCCCCTGGAGGAAGAAATGGCAATCCACTCCAGTGGGTCCTGGAGAATCCCCTGGACAGTGGAGCCTGGTGGGCTACAGTCCATGGAGTTGCAAAGTCAGACACGATTGAGCATACACACATGCATGCTTCTTCTCTGACAATATTAAACAGGAGCTGCGGCATTTTTCAATTCAGTTCATTTCAGTTCAGTCACTCAGTCGTGTCTGTCTCTTTGCAACCCCATGAATTGCAGCACGCCAGGCCTCTCTATCCATCACCAACTCCCGGAATTCACCCAGACTCACATCCATTGAGTCAGTGATGCCATCCAGCCATCTCATCCTCTGTCGTCCCCTTCTCCTCCTGCCCCCAATCCCTCCCAGCATCAGAGTCTTTTCCAATGAGTCAACTCTTCACATGAGGTGGCCAAAGTATTGGAGTTTCAGCTTTAGAATCATTCCTTCCAAAGAATACCCAGGACTGATCTCCTTTAGAATGGACTGGTTGGATCTCCATTTCTACTATGACTTAATTTAGATGAAACCAACCTTTAAGTATAAGACAATTTACTTTTAAACTTATAAGCAGACCATTTAATCATAATGACCCATGGGAAGTATTAGACATTTTAGAATATAGGCTTTTAAATGAGAAAAAATAAACAAAATGAGAAATACCTTCACATACCAATTTGGAGTTGGGAGAGGACAAAAATCCCTTTCAAACTTAGGAAATATAGGACAAAACCCAAATAAAACATTTCACACAGTTTCTCAAAAAGCATTTTAGGAAGACCAAATTGTTTCTTCTTTCTAAAGACAGGGTCTTCAAAGGATATTATATATGTAAATGGTTCAGCAAATACTTATAGAGTTGCTATACATACATACATACACTGTGTATGGAGCTTCCCAGGTGGCTAGTGGTAAAGAACCCACTTGTCAATGCAGGAGACCTAAGAGACACGGTTTGATCCCTGGGTTGAGAAGATCTCCTGGAGGAGAAAATGGCAACCCATTCCAGTATTTTGCCTGGGAAATCCCATGGACAGAGGAGCCTGGTGGGCTATAGTCCACAGGGTCACAAAGAGTCAGACATGGCTGATCGACTAAGCACACACATACACACCATGTACGTAACATAGACAATTATATATACACAATCTTGTATTATATACATGATATTTTTGATACTGTGCTAAGGAACAGAACAGAACCTCTGAAAGGAACAGAACTATAAGTAAGAAACATTCCACTGAAGAGAAAGGACATTTACACATGAAGCAGGTAAGAAGCCAAAAACGTCATGAGTTAGTGCCATATTAAGCGGTATAGATAAAATGTGCTTTAGGTGCTCCGTGCAAGGCTTCACAGCTCTCTCCTGGGACTGGCTAAAGCGAAATCTCTTACAGCTGCTGATGCGTGGACCTTTCTGCAGGGATCAGGGTGGCTGGAAGTGTCTTCCTACAAGAGCAGGGAGTTTCCTAACCTCGGGGGATAAAAGAACTCCGCTTCTCTTTAGATTCACAGCTCAGTTTTCTCTGTGCTTCTCTGTGCTCCCAAAACATAAAGTTATCAACATCAGACTCAGCCACAGTTATCCTTATGCTGAGCAGACCCTACATTTCCTGTAACATTCCAGACAGCCTGAACTACAAAACATTATTTTTTAAAAATCTCACTGAAAACTTTGATTTATTTTTTATTTTTTGACGAATTTTTAGTATAATCAGAGTTCAGTTTTTATATTAATTTTCATAGACTTTGAAGGTCTATTTAATACATGGATTAGACTTTACCTATTACGCTCCTATCTGTCTTATGAAGAGGATCAGAGAGACATGTGGGCAAAATTTTGAAACTATTGTTAAGATGATGAGATATGGGTGGACACAGGAAAAGTGATGTGTGTGTGTTGTGTGTGCTCAGTCGGTTCAGTTGTTGCCTGACTCTTTGTGGCTCCATGGACCCTAGCCCACCAGGCCTCTCTGTCCATGGGATTCCCCAGGCCAGAATACTGAAGCAGGTTGCCTTTTTCTACTCCAGGGCATCTTCCTGACCCAAGGATTGAAACTGCGTTTCCTATTAGGCAGGTGTGTTCTTTACCACTAATGCCACCTGGGAAGCCCAAGATGATGAATACTACCCAGCAATGCTGGGGTTTATGAGGGGTCTCCTAAAGACTGTGAATATTATTTCTGGCTCTAGTAACAGCTAATGGATATTATATGACTATGAGGACTTGCCTAAGAAAACTAAGTCTCAGAAAAAATGTGTGACAAATAATGGAATTACACAGTCTCATCCCCAAATGCTATTTAGGAAAGAATGTTGTTGAATACATTTTTAAAGAGGTTTGCTTATTTTATTAAGGACCAAGGTATGTTTCCATACAACATTGTGAAATGATTTCCAGAATATATCATATGGTGAAAAAAGTGTAAAAAACATGCATTTTGCCATTTATTTAAGAAAAAGAATGTGTGTGAATATATATATATATAGTGAAACTTTCACTATATATATATACTGAAGGTTGCTCAGTCATGTCTGACTCTTTGTGACACCATGGACTGTAGCCTGCCAGGCTCTTCTCTCCATGGAATTCTCCAGGCAGGAATACTGGAGTGGGTTGCCATGCCCTCCTCAGGGGATCTTCCCAAGCCAGGGATTGAACCCAGGTCTCCTGTATTGCAAGCGATTCTTTACCGTCTGAGCCACCAGGGAAGCCTACATATATATATACACACACACATATATTCCTGGAGTAGGAAATAGCAACCAACTCCAGTATTCTTGCCTGAAAAATCCTAAAAACAAAGGAGCCCAGCTGGCTACAGTCTAAAGCATTGCAAAGAGTGGGACATGACTGAGTGACTATGCATGCACAGACATATATGCACACATGTACATATTCTTAAGTTAAAAGTAATCCTTTGAAGAATTCTCTGGTGGCTTAGTTGTAAAGACCCTGCCTGCCAATGCAGGAGATGCAAGTTCCAACCCTGGGTTTGGAAGATCCCCTGGAGAAGGAAATAGCAACCTACTCCAGTATTCTTGCCCGGAAAATCCCATGGACAGAGGAACATAGTGGGCTACCGTCCACTGGGTTGCAAAGAGTCAGACATGACTTAGCGACTAAACAGCAACAACAACAATCCTTTGAAAGAGAAATTATAAGATAATGACTACACATGTGGGATGGAGGCCATAGGTCAGAGGAGTCTAGAAAAGAAACTATACTTACATTTTATGTATTGACAATTAAAAGCATTTAATTAAGAAATAATTCCTAAAAGTGAAAAAAAAAATAAATGAACCTCTGTGTCTACATGGGTTTCCCAGGTGACTCTAGTGGCAAAGAACTCACCTGCCAATGCAGGTAGACATAAGAGATGCAGGTTCAATCCCTGGGTCAGGAAGATACCATGGAGGAAGGCATGGCAACCCACTCCAGTGTTCTTGCCTGGAGAATCCCATGGACAGAGGAGCCTGGCGGGCTACAGTCCATGGGCTTGCAAAGAGTTAGACACAACTGAAGCAACTTAACACGCACATGTGTCTACACAGTGTAACCGCACAGTGAGCGACCATCCCCAGTGACTTTAAAACCTGGAGGGGTATGAAATACTCCTTTAGTAGATGGTGGTTTCGATGCTGATCATCTGAATCTGTGGCATGTGTCACATGGAGAGCCTGTACGTGATTGTGCGGCAGGTTCTGTGCGTCACATGGGGAGGTTGTATGTGATCGTGGGGGAGGTTCTGTGCGTCACATGGGGAGGTTGTATGTGATCATGGGGGAGGTTCTGTGTGTCACATGGGGAGGTTGTATGTGATCGTGGGGGAGGTTCTGTGTGTCACATGGAGAGGCTGTATGTGATTGTGGGGGAGGTTCTGTGTGTCACATGGGGAGGTTGTATGTGATCGTGGGGGAGGTTCTGCATGTGTGTGGTGCAGCAGGAGTATGGGAAACCTATGTTCTACCCTTCAATTTCTGTGAACCTTAAAATGCTCTGAAAAAAATGCAGTCTTAAAAGAAAAAAAGGAAAACCAAGGAAAGAAAAAAAAACCCAGTGACACCTTTCATGCTCATGAGTTGAGTCATCTGATGCTGGATGGCTTTACCTGTGAATCTCTGTCAAGTGAACCGAACTTGTTTTAAAAGTCACTGCGTTTATACAACTGGAAACCACAAGCAACCTGGTCGGACCCTCAGTGCAGTGTTAGTACATTAGTTTTGACGTCGCTGGCGATGATACCAGGTGCGTGCTTATGTACTGGAAATGGTTTTCATTTCCCTAGATTTTTTTTCATGTCTGCAGGTGCCACAGAAAGCAGATGAATACTGTCAGTGATTTCTAGACTGTTAGAAGACCAGCCGTTACATCGGGCACCTGCGACTTTGTGTAAGATGGATCCTACGTTCCCTCAAAAAGTGTTTCTCGAAAGCTCCAGGATACACAAGTGCTAAAAGGCAAACATGAAGTATTCCGAGTGGAGACCACTCTGTTCTTGTATAAATGGTTGTGTTTAATATTAAGATTGAAGAAAGTAGTGAATGTATTTTGTTTTATTTTTCTTAACATTGCTTCAACTGGAGAGTTTAAAGATGGACATCTTCTTGATGTGAAATCATAGACATTTATGTCAGGTGTGGCTGGTTAAAAACTACTAAAACCCATCTCTCTTTACAAGATTTTCTTGGCTGATATGTGGAACTGGAAATGGAACTGCTTTTTTGGCAAGCAGCATGGCTCTGGCTTTTAGGTTTAAAATTTCAAACACAGTTCTCATTTGTCACCCCCGTTGTTTGTTTCATGAACACAATTCCTAAATTTCTACATCTTGTGATATGTGAACATATGTGCTCTAAGAGCTCATGACTTATATAATCAGGCTGACACTTGATTGGCTAATAGTTTCGAGGATGTAGTTAGAATATGAGCCATCATAGATAGATAAGGATGGGCTCATATGGTCTCCTTCCATTTCCTTCCCTGTATTTATACTAAAAATATTCCTTGTTTTAAAAAAGTGTTGCCAGTTATTGGTGACGAAGAGTATTTAGTTTCTCAAGGGGAGATGGAGAGTTCTCCCTCTCACACTGTTTTAAGGCTACCGAATGCTGGTTATATGGACCCCTCCAAAAAACTGGGATGCATCTTTATGTTACCTTTGTCTTTGAAGTCTGCTTTGCCACAAAGTTAGGTTTGTGAGAGAAAACTGAACCAAAGAAGCAGGTTCTCAATGGCAGAGATGTCTCATTCTTGTTTGCATGATAGAGTCTCATAATGAATACTTATTGATTACCTGAAAAGGGCCAGGTTTGTGTGACATATTCTACACGTGACATTTAAATTTTCTCCACCAGATAGGATGCAGGCTAAAAAATAACAGGTAGCTTGGAGAGAGCAATCAACTCACCCCATTGTGAGTCTAGGTCTGCAAACTCTATCAGCCTCTCACTGTTTCACATTGCCCATAAGGTTAGAGACTGATGTATTCCAACAGGTCTCCAAGAACAGGGCAGGGGGTATCACTCATCCTTCAAAGAGAAAATGCTTCTAAAACGGGAATAATATTTTCCTCCTTTTATTTGGAGGTAATCATGGTAGTTACTGGTTAGAGATGTCCCTTGTTAAAATGTGCCACAACCTAGAGCATCCATTCACTCCTTCCACTGCAGGAGTATAAACCATAATGTACTGAATGTGCTTTAAGTCATGGAGATGTAGTATGCCCTGTGGTGACTGTACGTGATAATATATTGTGTATTTCAAAGTTGCTAAGGGAATAAATTTTACACATTTTCAGCACAGGTGGAAGGATGAGGGGAAGGGACAGTTAGGGAGCTTGGGATGGACATGTACACACTGCTCTTTTTAAAATGGATAACCAACAAGGACCTACTGTATAGCACAGGGAACTCTGCTTAATGTTTTGTGGCAGCCTGAATGAGACAGGGGTATGGAGGAGGATGGACACGGAGTCCCTTCACTCTTCACCTGAAGTTCTCACAACATTGTTAACTGGCTATACCCCAATACAAAATAAAAAGTTTAAAAATATAAAAATGCAATAAAATAATCATCATGGTGCAACTTTGTAAGGGCCTTGTTATGAGTTAGAATAAAGGAAATCCATTTTATCTAAAAAAAAAATATATTGTTCTCTCTGCTCAGTGTTATGTGGCAGCCAGATGGGAGGGGAGTTTGGGAGAGAATGGATACATGTGTAGGTATGACTCAGTCCCTTTGCTGTCCACTCGAAATTATCCCAACATTGTTAATCAGCTCTACCCCAATACAAAATGAAAAATTTTTTTAAATATTTTCAAAACAAGAAGAAAATCTGTAATTATGTATGGTGATAAACACTAGACTTATTATGTTGATCATTTTGCAATATATGCAAATATGAAATCATTATGTTGTACACCTGAAACATGTTATATGTTAATTATACCTCAGTTAAAAAAAAATTAACCATCACAGCCCTGAAACTTCTTCATCAACCAAATGAAGAGGAGGTTATAGAATATGAAATTCACTGAGATATAATAAAACTCTCTTCTCCCAGAATCAGGAATAGCCAAAATTTGGCCACTTGGTGATCCCTCAGTAAACTGAGGCCTACTGCATGGAGATTATGCTGTCCCACTAACTAGGCTGACCACCTCCCACTCCACAGCTGTCCACAAGGTGGTCTTAGGATGCTTGGTGTGAATGGTCGGAGATGGTCTTGCTTCTAGGTCTTTCCCAGGATCCCTCAGCTGCGTCCTCCACATTCTGCCCAGATTTGACATCAGCCTAACTTTTGGCTGGTTTCAATTTAATACTGAAATCCATAACTTGAGGGAGGGTCAGAAACCTAATCTTCTGAGATCACTTGGTTATGTCATGGATTAAGATGCCTGGTTGGCCATTATAGATCCTGTTTCCAGCTTTAATAACTCTTCTTAATAAATCTATGAGATATGAGCAGGTCTCTCTTTTCTATTCTGTATCTTACTGGGATTCACTCTTTTACCATTTCTTTCTTAAAACTCTTTCTCCTGCATGGGTGTACCCCATGGGACTTGGGAGGGTCTGGTGCACACACCCTGACATACATTTACTCATCTCTCTGAAACTCCATCCTATGTTGCTTGGAGCCCACGTTGGCCACACTGCGTTCATCTAGATCAACTTCACAGAGTCCACCAAAGCTTCCAGTCCTTTCTGTGCCAGTATTATCTGTCCCATCACATAAATAATTAATACATTTCATTTTATAATGCTAATGAAGATGAGCTCTCCAGGAAGCCAAAGGCTCGAGTTCCAGCAAATGTTTGGATAGTTTTTAATTTATCCAAGGGATTTCACTTGGCCCTTCAACCTTCTTTACTTAAGATCTTACCCATATCTTCCTGTCTTTGTTTCTGAACTCTGGGCAATAACATTTGCTTCCTTCATGGCCTTTCCTAGGAAAGAACGTGGGTCTATATAAGGTCTAATTTGTTGTTGTTAACTTGGAGAACTTTCTGAAGTTTTGACCTAAGTACGGCTGGTTAATAGGTTTCCCAGGTGGCACTAGTGGTAAAGAACCCGCCTGACAATGCAGGAGACATAAGAGATGTGGGTTTGATCCCTGGGTGGGGAAGATCCCCTGGAGGAGGGCGTGGCAAACCCACTGCGGTATTCTTGCCTGGAAAATCCCATAGACAGAGGATCCTGGAAGGCTATGGTCTATATGGTTGCAAAGAGTTGAACACGACTGATGCAACTTAGAGTGTGTGCACGCACACACACAGACACACACACACATGGCTTGCTAATACCTTATGCGATCATAAATAAACAACACCTCTTCTTATGCATACATTCTCATTCTTCATTCTGCAATGCAAAACTTTGATCACAATCAGTGGGAGTTATATAGATTCTTCCAAAGAGGACTAATTCTCACGGGACATCAACATAACCCGCTGAGATAGTTCCAGCAGCAGGGGTTCAGGGAAAGAGATGAAGTCTGGGGCTGCATTTGAATGATGTCAAAGACAGATTCATGCAGTCTGTAAGTAGTTGCTGACTGTGTTGTTCATAAAGACCTTAAATTCAAGCATACTCTCTGTGTTTATTTCAACCTTATGCCAGAAAGACATGCTGTATAAAAGATGACTGTTTCTTTCACAGCCATTGTGTTGTAAAAGAAATAAAAATCTATTTTGTTTGTTGGCTATGCTGGGGGAAAAACAGCCCTCTCTCCTAGAGCAAATTGTGCAACCTGCTTTGATGCTGAGAACTGCATGCCTGACATTTGCAGTGACATTTGTGGTGGTTAGGTGGATGTTGGAATTAAGTAGCAGCTTCAGCTCGATTACTTCAGGCGGGAATAAGACAGTCACTCGTGATATGTGGTGAGAGTGAGAGCATTTCCCCCTTCTTGAAGTGTGAAAGGGAACAATGAACCGCGCTTGACAGTGTTTCAAGTTGGCAAACGCTCGCATTTTAATAAGTCCACACTGCTGAGAGCTTGATGTAAGAGCTCATCTGAAAGTGAAATCAGCTAGTGAAAACTGAGACCAGTGGCCACTATTGCCATCCTTAGCAGAGTGTGCACGCGAATTTGAAGCACACGTATATGAGTGACCTCTCAAAAGAACGCACATGTCTGGCCATATGCTCTAGTGAATGCCATGGAAATCCCTGCCACGGTTTTCAGAAAGAAATAAACATAATTTATATTTGGCACCAGCATGAACTTGTAATTATCCTGGGATAATGAGTTGCCAGTCCAAGTTCAACGCACGATACTGGATGCTTGGGGCTGGTGCACTGGGATGACCCAGAGGGATGGTATGGGGAGGGAGGAGGGAGCAGGGTTCAGGATGGGGAACACGTGTATACCTGTGGCGGATTCATGTTGATATATGGCAAAACCAATACAATATTGTAAAGTTAAAAATAAAATAAAATATATATATAAAAAATATTCAGCCATATTTTAAAATTGCTTGCATGCTGGGGGATGCTGTTTTCCATAAAGCAGTCAGTGAGAGGAGATGGGAACTGAAGTGACTAGGGCTCAGTGGGAGAAGGAGAGGGTGGGATAATTTGAGAGAGTAGCATTGAAACATGTACATTACCATATGTAAAATAGATAGCCAGTGGGAGTTTGATGTGTGATGCATGGCACGCAAAGCCAGTGCTCTATCTATGACAACCTGAAGGGATGAGTTGGGGAGGGAGGTAGGAGTG
The DNA here is from genome assembly GCF_055505025.1 of Bos grunniens. NCBI lineage: Eukaryota > Metazoa > Chordata > Mammalia > Artiodactyla > Bovidae > Bos > Bos grunniens. The sequence continues at coordinate 59,897,803 of NC_141178.1, read as the reverse complement.
GGGGTTCAGGAGGGAAAGGACATATATATGTCTATTCTGATTCATGTTGCTGTATGGCAGAAACCATCACAATATTGTAGAGTACTTATCCTCCAGTTAAAAATGTTAAAAAGAAAAAAAAGATTTCTTTTTTTTTTAAATTTTATTTTATTTTTAAACTTTACATAATTGTATTAGTTTTGCCAAATATCAAAATGAATCCACCAAGAGGAGTGTTTTCTGAACATTTGTGTTACTGAATCCTATTTGCTTATTTGAGGACAGTTTTGCCCTTAAATCTACTGATCTACTAATCTACTAAGGGTTTTAAGTGCCCTTAAAGCCACTGATCACTTTTTAAATAGATTTCTAAAAGTTCCACCATTCTATCTTTTGCCTTTTGCCATTATTTATTCATATTATTAGGGCTTTCCAGGTATCTCAGTGGTTAAGAATCTGCCAATGTAGGAGACACTAGTTCAATGGCTGGGTTGGGAAGATTCCCTGGAGGAGGAAATGGCAACCCATTCCAAGTATTCTTGCCTGGGAAATCCCATGGACAGAGGAGCCTGGTGGTCTACAGTCCATGAAGTCTCAAAGAGTCAGACATGACTGAGCAGCTGAGCACAATATTATTATTAAATTTGATTGTCCAAGTGTTGTTTCTGAGAAAACTCAAATCCCCTTCAAAGTTACGAAGCCTCTTAAAGCTAACCATATATTGAATTATTTTTTTTCCTGTTGGAAAACAATTGGAAATAAATTGCCTGTTAACTATTGTTCCCAAGTAAATCCCACCAAGATCCCTGTGTTCCTTTCTCAGAAGGATAAATTTTGCATTATTGCAACAAATGACACATGTAATGCCTGCACTGTTGCTGTGGAAATCCCTGTGCAGACACTGAGCTGGTTACTGCTTAATGTTGCTCCAGGAGAGAGGAGAGGGACCCGTCCAATGTGATGTGGAAGATTCACACTGCGTGTCAGCACTGCCAGTCTCAGAGAAGGATCTGGAAGGTGCTCCCGACCCAGCTTTAAAGCAGGACCTGTTATCCACTTCCAGTGGTCAGTGTATTAAAAAGTAGGTCCATATAGTCAAAGCTATAATTTTTTTCCAGTAGTCATGTATGGATGTGAGCAATGAACTATAAAGAAGGCTGAGTGCCAAAGCATTGATTCTTTCATACTGTGGTGCTGGAGAAGACTCTTGAGAGTTCCTTGGACAACAAGAAGACCAAACCAGTCAATCCTAAAGGATATCAACCCTGAATATTCATTAGGACTGATGCTGCAGCTGAAGCACCAGTACTTTGGCCACCTGATGCAAAGAGCTGACTCATTGGAAAAGATCCTGACGCTGGGAAAGATTGAGGGCAGGAGAAGGGGACAACGGAGGATGAGATGGTTGGATGTCATCATAGACTCAATGGACATGAGTTTGAGCAAACTTTGGGAAATGGTGAAGGACAGGAAAGCCTGACATGTTGCAATCCATGGGGTCCCAAAGAGTCAGACATGACTGAGTGACTGAACAACAACAACCCAGTGGTAAGGGGTTCATATTTGTGCGGAAGCATGGAAAAAGGATAAAAACGCACATGTGAAAGGACAAACCCAGATGGTGGTCTGTCCACGTGGACTGTTATAGCAAAGTTCCCCAGACTCAGACTGGGCGGCTTATGAACCACAGCAGTTAACATCTCATGGTTCTGAAGGTAGGAAGCCTGAGACAAGGAAGAGACAAGGGCACAAGTATGGCCAGAATTTGCAGAGTCCTCTTCCAGGTTGCTGGCTGCCAGCTTCCCACTGTATCCTTGTGATCCCAAAGAGGACGAGAAAGCTCTGTGGGTTGTCGTCTATAAGAGTACTAATCCTGCTCATGGTCCTCTACACTCATGACCCTGTGACCTCCCACTGTCTCCTCAGTGACCTTACACTGGAGGGGTAGGGTTACAACACGCAAACTGGGGGATGTACAGTGCTCGTCCTTGAATGCTCCAAAGTATGATTTTGTGTGGAGGCTGAAGGAAGAGTAGAATAAACCCTGCAGAATGGTCTCTAGGTCCCTTGCTACCATGAGATGCCCTCCTCCTTGCTTATTTATGTGTTTAAAAATTATTTTTGGCTATGCCAGTTCTTTGTTGCAGCAAGTGCTCTTTCTCTGGTTGTGACATGTCGGGTCTTAGTTCCCCAACCAGGCATGGAACCTGTGTCCCCGGTATCACAAGGCAGATTCTTAACCGCTGGACTACCAGGGAAGTCCCCTCTTTGCTTATTTTAAAAGAGCCACAGTGAGGCCAGACCAAGAGTGAGAGAAGCCCCTGACTGTAACGGCCTGTCCTGTGAGGGTCAGTGCATTTTGCTTTGTGTGATGTGGAGCTTTTCTTATAACTCCTGCTTCTTCCACCTAAGCCAGCCTTGTCCTTATTATAGCGCTCCCTGCACCCCGCTGCCAGCATCATTTCCAAACCCACCTTCAGCATAGTCTCATTAACACTATCTGTAATTTTAATAATAAAACATGACATTCCTTAAACCCTAGATGTGCTTAAGTCAACACGTTGTTTCTCTCCACAGCTCCCTGAGTTGTGCGTTCCTTCGGAGACGGGGTGGCCTATCTCACACGTACTGTTGCTTCCTCAGTCCTCAGCTCTTGCCAGATTCAAGTCCTCAAATATCTGTGATGCGGGTACATTTGAGAGTGATAGTGAGTGTAAACACACTGTTCAAACTTTAGATTTATTTTTATTGGTAGAATCCACAGATTCAAAAATTTGGGGTGGGGAACACTGAGGTTTCCATTTTCATTGATTCCAGTTTATGGCTTGATCTTGCTGTCTATGAAGGAGCCCAGGATTGTATGTGCTTAGTGGTTCAGTCATGTCTGTCTCTGCAATGCCATGGACTTAGCCCACCAGGCTCCTCTGTCCCTGGGATTCTCCAGGCAAGAATACTGGAGTGGGTTGCCATGCCCTCTTCCAGGGAATCTTTCTGACTCAGGGATCAAACCCAGGTCTCCTGCATTGCAAGTGGATTCTTTACAGTCTGCTGCTGCCGCTGCTGCTAAGTTGCTTCAGTCATGTCCAACTCTGTGCAACCCCATAGAGCCACCGGGAATTGTATGGGAAAGTCCAAAAGGGATACCCACCGACAATCTTCTTCCTTTCATCATGGTATCCAGTGAGGTTCTGCTTCTGCTATTTCTCACCAAAGATCTGACCTGGAGCCTTGCGGAAGGAGCTCAGTTATAATTGAATCAAAGCATTTTATATGAAAATATTACTTGCAGAGTCAGTTTCAGAAACAGTTTTTATCCTTTTTATCCTATTCTCTAAAACTGGTCTGTAAATTACAGAGTGAGCACAATTATGTGAGAGAAAGACCAAGAAACTTACAGACCTCATCAACCACAAGAAACATGGGAATTTACCAGATTCTTATTTCCTTATGAAATGCACATATTGGCTCCAGTCATATGATAACACACAGATTAATGTTCAAAACATCTCAGGCCTGGCTTCTCAGTAAACACCTACAAGGTTATTTAAGTCTTTACTTCCATTTGTTTTCCTTTGTTTCATAAATACATGTTAATTTTGTGCTTTAAGCATAAGAGTAGATTGTAGAATATTTTACATAAGTCCAATTCTTTATCTCTCCTTCCCTCCCTCCTTCCCTCTGTCCCTTTATTTTTTATATCTATCTACCTATTTAAATCCCCTGGAAGGGGAAATGACAACCCACTCCAGTATTCTTGCCTGGAGAATTCCATGGAGAGAGGAGCCTGGTGGACTACAGTCCATAGGGTTGCAAAATGTTGGACACGGCTGAGTGACTGGGCATGCACACACGTTTCTATCTGAAGCTCCAATACTTTGGCCACCTGATGCAAAGAGCTGACTCATTAGAAAAGACCCTGATGCTGGGAAAGGTTGAAGGCGGGAGGAGAAGGGCACGACAGAAGACAAGGTGGTTGGATGGCCTTGAGTGTGAGCAAGCTCTGGGAGATGGTGAAGGACAGGGAAGCCTGGTGTGCTGCAGTCCATGGGGTTGCCAAGAGTCGGACTTGACTGAGCGACTGAACAACATCAACAATCAATCATCATCCATCTATCTATTTAAGTTTATCTTGAATTAGAAGGTCATAGGCGTAGGGATGATATTCTCAGTAATCCTCCAAACAGTCGGGCTATAGTTATTTCAGTTTCTTAAATGCCTGTGGTAACTCGTTCTTACTAATCCATCTGGTCAACAGATTTTATTGGTATCAACACTTCTGTGCCACAAGTCAAAATTTAGTTTTAGCTTGCATTTTCCATGAGAATCATTTTGTGGGTAATGGTGAGGAGGTGTTGAGGGAAACCCAGTCCAATTTGATAGCTCAAAGGCCAGGAAAATGAGTCACATTTCAAGCATTAAGTGGAGCCTCAGGCCCTGAGCTCTAATTTCTTCTAAATTGTCTCTAGCGGTGCCCCAAGTCTATGAACAGTGGGCATCAAAAAAATATCTCATGGTTCCTGTGGAATATTCTTCATTCTCCTTTAACCAGACTCAGATGTGGAGTTCACTGCCAGCAACCTGTACCTCTCAGGTTTGTCTCTCTGTGGGAGGGACTGAATTTCATGAACAGCCCTCCCAGACACCCTGGTCTGCATCCACCAAGAGCATCCCCAGGCCCTTTACCTTGTAGACTTCTCTGCTGTCAGCTCCCCCAAAAGCTGGTGCTCTGGCCAACAGACTTTCTGCTTCCTTGGTTTGTCTGTTCTGGGCTTAGCTGTTTAACTGTGCCTCAGGGTAGTGTCAGCTTTTACAACAATGGTTAACCTTTGCCCTGAATGCAAACAGAAATAAACCAGCCCTGCACTTTCGGAGCACAGGAGAGGTGGACAGCCAGTTTCTACTTCGAGCAAAATGGAAACCTTCTCCACTTGGCAGATACAAAGGCATTTTAACTGAATCGGCTTTAACAGTGTTTAAGCATTTGCTCTTGCAAACGAGTTAGCTATTTCTTAATCTCCTGGAGAATACCATGGAACATGGGGAGCTGGTTGTCACCATGCAGTCATGCACACATACTTCATGGCACAGCTGCTGTCAACACAGGGGTGACTGTGTAGATGTGAAGGGTTGGGAAGGGAGAAGCATTTGATTTGAGGCATGAAACCTGAATTGAGATGGCTGTGACAGTTTTATTATATTCCTCCTTGGATGGTTCACCTCTTGGGTTGGAATCTTCCTACTGTGTCTGTGTGCCCTGGAGTGGAAAGGCCTCGCACTGTGACATCCAGTCACTTTGAATTAAACCCTTGCTATGAAACTGAGGGGCCTGGGGCTTTGGGAAAATGACACAACTTCTCTGAAGCTCCATTTTTTTCTTCTGCAAAATGGAGAGAATTTGTACCTTGAAGTTGCTGAAGGATTTAAAATAACACGTGAGTGTTTGGCAGCGAATTCCCTTCTCTCAGCAAAACACAGTCCTTGTCCTCTTCACTGTTGTTCCTACACCAAAGAAACATCTAGGATCTTGATTTAATTTCTGATGTGAGACTGGGTTAGTTCTCAGTGAAAAACCCCAAATTCTTACTGTAATCCTGAAAATGAATGGACTTATGAAAGTCACCAAGATGCTCTTAGAATACAGGAGAGCCTTCAAGGGGTATTGGCTTGGAAGGAATGAGCCCACAAAGGAACTCAAGAGTGAAAACAAAACAGAACTTAAGTAACAAAACTCAATTTCACTCAGAATCACAGCTCTGCCCCTGGAGTTGCTTCAGGGAGCATGGGGTGGACACGTTTTTTCCTGCCTATCAAGAGCAAGGTGTATGACTGGTGATCATTATAACCTACGAAACCTGGTGTATGTTCTCAGCGTTCACCCAGCAGGTTCTGTAGCAAACAGAACCTGCAGTGGGCCTCTGCATCTCGGTAGGAGGCACAGGACATGGAGTTTCATTTCCCAATTTGCCCCATGAAGCAAGGGCCCCTCTGGGTGTCTTCTCTCTCTCTCAGGTGTGCTGGTTCCTGAACACTGTCTCATTTGGTAAAATTTTGACTTTGTTAAGCTGACATTTGATGTTGCTCAAAGTGCTTCAGCTATTTTGTTTCTCTCTTTAGAGAGGGTTGGCCATTGGTCATTGATAATGCCCATGACCTCTTGGAAAACTGGAAATTCTGCCTTAAAAAATAACCTTGGAATACAGTCTAGCATTTTTTTTTAGTTTGAGCAATTTGACTGACACACACAGCTCTCCTCTCCTCTGGGCACTACCATAGAATTCTGTTCTGTGTGATGGAATTGTTCTTCTAAAAGTCAGGAAGTGTGGTTTGTGGAAGAGCTATTTTAAAAATATTTAATAACATGTTTGTTGAATGACCCTAAGGCTTAGAAAACTTGTCTAATACTCCAGTTAAAACCAAGCATTAAAACTCTTTTCTTCAAGATGTGGTACATACATACAATGGAATACTACTCAGTTATATAAAAGAAAGAAGTAATACCATTTTCAGTAACTTGGATGAACCTAGAGATGATCATACTAAGTGCAGTAAGCCAGACAAAGACAAATATCCTATGATATCACTTATATGTGGAATCTAAAAAATGATACAAATGAACTTATTTACAAAAACAAAAACAGACTCATAAACATAAAAAAATAATTTATAGTTACCAAAGGGGAAATGACATGGGGGAGGGATAAATTACGAGTTTGAAATTAGCAGATACAAACAACTGTATATAAAATGGATACACGACAAGGTCCTACTGTATAAAACAAGGAACTATAGTCATTGTCTTGTAATACACCATAGTGGAAAAAAAATTTGTATCTACTATATATAAAATATATTTATTTATACATATATAACTGAATCACTTTGCTGTACCCAAGAAACCAAAACAACATTGTAAATCAACTATACTTCAATAAAAGAAATTGAAAGAGCCTCTCTTCTTCAAAGGGGAGCAAAGATACTTTTGGAGGTGATAGGTTTATTGCCTTGATTTTGGTGATAGTTTCATGGGTATATGTGTGTGTCACTCATTGAATTGTATACACTAACTATGTACAGTTTTTGTGTATCAATTACCTCTCAATAAAGCTGTCAAAAATAAATTAATTTGAAACTCTCTTTTTAAATTTATATTATGTGAAATAAAGTAATAACCTGGTAACCATGACTTACTATTTTCCCCAACTCGAGGAAGAAGTTCAATTTTAATAATCTAGCCTATAAGCATGTCCATTATTGATTTTTTTATACTCCAGACAATGTAGTTTGATAACAATATTCCTAACATGAGGTGTGAATATTGAGGTAGATTACCAAGGAAGTCTAGAATTTTCTTCATAGTCCAAGATGGTTCATTTGTGGCTCAGAGAGGGGGATTCAATAGCATTGTAAACTGCTTCCAGTCCTTCAATTCTTGGAGCACTTTTACAACAACAAAAACATGTGTGTCTGTGTGTATGTGAGAGAGAGAGAGAGAAGAGGACCAGGTCTAATATTTTAAACTTAAAAAACAGATGCCTGCCTTGAAGTTCTGTTTGCTAATGTTAACATTTTTCAGGGAGATAGTGCATATTGTGTGCAGTTATAGCTGATTATGAAAGTAGAATGAACTTATGTCTAGACATGAACATTTTGCCTTTGCCTTTGCTTCTAGTGGTGCTATTTCTTCTGAAATTTTAATATAACGTGAATATAAACCTACAGCTTACTCGTGTATCCCAGTTTGACCATAACACTGTCTGGCTGCTACCGTGTCTTGTCTCCTAGCTCTGTGATGACTGCTGGCTTTCAATTCTGTCTTTAACGGGTGTAAATGTGACTCTTTGGGGGGTTTGGCTTGTAAGGAAAGGTAGAGTCTGAAAGATAAAAACCAATCTGCCTGACAATGAGGGGGCACAGGAGCTGCTGGTCCAATCCCTGGTCAGGAAGATCCCCTGGAGTAGGAAAGGGCAACCCACTCCAGTATTCTTGCCTGGAGAATTCCGTGGACAGAGGAGCTTGGTGGGCTACAGTCCATGGGGTCACAAACAGTCGGATATGACTGAGCACTGCTTTCATTCCATTTAGATCACCATAGAGCTCTGAATGGAGTTCCCTGAGCTACACAGTAGGTTCTCATTAGTTATCTATTTTATACATACTAACAATAGTATAGATGTTTCAATCCCAATCTCCCAATTCATCCCATCCCCCCACATCCCCCTTGGTGTCCATACATTTGTTCTTTACGTCTGTGTCTCTATTTCTGCTTTACAAGTAAGATCATCTATATTATCTTTTAAAAATATAAACCAGATCCTGTTACCTTCTGCTGACCATCCCATCCTGGATAGACACTACCCCTCTGCTTCTCTGTCCTTCCATCCTGGCTTCTCCAAGTCAAACAGCCCAGGGTCTTCTTTCTGCTCTACACTTGAACCAACCAATCTCATTCAAAGATTATGGTAGCTGTTGCCTCTGCTGGCAGGGCTTTCTCCATGCATATCCTCCAGCTCAATATCTCTTTCTCATTAAGATCTTGGCCTGAACATCACTTCCTCTGGGACCCCCTTCCTGGACATCCCCTGTAGGATGGCAGCCTCAGTAGAGAGTTGAGCCTGTCATTGCATCTATCCTGTGTGTTTATCAGATGGTTGGATGACATCACTGACTCAATGGACATGAGTTTGAGTAAACTCTGGGAGTTGGTGATGGACAGGGAGGCCTGGTGTGTTGCAGTCTATGGGGTCGCAAAAAGTCAGACACAACTGAGAGACAGAACTGAACTGAACTGAACTTACCCCATTAGGAACTTGTGCTTCATCCAGACAGGCATTTCAAATGATGTACTCTGCATATAAATTAAATAGCAGGGCGACAATATACAGCCTTGACATACTCCTTTTCCAATTTGGAACCAGTCTGTGGTTCCATGTCCAGTTTAACTATTGCTTCTTGACCAGCATAAAGATTTCTCAGGAGGCAGGTAAGGTGGTCTGGTATTCCCATCTCCTGAAGAATTTTCCACAGTGTGTTGTGATCTACACAGTCAAAGGTTTTGGCATAATCAATAAAGCAGAAGTAGATGTTTTTCTGAAACTCTCTTGCTTTTTTGATGATCCAACAGATGTTTGCAATTTGATTTCTGGCTCCTCTGCCTCTTCTAAATCCAGCTTGAACATCTGCAAGTTCTCAGTTCACATACTGGCTTGGGAATTTTGAGCATTACTTTGCTGGTGTGTGAGACGAGTACAATTGTGTGTTAGTTTGAACATTCTTTGGCATTGCCTTTCTTTGGGATTGGAATGAAAATTGACCATTTCCAGTCCTGTGGCCACTGCTCAGTTTTCCAAATTTGCTGGCATATTGATTGCAGCACTTTAACAGCATCATCTTTTAGGATTTGAAATAGCTCAACTGGAATTCCATCACCTCCACTAGCTTTGTTTGTAGTGATGTTTCCTAAGACTCACTTGACTTCGCATTCCAACATGTTTGGCTCTAGGTGAGTGACCACACCATCGTGGTTATCTGGGTCATTAAGATCTTTTTTGTAGAGTTCTTCTGTGAATTCTTTCCACCTCCTCTTAATATTTTCTGCTTCTGTTAGGTCCCTACTATTTCTATCCTTTATCAAGCCCATCTTGGCATGAAATCTTTCCTTGGTATCTCTTATTTTCTTGAAGAGATCTCTAGTCTTTCCCATTCTATGTTTTTTCCTCTTTTTCTTTGTATTGATCATTTAGGAAGACTTTCTTATCTCTGTTTGCTATTCTTTGGAACTCTGCATTCAGATGGGTATATCTTTCTTTTTCTCCTTTGCCTTTAGCTTTTTTTCTTTTCTCAGCTATTTGTAAGGCCTCCTCAGACAACCATTTTGCCTTTTTGCATTTCTTCTTTTTGGGGGTGGCTTTGATCACTGCCTCCTGTACAATGTCACAAACCTCTGTCCTTCTTGAGGCACTCTATCAGATCTAATCCCTTAAATCTGTCACTTCCACTGTATAATTGTAAGGGATTTGATTTAAGTCATACCTGAATGGTCTAGTGGTTTTCTTTACTTTCTTCAATATAAGTCTGAATTTGTCAATAAGGAGTTCATGATCTGAGCTACAGTCAGCTCCTGGTCTTGTTTTTGCTGACTGAATAGAGCTTCTCCATCTTCAGCTGCAAAGAATATAAAAAATCTGATTTCAGTATTGACTATCTGTGATGTCCATGTGTAGAGTCTTCTCTTGTGTTGCTGGAAGAGGGTGTTTATTACGACCAGTGCATTCTTTTGGCGAAACTCTTGTTAGCCTTTGCCCTGCTTCATTTTGTACTCCAAGGTCAAACTTACCTGTTACTCCAGGTATCTCTTGACTTCCTACTTTTGCATTCCAGTTCCCTATGATGAAAAAGACATTTTTTTTTGGTGTTAGTTCTAAAAGATCTTGTAGGTCATCATAGAACTGTTCAACTCAGCTTCTTCAGCATTAGTGGTTGGGGCATAGACTTGGATTACTGTGATATTGAATTGTTTGCCTTCAAAATGAACAAAGATTATTCTTTTTTTGTTGTTAGATGACTCTAGAAAACACTTAATTATTCCATCAGTTAATTCTACTGATGTTCACACAGATACAAAATAAAACCTTTTTCTTTAAAAATAATATATTCTCTTCATTTTAATTTATTAGACTTGGGTTGTAGCATTCCAAAATCCCATTTACAGAGAAAGCCATAATTAATATGTGGCCTATTTCATTTTATTTTCACAGAAGAATAGTGCAAGCCTTTTCATCTTTTCATAATTGGGATATGTGACATTTCCTTATAGAGCTTGTTTTTCCTATTTTGAAGCTTGACTAACTTAAATGCTCATAACCACAGTTTGTCTGTAAAATAAGAAGAAACCAAAAATCTACAAACAAACCTCTCAATCCTTTGTAACACTGCAAAGATGGGCTGTTAACAGCTACAGCTTAGTGCATGTTCTCACACCAAGGTCGTCTTCAGCTGCCTTGGTTAAGAATAAACTTGATTGACAGTTCTGAACCAAATGCACTGGAGGCCCGTGTTCTGAATTTGCATGCTTGCTATGCAGCCTTGGACTAGCTGCTCTAGCTCAATTTCCTCAACTGTGAAATGGATTCAATAAACAGTATCTTCGAAAAGATAAAACTGTGACTGAAATAAGCCTTATGCTAATGATGGCCTGTCCTGACAGATTTCCTGTCCTCTAACTTCTACCAGCCCTAAGAAATGCTATTTGGTGGGAAAAAAAAAAAATCCATCAGATTTATTTTCGTTCAGTTCAATTCAGTCGCTCAGTCATGTCCGACTCTTTGTGACCCCATGAACCACAGCATGCCAGGCCCCCCTGTCCAACACCAACCCCCGGAGTTTATTCAAACTCATGTCCATTGAGTCAGTGATGCCATCCAACCAGCTCATCCTCTGTTATCCCCTTCTCCTCGCACCTTCAATCTTTCCCAGCATCAGGGTCTTTTCAAATGAGTCAGCTCTTTGCATTAGGTGGCCAAAGTATTGGAGTTTCAGCTTCAACATCAGTCCTTCCAATGAATATTCAGGACTGATTTCCTTTAGGATGGACTGGTTGGATCTCCTGGCAGTCCAAAGGACTCTCAAGAGTCTTCTCCAACACCACAGTTCAAATTTATTTAGATTGAAACTTTTTGTTCAGAATAGCATCGATCCCAGTGAACACAGGAAGATGCAGTAATGGTGAAAAATCTCAACATGGAAAACCTAAGAGCTGCAGAAGGACATCTAAGCAGTGCTGAGGCAAAACCTGGGGCTCAGTTTTATGTAAGGAGGGCGCCTGCCCCAGGAAAGGTGGTGATGGACTTCCCTGGTGCTCCAGTAGGTAAGACTCCATGATTCCAATGCAGGGGGCACCAATTCGATCCCTGGTTGGGGAAGATCCCACATGCTGATTGGTGCAGCCAAAATGTGAAGGAAAAAAAAAAAAGAAAGAACAGAAGGAAGAAAGAAAACGAAAAGTGGTGAGATGTGTGGGTAACATCCTCGCCTGTTCGTCTGAGCTCCTCAGGGTCTGTGCCTGCTGGAAAAGCCGGCCTCCTGCTCTCACCCCTGTAATCACCTCCAACTGTTGGTGGATTACCATTTGCTTTGCTTTTTCTTCAAGCAGAAGGACCTTTACTGCCAAGATCTCAGAACAAGGCAGATACTGCAAATCTCAGAAACCAGTGACCCCAAAGTGGGAGGAAATAGGAGATGACAGAGTGCATTTGTGAAGTGGCATCTTTGTGAGTGAAGCACCAGAGACGGGGAAGAGGGAGCAGTGATACTGAAGTGTATTACAGAGATGGCACAGGGCAGGGATGTGAGGATGGGCCAGGTGGACCACACCACTGCGGGGCCCAGACACATTCAGGACAGTGGCATCCTCACAGGAAGGGGCTGTCCCCTTCCTGTCCCCAGGACTCCACGAAGAAGACCTGTAAGGAGAGGTCCTGAGACAACAGTGAGCTGAGGGATGAAGCTGGAGGTGGCTTGGATACAACAAGTCAACAGCATAATGAAAACTCATGTTTAAATCTGGGAGTGAGAAATAGTATGACCAAGATTGAATTAGGATGTGGGACATGCCAGAAGTGATCTCCCCGGGGGTGGAGGGAAAAAGAGAAAAATAGAGAAAGTAAGTAGTGCTTCCCAGGTAGCTCAGTGGAAAAGAACCCACCTGCCAATACAGGAGACACAAGAGACGCAGATTTGATCCTGGGGTCAGGAAGATCGAGGGAATGGCAATCCACTCCAGTATTCTTGCCTGGAGAATCCTGTGAACAGAGGAGCCTGGTGGGCTGTGGTCCATAGGGTTGCAAAGAGTCAGACACGACTGAAGTGACTGAGCATGCAACACGCAAGGCAGGAGTAGAGGATCAGAACAAAAAGTAAACCAAGGTGTTTTGGAAAGAGAAACAAGAGAATATAATAATAGACTTAAAAAATAAAGTGGAACAAAATTTTTAGAGTTATGGAAACACACACACAGAAGTTGCTCAGTCGTGTCCGACCCTTTGTGACCCCATGGATTGTAGCCCACCAGGCTCCTCAGTCCATGGGATTTTCCAGGCATGAATACTGGAGTGGGTTGCCGTTTAAGACCACCACATATAAACAAAAGGGTCCACTATGTTCTACACAAAACCAGTGGAAGGAGATGCAGTGGTAGCTTTGGGGAATGCCAAGGATAATCCTCTAGGTGCTTGTTAAAAAAAAAAAAACAAGGTCTTGCTAAACCACATGAATAATTTATGTAAACACATTTACACCAATTTTAATAGGCTTAAATTTTCATAAAGAAATTATCATATTTATGGGTTTGATTCTACTTTCTGCTTTTCTAACAACAATGGCTAATTTTGTACTTTTTAAAACTCTGCCTTCTGACCTGTAGTTGTTCAGTTGCGTCTCTTTGTGAAACAATGGACTGTAGCCCGCCAGGCTCCTCTGTCCATGGGATTTCCCAGACACGAATACTGGAGTGGGTTCCCATGCCCTCCTCCAGGGAATCGTCCCTTCCAACCCAGGGATCAAAGCCTCATCTCTTGTACTGTCCAGCAGATTCTTTACCTTTGAGCTATCAGGGAAGCCCTCAATCTGTAGAAAGAAGTATGAATATTTGCCTCTTGTGTTGGTTGTGAGCATCCAACTGTCAGCATAGGTGGCTTCAGTGGTTGATGAAATCTCATACATTAGGAAAAGTATAAAAAGCAACTTAATGTCTTAAACTGGAAAACTTAGCATGAACTCATGACGTTAAAAAGATGAAGTTTTTTTTTTTTAATCTGTCACCTCTAATTGTCCCGACAGTGGTAACACTGTCGCCCACCCATTCTCAGGCCCCTAGTGCCCATGTTTCGTACCTGATATTGCAGACGATGAAAAAGAACCAGGATGCCTGGGTAGGAAACTGCTTCCGTATCAGTGGGAAAAACCAGAATTGGTCTGAAATATCCTTCTGTTGTCAAGGGCGGTGCTGAAGGACAGAAGGGAAAATTTAAAGTGGTTTACACTGTCTAAGCTGGAGGAACCATCTTCATAACAGTGATGTTAATCATAATAGTTAATTGAAACAAGTGGAGATTGTGAAAAGCCATGAATTAGTAATTGTATTAAAAAGAGAAAAGTGAATATAAAATGTACAAAATGTAGTTGTAATACAAAGAAGGGTATATATAATAGTATATGTTTAATTATTTATTGATTTTAATAAATAAAGGAGTGTTAATAAATGAGATTCCTATAAAGCCCTATGCCACTTGAAATTTTAATAAATTCACTTCTATAAAGATGTAAACAGTCTGCAAAATGCAATAGAAAAATACTACCCACAGAGTAGAATATTTGGTTGCAGAGCGTACCCACCATGATTTTGGATAATTTTGATATCATTCAGCATCACATAGTTTTTATTACCTGGGATGTGAAAGAAGGAAATTATAAAAAATGAATTATTAGCAGTTTAATTTAAATGATGAGCAAATTCCATCTCTCCTACATTTTGTGAATTGTTTCTATCTTCTATAGATGCAAATGTATTAAAATTAAATACTACGCATTTATGGACATTTTGAATATATAAGTACTTTGTTTCTTATTTTAATTATGTATATCTTTATAAGTACAAAAGTGTATTTTTTTTCTACATGTGTGGGAAGGAAAGAAGAAACACAGAGAATAGTGAGTAATTCAAGTAATCCAGGAAAAAGTACTAAGAGATGTTACACCAAGGCTACACCAAGGTGAGGAAGGACCACCTCGGCCCTGGACACCCAACAGCCAGTTGAAGATGGGGCTCAGCATATGCTTTAAAAGGCTGAATTAGTTGGATGCCTAGATGAGAGCTCACAACACAGCCAGAAATTGCTCATCTCTTTGGAGATGAGACCTCTGGTTGGCCTTGCCAATCATAACAAAATGCTGGTTCAAAAGATGCTGCTTTTTTCTTTTTAACAAAACAACAACAAAAAAAACCACCCTTTTATTTTTAAATAATTATAGGTTCACAGGAAGTTGCAAGAATAGCATGGAGAGATCTGATATACCAGGGTTCCCCAACCTCCAGGATCTAATGCCTGATGATCTGAGGTGGAGCTGATGTAGTAAGAATAGAAATAAAGTGCTCAATAAATGTAATGTGCCTGAATCATCCGAAACCATCCTCTCACCCTCAGTGGAAAAAATTGTCTTTAATTAATTTATGGACACTGAAATTGGAATTTCATATCACTTTCATTTGTCAAGAAATAGTATTCTGACAGACTCACAGACATAGATATCAGACTTGTATTTGCCAAGGGGGGTTGGGGGAGGGATGGACTGGGTTTAGCAGATGTAAACTATTACATATAGGATGGATACACAACAAAGTCCCACTGTAGAGCAGAGGGAACTGTATTTAATATCCTGGGATAAACCATAGTGGAAAAGAATATAAAAAAGAATGCATACATTTAAAGAAAATAGCATTGTGTTTATATATATATACATATGTATATTTTTTGACCATTTGGAACAGTAACAAGTGTTTTTAGCTACTGGACTGTATGAACACAGGTGCTGGCAGGTTTAGCCCAGAGGCCATAGTTTGCCTCCACCTAACTTAGAGCATTAGGGCTTTGGGACTGACACTTGGACGACACTTGGGCTGCTCAGAGGGGAAGATTTCCCTAAATAGAGGTGTGCATGTTATCAGTTCATCTTTCTGTGAACTCCTGCTAGCCATTTAATCGTGACTTTCTTCTTGGCTATACTGTGCTAACACATGTCAGCAAATGTGGACCTAGGAGCATTTAAATTCACTTACTGAGCTTTTGCTTTTATTTTTGACTAACAGGGAGCCCACATGTTGCCTTAATTTTCTCTCTATCCATTTCTTGTGTCTCTGATTACTGCCTTATTATTGTCACTGCATGCCTGCTAAGTTACTTCAGTCCAACTCTTTTTGACCCCATGGACTCTAGTCCACCAGGCTCCTCTGTCCGTGGGATTTTCCAGGTAAGAATACTGGAGTGGGTTGCCATTTCCTCCTCCAGGAGATCTTCCTGACCCAGGGATCAAACCCGAGTCTCTTATGTCTCCTGCATTGCCACCACTATGGTAGTAAAAAAGCTCTCTCAGTAGATATCGATGACCTCTATTTCAAATTACATGTGTGCATGTGTGTTTGTATGCGCACACACATGCATTTTCTCAGTGTCCTGACCCCTCTACTGTGCCCAACACTGCCGACCCCTTATTTGAGGGGCAGAGTTTTCTGGAGGCAGGCACTCTGGGTGAGTCTGGGCCCAGTAATGTGTCTATATCTGCATCTCTTTGGACAAGCTTCTTAGCCTCCTTGGCCAACACTGCCTCCTCCATAAAACAGGGATAAAAATAGTGCCTGTGTCAGAGGATTTTCTAAGCACATGAGCTAATGCACTTGGTCTTCAGCATAATGTGCTGAGGGTACTTAGTTCCTGGCACGTTGTAATCATGCAGTAAACACCCACTATTACCATCACTACCATTAAATCTCTCCAGCTCTGACCTCCGTCACATGATACCAACCTAGTTCTTCAGTGTCTCCTCCGATTTGTGTGTGTGTGTGTGTGTGTGTGTGTGTGTTTATCACTGGCTCCACCTGGACTTATCTGTTGAACATGTGGGTTGAGCCTCTCCCCCACTTCTGTGGTCCACCCTACACAGAGAAACCCAGCTTTATCTTTGGCCCTGTCTTCTTTCCTTCCCAGAGCCCCAGGAATCCTGTTAGGCAGCTCACCATCTCATCGTTGATACCCACTCATGATCCATCCAACTATTCCACACGGAGAGGCAAACACATATGCCAACAGGTATTAGGCACCTAGTGTGTGCCAGGGGTGATGAGCGCCATACTCACAGGGCTCCTGGTCCCCACAGTTGTTCAGTTTTCACTGCTCTTGTTAGCATCTTCAGTCTAACAACTCCCCTCCACTCCCCACCACCACGAGTGTCTTCTCTTCTGTTTCTCTCAGAAGACTTGGCTCCGGGACTCACTGGTACTTGGAACCCATCACATCCTCCCCTGATCAGCCTGTTTCCTCCACATGTACGAGGAGCATCTACGCTCCCCACGGGCTTCCTATGGTGTTGCTGCATCTCCCAGTGGGCCCTCTGAGTGTTAGAATGACGCGTGGGCTATGCGCCTGAAATACTTGGTTAATTTAGATATGGTGAGAAAGATTTAGGAAAAGACCAGGTTAATGAATGGAGAAATGTTTTATAATACCAATTCTTTATATTTGTATTGATGTTGACAGTTTGCAAAAGCATGTTTTCATATAAAATCTCATTCAATACATACAGCTCTGGATCCTAATGGTTATAGTTGTCCTGTAGTCATGTGAGGGTGGAGGTGGTGTTCATGGG
Source organism: Bos grunniens (assembly GCF_055505025.1). Classification (NCBI taxonomy): domain Eukaryota; kingdom Metazoa; phylum Chordata; class Mammalia; order Artiodactyla; family Bovidae; genus Bos; species Bos grunniens. The sequence continues at coordinate 59,880,412 of NC_141178.1, read as the reverse complement.
TGTCTGGAAGACTGCACTGGAAAAGACAGAGGGACCCTAAGAAATTTAGAATCCTGGTTTTCACCCTTTGTCACTCTAAGACCTCTCTAAACTATTCACCCAGTCACTAATATTTGTCAAGAACCCATTCTGCTTTTTAAAAATGATGTATAGAAGAATTTTAAAATCCATAGTACCAATAAGAAAGAGAAGAAATCTTATTGGCTTGTTTTATTCATTATTTCTCAATCTGCAGTGTTTCAAAAGGTTACATTATTTTAAAATGAAATTTATTTAAACTTTATTAGGCACCTATTTTGTATTTCTCCCAGTTGCCTCCTAGCTGAAATATCTGCACAATTTGTTACCTGCAGAAAAATGTTGAAGGCAGTTGTATGGGTTGCCTTTTTTAAAAATCCAAGATACAAAAGAAACTCCATTGTGCTTTAAGTGAACTATTGATTTTGGATTCATTTAACTTGAGCAGCAATAAAGGCTCTGTAGGCCTCCCCTTTCATCTCTCCACTCATCCTTTTACCAAACTAGCTAATGAAACTTTACCATTAGCATCTCCTGCTTAGAGGGGTAATTTCTTAGCTGAAACACAGTAACCCTTTCTTAAGACATTTTCTGCTACAAAATAATATAATATAATACACCACACCTGGAACTAATCTCCTTCAGTCTTCTAATTTTTCTACGGTTCTGACAAGTCAGTCCAGGCACCCCTTTTTACAGACTATTTGCTCATCTAAGAGAAAATCATTAAAACAAGAAAGTTGAAAAATAATGACACCTCAATGTTGAGGTGTTAAGTGAGGATCCAAACATCCTAGTGAGCGTGGAACCATTTCCTCTTTGGAAAGTCAGTTTGTGTCATTGAGAGGCTCATTTACTCTTCCTGTGACATCACAGAAACCATGGCCGATCTAAAGTACTGAATTGATGCTTCTCTGGTTTGAGTTTGGAAGGAGGAGGAACGAGGAAATGACCTTCAATATTTTAAGATTATCCGTTTGTCAAAACATCTTGAAGCCGGCTTAGGGAAGAACATAAACAAGAATGTGGAGGAATTGTTTTTTTAAAAAATTAAGCTATTAATATGTCAGATTGCCAGGCTGCATAAAGTCCTAGGAACCCACTGGAGATTTATATATATTTTTAATTTGGTAGCACAAAAGGAGTGTTTTTCCTTGCAGTTGCACTTACACTCTGAGCCAATTAATATTGTGACTTCACCTCTTCTTTTCAAAAGATTATTGGAATGTTTTCAAAAGAAAAGGATTCTGAGATGATTGGTCTCTAAGTCATCGGTGTTCGGGGCTGAACTTGTTGGCTGTTGGAGTCAGAACCCTGTTCTCCCAGACACGAGTGAGGAAGGGGCCTGGGAACTGCTTCTGGCCCTTGGTTGGTCACCCTGCAGGCTCTGTAGTCAGTGGCCTGGAATGCCCAGAGCTGATAATAAATGCCATCTCAGCTATCAGTGGGCTCTTCATATTCTGACTCGAGGCTTTCTGCCTGAGAGAGGGATGGTAACAGGAGGTGAAGTCTGGGGCCACCTCTGGGGGTGAATAAATGTTTGATGCTAGGTTTTGACAAGTGCACACAAGATGTGCTCAGTGGTTTTCTTCAAATCAAGAAAAAACAGTGAAAGAATATAAGAAAGTACCGTCCTAGTAATGTGTCTGCTTCCAAATACTTATGTCTATTAGATTTTAAATAGGGAGAAAATAATTGTCTTTCTGAAAAGCTTACTGACTACTTATAGCAAGTTTTAGGTGGGAGCAGCTGTGAATGTGCCGCAAACTAAGTCACTTCAGTTGTGTCTGACTCTTTGCAACCCCATGGACTGGAACCCACCAGGCTTCTCTGTCCATGGGATTCTCCAGGCAAGAATGCTAGGATGAGTTGCCATGCCCTTCTCCAGGGGTTCATCTTGACCCAGAAATCGAATTGACATCTCTTACACCACCTGCACTGTCAGGAAGATTCTTTACCACTGGTGCTGCCTGCTGCTGCTGCTGCGAAGTCGCTTCAGTCGTGTCCGACTCTGTGCGACCCCATAGACAGCAGCCCACCAGGCTCCCCCGTCCCTGGGATTCTCCAGGCAAGAACACTGGAGTGGGTTGCCAATTCCTTCTCCAATGCATGAAAGTGAAGAGTGAAAGTGAAGTCGCTCAGTCGTGTCCGACTCTTCGCAACCCTATGGACTGCAGCCTACCAGGCTCCTCCATCCATGGGATTTTCCAGGCAAGAGTACTGGAGTGGGTCGCCATTGCTTAAAAAATAAGCAAGGTTTCTTTAATGTTTTAGCCTTTACCCCAACACCTATGTTCAAGGAGAGAATGTGGGCTTCAGAGTGAGTCAGATTCTTTCCTTGATGAGACAACTGAAGCTCAGAGAAGCAGAGTCTGTCTTCATATGCTGGTATCAACCACTGGCTTTGTGAAGAGAGGCAAATTATACAGGCTTTCTGAGCCTCAGTTACTCTGTCTGTGCAATGGGGTGATGATACCTATAATAGAGTGATCTCTATGACATTGGCCATCCCAACCGGGACATGCTTGCAAGAGCAGAAGGACTCCATTAATGGTTATAGCTGGACATAAGATGTCAGTTGGGACCATTCCAGACAACTTGGGGAGTGGTCATCATGAGGGCATCCACTGGAGGAGTGAGAGGGTGTGACCGGAGGGCACTGAGCACTGAGTCTACCCCTCCATCCTCCACTTAGATTTGTCTTTCCCTCCTGCTCCCCTACCAGCACTTAGCTGAGCTCAGGATGGAGGGACAGATGGAGAGGAACCTCGGGGAGAAGACAGACTCCTCTCAGCCCTGCAGCCAGCACCTCCCCCCTGCAATGTCAGTCAGATTCTGTCACTCCTGTGTTTGAAAGAAAAAGCGAAGTGTTAGTTGCTCAGTCATGTCTGACTCTTTGTGACAGTGTGGACTGTAGCCCATCAGGCTCCTCTGTCCATGGGATTCTCCAAGCAAGAATACTTGAGTGGGTAGCCATGTCCTTCTCCACGGGATCTTCCTGACCCAATGATTGAGCCTGGGTCTCCCACATTGCGGGGCAGATTCTTTATCATTTGAGCCACCAGGGAAGCCTGATGAGTAATACTTGCCTTTGAATACGTTCAGGTAAAATGATCTCTTCCATTCCATATAGTGTTATCTAGAGACCTATAGGGCTTCCCTGATAGCTCAGTTGGTAAAGAATGGGCTGAAATGCAGGAGACCCTGGTTTGATTCCTGGGTCGGGAAGATCCCCTGGAGAAGGGATAGGCTACCCACTCCAGTATTGTTGGGCTTCCCTGGTTGCTCAGCTGGTAAAGAATCTACCTTCAGCATGGGAGACCTGGGTTCGATCCCTGGTTAGCAAAGATTTCCTGGAGAAGGGAAAGCCTACCCACTCCTGTATTCTTGCCTGTAGAGTCCATGGGGTCACAAAGAGTCGCATAGACTGAGGGACTTTCACTTTCTTTCATCCTTGTTATTTTTCAAGTAGTTGAACTAATTGTAAGTTCTCTTTTAACTCACAGTTTGGACTTATCACCAGGATCCCTCAGGAGTCCATCCTTGTGTGTGGGGTGTCCCTCTTTTAAAGATAATTTGCCAGGGGCATCCCTGGTGGTCCTGTAGTTAAGGCTTTGGGTTCCAATGCAGGGAGTGTGGGTTCATTCCCTGGTCGGAGAACTAAGATCCCACATGCCTCATGGCCAAAAAACCGGAACATAAACAAAAGAAGCAATATTGTAACAAACTCAGTAATGACTTTAAAAATGGTCCACATTAAAAAAGATCTTAGAAAGATAATTTGCCAGCCTCAAAATGTTTGTAAGATAAGGTGTGTCTTTTAGCTAGAACATACAGCTCTGCCTTTAAACCAACAATACTGTGCCCTGCTTTCTTGCCCAAGGACAGACACTGAACAAAGGAATCCCTGTACTCTTCACAGGCTGTTTTAGCCCAGGGTATTTTAAGGTGTGTCTAAGCAATGTGGTAACTTTAAATGTTCCCTTTGCATTGTTAGATAAGGAAGAATTTTCTACTGCTTTAAGGATCATGAAAAAATTCTGGAGTTTTTAGAATCTACTGTGATGCATTTAGCATGTTTAAAAAGAAATCTATGTACTTTTGTTGCAGAAGCAAATCCTTGATGAATTATGTTATCTAATAGCTTCCCAGGTGGCTCAGTGGTAAAGAATCCGCCTGCCAACTCAAGAGACGCATTCAATCCTTGGGCTGGGAAGATACCCTGGAGAAAGAAATGGCAACTCACTTCAGTATTCCTGTCTGGAATGGCCAGAGGAGCCCGACGGGCTGCAGTCCATGGGGTCGTGAGAGACAGCCACGACTTAGAGAATAAACAACAAAAACAAACCAGTAGAGTAGTTACCTTTATAGATTTCAGCAACTGTTTCTTCTATGTTTTTAACTTCCAGTTTAAACTAGGTGACTCTTCTTGATATAATTTGAGAATAAACTAATGTTCATCTGTGATAATCACTTAGAAATTTCTAGTATATGTATTAAATATTTCTCTTTCTTTGATGGTAGATGAGAAGTTAAGTTTTATCTTCTCTTTTTGGTGTATGTGTATTAAATTTAATTTATAGCAGCTTCTGGAAATACAGTGTTGAGAAGTATTTGAGGTGTGTGTGGGTAGCAATCAAGGTACAGGATGTGCTCAAGGGCATGTGCAATGATTGAAGGACAGCTAATGGGGAAACAGTGAAAACAGTGTCAGATTTTATTTTGGGGGGCTCCAAAATCACTGCAGATGGTGACTGCAGCCATGAAATTAAAAGACACTTACTCCTTGGAAGGAAAGTTATGACCGACCTAGATAGCATATTCAAAAGCAGAGATATTACTTTGCCAACAAAGGTTCGTCTAGTCAAGGCTGTGGTTTTTCCTGTGGTCATGTATGGATGTGAGAGTTGGACTGTGAAGAAGGCTGAGCACCGAAGAATTGATGCTTTTGAAGTGTGGTGTTGGAGAAGACTCTTGAGAGTCCCTTGGACTGCAAGGAGATCCAACCAGTCCATTCTGAAGGAGATCAGCCCTGGAATTTCTTTGGAAGGAATGATGCTAAAGCTGAAACTCCAGTACTTTGGCCACCTCATGCAAAGAGTTGACTCATTGGAAAAGACTCTGATGCTGGGGGGGATCGGGGGCAGGAGGAGAAGGGGACGACAGAGGGTGAGATGGCTGGATGGCATCACTGACTTGATGGACTTGAGTCTGGGTGAACTCCGGGAGTTTGTGATGGACAGGGAAGCCTGGCGTGCTGCGATTCATGGGGTCGTAAAGAGTCGGACACGACTGAGTGACTGAACTGAACTGAACTGAACTGAAGCATTATTCTTGCTGTAAATATGTGTCTCTATTCTAAATAATTTTTGATATGTACTTTTAAAATCTTTATTAATTCATTTTTGTTATGTGCATTTTATTTATTGAAATGTCTTTATTTAAAAATTTTTTTATTGAGGCATAGTTGATTTACAATGTATTACTTTCAGGTGTACAGCAAAGTGAATCAGTTATACATATACACATATCCACTCTTTTGTAGAATCTTTTCCCATATACATTATTACAGAGTACTGAGTAGAGTTCCTTGTGCTATACAAGAGGTCTTTATTAGGTATCTCTTTTATATATAGTATCTTTTTTCTTTTTTTTTTAGTTGTGAACAAGCGCCCCCTTTGTCTGAAATGAAAACATTCTGATAAACAGAAACACTATTTTCTCTATAAAGACGTCTGTTCATGCCCATCTACACACTTGTCTTAATGAAGAATTCTACCATAAATTTTGGCTTCCTTCAGTTTGTGCAGCTACACAGGTGGCAAGGCCAGGTTGTCTTAATAGGTAGTTTTTAAGATTTCTGTGGTTTTCCTAAATTCATCAGGGTTCTAATTTTCTGCTTAGGCTCAGCTGGGTTTCACTGTGGGGCATTTAGAATATGTAAGACGGCACAAAGAAACTGATTTATCTTCTCTGCTTACACCATTTCCCAGAACACCACATTTGTCTTTTTAAAGGTCAGGCATGATTGGACCAGGCCCTGCTTCTCACTTACCTTGTTTTCTTACTTGTTGCATTTTCTTGTCTGAGTCCTTTGGAAAATGTTAATGTGAATTTCTATAAATGCAACTGTTCAGTGGCAAGAGAGGATGGTTTAGAAAGAGTTCTAGGAGCTTAGAATAAGAAGTACTCATTGTATCCAAGATATTATTCATATTAGTAGTATTAGCAAGAGCAATCTCTTTCCTAATTAGTGACTTCTACCAGTGTCTCAGAAATTACTTTAATCCTAAGGTCAAATATAATGGATTGAAATTTGCTGGTACCTCACTGAGCTCTTTTTAAAAAATTGTATTTAAATTTGCATCTCTCTAGAATCTTTGTATTTTCTTCCCTCTCAAGAAAGCTATTAAAAATCTCTATTACTGGAATGATAATCTCTATGAAGAAGGAGCGTGAGTGACCAGCTGTGATTAGAACAGCCAAACTTCTGGGGAAAATTTGCCACTTTTATCTAATTAAGAGAGGGGAGAGTTTTTTTTTTAAATACGGTTTCTCATAATAACTGTGAAAGTGCAGTGGTTGATGAAAGTGCATAATTGCTAACCATAACTATTTTGAAACAGTAGTTCTGGGAATCACTGAGAGTCTGTATGAATGGGATAAACATGAAATGGCCAAGAGTGTGTTTGAGTAGGGGTGTGCGTAAGGAAAAGGGCCAGGACCAAGTACCATGGAAGAACTCACATCAACTAGATTCAAGAACATTCGGAGTCCTTTCCAGGTCATCTAACTACATTCAAAGAGAAAATAAATATAAGAAAGATAACACCAGATTTCTGACATTTCAGTGGTGTTTTATGAGACCTCCGTGCACACTGGCAGGGGGCCAGGTGCAGAGACAGAGTCAACACATTCATCAACCTCATCAGCATCAGCTGAGATTCAGGGAATCAAAGCCTTCATCAATTCAAAAGTAACAAAGTCAAATTTCGGTGTGGACAGGTAATAAAAAGATCCTTATAAATGTGTGCCCACAATTTTCCCTCTAATTTCTCTAACTAAAAAGACACACAAATAGAAAGTGCCTGAGATGGTCATTTGATACTAGTTATCATAGTATACTAGATACTCAGATGGTAAAGAATCTGCCTGTAATGCAGGAGACCCAGGTTCAGTCTCTGGATCAGGAAGATCTCCTGGAAAAGGGTATGGCTACTCACTCCAGTATTCTTGCATGGAGAATCCCCATGGACAGAGGAGCCTGGTGGGCTATAGTCATTGGGTCCCAAAGAGTTGGACACAACTGAGCAAATAACACTTTCACTTTCATGAAGTACAGTAGGTGTGGTGGTTTCTTGGTGTGCATCTTGTCCTTCTGGAGTTGAGTCGAGATGGGATTTAGCCAGGAACAAGGCCACCATGAGTAAATCCCAGTTTCCTCTTCTGTTAAAAACAAGAAACAATCCTCCCCTACCCTCAAAAAGCCAACCAGGATTCTATGTCCAGGTTTGAATTGTGGTGTTGGAGAAGACTCTTGAGTGTCCCTTGGACTGCAAGGATATCAAACCAGTCAATCCTAAAAGAAATCAATCATGAATATTCATTGGAAGGACTGATGCTGAAGCTGAAACTCCAGTAATTTGACCACCTGATGCAAAGAGGCGACTCATTGGAAAAGACCCTGATGCTGGGAAAGATTGAAGGCAAAAAGAGAAGGGGGCAGTAGATGAGGACATGTTAGATAGCATCACCAACTCAGTGGACATGAATTTGAGCAAACTCCTGGAGATAGTGAAAGACAAGGAAGCCTGGCCTGCTGCAATCCACGAGGTTACAAAAGTTGGGTGACTTAGCAACTGAACAACAACAGCAGGGCAGTCTAGCTCGTAACAAAATGATCATCCTGCTGACAGCTAAAAATGTTTGTCTTTTTAAGCTGGTTTTGAAGGCACTGGAGAGTTGCAGAGGCAGTTAGGGCTTGAGAGTCCCAGATCCTAGAGACGAAGGAAGTTGGAAGAAAACCTGATATTCAGCAGAGCTTTTTGTTCTGTCGTTCGTAAATGGAAATTTAGATCAGCAAGTGAGATTGGAGAGTCTGAGATGCTGTATGGAGATTTAGGATGCTCCTGGGGCTGGGGTGCAGCCCACCAGTGAAGACAGACCCCCATAAACCCCCACCTGAAAGGAGACACCTTCATGCATTTCTCCCAATGCAGAGCCCAGGCAGGCAGATCCAGCAGGTTGTTAATGGAGGAAGTGACCTCAGGAAGCATTACTGAAGGAAGGTGGAAGAGAGAAGCAGAGAGGCAGAGGCAATACAAGTGTGCATCCCAGAGGTCATTGCTGGAGGCAATGGGCACTGGATCCCTGCTGACCTTGGCTGGCAGCCTGGGTGCCCACAGCCCTGGTGCTTACACGTCCTTGTGGGGGCAATCCAGGTCCTCAGGCCGTGCACAGACACCTCCACCCTGCCATCAGGCTCATTCCACCCATAGGCCATTTCACACAGGAGCTGTGGGGCCACAGTGAGGCCTCAATATGGAAAAGTACAGAAAACTATTGGAAAAATGAAAAAGACATAAATTAATAGAGATATACTATGTTCCTGGATTGGAAAACTCAGTGTTCTGGAATTCTCATTTCTCTCCTAATTGATCTGCAATTTCAATGCAATGTCAATCAAAATTCCAAAAGTATTATTTTAATGTACACTGAAAATCTTATTCTGAAGTTCATGTAGAAATTCAAAGTAAGTACACCCCAAATAATCTTGAAGATTATTAATCTTGAGGAAAACAGAGCTAGAGGGCTCAAACTGCCATATATCAAAATTTATTTTAAGTTAAAGCAATTAAAATAGCATTAATTGGTACAAGACAAATGGAGCAAAGAGATGGGAAAAAGTCAGACAAATATATATATATCCTTATGTGTGGCATTAAGGAAAAAATAGTCTTTTAATAAATTCTAAGAGCAAATTGGGAGTCAACAACAGTTCAGGGAGTCAACAAGAGCTGGACACGACTGAGTGACTAACACTTTCACTTAACCCAATGTCTTCAAGCCTTATCTGTATCGTAGCAGGTGTGAAAATTTCCTTTTTTTTTAAAAAGACTGATTAGTATTCTGTTGTATATACATACATTTTATTCATTCACCCATCGATGGCTTAATGCAACTTCAGTTGCTTCCATGTTTGGCCACTGTAGATAATGCTGCTATGAACATGGGTGTGCAAAAACAGACTAAGATTTTAAGACAAAACAGAGAAGCACTACACGTAAAGGGGGAAAAGGGTAAACCACACCATTTTAATATTAAAGACTTTTGTTCCTCAAGACACCATTAAGACAAATCACAAAGTGTGAGAAGATGTAAAATGGGTATAGGCTAAGGACTTGTTTCCAGGCTATCGATATTAATAGAAGGCCCGCAAATCAACTAGAAAAAGAGAACCCAGTTTAAAACATGAGCGTGACACTTGAACGTGTCCTTTTTATCCCAAGGGCCAAATAAATGTGAAAAATATGTCCAACTTTATTAGTAACCATGAAAACAATGAAAACCACAATGAGGTGTCTGTGCATGATCACATGGCTTAAATTTAAGCAGAATGGCAAGACCAAGTATTGATCAGGCTCTGGAGTGCCTTGGCCTCTCATGCTCTGAGCCCACAGAGTGTGTCAGCATCTGCATTTTGGAAACTGAGTAGCTCCTCCACAGAATTGTACTCACACGCACAGGAATAGACATGTACAAGACCGTTCTGAGCAGTGTTACTTGTAATACTACAAACCTAGAAATTATGCCCAAAATAATATAGATAAACACTTTGGAAGGATCTGGCAATAAAAATGAAAGAAATGCTGTTAATCAAAACAATACGGATTAATTTCTCAAAGGCTGAGTGAAATGAAGCAAGCAGAAAGAGAACCTGTTGTATGCTTCTGCTTGTAGCCCAGACCTGGCAAAACTGATCAAAAGCATCTAAAGGATAGTGAAAGGTGAGGGTTAAAGACTGGACAGGTCATGGCAAGAGGGGGTCTTGGGTATGGTTGACATTTAATTACTCGCAAGGACGGTGTGCATTGAATGTGTCATGCATTTAGAATCTGTACACTTTACATCTAGTTAACAAATAGCTTAAATCTTTATATGTATATATGTGCGTGTGTGCTAAGTTGCTTCAGTCATGTCTGACCCTTGGCGACCCTATGGACTGTTTTTGCCCTCTCTTCTCTCCCTTTCACAAATGTTAACTAGACCTACTAGTCAGTTCTACTTCAGTAATATCTTCTTTATCTTTATTAAGAGAGTTAAGAGAGTCCATGTCCCTACGGAGGGCCTTCTCTTTTCCCCTGCTTCTCGTGCTTTGAGTAATTAGGTGGCTCACTCAGGCTTGCATTTCTCTGCTGGTATAATTCCGATGTGCATATTTTTGTACCCAAATTGCCTGACAAGTGCCTTTTAAAAAGAAAAATTGGAGATCCTATGAATAAAATCATGATACAAGTGTATTTTATGCGAAGAGTCAAAGTGATCGCCTTTGTCTGTTGACACAGGTAATGGATGATTTCTCGAGGATCGATGAGAAGTCTGAAGAGGAAGATGGCCATGGAGAGGCGCTGTGCCCCCGTGGCAGGGGTGCTGTGCCTGTGCACCGCGATGTGCCCTTTGTCACCAGCCTGCCCCCCTCCATCCATCTGGATGCATCACCCCTCCTTCAAAACTAGAGAGGAAATTCTCGTCTCCCCCGGAAGCTGCTCGTTATCCACACTCTTAGTTCTCTCTGAATATGTCACACGTAATATTTTTCTCTTCTGAAGTAAGCTTGCTGAAATGAAAAGGGCACTGAATTAGGACTTAGAAAATAGGTTTTTGATTCCATTTCTCAAACACTTGCTCTCTTCCCCACTAGTTCTGCAAACATGGATAGTGCACCTGACCTCTGTGAGGTCGTTTCCTTACACGCAAAGTGGGAATCATACCTGTTCCTCCCAATTCATTTAAAATCAAATGAAGGTGCATGTATGAACTGTGAACTCCCAAGCACTCTTTTAATATGGTGTAGATATAAATTCAGAGAAATAAGTTGTGGGACTTCCCTGGTGATCCAGTGGTTAAGACTCCATGTTCCCAATGCAGAGGGCCCAGGTTTGAGCCCTGGTCAAGGAACTAGATCCCACATGCTGCAACTAAGACCCAGCACAGCCAGAGAGAGGGAGTTAAGCTGCAAGGGTGGCTCTAGATTCATTGACCATTCATAAGTGTATCATTTAAACTCTCAGATTCTCAGTTTTAGAATTTTATGATAAAAATGGTTACATAAGACATATCTACTTTATGGGCTTCCCCTGGTGGCTCAGCAGTAAAGAATTTGCCTAAAATGCAGGAGCTGCAGGAGACATGGATTCAATCCCTGGGTCAGAAAAATCCCCTGGAGAAAGTCATGGCAACCCACTCCAGTATTCTTGCCCAGAGAATCTCCTGGACAGAGGAGCCTGGTGGGCTCCATAGCATTCCAAAGAGTTAGACACGACGGAAGCGACTTAGCAGTACACACTCACAACTACTTTATAGGGTCATTATGAATAGAATGTCAAATATATCTTAAAACTAACTGATTTCTCATTGCTATTTATCTGTAGAAAATGTTGATACATTCATCCAGTCATTGTACAAACAGCTGCTGACCATGAACCACTGTAGGAAGCAGAGTAGACAAGGAGATTCAGGGATAAGGTGACACAGTCCATGCCTGCAAGGACTCAGCGGGCTCCCCCGTGAGAACAGTGCTCCGTCCTCAGGGCCACAGCAGAGTTGGGTGAGAGCCCAGCGCCAAGGTGGACATCTGTGTGACTACATCTCCCTTGAGTCTGGAAAACACGTACACTGCATTGTATTCACTCATTTTTTCATCTATTTCTTCAAGCATGAACTTTGCATGCCTACTAGGTGTCAGGCACCACACCAAGTCTGGGTATATAGACAAAAATATGAAGTACCCCCACCTTCAAGGAGTTCCTATTGATGGTAAGATCAGGGAGGAAGGATGTGGTCTTAAATGAAGCCGGACAACTGGGTGTGCTCTGAGTTCAGCAGGTGTTAGTTCATCACTGACTCCTGAAATCTCGTACATTCTTTTTTAGAAATGTAGAGAAGCACCTCGGCTGACTGAGTGGATTTTCCCTTACCATAATTCTGATTCTAGGAAATAGCTATTTTTTTGAAACTCTATGAGGAGTTGCATTCTTATTTATATGAATACAATGTATAATATGTCTCTGCCCTTCCGTGTGTGTTCTTACTGCATAGCCACTTGAAATGCACGTGCTTCACAGAGTCATTACCATTCTATAACCTCTGAGCTCTAGGGAGAGACCTTAAATTTTTAGTTTTTGCAAGAACTCTTTTTATTTTTTAAAGGGAATGATTGAAGTTTTTCAGAACTCATTTTGAATGATAACTTTTTCACTGACTAGTTCTGGGAGCCTCTGCTTATTCTTATGTAAAACAGCAATTTTTTGGGGGGCGGGATTTTGACACCTATTTTGCAAAGTTGTTTGAGGATTTCACACAATATATATAAATTACCTGAAAAGATGTCTTGTAGTGATTAGAAGCTCCATGATGATAAATGTTATTGCAATAGAAGCGAATATAAATTAAGGAAATCTTTAGATATAATGCCATACATGCAAAAAGGTAGAAAGAATTTTATTTCTAGATTATATGTCAAGTATTTAGAACTCTGCAAGTAATGAAGTAACTTTTATTTTTAAAAATCTAGATCTGTACAGTCCAATACAATAGCAATTGCTACATGTGATTAGTACATGCAAATTAATGAGAATTGACTAAAACTAAAAATTCAGCGACTTCCCTGGTGGTCCAGTGGTTAAAACTCTGTGCTTCCAATGCACAGGGTGCAGGTTCAATCCCTGGTTGGGGAAGTAAGGTCCCACATGCCACAGGGCACAACCAAAAGTAGAAAAATTCAGTCCCTGGGTTGTACAAGTTACAGTTCAAGTGCTATGTCGTTTCAGGTGGTAGTAGTCATGAACTGGGCATCTTATATGCACATTTGGTTCTATATCACATCTAGGTGTTTGGTATCATATGAAGCTATGCTTAATATTATCCAACATATTTTTATTGCTCTTAATACAGTGGTAACTATGGAATCACATAAAGAGTAAATAAAAGATTATTACTCTTATAAATGTGCCACATTTTAAAAATCAAGAATCATTCAAAGCAAGTGATAGCAGTCATATTGTTGTCAGAGCTAAAATTGATTTTCTTGCCAATGCAAAAGCGTAGGAGTCAAGACAGAAGTGATTTATTTCTCCAGGGTCTGTCAACATTTTGGAGTGACTTCACACCTCGGAGATTGGATTTGTGACGAAAGAAATGATACAAATGAAGATAATATTATTATGTTTACTGTGCCACACTAGATCGTATTAAATCTCACATACAACACATCATTGAAAGACAATCATGAACTGAACTCTAGCACCATTGTCAGGGCTTGCTTGGCTCATTTTCTCTGAGAACTCAGGGTTACATAAATAAAACAAGAGGGGGATTTTCTGGCTACCCATTAGAGGTGGAATAAACATATTTAACATTTAGTCTCATGCCTCGTTTGACAGATGAGAAAACTGACACCTGAGGAGATTAAACGACCTATATAAAACTCAGAAAAGCCAGTCAGCTCACAGCCTACTGGTTCCTTGCACACGCTGTGGTATTTAATTCAGTCAGTCAGTTCAGTCACACAGTCATGTCTGACTTTTTGGGACCCCATGGACTGCAGCATGCCAGGCTTGCTTTTCCATCACCAACTCCAGAAGCTTGCTCAAACCCATGTCCATCCATTCGGTGATACCATCCAACCATCTCATCCTCTGTCGTCCCGTTCTCCTCCTGCCTTCAATTTTTCCCAGCATCAGGGTCTTTTCCAATGAGTCTGTTCTTCCCATTAGGTGGCCAAAGTATTGGAGCTTCAGCTTCAGCATCAATGAATATTCCGGACTGATTTCCTTTAGGATTGACTGGCTTGATCTTCTTGCAGTCCAAGGGACTCTCGAGAGTCTTCTGCACCACAGTTTAAAAGCATCAGTTCTTCTGCCCTCAGGGTTCTTTATGGTCCAACTCTCACATCCATACATAACTACATGAAAAACTATAGCTTTGACTAGACAGACCTTTGTCGGCAAAGTAATGTCTCTGTTTTTTAATATGCTGTCTAGGATGGTCATAGCTTTACTTCCAAGGAGTAAGCGCCTTTTAATTTCATGGCTGCATTCACCATCTGCAGTGATTTTGGAGCCCAAGAAAATAAATTGTCACTGTTTCCATTATTTCCCCATCTATTTGCCATGAAGTAATGGGACTGGATGCCATAATCTTAGTTTTTTGAATGTTGAGTTTTAAGCCAGCTTTTTCGCTCTCATCTACCACTTTCATCAATAGGCTCTCAGTTCCTCCTCACATTCTGCCATAAGGGTGGTGTCATCTGCATATCTGAGGTTATTGATATTTCTCCCAGCAATCTTGATTCCAGCTTGTGCTTCATCCAGACCAGCAGTTCACATGATGTACTCTGCTTAGAAGTTAAATAAGCAGGGTGACAATATACAGCCTTGACATACTCTTTTCCCAATTTGGAACCAGTCTGTGGTTCCATGTCCGGTTCTAACTATTGCTTCTTGACCTGCATACAGATTTCTCAGGAGGCAGGTAAGGGTGGTCTGGTATTCCCAACTCTTAAAGAATTTTCCACAGTTTGTTGTGATCCACACAGACAAAGGCTTTGGCATAATCAATAAAGAAGTAGATGTTTTTCTGGAACTCTCTTGCTTTTTCAATGATCCAAGGATGTTGGCAATTTGATCTCTGGTTCCTCTGCCTCTTCTAAACCCAACTGGAACATCTGCAAGTTCTCAATTCACATATTGTTGAAGCCTGCCTTGGGAATTTTGAGCATTACTTTACTAGCGTGCGAGATGAGTGCAATTGTGCCGTAGTTTGAGCATTCTTTGGCATGCCTTCCTTTGGGATTGGAATGAAAACTGACCATTTCCAGTCCTGTGGCCACTGCTGATTTTTCCAAATTTGTTGGCATATTGAGTGCAGCACTTTCACAGCCTCATCTTTTAGACTTGAAATAGCTCAGCTGGAATTCCATCACCTCCACTAGCTTTGTTCGTAGTGATGATTCCTAAGGCCCACTTGGCTTCAGACTCCAGAATGTCTGGCTCTAGGTATGTGATCACACCATCATGGTTATCTGGGTCATTAACATCTCTTTTTTGGTATAGTTATTCTGTGTATTCTTGCCACCCTTTTTTAATATCTTCTGCTTCTGTTAGGTCCATACTGTTTCTGTCCTTTATTGTGACAATCTTTGCATGAAATGTTCCCTTGCTATCTCTAATTTTCTTGAAGAGATCTCTAGTCTTTCCCATTTTATTGTTTTCCTCTATTTCTTTGCATTGATCACTGAGGAAGACTTTCTTATCTCTCCTTGCTATTCTTTGGAACTCTGCATTCAGATGGGTGTGTATTTCCTTATCTATCTCCTTTGCCTTTTGCTTTTCTTCTTTTCTCAGCTATTTGTAGGGCCTCCTCAAATGGCCATTTTTCCTTTTTGCATTTCTTTTTCTTGGGGATGGTCTTGATCACTGCCTCCTGTACAATGTCATGAACCTCTGTACATAGCTCTTCAGGCACTCTGTCTATCAGCTCTAATCCCTTGAATCTATTTGTCATTTCCACTCTATAATTGTAAGGGATTCGATTTAGGTCATATCTGAATGGTCTGGTGGTTTTCTCTACTTTCTTCAATTTAAGTCTGAATTTTGCAATAAGGAGTTTAATTCAGTGTCTGTCAACCTACTGCTTGCATCCTATCACCAGAATTTTGTGAATTATCCTCTAAGGAAGATCTCTGCAAAAATTACTGAGTTTACTGTAAAACTGATTTGTCTGAAAATTCTACTGAGATTTTGGAGAGTTTAGAAGACAGGTTTTACTTGTTTCCTCAGCACAACTCACTAGCCATTGAAACTCAAGTCCCTTTCAACTGTCTGAGCCACGAGGGAAGCTCATGGCTCAGAGGGCAAGGAATCTGCCTGAAATGTGGGACACCTGGGTTCAATCTCTGGGTCAGGAAGATTCCTTGGAGAAGAGAATGGCAACCCACTCCAGTATTCTTGCCTGGAGAATCCTGTGGACAGAGGAGCCTGGTGGGCTACAGTCCATGGCATCGCAGAGTTGGGCCTGACTGAGTGACTGAGCACACACAATGCACAGAGAATGACGCTGAAGTAATTCTGGGAGACAGAGTTTTGGATGAAGTAGCAAAGTTTGGGAGGCAGTGAAGGCCAGGGAAGCCTGGCATACTGAGCCCAAGGGGTTGCAAAGACATGACTTAGTGACAGAACGGCAACAAAGGAAAGAATACCACCTGACAGGAGTTTCAGTATCTGCAAAATGTTCAAAGATACTGGGATGTGTGTCCCTTGAGGGGGACCTGGACCTGCCTCAAGGCTGCACTATGGTTTCTTGGCTACTCCTCTCTAGTCTTTGCATTCCCTCCTCCCCTGAGTAGCAACTGTTTGAACCTGCCCTATGGAACTCAGGGAAGGTCTTGGAGTCTGAATGAAGCATATTTCCTGTGACCCAGAAATAGGGGACAAAGATTTTTGTGGCCAGGAGCCCACAGGTTCCTGTTTGGTTCAGAGCTGGTCCTTCATTTACACTCCCTGGACCGCTGAAGTCATCAGCATCAGTCTGTCTTTTCTGCAACCCAACTGTTCTAACAAATTCAAGCTCTTTTCTCAGACAGCCTTCACCCTCCCTTGCTTTTTTGTCTGCCTGGCCATCCATTTGGCTCCCACCTCCTCCCACCTCCCACCCCGCTTCTTCCCCCTGCCCCTGCCCCATGTCTTTAACTTCAGCCTGTAGTGAGTACAGGCTGGTATAGACATCCTTGTCCTGAAAGAAGCCCTCGAACAGTAGGAGGAATGATGTTCTTTACTTTTATGCTTCTTCGATGATTATGTGTACATAAACATAGACCATCCTAATGAGAAAAGCAAAGGCTGTCTGCTCAGAGCTTGCTGCAGCAAGAGGTCCTCCACTCTCACATGTCCTGGATAGAGACTCAACAACCTGAAGAGCGATGAAAAGCTTGAGAGTGGACGAGAGTGTAGATTTCAGAGCGGAGAGCTGCTGTCTGCCGAAGCTGCAGAGGGTTTGAGTGGGAACTGCATTCCCTGGTAGTGCTGGGGGTGTATATTTGGCTTTTTCTGGTGGATTCTAAGTTGTAAGAAAGGACAAAAGTCAGGGAGCTGGCAGTTATTGATCAAGTTCTGGCCACCTGGGGCCATTGAGACTGTCTTGTGGTTTGGCTTCTAGGGCTGGTGGCTGCAGAGGTTGTCACTTCTTGTGCCATTGTCACTATGCCCTCTGTCTGTTTATTCAGTCTCTCAATTAGCACTTGAGTTTGTGGTTTAGGTTTTATGTATATTTAAGACACATTCTCTTTGCTTTTATTTCAACTCCAATGCAAAGGAAAGGAAATGCTAAGAAATAAAATTCTTTGCCCAAAGCCACCTCTTGAAACCTGGAAGTTCTAGTTTCCAAGTGCAGGGAATTTTTTGTTTTGATTTAATACATGAAGATTATCTTCTAGTTTCTCTTTGTAGTTTCTAAATGCAGGTGGTCAGGGCCTGCTTCTGAAGAGACCTTTAGACTTGTTTTGAATCACATTCTTCAGCCTCTAAATACATCAGCATCTGTAGGGAAGCCTGAGTAAGAGTTTTCTTCCATGTTGCTCTGTTCAGGGTTGTTGCTGTTGTTCTGTTGCTAAGTCATGTCCAACTCTTTATGACCTCATGGACTGCAGCACACCAGGCTTCCCTGTCCTTCACCATTTCCCAGAGCTTGCTCAAACTCATGTCCATTGAGTCGGTGACGCCATCTAACCACCTCATCCTCTGCCAGCCCCTTCTCCTTCTGCCCTCAATCTTTCCCAGCATCGGGGTTTTTCCCAATGAATGGACTCTTCACATCAGGTGACCAAAGTATTGGAGCTTCAGCTTCAGCATCAGTCCTTCCAATGAATATTTAGGACTGATTTCTTTTAGGATTGACTGGTTTGATCTCCTTGCAGTCCAAGGGACTCTCAAGAGTCTTCTCTGGCACCATAGTTCAAAAGCATCAGTTCTTCAGTGCTCGGCTTTTTTTATGGTCCAACTCTCACATCCGTACAAGACTCCTGGAAAAACCACAGCTTTGAAAAAGCCATATTTTTGAACAGTACTTGTGTAAGGTATTATTCCCAAATGCCATGTACATCAGAACAAGCTGAGGATGTTATTGAGAATGCAGACTATTGGGGCCTCATAGGCTACATGTGCCAGACTGTTTTTGGTTCACTTGTTTGTACAAGAAGCATCCAGAGAAATTCTTCTGCTGTCTGGCTGGTGCTGGTCCTTGTGTTGGCAACTGTTGAATTAAGAATTCCATGGCTGCATGTTGGTGAGATTAAGGCTGGCCCATCACTTATCCTTTTTATAAATCTTGCCTTTGACAGTATATCCACATTTACATTTGTGTTTCCTGATGCTTGAAAATTGTGTGGCTTGGGAAGTTCCGATTTCCCTGTGTTGTCTTTTTCACTCTGCAGGCAGTGGAAACGGGTTAAGGTAGACAGTGTAGGGCCAGTTGGGTTCCTTTTGACTTTGAACACGGCAAAATTTCCTGAACCCAGAACAATTGTGAACAGGCTTCCTAATGTTACAGAGTTCAGGAAAGAGCAGGGGTGCCGAAACTAAGCAGGAATATATGTAACATTTCATGGGTCCTTAAGGAAAGAGGCAGCCCTGTGAATTTAGCCAAAGTACCTAAAATAGCTTTTGCTCTAAATTCTTTGAAGCCTGGTAGTCCAAAGAGACGAAAAAGTTCCAACTTGTGTCAGACAGTAAGCCACCTGCTTCTTCCAGATTCTTGACTGCATGTTAATGGGAATCCCTTCCAGTTAGTCCTGAAACACTCCACAGACTCAGAGCAGCTGGAACCAGGCCAGGCAGGGTCTCTGGCCCCATGCAGGTTGGCCTCCAGTGCAGACCCTCCTGGATGGTCTGGAAATTCCAAAGGATCACCACCCATGAA
This sequence comes from Bos grunniens, assembly GCF_055505025.1. NCBI lineage: Eukaryota > Metazoa > Chordata > Mammalia > Artiodactyla > Bovidae > Bos > Bos grunniens. The sequence continues at coordinate 59,861,203 of NC_141178.1, read as the reverse complement.
GAGAGGCACTTCCTGCCAGGATATCAGTTCTTTGCAGCCTGCCGGGCTCTCGCAGGTTCCTGGAGAGGTGGTCATTCTCTGCAGGGCACCCATGAGGACCTCTCAGCATCCAAATGCTCGGGTTCAGGGCCCAAAAGGAAGATGTCAGCAAAGGACACTCACCGGCCACCCAGCCAGATGATGCTGCTGTGGTGTGGCTTCATGTATGCACCTAGGCATTCATTCATGCATCAGCACCACAAAGCACTCTCTGAGCTTGCTCCCAGGCTAGACCTAGATAGCCAAGGGAGGCCCAGTTCTGCCGCAGGGGCTCAGGGTGCTGCAGGGGGTTAGGACACCGCCCCGGTGCCCTGATGGACAAGCTCTCAGGAGGCGACACCCAGGCTGAAAGAGCTCTGATCACAGGGCGTGGAGATGAGCAACCTTTTCTAGAGAGGCAGGATTGTTAGCCGCTGGTGATCTAGGCTCCATCAGCCTGGCCTTTTTGCTATTCATAGACCCAAATAACAGATGTGGAAGTGGTCACTTGTTCTTTATAAATTGGGGCGGACTCAGTCGCCTATTGGCATTCAAATTATTATTCACCAGGCCCTGAATGGCCTGATTTGTTTCATTTAGGACGTAATCTGAGAGACATGGACTGATACCTACAGGAAAGACCTGGGCACTGAGCCAGAGAGAGTGAGTGAGCTCCAGGGTGAGTCCCAGGATTATATCCCCTGCCGGCCCCAGGGACAGGCATGTTTCCTATTCAGTCTCACCAGGTGTGAGGTTCCTGTTCTGATCCCCATCTGATGCCTGTTTTCCTCTCCATTCATCTGGAACCCTCTATTCATCTGTTACTTACTGATCCTAACATTCTCAATACACAGTTTGGAATACATGCTATATTAATGTAGTATCTGCCTCACTCCCTCCCTTCCATCAATTTTCTAAATATTTACCAAGTACTTACCATGCTCCAGGAATTGAGACTTTAGAGGTTTTCAAGTTTATGAGCCTGACCTTGGGGGATTTAAGTATCCTCAGATGGGGAAAAGGAAGGAAAAATGTATATTACCATTTCTTCAGAGCATGCTTCTTCCTCTGTGTCACATCTATTTCCTGTACTGTGCCTGGGAGTAAAAAAACAAAATTTGATTCCACCTTTCATCTCTCTAATGCCCAGTCTTTGCTGCTTCTTAAAATACATCCTCCACAAAAAGCAACCAGAAGTATTGAATGTAGGAATAACTTTATCCAGAATATTTTACCAATGACACAGATTCATGTTTGCAAATGCTATCCCCATTAGCTTTAAGGAGTTGTAGACGCAACCGTTTTCTGTGTGGTTGTCAGTAGCTAGCTCTTTACTGGCACCAAGGTCACGAATGTTGTGTAAACAACTGACTTTTGAATGATCTTCCACAGTCAGAAATTAAAACGCAAATTAAATGCTTAAAAGACTGTATTTGAATTTGAAAAGTTAATTTGAAGTCTATTTAACTTTTTTATGTAGTATTTCTCACCTTCAAATTGTTTTCAAGTTTGTAATCCCTCTTAAAAATTAGAGGGATAATAAATCATTAAACCTCAATGCCCTTGATGTTGACAAATATTCAGCAATATTTATACCTGGGTTGGGAAGATCCCCTGGAGAAGGGAAAGGTTACCTACTCCAGTATTCTGGCCTGGAGAATTCCATGGACTATATAGTCCATGGGGTCTCAAGGAGTCGGATACGACTGAGCGACTCACTTTATACCCCTATCAGGCAGAGATGGATGGGAGGAGTTAAAAGACTTGAAGACTGCAGAAGCTCAGGACGGGAAGAGAACACTGGGGTTAGTGGTTCAAGAGGGAAAAGCTGTAACCTCTCCCGTCTCACCAGTCATTCCAGGTCAGAGTATTCTTCTTTGGAAGGTGAATTCCTTGGTCACTAAAAGATACACTTTATATAATAGACTGTGGAAATCCAACAGAAAGACAGAGAACTTCTGTAAAAAAGGATTTGCTGTGCCTTGGGTGCAGGCACTGGGTGTGTCTAACGTGGATTTTAAAGCTAAAATTTCTCAGCGTTGTGCATGTGTGTATGTTTTAACTGCAGCACATTTGAGGAGCTATTTATAGAGCAGATGGTCAGCAATGCAGCATGGGTGCTCCAGGATCCAGGTGTTATCCACTTAGACCTGTGGACCTTCCCAGGGGGCCTATTCTCTCTCATCAGATCTAGGCTCTGGTATCACCTGCACACGTGGCTCTGGTGGCCACTTGCAGGCGTCCAGCTCCTTCCATCCCCCCACCCACTTGTTGTCTCATTTCTCACCATATGTCCTTTGTCGAACCCACACCCTCCAAGAGCATACGTATTGGTGGTCTATTTGTTTACTGGCTCTGTCCCCCACAGACTCTAGAGCAGCATTTTGTTCTGTTGACCCCACAATCCTGGGGGCTTGGGGTGTCTGGTATACAGGAGGACCCCACAAATATCTGATGAAGGATTGTATCCTAGGCTACTAGCCCTTAGAACTAATCACACCAGACAGCTGCCCCTTTTCCAACTGGGATATCTTTATCTTTAAATAGTGGATATCTTTAATCTTTAAATGGTGGATATCTTTAAACTGTGCCTAAGATTTTATCAAAAGAGAAGAATGGGGCTCAGTCTTTGCACAGCTACAGGCATGCACAGAGTGACAGATTCCTTAGGGCCATTATACTAAAACCTCTGCCAGGCCACACCTGCCCTATTGACCACCAGTCTTCGCTGCAACAGAAGGCCCATGACAGAAGTGTCTCTGCATGTAGAACCTGTGTCTCCTCCATCATGGATGGAGAAAGCTCTCCTCTTATCAGGTGAGTGTCCATGGCTGGCAGAGGCGGCAGTGCCATGAGGGTGGCCTGAGCCCAGGGTGGTATACCAGAGAGAGAAGCTACCCTTGTCCAACTGTTCCTGCACACCCTCTGCCTCCACTGCTGACCAATAAGACTCTAGAGAGTAACTGGGTGGGGACAGCATGAGTCCCCCGCTCAGGGTGCTGAAACCCTCCTAAATGCCTGTGGCTATCTCATGGCCTGTTTGTCATATGTGATGCCTGTGAGTTTCATGAAACAAAATGGGCAGAAAGCGTGATTACATTTCCGGTCTCACAGCTTCCTGATCAGAAGTGTCTATTTCAGTTCCGACTCCTGAGCCATCCTTCAGGGAGACAGTTCCGCAGACTGGAATCATTTAGTTTACTTTTGGCTTTTTGGGAGTATATTTACTTCTCATTTGTACTTGGGTAGATAACTCATTGGCCACTTGGAAGTAGAATTCTGTCCTTTTGTTGGTCAGGGTTCATCCTTGTTTATACATGATCTTGCCAGAACATTAGTATTCTGGAAAGATCATTAGTCTTTAAATTTGAAGTTTTGCTTCCTGAGTGGACTGTGATGTTTTACCCATTTTTAAATACTATACAATAATCAGAACAGCATGGTGTGGCATTAGAAATTTGATGTTTCATGGAAAACATCCTAGTTAGAGAGAATTGACTGCATATATTGTCACTAGTCTTTTTTTGCTGACTTTATCAATAAAGACTTGATGGGAATTAGAACATTCATTTCTGTAGAAAACTGGCAGCACTAAGCATATCACAGCTTTTAGTGTCATGATCAACAGTTCACTCTATTGGGGAGTAAGTCAATAGAATACATCCCTAAGACAGTAAGGATTGGAAAAGGGGATAAATTGGATAAAATTTCTGAATGCTCAATTATGAAATAAAAGTTTGGTGTGTTCTGAGAGGTAGGGAAGAAGAATAAAGCGAAGTAGGCTCAGGTGGTAAAGAATCTGCCTGCAGTGCAGGAAACCTAGGTTTGATCCCTGAGTCTGAAAGATCTGGAGAACGGCGTGGCTACCCACTTCAGTATTCTTACCCAGCGAATTCCATGTGCAGAGGAGCCTGGTGGGCTAAAGTCCACTGAATTGCAAAGAATCAGACACGACTGAGCAACTAACACTTTCACTTTCAATGAAGCAATCACGAGAGGCCAACATTCTGATGGATTTAACTAAAATATTAATAAGGGTTGTAAATCTGTTTTTTTCAAAGAACATCTTAAAGTTAGTGAGTAGGAGGGAAGTTTGGTTGCAAATGTATCTCCGTTGTGTATGCATGCAGTGAAAATTACCAAGTAAGTGAAAACCAAGACTTTGTGAAGCCGAGTTTAATAAAAAGTTTTTTTTTGACAGTGATCCAAATCATTAACTACAACAAAATGTATTTTTAAAATGCCTTCTGGGTATTTTTCTATGTTTGTGTGCAAGGCATGTACCTAGGTTCCTTGGTGAACAAGGGGAATATATACCTATGCAGATATTGCTGTTAGCATCCCTTTTACCAGAAAGAACTGGAAGCCAGGGGGTGTTCCTTAGGTGCACAATGTCCTCCCCAATGAATAGGCTGATTTGCAAAACTCCTTGTCTTCCTGAACCAAAATGAAATGAAATGAAAGTTTCTCAGTCATGTCCAACTCTTTGCAACCCCATGGAATTCTCCAGGCAAGAATACTGGAGTGGGTAGCCTTTCCCTTCTCCAGGGGATCTTCCCAACCCAGGGATCGAACCCAGGTCTCCCACATTGCAGGCGGACTCTTTACTGACTAAACCACCAGGGAAACCTCCTGTATAAAGTTTTTCCTGAAAGATCCATTTTGCTATTGAGACGTAGGTTAAGAGATGAATCCAAGGCTGTGAGAAGCACAGACTTTAATGGATCTGTGGAGGGGATGCTGTTAACCCAGAGGAAGAATGTGTGGTTCCTGGGAAGGTATGTTTGCCTTGAAATAAGAACCGCATTCACAGGAAGGAAGACAGAGCCTTCACGCTTCAAAAATCTTTCCAGTCGGCATTACTCCATTTACAGCCCTGAATGGGTTTGCAAAGTCACTTTTTCTATTTACAGTCTAGGTCAAAAAAGTCACTCAGTCACTTTTATATTGTCTCCTTCAATTTCCAAAACTCTTGAGGTTTTTGAATAATGGAATCTTTAATAAAGATTTTGTTAATAACAAAGCATATAATGTCCGATCACAGAAAAGTGATCAGCTGTCTGGTTAGGATTCTCTACTTTGTGAGCTCCAGAAACCCTCTCAACGTGCGCTGGTCCAGCCTTCTCGGTGCCTAGAGCAGATTGGCTGGGCAGAGGGAAGCTGGGCACAAACCACCTCATTCTTTCATAGGTTGTTATTATTCTTCCTAAACCTTGCAAGGATGGTGATAAGAAGAATGACTTTTTTTTTTTTTTGCTGTGACGAGTCCTCGCTGTGGCACTTGAGACCTTCATTGCGACATATGAATTTTTAGTAGTGGCCTGTAGGATCTAGTTTCCTGACCTGGGATGAAACCACGGCCCCCTGCATTGGGAGCATAGAATCTTAACCGCTGGATCACCAGAGAAGTCCCAAGAATGACATTCTGATGTCAGCTTTCAACTTGTTGGCCAAGTGGGTTGGACAAACCATTTTGTCTTTCCCAGACTGCTATTTTCCTCTATAAGATATAGATAATACTGTTCACCTCTCTGAACGTATGCAAGATGAAATATAACAGGTGTAAAATTGCTCTTAAATTATGAAAATCATGCTTTTGATAGTAACGGTAGTGTGGTTCATTACAATTCTTGATCTTGCCGTGTGAACAGGTGCATGTCTCCCTGGGCATAACTAATGATGCCTTGGCTGACAACTAGAGGCTTCAATAACTGTTTCCCTTTAGAGTGCAAACTGTTCACAATTGTTTTTGTTTTAGCTTTGCTCTTGATTGCAAACACTTTTGTAACATCAAAGAGTAGAGACGTATCCCAGGTAGCCTAAGTTAAACAGGTTTATGGTGATGGGAAATCTAAGAACAAATTTTCTAAAGACTTACAATCACTTTTACGTTATGTTACAATTTCAGTGGGGTCACCATGGGCAAGATGGAGTAAGATGGAGCTCCCTGTATCCCAGGGATGCCAAACTTTGATTTTAAAAATAACGAACTGAAAGGGAGACAATCCAACTGTATATATATGTACATATAAACATTTAATTGGTCACAATGATATGATTCACAGTAGTCTGTTAATTATTCAATACATGGATTGTTGGTCAAAGTATAAAAACATGTTGCAGTACGACCCTAGAAGTGTCTTCCCAGGTGGTTCAGTGGTAAAGAATCCGCCTGCCAATGCAGGAGACACAGGTTTGATCCCCAGGTCAGGAAGATCCCCTGGAGGAGGAAATGGCAGCCCACTCCAGTCTTCTTACCTGGAGCATTCCAGGGACAGCGGAACCTGATGGGCTACAGTCCATGGGGTCTCAAAGAGTCCGACGTGACTGAGCAACTAGACAATAACAACAACCTTAAAAGGAGTTCTGGAAACTCCAGCAACATGGCTAGAACTTCTGGTCTTGAAATCACAGGCATTAGGGAGAGTTTTAGAGTATATTTCATGGGTGACCTGAAACTTACATCACTGATGACCCATTCGAGAGAGGATGCCTTCCTGGAGTGATTGTTACTAAAACTGTCTGGTCATAGACACATGGCCAGATCCCTAGCAGACATCTGGAATTAATGGACCCATCACTGCTGTCCTGGAGACCCTCTGTCTTCTTGGTGGGCATGCTCACCCTGAACCACTGGCTGGGTGAACAATGGTCATTCAGAAACACTGGGAGTCTGTGCTCCAGAGGCAGCAAAGGCAATTGAACCACTTACAAATATCTGTGAGCCTTCCTGGAAGGCGTGACATCATCTCTGCTAACCAACTCTGCAATTTCTTGAAACCCACGAGTGCATCAGTACGTTTCTGTAAAGGGGACAAAGGTGACGTGTGGTGGCAGTGTGCTTGGTGTGCGTCCAGCTGGAGTTTGAAGCTGTGGACTATCTCTGAGACCAGTTCAGTCCCACCTCAGTTTCTTTGCTGCAACGTAGGATTCAAAGTCCAGATGGTGAGAAACTTAAATCTTGTGAACCACTTAATGTCTGACAAATTGGCATTCTCTGAGTTTTAATTATGAGAAGTCTTTAATTGGATAAAATAGTTAAATGCATCTCTATGACAAGTTTCCACAATCTGTCTATAACAACAACAACATCAGCAACAATAGCAACCACCACAGTTGGGGATGGGTCACAGGAAGGGCACCACTGATGGAGTTTGCAAAGTGATTGGGAGGACCACATCCCTTAGGTGATCTCTGAGTTCCAGATGCTGTGTTCTCAGCCTGTCCCCACCCCTCCATCATGCAGGTTTGTTGTTGTTGAGTCGCTAAGTGGTGTCTGACTCTTTTGTGACCCCATGGACTGTAACCCGCCAGGCTCCTCTGTCCATGGAATTTTCCAGGAAAGAATACAGGAGTGGCTTGGCATTTCCTTCTCCAGGGGATCTTCCCAACCCAGGGATCGAATCCATGTCTCTTAAGTCTCCTGCATTGGCAGACAGATTCTTTACCACTAACACCACCTGGGAAGTGCCATGGCTTGGTGCTATTTAATGTTCTGTTAATAGTTTCAACTAACGACATATTTAATAGCATATTAACAATGTTTGTACCTAGTCTTCTGCCAAAACTAGAAAAATGAAATTTGCTATTAATACCAAAACTTTTCTTCTTTTTATGGATTTTATTCACTTCACAACTCATAGAAAATAAGAACATTATTTTCCTAGTATGGGTGTGCATCTTTCTGAGTACCACATCTCTTCAATAGGTGATTTCATCTCCAGATTTCACCTGCCCGCCTGCCAGGGATTATCTTTTTTTATTCTAGCTCTGTCAAGATTATGCAAAGTTCCTTTTTTTCTCATTAACGTTATGCTCCTTTTGGCATTTTAGAAGTATTTTAAATAATGACTGCGTAAAATGTCATAATATTTGGAACTGAGCCTTTTCATTATATCATTCGATGTGAAAAGCTTATGAACAGACCTGCAAGAAGACATTTAAAAATAAATATCTTGGAGACATTTTTCATGTCAGCTGGTGGTCTTAGCTCCTCCCCTCCCCATCAGGCTGAGTCCCTCAGCCTGCCACCGCGTCTCACAGGCAGCGCTCAAAGATGATTTAACACTTGTTTTGTTTTAAACCTTTGTTTTGACTGCGTTGATTAAAAAATCACTTTGTGATCTTTACTAATCTAAGAAGGAGAGGATGCAGTGCCTGGAATTAGGTACATGGTCGCATGATTCAAGAAGCTTTCTCTTGAAGTACCAGGTGACGGCCAGAAAAACACCTGCCGCAGAAAATAGGCTTGCTGCTGTTTTTTTCAGTAAAGAATTACTAGTGCTTTTTGTCCCTCAAAATTGTCCCCAGACGGGAAGATGACTGAATGTACTGTTCCTGAGCAATAGAATCACCTCAAGGCACAGAAAATAACAGGTTCTTTCCCCCCACTGGCACACCTCAGTCCACTGCCTTTTTCTAGTCCTGACGGCTGCGGCAACTTTGGAGTGTAACAAATACACATTGTGTCTACAGCATCAGCACCCAATCATCGCCTCTGATACTTGTTAATCAGATATTTATTAAGAAGCTTCTGAGGTAAACAGAAATAAAATGCACGGCTCCTGCTTTCTCCATGTGTCAGTCTTTGGGGGAAGAAAAGCTCCTTTGCTCATCAATATTATAATTTAAAAACAGTAATTTCTTAACAAAATATCTCCATGTAGTTGGGATATATATTTTTTTATTATCTTTCATGTGTTGTTCAGTCGCTAAGTCATAGCCCACCAGGCTCCTTTGTCCATGAAATTCTCCAAGCAAGAATGCAGGAGTCGGTTGCCATTTTCTTTTCCAGGGGATCTTTCCCGACCAGGGATCGAGCCCCTGTCTCCTGCATTAGCAGGTGGGTTCTTTAGTACTGAGCCATCTGGGATTTGTTAAAAGCCTGAACAGCTTTTCATAGGGAGCCATTTCCGTTTTTTAAGCAGTTGTGTTTCAGCACATTTTTCTGTAACACTGTTGGGCTTTTTCTCCTCTATTTTTAGATACTTTATATGTTTAAAAGATATCAAATTTTTGTGATATAAGTTACAAAAATTTTCCTAATTTTCATTTAACATTTTTAGAGTTATTTTTACAACAATGCTATATTTTATGGTTACTCAGGTATTTCAAATTTGGTTATATATCCTTGGGACAACATGGACGGACATGTATCCCGTCAAGTGAAATGAGTCAGACAGAGAAAGACAAATACTATATGATCCCACTTATACGTGGAATCTAAAAAAGCCAAACTTATAGAAACAACAGATGGGCAGCTGCCAGGGGTGGGCGTGGGGGCTGGGGAAATGGGGTAGGGGGTCAAAAGGCTCAAACTTTCGTTGATGAAACAAGTGAGTCCTGGGGATACAGTGTACAGCATGAGGACTACGTCGATAACACTGTGTTTCATGTTTGAAAGCTGGGTGTTAAGGAGTAGCTCTTGAGAGTTGTCCCCACAAGAAAGAACCACCATGTGAGGTAGTAGATGTTAACTAAAGCTATTGTGATCATTTCCCAATGTGCACAAATAGTGAAGCATTATGTTGCACAGTTTAAGACAATGTCATATGCCAATTACAACAGAATAAACTTGGAGAAAAGCAATAACAACAAGTACTGTCTGGGCTATTGCTTCACGTGCAGAAGTATGATTGTTCTTCATTTTAAACAACATTCAGGGATGTATTTTTTAAATATGAAGACTTGTTATTTCTGTTCTGTACTAATTTTTTTTAATTAAATTTAAAAAAAATAAAATTTGCCCTCAACCTGGGTAAGTCCCAAACTGAGGTGAGTTGTCCTTAAAAACTTAAAGTTTGCTGGCCCGAATGCAGAGATCTTGAAGATATGGCTGAGGGGGATGACTTGATGAATGTATAGCTTTGGGGAGCAGGGTAGGCTGAATGAGGCCCCGGCAGGGAGGCAGGTTAAGAACAAGTCTCCTCCTTCTGAGGACGCAGCTCTGTCCCCTGGCAGGACATGGCTGCACCCTGGGCCCCCAGTTCCTCTCAGTGGGTGGCACACAAGCTGGATTGTTGCTTCATCCAGAAAAGAAGCAGCTGAGCAGTTATTAGGAAGCTGCCTGGAGAAGGAGGGCTGTGGATGGAGGAGGCCTGGGAGCAAGTTCTGAACTGACTTCCATCAGGGATGTGCGGAAGACTATTTGTGTTATTAACAGATGCATTGTCTTAGGAAGTCATGAAACTTGATTTTTTTTTTTTAATTTACAATATGGTATAGTACTCTTTGCTATGTCATTTGGCAGGACTGCTTCTGTCAAGCAAGGAGATGAGTTGAAAAGCCCATGTGAATTCTATGGTGCTGTCCAAATGGGCGTGACTCCATGGTGTGCAGCTGGGTGCCAGGTGATACCCACCATTTCCCCTGACGCTTGGTGGCACCAAGAATGTTAGGGAGTCATGCTCCTTAGTTCATGGCCAGGCTGGAATTATGGGGTTGCTTCCTGTTACTAATGAGAATGCATCACCTGGAAACTGAACTTTCAGAAGAAAATGATAAAATCTGTATAGTCTCCTATTTCTGTTATTTCTGTTCAAATAAACCTTAGCTGAGGTGCTAGCTCAGTGTCCTGTGGTTTGAAGTCCTAGGATTCTGAAGTCATCCTTGGAGACCAGCATAAGATCCAAGGCCAGATTCTGACCTGCAAAGGGAGAGAAGCCGAATGTTTAGATCCAAGAGTGATAACGAATTTAGAAGACATTTCTTCTTGATGAGGATTTATCGGCTGGAAATGGATACAGCTAAAGGAGAGCATGCAGCCTGTGGTGATGAGAAGCGGGGCCATTTTGGTCTGTGTCCACATTGTGGGTTGCCTCTCAGATGTGGAAATTTAGGCATTTTAAAAGAAGAAAAATCGAACGCTACTGCTAGAGTTTGAGAAGAATTATAACTCCTATAAAATAGTGTGACAGCAGAACTCAGAAGAAATCTGGGTCTGATTCATTAAATTCTCTTTGGCCTTAAAACCCATTATATAAATTAAAAACTGTTTGTGATATCCATTCCAATTAAAACAGCAGAAGCCTAAAAATAGCTCATAAGAGTTATTTATCCAAAAGTTCAAGAATATTTCTACCCATAAAATTATCCCAGTATTATTAGCTACAAAGATAAGCCTGATAATCTATATACTGATAGTTTTCTAACTATTTCTAGTAAGAATGATCATTTATCTTGTTTGAGCAGAATAAATAAGACAAAAACATGCCTAAAATCTGTAATATATTTTAAAAGTAAACATTTAATCTTCTTGAATAGGGGAGACCATTTATTGGATCTCAACTGTTGTTCTTAAGTCAAAACCCCCTGGCTTCTTGGACATAAGTTTCTGGCTCCTGTTTCATGTTTAAATTTTAGTAATGACCCTTTGAACTTAACCTTTGGCATACAGGACTGGTTGATGAATTTAACAACCCCCTTACTGGTTCAGATAAAAAAGGGAAAGCATATGCAAACTCAGAGAGGCAGGAAGTAACACTACATTTTCAAGAAACTTGAAGTACTGTGGAATTCCTGGGGTTTTAAAGAAAAAGACAGTGATGCCCAAGAGAGTAAAGCTGGAGGGCTGGTGAAAGGAGCCTCTTCTGTCTTGTTGAGCTGTGCTTGCTCAGTCGCTCAGTCATATCCGATTCTTTGCGAACCATGGACTGCAGCCCACCAGGCTCCTCTGTCCATGGGATTCTCCATGCAGGAATACTGCAGTGGGTTGCCATTTCCTCCTCCGGGGATCTTCTCAACCCAGGGATCAAACCCAGGTCTCCTACATTTCAGGTAGATTCTTTACCGACTGAGCCACCAGGGAGGCCCCTCTGTCTTGTTAAGGAGCTTGTATTTTCTCCTGGATGATAAGTCCCTGCAGCAGGAAGATGAGTGTTGGAATTAATTCTTCCTCAGGCAGCGTGGAGTCCTGTCTGCAGGGGAAGAAGAATTAGAGGAGGGGGACCGGCTGAGGATGACGCAGAGGAGACCAAGCAGGTGAGTGTTTGTACCTCGACAGGGAGGAGTGGGGAAGAAGGATAAGATGACAGCCAGGGCAGGGTGCCTGCTCAGAAGGGAGAAACTCGAGCTGAGGGAAAGAAACCAGAGGAACCGATAGATCTTTCAGTAATGTAAGAGGCCAATGAGCGGATGCGTCCTTTCCTCAGGTACACATGTAGCCTCTTGGCAGGGGCCTCTGGACGCAGAGCCGTGGTGTGCACTGGGGCAGGGGACTGCCCATGGCACCACCTGGAGTGGAGGGGGCCCCTCTCTCAGCACATCCTGCCTGTTGGCCCAGGAGGGGGCACCAGAAAAGAAAAAGGAAAGTCTTGTCTTTGCTTGTGTCTCGTGGTGGCAGATAAATAAAAAAGCATATCAGCATGGGTACCTATGGGATCTGTTTCCTCTCTCTGTCTGTCTCTCTTTCTCTCTATCTTTCTGGTATAAGCACCCTGAGCCGAAGAGCTAATCTGAAAACAGCCTTCTGGAGAGAATTGCAGTGCTAAGTTCCTGGAGGGAACAGTGTTCACAGCTCTGGGACAGGATTTCCCAGAGTCCAGCCTGTTGGATCCCACAGGGAACACACAGGGCCCAGGGGAAGATGAACCCCCTTCAACACCATAGACAGGAAGTGGGGCTTGACAGGAGGAAGTATGTCTCCTAAACGCCAGAATCGCCTCTTCCAGAAATTAACACTCCAACATTGCAGAAAAATTGTGTTTGAAGTGAGTATAAAAGAAAGAATAAATGCCTCAATGAAGAAATTGGGAAGTATCTTGAAACCAGGCAGAACTTGAGATAAGAGTAAACAGAATTCCAAGACATGAAAATATGCTTACTGAATCTTAGACAATGTTTCTGGAAAACAGAGCTGAAGAAATTGTGAGAATGCGGCAGAATGCTGATCACACATTCTTACCAAAATGCAGTAAAATTAGCCTACAAGAGCAAAAAGAATAAACCTAATGTATGGATATTTAGGAGCATGCATAAATAAGACATAGATCCCCATGATGTAAATTATGAAGTATCAAGAACTGAACAATAAAAAAACACTACATATGTCAAATCTTTATAGGGGCAGCAAAATTTCCTTTGAAGGAAATAAATTGTCCTAAGTGTGTATATTCAAAAAGGAAAACGATTTAATATGAATAACCTCATCATTCAGTTCAACAAGATGAAAACAACAACAACAACAAAAATCAAAACCCAGATCAACATTGTAACCTTGAAGAAAGGTGAAGGAAAGGAAGGAAATAGTACAGGAAAAAGCTGAAAATAAAAATTTTAAACCTCAGAAGTAATAAATAGCATCAAAAAACCCAAAAGCTAGCTCTGTTAATAAAACAGCATGCCTCTGGCAAGAAAGTAAATGGGAGAGACTATATTAATTTATATAAAACATATGTATGCTTGTCTGTGCTAAATCACTGCAGTTGTATCTGACTGATTGTGACTCTATGGACTGTAGTCTGCCAGGCTACTCTGTCCATGGGAGAGAATACTGGAGTGGGTTGCCGTGCCCTCCTCCGGGGGAATCTTCCTAACCCAGAGATCAAACCTGCATCTCTTACGTCTCCTGCATTGGCATGTGGGTTCTTACCTCTAGCATCACCTGGGAAGCCCATAAAACATACGTATATAAAACTCTAAATAATTTAAATATATACACCATACATATTTATCTCTCTCTGTATATATATGCATGTGTGTATGTATAAGACATGTAAATTTATATAAACATGAATATAAAATCCTGAATTAAACATTTACCATCTGAGTTTAGTAATGGTGCCAATAATATGTGACAAAGAAGTTGTCTCTGCCCCAGGAGCCTTGGGTGGCTTAGTGTTAAGAAACCTGTTGAGATATTACAGGACTTAATGAAAGGCCCTCTCCTTATACCTGCAGGACCAAAACATGCTGATGTGAGGTCCAATACCTCTCGGCCACGCTCCAGCTGACTGTTTACCTCCGGCCCAGTTTTCAAATCCCTCTGCTGAGAAGCTGTAGGAAAAAGGAATGGATTTCATGACATCTTTTGAGGGGTATTGACAAAGGGAGAACACACATTTTAGGATAATCTGTTAGTGGCTCCTGACTCCTTCCACATAAGTTATCTGCTAGCCTGGAAGAAGGGGCTGAGGAGCTCCAAGTTCAAGGTGATATTTAATGCAGCTTCCCGTTGGGTGTTTGGAAATCTATAGAAGCTGTTTTCCTCTATGAGTAGGTCATTGTATAGCAGGACTAACAGCCAGTATTGACATTATTAGAATTTAGAACAATTTTGTCTCATTTAGTTTACATCAATGGCAATTGAGGTTTATAAGTTGTTAGAAAATCCATGTCATACACAGCTACTCAGCCTTCTCCATCTTTACAAAACCATCTCAATACTATGACAGATTCAATAAAATTAAGCATCTATTGATGCTAAAAAAAGAAAAATGTAGAACATAAGAGAACTTTCTCACTTTGATAAGGGCATCTACTAAAAATCTATAGTAGACAATAAATAAAAGAACAGAAAAATTAAAAGAATGAGTATCAGAATAGAGTAAAAACTGTCTTTATTCACAGACAGCATGACTTTCTACATAGAAAGTCCAAGAAAATTATATAAGTACAAGTAAGAAGGTTTAGAAATGGTATTGCATTTAAGATTAGTACATAAAGATCAACTACGTTCCTATATGCCAGCACCACTAGTTAGAAAATACTATAAGCCAAAAGAAAATGTCATAAGATTATGGGGATAAATCCAACAAAAGACATGGAGAAGAAAGCAAAGCTATTGAAAAATGGAAAGTTGTGCTGAAATATATGGAGAACAGTATTGTTCACAGATGAGAACACTTCAGTGGTGTCAGTCTGAGTAACAACTAGTCTATGAATCTCTTTTCCTCTTTCTCTTTTTCATTCCTTCTTCCCTTTCTTACTTCTTTCTTTTCATGAAAATTTGATCAGCTAACTCCAGAATTTGTGCAAAATAACAGAAGACCAAGAATAGCCAATGCTGGAAAATATCTGGTAACAGCCTTCGGAGGTGCATTACAAAGTTTAGTAATTAAAATCATGTAATATAGACACAAGCTTAATTAGAACAAGGCAAAACAAAGGACTCAGAAATAAACCTGAGAATATGACAGGGTGGCATAACCAATCTGTGGTTGTGGGTGAACTTTTAAAGATTGGGGCGATTGATTATAAATACTGAACGAGATAAAATCTAGTCTTTACCTACCTAACAACATACCCCCAAATAAAATTCAGAATGTGAAAAACCAAACTTTCAAAGTATTAAAAGAAAATATAAGTGAATACTTTCATTTTATGATAAAGAAGTTTGCTCTAGCACAAAGATTTTAAAATGTAACCATATTAAAATCCAAAATTTCTATAAAATTAAATACAGTATATTTGAATTAAAATATAAACCCTGAGAGAACATACTTGCAAATTGTACAAATAAAATATTAATATGAAGAGTAAATTTTGTGATTCATATGACAAATGAGATCTTAGCATCCAGATAAGAAGACTACTCCCATCCCCACAGGTAAATGGCCAAAGGGCATGAACAGGTAATTTTTGAAAAAGGAATTACGTTTTAGTTTTATAGAGAACTGATAAAACAAGTGGTGCAGAAGAAAAATGAGAAGGGAAAATGACAGCAGGTGTTGGGATAGAATTACTCAAGTAACTGCATTATGAACTAGGTTAGTTAGGAGATGAAGCGAGACCAGCAAAACTGGTTACTAGTTAATGGGGGAGCGGGTGGAGACCAAGATTACTGGTGTCAATGAGCAGATGCCTTGGGAAGAAATGAGCAGTTAGTCCTCAGAGAGACAGTGAACTCTTACAATTAAGATTTCAGAGGTTTGAAAACTCTGATGATGACTAAGCCCAGAGTTTGTCTACGAAGGTGGTAAGTGGAGGGGAGTGGGAATCCTCAGTATTGAGGAGGTTTAGGGGTTGTGGGTGGATCCACCTAACTCTGAAACTGGTAGAAAAGGAGACAGATTTGGTACAGACGGCAGTGCTTAAAATTTTCCATCTTATTTAATCCTGGACAGTGTATAGCCTGATAGGTATAAAGTATGAACTAGTAATGAAAACATAAGAATGTAAAATCTGCCTTTTGCAGATCAAACTTGACAAGTAAATCTTCCCTCGTGTATTGATCTTTAAGTTAATGTAACCAGGAAATTGAATTGAGACAAATTATTATTCTGCTTGCCTCAGGAATGGGGGAAAATGTAAACATTTAATAAACATCTAATAAAGCTTCTTTATTAGAATGAGATAGAATATTGCTAGTAATTTGGCAGCTAAGTTTAAGTGGGTCTCACACATTTTCTCTTCATCCTCTGCAAAATACTTGATTACTAATTCATCTTCTACTATTTTCCAGTTCCATTGCTTCTGAAGAAAAATACCTCCTAGAAAAGCATCACTTTTCTTGCCCCTCACATATCCAGCTCAGAATAAAATTATATGGTTACCCAAGTTTTAGTTTCTTCGTCCCCTTTGCATGCTTGTTGTTATCTACTGAGACTTGAAATCAATTGTAAATCGTTCTGTGTGGCCCTGTGAGCTCATGCAGGCTGCATGCTGAGTATTTAGAGGCCACAGTAATTGATGGGACTTCCGGTCCTCTTGTACACTGCCTGTCTTCCTCTACAAGGGATCATGTGTCATCCTATTTGGTTATGTATGTCCCAGCTGCTGACAAGCAATGATATGCTTAGTGGAACCTTAAACAGTGCATGGAAGCTTCTGAAAACACTGTATATCATTGACAGTGGCAGTGTATATAATTCCTAAGACCTTCTCCTAGTAGAGGGGGTGGTAGTCCCTACAGGAAACTCAGGGTCCCTGAGTTCCAACCCTGTCTTGCCACCAATCACATCTGCAACTGCAGGCAATTCACTCAGAAGCGGCACGCTTTAGTTTCATCACCTCTAAAAGTTTCTTAAAGGCCTCCAATATAGTAGGATTATTTGAACTGTGCTGATGTTGTGTTTTTAAGAAGTTAAGGAAATCAATACAGGTTAAACGCACACAAAAATATTCTCAAGCTGCCAAAAAAATGAATAAAAGACGTGTTTTAATCAATTGGTACCCTACAGCATTACATCTTTCCATCAGTATCTCTAATTTGCTTAATTTCAGGTGGATGTTTTCACAGTTGGAGCGGTGCTCTGTGGCAGCCTGGAGCAGGTGATGTAGAACTCCAGAGTTTGTAAAAAGCTACAGTGTTTTGAAATGTAAAATAGTTGCCTCTAGGCTGACCGTTGGAGAAGGCAATGGCACCCCACTCCAGTACTTTTGCCTAGAAAATCCCATGGATGGAGGAGCTTAGTAGGCTGCAGTCCATGGGGTCGCTAGAGTCGGACACGACTGAGCAACTTCACTTTCACTTTTCACTTTCCTGCATTGGAGACAGAAATGGCAACACACTCCAATGTTCTTGCCTGGAGAATTCCAGGGATGGGAAGCCTGGTGGGCTGCCGTCTATGGGGTCGCACAGAGTCGGACACGACTAAAGCGACGTAGCAGCAGCAGCACGCTGACCATGGACTTCCCTGATATTTCAGTTGGTAAAGAATCTGCCTGCAATGCAGGAGACCCCTGGTTCGGTTCCTGGGTTGGGAATATGCGCTGGAGAAGGGATAGGCTACCCACTCCAGTATTCTTGGGCTTCCCTTGTGGCTTAGCTGGTAAAGAATCTGCCTGCAATGTGGGACACCTGGGTTCGATCCCTGGATTGGAAAGATCCCCTGGAGAAGGGAAAGGCTATCCATTCCAGTATTCTGGTCTGGAGAATTCTACGGACTTGGGGTCGTAAAGAGTCGGACATGACTGATCGACTTTCACTTTCAGGCTGATCACAGCACTTGATGATATGTTAAATATATTTGAAGACATTTACTAAGGAGTTGTTTTTGTAACTTCTTTCATTATTTTAGATTAATTACATTTTGTTCTCAAGTATTGATAATGACACATGATAATTTTTAAAGCAGAATTTAGTTTTTCTCTCTCTAAAATAATGAAATAAAAACAACATATTGAAATAGAGCTATAGTCATTGCTGTATAATTTAATCTGTATCTAATGATTATTATTATTAACTTTCATTAAGTAATCTTAACCCCTTCACTTTTGAGAAAACCAAAAATGGAGCACAGTTTCATGCAGCGTTATTTCAGCTTATTACAATAAAGCTCTGTTTCTCAAAGCAAACTGGGGGGATGGATTTCTTAAATTGGCACCAATTTCAGGGATTGTATAAGTTAGGAGATTTGGGAGTTAATCTTAGTTAGTGATGGATCCCCAAACATGGGAATCTCAAAGTTCTTCTTTATCAGAAAGTATCTGTGTTCACTGAAGAAAGAATAACATTCTCTGAATTCACTTTATTCAAAGCAGGAAGGGAGAAACTCTACATAGGAAGAGAGAAATTGGCTACACTTTTCAAGCTGTTTGTTATACTTTCTAGAATGTTGCACTTGAGACTTGCTTGCATTTAAAATTTTGAGATATGAAGGAAGGAAGCCCCCCAAAAAAGTTTTTTCCAGATATTTGTTTTTATTTCATTTTAAAAGTGGCTTAGAGCTCTGACACTGGCGTCCAATTGTGGACTGGATTATGATCTCAACACATGCCATTCGTTTTGTGTAACTTCTAGATACACATGGCCTTATCCTGCTTGAATATTATAAACATAATCAAAATATCTTTTGAACTTACTTAATAGAATTTAGCAAAAATTTCAATTTATCTAGACTCCAAATCTCAACAGCAAATTAAAGAATGTTCAGGGGAAAAAAATAGAAGACTGAGAAATCGAGTTTGTTTTCCAAATTTTGTTTTCTCCGATGGGATATTCTAAACTGCATAGAAACCCTTGAAGTATATAGTTCATTAGAATATTAAGTTAAAATATAGCAAAGCTATTAAGAATGACAAATTATGTAAAAAACACACAGCAGTGGTAAGAACACACTGTGAGAGAAAAGCGTACATTGTATCCCCAACCTGCTCAGCACTCAAGAAGTTTGTCCTGTGAATGAATCTTCACCTGCTACTTCATTATGCGTCTGCGGGTGAGAAATTCAGGGAAATTCAGGGAATTTAGGGAAAGCAGATTCTCATTGCCCCAGAGAATTACCTTTTGATCACCTCACACGTAAAAGCCAAGTAAATAACTAGCTGGGAGTTTCTTTTGTGGTTGTTACATGTGACCTTCTCTGCCTTCTCCCATAACCACCTCCTGGGCAGACTTCCTCTGCTTCAGTTCTGGTTTGCATGTTAGTTATTAATGTAAGAAGGTGTTTGGACAAAGGAGGGATTCAATAGTTGGAAGAACTCTAAGGCCTCACTGTACTGATGCAAAGTTCCAGGAACAGAGAGGAGGAAAGTAGTCCGTGGGGAGAGATCAGCAGATGATGCTTCTCTTGTAACCCAAGCTCAGATTTTACATTGCTCATCACAGCAGAGAACTTTGGTCAGTTTTCCTGAATGTGATTTCTTGTCAGTTAAACAGTAACCAGAAAGTCTGTTTTCATCCATTGGTTATCCCTGGGATGGGAGGAGGGTGCTGTGAGCAAAACTTATCACCTGAATCCAAGCCGAAGTGTTGAAAAGATCATGCCTCTCTGCTTTTGGAAACTGGCTTTCTATTGCAGGGTACTCTTGGCTTCAGTAACATAGTCATGCTCCAGGATAGCAAACAGTAAGAGTATATCACAAGCATGTTTCAAAAAATGTGATTAATTTCAAAACTTGTGCATTTATTTTTGCCAGCAAACTTTTGACTCATCTAGTCCTTGGCATTCATCTTCAGAATTTTGGCAGATAATGTTATTTTCTATCAAAAGGAGAGATATTTCTTTTTTTCTGCCCAGCCATATTTTGGAAATCAAATGCCTAATTGTTTACCATCTAATGTAAAGAATAATTTTCCCCATTAGGATTTCCATTGAATGGGGACTGTGATGGACATTGGCCATCATTTGACTCTGGCAAACTGCATAGCATTTTTAGTAGAGCTACATAAAGTCTGGCTTATTACATGTTTTCATTTTTATAAGCTGTATTTCTTTTATCTGGATTCTGGCAAATATGTGAGGAAGCATATATTTGGGATGTAACCATCTTATTGTTACATAAGATCCCCTGGAGAAGGGAAAGGCTACCCCCTCCAGTATTCTGGCTGGAGAATTCCATTGACTGTATAGTCCATAGGGTCCCAAAGAGTTGGAAATGACTGAGCGACTTTAAATGTAACATAAATATCATCCTATCAAAAACATGAAAAGGCTTTAAAGTCATGCTTTTAGCTTTTAATTTTCTAAAGGTAGCAATGTATCCAGGGTTGATTACAGAACTGAATATGACTTAACTGGAAAAGCAGTCCTTTTCAGCTCACAAAGTATCAGGTCTGAGTTGGGTGACACAAGGGAGATGTGGTGGCCCTGAGGGGTCCTTGGAAAAAGGTGTCAAGCTCTTGGGGTTCTTGGCTGCATCACCTGTAGGCTAAGAGCTACAGCTTCATGGGCTGAAGAAAAAGGCTGATGCTGGACCACCTGTTTCAAGCAGGAAGAAGGCAACAGGAAAAGAGAAAAAGTGGCTTATGTCAGCTAGTCTGCTCCCGTTCAAATCTTACCTCATAGTGACCCCTCCCTCCCTTCCTAGCTTGCGTCTCTTTAGCCAGAACTGTGCCCTACAGTCCCCAAATTGCAGAGGAGATCAGGGAATGCAAATATTTAGCTGGGCTTGTTGCTGTCACAACCAAAATCAGGGACTATGAGGAGAATTATAGCAGCAACAAGCAGCAGTCTCTGATACATCCAGAGACATGGAATAAATTTAGAGTAAGCAATCAACAGAGAACATCAGGCCGTAAGTCCACAGGGTCCCTAACAGCTGGACACGACTGAAGTGCAAATGCAGAAAGCATCAGTGGATGCGGCTTCATGCACCTTTTCTCTTTTGGAATAAAGAGGATCTAGGTTAAAAAAAAAAGGTGATGATAACTGTACTGCAGTCATATAAATGCCTTTGGTTGACTAAGAAATTAAATATCAAATGGGGAAATATGCCAGTGTGTATCTGGTCACAGCTTCCAGTCTGCACCCCGGTACCTTCCAATCAGCAATACTAAAGTGCACACTTGGTGATGTGATCAAAGCAGCCAATTGAAATGTGACAATTACAGGTTATGTAGACCAACAGTGTTGATGGGTTCATCAGACTAAAACTCTCGCATTTTTAGAAAGGTTTGTTATTCATTTGTTTTGGTTCTTTATGTAACTTATGTGACTTCTTTCTCTTAGGATGTTAAAGGTATGCTTTACACATTTCGCATCACACTGTTTTGAGGACATAAACACACCCTCCTTCTTGTGTTTCAATGGGAAAATTGGCCACATTGTTATAAAGGAAAGACACACCTCTACCTGCTCTCATATATTTACTTGGGAAATTTGCATCAAATATTGTTACCTAGGTACTTTGATACCTGAAAGAAAAGCTATGAGCAACCTAGACAGCATATTAAAACTCAGAGACATTACTTTGCTGACAAAGGTCCTTCTAGTTAAAGCTATGGTTTTTCTAGTAGTCATGTATGGATGTGAGTGTTGGACTATAAACAAAGCTGAGCACCAAAGAATTGATGCTTTTGAACTGTGGTGTTGGAGAAGACTCTTGAGAGTCACTTAGACTGCAAGGAGATCAAAATAGTCAATCCTAAAGGAGATCAGTCCTGGATGTTTATTGGAAGGACTGAGGCTGTGAAGCTGAAGCTCCAATACTTTGGCCACAGGATGCAAAGAACTGACTTATTGGAAAAGACCCTGATGCTGGGAAAGATTGAAGGCAGGAGAAGAAGGGGACGACAGAGAATGAGATGGTTGGATGGCATCACCAACTCAATGAGTCTGAGCAAGCTCTGGGAGTTGGTGATGGACAGGGAAGCCTGACGTGCTGCAGTCCATGGGATCACAAAGAGTAGGAGACGACTGAGCAACTGAACTGAACTGAGGTACTTTGTGTGTGCCTAGTTGCTCAGTCATGTCTGACACTCTGCGACCCTAGGGGCTGTAGCCCGCCAGGCTCTTCTGTCTATCTGGGTCCTTCAGAGGGGAGCTAAAGCAGAGGATACAAGGGAAGGCCTGTCCCGGGAGGGCCCTATGGGGTCCTGCTCGGTTACAAGACCAAGAGGCAGAAACAGAGAACTGCAGCTCAGCAGGGCAGTCACTCAGGAGCTGAATTCCCACAGGAAACAGCACCGAGTGAACCCTGTGTGAATGATGAACTTTGGGTGATCATGACGTGTCAATGTAGGTTCATCAGTTACAGCAAATACACAATCTGCTGAGTTGTTAATGATGGAGAAGGTCTGCCTGGGTAAGGATAAGGGTTATATGAGAAATCTCTTTAAAACCTTCCTCTAAGTTTTTCCAAGATCCTAAAACTGCTATTTAAAAAATAAAGTTGTTTAAGAAAAGACTCATATTTTGGTAAGTTTACTTTTAAATATTAATTTTAATCATATTCATTTTTCAAAGAAAATACGAGAGTTGACTGAAACAGAGTAAGGAATCATGACATTAGATCTCGTCCCAGGTTTGTTTGATTTGCTGTTCTAACCCGGGCAGATGAAAAAGTCACATCATCAAGAGATGTGGAGGGAAGTGTGCAGTCAGAGGAGCACTTGGGTATGTAGTGAAACCCAGAATTGTCTAAGAAAATTTATTTTGCAGCATCCTGCCAAATCCCAAATGCCAGAGAATCCTGGCAGACTCCTTGATAATTCAGTCTAGCTGCTCTAAATCATCTTCCAGACACTGGGCTTTGTGATGCTACGTGCAGCAGTGTCAAGAGGAAGCGAAACTGCTCAGATATCATCCTATTTTAGAAAACGCCAACAACCAAATATGCTTTGAACCCTTCTATGGAAAGGTTCTTGCTCAGAATGCTATTCCATTCAATTTCTTTTTCTTTTTTTGTCATTTAGAGATGTGTGTTGAGGGCATGGTTCTATGATTAAAGTTTCTTGCCTAGTATCTGGCCTATGTTTGAAAAGAGGAATTAAGCTCTACACAGTATTGTTTCATATTGTGTATTTATTTGTATTCACTTGTTAAATAGATGCATGTGACATACACAGGCTTCCCTGGTGGCTTAGTGGCAAAGAATCTGCCTGCCAATGCAAGAGACATGGGTTCAGTCCTTGGATTGCAAAGATCCCTTGGAGGAGGAAATGGCAACCCACTTCAGAGTTCTTGCTTGGAGAATTTCATGGACAGAGGAGCCTGGCAGGAGTCCATGGGGTCACTAAAGAATCAGATGCAATTTAGCAACTAAAACAACAACCAACAAAGTGACATATAAATAACAGATCAAAGCTTTTGAGTAATGCTGTGCACTTCTCTCTTTTATGATACTTCTTATGACAATGAAATTAAGGTAATTTCTCTAGTCCATGTAATAGATCTTCATGTAGATAAAACTTTATTTTCATAGGTAAGAGGTTAATAAAAAGTGATGCACAAAGCTGCAAATTTTATATTAGAACAAAATCTTTAAAAGATATGATTTAGTAATTTTACAGTTAATTTGGAAATGTCATGTGAACTTGGGGGTTAATATTCTTTTATTTCCTGAAAAAACTTTTTTTTTTTACCTGTCTTCCTCAGGTAAGTGACTTAATTCATCTCCAGACAGCATAACTCAGGTGACACCATCTGCTTTGGCCACCTGATATGAAGAGCCAACTTATTGGAAAAGACCCTGATGCTGGGGAAGATTGAAGACAGAAAAGCATGCAGAATAGGATGAGATGGTTGGATGGCATCACCAACCCAATGGACATAAGTTTGAGCAAACTCTGGGAGATGGTGAAGGACAGGGAAGCCTGGCGTGCTGCAGTCCATAGGGTTGCAAAGAGTTGACTTATTGAGTAAACAACACCACCACCTTCCTTTAGAATTATTTTCCAGATAAAGGAATGTGGATTGCTTTTCGAGTAGCCCATTCTATTTTGAGAAACAGGGAGGAAACAAGAGGATCCAGGAATATTTTCTCGTTGCAAGTAAACAAAGACACTTTAAGAAATTGTCTAGGGTAACGTTGAAAGGACAAAGAGCCACTGAAAAGTTGCTACCAGTGGCCAAGATGTAAATACTTGCGCATCAACAAGAAAAAGTTATTATTAATTATAAGAAAATTGAGTCTGTATCTATGAAAAGATGTGGATGGATAATGATATTCAAGGAGAGAAAAATTAAAAATAAAGCATATAGGCAAAACTAATACAATTATGTAAAGTTTAAAAATAAAATAAAATTAGAAAAAAAAATAAAGCATATAAGAGTTACTTTTACTACAGTTAAGGGACACATCAGAGGACATTTATTTTAATAAGCTTTGAGTGAGTACTTTTGCATCTGAGTATTTGATTTTTTCTATCAAATATATATTGGCTTATAAAGTATTGGTCTGCATTCTTCTTTCTTTATAAGGAGAGGTGGCATAATATTGGAAATTTTGGGTGAGCTGAATAGTTCTAGGAAAAGCAGGGATTGTTCTGAGAATAAAGAACAAATGAGTACTGTTGGTCATTACCACTGCAGGGTCCCATTGGGAGTAGGAACTGTTAGATTACCCACATGTTGATTCAAAAAACTGTACAAATAGTTCACTGTAGAAACATCTCTTCCTCTCTGCCATGTCCTAGGAGATATAGCCTCAGAATAACTCTATTAATTATAACAAAATGCTAATTATACATGCACAGTTTTGCAGAACTGCTAACAGATCAGGGTAATATAAGATATTGATGTAGCAGTGAATGACAAAAGGAGAAAGGCTGCATTTGACAGAAACCAAAACCTGTGGGAGAGACATGAGCTTTGAAAGTTGCCTGAAGATGATTCCTGAAGCTTATTTATGAACTGTGGTTCCAGTTTGAAGACCAGAAGAAGCCAGTGGACTTGCAAACTCAGCTTGATTGCTAAGATTTCTGAAAGTGGGGGAAGGTACAAAAACATTCCGGCCTGGAGATGGCCCAGGAATATTCAGGGGCAGGATATCGTAGCAGATCCTCCAAGGAGTGGAGCATTGCAATTCCAAACCTGAAGTGGAGGTGCCAACTGGCTGCTCATATCACCTCCAGGAGTCCCCAGTCCCCTTTCTTGTGTCCTTTGATCAGAAGCCTTTCTGAGGTCTTCAGGAGACATAGATTTTTCAACTGCTGCTCCCCAGACTGGGTTCTTGTAGAACAGCTATCTTAGACAGTTTTGGAATTCAGGAAAATAGACAAGAGGGAGCTCCTTGTGTCCGAGTCCTGTGTAATAGCTTCCGACCTCCTAGCCTGTCTGGGTTGTGCCTCTTCCAGAAAGATAAGGGTGAAAGGGCAGCTCATTGTACAATTAGAGACCCCCAAGGCGTACCATTTCCACCACTTCTGTAGGCACCAAGAACCTCGGAGGCTTCCTTTCTTCATTGGGAAAATAGATCTGCTTACATTTTATGAAGCCACTGTCGTAAAACAAAAGAGTAAGCTTGTTGCAGTGCATCACTCATAGTAATATTTTATAAAACTTTTCTTCATTTGTAGCATGTGTGTGTATGTGTGTGTGTGTGAGCAGGCCATGATATAGAGCCAATTCTCATTGTTGTCAAATTGAAAGGAGTTTATAAGTTTCTGCTGTTGCATTTACCAGCAACATGAGTAGTCTCTAAAGAAGAAGAACACAACCAAAGGGTTGTAACTTGATCCAATAGACTACTTGGGAAGGAAATATTAGAATCTCTATTTTTTCTATTTGTTTTTAGTGTAAAAAAGTAAGAAAAGAAATGGTGTTTGGGGCCATATTACAGATAAAAATAAATGGAAATTTGACAAGAAGTCATGAAAAAAAAAACCCAAAACTAAATGATCAAGAAGGCTATTGAGAAAATAGATTTACACTTACTATCTTTAACAATAAAATTTTTCTTAAAGTCTATGTGGTACCTTTAGTTATGAACACAAAGTAGAATGAAGCCATGGCACACAGATGTGCAAGGCATTTAAAAACTGAACAAATAGATTATGAAAAACAAATGTCTACCTATTTCTACCAAGTATAAATTATTTAATCCACAATCCATATTTTATAAAACTTCACCAACTTTATGCTAAATGTTTAAAAGTTTGAGATTTTCTTTTTTTAGTAAGAGCAGAAGGAAAAAAATGCCACATACTGTTAGAGACATACTTATTCTTCCTGTTGTAGCAATAAATTTAGCTAAAGTCAAGAAGAGATCAAACTTAAAGGAAATCAACCCTGAATATTCATTCAAAGGACTGATGCTGAAGCTGAAGCTCCAAAATTTTGGCCACCTGATGCAAATAGACAACTCATTGGAAAAGACCCTGATCCTGGGAAAGACTGAAGGCAAAAGGAGAACAGGGCAGCAGAGGAAGAGATGATTAGGTAACATCGCTGGCTTAATGGACATGAATTTGAGCAAACTGGGAGATAGTGGAGGACATAGGAGGCTGATGTGCTGCAGGCAAGCGGGGGATAAAGAGTTGGACACAATTTTGTGACTTAAAAAGTCACAAATGGGTAACAACTTGAAAACAATCTAAAGTGTATTCCTTTGTGAGCAAATGCTCATATAACTGGGATACACATAGATATATTGCTTTAAAGATGAAAAAGTACTTAGAATAAATTATGCAGTTTTGAACAAGTGCTAACTCTATAGTTAGTTGGAAGTAAACACATACTTCTAATGTGTTATGGTTGTGATACTCAATGAAACAGCTATGAAATGCAAGAAAAATCACTTTTTCGTGGATCACTAAAGGAAAGAGAAGGCATCCCAGGTGGCTCTAGTGGTTAAGAATATGCCCCCAAAGGCAAGAGGCATGAGTTCAGTCCCTGGGTTGGGAAGATCCCCTGGAGGAAGAAGTGGCAACCCACTCCAGTATTCTTGCTTAGAAAATGCCATGGACTGAGGAGACTGGAGGGCTACAGTGCATGGGGTCAAAAAGAGTTGCACACAACTGAGCACACGTGCAAAAAGAAGAAAGGAAAGAGATACCAGAGAAGATCTAAGAAGTGAATGATCTTTTTAATAAAAATTACATTTTGTGGAAAAGATGTGTGAGTATAATCACTAATGAAGCGATGGCTCTGTGATGATAGAGAACCTTAGGTTAAGGTTACAGAGATAAAGCCTCTTGTAATAGTATTCACTAAATTTTTCATCAGCAGGTTATTATAGCAAAGAAGCTGAAAGGAATGTACAAAGCTCTACAGGACAACATCTATATCTGTACAGTTAAACTTTAACATATAGTAGGATACTTATTGGAGAAGGTAATGGCACCCCACTCCAGTACTCTTGCCTGGAAAATCCCATGGATGGAGGAGCCTGGTGGGCTGCAGTCCATGGGGTCGATAAGAGTCGGACACGACTGAGTGACTTCACTTTGACTTTTCACTTTCATGCATTGGAGAAGGAAATGGCAACCCACTCCAGTGTTCTTGCCTGGAGAATCCCATGGACAGAGGAGCCTGGTGGGCTGCTGTCTATGGGGTCGCACAGAGTTGGATACGACTGAAGCGACTTAGCAGCAGCAGCAGCAGCAGGATACTTATAATATTTTGTAATGAAATAGGGAGTGATCATTAAATATTTGAAACACATGATTCATTTATTATTTCATGGCAAAACACTTAAAAGAATTATTGAGTTTTAAAATGTTAGCTTTTTTCTTTTACTAAAAAATGGCATTCCATCAATGTTATGTGGCGGCCTGGATGAGAGGAGAGTTTGAGGGAAAACGGATACATTTATATGTATGGCTGAGTCCCTTTGCTATTCACTTGAAGCTATCACAACTTTGGGTTAATCAGCTATATCCCAAAACAAAATAAAAAGTTTTTTTAAAAAGGCATTCCAAATTTGCAGACATTTTCTACAATAAGTTTTATCCTATCAAGCACAATTGGTTTTTAAAAAATAAATGCAGTCACCCTCTAAAGATTAAAGTGACTTTTAAAAAAGGTATTTTTACTAATTTTCAAAAGAAACTCATGCCACAGAAAGATAATTTCAAAAGCAGCTAACTGGAAATATTCCCTCCATTATGATATTAGTTGCTAGAAACAACATATGTGCTGCCTATAAAAATATTTGTGAATATAAACTTCAGAAACTTGGAAACAGACTTTTCTAATCTCTATAAAAACTCCAATTGAGTACTTTAATGAATATTCATTCCATTTGTTAAACTATAAACTGAACACCTTCTCTATTAGTTGTCAAGAACAACTGATTGACATAATTATAAGCTGAATTGCAACAACAACAAAAAACCTTTGCAGTGAATAAAACGCACTGAAAAATCAGTAGCAAGATCATACTAGTATAAACAATGATGCATGGTCTTCCTTTGGATTTCTATGTAATTTTGTGAAGTGTCTTCCTCTGCTACAATGGCTATTAAACCAGAAGATCCAAATAAACCCAAATGAAAACCAGCACTTCAAAATGAAGTAAAAACAAGTGTTGAACTAAGTACATTACTTATAGTAATTCTAGTTGCAATTTCAAATAGACCAAAAATTTCAGTCTTAGCAGTGTGGAGGTTTATTTCTTGTGTCTGGTCCCAGTGCAGAAGTCATGAGTCACCGGTGACCTCCCTTCACATTGTGATGTGGAGCAAGGAGATGAATCAGCAACCAAAAAACAAATGATATGAATGAAAGAACTGGAAGACAAGGGCTTGGGTACAACCCATCAGCTAAGATCAATTATTTCTGCAGTTCTGCAGTGAATTCCACACATATTCAAATACATTGTTCACAACAAAGTCTTCAGTTTTATTTAATTTTCATTCCTCACGTTTCCCTATCTTTTTTCATGTCCTCCTTTAATTTTCTGTTATTTTATCTTTTATGGGCAAAGTTGCCTCATGGTCAACTAGTTACACAGCAAAAGTGTCTTTAGCAAAGATACTGTGAAAATACCAGACACAGTTTGGAACAAATGAAAGAGATTTTGACCACATAATCTGCAGCAAGTCAGGTGAGACCATCTGTATACATATCAGTTTCTGCAGTATAGACACAATGGAGTCTTTGTGGCCCACAGAGAATCTGCTTCTGAGTGTCCACTTGGGAGAATGTTGATCAATAATCCTACAGACAGCAGGCTGATACATGTGTTTCCGATTCAGGACTTTAGTGAAATTACACACTGAGGTGATTCAAGGCATTCAATTCTACACAGAGTTTATGCAATACTTGTTCAAATATCTTGACAGGCTGCTTAAGGATGATGTGTTAATTATCTATATATTGTCTTCTGGAAAATCTGCTAAAGGATCAGATCTGCAGAAATCTGATCTGCTAAACCAATCATTACTATCCTGCATGAAAAATGCTAACACATCCTGATGGGCCGGTGGAACCCCTTTCAAGACCATACTAATTGGAGGTGACAGCGACTATCTCCCTCATCACCCATGCTTACTACTCATCTGGAAGAAAGACTGAACATTTTTCATGGTGAAGTTTCCTCTTTTCATGAATAAAGTTCTACAACAGGTAAAGTGATAATCACCCAGTCATGTCTGATTCTGCAACCCATGGACTGTAGCTTGCCAGACTCCTCTGTTCATGAAATTCTCCAGGCAAGAATACTGAGGTGGGTTGTCATTTCCTTCTCCACTGGAGCAGGTAAGTAAAACTATAATTAGCCAGACTCAGGAAGTGCTCTTTGGTTTAAACAGAAACCTGATTAAGAAAATGAATATGCTAATTGGAGTCCTGGAAAGTGACCATCTCAGAATGGACAGTATATGACGTCATAAGAGATCCTTCAATAGAGTAACTCAGTCTATAAATCTTCTCATTAAAGATTCTCACATCTGTGTGCAAATCTGGAGGGAAGCAGACATGACTGACTCATGATCATATTGGAAGGAAAAATAATCTTAAAATATTTCCCAATATTAATTCCAGATCCAGAAAACAACACACATCTGTTCATAAGGCTTCTTTCTTGGTGTGTGCATCAGCAAAGACCTCAAGGTTGTTTCTCATGCAGTTTATTCCACTAAGTTCTTTTCTGACAGCTGTGCTTTCCTTGGCCAGTCTCCATACAGAGGTGAGTCTACATCTGGAGCAGGGCACTGTTTATTTCAGGAAAATGATCATGCCTGTAAAATAAAACTCAGTTACTCCAGCACAGAGGCCTGTTTTGAGAAAGGAGAACTTAGTAGAAAATGCAGAAGACAGTTTTCAGTATTGTCAGTGTACATCCTCATATCGCAGCCTCTTAGTGTACGATTTGTCTAACAAAAGTGACTGAAATAACTTTTTAATATGTCCACAAGAGTAATTCTTTGAAAATATTCTGTGAATGATGTTTTAAAATTTGGTAATGTTTTTCTTTCTTTTTCATTTCTTTGTTGATGCTTCCTGGATATCGATGTTGGGACTGACACTATAGTCAACTTTGTAAAGGGTTTGTTGCTTTATGAAAACATCAGATCTTGAAAAATTACAAGCTACGTCAAATACCTGTGAAGACACAGCAACTTCTCTTTGAACAGTTAAATACACATTTGAGAATATGTAGACACTATTCACAATGGGAAAAGGAGTTAAAACAAATAGATCTGCTGACAAAAGTAAAACCAGGAGTTCATCGCATGTGTGTGTGTGTGTGTGTGTGTGTGTGCATGCACACGCACACACTGTCTTGTCTGATTCTTTGTGACCCCATGGACTGTAGCCCACCAGGCTCTTCTGTACATGGGACTCTCCAGGCAAGAATACTGGACTGGGTTGTTATGCCCTCCTCTGGAGGATCTTCCTGACCCAAGGATTGAACCTGGATCTCTGGCATCTCCTTCATCGGCAGGCATGTTCTTTACCAGCTGAGTCACCAGGAAAGCCCAAAAAGTTCCTTGAAAAGCACAACATTCCTCTAAATGTAGGAATATAGGAGACCTTTAATTGTCTGACCAGATGGTTATTTCCTACTTCTGCTCTATATTGTACAAAATTCAGTCAGTCATTAAGAGGACTATATATGGACTCACTTAATATTGGTTAAAATAGTATATAAAGTGTTACTGTTACCTTAGGAATGCAGACAGTGTTGGTTAAACATCAGTTTAATATCTATAATTAGATAGTATGATATAAATTTGAATATAATAACTTTTATGTCAATAAAAATGGAATAAACCTATTTTTTTGACTTTATTAATAGCTACCTCTTTTGAAAATAAGTCCTGAGAAATCTGTAGGCAGGTCAAGAAGCAACAGTTAGAATCACACATGGAATCACAGACTAATTCCAAATTGGGAAAGGAGTATGTCAAGGCTGTATATTCACCCTGCTTATTTAACTTCTATGCAGAGTACATCATGCAAAATTCCAGGCTGGATGAAGCACAAACTGTAATCAAGATTGTCAGGAGAAATATCAATAACCTCAGATAGACAGAAAGAAAAGAAGAACTAAAGAGCCTCTTGATTAAAGTGAAAGAGGAGAGTGAAAAAGTTGGCTTAAAACTCAGCATTCAAAAAGCAAAGATCATGGCATCTGGTCCCATCACTTTATGGCAAATAGATGGGGAAACAGTGGAAACGGTGACAGACTTTATTTTTTGGGGGCTCCAAAATCACTGCAGATGGTGGCTGCAGCCATGACATTAAAAGATGCTTGCTCCTTGGAAGAAAAGCTATGACAAACCTAGACAACGTATTAAAAAGCAGAGACATTACTTTGCTGACAAAGTTTCATCTAGTCAAAGCTATGGTTTTTCCAGTAATCATGTATGAATGTGAGAGTTGGACTATAAAGAAAGCAGAGCCCCGAAGAATTGATGATTTTGAACTGTGGTGTTGGAGAAGACTCTTGAGAGTCCCTTGGACTGCAAGATCAAACAAGTCAATCCTAAAGGAAATCAATGCCAAATATTCATTGGAAGGACTGATGCTGAAGCTGAAGTTCCAATACTTTGGCCACCTGATATGAAGAACTGACTCATTGGAAAAGACCCTGATGCTTCGAAAGACTGAAGACAGGAAGAGAAGGGGATGATAGAGGAGAGATGGTTGGATGGCATCACTGACTCGATGGACATGAGTTTGAGCAAGCTCTGGGAGTTGGTGATGGACAATGAAGCCTGGCATGCTGCAGTCCAAGGGGTCGCAAAGAGTTGGATACGACTGAGCAACTGAACTGATTTGAAAATTATGACACACTCCTTCTAACTCTCGAAATACTGTTTGATTGAAATGATGACCTTGTCATAGGTTAGTAATTTATTCTGCTTTAATGATTAATTTCAGTAAATTGCAGAGTTTCATACTTCTTAATGTGAATTTAGTATCAGAGTACAGACTTAATTGTTTTTATCTTTGGCCTATATTCTTGGATTACTGTGAGGGAAAATTTCAATATTTACTTGATTTATTTAAGGTAGGTTAACCATTTTAAGACTATTCAGATTTGAAAATTTTATATGATCATTTAATTGTACTAGAGAAATCAGTCCCAGCCTAGGGAAAATATTAAAAAAAAAACAACCAAGATGGTAAACATGATGTGTATAAAATATGGCTTCATATTGCTATAATGGAAAATATGATAAGAATTCACTCAAAACAATGACTGATTGTGTCCATTGGTGTCTAATTATTGTGTCAAATACGGAGCTCATGATGAATTTCCATCTGAATTGTGTTGTAGGCAAAAATGTGAACAAAAGTCAGGTATGCTAGATTTTTCTAAGTGAAACATCATTAAGACTGATAAATCAGTTGTTCTTTATTGATTTTGAAAAAGAGAAAAATAGATCTGAGGGCACAACACTTTTTAGAGTACTCTGTTTATTCTCTCTCTTTTCCAGGCTCACTTGGAAAAGCTGAAGTGATGCAGAGGAATCGACTGTGGTGCAAACATCCTGTCTTCATTCCACATCTTCTCTTTCCATGGGTTCTTTGACTAGCAAGCTCCATCCTGGATAGCAGATCCAGGTGGTAGAGGGAAACTGGACAAGGTACCACTTCTACCTGTGTCACCTGGTCTTTGGCACTTCCTCTCCTGGAATTGCGCAGTGCTTGACAATAAAGGGTTGAACCTCGTGCTTATCTCTTTTACCTGCTCTTTTTACTTCATTCATCCATGTGTCCAGCTACTCATGTGCAAGGCGGATAGACAGTTAGATCATCTGAAAAAAATAGCCTAAAACACTACAACAGAAACATCCAATTTTAATTAGAAAATTGAAAAAATTAGATTAAAAAGAGGAATGATGAGAATCTAATATACTACTTGCATTTTCTTTCAGAATTAAAAATTGTGTCGATATGATCACAGCAGAATAAGCCCAAGATTAAGAGATAGATTCTCCCTGTCATTTTACAGTTACCACATAAGAATTATGATCAGGTTTTCCACAGTGTTTCTGGAGCCTGACGAATCAGATTCGGCTAATCCAATAATTGTTATTAAACATCCCACATCATCTGTCTGCCTTAAAGTTCACCTGTTTCATAGCTCTGCTATTCTTCTTACATCCCAAATGAAAAGAATGTATATGGCATTTCTGACCAAATCTAACCTTTCTGTTCCTTCAGGGCCTCTTTACTGACGTCAACTGTTGTACCGAAGATGGCCAAAGGATGCTGAATTGTGAGCCCCCGGTTGTCCAGGTAGCATGGGGCCAATGTCTTTCAGCTGGTGCTGAGCAGGTGTGAGCTGTGATGTGCCTCCATTCCCATGTGCTGCTGCACACATTCTGACCTGCTCTATATGGAAAGATTCAGTGAAGCATCATCCCTAGACTTGTCCTCCTCCCCCTCCTCCTCTGGAACTTGGTCCATCAGATTCTCACTCCATCTCAAGCTCTCAGTGTCTGCCCTGTATCCTCCTCTGTATCCTCCCTCTCTCTTCCATATCAACATGGTCAGCACCTTCTGTCTAGCATTTTGTTTTTGGCTGCACTGGCCCTTCATGGCTGTGAGGGCTTTTTTCTAGTTGCAGCAAGCAGGGGCTGCTCTCTAGTTGTGGTGTGCAGGCTTCTTATTGCCGTGGCTTCTCTTGTTGCAGAGCACAGGCTCCAAAGTGTAAGAGCTTCAATAGTTGCAGCTTTTGGTCTCGGTAGTTGCAGTTCCTGGGCTGTAGAGCACCGGCTCAATAGTTGTGGCACACAGGCTTAGTTACTCCGTGACATGTGGGATCTTCCCAGAACAGGGATTGAACCGGTGTCTCCTGCAGATTCTTTACCACTGAGCCACCAGGGAAGCCCCACACTGTTATTGATGACACATTGTAAACCACCATGTATTATGCTGTGAAATCCCCATTGAGGAGCTCTGATCTATAGAATAAGACAATTCAGGTGGGAAGTGCTCTTTGTGAATTTGCATCCAAATTTTAAGTCAAGACACCTTAGGTATTTATTTTATACCTACACTTTCATATGTGTAAAGTGTAGATATGAAATAAATACAGATATTCATTAAGTGTTATTTGCAATGGCAAAAGCTTGGAACCAATTTTTATTTATCTAGTAAATATATAAATGTATTTTATATAATTTACATTGTAGACTGTTAATTGGGCTTCCCTTGTGGCTCAGCTGGTAAAGAATCCACCTGCAGTTCTGGAGACCTGGGTTCGGTCCCTGGGTTGGGAAGATCCCCTGGAGAAGGGAAAGGCTACCTACTCCAGTATTCTGGCCTGGAATATTCCATGGACTGTATAGCCCATGGGGTCAAAAAGAGTCAGACATGACTGAGCAACTTTAACTTTCACTTAGACTGTTAATTATCTATATAGTTATAATTTATACAATATTATTTGGTAATAACATGTATTGTGTGCATACTCAGTCGTGTTCAACTCTTTGCAGCTGTCTCAGAGAGAGTTCAGTAGGAGGGCAGACCCATCCTGTGGTTTCTCCCCAGCCCCAACTATATAGTGTGAATAGATGTTCTTAGCAACAATTTCGTTTACAAAATAGTAAACTGCCAAAGCACTACCACGTCCTAAGGAAACTACAGAGTTTTTGTGGTGTTGACAAACTGAGAAATGCAGGAGTAGTTATTCCTACTGTGTCTCCATTTTTTTTTAACTTTTTATTTTGTATTAAGGTGTAGTTGATTCAGAATGTGATGGTTTCAGGTGAACAGCAAAGGGACTCAGCCATACATATACATGTATCCACTCTCCCCCAAACTCCCCTCCCATCCAGGCTGCCACATAACATTGAGCAGTGCTACACAGTAGGTCCTTGCTGGTTAGACATCCTTTATATACAGAATTTATAAAGAAATGATGCAAATGAACTTATTTACAAAACAGAAACAGACTCACAGACTTAGAGAAAGAATTTATGGTTGCCAGGCGGTGGAGGCGGGGAAGAATGGAAGGAAAGGATAGTTAGGGAGTTTGGTATCTCCATTTAATTTGTCTTTTCAGACAATACAAAGCCAGATGGAGGCGGGGGAAAAAGTCTACATTGTCGCCAAACTTATCAGGTGATGATACACTCACAGCTGCGGTTCCAGGTGTTGTGTCTTTATTGCAGAAATAGATACAGCCCCTGACACCTATTTACTGCCAAACAGGATATCAGCATAGATAACCAGAAACAGTTTGTCTCCAGTAGCAGAGATGAGGGGAAGGTCTTCATCAAACCCTCTGCTCTTTATCACAACACAGCCTGAAGCTGTGCTGGCTGGTTTTGGTAGCCACCAGCCACACGTGGAGGCTGACCACTAGTCATATAGCTGATATAGACATTCTTCATGAGAATAAAATCTACCAGATTTTCAAGACTTGGTATAAAAAATGTCAAATACGTTAACATTTTGTGCTGATTGCATGTTGAAATGATAATATGTTGAATGCATTGGGCTAAATAAAACACACTATTCAAGGAACTTTCTCTATTTAATTTTACTCTTTAATGGGGGTACCAGAAAATTTAAAATGGCAAAGGTGGCTTGCATTTACAGTTCACATTAGATTTCTGTTGGACAATATTGGTCTCGAGGAAACTAAGTCATATTGATAACCAATAGAACATTGTAGGGGTTCATTAAATCAATGAAATTAAAATAACTGGACCCTGGAGGAAGGAGGTAGGGCTCATCCTAGCTGCCTTAGTAAGATTATATATGCTGAGGGGTAGATGATCCAGGGACCTGTCATACCAGGGAAGATTCCAGACTCCCGAGAATCTCTGACATGTTGTGATATTTCTTCTTTTTTAATATTTATTTTGTATTTATTTGGCTCACAAGGTCTTAGTTGTGGGACTTGGGATCTCCGATCTTCATTGCTACTTATAAGATCATTAATTGTGGCATGAGGGGTCTAGTTCCCAGACCAGGGATTAAACCCAGGCTCCCCGCATTGGGGGGACAAAATATTAGCCACTGGACCACCAGGGAGGTCCCAAGATACCTCTTCTAAAATGGGAGATCTATTGCTTTGCTTCACTCTGTATTTCACACCATATATAAAGGAATACAATGTTTGGCGGGAATCCCTGATGGCTTAGATGGTAAAGCGTCTGCCTACAGTGCGGAAGACCTGGGTTAGATCCCTGGGTCAGGAAGATCCTCTGGAGAAGGAAATGACAACCCGCTCCAGTACTCTTGCCTGGAAAATCCCATGGACAGAGGAGTATGGTAGGCTACAGTCTGTGGGGTCGCAAAGAGTCGGACACAGTTGAGCGACTTCACTTCACTTGGATTTTAGAGGCAACATATTCTGACGAAATGATTCCTGTGTGTCATGATGTGGTCTTTTCTTTTTTTAAATCTTTGCTAACCAACAGACTCACTCCGTTAATACCAGCAATTTCCCAAAGAAAAACAACATTTTATTCCCCCACAGAAAATACTAGGTTTTTGGAAACAACAGGAGAAAAACCCAAAGCCACAACAGTAGTTTCAAAGGCATCATTTGTAATGTTCCCTCAAATTACCTTGTCAGGCTCTTAGACTGATCTGCTTTTGAAATAACAGAAGTAAATACTTAGTACGGTTGGAAATGGAAATAGCCATAATTTCTTGCTTCTCCATGTTTGGTGACTGTGTATGTATCATATTCTACTGCAAAGCATGAATCAAATGTTTGCAATAAAATACTATGTTTGTCTTGTGCACAGCAGCATGCTAAAGGCCAACAGTCACCAAGCTTGGATCCTTGAGCTGTCATTTCAGGAACTAAAGATGCCTGGCACAAAGGGTTTCCAAAATCTGGATATGCCTGCCTCCTAGGGATGAGATGGGCTAGTGCAGCCCAGGGTCCAGGAGGTCTCCTTTCCCATTTTGCTACTGAGCACATGTGTGAGCATGGGCAGGTCAACCAACTACACTGAACTTGACCTTCTTTACCTGCAGTGTAGGGATAAACATATCTGTCTTACTTACTCAGTCCCTGCCTATGAGCAAGGAGTAATACCCCACTCCAGTATTCTTGCCTGGGAAATCCCATGGACAGAGGAGCCTGGCGGGCTACTGTTCGTGTGGTCACAAAGAGTTGGACATGACTGAACAACTAACTCTGGAAAATATAAAACTGTACACATGGGTCATGTCTATTCCATTTACGTCAGAGAGTGCTGTTCTGGATCATTCTAGAGCAGGACCAGAAACAAAGGTATCCTCTCAATACTGTTATTTCCTTTTCAGGTACCTTCTGGAGAATGACCAACTCTGCTTGGAAACAAGAGTTTTTGTTTATCCTTACAATTCCTGAAATGAGTGCAGTGCATTTCGAAGGCTGTGTATGTATCTTTTTGTGTTTTTCCTTTTTTAAATAATTTACTGCTGCTGCTGCTGCTAAGTCATGTCAGTTGTGTCCGACTCTGTGCGACCCCATGGACTGAACCCAACCAGGCTCCCATGTCCCTGGGATTCTCCAGGCAAGAACACTGGAGTGGGTTGCCATTTCCTTCTCCAATGCATGAAAGTGAAAAGTGAAAGTGAAGTCGCTCAGTTGTGTCCGACTCTTAGCGACCCCACGGACTGCAGCCTACCAGGCTCTGCCATCCGTGGGATTTTCCAGGCAAGAGTACTGGAGTGGGGTGCCATTGCCTTCTCCAAAGAATTTACTACTGCAGTATAATTAGTATAATTAGTTTTTGCTGTACAGTGAAGTGAATCAGCCACATGTATACATATGCCCCCTTCTCTTGGACCTCCCCCCACCTTCCCAGACCTCTAGGTCATCACAGAGCACCAAGCTGAACTCCCTGTGCAATACAACAGCTTCCCACTAGCTATCCATTTCACGCGTGATAGTGTATATATGTTGATGCTACTTTCTCAGTTTGTCTCTTCTTTCTCTTCCCCCACTGTGTCCACATGTTCATTCTCTATGCCTGTGTCTCTATTCCTCTCTGCAAATTGGGCTTATTGATACCATTTTTCTAGATTCCACATCTATGTGTTAACATACACTATTTGTTTTTCTCTTTTGTGCTTTAAAAAATAGAAAGCAGGGGAATCAGTGTGGAGGTTAGTGATGTTCTTGAAGATACCTGCTCCCTGGGATGGTCTTTGTCGTTGGCTTGGTCAGTCTTTGGGCTCCAAAAACCTCTCAGAGAGCCAAGTGTGAGGCAGTAGCGCATAGAGGTGGGATGGCCCACATGGAGAAACCCATCACTGCTATCAAATAAAGGATGAAATCACTTGTTCTCTTGGGTGTGTGTTTTGCCTTTACTTATATGTTCCTGGAGAGCAGGAAGTGTTGCCTGGGCCCAGCCTCCGGTTCCACATGGGCAGGAATTTGGCAGGTTGTTTTCAGCCATAAAACAGGTAACCTGATTAGATGTGCTCTTCTAGAATTGTGCTAATGACCTGTGCTATCACACAATGTTCTTCCTTTTAAAAGACAGTTTAGTGGCTAAGTCTCAGCGTTCAAGATTTTGTATGTGATGGGAAAACATACCTTTTGTGTATTTTTATTAGAAGATCTATGAATTGTAAAATTATTTCTAGTTGGAGAGCAGGTGATTGCCTGTCTCAGTTCAATCCATTCTCACTTTTGTGAGCAAGTGAGAGATTATTACCATAATTCCAAATTGGCTGTTATATGTTGCAGACATATAATCCCAAAGAGGCAATAAACTGAGCTTCTGGAAATGCCTTTGATGAAAATATCTGCCACTTTGGTTGACGTGCTAAAAATGAAATGAATAGTTTAAGGGTCTGAGATGCTGCAGCTAATCCCTGGATCCTATCAAAATCGCTGTGCAAGTATCACCATTGTAAGCAGATTAGATCCTGATCCATTTGTCTTGGCGGTAAAGAAAAAAAAAGAGCAAGGATGAAAACTCACCTTGGAAGGTTGACAAGCCTGTATCTAAGAGTATCTTGTTGTTTTTCTTTGTGAGACTAGGAAGAAAACCTCTTTATCAGTTGTTAAGCGTTGAAACAGGTAGCATGATGATATAAATAGCAGACATTCATCTGCAAGCCCACCTGCCAATTTCACCTTCATCCTCTAGAGAAGGATGCTCATGTCAGGCCAGTTGGCAAATTTGAAAGTGATTTTCAAGACTGCGTTCACCGGCTGGCGATCTCAGTAGCAGGAGTAGTCTTGGGGCTGAACTTTGTAATTAACTGCTGGCACGGGACCCTCTGCTAAAGCTGGAGGATGATTCAAAGCCACGTTACAAAAAGAGCTGCTGCAGTAATAATAATAATTCAACCCTGAAGGTTTTCACAGCTGGCATGTCAATTTGGCATTTCTGTTCACTTGAGCTGTTAAAGATGTCAGTCCTTTTCTTGTGACAAACACAGAGTGGGGGTCTCTCTACACAGCATGTTCAGGTCTGAAGAGCTTAATGATAATCACACCCTTTGGGTTCTGGGTCTGCCCCACAGGAGCTATTAGCTAATTGTCTGGAAAGCCCTTTGTGATGAATACACTCAGGGTCACACAGGCTTCAATTAGATGGAATGTCAGGAGTATTCAGTATCAGCCTCGTAATTCCAGGCATAAAGTAATGTACATTTGTGCATGCTGCATTTAAATACATGAGCATCCCTCACACTCACAAAAGTAGGTTTCTTTTTTTCAAATTTTTTCTCTTCCCCTAGTTTACATAAGGGGTGCTTGTCTTCCAGATGTCATCAATATGATGCCATCAATATCACGTCCTCTTGCCATCTCCAACAAAAACACAATTTTCAGCAGTCTTTACTTTGAATATATATTTGCTGACTTGACCCTCCTGTAACATTAAAAAGGAGATGATCTGGGTGGGTTTTGGAGCGTGTGTCCACCCCTATACAGCCCGGCGTGGGAGAAGCTGTATGAGGTGTTTGCAAGGAGGTCTTGGTTCCCAGGTGGCGGTGTACCTCGTGGTGCAGTAGAGATGCAGTGAAAATGAAACAAGTGTACTTACTGAGGGTTGACATCCATGTGTCCACAGAGACAGGACTGATCAACCATAGACGTCAGAAAGCCCCAGTGGTCTGGCCCAGTATTGACTTGCAGCCTGTCTGGGGACCATATCCTAATGGTCTGTCGCTCCGGTGACATTCTAGAATGGAGTGTGTGCTTAGGGCTACTTCGGCTCCAGCATTTCATTGTCTCCAAAATAGAATGTGTCCATCTGGGAACACCTGGTGTTATGAGGAGCAGAGGACCAGGCACAGAATAACAATAAAGCCCCGGGGTTCTTGCCAGGGGCAGACCAGTGCGTCCAGGCTCACCATTTGTTTCTCATAAAGGCAATTCACATCTTAGCCATTTAGCAGTGACTACACTGCCTTTTCCAGCTCTGTTCTTAATAAGAACAGAAGTCATCTAATTGAAACAGTGAGTGTTTTACCGCAGCCCTAGGTTCATACCTTGAAGACTAGATCTTTATCTTTCAGGAGTTCTTCACCATCTCCTCTAGAGGGCCTTGGTTTCAGGGTACAGATGGATGGTGACAATGGATCTGGGAATGGATGATGCTGAAATTGAAACTGGTCCTCTTTGGTCCTGAACCCCATGGTTTCCATTTCCACAGCTACTGTAGGGGGAGCACAGTTGTGGGGATCTGAGGCCTGGATTTGAGACCAGTGTTTACTGGCCATGTGTAGGGCGTAAATTCCCAGAGCATTATGTCCACATCTGTGAATTAGAGTTGTGATATTTTCAGTTCTCTGACATGGGGTACCAAGACAATATTTTTTTAATAACCTGATTTTTTTTAATAAAGTGTTTTGATAAGTTTAAACTGCTTAAAGGGACAAGTGGTTAGCCTTCTGAGATGGAGGCAGTTTTTGTTTAGAATTTAATAGGCATTTTGATAGAAACAAAGTCACCTCTATTTTTGGCCTCCCATATGAGAACTTGTGACTCTGTTTTTATATTTGTATTTGATATTTGCTTGTCAGTTTTTGGAAACTGGGATTTCACTAGAGATTGTGTTAAAGTTTTAGGTCAGTTTGGAAGTATTGCCATCTTAACAAATTTAGGTGTTCTGATTAGTGAACATGGTTGTCCTTTCATTTATTTAGATCTTTTTAATTTTTTCAGTAATGTTTTCTATTTTCAAAGTTTAAGTTTCAGACTTATTTTGTCATATTTATTCCTAAGTGTTTCATAATTTTTGATGCTGTTGTAACATGAATTGTCTTCTTAATTTCATTTTGCATTGTTCACTACAAGGGTACACAAATACAATTGATTTTATATTGATATTGAATCTTTGCTGAACTTACTTATTAGTTCTAATAGTCTTTTACTGAGATGAAGTAAACATAAGATTAATCATTGTAAACTGTACAAGTCAATGATATTTAGGACATTCACTTTGTTATGCCGTCACTACCCCTTCTAGTTCCAATATATTTTTGTTCACCACAAATAAAGTCCTCTGTCCACAGCACCTTTAACAACCACCAGTCAGTCTTCCATTTTTATGGATTTACCTATTCTGGATATTTTTCTGATATTTTTGTGAAAAGAGGGGGCCTTTGAGCTATCTACTCTCCATTTTCCCTGACATTAGTCTTTTAAGTGTTCTTGAAATTTGAATTGTTATCGTTTTCTATATAAATTCATGTCATATGTGGGAAAAAAAGGTTTTTACTTATTCTTTTCCAATATGGATAACGTTTTTTTCCTTACCAAATTGCCCTAGCTAAACCCCCAACACAGTACTGACTAGAACTAGTGAGATTAGACATCCTTGTTCTGTTCTTGCTTTTAGGGGAAGCAAGAACGTTAGTCTCACCATTAGTTATGCTGCCTGCTGGGGGTTTGTCATGGATGTCTTTTATCAGGTTGAGGGAGTTTGTTGAGCTTTTGAGATTTGTTTTGCTTTAATCCAGGAAGAGTGCTGGATTTTGTCATGTGCCTTTCTTTTGATGATTGCACTGACCATGTGGTTTTGTTCTTTTATTCTTCTGAAATGGTATATTACACTAATAAGTGATTGTGGTGCTCTCATTCATGGGCCATACACTGAGATTTATAACTCTGGTGAGTGAACTGTATTAGGTACTAAGACATACTTGGGATACAGTAAAAGGAGCTCTGACAAAAGTGTGCAGAGGCAGCAGGGAATTACAGAAACCCTAAGAGGAAGCAGTAGGACTTAGAGGTACAGTTAGGGGTGAACAGGGAACACTGTCAGAAGGAAATAAAAACTGGGCTAAAATTTAAAAGTATAAGTAAGTCCTAACCAGTTAAGAAGACTGGGAAAGGAGAGACTATCCCAGCAAGTGGGGGTGGGGGGCAAGGGAGGCCAGGATAAAGAAAGTCAAGGTGGAGAAGATTAGCATCATCTCTACCAGGGCTTCCCTGGTGGCTCAGACAGTAAAGAATCTGGCCATCAATGCAGGAGACCTGGGTCGATCCCTGGGTTGGGAAGGTCCCCTGGAGAAGGGAATGGCTACCCACTCCAATATTCTTGCCTGAAGAAGCCCATGGACAGAGAAGCCTGGAGGGCTACAGTCTGTGGGGTTGCAAAGAGTCAGACACAAGTGAGCAATTAACACATGCCAGGAGCTACAGAAATCTTATATGACTGGAGAGCCATGTGGCATCTCTGTATCAATGACTTACTTGTATCTTTCCCCCTCACCCTTTTCAAATTCTGATCCCAGCTTAGTGGGGGTGTCACTCTTTGAAGAAAGGCTGTGTGGGTTTAGGTTTTAAATTTGCATTTTTTTATTAGGTCCTAATATCATCACCAGGGCACTGTCATTCTGGTAGGCTTTACCTCACCAAGGGACCCCACTGGTTTATTGGCTCAGTGGACTTGGCCCACTGGTGAATTAGTTTTTAAGGTGTGAGCAGCGAGG
Source organism: Bos grunniens (assembly GCF_055505025.1). Lineage (NCBI taxonomy): Eukaryota > Metazoa > Chordata > Mammalia > Artiodactyla > Bovidae > Bos > Bos grunniens. The sequence continues at coordinate 59,817,833 of NC_141178.1, read as the reverse complement.
TGCTGGTAATGATATTAAACTTGACATCTGTGCCAGTCAATTAATTAATGGCAAACGCAAAAACAATTGCATTAAGATAAGAGACAGTATATTTTCTGTGCTCTTAACCAGAAGAGTATCACATGTCATGTGGATTGTAAATAGGAAATAGTAGAATTGACAATGACTGTATAAAGCCAAAAATTAAACAAAATACAAGAGGTTCCATAATCCTTGGTTTGTGTATCAAAGACTGAAAGAAACTTCTGGTATGTATAAAATATTTTTCTAAAATTGTCTATATTTTATACATTTATATTTATAGAGGAAGTGTTTTTAAGCCAGATCTACTTGCTTTAGTATCCATCTTCTTGATTGCTCACTTAAAACTATCCCGCTTTTTCAGTCATGGAATATCTCCTCTGAAATTTCTGTTAGGTCTGTAGAATTCATGTGGAAGAAAGCCAGAATTATTAATTCAGCAAAACTTCCTATTATGTTTTCAGATCTCCAAGGAGACTTAAAATTCTTCCCTCCCTTGGGTATGAAGTTTGTTCTTAAGAGGAAAAGGTGGGGCAGGGGAAAGTTATTAGAAAAAAATTGGTGTTGCAAACCCAGGTTAAGCTCAGATAAAATGTTATTTTCCCCTTGAGCCATGGTGGACAGGATCTCTCCATGGAATGAGACTTGATTTCTGGATTCTCAGAAGTGGAGAAAATTCTTAACTGTCTTGTCAACCAACAAGAGGAAAAGAGGGTGATACTTTTTCAGATTTCCTGACTTCTACTTGTATTTCCTTTCTTCTGAATTGTGGTCATCTTTGGAATGAACATTTAAGTATATTATTTGGGGCAACTTATTTCTCGAGGAATCAGATAATTTTTCTGCTATTGATTACTTTTTTTTCGGTACCTACTCTTTTTTTTCCCTTGGTGGCTGTAACATGGAAAGGTGACCAGGTATCTGGCCTTAAAAAGACCATGCTCTTAGCATCTCTCCACAGGGTTTCCCAGGTGGTATTAGTGGTAAAGAACCTGCTTGTGAATGCAGGACACCTAAGGGATGTGAGTTCCATTCCTGGGTTGGCAAAATTCCCTGGAGAAGGGAATGGCAACCCACTTCAGTATTCTTGTGGGGAGAATCCCGTGGACAGAGGAGCCTGGTGGGCTACTGTCTATGGAGTTGCAAAGAGTCAAACATGACTGAAATGACTTAGCACACACAGATGCTTATTCTGTTTGGCTGAATGCATCATCCTTCCTTCTCCCTCCCACTTGTCTGCCTTCTCCTCATATTTCTCTCCTCTCTCCCTCCCTGTCTGCTCACTAACTCAAGACCAGTTCTGTCTCTAGTCTCAATTCAAATCCAAGCCCCACCACATGAAACTACTCTGTGCCATGTTTCTCTTTAAATTTATAAAACACAGATGAAAGTAGCACCAAGCTCCTAGAGCTTATGTGAAGATGAACTCTGTAAAACCCTCAGGACAGCATCCATCATCACCCAGGGCCAGTTGTGTTGGTTGCATTATCACTGCATGTGGCCATGTCTGTGCCCAGTGTCTCAGACACAGACAGACATGTTCCAGACCTGTGCAGAATCAGTGCAGTTTGGTGCCTCATTTTCCACATTTGAGAAACAAGGCTGACAATTACAGTCTCCATGAGGATCTGTTTTGACTGCATAAGCTACACCAACTGACACTGCCTTCACCTTCTGGAGGTGAATGAGTTCTTCAAAGTTGTTGCCACTTTCTTTAGGAAATAGTTCACTGCTCCAGTAATCAAAATAGAATTCCACTGCTTAAATGAGACCAAACCTTCAAAAGTAAGTGTCTTCCTCCCTGATTCCTGGGAGGAAATTGGAAAATGACCTTGGGCTTCTTAGAAGCTTGTCAAAATCCCCAAAGGATGTCTCTCCTTGAGTTAAGCAGCCGCCTTGTCCTGGGACCACTGGTGCCTCTAAATGCAAAAAGGAACATCTCTCTTAAATATAACACACTGCCCCTGAGAAGGATAGTTTGTACTCCTGAGCACAAGTCCTTTGTGGGTGCTGTGGCTGATAAGAACTTGGGAACAGGGCTTCCCTGGCAGCTCAGTGGCAAAGAATCTGCCTGCCAGTGTATTTCAATCCCTGATCTGGGAAGATCCCACATGCCACAGAGCAACTGAGCCCATGTACCACAACTACTGAGCCTGTGCTCTAGAGCCAGGGAGCTGCAACTACTGAGCCCAAGTACCACAACTACTAAAGCCTGCTCACCTAAAGCCTGTACTCCATAACAAGTGAAGCCACTGCAATGAGAAGCCCGCTCACTGCAACAAAAAGTAGCCTCCACTCACCACAGCTAGAGAAAAGCCTGCACAGCAGTGAAGACCCAGCACAGTCATAAGTAAATAAGAATTAGGGAACCAGCACAGCTAAGGGTGCATGATTAGGAGACTGACCAACTGTTACTAATTTATTGGCTGAAATTGTATAGGACACACAAATATGGCTTTCTTCCCCTTTTCCTGTCTTTTGTCTGTCAAGAAGTTGTCTCCTTCCCTGGAAGTTCCTTAGTGTATTCCAGGGACCCTGGCCACAGCCTGAGAACCACAGACGTTGATAATAGAGGTAAGCCATGACAAACCTTAGGAGGTCGATTCAAACAGCAGTGAGAGGACCTGGCCACTCACCTAACCACTGACCCCCTGAGCCAGGAAAGTGAGGACAGAAACATTCCTATGGCCTTTCCTTCCTCCCTCTTTCTGCCCTCCCTCCCTCTTTTCCCTCCTTCCTTTTCTTTTCGGTGTGTGTTTGTTTATCTTTGGATTTCTCTGGGCTCTCTGGCTGATGGAGAGGATAACCAGTGTATGGATGCTGGCCCTCAGCTTCTTACCTTTAGCCACATCATTAGGCTCTCAGTGGCTGTGGTACCCGTGGACTTCTTTCCAAACCCCTGTTCCATCAATCACACCCATCTTGTGGGTGGTTCCTGATGAAACACATGCCTGGAACTTGAAGACAGGTTTTAGTTTGAAATCTGTGTCCTTGGAAGTGAGAGAGCCTGGAAGATCCTGCCTTCCCGGCTGTCTGAGCCCCTGGGCTTTAAGATGCTATTGATGGGTTTAAATCGTAATCCCCTGCTTCTGAACGGGACTCTCCACACGCTGAAGTGACCCTCCCGGGTAAGAGGGCTCCTCACCTTCTCTTCTCAGTCATTACAAAGACTTCACAACAAGCATTTATCTTAAAGCAACACTGACTAGGCCTAACATTGTCATAGGATTTACATTTGACAAAAACAAAACAAATTGAACGAAGTTCTTCCTTTGTGTCAGGTACTCTTCTAAGGATTTTATATGTATGAAGCATTTAACCTGTAAATTAATTACATAACTCGAGCACTATTAATATTCCCTTTGTGTGATGTAGAAACTTGTGTACAATTAATATCTTGCTCTTGATGGTAAAACACATCTAGAAAGTAAAAAAGCCAAAGTTTGAGCTCATGCACTAAAACTAAGCCTTACCCAAGCCGGACTCTAACTCTAAATTTAAACAACACCCTAGGGACTTCCCTGGTCTTCCAGTGGCTGAGACTCTGCATTGCCAATGCAGGAGGTGGGTGTTCAATCCCTGGTTGGGGAACTAAGATCCCACATTCCATGCAGCACTGTCAAAATATATATATTTTTTGATATATAAAATATATATATATTTTATATATATAAAACCCAAAACAAATTGAAATTAAATAAACAAAACACCAACCCTAGCCCACTGTCTCCAAGAACTTCATTGTTAGTCACTATTCTTATAGCGAACTATTATCTGAACTCTAGTGAAATCACTCAATACCAAAAAAACAATGCATAGGAATTACTATCTGGTGAAAATAAAAATAAAATTCATTAAGTGCAGTGATGGTTCCATGATTAACTAAATATTATGGCTTTGGGCTAGTAACTTGAAAAAAACATTTAAAAGGTGTATTTGCTATTTGTGCCTACGGTCCTCCTAGTTTTCAGGTGGAATAATGCTCCATTAGGACTAAAGATGATGTATTTGTGAGACTAACAGATATGGGATTTTAATTTTTAAGTTTGTGAAAAACTTAAAAAAATTATAGAACTTATAAACATAAAAAACTTAAGAAAAATTATATTTTCTTGTAAGACTTCATCTTGCCTCAAATATATGAGTAAACAGTAATTATATTTTATCATTGAAGTAATGTGCTGTCAAAATATTAAATTTGTTCCATAGGAAGCCAGCTATTAAGCACACAAATACTAGGTCTGTTTTACCCTTAAGATCGGCAAGGTCCAAAGGAGAGTGGAAAACATCAGCATTCAAATGGATTGGCCATGAACTGAAAGCTCATTTAGAAACCGATAGATTCTTCCCCCTTGTGAGCCAACCACCAGCTGTAGGGTTCATAGAAATTAAATTTCACATTCAGTTTTATATTCAAACACAGTAACAAGGAAAATCAAATTCAGGAGCCACAGATAGGCCAGGTAAATAAAGCAAAGGACACATCTCAGTGATGTCGTCCATCCCCAGGACTTTTGTCCCAAAGATGATCAGAGGAGATCCTTACACATCAAATATGTGCTTAGTATCTGCTTGTCAACTGAAGGAAGGAAGGAAATCCTCACAGCTGATCTCTGTGTTTAAAAAGATTGAGAGAAGAAATCTTCAAAATGCTGATGAACCATGTCATAGAGTTTTAGCTAAGCTGCATCTTTCAAGAGCATATGGAGAGATAATATACTTTTAATCTGTTTGAGGTTTTTTTTCTGTCAACCGACAGAGCCATAAGTTGCTTCCTCTTGTTAAAGAGCCTAAACGTGTTTAAAAAAAATCACTCTTTTTTAACAGGTTCTCTCCAAAGAAAGATTTATTTAGGAATAGGGATTGGACTCTAAACTTGCTAACCCTGATCATCTATGTAAGTTGATCAGATTGTTTGAGATGGTAAAGCGTCCAGTGGGGAGGGGAGAAGCAGTGCAACAGTGGATGAAGTCTTCCAGCCTCTGCTCCCTGTAATTGAAGAGGGTCACCACAGTGCCTGTCTGCCTGAGGCACCTGGGGGCTGAATTCAATTACGGTTCCTCTGTTTCTTTCACATGCACTAGGTAATAGACTGAACTGTGTTAAGGTGGGGCTGGTTGTTTCATACTCATCTGTGACAGAAGATACGACAATCCACACTAACCTCTTGCTTAAATCCTTTCACTGGATTGAAGCTGAGAGGCAGGCTCCCTTTTGGGACTCGTGACAACATTCCAGGCCTGAGAGCTGACAGTATACTAGAGAGAAAGGGACCAAGCAAAGACAAATTTGGAAGGAAAAAGAGAATTTTTATGTGTAAATTAAAAATGACTCTATGGACTCAGCTATAAGGAGAATGAAATAATGCCATTTGCAGCAATAAGAATGGACCTAGAGATGATCATACTAAGTGACTCTGAGTCAGACAGAGAGAGACAAATATCACATGATGTCACTTATATGTGGCATCTAAAATACGACACAAATGAACTCATGAAACAAATAGACTCACAAACACAGAAAACGAACTATGGTTACCAAAGCGGAAAGCGGGGGTAGGGGATAAATTAGGAGTTGAGGATTAGCAGATACAAACTACCATATATGAAAAGATAGACAGCAAGGTCTTACTGTATAGCACAGGGAATTATATTCAATATTCTGCCAAAAAAAGTGTGTAAGAGAATAAAAGCGTCTATGGATTAAAAAATAAATAAATAAATAAATAACATTGTATACAAAAAAAAAGAGAATACAAAAAAGAATATACATATAAAGAATATATATAAAGCTGAATAACTTTGCTGTACACCAGAATATAACAATGTTTTAAATCAATTATAGTTTATTTCAATTCCATTTTTAAAAATGACAGTGTGGTAAGATAGGACATTTGATAAAAATGAGAATATTGCGAAGAGAGAGGCTTAATGGGCAAGGGTTAGAAGTTAAACTTTATGTTCACATGAGTTGAAGGTGAAGGTAAAACAGACAAGTTGAAAACTACCTAAGGCCTCAAAACTGTGAAACTAGAGAATATTGGACAGGCCAGGGCTGAAGTTATCTTGTAAGAACGCTGGATAAGAAAATAATTGCAGGTACAAAACAGACAACAAGGAGAGATTTGGGAGAAGGACTTCTAAGAAAATTCATAGGAAAATCAAAGAGCAACAGTGGATTTCATTCATGATGCAGTAAATCATAAATCACAGGGAAAAATGGAGTTAACGTGGGTGATTTTTGAGACATCCCCCAAAGTTCATTTTCAGTCTTAACCAAGTTCAATGTTTGATTCTTCTTCTCCGACACACCTTTCCTCTGGCTGAAAGTGGTATGACTCTGCTGAGACTTATGCTTATGTTATGGCCTGCTGCAGGGTTGGGGGCACTGAGTGTAGCAGTACATGCATGGGATCTTTTGAAGGAGGTCACCATTATGTTCATTACCTCCACCATAGTTTGGCCCCAGGTAAATAGCGCAGAGGGAACACAACTCCACCCATCAATAAAAAATTGGATTAAAGATTTACTGAGCATGGCCTGCCATCAGAACAAGACCCAGTTTCCCCCTCAGTCAGTCTCTCCCATCAGGAAGCTTCCATAAGGCTCTTTTCCTTCTCCATCAAAGGGCAGACAGACTGAAAACCACAATCACAGAAAACTAACCATCCGATCACATAGACCACAGCCTTGTCTAACTCAAGGAAACTGTGAACCATGCCTTGTAGGGACACAGCATGGACAGGTCAACACAAGATGGACGGGTCATGGTGGAGAGTTCTGACAAATTGTGGTCCACCGGAGAAGGAAATGGCAAACCACTTCAGTATTCTTGCCTTGAGAACCCCATGAACAGTATGAAGAGGCAAAAAGATAGGACACTGAAAGATGAACTCCCCAGGTTGGTGGGTGCCCAATATGCTACTGGAGATCAGTGGAAAAATAACTCCAGAAAGAATGAAGGGATGGAGCCAAAGCAAAAACAATACCCAGCTGTGGATGTGACTGGTGATGGAAGCAAGGTCCGATGCTGTAAAGAGCAATATTGCATAGGATCCTGGAATGTTAGGTCCATGAATCAAGACAAATTGGTAGTGGTCAGACAGGAGATGGCAAGAGTGAATGCCAACATTTTAGGAATCAGCAAACTAAAATGGACTGGAATGGGTGAATTTAACTCAGATGACCATTATATCTACTACTGTGGCCAAGAATCCCTTAAGAAATGGAGTAGCCATCATGGTCAACTTAATGCAGTACTTGGATGCAATCTCAAAAATGACAGAATGATCTCTGCTTGTTTTCAAGGCAAACCATTCAATATCACAGTAATCCAAGTCTATGCCTGAAACAGTAATGCTGAAGAAGCTGAAGTTGAACAGTTCTATGAAGACCTACAAGACCTTCTAGAACTAACACCCAAAAAAGGTGTCCTTTTCATTATAGGGGACTGAAATGCAAAAGTAGGAAGTCAAGAAACATCTGGAGTAACAGGCAAATTGGACATCACTAGATGGTCAACACTGAAATCAGATTGATTATATTCTTTGCAGCCAAAGATGGAGAAGCTCTATACATTCAGGAAAAACAAGACTGGAAGCTGACTGTGGCTCAGATCATGAACTCCTTATTGCAAAATTCAGACTTAAAATGAAGAAAGTAGGGAAAATCACTAGACCATTCAGGTATGACCTAAATCAAATACCTCATGATTATACAGTGGAAGTGAGAAATAGACTCAAGGGATTAGATCTGATAGACAGAGTGCCTGATGAACTATGGACAAAGGTTCATGACATTGTACAGGAGACAGGGATCAAGACTTCCCCATGGAAAAGAAATGCAAAAACACAAAATGGCTGTCTGAGGAGGCCTTACAAATAGCTGTGAAAAGAAGAGAAGCAAAAAGCAAAGGAGAAAAGGATATACCCAATTGAATGCAGAGTTCCAAAAAATAACAAGGAGAGATAAGAAAGCCTTCCTCGGTGATCAGTGCAAAGAAATAGAGGAAAACAATAGAATGGGAAAGACTAGAGATTTCTTGAAGAAAATTAGAGACACCAAGGGAACATTTCATGCAAAGATGGGCTCAATAAAGGACAGAAATAGCAGGGACCTAACAGAAGCAGATGATATTAAGAAAAGGTAGCAAAAAAAAAAAGTAAGAAAAGGTAGCAAGAATACACAGAAAAACTGTACAAAAAAGATCTCCACCACCTAGATAATCACAATGGTGTGATCACTCACCTAGAGCAAGACATCCTGGAATGTGAAGTCAAGTGGGCCTTAGGAAGCATCACTACGAACAAAGCTAGTAGAGGTGATGGAGTTCCAGTTGAGCTATTTCAAATCCTGAAAGATGATGCTGTGAAAGTGCTGCACTCAATATGTCAGCAAATTTGGAAAACTCAGCAGTGGCCACAGGACTGGAAAAGGTCAGTTTTCATTCCAATCCCAAAGGAAGGCATGCCAAAAAATGCTCAAACTACTGCACAATTGCACTCATCTCACACGCTGGTAAAGTAATTCTCAAAATCCTCTAAGCCAGGCTTCAGCAATATGTGAACCATGAACTTCCAGATGTTCAAGCTGGATTTAGAAAAGGCAGAGTAACCAGAGATCAAGTTGCCAACATCTGTTGGATCATCGAAAAAGCAAGGGAGTTTCAGAAAAACATCTATTTCTGTTTTATTGACTATGCCAAAGCCTTTGACTGTGTGGAGCACAACAAACTGTGGAAAATACTTAAAGAGATGGGAATACCAGACCACCTGACCTGTCTCTTGAGAAATCTGTATGCAGGTCAGGAAGCAATAGTTAGAACTAGACATGGAACAACAGACTGGTTCCAAATTGGGAACCAGTCTGTATATTCTCAGACTGTCAAGGCTGTATATTGTCACCCTACTTATTTAACTTCTATGCAGAGTAGATCATGAGAAACGCTGGGCTGGAAGAGGCACAAGCTGGAATCAAGACTGCTGGGAGAAATGCCAATAACCTCAGACATGCAGATGACACCACCCTCATGGCAGAAAACAAAGAAGAACTAAAGAGCCTCTTGATGAAAGTGAAAGAGGAGAGTGAAAACGTTGGCTTAAAGCTCTACATTCAGAAAACTAAGATCATGGCATGTGGTCCCATCCCTTCATGGCAAATAGATGGGGAAATAGTGGAAACAGTGACAGACTTTATTTTGGGGGGCTCCAAAATCACTGCAGATGGTGATTGCAGCCATGAAATTAAAAGACACTTACTCCTTGGAAGAAAAGTTAATACCAACCTAGACAGCTTATTAAAAAGCAGAGACATTACTTTGCCAACAAATGTCTGTCTAGTTAAGGCCATGGTTTTTCCAGTGGTCATGTATGGCTGTGAAAGTTGGACTATATAGAAAGCTGAGCACTGAAGAATTGATGCTTTTGAACTGTGGTGTTGGGGAAGACTCTTGAGAGTCCCTTGAACTGCAAGGAGATCCAACCAGTCCATTGTAAAGGAAATCAGTCCTGAATATTCATTGGAAGGACTGATGCTGAAGCTGAAGCTCCAATACTTTGGCCATGTGATGTGAAGAATGGATTCATTTGAAAAGACCCTGATGCTGGGAAAGATTGAAGGCAGGAGGTAAAGGGACAACAGAAGATGAGATGGTTGGATGGCATCACCGACTCAATGGACATGAGTTTGATTAGACTCCGGGAGTTGTTGATGGACAGGGAGGCCTGGACTGCTGGGGTCCATGGGGTCAAAAAGAGTTGGACACGGCTGAGTGACTGAACTGAACTGAACTGAATACTTATGTTATAAGATGTGGACATTTTGGGAGACAGCTAGACTGGGAATTAGCCATTTCAGTCTTTGGATTAAACCTTATCCTATTTCTTCATTTACCTTTTCAAAAGTTAAAAAAAAAAAACTCCTCGACCTTGAAATCTACTATATGATTAATATTCTAGTGGAAAATATTAATTTTTCAGATTTCTGGTTTTGATGGTGGAAAGAAATGTGTGTGCAGCAAGGGTGCTGATTCTTTGGTTTGTGGAGAGAGATGGAGCCAACCCAGTGGAGTCTGGAGTGAATGAAAAACGTGGCTCCTGTGAGCACTGTGCCCTCAGCTCCCACCCCACTGAAGCACCACTTTGATGGGATACACCTGGAGGGTGGTCTTGACCCAAGCAGATCTTCCTCAGGACTTCTCTCACCCCTGCCCTGTGAGAGGGGACTGTTCCCAACCCATTTCCTACCTCTGACCTTGTGGTTCCAAGACTTTGAAGTTGGGATGCCCAGGGCTTGCAGCCTGAGTAAACGCTCCCCTGCAGGCAAGTTTGCTAGTGGCAGAGCACAGACAATGCTGAGTCTTGTTCAAAACCCACATTACTGTCAGGATGTAGCCTCAGAAGGACCACTGTCCAGATGATAACAGAGGCCCTTCCCTGTGCCAGGCACAGGGCGAGTCTGGGGGTATAGGATGGATAGGCAGACCCCACTACTACAGTCAGGCACCCCAGGGTTCTGAACTGAAGCCTGGGCTCTTGTGGAAACTGCATCTTGGGAAAGGACTCTCCAGGCAAAGGGGTAACTTGGTTGGCACGCTGTTCCAAGGGACTGGTTTTAAAATACATTAATCTGCTCTGCATGAACAAAAATGTACCAGGGCCGGCTTCCCTGGCGGCTCAGAGGTTAAAGCGTCTGCCTGCAATGCGGGAGGCCTGGGTTCAATCCCTGGGTAGGGAAGATCCCCTGGAGAAGGAAATGGCAACCCACTCCAGTATTCTTGTCTGGAGAATCCCATGGATGGATGGAGGAGCCTGGTGGGCTACAGTCCACGGGGTCGCAAAGTTGGACACGACTGAGCGACTTCACTTTCTTTCTTTCCACTACTTTTGCTTTACATTTTGTGAGTTCTCTCAGAGTTCAAGTTGCTGCTCAGTATTCTGGAGAAGGGAAGGAACATGCCTTATAAGATATTTAAGGGCCTTTTGATAGATACAGTCATTGTAAAGGATTGTCATGTTGGCTGCTCCCGCCTGAATTGTCCTGTGATACACAGAGAGCTCTTCCGTGCCATGAATCAACACAGCGGCCTCTTTCTCCAGGTTATGACTTCAGATGACAAATCTCCCTCATCACCCCCTTAATATGTATTTTCTCCCTTCAGTCTAAAATTCTTTGAGCTCCCAGGTCATTTCCATGTATGTCATACCTACTTGAGAATTACTAAAATAGCCATTCTAAAACAGAATTGTTTACGTTTCCCCCCAACCTCCAAAAAAGCTCATGATCTAAAAAAAGAAAGCCTTTAATACTACATCAATATGATCATGCAGCAGATAACCTCTTAAATATAAATGAAAACTATCATTCACTCTTTCCCTTACATCAGAAAAATAATAGATTAAAATGTATCCTTCTTCCTCAAAAAAAAGAAAAAAAAGACACAAGAACATTTATTTTTCTTTGCTCCTCAAATTTGTCTTTTAGTAGTTGAGAGCAGATGAAATCTTTTATCACTATATTTAGACGTCAACCAGGCAGGTCGGTGCTATGGCAACCACTGCACAAAGAGATGTTAGCAGGACAGACACTGGCAGGCTGGGAGAGGTGCTTACTTAGTGCATCTCAAGTGGATTAAAGATATGGCCTGGCCACAGTAACATGCCCGGCTGCTCCTGGGCCCCTACAACTGGGTTGGCGGGCCACCCAAACACTACTGTCGCCTGGTACCACTGAAGCCCAAGAAACCGCTGAAATGTGGATGCAAATGAACCTCTGGGTTCTAGTTCTCCCACCTGGATTCAGGCTCCCCTGATTCCCAGTAATGCTGCCTTGGCCTTAATAAATCCTATTCATTTTGAGTCTCAGGATTATCCTAGATGCTCACATTATAATAAGATATGGATATAATAAGTTCATGCTCCCACATCTGATTCCATGGGATTTCCACACACTGATCTGATGGAGGAAGTCATCCAGTCAAATAATTGGGAGCTTGCCTTTTGCCCGACACTGTTTCAGGCACTAGAGATAGAAAAGGGAAAAAAGACAGCAGGGTACCATCTTCCCAGCTTCAGTTCACTGGGATCGAGAGACAGATGATAGAATACAAGGGTAAACAATGATAGTAAACAGATAGGGCATGCATCCATACTTGCTTAGCTGTGTCCAAATCTTTTCGATCCTTTGGACTATGACCCACCAGGCTCCTCAGTCCATGGGATTCTCCATGCAAGCATACTGGAGTGGGTTGCCATGCCTTCCTCCTGGGGATTATCCTGACCCAGGGATAGAACCCATGTCCTCTGCATTGGCAGGCGGATTCTTTACCCACTGAGCCGTTGCAAAATGTTATGTATGCAAGTGATGAAAACTACCCCTGGGGGCAGTGTTCACATGGCTGGGCTGGAGGGAAGACTGACATGTCAATAGCTGAGACTTGAGTGATGGGGGGACAGGCCATCCAGCTGGCAGAGGACAGCTTTCCAGACAGGACAGCTGGGCACAGTCCCCCTTCCAGGAATGGACATAGGTCCAATGTGGCAGAAGAGGCAGCAAGGGCCAGGCCTGTGCTAGATCAGATGATCTGGTCCATCACCTGCACCCTTTTCAGCTCTCACATCTCTGAGCACTCCTCAAATGGGCCTGGGAACCCCCAGGAAGTGGTCTCTCCTGAGATCTAAAAATAAGTGTGCATTGTTTACCAGCAAAGAAAATGGCTTGTTCACCATTCCCTTCTTTATAGAGAGCTTGGCTCACTTCAGCTGGGTTAAAGCCCAGAGAGGTGCTGACACCCTCAGTGATCACCAGAGGCTGGGGTCCAGTGTCGCGGCTCCTGCAGAGAACAGGAAGTTCTCTGTCCTTGAGCCCCCTCCCGGGGACTGCTGCTTCTTCCCCCAGGCCTTTATCTTTTGATCACAGGCACCCAGAAGGTGCTAGACCTTGTCCTTGGGTTGCCGCAGTGACCGCTATGCCAACACCAGGGTGACTATGGAAAAGCTCCTCTTCATTCTCTGACGGCACTCTTCTTTCCCAGGATGTGGTCAGAGCCCTTGGCGGGCACCCCAGAGACACGCTGAGCACCAGGCAGATGACACAAGCCTTAAAGGCACCTTTCCCCCTCAAGGACCCTCAGCTTCAAGCACCTCAACTTGCTCTTCCTTCGAAGTGAGTTTTCCCTTCTCTTCTAGGAGACTTTCTAGTTTCTCATGTGATGTCACCTCTGTTGGTCTTTCACAGGTTGCAGACTAGCCTACACTTGAGACGGAACTCAGACTGGCTTCAAGGTGGTTCTTAGTTTAAAAATCTTTAAGTGCTTTGTCTTGGACGTCCCACTCCCCAGCTCTGTTCAGAAGTGCTCAAAGTGCACATTCAATGGGTGAGCTATGTGGATGTGGTCATAGGGCTTCATAATGCTTCTCAGAAAAGAATAGAAAGTCATTGGTTTTCCTTTCATGAATATGAGGACTTTATCTTCTTGTTTGAGTCTAGAGGAATTTATAATGATCTGAGCAGCTCTGCATCATCACTCTCTATAGTTTTATAAAGAGAAACAAAAAAATCTTGGAAAATATGGTTTTACTGGCAAAAGAAAGGGTCTCTTTTGGCCCTTGATCTAAACTTCTAGCTAATCTGGTCACAAACATTTGAGGGGAAAAGAATATAAAAACCACAGGAATTCAGAAAATGGGACCAGCCTTGTGGCTGTTTTCTCCTTGTTCTATTGAGAAATATGAATTAAACACCAAAGAATTGTCGTTCAGTTGCTAAGTTGTGTCCGACTCCACGAACCCATAGACTGCAGCACGTCAGGCTTCCCTGCCGTTTACCGTCTCCAGGAGTTTGCTCAAGCTCACGTGCATCAAGTCAGTGATGCCATCTAACCATCTCATCCTCTGTTGCCCCCTTCTCCTTTTGCCTTTAGTATTTCTCATCTTCAGGGTCTTTTCCAATGAGTCAGCTTTTCACATCAGGTGGCCAAAGTATTGGAGCTTCAGCTTCAGCATCAGTCCTTCCAAAGAATACTCAGGGCTGATTTCCTTTAAGATGGACTGGTTTGACTGCCAGAGAATTAATTTATAAAAACAGGATAGAGCAAGTAGGCAGGAAATATGTTTTCCAGGTTAAAATATCATGTATTTTGTTTCATATAAACTTGCTATTAAAAAGGAGGAAATGGATCTTCTCTTTGAGATACTGATCCTTAAAATAGTGAGGAAATGTATTTTTTTCACATTTATTAGGGAGTCAGGATGTTTGGCAACCTGCTCAAGAAATACCGTGAGACGCTTAATGCTTTCTTTTTGCATGTAGCTTTTCCTGATTTCTCTAACTGGAGATGACAGTTTTTTTTGTTTTTTTTGTTTTGTTTTGTTTTGACTCTTAAATGTACTTATTTTATTTTATTTTAAAAATAATTTTACATATTCTCATAGTTATTTTCCAGAGAAGGCAATGGCACCCCACTCCAGTACTCTTGCCTGGAAAATCCCATGGATGGAGGAGCCTGGTAGGCTGCAGTCCATGGGGTCGAGAAGAGTCGGACATGACTGAGCGACTTCCCTTTCACTTTTCACTTTCATGCATTGGAGAAGGAAATGGCAACCCACTCCAGTGTTCTTGCCTGGAGAATCCCAGGGACGGGGGAGCCTGGTGGGCTGCCGTCTCTGGGGTCGCACAGAGTCGGACACGACTGAAGCGACTTAGCAGCATAGTTATTTTCTGTATCTTTTAGCACATAGTACTATTCAGTCAATAAATATTTTGAATGAACAAAAGTGTTTCTAAAGATATTTATTCTTCCTGTTTGTTATTGTTTAGTAGCCAAGTCATGTCCAACTCTTCGCAATATCATGGACTGTAGCCCCACAGGCTCCTTTGTCCATGGAATTCTCCAGACAAGAATAGGGGAGAGGGTTGCCATTTCCTTCTCCAGGGGATATTCCCAACCTAGGGATTGAACCTGCATCTCCTGCATTGACAGGTGGATTCTGTACCACTGAACCACCTGGGAAGCCTTGTTTCTTCTTCCTAAGTATGCCATAAACTCAGAATAAGGGACCATGTTTATATTTATTTTTATAACAAATGTTTTAAACACAGATCCTTGTGTGTAGGTGTGAATGAACAAAGAAAATACTCAAAAGAGATAGAGGAGGCTCACTTTACAAAGACCCCACTCAGACTGGTCTTCATAAGACCACACTTCCTTAATAGCGTTTTCACAGTACAGAAACTAGTTCTTAGTCTTGTTAGTTTTGAAAACTGATTCCAACAGCAAATGGGGAGGGGTTTCATCTTTAAGATAAACACATGCATGCGGTTGATGGATAAAATCAGAAGATCGATTCATTAATTCACAGTGAGCGATGAACTCTCATAAATGTTGAAGGGCCAGGTCTCTTGGTAAGATCTATGTGGGAAGCCAGATATAATCAGAAGTTTGCTGGGTGAATGTGGAGTCAGATCAATGGAAAATCAATAAGTGATTTAAATATTCAAGGGTATCAGACTAAGATAGTTTGATGCATTTATCTCCATAGTCATGATTATCTTGCCATTGGAATAACATTCTTGAGTCTATTGGCTAAATAAACAGGCATGACCAGTATTTGAATCTTGGGCCATTCTTTCTCTGTGAAGATTGGTTATCTTGTTTTATAATCTTGGATCATACCTTTCTTTTAATATCCAAATAAAATACTTTATGGCTCTCGTATGGTATTACTATAAAAAAATCCAGTCATTTCTCAAATATTTCTGAAAATTCCTTTCCTAGTTTCCTGGTTGTTATTTATCATCTCTCACTGCAAACTGCTGCTCCTAGGACCCCTTCCCACCAATTGCCATCTTACTACCTTCTCTACACATTGTTTAATCTCTTACTGGTCTGTGTAGTCCAACCACCTGTGTATCATCTTCTTTTTATTCTTCAGAAAAAAATCCTGCTAAGGAACACTTTATTGTACTGGTTAACCAATTCGCTACATTTTTTTTCCAATTAATTTTTTTTTGTCTTGTAATCTTTTCTTTTTCATTATTTTAAAACTTTTTATTTTATATTGGCTGTTCTCCATTTGTTTTCAATTAGTATGGAAAGACCCCTTGGCTTGCTTGGCAGCAGCCTTTGGGCAACCACAGACAAGCCCCCTGGGATAGAAGTTACTCATGGACCCACACTTTATTTTGAAGTTCTTTAAATGAAGTGTTAAATCATCACAGTAAAAAATGTCTCCATTTGACAAAGTATCTTTGAGCTTCCCACCTGATGCATTCAGAACTTAAGTCAATAATCCCAGCTTTCCTTTTCATTAGCCATCAGGCTTCTGTTTTTCATCTGATTTCATGTGTAATGATCTACTTAAAATTTTTTTTCAAGGTGATCTAAAGTTTAGGAGAGACCTCAGCTTCTTTGCTTCTTTTTATTTTTTTAAATTTTATTTATTTATTTTTTACTTTACAGTATTGTATTGGTTTTGCCATACATCAACATGCATCCTCCACGGGTGTACACGTGTTCCCCATCCTGAACCCCCCTCCCACCTCCCTCCCCATACCATCCCTCTGGGTCATCCCAGTGCACCAGCCCTAAGCTTCCTGTATCCTGCATCGAACCTGGACTGGCGATTCGTTTCTTATATGATATTATACATGTTTTAATGCCATTCTCCCAAATCATCCCCCCCCCAACAGAGTCCAAAAGACTGTTCTATACATCTGTGTCTCTTTTGCTGTCTCGCATACAGTGCTTCTTTTTATTTTTAAGAGTGGTAAGTTTATTAAGGAAAACTAGGGTTTCTACACATTTTATATTTCAGAGTGAAATCAGTTATAAATGGGTACAACAGTGATTTTGCTCCACTAGTTATTATAAATAGCCTTTAAAATTCAGAAAGTCTTAGTTTTACTATTAAGTCAATTTTCATAACTTTGTAAGTGACAAAATCAGGCCCATTGAAATGAGGCTAGATCAGAGTTCAGGCTAAGCTGCTCCGAATCTATATCTCCACCGTCTTTTCAGAACAGCACACACAGACCCAGGCTCCTGTTTCTCCATCTTGTGTTTTACTAGCAAACTTCTCAAACTCTTTCTGAAGAGACTGAGTTGGTTTCCAGAGCTCACAGTCTCTGCACTGGATGTCTTGATTATGCGTATTTGCTGCTGGAAGGCACAGAGATGTAGTGGCAATCAGTGTGCCTAGAAACCATGCAGACAGAAAGCAGTGGGGCCTGATGGGATTACAGTAAACACTACGGTCAGGCCAAGCATCTCTGGGAGTCCTGACTTGGTCGTCATGGGACACAGGGCAAGTCACTTAACCCGTCTGGGGCTTAACTTTGTTGTTTAGTCACTAAGTCGCATCCAGCTCTTTTGTAACCCCATGGACTGTAGTCCACCAGGCTCCTCTGTCCATGGAATTCTCCAGGCAAGAATACTGGAGTGGGGTGCCATTTCCTTCTCCAGGGTATTTTCCCAACACGTCTCGTGCATTGGCAGGTGGATTCTTTACCACTGAGCCACCCGGAAAGCCCAAGGCTTAACTTACTCACCTGCCAAATAAGGAACAACACAGCTTAGGGTTGTGTAAGTACAGTGTCTAGCATAGTAACAGATGTTTGACAATGACAAACCTGTAGAGCTGTTTCTCTATTTTATCTGCAACTTATCAGATTTGTGAATTTGAGAAAATTACTTAACCTCTCTGAGTCTGTTTATGCTCAATGGCAGAATGGAGAAAACAATATCGACCTCACAGGGGTGTTAGGAGGATTAAATGGTAAAATTATGTACTGCTGCTGCTGCTAAGTTGCTTCAGTCGTGTCCAACTCTGTGTGACCCCAGAGACGGCAGCCCACCAGGCTCCACCGTCTCTGGGATTCTCCAGGCAAGAACACTGGAGTGGGTTCCCATTTCCTTCTCCAATGCATGAAAGTGAAAAGTGAAAGTGAAGTCGCTCAGTCATGTCCGACTCCTAGCGACCCCATGGACTGTAGCCCACCAGGCTCCTCCGTCCATGGGATTTTCCAGGCAAGAGTACTGGAGTGGGTTGCCATTGCCTTCTCCGTAAAATTATGTACAGTGACATTCAATACATTTTTGTTCTCTTCCTTTTTTCTCCCACCAATAATTTGTTTTGCTTCCTCTGAATCAGTGTACAGCTTACACTGACCTTTCAATTGGAAGAACTTCATACTAAGGGTGTTTGCGTCTTCATTTCAGTTGGCATGTCACCTGCCCTTAAACTCCAAAAGTCAAAACAACGAATGTATTGAGCTGTGATTTTCTCGATTCTGAAGGTCCCTCTTCATTTCTGAGGAGGTCCCTGCATTTACAGTTTCTTCCATCATAGGGACTCTCTTCTTGGGGAGAGCTGGTCAAGGGTGCCCCTCTTGGAAAGGCTTACAGGCTCTCAAGTTTATTTCACAAAGAGAGGAGGTGGGGGCTTATAACTCAGCTTAACTCAGTCAGATGCTTTCCCTAGAATGAAAATTTTGTCCTGTTTCTCTCAGAGTGCAGTGAGCACTCCATCCTCGCTAACCACGGTGGAAATTCCGTCAGGTAGGCATGTTCTGAGTGGAAGCAAGTGTCTCTGTTCTTTTGCAAACACTGGTGTGGAAACCCACAAGGCCTTGGCTGGCATTTGAAAGAGGTTTTGCGGGAAAAGCACCCATGACTGCAAGGGAACTTCTCTTTCTGGCTCAGACCTGCTAGGAAGCAAAACAGAATACTCACTGGCTACATGAAAAATCACAAGTGATTTGTTTTTCCTTTTATTAAGATAAATTACTCTTATTAAAATTAGTATCTTAATAAAATTATTCTTATTAGTGCAATACCAATGTGCTAATAATTTTCTAAAACAGTTTTTGAGAGAAGTGGCATAGCCGAGCACCCTTGCTGCTGTTGTCCCCAGACAGCATCGTAACTGTCTCCAATTTACAGCAAACATAGACTCAGCGAAACAGGCAGAGCTGGAGTCAGCAGAACTTAATTTTATGTCCAATTCTGGAGCTTGCTTATTGGAAGAATTTGGAAAAAGATAACAATACATATATTCCAACAACAATAAAACTTAGATTCTCGGAGCTATGGTCCCTGAGAGGGAATGGGAGGTTTACTCAGATGGTCCATGCATGTAAAACTCATCACAAGACCCAACAACATCCACACGACACAACATCCCTGCATCTCATCTTGTTTAATTAGGAAATGCAATTGGAAGCTGAAGCCTGGGGATTTATTAGATCCATTTCATACTGTTCTCAAGAGATCCCAGGGTGATCCAGTTGCAAACAGCAAAATGCTTTACCTCTTACACGGCCTATGATTTATTTGCAAGAAAACAACAAAAAAATATATTGATACTTATTCTGCATTATTTCCACAGGATGTTGAGGTGATCTGCTCATGTTTGTTGGTATGTGCTTTGTTATCTAATTTTTAATTATCTAGCCTTAATTTTATTACTTTTTTGAAAGGAAGTGAATCATTGTCATCTGCTTATAGCAAATTAAGTTATAGCCAATGTGCTATTAGAAACCTTGAATAAGCCTTGATAGTTTAAAAAATAATACTTAAAGAGCATAGATATTGCAAATTTGGTCTGAAGTATTTCATGATGTACCAGAACAAAAAGGGCCTTTTATTGACTTTACCAACAAATTTTTGAAGAGAAAGTTACATTTTATTGTATGCCATTGTATCTTGTTATGATTTAAGTAATTAGTTTGGTATTAGAAGTACCTGATTAATTCACACATCTAAACCAGTGAGAGCAGTAATTATGTAAATGAAGCATGAATAATTAAAAGTGAAAAATAGTGAGTGTCTAGATCTAAAGCTTTTACAAGTATTGTGTGCAATCTAGAACCAGCAAGCTGTGCAGAGCAGTGTCTAGGAGGGAGAAGTTAAGTAGAAAAATCAAATAGTAGACTTCTCAGTTTAATATTTTTTAAAACTGGAGTAGTTGCTTTACAATATTGTATTAGTTTCTGCTGTACAGTATAGTGAATCAGCTATATGTATACATATATCCCCTCTCTCTTGAGCATCCCTTCCACCCACCCATCCCCTCCCATCCCAACCCTCTAGGTCACCACAGAGAATCAAGCTGAGAAACCTGATGCTCAATCGCTTAACCACAAATGAATATTCATTATTCTATAGATACTGTTTTGTCAAAACGTTCATTTGGATTTCAATCTCCTTTTCAATTAGAAACACAGGAAAGCAGAAATGTAGATATCTTGCCACTAAAACACCAATAGTGGAAATCGGGTGGGACCTATACCACTGCCACAGATACGACCCCAGTCAGTCTCAATCTGGTCATATGTTAGCTGTTGATACGTGAGAACTGCCCTTTTCAGGAAAATCTTTTTACATTTTCTTTAGGCTACTCAAAAATGGAGCTATATTTAGACTACATTATCCAGTCAGAATAAACATTTTTATTTATTACAGTAATTTCTTTTGGGTCTTTAAGCTACTATCTGGTGTAAGTTTCACACCAAAAGAAACATAAATTTTCTAAAACAGCTCATTTCTCCCAAAGGCCTGTCTTTCTGATTTAAAGTAGAAGCAATATAAGCATTGGAAAGAACACTTGTTGTGAGTTTTGTTGCCTAGAAAAATGCTTGACTGAAACAAAGTAAAATATATTTCCTTCTCCTGAATTTTTTTTTAGGGGGTGGTTATCTGTTTTTAAAATGAAAATAATTTTATCTTAAATTTATTATGGATTTGTGCATCCAAAGTCATTTCAGTTCAGTTCAGTCACTCAGTTGTGTCCGACTCTTTGCGACCCCATGAACCACAGCATGCCAGGCCTCCTGTCCATTACCAACTCCTGGAGTCTACCCAAACCCATGTCCATCAAGTTGGTGAAGCCATCCGACCATCTCATCCTCTGTCGTCCCCTTCTCCTCCTGCCCTCAATCTTTCCCAGCATCAGGGTTTTTTCCAATGAGTCAGCTCTTCACATCAGGTGGCCAAAGTATTGGAGTTTCAGCTTCAACATCAGTCCTTCCAATGAACACCCAGGATTGATCTCCTTTAGAATGGACTGGTTGGATCTCCTTGCAGTCCAAGGGACTCTCAAGAGTCTTCTCTAACACCACAGTTCAAAAGCATCAATTCTTCTGCCCTCAGCTTTCTTTATAGTCCAACTCTCACATCCATACATGACCACTGGAAAAACTATAGCCTTGACTAGAGGGACGTTTGTTGGCAAAGTAATGTCTCTGTTTTTTAACATGCTGTCTAGGTTGGTCATAACTTTCCTTCCAAGGAGTAAACATCTTTTAATTTCATGGTTGCAATCACCATTTGGAGTGATTTTGGAACGCAGAAAAATAAAGTCAGCCATTGTTTCCACTGTTTCCCCACCTATTTACCATGAAGTGAAGGGACCAGATGCCATGATCTTCGTTTTCTGAATGCTGAGCTTTAAGGCAACTTTTTCACTCTCCTCTTTCCCTTTCATCAAGAGGCTCTTTAGTTCTTCTTCACTTTCTGCCATAAGGGTGGTGTCATCTGCATATCTGAGGTTATTGATATTTCTCCCAGCAATCTTGATTCTAGCTTGTGCTTCATCTAGCCCAGCATTTCTCATGATGTCCTCTGTATATAAGTTAAATAAGCAGGGTGACAATATACAGTCTTGATGTACTCCTTCTCCTATTTGGAACCAGTCTGTTGTTCCATGTCCAGTTCTAACTGTTGCTTCCTGACCTGCATACAGGTTTCTCAAGAGGCAGGTCAAGTGGTCTGGTATTCCCATCTCTTTCAGAATTTTCCACAGTTTATTGTGATCCACACAGTCAAAGGCTTTGGCATAGTCAAGAAAGCAGAAATAGATGTTTTTCTGGAACTGTCTTGCTTTTTTGATGATCCAGCGGATGTTGGCAATTTGATCTCTGGTTCCTCTGCCTTTTCTAAAACCAGCTTGAACATCTGGAAGTTCACAGTTCATGTATTGCTAAAGCCTGGCTTGGAGAATTTTGAGCATTACTTTACTAGCATGTGAGATGAGTGCAATTGTGCGGTAGTTTGAGCATTCTTTGGCATTGCCTTTCTTTGGGATTGGAATGAAAACTGACCTTTTCCAGTCCTGTGGCCACTGCTGAGTTTTCCAAATTTGCTGACATATTGAGTGCAGCACTTTCACAGCATCATCTTTTAGGATTTGAAATAGCTCAACTGGAACTCCATCACCTCCACCAGCTTTGTTCGTAGTGATGTTTCCCAAGGCCCACTTGACTTCGCATTCCAGGATGTCTGGCTCTAGGTGAGTGATCACACCATCCATCATGATTATCTGGGTCATGAAGATCTTTTTTGTACAGTTCTTCTGTGTGTTCTTGCCACCTCTTCTTAATATCTTCTGCTTCTGTTAGGCCATACCATTTCTGTCCTTTATCGAGCCCATCTTTGCATGAAATATTCCCTTGGTATTTCTAGTTTTCTTGAAGAGATCTCTAGTCTTTCCCATTCTATTGTTTTCCTCTGTTTCTTTGCATTGATCACTGAGGAAGGCTTTCTTATCTCTCCTTGCTATTCTTTGGAACCCTGCATTCAAATGGGTATATCTTTCCTTTTCTCCTTTGCTTTTCTCTTCCCTTCTTTCCACAGCTATTTGTAAGTCCTCCTGAGACAGCCATTTTGCTTTTTTGCATTTCTTTTTCTTGGGAATGGTCTTGATTACTGTCTCCTGTATAATGTCACATACCTCCATCCATAGTTCATCAGGCACTCTATCAGATCTGGTCCCTTAAATCTATTTCTCACTTCCACTGTATAGTCATAAGGGATATGATTTAGGTCATACTTGAATGGTCTAGTGGTTTTCTCCACTTTCTTCAATTTCAGTCTGTATTTGGCAATAAGGAGTTCATGATCTGAGCCACAGTCAGCTCCTGGTCTTGTTTTTGCTGACTGTATAGAGCTTCTCCATCTTTGGCTGAAAACAATATAATCAATCTGATTTTGGTGTGGGCCATCTGGTGATGTCCATGTGTAGAGTCTTCTCTTGTGTCCTTGGAAGAGCGTGTTTGCTATGACCAGTGCGTTCAGTCATGTCCAACTCTCTGTGACCCCAGGGACTGTAGCCTGCCAGGCTTCCCTGTCCATGGAATTCTCCAGGCAAGAATACTGAAGTGGGTTGTCATTTCCTCCTGCATGAGATCTTCCCGACCCAGGGAAGGAACGAGAATCTATTGTCTCCTGCATTGGCAGGCAGAGCTCTTTACACTAGTGCCACCCAGGAAACTTTAGATAATCTGGTCAGAAATCTCATGGAAAATATGCCTAAAGATAGAAGAAAAATCAGTAAAAAAAAAAAATGTGAAAAATTTTGGCTAATTACACCTGTACTGAGGGAATGTCTGCTTCCAGATGGATCTTCCTTGGTGGCTCAGATGGTAAAGAATCTGCCTGCAGTGCAGGAGACCTGAGTTCATCCCTGGGTCAGGAAGATTCCCTGGAGAAGACAATGGCAACTCACTCCAGTATTCTTGCCTGGGAAATCCCATGGACAGTGGAGCCTGGTGGGCTACCGTCCATGGGGTCACACAGATACAACTGAGTGACTAACACTTTCACTATTTTTTCACTTACTGCTTCCACATAGATGGAATAGAAATACTTTTCTATAGTCCTGCCACTAAATAGAACTAAAAACCCTGGAAACAGCACACTTCTACCTAAGCCATGGGTCAGTTAGGAAGTCTGAGGGAAAAAACTAAAATTACATTTAAGTGAATGAAAATAAAAACACAGAATATTAAAATAGGTGGAACACAGGTAAAAACTGAGCAGGAAACTTACAGCATTATGTACCTTACATTAGAAATGAGGAAAAGTCCTAAATCAATCATCTAAGTTTTACCTAAAGAATCTAGAAGTAAAAGATCAAAATCATCCCAAGCAAGCAGAAGGAAAGAAACAATAAAAAGCACAAATCAATGATGTCGAAAATAGAAAAATAAAATAGAGAAAATCAATGAAACAAAAACTGTTTCTTTAAAAAGTCAATACAATTATCAAGTAGGAGTGATAGAAAAACAAACAAGACAAAAGACACAAATTAATAATGCCAGAAATGAACTGCAATATCACTAGAGATCCTGCCTCAAAGATGCAATAAGAAAACATTATACACATCCATACATAAACAAATTCGATAACTTAGATGAAATGAACCAGTTCCTCCAAAAGCATGAATACTACAGCTTACCCAACATGAACTAGATAATTTAAATACCTCTGCCACTATTAAGGAAATTATATTTATAATTAAAAACCTTCCCCCCAAAACCTCCAGACCAGATGTTTTCACTAGAGAATTCTATGAAACACTTAAAGGAAAATTAGCTCCAATGCTACACATTATCTCCTAGAAAATAAAAGAGGAAACACTTGCCAATTCGTTTTATGAAGCTAATGTTATCCTGATGCCAAGACCAAAGACAGTACAAAACAAAACAAAAAGAACTACAGGCCAATAGCACTCATGAACATAGACAAAAAAAAAAAAAAAAGACTAATAAAACTTACTAAATATAACTCAGAAATATATAGAAATAATTTTATATCTTGGTCAAATGAGATTTATTCCAGGAATTCAAGGCTCATTCAATATTTGGAAATCAGTAAGGGAGTCCACCAGTATTAACACAAAAAATTATGTAATACTATCAATTAATGCAGGAAAATCATTTGTCAAAGTTCAATGCTAATTCATGATTAAAATCTCAGAGACATGGGTTCAATCCCTAGGTTGGGAAGATTCCCTGGAGAAGGAAATGGCAATCCACTCCAGAATTCTCACCTGGGAAATCCCATGGAGAGAGGAGCCTGGTGGGCTATAGTCCAGGGGTTGAAAGAGTCACATATGACTTAGTGACTAAACAATAGCAACATTCATAGATGACATGATTTTATATGTAGAAAATTCTAAGGAATCTGAAATAAAGAAAAAGAAAAAAAAGGAAAGAAACTTTGAGAACTAATAATTGAATTCACCAAGGTCATGGGATACAAGAGATGAAAGACAATTGTATTCTATATAGTAGCCACGAACATCTGGACACTGAAATTAAAAATATGATACCATTTACAATACCTCTCAAAACAATGGGAACATAT
This sequence comes from Bos grunniens, assembly GCF_055505025.1. NCBI lineage: Eukaryota > Metazoa > Chordata > Mammalia > Artiodactyla > Bovidae > Bos > Bos grunniens. Next base: position 59,792,672 of record NC_141178.1, on the reverse strand, counting down.
TTAACTGTAAATCTAACAAAATATATATAAGACTTGCTTGTTGAAAACTACAAATAGCTGATGAAAAAAAATCAAAGAAGTTACAAATAATTGGAGAGGAATATCAATTCAAACTCGACATAATAAAGAAATCAATTCTTCCTAAATCTATATAGAGGTTTAGTGCAATTCCTATCAAATTCAGAGCAAGATTTTTTTGCAGACATATAAAATGTTATTTCAAAATAATATATGGAGAGAAAAAGGAAACAGAGTAGTTAAATTAAAAAAAGAGGGGGGTAAAGTGAGAGGAATAAGTCTACCCAATTTTAAGACTTATTATGCAGTTATAGTAATCAAAACTGAATGCTTCTGGTGGAGGATAAACACATAGATCAATGAAAGAGATTAGAAGACAAGGAAATAGCCCCACACAAAGGCACCCAACTGATTCTTAGTAAGTAAGAGTACAAAAGTGATTCAGAGAAGGTAGGAAAGATTTTTCAAACAATGGCATTGTAGCAATTAGACCACATAAGCAAAAATTTCATCACCTAGCATTGCACTCAGTTCTTACACAAGAAAAACTGATCCATAAAAGAAAAATGTAAATCAGAGTCTAAAAATCTTGCTTTGCAAAAGACCCTATTAAGATGATGCAAAGATAAGCTACAGACTGGAAAGATATTTGCAAACTCTGTGTCTGTTAAACGACTAATATTGAGACTCTATACAGAGCTCTCAAACCACTCAGTAAAAAACAAACAAATCAGAATAGAAAATGCAAATAATATGATGAGATATTTTATTGATGATGATATATAGAAAGCAAGTAAGGACACAAAAAGTGTTTAACATCACCAGCCATTAAGACTACAACAAGACAGCATTGCATGCCTGTTAGAATAACTAAAATTAAAACACAGTGACAGTGCCAAATGCTGATGAGGATGCAGAGAAACTGGGTTTCTCATACATTTCTGGTGAGAATGTAAAATGGTCTGGTCATGTTGGAAATCAGTTTGACAGTTTGCTAAAAAACACTAGACATGCACTTACCATATGACTCAGCAACTTCCCTTCTGGGCATTTATTGACGAGAAATTAAAACTGTGTCCATACAAAATCCCATATATGCTTGTTCACAGCAGCTTTATCTGAAATAGCTCCAAACAGGAAACAACAAAAATGTCCTATACTAGGTGAAGAGTTAAATGAACCTGTTCCATGGAATACCAACCTGCAATATGAAGGAATGCACACGAATAAAAAGGAATGGAACAACTTGGAGAGAGTTAAAAGACATCATGGCAAGTGAGGAAAATCCAGTATGAAAAAGCCACTGTGCAATTTCCCATATGATTCCATTTGTATAGCATCCTCACAGGGGCAAAACCATAGAGATGGAGAACAAATTAATGCCAGGGCTTAGGAATGCTGGGGCAGAGGGAGATGAGTGAGACCACAAATGTTACGGCAAGGGAGAAACTTGTGGTGATCTTGATTGTGGTGATGATGACATGAATCTACACATGCAGTAACAGGGCAAGACCATCCCCACGCTTCACATCAACGTCAGCTTCCTGGTTCTGATACCATACTTCACCCGAGAGGTAACAGTGGTGGAGGATGGGAGTGGGTGAAGGTACAGAGATGTTCTCTGAGATATCTTGGCAATTTCCTACCTATCTATAAATATTTCAAAAAAGCTTTTTTTTTTAATCCTAATTCAGCCCTGGTATTCTAAGGAAGTTGCTGTATGTTGGACACCCTGTGTCACAGAGTCAAGGAGTCCTTCAAACTTAAGTACATGTGACTTTCCCTGAGAGGCTGGTCCCATCAGGTGGTGATCTGGGTCACTGCCTTCTAGGCTTTGATATCTTTGACTTACGTGCATGCTTGTGCTCAGGCCTGTCCTACTCTTTGTGACCCCATGGATTGTAGCCTGTCAGACTCCTCTGTCCATGGGATTTCCCAGGTAAGAATACTGGAGTGAGTTGCCATTTCCTCCTCCAGGGGATCTTCCCAACCCAGGGATCGAACCCTTGTCTCTTGTGTCTCTGCATTGCAATCGGATTCTTTACCAACTGCGCCACCTGGGAAGCCTTAACTTAGGACCGATCAATAAAGTCTGCCTTGTGCTGAAGAGTTTGGGAAGCAACTTCTATTTCTTCACCATTTTAAAGCACAGAAGAAACCAGCCATGGATACTTTTAGTCTTCTATAAATAAAACACTTCCTCTTTCTTTTAATGGAGACAGATGGATTGAGTGGCCATTAAGGGGAGCTCTGTCTGGTATATCTCTAGCTGCTCAGAAGATGATAAATGACTCTGGAATTAATATCATCTAATAGACATTTTTTTCAAAGCACTCTATTTTTTTAATATTTAAAAATTCCTGGAGTAACTTGCCTTAATCCTAGATTTAATATTAATTAAATTGAAATTAGTTTAGTTTTTGTTTTAGGATTAGTATAACTAAGCAAGCTTTTTTTTTTTTACACGCTTAAGCTTTTCTTACAACTCATAGCTAAATGGTATTTGGCAAGTTGCTATGTTTTACATCCTTTAGTATCCTTTGGTGCTACATTCTGGTGCCAGGGGGCCCAAATCATAAATCTGGAAAAGACCTTACACATCACTTGGTCCAGAGGGCTTGAATTGATGGCCAACACGTGTTCTCTCTTGGAACATGACTCTTTTTTATTGGAGTTCTAATGTCTTTTGATTGGGCACAAGATAACCCATTGGCCACAGCCCAAACCAGCCTCTCTGGGTCACCTCCATTTTCCTAGGATACATTCTTTGTTTGGATTTTGAGCATGAAACTCTTCATTCTCGTTTAGTGCTCATGTAGACGAAGAAACAGAGAACAGAGGTCAGAGGATGTGAAGTTACTTTATTAAAGTCATTTAGCTAATTAATCGCATAGCTGAACCTTGTCTAGTCTTTCCATTCCTCACTTAACTCCACTGTCCTGTACACCCAGTAGGCATTGAAAAAGAACCAGGTGGTGGGGGGCAATAACCAGAAACACATGTGGACAGAGGAATTTCTCCGTGTGTCCAGTAACTCTCAAAAGGACAGCCCAGTGGGAAATCCAGTCCAAGGTCAGAGAGATCTCCTGCCATATAACGTGGGTCAGACTCTGCTGCTAGAAACAGCTTGCAGCTCTGCCGTCTCTCCCACCCCCACCTCCAGTCTAAATTGATTTTGTGCTTCCTGTTTTTCTGAGCTTGACAAAGAAAGCAAAGGTAACATGCTGTCAGTGGAGAGTTGCCAAAAGAGCCGAGTGGCCTTTAAAAAAAATCGCTTGCTTCAAATTTCCAAGAGCAGTTCAAAGTCTCATTCCAAGCAGACACTGCGTTATGCTAATAATATGCTAAATCATTAAGGTCTTCTGATTTGTCTATTGATTGTTTTAGTAGAATGTTATGATAGGGAAGTATGAAGCTAGAAGCATCAAACCGCCCACAGTATGTTCTTCAGCAGGCAACTCGGGTGTAGACATTACACTAACTCTGATATATTGCATGTCCTAAGCCATTTTCTCATGTGACAGGATAATCTTTTGGGAACATTGACATTCCAGAAAATTTGAGAAAATATAAGCCATAGAAAAAATAGTATTAATAACTATTTATTATTTATTTAGAGGTTTTCCTGAGCTGGGAATTTCACCTGTGTCATCCTGCATTGCGGGAGACCAGGATTCAATCCCTGGGTTGGGACAATCCCCTGGAGAAGGGGATGGCAACCCACTCCAATGTTCATGCCTGGAAAACCCCATGGACAGAGGAGCCTGGGGGGCTTCAGTCCATGGGGTCGCAAAGAGTTGGATATGACTGAGCAACTATATTTTCACTTATTTCACTTCTTTTCATATAGATATGTGTGTGTGGTGTGTGTGTGTATATATATATATATCAATGTATGCATATATATATATCAATGTATGTATATATATGTACATCACATATATATATATCACATATATGTGTGTACATCATATATATGTGTGTGTGTGTGTGTGTGTATATATATATGTAAACACAAGGAGAGATAAGAAAGCCTTCCTCAGTGATGAATACAAACAAATAGAGGAAAACAATAGAATGGGAAAGACTAGAGATCTCTTCAACAAAATTAGAGATACCAAGGGAACATTTCATGCAAAGATGGGCTCAATAAAGGACAGAAATGGTAGGGACCTAACAGAAGCAGAAGATATTAAGAGGTAGCAAAAACACACAGAAGAACTGTACAAAAAAGATCTTCATGACCCAGATAATGACGGTGTGATCACTGACCTAGAGCCAGACATCCTGGAATGTGAAGTCAAGTGGGCCTAGGAAGCATCACTACAAATAAAGCTGGTGGAGGTGATGGAATTCCAGTTGAGCTATTTCAAATCCTAAAAGATGATGCTGTGAAAGTGCTGCACTCAATACATCAGCAAATTTGGAAAACTCAGCAGTGGCCACAGGACTGGAAAAGGTCAGTTTTCATTCCAATCCCAAAGAAAGGCAATGCCAAAGAATGCTCAAACTACCACACGATTGCACTCATCTCACACCCTAGTCAAGGAGTGCTCAAAATTCTCCAAGCCAGGCTTCTACAGTACGTGAACTGTGAACTTCCAGATGTTCAAGCTGGTTTTAGAAAACGTAGAGGAACCAGAGATTAAATTACTAACATCTGCTGGATCATCAAAAAAGCAAGGGAGTTCCAGAAAAACATCTATTTCTGCTTTATTGACTATGCCAAAGCTTTTGACTGTGTGGATCACAATAAAGTGCGGAAAATTCTTAAAGAGATGGGAATACCAGATTAACTGACCTGCCTCCTGAGAAATCTGTATGCAGGTCAGGAAGCAACAGTTAGAACTTGACATGGAACAACAGACTGGTTCCCAATAGGAAAAGGAGTACATCAACGCTGTATATTGTCATCCTGCTTATTTAACTTATATGCATAGTACATCATGAGAAATGCTGTGCTAGAGGAAGCACAGGCTGAAATCAAGATTGCCAAGAGAAATATCAATAACCTCAGATATGCAGATGATACCACCCTTATGGCAGAAGGTGTGGAAGAACTAAAGAGCCTCTTGATGAAAGTGAAAGAAGAGAGTGAAAAAGTTGGTTTAAAGCTCAACATTCAGAAAAGTAAGATCATGGCATCTGGTCCCATCACTTCATGGCAAACAAATGGGGAAACAGTGGAAACAATGGCAGACTTTATTTTTCTGGGCTCCAAAATCACTGCAGATGGTGATTGCAGCCATGAAATTACGAGATGCTTACTCCTTGGAAGGAAAGTTATGACCAACCTAGACAGCATGTTAAAAAGCAGACATTACTTTGCCAACAAAGGTCTGTCTTGTCAAGGCTATGGTTTTTCCAGTGGTCATGTATGGATGTGAGAATTGGACTATAAAGAAAGCTGAGGGCAGAAGAATTGATGCTTTTGAACTGTGGTGTTGGAGAAGACTCTTGAGAGTCCCTTGGACTGCAAGGAGATCCAACAAGCCCATCCTAAAGGAGATCAATCCTGGGTGTTCATTGGAAGGACTGATATTGAAGCTGAAACTCCAACACTTTGGCCACCTGATGTGAAGAGCTGACTCATTGGAAAAGACCCTGATGCTGGGAAAGATTGAGGGCAGGAGGAGAAGGGGACGACAGAGGATGAGATGGTTGGATGGCATCACCGACTTAATAGACATGTGTTTGGGTGGACTCCGGGAGTTGGTGATGGACAGGGAGGCCTGGTGTGCTGCAGTTCATGGGGTATAAAAAGTCAGACATGACTGAGTGGCTGGACTGAACTGTATATATATACACATAAATATTATAGATATATGATATATATACATCACACTGCTATATTTAAAATGGATAACCAACAAGGGCCTACTGTATAGCACAGGAAGCTCTGTTCAATATTATGTAACAACTTAAACGAGGAAACAATTTGAAAAAGAAAAAATACAAGTATACATATAACTGGATGTCTTTGTCATACACAGAAAACTATCACTATATTGTTAATCAACTATGTTCTAAGATAAAAAGTTAAAATGAAAACTGGGTTTAGGGGGCTCACTTGGTAAGTCCCTAGTAAATAGGGTCTTTACCTAGTAAATAGAAAAAGATCAGATCAGATCAGTCGCTCAGTCGTGTCCGACTTTTTGCGACCCCACGAATCGCAGCACGCCAGGCCTCCCTGTCCATCACCAACTCCCGGAGTTCACTCAGACTCACCTCCATCCAGTCAGTGATGCCATCCAGCCATCTCATCCTCTGTCGTCCCCTTCTCCTCTTGCCCCCAATCCCTCCCAGCATCAGAGTCTTTTCCAATGAGTCAACTCTTTGCATGAGGTGGCCAAAGTACTGGAGTTTCAGCTTTAGCATCATTCCTTCCAAAGAAATCCCAGGGCTGATCTCCTTCAGAATGGACTGGTTGGATCTCCTTGCAGTCCAAGGGACTCTCAAGAGTCTTCTCCAACACCACAGTTCAAAAGCATCAATTCTTCGGTGCTCAGCCTTCTTCATAGTCCAACTCTCACATCCATACATGACCACAGGAAAAACCATAGCCTTGACTAGACCAACCTTTGTTGGCAAAGTAATGTCTCTGCTTTTGAATATGCTATCTAGGTTGGTCATAACTTTCCTTCCAAGGAGTAAGCGTCTTTTAATTTCATGGCTGCAGTCACCATCTGTAGTGATTTTGGAGCCCAGAAAAATAAAGTCTGACACTGTTTCCACTGTTTCCCCATCTATTTCCCATAAAGTGATGGGACCAGATGCCATAATCTTTGTTTTCTGAATGTTGAGCTTTAAGCCAACTTTTTCACTCTCCACTTTCACTTTCATCAAGAGGCTTTTTAGTTCCTCTTCACTTTCTGCCATAAGGGTGGTGTCATCTGCATATCTGAGGTTATTGATATTTCTCCTGGCAATCTTGATTCCAGTTTTTGTTTCTTCCAGCCCAGCGTTTCTCATGATGTACTCTGTATATAAGTTAAATAAGCAGGGTGACAATATACAGCCTTGAAGAACTCCTTTTCCTATTGGGAACCAGTCTGTTATTCCATGTCCAGTTCTAACTGTTGCGTCCTGACCTGCATACAAATTTTCTCAAGAGGCAGATCAGGTGGTCTTGTATTCCCATCTCGTTCAGAATTTTCCACAGTTTATTGTGATCCACACAAAGGCTTTGGCATAGTCAAAAAGCAGAAATAGATGCTTTTCTGGAACTCCCTTGCTTTTTCGATGATCCAGTGGATGTTAGCCATTTGATCTCTGGTTCCTCTGCCTTTTCTAAAACCAGTTTGAACATCTGGAAGTTCACAGTTCACATATTGCTGAAGCCTGGCTTGGAGAATTTTGAGCATTACTTTACTAGCGTGTGAGATGAGTGCAATTGTGTGGTAGTTTGAGCATTCTTTGGCATTGCCTTTCTTTGGGATTGGAATGAAAACTGACCTTTTCCAGTCCTGTGGCCACGGCTGAGTTTTCCAAATTTGCTGACATATTGAGTGCAGCACTTTCATAGCATCATCTTTCAGGATTTGGAATAGCTCAACTGGAATTCCATCACCTCCACTAGCTTTGTTCGTAGTGATGCTTTCTAAGGCCCACTTGACTTCACATTCCAGGATGTCTGGCTCTAGGTGAGTGATCACACCATTGTGATTATCTGGGTCGTGAAGATCTTTTTTGTACAGTTCTTCTGTGTATTCTTGCCATCTCTTCTTAAATATAATAGGGCTCATCTAATAAATAGAATTTTCAGAAACAAGGATCACTTTAAAAAGGCCACCTAAATTACAGGGTAGTTTTAAAGTTGAGATCTGTGGAGATGTCTTAACAGACAGGAGTCTGAAGAAAGGGTCAGATTGAAGACGGAGCTTGCAAAGCACCCATGCTGGGTCCCTGAGCTCCACAAGCAGAGCCTGGCTGGTGGCTCTTTGCACAGTGGAGACAAAGTGCCAGCTTTGTCCTTTAAGGGGGGGTGAGCCTTGGGGGACAAGCTTTGAAACAGGTGTTGAATTGGCCGGAAATATTTGGAAACTAATCACAGATGATGTAAAGACCCATTGAGAATTTTCTGTTATTTGATTTGTATTCTTGAACCATTCAAATCTCCCTCTGTCTCTGTGACTCTGTCTCCTCCTCTCTCTCCTATTAATTTGATCCTATCACTCACCCTGGCTATGCACCTCCTTCTACATTTTGCCTTCTCAGCAGAGCCTAGCATGCTCGAACCATCGCTGTCTCCATTCACACATCCCATGGACCAGCTTTCCATCAGACAAAGAGTGTACTTCTGTATTCCACCCAGTAATTAATAGCAACATTCCTTCTGTCATCGGGGACTAATAGTTTTCATACTGCCTTTTCTAGAATATTATACTCTGAGCTTCAAAGAACCTCTCTCATTTTTATGATATTTTTCATCTTTAATGCTTCTTTCTCGTCCAGGTCTTCACCCATGAATCCTTCTTATGCAAGGTTCATACTCTCCGCATATAAGCTTGAGCTCTCCCCTGCATTTACAAACTCCTCTGTTACTACATTCTGTTTAAAATCTTTTAAAATATTGGCTTCCTCTTCTTTCCTCTTTCTTTCTTCATAACATTATTTACCTAAAGCATTTAGAAATAAAATTTCAAGACTTTTCACCAGAACTGACTCTCATGAGTTATTTTCCCCAGAGAAGAACAAGGTGCTATTCAAATTAGATAGAAAAATCTAGCATTGTTTTCATTTCAGTTCAAGAAACCTTTGGTCATGTGCCTCAACTTCCATGGCACACAGAGCCCACACGATGCAACTGAACTCTCAGTGCCACAAACTCTCCCATCACACCTCTCCATGGTCACTCTCCACCATCTTCCTCCTGGTCCCCATCCCACTCAACACATAAATGTCCTCTCTCACCTTAAAAGAAAAATAAATAAACACATCCTGAATCACTCCCATGCCCAGATACAACTGATATGCTCAGCTTCACAGGTAACTTTAAAAAAATGACATATTACATTTCCAGTCTCCATCCCTTCATCTCCTATCCAATGTCTTAATCCATTGTGACCTCGCTCACCTGTTGCAGGACCACGGATTCGCTCCTACTTTAAAAGATGCATACCGATATTCTTGCCTGGAGAATCCCACAGACAGAGGAGCCTGGCAGGCTGCAGTCTGTAGGGTCACAAAGAGTCGGACACGACATTAAAAACCCACTCTAATTATTCACTCTGCATGTGCACGTATCTGTTTATGAGGCTGTTTTCCTTACAGATTTTCCCCCATGAGAGCAAGGATTATGTTTTACTTATTAAGTTAAATCATGTTAAATTGCTGTTTAAATTGCTATTAACTGTTTTAAACTTACAGAAAGAGCACTTATGGTTCAATCTACTATCTCTGTATCCTTAGCACCAAATACAGCACGTGGAGCAAAGTTCAGGTTCAAAAGACGCTCAACTGAATTAATACATAAAATGTCCACACTTTATGGACTTACTGAATCATAGCTGCAAACTTTTAACTGACATTGATTTCTCAGAATTTATCTCCTCTTAAATAATTTGTTCTCTAAAGCTTCAAGAACCAAAACATATTTTAATGAGAGAAAAACATTATCTCTATGCTTACAGAATCTCATATATTATAAATATACATATATTCACAGACTATATGGAAAGTGTATATGAAGGCATGTTATAGAACTCTGAAATAAAACATTTACTTTGCCATTGCTACTACATTACAATCATTACATATTCAGTAAAAGTTTAAAACATATTACCTCTTGCAAAAATTGTTTAACTTTCATTTGGGTGTGTTATTTTATTTGTATTTATTTATTTGGGTCTGTACTAGGTCTTCATTGCTGGGAGGGCTTTTCTCTAGTTGCCGTGAGCGGGGGCTACTCTCTAGTTGAGGCGGGTAGGCTTCTCACTGGCAGTGGCTTCTCTGGTTGCAGAGCAGTAAGACACTAAAGGCAGGAATGTTTCTTGCATTATTAAGCTACAGGCTTAGCCTCAAGTTCTGACCTAGATGCTTGTCCTCCTGACCCTGAGTGGACCAGGGAGGGCGATTTCATGGCCTGATTCCATGAGACACACCGAGACTCCAGTAGTCCGTAATGACCCAGACATGCTTCAGAATCTCTCTGGTACATCATGAGAGGACACCTGCTTACAATCTTGTTTAAGAACAGACCTAAGCAGCCCACTCCTCAGGCTCCTTTTCCTCATCTTTGCGCCTTCTTATTCTAAGACGGGCAGGGGTTATAGTAAAGGAGATTTCTCCTTTCCTATTGACAGGCATGCTAAGCCCCTTTACAACCAAGGAAGAGCATTACTAATTTTTTAAATAGGGATACAAAAGGTCTAGGGTTTCCCAGGTGGTTTTAGTGGTAAATAAGCCGTCTGCCAATGCACTAGATACAAGAGAAGTTGGTTCGATTCCTGGCTCAGGAAGATCCCCAGGAGGAGGGTATGGCAACCCATTCCAGTATTCTTACCCAGAAAATCCTATGAACAGGCTGCGGTCCATAGGGTTACAAAGAGTTGGACACTGCTGAAGCGACTACACACGCACACACACACAAAAGGCCTACGCTATTAAACAACACATCAAGTAGAAACAGGACTTTTAAATTATTTATCCTAAACTGTGACCTCACAGGTCTTGTTCCACAATGGGGCAGAATTGAGGAGAAGGACTGTGGTGGGAGAGGGCAGGAATTGGAGCTTCCACTCATGTTAGAATGTGTAACTAACAGTGTGCATTTGCACTGCCATCATTACCTTAAAAATTATGGTTGTTATCTTCATTTTATCAGTTAGGAAATGTAGGCTGAAAGAGACAAAATTACCATCCTGGGGTCACAGGGCCAGTGAGAGTCAGAACTGAATTGGAAAATGTGCCTAACACCAGTCCATGGATTCACCCCAGTCCTAGATAATCTCCTGACAAGATGACTAGGAGTCAGCAGTGTCTGGATCCTTATAGAGCTGGACTCAATTGTAGACCGAGGTGGTATGGCATATGAGCTAATGGGAAACCCCATCTTTTCACCACCCCACTCAACCCCAATAGCCAGGGGTCTGGAACTCTACTATAAAAGATTTGAACTTTGGGGCATCCATGGGTGCTAAGTCACTTCAGTTAGGTCTGACTCTGTGACCCTATGGACTATCCCACCAGGCTCCTCTGTCCCTGGGATTTTCCAGGCAAGAATACTGGAGTGGGTTGCCATGCTCTTCTCTAGAGGATCTTCCCGACCCAGGGATGGAATCCTATACTGTGGGCTAATCCTTTACTGTCTGAGCCACCAGAGAAGCCCACCTTATAGTGCTAGTCAGTTACAAATCCTTCAAGATTTTCTCCTCTAATAAGAAATGTTGACTTTGACAACCACCTTTGCAGACTGTCTTCCAAAATAGATTTATGAAAAAGGAAGACAGAGAGACAAAGGCTAGTGAAGGGCTCTTTACCCTTCTAAAGATATTGTTAAATGTCAAAACCTCAGTGGACCAACTCCTCGAGAGGAAGTTCAGGAAAGAAAACAGGGTAAATGAAGGGGTCAGAGGGAGGTCATGGAGACCGAGGATAGGGGGGAGATGGGACTGGAGTCTCACACCCATGCAAGAAACATGAGCTTCCCATTCTGACAATGCAGAGAGCAGAACATCTTACCTTAATTACCATCACAGGACTGTCTTTAGGACCAGGCTTCATTTTCTTGTGGTATGTATTTGTAATACCAATGGTACCCCACTCCAGTACTCTTGCCTGGAAAATCCCATGGATGGAGGAGCCTGGAAGACTGCAGTCCATGGGGTCGCTGAGGGTCAGACATGACTGAGCGACTTCACTTTCACTTTTCACTTTCATGCATTGGAGAAGGAAATGGCAACCCACTCCAGTGTTCTTGCCTGGAGAATCCCAGGGACGGGGCATCCTGGTGGGCTGCCGTCTATGGAGTCGCACAGAATCGGACACGACTGAAGTGACTCAGCAGCAGAAGAAAGATTTTAATTAGAAATTTATTGCTTATCATTTTACTAAATGAATCCTGAGAAATTATCTTACATTTCCAAAGTAAAAAAGAGGGAGGAGCTTTAGCAACATGACCAAATCCCAAGCCCTTACCCTACTTTATGGTTTTCTACTTTTTTTGTTCTTCAGTCGTTAAGTGGGTGTCCGACTCTTTGTGACCCCATGGACTGCAGCATGCCAAGCTTCCCTGTCCTTCAGTATCTCCTGGACTTTGCTCAAATTCAAGTCTATTGAGTTGGTGATGCTATCTAACCATCACATCCTTGGCCACCTCCTTCTCCTTTTGCCTTCAATCTTTCCCAGCACCAGAGTCTTTTCATGATTTTATAAATCAAATATACTTCAATTTTTAAAAATTTGCTAACTTTTAAAGATCTATCTCCAAGTCACTTCTTGTTTCCTTCTCCTTGATGTAAACTCTCCCTTTTTCTGTGCCCTCAGCACATTTTCAGGTTTGAGTTTGTGTGTGTGTGCATGTGCACACTCTGTCCATTCTGCCCTGTGCTATGAACCACATCACTCAGTGTCCTCCGAAGTCTCTAGTGTTGCAGTGTAGTGTCACACAGCTTTAGTGACTCTAAATACCTGTCTGCTGAGTCTTTTTGTCAAATGATAACTGGGTAGGGACCTTATCCCTCTTCAGAGTGAAGAATTCTCGGTTGATGACTTGGGAAGCACGTTTCTCACATTTAAAGAAGAGAATATGAACTCTGAACAAATCCAGAAAGCATCCTTCATCCATCTATTCGGTTCAGTCACGAACCTGAACCAGCCAAGATCTCAATTTTTAATGTTCTAACTTCTCCATATTTTAATAACCTTCTCTTGCTATTTTAAAGGCTGAGACACTCCATATTAAAACAAAGAATCTGGGACAGCTAGAGAGAATTGAACTGGGCATAATCGGAAAGGACTTGGTAAATTCTCCTTAAGGAAAATGTAACTGAATTGGAGTTACCCCAGATAACTATCAGTGTCTTTTATATTCAAAGAGACTGCCACTGACTGTTGCTAAATGTGTGCGGAGGATGGAGGACGGATGGCTGAAAAGACCAGTGTGACCAGCTGTCCCTTCTGCAGTGCATTTGAAAGAAGCCTGTTCTTTCTTACTTAGCAGCTGTAGACGCTGTTTGCTGAGCGTGTTACTATTTTTGATTCTGCCTTTATCACAAAGAAGAAAAAGAAGAGAAAGAAAAAGTCAGGCCATCTCTGGTAGCCCCCTGCCCAGGGGGCTCTCTGTCCACTTTTCCTGGCTTAGGATGGTTGAACTGCATATGCTCAGGTCTTTTGTTCCCTATTTCTGCTCACTGATTGCATTCGCTACTTATTGAATCCACAGTTACATGTTAACCTCACCCCTGCAGCAGCACAGAAGTTGCAAGCTAGTGCTCAGGAGAGTCAGTTCGCTCACTGCATTCCAAAGTTTCATTTCTTTTTGGCTCCCGTCTAGAGGCTTATTAGTGTCTCAGATGGAAAAGAATCTGTCTGCAATGTGGGAGACCTAGGTTTCATCCCGGGGTCAGGAAGATCCCCTGGAGAAGGGAATAGCAATCCACTCCAGTATTCTTGGCTGGAGAATCCCATGGACAGAGGAGTCTGGTGGGCTATAGTCATGGGGGTCACAAAAAGTTGGACATGACTTAGTACACAGCAGAGTTCTACTAATGGGTATTGGCTCCTGGGTAGCAGTGGTTAAGACGCCCAGAAGGGTGCACGTGAAGAGTGAGGTAAGCCAACCCCACCATGGCTTTGGACTCCGAAGTCCATCAGCACTTAGACCAGAGCTCGACACCCCTCCAGCCCACCAGGAACGCTGCTGCATCTTGACAGAAGTGCTGGGTTCTGCTCTTTGGACCTCTTGCCCCCGGAGCAGAGAGTGATGACTGCTGCAGACGTTAATTGGTGAAGGAAGGAGATGCAAGGAAGTGCAAGTTCAGTTGCATCTCTGGCTGGCCTCTGGCTTTCTGTAGATGACTTGTAACATCTATTTCCCTCTGCCTACTCTTCTTCTTTGTGGTGACCGGCCACCTGAATACAATGTCTTGAATAATCCTCCAGGCTCTAGGCTTTTATGCCTCTGGCCTATGTTCACTGACATTAAAGACCACCACTCCTACCTTCCAGCATCCTTCTGTGTTGCTGGAAGACTTTGTCTCTTGATGTCCTCTCCCTTTTAGCTAGTCAGCTTACATGCTCCATGCTGAGAGCTCACATACAGCTTCAACCTTTTCTCATCTATCAAGGATGTCCTTGGAGCAAATGAGGACCTGCTGGAATTTCCCTATAAACAACATTCAGTGGAAACCATCCTAAAGCATTCATAAACTTAACTGAAATACACAAATTCCACCAAAGTCAATCCTTGTCCTTCTCCTCCTCCTGGTGGGAGGCACTGGTGGCAGGGTCACAAGTGGGACATTGGAGATTTATGACCCAAGGTCATCATTGCGCTCTGTCCCTTGTGAGCCCAAGTCCTTTAGAAGCTATTCATCTTCCCTCTCCTTCAGTTAAATGATCCATACAATGAGTTATAGTAGTATCTACATCAAATCACTACCACGTACAAATTATACAAATAAATACAAATAAAGCTTTGAAAATTTTCTTTTCATGTATACAAGTTTGTAGATAGCTTATTTTTGTTGTTTCGTCGCTAAGATGTGTCCAACTCTTTTGGGACCCCATGGACTGTAGTCGGCCAGGCTCCTTTGTCCATGGAATTTTCCAGGCAAAAATGCTAAAGTGCATTGTCATTTCCTTCTCCAGGGGGTCTTCCTGACCTGGGATTGAACTTGCATCTCCTGCATTGGCAGGCAGATTCTTTACCACTGAGCCACCTGGGAAGCCTGTACATAGCTCATAATAGTCTACAAAATATACAAAATCCAGTTTTCAGGGTATTTTAACTGGCTAGGACTTTGCCAGCAATAGAGGCTTGACTGATGAATTTCTTTGATCAGTTTTTAATAGTTCATCTTCCCCTTCCTGGTTGTGATCATAAGGATTTGAAAGGTCATGGAAAAAAATATGTAGAATATTTAGGTGTCCCTTTCGCCCATAATTTTAAAAAATCAGAGGCTCACTAACCTTGGGAACCAATTTCTATATGTATATACAAATAGTCTTTGCTGGAATATTAGCATGCAGAAAGCCATGCATTTCAATCAAATTTCAGTGAACATTTATAAACGCACTTAAATATGCTTGAGTCTACTGTTTTCTTCATGTGTTTTGTCATAAGTCAAAGCAATGAATTACATGTCAGCACTTCTCCTTGGAATGGTGGTAAGAAAGTATAATTCTTATGTTTTATGAACACAAATCAACTAGACTGTCAGGATCACTTAGGCCAAGAAAACAACTGTTCATGTTTATTAAATGACAGAACTGTGCTTAAATGTTAATGTAGAATAGGCTGATTCTGTACAAGTGAGAGGAATTCACAACATTGTTCTTTGCGTATTGGTACTTGTATTAGTAGAAAGCTTAGTGGGTCTTATAAATGAATTACGACAGTCTTATAATTTTATCAGTCAAGTAGCTGAAAATCCAAAAGATGAGGATCACAAAACTAGTTATCTTTTGACCAAGCTCATTGACCTTCTTACGGCTCTACCTAAATCAGAAAAGTAGGGCGAGATGGTTGAATGGCGTCATCAACGCAATGGACATGAGTTTGAGCAAACTCTGGAAGATAGTGAAGGACAGAGGGGCCTGGTGTGCTGCAGTCCATGGGGTTGCAAAGAGTCATGACATGACTGAGTGGCTGAACAACAACAAATTAAAATAATATATGTAAAGCATATGGCATAACATGTGGTGACAAGTAAGTTCTTAATAAGCAGGAGTTACCATTATTATCAAGAATATTATTTTATTATTTCCTGCTCTCTGCTTTCAAACTGGGGATGATGAATAGCTATTTGGGAAGGTAGTACCCTCTTGAATTAAGAGCCTGATGTTACCATGATAGACATGTTGTTATATCTGTGCACAAAGTGCTCTCATACAATAGCTGTATATTCTCCTATTTAGTCTTCAAAGCCCCCACTGAGTTGGATGTCATTAGTATCTAGTTTTTAGGTGAGAAAGATGAAGCTCAGTGGGACTGTGATTTTATCAGTCACATAACAGGTAAGTCACAGAGACAGGATTCAAACATAGGTTCTCTGTCTCCTGATTCTGTTCTCTCTTAATTATACCACATTGCACAAACTTATTTTTCTAGGAGCCCAGCATGTGCCTGAATATGGCCTTGCTAATCAGATGGCATAATGGGGAATAACAGTGGCCTGAGAAGACCCTGACAATTCTCATTAGGTCACTGAGGTTTTGAACATTTTTGCCAGGGATTGTCTCCAAAGGTGATAATAGCTGGCAGGCTGTGACCTGTTTGAGAGGAAAGAGGAGAGCAAAGTTAAGAAGAAGGGAGAGAAGCCGAGTGAAAGAAAGAAAAAAGATGAAGATTGGGGTGACAAATACTAAAGTCTGTCTTTTTAGAACTACTAGGAAGTCAAAGGTATCTTTTAAATGTATTGTATTTTTGACAAAAGAAATAACATCCTTGCCCAAAGGCAGCAATTATTAGAGAGTCTAAGGAGAAAAAGAAACAATAATGCCCATTTAAAGAATAAATTGATCTGCTTTCTCTTTGAATCTTTAAAATTTTTAATCTTTAGAAATTGATATCCTCAGAAATTTCTGTTTGAATGCAAACTTGTTTTGCTTATTTATTATTTAGTTTATCCTCCTTCCCATAAAGTCCCCAAATTTTAACTTGCTTGTTTTTGTGAAAGTCGCCCAGTCGTGTCCGACTCTTTGAGACCCCATGGACTCTACAGTCCATGGAATTCTCCAGGCCAGAATACTGGAATGGGTAGCTGTTCCCTTCTCCAGGGGATCTTCCCAACTCAGGGATCAAATCCAGGTCTCCTGCAATGCAGGCAGATTCTTTACCAGCTGAAATTTTAACATACATCTGATTACTCAAAATATCACCCTATAAAATACTCTTTATACAATACTGACACAGGGATTTAATTTTTAATTATTGTTCTAAACTCAATTTTCAGCTTCCTTCAGTTTTCTCTGGTATTCCCACTTTCTTTTAGGAAAGAATCTTGAAGCTCTCTTGAAGAGAGCAGCAAACACATGTAGGTGAGACACGTCAACGCACTTGAGCATTGCTAAATGTCAGAGGATGGGTCCATGAGATGACTTAGAAATATCATCTTAGCTCTTAACATTTTTATTTTTTTACCTTTTGATTATCAGACATTCTTTTCCTTACATACACAGGAAAAAGAGAATATCAATTATCAGCAAAAGAAATGTTACGTAGATTTTAGTCATTTATCCTACCAAACAACATTGTGCTAAGAAAAAGAATACAAGATTTCACATGTACAATCTTCAAAGGGCAATTCTACTCTAAAATGGGGTGGGACAGATTGGGATACACAATTTTAAAGTAAATAGAAACTTGAGAATAAATGTCTGGTTTTGTTATCAAGGTAATACTGGCTTCAAAGGATAAGTTAGGAATTATTCTCCCTCTCCCTATATTTTGGAAGAATATGAGGAGTGTTAGCATTAACTCTTCTTTAAATGTTTGCTACAACTTACCCTTGAAGCCTTCAAGTCTGGGCTTTTTTTTTGATTTGTTTAGTTTTTAGTGTTTTCTTTTCTTTTTTTTTTTTAACTGATTCAATCTGTTTACTGTCCATGTCAACTCTCTCCCATCCACACAAAAGCCAAAAAAAAAAAAAAAAAAGCTAAACAAACCGGAAATCAAGTACTTTTCTTAGATCCAGCAGAGAACTGAGGTCACAGGACACACTACTTCCCCCAGAATTGGAGAGACAGAGTCATGACTTGGGAGCAAGAGCTCAGGGCAGAGACCCCCAGGGACCTAGCTCCAGGGCAGGAAACCTCAGCTGTAACTGACAAAGTGCTCTGAGCTGGTGGCTCAGTCCTAGCAGACCCCACACTCTTGTGAGTTTCATCTCAAGAAGCCATAAACCAGGTTATTACAGTAAAGATCAGAGAAGAATCTCCTTGTGCTCCTAGCAAAGGGAAGAGAAAAGGAACAAATCTAAATAAAACGTGATGGAGTCCTCTGTTCTTCTTAACAAGATCTGCCCTCGGGAGAAACTACTGAACCACAGCCTAAGCTATTGGAGTTTCATCAATGCCTAACCAACCTGGGGAATGAGAAATACCCAATGCCAGCCTCATCTAGCCTTCCTGTTTCATCTAAACAGATATCAACAAGAGCAACCGAGAAGTGCTTACAAAGACCATGTTCCAGGGCGTGGGCTCACTAACTGACAGAGACCTAATCACAGACTTTAGAAACTGAAACACGATAGGAGAAATATGCTTCCATAAAAGTTTCTTTTGTTTCAGACCTAAAATCCATCCAAACCTACTCAAATAAAGCAGGAAAGTCTTCTGTTTTTTTGAAGGAGGCAAATAGATCTTACAAGAACCCAGGGGAAACAAACAAACAAACAAAAAACTGTGAAACTATAGGAAGGCTTTACCAGCAGCGTGGCCCATCACCTCCCTCTCTGTCAGGAAGCATTTAACAGGAGGCTTCATGTGTGCTGTTTTGGATCTGTTAGAAATCCTCTGTTTCTTATTAATTCCTGAATATTCAGGAATTAAAAGGAGAGGCAAGCCTCTCCCGGGGCTGAGGGATCCAGGCATTTACTTCATTAGTTTTTCAATATGATGACAATTACCTTCTTCCTTCTTGTGAACCATACTGTAAAAGTGATTGTTACAACTCTCTCTCTCTTTAATATGGATCACCTATATTTTGGTAAGTCTGTAATTTTAATCTTTATCTTTGCTGAGAATAACTACAGTATATATGCCCACACCATGTTGATTAAAACACCTTTGCTCCATCAGAGCTTTGGTCCCCGTGTCTTTCTTTCTCTTGATTTCTCTCTCTCTCTTCCCCTCTCTTTCTTTTTCAGGTTGATCCCCTGAAGCACAGAGGCTCTCTGAGTTCACTTTCCTTCCCCGGGCTTCTAAGACCCTCTCGAGAAGGTGCTCTGCGCCTTCACCCCATCGAGAGGGTGCCTGAGGCCTTCGTGAACAGAGCAAGCCTCATGCAGGGGCTTTATTGGCTTTCTGCGTAAACCAAGGAATATCAGCCTCTCTCTCCTTTACTTTCTTATCAGTCGACTCCAGACCACCAGGTTCCGATCCATTAAAGGACCCCACCACCTCTCCAGTCTCCAACCCCAGTCCTCTCACTGACTCCTTCTTCCCCTCATTCCTGCCTCGTTGGCCCCCGGCCTCCTCATCATGATGTCAATGTGCTAAGAGCTTTTCACATCCAACACCAATGAAGGAATACTCCACTCCAGATCTTAGCTCACCTGCTGCTTCTCCATCCTTAGCTGAGTGTTACCTGTCAGAGAAGCCCTCCTTGAAAATCTGATGGAAAGTGACACACATTTTTCATTCTTATCCCCCTTACCCTGAGTTATCTTTCCTCAGAGCACTTAACTTGCATGTACCTTTATGTTCATTTGTTTTCTCTTTCCCCCCAACCGGTCGGTCCATGGTGGTTCTTGGTAAATGTGTGGAATAATTGGATAAATAAACAGATGAGTGAAAAACAGATACCAAGTTGTCTTTAGGGACCACCTCTATCTTACCTCCTGGTTTCTCTGCTTCTCTCCATAGGTTTGCTTCAGTCTTCTCTTTCTTCCAACTAGACTCTGATGCTCTGCTCCCTCCTGACACCGGGGACACGTAACAAAATGACAGATGCCTGTCTCTGCTGTCTTGAGAGCTCCACTCCAGTGCTTGTCTCCAACCGCTGCTCCCCTCTCTGACTTAGTTCAGAGACACTATTTGTCCAGTAGGATTTTTTCTTGTTTGTTTCATCTTTCTAGGTTTTTGGGTAGAGGAGGAGGAAATTAGGTATCACGGACACGGCTACTTGTCCCTTCCAGGCTGGTAGACTTGCTCAGCACAGGGTTACCGCAAACCCTCAATTTGTAAAACCAAAGCAAAGTAAAGTGCTGTTGTTGTTCAGTTGCCCTGTTGTGTCTGATTCTTTGCCACTCCATGGGCTGCAGCACGCCAGCCTTCCCTCCGGGAGTTTGCTCAAACTCATGTCCATTGAGTCAGTGAAGCCATCCAACCATCTTATCTTCCTTCTTGCCCTCAATAAAGTGAAGTGTGATGAAACAAGGAGGTGTTTCCTGCTGTGCCCTCTGTGTGTTCAAACCTGATAGGTTGCTGCTCAGCTGTTCTCCTTGCTTCAGTATGCCCCTCAAATCCTTACTGATCGCCCTTCCTGACTGTTGTACAAGAGATTTATGAACCAGGAAGTAAGCTTATAGCTCAAGGACCATCCCATTTGTAGGAAACATGAAGTAAGGATTTTCTCTTGTCCTGAAATATCCAAATAATTCATCCGCCAAAAAAAAAAAAAAAAAATCAAACAGTAAATCTCTCAGCTGGGCTCTTTGCTCTCTTTATGTCTTCAGCTTTATGTCTCAATACACACATCCTGGGACAGCCAGTTCAAAATCAAAAAAGAATCTGTGTTTGGATGAAATGCAGGGGGAAATGGAAAAGAACCAGGGTTTTCCAAACACCTTTCCACCAGATATGGTATCAGACAGGTTATACATACTACACTGAAAAACTAAAAAACATTCCAGAGAGCATATTAATATTTTTACTGTACAAGTGAGGGAACTGAGGCTCAGAGAGATTAAATTATTTTAATTCTCTCACTGGTAAGTCAAGGAGAAAGATGAAAAAACAGGGTCTCATGTGTTGGCAGGATGCACCTCAGAAATCTGCATCATTGAAATACACAGGATTTTAGTCACTTAAAATAGTTGAAATCATTTAACAAGCCTTAGAAAGGCTTTTGAATTGCACCTAGGTCAGAGCAGAGAAACACTGCTCATGAAATCTCCCTCCCGAGACGTGGAATGAGACTGTTGTGGGGCTCCACCTGGACACTCCCCAGATACCAGTTAGGTAGCATCAAGGTGTCCCCAGCAGTCACGGGCATGTGAGGCTCCTCCAGGGACCCCAGCCTTCTCCGGGTGAGAGCCACCTTCCCTCTCCTTGGCAGGATGCTCCTGCATCTGCGGCTGGCCCTCAGCTGCCAAGCAGCTCAAGCCTAGCCTCCCTGCTTCACTGTTACTGAACCACATCTTCAAAGGAAAGTATTTATGGTCCCTGCATTTAAAAAAAATATGTATTTTTAATTGGAGGATAATTGCTGTACAGTGTTGTGTTGGTTTCTGCCATACAGCCATAGGTATATACATGTCCTTCCCTCTTGAAACTCCCTCCCACCTCCCACCCCATCCCACCCTTGTAGGTTGTCACAGAACACCAGCTTTGAGCTCCCTGTGTCATACAGCAAATTCCCATTGGCTATCTATTTGCATATGCTAATGTATATGTTTCAGTGCTGCTCTCTCAAATTGTCCCACCCTCTCCTTCCCCCACTGTGTCCACAAGTCCATTCTCTATATCTGTTTCTCCATTGCTGCCTATAAATAGGATACCATTTGCATCAGTACCATCTCTCTAGATTCCATATATATATATGTTAGCATACAATATTTGTCTTTCTCTTTCTGACTTACTTCACTGTATAATAGGCTCTAGGTTCATCCACCTCATTCAAACTGACTCAAGTGCATTCCTTGTTATGACTGAGTAATATTCCATTGTATATATGTACTACAGCTTCTATACATACCACAGCTTCTTTATCCATTGATCTGTCGATTGTCCCTGGATTTTAACAGTTACTTTCACATCCCTTAGTCAGTACTTACTATTCACCTACATAATGAGCCCAAGTGGTATCTTTTTTTTCTGGCTTAAAACAATGAAAAATATATTCTTACAGTTCTGGAGGTCAGAAATCCAAAATCAAGGTGTTGACAGGGCTACATTCCTTTTGGAGGTTTTAGGGAAAAATCCATTCCCTTTCTTTTTCTAGCTTCTGGGCGCTGCTCAGATTCTTATGGTCCTAGTGGTATCTTAAAAGAGCCAGCTATTTATTCCTGCAGTAGAAGTTCATACCAAACAAACAATATCTGTGAAAAAAAAGTTGTTCACAAAATCCCAAATCTTTCCCTTCTATTTTCTCATGGCACCTAAATAAAACTGGAAGCAAAAAGTAGATTTTAATTGGGTATCACTGCATGCATGTAGTTTGGGGAAAGTCTTTGATGGCAATCAATTATTTTGTCCAACTTCAGGATGGAATTCGAAACAGCAATTAGTTCAGGTGCAGAGTGTAAGCCAGGCAGCTGAGTTTTAGATGAAGGATGGGAGAGAGGGTGGTGAGTCCTTACAGTTTTGTTGTTTAGACACTAATTTGTATCTGACTCTTTGCAACACCGTGGACTGCAGCACACCAGGCTTCCCTGTCTTCCACTCTCTACCGGAGTTTGCTCAAACTTATGTCTGTTGAGTCAATGATGTCATCCAACTGTCTCATCCTCTCTTGCCCCCTTCTTCTCCTGCCCTCAGTCTTTCCCAGAATCTGGGTCTTTCCCAATGAGTCAGATCATCCCATCATGTGGTCAGAGAAACTGGTATTTGCTAAGTGCCTCTCAGACTTATGTTGGCCTTATGTTACTAAGGCAAATGTGTTTTCTCCCTTCCTGCACACAACTGGTTGGCCAACGGTGATAGCAATTGACTCTTTGTTACAAAGTTTTACCAGTGAACCTGCTTTTATTTTTTTTCCCAACATTTATTCTCTATGCACTTCTCTTTGTTCAAATAAATGCTAATTTGATTTCCCATATTTTTTTATGGGAAATTATAGTGAGAGTGAAAGTCACTCAGTCGTGTCCAACTCTTCCAGACCCCATGGATTATACAATCCATGGAATTCTCCAGGCCAGAATACCGGAGTGGGTAACCTTTCACTTCTCCAGGGGATCTTCCCAACCCAGGGATTGAACCCAGGTCTCCCACATTGCAGACAGATTCTTTATCAGCTGAGCCACAAGAGAAGGCCCAAAATACTGGAGTGGGTAGCCTACACCTTCTCCAGTGGAACTTCCCAACCCAGGAATTGAACTAGGTCTTTGGCATTGCAGGCAGATTCTTTACCAACTGAGCTATCAGGGAAGCCTTAGGGAAATTATAAGGGGACCATAATTATTTATGAAGAATGTCAAAACAATATATTAATTTCTTTGTGGAGTTTTAGACTCTTTAATCAGAGAAAGCAATAGCACCCCACTCCAGTACTCTTGCCTGGAAAATCCCATGGGCAAAGGAGGCTGGTGGGCTGCGGTCCATGGGGTTGCTAAGAGTCGGACACGACTGAGCAACTTCACTTTTACTTTTCACTTTCATGCATTGGAGAAGGAAATGGCAACCCACTCCAGTGTTCTTGCCTGGAGAATCCCAGGGACAGGGGAGCCTGGTGGGCTGCCGTCTATGGGGTTGCACAGAGTCGGACACAACTGAAGTGACTTAGCAGCAACTTAGCAGTAGCAGACTCTTTAATATGTAATCCATTCACAGTGATGTTAAGTACTTTGTTAGAACCATGTGTTAATAAATACAGTAGAAACTAACACAGAATTATAAAGCAACTATATTCCAATAAAAATTAATTTAAAAAATAATATGTCACACGTATGGCACTGAATTCACAAATCCAGAGGTAAGTGTCTTACTACTTATTTTCTAATATATTTTGCTTGAGAATTTATGTATTAAAGTAAGTACATTTATTATTATAAAAGTAAAATAAAAGTTTCCTTCAAGAAAAAAAAGAACAAATGACTTGAGCTGTGAGCCTGCTGTCACTGTGCACTGATATTTTTGATATGCTCCAGTTAGCTCAGACTCTGCCCTTTGAACTAAGACCTGTCCTTCCATCTGATAGCTGATTGTCTTTGTGGCTTTATGTGAGATGATATGAGAGATAATGACTATATGTGGACATGCTCTTTTTCTTAAAGAATTCCTTACTAGGGCTACTGGAGAATCATAGCAATGCATTAAATTAATTACCATCATAGTTGAAATGGACATTAATTGGAAAGCCTTCCCTCCTTCCCTTTTCATAAATTCCCAGCTGTGTGCCTGGCACAGGATTGCCCGAGTGCCCCTACTGAAAAGTGAGCCTTGACTTAGCTTGGTAAATGGGACCCATCCTTCTGGAATTTGTTATGAGTGAACACATGCTGCTTTTTGAGCCAATAAATTGAGATACTTACTGAGGTTGCCTCTGGAACAAAAGTTGCCTCTCTCTTCTTTGCAGGTGACCAGAAGATAAACTGTTTCTTTCTCTGAGTAGCGTGCTGTGGATTTGAGATCTGAACTTCTACAGCTAGGATGCCTCCAGGAGGGAAATAAGTGAGCCTAGAGGTGATAACCACACACAGAGGAAGCCACAGCTGAACGACCTGGAAATCCCTGGGTTGAGCCTCTCCTGAACCAGATGGACTATCATTTATTTACTTGAATCAATAGATCACCAGTTTTGCTCAAACCAGTTTGCATCATGCTTTCTGTTTCTGCAGCCAAAGCACACTAATGAATGCAGGCTTCCAGATATCTAAGAAAGAGCCACACGGCTACTTACTGTTGGTAGTGGTCTTCTCAGGGTCCTCTCACTTTTTCTTTGGAATTTCTATGTCAGAGGGGCCTTGACTCTCTTTATTCAAAACTTCAAAAGTAACTTGGCCAAATGCTCTGTAGAGTTCATCATCTGCCTCTTGAAGGACTTTGAGAATCAGTTAACAAATATTGATAATATTTACTGAACATGTACGATGTGACAGCTGCCCTCTCTTCGAAAAGAGCAGCTCTATTTTTACCTTTATTATTTTCAAACTGTGGTGCTTGAGAAGACTCTTGGGAGTCCCTTGGACAGCAAGGAGATCAAGCCAGTCAATCCTAAAGGAAATCAACTCTGAATATTCATTGGAAGGACTGATGTTAAAGCTGAAGCTCCAATACTTTGGCCACCTGATGTGAAGAACTGGATCACTGGAAAAGACTCTGATGCTGGGAAAGATCGAAGGCAAAAGGAGAAGGGGGGCGAGAGAGGACAAGATGGTTGGATAGCATCACTGACTCAATGGACATGAGTTTGAGCAAGCTCTGGGAGATGGTGAAGGACAAGGAAGTCTGGCATGCTGCAGTTCATTAGGTCACAGAGCTGGACACAACTTAGGGACTGACAGTAACAACAATCCTCAATATGCTTATTTTGAAGAAATTCTTACACAGTTAAGTACAATATATGAATTGCTGACATAGTCCAACCTCCTCATCTTAAATAATTCCTGGTTCCTGATGCAAAGTCCAGCGGTCTTCCATTACACTCCACTCAAATTGTCACTACCTTTGGTAATTATTATGATTTTATTGTTTTTCCCAGTCTTTAATTATCCAAGTGAGTTTGGTCTGTAAAAATTGAATCAGAAAGCTAACAAGATCTGACTTTCCTATGAAATTTCTAGCACTTCCTATTTTCAGATAGGCTAGAAATACCCTGTGAACAGCCTCTCTCAGAAGATTTGGCATCTGCCTCTTGCTGCGATCAGAAATAAAAGTGTAGAGGTTGGAGAAATTAACTAGAAAAATAAACCTGAACTTTCAAATATCAGATGTAGACCCAGCTCTTGCCTAAGCTCTCTTGATTTTTCCCTAGAGACCAAATGTTTGTCCTGACCCATCCTGTTTTCACAACCATCATTTGCCTAATATAAAGTCTATATGCTGTGATAACACTAATTCCAAATTTAAGATGAAAACTTTAGTTCTTAAAAATCAGACTCAGGACTGATTATTGACTGACAATCTCCCATAGGCTGTAAGCTTTCTCCCCAACAGAAAATCACAGGGTATTCCTGGAAATTGATCTTTCTCTGTGTCCTAATAATTCAAGTGCTTTCTAAGAGGACTGAGAAGACTCTGGAGAGTCCCTTTACTGCCAGGAGATCCAACCAGTCAATCCTAAAGGAAATCAATCCTGAATATTCATTGGAAGAACTGATGCTGAAGCTGAAGCTCCAGTACTCTGGCCACCTGATGCGAAGAGCTGACTTATTGGAAAAGACCCTGATGCTGGGAAAGATTGAGGGCAGGAGGAGAAGGGGGCGACATAGTATGAGATGGTTGGATGGCATCACCGACTCAATGGACATGAATTTGAGCAAGCTCAGGAAGATAGTGAAGGACAGGGAAGCGAGCTGCAGTCCATGGGGTCACAAAGAGTCGGACACAACTTAGCGACAGAACAACAACTGAGAGGATCTGCGTAGACAAATCATGACACGATAATAGCTCTTCGTATAATTTCTCTTTGTGCTACTACAGTAGGGCCGGGAATGGATTTTAACTCCAGTTGCTGGAGTATAATCTGGTTACTTAATATCAGTGTTCATTATACTAAACCTCTTTGTTGTGACCTGTTATGTGCTCTGTTTAATTAATGTCTTTCATTAACTGTGTGTCATATTAATTCTCTTCGATACTGGATTTGATTTTCATGTGTAAATAAGCCCTGCTTAGTCTATCTGTTTTCCATTACTAATAAAGAATACTTTCCATCAGCGACTGTGTGGATTCATTCCTCTACCACATCTGCCTGATTGATCAGTGTGTCCATATTCATTATCGGTCAATAACATGCAAAATGTGTTTTCACCTTAAAATCCACTCAAATATGACCAAGTTGTAAGGGTGGCAAGTTTGCTCTTTAATTTCAGAGATTGTCCTTGGGGATCATAACTTTTCAGAAAGGAGAGTAACTTCCAAGTTCCAACCCAGGTCCCCTGCATTGGCAGGCAGATTCTTTATCACTGAGCCACCTGGGAAGCCCAGCCTGCTCCTTTACCTACACTCAAAAGACAGGCATCTCTCTTACTGACCAGGATCATATCACAAGGACAAAAAGTGGTGTGAATTGTCAAAATTGATTATTTCATTAATCCAACAAACTTTGGTTGAACACCATCTAAGTGTCTGAAATGGTGATCTGTGTATTGATCTGCAGGAAGTGAGCACAGTGATGCCTTAAGTGAGCCTGGGCTTTGAGGTTCACTTGGCCATGACTTCATGTTGGATTTGTCACCTGTAAAAAAGCTGTAGATGCTCCCTTAGCTTCATTCAGAGAAATCAGTTGACTTCCTCAAGTTCTGAAAAGCGGAAAACCTAATCCTACCTTTTGAAGAACAAAGTCAAACTGACCTTCATACCCTTGGACTCCATGACAGCAGGGCTCAACCAGAACCAGACCATCTGTGAGTGAAGCACGTGGTGTGGTTTATAACTTGCCTCTTCAGAAACGTACTTGAGTTGAATACGAGTTGTGACATTTGTTCAGTAATTAACCCCAGGGCTTTCAAGTTCTTGGGAGGTTGTAATGGTTGGACAGTCCACACAGCCTTCATCAAGCATACCTGGACCAAATTTCTCACTGGAATCTGCTTTCTGAGAGTTATTTCATGGGAGACTACAATTCTCTTTGTTCTTGTTAAGTATGAATCAGAGAATGCGATCTAACCTTTTAAATTTAGAAAATAAAAACTGTATTGGGCAGAGAGATTATTTGTAAGCTTTATATGCTATTTAATTATTCACATTAATCTCTGTACATTTCCAATATAGCTATGTGATTGCTTAGCATTTTCCCATTGTCCAGATAATATCTATATATTTTGGTGGATGTTTTACTAACCAATGTCTGCTTATTATCACCTTTTAAAAACTGTCATGATTCAGTTTAATTCAGCTGAATTCAAATTCTCCTGAGACTGTTTATGTAAAAGATGATCACCTCTTCATTTTTCCTGACTAGTGGTTTATTATATTTCCACGATTTATCTATAACATACACCCAAGCATTTTGCAAGCTGCAGAAACATTAACTATCTATTATAGTCCTGGCCGAGTGTGTCTGGGTGGTTTTGTTTATTTGAGTGTTTGGTTTTATTTGTTTGTTTGTTTGGAAAATGCAGTGTGAGAAAAAAGAGAATTACTCCAGCATTGCCCATTTTAACCGTTATGTTTAATCATATCTCTTTATTAGAAATATTAAAAAGAATTTAAATCTACATCTAATTTATGAAGAAGTTAAGCTGAAATGCAAGGCCAATGGATTTTTCAATTACTCCCAGTTTTTAATGGGGCTGCCCTGATGGCTCAGATGGTAAACAATCTGCCTGCAATGCAGGAGACATGGGTTCAATTCCTGGGTTGGGGAGGTCCCCTGGAGAAGGGAATGGCAAACCATTCCAGTATTCTTACCTGGAGAATCTCATGGACAGGAGAATTTCTGTTGACTAAACAACAACAAGGTTTCAGTAGACCCACTTTTCACCAGCCATCCTGAGTATATGCCATTTGGACTCATGGTTTTGAAGATTCTTCTGTCCCTATATGCCTCTCTTGTGAAATAACTATGAAACACTTAGTTCAGCAAACATGCCCAACTGTTTCATGCCTCTCTCTTCCCATATTCTTTTTGATCTGTGCTGAATGCATTCCTCACTCTGCTTGCCTGATGAATCCCTGCTAGACTGCTGGGGCTCCTCATCAAATACCATGTCCTCTACAAAGTCATCCTGATTCCAGAGGGTTAATTATACGGAACCTTGAATCCTTATTCTATTGTGTCCATATTGCTAAGATACTTTTCATACAGAACCACTAATATATGTATCTATTTGCCACACTGGGCTTTTTGAAAGAATCATTCACATCTTCTCTACCTTCATCTCCCTCTAATCAGTGCCAGGTTTATTGTATTTATAGACAATATAAATAGACAATTATAGACAATTAGGAAAAGGCAACGGCACCCCACTCCAGTACTTTTGCCTGGAAAATCCCATGGACGGAGGAGCCTGGAAGGCTGCAGTCCATGGGGTCGCTGAGGGTCGGACACGACTGAGCAACTTCACTTTCAGTTTTCACTTTCATTCGTTGGAGAAGGCAATGGCAACCCACTCCAGTGTTCTTGCCTGGAGAATCCCAGGGACGGGGGAGCCTGGTGGGCTGCCATCTATGGGGTCGCACAGAGTCGGACACGACTGAAGCAACTTAGCAGCAGCAGCAGCATAAATACATAAATCAAGTTATTGTCCAAAACTGTTGATCCTGTGGCTAATTTTTACAGCAGTTTCACAGCCATCACCTAAAGAAGATATAATAGCTCCAATTTCTTTTCAGGTGAGGGAACTGATGTTCAAAAATGTTGTTCAGAGAAGCAACATTCCCAAGTGGAAGCACCAAGAAGTCCAGTCCAGCATGAAGTCACGGCCAAGCAGACCCCAAAGTCCAAGCTCATGTTTGGCACCACAGTGCTCACGTTCTGCTGATCAATACACGGATCGCTCTTTCAGACACTTAGACGATGTTTGACCAAAGTTTGTTGAATTAATGAAGTAATTGATTTTAACAGTACACACCATTCTTGGTCCTTGTGATCTTCTCATTGTCAGTAAGAAAGAGGCCTGTCTCTAGAAATAATAGACCCTGGAAGGCAGATCTACTGCACCTAATCCCCTGGAATAGGTGCTGTGAGTAGGAAGCATGGGGTCCACAGAACACAGACCGAACCTTCATAATGGTCATATAAGCAAAGACCCACAGGCTAGAGGGCATGTTTGAGTTAACTGGCTACCAGGCGGCAGAGGGACTAGTACAGAGAGCTTAGTTTTGTGATGTGGAGCTGACAAATGCTTTGGTTACTACATATTCCCTCTGCTCTTTATTTCTGGGCATATTAGTCTTTCAATTTCCTGAATTTCCTTCTTTATGAAATAGGACCAACTGTTGATAACTTATATCCCCTTTGTCGTAAGTCACTGTGCCTTCACTTGTACATGTTTGGGTTCTGAGGCAGTATTCTTGCCTGGAAAATGTCATGGACAGAGGAGCCTAATGGGCTACAGTCCATGGGGTTGTAAAGAGTCAGACATGACTCACCATCATGGGGCTCAAGGGGTGAGATGTCTTGTGGAACGTCTCTCGGTTCTGAAGTGTGAAATGAGCCCAGATCCACTGCCAGCCTAACCAAGCTCTGGGCGTGTGGTGATGAGAACCCAGGAAACGGGGATGAGGCACCCAAAGCAGACATGGCAGTTCAAGTTACACTTGTGATCCTCCTGAGAGTGCCCTAGTGGCTGGTTCTGAGATGTGACGGGAGGGGCCCCTGCAGAAAGCACAAAGAAAGAGGAAACCGAGGAAAGGATTTGGAAATACTGTTGGAGAATGTCTTTTTGGTATATAAGCTAGGGCCAAAACACTGGACTGAGTGAAGTTGAAAGTGTTAGTTGTTCAGTCATGTCCGACTCTTTGTGATCCCATGGACTGCAGCTCCACCAGACTCCTCTGTCCATGGGATTTTCCAGGCAAGGATCCTGGAGTGGTTTGCCATTTCCTTCTCCAGGGGATCTTCCTGACCCAGGGATCGAACCCAGGTCTCCTCCACTGCAGTCAGATTCTGTATCTGAGTGAGGTTGAAGACCATCTAAATCTTGTCCTGGTAATGCTGGCTAGAAGAATCACATCACAGTATTTTTCTATGGTCTGTAAGCTAGAAAGTGAAAGTAAAGGTGTCAGCCACTCAGTCATGTCTGACTCTTTGAGACCCCACAGACTGTAGCCCGCCAGGCTCCTCTGTCCATGGACTTGTACAGGCAAGAATATTGGAGTGGTCTGCCATTCCCTTCTCCAGGGCATCTTTCCAACCAGGGATGGAACCCAGGAACACACATCCATTTTTCTCTATTAACCAGGAGCCTCAAATGCCACAAGCATAGACAGGAGGATCCTGAAATACACTGCACTTAGCACTCAGTTTTCCTGGCTCCTGATACAGACATTTCAGTCTTACTACCCCATCTCTTGATTAGGAAACTTAAGCTTCCATATTTTCAGAACAATGCAGAACAGTGACAGACCTCAAACACCATAAAAAAGAATTTTAAGGCGATGATTTTGTTGAACATGGAATCAATTGATCTGTAGTTCTGCTTAATCATAAATCAGAGATAAAGTCAACCTACTGGCTTATTTCAAAGCCAATATCCTCATTAAAAAACAATGATGTTGCTTCTTTATTAAAATTGTACTTTTGTGCTTTTATTAAACACACTCATTTATTTTAAAATAGTGCTATTAATTTCTTCTTACTTTTGTGTTTTAAGAACTTCTCTGCAAAAGAAAATACTGTTGGAGTTCAGCAATAATTTTACCTGGTATCTGGGACAATTAGAAGACAAAACTTCCAAACAAAGCATTACTCCCACTGAATCAGGTAAACAGCATTGCAATCACGTCACTGGATTATGCAAAGGTGCAAAAAGAAAAAATAGAAAGGCAGAGAGAGAGAGAGAAGAGGGAAAACATGTTAAAATCATATCACTTTAGTTACTCAGTCATGTCCAACTCTTTGTGAACCCATGGACTGCAGCACGCCAGTCCTATATTCATAAAATCATATGAACAAAGTCTACAAATGTACTAAAGAAGTACTATAATTCTTCTCTTTAGTTGATCATCAAACTCTATTATATGTTATTTTTTGTAAAAAATTACTTCCAGTAAGAATGTGATTTCTTACCATTTGATAAAATATAAGTAGAAATTACTATATATAAAAACATTTTTCTAATGTTAAAAGACCTGGAAAACAGATTGGAAAGCTTATTATTACATAAAATAAGGATACTATATTATTATAGTAATAACATAATATATATAACAATAATATAATATCCGACTCTGAAAGTATATCTTTCATCTATAAAGCTATGTAGCAAGAAAATCAATTTATTTCCAATTTGTTTGTATGACCTATGATTTGGGTACAGTGGTAAAAATGCAACATACAATGGCTTATGCACACCCGCATATGCACACCTGCAAACACACACCCACTGGCATCCCTCCTTTTATTAAATTAATAGTTTTCTTTTGATATTTCATGTTTTTCTCCCTTCTTTTTTCCAACTTGGCTTTTCCTTTCCTTTGCAAACATGCCAAAAAATGTTTGGTCAAAAGTATACCAAAGAAACAATGCTGTGGGGGCAGTAAATAGAAAAAGCTAAAAGTGAATTCCAGTTTCTGATGCATCACCTAAATGGTAGTTCAGTTCAGTCACTCAGTCGTGTCCAACTCTTTACCACCCCATGGACTGCAGCATGCCAGGCCTGTCTGTCCATTACGAACTCCCAGAGTTCACCCAAACTCATGTCCACTGAGTCAGTGATGCCATCTAGCCATCTCATCCTCTGCCATCCACTTCTCCTCCTGCCTTCAATCTTTCACAGCATCAGTGTATTTTCCAGAGAGTCAGTTCTTCACATCATATGGCCAAAGTATTGGAGTTTCAGCTTCAACATCAGTCCTTCCAATGAACATTCAGGACTGATCTCTTTAAGATGGATTGGTTGGATCTCCTTGCAGTCCAAGAGGCTCTCAAGAGTCTTCTCCAACACCACAGTTCAAAAGCATCAATTCTTTAGCACTCAGCTTTCTTTATAGTCGAACTCACACATCAATACATGACCACTGGAAAAACCATAGACTTGACTAGAGGGACCTTTGTTGGCAAAGTAATGTCTCTGCTTTTAACATGCTGTCTAGGTTGGTCACAATTTTTCTTCTAAGGAGTAAGTGTCTTTTTCTTTCATGACTGCAGTCACCACCTGCAGTGATTTTGGAGTCCAAGAAAATCAAGTCTGCCACTGTTTCCACTATTTCTCCATCTATTTGCTATGAAGTGATGGGACCAGATGCCATGATCTTCGTTTTCTGAATGTTGAGCTTTAAGGCAACTTTTTCACTCTCCTCTTTCACTTTCATCAAGAGGCTCTTTAATTCTTCTTCACTTTCTGCCATGAGGGTGGTGTTATCTTCATATCAAGGTTACTGATATTTCTCCCTGCAAGCTTGATTCCAGCTTGAGCTTCCTGCAGCCCAGCATTTCTCATGATGTACTCTGCATATAAGTTAAATAAGTAGGGTGACAATATATAGCCTTGATGTACTCCTTTTCCTATTTGGAACCAGTCTGTTGTTCCATGTCCAGTTCTAACTGTTGCTTCCTGACCTGCAAACAGATTTCTCAAGAGGCAGGTCAGGTGGTCTGGTATTCCCATCTCTTTAAGAATTTTCCACAGTTTGTTGTGATTCACAGTCAAAGGCTTTGGCATAATCAATAAAACAGAAATAGATGTTTTTCTGGAACTCTCTTGCTTTTTCAATAATCCAGCAGATGTTGGCAATTTTATCTGTTTCCTCTGCCTTTTCTAAAACCAGCTTGAACATCTGGAAGTTCACAGTTCGTGTACTGTTGAAGCCTGGCTTGGAGAATTTTTTTTTTTTTTTTTTTACCCGGCTCGGGCGGCGCCGGGACTGGCTCGAGGCTCAAACGAGGGCGCCGCCCGGCCCAGAGGACCCTGCGCTGGGCCTGGCTTGGAGAATTTTGAGCATTACTTTGCTAGCATGTGAGGTGAGTGCAATTGTGCAGTAGTTTGAGCATTTTTTGGCATTGCCTTTCTTAGGGACTGGAATGAAAACTGACCTTTTCTAGTCCTGTGGCCACTGCTGAGTTTTCCAAATTTGCTGACATATTGAGTGCAGCACTTTCACAGCATCATCTTTTAAGATTTGAAATAGCTCAACTGGAATTCCATCACTTCTACTAGCTTTGTTCATAGTGATGCTTCCTAAGGCCCACTTGACTTCGCATTCCAGGATGTCTGGCTCTAGGTGAGTGATCACACCATTGTGATTATCTGGGTCATGAAGATCCTTTTTGTACAGTTCTTCTGTGTATTCTTGCAACCTCTTCTTAATATCTTCTGCTTCTAGACCTTCTAGAACTAACAACCAAAAAAGATGTCCTTTTCATTATAGGGGACTGGAATGCAAAAGTAGGAAGTCAAGAAACACTTGGAGTAACAGGCAAATTTGGCCTTGGAGTACAGAATGAAGCAGGGCAAAGGCTAATAGAGTTTTGCCAAGAGAATGCACTGGTCATAGCAAACACCCTCTTCCAACAACACAAGAGAAGACTCTATACATGGACATCACCAGATGGTCAACACTGAAATCAGATTGATTATATTCTTTGCAGCCAAAGATGGAGGCGCTCTATACAGTCAGCAAAAACAAGACTAGGAGTGGACTGTGGCTCAGATCATGAACTCCTTATTGCCAAATTCAGACTTAAACTGAAGAAAGTAGGGAAAACCACTAGATCATTCAGGTATGACCTAAGTCAAATCCCTAACGATTATACAGTGGAAGTGAGAAATATATTTAAGGAAGCAGATCTGATAGACAGAGTGCCTGATTAACTATGGACAGAGGTTTGCAACATTGTACAGGAGACAGGGAGCAAGATCATCCCCAAGAAAAAGAAATGCAAAAAAGCAAAATGGCTGTCTGAGGAGGCCTTACAAATAGCGTGAAAAGAAGAGAAGCCAAAAGCAAAGGAGAAAAGGAAAGATATACCCATTTGAATGCAGAGTTCCTAAGAATAGCAAGGAGAGATAAGAAAGCCTTCCTTGCTGATCAGTGCAAAGAAATAGAGGAAAACAATAGAATGGGAAAGACTAGAGATCTCTTCAAGAAAATTAGAGATACCAAGGGAAATTTCATGCAAAGATGGGCTCAATAAAGGACAGAAATGGTATGGACTTAACAGAAGCGGAAGATATTAAGAAGAGGTGGCAAGAATACACAGAAGCGTACCTAAATGGTAAAATGGAAACAAATCCACAATGAGTCCAAATGAGGTAGTCAGATGATTGCATCCTTATGACCTCCTCCCTGAGATGTTCTGGTAACTGTGTTTATTGCTTCCTGAAGGCTGCGGTAACAATTTACCACAAACTGATTGGCTTAAAATAATAGAAAATTAATTCTCTTATCGTTCTGAGGACAGAAGTCTGAAATCCCAATGTTGGGAGGGCTGTGCCCCCTCGGAAGATTTAGGGGAGGCAGATTTTCTTGCCTCTTCCATTTTCTAGTGGCTCCTGCAATCGTTGGCTTGTGGCCATGTCACTCTCCTCTGCCTTTGCTCTTACGTGACCCTCTCCTCTATGCCTCCTTTCCTTCCTTGATAGGGATATTCTCATTGGATTGAGCATCTGCCTTAATCCAGGGTGATTTAATCCCAGTCTTAAAGACACCTGCTGCTGCTGCTAAGTCACTTCAGTCGTGTCTGACTCTGTGAGACCCCATAGACAGCAGCCCACCAGGCTCCCCCATCCCTGGGATTCTCCAGGCAAGAACACTGGAGTGGGTTGCCATTTCCTTCTCCAATGCATGGAAGTGAAAAGTGAATGTGAAGTCACTCAGTCATGTCCAAATCTTAGTGACCCCATGGACTGTAGCCCATCAGGCTCCTCCGTCCAAGGGATTTTCCAGGCCAAGAGTACTGGAGTGGGGTGCCATTGCCTTCTCCACTTAAAGACATCTACAAAGACCCTATTTCCAAATAAGGTCATATTCCAAGGTCCCAAGTGGATACTAATTTTGAGGGTATGCTATCCCAGCCTCTACAGCGTAGGGGAGTTTCTCAAAAGGCATGGCTCATGGAGGATCGTGTTCACATGAGAGGTGTGGTGCCTGCCACTGCACCTTCAGCCCCAGCCTTCTCACCAGGCTGGCCTCAGTCTGTTCCCTGCCAGCACACCTGAGCCGTGGGGTCAGTCCCCTGGACACCTGCGCTTAGCTGTGTTCCCCACCAGGGTCTCCTCTGCTCTGCCCTCCAGGGACCTGCACGCAACTGGAAGAATGCACTGCCAACTGGCAGCTTGCAAAGGTGCATCTGTCCTGGAGCGGCAGGGTGCAGCCTTTGCTGAGATTCCGCTGTGTCTGTCTCACCCTCTGTACCAAGCTGTTCCTGGACTGGTTGTGCCACAGTGGGCTGACCTTTTGTGAAGTTTATAAGTTGATCTGTTTATTAGGACATTTTAATTCTTTCTACTTCTCCTCCTCCTCCTCCCTTTCCAAATTCCAGCTGATCTCCTACCAAAAGTTTGCCTCCCTTCTTTCTTATTTCCTCTCCCTTGTCTTACATGAACCCTATTACCCTCTACATCCCTGAAGCCCTAACTCTAAAAACATCAGTGATGTATCTGCATCAAGGAGAAGGAAGACTCCAAGTTTTGAAATAAAATTAGAATAAAGAACCCTTGCCTTCAGCTTCTAATGTTCTTGAACGTGGGAGGGTCTCCCTCAGTATGTTTATAAGGCTCTCATTTGTTGTTCTAAGTTGTTAAATTTATTGGCATAAAGTTGTTCATATCACCCCTCACCATCCACATGTATGTGTTCAGCTCTGTGACATTTATCACCTGGGTGGGTTCATGTAGCCACCACCATGGTCAAGATACAGAACAGTTTCATCACCAAAGGGTCTTTTTCTAGCCATCACTGCTGTCCTTAACCCCTGGCAACTACTCTTCTCACCTCCATTTTTAAATGTGATCATTTGAAAAATGTTGTGTAAAGAAAAATCCCATAGCACACATTCTCTTGGGACTTTTTTTTTTTCCCACTCAGCAGTAGTTCTCTGGAGATTCACCCAACTTGTTCCCCACGTTACTGGTTTATGTCTTTTAATTGCTGACAGGCATTCCACTATGTGGAAATGCCCCAGTTTGGTTAGCCATCTACCTATTGAAAGATGTCTGGATTGTTTCCAGTTTCGGGCTATTATGAATAAAGCTTCCATGAAGACTCCTTTTTGTGTGAAGATAAATTTTCACTTCTCTGGGACAAATACCCGGATGACAATTGCTGGGCCATATGTAGTTGCATGTATTATTATCCTTTTAATGTCTGTAAACATTGAAGTTGAAGTGATGCCCCTCTTTCACACCTGATAGGGGTATTTTTATACCCCCGTTTTCCCCTTGTTTTATTGAACAGTTTTGCTTTTAAATTTATTGATTTTCTTAATCTTCCCAAAGTACTGATTTTTTTTTTCAATTTTTCAATAAACTTAACTTTAGAATAGTTTCAGATTTACAGAAAAGTTAGAGATGGCACTGAGAGTTCCTGCATGTACCTCTCACTCTGTTTTCCTTCTTATTAACATCTTACATTAGTGAGTTCATCACAACTAAGAAACCAAGACTAATGTATTAGTATTAAGCAAAGTCTGGATTTTATTCCAATTACACTTGTGTATTCCTAAGGCTGTCACCAAGTATACCAGCTCCAAGTAAATATAATATGCCTAGCCGCTTTTAACGGAGAAGGCAACAGCACCCCACTCCAGTACTCTTGCCTGGAAAATCCCATGGACGGAGGATCCTGTTGGGCTGCAGTCCATGGGGTCACTAAGAGTCGGACATGACTGAGCGACTTCACTTATTCCTAATGTCTATTCCAGGATCCCACTCAGGATTCCATATCACATTCATTTCTTTTTATGGGAAACATTTCTTTTTGAATTGAAGTATAGTTGGTTTACAATGTTGTGTTAATTTCTGCTGTCTAGCAAACTCACTCAGTTATACATATATTCTTTCTCACATTCTTTTCCATTATGGTTTATCCCAGGATATAGAAAATATTTCCTTGTGCTATACAGTAGGACCCTGTTGCTTACCCATCATATAGATAATAGTTTTCTACATCACATTCAGTTATCGAGTCTCCTTAGGCTACTCTTGGCCGTGGCAGTTTCTCACTTTCCTTGTTTTTGATGACCTTGACAGTTTGGGGGAGAATTGGTCAGGTATTTTGTAGAATGC
Source organism: Bos grunniens (assembly GCF_055505025.1). Taxonomy (NCBI): domain Eukaryota; kingdom Metazoa; phylum Chordata; class Mammalia; order Artiodactyla; family Bovidae; genus Bos; species Bos grunniens. The sequence goes on along the minus strand of NC_141178.1, from coordinate 59,754,837 downwards.
CTTTCAGCTGGGATTTGTATAATGTTTTCCTGAAAGGAAACCTCAGAGGTTTGGTGGGAAGAAGACCACAGAGAATTCCTCCTCCCATCTTATCAGGAGTATCTGCTATGGCCATGACGGTTTTTTTTTGTTTGTTTGTTTTTGTTTTTTAACTTTACAATATTGTATTGGTTTTGCCATATATCAAAATGAATCTGCCACAGGTACAAATGTGTTCCCCATCCTGAACCTTCCTCCCTCCTCCCTCCCGGCCATGACGTTTCTGCTGATGTTGACTTAGATCACCCAGCCACAGGATGTTTCTAGGTTTTTCTGCTACAAAATACTCTCCTTCTCTTCCTATTCTCTATTATTTGACAGCAAGTCACTAAGTGTAGGGCTTCCCTGATGGCTCAGTGGGTAAAGAATATGCCTGCAACGTAGGAGACATGGGAAACACAGGTTTGATCCCTGGGTCAGGAAGATCCCCTGGAGGACAAAAGGCAACTCACTCCAGTATTCTTGCCTGGAAAATCCCAAGGACAGAGGAGCCTAGTGGACTACAGTCTAAAGGGTTGCAAAGAGCTCGGCGGGACTAAGCAAGCAGGGGAGGGGCGGGGGGAGTTGAGCTCCTTCTGAAGGGGCTCCTATACTTTTACATTCGCCTGCTTTCCCTTGAGCACCAGCATGTAATACAAATAAAATTTTTTATTATTCAATAGTGTTGTGTTGGTTTTTGTTTTTTTGTTTGTCTGTTTTTTAAATTTCATTTCAGTGCTAGTAAGGAAATGATGTGTTTTCTGCTTTTTTTGTTGCAAATGTACATTCCAACTATGTCAGGGTCAAACAGGTTTTTATTCCTTGGCTTGGGGACTTAATCACCATTTACCGTTTTGTTCTTACGGGAAGATGTTTTAAGACCTAAATGACTCACTAACATACTTCAGAAACAAAACACATTTCCCCGTCAAAGGCTATTGTAAAATATAGAAAGAAGCCCAGGACCCCTCTCTTTCTTTCTGCATCATATCTAAGCCTGTGTCCTAAGCTTTGGAGATACTTCATTCCAAACACTAAATTGCATCCCATTCTATTTCTTTTACTCAGCCTGGGTTGCTATGCCAATTTGAAAATGAAAATATTTAGGCAATTCAACCCTCTAAATTCCTCTCACCATTCTTGGTAATTGTATCCCTCAGCATTTATCTGGTCCTTCCTCAACTGACTTCTAATATTTAAATTCCTTAGTGTTGCTCCAAATTTTGTATAAAAGTCCATTTTTGTTGATTTTTTTAGCATTTCAGAAGTCTCTCTGCTTTTGCAGCTCTAGCCTTTTGAAAGCCACTGTTGTAGTTCTAATGTCTGAACAGGTGCAGACAGCTTGTCTGAGAAACTTGTCCCAGAAGCGAAGTGAATGAAGTGTCCCAGAGTATTTATCAAATTCTTGCTAATATGTCAGACACAGCATTTGGCTCTTGGCACAGAGTATATGTGGTGTGCTGGTGGACCACCACAAGGCACCAAGAGTCTTGTACAAAATTCCTTACCTCTCTGTTCTGTTACCAGAATGAAAGTGAAAGTGAAAGTTGCTCTGTCTCTTTGCAACCCCATAGACTGTACAGTCCATGGAATTCTCCAGGCCAGATTCTCCAGGGGATCTTCCCAACCCAGGGACTGAACCCAGATCTTCCACATTGCAGGCATATTCTTTACCAGCTGAGCCACAAGGAAGCCCAAATGGTCACACTAAAATGGAAAATTAATCATGTCTTTTATTTTAAATGCTTCATCACAGGGGACTCTTCTTAATACTCTGTAATGACCTATATGGGAAAAGAATCTCAATCTTGGAGAAATAAACATGAGAGTCATTGGCATATGGGTGGCATTTTAAAATGTAAGATTTCATGAAGTGATTGAGGGAACAAGAGTACATAGAGGAAGATTTGAGAAATGAAACTATATAAAGACAGAGGAAATGATAAAGAGTTAGCAAAGGACCCAGAATTAGCTGAGACTGCTTGGAGAGAGCAGAAAGAAAGGAAGAGTGTATGGTGTAGTGAAAGCCAAGAGAAAGACACATTTCAATGAGCACAGAGTGATCAACTAGGGCAAATGCTGCTGAAGTGTTCAGGTAAGATGCCAGCTGAGATGCTTAGTGAAGTGGGAAAAGGCGGCCTCCGACTTGGTGAGAGCAGTTTCAGTGGGTGGTTGTTGGTTTATTTGAGTGCATTTAAGAGGACAGGTGAACAGGAATTGAAGAAAGCCAGGTTGGGCAACTCAAGAAGTTTGTTGTAAAAGGTTTCAGAGACATGCAGTGGTAGCTAGAAAGGGAACTGGAATCAAAGGAAATGTTTTTGTTCTGTTTTAGTATTTTTGGCTGGCTTTGATTCTTAACTAGTGAAATAAGAGTGTGTTTGAATGGGATGGGGGTAATCTAGAAGAGAGGGAAAACTGATGATTATGGAAATTAGTGTTGAATAGTGCTCTTGAGCAAGGAGGGGATGGGAGCTGGTGAACAAGTAAAGGGATCCCCTTGGGGAGGCAAGGGCGTATGGGTACAGATGCTGGCCAGTGGTCGGGGGGGGTGGTGGGAGCTTCGGGGGCTCTATTCTGTTCTGGTCAACTCATTGTTCTCAGTGATGTGGGAAGCAGTCATTAGCTGAGAGTAAGGATGCAGGAGGTGTTAAAAGTTTGAGAAGGGAAAAGAAGAAAAGAAACAATAATTTGAAAGTGTAAGAGAGGGACTTCCCTGGTGGCCCTGTGGTTAAGAATCTGTCTTCCAACACAGGGGATGGGGGTTTGATACCTGGTTGGGGAACTAAGATCCCATATGCTGGGGAGCAACTAAGCCCACATGCCACTGTTAGAAAAGTCCTTGTGTCACAACAAAGACCCAGTGCAGCCAAAAAAAAGTCAGGTAGGACACCAATGGACTGGGAGGACCCCATGTGATTGCTGAGAAGCCAGAGGCTTCCTTCAGGTTCATGGGCTCACATTTGTGGGAGCTGGTCAGCATGGCCTCCCTTTCTCTAGACACAGCCAGCTGCACAGGCTCAGACCTGAAGTCAGAGCAGGGCTGAAGCCACGTTGATGTTGAGTGACAACAGAAATGGGGATGTGTTTCAGAAACTGCTGATGGGGCTTGACCATGGGATTTAAGCTGGGCAAGGAGAAAGATGAGAGTGTGAAGGGGTTAAGGGACACAAAAACCTGGCAGAATTGAGTCCATGGGCACTGAAGGGTCTGAGCTGACCATTTACAAGAAATCAGTCAGAAGAATGCTTGAAATTGAGATTATGAAGCTGTTGAGTGATGGCGTGGTTTAGGTTAGGGTTAGAACAACAAGGGAGGGCCTCTTGGATAGGATGGAAGACAAGATCACTGAAGGAGAGGGGATCAGCACTGACAGGCCAGGAATCTGTATTAAAAATCATCTGATTCTGATGCATGGGGTCCAATACCTGTGCTCTGAAGAAAGCTTATTTGAGGGAGAGTTGACTAGCTCAATGTAAAGTTTTGGAGTTAAACCAGAAAACACGAAGGGGTGGAAGAAATGTGAAACATATTAACTGAACTTTGTGGATTGCGAGTGCAGGACATGGTGTCAAAGAATTTGCCTGCATCATTTTATTTACTCCTGGCAACAACACTGGATGCTAGAGATTGTGATCAGCCTTAGTTTGCAAATGATGAACCCCAGGGCCAGGATGGAGTGGGGAGTTAAATAATATGACTCAGGACACCTCTGAGTCTAAATTCTGAGCTTCTGAGCTTCTGACCTACATATCCATGTGCCTCGGCAGATCCAGTGATGACAGTACAGCAGGTGATTTTAGAACCCTCATCCTGAGATGTGAGTAATAGGAGGTAAGAGATTCTTAAGAACACTATTGTACGCAAAGCGCAGTAATATGCATTATTTCATCCAGTCCTCATATTAATCCTGTGTATTGAGTGATTTGCCCAGATTGTGAGGCCAATAAGGGGAAGAACCTCCTACTCTGACCTCCAACTCATGTACTCTTCCCATTGACTTCCACCACTTTCCAGAGATGGTTCAGACAGAAGCTTAAAAAAAAATCTAAATGGTTTTGAATAAATGTACTAATAAGGAAAATATTACTAGTTATTTCTTTTTTAGAACCTAACAGGATAAGTCTCCTAATTCCTGTTTCCATGGGAACATTAGTACAGAATGCAGCATTCTTTCTGTTGTGGAAAGTTTTTTTTTTTTTCCTATAAATCCATGCATTCATTCAGCTAATGTTTATTGAGTGAATCGTCTGTGCAGGCGCTGTGCTAGAGGCAGAGAGTACAACTGAATAAGAAACATCCCTTCTCTAGAGGAAGCTTGAGGCAGGTCCAGACCTCCAAATACCAGCTGGCTTTTCATACCTGGTGCAATGTAAGGCCTTGCACTTGACCTAGAATATACCTTATCCCTCAGGACTCAGTTACCTAAGAGATCATTGCTCTCCCTAGTGCTTTGGCACAAGGATCAGCTGTAGTGCCCTGGAGATGCACTCTTAAGATTTGGACCTTGAGGAAAAAGAACTGGGGTGTTTTCAAAAAATAAATAAATAAAAGGGATGGTCCTACTTCAAGAGGGTCTAATTTTTAAAAAAATATTTACTTATTTGGCTGCACTAGATCTTAGTTGCCACAGGCAGGTTCTTCTTTGTGGTGTGGTGTCTTTTATTTTTTAATTTTTTTAGTTGCAGCATGCAAACTCTTAGTTGAGGCGGGTGGGATCTGGTTCCCTGAACCCTGAATTGGGAGCATGGAGTCTTAGCTACTGGACAACCAGAAAGTCTCCGAGAGGGCCCAGTTTTAAAATTAGATTTAAAACATACCCTTTGCTTGGCCATCTAACTCACTCCGTGGTCCTGCATTGACCCTCATTCCCCATTTAGCCACGCCTTGTGATAGAAATCTCTTCAAGGCTGCTCCAGCAAAGCGCAGCCGCTGCTCCTTACCTTGGACGAGGGGGTATCTCCTCATCACCGCCCCTCCTGACCTTGATGTGGAATAGCTCCTCTAGGCCCTCCTGCTCCCGCGCAGCCACTGCTCCTTGGACCTGGGGTTGCTCCTCCCGGCTGCTGCCCCTGCGTTCGGACATGGGGTAGCTCCTCTTGGCCATTCCTGCGCCGTCGCAGCCTGGCACTCTCGGCCGCTGCCTCTGACCTGGGAAGTGGGGTAACTCCTCTTGGCCGCCGCCCCTTGGGCATGGTGTCCTCCCGGCTTCTGCCCCTGACCTCGGACGTGGGGTAGCTCCTCTCGGCTGCGTTCTGTGCTCCGTCGCAGCCGCCCGCGCTCTGTGCGGACTTAAGGGACTTACACAATAAAGGACTTACACAACTCTAGTAAAGTAATGCTCAAAATTCTCCAAGCCAGGCTTCAGCATTTCGTGAACTGTGAACTTCCAGATATTCAAGCTGGTTTTAGAAAAGGCAGAGGAACCAGAGATCAAATTGCCAACATTTGCTGGATCATCGAAAAAGCAAGAGAGTTCCAGAAAAACATCCATTTCTGCTTTATTGACTATGCCAAAGCTTTTGACTGTGTGGATCACAATAAACTGTGGAAAATTCTGAAAGAGATGGGAATACCAGACCACCTGACCTGCCTCTTGAGAAACCTATATGCAGGTCAGGAAGCAACAGTTAGAACTGGACATGGAACAACAGACTGGTTCCAAATAGGAAAAGGAGTATGTCAAGGCTGTATATTGTCACCCTGCGTATTTAACTTATATGCAGAGTACATCATGAGAAACGCTGGGCTGGAAGAAGCTCAAGCTGGAATCAAGATTGCCCAGAGAAATATCAATAACCTCAGATATGCAGATGACACCACCCTTATGGCAGAAAGTGAAGAGGAACTAAAAAGCCTCTTGATGAAAGTGAAAGTGGAGAGTGAAAAAGTTGGCTTAAAGCTCAACATTCAGAAAACGAAGATCATGGCATCTGATCCCATCACTTCATGGTAAATAGATGGGGAAATGGTAGAAACAATGTCAGACTTTATTTTTTGGGGCTCCAAAATCACTGCAGATGGTGACTGCAGCCATGAAATTAAAAGATGCTTATTCTTTGGAAGAAAAGTTATGACCAACCTAGATAACATATTGAAAAGCAGAGACATTACTTTGTCACCAAAGGTTAGTCTAGTCAAGGCTATGGTTTTTCCTGTGGTCATGTATGGATGTGAGAGTTGGACTGTGAAGAAAGCTGAATGCTGAAGAATTGATGCTTTTGAACTGTGGTGTTGGAGAAGACTCTTGAGGGTCCCTTAGACTGCAAGGAGATCCAACCAGTCCATTCTGAAGGAGATCAGCCCTGGGATTTCTTTGGAAGGAATGATGCTAAAGCTGAAACTCCAGTACTTTGGCCACCTCATGCGAAGAGTTGACTCATTGGAAAAGACTCTTTCCTGGGAGGGATTGGGGGCAGGAGGAGAAGGGGACGACAGAGGATGAGATGGTTGGATGGCATCACTGACTCGATGGACGTGAGTCTGAGTGAACTCTGGGAGTTGGTGATGGACAGGGGAGCCTGGCGTGCTGCGATTCATGGAGTCGCAAAGAGTTGGACACTACAGATCGACTAAACTGAACTGAACTGTGATAGAAATACTGGATTTGTACATGCCAGATGATTTTTCGGAGAAGGCAATGGCACCCCACTCCAGTACTCTTGCCTGGAAAATCCCATGGATGGAGGAGCCTGGTGGGCTGCAGTCCATGGGGTCGCGAAGAGTCGGACATGACTGAGCTACTTCACTTTTACTTTTCACTTCCCTGCATTGGAGAAGGAAATGGCAACCCACTCCAGTGTTCTTGCCTGAAGAATCCCAGGGATGGGGGAGCCTGGTGGGCTGCTGTCTATGGGGTCACACAGAGTCGGACACGACTGACGTGACTTAGCAGCAGCAGGTAATATTTATGGGCTCCTGGGCCCAACACCCTCCTGCCAGACTGTCAGGCAGAGTTCACCATAAGGGGGCCCAGGGCAGGAACCAGTCTATAAGAACAAAGGGCGAGAGTGGGCAAATCCCACTTTGATCAGGTTGGTGCTCAAACAGCAGATAACTGTAGTAGGACATGCCTGGGGCGGCTATTTCTACTTGCAGAGAAATGTGTGCACATTTTCATAAGGCTACCAATTAAGAATGGCGCACATACTAGTTCAGACTGAGCCTGGTGTCTGCAAGTTAGCGCGAGGGTGTGAGGTTTTGCCTCCAGATTTAGAAGACCACGCTGGTGCTCTTCGTGGCGGGGTAACACGTGTTGCCTCACTTCCCTCTGGGCTTAAAACATGTGAGTCACAGTATAATTTAAGAATTACAGTCCCCTTCTCTTACGTTTGCAAAAGTTAAGTGAAACAAATCAGACTAAGTTTTCTTAACAAAAAAGGGGAGTGGAACCCTATATCGACTGCATTTCAAAGAGTCTTTTCAATTTGCCTATTCTCTATATCTGTTACTATAATAACTTGGTGATCACAGATTTAATTTATTCCAGTCATTTCTGGAGTGGCGGGACTACACAAGCCTGAAACTCCTGTCGCTTTAAGAGCAGGTAATTCTCCTCTGGACCGGGGAGGTGGCGTCAGCTCCGGGCTCCGCCACTCCTCTCCCGCGGGCCGGGCCCCGTTACCCACGGCTGCCGCCCCGCCCCTCAGCCCTCAGAGCCCCGAGCAGCCGCCAGGGGTGCGGCGGTTCCCACCTACAGGAGGACGCGGCCGGGGGCCGCAGCTTGGCCCGCCGGTCCGCCTCTCCACCAGGCTTGGTCGCTTCCCGGCCGAGGAGGGAGCGCGGGGGTATCGGCCGGGCGGCGCGGGCCTGAGCGGCGGAGGGCATCCGAGCCGCCCCCTCCTCTTCCCGATCCTGGGCGCCTGGCCTCTCCGGAGAAGCCGGAGCCATCTGGCCGCGCGCTCCTTTCCCGAGAGCGCGGGCTCGGGGTTCCCCGCGGACCCGCCGGTCCTCCGCGCCTTCGCCGGCTCTCCGGGGCCGGGCACACCCACTGCCGCTGTCGGCTTTCAGGGCCCTGGTGTCCGAATCGAGCCCATTCTCCCAACCCTCGTCGGCCCCGGCTGCACACCCAGCCCTTCTCCAGATCTCCGTAGCTCAGAACTGAACACAAAGAGCCCCGCGCCGTGCCACACCCGCCGTCCCCACTCTCCGCCGACCTCCGCGCGGGCTGCACGCGGGGACCCCTCCTCTCTCCGCGCCCTCCCGCCCCTCCCCGGGGTCGGTCAAATCCACCCGGCGTTCTCCGCAATCCCGTGAGCCGGGACCCTCGACCGTCTCTCTCCATCAATCCTCCGGGCCCCGGGGACTCGCCAACCCCGTCCCAATCCCGCAGCGCTTCCCGGCCGCGGCCCCTCCTCCGGGGCCCTCCTCCTCCCTCGCCCCTCCCGAGCAGCCGGGGCGGGAGCGGCGGCAGCTGGAAGAGAAGGATGAGGTCATCCTCTCGCTCGGAGTCAGCTGGTGGAGGCGAGGAAGCGGGAGGAGGGAGCGCGCGCGAGGGGAGGAGAGGAATGTGCAGGTCCGAGGAGCGCCGCGGCGGCCGCTGCTGCTCCTGCTGCTGGCGGCGGCGGCGGCTCGGGCGGCAGCCGCGGGGCCGGGACGGCGAGGGGCGCGGGCGGCGGGCCGGGGCGCGCGCCAGGCGCCGCGAGCAGCTTGGCTCCGCGCAGGCAGCCAGGCGGCGCTCCTGCAGGCTCAGGGCGCGCCGCTAGCCCGGCCCAGCGCCCAGCCCGGCGGGCGAGCCGGCGCAGGGGCAGGAGGAGGGGAGCCGCACGCCGGGAGGGAAGCCGGGGCGCGGCGAGGAGGTGGCGGGAGGAGGAGACAGCGCGGAAAGGTGCCACATAAAGGAGGGCGCTCCTCCGCGCTGGAGGCATCATGGCCGCTAAGTCAGACGGGAGGCTGAAGATGAAGAAGGGCAGCGACGTGGCGTTCACCCCGCTGCAGAACTCGGACCACTCGGGCTCGGTGCAGGGACTGGCGCCCGGCCTGCCGTCGGGGTCGGGGGCCGAGGACGAGGAGGCGGCCGGGGGCGCCTGCTGCCCGGACGGCTCGCGCTGCTGCTGCTGCTGCTGCTGCTGCGCCGGGAGCGGCGGCTCGGGCGGCGGCTCCGGGGGCTCGGGCGGCCCGGGCGGCGGCTCCGGGCCGGGCTCGGCGGCGCTGTGCCTGCGCCTGGGCCCGGAGCAGCGGCGCTACTCGCTGTGGGACTGCCTCTGGATCCTGGCGGCCGTGGCCGTGTACTTCGCGGACGTGGGCACTGACATCTGGCTCGCCGTGGACTACTACTTGCGCGGCCAGCGCTGGTGGTTCGGGCTCACGCTCTTCTTCGTGGTGCTGGGCTCGCTCTCGGTGCAGGTGTTCAGCTTCCGCTGGTTCGTGCACGATTTCAGCACCGAGGACAGCGCCGCGGCCGCCGCCGGCTGCGCGCAGCCCGGGGCCGAGGGCAAGACCGCGGTGGGCGGCGGGGCCGCGGCCGCGGAAGGCGAGGCTCGCCCCTCCACGCCGCAGAGGCAGGCGTCCAGCGCCGGCAAGGGCCACGTCGCCGCCACCAACAGCGGCAGCAACAGCAGCGGGGCCGCCCGGGCCGGCGGCAAACCCAGGTCTGCGTCCTGTTCCTTCTGCATCTGGCTCCTGCAGTCACTCACCCACATCTTGCAGCTTGGGCAGTTCTGGAGGTACCGTACCAGGGGTGGGGGGACGGGGACTGGCTGCCGCTACTACATGCCCACCGCTTTGCTTTTGACGAGACCTGTTTAGGGTTGCCTTGGTGGTAACCCAAGTCACAATCTCGTTGGGGTTTTTTGTTTGTTTGTTTGTTTTTAAAACTGGGTTTTGCATTTTAAAATTTGCAATCAGAACCTAGGGTGGAGAGAAGTGAGAAGCAAGGGAAGGGCAACTAAGTGGCTTTGAGCACTCCATCCCTTCCGTCTTCCCTCTGCTTCACTAGCTTCTCTCTTTATACACTACCACCCTTCCCTCATCATCCCTAACACATTTTTAGAGATACTGTTTCATACTGTTTCAGCGAGGAGGAGAGGATTCCGACTACATCTTCTAAAAGAAGAAAAAAAAATCCTCTTTAATTATGTTGGGTTTGAAATGTATGTTGCAATTTGGGTGGCTTCTTTTGTTCCCTGAGAAGAATCTGCTGGTTCTAGTTAGAAGGGAGTTGTTGCTTTTCAAAAGTAGCCACATTTTAATGATAACCGCTAGAGAAGTATTTCAAGTAGAGAGCGTAGTAGGGACACACTTGTCTCTTTTGGAGACTGTCTATATCTATATCTGTATTTATAACCATCTCCACATAAAAGCAAGTACACTTTATTGGACTGCTGCTTCTGCTCCTAAGTTGCTTCAGTCGTGTCCGACTCTGTGCGACCCCATAGACAGCAGCCCACCAGGCTTCCCTGTCCCTGGGATTGGACTGAGACTTACTCCAATGGTGCACTTCCTGATTATCTTGCAACATCCCCATATCTGATTTCTTGGAGAACTAAGAACCCTTGGGAAAGGGTGGTGCACCTTGTAAACTTTGATCACACTTGGCATCTTCACTGGCATGCTTTTCTGCTTGTTGTCTGATATGCCAACTCTTTGGGCAGAGGGAATCATCATTGGAGATGTCACTGCCTGGATTTAGGAATATAATGAAGCAATCTGCTCAGGAACACGTTTCTCTGAAATTTGTGTGTTTTTGATGGCTTTTTGAAGTGATGTTTTACAGCTACAAAAATTCTTGATGTTGAACAATTTAAATGCTAACATCCTAGAGTTTTGCTTTTGGGTCCCCCCCCCCCCTTTTTTTAATTAAACAGCTTAGTAAGTAGAAGTAAAATGAGGAAACTTCCTCACAAGTGCACTGGTATGGGGCTACATTCTGCTATGCTAGTGTCCTTTACGATTTCATTTGTAGTTATTTTTGTGATTAAAAAAAAAACTACAAGTCATTAACTATGCTAAGTTATCCTGTGTGGAAACAACTCAGAGAATTTGTGGAACAGAACTGAAAATCTCTCTTTCTTTATGGTGAACTGTGCGGTGTTTTCATTGAGAAGAGCACGTGTGATAATTTTTCAACCTTTTCCAGGACCATTGCTTTGTAAAGCAGGGTAAGCATTGCATAGGTAGTGACCTTTCAAACTGAGAAACTTTTTTTTTTTTTTTTTCCAAGCAGATACTACCTGGAAAAGTGCTATATGCTTTGCAGTCAGACAAATTGATTTTGGAAACCTCCATACTTTGGATTTAAAGGACTTTTTAAAAAGTCACTTAAATGTGATAACTGTTATTTCCCATGGTTGACTACTGCAAAGACAGCTTGGTGCCTTCAAGTCTGATGAAGAACTCAAATGCTTGATTTAATTACTGAAATTGTTTAGTGGCTGGGATTCATATGATTAGCAGTTTTAATCTGATAATGTGGTAAATGAAGCTTAACATTCCATTTGTTAACTTCTGCAAATTTCATGCAGGATTTGAAAAATCACTCCCTTTTACCTTTAAAATTTCTAGATTTATGTAAAGAAGGGAAACACTTCTCAGTTCCATTAACTGAAGAACTATCCATGTTTCTTACCAATTGATACTTTATGAAAAATTGAGTATCAAATTCTATTTGTTTTTACTGGACCTTCCAGACCAAACATTTTCCCAATTGAAAAATGCTGTTGAATATCTCAGAACATAAAATGCAGAAAGTGAGAAATAATTAGGAAAAGAAAAGGGCCTCCCAGACACATCTCAGTGAGACCATAGCTACTGGGTCAACTGGCCATACAGCAAAGCTATGGGGAATGGGGCAGAACCGGTAAGGTTCACTTCAGAAGGAAAATCACAGGCTGTAAGACAAATGCATTAACCACCCCAACCCTTGGAGAAACTGTGGGGACATAGGGTTCATTTTTGCTAAGCATTTCTACAATGTTTTCTATAAAGGCTCAGAAGTTTATTCTGCCAACACATGGTCATTTGGGAGGAAGTAATACTGGAAATGTTTTTACATGTTTGTCTACTTATTCAGAATAATCATTTAATAATTCATATGTGAGTTGTCTAATCTTTTCTGTTCTTGGATTCTGGTTAAGATATTTGGAGGATGGTGGGGTAACTTGGTGGAAGCATCATCTCAGACTCAACCTCATTTTCTCCTGATAATATTAAAAACAAAGCAAACAAAACAAAACACCACAAACTTTAGCTTAATGTAGGAAATTAAAATGGGGTCAGAGAGTTCATGGAATTTAACACTCAGATGCATTCTGAATTATTTCAACTTTTCTGGGTGTAGAATATTTGCATAGAACTTGAGGGTACGGGTGCATCTTTGATAATAAACTGCTGAAATGCGGTTCATCTCAGGTTGTTATATTAGACAATTATCTTTAATTGCCATGATTCTTTAAATTAGGAGCATCTCTATGCTCTTTCTGGCTTTTCTTTTCAGTGCATTTTACACAAAAGTTGCAGAAACACAAAGGTGTGAATAGTTCAAAGCTAAGAGGTCATTACTCCTATTTTAAACATGCTACTTTCTAAGATCAATAAAATAGATTTTAGGTAGGTTGGTAACTGTCCATTGTATTTGCACGGAATTCAAGTTATTTTAGGTAAGGGCCAAATTCTAAAAGCTCTCTGTAGACAAAATCCTTTGAAAAACCATCAAAGTGCTTGTTCTGAAATAGCTATTTGAAACATTTTGGACAAGATTTGCATGTACTCATACATTTATTACAAATGCAACTGCTTAAAGCAATGATACATATTCATTTTAATTAAAGTTTGCTAATGGGAAATTAATGGCAGCTTTTAAAGTCGCAGGAGTTGATACTGGGAATGAACCATTGAAATAATGAAGTGAATTTTTGCTACCATGTGAAGAAAGGACTTTAAAGACCTTTAAAGGACTGTGCTGGTGAATGAATGAGGAAGTACTTTTCTTTTGTGTTCATGTCATATGCTCCCAGAAGTTACCAAGCATGCAGCTCAACCTGTGGGAATCAGAAATGCCCAATCGGAACACCTTTTAGTCCTCATGAGACCTGTGGTCAGTTATATCGAGAAGTCTTCCTCCTTTAGAGTTTATGACCTACTCTTAAAATTTGACCTGAATTTCTCCTACACGTGTACACGTGTAGCTACGTACATATTTCATTGTCTTCTAGCAAATAGGCATGTTCCAAATGATAACTCAGTGGATGGTAGAATGGAGAATATTTTTACCATTTTGGGTTTTGTTTCTGAATATCTTGTCATGAGAGTCACCCGAAGAACAGCTTTCTTGGGTTTCTCATGCTTGATCCCCCACCAGGTGTTAGCATGTGTTCCATGTTCAAGTGCATGGGTTAAACAGAGTTAAGCAGATCTCTTCACAGTAGAACTTATCTGAGCCTTTACTTACTAAGCTGTTGTGAAATTGTCAATAACTTTTTAAAGGCACATCTATTACATCCTTGTAATCATGTGGTGTACAGAGCTCTTTGCGAAACTTTGTTCTGGCCAAACAAGAATCATATTAACAAGAGTTTTATTAATGGTACTTTTTTCTTTTAAAACCTACAAAAATTTTTGTACTCATCTTGTCTAATCATTCAGTTCAGTTCAGTTCAGTCACTCAATCGTGTCCAACTCTTTGCGACCCCATGAACTGCAGCACACCAGGCCTCCCTGTCCATCACCAACTCCCGGAGTCCACCCAAACCCATGTCCATCGAGTTGATGATGCCATCCAACCATCTCATATTCTGTTGTCCCCTTCTCCTCCTGCCCTCAATCTTTCCTAGCATCAGGGTCTTTTCCAATGAGTCAGCTCTTCGCATCAGGTAGCCAGAGTATTGGAGTTTCAGCTTCAACATCAGTCCTTCCAATGAACACTCAGGAATGATCTCCTTTAGGAGGGACTGGTTGGATCTCCCTGCAGTCCAAGGGACTCTCAAGAGTCTTCTCCAACACCACAGTTCAAAAGCATCAATTCTTCTGCACTCAGCTTTCTTTAGGTCCAGCTCTCACATCCATATATGACCACTGGAAAAACCATAGCCTTGACTAGATGGACCTTTGTTGGAAAAGTACTGTCTCTGCTTTTTAATATGCTGTCTAGGTTGGTCATAACTTTCCTTCCAAGGAGTAAGCGTCTTTTAATTTCATTGCTACAGTCACCATCTGCAGTGATTTTGGAGCCCAGAAAAATAAACTCAACCACTGGTACCTCTATATATATTGGAGAAAACTGGCTCAGAGACATTAACTAACTGGCACAAGATGACACAGCTATTAGGTGATGTGTCTTGGAGTCAAAACCAGCCTTGTCTTACCCTAAACTCTGTTACTGGTTCAGTTAGCTACCTCCAAATGCCAATTTGGATAATAAGGACAACAGTGTTTAAAAATGACAGTCTACCTTCACTAAGGTTGGCAAGGGCTTCCCAAGTGGCTTAGTGGTAAAGAATCTGCTTGCCAATGCAGGAGACGCAGGTTGTTCGATCCCTGGGTCGAAAAGATCCCCCAAAGAAGGAAATGGCCACATACTCCAGTATTCTTGCCTGGAAAATCCCAGGGACAGAGGAGCCTGGCGGGCTACAGTCCGTGGGGTTGCAAAGAGTTGAACACAACTTGGTGACTGAGCACTCATGCGCGCACACACACACACACACACAAGGTTGGCAAAGTTCAAGAGAGAGCTAAGTTTAGGCAAGTTGGGGTGTTTCCCTAATAACACACAGTGGTTCAATGGCAGAATAGAGGCTGGAGCGCAGAGCGTCTACCCAGTGTTTCTCTTCCCATACCACTTGGACATGCTGAGGATGTTGCACTAAAACCCAGCTGAGAAACATGATCTTGTAGTGGCATTAAAAGGCATAATGAATGTGAACAAGCGCAAAGTGCTTTGTCAATGATGAAAAGTTCTAGAGATAAGGAATGGGTAAGAAAGTAGCGTATTGGGTACAGCTTCAACTACTGAAAAAGTACTTTATTGATTCTGAGTTAGTCCTGAATTCTGATGTAGGTCATGCAAGATTGGTGCCCTTTCCTGAGTTAATGGAATGGTCATTTCCCTTATGTCTGTGTTCTGTCTACTGCATATTAATTTATCTCTTAATCTGTGTTGAGTACTTGCTGTATGCAAGGCGCTATGCTAGTTACTTATTTCCCCAAAATGAATAAAATACACATCTTCTTTCAAAAAATCTACTGTCTGACTGAGGAAGATGGAATAGTAAACAGACAATTTCAATACAGGAAAATAAGCACTGTGATAGAAACAGGAAGCTCGATCCACCTTAGTGGTTCAAGTAAGACTCTGGTGCAGATGCTTGAGCAGAGGTTTTGGTGGGAAGATCTACTATCTGAATAAAGTGGGGTGTTGGCTGTGGAGTCTTGGGTATAATTCTGTGAAAGGGCAGAGAGGCAAGAAATAACACGGCAGGTTAAGTGTGTTTTGAACAGAGAGTAATTGTGAGATAGTAGCTGGAGGTGAAGATGGGCTAGACAATGAAATAAATTTAGTTTTTATTCTGAAGGCATTGAGAAACCATTGAAGGATTATAAGGGTGAGGACTGTTGAAAAGTGTTCTAACCTTGTTTTATTCAAGGAGGGGCAAACAGTTGAAATGTTCAGAGGATATGTCATCAATTCCTCTGTAACTGGATCATATCCCTTTCATTCATAAAACTTCATTGATTTTAAAGGATTCAGTGTGGATGTAATTGGAGCAAGAGTTGTAATTTTCATGCAAGAGTTGTTTTTTCAGAAAAACGGCTTGGCTAAAATTAACTGTACTTATACTAAAGTAAGTTCTTGGTAAAAGTTTGTTGTGTGTTACATTTTGAAGAGATTTTTCCTTAAGATACGGTGGGCTTCACCTTATTGAAATCCATAGAACATTGTTCATTATATTTGTAGAACACTTCAATTTTCAGGGAGTTTCCATGTTTTCTTTCTTATGTAATCCTCAGGTTCATCTTTGAGGTAATACTTTCATTTTACTTTCATTTTGCAATTTCAGTGTAGAAATTGAGATAGAATTTTGGATGTTTCCCTCTTTAGGTCATGTAGCTCTGCACAGATCCTGGGCTAGAATTCAATACTGAGGTGGGAGAGATACAAAAAAATAAAAGACTACACAGATATAAATATCTTTGTAATAAATGCAAAAGTTGTAATTTTCCCATTCACTTGAGCTATATACTTACAAGGGTAAAAAAATGTTATACTTATTACACCCCATGAAATTTCAGTCTATTTTCACAGAACAGTTGAAAGTAATATCTATACAAATGAAGTGTCCCCAATTCTTGGGTGAGTAACTTTGAAGGTCTTTCTTCAGTCACTTACCAAAAAATTGTAATATCTATACAAATTTCAGTCTATTTTCACAGAACAGTTGAAAGTAATATCTATACAAATGAAGTGTCCACAATTCTTGGGTGAGTAACTTTGAAGGTCTTTCTTCAGTCACTTACCAAAAAATTCCTTAATGTTCGAATACCCAAACACATGACTTCTATTAAATATTTTCTATATTTTATCAGTTTGAATGGAACAGTGTACCTATGAGTTTAAATAGCACCAGTCACTGAGTAACAGATGAATAGAATGATTTCCCTTTCTACGGAATCACGGACTAACCTGATGAGCACATTTCTTTGACTTGTTTTAGAATTTGAACACAGTCTAAGCTGACGGAAGCAAGATTAGGAATTAGAATTGGATTTATTACTCTAATGCACCATCAAATATAAGGTGCATTGTGGTACTAGTCATGAGAAAGTGCTTATAGGTATAATCTTGTAAAACAATTGAAATATGTTGATAAATTTCAAGGGAAAAAGCATTCAATAATTCTCAACAGGAAACATCCTCTTGAATGTCATGTGTAATTCTGACCACCATACCATGTGACTCCCTTCCAGTTAGCATGGCCGGTCAGGAAGGAAAATCATACAGTTACTCTAGTCACTGTGGGACTTAACTTATATAGGAATACATGTCCAGCAAATATTTGCTCATCTGTGAATAAAGACACTTACTCCTTGGAAGGAAAGTTATGACCTACCTAGATAGCATATTGAAAAGCAGAGACATTGCCAACAAAGGTCCGTCTAGTCAAGGCTATGGTTTTTCCAGTAGTCATGTGTGGATGTGAGAGTTGGACTGTGAAGAAAGCTGAGCACCAAAGAATTGATGCTTTTGAACTGTGGTGTTGGAGAAGACTCTTGAGAGTCACTTAGACTGCAAGGAGATCAAACCAGTCAATCCTAAAGGAGACCAGTCCTGGGTGTTCTTTGGAAGGAGTGATGCTAAAGGTGAAACTCCAGTACTTTGGCCACCTCATGCCAAGAGTTGACTCATTGGAAAAGACTCTGATGCTGGGAGGGGTTGGGGGCAGAAGGAGAAGGGGACGACAGAAGATGAGATGGCTGGATGGCATCACCGACTCGATGGACATGGGTTTGGGTGGACTCTGGGAGTTGGTGATGGACAGGGGGCCTGGCATGCTGCAATTCATGGGGTCACAAAGAGTCAGACACGACTGAGTGACTGAACTGAACTGAACTGAACTGAATGAAGCAGAGGGGTTGTTATTTCTTCTCTGTAAGAGTGTAGCTGCACTTCCTGCCTTCTTGCTTCTGGGTTTCTAAGGCTATAGTGAATCAGAAAAGGTGTAATGTAACAAATTGCCCAGCTCTTTTGTAGATTACCATTGACAAAATGCTGGCTATCCTCTGATAAAGATGCAGCTAGAAGCCCATCTTTACTGTCCTGTTCTTTCTGATAGAAAAGTCAGACTGGGGGCGCTTTGGGATGGATATTTTTCACTTAATTCTTACCTACACTTGACCTTCTGAGTATATGCTTTATACAGAATGATGGTTGGTATTTTCAGTGCCCCTGTTTGTCTACTCTGAGAAAGACTGTAGCTTCTACTATTACAGCCTCCACCACCATCATCACCATAATTCTTATAACCATGAAATGTTGCTTCCATGTCCAATATATGTACAGAACTCACATGATTACTGATCGCAAGGGGAAGAAAAGTTGGGTTAAAATGGAAAAGAATCAGTCTGGGAATCCCCTAGAGGCAAGAGGTGGTCTGAAGACACCATTAGGTCTTTTCTAAGATGAAGATGAAGGGAGAGAGCATAGTTAGAATATCAGTGATGGATCTTATTTAGAAGGGCAAGCTGCCTTTGGGGAATCAGACTAAATGGGCAGTCGGAAGAGATGATGGGGCCACTCGGTAGCTCAGACCCCAGGTGGTCACCTCCTGTCCTGGGTTACATGTGACAGCACCTGCTGATGGCCCCACTGGTTTACATCTTCATTTGGTTTCCTCCTTCTGGGTCTTAGTTTTCTGCCTGTATGATATGATTGGTCAAAAATAATATGGGTGGGGGGAGGTGGGAGGGAGGCTCATCAGGGAGGGCATATACATACACATATTGCTGATTTGCTTTGCTGTACAGCAGAAATTAACACAGCATTGTAAAACAATTATATTACAATAAAAATAATATCTAAGGTTCTTTTCATGTTTAAAACTCTGTCACTTTAAGTAACTTAAATGTGCATTAATTTTTTTTTAAACCCCATCCTTGAAAAGTAGAGGAGGACAAAAAAGAAGCAAATGTAGAAAAAAGTATGGGAAGCCTATTGAGAATCTATATTTTTTGCTGTCCCCCTTGACTCCCCACTCCTGCAGCACAAGAAAGTACAATATAGCTCCCATTTTCAGCAAAGTTCCATTAAACATATACTGAGCCTCAAAAACAGTGTTTGGAAGTCTCCAGGTCCATATGTGGAAGTCTACTTTCTGCAGATATTAAACAAAAATCTTTAAAAATTAACCTTTATGTTCTTTCGAAATATAGATCCTGCTCTTATTATGGGCTTCCCAGATGATGCTAGTGGTAAAGAATCCACCTGCCAATGTAGGAGACGCAAGAGAAGCAGGTTCGATCCCAGGGTCGGGAAGATCCCCTGGAGGAGGAAATGACAACCCACTCCAGTGTTCTTGCCAGAAAAATCCCATGGACAGAGGAGCCTAGTGTGCTACAGTCCATGGGGTTGCAAAGAGTCAGACATGACTGAATATACACCCTCTTATAAACTCTTTTCTGCTTATCTGGCCTCAGAGTATATGCACCAGAACATGTGTTCTCAGGTCATCACTGTGGTGTTGTATAAGTGGGTCAAAGGGGATCTGCAAGGTGCTTTCCACAGTTGACGGTATTCACATCCGAAACCCAGGAACTGGTATTACTTAGCACATAGAGAATCTTAAGCTTAATTGTATAATGCAACTTATTTTGTGTCATTTCCAATTTTTCCAATGAAATTAAACCATTTTCATTAAAGCCCATTATCTAAGTATTTGAAGCTGACGTTCAAAGTGTTCCATATCACCGATTCTAAGAGATGTGCCATATAGACTTGGGGAGCCAGAATTCCTTCTGTGCTTCATGTGGTGAGGTCCACACAGCTGGAGGGCTACGATTAGCAAATAAGAACAGTGCTTCAGAGGCTTAAAAAGAACTATCCATTATATCAACGAGAAGGCTGTTGTCAGAACTAGATTTGCTTTTAAATTAAAAGCTTGTCCCGGGTTACACTGTCAGTGATTTAATATGCTGGAAATTGAATTAAACTTTATACAAAGAGACTGTATCCAGGCCCGCAGCTGATGAAAAACAGGCCTGTATTACATTCTGCTCAAAGCAGAGATCTACCCTTTAACCCTTCCCAGCTGGCGATCACCTGGATCTTTAGGATGCTACAGATCTGTCGTGACACTGTGCAATTTTCAACCTCACGACAACCTTTCAGATTTTTACACTAAAAAAATTTTTTCTTAAGTATCTATTTAAAAATTGTCTGAAGTATGTCAAACTGTTGTCTCCTTTTTATGATTCATAAGTAGACTGAATAAGTTCTGCTTCTTTTGCTTAATATATGTACATGCCCTGTTTTCGTGTCAGGGGAATCTTTCTACACAAACAGCAGTGGGCAGTGTGTGGGTGGGTGAGGATTAGTCAATCAAAATCAGGCGTGTATAGAAAAAGTAGGATCTACAGTGAATAAGAGTCTAAAAAGCCTTGAGATGACTTTGATTTGACTTCCCATCAAGTATATTATGTAAGAAGGATAAAGTCACCTTTCTGAACCCCTAGCCTCAGAGATTTCATCTGTGTAAATAGCAGTCTGATTTTTCTTTCTGCTGCCTAGATAATGATTATGAATAAAGATATCAGTTTTCAACTGAATTCTCTACTTTCCTGGTCTTTTTTCAGTAGCAGAGAGTCAATACTCAACACAAAGGCAGCCATTGTGGCAGTAACAGTAACAAAACAGTCTCTCATCACTTCCATCACTAGTTCATGGTATAATCACTGCATCAATGTAACAGTAATAAGGAAGAAATGGTCCTTTATGAAAGCAAGGGAAAGGATTTGTAAATGCTTTTTTCCTCTTGATAGAGTCTTCAGCTCATTACTTTACTGTTTTACTAAAGTAAAATTAATAACAATCACTTTTTAAAATGTAGGTCAATTCTCAAAGACTCTCCAAAGTGAGTTTTAGTACTTGGGTCTGTTATTATCACATAAATTAGGAAGGATATCCCACAGGGTTTCAGATTTCCAGGGGATATTCTACTATTAAGAATGACAGTCACAGATATCCTATGGGATTTTCCTGATTTGATTGGTGATCATTGGGTTTGAAAATTTTGAGTTCTAAGTGATATAACACCATCCCAATGAAAGCCTAAATGTTAGTTGTGTTCCTACATCTGAAAAGTAAATCATTACAATTACTTAAGGATATACTAATATCTGGGCTTCCCAGGTGGCACAGTGGTAAAGAATCTGCCTGCCAATGCAGGAGGTGCAGGAGACACAGATTCGATCCTTGGATTGGGAAGATCTTTGGAGAAGGAAATGGCAACCCACTCTAGTATTCTAGTCTGAAAAATTTCATGGACAGAGGCGGTAGGCTATAGTCCATGGGGTCCCAAAGAGTCAGATAATACTGAGCTGCTGAGCACACACAGGCTAATACCTATCTATATCATTTATATGTTGAATCTAAAATATTAAATGAATAAACTTATTTACAAAATAGAAACAGACTCACAGACATAGAAAACAAACTTAGAATTACCAAAGGGGAAAGCATAGAGGCATAGATTAGGGATTTGGCATTAGAAGATGCAAACTACTATATATAAAAAAGATAAACAGGGACTTCCCTGGCATTCTGGTGGTTAATACTTCATCTTCCAAGGCAGGGGGTGTGGGTTCAATCCCTGGACAGGGACCTAAGATCCCACATGCCCTGCAGTCAAAAATGGAAACATAAAACAGAAGCAATATTGTAACAAATTCAATAAAGACTTCAAAAAAAATAACAAGATCCTCCTGTATAGCACAGGGAACTGTATTAAATATCCTGTAATAAACCATAAATGTATTTATACATATAACTGAATTGTTTTTCTGTATACCAAAACTAACACAGCATTGTAAATCAACTATTTCAATAAAAACTGAATAAATAAAATAAGATTGGAATAAAATGAGTAAGAGGGAGGAAACTTGACGTTTTTATTAAGGAAGTACGTTCAAATTCTCTGGAAATTTATTCATCCCTTTCTCTGATCTGCTAATAGAAGTAGGGGGATGTTTTCAGTAAAATATGCATTGATGAGTTGCAAGAAGGAAAATATAGCTACAAGATAAATGAATGAAGATGGAGAATTTCACTCCATAATAAGAGGATGAATTTTTAATCCTTGGATTGTAGGAGTAGGAAAATTTCACTGACCCAATATATACAATATCACAGCAAAGCTTCACCAGCCAGGCCAAGCTTCCTTTAAATGAGTTTGTTCTAGGAGCCAAGAAGGCAAAAACTCAAGCTCTGATATGTTTAAGTTTATGGGATCAACTTGAGACTGAGAGCACCAGCAGGGCCTGCAGTCTGAGCGACTTTGACCTGAGTCCTGGATTATCACACAGGTCAGAAGTCAGCCAAAAGTGAGCTCACAGAGGGCCAAGACCTGGGCAGATCTTCAGAACAGGGAACATATTAAGAACCTGGGACTCTAAGGACCAGAAACATACTTGATAATAGTAAAGGGAGGTGAGACTCTGAGGTCAAGGTCATCACACAAGCTAACCATGACAGCTGGGCTTCAAAGTATAAAACTGAAGGACATCCCATAAGTGGGTATCAGAGATGCTGGATTGGGAAGTCAGGTTCGGGCATCTCTCTGCAGCTTTTAGTCTGATGGAGGCTCTGCATCCACACAGGAAAGAGGAACCAATGGAGGGATAAAGGAGATGAATCGGGAACCCAGCCAGGCAAGACCAGGTCCTAGCCAGGAGTTATCAGGGTATATTATATTCAGAAAATGATGTGGAAAGGCTTCTGAGGACCAAGCTTACTACGACCCATGAGGCCTACAGGCAGGCTACACCCTGGGAAGAAATGTGATGATGGTCAGCCCGATTTCCTGCCTTACTCTTTGTCTTCCTAAGTGAGCACTATAGCATCAACAATATAACAAAATATGTCAGTGCCTGTGTTGTGGGATAAGCAATGAGAATGGCACCTTATGAAATGTACATTTGTGTAGATGTGTGATCAGTTTCCTTATTTCCCTTTAAACAAAATAGCAAACGATGACCTTCCCAGAAAGTCTTTTCCAAGTAATGGTTTTCTGATTTCTCTTTCGAACAACAGCTGGTGTTGCTAGGCTGTCATTTCTGTTGCCAGGGTTCCCTCCCCATCTTTATGCCAGGATTGTTTGGTTCAGTGTTCTTAAGTGTTTCTGTGGAGAGTTACTAAGTTAATTTTTCTCAGTCTGCTTTATCAGTAGGCATGGTCACCCGGCCAGGCTCTAGACCTGCATGTTTTTCCAATATAGTAGCCATTACCTACTATTACCTACACATGACCGTCAAATAGTAGTTATTCCCAATAGAGGTATACTGTCAGTGTCAAATATCCAGGGAGTTTTGAGCACTTAATGTGAAAAAAAAGGATGATAACTGTCTCATTAATAACCTTCATACGGATTACATGTTGAACTGATGACATTTTGGATATATTGGGTTAAATAAAATATATTGCTAAAATTAACTTCACCTGTTGCTTTTTAAAATTTTGTAAATGTGACTACAAGAAAATTACAGACATGACCTACATTGTATTTCTATTGGACAGAGCTGCTGTAGATGATTCTAGAGCTCATTCTTGCAGAGAGAGAAGATAATAAATCCAAAATATGAAGATAAGAATTTGCTAGAAGTTACCAGGGAAATTATTAGAATTTACAGAAGTTACTACCTGATGCAAAGATCTGAGTCATTGGAAAAGACTGTGATGCTGGGAAAGATTGAGGGCAGGAGGAGAAGAGGGAGAAGAGGATGAAGTGGTTAGATGGCATCACCAACTCAATGGACATGAGTTTGAGCAAACTCCAGGAGATAGGGGAGGATAGAGGAGCCTGGCAGGCTGCAATCCGTGGGGTCACTAAGAGTCAGACATGACTTAGTGACTGAATAGCAACAACAGCCAGGGAAAGGACAGTGACTATTTCGCCACTGAGGCAGGTTGACTTAATGGGTTTTGCAGATAAGATTGCCTGCTGGTAAAAACTGGCTCTTTAGGAGATAAAGCCCCTAATGTGGGTTCAGCCCCATGGTTTTCCCTGCTTCCTGCCTTGTTTAAAGCCCAGCAACCTGCTGTTCTTCTTTGATATTTTAATAAATAGTATTTGATGATGACAATAAGGACTAAATCTTTGTAAGTGCTGTTGTAGTTGGATTGCCCAGAAAATTCATTTGGGTTTTTCATGACATCGTATGGGAAAACTCGAACGAACTCTTTGGCCAACTCAACACCTTGCCAAGCACACTATGCCTATTTACCACCGAGTCTTCTCACCAGCCTCTCAAGGTAGGAATTATGATCATTTCCATGTGAATATGAACCCACTAAGGTTCAGAGAAGCAGGGGATTTCCCCGAGGTCACACAGTTCCCTAGCAGCAAGTAGCTGCGCTCACGTTCTCAACTTCAGCTTCTGAATGCTTGTCCCACTGTGTCTTACAAGATCAATCCAAGAGAATTACTTGGAGAAGCATTTCCTGACCTTTCAGACTGGCAACTGTGCTGAAAACTGCAGTGAACTCAACTGTACTGTGACATCAGTGGGAATTAGTCAGGTCAATGGTGGGATTCTCCTCTGAGGTCAGATTTGAGTCTTGACTTGACTGAGAACTCCTCAGCTACAAAGCAGTGGGTTGAGGATTACATCAGGTCATTTCCAAAATCCCTCCCAGCTCTATAATTCTATGAAATCTGGTATCCAAATGGAGCATCTCAATGCTTTATACACCTTACTAAATATCCACATGGGGAGCAATATGCATGTTTTATTAACATGGGCTGGGGTTCTGATTAACTACTCCTAGAATTGGTATTTCACACCAAACTTCAAACACAGATACTGAGGATCTGTTTTATCCAAGACAGGTCACTTTCATTTGCTACCTACTGGTAAGATACATGTTGTTTCCATTGGGAAATGAGTGACACTAAAGAATACTAAGCAGGCTCCAGTCCCATGCGAATAGTATGTAATTAACCTGTATTTTTATCCTCATTGTGCATGCAGTCATGCTTTGCATATGCCAGCATTCTACCCCACATATGTTCATAAATTATGAATTCAACTACAACTGCGCAAGGCAAGCCCTGCTGTCAGTCACATCTCTCTCTGAGACCAGCAGGATTTACATCTGTGTGACATAATTTCAAAATCAGCTCCTAAGACCTGTCTCAGAGGACCAACTCTGGCATATGCAAGTGCTCAAAAATTCACTCTCAAATGCACACAATTCAAAATTTTCAGAATCAGACACAGCTAGTCTTTGAAAAAGCAATTCCAAATATTTACTTCTAAGTATCAAAAAAATTCTCAAAATATGCCCCCCACCCAAGTGGATATGACTTGCTTTGGAAGGGCTTGCCAACTGCAATCTGCTTGCTATTATTTGTATTATTTGGTGACATTCCATGAAAAATTACATAATGTCATGTTTCTTTTTAGTTCAATGGCATCTTTGGAAAGCATAGTTTTTCCACAGAGACTAATTTTCAAGTATATTTCTAATATTCATGACATGAAGTGGGTTCTGACTTTTTTCTTCTTTAATCCCCAGTAGTATGTTCTAAGAAGCATGCGTATCTATTGTTGTTCAGTTGCTAACTCATGTCCGACTCTTTGCAACCCCTGCACTGCAACTGCCAGGCTCCTCTCATATCTCCCAGAGTTTGCTAAAACTCATGTCCATTGTGTCAGTGATGCCATCTAACCATATCATCCTCTGCTTCCCCCTTCTCCTCTTGCCCTCAGACTTTCCCAGCCTCAGGGTTTTTCCTACATCTATATATATGTGTATAGATGCATATCTATGCTATATTTATTTTCCCCATGATTAGTCTGTCACTGTTTCCATTGTTTCCCCATCTATTTGCCATGAAGTGATGGGACCAGATGCCATGATCTTAGATTTTGAATGTTGAGTTTTAAGCCAGGTTTTCACTCTCCTCTTTCACTTTCATCAAGAGACTCTTTAGTTCCTCTTCGCTTTCTGTCATAAGGGTGGTGTCATCTGCATATCTGGAGTTAATGATATTTCTCCTGGCAATCTTGATTCCAGCTTGTGCTTCATTCAGCCCAGCATTTTGCATGATGTACTCTGCATATAAGTTAAATAAGTAGGGTGACAATATACAGCCTTGACGTACTCCTTTCCCAATTTGGAACCAGTCCATTGTTCCATGTCCAGTTTTAACTGCTGCTTCTTGACCTGCACACGGATTTCTCAGGAGACAGGTAAAGTGGTCTGGTATTCCCGTCTCTTTGAGAATTTTCCACAGTTTGTTATGATTCACACAGTCAAAGGCTTTAATGTAGTCAATGAAGCAGAAGTAGATGTTTTTCTAGAATTCTCTTGCCTTTTCTATGATCAAACGGATGTTGGCAATTTGATCTCTAGTTCCTCTGCCTTTTCTTTTTTTTCTTTTTTTAATTTAATTTTATTTTTAAACTTTACAAAACTGCATTAGTCTTGCCAAACATCAAAATGAATCCGCCACAGGTATACATGTGTTCCCCATCCTGAACCCTCCTCCCTCCTCCCTCCCCATACCATCCCTCTGGGTCGTCCCAGTGCACTAGCCCCAAAAATCCAACTTCAACATCTGGAAGTTCACAGTTCATTTATTGTTGAAGCATGGCTTGGAGAATTTTGAGCAATACTTTGCTAGCATGTGAGATGAGTGCAGTTATGTGGTAGTTTTAACATTCTTTGGCATTGTCTTCTTTTGAGATTGTAATAAACTGACCTTTTCCAGTCCTGTGGCCACTGCTGAGTTTTCCAAATTTGCTTGCATATTGAGTGCAGCAGTTTCACAGCATCATCTTAGGATTTGAAATGGCTCAGCTGGAATTCCATCACTTCCACTAGCTTTGTTCTTAGTGATGCTTCCTAAGGCCCACTTGACTTCACACTCCAGAATGTCTTGCTCTAGGTGAGTGATCACGCCACTGTGGTTATCTGGGTCATTAAGATCTTTTTTGTATAGTTCTTCTATTTATGCTTGCCACCTCTTCTTAATATCTTCTGCTTCTGTTAGGTCCATACTCTTTCTGTCCTTTATTGTACCCATCTATGCATGAAATGTTCCTTTGGTGTCTCTAATGTTCTTGAAGAGATCTCTAGTCTTTCCCATTCTATCATTTTCCTCTATTTCTTTGCATTGATCACTGAGGAAGGCTTTCTTGTCTCTCCTTGCTGTTCTTGGAACTCTGCATTCACATGGATATATCTTTCCTTTTCTCCTTTGCTTTTCACTTTAGTTTCTTGGGCTCCAAAATCACTGCAGATGGTGACTGCAGCCATGAAATTAAAAGACACTTGCTCCTCGGAAGAAAAGCTATGACCAACCTAGACAGCATATTAATGACCATATAATATGACCCTAATGCTGGGAAAGATTGAAGGCAGGAGAAGGGGACGACAGAGAATGAGATGGTGATGGCATCACCGACTTGATGAACATGAGCTTGTACAAACTCCGGGAGATGGTGAAGACTAGGGAATCCTGGTATGCTGCAGTCCATGGGGTTGCAAAGAGTTGGACATGACTGGGCAATGGAACTGAACTGATACTCCTAGTCATGCAGTTATGTAGGTGAAGATATGCTGGAAAGAACAGACATGATGTGATTAAACTGAGATAGTCTGGAGTGAAACTCCTTCATTCAATCATTAAATAAATATTTCTTAACCATTCACCCCGTGTAGGCTCCAGGCACCCAAAGATGAATGGAACATACTCCCTGATCTCAAGGAGTTCACAGTCTGGCAAGAGTCTGTCTCATTTATACCTGTTTACACTTCAGAGAGTCACGCAGCATCAACAATGGCAGGAACAGGATTGATGGGGAGAACTTTGTGGTGGGGAGATGGGGGACGTGTCCAGGAGATTCCATGAAGGGGTAACATTTGAATGGAACTGTTGACTGAAAAACAATACATGCAACTTCTTCGGTGGGAATTTTTAGGACTTAAGCCCAGGAGGCAGCATCTCAAGTAACCTTGAGAAAACTACTCTGAGGAAGCGAGGGGAGGAGCCAGGATATATAGAAGCTTTGTTAACAAAGGGCAGGTAATCTGAACATCAAGAGATTTTTGTTAATTAAAAGCAGACATGTCAAATTAAGGAATTTAATGCTTGCCTACGTATGGGAAGATGCAAGGGTCTGGGCTCACTGAAATAATTCCTTGGATATGCACCTCAGTTATTTGTGGCCAGTATCCTGTTTTCACATCCTGAGCTTCCCCCATGGGGAATGGCTGCAGTCTGATGGCTGCTAGATGGCAGGTGTTCTTCTCCTTCCTGAGTTCCCACAGGGCTCACTGGCTTACATTGGAGGGCTGCATTTGCTGATGGCTGTGACATCCTTGTTTACTGACACGGCAGGAAGTGTTCCATTTCTCAGAACCTGGGAGAGTGTTTCAAGCAGAAAACAAAGAACAGACAAAGACATTTCATGCCCTGTTTGTAAAGAGCTGAAATGGAAAGCAGGAAGGAAAGATAGTTAGTGGATGAGTTGTGAGGTTGGGGCTGAACTAGCTAGAGCCTTGGGTGTATTCCTAAGGAATCTGGACTCTATTCTATTGGTGAACAGAGGCTCCAGGGACACATTTAGATATTAATACATATTTTCAAACAGGTACTTTTCAGTAGTGGGAAATATTGAATCGCAGTCTGAAAATAGTGGAGAAGGAAGTTGCCTGCACCCTTAAGAGGCAGGGAAAAGAAAATGTGAGCAAGGGGTGGACTTGAAAAATATCCAGAACTTTAAGATGCAATGGAATGAGTGAGTGAAATGAATGCACAGAAGGGCCTGACGAGTCTCACTAAAGATTCCGATAGTACTTAATGAGCTATCGGAAAAGGCATAAACATAAACAGAGTTAAATAAAGATGCTCTGTAATGTATGCTAGGCAATTAAAAAAGATTTACCAGAGTAAAGCTAAATACAGTATCCTGGATAATTAATGGGCCAGTGACAACTCAGTAATAACTACCCTGAACTTCTACAATAGTGCATTAACATATGTGCCTGTCAGGAGAAGGGTTTGCTTTTACAATCAACACCCCACCCCCTAGCTGGGCAATTTCCCCACAGAAGTTAATTAGGGATTCCTGGTAATGGAGCCAGCTTGTAACCAGGAAGAGTTAATTTTAAATTTACACTGGATCTACTTTGGTGAATTTAACCCTTTTTTGTTATTATAAACATACATAATGGCCTGCTTCAGGGAGATAACCTAAGCCACTCACCTGTGAAGGATGGTAAGGAAGTGAAACTTACACATTCTAGGGGACATTTGCAAGGACTGAATTGTCTTTTTACTTTGTTTCCTCACCCCTCCAACTCTGATCCATAAAAGAACCTGGCATTCCGACCCTGATAAGATGGTTATTTTGAGGCACTAGCCTGTCATCTTTTCAGTCAGCTAGTTCCCTGATTAAAGTCTCTTCCTTGCCTCAAAACCTCATCTCTCATATTCATTGGCCTGTGGTGCAGCAATCAGAGTAAGCTTGGACTCGATAACATGCTGACTAACCTCCAACTAAGATTAGCCATGATCAAAAAACTAAGATCATGGCATCCAGTCCCATCAATTCATGGCAAACAGATGCAGAAACAATCACTGCAGACTGTGACTGCAGCCATGAAATTAAAAGACACTTGCTCCTTGGAAGAAAAGCTATGACAAACCTAAACAGCACATTAAAAAGCAGAGACATTACTTTGCCAACAAAGTACTGTCTAGTCAAAGCTATGATTTTTCCAGTATGGATGCGAGAGTAGGACCATAAGGAAGGCTGAGCACCAAATATTTGGTGCTTTCCAACTGTGGTGTTGGAGAAGACTGTTGAAAATCCCTTGGACAGCAAGGAGATCAAACCAGTCAATCCTAAAGGAAATCAGTCCTAAATATTCAATCGAAGGACTAATGCTGAAGCTGAAGCTCTAATACTTTGGCCACCTGATGAAAAGCCAACTCATTGGAAAAGGCTCTGATGTTGGGAAAGACTGAAGGCAGGAGGAGAAGGATGAGGATGAGATGGTTGGATGGCATCACTGACGCCATAGTCATGAATGAGCAAACTCCAGGAGATGGTGAAGGACAGGGAAGACTGGCATGTGGCAGTCCATGGGGTCACAAAGAGTCAGACACCACTGGGCGACTGAAGAACAACAACCTCCAAGTAGCGGTGAGTGGCTGGTAGTTGTTCTTGGGCTTCTGGTTGAGCCTAAAAGAAGTTTGATTGTAAATGTAAATTAATTTCTCCCATTCCTTGACTCTCTCGGCTCTGCGTGTTATGTTAGCTTTCAGTGGGATTTCCCTTTCTTACTCTAGGAAATGAACTTCTATTCTATTTGTGGGTAGGTGTGCCATACCTGAGACAGACTGCCATAGGTGATGGAATCTTCCCTGAATGGGCCAGGCCATCAAGCCATTAGGATATGATGGATATTCCACCTGGATACTTAGCTCAGTAAAGATTCCTCAGAGGATGGTTCTTCTGAGACCTAGTGGACTTCTTTTATTTCAATAAATCCTCATTTATCACCATTTAAAAATTTCTCAAATTTTAGTTTTTAATTCATAGTCTTTTTTTCCAAGCAGTTTCAGGTTTACAGAAAAAATTGGAGTTGACATATACTCTCCCTTCACTTCCAGGTTCCTCTAAGACCAACATCTTCTGTTAGTGTGGTACACTGATACAATTGATGGACCAACGTTGATAGATTAGCCGACTGAAAAAAAAAAAAAAAGCACAATATGGGAGTTCTGTTTTACTTTGCAGGAGTTTTTAGGACTTCAAGCCCAGGAGGCAGCATCTTGAGTAACTCTGAGGAAACTGCTCCGATCATGCAAGGGGAGAGTTAAGATATATAGGAGTTTTGCAACAGAGGGCATGTAGAAGGAACAAAAGATTACTGTTCATAAAATGAATCTAGATATCTGAAGTTGAAGAATTTAGCACTTTTCTTTGTACAGGAGGATGCAAGAACTTGGACTCACTGAAATTATTCCTTTGATATGCACCTTAGCTATCTGAGGCCAGTATTCTGTGTTTTCACATCCTGAGCTCCCTCAGGGCTCACCAGCTCACCATCATCCCTGATGACTGTGACATCTTTTGCTTACTGATACAGCAGGAAATACTCCATTTCTCATTATTCTTAATTGAAATCCATAGTTTAGAATTTACTCTTTGTGTTGTAAATTTTATCAGTTCTGACAACTGTATAATGGCTTGTATGCATTACGGCAATATGATACAGAATAGTTTTGTTAGGTAGGCAGAATAGGAAAAAACAGAAAAAGAGGAGCCAAAGGGCCAGGGTCTCTCTCTCTTCTCTTCGAGTCTTTTGGGTCTTCTGCCCTCATGCCCTCAAGCCTCAAGGATGTATTTTCCTTTATTTTCTAAATAAAACTGAGCTATAACACAGAGCTGTGATACTGGTCTGTCCAAGAGCTGTAACACTGGTCCATTGCTTCAGATTTTTGTTGTGACGAGACAGAACTGAGGAAATTACACACACCCCCGACAATTTACTGCTCTAAAAACCCCATGTTCCACCTATTTCTCCTTGCTTCCCCCCAACCCTAGCAACCACTGATCTTTTTACCATCTCCATAGTTTTGCCTTTCCCAGAATGTCATGTTGTTGGAATCATAGGATATGCTGCCTCTTCAGATTGGCTTCTTACAGTTAGTGATGTGCATTTAGGGTTTCTCTGTATGTATTTGTGGCTTGATAATTCACTTCTTCTTAGTGCTGAATAGTATTCCAGTGTATGGGTGCACCACAGTTTATTCACCCATTTACCTACTGAAGGACATCTTGGTTGCTTCCAAGTTTTGACAATTATGAATGAAGCTACCATAAATATTTGTGTTCAGGTTTTGTGTAGATACAATAGTTTTCAACACATTTGGGTAAATACCAAGGGGCACAATTGCTTTGTCTTATAGGAAGAATGGGCTTCTTCAGTGGCTCAGGTGGTAAAGAATCTGCCTGCAATGTGGAAGACCTGGGTTTGATCCCTGGATTGAGAAGATCCCCTGGAGGAGGGCATGGCAACCCACTCCAGTATTCTTGCCTAAAGAATCCCATGGACAGAGAAGCCTGGTGGGTTACAGCCCATGGGGTCACAAAGAATTGGACATGACTGAGTGACTAAGCACATAGGAAGAATACGTTTAGTTTTATAAGAAACTAGCAAACTGCCTTCTAAAGTGTCTGTCTGAAGTGCCATTTTACATTCCCACACTTAATAATGTTTGAGCGTGCCAAATGCCCCTTGTTTGTTGTTGTTGTTCGGTTGCTAAGTCATGTCTGGCTCTTTGCGACCGCATGGACTGCAGCACGCCAGGCTTCCCTGTTCTTCACTCTCATCCAGAGTTTGCTCAAACTCATCTCCACTGAGTCAGTGATACCACTCAACCATCTCATCCTCTGCCACCCCCTTCTCCTCCTGCCCTCAATCCTTCCCAGCATCAGGGTTTTTTCCAGTAAGTCAACTCTTTGCAACAGGTGGCCAAAGTATTGGAGCTTCAGCATCAGTCCTTCCAATGAATATTCAGGGTTGATTTCCTTTAGCCTTCTTTGAGAGTATGGAATTAGTGAACCAGGGCATAAGATGCTTTTCTTGAAAGAGTTAAAATACCATGAACTTATTCAAGTTACAAGTTCTAAATTTAAAATTTTGGAGTGATTTTGCTGGTTGAGATCTAGGCTTTATAAAGTATAAATCATATAATTATTCTTAAATCAGAAATGGGTAAAATAATAAAAATATAAATTACTATACAATATTAGTTGTTCCAGTGACGTATTTGAGTAGTTTTATGAAATTATTATGCTGGCTACCTAGACATTGAGTTCTGGTACTAACTCTGGTTTCACATGGGTGTAAAAAACTATTGGAACAAAATCAGTCTTTTTAAATGTAAATTTGAGATTAGTGATCTTCATGGATTTATGAAGTTTGTTGGTAATTTTTCCTTTAAAAATGTAATCATGGGATAAATAATGTCTATTCTTCAGAAAAAATGCACAGCACACATGCACAGCCTCACATACACATGCACACACACAGCACCCCCACGCGCCCCCTCCCCCCTACACACACAGCCCCTGTCCACCCCACACACCTCTGAAATACTTTGGAGTTTTGCCAGAGACTTGAATCATTGCCCTGGGTAGTGGCGCCTGACTGACTCGTGCCAACTCAGCTTGGGCTTTGCTTCCAATGGGCTTGAATGGAAATCATATGCAGGTGAATAGCAATAAAGGCCTTGTCCAAACCTTTGTTTGGATTGTGATAGTATTAGCGAAGATTGAACTGAATTATGCTTGCAATTCTTGAAAACAATGAATTAAAAATTTTGTTCTCATCTGTTGGACTAAAGGAACAAAAAAAGATGAGTGTGTTAACCCTTTTTAGCCTAAATTATATAATCAGGTAATTTTGTTTCCTTTGTTCTATGTAGAAATGATTTGAGTATCCATGTCAAATATCTTTACTTTCTGCATACATATTCATTTCAATCCAAGCCCCCACATGTATCTCCATATTTCCAACTTTTTTGGTTTTAAAGTGTATGCAAATATTTGTGAAGCTGAAATTTTTACATGGTGTGAGACAACACTTCTAGTAAGGCTATCTGGCTGAGAAGGCCAGTAAAACTTTACTAATTTCATTAAATAGAATCCATTATTCTCTCTGACTAAGACCCCAGCTTTGAAAGGAATCGAGATGTTTGTTTCTCTGTCATGAAGATAAATGTATGTCTGTTGATTGCAATGGAAGGATTTGTGAATGGGCAGTTTGTGGGCACTTCATTGCAAAATGGGGGAGATTAGCAAAGAAATGCTGAAGAATCACTTTTTCATGTGCTTGAAAGGAAGAACAAAGTTTTATCTAGTGAAGACACAAAAGCTCTAAAATTTACCAAATTATGATCAAGAAGGAGATACATTAACAATAGGAAAAAAAAACACAGTTGACACCAACTCTGGTCTACTTGCTATGACTGGCAGCAAAGTGCCCTTTCTTCCCTATGGTATGTGTGTGTGTGTGAGAGAGTGTGTGTGTATGTGTGTGGTTTAGTTGCTCAGTCATGTCCAACTCTTTGCAACTCCATGGACTGTAGCCCACCAAGCTCCTCTGTCTATGGGATTTCCCAGACAAGAATACTGCAGTGGGTTGTCATTTCCTTCTCCAAGGGATCTTCCTGACTCAGGGATTGAACCTGGGTCTCCTGAGTGTCTCCTGCATTGAAGGCAGATTCTTGTACCACTGAGCCACTGAAGATGAATAAAATGCAAATTTACAAGTCACCATTCCAATAAAATACTTGGGTACATTGCTAATTTCTCTATGGTCTGTTGTTTTACTTGTGAATTTACCCGTGGATTGAAAAAGCCTATGATTCCAGGACATCCCCTTGTTGTGTGCCTGGAGACCTCCCCATTGAATTTTACAGTTGGCATCAGCCCAGTGGATGGAAGGGCTGGACTTTTGCTGGGTCAGGACTAAGTCAGACCCCAGAGCATCTGCACCAGGTCTTCAGAACCCCAGCCTGAAAAGACATGGCATTATGTAAGTGTGCTCCCTTTGAGAATTTCCCGGGAGCAGTTACTCTCAGAGATAACCTGTGCCTTCTCTCCTGGACCCAGGATGGGCCTGGCCCTTCACAAGGACGTACTTTGGACATACAAGGACATACTGGCTATGCTGCCAGTTCCCAGAAGCAGCCTCAGACCTGTCTTTGCACAATGCTCTCCTGCAGTGTGAGTCCCACCAGGAAGGCCCCCTGGGGCTCCCTAGTGACAGCCAAGATTTATTACTGCAGGTGGTCCTATTCTTGTTTTGGCTTGTGGAGTAGGGCATGAGCACAGGAGATACAATTTGCACCATTTTCTTAGATGCTAAGCAGTTCTGACTGGACAAACATACATGACAGTAGTCATCATAGTGTCTCATCATTTTTACCTGTTTGCACATCACCATAACGGTTCCCAGGTGGCTCAGTGGATAAAGAATCTGCGTACAATGCAGGAGACAGAGTTTCGACCCCTGGGTCAGGAAGATCCCCTGGAGGAGGACATGGCAACCCACTCCAGTATTCTTGCCTGGAAAATCCCATGGACAGAGGAGCCTGGCAGCTACAGTCCACAGGAGTAGAAAAGAGGTGGACGTGACTGAAGCGACTGAGTATGCATAAGAGTCACCATAAAGTCCACTCATTTGGAGCGATCCCTCCAAGTCTGCTTCCTTGACTTTGATGCCATTTGTAAAACCAGCAATCTCATTTTTTAATTGTGCCCCACCTTCCTCCCCTCCCCCTCTCCCCAGTGCTATAATCTTAACTTCAGACGGTCCCTCTGACTGAGCCCTGCCTGCTTTAGAATGCAGGGCCCACCCCTCCCTTCCTGGTCACTGTCCTCTCTCTAGATGTCCCTTCCCCTGTGCTCCTAAATCATTCATCTGCTGCTATCACTGCCTGTCCCATCTCCCCCACTCTTCCTGGGAAGGGAGCAGAGTCTACATCTCAGTTCCTTCTCCCCAGACGCCAGGTCCCACAGAGCTGACTGTATCCCTCCCAAAGGTAGGTCACCAGGGGTTTTGATTGGTCCGATTGCCCAAGTTCCTTTCAGTTTTTTTGTGAACACCAGGACTGCTGTAAGGTATGAAGCCCATGACTGTTAACAACAGTAGTAGTAATAGTGGTAGTGATATTGTATGAGTACGGTTTAACTTTCATCTTCACAGCATTTTTACAGCTAGTTGTATTTGTATTACGATTTTTCCACAGCATCAGAGTAACTGCTGAGACCCAGGAGAGTTTTCAGCATCTGTGTAACTTGGAAATTTGACTGCCATTTTACTGTTTTTCTCCTCTGATTCATAGACACCATCTGAACCATTTTAAATATCCTTATTTTTAACTGGAAAGTCAGATCGAGGTTTCCACATGTTATACAAGATCCCCGTCATTTTCTTCGATAATAATTCATCTATCCATGTTTGAAATATTGTGCTCAATAATTCATTAGACAAGGGATCTTTCTCCTAACATAAAAATTCTCATCAATCATTACCAAAAAGTGGCCAATAACCACTTTAAAAATGGGCAAAGAACATGTGTAGATAGTATATAGGAGGAAAAATGTTTTAGCATAGAAAAGTTGAACAATTTTACTTCCGGTTGGAGGAAGTTCACTTTTGTTTTCAAGCTCTGTTTGCATCTGCTTGATATCAAGGATCTGCCTCTGGTCTCTTGAAAGCAAATGTGGGGCCTTGAAAACAGCCCAGGTTGTACTCGTGTGAAGCAGACCCTTCTGTAGTCCTCACATAGAAAAGTGAGATGCTTTTCCATTCCTTTGTGTATGTAGCTGATATTTCAATTTGGCTCATCAAATACCCAGGGCCTTCCCTGGTGGCTCAGTGGTAAAGAACCCGCTTGCAGTGCAGGAGACACAGGTTCTATCCTTGGGTCAGGAAGATGCCCTGGAGGAGGTCATGGCAATCCACTCCAGTATTCTTGCCTGGAAAAATCCCATGGACAAGAGGAGCCTGGCAGTCCATAAGGTCACAAAGAGCCAGACACAACTTAGGGACTAAACAACAATATAAAATGCATGCTCTAGCTCCCTTCTAGTGAGTCTTATGTGAAAGAAACTAGAAAGCTTAAAAGAAAGTGAGGAGATGGGCAGGGACCAAGGAAAGGAATATTTTCAATCCTCTCATGCAGCTAGAGAACCTGATTCTGCCCAAAAAGTTGCATCTGTGATAACTTGAAATGATGATGTGAGCAAGGGAAGGCAATGGCTGTGTGCCAGGAAGTGTTTTGTTTTTCTGGGAAACTATAGAGCTTGTGGTGCCTGGTCTTGTGGTCCTAACTGCTGAGCGGTGGGTGGTGGCGACACAAAGATGCTGGAAGTGTTGTCTCAGATGTGGACAGTTGTCTTCCAGCTGATGCTCCTGACTGTGGGGTATCCTGACCCTTCCTTGATGACTGCAGACATTCTTCACGTTGTCTAACACCTGTAATAAATCTTTCATGTCTTAAACTGGCTGGAGTGCAGTCAACTGATACATTTCAAAAGTAAAATTGTGTTTTGGGAACTAGATGGTAGAGGTGGAGGATGGAGCAGAGAACACAGGCATATATTAATAAATAAATAAACCAATCAATCAAAATCAAGAGGAGTTCTGTAAAAAGATTCCATTAGATTTTCAGTTCAAACTATTTGACTGCTGAAACATACTGTAAATTAAAGCTAAATTTGCTTTTGGGTCTCCTCATTGGAATATCATAAAATGTTACTTTTTAGACACGTATTTATTTAGTGAAATAACATATATCAATTAAGTGCTTCATCAAATTAACCTGCAATTACAGAATTCAGGCATACTTTGATGTTGATGATATGTATGTCCTTGAAATGTATATACCCAAGTAACAGCTTGAAGTGTATATACCCAAGTAACAGCTTCTTATTTTCAAAATAAGATGGTCCTTACCCAAGTAACAGCTTCTTATTTTCCTTGAAATGTATATACCCAAATAACAGCTTCTTATTTTCAAAAAACCTTAATGGGAATCCTTTAAAAAATGTAAAAAAAGATTCAGAGATGAATAGGATGCAGTTTCTCAGGCTCAAAGAAATTTGATCCAGTTGGATAAACAGGCTAGAAAACCAATCATAACAATGCATCATGAATTCCCCAGTGGCAGGTTGCATGGAGTGTGCTGGGAACACAGAAGAATGCAAGAAACTGGTTGACAGACTCAGGATTTCTTTTCAACCATTCTGTAGTGAGGCAAGAAGCATACCCTGAAAAGAAGTGTTAAAACCTATGGATGCCCATCACTTCAGCTTGGGTGTCTGAGCCTTAAAGCAGAGTTAGTGTTCCTCTGGAGTGTTCCTCCTTACAGTTTTGCACATGGAAGCCTAAGCATTCTCTGTAAGTGAAACCAGGAGACAGAGAGGCTATGAAGCCAGCCTTGACTGTGCTTCAGCCAAGAATATTCATTCCCACTTCTTTGGGTAAAGATTTGGTCAAGTTTCCCTTTGAGGCAAGCTTTGGCAGAGCTGATTAACTAGCTTCATTTTAAGAAGGTAACTTGCTCACTGTAAGCAAATCAGAGCAACTGACTTTTGAGTCTGATCTTGATGACTGTATATACTTTCAGCTCACTGAAATCTTATCAAATTGGAAAGAAAAGAAAAAAGCTAGTAATACGGTCTGGGAGGTTTTCTCTACTGACAAACCAAACATACAGCGATCCCTGATATTTTTGTTCTTTATGTTTGAACTGTGCAAAAAAGAGATTACCGATTTCTCTTTTGGGAGAAGTTTTATGGTAAAAAAAAAAAAATCTTTCCATAAAAGGAATAGCACCACGGATCAAAATGGCCCCACGCAGGATTCACACAGTGACATAATTGTTCAGGATGCTGAAACACAGGTGCTTGGCCACGAGGGTGGTTTAAGAATTGGGATTTGAGGGCAATGTACTCCAAACTTTTGTTTATAGGATCATTTCACATGTCATGATGGACAAGGAACCAACCCCAGGCATTCTGGAAGCTTCTACAAGCATCCTATATTCCAGTCACCTCACAAGATTATTGAATCAAAATAGGGAAATAATGACCTTGCAGCAAGAAAAAATATTTCTCAGCAAAATCTTAAGAAAAAATGAATATCTGTTTTGAAAATGGAAATGTAACTCAAAGATCTCTTTTAAAGGAAAAAAATATATATTTTTTTCTTCCTAGTTACAAGGCTGGTTACTCATATTATATTCTGAGAGCCCATATTGTGAGTCAAGAAAAGAATTTTCCAGGATAAAGAAGTGATGGCCTCAAGGGACTTCTCCCCTCTGGGTAAATTCCTATAAAATAATTCTCTCAAACCCTCTGGCAAGTCTGGTGCCAGAAGGCATAATGGCTGCTCCCTCCGGCTGCATGTCCACTCAATGTGAGGCGGAGTTAAAGGACGGTGTCACTTTATGAACCCTTCTCTTCACTGACTACAATGATGCGGCCTTGACTATGCGGAGCTTGGGGCTTCCCTGGTGGCTCAGATGGTAAAGAATCTGCCTGTAATGCAGGAGATCCAGGTTAGATCCCTGGGTTGGGAAGATCACCTGAAGAAGGGAATGCACTCCAGTATTCTTGCCTGGAAAATTCCATGGACTGAGGAGCCTGGCAGGCTATACACTCCATGGGGTCACAAAAGTTCAGACACGACTGAGAGACTAACACTTTGACTTTCATTTTCATGGGGATCTTAACCTGCTACTTGACTGCAAAATGTTCCTTAGATTGAGGACAAGGTGCCTGATCACTGGTCATGTGAGTAAGACTGGTTTTACTGGACTTCCCTGATGATCTGGTAGTTGGGAGTCCATATGCCAGTGCAGGGAACGCAGGTTCTGTTCCTACTCTGGGAAGACCCCACGTGTCATGCAGCAACTGAGCCCATGAGCCACAGCTATGAGCCCTAATGCTGCAACTACAGGGAACTGAAACAGCCCGGGGCTCCCCCATCTCATGAACCTGGGGGACAACTGCATTGTGGGTGTTGAGGAAGCCCCCTGGAAGTATGGGAGGCTGGGGTCAGTGATGTGAAGACAATGCGAAGGGGGTCACTCCGGTCCTGCACACACTGCATGCTCGCTGGTGGCAGCGCCCTGCTGGATGGGAGTCAGTGGTGCAGGTGACCAACCAGCGCACTGACACGGGGGCCCTGTGCCAGGAGGGACACAGCCCCACACAGAGGCCTTGTTACCTGGAGTGGAGTGAGTGGGAGTGGACACCTAGGCTGGAGGTGCCCCAGTTTCTCTCTAGTTGCCTCACATGAGCCCGTTGTACTGGGCCGCAGTTGGCCCTGTCTGTGTATATTGCCTCTGGTCTTGCCTTGGGTGTTGTTTCTAGACTTTAATCCCCTGAGGCATGAAGGCCCAGATGACCAGACTCCCATTATCTGTGAGAATTTATGTAACTTGTGCTGTGTGTGTGTGTGTGTGTGTGTGTGTGAGCGTGTGCAGAACACACAGGCTGCTTGGCAGGGGCAGGTGAGGTTGTTTAGTTGCTAAGTTGTGTCTGATTATGCCACCCCATGGACTGCAGCATGCCAGGTCTCTCTGTCCCTCACCATGTCTCGGAGTTTGCCCAAGTTAAAGTTGAACCCTTGACAATCTGGATGTAGTGGGCTGATGTGTAGTTTCCTTTTGTTGCCCCGTCAGTACCCTGGACCTTGATCCTCAAAGTTCAGTCCTTACCTGCTTGTTAGAGAAACGTAGACTCTTGGGCCGTAAACCTAAAGGATTAGACTCAGAGTTCACAGTTTAACAAGATCCCCAGGTGATGTGTATGCATATTAAACTCCAGAAGCACTGCTTTTGAGATCCTCAAAAGTGAAATAAAAGAAAACAAACGAAAACTGAAGGGCATTTATTTTTCCTGTTTAAAATCATTTCCCCAACATCCTTCTTCTTCTGAGCATGTTCTAACAAGCTTTCTCTAAGTTCTTTGAACATAGTAGTAACATTTGTATAATCACCTTGCTACAAAGTGGAGCACACATCTTCTAATTACTTGTATAATGGGAAATCCTTCCTTTTTCATCTTATCTTTTCTTTCAAGATACAGCTCCTTTCGTCTTTCAAGATGAGAGTCTTCTTGCCTTGAAGCCTGGACCACTTCAGCTGCATCAGATATCTCATTTCTGCTTCCCGTGAATGTGGTTGAGTTAAATATCTTATATGCTTGATTAGTATGCTTTTCAAAAGGATGTTTGTAAAAATTTCCCAGCGTCTTCCTGATATTAGTTGCAGGCTGAGTGCTGTTAATGCTTGGCTTCTGTGTGGCTTCAGGAAAGTCATTCTAGAGAGAAAGTGATCCTGTTTCTGCCTTGGCAGAACACAGCAGAGTGGGTTCATCCAGGAGCTAAAGCATGGGAACTAAGTGTATGACTCTACCATGTCATGAGTTGGCAGTGTGACTGTCCAAGCAGCTGGGCATCCTCACGGATGGGCAAAGCATGGTGGCAGGGGCTAAGAACATGACTTTAACAAGTGCTGGTAACTGTGCTTTGCATAAATGATCTTTCATTCTCATCACCCCTATGATATAAGCTGTCACTTACTCATTTTATAAAGAGATAAGTTGAAAGCTTGTCCAAGGTCATTTCATCAATAAGCAAAGTGAAACTTCTGATCCAGGAGTACCTGACTCTAGGGACATGTTATTAACCTCTGTGCTAGAACCAGCTGTCAGAAACTGGGGGTTCAGACCATTCACTTCAAGGAGGTTAGTGGTAGTAGACAGCCCTGCCACAAGAGGAGCCCTTGAGTGGGCAGATTCAAGGGTAAGATGGGAGGGCGGGCATATGCAGTATGTTATCAGAACAGAAGTGTAGTAAAAGGAAGAGGGAAGAGATGGAGGTCCAGGAGAAAGGCAGGTGTCCAATTCCCCAAACTGGGGTGCCCAGGTGTGCAACTTGAACTAGAGCCATCGAAGATGGGTGAGGATGGCCGGAAATATCTGATCATCGGTCAGGCTTGGTCCTGCCTGGGTGAAGTTCAGCCTATGGATGAGAAGTGACTCTGTGACCAGCCCAGTCCTTGGAAGGTACTCATGTTTGGACACGTTTGGGGGGTGGAGCACATTTGGGAGGGATGGAAGAGAGAGGTTCATGTTGCCTGAACAGAAAAAAAAGAGCTTGTCTGCCTTGTTCCTTCCATTTCTTCAAATACATAGTCATAATAACAAGAATGGTTATCAGAAAATAGCCACAGATTTATGGAGAAGGAGAGGATGGGGTAGGCAAGAGATCCTTTAAAAGAATTATTTTTACTTAGTTTTGGTTGTACTGGGTTTTCACTGCTCTGCATGGGTTTTTCTCTAGTTGCAGTCAACTGGGGGTGCGGTGAACTCTCTTGCTGTGTGAGTTTCTCATTGCAGTGGCTTCTCCAGTTGAGAAGCACAGGCTCTAGGCACTCAGGCTTCAGTCTTTGGGCAGCATGGGCTTAGTTGCTCCTTGGCATGTGGAATCTTCCCAGACCAGGGATCGAACTGGTGTCCCCTGCATTGGCAGACAGATTCTTGCCCACTGTGCCACCAGGGATGTCCAAGTTTTTTTAAAGGGTGAAGGGTAAGTGCTAGGGTGAAGGTACAACTTACTAAACTCCCACGTGGAGACCTGGGGGCACGTGTTTCACCTGCACAGAAGCAAGTGGATAAACAGGCTTCCGGGCACAAGGCAGGAACCTGCTCATGACCCATACATGCAGCTCCCATTCAATTCACCAAATTCCCTTCTATAGGACCTAAATGTGTTATCCGTGGTGATGTGGTTCAGCAGCTAACGTAATGGATGAGGGTGAAAGAACAGTTCATGAATAGAGACCATGCGCTGAGGTACCTGGGTCTGTGACTAAGCAGAGTGACTGATTCTTGTAGCAGCTGATGCTGAAGATGACTGTATAATAAGTGAACACCCCAGGGCATAGGGAAACTGAGAATGTACTTAACTTGCCCAAGTTGTCAAAGTCTTGAATGAGATATTTTGATACATAATGGATGGTGTTTGCTCACCCAGCAACTGTCATCAATTAACAAGAAGAGATGGATAGAGGGAATTATGTTGCTCTTAATTTTGTCTGAATATTTAAGCACAAATAATGGAGATGAAGATTTATAAGAGATATTTTGACATTCTGAGAGAGGCAGCCACGTTAAAATTGTTGGAGCCTGTTCAGTTATGGATTGCTTGAAAAGTGAGAAA
Organism: Bos grunniens; assembly: GCF_055505025.1. Taxonomy (NCBI): domain Eukaryota; kingdom Metazoa; phylum Chordata; class Mammalia; order Artiodactyla; family Bovidae; genus Bos; species Bos grunniens. The sequence continues at coordinate 59,712,353 of NC_141178.1, read as the reverse complement.
GTCCACAATAGCTGTAGAGACCTGAGACTCAGAAATTCAACTTTTTAGATGTTTTAGAAAAATTTTCCTGCCAGATAGATTTTTTTTTCTCTTAAAATCCATTTAGAAAATAGGTTTATTCAATTACTAAATTTGAAAAGTGAAAGACTTTTGAAAACAACTGATTAGGGAAAAAATACTTTCCCCACACTGTTAAAACATATCAGTATCAATTATACAATAAAAATTTTGCCCAAATAAGAGCTGCCCAGATGAACTGAACTGTCCAGATCAGTTTACCCAAATTCTAGCAGAGAAAGTCGGTGAACACTGCTTGCTGCTAAGTCGCTTCAGTCGTGTCCGACTCTGTGCGACCCCATAGACGGCAGCCCACCAGGCTCCCTGTCCCTGGGATTCTCCAGGCAAGAACACTGGAGTGGGTTGCCGTTTCCTTCTCCAATGCATGAAAGTGAAAAGTGAAAGTGAAGTCACTCAGTGTCCGACCCTCAGTGACCCCATGGACTGCAGCCTTCCAGGCTCCTCCGTCCATGGGTTTTCCAGGCAAGCTTGATGGATGGCTATTTGGAATGGGACATTTCTTTGCCTTCTTTTAAAATTAGTTATATTTATTCAAAGATATTTCTGGAATTATGCAAAGCTATTTGTGTACGTTTAGATAGATGACAATAGCCAGTTTGCACTCTGAAAGTAAAGTAAGATTTTAAAAGGTCAATACATTCACATGCAAATAACTCCTTTCAGGTAAAGCCTGTGAAAGGACAGACTAAAAGGAAGACAAAGACAGTTGAACTAATGTTATCTACACTTGTTCGGTCATTCATTCAGCTATCAAACCTCCAGTAGAGTAGTCTTCTTGGCAAAGAGGCAGTGGGGTGTAATGGAACATCACAGACCTGCATTCTGCTTTCTCACTGCTCTTCATCGGCCAAGGCCTGACTTGGAGGGGATTACAGTCTTTGAGCCTTACTTTCTTCATTTGTAAGTTGGGTAATTACATCTGTAACCCTGTCTCAGCAAGCTCTTGTACCAAATGAAGAAGCTTTGTGAAATCATCTCACTCCCTTTGTTAAAAGAGCACATATATATGTACCGCATTGAGCACTGCAGGTGGTTTATCGGAATTCTCACAAGCCAAGCCCTAGTTAGCAGGTGGAGAATACCAGCTACACAGGACTTTGAAGGCACGGAGCTAGTAGGTGGAGAAACTGCTATTTGGACCCTAGTGGCAGGGATCTTGAATGGTCTTTCTTTCTTTCAATTTTTACAATGTGCATAGTAAAAAAATACATTTTAGGTTGTGACTTAGTACAGATAGCCATGATAAATACAGATATATATCTAATATATCTCTCTCTATATATGCATGTGTATCTACATGTATCTATATATGTATTCATGTAAATTAGAAATGAAAATTTCATGAAATGATGGTCACATTTACTTTGTGTGATGCAAACCGTATACACACATGTGCATGGACTAGGATATATTGTGTGTGTGTGTTGTTAGTTGCTCAGTTGTGTCCAACTCTTTGGGACCCCATGAACTGTAGCCCTCCAGGTTTCTCTGTCCATAGGATTTCCCAGGCAAGAATACTGAAGTGGGTTGCCATTCCCTTCTCCAGGGGATCTTCCCAACCCAGGTATCAAATCTGAGTCTCCTGCATTGCAGATGCATTCTTTACTGTCTGAGCCACCAGTTCAGTTCAGTTCAGTTCAGTCACTCAGTTGTGTCCAACTCTTTGTGACCCCATGAATCGCAGGATTCCAGGCCTTCCTATCCATCACTAACTCCTGGAGTTCACTCAGACTCATGTCCATCGAGTCAGTGATGCCATCCAGCCATCTCATTCTCTGTTATCCCCTTCTCCTCCTGCCCTCAATCCCTCCCAGCATCAGAGTCTTTTCCAATGAGTCAACTCTTCGCATCAGGTGGCCAAAGTACTGGAGTTTCAGCTTTAGCATCATTCCCTCCAAAGAAATCCCAGGGCTGATCTCCAGAATGGACTGGTTGGATCTCCTTGCAGTCCAAGGGACTCTCAAGAGTTCTCCAACACCATAGTTCAAAAGCATCAATTCTTCGGTGCTCAGCTTTCTTCACAGTCCAACTCTCACATCCATACATGACCACTGGAAAAACCATAGCCTTGACTAGAGGGACCTTTGATGGCAAAGTAATGTCTCTGCTTTTGAATATGCTATCTAGGTTGGTCATAACCTTCCTTCCAAGGAGTAAGTGTCTTTTAATTTCATGGCTGCAATCACCATCTGCAGTGATTTTGGAGCCCCAAAAAATAAAGTCTGACACTGTTTCCACCGTTTCCCCACCTATTTGCCATGAAGTGATGGGATCAGATGCCATGATCTTCATTTTCTGAATGTTGAGCTTTAAGCCAACTTTTTCACTCTCCACTTTCACTTTCATCAAGAGGCTTTTTAGTTCCTCTTCACTTTCTGCCATAAGGGTGGTGTCATCTGCATATCTGAGGCTATTGATATTTCTCCTGGCAATCTTGATTCCAGCTTGTGCTTCTTCCAGCCCAGCATACTGATGATGTACTCATGTACTCATGATGTATTCTGCATATAAGTTAAATAAGCAGGGTGACAATATACAGCCTTGACGTACTCCTTTTCCTATTTGGAACCAGTCTGTTGTTCTATGTCCAGTTCTAACTGTTGCTTCCTGACCTGCATATAAGTTTCTCAAGTGGTAGGTCAGGTGCTCTGGTATTCCCATCTCTTTCAGAATTTTCCACAGTTTATTGTGATCCACACAGTCAAAGGCTTTGGCATAGTCAATAAAACAGAAATAGATGTTTTTCTGGAACTCTCTTGCTTTTTTGATGATCCAGCGGATGTTGGCAATTTGATCTCTGGTTCCTCTGCCTTTTCTAAAACCAGGGAAGCCCCATTATAAATATACATGGAATAGAATATATCCTTTTTTATGATGATAATGAAGTACTTAATTGATTATGCAAATCAATTATGATGCACAATTTGAAAAACACTAATCTAAATCTCATGCTCTCTCTTACATTATAATGCTTCTGTATTTGATAAAAGTTGTTACATAGTAGCTAGCAATAAATATTTGTTCAGTATTTTGTGAATAATGAGTAGGAATAATGAAATTTGCAAATCTTCCAAAAACCTTATCTGAACCAACAGCTTCAGTCTTTCTCTACCTGTAATGTTAACTGTTCTGCTTCAGTTGAGAACAAGCAGCACTGTCTAATGACAGCATGACTTTCTGTGGCCGCCATGTGTAAACGAGCTGGTGAAGGGAAGCCAAGGGCAATTGAGTTGTCAAAGAACGGGAGTGAAGCCACAGCTGAGGTTTGCCATGGATCCCACTATGCTCACAGCATCAGCTTTAGATTTTTGGGGGACTCTTTTGCAAGCTTAGAGTCAAGGTGAAGGAAATGTGCTGGTTGAGCCAGACAAGGGATCTGGGCACACTCTTCTTGGATATCTCTCTGATGCCAGGCCTGCTGGGCAGGGCTACTCATGCACTTACTGCCTGTTGTCTGCTCATTCCCACCTGTCTTAAGAGATGGGAAGCCTCCTCAAAGAAGAGATTGGATATACATCTTTTTTTTTTGGTCTAGATTTTTCTCTCAACATGCTCAAGAGTTTGCTTTTACTGCAAACAAATCACAGTATGATTACATACTTATTTTAGAGTTGGGGCATAATTATTGGATGTGCCTGGAGTCGGTAGATAATTTGTTTGGGATTGGAAGATGTTCCTTCCTTCCTTCAGACAGAACAATCTAAAATTTCTAAATATTCATTGGCCCATCCCTTACAGATTGGAGATAAATGACTTACCCATCAAGGATTTCCTCTGGTTAACTACTGGTCTAAGGCTTTCTGTAAACGTGTGCCTTTAAAATAAAGTCCATAAGCTTTCTGTAAACGTGTGCCTTTAAAATAAAGTCCATAAGTTTTAGTTTTCTTTCTCATAGGAGCAAAGTGTTATGTGTTTAAGCATTTTGAGCAAGTGGGTAGTATGTGGGGTAGTATGTTTAATATAAAAGTCATGCTTCTAAGAACAGTCTAAAAGCCTATGCCGGGCATGTTATCAGAAAATTTGCTACTTAATAATAACTGGAATAATTCACTTCCATAGGTCTTCATGATTTTTGTTCCCTGATATTAAATGGATTGCAGTTTTTCCTTTTAGTGGGTAAATCCAGTGTGTTTTAACAAATTAATTGTGTTTCTTTAATTAGAGATGAAGGCTTTACAATGGTAGTTATATGAAGAAATGAGAAAGCCTATTAAATCCTTTCAGCTAAAGTTTAAACAATTCGAGCTCCTAAAATAGTTTTAAACAATACTCCTGGGTTTCTCCTGTGTGTTACAGTTATAAGTGGCCTTAAACACAGAAGAAAAGATGAAGCTAGACATTTCTGAGAACTACGGTGTTTAAATCCTGGAGCTGAACTTACCATGAGAACATTTTATTTAGAGATCTTTAACACTAGATTCTCATGTCAATTCCTGAAAAGATATCCAGAGAATCTGCTAGAAAAAGGTCAGATTTATCTAATGTCTAAAGAAATTTGGTGACATTGGATGGTGAGTAGGTAGAGAGAGAAAGGAGAAGAAGAAGATAAACAAGAGAACTTCTGGAATTCCTTCCACGCTTCTTAATCTCTGTCAAGGCATCTTAAATTTTACCTTTAAGGTGATGATGTCCATCGTCCATTGTTACCCAACCAAATTATATTTTGAGCACCTACTCCAATGAAGGTGTTCAATTAAGTTAAAGAGAAATCAGAAAAATAACATGTTTTCTCAAGTACTTTAATGGATTATGATGTAATTAGAAACAGAAAATTTAAAAAAAAATCTGAATAAATAATAATCCAAAACTGGATGGTAACAGGCACAGACACTTCACAGGAAACTGTAGAAAAGTGAAGACTCAATCTTAGAATGAAAGAATAATGTCTAGTGTAGAGGGCACACGTAATGGTATTATTTGTATTAAGAAGTAGCGGCTGATTTTGCTTGTTTAATATATAATCGGGTCTTCCTTGGTGGTTCAGATGGTAAAGAACCTGCCTGCAATGTGGGAGACCTGGGTTCCATCCCTGGGTCGAGAAGATCCCCTGCAGGAGGGAATGGCGACCCACTCTGTTCTCAACCTCAGAGTTGGACACGACTGAGCAACTGAACACATGCTGCAGCCAAGAATTCACATGCTGCAGCTTAGACTGGTGTGGCTAAACAATAAATATTAACTAATAGTAATAAGAATATTTCACCCATTCCTGTGACTGTTTTTGAAATCGACCTCTCATGCTCTCTACCCCCAGCCCTCTCACTTCCTTCTTCCCTTTAAGGCTCAAAGACACCCCGTTTTGTCCATGAAGCTGCTCTTCATACTGCAGGCGGAATATACTGATTCCTCATTTTTCTAAACAGATTTATTTAAAGTCGCTGGTACTAAAATTACCATAACATTTTAACAATGTAATTGCCCTAAAAGGATTATTGGCTCTTGTGTTTGCGATCTATCTGAGAACCGGGCCCCTTCGCCCAGCAATATTTGGCATAATCTGGGGCTTGTATAGAGCATTTAGACTCCCCAGGTGGCTCAGTGGTAAAGAATCTGCCTGCAGTGCAGAAGACTTGGGTTCTATCCCCGGGTCAGGAAGATTCTCTGGAGTAGGAAGTGGCAAACCACTCCAGTATTCTTTTCTGGGAAATCCCATGGACAGAGGAGCCTGGAGGGGCTACAGTCGAGGGGATGACAAAGGATTTGGACACGACTTAGGGACTAAAAAATAACAGCAGCAAGACAGTGTTCAGTAACTGTTTCATTGGCTGATGGATTATATAAAATGTGAGGTAGCATCTGCAGCTCTTTAAAATGATCATGATATTTTAGCAACCGTTCAGTTAGTTGTGATAGATAGGCACTTTGACTTAAGATGTTGTGTTTGCTGTTTAAGAACCTGGAACATATTTAGTCTGGATTTTAAAACAAACACTTTTAATTACATGTATGCCTGTGAAGGTACATTTGCCTTGTGAAGTCCTTAAGAACAGGGCCATCTATTTATATATTTTCATCCCATAAACCTTGTCAGCTGTAGATCAGGATGCCTTCAATTTGGCTGATGGGTCCACTCCAGTGGTCTGATGGAGTTTTTATAGTTTCATTATTGGAAGCAGGTCTATTTGTGAAACAAAGGCGTTGTCACTAATTTAGATTTTGGGGGGACGGAGTTTTAGGCTTAGTTGGTAATGTATAAATATTATCTTAGGTTTATTTTTATTGTCTGGGTAAGCTGTGAAATAAAGCTGATGTTTTGGGAATGTGAACAATGGAAGGACATTGTAACCTGAGCCACCACAAGCATGAAATGTGATCTAAGGTGACAGTGATTTTGATCTACCTCTTATGTTCTGCAAAGTGATTTGATTTTGAGTGGTCTAGGAGTCTGGAATGGAGAAGGCAATGGCACCCCACTCCAGTACTCTTGCCTGGAAAACCCCATGGATGGAGGAGCGTGATAGGCTGCAGTCCATGGGGTCACTAAATTGGACATGACTGCGCAACTTCACTTTCACTTTTCACTTTCATGCATTGGAGAAGGAAATGGCAACCCACTCCAGTGTTCTTGCCTGGAGAATCCCAGGGACAGGGGAGCCTGGTGGGCTGCTGTCTATGGGGTCGCACAGAGTTGGACACAACTGAAGCGACTTAGCAGCAGCAGGAGTCTGGAATATGCATTCCTCACTTGCTTTGAAAACAGGACTGAAATTCCCGAGGAAAAGCCAGACTTCCCCTGGGAGCCCTCCTAAACCACCTCTGTAACTTAGCAAAGTTCCCCAGTGGCTCAGCTGATTCACTTTATTAGCAGAAACTAACACAACCTCGTAAAGCAATTATACTCCAATAATAAAATAAAATTTAAAAAGATAATGTAAAGCAGGCTTAAAATAATTTTTCTCTTTTTTTTGGGTTGAGAACCTCAAATATCCTCAGTGATGGTCTTTGCTTATTAGTTTCTAAAGGAGAGAGTTTAGGAAAAGATAGGAAATGGGTAGTGAGATGCTGACCAGGGGAAGAAGGCCAACACTTCGCATGTGCCTCTGGGTTAGAAGTTGTCGCACGTTTAGAGAGAATCATCGCATAGAAGGAGAAGCCGCTATATTCCACACAACCAAATGCTATCTTGGAAAATAACCCCAAGCACTTTCCCAAAGTCAAGGGCAAGACAATTTGATAGGTGCCAGCATTAAATATATTCACGAGTATCATTAAAGTGGATTCTAGGCATCTTTAAATCCAAACATCTATTTTTCAGCGTATGTCCCAGTGAATGTGGAACAGATATATAAGAAAATCAATTTACATCTGTTTCATTTTATATCTTACAGCTTCAATTAACATCTGTTTTCATTAGAAGAGACAAGCTTTATTTGAAAAAAAAAAAATTCTGATCATAAAATAACCAAACAAAGCACCCCATCCGATTGCTTAAAATCCCGTAAGTAGGAGTTTGGAGAAGTTGGCTAGACCAGCTTCAAGCATGAGCAGAGAACACTGAAAGGGAGGCATTTCTCCTCGATTTTTAAAGACCTGGAAGGAAGAGATCTAATACCCTCTTTTTTTCTTTTAATTATGAGGAACATCCTGTTTTATGCTGAAGCTCATGATTCAGATTTAATATTCATGCTTTACGGAGTCTCTAGACTCTTCAATGACAAACTGAATTATTTCCAGAATATCAAAAGCAGGAGGTATGACTTTGGCAAGTCCTGGATGTGGTGATGCAGGATGGAGGGGCTTTGCCTATTGTTGTGAAACTTCTGTTCTGAAGAGGTGGGAGGCAGGAGACTGCTTATCCCTTCCTCATTCTTCTCAACCAGTGTACTTGGCTAGAACCATAGTCTTTCCTAGAGCACTGACATCTAGACTTTGGAAGAATCTCTGAAACATGCGATGGCAGGTCAACACATGACCAGTGGTGGGCAAGAAGTAAAACTACAAATTCTTCAGGCTTTGGTACTTTGCTCCTATCTTGTTTATTCTATAATTCCATAATTATGAAGCTGTGGCATAAATATGAAGCTGTGCCCAAAGAGGGGACTATAACCAGATGAATGACATAAACCAGGAAAATTAAAGCCACTGTATCTGTGAACCAAGACTTTTGACCTTTGTGGAGTCCTAGCTGTGATTGACTCTGCAGGACAGGGCTGTAGGGGGAAGGGACAAGGGTTGGGACTTCTGGTGGCCTTGGGTTCTCGTTCCTCGTTTCTCTAACCTACTGAAAAGGGAGGAGGGACATTCCAGGCGCACTGGTCCACGTAACAGTAGTTACGAGCACTAGTGTACAAACACTTGGTTTCTTAAGTACAAGAGCTCTGATGTATGTATTTTAAAAGGTTTGGGTTTGAGAAGAAAACATTGCACAGAGGTACATAGCTTCTTTTTCTTAAGAATGACCAGAGCTTAGCTTGACCAGGGACTGAGGATCTCTGTCTCCTTGGTAAGAAGAATGTCTCGTGTCTAGTCCTGGAATGTAATGTGACACTTTCTCATTTAAGTCACAGTTAAATCACCAGGTCAAAGAATGTAAAATATATGACAAAGTGAAAGTCTTAAATTCTGTCTTGAACCACCCCTAACCCTGCCCCAACAAACCATGCTGAATTCTATCCAATTTAATTATCTAGAGGATTATATATATACGGGCTTCCCTCATAGCTCAGTTGGTAAAGAATCTGTCTGCAATGCAAAGGACTCCAGTTCGATTCCTGGGTCAGGAATACCCGCTGGAGAAGGGATAGGCTACACATTCCAGTATTCTTGGGCTTCCCTGGTGGTTCAGCTGATAAAGAATCCACCTGCAATGCGGGAGACCTGGTTCAGTCTCTGAGTTGGGAAGATCCCCTGGAGAAGGGAAAGGCTTCCCACTCCAGCATTCTGGCCTGGAGAATTCCACAGACTGTATAGTCCATGATGTCGCAAAGAGTTGGGCACGACTAAGCTACTTTCACTTTCAGAAGATTATAATTTATAGTGTCTTTGAAATAATGAAATTTTTTTCTTTATTTCTTTTCGCAATCAAAACCCAAACCAGGAAAATTAAAATTATGTGCAGCTGCATTAAAGTTGGTGAGTTAGTTCTCAAAGCTGATACATAGCCTTGGCTTTGACCTAGAAAAGAGTCCTTAGCAGTGAATGGGCTTTCCTGCTCAGAGATTTTTCTTTCCTATTATTAACACTTAAATTCTTGAGAATGCAGGTAATGTTGGTGACACAAGTACAAATAAGATGAATACTCCTGTGGCTTAACTAGATGGCAGTCAAAAGAAACTGGTCAGGAATCTATTTAACTTTTGTCCCCCCTAAGACAGAGCCCTATTTAGTTTTTGCTGAGAAAAAGTTCATAATTAAATTAGTTGAATAATAGGCTGTGTCCCTTGTCTTGGATCTCAGTTATGTTCAGTTCAGTCACTCAGTCGTGTCCGACTCTTTGCCACCCAATGAATTGCAGCACGCCAGGGCTCCCTGTCCATCACCAACTCCCAGAGTTCACTCAGCCTCATGTCCATCGAGTCGGTGATGCCATCCAGCCATCTCATTCTCTGTCGTCCCCTTCTCCTCCTGCCCCCAAGCCCTCCCAGCATCAGGGTCTTTTCCAATGAGTCAACTCTTCACATGAGGTAGACAAAGTATTGGGGTTTCAGCTTCAGCATCAGTCCTTCCAAAGAACACCCAGGATTGATCTCCTTCAGAATGGCCTGGTTGGATCTCCTTGCAGTCCAAGGGACTCTCAAGAGTCTTCTCCAACGCCACAGTTCAAAAGCATCAATTCTTCGGCACTGAGCTTTCTTCACAGTCCAACTCTCAGATCCATACATGACCATTGGAAAAACCATAGCCTTGACTAGATGGACCTTTGTTGGCAAAGTAATGTCTCTGTTTTCAATATGCTATCTAGGTTGGTCATAACTTTCCTTCCAAGGAGTAAACGTCTTTTAATTTCATGACTGCAATCACCATCTGCAGTGATTTTGGAGCCCCCAGAAATAAAGTCTGACACTGTTTCCACTGTTTCCCCATCTATTTGCCGTGAAGTGATGGGATCAGATGCCATGATCTTTGTTTTCTGAATGTTGAGCTTTAAGCCAACTTTTTCACTCTCCACTTTCACTTTCATCAAGAGGCTTTTTAGTTCCTCTTCACTTTCTGCCATAAGGGTGGTGTCATCTGCATATCTGAGGTTATTGATATTTCTCCTGGCAATCTTGATTCTAGCTTGTGCTTCTTCCAGCCCAGTGTTTCTCATGATGTACTCTGCATATAAGTTAAATAAGCAGGGTGACAATATGCAGCCTTGACATACTCCTTTTCCTATTTGGAACCAGTTTGTTGTTCCATGTCCAGTTGTAACTGTTGCTTCCTGACCTACATATAGGTTTCTCAAGAGGCAGGTCAGGTGGTCTGGTATCCCCATCTCTTGAAGAATTTTCCACAGTTTATTGTGATCCACACAGTCAAAGGCTTTGGCATAGGCAAGAAAGCAGAAATAGATGTTTTTCTGGAACCCTCTTGCTTTTTTGGTGATCCAGCAGATGTTGGCAATCTGATCTCTGGTTCCTCTGCCTTTTCTAAAACCAGCTTGAACATCTGGAAGTTCGCGGTTCACATATTGCTGAAGCCCGGCTTGGAGAATTTAAACATTACTTTACTAGCGTGTGAGATGAGTGCAATTGTGTGGTAGTTTGAGCATTCTTTGGCATTGCCTTTCTTTGGGATTGGAATGAAAACTGACCTTTTCCAGTCCTGTGGCCACTGCTGAGTTTTCCAAATTTGCTGGCATATTGAGTACAACACTTTCACAGCATCATCTTCCAGGATTTGAAATAGCTCAACTGGAATTCCATCACCTCCACTAGCTTTGTTCATAGTGATGCTTCCTAAGCCCCACTTGACTTCACATTCCAGGATGTCTGGCTTTAGGTGAATGATCATACCATCATAATTATCTGGGTCGTGAAGATCTTTTTTGTACAGGTCTCCTGTGTATTCTTGCTACCCCTTCTTAATATCTTCTACGTCTGTTAGGTCCATACCATTTCTGTCCTTTATTGAACCCATCTTTACATGAAATGTTCCCTTGGTATCTCTAATTTTGTTGAAGAGATCTCTAGTCTTTCCCATTCTGTTGTTTTCCTCTATTTCTTTGCATTGATCGCTGAGGAAGGCTTTCTTATCTCTTCTTGCTATTCTTTGGAACTCTGCATTCAGACGCTTATATCTTTCCTTTTCTCCTCTGCTTTTCACTTCTCTTCTTTTCACAGCTATTTATAAGGCCTCCTCAGACAGCCATTTTCCTTGTGTTTGCTGGCTGTGTCTACACCATCCAAGTTTCTGTGATGTCATGCTGACCCATCTGAATATTCTTAATTGTCCACTGAATTGTCTCACTAATTTGTCTCCTTTGCTTACTTCAGTCAGCTAGTTCTCATTTTCAATTGAACTCCTTAGATTAAGGGCCAGTGAGGAAGGAAATTGTAGTCCTGTCATAAAGAGCTGCCCTGAGCATGTGAAGCAGGGGGAAAGACAGGGAGGCCAGAGGCCAGAGGCCAGGACAGGGTCACAGAGATGATGCATTTGACCAGCTTCATACACACAAAGAGTGAGAAGGGAGAAAGGAAGAAAAGAAGTGGGTCTGGAGGGGGCGATGGGGAGCCTTTGGAATGGAGACAGAGTTTAAATTTAGACATTACGTAATGTTGCTCAGGGTTTCTCTCGGCGACGTGGGGATCGGTTTTGATAGTTAACAGGATGATCGTTCTCCTCTTGGTCACCAGCTGAAAAGAGCATTTCAGAAGCTGCCACAGGCTCTGCCTTTTGGAGTATTTATAGCTTAGCTGAGGCCACTGTGGGGCAGAAGCCAGCACCCTGGAACTAGGAAAGAGTTGGCTGTTACATTTGAGCCTGGTTCTATGCAACCTGCTGCAGAAGCAGGGCTGTCTGATGGGGCAATTCATAAGCACCTTGTATAACAGCATGCGGTGCTGGGTCCAAGGAGGCTTGCTTATCAAAACCCACGGTGGCTATTTATTGGCAATAATCCCACACAAGGGGAAACCACATTGATCTGCTATCTGTCAAGGAAATGCTTGCCTTCCAACTGTACATCATGGTGTACCAGTCAGACCCTGCCCCATGAACTTGGAGATTTAGCCCTAGCACTGACCATTCCACTTCTGGCTTTATATTCCTGGATTGCCCCCATAAAGCCTCCGTCTTTTCAATATGACCTCAGTTATGCTGTACAGCTCTAAGATGATCGAAACACTCATGGGTTACTCGCTAATTATCATTGATTGATATACCTGAGTCTTAAAATTAATCAGAACAGTAGTTTTATCATAAAGCACATTTTGCAACTGTGGGTAGCTGGAACTGCAAGCTACGCTTTTCAAGCACTTTGGGTAAGTGGAACTGCAAGCCGCGTTTTTCTGCCATTTCCTTCCCTTCTTGTTTTGGTTCAGTTTACATGCAAATCTGTGCTTATAAGTTAAACACAGCAGATTTATTGCAGAGTGATGCTGGTATGTTTTCGTATACTGTATGAGTTGCTGAAGGAGGAAGTGGGAGGGAGGAAGTTGTTAATAGAGGGTTAGATTTAGCTATTCCAGACTACATAGATAAAATAGAACTGTAGCATCCAGCAGTTATGGGGTGCACTTTGTGAAGATATCAGTCATATTTAGCAAGGCATGTGGGATCCTCCCTAATTCTCCCATTCCTCAACTGAAATCCCCCCACCCCTACCAGGGCCCCCAGCCCATGCCTACCCGACCATCTCTATTTTCATCAGCAGACCCTGTGTCTTCACAGCACTGAGGCTGAGCCCTCTGTCCATACCCGCTCTGTGCTCTGTCCCTCTTTCCTTTTTCCTGCTCAGCAAACTCCTCTTTAGCCAGGAAACCTTAGCTACCAGACAACTAAATGTTTTTTCTTCTGGACTTGCACAGTTCATCGTAAGTACCTCTCATGTAAGTGTATCACATGTCACAGCCGCCTGTGCGGTTCCATCCTCCCGTAAACTGTGAGGTCCATGGCAAGACGACAGTGTCTTTTTCAGACACCTCCCCACTCTCCTCGGTGTTTGGCGCACAATAGGTGCCAAAGGGCATCGTTTGAAAGAACAAAGGAGCAGACGGATGAAGAGAGAATGAATAAATGCACTTGTCTGAGTTTGTGTCAGTGAGTGAGATAGTTAATATTTCCCTCTCCATTCCATTTCAGCTCTCTAAGGAACAAGTGCTTGGCCAAGGTATAACTGCTTGAAAATAACAGTGTTTGATTAGTAATTACTAGACCTGCATTCAGTATTTAAAGAAAGTTTAATAATAGTAATGCAGTGCTTTTTGTCTGTGCGAGACTGTCTTTTCCTTTTTTTATTGTCTCTCAAGCTCTAGAAGTACACACCGAAATCCAATCAGATTGCCTATGAAGACCCACCTCAGCCAGCAGCATATTCATATTTGATATCTTTGTGTATCTAGAATTGACACCTACATTTCTGGTTTGCAAAGTAAAATTTACAAGTATATTGAGAAGACAATGTCTGGCTTGAAAAATTATCTGGACCGATAATAGATTGGACTGAAAAAGAAGCTGAGATTGAGGGGAAAATGGGAGGATGTGAGGCGAATTTCTACATCTGCTTCCTCTGAAGCAAAAGACCCACTGCCAATTATGCTGCACACCCCGGACCCTCTTTTTCATGTGCATGGCTGCACCACACAGCAATCAGGGAGTAAGCCTCACAGAAATGCAGGCATTTTACTGTCTTTTCGAGCACAGACATCTAGCCCTATGGCAAAGATAGCTAGTTATCATTTAGAGTGCACTTAAAAACCATATCGATAGTTTCTCATAAGTACAAAACTAATACATGTTTCTTATAAAAATTTAGACAGGTATAAAAAAGGAAAATTTAAATCACTCTATGCCCTCCACTCACTCTCAGTATTTCTGTGTATTTTTGTTGAACTGCAAAGACAGTTTGATCCATCCGTAGAACTGGAAAAAGTAAAAGTGTTAGTCACTCAGTCATGTCTTGGCTTTGCGACCCCATGGACTGGAGCCCACCAGACTCCTTTGTCATGGGATTCTCCAGGCATAAATAGTGGAGAGGGCTGCCGTATTCTCCTCCAAGGGATCTCCCCAACCCAGGGATGGAACCCAGGTCTCCTGCATTGCAGGCAGTTTCTTTACTGTCGGAGCCACCAGGGAAGACCCTAGAATTGGAATCGAACTGTAAATGTTTTTGTATCTTATTTTTATTTACCATTTCATGATGAGTGTTTTCTTATATCATTAAATAGTTCTCAAAACCATGATTTTAATGCCATATTAATATTTATGAGTGAATATTTATATAACTCTCACATTTTCACTAATGTTACTGTCAAAATAGAATGAAGAATCTTGTGAGTAATTTTTTTTGTGTGTGTATCTCTTTCTTTAAATTCCCAGAAGCATAATTGCTGGGTCAAAATATGAAGGTTTGTAAGCCTCCTGATAGTGTTTCCCAGGTGGCTCAGATGGTAAAGAATCTGCCTGCAATCCAGGAGATGTGGGTTCAATTCCTGGGTCAGGAAGATCCCCTGGAGAAAGAAATGGCTGCCCACTCCAATAGTCTTGCCTAGGAAATCCCATGGATAGAGGAGCCTGGTGGGCTACAGTCCATGGGGTCACAGAGTCGGACAAGACTGAGTGACTGAGCGCACACACACACACACACACACACTTCCTGATTGGATGCCACCTTGCCCATCTTCTAACCCGTGTCTTCTTACAACAAAAAAATCTACTTAAATGAAAATAATTTCCACTCTAGCAACAAGGAAAAAAAAGTAGTTTTGAATTAACCTTAGCTAGAAAATTGCCTAGTTAAGGGAATATTAACAGAATAAGGTGCTTTCAACATGAACTATATTTATGAAAGAGGACCTTAGATGTCAGATTTTCCAGAGGTTAATGAGTAGTAAGTTTGATAGTTTAAACTCTGCTTAAAGCTAGATGACAGATACAGTATAATTTTAGAGGGATCTCCAGAGAGGTTTAAGGCCTGATTCAAAATCTGGTAATATGTTCATTATGTACCATTTATCTTCCCTTCATAGAAAAATGGCAGGTTTTATATAGACCCTGTATTGAGGAAAAAATGAAGAAAATATTACATAGGCTGTGTATTAAATTTAGCATTAAAGTTTTCCTGATTTTTTTTCTATTTAACATACTAGCTTTTACTCTTTTGAAAAACTCTTCAAAAATGTGTTATTGAATAGATCTATATAAGATGCATCAATGTAATTACTGGGGACATCCCAGGCAGTCCCGTGGTTAAGACACCATGCTTCCAATACAAGGGGTATGGGTTTGATCCCTGAACTGGGAAGATCCCCTGGAGAAGGAAATGGACACCCACTCCAGTATTCCTGCCTGGGAAATCCCATGGACAGAGGAGCCTGGTGGGCTACAGCCCACAGGATCGCAAAGAGTCAGATACACCTGAGTGATTAATACACACAGGGGAACTAAGATCCCACATGCCATGTGACATGGCCAAAACAATTAAAACAGAATTGGGTCTTTAAATAAAAATACAAACAACAATAATAATGTAATTATTGAACATTTGAATGGTTTTCAATTTTTCATTACTGTGGTTAATGAGTCAGTGGAATTCATGTATATAATTCTTTCCATGAATGGTTATTTCCTTAAAGTGTATTTCGAAAGTTAGAAATATTTTTAAAAAAAGAAATATTACACAGGCTGTGAAAATTCTGTTTTGTCTTCAAGTAATGATAAATGGTCAGTCATTTAGATTCTTAAGTTCTTAATACATATAAAGTGTAGAGCACTTTTTAATTGATCTTTTCCAACTTCCATGTGAGTTAAATCATATACCAAATCTGGCAATGGTAGTCATCCAAAGAAAACATGAAAAAAGTTATTAATGCTGATGACTTGTGAAATTAGAAACATCCAGGCCATTGATTAAAAAGTGAAGGGGAAAGTCAACTGATTTATTGCTGAGAGTTCAATCTGTTCAGCAATCAGATCCAAATGAGAAGTGATATTTCTCAGAGAACTGGACAGACCACATGAGGTAGTGGACTAGACACTAGCATCCAGTCTCAGCTCCTCTCTTAACTAGACTTGACCCCGGGTAAGTGAAGTCATGGTTATAAGCCCCAGTTACTCCCCTGTGAAGAGTGAGGATTGAATACTGCAGCTGGAGAGCATGACTTAAAGGTTCTGTTTTGGTTTGTTTTTTGCCGTGCCATGCTCAGTTATGTCTGACTCTCTACAACCCCATGGACTGTAGCCCACCAGGCTTGTCTGTCCATGGGGATTCTCCAGGCAACAATACTGGAGTGGGTTGCCATGCCCTTCTCCAGGGGATCTTCCTGACCCAGAGATTAAACCCCCGTCTCCTGCGTCTCCTGCATTGCAGGCAGATTCTTTGCACACTGAGCCATAGAGGAAGTCCTACAGTGTGGTACCTGTTCTTTATAAGTATGATCCCAAGGCTCTAAGATGTACAAGGGGAAGAACTGGGGCATCCTATTCCTGGGGATGCCTTTTGAGCAGTGTTTTTCTGGTGCTTCCTTGAGAGAGTCTAGGCTGGTGCTGAGTTGAGTTGAGTGAGTTTCCTTGATTTAGAATGATCACAACTCCAAGTCCACACTAGATTTGACCTTTATCACCTTAATTTCCACATCATTTGGCATCATATTGGCCTTTCAAGGATCTCCTGACTTTTAAATGGGTTGGGTTCTTGTTTACCTGTTCTGTTCCATAGTGCTGTGCTCAGTCATGTCCGACTCTCTGCAACCTCATGGACTGTAGCCCACCAGGGTCCTCTGTCCCTGGGGTTTCCTGGGCAAGAATACTGGAGGGGGTCACCATTTCCTCCTCCAGAGGCTCTTCCTGACCCTGGGATCAAACCTGCATCTTCTGTATCTCCTGCATTGGCAGGCAGATTCATTAACACTAGTGCCACCACTTATATACAATTCTTGGTCCAAGTACGTAAAACCTTTTACTGGAACCAGCATTACAAATCTGACATTTTCAGTGCTTTCACCTTCTAGTCTTTCTCTCAAGAGAAGATATAAGGGACAGAAAGCCAGTTATTTCTTAAAGCTTTGGACTCCTAGTGGGAGAAAATATTCAAAGACTATTCTATGACCTTTGGGCCTTCAAAAAACCTATATACCAACACTCACCTTCCAGGATGAAGACCAGGAGGAATTTAGCACCCCTATTGCTAGGAGAAGAACAGTCTTCATAGATGTGTATCTACTTTCAAGATAAAAATAAAACACATGGGATGTGGGTCAGTTGAATCACTTGTTTTTTCACATTTTACTGCCTACAGGGAGCCCTGAGAGTACTCCATGAGTCCCAGGACAAAGACAATAAGTTCAGATTAATACCAATTTTCCTTTCTTTGAAAAGCTTGTTTTGATGTCAAATCTTAACAAACTTTAAGTACCCAGTTCTGTCACCCTTCTAATCATGGAAGCAAAGATTAAGTCCTTGGTGCAGGTGGATCAAATATTTTCTCTGCCACTGATAGGTACAGTGCTGTCTTGAGTCTATGTAAATCTATCTGAAACAAGGAAAGGCAGCCTTGTTAATCCATGAAGATATTAGATGTACAGACAATTCAAAGATACTGGGAAATGACGAAGTATATTGGCTTAGAGTGTACTTTTGATGAGAGTGTATTCCCAGGAAGGGTAAATACATTGATAAACTCATTGCCTTGATCTTCCAACACAGTTTCTATCGACATTTCTTATAGCTCCAGGCACAGATTAGAGAGTATGTGGCCCATTGATTACGTTTAGGGCTCTTAATCATAGGAAAGAAGATTGAATCCCTCCCCGTGTATACACAGAGAAGACCATAGCATTTCCACCCTGACCTTCATACACTTTTGACCCTGAGAATCTATTTTCTGATTCTGTTTACTAATTCAGATGTTTCAAGAGACAGTCTTAATATCATTCTTAAGAGATTTTAATAATATATTTTAAATGTGGCAATATGAGTCATTGTTTTTGAATGTCTGTAAAAATAAAAATTTGAGAAAGTTTTATAAAAATGGTTTGGGCTTCCTTGTGGCTCAGTGGTAATGAATCCACCTGGCAATGTAGGGGATGTGGGTTCAATCCTTGAGTTGGGCAGAACCCCTGGAGAAGGAAATGGTAACTCACTCCAGTATTCTTGCCTGGGGAATCCCTGATGGGCTCCAGTCCATGAGGTCACAAAAGAGTCAGAAACTACTTAGTGGCTAAACAGAAGCAACAATGAGAAAGATATACATCATTCTTGTGATGCTTTCCAGGTATAATATTAATTGCTGTCATTATGTATTGCCACCTTAAAACCTAGCAAAAGTTGATATTTCTAAATATTGGGGAGAACCTCTGCTATTTTAATTTGTCTTTGGTCATGCTGTGTGGCTTGTGGAATCTTAGTTTCCCAACCAAGGATTGAACCCATGCCCTTGGCAGTGAAAGCACAGAGTCCTAACCATTGGACTTCCAAGGGATTCCAAATGTCAGTGACATCAGTTATTAGATTCCACCAAGCCTTGTACGATGCTGGATAGGAAATGGTTAATCAATTTCCTTTGGTTCAACTCAGACCTCACAGCATCCTCTCTGGGTTCATGGTACCAGGAAAAACCCTCCAAAAAGCTTTTACTGGAGATACACAAGGTCAAAGTCCTATTCATCAGGACACTGAACTTTAATCAAGACAAGAAACTATTCTCATCATTAGGTTATTAGCAACTGCAAATAACCTAAAGTCACTTAAAATGCTTTAGTAGAAAGTAGTTATAATTAAAGCAGCTTATTTATTGAGGAAGGAAATAGGTTAATTAAATGGAGATTTGGGGGATACATATTGACTGGAAAGGATCACTATAAAATTCATATTCTCACAGTCAGAAAATGTAGCCAGTGCCCAGTGGGAGGACTAAGGAGGAGACTGGCATTCACACACATGGCTGAGAAAATACGTGGGTGTCCTAGGCAGTTGAGAGAGTCCCCTCTTCTACCTGGATGGACAGATGGCATTTCTTCCTCACTCTCTCTGTAGACTAGAAAGTTGATTCTCTAGAGGAGTCAATCTGGAGAGCTTCAACTTGTTCAACAGGTGCAGGGGCGGGGGGGGAGAATAGAGACAGAAGAGTGAAAAGATGGAGCATAAATGCTGCCTGATGATCTGTGAGTATCAGGCACCCAGAGAGCCTGCAACTAGCTGGATGCGCCTCTGTGTTCTCAGAAGAAGGTGAACAACCCCAGAAAAAGCAAACTCACAGGTACCCTTAGTGTGAAGAGACAGCAAAAAACACCTGGCTTTAGAACATTCCCATTGTGAAAAACAGGAACCAAAAAAAAATTTTTTTAATGAAAAAGTCCTTTTTTTCAGTTTTATTGAGACATAATTAACACACAGCACTGTATAAGTTTAAGGTGTACAGCATAATGATATGACTTGCACATATACTGCAAAATGATTACCATAAAAGTTTAACACTCATCACCTCATGGAGTTATAAAAAAAATGTTTTATTCCATATGAGAACTTTTACTATTTTCCCTTTTAGCAACTATCAAATATACCACACAGCAATTTTAACTATAGTCATCATGCTGTATATTACATCCCCAATATTTACTTATTTTATAACCCTAAGTATATATACCTAGGCTTCACAGGTAGTTCAGGATTAAAGAATCCACCTTCCAATGAAGGAGACTCAGGTTTGATCCCTAGGTTGGGAAGATCCCTGGGGGAGGAAATGGCAACCCCCTCCAGTATTCTAGCCTGGATAATCCCATGGCCAGAGGAACCTGGTGGGCTATAGTCCAAGAATGGGGCACGATTTAGTGACTAAACAACAACGTATATGTGTATGTGTGTGTATACCTTAATAGTATGTACATATAAGTGAACACAATTTTAAAATATAGTAACCCAAAGTATTAATATTATGAAATACATATTATACAAAGATGTAATATTGTATGATGTTTTACATTTTAATGTCATGATAAAGAGCTAGAAATGATATAGACTTCTAGTCCTGTCTTTCCCTGTAACCAGGCAAGAATACTTATGTTGTAATTTCATTGCTCAGAGAATGCCCTTCCCAAATACAAACCCACACCCATCCCTGGTAATACCTGCTGGAATAACTAAAGTTTGATTCTTTAAATTTAAGGCTCCGATCTCCGTTAACATTCAGGTAACCCTGGGAAGAAAAGATCAACTGACTGTAGCCATTTGCATTGAAGTGTGAATGACTCTCAGATTCTTCCCTTAAAATAGGATATTTAAGTCAGGGCTGCAGGAAGAGACAGCAGAGACCCTGTGGGTCTGAGAGGGAAAATGGGGGAGCAAAATGGCAAAAGGGGAAATTTCTGGTTTCATAGGTGACCTGTGTGGTTCCGAACAGAATTTCACTTCAACACAAACTTCCAAATATTCTTAACATATCTCTATGGATGCCGTGACTTTTGATCCCATACCTCATGAAACCACGTTAAGTAATTAACATTATTATAAATAATTGTGAATATGAAATAAGTACTGTTTAAAATAGAATGAGGAAGCCAGCTGGTAGAGAAGCCTCAGCTCACTAAGTCCACATGAACGTTCTCAGGTGAATGTGGGTTTGCACACACACACACATCACACACACACACAACTACTTCAAAGGCGCCTTCACCATTTCCTGTGACCCCTGAAAGGTGAAGGTGTTAGTCATGCAGTCATGTCTGATTCTTTGCAACTTTATGGACTGTAACCTGCCAGGCTCCTCTGTCCATGGGATTATCCAGGCAGGAGTACTGGAGTGGATTATCATTTCCTTCTCCAGGGAATCTTCCTAGCCCAGGGATCAAGCCCAGATCTCCTGAATTGCAGGCAGATTCTTTACTGTCTGAGCCATCAGGGAAGACCCCCTGAGACTCCTGTCCTCTCTGTTGCCCAGGACACAGTCCCAGACCAGCCCCAAAGGGGTTCACCCCGACCATGGCTAACAGGGCCCACAGATGGCCCCTCCTCAGCACCCCTCTTGCATTCCTGGGCACAGGGATACAGCCTTCTTCCCCCACCTCCCCTCCCTGACTCTCTTCTGCCCTCCTGGTTGGCAGGTAGGGGAAATGCCCCTGGAAGAGAAATATCTCTCATATGTTCAAAGATCCAGACTACAAAAAACTTCTATTCATGTTTTGGTCATTGATCTCTAAAGGAGTGAAATATGAGTACCTTGAGGACAGAGATTTATCTGGGTGTTCTCCATAGCTGTTAGCACAATGTCATAAATGTTTGGTTACTAAGTCGTGCCTGACTTTTTGACCCCATGGACTACAGCATGCCAGGCTTCTCTGTCCTTCACTATCTCCCGGAGTTTGCTCAAATTCATGTCCAATGAGTCAGTGATGCCATCCAACCATCTCATCCTCTGTCACCCCCTTCTCTTTCCCTCATTCTTTCCTAACATCAGGTCTTTTCCAATGAATCAGCTCATTGCATCAGGAGAGCAAAGAATTGGAGCTTCAGCTTCAGCATAGTTCTTCCAATTCAGGGTTGATTTCCTTTAGGATTGACTGGTTTGATCTCCTTGATCAGGTTGATAATGAAGGCCATTTTTCTCACCCAGAAGTCAGGTATTTTCCTTTTCATATCCCCAGAGATGATTTCCTGACTCACCGCTGCCCCTCCAGTGTCCTTCAGGGCTGGTGCTCAGGGTCAGTCCTTTGAATTCACCCAGAGCCCAGGTGTTCATTTCTTGTCAGAGGCAAAAATCTGTGAAATTATGGCACAGAGGAAGTGGGGCAGCCTTGGCCAGTGGGATGGTCCAGTTGCATAGAAGGTGAGACAATGAAAATGCACTCTGCTTATTTTCCCCATAGTTCCTTCCTGGATGAAGACACAACGTTGCTTAACTGGCCTTTATTTGAAATTAGAGTGCTAATGTATAAGAACCTTTCAATGTGAGACTAATGACATGTTAGAGGTGTATTAATGAATCGGTGTACAGGAAGACAAAAGAGGACTGGGGCCCATCATCAAGATGCCAGCTATATTAAGACCTTTGCTTGACCATGTAATGACCTTCATCCATATTATGCACCATTAGTATTCATGACAATTATGTATTTTTAATTTTCTTAATGTTATAAAACATTAATCATCAGTACCAGCAAATAAGGTATTTTTGTCTGAATTTATATAAAAGTTGGGCAGTATGAAACTTGCAGATGTCTTGATGTATGTTTCAAAAAGAAAGGAAAGTCAAAAACTGAAAATAATCTACCAATCATTTGCTAAATTCTAGATGCTGACAATTAATTTTGGTGTCACATCAGGGTCAGTGAAGAGGCATTTCAAAATAACCTAAATCTTCATCTCTTCATCTGAAAGCTTATAAAATACGGTAGTGGAGAATGAGATAGATTTGTGGGAAAATAGGATATCAGTGCCTATATGTCTGAGAAAAAGTAACTACTTTGTTGTTTGGATGTTGTGTTAGTTTCTGCCATACAACAGTGTGAATCAACCATCAGTTCAGTTCAGTCGCTCAGTTGTGTCCAGCTCTTTGCGACCCCATGAATCGCAGCACACCAGGCCTCCCTGTCCATCACCAACACCCAGAGTTCACTCAGACTCACGTCCATTGAGTCAGTGATGCCATCCAGCCATCTCATCCTCTGTCGTCCCCTTCTCCTCCTGCCCCCAATCCCTCCCAGCATCAGAGTCTTTTCCAATGAGTCAACTCTTCACATGAGGTGGCCAAAGTACAGGAGTTTCAGCTTTAGCATCATTCCTTCCAAAGAAATCCCAGGGCTGATCCCCTTCAGAATGGACTGGTTGGATCTCCTTGCAATCCAAGGGACTCTCAGGAGTCTTCTCCAACACCACAGTTCAAAAGCATCAATTCTTCAGCGCTCAGCCTTCTTCACAGTCCAACTCTCACATCCATACATGACCACTGGAAAAACCATAGCCTTGACTAGACGGACCTTTGTTGGCAAAGTAATGTCTCTGCTTTTGAATATGCTATCTAGGTTGGTCCTAACTTTTCTTCCAAGGAGTAAGTGTCTTTTAATTTCATGGCTGCAGTCACCATCTGCAGTGATTTTGGAGCCCCAAAAAATAAAGTCTGACACTGTTTCCACTGTTTCCCCATCTATTTCCCATGAAGTGATGGGACTAGATGCCATGATCTTCGTTTTCTGAATCAACCATAAGTATACATAAATCCCCTCCCCCTTGAACCTCCTTCCCACCCACACATCCCACCTCTCTAGGTCATCAAAGAGCACTAGTTGAGCTCCCTGTGCTATACAGCAGCTTCCCACTGGCTGTTTTATATATGGTAATGTATATATTCATTGACTATACTAAAGCCTTTGACTGTGTGGATCACAACAAACTGTGGAAAATTCTTCAAGAGATGGGAATACCAAGCCACCTTACCTGCCTTCTGAGAAATCTGTATGCAGGTCAAGAAACAACAGTTAGAACTGGACATGGAACAATGAACTGATTCCAAATTGGGAAAGGAGTATGTCAAGGCTGTATATTGTCACCCTGCTTATTTAACTTCTATGCAGAGTATATCATGCTAATTGCTGGGCTGGATGTAACACAAACTGGAATAAAGATTGCTGAGACATATCAATAACCTCAGATATGCAGATGGCACCACCTTTACGGCAGAAAGTGAAGAACCTAAAGAGCCTCTTGATGAAAGTGAAAGAGGAGAGTGAAAAAGCTGGCTTAAAACTCAACATTCAAAAACTAAAATCATGGCATCCAGTCCCATAACTTCATGGCAAATAGATGGGGAAACAATGGAAACAGTGACAGACTATTTTCTTGGGCTCCAAATCACTGCAGATGATGACTGCAGCCATGAAATTAAAAGACGCTTGCTCCTTGGAGGAAAAGTTATGACAAACCTAGACAGCATATCAAAAGGCAGAGACATTGCTTTGCTGACAAAGATCAGTCTAGTCAAAGCTATGGTTTTTCAAGTAGTCATGTATGGATATGAGAGTTGGACCATAAAGAAAGTTGAGTGCCAAAGAATTGATGCTTTTGTACTGTGGTGTTGGAGAAGATTCGTGAGCGTCCTTTGGACTGCAAGGAGATCAAACCAGTCAATCCTAAAGGAAATCAGTCCTGAATATTCATTGGAAGGACAGATGCTGAAGCAGAAGCTCTAATACTTCGGCCACCTGATTCGAAGACTCATTAAGGACCCTGATTCTGGGAAAGATTGAAGGCAGGAGGAGAAGGGTATGACAGAGGATGAGACGGTTGGATGGCATCACTGACTCAGTGGACATGAGCAAGCTCTGGGAATTGGTGATGGACAGGGAAGCCTGGTATGCTGCAGTCCCTGGGCACAAAGAGTTGGACCCAGCTGAGCAACTGAACTGAACTGAATATATATATGTCAATGCTACTCTCACAGTTCATCCCCCCCACTTATTCCCCCACTGTGTCCATAAGTTTATTCTCTACATTGGTGTGTCTATTCCTGCCCTGCAAATAGGTTCATCAGCACCATTTTTCTAGATTCTATATATATGCATTAGTAAATGATGGTTGTTTTTCTCTCTGACTTACTTCACTCTATATGAAAGACTCTGGGCCATCCATGTCACTGCAGATGACTGAGTTCCACTCCCTTTTACCAAGTATAAAATGAGTCGGGACACATTTTACTTTTGCTCCTTGTCTATCTGTCCCACTCAGGATCAAGTAGGATGCACTCAGAAGTGACTTTGGGCATCACCTTGAGCAAAACGAATGGATGGCTAGGAAAATGTATATATGTCTCAAAGTGTGGACTTGGCTGTGTCTGTCAAATAGATGAGTTGGAGCTGGGATGAAGGATGGTTCTGGTGATGCCCCAATCAATGTCATCTTGTCAATAAATAATCATCCTATCTACTGTCTTTGCTGTGTTTGGCCCCAGCAGAGGGTGAGGATCAGCTCATAGCTTTCCTGTCAGATCTCAGAAGGTCAGAATCTATCAACCTTTTCTTGTTGAGCAGTGAACTCTACTTTCTGGCAGGGCTACCTAATAATCTTCCATCAAGTCTTCTGTGGTGCATTTGGCACAAGATGCCTTCTAGAAATTAATATTAACTGAAAACGGATAATATATTTACTTCATAGATTATAGTTCTTCAGTTAAGTGCAAAAAATGGATCAAAATATGTACATGTATAATACACTATACAGCGGAAAAAGAGCTCGGGAAATAGTGAAGATGGATTTCAGTAGTTGTATAAAATAAAACTATATTTCTGAAGAATTAAAGAATATTTTTGAGGTGCTAATGCTCAATGTTGGCTTCCCTGGTAGCTCAATGGTAAAGAATCCTTCTGCCAATGCAGGAGACGTGAGTTTGATCCCTGGGTTGGGAAGATCCCCTGAAGGAGGAAATGGCAACCCACTCCAGTATTCTTACCTAGAGAATCCCATGGACAGAGGAGCCTGGTGAGCAGTTCATGGGGTTGGAAAGAGTCAGACATGACTGAGCGACTAAACAAGAACAATAATGCTGAAGTTTATTTGTGAGGCGTTTGATGGAACACAAATGCAGCATCTGTTCCAACATCTGATGGAAGGCAGTGTGAGCAGAGGGAGGAGAAAATGGGGCTGGGGGACAGGATAGCCTAGGCTGGAATTCCATCTGATATTTATCTAGACCTTCTGAAAGTCTCTCAGGAGCTCAGGGTCTCCATAGGTCCATCTGCAAAATGGGACAACAATCTTACTCCCTAGGTTTGCTGCATCCTTTCACCTGCTGATCAGGGTGCTGTGTCATTTTACCTGGTCATCACTGAGGCCACCCCATTCTTTATTTCCAGCCCTGACTTGTATTCCTGCGTAGCTGGCTGGTGGGACTAAGCTCTTCATCAGATCATTGCTTTGTTTTCCCTCTCTCTGTTTGGGACACTACAATTCACTCACACTACAGTCCAGACCCAAGAATTTCCATCACTCTTCCTTCCCATTGCCTGCCCATCAGGTAACAAGGTCAGCTATGTTCCTTCTGTCAGCCTGACCTACATGCCCTGTTCTCCCTCTGTCCTCCTGAGTTTAGGTCCTCACTTCCCCTCACCTGAACCATTATCGTTGCTCCCTGGCTGGCCTCCTGGTCTCCATTTGCAGCCCATCCACTTCATTCTTCCCTCTGTCCCCACCCAGATCTTTATAGCATACATATACCCAGTTCTTAAAATCCTTCAGTAGTTCCCTTCTCTTATAGGATCAGGGTCTTAGGTGGTGACTCACTTTTTATCTGCCTCGGTTTCCTCATCTCTAAAATGAAGATAATAGTAGACAACTTTAGAGGTTTTAAAACATTTGTTTTAAAATAGGTAATATATTTCCATTGTTCAAAAATCAGACTAATGTAATAAGTCTGAATCACATACCGGCCCCACTCACAGTCGCTTCTCTGCTCCAAATGGGCAGTGTATATATATATATCAAATGTCAGTTTTACTTTTTCATATCAGAAAAATGTCTGAAAAAAATGGCCTATAGATTTCTTGCATAAACCCATCATCCTAAGATATCGAGCCACCTGACTTTTATAGGTCAGTTTCTATTTCCAGTACAGGAAACAGTATAAATGGCTCTTACATCCACCTAAGAGAAGTATAAAGCAGGTTTCTTTGTATCCTGCATTGAACTCCTTCCAAAGAACACAAGGGTGTTGCTTGCATTAGAGCAGAATCGTGGAGACCACCTGTATATCTCTGAGTGTCCAGTGCTTCCCTCTGCTCTGAATACTATGATACATAGGGGCTTCCCTAGTGGCGCTAACAGTAAAGAACCCTCTGTCAATGCAGGAGACATAAGAGACTTGAGTTCAATCCCTGGGTCTGGAAGATCATCTGGAGGAGGGCATGACAACCCATTCCAGTATCCTTGCCTGGAGAATCCCAGCCACAGAGGAGCCTGGCAGGCTACAGTCCACAGTGGCGCAAAGAGTCAGATATGACCAAAGTGACTTAGCACAGCACATTAAATGTCTAACTGAACACTGTATTCAAGAAAAAAAATATGCGGTGACCATCCAGTGACTTTAGGTTAATTCCTATTACCCTCCATCCATCCTCATCATGAGGTGCTGGACAGTACAAGGGAAAGATTTGAAGACTGAGGCTGATCACTTTGTGTATCATCCAGATGGAGTGGTGACTGTCATGAATCTTCTCCATTTGACAGGATAATCATACACTACTTAAGATAATTCAGGGATTGCTTGTCATTCAGGAGGTTTGTGATGGGGCTGATGCAACAGTGCCAGAAGGCTCTCGCACAGAGGGACCAGAGGCAGGCCACTTGCGTGTGTGTGTCAGACTGTCCTCCAGGATCTACTGGGAGCCTTTGGTTCCTACTCAGATGAGAAGACAATTAGAGAGATGTGACCAAGTCCACGTTCCTTTCAGTGGTGACTTGGAAGAAAGTAATTTCATTAGGAAACTTTCGGGATCAAACCCAGGTCTCCTGAATTGCAGGCAGATTCTTTACCATCTGAGCCACCTGGGAAGCCCAAATGTATACACATGTATGCATTAATGTCAAACTGTATAATTCAAGTGCTAATTGTTCAGTCGTGTCCTACTTTTTGTGACCCCATGGACTATAGCTGGCCAGGCTCCTCTGTCCATGGGATTCAGCAGGCAAAAATACTGTAGTGGGTTGCCATTTCCTTCTCCAGGGGATCTTTACAAACCAGGTAATGAACCTGTGTCTCCTGCATGGCAGGCAGATTCTTTACCATCTGAGCCACCAGGGAAGCCCATATAATTCAAAACAACAAGTAATAAAACACACCACCTTCAGCTTGGAATACACCCATAGATAGCATTTTGAACATGATCATGATCTATCTCAGAAAACCCAGACCAAGGTGGTCTGCCGTGAATGATTAGAGATTTAAAACCAAAATTTTACCTGATGGTTGAAGAGGCTTTTTAAGACGTTTTAATGAGCAGCTTAGGCTTGTAACTCAAAGCTATAATAGAAATTGGCTTTGTCAGAAGGCAGTTTTGTATCCAGTATTGTGGTTGCTATGGAGTCAGTTTGGGCAGATTATGAATAGTAGAAGAAGAATATAAGCTCTAGCTTCCAAAGGCTTGGAAATATGGGTAAGAGATGCAGCTACTGTATCAAAGAAAGCTGACTAATTTTTTAAATGTCCAGTTTTATTATTAAAAAATCCTACTGAAATAATCAGGATTTATGCTTGGCCATTCAATGATTCAACAAGTCTTTTGTGTGTGGGGGCGGGGGTGGGGGGATAGGGGATAAGCGGAGGGGAGGAGGAATAAAGAGGGAGATTGGAATTGACACATACCCACTACTACATATAAAACAGGTGAATAATAAGGACCTACTGTATACCTCGGGAAGGTCTGTAATGACCTATGCCTGCCTGCCAAGTCGCTTCAGTTGTGTCTGACTCTGTGTGACGCTATGGACCGTAGCCCCCCAGGCTCCTCTGTCCACAGGATTCTCCAGGCAAGGATACTGGAGTGGGGGTTGCCACGCCCTCCTCCAGGGGTTCTCCCTGATCCAGGGATCAAACCTGAATCTCTAACATCTCTGGCATTGGCAGGCAAGCCCCTATGACCCATACGGGAACAGAATCTAAAAAGGAGTGCATATACGTAGAACTGCTTCACTTTGCTGTACACCTGAAGCCAACACAATGTTGTAAATCAACTATACTCCAAAAAAAATGTTTTTTAAAGAAAGAAATCTTTTTAAGGCACTTTATGTTCAGGGTTATGTCTGAATGCTTGATCCATGAAGAAAGCATCATATTCAGCATTTCAGCTTTCTTAATGGCTAAGCCTTTGTCATGGAAATAGAGACATCGAAGAGCATCAGTGGTGTCAGAACAGAAATAGAGCATTATGCTTGATTGAGCTTTCTTTGAGGTTCTATTTATATAAAGTGATCTGCCTTTGAGTCACCCCCTTGAAATAAGAAATCACATACCCAGTATGCACAAATATTCAAAACAAATAATAAAATAAGCATGTATCAATTATGAGAGTGGTTCTTAAGTTTAGGGAACGTGCATATTTAAGTTTGGAAGTCTTCCCCGGTGGTTCAGCGGTAAAGAATCAGCCTGCAATGCTGGAAATGCAGGTTCGATCCCTAGGTCGGGAAGATCTCCTGGAGGCAACTCACTCCAATATTCTTGCATGGACAGAGGAGCCTGGTGGGCTCCAGTGCATAGGGTTGCAAAGAGTTGGACACAACTGAAGTGACTAAGCACTCTATGAGTTACTATAATTAGGGCAAAGAGGTTAAATTTCTTAATAGTCACTTCATATGCTAGAGAATGAAATCCTTAACAAAGAATAAACAGGAAACTTTTTTCTCTCCTTACTCCACAAATGTGTTGAGACTCCCTTGTAAACTTGAGATAAGCACACATCCTCTAAGTCACCTAATTAGGTAAACCATAGAGATGCAGATGTCCTGTGACAAAGCACAGGTCTATGTTGTCAGAACGAATGGACAGATTGCGCACTGCCACTGATGTTGATCTCAGGTTTACATTACTTAACGTCGTGTCAGTTTTCATGGAGCTCAGAAGTATGCTTTTTCTAAATGTAGCATCCTGAGTCGGAGATTAGCATCTCCACCTACACAGGTCACATCTCTCATGACCAAAAAGGCTCACTCTGGATCAGGCTTTCCCGGCTCTGCATCCTGTGCTCAGTCCCTGGACCACTGCCTCTGGAAGAGACACACTTAAACGCAGAGTCTCCGCTGTGGTTAGGATGGGGAACTGGCGTGTGAGTGTGTGTGCACATGTAGGAAAGCCTCCTAATTCATTCTGATTGTCTTCCAGGTCTGGAAACAGTGCACGAAACCATTATTTCTGAAAGAAATCTATTATTTTGATGGATACTGCCATTCAGAAGGGTCTTCTCCCTAGACCTTTGTAAATACTGAAATTTCCCATAAGGGTGGACTTTGATCTGAGTTTATTTCCATTGAGAATCCTGTGTTTCCTGTTCACAGCACACCTTACTATATTTTTGGCATCTATTGAAATTTTCTCCTACTTTCTATTATTTCCTTTCACAAGTAAATAATGATGTGCTGTTGTCATGGGACTCATGAGTCAGGATGATGGTAGTGGCTTGGTCAGTTATCTCTCTCTTTAACTCTCTTACATTTGCACACCAACATCCATCTCAGGGTCCACAAGGCAAGTTTGTGCTCAGTCAAAATTACAAAATGACAGATGTAACTGCCTAATAATTTTCAAACAACCACAAGTAGAAACGTTAAATCCATCAGTGTCAATGGTCTACCCTTCATAAATGTAATTCAACATACTTCTCCTTGACTATCTCTCACATTTGAAAGAATGCCTAATGATCTGGCACTCCCACTCCTGGGCATGTATCTGCAGAAAATGAGAATTCAAAAAGATACATGCACCCTTATGTTCATAGCAGCGCTATTCACAATGGTCAAGACATGGAGATAACCTAAACGTCCATCAACAGATAAATTGATAAAGAAGATGTGGTACATATATACAGTGGAATACTATTCAGCCATAAACAGGAATGAAATAATACCATTTGCATCAACATGGATGCAACTCCAGACTATAATACTAAGTAAAGTAGGTCAGAAAGAGAGAGACAAATACCATATATCATCACTTACATGTGGAATCTAAAATATGACATGAAAGAACCTAACTATGAAACAGAAACAGAATCAGGGACATAGAGAACAGATTGGTGGTTGCCAAGGAGGAGGGGTTGGGGGAGGGATGGAGTGGGAGCTTGGGGTTAGCAATGTAAGGTTAATATAGAGAATGGATAAACAACAAGGTCTTACTGTACAGCACAAAGAACTGTATTCAGTATCCCAAGAGAAACCATAATGGAAAAGAGTATTTTTAAAAGAATGTATGTGTATATATATATGAATATATGTATATATGAACCACTTTGCTATACAGCAGTAACTAACACAAGATTGTAAATTAACTTTGTGCAGTTGCTAAGTCGTGTTCGATTCTTTGTGACCACATGGATCACTGCACACCAGGTTTCCCTGTCCTTCACTATCTCCTGGAGCTTGCTCAAACTCATGTCCATTGAGTCCATGATGCCATCCAACCATCTCATCCTCTGTGGCCCCTTTCTTCTCTTGTTCTCAATCTTTCCAAGCATCAGGATCTTTTTCAATGAGTTGGCTCTTTGGATCAGGTGGCCAAAGTATTGGAGCTTCAACTTCAGCATCAGTCCTTCCAATGAATATTCAGGGTTGATTTCTTTTAGGATTGACTGGTTTGATCTCCTTGCTCTCCAAGGGACTCTCAAGAGTGTTCTCCAGCAGCACAGTTAGAAAGCATCAATTCTTTGGTGCTCAGCCTTCTTTATGTTCCAACACTCACATTGGTACATGACTACTGGAAAAGCCATAGCTTTGACTATATGGACACAACACAGTAAATCAATAATACTTCAATAAAAGAAAAATATACCTAATAACATAGTTTAGTAAGGCACCCACTCAGGGGTCATGACCAGCACAGTGGATGCAGTCAGCCCCTGAGCACGAAGAAGCAGACAATCAGCAGGAAAAGGATCTTGTACCCACCCCTGAATCTCTTTCCTCCCAGACACACTCCTCCAAAAGCTGATTCTGCCTGATTTCCTGTGGCTTTGAACTTGCCTTGAGTTAGCTCTGGGGTCACCGCCAGTAGGCAGGTGAGTCCCAGCCCATTCCTACCACTGAGAAGAGACATGTTCTTTTTGCCATCCCTTGTAGGCAGTGTTCACTGACACTGACCCAGGAGATGTCACTGTTCTGAAGTTAGAAATGTCACCCTGCTTCTTTCCCAAAGGATTTGGTGTTGCAGCATAGCTACTGTGGGCTTCCAGTTGGTTCTGGTTTGCTTTGCATTTCTCATTATGTTCTTTCCTTGAAAGCAGATTTTTAACAGATATGATGTCCACACAGCTTCCCTGTTCAGCTCCAGTCCCTCCCCTCAAATCCCACTGGCCAGAGGCACGTAGGCAGCCAAGGACCAATGCCCTACAGAGCTGCTCAAGGATCAAAACAAAACCCTCTGAGGGTTTTGCTTTCTCAGGGAGAGGGACCACTGTCAACAGTGTTCACAGAGTCCTCTGGCTTCCCCAAGGTTGCAGAGACTATGCCCGTGGACACAAATGCACAGAGTGTAAGGGGCACTGGGAGTTTCCTCTTCCAGGGGATCTTCCTGACCCAGGGATTGAACTCGAGTCTCTTACATCTCCTGCATTGGCTGGAGGGTTCTTTACCATGAGCTCCACCCGGGAAGCCCACAGATACGGCAGGTCTGCCCCTTCCTGCCTCTTGGGGTTGCGATGGGGACAAAGTCAAATTATAGAACATCAGAAAAGTGAGAGTATCACAGACAAACAAGTTATTGTTTTCATTACTATTATAATCATTTTTTGTGTAGCCCCCCTTCCTAACACAAACTTCTACTTGGCCAGAAGCAGAGAGAAATCAGAAATCTGAGGCTACAGTTTGTTTTGGGACCTCCTGGGCCCTTTCACAATGTACAGCCATCTGCTGAAACACCAGATGTGGCCCTGCCCATCTCCTGCTCCCACTTCCTCTATAGCTCCCCGTTACCATTGCTGACAAAGTTCCAGCTCCTGAGTTTATGCCAGTTGTCTGAGAACTCACCTGTCCCAGGCATCCTGGGTGCCAGCTATACTCCAGACCTAGGAAGCACTTTCCCAACTCCTAGCTGAATTCCAAGGCTGAAACAACTATGAGCATCGTTGCTAACATATCTCCCAACTTCAGCAGGCAGAGGGTTTCTTCTGTCAGATGCTGACGTGTCGTCCTGGTGAAATATCCTGCCAGGGTCTGTGTCCTGTGGTGGAAGACAACCCTGCAAACCACTGGAGAACATGTATTCTAGCCCTGGCTGGATTTTCATTTGCCAATGTGACCTTAGAAAATTACTCGTGTTTCTTTGGACCTTTGTTTCCTCATATACAACATGCAGACTATACATACTGATGTCTCTAGAATAGATAACTGACAAGGATGTACCATTCAGCACAGGAAACTCTTCTCAATACTCTTTAATAACCTAAATGGGAAAATAATTTGAAAAAGAATAGATACATGTATATGTGCACCTGAAAATAACATAACATTGTTAATTAACTACAATCCATTATAATAAAAATACTAGGAAACAGAAAAAGCTTTTTAGAACTCTTGTCATTTCTAACAGTTTTGGTCTACAAATATGAAAATAGCCGTCCTATTGGTTCAGGCTACTGGTTCTTATCATGATCCCAAGGGTCTTAGCCTCCTCCACAGGATAATCCAGTCCTATTCTTCTAAGTAGGGCTTCCCAGGTGGCTCAGTGGTAAAGAATCCACCTGCAATGCAGGAGATACGGGTTGGATCCCTGGGTCAGGCAGATCCCCTGGAGGAGGGCATGGCAACCCACTCCAGTATTCTTGCCTGGAGAACCCAATGGACAGAGGAGACTGACGGGCTACAGTCCATGGGATCACACAGAGTCGGACACGAATTAGTAATTAAACAACAACAATAATTCTTCTAAGTAATGAAGAATGCAGAATGTTCACTTATTTGCTTCTTGTGAGTGGAATATGGTGAGGAAAGTGGATTTATCTGAGTTGCAGGGAACTGTGAAGAATAGTGAGAACAAATTCTTCATTTTCTTTGAAAACTTAGATGAGAGCAAGCAAGTTCAGCACAGCAGGCTGAGCTAGAAATCACGGGACCAAAGGCTGTTATACAGGAATAGAATATTGGAGCTTGTCAATAGAAAAATTCATGGCCATGTTAACTGCAAATTCCATTATCAAGCAATGTTTGGAATGTCTACCTTAGAAACTTAAAAATAAAAGAGATCCACTTTCCTGATGGCTTAAGTACAGCCCTGTCCAATGACAGAAGCCTGAGGAACCCTACCTATTCTTCAACTCATTTACCCTGCACTAAGTGAGTGCCTGCTGTATGCCAGTGATACGCAAGACTTCTCAAAAATCTCTTTCAGTCCTGAGGTTCACCAGTTTTTGCAAGATGGGTAGTGTTTTGCCCCTGAAACAAGTCATCTCTCTCATTTTCAGATTGCTATCCATCCGTGGATTTCTACCTGTTAATTGCCTTTGAGCTGTGCTGCTGATCATTAGAAAGATGTAGTACATGCATACAATGGAATATTACTCAGCTATTAAAAATCATGAAATCATGCCATTTGCAGCAACATGGATGGACCTAGAGAGTGTCGCACTGAGTGAAACAAGTCAGAGAAGGAGAAATATCACATGACATCCCTTTTATGTGGAATCTAAAAAGAAATGATGTAAAGGAACTTACAAAACAGAAAAAGACTCACAGATTTGGAAAACAAACTCATAGTTCCGAGGGGGGAGGGATAGTTAGGGACTTTGGGAAGGTCATGTACACTCTGCTATATCTAAAATGGATAACCAACAAGGTCCTCTTGTATAGCCTGTGGAACTCTGCTCAATGTTATGTGGCAGCCTGGAGGGGAGGGGAGCTGGGGGAGAAGAGATACCTGTATATGTATGGCCGAGTCCCTTTGCTGTCCACCTGACACTATCACAACCTTGTTAATTGGGTATATCCGGATACAAAATTAGAAGTTTAAAGTTTTTTAAAAAAGAGATTAGTAGCCTAAAAATGATTGCTTTTTAAAACTCTGACTTCCTAATCGACTTTTGGTAAAAATTGAGGAAGTAAGTTTCAGGTTTCCATGCTGATCTACAAATGTCAAAGTCCCAGGTAACTTGAGGTAGGGTGTTTATTCTCTGCATTTTTCACTGGAAAATCTGTGAGTCTATTTTTGTTGCCTAGGTAATCGCACAGCTTTTCTTTGGCTTCCTGGACACAGGGCGGTGGTACAGGACAGACTGTAATAAACAACAAATTGTGTCTGCTGTAATGCATCGCTGGAGGAAGTCTCCGCACTTCACCCTTTTTTATCTGTCTTTTGTGTTCTTTCCATTAATACCATCTGATAATAAAAATTACTTGTAACTTACTTAACAATGATCATATTTTAACCAGGAAATTTCCGAGAAGCATTTATAGGAAAGTTTCTTCCTCTTCTAGAGAAACTAGAATTATCCAATGTTATCCCAGAAGGCCTTGATTATAGTCATTCTTCTTGTGCAGGGATGTTTGAACACAATAGTATTATAATTATATGCATAATGAGCTATATCTTGATGCCAACACATGGATTATAAACGTTTCTATTTGAATTAAATACTAGTTCAAATGAACTAAATCATCTTAGATGGGATAGTTGGAAAGATTCATGACTCCAAAGTTGCTTTATGAAGGCCACCAACGATGACACATATATTAGTATGTGTTGATCGTTAATCCATCAGAGATTATCCTTGCAGACTCGACGGGGTGCAGTGGTGTGTGATTGCACCTGTATGTGAGTGAGCATGAATTAGATGGACGTGCAGCTGGTATACTGAAGTCTTTAGTAAGGAAAATGAATATGCAAATTTCAGAGCTCTAAAGGATGCTAACTGCCTACTTTAAGAGGAAATTCATTCCCTATGCATTTCGTGTGCTGTGATACCTTACAGTTGTCAATGTGGCCAAAGGAATTTCGGAATCATTTTTAAAGTATGACTGTGCATATTTGTACAAAAATATCGTGTACTTTTGTGTAATTGTTTCTCCCTTTTCAGGCTTTCCTCTCTATAAAAGAGAGATTCGATTTTCTCTCAAATAATGAGAAGCTGCCTGACATGATCACAACAAACTTACTAAAGAGTAATATTGATGAAGGATGTTGTCCTTTGACGATATCAATGCAAGTTGATCAATGAACCCTTTGAACACACACCTTAAAGTGGATTTGGACTTAGAGTCCTATTGGCAGGTCTTCTATGAATAGACCCACATTCTCACTTTGTCTCAGTGGAATCAATTTGCATTTCCAAGGAAAAGGACCGCATCTTGTTCATCATCCCTACTCTGGCTTCCCATGGTTTTCTTCTAGTACTTAGGTTTGATTGTCAAATAAGCACGTATAGTCTTCAGATTATTCTTTGTGGGGATTCAATGGTTGGGTTTAAAATTGTTGTTTCTTTCTCTCCACACATTTCATTCTGGTCCTAGACTCTTCAGCAGCGTCATCTCCAGCCCCCACCCCCCCACCATGTCCTATATGTGGGTCACTCTGATAACTTTTCCATGAGCTCTGTACCTCCTTCTCTGACCCTTAGTCTTTCTTTCTCCTTCGCGTCCTTTACTTCTTTCTGTCTTTCTTCCATTCCATTCATTTACTGGGGATTTTTATTGAAATGTTTTAAGTTACCTAAAGGCCCACTCCCTGACAGGTAGTAGACACGTGATACACATTTTTGGAGTGAATGAGGATCCTGTCCCTTCCAGAGGGACACCTTGTGTAAAGGTTGAGAGGCAGGGAAACCTATTAGGAACCCAGTGCCTCCATGCCAGTGGGAGATGATAAGGACCTGGACTTTTGGGAGAAAGGGAAGGAGAAAGAAGCAGAATGAATAGCAGGATGAAGAGGACTTGGGGGGTATCGATCTGTTGGAGAAGGAGAGGTGTACATTAAAGAAATGAGGGCAGAGAGGAAAGAAGGATTCCTGTGCTCAGCAGACAATCTAAGCCCCAACCAGCTTAAAAATTCTCCCCTCTCCTCCATGAATCTTTTGTGAACTCCTCCAGATAGAATTAATTGCTCTGCTTTCCTGGTTTCCAACACATTATATTGAATTAAAATTGCTTATTTCTGTTGATGTAAACATCAATGATGTGATGTATTTGTTTTTATTGATCATAAATAGTAAAGATTTATGATCTTTTCAAGCCCAAGGCTATACATGAATCAGTATTGCAGTGCAGTTTCTCCTGCACACAGCCTGATGGTCACAAGTCCTTGCAGACACCAGGGACTGAATCCCTGTTTAGTGCTGAACACACCTGTTACTCTTCTGTTTAATTTTCTTACATCTGAAGACCCTCCAATTCTGTGACTGTTTCAAGCTGCTATACAACAGCTTGAAAGGGGTCAGAAATCCTTGAGTAACTTACAAATACATTTAAAATTTTTGCTTAAAAAATCATTTTAGACATACACAAGAGTTGCAAAGATAGTAAAGTGCATCCTGGTATATACCCTCCACCTGGAATTCCCCACCGCTAACACCTTACATAATCTTGGTCTAATTATCAAAATTTAAAAATTGATACTAATATAGTATGATTAGTACATTATATTCATGTGTATCTTTTCTGTGTACAATTACACTTGTGCTTTTAAAAAAGAAATACTGCTTTTGAATCTCTGAGCCATGTTAGACAACACTGTTGAGTATGTGTTAAACAAAGGTGATGATGATCTCAGTGAGTGGTAAACATCACCCACTTTTACAGTCTCCAAAGCAATATTTCTCCAGCATTAACCTTACCTCTTCTGTCTTCTATTCGGATGTCTGTTGTGTTAAGATAATAGAAATCTTCTCAGGAATACTTCTATTTTTCCTTTTATAGGGATAAACCGTTTTTAGAAACAATGTAGGAATGTAAAACTGAAGGATTTCTTAACTGCCCAAAGGTAAAATTATCACTATTACTTGAATATTAATATTATCAAATGTTAATATTCAGCAATGAATGCCAATCATTAGTTATAGTTCATCTAATCTTGTATCATTTGAGATTCAATTTAAAATTGTAAAAAGAAGACATAAGCAATAGTTTTGCATATAAGCTGATCTGAGACATTGTATTGGTAAGCAGTGACACAAAGCGAATTTATTTATTTTGAAATAGCTTAGCTTGATGAAAAGGGGTCAGAGAAATATGGGAATCCTGTTTTTACACCTTGAAGCAGTCTCATTTGCAAAACCCATCTGTCACTATGTAAATGACCTAGAGTCATGTTTTCAGGATTGATACATTTGAATGTAGAAATCCCACTTCTACCTAGCGACATTGAGGCAATAATTCCTGTTGAAAGGTTACTTTCTACTGTTTTGTTCTTCCTTTCACTTCTTTTACATCCAGCTTCCTTTCAAGAAGCTATTTTTCATATCCTGAGTTTTCTGTTTGCATACAAACAGAAAATAACCACAATTTGAATTACCTTTTAAAAATTGTAGGGTGATTCAGCAGCTAATAAAATTCCTTGCTAGCACACCCATCAGGATAATATTTAGAGTATTAGGAATGGACCTGGGTGAGTTTTTTATGAAAAGCAGTTGTAACTATTTAAGTATTATCTGAAATTTTGGAACTCTGGATTCTTAAGGGTCTGCCATCACTTTCTGTGGTTAGATGAAAAGTACCTGGTTAAAATATGTAGTTCTGGTTACGGAACTGCATGCATCATGTCTGTAGCTGAAATAACAGATTATCAACTTATTAATGGATGGTAGCAGTTTCCCAGAAGAGAGAGTAAGAGTTTGATTCCACCTAGGGAGGCTGACTGACAGTTAACTCTTTGCCGTCTTTGCCCACCCAAAGCTTTCGTGCAGTCAAATAACTTTTGAGTTCTTAGGAACTTCTTTTTTATAATTATAATTTTATATTTATTTTAGTTATGCTGGCTCATTGTTGCTGCAAGGGCTTTCTTTAGCTGTGGGGTGCAGGGGCTTCTCTTGTTGCAGAGCTCGGGCTCCAGGCACATAGACTTCAGTAGTTGCAGCTCGCAGGCTCAGTGGTTGTGGCCCAAGGGCTTAGTTGCTCCATGGCTTGTGGGATCTTCCTGGATCAGGGGTCAAAGCCATGTCCCCTGCCTTGGCAGGTGGATTCTTTACCATCTAGCCACCAGGGAAGCCCTCTTGTGAACTTTTTAAGCTCAAAAAAGCCAATGAGGTTGTTAATGGAAACAAAGCATGAAGCTGATCATCAAAAAATGGTAATTATTACATTCTTTTTTTTTTTTTTGAGAAATGCTTCATATTTACATCAAAAGGGTATCACTCTCAAAAGTTCTAGACATCCAGTTTATCCCAAAGAGTCTGATAAAAACAAACTGCAAACTCTATGCAGTTGGTCCTTGAACAACACAGGTTTGAACTGGGGAGGGTCCATTTATACACAGATTTTCTTAGTAGTAGATACTACAATACACGGTCTGCAGTTTGTTGAGTCCCTGGCTGCAGGATTGTGTGTCCAGAGGAACTGTGGATACATACAGGGGTGCGGGGTTGACTGTAATTTATACTTGGATTTCCCACCGCTCTGAAGGTCAGTGCCTGCTAACCCCCACATTGTTCACAAGTCAACTGTGTTCCAGTTTTCATCCTGGTGGGCCATGGACTCTTTCACCTCTCTGAATAATGCAAAAGATCAGTATAAGCACACATTCGACCCTCATAACAAAACTGCTAATTTTATTTATGTGGACCCCCCAATTACCTTAACAAGTACTTAATTAAGCCAAAGCAATGACAATATATGTAAGAATCTAAAAACAAGATTTGCCTTTAAAAATTGAAATGGGGTGATCCATCTGAGATAAACAACTGTGAATTATTTTATACAGAGTGTAGACTTTTTTCACCCTCCAATGTGCTCCAGGATATATCCTGCTTTTCTTAAAGGAAATTATGTTCCCTAGATTAAGATAGTAATAGTAATGAAATAATAGACTATTATATTTGTAATCAGTAATTATGTAGTCATAAGTGGCCAGTATCTAGGGAACAAGCAATTATATGAGCTATGATTACTAAAGAAGTAATTAGGATAAAAGATAAACCCTCTTAGTTGTGCTTTTTTTTTTTCCCCTCTTAAGACTGGCATTTATATAACACAGTTCCTAATCCATAGAGAATATTTGGTTGGGTCTGAGAGAATGTGTGTGTGTCATGCCCAGTGTAGTACAGAAAACCTTGGCATTGATGAATTTGATATTCTTAGTTTCAACCCAGAGGCTCATGGTTTATAGGACAGTGGCTTGCTTGTAACTACTCTACAGCAAGGATGTGAATCACTCACTAGCTGCAGTGTTTTCAATGCAAGGATGTAGACACTGCAGCATCATACCCCCAAGTCCTGACACTCGGGGTCTCTTATCTAGTGGGAGAAGCCCTGTGTCAGGACAGAAAGATAAAAATATTCCATATTGATGGTGATGGCACTAAGGAAACATAGTTGCTATGGTCTGAAAGTCTGTTTCCTTGCAAATTCATTCATATGTTAAAATGTTAAATTCAAATTTTAACATGTTAAATTCATTTGTTAAATGTGTTACAATTCTGACCCCCAAAGGTGCTCGTATTTGTAGGTGGGACCTTTTGTATTGCATTCTTTAGTCACTAACTCATGTCCAACTCTTTCGTGAACCCATGGACTATATAGCCTGCCAGGCTCCTCTGTCCATGGGATTTCCCAGGCAAGAATACTGGAGTGGGTAGCCATTCCCTTCTCTCTGGGATCTTCCCTACCCAGGGATCGAACCCAGGTCTCCTGCATTGGCAGGCGGAATCTTCACCACTGAGCCACCAGGGAAGCACCAGGGGGGACATTTGGGAGATTCTTAAGTAGTGAGGGTGGAGCCCTCATGAATGGGACTAGTGCCTTAAAAAACAAAAACCCTTCACTTCAGCAAACTTGTAGCCCCTTGGACTGAGTGGGGACATCAGATGAAGTCCGCTTGCAATCTATCCAACTGTGCCGTCACCCTGATCTTTGACTTATAGCTTGCAGAACTGTGAGAAATAAATTGCTCTTTATAAGCTTCCAGGTGGTGCTGGTGGTAAAGAACCTGGCTGCCAATGCAGGAGATGTAAGAGACGCCGGATGCATGCACACTGTTGCAGTATTTTTTTTACAGCAGCTGGAATGGACTAGGGCAATAGTAAGCACATGGAAAAAGTAAACACTGAGGGGGAATATACACTGAAGTTGTTTAACTGAACTTGGGAATTCTCAGAGCTCTCAGAACATGAGCCTGTGAATGTGAAGTGGCTTTGGAGACCTTGTTAGACATGTGAATGGGGATGAGCAGTCCCCTCCCCTCCACCCCAGAAATCTAGACTATCAAAATCTTGTTTTCACTGCTAAAATGTGACATAAGAATTTTACTTTAGAGATAATAACATTAAAAAAAATTCTATTAAGCAAAAACACATTTCAGATAGACCTCGAGGCTGTTATTTTCCATATGTCTCTGGAGATGTTGTATGTTCTTCAGATCCCAGGTAATTCAGTGTGTTAATTCATTCCATGGTCAGCACAGAGACATGGAAAGAAAGAGTAAGACCAGCTCTCCAGTGAGAAGATCCTGTGATGGATCATGAGTTGCAAGGGAGGCCCTGTGAAACATTTCCAGGAGCTTCATTTCCCATTAGCTGTAAACATTCCCTTGCTTTCTAAATTCAAATTAATTATAAAAGCCATCTCTTTCACAAAAACAGATTGAATTTTTCTGTGTCTACTTGGAAATTTAAGAGCTTTCTGCAGTGTGTGTGTGTGTGTGTATCTGCTTTTTGCCTTTTCCAATGAAGATAAAAATCACAACTTTTCCCTGGTGCCAGCATAGATTTTTGAAAGTGTAGAAATAATCTATTAAGGGAATGGTATTAATTTTGTTTTAGAAATGCAGATATTGAAATAGACACTTGGGTCTGGATTCACTCATAGGACTGTATGTACTTAAGTTAAACTGGAATTGAATCCATGGAACATCACTTGCAACTAACCTCCTTTTAAGTTGTTGAATAGTGTTTAATGAGAAAGAGTCACATTTATTGTCTTAGACTTCTAGCCTTTAACCACAAAGTCAGTTTGATTTGATTTATTCATGATTTTACTTTTTAATGATGGGGATTGAATTTATCAAGAAAGTATCTACTGATTTCCCTTAAAAAAAAAAGCAACTTACAACTCTTTAAGACTTTTTAATCATCCACAATTTGTCAAAAGTAATCCTCAATCATTAAAAGAAGCCAAAATGTATTCAGTTAAGTTCAGTTCAGTTACTCAGTCATGTCCGACACTTTGTGACCCCATGAACCGCAGCACACCAGGCCTACCCAAACCCATGTCTATTGACTTGGTGACGCCATCCAACCATCTCATCCTCTGTCGTCCCCTTCTCTTCCTGCCCTCAATCTTTCCCAGCATCAGGGTCTTTTCCAGTGAGTCAGTTCTTCGCATCAGGTGGCCAAAGTATTGGAGTTTCAGCTTCAGCATCAGTCCTTCCAATGAACATCAAGGACTGATCTCCTTTAGGATGGCCTGGTTGGATCTCCTTGCAGTCCAAGGGACTCTCAAGAGTCTTCTCCAACACCACAGTTCAACAGCATCAATTCTGCTCTCAGCTTTCTTTATAGCCCAACTCTCACATCCATACATGACTACTGGAAAAACCATAGCCTTGACTAGATGGACCTTTGTTGACAAAGTAATGTCTCTACTTTTTAATATACTTTCTAGGTTGGTCATAACTTTTCTTCCAAGGAGTAAGTGTCTTTTAATTTCATGGCTGCAATCACCATCTGCAGTGATTTTGGAGCCCCCAGAAATAAAGTCTGACACTGTTTCCACTGTTTCCCCATCTGTTCGCCATGAAGTGATGGGACCAGATGCCATGATCTTAATTTTCTGAATGTTGAGTTTTAAGCCAATTTTTTCACTCTCCTCTTTCACTTTCATTAAGAGGCTCTTTAGTTCTTCTTCACTTTCTGCCATAAGGGTAGTGTCATCTGCATATCTGAGGTTATTGATATTTCTCCCAGCAATCTTGATTCCAGCTTGTGCTTCCTCTAGCCCAGCGTTTCTCATGATATACTCTGCATAGAAGTTAAATAAGCAGGGTGACAATATACAGCCTTGACATACTCCTTTTCCTATTTGGAGCCAGTCTGTTGTTCCATGTCCAGTTCTAACTGTTGCTTCCTGACCTGCATACAGGTCTCTTAAGAGGCAGGTCAGGTGGTCTGGTATTCCCTTCTCCTTCAGAATTTTCCACTGTTTGTTGTGATCCACACAGTCAAAGGCTTTGGCATAGTCAAGAAAGCAGAAATAGATGTTTTTCTGGAACTCTCTTGCTTTTTTGATGATCCAGCAGATGTTGGCAATTTTATCTCTGGTTCCTCTGCCTTTGCTAAAACCAGCTTGAACATCTGGAAGTTCACGGTTAACATATTGCTAAAGCCTGGCTTGGAGAATTTTGAGCACTACTTTACTAGCGTGTGAGATGAATGCAATTGTGCAGTATTTTGAGCATTCTTTGGCATTGCCTTTCTTTGGGATTGGAATGAAAACTGACCTTTTCCAGTCCTATGGTCACTGCTGAGTTTTCCAAATTTGTTGGCACATTGAGTGCAACACTTTCACAGCATCATCTTTTAGGACTAATCCTCAGTGATTGCATGCATGCATGCTAAGTTGCTTCAGTCATGGCCACCTCTGTGACCCTGTAGACTGTAGCCCACCAGGCTTCTCTGTCCATGGGATTCTCCAGGCAAGAATACTGGAGTGGGTTGCCAAGCCCTCCTCCAGGGGTTCTTCCTGACTCAGGGATCAAACCTTATCTACTGTGGCTCCTGCATTGCTGGTGGATTCTTTGCCACCAGGGAAGCCTGTCCTCAGTGATTAAAAGAAGCCAACAGTAAGAATAAGACCCCAAGTTGGAAGTGCACACTTTCCCAAGACAGCCCACTAGTTCAACAGACCTGTCCTCATCAATCCTCTAAGTTTTAAATGGGGCCTTTTTTTTTTTTTTTTGAAGTTTTTAAAAATGGAGAAATTAAATTCCTGCTGTTGCTTATATATAAGGAGGAGACAGAAATGATCAGGAGTTTGGAGACTAGGGTCAAGTTCCTGGGGCTTGAAACCTTGTTCTACCACTTCCTAGGTAGATGACAAGTAAGTGACTGACAATGCTTATTAACTGTGTGACTAAGTTACTTAGCTTTGCTAAGCCTCAGTTTTCCCATCTATAAAATGAAAATAATAATAATAATAATAATAGTATCTGTTTATAGAGTTGTTGGGAGGACTAAATGAAATAATGTAACTTAGAGTCCTTTGCACAGAATCTAGCTCCTAGCAAATATTCAATTACTGTCAGTTATTATATATTTGACTTACCTATGTGGAGTACCAGATTTATGCTAGGTGACAGGATACACAAAACTCTTTCTTGATCTTCACGGGAAACCAGAAATATAAACACTCAGTTATGATTCCATGTACAAGTTTAGAGACATAGGACCGAAACCTTGAACTACTCTCTCTTTGCTCCACCAGGTCCCTGACTCCTAAGCTGATGAGTTAATTGTACTTTCAATGGAACTGTGACCCCTGTTCAACTTAGTTTATTTCAGTTTTTTTTTTCCCCCAAGAATGAGCACATCTAGATATACGCCTAAAAAAGGAGATTAGCATCATCTGGAAAAGATAGCGCT
Organism: Bos grunniens; assembly: GCF_055505025.1. Lineage (NCBI taxonomy): Eukaryota > Metazoa > Chordata > Mammalia > Artiodactyla > Bovidae > Bos > Bos grunniens. The sequence goes on along the minus strand of NC_141178.1, from coordinate 59,667,741 downwards.
TTGCTTTATGTTAACTGACAATCTTTAAAAAAAATTTTTTTTCAATTGGAGGATAATTGCTTTACAATATTGTGTTAGTTTCTGCCATACATCAACATGAACCAGCCACAGGGATATATGTCCCCTCCCTCTTGAACCTTGCTCCCGCTTCCCACCCCATCCCACCCATCTAGGTTGTCACAGAGCATCAGATTTGAGCTCCCTGCATCATATAGTAAATTTTCACTGGCTATCTATTTTGCATATGGTAATGTATGTTTCCATACTACTCTCTCACATTTTCTTTCAAAGATGCAAATGTCTGAAATTTCTTAAGGAATGTTTGCCAAGGCACAGCTAATGTATATTTGTATTTGTTTGCAATTCCTTCATTTATGTTTCCAATTCCTTACAAACTCTCCCTTCTGCCACCATTTTGATTGTGATACAATCTATGCCGAGTTTTTATTAGTTGGAATCTCTTATTAGGAGAAGAAGAGAGAGTTAGAAATGTGAAACAGCCTGAAAATCCATATGGCAGGCACTCTGTCTTGGTTTGATTAATTAAAACTGAATTTCTTATTCTTTGGTTTTGCTACTCAGAAAGGTATTCATGAACCAAGACCACAGTGTCAACTCTGAAAAGAATTACCTAGTCCCTTGTCCAGAGAGGTGAAGAGAGTACATCACTAGACCTAATAAAGCCCAAATCCACCTGCCACTGACTGGCTTTGATCTGTATCTATACTGGGACCTCATGAAACAGCTTTTTATGGGAGCATGTTTATGAGGGGAACCTGGGAAGGTTTTGCTCTCTGTGTCTGTTTCTGCATTCTCCTCTTCCCAAGGGCACAGGAGCAGGAGACTGGAATGGCTGAGCTCACAGCAAGAATCGCTGTCAAACATCTTTCTTACCAAGCAGAATTTTCTAGGCCCAGTGATAAAGGGAAATAATTACTGGGTTTCGAAGACTTACAGTAAAGAAAGAGCAAATCCTTGCCAGTGGCCATAGCTTTGTGATGAAGAAAATATGTGTTTCTTTTCCAAAAGGATGAGGTAGAGAAAGCATCCTTTGTTTAATTCAACAACGACTATCACAATGCTTCTCCAATTCTGCCTAAATTCACCCAGGAAACTGTCTACAAATCTCACTCCTGGACCTGCTAGTGGACTAGAGAATAAGAACTCAGGGGATTCTTGGGACTTCCCTCGTGGCTGGGATGGTAAAGAATCTGCCTACAATGCAGGAGATGCAGGTTCGATCCCTGGGTTGGGAAGATCCCTTGGAGAAGGAATTGGCAGCCCACTCCAGTATTCTTGCCTGGAGAATCCCATGGACAGAGGAGACTGGCTTGCTACAGTCCATGGTGTCACAAAGAGTTGAACATGACTGAGCAACTAACACTTTCAGGAGATTTCTTACGATTACTTGAGTTTAGGAGACATTGCTATGTAGGTTTGGATAAAAGTAAGAGAACAGAAGTGTATGTGAGAAGAAACAATAATTTTTGAAAGATAACATGTATGCTAAGACAGAACAGGCCTTCAAATATTTCTCAAGTGACTTTTGTTCTGGATCAACGGTAAAAAGAATCGAACGTCAGAATCCAGAATGATTCTGCTTTGTAGAAAAACATGTGATGTACAGTCTTGATGAATCTGAGAACTGTGATTTTTGAAGATACTGAAAAGGGACTTTTTCAGTCTCTGAAACAACACAAAACAGGACCCATCTTTTCTCTCTCTCTCTCTACCAGTGGTTCATTTTATACAGACTTATCCATAGTATCAACCTTCTCTGTCAGCAGAATGCTTCTGCTGGTCTCTGAAGTTGACGTGATAGGCTTGGAAGGGAAAGCCGCTGTTTCATGAACGTCTGGCCCTTCAGAAGCCCCTTGGAACTAACAAGAGGAGGATTTCTCTGGTCTTTCCTAAGATTTGCAATCGAGGCTGCCTCACTCAATAGCTCTATGGGAAAATACCTTTCCATCCTTTAAAGCCTTATGGAGAGGGGGAGTCTGGGTCCTGTTTCATGAGTTCCCAGGAGCCTTCTGCACTCTGAGCCTTTGTGCAGACCCTCAACCACCGACTCCGGCCACCCCAGGCCCTGTTGGCTTTTCCATCTGCTGGGACTGCCCCTCCCCTCCCCCAAGTCCTGCTACTGTCCTGGATCGCAGCTCAGGGCGTGGTTGGTACAGTGGCCAACTTTCTGTAGCTGACAATATTTGCTCAGGTTATACTTCGTCACTTAGGTTTATTTGAAGCCAGATCTCTGCCATCAGACCTTACATTTTCAACTGCCCAGAACCTGCCTTTCACTGAAGACCATGCCCTGCTGTCTATGGCTCTGCCTCTTTCCAGGAGCACCTGTTAAAACACTTAGTGTCCAAGTAAATCAAGACCAATTAGTCATTCAACTGTGTGTAAACATACACTGTGACCCTTAGGATAAGACTATGCTTCCATGGCCAGTTTTTTTGCTTTGTTTTAAATATGATTCTTTCAGAGCTCCTTAACTTCTTTGTTGAAATCCCCATGTTATCCTCCCAGGTGGCAGCAGTGGTAAAGAACCCACCTGCCAATGCAGGAGACGTAATAGACAAGGGTTAGATCCCTGGGTCCAGAAGATCCCCTGGAGGAGGGCATGGCGACCCACTCCAGTATTCTTGCCTGGAGAATCCCATGGACAGAGGAGCCTGGAGGGCTACAGTCCATGGGATCACAAAGAATTGGATACAACTGAGTGACAACCAGAAGTAACGGGAGACTCTTGGGTTATTGAGGCAAACCATGGTAGGGGTGGTGGGCAGGTGGAGTGGGGAATTCGAGATTTTTCAGTTACCAGCTATGTAACAACATAAAAGCTGGTATTGTGCAAGTATATTGTACAAAAATGAACATGTAGTAATTACTTCATTCATCTTAATGGAGCCATTTTTCCAATTAGAGTCATGGGGGCTGGTAGGGGCAGAGGGAGGAGGGTGAGAGCTAGTGAGGATAACCAGCCTCCACTGAAGAAAGTCTGCTCCACAGCTGGGTTGGGCCTCGGGAGTGGTGGGGTTGGAGGGGAGGTGTGGGGTGGTATTGGGGGAGCCAGATCCCAATTTCATGGATGAAAGTCCCCACGTGGCAGATGGAGGGCAGCATGGAGCAGCATCAGGGCCCCCACCCCATCTCGGAGGCGCTCCTAGACTCTCGTCCCTCCGTCCTTCCCCTCCTCCCCTTTTGCAGGTCAGAGGGATGCAGGGATGTTGGAGCTGCCCATCCTGGGAGACTGTGCGTGGGTCCTGAGATGACAAGACTGGATGGTCCGGGCTGGTTTACGACTCCTCTCCCCATCATCCATCACGCTGCTGCCTGAGACAGATATCCTGATTTATATATGCCCCTCATTCTCTATTTAACTCCAACCATTCTATGGTAGTTAATCTCGTGGATGCTTTTTAAACTTCTGTCTTCTTTCCCCTTTGTGACTGATTCCCATCCCGGCCTCCCTGGGTTCCTCCTGTGGTCACAAGTACATTTCCTCACTTTCTGTGCTCCCAGAACTGCTGGAAGATCCCCAGGCATCTGTCCCTCTGTGTCCTCACCTCTGGCCCCTGCCCCTCACCAAATCCCCCTGTGGGAGCCTCTGTCACCTCCTGGGGTCCCACAGCCTCAGTCCCCTTCTTGACTCCCCTCTTCTCCAGGAGCATGTTGCTGGGGTTCCCTCCAGCAGTGACTGCTGGTCTGCAGAAACCGGAATCTCTGGGTTGGAACAGGCAGAGCCCAAGGAGCCCCGGGGAAGACGGAGTGTCCATGTCATTTGCCCAGAGGTCCCTTCAGGCCACCAGGACTGCTGTGGACAGAGCCTCCGCCTGCTGGTGTTCGGGGGCTCTGGAGATGAGACAGCTGAGAGACAGACACTGTGCCTCTGAAGGTCCAGAAAGCACTCCCCATGATCGGCTAGTCTCCCGACTCACACACCAGGGCTGAGAACGCAGGCCTCCACTGGCTCCTTGCTGACATGAATCCTCTTCCCGTGGGGCTGCATCTCTGGCATTTTGCCCAAGTCCTAGGGCTCCCTTTTCAGGGGTCCCTCCTAGCTGCCTTTCTACCTGTGTCCTGGACACCTTGCACCTCACCTGCATTCAGGATCAGCAGAGGAACTCAGTGCCGGGTCGGATTTCCTCATGTCTCAGAGAAGAACTGTTTCCTTAATCCGGATTGAGTGATCTGGCCGTCCTGGAGTTTGGTGCCCTCAGCAGCCATGGAATTGATTGTCTTTCAGCCCTGCAGAGGCTGTGGACTATTTTTGTCAGCTGCCCAGAACCCCTGATGGTCCTGAGGTGCCAGTCCACTCTCTCTGGAGGCTTCAAGGAAATCCTTCCTTCCTTGAGGAAGTCTTGGGTTCTGTGTAGCATCTCAGGGCTGACCCACTTAGGGGACCTTACAACTGAGGCAGGTAGGCAGGCAGGCATCACTTCTACCCAGTGAGGATTCACATTGACGGTGCCTGAGACCCATCCGTCACAATTACCTGACACCATTTTTGCCTTAGCAGCCCCTGGGCACCAGTCTGCTGTAGGGGGCCATCAGCACACCTCAAAAGAGCTGTCCATAACATGGGAGAAACATACATTTGGAGAAGCATGGTGGCTTTCTCCAGGGTTTGTGGACTCGGAGAGTTTTCAGATCACCGGCTTCCCTCTGCACTGACCCCCAGGTTAACCTACACACATCTCCCTTTCCTACTCTTCCTCTCACAGCCAGGCTTTTCCAACTTTGTAAGAGATAGACACACCCACTGGGAACCCTAATGTGATTCATAGCCGTGGGGCTCCACCACCTCCCAGGTGTCAGAGTGATAACTCAAAGAGTGATGTTGAAAGAAACCAGTGATACTGATGAATGGGAAACGGTTACGGCTCATGAACCCCTTCCCAAGCTAGCTGGCTTCCAGTTCTTTGTGGTCAGGTGACAGATGATTAAAAATTGTATTTCATGACTGATGACCATGAGATTTGGGACATAAGACTTGGAAAGAATACAATGAATTCAGTAGGTTGCGACAAGGGAACTCCTTCAACTCTCATCCTATTTACGTGGCCCTTGAAAGTACTGGATTCTGAAAAGAACAGCTGCTTTTGTTCTGTTACTCTTTTAATAGGGTGTATCCACACATCTTTGTAGTAAGTAATATGTGTGTGCTCAGTTACTCAGTCGTGTCTGACTCTTTTCATCCCTATGGACTGTAGCCTGCCAGGCTCCTCTGTCCATGGGATTTTCCAGGCAAAAATACTGGAGTGGATCGCCGTTTTGCCATTTCCTACTGCAGGGGATCTTCCTGACCCAGGGATTGAGACAGAGTCTCTTGCATTCCCTGCATTGGCAGGCAGATTCTTTACCACAAACGCAACCTGGGAAGCCCAGGAAATGCATTGCTAGTGTATTAGTAATATTTAGTGAGAAATAGGCTGAGCCGCTGGCTTCCCTGGTATGTCAGATGGTAAAGAATCTGCCTGCAATGCAGGAGAACAGGTTTGTTCCCTGGGTCGGGAAAATCCCCTGGAGAAGGGAATGGCAACCCACTCCAGTATTCTTGCCTGGAGAATCCCATGGACAGATAAACCTAGCGGACTACAGTCCATGGGGTCACAAAGAGTCAGACATAACTGAGCAACTAACATTTTCACATTCACTTTCAGGCCTAGCCACAGCAACCATTAATGAGCTTGCAAAAATTGGATTTTTGTTACTTTATGGACAAAAATCATTCACTTTGTGATAATTTTAATGCAATAAAATGGATAGAGACTGTAAGCTCCTTATGAGCTTTATATTTTAAACTTCAAAATGGATTCTGTCCAACACAGAAACACAGGCTTCAGCCAGATTTTTATAAGTGAAGTTTTATGACTAAGATCCCTGACTAAAAGTATAGTATGAAATTTCACTCTGCCTAATTTTATGGTGGTCCTAAGAATCCTGAGACTTTCAGAAAAAATAAATGCCAAGCCAAAAGTCTCTGTTGTTGTTTAGTCATTGAGTCATGTCCAACTCTTTTGCAACCCCATGGACTGCAGCCCACCAGGCTTTTCTGTCCATGGAATTTTCCAGGCAAGAATAGTGGAGTGCATTGCCATTCCTTCTCCAGGGGATCATCCCGACCCAGGGACAGAGCCTGTGTCTCGTACACTGACAAGTGGATTTTTTACCACTGAGCAACCACTTGCCTAGTTGACAATATCAGGCCTTGGTTTTCCTTACATGTTTTTCATGAAGTTTTGGTTCATCTCTCTCATGGTTGTCATTGATTTTTGAGATACCAGCTATAAAATGAAAAGTAAAAATTCTCTGCCCAGATGTATCAACTAGATTGGGTCTCCATGGGCTGAGATATCGGAGCTATCCTGATGGTGATTTTATCAGAGTAATGACTGATCATGACAGTGATGTTAACTCTCATCTCCTCTGCCTGGTTAACTTGTTAGATGTCAAATCTGAAACACAGCTTCTTGACCTTCAATAACCTTTTTTATGGAATACAGAAGAGCTGATCAAAAATCCATAACAATAGTAAAAGAAACAGTTTAAAATTGATAATGAGAATTACATTATTGAGGGTTTGATTTGAGAATAGTAATGAATATAACTTTATAATATACTTATAGACATTTTATTTTTATTATATACAGATACATGATCTATAATATACATATTTATAGAGATACAACCCATAAAGGTGCCTTTGAGTAAAAGAAGTGGATTCCATTTTTGAATTCATTTGTCATTAATTAGAAAATTATAATAAAATGCTGATTTTGTTAGTTGTTGTTTAGTCACTAAGTCATGTCTGACTCTTTGTGACCCAGGGAAGCACATCAGGCTTCCCTGTCCTTCACTATCTCCCAGAGTTTGCCCAATTTCGTGTTCATGGAATCAGTGATGCCATCCAGTCATCTCATCCTCTGTTGTCCCTTTCTCCTCTGGCCCTCATTCATCAGGGTCTTTTCCAGTGAGTCATCTCTTTCCATCAGGTGACCAAAGTATTGGAGCTTCAGCTTCAGCATCAGTCCTTCCAATGGATATTCAGGGTTTATTTCTTTAGGATTGACTGGTTTGGTCTCCTTGCTGTCCAAGGGACTCTCAAAAGTCTTCTCCAACACGATTCAAAAACATCAATACTTTGGCACTCAGCCTTCTTTATGGTCCAGCTCTCACATCCATCCATGACTACTGCGAAATCATAGCTTTGACTACATGGATCTTTGTCGGCAAAGTAATGTCTCTGCTTTTTAATATGCTGCCTAAGTTTTTCATAGCTTTCCTTCCAAGGACTAAGCATCAATTAATTTCATGGCTGCAGTCACCATCCTCAGTGATTTTGGAGCCCAAGAAAATAAAGAAAATTTTGTTAGAAAAATATACTAATATCTCTCATAATAAATAGTCATTACAATGTGAATGGCACTTATATAGTTGTACAAAATAAAGCTTGTAAATGTAGGTGACAGCCCTTCCAGAACATTAGGACAAATATAACAAATATACCTCAACTCTCTCTGTCTTATGATGAAAGTTATTATGTATTCTGATGTCTACAAAACATATAATTTGACCTTAAATTTAGCAAATTGATAGTCTAACCTTTGAACCAGCTATAAACACCTCAGCTTCCTGTGGCTGGAAAGGATATGCAAAGTAATTTTATAAAGCAAAGAGAGTATTCAATTCACGTACAAAGAAGCTGTTAAAAACTTATCTCAATGTAGGCAACAAGATTAAAGCAATAAATGCATTTGTAGTACCACTTGTTACATACTAATGTACATTGTAAAATGGTCCATTATGGAGCTGGAGGTAATAGCATGGTGACAGAAGGTCAGAGGCATTTCCCAAAACTCCAGTGGAATGGATCAGACCTTGATTTAAAACAATAATAATAAGGTAAAAGAAGAGAAATTCAAACAAGCAATTCAACTATTCATAGATTGTGAAACTGTGAAATACCCTTTATATATGATCTTAGATTACACTTAGGGGCACAAGTGATGATGCATGTGAAGTCCTTAGCACAGTGTCAGCCTCACGGGAAGCACTAAATAATTAATTATCTTCACCAATTCATCATTTCATTTTATCGAAAGCATTCATTAATAATAACTTATCTCTCTTAGGTGTTGTGAAATTTCCAAAAGACTTCTGCATATGATTGCTTTTTTGCATCTTCATCACAAACTTTTCTATGAATTATGTCCCTCATTGTGTAGATGAGGGGACAGATGCCCAGGGCTCCACAGAATTTGAGTTAATAAGTAATAGCATCAGTTCATAAAGCTTTGAACTCCATTGATGGCCTCTATGGTATGCCAGTTTTCCTGAGCATAACTCTGTACCATTAACATTGGAGAAAATAGACAAATCCTCTAATTCGATCAATTAGTGTTGAACTGGGCTTCCCTGGTGGTTCAGTTGGTTAAGAATCTGCCTGCAATGCCAGAGACCTGAGTTTGATCCCTGGGTTGGAAGGATCCCCTGGAGAAGGGAATGGCGACCCACTCCAGTATTCTTGCCTGGAGAATTCCATGGACAGAGGAGCCTGGTGGGCTACAGTCCATGGGGTTGCAAAGAGTTGGACACGACTAAGCAACTAACACATACATAAAATAGTTTGCTTTGTATTATCTGCTCATGTTTATCCTAGGCTTACTATTGACAAGTATTGGCCTAAGCATTTTACCTGCACTATCTTTCAACCTTCTCATTATCCTTTTGAATAGTGCTATCATTTTCTCCACTTTCTTGATGAAGATGTTGAGACTGAAGGAGGTTAAGTTACTTGCCTGACATCATGTTGCTGGCAAGTTTAGAACTTTAGAATCAAACATACTGCAATAGGTTTATCAGTACTATTTGCAGGGCAGGAATAAAGATGTAGATGTAGAGAACAAACTTGTGAACTTGGGGAGAAGGAAAAGGCGGGGCGAGTCGAGAGAGTAGCATCGACATATATACACTGCTGCTGCTGCTGCTGCTAAGTCGCTTCAGTCATGTCCGACTCTGTGCGACCCCATAGATGGCAGCCCACCAGGCACCCCCATCCCTGGGATTCTCCAGGCAAGAACACTGGAGTGGGTTGCCATTTCCTTCTCCAATGCATGAAAGTGAAAAGGGAAAGTGAAGTCGCTCAGTCGTGTCTGACTCTTAGCGACCCCATGGACTGCAGCCTACCAGGCTCCTCTGCTCATGGGATTTTCCAGGCAAGAGTAATGGAGTGGGCTGCCATTGCCTTCTCTTCCTTGTGTGAAATAGATATCTAGTGGGAAGCCTCTGTATAGTCCAGGGACCTCAGCTTGGTGCTCTGTGATGACCTAGAGAGATGGGATGGTGGCAGGGGAGGAGGGAAAGAGGAAAGTCCCCAAGGGAGGGGATATATGTATACATATAGATGATTTGCTTTGATGTACAGCAGAAACTAAGACAACATTATATGCCAATAGAAAAAGAATCCAACATCCTAGTTGATCCCAGAACCCTCAGTTCCCAACAATCTCACTGCATCAGTTATATGATACTCAGTGGATAAGCCTGTACCCTATTTATCACCCTAATAAAAGATAGTAACAATAAAGGTAGCCAGAAAAATTATTACAATTACAGTGAAATATTCAGAACTTCCGTTAAGTATTTTTGGCACTCCTAAATGTATGTTTGATCTATTTGCCAGAAAAGTTAAATGTAAAAATGATAAGTACAATGGTTTTTGAAAGAGAAGTGATCATGATTTTTTTCAAGCATTTTAGGAATGAGTTAAAAATCACTTTATCTAACAAATCAGATCACTTTCTAATCAGATTTTCTATAATATGTTGACACAATAGTGTGAGGTAGCACTTTTTTACTATTGGGAAAAAAAGGTGAACCTTTCTTATGAAAGTTATAGTGGAGGGAAGCTCTTTGTAGCATGGCTGAGGGTGAAACCTCAACCAGGGTAGACACCTTCTTGATTTCTGGAGCATTTGCCAGCAGAAATAGTAGTGTTTTTATGTGTTAGTGATGCCTAAACAGGTTAAACAGAATGTAACAAACCAAGACCGACTAAGTATTTGCAAGCAATTGCTCTAAGCTGTACCAATACTGAACCCTTGTTAATGGCAGACCAGATGAGTCTAACTCAAATATGCTTTCAGTTTGTAGTAACTAGTAATGAGGTATTACTGATTTAAGCAAAATTTCCTTTCAGCAGAACTTTGCAAGATTTCATTGCAGAACTTTGGTGATTTCATTTGCTGTTATTGTTGCTCGCTTGTGTTTTTAAGGGTAAATGTTGGCTCCAACACAGACAATGAAACAAGAATCTAAAAGTGAATCCAGTGAGTAAGTTTGGCTTTATAATTACTAGTTGAAAATCAGGAAGAAATAAAAATTAATCAATACGTTTTCTTTTCCGTGTCTATCTGAAGAGCCTAGGGCAGTGCAGGCAAATCAAAGGTGCTCAGAAATATTTGCGGCTTCAGTTGAATTGAGAAGACAACACATTCGAAACATTGTCACGTCACTGGGATGCTTCTGTGCCCACAACCAGTGTGTGACAGAGCTCATGCTGGTATAATGCAAACTTAGCTTAACCTGAACAGTAAGGAGAATGCTATGTTACAGTTATATATCTCTGTCCTCTCTGGACTCAGGGTAATTTAAAATATATCATTTTTCTCAGAGCATTTCTGGGAAAATTGAGACACGAAGAATTTGTTATAATTCACGGGGAAGGACACAGTGGCTGCGCAGCGGGCAGCCATCTCCTCCCTCCATCTTCTCCTTTCACTCCTTCTCTAGGAGAGCTCCGGGAGAGCGAGCCATGAAGGGAGCTTTGTAATCAGGAGAGAGAAGGAGTGAAGCTTTAGATCCGATTCTGGAATTTTCCAGTACTTTGTGAAATGAAGGATGACTGCATGACCAAACCAAATGCCAACATTCCGATGGCCCTGGAGAGGCACTGATGTTGCCCACTGAGTTTGCATGGCCTTTTGTTGTCCACTCAATTGCACATTTATAGGAAGAGACTGTCCAGTCAATATCTCATTCTCCAAATAGGGCCTTTCTTTATGTGATTTGGGAAATGTGGTATTAAATCAGACATCCTCTTTTTATTTGTTTTGTTCTGCACTGGGTCTTCGTTGCTGAGCTCAGGCTTTCTCTAGTTGCAGTGAGGAGGGGCCACTCTCTAGTGGTGGTACTCGGGCTTCTCATTGTGGTGGCTCCTCGTGTTGCAGAGCATGGGCTCCAGGGCATAGGGGCTTCAGGAGTCGCAGCATGTGGGCTCAGTAGCTGTGGCTCACAGGCTTAGTTGCTCTGAGGCATATAGAATCTTCCTGGACCAAGGATCAAACTCCAGTCCCCTGTATTGGTAGGATTCTTATTCACTGTGCCACCAGGGAAATCCATTAATTAATTTTATTAATAGTATTATTATTTTCAGTCTTTCAGCTGTCTCGCACAGCATATGGGATCCTAGTTCCCCGACCATGGATTGAATCTGAACCCTGCTTTGGAAGCACAGAGTCTTCACCACTGGATCCTCAGGGAGGTCCCAGACGTCCTCTTGACATTAAAAAGGAGCATCACTCTTTGGAGACCTAATTTCTTTCTTTACCTAATGGAGGCTTTGGTATGGGTTTGCTGCATGTTACCTGCATTAAAGCAGGATTACTGCTCAAGGATTTTCTCATTTAGGCAAACGGTGTGCGACACAGTGCCAACAGCCATTCAAATTCTAATAAGGATGAAACCTTGCAAGGGACTTGGCCCCAAATTTGAAGAGTACTCAATAGCTTGGACTCGCCTCTTAAAAGCTAGTGAATATATAATCTGCCAGGGGCACAAGGGAAGAAAAGTTCGATATGTCATTATGCCAGTTGGCTTGAGGCCTTAGGGGAAGAGAAATGATTTATAGGACCTGCATGGGGTGGCTGCTGATGGGGGTGGGGAGTTGCCTTAGGAGGTTTATAGGAAAGGGCTGCACAATGTACTTTCTAGACTGAGCGGTACCCTGGAAGGATGTCCTCACCAAGGGCCCCATTGCAGACTTGGTGTTCGTCTCCAGTGCCGTCCAAAGGATTGCAGACAACAAGGAACATTTCAAGGTTTACTGGTCGTACAATCCTTGTCTCCCGTGCATGCTGCATTCACTGCTCAGCATTTTCCTCAATGGGAAGCCTCCTTAGTCAGCACTTCCAAAGTGTTGTCATCACAGACATCCTGGAAGTGACCAGCATTTATGGTTGCGGGTGAGAGTCCTGGGCTTTCCTATGACTCCAATGTCCTGTCTCTTATCCAGTCCAAGTTTGTACTGCTTGATGGACTATTAATCAAGAGACAAGTTGTTAGGACAAGGAATAGCGACTTTATTTGAAAAGATATCACACTGAGAAGATGGTGGATTAGTGTGTCAAAGAACCATTTACCAGAATTAGAATTCAGGCTTCTTTTATACTGAAAAGGGATAGCTGTTTGTCGCAAACTTCTCTATGCTGGAATTCTTTCTTTTTGTTGTTCAGTCACTAAGTCATGTCTGACTCTTTGCGATCCCATGGATTAGAGCATGCCAGGCTACCCTGTCCTCCACTATCTCCTGGAGTTTGTTCAAATTCATGTCTATTGCATCCATGATGCCATCCAACCATCTTATTCTCTGTCGCCCTCTTCACTTCTTGCTCTCAATTTTTCTAAGCATCAGGATCTTTTTCAATAAATGAGCTCTTCCCATCAGGTGGCCAAAGTATTGGAGCTTCAGCATCAGTCCTTCCAAAGAATATTCAGGGTTGATTTCCTTTAGGATTGACTGGTTTGATATCCTTGATGTCCAAGAGCTCTCAAGAGTTCTCCAGCACCACAGTTACGAAGTATCAATTCTTTGGCACTCAGCCAAAGAATTCTTTATGATCCAACTCTCACATCTGTACATGACTACTAGAAAAACCATAGCTTTGATTGTGTGGACCTTTGCTGGCAAAGTGATGTCTCTGCTTTTTAGATAGAAAGCTATCTTAGATAGATATCTTAGATAGTTAGCTATCTAGGTAGGTCTGGTCACAATGTTCCTATAAATCTCCAATAAGACAAATGTTTTTCTCTGTTATCTCTCTATGAATGGTAAAGTGTTGTAATGTTTAAGTCAAATCCTTGAGAATGGGCTGTCCTGTGGATTTCAGGCTACAAGCAACATTCCTTTACAAAAGGTGCAAAGCCCACATGACTCAGCACAGGTAACTAGAGCACAAGGGTTAGAGCTGAGAGTGGATTCAACATGGCATCAGGTTTGTCCTCCTCTGTTATATGTCCAGCGATCTCAGCACACCTGTAATCCCTTGGAAACATCAATGTCTCCATTTGGGTAAGATTCTATTCTGCTTCTAAGCAAAAGACAGACTAACATGTATCATCATTGATGAAGATTTCAAGAAAAAAATGAGACCATTTCTAAACACAAATACAAAATCTTTTCACGAGGCCAAATAGAGCAGCCATTAGAGATGGCAATTCCCAAAGTCACTGCAGAGTCTGTAGAGCAGCTCTGCCCTCTCACCCACCTGGACCTTTGGGGAGAGCTTTGGGATCCAGCCATGGCTGGATGGGGGCCCAGAGGTGCAGGTGGCTGAGATAACTGATGAGACCACGTCACTGAGGGCTTATTCCATCTATGCAGGTGTGTGCGCTAAGTCACTTCAGTCATGTCCAACTCTTTGCCACCCTGTGGACCGTAGCCTGCCAGACTCTTCTGTCCATGGGATTCTTCAGGCAGGAATACTGGAGTGGGTTGCCATTTCCTCCTCCAGAGTATCTTCCCAACCCAGGGATCGAACCCCTGTCTCTTATGTCTCCTGCATTGGCAGGTGGGTTCTTTACCACTAGTGCCGCACGGGAAGCCTGTTCCATGGGTAGCAAAGTTCAAACAGTTGCAGGCTTAGCAAAATGTGGAGCAAGAAGCTTGGCGCAGAAGAGGTACCAGGGCGTTTGCTGAAGTGGCAGTCATGTAGTGTGCATATCCGTTGGCTGACGTCAGCTGTGACATTGTCTGTAACAATAAAGCAGACATGAATGCCTGCCAGCTGTTGTCCTGCTTCCAAAAGTTGTGGCTTGGCTTTGTACTACTAACATGCTGTCCTCCCCTTCCACCCCCCCATCCCCCGCCTGGCCTGCTGCCCAAGTGGCATCTTAGCATACCTCATATCTGATTCACTGGGCACTGATGAGTAAGAGCTGGCAATAGTGCATCTCATCACTTTCAGGGGAGCCATGAGTCATCTTTCCTCTTCAGATTCCCTGATGATGAAGATTCCTGGAAGGAGGTAGCTAGGTTGTATGTGGGGCAACTGTGTCTCAGACCCACAAAATGAAGTTGTTAGGATGGTCTTGGTAATCTGTATAGTTAATAAGCTTCCAGGTTACTCTTTGGGGGAAGTTTGAGAAAGATGGCAGCTGGAGCAATGCTTCTCAACCTTGGCTGGAGATGAAACACCTGGGGGACCAGAAAAGCCCCCGGGTCCAGGCCAGACCCAGACCAGTTAACTTATGGTCTTTGGATGGGACCCAGGCACGGGTGTCTTTCAAAGTCCCCAGGGAACTTGAATGTGTAGTCAAAATTAAGAACCCCTGGACTGAAGGGAACGACTCCGAGAGGAGTTTCCAGCTGTTGGGAAAACCCACATCCCAACAAGCACTCGTTTGACATTTATGTACAGAGAACTTTCCTCTCTGAAGCTGTGTGGCCTTATTTTAAGTGACAGCAACATCCCTGCCTTTCTGGAGTCTTTGGTTTGGTTTGCTGGAGGAGATTTGACCAGGAAATGAATTCAGTTCTTGAGCAACAAATAGAATATGCAGTGGTGTCAGAAGTGAAGAGTATCCATCTGAGAGCACAGCGGAAGTGAAAGTGTTAGTTGTTCAGTTGTGTCCGGCTCTTTGCGTCCCCACGGAATGTAGCCCACCAGCCTCTTCTGTCCATGGAATTCTCCAGGCAAGAATATTGGAGTGGCTAGCCATGCCCTCCTCCAGGGGATCTTCCCGACCCAGAGATCTAACCCAGGTTTCCTGCATTGCAGGCAGATTCTTTACCATCTGAGCCACCAGGGAGGGCACAGAGGGTGGAGAAAGAATATAATTTAGAGCAAGTAAAGGGGATGATTCCTGGAAAGTGTATTTTGACCTGGAATATCAGGTGTACAACTTTTCATCCCTGGGGATAAAAACATAGAAGTGTATTTTCTATACCTAGTTTCTAATAGTAACAGAGATGACCAAATGAAAGATAACAGGAATGAACCTGTGATACATTGTTTTGTTTCCAAAGGTAAATAAAAAACGCCGAGTCAACTTTTCACAGGGCCACTTGGTTGGAAGTCTAGTTCAGTCTATCCTTCGGGCTTCATTAGAAATTCACTGGAATCAGTTATGCATTCACTGGGACCAAGGGTGTCAGGTGTAACCCGTTTTCCTAATTGTTGCCCTGACTAGCTGTGAAGGCAGCTGTCTAGAAGTCTGTTCAGAAGTGTTCTGATGTACGCCAGCACGAATGGAAACGTAAAGAATGTTCATTTGATTCTATGTTTTCTTATGTTTACTAAAACAGAAACATCCCCCATTCTTATTTTGAGTAAAGGAGATAACTATTAGCCCAGTCTCTTTTCTTATATTTCTTTCTTTTTTTATTAAGGGGAGAAATGCTTTCCTGCCTAATGGGTCATATTTCAAGATCTTCATGTCATGCAACATGCATATGGCACTTTGAGATGTTTTAGTTTGTTTCATACCTAGCTTGTTTAACATGCACCCGTGATACAATTAGATTCAAATTCAGAGTCGGGGAATGTTCCTTCTATTCTATTTTCATGCTGTAAGGCTCAATGAAGACTCATGGAATAAGTGAATCAATGTACTTAGGATATCAGTAAATCAGAAATAGCAAATGCAGAAAGAAGAAGCAGCAGCTCAGGATTTTCTCCCAGGGGATGCATGCGTGATAAATCAAATCAGTTGTATCTGACTCTTTATGAACCCATGGACTGTAGCCTGCCAGTATTCTCTGTCCATGGGATTCTCCAGGCAAGAATACTGGAGTGGGTAAACCATTCCTTTTTCCAGGGGATTTTCCCAACCCTGGGTTCAAACCTGTGTCTCCTGTGGCTTGTGTACTGCAGGCAGAATGTTTACTGCTGAGCTGGGGAAGCCCACCTGTCTCTTAGGGGGTACTAGACAAAGAATGTGTCCTCCAGCTTCTTTTGAAAAATTAATTCTTAGTGAAAAGTTAGACCATGAGAAGTCAACACTGCTTAATTTCCATTCTTTTGCAAAACAGTTTATTCAATTATTTTATGGCAGAGGTAAATCCTCAATAAAGTTTCTACGTTTGATAAACCATCAGATGTGTGATTAAGTGATTGGTCTCTGGAACATCTCATGATGAAGACTTTATGTGGTACATCTTCTTATGACACATACAAGTAGCATAGGAAGGCCAGGAAATTCTCTTTGTCCACAATACACAAAAACAATTGGGAGGGGGTTATTCATGTATGTTTCCTGAGTGACTCTGAGCCAGGGATGTGAGGAGGGACAAGCCGACCACAGTGATAGAGAAAATCCTAGCCTCTGAGAAAGAGATGCTGCCAAGGTAAACCACAAAGATTGTCACAAAAGAAGCTGGATCAATCATTTTGGAAGGCATTTGACTTTTGTCATATTTGTGATTTTGGAAAAAGGTCAATTTCTAATGAAAAATACCATTTTAGAGGTTGGTTTTTCATGATCAAGGAGTAAAGATTTAGATGGGAAGCAATGAAGAAAATTCCATGTAATACTCACAGAGAGAAGGTAAATGATCCTACAGAAACTTCTCAGGTAGCACCAGTGGGAAACAGTCCACCTGCTGGTGTAGAAGATGCAAGAGATGAGGGTGCGATTCCTGGTTTGGGAAGATCCCCTGGAGGAGGGCATGGCCACTTACTCCAGTATTCTTGCCTGGAGAATGCCTGCGACCATGCACGCTCCAGATTTCATAGGCTTGAATCTCTTATTTCCTCATGTGACTGTTTTTTATTTTGAGAAGGTACAATGTTTCAAGTCAGAACTTTCTACAAGTTAAACAATTATTTCCAGATAAGCATACGTGTTGTGCTGCACAGTTGTAATGCTGAGAGGTTGCACTTTCAGTGGCATAGACCCCATAATGAGCTACACAGTGCTCTTTACCTGTTCGCTGTGTCGCACTTCCTTCAGCCTAAATGGGCAGCATCATTAGCTCATTGCTGTCATGGACCCCACCACGGTTATAAGAATAATACTCCATGTCTGGAAAGAGTCTGTGGGACCATTCCTTTCCTACAGAGACAAATTATGGGTCTGGCAGTAACCTCCAGAGCTAGCTCCTAGACCCCTGTTTTCATTCTAGACATATTCTTCCAATGCCAAAAGTCGAATGGTACTGGAAACCATCACATCTTAGCAAAAGCCCACATGAACATGAGCCCATCAACTGTTCCAGGGCAATGACTGATCATTTGGAATAAATGATATTGCACAGTGTGGTGCTGACAATCGTCATTGTTTTCCAGAGACTATTAAATACAGATACCAACCAGGAAGTGAAACGAGACACTCCACATGTAATGTATTGTTCCGAGTCTCAACTGTCTTGGTTTATTTGTCTCGAGCATTTTAGTTTACTTGTCTCAAGTGTTTTCGTTTATTTGCTTTTTTTAAAAATAAGGAAGTTTGCTTTGCTATGTAAGAGGTGAATCAATACAGGAGGCATTTAGTGATCAGAGGTTCCAAAAGTGGAGATGGCCGACATCTTAGGGTCCCCTATGTGAACTCATAGAGTTCAGACAACTCAGCCCTCTGCCATAGCTCCCCACTCTATGTCCACTGGTGACCATGGTCCACATGGGCAGCTGGATCACAGCAACCAGTGAAGCAGCATTTTTAAAAGTCCTTCAAAGTATAACCAAGAACTGCACCACACCTCATAAGGAAGGTCAATATCATCTTTATATACAAAGATTACCAACATATCATTGATAAGGATTCATGAAACAAGACAGAAGCCTGTTTTAAGAAACTTCAAAATTAAGGCAAGAATATAAATCTTTTTTCAGATCTACAGGGATTATGCATTAATTCATGGAAGAGAGAAAATGCACACCCAGTGACTGAGCATATAAATTAAACTGAAGGAGATATTTTCTTGAGTGTGAAATTGAACAATGAAGGAGGGCTTTCACACAGTCTGTGACCTGGGATGCGATTGTCTACTCATAGAATGAAATGTTTTTACACTGATGTCAAGAGAAATGGTGACAGTGTTGGAGATGGGAGTGGGTGAGAAATATGTCTCCTCAACTCATGTATCAAAAATTCCTCCTGGAATTTCTCCTCTTCCCCAGCACTCCTGATGTCCAGTCCATCATCCAGCGTGACCTGTCCTACTTCCTCAGCACCTCCTTGTCTGCCTTCCTCTCCAGCCTCACCATCCCCATCATTCCTTCCTGGACCACCAAAACCACCGTCTAACAGGTGAAATCTCCCACCCCTCCCCCCCAAATGCATTTTAATAGAAGAATCCTTCTGTTGGTCTTCCTGGTGGCTCAGACATTAAAGAATATGCCTTCAAGGCGGGATACCTGGGTTCATCCCTGGGTCAGGAAGGTCCCCTGGAGAAGAGAATAGCTGCCCACTCCAGTATTCTTGCCTGGGTAATCCCCGTGGACAGAAGAGCATGGGGGGCTACAGTCCATAGTGTCACACAGAGTCAGACACGACTGAAGCGACTTAGCACACATGCATGCAAGCACCCACTCAAGTATTCTTGCCTGAAGAATTCCACAGACAGAGGAGCCTGGCAGGCTACAGTACATAGGGTCACAAAAAATCAGACAGGACAGTAACTAACACTTTCACTGTTGATGGAGTGATCTTTTAAAAATATGAATCTGATTATGTCATCCTAGAACTCAGAATCCTTTCCTGGCTACCCATCACCTGCAAGATGAAACTCAAGAACCTGAGCAAGACATGTGGGGACCTCTACTACCTTGCCTCTCCTACCCAGCTGCTTCCTAAAAGGCACCCTGTATACATGGCCCTCTTTTACTAATCTGTGCATATTCTTGAGCACCAGCTCATTTGAGAAGCCCTCCTAGGACACCCCAATGCCACCAGTGCTTCTGCCAGGGTGCCCTGGGCGTAGCTTTCTCATGACCTTTATCACATGCATTGCGACTCTTTTCTTGTCTGTGACCTTCCCTAGATCATGAGTAATTCCGCCCTTTGATGGACTGCAACCAGTTCCTGATATTTCTGATTGTCATTATTGTGCATTAGCGATGGAATGGTCCCACTGCAGTGTGTACAAAGACATGAGAATTTTCACTTATTCAACATCTGCAATTTCCAGACAGTGATTTCATTCAGTAAATAGCCAGTGAGGGGCCAAGGCAGGCCCAGCACTGAGGCTGCAGCTCGATGGGCTGACTTCATCTGCAGGGACATTGTGCTCAGACTCACTGTCCTGCTCTCAGATGAGGAGAAGAGTTTTCATCTGGCCTGAATCCAAATCCAGCCCTGTCCACTTTTGATCTACTCTCTTCCTTGAAATGTGGGAACTACGTTAGTTGCCTGAACCCATCAGCCTTGGAAGGCCTCAGGTTTTGGCTGCCTGACTCGTGGTCACAGTGGGACAGTTTGGTGGCAACTCAGCACAGGCAGGCAGAGGGCCCTGAGCACAGAGGGGAGGGGCTGGGGGTGGGGAGGTCAGGGGGACGGCTCATAGATTCTGCTGGTGTAGCTGTGGGCCCTCCACGATTCTCCATGACCTGGAATGTGAAGCTCAAGCTTATCTTTGTGTTTGTGGAACACCACATCCTGCCATTACCGTCATGGGGGAACTGAGGTAGAGACAGGAGACTGAGATGGTCAGAGAGAGGAGGCTAAGGTGGTCAGAGAGAAGAGATCATAGGCATCCGTATCTTTGAATAAAGCAAAGTTTACAACACAGTCTTTAAGAATAATTTGCTAAAAATATCAGATGTCAGAAAGAAGAACAAGGAACTACTCTTTATCAGAAGAGGATGAACCTACAGGAAATGGCAACTTTTGAGGACAGTCAATTTTTAATGTAAAGATATCTGAGGATGTGTTTTATTTATTTGACTTATTACCAGTGTTCTCATTTCTTAGAAGCCTGGAGCACATGTGTGAAATGTGAACAGCATAATTAAAGCAATAGTTAGAATCCCTACAAGGGAAAAAAATCAATGTAATGTTATTGTTTACAATTTAATTGAAGAAGTCACTTAAAAGATGTAACAACAAAAAGAACTTAATAAGGCTTTTACCCTTGCCTCCACAATGAGGGGACCGAATCTAACTTAATATAGACCCCCTCCTGTTACTCCTAATATAGTAGAACTGTGTATATGCTCCTCATAGCTGATTGCAGTTGTAATTATTTGTTCATTTCATGCATTTCATTAAATATTTGTTGAAATGTATGTATGCATCTTGTGCCTGCTAAGTCGCTTCAGTCATGTTTGACTCTCTGTGAACCCATGACTGTAGCCCACCAGGCTCCATGGAATTCTCCAGGAAAAAATACTGGGGCAGGTTGCCATTATTCCCAACCCAGGGATCAGACCTGGATCTCCTGGACTGCAGGCAGGTACTTTACCATCTGAGCCACCAGGGAAGCTCTGTATATGTGTATATATGTATGTGTGTATGTGTATATGTAGACACATACACACACATACACATACACACACTGCTATTTCTGTATCTAAACTGTGGTTCTGGATCCAGGAATTTTTGAAAAGGTTGTCTCTAAACAACACTGATCATGGTGCTTTCTTCCATTTGACTGATGCTTAGTTAAAAAGGAATCCCTTCACTTCAGTCAGAAATTTCTATATCTTGTCTCTAAAGCATTTATTTTTTCTGTCTAAAGAAATAAGTGAAGTCTTTGCAGAGGTGCTGCCCCTGACTGGACACGTGCTGTCAGATGTCTGTGGCCAGGTTCCTGAGTTGAATCCACCTACCTTGGGTAGAGATCCCAATGGTCCTTGCTGAAATTTATTCTGCCTGTAATGTAGGCTGTGATAGAAGCCTGCCCTACACTCTAAATGGGTTGACAGTTGGTATTGCTGTCCACATTTTGTGAATTTCCACCAAAACTCTGACTGATGCTTCTGGGCATGACCAGAGGTTGTGAGCTAAGAAACCCCAGTGAGGCAAAGAGGGAGCTGGGGGGCTCTGGACTGAAGAACCTTGCACCCCACCCTTTCTTGAAATCTGATCATTTCCTGTGGTTGTTTCAGCCTTCTATATAACTAGATTGTTGCTTCTGGTTTATCTAGAGCCAAGTTCAGGGTCTGGAATATATTAAGTGCTCAATAAATAGTTGGATGGATGGATGGATGATTGGATGGATTAAAAAGAAGAAGAAAGGAGAGAGGGAAGGAGGGAAGTAGAAAAGAACTGAACACTAGTTCTTCCCTTTTAAAACTTCTTGCTTCCTGGGTCTCCGCTCCCTTGGGCTGATCTCTCCATCTTCATCACTATCTTCTGTGAAGGACATCTTATCTTCTCCAGCCCTTGGTCCTTGGCGCGTCTCTTTTCTCTCCATTCTTATGATTGTCACATTTAGGGCTGGGGGTCCCCCAGGATTCCCTCGGTCTTCCTACAGCATCTTGGGTTTATGTCACCAAACTCCAATTGTACGATCTCCGTCATGCATCTACCATTTCCCCAAACCAAATACAGCTATCACCAAATTAATCGGGTGTTTCTTTCTTCAAAGTTCTCCAGGTTTTCCCAGTCCCCATGTAAACCATTATCATTTGGGTAGCTGGGCTTGAAATCCCATAGTCATCATTGTCTCTTTGCCTCCCCTCTGCCTGGTTCTGTCTCAGCCCCTACACCTCCTACCCCCACCCCAGTTCATTCTTCTCACTCTGTGCTGACTGTGCTGCAATTTTCTAAACAGGCTTCCTGACTCCATTTTCTTCCCACTAAAGTTGATACTATGCACTGAAGAACAATTAATTTTCCCAAATTACTTCTCTGTTCATGTTACTCTCTGATTTAAAAATCTCCAGTGACTCATTCTAGCTGAAGGCAGTGACTTCCTAGAGTTTTAGATATGATAGAGCAGTAAATAAAGCAATTAGAAAAAAAAAATCAAACCTATAAAAATATCAAAACTAGAAAAAAAACTAGGGAGGGAAGTCACGTATTTTTCCTAGTAAAAACACTTTTTAAATCACTGTCAGTGAAATCCATTGTTACATTTTAACTGTAAGTGGTAGGCAGGACAATCTCAGAAGACAACCTCTCACACTGGAAGCAATGCTTCTGTGAAGACCTTCAACTGCTGGCCACCGTATGTCCTTGTTCCCTGGACTGGTGATGCTGCCCCTTCGGCAGTCACTTCCCTGCCCTGTGGAGCCCCAAGGAGCCCTGGCATCTCTTTGGCCCTCTTCCCTGGTGGCTCAGACAGTAAAGCGTCTGCCTTTAATGCAGGAGACCTAGGTTCAGTCCCTGGGTTGGGAAGATCTCCTGGAGAAGGAAATGGCAACCCACTCCAGTATTCTTGCCTGGAAAATCCCGTGGATGGAGGAACCTGGTAGGCTACAGTCCATGGGGTTGCAAAGAGTCGGACACGACTGAGTGACTTCACTTCACTTCCCTTCTCTTCCCACCAGCAACTGCCCGCTCTGATCACACCAGAGCATCAGCCATTTTGCTTAGGAGACATAGGACAAGTCACTTGACTTCAGTTTTCTCCTTTTTAAAATGAAGGCTTTGCCACTGATGATACTGACAGTGAGATTTCTTCCAGTTCTCAAGACTACATTGTAGACTGATTGACCTAATCAGGGTGATAGCTCTATTCCTATAATCTGGTTTACTGCTGCATAAGCTCAAATTAAAATATCAAGGATTAAAGGCAAGGATTTTTCCCAACAGAAGATGAGGTATAAATCAAAGTATGAAATGGAAACTGTTCATTACTCTCCCCTGGGTAGCTTGGTATCTGAAAACTGAGAAAGCAGAAAACATCCTGAGTGAATGGAACAAGATGATGAAAATTTCCATTTTATGCAAATCCTTTTCATCTGGGGGAAAAAAAATAAAAGCATCACTGATGTCCTCAGAGAATATTTGCCCTCCTACCTCTTTTAGCTTCAAAGGACCCATTGATTTAACTTACACTGTGGTTTTTAATTCCTTTGATTTGCTGGGTTCTCCTCCAGTCCACCCTGTCTTTTCCACTCAGACGGAGGCAGAGCTCAAATCGAGTCAGCCAAGGAAAGCAGGAGGGTGGGGGGACGATCCATCAATCATGCCAACTCATCTTTTTCAGCAAAGGAATGATGAGGCTTGGGACCCCAATCTTGAAAGGTGGATGTGATCTCAGGGGTTTGGTTTGCAGACTTCCAGTGTTACCTAGAAAGAGCAGAGGGATGTGGCTACAGGGTCCACGTGGGCACCCCACCTGGAGAGCAGGAGGAGGATCAACCCTATAAACTCCACCCAGTCGATCTCATTTGAAAGAGTTCCTACCATTCTGTGTGTGAGAAGCTGAGAGAGTGTGAAATGGTTCACTCCGATCCATCCACCTGCAGAATTCCAGCCCTGAGAACCTTTATTACCATTTCAGATCCATTCAGTGTAACTGGGGGCTCCATAAATACTTGATATCGACATCCTGATCAACCTGATGGATGGATTCCTAATGGAAAGACGATCTGTCGTTCCAATTGGATGTCTTCCTGACAAGGCATTGTTGGTTCAGAATTGAATCCCTTCACAAGCCTGTCATTCCTGATCACCGAGCACACCTCGCCTTTCAAAGTCGTTTCCTCTCAGGCTGTGCATCCAAGTTCTCCGGCTCTCTCGTGGCCTGAGGGAGAGACCTCTGGCTAGCTCTTAAATACGGAAGTGGATGCTCAGTCTGGCTGTGGGCAGAGGACTTGCAGGGCGTCAGCGATACTTGACCGAGTGCCAGGCAGAGGCCATTAGCAAGGCGCACAGCTGGGAAGAGCCCATTAACACCAGCTTCTAGCCATGGTCTGGAATGTGGAGCATGTTGTATGTATAAGGTCCAGAAACTGGGCTTCTCTCCTGGAAAGCATGTAAAGGTGAATTAGACCCCACCATCACTTAGTCCTTAAGACATCAAAAAGACAGGAGAGAAATGAAGACTGTGCAGCACCCCATGCATTCAGTGTGCACAAAGCTTGTTTGAAAAGATCATCTGAATGACACCGTGTTTTTATCCTTATGAA
This sequence comes from Bos grunniens, assembly GCF_055505025.1. Classification (NCBI taxonomy): domain Eukaryota; kingdom Metazoa; phylum Chordata; class Mammalia; order Artiodactyla; family Bovidae; genus Bos; species Bos grunniens. Next base: position 59,643,439 of record NC_141178.1, on the reverse strand, counting down.
CATATAGAGAATCATGGAGAAATCTGCCTTTTTCCCATCATGCTGCTGCTGCTGCTGCTAAGTCGCTTCAGTCGTGTCCGACTCTGTGTGACCCTATGGACTGCAGCCTACCAGGTTTCTCCATCCATGGGATTCTCCAGGCAAGAACACTGGAGTGGGTTGCCATTTCCTTCTCCAATGCATGAAAGTGGAAAGTGAAAGTGAAGTTGCTCAGTCGTGTCTGACTCTTAGCAGCCCCATGGACTGAAGCCTACCAGGCTCCTCTGCTCATGGGATTTTCCAGGCAAGAGTACTGGAGTGGGGTGCCATTGCCTTCTCCCATCATAGATTTTGTTAAATGCAAAACCCATGCTTTAAAATGATTGATGAGCTAAGTGAAAAAACGAACAGTAACAATGATGTATCAAAATCTTAGGATGGTGGCTCTCCATGGTCTTAAAGCGTCTGTTTTGTTCTCTACGTCTGTTTTTTCTCTACGTCTGTTTTGTTCTCCACACCTCTTGTCTCATTTGTAGGCGTTTCCAAAGAGGAGATAAGGGATTTTATTAGTCAGGGTTTCCAGAGAAAGAGAACCAATAGGGCGTACATAGCAATCGATTTATTATTAGGAATTTGCTCATGTAATCATGCAGGCTGAGGAGTTCCACAGTCTGGAGACCTAGGAAAGATCGTGGTATAGTTCCAGTCTGAGTCCAGCGGTCTTCCAAGTTCAAAAACCTCCCCTGAGTCTCAGGCAGCCCACGGTGTAAATCTCCACCCAAGAGCAGGAAAAACTCAAGTAGAAAATGAAAGGGCTTCCTACGTGGCCCCTCCAATGCAGGAGATGCAAGAGACACAGGCTCAATCCTCTGGAGGAGGAAAGGCAACCCACTCCAGTATTCTTGCCTGGAAAATCCAGGAGAGAGGAATCTGGTGGGCTACAGTCCATGGGATCACAAAGAGTTGGAAACGACTGAGTGACTGAGCCTAGCAAATCAAAAGTGCAAATTTCTCCATGTGTGTGTTAGTTGCTCAGTTGGGTCTGACTCTTTGTGATCCCATGGATTGTAGCCCACTAGGCTACTCTGTCCATGGAATTCTCCAGGCAAGAATACTGGAGTGGGTTTCCATTCCCTTCTCCAGTGGATCTTCCCAACCCAGGGATCATACCTGGGTCCCCTGCATTGCAGGAAGATTCTTTACCATCTGAACCACCAGAGAAGCCAAATTTCTCCTTCCTCCATCTTTTTTGTTTCATTCAGGCCTTCAGTGGATTAGATGGTGCCCACCCACACTGGGAAGGGAAAACCAACTTCGCCGAATACATTGAATCACATGCTCAGCTCAGAACACCCTCACACTCACACCCAGAAATCACATTCCCTTTCAGCCCAGTCAAATTAGCCATCACAGGATCAGCCTGTGGGCATCCGTGAGCTATTCACAGCTTGATTCACCTTCACCCGCCTGGTTCTCTCCACTTTGTGCACCTTCACACCCCACTCCCGCTCCCTGCCCTATGCCTTCTGACTCTGTGTGGTCCTCTGTCTCTCACAGCCACCGCTGAGCCTGCTTCCTTTTCAGACTGTGTCCATCTCCATTGTTTCTGCCCCCCGCCCCCAGTAGGGCATGGGCAGAAAGAAGGGACGGTGCTTCTGTGGGAGAGGATGTAGGCGAATGCAGGGCTGGCCAAACTGGTTTGCGGAAAGTTCTGTTCAGGGATCACTTTTCACTCTAGGTTTTGATCCAGGAAATTGATTGTAAATTAAAACCATGCAGTTGGAAAGGGGAATTCATTATAGGGAACCAGACACATCTCACAGACCTGCCTCAGAAAGAGCAGGAAGCAGAGATGGAATTTCAGTCCAGCGCTCCCCAGAGAATAAAATTCATCCGCATTCCTTCCTGCCCAACAGTCCCAGTCCTGCTACTGACTTAGTCTCTAATGCTACTCCCCATCCCCTGGAGGAGGGGCCAATCCAGTCCACCCTCTTTTCACCAGGACGGACAGTCCATGGATGGTTCCCCTTCAGATCAGGAACAGTGCTGAGATCGATCAGCTCTTCAGAGAGTCCACCGACTGTGGGAAGAAAGCATTCTCTGAGGTGTGGACATGCCTCGTGCGCAGGGCACATGTGATTGCATGGTCTAGAGTCGTGACATTTGCCATGTAAGTCAGACCCAATTTCCTAGTCACAGAGCTCACTTGTGGGGGAAATGCCCCCAGTGTGTACAAACGACTGAACCGGGAATTTGAAGGAACCTGCAGATGAGATCTGATGCATTGTCACAAGCTTTTCCTGCATTTGCTTTTGCCCCTTGTCTCCTTAACCTCACTGAAACATCCTCTTTTTATGTTTTAAAGAAATATATTGGCTTTCCTTTTATTTTTTAAAATTTTAATTGGAGGGTAATTAATTGTTTTACAATATTGGTTTGGTTTCTGCCACACATCAACATGCATCAGCCATAGGTGTACATATGTCCCCTCCCTTTAGAATTTCCCTCCCACCCCTCTAGGTTGTCACAAAGCATTGCGTTTGAACTCCCTGCTGCTGCTGCTGCTGCTAAGTCGCTTCAGTCGTGTCTGACTCTGTGCGACCCCATAGATGGCAGCCCACCAGACTCCCCCGTCCCTGGGATTCTCCAGGCAAGAACACTGGAGTGGGTTGCCATTTCCTTCTCCAAGGCATGAAAGTGAAAAGTGAAAGTGAAGTCGTTGAGTCTTGTCCGACTCTTAGCGACCCCATGGACTGCGGCCCACTAGGCTCCTCCGTCCACGGGATTTTCCAGGCAAGAGTGCTGGAGTGGGGTGCCACAGCAAATTCCCCCTTGCTCCCTATTTTATATATGACAATGTATTCATTTCAGTGCAACTGTCTCAATTCCTTCCACCCTCTCCTTCCCCCACGGTGTCCACAAGTCTGCTCTCTGCGTCTGCATCTCCATTGCTGCCCTGCAAATAGGTTCCTGGATTCCATATATATGCTTTCATATACAATATTGTTTTAGTCTTTCTGACTTACTGCACTCTGTATAATAGGTTCTAGGTCATCTACATCATTAGAACTGACTCAGATGCGTTCCTTTTTATGGCTGAGGGAGAGCCTGGTGGGCTGCCGTCTATGGGGTCGCACAGAGTTGGACACGACTGAAGTGACTTAGCAGCAGCAGCAGCAGCAGCAGTATTCCATTGTAACTACATACAACTTCTTTATCCATTTATCTGTCAGTGAACATCTAGGTTGCTTCCATGCCCTCGTTATTGTAAACAGTACTGCAGTGAATACTGGGGTACAGAACCATCTTGTCTTAATACTGGGCTAAAAGATGCAACGTGTTCATACTTACTGCAAAGTCTAAACAAACTGGGAAAAAAATGCAGAAGCAGAAGACAGTATTTCACAGGTTGTGATTACTACCTTAGCAGACTTAGAGATGAAATACAAAAACTGGGTAAGAAAAATTGCCCTAAATAGGGAACCCAGAAGACTGAATCAGAGCCAGAGGAGCTTGTGGGCCAGTACCAGAATCAATATCATTATCAGTCCCCTGATGTCCAAATGAATATTGCATGGAATTTAGGAAACTGTGGTCAAAAAAGATGTTTAACAAGATGCAATTCTGATGGTCCAGGAAGGGAGAAGCTTTCATTACCCACATAGATGCAGCTTTCAATTTCACACTGGTGTAATTTTAACAGCCTGGAGCTCCTCAGATGTAAAAATGTTATTAGGCTTGTATTCAACCTATAGGCTTCTATATTCTTCTCAAAGAAAAAAAAATTCCTAATTGTATGTAGAGCATGAAACATCAGATTTTTGGAAAAATACTTTGTTTTCCATCCTTGTCCATTGGCAGCTACCTTGAAAGTACTTTTCACTGAAACAAAACATGAATTTTAATCAAAAATAGTTGGTGAAAACAGAAGAGGCACGGATTTTTGGGTCACTGCAAATTAAAGACCTCTGGAAGCTGAGCGTGAAGACTGCCTCTGAACTTAACTGTCTTCAGTCTGAATCTGACATTTCTAAATGTCTTCTACTGAAATGACTCTACATTACACATATCACAAAACCTTATTACTTCCAAATTCAAACTCTTGTTAAAATTTGTATCACTCCAGTAGTTTTATATCAGCAGGAACACTGGTGATGTTGAGTGATTTTAAGGTAATTGAAGCATATTTATTTTAACAGGCATTATAATCTGGCAGCCAGTGAAGCGAACACAGGACTATTGCAGCAAATGGGGATATTGAATGACTTATCACCAACAATACAATAATCAGATGCATTAAAGACACAGTGAGAACCAGGTATGATGGCTCTAGGGATCCCTGCAGAGCATCCACGGGCTTCTCTTATGGTTCAGCAGAAAGAATCCACCTGCCAATGCAGGAGATGTGGATTTGATCCCTGGGTCGGGAAGATCCTCTGGAGAAGGAAGTGGCAACCCACTCTGGTATTCTTGCCTGGGAAATCCATGGACAAAGGAGCCTGGCTTCTTGCAGTGCATGGGGTCACAAGAGTTGGACACGACGTAGCAACTAAACCACCATCACCAGGGCATCCACAGACCCCAGTAGCTATGGAGGCATCTTAGGAGAGTGACAGGAACACGGACTCTGGGTCAGGACTGCTCAGCATCTACTGATGCCCATGTGTCCTTGGACAAGGGCTTCAGTTGCTATGTCAAGTTTCCTGTGGCTGCCATAAAAAAATTATATAACCTGGGGGGCTTAAAGCAACAGCGATGTATTCTGTTACAGTTCAGGAGGCCAGAAGTCTGAAATCCAGGTGTTGGCAGGATGTTTTGGTCCATTCTGGAGGCCCTGAAAGAAAATCACATGTTCCCTGTCTGTCTCCTGGTTTCCGACGGTGGCCAGCAGTCTTTGGGGCTCTTTGGTTTGTAGGTGTATCACTTTGCTCTCTATCTCCATCTTCTCCTGGCCTCTCCTCTGTGTCTGTGTGTGCCCTCTCCTGATAATGTTGCCTGTTATGGCATTTAGGGCCACCCTAACCCAGTATGCTCTCACCTTCACCTTATTCTAATGGCATCTGCAAAGATCCCATTTCCAAATGTGGTTACATTATGAGGTTCCTGGTGGACATGAATTTGGGGAGCAGGGAGGGATCACTGTTCAACCCACTGCAGGTGCCTCAACTGTACCTGAGGCATGGATGGTGGATGCTGAAAACACCCTCTTCATAGGTTGTTGTGATGGAGAAAGAGTGCTTAAAAGAGCACTCAGGGGGGAGGGGGGAGGAACAGCATTTAGTGGCAAGCAGTGTGTGTATTTCAGTTATTAATTATAGTGGGGAGTAAAAAGCTCACACTTACTCAATAAACCTAAGTTCATTTTTAGATGTCATAGATACATTTGCAGGTACACTTATAAGACCATCACCTTTCCACTCAACACCCACTCTTTCCCTTTTCCTTTACCTGCAAATTGCCCACATGAATTAAAAAAAAAAAAAAAAAGCCCAGCTCTGAAAGCAAACCTTGGCAGGAAGCTGCCACCGTGATGGGAAGGGGAGGGAAAGCCAGACCGACCCACAGCTCCTCCTGGGTGACAGAGGACAAAAAGTCCGTCAAAACCAGGCATGGCTGCTGGTTGCCAAGTTACAAATTGGCGAGCCTTTTTGGACCTGGATAACCAACTCACTTTAATTAAATTGCCTCTGATTGAGCTGCGGGCTATGATTTTTCATACTGAGTTTGGCTCCACGGTGAGCCGGCTTCAGCCTCTTGGCATAAAATTGTAGCCATCTGCCTCGGTTTCAAACCCCATACCTTGGCCAGTGCAGGGATCATACCTGGTCACCCTGATCGTAAAGTACAGGGGCTCCAGTCTGCAAACCCTGTGCTTTGCCTGCAGGACATGGGAGCTGGGTGTGTGGGGGGCATGGAGACACCAGTGCACAACCACTGAGATGCAGGCAGGGGGTGGTGCAAACTAAACAGGAGGCGTGGGCTACCTGCTTTTCTGTCTTCCTGTCTCCTCCCCACTGTACAGGGAATGTCATGAAAAGAGACACCAGGGGCCTACATTTATCTGCCACTCCTGGATTTCTAGTGCCCTTTGCCCCGAGACATCATACGAACCCTACAATGGTTTATCCCACCTGACTCCAGCACAGCCCAGACGAGACTCAAGATCCTTCCTAATGCAAGCATGGAAGGAGTACCTGCTTGTCCGGAGCAGGCCTCTTACCCCCGCTCCTTTTCTCCCAAAAAACAATCTGAAAATGGGTAACCCACCCAGTCAGATGTACAGCTAAGCTCTGTGGTACCATTCTCAAAACGTGGCTCTTGTCTCTGGGTTCAAGGCTGCTTGTTCAGCCACAGCATCTTCTAGCCAGCAGGGAGCAGGGAGCTGAATTCAGGGCAAGCCTGTCTCAGGGAATGATTTGGAGTTACACACATGTGTTTCCTCTCACTCCCTTTGCCTTGAACTAAATACGGCCACAGGGAGCTGCAAGACCAGGGTCAGGAGACGGGTCAGGAGCTGGCGTCACAAGCCCAGCTGAAACCCCCAACGGGAGGGGTGGTTCTGTTATTAAAAGGAGAAGGAGAGAGGTCATGCCCAGTGCTCACCAGTGGCTGTCTCTCACTAGGAAAACTAAAACAACATAAGCTGAAACCTCAAATATTGTCCAATTATATTGACAACAGGCTATTCCTTTTTAAGGATGAATAAATTAGGTTCAAGGATATGAATCATTTATCTGGGTTCATAAGATAGCAAATAATTAAATGGTGGAGTTAAAATTCAGTCTTAAATGTAAAATCTTAAATCAAAATCTGTACCTTTCCCCTTTATTCTACTAGTTTTTTATGCATTTTAATGCATTTATGCACATGTTAAGATTAACTTTCAGTTTCCATGGTTAACCAGATTTTGTTTTTTTCATGTTGACCCATATGAAAATAATTAGTCCCTGAAGTAATGTTCTTTGTTCTTTGAGTGAGTGCTCAGTCGTGTCCAACTCTTTGAAACCCCAGGGACTGTAGCCCACCAGGCTTCTCTGACCATGGGGTTTCCCAGGCAAGAATACTGGAATGGGTTGCCATTTCCTCCTCCAGGGTATCTTCCTGACCCAGCGACTGAACCTGCATCTCCTGCATTTGTAGGCAGATTCTTTACCATTGTGCCACCTTGAATTATATATAGTGTTGGTTGCTCAGTTGTGTCCGACGCTTTGTAACCCCCATGGACCGTAGCCCTCCAGGCTCCTCTGTCCATGAGATTTCCCAGGCAAGAATACTGGAGTGGGTAGCCATTGCCTTCTCCAGGAGATCTTCCCAACCCAGAGACTGAACCCAGATTCCAGGCAGATTCTTTATCATCTGAGCCACCAGGGAAGCCCTGTTGTTATAGAGGCATTTGAAATACGTGTTAACAGAGTCTTAGCCTACCAGAAGAGCTCTATTAGCATCCCTGCTCGGTGTAGGTAGAGATGGCATGGATTTGTGTCACTTTGTACATGAAGTGTCTTGTTGTTTGGTCATGGGTGGTAGCTCAAATTGTGTTTAGATAGAAAAGGGTGGAGACAGATCAATAGCGTAAGCACTGGGCCCTACAGATGATTCTTTTTAATATGCAAAAGACATACTGCCCACAGCCCGAACAATTTAGAAATGCCTCCTGCCTGTTGAAAATCGAGCAGCATCTTTACATGGCCTCCCCTCCCCCCAAGAATCGGGGCACATTTCTGTGCCCTGGGCTTCTGTGCGTCTCTGCTCCTTCTTAAGGTCCCCATGTCCATCACTGTGTTCTTCCTCCTTCCTTGGTCTCTGCATCCTTTAACTCTTCTCATGCTGTGTGTTCTCTTTTAGAAACCCACCCATTCTCACATTTCTTCAATCATTTGGAAATTTACCAAATGTATATATCTAGCCATGATCCCGTCTGCAGTAGTGTAATCATTTCCTAATATCCCCTGTTCAGCTTTTCTACCCAAGTTCCCATTCCATCCTGCTACTTTCACAAGTGGCCTCTTTCACATAGGTTGCTTGGCAGTTGACACTTCAGAGCAGCTCCCAAGAGCATAAACTCTTGCACAGCATCTCCCCAAAGTACTTCCTATTCACACTTGACCCACTGCTGTCTTCCTAGATCTCGCCCCCTCTGACACCCTCAGGCTAATTTAAGTGCCTTGCTTCTGTGAGCCCGTGGATCTTGCTTGCATTTTATCGTTGCACTTAGAACGTCTCACTGAGCTAGAAATGTTTCTGTCTCCTCTCCAAATTGTAAAGTCTAAGGTAGGGTCATGCGTCTGTTCCTAGCCCCTGGTATAGTGCCCAGATCCTAGTCTTTGTACACAAACTTTGAGCTGAAACAAGCATATCCTTCTCTTTCTGAGATTTCTCATGAGTCACCGAGTAAGGTCAGATTTATTAAATAATCCCAACAGTAAGGATCATGAGGATTTAAAATATATACATAGACACAACTCAAAGTATACAAAGAACTCTTAAATCTCAAAAATAAGAAAGCAGACAATCCAACAATAAGAAATGGGCTGAAGACCTGAACAGTTCACTCACTAAAGAAGACATACAGATGGCAAGTAAGCCTAAAGATGTTCTATAGAATGTGTCATTTGAGAAATGCAAATTAAAACAACAACGAGATGCCACTACACACTTAGTAGAAAGGCCAAAATCCAGAACACTAACAACAACAAAGGCTGGTGAGTAACTGTCATTCTTTGCTGATGGGAACACAAAATGGTGCAGCCACTTTAGAAGGCAGTTTGGTGGTTATTTTACAAAATTAAAAACATACCATATGACCCAGCAACGGAGCTTCTCGGTATATATCCCAAACAACCGGAAGCTTAGGGCCACACAAAAACATGCACAGGGATGTTTATTGTGACTTTATTTATAATTTTCAAAACTTGGAAGCAATCAAGATGCCCTTCAGCAGGTGAACAGATAAATAAATACATCCAGACAGTGGATTGTTATTTAGTGCCAAGAAGAAATGAGCTTTCAAGTCATGAAGAGACATGGAAGAAACCTAATTGCAAATCATGGAGTGAAAGATGCCATGAAAAAGGCTACATACTGTTTAATTTCAACTGCATTACATTCCAGAAAAGGCAAAACTATGGAAACAATAAAAAGATAAGTGGTTGCCAGGGGTTTGTGTGAAGGGAGGCATGAATAAGCAGATCATAGAGGATTTTTAGGGCAATGAAAATACCCTGTATGGTATTGTACAATGGATACTTGTCATTATACATTTGTGGGAAAGATTGAAGACAAAAGGAGAGGAGGGCAACAGAGGATGAGATGGTTAGCATCACCAACTGAATGGACATGAATCTGAGCAAACTAGAGGAGATAGTGAAGGACAGGGAAGCCTGGCATGCTGCAGTCCCTGGGGTTGCAAACAGTCTGACATGACTTAGCAACTGAACAACAACAAGCTCAAATAATGCATAACACCAAGAGTGAAGCCTGAGTAAACTGTGGACCTTAGGTAATCATAATGTGTCCACGAAGATTTATCACTTTAACAAATTGCACTGTTTGGTGCAGAATGCTGATGATGGGAGAGATAATGGATGTGTGGGGCCAGGGGTATATGAGAATCTGCTGTGAAACTAAAGCTCTCTAAAAATACAAAGTCTTCATAAAATGAAAGATACTGGACACCAAGGTTAACATTCATTCAGGTACTAAGCAATTTCGAGAGCCCCATAGATTGCAAAGAGATCAAACCAGTCAGTCCTAAAGGAAATCAACCCTGAATATTCATTGGAAGGACTGATGCTGCAGCTGAAGCGCCAATACTTCGACCACCTGATGTGAAAAGCTGACTCATTGGAAAAGAGCCTGATGCTTGGAAAGATGAAAGGCAGGAGGGGAGGATGACAGAGGATGAGATGGATGGATGGCATCACCGACTCAGTGGGCACAGGTTTGAGATGTTGAAGGACAGGGAAGCCTGGCATCCTACAGTCCACGGGGTTTCAAAGAGTCAGACACGACTTAGCGACTGTCCGACAAGAGCAGTCTACAGATTCTTGGATACATGAAAGAAAAATTATTGAAAGACAAGAGCTAAAAGGCTTTATCACTTACGTGGGTGAATCTTGAGGCAATTTGATCAGAATCAAAGGAGGACAGCAAGGCAGAGAGATTTTTTTAAAAAGGCCCAAGAATTTGGGGGGCTGTTTGATTTGGGGCTTGAAGTCTGCCAAGGGTGTATCTGAAAATCACTTAGTCATGTCAGACTCTTTGCAACCCCATGGACTGTACAGTCCATGGAATTCTCCAGGCGAGAATACTGGAGTGGGCAGCTTTTCCCTTCTCCAGGGGATTTTCCCAACCCAGGGACTGAACCCACGTCTCCCGTATTGCAGGTGGATTTTTTACCAGCTGAGCCACAGGGGAAGCCCAAGAATACTGGAATGGGTAGTCTATCCCTTCTCCTGTGTATCTTCCCGGCCCAGGGATCAAACCAGGGTCTCCTGCATTGCAGGCAGATTCTTTACCAACTGAGCTATCAGGGAAGCCCTCAGGGTGTATATGGGGTGTGGGAAATTTAAAAAATAATAATAATAAGGGTTAAAAAGGAAGAGAGAACATAATGAAATGGAATGGAATAGTAAAATTTTAGGTGGCCCAGAATTTTCTGAGTCTCATCCTATTATAAAGGGTACTAAAAGGAAAATAAACCCTCATTTTACCCTTGGGGAAATTGAGCCCAGGAGGCTGATCAGATTCCAGCACACACAGGCAAGGGGATATCTTTCAGTCTCTAGGAGACAAGTGTTTGAAAAGAAATCTTTTTCCAAATAAATTGTCATTTCACAACACGCTCATTTCAGTTCAGGATCACAACATTCCCAAAGACCCACATGACTCAAAAGCAAAACAGTGGCTGAATTACACATGGGGAGGAAGTGCTTGCAATCAGAGGGCTCCCTGACTTTCACTGCTGTTCTCTGGTGTAGTGGGAAAGTAAGCCATCCTAAAAACCCTGCAGAGGACCACCAGGCCCTCATTTGTAACAGATGGTTTTTCCTTCTGACCAGAATGATTCACTGGCCAGCAGGGACCTAGCATCCAGCTCATCTTAAGGATAAAGACTTTCTGCACTTAAAGAAACAGAATTTATTCCAAAACTACTGCATTTGTCTTTGGTTTAACAGCATACATTCATTGAGTATATGGCAGATTTTGGCACTTAGCCCCTCATGTTTTTGTTACTGGAACTTCAAACCTAATGATTCCCTCATGCAATCATTCATTCTTCACACAACATTGTGTTCATATTTTCCATCCGGGTTTATATTTTCCACGTCTGTACTTTGTATGTTCCCGTGTGTGTTCCTGCCCTCATGGGGTGTATGTACAAGCCCCTTCTCCTTCCTTGGGGTCTTGATCCAGGCCGTGAAATTGGTACTCAGTGGAGGTTTTCCATGCCCTGCAGCAGCCTTGTTGTCTTCTCATTGCTACTGTGCTCACATCTCTCAAAGTTGCACAAAAATTTTAGCTGTGAGTGGAGAGTTTTTTCCCTGGAGCCCTGAACAGCCAACCTGTCTCCATCTTGACTGTGGTCCCTTCCGCCCAAGAACGCGTTCCTTCCGGGACTCACCTGGAGACTCCTGGGAGTCCCTGAGTGTGTTTTGTTTCCTAGGCAGGGAGCTCCTGACTGTCTCAGGGCTTGCCTTGGCTTCCTACCCTCTTCTTTCCAAAATCTTAATAATGAAAAGTCAGTGTTTTAATCATTCAGCTGAGGTACTTTCATTATTTTTCATATTTGGCTTAAGGAACTTGAGGTTAAAAACCTCCACTTCTGGCCTACCTTGATATTTCAGAGTTCCAGAGCTGGATTTTAATCAAATGAAATGCTTATAAGTGTTCAACATCTGACATGTAGACAGTAAATGATAGCTATTATAGTTAATATATAATTACTATGATTAGTACTTAGATTAAACTCTAAACATGATTCTAACATCCTAGTTATATGTAACAACAACAATAGCAATGATGAAAATAATAATAATAAATTGTGATTTTAAATGTCTACAAATCTGAAAATCTTTTTAGTTCTGATCTCTTCTAGAAAACGTTCTCTTCTAGAATATGGAATCTGCCACTGTTTCCACTTTTTGCTGGATGGGACTGGGTGCCATGGTCTTAGTTTTTTGAATGAGCCACAGAGGCTTCTGTGGTGGCTCAGATGGTAAAGAATCCACCTGCAGTGCAGGAGACCTGGGTTCGATCCCTGGCCGGGAAGATCCTCTGCAGAAGGGAATGGCAACGCGCTCCAGTATTCTTGCCTGGAGAATCCTATGGACAGAGGAGCCCAGTGGGCTACAATCCACAGGGCTTCAAAGAGTTAGACACGACTGAGTGACTAACACTTTCACTATCCCTGTAGTTGGACCTTTTCAAGAAGATCATGTTGCTAAAATCATACAGTATGAAGACTTTTCAGACTGGCTTCTTTCACTAGTAATATACATTTAAGTTTCTTCTAAGTCTTTTCATCATTTACTTCCAAGCTTTGGCAATTATGAATAGAGCTGCTATAAACATCTGTGAACAGGTTTTTGCATGGATTTAAGTTTCTGTGTTTATCTGGGTGAATACCAAGGAGCTTGACTGCTGGATCGTATGGTAAGAGTATACTTAGCCAGAAACTACCAGACTGTCTTGCAAAGTGGCCGCATAACTTTGCAATCCCACCAGCTATGAAGAGGCGTTCCTGCTGCTTGATCCACACATTTTAATTGCAATTCTGGGAGGCTCGAGGGTGCAGTAGGCAAAGTCCAGGATCTGGAATCAGAAAACCTGAGTTCCAGACAAAGCTCTGCCAAGCTGAGGACTCTAGGATGGGGGTGATTCATGGGGTCTCCCTGACTCACCATGGTGAGGATTAAATGAGATGATGCCCAAAAGTGCAGGCATAGAGCCTGCTATTCACATGATAAGCACTCAATAAACATAGTAATAATTATATTCATACACATGCATAAGTGTTCATTTAGGAAAACAATAAGCAATGGCTAGAAACTAAATACTAAATATTCTGATGCTTTTTTTCTTTGTTGAATATTTTATATTTCCCCCAAATAAATCCTTATGTTTTGTCTGAGTAAACAAAAGTCAATCCTAAAGGAAACCGACTCTTGACTATTCATTGGAAGGACTGAGCTCAAGCTGAAGCTCCAATACTTTGCCCACCTGATGCAAAGAGCTGACTCAATGGAAAAGACCCCAATGTTGGGAAAGATTAAGGGCAGGAGAAGGGGGTGACAGAGGATGAGATGGTTAGACAGCATCACTGATTCAATGGACATGAATTGGAGCAAACTCCAGGAGATAATGAAGGACAGGAAGCCTAGTGTGCTGCAGTCTATGGGGTCACAAAGAGTTGGACATGATTTATCAACTGAACAACAAAATTCTACAGTGTGGACCAAAAACTTAAAATAATGGCCCTCATATCTCCCAGCTTATCAATCCCAACCCTTTCTTTTTCTTTAGTTTACCAACTGTTCCCCCAGTTTGGGGGGACTTTTGCTGGCCTGTTTTTCTTTCTCTTCATGTCAAGATGGTGTCTTTATGTGAATGCTAAGCAGGCACATGAAGCTTATCAAACCGAAAACAGAACTCTTGAATTGTCCACAGACACCTGCTGCTCAAGGGTCTCCCTGTTTAAGGAGGGGCTGAAGATCCCCAGTGAATCAGACCATGAGTTTCATGTCCTCCTTGACCCCCATCTCCCCCACACTCCATGCACATCTGTCATCAACTCCAGTTACCTCTCTCTCTGAAATGCCAATAGTCACTTCCCACCATGTCAACTCCAAAGCACCCCAGCCTGAGTCAGTTACCTCTTGCCTGGACTCTGCACTGAGATGGGTCTCCTTCTCCACCTGCAGTGACAGCTTTCTCATTCTAGGCAGATTATTTCACTTCTCTGCTCAAAACAATCCAGTGGGAGAGAAAATTAAAACCCTCTCTGTGCTTCCCATCTGAAATTTGAATTTCTGAAATGAAATTCAAAGTCTATACCAAGGCTTGTATTAATAAGACCTTCAACACATTGTCCCACTCTCCCTGCCCCCAGTTCTCTGACCCTCCCCCGCTCCCCTCCTCCTTGTTTTCCAGCCTCTCAGTCTATCTATCCCTTCTGCTCTAGTCACCAGCAGGCTTGGACCACAGGAATTTTACCTTTACTGCTCCCTCCCCTAGAATGTTCTTAGCCCAGCTATCCACACACTTCCTCCATCACTGTTTCTGGTGTCCACTCAGCTCTCGTTTTTCCACACCACTCTAGCCGAGATAATGCACATGAGACTTGAACACACAGGTGTACACACTTGCACTCACACCTCCCAGACTCCAATTCTCCCTTTGCTTTGCCCATTCAGAAGCCTCTGTCTTTCATATTTTTATTCCTGGAGTATATCTACTTGGTTCACTGCAGTATCCCTGAGACCTAGCAGTGTCTGGGAAATAGCCCCAAACTGAGAAAGTGGGTGAGGACTTGAAAGAGGATCAGCAAGGTGGGAGTGGAGGAGAAACTCTAGCTGCTCCATGCCCCACTGCCAGTGGACACAATCTGAGGTAAGCCCTTAGTGCAACACACAGGGCAAGGAGGAGCAGGGGGAAAGTCCATCACAAGAGAACATGGCTGAGGTTTCCCCAGCATGTCAGCAGCCAGAACATAATTCGGGGAAAGAAATGAATGAAAGTCTTTGTTTCATTTATTCCTGGCTAGTTGCATGGGCAGACAAATCAGATGGACTGATCAGTCCTTGACTGCATGGCTTACGCACAAGAAGGTTTTCATCCTAATCTAATTCTAATTGAAAGGAATTCCTCTGCCCACCAAGTGTATTGTTGATGTCGGGCATGTAAACGTTCCTTTGTTCCTCAAGCTGGGATTTATTGCAAAGCAAATTGATCCAAATAGCATTGAGTAATGAGTATCCTGGGCGGTTTCTGGGCTTTCAGAAGAAAGACCTCATTGAATTTTGAGTCCAGATTGAGGCGATTCAGATTCCATTTTCAGCTTCCTCAGTGACTCAGAGCCATTCTTTGAATCAATCCGTCAGCCTTTTAGCCCCCAACCTAACCTTCCTCACTAGTAATAGGAAAATTATCAGAGCTGTCACAATCCACCTCCCAGAGTGACATGGAGGTTCCTCCTCGTTCACTGCACATTAGGCTTCCGGGGGCGGATCCCCAGGGGTGAGCTGAGTGCAGAGCTGCAGAGGGAAAGATAAGACCTGTTAGTGTCTGGAGAAGAGTCATAGAAAATCCACACCAGGAGGAGGACGGAAAGGCAGCGGCATTTGTGGGGAATCTGTCTAAGGAAAATCGTCCCCAGTTTTGCTTTTCTTCCTCTTCCCCTTCCTCTCCAATATGTTTAAGCCAAAGACAAAAATTGTGTTAATGTGAAAAGCAGGGCTTCACTGGTAACTCAGTGGTAAAGTATCCACTGGTCAATGACGGAGACATGAGTTCCCTCCCTGGGTCAGGAAGATCCCCTGGAGAAGGAAATGACAACCCAGTATTGTTGTTGTTGTTGTTGTTTAGTCGCTAAGTCGTGTCCGGCTCTTTGCAACCCCATGGACTGTAGCCCCACCAGGCTCCTGTGCCCATGGAATTTTCCAGGCAAGAATACTGGAGTGGGTTGCCATTTCCTTCTCCAAACCCAGTATTTCAACCCAGTACAACCCAACTCCAGTACTCTTGCCTGAAGAATTCCATGGACAGAGGAGCCTGACAGGTTACAGTCTATGGGGTTGCAAGAGTCAGACATGACTTAGCCACTAAACAATAACCACAATGAACAGAAAGGGGAATTCTGAAAGTTTTGGGAGAGAAATCCTTTTCCCTGCCAATTAAGTTGCTCCTCAAACTGCCTGACCCCAGTTTTGCCCTAGGAATCGCCCAAGGAAATTTTGTAATGATTGAGTTTTTATGATACCAATTTTGAAAATCCTTTTACAAACATTAGCCCACTGAGGTTCACAGCTTTTTACTTGGGGAAAAAGCCTTCCTAGCATCATTTTATTGGTGAAGATGCCAAGTCCAGTGAAAGTAAATGACCTTCCTGAGCCCAGCTGGCCAAGAAATGATATAGTTGGGTGGAAACCTAAGCCCTCTGACTCTAAGTCCCTTATTCTTTTAGCATAGAAACAGTACTAAGCACTTGAGGAGAGGGTGCTGGAATGCCCCTGACCTGCCAGCCTTCATCCCATTTGCATTTTCTGCCAGACTAAAGATCTGGATTCTTCTCTTCCATTCAGTGTTTTCCCCTTTCTCTGATGAGCTCGACAGGTCTCCTCTGAGCAACCACGATGGAACAACCTTTTCTCAGTTCCTAGACTGAAGCCTATGGAAAGCTATTCTGGAATGCTTAGCATCCTCCCCATGAAGCCCAGTTTCCAAAGTTTTTAGTCTTCTCTTTTCATAGGCACGCAAGATTAGATCTGCTTTCCGAATAGCTGATTCACCCCACCGAAGAGCATCCTTCCACTGTTCTGTAATTTAATTCCTGTCACATGACATTCCCACATGCATGTGATTGTTTCCATGATCATCAGAGTTCAGAATTAGCAGGCATGTCAGGCAAGTTTGAAAATCAGATTGCCTTACATGCCGATTTTCCCTCCATATCCCTCATTCAGTGGTTAATATTTAGTTGTGTATCAAAATAATATTTAATAGTAAAAGTGCATTGTGTTTATAGAGACACTTTCTACTTCTCAAAGTATTCAATCACTCTGCTTCAATTATCTCCCATTTTGTCATGTGTTTCATAGAGGCATCTGCATATAAATAATTTAAATGTTTTCATATGAGTAGATATGTGTATCAGCCTGTTTCCAAACTTAGTATTCCTTCACATAAGCTAAGCTTCCTATTCCTTTTTTTTTTTTTTTTTTGCGTCTGCTTTTCCTAGACTCTCCCCTGTCCCTATAAATTTGAAAAATATACAAAGTACCTCAATGGCCAAGGTAGGCAGGCTGGAGTCTCAGCCCAGGTGGCCTAGAGCAATGAGGCTAAGACACTCCTTTGCTGCTCCTCCTCACTGTCAGGTCTCAGTGGGGATGTAAAGAAAGGAAGGTTGGATTTTTAAGGTGTGGTTAAGTCACTGAGGCGTAACAGCAAAGCAAAGTCCTCTGTTCATTACCTCTGGAAATTCCTGCGTTGTAGGCACACACTCAATGTTGGTTAGATCCAGACACACTTTTACTGGTGCCCCATCTGCCTACCACTTGCCTTTGCTTCTCAGTGAAGTTCCTCCCAGTATTCAAGGCCTTGTGCCACATCTGTCCTCATCATTTCTCCTTCCCACTTCCCTACACTTATTATTCTGAGAATTAATGTGTCATCTCTTGTGATTCCATACTGACTACCTTTGTTTGCATATAGAATTGAACACTATTAAATAGTGTCATCTGACTTGCTGTATTCTCACGTATAAGAATATGAACGGGAAACTAAACACTTCAACACCAAGGAACTACTTACTAATGTTTCTTACACCTTCTGAATCAGGGAAAATATTAGAAAGTTAAGTAGGTCTTTTTTTTCCAGCATTAGCAAGTTACATGAGCCTTTTCTCATCCACCAAAATCTTAATGACATTTAAGTTAATATACATTTTTCAAGGTCATTGTAAAATTTCATAATTCTGTCAGAGAAAATGTCTTCCGCTTCTGATGGTTTGACTAGAAAGTTACTATGGATATTGAAGACATGTGAACTTTGGAGACAGCTCAACGACAGCATTGAAGAATTGACGGCTTTTGAACTGTGGTGCTGGAGAAGACTCTTGAGAGTCCCTTGAACTGCAAGGAGATCAAACCAGTCAATCCTAAAGGAAATCAGCCCTGAATATTCATTGGAAAGACTGATGCTGAAGCTGAAGCTAAAGCTCCAGTACTTTGGCCACCTGATGCAAAGCACCAACTCACTGGAAAAAACGCTGATGCTAGGAAAGATTGAAGGCAAAAGGAAAAAGGGGAAGGAGAGGATGAGATGGTTGGATAGCACCACCGATTCAATGGACATGAGTTTGAGCAAACTCAGGGAGATAGTGAAGGACAGGGAAGCCTGGCCTGCTGTGGTCCATGGGGTCCTGAAGAGCTGGACATGCCTTAGTGACTAAACAACAACAAGGGTAGTTGCATGTGAATCAGAGAACACATTTTTTTTTTTCAGAAGGGATGCAGAAGGTTGGTTTCCACACATAAAAACAAAATTATCTCTCTTCCAACAATAACACTACAGAATGACTCACATTTACTGTTAAAAAAAAGAAACCATAGAGCCTGAGGAATGAGTACAAAAATGGGTCATTTGACTCTCCTTCTGTTTACTTGGTTTCTTTCTTTTTTTTTTTTTCCCACATTCTGGCTTTGGATGTCCTAATTCCATATCTTTGGATGTCTAATTTATTACTTCAGAAGAAACCATTCTAAGAGTATTGGGTGTGTACCCTAATTCCCATGAGGACCTGGAATCACCTTGTATGAACCCAACATCTATGCTCATCTAGTCCATCCTACCCATCACAACTGGCTACTGCTGCTGCTGCTGCTGCTGCTAAGTCACTTCAGTCATGTCCGACTCTGTGCAACCCCATAGACGGCAGCCCACCAGGCTCCCCCATCCCTGGGATTCTCCAGGCAAGAACACTGGAGTGGGTTGCCGTTTCCTTCTCCAATGCATGAAAGTGAAAAGTGAAAGTGAAGTCGCTCAGTCGTGTCCGACTCTTAGCGACCCCATGGACTGCAGCCCACCAGGCCCCTCCATCCATGGGATTTTCCAGGCCAGAGTACTGGAGTGGGGTACCATAGCCTTCTCTGACAACTGGCTACAGATGGCCCTAAATGAAAAAGATTTTTAGTACCTGCCATTTCACAATTTTCACTTTCTAATGTCTAATGCATTTTCTGACTTATGATCATCTTTGTTTGAAATGGAATAAAACTGTAATATCAACAGTGAATGTCACTTTTAGGATGTCTGATTAATATAGAAATGAAGCCAGGACTCAGGACATACTGACCAGCCTTTCAATCAGTATTTTTTGAATACTTCAATGAATGATCCTTTACCTTCAAATAATGCAGACCCTGCTATCAAGTACTTTGACAGCAAATTGGTATCATGCCTCTTTCGGTGGTCATCATAATTCATTCTTGCTTCTGGGAGACAAGGTACTCATAGATTTCATGGTATTTATTACACATACTGTGGCAGTGCTAAGGGTCCAACAGGGACTAGATATGCCCTCCAAAAGCTACACCTATAGGAATAGACGGAGAAGGCGATGGCACCCACTCCAGTACTCTTGCCTGGAAAATCCCATGGATGGAGGAGCCTGGTAGGCTGCGGTCCATGGGGTCGCTAAGAGTCGGACACGACTGAGCGACTTCACTTTCACTTTTCACTTTTATGCATTGGATAAAGAAATGGCAACCTGTTCCAGTGTTCTTGCCTGGAGAATCCCAGGGACGGAGGAGCCTGGTGGGCTGCCGTCTATGGGGTTGCACAGAGTCGGACACGACTGAAGTGAGTTAGCATAGCATAGGAATAGAAATAAGTGCATCTAAAGCCATTGATAAGGTCTCTTTCTGTTACCTGCTCCAACCAATGACTGAACTTTTCTGGCAACATCCAGACCTCTGAAAATCACCCTCAGTCATTTAAGGTCAAGATGAATGGAGTCAGAGACAGCTTTCAGTGGCTGGATCCTAAAGGGGTGTTGAATTTCAAATTGCATTTAAGTAGAACTGGTTTTTCTGCAAGGTTTATACAGAATATTGTCTTTGTTTGCCACTGTTAACCTGTTGACTTTGCTTGGCACTAGTAGTAAAGAACCTGCCTGCCAATGCAGGTGATGTAAGAGACCTGGGCTCGATCCCTGGGTTGGGAAGATCCCCAGGAAGAGGGCATGACAGCCCACTCCAGTATTCTGGCCTGGAGAATCCCATGGACAGAGGAGCCTGGCAGGCTACAGTCCATAGGGTCCCAAAGAGTCAGACAAGACTGAAGAGACTTAGCCACAGCACACACAGACATAAATACCATTGAGTGAGACAACTGGCTAAGGAGCTAGAAAAGAAGGGGTCTTAGGGACCCATGTAGCTTTGGGAGACAGTGAGTGCTATTCATTTGTGATTTGCAGGCTTGATGAGTTAAAAAAAAAAATCCACAAATTTTTTCAAAGTCAAGATCTAAACCGCTAAATCATCCTCTATTTAAAGTTAACAGAGTAGCCCAGGAGGATCCGAATAAGCATGAAGTTATTGTTCTAACACTTTCACTCCTTATATCTCTTCTCAGATACAGCAATAACGGAACATTTATTTTGTCCTTAGGGACTTCACAGATGTTTGGCCTGAACCACTAGTAAGAAAATATTCCAGCATAGTTTATCAGTCTCTAAAACAAGTGCAACAGCTTTCTCAAGTCCATCTTGCTGCAATATCTGGCCAATGTTTATATCATGTACTTGTTCTGTTTATTATTAGTCATTTTTCCCCAGCATATTATACTAACTGGCAATCCCATGAATGCCAGGGGCTTGTATTTCTATAGACAGGTCAGTTTCCTCTCAGATGGAAAATCTATATTTGTCCCACATTGGGTTTGAATGGATAAAACTGTAAAAATGAGACTCCCTGGTGGTCCAGTGGTTAAGACTTTGTGCTTCCAATGCAGAGGGTGCAGGTTTGATTCCTGGTTGAGGAACTAGGATCCCACGTGCTATGTGGTATGACCAAAAAAAATATTAATTTTTATTGAAGTATAGTTGCTTTATAATATTGTATCAATTTCTGCTGTACAGCAAAGTAGATCAGCTATATCTATACCTATTTTTCTTTTTTGGATTTCCTTCCCATTTAGGTTACCACAGAGCACTGAGTAGAGTTCCCTGTGTTATTCAGTAGGTTCTCATTCTCATTATTATCTATTTTATATATAGTATCAGTAGTATATATGTGTCAATCCCAATCTCCCAATTCACCCCCACCCCACCTTTCCCCTTTGGTGCTCATATGTCTGATCCCTACATCTGTATCTATTTCTGTTTTGCAATAAAGTAATTCTACTCCAGTAAAAATTAATTTAAAAATAAAATTCTCTGCTAAAAATTAAATAAATATCTATGTCAGAGATATTTATTTAAAAAAAATTTTTTTTAACTTTGTAAAATGTTATTCCTCTTCCAACAGATTTAAATTGTATGCCTGTGCAGGAATTTTTCCCCAACTAGAATCAGTACGTCCCAATGGTTTAAGAAAGTGAGCTGTTCAGAGCAGCAGCAACTGCAACACAGGATGAGAACAAAAAATTAGTCTATGATGTCTTCTTTTCGGTTAGATTCTTGGCAACAAGTTGGAGAAGTCTGCTATTTCCTCGTCACACAAAAGCAGGTGTAGAATGGGATAAACTGTTTGCCTTGATTCTCCTGTTTTTCTCCACACTGAAGGATCTCAACCATGCAGCCTGACAGGCAGGGACTATTTTTGTTTTACTGTTGTATTTTGACTGCTGAAGCTTGGAGCAATGCAGGCATTTAAGTGTTTGCTGACTACTTGAGTCATTGGCCAGGGAGGAGGGCTACAGCGTGAGGGAATGCACAATGTGGACTAGTTTTCCATAGATGGGAAATCAAGTGTGTTGCAGAAAATAATCAGAAAACTCTAAGAATTCTCAGTTCATTCTTGTGCATAAACTGCCGAGGGCTGCCCGCACCACATGGGTCACCCCAGGGCCATGGGGGAGAGGGGCCGTGTGTTGTACTGATTACTGGTCAGTTGGTCTAAGGGGAACATCCTTGGGAGGAAGAGCTCCCTCCTGAAGTCTCTGGGGTGATGTGAAAGGTGAGGAGCTGGGACTTATCCCATGTCTGTGTCCAGGTGGATTATCTGGGGCAAAAGCAACCACAGAGAATAGCTGGGAATCAAATCAGAAGGAGCAGAGACCAGGCGAGATGGCAGAGGCCATTCCTGGAGCTCACACCTGCAGCCTTCCTTGTCTTGTTCAACTCTGTGCAAGCAGGGGATGGAAAGTGGTTAACCTGGTCTCCAGGCTTCCTGAAACCAAAGCCAATGGAGTATGATATGGGAAAGGATGGGGCAGTGGTAAAAACACAAGTCAAATGAATCTGCCTGATTTTAACTGCTTCACTGAAGAACTTTTTGTGCAGAAACAATTTGCAAAAATGGAGTATCTGGGTGATCTGAGATTTTTATTTGCCATGCCTTGCTTTTCCTTTTCTATGTAAATAGATGGGGAAACAGTGGAACAGGGTCAGACTTTCTTTTTTGGGGCTCCAAAATCACTGCAGATGGTGACTGCAGCCATGAAATTAGAAGACGCTTACTCCTTGGAAGGAAAGTTATGACCAATCTAGATAGCATATTCAAAAGCAGAGACATTACTTTGCCAACAAAGGTCCGTCTAATCAAGGCTATGGTTTTTCCAGTGGTCATGTATGGATGTAAGAGTTGGACTGTGAAGAAAGCTGAGCACCAAAGAATTGATGCTTTTGAACTGTGGTGTTGGAGAAGACTCTTGAGAGTCCCTTGGACTGCAAGGAGATCCAACGAGTCCATTTCGAAGGAGATCAGCCCTGGGATTTCTTTGGAAGGAATGATGCTAAAGCTGAAACTCCAATACTTTGGCCACCTCATGCGAAGAGCTAACTCATTGGAAAAGACTCTGATGCTGGGAGGGATTGGGGGCAGGAGGAGAAGGGGATGACAGAGGATGAGATGGCTGGATGGCATCACTGACTTGATGGATGTGAGTCTGAGTGAACTCCGGGAGTTGGTGATGGACAGGGAGGCCTGGCGTGCTGTGATTCATGGGGTCGCAAAGAGTCGGACACGACTGAGAGACTGAACCGAGCTGATGCTACTTCTTTCTCAGCTCAAAGGTGGTAAAAAAGTTATCGGTAAACTTATCCATGAGGGAAGCCAAGTGCAAAGCAGTGGCAACTTGCTGCCATGTTTTATGCACTGGGATGCTTCTTTACAAAGATGGAGTTATTCCATTTATCATACAGATGTGAAGGAAACCCAATTCTATAGTAACTTTCATTAGAGTGTTTTTATTTTTTTTACTGGCTTTATTTTTCAGCAGTAGTTAAACTACTGGTAGAATAATAGTCAACCTCATGGGTGTTTTTTCAGACTGCTCATGAAGCAGAATGAAAAGCCAGCCCAGTTCGAGAATGTTTGTTCTCATTTGTTCACTGCATAAATGGCATCTCATTCCAAGAGTCTTATTTCAAGGATTTATGATGAGCTTCAGTGCAGGCAGCAAGTCACTTTTTATTCAGAGAAGATCACAGCCAGGAGGGATGGTGTCATTGTCTTTGGGACACATGGCATTGTGTTTGGTGTTGTTGTTCAGTCGCTTAGTCGTGTCCGACTGTTTGAGACCTCATGGACTGCAGCACGCCAGGCTTGCCTGTCCTTCACTGTCTCCTGGAGTTTGTTCAAACTCATGAGCATCTCTTAAAGGTCCTCTCAGGTTCTCTTGTACATAATGTCCTTCCTCTTCCACTCATGTTTAGTCTTTTTCTCTGCGTCACCTGAAAGTGCTTCCTGCAGAGTTGTGAAATTGATACAGGTTCCATTTTTCACTTGAGTCTTTCTTCCTCCTGTCTGTGTCTTTTGTGCCAAAAGAAAGAAAGAATAGTGATGAGATAGGCTTTTTCTGCTCTCCCACCTCACCTCTCATTCTCCAAATATAAAAAGTTATTAACATGTGTGGTGCATGTGAGTATGGACCTGAACTGATCTTAAACACACTGGAACTGCTTCTCCCAACCAAACAATCGGTGTGTGTAATCCCATCACAATTGGCCTGTGTGTCTCCATTACACATGGTTGTCATGGATGAGCTCTAAAGCAGCTCAGAGTACAGGGTGAAATACAGACTTTAAGTGTTTTTCACTTTTCGAGAAAAATCTGTAAATTGCTCTTTTTCAATGCCTTGCTAAAAGAATCTCATGGAACAAGAGATCCTATTTAAAATGGAAAGAGATGTTCATGCTTTAATAACAACAGAGAATCAGACCAGAAACACCCCGGACGACCTCGTCCCTGGCTCTGGGAGGCTCTGGGGATGCTGGAGGCTGCGGAGCGGGTACTGACCTGTCTCCATGACTTTGAGAATTACATGCTGTTTACAGTATGTCCCCAAGCATGGCCCTTGCTCCCAGGAATGGAGTCCAGGCTCCAGTGACTTACTCTGCCTGTCAACAGCCTGACCTGCTGGTGACAAGTATCCTGACGACCAAGGGCTCCTCTTACCACTTCTTGTCACAGATCCCCAATGTCGAAAGATTGTATCCACCAAAAAATTATACTGCTGAAGTAGGAATACCAGTTCTCTGCTAGCCAGTGTCATACCTGACAGCCGAGTTGAGCTTTGGGCTGTTGTACAAGAACAAGCACTTTCAGTTTGTGGAATTTAAGTGAAATTAAGCACAATAAGTAGGTTTTAAATTATTCTGCGCAACCCTCTAGAGTACAAATGCACTCTTTCCGTTAGCTAACTCCATGTCTCCACTAGGTTTTAGAGAAAACTCTGATTTACATATGTATTTTCTGGTACTGGGTGGTGAAGGGTATGTGCTTTGAATCTAGCAGACCTGGTTTTTAATTTGACCAGCTGTGTAAATAACCTTAAGCGAGTTATCTTACTTCTTAAAGCCTATGAGGTTTAGTGAAGTGCAAGTTGCTCTGTTGTGTCTGACTCTTTGCGACCCCGTGGAGTGTACAGTCCATGGAATTTTCCAGGCCACCCTTCTCCAGGGGATCTTCCCTACCCAGGAATTAGAACCCAGGTCTTCCGCATTGCAGGCAGATTCTTTACCAGCTAAGCCACAAGGTAAGTCCAAGAATACTGGAATGGGTAGCTTATCCCTTCTCCAGGGGATCTTCCTAGTAAGAACAATAGAAAGAGAAAGTAGGTGAAGTGCCTACAACAATGCCTGGTAAATAATGAGTTCAATGGAGGTAGCATTTTTCAAATTAGCTACTCATTATTAATATTAGTGATCGTGATTATTTGCTCCACATTTTCTGGCATATATCCTAAAAACTTTTTATTTTCACCAAATGACCCAATTAATAAATGGATATTTTATTGTAAATGTTACAAAGCAGAGACTAAATCTTTTGTGTTTGAATTCTCAACATTAACGGTGTTGTTTATGCAGAGAAAGAGCACTTGGTACTTGCTAAGTGATGAGTGTAAATGAAATTTAAAGTGATTCTGGGAAAGACTGAAGGCAAAACGAGAAGGAAGAGACAGAGAATGAGATGGTTAACATCACCAACTCAATGCATGTGAATTTGAGCAAATGCCAGGAGATAGTGGAGGACAGAGGAGCCTGGTGTGCTGCAGGCCATGAGGTCACAAAGATTCAGACATGACTTAGTGACTGAACAACAACAGCAAGAAAGTGTAATGTCAAATAATGATGATAATAATAATAAACAGCTGTGTATGTATAAGATTCGGGCTTCCCTTGTGGCTCAGCGGTAGAGAATCCACCTACCTCCTTGCAATTCAGGAGCCGCAAGAGACATGGGTTTGATCCATGGGTCAGAAGATGCCCCGGAGGAGGAAATGACAACCCACTTCAGGATTCTTGCCTGGGA
Source organism: Bos grunniens (assembly GCF_055505025.1). Classification (NCBI taxonomy): domain Eukaryota; kingdom Metazoa; phylum Chordata; class Mammalia; order Artiodactyla; family Bovidae; genus Bos; species Bos grunniens. The sequence continues at coordinate 59,617,766 of NC_141178.1, read as the reverse complement.
AATCTCATGAACAGAGGAGTCTGATGGGATGCAGTCCATGGGGTTGCAAAGAGTCAGACATGACTGAAGCAATTTAGCATGCACACATATATAAGATTTACAGTCAAACATTAAACACCTAGATAAAGACTACACACGTAGGAGATATTGAAGAAGTTAAGCAGGGACTCTTTTTCAGTTTAGGAAGTAGCGACTTACATGAGCTTGAACAGTCCCTACCGACCTTTCTAGTCTTTTTTTTTTTTTTTTTTAAGGTTTGTTTTTTGATGTGGACCGCTTTAAAAGTCTCTATTGAATTTATTACAATACTGCTCCTGTTTTATGTTTCAGTATTTTTTGGCTAAAAGGCATGTGAGATCTTATCTTCCCAACCATGGATCAAACCCTCTGCATTGAAAGGTGAAGTCTTAATCACTGGACCACCAGGGAAGTCCCAAATATTTCTTTATTTATTTACTTGGCTGCCTTGGGTCTTTAGAGGTGGCAAGGAAACTCTTAGTTGAGCATGTGGGACCTAGTTCCCTGATCAGGAGTCAAACCCAGGCCCCCTACATTGCAAGTGCAGAGTCTTAGCCACTGGACCCCCAGGGAAGTCCCTCTGGTCTTTACCTCTTGTATTTTTCTTGATCACAGAGAGAAGTATCCTAAACATTGAACAAATAAGGCTCTGATTTGCACACTAAGCCCAAACACTATTTTATGGGCATACACTGTGTATGTAGGCCAATGGGGGTAGGGGGCTCATCTGATGCGAATGGCCAAGCTAGTTCCCTTTTCAGTGGCAGGTGCTGTCAGCCTCTGAGAGAGGGTTGGTTCAGCCAGTGCATTAGAGTCTGCTCACAGAGACATTACCACATTGGAAAAACACCTGAGACTCTTTAAGCTCACAGATCTTAAACTCAATGCATGAGTACAAGAAAGATGGAGTCAGTGCAGTCAAGCCCCTACATCCACAGAGGGACCCAGGCAGGGGACGCAGCCCAGTGGTGAGCTCACCTGGGGCTTCAGACCCATGATTCTAGGCTCAGATCCTTCTTGAGAAAATTCTTTAACCTTCTAATGCTTGGTTTCCAGGTTTGTAAGATGGTGATGATAAGACCTGCTTTATCATGAACATTAAACTAGATAATATAGAGAAGGGATTTAACCTTGGATCTGGCATTTAAAGGGCCTCCCAGGTGGCTCAGTGGTAAAGCATCCACCTGACAATGCAGGAGACTCAGGATGTATGGATTTGATCCCTGGGTTGGAGGAGGAAATGACAACCCACTCCAGTATTCTTACCTGGAAAATCCCATGGACAAAGGAGCCTGGAGGGCTGCAGTCTATAGGGTTGAAAAGAGTTGGACACGACTGAGTGGCTGAGCACGCATGCACACACGCCTTGTCTCCCCTATAACTGATCACTCTTCAGCCTGCCTCTTCCACAGAATCTATGTTCTTCAGCTTATCAGGATACCTCCTTTTACGATTTGTTCCTAAAATCCCTTATGGTATTTTACACCTATCCATCTCCTGTCGTGACCTCAACTAAACTAGTAAGTAAGTAATATGAGTCTGCTTTGCCGTAGAAGTATTACATTTAGTTTTCTGAAAGATATGACAAAATTGCTTAGTATTTCTATCATTATACCCAGGGAGATGAGACTTCAGAGAAATCATATTTTGTCCAAAGTAAATAAGGTAGGGAAAGAAAAGACACTGTGGAAAGGATGGGAGACTAGGAGTCAGGAACTTGGGTTCTAATGCTGGCAGTTACTTCATGTGACTTTAGGAAAGCATTGAATTCCTCCAGAACTAACTTTCCCTCCTTGGAGGATAAGTGGTCAGTCCAGATGACCTCAAATGTCCCCAAAAGTCTATTGTTCTAGGTCTTGCTTGCACACTCAGTCGCTCAGTTGTATCTGACTTTTTGCGACACCATGGACTGTAGCCTGCCAGGCTCCTCTGTCCCTGGGATTTCCTAGGCAAAAATACAGGAGTGGGTTGCCATTCCCTCCTGCAGAGGATCTTCCTGACCCAGGAATTGAACGTGCATATCCTGCATTGCAGGAGAATTCTTTACCGCTGAGCTACCAGGGAAGCCCCATTCTAGGTCTAAAAATGGACTAGGAGGTCTAACCAGCCCTAACTGCTCCATGCCTCAAGCTAACTTAAAATGTATTTTATAATGTCAGGAACATTTTACAGGTTTTACTTCTTTCTTTGATGCTGAGGAAATTGTTTTGCTTTCATAGGTGTAAGTATTGCTCCAACAAGGTTAGAGCAGTAAAGACTTGTGTTCTGAATTCCTTTGCACCGAAGCAGATTCTTCATTTTCTGAAAAGTAATAGAAGCAAAACTGTCAGAATTTTCCAAACTGATGGAAGGTGGCCTTTGGCAACCTTTTAAATGTGTTCTCTAAGCTCATGCAAAACATTTAAAATAAAACTAGAAGGTTTCTTTGAAAATAACATTGATTTGAGACAAATGGACATTTGGAAACACACAGCCAAGCAGATTTCCTTCTGTAAATGTCACACTGACTCTCCATGGGGTGGGGGGGAGGGAGGGGGAGAAATGCCAGGAATTTAAAAATAGGCTTTGATCATTAATAGGCTACCAGGTCACTCTTACGGAATATGAGATTTGGCTGGTAATATTAAGTTCTCTCCACTGAAGAATAGATGACTTAGCTTACAAAATATATATTCATACAAAGGATTTCCTGTTAGATTGTAATCAATCTTTATCCATGTCCTGGAAGAGAGAGAGTTTATTAGTTTTAATAAAATGAGAGATCATGAGAGCATTAAGTTGGGAAAATTTGATGAACAAGGTCCAAGCCAACATTTCCTGGTTATCATCTGAAAACTGCCTTAGATAAGTTTTTAAATGAGCTTAACTTTGTGAAGGATTCATGGAGATTGTCCATGCAAATATTTTTTGGACATTAATAAATAGGCAGGATGTTGATAAATAAATTGGTTCATTAATGAAACATGTTAAGTAGAATGGCACTGACATTTATTAAGCACTTTCTCAGAGCAAGCCTTTCCTGTACATTGCCTAAATTAATCCATGCAACAAATATGTGAGGAAGGTGTTATTTTCCCATAAAATGCTTGGGAAAATAGGCACTGAGAGGTTTAATAACTTGCCTAAGACCAAAGTTAATGAGTTGTTATGGACTGAATGTTTATGTCCCCCCAGATTCATATGTTGAAGCACTAACTCCCAGTGTGATGGTGTCAGGAGGTGGTTGGGTTTAGGTGAGGTCATGAGGGTTGAGCTGTTACAGTGGGATTCATTTCCTTACAAAAGGAAAGAGTGACTGGAGCTCGCTTGCTGTCTAAGAGCACACATGACCATCTGAGCACACAGCCAGGAGGAGAGTCCTACCAGGAGTCTTATCAACTGGCCCTTTGATCTTGGATTTCCCAGACTCCGGAACAGTGAGAAATACGTGTCTGTTGTTTCAGCTGCCCAATCTGTGGTACTTGTTATAACAGCTCAAGCTAAGACAGTCATGTTAGAAGCCAGCTCTGTCCAATTTCAAAATCCATGCTGACAAGGATATGGGGTCTAGGAAGCTGTAAGGGCTTATTGATTGGGTTGGGTGGAGGCACACAGGATTTGGGATTGCTGTGGCCTAAGGAGCTAGAGCCTAACAAGATTAACTGCTTTCTCACCAACAAAGTGATGCTTTTGAACTGTGGTGTTGGAAAAGACTATTGAGAGGCCCTTGGACAGCAAGGAGATCAAACAAATCAATCCTGAAGGATATTAACCCTGAATATTCATTGGAAGAACTGATGTTGAAGCTGAAGCACCAATACTTTGGCCACCTGATGCAAAGAGCTGACTCAATGGAAAAGACTCCCATCCTGGGAAAGACTGAGGGCAAGAGGAGAAGGGAGGGACAGAGGATGAGATGGTTGGATGGCATCATCGACTCAATGGACATGAGTTTTAGCAAACTCAGGAAGATAGTGAAGGACAGGGAAGCCTGGCATGCTGCAGTCCATGGGGTTGCAAAGAGTTGGACATGACTGAGTGACTGAGCAACAACATCAAAGTAGAAACCCAGAAAGTTGGAGCTCCCTTCTAGATTTCTCTTTCCCACACATGATCTGTCCCTCAACCTCAAATAAGCCTCTGAGTCCTATGGCATCTACCTCTTCATCTTCGGTCAAATCCATCTTTCCAGCCACCTCTGGCCTTCCTGCTTTAGTTCATCAGCACCTTCTCTCCCCATTGGCCTTCTTGCCTTCAGTCTTATGCCTTTCACCCATCCTAACCCTGAAATGATCTCTTTAAACTAAAACTTAGTTATGTTATTTTCCTGCTTGAAATCCTTCAGTGGTACATGTTACAAAGCAGGGAAAGAGAGTGTCATTGAGCCACTGAAAGCAGAAAGTGTCAGGTGGGTGGAATTGTAATCCTTACATTTGCAGGAAATACAGCCCATCACCAGGTGATGCTGAGGCTATTCTCCTCTGCCTAACCTGATGCTGTTCTTCTAAGTCCCTCCCCTGCTCTTGTCTGTGGGATCAGTCAGATCCAGTAAGCAGGTCTGTTCTGCTTTGCCAGGGATACAGGCAGAAACAAATACGAAAATAGACCATTATGATTTTGAAGCAGGAATTGTATGCAAATGTAAATGATGCATATTTATAGTAATCACTGTAATGCTATTTATATAACACCTTCTCACCCAGAGACAGCAAAGCAGTCTACAGAGATGCTCTAATCCTCGCCATTTTCCATTAAATTGTGCTATAAATGCTATTTCAAGTCATGAGCATCTCTCTCCCTTCCACCTTCCAAACCATCCCCAGGTGTTCTGTTGAGTTACTTAGCATAGACCACTAGTTACTTAACACAGATGTCACATGTGTCAATCCATGTCTGTTTTCATACACACTGAAATATACATTGCAGCCGAGTGACTGCCATCAGCAACCGCACTCAGGTGTGCACAGCTGTGCCCAAGGTCCATGAGGGCCATTTCTCATACCCCTGATTGAAGCTAAGGAAGTTCATCTGTACCCTTTTTTTAAGATTTCACATGTAAGTGATAGCAAATGATATTTGCCTTTCTCTGTCTCACTTAGTAATAGAGTCACAGATGTAAAAAAGAAACTGATGGTTATGAGAGGGGAAGAGGGAGGGATAAATTGGGAGACTGGTATTGGGACATATACACACTGCTGCTGCTGCTGCTGCTAAGTCGCTTCAGTCGTGTCCAACTCTGTGCGACCCCATAGACGGCAGCCCACCAGGCTCCCCCATCCCTGGGATTCTCCAGGCAAGAATACTGGAGTGGGTTGCCATTTCCTTCTCCAATGCATGAAAGTGAAAAGTGAAAGTGAAGTCACTCAGTCGTGTCCGACTCTTAGCGACCTCATGGACTGCACCCTACCAGGCTCCTCCATCCATGGGATTTTCCAGGCAAGAGTACTGGAGTGGGGTGCCATTGCCTTCCAGTATACACACTGCTATATATAAAATATGGGCTTCCCAGATGGTGCAGTGGTAAAGAATCCACCTGCCAATGCAGGAGGCATAAGAGACACCGGTTCAATCCCTGGGTCAGGAAGATCTCCTGAGGAGGGCATGGCAACCCACTCCAGTATTCTTGCCTGGAGTATCTCATGGACAGAGGAGCCTGACAGGCTAAAGTCCGTGGGTTCTCACAGATGGGACATGACTGAGTGACTGATCACATCACATAGGACATGTATAGCTTTGTTTGCTTCTAAAAACACAGTTTTAAGACCTAGTGATATATGTAAAGAATCTCAAACTCTTTTCAAAGCAAAATCTCTTCTGCTGCTGCCAGATGGTGCTATCTGCAGCAGTTGTTTCCCAGATCCTGCCGCCGTCTGTATTGTCTTAACTTAGGACTTGGAGCCTTTCAGTGGCCACCCTGTCTATGCTCCCTGTGGACATCTGCTGGGCCTCCTATTGTTGGCTGGTTCCACCCTCTCCCACCACACAGCGGGCACCAACCAGCAGAGTTGCAGGGAGGGAGGCGATTCTCTTCTACAACTTCAGTCTTGGCAAGCCGGGCAGTTCTGGGAGCCACATAGAAAGCTGCTCAGAACCTAGAGACCTAGTGTCACACAGACAGACCCCTGTCAGACAGTCATCTCTGCTGAGTGTCCTCACTGGACTGGCCAGTGAGATCTACAGTTGCTTCAAAACATGAATGAGATGGGCACCTGCTTCAGGGCCGAGCTAGTGTTGAATGGACGCTAATTTGGAGGCCATGGTGCTAGTGGTGTAGAAACCACCTGCAAATGCAGGAGATGAAAAGGACTTGAATTTGATCCCTGGGTTGGGAAGATCCCTGAAGAAGGGCATGGCAACCCACTCCAGTATTCTTGCCTGGGGAATCTCGTGGACAGAGGAGCCTGGTGACCTACAGTCCACAGGGTCACAAAGAGCTGGACATGACTGAAGTGATTTAGCACACATGTGACTATGAAGGAGTTCAGTTCTCTTAAATGACCCAGTCACACCATCTGCACCAGCACACCGGCACTGCTGGTGCTGCAGCAGTGGGATCCTGAAGGCCAGAGTTGGACTGAGGATGGAATGAGTCATTCAGAGAAGAAAAGAGGGAACACACCAAGAGACAGTCAGAACCACCTCCAGTCTGAGAGTGAGAAGTGGAAACAGACGAGTCTGGTGGCTGGTCAGATGGAGCCACAGCCCTGGGGTTGTCTCGAGGCAAAGCGAACCGGGAGTTGGGTGTGTTGTCAGGAGTGCAGGAGGACAGAGGGACAGGGCGTTGTCTCCAGTGGCCTGTATCCTGGAGCGCCTCTCCACCCACCAGTGGATCTCAAAGTCTGGACGGGCCTGACTTAAAGGTCCACAGTTGGAGCGGCCATTCCTAACCCCACAAGCAGGATTACAAAGCAGAAAAAGCGCCTGTGACATTTATTAACGACAGCTCACCGAGAAAGGAGGAGTGTGTAGCCCTTTCAAGGGAAAATCGAAGTTCGATACACCTTTGGGAAAAGCTGAAGCCCACAGTCAAGTAAGGGAGTATATAGAGAGGGAAAGCCATTTGCTCAAATGCAGGATCAGAAAGGAAAGGTTTTGTGACTTCCTAGATGGCGCCCCACATCTTACTGCTAAAGGATCAGGAAACTGAGAGTCTCTGTCAGAGCAATCATCAGAACACCCCAATGTTTCAGGGGGTCCTCATACTTGGGACTCCCCCCCACCATTCCCTGCCAGCCCCCTCCCTGCCCCAGGTTGATTCCATCCACTTAGAGAGACAGGGTCTCTTTCTCTGAGGTGCACTTATTCAAACCAGGCAGAAAGCACAGATAAAAGTTAACCTCAGACCTGAGCATCATTAATGTCATGTTCCTGTGGGATTAACCATGTTGTATGTGCGGTTGTTATTGTTGTTTACAGATCTGAGCATCATTAATGCCATGTTCCTGTGGGATTAACCGTGTTGTGTGTGCAGTTGTTATTGTTGTCTGGTCCTTCTGTCATGTCCTTTGTGACCCCATGGACTGCAGTATGCCAAGCTCCTCTGTCCATGGGATTCTCCAGGCAAGAACACTGGAGTGAGTGGGTTACCATTTCTTCCTCCAGGGGGTCTTTCCAACCCGGGGATCAAACCTGCATCCCTTGCATCTCCTGCCTTGGCAGGTGATGAACTCTTTACCATTGAGCCACCTGGGAAACTGGTGACTGAGAGAGAGAAATGACTGGATTTGTGCTAGCCCTGGATCAACATGCATTTGCCACCTCTTCTCCTATTAGCTGGGAAGATGTCAAAGAGGAGGCGATATTTCAATCCCTGCTGGAACAAAGATTTTGGAGAACTTGGGTGGGGGACAGAGGGGAGTGTTTTGCAGATGTCAGTACAACCAGAGTCTGAGGATGGTCAGGGGAGGAAAGGGGAGAGGAGCTGAGGGGCAGTGGGACTGTTGCAGAGGTTCAGGCAGGAATACAGTGTAAGCAGACATTTCAACTAGAGAATAAAGGCTTGTGGGTTCCTAGACAGCAGGCATCTGTGGTCTCTCAGGTATTATAAGCAAAATAGAGAAAATTTGAGCACACAAGGGGACTAAAGAAATAAGTAACATTTGTGTGACACTGTATAGGTTACAGAGCACATCTGCATATGATGTAGTTTTCTCATCCCAGCAAACCTAGAGAACAGGTGTGGTGTGATCACGCTGTCTCTATTCAGTTGAAGTGGAAACCTTAAAAGACTCTCTGGTATACAGAACCTGTCTTGGTTAGGGGAATGCATGCTGGCTGCTGAAACAGGTGATTCCCAAAGTGAGTTGACTTAGTAAGCAGAACCTACTTCTTGTTATAGATAGATAGATAGACAGACAGACAGATACATACATATAGGTGTACATATGCACATGCATACATATATAAAATCAGCTACTGTTTGAGACGATGTTCTGGAAATAGATACTTGGTGATGGTAGCTCAACACTATGATGTATTTAGTGCCATTGAATTACACATTGAAAGTGGTTAAAATGGCAAATCTTACTTATGTTTTACCACTAAAAAAGCTAACTACAGCATAACTACTAATTTCAGGGATTAAATTGTAACCAGCATGTTAACAGGGGTTGTTGGGCATATGTGTAATGGGCATATGATTTTGACTTTTATTTATTGTTTCTGGTTCTTCTAATATAATTTCATTATTTTTATAACGACTATAATAAGTTAATAACTGACAAAAGACAATCCTTTTTATCACTTTCTGAACTTGGGAGGATGGGCTCATTTAAGGAAGTCTGTGCTTCACGTGGCATGATTTTCCCCACTTCTCATAGAGTACGAATTCTGCAGGAGGAAGAGTGGTCTCAGAGAACGTGTGCAAAATAGTTTGTAGCTATGTATAAACTGACACTTATTTCTCTTTTGAATGATGTTGATTTAGAGAGAAAAATCTAGGCTGAGGAATAAAAGAAGAGGTAAAGAAACATATGGAAATGAGAAAAAAACAGTGCCATTGGCCCTGCCCTATCTGAGATGTTCATCACATCAACGAATGGATAATATATAATTACGAGAATTCATTGTTAGAACAGTACACAAGGCTATTGATTTTACCATCATGAGTACATTATCCTCTTACCGTCTGGAGATTAAAATGAATAGGCAGAGTAACAAGATTCTCCATAAATTAGAGTCATTCATTTTCATCTTGAGAAAGGAAAGGATGTCATACTTTCAGCCCTTTAATTGAGATCTAGCAGAGGAGAACTTTACAAGATAATAATTTTCAAAGGATTGCATTTCTATCTTCTCAGTAAATAAGTATAATGACAGCCATGGTAGCCTCCAGGTAAAATGTTGAAGACATTTAGCACATAAAGGAAAGACAAATGTAAATGACCCTGGTACTTTTAATGATGCTATCATCAATACTTTAATACGTGGTATGTAAATTACTGTATTACACAATCAGATTTCTTCATTCAACAGATATTTATTACCTATGTACCAAAAGCAAGACTCTAGCCCAAGAGCTAGAGCAACTAAAAAGAATTTTCGTATATGGTCCCTGCCTTCAAAAAGGAGATGATCTAATTAGGGAGGTGATATTCACCCTTGCAACAATCGTTAATAATAACAACTATAGGGATGCCAACCATTGCTGACTGTCAACCATGTCCCAAGACTGTGCTAATTGTTTCTACCTGTACAAAGTCCTGAACCTGGCATTGACCTTGTCAGTGGCATGGATTTCTGTCCCATTTTATAGATGAGGAAATGGAGGTTCAGACAGCTCATCCAGCTGTCAGAGAACAAGTAGTTCCCCCCCCCCAAATAAATTTCCAGATACATGAAGAAATATCCAGAGTCCCTACATTGGTCTTGGTCACTTTGGATGAACTTTGCTAAAGGCTGTGGCACAGGTTCCACGCAACATGATTCTGGAAACCGTTCTTGGAGGACCTAGGAGGGTGTGCACCCAACGTTTCATTTTGCTTTCATGTGGTGATTTCATGGCTCTGGGCCCCATTCTGAGTGGTGTCAGACAGTCAGGAATCAAAATAGTTAGAACTATATGTCAGATAAGAGTAAATGATCTCTGAGTGAGGTTCAGGTGAACTTGCTCTGAATAGAATAATGCATTTTTGAAAGAAATGTGTGGCTACTCTCTGGCTTTTAGTCATTTGCTTGGTTTCTGGTCTTCCTTCTGGTTCTGAGATGTGAGCTGTGAATGGCCAACATGCTAGGGTGTTGATCGTGTTGTGCACCGTGAGCATCGTGTTATCCAGGTTTATACTCTGGGGGCCTCACATAAAGCCCAGAGAATTACAAGTACTCAAATATATGATTCAAACTTACCTGCATTAAAAAAAGAGGTTAAGCTGCTTTAACAAGATGTCCCAAAGTATTCCGAGTGTTAGAGTCTGGAATGGGTAATCAACCAGGACAGCTGCTCCGTTTTGCTGATGGCTCTGTTCCCAAGGTCATTGATTCCATCTTCAACACATGGCTTCCAGGCCACTCTGCCCTTGGCCATCTTGGCCAGGAGAAGGCAGTGAAGAGGAAGTAGACCTTGATCTTAAAGACCCTGGCCCATAGTCGCATTTCTGCTCAACCACATTGGCCAGAACAGTAACCTCTGGACACATCTAAGAGCAACGGGGCTGCAACAGGGGTTCTGTTTTGTGCTCAAAAGGAGTGGAGAGCATCATTCCAGTGGACTGCAGGCATTCTCTACTACAAGGCCCTTTGCTCAGTCTGCCACTTCTGCTTTTATAAGCATGACCATAGTCCCATCATTGGTCTTCAAAATATCACAGTCTTCGTTGACTTCTAACTCTCCTTTCTCTCCCTTCCCACCTAGAAAGGCATCAGGTCATGAAGCTCCTGTTTTTTCTCCACTGCTTCCTTCCTAGTTCAATAAAGCATAGAATATCTCAGTGTCAATTGTGAATTAACATAAAGGCCTTACCAGGTGTCTCAGTGGCAAAGAATCCACCTGCCAATGCAGGAGATGGAGGAGATGTGGGTTTGATCCCTGAGTTGGGAAGATCTCCTAGAGGAAGAAATGGAAACCTGCTCTAGTATTCTTGTCTGAGAAATCCCATGGACAGAGGAGGCTGGTGGGCTACAGTCCATGAGATCGCAAAGAGTCAGACACAGCTGAGAAGACATACAAAAGAATGAGGGTGTTGGCAAGCTGAATAACAGTAACAACTGTCGCTAAATGAAGTAAATGTGGACCCTACAGTGAAATGAAATCGTGAAAGGCGAGGCTAAGGATACATACATCTTTCATGTCTTGTTTTTGTTTTACTCCAAATAGTATTAATAACAATAAAGAGAGAAGACAGAACAGGAAAATATTGTAGAAATATGTGAAGGAAAAACAAATGAGAAAACCAAAGAATCTTCTGAGCTTGAGCTAACAAGAAGATCACTGACATTCTGGGAAAGACCCAAAGTCAGGGAGGGGCGGGAGAGATTTATTGTGCAAAATAGGGCATGCTTTCAGGAGCGTGTACCCTGAGTGGAGGCTGTTGGCCTGGGGAAGCTTATAGCTCATAGAAGCAGGGGATTCAGAATCAGTAGGGGAGCATATTTAGCTGGTTTGTCCTAAGTTGGAAGCAGGGACACACATTGGGGAAGCTGTTAGCTATTAATCATGTCCTCACCATTTTGGGATAATTGTTACAGGAGTTAATAGCCTAGCCTCCTGGATTGTCACTGGAGACAGTGGCCTCACTTCCTACAAGTTTGACATAGAGACGATGGCAAACTGGGCTGTTTATGGTAGACAAGGGGTTGGTTTCCTGGGCAGGTTGCTGCAGGTCGTGAGCCAAAGTTCTATTTTTATACATGTCCTCTGGCCACTGTCCATTTGTATATCTAGTTTCTCAAGATAGAGATGGAAACTAAGAGTTTGCTGTCTTATGTGTAAGCGTAGTGGCAGCAGCGTACGTGGGAGAGAGTTGATCACAGATGTGGGGATAGACCTTAAGGGAAGAAACTGTTAACAGAGCAAGCCACAATAAATGATGTCATTCTCCATTAGACAAGCTGCACCAAGGCGACAGACACGTTTCCCTACAAGAACAGGTTCAAATGCTACCACTATTAGAGCAGGTACAAAATTGAAGACTTTGACCCTAAAAAAAAAAGATTGAGTAGATTAGTAACCCAATGGAAGAACTAATTGGACAGAAAATAAACTTAAGATTTGTGGGTAAAATGTCTCAAAGATGCTGCCAGGTGAAGCCGCTGGGTAATGGAGTAGCCCAATACAGACAGTGGTGGCAAAGGGGAGCTATTCAACCATTTGCCACAGGGTTCATGACAGCCCCTCGGTTTACATGGAAGCCAGCTTCCTGGATCAGTGCTTTAGAACATCCTGTGATCGGGGCCTTTGCACTTCACACCAGATTTCTGTTAATGATCCATCTGCCAGCCTCAGCTCTGCCCCCAGGATCTTTCATGAAATCTGTCTCTGGCACCTGCCTCTCCCTTGGTTTCTGTCTCTGCTGCCCCCGAGTGATGCTAAATCAGCAAACACAAGCGCCACGTTCCACTCCAACACTCTCATTCCCTTAAAACCTGCTGCAGATGACACCTCTGTGTTCAGCTATCGTCATGGCAGATAGTTAATTACTCCACTCTGGCCCTTAAAGAAGAACTCGAAGAATGATGTTTTGGACTAAATTTTAATTAGCTGTAGAGTGACTTACTTTTCTCTATTAATTAATCACATCCTGAGGTACCTAAACTATTGGACATAGACTCCTTGGATATATAATACCCACTTGAGGCCAGTTAGCAGTATTTCGACAAAAAATGCCTGGAATGCTTCAGTGTGTCTCTGTTGGGTGTGATGAGGTGAAATAGTCTCACTGAACAGGAGAAATCATTACAGCATCTGTTTGCTTCATTTTTTTTTTCCGCAAGTGTAATAAGAACAGAGTATAATGAAGGCAATAAAGTATCTGGAAAAGAGGAGTGTGTATCTGTTTCTCTGTGTGCGTGTGTGTGTATTTCTCTGTGTCTGTGTGTGTGTCTGTGTGTGTGTCTGTGTCTGTGTGTGTGTGTGTTGCCATGCCTTCACCAACTACCAAGGCACTGACTATGCCTTTTTTATATCTTTTCATACCATAAAGAAAGCTGAACGCCGAAGAATTGTTGCTTTTGAATTGTGGTGTTGGAAAAGACTCTTGAGAGTCCCTTGGACAGCAAGGAGATCAAACCAGTCCATCCTAAAGGAAATCAGTCCTGAGTATTCATTGGAAGGATTATTGTTGAAGCTGAAGCACCAATATTTTGGCCACCTGATGCAAAAAACTGACTCATTAGAAAAGACCCTGATGCTAGGAAAGATTAAAGTCAGGAGGAAGAGGGGACAACAGAGGATGAGATGGTTGGATGGCATCACCGGCTCAATGGACATGAGTTTGAGCAAGCTCCAGGAGTTGGCGAGGGAAACTCGAGTGCTGCAGTCCATGGGGTCACCAAGAGCCAAGCATGACTGAGCGACCGAACTGACTGACTGATGCCTTTTTTTAGATGTGTCAGAAGTGAGCACCAGCTAGTAAAGTTCAAAACAGATGGTACAAGCAATGCTCTCTAATTCCAAATTCTTACCCCTAAAGATGAGGAATCTATAAATAAACCTTGTTAGCCCAGAGTCCTTTCTTCTACTGTGTTCCTGCACAAGAATTTCAGCAAACTAAAACGAGGGCACTGAACAAGTTCAAGTTCAGGTTCATGGATATAGATAAAATAAAAAGATGATGAATATTGGAGTCATCAACCCAGCAGTGTGAAAAATAAAATGGTAGCAGTGTCACCGTGGCTCACGTTACGTTTAGGGCTGTATTAGTCTGTTCGGACTGTGATAACAAAGCACTGCTGACCAGGGGCTTCAACAACAGAAATTTATTTTCTCAGAGCTCTGGAAGCTGAAAGTCAGAGATCAAGGTGTCAGCAGGGCCAGTTCCTTTGGCGGCCTCTCCCCCTGGCTGGCAGACCCCTGCCTTCTCCCTGTGTCCTCACCGATGTCCCCTCTGTGGGTGTCTCTGTCCTAGCTTCCTCTTCTTGTAAAGACATTAGTCATTTTGGATTAGCTGTTGTTCAGTCACTAAGTCATGTCCAACTCTTTGTGACCCCATGGACTGCAGCTTGCCAGGCTCACCTGTCCTTCATTATTTCCCAGAGTTTGTTCAGACTCATGTCCATTGAGTCAGTGATGTCATCCAACCATCTCATCCTCTGTCGCCCCCTTCTTTTGCCTTCAACCTTTCCTAGCATCAGGGTCTTTTCCAGTGAGTTGGATCTTTGCATGAGGTGGCCAAAGTACTGGAGCGTCAGCTTCAGCATCAGTCCTTCCAATGAATATTCAGGGTTGATTTCCTTTAGGATTGACTGATTTGATCTGCTTGCAGTTCAAGGGACTCTCAAGAGTCTTCTCCAACACCAAAGTTCAAAAGCATCAATTTTTCAGTGCTTAGCCTGGATTAGGACTTCAACCTATGAATTAGAAAGGGACATGATTCAGTTAGCATCTTAGCTCTCATGCAAGTTTATCTACTTTATACTAATTAGTCTAAATCACCTGATGTGTAGGGTTGAATCTAAGTACAACCATGTGCTTTTCTTTTGTCTAATTCCTCATGAAACACTTGTGGCTCAGCTGGTTAAGAATCTGCCTGCAATACGGGAGACCTGGGTTTGATCCCCGGATTGGGAAGATCCCCTGGAGACGGGAAAGGCTACCCACTCCAGTATTCTGGCCTGGAAAATTCCATGGACTGTATAGTCCATGGGGTTGCAAAGAGTCCGACACAACTGAGGGACTTCCAGTTCTCACACTTTCACTTTTTTCATCAAAAAAACACCTCTTGATTAGAGACCTTGGCCAGAACCAGCCCACGTGAGCCAGCTTGGCTAACAGATCTCCTTCTTCAGGTCTTCCCTCACCCTGTTAGACGGAAAAGGTGGTTCATATTAACATTTTGATTGCTCATTTACATGTTAATTCTTCCAAACCTCCCCTTTCTGTGCTGCTAAGTGTAGGATTTTTAAGGCCTCTGGCAAATTGGCAAAAACAATTTCCTTTTCTAGAAAATCCAAAATGACTCAATGGGCAGTGCATCCTTGCCAATTGAATTACACTTCACAGGGCATTTAAATGCAAATATTTTCCTGGGTATCTTAGGTTATATTTAATGGAATACCCTCCATGCTTAGTATCCTTGAAAACTCTTGGTTTGGTGATTAATAGTGGGAAACCAAAGGTTCTTTCACCTGGAAAAATCAAGCTTCTCAGCAATGAATTTTTCTCTTTCCAGAAGGGTAGATTGAGGACCGTTCTGTGCAGTGGCCCAACAAGTGCACAAGAAGGTCACTTGCCTTTCTAATTCTCTGTGCTCAAGTAGTCCCAGCACAGATAGCAAACAGGACAATATTAAGAGTAACAACCAGTGAGTGATTTCATGTGGAAACATCACCACCCTTATCTTTTACCATTTTTCAGAAGATGCCTTGAACATCAGGAAACCATAGTGCAACTTTTCATATTGATTTGTAGACAGAGATGCAAAGATAAAATCCACTGTAATTTCTCTTTTCTATTGATTCCTTAGAACCCTACAATTTCTAAGAGTCCTGCTGTGAAATGGTCAACCATTTTTCTTAACTGTTTTCCAAATAAGTAGTTGCAGACCAATTTGATTTAAACTACTTCAGTAAAGATTGGACACATTAATTGTTTTTGAAATGTCAAGATAGAAACAAATCATTGAGTGTTATTCAATCTTGCAATAATTTTTAAAGGCAATTTTATTTTTCTTGCAAATTCCAAAGATACATCAATATTCAGTAACTGAACTGGGAAGGGAAAGAATGAAATTAATCCAATCAGACAATAGAAAAAACAAATTGTATTTTAGACAAAGCTATGTAAACTACAGTATTGCCTGGAACATTTGTTTTGTATAACTATGGAGGATTTATACCAAAGGACTAGATTTCATTGGCTTCCTCTGAGTAACAGAGGCTGGCAGCACTTGGAGAGGGCAATTAAAAGTCAAGTTGGATTACTAGCAATGCTGGATGAAAAGACTATCTCCCAGGACTGATGTCCAGATTCTGCCCTTGCAAACACTCACTTGGCTTCCATGGAGGTCAGCGTGAGCTGTGGACTTACAATCTTTCAAATGATGGTGGTTCAATTATGTGCTTCTCTCAGACATCTGCTCTACATCATTGATAAATCCATGATGCTAATGGACCAGAGTGATGATCCCCTGATACACTATGTGATGACTGTTTTGTGAGGGTACGTACATTCTTACACATGCACATCTTCTGAAACATTCCTGGGTATGGCACAAGATGACAGATGGAAGCCCATGTATCATGGCTAGATATTTAAAAGTCATAAATCAATTTTACAAACTGTTCAATGAACTATGTTCTATTGTGTTTATCCTCCTACCTGATAAATATACCTTCCAAGTAGCAAATGCTGGTAAATACTGCTTATAGTGTTAATATCAAATATTGCTTATATTGCTCTTATGTGTCATCAAAATAACAATGATGACTGAGCTTAATTATTAATGCACAAGTCTAAGTATTAGGCTGTGAATCAGCAGCATTTACTAAGCAATAAAGCATCTATAACTCACATTATTATATATTTATTCCAAAATATTATTTTCACTATTTCAATAAAAATCACTAACATGTTTCTATAATCTATACCTTCACAGAATTCTTATTCTAAAGTTAATATATCTAATTAATGATTTTTCTTGAATTATTATAATTTTTAGTTTTCTTTAATTTCTTTCTATTTGTACAGTCATCATTCTAATAAAGAAGTACCAACTGGGATTATTAACGAAAATTTTAAAGCAACACTTAGATTCAGAAATCATGCTTATATTCAAATATTATAATCGGTCATGTATGAAAACTATCATTTTATGAAATATTATAAAATATTCTAATTTTATTAATAAATAACCATCACAACATACTGTTTTCACCATTGCTATAAACAATAGCTGAATCCATACAGTTAATTAAGAATTGTCCTGGCACTTCTCTCGTGTTAACAGCTACACTTACATATATCTTCCTGACCCAGGGATCAAACCTGGGTCTCCCAACTTGCAGGCAGACTCTTTACTGTCTATCCTACAAGGGAAAGCCATATACAAATATCAGATCAGATCAGACCAGATCAGTCGCTCAGTCATGTCCGACTCTTTGCAACCCCATTAATCGCAGCACGCCAGGCCTCCCTGTCCATCACCAACTCCCAGAGTTCACTCAGACTCACGTCCATCAAGTCAGTGATGCCATCCAGCCATCTCATCCTCTGTCGTCCCCTTCTCCTCCTGCCCCCAATCCCTCCCAGCATCAGAGTCTTTTCCAATGAGTCAACTCTTCACATGAGGTGGCCAAAGTATTGGAGTTTCAGCTTTAGCATCATTCCTTCCAAAGAAATCCCAGGGCTGATCTCCTTCAGAATGGACTGGTTGGATCTCCCTGCAGTCCAAGGGACTCTCAAGAGTCTTCTCCAACACCACAGTTCAAAAGCATCAATTCTTCGGTGTTCAGCCTTCTTCACAGTCCAACTCTCACATCCATACATGACCACTGGAAAAACCATAGCTTTGACTAGATGAAACTTGTTGGCAAAGTAATGTCTCTGCTTTTGAATATGCTATCTAGGTTGGTCATAACTTTTCTTCTAAGGAGTAAGCATCTTTTAATTTCATGGCTGCAGTCACCATCTTTAGTGATTTTGGAGTCCAGAAAAATAAAGTCTGACACTGTTTCCAGTGTTACCCCATCTATTTCCCATGAAGTGATGGGACCGCATGCCATGATCTTAGTTTTCTGAATGTTGAGCTTTAAGCCAACTTTTTCACTCTCCTCTTTCACTTTCATCAAAAGGCTTTTTAGTTCCTCTTCACTTTCTGCCATAAGGGTGGTGTCATCTGCATATCTGAGGTTATTGATATTTCTCCCAGCAATCTTGATTCCAGCTTGTGTTTCTTCCAGTCCAGCATTTCTCATGATGTACTCTGCATATAAGTTAAATAAGCAGGGTGACAATATACAGCCTTGACGTACTCCTTTTCCTATTTGGAACCAGTCTGTTGTTCCATGTCCAGTTCTAACTGTTGCTTCCTGACCTGCATACAAATTTCTCAAGAGGCAGATCAGGTGGTCTGGTATTCCCATCTCTTTCAGAATTTTCCACAGTTTATTGTGATCCACACAGTCAAAACATAGGTAATAAATACAAATTTAATTATACAGTGATACTTAACATTTCAAAATGTTCTCCATGGGAAACCCTTGAGACACTATGCTATTTTACAAGTGTCTCTAGAACCACAAAATTGGAACATGAAGAAATGGGCATTCAGTATTTACTGGAAAAAATTCTCTATTATTCAAGAACATATTGTGTACACATCTTCTGCAACAACAGCTTGAAGATTAATTCATTTTTCTTTTCTCTTACCTGTGCTCTCCCATTGTTTTAGTAGTCACCATGACTTCTCTGGTGGCTCAGATGGTAAAGTGTCTGTCTACAACGCAGGAGGCCTGGATTCAATCCCTGGGTGGGGAAGATCCCCTGGAGAAGGAAATGGCAACCCACTCCAGTACTATTGCCTGAAAAATGCCATGGACAGAGGAGTCTGGTAGGTTGCAGTCCATGGGGTCGCAAAGAGTTGGACACAACTGAGAGACTTCACTTTCACTTTCATACACCAAAGATTATGGGCTTCCCTGGTGGCTCAGATGGTAAAGAATCTGTATGCAATTCAGAAGACCTGGGTTTGATCCCTGGGTCTGGAAGATCCCCTGGAGAAGGGAATGGCAACATTCCAGTATTCCTGCCTGGAAAATTCCACGGGCAGAGGAGTCTGGCGGGCTATATTCCATGGGGTCCCAAAGAGTCAGACATGACTGAGTGACACACTTACGCAAGAGAACATCAATTCTAACAGCGAATAAATCTTGATTTGTTGTTGTTGTTGTTGAGTTGCTACATTATGTCCGACTCTTTGCAGCCCCATGGACTGCGGCATGCCAGACTTCCCTGTCCTTCACTATCTCCTGGAGTTTGCTCCAATTCATGTCCATTGAGTTGGTGATGCTATCTAATCATCTCATCCTCTGTCACCCACTTCTCCTCCTGCCCTCAATCTTTCCCAGCATTAGGGTCCTTTCCAGTGAGTCAGATCTTCGAATCAGGTGGCAAAGTACTGGAGCTTCAGCTTCAACATCGGTCCTTCCAATGAACATTCAGGGTTGATTTCCTTTAGGATTGACTTGTTTGGTCTCCTTGCAGTCTAAGGGAGTTTCAAGAGTCTTCACCAGTACCACAGTTCAAAAGCATCATTTCTTGGGTGCTCAGCCTTTTTTATCGTCCAACTCTCACATCCGTACATGACAACTGGAGTTTGAACATTCTTTGTCATTGCCCTTCTTTGGGATTGGAATGAAAACTTATCTTTTCCAGTTCTATGGCCACTGCTGAGTTTTCCAAATTTGCTGGCATATTGAGTGCGGCACTTCAACAGCATCATTTTTTAGTATTTGAAATAGTTCAGCTAGAATTCCATCACCTCCACTAGCTGTGCTAGTAATGCTTCTTCAGTCTTGATTACTGGTCCCTTTTTCAGTGAGCCAGCTGCTCTTGAGATGAACCTGTCATCCTGTTTTCTGCTGCACTTTGATACATAGAAATGATAAAGTAGCCAATGATATGGTTAGTAAACCACATCTAGTTTCAATCCAGCTGTCACATGTCACCCAGTTTAAGTGTCACTGGTTTGGAAGCTGCCAGTCTCTGAGAAGAGCCCTTAGTTTCTGATTGGGTCACCTATTCAAATGCTGGCAGAGGGAGCCAGGGCAGGGCACTGGGGACAGCCCTTCTTCTCAACCTCATCACCTACTGTGACCAAGCCTTCAGCACGAAGTCACACTTGCTCCCTCCAGAATGTTGCCTGTTGCTTGAGATGCTGTTCCCCCAGGGACTTATCATTTGGAGGCCGACACACAAATGACTAGACGTTGGTGGGTTAGATGCAAGCAGTTGTACTTTTTTGCAGAATTAAGTCATGCATTTGCTCTTCTCTCAAATGAAAGCCAATAGTAATGAGAGCATAGGGTGAACAGAGAGTAGGCTGAGCTTTCTCATTGTCTTTTGGAAAAGATGTGTCAAATTTCTAAAGGTAACAAGAATGTTTCTCTTTGGCTTTGTAGTATATTTGTGTTTCATTCAAATATAAGCTACCTGATTAGAGGAAGGCCCACTTTTGAAATAAAAATAAAACCATTTTCTTAGGGTTTGAGTCAAGAGAGGATGGAAAAGCGTTCCAGTGTTCCTGATCCAATGGTGTATTTCGAGCCTAAGAATTAGTTGGAGTGTTTTTGTTTGTCAGAGTCAGTCTTTCCATCTGGCAAAAAGGAGAATTACTCTCTGAGTACTGAGTCATCACACATGGAGTTGAGGGTGTAGTCAGGATTTAGTAAATGTACTAGCGGGCAAACCCAGTAGGTGAGCTTCTGCTGACTCAGGGTGTCCTGGTACTTGAACACAAACATTTGGCAGTGAACTCTTTGCCGTTAATCAGCTTATAAATAACCGCAAGATTTTTGAAATCTTTTAAGTTGAAATTTGGTTTTAATTGGAGGATAATTGCTTTATAATATTGTGTTAGTCTCTGACATATATCAACACGAATCAACCATAGGTATACACATTCCTCCTCCCTCTTGAACCTCCCTCCCATCTCCCACCCCATCCCACACCCTCCAGGTTGTCACAGAGCACTGGTCTGACCTCCTCTGTGCTCCCTGCATCATACAGCAAAAATTTCCACTGGCTATTTATTTTACATATGTGTGTTACTCACTCAGTTGTGTCTGACTCTTGGTGACCTCATGGACTATAGCCTGCCAGGCTCCTCTGTCTGTGGGATTTTCCCAACAATACTGGAGTGCGTTGCCATTTCCTTCTCCAGGGGATCTTCTCAACCCAAGGATCAAACCTGGATCCACCTGCATTGTCAGATGCTTCTTTACCTTGCGTTTGAGCCACCAGGAAAGCCCACTCAGCAACATACTTTATCTTTTATCGTCTCATCTTATCTTCTCATAAAGGAACATATATGATTAGGGAGAGAGAGAAGAGGGATTCTTGAAGTCTAAAATAGGAGGGGAAATTCCTGAAGTTAAAACTTGCATTTCTTTAATAATCAGCAATATTGAGCATCTGTACTCTAGAAGACTCACTTGTGAATAGCAGCCCTGCCACCAGCTGCTCTGTGTAGGGGGCTCACAGGAATTCTGCAGGTGTTATTGATTTTTCATCCATTGCATGTATGAGCCTACCTTCTGAGGAGGCTGCACAGAGACCTTCAGAAACTAGCTTGGAAATAACAGTCACATTCACTTCCTGCATGAGGAGAGAATTGTCATAGGTCTCATCCGAGTTCCCCAGGGCAACACAAAGAGGATTACCCATGGTCTCCTACCTCAAGAGGACAGTTGTGAGGTCATTGGTTCTGGTTCTGAAAATAACCAGGACAGAGGAAGAGAAAGAAGTCACACCACAGTGAGAATATCTGGGGAGGTCAGAGAATGGGGAGGTACAGCCGGCCTGTGAAGGAAGATGTGGAAGTTATGAAAATGGGAAGAGAGACACCAACCCAGAGAAAGAATGAGTCTTCAGGGCTACCATTGGACAGCAGGCAGCATCTCTGCTCCCAAGTCCTTATTGTGAATGCACAGAACTGCACTTTGCAAAGGCATGGTGCCAAGTGCAGCCGCTCTGCTCTGGAGCACTGGGTGGGAGACTGTGTGTTTCGGCTTCACAGAGATATGGCATGTGAGGATGGTGTTCTGGGTGGTGAGCTCACAGGAAGGCAGGAGCGAGCATCCCTGGGCAGGGAAAGCCCCCAGCAGCAGGGCTGGCACAGGGCCCCAGGCACAAGGCCAGCAGCCCTGTTGTCCAGGAAAGAATCTGCTCGCCTCTCTGGCAGGGTGTCTAGAGCTGAAAGCGGATGACATTCAGGGGGATGGGCTCCTTTCCTCCTTTGAAATGATCACAGAGCCTTCAAGCTTGTTCCTTCATGTACATGATGGGGAATATCTACATGTGATTAGACCCATGTTTTGTCAAATAAGGGCTTTCCAGGTGGCTCAGTGGATAAATAATCTGCCTGCAATACAGGAGACCTGGGTTCAATCCCTGGGTCCGGAAGATCCCCTGGAGAAGGAAGTGGCAACCCACTCTAATATTCTTGTCTGGGAAATCCCATGGACAGAGGAGTCTGGTGAGATACAGCCTGTGGGGTCAAAAAGTGGTGGTCACATGCATGATACAGCATGCTCAGGGCTGGTGCACTGGGATGACCCAGAGGGATGATACGGGGAGGGAGGTGGGAGCGGGGTTCAGGATGGGGAACACGTGTATATCCGTGGTGGATTCATGTTGATGTATGGCAAAACCAATACAATATTGTAAAGTAATTAACCTCCAATTAAAATAAATAAATTTATATTAAAAAAAGACAAGAAAAAAAAAGTGGCGGTTACAACTGAGCAACGAACACTTTCACTTTCTTGTCAAATAGGAGGGCCCTTCCTCAAAAGATCGAGATTTTAAAATATTTAGAACCAAATGTTAAAGGGTCTGTGGTATAAGAAAAGACACAAGAAGTGACCTGGCATAGATTTCTGCTCGGGACCAAACTAGTGTTCTCCAAAAATCGTCCTTAAACTCTTGGTCAATAGAATTATTTGGTCTAGAGGTTATTAACGTCAAAAAATGCAGCATAGGTCTGTGATACTTCTTAGTTTACATTGTTTTTCATTTTCAGGGTTTCTTTTTTCCTCCTCGTGCTTCAAAGATTCTCTTTAAAAAATTGATTCTAGTTCACCCCATACCTGCACTCTGTGAAAACAGGCAAACAAAATCCAGTTGGTTAGAGTTTCTGTTTTGGTTTCCTGTAAACCACTGAGTATAGAAAAGTTATATTCTGAAGTTGGAAATCTAATTGTCAAAACAAGGCATTTCAAGTGTGTCTCGGAAAAAAAACTTCCACAATTCAGGAAGCATTTTAAATTAAAATATGAGAGTAAATTACCAAACATTTTAAAATTTCAATTTATCATATTCAATCATTTCTATTTATATCTTCAAAAAATAAAAAATATAAATAAGCAAATTAGAAATGCCAAAAGTTGGAATACAATCCATATACCCAGTGATCAGAGACGGACCACTGGAGATTGCAAAAGGACAATCTTGTGTGGGGCTTCCAAGTTCAAGGACATATTTAGAAAATCAGTTGAGATCTAAGCATATTTGCAAATTAGAGACTTCAGGCACCCCTGCTAAGCCTGAAGTGCTGATATGAATAGATATTAAGAACACCTAGGTGCTAGCTCTCAACAACCAAGATGTTTCAGCTCCTCCTAAGAGACATTAGGATTCCATGCAGGGAACCCAGAGCATAAGAAAATCTTTTATTTAAAGAGAGGGGGGCAATCTTGGGAAATTGATGCTGAAAGGGGCTGTGTGCTCACCAAATCCTGTGGTCCTAACAAGGCTAGGTATGGCAGCCTCCCTAGAGGCTTTCTTTGCAGAATAACAGTTTGCCCACCCTCCTGGAGGAAGAAGAACATCCACTCTGCCCTCTTCTCCCGTTCCTGTTCTCTCTAAGGGCCTTACATAGAATGCCATTCCTGGGGGCTTTGCTTGTGGGAATTGAAAGCCCTGTTGATTAGAAGTATATCATTCCTAGATAGTTACGAACATTTTAAAAGAGGCTTTCCACTGAGGTGGATGAACCTAGTGCCTGTTACATAGAATGAAGTAGGTTAGAAAGAGAAAAATAAATATTGTACATATTAATGCATATGTATGGAATCTAGAAAAATGGTACTGATGAATCTATTCACAGGGCAGCAGTGGAGATGCAGATATAGAGAACAGACTGATAGACATGGTGGGGGAAGGAGAGGGAGGACAAATTGAGAGAGAAACATGGAAACATATACACTACCATATGTAAAAGAGATCATTTCAGGTCAGTTCAGTCACTCACCCCATGGACTGTGGCACTTCAGGCTTCCCTGTCCATAACCAACTCGTGAAGCTTGCTCAAACTCATGTCCACTGAGTTGGTGATGCCATCCAACCATCTCATCCTCTATCGTCCCCCTCTCCTCCTGTCTTCAGTCTTGCCCAGGATCAGGGTCTTTTCCAATGAGTCAGTTCTTCACATCAGGTGGTCAAAGTATTGGAGCTTCTGTTTCAGCATCAGTCCTTCCAATGAATATTCAGCACTGATTTCCTTTAGGATTGACTGGTTTGGTCTCCTTGTAGTCCAAGGGGCTCTCAAGAGTCTTCTCCAACATCACAATTCAAAAGCATCAATTCTTCGGTGCTCAGCTTTATGGTCCAACTCTCACATCCATACATGACTACTGGAAAAACCATAGCTTTGATTAGATGGACCTTTGTTGGCAAAGTGATGTCTCTGCTTTTTAATATGCTGTCTAGGTTGGTCATAGATTTTCTTCCAAAGAGCAAGCGTCTTTTAATTTCTTGGCTGCAGTCACCATCTGCAGTGATTTTGGAGCCCAAGAAAATAAAGTCTGTCACTGTTTCCATTGTTCCCCATCTATTTGCCATGAAAGGATGAAACCGGATGCCATGACCTTAGTTTTTTGAATGTTGAGTTTTAAGCTAGATTTTTCACTCTCTTCTTTCACTTTTATCAATAGGCTTTTTAGTTCTTCTTCGCTTTTTGCCATTAGGGTGGTGTCATCTGCATATCTGAGATTATTGATAATTCTTCTGGCAGTCTTGATTCTAGCTTGTGCTTCACCCAGCCCAGCATTTCACATGATGTACTCTGCATAGAAGTTAATAAGCAGGGTGACAACATACAGCCTTGCAATATTCCTTTCCCAATTTGGAACCAGTCTGTTGTTCCATGTCCAGTTCTAACTGTTGCTTCTTGACCTGCATACAGATTTCTCAGGAGGCAGGTAGGGTGGTCTGGTATTCCCATCTCTTTAAGATTTTCCACAGTTTGTTGTGATCCACACAGTCAAAGGCTTTGGTGTAGTCAATAAAGCAGAAGTAGATGTCTTTCTGGAACTCTTGCTTTTTCAGTGATCCAATGGATGTTGGCAATTTGATCTCTGGTTCTTCTGTCTTTTCTCACCAGTGGGAATTTGCTGTATAACATAGGGAGCTCAAACCTGGTACTCTGTGACAACCTAGCAGAGCGGAATGGGGTGGGAGGGAGGTTCAGGAGAGAGGGGACATATGTGTACCTATGGCTCATTCATGTTGATGTATGGCAGAAACCAACACAACATTGTAAGATAATTGTCCTTCAATTGAAAATAAATAAATTTTTTATCTTCCTAGTGTACCAAATAATAATAAATTTCATCCTCAGAGAATATTTAAGTTCAGTACTGAGCAAACTTTTTTTTAAAGCAAATGCCCAGTATCCTCTAACTGTTGTTTTTCTGTTTTATTCTTTAATATGATATTTATTTTGAAAAAATTGTAGACTGACATGAAGTTGTAAGAAATAATTTGGGGGATATATCCTTGCACCCTTTGTCCAGCCTCCCCCAAGGGTAACATCTTGCAAAACTTGAGTTCAAGGTCATAACCAGGATATTAACATCGACACAGTCAAGAACTGTTCCACCACCTCAAGGAGCATCGTGTGACCCTTTTATAAACACTCACTTCTTTTCACTCATTCTTCTTCCCTTGTGGCTCAGATGGTAAAGAATCTGCCTGCAATGCAGGATACCCAGGTTCAATCCATGGATCGGGAAGATCCCCTGGAAAAGGAAATGGCATCTCACTCCAGTATCCTTGCCTGAAGAATCCCATAGAGAGAAGAGCCTTGGCGGGCTACAGTCCATGGGGTCACAAAGAGTCAGACACAAGTGAGCGATCAAACACTTTAATTTAAACCCTGACAATATCAATCCGTTCTCTTTTCAAGAATGTTTTAAAAGTGGAATCATACAATACGTAACCTCTTGGATTAGCTTTTTCTTCACTGAGTGTAATTCCGTGGAGATTCATCCAAGTTGCTCCATGTATCAGTTGTTTGTTCTTTCTCACTGATGAGTTGTATTCTGTAGCAAGGGTATTCCCCACTGTTTTTCTACCATTCACTGTTGAAAGACACTTGGGTGGTTTGACAGTTTTTACTGTTATGAATAAAGTTCCTATAAACATTTATATACATTTGTATGAACATAAATTTTAATTTCTCAGAAATAAGTCTCTACAAGGGCAATCGCTGGATCATACAGAAGTTGCATGTTTAGTTTTATAAAAAACTGCCAAATTATTCGGAGAAGGCAATGGCACCCCACTCCAGTACTCTTGCCTGGAAAATCCCATGGATGGAGGAGCCTGTTAGGCTGCAGTCTATGGGGTCGCTGAGGGTCGGACATGACTGAGTGACTTCACTTTCACTTTTCACTTTCATGCATTGGAGAAGCAAATGGCAGCCCACTCCAGTATTCTTGCCTGGAGAATCCCAGGGACAGGGGAGCCTGGTGGGCTGCCGTCTATGGGGTTGCACAGAGTCGGACACGACTGAAGCGACTTAGCAGCAGCAGCAGCAGCCAAATTATTTTGAGTGTGGTCAAGCCATTTTACATTCCCACCTGTAATGAATGACTGATCTTGTTTCTTTCCATCCTCACCAGCATTTGGCAATGTTGCTATTTTTCACTTTAGTTATTCTAATAGGTGTTTAGTGATATCTCATTGTGGTTTTAATTTGCATTTCCCTAATGACTAATGACAATGAACACCTTTTCATGTGCTTATTTGCCATCTGTGTATAACGTTTTTGCCCACCTTCTAATTGGATTGTTTATTTTTATATACATAGTGTTGAGTATGAAAAGTTTTTTATATTAATATGTCCTAGATATTAGATTTTATATCAATATATTCTAGATACTAGATTTTTTGTCAGATATTTGGTTTATAAATACTTCCTCCCAGATCATAGCTTTCCTTTGCATCACTTTAACAGACTTTTTTGGAACAAAAGTTTTTAATCGTGATATAATATATGATATAATAATCTTTATGGATAATGATTTTGGTGTCAAACCACACTTTTGGTGTCAAATCTAGGAACCTTTTGCTTAGCCCGAGATCTTTAAGAGTTCCCATGTTTCTCTAAATATTTCCTATGTTTATTCTAAAAGTCATATCATTTTACATTTAAGAATGGAATCCATTTTGTGTTAATGTGTATATACAGTATAAAATCTCACACAGGGCGTTTTTGTCTATAAAGTGTCCAATTGTTCCAACACCTTTGTTAAAAAGGCTATCTTTCCTCCCTGAATTGCTTTTGAACTTTTTTCAAAAATTAGCTGGGCATGTTTGTGTGGATCTATTTCTAGGATCTCTCTTCTGTTTCACTGATCTATGTTTACCCCTTGCCAATGCCCCAGTTTTGATTAGTATAGCTACATAACAGTCCTGAAATTGGGTAGGCTGAGTCCTGTTACTTTATTTTCTTATCAAAAATGTTTTAGCTCTTTTAGTTCCTTTACTTTTCCATATGAATTTTAGGGTTATCTTGTCTATGTCTACAAATAATCTTACTGGGATTTTTTTTACAGACATTTTGTTAAAACTGTATGTTAATTTTGAAAGAACTGACATCTTTACTTACTATGCCGAGTCCCATCCAAGGGCATTTGTACATTTCTAGATTTATTTAGATCTTTGTTTCTCTCACCAGCACTTTGTGGCTTTCAGCACACAATTCTAAGCATTGTGCTAGCTTTACACCTAAGTATTTCGTTTCTTTTGAGTGATTGTGAAAAGTAATGATATTGTTTTATCCAGCTGTGTATTTCTAGAACACAGAATTACAGTCAAGTTTTATATGCTATCTTCTATCTTGTGTGCTTGCTGAATCCAAATTATTAGTTCTAGGAGTGGGGTTTTTTTGGGGGGTTTTTTGGTATATTCTTCAAGATTTTCCATGCAGATAATCATCTCATCTACAAATAGAAACAGACAGATTTTGGTAGCTACCCCTTATCAAACTGAAGACATTCTCCATTCCTATTTTTCTGAGGGATTTTTAAAAATCACGAGTGGATGTTGAATTTTGTCAAATGTTTTCTGTGCATCATTGATACCATCATGAATTGTATTGATTGATTTTCAAATCAGTTCCCTATAGTGAGTGCTACCTTAGTGGTAAATTTCAAACTAACTGTTCCTGTGTTGGTCAAGTGCCTGTTTTCCTTCACGCCATCGTCACTCCAAGATAACCATGACCCTCCCTAACATACACATGCTCTCTCCATCTTGGCTCATGAGTGGTGGTCTTCCTTAAACCTACTATGTGCTAATAGCATGGACAAAGAATCGGCAACAGTATATTAAGTGACTTGTGCATCAAACTGTAAATAACTCAGTTGAGCTAGAGCAAAGAGTTGTGTGAATGGGTGGTTGGAAATAAGGGGTAAAAGCTATGTATGTGCAAAGCAGGATCACTGAAATCAGAACAAGCACTTGTTCACTTACAGGGAATGTCTGCTTGTTGCTCACTGGATTTCAAACTTCTTGGTTAGAATTTTGTATTCTAAGCTAACTTTCAAAAAAAGATAATTAAAATGCTCAATAGACTAAATACTAATTATCTGTCTATTCCCGGGAGCTTGTTGATGGGCTAGATTTATGGATCATATGCATTCACTTTATGTTCAAGTGGTTTTAGCTAATGTTTTATTCCATTTTTATGATTTCATACTCCACAAACTTATTAAGACTTTGATTGAAGAGCATTAAATGAAGATTGTATTTTATAAGCTATCAGTTTGCTTGCTGTAACAGACAAATTCAAAATAATAGTGACATAGATAAGACAGAGGTTTATTTCTCTCTCATACAAAAGGAAGGTAAGTGGTCCAGGGCTACTATTTGGGTTGGGCAGCATCCGGGATCCAGGCTTCTTACACCTGTGACTTTGACGTCCTTGTCCCACATCCTCTGTCTAGTGCTGAATATGAAGGCTCCATCCTCCACCGGATACCAGGATTCCAGCTAGCACAAGGGGAATGAGAGAAAGGTGGGAGCATATTCTTTTCATTTAGAAGGATGAACCAGATATTGTATCGAGTTAGTCATAGAGCCACCTCAACTGCTGCTGTTGCTAAGGATATGGCAAAATGAAGCTTTTGACTGACCATCCATGTGACCTAGGCTTCCCTCGTAGCTCATTTGGCAAAGAGTCTGTCTGCAATGCAGGAGACCCGGGTTCAATTCCTGCATCAGGAAGATCCCCTGGAGAAGGCAATGGCAACCCACTCCAGTATTCTTGCCTAGAGAATCCCGTGGACAGAGGAGCCTGGCAGGCTACAGTCCTGGGGGTTGCAAGAGTCGGACATGACTTAGCAATTAAACCACCACGATCCATGTAACCAGCTAAAAGTGGCATTCTATGATTAAAAGTGTAGATTGGATATTGGGCTGCAGCTAATGCTTTCTGTCATAATTACCTGTTAAAATTATGTTAGTCATTTCATTGATGAAGACCTTTTGTTCCTTCATTCTTCTACCTGATTTGCCACTACCATTTTTTTCCCTTATGTTGAAAAGAAATGCAAATACCACACAGAACTTCATCATTGGAATCCAATTCCAATGAGCATTTAGAGAGTTAATGAGCAATAATGAATCAGTCATGTCCATGAAAGGTCATAGTTGAACTCCTATTGAGATCAAAGAGGGAAGTAGCAATTTTAGGTATGAAGAAATTGCCTTAAGATAAGGCAGGATCAGAGAAGACCTGAAGATGGGGAAAATAAAATAGGACTGCTGAGATAAAATCCACAATTTTCACACTCACAACAGCTCTTGTTTTGGATCAAAACATTTACATCTTTATGAACATATGTTGTTGTTGTTGTTGTTTACTCACTAAGTTGTGTCCAACTCTTTGAGACCCTATGGACTGTAGCTCAGGCTCCTCTGTCCATGGGATTTCCCAGGCAAAAATACTGGAGTGAGTTGCCATTTCCTTCTTTAGGGGATCTTCCTGATCCAGGGATTGAACCCAAGTTTCCTGCATTGGCAGGTGGGTCTTTACTGCTGAGCCATCAGGGAAGCCCCTTGTGAACACATGTAGACATTCAAAAGAAATTCATATGATTTTAAAAAAGAACATTGGCTCATAAAGAATCACATTACCAAAGAAAGAGCAGCAGCTTGTAATAAGAACTCAGAGTTCTTATTACTGTCTGAGGATATCTAGTTGTGTGGTCCTAAACAAGGCATTTCACTGCCAGGTCTGCATTTCTTCTTCTTAAAATAAGGATGTCAAATCAGATTTGTCAACAACAGATAATGCTCTGTGAAAACCTATTCTGTGTCACACATCATTCTAGACAGGCGAATAAATGCTTCAAGGAATTTATGTTCTCTTGGGTTAGGCCTGGGGGGGTTGGTGCAGACCAGTACATGGGCCAAAGTTGTTTTATCATTTTCTTCTCTTTCCTTCTCTGTCTGTGTGCATTTACTCTGGAGAAATGAAAGCTTATGTTTGCACAAAACTCTGTTCGTGAATGTTCACGGGAGCTCTACTTAAAATAACCAAAAACTGGACTCTGTCCAGATACTATTCAATAGGTGATGGATAAACAAACTGTGGTGTATGCATATTGCATTGGGCAGAAAAATGACTTCTCAAAGATGTCCATGTCCTAATATCTAGAAGCTGGACTATGTTATGTTACATGGTAAACATGAATTAACACCTAGAAAAGGCAAGGAACTGGATTCTTCCTGGAGCCTCCAGAAACTAACACAACCATGCCAGCACCTTAATGTTCACCCAGTGACACCCATACAGGACTTCTGACCTACAGATCCATGAGATAACATATTTGTGTTGGTTTAAGCCACCAAGGTTGTGGTACTTTGTTACAGGAGTAATAGAAAACTAGTGCACACATGAGTGCTGCTCACTAACAAAGAATGAACAACTGACCTTGCCCCTACCTTCTAAGTTTTAACAAAGACTTAAATTCAGTCATGGCTATACTAGGCTAAGAATTATCTACAATGTTTTTCTTGAAAATTTTATTGAGAGAATTGTAGATTCACAGGCAGTTACAGTAATACACAGAAACCTAAGTACACTTCATTTTGCAAAATGTTTTCCACCATAATAACATTTTGCAAAATGATAGTATAAGATCACAACCAGAATATTGACATCTACCAATTTTACTCGTATTTCCCAGTTTCACTTGAACTTATTTGTGTGTGGATTTAGTCTTGTACAATTTTATCACCTGCAGAGGTGCGTGTATACAACATCCCAGTCAAGATGCCAAACAACTCCATCGCTGCTGCTGCTGTTGCTAAGTTGCTTTAGTCGTGTCAGACTCTGTGCGACTCCATAGACGGCAGCCCACCAGGCTCCCCCATCCCTGGGATTCTCCAGGCAAGAACACTGGAGTGGGTTGCCATTTCCTTCTCCAGTGCATGAAAGTGAAAAGTGAAAGTGAAGTCACTCAGTCGTGTCCAACTCTTAGCGACCCCATGGACTGCAGCCCACCAGGCTCCTCCGTCCATGGGATTTTCCAGGCAAGAGTACTGCATCGCTACAAATATGTAAAGAGAAAACTTTTCTTTTCACTTTCAAGCCACTGAATTTGTGGTACTTTGTTACAGTAGTGATAGAAAACTAATGCATGCACATGAGTTCTGCTCAGCAAGAAAGAGTGAGCTGTTGATACCTGCAGCTACTTGGATGGAACTCCAGAAAATGCTACTGTGTGGAGAACCCAGTCCCAAAGCCTCAGAGCCTGAGGTTTAGGTTCCAGTTAGATGACATTGATGGTGTGACAGCATGTTAGAAGAGGAGATTTAGTGGTTGCCTGGAGTTGAGAACGGGAGTTTGGAGTGAAAGTGGTGGGGGGAAGTTGGTATTGTTATGAAGGAGCAACATGGTGTGTATTTGTAGTGATGAAGTTGTTTGTGATCTTGACTGTACTGCATCTTAGCATAGGAATGACTCAGTTGTCTTAGTTAAAACTGAGAAGATTGGGGCAAGGCTACCTCATGACCTTTATATACTAGATCCCTCAGCATTATATATCTTTAATCATTTAGATGTTCTTTTTTTTAATTTAAAAATTTTTTTTTAATTTTATTTTATTTTTAAACTTTACAATATTGTATTGGTTTTGCCAAATATCGAAATGAATCCGCCACAGGTATACATGTGTTCCCCATCCTGAACCCTCCTCCCTCCTCCCTCCCCATACCATCCCTCTGGGTCGTCCCAGTGCACCAGCCCCAAGCATCCAGTATTGTGCATCGAACCTGGACTGGTGACTAGGTTCATACATGATAGTATACATGTTTCAATGCCATTCTCCCAAATCTTCCCACCCTCTCCGTCTCCCACAGACTCCATAAGACTGTTCTATACATCAGTATCTCTTTTGCTGTCTCGTACACAGGGTTATTGTTACCATCTTTCTAAATTCCATATATATGTGTTAGTATACTGTATTGGTGTTTTTCTTTCTGGCTTACTTCACTCTGTATAATAAGCTCCAGTTTCATCCATCTCATTAGAACTGATTCAAATGAATTCTTTTTAATGGCTGAGTAATACTCCATTGTGTATATGTACCACAGCTTTCTTATCCATTCATCTGCTGATGGACATCTAGGCTGCTTCCATGTCCTGGCTATTATAAACAGTGCTGCGATGAACATTGGGGTACACGTGTCTCTTTCCCTTCTGGTTTCCTCAGTGTGTATGCCCAGCAGTGGGATTGCTGGATCATAAAGCAGTTCTATTTCCAGTTTTTTAAGGAATCTCCACACTGTTCTCCATAGTGGCTGTACTAGTTTGCATTCCCACCAACAGTGTAAGAGGGTTCCCTTTTCTCCACATCCTCTCCAGCATTTATTGCTTCTAGACTTTTGGATCGCAGCCATTCTGACTGGCATGAAATGGTACCTCATAGTGGTTTTGATTTGCATTTCTCTGATAATGAGTGATGTTGAGCATCTTTTCATGTGTTTGTTAGCCATCTGTATGTCTTCTTTGGAGAAATGTCTATTTAGTTCTTTGGCCCATTTTTTGATTGGATCATTTATTTTTCTGGATGTTCTTTTTTTAATTAATGGTGATACGTCTGAATGTACAATAGAGCAAAATGCTAAGTTATCTCTGCGGATTCAGGAGGTCTTTAACTCACCTGGAGATTGTTTTCAATATTACGTGTGTATGTGCGTGCCTCTCTCAAAGGACCTATGATTTTTCAAAAGCTTCTGTTCCTCCCTTAAGAAAAGGTCAGAGTTATTGCCTCAGAAATTGGAAATCCTATAATTTAGAAACAAGTTCCCTAGAAACACACTAAATATAAACTTTAAAAATATGTCTTTGGAGCTATTTAAAGTAATATTGTACACAATTGTATCAATTTTTTTTTTAATGTGAAAAAGTGTGAATGGGTTTTAGTAGAATGGGGTCTGGAGTCAGATTTTGAAGTTTCAAATCCCAGATCTATCATACACTAGATGTGTGACCTATGGCAAGGTTACTACCCTTTTCAAACCTCAGTTTTGTCATCTGTAAAATGGGGAAAATGATGCCTCCTATTTCATAGGTTATTGCGAGTTTCAAATGAAATGTATATAAAGCAGCTAGTATAGTGCCTTACACATGGTAAGAACTCAATAAACTTCAGCTCTTATAAGTGCTCTTGCTATTATGGTTAAAATGGAAAGAAATGAAAGTTCTGATTGTTCTTTTCAGAGGAACTTTTTGAAATAACAGAATAGAGTGAAAATAATTTAGTGGCAGTTGTAGACCTGCTCTGCCACTGGCTCACTGAATAAATTTCGACACATCATGTGCTCCTCAATCCATAAGGCAAGAGAATTAAAGCTTTGTGATTTGGAATAATTTTCTGCACCAGTCATCAAGATGCCTCAATTCACTCAACAAGCATTTAAGGGGAGTCCCTTAGGCTCTTAGGCTGAAGTCCCCAGAAGGTCTCATGAATCCTGAGCAGGGATTCATGAAAAAGAATTTATTCTGAATTCTCCAAGCCAGGCTTCAGCAATATGTGAACCATGAACTTCCTGATGTTCAAGCTGGTTTTAGAAAAGGCAGAGGAACCAGAGATCAAATTGCCAACATCCGCTGGATCATGGAAAAAGCAAGAGAGTTCCAGAAAAGCATCTATTTCTGCTTTATTGACTAAGCCAAAGCCTTTGACTGTGTGGATCACAATAAACTGTGGAAAATTCTGAAAGAGATGGGAATACCAGACCACCTGACCTGCCTCTTGAGAAATTTGTATGCAGGTCAGGAAGCAACAGTTAGAACTGGACATGGAACAACAGACTGGTTCCAAATAGGAAAAGGAGTTCGTCAAGGCTGTATATTGTCACCCTGTTTATTTAACTTATATGCAGAGTACATCATGAGAAACACTGGACTGGAAAAACACAAGCTGGAATCAAGATTGCCAGGAGAAATATCAATAACCTCAGATATGCAGATGACACCACCCTTATGGCAGAAAGTGAAGAGGAACTAAAAAGCCTCTTGATGAAAGTGAAAGTGGAGAGTGAAAAATTTGGCTTAAAGCTCAACATTCAGAAAACGAAGATCATGGCATCCAGTCCCATCACTTCATGGGAAATAGATGGGGAAACACTGGAAACAGTGTCAGACTTTATTTTTCTGGGCTCCAAAATCACTGCAGATGGTGATCGCAGCCATGAAATTAAAAGACGCTTACTCCTTGGAAGGAAAATTATGACCAACCTAGATAGCATATTCAAAAGCAGAGACATTACTTTGCCAACAAAGGTCTTTCTAGTCAAGGCTATGGTTTTTCCTGTGGTCATGTATGGATGTGAGAGTTGGACTGTGAAGAAAGCTGAGTGCCGAAGAATTGATGCTTTTGAACTGTGGTGCTGGAGAAGACTCTTGAGAGTCCCTTGGACTACAAGGAGATCCAACCAGTCCATTCTGAAGGAAATCAGCCCTGGGATTTCTTTGGAAGGAATGATGCTAAAGCTGAAACTCCAGTACTTTGGCCACCTCATGCAAAGAGTTGACTCATTGGAAAAGACTCTGATGCTGGGAGGGATTGGGGGCAGGAGGAGAAGGGGACGACAGAGGATGAGATGGCTGGATGGCATCACTGACTCGATGGATGTAAGTC
Source organism: Bos grunniens (assembly GCF_055505025.1). Taxonomy (NCBI): domain Eukaryota; kingdom Metazoa; phylum Chordata; class Mammalia; order Artiodactyla; family Bovidae; genus Bos; species Bos grunniens. Next base: position 59,582,459 of record NC_141178.1, on the reverse strand, counting down.
TTAGTGAACTCCGGGAGTTTGTGATTGACAGGGAGGCCTGGCGTGCTGCGATTCATGGGGTTGCAAAGAGTCGGACACGATTAAGCGACTGACCTGATCTGATCTGATCCAAGAGAACTAGAGAAAATGGAGAAGTGGGGCAAAGAAGAGGGAAAACTCAAGCCAAGACCCATGGAATGTGGCTTAGGGTCAGTCCTTCAGAGAGTGCTAGAGGTGATTTGTATTACCCCAGCATCCTCCCCATCAGAGGCCAGGGAGCTGGGATATTTGTACCCTGTACGAAGTAGTCATTGTTCATGGCAGTTCACATTTATGTAAATTCCCAGACACCACCTCTTCTGTACAGGAGCCAGCAAAGCAAATTCTGACTGCCTGAGGGCAGCCCTTTGGCAAAAGGATGCAAGTGTTGGCTTTTAGAGGAGCGAAAGCACGTGGTGAGCTACGTGCCTGAAATTGAAATGGGATCCAAAGGGAACAGGACAGAGGATCAGCAGCATCTGCAAGGTGGAACTTTACTCTCTGTTAATGACTCTTACAAGGTAGTGGGGGAGAGACTTCCCTGGAGGCCAGTGGTTAAGACTTCACCTTTCAATGCAGGACTTGTGGTCTTGATCCCTGGTCCAGGAGCTAAGGGCTTCCCAGGTAGTATAGTGCTAAGAATCCACCTGCCAATGCAGGAGACACAAGATACTGGGGTTCGATCCTGGTTTGGATGATCCCCTGGAGAAGAATGACTACCCACTCCAGTATTCTTGCCCGGGAAAATCTAATGGACAGAGAAGCCTGGTGGGCTACAGTCCATGGAGTCACAAAGACTCAAATATGACCGAGCAACACAGCACGAATGCACAGGGAGCTAAGATCTCACACATGCCTCGAGGCCAAAAAAAACAGAACATAAAACAGAAGCAGTATTATAACAAATTCAGTAAAGACTTTAAAAGTGGTCCACATTAAAAAGAAGAAAAAAAAACCCTTGAAAAAAATAAGGTAGTAGGGGAAAGTGACAAGTAGCTAGACACGGGTAGATACACACAGGGTCCCAGAGAATACAGACCAGATGACCTTAATTCACCTAGCTGGTAGGGAGGGGCCAGGAGCACTCCTAGGAGCAAGTGAAGAGAGAGAAGGAATTAGCCAAGGAAAATCAGGAGGTGCTGAGAGGTGAGTGTGGCTCAAGCAGTTAGAGGATGTGCATGCATACCTGCTCAGTCGCTTCAGTCCTGTCCGACTCTTTGCAACCGTGTGGACTGTAGCACACCAGGATCCTCTGTCCATGGATTCTCCAGGCAAGAATACTGGAGTGGGTTGCCCTGCGCTCCTCCAGGGGGTCTTCCCAACCCAGGAATTGAACCTGGGTCACCTGCATGGTAGGCAGATGCTTTACCACTGAGGCATCAGTGAAGCCCTAGAAAACGTGACATTCGGGGAATTAAAGGAAGCCCAGTCTAACCAGATCGAAAGAGGAGTGGCTGGAGATGGGCTGGGAGGTGAGGAGGAGCTGGCTCCGGAAGGAAACAATGAGAGTTGACTTGAAGGGTCTCGGGGTCACACACAAGTCAAGCAGAGGCCAGTGTCAGCTGAGAAGAGGATGCAAATTCCTTCATTTACAAAAAGACAATAACCTGTAGCCTGGATCCTATTTTCCCCTTAACATCCACGAACTACAGAGAAGGGACTCACTGAGGATACACCATCATTTTGAAGGAATTGAAGCTGGGTAGGTTTAAATTTCTCTTTATATTCTTTGCATGCTGGAAGGTAAAAGAAAATTTATAGAGAGTCTAAAACAACTAAAAATGTATCTGTGACTTAGCTTAGGAAAAAAGAAAAAAGTTCACACAAGAAGAGCTTCTATGGTTGATTATGTTAATAATGTTATGGATTTTCCCCATTTTGTGGTCCAGAGTAGTCTACCATCTACTGAATTAAATTTGTAGATTTTCGTTTAGATTTGCTCTGAGACAGCCTGTTCTAGCACAATTTAATTTCATGGTCAAATGAGGATAATTATTCCAAAAAGCTTTTAGCCTTGAGCCTCTTGTGATTTTCAGCCACAAATGTAGCCTCTTCTGTGGTTTTTTAGGTGGGTATACAATAAAGTGCTTGCTGGTGACCTCTGGACCAAGTTTTTTTTAAAAGAAAAATCAGAGATTTCTGTCTGAAAACAGGAGATTGCCTTTGGATATTTCTATTGATAAAGATTACTGAACTATTTCCTCAAATTAGTTAAAGGCAATAGCAATAATTTATACCTTGTCAACCTACAATAAAAATCTTTGTATTTTTCTAAGTTCATTGCATGAGACTTTTTAAGCAGTAAATTTGCTATTTGTTTCATTTGTTTGCATAATTGATTACAACAGCTTACCATTGCTTTGCACATTGAACACGCTGATAGAAACCCTCAAATTATGATTGTACCTGCCACTACTGAGATCTCTGTCTTAGGGTCACGCTGATAGAAACCCTCAAATTATGATTGTATCTGCCACTACTGAGATCTCTGTCTTAGGGTCATGCTGATAGAAACCCTCAAATTATGATTGTATCTGCCACTACTGAGATCTCTGTCTTAGGGTCACAGTTTACCACCTTTGGCGGAGTTTGAACAGTTGGCAGTCTTTAAATACAAAACTGCAGTCACTTGAGTTTTGATCACTGGAATTTAATAGTGATACCAACATTTATTTCTTCTGTTGGAATATTGGTATCACAAATAGTCTGTCGTCAATGTCATTAACGCCCATTAGAATCTAGCTTAGAATGCTTTTTATGAAATTCATGAGTATCTTTTTTTATAATGAATGTGATTTTTGTATTCTTCTGGAATTAATGCAGATCTTTCTGATAAAGCTCTACTCCCTAGACTCCAAAAGTCAGATGCAGTCTAAGCCCCTCTGATCTTAGAGGCTGAATCAAGACCAGGAGAAAACCAAGACTCAGATTGTGTGGTTGTCAGACAGGAATCTATCAGTCTCACCCCTTAGGATAGGTTTGCATTTAGATTCCTTAAACAAGACAAAGCATTTGATTAGTTTTTCTTAAAGAACTTTATATGACACAGTTGTTTGGTTACATTTTTCTCCTTCCTTTCTCTGGGCTTATAGCATTTTAATTGCTGTTTTAATCTTGTGCTTTATAGAAAGCATACATAATTCCCCTGGTGGAAGGAATCCATGGAAGTAAAAAGTGTTATTATTATGCATTTCCCAGTCTGTTAGTGCTTTGATAGATTCTCTAATTCACTCTTTGAAATAAAATTGCTATATACGTTGTGTGCTTTTTACAACATTCCTATCGTGAGTAGGAGGAATATTTCAGGGTAGGATAAACAGTAATTGGCAAAGAACTATAACATAGATTTGCACAAGCTTAGTATCTGACCCATTCTGAGGACGCTATTAGAGGAATGGTTAAAATGAAGGGAGTGCTAGTTTGATAAACAAACTTTGTTTTGAATACAGTTGCTTTGTAATGTTGTGTTAGTTTCTGCTGTACAGAGAAGTGAATCCACTATACCCTCTACCTTGAATTCCTTTCCCATTTAGATTACCACAGAGCATTACGGAGAGCTCCCTGTGCTGTACAGTAGGTTCTCATCAGTCATCTTATGCATAATAGTGTATATATGAGCTTCCCAGTGGCACTAGTGGTAAAGAACCGACCTGCCAGTGTAGGAGCCAGAAGAGATGAAGGTTCAATCCCTGGGTCGGGAAGATCCCCTGGAGGAGGGCCTGGCAACCCACTCCAGTATTCTTGCTTGGAGAATCCCACAGACATAGGAGATTAGGGGGTTACAGTCCATAGGGTCACAAAGAGTTGGCCACAACTGAATTGACTTAGCATCAGCAGCAGCGTATATGAAATAGATAACCAACAAGAACCTACTGTAGAGCACAGGGAACTCTACTCAGTACTTTATAATAGCCTATATGGGAAAAGAATATAAAGGAGTGTGTATATATATATATATATATTTATACACACACACACACACATATATCGGAGAAGGCAATGGCACCCCACTCCAGTACTTTGCCTGGAAAATCCCATGGATGGAGGAGCCTGGTAGGCTGCAGTCCATGGGGTCACTAAGAGTCGGACACAACTGAGCGACTTCACTTTCACTTTTCACTTTCATGCATTGGAGAAGGAAATGGCAACCCACTCCAGTGTTCTTGCCTGGAGAATCCCAGGGACAGGGGAGCCTGGTGGGCTGCCGTCTATAGGGTCGCACAGAGTCGGACACGACTGAAGTGACTTAGCAGCAGCAGCAACAGTGGCACACACATATATACATAACTGTTCCCCTTGCTGTACACCTGAACAACACTGTAAACCAACTGTACTCCAATAAAAAAATTTTTTTTAAAGATAGAAAAGAAGAAGAGAGTAACTAAGGGAGGCCGGGGTCACCTGCTGCCTCACACACTTTGAGTAGGGAAGGGTCGCCATTTAGATCTGCTGAGGGCTGGGGCTCCTGATTGAGAATGGCATTCCTCTAGGAAACTGATCAGTACAGAATGACTAATTAGCATAGAGATTAGGAGTTTTGCTCCATTTTTCTCCTGAGTTATGAGCAATTCTGGCCTAGTTATGGAAACCCTGAATGTCTATAGCTTTCTATCCTTCCAGTGGCAGCCACCAATAACAACATTAACTTATGTTTTATGTTAGTCACTCAGTCATGTCTGACTCTTTGTGACCCTATGGACTATAGCCTGCCAGGCTCCTCTGTCCATGAGATTCCCAGGCAAAAATACTGGAGTGGTTTGTCATTTCTTTCTCCAGGGCATCTTCCCGAACCAGGGTGAAACAGGGTCTATCACATTGTGGGCAGATTCTTTACCATCTGAGCCACCAGGGAAGCCCCTCTGCTTTCTAAGTGAATTCCAAATGGACTCAGTCCCTCAATCAGTGAAGAAGGAGGAGCAGCAGCAGAATGGCAGTGGTTTGAGGATTCAGCCAACAGCAGATGGAAATTCCATCCTTTGGTTAAAATCTTTTTAAGACCTTGGCCGACTGGTGAACTTGGCAAATCCAATTATGATAGCAATTAAGATTTTAAAATGTTGAGTCGACTTCAGAGCCAAATTTGTGCCAAAAGCTGGCAACCAGACACCCTGAATTTAGGTCAGGGATGTTATTCCCTTTATTGTGGGGGTAATTCAATGACATCCCAGCTCCAGGCAAGCAGGTTCTGACCCCAGAAAACCTGGTAGTTGTAATAGGTCTTCTTGGGCTAAGGATGTCCTGGGATGCCCTTCCTGTCCCAAGCCCACATCTCCAGGGCACTGACCTTGGAAAACAGGAGGTGAACACCATTTGTTCTGACATTCACCTCCTTGGGAAACTACCCTGCTGATGGCCATAGTTTCTTTTGCTATGTTTATTACAAAAAGATTTCAGGAAGATTGCTTAGTATTTCTGACAAGATCTTGAAGTGGAAGTGATTTCCTTTAAGGAGTAGAATTTTGGACCATAGAATATACATATAAATATATAAATATATTTCATATAAATATATTTTTAGCATTAAATATATATCCACCTGCCAAGCAGGAGACTCTGACTCAATCCCTGGGTTGGAAAGATTCCCTGGAGAAGGAAATGGCAACCCACTCCAGTATCCTTGCCTGGAAGATGCCATGGATGGAGGAGCCTGGAAAGCTACAGTCCATGGGGTTGCGAAAGATTTGGACATGCCTTAGTGACTAAACAACAACATTCTGCCTTTAAAGTACTGTTACTAGTACAAAATATTATTATTATTTAGATACTATGAGCATGGTAAAAAAAAAAATCATATATATCCCAGTGCACCAGCCCCAAGCATTCTGTATCCTGCATCAAACCTGGACTGGCAATTCATTTCTTATATGATATTATATATGTTTCAATGCCATTCTCCTAAAATCATCCCCCTCCACTCTCCCACAGAGTCCAAAAGACTGTTCTATACATCTGTGTCTCTTTTGCTGTCTCGCATACAGGGTTATCCATCTTTCTAAATTCCATATATATGTCTTAGTATACTGTATTGGTGTTTTTCTTTCTGGCTTACTTCACTCTGTATAATAGGCTCCAGTTTCATCCATCTCATTAGAACTGATTCAAATGTATTCTTTTTAATGGCTGAATAATACTCCATTGTGTATATGTACCACAGCTTTCTTATCCATTCATCTGCTGATGGACATCTAGGTTGCTTCCATGTCCTGGCTATTATAAACAGTGCTGCAATGAACATTGGGGTACACGTGTCTCTTTCCCTTCTGGTTTCCTCAGTGTGTATGCCCAGCAGTGGGATTGCTGGATCATAAAGCAGTTCTATTTCCAGTTTTTTAAGGAATCTCCACACTGTTTTCCATATGGCTGTACTAGTTTGCATTCCCACCAACAGTGTAAGAGGGTTCCCTTTTCTCCACATCCTCTCCAGCATTTATTGCTTCTAGACTTTTGGATCGCAGCCATTCTGACTGGCATGAAATGGTACCTCATTGTGGTTTTGATGTGCATTTCCCTGATAATGAGTGATGTTTAGCATCTTTTCATGTGTTTGTTAGCCATCTGTATGTCTTCTTTGGAGAAATGTCTATTTAGTTCTTTGGCCCATTTTTTGATTGGGTCATTTATTTTTCTGGAATTGAGCTTCAGGAGTTGCTTGTATATTTTTGAGATTAGTTGTTTGTCAGTTGCTTCATTTGCTATTATTTTCTCCCATTCTGAAGGCTGCCTTTTCATCTTGCTTATAGTTTCTTTTTTTGTGCAGAAGCTTTTAATTTTAATTAGACCCCATTTGTTTATTTTATTTCCAATATTCTGGGAGGTGGGTCATAGAGGATCCTGCTGTGATGTATGTCGGAGAGTGTTTTGCCTATGTTCTCCTCTAGGAGTTTTATAGTTTCTGGTCTTATGTTTAGATCTTTAATCCATTTTGAGTTTATTTTTGTGTATGGTGTTAGAAAGTGTTCCAGTTTCATTCTTTTACAAGTGGTTGACCAGTTTTCCCAGCACCACTTGTTAAAGAGATTGTCTTTTCTCCATTGTATATTCTTGCCTCCTTTGTCAAAAATAAGGTGTCCATAGGTGCGTGGATTTATCTCTGGGCTTTCTATTTTGTTTCATTGATCTATATTTCTGTCTTTGTGCCAGTACTATACTGTCTTGATGACTGTGGCTTTGTAGTAGAGTCTGAAGTCAGGCAGGTTGATTCCTCCAGTTCCATTCTTCTTTCTCAAGATTGCTTTGGCTATTTGAGGTTTTTTGTATTTCCATATAAATTGTGAAATTATTTGTTCTAGCTCTGTGAAAAATACCGTTGGTAGCTTGATAGGGATTGCATTGAATCTATAGATTGCTTTGGGTAGTATACTCATTTTCACTATATTAATTCTTCCAATCCATGAACATGATATATTTCTCCATCTATTAGTGTCCTCTTTGATTTCTTTCACCAGTGTTTTATAGTTTTCTATATATAGGTCTTTAGTTTCTTTAGGTAGATATATTCCTAAGTATTTTATTCTTTTCATTGCAGTGGTGAATGGAATTCTTTCCTTAATTTCTCTTTCTATTTTCTCATTATTAGTGTACAGGAATGCAAGGGATTTCTGTGTGTTGATTTTTTATCCTGCAACTTTACTATATTCATTGATTAGCTCTAGTAATTTTCTCGTGGAGTCTTTAGGGTTTTCTATGTAGACGATCATGTCATCTGCAAACAGTGAGAGTTTTACTTCTTCTTTTCCAATTTGGATTCCTTTTATTTCTTTTTCTGCTCTGATTGCTGTGGTTAAAACTTCCAAACTATATTGAATAGTAGTGGTGAAAGTGGGCACCCTTGTCTTGCTCCTGACTTCAGGGGAAATGCTTTCAATTTTTCACCATTGAGGATAATGTTTGCTGTGGGTTTGTCATATATAGCTTTTATTATGTTGAGGTATGTTCCTTCTATTCTTGCTTTCTGGAGAGTTTTTAACATAACTGGATGTTGAATTTTGTCAAAGGCTTTCTCTGCATCTATTGAGATAATCATATGTCTTTTATTTTTCAATTTGTTAATGTGGTGTATTACATTGATTGATTTGTGGATATTGAAGAATCCTTGCATACCTGGAATAAAGCCCACTTGGTCATGGTGTATGATCTTTTAATGTGTTGTTGGATTCTGATTGCTAGAATTTTGTTAAGGATTTTTACATCTATGTTCATCAGTGATATTGGCCTGTAGAGGGATGGTATGGGGAGGGAGGTGGGAGGGGGGTTCAGGATTGGGAACACGTGTACACCTGTGGCAGATTCATGTTGATGTATGGCAAAACCAATACAATATTATAAAGTAATTAGCCTCTAATTAAAATAAAGAAATTTAAATTTTTTAAAAAAATCGTATATAGTCAAACATCTCCATGTCAGTATGTCAAACAAAGATATTTTTATATGACAACAAGTGTGCAGCCACAATGGTATCTATGAAGTGAAATTAAGGCACAGTTAAAAATAAAATAAATTCAAGCTTCCATTTTTTTTTTCAGAATCTTCAAGTTAATTTGCCCTCATATTGCTCATGATAATAGAAGAAAATAAACAAGAAAATGTGTACTTTTGCAAAGTTTGACTTTTCCTATGTTCCTACTCTTTTCCACAAGAACAGCAACAAGAAAAAAAAATTTGACAGATGGAGAAAGAGAGAGAGAGAGAGACCATGATTAACGGCCCTCTGAAGTCTGACAGCTAATCCTCTCTCCCCTTATCCAACCATTGGGAGAGATATCTCATATTCTGAATCTCAGTTCTGCTTCCATAAAAGGGGGAGGATATGCTAACTATTAACAGGTCAAGGAGGGAAGGTGGGTACTTCTGCAGTGCAGACCCACATGGACAAATTAGGTTGACTGCAGGGATGGGAGAAGAGCGGGAAGGCAGAAAGGCCAGCAAATGCCATTCCTGAACTAGTTGATTTTATAGCATTGTTTTCATTACCAACAAACTTTTAGACAAAAATTTCATTTCCTGAGTGTTCTACTAAAAAAGCAATTCCAGGTTAGAGCAATGTGTCCACTTGATACCTGAATGGAATGGGATGGGGAGACCTATTTTAAGTGACAGGTACTAATTTTATTAGCAATTAGTATTCATCTATGGACCAGCTGCCGTGTACCCAACTCTGTGCTGGGCTCCAAGGACACATAGATGAGTGAGCCAGGTGCTAAACGCTGGGAGTTTATGGTTTAATGGCACCAATGGGATTTTTGAAAAATCCTGTCCAACCTTGGTCAGTGCAGGCGAGGAACATTTTCTGAGCAATGTTTCCAAATAAACAGACTTTTTCCAAGGACAATTTACCTGTTCTCTGAGGGACACCTCTGGGCAGTCTGCTGCTAGTGACCATGGCCTTGGGCTGAGTCATTTCCCGAAGGTCATAGAACCCATTCAAGCAGGAAGAACTGTTGATGCTAAAAACCACCTCATTATGCCTCTTCAGTCCAGAAAATCCCCATGATGTGCTTAAGCAATATGTTGGGAAGAAAGTGGCTATCCATGATTTTAGTAATGTAAAGAAACACTGGAGCTTTTTGCATGTTTTCCATATTTTCAGTGCTCCCCCTGAGTAAAAATCTCATCATGCATACTTGCTAAGTCGCTTCTGTGCCAACTTTGTGACCCTAGGGACTGTGGTTTACCAGTCTTCTCTGTCCATGGGATTCTCCAGGCAAGAATGTTGGATTGGTTTGCTATTCCCTTCTGCTGGGGATCTTCCTAACCCAAGGATAGAATCCACCTCTCTTATGTCTCCTGCACTGGCAGACGGGTTCTTTATAACTAGCACCAAAAACCTCAGCCCAAGTACACTATAGCATCTCTGAAAATCCTAAAAAGTGGGTGGACCCTCATGGTTTACTGTGAATTGAATTAAAAGCAAGAAACTCATTGACGAGCCTCATGAAGTCCCTGCCATCCTGGAATGTTAAACCTTGGCTCATGGCTGCATGAAACTAAAACAAACAGCTCGAAAGTAAAGAAGTTGTTCAAACTGATTATTTGAATTGATGGAGGCTTTAAACCACAAGGATCTGCCCAATTTCAGAGTAACCATTTTATGCAGACTCCTTCCAAAAGAGCAATGCTACCTCATTGCTACCTAAACTTTTGCAATGTCTAAAGTACATTCTCAGGTGTTTTCTCTTCTTTTTGAGAATGTATGGAAAGAAGTTCCTCACCCAAGCACTAAACCTTTCCTGTCCTGACTTTTGTGACCAACAGCACCGAATCCTAGGTTATGAAGAAGCAGACAGTCACACGCAAGCTCTGGCCACTTTAGGTCCATCCCACAGCCCTTGGCCCACAGTTTCTGACATGTGTCTGCAACATGACACAGATTTGGGCTTAAAGTCGTGACTTGCCCTGTTCAAAGTTGATTATAGCACAAATCTATTTAAAACAGAAACAATGCTAAGGAGATTTATCATTTAGAGATGGTGTTGAAAGACAATCACATTGCCTTTGGTTTGGAAAAATGGTTTACAAGGCTCAGCTGCCCTGTTGCAAGCTAACCTGCTTGAATTCCCCCCAACCCCCTTTTCTCTGTCCCCTGCCCTGGTCCTGCTCCACCTAGCCCCAGCCATGCATCTGCCCTCACCTGCACTTGCCTGACTCCATGCCCAGGTCCTCCTCCTCTGTTCTTTCCTTTGGTCCTGCTCCCCACCACCCATGCCTCACCTCAAGCCTCTAGCATGTTTGAGGTGACTTAGAGGCACAGTGGTTTGGACTGAACTAAAAGGATGGAAGCAGAAAGAATTCCTATGCACTTTGTAGCTAATGAATTTCTCTGGTGCAAATTCAATATTAAGTGCAGATTGCAGCTAAAATGGTTCTTCTGGGAATAACAGAAGGATATCAGATCTTAAGGGGACTGCTAATTGAAAGGAATTGCTGGCTGAGAAGCTTTTAATAAACATTTACTTTCTATGGCTTAAAAATAAGGCAGCCAGAAAGGGGAGGGGAAAGCTGGAGACGACTCTATAACCTTTGTTAAAAATAGCCGGAGATTGATTAAATTTACTTGTAATTGTTAAGGACTTATCTTTCTCTTCCTGACGCATGAGAGGTACCTGGTCAATTAAATCCATAGCCAGCATCTCAGATGAAATGATTGTTTTAGGAAGATCTGAGTCAGTGGTGGATGGTGCTCTGTGCTTAACTCATCAGTATTCTCTAAAACTGAGTTTGTTTAAAGCGCCGGCTTGGAGCTTCCCCGGTAGCTCTGCAGTAAAGATTCTGTCTGCAATGCAGGAGACGCAGGTTCGATCTCTGGGTCTGGAAGATCCCCTAGAGGAGGGCATGGAAACCCACTCCAGCATTCTTGCCTGGGGAATCCCAAGGACAGAGGAGCCTGGCAGGCTATAGTCCATGGGGTCACAAAGAGTCGGGCATGACTGAAGTGACTGAGTACATATGCATGCAGAACTCTAGCTTACATACAGCTGATTCACATCATTGTACAGCAGAAGCTAACACAACATTATGAAGCAATCATACTCCAATTAAAATAAAATAGAACACTAGCTTATTACATTGTAAAGTTTTCAACTGTAAGCATCTCTTGCCTTCTATCCTTGGTCATATCATTTTACCTTTCTGTGTCCTTTCTTTTCTGGGCCATTGTCCCGTAAGACAAATTGTTCCTGAAATTTCACTCACAGAACCTGTCCCACATAGAGACTAGACAGTAATCGTGATTTACCAGAAGTGCAGTGTTTAGCCAACAAACCTTGATGTGATTCCAGAAGAGAGAGGATTTTCAACACAGGAGTGTGAAAATATCTAAATGACCCAGTGGGCAGGGAAGCTGCAGGAAGAGACCCAAACTCTGATTCTGGCACCTCTTGCTCTCACTTATCACATTGATCTTGTTTCCTCATGGACAGAGTAAGGAGGTTGCCCATAGGAACTTTCTATAAGGTCATCCTTAGAAAAATATCTGTGGCCTTGTTGTGCAGATTTGTATAGCTTAAAACAGCTACTGTTCCTATACTTGAGAATAAACACAACTCAATTTATTGTGTTTTAACAAATTTTTTTTTCTCCCACTATTCCTCTCCCCCCATCCACAGTATCCCCACCACCCTACCTCCTCCACTACCCTCTAAAATAACAAAACTCTCATTTATATCAGAATATATGGAGACATCTGTTCTGGAAATTTGCAAACAGGAGAAATTCAAAATTGAGATCATCTTTAGCTTCTTCACTTCTGAAGGATTTGATAGACACTCATTTCAAATATTTATCTGAGTTACTTGGCATGCTAGGACTTCCCTGGTAGCTCAGTGATAAAGAATCCACCTGCCAATGCAGGAAATGCGGGTTTGATCCCTGGATCAGGAAGATGCCCTGGAGAAGGAAATGGCAACCCACTGTAGTATTCTTGTCTGAGAAATCCCATGGACAGAGGAGCCTGGTGGGCCATAAAGAGTCAGACGCAACTGAACAACTAAACAACAAACTTGGCATGCTATCATAGGAGACGAGTGGCCGAAATAATTACTTACATTTAAGGTAGCCTGGAATTAGTCTGTTTCACGTCTAAAATGTCTCTGAAAGACTGATCGTGACTAAATAAATTTCGAAAACCCAACCCTCTTCCCACAGTTAGTCATAATATTTTTACCCTTGGATTTATTGTGTGTCTTTGGGTCTTGGGTTTTAAGTTTTTTGAGCAAGGTTTTGGTAAAATGAAATATCCCCTTATTATTTCTTAGAAAACATAATTCATACCACATCTTAGAAAGCAGGATTGACATTATATATATATAGCATTTCCATGTTGACTATTAATATTGACTCTGATATCTTTATGGACAGGAGCTGGTGCTGTGGAGTTTTCAGCTCAGAGTTCGTTGAGAGTCAGTCCTGGGCTTTCAGCTGCCGGTGATCACAACAGACAGTGGTCTGGTCCATGCTGGGCCCAAGGCAGTGCTGGGAGACTCAGTGTCTAGAGATCTCTATGCTGCTCTGGGTGACACAGACCACAGTGGACAACCTGGGCAGCAGGTGGTCAGGAAAAGCATAATGTCAGGAAAACATAAGCAGTACAGAGTTGATTGGGGTGTCCCTGGTGGCTCAAATGATAAAGAATCTGCCTGCAATGCGGGAGACCTGGATTTGATCCTTGAGTTGGAAAGATCCAAAGGAGAAGGAAAAGGCTACCCATTCCAGTATTCTTGCCTAGAGAATCCCCATGGACAGATGAGCCTGGTGGGCTACAGTCCATGGGGTTGCAAAGAGTCAGACATGACTGAAGCAACTGAGCTCAGTACAGAGTTGATTGGCTGCAAAGAGGTCTGTGGGAGGAAGCTCAACCCAGGGGGATTGATCTCCAGAGCAGGACGGGAGCCCAAGGGTGATGGCTACAATCTAAATGGAGTCAGAGCCCAGAAAAAAAAGGCAGGAAGCCATGTCCTGAAAATGTAGTGCTAAGTTGTTTCTTCAGTGCTGATGGCATAAACCGGTGTTGACTGAAGTGCCTCGCTTCTGTCATCCAACCTCAAACAGAAACTGAAGGATCTCTCTCCATGGCCTGGCCCCAAACCAGGCTGTAGACCACATGCAATTCTGACTTTTTGTGAAATGAGCTATCTCAGAAATGTGGGCTTATGCTTGTCATTTGGAAGTATTTATTGAGAACCTATGAAGTGTCAATTGTGGTCCTGGACTCTTGAGACACAAAGATGAGCACAAGATGGTCACCAACTTGAAATGATGTTTTCCTGGGAGTGAACGTGTCTTCTCCCACCAGACACCTAAGCTCAACACTGGTGCCCCGTACAAGACAGTGCTTACCCGTTTTCAGGAAGAGTTGTTATAAGCTTCTCCATCATCATTTGTGCTATGTCGCGTCAGTCGTATCCAGCTCTTTATAATCCCGTGGACTGTGGCCCTCCAGGTACCTCTATCCATGGACTTTCCCAGGCAAGAATACTGGAGTGGGTGACCATTTCCTCCTCCAGGAATTGAACCTAGGTTTTGACCTAGGGATTGAACCCACTTCTCTTACATCTCCTGCATTGCCAGGTGGGTTCTTTACCAGTAGCACCACCTGGAAAGCCTTCTCTATTATCAGTTGTGACAAATTAACAAACAGGGCAAAATAGCTGCACAGTAAGAAGGAACAGCCAGGGATAATAAAATTTGGTTTCAAGATTGAAATTGTAGGATAAGAATGTTCCAGCACAGTACATATTGTCAAAACAGAAGAGCAATGTCTCCTAAGAAACTGTAAATTATCTGACTTTTGTTCATTTTCGTCTTTGTGGCAGCTTGCTCTCTCTGCATCTAACTTTTTTCCATGGGAAACTGTTAAGGCCATTGTGACATTCTATGTTTCTGAGTGAGAGAAAAAAAGAGCAAAACACTGAGAAAACTTTGTAATCAAGTCAGATCAAAGGCATTTTTACAGTACCTATTTTTTTTCTGAGAAAAGTTTGGGGTTTTTTTTTCCTAAGAAAATTTCAAAAGAAAAGTAAAACCTAGACTCATACATTTTTACCTGATACTCAGAAGAACATTTTTCAGTCTGTAATTCTTTGGTGAATTTTAAGTAGTTTTACCACAAAAAAACAAACAAACAAACAAACAAAAAAAAGCACTGTTGCTTAACTATTAACCTATTATGAAATATAAGCACCTAAATTCTTTTCCCATATCAAATATATCACTCTTTTGGTGCTTGCAGGTTAGTACGCTGAAGTCATTTGTGATGCTATTAAGGATTGTTCTGTTGTAAGAATAAAAATATGAAAATAATCATTTCCCAATTTACATTAATTCGTGGGGAAGAAGCAGTAATATGTCGATGGTGGCCTACAGAGATGAGTAAGTCATGATCCTCCTCTTAAGGAGCTTGCAGTGTATTGGAGGAAACTACATAGCACACGTATCTGTGAACCTCGAGGGAATCATGGAGAGTGCTATAAAATATAATGCAATGGGCTCCCCAGGTGGCTCAGTGGTAAAGAATCTGCCTGCAACGTAGGAGGCACAGAAGATGAGGGTTCAATCCCTGGGTTGAGAAGATCCCCTGGAGAGGGAAATGGCAACCTGCTCCAGTATTCTGGCCTGGAAAATCCCATGGACAGAGGAGCCTGGCAGGCTGCAGTCCGGGGAGTCGCAGAGTCAGACACAACTGAGTGACTGAACACACACAAACACAATACATAATACAGTGACGCATAAAGGACTCACACTAGGCTAAAGTTATTTTCATCTCTTACTCTTTACAATCCTAGAAAGTCAGTAATTAATTCTTATCTTAGAGATAATGAAAAGTTACTTGGAAAGATGCAGTGGTCTCCTGAGTTTTCCTAGTTAGGCAGTGGTAGAGATGAAAATCATGTCTATTTGATTGCACGACCCATAATTGATACCTCTCAGCAAAGAAGTATGATCACAAAGGAGGCAGCAATGGTTGAAGAATAAATTAAAGATGAGCCTTAACAGCACTTACTATGATCCACCCCCTGCCTCCAATTCCTTGCTGCAAAGTGAAACTGGCTTCTCCCTCTGCCTGCTCTCATGTTTGCATCCAATCTTGTGCAGTCTTTGCAGAACAAGAGGGCTTCAGAAGCCAGCAGCCAGTGCACTGCCATAGGTTATATCAGGCTGAGCAATCCAAGTTATTCTATATTGATCTGACAAATAGGCTTTGAAAAACAGTGCCTTAACGATGCAAAGCAACAGAGCTAACTGGTTGGCTCAAACAATGACTACTTTTAGTGAGGAAAATAAAAGCAAAATCAGTTACTTGACTTTTGTATAACCTCAGCACTTCACCTTTGGACTCAGAAGTTGCCCTGGTAATTTGCAAGAGTGGATGTTCTTACCTAGCCCTTAGCTAAGTATCCAGGATGAGGAAAGGGACTGGAGTTCAGTATAAATTAGGTCACTCACTTAACATCAAAAAACAGCCAAGAGTTCCCCAACCAATACACAGCTCTGATCAGTGAAGGCCAGTTGTTTCGGGAAAGAAGAGAGGAAAGAGGATTGCTCTGTTTTTTGCACAAGTGCTGCGAAAACTCACAGTGGGTGGGCTTCTTTTCACAGAAGTAGAAGGGCTTTATTTGGATTTTAAATTCAAGTATATTAATTATGTTGGGCTTCTCTGGTGGCTCCGCCTGCCAATGCAGGAGATGTGGGTTTGATTCCTGGGTGGGGAAGATCCCCTGGAGAAGGAAATGGCTACCCACTCCAGTATTCTTGTCTGGGAAATCCCATAGACAGAGGAGTCTGGCAGGCTATAGTCCATGGGGTCAACCGAGCGACTTAGCACACACGCATGCAAGGTATATAGGAAGCACATCAGATCATTTCTGGATGAAAGGGTTTGACTGCCTTGTGCAGAAACCACAGAATGAGGTCAGCTGGCACCTATGTAGGGGTGCAGGGCAACCACAAGAGCCATGATATACATCACAGTTTGGTCAATTTGGCCTTTGGGTTGCTGCTGCTGCTAAGTCGCTTCAGTCATGTCCAACTCTGTGCGACCCCATAGACGGCAGCTCACCAGGCTCCCCTGTCCCTGGGATTCTCCAGGCAAGAACACTGGAGTGGGTTGCCTTTGCCTTCTCCAGGCCTTTGGGTTAGGGCCCTTTTATTGAATGTGCTAGATTTGTCCCCATTTATAAAAATTAAATATTTTCAATGTATGCTTAAAATCCATTTCTTGCTTAGAAGACCACATTATATTCTCACCAAATCAAGATGATGAGGGAAAATCAGTGCTGTTAAATTACACAAACTGGGGACTTTCCTGGTGGTGCAGTGGTTAAGAATCCACCTGCCAATTCAGGGGACACAGGTTCGATCCCTAGTCCAGGAAGATCCCACATGCAGTGGAGCAACTAAAGCCCACGAGCCACAACTACTGAGCCCTCACTCTAGGGCCCTCAAGATACAATGACTGAGCCCATGCGCTGCAACTACTGAAGTCCAGGTGCCCTAGAGCACGTGTTCTGCAAAAAGACAAGCCACCACGATGAGAAGCCCTCCCATCACTATTAGAGAGTAGCTCCTGCTTGCCTCAACTAGAGAAAAAGCCTGCTCGGCAACAAAGACTCAGTGCAGCCAAAAATAAATAAAGTATACAAACTGCTCAAGCACTATGTTTAAGGCAGTATTCTCTTTAATTTCTAACTAACAATATTATTAATTCATTGCTAGGGATGACACAGAAGTCAAACCAGAGTTAAAGCAAGCCCCTCAACCACATGATAATTACAATCTTTATAGGTTTAAATTGCTTCCAGGGGTTACTTTGCCAAAGTCATTCTTGAGTGAGACCTTGTGGTCAAATACTGTTTGTGTCCTTCGGTCAATAGAAGTGTAGCACCATATTTTTTTAATGATTGCCTCAAACTTTATTAATATTCCTTAGTCATTAAGAACAATATTTGACATAGAACTCAGCAAAATATCATAGTAAAAACAAATGTTCTCTACAATAACCTCAACTTTTATGACATTTTACACTGGGAAAAGTAGTCTGCCTGACCTTTCAGCCAGAACAAATAAGATGCCAATCGCCAAATTCGCATGATAATTCTAGTCTCAGAAAATGGGATACAGCTTTGCAATCAAAATGCTGGTATTGTGTGATGACTGTTGCTATTGTTGTTTAGTCGCTAGGTTGTGTCCGACTCTTTGCGAATCCCTGGACTGTTGACTGCCAGGCTCCTCTATCCATGGGATTTTTCAGGCAAGAATACTGGGGTGGATTGCCATTCCCTTCTCCGAGGGATCTTCTCAATCCAGGGATCAAACCTGCATCTCCTGCACTGCAGGCTGTTTCTCTACTGTCTGCGTCACTGGGGAAGCCACACAAAAATGGGCCCATGGAGTCCACGTATTCTTCGTGGACCAAATTTAAGCAATGAAATAGGACACTAAATGGAAGAAAATGATTGCACTTAACATATCTTAACTTCATGATTAGGGATTATAAAGATTTAATTTCTATTTCCTAATCTGCTTTTTAGACTTTTTGCACTCTCCCTAGCTCTTTCTCTGAGATGCATTAAAGGTTCCCAATGTTCCCCATAAAAGATGACTATAAAATGATAAGGCTTTCATCAGTCCACTCATGAAAATAAATCATCTTCTTTTATCATTCAGACTGTGGCTTTGTATTGACATGTCTGACCCACTTTCAACTATCAAAAGACATTCCATGAGGCAACATGATGTAATGACAGATACTAGCCATAGAGTACAGAAGTTTGGTTTAAATGTGAGCTCTGACACTTCCTGGTTTTCATTTAACCCCACCAAGCCTCAGGCTGAATCTGGAAAATGGGAAAAATAACTAATTCCCAGAGTTCATTTCAGGATGGAGTGAAAGAATATATATAAAAGGGCTTTATGAATTGGGTATGGTTATAAATCATATATAATTATCATCATCACCATCATTATTATCTTTGACCCAGAGCAGACTTTATTGGTGGCTTTTTAATTGGCATATAATATGTCTCTTTTCCTAGGACCTGTCACAAAAATAAATGAGGCTGTGTAGCCAGGCAATGTCCAGACTATGCTAATGTAGAGCCGTGCCACTTCGTAGTTATATGACTTCTCTCCAGCTACCGATCTCACAAAGATCCAGTTTCCTCACCTGAAAAATGAGGAAAATCATTGTCTTTATCTCTGAGGCAAGAAACAAGGATTAAATAAGAAAATGCCCATAGGGTATCTGGCACATGAGAAGCACTCAATTATCATTTTCATTAGTACTGAATTCTCTCAGGGTAGAAACTTGGGAAAGATGTACTGTTCTATAAAAACAAATATTAGGGTCCACAGTGCATCAAAAGCTATTTAAATCCTCTTAATGTAATGCATTTGAAGGGTTGCTTTTTCTGTCCAAAGTGACTAAATCCAGCAGTAATGAAGGTATACTCCCTTGAAGCTTTATACCAAGATCCTAAACTTCCTGACTCTTTACCTCCACATCCTTGAGCTGTGGGTACCCAGGCCTCTTCTGAACATAGACAGCTGCCGTTAGTACCTGATGATGTGTAAGAACATGAAGCCAATCCAAAAGCACTAAAGCCACACATTATATTAGAAAATCTAAAAGGTAGAAACCTAAATCTATTAAACAAACTCTTTGTGGGATAGACACACTTCTTCCAAAGAATCACTTGCTTTAAAAAATGACTAATTGTAGGATTCTTTGAAATAAAGAGTTCCTTGCAATACTATGCAGCAGTTAAGGGATATATGTGAATTAGATGTACATATAACAACACCTATGGATCCTAAAATGGGGCTTCCCAGGTGGTGCAGTGATAAAGAGTCTGCCTGCCAATGGAGCAGATGCAAGAGATGGGAGTTTGATTCCTAGGTCGGGAAGATCCCCTTGAGAAGGGCATGGCAACCTACTCCAGTATTCTTGCCTGGAAAATTCCATTGACCGGGGAGCCTGGTGGGCTACAGTCCATGGGGTTACAAAGAGTTTGGACACAACTGAGCGACTGAGTGCACGCACATGCATACTTGGATCTGAAAAACATGGCCCTGGATGAAAAAAAAAAGAGTAAAATATTTTTAATACAATGCCATTTAATAAACAAATGCATGCTAATAGAACAAAGATAAGAACAAATATCAGTTTCTTAGAATGTCACATATACATTCACCATGCAACCCAGCAATCACACTTGTAGCTATTTATTCTAGAGAAAGGAAGCATACATTCACACAAAATTGTGTGTTTAAGTATTCACAACAGTTATATTTATAATCACCAAAACATAGAGACAACCCAAATGTCCTTCAAAGGGTAAAATGATAAACAAGCTGTGTGAGGTGAACATGATAACCGCTACACGACAGAAACTGGCCCAAACTATGGTACATCCATATAGTGGAATAGTACTCAGCAGTAAGAGAAATGATTGACACAGGCAACAACTTAGATGAGTCTCAAGTTGAGTGAAGAAAACCTAATCTCAAAATATTAAACACTGTATGAATCTGTTTGTATAACATGTTCAATATGTCAAAAGTACAGTGTTGGAGAACAGACCTATAGTGGCCAGGATAAGGGTGAGGGTTGAGTTTAACTATAAATGGAAACCACAAGGAGTTTATTTAGCATAACTTTAGCTTGATTATGGTGACAGTTTAATGAATCTACATGTGTGATAAAACGTAATAAAGCTATATACCCAAAAAACAAAAATAATGTGCTTGTTAAAACTGGTGACATTCAAAATAATGTGTGTAGCTTAGTTAACAGTATTGCTCCAAGGTCAACGTCATTATTTTGATTGACAATTGTAATACTATTATAAGATGTTATCATTGGGGGATTCTGGGAGAAGTTCCCTTGGGAACTATGTACTATTTTTTTCAACTTCTCTATGAGTCTAAAATTATTTCTAAGTGAAAAGTTTTTTTTTTTAGGAACAAATGCCAATTAAAGGAATGTATATTAAATATGTTTTCATGGTTGCCTATGTGAAGAAAAAAATAGGGACCTGAGGGTGAGGGAGAAAGATATTTCAGAGTCTATATAAATATTTGACTTATAATTTTAAGGGGTGACATTACAGTTATCTGTTACTCGATTATACACACCATGAAGTCAAGAACTATTTATAAGTCATTTTTGGATCTCTCAGGGACTAGCATAGCAACATGTATATAGGTTCACAGTGAACATTCATTCTATTATTAAAAAAGTAAACTCGTGAGAATATCTATTTCATAGCCGAACTCTATAAAGCAAACAATCCTAAATTTGAAAGTCTGTTTTGGTAGAAATGTTGATATTTCATGAATATATACTTTAACCATTATGCTTTATAAATAAGTGTAAGTGTTAGTCAGTCAGTCGTGTCTGACTCTTTGCAACCCCATGGACTGTAGCCCAACAGGCTCCTCTGTCCATGGAATTCTCCAGGCAAAAAATACTAAAGTGGGTTGCCATTTCCTTCTCCAGGGAATCTTCCTGACCCAGGGATAGAACCTGGGTCTCCCACATTGCAGACAGATTCTTTACCATCTGAGCCACCAGGGGCTTTATATTCAGGTCTAAAATATTTCTGTGTGAAGTCGAAGATGAAGTTACGTCTTACCTAGCTCTTCCCCAAAAGTGGAATCAACTGCCACCAGTAGGCAGTAGAAATAGCAGATGGGGTGGCGGGGGGCAGGGGGAGGGGCGGACAATACAGTCTTCAAAGAGCCTTAATGTCTCTTCCCACCAGGGTGCATCTTTCAATAGAAAAGAAATGATAGTTCCTAGAAATGTCCACATGGAGATTTCTGGAACCCAAACTGGGCTCTTGAGTTAAGATGCTCTGTTCATCAAATCACATTTTTTGTTTCACTAGTTTTTGTATTTTATTCATGCTCCTCTTTCACCTCAAGTGGGCTTACATGTAATTTAATATTCCTTTATGATATTTTATGAATCAAGGCTATATCTTGACCAGTGACTGCAGTCCTTAAAGGTGTAATGAAGGTTGCTCAGAAATAATCAGACCATATTTTCTCACTCTTTGTTCAAAACATCTAGGAAGAGTGCTTCATATAAAATGATGACATGGAGAAAAGATGGAAACTAGGGAAAGCAAGAGAGGGAGTTAGGGAAGGGGTGGGAGAGACAATTTGTACGTGGTGAGAGGGCTGATGTTAAAATAATGGGTTTTTTAATTACTAGGTGGACATGAAGAGGGAGACTCTGAAAGTTCACATGGTCTGAAAACAACATTAAAATACCAGGGAGGGAATTTTTCTAAAACAGGACCCTCTGCTAGCTTTTCTCATCTCCAAATGTTGTGATCCTTCTGAGAATAGGATAAGTTGCATTCTTATTCTTGACAGGAAAGGCAAGACATTTCCCTCACTGTGTTATAAGAAAGTCAGCCATGTTCCACTGGGTTACCCCACTGCCATATTCAATAGGAAGTGGCTTTCTTTCGTTACGAACAGCATGTCTTCCGTTTTGTCTCTTGCCTGAGCTGGCTGGAAACAAAAACCGATTACAGAAACAGGCTTGTTTGGCATGCCCTGTATGACGAACTTAATTGAGCAATAAGTTAAAAATGTAAGAACTTTGTTAGGCACCATGAAAATAGAAAATCGTGTGAACCTTAGAGAGAACTGCTCTCAAAAATGTAAAGAAAAAAAAAATCTGTTTTTAAAAATGCTAATTGCTTTCCCAAATTTTGTTTTTGAATTTGCATCTTGAATTTGGACAACTTTCACCTACCTAGTTCCTCCTCCTGCATAATCCTTGAGGAGACAAATAAAGCTCTATGTTCCCTGATGGCATCTTAATATAAAGGCAACATCTCTGCTTGGATTTACCAGAAAGCAGAGTCTGAGACAAGAGCAAGGGGGCATGTGGTTTACTGGGGAGATGGTTCCAAGGAAGAGAAGACAAGAAAGGAGGGACCACAGCCTGAGGTGCACTGTCTAGATGATCTCCATAATGGGCGATGGGCTGGACACCCCTGGGGGAGGCAAGAGGGGAGTTCTGATCCAGGGACCCCTCTGATCCTCATGGTCAAGGGTGGTCCCAAGAATGGCAGGTCCTGGGGCAAAAATTAGGAGAAATGACTGCAGCTCCAGTAAGGCTGCATCCTGTTATCCCTGTATTAGGTCAACAAACAACAACAGCTTGAATAAAGTTAGACAGAGGCTGGGAGCCAGGGCACATGGCAGCCATGGAGGGTCAAGGGAAACACTGTTCAACATTTTCAAGCACTTTCATGCTTGTGACAAAGTTAAATAATAATCAAACTATCTCATGCCCTCTTGACAAGCAGATGGCTCCATGTTAGGACCCAGAATGGGTTTCTCAAGTGGCACCAGTGGTAAAGAACCCACATGCCAATGTAGGAGACATAAGAGACGTAGCTTCAATCCCTGGATTGGGAAGATCCCCTGGAGGAGAGCAAGGCAACCCACTCCAGTATTCTTGCCTAGAGAATTCCATGGATAGATGTAGTCCATGGGGTCGCAAAGAGTCAGACATGACTGAGTGGCTAACACTTTCACTTCCTAGGGCACCATCTCTGTAGTTACTAGCTTGGTAGATGGTCATGGAAGCTTTGACTGGGGTCTTCCCAAATGGGACTTTTTCCAAAACTATGGACCATAGCTCTCTAAGCTTCTCTGTCTGTGGGATTCTCCAGGCAAGAATACTGGAGTGGATTGCCATTTCTTTCTCCAGGGGATCTTCCAGACCCAGGGATTGGACCAATGTCTCTTATGTCTTGTGTGTTGGCAGGCGGGTTCCTTACCACTAGCGCCACCTGGAAAGCCCAAATGGGGCTCTACATGCTATTGATTCCCCAGATGGAGGACCAGCCCCTGTCGTGTTCAGCACACTGTTTGTTCACATCCTATTCACTAAATTTTTGCAGTTAATTGTGATATGACAATTTTCTCTGGGTTATTAAACACAGTTGAGAGCACTGATGGCTGAGCAAGTAGGATAAGGAAATAACCATCTCTATGATGATGGAGGAGGCTCTTCTCCTGTCTTCATTTGTCTCCATGAGCCTCTTGGAGAGAACATTCCAGGCTCAGAACAAGTGCTTGTCAGCACAGGAAACCTCCCTGCTCTCCCGCTGAGCTCATGTTGCGGACTACAACACTCTGGCCTGAGGAGATTTCTGCTATCAGAAATCAGGTGCTCAGGGTGAAACTGGGATAAACTCTAGACTTAACCAGCCAATGTAGGCTTGGAACATGAGAACATTCAGTGTTCTCTTCTCAGCATCTGCCTATATAAGATACAGCTGATGGCTCCATGGAGCGTGAGGCTGCCCAACAAAGAGAGGGGTATGCTGCTCACCATGAGGTTTGGACCAGAACAACTCTAAGAATCCAATTGTCCTGGTGAAATCTAGCCCTGCAATGTGCATCAGCTTGGAGACCCTGCAGGCAGGCCCCCAGCCCACTGGGGCTGTAACAGTGTGTCCCTGGACCACTCCTCCTTCACTCTTCCCTCCCTACTTGGTCCCCCAATGGATGTGATGGGTCAGATGTCCCAGGTCTATGGAGTTTTCAGCCAACTTTTAAAATTGTAAATGGCCATAATTCTGTTCCAGTGAAGGGATTTCAAAGCTGCAAGGCAGTATCTTGTCTTCTAAAAAGAATAAAACATTATTACACTTAGGCACACACACAACTTTCCTCATTTGTCATAAAATCAGTCAATTCAACAGGGCTGAGGATAAAGGTTTTGATTCTATCACAATCGTTATTTCCTGGGTAATAAGAACAAACACGGTATTAATCTGTTTTTTTTTAAGCATAGTTAATAATTTATTTAATGTATTCCTACTGTTTGTAAGGCTTCTCTGGTGGCTCAGCAGTAAAGAATCCTCCCGAAATGCAGGAGACAAGGTTTGATTCCTGGGTCGGCAAGATCCCTGGAGAAGGAAATGGCAACCCATTATAGTATTCTTGCCTGGAGAATCCCGTGGACAGAGGAGCATGGTGGGCTACAGTCCACAGGTTTGCAAAGAGTTGGACATGACATAGCAAGTAAAAAGCAACAACAATTTTTGCTAGTAGTCTCTTAATCTTTTGATGACATGAATTTAAGTTGTACCATGTCAATATCATGTCAAATAGTAGTCACTTCTATATTTGCCCCAAGCCACTCTTCTCCATTTTAATACATACTTACCATTAAAATACTAGAATACTGATTTTACTATGAAATATTAGTATATTGGGACTCTAAAGAGGGTAACTGGGAGAGAAATGCTCCTTTTGTTCTCTGAGGGCTGAGTACCAGTTGCTATGAGGGCAAAAGGAGTAAGGAAACTTCCTTTCAGGTTCAGTAATTTTCCCATATATTTCACCTGAACTTACCGGTAGCCCAAGAGGCCCTGGCCACACTGCCCATTTCAAAGACAATTATTTGGTGGAGAACAAGGCTCTATTACTTCCTACTCCAGGTTTGAGGAAATACATGAGGACATGTTCATGTAATATGTATCCTTATGAGAGGTGTGCATGAAAATTAAATGAAACAAAAATAACCATATCTCATAGGTAAATTTTATTTTCAGAGAAGACTAAAAATAAAATCAATAAAAGGGACTTTTTGCCAAACACAAGATGCCAACCAGGTATGATTTTTACATGTGTAAGCTCGTACTGTATAAAAATACTCGGTACCATGATATGAAGCTCTTAGTATCTTAATAGCACTAGAGCACTAGACTCCTCTGAGAACCCAAATTAATTCTAATTATCTGAGCAAGAGAGAGAGGCGATGGAAATACAGCTCTTGGGTCAAATACATGCAGAGAAAGCCAAAGACTTGTTAGTCTGAGAGGCAGTGCTGCCTAGGGGAGAGAAATAAAACTCCGATGAATGAGGGAAAGGTGTCAAGGTTCTTGTCCCACTGGAGGACTTCTGGGAGGACATTCTCCATCTCTTTCCTTATTGCAAATTCCCATGAAGAGCCTTCGAGATGCACAATATGCACATGTGCACTGGAGCTCTTGCTGGCTCCCGGTGAGAGGTGGTCCCCAGGGCACTGTGGTTCCCAGAGGCGCGACCACAGACCATGTGAGGGGGTGGCTCTGCAGGTGACAGTTCAGCCACTCCCCTTGGGGGAGGGTGGCTTAGGCTGGCCTCTTTGGGCTTGGGTCAAATGTGAGGTCATCCAATGCATTCTTTCCCTCCTAATGCGTATCTGTCCCCCTTGGGATGACTAATAGGAAACAGAATCTAATTTTAAAAGACTTTCCACTACGCAACTTTCCACCATAGAAATATAGGACAGAATACTGTCATTTTTATTAATACTATTATTGGCATAAAGGAGACAGAAGAAACTTAATGTTCTGGTGTTTAAAAAAAGGTTTTGTGGTTGTAGCTGTTGTTTAACATATTCAATACAGAAATTTTAAGATGACAAACCATGCAATTTTGCTCCTTATCAGTGACTGATGAGGAGAGATAGATAAATAGATGGTGTGTTATGACACGTATATACTGTGACTGCAGATACATATATCAGTTCAGTTCAGTTCAGTCACTCAGTCGTGTCCGACTCTTTGCGACCCCGTGAATTGCAGCATGCCAGGCCTCCCTGTCTGTCACCAACTCCAGGAGTTCACCCAAACTCATGTCCATCGAGTCGGTGATGCCATCCAGCCATCTTATCCTCTGTCGTCCCATTTTCCTCCTGCCCCCAATCCCTCCCAGCATCAGGGTCTTTTCCAATGAGTCAACTCTTCTCATGAGGTGGCCAAAGTATTGAAGTTTCAGCCTCAGCATCAGTCCTTCCAAAGAACACCCAGAACCAATCTCCTTTAGGATGGACTTGTTCGATCTCTTTGCCGTCCAAGGGTCTTCTCCAGCACCACAGTTCAAAAGCATCAATTCTTCGGCACTCAGCTTTCTTCACAGTCCAACTGTCACATCCATACATGACCACAGGAAAAACCATAGCCTTGACTAGATGAACCTTTGTTGGCAAAGTAATGTCTCTGCTTTTGAATATGCTATCTAGGTTGGTCATAACTTTCCTTCCAAGGAGTAAGCGTCTTTTAATTTCATGGCTGCAGTCACCATCTGCAGTGATTTTGGAGCCCCCAAAAATAAAGTCTGACACTCTTTCCACTGTTTCCCCATCTATTTCCCATGAAGTGATGGGACCAGATGCCATGATCTTAGTTTTCTGAATATTGAGCTTTAAGCCAACTTTTTCACTGTCCTCTTTCACTTTCATCAAGAGGCTCTTTAGTTCCTCTTCACTTTCTACCATAAGGGTGGTGTCATCTGCATATCTGAGGTTATTGATATTTCTCCCAGCAATCTAGATTCCAGTTTGTGCTTCTTCCAGCCCAGCATTTCTCATGATGTACTCTGCATATAAGTTAAATAAGCAGGGTGACAATATACAGCCTTGACATACTCCTTTTCCTATTTGGAACCAGTCTGTTGTTCCATGTCCAGTTCTAACTGTTGCTTCCTGACCTGCATATAGGTTTCTCAAGAGGCAGGTCAGGTGGCCTGGTATTCCCATCTCTTTCAGAATTTTCCACAGTTTATTGTGATCCACACAGTCAAAGGCTTTGGCTTAGTCAATAAAGCAGAAATAGATGTTTTTCTGGAACTCTCTTGCTTTTTCGATGATCCAGAGGATGTTGGCCATTTGATCTCTGGTTCCTCTGCCTTTTCTAAAACCAGCTTGAACATCTGAAAGTTCACGGTTCACGTATTGCTGAAGCCTGGCTTGGAGACTTTTGAACATTACTAGCGTGTGAGATGAGATACATATACATATATATATATATATGTATATATATATATATATGTATGTATAGAATACTGTAAAGGTTTGTGTGTAGCCAGACAGCAGAAGAAAATACAAGTTGCTAGAATCACTCTTTATTAATGTTGTTTCTTTAGAACTCTTATGCACAGATTTTACTCTGCATTTTTCAGGTAGTAAAAATAACAGTGATAACAGCTAAACTGTTTAATATGCTATAAGCTAGAGAAAGAAAATGCAACATTAGAAAATATATGCATAGCATCCTCATAGCTAGTAATGATTTCTGATTCAGCTATATTAGTAATTAACATTTGATCAAATATTGTTTAAGGACTGAAGTGTTCCTTATAAATATGAACCATCTGAAACATGTTCTATACTTCTCATTTCCTTACAAGTAATGTAAAGACTGTCTCCATCACATTAAACAGTGGGTTAAACTAGCTATATAATGCTTGATATATATAATTTAACATACTAGCTATATAATGCTTGATACACTGGACATTTGGAATTTTCCTCCCAAGCTTATCACTTTTGCCATATTTTGTTTAGGTCTGAAGTTGGTAATATGAGAGTCTGCAACTTTGGTCCAGGTTGCTCATTACACCTGGAAACTACTGATGAAAAGGAGTCGAGAATTTAAATGCTATCTACATCTTCAGAAAGTCATTGGATTACATTTTGTGTCATTGGATTAGATAGTGTGTGAGGGGTGTGGGTGAGGCATGGGTGTGTGTGTGCAAGGCATGGTAGGGAATTCTAGGTATGTTTGTGTGCTTACATCATCAGTAACAGAAGAAATTACAAAATTAAGATATTGCTAGGACTGCAATTATGTTGATAAAATTGGTGAATTCCTGGTGTCCTTTCATGATGTAAGGAAAAGTCTATCTTCCACTAGCATGCTCCCTAAGACAGTAATTAGTAAGAATGACCCTATCAGAAAAATTAGTCATACAACAAAGATGGCAAACATCTTCCAAATGTGTCCACCTCAGAGGAACAGATGGACACGCTGACATTTCTGAGTGGGTTTTAGGAAACATCTCTTAGCAGGAATGAGAGCCGTGTGTTTAAGCCACTATCCTCTCATGCTCACTGCATGAACTTCATCGTCAGTGACAAAGACTGGAAATTTGTTTTCCTCTTAAATGCTGCTCTTTGGTAACTATTCTAAAATTTTTACTATGAATATGACTTTCTCTAAATCCTCCCCATATAAATATCTTTTCATTACCATGAACTTCCTTGGTCATCTATGCCTCTTGGGCAACATTTGTCTTTTCATTAACATAGCAAAGCAGAATCCTAAGAAGAACCTTAGTGAGCCCCCTCCAGTCCCCACCTGGACCCAACATTGGGTTCTTTTGACAGCCAGGAGGTCTAGAAGCTTCTTTGCTTCCCAGCAGAGTGTTGACCTTCCTCATATGCCCTCAATCAGGCCAAGGCCAAGTTCAGTGTGATGGGACCACCTGTCAGAGTAAAATGCTTAAAGTAAATGAGAAGGACTAAAGGCATAAAGCCACTTAAATGACAAATATCAAAGAGATGGCATTGCAAATGAGCCCAGGATGCAGGTAACCTTGGTGAGCAGCGACATGCCCGTACATCATGAATCCGGCACGTGCACAGAACACAGCTTCTCGTCTGGCGCTCACCCAGCCATGAAGGAGGATGGTTCTCTCCACCTTCAGATAAAGAAGTCTGGCTCAGAAGCTAAGTGGCTCTGAGACTCAGAGGGGAGAAAATCCTTCCCAGTTAAATTATGACAGTCCGTATACCAAGAGGACAAGACTGCTCAGTCTGTATCTTCAAGTAGGCAAAGGGGCATTTTCCAGGAACAGGCTGTCAGCCATCCTCCTCTCCCCCAGTGCAAACATGTGTTTGTGAAGTAATATAAAGTATCTAGATTCATCTAGGCTAGTAGTGTACAATCACGAACTTCTCAACTCTGTCTACTCAGTAGACTGCTGCCAAGAACCATTAAAAAGCTAACTTATGGGGATTTCCCTCGTGGTCCAGTGACTTCGACTCTGCACTCCCAGTGCAGGGGACCAGGGTTCAATTCTTGGTCAGGGAACTAAATCACATATGCTGCAACTGAGAGTTCACATGCCACAACTAAAGATTCCTTGTGCTACAACCAAGACCCAGTGCAGCCAAATAAATAAATGTTTTTTTTTGTTTGTTTGTTTGTTTGTTTTTAAAAAGCTAACTTGTGGAGTCACATGGATCAAGGCAATGCCATGTCTCTGACCAGGATCGTAAGTTCTCAGACTTCACTGGTAGGTTGGCTGGAGTACAGTGGAAGCAGCTGTCAGATCTGCTGAGTGAAGGTGCCAAGGCAGCCATGAGGCCACTTCGTGGAAGGGCAGACGATGTAGGCTAATGTCACCATTGTGTTTGTCTCTGACCAAGGGTGCAGTTAGGCACCTGTCCAGTTTCTTCTGCCCCAGTTATTATTCCAAGTGATCTGTCTCCAGTTTCCTGGGATTCAGTTCCAGACGAGAAACCTCATGTCTACTGCATCACTGTTGTTTAGCCGCCCAGTTTGCGACCCCATGAACTGTAGCCCACCATGCTCCTCTGTTCACAGGATTTCCCAGGCAAGAGCACTGGACTGGGTTGCCTTCCTTCTCCAGGGGATCTTCCTGACCCAGGGATTGAACCCACAACTTCTGCACTGGCAGGCAGATTCTCTACCACTGAGCCACCAGAGAAACCCATTGCATCATTAGTTCTTACCAAAGGGATCATAATTCTTTACAGAATATTTCTGTTTTAAAACATCTTCCCTTTTTGGAGCCCAAGTAAAGCCTCAAGGTGTTTAACACAGGGAGTAACTCCAAGGCTCTTGGCCTAGTAGCTATTTAAAAGACAAACAAGCCCAAACACCTGCACAGAAGAGTTAACTTGACAGTTTTGTTCCTGTTTCTGGAACACCGTGACTTTTCTCAGAACACAAGTCCTTCCTTGTGTCATTCTAAATTTCTATGGATAAGAACTCATGAGCCTATTCTTTTGTATTTATTTCTCAATTCCCTAAGCAGTTTACTTGATCTAAAAACATAAAGGAATGTCAGTTCAGCTTCTTTGCCCAACCCAACATCTGGCCCCATTTGTTAGAACTGAATGACAAACACGGCCCATCTTCCTCTGCTTCCTGTGTTGGTGTTTCGTCTCTAGAGCAGATGTTATTACCTGTTAGTAGAGAGTCCACAGGAGTCTCTTTAGATAGATGTGGGGGGCTCTGTGTTAATGGGTACAGAATTTCCTACCCTACGAGAGTAAATTATTATGAAACCAGGTCTTTCTGAAATCAAACCTCTGGCCATACGTTCCATGGCAGGGCAGTGTGGAATTGCATGATCCTCTCTTGAGGTGGGTGTCTGCACAGCCCACACAGGAGGTGGCAGAGGCAGAGGGGAAGAACGTGACACTGAACTTCAAATGTGTGTTTTCATCCCCCACTCACCTGTGGCAATTCTTTCTCACCCTTGGCATGAAGAACGGGTGGGAACAGATGTGAGCATGGTCTACATTTCCGCTCACATTCACTGGGCCTCTTGTTTTCCAATCTTCCCTCCAGCAGCTAATAAAGAATCAGTTCAGTTCAGTTCAGTCGCTCAGTCGTGTCCGACTCTTTGCAGCCCCATGAATCACAGCACGCCAGGCCTCCCTGTCCATCACCAACTCCCGGAGTTCACTCAAACTCACGTCCATCGAGTTAGTGATGCCATCCTGCCATCTCATCTTCTGTCATCCTCTTCTCCTCCTGCCCCCAAGCCCTCCCAGCATCAGAGTCTTTTCCTCCCGCCCCCAATCCCTCCCAGCATCAGAGTCTTTTCCAGTGAGTCAACTCTTTCCATGAGGTGGCCAAAGTACTGGAGTTTCAGCTTCAGCATCATTCCCTCCAAAGAACACCCAGGGCTGATCTCCTTCAGAATGGACTGGTTGGATCTCCTTGCAGTCCAAGGGACTCTCAAGAGTCTTCTCCAACACCACAGAATATTAACACATATATATGAAATTTAGAAGGATGGTACCAATGAGCCTATGTGCAGGGCAGCAAAGGAGACACAGATGTAAAGAACAAACTTTTGAATTCAGTGGGAGAGGGAAAGGGTGGGATGATTTGAGAGAATAGCATTGAAACATATACATTACCATATGTAAAACAGATAGTGAGAGTTCGATGTATGATGCAAGACACCCAAAGCCGGTGCTCTGTGACAACTGGGAGGGATAGGGTGGAAAGGGAAGTAGGAGGGCGATTCAGGAGGGAGGGGACACATGTATACCTATGGCCAATTCATGTTGATGTATCACATAAAACCATCACACTATCATAATTATTCTCCAGTTAAGATAAAACATTAAATAACATAATCAAATGAGGTAAACCACTTACATATAGAGAAGATGGACAAGAACCAGTTGTGATCACAAAGCCTCTCTATTGTCATCATTTTTCAGAGTACAAACTAGAGAAAAGGCCGAGGCTGACATTTTCCTCATGACTAAGTTGTGAGTGTAAGACTCCTGATGTCCATCACTGCTGATTTAGAGAAAGTGGAAAACTCTCCTGAGATTGCACGCTAATGTCTGTTACATACCAACTGTTCTGCACTTCCAACTGGAAGCAAAAGTGATATGATGGAGGCCCTTGGTCCATCTCACGCAAATAACTAATTGTTAGAGAATAGAATTTGCGGGACCTCCCTGGTGGTCCAGCAGCTAAGAAATGCCAAATGCAGGGGGCCCGGGTTCAACCCCTGGTCAGGGAACTAGATCCCACATGTCTCAACCAAGAGTTCCCATGCCACAACTAAAGATCCTGCAGGCCTCAACTAAATCCCAGCACAGCCAAATAAATAATTTTTTTAAAAAAAGAAATAGAACTTGAGACTTCCCCCCCAGTTCAGTGTAATATATGTTGGTACATCCCAGAATGAACAGAAAACTGGGCTCACTGGTACAGCTTCAGTGATGTGGGGTCATGCCCCAGCCTTGGGGGGCTAGGACAGAAGCCAACTGGAAGCAGTCAAGCTCATACAGTGAGGTGGCTTCCATGCTGGTGGTCTGCACAAGTCAGGAGCAGGGGTCGTAAAGGAAGGTCTTCTCAGCAGTTTTAAACCACAACTGTAAGTTTCTATAGTGGAGAAAAGAGAGAAGATAACTCTAAGAAAACATAATGTGAATGTGCAAAATCCATTTCAGGCCAATGCATTGCTTATCAGAACTCAGAGCATTTTCCTCATCTTTGTGTCTCTACATATGTAGTTCCCATGGGCATTTTTGGAACTTTTTGCATGTTCTGAATTTTTAAATTCTGAAATATTTTGCAAATTCACGTTAATCTGTATATATAATGTGAATATAAATACATATATATATAAAGTATATGTTTAGGGTAAGCTCTTTTTTCATGCTATCAAAGAACAAATACAAGTTTGTCAGAATAAAATGTGATGACTGTTCACAGACAGCATCTCTCACACCCAACAGGAAGTGGTGTTGGCTTTTAAGATTGTCAAGCTTGTTCTCATTCTCCCACTTTCCCAAACACATTAGAAAATTAACATGTAATGCTTACCATTACCACACTGATGATTCTACTCAGGATATTTTTAAAGCAGTGGGGTAATTTTATTGTGGATTCAACACACTGGTTTTCTTTCTTCTTTTGTATTTGTTTGAAATTTTCAGTAGTAAATACTTTTTTAAAAGGTTATCAGAAAGGACTCCCATGGTGGTCCAGTGATTAAGACCCCATGCTTCCACTGGACGAGATGCAAGTTTGATCCCTGGTTGGGTAACTGAGATCCTGCATGCTACACAGCTCAGCCAAAAATAAAAAATACATAAATAAATAATTTTTACTTAAAAAAAAAGGTATCAGGAAAACTTACAAGCATATACACTCTGGAACTTGACACGCATTCTGTCCTTGGAGACATGTCTCTTGAATATTGTAAAGCACATAGAGGCACTGACCAGAAAGGGTATTTGTAGATTTTCAACATAGCACATCCTTTCTATACCTCAGTTTCATCTCCCTCCTCAAAACTGCAGGGCAGTGAGATGATTTCAGGCTTCCCAGCTGGCACTAGTGGTAAAGAATCTGCTTGCCAATGCCACAGGAGACATAGGTTTGATCCCTGGGTTGGGAAGATCCCCTGGAGGAGGAAACAGTAACCCACTCCAAGAATCTTGCCTGGAGAATCCCATGGACAGAGAAGCCTGGCGGGATACGGTCTATGGGGTCACAAAGAGATGGACATGATTAAAGCGACTTAGCACTCACAGGATGCCTTCAATGAGGATGAAAATTGCAATGACTCCTCAAAGTGAACCTTTAAGAATAAGGGTTAACTTGGGGCCTTAAGTGATAAGCAGAGAAAGGCTACCCCATCCAGTATTCTGGCCAGGAGAATTTCATGGGCTATATAGTCCATGGAGTCACAAAGAGTCGGACACAACTGAGTGACTTTCACTTTCCCTTTCACTTCTAATTGATAAGCCACTAAGGCCGTTGTTTCCTGTGTGTGCTTGCACAGATACTGTGGTTTGCGGAAGAGCAGACAGGATCAGTCATCACTCCGGTCTCTTATCCTCCTGTTTCCTTTCTAGGTATTTCCACACGATATACCTAGGTATTCGAAGTCGGCAGAGCGGGGAGAACGACCGGTGGAGGTTCTACTGGAAGATGGTGTATGAGTACGCAGACGTGAGCATGCTGCACCTACTGGCCACCTTCTTGGAGAGCGCCCCACAGCTGGTGCTGCAGCTCTGCATTATCGTACAGACACACAGCCTGCAGGCCCTGCAAGGTAAGGGCTCCAGTTCGCTCCCTGCACCTGGGGAAGGACTGTCTGGCTCCTTTGCACAACCCAAAGACCGTTCCAATAGCCTTTGTTGATGCCGGTCATGGTGCTCCTGCTTAATGTCGGCTGCTTGACACCTGCATTTGTGAACAAGGCTTGTTTTCTTCCTCGCCTTCATTTATCGTGGGTAATTTACGGAAAGACAATTCTGTTTTGCTCTCGAGCTGCCCTCTGAGTAGGAAAAAAAATCCTTATGATTTTACACTTGGTCAATATGAGAACAGAATCAGCTGAAGTTTTCTGGTTTGTATGATAATTTCCAAACATTTCAAGAAAGACTTAGAGTCTTCTCTCTCTTGAATGTTTTATGCATATGAGATTATGTACATTATATATGTAAATTTTTATATTTATTTGAATATGAGGGTAATCTCTACCATTTCCTTTTGACATTAAGAGACAAAGGGAGAGAGAGATTAAAAAGAAATGATAGAGATTACCTTAATATATTTAAAAACAAGGTCACATGGGAAAATGTCAATATTAAACAATGTATTGTTTGTGTAGTACAAAGTTTTATGAAACAAATATTACCATCAGATTAATATTTTTGTGTTTTACTATCTTGTTGGATCACCTTGTCAGTAAGATGATTCAATTAATAACAGATCTGCCCTGCCATTTCCTTAGGGCCTGCTGCTCCAATCTTTTCAGAAGCAAGAAGATTAGACAGGCCAGTGGGTAGACAGGTGAATATATGTGGAGGATGATGGATACATAGCCATGTTCTAAATAGTTTCCTGGTAATATGTCCATCCTGTAATTGATAGATATTAAATAGATAACATTCTGTGATGTGTGCATCTTGTTTCAACCTCAGCAGAGCCTGGCTGTGACTTTCTCTGTGTACTAGGCCATCTTCTAATCTGAGACTTGATTGGGGAATCCCTACAATGTCCTTATAACTCTTTATTGCAAGGAGCACACTAACCTAGTAACTGCGGGGAGGGGTGGGAGACATATGACAGGAAAAGACAAGTGGAGAGGGTGCTGGTAGCCAGTGACCCGTGGACTTATGAGTTCTTGGCCCAACCCTAGCTCTACACAAGAATAGCTGCAGTGCACGAAGTCTGAGAAGAGAGTCAAAGAGAACCACGGGGTGTGAGCGTCACAGGCCAGAAAGCAAATTGGAAGAGAAGACGGGTGTTAGCACAGAAACAGAAGAGATAAGCTTGGAGAACGCGAGACATATGAATTGTCTGTGGAGGAGCACGTTTAGAGATGAAAGACCATGAGCTGCACAGGGAGGCTCTGGCTTTGCTTGTCTCACTTCCTTGCTGTGACATCTGGTGCAAGTCACTTAAGCTCTCTGGGTCCCCATTTCTCAAATGTAAAGGGCACAAACTAGAAGAGATGGCCTACAAACTCCTTGACGGCATGGCTGTACTGTTGCATCCTTACAGGGTCAGGCACAGGCATCAAGAGGGGGTCTGTACCTGAGGACACAAATGCAGAGGCAATATGAAGCTGAGCCTCTGTCAGGTTGCTCTTCTCCAGAACAACTCACGAGCCCCTCTTGGTATATAGTTGCACACCTGAAAACTCTCTAAAAGAGAAAACCCCAAGCACAAGCGGAGGGGGGCTTGCAAGCCACTGTCCAGTAGCCCAAGATTACTAGGCATCTCCATTAGTTTCCTGAAAGATTTGAAAAATCACAGAAAACTTTTCACCCTAAAAATGATAGAGATGGAGGAGGGAAGGGAAGATGGGTTATAAGATATGAGTTCATCTTTTCCATCTGAGTTTGATGTAAAGTTTTAGAGAAAAAAAAAAAAAACAGAGAAAAGGCAATCCGCTGGCTTCATCAGATTGTTCATCCTTAATATAGGAATCAAACCACGTGTTTCTTGGAGTTGTGGCTCTTCCCTAATGCTGTTCCCAGCTTAGCTGCTAAGCTCACTATTGCATCAGGTCTACTACAGACTTTGGGATTGGGACCTCATCTTTGGCCAAGGCAAGGCTTGCTATGAAAATCAGAGAAACATAGGGGAAACATGCTCTGTGTCTCCCCCAAGAGGGTCTAGAGACAATTGGATCCAAAGATCACTAGGATCAACCAAGTTGTTGAGCACAGATGAGAGATAAGACCACTGAGCT
This sequence comes from Bos grunniens, assembly GCF_055505025.1. NCBI lineage: Eukaryota > Metazoa > Chordata > Mammalia > Artiodactyla > Bovidae > Bos > Bos grunniens. Next base: position 59,546,150 of record NC_141178.1, on the reverse strand, counting down.
GCTCAGCCACTTGTATGGTAGCTATCTTCTAAGCAGGGAAGTGGGCAGAAAGTTGTGCTTAAAAACAACAACAACAACAACAACAACAGAGTAAATTGTTGTTTAGTCAAGAAGTTGTGTCAGTCTTTTGCAACCCTGGAATTTTCTAGGCAAGAATACTGGAGTGGCTTGCCATTTTCTTCTCTGAAGGATCTTCCTGAGCCAGGGAACAAACCATATCTCATGTCTTCTGCATCAGCAAGTGGGTTCTTAACCTCTAGGACCACCTGGGAAGCCCAGAAGCTAAGAGGTTTCCCTTAAACAGACACTGTCTCCAGCCAACCAGGATGAGAGACAACTTGGGTGTGACAACTGCCCCCTTTGTCACATCCTGATGAGGACTTTCTAGACCCAAATCCCTGGATTTCCAGTTGCTCCACTTTACAGTGCTTCTCAGGTAGCTCTGATGGTAAAGAATCTGCCTCGATATAAAGTAGGTAGGACAGCGGGCTGCCTCCCCAAGGTCAGGTTAGACAAGGAACCCATCCGCCCCCAGGCCCAAGTCCTTTGTGCTGGGTCCCCATCTCTGTGCCCGGCTCCACCCCTGGATTTCCTCTGGGGAGGGGAAGCTCCAGTGACAGTACCAGCCTCGAGGGGGACTGTGCTCGTCCCTTCAGATCTGTCTACTTTTCCATTGTTATTCTCATTCATTCATTAACACATTTTTAAAATGTCTATTGAGTGCATGCTGGTGTGTGAAGTGCTGTAAAATTTGTCCTAAAACTTTACTTTTTATTAAAAGTTTGTAATGTGACGTTGTAAAGAATGTGACAAAACATATTTAGAAATGCCTAATTTATCTGGGTATTTTCCAGAATGAGCTGTTCCACCTTCTAGGTGGGATGATATGAAACTAGGGGAATCCCACAGTGCATCTGGTTCCCCTTCCCCAGAGAGGGGGCCACGCAGCCCCTACTTAAGCCAATTGTTCATTAGGGAACAGATCTCACTGTGTCACAGACTCTATGTGGAAGGCAAGTCGTGGGCGTCCAGCCCACCACCACCTGACACATGGGTCTCTGACCTATTCTGTCTCCATTCACCTTGCAACTTGAGGGTCCACCATCCCACCGGAAGGCTGCTCATCACCCCAAGACCAATGTAGCAAAAGCTGTCTTCCCCAGCGCTGGGCAGGCTGTTCCCCATCCCCTCTGCAGAGTGTTCTTCCCAATGCCCTTAATGCACTCAGTGTTCATGCCAAACAGGTGAGCTCCAGTCCATGGGCACAGTTGTCTCCTGAAGTTGAGCTGAACACTTAACAAGAGTTAAGTCTGGGTTTCTGAAGCTGTTTATTTTAAGGTCCTTGTTCTTGTAGCCATTTAGTTCAATTAGGACTTAGGAAATGCAAGTGTTAAGTTTGTTTCTATGAAATCTATGCTCATAACTTTGGGAAGAGTGGAGCAGACCAGAGAGGACAGTGCATTTACAAGTTTGTAGCATCAGGACCCCTCTCCTAGTGTCTGGTCTGAGGATGCTGCGGGCCGGGAAGTCTGCACCTGCCGCCCAGCTCTCCTATATCTTGCTGTGGGCACCGGCCCGCTGGCTCTTCCTGCACAACACCTGCCAAGAGCTTGTGAACTTACTTTAATGCCCACACCACTCAGGGGTTTGCTGTTGTCTCTCTGATCCTTAACCGGTGTGTGTTTTGCTTTTTTGTTAGTCACAACCTAAAAGTTGAGAGTTATGTTTAATTGGTGGTAGTTTTTAGGACTTCAAGCCCAGGAGGCAGCATCGAAAGTGACCCTAGGAGAGTGCTCCAGGGAGGTGAGGAGAGCAGCCAGGTTATATAGAAGTTTTGCAACAAAGGGCAGGTAATCTGAACATCAAAAGATTCTTGTGAATTAAAGAAAGCCAGATACCCCAAGTTGAAGACTTTAGTGCTTTTCTATGCAAGGGAAGATGCAAGAGTCTGGGCTCACTGAAATCATTCCTTTCATATGCAGCTCAGCTCTCTGGGGCCAGTGTCTTGTGCTTTCTCAATCTGAGCTCTCTAGGGGCTCACTGAAGGGAGTGGCTACGGTCTGATGGCTGTCAGATCACAGGTATTCTTCTCTTTCCTGAGTTCCCTTAAGGCTCACCAGGCCACAAAGGAGGGTTGCAGTCGCTGATGGCTGTGACATCCTTGTTTATCGATAAGGCAGGAAATACTCCATTTCTCATTAGGTATGTCAAAAAGCGGGGATTTAAATCAGGGAATCTACACAGGAAGCTGAGAGGGCAAAAAGAGGATGCTCAAACGAGTCAGAGATTCTTAATTAAAGGAAGCAGCTCTCAGCACTGGGGTGAGACGCATGAGAAGGAGGAGCACAGTCTCTGTGGAGGGGCTCAGCCTGGCGAGTGCTGGGTGACCAGACAGGCCAGCCTACCTACTGCAGAGATGCCCAGGGAAGGGCACCAGGCAAGGATGGAGCCAGGCTCATAGGAATATTCTTACTTCTGAGGGCCTGTCCCAGCAGCTGCTCCCCCTGCCACGGTGGAGCTGTGCCCCCTGGCATGCCAAGGGCTGGAGACCAGACAGGTCCGAGGATGAGAGTAGGCTGATCTGAGCTGGAAGCCAGAAAAATGTCTTCTTACCTGCCCCCCTCCCCCCCGACCTTCCAAGCTCCTGCCAGGGTCCCTTCTTGGCCAAGCCTAGCACGAAGCTGGTGTCAAGGGTCTGGGGACTCCCACCTGCCGGGCCCCCACTCAGCTGGGCTCCTTTTGCCTGACTCCACCTAAGAGATTCGCTCATCAAGCTAGTTAAACCTATTCGTGAGTGAAAACTGGAAAGACTGTCGTAAGAGACAAATGCACGCACTTTAGACCTTGGCAATGGCGTTGCGTTAAACATATCCACGTAGCCGAATCAGGGAGGTGACACATCTTTCCTGAGATGTCCAACCAGAGCTCAGTGGTCACTCAGCGCTGTCCGTCATCAGGCATGATTTCTCCTTGAAACTCGCCTTCCTGCTCCAAAACAGATTGCTTCCTTCCTTCTTCTGTGTTCTCACACTTCCAATTGTCTACCACCATCACTCCAAACTGCTGGTCTCACTTCCTATTTCAGTGAGAAAAGAGAAGCAATTAATTAAGTTAGAGCTGCTGTATTTTCCCACTGCTAAGTCCACCTGCTTCTGTACCTGTCACCTGGCTTCCCTTTACACATTTCTTCCTGGCTGCACGGACCCAGTGCACACAGGGGGCCCACTGTAAACCACCGGTGGGTACTTGTTGAATCAAAGGAAGAATGATTATCTGCTGGGTGACAAAGCCCTTTGCTAGGTGTGCTTGACCCAAAATCGAATGGCACAGTCCTACTCTCAGAGAATTCAACCTAAGAAAAAGAAAAACCAAAAAATTGTTATGGCTCAGCAAGCTGTGTTCTGTCGGTGGGCATAAGGTCACACAGAATGACCTCTTATAGAAAAGGATACAGAGCAAGTAGAAAAGCTGCACTGTCTATGACGTCAGGGCACATTGGAAGGATCAGGGAAGCTTCCATGAAAAGAGAGACCTTTGAGCTGGGTCACAAACGTGTGGAGTATTTTGTCACATTCAATAAAAAAAAGATAGTAACATGAACAAAACCAGAAGAGAGAGGTCAGGGGGTTTGTCTGCACCTGTCTGTTCAGCCATGCTGGCAGATAACATCTCCTCAAAGCAATGAGATTGCTGGTGTTACTTACAGCACATAATAGATTTATTCCTGCTATTTGAAAGATATTTCTAGTAGCAGGGTATATCCTGCATATATACTTTACAAAAATACACCGATTTTTCTGTCCATATTACTTTTCAGCCTATGTTTTTACGTTGTTCATTACTTGGGGTTAGCAATAAATTAACCATTTAAGTAGTAAATTGCCAATCTGCTTAATTGCTACATATATGGAGTTGAGTTTTCAAGTTTTTTTAATTTTTTAAATTTATTTTTAGCTGCACTGGGTCCTTGTTGCTTTGTGGGCTTTTCTCTAGTTGTGGCAAGCGGGGGCTACTCTCTGGTGTCCATGCAGTGGCTTCTCCTCATTGCAGTGGCTTCCCCTCATTGCAGTGGCTTCTCCTCATTGCAGTGGCTTCTCCTCATTGCAGTGGCTTCTCCTCATTACAGTGGCTTCTCCTCGTTGCAGTGGCTTCTCCTCGTTGCAGTGTCTTCCCCTCATTGCAGTGGCTTCCCCTCATTGCAGTGGCTTCTCCTCATTGCAGTGGCTTCTCTTCTTGTGGAGCATGGGCTCTAGGCACACCGGCTTCAGTAACTGGCATGCGGGCTTAGTTGCTCCATGGCATGTGGGATCTTCCCAGACCAGGGATCAAACCCTGCATTGGCAGGCGGCTTCTTAACCCCTGGACCACCAGGGGCTCCTTTGAAGACCTATTATCATCAATAACTCTGTAAGGAGAGGCTCACACACCCGACAGGCTTGTTGGCCACACTGCTCCACTGTGTTGAAAAGTATTGGCAGAATAAACGATGGATGCCATGGGATAATGATATTATTGATCCCTGTATTTCACATTCAATCACCTCTGAGTCATGGTACCATTCCAAGTTAGAAGAACAGGGAGAAGCTGCATTTGCTGATCACTGATTCAAGTGCTTGAAATCAACTCTGTGTGGTAGCAGCCCCCAGCACAGCTGTGAACAGTTTTGAACTTGAATCATTTTGAACATAATATGAAATAAGGGCCTGACTATTTTTAGGTTCTACTTAATTATCTCCAATAATCAAGCACAAATCTTGGTATTTTTCCACTCAGTATTCCTCTTCTCTCTCTCTCCTCCTCAGTGAGCTGGGAGTGAGCGTGCATGCGTGTCCAGGGTGTGGTGACAGACTGGGTGCTGTGGGGGTGGGGTGACAGATCAAACAATTGCACACACATGGCCCGCAAGACCAGAGACCTGGTGGGAAGTTGTGGGGCAGTCGGTGCAATAAAGAAGCAAACAGAAATAAGGGTTGTCTACAGTGAATAGGGGTCCCCAAACAGCCACTGTTCCTTTGTCTTTCTTGTGGATTCCTGGTTTACCAACCTCCAGCTTTTGAAGTGCGGTGCTGGAGAAGACTCAAGAGTCAAACCAGTCAATCCTAAAGGAAATCAACCCTGAATATTCATTGGAAGGGCTGATGCTGAAGCTGAAGCTCCAATACTTTGGCCACCTGATGCAAAGAGCCAACTCATTGGAAAAGACCCTGATGCTGGGAAAGATTGAGGGCAGGAGGAGAAGGGGACAACAGAAGATGAGGTGGTTGGATGGCATTACCAACTCAATGGACATGAGTTTGAACAAACTCAGGGAGATAGTGAAGGACAGGGAAGCCTGGCATGTTGCAGTCCATGGGGTCACAAAGAATCAGACACAAATGAGTGATTGAACAACAACAACTTCCACTCTCCCCTAATATTTCAGTAATGTTTCAGCCCTTCATACCTTCATGGCATAAACTCACGGAAAAGCAGAGACATTACTTTGCCAACAAAGGTCCGTCTAGTCAAGGCTATGGTTTTTCCAGTGGTCATGTATGGATGTGAGAGTTGGACTGTGAAGAAAGCTGAGCGCCAAAGAATTGATGCTTTTGAACTGTGGTGTTGGAGAAGACTCTTGAGAGTCCCTTGAACTGCAAGGAGATCCAACCAGTCCATTCTGAAGGAGATCAGCCCTGGGATTTCTTTGGAAGGAATGATGCTAAAGCTGAAACTCCAGTACTTTGGCCGTCTCATGCGAAGAGTTGACTCATTGGAAAAGACTGATGCTGGGAGGGATTGGGGGCAGGAGGAGAAGGGGACGACAGAGGATGAGATGGCTGGATGACATCACCGACTCAATGGACATGAGTCTGAGTGAACTCCGGGAGTTGGTGATGGACAGGGAGGCCTGGTGTGCTGCAATTCATGGGGTCGCAAAGAGTCGGACACGACTGAGCGACTGAACTGAAGAGATGTGAGTCTCAGTTTTATTCAAGGACCTTATTGATGGTGATAACTAAGGACAGGGCCTCTCAGCAACTCTGAGGAAACTGTTCCAAAGGGGTAAAGGAGGAACTAGTTTGGATATGATTTCTGACTGGGAATGCATGCAATCCAGCATGCATGCATGCTTGCTAAGTCTCTTCAATCGTGTCTGACTCTTTATGACCCCATGGACTATAGCCGTCCAGGCTCCTCTTTCCATGGAGATTCTCCAGGCAAGAATATTGGAGTGGGTTGCCATGCCTCCTTCAGGGGATCTTCATGGCCCAGGTGTTGAACCCATGTCTCTTATGGGTCCTGCCTTGGCTGCTGTTGTTGCTGCTAAGTCGCTTCAGTCGTGTCCAACTCTGTGCGACCCCATAGATGGCAGCCCACCAGGCTCCCCCATCCCTGGGATTCTCCAGGCAAGAACACTGAAGTGGGTTGCCATTTCCTTCTCCAATTCATGAAAGTGAAAAGTGAAAGTGAAGTCGCTCTGTCGTGTCTGACTTCACGACCCCACGGACTGCAGCCCACCAGGCCCCTCCATCCATGGGGTTTTCCAGGCAAGAGTACTGGAGTGGGGTGCCATCGCTTTCTCCGCCTGCATTGGCAGGTGAGCTCTTTACCACTAGCCTCACCTGGGAAGTGTGCAATCCAGCATACATCCTGCTAAAAGGTTGCTGCTGCTCCCAAAGAACAGGTACCTTAAGTTAATGATTTTAGTGCTTTTCTATATATGGAAAATGCAAGAATCAGGGTTCATTAAAATTCTTCCTGGGACTTCCCTAGTGTTTCGGTGGTTAAAACATTGCCTTCCCCAATACAGGGGATGTAGGTTCGATTTCTATTCAGAGAGCTAAGATGCCACATGCCTTGGGGCCAAAAAACCAAAACCAAAAGTGGAAACAATTTTGTAACAAATTCAGTAAAGACTTTTAACAAATTGTCTACATTTAAAAAAACCTAAAATAAAAAATAAAATTATTCCTGAGATATACATCTACCTTTCTGTGGGGCCTGATTTTCCAAAGCACAGAGTGCTTCATCCTGACTTTATCCTGAATCCTTCTAGTGTCCATTGTTCATCACTCTTAGAGACTGATGACTTAACCTTTGCAGAACTGGGTGGGGAGCAACCCTCTTTGGGTTTGTTTGGTTTTTTTGCTGTTTGTTTACAAAGGAAATAGCAGCCCACTCATCTAACTTTTATGCCACACTCAGTGCAGGTATTTACTTTGAATATCAACATACTGTAATTGTTATTTCTAAAAACTAAAAAATAGCTACCCCAAATGCTCTCTGAGCAGGGTTGAAGTGAGGTCAACTTCATAAAAAATTCAAAAGTGGCTTACTTTGGTATTTTCCCAATTTTTTTCTAGGAAGCCACAGACAGAGTGGCATGCTCAGGGTTTTCTTTCCCAATTCGGGTTGGGGGTGTGGATTAAGGGAAGCACCCAAAACCATAAATTGCTTTCATCATGAAACCCATTCTCAATGACAAACTTTTGCCGCCACAAAACGTGCATTTGAGTCTAGAAATATTTTAGAAAGTTAGACTGAGTTTTAAAGCATTCCTTAGTCATGGAAGCTAATATTTTCTTGATGACTCAGCAGGAGTAAAGACATGGGATCGTTTCCTGTTGACTGATTTAAGAAAGGCCTTTTTTCCACTGAACCACTCAGGCATGCATGGGAGCCCATATGTATGCAATCAATCAGTAGAGATGAGATCCCATCTCAGTGAGCCAGATGCAAGCAGGAGGAAAAAGGAGCAACGTTCAATTGGTCTGTAAATGCTCCTTAGCATAAAAGCACGTGGAGATTCAGTCCCAAGGCGCACAATGAGCTTCTGATTGCAGGAGGACAGGCCTGCTGAGAGCTGCCTCAGAAGGGTTTGTCAGCACTTCCATTGTGATTCTTCATTTCCGCAGCTTTCCACTCAGCTGAAGAAAAAGTCCAAGAGTCTGTGAGACTAAGGAGTCTCCAAACCTCCAAAACTTTTAAAACATTCACAGTATCATCACTTCACACACTTGGGTGTGAAGTTCTCCAGTGTAGGGTTGAAATGTAGGGTTTTCCAGTGTGTAGGTTCCTGTGAGGGCTTCACTTTGTCAACAAAGGTCTGTGTAGTCAAAGCTATGGTTTTTCCAGTAGCCATGTTTGATGTGAGAGTTGAACCACAAAGAAGGTTGAGTGCTGAAGAGTTAATGCTTTTTAATTGTGGTGCTGGAGAAGACTCGTGAGCCTCTCTTGGGCAGCAAGATCAAACCAGTTAATCCTAAAGGAAACCAACCCTGAATATTCATTGGAAGGACTGTTGCTGAAGATGAAACTCTAATACTTTGGCCACCTGATGTGAAGAGCTGACTTATTGGAAAAAGGCCCTGATGCTGGAAAAGATTGAGGGTAGATGAAGGAGGCAGCAGAGGATAAGATGGTTGGATGGCATCATCAACTCAATGGCATGAATTGGAGCAAACTCCAGGAGATAGTGGAGGACAGAGAAGCCTGGCATGTTGCAGTCCATGGGGTCGCAAAGAGTTGGACATGACTTAGGGACTGAACAGCGACAACAAACCAACCTTACCACCAAGACTATACTACTAATCCAGGGAATTGGAAATGCTACATCACTGCTTCTTCCAGGAAGGAAAGAAGGATGAAAAATTCAACACACTGAAATATCAGAGGCCAAAGAAAAGCACCAGAGCTCCATAAATTCTGCATACCCCAGTGGTGCCCCAATTCTCCACTTACTTGATGCTTGTCAGGATATCTAACGCTCTCCTATACATCGAGGGCACGGGGTGGGGAATAAAGTGAGACAGTAATCTGGTATTATCAGACCCCAGAAGGTACTTCTGGAAATACTAATTGGATTTTTCTTCAGCTCTTTTTAATTTAGTGAGTTCTAGGAGAAGATCACACCTCTCCTAACACTTATAAAGAGAATTTGTGAGCAAGATTGTGCACGAGTAATACCTACTTGACGCTCGAGGCAACACGTTGCCATGGTACCAATCAGATTTCATCTTCATTGGGGGAATAGAAATTAAAACTGACACCATTTGAGTGTCACTGTTTTCGTTGGTCCCAGTAAGCAGTGTGAGTGCTCGAAAGGAGAAGAGGTCTAGTTTTGTTGTTGTTTTCTGGTTTTGAAACAATAGTACATTAAAATGAATAGGACACAAATAGTCTAATGAGTTTAGAGAAACAAAGAATCCCCCAAAGGAGCTCATTATTCTTATAAATTTGTGTTATCAAAGGGTGCTGAAATGCCGAAAAGCAAGTTCTTAATGGTCAGAAGCAGCGGTGTCATGTCCCAGCCAGAGAGACTGAGCTGGAGACAAATGGGGTTCAAAGGCAGGATTGATCTGCAAGCATAATTGGCTATTTTTATGGCTTTAAAATTCTGATCTTATATGAGAACTGTAAAATATCCATTGTGCTTCGGGAAACATCTGTGCATTTGGCTCTATAATAAAACAAATATTGCAAATCAAGAGAGGTTGCCTGCTATGGAGAAAAACAAGAGAATGATTAACTTGAAATTCAGGAAAGTGGTTGCCCATGGGAATGAAGTGGAGGGAGAAAGGGGTTTCAAAGACATTGGTTACATTCCATTTCTTCTTTTTTAAAATTTTATTTATTTATTTTACTTATTTTTATTTTGGGCTGTGTTGGTTCCTCATTGTTGCACAGGCACAGCGAGCAGGGGCCACTCTCTAGTTGGGGTGTACAGACTGTTGCTGGGAGAAGTCACTTCTGACTCTATACTGGAACTGTTTCTTTGACTGGCTTTCTGTTCCTTTTGTTATTATGCACACAGTACATGCTCAGTCACTTTAGTCGTGTCCGACTCTGTGACCCCATGGACTGCAGCCCACTAGGCTTCCCTGTCCTTCACTATCTCCCAGAGTTTGCTCAAACTCGTGTTCATTGAGTCAGTGATGCCATCCAAACATCTCATTTTCTGCTGCCTCCTCCTTTTGCCGTCAATCCTTCCCAGTATCAGAATCTTTTCCAGTGAGTCAGCTCCTTGCATCAGGTGGCCAAGGTATTGGAGCTTCAGCTTCAGCATCAGTCCTTCCAATGAAAATATTCAGGGTTGATTTCCTTTAGATTTGACTGGTTTGATCTCCTTAGTGTCCAAGGGACTCTCAAGAGTCTTCTCCAGCACCACAGTGCTGGCTGCTGGTTCCCACTTAATTTCTCAGAGCACAGACAGGAGGTATGACTATTGCAGTGCAAATTTCCCAGGCATTTCTATTCACTTGCCCACATTTAGATCCTAATATCAGAGAAGCATGGATAAATTTGGGCTGCTGTCTTTCACTCCTAGTTTTGTTTGAGGCTCTAGGGTCAAAGAAAGAGTCAGGATGCCTTCTGTTGCCCTGCATCACATCCTGGGGTGGTTTTCCAAGCAGAACTAGGTTGGGGTGGGAGGCTGCCACAGAACCCATGGCCTGGCCTCTGAAAACTGCGGTAACTCTCAGAGGCTCGATTTCTTTCCTCTGAGGTGGGGAACTACTTCAAGTGTTACAATGAACACTTATTATGGCATAACACACATAAAACCCTGAGCTCAAGGCCTGACACTTAATATTAACTCAGAAAACATTTCATGTGCTTCCTCTTACCGTTCTAACAAAATTAAATTCACAGTCGTGTCTCAAAGGGAAAGCTTCTGTCCTCAGAAGAACTGCCTGCGTCTGCGCTGCTTCATTGGTTCTGATGAAAGGCAGGCTGAGGGAATCTGGCAGCATCCAATTCTCCCAAATCTGTCCAAGTATCCTGAGGAATAATCAGACTGAAGCCCACGCTGAACTTCAGGGCGGCAGGGATGAACACCAAACGTGATGTGGCGTCTCAGCAAGCAAAAATGAAAGACCGATGTCACCGACAGGCTAGTTTGGAGGTGACCTGGCCACTGTCCTTACCCCAACCTCCTTCAATAGGAGTTCAGTGTAAGGATGAGTAAGAAATGTGTGCAAAACTTCTGTGATAACATGTAAAAGGGTAAAAGCCATTTCTACAATAATCAACACAATTGAGAAAAGACACGTTCCTTCTAAATGTGGAAAGGGAAAAGGGAAACCCTTCAGGAAATTAAGTCTGAGCCCCATGGCATTGTTCTGCTTCTGTAGAAAGCCAGATAGTACAAAAACATGCAATTTATTTATTTTTTTCTAATTTTTTATTATTATTATTTTTTTTTTAACCTTACAATATTGTATTGGATTTGCCATACATCAACATGCATCCGCCACGGGTGTACATGTGTTCCCCATCCTGAACCCCCCTCCCACCTCCCTCTCCATACCATCCCTCTGGGTCATCCCAGTGCACCAGCCCCAAGCTTCCTGTATCCTGCATTAAAAAAAACAAACAAACATACAATTTAGATGAACTTTTAGCTGCTGTATTTCTCTCATTTTCTTCATTCCCAGTTATTTTTAATAGTTTCAATCTGTTTCAAAAACCAACAAGTGATGTCTTGTGGGGCAGGACATGCAAGCAGAGACTGGGCTTTGTCCACCAAGTTGTCACCCAGAAGAGAACCAGGCCCAAAGCCCCCACCCCCACTCCCAGAACATCCCTCTGCTGCTTCTGCAGAGGTGTCCTTGGTTTCTCTAGTGTCTGCTCTGCATATGGCAACTACTATTTATTAACATAGTTAATCTCAACAGAATAGAAGTGATTTATGCCTTTGATGAAATGGCCCAACTTGATCATCTCAAAATACATAAAAATATATTTGTTGTTAGTCTCTCAGTCGTGTTTAACTCTTTGTGACCCCATGGACTATAGCCTACCAGGCTCCTCTGTCCATGGGGATTCCCCAGGCAAGAATACGCAAGTGAGTTGCCATGTCCTCCTCCAGGAGATCTTCCAGACCCAGTGATTGAACCCGTGTCTCCTGCATTAGCAGGTGGATTCTTTACTGCTGAGCCACCAGGGAAGCACTATAAACATTTTACATGGAATTATTTCATCAAAGCACTTCCGCCCCCATCACACCTCTTCTCCCCACAGTGAAATTTTTCTTCTTGTTCTTATTTTCCAAATGGGGTGCAAAGATCCAAGAGGTCAAATTCTAGAACTAAGAGAAGATATCAGATCAAAGTCAGAAAGAGACCCATGTCTTGTCTTCCACTTATATTGTGTTTCCTCCAAAAAAATTAAATATTATGCAAATTCTAAATATTGATACTAAAGAAGAGATTTTTTTCTGTAAATCTTTGTAACATTTCAACTGGAGATGCCTTTGTCAACTTTTCTCATCCTAAATGGCCAAGAAAGGCAATAATTATTTTTCTGATGCTGAGGTTTGATATTCTAGTAGAAGAACGCAAAGTGTGACTTGTATTTAACTCTATTCCAACAAGAATATGCAGTCATGAATGGAAGTGATCACTGACCTGGAACGAGATTACTCTGAACATGACACGATTACACAAAGTGGAAGCATTTATTTTTAGTGAACTGCTTTTTAAAAGCTGCTGTGAATATATGCCAAAGGATAAAATGCTAGCTACTAGGTTTTGAGAAGCAGAATAAAATACAATACTGAGTTACTGAGGGATGATATATTTTGGCTGAGGTGGCTGAGGTGGTGTGTTTTAGAGTTGGTAGCAATAAAGGTAATCAGGTGATGCTTAATGTTGCCAAGAGACTGCAGTGAAGCCATTAAAGGGAGGAGAACGAGAGGGCGTTGGGAAGGTCAGAGCTTCGATTGTGGAAGATTTCTATTAGGTATTGATGGCATTGACACTTACAGCAGCCTAAAGGTGAAAAATTTATTTGTAAAAAAAAAAAAATTTTTTTCTCTGTTGCAGAAGGATGGATGGGTAACCAGCTAATATACTGAGCTTTCTCAGCTGGTTTCCTGGAGGGAAATGTCATTCACTGATGCTTGCTATTTTTGTAGCATCTCTTATTTTATCACTCAGGACATTAAGTACCTGGTCTGTTAATTCCCAAAATACTGAGGACGGTGTGCTGGGTGATAGTGGGGAGAGTCAGATGAGCAGATGTTAGACACTGCCTTTATTGAGGGGGTAAGTGAATGTCAAATGCTCAAACCTAAGCAGACTGAAAGCAACTGCTTTCCCCCAGCTCTGATCTGCCTCGTTGCACCTCTGACCTCAAGAGGTTCTTACATATCTCAAAATACATCTCTCATATTTTTTGATCCTCAGTACACACAGCAAAAGCTACAGGAACTGCCTAAGAGCCAAGGAGGAGAGTAAACCACTTAGTCAAGTGTAAAGGAAACCACTGAAACACCTTAGTTTAGGCATTTGGTTGAGCAGGAATTTTTGGTTGGAATTTTTTTTAATTTTTAGTGTGACTGATTATTATTTTAGGTGAATTGGTATCACGATTTGGAATTTGCTAAGATGAGAAGTATTAACTAGTTCACATTTCTGAAATGATTCCCATTTTCCTGGTAATTAGAACAAAGTCCTCATTGTTTAGGCATGAATTTCACTTAACCCCCTCTCCCAGTGGTCTTTAAAAGTTCTAGTATTATCCCCCTGTTACCTAAGAGTATGATGAGAAGTTTGGGGAGGAACTTTATTATCCCAAAGTCACTCAAAAGGAAATAGAGCTGCAGAAAAATAACTTGTCTAAGGTCATAGGAAAAAAAGGGCAGAACCATGATTGAAACACAGGCCATCTGACTGCAGAAATAGCATACATACCTGCTCCTCTATACTGCAAACTGTATTCACCATTAATTGTCACCCATTCTGTCTCATATTTTGATGTATATTTAGAGAGGGGAGAAGTCGAGTTAGAATCCTGAGTCTTATTCCATAAGTCTCTCTTACAAATCGTCACTGGTGTTCCCATATCATTTGGGCACATAGAATGTGGTTGCAGAAAGTGTAACTTGGGATGGGGAAGACTTTCAAGAGGAGAAACTGCTTATGGCAGAGTACAGGGCAGGGTAGGAGGGCGTGTTCTGGGAGCAGCAACTTGCTATGCATGCCTGGCAGTGACCAGCAGAGCTGTTGATGGGAAATTGTGGGTTGAGCTTGGAAACGCCACTAGAGTCAGATCATAGGCAGAAAAACCATTCAGGGAAAAATATTTCTTCATTTCTCTGGGGAAAAAAGAAGCACATTCAGGGAAAACTGAGTAAGATGTCAAATGTGTTATTTTACATTATTTCATTGGCTTTGTTTACCTTGTCAGGTCATGGTTAGAGCAAGAAGGGCCACAGGGTGAGAGCAAACAAGTCCTAGAAATAGTAGCCTTGTAACTTACAATTTGACTGCAGAATTATCTTTTACCAAGGGAGAAAATAATAACCAAAAGATAGGACGAGAAACGGCAACTCCAGGTGAGGACTCTGGGTGTTTTACTTTGTTTTTCACTGAACCATTGCATAGAATGGTTGCATTTATTCCAACTGGAGGAAAATGATCCTTGAAAACATGGAGGCGGCAGAACACCTTGGAGACATTTACCTACAAATTAGTAAACAGGGAATTAGGTGTAATGACAGTAAATACAGGCTGTCAAGAAACTCAGTTGAAGCCAATAACAGAGAGTGACTGCAAGGAGCCTCTGAAAGCATCCTCAGCGTGCACGAGGTGTGTTCATAAGGTAGTAAGCCTGATTCTTTGGCAAATACACCTACTGTACAAATTCCAAATAATTATTGTCACGTCCAAAACAGATTCTGTGGGTAAGCATGGTGAGTTAGCGTCATGGCTAAAAATACACCAGGAACTCCTTGGGGATTGCCAGTCCCAGAGAATGAGATGGTTAGATAGCTTCACTGACTCAGGGGGCATGACTCTGAACAAACTCCAGGAGATAGTGAATGACTGGGGGGTCCAGTGGGCTTCAGTTCATGGGGTCGCAGAGAGTCAGACATGACTTAGTGACTGAACAACAACAATAAAACAAATAGTACTTTTTTTCTTTGAGAGTAGGAGTGATCTTTGGGAAATATTTTTTAAAAAATTACAGAATTGAGTGTACTAAAGAATGATAATCTAAATTTGCAATATGCTGTAGGGTCCAGCAGAAAGTGATTATTATAAAGAGACAGGTGTTACTGACTAAAAGCCCTTCAGTCCAAAGCCCTGCTAATGACCAATACAGGAAAAGAGTCTTAAAAACAATGGATATGTGTATGTGTATAACTGATTCACTTTGCTGTACACCTCAAACTAACACACCAGTGCAATCAACTATATTGCAATAAAAATTAATTTAAAAAAATAAAATAAGGAGCCATAGAAGATTTCACAGTCGCTAATGACTTCTGTCTCCTAGAGTCCGAGAGAAAATGTGTTGGACGAAGTGCTTTTTCATAAGAAGCTTCCAAGGGAAAAATGCAAAAAATCAACTGGCAAGTAGTAAAGAAAGGACACGAATGCACCATACAAGTGAGAATCAGAAATTCGGTGCTAGATTTTATCTCCTGTGGAGTCTGCTCTAGGGTTTCACAATCATTTATTCATTTAACAAATATTTATCAAGCACCTCTAGTTTGCCAGGCTCTTCTCCTCCCAGTACTTAATATGAAATGTCTTTTGAAGCAAAGTGAAGCCACGAGCCTGTCTTTGAGTCCTTGGCAACCTGCGTAGTTACTGCTCCTTCCAGTTACCTGGAAACACATCCATGCCCTCAGGTTGCCAGAGCCTGCTTGAAACCTTACATCTAATATCTCTCTTTCTCTCCATCTGCCTAAGGCTCGCTGTCAGAGGCCCTGCCAGGGGCTGGCTTCCGTGCTGTAATTATTATGTTCAAGTTGAACCAAGGCCTCTGCAGTAACCCCTGAACCCAGGGTAAAATGCTAAGGAAAAGAACCAAATTCTGACAAATGGAAACTGTCCTGTGGTTATCTCAATCTCCAGTGAGGTTGCCCACAGGTCAAGAGATAAATTTAACCATTCATTTGTGAGCCTATGGAGGTTTCTGGCTGAGGCATATTTAAAAACAAAAAGAAAAATATTTTTACTGCTTGTTAACTTCTTAACCTTGGACTTCTAGTGTTTTTGTGAATCACACGGAAAAACTGAGGGAGTTAGGTAAGTAGTATCATGTGCTTGAAATCATCAATTTCAACATAAAGTTTATGACTAGCGATATAAGCCTTAATAATAAATTTAATTTTCATATCAAGAAGAAATTAGTCTTTGTCATCTCTCATGTGCTGCCTAGTTAGAAAATTCTGAAAAGGGTTCCTCTCAAAGAAAGCACAGCATTTTTGTTCCATTGAAATAGATTATGCATGCATGTTCAGTCTTGTCAGATTCTGCAACCCCATGGAGCCCACCAGGCTCCTCTGTCCATGGGATTTCCCAGGCAAGAATACTGGAGTGGGTTGCCATTTCCTACTCCAGGGGATCTTCCTGACCCAGGGATCGAATCCGCGTCTCCTGCGTCTCCTGCATTGGCAGGTGGATTCTTTACCACTGAACCACATGGGAAGCCCAACATACATTAAAGTTCGCATCAGGTGGTTATTTTCCTCCATATATAGGAGAGCCTGATGTCGTAAAATTGAATCTTTGGAACTTTCTCCTGTTTGAATAAGTCTAGACTGTGGATGTGGGGAGGAAACTCCAGTTTCACTAAGCTTAAGTGCCATGCACACAAGTTATTGCTTAAATCGCTTTCCCACATACTGATTTTCAACACACTGTTTTGCTTTCTCCTGCTGATCTTCTCCACACACCAATTTCTGGCCCTAAGTCCCCTGAAGGTGACTTCTTCTCCAGGGCCATAGCAGTGACCTTGACAAGGATTTGGCTCCCGTTTGTTGCCAGGTACACTGAGGAATTTAATTACCCAAGGAGCCCCCCAGTAGATTATGGGAAAAAAGGAACTCGGAAGTCTTTCTCATCTTTTTCCTTTCCTGCTACCAAATTTTTAAATGTAAAAATACATTTGAGTTCCCAAATTGGCAGGTTACATGGTGAATTTGATTAAGTGCTTTACTCTAAAAACTCCCAAAGTTTGACAACACTCTCTGCTGGCATATGAAACATGCAAAAATGGCTTGCCTCCCTTATAGTAAGAGTAACAACACTGAGACATTCTTTCCTATGATACTGACAAGAATCCAAATATTTGGCAGTGTTTTCTGTTGGGGAACCTGTGGAGAAGAGTTAGGAGCCCTCACATGTCGATTATGGGTGTACAATGATTGAACAATATGTAAGTTTATCTTTATTCTGTTCTGGACCCAGCAAATCCACTTCTTAGAATTATCTTGGAGATATGCTTTCAAAGTATAAAACAGGAATTTCCCCAGTGATCCAGTGGTTAAGACTTCACTTCCAACATGGGGGTTGTGGGTTCGATCCCTGGCTGAGGAACTAAGATCCCACATGCTTTATGGCCAAAGGAAAAAAACATAAATGCAAATAATATTGTAGCAAATCCAATAAAGACTTTAAAATGGTTCACATCAAAAAAATCTTTAAAAGAATATGAAACAATGTTTAATGGTTCATTCATTACAGCATTACTTATAATAATAAATATTGGAATCATCCCAAATGTCTATTAATAAAGGACCAGTTGAAAAAATATGAAATAGTTACACAATGTGTTCTTATTCAAAAAGAATTTCAGCTAATGAATCTGAAAAGAATGATAGAGAGAGAAAGGTCATAATTTTGAAACTCCAAAGGAAATCATGGATTCAGTAAGCATCGTTAATGAATGAAGCCATGTGAGAATAGGTCGATAGAAAAAGTCATAACATAGAAACCAGACTGTTTGAGCATCATAGGAAGTGCACATCAAGACCTTGTGTATCCTCCTAAATGGAGCAACGTGAAGGACTCACCACCACTTCCTCTCCAGAAAGTAAGAAAAATCTCACCAAGTTAAATAACAGCACAAGGAATCAAGCAGAGAATTCTACAGCATCACTGGCTTCCCAGGTGGCGCTAGTGGCTGCCAATCCAGGAGACATAAGAGATGCGGGTTCAATCCCTAGGTCGGGAAGATCCCCTGGGGGAGGAAATGACAACCCACTCCAGTATTCTTGCCTGGAGAATCCTGTGGACAGAGGGCCTCGCAGGCCACAGTCTGTGGGGTCTCAGAGTCAGACACGACTAAGCAACTGAGCACGCATGCAGTATTTGAAGAAAATTGAAACCAGAAAAGATCAAGTTAAAATAGTTCTCATAAATAAAGGTTGAAACTTCACTGAAAAAAATGAGGGCTAAAAAATGTTTATTGAATCTTTATCTTCAAAAAGTGAAGCTAAGCATAGTGAAAATAGATTTGTGTTATTGTATTTAATAAGACATAGTTTATACTACACCATGCACAGATCCATAAAACAGAGTTACACATGTTGATGGAGGGTGTGGGTGTAATCTTAGCAACAAATTGTGTAATTGTATAATATAATACCTTCATTCCTTGTTTGACTCTCACAGCAGGATAATAAAGAGCATTATTTAAGCATACACACACACGTTTCATCAGCTTTCCCATAAGCATCTCTTAATCAGTTCTCTTCAAATCGTTCTCTTTAGAAGCACCTATCACGTCAATAACTATCATTTTTTAAATTTCTCTTCTTCAACTGTCTAGTCTTTCTTGGCCAAAACTTGTTTATTTTGCTTGTGATTTAGGGTTCCCCAGAATCAGTTTCAGGCTTCCCTGGTGGCTCAGACAGTAAAGAATCTGCCTGCCAATGCAGAAGGCACAAGTTCAATCCAAGGAAGATCCCCTGGAGAAGGGAATGGCTACCCCCTTCGGTATTCTTGCCTGGAGAATCCCATGGACAGAGGAGTCTGGCAGGCTACACTCTGTGGGGTGGCAAAGAGTCAGACACAACTGAGCAACTAACACTAACTAGCATCAGTTTCATGAACTTGATGAAATTCTGTACATTTTCTTTTTTATTAATGTACTTTTCCCATTTTTTCCTTTCCTTTTTTTTTTTCTTTTTTGACTGTGCCCCACAGAATGTGGGATCTTAGTTCACAAACCAGGGGTAGAACCTGCAACCCCTACATAAGAAGTGGGGAGTCTTAACCACTGGACCATCAGGGAAGTCCTAATTCCATATATCTTCACCTTTACTTCATTATCACTTTGCATTTTGTCATCCAAACCCAGCAAGACTGACCAAGAGAGACAGGCAAAAATAGTTGCCAGTCACTCTGGGAGGCATGATGGAGGGAGCTAATTGTGGAAGTAGTCAGTTTATTAGAACTATTTTCCTTCGTTGTGAAGTGGAAGAGTTCAAGCGAGCGCTCAGCTGATGAGCCCTCCTCTATGCATCAGAGCTGTCATGGGCAGCGCCCCCTCCTCTAGCAGATATCACATCACTGGAGGAACTTTATGAAATGATCCAGGAATAGGAATCATTTGAGAAGTTTCCTCCAATGACTATGACAAGTCCTCCACTCCATGGAGAACCGGAGGAAGAGTGTGGTACATTGAGCCTTTAAGGCTGGGCTTCCATGGAGACAGAGCAAGTGAGTAAACCAAGTAAACCGGGAAATGTGGATTTGGTAGTTCTCACGTGGAGGCTAAAGGAGGAGACAATCTCTCTAGTGGAGGCCAGGCATGACCATGAAGTAGGAAATTGCAGGTGCTGAGAAGAGGAAAGCAGGGTGATGCCTTGAGGGGCAGGGATTCCTGCTGGAGTTCATCAAACAAGAGGCAGACGGGCCACCCACAGGACGTCTAGAATACAGGACTCCTTGGGCACGGTGGCCTCAGTGCAATGGGCAGGATGAATAGGCTGAAGAAGTGAGAAGTGAGAGTGTTTACCTGGGTGGGTCCACACTGCCCCCTGAGGTCTGGGATAAAGCATGCAGCACCCAGGAGGGATGGTCTGAAGGCAGTGGAGAAAACTGCCCTTCCCAAAACATCGTCCCCTGACCCTGAAATAATGCTGCTGATTTTTATATCACTCAATCCTTCTGGGACTCGGGCCCCCTTTGAAACGCAAGTTGTTGTTTGGCTGGAGAACATTCAACACAGTAAACCTGCATGGTGTTTTCAGTGGTTTGCCACTCAGGCTTGGCAGGTTCCTGCCAAAGTTCTGTTGGGATGAAGGGCGTGGGGAAGATCTATTGTAAGGGATAAAATTGGTGTTGTGGAAAATTCAGGGTTTCTCGCAGGCGAGGGGGTGGCACAGATGGAGAGCATCTGCAGTGGACGGAAGGCCAGTAATGTCACTGGAGTGCCCGAGGGTGGCAGAGACTGAACAGCAGAAGAACCTGGGAAGAAGAAGAACCTGCACCCCCCTTCCTGCCCCACAGAAGGCGGCCTCTCCTCTGCATCTCTTCACTGCTCACTCTTGGATGCTGACTTCAGGGTGAGCAAGAGAAGCAGAACTGCAAATGTTTTCTCATGACGTCTTGGAGGAATCTCTCCTATATGCACATATGTGTGTTCACATCCCATTCCAGCCCAGGCTTTTTGGAATAAATTAGAGAGGTTTACCCGCACTCCAAGAACGAAACTTTTGTTCAAAAGGAACATACGTGGATTTCCTTTGATTTTCCAACTGTCGCAGTTGGCTGAGTCGTATTCATGTCATTTACAATAAAGCCTAAAATCTGCTGAGAAACCTCTCTGAGAGTATTTTCCAGCATCTGAAAAGATGTTCAGTCACTAAGTCGTGTCCAGCTCCTTGCAATCCCATGGACTGCAGCATGGCAGGCTTCCCTGTCCTTCACCATCTCTTGGAGTTTGCTCAAACTCATGTCCACTGAAAAGATGTGGCATTAGGCAAAACCTTTCACCTCCTTAGGTCTTCCTCTTTAAAATGAAGACCTTGAAAAAAACATCATCCAGCATCAGATTCATAACCATCAGGAGAAAAGAAGGAGTTAGGACTGAAAAGACAAGGTTGAAAGGAAATGAGGTTGATGGCACCCTGAGGATGTGCATATTTAAAAATTTACAGCCAAATAAAACATGTTGGCAAATTCATTACAAAAGCAGCCAGGTGACCTTCTCACACCCTTTAAAATTCTTTTTGCCTTCAGGATAGTAAGATCTGAAAAAGTACTGTTTTGCTTAAACATTTGTTTTATTCAGAAAAAATTAATTATTTGAGGCTTTGTAGTGACAGCAACAGTTCCACAACGTTCATATGCCTGTTGCATTCCATAATGTCTGAAATGTAAGGTTTTATTATGCATCATGGCAGTGGCTCAGATGGTAAAGAATCTGACTGCAGTGCAGGAGACCCAGGTTCAGTCCCTAGTTTGGGAAAATCCCCTGGAGAAGAAAATGGCTACCCGCTCCAGTATTCTTGCCTGGAGAATCCCATGGACAGAGGAGCCTGGTGGGCTACAGCCCATGGGGTCACAAAGAGTCAGACATGACTAAGCCTCACCAGACAGTGACAGCTCATAAGTTACCTGTTCTCTGTGTGAGGAGAATGGCCCTTGTAATCTGATTTTATTAAACCTCTCTTGCTATCATTTAAAATGCATGTTTCTATTCCAATCCCCACCCTTAAAATATGTAGAAATGCCCAAGAGACTTTGAGATCTTAGACTAAGGGCACAGACAGGCGTCTCAATAGGTAATCTTGAGAAGGAGACCGTTCACACAGTTCTCAACATGACCTGGTACTCCTGCTGGTCAGGCTGCCGGGAAGGGTGGAGCTGGCTGGTCAACAGCCTCAGACCGGACAGAAGAACCCACAGTGCCGTACCTTCTTCCTGGGCAGAAGGTCTGGGTGAGCAGAGCAAACCCAAAAACAGAAGAGAGAGAGTGAGCCTTACGCAGCCATGGTGAGGCTGGGAGGATGGAGCGGACACAGAAGCAGCCCCATGCCCAGGGCACTGGAGGGGAGGGGGCTTCAAGAGGCCTGGAGGCCCCCAGTCCACTCCTACCCTATTGGATTTTCCCCATTGTCCTCAGTGTGCCAAGTGTATGCTGCTCTCTCATAAAAGCTCACCCACTAGGACACAGGAGACATCGCCTTTACCTTTGTCCTGGAAGTCTTGACCTCGAGTGCCACATGCAGTCCCCCAGAGAAAGACACTGAAGGAAAACAAAGAGAAAACCACCAGCCAACACAGAAGTCAGCTTCCCAAATCACAGATCCTTTGCAGGTTTCAAATCTGTGGAAACCACCAGGAGGAGCAAAGAGGCTTCCTAGACCTAAAGTTCTCCAGCCTAGGAGAGGCTGCCTCCAATTCCCCTCCCTGGATTCCACCAACACCATCTTACTTCTTTCCTACAGTAGGAATCTAACTGTCCAAGAAAAGCCCAAAATATCTAATTCAGACTGAGGTTCCCCAAACCTCCCCAATAAGTTTCCAGTGTCCCATTCACAGAAGAACTCAATTCATTATACCCTCAAACCATCCATTCCTTCCTCACCCTGGTTATCAGCTATGTACCCTCTGGAATCTTTTATGTGCTGTGTGCTAAGTCTCTTAGGTTGTGCCCGAGACCCCGTGGACTGTAGCCTGCCAGGCTCCTTTGTCCATGGGATTCTCCAGGCAAAAATACTGGAGTAAATCTTTTATGAAAATACTCAAATAAGGCCTGATCAATAGCCTCTGGCAAGTGTGCTCTTACAACAGCCTCTAATTCAAGGTCACAATATGAAAATATGTAGCATAATTTGGCAATGATTCTTAAACAAAGGCTGTGTTAGAACTGCCTTGGGGCCTTATAAATACAATTCCCCTTTGGCTTCCTCACCCTGATCATTGCAGTGCAGCCTATCTGAGCTGGGTCCCAGGAGGCGGGTGATTACTGGATCATACTTGGAGAAATGTCACCTTACTGATCCAGGGAACATAAGACACACACAGTCCCCATGGGATCATCTTCTGTTTGACATCGTGGGACAAGGTGACAGGAGAAAACCCAGCTGGGTGGTTGTGAGGAGGTCAGAGCAGGATTGAGGCAAAGGAATAGCAGAGAGACCCAAGCATCCACAGCCAAGTCAGGCTCTCCTGCGCATCTGGAGAAGTCTCCCATCCCAACACTGATACAGAGGATCTAGCATCTGCATCCTTGCTGGTCATCGGTTTCCTGAAGCATATGGACAAGGATACACTGACCCACAGCTGTTGGAATCTGAAGGAGTCCTGCTTTGCATTTCCAGTTGGCCAGTGTTTCCAAAAGCTCGCCTGCTGCTGTGTTGAGCTGATGGGCAGGTTTTGCGAGACCTTCTCTCCAGCATCACTCAGAGAAAGACCTTGAGGTCAGAGCCTTAAAGGCAGGCAGTGCGAGGAACACAAGTGGGCTGTGCATCAACTCAGCCTCCCTCGCGCAACTCCCACCTGGCGGGTCCAGGCTGCCTGTCTTTCATAGGACAAGTCACTTGATTAGCACCTGCCCAGGGAAAGCAGGGTGTCTGCCTGGAGCAGCCGAGGGTCAGTGGCAGACGGAGAGGCAGAGGAAGAGTGAGTCGCTGTGGACTCCCCACTTCAGTGTGGAGTAGATGCCAGTCAGGTGCTTTGCGCTCCACTTGCTCCACCTGTAACCAAAAAGGATGCCCCAGCCGAGCTGACTGTTCCTAGTACTATCCTGAGGGCAGCTCCCTTCGTGAGTGAAATGGTCCGGCTCCTGCCATCTGGAGCACAGAGAGAGAGGGAGGCGTTTTAATTATCCCGAACCTTCAGGAGACAGTGGATGACGAGGAGAGGAGTCTACAGGAGTGATGCAGGTCCTTCAAGTTCACCAAAAGTAGCGTCCTCCTCAAGCCAGGCTGAGGACCGAGGGACGGATGCAGTCAGTCTCCTGCCAGCCAGCAGCTGAGGGACCTGGGGGCTGGCTGCAGGCATCACTGCTTCATATGCTTTTTGTGGGTAGGACACTTTACTCTCTCAAAGGTTGTTAAGGACCCCTCTGAAGACCTTTGCTTGTTTTGATGAACAATATCAATATTTACTATATTAGATATTAAAACTGAGAAAACTTGAAATATGCATTTACTACCTCATTTATTTTTGGCCACGCTAGGTCTTTGTGGAGAAGGCGATGGCACCCCACTCCAGTACTCTTGCCTGGAAAATCCCATGGACGGACAAGCCTGGTAGGCTGCAGTCCATGGGGTCGTTAAGAGTCGGACATGACTGAGCGACTTCACTTTCACTTTTCACTTTTGTGCACTGGAGAAGGAAATGGCAACCCACTCCAGTGTTCTTGCCTGGAGAATCCCAGGGACGGGGGAGCCTGGTGGGCTGCCATCTATGGGGTTGCACAGAGTCAGACACGACTGAAGAGACTTAGCAGGTCTTTGTTGCTGGGCCAGGCTTTCTCTAATTACTGCAGCTAGGGGCTACTCTCTAGTTGCAATGTGCAGGCTTCTCTGTGCGGTGGTTTCTCTTGTTGCCGAGCAGGGGCCCTAGAGGGTCCCCACTTTAGTAGTTGTGCTGCATGGGCTCAGTTGCACTGTGGCATGTGAGATCTTCCTGGGTCAGGGATTGAACTCATGTCCCCTGCATTGGCAGGTGGATTCTTAACCACTGGACCACCAGAGAATGAACAGTAATAAAATTAAAATGACAAGTTAAAAATATCCCATCTTAAGAAAAATGACTGTTCAAAACAAAAGAAAATTACTGAGCATGATGTTGTTTTACATCTTTGCATATCTTCTTAATGCATGGATGAAAGAAGATTCTTGTATCTTCTGCATTCAATTTGTTGAAGTATCATCATATAGCCTTTACAAATTTCACTGGATAACTCATGAGTAAAAAAGGTCATAATATGATTTTGAAAAGAGTTTTTTATCCCCAGAGACCCCCCAGAAGAGTGTCAGAGACCCTGAGGGTCTCCAGATCCCTCTGTGAGGCCACCACTCTGGGACCCGCAAACCTGTGTCAGTGGAGCCTGGGTCTGCCCTGTGCGGATCCCCTGGCTGTGTTTGCGCGGAAACCTCCTCACCAACACAGGGGCCACCAGCCAGGAACTACTGTGCAAGTTAGTCTTAGAAACACTACTGTGAGGGTCTCAGGGTTGAGGCTTCATATGCGGATAAGAGGGTTTCTCATTTACCAAGGTAGGCCCCAAAGAGTAACCTTGTCCTTCTTACGATGCCTGCAAGGTTGGGCGTCTTAGGAATAGGGGTTGCCACAGCCCAGGAGGTCACACACTCTCCTCCCCTACCACACATAGTCAGCCATGAGTGGTGTATCGACTTCTGCAGCACGTGTTCAGAAGGTGAGAGGTGTGTTTACTACCAAGTGCTATTTCTAATTTTCAGTGTGAACACGTGGACCTTTGTATGTCCTGGAGCAGAGTGTGGGCACCACCTGCTTTTCCCCTTCAGTGGGATTGAGCAGTCAGGGTAGCATTCCGGATAATGACTGTCAAACTGAAGCTGCGAGCAAGGGAATCAGACTGGATCCAAGGTCAGGTTAACAAGCTAGAGCGAGATGAACAGAGACGAGAACCTGGTGGGGAAAGGCAGTGCCAGATCCACCCACTGGAGCCTGACTACTGAACCACTGTCAGGAAAATAGACTCCCGCCAGCTCAGCTCAAGGTCGGCAGCATCATAGACCAGAGCCAGGAAGGACAAGGGTAGGCCAGGGTTTGGCTGTCATTCTAAAACAAGCGGCTTCTCGAATGTCGGGGTTCTGCTTTGCTGGTTGCCCCACCTGATGCCATATGGTGTCCCTACAGAATACATCTAACCCCATTTCTATAATAGGATATTAGGTACTTATGTCAACTTTATCAGCAGCTCAACATTATTGATTTAAAAAAAAAATAATAGTTCATGTCAGCTTTGAGCATTTAAAGGTTTCTATGTATATCTTTTTTGAACTACGGTTTCCATTAACTTCGCAAATTTTGCCTGTAGGGACCAAAGTGATCTCTTATCTATTACTTCAGCTTTTAATAGCTTTCCCAATTTTTTAACATTTTCTCCTTTTACAGCTAGACTACTTGTGTGGGAATAATTGATAGTCTAAGTAAGATAAGTAAATTTTCGTTTGTTGTTATTTAATCCCTAACTGGTGTCCAACTCTTTTGTAAAACTACAGATGGCAGCCCTCCAGGTTCTCTGTCCATGGGATTTCCCAGACAAGAATACTGGAGTGGATCTCCATTTCCTCCTCCAGGGTACCTTCCCAACCTAGGGATCGAACCACAGAACACACATTTCCTGCATTGGCAGGCAGATTGTTTACCACTGAGCCATAGGGAAGCCCAAAATACGTAAATTAGAAGTAACTTATTCACACTACGAACAACTGCCCATGAAGGACAAATACACAGACTTTAGAAAAATGTCACTCGCTGGCAGACAAGCGTTAGCCTTTTGGCAGTCAGCTGTCACTTGATGGCTAGCAGTTAAGTGATTACAGTGTTGTGTTTCCACTGGTCTCATCACCCTGTATTCATCAGGATAGTCTGTACTGAGTGTCTCATAAACAAAACTGTGGAAACCAAATTGTTTGTTGAGACAGTTGAACATGATCGGCCTTCCGAGGGCTCCAAGCAGACATTGTCTGCCTTTCCCCTTCATTCTCTATCCATTTTTCTTCTGCTGCCTTGCTCCCTCCTTCATTTAATAAACATGTAGTAAGAACCCATACATAGTTAGGAATTCTGGTTTTTCCCTGATGAAGAGCTTTAAGGTGTTCATGGCTGAGACCAGGCAGGCGTCACACCCCAGAAGTTCATAGAGTGCCCTGAGCACAGCCACTGCCCCCTCACGGTTTGACAACATCAGCCTGTATCATTCACTCTTCCAGGACCCATTTATGCCCTCAACCAGCCAGCTACCATCTCGGAGAAAGAGAAAAGCAGAGAGCAGTCCCAGGAGTTGTTTCTGAAATTGAGAGAGAGAGAGGGTGTGTGTGTGTGTGTGTGTGTGTGTGTGTGTGTGTGTGTATGCATATATGCATGGCAGGCAGATTCTTTACTGTCTGAGCCACCAGGAAAGCCCATACATATAATAGCTAGCTAGCTATATATATGAAAAGTGAAAGTGTTAGTCGCTCAGTCATATACCACTCTTTGTGACCCCATGATTGTAGCCCTCCAGGCTCCTCTGTCCATGCAATTCTCCAGGCAAGAATACTGGAGGGGGTTGCCATTTCCTTCTCCAGGGGATCTTCCCAACCCAGGGATTGAACCTAGGTCTTCTGCATTGCAGGCAGATTCTTTACCGTCTGAGCCACCAGGGAAGTCCATATGTGTGTGTGTCTGTGTGTGTGTTCTGTCTATAAGTATATACATATCTGATTACCTTAAACTCTGTTTTATAGTATCCTTATATTATTTCAAAATATTGACTCTGCTTCTATTTGTATCTGTTAAGATTAGCAAGGTTAAACTGTGTGTGTGTGTGTGTGTGTGTGTGTAGAAATAGATGATTAATAGATAGATAGAAGCAATAGATAGGTGTTTAGAGTACAATACCTTCCTTCCATGATTGTGTTATGTATGTGGTCAGTTGTTCAGTTGTGTTCAACTCTTTGTGACCGTATGGACTGCAGCCCACCAGGCTCCTCTGTCCATGGAATTTTCAAGGCAAGAATGCTGAAGCTGGTTGCCATTTCCTCCACCAGAGGATCTTCCAGACCCAAGGATAGAACCCGCATCTACTGCATTACAGGTGGATTAGGGAGCAGAAAATCTAACCTGAGGTCATATGCAGCTTTCGTGATGAGCAGCAAGCCTGTTGTCTTGCATCTTGTGTCTTATGTGTTTGGAGGTTTGGGGAGAATCCTTTCCTCAGAGTTCTCCGTAAACATCCAGTTCCATGCTAATGACAGAAATGCCCTCACGACCACTCATCTTCCTGGCCCTATTGTTACTTTAATATTCATGATCAGTACATGACCAGAGTGACACTTGTACAAACCTGCATGGCTTCGGCTCAGCACACAGGTCTCTCACAGCCTTAATGCATACAGCTCTTGTTTCCTGCCTGTCTTGCCAGCTGCCTTGTAAATAAAAAGAAGAAAATCGATATCTAGGGGCAGAGAGAATGGTAACTCTTGCAAGGCGTTCACCTGGCCATCACGGCAGAGGCGTAAACTTTGTTTGGATCCACTTCATTCGAGGGTGGGTGAATGCCTGCTTGGCTTCCTGTCTCACAAGGCAACAGCAGAGATGATGTCTTTGAGGCTGTGCTGTGCTGTGGCTTTATGCGATTTGACATCTTTGCAAAATCTGTCTCTCCACAACGAAAAAAATGTCTGTTACAATTTGTGCAAGAATTTGATACCTTAATACATCAGGTGATTTAGACATTTCTTTTAAAGTGTTTCTCTGCTGCATGAGAGTGAAGACCTGTTCGGCTGAAATACCAGTGATGGTCTAGTTCTCCTAAGACTCTTTGGACCAGAGCTCGCATTTTTTGAAGTCAAGCAGTCAGAGGTATAATGGTCAGATTAGACAGGTGAAGCAAAGCATTAGGTGTGACAGCCTGGGTAGGCATGCGGAAAGTGGGCAGGAGAAAGGATGAGGAACTCTTAATAACAGCCAACCGCAAAGCTACTGCTCACATTTGGGGATATGCTCCCGACAAAACCTTAACCTATGGTCCTGATGCCAGCTGTCATCCAGAGAGCAGAGACAGCTGATTTTATTGCTGGCTTTGTGAAACTTCAAAAATCCCATCACCTTGTTTGTGGTGACGAGAGTGGAGCGATGCCAGCCTGTTATCACCTCTGAGCTTCCAAGATGCTCTCAGTTATAAAGCAACAAGTTTAGAGAGAAAAGCATTAAGTTATGATCGGAATGGCACTTGACTCTGAGGAAACCTCAGTAGCTCTGATGAGCCAGTGTGGAGTCCACGTGATTCATTCATACATACATACATCATTCATACATACATTCTTGATGCTTTTCATTTCCTCTAATCTTTTAATCTTGGAATCTGGTTCCCTCCAGGGTTTCTGGACAAGGAGGTTCCTTCAGAAGCACACTCTGAGTCCAAGAAGGGTATGATTTACCCCAAAGTAGTTTTATAATAATAATTTCACTGTGGCCACTTACAGCGTGTGTGCTGAGGGCCTCTGCTGAAGGACAACCTGTCCAGGGGAAACTGGCCTCCATGACTAAGTGCCTGGGTCCTTCTTTCTAAGTCCTTCTGTTTCCATGCAGGAGAAGCAACATCAGGACACAACACTAATGAATATCATCAAGGCTGTATGATGTTAAACCATCCTAAAAATATATGTAGATTTTATATTATTGTTGTTTAGTAGCTAAGTCACGTCTGATTCTTTGCGACCCCACTGACTGTAGCCCACCAGGTTCCTCTGTCCATGGGATTCTCCAGGCAAGAATACTGGAGTGGGTTGCCATGCCCTCCTTCCAGGGATCTTTCTGACTCAGGGATCCAATCTGCATCTCTTATGTCACCTACATTGGCAGGCAGGTACTTTACCACTAGCGCCACCTGGGAAGCCCAGGTCAAATGCACCTGAGCTTAAAACCCAGCTCCATCACTCCCTTCCTGTGTCACCAGGGAAGTTAATCAGTTTCTCTGAAACTAAGCTTCCCTTTTTTGCAAATTGAGTTTTAAAGAGTCCTCCTCCAGGGCTTTTGCCAGAAATAGATAAGAAGACCAGGTTCCAGTGGATGCTCAAGAAACTCCAAAGAAGTGTCAATGGACACCAAGCCCTGCACAGGCTCCTCCTTCTTGTTAACTATTTCAGCTAAGAAGTGTCACTCCATTATGTTCCACATGGTGTTTTTGCACAAGGAGAAAGCAGGTGATATGCTGAAAAATATGAATGGTTAAAAAAAAAGAGACTTCAGTTGGGACAAAACATTTTTTGATGCTGCCTAACCTACAACTTATATGCAGAGTACATCATGAGAAATGTTGGGCTGGAAGAAGCACAAGCTGGAATCAAGATTTCCAGGAGAAATATCAATAATCTCAGATATGCAGATGACACCACCCTTATGGCAGAAAGTGAAGAGGAACTAAAAAGCCTCTTGATGAAAGTGAAAGAGGAGAGTGAAAAAGTTGGCTTAAAGCTCAACATTCAGAAAACGAAGATCATGGCATCTGGTCCCATCACTTCATGGGAAATAGATGGGGAAACAGTGGAAACAGTGTCAGACTTCATTTTTTTGGGCTCCAAAATCACTGCAGATGGTGACTACAGCTGTGAAATTAAAAGACGCTTACTTCTTGGAAGAAAAGTTATGACCAACCTAGGCAGCATATTAAAAAGCAGAGATATTACTTTGCCAACAAAGGTCCATCTAGTCAAGGCTATGGTTTTTCCAGTGGTCATGTATGGATGTGAGAGTTGGACTATAAAGAAAGCTGAGCACCGAAGAATTGATGCTTTTGAACTGTGGTGTTGGAGAAGACTCTTGAGAGTCCCTTGGACTGCAAGGAGATACAACCAGTCCATCCTAAAGGAGACCACTCCTGAGTGTTCATTGGAAGGACTGATGCTGAGGCCGAAACTCCAATACTTTGGCCACCTCATGCGAAGAGTTGACTCATTGGAAAAGACTCTGATGCTGGGAGGGATTGGGGGCAGGAGGAGAAGGGGACTACAGAGGATGAGATGGCTGGATGGCATCACCAATTTGATACACATGAGTTTGGGTGAACTCCGGGAGTTGGTGATAGACAGGGAGGCCTGGCGTGCTGCGATTCATGGGGTTGCAAAGAGTCAGACACAACTGAGCAACTGAACTGAACTGAACTGAACCTATAGTGTTTAATTTTAGGAAAACTTTTAACACTGATTTGTTGCTGTTCAGTCGCTAAGTCATGTCCAACTCTTTGTGACCCCATGGACTGCAGCATGCCAGGTTCCTCTGTCCTTCACCATCTCCCAGAGTTTTCTCAGATTCATGCCTACTGAGTCGGTGATGCCATCCAACCATCTCATCCTCTGCCACCTGCTTCTCCTCCTGCCATCAATCTTTCCCAGCATCAGGGTTTTTCCAATGAGTGTCTCTTCCTATCAGGTGGCCAAAGTATTGGAGCTTCCGCTTCAGCATCAGTCCTTCCAATGAACATTCAAGGTTCATTTTTTTTAGGATTGACGGGTTTGATCTCCTTGCTGTCCAAGGGACTCTCAAGAGTCTTCTCCAACACCACAGTTTAAAAGCATCAGTTCTTCAACACTCAGCCATCTTTGTGGTCCAATAGTAATTTGTTCAGCTATAAACTGGGGATACAGGCAATGAGTCCTTTAAGCACCTAAGGTAATTTATATCAAATAAAGCCCTCCTACACTTAGACCATATACATAGCATAAATACTGAAAATACATAAATGCTGGAAATCTGTGGCTCTAGGGCCACTTAAAAAACCTGTAATAGAAAAAGAAGCATCTTCCATTCAGTTCCAACATCCAGGAAGAGCACTGGGTGAGGGAATTCTGATCGCTGAGAAGCAGAGAAAACACAGCTGTACAAGAACTAAAACTTAAATACTTTTGCCGCAGAAGCGTTCCTGCCTTTAATCCCTCTAATTGACTGCTCCCGGCTATGCTGACGCATATCTTCACCTGTTTGAAATAAATTGTGTGGAACAGTCTGACTGGAGCTGGGCGATGATGGCGAATTGCTCTGTGTCTGTTTACCACAGGAAGTTGATTCCTCTCTATCATTTGTCTTGGGAAAAAATAGTAGGGCCTTTTGAAATGGAGAAAAACGTTCTTTCTCTTCCTTGAAGGCTTCTCTTCCCATCGCTGGACTCACCCTCCTTCTCACTGCATCTTTCAGACGTTGCCCTACTCCCAAGTCCTCCTCTGCTGCTCACCAGGGTAGGCGCTCAACCCTCTCCTCCTCTGCCTTCCTCGACCATCCAGACACCATGGGGATGTTTCCAGGCACCTCTACACCAGTCACTGCAGCCCTGTTCTCTTCCTGGGCTCTGAGAGTCCACTCTGGGCTCTGCAGAGTTATCCTGCAGAGCTCTTATGGGGTCACAGAAATGGGGCCTGTCTCAGGGGGTAGAATCCTCAGCTTTGTAGCACCTCCCATGGTCTCTCTTTACCTGGGTCACCCTCTCTTGCTCCAGCCTCTCTGCCATCCAGACTGGTAACCAGGGCTCTTCCCCTGCATGCTTGACCTGTCACCACCTTCTGGCTCCATGTCTCTACTCCTCCCACCCATCCTCGCTTGTCCCTGCTCTACTTGGACATCTCCCACCTCCACCTGGACCCTGACAGGCTTCCATCTTTCCTGCATGAATCCACCTACCAACCTCAAAAGTGATCTCCCTAAATCACAGAGCCGCTCACAGCGTCCATGTCTAAGATCTGAAGTTGGTGACTTTTGCCTACAGAAGAAAACCCACACCATTGATTTGGACTCACTCATGACTGTTCCAAACTGCATGCCGAGCTGTTCTCCTACACGAGTCCTCCTCAGGGCACGGGCTCCCAGCTGGCCAAGCCCTGGGACCTGAGATGCAGATCCCCTGCCCCTGCCCTCTTCGCTCATTCATCCTTTGCTGAGGCCTCAGCCAGCAGCCCCCGAGCTAGAAACTAGTTTCCCCTGCATGTGCTCCCATGTCATACTGCTTCCACCACTCTCTAATGACTGTTGAAATCTGTCTCTTACCGAAGTTGATTGTTGGCCTCCCTCATGATTCTGAAAGTTGTGGAGTGCTGTCCCCAAGGATGCTGTACATTTCTTGAGTCCCAGGTGGTGGTTAAGGGGCCAGGCCCTGGAAAAGGACACTGGGGCCTGAAACCTGAGGCCAGCACTATGAGCTCTGGGTTGCTGGGAGGTGACTCACTCGCTCTCACTTCCCTGCCCTGATGGTGCACAGTGAGGCTCATAACTGACCTTCTGTCATCAGAGTCTCCTGAGGACTGAATAGCATCACATATGCCAAGTGCTTAGCACAGAGCCTGGTCTACAACACAGGCTCATAAGTGTGAGCTTTGATTCTTCAGTATTATTATTATTTGGTTTTGTACCTGGACTGGGCTTCCCAGGTGGCTCTAGTGGTAAAGAATCCGCCTACCAATGCAAGAGATGTAAGAGACTCAGGTTTGATCTCTTCAATTCGGGTTGGGAAGATTTCCTGAAGGAGGGCGTAGCAACCCACTGCAGTATTCTTGACTGGGAAATCGTGTGGACAGAGGAGCCCGGTGGGCTATAATGCATGGAAGCGCAAAGAGTCAGACACGACTGAAGCAGCCTAGCACACATGCACCTGTAGTGGTGGAAAACACACATGATTTTTTTAACAAGTTGAATTCTTCCAAGAAAGCATTCTTAAAACCTGGGTCTTAAATATTGCTGCAGAGAATTCTAAAAATATAAACAAAAAATAAATCCTACTCAAAAGTGATTTTTTAAAAGCCACAAGTCCCAATCTCCACCAAAATAAAGAGAGGCATCTGTTCCTCCATTGAGAAACAGAATTTTTTAAAACCCACAGACTCTTGTTTTATTAACAGAACAGAGATAAGACATGACTCCGTGTCACATGCAGACTATCTGGGAACAGTGTGGGGTTAGAACATTTCTGCTAGTTCTTGGTCAATTGACTGCTCACCTATCTATCACTGATGCTCAAAACCCAAAATGGAAAAACAGGCTAGAAACGAGAGACCAAGCCCTTCGGTGCTGTGGGCCTGAGGCCAGCTTGGAGAAGTGGGTCAGCTCCCTTCTTGTCCCTGACAATCAGCGTCTGTCTTCCAGCCGAGTGAAATGGAGTTGGATAAAGGGGACAGCCACCCCGCGTGGCGAAGTGGCCCAGGTGGAGTCGTGATCACTCACAGTGGGCATCTTAGTCCGCAGGCTCAGAACTGCCTGGTGACTCCCAGGCTGCACTCAGCCATGAAGGACAGCGGCAGTTCACAGACACGCAAGTGGCTTTCCTGACAATCCTGCTTCCCTGGAAGATGCTCAGCTTAGGAGATTCAGATTTCATCTCCCCAGATCAGGCAGCAAAACTACTCAGAGAAACGTGGCATCACATTTCAACTCCTTAAAAAATGTCACAGGGCTCCAGACATAGGGTACTCGCAAACCTGTGGCTGGCAGCTGGGTAGGTGCTGACTAACTTGGAGTTGCGCAGGGATTCTGTGACCAGTCCCCAAGAGAAAGTAGGAAAGAGACGAAGCAAGGGCTGGTGGTTTGTGGGCTGTGTCCTGGACCAGCTCTGTCTCAAGCTCTAGCATCCACTGATCAACCACGGAAATGAGAATCCACCCCTCTACAAATGTGAGGAAGGAGGAGGCGATTAGACGACTAAGTTGTCTTCCTGTAAACTGTGAACAAAATAAGTCCCTAGTTCTCAGATAAGTAGAAGAGAATGTAACAATCTCTCTTATTCCAAAAAGCACAAAATCTAGAAAGTTATAATGGCGGTGCTCAGTCGTGTCCAACTCTTTGTGACCCCATGGACTGTAGCCCAGCAAGCTCCTCTGTCCATGGGATTTCCCAGGCAAGAATACTGGAGTGGGTTGCCACTCCCTTCTCCAGGGGATCTTCCTGACCCAGGGTTAATGGCAGAGCCAAGCATAACTATGCAGGGCCCTGACCCCTGATCCAATACTCACCTATCACTTTTATACCAGGTGCCTTTGGCTCACCCAGCACACACTGCCTCTTTCCTTCAGTCACAAGAGGTTGTATGACACCAAGGAAACCGAAACGTTTTAAGCCCTCAAAAGACTCATTTATATAAAGATATGAAACAATTGAGACAGAGTCATCAGGTTCCTTCTTGTCGTCAGCCTGATTTGAATCAGAGACTCTTGGCTCAAGAAGAGACAACCATGTAGAGTTCAGGATGTGAGAAGACTTGGGGAATGCCCCCACACCCGCTTCCCACCCCTGCCGTGCACTCACTGTTCCTGAAGAGCCTGATGGAAGGTGTAGAAGTCAAATGATTTTCTGCCATTCTGATGAGCAACTGAGGAAGAATGACTTGTCCTTTAAGGTTCCCTAGGAGGCAAAGAAGAAGTTTCTGAGACTGTCCAAAGTGGCTTTGATGAGAAGATAATTAATGTCACCAGCAGAACCACCTTCACATTTGAGTCAGATGACAAAATCTTTGACAGTGATGGTCAATCCAGAGATGGAAATCAGAAGACAAACTAAACCAGATTCACCCTGGGTAATTCTATCAACACCTCTTGCTCCTTTCGTTAGTAGTATTTGGTCCAAAGTCACATGTATATAAGCATATATAAGTGACGCGAAGTTGCTCAGTCGTATCCAACCCTTTGTGACCCCATGGACTGTAGCTTACCACGTTCCTCCATCCATGGGATTTTCCAGGCAAGAGTATTGGAGTGGGTCGCCATTTCCTTCTCCAGAGGATATTCCCAACCCAGGGATTGAACCTGGGTCTCCCACATTGTAGGCAGACGCTTTACCATCTGAGCCACCAGGGAAGTCAAGCATATATAAAATCATATGTATATACATACACATGTATATAATCATATATATGGCAGCATTTTACAGATTTTTTTTTACGTAAGACAAGACAAGGATGAAAAAGTCAGATGCTATATTGATCCTAGGACAATAACGTATCTTCACTTCTTCTTGACAATCTTCCCCTAAAGTTTCTTTCCCTTATTATTTCCTTTTGTGATGGCAGCAGAACAGCACCCTTTAAATGTCCTTTAATAGAAACAACTTTTTAAAAACTCTGTTCAGATCCTTCAAAACTCAGTCTGATTTCTATCAATTTGCATAATCACCAGAGCAGCGTGCTCTGTTAAACAAGTGACATCTGTGTATCCCAGACCCACGGTTTCTGCTTCTCCCATCAGTCTCAGTGACCCTTCTCTCCTTCCTCTACCAGCT
Organism: Bos grunniens; assembly: GCF_055505025.1. Classification (NCBI taxonomy): domain Eukaryota; kingdom Metazoa; phylum Chordata; class Mammalia; order Artiodactyla; family Bovidae; genus Bos; species Bos grunniens. The sequence goes on along the minus strand of NC_141178.1, from coordinate 59,510,469 downwards.
ATGTTTTGTATGAAAAGATAATAGTGACAAACTAATACAGAATGAGAATATAAGGCTGCATTTTAGGTGAAAATATTACTTTGCTGCTAATTAGTAATGGTTGTATGCATTGCTGATGAACACAAGCTAATTCCCTATGTACTTTCAAATGATTACTCATCTCTACATACACAGTGGCTTTCTGAAAGTAGAAATAGAGATTATGCCTTGATTTATGATTGCATGTTACAGTTTCCCTACATCATAAAGAAATAATGATACCACGTCATTTACTCAAGTCTTAATTGTTTTTTCTACAGTAGAAAGAGAAACCTCAGCAGAGATCATCCTTGAAAGCCAGCTATTAATATATTAAGATGTGTGAAGAATCAGGAAATGATTAGCAGGTCAAATGGAAGCCTTGTCTAACATCCAGTTACCCAGCTGGTCCTTAAAGGCAGGACCATTTTCCATATACTTGCTAATCAGATATTCATTCAGCATTTGCTGTGTGTGATGCTCATTTCTGCGGCCCAGAAGAATTCGAAACTCAGTAGCAGTGAGTTTCTATTCTCCAGAAATTTATAGACAAACAGGAGAAAATGACACATACTTATAATAAAGATTTTAAAAGGTAATTGTCATAAGTGAATGTGTTAGTATTTTATCACAAAGGACAAGAGGCAGAAAACACAACTGGAGTTTAGTAGAACAAAAACTTTTGCATCTTTTGTTTTATATTATTTATTTATTGTTGCTCCATAAATTATCCCAAAACTCAGAGGCTTAAAACAACAAAAGCTTGTTATCTTATAGTTAACTACTCTACAGGAATCTGGGTGTGGCTGAGCTCAGTTCCTGGGTCTCAAGGTCTCTCCTGAGCTTACAGTCAGATGTCACTCTCCTGAGCTTACAGTCAGATGAAGTTTCAGCTGAGGTGAGGTGGGGAGGGAGTCTCTGTTTCCAGGCTCACTGATGTGGTTGTTGCCTAGCCTCAGTCCCTGCCCCCTGGGCCTCTCTGTGGTGCTGCCACATGATATGACAACTAGCTTTCACTGTGACACATGGTCTGAGAAACAGCACCCAAGATGGTAGCCACAGCTTTTCAATAACCTAATCTCCATGTGAAGTATCCTATTCACTAAGTCCAGCCCACCTCCAAGGATAGCACATTACACAAGCATATGAAGGTGATGACCATTGGGACCATCTCAGAGGCTGCCAGCCACAAATGCTCTTATTTCCTATTAAATATTGTTGTGTCTGGAGTTACCCAGTCAATTTTCAAAACCCATCTTGAATCAGAAGTCTAATAAGAATGTTGGAAGAGGACAAACCTTCTGTGTGTCTTACTGCCTTTTCTATATGTTATTAAGAAATCATAAGATTTGTTTCTTCCAGCCATCTTGAGGTAGGTGCTGGAAAGTAATGTGGTGTTTAAGTGCCCCCAAGACAGGGAGCCAAGGTGTGCAGGAGAACTTTACCCATCTCTTCTCCTTGTTTCTTGTTCAGAATGTTTTGTCCTGTCAAAACACACAGAGTGAATCTTGCATAGCTAAGAATAGTCTGTGATCACACAGAAAAAGAACTGAAATCTTAAAGACAGATTAACAAAGAAATACAAGAAGACCATGTGTACTGCCTTTTCAAAGTCACGATTTTATCTCAGATTACTCAGATCAGGAACAAGGGGAGTTCTACCCTTTCTGATTTCCCTGTTACATTTGTGTGAATGTGGAGGGCAGGGGATGGGGAGGGCCAGGCCTGCACATGATGCAGGGGGAAGGAGTTAGAAAAAAGGATATATTAACAGGTCAGAAAATGCACGGTTGTACAAAGTCATGAATATGTCAGAAATTAAATGCGTGACATCTAGGTTATCTGCATGTAATGTGAGAAAAGAAATAGATTCTTAGCCCTTGCTTTGGATTCAGCAAGCATTATATTATATTGAGTTCCTGTTACAGGTCAGGTACTGAATCCAGGGATGAAGCAGAAGGAAAAAAATCTGAATATACATCAACAATTTATTGCTATAGAAAACCAATATCCTCTTTTGTGTTTGGAAACCATCAGACTCCTTTGAATTCTCCAATTACAGAAGAATTCCTGGTCCACTACATTTTAATTTTCCAATTTTCAAACAATTAGAGCCTCATTAGAAAACTTTTGTAAGGACAGAGTGATAATGAAGAGATAATACAGATTATGGAGTCAGAAAGACCTAGGTTTAACATTGGCCTTTCAAGTTATAAACTGACCTCAGACATAGACTTCAATGCATAGAGTTGTAACACTTAACTAATGTGACTCTTGAAAATCCTGTAGAGCTCGACTTGGAATACAGTAGCTCTGCAGTAAGTAGAAGTCAAAATTATTACAATAATAATCACATATAAAGAGAATTATAACCTGGTGGCTTAGAGTGATGTGGAAACAGAGCTAATATAATAGGAAAACCTTGATATTGTCTGAGAAGCAAGCACAGCACAAGCAATATGAGGTCATGATTCCATTCCCGCCATTATTTTAAAATTTGTAATTAAAGGTCTGGCTGGAACTCTGCAGGTAAAAGGAACATGGGGAACTAGGAGAGCTCTCTGGAGGCGTCCCCTGCAAGTGATTAAAGGGCTGGAGAACTGGGTCAATGAGAACAGCCCAAAAGAAATACAGCTACATCTGTTGCATGCTAAGTCACCTCAGTCATATCTGACTCTTTGTGACCCCATGGACTATAGCCTGCCAGGCTCCTCAGTCCATGGGATTCTCCAGGCAAGAATACTGGAGTGGGTTGCCATGCCATCCTCCAGGGGATCTTCTCAACCCAGGGATCAAATAGAGCCAAAGAATATGGAAAAGAAAAGCTGTGAAGGACTCTAAAGATGTAGAAAGGATGGGTTCTTACTCACTTCCTTTAGACTAAGTATACAAGAAGCTTCTGAATTAACATCAGCTTCTTTCAAAGACATTTTGGTTGTAGGTTTGAATTACATGCTATTAATAATTCCATGACCTGCATGGACCATAGCTTCACAGCTTTCATTGCTGGAATCAACTGCAGAGCACTCAAGGATACTACTGGAAATGACCTGACTGAGATCAATTTTGAAGATAGAAAGTCATTAACAGTAATATGCTGGAAGTGACTTGGGTCAGATCATACAGGGCAGCAGTAGGACCTGGTTTCTTCCTCTGGCTCATAATCAAGACTGGAGGACTGTGAACAGAGGGTAACAGGAGAGGCTGTCGTCATGGGAGCAGCCAGGTCAGAGCAACCACCTTGCTTCCATCAACTGCTTTTAGCCATATTGTATCTGACATGATGCTCACCATCCAATTGTTGCTGTTGTTCTTCAGTTGCTAAGTCACGTCTAACTTTTTGTGACCCCATGGACTGCAGCCTGCCAGGCTCCTCTATCTTTCACCATCTCCCAATCTGCTCAAATTCATGTCCACTGAGTAGGTGATGCTATCTAACCATCTCATCCTCTGTCATCCCGTTCTTCTTTTGCCTTCAGTCTTTCCCAGCATCAGGGTCTTTTCCAATGAGTCGGCTCTTCAAATCTGGTGGCCAAAGTATTGGAGCTTCAGCTTCAGCAACAGTCCTTCTCCTGTAAGACTCATAAAATCACTGTTTTAGACCTATGGGCAGGGTGCGAAGTTGGACGGCATAATCATTAATACAGCCAGCTTTTGCAGGGCTAATAGGAGAAAGAACATGGACTGACCATGTCATATGCACCATCTCACTTCATTCTCACAGTAATTCTGTATATTGGCAGTATCATTATGCACATTTACAGGCAAGAAAACAGAAGCACAGAAAATTCAAGAAGCTTTCCTGGGTCTGCTTCTAATAGCTGCAGAGCTACATCCATGGCATCTGATAAGGTAAATAGGAACCCAGCTGATACCAGCAGCTGAGTACATCATAAGCACTGGGGATTGTTTCAACCACATGTCAATATCCCAAAGAGAATAAATAACCACAGAGGGGGGAAAAAATCTCCTTATGTGTAACTCAGTTTTCAGGACTTTTGGCTCTTTTATTACCACTAAATCCCCTGAATCTGGCCCAGATCGGGCATGAAGTGAGTGAGCACTTATTGATGGAATGCGGTCTCATGGATGAGACGTCACCACTTCCTGATCCTCGGCATCACCCTCGATCATTTCAGCTCAAGTCACCAACAGCAGAGAGCTTGATGTGGCAGACCACAAACACTGTTATCCTCCCCATGGCCCTTGCATAGAGTTTTAGATTTTAATTAGCTGTGAAGGTTTTAAAAGTGGAATATTTTACACAAATTTCTAGATTTCTTCATTCTTACTCTGCTCCTCTCTGGTCTCCATGTGTTGGTGGCCTCCTCTTAGTCACCCTTGCCAGAAATTGGGGTGTCCACAACTTCCTCCTCTCATCTTACCACGTTCACTGGGACCAGATGACTAGTTCTTAAATATTTCTCACGCCCATTTCTCTCCTCCATCCAGTCTGCCACGTCCTAGTTTGAGCTTCATAGCTCTTAACTGTTCCTCTGTAACAGCTGTTCTCCTGTCCAAGGCTTCTCCAAGGCCACCCAGCACAGAAACATCAGTGATCAAGCTAAAAAGTAAATGTAATTAAGTAACCCCAGCTCTTAACACTCATACCTGACCTACCTTTCCCCTTCGAGCCAGCGGAGAGGCCCTCAGTGTTCAGGGCCCTCCACCCCGACCCTATCTCCAGAGTGAATCTCCACCCCATTTTTCTTCCCTCTTGGTTCTTCAGCAACACCAAATGGCTTCAAGTTCCCTGGATAACCAAGAGGTGAATGGCTAGAGTGATTACTGGAAGAATGGGAACATAAATAGGTACAGACATTTGTAAGTAAGAGGATTTTTTAAAGTTGAGGTATAGAGGATTTTTTTTAAGTTGAGGTATAGATGATTTACAATGATTCAGGTATACAGCAAAGAGATTCATATACTTCAGTTATACATATATATGCATATATGGGCTTCCGTGGTGGCTCAGATGGTAAAGAATCTGTTTGCAATGCAGAAGACTTCGTTTGATCCCTCGGTTGGGAAGATCCCCTGGAGGAGGAAATGGCAACCCACCCTACTATTCTCACCTGGGAAACCCCATGGACAGAGGAGGGCTACAGTCCATTGGGTTGCAAAGAGTCGGACATGACTGAGCGACAAACAAATTTTTATACATAAAATGTATACATAAATGTATTCCTTTTCAGATTGTTTTCCATTATATGTCATCACAAGAAACTGAGTAGAGTTCCCTGCGCTATCCAGCAGGTCCTTGTTGTCTATCTATTTCATCTATAGTAGTATGTATCTGTTCATCCCATATTCCTAATTTATCTCTCTCCCATTTCCCATTTGGTGACCATAAGTTTGTTTTCTATGCCTGTGAGTCTATTTTTGTTTTGTACATAAGTTCACTTGTACCATATTTTTTAGATTCTCTTTACAAGTGCTATCATATGATATTTGTCTTTCTCTGACTTCTTTCACTTAATATGATAATCTCTAGTTCATCCATGTTGCTGCAAATGGCATTATTTCATTCTTTTTTATGGCTGAGTAAAGAGGTTTGATTTTCAACATAAAAATGGAAGTCTACCATTCAGTCAAAAAGAACTTGATTTTTTAAGGTTTAATATGGACAACTTGGAGAGTTTCTTTTACTTCTGTAAAGATAACTCAATTGCTTTTCCTGGCTAATTTCTTCGCAATATTTAAGATTTTACCCATGCAACTTTTCCCAGAAACCTTTCCTAAAACTCATAGCATCCCTCACCCCCATCTCTCTCTCTCTCTCTTCCTATCTCTCTCTCAAACACATAGTCACAATACACAGGCTAGATTCGGTACCCTTCATGTCTGTTCCCCTGAGGATCTATACATACATTTACTATGGAACTTAATGTCATATTTTAATTATCTTTCTGCATTTATATCTCCCTATCCATGCTTACGGAGAAGGCAATGGCACCCCACTCCAGTACTCTTGCCTGGAAAATCCCATGGATGGAGGAACCTGGTGGGCTGCAGTCCATGGGGTCGCTAAGAGTCGGACACAACTGAGAGACTTCACTTTCACTTTTCACTTTCATGCATTGGAGAAGGAAATGGCAACCCACTCCAGTGTTCTTGCGTGGAGAATCCCAGGGATGGGGGAGCCTGATGGGCTGCTGTCCATGGGGTTGCACAGAGTTAGACACGACTGAAGCGACTTAGCAGCAACAGCAGCAGCATACATGCTTAAAGGCAAAGATTGTGTATTTTTCTTCTTTGATCCCCAGAACCATACACAAAGTGGTTGAAAACTCCTAAATGAATGAATGAATGAGCAAACCAATGATGATGCCAGAAAATGTAAATATGTATCAGATACTAAAAGGCTATTTATGATAAACTGAGCTGAAAGCAACTCAAACTCAAACTACCAGTTTGAAATCCAATGACATTTGTAACCACCTCCACCATCAGCCCAAACTGTGCTACTAAGTTAAGCATTTACATACATTTTCTCTGTGTCCACATGTCTTTAGGCAAAGGAATAGTGTCCTCTATCAAAGAGAGAAATTTATTTTTTGAATATTGACTGTTTTTCTACAAATTCATAAATGATGTAATAATATTTTGTACCAGTGCCAACAGACACTATTCACAGCCAATTATTTATCAGAATTTCCAGGTAGTAAAAGCAAGTTAGGTCAGCACATCATATAAAATATTTTGTGTTTTAGATTATTACTGTAAACTTTATTTTGCATTCACATGAACATATATTTAGGGAATAGCAGCATTATTGAATTTCATCTTTCAGCAGTTATCTCAAAACAGTTATAAACAATGTTCCATCATGTATAGAATAGACATTCAATAAGTGGAAGCTGTTGTTGCTTAGTTGCTAAGTCATGTCTAACTCTTTGCAACACCATGAACTGGTGTGATCACTCACCTGGAGCCAGACATCCTGGAATGTGAAGTCACGTGGGAAGCATCACTACAAATAAAGCTAATGGAGATGATGGAATTCCAGCTGAGCTATTTCAAATCCTAAAAGATGATGCTGTGAAAGTGCTGCACTCAATATGCCAGCAAATTTGGAAAACACAGCAGTGGCCACAGGACTGGAAAAGGTCAGTTTTCATTCCAATCCCAAAGAAAGGCTTTGCCAAAAAATGTTCAAACTACAGTACAATTGCACTCATCTCACATGCTAGCAAAGTAATGCTCAAAATTCTCCAAGTCAGGCTTCAACTGTACATGAACCATGAACTTCAAATGTTCAAGCTGTATTCAGAAAAGGCAGAGGAACCAGAGATCAAATTGCCAACATCCCTTGGATCATTGAAAAAGCAAGAGAGTTCCAGAAAAACATCTACTTCTGCTTTACTGACTGCCAAAGCCTTTGACTGTGTGGATCAGAACAAACTGTGGAAAATTCTTCAAGAGATGAGAATACCAGACCTGGCCTGCCTCCTGAGAAATATGTATGAAGGTCAAGAAGCAACAGTTAGAATGAGACATGGAACAACAGATTGGTTCCAAATCAGGAAAGGAGTACGTCAACGTTGTATATTGTCACCCTGCTTATTAAACCTATATGCAGAGTAAATCATGAGAAATGTTGGGCATGATGAAGCACAGTTGCAATCAAGATTGCTGGAGAAATATCAATAACCTCAGATATGCAGATGACACCTCCCTTATGGCAGAAAGCGAAGAAGAACTAAAGAGCCTCTTGATGAAAGTGAAAGAGAAGAGTGAAAAAGTTGGCTTAAAACTCAACATTCAGAAAACTAAGATCTTGGCATCTGGTTCCATCACTTCATGGCACATAGATGGGGAAACAATGGAAATAGTGAGACTTTACTTTCTTGGGCTCCAAAATCACTGCAGATGGTGACTGTAGCCATGAAATTAAAAGATTCTCGCTCCTTGGAAGAAAAGCTATTACCAACCTAGACAGCATATTAAAAAACAGAGACATTACTTTTCCCACAAGGATCCATCTAATCAAAGCTATGGTTTTTCCAGTAGTCAAATATGGATGTGAGAGTTGGACATAAAGAAAGGCGAGCACCGAAGAACTGATGCCTTTGAACTGTGATTTTGGAGAAGATTCTTGAAGGCCCTTGAACTGCAAGGAGATCCAACCAGTCAATTCTAAAGGAAATCAGTCCCAAATTTTCATTGGAAGGACTAATGCCAAAGCTGAAGCTCCAATACTTTGGCCACCTGATGCGAAGAACTGACTCAATGGAAAAGACCCTGATGCTGGGAAAGTTTGAAGGTGGGAGGAGAAGGGGCCGACAGAGGATGAGATGGTTGGATGGCATCACCAACTTGATGGACATGAGTTTAAACAAGCTTCAAGAGTCAGTGATGGACAGGAAAGCCTGGTGTGCTTCGGTCCATGGGGTCACAAAAAGTCAGACATGACTGAGTGCCTGAACTGAACTGTAGCCCACCAGGCTCCTCTGTCCATGGGATTCCCCAGGCAAGAGTACTGGAATGGATTGCCATGCCCTCCTCCAGGGGATCTTCCTAAGCCAGAGATCAAACACGCCTTTCGTGTCTTCTACATTGGTAGGCGGGTTCTTTATCACTACCACCACCTGGGAAGTCCTTAAAGAACTAATTATGTAAATCTGAAATGACCCAGCAATTGCACATCCAGGTATTCATCCTAGAGAAAGGAAAAATCACATTCATATAAAAAGCTATAAAAAAGTGTTCACAGTAGCTTTATTCATAATACTTAGACACTGGAAACAACTCAGGTTTCTTCCAACCTGTGAATGGCTAAATAAATGTATGTTTCCATTTATATAACACGCTTGAAATAACAAGATGGTACTAGTGAAGGACAGGGTGAAGGAGGGGACAGAGACAGAGGGAAGTGGGCATAACTCTAAAAGGGAAACTCAAGAGGACCCAATGTTGATGGGCTTGTTCTGCATCTTCATGGTGTCAACACCTTAGCTGTGATTTTGTGCTTAAATTGATGTTACCATTGGGGGAAATCAGTGTAAAGTTTCCATGGGATCTTTGTGTGTTATCTCTTCCAACTGCATATCAACTTAAAATTATCTCAAAATGAGAAGAAGGCATAGAAATGTTTGATGAAGGAGTAAGTCAAAGGCAGTGGAAGTGACTGGACCTTGATTAAGTGGAGAAGCAATTAGGGTTGTTCACACTGAAGTTTTGTCTTCCTGCAATAAAGCAAAGTTTATCAGAAGAGAGAAAGGATATCTAAGTATCTCTGTTTGCTTTATCTAGAGAGAGAAGCCTTTTCATGATTTTAAGTGACAGAATTTCTTTAATCCTGAAACATCATTAGCAGGGTAATGCTATGTATAGATTGAATGTGAATTCACTTCAAGTTAAAAGGAATTCGAATCAAAGTTCAAAATACTCTTAAATTCCAGTATTTAATGATATCATTTAGCTATAACTAAAGATCAATTACCTTGGCCTGCTGAGATTTCAGGTATGTAGGCTCTTTATAGCTTGAGAACACCTCCAGTTGCTCTTATTATTTTGAGCATAAAGTATGCGTGTCTACATCATAAAAGTGAATTCTTTGTTGGTGTTTATCAAAAGCCTCTGATCTATACGTAATGTTTGCAGATCCTTAACCCTATGAATAAATAATTTCAAGCACTGTTACTACATACAGCTAATCTGAAATTGTATATTTCAGTTCCTGACATCAACACTTTTTGTACTAAATTTTCTTCATCGTCATATGTTCACGTGCTTAGTCACTTCATTCCTATCCAACACTTCACGACTCTATGGACTCTAGCCCACCAGGCTCCTCTGTCCGTGGAATTCTCCAGGCAAGCATACTGGAGCGGGTTGCCATTTCCTCCTCCAGGCGATCTTCCCAACCTAGGGACCAAACCCACGTCTCTTGAGTCTTCTGCATTGGCTGGTGGATTCTTTACCACAGAGCCATCGGGGAAGCACTCAGCATCCTATACTTCCTTCTATATCTTTTCCTTAAGTGTCTTCTTGGAAAAGCTGATGAACTACTCAAGGAAAATTCATTCTTATCAGATAAGTAGTTCAGTTCAACTCAACTATGCTGAGATCTGATTCTTTCTTGGTGGATGGGGACGATTAATCCAATCATGCCCACATAATACTATGGATTGTAGCATTTGATTTCAAATGCCATCTCCTGTGGTTTTAATTCTGTGTATTATCCAGGAAGAGGCTCCCTGCAATCTGAACATGGACATGAGTGTGGTGGGTGCTGGGGGCAGGGTTGTCTTTGCAAAGTGTAGTAATCATGAGCTTGAGCTTTGGAGCCTGCCTAAGTGCTTGAACAGTATCCACCATCTCTTTGCCGTGTGACTCAGGGTAACTAGTCTAACTTCTCTGAACCACAGTTTCTTCATTCGTAAAATCATGATAATCATAGTACCTACTTCCTAGGAGGTTGGTGAAAATTACACATTTGTAAACATTTTAAAGCAGCACTTGCAAAAAGAAAGCAACGTAAGTGCATTTTCTTTCGTCCTTGATCTGTTGTAAATGACCTACTCCTTGTATCGTCCTGGTACCCAGTCTGGCTTTTTCTCCAATTAGAAAAGGGCAAGGACTTCCCTGGTGGTCCAGGGTTAAAAACCCTACTTGCAATGCAGGGGACATAGGTTCAGTCTTTGATCAGGGAACTAAGATCTCACATACCTTGGCATTCCACATGGCACAACTAAGACCCAACACAGCTGAATAAATAAATAAAATAAATATACTTTTAAAAAGACAGACAACGGTGGCAGAAGTTAGGGGCGGGGAATGGAAGCTACACTGGTCTTAGCAGTAATTTTTGAGTAAACTAATTGACAGGTCATTTGATACATATATATATTTATATAGTTTATAGACATGAAAATATTTGTGGGAAATCTGAAGTTCTCAGAAAATGTCACATATCAGAGAAAGTATGTTACTTTCATCTTTATTATTACTCTTTCTTCTGGAAAGCCTTCTTATCTAACTGCCACCCTTGACCTTATTTTTATCAGCTTTTCCGTGAAAAGTCCATACTTGGCTCACTTAGGTCTAAGCTCCTTCTCTCCTTGACTTAATCTCCCTCTTATCATCAGACAAGGGCAAAGAAAAGGAAGATCAGGGGACCTGTTTCAGTCTGGGTCATCCCGTGGTTTTCCCAATGGCCCCTCTCAGCTGGCATCCACTCCTCACCTGCCTGGTTGCCATTCAACCACTGATCCCCCCCAGCCCTCTGTGTCCAGTCTTCAAGGAGACAAACTGGCTCTTAAAGAAGCATTGCTTTTCAGTTTACTTAAAATATTCACAGTTTAAATTTAAAATACAGATATATTTTTGTAAGTATATATGGCACTTTTCTTGCAGTAGTGAAAGTGTCAGCCGTGCAGTTGTGTCTGATTCTTTGTGACACCATGGGCTGTAGCCTGCCAGGCCCCTATGTCTGTGGAATTCTCCAGGCAAGCACACTGGAGGGGGTTACCATTACCTACTTCAGGAGATCTTCCTAACCTTGGGATTGAACCCAGGTCTCCTGCATTGTGTGCAGATTCTTTACCATCTAAGCCACCAAAGAATTATTTTTTTCTATTCAAAATATTGAGACAAAGCTATATCACAGAGGAAAAGACCTAAATAATTATAAATGCAATTGGCTTATTTTCTTAAAAAAAGTTCACAAACTTTGCCTTGGTATTATAACATCATGGAGGGAATTTTTTTCATTAATGTCATAGACAACGATGAATCTGTCTGCCCTCTGATGGAGAAAGATAAGAGGCTTATGGAAGCTTCCTGATGGGAGAGACTGACTGAGGGGGAAACTCACATGGACCACAGCCTTGTCTAACTCAATGAAACTATAAGCCATGCCGTGTAGGGCCACCCAAGACAGATGGGTCATGGTGAACTTTTCTGACAAAATGTGGTATACTGGAGAATGGAATTGCAAACCACTTCAGTGTTCTTGCCTTGAGAACCCCATGAATAGTATGAAAAGGCAAAAAGATATGATACTGAAAGATTAACTCCATAGGTCTGTAGGTGCCCAATATGCTACTGGAGATCAGTGGAGAGATAACTCCAGAAAGAATGAAGAGATGGATCCAAAGCAAATACAACACCCAGTTGTGGATGTGACTGGTAATAGTAGCAAACTCCGATGCTGTAAACAGCAATATTGCATAGGATCCTGGAATGTTAGGTCCATGAATCAAGGCAAATTGGAAGTGGCCAAACAAGAGATGGCAAGAGTGAACATTGACATTTTAGGAATCAGTGAACTAAAATGGACTAGAAAGGGTGAATTTAACTCAGATGGCCATTACATCTACTACTGTGGGTAAGAATCCATTAGAAGAAATGGAGTAGCCATCATAGTCAACAAAAGAGTCCAAAATGTGGTAACTGGTTGCAATCTCAAAAATGACAGAATGATCTCTGCTCATTTCCAAGGCAAACTATTCAATATCACAGTAATCCAAGTCTATGCCCTGACCAGTAATGCTGAAGAAGCTGAAGTGGAACAGTTCTCTGAAGACCTACAAGACCTTCTAGAACTAACACCCAAAATAGATATCCTTTTTATTATAGGGTACTGGAATGCAAAAGTAGGAAGTCAATAAATACCTGGAGTAACAGGCAAATTTAGCCTTGGAGTACAGAATGAAGGAGGGCAAAGACTAATAGAGTTGTACCAAGAGAATGCACTGGTCACATCAAACACCCTCTTCAAACAGTACAAGAGAAGACTTTACACCTGGACATCACCAGATGGTGAACACTGAAATCAGATTAATTAGATTCTTTGCAGCCAAAGATGGAGAAGCTCTATACAGTCAGCAAAAACAAGACTGGGATCTTACTGTGGCTCAGATCATGAACTCCTTATTGCCAAATTCAGACTTAAGTTGAAGAAAGTAGGGAAAATCACTAGACCATTCAGGTATGACCTAAATCAAATCCCTTATGACTATACAGTAGAAGTGACAAATAGAGTCAAGGGATTAGATCTGATAGACAGAGTACCTGAAGAACAATGGATGGAGGTTCATGACATTATACAGGAGGCAGTGATCAAGACCATCCCCAAGAAAAAGAAATGCAAAAAGGCAAAATGGTTGTCTGAGGAAGCCTTACAAATAGCTATGAAAAGAGGAGAAGTGAAAGGCAAAGGAGAAAAGGAAAGACACACCCATTTGAATGCAGAGTTCCAAAGAATCGCATGAAGAGTTAAGAAAGCCTTCCTCAGTGATCAATGCAAAAAAATAGAGGAAAGCAGTAGAATAGGAAACACTAGAGATCTCTTCAAGAAACTTAGAGATGCCAAGGGAACATTTCATACAAAGATGGGCACAATAAAGGACAGAAATGGTATGTACCTAATAGAAGCAGAAGATATTGAGAAGAGGTGGCAAGAATACACAGAAGAACTATACAAGAAAGATCTTCATGACCCAGATAATCATGACAGTATGACACTCACCTAAAGCCAGCCATCCTGGAATGCAAAGTCAAGTGGGCCTTAGGAGGCATCACTACAAACAAAGCTAGTGGAGGTGATGGAATTCCTGTGGAGCTATTTCAAATCCTGAAATATGATGCTTTGAAAGTGTTGCAGTCAAGTGGCAGCAAATTTGGAAAACCAACAGTGGCCACAGGACTGGAAAAGGTTAGTTTTCATTCCAATCCCAAGGAAGGTAATGCCAAAGAATGCTCAAACTACTGCAAAATTACACTCATCTCACATGCTAGCAAAGTAATGCTCAAAATTCTCCAAGTCAGGCTTCAACTGTACATGAACCATGAACTTCCAGATGTTCAAGCTGGATTTAGAAAAGTCAGAGGAATCAGAGATCAAATTGCCAACATCTGCTGGATCATTGAAAAAGCAAGAGAGTTCCAGAAAAACATCTACTTCTGCTTTATTGACTATGCCAAAGCCTTTGGCTGTGTGGATCACAATAAACTGTGGAAAATTCTGAAAGAGATGGGAATACCAGACCACCTGACCTACCTCCTGAGAAATCTGTATGCAGGTGAGGAAGCAACAGTTAGAATTGGACATGGAACAACAGACTGATTCCAAATAGGAAAAGGAGTACGTCAAGGCTGTATATTGTCACCCTGCTTATTTAACTTATATGCAGAGTACATCATGAGAAGTGCTGGGCTGGATGAAGCACAAGCTGGAATCAAGATTGATGAGAGAAATATCAATAACCTCAGATATGCTGATGACACCACACTTACTGCAGAAAGTGAGGAAGAACTAAAGAGCCTCTTGATGAAAGTAAAAGAGGAGAGTGAAAAATTTGGCCTAAAACTCAACATTCAGAAAACGAAGATCATGGCATCTGGTCCCATCACTTCATGGCAAATAGATGGGGAAACACTGGAAACAGGGAGAAACTTTATTTTGGGGGGCTCCAAAATCACTGCAGATGGTGACTGTAGCCATGAAATTAAAAGACGCTTGCTCCTTGGAAGAAAAGTTATGACCAAACTAGACAGCATATTAAAAAGCAGAAAAATAATTTTTCGAACAAAGGTCTGTTTAGTCAAAGCTTTGATTTTTCCAGGAGTCATGTATGGATGTGAGAGTTGGACTATAAAAAAAAAAAAAACTGAGTGCCAAAGAATTGATGCTTTTGAACTGTGTTGTTGGAGAATATTCTTGAGAGGCCATTGGACTGTAAGGAGATTCAATCAGTCCATCCTAAAGGAAATCAGTCTGAATATTCATTGGAAGGACTGATGCTGAAGCTGAAACTCCAATACTTTGGCCATCTGATGTGAAGAACTGACTCATTTGAAAAGACCCTGATGCTGGGAAAGATTGAAGGTGAGAGGAGAAGGGGCCGACAGAGCATGCGATGGTTGGATGGCATCACCGACTTGATGGATATGAGTTTGAGCAAGCTCTGGGAGTTGGTGATGGACAGGGAGGCCTGGCGTGCTGCAGTCCATGGGGTCGCAAAGAGTTGGACACAACTGAGGGACTGAGCTGAACTGAACTTAATAGCAAATCTATACAGAATTCACTAAATGATGGTATTTCAAGGGATCAGGAGTGGCTTGTACCATAACTGTGACTGAACGGCAGCTAACATAGGAACAGACAATAATAGGAAACCCATTCACTAACTCGAGCTTTATTTAGCTTTTTTACTCTTTTTTTCAAGACTACTGATTTGAGTGAAGTTCTCCCTTTTTATGGGTCTGTTGATGATCATTCATAAATGAAGAGAAGTTTCAGTTTCTGTGAGTCCGTATTTCAACCCAGAAAAAAAAGACATTGTCTTCTCTACAAAGGGAAAATATTTCCTTAAATGAAAAAAATCCTATAAATGTTTTTTAAATGAAGAATGGAATGGAGCAAGGGCCTACTTCTTTTTTTCAAGTGTAGTTAATTTATAAAGTATTAATTTCAAGTGTGCAGTAAAGTGATTCAGTTATGTATATGTACATATATATTCTTTTCCATTATGGGTTGCTACAAGATATGGAATAGAGTTCCTTGTGCTCTACAGTAGGGCCTTGTTGGTTCTTTTATATACAGTTGTGTGTATATGTTAATCCCAAACTCCTAATTTATCCCTTTGTCTTTTCCCTTTGGGTAACCATAAGTTTATTTTCTATGTTCGTGAATTCATTTGAATTCTGTTTTGAAAGTTCATTTGTATCATTTTGAGTACTATTTCACTGTATATATGTACCACATCTTTTTTATCCATTCGTCTGTTAATGGACAGTGTCCAGTTCTTTAAATAACTAGCTACCACCAGAGAAAAATCTAACTTTTTCTTTAGTTTACTTACTGTCTTATATATATATATACACACACACTCACCAAGAGGTTGCAGAGAGTTGGACACAACTGAGCAACTGAACAACTAAACAACAACAGCAACATGAAATAACATAATGTGAATTTTAAGACCTTCATTTTGGGTGTTTTTGCTTGATACTAAGTTTTGTCAGGATATATATGGACAAATGGCCTTGAAGCCTGTTTAAGTATTAGTTAACTGGATAAAATCCAATTACAGTATAGGAGCCAGTTTGAAAATAAGATTTTACTCTGCAATTGGTGATATGAAAACTAAAGCTACTTCCCATTAATATGCACAGAATATTCAGTCCTAAGACTTTATTTTAATCATTATTATTCATCATACAAAGTTTGCAAACGGTCCCCTGTGGATGAGTCGGACTTACGTCTGTAAATCTGTTCATGGTAATGGGATTTCCACCCACTCAATGTGGTGAAGGTAAATCCCACTGTGCTTCGACTTGACTGCTTTTTTATTTGTTCAATGGAAAGACAGTTGAATTCAGAAAGTCTTCACAGAGTTACACTGTGCTTGCCTATTTAAGCCCCAGGGCTGTCCCTTGCCTGGCTTTTAAGACTATCTGGGGGCCCAACTGGCCATTTCTTTCCTGACATGAAAAGTGGGGTTAAACCTGATGCCCATCACACAACTTCTCATCCTATGAAAACCCATGTGTTTGCTATATAAACACCTAAGCGTGCGTACAGGTGCTTCTAAGTCTAAAGAATAGTCATGCTTTTGAAAACAGGGCCCCTCACATGCACATAATGGGACCAGAAGTCTTAGCTGCTCAAACAACCAGAGGATGTACCCATTCCAACATCAGCGCCACTTGCTCAGGGTTTTCAGAAGACGCACACATTTTATCTGGGATAAAACATTCAGTCCATTTACAGGGTTAACATATTGGTTCGACACATTAACCAGGATCAGTTTGAAGACCCATTACCTATTGTGTTGATACAAATGAACTTACTTACAAAACAGAAGGAGAATCACAAACTTAGAGAATTAACATATGGTTGCTGGGGATGGAGGGGTGGAGGGGAAGGATGAGGGGGAAGGGATAGTTAGGGAGTTTGGGATGGACATGTACACACTACTGTGTTTAAAATGGATAACCAACAAGGACCTACTGTATAGCACAGGGAAATCTGCTCGATATTATGTGGCAGCCTGGATGGTGAGGGGGGGAGTTGGGGGAGAATAGATACATGTATATGCTTGGCTGAGTCCCTTCACTGTTCACCTCAAACTATCACAGCATTGTTAATCGGCTACACTCCAATTCAAAATAAAAAGTTCAAAAGAAAACAACACCAAAAATATTACCCATTGTGTCAGAGGAGTGGTCTCCTTCCTTAGAATGGAATACAGTGGAGGGAAGGAGACAAGCCGGAAGCTTAGGGCTTCGGGGACCCTGTGAGGCCCCCAGGGAATGAGCAAAGAGCAGCATGAAGCAGCTGCATCTGACTGCAGTGGGAGGAAAGGAACTTACAGGCAAATTTGGTCCATTTCATAGCCATACCGATGGCTAGAGCTAACAGGCATTCTAACTTTTCAATCCACTTAAAATACAATCTTAGAAAACAAGTTAGCTGCCTCTGAAAGGTTCTAGCTGACCCTCAAAGGGTTGCTTGTGCTCTGAGGCAAAAAGACAAATGCTCTGCAAAGGTTTTTGCACACTGAAATGCTTTTCCCTTTGTCCCGTGGAAGGACAGCTTAATTCCAACAAGCTGCCCTCTTACGAATCACCTTTCGGTACAGTATATTTTCTCAGATGTTATGTATTTATCATTGGAAAAGACTCATGCTTGGAAGGATGGCGGGCAGGAGGAGAAGGGGACGACAGAGGATGAGATGGTTGGATGGCATCACGAACTCCATGGACCTGAGTTCTAGCAAACTTCAGGAGATGGTGAAGGACTGGGAAGCCTGGGGTGCTGCAGTCCATGGGGTTGCAGGAGTCGGACACCATTGAGCAACCGAACAACAATGTGTTTATGAAGTACACCACTTTCCTTACTCATGCAAATGCATTATCTATGTCTTTAATATACAAGCTGTTTTACAGATTGGGTTTTAAAAAGAGCCACAGAATATGTTTGATCACAACCATTTTTCTTATTAAGACAAAAGGGCAGGTTCCTGATGCCCACAGAGGCCAAGGCACTTTACTGTGCAGAGTTTCTATTTTCAAGACACGATTTAGCCAGCCGAAATTTAACCCCTGAGAGCCCTTCATTGTCGCAGTCTGTTAGAAAGAGCGTCACTGATGTTACTGCTCTGCTAAGAATAGTCCGCAGATGTGCTTTTAAGTAAAGAGGGATTTAAAAATAAATGTATTTGACAAGTTGCTGATCAGAAGCCTATATTTACCACAACCAAATTAGAATGGTGTTGCATAGAAGTTGAAGTGTATCCTGGAAAATTCCTGAGATGTGTTCGGATTTGACCTCCAAAGTCTTTGTCCATGACTTTGGAAAGCTATCTGGGATTCTCTGGACCACACTATTTCTTATAACTCAAAGAAGACCTTTCTCCTTATGGTCTTTGACCTCTAACTTCCCACATGGCCAAGCCGTTGTCAAGTCCATGTTGTCAGAAATGGCCATTCCTTGGCATAACTCATATTTCTACTACAGCTGCACATGTGGAAAGGAAACTTTTTCTTTTCAAGATATTTCAGCCAAGCTGTGTAGCATGTGGGATCTTAGCCCCCAACCAGGGACTGAACCCATTCCCCCTGCAGTGGAAGCAGAGTCTTAACCACTGGACCACCAGGGAAGTCCCAAAACTGTTGTTTTTTTTCCTAAATTCCAAATAGGTAATTCTGCATAGTTATAACAATGGTTTTCAAATAAGATTAGGTAATAAACTGGGTCTTCCCTGGTGGCTCAGATGGTAAAGAATCCGCCTGCAATGCAGGAGACCCGAATTTGATCACTGGATTGGAAAGATTCTCTGAAGAAGGAAATGGCAACCCATTCCAGTATTCTTGCCTGGAGAATCCCATGAACAGAGAAGCCTGGTGGGCTACAGTCCATGGGGTTGCAAAGAGTTGGACAAGACTGAGTGACTAACATTTTCACTTCCACTAAGTAATAAACTACAGCACTGTTAGAGTTAGACACATATAATGGGTCGAATTCTTTGGTTTTAGATTCCAGCAGCTATTCCAGACCTCTGTAACAGGGAACATTGTTAAAGTACCAGCATGAAGCAGAATGCCTGGGATGACTCAGTATCAGAAAACACCCATGATTCTGGTCCCCACTGACTCTCCTCCTGAGCTTTCTGAACTGCAGGCAAGCGGGCAGTTCATCTTGTAAGTTGTCATTCATAAATTCATAATCACAGAATCTGAAAACTGGCCAAACTGAGTCTCCACTTTTAGGGCTAAACCCTCCGTCTCTTGTGGGCCTTCATCCTGCAGGAGAATAGAAAAGTATGTGCAGACTTAACGAAACAAATAGAAATAACAGACAGTTTGTGATGCTGTCACGTTTAGTTGCAAAACTATTTGTAAAAAACAATTAAGCCAAATAAAGTTCCTCTGTTCTGAACCACAGAAAAAGAGGGAGAGAGAAATGGTTCAGACCCACGCTTCTGTGATGGCACATGACTTCTCTTCTCTGAGCTCCACTTCCCCCTGCAAAG
Organism: Bos grunniens; assembly: GCF_055505025.1. Classification (NCBI taxonomy): domain Eukaryota; kingdom Metazoa; phylum Chordata; class Mammalia; order Artiodactyla; family Bovidae; genus Bos; species Bos grunniens. Next base: position 59,490,964 of record NC_141178.1, on the reverse strand, counting down.
TAAAGCTGTTGGACTTGACGGTCTTCAAGGGCCTTTCAAGGTCCAGGAGCTGATGGATGCAGACACCATGGTCCCACCGTAGTGCACCTGAGACCAGGGTATGTGCCCCATAGAGAGCTCTCAAATACACAGAGGCTCTCATTACTTTCACTGCTTTCTGCCATATCCAGGTTTCTAAACAAAAAAAAAATCTGTGTTTCAAGAATTATGGTATTTGCTGCTTCTGCTCAGAGTTCAACGCAGAGATTAACAATTAAATACGAGTTCTTCATGGTAAAAAAAAAAAAAAAAAAGTTCTATAAAGGAAGTAAGTTGTGCATAACAGTACTGATAGCAGGATTCTGATATCCAACCTGAATCAAGAGATGGTTTTAGCAAGCAGGTTATTCAATTTGCTATATTAAAAAGGGAGGTTTCTAGCCCCAATCAGATTTAAAAGTTTGCATGTGGCTTTTGAATTGGGATTAAGTAGCCATAAGGAGGATGGTCTAAGGATTCTGATCTAATTTCAAGAGTTTATAACACAAGTCCAAAGTTTCTCTTATTGTAATTAGGTTTCCAGCTACTACATGGTCAATTTTCAGTTCAGTTCAGTCACTCAGTTGTGTCCGACTTTTTGCAACCCTGAGGACTGTAGCACACCAGGCTTCCCTGTCCTTCACCAACTCACTGAGCTTGCTCAAACTTATGTCCATCAAGTCAGTGATGCCATTCAACCATCTCATCCTCTGTCATCCCCTTCTCTTCCTACCTTCAATCTTTCCCAGCATCAGGGTCTTTTCCTAACAGTCAGCTCTTCACATCAGGTGGCCAAAGTATTGGACTTTCAGCTCAGCATCAGTCCTTCCAATGAATATTCAAGACTGATTTCCTTTAGAATTGACTGGTTGGATCTCCTTGCTATCCAAGAGACTCTCAAGAATCTTCTCCAACACTACAGTTCAAAAGCATCAATTCTACAGTGCTCAGCTTTCTTTATGGTCCAACTGTCACATCCATACATGACTACTGGAAAAACCATACATTTGACTAAATGGACCTTTGTCGGCAAATAATTTCTCTGCTTTTTAATATGCTGTCTAAGCTTATAATAGCTTTTCTTCCAAGGAGCAAGTGTCTTTTAATTTCATGGCTGCAGTTACCATCTGCAGTGCTTTAAAGCCCAAGAAAGTAAAATCTCTCATTGTTTCCATTGTTTCTCCATCTATTTGCCATGAATTGATAGGACCAGATGCCATGATCTTTGTTTTTTGAATATTGAGTTTTAAGTCCACTTTTTCACTCTCCTCTTTTACTTTCATCAAGAGGCTCTTTAGTTCCTCTTCACCTTCTGCCATAAGTGTGGTGTCATCAGCATATCTGAGGTTATTGCTATTTCTCCCTGTAATCTTGATTCCAGCTTTTACTTCATCCAGTCCAATTTTTTTTTTTTTTTTTTTTTTTTTTGCTATAAAGAGATCCCATGGGCATGCATGCTAAGTCACTTCAGTCATGTCCAACTCTTTGCAACCCTATGGACTGTAACCCACCAGGCTCCTCTGTCCTTGGGACTCTTCAGGCAAGAATACTGGAGCTGGTTGCCCTACCCTCCTCCAGGGTATCTTCCCAATGCAGGGATCAAACCCACATCTCTTTTTCTCTTGCATTGTCAGGTGGGTTCTTTATCACTAGAACCACCTGGAAAGCCCCTAGAAACCACACAAGTCCCCCTAAATCATACATATCTGAGGATATGAACAAGGTATTATGTGACACAAACTGGGCTAGTTAGTATACATATATTGTTTTATTTATTGAAATGCAGTGCTTATACTGGTAAAGATGTGAGCTCTGAAATCAACTGTCTAGGTCAAATCTGTTATTCACTGTCAAGAAAATGTAGGCATGATAGTTAATCTGTGTATGCCTCAGCATTTTCTTCTATAAAATGGAGATTTTAAGTAATACCTACTTCTTAGGAGAGGATTGAGAGGATGAAATGAGAGACAGTAAGTCCCTTACATAAGAATGAGCTCTGTTCTGAGAGTCCAATTTGTTAGTAAGTCCAACAACATTAGCCTAAGTACCCACCTAACACAATCAGCTGTATAGTACCATGCTGTAATAGGTGTATAATACTTCTTACACAAATAATACATAAAAAGCAAACAAAAGTAAAGCATTTTCAATCTCTCAGTATTGTACCTTGGAAAGTACAGTGGTACAGTACAACAGCTGGCATACGAGGGCTGGGATTGAGTGAACAGGCAAGAGGAGTTACCGACTAGAGGAGGGAGAGGAGGTGGGAGATGGTAGAGCTGAAGGATCATCAGCAATAGGGGATGGAGGGTAAGCTGTGATGTCACTCATACCTGAGTTTGATGGCTCAGGTTCTGGTTCCTTGCTGGATTCAATTCTAACTATCTCTTGCTTCCAGACATTCTGGGCTTGCAATAAACATACTGTACCCTATATACACTGTGCTTTATAGAGTACCGTACAGTAAAGTACACAAAACCACAACCCCTTGTAGAGGATGTGCACACACGACAATGTACACCAGATGTGTGAACTAACTTCCGTGATTGGACATGTGAACACATGTTCATATTTTTGAAAGTTCACAACTTGAATGTTCTTATGTAGGGGAGTTACTACAAACTCTACAGTGATTAAAGCAAGATTCAAAGAAGACACTCAAGTAAAGTTAGCAAACAAGATGTCTCTGTTTAGTAAAATTCATGACCGAGCAAGAATTGTTTTGCATGTGGTTTACATATTGGCCCAACTGGCAATTTAGACTGAACAACACGAATGAGAAATTTTAGAAAGGAAATGTTAAGTGAGTTACAAAGAGCAAGACACATAAATGTGAAGAATCACGGGGCCTCCTTTAAAGAAACTAGGACGGGGTAGAAACAAGATGAATGGATTCAAACTGGAAAAGTTCAGAGTATACTCATGAGAGAAGATGTGACAACTAGAGCAGCTGAAGAGCAGAGAGAGGCTGGATCCAGCACGGCTCGGTGAGTGGACACCAGGGGCACATTACCTGATGAAGAAAGTTAACTTAGGTCTGAACACAATTCAAAGGGGAACACCTAAAGCAATATACTAAAATAGCCTTGCGTGTTCAGTGAGCGGTGACTCAGAATGGCCTCCTTCCTGGCCTGAAGGTGAATAAAATATGGAAATAGGAAGCAAAACCCAAAGAGAGGATAAAAAAAGACAGAGGCTTATAAAAGAAGAAGCTGAGAAATAAGTGCACCCAAATTAATTTAAAGAAGGAATCAGTGGTCTTCTATGCCAGGCAATGTGGCCTAGTACCTTGATAAAGAAAACCCTCTGGAACAAAAACTCATAAAATGTTGGATATAATATATTTTAAAATATTGAGCATGGCTGAGTTGGCAAAAATGTAAGGACAGGAGAATTTACAGGAACAAGAAAGTGTAACCCAGGAGAGTGTGTTTGAAGCCAGTTGACTGAAAGCGTCTGCTCATCCCCAAGTTTTAATGAGCCCAAGCATTGAAGGGAGCCAAGCAGAGACTCCCATGCAAACCAGAGCCTCCAAATATGGAGAAACCAGACCAGAGAGGTGGTGGGAGGTGGAAGGAATTATTCTGCACAGGGGAACTTGAATGGCTCATCTTAGACTCTGAGCAGAGAAGCAAATATGATTAAAATGTCCTGGACATGTGCCTTAAATTCACATTACCTGTGGGGCTGGAAAATCCTAAAAATTTAATTGAAAGTGCCATGGATTGATTTTTTCCCCAAGCACTTGTCAGAAGGAAACACAAATGCACACTGAATCTGTGCCGCACATAATGCCCACATACAAAATCTTAAGGGACGTGAACTCCCTCCCAGCCGTGATGCTCTAAACACGCAAGGGAGCAAGGCACCAGGAGCGAGAGTCAGAAGACCCCAGAAACAGATCTACTAAGTTGGAGGGTATTAGAACAAGTCAAAATATAAAGTATGTTTAGTATTTCAAAAACTTAAAGTGTGTTGCAAAAATAAGAGGCAATCAGGTGGAATCAGACCAAATAAAATGTCTAGAAGTGAAACATTAAGAATTCAAAATTAAAAGCTCAATGGATGGATTAAACAGCAGGTGAGATACAACCAAAGATAATTGTTGAGTTGGAAGAGAAATCTGAAGAAATGCAATACAAGAAAACAAAGACACAGAAAGTGTTTTTTAAATGTTAAAATGTGTAGAAGATGGAACTTAAAGGGGCTACCATATACTTAATTATAGTTCCAAAGAAATCAGCTAAAGGGTAAGAATTATTTGGGTTTAGAGATAGCAATATTTGAAGATGCAATGGTTGTGAATTTTCCAGATTTGATTAAATAAGCATATCTTCAATATTCAAGAAGCCTAAAAATAAATCTTGAATAGAAAAAATAAAAGCAAACTCCTAATTCAACACTGAGACATAGTAAAGCTCTATGACACCAAAGAAACAAAGATGAATAATATAAGAAGACTCATGGAGTGGGAGGAAGGAGAACAAAGACAGATTATTTACAAATAAATTAGTTTTAGACTAACAGCCCGGCTCTCAAGAACAGAAATGGAAGCCAGACAGTGTTAGAATAACATGTTCAAAGTGTGGAGAGAGAGAAAAAAATCAACCTAGAAGTATATATCAAATAAAATTATGTTTTAACAGAAGGCCTAGATTTACAGCAACATGGATGGATCTAGAGAGTATCACACTGAGTGAAGTAAGTCAGACAGAGAAGGTAAAATATCATTTGACATCCCTTATATGTGGAATCTAAAAAGAAATGATACGAATGAACTTACTTTTAAAACAGAAAGAGACTCTCAGAAAACAAACTTATGGTTGCTGGGGGGTAGGTAAAGTTAGGGACTTTGGGATGGACATGTACACACCGCTGTATTTAAAACAGATATCCAACAAGGACCAAGACTATAGCACAGGGAACTCTGCTCAATGTTATGCTCCAGGCTGGATGGGAGTGGGATTTGGATGAGAATCAGTCAGTCAGTTCAGTCTCTCAGTCATGTCCGACTCTGCAACCCCATGGAGTGCAGCATGCCAGGCTTCCCTGTCCACCACCAACTCCCAGAGCTTGCTCAAAATCATGTCCATCAAGTCGGTGATGCCATCCAGCCATCTCATCCTCTGCCGTCCCCTTCTCCTCCTGCCCTCAATCTTTCCTAACATCAGGGTCTTTTCTAAGGAGTCAGCTCTTCACATCAGGTGGCCAAAGTATTGGAATTTCAGCTTCAACATCAGTCCTTCCAATAAATATTCAGGACTGATTTCCTTTAGGATGGACTGGTTAGATCTCCTTGCAGTCCAAGGGACTCTCAAGAATCTTCTCCAACACCACAGTTCAGGGCATCATTTCTTTGGCACTCAGCTTTCTTTATAGTCCAGCTCTCACATCCATACGTGACTACTGGAAAAACAATAGCTTTGACTAGACAGACCTTTGTTGGCAAAGTAGTATCTCTGCTTTTTAATGTACTGTCTAGGTTTGTCACAGCTTTTCTTCCAAGGAACATTTCAGTTCAGTTCAGTCGCTCAGTCGTGTCCGACTCTTTGAGACCCCATGAATCGCAGCACACCAGGCCTCCCTGTCCAGCACCAACTCCCAGAGTTCACTCAGATTCACGTCCATCGAGTCAGTGATGCCATCCAGCCATCTCATCCTCTGTCGTCCCCTTCTCCTCCTGCCTTCAATCCCTCCCAGCATCAGAGTCTTTTCCAAAGAGTCAACTCTTCACATGAGGTGGCCAAAGTACTGGAGTTTCAGCTTTAGCATCATTCCTTCCAAAGAAATCCCAGGGCTGATCTCCTTCAGAATGGACTGGTTGGATCTCCTTGTAGTCCAAGGGACTCTCAAGAGTCTTCTCCAACACCATAGTTCAAAAGCATCAATTCTTTGGCGCTCAGCCTTCTTCACAGTCCAACTCTCACATCCATACATGATCACAGGAAAAACCATAGCCTTGACTAGACGGACCTCTGTTGGCAAAGTAATGTCTCTGCTTTTCAATAGCTATCTAGGTTGGTCATAACTTTCCTTCCAAGGAGTAAGCGTCTTTTAATTTCATGGCTGCAGTCACCATGCGCAGTGATTTTGGAGCCCAAAAAAACAAAATCTGACACTGTTTCCACTGTTTCCCCATCTATTTCCCATGAAGTGATGGGACCAGATGCCATGATCTTTGTTTTTTGAATGTTGAGCTTTAAGCCAACTTTTTCACTCTCCACTTTCACTTTCATCAAGAGGCTTTTTAGTTCCTCTTCACTTTCTGCCATAAGGGTGGTGTCATCTGCATATCTGAGGTTATTGATATTTCTCCCAGCAATCTTTATTCCAGCTTGTGTTTCTTCCAGTCCAGCGTTTCTCATGATGTACTCTGCATATAAGTTAAATAAGCAGGGAAGAGCCTTTTAATTTCATGGCTGCAGTCACCATCTGCAGTGATTTTGGAACCCAAGAAAATAAAGTCTGTCACTGTCTCCCCATATATTTGCCATGAAGTGATGGGACTGACTGCCATGATCTTAGTTTTTTGAATGTTGAGTTTTAAGCCAGCTTTTTCACTCTCCTCTTTCACTTTAATCAAGAGGGTGTTTAGTTCCTCTTCAGTTTCTGCTGTAAGGGTAGTGTCATCTGCATAAATGAGGTTATTGATATTTCTCCATGTAATCTTGATTCCAGCTTGTGTTTCATCCAGCCTTTTGTTTGAAATCCAGACATTTCACATGATGCACTCTGCATAGAAGTTAAATAAGCAAGGTGACAATATACAGCCTTGACATACTCCTTTCCCAATTTGGAACCAGTCCATTGTTCCATGTCTGGTTATAATTGACCTGCATACAGATTTCTCAGGAGGCAGGTAAGGTGGTCTGGTATTCCCATCTGCTTAAAAATTTTCCACAGTTTATTGTGATGCACACATCCAAAGGCTTTGGCATAGTCCATAAAGCAGAAGTAGATGTTTTTCTGGAGCTCTCTTGCTTTTTCAATGATCCAACTTGATTCCAGCTTGTGCTTCATCCAGCCCAGCATTTCACATGATGTACTCTGCATATAAGTTAAATAAGCAAGGTGACAATATACAGCCTTGATGTACTCCTTGGCAATTTGATCTCTGGTTCCTCTGTCTTTTCTAAACCCAGCTTGAACATTGGAATTTCATGGTTCATGTACTGTTGATGCCTGACTTGGAGAATTTTGAGCATTACTTTGCTAGCGTGTGAGATGAATGCAATTGTGCTGTAGTTTGAGCTTTCTTTGGCATTGCCTTCTTTGGGACTGGAATGAAAACTGACCTTTTCCAGTCCTGTGGCCACTGCTGAGTTTTCCAAATTTGCTATAGTATTGAGTGCAGCACTTTCACAGCATCATCTTTTAAGATTTGAAATAGCTCAACTGGAATTTCATCACCTCCACCAGCTTTGTTTGTAGTGATGCTTCCTAAGGCCCACCTGACTTCACATTCCAGGGATGTCTGACTCTAGGTGAGTGGTCACACCATCGTGGTTATCTGGATCATGAAGATCTTTTTTGTATAGTTGTTCTGTGTATTCTTGCCATCTCTTCTTAATATCTTCTGCTTCTGTTAGGTCCATACCATTTCTGTCCTTTATTGTGCCCATCTTTGTATGAAATGTTCCCTTGGTATCTCTGATTTTCTTGAAGAGATCTCTAGTCTTTCCCAGTCTATTGTTTTCCTCTATTTCTTTGAATTGATCACTGAGTTAGACTTTATCTTTCCTTGCTCTTCTTTGGAACTCTCAGTTCAAATGGCAAAATGTAGGGGAAACTCTAAAGCATAAGTTACATGATAAATATAAATATATTGAAAGGAACAATGGTTATAAATGGAGTGTAATCACGACGGAAACCTATAGTGCCATGACAGTGAGTACACTACAGCTATATTAACATAAGTAAATTTTTTTTAACTTTTTATTTTGTATTGGGATACAAAATAGCCAATTAACAGTGTTGTGATAGTTTCAGGTGAAGGGGCTCAGCCATACATGTATCCATTCTCCCCTAAATCCCCCTACTATCCAGAATGGCACATATTTCATTTTTTGTATAAAGTGACTATGAAAGTGAAAGTCATGTCAGATTCTTTGCCACCCCGTGGACGATAGAGTCCATGGAATTCTCTAGGCCAGAATACTGGAGTGGGTAGCCTTTCCCTTCTCCCGGAGATCTTCCCAACCCAGGGATCGAACCCAGGTCTTCTGCACTGTAGATGGATTCTTTACCAACTGAACCACAAGGGAAACCCAAATGGCATCTTTGGTCCCTTGGCTTAGTTGGTTAAAGAGTCTGTCTAGTAAACAGGGGATCCTGGGTTCAAATCCCAGTGGTGCCTTTCAAAAAGTGACCATAAAAACATATAAATACTTTGCTCCATGAATTGAGACTCTCACTCAACTAAAGAAGACTTGCCAAATATGTCTTCCCTGAAAGAAAAGAGCACAGAAATCATGGATTCAACTGTCTGGCCTGAAGTTACATCATCTAGGGTGTGTTTTTGAAACATGGAACATAATGAAAGTTGTTCCTCAGAGCATGTACTGGCTGGGGAGGAAGATGTAATTGGGTGGCTTCCCGCCGAGCCTGCTGACTAGGCGTGAGCGCCCCAATCAAATCAGAAGATGTGGCCCCCAACATCCTCCTGACAAGTAGGAAAGACAATCACCAAAGTTAACTGTCCCCACGGTAACTGCAGCAGTGCTATGCCAGGCATTCTTCCGGGTGCATAGATGCTCCGCACAGGGCCTTGCTAAACAGGCTGCCATTCTGTGTGTACAGGGCTAGCTGCAGAAGCTCAGATCCTCTCACAGAAGATGCCCCACCTGAATGCCCATGAAAATCTTCCAGAGGAAAGTCTCCTTGGGCTGCCTGGGGCTCTGAACCATTTCTGTGTGAAGGATTGACTGATCTAGTCAAACAACAGCGAACTTCTGTCCTTGGAGCCCCTGTGCTCCTGGACTGTGTCCCCCTGAATCTCCCCACCCCAACACCTGGCTTGGCCTCCATCCCACATCTGCAGCTTTATCCTCAGGATGGCTGAGGTCAGGTACGCTGCAGGTCCACTCGCCCATCACGGGAGATACCTGCATCACTGTAAACTGCCCTGGGGACCCAGGTCTGCATGCTCTAGTGGGGTGGGGGGGCCCAATCTTAGCAGGCTTGGTAGCTCCTCCAGAATTTTGGCACTGGGAGGTTATCCAAGAGGTAGACTGAAACAGATCTGCTTTAACTCACAAACTTCAGCAAGAATCAGTAATAGTATACTTTCATTGCAATGAACTTGCCCCTAAAAGCTGTATCCACCATCAAACCAGCTTCTGTTCAGTGAAAACCAAGCTCATGATCAGATAGTCCCTTCTGGAAGGGAGTCCTGCAACCAGCCAACAAAATGCCCCCAGGCTTGGATGGAATGACACATACAAAGTGAGAGACAGTGAGTCTCCGGGGAGCAGACCCTCCCAGCAAAGGATACTGTGATTCCCATTTGCATGTTATTGTCAAAAAATTCAGCCCCTCTTCGGTGAAAAATCAGGGGGGGGAATCTAATTTGCATTTACCTCAGAGAAGAAACTGAGCCTTCTCTATCACCCAATTTTTTTGAAATAATGGTATAGCCAATCTGGTTGGAAAAATAAAAACCATAAAGTGAGGGTTGAAGTCGGGAATAAAGTCCCTAATAACAAAAATACAGAGATGGAGACCTATATTTACCTGGATACAATCTATATTTATTTGGACAGAATCTGTATGACCTGCCAGTTAGGAGACAATCAAAGCTAATCTATTAATAGGAATGTGTTAGTAGTTAAAAGGCCAGAGAACACGGGAGATTAGAAAGCATTTTGTATGGCAAGAGTGTAAAGGGGGAATAACTTAAGCCAGATACACAGTGAAAACCAACCCTGTGTATTATTCCAAGGTTGAAATTGTGGAAAATAAATGGTGTATTCTTACCCCCAGTGCTCTCATTATGCGTTGAGAGGGAAAGAAGCAAAAATAGCAAATATAAACCAGTTTTCCAAGAAGATTGGCCAAGAAAGAAAGGAAAGAGCAAGGGTAACAGCGGGGCTGGAAGCAAAGACTCTGCTCGCCAAGACTCACGACATTATTGTTTACTCTTAGTTTAGTATCACTATCTGCCATGGTCATTATTCTCTCATTGCAAATTTGTTAAATGCTGAGGAACAGCATCAGTCCTCTACTGTCTAAAAGACAACCTCATAGTCTTCCCTTCACAGAAGAGAAACTGCTCTTCACCAGCAATCATTTTACGGCATGCAATAAAATTCAGGCAAGATTTTTTTAATTGATTTTTATTGAAGTATAGTTGCTTTACAGTGTTGTGTTAGTTTCTGCTGTACAGCAAAATTAATCAGCCATACATATACATATATTACCCCCTTTAGGACTTCCCTCCCATTCAGGTCATCATAGTACATTAAATAGAGTTCCCTGTGCTACACAGTAGGTTCTCATTAGTTATCTATTTTATACATACTGGACTTCCTGGTGGCTCAGATGGTAAAGAATCTGCCTGCAATGTGAGAGACCCAGGTTCAATCTCTGGGTCAGGAGGATCCCCTGGAGAAGGAACTGGCAACCCACCCCAATATTCTTGCCTGGAGAATCCCATGGACAGAGGAGCCGGTGGGCTACAGCCCATGGGGTCACAAAGAGTTGGCCACAACTGAGTGACTGAGCACACACACACACATCAATAGTATATATGTATCAATCCCAATCTCCCAATTCTTCCCACCCCATCCCTTCCCTGTTGGTATCTCCATACATTTATTCTCTGTCGGTGTTTCTGCCATGCAAATAAGATGTCCATCAACAAAGGAATGGATAAAGATGTGGTTCATATATACAATGGAATATGACTCGGCCATAAAAAGGAACAAAATAGGGTCATTTGTAGACATGTTGATGGACCTTGAGCCTGTCATACAGAGTGAAGTAAGTCAGAAAGAGAAAAACTAATATAGTAAACGTGTATATAGAGAATCAAGATTTTTTTCCTTAAGACTTTTTTTTAACCTGTAGGATTTTAAGACACAGCCAATACTCTCCTTACATTTCCATCTGTGTTTTTCTCTCTAGTGGAAAAATTGGGAGTTTGAGACTGGAGGATTTGAATCTTCCTAAACATCATTTGGATGCTTAGTTTATTAAACTATTCATTTGGAAGGAGGGTAACATTAGCCCCTCACAGTAAACAGCGCCTGTCCATCAAATCCCCCTGATGGGATATCAGGGCATCAGGAAGAGAATCCCACTGAGCTGCCACCCTCACTCCTGAGACTGAGTTGGCTGCTGGGGCAAAGCTCCCTGATGGGCGAGCTGCCTGTCAATTTTGCTAAAAAGAACAGTAAAAGTAGGAACAGCCAAGCTTGTACAGTCTTGCAGTTCCTTTCTTTTTTCAGTGTATTTTTAGGTTGGCAGAAATCAGTTTCCTTTTCTACGCTTTATATATTCCTATTCATAAGCCTGGCATTACCAGATAATATATTAAATTTTATTTTATTCATAGAAAATAGACATGGCTCTGGAGAAGGGTGACTCAATGAAGGGCTCTTGTTCGCAAACACCTGGACTCCTAGCCAGAGAAGAAGATACAGTGCATACAATGAACAGTCAATGAAACATAAACCATCTCAGGCAAAATAAAACTTAGGCTGGAAGACCTAAACATTTCTTTTATAAGTTTCTGATTGAATGGATATTTGCAATCCACATGAATCCAGGCAAACATGCTACTGGAGTTTGATTAATTAAACCAAAATCTACTCATCTGCGTAGCCTCTAAGTCATATGTGAGATGCTTAATCAACAGAGAGAGAATGGTTTTAGGGAACAGACTCCAGGTGGGGTTTACTAACTAGCACATTTTATTTATTTTTCCCTTGTTAGGAATCTTCTTTTTAATGAAATGAGTTTAATTCTTGGTTTTCTGGTTCCTTGCCCACCATCCATCTCCACTACTGAAGATCTTCCATATGAACTACACAATGACAGTCAGCTGGAATGCAAGGCAGTCAGTCTAGTCAGCCAGAACTTAGCTTCCTAGAACAGGGATGAGCTAGAGACCAAACATGAATATTATATATTCCTCGTGACATTATAAGGGACCACAGTGAACCAGCCAGGACAGTCCTGTACAAAGAAAATCAGAAAAATCAAGAAATCAGAAAGTGGCCATGCAAGGATACACCATCACATGTGACTCTGAGCAACGGTCTTACAGACCCAAAACTTTACATTAGGCCTTACATTAAGCTCTTCCAACAGCCCTAAGACCTCTTTTTATGATTTGTTTATTATATAAACAAGAGATGACTTGAACTTCCAGCCATGGTGAGGTTAAGAGCTCAGCAAATCCACTCAAGGTAAAAGAAAGTATAAAGCTGTAAAAATACTTTAGGATTCTGGAAACTGACTAAAGGCAGACAGCAAATTGAAATGAATTTATACTTGAAGATTTTCTGAGCTCCAGGCAAGGGCAGTGGGCGTCTGTGACCTCCTTCACACCAACTGTCCCCAGCCTTCCTCCCAGTTCAGAAAGTGAGAACATGGGTGTTACCAGCCTCGGGCTGGAAATGGAAACCATCTGCTTTGGTACCAGAGGGGTCTGACTCAACTGTGGGGGAGGGAGGTGGAAAAGTGAGTCCAAGTCCCATAGCTCTGTCCACTGTTGCTGGATTTTTAGGTTGTTTGTCTTTCACCCATAGATAGTGCTAAAACAAACATCCTTATATGTATGCTTTTGTTTGAATATCTGATTACTATCTCAGAATAAATCCCAAAGTCAGACTTAGTTACTCAAAGTATCTATCACTCTTCTACTGCTGTATAAGTCTTCTGTTACTGTGGAATCATTAACTCTGTAGCTTCAAAAAACACACGTATTATCTCACAGTTTCTGTAGGCTGAGGGTCTGAGCAACTGGATTCTCTGTTCAAGGTTTGCAGACTGCATTCAAGGTGTCTTTCTTGGTAAAAAATCTGCCTGCAAAGCGGGAGACAAGGGTTCAAACCCTGGCTCTGGAAGATCCCCTGGAGAAGGGAATGGCTACCCACTCCAGTCTTCTTGCCTGGAGAATTCCATGGACAGGAGAGCCTGGTGGGCTACAGTCCATGGGATCACAAAGAGTCAGACACAGCTAAGCAACTAACACTTTCACAACACTTTTCAAGGAGACAATCTCATCTGGGGCACAGGGTCCTTTCCAAGTTCAAGGCTGCTGGTGGAGTCCAGTTCCTTGTGGTTGTAGGGCTGACTTGCAGCAAGCAGAGGCCAGCCGCCACTCTCTGTCATGTGGTGGGTGACACCGTGTGACAGTTTGCTTCCTCAAGGCAAGCAGGAGATATCTGCAGTTGCTTCTCACCACTTACCTCTGGATCCTTAAATAAATGGCTCACCTGACTAGGTCAGGCCCACTGAGGATAATCTCCCTTTGATTAATTCAAAGCTCACTGACTGGCAACCTTCATTAGCTCGGCAAAATCTTTGCACCTTTGTCAACTACCATAACCTAATCCCAAGCATGCTCGCCCATCATACTGACAGGCCCACCCTCACTCAAAGGGTGGGACAGTACAGATCTGTACCCCAGGCAGACAGAAAATTGCAGGCTTGGGGGGTGCTCTTAGAAGTTCACCTGTCACGAGATTTCACATTTGTGAAGACTGTGATTCAACGGCTTCCCTGGTGGCTCAGTGGTAAAGAATCTACCTGCCAATGCAGGATACACAGGTTTGATCCCTGGGTGATGAAGATCCCTTGAAGAAGGGAATGGCAACACACTCCAGTATTCTTGCCTGGAGAATCCCATGGATAGAGGAGCCTGGTGGGCTATAGTCCATAGGGTCACAAAGAGTCATACATGACTCAGCAATTAAACAACACAACTATAGGATATTTGCTTATAAAATATGAAAATGGAAACCAATTAATAAAGGCTACAGTGTGCCTTAAAAAATTATGATTTAAATTGCTAAATTTTCTGAATAATGCTTATTCTCACCCCATCCCCATGTCACAGCATGCCTGTTTCCCCAACCAATGTATATATATATCCAATGCAATTATGGATATTTTAATTATTTTTCATCTGTACCAGATATTACTAGCTCAGGCCCTTGGACAGGAAGCATCAATAAGAGAACAAATCTTGCATTTTTTATTCATATTAAGACTATTATGGTCTTTGGTAATTTTTACTTTTCCTTTGCAGTCTATCTATCCATATCCTTCATTGTTTTCTCTAGGGCTAATTTTCTGTTATTGACCCCTTTGCCATCCCATTTTGAATGTCAAGAATATTAACTACTAACAGCCCACATAGCAAGTATTTTCTCCTGATGTGTTTTCTTTTCAACTTGGATACAGTGCTTTGCATCATGCCAAAAAAAAAAAAAGCTTCACTTTCATAATCAGACCTACAAACCACTAATTGTTCATGGTTTCTTTCCTGTGTTATTTTATTCTCTAACATGTTTTCTTGTGTTTTAATTTCTAAGAATAGAGATGTAAAGGAATCCATTGGAATTTCCAGTTTCTATCTCAGAAGATACTTAGGGACTCTATACTGAATGAATCGTGTACAAAGCTGAAGTTGCCAATAACGTACTGCCTATCAGACTTCTAGTTGTACATAAACCGATTCTTGACCTAAGGTGTCCAGCCAGAGCTGTGATGCATCTTTCTCTCAAATGTTGGCCCAGGAGAGTAGACCACATTGTTCTGCCAACAGTTCAGGACATTGGGTGTCAGCTTTTTTTTTTTTTTTCTTCATTTCTTGTCTTTGGGCTACTGAATCATAGCTCTGAGTATTTGAAAAGAAACTGAAGGATGAGATCAGATTTTTTCCAAAATGTTCAGCCTTGGTCTTGAGTTTTAGCGCATCTCTAAGCACTAATTTCATGTTGCAGTCACTAGTTCCATTTTAACCCGGGACCTAAAAATAGTCTTATTAAAAGAAAATAAAGAAAAAGAAATCATTTTAAATAACCAAGAAAGTATGCCTTTTAGGTGAAATCACTTCTCCTTGTTGAATTAAAAAGATAATGATGAAATGTTTCCTTGCTGCTGCTGTTGCTGCTAAGTCGCTTCAGTCATGTCCGACTCTGTGCGACCCCAGAAATGGCAGCCCACTAGGCTCCCCCGTTCCTGGGATTCTCCAGGCAAGAACACTGGAGTGGGTTGCCATTTCCTTGTCCAATGCATGAAAGTGAAAAGTGAAAATGAAGTTGCTCAGTCGTGTCCGACCCTCAGCGACCCCATGGACTGCAGCCTTCCAGGCTCCTCTGTCCATAGGATTTTCCAGGCAAGAGTACTGGAGTGGGGTGTCATTGCCTTCTCCGAATGTTTCCTTGGCAGAAACAAAATCACTTTATGGTTTATCTGCTAAAAAAAGTGGCCTCAAGTCCCTCCTCCATTCATAGATGAGTAAATCATAATATAAGAATCTAAGTAAGTTCCTTAAGACTTCGTTGAAGTCTGGGTATTAAATTTCCTTGTCTAGAAAATGAGAAAGTTAATCTAGCTGATCCCTGAAAGCATTAGTCGCTCAGTCATGTCCGACTCTTTGTTGACCCCATGGACTGTAGCCTGCCAGGCTCCTTTCTCCATGGAATTCTCCAGCCAGGAATAGTGGAGTGGGAAGCTATTCCCCTCTCCACGAGATCTTCCTGACCCAGGGATCGAACCCAGGTGTCCCACGTAGAAGGCGGATTCTATAGCATCTGCTGATCTCTGAGGTCCTACTCAAATCTAACACCTGGATTCTACTTGGTGTTCAACTAAAGGTTTTCTGTTTACATCTTTTCTTTGGCTCTTTCAAACTCCCAGTAAAAAGTCTTGCCTTCAGCTGCCTCCCTCTCTTAATTTCCAGAAACCTGCTATGTACTCTTGCAAAACATTATTATTAAGTCCCTGTCAAACTTCGTGGCTTTCACATTCCTGGAATTGGTACCACTCTCCTTCTCAGTTTGCAAACTTGAAATAAGAGCTCTTTTTTCATCATCTTTCTCTCCCCTCCATATTTAATCAGTATCCCAGGCCAGAATATTTGTTGCAATATTTGTCTCCTTAATCTTATTTCAATTCCTTCCGACATATCAGTTCAGTCTCCTAGTATGTCATCTCAGGATCTAATGTTGAAAAATATTTCTCCTCTTTATTTGTTCTGAAGTGAGGAATCCAAAACACTGCAGCCACAATGACATTCCTGTAGCTCCTGATGAATTAAGAACAGACTACACAGTCTGGCAGTGTAGCCCTACTATACATAATGTGGCCAGCCTGGCTTTCCACGTCTTCTCCTCCACTCATGCCCAGGACCTTGCGATTTCCTGAGTACTTCGTGAATATTTTGCTCTGTCCTTGCCTTTTTGGTTTAATTTTGAATTCTTATTTTCAGTGTTTAAAAGTTCTGTAAATGTCTGAGGTGCCTACTTGAGCTAAAACAAGGGGGAAAAGTCATCATTTTTAATCTTTATCCTCATTCTGAAAAAGCTCAGTATTTCTTTTTCTTGGGGCCAAAAAAAAAAAAATACGCATCAGTGGTGCTAGTAGTAAAGAATCACTGCCAATGCAGAAGACACAAGAGCCAACTGTTTGATCCCTGGGTCAGGAAGATCCTCTGGAGATGGAAATGGCAACCCACTCCAGTGTTCTTGCCTGGAAAATCCCATGGACAGAGAAGCCTGGCAGGCTATAGTCCATGGGGTCACAAAGAGTTGGACACAACTGAGCAACACACACACACATCAGTGAAATGCAGCAGAATTTTAAGATAAAACATCTGTACAGAAGACACTGAACGCTGGGTGTGGTAGAGGTGGAGGATTCCAACCCCTGGGACTCCAGTCTCCCACTGAAAAAGATTAGAAAGCTGACGCATCTCACTAAGGTCACACAGCTGCTCAGGACCAAACTTTTAGTGCCTTCAATGGGTGATATGCCAGGTCCTGGGAATGTGGAAATGAAATGGTTTCTAGAAACACAGTACAGGAGGAGAGATATGTGGGGACAGATCTGTGTACTCAAGCTGACAGGTGCTGTGATAGAAGCTATGCATTGTTCAGACACAAAGGAGGGGGTAGTCAGCACTCCCTGACGTGACAGGGCAAAATGGAAGCATTTCATAGATAAGATAACCCCTGAGGCTTAAGAGAAAAAGAAAAGTTGTGTACACCAGGGTAGCCAGCAAAGAATCAATGCAAGCAAAGGCACAAAAGCATGGATTAGATGAAAGCATTTGGGAAAATGAAAACACTTTAGAGAGTCTGGAAGTTAAGGTAAAAGATAAGGCACATCAAAATTAAAATTAAAAGCAAGCAAGCTCTAAATTGTAAAGGGACTTGTAATACCTTACAAAGGAGTTTGGGACAATGATGATTGTTACTACCATTTTTCATTAATGATTATCAATTTCTCATTATAATTAATCAGTTCTTTTTATTGATCACTTGCTATGATCGTTAGAATCAAAGGTAAACTCACTTGCCTAAAGTAATATAGCTATTAAGTATTGGAGTCAATGTTCGAATCAGGTCCTCTTGGTTTCAGAGCTGAACATGTTTGGATTACACTATAGTCTGTCTTTAGTCTGTGGACAATATGGACCATCCAAGTATTTGAAACGAAGAAGAATTATGATTGGATTCTTGTCTTGGAAGAGTTTTGCAACAATATAAAGTTGTAGTGTCCAATCCAGTAACTGCTACACACGTTGAAAATTAATAATAATTTAATAATTAAAAACTCTGTCCCTCAGTTGCAGTAGGCACCTCTTAAGTGCTCAGAAGCCACATGTGATTAATGACTACTGTAGAGATAACACAGGGTGTAATTCCTGTCCTTACAGAAAGTCTTACTGGACAGCACTGGTACAGAGGACGCACTGGAGCTTTGTGAGATGGGAAATGAAAAGCAGGGGACCACCACCCAGAACGGGTGAGAAAGGATCAGAGAAAAGACGAAGGCACAACTTAGCAGAGATGTAAACCAGAGATTCTCCAATGTGACTCACACTCCCCCAGTCTATCACCCATCAACACTGGATCCCTGGGAACCTGTTAAAAATGTAGATGCTCAGCACACCCCGGACACACTGAATCAGAAATTCTGAGAATGACACCCAGCCATCTACTCTGTGACAAGCCCTGAAGGGGATTTCGATACTCACCAAAGGGTGATGGACCATTGATTTAGAGGAAGGGACAGATCTCTAAAATGTGTATAGAAATACAAGCAGCTCTGGCCAAGCGTGGAGTATACAGACGGAGAACGAATCTAGGCCAACTCAGGTGGGTGGGGGAGGATGGAAGGAGAAGCATATTCACAGGAAAAAAAGGTAAGGAGCCTGAGTTTGAGTTCTGGAGGGATATTCAATCATTATGATCCAGTTGGGAGTACCCATCTAGAACTCAGGAGAAAGTACTGGAATGGAGATGCAGATTTAAAGTCATCAGAATTTCGGTGGTATGTTAGCCGGGAATGGATGACTGGATAGGTTGTAAATGCTGAGAAGAGTATCTAGATTTGGGTGCAGTTCTCCACATGCTAGTTCCTTTTTTCTCCTATTGAATGAGGCATCTCAAAGTCCAAATTTGATCTATTAGATATGAGTATATTCTATTTAAAAAAAAATAAAGAATTAACCTACATTGTTATTCCAAGTCACCATGTGTAGAACCTGTCAAGCAGGATACACACAATCCTAACGAGTGTACTGTGGAAAGGGGACAAGTTTCAGGGCTGACTCTCCTTCTCTCCAATCCTGGAGTGTGGGCTTCATCAGAGGAATCAGAAAGAAGGGAGGAGAGACATTCGGAGGGGTACAGGATGGTGTCCCCAAAAGTTAACAGGAAGAATTTCTAAGAGGAAGTCAAGAGCACTGCCATATCCCAGAGGCCAGAAAGAGAAGACCATGGACTTGGCTCATAGAAGGCCATCATGGAACTTAGCAAAGTATTTCTGTAGAGCAACCAGGGACAATCTGGCAAGTCAAAAAAAGAGAGTGAGCTGGTTGAAACAGAAATAGGAGGTGATGAAATGGGGCAGTGAGGGTAGATTTATGTTTTGTACTATTCCTTGGATACAAAAGGTCCCTTATATTCTCTGTATCTTATAGAAATTTTGGGAAAATCGTTCTTGTACTTTCTCTCCCCAGGGCCCTGCCATAAGGATGGCATGAAAGGGCTAGCATACATAAATGAGATCATCCCACCAGCTGATGGGGATTCACTGATCCCAGACAACAACTGAGCTCACCTTAATCTTCCCATTACTGAGGATGGCTTCTTTTCTGATCTTCTTATCCTGCTCATCCTCTTGTCCTGTCCCACATATCCTAATGACATGCCTGAATCCTCAAAGCAAATACAGCTCAGGCTTTAAAGCTTGGACCTTCTCTACAAAAATACCATAAGTATTGTTCCCTACAGTTGAGTTGCCCTAAATCAATCCCCAATGCCCTCCTGGGAAGCAGGTAGGAAAATATTATGGTGCTTATCCTGCAGATGAAAATTGAGATACTATGATTTGTTCAATATCTTTTTGTTCTTCATGACAATGCAACTATCCTATTTTATTTGTGTTATTAATGTATTCATTCCACATTTTTCCATGAAGGACTCCAGGTAGGGGAGTCTGAAAAAATAAGAGAAGAATGTCAAGACTAGGTGATAAAAGAACACAGATATTCAGCTGTTAAATCTCCACATAATTGGAACAGCTCAGCTGTAAATTTAGCTCTGAGTTTTTGGCAACCAAACAAAAAGGCAGACGCCGTCAGTTATGCAGTTCCTATTTTCATGAAGAAATAAGAGTGCCAGCTTCTCAGAGAAGCCAGAATCCCCTCCTTGCCTAAGTTCTAAATGAAACTGCATACCCACATCTTCACAGAGAGGGCATTTCTATAAACAAAGGTAGCAAGATCTCATACGGCAGCTTCTAACGCTTTCCTTCAGCAAAACTTCATATAAAACATTCAGTGAAAAACTAACTTCAACACAAGCAAACATACTAATTTACTGATCACTGACAGGCAGTTACCATAAGGATATAAAACCTTACGTCTTGAACAGGATTTCGGTTTTCATGGTTGTAGCTAAAAGCCATGCACTAATTAGCACATATTAATGGAATATGCTCCCCCTTCATTAGTGCTAAAAATGTGGTAGCCTTGCTAAGGTCCACACACTTATATACACACTAAACACACAACACACACACATGCACACACACACTACCATCTTAAGAAAAAAGTATAATTTTTTTAAGCAGATAAAACTAAAGCAGCCTTGGGTTTTTAGAAAATGCTAATTGGCTTGAGCAAATTATTATTATCATCTATTATTCTAAGATTTTCCTGGAATAACCATATATTAAGGTGATTGGAATATAGGCAAATTTGGGGGGGGTGCGTTTCAGTTATAATTAGAGAAGATGCTGAGTAACCGTCTCCCCTGACTCGCAGGCACTGATGATCACTAATATTTTTAATTAATCACAGTCTCCTTTGGATGCTAATAAGGCCCCACCAGCATGGCCCCTTCCCTGCACAAGGGCTGACTGAGCTGTGTCCACGTGTCTCGTTAGGTAACCTATACATGGACATCCAGTCCCTGCATTACCGCAGAGTTCCCAGGGAATTCTTGCTCTTCCAAAACTCGGTATGTGAATGAGGAAACCAGTCTGTTAAAATGCACTTAATGATACTTACTGGCCTCAGAGCTCTGAACAAAGCACTGGTTCAGAATATTAAAGAAACAAGCCATTCGCTCAGTCTTCAAAGAATTTAAAATCTGGTGAGGGAAACAAAACATACTCACACAAGTTATGCAAGTTAAAACAATAACCTAAGAACCTGTGAAAAAGTGAGAAGTGTGAAAGTATAAGTCTCTCAGTCATGTCCAACTCTTGCAACCCCATGGACTATAGCCCGCCAGACTTCTCAGTCTATGGAATTCTCCAGGCAAGAACATTAGAGTGGGTTGCCATGCCCTCCTCCAGGGGATCTTCCCAACCCAAGGGTCGAACCTGAGTCTCCTGCAATGCAGGCACATTCCTTACCACTGAGCCACAGAGAAGTCCTCTGAGACACCAGGTAATCAATCATACACAGCAGTACACAGATACACAGTAGGAAAGGAGGAAGACTTAGATACTTTCCTGTCCCCAGTAGCTGTAGGGCACCCAGACACAGAGAGTGACATTACTAGAATTATAGCCATAGTGCCTCCAATACCCCAGGGATAGCAGCAGGTGAACCAAATCACGCTAGGCACACAGAAATCGCATCCTTGAGAATACGGATTGTCAGACCAATGATTCATGAATTTTAATAAGCTCTGATTTTACTTAGAGTGGTTTTCTCAAGAAGAGATTCCAGGATCACTCTGGTATATTCTGATTCTGTGGCTGGGGGTGGGGGCAGGTGGGTAGAGCCCAGAAAAGTGCATTTTCACAAGTCTCGCAAGGACAGAGGGAGTTCAAGGACCCCAGTGTGAGGCCCACCACCAAGGGCTTTCCCCAGACACAAGCTGCCTGCGAGCTAAGAGGGAAGTCAGCAACAGGTCTTCCCAAACACCAGGAATAAGGGGTATAGACATCTATCCGGTTTTCTAGTGCTTCCTGTTTGCCAAGCACTGTGCTAAGAAATTTGCCATAATCATCTTATTTTAAAATACCTTTTGACCCCACTTTGCAGGTGAATAAACTATGGCATAAAGCCTAAAAAAAAAAAAAAAGTAGTACAGAGAAAGGGATTGTAATTCTGGAATGATCCCTACAAAGGTTAAAATGCCACTCAAAGCAAGAAACAGGTAGCATTTTAACTGGTGAAATTTCATGTTACAAATTATAAACACATATACAAACCTAATAAAGATAAGTATTATTCTATGATTCATTTATTAGGTGGGTACAAAAGTAACTGTGGTTTTGGACCATGAATTTTAAATCAATATAACTAGGCTCAAACACATTTTTATTAATCAAAATAGGAAGCATTACAATCAACACATTTTCACCAACAAAATAAGTTTTTTTTTTCCCTGTAGCGTAAAAATTCAGGCTTCAGGATTCAGTGAACTCTTGAAAAGCATTCTCTGCATCCTGCTGGTTGTGGAACCATTTTTCCTGCAGAAAATTGTCAAGATGCTTGAAGAAGTGGTAGTTGATTGGTGAAAGGTCAGGTGAATATGGCAATGAGGCAAAACTTCATAGCCCAATTCATTCAACTTTTGAAGCCTTGGTTGTGTGACGTGTGGTCGGGCGTTGTCGTAAGAAGAATTGAGTCCTTTCTGTTGACCAGTGCTGGCTGCAGGCATTGCAATTTTCAGTACATCTCATCAATTTGCTGAGCATACTTCTCAGATGTAACGGTTTTTCCAGGATTCAGAAAGCTATAGTGGATCGGACCAGCAGCTGACCACCAAATAGTGACCGTGACTCTTTTGGTGCAAGTTTGGCTTTGGGAAGTGCTTTGAAATTTCTTCTCAGTCCAACCACTGAGCTGGTCGGTTGTCATATAAAATCCACTTTTCATCACACATCACAATTTGATCAAGAAATGGCTCATTGTTGTTACATAGAATAAGAGAAGACATTTCAAAACAACGATTTTTTTTTTTTTTCGGTCAGCTCAGGAGGCATCCACTTACCGAGCTTTTTCACCTTTCCAATTTGCTTCAAGTGCCAAATGACCATAGAATGATTGATGTTGAGTTCTTCCGCAATTTCTCATATAGTTGAAAGAGGATCAGCTTCACTGATGGCTCTCAGTTGGTCGTTGTCAACATCCAACAGCCAGCCACTTCATTCCTCACCTTCAAGACTCTCATCTCCTTTGCAAAACTTCTTGAACCACCACTGCACTGTACATTTGTTAGCAGTTCTTGGGCCAAATGCGTTGTTGATGTTGTGAGTTGTCTCCACTGCTTTACAACCCATTTTGAACCTAAATAAAAAGATCGCTCAAATTTGCTTTTTGTCTAACATCATTTATATAGTCTAAAATAAATATCGGAGAAGGCCATGGCACCCCACTCCAGTACAAAATAAATATAAAATAAACAAGTAGTGTCTTGTTGTTAGCAAAAAAAATAAAGCAACAAATGTGCATTAAAATTATGCATAACATAACCACATTTATTTAAGAATGTATTCCAGTATCAAATGGTAAAGTTCATCAACAGAAAACTGCAATTACTTTTGCACCAACCTAAAACCAGTAGATTTTACTGGATGATTATATGTTGGTTTTGTAAAAAACAAATCAATTAAATTCTATGAATTTAGAAATAAGTACAATGTAAATTCAAAGGGTTATAATAAAATGGAATTGTTTGCATTAAATTTGCTACCTAATAATTTTCATTGAATGTATTTTGGATTCCAAAAGAAGAAGTTTTTATTCTTCTCTGTTTAATAAGCCTCAATTAGATGTATTTGTTCTCTCAGATTAAATACTGTAATAATATTCTGTGAAACTTCATGCCAGGCTGTTATTAATTATCTTTCTTAAAAACAAAACAAAACAAAAAAACCTTTGCAGATATGAGATCTTCTTTCCACAGGCATTTTGCAATTGAATCATTATTAGCCCCGTTCAAAAGAAACTCAGAAAACATGAAAAAACTTACTCACAATCTCAAAGCAAATGAACCTGAGTGAGAACTGACCATGGCATCATCACACATTCTCCAGGTGTGGCTGGGGACCACTTGGTCCCATAGTCAGGAACCCAAACTGTGGACACCAACCTCATCATTCTTTTCATTTTTGTCTATATTTTTTCTCTTGGAATCATCACTCTTTATCAAATTTCCATAACTTCAAATACAATTTTGTTCAAATAAATTTTATTCTAAGAAATATAATAGCCTTAAAACGACTTTACAACCATTATTTGGGAAACCTAAAAACAAAACAAAACAACTCTTTGTCAAAGAATTCTAAATATAAGCAAACATTACAAAGCCAGCAAGACCCAAGGTACTATTCAGAGAGTGGTGTGGGACAGTAACTTAGTCTGGAAATAGGGTTTCTACTGCAAGCAGTAACAGGGAAGGGGGCTGTAAAAGAGACCGAATCAAACTGTGAAGGACTTTAAAAAATGATTAAACAAGGTCCTACTCTAGAGCACAAGGAAATATATTCAATATCCTGTGATAAACGGTTACGGAAAAGAACATGAAAAAATGTATATACAGTATATATAAGACAGTCTCTTTGCTATACAGCAGGCACTAACGCAACACTGTAATTCAAGTACACTTCAATAGAAAAATTTACAAATCGGGGTTTCTCTGGTGGTTCAGTAAAGCATCCTCTTGCCAGTGCAGGAGACAGTTTCTATCCCTGGTCCAGGAAGATCCAGCACGTCAAGGAGCAACTGGGTCTGTGCACCGCAACTACGGATCCAGTGCTCTAGAGCTGGGGAGTCACAACTACTGAAGCCCATGGGCTTAGAACCCGTGATCCACAAGAGAAGCCACTCCAAGGAGAAGCCCACACACACAACTAGAGAGTAGCCCAACTCGCCGCAACTCGAGAAAATGCACACAGCAGCAAGGACCCAGCACATCCAAAAATAAATAAAGATTATTAAAAAGTGAAAGCCGAGCTGATCCCTTCTCTCCTACCTCATCAGTAGAGGCCAGCTGGAAACTAAACAACAACACACTTCACAATGGGTCAAAGATGAAGTCTCAAGGCAAAGCTTTAAAAATACATTAGCTGAACTTCTGAACAACAGGCAGACTTTCAGAGTGAGTTAGAAATCCCCAGTCGAAGGAGAGCCCTGAGATCAAGCAGGTTTGATACAATTCTTGGAAAGAGCAGCAGCCTGCATGCCCTGGGAACACAGCGCCTGGAGGAGCAGGAAGGCGAGACGGATGGTCGGCACCTGAAAAGGAGGAAATCTCGAGAATGTCAATCAATGCACTTTGGGGAATGGACAACGTGGATAAACTCTAGAAAGAAGTGTAAGTGTGGATCACTGCAGACCGGGGATAGGAGATGAAATACTGGGAGAAACGAGACACGCTGGAATTGATCCACAAAGCTAGAGAAGGTGAAAGGCACATACGCTGATGAGACAGTGAGAGCAAGTGAGAAAAATTTTAATTAAAATTTTCAGGAATGAGTTGCAGGATAACATGAAGTTGGACAAGATGGCGCCTCCCAAGAATGCTCCAAAAGATGCCTTGGTGATGCCTCAGGTTTAAATTTTTTATTAAAAAAAAAAATTTAAACACGCAAGTAGGAGAGACCTGGCAAGTTTGTTTGCAGAAGGAAAGGCATCTGAAAAGAAAGATACTAAAGATGGTTGTGGAAAAGGAGATGAAATTAAAATTGGGGGGGGGGGGCGGGGTGCAGACAGCATTTGTGGAAAGGAATAAATTAACCTTACAAACAAGGCAATATTTTCCCAAACAGGAGAAAGAAAAATAGCAGGGAGGTTAGACCTTTGGCGGGCTTCCCAGGTGGCACTAGTGGGAAAGAACCTGCCTCCCAATGCAGGATACCTAAGAGATGCAGGTTCAGGAAGATCCCCTGGAGAAGGAAATAGCAACCCACTAGAGTATTCTTTGGAGAAGGCAATGGCACCCCACTCCAGTACTCTTGCCTGGAAAATCCCATGGATGGAGGAGCCTGGTAGGCTGCAGTCCATGGGGTTGCTGAGGGTCGGACATGACTGAGCGTCTTCACTTTCACTTTTCACTTTCATGCATTGGAGAAGGAAATGGCAACCCACTCCAGTGTTCTTGCCTGGAGAATCCAGGGATAGGGGAGCCTAGTGGGCTGCCAAATATGGGGTTGCACAGAGTCAGACACGACTGAAGTGACTTAGCAGCAGCAGAGTATTCTTGCCTAGGGAATCCTATGGAGAGAGGAGCCTGAAAGGCTACAGTCCATGGGGTTGCAAAGAGCTGGACATGACTGAAGGGACTGAGCAGGCCTGCAGGTTGTTACTTTGTGGCTACAGTGAGTGGAGATTTAACAAGTCAAGGACTCTGAGGTTAAAGGCAGGCACAAGAGGCCAGCACAGATACTGAAATGCACTGAAACAAGTACAGATGCTGTCGGGGAATGAGCTCAAGCAGACCCTTACTAGGGGCTGGGGTTGGACTTGCTGTCATATCAGCAAAGCTAGGGAAGAATGGATAAAGTTAAGAAACGATGCTGTGATAAAACAGTATGGACTCCAAGAAAGTCCAAAGAAAGAGTGGCATGTTCCAGCAGTGACTCGGGCACTTGTAAAGACAACGCCAACTGTCACACACCACATCAGTTTACAGAAACGGAACTTTGTTTTCCACATCTTAATTTGCCCTGGAGCAGTGATTTACATTAAGGATGAGGGAAAAGAGAAATACAAAATCTTTACCCCAGTCTTTATGGCAACTCAGTTCTTGTTTTATGACTTGGTCTGTTTGGGGTAAATGTTAGGGCAAACTCAAGAGATCCAGCAACAACAAGAGACACGGGTTTGATCCCTGGGTCGGGAAGATCCCTTGGAGCAGGGAATGGCAACCCACTCCAGTATTCTTGCCTGGAAACTTCCAGGGACAGAAGAGCCTGGCAGGCTACAGTTGCAAATAATCAGATATGACTGAGCACGCACAGGCACACAGGCTCCTCCTGGGAGGGAATCTCAGCTTCTAGGGTCAATACCTAGCTTTGCCCAGGTGCTGGGGATGACACTTCTGTTCAGGTGGTTAATTACAGAGTCTCTTTCCACTTCACCTCTAAGCATTAGCGATGCATTGATCCAAGTCTAGAGCCAGAGTGGCATTCCTACTGACAGCTTCTGAGACTCAGACAAACCCCCATCCAGAGAGGCCAGAGAACTGATAACACAAAATGGGGCTAGCCACCGCATGACCAGGCATACTCCATGTGACTAGCGTGGGACACCAACTCTTCCCCTAGTTCTAGGAGAAAGAAAAAGTTACCCTCTTGTGGGTGTCCTGGGGGGCTAATGTCCTTCATTATGTTCTGCTGCCTTATCACGTGCTACCATCTCCCTTTTTTCTGGTTGAAAATCCATAGGCACCTCTGAGCCACAGCCCCTTGAAAATCCAAATTAAACCATTCTCTCTCACATGCCATCTTGCAGCTGAAAATCAGATTTCCCAGACCCTATTCAGGAATCCACAGCCCAGAATCTCCTGGTGTGAGGCCAAGATCTCCCTTGAGAACAGCTCATAAAGAAAGCTTTGCTGCCTGATGGCAGACTGAAAACTGGCCCTGGAATGCCAAGGGAATGGCAGCTTTTCCTGTCTCTGTATGCTGTCGTGTTACTTCTGAAGAGGAGGTGGCTGAAGGCAGCGTGAGGAGGCCTCTGAGAGAGACGGTTCATGGGCTATAACCCCCTTGGGAGGAAACGAGCTTGACCCAGGAGGAGAACAAGGGGAAGCAGGGTCCCGATTAATTCGCCAAGCTCTTCCTCCCAAATGTAGAGGCCCCCAAGGGGGCCTCCTCACAGGCATGCAAAGGGCACGTGGTCTAACAAACACAGAATTGAATTCATCATTCTCTCAAAACTGTGTCTTCAACACCAAAGGTAGGCCCTAGGAAGAAATAATTGATAAGCTGGACTTCATTAAAATTTAAAACTTCTGCTCTGTGAAAAACGTCAAGAGAGAAGACAAACCATGGACTAGGAGAAAATATCCAAAAACGACATATCTCATAAAGGACTGTAAAATATGTAAAGAAATTTCAAAACTCAAAAATAGGACAACAAACAGCCATACTAAAAATAGACAAAAGATTTTAGGGGACACTTCACCAAAGAAGATATGTGCTGTGTGCTGTGCTCCGTCGCTTCAGTCATGTCTGACTCTTTGCTACCCTATGAACTGCTATCCTTGGGATTCTTCAGTCAAGAATACTGGAGTGGGTTGTCTGGAGTACTCCTATTAGAATAGCCAGAATCCTAGACACTGAGAGCCCCAAATGCTGGTGAGGGTGTGAGGCAACAGGACTTTCATTCACTGCTGATGAGAATGCAACAGGGTGCAGGCACTTTGGAAGATAGTTTGCCAGCTTCTCTTCAAACTAAGCACTCTTACCATACAGTCTAGAAACCAAAGTCTCTGACATTTACACTACCATATGCAAAAGAGATAGCTCATGGGAAGTGGCTGTATAGCACAGTGAGGTCAACCCAGTGCTCTGTGACAACCTAGAGGGGTGAGATGGGAGGGAGGTTCAAGAGGGCGGGGATATATGTGTACATATAGCTGATTTCTGTTTGATGTTATTGTACAGCAGAGACCAACACAACATTGTAAAGCAACTGTCCTCCAAGCAAAAATAAAAAATTTTAGAAAGGGCAGAGGAAAGAAGCTGCAAAGAGGAGAAAGGGAAATGGCCTATTTTCCAAGGAGATCAAACCAGTCAATCCTAAAGGAAATCAACCCTGAATATTCATTAGAAGGATTGGTGCTGAAGCCAAAGCTCCAATATTTTGGCCACCTTATGTGAAGAGCTGACTCACTGGGAAAGACCCTGATGCTGGGAAAGATTGAAGGCAGGAGGAGAAAAGGGCAACAGAGGATGAGATGGTTGTATGACATGAGCTTGAGCAAACTCAGTGAGATAGAGGACAGGGAAGCCTGGAGTGCTTCAGTCCCTGGGGTTACAGAGTCAGACATGACTGAGTAACTGAACAACAGCAACAAATGCAAACCCATCTGGCCCAGGATTCTGTGCCAGTGGGCCTGAACAGACAGAAGAGGGACTTCCAGGGGACTTTCTCATTGCCTTCTCACACCCCTTTCTCCAAGACCAAGAGACCTTCACTCTCACTAAGCACAACCCTGCCAGCACAAGGTGCTTGGCCCTTTACTTTGAATTTCCATTATTCTTCTGTAGCAATCCTGCCTCCTGGACGTGAAGTAAGAGCTATTAACATGCAGTAACAATCCAGGAATATGATCCTGTCGCACAGTTTATAACATGTAAGTAAATAACAGGCTTCCCAGGTGGTGCTAGTGTTAAAGAATCCACCTGCCAATGCAGGAAATGCGAGAGACACAGGTTCAACCCCTGGGTTGGGAAGATCCCCTAGAGAAGGGAATGGCAACCCATTCCAGTATTCTTGCCTGGAAAACCCCATCGACAGAGGAGCCTGGTGGGCTATAATCCATGGGGTCACACAGTCAGACATGACTGAGCACAAAAAAAAGAAAAAGGAAAGGAAAGGAAATAACATTTAAAAGACCACATAAAATGAGTTAGCCTGACATGTTTATTAGAACTGTCAAAATCCAGAAGAACGACAATGCCAAAAGCTGACAAGAACATGGAGCAGCAGGAAGTCCCACTCATCATTGCTGGGAACGCAAAATGGTCCTGCCACCCTGGAAGATGGTTTGCCAGTTAATTACAAAGCTAAACACAGTCTCATCAAATGTTCCAACAATCAGGCTCCTAGGTATTTTACCCACATTGACTGAAAATTTATGTCTGCACAAAGACCTGTTTATACACAAATGTTTATAGCAGTTTTATTCATAATTGCCAAAACTTGGCAGTAACCTTCAGTAGGTGAATGGATAAATAACTGTGGTACATCCAGACAATAGAATATTATTCAGCGCTAAAAATAAATGAGCCATCAAGCCATTAAAAAATGTGCAGGAAGCTTGAATGACTATTACTCTGTGAAAGAAGCCAATCTGAAAAGGCTGCAAACTGTATGATTCCAACTAATGACACCTGAAAAAGGCAAAACTATGAAGACAGTGAAAAGATCAGTGACTATGGACGGGGGCAGTGGGGGAGGAAGAGAGGAGGAGATGAACAGGCAGAGTAAAGGAGATTTTTAGAGCAGTGGAACTATTACATTTGATGCTGCAATAGTGGATACATGCCCATGTACATTTGCTACAACTCATAGAATACACAAAACCAACAGTGAATCATAATGTAAACTATGGACTTAAGTTAATAACAATGTATCAATATTGGCTTATCCATTGTAACAAATGTCCATACTTCTACAAGATGTTCTTCCCTGGTGGCTGAGACGGTAAAGCATCTGCCTACAATGCGGGAAGCCTGGGTTCAATCCTTGGGTTGGGAAGATCTCCTGGAGAAGGAAATGGCAATCCACTCCAGTATTCTTGGTTGGAAAATCCCATGGATGGAGGAGCCTGGTAGGCTACAGTCCATGGTGCCACAAAGAGTCAGACGTGACTGAGTGACTTCACTTTCTTTTTCAAGGGAAACTTGCAAAGGCCAGAGTTGTTGGTAATGGGAACTCTCTACACTTGCCACTCAATTTTTCTATAAACCTAAAACTGCTCTAGAAAATAATATATATCTGTTAATTTTTTTAAAGGTATAACTTAATTGTAACTAAAACCCTCTCAAACTCTTCTTACTGATTTTTCCACAAAAGAGGGGTTCAAATATTGATTATCTATTAAAAATAACATTTATAATAAAGGATGGAGACATTTTTGCAATAAAAAGGCCTGGAGAGTTAGTTATGTTTAAAAATAAAACAAGAAGTGAAAAGATGAAGTCTTGGTTCTTCATTTTGTATAAATTTAGGTAAGTGAATCAACCTCATTAAACCTCCGTCTAACACTTTTTTAAAAAGAAAAGAACAAATAAGAGGGTGGGTGATGCAACAAACATTTTAAACTCTGTGCATTTAATATATTCAATTTCTTTGTTAAGTATTTCATGGATCCAACATACTCAGAATTTTTCAAATAATTCCTAGAAGTATATCATTTATAAATACAATGATCTGTGGTTTTTTAACTGAATAAACTTCTGTTCTCTGCATAAAAAGCAAGTCAAAATGAATTACACATCAAACTGGTTACAGAGGCATCTTTAACTTACCATAACCTGCCTTCAGATTATATCACTCTGTGCAAAATTCTCACAAGAGTGTACTTTCATCTGCCACCCCCACTCTCTGTGCTATTATCATAATACATTCACTTTCCCATGCAATATAAATTCCATAATCCACTGTAATCATTTTGCCTAAACAGTTGGTTATCTTTAAATACATTTTAAATGAGATTATTTACTCAACCTTTGACCATTTCTGGCACTCTTCATTATCTTGGGTAGCTCAAAATTTGCATCTGATATAATTTCTCTACAATCTAAACTTTCTTTAACATTTCTTGTAGTGCCGGTTGACTTGTGACAGATTGTCCCTCAGTCTCGTGTGTTTGAAATGTTTTTATTTTGCCTTCATTTTGGAAGAACACTTGTTCTGGGTACAGAATTCCAGGTCATCAGGTGCTTTGTTTCTTTTAGGACTTTAGAAGTGTTATTACATGGTCTCCTGACTTTCGTTGTTTCCAGTTTCTGTTCTGGTGCCTATAACAAGTCTTTTATCTCCAACAGCTTTTAGTAGTTTGGCCATGAAGTGCTTTGGTGAACGTGTATGGTGTGTGTGTTTCCTGCCTGTAGTTTGTTGAGGTCTTATTAACAGTTTATGCTGCTGCTGCTGCTAAGTCACTTCAGTCATGTCCGACTCTGTGCGACCCCATAGACGGCAGCCCATCAGGCTCCCCTGTCCCTGGGATTCTCCAGGCAAGAACACTGGAGTGGGTTGCCATTTCCTTCTCCAATGCATGAAAGTGAAAAGTGAAAGTGAAGTCACTCAGTCATGTCGACTCTTCGAGACCCCATGGACTGCAGCCTACCAGGCTCCTCCGTCCATGGGATTTTCCAGGCAAGAGTACTGGAGTGGGGTGCCATTGCCTTCTCCATTAACAGTTTATAGTTTAATCAAATTTGGACATTTTTCAGCCATTGTACTTTCCAATATTTTTTCTGCTTCCTGATCCCCTCTGAGACTCCAGTTACACATATGACAGCTTTCTATTGTTTCATAAGTAACTGCAGCTCAAAGCTTTTTTTCCCCCAACCTTTTTTTTAATCTCTATGCTTCAGTTTAGATGATTTCTATTGCTAAGAACTCAAGTCCTCTAATTTGTATATTCTCAAGCAAATTTATAATAGCAGTTTTTACAAATTTATGACAAGCAGTTTTTGCCTGTTAATTCCATCATCTCTCTCTTCTCAGCTTCTGCTTCTGTTGGATGGTTTTCCTCTTGGTTATGGGTCATATTCTTCTGCATCTTTCCATGGCCAGTGATTTTTTATTGGTATCGCGAATCTGAATTTTCTTGTTTTCTGTAGAAGAAAGTTGAATTTTTCCCTGGAAGGCAATTAATTTACTTCAGATGAATTTGTTTTTAAGCAGTAAGCCAGGTCTGGAGTACCAGATACTCTGGGGCCAGCTTAGTCCTATTTTTTAAGGCATGCTCTTTCCAGGTTCTTTTCTGAATGCTCCAGGTGTTCCATCCAGTTTTGTATGCCTGACTGATCAGAATTTACAGTCTTCCAGCCCCATGTGAGCTCTGGGAATTGTTCAGCACCAGTTGTTTTTTTTTTTTTGGCCTGGCTTATACACATACAGCTTGGTATTCAGCAAAAACTTCAAAGGGATGCTAATACAGATTTCTAGAGCTCTTTCCCAGCATCATTCCTTCTCTTTCATCCTTTCCCCACAAATTTCATTCATCCAAGCTTTCCTGAATACCAATGTCTGTCTTTCAGAGCAGTCCTCCACTAGAATTCCCCTTCCTGTACCATATTAATAGCTTAGAAAATGTTCCCAGGCAAAAAGCCACATTAATTGTCCATCTCACCTGATTTGTTTCCTTTCTATCTAGAATGCAGGTTTGTGCTACCTGTTGCCCAGCATCAGAATCAGTCATCTGATATACTTTGTCCAGACTTCTAACTGTTAATGGAAAAAGGGAAAACTGAGTACTCGGTAATCTGTCAAAGTTTTGTAAACTTGCTCAAGTAGTAAAACTGTCTTAGTGAGGTGGATGAACCTAGAGCCTGTTATACAAAGTGAAGTAAGATAGAGAGAGATAAACAAATATCATGTATTAACATATATATATATATATATATGGAACCTAGAAAAATGGCACTGACGAACCTATTTGGAGGGTAGGAATAGAGAAGCAGATGTGGAGAACAGACTAAGGGTGGGATGAACTGAGAGAGTAGCATTGACATTGGCTAACTTGTTTCAGTCGTGACTTTGTGACCCTACAAACTGTAGCCTGCCAGGCTCCCCCGTCCCTGGGATTCTCCAGGCAAGAACACTGGAGTGGGTTGCCATGCTCTCCTCCAGGGGGTCGTTCCACCCAGGGATCAAACCTGTGTCTCTTGTGGCTTCTGCATTGAGAGGTTGGTTCTTTACCACTAGTGTCACCCGATAAACCTATATATACACACTTCAGTTCAGTCTCTCAGTCGTGTTCAACTCTTTGTGACCCCACAGACTGCAGCCAGGCCTCCCTGTCCATCACCAACTCCCGGAGTCTACTTAGACTCATGTCCATTGAGTTGGTGATGCCATCCAACCATCTCATCCTCTGTCATTCTCTTCTCCTCCTGCCTTCAATCTTGCCCAGCATCAGGGTCTTTTCCAATCAGTCAGTTCTTTGCTTCAGGTGGTCAAAGTATTGGAGTTTCAGCTTCAACATTAGTTCTTCCAATGAATATTCAGGACTGATTTCCTTTAGGATGAACTGGTTGGATCTCCTTGCAGTCCAAGGGCCTCTCAAGAATCTTCTCCAACACCATAGTTCAAAAGCATCTTTAGAGTCCAACTCTCACATCCATACATGACTACTAGAAAAACCATAGCCTTGACTAGATGGACCTTTGTTAGCAAAGTAATGTCTCTGCTTTTTAACATTCTGTCTAGGTTGTTCATAACTTTTTCCAAGGAGCAAGTGTCTTTTAATTTCATGGCTGCAATCACCATCTGCAGTGATTTTGGAGCCCAAAAAAATAAAGTCTGTCACTCTCCACTGTTTCCCCATCTATTTGCCATGAAGTGATGGGACCAGATGCCATGATCTCAGTTTTCTGAATGTTGAGTTTTAAACCAACTTTTTCATTCTCCTCTTTCACTCTCATCAAGAGTCTCTTTAGTTCTTCTTTGTTTTCTGCCATAAGGGTGGTGTCATCTGCATATCTGAGGCTATTGATATTTCTCCTGGAATCTTGATTCCAGCTTGTGCTTCATCCAGTCCGGCATTTCTCATGATGTACTCTGCATATAAGTTAAATAAGCAGGGTGACAATATACAGCCTTGATGTACTCTTTTCCCAATTTGGAACCAGTCTGTTGTACTACTGTGTATAAAATAGATAGCTGGTGGGAAGTTGCTGTATAACAGAGGGAGCTCAGCTAGGTGATCAGTGACAACCTAGAGGGTGGGATGGGGTGGAGGGTGGGAGGGAGGTTCAAAAAGGAGGGGACATGTGTATACCTGTGGCTGATTATGTTGTTGTATGGCAGACACCAACAAAATATTGTAAAACAATTATCCTCCAATTAAAAAATTTTAAAATATGGAAACTTGTGGAAAAAATTACAAGTGCATTAAACAGTCTTTGTTACTCCAAAATGCTAATGTCACAAATTTACTTCTCTTAACTGTTGTTAAACTAAACCCTATTAGAAAGATTCTCACTCTTATAAGGAAGACAATTTCCATGCAAGTCAGCTGAACAACTCTTAACCAGAACACGACACTGGCTTCATCTGGTTGTACTAGAACTGTTGGCACCTACTGTGGTCATCTGCAGTCACCAGAAACTGCCAGAAACAGGGTAGTTCTGCTTTCTTTTTCACAATTAATGGGTTATATGCACCTACCATTGTCTCCCATGGACTTCAGCCAAGCAAGGAGTCTGGAAAACGCAGTCCTCTGGTTTCCAGCCACAGTGGTTTAGGGGAGAATTTAAAAGGCCAAGTAGGGGCCTTTTCCACAGGCAATACTTGGCAGAGTTGATTCGGCCATACACTCCACCTACTAAGATTCAGAATGTGTGTGCGTGCTCAGTCATGTCCCATTCTTTTCAACCCCATGGACTGTAGCCCACCAGGCTCCTCTGTCCATGGGATTCTCCAGGCAAGAATACTGGAGTGGGTTGCCATTTCCTCCTCCAGGGGATATTCCTGACCCAGGGATCGAACCCTGCACTGGCAGAGGGATTCTTTACCACTGAACCACCTGGGAAGCCAAGGTTCAGTCTGCCTATTCATAAAGTCGTGATGATAGCAATATGTACCTCATAGGGTTGTTGCAAGAATTAAAGGAGCTATAGTTTATAAAGCTCTTAGAAAAGTGTCTGGCATATAAGAAACTCACAAGAGTTTGGTCATTATTCAGTTCAGTTCAGTTGCTCAGTCATGTCCAACTTTTTGTGACCCCCATGGACTGCAGCCAGGCCTCCCTGTCCATCACCAACTCCTGGAGTCTACTCAGACTCATGTCTATTGAGTCGGTAATGCCATCCAACCATCTCATCCTCTGTCATCCACTTTTCCTCCTGCCTTCAATCTTTCCCAGTATCAGAATCTTTTCAAATGAGTCAGCTCTTCACATCAGGTGGTCATTATTAGTTAGTAAATAATTGAACGAAATGAAAACAATAGAATGAAAATCTGGTTGACCTACAGAGAGAGAGGAAAAGGTGACTCTGCCTTTTACCCCATAACTCTCCCCACCCACACAGTTCTCATTCTCCCATTCAGGGTCAGATAAAACAAAGATTGTATTGATTTCCTGCTCACTGTGATATTAATTGCTTGTGGTCCCCAAACACCGTGTAAGTTAATAACCTTTGTATCCGTCCATTCACAGTAAAGGAAGTTCTTTACTAAATGCATATGTCCACATACCTCAAAAGCACCATATGAGAACTATTTTAGAAAAATGGCCTCAGGCATAACAAACAGGCCAAACTAACTTGAGAACACAAACTCAAAAATGTTTGCTTACAAATTAACTCAGTTTGTCATAGACTCACAGATAGAAATATCAGACTTGGGGCTGCCAAGGGGAAGGGGGGAAGGACAGGGATGGAGGCCTCAATTGGGGGTTGATAGATGCAAGCTATTACATTTATAATGTATAAACAACAAAGTCCTACTCTATAGCACAGGGAATTGTATCCAGTTTCTGGGGTTAAACCATAATGGAAAAAATATTTTTTAACAAAGAATGCATGTATGTGTAAAACTGAGTCACTTTGTTGCACAGAAGCAATTGGCACAACATTGCAAATCAACTATACTTTAATTAAAAAATTAATTCAGCTTCTCAGTGAAGGCTCTCCTGCTGACCCTCTGAGAGCCTGACTAGCACTGGTGGTGGTGGTGGTGGTTTAGTCGCTAAGTCGCGTCTGACTTTTGCGATCCCATGACTGTAGCCCACCAGGCTCCTCTGTCCATGGGATTTCCCAGGCAAGAATGCTGGAGTGGGTTGCCATTTCCTTCTCCAGACTGGCACTGGGGGGCCTTTGAAATAACATCTGTAAGGAAGCCATGGCATTGGTAGGCATTTGATATATGATAATTAATAGTAATGAGGGCAGGAAGTACTTGCTGTACTGAGTGGATGGAGCTGTTCAAGTTAAAGAGAACTCTTCTAAGAAATAACACTTAATGCATAGAGATTAAGCCTCTGGAAACTTTTCCACAACCAACAGAATCACTATGTCTTATTCAGCATCTCAGCCAATTCCTGGACCAGGAACTGATGACATGACCATCTTTTTAAAGGGAAGTCCCCCACCCAAATAAAATACTATTGTCATTATGAAAGCCTTGGGATTTCCCTGGTGGCTGAGATGGTAAAGAATCTGCCTGCAGTGCAGGAGACCCCGGATTTGATCCCTGTGTTGGGAAGATCCCCTGGAGAAGGAAATGGCAACCCACTCCAGTATTCTTGCTTGGAGAATCCCATGGACAGAGGAGCCTGGTGGACTGCAGTCCATGGGGTCACAAAAAGTCGACAGGACTGAGTGACTATCACTCTCACGTTCACCTTTGAGCCAGCCAAAAATCTGGGTTCAAATTCTGATCCTTTGCCTTGGACAACGGATCTTAAAACAGTTTCTCAAGCTTCAAATGGCTCTTCTGAAAATTCAGGACATTGACAATAATGTTTCAAGTTTGCAGAGTACTCATGTAAGTAATGCATATTTTTATTATAAAACCAACCCAAAAGTACAGGCAACTCCAGATCAATTATCCGCCCTAAAAACTAAAACTGAAAGCTAGATTCCCAAAAGCAGGCAATTTGGATTTTGAATGTGATTTTGAATTTAAATATCTATGTGTCATCCATACGATAAATACACCTCAAACAAAACACTAAATATATAATTCTGGATGAAGTGGGACATTAGTTTCCCTCATGTGATATTTCTTAAATGTGTGAAATATTTTCATAAATTATGATCCCATCATCATAAAGTAGCATTTGATACATCAGGATTTATTCAGTAGATTTGAATAGTTGAAATACAAAAAATTAAATCAAAATTTCACGCCAGTCTACCCAATCTGTTCTTCCTTGCTCGAGGCCCCATCGCCCTATGAGAAAAAATGAATCCTGTGAGAGCTTGTCCAACCCCACACCTAAAAGTTAAATAAACACTTCTGCATAGGAATCAGGATAAGGAGTTTGACTTCTCAGTGCAGTTTTGTCCATGAAGGCATCTCCCTTCTCTTCAGTGATCAGTAAAAAATATTTTTGAGCTTGAAAACCACAGTGCTGAGCAGTATCTCCCAGATGCCCATTTATCAAATTGCCCTTTTCTTATTATTTTTAGCACTATATCGAACACTGAAAGTCACATAAAAGATTAACTATAAGCATGTATGTGTCAATCAGAATATAATTATGAGAATGGCCCTGATACTAGCTTTACAAAACTGCTGTGGGCGAATTGTTTGCTTATTTGTTTTTTTCATTTTAATATTTTTAAAATATACTCTAGTAACGGAAATGGAGTTTATCTAATCTGCTGGGTTTTTTAAAATGTAGTTTTGCTTTGGGGAGAAAAGGAACTAATATTTACGGAACATTTATTATATGTCAGCTCCCTGGTGGCTCAGACAGTAAAGAATCCGCCTGCCAACGCTGGAGACCGGGGTTCCATCCCTGAGTCAGGAAGATCCCCTGGAGAAGGAAATGGCAACCCACTCCAGTATCCTTGCCTGGAGAATCCATGGACAGAAGAGGCTCTTGGGCTACAGTCCATGGGGTCGCAGAGAGTCAGGCATGACTGAACAACTAACACTTTTACGTTCCACCCTCAAAACAATCCAGTGAAGTAGATCCCATCATCATCTTTATTTCCATCCCAAGAAGACCCCATTTCAGAAAATATGAACACCATCATTCTAGGTCTTCAGCCCCCAACTTTAGCATCATCCCTGATTCTTCTCAGGACCTCCTTGGTGGCTCAGATGTCGAAGAATCTGCTTGCAATGCAGGAGACCTGGGTTCAATCCCTGGGTTGGGAAGATCCCCTGGAGGAGGGCATGGCAACCCATTCCAGTATTCTTGCCTGGAGAATCCCTTGGACAGAGGATCCTGGCGGGCTGCAGTCCATGGGGCTACAGTCCGTGGGATCCCAAAGAGTTGGACACGACTGAATGACTAACACTTTTCACTGATTCTTCAGGCTCATTCCCACACCACACCCCAATCATTAACAAGTTGATTATGAGGAATTTTATGTTTCTATCCGAGACACCTGGCTTGTTCTGGTGGCGCCCTCCTCTGACGCGTCCCAGGCCTCCTCCTCCTCCCGGCAGGGACCACACATTTTTACAAACAGAAGCCCAAGCCGGACAGACCGTGTCACCGTCTGCTCGAGACCGTCCCATACCTTCCAGCCCCACGCAGAGTGAACCCCGAAGTCCCACGCTGGCCCGCAAGCCCCGCCAGGCGAGGCCCGGGCCAGAGTCCCCTCCTCTCCAACCCCTCCCGCGCGCCCCCACAAACTCATTCCTCCAGCCACACCCCGTCCCCGGCCGCCCCTCCCACCGAGCCCGGGAGCCGGCGGGCTCCGAGGGGCCCCAGCTTGGGGTTTAACGCTCTAGGCGCTAATGTTCACGATTTTATCTCGGAATGGGTGTCGGGTAAGCGAAGACCTGTGACACCGCAGCCCGCTGGATCCTCCGGAAGGCTGCGCTCCCCCGCCGCCCGGATCCCGGCGGGGACCTGGGCGAGGCAAGGGGAGCCCCGAGTGGCCAAGCGCCCCCAGCACTTCCAGACACTGGCACCAGCGCGCGTCCAGCCCAGCGCGCTCCCTGCGGTGGGAGTCCGCAGCCTCAGGCTCTCAGGCCTTCGGCGGGGTGGGGAAGACCCCTGGGTGACGCTCCCCACTCCCGTTTTCACTTTGCGCGGGGCCCCATCGCCCTCCCGGCCTCCTTGCTCTTCCTCTAACAGGCCGGCAGTTTGAGTTTCCATCTCAGTCCTCTGCAAAGACCGCTTACTCCTCTGCACAGTTGCCCCCAGACTCGGCAGTGCTCGTCCCGACATCTCCAAGAGTGCTAAGTCGGATTCTCCAGGCAAGAATACTGGAGTGGGTTGCCATTTCCTCCTCCAGAGGATCGTCCCGACCCAGAAATAGAACCCTTGTCTCTTTTGTCTCCTGCATTGACAGGCGGATTCTTTATCACTAGCGCCACCTGTGAAGCCCAGACGTCTCCAGGGGCTCTGCCAAATGTCATTCTGGGGGCGGGATGGGGCGTGGATGGGGCTTCCCACTCACGCTGGAAAACCAGCCTCCCCATCCATCCTTCTCCATCCCTCTTCCCCGGCTTACTTTTCTTCAGAACACGTTCGCCTTCGTGATTCTGTGTGTGTGGCATCCTCCCGCCATAAATCCTAAGTTCTAGGAAAGCAGAGCATGCTCGGTTTGCTTACTGCTCCATCCCAACACTAGGAAACTTGCAAGTAGGTATTTGTGAAAATGTGCTGAATAACTGAACGCGCATTTTGTAGACGAGAAAGTAGAGACTCAGAGATGGGAGGTGACTTGTTAAGGTCTCAGCACCAGGATTCAACCCAGGCAGCGTGCCTACCAGACCCTGCTCAGAACCGCCTTCCCAGGTGGCAAAACTTAGCCTGAAAAAGACTTCACTGGCCATGAATAAGCCTCTGCAAATTTATCTGCTGATATTTGAATCAAACATAAGATAAAATACTCTTTTTTTTTTAATTTGGTCATCTTCTGTTGAGATAAGAAAAGATAAGAAAATTTTAATATCGTCAGAAACCAGAAAAGTGTTGATTGATTTCTATATAGTTATCTTATAGAAACTACAGGCACAAAGGTTAAACACCACATGTGAAAAATATCAAACCACAGTCTGCACTAACATATTAAAAAAAAAACAACACTGAAAATACTATTACTTGAGATCAAGGAGTCATTATCATTATTTCAAATGCCTGGAGTGTAGAGGTTCATTAAAGAAATGAGTTATTAACATGTTCCTTAAATTAAGGCAACCTTCTCTCAATTATTGTCCTTCTTGCTCTCAGAAAAGCATTTCCTGCCTACCAGGAGTCCTGCACTGGTTAGTCCTTGGGACTCTAGGAGCAGAGTTTTTCAGCTCCAGAAGGCTTCATCTTTGAAAAAATGTGGTGGTTTAGTCACTAAGTCTTGTCCAACTCTTGCTACCCCATGGACTGTTTGTTTTTTACAAATTTACAAGAACTTGGAAAGTGTTCTAGAAAGGTGGTCAGTTAACAAGTAGAGAGAGCTCACCCTCTGTGTCTGCGGTGACCTATTGTAGGATGAGCCCCAGGACCTAGCAGACCAGATGCTGAGACTTGCAAAGGTGGTGGGGCTCATTCGAAATGACTGATGGCAGTGGTGGCAGAGAGAGCCATCCTGCACCAATGGCACTAATTTAGACTCTAATTACGTATTGACACAGTGATCGGCTGAACATCCAGCTGTTCTCCATCTCCAGAGTACAGGTCTTCTTTCTGAGTTTGTTTTCTTTGGACTACCGCTGGAATCCAGATGCAGCCCAGATACCTTCCTCCAGTTTTTTAGTTGATCCATCCCTGCGCCTCCTTCATCTCTGTAGGAATAGAGTGTATGTATCTCCCGAAAGTAAGAAGGAAGAAAAAAATTATAATAGCCAGCATCAAATATTTGATAGCATTCATTTTCTTCTTTCAGTTCTTCCATCTAGAATTTGAGATTGAAGGTGAGAAGAAAAGCTGTGACCACCCAAAATGTAAGCCCTGAAGGCTCCGAGGTCCAGGGAGGAAGGGACCGTTTTGGAGCAAGTTGGTCAGAGGCTCTGGGAAAAGCATCTGCTCCTGAAAATTGGGCCAAAACACTAGAAGAAATGGAAATGTTGCAGCAAGAGGGAAAAAATGAATAAGTTCTTAATCCTTGAGCTCCCTTTTTTTCCTAGCTTTAATTTTTCTCCAGATTTCTGCAAGCCTAAAGCATTATCTTCCCTGGTACTGAAAGTCATATTCTATTCCTAAGGGTCCAGATGACCTATTTTTTTCTCCCAGTCATCAAAGCTCAGTGAATACCATTTTGATGCTTATTTTTGCCACGTTGACAAAATTCATGCTTTATCCTCTAAGCATGTACTAAGCAGCATGTCTTAGATGAAAGACAAAGACAGCCAGTCCTTGTCATCCAGGACTGTACAGTTAGCTAACCATAGGACACCATTATGCAAACCACCAAAACCACTCTCCTGTCTTCTCCCACCACTAACCTGTGCAAATCACATGGCTGGGGCATCTTTCTCTCACATGGGAAGACTCATCACTTATGAAACAGAAGAAGGACACAAATGTTTGCTGCACCCTCTGGTGCCCACAGGCACATACTAGTTGCATTTGTATTTACAACCTCATCTAACCCGCCCAAGTTGTTGCTACTGTCGTTTAGTCTGATTCTTTGAGACCTCATGGACTGTAGCCCACCAGGCTCCTCTGTCCATGGGATTTTCAGAGCAAGAACACAAGAGTGGGTAGCCATTTCCTTCTCCCGGGGATCTTCCCAACTCTGGGATCGAGCCCGCATCTCCACGTCTTCTGCATTGCAGGCAGATTCTTTATCTCTGGGCCACCAGGGAAGGCCCCAACCTGGTTTTAAAGAAAACTGAAACTTCACAAGTTGCAGGATTCACGAGGGCAGATCTAGCATTCAATTTTTAGTCTAAACAGAGGTCCCAAACCCAATTTCTTGCCATTCTACCGCACATTCCCATAGATAGCCAGGAACAGCTATTCACCCACAGGCATGTGCTGGCAAGGTAGAACTACATGAGTCTCCAACCCAGTTAACTCTTAGGTCCTGACAGGTAATGAGTTAAGTGAAACAGACAAGGTGCAACACTCAGGGTATTCTGTGCAACTTCTGCTTTAAGGATTAAGTTTAGCTCAGAACAGCACCTGATTGTTTTTATTGTGATAAAAGCCACAAAACATGAAATGTACCATGGTAACCACTTTTAAGTGTTTGTTTCAATGGTATTAAGTCCATTCACACTGTTGTGCAACCATCCCTACCTTCCTTCCCCAGAACTTTCTCATCTTCCCAAATGGAAACTCTATACAATAACTCAGCAACCCTTCTCCCCTTTTCAGGTGATACATTGTTAGTGTAGAGAAAGGCAACTGAGTTTTACCTGTTGGTTTTGTATCCTCCAACTTTATTCAATTAGTGCTCACAGGATTGTTTTGTGTTAGAATCTTTTTAAGCAACTGTGTCCACGGCTATCATATTATTTAGTCATGAAGAGTATACACTATCCAATATGGATTTGTGCAACTGATATTTGTTTTCAGCAGACCAGTAGGCCCTTTCATAGCCCTGGGACAATATAAGGGCAAAATACCATTGTCGTCCCAAAGCATAGCTGTATCCTAATAAGAGTTTTCATGTTCCCCCTGCTATGAATACATTAAAATGCAGATGCAATTCTGCCAAACCACAGGGCATCCCGGGGGCTTAGGAAAGTGGGTAATGCAGAATAAGGACTGCTGAGCTGGTGTGGGGTCTCTACTGTCTGAAGACCAAATAGATGGGCCTGAAGGGCTCACAGTGGAAATCACATACCAGCTGCAAGTGTCCTCACTCGAGACCTCAGTTGGAAGGAACACTTGAGAGTCACACATGCACAGTAGGCATGTTCTGCAAGGCCTTGTTCAATCACTACTCTCAGCAGCTGCAGCAGGCTCTTCTTATCTGCCTGCCTTCTCTCAGTGTCCAATCAATAACCCTGTTCCAACCTCAGAAAGGCCAACCCCCTGTCTTCCACCTTGCAGAGAACACTGATTTTGTTTAAAAATCCCATCTTTTTGGCAAAGTAGAGACCATATTCCA
This sequence comes from Bos grunniens, assembly GCF_055505025.1. Taxonomy (NCBI): domain Eukaryota; kingdom Metazoa; phylum Chordata; class Mammalia; order Artiodactyla; family Bovidae; genus Bos; species Bos grunniens. Next base: position 59,447,647 of record NC_141178.1, on the reverse strand, counting down.
TACACACTGCTTCATTATCAGTCCATGATTTCCATCCCCTTTCCCTACTAATGTCTGATAAAAGCTGGCTTCATGCCCTGCTTGATCCAGATCTTAGGTCCATTCTGCCGTTTCTCCTTTCCTGAGCAGAAAAGTCCATGCACAAGAGGCCTACTGTGTATTTAAGCTATCTTAGATGTCTGGAAAGCGTGTAATGGAAACCCACGAGAAGGGCAATGGTTCCCCACTTTAAGAATATTTTACCAGGACAAATACTACTTCCTTTTCTCCAACAGTGAGAATTATTTAACTATTAATTAATATTATTGAGTAGATGTTTTTATATTAATATTACAATTAATTGATATTTAATTAATTATAACTCATTTTTTAAATTATTTGACTCACTTTTTTAACTTTGGCATCTTGGAAGCTCAGAGATAAATTTAAATGCTCTATAATAATAATAATATTAGTCTAGGGTTGTGGTGCCACTCTTTTTTTTTTCCTTATGCACTATTATTCATTTACTTAGTTACGTTTATTTTATAACTATCTGTTTCAAGTCTTTTTTACAAGTTTATCACTCAAACCAAGATTTGTTTTTTCAGAGTTATCTTGTAAATGTCATGAATATCGGATCACTTACATATCAGTATCTCCAAACTGCACAGTTCTTTGTATTGTACTAGTTGACAAATTCTGAGACATGTATAATCCCAGAGTTTTTGCTGAGAACTCAGACTTAAGTATCCTTAATACAATCAAAATCACCCCTCTAGGTATTTTAGAAAGTTTAAAATTATTTCTTCTGGCCAATTTTAGAAGACTTAGAAAAAGCCTTGAATCTGGAATTGGTCATTTCTATTTCAAGGTCTCTGTCTAGGGAAATTGTTGTTCTTTTCCTGCTTGCTAGCATACAAAATCCTAATTGAAAAACCTTTACACCTGGTTATGGCATGCATTTAATTTTCTTCTGTTCTATTAGGGACCTGCCTTGGTTAGGGACGGAATGTACACTGGAATCTCAATGATTCTATGACTTAGTCTGTGCCTCAGGGTAAGTTCAGCCCTGGGACGCTAAGAAACAGCCCCAGATCCAGGTCATTCGTGTCTCTTCCTTACAGCCAAGAACGGCAACCACACCATGCCCCAATTTAGAGCATCGACAGGTTCAGTTCCAGAGAAGGCAATGGCACCCCACTCCAGTACTCTTGCCTGGAAAATCCCATGGATGGAGGAGCCTGGTAGGCTGCAGTCCACGGGGTCTCGAAGAGTCGGACACGACTGAGCGACTTCACTTGCACTTTTCATTTTCATGCATTGGAGAAGGAAATGGCAACCCACTCCCGTGTTCTTGCCTGGAGAATCCCAGGGACAGAGGAGCCTGGTGGGCTGCCGTCTATGCGGTCGCACAGAGTCGGACACGACTGAAGCGACTTAGCAGCAGCAGCCAGCTTCAGTTCAATTCCATTCAGTGCAATTTATCAAGTAATTTTCCAGTGTGCTAGGCATTTTCAAAGTCTCTGGGAGTATAACAAGGAATTGGACTCAGTCTCTACCTTCACGGATCTCACAAAAAGAGAAAGGTTAGTAAACAACTCGAAAATCGAAAGCAAGCTGTACGCCAGGCTGGAATGGAGCACAGAAGAGAAGCTTGTAATCCATGGGGAGGCAGGACGGGCTTTCCAAAGCATGTAGTTCAAGTAGGCATCACAGAATAGTCCATGGGGGAATCCTGATGGAGGTCAAGGCCCAGACGTGGGTCAGAAACCCAAAGGATTCAAGACAGTTGGACTGGGATCTCCCTGAGGGTTCTCAACTTGAGCCTATAGGGTGGCTAGTGGTAAAGAATCCACTTGCCAATGCAGGAGACGTGGGTTCCATCTCTGAGAAGGGAAGAGCCCCTGGAGAATGAAATGGCAACCCACTCCAGTATTCTTCCCTGGAGAATTCCATGGACAGAGGAGCCTGGTGGGCTACAGTCCCTGAGGTGGCAAAAAGTCCGACACGATTTAGCGACTGAATGTGGATACACACACACACACAGAAGCACAGAGGGTCCCACCCCTGGCCAGCAGGGAGGACCATGATTCCTGAGAGGCTGAGCTATACTGAGGCTGTGAGGCGGGCGCTCCTGTGCGCCCCTCAGGTCCCAGCGGGTGGGCTTTCTCCCAGCCAGTCCAGCCGTGAGAATAGATAATGCTGCACATCAGAGTCCTCGGAGGATTGAGGCATTTTCTTTGGTAAATCACCCAGAAAGGCCTCATCCGGCTTGCATTTATTGCTGCATTATCATATGGTTCCAGCACGAGGTGTGGCCTTTGCATTGACAGAGCAAAACTGAGGCAACCCAGAGGGTAGGGCACCGGGAAGTGAGGGCAGAAGCTGGGGGTTCCAGCCCCACCGCCACCTGCCGAAAAGGCAGCCCTTTTTCTTGAAGCCTGTGGGAACCCCACGAATGGAAGCTGGAGATCTTTAGAGAAATCTACAGCTTACAGTAAAAGGCCTTTTATTTTAAAGGGCATCCATTTCTGCCAGAAATTGTTAGGGGAATGAGGCAGGGGATAGAAGCAATCAGCAATCGAAAGCAGATAAATGAAGTGTTGGGTGTCCTTCCAAGGGCCTCGGCCAGGTCTGGGGGCTGCAATATGCTCCCCTCCTGGTCCTGGTCTTTCTCGGGAAGCCCAGCATCTTCTCCTCCCCTACCTCCTCTCCACCCTTGTGGGGGCCTGCCTGGCTCAGGGCCGAGCCCCACCTCCTTCAGGAAGGCTCCTTTCTTGTACGCATTTCAGGGAAATGCTCTGACCAGCCCTGTCCTTGTCACCTGGGTTTTCCCAAGACTCGGCCACAGAAACCTGATCCTGTCTCAGATGTTCCTGCATCCGTGACACCATATTTCTACCTCCCCTCCTTCCTTTAGCTGAGTAGCTTCTATTTTATCAGCTTGAAGGCAATGGCACCCCACTCCGGTATTCCTGCCTGAAAAATCCCATGGACGGAGGAGCCTGGTAGGCTGCAGTCCATGGGGTCGCTGAGGGTCGGACATGACTGAGTGACTTCACTTTCACTTTTCACTTTCATGCATTGGAGAAGGAAATGGCAACCCACTCCAGTGTTCTTGCCTGGAGAATCCCAGGGACGGGGGAGCCTGGTGGGCTGCCATCTATGGGGTCACACAGAGTCGGACACGACTGAAGCGACTTAGCAGCAATCTGAATAAAATGGAATACATATTCCACCTATGAAAATAATGCCAACTATATTTCCTCCTATTTTCAAGTGACTTTTAGGAATAATATCCTATCAAAGAATTGCTTTCATATCTGTAAAGAGAAAAAAAATTCTTTATCATATAGATTGTAGCTCTTATTCTCCTTCCTCCAGGGAGACCTCCTTTGAGTCCAGGTGTGAAAGAGCTCCTGGGGAGGAAGCAAAAGGGAGAAAAATTAAGAGGAAAGCTAATCCTTGAAATAGCTAATCATATTTATATAGAATGTTTTCTGTTCACAAAATAAGGAACCCCAGTTCACTGACTCTCACTCAAACCTGTGAAAAACAGGCGTAATGAGCAACTGGCCCAGAGATTCAGGGCCAGCGGGCAGAGAATTTCCCCCATTTTCACCACCGCCCCTCCAAGGTGGTGTTGCCAAGTCACCCACCTCAGCCGGGTATGTCTTCCCACCACTCAAGGCCTGCAGGCACCTGGCCTGGAGGCTACCAAAGGTGTCCCTGACTCCCTGAGGCCCATGTCCTCCTGTCTGGTACGCCATGGCCACAGTCTCCTGACTTCCCTGGCCAGCTCTGCACTCCCCAGACACCCCAACTTCAGCCTCAGCTGCACCTTCAGCTCTGGTTCGTGGCTGGGCTGCCTCTCCCAGGACACAAGCTGTTTCTCCTCCACGCTCCACTCACAGGTTGGAGCAGCGTCTGCTTCCCACACTGACCTGCTGTCCCTTTGCTGCTGCTGCTAAGTCACTTCAGTTGTGTCCGACTCTGTGCGACCCCATAGACGGCAGCCCACCAGGCTCCCCCGTCCCTGGGAACCTGCATTTGTGTCCTCAGCACCTGGCACTTCATCAGTGTCAATGTTTGTGTGAGGATGGAGTGGAGGGAGAGACACAGGAGGGAAGAAGGGGAGCACTTGGGTCTGGGATGCAGGTTGCAAACCTGTTATCCTTTTATCTTTGGACGATGGCACCAAGCACTTGTGTTCACACCCGGGCTGACTGGTGTGTCCTCCCAGGTCTCTCCTTGGGACCCTCTTCCATCAGGGGCATTCTTTTCATCTCCTTCTACCCCATACAGGCAGAGTCTTATACCAGAAAGGACCTTGGCTCTTAGGGTCCATCAGCACAAATATTAACGCCAACGTATGTCATCGTGAGTATCACATGCCGGTGCCCCTCCCCTGACAGATCCTTGGCTGTGCCGCAACCATGCCACCCACCTGACACGGCCACCTGCCACCCCCAAGCGCACCTCATTCTTCTTCACTTTATTTACCCTGGATTAGTGTCACCATTTTTGCATCCTCTGGGCCCCCTTCCAAGTCCTCTAAGCATGAATAACTCTGAATGCGGGTGAGTAGACAGTAGCCTTCATTAGAATTAACACTTGACTATAAACCCTAGGGACCCAGACTCTGTCACTCTCCCACAGATGCCCTGATCACAGATCCTTCTAAATAGGCCAGTGACTGTCAATACTGGTGACACTGGCAGGTGACTTGTGGCCATCACATTTACACGCATGGCAGGCTGCAGAAGTACCTTGAGACGCAAGGGAAGAGAAACCGCCACAGACTCTGTCTCAGATGCTTCGGCTGGTGCGGCTGAGGCATGGCCAAGTGCAGGAGCTGGTGTATCCATGGGTGGGGGCCAGCCTGGACCAGGGTGCCATCTTGCTCTTGCGAATGGCTACTTGCTTAAGACCCTGATGCTGGGAAAGATTGAAGACAAAGGGAGAAGGGGGCGGCAGAGGTTAGAGAGCATCACCAACTCAATGCACATGAGTTTGAGCAAACTCCAGGAGATGGTGGAGGACAGAGGAGCCTGGCATGATGCAGTCCATGGGGTCGCAAAGAGTCGGACATGACTTAGCGACTGAACAGCCTGCTTCCCTGAAAATGAGCCAGCCTGTGGAGGCGTGGCCCTTGTGCTCCTTCTTAGATGGCTTTACAGTTGACCTTCAGTGGGTGTGTTAACGCACAGATGTCATCCTGTGCACAAGACACGCCACAATCAGACTTACCTGTGGGCTTGTTTCTTTGGGCTGCCCTTGTGGCTCAGTTGCTAGAGAGTCTGCCTGCAATGCGGGAGACCTGGGTTTGATCCCTGGGTTGGGAAGATCCCCTGGAGAAGGGAAAGGCTACCCACTCTAGTATTCTTGCCTGGTGAATTCCGTGGCCTGTATAGTCCATGGGGTCGCAAAGAGTCAGACACGACTGAGGGACTTTCATTTCTTTCCTTGCTTGGGTGGATGGTGACAGGGCCTCGGGCTTTCATTCAACAGTGAGCACCCTGAAACCACTTCAGAAAGGGTTCCCAAAGGGGCCAGCTTTCATCAGTGGCCCAGAATGTTTCCGTGAGTGTAGGGAAGACCGTGAGGAGTTTAAAGACAGAAAAAATGTGGGTATAAACCCTAACCCGGCTCCTTATTCAACATGTGTCCCTGGGTCAGCTGAGGGGTTGGAATACAAAAGCCCCTAGACCAAATTCAGCCCACCACCTGCTTTTCTTCTGTTTAACTCTTGTCTATGGCTGTTTTCTCCCTACAAGGGCAAAGCTGAATGCTTCGGACAGAGAGCCAGGGCCTGCGAAACCCAAAGTATTTCTTATATTTACAGAAATGTTTGCTGCCCCTTAGTGAGAATATTTCACTCTCTGAGCCTCAGTTTCCTCATCTGTAAAATGGGCAATGATACTTACATCAAGGGAGTGATGCTGTGAGAAATAAATGGAGTAATGAGTGTGGAAGGTGAGCCACAGAGCAGTGTTTGGTACATATCAGGATTTTTTAAATTATTATTTTCATTTTGCTCTTGTCCATCTGTGTCTCTTTTTGCAGAAGGTCACCTGGCGCTGTCCTTGTTTCCTCCTCTTTCAGTTCAGTTCAGTCACTCAGTCGTGTCCGACTCTTTGCGACCCCATGAACAGCAGCACACCAGGCCTCCCTGTCCATCACCAACTCCCGGAGTCCACCCAAACCCATGTCCATCGAGTCGGTGATGCCATCCAACCATCTCATCCTCTATCATCCCCTTCTCCTCCCACCCTCAATCTTTCCCAGCATCAGGGTCTTTTCAAATGAGTCAGCTCTTCACATCAGGTGGACAAAGTATTGGAGTTTCAGCTTCAACATCAGTTCTTCCAATGAATACCCAGGACTGATCTCCTTTAGGATGGACTGCTTGGATCGCCTTACAGTCCAAGGGACTCTCAAAGAATCTTCTCCAACACCACAGTTCAAAAGCATCAATTCTTCAGCACTCAGCTTTCTTTATAGTCCAACTCTCACATCCATACATGACCACTGGAAAAACCATAGTCTTGACTAGACGGACCTTTGTTGGCAAAGTAATGTCTCTGCTTTTTAATATGCTGTCTAGGTTGGTCATAACTTTCCTTCCAAGGAGTAAGCGTCTTTTAATTTCATGGCTGCAATCACCATCTACAGTGATTTTAGAGCCAAGAAAAACAAAATCAGCCACTGTTTCCCCATCTATTTCCCATGAAGTGATGGGACCGCATGCCATGATCTTAGTTTTCTGAATGTTGAGCTTTAAGCCAACTTGTTCACTGTCCTCTTTCACTTTCATCAAAAGGCTTTTTAGTTCCTCTTCACTTCCTGCCATAAGGGTGATGTCATCTGCATATCTGAGGTTATTGATATTTCTCCCGGCAATCCTGATTCCAGCTGGTGCTTCCTCCAGCCCAGCGTTTCTCATGATGTACTCTGCATATAAGTTAAATAAGCAGGGTGACAATATACAGCCTTGATGTACTCCTTTTCCTATTTGGAACCAGTCTGTTGTTCCATGTCCAGTTCTAACTGTTGCTTCCTGAACCTGCATACAGGTTTCTCAAGAGGCAGGTCAGGTGATCTGGTATTCCCATCTCTTTCAGAATTTTCCACAGTTTATTGTGATCCACACAGTCAAAGGCTTTGGCATAGTCAATAAAGCAGAAATAGATGTTTTTCTGGAACTCTGTTGCTTTTTCAATGATCCAGCAGATGTTGGCAATTTGATCTCTGGTTCCTCTGCCTTTTCTAAAACCAGCTTGAACATCTGGAAGTTCACGGTTCACGTATTGCTGAAGCCTGGCTTGGAGAATTTTAAGCATTACTAGCGTGTGAGATGAGTGCAACTGTGTGGTAGTTTGAGCATTCTTTGGCATTACCTTTCTTTGGGATTGGAATGAAAACTGACCTTTTCCAGTCCTGTGGCCACTGCTGAGTTTTCCAAATTTGCTGGCATATTGAGTGCAGCACTTTCACAGCGTCATCTTTCAGGAGTTAAATAGCTCCACTGGAATTCCATCACCTCCACTAGCTTTGTTTGTAGTGATGCTTCCTAAGGCCCACCTGACTTCACATTCCAGGATGCCTGGCTCTAGGTGAGTGATTACACCTTCATGATTATCTGGGTCATGAAGATCTTTCTTGTATAGTTTTCTTGTGTATTCTTGCCACTTGTTCTTAATATCTTCTGCTTCTGTTAGGTCCATACCATTATTTCTTTTCATTTTGCCCTCACTAAGCTCCCTACCATCCAGCAGAGAAAAACTTAAAGGAAAAAAGAGAGTGATTGTGAAAAAATAAATGGTGTGGGAAACAAACTGACTCTAAAGGACTTCCCTGGTGGCTCAAACGGTAAAGTGTCTATCTACAATGCAGGAGACCTGGGTTCAATCCCTGGGTTGGGAAGATTTCCTGGAGAAGGAAATGGCAACCCACTCCAGTACTCTTGCCTAGAAAATCCCATGGACGGAGGAGCCTGGTGTCCATGGGGTCCCAAAGAGTCGGACACGACTGAGCAACTTCATGTTCACATAAAGGAAAATTTAACTCTGCTGGGGATCTCAGATTACTTATTTTGTGTCTTTTTTAAACATCTGCATTGGATATTTCTTTTTTATTAATATTCATGTATTTATTTTTGGTGGTGCTGGGTCTTCATTGCTGCTCAGACTTTTCTCTAGTGGTGACGAGAGGGGGCTACTCTGTAGTTGTGGTTTGTGGGCTTCTCATTCCCATGGTTTCTTTGGCTGCAGAGCACGGGCTCTAGGCGCCTGGGCTTCAGCTCTTGCCACATGTGGACTCAGTAGTTGTGGCACACGGGCTTAGTTCTCCACCGCATGTGGGATCCTCCCAGACCAGGGATCAAACCTGTGTCTCCTGCTTTGGCAAGCAGATTCTTCACCACTGAGTCACCAGGGAAGCCCTATTTTATGTCTTATGAGTAGTCATTTCTATCATCTTTTTATGTTCAGTGTAAATATAGGTTGAAGTTTGTAATATTGTACAAAGAAGGGTGACTCCTTGCCTTCTCCTAAGAACAGAATGTTTTTTCCCTAGAGAAACAGCATTAGATGTTTTCAAATTCTTATATACAGCATGTTTGCTTTCCTGGGAATTTTTGTTTTTTAATCTAAAGATAATTTAAAAATTGAAATGGGCTGCAGCTACTCAAGGTCACCTAACTTGTGTTTTTTCCATTCAGAAGGAAATCCCAGTTGAGAGAGTGGCATGGAAACATGTACATTACCATATGTAAAATAGTGGGAGTTTGCTGTGTGATACAGGGCACTCAACCCAGTGCTCTGTGACAACCTAGAGAGGTGGCATGGGGTGGGGGGTGGGAGGCAGTTTCAAGAGGGAGGGGACCTATATATATATACACATACATACATACATATATATGGCTGATTCATGTTGACGTATGGCTGAAACCAACACGATATTGTAAAGCAATTATCTCCCAATTAAAAATTTTAAAAAAGAAAGGAAATTCCTTTTCACATGTCTTAAAGAGAAGAAGACACTTTGGTTCTTCCCACAACTTTCTTCAACTGCTTTCATAGTAAAATTTTTTTTTTAAATTTCCATTATTTCCCTTATCAACTCCTTAGCAGCCTTACAATTTGCCTTGCAAAGAAGCTGAACTCCTTGGGATGGATTACGAGGAGAATGCGTATCCCTACCAAAATTAAACATATTAAAGCATTTAAATATTTTTAATCAGAACTATTACAAGGTTTAAAAAAGAGATAAAACGGTTTCCATGCAAGGAGATTTCGAACATCTTAGACCCAGTGGAGTTCATATGACTTTTCTTTGCTTTACCTCATTCCACAAAGATCACAGCATAGGCGGTTTTATGTTTTTTTCAGTTATTATACTCTTTCAACTAGGTGAATTTGATAAAGAGTCCAGCCAAGTGGATCTCTGGCTTTTATATCTGTAACTAAGAGACAAGCTCTAAGCATGCTGAAGAAATGGAAAACCATTCTGGTTTCATGACCTGCTACTCTTTGCTCTATAATCAGCTTGAATTGGGCAACATTTTCCCACAGATTAAAAATCCAGGTCCAGTGGTTAGAAATCCATGCTTTCACTGCCCAGTGCCTGAGTTCGATTCCTGAGAGGGGAACTAACATCCCACAAGCCTAAAAAAAAATCAGAAAAATTAGGACTGTTTTAGTCCAGAAAATGTGAAGATGAAAAAGGCCTGGTTTTTCTTCTAGGAGCTTGTGCTTCTGGTCAATTTTGTGAAAAGAACCAGAATGGGACCCCTTGACCTGGGAACAAGCATGTTCAAGGGGGGCCTGAAGGAGCGGGTGTGATAGGAGCCCTCAGAGCCAGAGCCTGAGAGGCGGCACCACTCCGGGATCACCTTCGCCCCTCGAGGCTGTTAGCCCTGGAGTTCTACACCTGGCACACGCTAGTCTATACTCTTCTCACCTGTCGTGGCCCCAATCCGATCCCAGCCTGTGGTCGTGGTGCACAGTTTGGAATCTGTGAATTTGGTTGTCTGCTTTACATCAGCTCAGGCAAGTTATTTAGCCTCCCTTTGGGTCTTTGTTTCCCTGAGTGCTTCCAAGTGTGCAGAGTGCAGGGTGTGGTGTGCGCTTGTAGTCAGCAGGGGGTGGGGTGCTGGACTCAGATTAGGGATTGGGACTGGCTTCCCTACGGAAAGGAATGACGCTTAAATTCTCACTGAGTAGTGGGTTGTTTTTTTTTTTCAAGTTTGAGCACAGCATTTTCTATCTTCCTAGAAGAGGGAAACCTGGCAGGGTGGCTGGGGGACCGACTTAGCCAGAGGAAGTCGGGCCGAGAGCCACCAGGCCAGGCTTCCCAAGAAGAGCAGAGAAAACATCAGGTCCCAGCACAGCTCTTCTGTCTCCCAGTAAAGGAAGACAAAGCATTCGGAAGATTCAGGAAGGCGCCCGTCGAGGTGCTGTCAAGAGGCGCCCCCTGCCGACCAAAACTCACACTTCCCTCGGGAAGAATTTCAGAACTTAGGCCCTTGAGTTGACTGAGCCTGCAGGGTTTATCTGTTCTGTGATTCTTTCTGCTAGTGTATATGCTTGAAATTTTACACAATAACAGCTTTTTGAAAAAGCCCTTTCTCACTAGCTGCAGTTCGGTTGTGAACATGGGTCCTAACCCTGAGACCAACCCTTGGCTGGCCTGTGTTAAGGTTGAGGGGGCAAGGAGAGCTGCCCTTCTATACTCCTTAAGGAGAGGGAAAGAGTCTCTGTTTAGAGTGCGTGGTTCAGTTCCCTGAACCTCCTACATCTAGGGAATTAGGCTATAAATCCACATAAAGCATTCTCTGGGTTTTTCCAAGAATTCTTGTTTATGCCCAAGCCACAAACAACACAACGGGAGAACAGATTTTATTTCGTAATGTTTTGGCATTTGCAGCTCAGACTGAAGTTGCAAAAGCAGAAGAGGAGAGCAATGAAGAATGGGCAAAATTTTTGCATATCTCTTCCTGTGGTTCTGACTGTATTTAGAAGCCTTCCTTCCTTCTTTCCTGCCTGCCTTCCTTCCTTCCTTCTCTCTTTCTTTCTTTTCTTTAGGTAATGTACTCTTCAAAAACTGTCCAGTGATAAAAGACAAAGCCTATGGAAACATTCTAGATTAAAGTAAACTGAAAGGACGAGCCCATGTGGTCTCAGGCGGCTCGGATGGTAAAGAATCTGCCTGCGATGCAAGAGACCCGGGTTCAATCTCTGGGTCAGGAAGATCCCCTGGAGAAGGGCATGGCAACCCACTCCAGTATTTTTGCCTGGAGAATCCCATGGACAGAGGAGCCTGTCGGGCTACAGTCCATGGAGTCACGAAGAGTCAGATAAGACTGAGAACACACACATACACAAGTATTGTTACGACTCGTGCTACGGGTCGTTATTAATAAACTAATTGCAGGGCAGACTGATCTGACCTTTAAGCGACAAAGTGGAATTCTCCCTCCCTCCTGAAGGAGGTGATGTGTTTTAGAAGAGCCTTCTCCACATCAGGACCACAAAGGTGACGTTTCAAGTGTAGTAGGTGGAGCATGAGTGGAGGGAAGCAGTAAGAATATATTTTTTTTTATCTGGAAACATACTTTTAGGGAGAATACTAACTAAATGGGCTCACTGCCTAATAAGAAAAACAGTTGATAAGTGATTTCTGCACAATGTTTAATCTGTGAAAGATTACAGGACGAGTGACAATGAGCAGACATTTCTTCTTCGAAGCAGAAAGAAGCTGTAGAAAGAGTCCCAGATCACATGAGGGCATAGAGCACACCAGGTGCCACAAGAAACCCCACGGACTCCTTGCCTTATTTTCAAGAAATAATTAACTTTCTTTGGGGACTGAGCTACATTTATTCCTGTTTAGAACCAGAAAGGTAACCAACGAGCCCCTTGCCTTTCCTGTGATTATTAGTTCCTTTCAATCACAGCATCCCAGAGCTGACAAGGAGCCTTGGAGATTATCCACCTTCTAAATGAGGATTCCAATTTAAATCATTGTCCAAAGTCATGGAGGTCATCAGTGGCAATGTTGAAACAGCCACCCAGTTCTATCAACATGCAGTCCACAGTTATATTCCCACCAAACAAAACGACCTCCAGAATCTATTTTTGCTGAATACACAGAAAGCTAACACCCCTCCCCGTTTCCAGCCCCCACATCCCATTCTCATCGTGAGGAGCATTCTCATCAGCTCCATGTCTTCTGCATATGGTGGGGGACCGTGGAGGACAGATCCTAGGAGTCCCATCTACAGTCCAGCTAAAACTCAGAGAAATGAAGTGCTTTGCTGCGGTGGAAGCTAGCCTGTCCCAAACCCCCAGCCCCATGTGACTCCTTTCCAGTGTGTTGCACCTTTGACAGCTTGTCTTCCTGCTTGCCTTTGTAGGTTTCACAGCGGCAGCCTCCCTGGTATCCCTGGCTTGGGCCTTGGCCTCCTACCAGAAGGCCCTTCGGGACTCTCGTGATGATAAGAAGCCCATCAGCTACATGGCCGTGGTCATCCAGTTCTGCTGGCACTTCTTCACCATCGCGGCCAGGGTCATCACCTTTGCCCTCTTCGCCTCGGTTTTCCAGCTCTACTTTGGGATCTTCATTGTCCTTCACTGGTGCATCATGACCTTCTGGATCGTCCACTGTGAGACGGAGTTCTGCATCACCAAGTGGGAGGAGATCGTGTTCGACATGGTGGTGGGGATTATCTACATCTTCAGCTGGTTCAATGTCAAGGAAGGCAGGACACGCTGCAGGCTCTTCATTTACTATTTCGTGATCCTTCTGGAAAACACAGCCTTGAGTGCTCTCTGGTACCTCTACAAGGCTCCCCAGATCGCGGACGCGTTTGCCATCCCGGCTCTGTGCGTGGTCTTCAGCAGCTTCTTAACCGGCGTGGTTTTTATGCTGATGTATTATGCCTTCTTTCACCCCAACGGACCCCGATTTGGGCAGTCACCAAGCTGTGCTTGCGAGGACCCTTCTGCTGCCTTCGCTCTGCCTCCAGACGTGGCCACGAGCACCTTGCGGTCCATCTCCAACAACCGCAGTGTCGCCGGCGACCGCGACCAGAAATTCGCAGAGCGAGATGGGTGTGTCCCTGTCTTTCAGGTGAGGCCCACGGCCCCATCCACCCCATCCTCTCGCCCACCACGGATTGAAGAATCCGTCATTAAGATTGACCTGTTCAGGAATAGGTACCCAGCGTGGGAGAGACACGTTTTGGACCGAAGCCTCCGAAAGGCCATCTTAGCCTTTGAATGTTCGCCGTCTCCTCCTAGGCTGCAGTACAAAGACGATGCTCTCATTCAGGAGCGGCTGGAGTATGAGACCACTTTATAAAACGAGAGGACTTGGAGGGGCCACGACCTCCAGACAGAGGGGTGACAGCAGGGCTGTGGCAATAAGGAAACTCTCCCCTAGAGCAGGGCGTTGGGCTGTGAGACTCCCAGTTTGACCCTCATCGGATACGTGTCTGACCCTCGGACAGCAGAGTGCCCGCTGCTGGCCTCTTTTCAAAGAGCAGCCCCAAGACCCTCCTACTCTGTCTGAAGGGAACAGCCCAGCTCAGTGGGACTCCTTGTTGCCGCCAACCCCTCCAGCTCAATCTTCAGCACATCCATCCAAGGGTACTGTTGTGATGGGAAATACTGCCTCCAATCAGTAGGGTGTTTGGATGAGTTAACTGATCTTTGCATAAAAATATACTGAATCACACATACACACGAGTACACACACACTAACACACATGCCAATCCTCTGTCAAAACAGTTTAGGTGATTTCTCTTGATGCAAAGCTGTGATTCCTGCAGGAAAACTAAGAGAGAAAACATCCCTCAAGACTCCAGAAAAACAAAAAACAAACAAATAAAAAAAATATAGTGAAGCTTAGAAAGAATTCATAAACCATCCTCATGTGAAAACCTTACCCAATGGACAGAAAACCCAAGTGTGTTTACACATGTATTAGAATTGATGAAATGGTTCGTTTTCAACACACATCGGGATTTTTTTTTCATTTTAAATTTTCAGTTGAGAACATCTCCTATTACAGAAATCCTATGCAGCCCATGGATGGCTTCTGACAAGACCAAGGAGCTTGATACCTTAGTGACGTAAATTCAGTGATAATCAGGATGCAGTATTCAGTTGCAAAAACACGTAATAAAACCACGGAGAGGAAGCGGGAGCAAAAGGCAGAATGAGTGTCTGATTTCCTGGCCTGTGCAGCTCACACGGGAAGGTCAGGGTGGAGCGGCGGGAGAGACAGCCAGTGTTCAGGTGCAGGAATGGAGGTTCTATGTGATGGTGGGCAGGCAGGATTTCAGAATACGCCATGCCACACCCTTCTAGTGCCAAAGTCCATCCAACACGAGACTGACGGGAAAGCCCTGAACGGCTGAGCATGGGTGGCGTGAGCCCCACCAAAGCAGAAGACTGCTCAAACAGTCAAGTCCTCTTTGTGTAAAGGACCCTCTCCCCCCACCCCCAAGGTCGAAGTGATGTGTCTTTTAGAGGCTTTGGGACACATTTGTGTAAGTATGAGCCCACAGGTGCAGTGAATATGCTGTGAGAAAACCCTTGTGAACTGATTGAGGGCTTATCACTAGATCCAGCTAAGATCTGTATTTCAGTCATTTTGTAAAGTCCCACTCTTACAACAAGCTTCTGGGTTTTAAATACCTCTGTCCAGCAAGTAAACATTCCCCACTTTCTGTTCCCAGTGTCCCCCCGCCACCCCCAGTCATGGTGCTTTTTGTTGCATTAAAAGTGCCGGTCAAACTTTGATAGTATTTTTTTATAGTTGGTGCAGAGTGGAATAACTCATGGATTATTTCAATATTTTTGTAATAAAAAATATAGGGTATACATATAGGCATCATCACTTTTTTTATAGACCTGGGATCGTTTAAAATACTTTAAGCATCATAATTACTTGGGATGTAGAAACTGGTCCACAGATCCCATCTGCCTGCCTCAGCAGATCGAGAACACATGTTTCTTGCAAGATCATCCTACTTTGCCATGTCGGTGCCCCCAGGAACCTGGCCAGGGGTGCTATCAGAATATCAGGGGACGAGAGAATCAGCTTAACTAGAAAGGGCTTGTCAAGACTGGCCAATGTTTCCCAGGAAACCAACGATGGAAGTGATGACTCTTCCATCTCTTATGACAAACCTGACCACAGCGGGCAATGTCTTGGATGTCCTTTCCCAGTTTTATATCTACCCAACTGATGCACTAAATATTAGTCAAGTCACTTTTTTAAAAAAAAAAGTCAGTTTAACTTAATTATTCAGTTATCTGGACTGTCCAATTCACTTAAACAGTCAAGTTCTAGAGCCACTACCTGTCATGACTGTGTCGTACAGAGGCAGCCGTCCCTATGACGACACCCACAGCAAGTGACAGAGGGCTCGAACTAGGACTTTTTTTGGTACTAAGTCCAAAGGCAGTGTTTAAAAATTAGATGATTTTTATCAGTAGACATATTTTCCTAGTACTCCATGATGGATCCTCCAAGCAGCAGTCCACTAAAAAATAATCTTTGGTTTGGATGTGAAAACGTTACCTGGTCACCAGGAAAGGCCCAGAAAGATGCTCTTCCTGCCAGCAATAGGCAAAAACATTCCACTCCCCACTCTAGAAGGGAAAAATGATTATATTGGCAAATTCTTCACTTTGGTGCCAGCCCGTGGGTCATTAGCTTCATAATTAATGATCTTTGGGAAACCAAATTGCTCAGTTGAACTATCCCTTTGATTCCATGAGTAAATCGCAGATGATAATGTCAGTCAACAAACACAACAGGTCCCATCACTCTTCGATCATGTAAATCCTAAGTTATTTCTCAACTTGATCCTTCGTTTAACAGGTGAAGAATCAAAATGAGCGCCGTGTGACTAAAAAAACGCTGTACTGTGCTTTGTCTTCAAAGTGAGAATGCAGTCAGGAGAGTGCAAGAAGTTTGATATTTTCAGTGATTTTACCAAATACTGTAAATACTCTGTTATCCAACATACTTAAAAGGTGAGGGTTTAATCAAAAATACTTGTTAAGGAAATGACATCTCCACATCTTGTCATAAATAACAAGACTTCTCAAGATTACAGTCAAGAACAACGCGACAACAAATGTTACTTCCAAGGAGAATCATGGCTTAATCTTGCTTCCATGATTCAGAAAGCACTGTGTTGCCATCGAGCATGTATTTGTTTCAGATACACTGATAACAGAGCATTTCCAGTATTAGGATTTAAAGAGACATTGTCAACGTACAAAGGAACAAAGTTTGATTTTCATATTTATACTCTAGTATAAACCCTAAGATTTTATTTTCAGTTGACCACTAAATTTTCCACAAGAGTAGCTCAAGAATCCAAAAGGAACAGGCCTTACAAATTGGAACCTACAAATTTGTTAGCATACAAATCGGAAACACTGGATTCTTTATCTGTGAGCTCCAACATCATGTGCTGGGTCTGTTGGGTCACTTGGGGGAGGGGTGCGGTGAAGGGTCTGTCCTTAGTAATTAATTTTGCATAGGACCATGAGTTTTCTAAAAGGAAATATTATAAATCTTCTTCACTTTTAAATGAACATTTCTCAATGAAACTTAAGTTGAGGACTGTATGTATCCTAACCACACTGAGACTTTAAGAATTTGTGTGGAAGAAAAAAAAAAAAATTTCAATGTAAGTCAAAGTTTGGTCCCTCAAAATGACTATGTCCTTTAAATCTTCTCCCATTCCTGTTGTTCTTCTTAACTATGTACTATCTAGTTCAGTAACCTGGACTTTGTAGACACTTTGTAACTCTTCTTTTATGATGTTGCTGTGAACCCAACAAATGAAATAAATTCTCCTACCGACATGGCAAGAATATGCAATTCAAGTATTAGCAAAAGAAAAATACAGAGATGATCTGAAGATGTATTTATACTTAATTTCTAAATGGCCCATTTCTTTGGCTCTATGAATAAATGAAGTAATAGCACTGACCAATTAAAAGTGAATAGGAATAATTGAAATCTCAATGACTTTTTAAAAAAATATTGTATAGACGTGTGTTTAGTATGGATAACACACATATTACATATAATATATGTACACACTCAACTAATGGATAAAAAGTAAAATACATACTGTTGTTAATGCATATAAATGTATGTTATTGACACATAAACTTTTAGATAAAAAGTTTTTTCCCGCTCCTTTTCAGCATCAGCTCAAGTGTAGAATCCATGTCTGTAAGACATCAACACACTTGAACTTGGGTTGGAAATGTTGCTGTTCAGTCACTAAGTCATGTCTGACTTTTTATGACCCCATGAAATGCAGCCCACCAGAATTCCCTGTCTTTCACCATCTCCCAGAATTTGCTCAAACTCATGTCCATTGAGTCAGTGATGCTATCTAACCATCTCATCCTCTGCCACCCTCTTCTCCTTTTGCCTTCAATCTTTTCCAGCATCAGGGTCTTTTACAATGAGTCAGCTTCACATCAGGTGGCCAAAGTATTGGAGCTTCAGCTTCAGCATCAGTCCTTCCAATGAATATTCAGGGTTGATTTCCTTTAGGATTATCTGATTTGATCTCTTTGCAGTCCAAGGAACTCTCAAGAGTCTTCTTCAGTTGGAAATATCTAGATATAATTTAGCATTTTTAACTTGAATGAGTTTTCCCACTCCTCAAGAAGCTCGTTTTTAGAGAGATGAGAATACCTTTGAGTCATTTCAAAGATTCTTTCTCTGAACATATTGAATGGAGTAAAGAAAACATCTGGTGTCCTTAGCAGGATTATGTAAGGTTATGTATTTGCCTTTCAGTGTACCAAATACCATTAAGGGAAACAAGTTCTGACACAATGTTTGGACAAGAATCCAGAGATTTTTTTTAATCTGATGAACCATTTCTGAGATTACATATACGTTCCCCGGCATTCTCTTGAGTCTTTGCCCTTAACAATTGCTGTTTCCGTATAAAATTTGGATGAGGTGCCTGCATTTTAATGTTTTTCAAGCCTTTAAAAAAAAATATCTCAGGCTGTCTTTCAGAAAAACAACTCAGAGAATGGTTGATGTGTGCAATGCAAACACAGCAGGACTGAGGTGGTCATTTCTCTAATTTCAGTGATGGGCGCAAATCGACTCATGTTTGTTTATCTTCAGCAACTCAGAGTCACATTTGAAAACAATCAAATTGTTGGCTTCTGTCAGCTTGTGACTCATAGCACCCTCCCCCCCACTTCTACCCATCTGAAGCAGGAGCCTTTTAAACTGGCTAAGGATAGGCCATTCCTCTCTATCACCCCAACCCATCCCTCCGTTCTAAGTTTCTGGTCCCCACTTGTATCAGACCATCTGGACACTGGGGTGGCACCTCTTCTCCTTCACTGGGCAGGCTGCACTGTCTCCCACAAAGCGCTCTCTATGGACATTTGTCTTGTCCAGGGGCTATCCTAAAAATGAGCTCATGGAAAGATGCAGTAAGTGTCTGTGATCAACAGCCTCCAAAGTGAAACTCTGTGGCATGTGGGTGGAATTGTATAAAAACACAATGAGCCATTTAATTTTGCTAATTGTAGCAATTAGGCAAGCTCTCACACAGCAGAAAGCCAAATGGAGGACGTGGCAAACAGCCGTTTACCCACAGAAATGAGGGGTTCGGAAGTTCTCCCTTGAGTGTTTGAGACATCGTGTTGTTTCACCATCCATCTGAAGCTTTTTCTCTAGATTCCGTAAGGAAAAAAAATCAAACTTCTGTAATATTGCATGTAACGATCTAGCCAAGAAATCAAACCTTTAACTTTTTCTGGATATGTTGTTGCTCAGTTGCTAAGTTGTGTCCCACTCTTTGTGACCCTATAGCCAGCCAGACTCCTCTGTCCATGGGATTTTTCAGGCAAGAATACTGGAGTGGGCAGCCATTTCCCTCTCCAGGAGATCTTCCCAACCCAGGGATCAAACCTGTGTCTCTTGCATTGGCAGGTGAATTCTTTACTGCTGAGCCACCTAGGAAGCCCCCTTTCTGGGTCTATATTCTGCTAAATAAGGGTCAGTTAATGTCCTTGAAATATCTAGCTGCTTTGCTGATATCATTTTCATAATATACCAACATAAGTCAGAAACACTGACTGAATCAAATTTTTGCTTTGGTTATTCCCCTGCCCTACCCCTCTAAGACTTACGCCATTCATTTCCCTGTATTAATGGGAACTGACTGAGCCCAAGAGCATCAAGGATTAGCCAGCTTTATCTCCATGATCTCATTCCATCTTCTCTGTCATCTATGAGTTAAGTTCCGTTTACAGACAAAACTTAAGCTCACAGACACTAAATTAGGCAAGGGTCCCATAGCTGGAAACACTGGAGCTGAGAGATAAACACAACTTGTCATGACTTCTCACAACCGCAAATCCTTCTAGAAAACCAAGGAATATTTTCCCACCAAAATCTCTTCCGTCCTTGGCAAGATCTCAGGAGAAACAAAAATGTGGTCTGACGATCCAATTTTTCAAGAGAATTTCATTTAAAAATCAAAAAGGTCCTTCAAGATTAGAAGTTAAAAATAAAAAAAGTCAGTGATGAGAAACAAGTCTTTATCACTTGTCATTGAATTTTACTGCGACCCCCTAATTCAGAGTAGGCAGATAAATGCTTGTATTTCATTCCAAACAACTGTCTCTCCCCACGTCCATGGCTCTACTTTGCACTAAAATAAGTGATAAATACAAATTAGCCTGATGGTTCTTTTCTTGTATTATCTATATGTATGCTACTGTCTTCCAGTTAGGTAAAGGGAAAGACAGCCAAACCCTACTACTTGCCTTGACCTTCAGACTGGGGAAAAAAAGAGAGATGGGGGTGGGGAAAGGAAGAAGGAAAGATGAATCTAAGAAATCTTTGAGTGACACTGTGTGTGCGTGTGTGTGTGTGTGTGTGTGTTTTGGTCACTCCATTGTGTCTGGCTCTTTGTGACCCCCATGGACTGTAGCTCACCACGCTCCTCTGTCCGTGGGATTCTCCAGACAAGAATACTACATTGGGTTGCCATTTCCTTTCCCAGGGGATCTTCTCAACCCAGGGATCAAACCCAGGTTTTCTGCTTTGCAGGCTGATCCTTTTCTGTCTGAGCCACTGTTATTTTCATATTATAAAATAACTCTATTCCACTGCCGTAATTTACCCTAAATTTCATTTAATATCTTGCAGGTCACAAAATTTAATATGTACACAGATTACTATACCACCAGTTGAACCATCATATAAATCTGGAAATTTCCTCTTAGATGAAAAGTTTATACCTAAAGAATATAGCATTTACCAAATATTTGTGGAGTTGGATTATAAAATAACGTATGTGTCTTCTCCATCCTCAACTTAGACATAATGTGCCTGGGATCCACAGGATGACAGAGTTGTGACCCATTCAGTGATTCTGTTGTATAGGAAGTAGTGTGTGTGGGCTGAATTCATGCTAAAAAGGTGGCCATAGCAATAAACCAAAAATGATCTCAATCCTGATGTTTATTTTAAAAAATAGACACAGCCATCAGTCCAAATGTAATATGTTAAAAATACAAGCAATCTGACTTCTGACTTTGATATGACTTAAACAGATCTTTATGAAGTTAGGTTAAATTAGGTGTCATGAACTTTTATAGAGAAAGCATCTAAATGAGATTTCAATGTTACTTAAGAACACTTCTTTTAGAAATGAGGGTGACAGAGATCCAAAGGGATCAGGCATTTTTCAGTATCAGAATTCCTTCAGCCATTCATCTATCAAGTGTGATCTCTATATGCCTGGCACTGCCAGGCAATACACAGTCACACGTGGAAGGAATTCCATATTCTAGCAGCTCACACTTTGGTCTTTGGTAGCAGAAGAGTCGTCTGACTTCAGCTATAGTTCTTTCTATCCTATCACACCGCTTCTCTTCTTAATGTCTACATTTAATTCCATACCAGAGCAATAAAGAAACATAAGTTTTTCCAAGATTGTGTTACATAAGCCTCACAATACACAGTTAGCCTGCATAGTGGCAAACATAAGGTTACAGTATAAATATAAAGATAAATCAACAATAGATGGCTGCTGATAAAGAGAAAAGTAGTTTTGTAATTTGTTCTTATGCCTTTTCAACACTAGATATTTTTAAGTCAAGACCACAAAGCAAAAATAAATTTCAAGACACTCTTTGGCATAAAGTATTTGACTCAAGGGTTTCCCAGGTGGTGCTAGTGGTAAAGATCCTACCTGCAATGCAGGATACACAAGAGACGCAGGTTCACTCCTTGGGTCAGGAAGATGCCCTGGAGAAGGGCATGGCAACCCACTCCAGTATTCTTGCCTGCAGAATTCCATGGACGGAGGAGCCTGGTGGGCTCTTAGAGTCCATAGGGTCACACAGAGTTGGACACGACTGAAGTGACTTAGCATGCACGCATGCATATTTGACTCAAACCAATCATCTTTGAATCAGCTTTGGAAATATTCCTGAGGATTTATTTTTAAGAAGAGATGTGAAATCAGCATGCTTCTGAGATGGCACTTCTCTGACCTTCAGGAAGCATCTTTGATGAGCACTTATGATACCTTTTTGTCCCAGTCACCATTCTGGGGGGTTTTTGGTTTTCTTTTTTTGGCCACATCATGCTGCACGTGGGATCTTAGTTCCCTGATCAGGGATCAAACCAGCACCCCATGGTGCTCAGAAGTCTTAACCACTGGACCACCAGGGAAGCCCCCAATTATGGTTTTTAATGGAGTTCTGGCTGGCCACAGAGGAATGGAAGAGGGACCTACAGTTAAGACAGAATGAGGATATGTTGTGAGGGAGTCAGAAACCCCCTCTGGACAAGGGGCATTTCGTTTATAAAAGTGCACATGGGGCGTGCAGGCTTGTCAAAGATCTCCCTTTCCCATCATCAGTAGAACTTCATTGCAAAACGATATCTCTCTGTACACCAAAGTTAGACGCCCCAGTAGGTTTCCCCAGAACATAGTCTGCAGCATACATGTTATTTAGGAAGAACACATTTTCAGACATAAACCTCAGTTATTGCAACCTGAGAGGATGTTCTAAAGCCCCATGCCCAGATGAGCAGCAGTGACCTGCATCACACTTCAGGAGTGAAGACTGCCAGCCCCACCCTGTGTGGACACATGCTGGCATGGTACCCATTCCAAGTCTCTCCTTCAATATGGCCCACACTGATTGGCTTCCCATAGATGTAAAAGAGCATCTTATTTAAAGATAACTATTGACATACATAACTAATTTCCTCTGAGTTAAATAATTCTGGTTAGGGAAGGCTATAAACTCATAGGTCCTCTGTGGAATAAAAGGAAAGAGAAAAGAAAGCATATTCATTTTTATGAGCCCAGAATAACACCAAGAATCCCTTCAGCAAAACAGCTGACTTAAAAATAGTGCTAAGTCAGAGCCCAAAAGTCTTGGTTCCTGCCACCATGAGTGGTTCATTACAATGACTGCCCCCGTCTCAGGGGTGGTAACAGACAAGGCGAGTACACTTACTGATGTTTGCAGAGAAACATCACATTTAACACAACAGATCAACATCAGAACCAATAATCAACTTGATAAGCAAATACTACCAGCACAGTACCAACACAAAATTTTCTCTCATGCCAATATTGAAGCCTGTCACCTACTCTGTTATTAGAATTTCAGAAAATGTAAGGTTTATTGTTTTTATTTTGCTTCTACCTACCAAATTCACCTGGTGGCCATTCGCTCTCTCTGTTGCTTGATTTGCATTCAAATGAAACTAATCAAATTCTTACTTCATTTAAGTGCTACAAATATTAATAAGTGAAGATGTTGTGTTTAAGCTAATTTAATTGAGCTGTTCTAGTGGCAGTCTGGTATCAAGTTGTATCAAATCAACGCTCTTAATTGTTTCAAATTAATTCATCTATCAGGAAGTTCTAAAACACCTTTAAGTGTGTTGAAAATCCATTTTGGGTTTCTATCATTGTAAGAAATTCCTATTTTGATTGCAAGCCAGTAGAATGGGTTGTAATCAACACTGGAGTTTCAGTCCATTGTGGTTCTGGCAGTTGGGTACCACTATGATAACTTAGCAATTAACCTTCCACCTGGGCTTTCTATTTGTGTTGCTGAGAGTTCTTCTATTCAAACTGGGAGCAATAGCACATCATCCTATAATCAACGGAGATCTGTCAGTTAGTCAAGAATTGTCATTTCATATCCTTCTTTCAAAGAACTAAGATATCTAACAACTCCCCTTATTAACCTTTCTAAGGTATTGTACCTAGAAAAAGAAATACAACTCTCAAGTGTGTCTTGTCTTGAAAGCCTGGGGTTAAATGTCTTCTTTGGTCTGAACCAGAGTTTTGGAGACAGCAGTTTCTCCTGTTTGGAGGAAGGGAAGGGAGCCGAAGATGAACTAGCCACACCAGAAACAGGAGCCTCCGCTGCACAAAGCCTCACAGTGCTGATGCTATTGATTCCCTTCTCTTTTTTACAGAAACACCTTGGAACTTGTCAAGATTTACTGAAGGTGATTTGCGTTAATTAATTCAACAGACCCTTTAATCTTGGGAATTCTTGACTTGTGAGATTGCAGTCAAGCTAGTGCAAAGGGAAATGAGTCAGTTAGTAGGAAAGAGTGCTCATTCAGTGTGGTGAGGTCCGCAGGCCTGGAGAGAAAGGCCTCTGTGAAGTAGGGTGCTCCAGAATCCCTGCTCCCTGCTTCTCACTCCGGTGATGAACTTCCACCTTCTTCATTTGTTTTTGCCTTCATTTGCACAGCTTTGAAAGGCCTTCCCCTAGCCGCTCAATGGTAAAGAATCTGCCTGCCAATGCAGGAGACACAAGAGACCTGGGTTCGATCCCTGAGTCAGGAAGATCCCCTGGAGAAGGAGATGGCAATCCACTCCAGTATTCTTGCCTGGAGAATCCCATGGATAGAGGAGCCTAGTGGGCTGCAGTCCATGGGGTCGCAGAGAGTCGGACACAACATAGTGACTAAACGATAACAACTTTGAAAAAAGAGAAAAAAGTGAATGGATTCCTGGGGGCTTACATAGCTCAGTGCACTGGGTTATGGAGACTCACCTTAAATGGATACAAATCTATTTGTGTTTGGAAATGAGGGGGAAAAAGTCACTGTCATCTGTTTAATGATTGATCTGAGTACAGTTGCTGTTCTTCATTTCCTGATAGTTTCGTTGTCAGCATTGTAATAACCAATTTATAAAATTAAATTTATAATTCAGTTTTGGAGGTAAAATCTGCATGGTTGTAGCTATGGAACCGTTTGATTCCTGCCTTCTTAGGTGGTGACATTGCCAATTTCAAACTGAAGTACTTTTGTATGGGGACTTGGCTCTCCCGTTGCTTCTCCAACCCTGTGTAACCTTGGTTACCAGCTCTGAGATCACCAAGCTGACATTCTGAGCACCTGAGTGTTCACTGAAAAATAAACAGGTGATCTCTTAATTAAAAATCATGGTTGGTTCCCACTTGCTTCTCTTTTTAAGGAAAGGTTTCAGCTGCAAGGTAGGGATAGATGTACTTCAGATCAAAGTTTATAAGAGTCAGACATCCGTATGTTGTTATATAGTTTTCTGTCTAACCTCTCAGTAGAACAGCTTCAGACACTAACACTAGAAGAATGAGTGAAAGTCTTCAGATATATCTTAACAATGAACAATCTAACAGAAAAAGAAGACGATGTT
Organism: Bos grunniens; assembly: GCF_055505025.1. Lineage (NCBI taxonomy): Eukaryota > Metazoa > Chordata > Mammalia > Artiodactyla > Bovidae > Bos > Bos grunniens. The sequence goes on along the minus strand of NC_141178.1, from coordinate 59,422,910 downwards.
GTGGTCCTTTTTATACCTCTTCCAAAGGTGTTTCTCCTTCATCAGTGACCATCTTGGTGATTATCTCCAAGACGTACCAAGAGGTACCAAGTGATAGTCCCAGTTTTAGGCACCAGGGTTGTCCTGTACTTCAGCAAATCTAGCTCTGAGCACAAGCACTGAAGTGTAATGGTGAAATAGTGGCCTGCCACCAAGCAACTTTCAATTGCAAGGCAATGAAAACTAAGAAGTTGAAGAAAGTGTCAATTTTCTCAATCTCTAAAGCCAAAAAAGGCACAAATATCCTCTATCTTGTCCAATAAGTTGGTTGGCTGTTGTCACATAGGAACAAGAAATCATCCTCTAAAACAAGGCTTTTGAGTAGAAGTGACTACGAGAGGTGTTGGAACACAAGTTTCCCACTATTGTAAATGCACAGTTGTGGGGACTGCGGAGGAAACCTGTCAGAGGTTCATTAGGAATATTTGCCTTTTGTAGAGCAGAGGTCGCTGTGGACCCTGCTACTCTGTGGTGATGACAATAGACGCATCCACTGAGGAAAGGCCAGGGCATGGCTGGACAAGGAGGACAGAGATGACCTCGGTGGCTCTATGTCTGAGACTAACTCTGTCCTTAAGGGGACTCTCCTGCTTGACAGTTTCCCTTGGTCATTGGCCTGTTCCCTCCTAGCCAACTCTGTGTGCTGAGGGCTTCTGATGGGTTATAAACTGAGATATTTGAAGGTACAGTAAGTACCCTTGCTTGTAAAACATGACCATTGAATCATCCTTTGTCTTAACAACAGTGAGATTCAGGGTGACCACGGCCCTATTCAACCATCCCATTATAAATACATCATGACATCCCAAGAACCTCTGTGTTCAAACCCACTAAACCGGGTCAACAAATTTATTACTTGAATCATTTCAACATATTTTGGACCTTGATTCTGTCATCACCTAGACTGCATCTTTGTCCCCAGATAGCAAAAATAATTCTCGGGAGAACAGTTTTCAGAATAACGGAAGTGAAGAAAGGTGGACAATGAAGAAATTTTTCAAGGGAGACAAAACCTCTGGACCACCAGCAGCCCTAAAAGCTTTATTTTTCCTCATGACTATGTTTCTTTTCATTTGAGGGCTTTCAGCACCTGAATTTTCCAAATGATTGCCAACTCATCTTCAAAAACAGAAGTCGACAGCATGGTGTTATTAAAAAATAAAAGGACTGTCCTACAAGAATGTAAATATCCCAAGAAAAAGTAAAGAAGTCAGTCACTCCAGGAGCAAATTTGGCATTTGTGATGTCAAACATCTGGAGCATTGGGAAAATAGGATGTTTGAATCCTTGTGTTCTTTCTGCTTGTCTGGTGTTGCCTAGATAGACAGAAAATGCTCAGGTGTTGTAGGTAATAGCACTAAACTTTCTTGTGCATTAATCTATTGCTGGCAATATTCTGCTGCTATAGATCTCTTTGTTGTGCAAAGAGAAATAAATAATGCAGAGTCAACACCATTTGATTTTTATTTGCTTTCAGCAAACATGAATGGGAGACTTGCGGGAAGCGGTCCTGGGGTCCTGGGAGGTGATTGTGGAACAGACTTCCTGCAGGGTGAAAGTTCCAGAGGCCTGCCTCTCGGGCCCTGCCTGGCAAGGGAGCTTACTATTCAGCTGTTTTCCATCTTTTAGAATTTTCTAGTTGCTCCTCTGCTGCTCACATACTGTTAATCCTTCACAGAGTCTACTTGACAGAATCGTTCAAGGGAAATACAAATGTGTGTTTTATTCTTCAAATAGTAAGTTTTTATTTCAAGGATTTCTTAGACCTTTGAAGCATAAAGATAGTTAAACTATTTCCCTTTTGGGAACAAGGACACAGAGGAGGACACAGAGGGGCTGGTCCAGTGATGGGGACGCAAGGTGACGGAACATGAATGCCCATCGTCCCCATCCTTGGCCACATTTTTCGCACACATGAAAGAGAGAATGTTCATCTACCTCCCTCACAGGGGTGTTGGGAAGATTAATGTAAGTTGGAAAAGTGCTTTGACACCTGGTGACTAGTGTTCGCACAGAGAAGAACTCAGGGTTGGGAGGGAGCAGGCTGGGGAAGAAGGTTAGGGATAGAAAAGCAGTCACTCAGCCAGCCAAGACTCTGATGATTCCTGATCAAAGCGCAACTTGTTCTTCAAAGGTCTATGGAGAAATTCTTTTAAATTATCAACTTTTTAATAAGAAATTTTACTCCTTTCATACAAACACTGAGAATGACAATTTTCCTCTTAGTGAAACTGAATGTTACTAAATATTTATCAAATGTACCCAGAAAAGGTGGCTTCTTTCGATGCCTGAAAAATTTTCATGCCTGATCCCAAGCTACATTTTCCAGAATGCTTGCATAACACCCAATTCAGTACTAATGCTGGCAGGTGGTACTCTGAAACCCACTTCTGGGAGGGAGAATTTGTTACTGAGGTTAGATTTCTTCTTGTTTACAATGAGATTCTTTCTCACCCCTAAGTGGACACATGTCTCCCTTTATGATCCAATAAAAGAAACCAGAGCCTTATTTCTTCCCCAATTTCTGAGTTGATTTATTTTCAGAGTATAAATATATTTTAAATATTGCAGAGAAGTGTTTGTTTACACAAGGGCTTCAGCCGTACATGGATCCACATCTGTACTTACACACAGACCTGAGTTCTGCTCCAGGACAGAGGAGGTGGTGGGGGAGGCCTTGCCAAGAAGAGCAGCTTGTACGACTTACTTCCTGCCAAAGTAACATGTTTCCTCTCAAATATTTAGTCCTGAGAAGAACTAGTGCTAAGTAATATGATTTGTCATTTTTGAGTCAGGGAGGCGATATGGTAATCATAGAATATTATTCATGGGAATATACCCGGGAAACTATACTAACAGTGCAGAGAATGTTTTCATGATGTGACTTTATGAGGCGAAGTTGTTGTACATAAATATTATCATTGTGCCCTTATTTAAAAACTATATCCTTTGCAAAAAAAGATTGCATACTCTTAAAACTATGAAATAGGGCTTCAGAATGTTTACTAGATAAGTGGGTCTGGAGCTTGCATAACGTACATATTCAACAGAATCTCTTCTGGATTCTAAAATCTTGTTGCTAGTGATACAACCAAGGCTTAAAACTTCAGACTGGATAAACATGTCTAATGCATGGTATTGAGTTTCCTGAAGCATGAATTTAACCTAGGTAATTATCTGACCCATCAAAAAAAATTATATTGCCACATCAGACTTAAGTATCATTTTGCTGTTGTTTTGGTTGGTGTTTTGTAGGATTTTGAGACTCAAAATATGATTGTAGTAATAAGTGAATCAAAATAACTTGAACTTCTCTGGGCTTTTTTTCCCCAGTTCCTAGCATCAAGACTCTTTCAACCAAAAGTGCAGCAGACTATCCTTGTCGCTGTGAAGGGAAATACCTGTGTCTTTGTTTTTGTACAAGAAAACTGAGGTTGAGTGGCCTTGGTGCAAGGACCTGGAGATGCAAGGGCTGAAGCAGCCTCTCAGGTGGATTTGCTGGGAGGAGAGAAGGAGGTCAGTGGGCAGAATACGTCCTTGGGATATTTCACCCCAAAGGCACAAAACGGAATCCGAAGGGATGAGAGCTGGACCATTCTTCAAAATGCTAGAATCTAAATTCTAAACTTAAAAAAAGTGGAGTCAAACTGTTATCACATGTAGGCTTAAATCTGATCAGTGGGGAAAGGGGCATTTGAACGCCCCAAACGTTTCAGTCTTTTTAAGACTTTTCAGTCCATGTAAAACTTTCCAATATCCTTCCTAAAAATAAGATACTCTTTCAGAAAAGCAGGTTTTTAACAAAGATAAATCTGATCATATGATTGTGGACCAGTCATGTCCTCATCACACGTGACACGTTTTAAATGCAGTCTTCAAGTTCCATGGCTATTTCTGGTTAACATTTTATCTTGTAAGAGTAAAAAACACATGTAAAATTCTGTTTTGCTCAAAAAGAATGTCTCCCACCTTGTTTATATCCCTTCTTATCCTTAGCATGTTATTATCACAAAACTCCTTTCATATCTAGGTGGTATGAGATCGCTGAAAAATGAAACTTTCCGTCAACTGCTTTTTGAAGGGCCCACGTGAAGCCTCTCTTTAGGCAGGATGTTGAGAGAGAGCCTACTCTCTGCTCTTCTTCTCAGCTAGTAGACTGCTCACCGGCTTGGAGAGAGAGAGTTAAAGGTATAAAGTAGGATTTCCCATTCTCAGAACAAGTTGAGCAGCAGATAAGCCAGGAGGTTCCTCCCCCTATGTATACCTATGGCTGATTCATTATGAGGTTTGACAGAAAACAGCAAAATTCTGTAAAGCAAATATCCTTCAATAAAAAATAAATTTTTTAAAAATGGTACTTTGAATTCAGGGCAAAGACAAACACGTCCTCCAAGTAAGAGTGAAACCATCCTTCCTACTGATTTGTCTCTCCATCTTTACTAAACTCTTCTTACAGTTTAGTTCAAAATTTCTAGGAATGTTAACTAGTGCCATTTTATGTTATAGCTTCAGTGCAGAAATTGGGAAAGCATGAATTATAAAATTTGCTGGGGCTATAGATTTCTGTACTGACATCCTACCAAGTAGATTTTCCATACTACTACTAATATTCCAGTTTAATGAATAATATGTGAAAGGGAAATAGAAACATTTTACTCAGCATTAAACCACTGCATAATTGAAACCGGCTTCCTCACAGCAAGGATTTTTGCTGCTGACATTTGTTCTTCATCCTCCTGTTATTTTAAGTAAATAATTTTCACATCGAACTACCTCAGCTACTGTTTTATTTCAAAAGGTGAAACCATGCACTTTGTAACCAACAAGTTTTTCATTTAAAATTCCAAAAAGATACACTTGGTGCAAAGCAATTTTCAAAAAAATTTGTACATGACATAAGCAACCCAACCTCAAGAGGTTGTCCTACATTTTGTTTCTAAGTTCCATTGGGAGTGAAATCCTCATTTCCACTCAACACCAAGAGAAGCTGCTCTATATTTGCTTGATTTGCCTTAAACATTCTGTGCTCCTTTCCCAGTTCGATCTTTTGTTGTTGCTGTTGTTCTTTTAAATTTATCTTTAAAGAGAACATATACCAGGTGGGAGGGGAACAGCCAGCGATGAGAATGGACCATCATTTCTCAGTTCTCTGTTGTCAACTCTCTCTGCATGACCTTCCAAGTGTGGGGAATGCCCATTCCTGTGCTTCCCTCTCCCCTGCCCACCCTGTGACCAACACTGAAATTAGGTCTGAGAGACCCGTGTGTGTGTGTGTGTTTGTGTGTGTGTGTGTGTGTGTGTTTAGGGGATGGAGTTGGAATTCCCCAGCCCCCGCCCCCGCCCCCAGCACAAGCACAGTGCCTGGACCCGAGTGATAACCTTGGCAGTTGTTGTGCTTTACTTTGTAAACACTGTACAAATGTATTTGGGATTTTATTTGAAATGAAGAAGTAAACTACTTATTAAATTTTTTTCTTCCTGTAAATATATATATTCAAATTCCAGGTATACAAACATTCCTTTAGCATTTGGATTGTAAGAGTGTCTTTATTGGCTGGAGGCTGCTGCTTCCCTGCACAGTCTCCACCCGCTGTAGTGGAAAGCACAGTGTGTGGAATATTCGCTGTACTGCAGTACCATCGTCATTTTGGTTTGTTGAGTAAGTTGCAATTTGTGATGAAACAAAGTGGAAAGTAGTGCTTCATAATGAACAGATTTCCTTGGTTACATGATTTTTCTTGTAAAACTTAAAAAAAAAAAGAAGACTTGAAATTTTCTATATTTGGATTTTGTAGATTTTTTTTTTATTTTATTGCAACACAAGGTACCAAAATCATTAAATAAAGTACACTGTGGTCATTTTAACAAAAGTCTGAGTTCCTGATTCTTTCTAAGTCTAGGAAGAGGGCAGGACATTGTGGGTCTAAGATGAGAAGGTGAAAGAAGGCTGTATTCATGGGCACAGTCTCCCAACAACGTGACTGAAACCTGCAAACAGAGCTGAGTTCTGTTGAATCTGAAATAAATTTAAAATTAAATTATATCAATTTCTAAGATATGTTTCATCGATACATTTTAGTCCTAAAAAGCGATAACGTTTCTCTAAAATGACTACAAAAATGAAGAGATGTTTCAGTTCACAAAGAGGCTTAAAAATGTGAATCATTGGTTTAAACATTAATAAAAGGAAACATTGTCAATGAACAAAAGTACTTTTTAAAAGGACAATGTTTCTAAGTGCCTGATTTTTCTATGAAATTAGGGTTTATGCTATACATAATTGTTTTTCTTAAAATATTTTAATTTTTTAAAGAAATGTTCCATTTTCTATACAGTTAGGTAAGTGTTCTACTGGTTCATGTAGCCTTTCTTTGTAGAATATTTAAAAGGAGCTGAAGCATCAGCTATATGTGTAGAGAAACTGCTATACACAACAGATGGAACAAAGTTTAAAACTATTAGAAAGAACAAAGAATTGAAATAATCAAGAATTCACTTGTTTCTTTTTTAGAGAAATTTATCAGAGCTTTCTTTTTTCCTGACCAATAGTAACACATGTTAAATGTAAAAATACTGGAAGCCCATCCGGTATTTTAAAAATACTGGAAAGACTCTTTCCAGTCTTTTTGGAAGCATCTATATTTTTTACATTGCGATTTTTAAAAGTGTTTTTGAACATCACAACCAACTGACATGCACCATATGGAGTCATAAATATGAACAAAACACGAAGAGTCCAGATATGCTAGTAGTTGATTCAGTTCAGTTCAGTCGCTCAGTCGTGTCCAACTCTTTGCGACCCCATGAATCGCAGTATGCCAGGCCTCCCTGTCCATTACCATCTCCCGGAGTTCACTCAAACTCATGTCCATTGAGTCGGTGATGCCATCCAGCCATCTGATCCTCTGTCGGCCCTTTTCCTCCTGCCCCCAGTCCCTCCCAGCATCAGATTCTTTTCCAATGAGTCAAGTCTTCGCATGAGGTGGCCAAAGTACTGGACTTTCAGCTTTAGCATCATTCCTTCCAAAGATCACCCAGGGCTGATCTCCTTCAGAATGGACTGGTTGGATCTCCTTGCAGCAGTTGTATTATCTGGTGGTAAAAGCAAGAGACAGGCACAGGCTCTTATGGGAGTTTCTAATAAGCCCTGTGAGGGTAGAGCTGGGGAAGCCACACCATGAAAGGAATCTGAGTCTCTGAATGAGTAGATGGAGCAGAGGCCCCACTCCACCCCCACCCCCACCCTCAGCTGAACCACATTGGACAACAGCAAAACATACGCTTCCACTGGGTTGAGCAACTGATATTTGGGGTTGTTTTCTACTTTCTGCTTTTATGGAGTATTCCATGGCCCAGTGATGTACAATTAGTTGTACATCATTGTACAAAGTGAAAAAGTGAAAGTGTTAGTCACTCAGTCATGGCTGACTCTTTGTGACCCCAAGGATGGTAGCTCACCAGATTCCTCTGTCCATGGGATTCCCCAGGCAAGAATATTGGAGTGGGTAGCCATTTCCTCCTCCAGGGGATCTTCCCAATCCAGGGATCAGACCCAGGTCTCCCGCATTGCAGGCGAGTTCTTTACTGTCTGAGCCAACAAGGAAGCCCTCAACCATCAGTACAATTAATTCAACTCTCTCTACCTGTGGCCCAAAATCAAGGAGGAAAAGAAATAGCTACTTGTCTGGTTTTTTCATATTCTCTACAATGAAGGAGTGCTGTTACTATAATCTGCAAACGAAATTTATATTTAAGGGGAGATTTAAAAAAAAAAAAAGAAAGAAAGAAAAACACACCATACTCCTGAGTTATAAAACTTTAATTTGGTAAAGAATGCAATTTGCTTCTATTTAACCCAGAAACATAATGCAACAAAGCCCAAAAGATATTTTATAAAACTTGACAAAATGACTGTAAAGTTTATGTGGAGGAATAAAAACACTAGAAAACCTAAAATCTTGTTTTTAAATGAATATGGATGAAGGTTTTCCCACCCAACCTATCATAAGTTGCAATAATCGTAAAAGTTTACTACAAGTGAAAGATGGAGAAGGAAATGGCAACCCATCCCAGTATACTTGCCTGGAAAATCCCACGGTCTGAGGAGCCTGGCGGGCTACAGTCCATGGGATTGCAAAAGAGTGAGATGCGCCTTAGTGACTGAACAACAACCAGCAATGAAAGAACACACTTTGAAGCCCAAAAGCAGAATCTGTACATATGACATAAATAAATTGAATGCATAATCAAAAACGAGAAAAAGGATGGTCTTTTCAGTGGATGGTATTAAGATAACCAGCTCACCACTAGGGACACCTCCTACCCAAAAATCAGATCGTACAGATTAAAGATACAATTGTAGAAAACCACAACTACAAAACTACTATATTAATATCACTTGAGGTGGGAAATATTTTCTAAGTTTTATTCCAACTGAGATAAAGAGATAGAGTTTATAATCAATATGAAAGTAGGCTATAAAGACACAGATAAGTAGGTGATAGATTGATCTCCATTATTTCCCTTGAAGGAGAAATACAAATGCCCAAACATCAACCGAAATCTTGAACCTAGAAGATTGGACAAATACCCTACAATGTATATGCAATGATATTCATAAGAGGGAAAATTGGAAATAACTGAAAAGCAAACAATAAGAAATAAACTACAGTACATTCTTACCTTGAGACACCCTCCCACAACTAAAAGTAATAAATACTCTGAAAGTATCTTTACTGTATTAAATAGCTATTTTGGGAAAATGAGGAAGGGATAAATTAAGAGTTTTGGATTAATATGTATATACTACTATATATAAAATAGATAACCAACAAGCATTATTGTGTAGCACAGGAAAGTATACTCAATATTTTGTAAGAACCTATAAGGGAAAAGAAGGCCTTGCATAGTCTAGATGTGAGTAACTCTGTTAGGTTCATCTCTTGTGACTCTCTTTCCTGGCTGTGTTCTAGCCAGAAAGAAATGCTTTCAGTTGTTTCTCCAACAGTTCTGACACCTTCTCCAGTTCAGAAAGCTTGGAACTGAGAGTGACCTCGAAGATGCTCCTTGTGGGTAAGTATTTGCATCTTGGTCAGCTCAGTCTGCTAGAACAGAATCCTGTATACCGGGTGGCTTGAACAGCAGCCCATTATTCCTCTCAGTTCTGGAAGCTGGCAGTTGGTTTCCTGCTAAGAATCCATTTCTGGCTCCTCCATGGCTGCCCACTCTCTGGGTGCTCTCATGGCTTTTCCTCAGTCAGAGAGAGAAAGAGAGGAGGTTCACTGTCTCTTCTTCCAAGGGCTCTGATCCCATCTTAAGGACCCCACGCTCATGAGCTTACCTAAAACCAATTAACTCTCAAAGGTACCACCACATTCAGGATTAGGGCTTCACCATATAAAATTTGAGAGACACATATTTCAGTCCAGAGCAATCTGTAACATCCTTCCATCCCCAAATCTGAAATTTTATTCTTTTAACTGAACCTCTTAAATACATAACATTTTTACAGATTTCTTTGAATGAATGCTTCCTCAGGAGCACTGTGGTGACAGGCAGTTGCTAAAAAACTATAGTCTTTGTTAATTTCTAAGATAATGAATTCAACTTTTAAACTTACCTTTAACAAGAAAAGAGATTTAGGGCAATTAGGATGGAATTAAGTCTTTGCCAAATGCAGCAAATTATTTTTTTTTAAGCAGGTAAGAGTGCCTTGGATATGTCATAACAAGCACAGGTTCTGTGTTTTGGAGTTACTGATCCACATAGGTGTTTTTCCCTATTTTTTTCCATTCCTGGAACATGTGAGTTTCAGTGTCTTAGTGTATGCAGCCACATGAGGCAAAAAGCAGTTCTTTTACACTGTGTATAAGTTGATTCTCATGATTGTTTTCAGCAGAACCAGATATCCAGGGATATTTTGGGAAATATAGTCATACTGGGCTTAGAGAAGATGACTGCTGATTCTTGCCATTCTTCACGTGAAGCAAAATTGGAAGAAGTGCCTGGGAGGCAAGGAGCAGGAGCAGGGGCTGGAAACTGAGTGGGTGCTGTGGTTTGCAATGACAATTGTGTGTGTGTGTGTGAGAGAGAGAGAGAGAGAGAGAGAGAGATGATTTCTAACAATGAAATTGCACAAGAGAGTTTCCCAGCATTCCATGGGAGGACCCCCAACATCTTTGGGAAGACACCAGATCTCTATCCAAATAAAGCACCTGCCAGCCTTCCCCCAGTCTTACCAAACATCCTCTTCTTGAGGGTGGACAGACCTGTCCTATTAATGCTGCTGTTCAACCAAGAATTCTATGCTTCTTGGAACTTTTATGCCTGTTTCTCCAGGCACCACACCACTTGGTGTGGTGAGGGTAGTCCAAACAAATTGAAGGTGGGGATGCTGGGGTGGGGGTGGGGGAAAGATTGATAGGGAAAAGACAAGAAAGACATGAAATACCCAGTGTCTGGTTCAATCTTGTCTCTCTCCCTTCTTCCTTCATCCTCCAGCTCCCACTGCCAACTTTCTTTCATTGATATGTGTTATTGGCTGAATCATTGTTTAGTCACTAAGTCGTGTCCAACTCACTTGCAACCCCATGGACTGTAGCCCACCAGACTCTTCTATCTGTGGGATTTCCCAGGCAAGAACACTGGAGTGGGTTGCCATTTCCTCCTCCAAGGGATCGAATCTGCATCTCCTGCATTGGCAGATGGATTCTTTATCACTGAGCCACCAGGAAAGTGAGCCCCAACTGGATAAGTCAGGTCCCCTCCAATTCCTATGTTGAAGTCCCAACCGATAGTCCCTCAGAATGTGTCTGTACTTGGAGAGAGAGCCTTTAAAGAGGTGATAAGCTAAAATGAAGTCTTTGGGATGGATGGGAATCCAATATAAGAAGAGGTTTGGACCCAAAGAGACCCCAGGGACACACGCACACAGAAGACCCAGTGAGGATACCCTGTGGGATGTCCTCCCTATAAGGACATGGCGAGAAAGAAGCCACCCACAGGCCAAGCAGAGCAACCTCGGAGAAACCACACCTGCCAACACCTTGGACTTGCAGCCTCCAAAACTGAGGCAATAAGTTTCTGTTTAAGCCACATAGTGGTGCATTGTTACAGGAGTTTTAGCAAGCTAGTACAATATGTTTATTCTAATTCCACTGCAATACTGAACACTCTGTCCTATTTTTCCTATTAAACAGCTTTCAAGCAGTTTGTTTTCAACCAGTTCTCATGGATCCACTTCACTACAAGCAGAGGTGGCAGGGTGTGCACAGGCACCAGAGTGTGAGGACCAGCAGGCTCAGGGATCTGCAGGTAACACCATGATAAAGGGAACAAGGGGAACCCCAAAGCTTTCTGATGTATAAGAGGCTGTAGAAGACCTGAGAGAGAGGAAGGGAGGAAGGGGAGAAAAAGCACTCTCGATCTCTGTTCCCCTGCTGTGAACTTACTAGACAGTTTTAAGCAGTTTTAATAGGATTTCAGGGCTTCCCAGGGGGCTCAGTGGTAAAGAATCTGCCTGCCAATTCAGGAGACGCAAGAGACAAGGGTTCCATCCCAGAGCTGGGAATATCACCTGGAGGAGAACATGGCAACCCACTGCAGTATTCTTGCCTGGAAAATTCCATGGACAGAGGGGCCTGGCGGGCTACAATTCATGGGGTCACAGAGTCGGACTTGACTTAGCAACTAAAAAGCAAACAACAAATAAGGTTTCCAGGTTACAGACTTTCCTCCCCCAGGTAAGCTTCAGGTCCTAGGACTCGCTCCTGGAACCTGAGACACATCTGCTGATAAGCAAAGAAAAGACTAGGAGGGAGGAAATTACACAGCTGAGAGTCCCCTAGGCATGACTGTGGGGCAACTCTAAATATAAGCAGATCTACATTTGCTCTCTTTATGAGAGGGCTTGCCATGAAGTTCCCTCAGGCTGGGGCACTGAGAACATTTGGATCTCCTTAGGTCACAGCAGAAATAGATGTTTTTCTGGAACTCTTGCTTTTTCGATGATCCAGCGGATGTTGGCAATTTGATCTCTGGTTCCTCTGCCTTTTTTAAAACCACCTTGAACATCTGGAAGTTCACGGTTCACGCATTGCTGAAGCCTGGCTTGGAGAATTGTGCGGTAGTCTGAGCATTCTTTGGCATTGCCTTTCTTTGGGATTGGAATGAAAACTGACCTTTTCCAGTCCTGTGGCCACTGCTGAGTTTTCCAAATTTGCTGGCATATTGAGTGCAGCACTTTCACAGCATCATCTTTCAGGATTTGAAATAGCTCAGCTGGAATTCCATCACCTACTCTAGCTTTGTTCATAGTGATGCTTTCTAAGGCCCACTTGACTTCACATTCCAGGATGTCTGGCTCTGGGTGAGTGATCACACCATCGTGATTATCTGGGTCGTGAAGATCTTTTTTGTACAGTTCTTCTGTGTATTCTTGCCACCTCTTCTTAATATCTTCTGCTTCTGTTAGGTCTATACCATTTCTGTCCTTTATGGAGCCCATCTTTGCATGAAGTGTTCCCTTGGCATCTCTAATTTTCTTGAAGAGGTCTCTAGTCTTCCTCATTCTGTTGTTTTCCTCTATTTCTTTGCATTGATCGCTGAGGAAGGCTTTCTTATCTCTCCTTGCTATTCTTTGGAACTCTGCATTCAGATGCTTATATCTTTCCTTTTCTCCTTTGCTTTTCGCTTCTCTTCTTTTCACAGCTATTTGTAAGGCCTTCCCAGACAGCCATTTTGCTTTTTTGCATTTCTTTTCCATAGGGATGGTCTTGATCCCTGTCTCCTGTACAATGTCACAAACCTCCATCCATAGTTCATCAGGCACTCTATCAGATCTAGTCCCTTAAATCTATTTCTCACTTCCACTGTATAATCATAAGGGATTTGATTTAGGTCATACCTGAATGGTCTAATGGTTTTCCCTACTTTCTTCAATTTAAGTCTGAATTTGGCAATAAGGAGTTCATGATCTGAGCCACAGTCAGCTCCTGGTCTTGTTTTTGCTGACTGTATAAAGCTTCTCCATCTTTAGCTGCAAAAAACATAATCTGATTTCGGTGTTGACCATCTGGTGATGTCCATGTGTAGAGTCTTCTCTTGTGTTGTTGGAAGAGGGTGTTTGCTATGACCAAACACACCAAGAGGGTGTGTTCTCTTGGCAAAACTCTATTAACCTTTGCCCTGCTTCATTCCATACTCCAAGGCCAAATTTGCCTGTTACTCCAGGTGTTTCTTGACTTCCTACTTTTGCATTCCAGTCCCCTATAATGAAAAGGACATCTTTCTTGGGTATTAGTTCTAAAAGGTCTTGTAGGTCTTCATAGAACCATTCAGCTTAAGCTTCTTCAGCATTACTGGTTGGGGCATAGACTTGGATTACTGTGATATTGAATGGTTTGCCTTGGAAACGAACAGAGATCATTCTGTCGTTTTTGTGATTGCATCCAAGTACTGCATTTCGGACTCTTTTGTTGACCATGATGGCCACTCCATTTCTTCTAAGGGATTCCTGCCCACAGTAGTAGATATAATGGTCATCTGAGTTAAATTCACACATTCCAGGCCATTTTAGTTCACTGATTCCTAGAATGTCAACGTTCACTCATGCCATCTCCTGTTTGACCACTTCCATTTGCCTTGATTCATGGACCTAACATTCCAGGTTCCTATGCAATATTGCTCTTTACAGCATCAGACCTTGCTTCTATCACCAGTCACATCCACAACTGGGTATTCTTTTTGCTTTGGCTCCATCCCTTCATTCTTTCTGGAGTTATTTCTCCACTGATCTCCAGTAGCATACTGGGCACCTACCAACCTGGGGAGTTCCTCTTTCAGTATCCTATCATTTTGCCTTTTCATACTGTTCATGGGGGGACAAAGCCTTTGACTGTGTGGATCACAATAAACTGTGGAAAGTTCTGAAAGAGATGGGAATACCAGACTACCTGACTTGCTCTTGAGAAACCTGTATGCAGGTCAGGAAGCAACAGTTAGAACTGGACATGAACAACAGACTGGTTCCAAATAGGAAAAGGAGTATGTCGAGGCTGTATATTGTCACCCTGCTTATTTAACTTCTATGCAGAGTACATCATGAGAAATGCTGGGCTGCAAGAAGCACAAGCTGAAATCAAGATTGCCGGGAGAAATATCAATAACTTCCGATATGCAGATGACACCACCCTTATGGCAGAAAGTGAAGAGGAACTAAAAAGCCTCTTAATGAAAGTGAAAGTGGAGAGTGGAAAAGTTGGCTTAAAGCTCAACATTCAGAAAACTAAGATCATGGCATCTGGTCCCATCATAGATGGCGACACAGTGGAAACAGTGTCAGACTTTATTTTTCTGGGCTCCAAAATCACTGCAGATGGTGACTGCAGCCATGAAATTAAAAGACGCTTACTCCTTGGAAGGAAAGTTATGACCAACCTAGATAGCATATTCAAAAGCAGAGACATTACTTTGCCAACAAAGGTCCGTCTAGTCAAGACTATGGTTTTTCCAGTGGTCATGTATGGATGTGAGAGTTGGACTGTGAAGAAAGCTGAGCACCGAAGAATTAATGCTTTTGATCTGTGGTGTTGGAGAAGACTCTTGAGAGTCCCTTGGACTACAAGGAGATCCAACCAGTCCATTCTAAAGGAGATCAGTCCTGGGTGTTCTTTGGAAGGAATGATGCTAAAGCTGAAACTCCAGAACTTTGGCCACCTCATGCGAAGAGTTAACTCATTGGAAAAGACTCTGATGCTAGGAGGGATTGGGGGCAGGAGGAAAAGGGGATGACAGAGGATGAGATGGCTGGATGGCATTACCGACCCAATGGACGTGAGTTTGAGTGAACTCCGGGAGATGGTGATGGACAGGGAGGTCTGGTGTGCTGCGATTTATGGGGTCACAAAGAGTTGGACACAACTGAGCGACTGAACTGAACTGAACTGAACTAGGTCACAGCAGGGTGGGGTCCCTGTCAAACTTTGTACTTTCAAACGTCAACTACATGAATTAATTCAGAGTATTAATACAAGTTTGTGTACCTGAAGCAAAGTGAGGGCAAAACAAAGTTTGGAGAAGAGAAAGATTTATTGCGGGACCTTGCGAAAAAGCCTCAAGCTCCCTAAAGGGTTTCTGCAAAGCATTTTCAAAAAACAGGTGGAGGGGATGGGGGTGGGGGGATGAGGGGCGGGTGGCAGTGTGTATGATAAGCTCCTGCACAGTTCTCTGATTGGCCAATGGTGAGGTCACAGGGCAGTGTCACAGGGGTTCACATTGTCAGTCCTTAGGCTTCATGAGGGCTGGGACTGTGTACTCACAGTCCTCAAGTAGTTAACATCTTCCACTTGCCGGGGGGTTTTTACATCTGCAAAACATATATAGATCCTTCAGAGAGGAGCTAAAGTGAAGAAGGGCTTTCCTGGTGTCTCAGATAGTAAAGAAGCCACATGCAATGTGGGAGACCTGGGTTCAATCTCTGGATTGGGAAGATCCCCTGGAGAAGCAAACGGCAACCCACTCCAGTATTCTCACCTAGAGAATCCCATGGACAAAGGAGCCCAGCAGGCTACAGTCCACGGGGTTGCAAAGTTGAACACGACTGAGCGACTTAACACTTCATTTCCCTTCAAAGCGAAGGAAACTGCGGAAGGCCTGTCTCAGGAAGGCCCTGTAGGGTCCTGCTTGGTTACAACAGGTGAGTCATACTAGGTGCAGGAAGACTCGGAATATGACCATAACTACTTCTGCGTAATCTAGTCTGAGTTGATTTCTGCTACTTACTCACAAAAAGATTCTGATTAATACACCAAGATTCATATCTGTAAGCCAAAAGGCCAAAATGATGCATTTACAATGACAATGAAACTGGCAAGATATTATATGTTTCCTAATAATTTTTTTTCCTCTGCTCTGGGGAAAATATTTCTTCCTAAGTCACCTGAAACTGTACTGTACTCAAGAAATATTGAAAAAGTCTTACCCTTCCTTATTTCTTTTCTAATTTCTATGCAGAATATCACCCTCCTATCTTGACAATAATAAATGTCATCATTAATTAGACCAAGTTTATTAAATTATATTCATATTACTTCCTTGAGAATTTTTTCAGATGATTTAAAAGGCTTTCTTTCTAGTCTCATCAGTAACAAATTATCTCTGAAGGTGATGTTCCCATTTTCATTTCACTCTCAAATCCTGAGGGTACATCCTATTTGTGGTTGACATCGCTCTTGCCCAAATTATGGTTTCTGCTAAAATTTCATCTTTAGGAAACTGTGATTAGAAGGAACTTCTTCACCCATAGTTCATCCCTTCAGGGATAACTGCTTGAATCAAAAAAAGGAAAATATTGGGCTGAAGTTATTTATCAACACAAACTTACAATATTAAGAGGCAAATTCTGCAGTAAGGCAAAGGGGATTTTTCCCTGTTCCCTGTCTAAGGGAACAGCCTTATTGACTATTTAATAATTATCCTTCATGGTTTATTTCCATTTTTAAGATGGATTTCTAGACTGCTGAAATCAACATGTCCCCTTCAGATTTATTAGGGAGTTCAATGTTGCTGACCCTGAATCTTACTGGTCCTGTGGTACATGGGTACTAAGTTGCTTCAGTTGTGTCTGACTCTTTGTGATCCTATGGACTGAAGCCCACCAGGCTCCTTTGTCCATGGGATTCTCCAGGCAAGAATACTGGAATGTTTTTCATTCCTCCTTCAGGGGATCTTCCGGATCCAGGGATGGAATCTGAGTCTCGTGTCTCTTTACCTCTAGCACCACCTGCAATGCCCCTGGCCCCATGACAAGAAAGGGAGATTGGGAAGTGTAGAAAGAGCAGGAGCCCTCTACTTCCATGATTTAATTCCCTGGGGCTTGAGGATTGCAACTGAAATAATAAGAAAATAATGTCATGAGTTCAGAAAATTAATAAACTGTCTCCAACAAATTTGATAGCTCTATTTTTAAGATTAACAAAATTTGTGAATAACAGGAAAACAACAGATGTTCCCATTTGGAAGTTCCTTAGCGTATCAAATATAATAATTTTTAAAAATTTACTTGCAAAATTATGACATTAATTAACAATGCTTTCAATCATAGAAAGATACTGAAATGATCATGGCTATAATCCCCCAAAAGGGGATGATTCATTAATTCTAAGAAAAAAAAATATTGTGTTTTTTTGATATACCATTTCTGGATCATTGTTCAGGTTTTTTTCAGAGAAGTTCACACCACCCACATCATCATCCTTCTCAAATGTTCACTGGGGTGTGTTATCCCCCTGCTCCCCTTTCTGCCTGGCTAGACAGCTTCATTAACTGACTAAGATCTTCCCCTGTTTTTCAGCCACACTTCAAGTATCAGGAAGGGTTAACAAACAGCTGAGCCAATCCAGCTTTCCTTTAAAAGAAGAGAAAGCCTGTGTCTTAACCAGCTGTAGTAACAAAATATCATAGACTGCATGGCTTACCCAACAGATATGTATTTCTCAGTTTTGGAGGCTGGGAATTCCAAGATCCATATGGACTGATTCAATCCCTGGTGAGAGTCTCTTTCTGGTTTGTAGAAATCACTTTCTCATTGTGTCCTTATATGGTGGTGGAAGGCAGGTGCCTGCCTCTTCCTCTTCTTACAAGGACACCAACCCTCATGACCTCATCTAACCCAAATCATTTCCCAAAGGTTCTAGCTCCCAATACCATCACAGTGGGGGTTAATGTTTCAACATAATAAATTTGTAAGGGACCCAAACGTTCAAGCCATAACAATCTGCACACTGGAATAAGACAGTAAATAAAACGTGCAGGCATAAATCAGGTGAAATATATAATTTTTTATATTATATATATATATATTCAGGTGAAATATATAATTTTTAATTAATCAATGTACACAGAATTCATTAACATTAATGCATCACATTAAAAAATACTAAGTACTGTACTGAATAGGGCAGGTTATATAATAGGAAACCAATCACTCAGATGCGTGAGAAACAATGAGATGAGCTCCAGGCACATCATGAGATTCCTCCTTCCCTAAATTTTCTAAAATATTTTTGATTAGATACTCTCCTTTCATTTTGAGTTTCAGCTGTTCACAACATAACCCCACATATAGTTTAGTGATTGTTTAATTAGGAACCACTCCACTTTGAAAAAAAAAAAATCAGTGGTGAGAAAAATATATACTCTCCAAAAGAGTTCATGCAAATACAAGTCTAAATGTGAAGAAGAAACTAACTCTATAAATAGAGTTAGAGTTCTTAAATCTACCTGAGCAGTAATAGAGTGGAAAATATGCAAGATACAGGGTTGCCTGACTACAGAGTTCTAGAAGAACCTGGACAAACCACTTTAGAGAAGTGGTCCCTCCAAAATGCCTTATTTCAAGCAGTCATATTAATGTATGTCTACTATGTCACTTGGGCTTGAACACCCTTTGCATTACCCAATTATCAGCTTCAAAAGAAGATTTAGCATAAAATCTTACCAGTTTATTCTTCAGTAAAAACTAAAATAAAATCTAAAAATGACCATTGTGCTGTTTTCCATACCAAAATAAGTCTTTTTCACAGGAGTGGTTCTTGGATATCCTTCCAATTTTAACTTACTTGCCAACCATTTATAAGAAAGGCATAGAGTACTTAATGTAGGGGAATACTTAATCATCCCAAACCAGCACATAGAAGCTTTGAAGACACATTATTTTCATTTTGTGTTTGTGCAGTTTTAATTTGTTAATAGAGAATGCTGTTCTTGGCTTGACTGAGATTCTAAAAATAAGCTGTTTTTAAAATTCTCTTTTTCCCCCTCTAAGATTAAAGCTGTTTTATCCAACATTCCCAGATGCTTCATGCTCACTGTCCAGACTTAGATAGCATAATATGTCTTCTCAAGACCTGTATTTGCTTTCCTAGAATTCTTAGTACTGCTGGCCCAAGTCTGTGTGGCCAACGCATAGTGAGGCAAAACAAGCTGAAATGTCTGAGTTTGGAGCAGAGAAAGTTTTATTCCAGGGCCTTGCCAAGAGATAGGTAGCTCATACTTTAAAAACCCTGAGCTGGGTCGCAGTGTCTGTGACCAATTTGGACACAATTCTCTGATTGGCTGGTGGTGAGGTCACAGGGTGGTGTCACAGGGTTTCACATTGGCAGTCCTTAAGCTCCAGGAGGCCTGGGGCTGTGTGCTCATGGTCTTCAAGTAGTTAACATCTCCCATTTGCTGAGGGTTTTTACATCTACAAAGCAACTCAGGAAATGTGCATCCAATACTATTATCTAGGTCCTTCAGAGAGGAGCTAAAGCGGAGGATAGCTGGGAAGGCCTGTTCCGGGACAGTCCCTGGGTCCTGCTTAGTTACAGTACCAGTCAGAGAGTGACAAGCTGAGGGGGAAAGGAAGGCAGGTGGGGAGGGATGGGGTGGGAGAGCAGGAAGGTAGTTCTGTTTATGCCATTTCATTTACTTTTCATTAAAACCCTAAAGGGAAGATACTGTTAACATTTTCAAATGGTGAACCACACACAGACCCATGGAGGTTCAGCAACTTGGCCAAGACAAGGCAGATAAGCAATAGCAGAACTCAAGAACTCAACATCAAGTCAGGGTTGTCTGACTCTAAAGTATACACTCAGATTACTCTTCCCTGGTTCTTTCCACACATCTACCATTGGTCAAAATTATTGGAGAGTTGATTACATCAACTGATCCATTTTGTTGTTCAGTCGCTCAGTCATGTTCAACTCTTTGAGACCCCATGGACTGAAGCACACTAGGCTTCCCTGTGCTTCACCATCTCCCAGAGTTTGCTCAAATTTCTGTCCATTGAGTTGGTGATGCCATCCAACCATCTCATCTTCTGTTACCCCCTTCTCCTCTTGCCCTCAATCTTTCCCAGCATCAGGGTCTTTTCCAATGAGTCAGCTCTTCGAATCAGGTGGCCAAAGTATTGGAGCTTCTCCTTAAGCATCAGTCCTTCCAATGAATATTCAGGACTGATTTCCTTTAAGATGGACTGGTTGGGTCTCCTTGCTGTTCAAGGGACTCTCAAGAGTCTTATCCAGCAACACAGTTCAAAAGAATCAATTCTTCAGCGTTCAGCCTTCTTTATGGTCCAACTCTCACATTCATACATGACTTCTGGAAAAACCATGGCTTTGACTATACAGATCTTTGTTGGCAAAGTGATGTCTCTGATTTTTAATATACTGTCTCAGTTTGTCATAGCTTTTCTTGGGACACTGATTTGGGGGAGGGAAAGCACATAGTACTTGACAAAGAGAGAAATCTCTCTTTCACTTGGGAGCCTATTGGGGAGCCAGGTGAATATCCCCAGCATGGCCAAAATAAATAAATAATACAAATAATATAAAAACATGTTTTAAAAAACATTTCCTTTCATTCATATTCATTTCCTTTCATTCCAGCCTTGTGGAAAAATTCATACAAGCCACACTTAACAGTCAACTTTCACTTACAATAAATGTCTAATTCTATTCACTAACTTGATTAAATCTGGAATCTGTGTTCTTTGTGTCCTAAAACAGTCTAAATAAAACGCTGAAAATGTCAGACTGCCCCATCTGATCCTGTGATGATGTCAACCATTCTACCCAAGGAGTTTGTAATTATTTCAGGAGGAAAGCTTCTAATTAGCACCAAACAGTTTTCCAGCAGCAGCTGGAACATCCACATCCAGGACACAGGAAGCCAAATGGAAGGAGGGATCCAGACAAGGATGCACACAGAGGCACAGACAAGGATGCACACAGAGGGATCCAGACAAGGATGCACACAAGAGGCACAAGCAAGGATGCACAAAGAGGCTCTCTTCTCACTCACTCAGTGTCTCTACTTCCTGTGTGCCTCTGGGCTTTGAAAGGAAGATGAAACTTCCTGTATTCGCATGCTTCCATTTTCCTAGGCTTTTCCCTGAGAGCTTACTTTAGGGAAAAGTGGTGGGGAATGCTATATACATTCAGGTACACCTTGGAGAAATTATGGGTTCTTTCCAGTCCACCTCCATGAAGCAAATATCAAAAGAAATTGAGTCACATGAACTTTTAGCTTCCCAATGTGTGTGAAGGTTATGTTTACATTATACCATGTCTATGAAGAGTATATGACATTATGTCTAAAAATCAACACACATATCTTAATTAAAAAATACTTTATTGAGCTTCCCTGGTGGCTCAGTGGTAAAGAATCTGCCTGCCAATACAAGAGGTGTGGGTTCCATCCCTGATCCAGGAAGATCCCACATGCCACACGCAGAGCAACTAAGCCCATGCACCACAACTATTGAGCCTGTGCTCTAGATCCTGGGAGCCACAACCACTGAAGCCTGGGTGCCCTAGAGCCCCTGCTCTGCAGCAAGAGAAGCCACTGCAATGAGAAGCCTGCACACCACTACTAGCCCCAGCTGACCGCAACTGGAGAAAAGCCCACACAGCAATGAAGATACAGCACAGCCAAAAATAAACATATAGATAACTAACAATTATATAAAAAATACTTTATGGCTAAAAGAATAGTAACCATTATTTTGAGCCTTCAGTGAGTCCTAATCTTTTTCCAGGTGGAGCATCTTGCCTCGATGTGGACTGCTGCTGATGGATCGGGGTGGTAGTTGCTGAAGGCTGGGTTGGCCATGGCAATTTCTTAAAATAAGACAGTAATGGGCTTTGCCCCATCAGTAGACTCCTCCTTTCATGAAAGACTTCTCTAGGCATGCAATGCTATATGGGACTCTTCCTTTCATTTGGCCTGATTTCAATACTGTTGTGCCTCAGAGAGTAAGGAGGCCAGAGGACATGTGTGGAAATGGAAGAGTGGCCCATAAGTGGAGCAGTTAGAACACACATAACATTTATCAATTAAATTTGCTGTGTTTTATGGGAGCACTAGGCTTCCAAAGTGGTTCAGTATTAAAGAATCCACCTGCCAATGCAGGAGACGCAGGTTTGATCCCTGGATCTGGAAGATCCTCTGGAGAAGGAAATGGCAACCCACTCCAGTATTCTTGCCTGCAAAATCCCATGGATGGAGGAGCTTGGCAGGCTACAGTCCATGGGGTCATAAAGAGTCAGACATGACTGAGTGACTAAATAACGTCAACAACCAATGGGAGCACTGGCATCCAAAACAATTACAATAGTAACATCAAAGATCACTGATCACAGATCACCGTAACAGATATAACAATAACGAAAAGTTCTGAAATAATGTGAAAATTATGACTTTTGAGAATTCATGGAAACACACATTTATTTAGGATTTTCTCTCTACTAATTTCCATTCCTAGACAGGTGAAAGAGGCCATGCAGATGAACAAGAGCCCTGCAGGGTGGTCAGAGTCCTGGGAAAGAGAAACAAGGACCCTGGAAGCTGAATGCAGGGCTCACTGTGACCTGCAGGGCAATGCTGCTGCTGCTAAGTCACTTCAGTCATGTCCAACTCTGTGCAACCCCATAGACGGCAGCCCATCAGGCTCCACTGTCCCTGGGATTCTCCAGGCAAGAACACTGGAGTGGGTTGCCATTTCCTTCTCCAATGCATGCAAGTGAAAAGTGAAAGTGCAGGGCAGTGCAGATATTAACAAAGGCTTCAGAAGGACTGGGAAGGAACAGATTAATGTCTTGAGGATCTGGGATGTTCTGTTGGAAGAGAAAAGTTGCAACAAGGACTTAGGTGTAAAAATTATCTTTTAAAAAGAGTAGGATTCTATGTATAAAATAGACAATTGACAAGAACTTACTGTATAGCCCAGGAACTCTACTTAGTGCATTGTGGTGACCTGAATGAGAAGGAAGTCCAAAAGGGAGGGATATATGTATATGCCCACAAGCTCCTCTGTCCACAGGATTTCCCATTCAAGAATACTGGAGTGGGTAGCCTTTCCTTTCTCCAGGCAATCTTCCCCACCAAGGAATCCGACTTAGGTCTTATGCATTGTGGGTGGATTCTTTATCTTATGAACCACCAGGGAAGCATATATATATATATATATATATATATATATATATATATATATATGTATGGCTAATTCATTTTGCTGTACAGTAAAAGCTAGCACAATATTGTGAAGCAACTATACTCCAATAAAAAGTAATTAATTTTT
The DNA here is from genome assembly GCF_055505025.1 of Bos grunniens. NCBI lineage: Eukaryota > Metazoa > Chordata > Mammalia > Artiodactyla > Bovidae > Bos > Bos grunniens. The sequence goes on along the minus strand of NC_141178.1, from coordinate 59,399,749 downwards.
TTAAAGAAGCTTCAAGAAGGACCAGTCACAAAGGAACTTGCCAACCCATTTTCAACTTCAAACTCCTGAACTGTAAGAAAATAAATTTGCATTGTTTTATATAGAAACAAACAAACAAGAAAAAGGGTAGGATTTTGACAGATGGAAAAGAATTGGCTTTTAGGATTTCAGTAAGGTTTTAAACTTTAAGAATAAAGCCATTTATTCTTAATTTAGCATTGACATTAATTTATTGCCGATGGTTCTTATTTATAGACAAGGATTGCTTCCCTTTCCAAAACCTCTGCTTGCTTAATTGCCAATAATGTGCTTGGTTGTAGGCTTTGGTTGATTTAAAACAGTATTTTCCTTTTTTTTTTCCCCTTGGAACTTTTCATTCAAAGAAAATTTTATTCAGATGCCAAAAACTTGCCAGGCCCTTCCTCGTGCTCCTCGACCCTCCACCACTGCACAGTTTGAAAACCACAGATATAAATGAAAAGTTACCGCACTGCTAGAAGCTCACACACCAACACTAATGTTGCTTTAGATGGAGACAGAAACGTGCCCACAGCTGACGTCTAACACATTTCTAAACACAGAGTTGTCTCAGAAGGTGCCCCTGGTGGTATCACTTGTCTCAGCAAAAAGAAGCTTTTCCTTGAAAGTGCCATACTCTGCTTCTTGGTTCTGATTAGATTATGTTCTATGTGCCCCATTGGAGAAGGGGAAGGAATTAGAGGACTGGTTTTCTTGTTCAACGTTCCAAGACTAAGCCAAGATCTCCAAGACAATTTATCTCCTTGACTTGAAAGGAGGTACATTCCGCAGAAGACTAACCACTACATCCCATGAGGTGCAAAACACATTGGTAACTAATTTTCTACTTTGGGTACAACTTTGGTTCAAGATGTCTGAACAATCCTTGGTAAGATGACTGACAGGCTCCAAACCTACAACCAGAAGGCAGTGAAGCCATGAAACCAGAGTAAAAACATCCCTCACAGAATCATTTAGGGGTGCTGGTCCACTAATTCACCATAACCTGTCAGCTGGCCCTGGTCAGCCTTCTCGTCCACTCCTTGTTCATATATTCTCTTCCCAGAACTCCTGACCTGACCAGGGTCTGCCCTCTGACACGTTGGTGACTTAATGTGTTCATTCCTGGGGAGACCTTCACTCTTCTTTCAACGTCTCTGCTCTGCCTGGTTGAACACTTCAGATTTCTCCTTCAGGACAGGCTCCACCTATGCAGACACTTCCTCAGCCCTCCCATGCAGAATTATGACTTTTCCTCTGAATTCAAATAATTTGGATGACAGCGCACAACCGTGCATGAGTCCATCTCACCAGGGAGCCGAGAAGTCTCACCAGTATTTGAACAGAACTGGACAGCCCGGCAAGGCTTATCCATTCTCACCAAGCATCTCAGTCTGTGCAGACTTCAGGAGAAAGTCCAAGGGCTTGTCCTGGTCTCTGCAATCCTGCAATTGGGATTTACAGCCCAACCACAAGACCATCACGTCAACCCGAAATTACCAGTACACTGCAGGGTTGTGTGTCTGGAGCCCACTTTTATAAACTTATCCTGTTCTCTGCAGAACCCCAATCTACCTGAGGTTTTTGTATCTTGAAAGACATCATTTTCCGAACATAAAAAATGACTCCTTTTCTATAGACGTTTCTACACAGACAGGTATGTGTTTGCTCTTCAAATCCTTTTTGGGAAGAAGTGTGCTGGCATTTCTCACTAATCAGCTGCAATTGTTTGTAAGTATTCACTCACTAGATTTACAAGTTTGCAGCTGCAGTAGAGCCTGCATGCTTTGGGATTTTTCAGATTGCTTCCCATACTTAATTATGGCACAGGGTCTAAAAGCTGCACCTGGTTTTAGAAGTGTAACTATCGTAGTGAATGTGGTTTTAGGAACAAGGGAAAATATATTTGAGTTTAATAGAAATACCTAGATGATATGACTATTGTTGTTGTTGTTCAGTCGCTAAGTCATGTCCAACTCCTTGAGACCCCATGGACTGTAGACCACGAGGCTCCTCTGTCTATGGAATGTCCCAGGCAAGATTACTGGAGAGTGGGTTTCCATTTCCTCCTCCAGGGGATCTTCCTGACTCAGGGATTGAGCCCGGATCTCCTGCAATGTCAGGCAGGTTCTTTATTGCTAAGTAACCAGGTTTGCCAATGATATCATTACCTTTAATAAAACTGTCCTTGGTGAAAGGATCATAATTTCTCTAAGGTTAAAAAGGCTGAGTGCCAAATAATTGATGCTTTTGAATCGTGATGCTAAAGAACACTCTTGAGAGTCCCTTGGACAACAAAGAGATCAAACCAGTCAATCCTAAAGAAATCAACCCTGAATATTCACTGGAAGGACTGATGCTGAAGCTGAAGCTCCAGTACTTTGGCCATCTGATTCGAAAAGAAGAGCCAACTCTTTGGAAAAGACCCTGATGCTGGGAAAGATTGAGGACAGGAGAAAAGGGGGATGACAGAGGTTGAGATGGTTGGATGGCATCATTGACTCAATGGCCATGAATTTGAGCAAACTCCAGGAGACAGTGAAGGACAGGGAAGCCCGGCATGCTGTAGTCCGTGGGGTCACAAAGAGTTGGACACGACTTGGCAACTGAACAACAACAAAGACCCTATAAGGTTCTCAGTGTCGGGGAAAGTTTTCCAGTATCATCTTTCCATAAAGACAAGGGTGGTTATAAGGCTGACAAGGAATCTGGAGACCTGGATTTTAGTCCTGGCCCAGTATATGGCATCAGCTTCATGACTTAAACAGATGACACTTGTCTGGGTCTAAAATTCCTCATAAACAAATCAGAAATTTGACTCTCTTCTCCTTAAGGTTATGTGATAGTGTCTGTTTGAAGGTACTGAGGTGTCTTTCAAAGAACTGGAAGCCAACCACTGAGAGCCACAGAGAAAAAGAGATGACAACTAATTGTTCTATACTTTAGTCATTAACGCTGAGACAGACACTGCATTTACTCATGCTCAGCTTTATTTTAGAAACACAGTTATTACTGAGTCTCTTAGCATCTGTTCTACTGTCATGGGGTTTTCCCATAACAAAGGCTCACATTTTATTTTGTGATATTGCAGTTAGTGGTTAAAGTTGGGAGGTAAAAGGATTAAAAATTTAATGCAGAGATAAATGCATTTTCTTTTTGATTCACTGAGATATTTGATATGTAAGACTGAAAAATACTTTAATATTATATGAACTTTCTGCTGTTGCTCTGTAAATTCGTGCACATGATTTCATCTTGTTTCAAACACAAGAGTTAAGCAGAAGTTAAATTCCAGACCCCCCTTTCACTGAGAAAAAGACCTGGGTTCTTCCTTCTAAGTGTTTCACTGGTGCTGACAGGGACCATGAAAATTTTATAACAGCAGAGCCTGGGCAGCTCATTTTTCCCCTTGGAAGATCTATGGAAGTGAGGACAGCTATTTTTGTCCTCAATGTGTTAAAGTTACAATTAAGAAGAGAGTTGACAGGCTTACTGCTACATTAGACCACAGGATGACCAGAAATGATGATGAACTTACAACTTTCAAGATAGGTAATCATTCTTTCCTAGATGTTCACCTCTTTGGTTGTGCTATTGAATTTCCTTGGGAAATTTCCACCAGATTGTAGGACTATTTCAGAAGCATTTCCATTATAGACTATAGCAAAATTCTATCAAATGGACCTGAAAAAGTCACGGCAAATGAACAAAAACTGCCCTTTTTAATAATAATAAGATCTTTATTTAGTGCAAATTATTCAGGGAAGATTTTTAACATTATAATAGTGTCATTATGAAACATTTCTAAGCAGGACTCTGAGCTCCAAGCAACATTCTCAGCAGATTTTCTGAGGCTGGAGTGTGTTCACATCCTGTGTGTGTATATCACTCAGTCATATCCAACTGTTTGTGACCCCATGGACTGTAGCCCTTCAGACTCCTCTGTTCATGGAATTCTCCAGGCAAGAACACTGGAGAGAGTTGCCATTTCCTTCTCCAGGGGATCTTCCTGACCCAGGGATCAAACCCAGGTCTCCTGCATTGCAGGCAGATTCTTTCCCGTCTGAGCCACCAGGGAACCTGGCTCTACCATTTATTTATTTGCTGAGCAACCTTGGGCAAGTCACTTAACATCTCTGTGTCATTCTTCCATCATCAGTTAATGGGGATATTAATAATCCTGACCTCACATGGTGTTTTGGGATAAACTGTTCCCCTTAAAATTCATGTGTTCAAACCCTAATCTCAGGCACCTCAGTTCAGTTCAGTTCAGTCGCTCAGTCATGTTCGGCTCTTTGCAACCCCATGGACTGCAGCACACCAGGCTTCCCTGTTCATCACCAGCTCCCAGACCTTGCTCAAACTCATGTCCATTGAGTTGGTGATGCCATCCAACCATCTTATCCTCTGTTGTCCCCTTTTCCTACTGCCTTCAATCTTTCCCAGCATCAGAGTGTTTTCCAGTGAGTCGGTTCTTTGCATCAGGTGGCCAAAGTATTGGAGTTTCAGCTTTAGCATCAGTCCTTCCAATGAATATTCAGGACTGATTTCCTTTAGAATTGACTGGTTTGATCTCCTTGCAGTCCAAGCGACTCTCAAGAGTCTTCTTCAACATCAAAGTTCAAAAGCATCAATTCTTCGGTGCTCAGCTTTCTTTATGGTCCAGTTCTCCCATCCATACATGACTACTGGAAAAACCATAGCTTTAGCTAGACAGACCTTTGTTGGCAAAGTAATTCTGCTTTTTAACATGCTATCTAGGTTGGTCATAGCTTTTCTTCCAAGGAGCTACAGTCACCATCTGCAGTGATTTTGGAGCCCAAAACAAAAAGTCTGTCACTGTTTCCATTGCTTTCTCTTCTATTTGCCATGAAGTGATGGTGTCGGATGCCATGATCTTAGTTTTCTGAATGTTCAGTTTTAAACTAACTTTTTCACTCTCCTCTTTCACTTTCATCAAGCTCTTCAGTTCCTCTTCTCTTTCTGCCATAGTGGTGGTGTCATGTGTGAATGTGAGCTACTGATATTTCTCCCAGCATGGACTCTTTGCAATTCCAGCTTGTGCTTCGTCCAGCCAGCCTGGCATTTTGCATGACGTATTCTGTGTATAAGTTAAATAAGCAGGGTGACAATATACAGCCTTGACCTACTCAGCCTGTTACTATACTTGGAGCAGGACCATTTAAGAGATCATTAAGTCTAAATGAGCCATTCAGGTGGGCCCCGGGAAGGTTCAGTGGTTAAGAATCTGCCCTGCCATGCAAGGGACTCAGGTGCTAGCCCTGCTCCAGGAAGATCCCACATGCCTTGGAACAACTAAGCCTGTGTGCCACAACTACTGAGCCTAGAGAGTCCATGCACTGCGATGAAAATCCTGCATGCTACAGCTAAGACCCGATGTGGCCAAATTAATTAATTTAAATGTAGGTGTGCCCTAAGTCCAATCTGACTGGTGTCCTTATAAAAAGAAGAAATTTGGACATATGAGGGACACCAGGGAAGAGCACAGAGCGGAAAGGCTGTGTGAAGAAGATGGCCATCTTCAGGCCAAGGAGAAAGACCTCAGGAGGAACCAGCTCTGCCCACACCTTCATGCTGGACCTCTAGCCTCTAGGACTGAGATTACATAGCTCTGTTGTTAAAGGCACCTGGTCTGCAGTGTTCTGTTGTGACAGCTCCAGTTAACTAGTACACAAGGTAGTCATGAGAGTTCAAAAGGGTTTGTGGATTTGACAGTAGTATTTCATTTGTAGGATTTGTTAATTTTGCTTCTCACTCATGTGTTCTAAATCTGTCATAAACATGGGTAACACTCTACTAATGAAATTATTCTCCTCTACCAACACTCATGGACCCTTCTGTAAGCCACTTGCTGCTCTGCATTTCAGTTTCCACATCCATAAAAAGGGGAGACTAAATTTGAAATTTCTAGGAAAATCACGGTCATCTAAAATCTGTGTTTTAAAGTCACAAACAGTGAATGCTGGAGAGGGTGTGGAGGGAAAGGAAGCCTTTTATATTGTTGGTGCTGCATGCTGTGCTTAGTCGCTCAGGCATGTCGGACTCTTTGTGACCCCATAGACTGTAGCCCTCCCAGCTCCTCTGTCCATGGGGATTCTCCAGGCAAGAATACTGGAGTGGGTTGCCATGTCCTCCTCCAGGGGATCTCCCCAACCCAGGGATCAAACCCTGGTCTCCCACATTGCAGGCAGATTCTTTGCTGTCTGAGCCCCCAGGGAAGCCCAATAGTGTTGGTTGGAATGGAAATTGGTGCAGTCATTTTGGAGAACAGCATGGAGGTTCCTTAAGAAACTGAAAGTAAAGCTTCCATATTATCCAGCAATCCCATTTCCGGGCATATATATGGAGAAAGACATGGTTCAAAAGCATACATGCACTCCAGAGTTCAATGCAGGGTTGTTAACAATAGCCAAGACATGGAAGCAATCTATATGTCCATCAACAGAGGAATGGATAAAGAAAATGTGGTACTTATATACAATGGAATGTTACTCAGCCATTTAGAAGAATAAAATATTACCATTTGCAACAACATGGCTGGATCTACAGATTGTCATACTAAGTGAAGTAAGTCAGACAAAGACAAATATCTTATGATATTGCTTATATGTGAAATCTAAAAAAAGAAAATGATACAAACGAACTTATTTTTTAAAAAAACGTAAACAGACACACACACACTTAGAGAACAAACTTCTGGTTAACGGTGGCAGGGAGGGTTGGGAAGAGGGATAGATTGGGAGTTTGGGACTAACATATACACTTGCTGGGAAAGACTGAGGGCAAGAGGAGAAGGGGATGACAGAGGATGAGTGTTTGGATGGCATCACCAACTCAATGGACAAGAGTTTGAGCAAACTCCAAGAGATACTGAACGGCAGGGAAGCCTGGCATGCTGCATGCAGTCCATGCGGTCACACAGAGTCAGACACAACTTAGTGACTCAACAACAACAATCAACAAGGACCTACTGCCCATAGCACATGGAACTCTGCTCAATACTCTAATAACCTAAATGGGAAATGAATTTGAAAAAGAACAGAACCGTGTATATGTGTAACTGAATCACTCTGCTGTACCCCTGAAACCAACACAACACTGTTAATCAACTATACTCCAATATAAAATAAAAATTTTAAAAATAAAATGCAGTGATTTAAAAATGGATTCAGGTCTGATGGAAGGAGCTATTCTGAGGAGCAGCATTTGGCTGCAGCAACAGGCAATAAGGCCCAAGCTGGGACTAGGAACAGGAGGCCTGCCTGTCCTCAAGGCTCACCAGCTGCGGGAGAGACCTCCTGTGCCCTCCAGAGTCTCCTGTCCACTCTGGGCCCAGGGGACACAAAGAGAGGATGCTGCACAACTCTGAGCAGAAGGAAGGACAAAAACACCATACAAAACCTGGGGTTGAGCAGAATGAAGGACATTTCATTAGAAAAACTCTGAATAATGTTGAATAATATCAAATATTGAAAAGGAATCCTAGACTCCAAAAAAAGACTTGGAAATTAATTTAGAAGCTATAGCTAACATTTTTAGGAAAAGAAGGACATAAAGAGACCAGGGAATATGAACAGATGGCAAAAATAGAGCGTTTTATAAATAGCCACGTGCAACCCGCAGACTGTTAATATCCAATATTCTTAACTCCGGCTGAGAGTCTCCATTTCTTCCTGGAATAAGATGTATTATTGGAAAATGGGACATTAAAAAAAAAAAGCTCAGACGAGGGAAAGCTGGATGCATCCAGTCTACATTTTAGCACATTTTAAACTGCTTTTCATATAAATAGAAAATAATTAACACAAATATATATCACCCAAGTCATCAGCATGACATGACATGTAGAGATCAACTGTCTTATCCACTTTTAACCCTAGAAGATAAACCAAGGGTTATCTAGGAAGATGAACTGCACACGGAATCATACTTTGTCAATGTTAATTTAGAAAGTACCTGCCTCTTGTGAGCTGTCTGAAGATATCATTCAAAAATTTTTTTTTCCTGTAAAGTGATTATGTATTTGAGAGGTCTTCTCCCCAAGCAAATATTTGCAAACTCCAGCTAAACCACTGCAGGGGAAAATATCAAGTTATCTCTAGACCTGGCAGCGGCTGGCTGGGGACACAATTACTCCAGAGATGTTTCACTCCCCTCCCCTCACTGCCCAGATTGCTACTAAACAGAAATGAAGCCAAGTTCCAGCTCTCTCCAGATGGCTTAGGGTATTTTATCAACAGGAAAATGAAAAGCATCAGTAAAGATGTATTCCCTTCATATCAAAAGTATGTGGTACCCTTACTAATGTGGACAAAGAGAAAAACATTCCAGAATCTCAGTTTTATGCTTCAACTCTTGCTAACTCACTAAGTAGTCTATAAATGACAATATCATGGAATTTTCAGAACTGGTACATTTTCTTTTCGTATGTACCTTTCATTGAAAGTTTAAAAGGCAGGGACTAGGAAGAACCGAAGTCTCCCACACTTTGATTTCAAAAACAAAAACCCTCTTATAGTTCAGGACAGGGAAAGAAGGTACGATCTGTTTGTAGGACATATATTAACTTAAACTTTAAAAATACATTGGAATACACATTACATGTAGACAAATACTTTTGTATTCTACTTGTACCAGGTACCCAGGTAACTCAGTGGTAAAGAATCTGCCTGCCAATGCAGGAGATGCAGGTTCAATCCCTGGGTTAGGAAGATCCTCTGGAGGAGGAAATGGTAACCCATTCCAGTACTCTTGCCTGGAAAATCCCATGGACAGAGGAGACTGGCAGGCTACAGTCCATGGGGACAACAGAGAGTTGGATGCAACTAAGAACATTCAAGACAAACAAAAAAAACATACTAGGTGCAGAACTTTTTGATTCCACTTGTAGAAGGTACTTAGAATAATCAAATTCATAGAGTCAGAAAGTTCACTGGTAGATGCCATGGGCTAGGGGTTTGCCGTGACAAGTTGGGGAGGGGGAATGGGAAGTTAGTGTATAATGGGGACAGAGTTTCAGTTTAGGAAGGTGAAAAATTCAGGAGCTGGATGATGGTGAGAGTTACACAACAGTGTGAATGTAGTTAGTGCCACTGAACACAAAGTTAAACATGGTTAAGATACTTTTGTATTATGTGACTTTTACCACAATAAAAAAATTTTTTTTAAATCCTCTGCTTATGATTCCAGAAGGGATAAGTAGAAAGAATATTCAGTAGACTGATGGTGTCCTGGGCCAATCTAGCCTGGATTTTGCCACCAACTAATTGTATGATCTTAGCCAAGACACTTAAATTAAAAAACAAACAAACAAACAAACAACAACAAAACAGTTGCCTCATCTATGAAGCTTGCAACGCAGGAGACCCCGTTTCGATTCCTGGGTCAGGGAGATCCACTGGAAAAGGGATAGGCTACTCACTCCAGTATTCTTGGGCTTCCCTGGTGGCTCAGATGGTAAAGAATCCACCTGCGATGCATGAGACCTGGGTTCGATTCCTGGGTTGGGAAGATCCCCTGCAGAAGGGAAAGGCTACCCACTCCAGTATTCTTGCCTGGAGAATTCCATGGACAGAGGAGCCTGGCAGGCTGTAGTCCATGGGGTCGCAAAGAGTCGGACACGACTGAGCAACTTTCACTTTTTTTTTCACTTAGAGACAAGTTAATCTTTAAGATCCCTGCCACACCTAATATTCTTGAATCTCTGGCAATCGTAGGTTACCCTCTAGCTCTGTATCTCTCCTTCCAATTTCCCCTTCTTCGGTTAACTGCTCCGTGCTCTGCACCGGACAGTACAAAGCACAGCATCATTTCTACCATCAGGTTACAGTCGAAAGGCAGCTCACAGGTCTTTGGGTCCAGAAGCCCAAAGTGAAGTTATCAGTGGGTTTAATGCAATCACATCAATGTCGCTGGTATAAAATTAAGTTTTAAGAAGTAAGTGCAGAATAAACAAACAAAAACAATGGGTAAAACTCCTCTAAAAATAAGAACAATAGGGAAATCTAGTCTTCCAAAAAGTTTTAATATGTTACAAAGCTACAATAATTAACAGAACAGGACCGGTGTTGTGGATAAATAAGGCAATTGGAGTAGAAAAGAGAGTCAAGAAACAAATTCACATACAGATGAGCATACAGTTACAAATAAGAATGTGTGCTCAGTCACTTCAATCATGCCCAACTCTTTGTGACCCTATGGACTGTAGCCTGCCAGGCTCCTCTGTCCATGTGATTCTCCAGGCAAGAATATGGAGGGGGTTGCCATTTCTTCCTCTAGGGGATCTTCCTGACTCAAGGAACCAACCCATGTCTCCTACGTCTCCTGAACTGGCAGACAGATTCTTTACCAGTATCAACACCTGGGAAGCCACACCCATGTATCTACAAATGACCCAGTTTTGTTCCTCTTTAGAAGTGAGTAATATTGCATTGTATTGGGACACCTGAATAATACAGTAGGTTCTCACTAATTAACTATGTTATACATAGAATCAACTTGTATATGTGTCAATCCCAATCTCCCAATTGATCCCACTACTCCCCCAAGGCTGATAATATTTTTCTACCAGATGAAGTAAAGGAACATTCCCTCCACATGAACTGGAACTCTCCGTTTTTCAGGAAGCACCCTGCACTTAGCCTTCACTGCAGCCCACAGCAGGGCAGGGCTGCCAGGCAGCAGGCATCAGGACTCTCACCCCAGCTCTGTGCTGGCTGACACATCTTAACTGATTTATTCACCTCTCTGAGTCTCAGTTTACACCATCTTCTAAGTGAGGAATGAGAACTAAAATCAGCCTCTCCCATCAGTATAGGCACCATGCAGCCCAGCACACAATGGGGGCCTCAGAAATGCTTGCGGAAGAAAGCAAACAATCTCAACAGGTAGGCTTAAAACAATGAGACACCAAGCAGAATGTTTATCCAAGATCAAGGACCTCTCCAGTAACGAGGCCAGAACTAAAATTCATGATCCAACATTTAGTTTCATATCTAGCCCTATCTGTAAAGAACTCACCAATTCATTGCTCTCAGACCCACAGTCAGAAGACAATGGAAACAAGACAATGTGTTTCCTTTTGCATCAGTGGCTTTGTTATCTCGGAACATTGCTTAGTTCTGTTTTCATAGGTGCTGGAGAACACTAAGGTTTTGATCTGAGGTCCATCTTCATTCTCTGTCCTTTTTCTCAAATGCAAAGGAACAATTGTCTTGCTGTAGTTGCATGATTGCATTGTTTTATCATCTGAAATAAGCCCTTGAAAACCACTCTTGTGAAGACATGCTATTTTTTATCTATCTGTGTTCAGTGATTTGAAAATTCCTTATGGAGACAGTTTTTGCAATATTCATGTTTCGTTTCTCTGAGCTCTAACTCATTCTCTCTCAGGCTTTCTTCTGCACCGTTCTTTCGTCTTTCATAAGCATCCCATGTGTGTCCCAAGTTGTTCTTCATGTCCCTTCTTGACCAGATGGGCTTCCTTCACACTCATGGTTATAAACACTCACAGTTTTCTTTCTGTAACTGCAGTCTCTCTAACTCTCTTTGATGCTTAGGCAGACGTGGTTTCACTCTGTTGCCTTCAAGTGATGAATGGACTAAAGCAAGATGATATTTCCCTAAGAAGACAACCTATTTTTTTTTCCTGGATTAGTTTGGAAATCCATGAACCATGTCTGTGAGGCAATAAGAGGGAAATTGAATTAACCACTTCCCCTATTAGGGCAATTTTCTCCCCTTCATCCTATTTATTCTCATCTCCAAAAAGCTAAGAACGAGCTGTTTACCTTTCACTGAAACTAAATTATTTTCCTGGTTACCAGATTTCTTTTCCTGTGTAATTCTCTTGTTATAAATCTCAGGATCCCTCTTGAACTAAACAGGTAGTAAGGTCCACACTTGTACCTATTCATAATTACAGCTGCATAAGCCAGTGGACCAGGGCTTCCATGCCCCACCTTCCCCCTAGACCCTTCATGAGCACAGGCATGCCCAGTCCTTATGGAGTTCTGATGGAGGCCAGCGACCTCTCTGGGGGACCATCATGAAGGTAGTGGATGAGTCAAGAGTGATTCCTGGCTTTTTGGGATAAGGAAAAAACAAGAGGACTAGCAAGTTTCCTGTGTGTTCTGTGTTTAAGAAACACTTGTCTATCACAAGGAATATTTTTTCTTACTTTTTTCTGCTTTTTAGCATCTACATTTAGGGTAATGATACATGTCAAATTCGTTTTTTAAAATTTTTATCAAAGTATAGTTTTGGGGAATTTCCCCAATGGCTCAGCAGGTCAAGAATCTGCCTGCCAATGCAGGAGACACAGGAGATGCAATTTCCATCCTTGAGTTAGGAAGATCCCCTGCAGAAGGGCATGGCAACCCACTCCAGTATTCTTGCTTGGGAAATCCCATGGACAGAGGAGCTTGGTGGGCTACAATCTATGGAGGTCTCAAAGAATCAGACACGAGTGAGCATGCATGCACATGTGTTTTTTGATTTACAAAAACATGTAATGTTGCATGCATGTTGATTGATTTACAGTGTTGTATGAGTTTCTGGGGTGCAGCAAAGTGATCTGTAATTATATATGTATATATGTCTGAATGTATGGATATATATAGTATTCTTCATATTCTTTTCCACAGAGATTTATTACAGAATATTGAATGTAGCTCCCTATGTTATATATTAGGACTTCGTTGCATATCCATTCTATAACAGCTTGCATCTGCTAAACCCAAGCTCCCATTCCATCCCTTCCCCATTCTGCATGCCCCCACCCCTTTGGCAACAAATCAATTTTTACATATAGTGTGAGGTATTGGTTACAGTGCATTTTTTTATCCAGTTACACCACCTTCAACTGTTGAGAATATTATCTTATCCCCACTGAATTACTTTGAAACTCTTGTTGAAAATCAGTGTGCTGTGTCTGTGCTCTATTCTACACGTGTATCCAACAGTTCACTGTCTTGAAGGAAGTCCTGAAACCCGGTAGTTTAGGTCCTTCAACTTTGTTTTCCTTTCTCCAAAATCATTTTGCATCCCCATGTAGATTTTAGAATCACTTTGTGAATTTCTACTCACCTCACCCGCCAAAGAAAGGCCCCTAGAATTTTTAAAAGTTGAAACTGTGCTGAATCTATGAATCAATGTGGAGAGATTTGATATCTCATCAATAATGAGTTTTCCAAAAAATGAACACAGTGTATCTCTTTGTTTATGTCAACCTGTTTAAATTACTCCCAGCAGTTTTATAATTTCAGTATAGAAGCCTTGTGCATGTAACGTATATTTATCTTGAAAATATTCAATTTTATTATAAAAGATGAAAAAGTCTGTAGTTTGTAAAACACTGGCAAAAACTTCTAAGTGTTTTAGGTACAGATAACTTCATAAGCAAAATCTTCGTGCAAATAAACAATTCACAAAATGTTAACATTTGTAAAATGTGTTAAGCAAAGATAAGGAGTTACAAAGTAGAGCGTGTGTGTGCTAAACATAGGTAAAAAGGGTAGAAGGAGCAAAAGTACCTAATATTTATGCAGCACCCAGATGCTAAATATTCATGATACACTAGATACCTGGAGGTACTAAATATTCAGGATTAATTAACATTTACAAGGCATATATAGTACTAAATATATAAGAAGCTCAAAATATTCAGATTACAGTACATATTCATGGGCACTCAATATTTAAGAGGCCTTAATTGACCATCATTGCTGACCTTCATTTTGGCCTCAAAAGAAACAAAACCCAAGCCTGTTCAACAAGCAAATAACAATCAACAGCTGTGGCCAAGTTTTACCACGTCTACATCACTCCAGTGAGCCCCTGGCTCAAACCTCAATTCTTGTCCTTGTAACCACATCATCAATGGGGCCAGCAGATGAGGCAGATGGAGAACAGGCCAGGGGAACACAGCAGAGCCCAGGATTCAGCTCTTCTACCTGCCTGCCTGCTTTCCAACATGTGCCAAATACCCTATGGCTCTTTCTCTGCTTTTTCTTGCCTTGTGTTTGTTAATTGATTAAATAAACCATATGACGTGTTTTTCTTTTTGATTATTATTAAGACAATTATTTTAGGGCAGTTTTAGGTCCCAGCAAAACTGAGGAAGGTATAAAGCGAAAGTCACTTAGTAGTGTCTGACTCCCGGACCCCATGGACTATACAGTCCATGGAATTCTCCAGGCCAGAATACTGGAGTGGGTAGCCTTTCCGTTCTCCAGGAGATCTTCCCAATCCAGGGATTGAACCCAGATCTCCCACACTGTAGAGCCACACGTTCTTTACCAGCGGAGCCACAAGGGAAGCCCAAGTTAACTAGAGTGGGTAGTCATCCCTTCTCCAGCGGATCTTCCCCACCCAGGAATCAAACCAGAGTCTGCGGCATTGCAGATGGATTCTTTACCAACTGAGCTATCAGGGAAGCCTATAGGTAGAGGAGGAGGGGTATGGATTTCCCATAAATCCCCTGCTCCCACACATACATGGCTTTCCCACCACCCTGAACATCCCCCATCAGATGGTATATGTGTTACAACTGACAAACCTATATTGAAACATTATCATCAAGGGTCCATAGTTTACATGAGGGTTCACTCTTGGTGTTGTGTGTTCTATGGCTTTGGACAAATGTATAATGACATGTATCCATCACTATGGTACTAGAGTATTTTCACAGCCTTAAAACTCTTCTGTATACCACCAATTCACCCCTCCCTCTGCACACACCCCTGCAACTACTGATCCTTTTACTGTCATCATAGTTCTGTTTTTGCCAGAAGTGGGAATCCTACAGCATGTGGCCTCTTCACATTGGTTCCTTTCACTTGACCTTTTATTTAATCTGTCTTTACATTTAAAGTCCGCCTCTCATGGACAGCATGTAATTGGATTTTTGTCATAGGTTAGATTCTCCAAAAGCATATGCTAAGCTGGAGTTTGCTGTGCAGAGTAAGTGTTGGGGTCAGCAACTGTGGGATGAGGGGAGGTGGTGGTGAGTAAGCAGGGTGGGGCAGAAGAAGCCAAGCTGCACTGAAGTCTTAAAGGCGCCTCAGCCCACCCCACAGGAAGCTCTGGTGCAGACGGGGCTTGTCTGAGTCATGAGACCCTCGGCTGAAATGCCCAGGGCCTTGTGCTCTTGCCTCATCCAGGGATTGGATGCGGACCACACTGGGGAGGAGAGCAACAAGCCCTCCATGAAGAAGATCTGGTAGAGCAGCTTTGTGTAAATCACAATCTTCATTTCCTCCAGTCTGTCTTTAAGTGGAATGTTTGTGATTAGTAGTTACATTTAGGACTTCCCTGGTGGTACAGTGGTTAGGAATCCTCCTGCCAATGCAGGGGACGTGGGTTTGATCCCTGGTCCAGGAAGATTCCACATGCCACGGGGCAACTAAGCTCAGGAGCCACAACTACTGAAGCCCACACATCTAGAGTCCACGCTCCACAGCAAGAGAAGCCACAGCAATGGGAACACAGCACAATCAAAAACAAATTTAAAAAAAGAAAAAAATTACATTTAGTCTAATTATTAATATGGTTGGGTTCTCTACCATCTCTGTTTGTTTTCTACTTTTTTCATATTTTTGGTTCCTCTGTCTGTCCTCCTGCTTCCATTTGGTTTAATCAAATAATTTCTAATATTCTTTAATATTTAATATTGTGCTGGCTTTTTAGCTGTGCTTATTATTACTCTTCTAGTGAAAAAAGTGAAAGTGAAAGTCACTCAGTCATGTCCGATCAGGCCAGAATACTGGAGTGGGTAACCTTTTCCTTCTCCACAGGATCTTCCCAACCCAGGGATCGAACCCAGCTTTCCTACATTGCAGGCAGATTCTTTACCAGATGAGCCACAAGGGAAACCCAAGAATACTTGAGCCTATCCCTTCTCCAGCATATCTCCCTGTCCCAGGAATTGAACCGGGGTCTCCTGCATTGCAGGCAGATTCCTTACCAACTGAGCTATCAGAGTAGGTGCATCTTTAATTCATGACAGACCACTGCCAGTCTTCCATGTCCAGCCACAGTGGAGTAACATGGACTGGATTTATCATCTCACCTGAAACAATTAAAAGCCAAGCATAATATATGAAATAAGTATTCAGACATTGACACTAGGCAGTTTAGCCCATTGTCCAGAACCTGAAAAGATTTGCCTCGTATGTTGTATCCAGTTTGAAACATTTTAGTGGGAAAGAAAGGCTCTTGTTTATTAAATTTTGCTATTAATAATAATGAATAGTGGCAGAGTGCTTTCACCTTGTTCTTCATTACTCAGTATTTATTGATCGTGTTGAGTAATAAGATTTGCCTCAGTTGATCCAAGACTCATAGAAGGAATACGGTTTCTTCAGATGGAAGCTCCAATACTCTGGCTATCTGACTCAAAGAGCTGACTCATTGAAAAAGACCCCGATGCTTCGAAAAACTGAAGGCAGTAGGAAAAGGGGGTGACAGAGGATGAGATGGTTGGAAGGCATCACGGACTCAACGGATATGAGTTTGAGCAAACTGCAGGAGGTAGTGAAAGACAGGGTAGCCTGGCAGGCTGCCGTTCATGGGGTCACGAAGAGGAGGACACAACTGAGCGGCTGAACAACAGGCTTATTGGGAGACTGAACAGCCTGCACACCTGAGGAACACCTGATATATTCCAGGTGCTTAACTTGGCATATCTTCATCTGATTTCTCACAGCAGTCCTGTGAGGACCACATTGTTATCTATTAAATGAGGAAATGGGACCTCCCTGGTGGTTCAGGCTGTAAAGAATCTGCCTGCAATGCAGAGACCGGGGTTTGATCCCTGGGTCAGGAAGATCCCCTGGAGGAGGGAATGGCAGCCCACTCCAGTATTCTTGCATGGAGAATCCCCTGGACAGAGGAACCTGGCGGGCTACAGTCCATGGGGTCCCAAAGAGTTGGACACAACTGAGAGACTAACACTTTCACTTTCAAATGAGGAATTGGAACTCAGAAAATGCAGGCAGCTGGACCAATGTAACTCAGGTGCTGAGAAGTTAAGCTTGGTGATCAGAACCCAAGTCCTGTGTCCTTCAGGGACACAATTCCTCTGTAGCCTTCTCCTCCCAACAGCCCCTTGAGTCAGGTTTCAAGGTTTAGGGGGATTAAGAACCTGACCAAAGTACCCTGGCAGCAGGTGTTTGGTCCAGGTCCTTATGTCTTCCCATGTAGATGATCTAAATAAGAGTCAGCATCAAATGAAACCCCTTACACTGTATACTCTCTATCAAAAGAATTACTGTAGTAATCCATGTCCTCAACCGGTTCTTGATTGAGATTTCAGGAATTCTCTGCAGTCATTGCCACCGATACATTCTTAAGGAAAAATGTGTTCCAGGAGCATTTTATTAAGCCACATGGTTAATATTGTTCATTTCAGCTTAGTCACTCAGTCCTGTCCAACTCTTTGTGACCCCATGGACTACAACACGCCTGGCCTCACTGTCCATCACCAATTCCCAGAGTTTACTCAAACTCATGTTCATTGAGTCAGTGATATGCCATCCAACCATCTCAACTTCTGTCATTCCCTTCTCCTCCTGCCTTCAATCTTTCACAGCATCAGGGTCTTTTCAAATGAGTCAGTTCTTCGCATCAGGTGGCCAAAGTATTGGAGTTTCAGCATCAGTCCTTCCAATAAATATTCAGGACTGATCTCCTTTAGAATTGACTGGTTGGATCTCCTTGCAGTCCAAGGGACTCTCAAGAGTCTTCTCCAACATCACAGTTCAAAAGCATCAATTCTTTGGCACTCAGCTTTTTTATAGTCCAACTCTCACATTCATACATGACTACTGGAAAAACCATAGCTTTGACTAGACATACCTTTGTTGGCAAAGCAATGTCTCTGCTTTTTATTTTATTATTTTTTTTTATTTTTTAACTTTACAATATTGTATTGGTTTTGCCATATATCAACATGAATCTGCCATAGGTATACACGTGTTCCCCATCCTGAACCCTCCTCCCTCGTCCCTCCCCGTACTATCCCTCTGGGTCGTCCCAGTGCACAGCCCCAAGCATCCAGTATCATGCATCGAACCTGGACTGGCAACTCGTTTCATATATGATATTATATATGTTTCAATGCCATTCTCCCAAATCATCCCACCCTCTCCCTCTCCCACAGAGTCCAAAAGACTGTTCATGCTGTCTAGGTTGGTCATAACTTTTCTTCCAAGGAGCAAGTGTCTTTTAATTTCATGGCTACAGTCACCATTTGCAGTGATTTTGGAGCCCAAGAAAGTAAAGTCTCTCCCTGTTTCCATTTCTTCCCCATCTATTTGCCATGAAGTGATGTGACCAGATGCCATGATCTTAGTTTTCTGAATGTTGAGCTTTAAGCCAACTTTTTCACTCTCCTCTTTCACTTTCATCAAGAGGCTCTTTAGTTCTTCTTTGCTTTCTGCCATAAGGGTGGTGTCATCTGCATATCTGAGGTTATTAATATTTCTCCTGGAAATCTTGATTCCACCTTGTGCTTCATCCAGCCCAGCTTTTCTCATGATCTACTCTGCATATAAGTTAAATAAGCAGGGTGACAATATACAGCCTTGACATATTCCTTTTCCTATTTGGAACCAGTCTGTTGTTCCATGTCCAGTTCTAACTGTTGCTTCCTGATCTGCATACAGATTTCTCAGGAGGTGGGTCAGGTGGTCTGATATTCCCATCTCTTGAAGAATTGTCCACAGTTTATTGTGATCCACACAGTCAAAGGCTTTGGCATAGTCAACAAAGAAGAAATCGATGCTTTTCTTGAACTCTCTTGCTTTTTCCATGATCCAGTGGATGTTGGCAATTTGATCTCTGGTTCCTCTGCCTTTTCTAAATCCAACTTGAACATCTGAACATTTACAGTTCATGTACTATTGAAGCCTGGCTTGGAGAATTTTGAGCAATCCTTTGCTAGAGTGTGAGATGAGTGAAACTGTGCAGTAGTTTGAGCATTTTTTGGCATTGCCTTTCTTTGGGATTGGAATGAAAATTGACCTTTTCCAGTCCTGTGGCCACTGCTGAGTTTTCCAAATTTGTTGGCATATTGAATGCATGCAGCACTTTCACAGCATCATCTTTCAGGATTTGAAATAGCTCAGCTGGAATTCCATCACCTCCACTAGCTTTGTTCATGGAGATGCTTCCTAAGGCCCACTTGACTTTGCATTCCAGGATGTCTGGCTCTAGGTGAGTGGTCACACCATCATGATTTTCTGGATCGTGAAGATCTTTTTTGTACAGTTTTTCTCTGTATTCTTGCCACCTCTTCTTAATATCTTCTGCTTCTGTTAGGTCCATACCATTTCTGTCCTTTATTGTGCTCATCTTTGCATGAAATATTCCCTTGGTATCTCCGATTTTCTTGAAGAGGTCTCTAGTCTTTCCCATTCCATTGTTTTCCTCTCTCTTTGCATTGATCACTGAGGAAGACTTTCTTCTCTCTCCTTGTTATTCTTTAGAACTCTGCATTCAAATGGGTATATCTTTCCTTTTCTTCTTTGCCTTTCACTTTTCTTTCCACAATGATTCATCTGATGTCATTTCATTTTTCCCCTTGATTATTTGTGATCATCCTGATGGTTTAGTAATAGAGAGTATAGTCTAGACAGCAGCTGCAAACCACACACACACACACACACACACACACACACATGCGCACACACACAGGGCTTGATTGAGGAAGCAGTCAGTGCTCGTCAGCATTCATCACCCACTTATCACTGTGACATATTCGAGGAAGGCAGGAATTATACATCCTGCTTTCTCCGTATCCATTTTTTCCAGAGACGTCTTACCAAGCACACCAACGGAAGAAATATTACACTAGTGTGCAAGGTCATGCTCTGTCTACTCATAGCATCAGGCTAGAAGAGTCCCTGATGGGGGTAAGAGAAGAATAAATAAAGATGAGAGGTTTATGAATTGTCTCTCTTCTGGAATGTGAGTGCAACTGCCACTTGGTGATGAATCTGACTTCTCTGCTGCTGGGATGCTCCAAACAAAGAATGATTACTGGGTGTCACTTGGCACTAAGCTTGAAGCGGACAGTAAACCTTGATTAACCAGAGACATAAACCCATCCGAATTTTTTATAGCTTATGACTTTGGAAAGAAACGCATGGGTCATAAGGAAACCAGATTATTTCCAGATTTATTCAAAAATTTACTGTGCCCGTCATGCCCAGGGGTCAGTGAAGACTTGGCTATATTTCCTATGCATTTTCCAGAAGAAACCAAGGCAGGGGTCTGGATGTTATGACAGCCTCAGGACATTACAACAGCTTCAACCTGCACAGAAAGATTCCATTTTGCTCAGAAGCTTGCACTTACTAGGTGACTAAGACTGAGGCTGAAACACATCTTGGCAGACTGTCCAGCAACAAAAATAGGGCCCAGGCCAACCCATTAAATAATGAGATGATTTCATCAAAACATCTCAGTTCCTCATTCTTCTGCCCACTATTTTCCAGAGCAGTGGCAAAACAAATGTCTACATGGATGAGAAATGAACAATCCTAAGTGGGTGATGGTGTCTATTTCACGAGGAGGGGGCTTCCGCTGTGGAAGAACTCCTCTTCCTCCAGTTTTCACAGTGTGCGGGGCTCTGCAACCGGTTTGCAGCTGACATTTCTGATATTGCTTCAGTAGAGCTGTCCGTATTACATATCATGCACTTACTGACTTATTCACAACAAAAATCTTTGGAGCAGGCACTCTGGAGTGAGCTAAATGAACAAAATACAGATGAGCTCACAGTCCAAATAGTGATTAAGGTTTACAGCGAGATATACTCTGATTCAGGTTTCCCAGTTGGCTCAGTGGTAAAGTATCTGCCTGCCAATGCAGGAGACGCAGGAGATAAGGTTTGATCCCTGGGTCGGGAAGATCCCCTGGAGGAGGAAATGGCAACCCACTAAAGTATTCTTGAATGGAGAATCCCATGATAGACGGTCACAAAGAGTCAGACCCTGATTCACTGGGATGAGCAAATGCCAAGATTCCTGGGTGCAGAGAGACCATGCAGACTAATGGTGACATCAGGGCTGGGAATAGGAGTGATGAGGCAAAAGTTCGGAGTCATCTGGGCTGGTCTTGTACAATGGCGGGAATTCTGTAGGCTCCTAGAAGGGTACCGTCAGCCCTTAGCCCGGCCCTCCCAGCGAGCAAAGCTGCCCCATCTTGTGTTCTGCTTCTCAACCCCAGGCAGGTGGCAACAGGTCGTCCAGTGGCACTGTCATCCTTGGTGCTTGTCTTACCTGTCCTCGGTGGAAACACCCTCTGGGAGCAGGAAGGACCAAAATGTGATGACTGCAGATGACGTCACTAGGAGATGCTGGGGCCCCTGCAGCCCAGGAACGCCTGATGGCCACAGGTGGGGCAAAGCCATCAGTGCTGAGTCAGCCTGGTTCAGACACCTGTACCTAAAAAGAATCTGAGGGAGGGCGAGCTTTCAGAGACAAAGCAAGCAAAATAGCAACTCCTCACCTCTGTCCAGAAGTCATGGGTAAGTAGACTTCACCGAATGTTAGAACAGGGTCTGTCAGTTTCGCTGATGAAACACACAGCCACGCCCCACAAAACTAGTATATACATGGCTGAGGCCCTTCGCTATTCACCTGGAACTATCATAACATTGTTAATTGGCTAGACCGCAACACAAAACGAAAAGTTCAAAAGAAAAACTATCTTTTAGAAAAGCTCTATGTTTTTCTTTTCATGGGTTCAAATATTAGTTCCTATAATTTATTAAGACCCCTGCCTCCTGGGTATCAGGTATGGCTGACTTTGGGGGGTGGTCACCAAAACCTTTGGCCCCATGCAGGGCACCTATCAGACAGAACCTTTGGTCAGTTGACATACATGAAACAAAGCATGGGGTGCTGGTGGGAGGCCGGGAAGAGGACGGGGTGGAGGGACAGGGATTCGATGACCCGGTCCTCAGGGGTCTACACTTCTGCTCCCTAGACCTGCAATGGCCTTTCCCCAGGCTCTCTTCAAGGCCAGTTGCCTCTCATCCATGGCTTCATCTTAGACGCTGCCTCCTCTCAAGACCCTCCTCTGACCACCAGCACTCTCCTTGTATCTAGAAATTATTCCCTTCCCACCACCCAATCATCCATATTATCATTCTATTCTGATCTTGCTGTTTGTGGGGTCTGTTGCTTTCAGTCTGGCTCCTATTAGACTGTAGGCAGACAGACTGTCTCTCTTCACTGCTGGACACGCAGCACCTGTGAGAGAGTCCACGGTGGGATCCAGTGGATCCTGGAATCACACATCACTTCAGGGAAACAGGCGGGGGCTTGGAGAGGAGGAGTTTCAGGACCCTACACCAGCACACGGAGCTGGCCTAGTGGGTGAGGACATTCTCCGTCAGTGAATTTCTACCCCAAACGTAACTCAGTCACTCCTTGCTCCTCACACTCAGAATAAAGCTTCTGTAAATATTAACCAAGAGGAGCAAAGTGAGGCTTTTTCTAATGGTCGGACTTTGTGAGTTGGAAGTGAAGCTATTTCTTATCTCTCATTTCACCTCCATGGGGCGGCTACAGCTCTGGGAGCTGATAGTCATATTTTTGTAGAACACTCGAAGATAACTTGAGTTGCCTAAGGAAAATATAAATATGAAATTGCTTTATACTGAGTTGAAGAGGTGGGGGATTACTATAATTTAAGAACCATGATAAAGTAAAATGAACATGGCCTTCAAGGGCTGTGACAGAAGTTATTTTAGTGAAAACACCTCTGGGACTAATGAAGGTTAGTCTTTAATTCTATGAGAAGTCCAACTTCTGAAGCCCTGTAACCAATACTTATCTATCAATGCACATGTTGCCACAGGGAATGGAATATGAATTAAAGGGGTTTTCCTGTAAGAAGATGCAAGCTTCATTCTACTCTTGGAAATAAGAGCTTCCGCAAAGTTTTTTTCATCCAGTTCCTCTGCGGTGTGAGTGCTCAGCTCCTATTTAGATTAATGAGAGCTCCATACATCCGTCCAAAGGAGGTTTGTGCCTCCAGGCAATGCCATTCCAGACAACCTGCTTTTAAATGGCCTTTTTTGAATGTTCACTTATGGATGAAATTTGGCATGTGGAGGGGAAGGAGAAGTGCTGTAATATATCAGCTGATTTTTCAGCTTGGCAGTGATGAAGCGAACTGAGACTAATTCAGGGTTCTACTTTACATTTTTGGCAAATGAGCAAATATGCAGATTTGTCCCAAACAGATGTATCTGCCAGTTTCCCCAGGAGCAGTTCCAGAAGCTGAGGTTCACTGAGCTGGTGCTCCAATTAGTGAGAACATCATAACAAGTATATAATTATTCTGGAACCTGTTGAGCTTTCATCTGCTATCAATTTCATTTCATTCAAGCCCAGTTCAGGCTGAACTTGCAGTAAACTCTATGGTTTAAAACGGAGATCTAAGATGTCACAACTTTTGTGTTTGACATGTACTTTGAGGCAGTAGTCAGGAAATTACCTTTGAAATGGTCACACTCAGTATGCCAATGGTCTCTCTGATTGATTAAAGCTTTATTGGCACTGCAATCATGATTATTCACAGTCCTCTGCAGCAGTGCCGCAGTAAATTGCTTCCAATGAAAAATGTGAATCCTGAAGGAGAAGTGGCAGCAGCTTGATAGATGTCTTGCATTATCCTTCAGCCCATCCAGACGGCTAGCCAGTCACTCACAACATACGGGGCACCAGGCTCGGGACACAGAGGTGCTAAGATGTGGTTTCTGTGATTGTGGAACTCATATTGGGAGAAGCCAAGTAACCTAGGCCAACTACAGCCCAGTGACCTCCTGTGGGCACTGGAATGGAAGGATGGACTGGATGTTGTGAAATCCCTGAAGATTTAGCAACCAGTTATGCCTGGAGAAGTCCAGGAAAGCTTCCCAGAGGAGAGGGTATTTGAGCTGAGTCTTGAAGTGTATAAACAAAAAAAAACTTTTTACAGGAAAAGGAAGAATGGCAAGAAGGCAGGAACAACAAGTTAAAGAGACACATGGACTTGTGAAAGAGCAGGATATATTTTTAAAATAATGAGAATTCAACATAATAAAGATTAGAAATTAAGGGGGGAAAGACTAGATGAAAGATTCCCAAACTTCTTCTTTTATTGCAACCTGCGTTTTTCAGTAATTTTTCCATGGCACACCTGAAGCCAAAAGAAATTTTTAAACGTTTTATTTATCAAGCAGTTGAGTTCACATAACATTTAAGATGCAATAAAGGAAAGTCATACTTTTATCTCACTCTTAAATAACTGCAATTACTTATTTGGGAGATGTGTACATCAGTTGGTTACTCAATAAGTTCTCAGATTTTGAAACCAGATTGGACATCACTACCCTGCTTCCTGTTGCACAATGATTTTCATGCGGTGCTTTCTTTTTATCAAGCAACCACCAAAATCCCAGCTCCACAAAGATACTACTCCAGCAGAATGTGCCACTGTTTGATGCTGAAATTGTAACCTATCCTTAGCTTCTAATAGTAGTACTAAGCTTTGAGCATCCTGAACATGAACATTTCAGAAATTCCTGCAGTACCTCCACGATTTTCTTGTGGTACATAAAGGCACCTCAGCACTGTCTGGGAAACGCTGGGCTGATGAAGAAGGTGAACTCAAACAGAGAAACACATAGGGTACGTTTCTGAAACACAAATGTGACACGGCCATGAAAATGAAGATACAATCAACCAAAACCTTTGAACTACATTTCTAAAGGAGACTTGAAAATATTCAACAGGTAGATGGGACAAGAAAATAACATTTTCTCTTCACATCCTCGATGCATAATGAAGTAAATAGAGATTATTTTCTTTCTTTCTCTTAATTTGAAATGTGACAGGACCCTATGGTCCTTACCCCACCAGGTCCTCAGCCTGCCTTTGTGGAAAACCTCTAGCCAAAAAATAAATTTAATCACAAAAGTGAGAAAATACAGAAGCAAAGGAAAACAGTCAAACAGAACAAAACAGTACGTTTAGTCACTAAATAAAGTCAAAGACTTTTTGTTCCTTCTCAAGGGCTGTAAACAGTATTCTGAGCCATATCCTGTGAGCTGTCTTGTATATACTGAAACCCCCACCAGGTGATGAAGTTGGCTACATGATGACCAGACTATAACCATGACATAAGCTGCCATAATTCTGAGGACTGGCCTCAAGGAAATGGCAACAAATGGACCCTGGAACTGAATATCAACTGTACTTAAAACAATCAAGATGATGCTGGTCAGACCACCGAATGACAAAATTCAAGGTGACTGTCAGAGCTGACCACATTGTTTCTGCCTGTAGTCCCCTCCTTCAGCCTTTAAAAGCTCTTGCCCACTGATTGTCACTGTAGTGGAAGGGGTGGTCTTTGGAAGAAGACCACTCCACCCTCTCTGGTTGCCAACATCCAAAAAAATAAAATTAAATTAAATTAAACTAAAAAAAAAGAAAAAAAAATAAAGCAAACTTTCCTTTCCACCAACCTTGCCTCTTTATTGGCTTTTGAGCAGCGAGCAGCCAGAACCCACTTTTGGTAACAAATTCACAATGGCTTCTGGATCAGCCAAATGTAAAGTCTAGTGGAAACGAATCCTGATGAGTCTCTCAGCATTGTTCAACTAAAATGAGCTCTCAGTAACATGCACTTTAAAAATATTAAACTCATGCGAAGAACTGACTCACTGGAAAAGACCCTGATGCTGGGAAAGAGTGAAGGCAGGAGGAAATGGGGACGACAGAGGATAAGATGGTTGGATGGCATCACCGACTCAATGGACATGAGTTTGAGCAAGCACGGGGAGTTGGAGATGGACAGGGAAACCTGGCGTGTTGCAGTCCATGGGGTTGCAAAGAGTCAGGCTCGACTGAGCAACTGAACTGAATTCAACAGATGTTCATAGCAGCATGATTTGGGATAGCCAAAAAGTGGAAAAAACCCAAATGCCCATTGCTTGATGAGCAGATGAACAGATGGTACTAGAGCCATTCAGTGAAATACTATTCTGCCCTTAAAAGGCGTGATGGACTGAGACATGGAAGAACCTTGTGAGTGAGTGAAAGAAGCCAAACACAAAGCTCATACATTGTATGATTCTACTTATATAAAATGTCCATTGCTGCTGCTGCGTCGCTTCAGTCGTGTCCGACTCCTAGTGACCCCCTGGACTGCAGCCTACCAGGCTCCTCCGTTCATGGGATTTTCAAGGCAAGAATACTGGAGTGGGTTGCCATTGCCTTCTCTGTCATTACTCCCAGACATAACCAATTAGATCATATCTTTTTATTTTCAATAAGCAGTCAGCACTTCTCAAATAATGCAGAACATCGATTTCCAGGTATTTATCTCTGTATGCTATTTATCCAAACAGATTTACATTGGAATTGAGCACTTTAGAAATGTATTAATAGCAAAAATATATTAAACACTCATAACTGGACCACATATGGCTTTCCTTGTCTTCTATATAGATATACTTACTCATTCATTAATTCACTTATAGTAATAACATCCAGACCTATGAATATTAATAGCCTGAGAACAAAATCCTGAGCATTAACTTCTGTTGTACAGGCATTAACTAGTTCTCTGACCTCAGAGTTATAGGGTTTAACCAAATCATTTATTCACACACACCTCAGATATGCATTGGTTCAAACTTTGCACTTTTCCATTCATGTGTACCTTTGTTTACTGATCCCCTAATTAAGTCACTAATAATAATAAAGTCAATGTGTAAAACTCAAAAAACCCTAAAAACAATATCCTAGAATATTACTAAGATCTATCTATAGGCTTCTTTTTCATAAAACTAAGATGCTACATCTTTTTTGCAGCAGATCACATTATACACAAAGATTATCAGCTTACTTGCTTCATGTCAATCCCATATTTATACTTTATCTACTATGCCTGTCCTTCATTCACTTAATTTTTCCATGCTTTAAAGATGGTACATATGGTAGCCAGCCTGCAAGACAGCACCCAAGGATTCCTGGCTCCTAGTACTCGTAGCCTTGCAGTCTCCTCCCATATTAAATCACGTCTGGCCTCTATACCCAATAAAATACTTGACAGGCTGACAGTGTATGACCTCTGAATCTTAATTATACATACATTGAGCTTCCTGCCTCCCTTTCTCTTGTGTTTATTGCTCTTGGGGAACTCAGCTGTCATGTTGTAAGGACACTCAAGCAGTCCTGAGGAGAGGGCCATGTATAAAGAAACTGTGGTCTCCCTGCCAACAACCAGCACAAACTTTCTAGCCTTCCACTAAATTTCTATCACAAATTTAGAGATAGAAATGGTTGCCTGAGGCTGATGGGGGGTGCTGGGGAAGGGGGTAGGATAGGGAGTTATAACCAATGGGCTTGAGGTTTCTTTTTGAGCTGTGAAAATATTCCGGAATTGGACAATGGTGATGGTTGCACAGCTCTGAAGACAGACTAAAACCCACTAAATTATATACTTTAAAAAGAGGGAATTTTCTGGTATCTGAATTGCATCTCAAGGGGAAATCAGAGATGGCATAACTTGCCAAGCCCCATCCCACTCCAGCCCCTCAGAGTCACAGATTCCTTCCTGTCTGGGTGGGGCCACATGGGTGTGCCCTTAACCATCCCTCTTGGGGAGGACAGAGGCTGCCCCCAAATTTCCAGGGGCTCCGTGCCCTGGGGACCATCGCATCATCTGAATCAGCAAAGGTGTCTCCCCAGCAGTTCCCTCCGGCTCCTGGCATATCCCTCCCCTCACCCCACCCACCTTCCCGCACTTCCTCCATGGTGTCCTCACCATCACCTCACCTGAGCTCCAAGAGGTGAAGGAGTAGCCAGACAACCCGGGAGAATCTCCTCTGCTGTTTAGCCACCAGTGTCCTGACTTGGATAT
Source organism: Bos grunniens (assembly GCF_055505025.1). Taxonomy (NCBI): domain Eukaryota; kingdom Metazoa; phylum Chordata; class Mammalia; order Artiodactyla; family Bovidae; genus Bos; species Bos grunniens. The sequence goes on along the minus strand of NC_141178.1, from coordinate 59,371,786 downwards.
TGTTCTGTAGTTACCTGCAATGTTACCACCAGAGGAACTGGGTGCAGGAGACCCCCCAGGAACAAGCCTGATCGGTCCTGATTCAAAAGGCAATTTCAGGAAATGTCAAAGGAAAGAACTTGGTATTCAGCAGAGTTTTAACAAATCACTCTAAACCGTGATGTGAAATTCCCCCAGCCATGTGACTCCCCTCACACCTAAGGTCACAAATCACCGTCTAATAACCTGGGAATGAGGACATGAGAATCAGGATGCTTCCTCTTTCTTCCACTTAGTTGTAACATTTCAGAAAAGTTCCTTGATATTTTTAGGTTTTTATTGCACCATCTGGGAGAAAGAGATAAGATGGTTTTTACTAGGTAGTATTTGTAAAGCCTTTTGTTTTTCAGTGCAGAGTAAGTACATTGAAAAAAGAAAAACTAAGTAATAACTACAAGGTCAAGAACACAGAGAACACCCAGCCCGCGACAGTGACACTGCAGGAGAAGAATCATGAATCAGCCCCACAGGCCCGCCACGCACAATGCCCCCACTCCGCCCCTCACGCATGCGCAGAAGGTGCGTCCACTGGTCGCCGCACCACCACCACGTGGTTTGGGAACCTTTACACTAAGCCCTCTGTAAGTTACTGAGGCGGGAAAAAAATAAAAAACACTAGGACTTCATTTATTTCTTTTCAGGCTTCTGTTTATCTTATTCATTGTTAATGTTTATTTTACCCTTAAATATGGATCTCCATCCCATTACTATCATAGGGTTTTATTCAAATTTAATATATTTTTATATGTGAAAGCCTTTTTATTGTTTACCCTAAATGAAGGAAACTTACAATTAGAAGTTGGTTGTTTATTTCCCATGAGCCTAAAGTTTGAAATGTTGTAAAACGTATGGATTGAATTATCAGTCAAATGATGAGTACACCACTGAGGAGAATGATCAAATATACGAAAAGTAAAAAAAAAATTGGAAGTCTTCATCTGAACAGATTTTGCACAGTCCTTTTTTCCTGATGCTTTCCTGTATTCTTAGATGATGATGACTTATTGCTGAAATGACACAGGGAACAGCATTGACTTTTCTCTTTTTTAATGAAAATGATGCAAATTCCTTAATCATCTAAACAAGTAGATGGGAATGGGCTACAACATCACTCAACAGCTGAATTCTCTCAGAGTTCTGCTTCCTCAAATCAGCACGATTTTGTATCCTCAAAATGTATTTTTAAATGGTCTGTCAACTGACAACTCAGTCAAGTTCTCCTTCAATTTTGTTGGGAGCCAAGAATTGGAAACCATCTGACTCAGAAAGGAATAGTTACCCACCCACTAGAGTTTATCTCTTTCTTAGACCCACATCAATATTTCAAAGGATCCCTTTGCATGGAAGTTTTAACATTCCAGAGCAATGCTATACTAAGATTTGGAAATGGGGGAGAGTGGCACCTTCCTTCTGTGAAGCAGGACAGGGGCCATTATGAAAGGGGAGTGGGGAAGGAAGCAAGAGATCACCTGAACCACAGGGGGCCTCCTCCAGCACCGCAGTTGTCCTACATATTTATGGTCTTAAAGTGGATGACCTTAAAGCTCTCCATCCTCATGCCACACCTCCAACGCCCAATTTTCAGTTGTGTAGCCCCCGGGTGGGGAACAGGGCAAGGAGCTGAGCCATGAGCCTGGCCCCTGGCCATTGAGCAGTGTCCTGAGCAGGGCAGCCCGAGGACCTGTAGGGACAGGAGCGCCCGATGATCAGCGCTAAGTGGTTTGAGATCCTTCCTCTAAAGAGTCTCTGTTTCCCCAAACCCTCCTAAAACCTCCCACACATGAGAGGTGACCATGTTACACTTTGGGTCAGCACAGCACAAAGAGACGAGAACAGCCCCAGAGGAGAGATGGTAGGTGTTCCAGAACCCATAAAGTAGGAACTTTGGGCCAGGAATCCATGAAGAAGTCAGGGAGGACGTTCGATTTCACGGGGATGTGAGACGAGTCTGTTTTCATCTTGTCTTGAGCTCAGAGAACAAGGCCACCTCCACTGAAAGCTGAGTTAGACTGGGCAGATGAACACCTGGAGCAGGGTGGAGAGAGCCAACCAAAGTCCCACATCCTCTGGGTTCTTGTCTATACCTGAACCAAGCATCTGAATATAAGATGTGCTCCACTTTCTGCCTTTTTTTTTTTTTTCAGTTGCAGCACGTGAAATCTCGTTCCCTGACCACGGATTGAACCTGGGCCCCAGCATTGGGAATGAACTCTTAACCACTGGACCTCCAGGGAAGGCCTGGAAAACATTATTCATGTCATTTTGGCCTGGAAAAAATATAAGACACTTACAGACTTCTCACCTTTGCCATAAAAATTACCCTCAAAGATGCACCCATGAAATAATTAATTTTAAACAGAGTCCTGGAAAACCTCCAGGGCAAAATGAATTGGAAAACATACTCCTGAGCATCTGAGATGATCCAACTACACAAAATTGTTGACAATTAGATTTTGAAGGCATTTCCCAAATGCTGATCTAAAAGATTTTAGAGCAGTTGGTTTTAAAGCATTCTTTCTGATAGTCCTTATAGAGCCAAATCACTCCTGAGACTACTCCTGCTTGTGACTATAAACCCATATCTTTGGCAAATAGGACCATAGGGGTACCACTCTAATGAGTCTGAAAGTGGCTCAAATCATGAATGTATATGTTTTACAAAGGGTGTAAAAGGAAAGCAAAATATATTCCTCTCTTAAACTATGTATACTCATCTAACCTCTCAGGAGACTATCTTTGCGGCTGATTTTGACTCTCACAATAGTATTAGATACATGTTACGTGTGTACATCACTGACCGAGATACAGGGTCAGTCCACGTGACCTATTCTGACTAGTGTCTGTCCAAAATCAAAGGCAGCAAAAATGGTGAACAATCTAGGCCCTCACCTATTTCTCCATAACAGCAATCAATAATAAAATAAGTTCTCAAAGGCCACTTAATAGCTTGACAAAAATCTGGCAGTTGTCAGGAACTACTGCTATCATTAGACGAAATATTCAAAGTGAGTCAGTAGTTTAGGGGCATAAAGACTTTTCCTGCTTAAATACAGGACAGACCAGTGTGTTCTAAAGTGGAATCACATGAAAGAGAAGAGCCAGAAAGTAGGGGTCCCAGATTCAACTCAACACTCCTGCCACAATAGTTCTTATTTTACCTGTTTTCTTTGTCTAGGAAAAAAAAGTTGTAAAAGTTTTGAAAAGAATATAGAAGAATTCTCCTGAGTCCAACCAGAGAAAACCCTCCGATGGATTTATTATGAATAAACAAAATAGCCATCAATTATAATAGACCTTGAGGAATTCAGGTGGCAGGAAGTATTCATCAGGCTTTTAATTAAGTTTAGTGTCTAATTAACTATGATAATGAGGAAAGCATTATCAGACAAATAAAGGCGGTGTGTCTGAAGTTCCCAGGTGAAGCAGTGGTGAAGAATTCCACCTGCCAATGCAGAAAATGTAAGAGATGCAGGTTTGATCCCTGGGTCAGGAAGATCCCCTGGAGGAAGAATGGCAACCCACTATAGTATTCTTGCTGGGAAAATCCCATAGACAGGGGAGCCTAGTGGGCTACAGTCCTTGGGGTTGCAAAAGTGTCAGACAACTTAGCAAACTGCTACTGCTAAGTCCAGTCGTGTCCGACTCTGTGTGACCCCATAGACGGCAGCCCACTAGGCTCCTCTGTCCCTGGGATTCTCCAGGCAAGAACACTGGAGTGGGTTGCCATTTCCTTCTCCAATGCATGAAAGTGAAAAGTGAAAGTAAAATCGCTCAGTCATGTCTGACTTTTGGCGACTTCATGGACTGCAGCCTACCAGGCTCCTCCGCCCATGGGATTTTCCAGGCAAGAGTACTGGAGTGGGGTGCCATTGCCTTCTCCGTAGCAAACTAAGCAGCAACAACAATTTGTTTAAAAGAAAGACAAGCAACTTGTCAAAGTAGCAGAGGCTTTTTGATTGAAGGTCTTCAAACAAAAAAAGTCAGCAGTAAAATTGGAAAGCCTTATTCTACCTCCCTGTCTTCAACCCCTATTCTCATTGCTCACATTTACAAAACTGAGAGCCCACTGATGGGATGAAATTGACCACTGAGGCCAAGCTGGATGTCTCAAGGCTGGGAATAAGTAGCAAGAAGCTGACCATTCCATATTTGACACTAGCATCAGGGTGGAAATCTGATTTACCCTGTGCAATCGTACAGATTCTTGCTCTTATTTCCAAAGAAACAGTATCATCATGATTGAAGAAAAAGAATCTAGTCACTTGAAATAGCCTTATATTTTTACAATAAAAAGAATCATTATATACTAATAAAACTCTATGAAGTGTATACTGTCTTACCTATGAGAAAATTACTGTCCTACAAGGATTAAAAATTGACTTTGAATTTTAGAATGAGGAAATATCTTTGAAGTGAGTTTGAGTGTCTTCTTAATTTAGAAATTTCGTCTACATCTCCAACTTGTGATTATTTATTCTGTTTGAATACTTTCTGTGATTCAAGAAAATTCACTCCACTTTTGAACAACATTCATTATTAGAAAGAGCTTCCTCATATAAAGGGAAAATCCACTTCTCCACGAACTTCCCAATGGGTCTGAGTTCTATGCCTTGTGTCTGTACAGAATAAATCCAACCCCTTTGCTGCAGAACACTGAACGTTTTGGGGGTGTTCATTTCAGCTGATGGTTTCTACCCCATTCTAATTCTGGTCATCCTTTTAATGATGCAATTCAATTCATAAAGAGCTCTCTCGAAAAGTAATAACCACACTGGACATGTAAGTGTTGGTGGTGGTGGTGTTCAGTCATGTCAGATTCTTTGCGACCCCATGGACTGCAGCATGCCAGGCTTCCCTGTCCCTTACTATCTTCCAGAGCACATGTAAAAAGTATACAGTAGGGAACTGCCAGATCCTCTGACTTGTACACTAACATCAGTCGTCCTGAACCCTGTATTTATATTGTATTTTTCAGAGCCATCAAGAAGTTACATCCTACAACCTTTTTAAAAAATATATTAACCATATTTGATCCCTAGGTCAGCAAGATCCCCTGGAAAAGGGAATGGCAACCCACTTCAATAGTCTTGCCCAGGAAGTTCCATGGACAGACAACCTGGCAGGCTACAGTCGCAAAGAGTCGGACACAACTGAGCTACTAATGCAACCATATTAGAGCTACCAACAAACAATTGCTTTCTTAATAGAGTTCATCACATTTATTCTCTTCAACTTCCTCTTGTTTGTATTAGTGTAAATATAGTGTCAAGATATTTTTAAAATACGATGTTGCCATCTAACATGTGTGACCTAACTATACCATGCCTGTGGCATTCCCTTAGCCATGCATCTGAAATTTTCCACCTTGTCAAAGAGGCAGATTTCTACAACAGGATCTAGATCTTCTGAGGCTCAGAACCTGCAGGGAAGCAGGGAGGGGAGATCATGTGGGCAGGAGGCAAGCTGACCTCCCACAAGAACCCTGAGCACAAGAACAGCCAGGGACCACAGGCACATTGGGAGCCCCCAGGCCACCGGGGCAGTCCTTGCAGGAACAGCCCCTGGAACAGACTTTGTAGTTCCTTGGGGGAGAGAATTTGACTTCAATTGCCTGACTTTTCTTATCCAGATCTTTCCTGACAACTGGAACATCATGTTTTCAAACCACAGCACTGGGGTAAGTTTTCCAGATTTCCCGACAGGAGCATGAATGAAAAGAGGTATCAACACTGAATATTCATCTGTTCTCCCAAGACAGTGGAACTGCTAACACAAGGGTTACAGCTGGGATCTTCCTGCCAGATGGAACCTGACCAGAGGAGACCTGTGAGACCCCTGCTGAGACTCTCCAACCTCTCTTCTCATTGACCCTCCCGGCTATGTGCACATCTCTGCAAAGCCTAGACACAGGCAATAAAGGATGGACTTCAAATTGTCTCCTTTTCTGTCTCTTCTGAGTTGTTCGTTGTTCAGTTGCTCAGTCGTGTCCGACTCTCTGCAACCCCATGGACTGGGGCATGCTAGGCTTCCCTGTCCTTCACTCTCTCCCCAAGTTTGCTGGAACTCATGTCCATTGAGTCTTCTGAGTTGTTGAGTGTTAACTACCTAGGTGGCGCTAGTGGTAAAGAACCCTCCTGCCAAGAGACACGAGTTTGATCCCTGGGTCGGGAGATGCCCTGGAGAAGGAAATGGCAACCCACTCCAGGATTCTTGCCTGGAGAATCGCATGGACAGAGGAGCCTGAAGGGCTACAGTCTGAGGGGTCGCAAAGAGTCGGACATGACTGAAGCGACTTAACACGCACGCATATCCATTGAGTCTTCTGGGTAACTTCCCTAAAATCTGGAAAAGCAGAACACAATAGCCAGAATAATCATCCTGATCATCCTCCCTTGCAGCTTACTTTAGACCCCACCCCTGGAGTTACTAGTTATCATCAGAGACATGTAGGCGTGAACCACATGCTGATGGCGTACAGGGCAACCTCGTGGTATTTCTTATCTGACTCCATCACTTCCCACCTAAAATCCTGGAGGCATGGAAACTCCAGGGAATATGCTGTCCCTGGATTATATATATATATATATAAAAACATAATATATATATGTTTAATGTTTATATGTTTAATATATATACATTAAACATTATATATATTATATATATGTATATATGTAAAATGTAAAATTTTACAATGTTTATATGTTTAATATATATATTACAATTTTATAATGTTTATGTTTAATATATATATACTTTAAACACTGTATATATATTATATATATGTATATATGTAAAATGTAAAATTATATATGTGTAAAATGTATATGTATACATTAAACATATATATATATATATATATAATGTTTATATATATATATATTATCCAGGGACAGCATATTCCCTGGAGTTTCCATGCCTCCAGGATTTTAGGTGGGAAGTGATTGAGTCAGATAAGAAATACCACGAGGCTGCCCTGTATGCCATGAGCATGTTTAATATATATGTATATATTAACGTATATATGACTTCCCTGGTGGCTCAGATGGTAAAGCGCCTTGCTTACAGTGTGGGAGACCTGGGTTCGATCCCTGGGTTGGGAAGATCCTCTGGAGAAGGAAATGGCAACCCACTCCAGTACTCTTGCCTGGAAAATCCCATGGACAGAGGAGCGTGGTGGGCTACAGTCCAATGGGTCGCAAAGAGTTGGACATGACTGAGGGACTTCACTTCACTTCAATGTATGTATGTTTATATACATACAAACATATATGTATATAAATTTATATGTTTATATACATATAATGTACATATGTTTAATATATGTTTAAACATATATATGTTTAATAATCATATATATGTGATAATATATATATAAACATTTCTAAAATATTTTAAAAATAAAAAAAATATTTTTCTTCCTAAACTCATAAACCTGGAGCTCTGGGGTGAGGGATGCTCAGTGGAAAGTCCCCACCATTTTTCCCCTCCCTCTCTGATACTTCAGTCCACATGACCAAACTAGCAGCATGATGCTTCAAGTTGTATAGTATTGTATAGTCCAACAAGTTGTATTGTTGGACTAATCTTTCCACAAATATACACTCTGGATAAAGTTTAAAAACAACTAGCTGAAGACACTAAAGAACAGACAAGAGCAGGAAGAAGATTAACACAAGGAATGAGGGAAGGCTCTGGATGAATTTTCCATTTTTATGGCTTTTAACCTGAGGGTAGGTCCCAGTCCACTTGAGTCCCATGCCTCACTTGAGATTAAAGAAATAATTTTTTGAAAACTTATTTGCTTGAAGAATAAGAGAACTGAGATTGGCTAGAACTAGCAGCTGGAAAACGAGGAAGAAAATCTCAGAAATGAGAGAGCCAGAGAACAAATTCTGTATATAAACATGGCCCAGACCCCTTGCCAACCTCCGAATCACACTTGCACAGGCCCACTCTAGGGAGAGTGAAAAAGAAGATGAAGTTTGTGGCTTGAGTTCAACAAGTCACTTATCTGCCCAAACAAAATACCAACACTCTTTGTAGTAACATGGCAGAGTCCAGATCTGCATGGGATATCATAACATGCAGGACACCTTTCAAAATTATTTGACATACAAAGGAACAGGAAAACATGACCCATACTTAAAAGAAAAGACACTCAGTAGATACTAACTCTGAAATGGTCCAGAGGTTGGGATTAACTGAGAAAGATTTTAAAGCAGCTATTAAGACTATGTAGCAGCACACAATAGAAAACAATGCAAAGAGAAAAAATTATCAGCAGGAAATGGAAACCCTAAAAAAGAACCAAATCAAAATTCTGTGACTTAAAAGTTTAATCATTGAACTTAAAAATTCATTGGATAAGCTTAAGAACTGATTGGGAATGTCAGAATTAAAAAAGAGATAAAAATTAATATCTTCGAATATGTTGAGAAAAGCAGAGAGATAAAATGTATATTTTAAAAAATGAACAGAACCTCAGGGAACTATGAGGGAACCTGAGGGAACTCGCAGGTGAAAGCAGGCTATTCATGCTAGTGGTCAGACATAAAACTGTTCCAAGATAATCACTTAGCCAGATGTCCCAAAGATGAAATTATCCCTCATTCACCTATAGAAAAAACTCTGAATAACTTTATTAAATATAATGCATACAATCCATGAGTTTCCAGTAACACTAAGAAATTGGGTCATAATGGCAAAATAAGCTTGATAATGCAGACCATGTGAAAGTTAGAAAATATATTATTTCTTGGAAATACACGAAGCTCAAGAACTAAAAGGCTCCTAAAAGACAGACTTAAAAGTCCTCTTGATGTAAAATAAAAATTGAATTACAAAAAGAGACAAGGTCTTTTTACAGAGGCTCACATTTAAAAGTCTGGGACCTCACAATGGTTGCTGGGCCTTGACCAGGAGTCAGTTGCTTGACAACCAAATCCTGCAGCCTCAGCTAGTCCAAGGAGGTAGTCTTCTTCTCTTAGAATTTTTAAAACTCTCTACAACTCTAGGAAGACAATTCCAGAAAAATATAAGAAATAATCAGTCAATCTACAATATTAGCTTGGAACCATGGGCTTCCCTGGTGGCTCAGCTGCTAAAGAATCCGCCTGCAATGCAGGAGACCTGGGTTTGATCTCTGGGTTGGGAAGATCCCCTGGAGAAGGTAACGGCTACCCACTCCAGTATTCTGGCCTGGAGAATTCCATGGACTGTACGGTCCAGTCCATGGGGTCACAAAGAGTCAGACACGACTGAGCAACTTTCACATGGTATTAGCACATTTGAAACTGGTATTAGTAAAGTGAAGTAGTTCAGTCGTGTCCGACTCTTTGCAAACCCATGGACTGTAGCCTATTAGGCTCCTCCGTCCATGGGATTTTCCAGGCAAGAGTGCTGGAGTGGATTGCCATTTCCTTCTCCAGGGGACCTTCCCCACCCAGGAATTGAACCCGAGTCTCCCATATTCCAGGCAGACGCTTTACCGTCTGAGCCACCAGGGAAGCCCCGGTATTAGTAAGTGTAATCCATTTGGTAATCATCACTATACTTCTGTGCATTTTTTTCTGCTTCTTAAAGTATTTGAAGCATTCCTGCTGCTGCTGCTGCTGCTGCTGCTGCTGCTAAGTCGCTTCAGTCGTGTCCGACTCTGCGTGACCCCATAGACGGCAGCCCACCAGACTCCCCCGTCCCTGGGATTCTCCAGGCAAGAACACTGGAGTGGGTTGCCATTTCCTTCTCCAATGCATGAAAGTGAAAAGTGAAAGTGAAGTCGCTCAGTTGTGTCCGACTCTTAGCGACCCCATGGACTTCAGCCCACCAGGCTTCTGTGTTTGTAGGATATCCCAGGCAAAAATACTGGAGTCGGTTGCCATTTCCTTCTCCAGATTTGAAGCGTTGGGTGAGTGAAATCCATGATTTTATTTGATGTTTAGAAGAGTTTGATTAAATTAGTTTGCAATCAATGCTTAAGCGTTTAGATAATTTAATTTGTTAAATGTGTAAGTTTTGATTTATTCATCTTAAGCAACATGTAAATACTTAGAGAAATATCAATCATGTATGTTTCATGTATGAAGGAAGTTGAAATAAATCATAATATTAAAATGGACATTAGGCGCGACGGCGTCCTGCGTCGTTCCTTTTGAAACGAGTGGCGGGGAACTGCTCCGGAAGCCCCTGGCGTCGCTGTCTGCTGGGTGGAAGCGTGTACCGTCATCCGTGGGCCTGGTCTTTAAAAAAAATAAAAAATAAAAAAAATAAAATAAAATGGACATTAAATAGAATATAAATAGGTGATAGTATTATTTAGTATTTGAAGTGCTTTTGTTCACTGAGAAGAATCCAGTCAACAATTTTTTACAAAGTTCTACAGCCAATGTGAACAAAACCTAGAAGGAAACATATTTTATGCATATTTCCATAATATCATATTACATGCTACTCAAATTCCAACTTAAGAGATTTCTAGCATTAGTATCATAAGTTCCATTTTCAATAGATCAGATTCAATCCAGTTCTGACAAAAGGATAACACACTGTTTTCTCCTTAGCAAGAGCTGCAGCTGAAGGGAGGTCATTTTTGCGTTCCTGACTGAGATTCACACCCCACCAGAAACACATGTAATGTTCAGTGGCTTTTCTTTTGAGGGTCTGTGTCTTAGCTCCCTTGTCAGGCTGGCGAGGGCCTCCCACACGAGGGAGTGGGGAGCGACTGCTTCAAAGGGCACAGGGCTTCCTTTTGGGGTGATGAAAAGTTCTTGAAATTACATAGAGGTGATGGTCGAACTACATTGTGAGTGTGCCAAAGACCATTTAATTGTATGATGTAAAATAACCAACAGTTACATGTGTGTTAAATTAAATTAAAACAAAAGAACAGTGGAATGGGGGGAAATGAACAAGTCACTGTTAGATGAGAAAGAGTGTTTTTGAGGGAAAAAAAAAATATTTCAAGCAGATAATGTGAAGACGCAAAGAAAAGTGATGGGCTTGCAGGGGTGAAGAAGGGTCAGACCTGCTTCATTCTCTCACACTGAAATGAGGGGGATACACTGGTAATATATAAATTTTTCAAGATCCTCCCAAATTCTTCCCAATTTATTTTTGGAAATTTGGGACCAAAGAGGGAACTGAAAATCAATACAGTCAGTAATTTAATCTGTATAGACCTCAGGAGTAGATGAGTTAAAACAAAAAAGGGAGTCAGCAGGCTATCATGTTAGCCTTTATCAGAGTCAGGTCACTGGTTACTTTGTCTATGTGGGACCAAACCCTAGTGATGTCCAGAATTGGATCAATGCTTTCACCATTGAGTAAGCAAAATAATTAAACAAGAAGAATTACTTTTGCCTAACAGATTGACAAATTTTAGGGGGCAGGGGAGGAGATTTTTTAAAATTTTTAATTTTTTTATTGTAGTAGAATTGTTTTACAATGTTGAGTAGTTTCTGCTGTACAACGAAGTGAATCAGCCATATGTATACAGATATCCCCTCCCTCTTGATCCTTCCTCCCACTCCACCTGTTCTCATCCCACCCCTCTAGATCATCACAAGGCACTGAGCTGGGTTCCCTGTGCTGTAAGCAGCTTCCCACTAGCTAGCTATTTTACATGTGGTAGTGTATTTATGTAGATTGACAAAATTTTAAGATTACTATGAGCTGGTATTTGTAATATGAACAGCAGCATATTCCCATGCCAACATCTCAGTAATGTAAATAAAATCAACTTCCCTAGAGAGTAATTTGGCAATATGTAATCAGTTTTTTAATATGCATATCCTTTACCTAGCCATGTTACCTCTGTGAATTTATCCCAAGGAAAGAATTAGTAAGGCATACAAAGTTACATGTACAGATATGTTCATCATGCTGTTATTCATAATAGTGAAAAAGTGAAAAGCGTGTTTTCTCAGTTCTCAATAGGGAACTCATTAAATACATCATGGTTCAGCCAATGCATGACTATTGTTATGATAGATTCAAAAATAATCATGAAGATCAATATTCATTATAAAGAAAAATGCTCCTAATATGTTATGCTTAATAAAAAGATTACAAAACAGCACTGTAATATAATCACATTTTTATATGCATAGAAAAAATATGAAAAGGCACACATCAAAATGTTAATAAGATTTCTCTCTGGGTGGTGGTAATTTTCATTTTCACTTTACACCTTTTTGTATTGTCTGGATTTATTTCTATTAATGTGTTATTTGGTGGCTCAGAGGGTAAAGCGTCTGTCTACAATGCGGGAAACATGGGTTCAATCCCTGGGTCGTGAAGATCCCCTGGAAAAGGAAATGGCAACCCACGCCAGTACTCTTGCCTGGAAAATCCCATAGACTGAGAAGCCTGTTAGGCTACAGTCCATGGGGGTCCCAAAGAGTCAGACATGACTGAGCGACTTCACTTTCACTTTTCATTACAAGAAAAAATAAAGTTATGTTTATTTTGAGCAGCAGTCTAGTAAAGGAAAAGATAAAAGTGAAAAAATTTTTGAAAATAAGCAAAATCTCTAGAGCAAAGATACCAATGGACTCTCTCGTGTTGGAGTTCAAACTTAATAGGTTCAGGCCACTTGATTCACTTGTGAATCAAAGCTCTTTTCTTTTTTAAAAAATATTTTTTCAATGTGGACTACTTTTAAAAGTCTTTATTGAGTTTGTCACAGTACTGTTTCTGTTTCATATTTTGTTTTTTTGTATGCGAGGCATGTGGGATCTTAGCTCCTAACCAGAGAGTGAACCTATAAGACGTCCCTGGTGGTCCAGTGGCTAAGATGCTTCAGTCCCAATGCAGGAGGCCTGAGTTTGATCCCTAGTCAGGGAACTAGATCCTACATGCCACAACTGAGGGTTGGCGTGTCACAACTGAAAATTTCGAGTGCCACAAGGAAGACCCAGTGCAGCCAAATAAATAAATGAAAACAAGATAAATACGATATAATGCAAAAAGGAAATCTTGTCAACCATCTTTTTCATAAAAATTAGCATCGACCATGTTAGTAGGAAAGAAAGAATGAATACAGGTTCAAATGTGACCCAGGTGGAGGAGGGAAAGTAAAGTTTTTTCCAGGAGGAAATGGATGGAATGTGTCTTTCATGTAGTATTATCTTTAAAAAAAAAAAAAACAACAACTTTTCTGGGATTCACAACCTCCCTGTGCAGCCTATTATAGTACTTCATCAGCTTGAGAATCAAGAAACTTAATCAATACCACACTTGCCTAAATTTAAGGCCAATTATTCTTTTGCAGTCTTGAACACACACAGAAAACACTGTTCATTTCCCAAAGTTATCCCACACAGGTTTCACAAAATCCATTTAATTGTTTCCTGGAATACTTGAAAGATCCCTCTTTATAGCATTTCATGATGGCAGCACCAATCAATGAAACGAACAATTCCTAGATTCGATTTGCAGGATACTCAATACATTTTATACAGAGAATTTATTTGCTGTCTACATTCTAGCTTTCATGTAGTTCTGGACATTGATCTTTAGGGGAATCAAGACTTTTTTGATTTATCAATAAAGCAAACTATTTTTGAACGGATTCTAATTTCTTAACTAGTAGAACTTCTTGCTTGGGATTTAAATACCATGGTGCATTTTCTACAAATCAATTAAATTGCTTTTTTATATGAAGTCAGTCAAGTGATTTTTTTATCCCAAGAAAATATTTTGGTCTTCTCATACACTCATTTATTCAGTAACTATAAAAGTATTCTTCAAGGAAGCAAGGACTCAACAGTCGGTGATACAACTCTTAATTTGCTGATTCTTGATACTAATAATGATGGGAGTTAACTGGTGATCCAGTGGCTAAAACTCCATGCTCTCAAAGCAGGAGGCCTGGGTTCAATCCCTGGTCAGAGAACCAGATCCCACATGCCTCAACTAACAGTTTGCATGCTGCAGCTAAAGACTGCACATGCTACAACTAAGACCCAGTGCAGCCAAACACTATATATGTGGAGAAGACTCTTGAGAGTCCCTTGAACTGCAAGGAGATCCAACCAGTTCATTGTGAAGGAGATCAGCCCTGGGATTTCTTTGGAAGGAATGATGCTAAAGCTGAAACTCCAGTACTTTGGCCACCTCATGTGAAGAGTTGACTCATTGGAAAAGACTCTGATGCTGGGAGGGATTGGGGGCAAGAGGAGAAGGGGACAACAGAGGATGAGATGGCTGGATGGCATCACTGACTCGATGGACATGAGTCTGAGTGAACTCTGGGAGTTGGTGATGGACAGGGAGGCCTGACGTGCTGCGATTCATGGGGTCACAAACAGTGGGACATGACTGAGCGACTGATCTGATCTGATATACACATATACTTAAAGAATCCTCCTGCCAAAGCAGGAGATGCGTGTTTAGTCCCTGGGTCGAAAAGTGGGAGTGAGGAGCAGAAAAACTAAAACAATACAAAATATGTATGACTAAAATCAAGTGATGGGAAGAGGGAAAAAGGGAGAGTAGTAACATGTAGGCTTGTCACCCTTGTTAAGAACACAGATGTGTGAGCTCAGTTGCTCAGCTGTGTCCGACTCTTTGTGACCCCACAGACTGTAGCCTGCCAGGCTCCTCTGTCCATGGGATTTCCCAGGCAAGAACACTGGAGTGGGTTGTCATTTCCTTCTCCAGGCGATCTTCCCGACCCAAGGATCAAACCCATGTCTCCTTTGTCTCCTGTACTGGCAGATGGGATTCCTTACCACTGAGCCACCTGGGAAGCCTCTAATAACATGGAACTTGATCCAAATGCAGACCAGAAACACAGAACTGTCATCTTAACTAACTTAACGCTTAGTTTCCTGGGGAGATGGACATCCTGAGTGAAGAACTGGGCTTAACAAATTGTAAATTTGGGTGTGTATATTTTGCCATAACAAAGAAGTAACAAAAGTATATTTTATCGGAAGAAGGAAATGACAACCCACTCCATATTCTTGCCTGGGAAATCCCATGGACAGAGGAGAGTGGAGGGCTGCAGTCCATGGGATCACAAAGAGTCAGACACAACTGAGCGTGCACACACACACGCAGTGCATTCTGAGGAAAGACCATAGGTGTGCCTTAGAGCTCTGCATTCAGGGCTTCTTGAAAGATGTCACCCACTTAGTATGAATAGAATGCTAGACTACTAACTTTAAAAAACAGACATGCAACAACCAACAAAGGCTTACTGTATAGCACAGGAAACTACAGTCAGTATCTTGTAATAACTTATAATGGAAAATAATTTCAAAACAATATGTGTGCCTGTACAACTGAATCACCTTGCTGTGCACCTGAAACACTGTAAGTCAACTGTACTTCCATAAAACATATACATTAAGAAAAAAAATGTATTTTAAAAATAGTAATCGTATACACAAGTACAAAACACACCCAACTTATCCCTGTAGACATCTATTATTTCAATGGTTCATAAATGTCATTAACTTCAGAGGGTCTCATTATAGATCTATTATTATTATGCAATAATGTTAATAATAATATTACTTATGTCTATATTTAGTCGCATTCCTTCCATCTTCTAGTGAAAGTGACAGAAGTTCAGTTGTGTCTCTGCAACCCCAGGACTGTAGCTCACCTGGCTCCTCTGTCCCTGAGCTTCTCCAGACAGGAATACTGGAGTGGGTAGCCATTCGCTTCTCTAGGGGATCTCCCCGACTCAGGGATCGGACCTGGGTCTCCTGCATTGCAAGCAGATTCTTTACCACCAGGGTAGCCACCAGGGAAGCCCCCTCATTCTTCTAAATGGCATTTAAATGCAATAGCATAGATAAAGACTTTGTATTAAATGAGACAGCCTTCTTATTAATACTTGTCTGAGTATCAGAGAAGAAAAAAGTTTTAAGGAAAGCAGTATACTTCAATACTGTAAAAAAAAAATAAAGGCTTTTGCTACATTAGCAATGAATGTTCTTCTTTCTTCAGGTTTTAAAACCTAATAGTTGCCAAAAAAACATTATTCTCATTCATATTATGACCATTTTTTTATTCTGGAAATATTGATGAATTTAAAAAAAAATAATGCTCACTACTCGAGAGGGGAAAAAAAGCTGCAAATTAGTTGATACTTTTCACTAAAATTAAAATATATTTATTACAGTGAAAAGTCAGGTTTATTCATTATGGCTGAGATTGATGAAATATGACTCTAGGTGAGAAAAGCATATATAGTAAAACAAGAAATCAGTTTAAATTTTAAAAAATGTCACATATGTAATCTCACAAGAAGAGGAACTGCAATTCAGCTTTACTTTTTTTTATTTTTCTTAATTGTACATACATTACACATATCATACATACATACTTGTTATACAAAAGTGTATACAAAAATCCAAGTAATTTAATATCTTAAAAAGGGAGAGGGACATACTGCATTTGATTCCTGGCAGTATTCTGTTTAAATACTTTTAAATTCAGATTTCAAAGAGACAACAAATCGAAACCCATTAATTTTTCAGAGAGCCCTATGTTCACATAAATTCATCATTCAAGTATATTTTTATTGAAACAATAAACCATCCGTCTGGATGCAGAGTCAAGCTGAATGAGCCAGAATGCTGAGAAGAGCAGAGCTTTCTCCCGGGGCTGTCATCAGCCTAGAGTCAGCTTCTAAAGTACGAAATGCAGGGCATGACTGTGATTTCTAACCTGACACTATTAAATGCCACATTACAGGGCAGACGACGCAGAGCATACCTTCTATGGTTTGTCTACAGATTCTCATTAAAAATATAATACTAAAAAGAATAACCACAATAATTAGAAATTTTACTTTCCCTAATTTCTGTTTTACTCAGTTTGAAAAACAGTACATCTTTTTCATTGTTGCTTGGCAACTTGACATCGTATCTGAAGGAATAATTTAAACATCCTATGGACAAAATAAATACACAAACTTCTAAAAGATCTTGGTATTGTTTAGTTTATACAGTCATAATTTCCATACTATGGATATCAATCACACCAAATATAAAGAGTTAAAACAATATTCCTCACCAAAGGATTAACATGTTTTTAAAAAGTGAATTGTTGAGGCACAAAAATATGTGATTTGCTGAAGGTCATGAAAGGAATGAGAAGCAGAGGAAAGAGCTTGTTTTTCTCTAACTTAAGCATCTGTACTAAAACCCTAGGTTAAGCCATCTTGCAAAACTAGCTCAGTGCAAGAGATGCAGAAACTAGATGCATTATTTAGGAATGTTTGTTTAACCTCCACTGCTATTATTGATAAACTAAACTTTAAGGATCTATGTGTAGGATACATGATTAGGCAACTATAAAAAGAACCATGATCATTTTCCAAATTATGAGGCATGGAGTGGGTAGCCATTCCCCTCTCCAGGGGATCTTCCCAACCCAGGGATCAAACCTGGGTCTCCTGCATTACAGGCAGACTCTTTACCAGATGAGCTACCAGGGAAGATCATAGATTGAAGGATCTATGTTTATGATACATGATTAGAAAATTATAAAAAGAACCATGATCATTTTCTGAATTATGATGCATGTAGTGAGTTACTGTTTAAATTTGACACAACTGATTGCAGAAACATAATTGACAACATAATTTTAAGCAAACAAGTTCAATGAAAGATGCTTCTTGACATGATTTAAAAAAAAAAAAACTAATTATAGAACCTACAAAATTCAGAATACAGTCCTATAGATACAAACAGATTAATATAAATGTATTAAAGAGTCTTCTGGTTGATCTTTTGTTTGTTACGAAAACGTTCTAGCAAAGCACTCATTATGTTTCCGGGTATTCTTTGGTGCTTGTCAATCAGAGCTTGAACAGCATCCTTCGTCTATCAAGAAAGCAAAAGAAAAGCCGTTATTCTTTTAGTTCTCAATGTAGATATTTAGTTTGTAAGGATATATATAGTACTTTAATATAGTATACTTTAATATAATACTTTATTATTACTATTTAATAATAAATAAATTATTATTTATTTATTTATTATTATATTTATACTTTAATACTTTTTTTTAACATACTAGTACTTTAAAGCGGAGAAGGCAATGGCAACCCACTCCAGTACTCTTGCCTGGAAAATCCCATGGATGGAGGAGCCTGGTAGGATACAACTGAGCGACTTCACTTTCACTTTTCACTTTCATGCATTGGAGAAGGAAATGGCAACCCACTCCAGTGTTCTTTCCTGGAGAATCCCAGGGACGGGGAGCCTGGTGGGCTGCCGTCTATGGGGTCGCACAGAGTCGGACACGACTGAAGCGACTTAGCAGCAGTACTTTAAAGTAAAGTCTGCCCAAACTTAGCATCTATCAATCCTCAGAATGAATGACTTCTTTCTCAGTTTTGTTTTTTAATGTAATACTGTTAATTTAACTTCAAAAACCTTTCAGCATTCTAAACATACAAAAAATAACGAAGTGTTGCAAACTGTGTTTAGTACAGAAGGTTCTTGAACTTTCATTCATGCAGTGACTCTTCAAGATGCATAGCATGTTTCTTTAATTTTTTTTAAATTTTTTTTGGACTATCATTGCTTTACAATGCTGCGTTAATTTCTGGCTGTATAACAAAGTGAATCGCCTATATGTATACATATATCCCCTCCCTCTTGAGCCTCTTTCCCAACCCCTCCCCCATGTGACCCAGCAATCCTACTACTGGGCATATACCCTGAGAAAACCGTAAGTCAAAAGGACACATGTACCCCAGTGTTCATTGCAGCACTGTTTTTAATAGCCAGGACATGTGAATAACCTAAATGTCAAACAACAGATGAATGCATAATGAAGCTGTGGTACATATATATAATGGTATATTATGCACCCATATTTCCTCATTCACTTCATTACAGTTCAATTACAGATACTGTCTGCATGGCAACTTTCTATACCTTAAGATACACCTTAGCATTTTCCTAGCATTGTGCACAGCAATGCCCTACACACCGTAAACACTAAAAAGAACTGAAGGGGGGAAATCAGAAGGGAAAAAGTAGTAGGAAGTTTTCTGGCAGGCTCATGGATGTTTCACCCCTTTCCAGCTCCCACAACAAAATGTCAGCGGTGCTCAGGTTGAGAAATCAAGCCACAAGCACAGCATTGTGCTAAAGTCTCACGCGCATGCTCAGTTGCTCAGTCGTGTCCAACTCTTTGTGACCCCACGGACTATGGCCCACCAGGCTCCTCTGTCATGGGATTTCCCAGGCAAGAATACTGGAGAGGGTTGCCATTTCCTTCTCCAGGGGATCTTCCCAACCCTGGAATTGAACTCACGTCTCCTGCATTGACAGGTGTATTCTTTTACCACTGAACCACCTGGGAAGCCCCCTTGTGCTAACACATCACCTTAAAAACATCAATTTAGTTACTGACCTTCTACATGGGGCTGTATGTTCCTAGGATAGCAGCAGTAGCCAGCATCCACAGAGCACTTACTGGGCGGCAGACACTTTTCAACAATGAACGTGATCAGTCGCCTGTGACCCTCTGGGTACAAGTGAGAGGGCTCCGTGTCTCTCCCCTAGACTAGAGCAGGGTGGTGGGGCCTGCCTGAGTCACAGAGCAAACAGCAGCACTGGAACAGCCTGACTCCGCAACTCACAAACAAGCGTCCGTTTTCCTCCCAAGGTACTTCTACCAGACAAAGGCAATTTCTTTCTTTTCATGGAGGTCAAAGCTTGCTTCCTCTAAACATCACTTAAAAAACTTTTTAAATATCAGGGCCAAGAACTTCAACCTCAACAGTACTGACATTTTAGAAAGAACAGCTCTTCGCTGTGGGGACTGCCCTGCCCACCACAGAATATCTAGCAGCATCCTTGACCTCTACCCACGGAACACCAAGGGCACCACCACCTCCCGAGTTCTGTCCGCTGTGACAATAAAAATGTCCCCAGACACAGGCAGATGTCCCTTGGGGGAAAAGTCACTGCTGATCCAGAACACATTTGTGGAATTAATGAGTTCATTTTCAGTAAAAGTAGAAATATGTCCTAAAACTAAAGAAAGAATAATTTACCTTTTCGGCTAGTTCTTCTGCTGTGATCTTTGGGTCGTATGGAATGGGATCACCTAAGTACGTACGCAACTTCACAGGAAAACCTCCATACATGGGGGCAAATGGATAGCGGAACTTTTCATAAAGCCACCTAAACAGCCCTGTTTTAAAGGAAATGAAATCATTTTTAAGTGTTACATATTCTGAGCATATAATTGTAATCTTTCAAATGAATTATGTAAGACTTCAAGGAAGGTGGCACCCAGTATCATCTCCTGGCAATTAATACAATTTTTTTAAAGGGGAGCTTTTCCCTGATGGTAACAAATGTGCCACACTAACGCAAGATGTCAGTGACAGAAGAAACTGGGGAGTGGTGAGGTGTGCGGGCCCCTCTGTACCTTCTGCTCTATTTTTCTGTCAACCTAAAAATGCTCAATAAATAAGGTCTATTAATGGGGGGTAGAAGTGGAGATGAGCTTTCAAAAAATAAGAATTTTAAAAGACAAACTAATTACTATTATTGCAAAACAGATAAAGACAAAAAGTTAGAGGCTAAACAGTCTAGAGGCTCATAAATATGTGACTTACATGAATAAAAGAAAAAATGGAGCCATAAAATAAATTCAAATAAACATGAGACCAAAATACACTGAAAAACTAAGACTAAAAATACTGTAAATTAGGGAAAAGAATTATTAGTGCTAAGGACCAAGTGTGAAATTTAGCAAGATTAAAAGTGGTAGTAATGTAAAATAAATTGATGGGCTAAGACTGTGTAAGTTTACAAAACAATCCACAAAAGGCAAGGAACGTGAAATATACAATTATGAATTGTACTGAAAGTTTAAAACACTGTTTATATGTGGAAACACAGAATATACCATAAGACTCAGAGTAGTACTCAAAACAATACATTATTACACATAAATTTTTGAGATATTCAACTTTTAAAATAAAAAAGGCAGTCAAAAAATTTTAAAACCACTTTACAGTTAAAGGAACAAAATTAGGAATGATTTCTGGTATGCAACTTAAATTCTAAAGAAATGACCTGAAAGAAAATTAGAAGGAACAATTATACAACGGAAGTTAAACATCACATCAACCTGCCTTTCTATTTCACATTTGGAAAAAAAAAGACCTAAGAAAACATAATATAATATCAACTACACACCCACATTAGACATAAAAGGAACAGTAGAAGTTTAGGGTTTTCAGGATGGATTTATATATGATAGGAACACTAACAATACAGTGCTAAGGACACAAAATATAATCAAATACAGAAACCACAGGGTACAAAACAAACCATGAAAATTTCATAGAAATAAGTAAGCCAACAACAAACTCCAAACAGAAAGCACATCTAATTGCTATCCTTCCTGTGCTGCTGCTGCTGCTAAGTCGCTTCAGTCCTGTCCGACTCTGTGAGACCCCAGAGACGGCAGCCCACCAGGCTCCCCCGTCCCTGGGATTCTCCAGGCAAGAACACTGGAGTGGGTTGCCATTTCCTTCTCCAATGCACGAAAGTGAAAAGTGAAAGTGAAGTCGCTCAGTCTTAGCGACTCCATGGACTGCAGCCTACCAGGCTGCTCTGTCCATGGGATTTTCCAGCCAAGAGTACTGAAGTGGGGTGCCATTGCCTTCTCCGATCCTTACTATAGCTAGGTTCAAAGCTATTTTTATCAAAAATTAAAGGTAGGCAAAAAGAACTCTTTGATGTAAGTTTATCATGGTTCAAAAAAATAAAAAGAACAAGAAGTAACAGTAATAAATGAAAGCAAATGGTATCTCCTTAGGTTGCTAATCTTAATTCAGTATTTTGTTGTCATCCATTTTTAAAGCTGTAACTTCTTCAGGAATGAGTTAGGAATGTAGTCTGGGTAATATGTAAGTCTGTTCTAAACCTCAACAATATGGTTTAACACAGAATTAGAAAATTTACTGTGCAATTTTTAAAAGCCCATGGTAAATAATCTTCAGTATATATGAGACTCAACAAAAATTGAACACCTAGAACTGCCATCACTTAGAACCAGTTATCACTTAGATTTAAAAAAGAAAAATACCTAGATAGTATATGCATTTTCTAAAATAAATTCAAAAGGTTTCTGCATAGCATTTAAAAGTCCAAATATTTAAAATATTACATTCTAAATATTACAGTTATACTTAGAAAAACCATATGAATCAGAACTTACTTGTTCCTCCAAGTGATCTAAATCCTTCTCGAATATTTTGTGTAAACATAGGAATAATGGGCTAAAGAGAGAATTTGAATTAAAAAGTAAATACATTAATCCATTTGATGTCTCCATTAAGTCACTATTGCAAAATTTTAAGGGCCTGTTTAAGTCACAAAACTAAGGTATTTTAAAAAATAAAAATATACTGTTACCACTAGTGTGATTTATTGAGTAAAATTAACGTGGTATTTATAAATATATATATATATAAATTAGAAACACTACCCTCTAGTGGTAATATGCAATATTTCATTTGCCAACTTTGCTATCATTCTATATGAACTCCTGAAACTCAAGGATTAAAGTAATCATCAATGTCATTGAGTAAAATGAATGATAATTAAACTGGTTTTAGTGGGGGTACTGAATAGTATGCTCACTGAAGAAAAAGTTACAAGACAGAAATTCTCTCTATGGGGAAATTTATATAATTTTAAATAAGTTTTGGCAAGATGCTGTCCTGAAATTAGTGAAACACCATTTTTTTTGGTGTGAGCTTATTAAATCTGAAAATGTTCAATATCAATGAAAACTGTATAAATTGTTGTTAAGTCGCTAAGCTGTGTCTGACTCTTTTTGTGATCCCATAGACTGTAGCCCATCAGGCTCCTCTGTCCATGGGTTTCTCCAGGTAAAAGTACTGGAGTGGGTTGGCACTTCCTTCTCCAGGTGATCTTTCAGACCAGGGATTGAATCCCCATCTCCTGCACTGGCAGGCATATTCTTTACTGCTGAGCCACCAGAGGAACCCATGTGTAAGACTCAACACCAAAAAAATAGGAAAAGCATATATGTGTGTGTGTGTGTGTGTGTGTATAAACTCTTCATATCATTAATTTTGGAGGATATCTGTTCACGAGTTCATGGTTTTTATTTTTCCATGAATATCAATGATTAAATATGATTCCCTGGTGGCTCAGATGATAAACAGTCTGCCTGCAATGTGGGAGACCCAGGTTCGATCCCTGGGTCAGGAAGATCCCCTGGAAAAGGAAATGGCAACCCACTCCAGTATTCTTGCTTGGAAAATACCATGGATGGAGGAGCCTGGCAGGCTACAGTCCACGGGGTTGCAAAGAGCCGGACATGACTGAACAACTTCACTCACTTAAAATGGAGGCCTTATCTAATCATAAAATAATGGATTAAGTAGCAAAGGACCATGTAAGGAGATTATGCCATATGAAACTGAAGTAGATAAAAAATTGAATAAAATACTTTAAAATGTACACAAAACATACTGAATTAAATGATGTTTAGAATAGATAAAATTGGTGGGGAAGGGCAAGTGTCACTTCACTTACAGTCTACCATCAGCATTTGCTAAATCAGAGTGACCTGCCTTAGTGAGCAGGGCTTGAAACATTTACATAAGCTGACATTTAAAAAGCTGTTCCTTTTCAGCTTTGGAAAGCAGTAAAAAGTGGTGGGCTGAAGGAAAGGTTCTGCAGGCACAGCTTTCTTCATAAAACTTACTCCCTCACATATACCTAACTGATCACTTATTTATTATCTCTGTAGCCGAGAGCAGAGACTTTGTTTCATTCACAGTTGGATCCCCAGCACCTGGAACACTGCCCAGAAAAAGTAGGTGCTAACAGACAGTGTAATGGACAAACCACAGAAGGTATGAATCGACAGAACAGAAAGAAAATTCTGAGGAATTCACTTGTGTTCTCTGAAAACAAAGGGTAGGAAACAGACAGCAGGCATTTTAAAAACCAGTTAGGATAGAGGGAAGTCATGTAAAGAAAAGCAGTCCGAGGAAGAATTAAAATCTGCTGGAGTTCATTCACAAAGCTAACACCTAAGACAAAGTAGACTGACTCTTCTGTAAAAAAATCCAGATTACGATTTTTCTAAAACCACCACTAGTTTTGTAGAATAAAGCGACAGCTGGAATCCTAATATTTTAAACAGTTGCATAATGTCTTCAGAGTTGAGAAGATAAGATGCCCAAGAAGGAACAGAAAACTTCCAGCTCACATATACACCACTTTGCCTTCTCCAACCAGTTCTGCCAGATTTACTCTGGCATTAAGCCCAAAGTTTGCATCGAAGGGTGTACTTTATAAAGATTCTTCAGGATGCATTTGTAGTTGTTGTTCAGTCACTAAGTCATGCCTGACTCTTTGTGACCTCACCGACTACAGCGCACCAGACTCCTCTGTCCTCCACTATCTCCTGGAGTTTGCTCAAATTCTCATCCAGTGAGTTGGTGAAGCTATCCAACCATTTCATCTTCTGTCGCCCCCTTCTCCTCCTATCCTCAATCTTTCCCAGCATCAGGGTCTTCTCCAATGAGTGAGCTTTTCGCATCAGGTGGCCAAAGTACTGGAGCTTCAGCTTCAGCATCAGTCCTTCCAATGAATATTCAGGGTTACTTTCCTTTAGGATTGACTGGTTTGATCTCCTTGCAGTCCAAGGGACTCTCAAGAGTCTTCTCCAGCGCCACAATTCAAAATCGTCAATTCTTCAGTGTTCACCCTTCTTTATGGTCCAAGTCTCACATTGTACTTGACTGCTAGAAAAACCACAGCTTTGACTATACAGACCCTTGTCAGCAAAATGATGTCTCTGCTTCTTAATATACTGTCTATGCTTGTCATGGGGCTTCCCAAGTGGTGCTAGTGGTAAGGAACCCACCTGCCAATGCAGGAGACATAAGAGATGTAGATGCAATCCATGTGCCAGGAAGATCCACTAGAGAAGGGAATGGCAACCCACTCCAGTATTCTTGCCTGGAGAATCCCATGGACAGAGGAGCCTTGTGAGGTACAGTCCACAGGGTCACAGAGTCAGACACGACTGAGGCAACTTAGAACACATGCACTAGGTTTGTCATAGCTTTCCTTTCAAGGAACAAGCATCTTTTAATTTCATGGCTGCAGTCACCGTCCATAATGATTTCAGAGCCAAGAAAATAAAATCTGTCACTGCTTCCACTTTTTTCCCTTCTATGAAGTGATGGGACCAGATGCTATGATCTTTGTTTTTTTCACGTTGATTTTTCAAGCCACTGTTTTCACTCTCCTCTTTCACCCTCATCAAAAGGCTCTTTAAGTTGCATTATCATCCTTTAATGGCTAACTCTCCAGAGGCTGGGCATTTCTAGAAGACACTAAACAGGAGAAAGCTTACCCTACAGGCTTAGTACTCCAGGCTGTACCCTGGGTCTGTGGTTTCTATATTCATGTTCAAGCTTGCTGCCTTACAGCTATAAGCATTATCGTTATTACAATTAAGTACTGTAGTTCACTCCTTTCTTTGTGACGCTTCGTATAACAAGGTAGTTGCATCAGTAACCTAGAATCAAATTGTTAATGTATGTTAACAATTTGTACATGTATGTGAGAGGGAGAGACTGTGTATTTTGTTAAAATTCCTCTCAGGAAATACAGTGGTCTTGGAGTCTTTGCCACAAAAATGTAAGTGGGCAAGTCACTCACTACACCTCAGTTTCTTTATGTATGAAACAGGGACAGTAATAAGAATTATCCCATCTCAAGCTTTTTTATAGATTAAGATAATACACATAAAAATATTACTGAAACAAATGCTATCTTCTTTTACATCTGTTATCTGTTTTCCAATTAGAGTACACAGGCTCATTTTTATCCCAACTTATTTAGGTATAATGTTACCTAAAAATTCTCAACAAAGTCGGAATTCTCAGGAATTCACAAAATAAAAATGATTTCAGTTCAGTTCAGTCGCTCAGTTGTGTCCGACTCTTTGCGACCCCATGAATCGCAGCACGCCAGGCCTCCCTGTCCATCACCAACTCCAGGAATTCACTCAGACTCATGTCCATCAAGTCGGTGATGCCATCCAGCCATCTTATCCTCTGTCATCCCCTTCTCCTCCTGTCCCCAATCCCTCCCAGCATCAGAGTCTTTTCCAATGAGTCAACTCTTCGCATGAAATGGCCAAAGTACTGGAGTTTCAGCTTTAGCATCATTCCTTCCAAAGAACACCCAGGACTGATCTCCTTTAGAATGGACTGGTTGGATCTCCTTGCAGTCCAAGGGACTCTCAAGAGTCTTCTCCAACACCACAGTACAAAAGAGTGATGTAGATTATACCAAAACGCCTATAATTTTCACATGAACCTTAAATATTTGCTATCAATATTCTGTGAACCTCCATTGACAATCTAGATTTTTTTCATTTGAATTTCCATTACTTTGTTATTATACAATTTAAATGCAGCTAACCCTGCAACAACTGTCTTAAATTCTGACTCAAAGTTTATGGTAATTCTGTGAGACCGAGCAAAGGCTTTTCTAAATAAGTTACTGGTGCCATTAACAGCTATGGCCACATGCGACTGAAAGGCTTCCCTCTTGGACCTGGAAGGACCTCTAAGCTCAGGGTGGGCGGACTCACTGTGAAGTGCACTGGCTGCCTGCAGTCCTGAACTGCAAGCTCTGCTTCGGTCCCTCCATCTCTCTGTGCCTGAGTTTCCTCATCTGCAACATTGGAATAATCACATACGTCACCTACTTACTGTGCAGGGCACCAATGCAAAGCCTTTAAAAGCGCTAAGAAAGGTTGGGGGTGATGTAAGTCTTATCAACAATACACTGCTATGATGTAAGCCAGCAACGTTAAAGATTTTTGTTGATTAACTTGTAAAGGACTGTTCATTAAATTTTCTCAAGTTTTGTACCAAAACCTTAAATGATCTAGGTTATCTTATTTACCTAGAAACTCAAGGATTGATGAAAGGGTTTCTTTCTTTATGTGATTTCTTTCTATCAAGCCTTCTTCCAGGCAAAGGTCCTTAAAACGTTACTTAAGGATGAGGAATTAGAGTCCCATGATCAATGTGGGTAATTCCAAATCTATTTTCGTCAATAGATTTACAGCTGGATTTTGAAGTGTAAAATAAAGCTTTTCTAGCTTTTATCTTACACCTTGGAAGAAATAATTCTCTCAAAATATAAACCTGAAAATTGAGCTAGGTTTTTAGCTTTTATCATTGGCTCAGTGTACATTTATACTGATTAGCCTTAATTTCTGAACAACTGTGCATATATCATCTTGTGTCCACAGTATTCATAAAGTCTAAAGTTTTGTTTTCTATCTTAATACATAAGATTTTTTAGAAAATAGGCTATAAATTAATTTTCTGTATCAGTAATACTATTAACCTAGACTTAAATTCAAAAGGCTCCTTTCTTACAGTGTTTAATATTGTGTTTACAAAATCAATTCAACAAATACACAGAGCCTAAGTGCTAATCATTGTACTCAGCACTCAGACTATAAAAAGACGGCTTTGTCCTAAGGAAGTGTGTAGCCTACTGTAGGACAATAGAGTTTAAATTTTTATGTTGCCCATTAGAGAACACTTGGCCAAGTACATTAACTCACACCAAGATCACACTGATAAAGCACTATCTTCTAGGAGTTACACATACAAATATGCACAGTAGAGAATAGAGCGCAATGTATTATATTTTATTGTAACTCTGCGATTTAAAAAATAAAGGAAAAATGTCCATTCTTCCTTAAATGTTGCTTTTGGGTTAGAAGGAGACATCCATAATCCTTTCTTTTTTAATCAAAGGTCTGTATTTGCAAGATAAATAGTCAAGTTAAGGGTCTAAACTGGTGTCTACATGACAGCAATGGAAACACACACACAAAAAAACAAAAATGTGAAAGTATGGGCAGCAGTCTCTAACTGGCCTGGAAAAAGAAAACCACCTTGGCAAGTGCCACGATTTCTTTTTCTGACAGACAATCTAAAATGAAAATAAAGAAAAAACAAAGAAGAAACATCCCATAAGTAGTAAGTGTTTCATAGGACAAAGTACACTATGGAGACCAAAAAGCTGAGAAATACTTTCCAAAGCAAAAGAAAAGGACAGATGACATTCAGATTCTCCAGTTTACTAAGAATAATTACAGTGACTCCCAGAGGAACTGTCACTTTATTGACAAATTCATTCTTTTTTAAAAGCTCTAAATTACACCAATATCTATTTCTCATCTTTATTCATACTATTAGATAGCTGATCACATTTGCTGATGAAAAATGGTAGGAGTCATATATTACTTGAGTTCTATTGTTATAAATTGGTCATAGACACAAGGATTATAATGAAACCAACTAACAGCTATCACTGAAATATGTCAACTCAAAGGATTAAACTACACAGAATTGGACTGATTATACTCATGAAAAGAGTATAACTGAAGGAATACAAAAATTTCATAAATCTGAATATAAGAAGCTGGATTTTGAAGTGTAAAATAAAGCTTTTCTAGGTATTTGCAAATTCCCAGACTGAATTTTTATAAAGATGGCTTCCCAGGTATAAGGACTATTTCTCTATTGTTATGAGTTACAGACACTACTTTTTAAAGTAGTGCAAAGACAGGATCTAAATTCTGATATACTTTGGCTACTTAAGCATTTATTTTAAAGTTGACCTAGCTTTCCTTTAATAATCAGTTTTACACAACTCACCACTTTTGCATCGATTGCAACCTGAGCGAAGCCTTTCCGATTACCCCACACAATGTTGTAGGTCTCGTCACTCATCAGTGCTTCCCGAACACCACCTGGTGAGATAGCTAGCAAGTGACCACTCTGCAGGATTTCAACACATTTTTCTCTCGGTCCATGAATAGCACAAAATACATCAAGTAATAAGCTAAACCCTGTAAGATATATTAGCATGAAGATACATCTTAAGTACTTTTTGTCCAATTTTCTGAAAACAAAAGTTTTCACAACCTACATAATGTAGTCGCTATACTTAAATCAGTAAGTTCTTTTTTTACTTTTTTTAAACCAACAGGAACTCTTAAGGGTAATCTAAGATCAATATTGCTGGTAAATTAATAGCAATGTCTTACTGATCACCTCCTTCACAATCACCTACAACTCTGGCTGCATATCCAAATTCTTAATTAAAACCCCCAAGAACCTGAGAAAATAGGGATTTTTATCCCCATTTTGCAGAGGAGGAAAGTTGGCTCAGAGAATTGAGAGGCTTGCTCAAAGGCACATATTTGGCAAAGGGCAGGGCAGAGATTCCGGTCTAGGAGTGTCTAGTCTAAAGCTCTTCCAGTGCGTGTCATAGGCAAACACTGTCCACAGCATTTATGAGAGGGGTCAGCAACCACCCATCTAACCTTCCATTAACCCCATGAAAGAGTCACTGAGGAGAAAGTGAATCTAACTGACCTGGACCTACCCAAACTGGCAGGCCACAGTTAAATCTATCCAAATTAAAAGCAACCCCATGGACTGTAGCCTGCCAGGCTCCTCCGTCCATGGAATTTTCCAGGCAAGAGTACTGGAATGGGTTGCCATTTCCTTCTCCAGGGGATCTTCCTAACCTAGGGATTGAAGCTGGGTCTCCTGTGTTGCAGGCAGACACTTTACCATCTGAGCCACCACAGAAGCCCCCAAAATTAAAAGTTACATAGACCTAATTTAACAATAAAACTTTTTAATTCAACAATAATAGCAATATCACTAAGAGCTTTTAATAATGTTACTGTTTGGCTTGGGAACAATTCATTCCAGTCTTAATATGGTACAGTTTTTCAAATTACAACTACTTATGGATGAAAGAAATAATCCTATCAGTAATTAAATATTTTAACCAAACTCTAAACTGAAAGTTTAGAGGACTGATGTTCATAACATAGTCCTGTGAGACTGGGAAATACGTGGATGGAGAGTGAAAACTGTGCAGAATAGCCAAACTGCTCATAGGTTTAAGGGTCTGAGGCAAGATTATCAGTACTATTGAGAAGAAATAATTTTTATCTTCTGTTAAAAGCTCACTGATCTCACTCGATGCACTCTCAAGGTAAATGAATAAATAGGGAAGGTTTAATAAAATATTATAAGATCATAAAGATTATAAAGAGGGAAAACATTAGAGTCAAATGCTAAATAAAAATATTCACATTCTTTTGCATGCATGCTAAGTTGCTTCAGTTGTGTCTGACTCCTCCAGGGGATCTTCCTGACCCAGGGATCAAACCCACATCTTCTGCAGCTCCTGTACTGCAGGCAGATTCTTTACTGCTGAGCCACCAGGGGAGCCCCTCATATTCTATTGTGTATATTTAAAAAATGGAAGCAACCTAATGTTTCATAAGAGAAAACAAGTAAATATTTTAGTCATATGTTAAAAATGTTCTTTATAAAACATGGAAAAATGTTAATGTTGCATTAATTTTTTTTAAAAGAACACAAAATAGTTTACATAAAATGAAAAAGTACAAATTAAAAATGAAGCAAAATACATCAAAATGATAACTGGGGACATGTTAGCGTGATAAGACCATGTAATGATGTTATTTCCTCTAGTTTCCAAGTCTATTATAAAGTGATCATGTTACTTTCTAAAGAAATATCTTTTATAGCCAACTTACTTTATACACAAAGTACTTTGTGTATAAAAAAAGATGGCTTTTGTAGCGACACAGGGACACTGGAAGCATTAACCATGTCTGTGAGAGGCACTAAGTGAACTGTTATTTCATGCACTGTCTGGGGCTTAGCTGGCTGAGGGTTGGCTTTTGCTTTTATTAATCCAGAAAACATGCTATAAATTTTCTTGGCTTGTTCCCAGTAATGTAGTGACAGAAGAAAATCTCAGTGAGTTTACTTTAGAATGATTCTTTAAAAATTCTTATCATGTTTGAAACCATTCAGTTTACTAATTTTTTTTTTCTTTTTTGGCTGTACCGTATGGCCTGTGGGATCTTAGTTCCCCAACCAGGATTGAACCTGTGCCCTCAGCAGCGAAAGCACAGAGTCTTAACTGCTGGACCACCAGGGAATTTCCTGTTAATCTTTTTATTTTTATTTTATTGTGTTTTGGGGGGTCACACCACACAGCATGCAGGGTCTTAGTCTCCTGACCAGGGATCAAACCTGTCCCCTGCAGTGGAAGCACGGAGTCGTAACCACTGGACCACTAGAGAAGTCCCCTACGAATCTTCTTTACAAGGCACAAAGCCTTTAGGACATGGATGTTACAAAGAATGTAGTCCTCCATCTCAAGAGTTTTAATTCTACCACGCAAGTCAAATACGATAAGAGACGTAATAGGCTATATAGATTAGGGTTTTTGAGGCAATATTATGTTACTATGTAAAGACAAAATATATCCTGGCTAACTTATTTCACTAATTTTCATTTGCTATCCAACTGACAGTAATCAAAACCTGATTACTGTAGAAGTAAACTCTCAAATCAATACCTCATAGAAAAATTCACCATATGAAAAGTTAACTACCTTCTATACCAAAATATATATTGTTTGGCAAAAGGTACAATTTATTTTAGGATTTAACTTTGAAAAATAATGACTAAATACTTATTAATAAAGAAAGAAATTAGATAACATTTTTGGCCATAATGTTTTTATATTTAGATATATTACCTAAAACAGATACTCCCAAATTGGAGTTCCAAGTGTACTACCCTAAAAAGGCAAAAAGATTTTCCATGTAATACTATTAATAGAGAACTCAAAGATACACAGACTGTCACATAATTGGTCGTGTTCATTAAATATTCTTCTATCACCAGCTACAGTGAAAGTTTACCTGGAATTTTAAAGACAAAGTGATCCGCTACTACTCGGCAAGTTCTGCCTTTATGAATAAAAATTTTAGCCATGAAGTAGTAAAAATCTATGGGAATAGCTCCGTGATAAAAAATGATCAGTGCTGGTCCTTCTTCTGGTATTTTCTCCATCCCATGAACTTCATAACCTGTTAGAAAAACAAAGCCGACAGTTAAAATGTATTTAACATTAGTCTATTTATACTAAGTCTTCCCTGGCAGCTCTGATGGTGAAGAATCTGCTTGCAACGCAGGAGACCCAGATTTGATCCATGAGTCAGGAGATCCCCTGAAGGAGGACATGGCAACCTACTCCAGTATTCTTGCCTGGAGAATCCCATGGACAGAGGAGCCTGGCAGGCTACAGTCCATGGGGTCACAAAGTCGGACACTACTAAGCGAATGAACAACAAATATATACATATACATCATTCTTCACAAATTCTTCCCATTCTATTCATTCAAAACAAAGATGACTCTATAGGATCTAACTACTACATGTGGAGAAAAAAATGTGATGAGAGATTTGAACTAAATGTCAAGAAAATCTCTCTCCTGTAGTATGAGTGGGACTAAAGACATGCCAGCCCTCACCTCTCCTCCCACCATTCTGTGCTGTGGGTGGACTGTGGGAAACACATATAAAAGGTTGAGGTAAGCTCCACACGTGTCAGTAAAAACTACCCTGCGTGTTTCATCCCAGGAGGTGGGAAATGGCACTGTGCAGGAGAGGGCATGCGATCCTGGCCCTGGTCTAAGACCTGCTTTTGCCTCCCTTCTCTCCACCAGGGGGGGTTGTTATAGATCAGAGCCTCAGCTGGACCTGGCAAAGAGAAAACAGGAGCATCCAGAGGCCACGGCCAAGGGCAATGAGGCCCAAAGAAAAAGGAAGGAAGTCTTCAGTGACTAAAGGGGAGAAGGAAAAGCAAGTTCCTGTGGCCAGACTCTCCCACACAGAACTGCTGACCCAAGACTGCAACTTACACACGAAAGACATGATGTCCAGAATACAGAAATCTGAAACTGCCAGTGTGCTTCTTTAAGAAAAAAAAAAACCTTTAATTTCAGTTTTGTCCCATAGTTGACTTGCAAAGAGTAAAAACATTAATAGACAGTATTATTCAAAAATCTCTTGATTAAAATCCATTTTTTTTCTTTTTTTTTTTTAATTTTATTTTTAAACTTTACAATATTGTATTAGTTTTGCCAAATATCGAAATGAATCTGCCACAGGTATACCTGTGTTCCCCATCCTGAACCGTCCTCCCTCCTCCCTCCCCATACCCTCCCTCTGGGTCGTCCCAGTGCACCAGCCCCAAGCATCCAGTATCGTGCATCGAACCTGGACTGGCGACTCATTTCATACATATTATACATGTTTTAATGCCATTCTCCCAAATCTCCCCACCCTCTCCCTGTCCCACAGAGTCCATAAGACTGATCTATACATCAGTGCCTCTTTTGCTGTCTCGTACACAGGGTTATTGTTACCATCTTTCTAAATTCCATATATATGCGTTAGTATACTGTATTGGTGTTTTTCTTTCTGGCTTACTTCACTCTGTATTCCTTCAGTTTATCCCTTGTTAGATTTGCTAAGAAACAAACATTTAAATTATAAAGATTTAGGTGTAAATTTTAAGAGATTCATTTTTAAAGTAGTTTATAATATCTTTGGGCTTCCCAGATGACTGAGTGGTAAAAAATCCGCCTGCCAATGCAGAAAACTCGGGTTTGATCCTTGAGTCAGGAAGATCCCCTGGAGAAGGGAATGGCAACCCACTCCGATATTCTTGCCTGGGAAATCCCATGGACAGAGGAGCCTGGCAGGCTACAGTCCATGGGATTGCAAAAGAGTCGCACATGACTTAGTGACTAAACAACATAATATCTTCACCAAATAGATTAAGTGTGGTAACTGATTCTAGTATTGAAGAAATAAATTATTTGGTAATATATCAAATAAACTCAACAGAACGGTTTTAAAAATTAAATTTAATGATATTTCAAAATTGTGTTTCTGTACTGTTAACATTTCTTCCCAATTATCTAATTTTAGTTCAAGTAATTCAGTTTACTTAGAATCAGTCACTGAAGTTGCCTGAAGTTATCAAAAGGATAGATCATCCCAGCAGACAAACATTCTAAGAAATAAATAAAGAAATACTTCTTTAAGGGATTCTATACAGACTATTCCTTCGCTTCCCCTTTGTTTTCCAGAATAATTTTCTTTTAAAAGAATTGACAATTAATTGAACTGCTTCCATATTACCAAACCACCGGGTTGAAAGCAGAAAAATTCAATTCAGCAGTTCACTATCGACAACTAGAATTTACCATCTTTCCACTAAACCTTAAGCCCCAATATTCAACTGCATTGATCGTGAAGCATGGATGTGGTCATACCGTGCTTTCTGGTCCACTCAGAAAGCACCAGTGGATGGTCACACTGGTCAAACACTGTCAAGGCCTTTCAGACCCCAAAAAGGCCCATCAAGTGATGTCACATTCTTTCCTGTATCACATGGACCAGGGCGCGTCCCACCTCCACGCTGCCCACGTGACCGCCTCTAATGGAGCACTTCCTGTCACACGTTCATAGAAATGCTGGGGCGCTTTACCTGCTCCTCCCTTGGACTCTCTTTTCTGGTCACCACGTTCCGAGTGTTTACCTCCACTCTCTTAAGTATATCACTCCCTCTCCCTGACGTGGGTTTTGAAGTGCAACCCCGTCTTCTGCCTACAGGACCCGTCCTGGGTAGGGGTGATGGGTTCCAGCACTCAGAGAAAGACATCACTCTCCAAGACGGCTGTTGCCACTGACCATCCCTCTGCTGTTCAGGAAGGGGGCCTGGACATATGCACGTTTGTCCCCTTCACCAAGAACAGCCCTTCTCTGTGACGAATGTGGCTCTCCTGTTTTATGCCATGAAATGCATACTTATTTACCTCCCCTACTCTGCGCCTTGATCTTAAGAACTTTTCAGATTCTTTGGTTTCCCCCAGAGCTTCACTCGCAGGGATTTATTTATTATGTAATAAATGAGATAACTGCCTACCACCTTGCTTCCCAGGTGGCCTAGTGGTAAAGAATGCCCCCTTTCAATGCAATAGACACAGGTTCAATCCCTGGGTGGGGAAGATCCCCTGGAGGAAATGGCAACCCACTCCAATATTCTTGCCTGGAGAATCCCATGGACAGAGGAGCCTGGCAGGCTACTGTCCATGGGGTTGAAAAGAGTGGGACACAACTGAAGCGACTGAGCAGGCAAGCATGCACCATAATTTCAGATAAGGCTAATCTCCTAAGAGATGATCCCTTCTAAATATGACACCAAAAACCCGTTTGTAAGGCTGTACACCTACACACTATAGTAAAATGACAATACCATCCTTTTGGGTCTTCCTCAGGAAAGCAAACGGACCTAAAAAGCACACAAAATAAAGGCAAACTCCTGGCTGGGCACAGCATTCAATTGTCTCACAACTTAATTTCAGTCTACCTTTCCAGGTTCATCCTTCCACATAGTTCTCACCCAAGAAGAAGAATGACCCCTCTTTTGGTCCTGAATACATCCTGCATTTTACTCAATACCGGGGTGTCTGAATGTTTGAACACAGGTGGTTTTCCTACTGTGATTGTAATAATGAATCTTAGTTTTTTTCCTGCAACAATGTATCTTGGACATCTACTTGATAAACATATGTAGTGATCTCTTATTGATGATGTTTTAATGGCTATAAAGTATTCCATAATGAATTCCTATCACAGTTCATTGAGCCATTTCCCTATTTAGGGACACTGGACTGTTTCCAGTTTTTCACAAATAATTGCTGCAATGAACATTCATTTATATGCATCCTGTACACTGTGGGAGTTTACCACTAGACTGGATACTGAGACAACTGGATAGTAAGGGCAACTGACCATATGATACACCCATTTTAAATTATAACAGAAGCTACCGAATGGTCCTCCTGACTGGCTGCACTACAGTACTTTCTTAAAGGCGCTGAGCGTCCCTGTCTCCACATTCTTACTCTTTAATGTCAACAAACTAATTTTTGCCAATATTTTGAGTAAAAATGATATCTTAGCATAAGTTTTAATTTGCACTTTCCTAATTACTAGGGGGCTTGTGAATCTGTCATAATTGTTGGCATTTATGTTTGGGTCATTTTCAGATCACATGTTTAGACCATTTAAATTGGATTTTTTTAATTTACTATTACTTTGCCAACAAAAGTCTGTCTAGTCAAGGCTATGGTTTTTCCAGTGGTCATGTATGGATATGAGAGTTGGACTGTAAAGAAAGCTGAGTGCCAAAGAATCGATGCTTGTGAACTGTGGTGTTGGAGAAGACTCTTGAGAGTCCCTTGGCCTGCAAGGAGATCCAACCAGTCCATCCTAAAGGAGATCAGTCCTGGGTGCTCATTGGAAGGACTGAAGCTGAAACTCCAATACTTTGGCCACGTGACACAAAGAACTGACTCACTGGAAAAGACCCTGATGCTGGGAAAGATAGAGGGCAGGAGGAAAAGGGGACGACAGAAGATGAGATGGTTGGATGGCATCATCAACTTGATGGGCTGGGTTTGGGTAGACTCCGGGAGTTGGTGATGGACAGGAAGGCCTGGCGTGCTGTGGTTCACAGGGTCGCAAAGAGTCAGACATGACTGAGCGACTGAACTGAAGTTATGCTGTAAATGACCTACCCTGATCTGCCCCATCTTTTGACACAATTTTTAGTTATTCCCAATAGCTTTTGTTTTGCATCTTCTTTAAGATCTTCCATACTTTAAGGTCATCAAGTATTTTCCTGTCTTTTCATGTTGACCTCAAACACCACTTTTATCACTTACTACATTCATGCTTCTAACTTTTTAATGTTTGATCTACTTGTGATAATCCTTTCCCTGGACCAACACTATAATTTTAATCATGATAAATGTTGATGCTTTTGATATGATAGGGGAAACGCCCTCTTTTATTTCCAATTTTCCTTGGTTATTCTTCTTTACTCTTCTATATGAATTTTAGAAGTTGACGAAAAATCAGTTATATTGAATTAGTAAATGAACTGGGAGTACGGGCTGTAGAAGGGACATCTATATTACACCAAGACTTTGTATCCACTTCAACTTTTTTGAATTCCATCTGTAAAGCATATAGTTTCTCCTTAAAGTTCTTACATGTTGTTAGATTTAGTCTCAAACAGAATGTTTTATTTCCATTTTAAAAATGATTATTGGTAGTATATGATTTTGTGTTTAACAAACTTATCAGTACTAGTAAGTGGATTCACTTAGTTCTTTCAGGCCTCTTTTCTCATCTCTTCACTTATTTCCAGGAGCTCCAAGAGAATGTTAAATAGTAGAGGTTGAGAGCATCCTTGTCCTATTTTCTTCTTATGGGAATTGCTTTTACTACTTCTCTAATGTGGATCATTTTTGTTGAATATTTCTGGAACTTTATTAAAGTAATACCTTTAGTCTTCACTAAGTTTTTTTTTTTATCATAAGTACTGAATTTTATAAAACTACTTTGAGACTGACCTACAAATCTCCCTTTTGTGTTCTCCTTAGTTTCTTTGGCAAAGTTCTGCTATCCTTGTAAAATAAACTGTTTAACTCCACTTTTTCCTACACTCTCACTTTACGAGGGGCATTATCTGTTACTTAAAAGTTTAGCATAACTGTGGGCTCTCAGCCCTTTGTGAAGAGAGGAGGGTATAGACTTTGATCACTGTTTCAATATTTATTGTATGATTATTGGTCTGCTCTGTTTCTCTCTCCTTCTTGAACCAATTTTGATCATTTTTCTTTTCCTTCAAAAAAAACTATGTACTTAATTTTTAAATATAATGGTGTGAAGTGAAGTGAGGTGAAGTGAAAGTCACTCAGTCATGTCTGACTCTTCACAACCTCATGGACTATACAGTCCACAGAATTCTCCAGGCCAGAATACTGGAGTCAGTAGCCTTTCCCTTCTTCAGGGGATCTTCCCAACCCAGGGATCAAACCCAGGTCTCCCGCATTGCAGACAGATTCTTCACCAGCTAAGCCACCAGGGAAGCCCAAGAATACTGGAGTGGGTACCCTATCCCTTCTCCAGCGGATCTTCCCGACCCGGGAATCAAACCAGGATCTCCTGCATTGCAGGTGGATTCTGTGAAATAGTTACTCAGTTATTTCCCCACTCATTCTTCAAAACCTTGTTTAAAAACTACTTCCTCCATGAATAGTGCTTTCACTTTTGTCCCATAGAAACAAGAATGGACACTTATTGAGGGTTCACCTGCCAGGCACTGTATTGGACCCATAGTAATTATGTCATATGGTCCTCACGGAATTCCTGCACTGATGAGGAAACCCAAGGAAGCAAAACCCACATAACCAACTACTCAAGGTCACACGGTGGCGGGGAGGGGGCTGGGGGAGGGCGGCTGTGTCCTTGCCCCTCACCTCACCTCCTACCAGAGGTGCGTGCAGGCTAACCTGCACCTGAGACTGTCGAATGCTCGTGGCCATCCACTCACTGAGCTGTGCAGTCTCTTTAGTGAGTTACTGTCAGCATTTTCTTTTTAAATAAGAGAGAGCAGGATAGAAAACAGAGCAGATCACATGAAGACAGTCTCTACACACTTGATGAAGTAGATATACCTGTGCGTATACACTGGATGGCAGAATGCATTTCTTGCTAGCAACAAGAGTCAAAACCTTGACAGCCTAAAAATGTGCTTTGAAAATACTAGGAATCTTGAACACAGTAGGTGTGTGAAGTTGAACTTAATAATGACCAAGAGGCAAGTAATGTATTTTAGTGCTTTCCAAATTATTGGAGCAAGATGCTCTATAATTATGAGAGCTAACATTTGTTGAATTTTTATTACATAATAGAAATTATTCTAAGTACTTTATATCAAGATCCAATGAATCCTTAAAACAACCAATTTTACAGAAGAGGAAAATGAAGTTCAGGAAAGTTTAGTATCTTGTTTGAAGAGAAAGGTTATTTACATAGCTTTAAAGGAGATCTTCCAAGACATTTATCAATTAAAAAGTAAAAACTAGCAACTCTCTGGTGGGGAAACCTAGCAGACACCTCCTCAATCAAGTGATCAAAGTCACCATCACTGGTCTTAACACGTGTTAACATCAGGCACCTCGGATACAATGTACTGAGAATGCACCATCAGTGAGATTCTGGTCAAAAATGCACAACTTCGAATTAATTATGGAAAACATCATACCTAAATTAAGAGACAGTCCACAAAATCACTGAGCAGTACTCTGCAAAAGTGTGAAGGTGATAAAGACAAAAAACCCGTTTTAAATTGGAGAAGATATGACAACTAAATGCAGGATGGGATCCTGGTAAAAGGACTCTGGCAGGGAACCTGGTAAGATTCGAATAATATCTGTAGTTTGGTTGATAATGTTGTACCACTGTTAATATGATAACTGTAGAAATGGTTATATAAGATGCCAACATTAGGGGAAGACTGAGTGAAAAACAGCAGGAACTCTGCACTATTTTTGCAACTTTTCTGTAATTCTAAAATTTTTTTTAAAATGAAGTTTTAAAAAGTCCTAATTGAAAAAAAAAAAAGTCCTAATTGTTGAAAAGGAAGAGGGAGAAACAGCAAAGGAAGCAAGGTAACCTGCCGGAGGTCACCCAGCTGTGACTGGGGAGAGGCTGGTTTGAGCTCCAGCCGGTGGACCAGGCATCCTTCCCTGTGTGAGACACAGGAGGTGAAAGAAAACTAACCCACCTGAAGGAGAGCGGGAAGGTTCTCTTGAAACCCCAATTTAATTTTCCATGAAAAAACTCTTCTACAATTCTATAAAGCAGTTATCCTTCAATTAAAAAATAAATTTAAATATATATATATGCAAAAAAAAAGGAAAAAAAAACTACTGCCTGTGGTTTAACTTGGAGGACCCTTTAAGTGAATTAAATATGTCCATGTTTTTAAAAAATAGTAATAAATGTGAAGTAAAGAAGTCAAAATTGCTATAATTTAAAGGCTGTAAACAACTTGAAGGTAGGGACCTCATTGACAAACTACCTAAAAACGCAGGTATTTAAAAAAATATCAGATTCATGTTCCTTGATGTAGTAGAATCAGAGAATGGTTTGCAAAATGCCAGAGCACTTACATAATATACAGTAGAGGGTAAAATTTAAGTTCAAAACAGGAAACACTGGATAGATTTTTGTATAAAGATACTTATAGTAAACCAATTACAAATAAACAACAGTGTAACAGGTAACTAACTAAATTAGCTATAGGATTTACAGAGTCTTTGGAAAAGACTCTGATGCTGGGAGGGATTGGGGGCAGGAGGAGAAGGGGACGACAGAGGATGAGATGGCTGGATGGCATCACTGACTCGATGGACGTGAGTCTGGGTGAACTCCGGGAGTTGGTGATGGACAGGGAGGCCTGGCGTGCTGTGATTCATGGGGTCGCAAAGAGTCGGACACGACTGAGCGACTGATCTGATCTGATACAGTCATTACCACTCAAGTAAGAAGGCTCGGTGACATGAAGATACTAGTCTGCCACACAAATAAAAAGCAATAAACATACCAGAATTCAATGGCCTGGCAAATTTTAGGTGGCTGTTATTTTCTTCTCCATATTTATTTTTACTTGCCACATTTTCTACAATGAACATTTTTATTAGTTAAAAACTTCTCTGAAGATTCTTTACAAAGCATAAATTAGAACTGATTTCACATCAATACAAAATCTGAATGTGCACACAAATGCCTATTGTGTATGTCACTAAAAGAGTGGAGAAAACTGTTTTTAAAAGCATCACCTATCCCAATAAAATACAATGTTAAATTATCATAACAGAACATTAAAACAGGGTAGTAATCTATATTTTTACTTCCTCTGAGCCATAGGGGCATATTTAGAAATACATCAGAAAAATAAAGAATAAATACTTCAAAATTATATACTCGCTTACAAAATAAGTTCAACACTTGGAATTTATAGAAATTAAATATCTCCTGAAATATAAATAAATTCAAATTCCTTACTATATGCATTATCCTAAAATACGGGCGGTTACAAGTGGGAGAGGGGCATAGACTCCTGAGTCCTATAAACCAGGCCACTGCATTCTGTCTCACTGCTGTATAGACAATGAACAATAGCCATCTACACAGACGCAGGCTCTGGTCATGGAATGCGGAGACACCATCCCACGGTGGGTGAACAGCCACCAGAGAGTGTGAGGGCTGTGCTGACTGGCAAGGGCATTGGTATTAGCAGGTACATAGTAAATTCCCTACATCAGTAGCGTGTGTTTCCTGTCTGCATACCCTCTGACCACCACTGCTGGGAGTCCGAGCCCCCAGCCAGGGACAGACCTGCTGCACAGCACAGGTCAGGGACGCACAGGCCGAGACCCGGAAACCAGGGGCTGCGTCCTGGCTCTTCTCCCTGCTGTCCTAGCAGCCTTGGGCAAATGACAACCTCTCTGTTCTTCAGTTTCCTTATGAGAAACATGTAAAATGGAGTTAATACATGGGCTCCATCTACTGTGTTATAAGAACTGATGCATGTTAAGCATTGGACACCGGATGGCATGGTCAAGTGCTCAAAAATGACTTGCAGGCATATGTAGATTTAAAGTGACAACACGTTAGCTTAGTAAGTCACACAATGACTTCCGAAATGAGGCAAACAGAAAATGGGTAAATTTTGGTATATAGATTATATTTAATTTAAAAATATTATTACTTAATATTTCATTGTTTAAAAATCTCGACACTGGGAAAGTCAAACTTACTTTGAACAAAATGGGAATAAACACGAAATAATTAAAGCACTTTCAAAACAGTTTTCTATACTATTTTGTCTCTTACTCTTTTAGATGTTAAATATTCATTTTTTAATTTTAGCTTATTGTCATATTCTACACAGCTATATGGTTCTTTGTTTAATGGAAACGAATGTATTTAGAAGAAAACCACTTTAATAAAGACATACATGTGCACCACACATGCAAACAGATAAGAGAAAACAATAACTCTCCCCTCCATCATATTTTTCAACATCTCTTCAATCAACCACAGGGACAGTGATGGGGTGTCAGTGCATCCACACCAGCAGGAGCTCAGAGCACAAAGCGATCTGCTTACCATGCCAGACAGCCGCATGTCCGTCCCACAGGGTCGCCACCGTCTTCCTCGCACCATCCCACAGATTATGGGAGTAGGCTTCTTTTAGCACATTCTTCCTCTTATAAATGTGTAAGAAAATTATTGTAAGGTAGAGCAGAAAGATGGTGAAGTAAGGGAGTATTAAAAGGAGGAGTGGTGTGAAAACCCACAAGAGGTAGTTTGCAAAATTCCAGTAGTCCTCCAAGTGCTCCACACCAAACCACGCTTCAAGGACGTGGATTAGACAAGTCATGGAGGACATGGAGTCCTGTCCCACACCAAAACTTTGGTTCTTGTTGGTCATTTTTTTTTAGGTGGAAACAGCAAACGCGGTCTCTTTCTGCATTGTCATGGCAGGTCTTCAACTTAGCCACTGGAAGGGAAAAATAATCCAACGTGATTCTCTTTGCAGCTGAGAGGTTAAATGTTTTGGTCTACATAAAAATATGGTGCAGAGTCATTTAATACCAAAAATGAGTCAGTTGTTAACTCTCAACTTCGTTGAAGATCTACATGTGAAAATGGGTATCCTCTGTCCACTCATGAAGCGTGCTGGGCTTAGCTTCTGAAAATAACTCACAAGCTACAGTTACAAGAGGAAAACAAAGCCAATGAATGAAACTGCAGCTTGATCTGAATAATTTGACTATATCTTAAGTGAATCATACTCAGCATTTGTATCTTAAACTGAGTTATGTTGAGATAACTATTCTTCACAGAAGAAAACATCAATTATCTGATTCAATAAAAGTAACCCAATTCTTTAGGAAATGATGACATATGTTTTTGGGTATTATCTTTTACAAGCAGGTTTATAGAAAAGCTCTCTGTTCCTTTTATGTTATACAATAATAAAAATTTACCAACATAGTTTTTATCTTATATGTCACTAAAATTTCTCTTGTATCTTAAATGACTGAAGAAACAGAGCATACAATTATTTTATGTAACTCCCTAAAGCACTCACTTAACTTACCAGAAATTAGATAAATATTTTGTCCCAAGCTTCAATGTCTGTATTCTGGAAAATACCATATACAAATGGAAGAAATATATGATTTAAAAAATATAACCATTAATACCTAGAGATAGACTTTCCATAAAATAAATGGCAAGAGACATAAACACAGTGTGTGACAAACATGTTTCCTGCCCTACACCAGTGCATCATAATTCAAAATTATACTCATGCTACCAAAGCTTTCAGTGAGGACCCCTAGTACTGTTTTAGCTCTCTATTATAAACGGTTCCTCCGTTCACGGGCTTTCCCAGGCAAGAATTCTGCAGTAGGTTGCCAGTTCCTCCTCCAGGGGATCTTCCTGAACCAGGGATCAACCCACATCCCCGGCATTGCAGGCAGATTCTTTACCACTAAGCAACTTAGGAAGCCCCTGTACTCTAAACACCCCCACCTAAGACGTTTTTTAACTTAGAGTTACAGAAAACTGTGCTTCTTTAGAGAAACAATATGAAGTTAGGATGTATAACAGGCAATGTCTCTTTTTAGTAACTGCTGGATAAGCTTATGGTCAAACATGATATTCGATGACACAACTGTATTAATCCTCATGATTACAATGTCCTAAGTAAGATATCCTCCTTCCATTCCTATGTTATCTGCTTCTGATTCTATTCTTAGAGATATTTTATCATTATTCCATACCATATAACCTTAACAAAAATCATCTCAAATCCTTTGTGGATGAGGTGGGAAAGGAAAAAAATGAAAGAAAGAGACTGAGGGAGAGAGAGACAGATGTATAAAAGAGCAATCACGTGATGTCTTGAAGCCAAGATTGTCTTGCTAATAAACTAGCATGTTGGCAGCACACAGAATCGACTTATTCTTCCAGGGATGGAGGATGTGTCTAATTTCCTGGTAATCCATAGCACTTATCTGTGAGAAATCTGGGCCTGTGGTGGTAAAAGCAGGTGGACACAGCCCACATTGAGCCCACAATCTGTGTTTTATTTACATCACGTTTTAACCAACCCGTCAAAAGAGTCAACCAGAAGAAAATGGCAACCCATTCCAGTATTCTTGCCTGGAAAATTCCACGGACAGAGGAACCTAGCGTGCTACTGTCCATGGGGTCGCAGAGAGTTGGACACAACTGAGTCTAAACATAAACACACCCAGA
Source organism: Bos grunniens (assembly GCF_055505025.1). NCBI lineage: Eukaryota > Metazoa > Chordata > Mammalia > Artiodactyla > Bovidae > Bos > Bos grunniens. The sequence goes on along the minus strand of NC_141178.1, from coordinate 59,327,552 downwards.
GTTAAACCACTAAAATTTATCAGTGTTTGAGCATTCAGAGTAAAACAACACAGCAAAACTTACTACTTTTTAAAATAAGAGCTTTCCTCACTAGGGTGGCTATCATCAAAAAAAAAGAAAAAGAGGAAAGTAACAAGTGATACTGATGATATCGCAAAATGAGAACCTTTGTACACTGCCAGTGGGAATATAAAATAGTGCAGTCACTGTGGAAATCAGTTTGGCAGTCCTCAAAAAGTTAAACACAGATTTACCACTGGACCCAGTAATTCTTATCCTAAGTATACACCCAAGAGAACTGAAAACATATTCACAGAAAAATCTGCATATAGTTGTTGACAGCAGCATTTAGTCATGAGAGCCAAAAATATGGAAACAACTCAAATGTCCATCAGTTGATGGATAAAAATATGCTATAGCCAGAAAAAAGATTGCTATGCTAAGTCACTTCATTCGTGTCCGACTCTGTGCGACCCCATAGACGGCAGCCCACCAGGCTCCCCCATCCCTGGGATTCTCCAGGCAAGAACACTGGAGTGGGTTGCCATTTCCTTCTCCAATGCATGAAAGTGAAAATTGAAAGTGAAGTCGCTCAGTCGTGTCCGACTCTTAGCGACCCCATGGATTGCAGCCTAACAGGCTCCTCCGTCCATGGGATTTTCCAGGCAAGAGTACTGGAGTGGGGTGCCATTGCCTTCTCCAAGAAAAAAGATTAATCAGGCACAAAAAGAAATGAAGTACTAGTTCATACCACAATATAAGTTCATACCACAATATTTCACTTATACAGTATAATAACATTATACTAGGTTAAAAAAAAAAAAAAGTCAGATACTGAAGGCCACATCTTACATGATTTCATTTCTATGAAACACCCAGAACAGGTTAATCCACCCAGACACAAAGGTTAGTGGCTGCCAGGGGCTGGCGGCAGGGCAATGACAAGCGACTGCCAATGGAAACAGAGGTGTCTTTGAGGGACAATAAAAATGTCCTGGAACTGGATGGTAGTGATGGCTGTACGACCTTGTGAATATACTAAAGACGACTGAGTGGCACATTTTTAAAATGGTGAATATTATGATGAATTATATCTCAACAGAGAGAGCTTTTGAATATTGTTAATACATTAAAATTTATGATAGCCTCTCTAATATGTTAAAAGCTTTTCCCAGGCCTGAAAACCAATCATTTTGGTGAGCTGACCCTTACTGTTTAATAGAACTGTCCCAGTAATCTAGTCTCATTTCCAATTTTTAATAGGATTCTAAAATCTCGTGATTTTAAAACCTTTAGTGCCTCCCTCCACTCAAACTGGTAATAGAACTCTACTCTTACCCCGGCCACATTCTGACCTATTACACATGCTTCACACACACAGAAGAGGGGAGAGGGTCAGTCCACAGGTAGACTCCTGGGGACAGAGGCTTCGAGGGCCCATCACAAGATCCCGCCACCCGGTAACTGCACCCCACGCACCTCCACAAATGGCCAACCCTTCGACTTAAAATATTCCAGAACAGAAAACTCAAAAGGTGCCCGTTCCACCTTCAAAGGTCTGCGTCTGTGCTCAGTCATGTCCAACTGTTTGTGACCCCGTGAACCGCAGCTCACCAGGCTCTTCTGTTCATGGGATTCTCCAGGCAAGAATACTGGAGTGGGTTGCCATTTCCTACTCCAGGGGATATTCCTGACTCAGGGATTGAACTGAACCTGTGTCTCCTACATCTCTTGCATTAGCAGGCAGATTCTTTACCACTGTGTCACCTGTTTGAACAAAGACCTGAGGACGTGAGGAAGCAAACCATGTGCGCCTTTGGAAGAGAATTCCTGACTGAAAGAATGGTAAGCACAAGCGATGTGCACTTTGGGGTGGAGTGAGGAGCAGAAAAGCAGGCAGGCGGAGGAAGAGGGGTGGGGTGGGCGGTTGGAAACAGGGAGCACTGTAGAATTTTGTGGGCTAACTTTTACCTAAGTGAGAGGGAAAAGGTGTCAGAAGGATGAGATTCCCAACTTCAGTTCTCAATGACGCTATGTCGAGAATACGCTGCACAGGGGGCAACAGGAAGTTACTGCGGTCACCAAGGTGAGTCATGAAGGTGGCAGGACAAGCATGCAGAGGGAAGGCTATAAGAGACGGTAAACTTCTGGATATATTTTGAGGATAAAGCCAATAGGATGCACTGGTGAATGAATGTAGAACGTGAATAAGAGGAGAAGTCTGGATGGCCACATGTTTTCAGGCAACATGGGTGGGGACACGGCAGGGTTCGCCCCTTATTGTGGAACCCAAGACAAGTTACATAACATCTCTCTGCCTCAGTCTCTCCATCTACAAATGAGGAAAACAGTATCAACCGAATAAGACTGTCCTGAAGTCCAAGATGGCAGAGGAGAAGAACGTGCACTCATCTTCTCATTCTTCAGTGCAAAGAAATAGAGGAAAAGAATAGAGTGGGAAAGACTAGAGATCGCTTTAAGAAAATTAGAGATACCAAGGGAACATTTCATGCAAAGATGGGCTCAATAAAGAACAGAAACGGTATGGACCTAACAGAAGCAGAAGATATTAAGAAGAGGTGGCAAGAATACACAGAACTATACAAAAAAATATCTTAATGACCCAGATAACCACGATGGTGTGATCACACTCAGGTAGAGCCAGATATCCTGGAATGCAAAGTCAACTGGGCCTTAGGAAGCATCACTATGAACAAAGCTAGTGGAGGTGATGGAATTCCAGCTAAGCTATTTCAAATCCTGAAGGATGATACTGTGAAAGTGCTGCACTCAATATGCTAGCAAATTTGGGAAACTCAGCAGTGGCCACATGACTGGAAAAGGTCAGTTTTCATTCCAATCCCAAAGAAAAGCAATGCCAAAGAATGTTCAAACTAGAGCACAATTGCAGTCATCTCACAAAATAATGCTCAAAATTCTCCACACTAGGCTTCAACAGTATGTGAACAGAGAACTTCCAGATGTTCAAGCTAGACTTAGAAAAGGCAGAGGAAACAGAAACCAAATTTCCAACATCCACTGGACCAAGAGAGTGCCAGAAAAACATCTACTTCTGCTTATTTTGACTATGCCAAAGCCTTTGACTGTGTGGATCACAACAAACTGTGGAAAATTCTTCAAGAGAGGGGAATACCAGACCACCTTACCTGCCTCCAGAGAAATCTGTATGCAAATCAAAAAGCAATAGTTAGAGCCCGACATGGAACAACAGACTGGTTCCAAATCAAGGCTATATATTGTCACCCTACTTATTTAACTTATATGCAGAGTACCTCATGCAAAATGCAGGGCTAGATGAATCACAAGCTGGAATCAAAATTGCCAGGAGAAATATCAATAACCTCAGATATGCAGATGACACCACCCTTATGGCAGAAAGCGAAGAGGAAGCCTCTTGATGAAAGTGAAAGAGGAGAGTGGAAAAGTTAGCTTAAAACTCAATATTCATGGGAACCGGTTCCATCACTTCATGGCAAATATATGGGGAAACAATGGAAACAGGAACAGACTTTATTTTCTTGGGCTCCAAAATCACTGCAGATGGTGACTACAACAATGAAATTAAAAGACTCTTGCTCCTTGGAAGAAAAGCTATTACAAACCTAGAGAGCAGAGACATTACTTTGTGACAAAGGTCCATCTAGTCAAACCTATGGTTTTCCCAGTAGTCATGTATAGATGTGAGAGTTGGACCATAAAGAAAGCTGACCGCTGAAGAATTGATTCTTTCAAATTGTGATGTTGGAGAAGATTCTTGAGAGTCCCTTGGACTGCAAAGAGATCCAACCAGTCAATCCTAAAGGAAATCAGTCCTGAATATTAATTGGAAGGACTGATGCTCCAATATTTTGGCCACCTGATAAGAAAAAGTGACTCATTGGAAAAGACCCCGATGCTGGGAAAGATTGAAGGCAGGAGGAGAAGGGGACGACAGAGGATGAGATGGTTGGATGGCATCACTGACTCAATGGACATAAGTTTGACCAAGATCCGGGAGTTGGCGATGAATAGGGAAGCCTGGCATGCTGCGGTCTGTGGGGTCCAAAGAGTCAGACACGACTGAGCGACTGAACTGAACTGAACTGAATAAGACTGTTGTGAACAAAGCTTAGAAGAGTGCCTTCCACCAGTAAAGCACTAAACAAGCATGACTATAATCAGTTTGCTTGTAAAAAGAGGGAGCTGCTGGAAGAACAGGTTTAGGCATCCCAGCAAATCCTGGCCATTAGGAATTCAGGTTTGAACACGTCCAGGTTGTACTGGACATCCAAGTGAAGATGTTCAACAGGCAGCTGGACACAGCAGAGTTTCACAGGAAGGTCAGGGCTAGAGTAATACATTTGGGAGTCAACAATATATAGACCAGTATTGAGAACTGGAAAACTAAAGAATATTCCTCTAGGGAATGAACATAAAATAAAAAAGCTTCCATGACTGAGCCTTGGGGCCCTCAACATTTTAGAAGCTGGGAAGCCAATGAGCAACTAATATCCTCCTTCCAGGAGCGACATCATGGACATCAGAATAAGAAAGGAGGAGTCCTCAATGATGCTGGGAGGTCTAGTAAGATGAGGAATGATAAGTGATCCTTGGATTTCACAACACAGAGGCACTGGCCAGCCCTGTTAGAACAGTTTTGATTCAGTGGGGGATAAAAGGTAAAGTAAGTTTAAGAAAGAGTGGGAGGGAATGAACTAGAGAGGAATGCTGTTGCGTAAAGGCACAGAAAAACAGGTTGGTGGGGAATGTGGGTCAAGTTTGTTGTTGTCTCACCGTGAATCAAACTACTGCAGTTTTTAATACCAATGATGATGTGTCAATGGGTGAACGAGAAACGGATGATCAAGAGAGAAGATAACTGCTGGGGCCTGGGCCAGAGGGGATAGAATACAGCGTACAAGAAAGAGGATGGCACGAAGAAGACTTACATCACTGACTATGAATTCATGTATTCAATAGCCATCAAGCAAGTATGTAGTTTGTGCTGGGCACTATTCTAAACACAGGAATGTATCAGTAAACAAAATAGATGGTTATATGAGAAAACATATGCAAAAGTACTTAGGATAATATGCCCAGGACATGTTAGTCACCTAAGCAATGCTGGCTAACTAAATACAGGTAGAGGTGAATTTGTTCATCCAAATCTTTAACAAAAATATGGACCAAGATAGAGTCCTTTCGCGAGAGAACTAACCAAGGAATTTAAATAACAAGCTTTTGAGCTGATAGAATACTCGTAAGAAAATGAGAAAATAGCTTTAGATCTCAATGAATACCACCTCTTAATTGTGCAGAAAAGTTAAAAACAGAAAGCCAAGTAGACTTACCCAGTTACTAAACTAATTCAGTGAAAAACTGAGTCAAAATTAAAACCCAGTCCTCCTACTTTCTACTTTGATTTTCATTACACTTTTTAAGTCTCACTCCCTCTCTGACACAAAGGCTAAAAATATTAACACTGTAATTTCTCTTTCCTCTACTTCTGCCTGGCCCTTTGCCCCCTCCAATTTGCCACAGACTATACATGACTCCCTACCACTTTATTTTCATCCAATAAAAACTATCCCTGTTTAAAAGATGTTTTGGAGGAGATTTATTTTAGTTACCAAGATTCCAGAGTATTTCCTAAGCCCCACCCCCCAAAAAAACTCTCCAATGACACACAGTTCTATGTATCATATACTTTCCCATCTGGAATTCATGTAACTTGTGAGGAAAAGCTGCCAAGTTGAAATATCAGCATGTCGATGTTGCTGATGAGGAACATTTACAGTAACTGACTTTGTAGATGTTAAAATGAGAATATTTCAAAAACCAGTAAAACAGAGGGCTATTTTGTTTTCTATAAAACCTTCAGGAAATAAATCTATTCTTCTTTTTTTCAATCATTACCAGTATTTTCATCACCATGGATGGTAGCAGATTCATTTCTTATATTTAGTATAGGAGCCAAATTGCAGATATGTTGAAAATGCCAGTTACAAGAAATACTCACTGAAACACTAATTAATTTTCCCTTTTTCTTTTTGTGTATTTCATAATGGTTTAACAGGGCTCTCACACTGTTTCAGTGAATAAGCATTCTACTTCAAACCATCAATAGAGCAGAAGTTTGGTTATCTAATATTTCAGTTATGCTATCTGGCAAAATCAACCATCTTATCTTTTGGCTTTCAAGCTTCAGACTCTTAAGTTCTGGCTGAATTCCCTTTCAAGATGTATTTCTTTTTCAATCCTAGAATGTCCCTCGATTCCTAGTTAAAATCTTCCACTCTGTTTGATAATTGATATTCTACCCTTATTTTTTTAACTGCCCTTATCCCCCAAATGTTACACATCCATACTAGTGTATCTGTAATTGTGCAGCACTCTTATCTTCTTGAGTCACTAACATGAGTAAGAAAGCAGTAAGGAGGCATGGCATGAATTTGAGCAAACTCCGGTAGATAATGGAGGACAGAGGTGCCCGACATTCTGCAACCATGGGGTCGACATTCTGCAACCATGGGGTCGCAAAGAGGCGGACTCAACTGAACCACAACAAACGATCAGGGAATAAACACTTCATTTGAATATTCAACTTCTACTTCCACCGACCAGTAAAAGCAGCCAGAACATGAGGGGCCATTCTAAACCTCTGGATTTCATTCCAGCTCTTACTTATTCTGGGCTTTCCTGGTGGCTCAGTGATAAAGAATCCGCTTACCAACGCAGGAGACCCAAGAGAAGGGGGGTCGATACCTGGGTTGGGAAGATCCCCTGGAGTAGGAAGGAATACCAAACCAACTTCAGGGCCCACAGCACAAACCAAGTCCTAAGTGCTCCACAAGCTTCAAGTATGAACGTGCCTGGGCGATCTCAACCAATGCCAAGCATTGCTTTTTTCAAATTCAGCAGAGCTGATCCAGTTTTCCACATCCTGGTTTGGACATACGTATCTTTAAGTACTGATCAGCAGTCCTGTCTTACAGGCTGCAAAATTCGGAGACCGAGACAGTGCCAGGCGCCTCCAGAGTAGGTACCCACCCAGACTATTAACAGCTCTGGTGAGAAGTCTGATGCTCATGATTCTCTTCCATCTTCCCAACCGCCCTACGAAGCAGGTGCTACTCATCACTCCTATTTACAGACTCTTACAGACAGGTTCGGGGGGTCAAGTGGCCCGCCCTGGTCACGAAGGTGGTATGAAGGGCATCGACCAGGACTCCCTCCGAGCCGGACGCGGCCCCCTCCCCAACATCACACAAAGGGGTGCCACTAGCATCCCCATCAGAGCGGCCCCGGAGGCAGGCAGGGAGCGGAGACACCTCGCCCCCAACCCAAGTGGAGGCCACACCCGCCGAACCCGCGTTGGGGAGTGGCGGGGGGAGATGCAGGCCAAGGTGAACTGGCTCGTTGTGACCCAGGCAGGGCCTCCCCTGCCGGCCACTCCGGGGCCCGAGCCGAACCCCGAGTCCAGGGGGAGCCTGGGGACTCCGCGGGGCCCCGTAAGACCAGACGCGCGGCCTTGGAGCCGCGGCCCGGGAGACTGGCCGGGGGCCGAGGAGCGCAGAGTTCGAGGAAGCCCAGACGTGGACGACGCACCTAGAGCGAAAAGCAGAGGCGGCTCGGCTCGCCCTCACCCTGGAGCAGCGGCGGGAGCTCCTCAATGGCTCACCCAGGGAAGCGGAGACTCGAGCAGCCGTTCTTCCCGAGCGACGCGGGAGGGAAAAGCCAAGCGCCGGCTGCATCCCGGACAGTGTTTTGTGCTACACCGCTCGTCGTCCCGCCCTTTCCTGTACCGCCCTCCCGAACTACTTCCGGCGGCAGCTACTCGCCTGCGACCAGCTTGAGCCGTCCCGGGCCGGTTCGTGCCCTGCAGCAAGGGGTTTTTCCTCCGTCCGCCCCTCGGCCCCGGGCAGCCGAACCGCGACGGGGTGGCCGGCCCGCGTCGTTTGCAGCGTGGCCGCCTTCTGTGAGGCGCTGAGATGTACTGCAAGAAGTGGAGGCCTGTGGCGGAGATGTGTCTCTTCCTCGAAGACCTGCGGGAGGGCTCGCGCATCCTCTGCCTCTGCTCGCGGGCGTTTGTGGAGTAAGTCGGACACGGGCCGCTCCCCGTGGTCCCCGACCTGTGGGGGCTGCAGACCCGTGGTGATGGAGCCCTAGAACCGCGGCCAGCGCGTCCAACCCTCGGGTACCGTGATGCTTACGAAAAAGGGGAAAACGTCCTCGGGCGTCAGGGGGTGGTCGCCTGCGGCCCTGAAGTAAAGGTGGAAATCTGCTCTGTGGGCTGTTAGGGGAAAACGTGGTGGCCGGTGGGTGTTATTTTACACTCGCCACCTGAGAGGACGGTTACAAGCAAGGGGAGTGAAATGCGAATGAAATTGATCAGGGATGTGACGTCACACGGTGAAGGTTTGAAGATGACTGACTTTTGGTTAACATCTTTTTTAAAAAAAAAATGTTAGGCTTCCCTGGTGGCTCAGATGGTAAAGGATCCGCCTACAATGCAGGTAACCCGGGTTCTATCCCTGGGTCTGGAATATCCCCTGGAGAAGGAAATGGCAACCCACTCCAGTATTTTTGCCTGGAGAATCCCATGGGCGGAGGAGTCTGGCGGGCTACAGTCTGAGGTCGCCAAGAGTCAGACACGCCTGAGCGACTAACACTTTCTCTGGAAACTGAAGAAAGTGAAATATGCTTTCTGGTATTACACCCATGTGATGTTGTCTAGTGGTGATCCCTAGGATTTCATACAAAGCATAACAAAGTCATTTCCCCTGGGCATTTTTCCCCACAACACATGCTCAAGCCAGAATTTAAGAGCACTGTCCTTAGAGACAGAATATCTGGTTTCACATCCCAGCTCTGGGGCAAATGAGCTGTGTGGGCAGTGGGCAAGTCAAAACATCTCTATGCTCCCCTTTCAGCCGTTTCAGAAAGGATTCCCTTTCCTTTTGACTGCTTTCATGAATGCATGATCCCTTTACAGTAGAGAAATGGCTACTTCCACTTCAGTGATTTCCAAGAGTCATTTACTCGCGTGTATTTTGACCACCCACGTGTCTGGTACTGTGAGAAAAAGCCGACTTAGAAACGGTTGTGACTGTCGTTGTATTCAAGGTATGATGATGAGCTGCTTGGCCAGGCCTCTTAGAGGGCAGTGTCTTCCTGGCGTCCCTCCACTGCAGGTCTGGTCTCCAGCCTTACAATTCAGTTCAGCAGTTACAGTTCACTTGGTCTTTATCATATCCCAGGTCCAGCTGTATGTGTGTATGTGCTTACTCGCTCAGTCGTCTCCCATTGTGATCCTGTGGACTATAGCCCACCATGCTCCTCTGTCCATGGAATTCTCCAGGCAAGAATACTGGAGTGGGTTGCCATTACCTTCTCCAGGGGATCTTCCCAACCCAGGGATCAACCCTGCCTCTCCTGCATGGCAGGCAGATTGTTTACCAGCTGGGTCACCAGGGAAGCCCACCAGGTCCGGATGACACGTCCCAAATCACTCTGTTTTGTGAACTGAGTTACACTTAGCAAACTCAAAGATTGCTCTATTGAGATCTCTTAGGTGTAACAGGAAATTCTTCGAATACTCAGCATCAGAAATGCACCTTCCCTGGTGATGAGCACTCTTAGAGATGTTTGAAAGTTGCCCTAAGTGGGAAAAAGAATTTCCATAGAAATGTGAGAGCTGGCAGTCTTTCTCCCTCAGATCATCTGTAGCTTTGGGGTAGACTGGTGACAACCTTGGACACCTGTCTCCCTTGCTCCTTAGCCATGGACAAGGGTCTTCTGCTCCATCCTCTGGACCTGGCACCGCCTACTAGGCTGCCCCAGGCTCCAGAAGGCAGGCAGGCAGGCTGCCACTTTGGGCAGCACAGAGTTCCATGTCATTGGGTCTTGGCAGGCACACCACTGAGGCCCTTTTGTGGCTGCCCTCCCACCCACTGGGGCCCCAAGTTGTTGGGGGTCAGAGGGCATATTGCTAATTGCATTTCATCCCTTCCCCATTCACTGTCCTTCTAAGTCACCATCTACATTATATCTCATGAAGTACCAAAAAATAAATAAACAGGGAATATGAAATACATCAAGTGTACAAGAGTTTTGTTTTGTTGGATTTATTGTTACTCCATTAGAAAAGTTGTATTAGCTCTTCTTGCAGATGGCCTTGTTGTGGCAGATACAGGGGAATGTACTACAGCTTGATTTCCTGGTAGAAAGATAATAATAAAATCCGCCCCCCTTTATTTTAAGTGTTCTGCTAGGTTTATTTTGGTTATGAAATTCCTCTCTTAGTAAAGAAAAAATTTAAAAGATATGTAAAGAAAAGTTTTATCTATTCACTGTTTTTAAAACTCACTGAGACCAAATTGTTTAATCTTGATTTATGTTTCAGTTTAGTAAGAACTTCATTTTATGTTAGTCTCCAAAACCAGCTCAGACCATGACTGTCTTGTCTCCTAGTCCTATTTGCAGGTGAAGTAGTGTATGCACATGGGTTTGTAAATCTGTAAGATAAATCTTCTGACATTTATGCTGACTTCTTACTGCAAATTTATAGAATCTTTCCCTGTTTGTATATCACAAGGAGGATCAGATTCTTCCCCCAATATCCAGAGCTGCCACTTAACTTTAATAATTAGTAGTTATCATTATAGTGTGCCTTGTATAGGATTATACCCAGTGTTTTACATGTACAGTCAATCCTTGTTAGAACCCTGTAGCTATGTATTATCACCTCTGTATTACAGATAAGAATAATGTGTTAGCAGAGAGCTTTTCTGTTTTTTACCCTTGTTATTAATCTGTGCTGCCTTACCCTTGTTTTTGCTCTAGTTTAATTTTGTCAGTATTGACTCTTTACTTTGCTTCACAGAGATCGGAAATTGTACAATTTGGGACTAAAAGGCTACTACGTTAAAGATGATGACAACAGTGCAGGTAATACGGTATGAAGCCGTATAGCCCTTTTTTACTAAAATTAGCCATAATACTGTGTAGAGAAGATGCGGAAGCGAAGCAGGGAGGTTATTTGACTGGTCGTAGTTTAAGTACTTGCCTTATTTGGGAAAGCTTACTTGGCTGCTCATGCATGGTGTGCTTAAGTTTCATGTTCTCGGATCCCAGTGCGCTGGCTTGGGTTTTGGTTTGCTGGGTTAGGCTCCCCAGGCATTGGAGCCACCTCACTCTTACGGCCTCCTTGTTTCAGTCCTTTAGCAGTTTTATAGGTAAATGGTTCAGGGTCAACTCCAAGTGAACATCCACAGTCTGGCCTGAAGTAAGGTGGCTACCATCTGTATTAACTCTCCCACGTGACAAGTAGAATCTCATCTACACTTTGAGCCTCACCCGAAAACCACCTGGGTCTCTGTCAGACTTCCCTGTCAGGACCCCATTTGTCCCTTCCACGTGGATCTTTATGTTCCTCCAGACACAGAGGGAAGACTGCAGCCTAAGGTATAGGTAAAACCAGCACAGGTGGCGTGTCATGTGCCCTGAGAAATTCCCCAGCTCTCACGTGACGGAGCCATCATTGTATGTCACTTACCCACCTGGTAGAATGTTTGGTTGTGTTTCAGTGTGACACTATACAAGTAAGATTCCTCTAGACCCTAGGGTCCCACGGAACTTGAGGGAATATGCATAGCCCGAGGGAGCTTACGGCATATGTAGCTGATCCATCTTCCCTGTTTGCGCTCCTGAGCCTCCATGAGTTCATTAGGTGGGCTGGCGAGTGGAGTCTCCTTTAATACCTAAATCGGTATCTTTCCCCCTTTGGCTTTTAGTAGAATTTCTGCCCATAGGATCTCCTTTTTTCAGGCTTCATCTGTGTAGTGTAAGATTTCCATTCTGTTGCCTAAGATTATTTAGCTGCGGTGCAGCTCAGCCCTAATTGAGTATGCTCATATAGAGTGTTTGTCTCACATTTTTTAAATAGAGCATTTGAGTGGCTTTTATCCAATTAGTGCTATGATCTACTTTTGGATAACTGTAATAGGATAAAGTAAAACTCGTTTTGTTGTAATAAAACAGGTTTTCTCTAATCAAGGAGCTTGAAAGGATCTTCCAGTTCAGTGGATTTCAGACCTTTTTAATAGTGAAACCTTTCATTAAATAAACTTTCCCACAGAGTCCCAGGCTGTAAATGCCAGTTGAGATTGAAGTACCCGTGAAGGGCCTAAAGACCTGCCTCTCACTTCTCTTATTACCAACTCCTAAAATAACTCCCCAAGTCATCATGTTAAACCCACTGCTCTAGTGCAGCGGTGCTGCAGATGGAAATGTGGAAATGGGGCTGTTTTCTCCAGGGCCTCCCTGCTGTGTTCCCTCACACATCCTCAGTCCCAGCACAGTGCTGAGCAGGAGGAGGCACTCTGTGCGGTGAGCTGAGTGGGCAGCTGGGTGGACAGCGGCAGGCGGAGCCACACTAGAAGCTGTCTCCTGGCTCTAGGAGGCTGTTTCCTCACTAGTCCACAGTCCCACCAATTCCTTTTTTCTTCCTTTTATTTTTCTTCCCCTTAAAAACTGTCACATTTGCACACCTTTACTTTGAGCAAGTCATGTAGTAATTCTGGATCTCGAGTTCTTTTTCATTAAAATGAGGATGATAAAACTTGCGTTTAAATCTTCTCTGAAACTAAGCTAACATAACAACCACTGTGTGTAGGCGAACAAGCCACGGAAGAGGAGGAAGGCGGCCACTCCCAGGGCCCTGCAGAGCCTCATGACAACAGATGCCCAGACCCAGATGAGAGTGAACTGGATTCCGAGGCTGAACTCATGAGGAGTATGGGATTGCCCCTTCAGTTCGGTAGGATGTCCGCACATAAGAATTTTGAGGTAAGTATTAGTTTACTTTAATTGTTTGTTTCTTAATTTTCTTCATAAAATATCACATGGAATTTTTTTTTTACCCCAAATCTAATGCTTTCTTGAATTAGGATACTTCCCAGGTGGTGCTAGTGGTAAGGAATCAGCCTGCCAACGCAGGAGACATAAGAGACACTGATTTGATCCCTGGGTTGGGACGATCCCCTGGAGAAGGGCATGGCAACCCACTCCAGTATTCTTGCCTGGAGAATCCCATGGACAGAGGAGCCTGGTAGGCTACAGTCCATACGGTCGCAGAGTCGGACAAGACTGAAGCGACTTAGCACACACACATACACCTGTTTTTAAATGTATGTACGTATTTATAAGATAACTAGAACTTATGGTTCTGGTTGTGACATGTCTCGTGTGTGAGGATTCCTCTTTTTAGAAACGTAGATAGTACCATTCACTTGTTTGTGTCATTAAAACCCAGATTGGGAGGTTAAGGGTATTTTGTTTAATGTCAAGATAGATTTAGATTCTACCTATTGTTATAGTTTCTGAAGTGCAGTTTATATTCAAGTTATTTTTCTTTGTAGGAATCTATGAATACTAGAAACAAAGTTAAAATAATGAAAAAGAAAAAGAAAAAACATCAAAAGAAGTACTTAGATGAGATTAAGAGAGAATCTTGGAGACAATGTGAAGAAGATGACGTTTCGGCTTCGGACGATCCTTCTTCATCTGAGAATGAGAACACTAGAAAGTACAAACTTCAAAGCCAAAAAGGCACTGAGGCTGAAAGTTTTCCCGTTGAAAACACAGTAGGTCCAAAGCTGGAAATTACAGAGGTGTGGGAAAAGTACTGGAATGAATACGGTGGAGGACTGCTGTGGCAAAGCTGGCAAGAGAAACATGCAGATCAGACCCTGTGTCCAGAACCATGGAATGTTCCAGACACAAAGGAGGAGTGGGAGCAGCACTACAGTCAGATGTATTGGTACTATCTGGAACAGTTTCAGTACTGGGAAGCTCAGGGCTGGACTTTTGATGCCTCACAAAGCCAGGATACAGACCCTGGTGGGTCTGAAATAGAAGTTGACAACAAGAAAGATGAAAATCACATGAAAGCAGATGAACTTTTTTCTCCATCTTTATCTGTTGGCAGCGAAAGCTCTAGTTCAAGTGATAAAGATCACAGTGAAATTCTCAATGGAATTAGTAACCTAAGTCTGAATTCAGAGAAAGTAGAACAGAGACAACTAGATCCCTCCCTAAGTTGTGATGGACGTCAGTGTTTGAGTGAAGTTCCCAGCAGAAGAGAATGCCCTGCTTCTGGCCACAGTGAACCGAGTCATGGAGGAAACACGGAAAGCAGCTTGTCTGGGAGCAGAAGCACAGACCAGCCAGCTCAGGGTAAGACTGGCCTAGATTTTTTGGTGCTTGCCTTTTTTTAATTTCCGTTATTAATTTAAGAGCTCTATTAGAGACCATTAGATATATTTGCCTCTTAAGACGGAGAAGGCAATGGCACCCCACTCCAGTACTCTTGCCTGGAAAATCCCATGGACGGAGGAGCGTGGTAGGCTGCAGTCCATGGGGTTGCTAGGAGTCGGATACAACTGAGTGACTTCACTTTCCCTTTTCACTTTCATGCATTGGAGAAGGAAATGGCAACCCACTCCAGTGTTCTTGCTTGAAGAATCCCAGGGACAGCAGAGCCTGGTGGGCTGCCGTCTGTGGGGTCGCACAGAGTCAGACACGACTGAAGTGACTTAGCAGCAGCAGCCTCTTAAGAAAGAGAAGTTGTTTTTAATTAAATGTGACCATGCCATCTATAGAGTTACTTAGATTAGGATTTCATCAAAGTGTGACAGCTAACAGATGTCACAGAGGTAACTTTGTGGATTAATTTGTATAGATTTGGACAGCCATGAGCAAAAGTAGTGTCATAGTTCACTTTTTTTTTTTTTCACTTTGCCTACCCCCTGGCTTGAGGGATCTTAGTTCCCCAACCAGGGATCAAACCCAGGCCAGAACAGTGAAGGCATGAAAGCACCAAATCTTAACCTCTGGACCACCATGGCATTTCTTAGAGTTGACATTTCAAGTAGTTAGATCATGGGAACTTTCAGACTTTCATAGACCTAGCTGAGGATTCTGTATGTGGATACACAGAATAAATAGGTGTGGTCTGCCATGCAGTTCTTTGCAGGAAAGGTCCTGGAAGATGTTGATTGCCTTTGGAAATGACAGAAGAGTTGTCAAACCAGGGACAGAAACTCACTGTGATACCTCCACCTCTTTAGATTCACAGGAGTCCTCAGAAGCAAACACAGTCAGAGATGGACGCCACCGCAGTGGGACTGATGGGGACGAGAGTGGAGACGATCCGCCTGAAGAGAAGCGAAGCAAACTCAAGAGGAGGCGAGTCACTCACCACCTTTCTCTCCAGCACACACCAGCACTCTTTAGAACTCGGGAGCTTACTGCAGGAGAGCACACCTCTACCTGCTCTTTCCGAACAGCACATGTTCTTGCTAACTCCTCAGTTTCTACTGGTCCTTAGAGGCAGAGACTATTGTGTGTACTTATATTCTTGGGACCTCGTAGGTTCTACATACACATACAGTGAGCTTAACTTAATTTGTAAGAGTTATTTCTCATCATTTTCATTTGTTACTGTCACCCACGTAGTAGAGGTCACTAGAAGATTTCCACAAAAGGTGGTGATGGTGGCTCAGTGCTAAAGAAGCCGCCTGCAACACAGGAGACATGGGTTCCATTCCTGGGTCAAGAAGATCCCTGGAAAAGGCAGTGGCAACCCACTTGCTGGGAAATCCCATGGACAGAGGAGCCTACTAGGCAATAGTCCATGTGGTCGAAAAGAGTGGGCCGTGACTTAGTGACTAAACAATAACGCTGAGTTACTTAATATCACTTACATCAGAACCTTCTTAACATTATTTTTTCTTCTGTATTTCCTTGTTTGCTTTTAAGGAAAACCTCTAGAGATATCACCTAGGAGATTAGTTAAGGCTACAGGTGAACTGGTGTTTTTCCGAAAGAAAATGGAGAAATCTTTATTTGTACCATGTTCAGGAATAGAGATAATTAGTTGACTTAAGATTTGAATGCTTGTTACTGTGTCCCAAACACTGCTAGGTAATTGATCTCATTTGGTAAATCCTGATTGAACTGCACTTCTTCCTGCCTTTCTGGGTTTGTGATGGGAAAGTTTGCATGGGTTGACTTTTAATATTTGCCTGAACTAGCGGACTCTATAGTTAATGGCTTATCACTGTTTGCTTTGTTTGTTTAGTCATGAGCTGGACCTCGATGAAAACCCGGACTCAGACTTTGACAACGATGGTTCTCTTCTAGGATTCAAGCACGGCTCAGGGCAAAAGTAATGTTCCATCAACGCTGTTGTCTTCTAGAAATCTTAAACCACTAAGCAGTCCTCAAGCTCTCTTGATACTCAGATAGGGAATGGTGGTTACATATTTCATGGCATTTGAGGTGTTACAGTCAAAGCACTAACCTCTCTTATTAGTAAGAATTGTAGAGCTAACACTGTGCAGTTGATACATTCACATTATTAACTCAGTGTTAATAACTAAAATCCAGTGTTTTTAGCCTACAAAATTGTAATCATCTCTTTGTACTCCAAGCCATATAATCATTTAAGGCTAGAGTTTATAGAAGTTAATAATATAAAGGGTTTTCCTGATAACTGCCACATTTTAAAATTCCTGGCAGAATTTATTTCTAGCCACATGTAATTTCATTGAGAAATCACTTAGGTAGCTCTTGCTGGTATATATTCAGAGATTTATTCTGTTACCTGGAATTTAACTTAACTGTTCTTCTATTTGGAGCACACAATTTCAGTAAAAGAGAAGGGTAAGATATACTTTTTATTAAGTTTATAGTATGGGTGGAAGATACACTTGACATTTAAAGCCAAACTTTTCAGAGTTTAAGTGCTGAATTGTATGTTATACTATAGGTCCGTAATAGTCTGTAGGAGAGGCAGTTAGTGAGGCTTCAGAGAGTCAATGAAGGCTTCACAACGGACATTTGTCTTCTAGGACTGGAAAAATTCACATGGTTAGATCAGCAGATGTTCTCTAGTTAACTTTAGTAATGGGGGTTTACTTCTTAGGTGAGTTCAGATTGATTTAAGAATCTAGTGGCCACTTTCAAGATAATTTGAAGATATCCAGAACAGGGTTAGAAGAGCTTTGGCATCACCTTACTGTGAAAAAAATTGTATTTTCCCCAATGAACATTGGGATTATAGTTTCCTGCTGTTTCTTTGTTACATTTTACAATATAATTTTTCCTTTCTGTTTTAGGTAAGATGTGTTGATATTATTCCCACCATTGGTGTTTCACATTTCCTTGAGAATTAATCTACAAGCTAGACCTTAAAAAGTCCTCTGCAGTCCTCTGCATGTTTAACTTTATTTTGTAATTTCCATAATTTAAAAAAATGAAATAAAAGTATTGACTGCTAATAGGAAATAGTGAAAATTGTTAGTTTCTTCTCTTTTCGTATAAAGAAATCCGTAGACCCTCATGTCTGAGTCCACTCCTTTTGGTTTGATCACAGATATGGAGGAATTTCAAACTTCAGTCGCCGGCGGGTCAGGTATTTGCAGAAGAACATGAAGCAGAAGTCAGAGTCCTTGGACATGAGACGACAAATCAATATGAAAAACAAGCACATCTTCTTCACTGAAGAGTCAGAGAAAACTGGTTTTAAGAAAAGCAGAACTTTGAGTAAGGTGTGTGTAATATTTGCTCCATATTTACAAACCTAGTCTGAGTTTGTGACCCTGGCCGCTTAGTTGTTGTTTGTGAATGAGAACCCTGCTTCTTCTGGTGGTGAGGGCACCAAAAATTCTGTTCCATTTGCTTCCGCAAGGCTTTTATTGTGTGAATGGAATTTGCAGAATAGGTAATTTGGGGGTGGTCTGATGGGGATGTTTGAAATCTACAAAGTAGTAACATGTGGAGCAGTAAATAGGGGATGTTGTCTGATGTGTGCAGTGATGTCTCATCTGTTTCAGGCTAAGTACCATCCTGGAGGCCTGATTTCTGACAGCAGCTACTGTAAGCCTTAATTTTGAGGTCACCTAGAGGTGACTGGGGAGAAGGCAGTGGCACCCCGTTCCAGTACTGTTGCCTGGAAAATCCCATGGATGGAGGAGCCTGGTGGGCTGCAGTCCATGGGGTCGCTAAGAGTCAGACACGACTGAGCGACTTCAATTTCACTTTTCACTTTCATGCATTGGAGAAGGAAATGGCAACCCACTCCAGTGTTCTTGCCTGGAGAATCCCATGGACGGAATAGCCTGGTGGGCTGCAGTCCATGGGGTCACACAGAGTTGGACACGACTGAAGCAACTTAGCAGCAGCAGCAGAGGTGATCAATCTTAACTTTGCAGACAAGTTCACCCTACTGTCATGAGCCCTACAGCTAATTTAGTGACTCACAGTGTTAACTGGAGCACACACATCCCCTCTCGGATTTTGCTATACCAGCCTTCTGAGTACCTAGGAAACAAAAGTAATTAGAGTTGCTTTTGCTTCGATTCTTGAGTGATCCTCCTCTGTTATAGAAAAAGAGCTCCATCCAGTGAGCAGTTTCATGTCTGCCACCTCTGGGGCAGCTCTGTAGAGCAATGAAGCAAAGTCTCAAGCCCCATGATGACTTTGTTTTACCCTTTGTGTACATTATCTTTCCTTAACTTCACCATCCTTCTAAAACATCCTACAGATTTATCGCTGGTTTTATTTTTACTGTATTTCAGATTGCTTGGTTTGTGGTGTTATTTTACTATGTGAGTGGCCCTGGCTATATCTGGAACAAATTTCCTAGTACCAGTTTGATCAGTCTAACAGGTCTTCCTAAACTGTGTTGGATGTGGTAGTCCCGTACATTCGTCCATAGCTGAAGAGCTGAAACATAACTGCTGTGTGTGGCTGAGAAAGTAAAATCAGTGTGGCTGTTGTGCCCTTAGTATCCGATTGGTGCCCCCAAAGGAAGGTTCTGGGTTGTGGTCTCCGCCCATTGCCTCTCTGTCACTCTTATTCTCATCTCTTGACTCTTAGGAAGATCAGGAAGATCTGTTACGAAGAATATTCACGTTAGAAAATTGCATGAAATTGTGCATCATCTGACCTTGAGCCTTGTTTGCATTTCAAAGAAGAAACCTGTTTCTTAGGAATCACTTTACTGACTGCTGCTTCATTAGAAGGCAGCTCACATTTTCTTTAGACGGATTGACACTAAATCTTTGTAGAGTTCTTCTCTGATGCTGAATACCATTTAACATAGATCAGATAGCCTGGGCCATTGCAGAAAATTCTGTATAGTTGGAAAAACTAAAAGTTATGGCTCAATAGTAGGTGAGTGCATTTGTAATGGTAATGTATATTACGGTTATATTGTTAGAAGACCTAATGGAAAGTTACTGGAACAGAGACCTTTATCCTCTTAGTGTTGATTGCATGCAGGAAGGTCATCGTCTTGTGTTTAAGTGAGGTCATGGTATATCCAGGTAACATTTAGGTTGGAATTACATAACTTGTATGATGTAATGTACATATCTGAGCTAATACTGTGACGCAGCTTGTCAGGTCAAAAATGGTAAAGCAGGTAGACATGTTCTTTGTAACAAAGAATTAATTCATGCTTGTAACATTTTAACATTTCAGGTAGAAAAATTTCTAAAATGGGTTAAGGAACCAGTGGATGAAGAAGCATCGCCAGAGTCGGTTTCTCATAACAACATGCAAGACACTTGCACAAGCAGTGGCTCAGAGGAACCAGAAGTGTCTGTTGAGAAGGGGGATTACCCGGTGGAAATGAGTGAGGCAGAACCTGGACAGCATCCTGCTGTGTGTCCAGCCGGGGAAGTGGGAGCAGAGACGCATGACGGGACCAGCCCAGAAGCCGCCGGGACAGATACAGAGGGCTGCGTGCTCCAGGCTGCTTCGGACCCTCGCCAGGAAGAGGCTGAAGGTGAGAATGTGCTCACACTGTCACGGGCGGAAGGTCATTGTTCTCAGTGTGCCTTTCCCTCGTTACCGTTTACGATCATCTACACCTCCAGACTCAGAGCCCCCTTGGCTGCACAAGCACGGTAAAATAAAAAGTTAACTCACATAGGGAGCTATTGGAGCACTTCCATCGATGCCATTAGACTGGCGTCTGCCACCACACTGCTCTGTAGGCTGCGTGTTCTGGAGCGCAGCCCCAAATTCTAGTTATTTGATGTAACCACACTTTAGATAACTTCACCTGTGATTTCCTCTTTCTGTAGTCACCATCTGTATTGGTTCTGTTCTTTTGTTCTAGCTGAAAGTCAGAAAAAGAAGAAAAAGAAAAAGAAGAACAAAAAGGAGCTGAATCTACCCCCTGACATCGCTGCCGTGCCTGAGCTTGTGAAGTACTGGGCTCAGAGGTACAGGCTCTTCTCCCGTTTCGATGATGGGATTAAATTAGACAGAGGTAACGTGGATGTGTAATTTTTAACTTCGTTTTGAAATAATTTCAGATTTATAGAAAAGTTATAAGAATTGTAAGAAACTTTCATATCCCTTCTACTCAGATTGAGCTCTTTCTACCGTTTTGCCACATTTGCTTTGTCATTCTGTGTATGTGTGTTTTGTGATCCAGCTACTCCTACCCCTTAATACTTTGGTGTATATTTTCTAAGAACAATGATGTAACAGTGATAAGGTTAGAAGTTTAACATTGTTACCATGTTATAATCAACAAAGTAGTGCTCTCCTTTCATCAATTATCCTAATCATGTCCTTTGCAGCATTTTTTTCCTTCCAGTGTAGGATCGTGTATTACATTTATTTTCATGTTTCTTTTCCTTTAATCTGGGACAGTTCCTCAACCTTTTTGCCTTTCATGACTTTGACATTTTCTAGAGAATAGCTGCCAGTCATCTTCCACAGTGTCTCTCAATTTGGATATAAACGTGTTTTTTAAACTCAGACTCAGGTTTATTCTGTATTTTTAGCACAATTGATAGATGATTAAACAGAACATCTGATGAGCAGAAAGCTGTAAGTTAATCAGTTAACACTGGAAAGTTTGAATTCTTTCTCCAGCTTTCCTACCATGACCTTAAACAGCTAGCTTATACTCAGTTGCACAAACTGATGCTTATTTTCGTGTTGGCGCTACTTAAATATTTCTACCGTTTATTTATTATATATTATTTATTATTAATATTTATTAACTGTCAAAATCAGGAGGTACTGATCTGTGGTGGAGTTTCCGGGGTTCCTTGAACCTCTTAAAATTATTTGTAAAATGTTGTATATCAGGGAGCATACATAGAGTTTGTTGGGGAAATAAGACTGGATAAAAGCTGATAATTCTATAATAGGAGTTTATGAGTTTATTCTTCTACCAGTGAGGAGCCATTTAAAGTTTTGGTTTAAAAAAGGGAGAGGGAATAGGAAAATTGGTACATCATTTTGTTCAGAGAAATATTCTGAAAAATATAAATTCCTTCTGTTGGACAAGGAGGAGGAGGGCAGTGTCCTTTTCTTGTGGAGTGGACACAGGACTTCATTACTGAAGATGAAGACAACCCTACAGTCGTGTTGTCACATCCTTGCTTTCTGCAGATTTTGCCAAGTGTCTGGTACAAATCTGGTTCATTACTTCCCCTCTAGGAATGAATTAATTGGGAGCCTCAGTGAAGTTTGGGGAGTTGATCAGCTAGAACAGCTACCTTTCTATTTCCCACGATAGGCAGTCAATTGTTACTACTTCAGACAGAAAAATCAGTATTGCTTTCAGTTATTGGAGGCGTTTTGTAAAAGAATCAGGCAAGAATAGAGGTGGTTGGTTGTTTATGTGAAAATTGGGACTGGGGATAGTACTGCTCCATTTATAACAAAATTTGTAGACCTTTCTTTCAAACTGGATAATATATGATTTTTTGAAAAGAGAAACTGAGTTGTTTTTTGGGTATTTATTCAGTAGTATACATCGATGTTTGCTGTGTCTGTATCTGGCTTGGCTTCTTGACACTGAATGTCCTAACAGAAGCCTTTCCCTTTGCAGAGGGCTGGTTTTCAGTTACTCCCGAGAAGATTGCCGAGCATATCGCGGGCAGGGTCAGCCAGTCCTTGGAGAGTGGCACCATTGTGGACGCCTTCTGTGGAGTTGGAGGAAATACCATTCAGTTTGCCCTAACAGGGAAGAGAGGTAATTGGTCATCAGTGGTTTACTCATTAATTAATTTCAGTTTATTCATCAGACGTTTCGTTTTCCTTCAGCCCTATCTTTACTGAAATATAATCATAGATAATTTAATGCCAAATATTTAACAATAATAGTTAGCATATATTAAGACTACACTTTGGGTACTGTTGTGTTTAATATGTATCAGTGTATTTAGTCAATAGTCTTGTGATATGTATCTTTTATACTTTCTGTGTTTAACAAATAAACTGAGAAATAAAACATGCAGTAATTTGCCCAAGATCACACAGACCCAGCTCAGTAGCGGCAAGATTATAACATGATATAAAAGTAAAACTATTAAAATGGGGGAGACTTCTCTGAAAGAAGAGAAGCGTAGATGGTGCAGCAGGGGAGGTGGGGTCCGGCTTTGCCCTCACCTGCTGTATGATTTTAGACTACCTTTAATCTTAATGGAAAGGAGAGATTAAACTGAGAGAATGCTGTGATACCTTTCAGCTTTGACATCCTAAGACACTAAGAACCTTTTAAATATTAGACTGTCCTCATGGTTGTTTGACTTTGGAATCCCAGAAAAGAAAACCTGTTACTGTATATCTGCCAGGAACTGTGTCAGGTAGGTGGTACATGTGCTGTTTCCAGAGATGGGTTGAGGGGAAGGCTTAAAGAGACTGGACAAGGTGGCCAGTGGCCGCCATTCCTGGACATTGCTGTTCCCCGCGGTATCTCCAGCACCTGTCAGCACTTCATTCACCTGCCAGATTGAGTTGCTCACACTCTGTTAGGCCCGAAAACAAAAATGGCTTCCAAGAGAGCACAGGTGAAAACAGGGCGATTAGCCAAATACAGTTGGTGTTGAAAGTCACTTTTTTTCTGTTGAATTTTTGCTGATGACAGTGTATCTCTACATCTGTCTCCATGCTATCAATTCAGCAGATTAAGCAGCTAAAAAGGACCTTGTCCCTTTTATAAATATGAAAGTTATTTAGAAGAATAGTGTTGTGGATGGATGATTTTGCAACATAGGGTTGGTGCCTGTATTCACTGTTCCAGTGATGTACTTAGTGCATTATTTCCCCAAAGCATTAACAAACCTTGAAACCAACATTTTCTGTAATACAGCTATTTCCTTGTCAACCATGGTGTATGCATCAGGATTGCACTCCGCCCTTGCAGACATAAAATATTGCCACTAACATCCTGTTGCACACACAGGTGCACATGAGTAATTTACTGGAAGACATGAGTAAGTCGGAATTAACTTACGTTTGCGTTGCTAATTATGAAATTGAAGTAAATTAAATGAGAGCCCGTGTGGTAAAAACATGACGTCTGTTCCCTCTACCTAAAATGTCTCATTAAACATCACCAGCAGGTGTTTTTGCAACTCTTCTTCATAAGTTAGCTACATAGGTTTGTCAAAATGTTTTATTTGCCTTTTTGTAGACATTGTCAAATCTGTCTACTTTTGGACATTGCCTCATCTTGAGGAAATTGGTCTTCTGTGAAATCTTAGCATTTCTAAGCTGTCTGTGCAGCCATCACCTTCCCAAGTGTCTACCGTACAGCTCTGACCACAGACCAGGCTTGGGTTGCTGGGTAGCCACCTCACTAGTTACCTTGGCCCAGCGGCCTAAGTGAGACAGCTCTGCAGGCCACATCCTTGGTCTCATTTTCTTGATACAGCCCAAGTGAATCTTCCTGAAAGTGAAAGTAAAGTCGCTCAGTCATGTCCGACTCTTTGCGACCCCGTGGCCTGTAGCCCACCAGGCTGCATCCATGGGATTCTCTAGGCAAGAATTCTGGAGTGGGTTGCCATTT
The DNA here is from genome assembly GCF_055505025.1 of Bos grunniens. Lineage (NCBI taxonomy): Eukaryota > Metazoa > Chordata > Mammalia > Artiodactyla > Bovidae > Bos > Bos grunniens. The sequence goes on along the minus strand of NC_141178.1, from coordinate 59,303,662 downwards.
CCTTCTCTAGGAAGTGAATCTTCCTAGGTTAGGTGAAATTTTTAAATTAAATTCTCTCATTTATGTGGCCAAATCTCCCTTTAAAAACGCTTTTTAAAAGGGACTTAAACGCACAGAAAATAAAGACTGCTCAGAAGATGCAGTCGTCCATATAACTGACAATCAGTATCTTTGAACTCCTCTTTCTTGTCCTATTTTTAGTGATTGCCATCGATATTGATCCTGTTAAGATCGATCTTGCTCGCAATAATGCAGAAATTTATGGCGTAGTGGACAAGATCGAGTTCATCTGTGGAGATTTCCTGCAGCTGGCTTCTAGTCTAAAGGCCGATGTCGTGTTTCTCAGCCCGCCTTGGGGAGGACCGGACTACGCCACTGCCGAGATCTTCGACATCAGCACCATGATGTCTCCGGATGGATATCCTTTGGAAGTCCTAGAGTTCACTCAAACAGTGCTTTGGAGAGGAAACGTCTGTGTGTGTGTGTGTGTGTGTGTGTGTGTGTGTGTGAGAAATTAGTGAACAGGAGAGATGTTAGCTAATAGCACTTGATAGATTCCAGTTTGTTTTGCGTAAAAATTAACTGGTGATTGATTTCCAAAAGTTATGGCAAATATGAGGTTATATTTCCATTGGTTGCTCTCCAATTGTCCCATTAGAAAATAAGAACTAAAGGGCATTAATTGTTTGGAATTACTGTCTGGAAATCAGGGGTTTCCTCAGGACCTGTTCCTGGGCTCTGGGTGACTGTCCCTTGACTTATCTTCGGCTCACACTGACCTAAGTTGTCTGTGTCTCCAAGTTCTTCCTGTTACTTCTCCAGGTTACTGGAGCAAACCCCTTATTTCAGGAAGACTAGCATGTGTTCCAGAAGGCAATGGCACCCCACTCCAGTACTCTTGCCTGGAAAATCCCATGGATGGAAGAGCCTGGTAGGCTGCAGTCCGTGGGGTCGTGAAGAGTAGGGCACGACTGAGTGACTTCACTTTCACTGTTCTCTTTCATGCCTTGGAGAAGGAAATGGCAACCCACTCCAGTGTTCTCGCCTGGAGAATCCCAGGGACGGGGGAGCCTGTTGGGCTGCCATCTATGGGGTCGCACAGAGTTGGACATGACTGAAGCAACGCAGCAGCAGCATGTGTTATTTTTCCTTTTATCTCAATTCCCCAGAGTAGTCATTTACGGCTCTTAACTGGAATTGTTTTAAATCGCTAATTAAAATTTAGAAAAAGTACAGTAGACAGAGTTACTTGTCTTTATTCTTTACTAGAAAGATGTGGTTATTGTGCTTTCCCGTTCATCCTGTTTTCACAAAAACTAGGAAATAGCAGAAAGAAAGTGTGTGTTTCTAGCTCTCGGTTGCTACCCTAGGATAATCCAATACATAGATTAAACTTCTAATCCCTGACCTGTTAGAGACAGCTCAGTCAGTTCAGTCACTCAGTCGTGTCTGACTCTTTGTGACCCCATGGACTGCAGCACGCCAGGCCTCCCTGTCCATCACCAATTCCCGGAGTTGAGTCAAACTCATCTCCATTGAGTCGGTGATGCCCTCCAACCATCTCATCCTCTGTAGTCCCCTTCTCCTCCTGCCTTTAATCTTTCCCAGCATCAGAATCTTTTTTAATGAGTCAGTTCATCACATCAGGTGACCAAAGTATTGGAGTTTCAGCTTCATCATCAGCCCTTCCAGTGAACACCCAGGACTGATTTCCTTTAGGATGGACTGGTTGGATCTCCTTGCAGTCCAAGGGACTCTCAAGAGACTTCTCCAGCACCACAGTTCAAAAGCATCAATTCTTCGGTGTTCAACTTTCTTTGCAGTCCAACTCTCACATCCATACATGACCACTGGGAAAACCATAACTTTGACAAGACAGACCTTTCTTCTCCTTTAGGTCCCATTCGAGGTACTTTTGGGCTTCTCAGGTGGCTCAGTGGTAAAGAATCTGCCTGTAATGCAGGAGACCCCCGTTCAATCCCTGGGTCTGGAAGGACCCCCTGGAGAAGGGAATAGCAACCCACGCCAGTTTTCTTGCCTGGAAAATTCCATGGATAGAGGAACCTGGAGGGCTAGAGTCCATGGGGTCTCAGAGTTGGACATGACTGAGCAACTAACACACACACAGAGCGCTGTTCCACATCAGAATACACTTGGGTTATGATATCACAGTTGAAGAACATATCTCTGATCAGAAATCAACCGCTGTTTTTGTTACTTTTCCTTAACTACTGTCTACCTTTGAAATTTTCAGACTTGCCCAGAAGATCACTAATAATATTGTTTTCTTTCTTCCAAGAAATGCTGATACCGACCAGGTAAGCCATTACTAAAGATCTTCTATGAACCTCTGGTGTGACTGTTACAGAGACTAGACAGAAAAAGATACAGGGTATTTCTTTACTTGAGAGCATATTTATGAGAAATGCCTGGCTTTTTTTTCCTATTATTAGAAAACTAGAAGTCTCAGCAGTTAAGTCTACCCATGCCCATTTCATCCTGTTCATCTCCTTGGCTCCCGGCGTACATGACCATAAACAGAACACTCAGGGCTTTTCGTTCCATGTCCTGAAAGGATGAGTGTGTTGTGTTCCAGTCTTGCACACCTGACATAGCCAAGATACCTTTACTGAAGCCTGCCTTGAGAATAGGTGTTAGGTATTCCTGAAAATGACAGCCTTGATGGATACACAGACAGATGAAACCTTAATGTGACCAACAGTTTTTTTCTATGGTCTTGAGGTGTAGGGCACTTGACTAACATTCACATATCCTTGTTCTGTTCATATCACAAACATTTATTTTAAACATGTTGGTTTTTTCCCTAGAATAATAACTGCTTCACAGCGATCCGAGGATGTCTTGGTTTCATGCTTTCGTTGATGTGTTTTGTAAGCACCTATCACTCCAGTATTCTGTTCTAGAGCATTCCATGAACTATATAGTCCATGAGGTCGCAAAGAGCTGAATTAGCGACTTTCACTTTCATCACATATCTGCTTTGTGCTAAGTATGCTGTTGAGAATCTTTGGTCTTTCATCTTTAAGTTTTACTCCAGCATTGCTGGGTGTTGGTTTTTCCTTTCTCTCCCATTTGGTACTCTGAGAGCTGACTCTCATTGAGCTTTGTTCATCATATTTAACTCTGAAATTATCTCCATTATTTATTCAGCTATGTTCTCACCATCTTTTTCTCTTTATCAGGACATGTATTACATGAAAGTTAATGTCCCATAACTGTATTTTCTGGTGTTTTGTCTCCTTTTCCCTTCTGGGAGATTACTTCTGTCTGTTCTTCATTCCTCACATATATAAATTCTTTCTATCCCATCTAATGTGTTTTTTGAAGAATAAATGAAATAAGTAAACCAGTTTTCACAGTCCCTCCAGCCCATAAATCTTCAAAAATTCTTGTGTCTGTTACTCAGAAGATCCTGCCATAAAGTTACTGTGGAAAGAATGTAAACATTACTAAGATTTGGAAGAAGAACAGTAGGTAAAGATGTCACGATTTCCCTAGAGGGGAAAATGGACATCTTTAGTATTTGTAAACCGGGGACTTCCCTAGCGGTCCAGTGGCTAAGACTGCTGCCGCCGCAGAGGGCACAGGTTCCGTCCCTGATCAGGGCACTAAGATCCCACAAGCCATGAGGTGCAAACACCACCCCCGCCCCCCCAAAACTGTAAAATGACAGAATCTAGTTTATAAACACACATTCCAGATTGCAGATTTTTCTCTTCTCCTCTACTAACCGGTAACACTTACGTACTGAACATGTTCTTGTGTTTGTTTGTTACACTTTCCCATCTTTGCTTCATCTGCTTAATCTTTGGAATGCTGGGTTTCAGATCTGGCTGCAAATTAAATCACCTGAATAGCTTCTTTTTTTTTTTTTAATTGTAGTAGAACATTCATGACAAAATTCACCCTAAATCACTCTGAAGCATACGGTCCAGGAGCGTTAAATACATTCGTGTTGTGGGACAGCTGTCAGCACCATGTGCCTCGGGACTTTTCTGTTTTCTGACACTGCAGCTCTGTACCCATCACAGACTGATTCCACACCCGTCCACCACTGCCCCCAGCGCCCGCCTTCTACCCGCTGTGTCTGTAAATCTGACTGCTCGTATATGCCTCATGAGTGGAGCCATACGATATTTGTCCTTCTGTGTCTGGCTGTTTTCACTTAGTATACTGTCCTTAAGGTTCATCTGTGTTGTAGCGTGTGTCAGAATCTTCCTTTATTTTTAAGGCTGAATGACAGTCTGTTGTATGCACACGCGTTTTGTTCATCCTGTTACCCGTCTGCGGACATTCAGGGTTGTTTCTGCCTTTTGACTGCTGTGGATAATGCCACCATGAACACGGGTGTACACGCATCTGGTCAAGTCCTTGCTTTCGGCTTTCTTGGTTATATACCCACAAATGGAGCAGCTGGATCAGATGGTGATTCTATTTTTGGGTTTTGGACTGTTCTCCACAGCAGCAGAACGATTTTACATTCCCAACAGTAGTCACAAGAGTTCCAGCTTGCCCACCGTCTCAGTAACATTTGTTATTTTGTTTGGTAATAACTATCCTAGTGGGTATGGAACAGTACCTCACTGTGCTTTTAGCTTGTGCTTTCCTAAGTGATGCTGAGCGTCTTTTCATGTGTGTGTCTTCTGGGTATTAACCCTTTATTGGATATATGCTTTCCCAGTTTTTTCTCTCATCCCATGGGTTGCCTCAGAAGTGTTTTTTGTTACTCTTGTTCTGGCCACACCGCACAGCCTGGGGGATCTTCGTTCCCCAACCAGGGACTGAACCTGAGCTCCCTGCAGTGAGGGTGCAGGGTCCTAGGGACTGGCTCACCAGGGAAGTCGCCCTTTACTCTCTCAGTAATGCCTTCTAATGCACAAAATGTTTTCATTTTGATGAAGTTCAGCTTAGCTAATTTTTTTGTTTGTTGCCTGTGCTTTTGACGTCATCTCCAGAAACGATTGCTAAATTCAGTGTCTTGAAGATGTTCTCCTGTTTTCTTCTTGGTACAGTTGTCACTGAGTAGCTTTTTTAAACTACTGATACTCAAATCTACTGGGGAAGATTCTCTCCAGTTTATTTTCTAGGATGAGGCCCACACATGAATTTTTAAAATACCCCAAGTGATTGTCATGTGCAGCCAGAAGTGAGATTCTCTGGGTTAAAAGAAGAGGAAACAGAATGAACAAATCAGTTCTCCTCTGAGTTTTAAGGGGATAATCTTAGATCTTGGTGCTTGTCATCTACTGGTGAGACTTTGTGTCTAAACATCAGGTCTCTCAGGTAGTGTGTGCTATGACAGGAGAAAGAAAAAGCACTCTCTCCTGGCTTTATGTATTTTTATATCAAACTGAATATTAAACCTAACATCTGCTATTCATGTGACTCAGTTCTAGATTCTAAGATAAGGCTGAGTCTATTCCATAATTCTGTTTTTCTTGCATGTAAATATTACACATCAAGAAAAGGAAAAAAAATTTTTTAAGAAAAAATAATTGTACATCATAACTAGTCTCACAGGAGGCTAAATGATCCTTCTATGAAACATTAGATGGGATATTTGGGTACTTGAATGACAATAGGAAATTCACTATCACGAAAGTTTGAGTGAGTACATTTTTTCTAGCTAAATGAACACTTGCCCAAGGACAAAGTGAACTTTTTTTCTTGGATTTTGATTTTCACAACACCTGGCAGAATTGCAGTTGGTAGCTAGCTCATTCACATATTCTACCGCTAGAGGGCGTAATGATACTAGAGAATAATAAAAGTAAAAAAAAAACTTGAAATTTCAAATGCATTATACTGGTATTGAATTTGGATCAAATTACTATAGGAAATCAGCTTTTCTTTTTAAAATTAAAATTATCCACATATAGGATTTTTTCTCCCAATTTTAATCTGTTTGATATATTTTAATAACTTCCGTTTTGAATTTATTTTTAATTGGAAGATGCTTGCTTGACATTGTTGTATTGGTTTCTGCCATCCATCCACATGAATCAGCCACAGGTAGACCACATGTAGGATTTTTTAAATGAGAGAAGAGATGGTACGGCAAGGTTTAGAAAGAGCAGAGTGGCATGCTTGACATGAAGTCGAGTTCATGAGAGTCCAGTCCTTAGTTGTACTTCCTGTCCAAACAGACTGGCGTTTCTTTTGGTAATCGTAGTATATTTTGGTCCAATACCAAAAATATAGCCTGTAATTGGGAACTGCTGATTTTTATCAATTTACTTCTTTCCTTCCCTCCCCTCCCTCCTTCCTCTTCCTCTCCCGCTCCTTACCCCACCCCTCTTAATTTATTAAACTTAAAAAAGGGGAAGGAACCAGATGACATTTTGTCAGTTAAACCTACTAGTGAAAAATAAAGACAGCTGTAAATTGATGGCAATAAGTTTGCTTGAAACAAAATATTATTTATTGCCTTGAACTACATAATTTTTAGTTACATAGTTACAATTTCAACTCCAGAATTCTAACCTTGAAAATGTATGTACTTGTGAAAATATCTTTTAAAAGCACAAAAAGGCTAAGGTTAGAAATCATTTTTAAATAGAACACTTAAAGTAACATACTAATTCTGTTTTAAATTTCTTGCTAAACACTAGGTGGGTGTTTTTGATACTTGCTTTAGTTGTCCATCGTCTGAGTCTCCTGGCTAGAATGAGAGATTCACGAATGCTTCCTTTGGTTTTGTTTTGGTTTTGGTGCACTCCACTGCCTGGAAGAAAAACCCTTAAGCCATTTACTCAGTAGTTGTTGAATAAAATAATCTGTCATAGACCTCAAAAACTCCCATGTAAGACATCTTCATTCCTTTTTCTACCCAAAACCCCCAAGTGCAGGAAACCTTACCTTCTCAGATTCATTTTAATGTAATTCTGTGTATGAATTACAGGGTGCTCTTTTCAGGGAGATTGGTAATATTCCTCCTTTTTAGATTTAGGAAGCCAAACCTCATCTTAATGGCTTTCTGCATTGATGAGCAAGTTACGGGTAGAACTGAGATGTTGCTGCTTGCCTCTGGGTGCTCTGCTCTCCCTGTTCCGGCAGATTTTTTGCTGCTGTTTCAGCTCAGCGCCGCTTCTCTTTACCCACCTCGTCTCTCCTTTCCTTCCTCTTCCTCTCAATCCCCACCCCACACCCAGAGAAGACTTCTGCTTTGCCAGTCTCAACTTTTTTTATGTAAATCATTATTTAAAGGAATGGGAGAAATACTGTGCTTAAGTTATATCTTAATTCATAGATAAATTACTGTGAAGCAATTATATTTTAAATATACTAGTCGATACGCCTTTCATTGGTTAAAGACAAAATTCTTCATTTGCCCTTTCTCGTGAAAAATCAGACTGGCACAAAGATTGCTGTTGTTTAGTCGCTCAGTCATGTCCAGCTATTTGTGACCCCATGGACTGCAGCACGCCAGGCTTCCCTGGCCTTCACCATCTCCCAGAATTTGCTCGAACTCATTTCCATTGCGTCCGCAATGGCATCAAACCATTTCATCCTCTGTTGTCCCTTTCTCTTCCTGCCTTCAGTCTTTCCCAGCATCAGGGTCTTTTCTAATGAATTGGCTCTTTGCAACAGGTGGCCAAAGTATTGAAGCTTCAGCTTTAGCATCAATCCTTCCAATAAATATTCAGGGTTGATTTCCTTTAGGATTGACTGGTTGGATCTCCTTACAGTCCAGGGGACTCTCAAGAGTCTTCTCCAACACCATAGTTCAAAGTCATCAGTTCTTTGGCGCTCAGTCTTTTTTATTGTCCAGCTCACACATCCATACATGACTACTGAAAAAACCCTATGTTTGACAATGCAGACTTTTGTCAGCAAAGTGATGTCTCTACTTTTTAATACACTGCCTAGGCACAAAGATATCAGAATAGAAAACGAAACACTTCTTTCTTCCTGATAATTGCTGCTCTGAGATGACTTCACTATTTTTCACTTCTAGTTTTACTTTAATTACTTTATGCCTTTTTAGTCAATAGTGGGATGTATACGTGCATCTTCTCATTGTAGCAGGTACTGTTTGGCTTCTGCTGCCATCTATCCCTATTGATAAAAACACAGCCATCTCTTTGCATCTCTGGAAGAGGTTGATATCAACATTGTTACTTTCCTAGTGGGACAGCCTCTTTTTTTTCTTTCAGCGTGTACCCTGGAATGACCTTTGCTTCTTCCCTATTTCTGTATCTGTGACATTTTTCTAAGGAGAAGTTGAAGTACTGTAGAATACATGCTCATTGATGATACACAGTAAATTTTACTTCCCGCTGGAAGCTGGTGGAGCACATGTAATACCACTGAGATTAGATGTCTCACCTCCAAACCAGTCCCTGGGACTCCGGGAGCCCTCTGTCCCCTACTCCCTGTCTCCAGACGGCACCTCTCTGTGCAGAACACACAGCTGCAGTGTTTCCGGTTACAAGGACAGGACTGCAGTCCCTGGGACTCCGGAAGCCCTCTCTCCCCCACTCCCTGTCTCCAGGTCTCTGACTCCCAGGCTTCCACTCTGTCCCCCTTTCCCTTCACCCCCCTGCCACCCTCAACAAACTGGTCTCTGGTGATGGTTAGAAGGGAGTGTATTTGCTAGTAATAGACCTGAGAGGTTAGACAAAAGATGCTGGACTAAAATGAAACTTTGTGTAAGGACTTAGGGTAGTAAAGCATTGCTCTTGTGAAGCATCCTTTTGAGGTTAACTCTTCGGAGATGAAGAGTTGGTGGTACTTTTAGCTTCTCAATAACAGGGCCAGTCACCGTATACGAGTAGACCTCAAAAAGAGCAGTATATTTAATCACAGTAAAGCGGGGAGGGGAGACTTAAAAATATACACACGCAAGAGCAGCAGGTGGAGGAGGTGATTCAAGCTGGGAGAACAGCACAGAGCCCACCGAGGAAGCAAGAGTCAGATCACAGAAGCTGGAGCTCCCGTGAGAGATGGACAGGTCTGTCTCGCTCTCTGATATGTTCTATCTTAATAAATAACCTGATATTCGGGAAGGATATGTGGTTCTGTTCCTCTAAGTTCTGTAACTTCTGGCTTTGGAGAGATTAGGTCTTGTACAATAACATAGCACTGTGATCCTACCCATAATGTCAAAAGTATCTGAAACAACAAGTATTTCTGCCACCAAACACTTCACTAATACTCACCTGGAAAGTGACAGTGAACATTTGAGATGCCTCATTATTTGAAAGTCTTAAAAGCCTGAGTGGTATTGTCTTGATAAAGCATCTGAATGGAAGGTTCATTTTGAAATCATGCTTATGTGCGTATGACTTTCTTCTGTTCCATTTTCAGGTGGCATCCTTGGCTGGGCCTGGAGGGCAAGTGGAAATAGAACAAAACTTTCTTAATAATAGGTTGAAGACAATCACTGCTTATTTTGGGGACCTGATCCGAAGATCAACCTCTGAATCATAAGTGAGGTGGGACAGAGAGACCAAAAGATCATGTAGCAGTCAGATTATCATTCACCGGAGTTACTCTCTGTGCTCACTGATGTTTCGTGCCCAGAGTCTAGTGGGTATTTGTGCCCAAATACACATTTTCCCTCACTGGTACAGTACTATGTGAAATTTGCCTTTAAGCATCCATTTATTTTATAGTTAGTGTTTTTTAAGTTTCTATGGGAAAAAATGAAATACATTTTATAATGTAAAAATTTATATTCTTTTTCTATTAAAACAGCAGTCAGCAGAGGAAGAAAATGTGTCTCTTAATTATTCATCTAAAATGTGTGTTCGGTCATTTTTACAAGTAGGTCAGAATTCATGGACATGGGGCTCTCTGCCCACTGGGGATGTGGGATCTTTATCTTCCAAATAATACAGGCATATTAAACATTAAACAAAACATGGCTTTGGCTGGGATGGAGCCAGGGGATTGAAATAAAGTAGAGGATTTCCAGTAAATATTAGAAAAAAATAAATAAAAAGCAACTGGGTTGGAGAACACAGCAATGCTAACTTTAGTTCTCTTGAAACTTCACAAAGTTTGCCTTGCAGTACGGTAGCAGTAGAACTGATCATTAAGGATTAAATTAATTTCTTTTTAATCACCATCAAAATCTGTCAGCGTTCTAGGTTTTTATACTTTTTCATCAGGTAGCATTAGCGTCTATACCGTAAACTTGTCGCCATTTTTTAAACAATGGCAGCGTTGGTCATCCACAGCTCTATACATGGCTCTTAGCACTAGAATATGCTTATTGGCCTCTTGGGGTGGGAGACAGGAGGGGTAAAAGCAGATATCCAAAATCACCAATTATTTTTAGTTTTTGTCACTTAACCTTTCATGCATATACTTTGTCCACAATGCATTTCCATGCTTGTATGTTGTTAATATTAAAACTGATTTGTCTTACTGAACATACATGACTGTGTGCAAATAGAACAGGAAGCCTAACCAGGGTTAAAATAGGCCTGCCCGCTTATGGCACAGATATAGCTGACTTATAAAATGACTCACTGATAGATTGCCAGTGGTCCAAAGAACTTATCAAGCAACCCCGTTGTTCAAACAAAATCTTCCTTAGAAGCCAAATCATGTTCTAGTCCAACTCGTTTTGGTCTTTTCTTCTTACTGTGAAACTTTTTAAAAACACTTTTATAAAAGTGAATATATATTCCAACAGTTTAAATACAAAGTTAACACACCTACCCTACCATCCTCCCCTGCCTTGACCCTTCCTCTGCATCTCCATTGCTCACATTTCCACTCCTCTTCCCAAAGGCAATCACTGTTGACACTTTGGTGTGTATCCTTTAAGACACTACTCTGTTCAGTGTAACCTTGTCCTCACACAGTAGGGTAGGGTGGGATTGGATTGATTTTTGTTTTTAATGTCTTACAAACTTTTCCACATAAATACATATATGTCTTCTAACAGTCACATAATACAAATCTATGAGAATTTCTTTAACCATTACCCAACAATGAACTCATATTGTTTCCAGTTTTTACAGTTGCAGATAGTACTGCAGTGTATATTTTTAAGTAGCGTAGGTTCCTAGAAGTGGAATTTTTAAGTCAAAGGTCATGGTTATTTTTTTAAGTGTATCATGTTAGGTTGCCCTACAGAAATGTATACTCTCATTAGCTACGCATGAAATAGACTGGTTTTCCCCACAGCCTCAAAAACATCATATATTTTCACTTCTTACTGTCGCCAGTCTGAATAAAGTTATTTTAATTTGCATGTTCTGATAACTAGTAAGTGTGAGCAGTTTTTCATTTATTACCTAAAATACATGTGTTAGGCATCTAATGTTTTCACCAAATGAATAGCTAATTGCTACATCATTTACTATCAAATGAACTAACATTTCTCCATCAATTTGAAGTTTGACCTTTGTGCGTGTGTAATATTCTGTTTGTGAAATTTTTTTTTCCATTGATCACTCATCCATTCTGATGCCATATGTTTTTGTGTGTGTGTCGTATGTTTTTGATTACTGTAGTCTTTGTTATATGTGTTGATAGTATTGGCTTCTATTATTAGTGTCTTAAGTTTTTCTTGGCTCTTCTTGAGCATTTTTACTTTTTTAGATAAGCATGGATTTATCAAGGTCTGTTTTAAAAACCCCAACCTTTGGGATTTTTAATTTGCAGCTTAGAAAGACTGATACCTCCACAGCATTGAATCTTCGTCTCCAAAAACGTATGAAATGTCCTTCCACTATTCTGATCTTTTATGTCTTCCAGTAACGTGTCATTTTAAGTGTATAAATCTTCTATATTTTTTTCCATGTTTATTGCTTGATGCTTCACACTTTTTGTTTGATTTTGAATAGGATCTTTTTTGTTGTTACATTTTCTAACAAGTGAATTTTGTGTGTGAAACAGAGCTTTTGAGTTCTTCCTTACATCCAGCCAGAACTCTGATAGTTCTGATAGCTTTTCCGTCATTTCACTTTGATTTTCTAAATAGGGGTCATGACATCTACATGAGTTATTCTCTTTGCTGACATGTATGCCTCCTAGTATTCTTTTCCTGTTGCGTTGGTTAGGACACCAGGAATGTCATGATAATGGCGTTTTTTTCCCTTGCTTTTTATTTTACAATGAAAGGTTAGAAGCGTTTTTTTTGAATGTTATTGCAGTAGAATTAAAATTCAAGATACTGTTTTTCTTTCCTAGAGTTTTTTGTTCATATTTAATAAAATACTAAATTACTTTTGGAATTTCCAATTACTAAACCACATCTGCATTTTGTCTTTAAATCCTGCTTCATCATATTGTATTATCTTAGTTCACTGATGATTTCGCTTGAAGAGTTTACTTTGTTCTGTTTTGTTTATGTTTTTCGTGTATGTGTGCGCCTTGTTTAGTTTTGGTATCAGAGTTAGGCTGTTCTGGCAGAATACTCTGGAAAGTATTTTATTTTTTTCTGTGTCCTAAATAACATTAATCTTTTTATTCCAGTTTTTTTTAATTGTCTTGATAAGTTTATTTTTGAATTTTAATTCCCTGAAAAATACACGTTCACTTAGATGTTGGTTTATTGAAAAAAGTTAGTACATGAGCTCATATTTGCTTTCATTCTCTAACTTTTCATTTTTTAATAATTTCTGTCATAAAAATGTTGGTAAACAAGCACAAAAACTGTCTTGTCTCAGGATCTTTATAAGAAGACCCAGACAGTTCTGGATGAAATTCTACAGGAATGCAAGGAGTAACATGAAATGCCCCCATAACCCTCACCAGTCAGGGTCACAGTCTAACCAGCCCCAGGCCAGACTTCAGCTCAGCCAGTGCTTCCCCACCTTCTGGGAGTTGTCTGCTACCATCATAATGCTGCCATGTCGTGTCAATATGTACTGTTAGCTTTTTTATTAACTTAGCTAATTTTAAAAAGCAAAATTATTTGAAAAAGAAATTCAAACGTTGCCAAAAATGAAAAAAATCACTATCGCTTTTAAATTTGTATGTTAATATTTTAAAAGTGCATCCATTTACTTCCAAAATGGTATGTATACACTCAGAAACAGTGGAATGATGCGTGGCAAAGATGATACAGGGGCTTCCTTGTTGGCTTAGTAGTAAAGAGTCTGTCTACCAGTGCAGGAGACATCGGTTCAATCCCTGGGTCAGGAAGATCCCCTGGAGAAGGAAATGGCAACCCACTGCAGTAATCCTGCCTAGGAAATCACACAGACATAGGAGCCTGGCTGGGTACAGTCTGTGGGGTCACAAAAGAGTAGGACACAACTTAGTGACTAAACATACACAACAGAGTCAAATGGTCCCCAAGGAGCCGGCAAGTGTGACCTGGCCTGTTTGCTGTCTTGAAAGGCTGCCCTCGGGACAGCAGGAGGATACATGTGGTTTTCCAGGTTAACAAGTTGGGACAAGACATTCTAGGAAAGGAATCAGCATTTAGAAGACACAAAGGCAAAGGAATCCCAAGTATGTTTAGGCTTCCATGAATGTCAGACCCCCGGAGGAGCTGCAGAAGCGTGACCTGGTATCCTGGGAGGAGCAAGGGAGCCCCAGCTGCACCCCAGAAACAGTGGGAAGCCTTGCATTATCTACACACTGGGTCCTAACTATCGCAGCTTCCGAGCAACAATCCATGTAAACGGTATCTCAAGAAGCCACAGCAACTAGACCATGACATGAGAACATCTAAATTTCTATTGGCCACAGCACAGGAACTGCCCAAATCCTGTTTTTGTTCAGTGTTTGCTGTTCACATTCACAGACGACCCGAATGCTCTCTGTGGTACCTGGAGGAAGCTTCCACCCACAGTCAAGGGATGTGCACCTGGCCTGGCAGTGAGAGGACCCAGAGGAGAGGCAGAGCCAGGAGGTGTGGGAGGCACAGCCCGCTGGGCCATCAGCTGCTTACTGCATCTTCCCAAGGGCGCTCAGCGTCTAGAGTCCCTGTAGACACAAAACCATCTTTTCTGCAAGAGAGTAGGTCAATCCCCAGCTTTAAATGGAGAAAGTGGAACTTCACTGATGGTGCAGTGCCTGACTCTGTTCCCAATGCAGGGGGCTCAGGTTCAGTCCCTGGTCAAGGAACTAGATTGCACGTGCTGCAACCACGAGTTTGTATGCCATGGCTAAAGATCCCATATGCTGCAACTAACACCCGTCACAGTGAAATAAAATTTTTTTTTTAATGCAGGAGGCACTCAGACTAAACAGGATGCCTAGTGGAAATGCTGAAGAACGTTCGTGGGAATCATCTAAGTCCACACTGTTCAACAGAAAAATAATATGAAGCACAAGTGTAATTGTAAAATTTTCTAGTAGCTACTTTAAAGGTAGGAACAAACAGGTGAAATTAACTTTATTGAAAATACATGAACTTGTAAATGATATTTAAAAAATTAGTAATGGAACATTTTACCTTTTTTCTTACTAGGTTTTCAACATCCAATGTGTGTTTTAAACTTTCAGTACATCTCAATTTGTATCAGCTACAGCCACTTGAGCCTGAATGCTACTGGCTCCCGTTTAAATAGTGCTGATCTAGACTTCTGGAGAACAAAAAAGAACACTTTTTTTTTTCATTTTGAGGCTTTTGGTCCCTTATAATTAAATCTAAAATGCTTAGGAATTTAGATTTCTTTCTTAGGTGATAGGCAGTCATAGGACTTCAAGCTGGAAAGTGAAATGACCGGGTTTACATTTTACAGCACAGGGTGAAACACTAAACATTCTTCCTCCTCCTTCCAACTGGAAATACAGAGATTGGTCTTTCACAGTATTTCAGATAAGCCAGTACTCAGCAAGTCCAAATTACGGTGGTTCTAGTTCAATTGGCCCGACAAGTATATTTAAAATTTTTTAATCCTTTAAATAATTAAGAATTATATAACTGAGATTAAAAATAGTAAATGTATACGCTGGAGATTGCTGTTTTAAAACTGTTTCAGCCGCTTGTTCCTGAGCCTAGACTTCCTGTGGAGCTTGGATGGATCTGCATTCTTCCAGGCCTGACAGCCTCTCCCTGGGAGGTAATGAAGAGCTCAGATTCCAGGAGGGATGAACTTGCGTTCTGGGAAACCCCTTCTAAGGGAAAGCAGAACCACTAACTGTTTTAAGGCATAGGCTTTCTTCATTCAATTTCATTTTCTTCAAATGATTTTCTAGTAAATTTTAAAAAAAGCATCTAGATATTAATTTACATGAGGAAATACAAATAGTATGCAGACAGAAGAAATACATTTATTCTTATTATCATTTATTAAATGTGGCAGGTACTGCAAGACTTTGGAGATGATCACACCAATAAATGCGGCCTTAAGATGACAGTTTATAGCTAGTCAGTTAACAACTTAAAAATAGTAACATCCATGCCAGGCTGTTAGGGTAAAACAGTTCACTCCTTCAGTGGCTATTCATCATTCCTGCCTTCTGTAGAAGCAGTAGAATGGAATCTGAGAAACTGCAATCTGGGTCTTTTAAACCCAGATCCAACAGTCAGTTCCTGAAGTGGAGTCAAGGGTCTAGAGACAGTACTTGAATTAAGACCCCTACCCAAGTCAATCAGTGCTAAGGGCAAGGTGGACTTGAGTGTTTCAGTTTAAACTCTGCCTTGATGCTCCCTAAACTGCCCTGTGAAGTACAGTATCACATGGTTTGGGGTCAATAATCATGCTCCATCACAGAGGATATGATTAGTGGTTGCCAACCTACCAGTCATTCCTAAAGGGTCTGAGTTTCTGCGCTATGATTTGTGCTAATGATTCCTCATCCCTGTTCTCAGAGTGGGCCCCAAGTAGTCAAAGCCAACCAGTATAGTCCCATCTACCCTGTCATAAGGCTTCTCAGGTGGCTCAGGGGTAAAGAATCTGCCTGCCAATGCAGGAGACACAGGTTCAATCCCTGGGTCGGGAAGATCCCCTGGAGGAGGAAATGGCAACCCACTCCAGTATTCTTGCCTGGGAAATCCCATAGACAGAGGAGCCTGTGGGCCACAGTCCACAGGGTCTCAAAGAGTTGGACATGACTTAGAGATTGAACAACCACAACGTTTAACATGGTCTTACCTGCGTCGCTTCCTGGATGCAGGAAGAGCCATTTGCCAGCCCAGCCCTAGATCATCACGGGCAGCCAAGCAGAGAAAACTTGACATCAGCACAAGGTATCCTCTCTGCAGGGACACAGCCCCATGTGGCTGACTCCAACCATGGTAAGACGGAATACTGTGGGGCTCACATGGGTGGAGAGGGCTCTCAGTGCTGTATGTGGACAAACTCATCTAACATACATACCAGCTCTGTGATCTTTGCAAAGAAGACACTTACTGGAAGATGTAATATGCCAGTTTGAATCCTGTTGGAGGGCTTGGGGCCAGGGCCTCCCCTGGCTGTCTGGTTCTTGGCCCTGGTGATTAGGGCAGGTGGCAAGGGCCTGAGCGTCAGAGATGTGAGTGTGGACTCTGGGTTGGTTGGTCTGCACTGAAAAGCCTCTCCTTGGCAAGCTGTTACCTCTAGGAACTGGCTACCCTGGGTGGGCAGACTCTCTAGGGTGAGCAAAGCCTCAGATACCCCAGAATGTAAAAACATGGTTATTACAGAAGGGACAACAGGTCAGCAACTTGGCTTAAACTGATTCAGTCAGTCGCTCATCTGTGTCCAACTCTTTGTGACCGAGGGAAGCACACCAGGCTTCTCTGTCCGTCACCGACTCCTGGAGCTTACTCAAACTTATGTCCATTGCATCAGCAATGCCATCCAACCATCTCATCCTCTGTCTTCCCCTTCTCCTGCCCTCAATCTTTCCCAACATTCTTTTCCATTGAGTCAGTTCTTCACATCAGGTGGCCAAAGTATTGGAGTTTCAGCTTCAGCATTAGTCCTTCCAATGAACACCCAGGACTGGTCTCCTTTAGGATGGACTGGTTGGATCTCCTTGCAGTCCAGGGGACTCTCAAGAGTCCAACACCACAGTCAGAAGCATCAGTTCTTTGGTGCTCAGCTTTCTTTATAGTCCCACTCTCATATCCATACATGACTATTGGGAAAACCATGGCTTTGACTAGACAGACCTTTGTTGGCAAAGTAATGTCTCTGCTTTTTAACATGCTGTCTAGGTTGGTCATAGCTTTTCTTCCAAGGAGCAAGCTTCTTTTAATTTCATGGCTGCAGTCACCATCTGCAGTGATTTTGGAGCCCAAAAAAATAGTCTCTCACTGTTTCCATTCCTCATCTACTTGCCATGAAGTGATGAGACTGGATGCCATGATCTTCATTTTCTGAATGTTGAGTTTTAAGCCAACTTTTTCACCCTCCTCTTAAACTGATTAGAGGAAAAAGTCTTTGTATAATACCTGCAGGGCTTCCCAGGTGGCACTAGCAGTAAAGCCTGCCAATACAGAAGACAGAAGAGACTCAGGTTTGATCCCTGGGTCGGGAAGATCCCCTGGAGAAAGAAATGGCAATCCATCCCACTATTCTTGCCTGGGAAATCCCATGGACAGAAGAGCCTGATGGGCTACAGTCCATGGGATCGCACAGAGTCAGACACAGCTGAAGCAACTTAGCATGCACTCATGCATGGTACCTGCAACTTTTCTATAAGTGTAAGCTTACTTTAAAATTCAGGAATTTCCCTAGCTGCCCTGATAGCTCAGTTGGTAAAGAATCCGCCTGCAATGCAGGAAACCCCGGTTTGATTCCTGGGTTGGGAAGATCCCCTGGAGAAGGGATAGGCTACCCACTCCAGTATTCTTGGGCTTCTCTTGTGGCTTAGCTGTTAAAGAATCCACCTGCAGTATGAGAAACCTGGGTTCGATCCCTGGGTTGGGAAGATCCCCTGGAGAAGGGAAAGTCTACCCATTCCAATATTCTGGCCTAGAGAATTCCATGGACAGTCCATGGGGTCTCAAAGAGTCGGACACCACTGAGCAACTTTCACTTCACTCACTAGCTGCCCAGTGGGTAAGACTTGACCTATCAGTGCTGGGGTTTATGTTCGATCCCTGCTAGGGGAGCTAAGATCCCACATGGCTCATAGCCAAAAAATCATAATCACAACATGGGTGGACCTCGAAACTGTTACACTGAATAAGTCAGACAGAGAAGCAGAAACATTGTGTGATATCCCTTTTATTTGGAATGTAGAAAGTCATGATACAAACAAACTTATTTACAAAACAGGAACAGACCCACAGACTTAGAGAACAAACTTATGGTTGCCGGAGGAAAGGATGGGATAAGGAATAGTTAGGGAGTTTGGGATGGGCATGTACACACTGCTGTATTTAAGATGGATAACCAAGAAGGCCTTACTGCAGAGGGGACTCTGTTCAAGGTTATGTGGCAGCCTGGATGGAGGGAGAGTTTGGAGGAGAATGGATACATGTACAGGTATGGCTGAGCCCCTTCACTGTCCACCTGAAACTATCCCAACATTGTTAATTGACTATATTCCAGTACAAAATTTAAAAGTTTAATAATAATAGTAAAAACAATAAGGTAGGAACAATTCAATAAATGTAATAAATACATTAAAAATGGTCAAAAAAAAACTTTTAAAAAAGAGGATTTACAGGTGTGCCCACTTTCATTGCACTGGACTTCTGAGGGGCAGGGGTGTCTTAATGTTGCATCAACCAAGGCGCCCAGACATTCGGCCTCCAGCATGTGTTGAACCCAAGAGCAAATGTGGTAATGAGCACACAGAAAGGTCTTGCATTTCCCTTTGTGAAGTGACCTTGTCTGATGCTTTGGATGACAGTCTCAGCTGGGGTGCTGCATGACCTCTGGCGTGCTCCACAGCCGGGCTCAAGTTCTGCCTAGTCCACTGTGCTCTCTGTGTGTGACCCAGTGAAGCCTCTCCCTGAACCTCAGCAGATGGTTTGCTCTGTGCTGTGTTCGGGAAATGACACTTTTGGCCACCTGGAAAAGAGACAGTCGTCAGGAGCCGTCTGTGTTAGGGTGTAGCTGCCCACTTCCGGTGCCTCTGGGGTCAGGAGCTTCCCCCAGACTGCCCGCACCATCCAAGATTGACATAAATCTAGTAACCTACAGCATTTTCCCATAAATACATCACTTTCATCAATCTAGAGCTGTCTTTACACCAGGCCCAAACATTTGCATGAAGAGTTCAAACATTTAATCTGTCCTTCAGATTTTTTTTAAGTGAATTAATTAATGAATTAGTCTGGGCTGTGCTGGGTCTTCGCTGTTGCTGCTCAGGCTTTCCTCTACTTGTGGCAAGTAGGGGCTGCTCTCTAGTTGCAGTGCTCAGCTTTCTCACTGCAGTGGTTTCTCTTGTTGCAGAGCACAGGCTCTAGGCACACAGGCTTTAGTAGCTGTGGCTCCCGGGCTCTAGAGCACAGGCTCAGGAGTGCTCAGGGTGCACAGACTTAGTTGCTCTGCAGCATGTGGAGTCCTCCCAGACCAGGGATTGAACCCGTGTCTCCTGCACTAGCAGATGGATTCTTTACCACTGAGTCACTAGGGAAGCCCTATTCTTCAGATTTTTTCTGTATAGAAGAAACAGACCATTTGGACGTCCCAGCTGTTGAGCATCACGTAGACAGGTCTTTTCCATCTTGTTATTTATCTGTCTTTTGTCACTTACCAGGATTCTATCCCCTAAAAGGTGGTGGGGGAGGGGGGGATCTTATTCTACCAGAAGGTCATTGCAAAAGGATTCATCTTTATAGGCACTGTAAGAATGTGAAGTCAATTTTCCTCCTTTCTAGGCACCAAAGGAATGCAATCTAGATGAGATTAGGCCCCGGTGTCTGGCTCTTGGGGTCAGCGCTGCTTTCTCTGAGCTCCGTTGTGCTGGAGAAGCGTCAACCTGTCTGAGGGGACACAACTGGACCGCATGACCTGTGATGCTGACATATGGGTATGGCCAGATGCATGGCCTCTCGGTAGGCTGGAGCTCTTAACTGGTCAGCAGTCAACTGTCTTCCTGGATGCTATACATTTCTTTTAGGAAAGACCTGAGATTGCTGCGGGTTTATGGTGGGGCCAGATATTAGAATCACCACCCCATAGCTTTCTGGAGATCGGCTTTGGTGGCAATGCGGGGCTGTGCACTGGGGACCCAGAGACCACCCCCCACTCCCCACCCAGCTCTACCTTGAAAGAAGCCAGCTTTTCATGAAAATGAGATGTCCTCGAGTTAAAGAGCCAATGTGCCTGCAAGGCAGAAGATCAGGTTGGAGAGTTGCCATGTTCCACACTCAGCTGCAGAGGACTGCAGAGCATTTTTGTGAGTCTTTTTGGATGTCTTAGGACAATAAGGTGGGAATTCTGCTTCGGGAATATTATGGAAGCTTTTAGCTAGGAACTGAAGGGCAGTTCTAGAGTTTTGTTTTTAAGAAGCTTTCACAGTCCCTCCTATCAGATCCTGGAAGTTGAACTCGGCATCCAGAAGGTAATTTTAAAGTTAACCTAAATGCACCACAGTTTCTTTATCCATTCCTCTGTCAATGGACATCTAGGTTGTTTCCATGCCCTAGCTATTGTAAATAGTACTACAATGAACTTGTACTTCCCTGGTGGCTCAGATGGTAAAGAATGCAGGAGACCTGGGTTCAGAAGATCTCCTGGAGAAGGGAATGGCTACCCACTCCAGTATTCTGGCCTGAAGAATTCCACAGACAGGAGCCTTTCAGGCTACAGTCCATGGGGTCACAAAAAAGTGGACACGACCAAGCAACTTTTGCTTTCACTGCAATGAACACCGGGATACATGTGTCTTTTTCAATTACGCTTTTCTCAGGTTATACGCCCAGTGGTGGGATTGTTGGGTCATATTGTAGCTTTATTCCTAATTTTTTAAGGAATCTCCGTACTGTCTTACACAGTGGCTGCATCAGTTTACATTCCCATCAACAGTGCAAGAGGGGTCCCTTTTCTCCACACCCTCTCCAGCATTTATTGTTTGTAGATTTTTTGACGATGGCCATTCTGACCAGCATGAGGTGATATCTCATTGTAGTTTTGATTTGTATTTCTCTAATAATGAGCGATGTTGAGTATCTTTTCATGTGTTTATTAGCCGTCTGTAGGTCTTATTTGAAGAAATGTCTGTTTAGATCTTTTGCCCACTTTTTGATTGGGTTGTTTGTTTTTCTGTTATTGAGTTGCATAAGCTGCTTGTATATTTTGGAAATTAATCCTTTGTCAGTTGTCCTATGGCTGATCCATGTTGATGCATGGCAGAAACCAACACAATATTGCAATTAAACTTCAATTAAAAATAAATTAATTAAGAGGGGGAAAAAAGATAACCTAAATGGCTTCATTCAAATTAGGAACCAAACCCAGCCAGACTGGGGGAGGGGCAACGACCTGGACAGTCTCTGCCTGGAGAAGTGGGAGGAACCAAGTCTCCCCCCATCCCCTTCCCACCCCACCCCCACTCCCACCTTCCCCCCAGCAGGGATGGGGCCTGGCGCTAGGGCATCCGTGTCCCTGAGGGGTCCGGGGCTCTCATTCAGTAGCTGTCAGAGGACGTAATTTTCTTTCCTTTTCTCAGTTAACTGACTTACTGGAGAGCAGGAAAAATCCCTTCCCTATGGCACCCCACTCCAGTACTCTTGCCTGGAAAATCCATGGGCAAAGGAGCCTGGTAGGCTGCAG
This sequence comes from Bos grunniens, assembly GCF_055505025.1. Taxonomy (NCBI): domain Eukaryota; kingdom Metazoa; phylum Chordata; class Mammalia; order Artiodactyla; family Bovidae; genus Bos; species Bos grunniens. The sequence goes on along the minus strand of NC_141178.1, from coordinate 59,282,066 downwards.
TCCATGGGGTCTCGAAGAGTCGGACACAGCTGAGCGACTTCACTTTCACTTTTTACTTTCATGCATTGGAGAAGGAAATGGCAACCCACTCCAGTATTCTTGCCTGGAGAATCCCAGGGACAGAGGAGCCTAATGGGCTGCCGTCTACGGGGTCGCACAGAGTCGGACATGACTGAAGCGACTTAGCAGCAGCAGCGGCAGCAAATAAATTCTTCCTTACTCGGGATGTTCAGTCGCTCGGGTGTCTAACCCAAGCAACTGTTGCCGCTGTGTTTACAGTGTTTTTCAGGAGGGAGAAGAAGGTTTTGCAACCTTCAAGGAAGGCTGGCTGGACCCAGAAGAGCCGGCCTGGGAGCCCTCCGGCCGCCCCATAGAAGGAGCGAGTTAAATCAGGTCTCTGGAGAGGGGCCCAGCTGTTAGCCAGGAGGAAGCCCGGGGAATGGAGAAGTGAGACCGTTTCAGCATCATAGCGTTGAGCACAGCCTCCCTGACCGGGGCGGAAAACCGCAAATGGAAAAAGAAAAAAAATGCTCAGAGAAGTCTTTGAGAACCTATAGTAAGTGCACTGCATCAGCACCACGCCTGGGTTCTCTCACCCGGAATCAAACAATCAAACAAACAAAAGCTTTTCTTTTTAATTGCACAGCCCCCTCTCCTGTCCATTCCAAGGTTCTGAATCTTTCAAGGGGCTGAGCTGAGAAAAGCAAGGCTTGCAGATCCTCCTGGTTTCCAAAGAGGGTGAGTTTGGTGAATGCCGCCTAGCCACGCAGGGGACTGGTACCCCCCTCTCCAGCCCCCAGGCCCCAGTCCATCAGCCTGGGCCCTGGCTGCTGCTGAGGTTCTGTGCCACCCAAGTTGCAAGCCAGCTCTGAGCTCCATGTTCTCATCTGCATCCTGCAGCCAACGGTGGCATTTCTCTCCCAGGCTTTGTGAGGAGAGCATGGTGCGTAGTGCTGAAGAACCCGCTTCCCAATGCAGGAGATGCAAGAGAGGAAATGGCAACCCACGCCAGTATTCCTGCCTGGAGAATCCATGGACAGAGGAGCCTGGTGGGCTACAATCCACAGGGACTCTCACTCAGGCACATGAGATTAGGTCCAAGAAAATCGCTTGGTAAAGCTTTCCTTCCAGCACTAGTTCAATATTCACTTAATTATTGAGTTAAAGAATCACTCACATAGAAATGTCATGTCTCCTCCCTACTAACTTTCCCCTCTCTTTTTTCACTTCTTCTTTTTTCATAGTATCGAGTTACACATTTTGTTATTAGGTGAAGTCAATAAACATCTGATGAGTTAGTTACAAGAACACTGAGCTAAATAGGTTTGGGTTGAAGTGCCCTCAAAACCATCCAGATGGGAAAAAAACACATCAACACATCAGAAGCTTTTCAGTGGTGCTCTTGTCAAATGACTAAAGAGCCTGGAAGAGATGTCTCTCTCCAGTGCATGACTAATTACTGTGAGAATTTGCTAAGACTGTGACAACAACGTACCACAGACTCGGGGGCTTAAACAGCAGAAGTTCTTTTTCTCAGCATTTGGAGCCTGGAGGTCCAAGCTCAGGGCATTGGCAGTTTCTCCTGGCATCTCTCTCCGTGGCTTGTGAGTGGCCATTCTTTCCATGTGTCCCCACGTGATCTTCCCTTGCTGTGTGTGTCCTCCATGTGGTCTTTCCTCAGTGTGTGTCTGCATCCTAGTCTCTGCTCCTAAGCACACTAGTCCTTTAGGATTCAGATCCACTCTCATATAGATAGTAGCCCACCAGGCTCCCCCGTCCCTGGGATTCTCCAGGCAAGAACACTGGAGTGGGTTGCCATTTCCTTTTCCACATCTTACCTTAATCAGCTCTTTAAAGACCCTATCTCTGAATACAGTCACATTCTAAGGTACCAAGGATTGGGACTTCAGCATATGGATTTTGAGAACACAGTTCAGCCTATACATGCGTGCATGCTCAGTCCCTCAGTCGTGTCTGACTCTTCACAGCCCTATTGACGTAGCCCTCCCGGCTCTTCAGTCTGGGATTCTCCAGGTAAGAACACTGAAGTGAGTTGCCATCCCCTCCTCCAGGGGATCTTCCCAACCCAGAGATCAAACCAGCATCTCCTGCAGCTTCTGTATTGCAGGCAGATTCTTTGCTGCTGAGCCACCAGGGAAGCTCTCAACAACAATAATAATGACAATAACTAAATAAACAGCAAAGACTAGGGGTTCAGATGTTGCCAGGGATGAGCCACAAGGGACTTCTTACAAAATCTCAGATGGATCCCAACACACAAATCTTTCTTTGGTTCTTTTGATGATGAACTGCCTGAAAAATGTATGCTATTTAAATTGTTTGTTATCTTCCAGCTAAATAAGTTCAATAATTCCTGGTTTGTTTTTCTGTCTATGGAATATTGTATCAAATATTCACATCAAGTTTAAAAGTTCAAATAATCATTGGAATGAATGACTACTTGTGAAAAACAGTAAATAAATAAATTTATGGCAATTTAATTATTTTTATCTTGCCCCTCTCTCCCTTCCTTATTCCTTTGGAATGGAGAGGGTCCATGCTGTGGAGACTGTTGAAGGTCAGGGGGCCATGGTATCAGGGAGGTAGACAGTGATGCTGGGAGGCAGGAGACGTGGATGGAGACATAAAGCCTCTTTATAGTGGAGGTGGGCCTTGAACTGGGGCCCTGAGTGGATCCATAGGTCAATAGTTCCAGGTCTGCCCTGTTTGGCCACAAGCCCCTTCTCTACTGAGCTTCACGTGGTGTGTCTACACTAGTTCTCAGAGTTCTTGAAGCATTTCTCTACGTGCATGTACCACAATTAGCTAGAGGGGTAGAATGGGGTGGGGGGTGGAAGGGAGGTTCAGGAGAGGGGACATATGCATAATGATGGCTGATTCATGTTGTTGTATGGCAGAAACCAACACAACATTGTAAAACAATTATCCTCCAATTTAACACTAAAATAAAAACAATTCAGTTTTTGGATATCTAGGCTGTTTTCAATCTTTACTCAAAAGAGCATTGCAGTGAACATTTACACTGGGAGTTGTATTTTGCCTTTAAATTCCTTCTCACCTGAATTCTGACTTTTTTAGTGTTACACTCTCTGAACCTGGGATAGCATTCCTGACTTGCTTCTGCTGCTCAGTCATCAGAATTGGGTGGCTCTTACACTCTCTCATTCTCTCCCAAGACACACAGACACATACACACACAGACACACACTGTAATGACACGTTTCCTCCTCGGGGCACCCAAGATAAAGAGGGAGCAGCCAAAGTGCAGACTGATGCATGCATAGATCTTGGAGCCATTCAGGAAGCATCCAGTCTTGGGAAGTAAAGCCTTTGAGATCCTGTTGTGTTGTTGTTGTTGTTCAGTCGCTGTCATGTCCAGCTCTTTCTGACCCATAATGTACAACGCACCGTGCTCCTGTGTCCTTTACTATCTGCCAGAGCTTGCTCAGACTCATGTCCATTGAGTCTGTGACCTATCTAACCATCTCGTCCTCTGTCACCCCCTTCTCCTTTTACCTCCAGTCTTTCTCAGCATCAGGGTCTTTTCTAATGAGTCAGCTCTTCGCATCAGGTGGCCAAAATATTGGAGCTTCAGCATCAGTCCTTCCAGTAAATATTTAGGGTTGATTTCCTTTAGGACTCGCCAGTTTAATCTCCTTACAGGCCAAGGGACTCTCAAGAGTCTTCTCCAGCACCACAATTCAAAAGCATCAGTTCTTGGGCACTCAGCCCTCTTTATGGTCCAGCTCTCACATCTGTACATGTCTACTGGAAAAACCAGAGCTTTGACTATCCGGACCTTTGTTGAGATTCTAGGAGGGGTTTAATGCTGTTAGCTTAATCTCACCTGATTTGCCACCAAAGTAAAATGGAGAATTGTGGGGATTATTTCAACAACTCCTGCTACAATCTTGAATAACTTAGCTATAGACTTTAATTTCATTTTTCTAGTATTCTTTTCAGCTTAAGGCTTACCCTAGAGCAATTGTTTCTTCCCTTTTTGAATAAATATTTCAGAGACAATCACAGGCTAGGGAGTGCCCATTTGGTGCTTGGTTTACAGAATAAAGGTTATTTTCGTCATGGTTTTCCCCTTTGTTTGGATCAGTTCCTAAATATTTACAGATTAAATTCTGACCTGTGGCACTACTGGATGGTCAGAATTTGTCATATCAAAACAAAAGGATGTCTTGTTTTATTTATTTATGTTTGTTCAACTGAGTAGAAGGGGAACCTCCCCACCAACAGTGACACTCTGCCCTTCCAAACAGGAAAGCAGTCAGAGGCCGTGTGTCAGTGCGTGATGTTCCAATAAAACTTTATTTATAGACACAAGAATTTGAATTTCATTTTCATGTGTTATAAAATAACATTCTTTTTTTTTAAAACTGTGTTAGTTGCTCAGTTAGTCGCTCAGTCGTGTACGACTCTTTGCCACCCCATGGACTACAGCCCACCAGGCTCCTCCATCCATGGAATTCTCCAGGCAAGAATACTGGAGTCAGTTGCCATTTCCTTCTCCATTTTAAAAACTATTTACAAATAAAAAAATATAAACAACTGTAGATATACATTGTACGTTTTTTTAAAACTCCCACAACAACAGCAACAAACCATTTACAAATGTGAAAACCATGCTTATCTGACAGGCCTTCCAAAAAAGGTGTTGAGTCAGACTTGGCCCCTTGGGGTGTAGCTTGCTGACCTGCAACCTAGAATTACTGAGAAATGTCCAATGGTCACCATGCCTTCTGGTTAATTCCAGGAAACTGAAGGCTATTTGGCTTCAGTAAGATAAGGGTAAGATAAGGTATACAGGCAGGGAGTGGAGCTTTCTCACGTTAAGTATTTCTTGAGACTGACTCTGGCTGTCATGGATCTAGAATTGCCGGATTCCCCTCACCCCACCCCAGACTGAGTCCCTCCCATCCCCCCACCCCACTGAACAGGCTACTTACTGCAGGATGGTTTTCACCAATGGCCACAACATGTTTTGAATGAAAAAACACCTGCTTACTATGCGAAGCAGACTCAAAGGCAGAAAGCATAGCAAATGAAGTCTTTCCACCCAAGGAGGCTTTTCCGGTAGTGAAACTAAAGAAGCAGCAGCACGTACTGATGAATCTGTGTTCACATTTGTACTTGAGGGAGTGACATGGTGAGCATACCCGGGCGCTGTCCACTGCAAGCGCTGCCCAGGAGAACCTGCTCCATGGATGTCTCAGGAGTGCCCCCGAACTACCTTGAATGTCGAAGTCTAGGATGGTACCTCCTTATTAAGAGAGCCATTTAGGAAGAAGCAGAAATAATAGCCTGAACTTAGTGCTTTCACAGCACTCCGGCATCCTTAGCAGCATTCTCATGCTAGTTCTCATGTTTTAAGGCAAAGCAGTGTCTGGGACAGTGTTGGCTGCTCTCAGTTCTACAGCAACCCTCCATGCTTTCACATCCATCTTACAGTCAAAGTAAAGGAGGTTCAGCAAAATCATGTGCTATCAACACAGGTGTGATTCTAAGACCTTACATATTAAGGACGATGCCCCACAGTCCTCCTCCCAATTGTTTTGTGAAGCCAAAATTATTTCCACTTTAATGAGCAGAGTCAGAGACACTGAATGACTTGCCCAAACCTCATCAAATTACCACCTTATGACTTCAAGCCCAATATGGCCATTTCTACTAATATATGGTTAAAACAAAGTGATCAGGAAGATGAGGATTTTAGGTTTAGAAACAAGAAGACAAAAACTCTAATATTTATGCTTATAACTTTACTCATTTACAGAAAGCAGAAAAATCAGAAAATTCTTAAGACACAAAAACAAAGTAATAAAAGTAAGAAGTTTTTCATTAACAACCTGACAGCCCATCTTTTTTTAAAAAAATCGATACAATTGACATTGAACATTGTATTGTATCAGTTTCAGGTGTACACTGTGATGGCCTGATAAACGTATATATCATGAAACGAGTAACACACAAAGTCACATCACCTCACAGAAATACAAATTTTTTTCCCTTCAAGATCTTCTCTCTCTTAGCAACTTTCAAACAGGATTATGTCTGTGGTCGCCATGCAGTACATGACCTCCCCAAGATTTATTTAGCTCATAATTGGAAGTCTGTACTTTTTGACTGTCTTCATCCATTTCACCTGGGCTTCTCTGGTAGCTCAGTGGTAAAGAACCTGCCTGCTAATGCAGGAGATGCACATTTCAACCCTGGGTCCGGAAGAGCCCCTGGAGAAGGAAATGGCAACCCACTCCAGTATTCTTGCCTGGAAAATCCCATAGACAGAGGAGCCTAGTGGGCTATAGTTCATGGGGTTGCAAAGAGTCAAATATGGCTGAGCACACAAAGACACCCATTTCACCTACCTTCACTTATTTTTCAATTGCATTGTTTTTGTTTTCTATTGAGTTGTATGAGTTCTTCACATATTTGCATGAAAGTGAAAAGTGAAAGTCACTCAGTTGTGTCCGATTCTTTGCAACCCCATGGACTATATACAGTCCATGGAATTCTCCAGGCCAGAATACTGGAGTGGGTAGCCTTTCCCTTCTCCAGAGGATCTTCCCAACCCAGGGATCAAACCCAGGTCTCCCGCATTGCAGGTGGATTCTTTTACCTTCTGAGCCACAGGGGAATGCACACACACAAGAATGTGGCTGCACAGTTTTCTCAACACCATTTATTGGTGAGACAGTTCTTTTCCACTGTGCATTCTTGGCTCCTTTCTCATAAATCAGTTGACCACATATTTGCTTCCCTTGTGGCTCAGCTAGAAAATAACCCACTTGCAATTTGGGAGACCTGGATTTCATCCCTGAATTGGGAAGATCCCCTGGAGAAGGGAAAGGCTACCCACTCCAGTATTCTGGCCTGGAGAATTCCATGGACTGTATAGTCCTTGGGGTCACAAAGAGTCGGACACGACTGAGTGACTTTCACTTTCACTTGTGCTTAGTTTCTCAGTCGTGTCTGACTCTTTGCAACCCATGGAGCCCGCCAGGCTCCTCTATCCATGAGGATTCTCCAGGCAAGAATACTGGAGTGGGTTGCCATGTCCTCCTCCAGGGGATCTTCCCAACTAAGGGATCAAACCCAGGTCTCCTGCATTGCAGGAAGATTCTTAACTGTCTGAGCCACCAGGGAAAAATCCGTTGACCACATATGTGTGGGTTTATTTCTGGGCTCTTACTCTATTCCATGATCTGTGTGTATGTGTAGGCCAGTACCATACTGTTTTCATTACTAAAGCTCTGTAAACTGTTTGAAATCAGAAAGCGTGATACCTCTAGCTTTGCTTTTCTTTCTTAAGAAAGAAATCCTTTTGGCTGTTTGGGGTCTTTTGTGGTTCCATAAAGTTAAGGATTATTTGTTCTATTTCTGTGAAAAATGGCACTGGAATTTTATTAAGGATTGCACTGAATCTTTAGATTTCGTTGTTTAGCATGGACATTTTAACAATATTATGTCTTCCAATCCGTGATCACAGAATATCCTTCCATATGTTTGTTTGTCCTTCAGTTTCTTTCATCAGTGTCTTATAGTTTTCAATATACAGGTTTTTCACTTCCTTGGTTAAATTTATTTCTAGGCATTTTAGTCTTTTTTGATGCAATTGTAAATGGGATTGTTTTTTTTATTTCTCTTTCTGATAGTTGTTATTCATGTATAGAGATGCAACAGATATTTGTGTATTGATTTTGTATATTTTAACTTTACTGAATTCATTTTTCAGTTCTAACACTTTTTTTGGTGGAGTCTTCAGGGTTTTCTATATATAATACCATGACATCTGCAAATAGAGACAGTTTCACTTCTTCCTTCCTGATTTGGATGTCTTTTATTTCTTCTTCTTGCCTACTGGCTCTGGCAAGGACTTCCAGTACTCTGTTGAATAAAAGTGTGGGACAGTGGGCATCCTTGCCTTGTTCTTGATCTTAGAGGAAAGGTCTTCAGGTTTTCATTGTTGAGAACTGTGTTACACGAGTGGAGAGCAGAGTAAGAGAATATTGGTAGATACACACACTGCAGACACACAGGCACACACATTACATTCGTATTTATTTCTCTGTCCATATCTCCTTAACATGGGATTCTGTCTTTGCAGAAGGAGACCACAGGGCAATGCTGACCCTAGGTTTAGGATCCTGGTTCTTTCCTGACTTTTGTTTGTTGGCTTCCCAGTTGGCGCTAGTGGTAAAGAACGCCCCTGCCAAGGCAGGAGATACGGATTTGATCCCTGAGTCGGGAAGATCCCCTGGAGAAGGAAATGGCAACCCACTCCAGTATTCTTGCCTGGAAAATCCCATGGACAGAGGATCCTGGAGGGCTATAGTCTATGGGGCCAGAGTCAGATACAACTTAGTGACTGAACGCATTTCTTGGTTGGTGTTTGAGCCTGCTGGGATGACCACAACAAAATACTCCAGGTGGGTGACTTAAACAACAGAATTTATTTTCTCACAGTTGTGGAGGCTAGAACAGAATGTCTACCAGGTGGCTTCTCCTGAGACCTCTCCTCTGCCTATGTCCTCACATGGTCTTCCCTGGTTCTATGTGTTGTGTTCTAAACTCCTTTTCTTATAAGGATACCAGTCATATCAGATTGGGCCTACTTGTAGGACCTTATTTTAATTTAAATACCTCTAAGGCCATGTCTTCATATACAGCTCCATTCTAAAGTACTATGGGTTGGGATTTAATATATGAATGGGGGTGAGGGCAGAATACAATTTTTTTGTTGTTGTTTAGTTGCTAAGTCAAGTCCAATTCTTTGTGACCCCATGGACTGTAACCTGTCAGGCTCCTCTGTCCACGGGATTTCCCAGGCAAGAGTACTGGAGTGGGTTGTCATTTCCTTCTCTACGGGATCTTCCTGACCCAGGGATCTAGCCAGCATCTCCTGCATTGGCAGGCAGATTCTTTATTGCTGAGCCACCATGGAAACCCAGAATACAATTTATCCCATAACAATTAATTTATCAGAAAAATGAGCATGCAGTTTGGCAGAGGTCTGTATGTCCTAAATCAAGAGAAGTCAGGCTTTAACCAAACAAGCAGTAAAAAAGATTTTAAGAAATAAACAAGATCATAATTTCCTTTTTTGGTGGGAAAGCCATTCTCAGGCGTCCTCCAGGGCTGTTTTCTCTATATTATTTGGAATATGGTTATATTCAATTTAGAATTTTAATTTTACTTTTAATGTCCTGAAAAACACCCTTTTAGAATTTGATGATTATTAAAAATTCATTATTTAAGATGGACCCTCAAACTAAACATAAACAATTTATGAAATTTCTATTCCTCAAAAACTTCATTCTTTGTTTCACAGCATTGTCAATTCTCTGTTTAAGCAGAAGCTTCCCTGTCTCTGTTAACATCTAAGCTAGATTGGAACAGACAAATTTCTTCATTTATTTCCACCTCATTTTTTTTTTTTATAAATTTAGTATTCATTGGACCGAAACTTGCCACCAACCTCAAAATCAACCTAAAGTTATTTTTAGAGGGAAAAAAAGTGATTTCATCTTGTAAAGAATTGAAAACTCAGTTTTATGGTTAACCAGAGACAGTGTTCTTTTTCTTCTTGGTCTCTTTTCTCCTTCATGTGGCACAATCTTTGAAAAAGACCAGAGGATATTCCCTCCCACTTTGGTTGCAGTGTTCTAACAAGGCAGCTTCTGGGTAGAGAATGTTCTCCAAGGTAGCTGAGCAGGCTGGGCTCCATCACCTTCCAGCTGGGTCGTTTGGAGCAGGACTGTTGAGCCGGCTGAGATTCCGTTTCCTCTACTGTAAAGTGGGGAAAGCTGCCAGCATTGAGGCTCGCAACACGTGGCGGATGCTCAACAATAACTTAGTGCTGCATAAATGGAGAATTAAAAGGAGATAAACTGAGCAAATACTTCAGCACATCTCCGGAAGGATGCAAAAACTTCTGCGAAGGTATTTATGAGCTCAGGAGAGGCGTCAAGAAAAAGGCAGTAGGAAAAGAGGCAAGGTTTATTCTTCCTATTTATAGATAGTTAGGAGGAAGGATCAACTGATTGGTAGAAGAGCCTAAATTAAAAATGAGAGGAACTGCAGCCCATTTCTTGTGGGCGACCAGCCCACAGCTTTGTATCAATAGATCAGCATGGCAGATTACACAAGCCATCATCCTTTCCTCACATCGCATGTTGCTCTTTGGATGTGCATCCAGTCTTCAAATCCAGCTCTTCTTTTTGGGGACACGTTAGCAATCCCCTCTAAATCTCGTGCAGGAGTCGCCCTTCCCCTGCCTTTGCAGTAAGAAGCAGTCTGGGAGTGGGGGTGCCCCGTATTCCTCCCAGGGCATCTCCCCTTCCCTCCTCCATCTGAGCTGTGCTGGAGGGTTCACGGCTCGCAGGCTAGAGATGCTCAGACTTTGATGCTGCATTGGATGCCACAGAGTTTGAAATGCTGAAAACACAATCGTTCCTCTTTCTCTACCGAAACCAAGTCTTCTTTGCATTTCCCTGAATTTCCTTGTTTCTCTTCTTCTCTTTCTCCGTTAACAGTATCTACTGAGAATTTCCCAGGAGCCAGGCCCTGCCAAGTCCCTTACAAGCTGTGTCTCATTTGAGCCTCACACCAGTCCCATGAAGCCTTGTTCTTTCCATTTTAAAACTCAGACTCTGAGGCTCCTCCCCAACTCTGAGGAGTTCAGTAATGTCCGCAGGCTTTGGGTTCTGGCTAAGGGAGCACCCAGCAGACAATCCCCTGACATGTGACCTCTCAGATGCTGCGGTCAGGGTCACCCTTCCTTCACCCTGCACCCCTGCCCTCCAATGCCAGCCCCTCGGTCCACAGGAATTCCCTAGAGTAGCTTCACCTTGTTCCTCCCCACCCCTCCTAACAGCAGCAGTGACTCCTTATCCATTAAATGAAGTCACAGTTCTCCTGGCCTCGGTATTCAAGCTGCATGCTCCAGCCTCAACCCCCCTGTCCTTTATTATCTAAACTTCCCACAACCCTTCTCCATGGCTGACCCATTTTTCAAAACCTCTTCCCCAGATATTACACTTCCTACACACACACACACATCCCTACACTTAGGATGTGTGTCTACATGTACACAAACATATAGACACGCATATAACACACCCCACACATCCCTGCATACCCATGCTCCTCCATAAAAGCACACACTGACACATAGCCCCCTGAGCACAAACACTCATCCCCACACACAAATTTCTTTACATATGCTCACCTTTCACACATACGTCTGTATATATACAAATCCATACACACACACCCCTACACATGTATAAATACCATTTCTCTACACATGTCCCTAAATACATACTCTACATACACACACACACACACACATACACACACACACAGTCTGCATTATCATACACACACTGCACACAGGCACAACCAGGCCGGTATCTGAACATAAATGAAAAAATTAGGGCATTTTATCATTTCGCAATTCCAATGAGGGGACTGAGGGAAATTTTCTTTTCTTGTTAATTTTTTTTAATGAAGTATAGATGATTTACAATGTTGTATTAAGTTCTGTTGTACAGCTAAGTGATTCAGACATGTATATACATTCTTTTTTACATTCTTTTCTACATTCTTTTCCATTATGGTTTATCCATAATGGATAGTGAATATAGTTGCATGTGCTCTACAGTAGGACCTTGTTAGTTTTGTTTTGTTTTTTAAAATAATGTGATTTGGCAATAACTGCACACCAAAGAGAAAGGTCTGGGCTTCCCAGGTGGCTTGGTAGTAAAGAACATGCCTGCCAATGCACAAGACACAGGAGACACAGTCTCTGGGTCGGGAAGATCCCCTGGAGGAGGGCGTGGCAACCCACTCCAGCATTCTTGCCTGGGAAATCCCATGGACAGAAGAGCCTGGCGGGCTACAGTCTGTGGGGTCTGTAGACATGTAGACATGTAGACATGACTGAGCAACTGAGCACAGCAGCCGCAGGAGAAAGGTCAGTTAAGGTAACGTAATCAAGCAGTCTTCAGGAAAGACCTCCATCTTCTCCTAACTTGCTGAAGGTTATTAATAATCCTTCTTCCTCCTGACCTTTGGCTTGGTTGTGACTTTAGGCTCCACATCCACCAAGAGGCGAGCCCAGTTTTTCAGGTAGCACTTTCCATAGTATCTCTCCTTCTAACAATCTCTATAATTGACTTAGTTTTTTACTCTTCACCTGTCCCCATTGTAATACCAGTCCCAGAATGCAGAGCTCTTTATTGTATGTGTTCACCAGTCTTCCCAGTGCCAAATACAATGCTGGTCCCATAACTGCCACTTGGTAAATATTGGTTGGATACACAAATAAAAGCTTTTCTTCCTGGAAAGAAGGAATTCTACAACATTTCTTATGGAGACATCTCTGTGCAGAGGAGACATTTTCGACAACCTGAATTAGATCGTGTGAATGACTGCAAATTTTAAAAAAGGAGGGAAAAGACACCTTTATGTTTCTTCATATTGCGTGTTATAGCTTTTCTTTCTAAACAATTATGAAACTGAAAGCAGGGAATTCATTTTGCTTCATCATAATGGAAGCGTTGCCATCCCATTTTAATGGGAAGCTGTTATTATCATCATTATTATTAGGTTACTGGTGGGGTTTTGCAGTACATCACTTTTTGTTGTTGTTGTTATTTTTTTTTAATTTTCCTTTTGCAATACATCACTTTTGTATGGTTCAAGGGGTAAAAAAAGTCTTTTCAGTTCAGCTGCCGTAGCTTTGCAAAACATTGGTAAAACATAGAGATTCAATCAAGAGATATCTTAGTATCAACAATTTAAGAAGAAGGAAGTACCAGAGCTTTCAAGAGTTTAGAGAGAAGGCTCAACTTGACACTGATGTCCTTTCTGAGCTATCATCATCTCCATGTCTACAGTTAAAGTTCTTTCACTTTGAAAAGAATGACAGCAGATACCTTCACATAAGGACTCACTTCTCTTGTCATCCTCGGATCTAACTGTTTCACATTTACGAGGAGTAAAGTACCACGTACAATAAAACCATTTCCGATATGTCAAGTTTTATAGTGACTCATGGGTCTGTCTAACCAGATAAATGTAACAGGACATCCTGTAGTTGCTGAGCAGTTTTTCCAATGCTTCTAAGTTTTAATTCTTTCCCTCTCCCTTCTCTCTCTCATTCTGTCTCGATTCTCATGAGATGCAAAGGCAACCATATTTTAACCCAGTGTATGTTAGCCGCTCAGTCATGTCCGACTCCACAACCCCATGGACTGTAGCCCACCAAGCTCCTCTGTCTATGGAATTCTTCAGGCAAGAATACAGAGTGGATAGCCATTCCCATTTCCATAGGATCTTCCTGACCCAGGCATCAAACGTGCATCTCCTGTATTACAGGCAGACTCTTTACCATCTGAGCCACCAGGGGAGTCCCTTTAACCCAATACTGAAACATAATTGTAGTCACAATTGCATGCAAAAAAACAGAAAATGTTACAGATACTATTGGATGAGGACAGATCTGATCACATCCCCCCTGCAAAATGCATTTTCATTGGGGCACAAATCGCTTTTCTGTTGATTTTTATTCCATCATGCTCTCCTCTCCCCTCACTCCCACTCTTGTCAGGTGCTTGGTCTTGGCTGTTATTTTTCTCTTTTACTGGGACATAAGGAACATCTCTGAAAGGCTGAAGAATGTATAATTTTGTTTTGGTGACACACTGCCTTCTACAGAGTTCCCAAACCTACTTTGAAATGACTTTGTATTTCTTCCAGTGGAACAGAGAGAGAATGGCCCAATCAAGTAGGCAGCAGCAGAGTGGGTCACCAGTTAAAATAGTCGAGGATTCATGAGAAGAGGACAAAAATCACCTAATATGTAGAAAAAGGATGAACAATGAAGACGTTAATCCAATTATTATTTAGGTTTTACCTGAAGAACAAAACATGTGGTTTCTTCAACTAATAACAATGACCCTTAGTAAACATTAACAAATTAAGATGTATTTAGTTTTTCACAAATGTCCTTCAATTTATTAAGCATTGTATTTCACCAAGAAATTATAGTTCAATTCAAGTTATAACAGAACTCAAGTTACAGTCCACAGGGTAAGCATGTAATGAGTCGAACTTGATCCAACATTTAATTGTTGGTAGGAATATATTTACACTAAGGTGTTACATGGCTTCAATAATTATTCTGTCCTGCCCTTTACTAGCTATGTGACATTGGGCAAGTTACTTAGCATCTCTGAGCCTTGCTTTCCTCACCTGTGACCTAGGGATTAACAGTCCCAATGGCAAATCACTGTTGTTGTGCTTAGCACAGAATGGAAATGAAGGGAGTGTGAGGTGGCAGAAGGACCCTAAGTGCTGAATTTGAAAAGCCCAGGTTCCGTCCTGGAAACATTGATTTTTACAGTAGTCTAGTGAAGTTCTGGCACTAGTCAGTTCTGGCAACCTACACCAGTATGCTTGCCTAGAGAATCCCATGGACAGAGGAGCCTGGCAGGCTACAGTCCATGGGGTCGCAAGTGTCAGACACGACTTAGCAACTGAACCACCCCCACCACCAGTGTTAGACATGAGTTTCTCTTTTCTCCCCCGCCATCTACTTGTACTGAGATGAAACAAACATCAGCCTGTGAAGCCCCCGGGCCCTCCTGGCTCTCTGATCCTTTTCTGTGACATTAAAGTGAAAAATAGCAGCAAAACTACAGATTTTTATTGGGGAAAGGAAATAGGTGGTGTCATTACCATATATAGATGATTCAACCTGTAAGTGTTTCCCAAAATAATAATTTTATAAGTATGATGCATGTATTAAAAATAGTTGATATCCAAGAGATTTTATGTGGAAAATATTAGGCACATATAGAAGGGGTTCGATAACACAATAGCTGTCATTTCCATTTTATCATTAATCCTACAGCTGTTGTATTAACCAACTCAGCATCATTTATGCTGGCTGGACCACTGTTTCTTGATCAGAGCATTGTAAGGCATGCAAGATGGATAAATTGATGGAAAAGCTGGAAACAGAACCCAATTTCAGAAAATGCATTGCATCTTTGAATTCTCCTACTTCTCAACAGAGGGTCTCTGCCATGGCCATTTTGGACTTAAAACTTGCTGTTTGACCAGACCAGCTGAGGGGTGGGGGAAGAGGGTGACACTATTTCTTACTCCTGTTTCAAGTTTATGTCACATGTGTGTCATAATACAGCCCTACAGACACATACACATACATATGCACAATTACAGCTTCTTTGGGCTTCCCTGGTGGTGCAGTGGTAAAGAATCCACCTGCCAGTGCAGGAGATTCAGGTTCAGTCTCTGGGTCGGGAAGATTCCCTGGAGGAGGAAATGACAACCCACTCCAGTATTCTTGCCTGGAAAATCCCATGGACAGAGGAGCCTGGCGGGCTACATGGGGTCACAAAAGAGTGACATGATTTAGCAACTAAACAATAACTATGGCCTCTTTAACTTCATTTCATGATTTGTCTTAAAATTGACATTTTTTTCTCAATCTGTCTGTAGTGTAATGTGTTTGATACAGCTTAATTAGTTCTCAGTCATTTCCTGAGCCTTTTTTTTTTTTTTTTGGAGCATGTTTAGGTTGCAACCCAGGTGCTGCCAAAGAAATAAATCAAAATGAACAATGACCTCTCACGACCATTTTCACTCTACCAGACTGTGGTGTGTACATCAGCAATAGTCTAAACCGTCAGGTTCAGATAGCAAAAGGTCTGTAGTAAAGGCACCGTAGATTTAGTGTTGGTTTTTCTAGTCATTGCAAGGTTTTCTTTCTTCCCGTTTCACAGAAGCATCTATTTGTGTTGGTTTATAAACCTTCACGATACCTGGTGAGATTTAAAGTTTTTAATACAGACAATCTTCTTACCACTTCTTTTGTATGTAGATGCCCCTGAAATTATTTTCCTTGTTGAAACAAAAAGCTGCTTCTGATTGGTCTAAGTAAAAATACTGCTTTATTCTGCTCAATTAACTGCTCCAGGGCATAATGAATCATTTTCTTGGGTAAAATGCTCTGAACTGGCAATGAAAGTCCTTACAGAAAGTCTTGCCGTCAGAAGCACAGACTCTGACACCTGGAGGTTACAGTAGATGCCAGGCAGACCAAACCCTAAGTTTAAAGATGAGGAGACCCACGTGTCATAGCTCATAATCGGTGGAGCTGAGGCCAGAACCGAGCTCCTACCATTTCTAGATAATGTTCTTTCTACCAAAGAAAGGTTATTTTTCATTGCCAGATGACATCGCAGAG
The DNA here is from genome assembly GCF_055505025.1 of Bos grunniens. NCBI lineage: Eukaryota > Metazoa > Chordata > Mammalia > Artiodactyla > Bovidae > Bos > Bos grunniens. The sequence goes on along the minus strand of NC_141178.1, from coordinate 59,265,757 downwards.
AGCTTAGTCTTTTTGATGCATAAAAGCATAACATTTTTGATTTATAAAATTAATTTTTAAAAAATTTTATTGAAGTATAGTTGATTTGTAATGCTGTGTTAATTTCTGCTGTATAGCCTAGTGATCCCTATATACATTCTTTTTCATACTCTTTTCCATTATGATTTATCACAGGATATTGTGATATAAAATTAACTTTCAAGGACTTTCCTGGTGGTCCAGTCACTAAAACTCCGTGCTCCTAATGCTGGGGGCACAGGTTTGATCCCCGGTCAGGGAACTAGACGCCACATGCTGCCATTAAAAGATCCTATTTGCCACAAGTAAGACCTGATACAGCCAAATAGATAAATAAATATTTGAAAAAATTAAAATTAATTTTTGATACACTGAAAAATCCATTCATCTAACAAACATGCACTGAGCATCTTCACATGCCTGGTGCTGTGCTAGTGAAGGTGATCAGGACACCATCTTCAACGTAAAATCCCTCAGGACCCTCCTGGCCCTTCTGGGGATGTGGCCACGTGCCGTGTGCATCTGTAGGATGATGGGGGTCTTCAATGAAGGATGGTATGGGCACAAGTGGGATAAGGCCTAGTTCTGGCTCAGAAGCCCTGAGTGTACTTCAGCTCCCCTCTCGCTAGTCCCGTGACCATGAGCAAGTCTCTTCCTTTCTCCACGTCACCTTTTCCTCATTTGTAGCAGGAGGGGCTCATCGACCATGAGACAGGATGAACAGCAAACATGTGGCCAACATGCCTGTGAGTATTACACACATGGAGCATGTAAGTGAGCTCCCGGCTCCTGGAATAGACTGCTGCTGCTGCTGCTGCTAAGTCACTTCAGTCACGTCCAACTCTGTGCGACCCCATAGACGGCAGCCCACCAGGCTCCTCTGTCTTCAGGCAAGAATACTGGAGTGGGTTGCCATTTCCTTCAACGCGTGCATGCATGCTAAGTCGCTTCAGTCGTGTCCGACTCTATGTGACCCTATGGACAGCAGCCCACCAGGCTCCTCTGTCCACAGGATTCACTAGGCAAGAATACTGGAGTGGGTTGCCGTTTCCTTCTCCAGGAACAGACTGGGGACTTATGAACTATGTTCCTTGCTTAGGGCTGTGGTAACAGAGGACCACAAACTGCTGGCTTAAACAACAGAACTTGACTCAAAGTTGTGAAGGCCAGACATCCAAGATCAGGGAGTTGACAGGGCTGGGTTGTTCTAAAAGGCCGTGAGGAAAAATGCTCTGCCTGCCTCTCTCCCAGCTTCTAATAGTTTCCTAGCAACATCGGGCCATTCCTTGGCTGGTAGATGCGTCACTCCGACCTGTGCCTTTATCTTTATAGGCCTTTACCTGAGTGCAGGCAGGTCCTCCTGAGTCCAGATTTTCCTCCTTCATAGCAACAGTCATGTGGAATTGCAGTCCACCCTAACGACCTCTCTTGACTTGATTATCTGCAAAGGCTTCATTTTCAAATAAGACTGCATTTGCAGGTACTAGAGATCAGGACTTCAGTATCTTTTTACTATTATTATTGGCTGCACTGGGTCTTTGTTGTTGCATGCAGACTTACTCTAGTCGAGGGGAGAGGAAGCTACTCTCTGGTTTGTTTGTGGTGGGTGGACACTCATTGTGGCAGCTTCTGTTGTGGAGCACAGGCTCTAGGACACGAGCTCAGTAGTTGTGAGGGGCTACTAAGGCACACAGGCTTAGTTGCCCCTCAGCACGTGGAATCTTCCTGGACCAGGGATTGAACCCGTGTCCCCTGCATTGGCAGGCGGACTCTTAATCACTGGACAACCAAGGAAATCCGGGACATCAGTATCTTTGGGGGAAAGAATTCAACCCATAAGGACTACTGGTGGGTCTGCTCAATGAACCAAGACTGAATGTCACCTCTCTAGGCTCCCGCAATGTGGTGGCAGCCTCTTTGCACACTCACGCTTCATTTGGCACTCACTGAGTCCCTGCAGCTCCTGTGCACTGAGCTTGGAGCTTAGAATAACATCAACCAAAAAAAAAAAAAACCCAGAGAGAGACACAACCTGGATCCCCCTTCAGTCCACCTTCTGATATAGATAAATAACAGCATTAGAATAAAGGTGGAAAGTGACAAGTGTCAACGAGAGCTAGAGGTAACTTTCTGCAGGATTTCAAAGGAGAAAGAGAGGCAGTGAATCTAAAGAAGACTTCCTGGAGGAGGTGGCACTTGAACAGGCCATTGAAGGACGGGTAGGAGCTGGCCATGGGAAGATGGAGGGAAAGGGAAAGTGTGAACACAAAGACATAAGGGTATATGTTGGTGCAGCCTACACCACACAGGAACACCTCCGAATCCCATGTCCTCAAAGCATTCGCTGGGTTTCTTTTCCTCCTTCCACCACCATCCCCACCCCATTGCCCCAGGCCATCACGACTTTGTGCAGAGATTAGGAAAACTGGTCACTTACTGCCTTCACAGGACTTGTGGGAGGTACATGTGACTTAGTTTATAGAAGGACAAAGAGTCACATTAAGTCCAGTTTACCCAGTAATCACTGAGGAGCCTCTTCTGATCCTGGGGTCATGAAAATGAGCAACTCAGGTTCAAAATCATATTCCTTCTGTTGAAACTCTTCCATGGGGTGGAATTAAGTTCTAACTTTACTCATGTGACATTTTTCCTTTTGTAACTTTAAATCCTACTACCTACAATCAGATCTGAAGAATCCCTCAGTAAGAACCAGTTAGCTCAAGTGCTGGTGGTGATTCAGTAACTAAGTCGTGACTCTTGGGACCTCACGGACTGTAGCCCACCAGGCTCCTCTATTCATGGGATTCTCCAGGCAAGAATACTTGGCTGGGTTGCCATTCCCTTCTCCAGGGCATCTTCCCGACCTAGGAATCAAACCAGTGTCTCCTGCACTGCAGACAAATTCTTTACCATCTGAGCCACCAGGGGAGCCAGATAGCTCATGGGACAGCTGTATTTTTAGGATGGCGGTGTTCTTGAAGCTTAACAATAACTAATCAAAGTAAACAGGACTTCCGAGGAACAGACACACATAAACTATTTAGATTGACAAAAAGATACACCCAGAATTCAAGAAAAACAGAAACCCACCCTGCTGTGAATCCACTCTTTAGAGGGCAGCTGAGATTTTACTGAGTGACTTGGAGGAATACTCTGCATTCCCTGGACTTGTTCTGAAAGTGGAGGTAAGGAAAGGAATATAATAATGAAGGAGCCCTAGGGCTCTCCCCTAACACTGGCGCTGAGACCAGCCCGTGGGACTCATATTAACACACATCCCATAAAGTTAGAATCTAGACAGTCTTATGAAACACTTCTCTCCTTACAGCAAAGGTGGCTGTGTGTGTAAAAGAAATGGTAATAGCCAAATCATGTTATCAGGCTGACTCTAAAGAGATCTGGGGGAATTCAGTTGCTGCCTTCTACCAGGGCAAACAACAGAAGCCGAATTCATTTGAGGCTGAGATCATTCAAAGGCAGTGTAGAAACATCTAAGATGGTCATCAAACTGAAGACACAAATCTGTGCATAAAAATGATATAATATTAAGAATTTACTGCATAGCACAGGGAATTCTGTTCAATACTTTGTAATGACCAATAAGGAAATAGAGTCTAAAAAAGAGTGGAGATATATATATATCTCCACTCTTTTATATAATCATATATATATATGGTTCCCTGGTGGCTCAGTCAGTAAAAAATCTGCCTGCAATGCAGGAAACCTGGGTTCAATCCCTGGGTCAAGAAGGTCCTCTGGAGAAGGAAATGGAAACCCACTCCAGTGTTCTTGCCTGGAAAATCCCATGGACAGAGGAGCCTGGCAGGCTATAGTCAGACATGACTTAGCTACTAAACCACCACCACCACCCCCCTATGTACATGTATAACTGACTCACTTTGTTGTATAGCAAAAACTAACACAACATTGTAAATCAACCATACTGCAACAAAAAAAAATTAATTAAAAAAGTGATGTAACACTGGCCAATGCAAATTAAAAAGATGAGAGAAGTCATCAGCTTCACACAGACATCCTCATCTGGCCATGTCTTCACCTGACACTGTTTTTCTCGATCGAGTTCAAAGCGCTATCTTATCTCTCACTCCTGGAAAGAAACACAGGCTGACTGAAGGGGTCATTGGGTGAATGAGGGGTTCCGGCCTGAGCCAACCCTGAAGGGCCCCTGACAGTTCATCATGAAAGGTTGCAATGGACAATTCTGTTGACACAGAGTGACAGGAAGCTCTAGGAAGGAGGTGGGCTTGTTTCATGCAGGGCAGACATCCCTGTATAGCCCTTTCATGCTCACGACTTTAACTAATTTTCCGTCATGTCTATGAGAGATGCCAGGGCCTCAAACATGACCCCCACCATCACCAAGCAGCGGGGAGGGTCTCCCCTGACAGGAGCATCTCTCTGCACACTCGTCACCTGGGTCCATGGGGTGGGACACACACCAGAGCCCATTCCTGGAGTTCCCACATGGAGCCTTGAGACTGCGTACAACTTGAGATCCCTAAACCAGTGTAACCAGGAATGCTTCCCCATAGAACAGTTGAAGGAGACCTTCAAGAAGGTGGAGAAGAAAACATAACAGGAGAGCCTGGCAGAACTGCAAAAGAACTCAGTTCAGTTCAGTTCAGTTCAGTCGCTCAGTCGTGTCCGACTCTTTGTGACCCCATGAATCGCAGCACGCCAGGCCTCCCTGTCCATCACCAACTCTCGGAGTTCACCCAGACTCACGTCCATCGAGTCAGTGATGCCATCCAGCCATCTCATCCTCTGTCGTCCCCTTCTCCTCCTGTCCCCAATCCCTCCCAGCATCAGAGTCTTTTCCAATGAGTCAACTCTTCCCATGAGGTGGCCAAAGTACTGGAGTTTCAGCTTTAGCATCATTCCTTCCAAAGAAATCCCAGGGCTGATCTCCTTCAGAATGGACTGGTTGGATCTCCTTGCAGTCCAAGGGAGGTCAAGAGTTTTCTCCAACACCACAGTTCAAAAGCATCCATTTTTCAGCGCTCAGCCTTCTTCACAGTCCAACTCTCACATCCATACATGACCACAGGAAAAACCATAGCCTTGACTAGACGAACCTTTGTTGGCAAAGTAATGTCTCTGCTTTTTAATATGCTATCTAGGTTGGTCATAACCTTCCTTCCAAGGAGTAAGCGTCTTTTAATTTCATGGCTGCAGTCACCATCTGCAGTGATTTTGGAGCCCCCAAAAATAAAGTCTGACACTGTTTGCACTGTTTCCCCATCTATTTCCCATGAAGTGATGGGACCGGATGCCATGATCTTCGTTTTCTGAATGTTGAGCTTTAAGCCAACTTTTTCACTCTCCACTTTCACCTTCATCAAGAGGCTTTTTAGTTCCTCTTCACTTTCTGCCATAAGGGTGGTGTCATCTGCATATCTGAGGTTATTGATATTTCTCCCAGCAATCTTGATTCCACCTTGTGTTTCTTCCAGTCCTGCGTTTCTCATGATGTACTCTGCATATAAGTTAAATAAACAGGGTGACAATATACAGCCTTGATGTACTCCTTTTCCTATTTGGAACCAGTCTGTTGTTCCATGTCCAGTTCTAACTGTTGCTTCCTGACCTGCATGCAGATTTCTCAAGAGGCAGATCAGGTGGTCTGGTATGCCCATCTCTTTCAGAATTTTCCAGTTTATTGTGATCCACACAGTCAAAGGCTTTGGCATAGTCAATAAAGCTCAGGCTGGTCCAATCCCGGGCACCACACCAGCCCAGCTTCTGCAGTGGGACTCCTGCTCAGCTCGGACCGTGGAGTTGACTGGCTGCCCCCCACATCCACTGTGCCCCTTTGTTAAACAACTTGTTTGTTGCTGTTACCATTACACGTGCCCAGTGGAGTTGCGTTTTCCAGCAGGAATTATGTTGCACAGCCAGGTCTCAAGATTTAGGTCTGCACGATGCTCCCCTGGACACCTGGAACAGCAGACCACGTTTGTTCCAGGGGGAGGTCTCTTTCTGCAGCCTTTTCCCCCCAGCGCCTCCCTCAGGGTCCAGCCCTGCTTCCTGCACTGCACTGGCTTACTCCCCTCAAAGCCCACCTTCCTTCATGGTGACCTGGGCACCATGTGACCCCTTGTCCCTCCATCTAAACTGCCAGAGTATTTAATGTCGACCAGCCTTAAGAAAGCTCTCTGGTTAGACATCGTGAAACTGCTATGAAAATTAAGTGGTTCTATGCCCTTCTGTCTGATCCTTGCCATCTGTTTTTCCAAATTCTTCCCACCTCCTTTAACTGACACATCGAGTTTCAGAAAGTTCTTTTAGTTCAAAATTCATGGGATAGAGCATTTGTCAACCATCATAGTGACCATAGACTCAGGGAAGAATCATCAAGGGATGCTGTCTGGGGAAAAGTCTGATGAAGAATAGGAAGCTTACAGTGGACACAGAGCACAAAGATGGCTAAACATGGACAAAGAATCTGGCAGAAGACACCTGGTGAGCCTTTGTGCTCTCTTTGGAACTTATCTCTACGTCTGAAATCAGGAAAAGCCAAATACCTGAGTTCCTAGACACCAGAGGAGCACTCAGAAAATGGGTTTGGCACCTCTAAACACGAGATCAGGGCAGATCCTAGGGTCCTGAGACCAACTTAATTTGAGGGTCTGGGCATCCTTGCTGACGACCAGAAGGTAAGGAGGGGGAGGTGGCAATGTGACCCCCTCCTCAGAGAAATGAAGTCAGAAGCAATTAGCTTTTGTGTTTTCCCTGGTAGATTCCAAGAACCCCCAACCTGACTATAGGAGATAATTTCTTTCTTTAAAAAATTATTCCATAAAAGTATGAAAGTGAAAGTGTTAGTTGCTCGATCATGTCTGACTCTTTGTGACCCCTGGACTGTAGCCTGCCAAGCTCCTAGTGGATTAACAATATTATGCTAGTTTCTGGTGTATAGCAAAGTGATTCAGTTATACATATATATAATAATTTGCATCTGCTAATCCTAAATTCCCAATTAATCCCTCCCCGTGCCGTCCTTGGCAACCACAAGTCTGTTCTCTATATCTGTGAGCCTGTTTCTGTTTCATAGAGAATTTCACTTGTGTCATATTTTAGATTCCACACATAAGTGATACCACGTGATATTTGTCTTTGTCCAACTTACTTCACTTAGTATGATCATCTCCAGGTCTATCCACGTTGCTGCAAATGGCATTGTTTCGTTCTTTTTTATGGCTGAGTAATATTCCAAGGAGAGAATTTCTTTTTTTTTATTTTTATTTTTTAGAATTTCTTAGACATAGTTCCTATTATTGGTCTCATTACCATGTAGAACAATCTTGCCTATCACTGAGCAACAAATTAACTTTGTTGTAAATTTGAGAAGGTTCCAATCCTAGTTATTGGTGTTGTTACTATTACTGTTTGGCTCAGTGTTATTAGTTTCTTATTCAGGTAGCTTAGATCTTCCTTTATAAATGTAAAGGAACTTAGGAGGACTCAGCCTTGATTTCTCTCTTTGCTTCCAGGCCTGCTGTGCTGTGTCTGAGGTGTCTCCTGAACTTTATAGGCAGCCTTGTTATATAAGGGTCTGAGTTGAGCTTTGATATCAATCAGAGTTCAATTCTAGTGCATGCAGTTCCAGGGTTCAATTCCAGCGCGTGCAACCTAAGCAAGGTGAATTTGGAAACACCCTGGTGGGACATTGAGGTAAATGAATGCACTTTTAATTTGTACTACTTAATTTTAATGCACTATTTAATTAATTCTGTTTTCTTTTTTTGGCCTCACTGCACAGCATACAGGATCCTATTCCCTGACCAAAGACTGAACCCATGCCCCCTGAAATAGAAGCATGGACTGCCAGGGAATTCCCTGGATGAATGCACTTTAGCTGAAGTTCAAGTAAAACACTTAAGGCACATTTACATCACTTTTATGATTTCCTCACTTCAAACAACTTGTTTGATTCATCAGTGCTAAATGTATCAGATGAAAAGCCTCCCAGTGTGTTTTGCTACAAACACTGGTGAGAAGCAGAAACCCATCTGTTTTGTACATTTGCCCCATATTCTCCCAGAACAATTGGCTGGGGGTCTTTCCCAATGGCTCTCCAACATGGCTACTCACTGGAACAATCTGATGATTGGGTCCCCTCCAGACCTCCCTTTAAAGACCTGGGAAGGGAATTCCATGGCAGTCCAGTGGTTGCTGCTGCTGTTGCTGCTAAGTCACTTCAGTCATGTCCGACTCTGTGCGACCCCATAGATAGCAGCCCACCAGGCTCCCCCATCCCTGGGATTCTCCAGGCAAGGACACTGGAGTGGGTTGCCATTTCCTTCTCCAATGAATGAAAGTGAAAAGTCAAAGTGAAGTTGTTCAGCTGTGTCTGACTCTTCATGACCCCATGGACTGCAGCCTACCAGGCTCCTCCGTCCATGGGATTTTCGAGGCAAGAGTACTGGAATGGGGTGCCATCGCATTCTCTGAGTCCAGTGGTTAGGGCTTTGCAATTCCATTGCAGGGGGCTCGGGTTTGACTTCTGGTCAGGGAATTAAAATCCTGCATGCTGTGCATGGCAGCCAAAAACAAACAAATAAAATAATAAAAATTTAAAAAATAAATGAAGACCTGGGAAGGCCTGGACTGGTGATTTTCAGGTTCCACTCAGTTGAGCACAACTGATCTGCATTATTGCTCAGGTCCGTGGCTATATCTGCAAGAGTCAGATGGAGAGTTTTAGCCTCCACTCTGCCCTTCCAGGCAAAGCCAACCTGGGGGGCCTCCACAGATAATCCTAGAGTTGCGCTGAGGAGCCTGAACCCCTGGAGGGAAGCTCCAGAGAGGAGCAAGGGCACCGGGGTAAGTCCATGCTGTGACAGTGGTGAATGTCGCACACTGTACGTTTTCTGGATGAATAGAGATGAATTTAGCCAGGACACCTGGGTGTGGGGAGTGAGAAGTGGGTGAGCTTGAGGAGGGACATTTCAGGGGCAGGGAACTAACAAAAAGTGATTATTAAGAGATCATATTATATTGTGTGTGAAACTTTTGAAAACTGTAAAGCACTATAGAATTTAAAGAATAATTCAATAAAAATAAAATTCAGTTTAGTTCAGTCACCGAGTCATGTCCAACTCTTTGTGACCCCATGAACCGCAGCACGCCATGCCTCCCTGTCCATCACCAACTCCAGGAGCTTACTCAAGCTCATGTCCATTGAGTCAGTGATGCCATCCAACCAACTCATCCTCTGTTGTCCCCTTCTCCTCCTGCCTTCAATCTTTCCCAGCATCAGGGTCTTTTCAAATCAGTCAGTTCTTCACATCAGGTGGCCAAAATATTGGAGTTTCAGCATCAGTACTTCCAATGAATACCCAGGACTGATTTCCTTTAGGATGGACTGGTTGGATCTCCTTGCAGTCCAAGAGAATCTCAAGAGACTTCTCCAACACCACAGTTCAAAAGCATCAATTCTTCAGCACTCAGCTTTTAGTTGAAAATAAATAAATAACACTTCTGGGGATCTCTTTTGGAGATCTTTACTTTTACCACCAAAAAAACAAAAAAAGGCAGAAGAAGAAATGGTAGAGCTTGGTGCAAGCCTAGTTCTGCCTGGTGGTTTCATTTTTTAAGTCCCCAGAACAAGGATCAAACCCTGTGCCCCCTGCATTTGGAGCACAGTCTTAACCACTGGACCTTCCCTAATGATGTTTTGTTTCTCTAGATGGATTAACCAACACCAAACATTCTGTGTGCTGTTCTTATCTGCCAGATGCCTTTAGCCAGGATCTCAAGGACTCACTGGTAATAGCAGATATTTTAAATTAAAGCCAAGATATTTGAAAGGTCATTCTGAAGAAAAGTCCAGGAAACGGGCTCTCACATAGTGAATTACTCAGTAGGATCCAAGATAGTCAACACTTTCCAGCAGGTCACCCAATCTCTCCTCTTCAGCAAGAAACTGACTACATACCAGTGATCATCATCGGTACAAAGTACACTACTTAGTGTTGTTGGATAAGGCGGTAGTTTGCAGACCTTTGTCCTCTGGTACCAGTAATAAGTGACTACTCGATGAGTATGTTACAAGATGGTAGACTTGACCCCAGGACTGTGGTTGCAGACTCCGGTGGGGCCAGCTTCCTAAGAACATTGTTAATAAAAGGTTATCAGTCTGACAAGCTTAGGCTTGTCAAACCAGTGTCTGGCTCCCAATAGGCCCTATGCAGGTGTCTGCTATTGACACAAACTCCAAAATCTACTACTACTAAGTTGCTTCAGTCGTGTCCGACTCTGTGCGACCCAATAGACTGCAGCCCACCAGGCTCCCCCGTCCCTGGGATTCTCCAGGCAAAATCTACTACAGGGTACTAATTATTTCCTTGTAAATTCTGAGCTGCAGTGCAATGCTGGGATTCCAGGGAGCAGGAATCTTGCTTAGAGCACGTGGGTATCCACAGCGCCGAACAATGATTCTCTACCCTGGGTTTGTAAGTGGTATTTATTCAGTTGAACCATGAGCTTGAAGATGAAGTCTTGTTTCAACAAGTACTGGTCAGGTACGTGCAGCACGCAGGGATGCAGAGATGGTAAGAGGGAAAGATTACAGCGACCATGACCTTGTGCAAGGCGCAGTGCCCTTTATAACCTCCCAGCAGCCCTGTCTCTATTTTTCCAGGAGGAAATTGAAGTCTTAAGGAACCGGGTAAACTGCCAGACCATCTAACACCACGGCCACCTCCACCCTCATCAGGTGGAGTACGCCCCCGAGTACACCCTGAAGGAGAGACTCTACGGGTTAAGAACTAAAGGAGACCCGGAGCATCCTCTTTCCAGAGGACTCCAAATGTTGGGGGACCCGAGCGCCCCCTCTGCTGCCAGAAGCACCCCTCTTCCTAACACTGGGGAGTAGGCTGGAAGGGAAGGAACGGAGACTCGAGGGGCTCCTTCGCTGTGCGGGACGCCAGGCGCAGGGCGAGCTCCTGGAAGCCCCTTCAGTCCGTCTCCAGGCTCCCGGGCTCTGCGCACCGGGACGCAGGTCTCCGTGCCTTCAAAGCGCTGCGCGACAGCCACGCCAGCGCCCCAAACCTTGGGCAGGGGCCAAACGGTCACTTCCCCGCCCTCCAGGCGCGGTATGCAAATCCGAGCACCAGGAAGTAGCTGGGACCTCCCGGCCAAGCTCGGCGACGGCCAGTTCCTCCTCCGCTGCTCCGGGCCGCCGCCGCCGCTCGCTTCGGGCCGTGGCGCCTCCGGGCCGGTCGCCCTGCAGCCTCCAGCCCGCGGCAGGCGGGGCGGCCGCGCCACCCGGGTCCCCGCCCGCACCCCGCACTCCGCGCGCCCCCGCCCCGTCCTGCCCCGCCGGGCCGCCCCGTCGCGGCCCCAGCTCGGACCCCCGGCCACCGTGGAGCGCCGCCGCCGCCCCGCGACTCACACACGGAGCTGGTGAGTTCCGGGCAGGACCCGGGCGGGGTGGAGGGGGGAGCGCGCGGCGGGGCGGTGAGTACGCTCGGATGCCTTCCGCCCGCGGAGACTCGCCCCCGGGAGCGCGATCGCGGGGGCGGGCGGCTCCGCAGGTGTCTCAGTGCCCCGGGCGCAGGGGCGGGGCGGGCGCACCGCGGGGCCCTCCTGCGCTGCCCCTAGGGCCGGATGCTGTCCCCGCGCGGGTGGGGAAGCCGGTCTCCACGCGGAGCGCGCGCGCGGCGGGGATCCCCGGGGGACCCCAGGCCTGCACAGTCCGGTATCCCCTCCGGGCCCGGGGCCCCTCCGCGAACCGCGGGCATCTGCCCTCCTCGGGGCCCGGGCGGAGCTTGACGCCCGGGCTCTGCGGCGGAGGCGGTGCGCACCCTCCCGCCGAGCCCGGCGCCTCCCGGCCTGCGGAACCGCAGCCCCGAGCCCCCTGCGGCCGAGAGGAAGCGAGAGTTATTTTAAGAATTCAGGGGTTGCCTTTCCTTCGCCTTGGGGGAAGGGTGTGAGCGTCAGTTCCCACTTTCCTGCGTTATCTCGGCCACTGTGGTGTCTTCGAGATGCTGAGCATTTGTTATGTTCCATCTAATAGCAAGCGTGATCGTGGGGTGTGTGTGTATGTGTGTGTCTGTCTGTTTGAATTACCCCAAATCCACCCAACTTCTTCGTCATCTCAGAAACTCGAGTTGAACCCAGGCTTCTCAGTTTCCTAGCTAAGTGTGAACTGGGGCCCGTTACTGAAATTCTCGGTTAGGGTTTCCTTGTCTACCTTCTGAGCTATTTATTGCATGTAAAGCCCCAAGCACATACTAGGCATTCCATAAACGGTGCTGTTATTATTGCAAATAATTCTATCCATAACAACGAGGCTCCCTGGTTCTTTGCAATTTGATGATTTTAAACCTAAGACAGCTTATCCAATTTAGCCACTTGACCTTACTGATACACTGCATAATAAATACACCAGTGATTTACTGTCGCAAAGCAGGGCCCGGAGTCTGACTCAGGCTAAGAACAAGCCAATGAGGAGGTTTGACTTACTTTTGATTTCTTGGCTACCCCCAGCTGGCTGTAGGGTTCAGAAGGGGTGGGGGATGGGGGGGGTTTGGGGGGTGGGTCTCTCTCTCCAGCACCTTCTAAAGCAGGGTGGAGGGGAATAGGCACTTACTGAGTCCTCTGAATCTGTCCTGATAAGGTAAGCTCTGCTGGAAAAGGGTAGGATTCAGGTGGCTCCTAGTTCTCTCGTGGAAGTCGGTGTTTTGAGGCTTGAAGTCATTTAATTTGATCACAAGAGGTTCTTGGTGATTGGTCCTCTTTGGATGCAGAATGGGGTAACCTTCTTCCTGAGAGAAGAATAGAGGGCAGCCGATGTGAAGGGAGAGAAAACAGGAACCAGGAAGCCTGAGTTTGGGTGTCTTCCATCACTTATCAGAACTGTGATTTGGGATAAATTACTTGGATCATTTATCCCATCAACATCTCCTTCACAATGGTAATTACAATTATATTATGATTTGCCCATATGTGTGTAGTCTGTTTTCACCACTACAATGAAATCCTGAAAACAGCTTTGTCTGGTTTGTCCAAAACGCCAGCCCTGGTGCCTGTCACATGGTCAAGATTGCTTGGAAGAAGGAAAGAGGGTCTCCAAGCCTCACCCTGTGCAAGTCTGAGGAACAGGGCTGGCCTCTAAGGCATCTGTAGGCCACTGGCCCTCTAGTCCTGGCTTTTAAAATGGAAATTGGAGGAAGTTGACTGTCAAGTTATCCCAGCGCTAGAGTTCTCAGCTCAGGACTGGTTTCCATGCTTGTAACACTGAGAGAGAAGTCTTGATTTGAAGTGCTAAGATGCAGCCTGTAAAGCTGACATCTGGGCAAGCTGTTATGCAATCAAAAAGACACACAACATCCTAGAATCATCAATGTTGGAAAGGTTTGTAGAGTACTTGTGTGATACCTGAATGCTGCCCATGGCATTCTCTTAGCAGAAAAGTGGTCCAGCGAGGTAGTGATTCAATGATTCCCAAAGCCTTTTAGTTCCATTATTTTTGTATTAAAAAAAAAAATCACCAAAACTTTTGAGATGCCAACTGGTTCAAATGAATATATGGGTTTGTAAATTACAACGTGAAATCATATCATCCATAAACGAACCCATATTCATTTAAAACCTGCACAAATCGGAGCACATGCCCCCCAGCATGGAACATTGCTGTGGCCCGCTCACACCATTGATCTGTGACCTCTGTGTCCTCAGGCATGGGGAGAGTTGAAAAGAAAAGGTCATCGCATCACTAGTTGGGCCGCTTATCGGTGACATGTTGATGTCAGAGACAGTCTCAGACCTTTCCTTGGCTCCTTCTGCCAATGGTGGTACTGATGATTTTTGCCGATCCAGGGCTCTGAAGCCTTCTGAACACTGATTTCCTCCAAACCTTTCAGGACCCTGCACAGTAGGCAGGGGCCAAAAAATGAGGGTGAGGAGGGTTGGCATGATCAGTGTCACAGGCCTGATTAAGTGACATCATTGGGCCTAGTAGGTATGTTTTCCACTCCAGCTCGGACAGCTTTTCCCACTTTCCTGCCTTTGGATCTGTAGTAGGTACTCCATTACTTAAAAGTAAAGAACTCGTCATTTAATAAACATTTTAAGGACAGAATCACAAGGTCATCTTCTTCTATCACATGGAGATGGTCTGCACTAAGGGACTGTTAGAGTAAATGAGCAGGTGGACCAGTGAGCAGGGTGCAGAGGCTGTTGTGTCGAGCTGAGTTTCTGTGTCTTTCAACTTTGCTACCTGCTCAGGGCAGGGGGAGGTCTGATAACTCCCCAGATGACATCTGTCCTGGTCACTGTCAGAGCAGCACTAGTGACTGCCTTCAGGACTGTTCCATGCTTATGGGTCAGCATGTTGTTTAGTCGCTAAGTCGTGCCCAGCCCTTTTGCGACCCCATGGACTGTAGCCCACCAGGCTCTTGTATCCTTGGGATTTCCCAGGCAAGAATCCTGGAGTAGGTTGCCATTTCCTTTTCCAGAGGATCTTCCTGACCCAGGGATCCAACTGGAGTCTCCTGCATTGGCAGGCGTAATCTTTACCACTGAGCCACCTGGGAAGCCTCTGGGACAGTATAAAAGTACTCAATGATACTTTGTAAAAAAGTTCCCCCTAGCTTCTTTATAAACCCTACAAGCCTCCTTGTGTGGTTGTTATAGCAGTAAGAGGTGTCATTCGAGGGGAATATACAAGGTGAGGAGACAGGGCCCATGGGATGCATGTGGAAATATGCAGCCTCCTTCCTGGGCTCCTGTTGTGGACCAGGCTCATCCTAAGTCCACACTCCTATAATGGATAAACATTCCCTCCCAGCTTTTAAGATTGATGAGGAGAAGGACAAGGAAGAGGAAGTTGGTCAGAAGTACTGAAAAATTTCTTACAGCTGCCTGGTTTCCTGATACTTAAATTGTGAAACCTTGAGTTCAGTCTCTCATCATTTCTGACATTTATTTTGAGTAAGTTCCCATTTGGGGGAGAAGCCCATGTGTAGAAAATAGTATGGAAATCTGCCCATAGTGGTGGTTTAGTTGCTAAGGCCTGTCTCACTCTTGCTACCCCACTGACTGTAGGCGCCTCTGTCAATGGGATTTTCGAGGTGAGAATACCGGAGTGGGTAGCCATGCCATTGCCTTCTCCAAGGGACCTTCCCCACTCAGGAATCGAACCCGGGTCTCATACATTGCAGGCAGGTTATTTACTGACTGAGCTGCGAGGGAAGCCCTGCCCATGGAGGGATTCAAATTTTTGGAACACACCAGTTTAAAGACTCGGACCTTCTTTCAGATTCTCTTGACTACATTAGCTGGAGGGGCTGTCTTGTCATTTAGAACAACAGGTTTCAGGAGTTACTTGGGATGATGTGTGGAAAAGGCTCACCCATGCTGGCAGGTTGCAGGGGCTATTATCACCCTGGTTCTTCATTCTCGGGCTTTGTCTTCAGTCTTGTCCTGACCTTCACTTTGCCTTGTTGTTGTTCTTGTTCAGTTGCTCAGTTGCGTCACTTTTCCCGACCCCACAGGCTACAGCACGCCAGCAGGCTTCCTTGTCCTTCACCATCTTCCGGAACCTGCTCAAACTCATGTCCATTGAGTTGGTGATGCCATCCAACCTCTCATCCTCTGTCATCCCTTTTCTCCTCCTGCTTTCAATTTTTCCCAGCATCAGGGTCTTTTCCAGTGAGTCGGATCTTTACATCAGGTGGTCGAAGTATTAGAACTTCAGCATCAGTCCTTCCAGTGAATATTCAGGGCTGATTTCCTTTAAGATTGACTGGTTTGAGCTCCTTGCAGTCCAAGGTACTCTCAAGAGTCTTCTCCAACACCACAGTTCAAAAACATCAATTCTTGGGCCCTCAGCCATCTCTAGCTCTCCCATCCATATAAGACTACTGGAAAAACCATAGCTTTGACTATACAGACCTTTGGCAAAATAATGTCTCTGCTTTCTAGTATGCTGTCTAGGTTGGTCATAGATTTTCTTACAAGGAGCGTCTTTTAATTTCATGGCTGCAGTCACTGTCTGCATCTTAGTACTGACTAAGCATCAACACTCCTGATTTGCTGCCAAGCTGTTTAATGATAGTTGTATTTATAATCAGAATACAATTTTCCTTTTAGAGAACTCTTCCAAAGTGTTGATTACTTATCTCTGCTTTATTCACCATCAATGTATGTCCACTCTCTCTTCTCTAACTCCCCTCTTCAACTCCTTTCTCACTGTCTTACAGAGCCTGCAAGCCATGCATTGCTAGGAATTGACCATTATTGGTTAACCTCAGTGTAACTGTGTTCTTTCTTCATTGTGCTTAGATGTGTAAGTGATGCTCCATAAAATGATGGATGAATGGGCGTATGTTAACAGAGACCATTGGATGGATGTTTCTTGGTGTGGGCTCTGCTCTTAATGAGCTGTAGGACTTGGGGAAGAAGTCTTCATCAAGAGGTTCAGAGGGTCTTTAAGTGTCTCATTTCCTTTTTACCATTCACACTTGAGACACAGTCAGATATTGTTGGGCCTGCCCACACTCCCCCCTTTCTTTTTTTTTTAAATTTTATTTAACACCAAAACATTTTGTATTGGGGTATAGCCAATTAACAATGTGGTGATAGTTTCAGGTGAACAGCAAAGGGACTCAGCCCTACAAATACATGTATCCATTCTCCCCCCAAATCCCTCCCATCTAGACTGGCACATAACATTGAGCAGAGTGCCATGTGCCATATAATAGGTTTTTGTTGGTTATTCTTTTTAAATAGCAGCGTGTACATGACCTTCCCAAAGTCCTTAACTATCCCTTCTTCCCGGCAACCATGAGTTCGTTTTCTAAGTCTGTGAGTCTCTTTCTGTTTTATAAGTTCATGTGTACCATTTCTTTTTTAGATTCCACATATAAAGGATGTCATATGATATCTCTCCTTCTCTGCCTGGCTTACTTCACTCAGTGTGACTTTCTAAGTCCATCCATGTCGCTGCAAATAGCCTTATTTCATTCGTTTTAATGGCTGCCCACTCCTCCCTTCCTGTAAGCATCTAACTTCACTCTCTGTATTGATCCCGAGTCATGCTGGTTGGAAGCTCATTGTCAGCTCTCCCCAGTTCTCTCTCCACTGGTCCAGTGTTTGGTGGGAGCTATGGTGACTTTTCGGCGCTGGCCTGGGTCCCCAGTGAGATGGTAAGGCAGGTCTGGGTTCATCCTGCCTCCAGCCAGAGTAGAGATGTCTCCCAGATGCTGGGCCTTCTGGGTGCCTCCAGTCTTCCTGGAAATGTTAACCCACACAGGGGCGAGGGCAGCTGAGAAGCCTGTCTCAGAGAGACCGTCTGGAGAGGGAGGCTCACTTCTGCTTTCCACGGGGAAGCTGGGTCACAGAGCGCAGAGCTGCAGCAGGAGGCCGCAAGAAAGTGGTACTTCCTTCTGCTTTGAAGGCCCAGGCCCGTCATTTGCCTGCAGCCCCACCTTCCTCACCACCCAGCCCTGCTTTTTCCTCTGGGTTGGGGTTCTTTCTACCATCTTCTCTGCAGTTGGTCCTTGAGAAGGCGGAAAGGAGGGGAGGGGAGGGAGGAACGAATGAAGCCAGTCCTCAGTGCAGAGCCTCCTGGGGTGGGGAGACTCCCACGGCCATGCTGGATTGTTCAGCCACAGAAAGATGTTCGTTTTGAAATTCTCCATCATGGAAATCATTACAAAACTCCGAATAGAGGTTTTGAAATCTTTTAATGTTCAGGCAGTATAATTATTTCTTAATCTTAACTACAGTGGATCAATACTGTTTTAAAAAGTCTTTAAGCTCTGAGTGTTAGTTGCTCAGTCATGGCCAGCTCTTTGTGACACCCATGGGTATAGCCTGCCAGGCTCCTCTGTCCAGGGGATTTTCCAGGCAAGAATACTGGAGAGGGTTGCCATTTCCTTCTCTAGGGGATCTTCCTGACCCAGGGATCAAACCTGGGTCTCCTGCATTTGCAGATAGATTTTTTACTATCTGAGCAACCAGCCTCTCCTTAAATACTTGGGGTAGATCAGTGACCTTTCAAACTTCTTTTACTTTGATCCATATCAAGAAGCATCATGTTTTATCTTGTGCCAGAATGTACATCCATCTGTATGCAAAGAAAGAGGAAGAGAGAAAGATAGTTTGGTGAAAAGCCCCTCCCCACAGCTTGTAGGGGGTGGGGAGTGTGACCCCAGGCAGTCCTCTGAGGCCAGCTTGGTGAGATGTAGAATATACAGAAGTGAGGAATCCCTGGTGACTTGGTGGTTAGGACTTTCTGCTTTCACTGCTGTGGCCTGGGTTCAGTCCTTGGTCTGGGAACTATGATCCAGCAAGCAGCTTGGCCCCAAAATAACTACATAAGTAAAGTAAAATGCACAGAGGTGAGCCCAGCTATTCTATAAGCTTCTGTCCAATAAGGTTTATTACACAAACACAAATTAAGATACATCTGGCTTTCCATGTGGCGCTAGTGGTAAAGAACCTTCCTGCCAATGCAGGAGACATAAGAGATGCGGGTTTGATCCCTGGGTTGGGAAGATCCCCTGGAGGAGGGCACGGCAGCCCACTCCAGTATTCTTGCCTGGAGAATCCCATGGACAGAGGAGCCTGGCAGGCTACAGTCCATGGAGTCACAAAGAATCGAATATGACTGAAGCAAATTAGCAGGCATACAATGAATGGTGTACCTTGTAAATATCTTTATTTTTTTTATTCCAATTTTATTTTATTTTAATGTTTATTTTATAATTTATTTATTTTAATTAGAGGCTAATTACTTTACAATATTGTATTGGTTTTGCCATACATCAGAATTATACTTACTAGTGTGAAAGATGTTCTTTAAAAAGCTGAACACAAGCTGAACAGTAATCATATATTACCATTTCTGAAATACAATATTTATGTTGATACAATGATAAACTATGAATATCAGTGATTTTTTTATAGTAAAGTTTTCAATACTGATTTTCTCTGGGTGGTGGGTGAATGCTGATTTTTCTTTTTTACATCTTTCTTTTGTTACAAAGATTATGACTTATGTGGTTTTAGGACAGTGGTGTGATGGGCGATGACGCGTAATAGGCTGGCGAGACAGCAGAAACTTTAAGGCAAAGGTGGTCCTTTTGATGGTTGTGTGGATATCGTTGTGGGCAGACCGACCCTAGAGGAACTCGTGCACTGCAGATGGTGTAAGCAGACATAATATTTCCCTAAAGAAGTGTCTACTGATATTTACTCATATTTAGTACTGAGTTTCTTGAGAACCTACTATCCTTTAGGCCCAGTTTCAGGGAGGAAACCCCGAAGGGGAGAAGGGGTCTGGGGTGGGGAGAACAGACCCGTTCGCACAGCATCCCTGGGCGGCCAGGCAGTGATGAGGCAGTTTGCGCAGGCGCAAAGGAGCCGTGCCCCCAGGACCCTCAGTGTTGGATTTCACTGTGAAGACCAAGGTGAATCTTGTGGAAAGTCTTTGTGGGAAACTGTTTTTTCCCCCATCACAATCACTTTCTTGACTAGACTCTTCTGTAACAAAGTATTGATGATGTTGCCAAAAAATATAGAGACAGGGAGACAATCAGTAATGGCTAAGTGTCCTCTGAATAGGTGAGTGTCATCCTCTGAATAGGTGGATGATTAACAGGGGGAGGGACGTGGACTTCCACGGAGATTAACTGGGGCCAGAAAGTAGTATTTATTGCCTTTGTACATGACCTAAGACTCGTTTGTAGACACTAGCGAGCAGATACTTGGTCACTCCCCTGGGAGGTGATGACCTTGCCCAGACATTTATCTGACTCTTCCTGATGAGGCAACACTGCTGAGGGGAAAAAGGAGTTGAGTTCTAAGTTTCTGTAAGGTTATTAGTATTTTCCATTTGACTTAAATGCAGACTGTTGGGATTTCCCTGCAGTCCAGTGGTCAGGACTCTGGGCTCTCAGTGCAGGAGACATGGGCTCAATTCCTTGGTGAGGAACTAAGATTCCCAAAGGGTGCTGATAAATAAGTAAATAAATAAATGGAGACTGCTGTACAGCAGCGGCTTGGTGTTGGCCTTGTTCTTACCATATACAAATTAGTGTGTTTAAAAACATCACCATAACCAGGAATGGCAACAGTTGGACAAAACGGGATAATTGGGCAATTCTGCAAGGAATGCCTTTGCATAATCAGAGATGACCTGTTGAATACATGCTGTATTCAGTGCCTGCTGCATGCTAAGTTGCATCAGTCATGTCCAACTGTTTGCAACCTTATGGACTGCAGCCCCGAGGGATTATTAGTTTTAAACTTGAGAGGAGATAGTGTACTGTGGTGGAAAGAAGATGGTCTTCCAGGTGACACAAATCAGAAGTCAGGTGAACTTCTGATCTGCCTGGGGCACCAGGAATCACCAGAGGCTATGGGGTAAGCTCGGTGTTCTTGGCATTCAAAGATGCCCTCAGGAGTGGGACATGGGGCCATAGCGTGGTTCTCAGAGCGAGATTGTTTTTGCCCTGGACAGGTGAACACAGCACCTTGCAAACAGGACAGGGCTCCTGGTGACGGGGGATGATGCTTGGTCAGGGAGGGCTGGGGGAGAAGGAATTTACCACTTGGAGACCTTAAAGAGAGGCATCCTTAAATAATGAGAGACTTTATCATCTGAGGAGTGATGGAACAACACAATAGTGCGTGTGCTCCCTGCTTCAAATAAGTGGCTAATACACAGTTTATGGTCATCAGGGTAATTAAACACGCACCCCAAGAGTTGGCTTTTGTCTCTCTGGGCCATGTTGACTTTTCCAACTGTTTCAACTTTAATGCAT
The DNA here is from genome assembly GCF_055505025.1 of Bos grunniens. Taxonomy (NCBI): domain Eukaryota; kingdom Metazoa; phylum Chordata; class Mammalia; order Artiodactyla; family Bovidae; genus Bos; species Bos grunniens. The sequence goes on along the minus strand of NC_141178.1, from coordinate 59,244,938 downwards.
GGCAAGTGTACATAAAAAACGAAATTCAACAAGTTCAGTTATGTAACTGTCTACATACCTTTTATTTTATGGTTTTCAATTACTTTAAAAGTTTTAAATAAGTGAAGATAACCACTAAATGAGAAATTAATGGTCATTTTCCATAAATTCCTGTATCTGTGGATAACCTTTCAAATTTTTAATAGAAAAAATATCTGAGGAGTTTGGTAAATGACTTGAATGTTACCTTATTGCTATAGTCCTGTCTTCAGCTAAGGCCGTGCTGCACAGCCCCATTTAACAAATGACTCATCCCCTCTGCTGTCAGCCACTGGACTCTGGACATCACCTGTCTACCTTGGTGTCCAACATGAAAATCAGACTCTCAGAGGAGAAAGATATCTTAGCTGTGTTTCTCGAACATAGGCCTTATCAAGCAGTCACTTTCTCTTGAGCACTGGGTCTCAAAAGTTAGCGTCTGTCCCAGTGATTCTAACAGTGGTAAAGGAGGTCACGTTGTGAGAAGCACTGTGACAGGTATATTCCTGTTGGCCAAAGTGGCCCATTTCACTTTTGTCCAGCTGTGGATATTAAAAAGCTTTTTTGTCTTGTACTGCAATGTCTTATTTCTATAGTTTCTGCTTGTTGGTTCTAGTTCTACACTGCTTCTGCACAGTTGAAGCCAGCGGTGTTGGACTGACTATCCAACCGTTGTGGCTGTAAGTATGGAATGTGTAGGGACATTCATACTGTCCACCCAGCACTATTACTTCACCTCTCTTCTAACAGAGCCCAGATTATGTCACGATCCAGCTTCTCCATGGAAGTTTCTGCAGAAGTTTTCCACATCCCTGTCTATATAAACTGGCTCTGATTGGTCAAATGCTACTATTCTTACCAGTGATTGGTTCATGAGTGGTGTACTTTGGGTTGAATGGTAATCAGTGAAAAAAGTGATGCTCCATAGATGGTCCTAAGATACAAACAGAAAAGGTGTAGGAGAGAGAGGAGAGAAGGAAAGTCAGATCTGGTCAAAAGATAAAGAAATACAACACAATATGTGAAAGTCCGGAAACTGGAAATTGGAAGGGAGATAGTATAAGTTATTCTCATCAGTAATTTGAGATGTGTACTGTGTGTGGTTGTCTGCTCTGTGTTTGTCCTAGTCGCACAGACCGGTGTGGAATTAATGCTGATAACTGGGCTTCTGTAATCACAGTGGATTTTTTAAAATGTATATTTATTGGGAGAAAAGTTATGACAAACCTAGACAGTGATTAAAAAGCAGATACATCACTTGGCCAACAAAGGTCTGTATAGTCAAAGCCATGGTCTTACCAGTAGTCACATATGAATGTGAGAGTTGGACCGTAAAGAAGATTGATCACCCAAGAAATGACGCTTTTGAATTGTAATGCTGGAGAAGACTCTTGAGAGTCCCTTGGACAACAAGGAGATCAAACCAGTCAATCCTAAAGGAAATCAACCCAGAGAGAGATTCATTGGAAGGACTGATGCTGAAGCTCTAATACTTTGGCCACCTGATTCAAAGGACTGACTCATTGGAAAAGACCCTGATGCTGAGAAAGATTGAGGGAAGGAGGAGAAGGGGGTGACAGAGATGAGATGGTTGGATGGCATCACCGACTCAATGGACATGAGTTCGAGCAAACTCCGGGAGATGGTGAAGGACAGAGAAGCCTGGCGTGCTGCAGCCCATGGGGTCGCAGAGAGTCGGACACTACTGTGTGACTGAACAGCAGCATATTTATTGAGTATTGTGTGTCAAGCATTGTGGTGGGTTCTTGGGGGAAACATAAACCTTAATAAGTGTGAACTTCCTGTCCTAAAGAGTTTATTGTGTCCTATTCTGTCTGGGCTGTTCACACACCAGAAGCTGACAAATTAATTTGCTGTGGTCATGGGTGGGACAGTTACCTTGCTCAGGAAATCCCTAGGCATCTGAATCAGTGCACAGAAACCAAGAGTTCTGGTAAAGAAGGAAGGCAGTGTGTGAAGTGGTTAGAGCACAGTATATGAAATTAATCACACTTGGGTTCAAATTCCAGGTCTGTCTCTTCCTAGGCATAAGGTGCTGGTTTTGCTAACCTCAGATTTAAACCTCAGAGGCTGGTTGCGGGGATTCCAGGATGTAATAGGTTCAGAACTAAACTATATTTGAAGCACATAGCCAATGGTAGTCATTGTTATGAACAAAAGAAAGTTGCTTAGGATTGTTACTACCAAAAAAATCAAACAGACAGAAAGAAAACCCAGAAAATAATAAATGCTGGTGAGGATATAGAGAAATTGGAATCTTTCTGCACTGCTGTTGGGACTGTAAAATAGTGCAGACCCTTTGGAAAACAGTATGGCAGTTACTCCCAAAATTAAACACAGAATTACCTTTCAATTCAGCAGTTCCACTTGTCGGTATAGACCCCCCCAGAATTGAAAGTGGGGTCTCCAAGAGATATTTGTACACCCACACTCTAGCAGCATTATTCACAATAGCCAGGGGGTGGAAGCAACTCAAGTGTCCATCAACAGGTGAATGGATAAACAAAATGTGGTGTATACATACAAAGGAATATCATACAGCCTGAAAAGGATGGAGACTCTGATGCAGGCTATAACACGGATGTATCTTGAGAACAGTATGTTAGAGAAATAAAAGGACAAATATTGTATAATTCCATCTATGAGGTCCTTTTGCTGTTGTTCATTTGCTAAAGTCCTGTCCAACTTTTTACGACCCCATGAATTGCAGCTTGCTGGGCTTCTGTGTCCTTCACTATCTCCTGGAGTTTGCTCAAACGCATGTCTGTTGAGTTGGTGATCCCATCCAACCATCTCATCCTCTGCCACCCGCTTCTCCTCCTGCCCTCAATCTTTCCCAGCATCGGTGTCTTTTCCAATGACTCGGCTCTTTGTGCCCAAAGAATTACAGCTTCAGCATCAGTCCTTTCAATGAATATTCAGGGATGATGCTATGAAAGTGCTGCATTCAATATGCCAGCAAATATGGAAAACTCAGCAGTGGCCACAGGACTGGAAAAGGTCAGTTTTCATTCCAATCCCAAAGAAAGGCAATGCCAAAAAATGCTCAAACTACTGCACAATTGCATTCATCTCACATGCTAGTAAAGTAATGCTCAAAATTCTCCAAGCCAGGCTTCAGCAATACGTGAACCGTGAACTTCCAGATGTTCAAGCTGGTTTTAGAAAAAGCAGAGGAACCAGAGATCAAATTGCCAGCATCTGCTGGATCATTGAAAAAGCAAGAGAGTTCCAGAAAAACATCTATTTCTGCTTTATTGACTATGCCAAAGCCTTTGACTGTGTGGATCACAATAAACTGTGGAAAATTCTTCAAGAGATGGGCATACCAGACCACCTGACCTGCCTCTTGAGAAACCTGTATGCAGGTCAGGAAGCAACAGTTAGAACTGGACATGGAACAACAGACTGGTTCCAAATAGGAAAAGGAGTCCGTCAAGGCTGTATATTGTCACCCTGCTTATTTAACTTACATGCAGAATACATCATGAGAAATGCTAGGCTGGAGGAAGCACAAGCTGGAATCAAGATTGCTGGGAGAAATATCAATAACCTCAGATATGCAGATGACACCACCCTTATGACAGAAAGTGAAGAGGAACTAAAGAGCCTCTTGATGAAAGAGGAGAGTGAAAAAGTTGGCTTAAAGCTCAACTTTCAGAAAATGAAGATCATGTCATCTGGTCCCATCACTTCATGGCATATAGATGGGGAAACAATGGAAACAGTGGCTGACTTTATTTTTCTGGGTTCCAAAATCACTGCAGATGGTGATTGCAGCCATGAAAATAAAAGACGCTTACTCCTTGGAAGGAAAGTTATGACCAACCTAGACAGCATATTAAAAAGCAGAGACATTACTTTGCCAACAAAAGTCTGTCTAGTCAAGGCTGTGGTTTTTCCTGTGGTCATGTATGGATGTGAGAGTTGGACTATAAAGAAAGCTGAGCGCTAAAGAATTGATGCTTTTGAACTGTTGTGTTGAAGAAGACTCTTTAGAGTCCCTTGGACTGCAAGGAGATCCAACCAGTCCATTCTAAAGGAGATCAGTTCTGGTGTTCATTGGAAGGATTGATGTTGAAGCTGAAACTCTGGTACTTTGGCCACCTGATACGAAGAGCTGACTCATTTGAAAAGACCCTGATGCTGGGAAAGATTGAGGGCAGGAGGAGAAGGGGATGACAGAGCATGAGGTGGTTGGATGACATCACTGACTGTATGGACATGGTTTTGGGTGGACTCCTGGGGTTGGTGATGGACAGGGTGGCCTGGAGTGATCAAAGAGTCGGACACGACTGAGCGACTGAACTGAACTGAACTGATTTCCTTTAGGATTGACTGGTTTAGTCAGAAAGCTAATTCATAGAGACAGGAAATAGAATGGTGTTTGCCAGGGGCTGGGGGAAGGAGAAAAGTAGTTGTTTGATGGACCTGGAATTTCAGCATTGTAAGATGAAGAGAGTTCTGGAGATGCATGATGATGGTCACACAAGACTATGGAAGCACTTATTTGTACAATTAAAGATGGTTAAGATGTTAATTTTGTTATGTGTATTTTAATACAATTTAGAAATGATTTTTTAAAATTTGTCAAACTTCTATGGGGATCCAGTGGTTAAGACTCTGCCTTCCAATGCAGAGAGTGTGGGTTTGACCCTGCTCAGGCAGCTGAGATCCCACATGACTCAAGGCCCTAAAACCAAAACATTAAAAGAAAAAAAAAAAAGAAGAAGCAATAAAAAGACTAAACAAGACTCAGTATTCAATAAAAAGACTTTTAAAAATAAAAAAAAAATTTTTTTAAGTTAACTTGGTAATCAGAAAAGTAAAAGTTGCTCAGTTGTGCCCAACTTTTTGCAGCCCCATGACTGTAGCCCACCAGGCTCCTCTGTCCATGGAATTCTCCAGGCAAGAATACTGGAGTGAGTAGCTGTTTCCTTCTCCAGGGGATCTTTCCAGGGGCTGAACCCATGTCTCCTGCATTGGAGGCAGATTCTTTACTGTCTGAACCACCAGGGAAGCCCCTGGTAAGCAGAACTGTGTACAAATATTAATAGATGAGGGTGGTCTGGAAACAAGTTAGAAGCTTGTAAGCATGGGCTTCCCTGGTGACTCAGTAAAGAATCTGTCTGCAATGCGAGACACCTGGGTTTGATCCCTGGAAAAGGGAATGGCTACCCATTCCAATATTCTAGCCTGGAGAATTCCATGGACAAAGGAGCCTAGTAGGCTACAGTCCATTGTTTCCCAAAGAGTTGGACATAACTCAGAGACTAACACACACAAGGACAGGCCAAGTGACTTTCTTTAGGGCCTTTTAGAAAAGATGAAATGGATGGCTCTAAAATGCAATTTCTAATTTGATAGTTATATGTTATTTCTAACCACAGACCCTCAATTCCAAATTACATAATAGGAAAGAATATTTTCAGTAGATAGTAAAGAATCTGCCTGCGATGCAGGAGACCCAGGTTCGATCCCTGGGTCTAGAAGTTCCCCTGGAGAAGGAAATGACAAACCTAGCTCAAAGCAGATCCTCCTGTAACCCCCACCCCAGATCAAGAAGCAGAACGATGCACACAACCAGCATCTCCGGGTGCCTCCCCCGGTACATAATGCTTTCTCTCCTCAAAGGCATCTGCCTTCCTGCTTCAAGTTTTAGTTTAGTTTCCCATGTTGGCTTTTTCATAATAAAGTGTAAAAAGCTGAAGAGCTGCACAAAGCCATTTGGCTTGGCAGATGAACAAGTTTTCAAGCTGTGGGTTTGGCTGGCACAGGCATGACTGCAGTTCAGCAGGATAGAGGGCAGGTCCTGGTCAGGTTTTATACCCTGGATATTCAGCTGCCAAAATTCTCACACTGTGGGTTTGATCAGAGCCTTATTTAAATACCTGTTTATCCAACCATTAGTTAGTAAAATTAGATAGCACTCACCATATATAGCTTGTTTTTCTATCCATCTCTGCATCGCTCAGTACATGTATAAATGCAAATGTGAAATTGTGGGTGTGATAAGGGTGGTTTCCAGTGACCCACAAGTAATCAAACATCCTGCTGTGCACACAGACATTTGAAAGTGCCAATTGGCTTTGTGAATTCAGTTATGAGAGTCCTCATAAAAGGGGACTCGTTTTTCTGATGTGAAGGAACATGGCACCCTGTGACTGACTGATTGTTCCGCTTCTTGTAGTTTTGACATTGATTCTGGTTGGAGGTGAGAGGGCACTGTCGTTTGACCTGCAGGATGCATTAACTCATGAAGTAATGCTTCATCTGTTCATGATTCGGAAACATTTCTCAGATGCTCCCTGGTCATGAATGTGCAGGCTTATGACTTGCCCTCCTATCCATCACCTTTCAATAGCAGAATTGTTCCATAAAGGCTCAGGAAGTTAAAATGTTTTTTAAAGTGGGCTGAATAATGTAACTTTCTATTTTGTATGAAATATGAAGAATACAGTCAGGTAGCAGAGTACAGAGGTACCCATCTTCCTGCGAAGAAGTCACAGTTGTGGTCCAGAGGTCAAGGCAGGGAATGACCCCACCCCGGGGCAGTTGCTGAGCCCAGGGTTGGACTGCCCACAGCTCCAGCCCCAGGTTCATCTTCCTCCAGCTGCATTTGCTGATGTTTGGCATCTGCGTTTTCACCTCTGGATGATCCACAGGAATTGGAACCGGGAGGGAAGGTAGGGATGGAGGGAGAGGAGGATTAGCAAGGGGACTGGCCAGAGCAGGGCAGCTTTCCAGGGAAGAAGTGCATTCCTCAGTTGAGAATAAAAAAAAAGAAAAGATGGAAAAGCAGTTTAGCCAGCTTCCTTACCTATGGTGTGCATTGGCAATAATCTAGCAGCTTCTGAGAACTGTGTTGCTCCAGGATGACCTTGAGGATACTTGTAGTACTTATTTTCTTTTAGATCTCCTACCTAAAAAAAATAAAGGTCCTCTCCAGAAGAATCCTCAGAGATGGTACAGGGCGGTGTTATTCAACCTGGATGAAAGTTATTAAGGAGCAGACCTTGAGAAGCTGAGCTATAGATTCTAGGGGTGAACTCTGGGCATTTGCACTGCTGCTGTACAGATGTGAGAGCTGGACCATAAAGAAGGCTGAGTGCCAAAGAATTGATGCTTTCAAATTGTGTTGCTGGAGAAGACTCTAGGATAGCAAGAGATCAAACCAGTCAATCCTAAAGGAGATCAACCCTGAATATTCATTGGAAGGACTGAAGCTGAAGTTCCACTACTTTGGCCACCTGATGTGGAGAGCTGATTATTTGGAAAAGACCCTGATGCTGTGAAAGATTGAAGAGGAGAAGGGAGAGGAGAAGGGAGAAGCCTGAAGAGGAGAAGGGAGCCACAGAGGATGAGATGGTTGGATAGTATCACTGACTCAATGGACATGAGTTTGAGCAAACTCCAGGAGATGGTGAAGGACAGGGATGCCTGGCGTGCTGCAGTCCATTTGGTCACAAAGAATCAGACATGCCTTAGCAACTGAACAACTACAAAATTCTGCTGCCCACTCCCTCAACCCTGCTGCCTCAGGGAAGATGGCCCTGCTCTTAACTCCTGGGTTTCCTTTGGGCAGCAGTGTCATGAGCCCCGGCTCCTCACCTGGAGAGCAGTTATGGCCATTGCCTCTCTCAGGCTGTCACTAACATCAAGGGAAATGGGGTCATTTGAGTCAGTGCTTCCTCTTCTTTGTGAGGGGAGGAATGTCCTGTGGGCGGGACAGACAGAGGACAGGTCACGTGACCTGGCTCCACCTTCGCAGGTGTGAGCCCTCCCTGTCAGAGGTGTCATCTCGAGCAAGTCATCTGACTTCTCCATGTCTCCCTGTGGCCCTCTGTTAGGTGACAGTTCATAACAGAAGGTCTTTTGAAGTTCAGCTGTGTTTATTTGCATGGATGTACTTGAAACATAATAGAGACCTAACAAATATTTCATATTTGCTTTTCTTTTCATTCAAGTGATCATTTTTTTTAGCCATGATAGTCTTTAGGGAGCTGATTCTGTGCAACAATATGGAAGTGACTGCAGAGATTTTGAGAGGGTTGTGGTCATCTGAACTTAGGTGCGCACTTGGACTTGAGCCCGAAGTGCATTTGGAAATGTTTGTTCAAGCTCAGAAACACCATATGTGGCTGAAAGGGAGAAAATGTTTGGATGAGCGATGGACAAAGGAGGGACCGCACCAGATGACTTACGTTTTCCATGCTGCCTGGGCTTTGTAGGGACCTAAAGGGCCTGTCTAGCTCGCAGGTCCCAAAATTCAGACTGTTACTAAAGTCTAGGTCAAGGTGAGCCACTCTGAACTTTCTTTCGGTGGAGGAGACTGATATCCAAGGCCCAAGGAGAAAAGGAGCTGGGAGTGATTAGTTCGAGCACAGTAGTTAAATTGGCAAAATGAAAGCCAGTTTCCTTCTTAATTGGAAGAATCTTCTTTTTTCTTTCTTTCTTTTTGGCCACAGGCTTTTGGGCTTCCCTGGTGGCTTAGATGGTAAAGAATCAGCCTGCAGTGCAGGTGACGTGGGTTCAGTCCCTGGGTGGGAGAGATCTCCTGGAGAAGGGAATGGCAACCCATTTCAGTATTCTTGCCTGGAGAATCCCATGGACAGAGTAGCCTGTTGGGTAACAGTCCATGGGGTCGCAAAGAGGTGGGCACGACTGAGCAACTAACACACACTTTTGCAGGATCTTGGTTTCCTGACCAGGGCTGGAACCTGGGCCGGGGCAGTGAAAGTGCCAAGTCCTAACCACTGGCCACCAGGGATTTCCCAGAAAAATCTTACAATGATGCCAGCACTGTTATTACTTGCCTGACTTTTGTATCAGGCCATAATTACCTTTTACAGAAAATATAATAAAAAGAACAATCATGTATTGAGTGTGTGTCCTCTGTTAGATGACCATTCCTTACAAGACTTGTTATTGATATTCTTGGTATTGTTAAGGAAACCAAGGCTTAGAGATAATAAATACCTTCTCCTTGACATGTGTGCATGCTCAGTCACTCAGTCATGTCCAACTCTCTGTGACACATGGACAATAGCCCGCCAGGTTCCTCTGTCCATGGGATTCTCCAGGCAAGAGTACTGGAGTGGATTGCCATGCCCTCCTCCAGGGGCTCTGCCCGACCCAGGGATCCAACTCAGTCTTCTGTGTTTCCTACATTGGTAGGTGTGTTCCTTACCAACTGAGCCACCTGGGAAGTCCACTTTCTTCTTTGGTTACTAAGTAAATGGAATATGAGACTGCTCGACTCCCAGGCTGATGTGTTTTATTTAACTTTGAAAGGTTATTTTTTTTTAAAAAATCAGGTTATAAAAAAAAAAGTCAGGTTATAATGTGTGGAAGGTAATATCCTGGATAGTTTATCAAGTTGACTTTATACATTAACTTGAATGCAAACACAGGAATGCAACTCCTCCTGAGAGATCAATAATAAATACAGCTCAGGGACATTTACTGGGCACAGACTGTATGTCATCCATTATTCTAAACATTGCTAAGTTTTTATTCACTTAATCCTCACAACAACCTTATGAAATCGGTACAGTTATCATCCCCTTTTTTTTGTGGACAATTGAAGGTTAATTAACTTGCCCAGGGTCACATCTCTGTGGGGTAGAGCTCAAACTTGAATCCTGGAAATCTGACTTTTAAGGCCAACTCTACGGCTGTACGATTCCAAGGTGCAACCTCTCTGACTTGAGGGAGAAAAAAACCCAGACACTCACAACCAGCCAAAGCGAGAGAGAGCCCTCAGTTCTGACAGTTTGGTGTCATTCTTACTATGATCACAACTTGCAAAGACAAATAAAATTGAAATATTGAAATTGAGCTGAAAATCTGAACATTAAATCAAGAGCTTAAGTGTGATTAGGATAAAGCCAGTTGATTTTATATGCATTAACTTCAGATGGTGACTCCATTTCTCTCTAGTGTCCTGGTCACCATTTGTTGGGAAAGAAACGATTTTCCTCTGCTGGCCAAGCAAAGCAAATCAGCTGTTTTGTAGCAAAGATTGAATCATGATTGGATTAGCCTTTTCTTCATAGTTCCCTCACATTTTTCTTTTGCTAAGTACTCATCTAGCTTGTGTTTTTCTTCCTAATGAAGCAATATCTTACATTATCACAACTCTTTAAAATGCAGCTACAAAGCCTTGGACTTTGAAAAGTTATTAAGATTGTAGTTAATAGGTCACTAATGGCAAAGGGCTGGATAAAAGGCAAAGAATACGGATCTGGTGAGTCATACATCCATCCTTGGCTCACTACCTTCCTCTGTTTCTTGTGGCATTTGCAGGGATGAATTCAAGGTCATCTATGGTTAAGCCTCAGCTAAACGGACTTATTCCCTGGGAAGTGTGTCAACCCTCTGGACAGTGTCTCCATTCAGCACTTGGGTACCCCTTGCTTGCTGTCTCTCAATGGTTCCTCGATGGGCTGTTTCCATTTCTGAATGATTGCTCTCCAAAAAGAAATTAAAAGGAAAGTGGCTGAGACTTAAACTTTCTTTAGAAGGGAAAATGTATTAGGATCCCTAGATTTCCTTTCATTCCTGGGGTGCCAGGTGATTCTTGAAGTAAAATCTCAATTTTTTCTGGTCTTGATGAAGTGTTTTGACTTTGACGTTAACATAAACATTGCTGTTTAATCTCCACATCAGTCCTTGTGTTCATTCTTGGGCCCCTACAGGATCCTATTCTGGTCTATCTTGTGGCCTGGCTGGAACCACTTCTGGGGATTTTCCAGGACCAATAGTCTCCAAACATGGTACCTGAAGGGCTGGGCATTAGCAGAGGTTGTGTGTCATCCTTGCTTTCTGTGGGCAGGAAGGTAGAGCTGGAGGAGTCTTGTGTCCGTATTTTTGACGCCTATCCAGAAGCGACATGAGTCATACCCTGAAATAAACACAACTGACTGACAGTTTGGACCCGCTGCTGGTCGTGTAAGAACCTCTAGACTGTAGAACCGCTGCTCCGTCCAGACCAACCACTTGCTTGAGATCTTTTGGAGGCTGGGCTGCATGCAGAGGAGAGAACTCCTTGCTGAGTAGTTCGTGCTAGTTCTTTGTCTAATTGCACTTTCTGGTTCAACCAAATGTAAACAGATGAGAAGAACCTAAGCCAGAAAGGGCATTAGGACTGTGACTTGGGTAATAAACTACCCCAGGGTCATAATGGACTCATTCCTGGATAGACATGGGATTGAGTCTAGGGTGAGAAAAGCTGAATGAGTGAGTGATGATGCGTCGTCATTTAAAAAATGTCTCACTGTGTTTATGCAAACGGTAGACCAGATGTTAGATGGAGCCCCTCTTTGACTGTTTCTTTGAAGTTTTCAAGAGAACAATTGTGAGCTTATGGGGAACACTGAAAATTATTTGTTTTTGGCTCTGCTGGGTTTTACTTGCGGCACGGGCTTTTCTCTCTAGTTTCAACTCCTCTCTAGTTGCAGTGCGTGAGCTTCTCATTTTGGTGGCTTCCCTTGTTGCGGCTCCCAGGCTCTAGAGCGCAGGCTCAGTTGCAGTACACGAGCCTAGCTGCACTGCAGCACGTGGGATCTTCCCGGCCCAGGGATCAAACCCTTGTCCCCTGCACCGTCAGGTGGATTCTTTACCACTGAGCCACTAGGAAAGCTTCCCAATGAAATTGACTAAGGTTCCTGTATGCCAGACCCGTGAGGTAAAATCAAAAAACATGCAATAAACCCCAATAAGAGAAGAATAATGAATTGAATTACAGTTGACCCTTGAACAACATGGGTTTGAATTGCATGTGTCCACTTATACCTGGATCTCTTTCATTAGTAAATACTACAGTACTACGATCTGCCTTGGTGGAATCTGTGGATGTGGTAAACCAGAGCTGACTGTAGAGGCGTCCATGGATTTTCCTCTCCAAGGGGACAGCACCCTTAGCCCCACCCTGTTCAAGGGTCAACTATGCTTCTGTTGTTTTTGACTGCCAATGTTTCGTGAAATGAACTGGTTGGTAATTTTCTGCTGTTCTAAGTTTTACGTTTAAGGTCAGGAGAAAACTCATTTCCTAGGAAGCTGCTCTTTACTGTAAGTTCTATTTCTGTGTTGATAGTATAATCTGAATTCACTGGGTTTATTGAGACTTCATCATTTATAAGTGATGATTAGTTTATTGTTTGTTTATATAGAACTTAAGCTATTTTGTTGTTTATGTAGATCTTGAGGTTTGAAACTTGAAGTAGCTCTGCTTTTCATAAACATTCATTCTCTGAGCATTGATTATAAACTATAAGGTAGAAGGACTCTTGAACTAAAGGAAAATGATAGTGATAGTTTTATAGTAGATAAACCTGAGATAAGTATAAGTGAATTAATATTTTTCATAAAATATTAGTCCCAAAGCTAATACTTTGAAAATACTACCATTTTCTTATGGTTAGAGTATAACCAAATCCAGGACTAAATAACTTTCCATTTGGGGCCAAGTGGAACAAAATAAAGTTCATAGAATAAAATAAAAAGTTCACAGGTTTCTAGAATAAAAAATAAAGTCCGCAGAAGACAAATTGTGATAGTAAAGTCAATTTTGCTGCACCAGCAAATTTTTAATAGTTGGCTCCATTTATTAATCAGTGCTTTTTTTTTTCCTCTTGCTGAGCTTTTTTTTTTTTTCTGATTTGAGTTCAGGTATGGGGTTAGGTTGGTTGTGGGTAAATTCCAATGTCCACTCTTGCATAACAGTATGACACTGTAATGCAATATGAGATGGTTTTTGTAGCAGCTAGCCAGCAGGACATCTGAAATTAAACCATCTATGGCCTGCCTTGGCTTCCCTGATAGCTCAGTTGGTAAAGAATCTACCTGCAGTGCAGGAGACCTGGGTTCAATTCCTGGGTCAGGAAGATTCGCTGGAGAAGGGAAAGGCTACCCACTCCAGTATTCTAGCCTGGAGAATTCCATGGACTGTATAGTCCAAGGGGTCGCAAAGAGTTGGACACGACTGAGCAAGTTTCACTTTGGGCTTCCCTGATAGAGCAGTTGGTAAAGAATCTGCCTGCAATGCAGGAGACCCCGATTCGATTCCTGAGTCAGGAATTCTGCTGAAGAAGGGGTAGGCTACCCACTCCAGTATTCTTGGGCTTTCCTTGTGGTTCAACTGGTAAAGAATCCCCCTGTAATGCGGGAGATCTGGGTTTTATCCTTGGGTTGGGAAGATCCCCTGGAGAAGGGTATGGCTACCCAGTCCAGTATTCTGCCCTGGAGATTTCCATGGACTGTATAGTCCATGGGGTCTCAAAGAGTTGGACACAACTGACTTTCACTTTCACATAGCCCATCTGGGCTTCCCCAGTGGCTCAGCAATAAAGAATCCGCCTGTAATGCAGGAGATGTGGGTTTGATCCCTGGGTTGAGAAGATCCCTGGAGGAGGGCATGGCAACCCACTCCAGTATACTTGCATGGAGAATCCTATGGACAGAGAAGCCTATCGTTGCTAGGGTTGCAAAGAGTCAGACGTGACTGAGCAACTGAATACAACACAACAATGCATATGGCATGTCTATTACTATGATTTCAGTTCTGAAGTGGAGTTCAGTGTCTGATAAAAGGATCCCAACACCATTGGACTGTAAAGTCTTTTTCAGAGCAGATGAAGTCAAAAGTATAGGGTTTGTCTAATGGTTCTCAGCCCTGGCTGCTCACTGGAGTCAATGGGAGAGCATTTAATTCTCCCTGGGCCCAAGCTGCACCCCAGCTAATAAAAGGGGGATAGTGGAGGACCCAGGCATCGGTGCTTTTTATTATTTTTTAAAGATTTTTTGGATGTGAACCATTTTTAAGATAGTTCATTGAATTTGTTACAATATGGCTTCTGTTTTATGTTTTGGTGTTTTGGCTGAGAGGCATATGGGCTCTTAGCTCTCTGACCAGGGATTGAACCCGTGAAGACTGCACTAGAAGGTAAAGTCTTAACTACTGGGCCACCAGGAAAGTCCCCATTGGTGCTTTTTAGCACTCTCCTTGATACCCTGCTTGTGTACCAAGGTTGAACCACTTCATCAGATCCAGCCGTTGAGGATGTCGGGGCTGTTATGGATTGAAGTTCAGATCAGTGAATTTAGATGTCTTGTTAATATCTGGTCAGTTCCCACCTGAATGTCAAATGTCTTGAGAGCTGAGATGTGTGGGCTCCCTATCCCTAGAGAAGGGGCCACCACACTGAGCACCAGTTAGGAGGGTGGTGTGTCTCCTGGGTTTAGAGAGCCTGCGCCTCCAGTCTCCCCCCACATACTTCAGAAGCTTGAGGGTGGGGTGGGATACCCTACCTGCTGGGAGAGCCTCAGCCTCCAACACAGCAAGTCCTGGTTGTGTTGTGAGGTGTGTGGGTACACAGAGCTCCTCCCGCTTCCGAGCATCTCCCTTGCACTAGGGGACCACTCCCCTCTCCCCAGGACTCCAAGGTTTGCGGGTCGCTCGTGACCTCTACAGAGCAAGGCTCTGTCAAAGCGACCCATGAGTGAGACAGGAAGTCCATATAGGAGCCAGGAAGTAGTATAATGCCGTTGTAGCTCGTTCAGAAGTTTTTGTTTTTGTTTTTTAACATCCAGATTGCCCTAAGTCTCAGAGATGGGGTGCTTGTTCAGGCAGAGGGCCAGGGTGGTGAGATTTACCCTGTGAGCTCTGGGCAAATTACCGCATCTCTGAGCTGCTCTCTCACCATCTGTTAGAATTTCTTATTAGGATTGGTTGTTAAAGAGTATGTGAAAATGGTTTGTTAAGAAAAGGAAAGAAAAGAAAGGAACCCCATTCAAACTCCAGCTTGGGGTGCTGGCCCTTTCATCTAGGGGGAAGGAGCAGACTGCCTGAAAGCTGTTACCCCTTTCCGGCATCATTCATGTTGGTTCCATGAGCCATTAGGGCCCATTAAAAAAATAAAACCCTGACAATCACAGCATGCTGGTGAAGGTGAGGGTGTGGGGAGACTGGAGTGGAAATGGTCCAGCCACTGCAGGAAGCCATTCAGTGGTTTATTATAAAATTCCACATACAAATGCCTCCCAGGCAAGCCTTTCTACTTCTGGGTATTTATGCAAAAGGGATGAAGATGCATGTCCACAAAAAGATGTGTACAGTGATGTATATAGCAATTCTTTTCATAATATGTACATAAAACAAAAAACCCTGTACATAAAACAAATATTCATTATCAGAAGAGTGATTCAATAAAGCTGGATGATGTATTCATAAAATAGGACTACTCAAACCAAAAAAAAGACACTGCTCCAACAATGACTGGTTGAATCTCCAAAACATCATATTAAGTGAAGGACTGATAAGTCAGACAGAAAGAAATGCATACTGTCTGATCTTGTTTCTCAGAAGGTCATGAACAGTGGTCATGGGGAGGAGGTGACTTAGAAATGGACCCAAGGGTACTGAGGTTGTGTCCACAAACATGGCCTTTCTGCGTCTTGCTTTGGAAGCTGGGATTGTGGGTGGAGACATTATCAAAAAACTGATCTCACAGAGCATTTAAGATCTGTGCATTTTACTCTATAGATTTTGGGGAGATGAATAATTAAAATTTATTTTTCTTCTTTTTTTTATTGTGGTATACCTAACACAACATTTACTGTCTTAACCATTTTAATTTTTTTCAGTTAAAAAATTTCTGGGCACAACAGCTTGGCTTGCAGGGTCTTAGTTCCCTGACCAGGGATGGAACCTACTCCCTCGGCAGTAAAAGCACGGAGTCCTAACTGCTGAACCACCAGGGAAGTCCCTCTTAACCATTGTTAAGTATCCTGTGACATTAAAAACATTCACACTGTCCTGCGACCCTCATCACCATTCATCTCCAGGAGATTCTATATTTTGCCTCAGTAAGAAAAGCACACTAAAAACGCTGTCATGTGGTGAGGTCAGTTCAGCTGTAACTGAGGTGTTAGCCTCATACGTCCGGACACACAGGACCATCTGCTTCCTGCTGCGGCTACCAAGAGTGGTGGACACTGTTCTGCTGGACACCTGTGCCCTCCACATCAGCACGGACTTGCCTGCTTCTCCACTGACCGAGAGCTCCCAAGGGTCGAGACAGTCCTGCTCATCGTCCTCCCGAGTCATCCGTGTGAGGAAGGCTCCCATGAACGTGCGCTGAACGCCTAGTGGTCCTCGTGTCAGCACGCAGCCTGGTACCTTTCCAAGGCTTTCTCAAAGAAAACAGTGCTGCATCTGTTAAATGGCTCAAGAAACCATGTGCGATTTAGAGTCTTGAACTGGGGAGCCTTTTGCACAATTTCCTGGAACCACTGCTTCTGGTTAGCATGTGCGTTCATGTCTCTGTTCCTTCTTGCTGAAGTGAACTCTCAGGCTCTCCCACCCGACATGGGGCCTTCAGCACTTCCCTTCCTCCTTGTCCTGTGGTTTCCTGGCCCGCCTTCAGGTTGCCTATCTACCCAGCCCAAAGGGCCTGGACCACTGCAAATAAGCCATTCCTCCAGCAGCTCAGAAAAGTCCAAACTAAGACCTCATGTTTTTCTTCTTCAGAAACTCCAACAATTGCCAGGAATCAGAAGGATTATAAAATAAGGGGAGGGGTCTTTGCATGCTGCAGTAGGAGGACCTGGCCGCCTTGCTTCTCAGCTGAGTCACAGAAGGTCCGCTGCAGGCCCTTCTTCCTCTCCGGAGCCCCAAAGCCAGAAATAGAGTGTGTGATAAGGGCTTCCATTCCTGGACAGCTGAACAGTTTGTACCATTTCAAAACTGCATAATCCTGTTCAGACAGTTTTCAATATGTGTTCAGCATTGCCGTCCATGGTCTCAGTTGCATGCATTTTCTTCACTAGAAAATGCAACCAGCATACACTGAAAAGAGTGTTTTGCTTAAGACTGAAGGGTTCCTACTTTCAACCTACCTTGTAATTTTCATCGTGTCTTTTCCTAGCATTCATATCAACACCTTGGACTTTTAGCATCCCACTACATTTTTTAAATTACCACTTTAAAATACAATGAAAAGCTCAAATAAGACACTGTCCCATCTATCACCTGTTGGGACTAGGACGGAGCTCCTGGTGACTATGAACTTGGAGGGCGGGCGGTAGCACCATGCAACAGGCAGGAATGTGCATTCATTGTTTGAGAGGGAAAAGTCTGAGTTTGGGGCAGAAAAGGTAGTTTGGGGATGTTATTATGAAAGTTGGACATGCTGCAGTGAAGACTGCTTACAATGTAAGGAAATCTCGTTTTACAGACAGGAAACTCATTCATTCATTCATCAGCAATATGTCTTAGTGGTTTAGTTTAGTTGCTGAGTTGTGTCTGACTCTTTGTGACCCCATGGACTGTAGCCCACCAGTCTCCTTTGTCCGTGGTATTTCCCAGGCAAGAATACTAGAGTGGGTTGCCATTTCCTACTGCAGGGGATCTTCCGAACCCAGGGATTGAACCAAATTCTCTCGTCTCTTGCATTGGCAGGCAGGTTCTTTACCACTAGTACCATCTGGGAAGCCCTAGAGAGGGTTGCCAGATTTAACGAATACAAATAGAGAATGCCCAGGTTACACTTGAATTTCAGGCGTGCAATGAATGAATTTTTAGTATATCTCATGCAATGTTTGGGACGCACTTATACTAAACAATGATTGGCTGTTTTGTGAAATGCCGATATTGCTGGGTGTCCTGCATTTTCTCTGGCAGTGGGAGGCTGTGGGGCTGGAGCCGGGAGGTCAGACTGAGAATGGGCAGTGGATGTCCATGGGGAGGCCTTGCTGATGAGCTGGATCTGGGGAGTGAGACAGAGGAGTACAAGATGACTTCCGGGTCTCCAACCTCAGCACCTAGGAGGCCCTTAACTGAGCTGGAGAAGCTGGGGCGGGAAGTATGTGTGTTGTGATGCTGACAAGCCTTGTTTAAGGGAGTGTAAACAGGAAGACATAGACATTTCATGAATTGTCCCCTGCTTCTCCGTACAGGCCCACCCCTCCAACTGTCTCCCCTTCCTCCTCCCCCCCCGCCCCCCATCTTGTGTTCTCTGCTCCAAAGGAATAGAGAAAAGCAGTTCAGGACACAGGTGACTGGGACGAGCTATTTTCTAAATAAACATTTAGATCCCCTGGAGAAGGGAATGGCAACCCACTCCAGTATTCTTGCCTGGAGAATCCCATGGACCGAGGAGCCTGGTGGGCTATAGTCCTTGGGGTCACAAAGAGTCAGACATGACTGAGCAACTAATATTTGCACGCTTTCAAGCTGCTACTAAGGGAAATGGTGGGAAAACAGAAATGTGCTTCCTAGGGACTGGGCTACAGAATATTTCTATTAATAGTTCCTTGTGTAACATTTCTGTGCGCCTCTTTTGCAATGTGTCTTTAAGGATCCATCAATAGGCATAATGAAATGGGACAAACAGGGCAGTTTTGCAATGAAGTGGTTATGTGGACAACCAGGGACAGGCAAAATAAGCTGGGTGCAGAAGTGTCTTAGTCCAGCTTTTATAAAATCCAACATTACAATTATACCAGACATTACAACTGTAATATCTAACATTACAATTGGGCTTCACAGGTGGATCCATGGTAAAGAATCCACCTGTCAGTGCAGGAGACGTGGGTTTGATTCCTGGGTTGGGAGGGTCCCTTGGAGGAAGAAATGTCAATCTACTCCAGCATTCTTGCTGGGACAGTGGAGCCTGGTGGGCTACAGTCCGTGGGGTCACAAAAGAGTCAGACTCGACTTGGCAACTAAACAAACACTACAACTAAGTGCATGGCTACACTGAAGTATTTTCTGAAATTTTAGCCCAAATAAGAATTTTAGCCCTCTCATTTCTATTTTTATGAAGAAAAAACAAGTGTATACAAGCACAGTTGTGATATTGCATTTCCTGATTAAAAAGATACATCTTTTAAAAAAAAATTGGACTACAAATATTAAGATTTCTTTCAAAGTGGTCCTTGTAAAGTTCATTCTCTTTGACTTTATTTTTATGTAGGGTGAAGCCACTTGATTGAGTAAATATTTTGATTACAGAGGGTTTGGATATAAAATGGCCCCTTATCCCGAGAATGTTTTTGAAAAGTGAAAACTGGACATATGCCATGACTCTGACTTTTTCTCCACCCCTTCTACTTAAATCTTTTAGTAAAACAATTTTACCAGAAATTCCATATGAACAGTCAATAAGGCTTATTACTGTTGCTCTATTTCCAAAGTTGCTCGGCTTCCAGTGGCAGACAGAATGTCCCCTAAGTCAAACCTGGAGAATCACCTGTAATGTGTGTTATGAATGCTCACTTGCTTCACGTGGATTTGAATTCAGGGGTCTGCCTAGGGCAGGGTCCAAGAATCTGTATTTTTAACAAATACGCCAGCCATTTTTGCAGGCTGGCAAATCTGGAAAACACTGGCTTGAGTGAAATAATTAAAATATAGTCATTGAGGACTTCCCTGGTGGCTCAGTGGTAAAAAAATCCACCTGTCAGTGCAGGAGACAAGAGTTCCATCCTTGGTCTGGGAAGATCCCACATGAAGAACCTAACCCGAGCGCAACTAACCACTGAGCCGAGCCTGTGCTCCTCAAGAAGAAAAGCCATCACGATGAGAAGCCCAGGCACCGTTACAGAGTCGCCCCTGCTCGCCGCAACTAGAGAAAGCCCTCACGCAGCAGCAGAGACCCAGCACAGTTAATAAATAAATAAATAATTAAAAAAATAAAATACAGTCGTTGCATTCCAACTGTCTTGAAGGTGTGAGTGAAAGAGCCTTTTGAGAGATTGAAGGAGAAATAATGGCACGTAAGTGGTTTCATGTGTTACACAGTTCATCAGAGTTTGGTCTGCCGATGGGCTTGAAAGCATCCTGGGCACTGACGGTGCTGTGTGTTCAAGACATGAGCCAGGAGGGACGGTCAGTTCTGCCCGGTAGCTCCGGACAGCTTTGCACACAGGACGAGGCATTTGAAATGGTTCATTTGAAACCAGAAGGAGGAGGTTGCTTATGGGCTGGTGGGGTGGAGAGGGGGAGGGACATTATTCTAGGAAGGAGCAGGTGTGACGGTTAGAGGAGAATGGGGCCCTCAGGTGTGGGGTTCCCATGGAGCTGGTCCTTAGGGTGGGTGGGGTGAGGTGAGCGGCTTGTGGAACCAGGAATGTAGGCTGCTGTGAAGGGAGAGTCTTGCCGAGCTCTGTTGTGTGAGGAACAGGGAAATGGCAGAGAGCTGCAGTTGTTTTTGGAAAGAGAACGGGAAGAGCACTGTGCGGCATGGCGGATGGGCTGGGGTGGGGGAGAGGGGAAACAAGAGGGCTGAAAGCCAGGGTGGAGAGTTTCAAACTCAGCTCTGGTGGGAGTGTGAGGCACAGAGAGCACAGTGAGGCCCCAGGAGGCCAGCCCTCTGCTCCCTAGAAGCATCTGAAGTATTAACATGAAACCTGCTGGGATGACCCCATACCTCAGAGAGCAAATATTCCCTTCAAGTCAGAGTAGAGAAGAAAAAGCCAAAATGTTCCCGTCTCCATGTGTGAGAGGCTTTGGTCCCTTGGGTCTCAGGGTGGTAGGGGCCCTGCAGGTGGGTTGGCACAACCAGCAGCCTTGACTTGGGCGCTGCTTGGACCAGCTGGGGCGTCCAGGCACCAGCCCAAGCCCTGGGGTGTCTTCCAGATTCTGCAGGGAACCGACACATCTGCGTCGCCCTGTGAGCTGTGTTCCTCGTCCCTCCTCTCCACCCGTCTCACTCTCCTTTCTAGACGTGAGAAAACACCATCTCAGAACAAAAGCCGGTAGATTCACCTACTTGGTGAAGGGAGAAAGACCAAGGAAAATGCTGTTTTTTTCACTCCCCCACCTTGTTCATTGTGTTTGTAACGTGGGAACCCAGTTTGAAACAAATGTGGAGAAGGTGAACAATGACAGTGGGCTGGTGTCGGGGGAATCCTGGGCTGCCAGACTAGGAAGGGGCTTCAACCCTCTGTTGCCTGAGGTTTCCCCTGCTTAGAATTAGGAGAAGTGAATGACATCCATGTAGACGGGGAGTTCAGATGGGTGTGTGTGTGCGCTCAGTCGATAAGTTGTGTCCTACTCTTTGCAACTCCATGGACGATAGCCCGCCTGCAAGGCTCCTCTGTCCTTGGGATTTCCCAGGCAAGAATACTGGAGTGGGTTTCCATTCCCTTCTCCAGAGGATTTTCCCAACCCAGGGATTGAACCTGTGTCTCCTGCACTGGCAGATGGATTCTTTACCACTGTGCCACCTGGGAAGCCAGATGGGTTTGTTAATTAAATGTAAAAGATCCATTTTATAATAACACACATTAACGCGGGGTTGATGACTGAGGCTGTGCTTCGCCTTGAAGCCTCCTCATCTGTTATCTGCTCTTCTTTTTGAAAGTTGTCTTCTCATTTCAGTTTCCATTGCACTGCATTGCAGTGGTCCAAGATCTCTGAATTCTAGAACTGGCTGCTGCCTGCTTTCCACTGCAGCCCTTACTGTCCTTTGCCCCATCTTCTATGATTTTGCTCTGCAGTTCTGGACATGGGCTGGTTAGAAACACCAACCCCCTCCCCTGGACTTTGTCAGATTACTAGGGGTGATTTTGAAAGGTTTATGCCTTATTTCCAGACCTGATGCCACTCTGGGAGGGTGTGTGTGCAGGGTACAGATCTCAGAGCAGTGGAGATGGTTCCACTGGAACACGGGTTCTAGGTGGGTGTCCTGCCTTTGATGCTGATCCCTGAGCACCAGATGTGAAGGAAAGTGTAAACCCCTCATCATGTCCTGCATGTCACGATGCCCCACCCCTGAGGGACAAGCACACACTGACCTAGAGATGTGGGGATGGTAACACTGTGTGTGTGTGTATGTGTGTGCGCGTGCTGTGCTTGTCAGTCACTCAGTTGTGTCTGACTCTTTGCGACCCGATGGACTACAGCCCCCCAGGATCCTCTGTCCATGGGGATTCTCCAGGCAAGAATACTGGAGTGGGTTGCTATGCCCTCCTCCAGGGGATCTTTCCAACCCAGGGATCCAGCTTAGGTTTCCTGCATTGCAGACGGATTCTTTACTGTCTGAGCCCCCAAGGGAAGCCCGTGTGTGTGTGTGTGTGTGTGTGTGTGTGTGTGTGTGTGTGTGTACAGACAGAAAAATAAAAGACCAGGTTTCTGTTCATTTGGAATGATGACGGGCTTCCCAGATGACTCAGTGGTAAAGAACCCGCCTGTCAATGCAGGAAAACAGGTGTGATCCCTGGGTGGGAAAGATCCCCTGGAGGAGGAAATGACAGCCCACTCCAGTATTCTTGACGGGATAATTCCATAGAGAGAGGAGCCTGGTTGGCTACAGTCCGTGGGGTTGCAAAGGGGCAGCCATGACTGAAGTGACTGACCATGCTGAGATCAGCAAGAGTCATTCTTTTGCAATTGCTCTTTAAACATTTTTATACACTGGATACGCTAATGATATTGTGTCAAACTTGTTGAGAAAGTGGAGGAGGGGGAGCTGTTGACATGAACTGAAGAAAGAAGGGGAGGCCCATGTCTGGAAGGCGTCTGCAGCTCCTGCGTCTCTTACGGTAGATTCAACAAGTCACAGTGACCCCAGGTGCATAGAATTTGAGCTGGAAAAGATGGACATTTTGTTTGACCCACGAGTACTGTGAATGAGGAGACAGTGGCTGTCTAAACCAGGTAAAGGAATAGTGCATCCGGGATCCTCAGTGGTAGTCGCTGTACTCAGTTCCCCCCAGATTCCGATTGGAATTTGTCAGCTCCGGCTCCACAAATAAGATGAGTCTAAACTAGATAACCTGTGGCATTAGTGGGTCTTTGGGTTCCCATGGAAACCTGCTCTGGCCACAGCGTAAGCAGAAAGGAGGAAATTTTGGAAGGAAGCTGAGGTCTTACACAAAACTGCCCTGAGGCGAAGGAAGGGCTGAGTAAGCGAGTCTGCGGTGCTAGGGACAAGGCATCTCGAGACCTCCCACTTTGGATGCTGGGGAGCCCAGCCCTCTGACTCAGTGGTTCTGTTCCCTTCCATGGGGTCCTCGCCATGAACATGTTCTCACCCAGACGTTGCTCACCAACCGTCCCATCCCTCACCTCCTGTTACCCTGCTCTTTCTGCATCACACTCACCACCACCTAAAAGTCTTAGAGTTGGAGACTCCCCTGGCGGTCCAGTAGTTAAGATTCTGCCATCCAATCCAAGGGGTTCGGGTTCTACCCCAGGTGGGATAAGTAAGATCCCGCATGCCTTGGGGCCAGAAAACCAAAACATGAAACAGAAGCAATATTGTAACAAATTCAATAAAGACTTCAAAAATGGTATGCATCTAGAAAATCTTTTTAAAAAAGGAATGATTAAAAAGTTTTAGAGTTACTTGTTCACCTGTGGAGATTGAAAAATACTGACACCCAGGCCTGACCCTCAGAGAGCCTGGTCTGGCGTAGAACCAGAGCATGTGTTTTCCCTAAAAGCCCCATGATCTTCAATGCTTAGCTCAGGTTAAGAATCAAGGCCTAAGTGGCCCTTACACATAACACTACTGTGTGTAAAATAAATAACAAGAACCTGCTGTTCAGCACAGGGAACCCCACTGAGTGCTCTGTGCTGACAGAGTGAGGATATGTGCATACGTATGGCTGAGTCACTTTGCTGTACAACAGAAACTAACATTGTAAAGCAACTAAACTCCAAAAATAATAAAAGAATTGTGGCCTAATAAACACATTGGTAGAGCAAACACAGGATGTACTGCTGTTACCAGCATGGCTGAAAATATGTTGAAAAGAATTGAGTGACACTGTGAGGGAGAGGGGTAGTTTGGGATGGACATGTACAGCTGAGAATATTTAAAATGGATAACCAACAAGGACCTACCATACAGCACAAGGAACTCTGCTCAGTGTTATGTGGCAGAGTGGATGGGAGGGGAGTTTGGGGGAGAGTGGATACATTATATGTATGGCTGAGTCCCTTCACTGTCCACTCGAGTCTACGACAGTATTGTTAATCAGCTATACTCCGAGGGTTCAGGATGGGGAACACATGTATACCTGTGGCGGATTCATTTCGATATTTGGCAAAACCAATACAATATTGTAAAGTTTAAAAATAAAATAAAATTTAAAAAAAATAAAAATTGTAAAAAAAAAAAAAGTTTCTTTTAAACAAAAGAATTGAGTGACTCATGTAGAAAGGATTCTTTGGGAAGAATCAGGCCGTTGTGAGTAAGCACACATAAGTGATGTTGACAAGAGCCCTCCCAAAGCAGGTGCCCTGGGGGAAGGGGGCGGTGGCCCCAGTTTCCCAGTAAGTCCACGGAGGATGGGGGAAGTAAATGACTTGCCCAAGGTCGACCCGTAGCTCAACAGTCATACATTCCGCCTGCGTCTACACTTCTCTGATCCTGAGTGACACCCTCTTCTCCGTGGTTCCCTCTTGGGGCCACATGGGGGCTGGGGGTGAAGCCCCCTACTCCCTTGCCTAGAGGTTAAAACCAGGGGAGCTGATGGCACAAGGAAGGATTGTTGAAGGTTTGGCTGTGTTACTAAGGGAGGGCACATTTTTAGCAAAAACCATAGGCGAGAAGGAGAACCTCAATTTCAGCAAGAAAAGCAGAAGTTGCTGGGCGGTCAGGGCTAATGAACGGAAATGTGAGGGATCTAAGTGTGAGAGTCTGAACCTAAAAGCAGTTTGGTTAAAAGCAGGGAAAGAAACAGAGGCGGGGAGAAAAGAAAGAATAGGTTTTGTCTCTTTAGGGAATTGAGATGTAATTCAGTGGTTGCACTTTTAGCGTTTTGGTGAGAGGGGCAAACAGAAATATGAATGATCTGTAAATGTTGTACTTTTCATCCAAATAGTGGCATGAAAGAGTCTTCCCCTGGGAGAACAGAAAGCCCCTCTGTGTCAGGATGGTTTGGAAACGGATTGCTTTTTACCAGGAGGGATGGACCATGGGACTGCGGGTTCTTACAGAAAAAAAATCTGTAATCCTTTTGGGTTTAACCATTAGGCAAATTGAGCTTCCTGGTTTCAGAAAGAGAAAACAGACCCAAAAGAGAAAAACCCAGGCCCGTGGGAACAAGAAACTTCCTCCTCCTGGGGCTGCTTGAAAGGCCTGCTGTGCCCGTCTGAGTCTCCAGCTCAGCGTGAGGCTGGCTGGAGGGCTTCCCGGAGGTGGAGGGGTGATGGGCAGAGAACGGCCGCGTTGAAAAGGAACTCTGGACATGGTAGCTGAGGCTGCAGGCTTGGGCCTTGGGGTCTGAAGCACCGAAGCTGCCTTTTCGTTCGACGTAAACCTGGGGAGTGAAGGACCCGGGGACTGAATTGTGTCCCCGCTGTTTGCCCCTTAGTTCTCTGGGTCCTTCAGCCAACCCGGAGGCCAAAAATAGAATTCTTCAGGTTTTTACTCTTTTGGTGACAAATCAGAGGAGAGACCCAAAGCCAGTTGAAACAGAAAGACCTGTAAGTACAGAGCTCGTTTGTCTGCCAGATGGGTGAGTAGGGGCTGTAAGACAGTGAGAGGCTTGAGCAGTTCAGTGAGGGGAACCCCGTGTGAGTGGGGAGGGCTCTGTAATCTGGCCCGCTTCCATCTCAGGGAAGGGAACTAAAGTCTGGGATGGGGCTGAGTGTGGGGTGCCTTAGAGGCCTGTCTGTGGTGCTGTGCAAAATGTAACACTTTAGTTGGTGAAACCCACACTTGTAAAGACTCCCTAGTGATTTTTATTTAGCAGTTTTGTTTGTGCCAAAGGTCCCATGAGCCTTTCTTCTCTATAATCTGGCTCTCCCTGTTTAGGGGGATGGGGAGAGAAAATGGGAAGTCATGCATTGTTCACTGTTTTGAAGTAGAGGGATTAACATATGCTCTTGTGTTTAATCCTCACAATAACCCTTGAAGGAGTAGTGTTATCTGCTTGGTACAGATGAGTAGGATGAAGTTCAATTAAGTAACTGGCTGGCGTTTGTTTGGCTCTCAGGAAATACAGGAGTCAGGTTGGACCCAAATTTCCTCATCCTAAAGCTCTTGGCACCTTCATTTGGGAGAAATGACTGAGTTGAGATTTCAGCCCAGATTGTTTGAATGGTCACAGACTGACTAGGTGGCTGCCATGGTCTAGATTTGTCTGAAACAAAAATGATTTGGGGAACTAACATTTGTTGATCATCTATTATAAACCAGATAGATTGTAGCTAATAAAAAGAATGGGATCTACCTACAGAATTGCTTCTGACTGCAAACTACTGTATCAGTTCAGTTCAGTTGATCAGTTGTGTCCAACTCTTTGCGACCCAATGGACTGCAGCACACCAGGCCTCGACTCAAACTCATGTCTGTGAGTCGGTGATGCCATCCAACCATCTCATCCTCTGTCGTCCCCTTCTCCTCCCACCTTCAATCTTTCCCAGCATAGTCCATGGGATTTCTAAGTTCAACTTCAATTCAACGGAGGTGTTTTGCTGTGTCATGGTGACGAGGTCAGGGGACTGTGTATGTCTCAACGGTGGAAGCAGGGTGGTGTACAAGGAGGCTGATCAGATAGTATGTCAAGGAGTTTACAGTCTCCATGGAGGAGAGAGACGCATACACATTAACAGCAGCTGATGCAGGAGTTACAGACCCACATAAAACAGGACCGTTGGTGGTGTCCTGGGGCTTGTGGCTACATCCGAAATCGATGATGGGTAGAAGTGGTCAGGGAGAGAAGGATGTAGGCAAGACTCGGTCTGAATTAGGCTTTGGAGAATCAGTGGGATTGGCCTACATGCGGAGGCAGAATGGTGTTACCATGTCAATAAATGCAAGTTTCTGTCCTTGTCACACTGAGCGGCAAGAGACTGGAGCCAGGCTGTGAGGAGCTGTGTGGGCCAAGCTGAACACTGGCAGTTTTCTCCTGTTGATAGTACTAGAGATGTTGGTAGCAGAATTTGAGATGATGGTATAGTAGTAATAATGGTGTCTTAACACTTCCTGAGTGTTTATTCTACTGTGTCCTCCGTGCCATGATGAATATGTATGAGCATTTCCAAGTGCCAAGCTCTGTTCTCCAGACGGGCAGTCCAACGGGGTACAGACCTGACAAAAATCCCTGCTCTCACGGGGCTTGCCGTTCATCGAGGAGGGACAAAGCAAATGCTAAAATAAATCCTGTAAGCTAAATTCGTGTGATCATGCCATGGAGAAATGTGAATACAGAGTGGTGGGCAGGGAGTGGGTGAATGAGAGCACATCTCAGTTTTGAAGTTTGCCTCTGAATAAAGGTAGAATTCATTCATTTAATCAGGTGAAGAGTAGAAGGTGGGTCTGATGGATCCTGAATGTAAATGAAAAGATGAGATGATTAATTCACAGATTTGAGCCCAGAGTCGGGAAAAGCCTGATGCCACAGATACTGGCCAGGAGGCAACCACACTACCCAGAATAGTCACATCTAAAGTGGACCTTTTAGTCATTAATATCATGTAAGGGTTAGTAGGGGCTAACCTACTAACTAGTAGGGGCTAGTGACTCAGTGGATAAAGAATCCGCTTGCAATAAGACTCAGAGGAGACGCAGGTTCAATCTCTGGCTCGCGAAGATTCCCCGGAGAAGGAAATGGCAACCCACTCCAGTATTCTTGCCTGGAGAATCCCATGGACAGAGGCGTCTGGCAGCCGCCGAGTGGGTTCGCAAAGAGTGAGCCACAACTGAGCAACTGAGCATGCGCACAGGGTTTAGTAGCGAAAGAAGACTAACGTAGGGGAAAACCGTCAGAATGACGCTATTGGCCTTGTCCGTGCCTTTCCCTAAGCCTCCAGCGAGGTTACACAGAAAGTGACGAGGGCCCAGTGGAGAATAAAATGGGACTGCAAGATGACAGAGGTTTTGATCCTGGGTGACGAGGATGGTGGGGGAAAATGAGAAATTTGCCCTACGAATAATGGAAATTCAACAGAATAGCCATCATGCTGTTTAACTTATTTAGAATTTTCTGTAAGTGACCAGGGGGCACCCGGCCCAGCATCAGTACTCCCTGAGAATCAGTGGTTTCTGCTTAGAGCACAGTGGGCAGCCTGGAAGGTGACGGGGTGGGTTTCCAGCGCCAACGCACCAGCCCCCCTCCCCCCACGTGCACCTGCCGGGGCCCCACCCTCCACGCTCTTTCAGCCTGGCTGCTTCAGCTGACAGCACCCACCTGCTGCATCTTCCCCCTCCTGCTGCTGCTCTCTGTGTAAACTTACAGATTCACAGGTCCCCAACCCCCTTGGTTCACAGCCCCTTGAGAACCTCTGAGACCCCCTGAGGGTCTCAGTAAGTTTTTCACAGCGATCCTAGAGCAGAAGCACCAGAGTCCCATTCCCTAGGGAGTCAGATGCAAACCACTTCATATGCATTCGTTATCACAATTCAGTACCATTTTAAAAAGTAATAATGGTGCTAGCGGTAAAGAACCTGCCTTCCAATGCAGGAGACATAAGAGATGCAGGTTTGATCCCTGGGTCAGGAAGATCCCCTGGAGGAAGGCGTGGCAACCCACTCCGGTATTCTTGCCTAGAGAATCCCATGGGCAGAGAAACCTGGCAGGCTTCCATGGGGTCACAAAGAGTCACTACTGAGTGACTAACACTTAGCCAGTTAACAATGTCCTGACGGTTTCAGGTGGGCAGCAAAGGGACTCAGCCATATATGTGTATCCAGTCTCCCCAGCTCACCTCCCCATCCAGGTTGCCGCATGATATTGAGCAGAGTTCCTGTACTGTACCGGTCCTGGTTGGTTATCCATTTTAAATAAAAAGATCATACTTCTATGAAAGTAAAGCAGTGTCCCTTGTTATAGACATTTTGGCAGTGGAGAGGGAGAAAAATAAAAAAATGACCATAGAAGTGTGAAAATTTTTTATTTTAATTTTGATTTAAACAAAAATTTTTCTAAAGTTTATTGTATTAATAATAACCAAGTGTTTTCCCCTTGTAATTTTAAAACCCATCACATATAATAATGCTGTACTGATTCGCTCCCCATCCTGTTCTGATTTCATTTGATTTGAATAGTCCTTTCCGGACTTGTTCCTATGTATGTCATCATAATGTGGATTCAGTTTTAATCTTGCCTTGTTAGAATGTTACATTATAAACATTGTTTTATTCAGTCACAGAGTTCTTTTAGCCATTCTTAAAAATGGATGCTTGTCACTTTCAAGGAGATGTTGTTGTTGTTCAGTTGCTCAGTTGTGTCCCACTCTTTGCATGGGACACCCCATGGACTGCAGCACACCAGCCTTCCCTGTCCTTCACCATCTCCCAGAGTTTGCTTAGACTCATGTCCATTGAGTCAGCGATGCCATCCAACCATCTCATCCTCGGTCATCCCCTTCTCCTCCTGCCTTCAATCTTCCCCAGTGTCAGAGTCTTCTCAAATGAGTCTGTTCTTTGAATCAGGTGGCCAAAGTATTGGAGTTTCAGCTTTAGCATCAGCCCTTCCAATGACTCTTCAGGACTGATTTCCTTTAGGATGGACTGGTTGGATCTCCTTGGTCCAAGGGACTCTCAAGGGTCTTCTCCAGCACTTCAGTTTAAAAGCATTAATTCTTTGGCACTTAGGCTTCTTTATGGTCCAACTCACATCATTCAAGGAGATACTTGCACATAATTTAAAAACCAAAACAACTGAAACACTTTGAAACATCAGACGCTCACTCCTCCTTCCTAGCACCCATCATCCAGTTTTACTCACCAGATCCAACCACTTTCTTTTCCTCAATTCCAATAGCTTTACACCATGGTGGAGTCTCTTGAATGCTACCATATAATTTAGGTATCTGCTACCAACCTAGACAGCGTATTAAAAAGCAGAGACATTACTTTGTCAACAAAGGTCTGTGTAGTCAAGGCTATGGTTTTTCCAGTGGTCATGCATGGATGTGAGAGTTGCACTATAAAGAAAGCTGAGTGCCGAAGAATTGATCCTTTTGAACTGTGGTGTTGGAGAAGACTCTTGAGAGCCCTTGGACTGCAAGAAGATCTAACCAGTCCATCCTAAAGGAGATCAGTCCTGGATGTTCATTGGAAGGACTGTTGTTGAAGCTGAAACTCCAATACTTTGGCCAGCTGATGCGAAGGGCTGACTCATTGGAAGAGACCCTGATGCTGGGAAAGATTGAGGGCAGGAGGAGAAGGGGACGACAGAGGGTAAGATGGTTGGATGGCATTACCGACTCAATGGACATGGGTTTGGGTGGACTCCGGGAGTTGGTGATGGACAGGGTGGCCTGGTGTGCTGCAGTTCATGGGGTCGCAAAGAGTAGGACATGATTGAGCAACTGAACTGAACTGAACCGTTCTATTTTTACTTAATCAACTTACTGAACTGTTGGTTGACAGCAGTGGTTCTTCAGGATTGCTAATTTCTGATAAAATCCTGTTGATTATGCAAATATGTGTGTGTACTCAGGGCTGCCTCATCTGATAGTCTCTGTCTTTTTGTTTTTATGTCTAATTTAGTTGTATCTTTCATTGATTATAGATGGCTACAGGTGTTTCATTAGGAATATGACTTTAATAAACATTAGTAAACTTCTACCTCTTATCAGTTATTTTTCCAAGCTAACATTGTAGAAGTTTGAGGATTCAGTTAAGAGGATTTAACAAAATTCTATTGTATTTTACATAATGATGATTAAGGCAGAGCAGCCTGCCCTTGATCATTGCGATCTTTGCAAAGACTATTGGCTGCTAGGAAGGGACACGCTAGTAGCTGTGGACAGCTTTTCTCAGCAGAAATATTTTAAGGTAATACAGTCGTTTCAAAATTGAGGATACATTTTTCTGAAATATCAACTCAGAAGTATGTGGCTCCATGCCCATTCTGTCACAAATTTTAATCTACTTAATTTTTAAAAAATTAATGCTTTATTTTTCGGAGTAGCTTCAGGTTTCCAGAAACATTGAGTGGAAAGTACAGAGGGTTTTCCATGTAGTGCTCACCACCTTCTCGGTTTCCCCTAATTATTAACATCTTGCATAGTGTGGTGCATTTATTACAATGCATGTACCAGTATTAATATTAATACATTGTGATGCATGCAGATCCACTGTTTTCATTGGGCTCACTCTTGGGGCTGTACTTTTTGTGGGTCTGACAAATGTATAATGACATGTGTCTACTATTATGGTGTCATACAGAATAGCTCAGTACCCACAAAATCCCCTGTGTTCCACCCATTCATTCCTTCCTCTCTCTGAACCACTGGCGACCACTGACCTTTTAACTGTTTCCTCTTCCACAGTTTTGCCTCTTCCAGAATGTCATTGGAATTATACATTATGTAGTTTTTCATACTGGCTTTTTTTCATTTAGCAATATGCATCTAAGTATCCTCCATGCCTTTTTATGACTTGATAGCTCATTTCCTTTTGTTGATAAATAATATTTTGTTGTCTGGTTGGACCACAGTGTGTTCCTCCAGTCACCCACTGAAGGATATATTAGCAGTGCCCAAGTTTTGGCAGTTTCAAATAAAGCTGTTATAAACATCCATATGCATGTTTTTGGTGTGAACTTAAGTTTTCAGTTCATTTGGGTAAATAGCAAAGTAGTAGAATTACTGAATCAGGTACTAAGAGTATATTTAGTTTTGTAAGAAATCGCCCAGCTGTTTTCTGAAGCGGCTACACCATTTTTTATTCTCCGGTATTGAATGAAAGTTCCTCTCCTTCTGCCTTTTGTCCAGACTTGGGTGGTGTCAGTGTTTGGGATGTTTGTCACTCTCGTAGGTGCGTGGTGGTATCTTACTGTTTTAATCCACATCTCCCCATTGACATATGATGTGAACCATCTTTCACAGTCTTAGTGGCCATTTTTCTCCCTTCTTTGGTGAGGTGTCTGTTCAGATCTCATACTCATTTTTCGATTGGGTTGTTTGTTTTTGTATTATTGATTTTAAAGAATTCTTGTGTATTTTTTTAGACACCGGTCCTTACTTTGTGTTTTGAAAAGATCTCCCAGCTCGTGCTTGTCTTTTAATTTTCTTTTGCAGAGCAGAAGTTTTTAATTTTAATAAAGTCCAACTTTATCAGTTTTTTTCTTCTATGGCTCATGCTTTTGGTTTTTTATTTAGAAAGTCATTACCAAACTCAAGGTCACCTGGATTTTCTCCTATGTCATCTTCCAAGGGGTTTATAGTTTTACATTTTACACTTAGTTCTGTTATGCATTTTGAGTTAATTTTTGTATAAAATATGGATCTAGAATAATTTTTCCTTTTGCATTTGGGTGTCCAGTTTTTCCAGCACTACTTATTGAAAAGACTGTCATTTCTCCATGGAATTGCCTTTGCTCCTTTGTAAAAGACAAATTGACTATTTCTGGGCTGTCTATTCTGTTTACTATACTTTTATTTTTTTACTTTTTTATGCTATTCAAAATGGTATTTCCACTATAATCTATACAGTTTTATGCATACAGTACTACAGGTTTTAGGCTGTTTGTTGTAGTGTTGACTATACTTTTACAGTATAGGTGTTTGGGTTTTTTGCTGTTGTTGTTACCTTCAGTGGAAATAGAATCTATTAGTAGCTACTCTTGTCTTGACTTCTTTGAACCTTAGTTTCTTCATAAGAGGGAGTGGGTAGAATAGATCGTTCTTGACAGAGGACGAGATGGTTGGATGGCATCACCAACTTGATGGACATGAGTTTGAGCGAACTCTGGGAGATGGTGAAGGACAGGGAAGGCTGGCCTGCTGCAGTCCACGGGGTTCCAAAGAGTCAGACGTGACTGAACAACAACTGTTCTAGTTTTATCTCATGAGACTAGTTTGTATTGTATTTAAGTATGAAGCCAGGGTGGTGATTTTCTCGTAGAAAGTTTCTGGGTCTAGTCCAACAAACACCAGGTCTGTGTGTGTGTGTTTGTGAGTCTGTATCTGTGTGTGTAAGCAGAGTGGCAGACACCTATTGGACAGAATTTTTGGCTATGAATGTCCTTTACATTTTATAAAGGAATAGTAGACCTGCCTTTCTCTGATGAGTGACAAAGCATATTTTTCTGTCCCAGTCTGTAACAGAACATATCAATACATAAGCTCATTACCAGTAATTTAAACACCAGATTTCCTGCCATGGGGGGACATTTGGAAATGTCTGGAGACATTTTTGTTGTTCTATCTGGCCATGTGGAGCGGGCGGAGGTGTTACTGGTATCTGGTGGGTAGAAGCCAAAGATGCTGCTAATGACCTTACAATGCACTGGACAGTGCCTACAACATATATTTTTTGGTTTAGAATGTCAATAGTACTGAGGCTGAGAAAGCCTGTTGCAGAGATGCAGACTTATTTATATCTGTGGGCATGTTTTCCTCTTGCTTTAGCCTCCAGAAAACCTAAACTTCTGGAGATTTTTGGTCTGCTATAACAATTGTGCAGACCACTTAAGATATGACCTTTAGCTTTGAGCTATCTTGCGCTTAGTTTCACTTTTTCTCAATTTCATAATAATTTCTATTTTGTTACATCTATGTATGTAATCCTGACTTAAACTTTTTTTTTATTGGAGTACAGCCAATTAACAAACAATGTTGTGGTAGTTTCAGGGGAACAGGGAAGGGACTCAGCTATACACATACATGTGTCCATTCTCCCCCAAACTCCCCTCCATCCAGGCTGCCACATAACATTGAGTAGAGTTCCCTGTGCTGTACAGCAAAGCCTGACTAACTCTTAAAGTAGAATTTAAACATAGCATTTTATATATTTCTAAAGAGAAGCAGCTGGACCACTGATTCTAAAATTCCGAGGCTAGAAATAAGGTTGATGTTCCATCTGCTTCTTGGTGGGTTGTGCATACAGAATTCAGACTCTGCTTTGAATTCCCTCTTCTGGTCCTTGAAGTGACACGTTTTCCCTGTGATACCTAACTTTCCATTAGCTCATCTTGTTTTCATAGTCTTCCCTTTTACTGTGAAGAGAAACGAAACCAAAAACCCCCACTTGTTTCAGCAATCCCCCGTGTCTTCCTCTGTGTGAACTTGCTCAACTAAGAGTTATGCAAATAGGATCAGCTTTGTGTACTCAATCCCAGAGACTGTGACCGGCATGTTTGGTGGGTTTGTTGTCACGAGAGAGTCAGGACCCTGGCCTCTTCTCGTATAGCTCAGCCCCAGCCTTCTTCCGGCCTCACCCACTCCTTCCCCACCTCTTACCTCATTCCCGGCATGGATCTTGGCATGACCTTCCAACTGTCTTGGAACCAAAGAGAAGAAGGCTTGTAGGTATCCACGGAACCTACCTCTTGTGTCCACATGAGGAACTGAGTGCTTGTCACCTCCTGAGATAGCCAGCAGGTGCCTTCTGTCCGTCCAGGGCATGCTGATATGCGCCTCCTGGACACGAAGCCATTTTCCTGATGTCCGTAACTGTCTGCATGATTGACATTTCATTTCCAAGTGATCTTAGCAAATGTAGATGGACGATGGCTCCAGCTGGAGTCTCTCCAAGTTCTTTCCTCCTACAGATTCTCTGGGTTTGAAGGACCTTAGGTTATGGGTCCTCTTGTTTTAAAATTTCAATCAATTTTTGTACAAGTTTATGTATGTGTGTGCATATTATATGTTATATATATACTTATATATAATTAGAGACATTGCATATGTATGTATAATTTACACAAAAGAAAAACATCTTTTAAAATTTTAGATTAAAGGTAATTAAACACATGACCTAAGGTTCTTCAAACTCTGATACGTGTGTGTATACATATATATATCTGAATAGGAAATTATATATATGCTATACACACACACACACACGTAGGGCTTCCCAGATGGTGCCAGTGGTAAAGAACCCACCTGCCAATGCAGGAGACATAAGAGACACAGGTTCCATCCCTGGGTCTTGAAAATCCCCTGGAGGAGGGCATGGCAATCCACTCCAGTATTATTTCTTACAGAATCCCCATGGACAGAGGAACCTGGTGGGCTACAGTCCATGGGGTCACAAAGAGTCAGACTGAAGCAACTTAGCACACATGTACACATACATGTAAATATATACACATATATTTTAAGAAAAAGGCAAATCCCAAAATACCTGCAAACTCATCACCTGTAGATGAACATTGTGATATTTTAGGATATTTCTTCCTAGACACTTTTCCTACCTGTTTATATCATTTCTCCTCACAAAAAAATAGCATCTGGCTATATATGTTGCTTTTTAACTTAAATATATTGTGAATATCTTTTTAAGTCAACAGATGTAACGTGCAATATTTTAATGACTACTAGTATCCTTTTTTGTTGAGGTATCATGGTCTAGACCAATTTTACAAAAGTCAGTTGCCTGAAGGCCAGTTTGATCAAGTTATCAAATGTTCCAATTTACCAGAAGACATGCTTCTTTGAACTACTTGAATATTATTTCTATTTTTAAAGAAACTTTAGGCATTTTAATGTTCTCCTGATAGTTCTTCAAATGGCATATCAACTCTGAGAGTTGTGAAATTAAAAACTTTTAAGTTTAAATTTAAATTTAGAAGGATCAGAAAGTAATTGGAAGTGATCAAACATTCTCAACACAGGGACTGCCCTGGTGGTCCAGTGACTGAGACTCCTCACTCCCAATGCAGGGGGCCCAGGTTTGATCCCTGGCTGGGAA
Organism: Bos grunniens; assembly: GCF_055505025.1. Taxonomy (NCBI): domain Eukaryota; kingdom Metazoa; phylum Chordata; class Mammalia; order Artiodactyla; family Bovidae; genus Bos; species Bos grunniens. The sequence goes on along the minus strand of NC_141178.1, from coordinate 59,209,293 downwards.
CTAGATCCCACATGCCACAACTAAAGATCCCGCATACCAGAACTAAGACCTGGTGCAGCCAAATAAATAAACGAATACTTTTAAAAAAACATTCCCAACACATATGGCATGCTAAATCTCTGGATTCTAAGGATAAGTTAGGCTGTGTTGATCTGTCGGCTGTTTGTAAAATCAGTTGACATGAAAGGATAGAAGAATCTTGAGATATGGAAAGGAAGTGAGGGTGTATAGAGGAATTTGTAGAAAGAAGCAGAAGACTTGAGCCTCAGACATAGCAAAAAACATGCCACTATGTTCAAAAGAATTTTTTAAAATTAACTTGTCCTAAGGGCTGGTTCCAAATAGGAAGAGGAGTACGTCAAGGCTGTATACTGTCACCCTGCTTATTTAACTTATATGCAGAGTACATCATGAGAAACGCTGGGCTGGAAGAAGCACAAGCTGGAATCAAGATTGCCGGGAGAAATATCCATAACCTCAGATATGCAGATGACACCACCCTTATGGCAAAAAGTGAAGAGGAACTAAAAAGCCTCTTGATGAAAGTGAAAGAGGAGAGTGAACAAGTTGGCTTAAAGCTCAACATCCAGAAAACGAAGATCATGGCATCTGGTCCCATCACTTCATGGGAAATAGATGGAAAAACAGTGGAAACAGTGTCAGACTTTATTTTTCTGGGCTCCAAAATCACTGCAGATGGTGATTGCAGCCATGAAATTAAAAGACGCTTACTCCTTGGAAGGAAAGTTATGACCAACCTAGATAGCATATTGAAAAGCAGAGACATTACTTTGCCAACAAAGGTCCGTCTAGTCAATGCTATGGTTTTTCCAGTGGTCATGTATGGATGTGAGAGTTGGACTGTGAAGAAGGCTGAGTGCCGAAGAATTGATGCTTTTGAACTGTGGTGTTGGAGAAGACTCTTGAGAGTCCCTTGGACTGCAAGGAGATCCAACCAGTCCATTCTAAAGGAGATCAGCCCTGGGTGTTCTTTGGAAGGACTGATGCTAAAGCTGAAACTCCAGTACTTTGGCCACCTCATGAGAAGAGTTGACTCATTGGGAAAGACTCTGATGCTGGGAGGGATTGGGGGCAGGAGGAGAAGGGGACGACAGAGGATGAGATGGCTGGATGGCATCACTGACTCGATGGACGTGAGTCTGAGTGAACTCTGGGAGTTGGTGATGGACAGGGAGGCCTGGCGTGCTGCAATTCATGGGGTCGCAAAGAGTCAGACACAACTGAGCGACTGAACTGAACTGAACTGAAGGGCTTCCTTTGTAGCTCAGTTGGTAAAGAATCTGCCTGCAGTGCAGGAGACCCGGGTTCGATCCCTGGGTTGGGAAGATCCCCTGGAGAAGGAAATGGCAACCCACTCCAGTATCCTTGCCTGGAAAATCTCATGGACAGAGGAGCCTGGTAGGCTGCAGTCCAGGGGGTCGCAAAGAGTCAGGCACAACTGAGTGACTAACACTTACACTTAAAAGTTAAGAAATGAAGTAGGAAACTACAGAAAAATCATATCCCCTATTGTGTGTTAGTTGCTCAGTCATGTCCAAAGAATTTTTAAAAGTTAACTTGTCCTAAAAGTTAAGAAATGAAGTAGGAAACTACAGAAAAACCATATCTCCTATTGTGTGTTAGTTGCTCAGTTGTGTCCTACTCTTTGCGACCCCATGGACTATAGCTCGCCAGACTCCTCTGTCCATGGGATTCTCCAGGCAAGAATACTGGAATGGGTTGCCATTCCCTTCTCCAGGATATCTCCTATTACACTTAAGCTAATTACTGTTTCCAAAATTACATCCATAAATATTTCAATTTTCATCTCTAAAAGATAAAGAATCACATTTTCAACATAAATTTAATACCATTATTAAACATAAAAGTGATTATTCCTTATCATCAAATATTCAATAAATGATCAAATTTTTCCAGTTATCTCATAATTATTCTTAATAATTTGGCTACCAATTACTAGTAATCAAGGCTAATATGGTAGCCCACTCCAGTATTCTTGGCTGGAAAATCCCATGAACAGAGGAGCCTGTTAGGCTACAGTCCATGGGGTTGCAGAGTCAGAGATGATTGAATGACTGAGCATGCACACATGCATAAGGCTAATACAGTTCTAAGAAGACTCAACAAGTCTTAGTTTCTAAAAATAGAACATTCCTTTAAAAAAGCATCATAGAAATCTTCAAAAGCTTTTGAAACAATTACATTGGATAAGAATTATTATACCCTTAAGCTATTGAATACCAACACAAACCAGCAGTAAACTTAAACTGTTAAAACATCACATCAAATATGAAATTATATACACTATACAAAGAGTTAAAAGATACAAAATTTGGTAAATTTGTCATCTTGTAAGGTGAAAATCCTCAGAGAATTGGTTTTGGGTGAAATGAATTTCAAGAGCTAGTCTCCATTTATTTAACCAATGACCTATTACCTGCCAAACCTCTTTTTCTTTTTTTTTATTTGGAGTATAGTTAATTTACTATGTTGTGTTAGTTTCAGGTGTACAGCAAAGGGATTCAGTTATATATAGTTTTACATACACATACACACACAGGCTTCCCTGGTGGCTTAGTGGCAAAGAATCTCCCTGCCAGTGCAGAAGACACGGGTTCTATCTCTGGGTCAGGAAGATCCCCTGGAGATGGAAACCGCAACCCACTCCAGTATTCTTGCCTGGGAAATCCCATAGACAGAGGAGCCTGGTGGGCTGTAGTCCATGAGGTCACAAAGAGTCAGACACAAGTTAGCAACGAAATGACAGCGACATATAACTATATAGTCTACATTTACATTCTCTTTCATTAAAAGGCATGATTTGGGAGAATGGCATTGAAACATGTATAATTTCATATAAGAAACAAATTGCCAGTCCAGGTCCGATGCAGGATACAGGATGCTTGGGGCTGGTGCACTGGGATGACCCAGAGGGATGGTACAGGGAGGGAGGTGGGAGGGGGGTTCAGGATGGGGAACACGTGTACACCTGTGGCGGATTCATGTTGATGTATGGCAAAACCAATACAATATTGTAAAGTAATTAGCCTCCAATTAAAATAAATAAATTTAAGTAAAAAAAAGAAACAGTCCATAGAGTTAGCAACAACAACAAAAAAAGATGGCAGCACTTGATTAATATTTTAAAAATAGATCTACTGAAGGCAAAATGTAGCAGTAAGGAAAAATAAGTGAATAACAAGCAACGGAAACATATACATTACCGTATGTAAAACAGATCACCAGTGGGTATTTGCTGTATGGTTCAGGGAACCCACAGCTGGTGTTGTGACAACTTAGAGGGTTGTGATAGGGTGGGAGGTGGGAGGGAGGTTCAAGAGAGAGGGAACATATGTATACCTATGGCTGATTCGTGTTGATGTATGGCAGAACTCAACACAATATTATAAAGCAGTTATCCTTCAACTAAAAATAAAAAAGAGAATAAACATAAAAAAAAAGAAAAAAAGTTATTTCAAAATACTGAGGATAGTTCCCTATGCTATACAGTAGATCCAGTTGATTATCTGTTTTGTATACAGCAGTGTGTATATGTTCGGAGAAGGCGATGGCACCCCACTCCAGTACTCTTGCCTGGAAAATCCCACGGATGGAGGAGCCTGGTGGGCTGCAGTCCATGGGGTCGCTAAGAGTCGGACACGACTGAGCGACTTCACTTTCCCTTTTCACTTTCATGCATTGGGGAAGGAAATGGCAACCCACTCCAGTGTTCTTGCCTGGAGAATCCCAGGGACGGGGGAGCCTGGTGGGCTGCCGTCTCTGGGGTCGCACAGAGTCGGACACGACTGAAGCGACTTAGCAGCAGCAGCAGTGTGTATGTTGCTCCCAAACTCCTAATTTGTCTCTCTATCACCTTTCTTCTTTGTTAACCATAAAGTTTGTTTTCTGTCTCTTTTTCAGTTTTGTAAATAAGTTCATTTGTGTCATTTTTTTAGGTTACACATATAAGTGATGTATGATATTTGTCTGTTTCTGCCTAGCTTACTTAGTATGATCATCTCTAGGTACATTTATGTTGCTGTAAATGACATTGTTTCATACTTCTTATGGTTGAGTAATGTTCTATTTTATATATATATATAATATTCCACTTGCATATATATGGTGTATATATATATATATATGCACATGTGTACCACATCTTCTTTATCCATTCATCTGTTGATGGACACTTAGGTTTCTTCCACGTCAAACAAGTCTATTTCTGATTGGATGGTATTATAATACAGTCTCACAATAAAAATCCCTTTCTTAGAGCTTTGTGTAACTACCCAGTTATTTTCTTAGAAATCTCTTATTGGGAGAGGTGTGGGTGTTGTGTTGAGAAGTGGATACGTTGTAAAGGCCCTTGTTACGTGCTGTCAAGGTGAAGAGTATCACATACTCTCTCCCGCCATGCCCACCAATTTCATTTCATGGTGAGGAGATTAGAGTCCTGAGACCGGCTTAGTCTTGTCCATATACAGGACTGTCCAGGCCAGACCTGCAGCTGGACACCCAGATTCCTAACTTCCCCACATCTTTGTCACTTCTCCACTCTCTTCCAGGCAAGAGCTAGATTTCTCTTCCACTTTCTCTGTGTTGTATACCAACCTCCAGGTGTTTGAATTTCATCTACTTCTGAAACTGTCTTGCATTTCTTTTCTGGACTCACTCTAACTAATGTAGTGATAAAAATTGTACCAGGTTATTAAAGTTCCAAAAATGCAGTCAATTTGCTGTCTTTCGTATTTGACTGTTATTTCGAAAGATCTCTGTGTCAGGTTAGGTTCACATTTTTATGCCACACATTCATGTTATAGTTCATTGCCCGATCCCCGGGTCTTCCTGAAGCTGCACCTGGCTCTTAGAGCACAAAATAAAGAAATGGTTTCAAACTGGATAAAGACATCGGCAAACATGAGTAAATTAAAATGGATCAGATTTTTATTTCAAAGGCTTGAAGAAGAGTTAATTAAGAGGGAATCAGCCGTAATGTACTGGGTCTCTCATTTCAGCATGGGGGGGGCTTTTTAAAATTAATTTTTTATTGATACACTTTTAGTATACTCATAAGTTGTAAAACCATCACCACTCTCTAATTCCAGAAACTGATGCATCTTCTGTGAAACAGGCTTGCAGATTTTGCACACTGCAGTTCAACTGTGAAAAAAAAAAAAAAAGGAAAGAAAGGAAAAAGGAGGGAAAAGAAATCTTCACATTGTCTAACTCTTCTCTCTCCAGCTCTCTGAGTAGCAGCAGGTGGGAAAACAACCTTAAGTTGACCAACAGGGGTCAAATCATTTCCATTTTAAACAGTCTGTTTTCCATCATGACTCTACACCTTCCAGATAAGAGTTGTCCTTCTTGTTTCTTCTGCTCTCTTCCAAGATGTAGATAGATGCAGGTTTCTCTTGTGTTATTTGGGGAGAAAGAAGCCATCCCCCACCTCAAACAAATGGTTGATATTAGCACACGTGGAAATGCCTATTGTTGTTCAGTCGCTAAGTCATGTCCAACCCATGGACTACAGCACACCACGCTCCTCTGTCCTTCTCTATCTCCCAGAATTTGCACAGACTCATGTCCATTGAGTCAGTGATGCCATCCAACCATCTCATCCTCTGTTATCCCCTTCTCCTCTTGCCCTAAATCTTCCCCAGCATCAGGGTCTTTTCCTATGAGTCGGCTCTTCACATCAGGTGGCCAAAGTATTGGAGCTTCAGCATCAGTCCTTCCAATGAGTATTCAAGGTTGATTTCCTTTAAGATTGACTGGTTTAATCTCCTTGCTGTCCAAGGGACTCTCAAGAACCTTCTCCAGCACCACAGTTCAAAAGCATCAATTCTTGGGCACTCAGCCTTCTTTATGGTCCAGCTTTCACATCTGTACATGACTACTGGAAAAACCATAGCTGTGACTAAATGGACCTTTGTTCAAAAAGTAATGTCAGTCTAAAGTGATTTAGACCTTAGCAGGGGCATTATAGTAGAGAAAGACAACTACTTAAGTTGGAATAGATGGTGCTGGTCATGGAGTTGAGTTCTGCTGCTCCCTCCTCTTCTGTCCCCTTCCTTCCCCCGGACACCCAGGAGGCTTTTCTGACCCCTTTCTCTCATATAAGCAGTTTGGAGAAAAGATCCCAATTCCTCCCTGGGCTTTGCATCTCTAAAAAAGCCTCCAAAGTCTCATTCTTAAAAGTAAAGGAAAAAGGAAAATGGTCAAAGGGCATCTGAAAGGTTTCTATTTGGGCAGGCAAGGTACATCTCTCAGGCTACATAACCGGTACCAGGTTGCCCAGATAAGAATTGTCTTGGGGATGAGTCCCTGTGAATGATCCTGGAACCAAGCTCAACTTGCTTTGGCAGCTCAAGACCACTTTTGTCTGGGATCATAGGCACCTATCCCTATGTTCCTGGGGCTTCCTTTCTCTTCTGAGGCTCCCTCACTCAGCTCTTCTGGAGGTGAGCTCCTTGCACGGTCAGGCAAGAGGCCTTGGGTGGTTGGAAGTGCATCTCCAAGGCCACTGGGCTCAGGTCCACTTTGGCAGGGACCGTTGATCACCAGGCATGGGTCCATCTCTGGTAGTGTCTTCCTGGTCTGCACTGTGCCAGTCACAGAGCAAGCAAGTGCTCATCTTCCTCTCATTTCCCACATGCTGTCTCCTGCCCTAGAGATGCTTCTGGTCACTCCAGAATGACCACTTACATTTCGCAAGGTCAGGCCAAAGAGGGTCAGGAGGGGGACTTCAGAACCTCTGGATGCGTTATTTACTAGCTCCTGGGAAAGTGCCGTGCAAATGTACATGTTCAGTCTGGGAAGTTGCAGTTAAGTGAAAAAAAAAAAAATGTTTTTGTTGAGTTTCTGTGTGGCTGCTGGGATGCTGTCTTTAAAGACAGATACCTTTAAAGAAAGCAAATACATCGGTCATCATAAAAAGAAAATGCTGTCATAATAAAAACAAAGCAAAGAAACCAATTTCTTTGGTAGCACTTTGTAAAGGCAAGAAATTTATGTTCTCAGGGGTTAAATTCTAGTACTTCTGTTTTTCGATTTTAAGATCTAGGATTCTGAACATAAATGTGTGAAATAGCTGTTAAAATCTGGGTTCAGATTTTATAGGGGAAGTAGCAGTCCAATTTCCTGTTTTTATTTCTTTTAGCTCTCAGAATAGGAGAAATTGGTGATTTAAAAATCTTTCTATAGCCGAGAGGTGAATTTATATGAACTTCAGGCTGAAATGGACATGATGGAATATCTTTTAAATTTGTGAAACTTATGGTGAAAAACAAAATATTACCTGAAACGTATATTATATAAATCCAAGCTCAGGAACCTCATTGCAGAATTCCTTCCCCTCAAAGGTCTGTCTAGTCAAAGCTATGGTTTTTCCAGTAATCTTATACAGATGTGAGAGTTGAACTATAAAGAAAGCTGAGCACTGAAGAATTGATGCTTTTGAACTGTGGTGTTGGAGAAGACTCTTGAGAGTCCCTTGGTCTGCAAGGAGATCCAACCAGTCCATCCTAAAGGAGATCAGTCTTGAATATTCATTGGAAGGACTAATGCTGAAGCTGAAACTCCAATACTTTGGCTACCTGATACGAAGAACTGACTCTTTTCTAAGACCCTGATGCTGGGAAAGATTGAAGGCAGGAGGAGAAGGGGACGACAGAGGATGAGATGGTTGGAGGGCATCACCGACTCAATGGACATGAGTTTGAGTGAGCTCTGTGAGTTGGTAATAGACAGGGAAACCTGGTGTGCTGCAGTCCATGGGTGTGCTGCAAAGACTCGGACATGAACTGAACTGAATACACACATTTATGTTCACATCATCATGTTATTAAAGTGGACAGCAGGGCTTCCCTTATGGCTTAGTGGTAAAGGATTCACCTCCCAATGCAGGAGACATGGATTTGATCCCTGATCAAGGAAGATCCCATATGCTGCATAGCTACTAAGCCCGTGCACCACAACTATTGAGCCTGTGCTCTAGAGCCCAGGAGCCACAACTACTGAGCTCTCAAGCTGCAACTACTGAAGTCTGAGCGCCCACAGCAAGAGAAGCCACCTCAGTGAGAAGCCTGAGCAGGGCAACTGGAGACTGGCCCCAGCTCCCAGCAACTAGAGAAAAGCCCACGCGGCCACAAAGACTCAGCACAGCCAAAAATAAATAAATATAATTTTTTTTTAAAAAGTAGACAAAAGAGTGACCTGACGTCTAGGTTACCTTGCCTAACAGAGGGGAGGAAGGAGAGGGGAGAAAAGCTCCATTTAGAAGGTGTAAGTGGGGCATGTGCCAGCCAGAAGCTGATTTGGGAAGTGTGCTGCTGCGGGTCCCTCTTTGGGGTGAAATGGGGTTTCCTTATACATCTCATCACGAATTCTCTCCCTCCCAGTAATGGAGGGAAACCTAGGCTTTGGGTTACATTTATTTATATATTATTTAGCAGAGATGTATATAGCTCTTACTATGTGCTGCTTAAGTACACTTCAAGCACTTTACACATATTACTGATTTAAGGCACGTCACCCTCATAACAAACCGATGAGCTAGATGAAGTGATCTCCATTTTTTTCAGAAGGAAACTGGAGCACAGAGGTTAGGTTGCTTGCCAAGATCACACAGTTAATAATTGAGGGATGCAGGATTTGAGTTTAGCAATCTGACTTCACAGTTCTTTTCTCCAAAATATTTTGCAAATTGTGGTGTCTTCCTTAGGAATTAAAAAAAAAAAAAAAAAAAAAATATATATATATATATATTGGCTGCACCGTGGGGCTTGTGGGATCCAGTTCCTGGGCCAGGGATGGAACCCAGGTGACCACAGTGACCTCACCAAATCCTAACCACTAGGCCTCCAGGAAACTCCTTTCCTTAGACATTTTTTTAAGATAAAATTTCTTTATGGGCTGTTGCATCTTACAAATGAACTTCAGAACCTAAGCAACATGATGGTGGGATCCTTTCAGACTATTTTCTGTGCATGTTAATTATACATGGATGTGTGCATGGGTGTGTATGTGTATGTATGTATGTGTGTGTGTGTGCTGATTGATTACATAAATTGATAGATGTATATTAGGGCTTCCCTGGTGGCTCAGAGGGTAAAGCGTCTGCCTACAATGCGGGAGACCCAGGTTCAATCCCTGGGTTGGGAAGATCCCCTGGAGAAGGCAATGCCAACCCACTCCAGTACTCTTGCCTGGAAAATCCCATGGACTGAGAAGCCTGGTAGGCTACAGTCCATGGGGTCGCAGAGTCAGACACAATTGAGCGACTTCACTTCTTAGATATATATGAATTTTTTTCAATAAATGATTGATGGTCAAGAGCATCAAAGTTATGCAAATCTCTCTTTTTAACCCACCTCACTCTTATAATATGCTCAGTTCAGTTCAGTTTAGTCACTCAGTTGTGTCTGACTCTGCGACCCCATGGACCGCAGCACACCAGGCCTCCCTGTCCATCACCAACTCCCAGAGTTTATCCAAACTCATGTCTATGGAGTTGGTGATGCCATCCAACCATCTCATCCTCTGTCATCCCCTTCTCCTCCTGCTTTCATACTGTTCATGGGGTTCTCGAGGCAAGAATACTGAAGTGGTTTGCCATTCCCTTCTCCAGTGGACCACATTTTGTCAGAACTCTCCATCATAACCCGTCCATCTTGGGTGGCCCTACACGGCATGGCTTAGTTTCACTGAGTTAGCAAGGCTGTGATCCATGTGATATAATGTCAGTTTGGCTAAATTTAATGAACTCTCCCCTATCAGGCTTCCCTGGTGGCTCAGACGGTAAAGAATCTGCCTGCAGTGTAGGAAACCTCGGTTCAGTTCCTGGGTTGGGAAGATCCCCTGGAGCAGGGAATGGCAACCCACTCCAGTATTCTCGCCTGGAGAATGAAATAGACAGAGGAGCCTGGCAGGCTACAGTCCATGGGGTCACAAAGAGTCAGACATGACTGAACAACTAACAGACAACAACACAACCCCTATTGATGGACATCTAGATTGTCTGTGTCTGTTATATAAATAAGACCAGTATGAACATCCTTGTACTCTGTGTAAGCATATCTAAAGAACAAATCCTCTACAAGTTTTCACCATAAAAACCAACAACAACAACAAAAACCCCTAAAAATGTGAAGTGATGAATGTGTTAACTGTTTTGAGGTAATAATTTTGCAATATGTAAGTGTATCGAATCATCACATTGTACACCTTAAACTTATACAATGGTATATGTCAATTATATCTCAATAAAGCTGGAGAGAGAGACTTCCCTGGTGAGCCACTGATAAAGAACCTACCCTCCAATGCAGAGGACAGGGGTTTGAGCCCTGGTCAGGAAGCTAGGATCCCACACGCCCCAGGGCCACTAAGCCCAAGCACTGCAACTAGCGAGGCCCACGTGCCTCAACGAAGACCCAGCAAAGCCAATACATCAATAAGATTGTAAAAAAAAAAAAAAGCTGGAGAGAGAGAAAAAAGAACAGCCTCTCAGAAGTGGAATTCCAGGTGGACAGCTGCTTCCTTGCTGAGCATGTCGATAACCGTGGGACATTATTTGGTCTGGCCATGACCAGCCTGATGATAAACGAGGAGTCATAATTAGCCTTTTATCCCAGAGTTTCTTCTGGTTTTTCTTTTTTAAACAGAGATTTTAGTATTCAAAGGCCCTTCAGTGAGGATGAGGCACCACTAATGGATATTTGCCCCAGTGAACGTCTGGACAGAAAAGTCGCCCAATCCTGATTTCTGGATATGTTGATGGCAGTCCCTTTGTGACAGAGGGTCACCTGCTGTCTGTGTCTGGTTAGATCATCTACTTGAGCTTCTATGATGAACAGCATCCTAGGGGTGTATTTGCATGTGAGACCCTCAGGTATTATCATGATTAATTCATATCTGCTGGGAAAGATTGAGAGCAGAAGGAAAAGGGGTCAACAGAGGATGAGATGGTTGGATGGCATCACTGACTCAATGGATATGAGTTTGAGCAAACTCGGGAGATGGTGAAGGACAGGGAAGCCTGGTGTGCTGCAGTCCATGGGGTCACAAAGAATCAGACATGACTGAACAACTGAACAACAACAGAGTCCACATGTAAAATGTGCTTTCATTTACTGTTAAAAAAGAAATATCGAAGACATTGCCGACAGCACTTTATGTGAAACCCATCCTATGAAACTTTAGAAATTTTATGCCGGGGCGTGCCCGTCCACTGTGGACCCAGGTCAGCTTCCTTTTTCCCAGGAGAGTGCCCTGTGATGCCGGCTCTGGCTCTTCCTGCCGGAAAGCTCCTACTGCAAATCTGGATCCACATTTGCATTGTCTTCTTTTCCTCACCTAGAGTTTTCTGTTTCCAGTTTGTTAAACTCACTTTTTGGTAAAAGTATTTCAAATCCTTTTTGAGAAAGAAGCGGGCTATAAAAAACAGTGTCTTTAGCATCATTAATAATGAGATAAACACGTTTCAAAATAGCCATTGTTTGGCAAAAGGGTAAGAAAAAAAAAGCACATACTTCAGGCGAAAGCTATGTGAGTCCACCATTCACTTGTGCAATGGTTTGAGGCCAGTCATGTAATCTCTCCATGCCTCCATTTACTCCTCTGTAAAATGGGATTAATAATACCTGGGTCATGGGGTTTCTTTGAGGATTAGATGAGATGCTCAGAAAATTACAGATGTTTAATTGAAAAATAAATACTAAGGTGTAAATCCTTATAAAGCATAGCTCCTGTCACTTGCAAACATGTAACTGGGCTCTTAGTTTTTGTTGGGGGTGCACTGGGTTTTGTGTGTTTCTGGTACCTTGGCTCAGTGAAAAGAATTGAAGACCTGGTGCTGTTTATCCTCTGATGCAACAGGATGCTATCTGAGCTCTTTTGCTGGAATGTTTGAACTGCAGGGACCCAAACTCAAAGCTCAGTGCTAGTGGGTTAGGGTCTTCGTCTCCAGCGTGCACACGGGGCTCTCAATTATCTGTGTGATGAAAAGTGAAAGTTACTCAGTGGTATCTGACTCTTTGTGACCCCATGGACTGTAGCTTGCCAAACTCCTCTGTCCTTGGAATTTTCCAGGCAAGAATACTTGAGTGGGTTGCCATTCCCTTCTTTAGGGGAGCTTCCTGACCCAGGGATTTGAACCCAGGTCTCCTGCACTGCAGGTGAATTCTTTATCATCTGAGCCACCAGGGAAGCCCATGTGATGGGGGAGAGGGAAATCATGAACTATGCATAAATAAATAATACTGCAGATTAGACGACCCCCTCACACATCCTCCCACTTTTAATTTTCATTCTCTGTTTTCCTTCCCATGGCCACGGCCTTCAGACGATTGCCATCACTGCTTCAGAGGACCGAACCACCAATTCCCCGATCTGTGCCATATCACTAACACCCACGAAGTGACTTTCTAATCTCATCTGCCTTCACACAAATGTGTGTGCACACGCACACACTACAGGGGTAGCTAATATTTTCCTGGGAATTTTTTGGCATAAAGTCGTTTATACTGTCCTTCTATGTTCTCCCTTATCTGACTTTTTATTTTGAAAATTTCAAATCTACAGAAAAAAAATCCTCACCTAGAGTCACTAATTTTTTTAAAGCTATTTTGCCACATTTGTCCCCTCCTCTTGCTCCCTTGTCCCCCTTTTTTCTTTTTCATTTTGGTGGAAATGTTGACAGCTGGCAGATACCCTGAGCCCACATCCGTACCCGCCTCATGAGCATCCTCTCAGATGAGGACCTTCCCCTGCATGACCACAGTACCATCATCACATCAATGAAACGCATAATCCCCCGGAATCAAGTCCACATGTATTCAGATATCTCCAATGATCCTACCCACGTGTCCTCCCCCACTCACCTATTCATTCAAGGCTCATTTAGGGAATACTTCTGAAGTTCCCACCTTTTGACACATCATGGACCTGTCTGATTATTTTGATCCTTTAACCTCTGTTTCCTGTGAACTAGTAGTTAGTTCTATAGGTTTCTGTGCCTCTATCTCCAATACAACAACGGCTGGGGCAGGGATGTCCTCTTTCCCTTTCCTTGTCTGTCTGGAGCGGGAGGGGCTGGGATGAGCACACTGGAAGCCCAGAGTGCAGCAGCCTGAGCACTTGGTCCATCCCTTCTTTCCACAAACCCTCCTGGAGCACCTGCTCGGAGTGGTATTTCAGAGAAGAAACAGGCTGGGACCCCAGCCTGTCTACTTCAGGAGATCTGAGGAGGTAACATTTGGGTCCAGATCTGGAAAAAAAGACAGAACTGGAGTGTGTTAGAGCCAGGGAGGGTGTGGGGAGACAAGTGGGCTCCCGGGAAACATCCTGGGGAGAGGTGCGCATGACCAGGAACGCGTGTGTCCTAGGGGCCCGCTGGGCTGCTCCTTTCACAGCTCAGGGAGCCATTGGGGTCCACTAGGGTCCACTAGGGTTGGCCTTTTCCAATACCGACTTCCTTCCTTCATGCAGCCCCGTTTTCATGCGAATAAGCTAAAAACATTTTTTTTGGAGGGTAGGAGTAGGGGTGGAGGTGGGATGGGTCAAAAAAGAGCTCCCCTGTTTATTTACAGATCAACTAGGAAACCCATCCCATTTCAGAAACTTTAGCACATGAAAGAAAAAAAAAAATACTGTGCTGTTTTGAGTCAAAGAAGTACTTGCTTCCCCTTTATTTTGGGAACTACAGCTCACTAGTCTCAGAAAGAGGCGTGGCCGTCTTCAGAGGCTTCCTATGTCAGCCAATGAGATGATAAACAAGGCGGTGGTCGCCGAGGCCTGTGGGACCAAAGGCAGGCCAAGCCGGGGCAATAGGGACGAGCTCCTGAGGCTTTTTTGACCCATTCCTCCTCTAGGAGGTGTTCTGAACTCCCATCACCCGCCTTCCCCATGTGAAACCGTCCTTGTTCTGTGATGTTCTGGGCAGGGGTCCCCTTTGGCAGTGCCTGAGAATGACAGTCACAGTGGAGCGCCCACCCCCCTGTGCCCCTGGAGAACTTCCTGGACTGTGTCCAGGGAATCTGCTCTGTGAACCTAGGCGATTCTTGCGTGCCTTTAGGTTTGGGAACACCGCCCTCCAGTATCTTGTAATGGAGTGCATAACAGATTTTGTTTTGTCTTTAATGTATAAATTTGACCGTGAGGCTGTGCTGTGAGGAATAGTCATATCCAATTTCAGTTTTAAAGTCGCCTTTAGATCTAAAGTTCCCAGTTTGCTTTGGGTGGCACTCTGCACATCCTAGTATAACTGAATTTCAGACAGATAAGAGTTTAGCCTTTAGAAGGGTGGTTCCATCTGTCTCACTGGTTGTGCTCAAGCCCTCTTCTGTCGGGGCGTGTTTCCTGAGGCCTTAGGCTGGCTGGCGGCACCCTCTGTGCCTCTGGCTCTGACATCTCTCATGTTTTCCACACTCACACGTCTCACTGGGAAGTCTACAGATGTGATCATGTGGATGTTCCTACAAGCATCTATTCTCCATACCTGTGTCTCCTCTTTGATTTCCCGTCTCCGTGAAGGCCACCACCATTGCCCCAGGCCCCAAGCCATATAAGGTTGGAGCCACCCTTTATGCTTCCTGCCTCTTCATCATGTTTGCCTTTGAAGCCCCAGGTCCCCTCACTTCACTTTGCACAGTGACATTCGTCTTCAGCCATGCTTCCCCCTCCAGCCCAACTCCTGGACTTCCCTACTTGTTCCCTGAAGGGTTTGACTTGAACTAGTTCCCGGAAGGGGCCGTGTTCCCGGGGCCAGTACTTTGCATGTGAAGTTGTCTCTTCCTGGAATCCCTTTACTGACTCTGCCACCTAGCTGACATCACTCCCATTCTGACTCAAAGCGTTTCCATCAGGACGCTTCCCCTGCCCACATCCTTTTCCTCTCGCTTGAGGTCAGTGTCCTTTCCTATGTCCTGTGCATCCTCTGTCGTTGACCTGCCACATTGCATTGTTATTTTAATTCACGCATCTTCACCACAAGAATAGGAGCGTCCTTAGGGCAGGAATTTATGCTGACCTGAAATTGATGCTCAATAAATTGTTGTTGAATGAATGAGTGAACAGATTATGAACAAGCACCTGGCTTGTGAACAGTCTTCACCTTTTTGACTTGGTTAAATCATCAGCGATGAAGAATAGAAGTGTGTTTGTTGTTGTTGTTGAGTCGCTATCACCTTCTCTTAAATGGAGAGACTTCGGTGGCTGGAAGCCAGTTCTGGAATGGTAAAACGATGCCATTGCTTTTGTATTCCAACAGGAACTATGGGATGTATAAAGTCAAAAAGGAAAGACAATCTGAATGACGATGGAGTAGATTTGAAGACGCAACCAGTACGTAATACTGACCGAACTATTTATGTGAGAGATCCAACGTCCAATAAACACCAAAGGCCAGTAAGTAGATAGTCTCAGGGGAGCATTCCCACAGCAGGATCAAAACATGGCTGCGTAATTTAAACTCCAAATCTTACCATGTGCATGCCAAAAAAAAAAAAAAATCATGTTAATTACTTGGGCCTCAAATAATTTTTGATATACTTTGTTACTTAATCCTTTAAAGAGTTTATAAATATATTCGAGACAACCAGGCCACTTAATGTACAGTAAAGGGGACTTTGGTCACCTTATGTGTGGCTATTATCACCTTTCCTGTCACTGGTACAAATACCCTCTCTTTATATGTAAGGACATGTATATGAGCTTGTGTGACTTAGGATGGGCAATAAGAATAGTGGTCTGGAAGCAGAAGGAAATGCTGAATTCAAGTCGGAAGCCAAAATAGGTGCTAATATGCCCTTTGGTAGATGTTGTTGTTTAGTCGCCCAGTCACATCCAGCTGTTTGAGACCCCATGGACAGTAGCCCACCAGGCTCCTCTGTCCATGAGATTTCCCAGGCAAAAATACCGGAGTGGGTTGCCATTTCCTTCTTCCCTGGGGAAGGAAGATCCTAGGGGATCTTCCTGACCCAGAGATCAAACCTGCGTCTCCCATGTTGGCAGGCATATTTTTTACTGCTAAGCCACCAGGGTAGCCATCATACTTTATCCCATCATGTTATTCTTCAATTAATTCAAACTAGTATGAACACTGAAGTTGTCATGACTTACTATAGAGAATTAAAAGATAAAAAAAAAAAAGCAACTAATTCTGCCTTCTAACCTAGGACAAATACCTGTACCAGCATTTTTACATGATGGATGTGCTCTCTGATGTGTTTGAGAAATGCTTGGCAAAGAACTAATATCACATTTCATGAAAGAAAGGAACAGAGCTTTGGATAATTACAACCTTAAATGCACTTTACTTCAGATCTTAGGTCCTTTCTGTTTGCTCACTGTATATATGTACATCCCCCATTGCCTGGTTTTTATGGAAACCAGTGTTTCAGCGTTTAAACTGAAAGCAGCTTATTCCACATTAGTCCAAATGCCTTCATTAAGAGTTTTCATTGTTTCTCTAATCTGACATGTTTTTAAATGCCTTGGCATTCTAGAAGTATATTATTGTTGTCATGCCCTGTACCAGCCCCCTCCCCTACGTTCCCCCTTATCCTGCAGGTATGGTGTATGTCAAGGCCACATGTCATTGTTGAGATTGGTAAATCGGTGCTTGCACCAGAAAACTGATATTCTTGCAAAAAAGTAGAGATGAAGAGTGAATACATTATGCTGTTAATTCCCTATATGATATTTCTAGACAGATAAATTAACGTTAATTTTAGGAACGTCCCCGGCAGTCCAGTTTTTAAGACTTTATGCTTCCAATGCAGGGGGCAAGGGTTTGATCCCTGGCTGGGAAACTAAGATCCTATAGGCTGTGGTGCACAACCAAAAAAGAAATTCAAGAAAAACATTGTGGACTGCCCTGGTGGTCACTGATTAAGAGTCCTGCCAATGCAGGGGACATGGATTTGATCCCCTGTGCAGAAGGACCCCCATACCACAGGGCAATTAAGCCTGTGGGCCCTAGAACCCGTGCTCAAGAGAAGCCACTGCACTGAGAAGCCTGTACACTGCAACTAGAGAGTAACCCCGTAACTAGAGAAAGCCCATGCACAGCAGTGAAGACCCAGCACAGCCAAAACTAAAGAAAAAATTTTTTAAATATTGTAATTTTACAACAGAAACTCAAAATGTACAAGATTATTAATAACTTTTATAATTTAGTTATAAATACCTATAAATATAATATTCAAAAACACATCACATAAATAGGTATAGATGTGGAGCTATGCTATGGAAATATGACTAACAGAAAATGAAATGATACAAGGACTTGGAGTCACAGATAATTTTCTCGTTATAGACTTCAAAGGCGTCATAAAAAGGACCTGACTTTTTCCAGTGTCATGTGCTGTAGATTTTACATGGTTTAAAATCCCCCATTTTTTTTTTAACGTAATTAAAGAAGATGTCCTTCATTCAGAAAAGCAAAGGAGACCAGTACAAACTTACGCACCATTTTTCCTCTTGGTAAGAGTAAAGGAGGTTAAAAGATAAGTTAGAAAGCAGAAGTAGGAAGCAGGTTTGAAATCTCTCAGTTCCCTCATGCACCCCCGGAGCGCAGTACACTCCACCTTCTGTGGTCACAGGTGCCCTAGTTTGTGAACTGGGCAGTTGGACCTTATTCCATGGATAACATTCAGTTCCAGCCAGATGTGCCCAAAACACACCCCTGGATTGAGTACAGGCTGTATGTGTGACAGCAAGGCTGAACTGAATCGAATTCAATAACTCTCTAAGGAAAAGACATTTTAGAGAAGAACAGTGGTGACAGATGCTTTCTATACATGTGTTTTGGCCTTCTGAAGAATGTGTTCAATCATTTGTCAATTAAGGACTCTTTGATATTTGAAAATCAGCTTGCTGCTTTCAAAATGATTTAATCAGTCTCTCATCTTCTAATTGTTTCCTCTAACTGCTTTAAAATTGATCATACATTCTAATTATGCCAATCTGAATGAGTTTAAAAATCGGTATAGAACTCCTTGAAATAAGTATTGAAAGATCATCCGGAGCCAAGAGTTTCTCAACCAGAAAAAACGTAATCCCCTGCTCCCCGCCCCTGGAGATTGGATGGGCTGACTTCCATCAGAAATTTAAATTTCAGTACAAGCTGTTTTGATTCATATTCCATTCAATCACGTTAATCAAAGAGAAACACAATGAAGCCCAGGAAGTCTCACACATCCTCCCCATGTCAATGAAGGAAAAAGGAATTTGATTTCCAAGGTGATTGGGGTGGCCTTTTGTACCGCCAGGCCCTTCCTGATCATTCAGCTCCAAGCTAAAAAAACAGGGATGCCATCTGTCCCCATAGCGGAATTGGGGTCAGCCACAGGAAGCCTGGATCTGTTAGGACTTGTTCTCAGCTGCCAGTGACCAAGCCCTTACAGCAGCTTTTAAAACAAGTCTGGGAAAAGTGAAGATCAGCAGTCCTGGCCTGGGTGGCACTTCCACAAGGTCACCAAGGACCCAGGTGACCCCTCTCCGTCTTTGGCTCTGCTGTCTCTGGTCACTGGTATCCATGGCTGCTGAAAGCCCAGCTCATCACCTGCTGCTGGGCAGAAAGAAGAAGCCCAGGGAATAAGAAAGCCGATCCCAAAGCCCCATCACCTGCCTGCAGGTCAACTCCTTGCCAACTAGCAAGGCTGGATAATGGGGAAGCATTACCATGGAGCTGGGCAAACCACCACTTCTAAGGATATTTGGGCTCTGGTACCGAATCAGGGGGAGGGAGCCGATTGAATCAGCAGCGGCTCAGACATGTCCTGTCACCCCCAGGCCAGTGGCTGCTGAAGAAGGAAAAGCCCTTCCATGGTTGGGGCAGGGGGCAGGGATCGGAACACAGCTCTGCAGGACTGTTCCTCTGCACTCCTTTTCTTTCTGGCTTAATAAATTAACAAATCTAAATCCTATTTGCTTCTGTTCGAAAATGACATAATATACAGTGTGAATGTAAGCATAAAACGCTAAACATAGAAAATATTTTTCTAATGAATATTCTCTTTTAGGTTGCAGACTCTCAGCTTTTACCAGGACAGAGGTTTCAAACTAAAGGTATGTTTTCATAATGCCATGGTAGTTTCTTTTCTTTACTGTTCGAGTTTCTGTAAAATAGTTGTCCTGGGTGTTTTTGTTGATTTTGGGGGGGCAGGTGGTGGGGTGAGGTAGAAAAGGATACTTTTATTGTTTTATCAGGCAAAGGGAGACACACTAGGCTTCTGCTTTGAAAAACTATGTGTCTCCGAATTTTTTTTTTTTTTGTGGAAAAATGGACATAACATAGAATTTATCATTTTAGCCATGGAAGTGTTCAGGTCAGTAACATTAACTACCTTCTCATTTTTGTGCAACCATCACCTCCATCCGTCCATCTCTCCATCTGGGATGATGAACTTTCCATCATCTCAAACAGAAACTCTGTGCCCATCAAACACAAACTCCCATCCCCCATCCTCCCGGCCCCTGGTACCCACCATTCTACTTTCTGTCTCTATGAGTGTGATGGCTCTGGGGATCTCGCCTAAGTGGAATCAAATGGTATTTGTCCTTTGCGGCTGACTTATGTCATTTAGCATAATGTCTTTAAGGTTCATCCATGTTGTAGTAGGTGTCCGAATTTTGCTTCCTTTATTCTGTGGTATGTATACACAGTGTCTTCGGATGGTTTTCTCCTTTTAACTTTTGTAAACAATGCTGCTATGAGCACAGGTGTATCGCATTTTAAACCTAGAGCTGGAAGTCATTGAGGTCATAGGTCTCTATGATTTGAGATGACAGACATGTAACAGTGTGTACAGTGTGTGGCCAACCACGGACCATGTGGACCCCGAGCCATCTGGGAGGAAAACACGTCTTCTTTCCAGCTGCCTGTTTCCTCAGTACATCCCTGCACTCTGTGCCCCATGACAAGCTGTTACAACATTTCTGCTGTGGATTCTTTTTTTAAAAAACTTTTAATTTTGTATTGGGGTATTATGACCAACCTAGATAGCATGTTGAAAAGCAGAGACATTACTTTGCCAACAAAGGTCCGTCTAGTCAAGGCTATGGTTTTTCCAGTTGTCATGTATGGATGTGAGAGTTGGACTGTGAAGAAAGCTGAGCGCCAAAGAATTGATGCTTTTGAACTGTGGTGTTGGAGAAGACTCTTGAGAGTCCCTTGGACTGCAAGGAGATCCAACCAGTCCATCCTAAAGGAGATCAGCCCTGGGATTTCTTTGGAGGGAATGATGCTGAAGTTGAAACTCCAGTACTTTGGCCACCTCATGTGAAGAGTTGACTCATTGGAAAAGACTCTGATGCTGGGAGGGATTGGGGTCAGGAGGAGAAGGGGACGACAGAGGATGAGATGGCTGGATGGCATCACTGACTCGATGGACGTGAGTCTGAGTGAACTCCAAGAGTTGGTGATGGACAGGGAGGCCTGGCATGCTGCGATTCATGGAGTCGCAAAGAGTCGGACATGACTGAGCGACTGATCTGAACTGAACTGAACTGAATAGCTGATTAACAATGTTGTGAACAGGGAAGGTGAATGAAGGGACTCAGCCATGTATACATGTATCCATCCTCCCCAAAACTCTCCTCCCCTCCAGGCTGGCCACATGACAATGAGCAGAGTTCCCTTGCCATACAGTCAGTCCTTGTTGGTTATCCATTTTAAACATTCTGCTGTGGATTCGTAAAGGTCTTCACTCGCCTTGTTCATTTTCAGATCCAGAGGAGCAAGGGGACATCGTGATCGCATTGTATCCGTACGATGGCATCCACCCAGACGACTTGTCCTTCAAGAAAGGGGAGAAGATGAAAGTCCTGGAGCAGTAAGTGCAGCCAAGTGTCCCTCTTCTATGGCACCAAATCCCGAAGCCTATCCCCCTCCCCGGGCTTGGCCGCCAGCGGCACAGCAAGGCAGACACCCCTCTGGGGGTGGGCATGGAACTCCAGCCTTATTGCTGCCAGAAGGAGCAGGGCCAGAGGGATTTTCCTCTTAGGCTTTACTGTGAGCAGTTTCCAAGAGTTTTTCCTTTGAAACCAAGCACCATTGTCTTTCCTTATCCATCTGTGCTGCCTTAAGAGGTTTAGATCTATGTGGAATTTGCATTTCTTTTTTTAAAATGTTTGTAAAATTTATTCTTGGCTGTGCTGGGTCTTTGTTGCTGCTCTCTGGCTTTCTCTAGTTGCCGTGAGCAGGGGCGACTCTAGTTGCAGTGTACAGGCTTCTCACTGCAATGGCTTCTCTTGTTGCAGAGCATGGGCTCTAGAGTGTAACAGGCTTCAGTAATTGCAGGACACGGGCTCTCTAGTTGTGGCGTGTGGGCTTCATTGCCTCGAAGCACGTGCATCTAAGTTTCTGTACCAGGCATATGTACCGTGTCCACTGCATTGGTGGGTGGATTCCTAACCGCTGAACCACCAGGGAAGTCCCTGCATGTTCTTTTAATGCCATTTTTACTTTGTTATTTTCCTCAAATTCACACCAAGTGTATGGGTCCAACTGGGTATGAGTCATCAGGGCGGGGTGCCAAGGCAGTGGTCATCTCGGGGAAAGCCCCTGCTCAGCACTTAGCGCTTCTGTGAAGATGCTTGGACATCATTTTCTTGACCCCTCCAGGTTGACTCACAGGGCTTAGGACTGTGCTGAGAATAAGGAACTTCAGTAATTCTACTGCTCTTCATATAGCATTACCTTGGCCCGCCAACAGGAGACCCTTGGTTGGCTGGAGGAAAGAGACCCTTATTAAGTATAAGGTGTTGAGTACCTGAGAGGGCTTGTCCATTACTGGCTGAATGTGAACTTGAGCCTCATTCTGGGCTTGCCACTTGATCGCTGTGTGACTGTGACAAGTCACTCTGTATCTTAGTGTCTTGCTTGGGAACCAGAAATGGCTTATGTGTGTGTGTGCATTTTATAAATATGGCACAGGCGTGTAGTGTACCACAGCCGAGTGCCAGTTGTAATTGTCCTTCATGTCTTGCCAGATGAGGGTCCCATCTGGGTGTGAGAACCTGACGGGAACACAGCTGAGGCTCATCTGTTGGGGACCCATCCGTTCCTCCTTCCCCAGCCCCTTCCCTGGCTCCATGCCTCTTGTAGGAGATGCGAGGTGGTGATAAGGCTCATCTGCTTGGGACTGTTTTATGGTTTTCTTTTTTTCCCCATGGCATCAGCCTATGGACACTAGCTATTTCAACAAAGCCATTTATAACTTAAGAACTATGAGCTTTTATTCCCTTGACTCCCATTTCTGTAAGTGTGAAAAGTGAAAGTGCTAGTCGTTCAGTTGTATCCAATTCTTTGTGACCCCATGGACTCCTCTCTCCTTGGAATTCTCCAGGCAAGAATACTGGAATGGTTTGCCATGCCCTCTTTCAGGGGATCTTCCCAGCCCAGATATCAAACCAAGGTCTCCTGCATTATAGGCAGATTCTTTACCCTTTGAGCCACCAGGGAAGCCCATTTTAAAGATATCCCTGGGGAAGTTAAGAATTCTGCTTCTGTAAGATGGAAATCATTTTCACCAACTCTTATGCAGCAGCTCTGAACACAGAGACCCACACTTCAGTCATGAGGCTGTTTTGCTTTGGGTCCATCACTAAACATATTTGTATTTCATCAGGACACATCAACTTTCCCCCTGCATTCTGGGGTCCCAGGGCCTTCCCCACTGTCCCACACCCCACAAGACAAACACCTTAAGACAATTGCTCTTGTAGTTCTTGAGTCATTGAATACAAACCCTTTTTTCTTTTTTTAATATGTATTTATTTGGCCATGTCGAGTCTTAGCTGTGGCGTGTGGCCTCTTTCTTGGCGGCTCAAGCAGTTGCTTCGCTGCCCCATGGTATGCAGGATCTTAGTTCCCTGACGGGGGATTGAATTCACATCCCTTGCATTACAGGGTGGTTCTTAACCACTGTACCATCAGGGAAGCCCAACAAACCCATTCTGATGCGGGTTTCTATT
This sequence comes from Bos grunniens, assembly GCF_055505025.1. Lineage (NCBI taxonomy): Eukaryota > Metazoa > Chordata > Mammalia > Artiodactyla > Bovidae > Bos > Bos grunniens. The sequence continues at coordinate 59,186,292 of NC_141178.1, read as the reverse complement.
CCAGGCACGGAGAGTGGTGGAAAGCCAAGTCCATTTTGACAAAGAAAGAAGGCTTCATTCCCAGCAACTATGTGGCCAAAGTCAACACGTTGGAAACTGAAGAGTGAGTCCTCACCTGGAGTGGTCTGGAATGGTTCTGTGTGACATGCTGGATTTCTTGCTTTTTCTTCATCTTTTTTCTCCCCGGGATTACAACAGCCATGGGATGTTAATATGTCTTCACAGGTGGTTTTTCAAAGATATAACCAGGAAGGATGCAGAAAGGCAGCTTCTGGCCCCAGGGAACAGCGCTGGAGCTTTCCTTATCAGAGAAAGCGAGACATTAAAAGGTAGGAAGTGACATAAGGCCTCAAATGCTGTTTAGGAAATCATTCTTAGAAATGATTCTAGAATTCTGTTAAAAAAGAATTATAGGCAGACCTCGTTTTATTGAAGTATAGTTGATTTACAGTGTTGTGTTAATTTCAGCTTTACAGCCAAGTGATTCTGTTATCCATGTATGTCATCTTTCTTGTACTCGTTTCTGTTCTGGTTTATCACAGGTTATTGAATATACTTCCTTGTTCTCTACAGTAGGGCCATGTTGTTTATCCATCCTATGTGTCATAGTTTGCATCTGCTAATCCCAAACTCCCAACACTTGCCTCCCCATAATGCCAATCTTGTTTACAAAATGTAAGTGTAATCTTTGCTTGTACTTCTTCCTCTGCAGGAAGTTACTCTCTGTCTGTCAGAGACTATGACCCCGTGCACGGCGATGTGATTAAGCACTACAAAATCAGAAGTCTGGACAATGGGGGTTATTACATCTCCCCACGAATCACTTTTCCTTGTATCAGCGACATGATTAAGCATTATCAAAGTAAGTGAAAACATAAGGTCAGACAAGAAAAGAAAGATACATCTGTTATGATAAATATATGATGTCAAACTTACATAAAAAATTTTTGTATCCTACAACTTTATAGAATTCATTGATGAACTCTAGTAGTTTTCCTGGTAGCCTCTTTAGAAAGGAGAATCATATTTCTTTTGGATAAAGTTGCAGGATCATGTTCTATAACTGGTCCTAAAGTAACCTATAACTATACATTCAACAGTGCACTAGTGGTAAAGAATCCACCTGCCAATGCAGGAGACACAAGAGACACCCATTCAGTCCCTGGGTTGGGAAGATACCCTGGAGGAGGAAATGGCAACCCACTCCAGTATTCTTGCCTTGAAAAGTTCATGGCCTGAGGAGCTTGGTGGGCTATAGTCCATGGGGCCACAGAGAGTCGGACACGACTGAGCAGCTGAGCACACACAAACATTCAAAGTCAGATTTGATCTTTGTGAATAATTATCTTAGTCCTTCCCACCTAGCTTGTGCTGTTTAACAGTTAATGTTCAAAAATTACAAACATAGAAATGAGTATTATTTTCATATAGTGCATGACTTTACAACACATCTTTTAATATCCAGACTAGGAATGCAGACATGTGTATGTGTGTGTGTAAAAGTAATACGTACCCTTGGTAAAAGAAAACAGAAATTATAACAATAACACCAAAACAATTAGAAGTGGCCAGTCAGCGGTCCTTCGTCCCCAGTCTGCTCTTCAGCCTTGCTAGGCTGACCCCGTGAATAGCCTTTAGGTACATTCCCTTTGTGTTTGAGGTCAGTTGTAGTGGGAAGCTGTTACTGCTTATTTCTTCAAGCTGCTCTAAGGTAAAACACATAAAATTTGCTTATGTCCCCAAGTATGGAGAGAGCAAGTACTCTAGAGTAGTAAGTCCTTCTTCCCCCTCTGTTAGCCCCATCAAGTTATTCATCTGGCATATGTGTTGAGTACTTGTAGAGTCCTGGCCCTGTTCTGAGACTGGGCGGGGAGGTGGGGGGGTCCCCTGGTGACCTGACCAAGTTCCCACCATTGTGCCCTAAAGAGTTTACACGGACTCAGTAATTAAAATTATAGTCTATTAAGTGTGACAACCTGCCAGCCTGTGTTTGTCTATTTATTTTATTGTTTTTATTTTCATAGATTAATATTACTGATGAATCAAATCAAGTGTGTCTTAAACTGTCTTTCATTTAAGAATTTCAAGTCATGATTACACAGAAGAGACCCCCATAAACATTTTAAGTTTGTAGACCTTGGCGAGTTGGAAATGACAAAACTCATAGTCCAGATTTCTCTGTAGATACTGGTAAAATACAAAGGATGACTTTTTCCACATTTACTTTCTCTTTGAAATTAGAGCAGTCAGATGGCTTGTGCCGGAGATTGGAGAAGGCGTGCATTAGCCCCAAACCACAGAAGCCATGGGACAAGGATGCCTGGGAGATCCCCCGAGAGTCCATCAAGCTGGTGAAAAGGCTGGGCGCCGGGCAGTTCGGGGAAGTCTGGATGGGTGAGTGTGTGGCTCTGAAGCCTGAGTCCCTTCTGGAGAAATAAGGGCTCCAGCTGATTTCTGTCAGTTTTCTCAGAAGCATCGATGCTTTCATTTCTGTCCCCCTGGTACCAAGAACAAGCCCACACAGTCCTCATGATTAGACTCTTCATCTTCCTCGAGACTTAGGCATTCTTTTGTTGGATGAATGTTTACAAGGAAGGGGCAGTGGGTGCTTATCCTGGTTTATCTGTCTACTCTTCTCTGACTCTCATCAGCAGATTCTTTGGACATACGGTTAAGTGCAGGCATCTCAGGGAAAGGTACAGTTGGGTTGTGTGCCTGTGCTCAGTTGCTCAGTTGAGTCTGACTCTTTGCGACCCTACGGACCGTAGGCCACCAGGTTCCTCTGTCCATGGGATTCTCCAGGCAAGAACACTGGAGTGAGTTGTCATGCCCTCTTCCAGAGGATCTTCCCAACCCAGGGATCGAACCTGCACCTCTTGCATCTCCTCTAATGGCAGACAGGTTCTTTACCACTAGCACCACCTGGGAAGTCCATAATTAATTCTTACTGTGCTGTAATTCTCTGGGAGCATGATAATGGAATCAGGCTAAATCATGATTACACAGCCTCACCTTGCTCACTGGGGTCTGTGTGAGTACGTGGCACCCTGTTTCTGGTCGGGTCCACAGACCGGGGGCGTGATCTTGCTCTAGGAGTGTCTCTGCTCCCACTCTGCTGCCTAAATCATCACCTCCTCCTCCTTGCTCTGTCCACCTTTCCTTTCTTATTGAAGTAAAATTCATGTAACAGACTCTGATGCTGGGAGGGATTGGGGTCAGGAGGAGAAGGGAACAACAGAGGATGAGATGGCTGGATGGCATCACTGACTCGATGGACGTGAGTCTGAGTGAACTCCGAGAGTTGGTGATGGACAGGGAGGCCTGGCGTGCTGCGATTCATGGGGTCGAAAGGAGTCGGACACGTTTGAGCGACTGATCTGATCTGATCTGATCTGAAGGTCAGTCATTTTAAAGTGAACAATTCACACTCACGTTGTTGTACAGTCACCACTTCTATTTAGTTCCAGAATATTTCCATCAGTCCAGAAGGAAGCCCTGTACCCATAATGCACACATTTACCCCCACCCCCACTTCCCCAGCCCCTGGACACCACTCTAATTCCTGTCTCTATGACTGTAATACTCTAGGACTCTCACATCAGTGGGATCCTACACACATTTGTCCTTTTGTGTCTGGCTTATCTCCCTCAGCATGATGTCCTCAAGGTTCACCCACATTTGTCAGAATTTCTTTCTTCTATGAGCGAACACTATTCCATTGTATGGGTATGCCACAGCTTATCTACTTATCTGTTGGTGGACCTTTGGCTTGTTTCCATCTTTGGGCTATTATGAATAATGCTTCTTTGAACATTCATATGGAAATTATTGTGTGGACAGGTGTTTTCATTTTCTTACGGATATACATTCTCCTACAGTGAAATTGCTGAGTCACACCATTCTGTGCTTAACTTTTTAAGGAATTGTCTTAACTGGGATCTACTCATTTAAAAAAAAATTGTCACCTCTTTCTCCCCTGAGATATTTGCATTTATTCCTTAATATATTTTTTTCCAAGTCCACAGAACAAGAGCAGGTATAATATACGTTGTATATTCTTCACCTAGATTCACCAGTTAATATTTTGCTGTATTTCCTGTATCATTTCTATATATACGCACACAGACATGTTTTATTTTTACGGAGCCACTTGAGAGTAAGGTGTAGACGCGACGACCTTCACCCCTGAATACTCATGCAGGCATCTCCTCAGGGAAGGGCTATGGGCTCATGCCACACGGTGGTCACATTCAGGAAGTTCTGCATTGATCCGCAGAGTCTAGTGGAGAGTCGACATCCTAATTCTCCCCATTGTCCCAGTGTTGTCCCCAGGGCTGTTGGGATCTAGAGTTTGCTTTTAACTGACCTGTCTGTAGTCTCCTTGAATCTGGAAGAGTCCCTTGGCCTGTCTCCATCTTTCATGACAGGTTTGTCCTTTTGTAGAATGTCTCTCATTTGGCTTTCCCAATGTTTCCCGTGGCTTGGTCCAGATCATGCCCTGGGTCACGAATAGCATCTAAGTACTAAGCGATGCTGTGCCTTCCTGCATCCCTCAGGGGTACAGAATGGTGGTTGGTTCCATTATTGCCTACAGGCCAAGGAGGGAGGGCAAAGTCCCTAGTTCCCAGACTGAGCTGGAGGTTGGAGTAACCATGTTTGGGGTGGGGTGGGGGCACCGGGAAGGGTGGAGGCAGGTCAGAGGACAGACAGCTGCAGCTTTTAGAGAGGTGATGGCCTCTAAGAGGGATGAGAATCAGATGAGCACGTGATTCTGAAACCATGTGGGCAAAGTGCTTTTGGATATTTAAACAATTTTAAAGAATCTCCCCTAAGGTAATGAATACATCAGTTATAATAGGGAATTAAAATGTTACATTAAAAATAGAGAAATCTGGTAGACCTCCTTAAAATCAAACAGAACAATAGCAGCTTACTCTCAAGTGGCTCAGCAACAATAAAATAGGGATGGTGTAAAAACAGGATGAGGTGATGCAAGTAATCATTTAATATAGTTGACAGCATTTAAGAACAGTTGTTATTATTTTAAATAATTATATTATGAAGATAGTATGATAAATTAGAGCCAAGACTATGAAATAGAGGGGAGAAATTACCCAGAATTTCCCCCCTCAACATGAGCTGTTTCTTGGGTATTTTCAATTAAACTTTTTATTTTGAGATAACTATGGATTCACACACAGTTGTCTGCAATAATACAGAAATGAAAACATCTGTTCACACAAACATTTTTACACAACTGTTCATAAGTAAGAGCGTTATTCATAATAACCAAGGAGTATAAACAACCAAAATGTCCATCAGTTGATGAACGGATAAACAAAATGTGGTGTTTCCTTGCAATGGAATATTATTTGGTAATTAAAAGAAAGTCCTGACACACATTACATGGATGACTCTTGAAAACATGATAATAAAGAAAAGAAACCAGAGACAAAGGATCATGTGTTATATGACTGCTATTTATGTGAAATGTCTGTAAAAGACAGTTCTGTAGAGACAAAGGAAATGAGTGGTTGGTTCAGGTGGGGGAGGGCGATGGCAGTGTTAATTGTTAATAGGTTAATAGGTAATTGTTAATAGGTACCATTTTTGAGGGGTGGAGACATGAAAATGTCCTTATAATTGATTGTGGTGATGGTACCACAAATCGGAATATACCAAAACCAATGAATGGTATGTTTTAAATGGGAAAGTAATGTGGCATATAAATTATATTTCAATAAAGCTATTGTAGGTGTAAAAGAAATAATACAGAGAGGTCCCATATAGCCTTTACTCAGTTTCTCCCAAAAGTAACATATTGCAAGACTATGGTATAACATTACCGCTGGAATGTTGATGCTGAAAGTTGTTTGTTTTTAAATGGTGCTTTCCCCCTAGTTTTGTATTAAAGAAAGAAAAGAAAGAGAGGGAGAGAGAGAAGGAAGGAAAAGAAAGAAGAGGAGAAAAACAGTTTTGATCTGGGGTCTTGTGCAAGTGTGGTTCTGTGAACCTGGCTGCCAGCCAGGGAGCTCTTCCTTCGCTGCTGAAATTACGTCAATTTGTTGAATGCACTTAGCAGGGGAATGCTGGAAATAAAACCAAAGGAACAGTGGGGAGTGACGTGCTACGAAGCAGGTCAAAGGATGCGCCCCTCCCACGCGTGTCTGCACGTCTCATTCCGACCAAGGCTCCGTGTAAAAGCAAGGTCTGTCTGTGCAGTTTAGAGCTGCTGGCAATTAGCTTTAACTTCTCGAGGGATTAAATAAGCTGGCTGGCTTTGCTCATGGCTAGAAAAAGGACAGCAGATTAAGAATTGCATCCCTTTTAATCAAGTAAGTGAACATTATCATGAAGCCTGAGAAATGGCTCAGAGGCTCCCAGGCACAGTTTATGGTCTGGATTCTTTGGTCCGAAGCACAGTGGACAAATACTAGGGAACGCCCTGATCTGGGGGAGCAGGGGTGGGGAGAAAAGAGAGGGGAGTTTGTCCCTCAAGCTGTTTCCTCTGGTCTGTGTGATCCTCGGCCGTCTGGTTCAGGGACCCGTTTTCCTCTTCGGGCTGCTGGACACTGAGGGAACTGACCCATGAGTAACACAAAAGGAGACATTTCCTGTTGCCGCTCGGCCTTTGGAGAGACTTTGGGAAAGAAAGGAAACTGATTTTGCGTTGAAGTTTGCTTGATCCATCTTCATGGGAGCCAACTGTATTGAATGACTTCTAAAAGCAACTGTATTCATCTTTTCGTATGAACAAAACCACCTTCGTCCTGTGGTATAGCAAGCAGCCACACCTGCATTGGAGCGCTCTCTGCTTTACCTATGGCACAGCGGCACCCACAAGAAATTATTTACTTCCTTCAAAAGATTTAAAAAAAATTTTTTTTGCAGCTTCCTTTTATTTATTTATTATTACAAATTTATTTTTTATTCAAGTACAGTTGATCTATAATGCTGTGGTAGTTTCAGGTGTACAGCAAAGCGATTCAGTTATATATAAGAATCTTTCTTCAGATTCTTTTCCCTTAGTGAAGTCGCTCAGTCGTGTCCGACTCTTTGCGACCCCGTGGACTGTAACCCACCAGGCTCTTCCATCCATGGGATTCTCCAGGCAAGAATACTGGAGTGGGTTGCCATTTCCTTCTCCAGGGGATCTTCCCGACCCAGGGATTAAACCCAGGTCTCCCGCATTGCAGGCAGACGCTTTAACCTCTGAGCCCTTTTCACTTACAGGTCATGATAAAATATTGAGTAGAGTTCCCTGTGGGTCCTTGTAGTTCATCTGTTTTATACATAGTAGCATGTGTATGGAGAAGGCGATGGCACCCCACTCCAGTACTCTTGCCTGGAAAATCCCATGGGCGGAGGAGCCTGGTAGGCTACAGTCCATGGGGTCACTGAGAGTCAGACACGACTTCACTTTCACTTTCACTTTTCACTTTCATGCATTGGAGAAGGAAATGGCAACCCACTCTGATGTTCTTGCCTGGAGAATCCCAGGGATGGGGAAGCCTGGTGGGCTACCGTCCATGGCACCAACCAGTGCAAAAACAAGGGCACAGAGTCAGACACGACTGAAGCAACTTAGCAGCAGCATGTGTATATTTCCATCTGTCATGCCACATCTCTGTGACCCCTGTGAACCTGCCAGTACTGGGCAGTGTATTGGTAAAGTACGATTTGATGCTTAGTGCTGAGTAAAACTCATGCCTTTGGTGCAGATGGAAAGCTGCCCTGTCGTGCAAACGTCACAGCCCTAAGCAGCCATGAGTGGAAGCTACTGTCCTCCTAGAGTTGGGTTTGACACAGCTGCTTTAATTGCTGCTCTTTTCAAACTCCTTATCAACATTTTTAATATCTTTAGCAGCTGCAGTATTTCCTGGTGATTTTTTCCCCCTGTGCTTGGAGAGCATTTTTTTTTCCTTCATCCTTGACCCATAACTTCATGTTCTGTGAAAAGTCTCGGTGAGTCCCATGGCTTTTGTGATGACAAAAGGAGACTAGCTACCCCTGCTTCTTTCTCTTCTGTTGCTTTAACATGCAGTATAAGAAGCAGACAGAAAAGTGCCTACCACACGAACGTTCGCTTTCACAGCTACTGACAACATGAAAACCTGTGTGGTGACCACTGAATCACACCCGAAGCCCCTGTACTCCCCTTCCCGACCACAACCCCACCTGTCCCCCGAAGGCAGCTGCTATTCTGGCTTTTGTGATCATTTCCTGACTTTTCTTTGTAGTTCTGCTGCTTTTGTGTGTGGGGCTGTGTGCACCCAGAGTACTTTACTTTTGCCCGGTTTTAAACTTTATATAAAAGAAACCCTACTATTTATCAATGGCATTGGAGTTACTCCCATGTTCTGGCTATTAGGAACAGGCTACTATGAACGTTTTTGCACTGGTTGGTGCCAGGGTACATGAGTTTCTCTAGATGACCAGGGAGGATTTACTGCATCACAGGTACACAGATCTTCAGTTCCAGTGCTCAGCCCCTCCGTCATGTCTGACTCTTTGAGACCCCACAGACCATAGCCCTCTAGGCTCCTCTGTCCATGGGATTTCCCAGGCAAAATTACTGAAGTAGGTTGCCATTTCCTCTTCAGTGGATCTTCCCGACCCAGGGATAGAATTCTTGACCACTTGAGCCACCTGGGAAGCCCTCAGCTCCAATAAATGCTGCAGTCTTAGTTTCTAAAGCTCTGTTCTGGGTTACACCCTCCCCACCAGTGTACACAGGTTCATGGTCAGGTGGGTGGTCACTCAATATAACTGCTCTAGAAAAGAGCCTGCTCTGTCAGCATCCTTCCAGGGCCATTGAGAATACTGTTGTTTCAGCGATGCTCAGAAGAGAACCCAGAAAGGACCTGCAGGAATTGCCCCAGCTGTCCTGCTAAGGGGCTAGCACTGCCAGCACTCAAGATGGTCAGACTTTGTCATTTTTGTCATGCTGGGTGGTGGTTTCTTTCTCCTGGAGATTTTTTTTTTTTTTGGCTTCTCTAGGTCTTCGTTGCTTTCTCTCGTTGCAGTGAGGGGGCTACTCTTGTTGAAGCACGAGGGCTCTAGAGCACAGGCTCAGTAGTTGTGGCACACAGCTTAGTGGCTCCACGACATGTGGAGTCTTCCAAGACCAGATATTGAACCCACGTCCCCTGCATTGGCAGGTGGATGCTTAACCACACCAGGGAAGTCCTCTGGAGACCACCATCGTTGGTTTTCCCTGAGCGTAAGCTGTGTGTGTACTGATAATCGTGTGACCTGAAAAGGGACTGGACGTTTCCACATCACTGTTCCTTAGGTGTTTGTCTCTCTTGGGCCTGGGGCTGTTAGGCTGTCACACACCAGGTAGAGGTGACCTTGAGGGTGATTCGTGGTGACCATCTGCCACTCCATCCTCACCTTTTCCTGTCTTTCCAAGAGAACTATGGAAACAGAAAGAAAAGCTGCGTGTGATTACCTCTATGCTTTCCAAACCACCGAGAAAAGGCTTTTCCAGGAGAAAATCAAGCTCCAAAGTAAGCACATCATGGGGAACTTCCCTGGCAGTCCAATGGTCAAGACTTCACCTTCCAGTGGAGGGGGGATGGGTTCGATCCCTGGTTGGAGAGCTAAGATGCCACCTGCCTCACGGCCGAAAAGCCAAAACAGAAGACAGAAACAATATTGTAACAAATTCAATAAAGACTTTAAAAATGGTCCATATCAAAAGTAATCTTAAAGCAAGAAAAAGTAACCACATCATGGAGGCAGGTCCCAGAAAATCAGTGCCTTGGGGGAACTATATTAAGGAGGCGGTATTTCCCGAAGTGTGTTCTGGAAGATAAAAGGTACATGAAGATGTGTTCTGAGGTTGAGACAGCATGGGAAATGCTGTGGTTAACCAAGCCAGATGGGCATCTTTCTTGCTGGGCTGTCTGCACTCCTGCTGTGTCTCCTGGGTGAGATGGCGTGGGGCAGGCAGGGGTTCCCAGGTGGCTCAACCCAGAGCCCTTTCTTTGCATAGAATCACTGTGTCCAGTTCTCTTTGAAAACTTTGAGAAATACTTATTTGATTCCTGTGTATTCTTTATACTTTAGAGTTAGTAAAGTTTTTTCAAGGGCAAAGCTTTTCTTTCTGATTATAAAAATAATGCATATTCATTGTAGTAAAGTTGGTAAAGAGTTAAAGATATGGTGAGCAAAATTTAAATCACTCATAATTAAGCCAGTACTCAGTGTATTCTGGTGTATTTTCTTCCAGACAGTTGTCAGTGTGTGTGTGTGTGTGTGTGTGTGTGTGTGTAAGAGTATCTAATAGACTTATGGTGTGTGGGGTTTTTTGTCTTGGGATAAAAAACATTTTATTAATTAGAAAAAAATCTAATGAAACAGAGAAAATCAAATTAATTAGAGAAAATGGGACAGTGCATATGGAGTTTTGTTTTACCATTGTTTTATAAAAACCTTTTGATTTTAGAATAATTTTAAGTTTTTTGGTAAAGATGATACAAAGAATTCTCATATACCCTTTACTTAGTTGCCCCTAATGTTACATGCTGTGCTGTGCTTAGTCACTCAGTCATTTTGCAGCCAATTTCATGTCCAACTCTTTGCAACCCCATGGACTGTATGTAGCCCACTAGGCTCCTCTGTCCATGTGCTACTTCAGGCAAGAATATTGGAGTGGGTTGCCATTTCCTTCTCCAGGGGATCTTCCCAACCCAGGGATTGAACCCAGATCTCTGGCATTGCAGACTGATTCTTTGCTGTCTGAGCCACCAGGGAAGCCCAAGAATACTCAAGTGGATAGCCTATCCCTTCTCTAGGGGAACTTCCTGACCCAGGAGTCGAACTGGGGTCTTCTGCATTGCAGGCGGAGTCTTTTCCAGCTGAGCTGCTACCAAGGAAGCCCCCTAATGTTACATATATAGGTTTTGTTTTTCTTTTTATTATCATTTTTTAAGCACTTATTTATTTGTCCGCACCAGGTCTTCGTTGCAGCATGCATGATCTTTTTAGTTGCAGCATGTGGGATCTTTAGTTCAGTTCAGTTCAGTTCAGTCCAGTCGCTCAGTTGTGTCTGACTCTTTGAGACCCCATGAATCGCAGCACGCCAGGCCTCACTGTCCATCACCAACTCCCAGGGTCGACCCAAATCCATGTCCATGGAGTCGATGATGCCATCCAACCATCTCATCCTCTGTCGTCCCCTTCTCCTCCTGCCCTTAATCTTTCCCAGCATCAGGATCTTTCCCAATGAGTCAGCTCTTCGCATCAGTTGGCCAAAGTATTGGGGTTTCAGCTTCCACATCAGTCCTTCCAATGAACACCCAGGACTGATCTCCTTTAGGATGGACTGGTTGGATCTCTTTGCAGTCCAAGGGACTCTCAAGAGTATTCTCCAACACCACAGTTCAAAAGCATCGATTCTTCGGTGCTCAGCTTTCTTTATAGTCCAACTCTCACATCCATACATGACCACTGGAAAAACCACAGCCTTGACTAGATGGACCTTTGTTGGAAAAGTAATGTCTCTGCTTTTGCATATGCTGTCTAGGTTGGTCATAACTTTCCTTCCAAGGAATAAGCGTCTTTTAATTTCATGGCTGCAATCACCATCTGCAGTGATTTTGGAGCCCAGAAAAATAAATTCTGACACTGTTTCCACTGTTTCCCCATCTATCTGCCATGAAGTGATGGGACCAGATGCCATGATCTTCATTTTCTGAATGTTGAGCTTTAAGCCAACTTTTTCACTCTCCTCTTTAACTTTCATCAAGAGGCTCTTTAGTTCTTCTTCACTTTCTGCCATAAGGGTGGTATCATCTGCATATCTGAGGTTATGGATATTTCTCCTGGCAATCTTGATTCCAGCTTGTGCTTCCTCCAGCCCAGCATTTCTCATGATGTACTCTGCATATAAGTTAAATAAGCAGGGTAACAATATACAGCATTGACGTACCCCTTTTCCTATTTGGAACCAGTCTGTTGTTCCATGTCCAGTTCTAACTGTTGCTTCCTGACCTGCATACAGGTTTCTCAAGAGGCAGGTCAGGTGGTCTGGTATGCCCATCTCTTTCAGAATTTTCCACAGTTTATTGTGATCCACACAGTCAAAGGCTCAAACTCTTAGTTGTGTCATGTGGGATCTAGTTCCCTGACGAGGCATCAAACCTGGGTCCCCTGCACTGGGAGCTCAGCATCTTAACCATTGGACCACCAGGGAAGTCCCTAAAGGTTTTAGATAATGTTAACACTATAGAGTTTATAGAAGTTTTTTCTGTCTATAGCTAAATATTCTTCTAAGTCTGCATGAAGTTTTTGATGAATCACAACCTCCCTTCTTTTCCCTCCCTAGGTTACTATAACAACAGCACCAAAGTGGCCGTAAAAACACTGAAGCCAGGCACAATGTCTGTGCAGGCGTTCCTGGAGGAGGCCAACCTCATGAAGACGCTGCAGCACGACAAGCTGGTGCGGCTGTATGCCGTGGTCACCAGAGAGGAGCCCATCTACATCATCACTGAGTACATGGCCAAGGGTGAGTGCCCGTCCCCACCCGGGCTTGTGACGGCCCAGCCCTCAGAAAGGACACCCGGGCGTGTGACGGCCCAGCCCTCGGAAAGGAGAACACTTAGACATTCAGAGACTCCTCAGATAATTCAGACTATCAACAGCAGGCTCGTTACAAGGGCTTCCCAGGTGGCACTAGTGGTAAAGAACCCGCCTGCCAATACAGGAAACATAAGAAATGTCAGTTTGATCCCTGGGTTGGGAAGATCCCCTGGAGGAGGAAATGGCAACCCACTCCGGTATTCTTGCCTGGAGAATCCCATGGACAGAGGACCCTGGTGGGTTAGAATCCATTCGGTCACAAAGAGTTGGCACAACTGAAGTGACTTAGCACGCAGGCTTATTACAAAAACATCAGAAAACACAGGACAATAAGCCCTTTCATAAGCCACCTCACTGGAAGTCATCTGTTATAAAATGAATATGTTGTCTTCCCAGTTTCTGTGCAGTTGTCTCCATGTACCTGCTGGCCTCAAGAATGATACCCTAAACCTAGACGGCCCCCCAGACATACTTGTCAAATAAGTAAATACAGATATCACATATGAGTATTATTTTGGGTTCCAATTGTGAGTTCTCAAAATTGAAAAGCAGTTCCTTGTCCTCTTTAGCATTATCTAAATGTTCAGAATGACACTTTAAAACGTAAATATTTGAAAAACTTGTCAAGGTCAAGTTTCTGCATCATCACAGAATCCCTGAAGAAGAGGTTTCAAGAAGCCATCTTTTCTCCCACTGCTGTCCCCTTCAGATCAAGGATCTTAAGTTACCATCCTTCTTCCTCCAGCTCAGGAGAAATGCTAATTTAACTGCCCGTGATTTCTAAAGAATCTTCAGAAGGAATGAAGATGATACCTAAGCCATCATCCAGAACTAACAGTGACCTCCTGAGAATAGAGATTACAGTGTGATGCCATAACTGAATAGGTTAGAAAGATGAATATTGCATTTTCTTATTTAATATATTTCAGAATATTAATATCTCCCGGAGTCCTTCTAAAAAAGAATATTTTTTTAAGCCCTATCAGGGCTTCCCTGGTGGTTCAGTGGTAAAGAATTCTCCCGCCAGTGCAGGAGACACGGGTTCTATCCCTGATCTTGAAAGATCCCACATTCCACAGAGCAACTCAGCCCAAGTGCCACAGATACTGAGCCTGTGCTCTGGAGCCCAGGAGCCACAACTACTGAAGCCCATGCACCTAGAGCCCATGCTTCACAACAAGAGAAGCCAGTGCAATGAGAAGCTCGTGTACCGCAGCTAGAGAGCAGCCCATACAGCAGAGCCAAGAGAATGAATATAAAAAGATAAATACATTTTGGAAAAGCCCTATTACCTATTAGCTGCTGCTGTTCAGGAACCAGGCTCAGGATCAGACGCTTAAGCAGGAGTTCATAGATACCTGTGGGATTGATTAACTAGTAGTGTTCTTAACCATAAATGTAAATGGTAGCAGTGCCCACCTTGTACTGAGCAGTTACTATATGCCAGATGGCACTTGATGTCGTCCCTGAGGAGCGCTCTCATCTTCCCTGCAGTCGAGGCTGAGCACCGCCGTTCTCTGTTATGGATCCACTGAGTGCTCACTACCTGCCATCACACTGGCACGTGCTTTAAAACCCTCCTCCCATGGACTGTGGCAGAGTTCCTGGGAACTGCCCACTTGACAGGGGCTCAGACGAGGTACAGAACTTGCCCAAGGTCACCCTCAAGTTGGTGCTACAAGTTCTAGAAGAAGGAGCAGGGCGTGTTTTAGAGATGAAGTCCGGGGATGCTGCAGACGATGCCGGTGGGCACACTTGCTCCCTTTTAAGTGATATCTCACTTTCCTCCAAAGCACAGTTGGTTCATCACATCCTCACTGGGCACCTATGTGGTGCCTGAGAGCCGTGCTGGGCACGGATGAGTGCCAGCTGGGAAGACAGGCTGGTTTCTGTCCCAGGGAAGCCCTGCAGGACGCGTGCTATGGTGGCAGGTACAAATGCTCTGTAGCAAGAAAAGGAGCATCCACCATCACCCTTTCTTACCTGGAGCTCTTGTACATCTCACAACAGGTCAAAGGGGACAGGTCAGAGGGGACTGGGTTTGACCAACATCAGGAAAAGGCACTGTGACCACACAGAATGGTAAAGCAGTCATTTCACCTGGTCCGTCCTCCCTGCCCTGCCAGTCGGAATGATCATTTGAATTTTGTTTGGATTTCTTTGTGTGTGTGCATGTTTGAACTGCACTGATTTGCTCTTCTTCATCAACAGGCAGTTTGCTGGATTTCCTGAAGAGCGATGAGGGGGGCAAGGTGCTGCTTCCGAAGCTGATTGACTTCTCTGCTCAGGTGACATATGAAAAAGCAGCTGTAAAGCACTGTAAATGTCCCCCTGCTTCATACTCGGGATGGAACTGCACTTTCAGGGGGAAGGCATTAGGGTTGTGTTTCCTAGTAGACCTTCGAAGGACAGGTCCTTGGAGGTGGCGATGGGTGTTTCTCTTGGAACGTGTGTGCACGTGTTGAATGATGACATGGATGCTCTTGTGTCTGACCCAGTCCACCTCTTTATACTTGTATTCATTTCTGCATGAAAGATAGAAACAGCACCACTTAGCTGATCACTTTCGTGCATTCTGGAGATGAACTCCATGCAGTATAAGCATGGCACCTTCTCAGTGACGTATATGTAGTGTTTAAGTTACTAAGTTCTGATGCCTCAGTGTTCTGGGAAACAGAACTGTTTTCCTTCCTGGTCTACCCCACTTTCACTCCTTCTTGTTGGATGTGTCTTTAGAATTCTGAGAAATGTTCATTTGTAAGACTTCTAGTACTAGCGTCCGGCTGCCTAGGTGGCTCAGTGGTAGAGAATCTGCCTGTCATGCAAGAGATGTGGGTTTAATCCCTGGGTCGGGCAGAGCCCCTGGAGGAGGGCATGGCAACCCACTCCAGTATTCTTGCCTGGAGAATCCCATGGACAGAGGAGCCTGGAGGTCTACAGCCCATGGGATCACATAGAGTCAGACATGACTGAGCGACTAACACCTTCCTTTTTTAACTTTCTGGGAAGATGAGACCAGAGGAACAAATTAGTCCGCAGGTAAAGCAGTTTGAGTAGGAAAGGCCCCGAGCACACGCTGTGCAGCAGAGTGTCAGCGGGCAGAGTCGGAGCCCAGCATCGTGGACTGAGCTGATGCCAATACTCAGCCACTTGGTGGCCACTGTCAAGACGCCTTTGCCTCTTTGGGTTGGTGTCTTCACCTGTTTAAGGGGCGTGGTCATTCCTGCTTCAAGGAGAGGTGTTGAGGGTAGAGTCAAATGAGCTGGCATGAACTGGGTGCTTCAGAGCCAGTGGGGGACACTGAAGAGACCCTGGGGGAGACTGTCCCCCTCCCTGCAGTAAAGGCGAGTGAGCAAGTCATCCTGCTTAGCCCTCACCTCGTCTGCACAGCTGGGGCTCTCTACAGGTTCCTTATCCCAGTAGGCAATTCAAACGGCATCTGCAACTCCAATATCTAGTGTGGCAAGAAGAAAAATTGTTATGGAGGCTGGGGAGGCCACCCTGACTTTTGAACCCTCTTCTCAAACTCTCTAAGCCGCCCCTGTGAGGCTCTGTGGGACCCCCAAGCTCTGGGCCAACAGTTTTTTTGTGTTTTGTTTTTTTTTTTTTAAGATTTTTTGATGTGGATCATTTTTAAAGTCTTGATTGACTTCGTTACAACATTGCTTGTTTTATGTTTTGGTCTTTTGGCTGAGAGGCATGTGGGGTCTTAGCTCCCCTACCAGGAATTGAACCTGCACCCCCTGCATCGGAAGGCACAGTCTTAACCACTGGACCTCCAGGGGAGTCCCCAGGCCCACACTTTGAAAACCACTGCTGGGGAGTGAGAGGAGAGATGACTTGGGCTCAGCTCTGGACCCCGCACGGACAGGAGTCAGGGGTCCTGTCCTGTCTCAAAGGCAGAGGCTCATGAGCCCGTGTCACTCTCGGCACCATTATACGAGGCGGGGGAGCCCTGCCAAGGCTGGTGACATGGGAGTCCCCACTGGATGCGGACATTGAGGGGTGTCATAAGGGCTTATGCACCTGCCTCTCAGAAGGGGAAGGGGGCTGTGGAGGAGGAGGGCATGTGGCCTGGAGGCCTGGATGGTCATCCCTGTCCGGGTTCTCAGGGTCATTCTTGCCTGCCGTTCTGTAGGGTGGAAATTAGCACATCGGGTTGTGTGCTATGTCTGGGTAGGACTTATCTTGTCACACTTATCTTATCTTTGTATCTGGTTTTGTATAGCTTATCTTATAAAACCTTATCTTGACATAGTTCTTAAGGTTCAAGTCAAGGCCTCCATCTCTAATCTTTAACTTTCAGACTGTGGGTTCCAGGAGGGGCCAGGGAGCAATTGAGGCACCCACCCCTGGTCATGGTCCAAGCCAGCGTACTGCATCCATCGCACAGGATGATGCTCTTCTTCATCCGTCTCAGGCTGGCTCTCCCAGCAGTGACTGCCGGGAACCACGTCTAGTTTAAGAGCAGGAGAATTGAGTGTCTGTGGAGGGTCGGCAGCACCAGGGAGCCCCTAGCAGGCGAGGTCAGCGCAAAGCTCAAGGTCCTTACAACCGAATTGCATCTCCTTGAGACCATCTTTGTTCACAGGGCAAACCTCGCCTCAACTCCCCCCCAGCCCTCCCCTCTAGGGGGAGCTACTGAGATCTCCTGTTGTCTGTTATTAACTGTCACCCATTTCATCTGCTCGTGGCTTTTCTTATTCTAATATTGGAGGGACCTGCACCTTGGCAGTGAGGGTGGGGCATGTATGCCTCAGTTTCCGTTTGAAATCCTACACCGCACGCATCCGATTGCTGTCAACCATGCCGGCCACCCCATCCCTCTGTGATAGTCAGTTCCCTTTGTGACTGGCGCTCCCCACCCTCCTCCGTCTTCATGGGCCGTTCTGAAACCATCTCTGTACAAAGAAAGTCATCTCTGAATTGTTTCTCCTTTTCCCCTCCATCATGTGCCGGTAATGAACATTGTCGCTTTCCCATAGTGAATAACTTGAGAATAGTAAATATTCATAAAGCTGCCCCAAGGTGACAAATGGAGAAGGAAATGGCAACCCATTCCAGTATTCTTGCCTGGGAAATCCCGTGGACAGAGGAGCCTGACGGGGTGGCAAAAAGTCGGACACGACTCAGCGACTAAACAACAACAATCAATAAGGTGACACAGGACACCCAGGTTGCTAATAATCCAACCTTCTTACCCCTTACCTCCACTAGGCTATTGAAAGCGGAAATGGGGTAAAGCAGAAGCACTGGTGAGTCTGAGTGGTATTTGAACTCAACGATCAGTAACCTATAAAACACTTCTATGCTTTCTTTCTTCCATTTGCACTGTCAGTAGCATCAGAGATCTGGGAAACTGAGTGTTCACAAGAGGCTATGGTTAAATTCAGTAGTTTTTGCAACAGTAGACTGAGAGCAGAAATAAACCAGTCGACTGATTCCCAGCCCCAGAAGAATAAGGAAACAGGGGTGAGGGTGGGGCATGTGAGGGGCAGTGTTGGGACTTTTCCCAGACTCTCCTCTCAGCAATTCTTCCCTCTCCCCACCAGCCACTTCCCCATGCTCCACTCCCCTCCGCAAGCTCCCTCAGGGCCCGTCAAGATAGGAAGTGAGTTGTGAGAGCTGATTTCATCACTTCCTGTCTCAGGATGAGCTCTGAAAGGTTCCTCGGAGCTCCAGTGTCATCAACCAACCCACCTCTCCAGCCACCCGTCTTCCTCTCCACTTAGTGGAGATTAAGAAATCCCAACTGAGTCAGCCGTATCCAGTGCTTTTCTGGTATTAAAACCATCTTGTGCTGAAGTAGAAAAATGACCCCTTTGCAAAGGAAGTTTGATACTTTCAAAGCAGAGAAACTTTGTCCAACTGCTTTCCAGCCCTTGCCTCATGTAAGAGAAAAAAATGAACTTGGAAAGAGGAGTGGGTGAAATCTGTGGGAATTTCCTTCAGCAGAGATGGAAATGGGCTTGTAGACTCATCAAACAGAGAAGGAAAGGAAGTTGGGACTTCACAGTTGCAATATGGAGGTCAGATAAATCATCTTGTAATTCAGGGGAATCAAGACATTTCTTGAGCTTTGGGGGTATAAAAAGTACCAAAAGTCAAAGAACACGCAGTTATGTGTGAGTAAAGCTGCAATACTGTCCATGGCATTTTCCGGGCAGGAATATTGGAGTGGGTTGCCATTTCCTCCTCCAGTGGACCGTGTTTTGTCAGAACTCTTCACTATGAACCATCCATCTTGGGTGGCCCCGAACAGCATGGCTCACAGCTTCATTGGCTTACACAAGCCCCTTCACCGTAACGAAGTTGTGGCATGCTGCAGTCCATGGGTCACAAAAAGACAGTGCTTAGCGACTGAGCAACAACAAAACTGCAGTAAAAGTGGGAAAATCAAAGTTGTTGTTATAATCATGGCAGCAAGTAACATCTCTTTAACTCTTTCTGGATGATAAAACAGTTCTACCTCCATCATTTAACTCAAGCCCAAGAACCTTGAAAGCATTTATATTGTTGTTTAGTGGCTCAGACGGTAAAGCGTCTGTCTGCAATGCAGGAGACCCAGGTTCAATCCCTGGGTTGGGAAGATCCCCCAGAGAAGGAAATGGCAGCCCACTCCAATATTCTTGCCTGGAAAATCCCATGGACTGCGGAGCCTGGTAGGTTACCATCCATGGGGTCGCAAAGAGTCGGACACGACTGAGTGACTTCACTTTCACTTTCACTTCGATACATTTTACAGATGGAGGGGTGACCTTGGACTTGTCCAAGGTTACAGCTAGTGGTAGAATTGCTGGGCTCCACTGTGGCTCCTCTGACTCTAGATAACTGGTCCTTTCCTCTGCACCCCACTGTAATTTCATGATCAGAATTGCCCTGTGGTCATCTGCACCTGACATTTTGCTGATATGTATTTTCTCCTTTTATAGATTTTGATTTTCAGAATTAATAATATCTCTAGTTTTTTTTTCCCCCCAAAGAATCTCTTTTGCCAAGATGCAGGTCTTTGTGTCACATCATGATTATGCTCAAGATACATTTTGCCTTCTCGTGTTAAAGGGTAGGACACATTTAAATTGGAAATTGAGGAACAAGGCAGGTCAAATACCTCAGTCTATGATCATGTAATTCTCAGCCTGTTTAGTACAAAAGGCTTTGACATTAGAGTGTCTGAGTCTGCCCTCACTGAAGTATCTACTGATCAAGAAAACAGGGTATAGATAGGGCATCCCTTGTAATAACTCTGAGTTGGAACCACCAGTCTGCAGAAATGGTCAATTCCACAAAATCGTCTGGACGGGTGCCACCAGCAACAAGGAAGCCCCCAGGTAACAGCTGCATGGTTTCCAGTGATGATTTCAGTGGAAGCTGAGCTGGGGCCTCATCCCTTTCCCTGTTTCGGGGTCTTCTCCTCTGTCCCTGATTCCTGGAATCCCTTCCTTTGCCTCCGGAGCCTCCTCCCTAGACCTGACTGCTCCTCCTCCCTGTGCCCACCCCACGCCCCTCCTGGCCTCTCTCAGTCATGCTCTCCAAACAATTGATACCTGGTATTTCTTGAATTGAATCGTTTGGTCGTTGTTTTTAAAAGCAGGTTCATATTGACTTTTTCTATGCAGGAAAAAAAATGGAAGAAAATGACTTCAAGTGACCTTTACCCAAAATCTTTAGATGCTTTTGTAGCCTTTCACAGATGAGTCCTTCCTTCCCCACCCATGGAATACCTGCTTTAAGACACTTGTGTTACCTCACTCCCTGGCTTCAGAAGGCTTAAAACTGAGTCGCCAAAAGTCACTCCATCCCCAATTTAAGAGGAGTTTGTTGTCTTTGGCGTTCATTTTGAGGTCAAGGTGGAGCTGGAGGCACTTTCCCCAGCTTCACTTTCAGCCTGGGGTCCTGCTCAAAGGCCAGAAGGCCAACTCTGTGACCACAGGGCCACCAGAGCAGAGAGGTGATGCCCAGGGCCACATGGTGCCCTGCCACAGGTGCCACCCTGCAGCCTTGCCCTCTCCGTGCACCGAGACCCGTTCCTCAGCCTCCAGCTCCCCCAGAGCCCTGCCCGAGGATGTAGCCCCAGATGGTGGG
This sequence comes from Bos grunniens, assembly GCF_055505025.1. Classification (NCBI taxonomy): domain Eukaryota; kingdom Metazoa; phylum Chordata; class Mammalia; order Artiodactyla; family Bovidae; genus Bos; species Bos grunniens. The sequence goes on along the minus strand of NC_141178.1, from coordinate 59,165,616 downwards.
CTCATAGGTCCTGCCCGGCCCCCTACCCTAGTGGCAGTGGGCTTATCCTTGAGCAAACCCTCCTGGCAAGAATACTGGAGTGGGTTGCCATTTCCTTCTCCTGGGGATCTTCCCGACCCAAGGATCAAACCCAGGTCTCCCGCACTGCAGGCAGATTCTTTACCATCTGAGCCACCAGGGAAGCCAAAAAATTCCTGATGAAGACGGCCCTAGGCTTCTTCAGGTTTGCAGCCCACCAGGGTCCTATCTCAGTGTCTCTCCCAAGCCCACTCTTGGAGACCACCCACTTTCTCTTTTCTATTTCTTTCAGTGCACCTACTGCAGTGTGAATATTTGGGCAGTTTTGGTTTATCTCTGTGTCCCAGACACTCAGCACAGTGCCTTGCATGCAATAGGTACTCAATAAATATTTGTCGAATGACTGCACTGACCCACGCGGGGGCTGCCCATGTTCAGTTTAAAACAACAGAGCCTGCTTCGCGTGACTCTGAATGAGTAATTAGAAGAGCCTGTGTTTCTGGGGTTTTCTGGGCCACTCTTCAGGCGGATTTACCCATGAAACATGTTCCTGGTACATTACTTTCTCCCCTCCCTCTGACCGTGCTGACTTCCCTTTACCAAGCTCACATGATTGGTCAAAATCACAGTGAGAGAAAAAGAAGGAAGTAGAACAGAAGTAGCCAGGCCTTTCTGAAAAGACAAAGAGCTGACTTGTTTCCACTCTCTGTGGAGTAAAGAACTCCAGGGGGATGAGAAACTATAAATGAAATGTTGCACATGGCAGCCAGTGGCAGATGCTTTTAATCGGGAAAACACTTTTAAATGGACGAGTTTTTCCTCTCTAGTGCCATTCAGATTCCTTTGAGGCTGGAATTCAAGGGGCGAAGGGGCTGGCAGGCTTTTCTTAGCAACCGGGGTTTCTAACCCTTGTTACCTGTTACACACACACACACAGTTGTGTCTATGACACCACTATCTGAGCTGCTCTGAGCTGGAGAACCACCTGCATGTTGGTTGGTAACCATCATATTATACTCAGGTTGTCAGCCATATGTTTTAGCTGCTCTTCTTCATCGTTTCCACACCTTCCATCTCCCCTTCTCTGGACCCCCGGCTTTGAGATCCACCAGCCCACCATCCATCCCCAGGATCCCCAGGCACTGCCTCTCAGCGCGACACTCGCCCAGGCACCCCCTCCATCCCCCAGAGCCCCAGCCACTGTTGGTGGCCATCCAGGCATGTAGACCCTCACACTCAGTCCTTCTGTTTCTTGACTTCCTCTCCCCCAGGACTCTGTTCTCACGTGCTGGAGCCCCACCATGGTTATGGCCAGAGACTCTGCCCCCGGGCCCCCATTCCTGCCCTTCGTCCCCCACCCCGCATCTGCCTGGCTCCTGCTCCAGGCCTCCATGTTTCCTCCTCTGCACGCCCCCCATGTTTCTTTTCTCCCCTGACCTGGCTTCTGTGCACCGCCTGTCCCCTCCTTTATCACTTACGCTTGGGTCAAGCCCAGCCCTTCACCTGTTGAGCCCCCATGTGTGTGCACCAGCCGTGACCACTGCTGACGGAAGGCGCTGGCTCTTCTGCTTCTAGACCAGGGGTCGAGCTGCCTAGGGACCCCACTCACACACACGTGTCCCCAGACTGAAACCCCTCCCCCTCCCGCTCTCCTGGGTCACTTGCTGTCGCTCCCTGGGAAGGAGAAGCCAGCACGCTCACTGCTTCCTGACTGAGGCCACCTGCACTGGGCACCAAGACCTGTCCCCTCTTCCTTCAAGATGTGTGTGCACGTTTAGTCACTTCAGTCATGTCTGATTCTGCAACCCCATGGACTGTAGCCCACCAGGTTCCTCTATCCATGGAATTCTCCAGGCAAGAATACTGGAGTGGGTTGCCATTTCCTTCTCCAAAGGGTTTTCCCAACCCAAGAATCGAACCCACATCTCTGGCATTGCAGGCTGATTCTTTACCACCAAGCCACCTGGGAAGCCCTCCTTTCAAGACATTGCCCTAGAAATTCTGCCCTGCTGTTTTCCCTTCATTTCTGTGCCATTCCCATAGGAACCATGATACAGCGCCCCTTCTCCTCCACACCCCTCTCCAGCTGCCTCTACCTCCAGTTCACTCAACCCCGTCATGACAAAGGTCCTTGAAGGACCACATTCTCTCTTCACAATTCTTCCCCTCCGGCTCTCTTTCAAGCCCAACAGCTCTCGAGCAAACAGCTCTGGACAAGTCACCTCGGTGACCCCATGACACAAGTCCAAGAGCATTCCTCAGACTCACAGCGGCATGCTTGATCTCTCTCTCCTCCCAGACATTCCTCTTCACTTGACTTGTGGGACACTGCTCTCTGGGTGTCCTCCCACTTCACTGGCAGTTTCCTCCTCAGCTCCCAGCATTTAAACACTGGAAGGTCCCCGAAGTCAGTTCTCGGACCTCCTCTTTCTCCAGATTCACCTCCTGAGTGATCTCACTGAGAGCACGGTGTACTTCCCTAGGGCTGACATAACCAGCTACCACCAACTGGGTAGCCAAACCATCGGGAATTTTTATCCTCTCACAGTTCTGGAGGCCAGACATCCTACATCAGTGTGTCAGCCGGCTGCACTCCCTCCAGAGGTTCTAGTGGAGGATCCTCCTGCCTCTTCTGGCTCCTGGTGGTTCCTAGAATTCCCTGACTTGCCAGAGCATCACTTTTTCTTCACAGGCCTTCTCCTCTCCGTGTGTCTCTCCATGTGTCTTCTCTTAAAACAACACTGCTCATTGGTTTAGTTGTTGTTCAGTTGCTAAGGCATGTCCGACTCTTTGCAACCCCATGGACTGCAGCATTCCAGGCCTCCCTATTCTTCACTATCTCCTGGAGTTTGCCCAGATTCATGTCCCTTGAGTCAGTGATGCCATCCAACCATCTCGTCATCTGTCGCCCTCTTCTCCTGGCCTCAGTTTTGGTTTAGGGCCCACCCTAAATTCAGGATGCTTCCCTGGTGGCTCAGACGGTAAAGAATCTGCCTACAATATAGGACACCTGGGTTTGATCCCTGGGTTGGGAAGATCCCCTGGAGGAGGGTATGGCTACCCACTCCATTATTCTCGCCTGGAGAATTCTATGGACAGGGGACCCTGTCAGGCAACAGTCCAGGGGTTTGCAAGAGAGTCAGACATGACTGAAGCAACTTGGCAGGCATGCACTGTTTCTTTATTGTCAGTTGTGTGTATGTAGTATAGATGAAATCATGCATCTTTTCCTATATTTATTCTTTGTTTGCAGTTTATTTTTCTGGGAATTCTTTCTTTAAGCTTTTAACCATTTTTTTTGTTATTAGTTCATCATTATCCATCCTTTCTAATTATTCTTTTCATTGCATATTAGCTTTGTACCATATGTGCTATGTTATATGTATTGAACTGAATATTACAGTTTTTCATTTACTTAAGAACTCTCCAGGGACTTCCCTCATGGTTCAGTGGCTAGGGCCCCATGCTCCCAATGCAGGGCGTCTGGGTTTGATCTTTGATCAGGAAACTAGATCCCACATGCTGCAGCTAAGACTCAACACAGCCAAATAAATAAATATAAACTAAACCTTTTTTTAGTTTTAATTCTCCATCAACATGTATGTACCTATTAAAGTATAATATTCTATTCCTGTAACTGTACCGTGATTTCCTTACCATTCCTTGGTTTATGTTTGGGGAATCTCCACTTTTCCATTAATACAAGTAACAAAACCTTTCTTTACTTACTGCACCTGTTTCCTTATGCCCCAGTTGCCACATAATAAGATCAGAGTAGGAATGTTTTCGAGTCACTTGACAGTTTTAGTTTTCATTGAGCAGATTTGCACATTTGCATCCCGCGACTTGTCCCTCTGCTGGAGGTGTGTGGGGCAAACCCCGTCAGGCCACATTCCTCCTTAGAGGCAACATTGATCTGGCCCTGTAAAAGCTTGGGCAGAAGAACCAGTGGCTTTTGTCTCATTCCTCCATCCTTGAGATAAGTTGAGAACATTTTGCTTCCTTCTTCTCCTTCTAAGGTGATAAGCACAGTTCATTAGCCGCAGGTCAGAGTAGGTCGTCTTGATAACAGTAGCAGCAGTGAAATTGATGCAGAAGAGGGGACAGTAAGCGAAGGAGATTTCTGATCTTAGTGTCGGTTATTCACTGCCCTCTCCTGGGGGTACAGAGTGGGGAGTCCCTGACCTGACTGGGAGGAGGTGATCATTGCCAGGTCATCCCTTTTCAGCCTCAGGCAGCTGATACCAGGGAACCCATCAGTGGACATGGAGTCCAGCTCCAGATCCTCCCAAGGGTGATGGCAGCCGCTCAGCAGGGGAGGCAGTGTGAGCAAGGCTGCACTCGGGCACCTGTGGGCAGCGTTCTGCCCACTGCCCCTTGGAGATCAGCCCTACTTTCCATTCACCAATACGACCACATCTGGATGTGGGTCTTATTATTAACAGTGCGTGCTCAGTCGCTTCAGTCGTATGCGACTCTTTATGACCCGTCCTACCTGGCAGACGGTAGCCTGCCAGGCTCCTCTGTCCATGAAATTCTCCAGGCAAGAATACTGGAGTGGATTGCCTTGCCCTTCTCCAGGGATTATTAATAGTAGTAGTAATAATTTTTTTGTGGTTTAAATAGTAAATTTTATGTTATGTACATTTTCCCACAGTAAAAAAAAATTGCTTAAAAAAAAAGGGAAATCACTACTATTTGCTATGATCCCATTTCGTCTTTTTTTTTTTTTTTTTACCATTTAAACTTTTTATTTTATACTGGAGTATAGCCAATTAACAATACTGTGGTAGTTTCAGGTGGACAGCAGAGGGACTCAGCCGTACATATATGTGTATCCATTCTCCCCCAAACTCCCCTCCCATCCAGGCTGCCACATAGCACTGAGCAGAGATTCATGTGCTGTACAGTAGGATGTATTAATGTTAGGAATCATTCATCTCCATCTTGCATTGAGTGGTCTTGCATTCTCCTTTTCAGTCTCATCTGGACTCTCTCAGGTGATGCTATTATCACATTTCATAGAGTGGAAAAGTTGAGATTTTGAGAAGAAACTTGCCCTGTTTTGTATAAAACCCAAGATGACTTACTGTAAGTCTCTGACGCACAGTCACAACCATCTGACTATCTTCTGAGGCGTTGTTGGTCTACTTCCTGCTGATCCCTGGTTGTGTATTCACATCACGGCCAGGTCTATTTGAGGTTAGATTGAGGAGTGGCCTGGGGAGGAAGTGGTATGGGAGGAGCCCTGACCACTGCCCAGTTTGACGTGGACCCCCCCAGGTGTGCATGGGCGTCCCTGGCCAGGGTGCCACCACAAGCCGCAGAATGCACTGCGCAGTGCGGTGCGGTGGGTGTGGCCCAGTCTGCAGCATCCAGCAGACTCTCTGCCTTCTGTTCCTGCTTTCCCACGGCTGGAAGCTCCCCGTTTTACGTTTCAACTGTGATAAAATACACATAACGTAAAGTTTACCATTTCATCCATTATTAAACGCACAGTTCAGTGGCATCCGGTTTGCAGTGGCATTCCCACTGCTGTGTGGACATCACCGCCATCTATCTCCAGAACCCTTTTCATCCTGCCGAACTGACACTGTGCACCCATGAAACGTTACTCTGCTCCTCCCTCGCTCCGGCCCTCAGCAGCCATTACTCGCCTTTCTGTGAATGTGATCCTCTAAGTGCCTTGCATGAGTGGAATCGTTCAGTATTTGCCCTTCTTAATGATTTATGGCTTATTTACTTCTCTTAGCTTACTGTCCTCAGGGTTTATCCGTGTCGTAGTCTGTGTTAGAATTCTATTCCTTCTTATGGCTGAATCATACTCCATTGTTTGTATAGACTGCAATTTGGTTTGTTTTTTTTTAATTTCGCCCACTGACGGACACTTGAGTTGTTTCTACCTTTTGGCTATCGTGAATAGTGCTCCTATGATCAGGGGTGCATCTGTCCAAGATTGTGCAAATGTTAACTATCTACTTTTGGTTCTTTGGGCTTTATACCCAGTAGTGGAATTGATGGATTGTGCAGTAATCCTATGTTGAATTTTTTGAGGAACACTCATTCTGGTTTCTACAGTGGCTGTATCATTCTACATTCCCATCAGCAATAGCTAATTTCTCTACTTTCTCAACACTGCTTATTTTCTTTTTGTTGTTGTTTGACTGTTTTTATAACAACTGTCCTAATGGATATGAGCTGGTCCAGTAAGTTTTTGCAGGAAAAAGTCTATGAGAATTAGTTGACAAATGGCTCTTTCTTTTCTGCTAATGACGATAAATCTCTTTGATGGAAACTTACTGCTTTAAGTATGATTATTTTGTGATGCTGTCTGTGTGGAAATTGTGTCTTCCTGAGGCTTTGTGGGTCCTTGCATGCTTTTGGATTGATTTTTTTTTTTAATTTGGCTAAACTGGGTCTTCACTGTGGCATGAAGAATTCTCTAGCTACAATGCACGGCCTGTCTAGTTGCCCCGTAGCATGTGTGATATTAGTTCCCCAACCAGGGATCAAACCCCTATCTCCTGCATTGGAAAACAAATTCTTAACCACTGGATCACCAGGGAAGTCCCTGAACCGATTAAATTTTGATCTATCAGAGAACCTCACCAACCCTAAGTTTGTATGTGTCAAACTCTGCCCTCATCTTTCAGCTATGAAGATATTACAGACTGCTCACTTTAGTGTGGCCATTTGTTACATGATCTAGTTATTATTTCTCCTTTCTCTCCTTTCCCCTGATGTCAACTTGCAAGCATTCTACAGTTTGTAGCCCTTTTAAAAGGAAAAAGCTAGTACAGATACATAATTAAGGGCACAGGGGGTAGGACCAGCCAGCTTTGGATTCAAATCCAAGTCTGTCTAGGGGAAAAAATCTCACTTCTCCAAGACTCAGCTTTACTAGGAATGTTGGCTACTTCCCAGGCTTATTTTAGGGATTATAAATGCCTGGTGAGGTGCCTGGGCAGAGTGAGCAGCCAATACACGGTGGCTGTCATCATTACCGCCGCTCTTGTCATCATCACCGTCACTGTCCCCACCGTCCTCGTCATCATCTCCGTTGTCATCACCATCAGCATCAAAGCCATAGTTTCCATTATTTCTTAGAAGTTTTGCTGGAAAAAGAGGAATAAAGAAGAATGTTTTTAATAACCCAATAAAGCTAAAACATAATTTCTAAGAAATGTGATGCTCCAACATAGCAAGGAATGAGCTCTCTAAGCCATCCCTTCCTTCATCCAAATTATGGACTAAAGAGTGCAGGGATCCAGTATGGAGGCTCAGTGAATATTGATAGAAAAGTACATCTACAGGAAGTATCACCTGCCACAAAGTAAATGCTGTACCATTTGGAGTGCCAAGGAAATGTGTTCTTACTTAAACTTTCTTTTTAAAGACTGTTTTCTCTGCATTTTATTTTCCTTTTGTCATGAAATGGTCTTTTCAGATCCATTTAGGATTAACCCCAGGGTGATGGAGAGAACCCTTCAGATAGGCTTGAGAGGCTTTTACCCTTTGGCTCGGTTCCAGCTTATTAATATTAACACTATTATTATTTTGTAATCTCCCTAGGGTTTTTGCAAGTGATTAATTATTTGAATTCTATTTTTCCCAAGTGTAGGAAGAAAGTACGTATCTAGAGAGTAAGGCAAACAATGCCTCATGGGACAGGTGCCACGACATGCCACAAGAAAACCAAAGTTCAGTCTTTCCTGCTTTCTGGCAGGTTTTTGCTCTTTCTCTCTCACTGCTCATCTAAGTGACAAATGTTTTCCAACTGGCCAATTCGAAGACAGGCTGGGTTTTCAGTTCCAGTTTTCTTTCGGGCTGGAATTTCCTGGGGCAGATTTTAGCTTTGCTCGAGAAATCACAGCAAGTCCGTCAATTAGGTTCCTTTATTCCATCCGCTCTGTCTCATGTGGGCTCTGCTCATTAAAATTTTACAAATTACTCATTGAGCAAGATAGCCTGTTACTCGCCCGTTTCTCAGAACAGCGGCTTCCCGGTATGTGGGGTCAGAGCCTCCTCTCTGGTCCTGTCTGGGAAGCTGCTTGGCAGTCGCCCAATGGTCACACTTTTTCTTCTCACAGCATGTTGAAAGGCCTCCCTGGAGAACAGCCAGAGGCTGGGGGTCTGCTTATTTAGCCCCATGATGAGATTGGGGCTTCCCTCATGGCTCAGTGGTGCAGAATCTGCCTGCAATGCAGGAGCCCCAGGTTCGAGCCCCAGGTCAGGAAGATCCCCTGGAGCAGGGAATGGCTACCCACTGCAGTAGTCTTGCCTGGAGAATCCTATGGACAGAGGAACCTGACAGGCTACAGTCCATTTGGTCTCAAAGAGTTGGACATGACTGAAGCGATTGAGCATGCACGCATGCAAGATGAGATTGACCTCTAACTCAGGAAGCATCATTTTTAATGTCTTCTCAGTGCCTAGAACTTTTACTGGGTACCAGATGCCTGGGAAATGTTGCCAGAAGCTGCTGGGTTACTGCTCAGGTGGGGGTCCCAGTGGTTCACTCCCAAGTGGTTCCTCCCTGTCTTCTTGGGATAGTTTACAGGCACACACACACACACACACCTGCACACAGAAACATTAAAGAGAGAAAATGTCACCATATATTTCCATTGATGGTAGAAAAAGAGGAACTAGACATGTATGCCTGCCACGCTATTTGACCTCAGGAAATGGCCAGCCCATGTGACCGTCAATCAAGGTAGCTTTAAACCAAGAGTCCAGACACATCACCAACCTTGTCTCCTTGTATGATTATTCTCATTTTAAGTCATAGGGGAGGTTTTTACTTCAAATTTCCACTTGCTTCACACACAGACTCTCTAGTACAGAGTTGGAAATTAGCCCATGGAGAAAGAGACATTTTTAGTTCTTCTTTAGTGTTGGCAGGTGGTTCAGAAAGTCAAGGTTTTCTCATGTTTGCGCATCACTGAGCCTGATGCTGGCATGATGCCGACGTGGCTCAAGAGGTAGAGAATCCCCTCCGACTATTTAAAGCTGAGAGGTTAAATCAGTTTTCTAAGCCCTGTCAATAACAGCCTGACCCCAGAACCTTGATGTGCAGGAAGAGGTTCCAGTTTCCCTGCCTCTGAGCTGTGAGCCTAGTGTTCTCCCTAAGTTACAAAAGAAACAGAAGCTCAGGACACATGTTCTGTGCTGCCCACCATCTGGGCCATCAGCCCCCGTTTGGCACCCTCGCCTCTCTGCTTGGGCTCCTTCCTGCCGGCTGTGGTCATCTTGCTCCTTATTTCTCCTCAGTTGAGTTGTGTGGGGACCTCCTTTCCCCAGCCTTAGGAGGACTATCGTCCATCCATTCATGAGGCTGAGACTGAGATTTCATGCCAGTCTGTCTAGCACTTCAAATCCTAAGACAGCTGAAGTTAAAAGCACTGGATCTAATGCAATGCTTCTTCAAGTTCACTGTGCAGACAAAGAGCTTATTAAAATCCGGGTTCTTACTGAATAAATCAGGATCAGAGTCAAGCTCCTGGGAAGCGACAAGGGCCAAGGCAGTTCTGCACCTGGGCTGCCCATCACAACCAGCCAGGGAGGCCTCACTCTTAGGGATGCAGGTTTAGGTGGTTTAGGGTGAGAACTGGGTTAACATAAGAGGCCCAGGGACACAGCCAGCGAGAGAGTTAAGAAATATGGTCATAAGGGTTAAAACTGAATTTAACTGCTAAATGAGCAGAAGGGAAATTGAAGTCACTTCCAAACCATTGTGCTAACCTGTGGCATGACTCTAGGAAAATAATTTCCTTTCAGCCTTGTCGAATTTTCCAAAAGGAAAGATAGTTATTGCTTTTTTTCACAATATATAGGACTACTTGAATGAAAGAATATTTTCCTGCTTAATTTTAGCCTGGTTATTTTCATTCTGACAGAGTGTTAACCTCATCCAAGCCAAGAATATATCATCATCCATCTTATTTGCCACTTTTGAGTCATAGGGAAAAATGGACTTTATACCTTCTTTGCTTAATTTAGCTTCTAGACCGAGAATTCAAAATGGGGCAAGATTGCCCCCATGGGACTCAGAATTTGTTCATGGGGGAGGAGGAAAGCTTAGATATTTCTGTGGCCCTCCACAGCTCAGACCTACTGGACAAAATCCTATTTCTTGGTATTTTGTTGTTGTTGTTCAGTCACTAAATCATGTCCAACTCTTTGCGACCTCATGAACTGCAGCATGCCAGGCTCCTCTGTCCTCCACTATCTCCCAGAGTTTGCTCAAACTTATGTCCATTGAGTCAGTGATACCATCCAACCATCTTATCCTCTGCCACTCCATTCTCCTCTTGCCCTCCAATTTTTCTCCTTAGAGGGTGATAATGAAAAAAGGCTGAGAAGCACTGTTCCAGACAAAGACAACCCATGCATGTCCAAGCTTGTATGTCCTTCCTGAACTCTGCCTGGGGAGGGTTTGTGATAGCATTTCTGAGCTGTGAAATTTGGGCTTATCAACAATGAATTCTAAGATGAAACGTCAAAAGCATTCTTTTCTCTTCTCAGCAGAATAGTTTCCTCTTGATGAAAAATTTGAGTTCCAGAAGCATCTAATTGTGAGCTCTCTTGCTGATGGGACATTCTGGGATGTGACCTGGAGGTCAGCCCTCCTGGGTGTCAGTCCTGGCTCTCTCCCTCCCTCTGTGACTTTCAGGAGGTTCCTGTGCCTCTTTAAGTCTCATTCGCATGTGTATAATGAAAATAAAACTTTCCTGATAGATTGTTTTCAGATGAAATGTGAAGTAGGTTTAATGAAGGTAAAACAGTGTCTGGTGCATAAAAAGCGCCCCTTTAGTGCTGGGAGAAGTGATGGTTATTACCATCTCTATATATATCTATCTATTTACCTGTCACTCAGCCACCTTATTATCATCATCATCATTTATGTAAAATACCTCTGGGTGCAAAGGCATCTTCCTGAATCAGATTCTGTCCTCATCAGACCTGAGCAACTCCACCTAACTCCTTCACAATTCACCTTTCCCAAGCTGGTGGGATTAACAGATACATGCTGTGTGCATGCATCCATGCATATTAAGTCACTTCAGTCGTGTCTGACTCTTCACGACCTTATGGACTATAGCCCACCAGGCTCCTCTGTCCATAGGATTCTCCAGGCAAGAATACTGGAGTGGGTTGCCATGCTCTCCTCCAGGGAATCTTCCCAAACCAGGGATCAAACCTGCGTCTCCCCATTTCCTGCATTACAGGCAGATTTTGTACCCACTGAGCACCTGGGAAGCCCCACATCCATGCTACTATATATAAAATAGATAAACACCAAGGACCTGCTGTAGAGTGCAGGAAACTATATTCAATATCTTGTAATTACCTACAATGGTAAGAATCTGAAAAAGAATACACATGTATTGAGTTGGCCAAAAAGTTCATTCAATTTTTCCATAAGATCTTATGACAAACCAGAATGAACTTTTTGGCCAGTCCAATATACAGGTATAACTGAGTCACTTTGCGGTAAGTTACAACTGGAACTTTGTAAATGAACTATAATTTAATTAAAAAGAAAGTGGAGGGTGAGCACCATCCCCCGCTCCTTGGGGCCCGGAGGATGGCTGAGCCTGGGGGTGATGTATTTATGCAACAGCTCTTTCTTCCATGCTGACAGCTGCTAGACTAAGTGGCCCAGAGGAGGTAGAACATATTCACGCAAGGAAAGTTGATCCTGGATCCCATTAGCCAGAGTGGTCTCTGATTTCTTCCTGGTGTTGCGAAATAGAGAAATAGAGCTGGTTTTACTTTAGTCAAAGTAAATACAACAACCAAACAAAAAACAAAGATTAAGGTTTAAAAGAAAGAAAGAAACCCAGAAAGACCAACGCATACAGACCAGGGAAATAGTACATTTTATATAAAAAGAGAATTGTAGTCTTTTGTGACCTCAGAACAAGTCCTATCCAAAAGCTTTTGTTATGCTCTCATATCCATTGTTTATTCCACTTGGCGAATGCTATTGTTTCGAATCTTCATCTCAGTGAGCGCTGTTATTATTATTTGCAATATGAGCTCCTTAACAAACCCTGAGATGAAAAAGAAAGCCAGAATAAGTGGGACTTGCTGCAAGTCTGTTGTTATTTCAGAGAATCATGTTTTTTAAAAATGCATTCAGGTTTGTGTAAATGCAGAACTCGGTGAGTGTGTAAGAAGAGCCTTACCAACAAGTTCCCAGGTTGCTTTTCATGAACTGAGCATTCAGATCCGTCACTGAGAATGAGAGAAACATGAGTCCTTGGTGCACCAGGTTAGAGATTCAGCCTGTGTCCCCTGGGCTCCTCGGAGTGGTGGGTCACATCCTGGAGACGTGTCTGGCGAGTGTCCCTGATGGAGTGTCCAGCTTGCTTTGGAATCACAGCAAACCTCGGCGCTTCCTGGTTCCCTGTCCAGTCTTTGGAGTCTATAGTCCCAGTCTGTAGTCATTGGAGTCAGGAGAAGCATTGCATGTAGTAAGGAGCTAAGCCTTTGCTGAGCTGCAGCGCCTGGCTGAACTGGCCTTTGATGAATGATAAGGAGGATGCTGTTGAGGATGGAGTTAGGAAGGAGTCAGGTCCGCCACCCTGAGCTGCCTGGAATTCAAGGTAGAATTTGCAGAATACACTCATTCCTGTGTGAAGTAATCCTAATTAGTTTTCCCTCTAACTGCTCACCAGACACAGCTCCTTGGTCCTTCCCTTCCTCCCTTCCTTCATTCATCCCTCTCTCTTTCCTTCCTCTCCCACCCTCCATCCCTCCCTTACTCCCTTCCTTTCTTACTTCTTGATTCTTAATAATTTGGTAATGTTTTCCTAAATAACCCTATTTTGATTCCTTAACCCAATTTTCCAGTAATTGCTGTGTAGTGGTTTCACCTCCCCTGTTTTATCTTCGGCTCATTGCTTCTCTCCTGCCATCCGTCAGCTTTGTGTCTGGGTGACTCTTTCTGCTCATCCTGGAGGGACTGTGCAGAGAGAGCTTGGAGCCTGGGTCCTGTGGGCAGTCAACTAACTGTACAGCAGGGATGTGGTGACAGGGACACCAGTAAATCCAGCTCTGTTTCTCTATTTCACAACAGCAGGAAGAAATCAGAGACTACTCTGGCTAATGGAATCTAGAATCAACTTTTCTTGCATGAATATGTGGTGACAGGTACAGCCTGCTCTTGGGTCTGTTAGCACATCATTCCCCCGGCTCTGTTTTCACTTCTGAAAAGCTGGGACAATGACGTCCTTGTATCTACAGAGTCTTCAAAAGGGCCTCCACACATTCAGAAAGGTTGAGACAACTTAAATAATCATGTTGAGACTGATTTTCATCATTGGAAATTTGGAGGAGCAGTTATTTTAGAGAGGACTCAAGGGGGCGATTGTAATTTACCCTTTGTTTGAAAAACTTGAACCATCAAAATATCTACAAGAACTCAAAAGCTTTCTGATTTGCCTCTCTGGGCCTAAGTAGAACGTCTAAAGGAAAGCCTTGTTCTGTTTCCAGATCGCCGAGGGAATGGCGTACATCGAGAGGAAAAACTACATCCACAGAGACCTACGAGCCGCTAATGTGTTAGTCTCTGAGTCTCTCATGTGCAAAATCGCAGACTTTGGTCTTGCTCGAGTGATTGAAGATAACGAGTACACAGCCAGAGAAGGTATGTTCCCAGAGCCATCTTTAGGTGTTTGGTTATTGTTTAGTTTTGTTTTGTTTTTGCCTATTTTTAACAAAGCGATTACAATAGGCATCAAAAAAAAAAAAAAAAGAATTCATTTGGTACAATATTCAATATGTACCACAGTTGCAGTTTGTGGTATATCCTAATTGTTTTCTTTTTAAAAAATTACTCTTTCGATTATCTCTATGATACTTTTATAAAATTTAAAAATGCTGTCATTTGTATTTCAGTTAAGTGAGGCAAAACAAGAAGAGGCTTGGCAGAATCGTAATTCTTTGTTCATATTACATGTCAGAGCTTTTCACCCAATGAGGTACACTTTGCTTCACTGTAGAAAGAATATTTGTAACAATAATTCTATACTGTACTATTTAAGGCTGTATTCTGGCCTTTTAACTGTCGGGTTGCCCAAAAATTTCATTCAGATTTCTCCATTGCATCTTGTGGAAAAACCCGAACGAACCTTCTGGCCAACCCAATACAAATTAAAACATGGAAATTATCACACACACACAGAAGTAAATGTAACATTACAAAAACACACTCCTTTATTTCCCCACATTCCATATTATACATGGAAACCAAAGAACACCCAGAGCAGCATAAATCCCCGAGTCCCTGGCCTGGTGCTCCGAGGCCGGCCCTCCTGGCGCTGCACTGGCCTCTCCTGTTGGAGACTGTTCTGTGTTGCTTGTGATCTGAGGACTCCTACAGTCTCATTCCTGAAAGTTCAGTGAGTAGTTTTGGGGATTTTTTTGCAGTGCTTTCTCTTCTGAAAGAGTCAAGCACTTCCTTGACATTCCTAAGACTTGTTAAAGATCAATTTAACAACATGTGTGTTATTTCTGGAAGGTGCCCACAGAATTCATAGATGTGACAAACAGACTGAAAACATTGCTTTGATTTGTGAAACATCTCTTGCATTTGTCACGCTTCAGGTGGTTCTCCCGCCTCAAGTTTCGGTACTCTTTGGTGGATTATAATTTATCTTTGGCCTTAATCACCTTCAGCAAAATGGCGGGTCAAGGAAAACAGTTTGAGGAGAAGTGGGTAAAAGGAAAAGACCCTAATGCTGAGAAAGACTGAGTGCAGGAGGAGAAGGGAGTGACAGAGGAGGAGATGGTGAGATAGCATCACCTACTCAATGGACATGAGTTTGAGCAAACTCTGGGAGGTAGTGAAGGACAGGGAAGCCTGGTGTGCTGCCGTCCGTGGGTCGCAGATAGCCAGACACAACTGAGCAACTGAACAACAGCAGCGATCTAAAAGGTAGTGAGCTTTTCAGTGAGGCAGCTGCTGTTCTAAGTGCTTTTCATGCTATCTCATTTATCTCTACAATAACCCTATATGATAAGTAGTATATTGCTTCCATCTTGTATATGAGGAAAAAGGAGAGGCTCAGAAGCTTCTGAAGCCACATAGTAAGTGGGAGAGCCAGGATTCAGACCCAGGAGATCAATTTATTACATTGGTTTTGTAGAATTTGACAAGCCTCTGTGTGTGTGTGTGTGCTCAGTAGCTTCAGTCATGTCTGACTCTTTGTGACCCCATGGACTGTAGCCCATGGGGTCACAAAGAGTGACCCATGGACTACATGGACTGTAGCTAGGCTCCTCATCCATGGGATTTCCCAGGCAAGAATATTGGAGTGGGTTGCCATTTCCTTCTCCAGGGGATCTTTTTGACCCAGGGATTGAACCTGGGTCTCCTGCATTGACAGGCGGGTTCTTTATCACTGAGCCACCTGGGATATGCATGTGTTACCCACTCAAAATAAATCATCAAAACTTTCCCCCTCAAAGAAGGAAAGTGTGAGAGTCACACGCCTGTGACTTTTTTGTTTCAGCTCAGAGACCCAAGTAAAGCCCTTGTGTCTTCTCCCCTAGGTGCTAAGTTCCCCATTAAGTGGACAGCTCCAGAAGCAATCAACTTCGGATGTTTCACCATCAAGTCTGACGTGTGGTCCTTTGGAATTCTCCTGTACGAAATTGTCACCTATGGGAAAATTCCCTACCCAGGTACTGCTTACTTACCTATTTCCATTTGCGGGATATATATGAGAAAAAAGCCAGGTGGTATGAGACATAAAAAAGATGAACAAATATCCAGAGGAAAGACAAGGGTGTGAGAACTTTGTCTTTAGTGGAAGGTGTTGTAAAATATGCTTAGACACTTCTCCGCCTTCTTGTCTGCGTGCGTATCTTTTGCTCCACTAATAAATTCCACCACTAACAGCCTAGAATGTGCCTGGCGTGGTCACAGATATTGTTGAAGCAACAGGGTTGGCGGACTAGACACAGGGCTCCTCCCAAGCCTCGCACCGGATGGTGGAGGAAACGGACATAGAAATGATGCTGTATGATTCTTTCTTGGTCAGTTCTGAAACAAAGATTTGTATAATGTACTTTGGAGTCTTTGCCACTTCAAGAGACAACCACCTCTGTCTGCAAACAAATGATTCTTCAGATCCTCAACTTACTGGCTGTGGGGACGTCATTCAGTATTTCCAGATTCCTAACATCTTCCCAGCCAGATTCTGCCAGCCCTCCTTTTTCCAGGAACATGGAAGCAGAGGGACTTTTCCCCAAAGCCTTCTCTTTCTTGTTAATGGGCTTTTCACAAAATCAATGGATATGGCCAGTTTAAAAGTAAATCTTTAAATCGTTCCCTCATTCAAAAATCTGAGGGTGCTAAGCATTCCCAAGGTGCCGGATGGAGCAGTCCCAGCTCCTCCCTTGAGAGCTAATAGTTGAGTATTGATTACAATCATTTATAATAATCACTGATAATAAGGACCGTATGTAGGATGGGAAGTATGCTGTTGGGGGAGGGTGTGATGGTTTAGGGATTGGGTTGGGGGGATGGGTCGCAGGTTCTAAAAGCAGCAGGGACTCAGTGACTTGACAGAGAGCCCCAGGGGCTGTCCGGGGCTGGGTGTCCCGTGGGGGAAACAGCCAGAGCACAGGGTCCCGAGCAGGGGCAGGAGGTGTTGGGATGACGTGGAGCGGATGTGAGCCTCAGAGGCTGCCCAGGGGCTTCACCTCTGACTTTGCAAGAGACGGGAGACTTTGGGGCAGAGCAGTGATGTGGCCTCCAGGCTCCTAGTCACCTTTGCTGCTGTTGGGCCTGGAGGGCTGGTAGGAGGGGGAGGCCTTTGGGTGGGGCCTACACAGTGGGCTGACGGTCCCGTGAAACCCTCCGGTGCCAGATTTCATGTTCTGACGGCTGCTCTGCTCTAGACACCGCAAAATGGGGACAGTATTTCTGAATCAGCCCAGATATCTATCTATAATCTACAACCTATAGAGAAAGATTATATACTTTGCCTATATATGACACCTGATCAATAAACATACAACCTCACAAGTATTGTGTGGTAGGTACTGCACGCTCCACAGCGATGTGTGGACAAGGCTCTGGGGCTCGGAGAAGGAGACTCTGGCCCAGAGCTGCATCACTGGCTCCTACGGAACCCTGGCCACCTCGCCCTCACCTGCTGGACTTCCCACCATCATTCATCTCCGGAACGTCTTCATCTTCCCAAATTGATACTGTACCCATTAGACGCTAACTCGCCGACCCGCCTGCCCCCCTCCAGCCCCTTGTTGTTGATGTTGTTGTTTATTCATTCATTCATGTCCAACTCTTTGCAACCCCATGGACTGTAGCCCGCCAGGCTCCTCTGTCCATGGGTACTCCAGGCAAAAATACTGGAGTGGGTTCCCATTCCCTTCTCCAGGGAATCTTCCCGACCAAGGCATCAAACCCAGGTCTCCTATATTGCAGGTGGATTCTTCACCACTGAGCCACCAGGGGAGCCTACTAAAATGGCTGAATGAGCATGTTTTATTATCCCGTTTTAATGATGGAGAAAAATATTATTAAAATGACCTTTTGTTTCCCCTTAAAGTTCTTCTCAGTGTCAAAGACGGACAGTTCAGTGTCTGAGCTAACCTGAGACAAGTGATTATAGTAAAAGCCATCCTCCACAGTCAGCAATCCTGCAGAGCCCGGCAGGAATAGTGGGTGCCCTGGGCTTCCCAGGTGGAGCTAGTGGTAAAGAACCCATCTGCCAATGCAGGAGATGTTTAAGAGACACGGGATGGATCCCTAAGTCAGGAAGACCCCATGGAGAAGGAAATGGCAACCCACTCCAGTATTCTGGAGAAATCCCACGGACAGAGGAGCCTGGCGGGCTGCAGTCCATGGAGTCGCAAAGAGTCAGACACTGAAGTGACACAGCAGGCAGGGGGTTCCCTCGCTGGAGCCCACCGAGCTCTGCCTCTTGTCCTGAGGATGATTTGAGGAGTGGGAATGAAACAGTTGGTCTAGCTCACTTAAGGACCCTGACTTCTTTAAGTAAACTTGCAATGAAAAGCTGATTTTGAAAAAGTATTGGGAGATAATGGGTGAGAAAATGATTTTTTTTTTTTAATTACCGGTAGAAGCTGGGGGAAAAAAATAGTGCAAAAGAGAGTGAGATGAAATGTTAGAATCGGGTGTTTATTCACAAGATCTGTCAGGTCCAACGTCCTTTTGTCGTTGAAGAGAACTCGCTCTGCCTTCCGCTTATCACGTTCACCGATTTTTACTTTGGCAGCTGAATGCTGCCTAGATCCTCTTTGTACTAACCTCCTTTATATGATTACATTGCTTACAGAAATGTCCGTAGCCCCTCTGCCAGTTTTGAGAACTTCTGTAACAAAATACCACAAACTGAATCACTCATACAACAGAAATGTATTTTCTCACAGTTCCTCAGGCCGGGAGTCCAAGATCAAGGTGTTGACAGGATTGCTTTCTCCAAGGCTCATCCTTGGCTCTTGAGACAACATCTCCATTTGTCTTCTCTCTGGCTTTCTCCTGCATCTCCATGTTCTAATCTCCTCTTCTTATAAAGACACCAGTCAGATGGGGCTTAGGCCCACCCTAAAGGCTTGGTCACCTCTTTAGAGGGCTTATGTCTAAACGCAGTCCCATTCTGAGGTCCTTGGGGCTATGTCTTCAGTATAGGAATTTCCAGGATAGCAGGGACTGTGGGAACACAGTTTAGCCCACCCCATCCTCCGACACTTACTCCAACCAGGGATGAAGGAGGTGGGTACCACTGCATCGCATGACCCTCAGTCAGGCTTCTAAACAGTACCTGTGGGTTTTTCGCCTCCAGGGAGAACTAACGCGGACGTGATGACCGCCCTGTCGCAGGGCTACAGGATGCCCCGCATGGAGAACTGCCCAGATGAGCTCTACGACATCATGAAGATGTGCTGGAAGGAAAAGGCAGAGGAGAGGCCAACGTTTGACTACCTACAGAGCGTGCTGGACGACTTCTACACGGCCACCGAGGGCCAGTACCAGCAGCAGCCTTAGTGCTGGGGACTCAAGCCACGCACGGGACCGCCGCCTCCCTCCAAAGGGAAAAACAACAATCCCCGGTCACTAGTTATTTCCTGGGCTGGCTTCCCCGGCTATCCTTGCTTCCTTCACACAAGGCTAAAACTCAGGAAGGACTTCTTCCATGGGAAAGGATTCTCCTCTCAAGGGCAATATGCCCACCAGCCTGCACCCAGTGGGCACACTGGCTCTGCGAGTCCAACACCTGGACATGGATTTCTGAAAAGAAAACACCTATCCCACCAAAGTGCACCCACATCGGCCTCTTGTTTACAAGGGGGCATGTGACTCAGAAGTTCGGAGGCCATTTCAGTGAGTCGCAGACAGGAGCACAACAGAAATAACCAGATGTCTCCATTGCACTTCCTTGTATGTTCTCTGTGCTTGAGCTTATTTGTTAAAAAAAAAAAAAATCTACTAATCCAACCTGTTAGATTTTGCAGGTTAAGTCAGATGCTTCCATGTCCTTCCCAGATTTCTGTGACCTCCCACCCCATGAAATCTGGACTGGAGATCACTTCCTTCCACGGAGATCACTCAGAACCCCACCTGGGCAGAGGAATCTCTTTCCTTGAAAGTGTCATCAGCAAGCAGGCAGGGCCACCGTGTTAAGCCATGCGGATTCCCCAACCACCCAGGTTTGCCCAGCTCCCCTGGAAGGGAGCTTCAGGAACTGCTCTGCCAATAGAAGGAATGTTTTTTTTTAAAGTCCAGCTTTTCAATTCCACAATTTCCTCTATCCAGACTTCTTTGGACCTTGTAGTTTGGACGAACAAGATGATTCTAATCTCTGCGGAACCTTCTAGGGCCTTACAAAACATCAGAGCTTTCTTTATTGCTTCAAATGATTCTGAACATTATTTTATTGATCAAGTATTCATTTTAGTTGTACTCTAGAAAGTAAAAATGCCGTATTCAGGGGCTATTTTTGTGATTCAGCAATCTTTTCTAAATTGTGTGTGGTCTGTGTGAGTCTATTTATATGAGGCTATGCTGGAAACTAAATGAGTGAGGAGGCTTTTCTGAGTCACTGGAGCAATTAGATAGAGGTTTTGTTTGTTAAATTTTTCTACTGTAGCTTGAATGGAAAACGCTATGTCATATCACATTTCACCTATGCTGTTTGTGTATATACCTAATATTTCTATTTTTGATCTTATTTTAATACACCTGGGCCCGTAACATCTCAAGTTTTCCACTGGTGTTTAACATTTCCAAGTGTCGTCAATATAAGAATGGGTACCAGTTGGTGGGGGAGTGGGGGTTGGGAGGTGATTCCATTGGTTACATCGATTGAAAAATGTGTACAAGTTCTGCCTCCATCCTTTGAGTGTTTTCAGATTGGAGAACCGAGGAGTTGGTGGCCTAGACACCCATCATCCCTGTCGGGGGGCCCAACAGGATTTGTTTTCAAACAGGCTTAGTAAAGTATATGCGTGCGTGCTCAGTAGCTCAGTCCTATCTGACTCTTTGCGACCACATGGACTACAGCTCACCAGGCTCCTCTGTCCATGGGATTCTCCAGGCAAGAATACTGGACTGGGTTGCTGTTTCCTCCTGCAGGGTATCTTCCCAACCCAGGGATCAAACCCACGTCTCCTGTATCTCCTGCACTGGCAGGTGGATTCTTTACCACTGAGCCAGCAGGGAAACCGGGCTTATCTATCAAGCACCATTACAATTTCACTTTGTATGTGTTGCCTAGGTGTTGGTTGCCTGGAGAAAAGGACGAAATATTCTGCTTTCCCCTAAATTTTAACTTCCTTTCCCATATAATGTTTTTTAAAGGTCCATTGTAAAGTATTCTAAAATTCTCAACTCCCAAGAGCCACCTTCACAAAGGTGAACTATTATCACCATCTAATGTCTGCACAGCTGGTGACGTGATGCACCACCCTGCATTTTTTGACATACACACACCTGTTCACACTCCATTTCAGAAGCTCACACATGACCCAGCATCAAGAGAGAGTATAAGGAAGCCCCAAAGCAAAACAACATCTCTAGGAAATGACTAAATTCACCGTCACCTTGTTTTTCTCCATTCTGCTTCCTCTGGCAGTTTTACATTCAACTGTCCCCCCACCGTTCACCCCACCCCCAGCTCAAGTCTGAATTCCTTTGCCTTCAGCATCTCTGCTGTCACCTGGGCTTCCTCCCTTGTTCTCAACTGGTGTCCAACTCGGTGGTGCTCAGCAGACAACACCCAGTTAGGGTTCCTGACTGGCAGATCCAGGGGCTGGGCAGGTGCTCGTTTAATCTCAGGGTCCACAGAGACGTGCAGGCCGGTTACATCTTCATGTCCCAGGTCATTATTGAGAATTTGAAAAACAGAATGCCCATTCCACTTCCACCCCCAAGATCCTGACTCTTGTTCTGCACTGGGTGAGGGAGATACAGGGGTGTCAGTGAACCTAAAAGCTTCGCAGGAATCTAAGGTGAGTAAATGCACGCCCAGGTTCAAGAGCAGCCCCAGCTTTGACCTGTACTGCAAAGTGATCTGCTCAAAAGAAGACCTCTTTCCCCAGACGGCTTGCCTTCCCAAAGCTGGCTGTAGGCGTAGAGGAGGAAGGAGGAGGAGGAAGTGTGGATTTTTCCTTTCTTACGAACAGGAAGCTCGCTGAACCTAAAGTAGAGCTCGTAGCCCTGACACGTGTCCCTGGAGGCGCCTCCATAGGCCCTCCAGAAGGCTTCTCGGGGTGCTGTCGGAATCCCACCAGTAAAGCATGTCTGGGTCTGCCTTTAGGGGACACAGTACACCACAGAAGGGTACACACTACACCCAGGAGCGTAGAAGAGGGTCGATTAGAGGAGGGGCCATATTTGTTTGCTTACACAACACGACAGATCAAGGACACTGAAGTTAAATGTGAGCTCATTTCTCATCTTGCCTGTGCTGAAGGCTTTCCTTTGGCTCAAACTATAGCCGAGGAAGTTGCAGCTAAAAGGAAGCAAAGCACCAGCATCTAATAAATTCAACTGAATTAAAACAATTGCTCATCCTATGGGTCAGCCCCTGACCTTTGTGATTTTAAAGCCACTTTCCATGGCCACGCTTAATTCCCATCAGAACAGCTCTCACACCACCCACCTTTCCCCCATTCTGTATCTGCATTTCTACTTCTGCTGGTTGAATGAGATATCAGTTCTCTATCTCTACGCTTTGACTATGTGAAGTTTTCTGATGAACTGGGAGTGCCTTGCTCTTCTTCCTGATGGCAATAATGACTATAGATACACAAAGATACCCATACACCCACCATTCTCTCCATTCAGTGCTTTGGCACTTTAAAAGAAAGATCACCTTGTACTCACACAGTCACTCTGGAATACCTGGACGCTAGGATCGCTGATTCACAGCTGAGAAATCAACTGCATTCAGGGCCACAAAAGGAATAGAGTGGTTTCTCTTCATATTTTCTTGCAAAATAAAAGAAGTGAAATTCCTTTACAGTGGCATCTTCGTGACTCGGCTAGATGTTCTAAGCAGGCAAAGGAACTACTTACAAGATGCCCCACTTAAAGTCCAGACAGATGTGAGAAAAAAATTCTTCTAAAAATTTTAATTTGGGGAGAAAAGTCATGCAAGTATTTAACTCACCATTCACTCTTTTTAAAAAGACAACTTATGGAAACTACACTTTTGAATGAATTGCTTTGATAACATTTGTGTTCCATTTCATGACATTGATGTTGTATTAAACTGATGAAAATTTATCCCAGAAAGTCCTAATCTGAGAGATGTGTAAGAGGGAAGCCTTCCAGTTTAATTTCCTGTATTCTTATGAATCTAAATACTTGGAGTAGGAGCAAGCGCCAAAAATGTCACAGGTCTCCAAGATGGTCACCAAGTGATCTCGAATATTTCCCTTAAATCTGGAAATGATAGGGGCAGGCTTGGGCCTCCATCTCTAGGCCACTGATAAGATTTTCATATATAATCTGGATTGGTCATTGTGCCCTGTTAATACAGAACTTCTAGAATCAAAGGTGGCTTTATTTATAGCACTGAAAGTCAATACCATGTCACAAAACAAAACAATCCGTGAATTTTTAAAATTACACTTTATGCTGGGGCTCAGACAAGTTCTTAAGCCCTCATCTGCTAACCTCAGGGTCAGATGTGTTTCTGATTTAAGGTTTGCTTTTTTTGTTTTTGTTTTTATTTGAAAGGCTAATACAATAAATTGGAGAAGGAAATGGCAACCCACTCTGGTTTTCTTGCCTGGAAAATCCCATGGATAGAGGAGCCTGGTTGGCTATTGTCCATGGGGTCGTAAAGAATTGGACACGATTTAGTGACTTCACTTAATACAATAAATATACTGAATATTTGGTGGATTTCTCTCGGTGAACACTGGAAAAGAAACCACTAAACAAATAAAACATTTCTGTA
Organism: Bos grunniens; assembly: GCF_055505025.1. Taxonomy (NCBI): domain Eukaryota; kingdom Metazoa; phylum Chordata; class Mammalia; order Artiodactyla; family Bovidae; genus Bos; species Bos grunniens. Next base: position 59,142,130 of record NC_141178.1, on the reverse strand, counting down.
GGAAAAATACCTGAGTTCATAGGAAGTGGAGTGAATATAGCCTATACATAGCTTCAGATCAGGTTTTACCACCAAATGAGTTCTTTAAATATGCCTGGTTTGGGGTATTTTGGACTTCCGGGGCTAAGGCGATGGACCACAGAACTTGAAGAGTATGTGAGATCTTTTAGTGTTAGTGAAGTATCCAGTTCAAATTGACCAACATGGGGGTTGTGGTTACTCAAAACTTATTTAATGCGGCTATGTTGCAAGATGCAAAATATTTATGCATCTCTTTGAAACAACACGTGTGTGTATTAATTGCTCAGTCATGTCCAACCCTTTGTGGCCCCATGAACTGTAGCCCACCAGGCTCCTGTGTCCATGGAATTCTCAGGCAAGAATACTGGAGTCGGTTGCCGTTTCCTCTTCCAAGAGGTCTTCCCAACCCAGGGATCAAACCCCAGTCTCCTATATTGGCAGGTAGGGAAGCCCTGAAGCAATATAGTCATTAAAATACTCTCTGATCAAATGCACTTCAGGGAGGCCTGGGACTTCGAAGTTCAAGTGGGAAGAAATGTCTAGTGGTTTTAGTGACCACAAAGATGCCAGTGATGTGGTTGCTGAAATAGATAATGGGCGCAGTAGCGGGCAAAGACCACAAACAAAAGGAGATGCTCTTTCACAAAAGACCACAAGGGGGCGTTCCGTTCAACTCTGTACACTGATGGTGAACTCCCAAATCTAACTGCCCTGGAAGTCACTCTGATGTGAGCAAGGGGATACAGGTGACAGATGTAAATTGCCCTTTCAAAGGATTTGAATTCTTCTTTGTAAGGCATTTTTTCCCCAAAGTGGATCATCACTCCTAATTTCTTGTCAATGTATTTAGTTTGAAAGAACGTTATCCCGTAGTTAACAGTGGTCATTCATTACAGTGCTTCACTGAACTCAGTCTCAGGTGGCCGGCTTTAAGGGGACAAGGGCAGTGATGATCATGCAAGTGCAGGGAAACGATTATAAGGTGGGGGAAAAAGGTGAAGAGGATCTTTCTGTGGAGAGGTGGTGGGACTGGTTACAAAGACAGGCCTGGACAAACAGCAAAAAGGCTTTGTAAAGAAGTGACCTTCAGGATTGGCTTAGAGGAGGGACAGGGTGCTGGCAGCGGATGAGAAGGCTGCAGGGGGTTTCAGAGAGAGGCTGAAGCGAGGGGGGAGGAGGGCACCAAAGGAAGTGGACATCAAAGGACAGAGCCCCCCAGACTGTAGAGTTGGGGCATGACTGTCAATCGTAAAGGCCTCAGAATTGCCTCTTCATCACAGATTCCTGGCCCACCCCTGAGTTTCTGGTTCTGGGACAGAGCATCATCTTCCCTTCTTGGAATCCCTCTCTGGGACCGCCCTTGGCTCCAAGAGAGGAGAAGGAGGTGACAGAGGACAAGATGGTTGGATGGCATCATCGACTCCATGGACATGAGCAAACTCCAGGAGGTAGTGAAGGACAGGGAAGCCTGGCGTGCTGCAGTCCATGGGGTCGCAAAGAGCTGGATATGACCGTGACGGAACAACAACCACAAAATCTCAAGCTGGGGAATCATATCACAATAAAATACCAGCTATTCATTCATTTATTCAGTCAACAGGTAGTTGTGGATCACTTGCCATGTGCCAGGGACCGTGCCGGTTGCTGGCTGGTTGGAATGCACTTCGTTCTAAGGACACCCCGACACGAATGCCCCCAGCCACACACACACATCCACAGTCATTTGTCACTTAGCTCTCTGAACAATAGCTCCCCATCTGTCAATAGCTTTAAAAATATCCCAATCATATTCCAGAGAGCTGCTCAGTCTGTAATAGGAATTAAAGAAAAGGAGAGTGTGAAAAACGTAAAAATCAGATGAAAACCCTCAACTCCAGAGGATCAAATAAAAAATAAAGATTTTTGTTCTTATCAATCAGTAATATAACAAGGAAGTCCTCTGAGAAGAGAATTCACTCATACACAAATTTCTGGAACAAGAGCTGTGGATGAGAAAATAGGCCCCCTGCTCCCCAAGGACAAAGCTGAGACAAGATGAAGTGAAAACCTTGCGAGCTCCTCACGGGAGAATTGGGGATGAGTGGGGCAGTGAGGATTCCCTGCCAAACACATAGATGATGTGCGTGAGGTTTAACCTCTGAATGTGAAACCCCAGAAAGAAATTCCGTGTTATTATGCCACATAATACAAAACGAAGGCTGAACTCTCTCCTTGGAGAGAAAAATAATTTTAAAACAAAAAATGACAGAAATTCCATTTCATTCTTTTAATGCACAATCTCTGGTTAAATGTGTAAAAGTCTAGCCTCTGATGTTTTCTGTTTTCAGTCACCTTTGTTAACTGTTTAATGAATATTTTGGATAGCATGGTGGTGTGATTAAGCAGAGATCTTAGGGAAAAATACAAGTTCTCATTGTTCTGCCCACTTAGGAGAGCTCCTGAGGGATAAGGTGACTAATACCACCCAGGATGTGGAGTCATCTCCTCCTGTATTTTCTTGAACTACGTGGAATTAAGTCAGTTGCATAATTTCTCAGTAAAGGAGTTAAGAATTTGTGCTGAGAAGGGCAGCACCCAGCCTCTGAATTAGACATCATTTCTATGAAAAGCCTGTTTCTTACTAAGCAGCTCATTTTCCTTAGCTTCTTGGCTGTTGATCCCTGGCTTATGTGCGTAGTCTGAACAACATCTTCCCCTTCCTTTTCCTAGGCTGCCCTCATACAGCTTGCCCAATTTTGTAAAATCCAAACATGAATCAAGGGCTTCAAAAAATATGGCTGCTCTCCTGGGACCTAGCTCAACTCCTAGCAATGTTAAATACTTGAATAAGGAGAAGGTGCCTAAAGAACTTGTAGGCTCAAATGTACTCATTTCATCACTGTAATTCTAAAATGTTGCAACAGATAATTTTGAGAGATAATTTATTCAATTCCTATGTGTTAAAGGTCGTTCTGCATCCAGAATTACACACTGAAGATACTTTTGAGCCAATTCAACTCTAAAGGAAAGGTTAATTTGATGGAGGACATTTCAAGTAATATATATGTAATAACATGGGGAAAATATCCATGATGTATTGTTAAATAGAAATGATTAGGATATGAAATTATTTACAAAGAATGCGTAAACCTGTTTTTTAAAGAGGAAATGTAAAAAAAAGTATGCAAAATAATAATGAAAAAAGAAACACTTTCAGAGAACACACGAATAGTAACAAAAATTGACAAAGTAACGAAGGCTTTTTTTTTTAAATAAAGTAGACTGTTTCTTTTTCTTTCTACTTTCATCTATCTTTTAGTTTTCATTATTAACATATTACTCCAGTAATGGAAAAGAGTCATGTTCACAGAATAATGGTGTGAAATCCCATTTGTAGACTGAACTGCTTAAAAAGAAAAAAATACATTGATGGAAGTATGTCAAAGGCACACAGAAGCCAACTGAAAGATCCCCCAAGGGCCAAAGCTGGAAAAATGTGACTAACAAAATAAATAAAGTAGTACTGAGTTATAACCCAGAGGGTAAAATAAATATTCATGGGTCTACACTGTTATAAATAAATAAGCTAGTGAATAAGTGGAGGAGAAGAGAAATTTTTCCAATGCAGAAAAATTCCAGATGATTAATGTAATAGATACTTCACTTTCCAAGAGGTGAATCATCACACACACCTCCTCAAGTTCTCACTGTGCAAAGTGACTTCCTTCCAAGGAGAAAAGTAGAGAAAAGGAGGGGACAGGTACCTTGATGGTGGGGAAACAGGAAGCCTGACAAGCACCCCTCAGCTGGGAGATGAAGGTCAATGTACACAGCGATTGGTCACATCAATAGTGTGAGTTGTGGACACTTACGAATCGAGAGAGTAGCACGGAAGAATATACATTACCATATATAAAATAGATAGCAAGTGGGAATTGGCTGTATGACGCGGGGAGCAGCGCTCTGTGACAACCTAGAGGGGTGGGATGGGTTGGGAGGTGGGAAAGAGGTTCAAGAGGGAGGGGACATACGTATACCTGTGGCTGACTTATGCTGATGTATGGCAGAAATCAACACAATATTGTAAAGCAATTATCCTCCAATTAAAAATAAATTAATTTTTTAAATAGTGTGCACACTGGAAAAGGAAATGTCAACCCACTCCACTATTCTTGCCTGGGAAATCCCGTGGGCCTGGTGGGCTACAGTCCATGGGGTCTCAGAGTCGGACACGACTGAGCACAGTGTGCACCCCGACAGCAGGCGAGGAGGCAGCCTGGCACCTGTGTAGTCTTCCTCCCCTAAATCCATAACCCAGCCTGACCCGAAAAGGAGCACTGGACACTCACCCAGTCAGTAACCTGGCAACCATCGAGGCCATCATGAGGAGCTCGAGGAGACAGGGTGGCGACATGTCCAGCAGTCATCTGGAGTGGATCCTGGGGCAGGAAAAGCACATGAGGCAACAACTAAGGAAACTGGGTGAGGTCCAGACCTCAGCTAACAGTGAGCTAACATCACTTCATCCATGTGACAAGTGTGCCTCACTAAAGCAAGGGAGCAATAATGGGGACCTGGAGGCACAGTGCATGAGAGCCCCCTGCACTGGCCCTGAGATGCTTATGTAAACCTGAAACTGTTCCAAAGTTTATTAGCATCAACAGCAATGAAAAAGGAAACTAGTTCCAGGAGTCGTGGTGCCCAGAAGCCATAAAGAGCCAGCAACCCGTCGTTTACTCAGTTACATTATTCAGACAGTCCGCTGTGTTTCAAGTGTAGATGCTTACTCACAAAGTTAACACTTCATTAAGAACAGCAAGTGGAGGGAATATTTTTATCTGATTTCTGGAAAACACAAAAGAAACATATCCCTGAAAATGCACTTAAAAAGAATTCTGATCAATTCCCAAGGAAGACAGTGCCATCTAGTGTCCTGTCACATAAATGAACCAGAGGTGGTCTGGTTACTTCATCAGCTATACCTTACCTTACATCCGAATACGAAACTGAAAGAAAAATGAAATGAAAGCACTTTCCCCCCACCTTCACCAGAAGTCCTTTCAATACCAAATGGCTTGAGCCATCAAATTTCAATAACTTGGTTTCACTTACAAGCTCAGCCTAGAATCTTTGTTTATAAAATATTTTAAATATTTTTAAATATTCAGTCCAATAATAATGTGTATGAAAGAGATCTTATCAGAAATAATAAGTGATGAAAAAGTCAGTAAGAGCCACTTTAAAAAGTTACAAAATAACTTAAGCCTTCTAAGACAGCAGAATTGAGATCTCTCAATTCCAAGCGTCTGTTCTAGAAACCATAAAGCAATATATTAATATTGTGTTATTTAACTTTACCCTAACACTTACATAAAATTCCCTTGTTTAATAAGTCCATGCTTATATTAATATCAGATTGTTATTCATAAAGTTATACTTTTATTAAGAATAAAGACTGAAAGAGGAAAAATGAGGTCAATTATGGTCTAAAACATCTCAAGGGAAAAAACTGAAATGATTAATTAACATATATTGGTTATAAACCTGAATGTTTTTTCAAAATATGTCATTAAAAAAAGAAACACAGCTGAAATAACTGGCACATTTAAACTGCAAATAACCAAAGTAGCAGATTGCCTAGAATATAAATGGCAAAAATTTATTCCCCTCCCCCTGTATTTTCCTATATACTTGGCATATGAATAGATGGAAAAAATCATTTCAGTTGTTAATTTGATTGACACTCTTTGTAGTCTTCTAACCACCAAGGCATGTTAAGATAGACCCCTGGAGAGATTATGTCTGTAAGGTGTGTGTCCTTTGGTTAGGAAGTCATCTTCCATAACGGAAAAGAATCTGGGAAAGAATATATATATACATACATATATATATATGTACAGACATCGGAGAAGGCAATGGCACCCCACTCCAGTACTCTTGCCTGGAAAATCCCATGGATGGAGGAGCCTGGTAGGCTGTAGTCCATGGGGTCGCTAAGCGTCGGACACGACTGAGCGACTTCACATTCACTTTTCACTTTCATGCATTGGAGAAGGAAATGGCAACCCACTCCAGTGTTCTTGGCTGGAGAATCCCAGGGACGGGGGAGCCTGGTGGGCTGCCGTCTATGGGGTCGCACAGAGTCGGACACGACTGAAGCGACTTGGCAGCAGCAGCAGCAACATGTACAGACATATAAAGGCTTCCCTGATGGCTCAGAAGGTAAAGAAACTGCCTGCAATGCAGGAGACTGGGGTTTGATCCCAGGGTCTGGAAGATCCAAGGACATGGCAACCCATTCCAGTATTCTTGCCTGGAGAATCCCATGGACAGAGGAGCCTGGTGGGCTACAGTCCATGGGGTTGCAAAGAGTCAGACACAACTGAGCAACTAAACACATACAAGGATCTCTTAGCATCAGAGTCTTGGGACTTCGAGAGGATGAGAAAGCCCCAGGGAGGCGAGGAGAGGCAGCTTTTCTAGGACAAAACACCAAGAGGCAAAGCTGCCACCAACATCATCTCCAACAGATACAGAAGGACTGGCCGGAGCTCAAAGAGGAGCAGGTTGGCGTCTCCAGGGTGCTTGGAAGGAGTAGTCTTTGGCTGTGATAAGATGGTCTCTTGAAGGATGCTGGGTCCTCAGGGAAGAAGAGAGATTGTAGTGCTCTGTGTTCTCTGGAGAGAGTGAGGTTTCAACAGAAACACCGCCCGCCCCCTCACCCCACAACTCCCAATAGCAAAAGGGGCGATGACGTCAACTTTAAAAAATGCACAATGTGAGAACTGTGAATTAAGTTTTACTGGGGGCAAAATGTGGACTGCAGCCTGGGAAACAGCACCTCAGATAGCTCTGAGAGACCACTCCAAAGAGACAGTGGGGGGAGGTCAGTATGTGTGTGATTTTGGTGAAGGGAGAGTACATGCAATCGAGCACAAATTTTCCCAGAAACTTTCTGCTAGTCACAAGGAGCAGTGGTCTCCATGAAGGGTTTTAGTGCTTTTCTAGACCCGAGGAAATATGAGAATTGGGCTCATAAAATCAGCTCCTGAAAATACCAAACTACCTGAAGACCTGTCCTGCCAGTTTCTCCCTCCTCCCCTCTACCTGAGCACAGCGTTCCTCATTTCTGCGCTCCACCCTGAACTCCTTTCAGAAGGTGTTGAAGGTCAGCAGCTGCAGTAGTTCATGATTTCAGCCTTGTAGAGGCAAGGGCCTATGGCGAGTACCCATTTGTAGTTGACAATGAGCTAAGTCAAATTTTCTCTGAGAAACATCCATTTATAGCCATTATAAGTTGATTAAAAAACAAATGAAAATCAGAGATGATACAAGCCTTTCCCTGTTGACTGAACGAAGTAGGATTTCAGTTTTCATGTAACTCTGCACCATTTTGCTATATATAACAACTTCAGGAGCTGTTCACTGATTTTGCAGAACTGGATACGTCACTGTAATTATAGAGAGCATGCGGATCTGAACCGTTTCCATGCCGTTTAGTGCCATCTGTAGGTGAGTTGAGGTCACCAAGATTTATAATTGAATCGAGTCTGGAGTACACGTCACTGCAGGTGTGAACACAACTCCCCATCAACTGGCCGGGCAGATTGATGACCAAGGGGTTATTTGATTAAATTTTCAAGTAAAAAAAATCCCTAGGGAATCTCTTCAAAGTTGCAGTGAAATTGTGCAATGCTTTAAATTTGCTGTAATAAATTTCATGCCAATCTTGAGTCCCTGGAATTAATAAAAACACATAAAGATATATTGGGCTGTGAGTTCTGGAACCTTGTGGAGAATGGAAGGGACGTTCTCCAGGAAGCAGGGTTGGGAGGGAGGGCAGAGAGGGTCCTGAGGGATGATTTAAATCTTTCTGCCAGCTTGGGATCCCCAGTTTCTGCTCCAGGAACCTTTCTGGTTGTGATAGACCCTCCAGATTTGGTGTGGGGTTGGGGGGGAGGGTGCCCTGTGGCTGCAGTTCTCAGATGAGTACAGGGAAATTCTTTGATTTTCTGTTGGTCAGCTTTTCTTATCACAGGAGGGAATGACGACTTCTGAGCTCTTTACCAGTGAGAGCAGAAACTGCATCAGTGTGTTGGGTCACTGGAAATATGCTCTTAATAACCCCACAGCTAGGAAATGAAAAAGAAAGAGAAAAACCCACTCTTCTGGCTGCAATTGATTTTCATAAAGCCCATCTGAAGCCACTTGAGAACCAGATGAAGAATATCTTTGAAGTGGGTTTGGAATTAAGCAAAGTAGAAAAGAATCTACCAACAGTAGAGTGCCCTTCCATCTTAGCATCCAAACTGGGATATCTGGGGGCAGGGGCAGTAAAAGGGAGAGGTTTCATTAATTACATGGGGAAAGTTTGTGCATCTCCTAGGATTTTCAGTACTGCATACATTTATTTAGGACTTCCCACATGGCAACATGGTAAAGAATCTGCCCGCCAATGCAGGAGACAGGAGACATGGGTTCGATCCCTGGGTTGGAAGATCCCCTGGAGTAAGAGATGAAACCCACTCCAGTATTCTTGCCTGGAGAATTCCATGGACAGAGGAACCTGGTGGGCTACAGTCCATGGGATCTCACAGAGTTGGACACAATTGAAGCAACTTAGCACCCAATTACGTACGTTTATTTAAAGATGAAAAATAAGTTAGCATCTCTTATTTACTAAAACTCCATTCTAACAACAACAACAAACTTGCTTTAGTGAATGTTACTAGATTCTTTGCTGTAGGCACTTCAAGGCAAAAATCTTGGCACTTTTCCAAGCACATCAATGCCAGTATTCTCAGATCTTTAGTTAGAATTAGAAATATAAATTTAGTTAGAAATTAGAAATAGAATAGAAATAGCAATGGAAAGTCCTCTTGTAATCATGGAGTATAACACCTTTCCTACTAATTATGTTATATAGCCATGGGAGGAAGTTTGCATCACATTTGTTTACGATTAGGAAAAAACTATTTCTCTTTAATATAATCATAGAATTGTAGAGTTCAAAGCTGAGATCTCACTTAGCCTCAACTTTTATATACTAGGCATCTGAGTCCCAGAGAGGTCGAACCACTTGCTCAAGGACAAACGAGAAGGAAGAACAGAAGTGAAGCCCATCTCTCCCAGTACTGAGTCCTGTGCTCTTTCAGCTCCACCGTTAGTGCAGGCTCGCACGTAGGTGCAGGCTCGCACGTAGGCACAGTCACGACTCCTCTGCTGCTGTGAGAGGCTCATCATGGGCTCTGGCTTCCTTTCACGCTGACTGGATGTAACAATCAGAATCTTTTTCTGTTGCACATCCTCCCTTTCATTTGTGGCTTTCTTGGTCTATTACATGGTAATATTAATCATAGTTAAATAGACCCTACATGAGATCTACCCTCTTAACAGGTTTTAAAGTGTCCACCACAGTATTATTATCTATTGGTGAAAAAGAATGTATATAAATGAATCACTTTGCTGTAGAGCAGAAATTATAGATGTAAATCAACTATACTTCAATTAAAAAAAGAAACAGCCAGAGAGCTGTTTTCCTTGCTCAGCAGAGAGGTTAGCTTTCCATTTTAAACTGTGGTATCTTCAGGTGTTATTTCTTTTGCCACCTCTATAAATATAAAAGCCCATTTATTCTTCTAACAGAATTTGTCAATAACTATTTCTTCCTCACACGGATGTTTGTGGCTGGATGTATATCTTTTTCTTATAAAGACAAGGCATATGGTGTATGAAGGCAGGATTCTATTTTTTTTTTAAGATTTATTTATTTATTTTTGTTCTCCATCGCTGAGCAAGTGATCTCTAGTTGGCAAGGCAAGCAGGGGCTACTCTCTAGTTGCAGGGCACAAGTTTCTCACTGTGGTGGCTTCTCTTCTCTGTTGTGGCTCCCTGACTCTAGAGCACAGGCTCAGCAGTTGTGGGACTTAGTTGCCTCGAGGCACGTGGAATCTTCCTGGATTAGGGATTGAACCAGGATTGGTTTGGTTCAGTTCAGTTCAGTCGCTCAGTCGTGTCGGACTCTTTGCGACCCCATGAATCGCAGCACACCAGGCCTCCCTGTCCATCTCCAACTCCTAGAGTTCACCCAAACTCACATCCATTGAGTCAGTGATGCCATCCAGCCATCTCATCCTCTGTCGTCCCCTTCTCCTCCTGCCCCCAATCCCTCCCAGCATCAGAGTCTTTTCCAATGAGTCAACTCTTCGCATGAGGTGGCCAAAGTACTGGAGTTTCAGCTTTAGCATCATTTAGCATCATTCCTTCCAAAGAACACCCAGGACTGATCTCCTTCAGAATGGACTGGTTGGATCTCCTTGCAGTCCAAGGGACTCTCAAGAGTCTTCTCCAACACCACAGTTCAAAAACATCAATTCTTCGGTGCTCAGCTTTCTTCATAGTTCAACTCTCACATCCATACATGACCACTGGAAAAACCATAGCCTTGACTAGGCAGACCTTTGTTGGCAAAGTAATATCTTTGCTTTTGAATATGCTATCTAGGTTGGTCTAGATTCTTAATCATTGGACCACCAGGGAAGCCCTGAAGGCAGGATTTTAAAGTCTTTCTGTTGATGAAATGCAAAGCTTAATTGAAATTGCTGATCTTATTCCAAAAGTATTTTTATTGAGATATAATTAACATAGAACTTTGTATTAGTTTCCACCATCTCCTCCCCCGTGATGATGTCATCATCATCACCTCGTCCTGTGTGTTCAGCTCTCGCCTCTCTGCTGCTTCCTTCCCAGCAACCTTTAAAAGTCCTTTAAGTTCATCTGAGAAACACAAAGGTCCACTCTCAACCACACGCTGCTGCACTCTTGCTCTTTGTCTATTTTATCTCCTTTAGAGCCTAACTTTTCAGATTTTTCTGTGCTCAAGGGTCTCCATTCTCTCATTCTCCTCTGTAATCTACCTCACATTCCCATCACCTTTGTGAAACTGTCCTTTATCAATTTTTGCTAAATCTAATGGACTCAGGCAAATTGGAAGTCGTCAAACAGGAGATGGCAAGAGTGAACGTCGACATTCTAGGAATTAGCGAACTAAAATGGACTGGAATGGGTGAATTTAACTCAGATGACCATTATATCTACTACTACGGGCAGGTATCCCTTAGAAGAAATGGAGTAGCCATCATGGTCAACAAAAGAGTCCAAAATGCAGTACTTGGATGCAGTCTCAAAAACCACAGAATGATCTCTGTTCGTTTCCAAGGCAAACCATTCAATATCACAGTAATCCAACCAGTAATGCTGAAGAAGCTGAAGTTGAATGGTTCTATGAAGACCTACAAGACCTTCTAGAACTAAAACCAAAAAAAGATGTCCTTTTCATCATAGGGGATTGGAATGCAAAAGTAGGAAATCAAGAGGTACCTGGAATAACAGGCAAATTTGGCCTTGGAGTACAGAATGAAGCAGGGCAAAAGCTAACAGACTTTTGCCAAGAGAACGCACTGGTCATAGCAAACACCGTCTTCCAACAACACAAGAGACGACTCTACACATGGACATCACCAGATGGTCAACACCAAAATCAGACTGATTATATTCTTTGCAGCCAAAGATGGAGAAGCTCTATACAGTCAGTGAAAACAAGACCAGGAGCTGACTGTGGCTCAGATCATTAACTCCTTATTGCCAAATTCAGACTTAAATTGAAGAAAGTAGGGAAAACCACTAGACCATTCAGGTATGACCTAAATCAAATCCCTTATGATTATACAGTGGAAGTGAGAAATAGATTTAAGGGACTAGATCTGATAGATAGAGTGCCTGATAAACTATGGATGGAGGTTCGTGACATTGTACAGGAGACCAGGATCAAGACCATCCTCATGGAAAAGAAATGCAAAAAAAGCAAAATGGCTGTCTGAGGAGGCCTTACAAATAGCTGTGAAAAGAAGAGAAGCGAAAAGCAAAGGAGTAAAGGAAAGATATAAGCATCTGAATGTAGAGTTCCAAAGAATAGCAAGAAGAGATAAGAAAGCCTTCCTCAGCGATCAATACAAAGAAATAGAGGAAAACAACAGAATGGGAAAGGCTAGAGATCTCTTCAAGAAAATTAGAGATACCAAGGGAACATTTCATGCAAAGTGGGCTCGATAAAGGACAGAAATGGTATGGACCTAACAGAAGCAGAAGATATTAAGAAGAGGTGGCAGGAATACACAGAAGAACTGTACAAAAAAGATCTTCATGACCAAGATAATCACGATGGCGTGATCACTGACCTAGAGCCAGACATCCTGGAATGTGAAGTCAAGTGGGCCTTAGAAAGCATCTTTACAAACAAAGCTAGCAGAGGTGATGGAATTCCAGTTGAGCTATTTCAAATCCTGAAAGATGATGCTGTGAAAGTGCTGCCCTCAATATGCCAGCAAATTTAGAAAACTCAGCAGTGGCCACAGGACTGGAAAAGGTCAGTTTTCATTCCAATCCCAAAGAAAGGCAATGCCAAAGAATGCTCACACTACCACACAATTGCACTCATCTCACACGCTAGTAAAGTAATGCTCAAAATTCTCCAAGCCAGGCTTCAGCAATACATGAACCATGAACTTCCTGATGGTCAAGCTGGTTTTAGAAAAGGCAGAGGAACCAGAGATCAAATTGCCAACATCCACTGGATCATCGAAAAAGCAAGAGAGCTCCAGAAAAACATCTATTTCTGCTTTATTGACTATGCCAAAGCCTTTGACTGTGTGGATCACAATAAACTGTGGAAAATTCTTCAAGAGATGGGCATACCAGACCACCTGACCTGCCTCTTGAGAAACCTATATGCAGGTCAGGAAGCAACAGTTAGAACTGGACATGAACAACAGACTGGTTCCAAATAGGAAAAGGAGTATGTCAAAGTTGTATATTGTCACCCTGCTTATTTAACTTACATGCAGAGTACATCATGAGAAACGCTAGGCTGGAAGAAGCACAAGCTGGAATCAAGATTGCTGGGAGAAATATCAATAACCTCAGATATGCAGATGACACCACCCTTAAGGCAGAAAGTGAAGAGGAACTAAAAAGCCTCTTGATGAAAGTGAAAGTGGAGAGTGAAAAAGTTGGCTTAAAGCTCAACATTCAGAAAATGAAGATCATGGCATCTGATCCCCTCACTTCATGGGAAATGATGGGGAAACTGTGGAAACAGTGTCAAACTTTATTTTTGGGGGCTCCAAAATCAGTGCAGATGGTGACTGCAGCCATGAAATTAAAAGACGCTTACTCCTTGGAAGGAAAGTTATGACCAACCTAGACAGCATATTAAAAAGCAGAGACATTACTTTGCCAACAAAGGTCCATCTAGTCGAGGCTATGGTTTTTCCAGTGGTCATGTATGGATGTGAGAGTTGAACTATGAAGAAAGCTGAGCACCGAAGAATTGATGCTTTTGAACTGTGGTGTTGGAGAAGACTCTTGAGAGTCCCTTGGACTCCAAGGAGATCCAACCAGTCCATTCTGAAGGAGATCAGCCCTGGGATTTCTTCGGAAGGAATAATGCTAAAGCTGAAACTCCAGTACTTTGCCACTTCATGCGAAGAGTTGACTCATTGGAAAAGACTCTGATGCTGGGAGGGATTGGAGGCAGGAGAAGGAGGTGACGACAGAGGATGAGATGGCTGGATGGCATAACTGACTCGATGGACGTGAGTTTGAGTGAACTCCAGGAGTTGGTGATCGACAGGGAGGCCTGGCGTGCTGCAATTCATGGGGTCGCAAAGAGTCAGACACAACTGAGCGACTGAACTGAACTGACTGAATGGATTCATGCAACTTGTGTCTAATCAGCACCAATTAACACCACCCTCATTCTAGAAATATTGTTTTGGCGTCCCCCTCATTCTGGTCTGCTGGTTTTCTTGATCCCACTTACAGGTTCCCTTCCTCTCAGGATCTGTCTGCTCAGGGCTCCATCCAGCTCAGCTCACCAGTCTCACACTCCCTGGGCCATCTCACCTATGACTATGGTTGCGATTATCATCTTTATGCTGAGGTTCCCAGGTCCACCTCCCCACCCAAGATTCCTCTCCTAATCTTTAGATCCACATTGTCCAGCGATTTATCAGTTTCTACACATGGAAGGAACACGGCCACTTCAAACATGTCAGATCCAGCCCTACAACCCTTCTTCAGAGTTCTCTGTAAACGCTCAGTCAGCATTCACCACTTAAGATCCTGCCTCACTCTTTATTTACCCTTCCTCCTATTCGACCTACTCACAACTGCAGTAGCATCTTCCTCTGAAACCTCTCATAGTGATAGAACTTCCTCTATCCCCAGTCCCTCTATTTTAGTTCAAGCTGCGTTCCTGCCTCAACTGGACCCTTTCAATCACTGGTCAGCCTCCAGGCTTCCCTCTCCCTGCAGTCCACTCTTAACAGCAGATCCCCTCATCTTACGCCTCTGACTGAACACTCCGATGTTCTCCCCTTTGCTGGAAAATAAACGCTACGTTCCTTAGCACAGGGTAAAGTATGACCCAACCCTTCTTACGGCACCAGTCCTGTGTCTCTCCTCACATGAACCCAGACTAGGCATTTCATCCACACCTGACTTCTCTCAGCCCCTTTACCATGCCACGCTCTTTCTCAGCTGCGAGCTGGTCCTTGTTCCTGGAATGTCCCTTCACCTGTTCTCATCCTCTTTAGTACTTCCCTGACCCCTCCAGCTCTGGCGCCCATCCACAATCTAGTTTATTCTGACCTTTATTTCCAAAATCTGAGTTAGGTGAAACATCTAGCTTTGCAGATAATAAAACAAATATGTATGGAATTGAAACTGTGATTTTTATCATAACCATGTTGAAATTTACAGACAAACATATGATTTACCAAGGCTTGCCTTCAACACAGAGCTCAGCCCTTCACCTCTTATGGAGCCAAATTCCTAATAAGCTCTTAAAGGATCAAGCACATGTTAAAAGAAATAGACCAACTTCTAAAAACCTGCAGGGAGATTATTCAAGGAATAAAACTTCAAAGTCTGCATTTGAAAATCACAACCCGTTTGAAGTTTTATAATAGTTTTCACTACAGGACATTAAATTATTTTTCTATAGATAATAATGAGATCTATGGTTACAACAAAGCATTCTTTAAAAAAAAAACTATGATGATTGCTATGAGCATTTCCTTAAGTAGGTTCATAGTCAACTTAAGTTGGGGTCATGTTATAGAACTTTTGACCTCTTAATCTGCTCTGTTCCTATTATTTCCTGGAATATCACTGGGTATTAATAAATCTTTATTTAGTGCATCAGTGCATTGTTAGTCTTTTGGCAGTTAACTTTTCTATCAGATTTCCAGCTGACCTTAACAGATCTAGCAAAAAATCATTGAAAAGAGAAAACAGAGACATGAATAATTTGTTCTGCAGCAGGGTTAAATCACATATCCATCGGTGAAATGGAAGCTGTTCCTCTAGCACCCTGGCTTCTCACTTAAAGCACTTCATACTCTAGAAAGATTGTATTTATGGGGCAAATATGAACATACATCTCATGTAAGAAGAAATACGGATAATCCATAAATATACAAACATCTTCCAGAGAATAAATAACAAGTACAAGACATAGTTTTCACCTTTCACTCAGGAAAATTCCCAAAAGATAATCACAATGTCCTGTGCTGGAAGGGAATGAGCAGAAAGATACTGTTATATGTTGTGTAAAATCATATGTACAAAGATCTGCAGGGTAGCACTGTTTACGACCAAAAATGACTAGAATAAAAATTATAAATATCTATCCATGAGGTGCCGGATAAATAAATTGCAGTATAGCCATGCAATGGAATCCTATGTAATTATTTTTAAAATATTAGAACAGTTCTATAAACAAAAATAAAATGATGTTTGTGATATGTAAGTGAAGGAAACCAGGACCTTGTATAGACAGCACTGTAATTTGAGTTCCATGTACACACCTGGGCGCCTTGGAGTCTCATTCCACAAAGGTTACTCTGGCAATTTATTCTATCAGTTTGCTTATACCTGCTCAGCTCAGACCAAACCTGTTCAGAAGACTAATGACCTGCTTCATCACTTCCTCTTCTTAGGAGTAAGATCTCAGCCCATCTTAGGAGTAATATCTCAGCCATCTCATTCCTTTTGAGAATCTGATGACACTGTTGGATCTTCTTTCCAGAAGGGTCAGGCATAAGCCCAAGCAAAATTTCGTCTGTAATTTCAAAGTGAATTCACTGAAGTCCATCCACAAATGTCCAGCAATCCAAAGCTCCTAAGAAAAGAAAAGAGCTCTTTGTTAAAGAAGAGCTCACCGTAGGATACCACAGAATTTGAGAAAGGCATGATAGCCAGACCTGGATGGGGGCAGGGGCACGCTCTCTGGAGTGTGTATCAGTGGGTGTGTGTCACCTCATACTGGGCTTCTTAGGTGGCTCAGCGGTAAAGAATCAGCCTGCCAATGCAGGAGACTCAAGTTCGACCCCTGGGTCAGGAAGATCCCCTGGAGTAGGAAATGGCAACCCACTCCAGTACTCTTGCCTGGCGAATACCATGGACAGAGGAGCCTGGCAAGCCACAGTCCATGGGGTCACAAAGAGTCAGACACGACTTAGTGCCTGAACAACAACAAGCGCCTCACACAGGCTCTTGGAGCCTCAGAAGGGCAAGTGATGCAATCACGTGGCTGTGGGACCAAGCAGGGGCCTAGCTGTGTTCCAGTCCATTTCCACTCAGCCTTCTGGCACCTTCTCACTCTTTCCATAAGACAGCTTTTCTAGTAAGCATGATGCCACCGGGAAAGAGAGCCTTGAGAAACTTTCCTGGAAGAGAAGGAGAACAACTAGAGCAGCATCTCCTTAAGTGAACTCAAGAGCCCCTCATGGTGCCATGGCCTTGAGGACAGACAGTTTTCTAACACCTGAGGTTCAGATGGCCCTCTAGCAGATAAGGCCTAGATAACCGGTACACTCTATTTAATACAGCAGGGAACAGCATAGCGTATATTAGAAGAGTTCCCCTGAGAGGGAATAATAGAAAAGCTTTGGAAATTAGAGGATTAAATTTCTGTTGTTTATTCACTAAGTCATGTCTGACTCTTTGCAACCCCATGACTGTAGCCCACCAGGTTCCTCTGTCCATGGGATTCTCCAGGTAAGAACACTGGAGTGGGTAGCCATACCCTTCTCCAGGGGATCTTCCTAACCCAGAGACTGAACAGGTCTCCTGCATTGCAGCCACATTCTTTACCATCTGAGCCACCAGGAAAGCCCCTATGGATGTCGGCAGACCCCAAGGCCTACAGGACAAGGCAACAAGCAGGAGATCAGGAGTGCTGATGGTTTAGGTCCAGACTGAGCGCAAAGGCCTGGGAACCAGGGAAATCTATGGAATAATTTTAGTCTGAAGGTCAACAGGCCAGAGACCAGGAAGAGCCAGTGTTTCAGCTCAAGGCTGAAGGCAGGATAAAGCCGTGTCCAGGCCCAAAGGCAGCCAGGTAGGAAGAGTTCCCTCTTACTCCCAGGAGAGTTAGACTCTGTGTTCTATTCAGGCCTTCAGCTGATTGGCTGAAGCCTGCTCATGTTAGGGAGGGCAACTTGATTTACTGTCTGCAGATTTAAATATTAATCTCATCCCAAAACACTTCACAGAAACCCCCAGAAAAATGTTTGGTCAAATACCTGGGCATCTCATGCCCTAGTCAAGCTGAAATTAATTAAATTCCATAAAATTTATAAATTAATTTACAAATTTCATAAAATTATTCATCACAGACATCAAACAGTCGTTTGGGATTGCAAAAAGTCAGACATGATTGTGCGACTAACACTTCACCTTCATAATCACGTGAGATGACTCATAATATATTTCATACATTTCAATAAATTTCATACAACATATATACATATATATTATTGATTCTGTTTCTCTGGAGAACCCTAACACATCACTGCAGAACATAAACCCACATTTCATAATAACCTCTAACTACTTTAAATGTTTTATACAATAATTTACTGATTTCATTTTTCAGTGTGGGCAAAATAGATTGAATATCATTCTGGGGTACACACATAAATGTTTAAGACCACGTGAATTCTCTGTATGAATTTTTAAAATAATCATAGTTAAGTATGACCACTTCCTAACCCCTCAAAATATTCCTCTGAGATTCATGACGTAAATGGAAAGGCATTTTGTTTAAAATTTGTGATTCTGCTTAGGATGACTTCAGATCATCGACTGGATCAAAGTTTTACCTGCTACAGTTCACGGTTAGACCCACATGAAAACATATTTCTCTAGACTGTTAGAGGCCTCTTCCTTTTCTTTTCTTTCCCCTTTATCCTTTATCCCTCTCTCCCTGAGCATCTCAGCATGGGTGTGATCACCCCCAGAGGGAGTGGGAGGGCAGTGGCTGCGTTGCAGGGTGTCAGCACCCAGCAGGGGGAGGTGGTGGGACCAGCAGCTCAGCCCAGCCCAGGACATCGCCCGAGAGGGAAGGGCTCAGTGGAGAAGAAGGGCAAGATTGCAGGAGCGAGCCCTGAGTGGGGCTGCAGCCTGCACAGGTAAGGCAAGTATCCAAATTACAATGCCTGTAACCCTCCAAAGTGCCAAGGTCATGAAGATTAAAGGAAGACTGAGGAATGGGTGGGCTAAATCAGGCAAAACAGAACTTTAATGCAGTGCAATGCCTGACTGAGTCTGGTGCTGAGTTAGGACTGGTGACAGAACTTGAATGAGACACGAGGATTAGACCAAGGTGAGCATCCTTGGTCTAATTTTGGTGGCTGCACTACGGTTGTGGGGGGGCAGGGCTGAAATACACATAGGGAAGTATTTGAAGGATGGTGTAATGTTGATCATTTTTATCCAAATGGGTGACAAAATATTCTTTGTACTGTTCTTACAGCTTTTATGTAAGTTTGCGGTTACAAAGGAAAAATAAAAGAAAGAATCTTTAAGGAACATATGTTTGTCAACATTATTTTCTGACATGGCAGCAACAAGTTTTGAGATCAACAAGTTTTGGGATCCCAACAAGAATTGGGATCAATGAGGCTTCCTGTTCATAGTGTAACTGGTTTATTTCTCCTTCCTGTTTTAAAGAGACAATTTACTTTTTTTTTTTGAGACAATTTACTTCTTGTTCTTGTGGGTTTTCCATCATTTTCCTTAAACCAAAGTTTAATGGGATTCGTATTTGGAAAAGATTCCAGCTCAGTGTTGACGCTTTTAGAAATGAAAACATCTGAGACTTGATAATGTACAAATGTGCTCAGTCATAAGTGAACAAATGATAAATGATTGAAAACACCTGTTGAATGTTCATAGGAAAACAATGTCCACAGTTCTTTTTTTTTTTAATTGCAGTTTTGTCAGAACTTGATCTTTTGCTGAGTATTTCACTGTGGTCTTTTTGCTGGGCTTTCAATAGGTAGCGTTTTTGCTTTCCTCGAGCTTTGGCTGAAGTATTGTGAGGATGCGATGATTACCAAAAATAGAAGCAAACAGATGTTTGGAATCCTGTCTTTGAGCCTCCTTTGTCAGGCTATGTCTCTTCCCTGTTAGTTGTTTGTATGGTGAATTCATTTCAGTTGCTACTCTGATGCCTGTGTGTCCTGTCTGGGATACACTTAGTTCTTCAGACTTACACATTTACTTCTTATGAACTGCCTACTTAACTGCAAAAGCAGTCACCACTGAACCTAAGTGATTTTTAAGCAGGAAAAAAAATTTTTCTTAAGCCTCTTTGTATTCAGGGAACTCTGTTCTAGATGTGGAGACAAGAAATTAAAGGGGCCACATTTTCAGATTCATTTTTCATTTCTTGAAATTCAAAGCTGTTCATTTTCAAATAAATAGTTCTTATTCTGTGCTAACCACTGTCCTAAGTACATTAAAAATGTTAACTCACTTCATTTTCAAACAATTCCATGAGGCACTTTCTTATTTTACTGATGAAAATAAGTAAATCTTATTATAAGTATATAATAGGTAAGTTTACTTATAAGTAAGATTTACTTATAAGTAAATAAGTATAAATAAGTACTTATAAGTACTTATTTACTTATAAGTAAATCTTATTCCACTGATGAGAAAGTGAACGTGTTAGTTGTTCAGTCACGTCTGTCTCTTTGTGACCCTATGGAATGCAGCCCGCCAGGCTTCTCTGTCCACAGGGATTCTCCAGGCAAGAATACTGGAGTGGGTTGCCATCCCCTTCTCCAGGGGATATTCCTGATCCAGAGATCAGAGATGGAACCTAGGTCTCCTGCATGGCAGGCAGATTTATTTTTACCATCTGAGCCACCAGGGAAGCCCTGGATGAGAAAAGCAAGATACAAGAGGATAAATAACTCAAAGTCTCAGCTAGAAAAGAGCAGAGTCAAACTGTGAGCACAGACAGCCTGGCTAGGAGCCCCTACTCTCCTTACTACACTAGTCCACTGTTCTTCCTAAGGAGACGTGTCCCGGATGGGTAAGAATCAGCTAGAAATCAGCTCAGGATTGCAGACTGAGCAAGGAAGTTGCCTCACCTCTGTTTAGAGACCTCATTGAAACTATCGTAGAGGAAAACAAAGGATTAAAGAATAACAAGAAAGAGAATGGAACAGACTTTTGAGTTCAACAGCTTTCTAGGATCCAGAACGTGTGAGAAGAGACAGAATGGAGGAGGCCGCCCTAGAATATGTTCCTGGTAGGGCTGGTGGTGGGAACTGCCCTTCCTGGGGCTCTGGGTAGGGAGGAGTTGGTGCAACCCTGGGTGCAGGATTAGAAGAAGGCTACCAACAGGGGGCTTAATTTTTAACTGAGAGTGTGTTGTTGAAGCACCTATACCTGTCAGCCTGCCCCACAAGCTTCTGCCTCACTAAGGACAAGAGGGAGATTGTAGCCGTCTATAACCTGAATAACCCTGGGAAGAGATAAAAGCATCAAATGTGACCGAGTGTTGCTCTTCATTTAAATGGTGTCTGTTGTGAGGGTCCCCAGTCTAGCAGCCGGCTGCCTATACGTGTACCTTACAGGGAATTCCAGGCCTTGAAAATCCTTCAAATGGTAAAGAAGAGCCTATTAGAGATGCAGGTCTGTCTACCTAAGAGGGAAGATCCAGACCAGTACCAGAAAGAAAAGCTTAATTACGATTCTTAAGTACAAATAAAAGAAACCAAAGATTCCCCATAGCTTCAAGGGGAAAGATCAAAATAGACAATTGCCCCTGAGAAATCAGAGATAATTCCAAGACAAATGTGGGTGGTCTTTGCTTTGCCAGGTTCTGATAAGCACGAGCTTTATCACAGTTATCACAGTAGAGGCCTACACCACCAGGCCCCCTCTGATGTAGTTCCTATATCAGTTACCACAGTACATCAATTGTGAGAAGCTGCAGAGAAGATAAACTCTGTGGCAAGCACTTCAGTCTACAAGTCATTAACACACACATAACAACGTCACTTCTCTCAAAGTCTGGTGATGGCTCATGTTATTCAGTCCTCAGAGAGGCAGCAGAGACAACAAAGCATGGAGCCATAAACCCATGTGATGTTTTACAAAAATGGAGACTTAAGAACAGGAATTTGGCACACAAAGACAAAAGAACAGCGAAGAAGCAATATGAGAATGCTGGATGTGAAGTCTGAATCAAACGTGAACAGGGTGGTGGAGCGAACAGTGGACCCTGAGCCTGTTGACAGTGCAATGTTGAGAGACTCAGAAACACAGCCAAAGAGGCTCAGTGAAGACAGACTTACTGAGATGAAGGAGGAGCGCGGTTGTGATGAAAAGGGTGATGATGTCCTAGAGGGGGGATACCATTAAAAAGCTATACGTTAAAAAGAAACTAGAAATATTTCATGACCAAAGTCAGAAATATGACAGCTCACCAAGGCATAGGAAAAAAAAATGCCTTAAGTTATGTAATGAGAAAACAAGCACTGTTCATACTACTATTGATGAGCTTGGGTTTTTGGTTTTTGTTCTTTTTTTTTTTTTAACAAAGGCATAGAATATTTTCTTAATATTACTAATGTTTTAGATGATAGTACACTAAATATCAAGCTTCCCAGGTGGCACTAGTAGTAAAGAACTGGACTGCCAACGCAGGAGATATGAGACATGGGTTCGATCATTGGGTCAGGACGATCCCCTGGAGGAGGGCATGGCAACCCACTCCGGTATTCTTGCCTGGAAAATCCCATGGACAGGGGAGCCTGGCGGGCGTCAGTCCACAGGGTTGCAAACAGTCAGACACAACTGAAGTGACTTAGCACAGCACACAAATACTGAATATCAGTTCTACCATTTTATATTTTCCTTTACATTTATAACTGAAAGCAAAGACTTAATTTTTTGTAAAACTTTATAGGTAACAGAACAATCATAATTTTTCCTGTTGATTATTAGGACCATTTTGCAAGTTTTCAGCTTGCGTGTTTACTTTCTCTGGTCCCATGCTACTGCTCAAGATGAGGTTTGTCTGTACCTAAACAATTTCTTAGATGGAAGGGGAACCACTAGATTAAAAGAAATTTGAGAAACATCAATCAGATCCTTATTCAAATAAATAAACAGTAAAAATACTCAAAGAAACTTGAATACTACTGGATATTTAAGAATATTAAGAGGTTATTGTTATTTATGATATTTGATTATATTTCAAAAAGATTCATTAGAGTGATGTCAGCAAGACAGAGGGATAAATAGGAAGCCCCAGACCTTCTTCTAACACACATACCAACCTAACAGTGATACACAGACCACAGTATCTTTGTGACAACTCCAGGAACCAGGCAACAGGCTGCAGCATGAGGTGAGCACAAAGCCAAGAAGGGTCACAGCAGGTGACCACCCACACCCCCGTCCAGGATGAGACCAGAAGAAAGCCCCCAGCTTCTCTCTTGGAAGAGAAAATAGAGTGGAACATGAGTCCCATGTCCTGGCTTTTTGCGGGACTGCCTAAGGGACTAATTTCAGTCTCTGGAACTCAGGGAACTGATGGGAAAGCAGTATACTGTGTGTGGTTGCCGGACTCGAGGCCAGTTGAGAACAAAGTCATGTTCAGTTGGAGTTATACTTTGGCCACCTGATGCGAAGGACTGACTCATTTGAAAAGACCCTGATGCTGGGAAAGATTGAAGGTGGGAGAAGGGGACGACAGAGGATGGATGGCTGGATGGCATCACCGACTCGATGGACATGAGTTTGAGTAAGCTTCGGGAGTTGGTGATGGACAGGGAAGCCTGGTGCTCTGCAGTTCATGGGGTCGCAAAGTCTGACATGACTGAGTGCGACTGAACTGAACTGAATCGATACCATGGAGAATGCAGTACCATAGACAGACACCAGAGGGAGTAAGAGATTACAGGCTCCTGAGAAGCAAACAGGCAAGTCTCTGTCTCTAGTAAATCATACACACAAGCCCAGAGAGACGTACCCCCAGAAAGTGTGAGAGGTTCTCAAATCTCCAGCCAAGATGACTTCCCCTACAGACTAGACTTCCCCTACAGACTGGGGCTTCCCTGGTGGCTCACTGGTAAAGAATCTGCCTACCGATTTAGGAGACGCGAGTTCAATCCCTGAGTCAGGAAGATCCTCTGGAGAAGGAAATGGCTATCCACTCTGGTATTCTTGCCTGAAGAATTCCATGGACAGAGGAGCCTGAAGCTACAGTCCAGCCCATGGGGTCGCAAGAGTCAGGCACAAATTGGTGAATGAACAACAGACTGGGAGGGATGGCCATTTTTCACATGCCCAAATTTCAACAAAGGATCACATGGCTTACAAGAAATTAAAAGGGGGGAAACAAACAGCTCAATCAACTGATCAAAATAAATTTCCAGAAACCAACCCTAAAGAAACAAGAGGTCTATGAATTACCAGACACAGAATTCAAATAACCACTTTAAAGGTGCTCAATGTGCTAAAAGAGAGCACAGATAGACAACTAAAGAAAATCAGGAAAACAGTGGTTAAACAAAATGAGAAGATCAACAAAGAGACAGAAATTATTAAAAAAAAAATTCTGGAGCTGAAGAACACAATAACTCAATTAACAAATTCAATAGGAGGATTTAGCGGCAGACTTAATCAAGCAGAAGGAAGAATCAGCAAATGACCTGAAGACGATAATTTGAAATTACTAAGTCAGAGGAGCAGAAAGGATAAAGAACGGAAAAGTGAAACAGTTTGGGGGTTCTGGGACACAATCAGGCAGATCAGTGTAATAATTATAGGGGCTCCAGAAGGAGAAGGAGTAGGGTATGCAGAGAGCTTACTTGAAGAAATAATAGCAAAAAAAAGAATTTTTCTAAATTTGAGGAAAGAAATGGACATACCAAACGACTGCAATGGAATGAAACTAGGGCTCAATAGCAAAGGAAAAATGGGAATATTCACAAATATGTGGAAATTAAACAATACACTCTTGAAAAATAATCTAATTTTACATCTCAAAGAACTAAGAAAAGAACAAACTAAACTCAAATTTTTACATCTCAAAGCACTAAAAAAAGAACAAACTAAACTCAAAGTTAGCAGAATGAAGAAAATAATAAAGATTAGAGCAGAGATAAAATAGAGAATAGGGAAATAACAGAGAAATTCATAAAACTAAGAGCTCAATTTTTGAAAAGATAAAAAAAAATGACAAATTCTTAGCTAGATTAACTAGGAAAAAACTACTTAACTAAAATCAGAATTGAAATATAAGACATTACAACTAATGCCATAGAAATAAGACGGATTATAAGAGAATACTATAAATGCTTATATGTCAACAAATGGGATAACCTAGAAGAAATGGATACATTCCTAGAAATACAGAACCTCTTAAGACTGAATCATGAACAAATAAAAAATTTGAACTAGTAAGGACATTGAAGTAGCTTTAACAAAGAACAACAAAGAAAAGTCCACGATCAGACAGCTTCACTGGGGAATTCTACCAAACATTGGAAGAAAAACTAACACCAGTCTTCTTCAAACTCTTACAAAAAACTGAAGAGGTGGGAACAATTCATAATTCATTCTGTGAGGGCAGCATTATTCTAATACTAAAACCAAACACTACAAGAAAACTACTGATTATATACAAATATAAAATCAGTCCATGGTACACCTGAAACTAATATAATGCTATATGTCAATTATGGTGGTTTGGTTTAGTCACTAAGTCATGTCCAACTCTGGGGACCCCGTGGACTGTAGCCCACCAGGCTCTTGTGTCCATGGGATTTCCCAGACAAGAATACTGGAGTGGATTCCCATGCTCTCCTCCAGGGAATCTTTCCCAGCCAGAACCCACGTCTCCTACATTTCAGGCAGTCTCCTGCATTGCAGGCGGATTCTTTACTCCTGAGCCACCAAGGAAGCCCTCAATTAAAAAAACTCACACCATTATCTCTGATCAATACACTGAAGCATTCCTCAACAAAATACTAGCAAGTCAAATTCAACAGCATGATCAAAGGATTATATACTATGACCAAGTGGGATTTATTCCTGCACACAAGGATGCTTCAGCCCTGACTGAAGGTCAAGTGATCTTCAGTAAGGGTGCCAACTGATGCTTTTGAATTGTGGGGCCGAAGAAGACTCCCAAGAGTCCCTTGAACTGCAAGGAGATCAAGCCAGTCAATCCTAAAGGAAATCAATCCTGAATATTCATTGGAAAGGCTGATGCTGAAACTGAAGCTCCAATAGTTTGGCCACCTGATGCAAAGAGCCAAATCATTGGAAAAAAACCTGAAGCTGGGAAATACTGAGGGCAGGAGAAGGGGATGAGACAGTTGGGTGGCATCACCAACTCAATAGAAAAGAGTTTGAGCAAACTCTGGGAGATAGTGAAGGACAGGGAAACCCTATGGACAGGAAGTGCTGTAGTCCATAGGGTCGAAAAGATTTGGACACGACTTAGACTGAACAACAAAGGTGCCGAGACCAAGCAACCGGGAAAAGAAGTCTCTTCCAGCCAATGGTGTTGGGAGACATACAGAGATACACTGCAAAAGGAAGCCGTCTACAAACATCACCTTATACCATACACAAAAATGTACTCAAAAGGAATTGGCATGAAGAGGCAACCTACAGAATGGGGGAATTTGCAAATCACATATCAGATAATCACTTAATATCAGAATATACAGAGAGCAATATGTTTAGTATTGTCTCACATGTATTTTTAAAGAGAGAAATTTTATATGGCTAAAGAAAAGATATTGAATAGCTTAAAATCACATATACTTGTATTTATAAGAAAAGTTCTGAAGATTTCAATATTAACAATACCTTTTGGGGTGGGTGGGTTTTATGTAAAGAAAAAAAAAAAGCACTTTATGGGACAAAACGTACAGAAAGATCAAGTTCTCTTGTTCTAGAAGTCTAATTTGCTATGAAAGTGAAAAGTAGTATACCTAGAATGAGAATTAGTTCTTCTTATTTTCTAGAGGTTAAACTTTGGCTTTGCCACATTCTGCTTTGGAGTTGGACCTGTGTACTCACTAGTTTGGTGAAGGAGGAAGCAGGTAGGAAAGCCATGTCCTGGGCTCAAATGCCCCTGTAAATAATCTCACCTAACACCATTGGTCAGCAGTGCACCACACCCTGTGGGAATCAAGGTTGCCGTGGGAGAAATCTATGCACTTAGCAAACCAGTCTTGATTTTGTTAGAAAATGTCTCCCAGAGAAACAAAGGAACCCCCAGTATGACCTTGAGATAGACACAAGTACCTTCATTTTGCACATGAAAATTGAGGCTCCAAGAAGTATTTTATTAAGCCTGCATATCCATGTAATTAAGCTTGAAACAGATTTGACAGCCCAGCCGAGAATTTCTCCTCTCTTGCCCGTTTACCTTACATCCCAGGTCCTGAACCTATTTAATACATACTTTAGGAGCCTCAGGTGGAAAAATCTGACCTAGCAATGCATAGCTGTTGTCTCCGGTTTAGCTGCATGTTTAAAACAAAGTAGCTGTGAATCTAATGGGAATGTGTTAAGGACTGGAGAGCCTCCCATTTTCAACCTTCCTCTGCCTTGGGCTAATTTGTGGCTCAAATGGTAAATAATCTGCTTACAATGTGGGAGACCCAAGTTTGATCCCTGGACAGGAAAGATCCCCTGGAGAAAGGGAATGGCTACCCTAGTATTCTTGCCTGGAGAATTCCATGAACAGGGGAGCCTGGCAGGCTGCAGTCCATGATATCCCAAAGAGCTGGACATGACTGAGGGACTAACACTCTGCCTCCCTAATCCATACGAGCTGGCCTACAACCCAGACTCATTGATATCGATACCACTATGTAAACTACCATTATTTTGTTACGAATATTTGAAGGCCCAGTATGGATTTTAAGTAGCTATTTTTGAATGTTTGAGTGTATTAACATGTAGAGACATCACTTTGCCAACAAAGATCCGTATAGTTAAAGCTATGGTTTTTCCAGTAGTCCTGTACAGATGTGTGAGTTGGACCATAAAGAAGGCTGAGCGTCGAAGAACTGATGCTTTTGAACTGTGGTGTTGAAGACTCTTGAGAGTCCCTTGGACAACAAGGAGATCAAACCAGTCCATCCTAAAGGAAATCAGTCCTGAACATTCACTGGAAGGACTGATGCTGAAGCCGAAGCTCCAATAATTTGGCCACCTGATGTGAAGAAATGACTCATTGGAAAAGACTCCGATGCTGGGAAAGATTGAAGGCAGGAGAAGGGAAAGACAGAGGATGAGATGGTTGGATGGCATCACCAACTTAATGGACATGAGTTTGAGCAAGCTCTGGAGTTGGTGATAGACAGGGAAACCTGATGTGCTGTATAGTCCATGGGGTCACAGAGATGGACATGACAGATTAACTTAACACAACAAATGCATTTATGTATATTTTCTCATTTGTCCTTTTAAAGTCCTCTGAGGTAGTGGGCAGATGTTTATTACACTTTAGTTCATTCATGTTAAGTGAGTTACTGAAGGTCTCAAAATTTCTCTTTATTTTTAGGGGGAAAACGTTAATGTTTCCTTTGGAGAAGAGGGAAAAAAAATCTTACCTGAAATAAAGTCATTCAGTCACGTCCAACTCTGTGACCCCATGAACTATATACTGTCCATGAAATTCTCCAGACCAGAACACAGGAGTGAGTAGCCTTTCTCCTCTTACAGATGAGAATTAATGACCAAAGAGCTTAAGTAAGCAAGTTTAAGGTCACCTAACTAACCAGCTGTGGAACTTATGACTAAAAACCCAGTTAGTTCACTGCTATCTCCCCTGTACTACATTATCTACAGTTAGGATAGGGAAGCCTGGTGTGCTGCAGTCCATGGGGCCAGAGAGCCCCACAAAACTTAGTGACTTAACAAAGGAATTGAAGATAATAGCAGTTCCTGAACTTTAAGTGCCAGGTTTTAGCTGTATTTCAGGCCCTATGAATTGCTTATGGCTTAAATGCAATTATCCTTGTGTGATGACAATTGCTAAACCATCAGTCACCCTGGCATGTGTTGGTTAAATTTCAGAACTGTATTCAAGTGCATCTTTTGATTTAGGAAGGCACATTTTGCTTAACAGCCTACTCTTTAGCCATTAATGATCTTAACTGCCACTGTAGTTGTAGAACTTCCTAGTGCAGAGAATGCTGAAAATTGGGCTAGAGGGCAAGTCAGTAGCTCACTGCCTGGCTGATTTCCTACCAACTTCTTCAGTTGAACTGAGAACACCAGCTCCTCTAGGAAAGGTTAAATCACTGCTGGCCTCAGGAATAGAACTGTAAGACTCTTACGCAACGAAATTTTCTTGTTTCCCCAAGCTAATTAGAAGTTGATCTGGCACAATGTTATTGTAAATGGGTTAATATAGGTTACTTTGGAGAAGGCAATGGCACCCCACTCCAGTACTCTTGCCTACAAAATCCCACAGACGGAGGAGCCTGGAGGGCTGCAGTCCATGGGGTCGCTGAGGGTCGGACACAACTGAGGACTTCACTTTCATGCATTGGAGAAGGAAATGGCAACCCACTCCAGTGTTCTTGCCTGGAGAATCCCAGGGACAGGGGAGCCTGGTGGGCTGCCGTCTGAGGTTGCAGAGTCGGACACGAGTGAAGTGACTTACCAGAAGGTTACCTTAGCATAGGTTAGCATAGCATCTTTGCTAAACCTTAGCATTAACACCTTTCCAGGTTCCGCTCTACAAAAATCCCTTTTCAACATCTGGTGTTTTGGAGACCTGCTAGGAGGAAAAAAACAGAATCAAAAGGACTTGGATGTTGCAGAAGTGTTTTGGGATGAAAATTCCAGTATCAGAACGATTGTGTGGCATGTGTTGGACATGGGTTGAAAACCAGGTGTGGGGGCTTGTCAACTTACAGTGAGGCTCTGGCATCTGGCACATAATTGGATAGAGAAACCTGAACAGCTTACGTATGCTAACTGAAGCCACTGGACAAGGTAACCCAAAGTGGGCTGGGTTCCTGGGAAGAAAGGCAGGAATTTCATTACTGCAATCCTAAGAGTGGCCAATTTTATCAGTTGTAAAATGCTTATATACCTGTCATATACTTCTGTAGAATAGACATACATGTTTAGGATAGCCACCCAATTAAAAATAGCAAAGACTTCAACCCTTCAATGGGACATCAAGATGGATCCTCAACCCATGGGCACACTAAAATTTCAGCTGTGCTATTAAAGCTCAGAACACTGAGCAAATTAAAATGCAAAAACCAATTTCTATGTCTACACAATGGGAATACAATGTATAAGCAGGGTCTTGGAGTTAGCCAGTGTTACCCAGTAATAGAGGTTTGGATTTGACCTAAGATGTGCTTTTCAGCCCTAAACATATAAATGCTTAACTTAGCTTCATACGGAATGACTTATATACATAAAGTGAAAAGTGATTCCAAGGAGTATAACACATTCTATAGATATAACCTAAGTACTAGGATTGTTTTATATTTTATTGTATTATATTTTCTTATCTAAAATTAAGGCACCAGTATCTATAAAAGTTTCCACAACTTACTGAAATTTGCCAAATTTAAAAGGAGTTATGACAAATGGCAGGGTCAGATATTAAGACCTAGATTTTGAGTTCCTTGCCTTTTATCACACTAGGTTTCTAACTACAGCTGGTCACATTAGAATCATCCCAGAAACTGCTGACAGTTCCAAAGTTAAACGCACACACATGTTCAAAAACCCCAATATTCATCAATAGCAAGATCTCATGTGGCAGTTAACACAATTCCATTTTCAAATGCTGTCACGTGTAAACTAGCTTACAATGGAAACAGGGTCAAGAACCACAGGCTATCCATCTAATTCTGATTATTCTACTTAAAAGGTGGAATCAATTCCATAACACAACTCTATTTCTAAGACTTGTCAGTATTATAAATAAGTCAACAAAATTTAACAACTGATTATCGATTTATTAAAAAGGTTGATTTAGGCATCGGCAATGGTGACTTCCACCTCGACTCCCGGCTCAATACTGATGGAAGTGATCTGCTTGACAATTTCAGAAGGACTGTGCAGGTCAATGAGTCGCTTGTGGATCCTCATTTGGAATCGATCCCAAGTCTTAGAACCTTCACCACAAGGAGTTTTCCTCGTAGTTATTCTCAGAGTCTGCAACAAGAAAAAATGGAAACCAAGCGTTTATGGTCTGTTGTGCTTCCCTAGGACACTTCTGATATCCAAACGCACATCAGAATTATCTTGGAATTTTTTTAAACATATAAATGCCCAGGTATTGCTTTTTTTCGCCAAAGCTCCAGATGTTTCTATCGAGCAGCCATGTTTAAAAGCAACCGGACTGTAACAGAACCTTTTACCTAGTTTGCTTCACTTTTTCTATTTCATGTTCAGTGCTATTTCACTTAGTTTATGTTTTCTAATTTCTCCATCTTCTCTCCAACTATCATCTTCCACCTCCTGCCCAGGACACACTCTCTCACCTTGGTAGGCATCCGAACTGGTCCTTTCACTTTTAGATTCTTTTCCTTCGCGCCTCTGATCAGGTCAGCACACACTGCAGGGAAGTAAAAGCATCCTTCAGTTGGTTCCCTTAACGCACAAGAGCCGGCTCAAAGTCGAACCGCCGCGGGCTCAGAATAGCGTATAAGACGATCACCGTAAGTCAACACAGCAATTCTCTCCTCACCGCCAACACGGCACACACCAAGTGTGGACCACTCTTAATTCTTGTCTTTTGAAAGAGGACACTGGCCCCCCCGAGAGCCGACCTCGCTCAGGAACAAGCCCCGAGACCCCCGAATTCGCCGCACTGACCCTTCTCCAGAGACTTCACGTTGCGGCTGGTGAGGGTGATCCTAATCCGGTGAATGGCCACCTCTGGCTCCACGGGAGTCTTGCCGGTGTCTTTAAAGGCCTGTTACCACACAAATGAGAATAAAAAACCCTTAAGTAGCTTATCAAGTCCGGGGACCAGCGCGCTCGGACCCTTCACAGTTCCTAGCGGCATCTCATAAGCCCATTCCCTGGACAAACGAGTCCCGTTCCCTCCCTCCAGCCCAATCTTCCTCCAGGACGCGACCCGGACGCCCCCGACTCACCATGGCTGCGGCGTGGCTTCCTGACCGACTTGTTCCTCGGCGAGAGCGAACAGCGGTGAGTCAGGAGCAGGAGCGGGCGGCACACAAGTCCGCTGCAGCCGCGACCGCGTCTTCCTCAAAGAGGAAGGCGTGAGGCCTGTGGGGCGCTTATATAGCCGCACTCGCGTTTGCATCCGGGTCCCGCACGCTTCTCCGCGCTGCCCCGGAAGAGGAATCGTCCGGCGGGCTCTAAGGCGGCTGCGCGAACCGGGGATGGGGCTCCCGCGAAGGGGCAGGCTAGGCGTGGCTGCGCGCGCCCCCTGTCGCCCAGGCGGAGTCTGAGCGCCGGGAGGTGGAGTGCTGGCGGAGCCGTCCTCGGGGGCACCTGGCGGAGGTGATGGGGACACTACAGTTCAGTTCAGTCGTGTCAGACTCTTTGTGACCCCACGAATTGCAGCACACCAGGCCTCCCTGTCCATCACCAACTCCCGGAGTTCACCCAGACTCATGTCCATCGAGTCGGTGATGCCATCCAGCCATCTCATCCCCTGTTGTCCCCTTCTCCTCCTGCCCCCAATCCCTCCCAGCATCAGAGTCTTTTCCAATGAGTCATCTCTTCTCATGAGGTGGCCAAAGTACTGGAGTTTCAGCTTTAGCATCAGTCCTTCCAAAGAACACCCAGGGCTGATCTCCTTCAGAATGGACTGGTTGGATCTCCTTGCAGTCCAAGGGACTCTCAGTCTTCTCCAACAACACAGTTCAAAAGCATCAATTCTTCGGCGCTCAGCTTTCTTCACAGTCCAACTCTCACATCCATACATGACCACAGGAAAAACCATAGCCTTGACTAGATGGACCTATGTTGGCCAAGTAATGTCTCTGCTTTTGGATATGCTGTCTAGATTGGTCATAACTTTCCTTCCAAGAAGTAAGCGTGATTTAATTTCACGGCTGCAGTCACCATCTGCAGGGATTTTGGAGCCCAAAAAAATAAAGTCTGACACTGTTTCCACTGTTTCCCCATCTGTTTCCCATGAAGTGATGGGACCAGATGCCATGATCTTCGTTTTCTGAATGTTGAGCTTTAAGCCAACTTTTTCACTCTCCTCTTTCACTTTCATCAAGAGGCTTTTTAGTTCCTCTTCACTTTCTGCCATAAGGGTGGTGTCATCTGCATACCTGAGGTTATTGATATTTCTCCCAGCAATCTTGATTCCAGCTTGTGCTTCTTCCAGCCCAGCGTCTCTCATAATGTACTCTGCATAGAAGTTAAATAAGCAGGGTGACAATATACAGCCTTGCTTGACGTACTCCTTTTCCTATTTGGAACCAGTCTGTTGTTCCATGTCCAGTTCTAACTATTGCTTCCTGACCTGCATACAGGTTTCTCAAGAGGCAGATCAGGTGGTCTGGTATGCCCATCTCTTTCAAAATTTTCCACAGTTTATTGTGATCCATACAGTCAAAGGCTTTGGCATAGTCAATAAAGCAGAAATAGATGTTTTTCTGGAATTCTCTTGCTTTTTCAATGATCCAGCAGATGCTGGCAATTTGATCTCTGGTTCCTCTGCTTTTTCTAAAACCAGCTTGAACATCTGGAAGTTCACGGTTCACGTATTGCTGAAGCCTGGCTTGGAGAATTTTGAGCATTACTTTACTAGCGTGTGAGATGAGTGCAATTGTGCGGTAGTTTGAGCATTCTTTGGCATTGCCTTTCTTTGAGATTGGAATGAAAACTGACCTTTACCAGTCCTGTGGCCACTGCTGAGTTTTCCAAATTTGCTGGCATATAGAGTGCAGCACTTTCAGAGCATCATCTTCCAGGACCTGACCTAAAACCCCACAAACTCCCCGGCTTGGTGCGCAGACCGCCGGCCTCCGTGCTTGCAGCTTCTACGCTGCAAAGTCCACTGCCCGTAGAAACCCAATCACTGGTACTCTGTGAAGCGGTAGCTTTTCTGAGCACAACTCACGTGGATATCAGGAAAAATGACTGGTCATGTTATTTTTTTAAATTAGCAGTTATTTTTCATAGCCTGGAACATCCTTTTGTGGTATTTCATCCTCTGGCTTCTCAGGCGGGCAGAAACATCTGCAGTCTGTTTCTAGAAAGTACGTGAGTGAAGTTCTTCCGTCTGGACCTAAGGTCAAATGCTCCCCGCGCTGCCCGCTTATCTGGGGGCGTGTCGTGCATCCAAGGCCCCCGCCTGGACACCCAGGCCCTCCAACTGATTCAACTCAAAAGTGTGTAATCTCCTCTGTCGGGATAAAGTGAGGTTGGCC
The DNA here is from genome assembly GCF_055505025.1 of Bos grunniens. Taxonomy (NCBI): domain Eukaryota; kingdom Metazoa; phylum Chordata; class Mammalia; order Artiodactyla; family Bovidae; genus Bos; species Bos grunniens. Next base: position 59,108,333 of record NC_141178.1, on the reverse strand, counting down.
GAGATCCCTGAGGACCTCCCCAATACTGAGCATCTGTCTGTTCATAGTCAGATATGGACAGAGTACAGTGGACACCCGGAGAGTGGTCGGCTGACCTGGTGGCCAGGAGGACACACGTGCTTACAGATGACGGAGTGGTTATGCAGGCCGAAATGGGTGAGCTGGGTTTTGATACAGGGCAGAAGTGAGGGTCAATAACCTCCTATTATTTTGCAGGTGAACCTGAGTGCATAAGAGTGATTTGCTCAGACTCAAATCTAATCCTTCCAGTTCGGGGCCTTTCTTGAGCCTTTCTCTTCTGTTCCTTGGAGGGAAATTATACTTGAAACAGATTAAATAATCTCATTGACTTTTTCCTGGATAATGGGGCACAGCTAATACCTGGCTATCTTTGGCTCACAAAGAATATGTTCTAGATTTTGCTTCTATTTAACAAGTAATTTAAGTGTTAAAATTTGGACATTTTTCAGTTCAGTTATTTTAAAATGTCATCCATTGGCTGTAAAGACTTTATTAATAGAATTTGCAGCAGAAAATCCAAAAACCTGCTTTCTTGTTTTACTAGTTGTAATCTAAATGAGACTTCATAACTTTGGGCTTTTATGTCTTGGCAGGGCTCATGCTCAGTCACTCAGTCATGTCTGACTCTTTGTGACCCTGTGAACTGTAGCCCACCAAATTCCTCTGTCCATGGGATTCTCCAGGCAAGAATACTGGAATTCTTCAGGCTTACCATTTTCTTCCCCAGGGGATCTTCCCAATCCAGGGATTGAACCAAAGTCACCTGTGTCTCCTGCATTGGCAGGTGGTTCTTTACCACTAGCACCACCTGGGTATGGCTAACAGCCATAAATAGACAAAAATACAATTGCCTAAACTCCCCTGGTAGTGATCAACCACAACTGCATTAGTACCGAGTATACATCTTCAGAGAAAGCTTACAGCTGCATTTAGGTTTTACTAGTGCTCAAAAGGGACATGAGTCTGAGCAAACACCAGGAGATGGTGAAGGACAGGGAAGCCTGGTGTGCTGCAGTCCATGGGGTCATGAACGGTTGGACACAACAGGAAGATTGAACGAACAACAAGTGCTCAAAAGACAGCCAGAAATTCAGTGGTGAAATACTTGGGAAGTACATTTGTGATTGTGGTACATCCATTCTTAGACTTCCTGACTATAGAAAAAGAATTTCAGTATAGGAAAAGGCAAAATATCGCCCAGCATTTATGGGGAAAATCATTTGACGTGACTGGTACTAAGGAAATGGCTAGTTGAAATATTAGATGAATGCAATGAAAAAAATCAGTGTTTTGAAGTTTATAAGGTTTAGTTTCAAACGTTTTGTTATATTTTTCTCTCAAAAGTTATCAACTGCTGTGGTACCCAAATTTGTATTAAAATTGTAATATTCTAATATTAGTAAGATGTTCATTGGAGAAAAAGTAACGTTTAATGATAAGCACAAAGAAGAATAAAATACAGAATGCTACATTCAGAGATAAACCACCTATTTACACCCTCAGCTGTGTATGTAGCCCTTTAAAATGTGGGCTCGTACTGCATATACAGTTCAGTAAGCTTTATCCACAGAATGTTTTGTCACAATAATTATACTTCTGCAACATTCCTTTTAACAACTGTCTTGTATGGATGAGTCATTCATCATTTATTCAGCTAGTCTTCTGTTTTGGACACTTAAGTTGTTTTCACTGCTTCACTCTTACAAAAACAGTACACGAGGCACATGCTTCTAGTCCAGGGTGTCTCAGTCTCAGCACAGTTGACATTTGGGGCCACATGAGTCTCTGTTGAGGGGGGCTGTCTTGTGTGTTGTAGGATGTTTAGGGTATCCTGGCCTCTGCCCACTGGATGCCTGTCCCAGCCCCTCCCCTCCAGTTGTGACAAACACATCCCTAGATATCATCAAATGTCCCCCCACGGGACAAAACCACCCCAAAATGAGAACCACTGCTGTAGATAGATTTTTTTAGCTCAGGCTTAATATCTTAGATCAATGACTAGGTATATTTATTTTTTGATGGCTTCATCAAAGAAAAACATATTTTAAATACTTTGGCATTAAGTAAATTGCCCTCTGGGAAGGTTATACTCCCATAGATACTTCTTCTGGCAGTGTGACAAAGATTTTTGTGTGAAGAATAGAATTAAATTTTTGTCTCAAATGTAAAGATATTCTTTAAAAAATTTTTATTGGAGTATAGTTGATTTAGAATGTGGTGTTAATTTCTGCTGTAGAGCAAAGTGATTCAGTTGTATACATGTATATTCTTTTTCATATTCTTTTCCATTATGGTTTATTACAGGATATTGATTGTAATTCGCTGTGCTATATAATGGGACCTCGTTGTTTATTCATCTACATATCATAGTTTGCTAATCCCAAACTCCCAGTCCATCCCTCCCCACCCTCCTTCTCCCTTGGCAACCAAGTCTGTTAAAAAGTACTCTTAAGATCGTTACAAAGTCTGTGTTTTCAATATTGACATCTATAGCTTTCTTGCACTAATTTTTGCAGTTCTTTGGAAACTATCTTGTAAAGCCTTTTCCTGCAGGTATTTGTGTGTTTTTGTGGACAGCCATCTGCTGGTCTTTCGCTGCAATGACAGTGTCATCAAACGACTTCAAAAGGAAATTAGCAACAGTTCAAAACGACTCACTTCATGGTACCCATGTGTACGTGTGGAAAGAAAATAATAAGAATAGATTGTTGAATGTGGATGACTCTGCTTAGACACTATTTTATTTAATTTTTGATCTAAATAAAATTTCTGTGACGACTTCTCACTCTGAAACTTCAGAATAGAAACCAGAAAGAGAAAGAATAAAAACTTGGTCCCGTGTCCACCTCTGTTGTGTGGAAAGGAGGCTCCCGCTTTACTGGGATTGCAGGTGGGGATCCGAGCACCTAACGTGTACTGTCACCTACGTGATAGTAGCTGACACTGCTGGAAAGGGACTACCTGTGTGCTCATCCATTTGTTTGATCCTCACGTCAACCTTGGATTCATATTCTATATACATGAGAAAGCTGAGCTTAGGTGGCCTGCCCAAGGTCACAGGAAAAGCCATTGTCTGAACCCACACTGTCTAGCTGGAACTCAGAGGCTGCATCGTGGCCACTATCCTGTGCTACTTCTCTTCGTGCATGTGCGCCAAGTAGCTTCAGTCGTGTTCAATTCTGTGCGACTGCGTGGACTATAGCCCACCAGGCTCCTCTGTCCATGGGATTTCCCAGGCAAGAATACTGGAGTGGGTTGCCTTGCTCTCCTCCAGCGGACCTTCCCAACCCAGGGATCAAACCTGTGTTGTCATGTGTAACCTGCATTGGCAGGCACCTGGGAAGCCCTGTTTCTCAGTGTACGTTAGTCTAATCTTCATCACTAGTAGCATTAGAATGTCTGAGAGGTTAAAATCCTCTTATGTTAAAGAAAATGACATAGAAGGGCTTCATAGATTTCACTCTAGTTGAGGTCAGAAATTTCACTGAGCTACTAATATATGTTCATTTTAAGATCAGTTCAGTTCAGTTCAGTCACTCAGTTGTGACCGACTCTTTGCGACCCCATGGACTGCAGTGCGCCAGGCTTCCCTGTTCATCACCAACTCCCGGAGCTTCCTCAAACTCATGTCCATTGAGTTGGTGATCCTTGGTGATGCCATCCAACCATCACATCCTTTGTCGTCTCCTTCTCCTCCTGCCTTCAATCTTTCCCAGCATCAGGGTCTTTTCCAGTGAGTCAGTTCTTCAAATCAGGTGGCCTGGTATTGCAGCTTGAGTTTCAGCATCAATCCTTCAAATGAATATTCAGGACTGATTTCCTTTAGGAAAATTTACTGGTTTGATCTCCTTGTAGAGATCCATTTTAAGGTAGAATCTACATTAAAAAAATTTTTGTGTTGCAGTAGAGTTGATTTACAATGTTAGTTTCCACTGTATAGCAAAGTGAATGAATTATACATTCACATATACCTACTCTCTTAGGTCCTTTTCCCGTGTTGGTCATTACAGATTATCGGGTGGAGTTCTCTGTCCTGTACACTAGGTCCTTTTTAGCTCTGCAGTTTACATGTAGTGTGTCTATGGCAGAATCTCATAATTCATCCCTCCCACCTACTTTGTTTTCTACATCTGTGAGTCTATTTCTGTTTCGTAAATAGATTCATTTGTACCTTTTTTAAGATTACACATATAAGAAATAACATGGTAAGTGTCTTGTCTGACTTACTTCACTCAGTATGACAATCTCTAGGTCCATCATGTTGCTGCAAATGGCATCATTTCATTCCTTTTCATGGCCAAGTGATACTCCATTGTATGATGTACCACATCTTCTTTATCCAAGAATCCTCATTTTTTAAAAAAACTCTTTCAATTTTTAGTTTGAAATTCCATAGACAGCCACAGTCAGTTAACTCTGTTTGCTCATTAACATTGGTCCGCAAAGTGAGCAGTGGAAAAGAACCAAGGACACAGGAAGGTCTTTTCACTGACAACGATTCATATGCAGCCTGCTTCAGGGTTGGTAATTTTCAATCATATTGAACTGCTGAGCTCAGGGAATTCTCTGTAGGGGTGAGGCTGAATGCCAGGCCCCCTGGGCCTCAGTACGCCCCTCCTCCCTTTAATCCTCCTGTTCCTAGGCTTGCAGGCCTAGAGATGCTACTGTCCCTTGTTTCAACCTGAAGAATTACTCAGCGCCGTTTTCTAGCTTTCACAGGTAACCTGCAGAGGATATCCACAGCCAGACCTTGTGATTCCGATGTCCTGCAGGGGAGCCAGGGATGTGTTTCTCTTATCAGTTACTTTTTCCTGGGCTTGTGCTTCTCATGTTATGTGGAATTCGTACACTTTTTTCTTTGGCTTTGCCAGGTCTTGGTTGCAGCATGTGGGATCTAGTTCCCTGACAAGGGATCTAATCTGGCCCCCCTCCATTAGGCCCGCAGAGTCTCTGCCACTGGACCACCAGGGAAGTCCCCACAATTTTTATAAAAGATTTCTACAGTTTGCCTTCCTTTGTGAGAAGATTGGAGCCCCTGGCTCTCACCACGGGTGAATTCTGCCCCATCGCTCCTGTATGGGGACGCCCTCTGATGAGACCCCCATGCTCGCCCTCCCACCTGCAATTCCTGTCGCTGTGATCATGCCCTCCTCTTCAGGGAAAAGTGCTGGGCTGTCACCCTCCACGAATAGATTAACTACGGTGCTGATCCCTGGCCTGCTGGCCCCTAGTCGCTAGCTTTGGTGGAGCAGCTATCCCCACAGGAGACACTGGATGGAGAGGCGCGTGTGCAGGAAATGAAGGCATCCTGTGGCCAGCAAGGAACTGAGGCTCCTGCTGCAATAGCCCCAAAGCACTGAGATGCTGCCAGTAACCCTGGGTGTTGGGAGCCATCTTCCCCCTGCAGGAGCCTACAGCTTGAGTGCAGCCTTCACAAGGGACCCTGAGCCTGAGCCTGCCTGGATTCCCGATCCACGGGAAGTGAGATCTAACCACATGCTGTTTTCATCTGCCCACTGTGTGGCAGCTTTTCTGTTCAGCAACAGATAACTGCAACATTGTGAATATACAGATTTATTCATTGCTATATTTTTAAATCTGTTACCATTTTAAAATAAGTAAATGTTTTTAAATTTCCCAATTTTTAGTCTCTATTATAACAAATACTGGCTTCCCTGATAGCTCAGTTGGTAAAGAATCCGCCTGCAATACAGGAGACCTGGGTTTGATCCCTGAGTTGGGAAGATTCCCTGGAGAAGGGAAAGGCTACCCACTCCAGTATTCTGGCTGGGAGAATTCTGTATAGTTCATGGGGTCACAAGGAGTTGGACACGACTGAGCGACTTTCACTTTCACTTTTCATAGCCAATATCTGTAGATATAAATAAACCACGTAAACAAAAGCTCGTGGGGATCCGCAATAATTTTTAAGTATATAAAGAGTTCCTAAGACCAAAAAGTTTGAGAATCACTGTTCTAGAACATTTAAATTGCCAAAACTGACCCCAGAAAAGAGAGACTGAGACAAATCAACTACCATAGAAAGAAAGTATATAGTTAAAAAGTTAAAGTTTATAGTTAACTCTCAAAAAAGCATGCATTCTACCAAATCTGTAAGGCACCCATTACCACACTACTCCATCAACTTTTCTAGGGCATGCAGGAAAAACTTCCAGAGTTGCTTCTTTGGCACCACATATTTTTATGGAAAAATAAGGGTATTTTCCATAACAAAAAAGTTTAGTGAGAAGAGTGGCACTGTTTTTACATTTTTGCAAATCTCTTTAATGTCTGGTGTAATAGAGGAAGAAATATCATATCTGCTTTCTGCATCCAGTCTGTCATAATACTCTGTTTTTGTAGAGGCACAGATATGTAGCTGGTAAAAGGAGGATAACTTTAATTATCTTTTCAGATATTCAGGATAGTCTTTGATATACCAAAGCTGGATGAGTGGTAGTTTCTTCCATTTTTTTAAGTTTTATTTTATTTTTGTCTTCTGATTCATTGATTTCTGCTTTTATCTCAATTTTTATTGCAGTCCCTCAGTTTTTTAATTTTTATCTTTTTGGTCACACCTCGTTCATGTGGGACCTTTGTTCCCTGACCAGGGATTGATCACGCACCCCCTGCATTGGAAGAGCAGAGTCCTAACCACTGGACTGCCAGGGAAGTCCCAGTGATATTTTCTTAAAGATTAGTTACAGTCGGAATCTGAAACCATATCCCTGACCTTTTTGTACTCTCTTACATTAAAAAAAAATCAGTCTCTAGTACCTTGCTGGAGAAGGAAATGGCAACCCACTCCAGGATTCTTGCCTGGAGAATTCCATGGACCGAGGAGCCTGGCAGACTACAGTCCATGGAGTGGCCAAGAGTCAGACACGACTGAGCAACTAACACACACACACACTGGTACCTTGAATGGATCTTTTATCGTTACTCATGTATATTTTTGCAACATTGTGCATTAGTCCTTTGGAAAATATTGATTCACTGGCTTATGCAGCTCTTCTAAATGTTTGATTATATAATATTAAAATGTCACATCTGTTAACATCACTACAGTAAAGTTGTTATGTATTGGGATGCTGTGAAGTTCATGGTGGCAGCTACAAGTTTTCCAAAGTGCGAATTTTTGCTTGAAGCCTGGGTTTTTATTATTGATAATTGACTACTGATTGTTTTCCTTGTTGATGGGCTCACTTCATTCATTCCCCAGGAAATGTCTGCCAAATACTCCAATCTGAATAACCACAGTTTGTCTTTCAATTCTTTTTATATATATTATAAGTGGGACTGCTGGATCACAGTAGTTCCTTTTTACACTTTTTTTAGGAACCTCAATACTGTTTCAATACTCAATAGACGGGACTCCTCTGGTGGTCCAGTAGTTAGGAATCTGCCTTGCAATTCACGGGACGCAAGTTCGATCCCTTGTTGGGGAACTAAGATCCCACATGCTATGGGACAGTTAAGCCCATGCATAACAGCTAAAGAATCTGCACCTCAGTGAAGATCCTGAGTGTCCTGAGTGCTGCAACTAAGACCCGAGGCAGTCAAATAAATAAATATTAAAAAGAATGCTCAATAGAGACCGCTGCACAATTTTACAGTCCCAGCCACAGTGCCCAAGCATTTCAATTTCTCCACATCCTCAACACTTGATATTCTGGGATATTTTGCTAGTAGTCACCCAAATGGATGTTAGGTGATACTTTGTTTTGGTTTTGATTTGCATTTCTGTGACGATTAGTGATAATGAGCATCTTTTCATATGCTTTGTATATCTCCTCTGGGGGTGTCTGAATTCCTTTGCCCATTTGAAATTCAAGTTATTTGATTTTAGTTGTTGAATTGTAGGAGTTTGTCATATATCCTGAATATAACCCGTCATCAGATACATGACTTGCAAATAACTCCTTGCATTCCCTAGGTTGCCTTTTCTCTGTTTCCTTTCACGTCCTGAAGTTTGGTGTAGCCCCATTTGTTCATTTTTGCTTTTGTTGCCTATACCTTTAGTGTCGTATCCAAGAAATTACTGCCAAGTCCAATATCGTGAAGGTTTCCTCGTTTTCTTCTGGGAATTTTATAGTTTTAGGGTTTATGTTTAGATTTTAATCCATTTTGAGTTAATTTTTGCATATAGTATAAGGGTCCCATGTCATTCTTTTGCATGAGGATATCCAGTTCCCAGAACCATTTGGTCAAGAGACAGTCCTTTCCCAACTAAGTGGTCTCAGCACCCTTATCAAAAGTCATTTGATGATGTAAGCGAGGGCTTATTTCAGAAGGGCTTTTATTGTATTCCATTGGTCTATTTCTCTGTCTTTATGCTAGCACCGTGCTCTTTTGCTTACTGGGTCTTTGTAATGTTTTGAAACAGGAAGTGTGAGGCTTTCAAATTTGTTCTTCAAAATTGATTTGGTTATCAGAGGTCCCTTGAAATGCCCTATGCATTTAAGGATGAATTTTTCTATTTCTGAAAAATTTCCATCAAGGTTTTGATAGGGATTATGTTGAATAGGTAGATCACTTTGAGTAGTCTAGGCATTTTTAACAATATTAAAGTCTTCCAATCCATGAACATGAGATGTCTTTCTATTTATCTATATCTTCTTTAATTTCTTTCAGCAATGTTTTGTAGTTATCAGGGTATAAGTCTTCTATGTTGTTGGTTAGATTTATTCCTAAGTATTTTATTCTTTTTGATGTATTACAAGTGGAGTTTTCTTGATTTTCTTTTCAGATTGTTCATTGTTAATGTATAGAAATGCAAGTGATTTTTGTGACTTTTCATTTTTAAATGAATGTTTATGTTATAAAGAATTTTTAGAAATTTGAAAAAAGAGAGAAGTTTTAAAAAAGGAAGAAAAGAAACATTCATAGTTCCCCAGACAACCAGCCCCAAACAAACAAAACTTCTTTCAGTCTTTTTGTCTGTATATTTTATGAAAAATGTATTGATTTTTAAAAGGTAATAATCAAACTAATACAAAGTTTTAGACTCTTCTTCATTCACTTAATGATGTAGTACAAGTATTTTCATAGTATACATGTAGTACAAGTATTTTCATCACCACCATCATAACATTTTGAATCAACTGTGTACTGTAATTTATTTAATCATTTTGGATATTTACCTTGTTTTGAATTTTTCTCCAGAATAAATGGCCCTGAGTGAACAATTCTGTTCATTAAGATGCTTATTTTATGTTTTAATTAATATTTGGTAAGATGGATTTCCAGAGACATAATTATTGAATCAGTGAATATAAATGTTTTAGAGAATCTTAATATACGTTGCCAAACTGCAAGTACTTTCCAAATTATTGTATCCTATGCTGGCACCAGCAATGCATGGAAGATCCTGTTTGCCACAATTTCATTAGCAGTAAGGATTTTGTGCATGTATGTATTTTTAAGACACTGTATTTTTAATTTGCAGTTCTTCAGTAATTGTGAGATATTTTCCTTTTTTTATATTTGTGTCCTAAATGTATTTTCTTTATTATGAATTGACTTTTCAAGATTTTTTTATGTTTCCCTATTAGAGCATGATAATTTTTTAGTTTTATTTTTATGTGTTCTTTATAGAAAAAAAAAAAAACAGTAACCTTTTTCCCCAGTCACACTTTGGCTAAATATTTTTCTCAGTCCCTTGTTCATATTTTATTTATTCACATTTTAATATCCAGAAGTTATAATTTTTATATAATTAAACCTGACAATCTCCTTTATACATTTTTTTCACTGCTTTTATAAAAACTTGGAAATCTCCTCCTCCTGCAAATTCGTATTAACTATTCGATTCTATTTTCCTCCAGTTTTACAGATGCTCTCTAATCCATCTGGAAATGATTTTGGTATGTGGTATGTAAAGTATTTATTTAAAAAAATATATATATAGTTTTAGTAAAGTTGGTGGTAGGCTAAAAGTCCTTGAAAACAAGAAGCATGATTGATTCACTCTTTGGTTTCCTCGGCTTTCCCAGATGGTACAATCACTAAACACGGCTACAGTCAGGAGAGATGGGTACCCTCTTCCCTCTGCTGGGGACACTGCCTGCCTGTCCTGTGAGTGTCCTGACACCTCCCCAGGCTGCTGCCCTCTGTCCTTTGAGGACTTTCCACTTTGCAGGCAGGGAGAAGCGCACCCCAGCAGTGAGCCAGCAGCGCCCCCTGGCGCCTCCTTCCTTCCAGTATTCTCATTTCAACTCCACCTAAAGCCTCCATTGGCTCCAGGGGCAAATTCCTGGAAGGAGCCTCAAAACAGCTTTCTCCTTCCTTCTCTAGAGCAATCCTGATATCTTCTTCAGGGTAAATTTATTTTCCATTTGAACAGTTCCTCCCCAATTAAAGAGAAGTCATTTTTTCCTGGTTGCGGTTGTGTCCTTTTGATGGGGAGAGGCAGAGGGATTGTGGATGGGGGCCAACTATTAATAACAGCCCCAACTTCTTAGTAGTCTTTTCCATGAGGTCTTTGAGCCTCTGTATGGGCTTCCCTGGTGGCTCAGCTGGTAAAGACTCTGCCTGCAATGTGGGAGACTTGGATTTGATCCCTGGGTTGGGAACAGCTACCCACTCCAGTATTCTGGCTTGGAGAATTCCATGGACTGTATACTCCACGGGGTCACAAAGAGTATACTCCACTCAGTCACACGACTGAGTGACTTTCACTTTCAGTTTCACAAATAAAACACCAATCATGGGGGTCCCTCTACTCATCAGGTATCTGCCCTGTTGTGAGTTCCAAATAGAGATCTGACTCTGGGACCCTCTTCAGAGAATTAGGAGGAAAAAAAAAAAACTTTAAAATTAGATTTTTGTTGCCTAAGGAGAAATCTGTAAAATATGGAGAGCGGGAAGAATGCTGATAAATGTAATCTAAAAGTTGTCCTCAAATCTAATTAAAACCAATACTGGACAGTGGACCTGTTGTTGTTTGGATGCTAAGTCATGTCCGACTCTTTGTGACCCCATGGACTATAGCCTGCCAGGCTCTTCTGTCCATGGGATTATCCAGGTGCAAATGCAGCAGTGGGTTGCCATTGCCTTCTCCAGGGGATCTTCCTGACCCAGGGATGGAAGCCGCATCTCCTGCATTGACAAGCAGATTCTTTACCACTGAGCCACCAGGGAAATCCACGATAGCAGGAAATTCAGAAATAATTGTGGAAAGAAACATTCCGGGAGACAGTGAGTGATGGTCACGTGATCTACCCAGAGTAGACCAGTGTGACCCTTGTCATGACATTCACTTGAGAAATAGGGGAGAAAACAGGTTATTTTTTCTGTCTTTAAAAAAGATTCTTATTCTCCATCTTGCGTCAGAATTGGAATTTCTTAAGGACTTCACAATTACTCACTGTTTGACAAATATTTGGTCAGACGGACAGTACAGTGTGTTCTAATATGATTTACCGTTCCGAAAAGGGGCAAGGTCTACTTCCAGTTCTGAAGCCAGGGAGATTCTGTAACTCGACTCCTCTGTAAGAGGACTGGCTTCTGGCATTGGCTGCCATTATTCTGTCAAGGCTTTTTTCTTTCTCCTTTCCCTTTAAATTTCTTCTGGCTGCACTCTATTATTCCATAGACCTTTAGGTTTTCCCTTTTTGTAATCTGATGCCCTATCCAGCAGTGTTCAGGAAGCTGTCTTGCTTTAGTTCAGTCCTTCTCAGCTGCTTCTGCTTTCCTTAGCTGAATGGGTGGCTTATGTTTTTCTTTTAGTCTTTTGGGGGAGACTGTACTGTTTTATTACTCTATTATAAAGAAAGTATGGATTACTCATAGTGAGTTGATACACATGTATCAGCATAATCAAAAAATATTTAGTTCAATCACTTTGATATTGTTTGTTTCTTAAAATTCTTTTTATAGAAAAACCACATTAAAATATGTCCCTATCATGCTTACCTGGCAGGAGAGATACCATGATCAGGAAGGTGGTTTTCCCAGGGCGAGGCTCATCCATTGCACTCCTGATGTGCTGACCTCTGTGACTTTCCCGAATGTGGGAATCTCGACCACATAATTTGTGGTAGTAGGGGACTGTGTTCGTGCTATCCCCTAAAAAAATATATATATATATCCCTATTGTCCATCTTCTCCTAAGACCTAGCCACACACTCAATTTCTTTTTATTTTTGAATTTAGTTTTGATTTTCATCAGTTATACATGCACATCAAAGAGTCAAATAGTTGCACTAGAATTATTACCACCCACCCCCCCGCCAAATCCCTCTAGAATGTCACACAAAGTCTTAGAGTCTCCCAGCCACTTTTAACTTTTTGCTATCAATTTTGTTGTCTAAGTCTGCACCTCTAAATAGTGTGCTTATGTAGACTCTTCTTGATTTGTTTAGTTTCAGTTATTGTTTAGTGACTTCTGTCTTTGGAAAATTAGGATCACTCCTGTTTCTGTTCTCTATAGTCATAATTCTTTCTCTACTCTTCATCATTTTTATGTTATAGCTCTGATTAGATCAACATAGTGTATTACATCATTAGAACTCTACAAGGCTATTTTGAACTGAATCATTTCTTATGAAAATTGGCTTTTCTTGTGCTGCCCAATATTTCATGCCCCCTAAAGGCTAATAAACTTTGTTTTATTTGCTTTGTTTTCTCTGTACTCATCATTAAGTTAAATCCAGACTCTCTTCAAATTATGGAAGTATTCTTTCAGTCCATTCAAACACAGATATTCATTTACTTTATTGTCTTTGGATCTTCAGACCTGCTCCAGTCTGCTTGTGATCTTTACTCCCCATCAGCTTTGCCCTTTGTCTCTGTATTGTACTGATTTCCTGGATCCTGTGTTTTCTTTTTCTTCTTCTTTGGTTTATATACTCGCTTTTGGTGGAGTAAACCCTCAAGTAGTTCCCTGAGAAAAGGTGCACAGAAGTAAAATTGTGAGACCTTGCATGTGTGGAGAGGTCTTTAGTCAGCTTGCTCATTCAGCTGATAGTTTGGCTGGGTATAGAATTCTATGTTGGAAATGATTTTCCCTCAGAATTTTGTAAGTAGTAGCCTCCATTATCTTTCAGGATTCTTATCTTTGGTAAGTGATCTGGATTTTTAATAAAATTCCAGAGGTTTTCAGGACTTTCTCATTGTCCCTACTGTTCCAAAATCTTATGGTGATATGCCTTCTGGTAGTGTGTTTTCATTCATTGTCTGGGAAATCATCTTTTCAATCTGGAAGATTTTGGTTTCTAAATTGTTGATACTTTTGTCCTATTTTCCATGTTTTTCTCTTCCTAGAACTTCTAAAATTTGGATATTAGTCTTCCCAGACTGAGCCTCCCATTGCCTTGTCTTGCTATTTTCAATGTATTTTGCTTTTCTCCTGGTTTCTGAGAAATTCATTTATCTTTATGTATCAATTTTCCTAATGAATTTTAATTTATATTATTACCATAGCTTTAACTTCAAAGCTCTCTATACTGTTTTCTAGATTAAAAAAAAATAAACCTTGTTTTTTTCAAGTAACCAATAGTGCCTTTTATATAGGTCTCTAAGGATAAATTTTTTTTATTTTCCTTTTTCATATTAAAGGATTTTTTATAAAAGAAATAAACTGAGCTGTCTGCTCCCATTTAATGCATGCATGCTCAGTTGCTAAGTTGTGTTCAACTCTTTGCAACCCCATGAACTGTAGCCCACCAGGCTCCTCTAACTGTAGAATTTTCCAGGCAAGAATACTGGAGTGGGTTGCCATTTCCTTCTCCAGGGTATCTTCCCAACTCAAGGAGTGAACCTGCATCTCCTGCACTGGCAGGTGGATTCTTCACCACTGAGCCACCAGGGAAGCCCCAAGTATACTCTTTATCTATCGCCTTCTATCAGCATTGGGCACCATACAATTTTTGTCAGATACCTTTCTGTTTCCCTTTAAAAACCATCCCCAATGACACTATCCTAATGTTGTAGCAAGTAATGCCTCCAACAGCAATTTTCTTGGTTGACTTTTGTGAATTAGATAAAATACATTTAAACGTTTGAAATCATGAAGCTAAGAGTAGGGTATTCCCTGACATCACCACCATTCTGGGTGGTGAAGTAGAATGGTTAAGGACATGGGTTCTGGCCCAATCACTTAGCTGTGTGACCCTGGGAAAGTTTTTCATTTCTCCGTGTTTATCAGGGGGCTTCTGTGGCTGTCTTGTGTTTCCGGACCCCGTACCCAGTGACCCTCTCAGTTAACTGCTTTCCGAGCTCAGCAGTGGGTAGATCCTCCTCAACACTCTGTTCTCTTTTGCTCCCTCATAACTCTTGTAAGCTTAGCTCTGTATGATCTCAGCCCTGTTCTCAGGAGTTTCATCCTCAACTTGTGCCCTCTACTCGGCCACCTGCTCTTCAGAGCGTGTATTTTTGCAAAGTCTTTCTGGTATCTGCCATGACAAGGTCCTCCCCTGAGCCACCTGCCACGGCTCCCTGCTTTCTTTCCCGGCAAGCTCTTCCAGTCATTAGGTGTCACTGCTGACATTTGGAGTCTGTACATTTTCTGTCTCTTAGTGTTCCTGACCGTGGGGTTTACAAGGTCCCTAGCCCCTTTTCTCTATGTCACTCTATGCAGTTCCCAGGAGCAGGGAAGATGTTTGGATCTGAGCTGTGGCCATGTTCGTTTGGGGAACTGAATTCCAGAATTTATTTAAGAATGCTTTTAACAGGTATCTTTACATGGCTTGTCTGTCTGAAATAAGGTATCTCAGCATAGTTCAAATCTTGTTTTAACGCATCTGGTGTAACAAACTGATCCTCTGTAATTTCTTCAATCCATTTTATTTTAAACATGCCAACCATGAACTCCTGTTGCTACCATGCACAGAGGGAAGCTTTTGTTGGTATGGGTCTGTGGCTGGTTTGTCCCCAGCTTTGTAGACAGAGCCCAGAGCACTGGACCAATACCATGCAGTCATAGACAGCTCCCTTTTGCTTCCCTGGAGAATGGTTCTAACCCATCACCTCACACTGTGGACCCCCTACTCTCAATCTCTCTTAACAGAAGAAAGTGGAAGTCCAAAGATGTGAACCTCCCCAGTCCCTCTTCCTCCTGCTTAAAGTCTCATCTGTGGTGGCAGTTGTCCTGCCCTCTGCCCACATCCAAAAAGAGACATTCTTCCTCTCCAAGGCCACAGTCTCTTTCCTCTGGCATTCCTTTTCATTTCTTACACAAGTTCTTAAAACCTCACCGGTCATCACTGTCTCCTCTTGCTTCTTTTACAGATAAACTCACTTCTTTTATCCTAAAAGTAAACTCAACCAAACCAGCAATCGCAAAACACTTCTGTGCATCTCACCCCCTCTTAAGGTTTCTGCTTCTCCCTTCTGCCGCAACAATCCAAGCATAGCTTCTATATCAAGCTGTTGTTAAAGTGGTGTTGTTAAAGGCAAGTCAACTTTGTCCTAATGACCTCATCCAGTCACTTCATTCTTTAAAGACCAAGCACAGCTCCTACATCATAGAGACATCACTTTGCCGACAAAGGTCCATATAGTTACAGCTATGGTTTTCCCATTAGTCATGTATGGGTGTAAGAGTTGGACCATAAAGAACACTAAGCGCCAAAGAATTGATGCTTTTGAACTGTGGTGTTGGAGAAGACTCTTGAGAGTCCTTTGGATTGCAAGGAGCTCAAACCAGGCAATCCTAAAGGAAATCAACTCTGAATATTCATTAGAAGGACTTATGCTGAAGCTCCAATATGTTGGCCATCTGATGCAAAGAGCCAACTCATTGGAAAAGACCCTGATGCTGGGAAAGACTGAGGGCAAGAGGAGAAGTGGGTGGCAAAGGATGAGATGGTTGGATAGCATCACTGACCCAATGGATATGAGTTTGAGTGAACTCTGGGAGACAGTGAAGGACAGGGAAGCCTGGCGTGCTGCAGTCCATGGGATCGCAAAGTGTTGAACCCAACTTAGCTACTGAACAGCAGTAGCTCCTACCTAAAGCCCTTGCTGAAAGTGTTGTTGCTGAACAGAAGTCAACTTTGCCCTAAAAACCGGGTTCAGTCACCTCATTGTTCTAAATCCATCTACCAGCAACCATGGCCTTGATTTCTAGGATGGGAATCTGGTTCTCCTTGTCTGCTTTCCTCCATCCCAATGTTAAATTTTACTATTTCTCAAGGTTATTATTTCTTCTCACATCGTGTAATCTTTCCTTGTTGTCTCATGCAGATAACTGGGACCCAGTTCAGAAGTATTTTAGCAAAATTATACAAGTTCAAAATATCACAAGAAATCATTTAACATATTATTCCTACAAAACTAAATTTATCTCAGTTTGAGAGTTGTATGTGTGAAGGTCATTAGAAACAAGTAAGTTTTTGGAGGAGGAAGGAAAATTAATCTTTTAAAAAAAAATGTGTTCACTTATGTAGTATGGGAACAAAATTAACTGTTAGTAGTTTAAATTTAGGTGGTGGGTATGGAGCATGTTATTTGAGTATCAAAAATTTTGGCATTTTCTAATTCAGTTCTGTTTTGGAAAACCTGGTTTTACAAATAACAAATCTGAAAAAGTATAGTACCATGGAACTGTTACAGTAAGCACAGTAGCTGTGAAAGCAAAACATAACCCTGTAAGGAGATAAGGTAGGTCCTAGAACCACCAGGGGGCTTCTCTGGTGGCTCAGCGGTAAAGAATCTGGCTGCCAATGCAGGAGACCCTGATTCCATCCCTGGGTCCGGAAGATCAGGAAGATCCCCTGGAGGAGGAAATGACTACCCACTCCAGTATTCTTGCCTAGGAAATCCCATGGATAGGGGAGCCTGGTGGCCTACAGTCCATGGGGTCAGCAAAGAGTCAGACACTACTTAGGGACTCAACAACAACAACAAATACAAAGAATAGCCATTTAAATGAAAACAAGAGTTATGAGCTGCTGTCCTCTTTGTTGGGGTTGCAGACAACTATTTTTCTTTTCTTTTTTTTTTTTTTTTTTTTTTTACAATTTATTCAGGAATACCTGTTACTGCCTGGAGGAGGGCATGGCAACCCACTCCAGTATTCTTGCCTGGAGAAGCCCATGGACAGAGGAGCCTGGCCGGCTGTAGTCCATGAGGTAGCAAAAGAGTCGGACACGACTTAGCGACTAAATAACGACAAAGAGCACCACGACCACTCTGCGGTTTGTCTTAGAAAAAGCATTCGAGATAAAGGGAGTTTTTTAGGGACTTTATTTTCTAAAAATCCATCCTACCTATATGATTTTTTCCCCCGCTAAATCTTCACTTCGTTAAAAACGATCAGAAACAAAGACAGACGCTTATCTGGATCCAGTCTCGAGTCCTCCCAGCTCCTCTTTCAAAGCGTGGAGGTCCCCCAAGAGAAGTTCTGCGCTCGGCCTCTCGGGAGCAAGGGCCGCCCAGCAGCGCTGGACAATGCCCGCCAGCGTCTTCCTGGGGACCGAGTCGGTGAAGATGGGTGCCCGGAGGGCGGGCCGGAGGTGGTAGGCCACCACGGCGTAGAGCACGTGCTGCCGCTCCCCCGAGAAGGGCGCCTCCCGCGTGCTCATCTGCCAGAGGGTGATGGCGAAGGAGTAGATGTCGGCCTTGGGTGTAACAGGCTCTCCTTTGAGGAGCTCCGGGGCTCGGTGAGTGTAGGTGCCACCCAGGTGGTGAGGCGTTCGCGGGCTCCGCAGGTCATCCAGCCTCGCGGAGCAGCCGAAGTCCCCGATCTTGCAGACGTCCTGCTCACTGATGAGGATGTTGGCCGGCTTGAGGTCCAAGTGCACAATGCTTTGCGCGTGGAGGAACAGCAGGCCGCTGACCACGTCTAGGGAGTACTTTAGACACCTCTCCAAGCCCAGCTGCATGCCTGAGTCCCCGGGGCAGCCGGTGGGGCCGTAGATGACCTGGTGCAAGGTGATATTGCCCCCGAACTCCATGATGACAGTCCCCAGGCTGTCAAAACCCGGGGGCGGGTGCGTGCTGGCCGCCAGCACGCGCACGATGTTAGCATGGCGCAGCCGGGCCGCGTTGAGCTCGGCCCAGAAACTGCGCCTTGACGCCCGCGGGTTCTTGGAGCACCGGCTCACCTGCTTGACGGCCACGCGCACGCCGTGGTAGGTGGCCTCGTACACCGAGCCAAAGCCACCCGCGCCCAGCCTCCGTAGCAGACACACCTGCTCCCAGTCGATGGAACACCAGGCCAGCCGGCGCCGGAGGCGCCGGGCCCGCGGCGGGATGCGACCCAAGAGTTCGCAGGGGCTGCTGCAGGGCCGCGAGTCCCCCGACGACGGCGAGAGGTCGCCGGGCAGGTGAGGGCGCCGCGGGAGGGGCGAGGGCATCTCTCCTGCAGCGCGGACCCCGCGGGGGCGCAGGTGAGCCGGCCTGGAACAGGGGACCCCGCCGGCCTGCAGGCATCACTGGAGACTGCCCCTGCGCTCCACCCCGTTGTTTGTCTCCTCTGCCTTCATCTTCCCCAAAGGAGCCACATCTGTGCGATTCCTTAGCGAGGACTTTTATCAGCTGGGGAAACCATCTGAACGCAGGCAGCACCACAACCCCATTCAGATGAAGGCATTTCCCTTGGGCACTTACAGTGAATTCTTATAAAACAAGCCCTGGAAGAGGGTTCACCGGATAAACAGTTGGACTTGCCCCAGGAATCACCCCTCTTCTACAAGTTCTTTAATTATTATAAAGTAGGCTTCCCCCCACCCCTCCCCCTCCAAGTCTCATCCGCTGGGCGTCATCGGTCCTCAGATCACAATAGTGCAATGAAATTTTTTTCACACTTTGCAGGCTATAATGATTGTCGGTTTATTCTCCAGCTGCATTAAATCACTTCCAGCAGTTATTGGCAGAAAGAGTTGAAACATGAACAGCTGACACTTGTTGAACCGATTACAGGGAAAATTAGGTGCAACGTTCACAGAGGGATGAAAAATGGTAAGCTGAAAGTGATCGATCCAAACAGAATCGCTGATACAGGTCACAGCACAAATACTCTGAGTTCATAAGGGAAAAGAAAATTCTCTGACACCCCATTCAGCTGATAGAGCAGATTAGCAAGACTGCTTAGCAACATACGGAGTCCTTAGCAGTCCTTGGGGTCCATGGCTGTCTGGCGCACCCAGTAAGCTCACTTGCAGAAGAGATTCTAGACTTCACAGCAAATAAGTTACAGAAGTTCTGAAGCAGAGTTAGAGGAGGAAAAAGAATGAAAATGATTCAGAGCCACAACCAGAGTGTCAAATAATAACAAATAGGAGAGAATCCTAGGAGAGGAAAAATCTGAAGAAATAAAAAGAGTCACAGTCATATACTGTTCCTCCATATACTGTGGAAAATCAGATGTTGAAATTAAATCCAGGGTCTTGCTGTTCAGCCGTGAGTTATTCTGTTCTAATTTTTATTTTTAAAAAAAGACAGTTTTCATTTCATACCTTTGGGGAAAAAACCAACATTAACACCCTGTTCGTGAAAAAACACAGGAAGATGTTAGGATCTACCTTTTGAAAAGTCAAATGGTAAAGTTCTATCTTGACTTTATTTCTGCACTTAGAGCACATAGGTGATGTGTAAACACATTTTTCTGATGATGGGTCTATGCTTCTGAAGTATATTTGTTCCAAGAAGATATGTTAATAAACAGTCCATTTACATAAGCTATTGGAAGTCTTCTGAATCCTAGAATTAGATTTCTATTCTATATTACCCCTGTGACTTACCATGTGATATCATGTGTAATATTTGACCTGTTTGAGCCTCAGTCTTTTTATTTAAGAAATCAGGATAATCATTAAAATAAACTTCTAAATTTTGGAACAAAATTTGGGGAGCCCTATCTGGAGTAATGGAGCTTCCCTGGTGGCTGAGACAATAAAGAATCTACCTACAATGCCAGAGACCTGGATTTGATCCCTGGGTAGGGAAGATCCCCTGCAGAAGGGAATGGCAACCCACTCCAGTATTCTTGCCTGGAGAAATGGACAGAGGAGCCTGGTGGGCTACAGTCTATGGGGTCACAAAGAGTCAGAAAAGACTGAGCAACTAACACTATCTGGAGTAATAACAACAAAAATCTAAAAAATGTAAACTATTAAATATTATAGTAAAAATGCAGATATGTCAAACCTGAAATATAAAGAGGATAACAGTGAATAGAGTAAGAAAGTACAATTATATTCTATAATAAGTATATATTGCAGAATCTATTTCATTGCTGTCACATAGTAGGAATTACACTCTAGGGCTCTGAAACTGTTATATGATATCAGAAATGCTGTGGAGATTGGCCAAATGAGAGCCGTAGAGTGCCTTAACTTGAGCATTACACATAATGCAAAATGATGTGACTTTCTATAATGTAATCTTTATTATTTTAAAGATAATAAATAGCATAAGCTACTTATTCTTCACAATTTGACTGTATTACTTACATAAAATATAAGGTAATAATAAAAATATGGTACTCTACCCATTCACAAACTCTAAGTTCATTAGATCCATCATCTGCCAATCTGCCCAAGAGTATTTAACTGGATATTCAGTCCCTCAGGCCAGATGGCCTGGATTTCTTGCCCCTAAGTTTCCTCATCTGCAAAGTGAAGAACATATGCCTATCTCAGGATCATATAGCTATCTCTTATGTGAAGATTAAGAGAGTTCCAATTACTTAGATCAGGGCCTGATAATTATTATTTATGAAACTCATAAAATGTATTATGGGATTATACCAATAAGATCTATTACACAGTATTGGTCTGGGGGGTTTTGTGTTTGTTTTTTAAAAAATGATACCACAGTGTGGATTTTATTTGATTGGTTTTTTTTTTTTTAGTATTTATTTACTCGGGTGCTCATGATCTTTTGTTGTGGCACACAGACTCTCTACTTGCCCCACGTGGGCTTAGTTGCCCCACAGCATGTGGGATCTTAGTTCCCAAACTAGGGATCAAACCCATGCCCCCACCAATCCTCCAGTCTGGAGGAGGACCCCAATTATTAGAAGGTCTTTAGGGCTTGTTGAGATGGGGAAGCTGGGGTACAGTCTCAATGGGCCATGTTTAGGCAGGAAATGGAGAAAGAACCTTCTGGAGGGCTTCCTCTCAATATTTCCCTCCCTGTGTTTACTGAGGTTTGGGCCACTTTCTCAGTAGCTTATATCAGAGCTTTCTCTCCCTTTTCCTAGCATCAGGATCTTTTCCAATGAGTCGGCTCTTCACATCAGGTGGCCAAAGTATTGGATCTTCAGCTTCAGTATTAGTCCTTCCAATGAATATTCAGGGTTGATTTCCCTTGGGATTGACTGGTTTGATCTCCTTGCAGTCCAAAGGACTCTCAAGAGTCTTCTCCAGCACCACAATTCGAAAATATCAATGGATATGTGGATTTTTTTCAGTATGTACGTTCTACAATACTATACAAGTCACGGTTGAATCTGAGGATGTGAAACCTCAGTTATGGAGGGACAACTGTAAAGTTATATGTGGATTTTGAACTGCTTGGGGGTCAGTGTCCCTGACCCCATGTGGTCCAAGGGTTAAATGTCTATGTTGCCTTATTCACAGAAACATTTGATTTCGGGCTTTTGTATGTCTCAGATCACTATTGTATAATTTTTAAAAATTATTTATGTGTCTTTTTTTATTTTTGGCTGCAGTGGGTCTTAGTTGCTATGAGTGGGCTTTCTCTAGTTGCTGTGCATGGGCTCATTGTGGTGGCTTCTCTTGCTTCAGTGCACAGGCTCCAGGGCAGACAGGCTTCAGTAGTTGCAGCACCAGGCTAGTGGAATAGTTGCTCCACAGTGGAACCGTCCCAAACCAGGGATTGAACCCATGTCCCCTGCATTGGCAGGTGGGTTCTAACTACTGTACCACCAGGGGAGTACAGTATTATATTATATAAACTGTGTCAGGGGACCAATCGACTGGAGGCTGATTTGGGATTTATATGTCCCAATTAATATCACCACGTTCCAAAGACCATTAATTTACAGATTACCAGAAAAGAATAGCACAGTCTTTTCCACTATTGAGTGTAATCCCATATGACCTCGCTCTCGCCTGCAGGCGATAATGTCCAATTATATGACCAGATGTTATTAATAACTGGCCTTGGTATTGGTCCCCACATTCAGCCCAACCCAAGGAAGGAGGTGGCCACACAGTAATTTGCCCCAGATGACCCCATAGGAGATAGCAGGCATCCTGTACCTTGTGTCATTTTCCACAATGGTGTTGAGCTGGCACATTAGCAAGCTTGTTCATCCAGATGAAGTGGAATCGTGGCTCCAACTTTGAACAACACAGCTAAAGTCAGAAGAAGCAGGGTCCAGGAAGCATGGTAGAAGATATGAAATTACTATAAACCTTCATTTTGAATGGCTTCAGGTTTGAGGTAGTCCTCTGTTCAATTCTATGTTTCCAGTACTTTTAACTTATACTTTCCTATTATTTGGTTTGTTTCTTGCATAATTAACCTACACTCTGTTTTCCATGTATGTTCAACCCCATGGTGGTGCTAGTGGTAAAGAATCCTCCTGCCAATGCAGGAGATGGGGATTCAGTCCCTGAGTTGGGGACTATCCCCTGGAGAAGGAAATGGCAACCCACTCCAGTATTCTTGCCTGGGAAATCCCATGGACAGAGGAGCCTGGTGGGCTCCAGTCCATGGGGTCGCAAAAGAGTTGGACACACCTGAGCACAGATGAGCACGTCAATATATTATCAATGTGATGGCTCATTATAATACTTGGATCTACTGTAGGACATAAGCTTAAATTCCATGGCACCATGTTATGACATAAACTAGGGAGTGAATACATCAGATTATCATTGCTTTCAGTGGTGCTCAGGGAGAGAAGTTGCATTAGCTGGATTCATAAAAGCTTATAAAAATTAGGGGGATTTAGGGTAATCTTTCAATACAGAAACAAAATGAGGCATAGCATTGACACAGCAGGGACAGCCTCATTCAATTTACTATAATCCATGGTTAACCACTGTATTAGTTAGGCTTCTTAGGTTCCCCCAAAGTAGTGGAAACCAACTTAAGCAAGGAGAAGTTTATTGGAGAGATTTTGCAGGATCACAGACTTGGGAACCTGAAGAAATACACTCAGAAGTGGGCAAGACCTGAGCAGGCATGCATGTTAAGTTACTTCAGTTATGTCCAACTCTTTGCGACCCCATGGACTGCAGCCCACCAGGCTCTTCTGTCCAGGGAATTTCCCAGGCAAGAATACTGGAGTGGAATGCCATTTCTTCCTCCAGGGGATCTCCCTGAGCCAGTGATCAAACCCATGTCACTTATGTCTCTTGCATTGGCAGGTGGATTCTTTACCACTAGTGCTACCTGAGAACTGAGATGTTTCTACAAAACCAGAAAACAGGAACCACTGAACCAATCCAGACAGAAAAGTATGGCCAGGACTGAGTGTCCCACAGTCATTATTTTTGTCTCAGGATGGAGTGACCCGCAGGTCTATTTCGTCCACTGTTCTCCCTTCCTGGTGGCACAGCATGGGGAAAGGCAGTATGTGAAGCTTTGGTTCCCCTTGTGGAAAGTGGGCACCTGGATATACTATCTCAACCAGACCACGAAACATTGTAGGGAGAAGTAATTTCTGAAAAGAAAACCAAGGCGTTGTTAGGAAGCGCTAGATATTATGCAGCCAGAGAGAGACTGTTGTCCTCTACACTCACCAGGGGACTGGCCTCTGACAAAGCCAGGGCAGTAAGGGGGACTTGGAATATAAACTTCCCTAGTGCGTCTACATCCTGAGTCCAGCTGTGATGATGTCCTGTCCCCTGCACCCTCATGATGTTTCATTATCGTTTGGGCTGTGGGCTTGTGCTTGTCATGTGTGTTCAGTCATGTCCAACTCTTTGTGGCTCCATGAACTGTCGCCCGCCAGGGTCTTCTGTCTATGGGATTTCCCAGGCAAGAATACTGGAGTGGGTTGCCATTGCCTCCTCCAGGGGATCTTCCTGACCCAGAGATCAAACCCACATCTCCTGTATTTTCAGGTGGATTCTTTACTACTGAGCCACCAAGGAAGACTTTGGGTTGTGGAAGAGGATTCTGAAGACACTGCTCTGGATGTCCCGAAAACAGCCCTTCCCAATTGTGCTCTGCACTCATTCAGATGTTTCCACGGTACTTTCCTTCTTCTTCAGGACTGTGATGACTCAATTCTTGTGGCCCTCTTGGGAAGGGGAAAACCATCACAGGGTAATCACTGGCATGTCTGAGCCACTTGGGGTGTTAGCACAGTTTAATTATTTTGGACACTAACTTCTCCATAAGTTCCAGTGGTTAAGGGGATATTTTTACTGATTACGTTCTCCAGGTCTATCTAATCATCATATTTTCCTTCTCTTGGCCGTAATGATTGGTTCAATAAGCCTCAGTTTAGGGAATTTTCTAGTTCAGTGAAGAAGCAGCACCTTTAGGAGACTGCTTACCTGAGAGAGAAGTTAGTGCAGAATAAAGCAGAGCAAAGATCTGGTAAAAGAGAGATGGGGAGCTGTTAACAATGTGTGGGGACTTCCCTGCTGGTCCAGTGGCTAAGACTCCAAGTTTTCACTGTAGGGGGCCTGGTTCAATCCCTGGTCAGGGAACTAAATCCCACATGCTCCAACTAAAGATTCCATCCAAGTGTAGCCAAATAAATAAAATAAACTTTTTTTTTTTTTAAAGACCCCAGTGTTTGGACTCTTAGGACTAATTCTGCATGAAGTAAGAAATTCTCATGAACTTTGACTTCCCTGCTGGCTCAGACAACAAAGAATCTGCCCACAAAGAAGGAGACCCAGGTTCAATCCCTGGGTCAGAAATATCCCCTGGAGAAGGAAATGGCAACCCACTCCAGTATTCTTGCCTGGGAAATCCCATGGACAGAGGAGCCTGGTGGGCTACAGTCCACAGGGTTGCAAAGGATTCGGACATGACTGAGCATGCATGCCTGCATTCATGGTGGCTGCTGATGACTCAGTGGAGGTAGTGGGGAAAACAGAGGAAATTTGAAACTCGGCGGTTACAGAGGGTGTTCTTAAGAGCCCAGCATTCATTTTGTAAGAAGCATCCCAGCATCTCTCATGATGGAGATTGGAAGTGTTGGGTCTCAGTGGCTTAAGTGCTGGATTATATATTTAGATTGGAATTTCCTGAAGGGATCATGCACACCACTGAGGAGCTGATGCCATAATTGCTCACCCAGCGGAAGAGACATCCCAACAGTGCTGGCACCCAGTGGAACAATTCTCAACTCTTGAAGACTGGTGACCTGGTAATGGGGCCAGTGGACAGTGCTAGAGGTCTGGCTGTCCAGCCTCTTCCTGTTCTGGAAGCAAATACCCATGGGGCCTTAGAGGCTGAGCAGGAGTCCAGAGTCAGGACTCTGACTTCAGAAAACCTCTGGTTCTGAGGAATGGAAGGAGACTGTAAAGGAAACGCTTTTATTTATTTATTGACTGCACTGGGTCTTCCTTGCTGCACGTGGGCTTTCTCTAGCTGTGGTGAGCAGGTGCTATACTCTAGTTGCAGTGTGTGAGCTTCTCACTGTGGTGGCTTCTCTTGTTGCTGAGCACAGGCTCTAGGGCTTGCAGTCTTCAGGAGCTGCAGCATGTGGGCTCAGTAGCTGTGGCTCCCAGCCTCTAGAGCACAGGCTCAGTAATTGTAGCATGAGCTTAGTTTCTTCACAGCATGTGGGATCTTCCCAGAGCCTGAATTTGGCAATAAGGAATTCATGATCTGAGCCACAGTCAGCTCCCAGTCTTGTTTTCACTGACTGTATAGAGCTTCTCCATCTTTGGCTGCAAAGAATATAATCAATCTGATTTCGGTGTTGACCATCTGGTGATGTCCATGTGTAGAGTCGTCTGTTGTGTTGTTGGAAGAGTGTGTTTGCTATGACCAGTGCATTCTCTTGGCAAAAGTCTGTTAGCCTTTGCCCTGCTTCATTCTGTACTCCACGGCCAAATTTGCCTGTTATTCCAGGTATCTCTTGATTTCCTACTTTTGCATTCCAATCCCCTATGATGAAAAGGACATCTTTTTTTGGTTTTAGTTCTAGAAGGTCTTGTAGGTCTTCATAGAAGCGTTCAACTTCAGCTTCTTCAGTATTATAGTTGGGGCATAGACTTAGAATACTGTAATATTGAATGATTTGCCTTGGAAACAAACAGAGATCATTCTGTTTTTGAGACTGCACCCAAGTACTGCATTTCAGACTCTTTTGTTGACTATGAGTGTTACTCCATTTCTTCTAAGGGATTTTTGCCCACAGTAGTAGATATGATAGTCATCTGAATTAAAATCGCCCATCCAAGTCCATTTTATTTCACTGATTCCTAAAATGTTGATGTTCACTCTTGCCATCTCCTGTTTGACCACTTACAATTTACCTTGATTCATGGACCTAACATTCCAGGTTCCTATGCAATATTGTTCTTTACAGCATTGAACTTTACTTTCGTCACCAGTCATATCCACATTCTTTCTGGAGTTATTTCTCCACTCTTCTCCAGTAGCATATTGGGCACCTACCAAGGAATGATGCTAAAGCTGAAACTCCAGTACTTTGGCCACCTCATGTGAAGACTTGACTCATTGGAAAAGACCCTGATGCTGGGAGGGATTACGGGCAGGAGGAGAAGGGGACGACAGAGGATGAGATGGCTGGATGGCATCACCGACTCGATGGACATGAGTCTGAGTGAACTCCGGGAGTTGGTGATGGACAAGGAGGCCTGGTGTGCTGCGATTCATGGGGTCACAAAGAGTCGGACACGACGGAGCAACTGACTGACTGACTGACTGACTGACCAACCTGGGGAGTTGGTCATCTTTCAGTGTCCTATCTTTTTGCCTTTTCATACTGTTCATGGGGTTCTCAAGGCAAGAATACTGAAGTGGTTTGCCATTCCCTTCTCCAGTGGACCATGTTTTGTTGAACTCTCCACCATGACCTGTCCATCTTGGACAGGGTGGCCCTATATGGCATGACTCATAGTTTCTTTGAGTTAAACAAGGCTGTGGTCTATGTGATCAGTTTGATTAGTTTTCTGTGATTGTGGTTTTCATTCTGTCTGCCATCTGACAGATAAGGATAAGAGGCTTATGGAAGCTTCCTGATGGGAGAGACTGACTGTGGGGGAAACTGGGTCTTGTTCTCATCTGACTAGTTCAATATAAATACTCTTTTCAATAGCCCTTTATCCCTGGATCCGAAAACAATGCAGTCAACTTCAAAATTTGGTCTTTTAAGTTATAATTTTGAAAAAAAAACACATTTTTAAAAACACTAAGTGAATGCAAATGAACCTTTAAATATCAATATATAAATCCATTTATCGAGTCTCCAGCACACACAGAGAGGTACTCGGTGGTCAAAAGTTCCTCTATGATCAATGCAAAGAAATACAGGAAAACAATAGAATGGGAAAGACTGGAGATCTCTTCAAGAAAATTAGAGATACCAAGGGGAAAATTCATGCAAAGATGGTACAATAAAGGACAAATGGTATGGACCTAACAGAAGCATAAGATATTAAGAAGAGGTGGCAAGAATACACAGAAAATCTATACAGAAAAGATCTTCATGACCCAGATAGCCGCGATGGTGTGATCACTCACCTAGAGCCAGACATCCTGGAATGTGAAGTCAAATGGGCCTTACGAAGCATCACTACAAACAAAGCTAGTTGAGGTGATGGAATTCCAGCTGACCTATTTCAAATACTAATAGATGATGCTGTGATAGTGCTGCACTCAATATGCCAGCAAATTTGGAAAACTCAGTAGTGGCCACAGTACTGGAAAAGGTCAGTTTTCATTCCAATCCCAAAGAAGGGCAATGCCAAAGAATGTTCAAACTACTGCATAATTGCACTCATTTCACACTCTAGCAAAGTAATGCTCAAGATTCTCCAAGCCAGGCTTCAACAGTACATGAACTTCCAGATGTTCAAGCTGGATTTAGAAAAGGCAGAGGAACCAGAGATCAAATTGCCAACATCCGTTGGATCATGGAAAAAGCAAGAGAGTTCCAGAAAAACAGCTACTTCTGCTTTACTGACTATGCCAAATTCTTTGACTGTGTGGATCACAACAAACTGTGGAAAATTCTGAAAGAGATATGAATACTAGACCACCTTACCTGCCTCCTGACAAATCTGTATGCAGATCAAGAAGCAAGAGTTAGAACTGGACATAGAACAACAGACTGGTTCCAAATTGGGAAAGGAGTATGTCAAGGCTGTATATTGTCACCCTGCTTATTTAACTTATATGCAGAGGACATCATGAGAAATGCTGGGCTGGATGAAGCACAAACTGGAATCAAGATTGCTGGGAGAAATATCAGTAACCTCAGATACACAGAAGACTCCACCCTTATGGCAGAAAGTGAAGAAGAACTAAGGAGCCTCTTGATGAAAGTGAAAGAGGATAGTGAAAAACCTGGCTTAAAAATCAACATTCAGAAAACTAAGATCATGGCATCTGGTCCCATCACTTCATGGCAAATAGATGGGGAAACAATGGAAACAGTGACAGACTTTATTTTCTTGGGCTCCCAAATCACTGCAGATGGTGACTGCAGCCAATAAATTAAAAGATGCTTGTTTCTTGGAAGAAAAGCTATGACCAATCTAGACAGCATATTAAAAAGCAGAGACATTACTTTGCCAACAAAGACATTAATTTGCCTTCTAGTCAAAACTACGGCTTTTCCAGTAGTCATGTATGGATGTGAGAGTTGGACCATAAAGAAAATTGAGTGCCAAAGAATTGATACTTTTGAACTGTGGTGTTGGAGAAGACTCTTGAGAGTCCCTTGGACTGCAAGGAGATCCAACCAGTCAATACTAAAGGAAATCAGTCCTGAATATTCATTGGAAAGACTGATGCTGAAGCTGAAGCTCCAGTACTTTGGCCACCTGATGCAAAGAGCTGACTCATTGGAAAAGACTCTGATGCTGGGAAAGATTGAAGGCAGGAGGCGAAGGGGATGACAGAGCATGCAATGGTTGAATGGCATCACTGACTTGATGGACATGAGTATGAGCAAGCTCCAGTAGTTGTTGATGGACAGGGAAGCCTGGTGTGCTGCAGTTATGGAGTCACAAACAGTCAGACAGAACTGAGCAACTGAACTGACTTAGGGAAGATGATTAAGTCTAGGACTCATGAGATCTCATTAGAGAGTGATCAGTTGATGCTAGGAAGTGTTAAACTTAGAGACTATCCATCCCCCTTGGCCTGCATAGTGGTGATGAGGAAGGATCAGAAAGTGACAAGTGAATAGGAGCCTAGTTAGTTAGTTAGTTCAGTCGCTCAGTCGTGTCCAACTCTTTGCGACCCTATGAACCACAGCATGCCAGGCCTCCATGTCCATCACCAACTCCCAGAGTCCACCCAAACCCATGTCCATTGAATTGGTGATGACATCCAACCATCTTATCCTCTGTCGTCCCCTTCTCCTCCTGCCCTCAATCTTTCCCAGAATCAGGGTCTTTTCAAATGAGTCAGCTCTTTGCATCAGGTGGCCAAAGTATTGGAGCTTCAGCTTCAGCATCAGTCCTTCCAATGAATATTCAGGACTGATTTCCCTTAGGATGGAGTAGTTGGATCTCCTTGCAGTCCAAGGGACTCTCAAGAGTCTTCTCCAACACCACAGTTCAAAAGCATCTATTCTTCGGCACTCAGCCTTCTTCACAGTCCAACTCTCACATCCATACATGACCACAGGAAAAACCATAGCCTTGACTAGACAGACCTTTGTTGGCAAAGTAATGTCTCTGCTTTTGCATATGCTGTCTAGGTTGGTCATAACTTTCCTTCCAAGGAGTACAATAGGTGAATCCATTGTACCTCGTTGTTAGTCCTCAGTATTAGACTTGATGACTAGGTAGTAACTAACACGTAAGGCTGAGGAGGGCAACGCCAGGATGCCTTCGGTGTCCTCTGTGGTTTGGAAACATTTTTTTTAAGAAAAAAAGTTTATTTCTCATTTAGGGAAAGTCCAGGAGGCTCTCAAAGGTAGCTTTCCTCCTTCCAGGATGTTTCAATACTATGGCATTTAAAAAATTGAAGTATAGTTGATGTTTAATATTATAATCATTTCAAGCATACAGCAGTGTGATACAGTATTTTTATTGCACATACTCCATTAAAAGTTATTAAGGGACAATGACTATAATTCCCTGTGCTGTACCGTGTATCCTTGTTTCTTATCTATCTTATATATAATAGTTTATATGTCTTAATCCTATGCCCTTAATGTGCCGCTCTCTGCTTCCCTCCCCCCTTTGGTAACCACTGGTTTGTGTTCTGTATCTGTGAGTCTGTTTCTATTTTGCATATATGTTTGTTTTCTTTTTTAGCTTCCATAAATAAGTGATATCATAGAGTATTTGTCTTTCTCTGTCTGCCATATCCCTAAGCATAATATTCTCTAGGTCCATCCATGTTGTTACCAATGCAGAATTTCACTGTTCCTTTTTTAATGCTAAGTAATATATAATATATATATATTATATGGCTAATACTAGATACATACATATATATAGTTTATATTAATAGTAATACTCAATATGTACATGTTTATATTAGTATACATTACTAGTAATACTAATATAAATATGTATGTATGTAGTATAAACTATATATATATATCTAATATTACTCATACTTGATGTGTGTGTATGTATATATATATATATATATATATATAGTTTTAAATTTTGAATGAAGTCCCAAGGTATTTCTGGGGTATCTGCCAACATTTAGAAGTTAATGGAAAAGTAATTGGGGCTATCCATTATCTAGAGCTGCTGTTTTAGCACAAGAAGCACAAAGATTGAGGAGCTAGGTTCCTGAGGGTGGGTGCAGCAGGTATGAGGCTGTCCCTGGACAAACGCCGATTCTGTCACACACCAAGTGATGCATGAGGTGTGAGTGCTACTCTACTGACTAACCCTGAAAAAACGCCACCACCATCAACTGGTCCTTAGTCCTATTAATTACAGGAAATTAATAGGACTTAATAGCAATTATAAGCGGTTTAAAAAGGATTATTCCCCAACTTTTAAACCACTCAGAACTTCACTGAGCCAATGCAGGAAGGAGGTGACATTGCACACACAGCGGTGCACACCTCACCTCTGCTCTTGGACCTGCGGCCGGGGGGACAGTGGGGGGAGAATGTACAGGACATTCAGGGCCCTGTTCTGTTGCAAATCCTGAATTTAGCTTTCCTGACACTGTAAGTCCTTATCACCCCCACGGCCATCGCTTTGAGGGGTCTTAAGATGAGGAAGGAGAAGGAAGAGAAATGGAGTTCACCCAGTTAGAACTGGGCGAAAGAACTCCTGTCCTTTCCAGAGAGAGGAATAACGCGTGACAAAATAACTGGGAATCTCCGTAAAGGTTATATGGATCTTCACTGTACTTGGAAACTTTCTGTAGGTCTGTAATTTTTCAAAATAAAAGCTAAGAGAAATAAATTTAGATCTACCAAAAAACAAAAGAATTCCTGTCCTTTGGAGGATTGTGACCTCCCTGTTCCCAGATGTGTGAGGTCACGTATCAGTGTGGAATGGTTTCTATCACAGGTCACAGAATAGCTAATTAAGATCGGTTTAAGTGATGAAGGGTTATTCCATGTAACATGAAATATAGAAGGAAATGGTCGGAGCTGTCACAGGACTTAAGGTTGAGTTGGTGTGCCAGCTTCAGCATCACAGCTACATCCCAGGCAAGATGCTGGAAGAGCCAGCCATGTCTGTGCACTTCACTAGGGACGGAGGAGTTTTCCTAGAAGGAGCTCAGCCATTATCCTTGCACTCTTCTCAATGTGCCCCAACAGCAGTGCCTGACTACTGTTACATGCAAGGAGACATCCGCCCCTCAAAAAAAAAAAAAAAAAAAAAACAACCCCCTCCCTCCTGCCACCATGGATCCATAGTTGTTGTTTTTTTTGCCTCTACTCCAGGAATAGAGCCTTTATTTTTTTCATAAAAAACCAACTCTTTTGCAAAGAAAAACAGTTTAGTGAGAAGAGTGACACTGTTTAACATTTTTGCAAGTACTTTTAACTATAGGTTGGGGCTTAATGGAAAACAACCAGCTCCTCACACCTGTTTGAGTCTGTTGTGATATGTTGTTGTAGATGAAATATCTGAAGGAAACTAGTGTCGCAGAGATAGGCACAGCTGCATTTTTTTTATTAGTGTTTTCAAATAATTGTGGCTATTCTACTTTGAAACTATAACCAAACTTGGCAAGTGGTAGTTTCTTAAATGTTAGTTGCCATGTAGAATTTGAAACTGTAACAATGTACTTTTTGTACTCCATAACATTAAAATCCAATGGTCTCTCTTGAACACTGAATGGGTCTTTTACAGAGGTATGAATTTGTAACATTGGTCATTTGAAGAAAAAATAATTCCCTGAGTTAAGCAAACCTTCCAGATGTTGACACATTTCATTACACAATACCAAAAAATTACATTCGTTGATATTACCACTCATCTCATCAGAAAGTAATGAGAAGTCACCACATCAAGGTGTGGATAAAAGTTTCCAAGATTTCACTTTTCTCTGGAAAGCAAGATTTTTATCAGAAGCAACAAACGCTGTCAGTGGTTTCTTTCTGGACGTGACAGGCTTGATTCATTCAGCTTTTGAGACCAATGTCTGCCCAACACGCAGGATCCCTCATAGGACAGACACAGTGCACGTTGTCACGCTCTCAGGCTCCTCTTGCCTAGGGCAGATCCTCAGACTGTCCTTATTTTTGATGACCTGGACAGTTCTGAGGAGTCCGGGTTAAGTATTTTATAAAGTGTCTTCCATTCGGGGTTTGTCTGATGTTTTTCTCCTACTTACCCGGGGACGATGGTTTTCTGGAAGGAAGACAGCAAGAGTTGACTGCTGTTCTCATCACATCATGTGGCGGGTGTGTAACATCAACACAGCTTACCCTCATTCATGCTGTACTTGCTCACCTGGTTAAGGCTGTGTTTGTCAGGTTTCTGTACTATAAAATCTCTATTTTTACCCCCTTTCCATACTGTCCTCATTAGAAAAGGGTCCTTATGTGCAGTCCTAACTTAAGGGGTAGGGAATTATGTGGTTGTATGGATACACAGATTATTTGGATTTTTCTGCCCAGGAGATATGTCTATTTCTCCTCCATTTATTTATATCAATATGTAGTCATGCATATTATACTTCGGGTTGTACTTTATCTTCTTGCTAAAATTATATCCAGCTTTGGCCATGGAAATTCATTCAATTGGCTGCTGTTTCCCTTTGACATACCTCAATGTTATGGGGCTTTTATTTCCATTTTAAACACTTCTGTACTTTCTGACACAAAAAGATGTTCTAGGCTCCTTTTATATATTTCCCGTTCCAGTCCTAGAATCGGCCATTTAGCCAGTGCAAAATTTTTTTTAATCTTTTTAACTTTAAAATATTCAAAAAATAAATGTACAGTGGAGTGAATTATTATAAGGAACACACCCTTCCAGTGTTGCACTGGCGCTGGCTCACACAGCCCCTAAGAGCTGTTTGTGTAATCTCTTCCGAGCTCCACAATGACATCATGTTGGTAGCCTGAAATTGGCCACTGTAGTAGTATTTACATGATGGAGATCAGGAACCTCTACAAGTCAGGGCTTTCTTTCCCCCTTGGAGAGTCAGCTGTTACACACCAGCCTACTGCTTCTTGTAACTGCCACCCAAGGGAAGAAAGAAAACTACAAGCTAATAAATAAAACCTTTCCAGCCACCTCGGTAACCCCTCCATATTTTCTACCCCAGTCCTCTCTCTCCAGAAGTCACTGCTACCCTGACTTGACAGTAATCACTTCCTTGTGTGTGTTTTAGTGTTTTTTATCACCCATGTGTCCATCCCTGGACACTATGGTTAATATCATACATTATTTATGCTGGTGTATATTTTAAGCCTTTATTCTACAGGCTGACTTTCCATCCCTTCTTTGTCTTTACAATTTATCTGTTGACACATGTGGACCATTTTGTTTGTAGACGTTCCCCCATCTGGATTTTTACTGATTGTATACTTACAGGAATCCTAAAGGAAATCAATCCTGAATATTCATTGGAAGGACTGATGCTAAAGCTGAAGCTCCAATACTTTGACCACCTGATGCAAAGAGCTGACTCATTGGAAAAGACCCTGATGCTGGGAAAGATTGAGAGCAGGAGGAGAAGAGGGCAACAGAGGATGAGATGGTTGGATGGCATACTGACTCAATGGACATGAGTTTAAGCAAATTCCAGGAGACAGTGAAGGACAGGGAAGGCTGGTGTGCATGAGTCCATGGGGTTGCAAAGAGTCGGACACGACTGAGCAACTGAACAACAACAAATACTTACGGGTGTATTTCAGCATGTTTCCTTGTTCTCCATTATTTACCATATCAAATTGACATTGACAGAATATTCCACCTAACACATTCTCTTCAATTGTCCATGAAACGTTATCAAGACAACCTGCATAAATTTCGACCCCATGAAGTGTAGCCCACCAGGCTCCTCTGTTCATGAAATTCTCCAGGCAAGAATACTGGAGTGAGTAGCGATTCCCCTTTCCAGGGGATCTTCCCAACTCATGGATCGAAACTGGGTTTCCTATGTTGTAGGCAGATTCTTTACCATCTAAGCCACCAGGGAAGCCCCTCCATTAAAAAAACAAAAAACAAAAAACCAGCAAATGTAAAAGAATTGAAACCAAACAGACTGTGTTCTCTGATCACAATGGGATTAAACTAGAAATGAATAACAGAAAGATAACAGGAAAAATCTCCAAATACTTGGAAGCTAAATTACACTTTTCAAAATATTCCATGTGTCAAATAGGAAATCTCAAAGGAAATTAAAAACAACAACATAGAACTGATATGCAAATAGCATATGAAAATTTGTGAGACACAGCTAGCGCAGTGCTAAGAAGGCAAATTTTAACCCCAAACTGTCATGTTAGGAAAAAAGAAAAGTTTCAGATCAATAGTCTATACCCTCACCTCAAGAACTTAGAAAAAGAAGGGCAAATAAATTCAAAAGAAGCTTAAGGAAGGAAATAATAGAGATAAAAAACAATGTGATTGTAAGCAAGGGAGAGTATCAATGGAACAAAATCTAGGTCTTTTAAAAGATCAACAACATTGACAAACCTCTAGCAACATTGTCATTTATCAAGAGAAAAGACAAGTTCACAATATTGAGACTGAAATCAGGAGTGTTACTACAGACTGCAAACATAAAAAAATATTACAAACAACTCTATTAATATATGTATAAATTTGGAAAACTAGATGAAATAGATCAATTCCTCAAAAAATATAAATGACCATAATTCACTCAATAAAAAGTACATAATTTGAATTGCTCTTTAAGTATTAAGAAAATTGAATTTAAATTTAAAACCTCTCCCCAAAGAAATCTTGAGGCCCAGATAGTTTCACTGGAGAATTCTCCCAAAGACTTAAAGAAAAATTAGCACACACACACACACACACAAAACACAGATTCTACAAAGTCTATTCCAGAAAATAGAAGAGGAGAGAACACCTTCCAACTCATTTTATGAAGTTAGTATTACTTTGATATGAAAACCAAAGACACTACAAGAAAAGCAAACTATAAGACCAATATTCCTCACAAGAGTTAATGGAAAAAAATCCTTCACAAAATATTAATAAATAGAATTCAGCTACATATCAAAAAACTGTACATTAAGACCAAAGTGATGTTGATTCAAGGCATGCAGATATAGTTCAGTATTTGAAAATCTAACAATGTAATCCACCATACTGAATAGGAAGTCACATCAGCATATCTAAGGACATTTAAGTTCTTTGTTGTTGTTTTAGTCCCCAAGTCCTGTCCAACTCTTCACGACCCCATGGACTGTAACCCACCAGGCTCCTCTGTCCAAGGGAATTCCCAGGCAAGAATACTGGAGTGGGTTGCCATTTCCTCCTCAGGGGATCTTCCCCACGCAGGGATTGAACCTGCGTCTCCTGCACTGGCAGGCGGATTCTTTACCACTGAGCATCCTGGGAAGCCATAGAAGTCCTTACATGAGGGATAACTCTGCCTGCTGCCTGCTTCTGTAATACAGTTTAACTGCAGCACAACAGTGCTGATTGGTTTACACTTTGTCTATGACTGCGTTTGAGTGGCAGTAGCCGCAATGAGTAGTTATGACAGCAATCAGTTGACCCACAAAACCTAAATTATTTCCTCTCTGACCTTTTTCAGAAAGTGTGTTGACAGAGCTCTAAAGCAATGTTCTATGTGCTTCTTTAAAACTGGGTCACTTCCCTGCCTTCATTCCAGCTGGTGGGAGGGGATAGGAAATGTGATGTCGGTCCCCTGCAGCATGTAACACTGTCACTTATGTTTTATTGGTGACAATGTAGTTCCACGGCCAGTTGAGCTGCAAGGGGGTCTTTGGGGTGCAATATAATTGGCCCCACTTCACTTTCCCTTTCCACTTTCATGCACTGGAGAAGGAAGTGGCAACCCACTCCAGTGTTCTTGCCTGGAGAATCCCAGGGACGGAGAAGCCTGGTGGGCTGCCGTCTATGGGGTCGCCCAGAGTCGGACACGACTGAAGCGATGCAGCAGCAGCAGCAGCAGACATGCCATGAGCCCAGCTACTGTTCTTTCACAGTGGTAAAGGAGTGGATTTGGAGGCTAGCTACCAGTCTCCCCATAGCTAAAGAGAGCATTCTTTTATCTTCTGTCTTTCTCTTTCAATAATGAAGAATTTTCAAGTCCTAATATTTTCCCAGTATAACTTAAACATTGACTTTGGAGGTTTATTATGACACATTTTTCTTTTCATGGCCTTTTTTTCCATGTAATTTCAGTTTGGAATTTATTTGTTCATCCAAGGAATATTTAGGATGATGTTTCTTAGTTTCCCAGTAGTTACCTATTTTTTAAAGTCATAGCCTTAAAAAAATAATATATATAAATATTTATATAAATAATATAAATTTATATAATATATACTTTATTATATTTATTATATATTATTATAATTTATATATTATATATATAATAATATATATATATTATATTTTTGGCTATGCCAGGTTGGTCTTAGTTTCAGGATCTTAGTTGTGGCCCATTGGATCTAGTTCCCTGACCAGGGATCGAACCCATGCCTCTTGCAGTAGAAGCACAGTCTTAACCACTGGACCACCAGGGAAGTCTCTGGAATTGGTGCTTCTGTAATATATATGTATGTATTTTATTTGCTTACTTATTTGGCTGCACTAGGTTTTAGTTTCGGCATTCAAAGTCTTTAGTTGTGGCATGTAAGCTCTTAGTTGCAGCATGTGGGATCTACTTCCCTGACCAAGGATTGAACCCAGGTCCCCTGCACTGGGAGAGCGGAGTCTTAGCCACTGGACCGCCAGGGAAGTTCCTGAAGTCATATAAGAATATGACTAATTGATTTCTAATTTTATTAATAGGACGTGGCCTTAACACTTACCCTTTTGAAAATGTGTTTACCTTATTTATGATCACACACATAAAAGATTTTGTAATACCTGGACATAAATATGAGTGTTGATATATTCCTTCAAATGACAAAATTTTATTTACTACATGCATCAAGTTTGATTGTATTATTTAATTTTATGTCCTTTCTTATTTTTTTCCATCTCGATCTGAAAGGATTACCAATCTCTCTCATTTCCAGGTAGCCCAGTGGTAAAGAATCTGCCCGCCAATGCAGGAGACACAGGAGACACAGGTTCAATTTCTGGGTCAGGAAGATCGCCTGGAGTAGGAAATGGCAATTCACTCTAGTATTCTTGCCTGGAGAATCCCATGGACATAGGAGCCTGGTGGGCTACAGTCCATGGGGTCACAAAAAGTCAGACACAACTGAACACAAATTGACTCTGTGTGTAGAATAAGCAAACAAAAAGGCTCTCCTTCAGTGGTTTTTTACTCACTGGCCTAACTGCTGAGGGTAAATGCAAACTAAAATTTGAATAAGATCTAAGGAGATTTCCAAATGATAATTTCTGTTATGAGAACTTATCATAGTACTTGGTGAAATAACATCTTAAGAACCCTACCTACTTATCTCTAGATAGTCACTCAACTTCCAGAAAGTTTAAACAGAGCTAACAATTCCACAGAGCTTTTGAAGTACAGTTATAAGAATTGGAATCATCAAAGGTTCTTCCCTAATTTTGGTCCATTGTAGTGAACGTGTTTAGAGTGGTTTATTTCTGAAGAAAGGGTACACTATTACAGAAGTTGCTTATTTCAATGTAGGAGGGCAGAACAAAATGTGAGGTTTAAGTATGATCACACAGTCTTCAGTGTATCAAATAAGCCTTTCTATAGAACAAAGATAACCCGAGCATTACGACTGTCATATAAAATTTTTTCTAGGGTCAACTTTTAAAAGAGTACTTCTGTTAAGCTAGGGACTTAAAGGAATTAAAAAAAAACAGACACAGCCCTCAGAAGATCTAATAAAATTTCATAGGGAAAATAAGATACTTTTCAGTGGGTGAAAGCTGAAAAGGTATTGTGAATGGAAGAGTGATCATCAAGAAACAGCTAGAGGGAGGGCTTCCCTAGTGGCCCAGTGGTTAAGACTCTGTGCTTTCAGTGCAGGGGACGTGGGTTGGATCTCTGGTCGAGGAACTAAGATCCCATATGCTTCATGGTGCTGTCAAAAAAAAAAAAAAAGAAGAAGAAGAAAGGGCTCAGTTCAGTTGAGATGCTCAGTCATGTCCCACTTTTTGTGACTCCATGGACTGCAACACACCAGGCTTCCCTGTCCATCACCAACTCTCAGAGCTTGCTCAAACTCATGTCCATTGAGTCAGTGATGCCATCCAACCATATCATCCTCTGTCATCTCGTTCTCCTCCTTCCTTCAATCTTTCCGAGCATTAGAGTCTTTTCTAAGGAGTCAGTTCTCCGCAGCAGGTGGCCAAAGTATTGGAGCTTCAGCCTTAGCATCAGTCCTTCCAATGAATATTTCGGACTGATTTCCTTTAGGATGGACTGGTTGGATCTCCTTGCAGTCCAAAGGACTCTCAAGAGTCTTCTTCAACACCACGGTTCAAAAGCATCAGTTCTTTGGTGCTCAGTTTTCTTTATGGTCCAACTCTCACATCCATACATGACTACTGGAAAAACCATAGCTTTGACTTTGTTGGCAAAGTAATGTCTCTGTTTTTCAATATACTGTCTAGGTTTGTCATAGTTTTCTTGTCACAGCCAAGTCCTTTTCTTCCAAGGAGCAGGCATCTTTTAATTGCATGGCTGCAGTCCCCATCTGCAGAGGATGGTGAGATTTTGACATGTGGAATTCACAGGCATGCTCATGCTCAGTCGTGTCCCACTCTTTGTGACCCCATGGATTGTAGCCTGCCAGGCTCCTCTGTCTCTGACATTCCCTGGGCAAGAATACTGGAGTGAGTTGCCATTTCCTCCTCCAGGGGATCTTCCTGACCCAGGGAAGGAACCTGGATCTCCCGCATTGCAGGCAGATTCTTTACCAACTGCGCCACCTGGGAAGCCCTGGAATTCAGAGGCAGGAGCAGGGAAAGCAGGCATGCAAGGGAGGGATAAGCACAAGAATGGTGAGTGACTTCACATGAAAATGACAGAAAAAGTAAGAGGAGGAAACAGGAGGACCGCTGTCAAGAGTGGGAAAGAATTTCAGGGTCCCTTAAAGCACTGACTGGTAATAACCTGAAGCTCTTTTAGTAAATGTTGAGGTTAGGAATAACTACAGAAATAGCGTATGAAAGGATTCAGGACAGAAAATACAAAAGCAGGTGCACTTCACTCCTGTGAAAGTTAATGTAACTTAGGAAACTGGGAATAGTTGAACCGGTCTGTCTGCATTTTGTAAACAAAATGGTCTTGAAGATGTTTCTAAGGGTGTGTATTTATTACAGCCACTGATCACCACTATGTAATTCTGGGGTGGGAGAAGCTGACATAGCTTAAAATCTGAAATAGGGCAGTTTAGGCTGTTAACCTACTTACATAACGCACATTCCTAGGACATGAAAATCTGGTTACAGGAGTGATCTTAGAAATGTCACCAGGTGTGTGTAGATACAAATAGCAGATCAATTATGTTTTTAGAAACAGCATGAACAACACATTGAAAGGGGCTCCAAGAAAAAGATGAGAGTTCACTAATTACAGACTAAACCAAAAGTTAAACCTTTGCAAAAATGCTGCCGCCTTCAAACAGGAAACTTCTGCAACTTATGTGAGGCACCATTACATTTCCAACTCTCATCTCTCCCAGAATCTCAAGACCTTGACTGAGGTATTACTAGAAATGGACTGAGGTATTACTAGAAATGGACCATGTTTTCAAAAGGATTCAATTTATGAACATTTCCATGTGTGCATTAGGATAAACATTGGTTTACATGTCAAGTATGTCTCTACAGGGTAAAGCAAGATTAGCCTGCTGACATGCTTTTTAAAAGAAAACTGGTTCATTAGGAGAAAACCATTTTCATCTGCAATAACTGCAGTTATTAATAATGCAGTCCTACTGTAGAGCACAGGGAGCTATACTCAGTACCCTGTGATAAGCCATAATGGAAAAGAATATGAAGAATGTATATGTATGTGTGTGTATCTGAGTCATTTTGCTACACAGCAGAAATGAGCACATTGTCAAATCAACTGTACTTCAATAAATAAAGTTTTAAAAAATCACGGCAGTCAAAATACTAGTATGCAAAAGGAGAGCCCAAGGACTCCTTTATAGGTACAATCTCCATTAGGCACTGTGCTGTTTATCTCTTTTCTAAAGCAGTCAGAACTTGGGAACTTTTTTTAACCAGTTTTTTTTTTCTTTCTTAGTGTAATTGCCTTACAATGTTGTGTTAGTTTCTGCTGTACAGCAAAGGGCATCAGCTGTAAGTATACATCTGTCCCCTCCCTCTTGGACCTCCTTCCATCCCACCCAGCCCCATCCCCCCCCACTCCTTCTAGCTCCATGTGGTATATAGTGGCTTCCCACTCACTGTTTTACACGTGTATATATGTCAATCCAATCTCTCAGTTCATCCCACCCTCCCCTTCCCGCTGTGTCCATGTCTGTTCTTTATGTCTGCGTCTCTGTTCCCACCTTGCAAATAGGTTCATCTGTACCATTTTTCTAGATTCCGCCTATATGCATTAATATACAATACTTTTCTCTGAGAACCTGGGAATTTGCATTCTTTGCTATTACAGTGTATCAGACAGAAAGATGTTGCCACTTCTTAGAACCAGAACCTCTGAAGAACAGCAGCTGAACTAGTGTTTTCCAGAGAAACTGAAGCCACAGAATACTGCATACAATAGATTTACTATAAGAAATAGACTCACACGACTGTGGAGGCTGACAAGTCTGAAATCTGCAGGGCAAGCCAGCAGGTTGGAGACTCAGGGAGGCTGGGGACCCGTGGAGAGCTGATGCTGCAGGTTGAATCTGAAGCCATCTGAAGGCAGACCTCCCTTTTCCTGGGAGAATGGGTTTTTTCTCTTATGGCCTCCAACTGATGAGATGAGGCCCACCCACATTATGGAGGGCAGTCTGTTTTATTTAAAGTCAGCTGACTATAAATGTTAATCACGTCTAACAAAGAACCTCCACAGCAACAGCTAGACCAGTGCTTGACTAGACCAGGCATCCAGTCTGGGCCAAGCCAAGCCGAGTGGACACAGAAAATTAACCATCACGCTAGTCAGGAGTCAAACATCTTCAGTAGACAGATTTATTATTGACCTCTGTGTTGAATAGAAAGCAGGTGAAGTTGCGACATTCTGGGCTTGGTTGTTTTTAGTTTTAGTCTGAAACCGCCAATATTTGATCATTTTTGATCTACAAAAAAGGGTAACTGGGTACAACTCAATACAGCATTTACACCTTCCCACTGTTGTAATGATGGTGTCATCTTCATTCCAACGGTTCATCAGGAAACCAGCCTCTTTCTGTAAAGCTGACTCCTTGGGAACAGCCCAGGACTTTGCAATGAAAAGGTACCTTCTGCTTAAGAAATGCTCATTTAAGGAAAAGTGGCAGCAAAAACTCAGGCTGTCTTTAGTCAGACTGAAGTTTTCCTCCCCTTAATGATAAATCATCAGTACTAACTTTTCATCTAACAAAAACCTGCATGAAGAAGTCTTTTAGTCCCATTGGATCTATGGTGCAATGCTTATGCTTAATGCTTTGCTTAAACTGCACTTCTAATTGCTTTTCCATAAGGGAGAATACACCTTAAGTGAATTAACCCCAAACATCCTTTTTCAGAGTATTCTGACTATAAAAAGCAATAGCATTTTCCCTTCTATAAATAGTCCTTAAAATATTTCATATGCGTGAATTTAAATAAAAATGTATGTAGTGTTAATGCTAAGAATCAACAAAGAAATGCTTTTAGATTTGCTGGAATTAGGTATGTGAAAAGAGGAACTGCCAAATGGGGAGTCACTGTGCATTTTCTTTACCTTTCTGAAGGTAGAGAACCTTAGGACAGGAAAGTCAAAGGTTAAGAAGCAATTTTTCCTATCATAATGAAAGAGGTGCTATGAGAAATCCAAAAAAATTTTTTTTCCTGCCACTGGTTCCTGGCCAGATTATTAACTGGATTTTCAGAATTAATCTCTTTCTTTCAAAGATGCATCACTGTTTAACTGATGAATTTGAAACGAAATGACATCTGTGAGCTCATTACTCTGGTCCAGGTAAATGGTCAAGGGAGGATTTTCAGCCAAGTTTTAGACAAATAGCCCAAAGAGAATGTCTAAAAAGATAATTTACAGGACTGATGGACAGTAAGTGCCAAAGAAATACTTAATGCCCATTTTATCTCATATGAATAAAAACATGATTGCTCTATACATTCTAACAGCCTTTGGGAGATTCTTTGTTTGAATTTTCACCTGGATTAAAGTTTTGATGCACAACATTTTGACTTTTTTATTTACAATTTCTATCCTTCCTTTCAAGGTACAAAAGTTAAGACAAAACAAAAGAAACCCTAGAACTTTACATTTCAACAACCAAGTATTGTCCTAGAGGCAGCTATTAGAATCTTATATTTATCAAATGAGAAAATATTTCAAATTCAAAGGGAAAAAAATGTTATACCAAATAGAAATTTATCATCTGTTATAATTTCAGGAAGATCTACATTATCTAAAGCCATTCTATAATTTTTATTCATATATTTTTGTGGAGTTCACATATCTTTTTCTTACAGCAAACATAACACTGTAGGCCATGAGAAGCTGCAGTACTATTGTTTAATTAGCAGCAAATGAATATTTTATAACTGGGTAACTGGACAATAAATAGCCTGCTTCTTTGGATGTGGATGTTTAAAATGTAGTCTTGCTGCAGCTTCATAATGTGATTGCTATTTTACAGAGCTTATACACACACAGAAAATATGATCTTTGTCTATATTTTATACAAACACAACAGTAGTTTGTGAATACATTTTAAGTACATGATATACAGGATAAGCCACTTGATTTCCCGGTATCACAGAAGAGCGAATTTTAAATGCAATAAAAATATACAAAATGCAGCCTGGAATGCAGTTTCTCTTTTCTATTTTGACTCAAAACTTTATCATCAGAACATTTTTAGAGTACTAGTCCAAACACTTTTTCGTCAGCTAAAAATACAATTTCAGCAGTCCAGCTTATGTTCAGGCATGATGCAATCCATTTCCGAATGGATGCCCAGTTTTTGTTAAATTCAAAGGGCTGTTAGTAACGTACAGCATGTTCTTCACTCCACACCATATTATAAAGCCCATGTTTCTTTCCGAGTCACGGTCACCTTTGTGGACAAAGCTGGGTTTGTTCTGGTATAACATTTGCACGTCCAAGGTTTCCTTTTGCAAGTGCACATGAATACATTGTGGTGGGTGGTGTAAAAGTCTTGTTAAAGACAAATGAAGTCACAGTATAAAAATATATTGTACACCTTTACACCTAATGTAGTCCTTTTTTTTCCTATGGATAAAAAAAAAATACGACTGAACGAGACAGAGAAGTCTGTAGCACCATGAAGAGTTGTATCCCAAGTTACATTAGCAGCATGATCCGACAGAATATTGAAGGAGTGTTTCTGAGAAGATACACATTCATTCTGGGTCATCTGTACCACTGAAGCTTATACAATGAAGTGTTTTACACATTAGCAATAGTTCTGTCCTTTCTAAGCTAGGTAACTTATCAAAAGACACTGCCTTCCAACCTCAGAGGTTGACAATATTGCAGAAGGGCCGGGGGGTGATAGGAACGTGCCTTGCCCGTTGTGGGTCGTATCATTTGGATGTGTAAGAAAGGATCCATTTGGATGAATCAGAAGGGAGCTCTGCATGGGTTCTCAGCACAGAGCTACACAACACAGCCTAACGTGGATCTATGGGATCACCACAGACCATCTGTGTGATTGATGTGGCTGCTGACACAGCGTGAGAAAAATAAGACAAGGGCTCAACGTAGGCACTCACTTCTCAGAGGTAACAGTCTGCCATTGCTAATGAAGAATACATGACGTCTAAAAGATCTCCTCCAATGTCGCCTGGATCTCAGTAGGCTGGAAGCAACTTGGGTGAATATTTTTTTTTGTATTTTAACTTACATAC
The DNA here is from genome assembly GCF_055505025.1 of Bos grunniens. Lineage (NCBI taxonomy): Eukaryota > Metazoa > Chordata > Mammalia > Artiodactyla > Bovidae > Bos > Bos grunniens. The sequence continues at coordinate 59,063,643 of NC_141178.1, read as the reverse complement.
TGGGAAGACAGTGTGTTTTGAGACACGTAAACCTTGTAAAAAAAATAAACCATTGTAAAACCTTATGAAAAGACACACTGATTCTGTGCAATATAGCAAATTGATAAGAAAACACTGTAAAACTGTACCTGTTTAAAATACCGTCTACCATTCTTGAACACAAAGCATTATACATCAAAGGCCTATATATCTATCCTCTAATGGCACTTGAAACAAATTATAATAAGTCTTAAAATAAAAGGCATAACCTATAAGAAAGTTTTTCTGTAAAGGTTTAGATTCGTTTTGAAAGTGCTATATCTTGTAATATGTGTAGTATAGAGGTTGACCAAGCTCTATTTTTTAAAAAAATATTGGCCTATATATGTGTATTGCTTACTAGATGAATAATCCTGAAAATATGTACTCTTTAACATTCATTATTAGCTTAATAAAGCAGTCAGCTCTGGCTCATGTTTTCAGTCAGTATATGGTTTTTAAAAACCGCTACTGTCCAAATCAACACAATATATCACTATGTTGCACAAGTGACTAAGAAGAATGAAACACAAGCAACACATCGGCAAAAATACATAGTTTGGAAGAAACACCTACATGAAATTAAGCTGCACAAGGAGTAGCACGTATCAGTCAGGACATGAACAACGGAACTCGGTAACAGGGGTTTAAGATGCACGTTGTAGCAGTGACCAGTAGCTATCAAGGTGATGTTCGGGTCCATCCGCGGAGAATATTGCTTATAGTGTCAGTATCCTTCCGTGCTCGTGCTTCGGTATCTGGTGACCTTAATTTGTACAAACACATGGAAGGTCAAACCGAATGAGGTTCAATATCTTGTCTGAGGTCCAAATTCTAAACTGAAATATTTTTACTTAGTAACAATCCCTTTATGGAAAAAAAAAAAAACAAACCCCAAGCAAAGGCACTACTAGAAATTTTGAGGATGATTATTCTGGCCACTGGAGAATGAAAACAGAATTGGCAATCATTATTTTTAATCACATCCAGTTGACATCAAAAGTGTCAATTTTCTTTTTAAGGAAAAAAAAAAAAAGAGCCAGTTCGGTGTTACAGCCTTGTCAGACCATTGTGCAATTAAAATAAAATGAGTCTACCTCATGTTTAATAGAGATTCTCTCAAAGGGGGTTTAGTGACCACTATAGTCAGTTTAAAAAATGAATGAGCAGAATTCCCTCTTACTTCGAAGTGTGATTTCAAGTCTGTGGGAAAGCAACAGGCAAAGGGGTGTGTACACGTGAAAATAGAGTCCACAATTTCAGCCCTGGTGCCCTGGAAGGTATGCTGGGCGAGAATTAGGCTAAAAATATATATATATACACCTACATGGCGCCATTCCCCATTTCCAAAATGCTTTATTTAATAAATCCTGGTACTCCCTTTTTACTTTTTTATTAGCAGTGAAATACAGCCCACGAAAAGGCCAACATCTCAGTTCGTTCATCTGACTTCTCTTTAAGCAAATTTTAGACAAAAATAAAGTAGTGCTTCCATACTTGTGATTTGTGATTTCTATTTAAAAACAGGTTTTCTATTTATTTGTGCTCTGTCACCAAGATTTTTTTCTTTTTGCTTTTCCTCTCGACGGTGATTAAAGCAATATTGAACACTAATCATTCAACTAATGATTTAAGTAAGCAATCTGTTTCATAGAAACTAAAGCGGGCAGCAACACAGCAGAGCTAAAAGCCTACTTTGAGAGCAAACAGTCTCCTAGGCAAACGCTCAGGAGCAGTTTGAAAAATTTTTAAATGTATTTCCTTATTAACATATATAATTTTAATGCCTTTGGAACACACTTTTTTAATAAAATGTAACTTTTAATAATAAAATTTAAATACATACGTATAAAAACTACTGCTCCTGGGATTTAAAAAAACAAAAACAAATAGGAGCATGATAAAAATACTGGAGCCAAAGCTCCGTACGAGAGCAACTCTGATTCTATGAAGTGCGATACACGTGTGTGTACATATATATAATATATAGTGAAACCCCATTTACATTATTACAATTTACATCTCTCCACAAATTATACTACTCCCAAATAGTTTAAATAATGTATTATATTCAGTAATCTGCACTCATCTTTAGAACTTCTTGGTAAACATGGAAATCCGCAGTGATAGCTGGCCCTGTCAAAGGGAAGAGAACCTTCCACACAGGGCTCATGAGTGCTCAGAAATATTTTTTTTTTTTAAAGAGATATATACTCTTCTATAAACCCTCCCTCCTCAAACCCACCCCGACAGACAGGGTCCCCAAATAAGGTGTTAACAAGTGCTTAATAAGATATGTTTCTTAGGCTGACGCCCCAACCGATTATTAGAAAAATAGAATAATAGTTTGACCTTTGAGAAAATGTGCTGGTTGTCTGAAGTGAGGAAAGCCTGTAATAACTACTGTATTCACTGAACACCACGCTCTTGTTATTTTTCACATCACCTAAGACAGTGCTTGTTTTACTATGCTCTTCTCCCTCCGTCTGCAAATTCAGCTTCTTTGTGACGTTCCTCCCACTTTCCCAGGGACTTGTAGAAGTGGGGTTTACTGTATATACTTTTAGTCACTTAAATTTTGTGATCTTTCCTCAAATAGTTTTTGAATGCATTTAACTTTAAAGTCTCTGTCCAAAAACAGCAGGGAAAAATGAATTAACACTGAATGGAAAAAAAAAAAAACACTGAATGAGAAAGATACCACAGTGCGGGGGGTGGTGGTGGTTGGCGAGCCGGGTTGTTCTGTTTTCTGCTTTTGGTGCTCAGGGAGAGAAAACTGAATCAAAGGGAGCAAGAGTGATGTAAGTGATATGCTGTGACTTGACCCCTCATTTCCACCCTGGCAACAGGGGACGTGGTCCCCAGACAAGTCCCTAGCAGAGTGGCAGGCCTCGCACTGGTCTCTCTACCTGGGGTCTCTCACCCTAGAAGATGGGACAGCCCCACCCCTGGGATAAGCACACCTGTGTTCCCCAACAGCTGTGGACTCTGGACCAATTGTGCAGTGAGAAGCCAAGGGAAGTGGCTGGCTGTCCTCGACCTACCCTCTGGCCATGAAAGATGGAGAAGATGAAAGAGATGCACCTAAAGACTGACGCTGAATACTCTTGACGCCATAAACTATTAGCATGAATGCAAGAAAGACAGCAACAAGGATAAAACGTGGCAAACATCCTGTGTACTAATTTAAGGCCAACTCTTAAGTAACATGGACTGCCGTGTCACCTTCCTAGGGGGTGTGTTTGCTACAAATACTGGTGCGCTTTGTGTCTAGACTTGTTTTTCTTATATGTGCATAAAAAAGACAGCAAACATTTGAGCCAGACAATAGCAAGTCTTCAAAATATACTGACCTGAAATTATGGTTATATCTAAGAAACATATGCTATGTCCCCAGACTGGATTCTAAATTCATTTGAAGCATTTCCTTATTAATCCATTTAGAGGCTAGTAAAATTTTTTTAAACTCTCAGGTCGTTCATGTACGTTTTAGAAAACTTACATTCTGTAGCAAAAATTTTTAAGGAGCCAAATGTCAAAAGGTAGAGCCATTGATCTCGGACAAAAATGCAAAGTTTAAGATCTAACAGTAAGTCAGAACATGGGATTTGTAAGACTTGACTGCTAATAATGGCTTTCCTATGTGAGAAATCGTCTTAAAATATGACAGTTGGCAGTGAATCAGGACAAAATACCCAGGTAAACATAGCTGAACACAAATGGTTCTGTAGCTCATTTAAAAAGCTAGTTTCTATTTTATACTGGCTTAATGAAAATTGGTACTATACAGAAGCAGAAACTGTGATACTGTCTTAAAGTAGGCACTACAACCAGAACGGTCAGCTAAGGCAGGGCTGCACGTACGTTTCGGCCATCGATGCGCACGGTGGGACTCTACTGGAAAGCCTGGTGGAAACGGGGCAGGGTTGTGCTCGTGCTCAGACTACTGGTGAAGGCTGCGGACAGCGAGTGCAGAGAGCCCAGCCCTATGGTGCTGGCAGGATCCGGCAGGTCCTGGCTCTGCGGGGGGAGCTGAGACACCGAAGAGTGTGCCTCCTCCTGGGAGTAGCTCATCCCCAGGCTCCCCACCGAGATCGGGTTATAGGGAGGGCCGTTTAATGGTATGAAATTGAACAGCTGAGAGAAATCCAATGCTGGTGTGTTCAGGGGGTCACTGATGGAGATGGAGCTTTTGGACAGGGAGAGGTCCCCCGTGCTGTCCTCCAGGGACCCGAGCTGCGGCTCCAACCCCAGTTTGGACGAGGATGCTGGAGAGTCCTGGGAGGAGGAGGGCACGCCGCCCTGCAGCTCCATCAGGTAGCTCTCAATCTCCCCCTTCAAGGGCTGTTCTTTTTCGGGAATAGAGATGGCATATGAGGTAGAACTGAACGGGTACTTGAAGGAAAGGTGGTGGGAGGGGTGGACAGCATCCATGTCGATGGGGCACGTCATGCCCAAAGGCAGGGTGGTGATCATCTGGTGGGCAGAGCCCGAGCTCTGCACAGACTGGAACGGAGTGTTGTAGAGGTTCAGCTGCAGCGTGCTGGGGAACGGCTTGGACAGCAGCTCGCTGGAGGGCAGCGACATCACCGGGAGGAGCTCGTCCTTGATGGGCACCGACACGTTGCAGGTGAAGGGATCCAGGAAGTCCACGGGCTCCGTCTTGACCTTCAGGAGCTCCTGGTTGTGGCTCTTCTTCATGTGCCGCGTCAGGTGGTCCTTGCGCCCAAACCTCTGAGCGCAGTACTGGCAGAGGAAGTCCTTCCTTCCCGTGTGCACCACCATGTGTCGGCGGACGTCCTTGCGCGTGTAGAAGCGGCGGTCGCAGTGCTCACATGGGTGCTTCTTCTCCTTCACGCCGCCTGCCGACTTGCCCGCGTGCGACTTCAGGTGCTCTAGCAGCACGCCGGTGCTCTCGAACGTCTGCAGGCACACTTTGCAGGTGAGGTCGCCGCTCGTGGCCGCGTGCAGGGCCAGGTGCCGCTTGAAGCCCAGCTTGGTGTTGTAGCTCTTGCCGCACTCTTCGCACTTGAACGTCTCTTTGTTGGGGTCGTGCGTGTGCAGGTGGTTCTTCAGGTGGTCCTTCCGGTGAAACATTTTCTCGCAATAGTTACACTTGTGGGTTTTCTCGGGAGAGTGCGTAGCCATGTGCCTTGAACACAGACATATTCTGTCAGCATCATGGTAAGAACGGCCTGGCCTCCCTGTTCAAACGGAAGCTAAGCTGCTAGGCTAACACAGACCTGTCCTACTCACCGACACTCTCTAACTCACTACACATCTGCTACAAAGGGTACACACCTAAACACCGCAGACCTGGAACCATCTAAGTCGCCACTTTAGTTCTCTCTGGTTTTTAGTGACTGCAAATGCAACTGAGCAAGACAGAATATACTCACGTTAACGTCCATACCCTTCTCTTGCAATTTCTTTGTACAAACGGACATTCTACGCTCGTTTAAGCATTGCATTAAAAAAGATCCAAAAGCACTAACACATAAAAGTCTGTGACTTAGAATGCTAAAACGTCTAATCTACTTAAACATTTCTCTCTGCAAGTCAGCGGAAAGAGGTGGATACAAATATATACGTTAACAATGGCTTCAAATAGCCAACATAATAGAAAATAGAATCTGAAAGACAAATAGAGTTTAATACCTTTGTAATTTGTACTTAGAAACAAAGGCTTTCGTGCAGTCTTGTTGTATGCACTTGTAGGGCCTCTCTCCTGTGTGAGAGTAGGAGTGCACCTTTAATTTCTCAACACTGTTAAAGGCCTTGTCACACAGTTGGCAAGGAAAGTTTTTTCTTGGTTTGGTTTCACCACGCTTACGTTTCCCTGAAGGGACTTTCTGGGTATCTCTTACTTCTGACAAATCACCAGGAATGACAGTGGCCATCGCAGCCTAAAGCAGGCCTTCTTGTTGGACACTTGGGAACTGCCCAACTCCACTAAATGATTTAGCTTTAGGTGGCTTCTCAAGTTTCATGTGGTCGTAAAAGAAAGCAAAAAGGGACTGGAAAAAAAAATAAGAAACAACTAGTTTGTAACTAGATTTAATTTTTAAAAGTTTTACTTGCTATGTGACGCTTTTGAATTAAAAAAGAAAGAAGAAACCATAAAATGGATTCAGCTGGTCTAATGTAATATCTTTAGGCTTCTTTTATATTTGTCAAAATACATATTAAGGCATTGCTCAGAATGAACAGTTCACAGATCCCCTGAGATCCCACCTGACAAACGTCGTACTCAGGGAGAGCAGCAGGGAACCCTTGGGAATCATCAAGACGTGACACTGAAAGTAGCATCATTAAAGCTTCACTTTTTACAAGGACCCAGAGAACATAAATCTCGCTGAGAACATAAAAATGTTTCCACATATGTTTTAATGTCTAAAAATCCTCTTAATTTGTGCGAGGCAGCTCTAGCCACAATTTGTGTTGTAGAAGAATATAGATAATCAGCCAAAAACTCTTTTAGGCACCTTGTGAACCATTCAGTCCAGGGAAGGAGTTCTTAAGACAAGAGACACCAGAGGCCTGAAAGAGTTGAACTCATTGCCCAAGGTGAAAATCAATTCTTTACATCAGTGTCATCACACGAAGAGGGGTTTCTGACTCAAGAGTAGAAATGACTTGTCTTCAGGACAAATATGCATTCTTGAGGTGGTGAAACGTTTTGGTGTTATGTTAGGTGAGGGTCACGGCTCCCTGTCTCTTGGGTGGAAGCAATGATTTGGCTGAAGTAATTTTCCCCACTGTCTTTCACGTCATAGAAGAAGATGCTGTTCATGGGGCACCCAGGGAGAGCGGATGACCAGATATAGGGGGCTAGTCTCTGACACACCTGTGACCTGTGAGAGTGGTAAGCACAATACTTGTGCAGGGGTACATCAGTGTGGAGGAGTCAGTTTGAAAAAGGTGGGTCAGAGTTTCAAATCATTATCAGTGCTTTGAGAAAGAAAGAATGAAATGTATATTGTGTATGGCAAAGAGCATGTCTACTTAAAAACTTACATTGATTGAAAACTTTGAAAACTTGTGGACAAGAGATAGTAAATATTATCAACTGTATTTCTCAGAGGAAGAAACCAGCTCCTCAAAGATCCATTTGATATTAAAAAGGTAAACGATTCCTCAAGTTCATGAATGCTAGTTTTTAGCAGGGTACTATATTTCTAAGAGACACAGAACTGATAATACCAGCAACCTCTTTCAAAAAGATCTGACTTTAAATTGAAAATTGGCAGGTGGCTAAATGTTACCAACTACTGATCAATTGGATTTCTCACCCTATTATATATTCAAAAAGCAATGAAAACCAGTTTCTATCACTTGTGTTTTGGCATCAGACTGACGCTTGCCCTCACGAAAAGTGGATGGATTTAACCTATATTTTTGTAAAATTAAGTGTACATTGCAATTGACCCTGTTGTATTTTTAATGTAAAGACTGTCCCTAAACAGGCAAAATACAGCAATCATTTGCTCGTGTGACTAAAGAGTAAAGCATGGACGTTGAGTTAATCGGTGTCTGAGTCACACAGCCTTTCTTCTTCAGTAGGTAGACACATCAAGGCTTTCTTTCACGCCTAAGTTTCCTCTGCAGTTTAAAAGTGACATTAACACTTTTTTTCACACAACAGCAGCGTACAAATTCAAGTCCTCACATACTGTGGAATTATGTGAGAAATAAATATCAAAAGATATTGGAAAATAACCCACGTATTTTCAAGTACAATGTGACTGTTACCCAGAAAGACCTTAGACTTGGTCATCAAAAGCCTCAAGAAGGTAAAAAGACTGAAAAAACACAGAGGGTTACTGCAGAGAAGAGAGCATTTGTACCCAGCTATTATGTGAAAACTGGATAAATCTTAATTACATTGAATTAGTGCACAGTACTTTTTGGGTAGACTATATCCTTCTACTTTTCTATGTATTAATTCTATTAATTTTTAAGAGTTTGCTATTTTGAGAAACTTCAACTAAAAATTATCTTATCTACTTAAAAATTATAATATGTATTAGAACTACATGTAACTCTGTTCTGTATTTTCCAAGTCTCCTGCATATGTGTTATCATACTTTTCATAATTTAAAAAATAAAAAAAATTTTTTTAAGTGACATTAACACAATTAATGCAACTGACATCACTATTGCGAACACAATGTGTTCCCTCTGGTTTTAGATTTTTCTGAATCTCAACGGCTTGTTCTTTCCCTGTTATATTTTCATTCAAGACACAGCTTCTCTGCCTCTCTCAGAAATATCTAAACAGCTATTCTGCTGTAACCAGTAAAGACAATGTAAGTTGGTATAAAGCATTCTGCCAAAGCAGGAAAAAAGAGTAATGTTGACTTTCTAACATGATGCTTTTGTGCATCTATTTAGAATGGTGTGGGAAACAAGCTGTTAAATTTTGCAACTGTTAAGTCAACATGGAATACAAAGTATCTAAACCCCCATGTATAAGTAATATCTGAAAATATTTCATAGACTGGTCATATTTTGCCATTATCATGTTAGAAGAACCCAACTATAATTGGGCCGAGAATTCCAGTTGAGAAAAACAGTTTTTAAATTATTGAAAAGAATGTACTAAAACTGCATCATGATGCAGCAAACAATTGATCCTATGAAAATTGGTGACACTCAATATGGAGTAACACAAGAATTCTGTTATCTTTGGATGTACAGACTGAGCAATGAAGAATTGCATATTTCAAATATTACACTTTTCTAAGACCAGCTGAAATTTTTTCATGGCTAACAATATCATTTAACTCAATATACTGCAAAATTTAAATTACTTACAGTGCATTTAAAAACTATAGGATAAAGTTGTGACTCAACATTGTATAAAAACCCAAATTTATAATATGCATATCAACCAAATACTTCAAAGATACATGCATAGAACTGTAGTGATTTTTGTTCAATGCATACCTGATGATGGATGGACGAAGCCTCAGACCTTGATCTTAGCCAGTCCCATTGACTCTTCGTGGAAGAGAGCGGAATCCAGTCCTTCCCATTTTGGCCAACCTATGAAACAAAAAATAAGCATGGACTACACTCTAAACGGAACCAGTCCGTAAGTGATGGAAAACACGGGATCAGAGAATGGCGATTTCATGACACATGCTTTTTCATTCAGTACTCGGCTGAAGAGTCATGCATTAATTTTTACCAGTTGCAAATCTTTATTAGTTCTGAGCACATTTACATGACCAAATTAAGGCAGAAATGAAAAGACAGTATTACCTAGATAAATGGCATCTCGTGATGCTGAATGACCCCACACTTTTCCCCAAATTCAATTTTTTAATCCTAACTCGCCTATTCAGAGAAATGCCTGTTAGGGTGACTGTAAACCAAATGGATCAAATTTTCACGAAGCTAAACACTACTCAAGAACAGACAAGCTCGGTTCTCTCTTGGGGACAGCGCACCAGCAGCCTGAGCTCAGAACAGCGGGCTCCCTGAGGAGAGCACCTCCCAAGCTCACACTGCCCATGCTTGTGCAACACAGGCTTCTACGCTATATGTGTGTTACCTGCAATAGCCCCCACTTTATTTCCCAGGATGCTGCAAGCGCTGCTGACATGTGGCAATATCTTAGATTTCAAAAGCATGCAAGGGAAGTTAAATATAGGTTTCCTACAGGAGAAGGGGTATTTTAAGAGATCGATGTTGAAAAACCTTAAAATATCTTAAAAATGCCTATTAGTAGCAAGATCCTTAGTAGACTAAGAAGACACATTAAAAAAAATCTGCTAATAATTCCTGATTGTACAAGTAAATGTGAAAAGAACAAATAGCAGAAATGGTCAAAGAGAAGGGGAAAAAAGTAGAGAGTACAGGGCACAGAGAAATAAGTAAATCCTAAACGGTTTAAAGATAACAATTCAGGAATCATGATTATGAGAATCTGAGGAGAATATAAATCCAATACTTGAAACAAAATAAGCTTCTCCGATGACAGGTTAAATGACAATAACTTTACTTAACATTTGAAGTGAAGTGAAGTGAAAGTCACTCAGTTGTGTCCAACTCTGCGACCCCACTGACTGTAGCCTGACAGGTTCCTCTGTCCATGGGATTCTCCAGGCAAGAATACTGGAGTGGGTTGCCATTTCCTTCTCCAGGGGATCTTCCTGACCCAGGAATTGAACCTGAGTCTCCTGCATTGCAGGCAGATTCTTTACCGACTGAGTTATGAGGGAAGCCCTAAGATTCTAAACACACATTTAATTAATTTCCCCTGAAATCAAATTTTCGAATACTTTAAGAATTTGATGATCTGTAGATACAATATTTAACAGAGGGCATTCAAGCATCAATACAAAAATACTACAGGTATATGTGAAAGCATTATTCTCATAGTTTAAAAGACAAGAGAAAACAAAAATTTAGACTAATAAAGGATGCTCAACAAAGTTAAAGCAAAGGCTCCATTTTTTGGTAAAGCACAGAACATGCATAAACGGAAGAACTGAACTCTGCACTTCAAAACTGCAAAATGATAAATAAACTTGGTGAATACTTACTTGCCCAGGGCACATACTGGGTTTTTGGTAGGGCAATTAAGAATATGAAAGCCTGTGTTGCACGTTATGCTAGTTCATAATATAAATACCTTACACAGTGGAGGGTGTTTTCATCTCTATTACCTCCCTGGAACTCAATGGGTCTGAGAAGCAGATGCTTTTATCACTATGTCCATTTTAAAGTGAGAGGCCCAGAGAAGCTGAACATCTTGACAGCATGTATGTGGTCAAGAAGGGGCCAGTGTCCTATGTCGGTCTTATTCTACTGCTTTGTAGACGGGCAGGCTGGCAAACCAATGTGCAAGTGGATAAATCCTCTCATTACACTTAAAAGGCATGAAGAAATAGGAGATGGTCCTCTTTTCTCTATCAGAGCTGCCAATATGACCCCCAAACAGACACACCTTTAAGATTTAAAAAGCTTGTTTTAAATAATGACAGTTTGTAAAGTAAATTTAAGGTAATTTAAATAGCAGTTAAAGTAACAAGTAGCATATCTGTCTCAGTGGATAATGATTTATAGGTAGAAACAAAAATCTAAAACTAAAGTAGCCTAGTGAACAACACTTTTTCTTCCTTTTTTCCCCAACCAATATAAATTTTACTGCATCTCAAATACATCCATAAAATTTTTATTTATGCTTACTGTTCAATGGCATTTGTAATAAAGAAAAAATCCTTTAGAGTCAAAATAATTCAGTACAGTTTAAAATTACATCTATTTTGATTTGAAATGTTACAATAGTCTACAAATTACTCCACTTACATATTTTACACCCTGAAATAAAATAACAGACATCATTTTCATTCATTTTATCACAAAACATAATTCCAAAGTCATGGTTAATTTCCCTGAATTCAGCCTAATTATTTTGAGTTCTTATGACAGGCTAATTATTTCCTCAAACAAAGGAAACCAGAAGCTGTTTAGAGTTTATAACTATTTGGCTTGGCATAATAAACATAAATATATAGTTTCCATTCATGGATTCCTAACTAAAATGTCAACTAAAATTACCTGTGTATTCTCTTTTATACTGTTAAGAAAGTCTTTAAAAAAGCATTATGACTGAAAAGTCTGCAATGAAATTCGCACTCCAGTTTTTCTTTTTTACATATCAAAGATAGGTTACCATGCTTTTCCAAATAATCACAAAGTTCTTTGTCTTGATCTAAAGAATCATAGAGCAAGGTAGAAAACATACATATACCTATTTTAAATTACCCTAAGATGAAGTAACACTCTTCAGAATCCCTGCCCAGTTTTTGCTGGTACCAGAACAGATGTTATTTTTCCTAGGGCGACTTTGCATACACACAAACAATAATTAAAGAGAATATAGTGTGTGCGTGCACACACACAGGTTTATTATCTCCCTGTGTTTTACATTCTGAAATGGTGACTCATGCAGAAAAATAACAAGCGCAATGAATCATACATCAGAGGGTCTACTAAGATGAATTCCTATGAGGATGCTGACAAAAGAAAAAGCTTGAATTAAAACTATTTCTGTACTTTGTACTTTAAGTTTCACAGTTCTGACAGTTGTTTCTCTGAGAGCTGTGAATTTTGACAGTACTTACCTGCATCGATAACTCTTTCATATTTAAGCTAGAAGTCAAGCATATACTTTGCTAATTAAGGGCAAAAGCTATCATAATCAAAGTTTCAGTCTCCTTTATGCTAATCATAAAACTCATTAGTAAACAATTAAGAAAATGTCAACATTTGCTTAAAACATGTTTTTTATGTATAGTAAACAGGTGGGTTGGAAAAGGAAATTTACTACTAATAATTTATATGTATAAAACACGATAAAGCTTTGAATAATGTGAAAGAAATTACTAACATGATAACATAATTGAAGTCAATTCTGAGGGGCAACAGCATACTTAGAATACTTCTTTGATACGGTATGATAATGTGCAAATTTTTACAGCATTTGGTTTTTGGAGGTCTGTAAAATCCCTTATTAAGAATAACAACTTATCTTGTATGTATAAAAACCTAAAACAGAAGTAAAAATAGACTGTAGGCAGCATTGGGGCAGGAGCTGTATTAGTTGTATTCAGTGTTGTTTCCCATAAAAGGAAGTAAAATTTTTGCTGAGTGAATGAAAATAATTAAAGCAAGACAAGTGCTTTCCAGCAAGGAAGTGAACTTACAGGCTCAACCCCCATAGTAGACACAGGACAGAATGCATGTATCTAAATTCAAGTAAAAAATAATACAGTGTGGATATAATTTGGTCCAATAAACTAAACGTAAGCCACTAGAAAGGGACTTCCTAAACAGCTATTTGTAAGGCCTTAGATTAAAACAACAGTGAAGTGAAGTGAAAGTTGCTCAGTTGTGTCCGACTCTTTGCGGAATTCTCCAGGCCAGAATACTGGAGTGGGTAGCCTTTCCCTTTTCCAGGGGATCTTCCCAACCCAGGGATTGAACCCAGTAACTGCAGTTAAAACCTGTCTGAAATACTAATTTTGTTTCATAGAACAAGCATTCTCTGACTGACTTTACTGTTAAGGAGTCTATTAGTATGAGTGTATAATATCAGTTTGGTCCCCATTCATTCCTAAAGCAAATTTTTAAAGTGAAGACATGCCTGGAGCCTGTGTCCATGCCTAGCATGGAGCAGGAAGGATGGCTACATGGTTAGGCAGTTAGAGAATCTGCAATGCCACAGGACAGGATGGAGCAGGGCACATGCCCAGAAGCAGGAGACACAGCAGTGAGCAGGGCTGCGCCTGACCTGGCCTGCCAAGTTGTAACCAGGTACCCAAATGTCTCATTTTACACCCGGAATACTGATAATCACAGAACTAATCTTCCTATCTTTGATGTCGTTAATGAAAATCCTTCAACTATCAGGACGCCTTTTTGGAATTGCTTTATGTGGTATTTTCATCTTTTGAGCAATTCATTAAAAAAAAACGGTTCTAGGACAGCCCTTCTGAAATTTACCACACGATGTAGCCCTACAGTATTTTGAAAGACTTTAACATTTAATATACAAATACTGAAAGCCGACAGAGAAGTGAAAGGAATTGCAGACCTATTTGTGCTTAAGAACCAAGAGGAAAAAGTCAACGGATTCCAAAGTGGCATCAACAAACTCCGATGTCAGTTCTCTCCTCTGCACAATGAGGATGTTCCTTTTGGGGCCACCTTGAACTTGGGTGTGGGATATTTCATTTTCTAGAGTCCCCAGAAGAAAGAATAGATGGCTGGATGAATAAAACAAACTTATCCAAATAAACTTTATCTTTCAATTCAGAAATGTCTTCCTCGGTTAATTTATTTGGTTGTTGTGTGTATGTGTGCTTAGTTGCTCAGTCGTGTCCGACTCTTTGCGACCCCTGTGGACTGTAGCCCACCAGGCTCCTCTATCCATGGGCTTTCCCAGGCAAGAATACTGGAGTGGGTGGCCGTTCCCTCCTCCAGGGGATCTTCCCCACTCAGGGATTGAACTTGGGTCTCCTGCACTGCAGGCAGATTCTTCACCATTTGGCCACCAGGGAAGCCCTTTTTTTTAATGGTTGTATATTCACATCAAAAATTAAAAACAAAAAACAAAAAACTAAAAACTACAGATGGGTGCTATGTTAGAGCATTTTCACTTTCTTCATCTAGACAATTAGTATTTGCAAACAGGAAATGAGCACAGTATGATGCAAAAGAGAAGCAAAGATGCCAGAGAAAGAGCGAGAGAGCAAAAAATCTCAAGTACACCTGAATACAGAGTTAAGATTGCTTAATCACAATTTTATTTCTAGAGGTTTTCTTTTTTTTTTTTTTTGCATAAAGCATTCCCAAAATAGTGGTGCTCAGGCTAGGATTATAAAGCAGGTGTCACAGGTCAGCTCAATTTGAAAACTGCACATGTCTCAAATTGGGATGACTTGTTTCTCTGTTTTTCTTACCACTGACCCCTTAAATTCCTAGGGCAACAAGAAAAATGCTGGACACCAACTATAAAAGTGTTCACACTGAAGGACCCTGAACATTTGGAGGGCTGCCTCCGTGCATAGATGGTTAACAGCCAATGCTATTAAAATGACAAATACAGCATCACCCAAGCTTCGAGTCTGACCTCCCCAAGCACGCACACTGAATCTGTCTATATGTTCAGAAAGAGTACACATTAGAACAAAAGGGGTAAGGAAACACAGTTTCACCAAGTTACAAAAGCTCATGCAGAGAATTAGTTTTAAGCCATCTCAAAGTCGGGTGCGCTGTGGATGTCAGCTTATGTTGTGGTACATAGTAAGGCACAGATGTTGTGAAGTGTGACCAAACAGCAAAAACACAAAGGAACCCACACCCAGGAAGTTTCCACCTGTGCCCTCACCCTGTCCTCCCTGTGTCTGTGTGACTGTCTGGGGGCAAAAACACTTCGATTGATTCCTACCAAGTTGAAGGTGAATGGGATTTGTTCCAGGCAAGCCTGTTAAGCCAGGGGCGGCCACTGCCCCCGCCACCAGAGGACCCCTGCCCTCCCCCAGCTGTCACAATTAGAAGAGACCTGATAATTCGATTCCTCGACCAGTTTTACTTGAGACAGGGTGAACTTTTTTCAGAATGAAGCTTTTCAGAACACTATGTCTCTGAGATTCTTATGTCTAACATAGAGGGTCAAGTCCTTGTTGAAGTGACCTGTTTCTCCCCTGGGACTGTAAATTCATCTGCAGGGAGAGACCACAGGTCACCCCCTCCACGTCCCTGGCACAATGCCAGATGCTGGATGAACATGCATGGACCACACTTGAGTCCCTTTGAGGAACTTCAGGAATCAAAGCAAGCAGGTGAACATGTTGTGGGGCTCCTGAAATTTCAAGTGAGTTTCAAAGCAAGCTGAGAAGACAAGCCCCACAGGAGGAAGATGTTAGTTCCGCGCTGGGGTGGAGACCTAGTGAGCATTTGCAGCCGTTGGGAAGCCATGGATGTGGAAAGCTGTGGAGATGTGGGCACATCCCCTCGAGGTCACCCTGTGGGTGACCCAACGGGCAGGGAGGCA
Organism: Bos grunniens; assembly: GCF_055505025.1. Taxonomy (NCBI): domain Eukaryota; kingdom Metazoa; phylum Chordata; class Mammalia; order Artiodactyla; family Bovidae; genus Bos; species Bos grunniens. Next base: position 59,048,054 of record NC_141178.1, on the reverse strand, counting down.
CCCCTGGGCGGCACTTGGTTGGCCTGGACTTTTAGAACATTTCTGCTGTTGAATGTTCAGCTCCATAGCTCTGTGAGCACATGCAACCTGTCTCCACTGTGATTTACTGCTGGGAAATGAATGGTTTTATGGGAAAGAAAAAGGAACCAGGTAAAATTTAAAAACCTTAACAGAGGATGTTCTTCATGTGATCTTCAACGGGGGGGGGGATGATGTTGAAAATGTCAGAGGTAATTTTTGACCAGTTACAGATTAAAAGAGATGAGAAGGGAGAGAATCTGTGTGAACAGAGTTGGCTAAGTAAAAGAAATGAAAAAAATTTTCTTTTTCTAACTGCTCCAAAACAGCTTCATTCAAAGCAAGTGTAAAAGTTACAATGAAATAGAGGAAAAATAAAAATCCATAACCCGTAACACTAGAAAACCATTAACATCTTTATATATAACTAAAAATATTTACAACATAGGAACAGCTATAAGTTTATTCTGACTTGATTTTTGTGCTGAGATTGGGGCATTTCAGCCAGATCAGTTTGTGGGCCTTTCATCTGATCAGAGCTCCTTCCCTGTGAACTGTGAGACCCTGCCTGGCCCTCGGCCTCTGGCCGTGTCCCCCTTTCCCAGGCACGGCCCGCCTGCTGTTGGTGCAGTTCGGGTGACTCGAGCCCATCCTCTGGCACTCGGCATGGCCATCCATGTCCTTCCCATCCCAGGGCTGAGGGTCCAGGCCCCTAAACCTCCATCCTGTATTCAAGGTCTTGCTGACAAGACTTACCTGGTACCAAATCCACATGTGCCTGGATTTCCAAGTATGGCTATACTGTGATCTGAGCCACTGAGCTGCCCCTACAGGCTGCAGACTCTAGCAGCCTGACTGTGTCCTCTTTCCAAGGTCAGCGAACTGTTGCTGTTCCACCGGGATCCTTATTCTAGCATCTGCTGCATCCCACCTGGCAGGGCCAGCCCTCTCCCCACCTGCTCGGAGGTACCCGGACCCTTCCCAGTGGATAGAAAGAGATACAGTGGAAACTCTGGGTAAGACTTGGAGGAGGAAGAGTTCATCTGCGGGCTGTTTGGGGAATGTGGACAAATAAGCTTTTACAGCAGCTCTGCGTTTCGTGCACGAGACAGGGGAAAAATTGCTCGTTGCCAGGATTCCGATCCTTCTGTGAGACCGTAACTATTAATGAGGTCCTGATGAGCACGATACATTTTGATGGACCTAAGAATAGTAAGTGGCATGCTTATTATGTGGCAGGCTTTCCAAAGCTTTTAATGTCGTATCTTCTATTATGAAGAAACTGAAATAAGTAATCACTTGGAAAGCCGTGCCATATAATGATAAAAGCCACCTACCGGGGGCTCTGCTCCCAAGTCTAGCAAGGCAACCTTATTAATAGACCGTCACAGAGTGAGGCATTCTGGGTGCCAGATACGGCCAACACACCACCAAGAGGCGACCTAAAAAGAAAAGAAGAGTTAGTCTCAAGTTCCAAAAGTCACACCAGCTTGGCTAATGGCACATGAACCACAGTGCTGTTCTTATTCATTACCACTTATTCATATCTTGATACTTTAGTGGGAAATCTAGCTCAGAATCTGTTAGGAACAAATGTGAATCAAAGAAAAATATTTACAGTACATGGAAAACTGAAAAGTAAACCAATCAATATGCCTTGACTCATGCACTTTCCCCTTGAACCACCATGAAATTATCTAGGTTGTTCATGTTTTTAATTCAGTAAAAGAGTCCGCGTTTACTGCTGTTTCTCAGAATTGCTGCTTGTTTTCTTCATTTACATTTTAAACACATGCACTATTTTTGCTGTAACACGTTTTTGAGAAAAACCTTTAGGGTTGTGTATTTTGTTCCGAACAACAGGTGAGAGAGAAATCCCGACAGATGAGTGTTTCCTTGTGGGCTGTGTGTTCTCGGGGAGGGGAGGTGTGTGGGTTGAGGACGGCGTGCAAACCTAGAGCACCCCGAAGTGGAGGCGGAACAAGGACAACTGGCACCCAGCCGCTGAGCTGGTCTTCAGATAAGGCCGCCACTGGTTCTAAGGTGAATTCGCAGGTGGAGAGTTCATCGCCAGCAAAAAGAAAACCCCAAGCGAACTCTGAAGCCTCTACTGGGAATCTTGTCCTCAGCTTCGTTATACCGTGCAGGTGATGGAGACCTATGTCTGTGGTGCTGACTACCGGGAAAGAGGCACCACGAGCTCCATGCAGAAACCATCTGCTTCACTCCCCTGGACCAGGGGTCAGCGCGCAACCATACATAAGGCCATATTAGCATGACAGATCGACAGCAGAGACATTATATGGTGTAAACTAGGAACACAGAGGGTCAGAAAAGGAGAAGACCACTACAGGCTTGTGCTTGAAGAATGTACAATAAAGAAGAAGAAAAGGGGTGTGGGGAGCACACTGATAAGCCAGGACTCAGGGCACCAGTGCAGGTTACATGCAGGCCAAGGTGACCCCTGGCTGCAGTGGGGTGTAGTCATGGACATCATAAGCGTCCAGATGAGAAAAGTGCAGTGATGTCCGAGGCTGGGGGCTCTTACACCCATGTACTGTGACGAGAACAAAGTGTGAGACAGGTAAGGGATCCACGGCTCTGAGAACAAGTACCGGGGAGATGGGGTGGATGTGGGGAGCAAAAGCAGTGGGGGGAGGACAAGGGGCATGGAGTGCTTGTCCCATGGGCTGCGGAGGACTGTGCTGGACGAGCACAGAGCTGAAAACCAGCAAGAAGAAGCCTTTCCAGAGAGAGGCCACCGGTGTGCCCGACAGTATCCACACAGGAGGTGAAGGGAAGGTGGACAGACAGCCTCCTGACACAATGATAGGATGAAACCGGCCTTCTGTGGTGGGTAGGGGCGATCAGGCAGAGCTTCGAGAAGGAAAAGGTGGCAAAACCCACAAAAAGACAGGACTGCGAAGAGTTCCAGAACCACCCTGCACTCATGTGCAGAGTTCACCACTTAGGAATGATGGCATCAAACTTCAGCAAGAAAGAGGGTGGACCAGGCAGTGAGGAGACTGGGGCCAGGAGTGGGCTCCCCTCAATCTGGGTGCCAGCAGAGGGACAGGAAGTGACCTCCAGAGAAGACAGACTTCTTTTCAGAGCTTTGTACTGGAAGAGGAGAAAAATGGTAGGGCGGTGGCTGGTGGCAGTCAGGTGCCTGGCAGGAGAGAAGGAGCGAGCTGGGGTACTGAGGATAGAGAGGCGGGAGGGCAGGGGCAGAAGACAAGGCAAAACTGTGCCCAAGAAAACAGAGAGGTTTTCATCTACGGTGATTACAGATGTGGGAGAGACACACACTAGTCCTGCAAGTTGTTGGTAAAAGGGGTAAGGGGTGTGAGGAGCTGGCTTAACTTGGTCAGTGTCAGCAGAGCCAAGCAAGAGGGTGGTGTGGATGTTTAGGATGGGGGAGGAGCAAGGTGCCCAGCCTGGGGACAGTGGCCAAGGTTAGAGTGATGCTGTGGCGGACAAGAAGGGGGTGTCTAGAGGCATCCCTGAGGCTTTAATATAAACAAACAAAACCTGCCATAAAAATTAAAAATTTCTTAAATAAGATATAAGGACGTGATGGACAGCATAAGCAGTATAACCAATATTTTATAATAATCTGAAATGGATTATAATCTATAAAAATATTGAATCACAAATTGTATTCCTTAACATAACATTGTAAATCAACTATACTTCAAAAAAGAATTTAAAGATCAATTTAAAAAATTAAGTTTCTTAGCTATTACTGTTGGGAGTGTAAATTGTTGAAGCTTTTCTGGAATATGTTGTAGAAATAGGTACTCAGAGCCTTTTAAGTGTCCATTTATGCTGATCTGATAAATAATTTCTAAAAATGTAAGGAGAAAAACCAAGAAATAAAGATTTAAATATAAGCATGTTCGAAGCATATTTTAAGCATAAAAGTTTAAAAAAAGAATAAATTGATAATGTCTAATAAAAGGGGTGAAGTAGGATATGTCTATGCGATAAAATAGTCAGCCATTAAAAGCAATGAATCACATGATTAAGCACCAATATAATGCTAATAATTTTTAAAAGCAGGACACAGAATACACTGTGATTCCAATTTTCTAAAGTACACACTTGGAACTACTCCTCCCCACTCACCTCACAATACCCTTAAATGTCCCTTGCTAAGTTATTTTAAAAAATTAGCAAGATATAGACTTTATATTCTTCTGTATTTTACAAATGTTTTACTTTTACAATTAGGAAAAAATAATTTTACCTCCCCACCATAAAAAGCTTTTTCAGATAATAATGCTGGGAAAAAAAAGAACTTGTATCCATACCTCATTCCATATACAAGTAGACCATGGACACAAACGTAAAACCTAAACCTATAAAAATTCTGTGAGCAAACAGGATAAAGATTTTGTGACATTCAGTAAGTCAAAAATTTTTTGGCTACAACACAAGAAGCACAACCCATAAAGCAACAAATTTATCAATTAGACTCAAACCTTAAAACTGCTCTTCCAAAAGACAATGTGAAGAGAATGAAAAGACAGGCCACAAGAAGACTGGAAGAACGCTGCAAAGAATGTCTGTGATAAAGAACCTGCATTCAGGATATACAGAGAACTTCTGAAACTCAACAATAACAAAAAGCCAATAAAAAAACGGGCAATGTTTGAACAGACGTTTTAGCAATGAAGACATATGGGTGACAAATAGGCACATTAAAACATGCACACCATCACTGGATCATGCTGCTAAGTCACTTTCAGTCGTGTCCGACTCCGTGCGACCCCCAGACCCCCAGACGGCAGCCCACCAGGCTCCCCCATCCCTGGGATCCTCCAAGCAAGAACACTGCAGTGGGTTGCCATTTCCTTCTCCAATGCATGAAAGTGAAGAAAAGTGAAAGTGAAGTCGCTCAGTCCAACTCCTAGCAACCCCATGGACTGCAGCCTACCAGGGTCCTCCGTCCATGGGATTTTCCAGGCAAGAGTACTGGAGTGGGGTGCCATCGCCTTCTCCGACTGGATCATAAGGGAAATGCAAATCACACCACAAGGACACACTGCTGTCTACACACTAGAATGACTACAATTAAAAAAAAAACAACTGACCATCTGACTGCATCAAGTGCTGGTAGGACTCACACCACTGGCCGGAAGGTAGAAATGTACAGTCACTTTTAACAAGTTTGGCAGTTTCTTAAAAAGTTAAATATGTGCCCATCATGTGACACAGCCATTTCACACCTATGTGTATACCCAAGAGACAAGAAAACATATGTCTGTATGAAAATTTGAAAGTGGATATTCAGAGCAGTCCTGTTTGTCAAAGTGAAAAACTAGATAAAACCCAAATGCCCATCAGTGTGTGAATGGGTAAACAAGCTGTAGTAGGTTCAAACAATGAACTAATCACCAGCAATGAGAAGGAATAGAGTACTGATATACACAATAACAGGATGAACCACAACATAATCAGGCTGAGTCAAAGAAGTCAGGCAGAAAAACAGGGGCATGTTACATGATTCCATTTACACACCATTCTAGGAAATGCAAGGCCATCTACAGTGACAGGAAACAGCTCGGCGGTTACTGGGACGGGATGGGGCAGCAGCATTCAGAAAAGGACATGAGCAAAGCTTTGGGAATGACAGGCGTTCTCACTGCGGTGTCTGCGCTGCTGGTTTCATGGCCGCATCCCCGATGTCCCTGCCTGGCAAACCGTGCACCTTCAGTGCGTGCTGTTACTAGACACCGATTATGCTTCAGCGCTGCTGCTGCTGCTCAGTCACTCAGTCATGTCCGACTCTGTGACCCCGTGGACTGCAGCCCACCAGGCTCCTCTGTCCATGGGATTCTCCAAGCAAGAATACTGGAGTGGGTTGCCATTTCCTCCTCCAGGGGATCTTCCCGACCCAGGGATGGAACCTATGTCTCTTGCATCTCCTGCATCAGCAGGTAGATTCTTTACCACTACTGCCATCTAAAGCTAATAAAAGAAGGTAAGTTTTCATACTGAGAGAAACTTAAAATTGATGAGTCTCAGAAACAAATCATCATATGAATTTGCTGGAGTCTGCACAAAAAAACCCCTCTACTTTTCTGTGAAATGATAAACTCATCAACTAAATTCTTCATAAGGGTTATGACTCAAGATGACTAAAATCCTTCCTTCCCATTCAGAGAGGGTAAAAGAAAAAAAAAAAGATGAGTGGGATCCTGGGCTAACTGTTAGAGTCACATTCAGTCCTTACTAGAAAGGATAAGATGTCCGGGCCGTTTTCAGAGCAACATTCTCAGCTGTCGCCCTTGGAGGAAGCCAGCGAGGTTCACCTGTTTCTTGCACACTGGCTGGCACATCATACTCGGTGATTTAGAGGCTCCGGGAATACACTCTGCCTGGAACTGAGACCGACACACAATAAATAGTCTGGGGCAGGTTCTATTTATCAAATACCAAAGAAGCACTCAGTGGAGAGCCACGATTCAGCCTGGGGACAGACCTTCTAAATATATTAATTAGCAGTAACCTTAAAAAGAAAGAAGTGTCATGCTGACTGGGAGGCCTGCCTTTGATTAACTAAAAAAATAATAAAGTAACAGTTGAGCCAAGACAATCAAAGAACGAGTAGGTTATCAGTCAAGCACAGGCAGGTAGGGGGTCAGGAACTGCATGGTAGGTCTGGGTGACTTCAGGCAATTTGTTTTTCGTAGCCAAGAGAGAAAGACAGGAGGAAGCTGGAGATGGTGGAGGAGTCCTGTATGAGGGCTGGACATTTTAAATTATTCTAATTTAAAATTATCCTAAATGTGGGTGTCTGTATAACATGTTCCCTCCCATCCCACTTCCATCCCCACACACAGTTTTAAATCATTCAACAAACAGCCGACCTCTGTGTGCTTGTCTGAAACAGAATTTTCCTATCAGTTGTTTTAGGTTAGCATGTTTTCTTTTAAAGAAATGTGATCTTCCTCACTTAGAAACTCAGGCCATTGCAGTGTTTGCTGATAGGTATCAATAATTAACAAAAAGGGGTTTACACCCATCAGTATGAAGCCTGAGGGTCCTCTCCCCTGAAGCCCCAGTCAGGACTTGGGGGGCTTCTTCCACACACCCGGCCCCCCACACTCTGATAAGGACTGAGTGACCAGGGCTGTGTGTTTCCGTCACCGTGACCAGTGCAGTCTGACGATCCATCGTCTTCACGATGCTCCTTCGGAACTCTGACTTGGAGAGGGCCTCAAAACACAGACTCTTACCCGGGTTCAGGGCCAAGAGAGTGGGGACCAGAGGCACAGGCCCCAATTTCTGAGAGTCAGAACTGGGCCTGATCCTGCTGGACCCTTTTCTAAGGGCAGGAAGGGACCATGCAGGCCTGTGAGCATTATCTGGGGACATACCTAGATCTCTAGTGGGATTTCTCAGGGCTCAAGGTCCCAAAGTCCCCTATTCGGTGGGTGACTCAGGATTAAGTGCTGACCCCAAATGGCTGGATGTGCGCTTAAAGAAAAGGGTTCATTTTTTTTCTCCCTCTTTACTGGCACAGGCTCCTATATAGAATCAGAGCTAACAGAATCTCTGAAGGACAGGTAGGGCAGAACTATGTGTGAAGAAGTGTTTGGTCACATGTGGTGTGAGATGCATATGAAAACTGATACCTGTTGAAACAACTTACTTTTGATCGTCTCTTCTAACTGTGGTAAAAGATTATAACACACCTGTGAAAACAGTAAGATTACTACAAACCAGAGAAAACACCTACTTTATCCAGGTACACACTAAACCCAAATTCCTCACTGTGAATGCTGTGACATGGAAACGCCTTGTTCACACAGCATCTTGAATTTGTCCCCTCCCCACAGTCTCCTGAAACTGAAGCGGGCTTGGCAAGGGTTTGTGAACTGAATGGCATCTTGCACAGCCAGGCTGGTGGAGGGATTAGGGACAGAGGGAAGGAGACAGCATTCCTATATGTTCTCGGCTAAGTCTGACACAATGAAGATGGCTGCAGTCTTGGACAGTAACTTCCCATGGTCTCAAACAAACAACGTGTGTTTTCTGAGGTTTCTACATGATATTTGCATTATTCTCACACTCCTGCTCACCCTTTGCAGAGGAAATGTTTCTAAACATCTTTGCGACTCCATGGACAATAGCCCACCGGGCTTTTCTGTTCATGGGATTCTCTGGGCGAGAATATTGGAGTGGGTTGCCATTCTCTTCTCCAGGGGATCTTCCCCACCTGGGGATTGAACCCAGGTCTCCTGCACTGCAGGCAGATTCTTTACTGTCTGAGTCACCAGGGAAGCCCTGGTGTTTAGATGTAATTTTAACTAAATGTATTTACATTGGGCTGACCTTGTCAAACAGCTCTCTCCAGCAAACGCAGTGTTTGCCAAATTTATCTACAGGCACCTGCCACAATCCTGGACTTGCTTGTTTTTTTTTTCAAAAACTTTACTGGTATTGATGAATTGGGAGTTTGGGATTAGCAGATGCAAACTATTATATACAGGATGGACAAACAACCAGGCCCCACTGCAGAGCACAGGGAACTCGTCAACATTCTAGGATAAGACATAATGGAAAAGAATGTGAAAAAGAATATATATACACATAAATAATGGAATCACTTTGCTGTACAGCAGAAACTAACACAACACTGTAAATCAACTATACTTCAATAAAATAAATTTTAAAAATAAGTTATTAAAAAACTTTACTGGCACTGATTATATCATTAATGGACTGATGACCCAGAGACCTGAGCACGGATTTCTCCGTGTATTGACCGACGCCATATTAACATGCCTCATGGCCTTTCTAGACCTAAATATCCTTAACTGTAAAGAGAGCACAGTCAGTTGCAGATTAAGTGGGCTAACCAGGACGTAAGGTGAAAGTGGCCACAGAAAATCATGGTGAAGACAAAACGTGTCACAGCAGTGCATTGATGGGTGACCCTTCTGCTTTCTAAACTGAAGCCCACTTAGATAACAAAAAGTCAATCCATGCTGGGGGCGAGGGGGAAAGGAGCCTTCGGGGGTGACAAAAGACAGCAGAGAGACTCTTGGGTCTGCCTCCAGTGGGGTCCCTGGCGAGGCCGCAGAGAAAGTTCCCTCAGAGCCAAGATCCTGCCTTTTCTCATTTGTTTCCGCATCCCCGCTACCTAGAATGGGGGGGTGCATCGAGGTGCTCACACATGTGCTGATGGCACAGGAGGAGGAAGAGAAGGGGGCGGGGGGAAGCTGTCCTCCTGTTGGCCACGTGGACCTGTGGAGGGGTACAGCTGCCCACCCTACTTATTTCCCTTTGTGAGCAATGAGAAACTGGCTGAGCATTTAAATGAAACTCCCTTGGGTTCCCTTGGGGCCCAGCAGTCAGGAGCACCTTGCCGTGGTTCCTGGCTGGGCCCACCCTCACCAGACACTGGGACGCTGCAGTCACTGTGCCACCTGGTGGCCATGCCGAGAACGTTCGTCCTCCTCAACTGAGGAGAGCCGCCCCCACCTGCACAGGACCTGGAAGGTGCTGTCCAAACACACTTCCGGATAAACACACCCGACTACATCTGCAACAGATCACTAGTAAGGACCCCCTGGATGGCACAGGGAACTCCACTCAGTACTCTGCAGTGACCTTTATGGGGAAAGAATCTAAAAAAGAGTGGATACATGTATATGTGTAACTGAGTCCCTTTGCTGTATAGCAGAAACTAACATGGGGCTTCCTAGGTGCTGGTGGTAAAGAACCCGTCTGCCAATGCAGGAGACATAAGAGATGTGGGCTTGATCCCTGGGTCGGGAAGATCTCTTGGAGGATGAAATGGCAACCCACTCCAGTATTCTTGCCTGGATAATTTCATAGACAGAGAAGCCTGGAGGGCTACAGTCCACTGGGTCGCAAAGAGTCAGAGGTAACTGAGTCCGCATGCACACATGTAGCTTATTTTATACATGACAGTTTGTACCCCTTAATCCCCTACCCCTGTATGGCCCCTCCTGCTTCCCTTTCCCTATGGGTACCCTGGAGCAGTGAGGCCAGCACAGGTTGTGAGGAAGGGCGGACACTGGTCACACGGGCAGAGGGGAGAATATCCCCGAGGAGGATGTGGCATCTCACATCATTGCAGCGAGGGTTTTGTTAAATGTTGTGGTTATGCCTGGCCCTCAGTCTTCCCCGTGTAGTTCTGCCTCAGGGTGGAAGGACCTCTCTCCACCGATCAAGCCTTCTGCCAGGGAAGCTGCTGTTGTTGTTCAGTCACTAAGTCGTGTCCGACTCTTAGTGAGCCCATGGACTGCAGCACGCCAGGCTCCCCTGTCCTTCATGATCTCCCAGAGTTTGCTCAGATTCATTTCCAGAAGATCTCCACATAACTCGCATCAGCCTCAACCTGACCGATTCCTTTATGGCAGTGAGAAAAACCTGCCAACCTGAGAATGGGCACAGGAGACCAGACGGCTGTGCCTGGGGAATTTCAGCAGTTTAGGGCTGTGAGGGGACCCAGGAGGGAGGAACATGGCCAAGGCAGGGCCAGGAGCGGCCACACCATGTCACCAAGTCATGGTGGGGGCAGGCCTGGGGCTCAGCTGTTACTTTAACACTACATATGTGGCCACGGAGTCACCTGGTCGCAGAGGCGAGCAGTTCAAGGAATGATGACACGTGGCAAAGCATTATGCAAATAGGAGGTATTTTCAGGATGTATTGTTATTTCAGAGTATCCTGATTATGATGTTTGAATATTTCTAATACTTGAGATTTCTAACTGACATCCCTTCCATAGTTATAATGCAAGACACCAAAAGAGGTGCCCATCTGAATCCTTATTTTTTTAAAAAAGGAATTCGGGGTAATGTGAGTAATTACTCCCTTAATTTATGTGCTTTGCAAATTCTAATTCAGAATTTGGCAGGTGAGTTTCTCCCACCTCATCCTACCATGAGCTTGAAGTATTAATACACAGTGATCTTTTATTTAAACCAAAACATCAATGATCTAAAACAAAGGGAGAGGACAGAAAGGAGGAACACAAGTCCTGAACAGCCCAACAAAGTGTCCCACACCCACGCACATCACACACCACACTGTGGAGGTGGGTGCTGTGCCTTCCCATACTCAGGGCCAACCTCTCAGGCAAAACCCCAACAGGTTGGGTTGCTGCGATTTTTGGTGCAGAGAAGACTAGAAGCCTCGGGTGTCAAAGACAAATTAATGACGGCTGCAGTGGGGGGACTGCTAAGCAGGGGCAAGATATGAAACTTAAATATACACGACGGAAACAAAAAGCATAGACTATGGTCATGGCCACACTGGGGAGAGCTAAGGAAATGACCACTCACAGGTACTACAGGCAACTTGCAGAAGTCAAACTGGCCACACAATGGCCAAGTAAAAGAAGGCATTTACCATTTTCTCCACTCATTTCACACCTGAGAGTTTACCTGAAGAAAACAACATGAGACACACATAACGATTTAAGCACAAGACCACCCCTCACTAGCATCAAGTGAAGACTAGACATAAGCTACCTGGCCGACCACAGGGAAGGCTAAGTACACGTGGTGCCCATTCAAAGGATGCTCTGAATTCAAAGATGCTCCTTCAAAGGAGCCTAGCTTCTGAGATGTATGTAGAAGCAACAAAAGTATGCAGGAAATAACCTTTAAACGGGGTTAGCATACACGATGAAGAAGGTCCCAATTTACAAAAGTATTGCACAGGTTCAAAGAAAAATTATACTAGAAGGAAATACCTGTTAGTGCTGAACATCATTTTTGATGATGTGAATATCAACATTCCACCAGAAATAAGATATCACATATCTAGATTTATTATATGTATATCAATGTCATTCTTATTGCTTATAGCACTTCATTCAAAATTTACTTCTTCCACATTCCACCTTTTCCACTTTTCTTTCTAGGAGACTTTAACATGTTTGGAGGCAGAAAGCAGAACCTGATTCTCACATATAATGAGGCAAGTAAAGTAATATCCAACAGAGATGCAGTTAACAAATTACAGACTTGTGGGAAACTCTACAGGACAAAATCAAACCCCAAAAAAACCCAAAAAATCAATTCTTCAAGAAAATTTTAAGGGGAAAAAAAAGAAGAGGTAACCTACAGATCAAAATAGACTTGAGAGATATGTCAACTGACTATATCAGTCAGTCAGTCAGTTCAGTGGCTCAGTCATGTCCAACTCTTTGCAACCCCATGAATCGCAGCACGCCGGGCCTCCCTGTCCATCACCAACTCCCAGAGTTCACCCCGACTCACGTCCATCGAGTCAGTGATACCATCAAGCCATCTCATCTTCTGTCATCCCCTTCTCCTCCTGCCCCCAATCCCTCCCAGCCTCAGAGTCTTTTCCAATGAGTCAACTCTTCGCATAAGGTGGCCAAAGTACTGGAGTTTCAGCTTTAGCATCATTCCTTCCAAAGAACACCCAGGGCTGATCTCCTTTAGAATGGACTGGTTGGATCTCCTTGCAGTCCAAGGGACTCTCAAGAGTCTTCTCCAACACCACAGTTCAAAAGCATCAATTAGGTCTTATTGGATTTGAATCATGCAAATTGGTTTAAAAAAAAAAAAAAAACGAGAACTGGGAAGAATGAAACACTATATTTGATGACATTAAGGCATTACTGTTCTTTTGGGGTGTGACAGTTGTATTGTGACTATATCTTTAAAAAGAGTGTACGTTTTGGAAATACTTACCAAAACTATATGAGTGATGGGAAATAATTCTGTATTAAATTAGTGGGCAGGAGAAAGGGTGGGCGTGGGTAGGAGGACCACGCTGTCCCCCACAGAGGTGGTTACTGCTGAAACTGGTCATGGGTAGATAAGGATGCATTCTACTGTTCTCTCCACTTTTGATTTTTCAGCATTTTTGACATACTCAATAATGAGTTTTACAAAACGTCTCTAGATGCAGCGCTAAACTTAACCTCCACAATAAATCTGTATGGGATGTACTATAAATTCCACGTGCTGTGTGTGTGCTCAGTCGTTTCAGTCATGCCTGACTTTTTGTGACCCCATGGACTTCAGCCTACCAGGCTCCTCTGTCCCTGGGATTCTCCAGGCAAGAACACTGGAGTGGGTTGCCATGTCCTTCTCCAGGGGATCTTCATGACCCGGGGATCAAACCAGCATCTCTTGTGTACAAACTCCCATGGATGCTCAATAAAACCTAGGTGACGATGATGAAGTCAGAAAAGATAATATACATGTGCAGTTTCTGACTCACAACTTCTGTGAAGGAAGGAATTCACAGGATCGTATCTGAAACCCGGACACAGAGTCACAGGCCAACCAGTCACTCTACATGCTCTGCTGAAGCCAGGCAATTACCACTTGAAGCATGAGAGGATGTAAAAGTAATAGAAACAAATACCTTTATTAGTCACGGCCTTTGAACTGTGTACATTATTTTCCACAAATAAATATTCTGAGAGAGGGTTTTCATGATTCAGGCTTTCAAACAATCATTTAGCATACAATGGCTGGGTCATTTTTAACTGTAATAAGACTGAAGGCTAAATCAGTCTAGCAAGATCAGAGAACCGTGTCTGGCTGGGAAGGGGCTGAACACAGAGGGATGGAGGTGGTGGGCACCCCACAGGAGATGGGCCCCGAGTTGCGGAGCGAGTTGATGGACCAGCATCCAGGGGAGCATCACACAGGGGAGGGGGGTGATGAGCACCTGCCAGGCTTGGCAGTGGGGTGGGCCTGTGTGCGGGGCGTATGCACGCACTTGGTCACACACATGGGAGCCTGAAGTGGTGAGGTTTGAGAAAGGAGGTGAGGCCAGGAAGGTCTGAAGGGAAAAAGGACAGTTGGATGGAAGGAGGTGGCAGAGTCCAGCTTCCAACAGCCTGGCTTAGAGAGTTCTGAACATCTCCACTGTCAGAGAAACAGAACCAGTCGGGTAAACATATATCCATCTTCAGTGGGGCAGGGAAAGAGATGGTGAGCCTTGGGCAGGAGAGCAGAGCTGCCCAGCAGCCAAGAGAAGAAGGGATTTGGGGGCAGATAATGTTGGGGGATTCTTTATCACTAGCGCCACCTGGGAAGCCCATACCATAAGGTTGCATGCTGGCTAAGTTGCTTCAGTTGTGTCTGACTCCTTGCGACTACAGACTATGGCCCACCTATGGACTGTAGCCCGCCAGGCTCCTCTGTCCATGGGATTCTCCAGGCAAGAATACTGCAGAGGGTTGCTGTGCCCTCCCTCCAGGGAATCTTCCCAACCCAGGGATCAAACCCAAGGCTCTTACGTCCCCTGCTTTGGGAGGCAGGTTCTTTACCACTAGCGTCACCTGGAAAGCCCCATACTATAAGGTTGGTGGTAGGGGAACAGGGCAAGCCTGACAAACCAGTCTTCCCAGTGATCTTCGGGTAAAGTTACCTAATGTCTACTATAAGTTCTAATAGGAATCTCTATTAGAGTATGAGCTACTAATAGATTAGTATTAATTAGAACATAAAATAGATATTCCTACTCTATCAAATATTGAGTATAAATAAAAAGAAAATATTAATCACTTAATAAATTAGCATCAGTCTATTAATAGACTACTAGACTCTTAGAAGTAGGTGGCACTAGTGGTGAGAACCTGCCTGCCAATTTAGGAGACACAAGAGACACAGCTTCAATCCCTGGGTCAGGAAGACCCTCTGAAGGAGCAAATGGCAAGCCACTCCAGTAGTCTTGCCTGGAAAATCCCAAGGACAGAAGAGCCTGGTGGGCTAGAGTCTACGGGGTCGCAAAGAGTTGGACAAAACTGAAGCAACTTAGCAGCAGCAGACTCTCTGAGGTCCTGGTTCTATGATAGAACTATTAACACCATCACCAGTGCCAGGGAGAATTCCACAGACCAGAGTCCACAGGGCTGTCAGACAATGAGAGCCACTGGAGCATGTGTGTGAACTAGGTGCCACGTGGAGACTTTTTCAGGCACTGTCTCATTTAATCCTTGATTACTTAACTTCTAGCCTCCTCCTCCTCTCCCACCTGGAACTCAGATGAGCTCAGAAACCATCTACAGGGCTGTGATGAGGCTTAAACGAGTTGCCAGGTGGGAGCGTGCCAGCAGGGAGAGCGCAGTGAGCGCCTGGTAAAAGTAACAGCAGGTGATGTGCTCCCCACGAACCTTCCCACCCCCGGACCACGTGGTGAGGAGGGAGCAGTGCAGGCAGGTGCTCCGGGTGTAGGAGGTCCCTCGACCTGACACCAGGAAGTGAGGGGGTCTGGCTTGTGGTGGGGGCAGGCATCCAGCTGGGAGGGGAGACCCCGGAGGAGTACTGGATGGGTGGGAAGCTGGACCAAGACCCAGCTTTGATGGTTTCAGCTCAGGTGTGCTCATCTTCCGAGAGCTACACTGGGCAAGGGTGAGGGTAGATTTCATGACAAGTAAGACCCAGGTCCACGAATGGGCGACATGGATGCCCCCATTCAAGTCCAAGCCCACTGTGTGCTGGGGCCAGGAGGAGAGGCCGAGACTCATGGGTTAGAGTCTAGGCACACCCAAGACTCTGTATTCTACTCTCAAGACCCGGGAGATGGGTATGATGACACGGACATTATGCTCAGAGAAAAACAATTTGGATGGGGCTATACGGCGGTTTGATCCTTTAATGAGAATAACAGGACTGAGGTCTGGCCTTCTGCGTGGAGCTGTGACCTGAGGGTGGCCTGGAGGGTCAGGTCCCCTGAGCAGTCGAGATAACTTCCGATTCTCTCTGGACAAACCCATGGGGCATCAGGACACATCACCCCAACCCTGGAGGGGGGCACAGACAGAGAAGGTGCAGGTGAGCTCTGTGTGCATGGTTCGGGAGGCTGTGTGTGCCCCTGCTCATGTCTGCCTCTCCCCTTCTGGTGTGCGCACACGTCTCCCCACCACACCTCTGCACGTGCACGCAGTGTGTGGACATGTGTGTCCTGTGCCAACTCCCTTCTCCGTTGCTTGTCTTCCTCTCCCAGTCGGGGGTGCAGCCACCTGTCTCCCACTCCTGGTGTGTGTCTGTTCCTCTCCCCGCTCTGGGTGTCCGTCGCCTGCAGTGCACGTCTCTCCCGGGCTCTGGATGCCTGGGCGGGCGTCCAGCTTCTCCTGGGTGCGGAGGGGCCTCTCTGTCCCCATGCCCCAGTGTGGGTGTCTCCTTCACACCCTGCCGCGGGTGTGACTCCCCCACCTCCTGTGTGGGTCTCCTTCTGTCCCCACAAGTGAGTGACCCATGCCATCCTGGTCTGTACCCCACCATTTCTGGGTGTCTGTCTCTGTCCCCCACACCTGTCTTCTGGACGTGTGTCACTATGTCACCCACCCCCACCCCGTGGGAGCGTGTATCTCTCTCTGGCCTGAGCCGGGTGCGCTCTCATCCCTCTGCCTCTCCCCTGCTGTCTGTCTGTAGAACTACAGACGATAGTAGGGTATGTGTAGACACACACCCAGGGTACGTGTCTCCCCTGGCCCGCTGTGGGGGTCTGTCTCCCTGGGACTCTGGGTTCCCCCGGTTCCGGGTGTGTATGTACATCCTCCCCAAGCCTGTCATCTGTGCCAGTCCTTCTCTGGGGTGCGTGCGCTTGTCTCTGCAGCCTGGCTACAAGGCTGGCCTGCTGGCGGCGGGCAGCCGTCTGTCTGCACACGATAGGAGGGCCCAGGCATGAGGCGGGGTGGGCGGGGCGCCCAAAGGGGAGATGGCTGCTTACCGTCTCCTGCCTCCCACCCAGCTGAGTCTGGCAGGATCCCTGGCCTATGGCGGGCCCTCTATCAATCTGCGAACTGAACAGGAGACAATTGTCCTGTACAAGGATGTGGATGTGGAGATGGCTGAGGCCTGGAGTCCCGGGTGGGCAGGAGACTTGAGGCCGTCCCCACCAGGCTGCAGGGCAGGCCCTGGGCAGGGAGCTTCTCTGTGACCTGGGGAGAGGATGGAGGAAGGGGGCTCGGAGCAGGCCAGATGCTGGGGGTTCACGATGAGAGGACGGAGCAGAGGGGTGAGAAGGAGACCCAGGGAAGGGGGGCATCACGCCACTGCAGTCCCAGCTCTGAACCATGGGGTTGCTCCATAATGGTGAGGACCGGTCCCATCCTGAGTCTTCCCTCCCAGCCTCACCGACCAGTGTTCCGCTCACTCACCACGCCCTAGGCCCCAGTTCCAGGACAGCACCCAGTGGGCACTGCAGGACGAGGCCCTCATCATTCCCTTGTTCTTGGCTGGATGCACTCCCCGCCCCACTCCCCCAAAAAAAATTCCCTGCTCCAGGACCACTTGAATCCTCCTACTCCCCTTATGTTTCCACTTGGTTTGGTATCTCTACAACAGAAGTCCTAAAACTTACAACCGAAATTCCAACTCAACGCAGAAAAGACAGTTTCCTGATCAGGGGCCTGAAAGAACAGTGGGGCCGTAAATAAGATGACTGAGGTCTGAGTTGCTAGTTATACAGATGCTGAGTCTGAGATGCCTGGTGGCTACATCCAAGCGGCCCTGAGAATGAAGGTCTGGAACTTGCTAGTGAGAATGGGCTTGGTGATGGAGATCTGAGCAGCAGTGGATCACCACTCCAAATCTGGGTCATATTAACATTTTTGTGACTCTAGTCTCATACCTGTAGGCTCAGTTCATTCTGGATTCTGAATGAACTTCGTTTTCCGAATACCCTCCATTGCTCAAGAACCTGCAGTGCCATCTACAGCGCAGACTGCAGGTTCCTCAGACTGCGGGTGAGGTGGTTCACCGCAGGCCCCAGCACCCCGCTGCAGTTCCACCTGGCCCTGCTCCCAACCACGGCACCTCCTCCAGGCGGACTGGTCCTCTTGGAGACTGCTGACAACAAGCACACTTCTGCCTCCTCCTAAAGCCTGCTGAAACCATCCGCTGCATCGTAATGCTCTCCCTCCTTCTGTCTAGTCCCAGATCACACCTTGTGCAAAGCCCACCTCCAGAGCCACCTCTGCCTTCCCTTGAAGATCTAGCTTTTACTGTCCATCATTCACTTGGTATTTTAAAATATTCTGCTTGGTAGTATCTCTTTCATATATCAACCTATTATCTGAAAGGTACTTAAAAAAAAAAAGACAAGGAAAAAGGAAAGGCCAACATCAGTACCCTAAGAGGGGCAGGAGCTACTGTCCCCACTTCTTGCTCTCATTTGGAGAAAGAATAAAGAAACTTCAAAAAAAAAAAAACAGATGGTCTGAGATGGGACTTAACATCAGGACAGCTAAGAGGTAGACAGGTATATGAGAAAAACATTGTTGCATGGAGACTGGACAAAGTCAAGAAATGGCCACCATCAAAGTTGGCGTGTGTCTCTAATTCCCTAAACTTGCGGAGATAAGCACATGCTAACAGGATCTGGAATTTGGAATTAACAGACATAGACTACCGTATGTAAGATGGGTAAACAGCAAGGACTGAGTGTACAGCACAGGGAACTATACTCAGTATCCTGTAATAACCTATAATGAACGAGAACTGGAAAGAGAATGTATATAACTGAATCACTTTGCTGCACACCTGAATCACTGAATCACACTGTTAATCAACTAAATTTCAACCGGTTTTGTGCCCCCATGGACTGCAGCACGCAAGGCTTCCCTGTCCTTCACTATCTCCCGGAATTTGCTCAAATTCATGTCGACTAAGTCAGTGATGCCATCCAACCAACTTGTCCTCTGTCAACCCCTTCTCTCTTTGCCCTCAATCTTTCCCAGCAAAAATTAAAAAAAGATTTTGAACTTGACTTGGAAGTTTGCAGTAGTTGGAATGACACCACATGTTGCATAACGTTTTTTCAATTCTCCTGAGTGGTAAAATCGTCAGTGACGTTTCTATGAAGGAAGCTTAACATCTGAAATTAACCAAACTAAACAGTATGTTCAATTATGATATATGATTACATTATTTACTGAACTAAAACTAGACAAACATTTAAAAAGAGATGTTCATTATTCTGATATCAGAAGGCTTTGTTATAAATGTGATTTGAAGCGAAGATTAGTAAAACTGTACCAATTTAAGGTCATTAAAAAGCAAAGTTTAGGCGTACATCTTTAAAAATCTCCTTTAACTTAGTAAATTCATAAAAAAATTTCCCCCTTATCTATAACTTTTAAAAATACCTAGACAAGCAGTACTTTCTAACTGGAGTTACTATCAACTTCATGACTGAAAATTTTAGCTTTAAGACAAATTGATTTTTAAAATAAATCCTCAATATGGAGATAATTCAGGTTTACTCTCTAGCAAATTAATGTATTGAGCTTCTATGACCTGTACAGTCTAGAGACTTGTTCATAAAAAGTAACATAATTTGTTTCTGAAGTCATTACTGTTCCTTGCATACATATTACGCTTGCACTTCCTATCTCACAAGACTGCAGTAAAAATTAAATGAGATAATATAGGTGAAAACAGAGATTGCTATCCAGGCGAACTACTTTATCACTGATGCAAAGTATTAATACTCAAAATATTTGGGGTGATATAATTTAAAAGTCATGTTGGCTAATGATTCAGGGAATAATTTAACCAATCAAATTTAGTTTCTTTTTCTTTTAAACAGAAACAGTCTCTTTTGTGCTCATTTTTGGTTTTGCTTTTACTAGGAAGAACTTTTAACTAAAACTTGGCTAAAACAAAAAACATCTTATAATATTTCTCAACTTTATAAAGGATCAAACCCTCTGCTTTCATATTTCACTATTTCAAGCTATTTTGAATAGCTTGTTTAGTGAAGTGACGGATGAAACAGATAAAGGTATTTGTCTTTTTAAAAATCCCCCAAATTTCATTTTTGGCAACTGAATACCATATTTCTAAATTGTGTAACCTTTAAAAGTCTAGATTTAGTACAGCCACTGAACACAGGGCAGAGTATATGAAAATATCTTTTAAATTTATTGTAATATGCATGTTCATTCTCCCGAAGTAGTTTTGGACACTATTGCTTCATAAAACACACACACACACACACACACACACACACACACACACAGAAAATTAGTGCAGACAGGACAGAGGCACTGCCATACACAGGGTGGCAGCACTGAGAGCAAATACGTGCAAACAGCAGAACACTTGGAAGGGCCAGTGCAGGCACACAAGTGTGCCTGAAACCTGATTATGAAAACACTTCTTAGACACACGGGCATTATGGTTTTAATTAAGAAATTCCTTTTAATTCTGGCAGAGGTATCATGCCTTTTAGAAAAGCTCTTATGAGTCAGCCCCTGAATATGATCAACTGCCCTTCTCTGAAAAGAAATTGCTTTCTCTTCCTCTTCCTGCACTGGCTGATGGTAGGTGAGATGAGTATGATGAAACTGAAGCACCACGTCAGGATCAACGCTTAAGCACACCGATTCGATCTCTAGTATATATTTTTTGCTGTTTTTGCTTCCCATTTATTTAAACTAAATATCAAAACCAAAAGCAGTTCATCCATTTCTCCTATCTCCCACTCCTTGCGTCTGGTAACCACCAATCTGCTCTATGTATCTGTGAGCGTGGGTTTTTTAAAAATTAGTTTATTTATTAGATCCCACATAGGAGAGATCATATGGTGTGCACCTATCTCTGACTTATTTCACACAGACCTCTGAGGTCCATCCATTTTGTCATCAATGGCAAGATTTCATTCTCTTTTATGGATGAATTAATATATATCTCACGCATGCACATGTATGCCACATCTTCCTTATCCCTTCATTCACTGATGGACATTTAAATTGTTTCCATATCCTGCCAATCACAAATAATGCTGCAATGAACATGGGGATCCATATACCTTTTCAAGTCACTGTTTTTGTTTTCTTTGGATAAATACCCAGAAGTAGAATTGTTGGATCATACAATATTTCTATTTTTAATATTTTGAGGAAACTCTATACTGTTTTTTCTATAGCGGCTGCACCAGTTTACACCACCAACAGTTCACAAGGGTTCCCTTTTCTCCATATCCTCACCAACACTTGTTATTTCTAGCTTTTTTTTTTTTTTAAACAGCCATCCTAACAGCTGTGAGGTATTATCTCACTGTAGTTTTGATTTGCATTTCCCTAACGATTAATTATGTTGAGTGTCTTTTCATGAACCTGTTTGCCATCTGCATGTTTTCTTGGGAAAAATGTTTACTCAGATCTGTCCATTTTTAATTGGATTTTTTTTTCTTTGCTCTTGAGTTATATGACTTCCTTATATACTTTGAATATTAGTCCCTAATCAGATATATGATGTGCAAATATTTTCTCCCATTCAGTAGGTTGTCTGTTAATTTTGTTGATGATTTCTTTTGCCACGGAGAAAGTTTTAGTTTGATGTAATGTCACTTTTTGATTTTTGCCTTTATTGCTTTTGCTTTTGATGTCAGATTAAAAATAATTATTGCCAAGACATGTGTCAAGGAGCTTATTGCCTATGTTTGCTTCTAGGAGTTTTATGTTTTCAGGTCTTATGTTCAAGTCTTTAATCCATTTTGAGTTAACTTTTGTGTATAGTTTAAGATTGTGGTCTAGTTCCATTCTCTTGCATATGGCTTCCAGTTTTCTCAACATGAATTATTGAAGAGACTGTCCTTTCCCCACTGTATACTCTTGGCTCCCTTGTCATGCATTAATTGACCGAAAATGCATAGGTTTATTTCTGAGTTCTCTA
Organism: Bos grunniens; assembly: GCF_055505025.1. NCBI lineage: Eukaryota > Metazoa > Chordata > Mammalia > Artiodactyla > Bovidae > Bos > Bos grunniens. Next base: position 59,026,374 of record NC_141178.1, on the reverse strand, counting down.
TTCTGGCCCATTGATCTGTGTGTTTGTTTTTATTCTGATACCATACTATTCTCTTACTATAGCTTTGTATAGTTTGAAACTAAGGAAGTGTGAAGCCTCCAACTTGGTTTTCTTTCACAAGATTCCTTTGGGTACTCCAAGTCTTTTATCGTTTCATATAAATTTTAAGATTGTTTGTTCTCTTTCTCTGAGAAATGCCTTTGGAATTTTGATAGTGATTGCAATGAATCTGTAGGTTGCTTTGGGAAATATGGACATTTAAACAACGTTAACTCTTCTAATCCATGAGCACAGGATATCTTTCAATTTATTTGTGACTTCTTTAATTTCTTTCATGAATGTCTTAACAATTTTCAGAATACGGTCTTCAACAATTTTAAGTGGGATGGTTTCCTTAATTTCTCTTTTGGATAGTTTATTATTAACATATAGAAATGTAACGTATAGATTTTTTTATATTGATTTTGTATCTTGCAACTTTACTGAATTCATTTACTAGTTCTAACAGGTGTTTTTTTTGGGGGGGTCAGGGGAGTCTTTAGGGTTTTCTATATAAAGTATCATGCCATCTGCAAATAGTGACAATTTCATTTCTTCCTTTCCCATTTGGATGTCTTCTATTTCTTTTTGTTGCCTAACTGGGCTGGCCAGGACTTCCAATACTGTGTTGAATAAAAGTGGTCAAAGTAGGTATCCCTCTTTCCTCCTGACTATCAAGGAAAAGGTTCTCACCTTTGAGTGAGAAAAGGTTCTCACCACTGAGTATGATGTTAGCTCTGAGCTTCCCCATACGGTCATAACTATGTTCAGGTACATTCCCTCTTTACTTGATTTGTTGAAAGTTTTCTTTTTATCATAAATATTAAATCTTGTTAAATGCCTATTCTATATCTATTGAAATGATCATATAATTTTTATCCTTCAATCTGTTAACGTGACATATCACACTGATTTGTGGATGTTGAACCATCCTTGCATCCCTGGAATAAATACCATTTAATCATGGTGTACAGTCCTTTTAATGTATTATTGAATTCGGTTGGCTAATGCTTTTTTGAGCATTTTTGCATCTATGTTCATGAAAGAGGCACGCCTGCTTATTCAGTTGCTCAGTTGTGTCTGACTCTTTTGTGACCCCATGTACTGTAGCCCACCAGGCTCCTCTCTCCATGGAATTTTCCAGGCAAGAATACTGGAGTGGGTTGCTGTTTCCTACTCCAGGGGATCTTCCCAACCCAGGGATCAAACACATGTCTCCTGAGTCTCCCACATCGGTAGGTGGATTCTTTACCGCTGAGCCACCTGGGAAGCCCATTCATCAAAGATACTGGCCTATGAGGTTCTTTACTTGCGGCATCCTGTCTGGTTCTGGTATCAGGGTAATGCTGGCCTTGTAAAATAAGTTTGGAAGAGTTCCCTCCTCTTCTATTTTTTGGAAGAGTTTGAGAAGGATTGAAATTGCAAGCATACCTCAAAGATATTGCAGGATTGGTTCCAGACCACTGCAATATAGCAAATATTGCAAAAAGCAAGTCATATGATTTTTTTTTGTTTTCCCAGTACATATAAAATTTACGTTCACACTATCCTGTAGTCTATTAAGTGTGCAACAGAATGTCTTAAAAAACAATGTAATTAAAAAATACTTTATTGCTAAACAATACTGATCATTATCTAAGCCTTCAATGAGTTGTAATTTTTTTTGCAATAGTAACATCAAAGATCATTGATGACAGATCACCGTAACAAATACAGTAATGATGAAAAAGTTTGAAATATTCTGAGAACTACCAAAATGTGACAAGGAAGTGAACACAATGCTGTTGGAAAAAATGGCAACAACAGACTTGCCTGATTCAGGATTGTCACAAACCTTTAATTTGTGAGAAACACAATACCTATAGAGCGCAACAAGATGAGGCATGCCTGTAAGTCTTTAATGTTTGGTAGCATTCACCAGTGAAGGCATCTGGTTGATCCCAGACTTTTGATTGTTGGGAAGTCTTGATTACTGATTCAATCTCCTTACCAGTAACTCATTTGTTCCGATCTTCTATTTTGTCATGATTCGGTCTTGGTAGGTTGCTATGTTTCTAGAAATTTGTCCATTTTTAGGTTGCCAATTTGTCAGTGTGTAGCTGCTCATAGCTGTCTCTTAGGATGCTTTGTATTTTTGTGGTATTAGCTGTACTATCTCTTTCATTTATTTTATTTTAGTCCTCTTTTTTGGAGGGATGAGTCTAGCTTAAGGTTGTCAATTTATTTACCTTTTCAAAGAACCAGCTTCACTGATTTTTTCTATCATCTTTTTAGTCTCTATTTCACTTTTTTCTCTAATCTTTCATGTTCTCTTCCTTTCTTTTTCTAGTTCCTTGAGCTCTTTTTCTAGTTCCTAAAATATCTCTAAAAGTTAGGTTGTTTCTTTGAACATGAAGATATAACATCTATGAATATTCATGTACCCAACATAGGAGCCCCTAAATATATAAGGCAAACACAGGGAGAAATACACAGCAATACAATAATAGAACAGAACTTTAAAACCCAACTTACACCAATGGTTAGATAATCCAGAAAGAAAATAAGGAAATATCAGCCTTAAATGACACATTAGATCAGGTACACTTAATGCATATTTGCAGAACATTCTACCCAAAAGCAACAGAATACACATTCTTCTCAAGTGCACATGAAGCATTTTTCCAAGACAGACCATATGTTAGGTCACAAAACAAGTCCCAGTAAATTTAAGAGAACTGAAATCACCTCAAGTATCTTTCCTGAACCACAAAGGTATGAAACTAGCAGACAATTACATGAAGAAAACCAGAAAACTTCCAAACATGTGGAGATAAAACAAAATGCTACTGAACAACCACAGGGTCAAAGAAGACATCCAAAGAGAAATTAAAAAACAAAAACCCTTGAGATAAATGAAAATGAAAATGGAACATATCAAAATTGATGGGATGCAGCAAAAGCAGTTCTGAGAGGTAAGTTCATAGCGATAAAGCCTAACTCCAGAAAGAAGAAAAGCTTCTAGCATATATTTAAAAAGATAACCTTTTAGCTATGATTAAGAGTATTTCATGATAGGAACTTCTTTTAAGAATAACATGATCTAGGGAACAGAAATTCTTATTAAATAGAAGCAGCTAAAGTTTTAAAATAACTATCTTAAATAGATTATAATGTCCAAAAAAAAAGGGGTTTTAAGGAAAACACTGTTATACTAATAAAAAAAATAAAAAAGCCTAAAATATCCCTAAAGTATCAAATGCTTTAATGAGTAAAATTTCAAATGCAATGAATATGCAACTGATAAGAGATATAAGCAACACTAAACCATTCATCTCCACTTTTCTTTGAAAAATAAGTATAATAATTGAATGTTATAATTATTGAAATAATTTTGCCCACATATTTAAAAAATACATTTTCATTACTATCAAAGGATAGATGTTTAGGAACGTCTGTAAACTACCAGACTTTCACATGTGTTCACTTTTACTCACAAACTTTTGAGGCATACAGAAACAGATTCAGGTACAATAACAACTTTCAATTAAAATTCCCTATATTTCAGCAGCACATCAAATTATCTAGTTAAATATTTTAAACCATCATTCTATGTCTAATTAAAACAATTACTTGATAGTTTATTTTCATTTTGATTTGGGTAAGTGATTATGATAATATATTTTACCTGTAATATCTTTTAAGATGTGATGTCCACCAAATTATAACTAAGGGATACCTGTCTTATTCAGTTTTCTTATAAGAAAGCTAAAGCAACTTATATTAAAAGCTAAACCTGATATGTGTACTCTACACAGGGCATAGTTAAATCAGTTATTTATTGCATGACAGTAGCTCTGAGAATGCTCAAACTTTATGAAGCAGAAAAAGAAAACTATAAAATATCACTAACTGCTGTTAGAGGTATGCCTTATACCCATGGGCAGTTTGTTTGAGCCATTTTAAACTATTCCAAATAAGAACTACTAAGACTGCTTCTACCACTCATAGTATAATTAACTTTTTATTATATATCTAGTTCTATTTTACTGCTGAGACACTGTGTATTTGAATAGTAATTTTAGGCAAAATTCTATTAATATTAGAAGAGGAATATAATTGACATTGAAAACTTACCCAATTAAATTACTTTAGACAATAACAAATGAGAAAAACACATGAAAAATATTTTCTCAGTTTTATTCAGAAAACAATTTTAGAAGAAGGGGAGCAAATTCATGTTTGAGATATAGTTTATAATCAGATATGATAATCATATTAACATTTACATTTAAGGTTATAATAGATCTTATCTAAACATATAAAGTGACAACTCTCCCATAAACTGCAAATTTAGAGCAAATTTAGTTTTAAAGTAAAGGAGCTAGTTTCTCTTCCTTGGAATGGAACAGTTAAAGAAATTAAATTTAGGAAATGCACATAATAGTTTTAAAAAGGTAATGTACCCTTATATAAAATAGTATTTTCATTTCATTGTCTAAAGTTGATAAAAATAAGACCTATTAGTGTAACTGTTTTAGAATATGATGAAAACTGATGTGGGCTCTATGTAATTCCAGCATTAAGGCAATACAAGGAAATAAAATCAAGTTATTGAGAAAATCTACTAGTCTAAAATTCAACTGATGCCATTTTGAACCTGCACATTTGAACTACCTCAAACTTTCAGGTTCAATTTCTTAAAATTCTTCTGATTAAGAACAATTCAGTCAACTTTTTACTAAAATATCTTCAAGTAGAAAAAAACTGATTAAAACATTTTTCTAATTCTGCCTATTAGTCAAAGGGACTAAATTCCTCATTCTCCGACTTCTAGCTGAACAGTCTCCAAAAATATATCTCAAAACTCAAGGCTCTAATGTCAAACTATTGATTTAAAAGATAAAATTTTTCAAAAAATCAGATGGCAGCCTTGTAGTTGTAGCATTTCATCTGACAATTAACATTTCCATATTCAGAAATAAAAGATAGGATACCATAAATAATCAATAAACAATGTGCAATTCCAACATTGGTTTGACACAATAACTCAAATATTTAATATCTGAAAGCCTAAAATGAGTCTCTGATTCTCAAAAAAAGGTAGGGCTCAAGGCTCTGCAATAACAGATAACCACAGTCTGCTGAGACCCTTGAAGAAACGATGCCTCCTTTACCCTCAAAATATTTTCTAATATTAAAAGAAAATTCCACTCTTGAACACAATACTGTAATAGATCTAGATTCTCCTTCAGAAAATCAATTGCTAATTAATAAATGGGGAAGAAAATTTCTTTAACTGTCAGCTTACCCCTAAAAACACTTCAGAAGTCAAAAAGTTTGTGAGTGTTCTTATCTTTACCTTGTGAAAAGCTTTTAAAATGTTACTGAGTCTGGAAGAAATGACTTAAATTGTCCTAAAAAAAAGTCCACAAAGTACACTGTTCTTAAACCAAGGTTTTAAATTTTATTTCATTAACTTAATGGGAAGTTTTAAAGTTTCTGATGAAGAATTAAGAAAATAATTTTCAACAGTTTCTAAAATTTTTCAGAACACTTCACTTAGGTACACATTTGAAATAATCTTTACTCTTTTAAAAAAATAACAAAAAATCATTTTTCCTTATTTAAAAATAGAGTATTCCAAATAATCTCTACACATTATTCTTAGAGTTTAATTTAGTTTACTACAAGTCTAAAGATATGGAGGAAAAATTGGGGAGGCATCTATTTTTAAAAGGTTACCATAAACCAGCAATTTGTATTAAAAATACTCTCTTACAGACTTCCCCAGTTATCACTCTCATTTTGGGGGAGTAAATTTACTATTATTTGCTTTATAGTTAGTTATTCTGTATTCACAGAAGTCAAAATTTTAAATTTACCACAATTACATCTGATATTCTCATATACCTGGTTCTTTCCCCATTAATTTTGGACATTTCCCCATTAAATTTGGACACTTAGGTTCTTATAATACACTTTTCCTTACAATTTTTTTTAAGAAAAAAAAAACATCTAAAAGAACATTTTTGCTTTCTAACACATTCATATTTCTAGGTTTTCTATGTATTTAGATTAGGAAAAAGTTTTCACTTAAAAAAAACACAGGGAAACACTTCAAGCAAATTGCTCCTCCTATTAACCTAGGATACAACTGCCTAAATTCATTCCTTCTACATAGGCATACCCATTTCTTGGGTTGCCATCTCAAATTCCCCCCACACACTGTGGTTAGTTTTAATGCCATGTCCCTGCAGTAACTCTGTTTACAAGACATCCAGGGACTTTTCAATACCAACAATTTTAATGCAGTATCACGCCACTTCACTTTTTAAAAATGAGATATTGTTTTCTAAAACTGGGATTTTGTTCTCTGATAAGCATTTAAAAAAAAAAGAACAAAAACCTTAACACTTGAACAACACACACCAGTGCACACACAAAATCAGAAAGCAAAAATACCAAAGCACCCTTGGTAGTTCCTCATCACCATATCCTTGTCAATACCACCCTGGAGGGAGGAGGCAGAGACAGGTGGACACCCAGGGTAGAATGTAAGCTACTGGGCACTAGGCCAAGCGACTCAAAACTAAAAATCAAATTATGCCCCTGCAATAACGGCTACTAGGCTTTCATACATGAGTATTTCTCACAACTCCAAATGTTAATAACTACACATCAATACTTCCAGAAAATGTTACAATGTAAAATTGTGCATTTAATTTCTCAAATTAAATTTGCTAATGAGATATAAAAGTTGCCCTGTTATAAAAGAAATGTAACACAGTAGATGTCAGGTTCAGGCTTTTTCAAAAAAAGACAAAAATTAGGTACTGAAATACACACAAAAGTAAAAATTAGTTACCTCCAAGTGGTCTTATTATAAAATGGAAAAGACTTCCCCTGCATGAATTCTAAAATCATAGTTAACTTTCAGTTCATCAATTCACTGTACCCTGCCCTCACATTTAACTTATTTGTAAATACTTTTCCAAGGCTACCTAAACACTTACTAATTGGTTAAATATGCTGCCTACATTAATTCCTGTTACAATTAAAGAAATTAAGGGTCAATTTTTGCTCCTCTGCAGTGTCTGATATATTTTCAAAGTATTTGATGTTTCAGATAAGGTGTTCATCAGGTTTTTAAAACAGTTAAAAAATGGCTCAAGGGACAACTGTTAGCCTTTTTACCTTGAACACATTCACTATCCTGGACTTTGTTGAACACATTCAGTTGTTCTTGCCTTCTTCTGAAACTCTTCCTTTACTCAAATAACTTATCTAAAGAATCTAAGATGTTATCAATATAAAGAAGAAAATTTCTATTTATTTCCTATACATTTGGAAACACATCAAAAAGAACAAGTATTCCAGATTGTGTAAGTAAAGTTACTCAGTAAAACTTTTTTCTTGGGTGTGTGTCTGTGTGCATATATGTGTAACAGGTAACTTTTCAGACATTAATTTTCCAAAGAACAAGATTCTACATAAAAAACATTAAAACATTCCTGGAAGGAACCAATATTTTGATTACACAGCTCAAGGGGCAAATGATTATCAAAACAAATCTTCAAAGACAGCTATAGATACACGTTTTAGTTCTCAAGCTTTTCAAATCTCAAAGACAGCAGCATTATATTTCATTCAGCAAATAACAATTTAATCCTTAGAAAGGAAAATTTCCAGAATACCAAACCAAAATGTATATAGTGACAACCAGTATTATATTAAAAACAAAGGAAAAAAAAGAACACCTTTGGATGATTTTAAAACACCAAGAGTACACTTACAACTTTGAAAATATACTGATAAAAACATATTCACTAATTTATTTAGCTATAAGATGTCTGTTTATTAAAATATTTAGATTGTAATAAATATGCAGATGTTGAATTTTATCAGAATTAGCCCATATTTATAAATCATCTTCCACAGCAGCTAAATTCCTTATAGAATGTCCAATAGCAAAATTAGACATATAAATTTCAAATAAGCATCTCCAGCTATGAGGCTTCTCTAATTCTACCTGAAATAAAGATTATGAGTATACAACAGCCTTAACTTATTTCTGTTAATTGGTACAATTTAACAGAAGCTTCAGGAAAAGGATGTTCAACAGGTAGTATTTCTTAGGCATTACAAAAGCTCAGTACAATCAAATTCAAATGAGTAATTATGCTATGTCCCAGCTAAGTAAGACTCTCCAAGGAATTACAGGTTTTATACTTGTGTGCTCTGAGTGTATTTTCTGATTCAGACAAGTAGCCAGGTGTGTAAAACCCAAACATGAAGAAGGTTTCATACCACCTTTTGTGATATAGAAAAAAAAAAAATCACAATACCAGCACTTTTATTTAGGATGACAATAAATTAATCATAATGTGAAGTGTCCAAGCAAACTGAATAACTCCATGGTCACATGTAACTGGAAGAAATACTTCTCCTTCACATTTACAGAAACTGAATTTATTGATGTTAGTAACGGGTTTGTCAAAGTGGCAACTATTCAAGATCTAAAAGTCTCACTTATTTTAAATCCATACTGAATTTGACTACTTATAGTCAATGTAACTTCCTCCAGCCAAACTACAATCAACATGTAAGATAAATTTCAAAGGTTTTATAAGTATTAATGGCACCATGAAATCTCTGCGAAGATTATTTGGGGGGGGGGAGTTTCCCTTCTCCACTGACAGTTTAATCACTTTCCAACCAATTTTGATTTAACAGTGGTTCATGGGATTAATTTTTTTAATGAGTTCTTAGAAAGTTGCAATTGCTTCCAAAATCAGAAACCACACTACACTGATGTAACTGCTACTATGGAGGTCTTTACAGAAAGGTGCAGGTAAGAGTTCAGATGTGAACACAGGTTAACGTACACCAGACTTCAAAATAATAATTTGTACAGTATGGCCAGAAAAAATATTCTATATAAGAAGTCTAAAAATCCAGTCCTTATATTAATCCATTTCTATAAATCATAAAAACAAAGGAAAATAGGCATCTATTCCAGAAACTTCATATACCTGTGGAAAACGGAACATAAGTAAATTCTATTCAAGGTGAACCTTAATGTCCAACAGAGTACAGCACATAACTTACATATTTTCAATTTTGAAAATATTGTGAAAATCTAAGCCATCAGAGTCAACAGTAGTTTATGATCAGTAAACATTTCCTGTTAAATAACACAAATAAATTCAACTTAAAAGATGCAAACCGGTAGGTCACAGGACTTTAAAACCTTTTCATTTCAGAGGCACAGAGTTACTGCACATGTATAGGATGGGGCTTTAAAATGGGTATGTGTAAACTTTTCCATGGTGTTGGTGTATGTGCTTTTTTTTTTCCCTTAAAGAAATGCCTACTGCTTACAGAGTAAAAGAATCTCCACCACTCTGTCTGCAGTTTTCAACCAGAAGTTCTCAGTGTACCTTAAGCCAAATTGAATATTAGGTATTTTACAGCTTTTACAAAATGGCTGTAAAATCATGTTATGGGCATACACAGCTCTTTGATCTCACTGCACAGAATTCATAACTGTTCAATAATGCTATACCATTACACCACACACCTTAAACTATTTTCATTTTTCCACAATTCCTTCCAAAATCAGCTTCCAGAGCACAGCAATGTAACATGCAAAGTTCCTGGGAGGGCTTGTTACACAAAAGAACAGCTTGGAAACAAACTGATCTACACAATATCCATCTTCTGTTGAGCCTGCTTTAGCCCTCCTTTCCCTCCATCACTGCTAAAGGTGGGTGCGTTTGAGTCATGGAAAGAGGAGGCTCTTCCATCACCACACCCTCCCAGCACCTCTGCTGCTGGTCCTCACGCAGGGCTTCTGTGTAGGTGATGAAAAATCATAAGAAAAGAGAAGCTGTCCCTTTAAAATGCCCTGCTCTGTCCCACATCCCACGTGGAAACCAACATCAGCAGCACTTTCCCATTAACTTCACTGTGATGCAAGAGGCACCATCCTTTTCTATACATAAAACCAGAAAACCTCGGCTGGACATTCTATCCTGAGGATGAGCAGGTGAAGCAAACGTGTCAGGAGGCGAGTAGCTCAGTAACTCCGCACCCCACCCCAAAAGGTGCTCCAGTCTTGCACACCAGCCTCTGTGTGCACCACCACCTCTCTACCCCTCCTCTGTAGAGCCTAGTTTAAAGAAAGGAGGGAGCCACCAACAAAACCTGAAGCATAAATGCGACGAAAATGCAAATCAAAGCCGAAAGGGTTTATTCTTCCAATCACACATATTAACTCTATTAAGAAAATGGCATCACTTTTTTTTTTCCACCGGGGGGGGAGAAAAAAAAACCCGCAACGATCATTAAAACAGAGTTATAAAATAGCAAATATAGTGTTTATCTTATGTCAGATCAGCCCACATTACCAATAAGTTTAGCAGTTTCTGCACTACCACCTCCCCCCCCCTCCCCCTCCTTCTCGAGCATCGGATTTTCACGTTTTCTCATTGTCGGTTGAGTTATAAAAGGCTTTTGCCCTTCGAAAGTTTTGAAAAAATAAATAAATATTAACTCCTTGGTCCCTGCAAAGTCAAAATGGACTTCAGGGGAAAGGCGGTTCATCCTTTTACCTTGAGCGAGAAAAGGGGGAGCATCCCGGATTTTTTGGGATTTTTTTGCGATTTTTAAAAAATTTTTATTTGGTTATATGCCTGAGTTCTCCCTCCATTTTGGTTGTTTATGATACTGACAACAAGCTGTCCCTGGTCTGTGCAGATCTCCTGCTTTCATTTAGCACCCCCCTCCCCCCCCGCAGCCACACACCCGGGGCTCACACCTCCTCGCAGACCCCGCACCCCGACCCCGACTCGCCCACCTGAGGAAAGGGCGAAAACAAATGCATTTCTCCAAAAAAGAAAAACCTCTTTTGAAAAAAGGGGCAAAGTTCCCCCCAAGTCACTCCAAGTGCCCCCCAAATATTGCCGACTGCGGGTTTCCGCCAGGCCCTTTGGGGACCCACCTTCCCCCGGGATGTTTTGGTAGAAAATGCGGAGAGTTTACTCTCAAAACCGAATTTATATTAATTTTTCCCTTATTTTTCGGGTCTCTAATGTCTTCCGCTCTCGCTGCTGCCGCTGCCGCTGTCACAATATTCGCAGCACCAGAGAGGAGGCGGAGGAGGAGGAAAACTTTTCAAACTTTCCAGACCCTGAATAAAGGGGTTTTTTTTTTTCCCACCGACCTCACCTTCGGGTCTCCAGCCGCATCGCCCCCTGCCCTGTCAGAAGCGACTTCGGGAGTCCCCGCACCCCCGCCCGATTATTTTTATTTTATTTTTTATTATTATTTTTCTCTCTGGGGTCCTGAGCAGGGGCTGAGAGCAGCACAAACTTTTTCCTCCTCCTTTCGCCGCCGCGGCTCCTCTGCCCCCTCAGCGAGTCCCATAATTTAAATAACCCTGATATTTCTCCCGCTAAACGCCTCTCCGCCGCCCCGGACCCCGGGAGAACTCACCGCGGGGCTTTAACATCCTCCCTCCGGCCCGTCCGCCGCCTTTACACCGCCCGCGGAATTTCTAATAATTTTTTTCTCATATTTCGGGCTGGACGCGGCGGGCCTGGAAATTGTTTCCTTACGCCTCTTTCCAGCAGCCATTGTAGTGTATGCGCTGCCCCTGCAGCCCAACTTGCAGCTGCCGCCGCCGCCGCCGCCGCCGCCGCCGACGTCGCGCCCACCGCCGCCTCCCCCGGCCCGCTCGGCCACCGCCCCCGCCTCCCGCCGGCCCGCCCCCTGCCCCCGCCCGCCGCTGCGCCCGCCCTCCCCGCCCTTCCCCGCGCGCTCCTCCCCGGGGCCGGCCACTGGGTGCCACCGCCGCCGCAGCCTCGCGCTCCGATTGGCCCGCCGCGCCGCCCGTCAAGCCGAAGTGTTAAGAGGCGGGCCGCGGCGCGGGGGGCGCGGCGGGGCGGGGGCGGAGGCGGGGTCGCGAGCACCGACCCGCCCACTCCTCTCGTCTCGGCCCTCCTCCCGCCGGCTGGGGGCGGGGCGAGGCCCGCCCGCCCCCACCGAGCCGGGCCCCGTTCGGCTGTCAGTCAGGCGGCGGGGCGCGCTCATTGGGTCGGCGGCCGCCGAGGAGCGGGGGCAGCACGTTGGGATGCGCGCTACTTAAGGCCCAGCTGCGTGAGCCATTGACGTGTTTGGAGCTGGAGACGGCCTGGACGCTGGCGGAGCGGCCGCCCGAGGTGAGTGGTTTCCCCGCCCCCCCCCCCCACTCTCCCCCCCCGCCCCTCCGCCTTGCCCTCAGCCGCGGCTGCAGAGCTGCGGGAAGAGACTGGCGCGTCTCGGCCGCCGCGGGACCCGCAGTCGCGTCTCCGGCGTGAAGCCGCCTCCACCAGGCCTCGCCTAAGCGCGGGCCTCTTGCCGTTGCGCTTCCTCGTGGCAACGCGGGTCTCCTCGGGCCGGGGGCGAGGGAGGTGCCCCCTGCCTGGGCACCCCCAGCCCTTCCTTCACCCTTACTTCTCAGCCTTTGGAGCGTAATCGCCCTCCCAACCCCCTGCCCGCGCCCCCAGTTCCCTGCGTTTTCTTCGCCCCCTGCCTTCTTGGGTGCCGTCGAAAGTGAGAGCAAGGTGTGTTCACCTGCGCCCACCGCTCACGAGGTTGGACGGGCAGCTGTCGGGAGGCCGCGGGCCTAGGGCTCGCCTCGCTCCGGGATCTCCTCTCGCCTTCCCCGCCCCCTCCGCAAGGCCACCCCGACTTCCTGATCCGCCGCTTGCTCCTAGACATATGTTGAAGGCTCGAATGCCTCGCGGGACGCGTTGCGGATTCCCGACGGCTGCTCCTGCGGTGGGGAGGCCCGCAGCCCTGCCTGGGCTCGGATAGCCTGGAGCGCGGGCGGTGGCGGCGGCAGGGGGCCTTGGACGGGTCAGGAGCTTGCAAAGCTCCCTTGCAAAGCTGCTCCAAGTGGGGACGTGGAACCACTGGATGGAAAGTCGAGAAATACTTTTTAAAGCATTTTGCCCTTTGCAAAAAGAGTTGAGCGCTCTTCCTCAAACGTGCTGTGCTTTTTTGCGCCCCCTCCCTCAAATCGTTGGTTTCTCTCCCACTATCCTCTGCGGACAGAGCTTAGGCACGTTTGTTTGTTACCTTTGGAGAGCAAGTAGATAAGGCCTCCCTAGCGGAACACCCGCTTTCAGCTCGGGTCCTCACTGTAAACTGACATTTCCTCTTCATTTCCAGTTATTACATGTGGATTCGTGCAGAGCAGGTGACAGTCGGAAATCCAAACTTAGATTGACTGGTATTTAGAACCCGGAAGGGAAAGGAAAGGAAAGGTGAATATACTCCTACAGCAAACTTGATTCAGTATATGTGATGTTACCTAGGTGGTGTGGTTTTTAAAGAATTTCTAACCGACGATGGTGATAAAAAGTAGAACACTTTCACGGAAGGGGGGCAACCTGAGTTCAGTCTGCGTCAGATCATTGTTGAGATTACATCCAAGGAGTGTGAACAGTGGAGCAGAGCTCTGTGCTCAGAACACAGGACACATGCAGACAAGAAAACCGTGAGTTCATTTTGTGGCCTCTGTGCGGGAGAGGAAGAAGCTTCTAGGTACAGTTGAACAGCATCTTGAAATTTTCTTCCTGTCAAGAGATTTCTGTTAGCTAGGTGTACTCATGTATTGGTCAATGAAGATCATAAAATAGAAGGATTGCTTACTGAAAGGACCCGGAATGATTAGACTTTTTTCTATCCTTCTTTGCAAAGGTTATCCCCTTTAGCTTGGACATACTGAGCTTGTAAAAGAGAAAGGGAACTAGTTGACTCATGATCCTAGAATACCTCCACTTTTCAGGAGCTTATGGGAGTCTGATTGTTTTTCCTGAATGTACTTTTATTTCTTTTAACATGGCTCATATTTTTTGATGGTCCCATCTTGGGGAGGGAAAGTAGAAACCACTTTGCGCAAAAGTTCAGAGCTCTGTCTAGTTATAACTGACTCAGTTTTTTATTCATTGGTGTTTCAGGTAGGTAATCCTACATTATTTGCTGTCTTCTTTGATCTTTAGGTAAAAGACAGTTAAGCTAGAGCAGGATTCAGGAGTAAGTTCCATAAAGTTAGCGCAGAGCATTTAAAAATATTTGTGGGTGGCTCGTTGATAATATGCCAACGTGTTGAAATAAAGAATTGCGTTTAATTAACAAGTAATTGAGTTTTTTTAAAAAAATTCTCTTTTAGTTCATTTCTATGATGGTGTCTTTGAAGATAACAGGCATACCAATTTCAGTTAGATTCATTAGAGAGGGCATTTGTCCTGGGAGTATGGGTGACGTACTTGTTATAAGAGTATATGATTTGACTTGGAATCCCTAATTGGCTCTTAAGAACTGTGATCATCTTTAATTGATAAAGGCTCCTCCAAGCTGTATGCCTATAGGGCTTTAGCCAGAAGATGAATGTGCCGCAGTGGTGTTCCCTCACTTCCTTTATCCCTGGAAGTATCAGTTAAATAGAAGATGCTTTGGGGAAGTTAAATTTCAGATTTCTTTTTTTTTAAACTTTTCAAAATGTCCACTGAGCAATAACTTTGGTGTGTGGTTTTTTTTTTTTTTTTTTTTTGGTACATTGGTCAACACAGGACAGGCCACAGAGTAGACATTCAGATACTTTAGTTGACTTGCTAAAGTTGGGTTGTACTAAATTATTCCACCCTTATTTTGTGTGCTAATCAGTGTATAATAAGGAAGTAATCATTAGAGTGCATGCTGTATTTTTGTCTTGTTAATACATTTAATTGCTTAGTCTATAGATATTGTTGTCTTTTAGTCCCTGAAAGTCAGTCTGACTCTGCGACCTCATAGACTATAATCTGCCAGGCTCCTCTGTCCATGGAATTCTCCAGGCAAGAATACTGGAGTGGGTTGTCAGTACCACCTCCAGGGGATCTTCCCAGCCCAGGGATAGAACTCTCGTCTGCTGCATTGGCAGGCGGATTCTTCACCACTTTAGAAATAGGAGTAAACTAAAACTGAATTTTAGCAGAACTGTATTTTTCTCTGAACATTGTAGTTAGATTTCAGTAGAGGCACTTAAACAGTTTAAACAAGGTGTTTGTGCTGAGGCATGAGTCAGTGCAGAGGAGAATCACATCCAAGTCTTCATTCTGAAAATACAGAGAGCACTTGAGTTCCTCACTAGAAAATCTTTAGGCCAGAGTTAACTTTTCAGGTACTGTACTTGTGGAGTTGATGAGGCTTAACTGACTCCTGCATCATCCCCCGTCCCCCGTGTTCCCCTTCCCAACCTCTGCCTGCAGGGAGAAGACACTTAGGATGCCCATGGTGACACGGAGGCTGAGGGATCCTGACGTAAACCCTTGCTTGTCGGTAAGCTGGTTGGCTTTGAATTGTCACAAGTATTACGTTGGAAAAAGAAGCATCTTCTGATTTTGTGGGCATCAGTTTTCTTCAATTCTTGAATAAAGTTATTCCTGTACAAGAAACATTCATGGCCTGTGTATCCTTATTTCACCAGAGCATTTTTAGATATTCATCATTTAGCTGACAAAGACTCATCTCTTTTAAGTTTCCCTAATTGGTAGAGCATACAAGATTTTAGTTGTCACTCTTAACCCTAGACAAGCATGTGCAACACTGAGGAAATTCTTGAGTCCGAACTTGCAAAGTTGGAAAAAGTAGGTATTTTTAAATGGTTACTGAAATTTGTTTTGATAACGATGATTTCATCATGTCCCTGAGACCACCTCGCTGAGAGTGAAGGGCTGATAACTGAATTAGAGTATTTAAAGCCTGAAGGTTTTCACAAGGGTATCATGTAAACAAAATGTTTTGTTGTTATAATAAGCTTTTGTGGCATTTATTTGGTACAATTAGCAGTTCTTGTGGCATTGTCATCCTTCAATAAGGCAGCCATCGGACTGGTGCTATGAAAATTGTATTTCCTGACTCATATGCATTTTCCAAATATACACACTTGTTAAATATTTGGCGTGGAGTATTGGCTTTGTTCTCTACTTGAAATCTGTTTTCAGCAGCTTTCCTAAGTTGCTTTAGATGAACCAAGTTTCTCAGATCTGTGAAGCAAATTACTTGCCCTTAATTTAAAGTTTTCCTTCAGATGACTTCTCAGAATCATGCCTTTTACTCTGAAGTTTGTTGTCCAGTCTGCTTCCAGTTCAGACAGCTAAACTTTAATTCCCAAATGGCAGCTACCCTCCTTTGAACTTGTAGCCCTGTGTAGCTTACTTCAGTTTTGAAGTGATATTAATGATACCTATTAAAATTACTGACATAATAGTGTATTTACTTGCGTAATGGAGTGAATGATAGCCAAACATACGTTGAGATGAATGTCATTAATTTACTTGTTGTAGACCAGTCATTAGCTATTTACTTAGGGTCTGGAAACCACCTTAACATCAAACGTTCAAGTCCAGGTGAGAACTTGGAGGAGTGGAGAGCTGCCCTCTGAGTCAGGAGATGGCGTTTGGCTTCTGCTGTGCAGCAGTGAATTTCTTTTTTCTTTTGGCCCTGCTGTGCAGTCTTAGTTCCCCAACCAGGGATTAAATCCAGGCCCCTGGGAGTGAAAGTGCTGAGCCCTAACCCTGGACCCGCAGAAAGCTCCCTGCAGTCATGACTGAGCACATCGAAGTTGCCTTAGCCGCCTCGATAAATGGTTACTGACTGATCTCATTCAGTGCTTTGACTCAAATTCCTGTGAATCAGATACAGAAAAAACTGACCCCAACTATGAAGAGGCAGGTGTTGGCCTTGAGCATAACGGATGCTGGGATAGTTGGAAAGCTAAGTCCGTTTTGAAACTATCTCCAGTTATCTGCTCGGGGGACGCAGCTTCAGAAGTGTGTGTACCTTGTTTTTTAGATGCCACTCTGCCTCCTAAATGCTGCCTGTCTTACATGTTTAAGGAATCGGACGCGTCTACCAGATGCATGGCTGAAAACAACTATGACAAGGAGAGCTGTTCTTCTCACTTCTTGAAGTACAAGAACTGCCGGAAGTTCTGGGTAAGCTTGGCTTGGTCACCTCTGTCAGAACTCATCTGTTATGCATGAGTCTGAAGCCTGAGGTTTGTCAGAACCCACCACCCTTCCTTAGTGATGGCTGTGGGAAGCCCATCTTTCTGACCACATCCCCCGTGTGCCCTCAGGACCCTTGGGCACTCTCGTTGGGTGCCTCAACCCTTCCCACGTGTGAGGATTCAGCTCCAACTGAGGTGGGTCTTCCTACGTGGATCAGTATCTCACCATCATGTTAGTTTTCTAGAGGTGGATGGAATGGCGGGCTTGCCCTGTCACCACGCGTATCCAACTTCTTTTTCTGCCTCCTCCCCCACTGCTGCCCATGGTCCCCATTTTCTCATATATATTGTAATTTCTGCTTCTCTGAGCACCGGCTCCAATGGCTTCCTTTCCCTCTGCTCACTCACTTGTTGTGGTCACCTGTTGGCTCCTTTGGGCAGTTGTTCTGAATTGGTGGGCTGTGCTCCTGGGCTGGTAGTTCAACACTGTATACCCATCCTAGTAACAGGGGTCATATTATTCCTGTGGGAATAATGGGGCTTCCCTGGGTCAGGAACATACCCTAGAGAAGGAAATGACAACCCACTCCAGTATTCTTGCCTAGGAAATCCCATGGACAGAGGAGCTTGGAGGGCTACAATCCATGGGGTTGCAAAGCAGTCAGACAGGACTTGGCATCTAAACTACCACCACCACCATGGGAATAATCACTTCTTTTTAATGGATGATAATCTCAAAACATTATCTGGAGTCCTAGAATTTATTTTCTGTTTTTTTTTTAACCTGCTCTTTTATGTTTCCTTTTAGAAGACGCAATACCCGATTACTGGCAGTTGATTGGCATTTAGTATATGACTGATTCTGGTTTCTTCTCTTTTGTACATACACACAGAACTCTGTCATGATCCAGAGAAGACAAAACGGAGTGAAGCCGCCCATGCCTACGGCAGCAGAGAGAGACGAGATCTTGGGAGGATTGGGGAAGATGCCCTATTGAGTGTTTGCATTAAAATTATTTATTTAACTTAGGAACAGATAAATATTTTTAATAAGTGGTTACTGCGTCTTCATAAGACTTTTCAGGCCTTACCCAGACAGATCTCGGATTCCTCAGGGAAAGCCCCGTGTCCTCCACTTCTGCTGTCAGTGCCGCAATGAGAGCGGGCCACCCCGGCTCTGCCACGTCCCCGACTTCAGAAGACTTGCTGAATGCAAGGGGGCCTTAGGAACAGCTCAGTGGAGAGTTGAGCTTTTCTGCCGGGTCTCGAGAGAAAGAAGAAAGATGCGAACAAGGGAGGGATTAAGGGGGTGAAAGGGAGGCAGTGTCTCCAAGGAAGAAGTGATGTGCGTGACAGCACGACGAGGGCAGGCTGGAGCCACGTGGAGAGCAGTGTGTGGACTGTCCTGGAGGGGAGGTGGGGACTGAGTGGTGGGGAGAAGACTGGACAGCAAGTCCAGGGTGGATACCCGATGGGCCTCAGTCTCAGGCATGTTACTAAGGTCTCTGCCCTTATCTCACTCCTTTACCTTGGTTTAAAAAGCCTTGGGGAGGCACGGGTGTCTTTAAATGAAATACAGAGAACTGGTTTTCTTTATGTTTCCTTAATGATGGGCTTAGTCAAAGGATTCTGAGACTGAAGTCTGTGGTTACTGGACAGCCTTCTAAAGAAAAGGTGGTGCTTTCAGAGGTGGGGTTTCACCTGCAGGAGGAGATGGACAGGGGGGGCTGGGGTTCATCAGGTGATGGCAACACAGGATGAGGCTGGAGCTGAGCTTCATTTTATGATATAAAAGAGAATATTCAGTATCATGACTGGGGTGGGGTTGTAAAGCAGCTCTCAAACCCATGCCTTTTAAAATCCAGGGTCTTTCATTTACAGGATTGCTTTGTAAAAGACACATTATTTGATCAAATTTCATGTGTATAGAAAGTGAAAACAGATAGTTTGTGTCCCTTCTCTTCATCTGGTCCTGGTGCAGGAGTATTACGACGGCTGCTGACACAAACTGTCCAGCTCGTTGGTCCTAGTCCAAAATCCAGGTCAGAGGTTTTTAAACTATGCAACCTTTATTTTCAAATGTGATTCTCTTTGAATAAAAGGTAGAACTGTTTCAGAAATTCTTTGATTTGTATTGATTGCTGTAAAAATGATGGATTTAGATAGGAGCTGACAAGCAATGAATATTGTGTAAGAAACATTTCAGTACTTCTAGGCTTATTTAAAAGTGGAATTTTAATGTCACCTTTTTAAATGTACATACCAATATCCACATTTATTTGTCCTGGCCTAGCTCTTTTTATTTTTAAATAGCAGGTTTATCAACATGCAGTCTGTATACCATGTAAACCATTTGTTCAAAGTGTACAATGCAGTGGTTGTTATTAATAGTATACTGACAAAGTTGTCATCCATCCCCACCACTGACTTTAGGAGCCGTCACCCCAGAAAGCAAGCCTGTGCCGGTAGCACTCTTGGCCTGCTCCTAACACACACCACCCTTCGTCTCCACTTCACACCCCCAACACTCAGCAGCTACTCACCTACTTTCTGTCTCTAGAATTGCCTCCTCTGGACATTTCCATAAATGGAATCATGTACCTTGTGATCTTTGGTGACTGGTTTCCTTCACTCACCATCATGTTCTCAAGGTTCAGTCCCATTGCTTGGATCAGTGCTTCGTTGCTTTTGTTGCTGACAAAGCTTCCATTGTGTGAATACACCACATTTTATTTATACATTCATCAGTTGACAGGTATTTGGTTGTTTGTGGTGTTGGCTATTTTATGAGGTGTGTTGCTTCTTGAAACTTGTGTGTACAAGCTTTTGCATAGACAGCATCTTTTTGGATATATGCCCAGCAGTTGAACTGGTGTGACCATACTGGGTCATATGGTGAGTACATTTAGTCTTTTGAGGAGCCAACATGTTTTCCAGAGTGGCAGCACCACTTTACAGTGTATGAGTTCCAATTTGTTCACATGCTCATTAACATTTATTGTAATACCTGCCTTTGATGACAGCCGTCCTAGAGGTATCCTAGTTGGTATCTCATTGTGATTTTGATTTGAATTTCCCTGATGGCTGATGATGCTGAGCATCTTTTCACATGCATATTGGCCACTTAGAGATCTTCTTTGGAGAAATGTTTGCTCAGATCCTTTGCCCATTTTTAAATTGGGTTGTATATTTTTATCACTGCCAGAGTCCTTTACATACACTAGATACATGTCCCTGATAAAATACATGGTTTCTGAATTTTATCTTCCATTCTGAGTATGTTGTGTTTGCACTTCATGGTGTCTTGTGAAACACAGAAGCTTTTCATTTTGATGTAGTCCATTTTGTGGTGGTGGTTGTAGCTTTTGGTGTCATGTCTACAAAAAAGTCCAAAGGTTAACATCTGTGTTTCTTCTGCTGCTGCTAAGTCGCTTCAGTCGTGTCGGACTCTGTGCGACCCCATAGATGGCAGCCCACCAGGCTTCGCCATCCCTGAGATTCTCCAGGCAAGAACACTGGAGTGGGTTGCCATTTCCTTCTCCATGCATGAAAGTGAAAGTGAAGTTGCTCAGTCGTGTCCGACTCTTAGCAACTCCATGGACTGCAGCCCACCAGGCTCCTCCATCCATGGGATTTTCCAGGCAAGAGTACTGGAGTGGGGTGCCATTGCCTTTGTGTGTTTCTTCTAAGAGCTGCATATTTGTAGTTATCCAGAAGCTCTTGAAGGATGGAAGCAGTGTCATCCACTGTAATGGACATAGCAATGTCAACTACTCCAAGAAGCAGCTCTGTCCATAACACTTCCTTAGGAAGCTTCTAGTATATAATAAATGATCAACAGCTGTGTATGTGATTGGAGAGAGCAGGAGAGCAGGCTTTTAAAATTGAACACATTGGAAAACACGGCTGATTCAAAGGATGCGAACAGGTATACAGTGTAGATTAATCTGCCCAGAAGCAGCCAATGTTAGGGGTTTTCAAGGTCTTGCATGCAAGTACAGGCACATCCGGTGCTTCCCAGGTGACTCAGTGGAACAGGTTCGATCCCTGCGTCAGGAAGATCCCCTGGAGAAGGAAATGGCAACCCACTCCAGTATTCTTGCCTGGGAAGTCCCATGGACAGAGGAACCTGGCAGGCCTACAGTCTGTGGGGTCGCAAAAGAGTTGAACACAACTTAGCGACTAAACAGCAGATGTAGCTGTATATTTGGTTTGCAAAAAAGGAGCGTGGTAGTGCGTGAGTGGAGGCGCTTGGCCTTTTCCGCTGAGAAGTGTAGTTTGGAATAGTTCTGCATGGCCAGTTACAGGTCCACTGTAGGTCTTTCCCTGTGAGATACTAGGTCATGGACCCATTTCCCACAGATGGATTCCTTCCCTCTTAGAAATAATGTCAGCTGTGGTGCTTTGCTTATTCTATCTTTATCTATATGCTGCATTTCTAAGAATGTAATTTCTAGGCTGAAGTTTTCAGTAGTGTGAATTTTGTTGTTACTCCTTCCCCCAGGAAGCACACCTTCACAGTCCTGGATGAAAAGCCTGCGAGTCCTTCCTTGTTCCTCAGGCCCTCATTCCCGCTGGGCACTTTAAAACTTCCATCCTTATCATTGATGAGTGAAAAATGGAATGGGTGTATTTATTTCCCTTGCCCCCCGCCCCCTTTTTTTTTTCTTCTTAGATTGTTGCTGTGAACCAGTTGGGGAATGCTTGGTTTGGTAAGTTTAATACCTCTTCATCATATGTATTCTATGTATTTTTCCCAGTTTGTCTTTTAACTTTGTATTTTCATTTCGGAGCAGTATTTTATATTTTAAGGTAATTAAATGAATCAGTCTTTTTGCTTATGGTTTCTGCTGCTCAGTAAGTATTAAATGAATCCGGCTGCAAGCACTGCAGTTTGGTTCTACTTCACAAGCCTTAGCAAAGTGCCGACAGTGTGCAGAGTGCTGGGGTAACCATCAGGAGGAGCAAGGCACCACTGGCCTCAGGAGACTTTGAGATGCTCCCTGGAGGATGGGCTCCTGGGAGGGGCAGAAGCAAGCTTCCCAGAGGGTAAGTGGCCTTGACAGACACATCCTCTTATTGGCTGAAAGAGTAGATGAAGGCAGTGGCAGGGGCTGTGGACACGTGGCTTAGGATCACATTGTGTGTGGCCTTGAAGGCTGTTACAAGGACTTAAACTTGACTCTGTACAGAAAGGGAAGCTCTGCAGGGTTCTGAGATAAAGAAGGTCAAGTCAACACACTTGACTTGTGTGTTGAGAAGGGTAATTGTGGAGATGCTGAGTCAGAGGTTATGGAGATGGTCCGGGATCCCTTCTACCATCTACACTGTCTCCCGCTGGAATCCTGGTCCGCTTCAGGCCCTCCTTGGTACTGTAGCCCAGAGAACCTTCCCCAAACAGAAACCCAGCGACCCACCTCCTTGAACTTCCCGAGACCTGCCATCACCTTAGGATAAACATCCACATTCCCTCCTCTTGTTTACACGGTCCTGGCCATCCAGCGCCATGTAAAGGGTGCAGGCTAGAGCAGAGTGGGGAGGGTGTGTTTTTGGACACACAAGACCCAGGCTCTGTCCTCAAGGGCCCTAGTCTTCAGGGAGGGAGACAGACAGGTACACGGCTGCCTCCTTCCGGACGTGGGGTCTCCTGCACCCACGCAGCTCCCTGAGCGACCTAGTCCTTCAAGCTGAGCGCCCCGGCCTCCTGGGCTGCAGTCAGATCTCCCCTGACCTTCAGCCCCTGGCTGGCTGTGCAGTCTCCATACCACCTCATCAGAGCCCATCTCCCTCCCCACCCCCCAACTCCATGGTGGCTCTCGCTTTGTGAGTTCACATAGTCAGATGTGGTAGAACCTGGAAAATAAAGTCACCTGTGCATGCTCAGTTGTGTCTGACCCTTTGCAGCCCCATGGACTGAAGCCTACCAGGCTCCTCTGCCCATGGAAATTTTCAGACAAGAATACTGGAGTGGGTTGCCATTTCCTTCTCCAGGGGATCTTCCTGATCTAGGGATCAAACCCAAGTCCCTTGCATCTCCTGCATTGGCAGGGAGATTCTTAACCACCAGTGCCACCTGAACCAACTTTTTAACTTCACCTTTTTGGTTTTGTATTTTGTAGAAGTGTGAAATGCTCTATTCTGAAAAGGAGATTGAATGAGGTGAACTGGTTCTGGTCTGCAGTTATAACCCCAGAAACAGCTTTCATGGACAGGCACCTGCATCAGAAGCGAGTGTGCCTGATGCCTGAGATGGCAGGGTGGCCGGTGCTGCCCCCTGGCCCCAGGCAGGTGACTCTCTCAGGGCCACCAGGCTCTGCCTCTGCCCTGGATGGAGCTGTTGCACAACCAAATGTAAATCCACGTCAGAACACCTGCTTGCTTCTAGGAGGCCTCCTGGCTTACATTCTGCAAACCTGCTGGCCTATAGGACCAGCCCCACTCACAAACATTCCCTTGGGCTGTGTGCTCAGATTCACTGTGTTTCCTCACTGTTTATTTTTTCTCTTCTCAAAATTTATTTTGGCCACACCATGCAGCATGTGGGATCTTAAGTTGTGGCATGTGAGATCTAGTTCCCCAACCAGAGATTGAACCTGGGTCCCCCTACATTAGGAGGTAGATTCTTAACCACTGGATCACCAGGGAAGTCCCCTTATTACTGTGTTTAGAGACCACAGATTAGCTTGATACCAACTCAGACTTCTCTACCAGTCCTGATTGTCGCCCTGGAGAAAGAAGAGAATTGGTGGGCTCTACCTGTCTTCAGGGTGGGTGGGGTGAAGGAGGGGCAAGTACAGGGTGTTGAGACGGGAGTGGGGGGGTGGGGATCGTGGGGGAGGAGAGGGTGACCTGCCCAGTGTGGTGAACACTGAGGAAAAAGGTCGTTCACAGTGAAAATAAAGCTTCCAACAGCAGAAATCCACGTAATACCCAGAAGCCAGACCCAAACTTGGTGTGAAACGGCACTGCATTTGGAGTCGGTTCCCAGGATTGAGTTCAGGCTCTGCCACTTGCTGCCATTACAACCTGAGCAAACCACTGACTCAAAGCCTTTCGCCCCTGGGAATACGTCTTTAAAAAATGCCATAACTTCCTGTAGGTTGTCCCACAGCAGGTTTCATGTGTGGCATGCAAATAGGTATTATTAATATTTCAAATGCATTGATAAAAAGATAGTGGATTTATAGGTAATCCGTGAAAGCCTGGCTAATTCTTGGTCTACTCTGAAAACTATGATATAAACTACGACAATCTTCTTACTTGACCCCCTAAAAACATCTCTGCTGGAGAAGATTACAAAAAGTCAAACTGTTTGTTTCATTTACTCCTTTACTTTTATAGTTTTATTATATAATTTGGCCCAGAATGTTGTCCTTATAGATTTCTTCTCACACTCTGTTCAGTCACTCAGTCGTGTCCAACTCTGACACCATGGACTGCAGCACGCCAGTCTTCCCTGTCCTTCAGCATTTCCTGGTGTTTGCTCAGATTCACGTCCTTCGAGTTAGTGATGCCATCCAACCATCTCAGCCTCTGCTGTCCCCTTCTCCTCCTGCCCTCCATCTTTCCCAGCATGAGGGTCTTCTCCAGTGAGTCAGAGTGGTCGGAGTACTGGAGCTTCAACTCTGCACTCTACGCCCCCATCCTAGTTGCTTCATGTATACCCGAAACCTCTGATAAGCAAGAACAAGTAAACTTCATTTTGGGGTGGGGGCAGATTATAAGAACAAGCTATTTACCACATCAGTCAGAAGTTTACTGTGCCTCGGTGCTTAGGGCCTGAGCTGCATAAACCGAGCTGACTGGTCCTGCCCACGGCTGGGAGCATTCTCCTGCTCCTTTTACAAAGCCATCCTCTGCTCCGTTGAGGAGCAGACTCGTGGTGGCTCAGCTCTATGTCACACCAGTCCTTGCCCTGTTCCAGAAGTAACCGTGTGCCATCTGTACCCTCCCAGTGCCTGAGCTCCCCATGCAGCACTGGCCCACTCTAACTAGATGCGTGTTCTGTCATGTTGTGCCCAGCTGTAGACCTAGGTTGTCCCCATTACATCTTGTGCAAAACTGCAGAAGCAGAGGCTGTTCTGACACTTCTGTTTGTGTGGCACCTTGCAGTTTTTAAGGCAGTGCCAGAAACGTCCTATTAATCTCACAGCCCACCCCGTGGGAAGCCAGGCGTCTTCCTGGGTCACAGATACAGAAGCAAAACTTGGGCCCTATAAGCTGTGATCCACACAGATGCTGTGGGCCTCTGACCCTCACATTCCTCACCCCGCATCGACATGGCCTCACAGCATTTTCCATTTTCTTCGCAGCTCCTGACTCTGCCTAGTGTTCCCAGTTACTAGTTATTTCATCATTTAATACTGAGTTTACACAAATAAAAGGCTTCCATATGGGATGTAAACATGAATATGGATTTATATGAGTAAATTTACAAGTTAATTAGTGTGTGTGACCGTGTGACTGACTCTTCACTAAACCTCTAAGAAATCTCCCCCAAATGCTCGGTCCTGGGTGCCCCGTCACCATGCCTGTGTCTTCTGCTCCAGAGATGCCAGAGGAACATGACATTGATGTGATGACCATGCTCTTTGCCGTGAAGAGCAAGGAAGAGGAAGGCCGAGGTCTGGGTCATCTGCAGGGAGAAGAGGCTCTCCTGGATAAAAAGGTGGACTTTATCAATCTGGTGTGCTGAAGTGCTTCCTGACACACACCCAGGCTTCTTGGAGACTTGGGAACTCATGGCCAGGATGGGGGTGTTTCCACTTTGCGGTTCATGGGCTTGGCAGCTGGAGCTGTCATCTTGTCGCCCTTGAAACATGGATGATATCCTGTAGAACCGCATTCCAGACCCTTGATAGCTTCTGTATGTAATTCCCACTTTTGAAGAATGTCTTTCACAAGCTCTGTGGACTACATTTCTTGGGAAAACAAGACCAAACAACAATGCAAACAGCAGCACACCCTACATGGTCACCGCTCCTGAGTTTTGTTCCTGGTGGGGGCATGACTCCAGCCCCTCATGACACGAGGGCTCAGAGCAGTGTCTGGGTCACTTACCTGTATCTCTTCAGAAGCCCCTTTATCCTTTCGGGATGGGTGTGGGGAGAAGATGTGGAAAACGGAGGAAATGAGGGACAGAACGGGAGAGGTGTGGCTGGTGATGGAGGGTAGGGGCAGCCCTACTTCCTAGCTGTCCCAGCAGTGGGCTCTGGATAATTGCTTCAATGTAGAAGTCTCAGTTCTGCAACTTTGAAATGCCAACATTTTACAGTTAACGTGGGCCAGGAATCAGATGATGGCTACCAAAAGCTTAGCGCGGTAACTGGACCATAAGAAGCACTGATAAATCTCACTTGTTTTTATTCTGTGTCCCTCCCTTTTGAGGAGAAGGAAAAGCAAAACATACCCATGAACTCTCCATTCCAGGAGATGACATTTTGAAAATCAGAGATCTTAGACTTTGTTTTTTCTTCACTAGACTAGGCTTTAGATCAGTACCACTTCCTTCCATGTTGTTGAACTTACCATCACAAAAACAGTATCCCGATCTTGAGTAAGAGTTGCTTGGTGCTGAGTGATTGCAAAACTAATTACAGTAATTCTACTATCTGGGTATCTCTAAGGGAGAGGGCCAGCTGCGCAAGATTGTATGATTTGGCACTAGTAATCCTCCAGAAGACAGTAGCATATTTGCAAAGATAGACAATTATATTAACTTGAAGAGTTCTTTTTTCCAGAAATGTTTATGATTCTGAAATTTTGAGTACTTCTCTGAACAATAAAACAAATAATGGGATGGATTTAATTAGAAGAGGATGAGCAACTGAGAATGCATTTCTTACTGAAGCATGGGGTTCTTTGGAGAATAGAGTCAGACTTGACCAAGGAATTGGTTGTGTTTAGATTAAATAAAATTTCTAGTTTACAGTTGTGAGAGGAGGTAAAGAGAGTAGAAGAAAGAATGGCCAAGTTTTAAAATTTTGCTGAAGCTTTGTATGTAGAGATGAGGAAATTAAGCAAGGAAAAGATTTAGCACTCTGAAGGGTATGCTTTATGATCTGAGCATCAGAGAGGTATCTATCTTTTGGCATTCATTCATTTGTACAGCAAATATTTCTTTTTTATTTTCCAGTAACTATTTAGTATTTACTATGCCTTATACTGTCCTTGGAACTTAAGATTGATTACTGAACAAGATAGGCAAACACCTGTGCCCTCATGGGACTTATATGATTGGAAAGAGAATGAGTAAGCAATAAACACAATAAATAAACTATTATTAGATAGCTTGTTAGAAAGTTGTAAGTGTTGTGAATAAAAGGACCATAAAGGCAAGAGAAGAGGGGCGAGGAGTAGTGGATGTGGGATGGGAAAGGGGTATGGATGTACTGATTCAGGGGAAACAGCTCATTTCTCTGACAGCAGTTGGGGCCACCACCCAAATGGATGACTTTCCTTCTTGCTGTTCTGACCTCGTTTTTCTAGTGATCATCTCCTGGTTTAGGATGTGGGAGTAAAATAGGTCATATGAATGTCCCAGGGAGAGCAGGAATAAGCATTTAAGAACCTGGAAATCATAGGTAATGGAGGTGATGGAAACACACAGGGAAAAGCAGTGTCGAAGCTCCCCAGGGCCCAGGCAGCCAAAGCCCACAGGGCACCATGAACTTGTAAACCATGGGCAGTGAGGAGTGAGTGCCCTTGTGGAATACACAGAGGCTCTGCAGGAAGGTTTAGGATTCAGAAACACTTCTGACTGGGCTAACGCCTTTGAAGAGATCTCTCCCCACAGCGGGGATTCTAAGACCGAAGTGAGGAATGCAGTTAACTGCCCGCTGACGTGAGGCCCCCCCCCCCCCCCCGCCCCCAGCACCTGCATGACTGCCTTAGTTTCTCTCTTTCCTCCAGGACGTGGCCCTGTACACCTGTGGTCAAGCTCGGAGGTGTGGCCAAGAGCTGGTGAAGGATGAGCAGGACACTCACTTGAGGTCGGAGGAATGTCACCCATAGATGGAAGGTAGAGGGAAGAAAGCCTTCCTTCCTTTGGAGGAAACAGGCTGTCTTGGCCACTGATGTGCATACTCAGTCGCTCAGTCATGTCTGACTCTGTGACTTCATGAATTGTAGCCTGCCAGGCTCCTCTGTCCATGGGATTCTTCAGACAAGAATACTGGAGTGGGTTGTCATTTCCTCCTCCAGAGGATCTTCCAGGCCCGGAGATAGAACCTGTGTCTCCTATGTCTCCTGCATCGCAGGTAGATTGTTTACCTGCTGCTGGGAGTGAGCTAACTATTTATTGGAACTTCACCTCTGACACAGGCAGGCAAACCTGATAAGTCTCTCTTAATTACGGAGGGCCCCTCTAGGCCAAAGGGAGAATCAACCGCCTCTGACCTACTGCTCTACATTTGTGTTGGAGAGTGGGGTCCTGCTCCCCAATTCCCACCCCTGGGATGCAGAACCAGGTCAGAAGTGGAGGAGCGAGGCCCCTGTGGCAAATTCCGAGACCTTTCCAGGGCCACCCCCTTACCTCTCCTGTCACTACGTGATGGCCGAGTGTCTGCATATCTGAGGACATGACAGGACCAAGAGTGCTCTGACCACCTGCCTGGTTCAACAGGGTTTTTCCCCTTATGCTTCAAGCTGGCGCTTGGAATCTCACCAAATAATGAAATAACCTATCACTTCTTAGAATATGCTAGAGGCAGTGGTGTCTCCCTAAATGAGCCAAGTGAATGAGATAAACTCATCTCCGTGCTTCAGAACCCTTGGCTATCCCACCCACACAAGATGTCACTCAAGAGAAAATATTTCACAGTGTAACACCTGAATTGAAGCAGTGGAGACAACCTGGAAGGGTCACAGGAGCTGTGCATTACCAGAGGAAGAGAGAGCAGTTTGTGTGCCCTCAGAATGCGCGTGCGTGCTCAGTCGTGCCTGATTTTGCGACCCCATGACTGTAGCCCTCCAGGCTCCTCTGTCCCTGGGATTCCCCAGGCAAGAATACTGGAGTGGGTTGCCATTCCCTCCTCCAGGGGATCTTCCTGACTCGGATGGAACCCTCTTCTCCTGCGTTTCCTGCATGGGCAGGTGAGGTCTTTACTGCTGAGCCACCTGGGACACAGCCCCCAGGCACATCAGGGCAAAAGAGGCGGCCGACATTTTTGCAGTTTTTTCCCAAATCGGGAGATTCTTTTGCAGCAGAGTTTCTGCCCATCAAAAAGAGGGCTACAGGAAGCGTAAGGGACGTGTGTGAAGTGTTCGAAAGAAGGACACGGAGCAGGGTAATAGAAGCACGCTTATCTGAAGCTAAACCTTGTTTTACAGAGGGCAGCAGGATTTGCTGGCCTTGTGATACAATCTGCCACCAGCAGCAGTTATCCCATAATGCAGAAATGTGAAAGTGGTCCACGGAACTGTGCTTCTCCCCTTTGATTGTCCTTGGCCCCGTGCAAAAAAAGTTAACAAAAAGAATGTGTGTGTGTTAGTCACTCAGTCATGTTCGACTCTGTGACCCCATGGACTGTAGCCTGTCAGGCTCCTCTGTCCATGGGATTCTCCAGGCAAAAATACGGGAGTGGGTTGCCATTTCCTTCTCCAGGAAATCTTCTCGACCCAGGGATCGAACCTGGGTCTCCTGCATTGCAGGAAGATTCTTCATCTGAGCCACTGTATACTCCGTGGTTTATTCTAAACAAATTTGCTCCGGCACCCAGGTATTGCTCAAGCAGCCAACTCAAGCACTTATTTTTAAAAGTGTATTTTTGACTTTAAACACTTAAATCCATTGTGGTCTATCATGTCAATATATATTCTGGCTTGCACACAGCTCTGAGACAGCCTGGTTACATTCCTTCAAGCAGTCTGGGAAAGGCTCCTGCTGTCGTGGCCTCCCTGTCTGCAGCACAGATAGGTGAGCATCCAAACACTTTCCAGCAAGTTCTGAGTCGGCCCGTCTCCCTTCCCGAGAGTCAACTTCAGGCCCCAATGGTGGGGCAGATGTACCAACCACGGAATTTGTTTTTCAGTTAGCACAAATAGAATCTGAGAACCAGTGTTTGTGTAGGGCAGTGAGCTCACATTTTGAAATACGAACAACTTTTAAATTTGTACCACTTCAATTGCAATTATTGGATCCAAGTTTTTCCTCATCTCATCTCCAATAACAACCTTGGAAGACCAGCAGGGCAGCCACTAAGGCTCCTATTTTCATGGATGAGGAGACGGATGAAGAAATGAAGAAATAATAAGGGATGGCCCAGGGTCATGATATTCTATCCAAGCCAGTAGATGGAGGAGTATTTTGCATATAACATGTTTGGTTTTGTTTCAACTTGGGCTTCTGTGGTGGCTCAGACAATTAAGAATCTGCCTGCCAATGCAGGGGACCCAGGTTCGATTCCTGGGTCTGGAAGATCCCCTGGAGAACAAAACAGCAACCCACGCCAGTATTCCTGCCTGGAGAATTCCATGGACAGAGGGGCCTGGCAGGTTACAGTCGTTGGGGTTGCAAAGAGTCGGATACCACTGAGCAACCAAGCACAAGCACATAAAATCCAGTGTACATCTCTTATATAATGGTACCTCAAGAGAATAAATTGACTTCAGGTAAATGCTTAAGATGCCCCAAATATGAGGCCAGTAAATATTTTTATATTATAAATATTGGCAGGAATTTTTATTGTTTTTATTAGTATCCCAACGATTAAAGCAGCTGAAGAAAGGTTTTTTAATAAGTCCAGTGGAACAGTTCAGGAGGGAAAAAAATATTTCTCTGTCTACACATTACTGGATGGTGTGCCTTCCTAATTCATCCAGGACATTCTTTCAAAGGTTCTTGCTCTGTTCAGAGAAGATGGTAATTTGTAATGAGCTCCAAAGATGGAAACATGAATTCTGCCAAGAACATTTTTCAGAGATATTCCACTGTTATTAATTACAAGTGGTCTCCCAAATAAAGCGATATTGCTGCTACTCCTGCCATGTTGCTGCCACTGCATTTCCACTAATAGCAATAACTAATATTTTTAAAATGTTTACTATGCACCAAGTGCTGTGCCGGGTACTTTTGTGAATATCTTGCATTTTCTCCTCATTTATTCTTTTCTTTTCTACACCGTTGGTCAGATTTATTTATTTACTTGCTTCCCTGGTGGCTCATATGGTAAAGAATCTGCCTGCAATGCGGGAGGCAGGTTCAATCCCTGGGTCGGGAAGATCCCCTGGAGAAGAGAATGGCAACCCACTCCAGTATTCTTGCCTGGAGAATCCCATGGACAGAGGAGCCTGGTGGGCTACAGTCCATAGGGTCGCAAAGAGTTGGACATGACTGAGCGACTAACACATTTTTTCTTTAGCAACTGAACCATTAAGCAATTACAGTTTTAACTCTCAACTTTTAATAATAGTATTATTCATTACATTTGAGTTTGGCTTTCTCATGGAGGAAAAAAAAACCTCAAGCATAAACCTTTATACTATCTACCTCCTAGTCCAACAGCACAATTTCAGTAAGAAAGTCTTGCTGATAATTGAACAATATGTATGATGATGGCAGAGAGATATCAAGAGTGATTGTAAAATAGCATTCTTGTTAAGTCAAGAACTAGAAACTTTGACTCACTGCTCAATCCATTTCAGTATATGATTGGTATTACCCTCTAGATCTTCTGGTTTATTTCTTGGCAGCTAATGCATTATTTCTTCCTTGTAGGATGCTAAGGCTTCTTTATCAAGGACTAGAAAACTTTCTCACTGAATATTGTCTCTTAGCTTCTTCTCATTATAACCCCTAGTTTCAAGTCTCTTGTACAAAACACTTGCCTGTTTTCAGGACAAATACTATATGTAACCAGAGTTCAGAGAAGAAATCACAACCATAGTAGTCAACAAGACCTCCACCTTCACTCGTTTGATTTTCTAACTTATCAACTGTTCTCTCTTCATCTAAAACGGGACAGTCAAACTCTTCAATATAGTCATCGTATAACTGCCTGGTGAGCAGGAAGCAGCATGGTCCTCCCCATGTTCTTTACTCATTCATTCTTCATAGCAGCCTTCATCCACAGAGAAGAAAACCTTTGACTTGAGTGGTTAAATAATGTGCAAGCATGCTAAGTCATTTTAGTCGTGTCTGACTCTTTGCAATCCTGTGGACCATTGCCCACCAGGCTCCTTGGTCTATGAGATTCTCCAGGCAAGAATATTGGATTGGGTTTCCATTCCATTCTCCAGGATATCTTCCTGACCCAGGGATTGAACCTGGGTCTCCCGCATTGCAGGCAGATTTTTCTTTTTTTTTTTGATGGGACCTTTTTTAAAAGTCTTTATTGGCTTTGTTAGAATACTGCTTCTGTTTTATATATATATATATATATATATATATATATATATATATATTTTGGCCAGAAGGCATGTGAGATCTTAGCTCCCTGACCCAGGGTTGAACCTGCAACGCCTGCAATGGAAGGCAAAGTCTTAACCACTGGACCACCAGGGAAGTCCCTTGCAGACGAATTCTTTACCGTCTGAGCCACCAGGGAAGCTCATGTACTGGGCTTTCAAGTTTTGCAGATTTCTAGACGGCACGCTGATGGATATATACACCCTTGGAGCCAAGTGGAGCCCTTTACCTACTGCTGTTGCAAGAGTTGGAAACACCTGGATGGTTGCCAGAGGGACCCACAGCAGGGAGGTAGAAGGTGTGCATCTTGGACTCCATCCCAGAGGGCTGGAATGACTCCCAACACTACAAAAGGTCTCCTTGTACACAGCCTACCTAAGCTGACAGCCTTAGGGGTGAAGTGTGTACAGGGGGTGAAGCTTGTAAATCAGTGTCAAAGGTGACGGTTTCAGTAAGAGCCCAGAGACCAGTACAATACTAGCTGGTGAGAAGTGTCTGATGGACGAGGATGCCTAGCGGTGGGGTACCTGCCCAGCAGACATTTTGGGGGTGAACCTCTATGCTGTGTGACCTTCGACAAGTCCCTCAACCAGCCTGGTCTTTACTTGCCCTGTGCACTGACTGAACGTTGGGCTTGTTGTCATCGATCCTTCCCTTCTCGTCTGAAATGCTCTTATCTCTGGTCTAAACTTGTAGAACCATGGATTTAATAACCTAAAAAACTGACTCTACTTTTCTTCCCAAGCTGCTGAAAGTATAAAGGAAGAAAAGCTTACTCATAGCTAGAATTCAGTTTCCAATCTATTTAATTACGGCATTGGAGATGTGTCATTCATCCATAGTGGTAAGTCATGGTCAATTGTTTTATTAAGTCATTAACTGTCTCACTGTGAAACCCCCAGTCTCTAATTAGCTAATTCTGTTCCACCAGTATGTGTGAGGAGAGTCTGATTCTTCTATCCTCTGCATCTAAGTCCTAGAACAAACCCACATTGTTCATAATCATCTTTTATTATGCTGTTTCAAAATTTTTCCACTTCTGGTTTTCTGATTATTTCTACATTTCCAGGCTATCGAATCATGGATCATAGTCTTTCAGAACTAGAAGTGATTTTTAGAAATTATTTAATCCTGCCTTCGGTTGACTTAGTTGAAAATTGAAAACAGGAAAGATTATAGTTTGCCAAAGGCCTTACAGCTGGCTAGTGGCAGATGCCTAACATTTGACCTGCTGATTTTGGTGAGACTGGGGAGGCTCTGGCTCACTTGGAGGGCAGAGCCCAGTCTGATCTCAACTGAGAGGTGTGAACATCGCTGCCTGGCCTGAGCAATGCCCTGGTGGAGAGTCATGCATGTAAGTGTGTGTGCTCAGTCACTAAGCCATACGTATCTCACTCCTTGCCATACCCTGCCCCGCCCCCCGCCCCCTTCACCCCAGGCTCCTCTTTCCATGGGATTTCCCAGGCAAGAATACTGGAGTGGGTTGCCATTGCTTCTCCAGGGGATCTTCCTGACCCAGGGATCAAACCCACACCTCTTGCATTGGCAGGCAGATTCTTTACCATCAAGCACCTGGAAAGCTCATGCTTGCATGCATATAGTGTGAGATAAAGACAGCGGGGAGGAAGAACAAAAGTGGAGTTGGGGGTGTTTGGTCTCCTTTTCAACTGGGTAGAAGATGAACTCGGGATGAGTGAGAGGAGAAGGGATTTTACTAGGATTAAACAACGCTCAAATGTCTTCAAATGCAAACATATTTAGCCACTCGCCTCATTATGTGCCCTAATACATAATGTATTTTGGCTTTTGGTGAATGTGCACAACTTTGTGGAAAGTACCAAACACAAAAGGACACACCTTAGCTGCTCCGGTAAGATTAGGTGGGGAGGGGCCAGGTAGAGGCGGGGGTCCAACCTCCAAGGGGAAGTTGTAAACAGGTGATGGGAACAGAGAGGGGACAAGAGGTGTAGGTGGTAAGGACAGGAGGAAATCTGTAGTCGTGGGGACACCTTCAGGTTAGGGAGGTGGATTTAGGGTGATTTTACTTTCTTTGTAAATATTCTATTTTCTCACCTTGGTATATGTTATTCATTAAAAAATAATAAAGTAAAAATTGTCTTGGGCTTCCCTGGTGACTTAGTGGTAAAGTATCCACCTGCAATGCAAGAGACACAGGAGATGTGGGTTCCATCCCTGGGATGGGAAGATCCCCTGGAGAAGGAAATAGCTACCCACTTCAGTATTCTTGCCTGGGAAATCCCATGGACAGAGGAAGCTGGCGGGCTACAGTCCATGGGGTCTGCAAAGAGTCAGACACAACTTAGCAACTAAATAGCAGCAACAAAAATTGCCTTGCTGGATCTTAGTCTGGAACGACTTTCCAGCTGTCATGTTTTTCTAAACGAGTTACTTTTAATTTTGAAAAATTTCAAACTAATAGAAAAATTTCAAGAATGGTCCAAACGATTCTGACCTATTCTTCACTCAGACCCACCGGTTGTTAACATTTTCTGTGTTTGCACACTCTTTCCCCTACACGTGAGAATTATGTGTTCTCTCTGAGTCTCTTGAGAGTACATTGCCCTTTATCCCTAACACGTTAAGTGCATATTCCTAAGAACAAGGACATCCACTGACTCAAACGTGCACAATGATTAAAATCAGGAAACTTCACATCGTTGTATCATTATCTAATCTATGTGCTGTGCTGTGCTCAGTCGCTCAGTCCTGTCTGACTCTTTTGCCATCTCATGGGCTGTTGCCCACCAGGTTCCTCTGTCCATGGGATTTTCCAGGCAAGAATACCGGAGTGGGTAGCCACTTCCTTCTTCAGAGGATCTTCCCGACCCAGGGATTGAACCCTCATCCCTTGCATTGGTAGCAGATTCTTTACTACTGAGTCACCTGAGAAGCCCATCTAATCTATGCTGCTGCTTAGTCACTTCAGTCGTGTCCGACTCTGTGCGACCCCATAGACAGCAGCCCACCAGGCTCCGCCGTCCCTGGGATTCTCCAGGCAAGAACACTGGAGTGGGTTGCCATTTCCTTCTCCAATGCATGAAAGTGAAAAGTGAAAGTGAAGTCACTCAGTCATGTCCGACTCTTAGCGACCCCATGGATTGCAGCCCACCAGGCTCCTCCGTCCATGTGATTTTCCAGGCAAGAGTACTGGAGTGGGGTGCCATTGCCTTCTCCATCTAATCTATAGACCTTATGCAAATTTCACCAATTTTCCCAGTAATGTCTTAATTAGCAATTCCCCCCCCGCCCCCCAGTTCAAGCTGGATTCCTGGATTACACATTGCATTGGGTTTTCACATCTCTTCCAGTTTCTTTAATTGGGATCAGTTTCTCCTTTTGTCTTTCATGACTGACATTTTCAAAGAGTACAAGCCATTTGTTTGTAGAATGTTCCCCAGTTTGGCTGATGTTCGATTTCCTCATGATTAGGTTCAAGTTGTAGGTTTTTTTGGACAGAGTCCTATCTAAGAGCTATTGTGGCTTTTCCAGTGCCTGATACTAGGAGACACATGATATGATTTGTTACTGTCACCGATAAGGTTAATTACTGGTAATATTAACTCTAGGTTAAGCCTACATATTTCAAAGAGTCGATGTTTTAGTTACCTTCAGCTCAATGTAGTGTCATTATTAATAGATAGTTTTGGAAATATGCTAAAAATTAATGTAGACTTACAATTAATCCACATTAGGTTTAGGCTCAAAGCTTCCCCGGTGGCTCAGTGGTAAAGAATCTGCCTGCCAATGCAGCAGACACAGGTTCGATCCCTGGGATGGGCAGATCCAGTGGAGAAGGAAACAGCAACCTACTCTCGTGTTCTGGTCTGGGATATTCCATCGACAGAGGAGTCTGGTGGGCTACAGTCCATGGGGTCGCAAAGAGTGGGACATGACTTACTGGACAAGAACAACAGCACAGAAACAAGGGATGAGAGCATGACTATGATACCAGGCCAGGTTCTATCACAACAGAAAGGCAAATGAGAGGAAACTTTCGAGTAAAAGTAAACATTGACATAAGCAAGAATAATGTGTCTTCAACTTCTGTATAATGTGTAGTTCCTAGAGAACCATTTGGATACCTATTTATGTCACATCTGCTGACAAAATCTAAGCACCAAATGTAAATTATAGCATTTGGGGGACATCATGTTTATGTGTGAAATTCTCCTTGAATGACTTGGCCCGAATTTAAAATGAATGGGTTGACTGATGGTCCTAACAGTATTTTAATCTTGGATAGATCACTGCAATGCTATTCCTATTGGTGGCTATAAAGGAAAATGATTTGTTTGCATAGTTCAACAATGAAAATTCATAAATACCTTGGGTTTGAGGATGCAATATACTTTATTTGTATGAATCCATTTAGAAGCAGAAGTAAGAGACTCGTGTTCAATCCCTGGGTGGGAAAGATGCCCTGGAGTAGGAAATGGCAACCCATTCAATATTCTTACCTGGAAAATTTCATGGACAGAGGAGCCTGGTGGGCTGCAGTCCATGGGGTGACAAAGAGTCGGACATGACTGAACACATTTAGAAGCTATTAAGTGTGGGGAAATTAATCTTAGAGGATGTTGATGGCAGAAAGCTTTACTTTTCTGCAGAAAAGCAATTGGATTTCTGTGGCGCCTTTATTTTTGAACTACTCTTGTTAAAATGTGGTTTGCCTCTTACTGTTGATACTGTTAAACATGGCAAATGGTGTTTTGTTTTAATAAAAGTTTTAGCCATAGCTGAACCACTGTGGGTTTAGAAAGAACAGCAAAAATGCTTTACGCAGAATGGACTCAGCAATTCTTTAATTTGGAAGTAGAATGATTCTTTTTTTGGGATAAATCAGATTTACTAGTTATTCTACATTGCCAGTGACAGCAAGAAGAAAGAGGGGGAACGAGGGAAAGTGAACAGAAGTGGGATTCAGGAGCATCAGTGCTCAGGTCTTGGGTAGTGAAATAAAAGGAGTCTGGCTAGAATAATTCATGTTTCCATAGCTGTGAGTCCAGTCCTTCTTTGAAACGTTGTATATAGTTCAGTGGGTCTTCCCTGGTGGCTCAGTGGTAAAGAATCCACCTGCAGTGCAGGAGAGAGGGGAGAGGGTGTGTGGGGGGACGGCACTCCAGTATTCTTGACTGGGAAATCCCATGGACAGAGGAGCCTTGCGGGCTACAGTCCATGGGGTCTCAAAGAGTTGGACTCGACTGAACAACTAAAAAACAAAAAATAAAGTTCAATATCATGAAGCAGCAATGCGGGCCAAGGGTGAAAATGGCAGTAGCTCTATGCTGCCATCTGGTGGTGAACCGCTGCACTGCCTCCCCAGTGAGTGACTCACCCACCCTCAGCGGGCTCACTAGATAACCAGATAACTCTGCACCATAGGAACTCCTTAGTTCTTTTAGTTTTCTTTTATTCTCTGTGGACAACGTCTCGCCTCTCCTCAGATAACTTGGTGCCCTTCTTACTGTCTCCTCTTTTCCATCAGTATACTGGAAAAGACCCTGAGGCTGGTTAAGATTGAAGGCAAAAGGAGAGGGTGGCCGAGGATGAGATGGTTGAATGGCATCACCAACTCCATGAACATGCATTTGAGCAAACTCTAGGAGATACTGAAGGACAGGGAAGCCTGGTGGGCTGCAGTCATGGGGTCTCAAGAGAGTTGGTCACGACTTAGTGGATAAACAACAACACTGTAATAATGGTCATGTTCACACATGACCGAAGGGGTGAATACTCATTTTGTGATTCATTTGCATCAATTACAATTTTTTAACTTGGAGAATAAAAACTCTGATTTTAATGCAGTATTTAATAAATATTATATTTGATTTTTTTTTATCATAAACTTTAACCAAAAATAATAACCAACCAACCAACTGTTCATCCAACCATCCAAATAAAGATTCTTATTAAACTTAATGACCCTGATGCTGTACTAGTTACCATATTTTCAAGAATTTCTTTCTGGTCTGGTTTTTTAATAGACAAATGTTTAAAATTAAAATATAGACTTTAATATTTTATTGAATGTATTTAATATCATATAATTAAAATATGGACTTTGTTTGTGGCAAGTGGTGGTGGTTTAGTCACTAAGTCATGTCTGACTGTTGCAACGCCTTGGACTGTAGCCTGCCAGGCTCCTCTGTCCATGGGATTCTCTAGGCAAGAGTACTGGAATGGGTTGCCATTCCTTCTCCAGGCGACCTTCCTGATCCAGGAATTGAACCCAGATCTCCTGCATTGCAGGCAGATTCTTTACTGACTGAGCTACAAGGGGAACCCTGTGGCAAGTGTTAGGTATTCAATAAATCCTCTGTCTGTAGCACTATGTTCCTGAAACCCTGTTTCCATCCACCGTCTGGCTCTGCCCTTTTGATTTACGAGGATCCCAGAATTGGATCCTGAGCTGTACCCACGTGGAGGTTCAGGCACGTCTGGAGGTTTCTGGAAGGACCCCCAGAGAGCAGCTCTCCTGAGATGCTGGAGAGGACATTGGATAGAGTTTCTGGAAGAAGCCTGCTTCTTTTCAAGCTTCAGAGTAAGAATGAAAGGGACCATGGGAAGCTCAGTGGAGAGAGGTGGTGTCGCTGGCTGTTCCACAGTGTATCGTCTCCAGGGTTACTGTGAGTGCAGGTTCATGTGCCTGATGCACCGTGAATCCAAACACGCTGAAACACTGGAGTGTGGAGCAGAGACAGGTTTGTTGCAGGGCCCTTCAAGGACACAGGTGATTCGTGCCCTAAAAAGCTCTGAGGTCCCTGGAGGGTTTCAGCAAAGCATTTTTAAAAGCCAGGTGGGGCGAGGGTGTGGTTGCAGAGTTTGTGATCAGCTTGAGCACAATTCTCTGCTTGGCTGATGGTGAGTTCACTCTATTGGTCCTTAGGCTCCAGGAGGCCTGGGGTTGTGTGTTCATGGTCCTCAAATAGTTAACATCTTCCATTTGATGGAGGGTTTCCACATCTGCAAAGCAACTCGGGAAATGTGTGTCCAGTACTGTTCTCTTCATTCTTCAGGGAAGAGCTGCAACAGAGGATATGGGGGAAGGCTTGTCCCGGGAAGAATCCATGGGGTCCTGCTCCGTTACATTTTGAGCAAGGAAGTTGTGACACACACACCAAGCAAGGCCAAAGGGGCCTGTGGAGACACTTCCAGGTGGGGCACCAGCAAGATGGTGGCATTGTTTTCACCCAGACAGATCATGGAGAGAGCGCTTTGGGGAGTGAGTGGGGCACAACCTCTGGGTCGGATACTGCAGTTCGACTGCTCCCAATACCACTCCCAGGTGGCGTTAGTGGTGGAGAACCTGCCTGCCGGTGCAGGAGACTTAAAAGATGTGGGTTCAGTCCCTGGGTCAGGAAGATTCCCTGGAGAAGGAAATGGCTACCCACTCCAGTATTCTTGCCTGGAGAATCCCATGGACAGAGGAGCCTGGTGGGCTACAGTCCATGGGGTCGCAAAGAGTCGGACACGACAAAAATGACTTCACTTACTTAATGCCATTCCCAGATTCTTTCCCTTCCTCTACACAGGCTGTGGCTCACCTACTCCTCTTTCCAGGTTATTTCACAGGAATGGTGGCCCTGCTATTCATTTCAACAGTAAAATGCATTTGTCTCCATAACAATTTTCTCAGGATTTTCCACGCAGAAGTTGGCTGATGTTGAGCAGATTCTCCGGGCCAGTTCTTTTCTAACACATGGCACTCCACATGGCAACATTTCTGAAAGCAAGTCCTGCAGGCCACCAGTTCTTTTGGAAATCTCCAAGGGGGAAAAAAGAAAAGCAGCGTAGGGGTAAATACATTTAGAACGCACTGAATTTAAAAAGTTAAGCCAGTTTCTCTGTCTCTTTATCCAGTTACCCAAACAACTAGAAATCTGCAGATTGATAATCTGCAGTTGTCGTGTCTGACTCCTTGAGACCCGATGGACTGCAGCACACCAGCCCTCCCTGTCCTTCACCATCTCCCGAAGTTTGCCCAACTTCATGTCCATTGAATTGGTGATGCTATCCAATTACCTCATCCTCTGTCACCCTCTTCTCCTTCTGCCTTTAATCTTTCCCAGCATCAGGGTCTTTTCCAGAGAGTCAGCTCTTTGCATCAGGTGGCCAAAGGACTGGAGCTTCAGCTTCAGCATCAGTCCTTCCAATGAATATTTAGGGTTGATTTCCTTTAGGATTGACTGGTTTGATCTCCTTGCTGTCCAAGGGACTCTTAAGAATCTTCTCCAGCACCACAGTTCGAAAACATCATGTAATAATTATTTAATATTAGAATATATAATGTATTATTATCATTTATTTCCCTTTGGTGTCTAATACATCTTCAAGTCCTATTCATTTTACTTCCTAAATATTTCTCCATTTTTGTCTTTCTCTCTCCATCCTAATTCCCCTACCAAATATCCTATTTCAGGTTTTGGCTGCATTTCCTAATCAGCCTCTTCCAACCCCACTGCCAGATCCTATTTAAAAACATAAATGTCACACATCATGCCCTGCTTACAACCAGGCCATTCCTCACTGGTGCTTTCTAACTGGTTTTCACTGGGATGTTCGAAGAGGTGCAAGAAAAATTCATCAGGAAGCCTTGGATAAGCCAGTTTAAACAGAGTTCTTTACCTCCTAGAGCTCTTAAATTTTGACTAGGGGGATTTTTGCTGAAACCAATGCCTGTGGGTGGGTGATGTTTATTTTGGTTGGCCGAGATTTAGTTCTGTTATTTCACTAATACTTTGATGGTTATTATAGTCTATGGTTACACCTGACATACCTGTAAAGTCTTCACATTTTCGTGTAATGTTGTCTTCCATACACTCTTCTGTAGATGCAAAGGAGCATTCTCCAGCACTGTGGGTTTCATTTTAACTTTTCAAGTCATAATCAGTCTCTAAGGTTTTTTGCCATTTTGTTGGTCTAATATTCACATCCTTTGAATCAACACTATACTCTGAAGAACTATCATCCTCTGAGATACTGGTATACATGTCACTTGGACCATCAGAGAAAGTATCTGCATAAATTTCACTGTAAAGTTCTTCACTCAAAATTTCATGATGTGTCATTAAAAAAATTTTTATGTATATAATACACACAGGGCAGGAAGGGAAGGGGACAATAGAGGATGAGATGGTTGGATGGCATCACTGACTCAATGGCCATGAGTTTGAGCAAGCTCCAGGAGATGGTGAAGGACAGGGAAGCCTGGGGTGCTGCAGTCCATAGGGTCGCAAGGAGTCGGACATGACTCAGGGACTGAAAACAACAAAGGTTGGAACAAAAGCCTAACCAGGCGAATGTGAATGATAACGACAGTCGGAAGCTGGCTAATGAACCCTTGGTCAATTTTAGGCCCTAGCGAGTTTACCTGGTGATGTTAATTGCTGTTGTCGTTCAGTTGCTGAGTCTTGTTGGACTCTTTGCAAGCCCATGGACTGTGGCATGCCATAGTCATATTAATACATAATGTTCATTGTATCACTCTCTAAAACATTGATATGTCTCTGGGCAACAACATTCTGGTAACAAAAGAGGTATCTCCTAACGTGTTGCAGACTACTGACATTTGTGACCCTTGTCAGAGAAGATGCGAGATAGAGCCTTTCCTAAATCTAGCTGGATGGGCCCCACACTTTCTCCAGGGAAGCACAACAGCGATTAGGATTACAAAGTAAGTCTTTTGAGAAACACTTCCTATAGCAACTGTGAGAATTCAGACCAGTGGGGATTCACTCCACTCTGCCTCCCCCGTGTACGAATTAGTGTCCTTTTTGATGTTGCCCCTAACCATTTTTCTTGGCTACATTGTCTTCCTCACAGCCCTGGTGAGAGAAAACGAAATAGATTTGAGGGTCAAAGAGATTGGCCTTGCAATTTCAACCACTTACTAGACCTACCAGCTGGTGTAAGCTTCTGTTTCTTTAGTCTCTTTCTTCCATC
The DNA here is from genome assembly GCF_055505025.1 of Bos grunniens. NCBI lineage: Eukaryota > Metazoa > Chordata > Mammalia > Artiodactyla > Bovidae > Bos > Bos grunniens. Next base: position 58,983,946 of record NC_141178.1, on the reverse strand, counting down.
ATTAAATTCTGTATAAAATCTACCTCACAGGAATGTTTTGATTAAACAACCAAAGTGTTAGTCATTTAGTTGTGTCCGACTCTTTGTGACCCCACGGACAGTAGCCCACCAGGTTTGTCTGGCCATGGGATTCTCCAGGCCAAGGATACTAGGGTAGGTAGCCTTTCCCTTCTCCAGGGGATCTTTCCAACCCAGGGATCAAATCCACATTTCCTGTATTGGCACATGTGCTCAGTCACTCAGTCCTGTCCAACTCTTTGCGACACCATGGACTGTAACCCACCAGGTTCCTTTGCCCATGAAATTTTCCAGGCAAGAATACTGGAGTGGGTTGCCATTTCCTACTCCAGGTATCAAAACCACATATTGACCCAGGGATCAAACCCACATCTCCTGTATTGGCAGGTGGATTCTTTACTGTCTGAGCCACCAGGGGACCAACTGATTAAACAATACACCATCTATAAGGTAAAAAGCTCAGTGACTGGCATATAGAAACAGCTCAATAAATGCTATTTCTACCTATGTTTGAAGGGCTTCACTGGTGGATTAGTAATAAAGAAGTCCCCTGCCAGTGCAGGAGATGTGGGTTTGATCCCTGGGTTGGGAAGATCCCCTGGAGAAGAGAATGGCAACCCACTCCAGTATCCTTGCCTTGGACATTCAATGGACAGAGGAGCCTGGTGGACTACCATGGGATTGCAAAAGAGTCAGACATGACTGAGCAACTAAACAGCAGCAATAACCACTTACATTTGAACTTTCAGGGGATCTGAGCAGGAAGATCGTGAAACAGGCTCACTATTTGGTTCTGCCTCCACTCTGAATAATAAGTATGTCTCCTGTGTATGAGGAAGGCTCTTGAGAAAATGCCTTATGTGATGTACAGAATATTATCCATACAATGGGTACAGGACCTAAAGAGTGGGTATCAGGTGACCGTCTCTCCACTGTCTGTGTGAACTCATCAGCTTCATGATGCGTGGTGCACGGTGAGGACTGCAGTGCCAGGCCAGGGATGCCTTCTTGCAGAGGTGCCAGTGATGCATTTAACTGCACATTGTTTGCATTTGTATTAAATAAGGTGAACACATCTGGCCCTTGCCTTGTGTCAAAAATTCTTTTTCCCCTGGAATTTTTGAACAAAATCAGTGGTGTATTTTGTTTGTTTGTTAAAGATAAATAACTGTCCAGACTTTGCAGCTGTGCTATCCACTAATTTCTATTTTAAAAATTTTGATTAAGGACATTAGGAAAAAAAATACACACACTAAAATTTTAAGGAAGATGTGAACAATATTTAAAAATAGTCATGGGGTATGTATGGAGGTAATGTTTTCCTAAATAGTGATGTGCTGAAAATAATCTAGAAAAAGACTTGATTAAATATTCAGTGGACAGAGTATGAAATTAGGTGAGACAATTCCTAGGAGCAATGTAAAAATAAGAAATCACTGAAGCTGTCAAGTCGCTGTTATTCTTCATTTTATCGGTAGATGGCACCCTTCTCCTATCTTCAAAGCTTTTATTTACACTAAGGTGTAAAGGACTGACAAGTCCATTACAACAGTAACTAAGTCCTCTTTGGGTCTCAGCTAAATACATACATACAATCTTATAACACTTAACAATACTTGCACATAGAATGAATTGCATGGCTAAACCAATATTTTAAGAACAATAAAGAATTCTATCCTGTATTTTACTTGAATATATATGCAAATTCACTTTTCCCATTCATCTCTTGGTGATTCACCAGCATAGTCCCAAATATCCTCCTCTTTCCAATACTATAAATTCACCCTGAGCCTGGTGGGCTATATACTCTATAGGGTCGCAAAGAGTCAGACATGACAGAGCAACTTCACCCCAGGCCTCTCAGTCTAGACAGATGACTCACCTACTACTTTATCAAAAAGATCAATCCCTTCATTTTTTCCATTCATTTATTTATTCAATCCACAATCATTCATTCAGTACCTACTATATGATAGAAGGGGCTTTCCTGGTGGCTCAGCTGTAAAGAATCTGCCTGTCAATACAGAAGATGACACAGGTGTGATCCCTGGGTTGGGAAGATTCCCTGGAGAAGGAAATGGCAACCCACTCCAGTATTCTTGCTAGGAAATTCCATCGCTAGAGGAGCCCAGTGGGCTACAGTCTATGGTATCGAAAAAGAGTCGGATATGACTTAGTGATTAAACAAAACAACAAAGATATGCCAGATACTGCTAAGCTCAGAAGGATGCCAGATACTGCTAAGCTCAGAAGGATGCAAGATGTATGGCTTATGGGCTTTGTCTTTAGCTCAAAACTTGTTTGGACTTCCTAGGTAACACTAGTGATAAAGAACCCACCTGCCAATTCAGGAGACATAAGAGACGCAGGTTTGATCCCTGGGTTGGGAAGATTCTCTGGAGGAAGAAATGAAAACCCACTCCAGTATTCTTGCCTGGAGAATCCCATGGATAGAGGAACCTAGGAGGCTGCAGTCCATGGGCTCGCAGAGTCGGACACGATTGAGTGACAGCACCAAAACTTATTTGGAGGATACAGAGAGAAGTATTATAATATTATGTACTACATAACTTACTACAATAGTAGAGATATGTACTGGAGAAGGCAATGGCACCCCATTCCAGTACTCTTGCCTGGAAAATCCCATGGACGGAGGAGCCGGGTAGGCTGCAGTCCATGGGGTCGCTAAGAGTCGGACATGACTGAGCGACTTCACTTTCACTTTTCACTTTCATGCATTGGAGAAGGAAATGGCAACCCACTCCAGTGTTCTTGCCTGGAGAATCCCAGGGACCGGGGAGCCTGGTGGGCTGTCATCTCTGGGGTCGCACAGAGTCAGACATGACTAAAGCGACTTAGCAGCAGCAGCAGAGATTGGAGCCCAGAGAGAATGGACCAAATCCATCCTGTGGGAGGGAGTGTGGGGACACTGCCTGGGATTGTCAGCAGTACCTACAGCTAGTCCTGAGGGATAAAGAGGAATTGGTTCAGCAGACATCTGGGCGCAGGTCCATCTAGGGGAGGAGGGTTGTGGGTAGAGGAATGGAGATGAGACCCATCATAGATGTGAGGGTACTTTTCCTAACAGCTCAACCCTAAATGCTACCAGTGGTTCTTGGTCCTGGGTCCATATCAGATTACTTGGGGACTTTCTGAAAAATAACAATCCCTGGACTTCATTCCCAGATACTGTTCTTTCAGTTCAGTTCAGTTCAGTCACTCAGTCGTGTCTGACTCTTTGTGACCCCATGAATCGCAGCATGCCAGGCCTCCCTGTCCATCACCAACTCCCGGAGTTCACTGAGACCCACATCCATCGAGTCAGTGATGCCATCCAGCCATCTCATCCTCTGTCGTCCCCTTCTCCTCCTGCCCCCAATCCCTCCCAGCATCAGAGTCTTTTCCAATGAGTCAGCTCTTCACATGAGGTGGCCACAAGTACTGGAGTCTCAGCTTTAGCCTCATTCCTTCCAAAGAAATTCCAGGGCTGATCTCCTTCAGAATGGACTGGTTGGATCTCCTTGCAGTCCAAGGGACTCTTCAAGAGTCTTCTCCAACATCACAGTTCAAAAGCATCAATTCTTCAGCGCTCAGCCTTCTTCACAGTCCAACTCTCACATCCATACATGACCACAGGAAAGACCATAGCCTTGACTAGACAAACCTTTGTTGGCAAAGTAATGTCTCTGCTTTTGAATATGCTATCTAGGTTGGTCTTTAGTAGAAACTAAAGTCGTGTTTGACTCCTTGCGACCCTATGGACATAGCCTGCCAGGCTCTTCTGTCCATAGGATTTTCCAGGCAAGAATACTGGGGTGGGTTGCCATTTCCTTCTCCAGGGGATCTTCCCAACCCAGGGATTGAACCTGTGTCTCCTGCATTGGCAGGTGGATTCTTTACCACTGAGCCACCAGGGAAGCCCCTGGGAATTAATTCTTTAATTCATCTGGGGATGCCTAGGTGCTGGTATTTAACAAAATAACTCCCCTAGGTGATTTTAACAAGCATCCAGGGCTGGGAAACACCGTTTTTGCTGCAGAGTGTGATGGAAAATGACTCAAGAGGGTTCCCACTTTACATCTGGGAAGCTCGTTAAATGTGGAGATCCCAAATCCCTGCCCAGGAAACTTAACAGGTTTCAGATGAATGTGCTAAAAGTGGTCAGAGGTCGTATCTGAGAAATGCCAAAATATATCAGGAAAACCTTGAGTGTCTGATTAAGGCATGTGAACTTTCCCTGTTGTCACTGTGGTACCATTTGAGAGGTTTATTTTGTTCTGTTTGTTTTTTGAGTTTGTTTTTGCAAGGGACTGAGATGGTTTTGAAACTGCTTTTTCAAGGAGCCAGCATGGTGGTCTTGAGGGAAGGATGGTATTTAAGGAGACAGGGAGATAGTGCAAAAAGCTCTTATAGAACTTCAGCTGGGAGGATAAGAGCCTGCCCAAGGGTGGCGGCAGTTAAGGATAAAGGTCTGGATGGAGGAAGGCGTAGATATAGAGATACCTGGGGCACCAAACTGCCAGGACTTGGTGATGAGTAGCAACAATATGGAATCAAGATTCCCCAGAGAAATAGCAACAACCTCACATATGCAGATGATACCACCCTAATGGCAGAAAGTGAAGAAGAACTAAAGAGACTCTTGATGAAGATGAGAGAAGAGTGGAAAAGGTGACTTAAAACTCAACATTCCAAAAACTAAGATCATGGGATCTGGTCCCATCACTTTATGTCAAATAGATGGGGAAAAAATGGAAACAGTGGCAGGTTTTATTTTCTTGGGCTCCAAAATCACTGTAGATGGTGACTGCAGCCATGAAATTAAAAGATGCTTGCCCTTAGAAGAAGAGCAATGACAACCCCAACAGCATATTAAAAAGCAGAAACATTATTTTGCTGACAAAGGTCCACTTAGTCAAAGCTATGGTTTTTCCAGTAGTTATGTATAGATGTGAGAGCTGGACCATGAAGAAGGCAGAGTTTTGAAGAATTGGTGTTTTTGAGCTGTAGTACTGGAGAAGACTCTTGAGAGTCCCTACGACAGCAAGTTCAAACCAGTCAATCCTAAAGGAAATGAACCCTGAATATTCATTAGAAGGACTGATGTTGAAGCTGAAGCGCCAATACTTTGGGCACCTGATGTGAAGAGCGGACTCATTGGAAAAGATTCTGATGCTGGGAAAGACTGAGGGCTGGAGAAGAAGAGGATGAGATGGTTGGACGGCATCACCGACTCAATGGACATGAGTTTGAGCAAACTCAGGGAGATGGTGAAGGACAGGGAAGCCTGGCGGGTTGCAGTTCATGGGATCAGAGAGTCAGACACCACTTAGCGACTAACACTAAATATTATCAGTTATCTACATACTGCAGATGAAGATGTAAAAGATTAGTAGAAACCTTAGTGAAATAGCGCCAGGAGACCAGCAGGCGGAGCACTCACGCCCCGTGACAGGAGCGGAGCCAGACAGGAAGGGCTCAGCCAAAGACAAGCCATGTGCTTACTGAATCCCTCCCCACTTCTTTGCCCCTCTAAAAAATATCCCCTTGCCTGCAGGGACTTGCTATGGTTGCCGACCCCAAGTTGCAAGGCTCTGCGGGTCCCGAATAACATCCTCTTTGCTTGAGAAGCATCGAGCAGTCTGTCCACTTCAAGTCTTCATCCTGGTGGCCTACGAGGGGTCCAGAGAAGACCCCCGAGGGTGCCGGGCTGGTGAGCAAGAAGGTCCGGGAGCCACGTGGAGCCCATCAAGCTCTCGGCTTCTCTCAAGGACCCTGGAGCTTGAAGGTTAAGTCTCCTTCATCGCAGCCTCCACCCTCTTTGCGTTTGAAGCTCTCTGGGCTTAATTTGAGATAGCTAAGGTTCTGGTTTTTCTTCCCTGCTCCGCCCCCACCCCCACCACCCCGCCTTTTTTTTTTTTTCCGGGTGAAATCCTTCTTCTGTATGAGTGTACTTGTTTGGTACTTTGGTCTGATTTTTTTTCTTTTATTATTTATTTTTGGCTGTGCTGGGTCTTCATTGCTGCACGTGGGCTTTCTGTAGTTGTGGTCAGCAGGCTTCTCATTGCCGCGGCTCCTCTTGTTCTGGAGCGTTTGCTCTAGGCTACTCCAGCTTCAGTAGTCTTGGGGCAAGAGCTTAGTTGCTCCGAGTCATGTGGGATCATCCTGGACCAGGGATCTAACCTATGTCCCCTGCATTGGCAGGCGGATTCTTAACCATTTAACCACCAGGGAAGCCCCTGGTCTGATTTTTGCAGTATACTGCTGCTGCTAAGTCATTTCAGTCATGTCCGACTCTGTGTGACCCCAGAGAGGGCAGCTTACCAGGCTTCTCTGTCCCTGGGATTCTCCAGGCAAGAACACTGGAGTGGGTTGCCGTTTCCTTCTCCAGTGCATGAGAGTGAAAAGTGAAAGTGAAGTCAGTCAGTCCTGTCCAACTCTTCGCCACCCCATGGACTGCAGCCCACCACACTCCTCCGTCCTTGGGGATTTTTCCAGGCAAGAGTGCTGGAGTGGGGTGCCATTGCCTTCTATATGTTTCACTAAAACCATTCCCATTCAGCTGTTCAGCTGTTCCTTTGGAACAGGAGCTGACCTATAGGAACTGCCTGAAAAGCCCAACTCGGCTCCTCTGGGACCTAGCTCTTCCTTTAGAACTGGCTGTTATTAGCCCTGAAGTTTGTTTGGGATGTTTGAACTGTTTGAATTGTCTGAGCTGTAAACTGAGCTGTTTAGATTGTTTCAAAAGTATTCTTTTACTCTGGGGGGGGGGGGGGGAATGAGAAATTGGATACTAGTTATCTAAAGAATTTAAGAGTGTACCCTCTGCAGGGATTCCAGCTGATTTTATTTTTACAAACCATTGTCCTGCCTTGTGCCCTTTTCTAACTAAGCAGACCCACCTGACCAAAGGAGGTTAGCACATCAGTGGTCATGATGGGGACCTTGGAAATCCCCAAAGCTAATTTTCTTAAAACCAGATTGGACCTCTAAAAGAAGGTCAACCTTGAATATTCAATTGGAAGGACTGATGCTGAAGTTCCAATACTTTGGCCACCTGATGCAAAGAGCCGACTCATTGGAAAAGACCCTGATGCTGGGAAAGATTGAGGGCAGGGGGAGAAGGGGGAGACAGAGGATGAGATGGTTGGATAGCATCATTGACATAATGTATATAAGTTTGAGCAAACTCTGGGAGATGGTGAAGGACAAGAAAGCCTGATGTGTTGTAGTCCATGGGTTGCAAGGAGTCGGACGTGACTAAGCGACTAAACAACCACAGTTCCCACCAGAAGTAAATTCTCTATCGTCACTGATTGAGGCAGTGCATTCCTAGGTATCCAGTTGACAAACTACCTATTACCTTTTTGCCTTCACTTGGAAAGAAAAACATTTCTTTTGGGCAGTAATGCCTCAGAGTTTTGCTGAGAATCTTCCAATTTCTCACAAATCCTGGAGGGCAATCTGGATAATATAAAGTTCCCTGGACGTTCTACTTTGTGGCAATATGTATGTGATTTTGCTGCTTTGTTCTCCTTCTACAACCACCTCACAGGGATACAGCATCTACTCATGACTTTTAGCCTTAAAAAAACCTTCTGTCCCCAAAGAAAAATAGCAGTTTGCTCACACCCAGGGTGACTTTTTGATGATAGCCATTCTGACAGGTATAAGGTGATATCTCACTGTGGTCCTGATTTGCATTTCTCTGATGGTTTGTGATGCTGAACACCTTTCCATGTGCCTCTTGGACATCTGTGTATCTTCTTTGGAAAGATGTCTACTTAGGTTTTCCAACCATTTCTTAAAATCAGATTTTTAAAAAAAAATATTGAGTTGCATAAGTGGCTTATGTGTTTTGGGTATTAATCCCTTGGGCTTCCCTAGTGACTCAGCAGTAAAAAAAATCCTCATGCAATGCAAGAGATGGAAGATACTCGTTTAGGATCCCTGGTTGGGGAAGATTCCTTGGAGGAGGGCATGGCAACCCACTCCAGTATTATTGCCTGGAGAATCCCATGGACAGAGGAGCATGGTTGGCTCCTTTGGGGTCCATGGGGTCACAAAGCGTTGGACATTACTGAGTGATTAATCCCTTATGGATCATATCATTTGCAAATATTTTCTCCTATTCAGTAGGTTGACTTTTCGTTTTGTCAGTGGTTTCCTTTGCTGTGCAATGTTTTTAGGTTAATTAGGTCCCATTTGTTTTTCTTTTGTCTCTTTTGCCCTTAGGAGACCAGCCAGGGGGTGTGTGTCATGGTGAGAAAGGAGTTAAAGATGGGCTGCTGAGAACAGCAACATGTAGTGAGATAGTGTTTTAGGGACTGAGTGTGTCTCTCCTGGCTCCCAATTCATATGTTGAAATTCTGACTTCTCCCAAATGTGATGATGTTGGAAGTGGGGCCTTTGGGAGGTGACTAGGTCATGACGATGGTGCTCCCATGAATGAGATTAGTGCCCTTAAAAGAACAGACACAGGGAACCCCCCTACCCCACCCTCTCTTTCTATCTTCCTCTCCCACTCCAGGATTATTATTTTTCTTTAATAGTTGTAGAATGGTATCCCACTAGGTTTTTTTTTTTTTTAATTGTAGGGTAATTACTTTACAATATTGTGATAGTTTTTTGCCATACATCAACATGAAACAGCCATAGGTATACATAGGTCCCCTCCCTCTTATACCCCCCTCCCACCCCTCTAGGTTGTCACAGAGCACTGGGCTTGAGCTCTCTGTGTCATACATGAAACTTCCACTGCCTATCTATTTTGTATATGGTAATGTGTATGTTTCAATGCTATTCTCTCAAATCATCCTACCCTCTCCTTCCCCTACTGCGTCCAAAAGTTTGTTCTTTATTGTCTGTGTCTCCTTTGCTGCCTTGCACATAGGATTGTCAGTACCATCTTTCTAGATTCCATATATATACGTTAATATATGATATTTGTCTTTCTCTTTCTAACTTCAGTATGTATAATAGGCTCTAGGTTCATCCACCTCATTAGAACTGATTCAAATGTGTTCCTTTTTATAACCCACTCCAGTACTCTTGCCTGAAAAATCCCATGGACAGAGGAGCCTGGTGGGCTACAGTCCATGGGGGTCATAAACAGTTGGATATGACTGAACGCGCACACACACATCACTCTTTCTACCCTGAATCAAACAAACCCAGGCCCTGAAGATGTGGATTGGCTCAGTCAGGCAGGAAGGAGCCTGGGCTGAAGATTCCAAGTATCAGCTGCTAGGAATCCCTTGCAACAGCTAGGGTGGGTATATCAGGGCAAAAGGGATCTGAGTGGACTCCACTAGCATGCATGATATCCTCATTACCATTTGAGAGACACAGGAGAGAGAAGTAAAAAAGCATCACTGCGGTCACATTACCTGTGAAGGCTTACGGACATAAGCTTTTCTCCATATGATTTTAAATTGTTTTAAGTTTCCCTTTATGTAGTTATGATTCTGAACAATTTGTTTCCATGCTTTTTAAAGCCCTGGATCAATTGTGAGAAGCACTTCTCAATCATCATAAGAGTTTTTAGAAACATAATTTTTAATGTAATACAAACATAACACTTCTCATCATGATGAAAAATTTAAGAGTAAGTAGTACATATCTGATTTCATGTGCTATTTAAAAAAATAAAAGTCTGGATAGGGCTTGAATGAGTATCCAGGTTGACAGCTGTCACTAGTCAGGGGTGAGCAGAGAGCAGTGGTGCTGGGTTGGTAGGTCCAGATCTGTGGGACATGGAGGGTTTGTGCAGAGAACCTTACATTCTTTGGTGATGCATCCATCAAGACAGCAAAGTGACTATATTCACAGGCAATATGACTCAGATGGTAAAGAATTTGCCTGCAATGCAGGAAGCCGGGGTTCAACCCTTGGTTTGGGAAGATCCCCTGGAGAAGGGAATGGCAACCCACTCCAGTATTCTTGCCTGGGAAAATCCCATGGACAGAGGAGCCTTGTGGGCAACAGTCCAAGGAGTCACTAAGAGTCGGACATGACTGAGCGACTGACATACACGTATGCCATCAGAATCCAAATTTGCATGTTTATATGGGAAGGCAGGTAACACAAACAGATAAATATCAGGTGAAGGGAATGGGTCCATGCCCAAAAGGGGAATTGCCAAAGCATATTATCATGCAACACCTTCTTACTGCTTCAGCAAGAATCCAGAAGAGAGAGTCCGTGTGTGTTTAATCCTAGTAAAAGAAAGTTTTGGAAAATTAGGAATAAGAAGCTCTTTCTTTACCTTCTGGTATTCCAGTTATGCATATGATACACATTTGAAATTGCCCCACAGTTCTTTAATGTTCTGTTCTGTTTTCTCCCCTCATCTTTTCCTCTTTGCATTTCAATTTGGGAACTTTCCATTGAATTGTCTTTTAAAAATCAATTTATTTTTAATTGGAGGATAATTGCTTCACATATTGTGTTGGTTTCTGCCATACATCAACATGAATCATCCATAGGTGTACATATGTCCCCTCCCTCCCACCTCCCACCCCATCTTACTTCTCTAGGTTGTACTGATCCATCTTTAATTTCATTGATTCTTTCCTTGGCTATATCTAGTCTATTAATGAGCCCATCAAAGACATTCATTTCTGTTATGGTACTTTGAAGTTCTATCTTTTTTTTGATCGATTCTTTCTTAGAGTTTCCATCTTTCTGTCTGCATCACTCTGATGAGTGTTTTCCAACACCACCAACTGCGTTGGGAAGACTTCCACACTCATAACGCTTCCAACATCAGGTGTGTGTGTGTGTGTGTGTGTGTGTTTTATCCCCACATAAAGCAGTTTTCCAGTTCTCAGTGGACACTGACCGAGTGTCTTATAAATAGACACAGTTCTGACACTATCTACCTGGAGCTAGCATCTGATTCTACAGGTTAGGGCTCAGTCCCATAAGACTGACCCCGCTTCAGATGCCAGTTGTAAGCACAGGTTGTCACCAGTGTTTCTGACCTACTGGCTTGAAATAAGAAGTTATTTGCTAGAATGGCTCACAGAAGTCAGAGAAACATTGACTTACATTTATGAGTTTATTATAAAGTGAAAGTGAAGTGAAAGTGTTAGTTGTTCAGCTGTGTTTGACTCTTTTCAGACCCCATGGACTGTAGCCTGCCAGACTCCTCTGTCCATGGGATTCTCCAGGCAAGAATATTGGAGTGGGTTGCCATTTTCTTCTCCAGAGGATCTTCCCAACCCAGGGACTGAAGCTGGTTCTACTACATTGCAGGCAGATTCTTTACCATCTGAGCCACCAGGGAAGCCCTACAGAAGTCAGAGAAACACTTACACATTTAAGTTTATTATAAAGGATGTTATAAAGGTTACAGATGAAAAGCCAGAATAAGAGATGAATCGGGTAGAGGTGGGAAAGGTTCTGAGTGCAGGAGCTTCTGTGCCCTTGGGACTGGGGGTGCCCATCCTCCAGCCATGGGAAGCATTCACCAACAGGGACACTTTCTGGAGCCTGTCCTTCAGGTTTTACAGAAACTTCATTACATGGGCATGATTGATTGCATCATTGGCCATTGGTGACTGATTCAGCCTCCAGCCACTCTTCCCTTCCCAGAGGTTGAAAGTTCCAACCCTGTAATCATGATTGGCTCCCCTGGCAACCAGCCTGGACCCTCAGGGACTTTCCAAACCTCCCCCCATTAATCTAAACTCAGGTGTGAGTGAAAGGGACTTGTCAGGTGAGTACTAGGACATCCATTTTATCTTATTGCTCATCACTTAGGAGTTGCGAGAGTTTTGGGAACTCAGTGCCAGCACTGGGGAAGAGGAATGTGTATGTCTTAATACAAATCACAGTATCACAATTACCTGTCTATTTGTGCATGTTATCTACTATTTCCATGAGAGCCCTTAATATATTAATGTATTTATTGTAAATTTCTTGCCTGCTAATGTGAATATCTATGTCATATGTGAGTCTGGTTTCAATGATTACTATGTCTCTTCAGACTGTGTTTTTTCAAAAAGCATGCTTTGCAATTTTTGGTTGAAAGCCAAACATGTTTTATTGGGTTCTGGGAATGGGAATAAATAGGCTTTGGGTGTGAGGGTCTTTCCCAATGATCCCTCTTCCCAGAGCCAGGAAGGGATCTTTCTCAGACCTTTACTGTGAGAACCTACTGGGATTCCTGGAGAAAAAGCCCACTGAAGTGTGGGGGTCTTTAAAGATTTTAGTTTTCAAAAGTTTCTTGTTGTCATGCTAGTTCATCATCGTGGTTTAGTTGCTTGGTCGTGTCTTTCTCTTTGCAACTCCATGGACTATAGCCCACCAGGGTCCTCTGTCCATGGGATTCCCAGGCAAGAATACTGGAGTGGATTGCCATTTTCTCCTCCAGGAGACCTTCCTGAACCAGGCACCGAACCCACATCTCCTGCATTGCAGGCCGATTCTTTATTATCTGAGCCATCAGGGAGGCATAGCTATAACTACCTATATCGTTCTTTTTTAAAGATTCTTTTCCTTTATAGGTATTACAAAATATTCAGTGTAGTGCCCTGTGCTGTACACTAGGTCCTTGTTGGCTATTTATTTTATATATGCTGCTAAGTCGCTTCAGTCATGTCCGACTCTGGGCGACCCCATAGACAGCAGCCCACCAGCATCCCCCATCCCTGGGATTCTCCAGGCAAGAATTCTGGAGTGGGTTGCCATTGCCTTCTCCATTTATTTTATATATAGTTGTGCGTATATGTTAAACTTCTAGGTTGTAGCAATGTGTCTGGTACCCTTGAAATTCTTTATAACCCATTTGCAATGACATTTTAAAAATATACATTTATTTATTTTAATTGGAGGCTAATTACTTTACAGTATTGTATTGGTTTTGCCATACATCAACATGAATCCGCCACGGGTGTACACGTGTTCGCCATCCTGAACCCCCCTCCCACCTCCATCCCCATCCCATCCCTCTGGGTCATCCCAGTGCACCAGCCCCGAGCATCCTGTATCATGCATCGAACCTGGACTGGTGATTCATTTCACATATGATATTACACATGTTTCAATGCCATTCTCCCAAATCATCCCACCTTCGCCCTCACCCGCAGAGTCTAAAAGACTGTTCTATACATCTGTGTCTCTTTTGCTGTTTCGCATACAGGGTTATCATTACCATCTTTCTAAATTCCATATATATGTGTTAGTATACTATATTGGTGTTTTTCTTTCTGGCTTACTTCATTCTGTATAATAGGCTCCAGTTGCATCCACCTCATTAGAACTGAATCAAATGTATTCTTTTTAATGGCTCGGTAATACTCCATTGTGTATATGTACCACAGCTTTCTTATCCATTCATCTGCCGATGGACATCTAGGTTGCTTCCATGTCCTGGCTATTATAAACAGTGCTGTGATGAACACTGGGGTACACGTGTCTCTTTCAATTCTGGTTTCCTTGGTGTGTATGCCCAGCAGTGGGATTGCTGGGTCATATGGCAATTCTATTTCCAGTTTTTTAAGGAATCTCCACACTGTTCTCCATAGTGGCTGTACTAGTTTGCATTCCCACCAACAGTGTAAGAGGGTTCCCTTTTCTCCACACCCTTTCCAGCATTTATTGCTTGTAGACTTTTGGATAGCAGCCAAAGAATTAATCTCAAAAATATACAAGCAACTCCTGCAGCTCAATTCCAGAAAAATAAACAACCCAATCAAAAAATGGGCCAAAGAACTAAACAGACATTTCTCCAAAGAAGACATACAGATGGCTAACAAACACATGAAAAGATGCTCAACATCACTCATTACCAGAGAAATGCAAATCAAAACAACAATGAGGTACCATCTCATGCCAGTCAAAATGGCTGCAATGACATTTTAAAACTTATATGTAAAGGGTATCTTAGTATTTCACTGCAGAAAGTAGAGTTATTTACAGATATGGATTTCTACAGAATATTCTTTTTCAAACTTTTAAGTTTTTACTTTGTATTGGAGTATAGCTGATTAACAATTTTGTGATAGTTTCAGGTGAACAGCAAGGGGACTCAGCCATACCTACACCTTTATCCACTCTCCCCCCAACCCCCATCTCATCCAGGCTGCCACATAATATTGAGTAGAGTTCCCTGTGCTGTACAGTAGGTCCTTGTTGGTTATCTATTTTGAATATAGCAGCATGTACCCAACCTTCCCCAAACTCCCTAACTCTCCCTTCCCCCCAGCAACCATTAGCTTGTTTTCTAAATCTATGAGACTTTTTCTGTTTTGTAAGTTCGTTTGTATCATTTCTGTTTAGATTCCACATATAAAGGATATAGTGTGATATTTCTCCTTCTCTGTCTGACTTACTTCCCTCAGTATAAAACTCTCTAGGTCCATCCATGATGCTGCAAATGGCATTATTTCATTCATTTTTATGGCTTAGTAATATTCCATGGTATATACATACCACATTTTTTTTAATCCATTCCTCTTCTCAGTGGACATTTAGGTATAGAATGTTCTTTTAATTCTTTGTAATCTAAAAGAATTTGCTATCTTTTGGACTACACACACACACACAAAGAAAACATAATGTTCTACTTTGATGTTTTTACTCATGTTACTATTCACTATACTCTATGTAGGCCACTTATATTGATATAATTTTGGATAAACTTTGGATCTGGACTATCTTATGGTTCCTATTTGTTCTCTCTTTCCTCCTTTCTCCTTTCTAACTTCTGTCTCTATCTCTTCCTGTCTTCCTTTCAAAAATATGTCCTGAATGTCCATTTTGTTTCACTTTGCAAAGTACTGTGTGTACAAAATGTATTAGGTGTGCAAATGTATGCTATAGGCTCTTTTAAAAAATTATTGACTTATTTATTTTTGGCTGTGCTGAGTCTTCTTTGCGGCACAGACCTTTCTTCAGTAGCGGCAGGCAGGGCTACTCTCTAATTGTGTTCTGTGGGCTTCTCATTGCAGTGGTTTCTCGTGTTGTGGAGCACAGGCTCTAGGGCCCACGGACTTCAGTAGTTGTGGCGCGTGGGCTCAGTAACAGGCTCAACAGTTGTGGCATATGGGCTTAGTTGCCCTACAACATGTGGGATCTTCCTGGATCAGGGATCAAACCAGTGTTTCCTGCACTGGCAGATAGATTCTTTACCAATGAACTGCCAGAGAAGCCCCAGTTACAGGCTCTCAAGTGGAACATTTTCTTGATACCTTGAACTTCTGGCAGAAGCCACGACGCTGAGGATGATAAGGATCTTTATATTCTGAAAAACCATGTTAAACTTAAGCATGCAGAACTAGCTGATAGATGCTAACTTCTGGTTTCAGATTTCATCTTCTAAACATCAGGTTTCATCTCTGACATAAAGTCATCATTCCAATCTTAAACAACAAAATCTAGATAAACCAAAAACAAATTACTTTTCTTTGACCCATCAGAAAACTGAAGGCAATAAATTAGGTGTTTGGGATTAACATAGGGGACACAGTAAAAATCTGGTGTGTATTGGGCATTGTGTGTGGGTGTTTTCATTGTGCAGTTGTGTCCGACTCTGCGATCCCGTGGACTGTAGCCTGCCAGGCTCCTCTGTCCATGGGATTCTGGAGTATTAAGCATTAGTAGGTACCAAACCATACGTTGGGCATTTAATAACTGTCAGCTCATTTACTCCTTATGAGGAATTCAGTTCAGTTCAGTCGCTCAGTCATGTCCGACTCCTTGTGACCCCCATGGACCATGGCACACCAGGCTTTCCTGTCTTTCACTATCTCCCAGAATTTACTCAAACTCATGTCCATTGAGTTGGTGATGCCATCCAACCATCTCATCCTCTTTTGTCCCCTTCTCCTCCCACCTTCAATCCTTCCCAGCATCCGGGTCTTTCCAATGAGTCAGTTCTTTGCATCAGGTGGCCAAAGTATTGAAGTTTCAGCTTCAGCATCAGTCCTTCCCATGAATATTCAGGACTGATTTCCTTTAGGATTGACTGGTTGGATCTCCTTGTAGTCCAAGGGACTCTTCAAGAGTCTTCTCCAACACCACAGTTCAAAAGCATCAATTCTTCAGTGCTCAGCTTTCTTTATTGTCCAACTCTCACATCCGTACATGACTACTGGAAAAACCATAGCTTTGACTAGACGGACCTTCTTTGGTAAAGTAACATCTCTGCTTCTTACTAGGCTGTCTAGGTTGGTCGTAGCTTTTCTTCCAAGGAGCAAGCGTCTTTTAATTTCATGGCTGCAGTCACCATCTGCAGTGATTTTGGAGCCCCACCAAAATAAAGTCTCTCACTGTTTCCACGGTTTCCCCATCTATTTGCCATGAAGTGATGGGATAGGATGCCGTGATCTTAGTTTTCTGAATGTTGAGTTTTAAGCCAACTTTTTCACTCTCCTCTTTCACTTTTATCAAGAGGCTGTTTATGAGGAATTACACCTGAGTAATTACAGTCATTTGCAGCATTGCAAAAGGGTTTCAGAAAGCTCACATCACTTGACCTAAGTTAAATAACTCAACTGATTTGAATTCCCATCTATGATCTGAGATAGCCTGTGGCCAAGATCACTGAGGCCCAGTTTCCCATGTTTAGAAATCTCTGCAGTTATGAAATGGAATCATTGCTGCTATAGTAAAAGCAACAACCCTCAGTCTCACTTGCATTTGACTAATAATGTTTGAGGAGTGTGTTGTGTGGCTCTTTCTAGAAATATTCTTAAAAGGCAAATTGTGCCTGTGTCTTTTTCATCCTTATTCCTTCCTACATCTGCTGCCTGGAGGGCTCTATGACAGCTGCCATCTTGCTGGAGATGCTATTGCCACACTATGGGCATGACCAAGTGAGGAGCTGTCTGTGGCCCAGATCACTGGAACTTCATGGAGCAGAGCCCACATGGAAGGAAGGCATGCTCCACTTACCTTCGGACTTTTCCGTGACAGAATACACTTATAGTTCCTAACTCTCTGTTATTTACAGTCACTGTTACAGCTGAACCTTATTTTAATTTTTTTGTAATTTATTTGTTATACATAATCTTGTTTGAGTTATATTCATTGTCTTAATATCACCCCCCCTTTTTTTTTTCTCATGAAGCATCTAGGAAATAAATGTGAAAGCTGAAGTCCTAAAAATTTAACAATTGACTTACAAAGAAGTTTTGTTTTCAAACTTTAGAATTATCTAAACCCACTGATAGGCTTCCCTGGTGGCTCAGATGATAAAGAATATGCCTGCAATGTAGGAGACCCGAGTTTGATCCCTGGTTTGGGAAGATCCCCTGGAGAAAGGAATGTCTACCCACTCCAGTGGGCTTCCCATGGGGTGCTAGTGGTAAAGAACCCACCTGCCAATGCAGGAGACATAGGAGATGTGGGTTGAATCACTGGGTCACTGAACCTTGTTTTTAAACTAATTTATAACTCAATACCTTGCTCCTTGGAGGAAAATCTATGACAAACCTAGACAGCATATCAAAAAGCAGAGACATCACTTTGCTGACAAATGTCCATCTAGTCAAAGCTGTGGTTTTTCTGGTAGTCATGTACAGATGTGAGAGTTGGACCATAAAGAAGACTGAGGGCCAAAGAACTGATGCTTTTGAATTTTAGTGCTGGAGAAGACTCTTGAGAGTCTCCTGGACAGTAGGGAGATCAAACCAGTCAATCCTAAAGGAAGTAAACCCTGAATATCATTGGAAGGACTGATGCTGAAACTGAAGCTCTAATACTTTGTCCACGATGCAAACAGCTGACTCATTGGAAAAGACCCGACTCATTGAAAAAGACCCTGATGCTGGGAAAGATTGAGGGCAAGAAGAGAAGAGGACCACAGAGAATGAGATGGTTGGATAGCATCACCAACTCAATGGACATAAATTTTAGCAAACTCTGGGAGAGAGTGAAGGACAGGGAAGCCTGGTGTGCTGCAGTCCATGGGGTCACAAAGAGTTGGACATGACTTAGCAACTGAACAACAAACAATAACTCAATACCATGTTGAGCAATGCTTTGTATGGCAGAGATGAAAATATGTAAGTTCAAGTTCTCATGGGGGAGGTGGCAAGGGCTCATAATCACAGGGACTAGAAATCTGGTGATCCTTGTTTGGCATATGGGAACATTGGGTTCACATTGACCTTACTCTACCTTGAAAGTTCTGTCACCCACTAAGGGAGACTGCAGTGTGAGGAGGAAAGCTACTAAGACAAAGTCATAACTTTGCTACAACTTGGATGTTTCTGCTGCTTTCAGCAATCTTCTGGAATTGAAGACTGGAGAACACCCATATGCAAGTGGAGGTTTAAGAGGATGAAAATCTGTTCCAGGAGGCCCTCTCTACATGCAGAGCAGAGCCTGGAATGGTTGAAGCAACCAGCACTCTCTGTGTCTGATGAGAAGTCCTGGGAAGTGTGGATTCAAGACAGTGGCCTTAGCAGAAATAAGACTGTGGTCCTAAGCCTTTCCCCAGCAGCTTCCATTAAAGCTTGTTTTCTAGACCATAGAATCCAGCATGGCAGCAAATATTACCTTTTACCTTCTTGGTCATCAGACTGAGAAGAGCCATTTCTGGACCTGATGCAGAGTGCTGCCCTGGTCCAGATGTCCTGGACTTTGCCTGAGATGCAGAGTGGGAAGGTCTTGAAGGCAGAGTGGGTCTGTGGTTTCCATCTGAGAAGAGGATACATAGCCATTTGGGGAAGCAGACTGTGACAGAGCTGTAAGTTGACATCAACAGGTGTCTTTATCTTTTTCCATAGTGCTATAACCCCTGATGTTTAGCTGGCTCATGCAGGGCAAGTCAGGGACCACACTCAGCCTCCATTGCAGGCTAGTTCAGTCATGTGACTAATTCTGGCTGATAGCATGTGGTGTTGGAAACCCTAATTCCTAGTGTGATGATATGTGGAGATGGAGCCTTGGGGAGGTAAGTAGGGTCAATTAGGTTGTGAGGATGGGGCCCTCGTGATAGCATTAGTGCCCTTATAGGAAGAGCATGGCCTCTCCCTCTCAGTGGTCACACACAGGGGAAGGCCATGTGAGGATGGGGAGAAGAGGGCTGACTGCATGCCAGGAAGAGCCTTCACCAGAAACTGAACCCACTGGCACCTTGGTCTTGGACTTTCAGCCTCCAGAACTGTGAGAAAATACACGTCTGATATTTAAGCCCATCAGTCTCTGCTATTTTGTCATGGTGGGCCAATCTGAGCTGACTAATACAGCTTCACAATATAAACACCAAGCCAGGGACTTCCCTGGTGGTCCATTGGCTAAGACTCCATGCTCCCAGTGCAGGGGGCTGGAGTTTGATTCTTGGTCAGGGAACTAGATCTCACATGTCCCAACTAAAGATCCACCACAGCCAAACAAATAAAAAATAAAAGTAAATATTAAAATAATAATAATAAAAAAAACAAGCCAAAAAGCTGCCCCCAAACCATGGTGGTACGTATCTTCCCCAGCCAAACTCCTCCCAAGATCAAGAGTTCTTCCTCATTCTTGAGCGGTATGCTGACTACAGGATGTGAGGTGACGTAATCTGGAGGGCAGGGTGCCCATTCCTGGGGACAACTCTTGTCTCTGGCCTTTTGAGTCTTGAGGCCTCTTTGGGTGTTGGGCTCTTGATCATGGCTTCATTAGGATTAAATTTCAGGTGGAAGCTTCCAGGAAACACTCTCTGAAGATGTTTGTTCCCCCATGGCGTTAATTCACCTTGGTATTTATCACCCTCTGGAATTCTCTAATTTACACGTGGTCTCTTCCCCTCTGAGTGCTTCGAGTAGATCCAAATTCATTTAGACAATTGTACAGGTACTGTAAAACCACAATTGAATTTCGGGCCTCTGTAGTCGTCCAGCCAAGATGCACTCCAATTAGAAATAATTGCTGTTAATGCTGTTATGAGGTGGTGGGTGTCCGCTATGCCCCAGACCCTTGTTCTACAAAATCCCCTTAGAGTCTCTTCTTTATTCTTCAGTTAAAAGACAGGCCCCTAGAATCTACGTGTTTGGAATCGTAATATGGGAGCAATATTGTGCCTCACTCTTAATTAACCTTGTTAGCCAAGGATTTGGCACAGGAGTTGGTCGATGTAAGTGGGTCTTTGATCCTCTGAATGCAGGTCCCTGGTTGAGGAGGATGTCACCCTTGTGAAATAAATGCCGTTTCTTCTTCAGCATCCATCAGATACCTTTATGATTCTCATTTAATGAAATCATGTGTGTAAGTGGCAAGCTTTGTGCCAGGCACAACAAATATAAGCTATTGTTTTTATGATCATAAAATAAGTTTTTAAAAAATACATAATACCTATATTGTTCAGGCCTATATTTCTTCAAAATCCTTACTTTGTTGAAGAATTTTCTTCTTCTCCAAAAAAAAAAAAACAACAGTAAAAAACAAAATATTTTAGCCCAGCACTTTCGCAGTTTACATAATCACTGACATATGTGTGTGTGTGCTCAGTCGGGTCCAACTCTTTGCAATCCCATGGACTCTAGCCTGCCAGGCTCCTCTGTCCATGGGATTTCCCAGGCAAGAATACTGGAGTGGGTTGCCATTTCTTTCTCCAGGGGATCTTCCTGACCCAAGGATTGAATCCACGTCTCTTACATCTCCTGCATTGGCAGGTGGATTCTTTACCACTAGTGCCTCCTGGGAAGCCCAAACAAAGTATTTTAAATAAGGAAGATACAGTTGCTTTGGAATATTGAAAATAATCACCCATTTTTGCAAAAAGAAAACATATTTTCAAATGTCTTTGTGGGCTAATTTTATGAAAAACGAGTTTTTTAAAAAAAGGCTTTCTGAAGGGAAAGGAAATACAGGGGCAAAATTGTCAGAATCCTACAGGCAGCTCAGGAGAAATCAGTCCCTAATAGATTCTAGATGCCACATTTCCTGAGATGGCCGTCCCTCTAAGAGCATTTTACCCACAAAATGACTCTCACAGGGACTCCCAAGGTGCTCCTCCCCATTCCCCACTCTCCAGTGACAGAGACAGAAGACAAAGGCTGCTGTTTCTCTGGCAAGGCAGGTGCTTCCTCCCACCCGGGGAAGGACCTCTGGGGTTATGGTAATTAACATATTTCTTTTAATCTTGCTTTTGTAGTTAATCTCCAAAGCGTGAAAAGAGTTGGCCAGTCGATTAAACCCTAAGCATGCAATACAAATGAAATGAAGGCAGCCCTGATGAATATAAATGGATAAATTTGTTCCTTCTGTAAAAAAAAAGTACCTTATGAGAAACCCAGTTTGAACTACTAAATGAAACACTTGAAATTACCCACAGGAATGGTTTCTGGTTTAATAGGGAACAGTTCATCTAACTCTGGAGAAGGTCATTTCTTCAGGGTCATAAGCAACCGCTCTTTGGTATCTTCTAGGAAAGCAATGTGATCCTATTTAAAGTTTGGTCCAGGATCACTAAGCCTTCCCAGATGGTGCTAGTGGTAAAGAACTCACCTGCCAATGCAGGAGATGTAGGAGATGCAGGTTAGATCCCTGGGTCAGGAAGATCCCCTGGAGGAGGGCATGGCAATCCTGCTCCAGTATTCTTGCCTAGAGAATCCCATAGACAGAGGAGCCTGGTGGGCTACAGTCCATGGGGTCGCAAAAGAGTCAGACACAACTGAAGTAACTTAGCATGCACTCCAGTATCACTGGCCCTTGGTTATGCAGGAATGTGCAGGAAAGCTCCCTGACACTGTGCCCCTGGGGAACCTTCAGCAGGTCTGGCACTTGCTCTCTGAATACCCACGGCTGTAGAAACAAGCATCTTTGTGGGGAGGAGGACGAGCATCTGTGTGGGGAGAAGGATGTGGGAGGCTGACCTTTCCATGCCAGATGGCACAGTTTCAACAAGTCCAAGTCTGAGAACAAGGTGATGGGGAACGAGCTCTGTGTCCTCAGGACACCCCACCTCCGCATGCTGGGTGCTTCTTCTCAGCCCTCACTTCCCCTGTCCAGTGTATGTTCAGCCACAGACCCCCAACCAAAATGATGGGCAATTCACAAGAGAGAGAGATGATCTTACTTCCATACATGGGGTCACAAAAGGTCGGATGTGATTTAGTAACTAAAACAACAGCAACAATCACTTCCACAGCAGTTGCAAGCAAACACCAAACATGGACTTTTTTTTTTTAATTAAAAAAAACTCAACAGAAAAACAGAGCGCAACATTATTTTCAGAGGCACTGGTTGCAAATACTAGTCTAGACAGCAGACTGGTGCTTGTGGTCTCCAGGTACATTCTGTCAACAAAGACACTTCTTCATTGAAATAGATGTTGTGTAACTGTGGGTACCTGGGGATGTCAGCCACAGAATCGGTCTTCAGTTTTTCTTCTTGGCGCCAGTGAAGCCATCCATTAAATTAAAGGCCCCCAGGTACTCACCCAAAAGCAGCCCCAGCTTGAGGGGCAAGAAGCTAAAGAGAACACAAGAGGGAACATCTTGGTTATCATTCATGGAACATCTTTACGAGCTCCACTGAAAAGCAGGGCCGTTGACTTGCTGCAGAAGGCGTCAGTCACTCACGCCCACCTGAACGTCCCTGTCCTGTGGTCACTTGGGGCTCGTCCATCATGTGTGAGGACACCAGCCCAGGATCTCTGTGTTTCTCTTTGCTTTATTTACATTATTCACTCACTTCCGTGTCAGTCTCAAGGCCTGACTGCATTCTGTAATAATGGACAGGAAGCATGCAGCCTTGAGGAGTCTTGATCCTGCCTTGCAACCTCGCCCTGTTGCTCACAGTGCTACTGGGCTCTCAACACTCCGTTCCTCCCACTGTCCAAAGAGGTCATTGACCTTTCTTTCCTGGACAACAGAGAGAAGTCCATGCAATAGCCCCTCAGAGCTTTGGCAAGACCCAACTAAGACTGTCCATCTTCTCCATCCTGCTCGCCCCTCCTGACACTTTGATCCTGTCCATCATGACGTTCACACTGCAGGACGAGGAAGGGTACAGTCAGCCAACCGGAGACTTGTCCTAGGAGTGGGGACAAGAGAAGGGCCCTGGGCTCACGGTCCCTCTGGAGGCAGCCTGAGATATCCAGGGGGTTCCTGCCCTTCACAGGTTCAGGTCTCTGGTCAAACATTATCTTCTCCACGTGGCCATCCTGACGCTTAAATCAGGATGCATACTAGAGCCCTTGCTCCACAACAGGAAGAGCCACAGCAGCGGGAAGCCTGCTCACCCCAACTACGGAGTAGTCCCCACTCGCTGCAACTAGAGAAGCGCCCACGCAGCATGAGGACCCAGCACTGACAAAAACAAAGTAAATAAATAAACAAACATACGAAAAATGGTTATCTTCCCCACCCTGCCCCCAACACTGCCAGTTATCTTCTAAATGGCTCCTCTCGTTCCACAGGGTTCCTTCCTTCCTGTCTTTGTCCTGAAATCCCCACCCCAAGGCTGGGCAGAGTTCCCCATTCTATGTGGACCCCAGAGAGTGCTGCCTTCTAACCGAAGAAGGAAGCCCTACTGCATGGTCTTCCATAGGAAATGTTTGCCCCACTAGAGGTTTCAACAGACTATTTATTGAACATATTTCCCTAATAAAGAAACAGCCATCATTATTGGCCCTGGGAGTTCCAATCAGAAAACTTGCTCATGTTGAGGAACGCACACCTGTTTTTTCAAATATGAAGACACTGTTTAATTTGAAACCAACCTCTGTGCATTATTATATATAAAGTAAGTGCTCCCAACCAGATTTTATTAAAAAAAAAAAGAATGGCTCCTCTCTGTTGGCTGTGGAGTAAGCTGTTGACTGGACTGGCACGTTGAGAATTAATAGGAGCAGAAACATTACCTTTTTAAAAACACGATGAAGTATATAAACTTGGGCATATACAGGTACATGTTTTCTTGCAGGATAGCATCTACTATCTTTCTGACTGCATATTCTGGCTCCAGAATCGGTAAGAGAGAAGGACAGCTTGGGGAGGGGGAGGAGGGTTAAAAAAAAAAAAAGAAATTAGAGAAAGCAATTCTTAAAAAGGACAATAAAACAGTTGTGAGCTTCCCAGATGGAGCTAGTGGTATTGAACCTGCCTGCCAATGCAGGAGACATAAGAGACACAGGTTCCATCCCTGGGTCAGGAAGATCCCCTGGAGGAGGAAATGGCAACCCACTCTAGTATTCTTGCCTGGAGAATCCCACGGACAGAGGAGCCTGGCAGGCTATGGTCCATAGGGTCACAAAGAGTCGGACACGACTGAAATGACTTAGCAAGCATGCACACACAAGACATTATCGTTTATTGGCTTCTTTTCTTTCCAGATTTGATATTTTTCTGTACTTGCTGTCTTATTATCAATATGGTGAGTAATAACTAGAATTTGAAGTGGAAAACAGGGATTCTAATTAATACAATGATGTTATACTAGGCACATGTGGTGAAACCAAATTAAACAGATGGCCTAAATGTTGCAAAGCGCATCTTTGAAAAGTAACTGCCTGTCATCTGATGAGTGCAGACTGGATATTTATGCCTCTTCAACAACTTCTCGTTCTTCTGTGGAATCGGGATGAGAGCAGGATGGAGTTGGTGGCAGAAAGGGGGGTGTGTGACAGCAGCGCCAAGGAGATGGGGGAGTAGGTTGAGGCCACAGGGTGGCCTTGAAGACGTGGGTATAGCCTTGATGTTTATGTGTGGTGCTCATGCTTGTTTGAGTCTGACTCTTTTCAACCCCATGGACTGCAGCCCACCAAGCTGCTCTGTCCATGACATCTCCCAGGCAAGAATACTGGAGTGGGTTGCCATTTCCTTCTCCAAGCCTTGATAAACCATCACTATTAAACCCAGTGTCTTAATCACTAACACATCTAAGGAAATAAATTCTAAAACTGTTTATAAAGCAGGCTGAAACTGGAAAAGTCTTTTTAAATAACTTCAGCCAGAACAAAATAAAATCGATGGTCAATCATTTTTCAAAATACAGTTCCTTTTTAATCAAACGACATGCTTACCCAGTAGTACATCCATCAAACATTCCAGTTTTTATAAAAAATGGACACACGATAGTGGTTTTGATCCCGTTCTGTCCCTTGGTAAATGATTCTAAAAATATCGATTCAGCAAATCCATAGGCTGCAAATTTACTTGCACAGTAATCTGAAAAGACAAACGATACTATTATATAGTGCAAAGTTTTAAAATGGCTTTATAGGAAGATTTCCTCATAACACGAATACCGGCAGAGACAAGCCATTTCAGAGTTCTTGTTTTGCATGATCTTGGTCTTCTCTGCCTGGAAGAGGTGATGTATGAGTGGGAAGGTCAGTGATCACGTCAAGGTCAGATGACAATGGCCATGTGGGCTTGAGGAAGAGCAGGGCTGCCGGGAGTCACACAGTTGAACTTTACTCCCATGGCAGTGATGGTAAGGCACTTGTGCCCTGACATGGGGCACCAGATGTGGGTTCTGTCCCAAAGAACTCTGGCCCAAATGGGCAGAAGGACACATAGAAGAAGAAATAAAATAACAAGTCAAGGGACTTCCCTGGTGGTCCAGTGGTCAAGAATCTGCTTTCCAATGCAGGGGATGCAGGTTGGATCCCTGGTCAGGGAACTAAGATCCTACATGTCTTGGAGGTACTAAGCCCACCAGCCACAACTATGGAGCCCATGCACTCTAGAGCCCTTACTCTGTGACAAGAGAAGCCCTTCCATGCCAAAACTAGAGAAAAGCTCAAGTACCACCATGAAGACCCAGGGCAGGCAAAAAAAAACAAAACACTAATAATAAGTCAAGTGGGAGTCTAGGCGGTAGAGATCAGTGTTGGTCATGATACCTGTCAGAGCAAGTTTTCTTCCAACTCAAATTCTTCCACTTCCAGAAGGAAAATAAAGTTTTTCTTATTTGGGCTTCCCTGGTGGCTTAGACAGTAAAGAATTCACCTGCAATGCAGGAGACTGGGGTTTGATCCCTGGGTTGGGAAGATCAGGGCATGGCAACCCACTCCAGTATTCTTGCCTGGAGAAACCCATGGACAGAGGAGCCTGGTGGGCTATATTCCATGGGGTTGCAAAGAACACACTGCCCCTTCAACCTCGACTGCTTGACTATCTTCAAATGCAGGGGAAGTGGTATCTGGGTCAGTTTTGAGCTTTC
This sequence comes from Bos grunniens, assembly GCF_055505025.1. NCBI lineage: Eukaryota > Metazoa > Chordata > Mammalia > Artiodactyla > Bovidae > Bos > Bos grunniens. Next base: position 58,957,819 of record NC_141178.1, on the reverse strand, counting down.
TGTCCTCCGTTACACTCACTTCAAGTCAAAACCTGGGCATTCGGTTTGCCGAATGGAAATGTCAGGAGAAGAAAAGGCATTTAGGTGACTTATCCTTCCCTCTGCCTCACACAGCAGAAGACATACACCTTGGTGCTCTGCTGGGAAGCAGCTACTCCAACCAGCAAGAACCAGGCTGCACGTGCCAGGCATGGGATATCAGGCAGTTGCTGCCCCAGATGCTGGGAAAGACACAGAAGAAGTGGCAAGGGGTGCAGGGAGGTGAGAGGAGGGGTCCTGAGCCGCCTCTGGGATCATATGAGTCGTCTGGTAGAACTATAGCTCACTGAGCTCCTCTACCCCCGAGACTGGCCAGGGAACCTGCATTCCAAGTAGCAGCTCCAGTGGTTCTGATTCTGGGGAGTTGCTGCCCATGCTGGGAATACTTGTTTCTAAGGGAGCCAGGGAGGAGAGACCTGCATTTGAAGACAGAGATGCTGTGTCTAACCAAAGGATTCACAGGCCCTGTAAATACACCTGTGGTATGTCAAGGACCTGTGACTTCTCAGATGTATGAGAGAGAGGGGTAATAATAATACCTGATGGATTCTAAGGAGGACAGAGGCAGGGAGACCCAGGCTATAGGGAGACATGTACAGACTGATAATATTGGGGTGACAAGTGGTTCTGGAATCCTATCCGGCAGCTGAGAGGTACTTGCTGAGACCAGTGTTATGAAACTGGAACCAGCTATGAGTCAGCCAAGCTGGCTGGTCTGCTACCTGAGTGTTGCAATTAGGGTTCTGATGGATGAGCCTCCGGGGGGCACCCCAAGGGGAAGGGCAGGACTTCCTAGAGCCAGCTCCCCAGTGGGCCCTCTTCACTGAAGATCTTGTATGTCTTATCCTCTCCCCACTGCTAATGTCAAGTCGGTTGCAAGGGACATGGAAGTGACAACAAATTCCTGCCAGTCTCCAACCAATGGAACAGCAAAAGAAAGTTAATTTTAGGTTTCCTGGGGTGAAGATATTTTCTCCAAGCTGCCAGCCAGGGGAGACCACTTATGGAAAATTCATAGGGCAGAAGGGTCCTCTCTTTTTTTTGGGTACGCTGGATCTCATTGTAGTGTGCAGGCTTTCTCTACTTGCAGTGTGCCAGGGCTTCTCTAGTTGTGGAGCACAGGCTCTAGAGCGTGGGCTCCGTAGTTGTGCTGCATGGGCTTAGTTGCCCTGAAAAGACTCTTGATAGTCCCTTGGGCAGCAAGGAGATAAAACCAGTCAATACTAAAGGAAATCAACCCCGAATATGCATTGGAAGGACTGATGCTGAAGCTGAAACTCTAATACTTTGGGCACATGATGCGAAGAGCTGACTCACTGGAAAAGACCCTGATGCTGGGAAAGACGGAGGGGGTGACAGAGGATGAGATGGTTGGATGGCATCACTGAATCAGTGGCCATGAGTTTGAGTAAACTCTGGGAAATTGTGGAGGACAGGGAAGCCTGGTGTGCTGTGGTCCATGGGGTCACAAAGAGTCAGACACGACTGAGCAACTAAACAGCATATGAGATCTTAGTTCCCTGACCAGGGATGAACCTGCAGCCCCTGCATTGGAAGGCAGATTCTCATTCATTGGACCACAAGGAAGTCCCAGAAGGATCCTCCTTAACACCCTGATTACAGTGTCAGGTGAGTCTGGGGGAAGGTGACTATGCTAATCACTTATGTAAGGAATTTATAAGTAGGGTCTCTTTCTTTTTTTTTTTTTAATTGGAGGATAATTGCTTTACAATGTTGTGTTAGTTTCTGCTGTACAACATGAATCAGCTATATGTATATATATATACTCCCTCCCTCCTGAGCTTCTCTCCCACCTCCTTATCCCACCCATCTAGGTCTTTTATTAATTCCAAGTGATTGCATAAGACCTAATGATTCTAAAGTGCCCAGTTCAACTTCGTGTAAGTATAGCAGCTGGGCAGTTTCGCTGGATGATAAAGTTCTCAACAACTTACCTTACTGAATATATGTCCTCATCTATTACCATTTATTGTTAATGCACCAAGTCAGTGCTGATTATTCAGAGCTGTTGCTCAAGCTGCGGTTGTGAAATACCATATTTCTCTTACCTGCCAGTCCATTCATTCCAAATAATCCAGCTGAACTTGAAATGCACACCAAATGTCCACGGTTATTAGCAATCATAGCAGGTAGAAAGGCTTTATAAGTCTAAGAAGATCAAGGTAAAATATTTAACATTTTATAGCACATTATATTTTTTTTCAGATGTTTATATAATCATCATGATTGAAAACAGTTGTTCAAGTTCAAAAAAATACCTGAAGGAAATGGGACATTCAAACTTAAATATCTGGCAAGTAACCATCTTAACTTATTTAAACTGTGGATCAATATTTTGCTGGTGGTTATTCCAGTATTTTAATGGGAATTTAAATTATTAAAAATAATTTACTCAAACTTACATTTGCTCATATTTGACTTTTAAAAACACAACAAAAACAATAATTGAAACAGTACAGGAAAATCTTAATTGTGGTATCCACAGTCCACAAACCAGCAAGACCACTCAAAGATATGGTTATTTAGATTTATGGTGACTTTTTTCCTCCCTTGGCTTATATTTGAATTTCAAATTTTTCCTGAACTTTGTTCACAGGACATGTGGCTGTTGGTTTCAGTTTTAAAATATCAGTTTGTTTTGAAACTCATCTGGCCTGTCAGGGAGACGTGGTCATGAGCAAGAGCCAGGAGGGGCAGAACGAGGGTGTGTGCGTGGCTGGAGAGGCTAATGTGACTGGTCTGTGCAAAGGCCAGGACAATGCAACTTGAGTGTGGGCACCTCTCCTTGAGAGTCAGGACCATGCCTTTTAATGTTCAAGGCACGTAGTTATCAGGCTGCTGGTGGGCACGCTGTCCCTGGAAGAAAAGCTATGACAAACCTAGACAGTATATTGAAAGGCAGAGACATCACTTTGCTAACAAAGGTCCGCATAGCCAAAGCTATGGATTTTCCAGTAGGCATGTATAGATGTAAGAGCTGGATCACAAAGAAGGCTGAGGGCTGAAGAATTGATGCTTTTGAACTCTGGTGCTGGAGAAGACTCTTGAGAGTCCTAAAGGATCTCTGTGCTGTCCTTGATCCATCCAATCAATCCTAAAGGACAACAACCCTGAATATGAATTGGAAGGACTGATGCTGAAGCTGAAATTCCAATACTTTGGGGACCTGTTGTGAAGATCTGACTCACTGGAAAAGACCCTGATGCTGGGAAAGATTGAAGGCAGGAGGAGAAGGGGGCAAGAGAAGATGAGATGGTTGCATGGAATCACTCAATCAATGGACATGAGTTCAAGCAAACTCTGGGAGATAATGAAGGACAGAAAAGCCTGGAGTGTTACAGTTCATGGGGTTGCAGAGTCAGACATGACTTAGCAAATGAACAGCAACAACAAAGTTGACTGTACATCTTCGTGTGCCCCCAAACAGACCTGCTGGATGTTTGCTTGTTAATTATGCCTCCTTTCACTTCAAGGGAGTTCCTGCCTTAGGCAAATGATGAGGTCACCTGGTCGTGTCTAAGCATGGTCACTTTTAACTTCTGTGAGCCCTTATCTCACTGGGCTGTTTGAAGGCTTATTCACAAGGTGCCTGGGATGGTACCAGACAGGATGCTGGCTGTCAGTACATGATTAGGACACAAGAGCAGCTGTGTCTTTGCAGGATTCCCTGAGCAGAGGTGTGGGGAGGTAGAGCTTAAGTTGGATCAGGAGAGGACAGCTTGAGCTAGAACTGAGAAGTCTGTGCTTTAAGACCAGTACTGCTGTAAGAGTCCACTCTGCAGTGGATTCTGTAAGAATCTGCCTGCAATGCAGGAGACCTGGGTTCAACCCCTGGGTCAGGAAGATCCCTTGGAGAAGAGAATGGCAACTCACTCCAGTATTCTTGCCTAGAGAATCCCACGGGCAGAGGAGCCTGGCAAAGAGTCAGACATGACTGAGTGACCAACACTTTCATTACTGTAAGAGAACAAGAGGAAGCCTAAGTCGCTTCAGTCGTGCCCAGCTCTTTGTGGCCCCATGGACTGTAGCCTGCCAGGCTCCTCTGTCCGTGGGATTCTCCAGGCAAGAGTACTGGAGTGGGTTGCTATTCCTTTTCCAGGGATCTTCCTGACCCAGGGATCTAACCCACATCTCTTATGTCTCCTGCACTGGCAGGTGAGTTCTTCACCACTGGCGCCACCTGGGAATGACATTTATAACGAGAAGAAAAAGTACTTACCCATATATGTGATTTGAAATTCACGTCAAGAGACTTTTCTATAAGCTCATCCGGGCAGTCCATGAACTTTCCGCCTGTTACGATTCCGGCATTGTTGATCAGGATGGAAACATCACCAACTTCTTTCTTCACCTGAATTGAATAAGGACATCAGCACCACCAGGGCAGCGCAGGCAGACCCTGGAGATACACAGGTTCAGTGCCAGACCCCCCTCGCAGTAAAGCTGACACTACAACATATTGAGTCATACAAATGTTTTGGCTTCCTGGTGCATATAAAAGGTATGTTTACACTATACTGTCATCTATTGAGCGTGCAAGAGCTTTAGGTTTAAAAAACAAGTTGCCTTACTGAAAAATGTTTTTTTTTGCTAAGAATGCCAACCATCATTTAAGCCTTGACTGATCTGTAGTAACAAAGATCACTGATGACAGCTCACCAGAACAAATATAATCATGGAAGTGTGAAGTATCATGAGAAACAATGTGATGCTGAGGCACGAAGTGAGCAAATGCTGTCGAAAGAAGGGTGCCGTTAAGAGTTGCTCGAGGCAGGATTGCCACAAACGTTCAATTTGCAAAAAAAAACATCTTCAGATGGTAGAAAAAATGCAATGTCTGTGAAGTGCCATAAAATGAGGTGTGCCCATAATTCTTTATGTGAACTGGATTTATTTTCCTGTGGTTTTAGATGCTTCTGTCCTTGTTAACTCAGACTGAGCTGCTGCTTGTTGCAAGGCACTCTAAGAACAAAGCATGTCTATTTCCTTTGCAGAGTTCATGGCACATCAGAGATCTAAGTCTAATGCCTTTCTACTCATCTTCCCCTCTTCTTATGATGGTTGCAACACCTGTAACACTACTTTCCTACAGGGAGAGTTATTCTGATACTCAGTAGTGACATGGTTAGTGACTTTGTCTTATGCTAAAATGAAGCATGCCAACAAAGCTCCGTCTAGTCAAGGCTATGGTTTTTCCAGTGGTCAGGTATGGATGTGAGAGTTGGACTGTGAAGAAAGCTGAGCGCCGAAGAATTGATGCTTTTGAACTGTGGTGTTGGGGGACTCTTGAGAGTCCCTTGGACTGCAAGGAGATCCAACCAGTCCATTCTAAAGGAGATCAGTCCTGGATGTTCATTGGAAGGACTGATGCTAAAGCTGAAACTCCAATACTTTGGCCACCTCATGTGAAGAGTTGACCCATTGGAAAAGACTCTGATGTTGGGAGGGATTGGGGGCAGGAGGAGAAGGGGACAACAGAGGATGAGATGGCTGGATGGCATCACCGACTCGATGGACATGAGTTTGAGTGAACTTCGGGAGTTGGTGATGGACAGGGAGGCCTGGCGTGCTGCGATTCATGGGGTCGCAAAGAGTCAGACACGACTGAGCGACTGAACTGAACTGAAAATGAAGCATGAGCAGCACAGCCTTTTAATGAATGTGGTGATATGTCAGGCATGATACCATGCCATGTAAATCAAGCCCTGGCACTTGTAGCAAAGGGTGGGACAGGGAGGGAACGAGGGAGTATAATAGTCATATGAATGTTTCAAACATACAGGAGCTCAGAACCTGTCTGTCCTGTTTTCATCCCTTGACTGGTTCTCTTCTCCCCAGCACCAACGTTTAGGTGTAAGGTCTGTGAAGGGAGGATCAGAGGGGCTCCCGCCTGTTGCTGTCGCACCAGCACCAGCCAGACTAGATACTTAATAACTTTAACTTAAGAAATAAAAATCCTGGGAGTACCACTGGAGCCTTCCCTTTAGAGCAAACCGTCAGCAAGTGACCCAGGCTTGGTCAGATTTCTTTTTTGTTTTTGAGCACCGGGTTTTCCAGGCTTGATGGCAGGTGGGGCTGTCCCTTGGCTTGCCTTCGTTTGCACTTTCATTCCTGTAATTTGTATCACATAGCAGGGGCCCTGTGTCCCCCGAATCAGAGGGAACTGCTGGCCGCAGCACCACGTGCATCTGTCTCTGGCTCTGTGTGTTGTGCGCACTCGTGTGGGTGTGCAGATGTGGGTGTGAGCCTGCCTGTGTGGGTGGTGCAGCGGGGGAGAGGGGCTGGATTACTGACAGCAGACACCGCCACTCTTGCTCTCTCAGAAGGCATGAGTCCCAGCAAGGAAGGTGACGTGCTCGGTGTCCACTAGCCAATGAGATCCGTAGCCTCGGCGAAGTTTAGGATTGCAATAGACACCAAGGAAACCTCACGTTTCATGTTGAAGTTTTCGGATAGAAGTGCTGGAAACAATCTAACTTAAAGTCTGATATGGAGAGTGGCTAAAATATTAAGTCAAATCAAAGCTGAACAGCAGTCAAGGTACTCTTCCTGGGGCAAAATCACACGCTGAATGGGACTGTGTGATTTGAACAACAAACGACTCAACCGGATGCCAGTTGGCAAGGATGGACTTTCTGAAATTAGTCCCAAGCTATGATCTAGGGACACAAGATTTCAGTTACTGGGTTCTGTGGAAATAAAACACTGTCATATCAGCCCTAAAAATCCACGCCTTGATTATTCCTCTATGGGATAAAAATTTCCTGGTTACCTTTCTTCTATCAAGAACAAGAGGTGGAAATGGCTGGTTTATAGTAGGAACATCTTAAGGTCTTCTCTCTTTAAATGTGAACCAGTCACTGCTTAAGAGTGGCTCATAGCCAGAGAAGTGGCTCATAGCCAGGGGAAGTCAACCTGGCAGGAGATTGTGTTCCAAGTGCAAAGGGCTTAGTTTGCAAAAGTAGCTGCAGCAGACCCGCCCGCCCCCACCCACACACACACACTTTGAAAGGTGGTCCCCACACAAGCCCATGCCAGCTTGTCTGGTCTGGATCCCCAGACTTGCCGGGCAGCCTGCAATTGGTGATGGTGGTGGTAACGCATGTATAAGATGTAAAGACAAAAGTCACAACTTAAAAAAACTCACTGGCCAGAGACTGGCACACCCCTCCACTGGGAAGTCAGATGAGAAGCTGCAAGCAGAACCCAGTTAGAGCCTACAAGCTGGGCAGGAACCTTCCAGCAGGCACATCTACTTTCTTCCTTCTCCTGAAACCAGGGAACTCCGAGAGCCACAAAAAAGTGGTCCAGGAGAGTGATGTGTACAGTGCTTGTGCAACGAGCGGTTAGAGAAATCCTTCTGAGGGAAGACCAAGTGGCCACCGCAGAGGCGTGTGTCTCCTCAGGCCCTGCAAAATCCACTGGAGCTCTGGGCTCCTGAAAGTGTTCTTTATACATACTTCTCTACCATCACCAAAGGGGCAGCTGCAGTTAAGAGTCTTTAGGATGAATAACATACTCGCTTTTCATATGACCACGTGAGAGAAATGCAGGTTGAATAGAAATCACTGTTGGGGGTGGGGGAAACAGCTGGACTTGCGATCAGGCTAGATACGGCTTCACCTCCTGGCATGGTCCTCCCCTAGCTCTGTGACTCCCAGCAGGTTATTTAATAGCCCTGCTTCTCAGTTTTTGTTATGCCTCCATGAAGGGTGCTATGGCCTTTCTCTTACATGGCAACAGGGGGCCTGGACAACCAGCACATGAGCTGGCCAGAGGGCGTTCTTCAGAGTCAAGAGACTCGCATCCCACCTGCAGCTCTGCTACTTATTACCTAAACTTCTCAGTTAAGTCACCTGAGAAACTCACCTGCACTAAGTCTCCATTTTCTTATTCGTGAAGTGGAGATAATAAGAGGCCTGACTTTCCAGGAGTATAATTCAGAGGGTGCCAAGCATGGTGTGTGGCACATAGCAAGAACTCAAAAATGCTAATTCCCGCACCCTGATATTTTTTAAAGAGAGGCAAATTAGCACTGAGGAAGGCAAATATGGATGGACATCAGAGACTACATCAAGTCCTTACTGCCCATAGGAAGAGCAAACACACAGGTTTACCTGATTGGCCACTCTGTATATCTCCTCCTTCCGGCTGCAGTCACAGGTATAGGCATAGACCCTCGTGGCTCCAGCTTCCACAGCCATCTTGCAGGTCTCCTCATTACTCTCCTGACTGATATCCCAGAGCACAAGCACCGACCCAAGCTGGGCAAATTTGAGGGCTAGGAGCCTTCCGAGTCCACTTCCAGCGCCTGTTATAAGTACGATTTCACCAGCAACATTCTTCCGTGGTTTTGGGATTATAGCAAAAACTACAGCCTCCACAAGAGCCAACACTGATTTTCCTAAGAAAATGAGCAATTTCTTGGCTGCCTTCGGCTTGAGCGCCATGTTCTGGCTCATACCTATAAAGCAAGAGGGACTCATGTAAGGACCTTATTCCATGGGGCCCATACTCCCTTGCAGAAGTGAAAGAAACTAAGAATCGTGATGTAAACATCCCTGTTGGTGGCAGACTCTGAGCTGAGAAAGGGGGGAGGGGGTCCACAGGGACCATCTTGACCAACTTGCATCACAGTGCCAAGCTCATCACATCCCTGAATGCCTGTTAATGTGTTCTAGGTGACAGAAATGCTCGTTACCCAGAAACTGTAACCACGGCTACATTTAACCCAAAGCAGAAGCTCACTCTTTCTTATAGCTGGTTTTGCTCCATAATATGTCCTGTAGGTTGATTTCACCTTTAAGGTCTTGACCCTATCGTGTTGACACAACTGTTCCCTTCTGGTTTTATTTTTTGCCTCCTTTGAGGTTTCTGTTTTCTCATTGCACTGTTGTTATTTAAAATCTGAGATTCAAGAGAAAAATGTGAAATCCTGCTTGTATTAATGTACCTGAAGAGGAGTAATTAGACATTCTAAACCTTGGCCCCTACAACTTGCCGTCAGCACAGGGTACCCATTTTCCAGGCTCTGAGGCCCCCACGCCACATCCCTTACTACTTGGCCCTGCAATTGTATGACATCTGGGGAAGGGGTGAGATAGCTAGGCCCTGCCCCTGTCTGGCTGTGGAGCCTGCGGCAGGCCACGCCGGGCCTCGGTCTCCTTACTTCCTGGTCCTGTGCTCTAGGGTGGTTTTGCAAGTATAATGAGAATGTTTGCGCATGTGTGACCACAATGCTGCCTTGCAGCTAGCGCTTTATGATGTTACCTTGTTTCAGACTCACAGCACTGCCCACAGGAAGGTACCCGACAAGTTTATCGAATGAATAAAAGGCAAACTTAAACAGGGCTCAATGCCTCCACCCTATCAGTCACTCACATTTTAGTGAGAATGAGCTTATAAGATGCTTTCCTAACAAGCACCTGAGAAAGAAGGGAAGGTCTTATTCCCTCCAGACGAGGAGAGAAGGGGCATACTGTGCTGTGGGCTGGGGTTTCCCTGAATGGGGTGGCCAGCTGAGAGTTGGACGTGAGGACAGAAGATGGACTTCATTAGTGAAGTGAAGCAGTTCCACACTGACTTTGAAGCTTGGCTGAGGACACACTAGTTCTATAGATTCATTAAAGGATGGCTTGAAGCGTGGTCAGACCCTTAGGAAGTGGCAAACTAAATTGCTGCTTCTTGGCTTTCTCTACAGATGGAGCCTGGCAGGTTATAGTCCATGAGGTTGCAAAGAGTCAGACACGACTGAGTGAGCGTGCAAGCATGTGTAGATGGGACCAAGGACCAGAAAGAATGTGTGTGTGGCTTAGCCAGGATCCCTGTCTAGTTTGTGTAGGCCAGGTGAGCTCATTGTCACATTTCCTTGGCATGGATACTGTGCAGGTACAATGCTGGGCCATGGGGCTGAGTGAGTGGGTAATCTCCCATAATCTCTGCCCTGGGGAGATAAGAGTCTAATGAAAGAATGAATATACCAGTAAGAGCTGCAGTGTTATAAAGAAAAGTGTGTGTGTGTGGTGGGGGGCACTCTAGAGAGTAGCCAGGAGACCTGCTTTAGATGGGAGTCAACAGAGGAGGCAACAGGAGAGATCTGTGGAAAGTGACCTTTGATTGGATGTGCAAATGATGAACGGGGCAAGGGAGGGCTTGGGAGCAGCTTCCATCCAGCACAGGGATGGAAGAGTGTGAGCCTTGAGGTAGGTTTGCTCTATGTGTCCAGGAAACAGGCATGCTAGTGGGGGTGGGGGTGTGGGAGCTGGATGTTCCGGTCCAATGAGTGCTTCCTGCTGTGGAGCACGCAGCTTTACCACACTTTGGATGAAATGGCTCTCAGACTCTCTGTCGTCTTTGCTTCTGGATGATTGATAGAATCTCCCAGGCCCAAAGGACTTGGAGAGAAGGTACCTTAATGGGTGAACAGTGGTCTTCAGATTCTCATTTTAAACACACAGTCAGGGGATGGATTCCTTCAGACCTGAAGGAAGAGGATCAGACTTTGCACAGGGATGCCAAAACCTTGGGCACCCTCCCCAGGAGGCAGCCTTGGCATCACCCGCACTACTTCCATGAGAAAACCCACATCAGCTGGCTGTGCATGAAACACTCCTTCTGTGAGAAAACCCACACTGGCCGGCTGTGGACAACTCCTTTCAGGGATACCATGATGTATGTCCTCGCCAGGAGGACAATGTTCCACCTCTCTCCTCAGCGTCTCCAGCACCCTGAAGATAGCTGGAAGCCTCACCACTCTCCTGGTTGACGTGAAAGTTATTCGTTTCAGGGGTTCTAGACTTCAGTTTTCCCTTGTCTCCATGCTGGCGTGACACAAGCCCTAGGACAAGCCACTTCTTAACCCGATCCAGCAGATGCTTCCCAGGTTCTCTAGAGTTGGGCTTCCTGAGGCCCCCTCATTTGGGGTTTAGGGTGTCTGTGGGGTACTGGCACAGGTAGTGAGGTCTAGAGACTGTGGGTTGGAAATCTCGATCTGCCACCGACCTCTCTGCATCCTTGGTAAGAACTGTTGCATCTCTTGTGTTTCAGTTTCCTTCTCTGAACAGGGGGATTCTATTAGTACAAGTCAACATATATGAAATTTGGAAGGTGTGGAAGTTATATGAGGTTAATGCATGCTGCATTCTAAGTCGCTTCAGTCGTGTCTCACTCTGTGTGGCCCCTTGGACTGCAGCCCGCCAGGCTCCTCTTGTCCATGGGATTCTCCAGGCAAGAATTCTGGTGCGGGTTGCCATGCCCTCCTCCAGGGGATCTTCCTGACCCAGGGATCGAATCCTCGATTCTTATGTTTCTTGCATTGGCAGGCAGGTTCTTTACCACTAGCACCACTGGTATTGAGGAGTGTAATATGATCTCTACGGCTCCTTATAAAGGGCTTCCCAGAAAATAATCTGTTACAATGCAGGAGACACAGGTTCGACCCCTGGGTTGGGAAGATCCTCTAGAGAAGGAAATAACAACCCACTCCAGTATTCTTTTTTTCCCCCCAAACTTCATTGTTGTCTTATTTTAAGAAATTGCCACAGCCACCCCAACCTTCAGCAGCTATCACCCTGATCAGTCAGCAGCGATCAACATCAATGCAATATTCTTTACCAGCAAAAGGACTATAGCTTGCTGAAGCCTAGGATGATGGTTACATTTTTTTAGCAATAAAGTATTTTTTTTTTTTGATTGACACTCCAGTATTCTTGCCTGGGAAATCTCATGGACAGAGGAGCTTGGTGTGCTGCAGTCCACAGGGTGGCACACAACTTGAGTCATAAAAATTGGCGACTAAACAACAACAAACCCATGTGAAACTTCTGAGCAGACTGGAGGGGAAAAAAAGGTCCCTATTGTGCCACAGAGCACAGCCCTCTCCAGGAGGCAGAGAGTGAGGGTGAGGGTGGAAGGAGAGGAGTTGGGCTAGATCTGAGTGCTGCCAGGTTTATCTCCCATCCACACCTACCTACAATGTGCCAGAAGAGTGCCAGGCGCATAGTGACAGCAAAATAAATACCAGCTAAGGTTGTGATTGGTGTTCCAGCTAGCATATGAATTGTGATAATTGGCTATGCCAGAGAAAGAGGCTAATAGTAACTTTACTGAGGAACACAGGTAAATGTCTGGCTCTCTTTTAGTGTAAAGACTGCTCCTTAGGAAGTCAGGGAACATATGTGTTAAATTTCATCAGGCTAAGACTTCTTTGGTGTCTTCATTCCATGGCTTACCCACTTAGTCCTGCTGCTAAGTCACTGCAGTCGTGTCCGACTCTGTGCAACCCCATATGGGAGCCCACCAGGCTCCCCGGTCTCTGGGATTCTCCAGGCAAGAACACTGGAGTGGGTTGCAATTTCCTTCTCCAATGCATGAAAGTGAAAAGCGAAAGTGAAGACGCTCAGTCATATCCGACTTATAGCCACCCCATGGACTGCAGGCTACCAGGCTCCTCCATCCATGAGATTTTTTTTCCAGGCAAAAGTACTGGAGTAGGGTGCCATTGCTAACTTGGTGCAGCATAAACAGATGAGGCCTGCCTCCCAGGCCAGGGCTCTGCTGCCCTGCTAAGGGGGCACGGGGTGAATTGTGTGTGTGTGGTGGGGGGGAGTCTGGAGAGGGGCAGCGACAGACTAAGGTGGGTGCACAGAGCAGGGGAGAGTGGGGCACCTGGGCACAATGTCCAGAAGAAAACGAGGACACCCGGGTGGGGTGGGAGGCTGGCAGCTCGGTTCTCGGGGACCGGGGAGCGCGGATCGCCGACGCAGTGGGGGCCTCGGGGGCCCTGCACCCAGCCGCCGGGTATCCCCAAACGCGCACGCTCATTGCCGCCACCCCCATTAACCTTAACGCCGCGGGCTGGCCTCGCACGACCCTGGCCTCCCGGAGACCTCGGTACTCACCCGGGACAGCTGCCGAAGAGAAGCCAGCCTGTTCCGCCGCGGGCACCTCGTCTCTGGCTTCAGCTCGGTGAGGTTCGGGGTTTATCCCTGGCGCCACCTGGAGACCAAGGCCAAGGGCGGGACGGCCGCGCCCGCGCGGGGGTGGGGCGCCCGCGGGCCTCTGCGAGCCCGGGGGGCGCGTGCCTTCCTATTTTTTTCTTCCCAGGCTGCTATATTTGGAAGCTGACAATTCTGTCTTGTGGACCCGACGTATACCTAGATTCCGGGCAAGTGCATCCCCTGGGGACGTTTAACATTTGCGATGCCCATGACTGTAGCTTGGATTATCAAGTCAGAATGGCTGGGTTGACAGCGGGCCCTGGCACCAACAATTAAAAAATTCCCCAAGCGTTTCATAAACGCAGATCGAGGCTGGGACCCTTGGAGAGAACACGGGGGAGGCAGATGCCGGGTCCGTGTGGAGAAGGAACCAGGTACTGTCCTGTGGCCTGCAGTGTGGAGCAGAGAGGAGAGAACTGGGCTGTGTTTGGCTGCTCAGATTCCGGCCTGGGCCTTGGCATGTGGGCGTGGCACAGCTCGGGAAGCTGGTGGTTGCAGAGCTGGCAGGGGGCCTGGAGAAGTCCGAGAAGTTAACAAACGCTGACCCCTGTTTATTGAACATCTTCTCTGTGTACAAAGATCCAGAGACATAGCAATGCTACATATGTTGGGAAGAAATAAGAGGTAATAATCAGCGAATAACCTTTGGTCATCATTTACTAGGTCACCAGTGAAATGAGTGGGGGTGTGGAGTTTCATGAATGGCATGAGAAGGAATATCAGATTATAGGGTGCTAAAGGAAGAACTGGGAGTCAGGACAAGATTGCGTTTGGAGTTTACTGAGGGTTAAGTGGGACACCCAGGAGTGCCCAAGGTGCACAGGAGAGCTGCTTAGCCAACATGTATCTCGGACAAACCTGGCAGTGTGATTAACTCAAGTCCGTGTGCTGGGTGCACGGTGAGGCCAGACACACTGGCATGTTGGAGTCTGGAGCAGAGAAGTGTTTACTGCAGGGCCCTGCGAGGAGATAAGGAGGCTCATGCCCTGAAATGTTCCAGCAGCTGGAAGGGTTTTGGCAAAAATTTTCTTTTAATATATATATTTCTTAATATTTAATTGGTTGATGATTTCTTTACAATATTGGCTTGATTTCTGTCATGCATCTGTTGAGGGAGTTTGTAATTTCTTTGGTTCTGTCTCACTGACATGACAGACGGACTGGTGTTATTGCCCTCGGAGGGACCAGGGTCACTGTTGTAGCCACGCGTTCTGGGAAACAAACTCACTCAGAAGGACAATGCAGATAGTGGACTGCTGTTTATAACACCATTTACACCAGAGAGCCCAAGGCAGAATCTCCTCTTAGCCAAGGACCCCGACCAGTTTTTGTGAAAACCTTATATACCCTAAGTGTACGTGCCCAAACCCACCTCCCCAAATTCCCTGAAACTAGTCTGAACAATTGAAAAGAAAGATATAATCAAAGTTAACCCGTGATTCATATGCCTTAAGCCTAGGTAGTTAACAGTGGACAATTATCAATAGGCCTGTGGTCATACTCCAATAAGCATAATAGAATGTATCATTCTATTCTGTTACACAGATAACTAGGGTATTCTTTTAGGCAATGGAGAGTCTAGGTAGGAGCCCTGGGGATCTTCCTTCTGGGGGCCTGGTTTTCCAGCTGGTATGTCGTTTCCATAGATACTGGGCATATAGCTCAAAGTCCACATTCTGGCCAAGATGGAGTCCTGCTTTCAAGACAGAGCCTGTTCTATTTCTTCCTTCATTATGGCTGTGTGTTACAGCTCAGTTTTATTTGGAAAGCAAAGGGAACTATATCCTTGAGTCATAAGGGCGGGCCAACCCTAAAGATGTGAAAAGAAGCCAGACCAATTTTGGCTCCTCTTTTTATGTTTTTTCTCCTCCCCCTGAGCCTACCCTGTGTAAACTGGGCTAGCCAGGAGGGCTGTTTGTTTTACCTGAGGTTCTCACTCCGGTCCTTGGACCTTCCTTTGTTCTGTTTTCCTGGACTTTCCCCTTCTTTGTCTTTTAGCCACCGCCCTTCTGGACTCCTTTTTCCTATTCTACTACCTAACACATCAACATGAGTTAACCATAGGTGTACATATGTCCTCTCCCTCTTGAATCTCCCTCCCACCTCTCAGCCTTTCCCACCCCTCTAGGTTACTGCGGAGCCCCAATTTGAGTTTCCATTGGCTATCTATAAGGGCTGGTGGGGAGAGGGGTCCCAGGATGATCAGCTTGAGCACAATTCTCTGATGGGCTAATGGTGAAGTCACAGGGTCGTGTCACAGAGGTTAGCGAGATCAGTCCTTGGGTTCCAGGAGGCCTGAGGCTTGTGTGCTCACGGTGGTTAGGTACTTAACATCTTCTTTTTGGTGGGGATTTTCACAAATGCAAAACAGCTCAGAAAATTTGCATCCAATACTGTAGTCTGGGTCCTTCAGACGGAGCTACAGCAGAGGATATGGGGGAAGGCCTGTTCCAGGCAGGCTTCATAGGGTCCTGCTGGGTTACAATGTGGTGAGGAACTGCACATTTGTTCTTTATTTGGCTGTGAGAAGAGTCAGGCGGGTGGTTGAAACCTGGAGGAGTAGATGTAGGGGAGAGCCTTGAATGCCTTTTCAGCGCTTAGAGGGGAATGGTGTGTTCTGGAGGTGGTGAGGAGCTGTTCTATGTGAGGGTGAATAGGGCAGGTGTGTGTGTTGGTTTCATGTTGGCAGGCGTCACCCAAGGACATGTGCTGTAGGGGGCTCTCTGTGGCTGGGGGAACCACAGAGCTTTTGGGGGGCAGTGAGACACAGTTAGGAAGTACACATGTGCAGGTGATAGAGACAGGCAGGGAGGTGTCCCAAGTGCATGGAAGGGGGGGGTCCCCTCAGCCTGGATGAGGAGACGGAGTTGGCCAGAAGAGCCTTCCTAACTCAGAGACAGAACCCATCAAATGAGGAGCTGACTCAGTGGGGAGTGAGAGCGGGCTGTTACCAAGTCCAAGCTTGCTCTGCTTACTGCATGGGAAGTCAGTGATTCTGAGACGAGGCATTGGGACTAGGAAGAGACTTTATATGGGAGCCAGTTGACTGAGAAGATGGTAGGCTAGTGCCTCAAAATAACCATCTTGTTGGGGCTTGGTTGCCAGGATTTTTATGGATCAGAGATGGAGGGGTGAGGAAACAAAGTAAAAAGACTATTCAGTCCTTGCCAATATCCCCTAGAATGGCAAGCTTCAGGCAGGGGAATGTGTTAGTTTCACTTCCTAACAGTCCTTCACAGGTGAGTGGCTTAGGTTATCTCCCTGCCATTATGTATGCTTGCAGTGACAAAAGTGGCAAGATGAGGGTAAAGGTCATAGAAACAGATCCAACATAAATTCAAAATTAACCCTTCCGGCTTACAGACCAGGGCACAGAAAAGTTGGGTGATGGACTCCAGGTCACATAGCCGGCCTGCAAAAGTTCAGAGGTGGGGTGAAACCATTGGATGACATTTCAGAAGACTCTGAAGAGCCCTTGGTCCTCTATGTCTCAGCACAGAAAAAATTTGGCAAGAGGCAAAGTGATAGATAAGAAGCAATTTATTAGAATAGGACGCTTGAGAGGCCTACAAGTAGGTGGAAGAAAAGGTATCAGGCTGAGAACTTACTGGGCTGTAGTTCTATAATCAAAGGAAAAGGGATGGGGGGAGACTTTTTTGACTTTCTTGAATAGATGTCATGCTTCCATCATCAGCTTCTCCTCCGGGTTGGGCAGGGAAGATTTCTTGCACCTATGGTCAGGCTAGGGCTGCAAATGATTGTTTTTTTTAATGTGTGCAGGGAGCATGTCCTAGCTTACTGAGCTCACTGGGCAGGATGTGGGGCTCATGTCATCATCGTTTTATTGTTTGGAGGTACAGCCTGTGCTTCTGTGTCATGGTTTTGTTGCTAAGCAAGCCTGCTTGGTTTTGTTGTTAAACTAACCTGCTTTTTTTGAGTAATCATTAACTTAAAGGTGTCTCCCGTATCTTTTCTACTGCCAATCCCCTAGTGGGATCACTTGTGTGTGTTAGTTGCTCAGTCGTGTCCAACTTTTTGCGACCCCACGGACTGTAGACTGCCAGGCTTCTCTGTCCATGGAATTCTCCAGTCAAGAAGACTGGAGGGGATTGCCATTCCCTTCTCCAGAGGAACTGCCCAACCCAGGGATCGAATCCTGGTCTCCTGTATCACAGGCAGATTCTTTACCATTTGAGCTACAGGGAAGTCCATAAGTGGGATCACTTACTTTGCCCCTTTACTCTGTCCCTATCAGGGGGACATTGGGAAACGCCAGCCTTCTATCATCTTCATGGTTTCTCTGCACTGTCCCTCTTCTTTCTGGTCAGTAGTTCACAGTAGACCTCAAGAAAAAGTCTGCAGCATTATTAGAAAGCTCATTAAAACAATATGAATGTGAAGCAGTGGGCTCCCCTGATGATGCCTTCCAGGGAACTAGAGGCGCTGCCTTTGGAAACGGCCTCCTTTTGACTTGGTATGGGGAGCACTCATAGGTGACTGGAAGCCTGAAAACTATAATTACCTTTAAAGGGTCCTTCATGCCAAAGTCTAGGAACAGTTTCTGATGGTGGATGTAGAATGGCTGATGAACACATGAAAGAAAATGCTCTAACTTTATTCTTCAAAAAATGCATATTAAGTTATTTCTTGCCTGCCAAATTGACAAATATTTGAAAAAAAGAGAGAATGTCTTCATATGGCAGTAATGTAAATGAAACATTTCTGGAGAGCAAGTATGTATCAGGAGCTAGAAATATATGAACCTCTCATCCCATTCCATCCATGACATTAATCTTTACAGAATAATTGGATGTAATTTGTTGATTCCAGGAAGGAAAACTGGCCACTGGGAAGAACATTTTGACTGCTTTGACTCATGGAAATATATTACTTTTTCTGGAAACACATATATTATTAAAAATAAATCGATCTTTAATTTCTAAGAAATATGTGCAGATGGAGTACTTATAGTCATTTAAAAAAATAAAATCCTATTCTCAAGGATATAGAAAAATACTCTTCATGTGATATAAGTTTAAATATCATAGTATAAGACTCAATATATGATATGATCCTATTTTTCTATGAAAACTTTATCTACATGCATTAGAAATGCTGGTAGTGAATTCACCAATGTCTTCACATTATTTTTATTATTATTATTGAATAGTGGAATTTTGGTTGATTTTATTTTTTCTTTGTGTCTTTTTGTATTTTCCAAATTTTCTATTATGTGCTTTTATTTCACAGTAAAAATTTTTCTTAGAACAGACACACACAGATGTTTCCATTCAAGATGGCAGGATAAGTATAGGCATTTATCCCTATTTTCTTCCAAAATTCCTGTGAAATGAAGGGGAAGATGTTAAAGTGAATTTGAACATAATAGTGTTAGAAAAAAAGAAAGGCTGTCTCAGTGGGAACTGACTAGAGGTCAGTAAGCAGATGGATCCTATTTCCAGAAACCAGAGCGAAAGATACCTTAAACACACTCAGGGAAGGCACTGGAGAAATGAGTCATTCTTCCCAACAAAATCCCTGAGTAACTGCAATCCAGTAAATAAACACAAAGAGTGGAAATAGGATATAGATCATCCAGATGGAGTATGAGTCTTGATATAACAAGAAAAACAAAGCACTAAAAGTACTGAAATAAAATATACAAACATTGTTTTGCTACTTCTGCCACTGGAAACCAACAATTTTTTATCTGACTCCATAAAGAGTATGAACTATCATACAGTAAAAAAATATCATAAGCAAAGTAAAATAGCAAGCAATAGACTATGGAAAAATATTTTCACATAAAGAATTGACAATTAGCCATAATTTATAGACTTTGTATAAACCACTCTGAGTAAGGCAGTAGAAAAAAATGGGTAAAGATATGCACAGAAAACTCATAGGCAATGAATACAAGTGACTGAAAACTTCTGAAAAGATGCTACATTTCACTAGTATTCAGGAAAATGCACGTTGAAAAAGAATATCCTTTTGATTCATCCATTGATATGGAGACATTACAAAGTTAGGTGGAAACCCAGAAATGATGCTGGTATGGGAACACAGGTATGCTTATGGATTTGGTTTGAGGGCAGATGCTGATGTATCTTTTCCAGAAGGCAACTGGGCAGCAGCTTTCATGCCTCTGACCCTGTTCTTTCACATCTATGGATCAATCACATAGGAGTATTGACACTTGCTCAGAAGGAATTCTCAGTGAAGCTTGTTTGCAGTGGCAAAAAACAGAAACTCCTTAAATACACATCTTTTCCAATAATTATAGCGTAGTCATATAATTGGAGAAGGCAATGGCACCCCACTCCAGTACTTTTGCCTGGAAAATCCCATGGACAGAGGAGCCTGGTAGGCTGCAGTCCATGGGGTCGCTAGAGTCGGACACGACTGAGCGACTTCACTTTCACTTTTCACTTTCATGCACTGGAGGAGGAAATGGCAACCCACTCCAGTATTGTTGCCTGGAGAATCCCAGGGACGGGGGAGCCTGGTGGGCTGCCGTCTATGGGGTCGCACAGAGTCGGACATGACTGAAGCGACTTAGCAGCAGCAGCAACAGTCATATAATAGAATTCTTTGAGGCAGACAAAAAGAATGAAGTTATCTTTGAAAAGATAAACAAAATTGACAAACCTCTAGCCAGACTCATCAAGAAAAAAAGGGAAAAGGATCAACAAAATTAGAAATGAAAAAGGAGAGGTTACAACAGACAAGGAAGAAATACAAAGGATTATAAGAGACCATTATGAAAACTATATGGCAATAAAATGGATAACCTGGAAGAAAATGGATAGATTCTTAGAAAAGTTCAGTCTTCCAAGACTGAACTAGGAAGAAATAGAAATTATGAACAACCCAATTACAAGCACTGAAATTGAAGCTGTGATTAAAAAAAATCTCCCCAAAACAAAAGCCCAGGACCAGATAGCTTCACAGGAAAATTCTGTCAAACATTTAGAGAAGAGCTAATGCCTATCCTTCTAAAACTGTTTCAAAAAATTGCACAGAAAGGAATACTTCCAAACTCATCTGTGAGGCAACCATCACCCTGACACCAAAACCAAAGACAACACACAAAAAAAGAAAACTACAGGCCAATATCACTGATGAACATAGATGCAAAGATCCTCAACAAAATTTTAGCAAACAGACTTCAGCAACACATCAAAAAGCGTATATACTGTGATCAAGTTGGGTTTATTCCAGGGATGCAAGGATTCTTCAGTATACATAAATCAATCAATGTGATATACCATATTAACAAATTGAAAGATAAAAACCATATGATGATCTCAATAGATGCAGAAAAAGCCTTTGACAAAATTCAGCACCCATTTATGATCAAAACTCTTTAGAAAATGGGCATAGAAGGAACCTACCTCAACACAGTAAAGGCCATATATGACAGGCCTACAGCAAACCTTATTCTCAATGGTGAGAAACTGAGAGCATTACCTCTAAGACGAGGAATAAGACAAGGGTGTCCACTTTGACCACTATTATTCAACATAGTTCTAGAAGTCCTAGCTACAGCAATCAGAGAAGAAAAAGAAATAAAAGGAATCCAGATCAGAAAAGAAGAAGTAAAGCTTTCACTGTTTGCAGATGATATGACACTCTACATAGGAAACCCTAAAGATAGTATCAGAAAATTTCTAGAGCTAAAATTTAGCAAAGTTGCAGGATACAAAATCAATACACAGAAATCATTTGTATTTCTATATACTAACAATGAAAAATCAGAAAGAGAAATGAAGGAATCAATCCCATTCACCACTGCAACAAAAAGAATTAAATATCTAGGAATAAACTTACCTAAGGAGACAAAAGAATTGTACATAGAAAATTATAAGACACTGATGAAAGAAATCGAAGATGACATAAACAGAGATACTCCATGTTCCTTGGTAGGAAGAATCAATATTGTGAAAATGACTAAACTATCAAACACAATCTACAGATTCAATATGATCCCTATCAAATTACCAATGGCATTTTTCACAGAACTAGAACAAAAAATTTCACAATTCATATGGAAACACAAAAGACCCCGAATAGCCAAAGCAGTCTTGAGAAAGAAGAATGGAAATGGAGGAAGGAATCAATCATCCTGACTGCAGATTATACTACAAAGCTACAGTCATCAAGACAGTATGCTACTGTCGTAAAAACAGAAATATAGACCAATAGAACAAGATAGAAAGCCCAGAAATAAACCCATGCAACTATGGGTACCTTATTTTTGACAAAGGAGGCAAGATTATACAATGGGGCAAAGACAGCCTCTTCAATAAATGGTGCTGGGAAAACTGGACAGCTACATGTAAAAGAATGAAATTAGAACACTTCCTAACACCATACACAAAGATAAACTCCAAATGGATTGAAGACCTAAATGTAACATAGGGAAAACACTCGATGACATAAATCAAAGCAAGATTGTCTATGACCCACCTCCTAGAGTAATGGAAATAAAAACAAAAGTAAAATGTGGCACCTGATTAAGCTTAAAATCTTTTGCACAGCAAAGGAAACTATAAGCAAGGTGAAAAGACGGCCTTCAGAGTGGGAGAAAATAATAGCAAATGAAACAACTGACAAAGGATTAATTTCCAAAATATATAAGCAGCCCATACAACTCAATGACAGAAAAACAACCCAATCAAAAAGTGGGAAAAGGCCTAAACAGACATTTCTCCAAAGAAGACATACAGATGGCTTACAAACACATGAAAAGATCCTCAACATAGCTCATTATTAGAGAAATGCAAATCAAAACAACAATTAGGTCACCTCACACCAGTCAGAGTGGCCATCATCAAAAAGTCTACAAACAATAAATGCTGTTTATTTATTGTGTGGAGAAAAGGGAATGCTCTTGAACTGTTGGTGGGAATGTAAATTGATATAGCCACTATGGAAGACAGTATGGAGACTCCTTAAAAAACTAGGAATAAAACCACCATATGACCCAGCAATCCCACTCCTAGGCATATACCCTGAGGAAATCAAAATTGAAAAAGTCACATGTATCCCGTCATTCATTGCAGCACTATTCACAATAGCTAGAATATGGAAGCAACCTAGATGTCCATTGACAGATGAATGGATAAAGAAGTTGTAGTACCTATACACAATGGGATATTACTCAGCCATAAAAGGGAATGCATTTGAGTTAGTTCTGATGAGTTGGATGAACCTAGAACCTATTATACAGAGTGAAGTGAGTCAGAAAGAGAAAGATAAATGTCATATTCTCATGCATATATATGGAATCTAGAAAAATGGTACTGAAGAATTTATTTGTAGGACAGCATTGGAGAAACAGACATAGTGGATAGACTTATGGACATGGGGAGAGGAGAGGGTAAGATATATGGAGAGAGTAAAATGGAAACTTACATCACCATATGTAAAATAGATAGCCAATGGGAATTTGCTGTATGTCTTAGGAAACTCAAACAGGGGCTCTGTATCAACCTAGAGAGGTGGGATGGGGAAGAAGATGGGAGGGAGGTTCAAAAAGGAGGGGATATATGTATATCTATGGCTGATTCATGTTGAGGTTAGACAGAAAACAACAAAATTCTGTAAAGCAATTATCCTTCAATTAAAAAATAAGTTAAAAAAAAGAAAAAAATTGGGAAAAAAAGCATGCACCAATTTCATATCTCAAAAATTTCTGCTAGGGTAATTCTCCTCTCCACACACAAAGATATTTATTTCAGCCTAGGTTAACAGGAGAAAACTGGAAACAAACTAAAATATCCAATAGAAAGAAAAATGTAATTTGAAAGAATGCAGGAAAACCTACACATAATGATGTATAAATATTTCCATGATATATTGTTGAATAAAAAAGTGATGTAAAGATAAAAAAAAAAGAATGAAGTTAGAACTCTATATAGGAGAAGGTGATGGCACCCCACTCCAGTACTTTTGCCTGGAAAATCCCATGGACGGAGGAGCCTGGTGGGCTACAGTCCATGGGGTCGTGAAGAGTCAGACACGACTGAGCGACTTCACTTTCACTTTTCACTTTCATGCATTGGAGAAGGAAATGGCAACCCACTCCAGTGTTCTTGCCTGGAGAATCCCAGGGGCGGGGGAGCCTGGTGGGCTGCCGTCTATGGGGTCGCACAGAGTCGGACACGACTGAAGCGACTTAGCAGCAGCAGCAGAACTCTATATACTGGCAGGGAGAGATCTCCAGGGTATGTTACATGAAAAAAAAAATACAGTCTTATTCCATGAAATTCAAATTTAAGATGGCACTGTTTGTGTGCACGTGTGTGTATATAAATACAGATGGAAACACATACAGGAATGCGTCTGAGAAGCAGCACCAAACTGTTCACAGTGGTTACCCCTAGGAGGGGACCAAATCAAGTGAGGGCCATTAAGGGAGGTTTCCTGAGTCAGGGTATATGTTTCTTTCTTTTTTTAAATTACTTCTTATTGGCGTATAGTTGATTTACAATGTTGCGTTAGTTTCTGCTATTCAGCAAAGTGACTCAGTTATATATCCTTCTATATCCACGCTTCTTTAGGTTCTCTTCCCATAAAAGTCATTACAGAGTACTGAGTAGAGTTCCTGGTGCTATACACTATGTTCTCATTAGTTATCTATGTTATATAGATAGCTATATATGTATATATCTCATTATATATCTATGTCTATGTAGTAGTGTGTATATGTCAATCCCAATCTCCCAATTTATCCTCTTGCACTTCTCCCTTGATAACCACAAGTTTGTTTTCTACATCTGTATGTTTCTTATCATTAGACCTTCTACAAATGCCATGCATTATTTTGTAATCTTAGAAACCAAAATAATGACTGAAATGGACATACTTTCTGTTTAGAAAAGACTCATTTTAAGAACAGATTGTCAACCGAACATTGTAAATCAACTATGAGAGAGAGAGTGATAGTGTTGGTCATTCAATTGTGTCTGACTCTTTGCAACCTCGTAGACTATAACCTACCAGGCTCCTCTGTCCATGGGATTTCCCAGGCGAGAATACTGGAATGGGTAGCCATTTCCTCCTCCAGAAGATCTTCCTGACTCAGGGATCAAACCTGGGTCTCCTGCATTGTAGACAGATTCTTTACCATCTGAGCCACCAGAGAAGCCCCAAATCAACTAAAATTTGAAAAAAAGTTTTAATTCCAAATCTCCAAAAAGAGAGATAAGAGATTGCCTTTGGAGATTAGGTGACACATTCAAAATATATTAGTATTGCCAAAATGTACTATTTTGGGATACTGCCTGGAGTTGGTCGAAGGAAATTATAAAATTCTCTGAGAACAAAATTAGCTTCTAAATACATTGGCTTGTTCCATGAAGAGAGAAAAGCAGTGTCAGCCAAGACCGAAGTAGGCAACAAGTACGTTTGACTCAGTGAATGAGTAGGAAGAACAATACATGTGGATAAGCATCCCAAGATGGAAGGAGGTGGGGGACAGTTGTGCTGGCTTCTGGCTGGGCAGAGGAACTGTACACCACAGAAAGTCAGAAGTTCCAGAGAGCCAGGACTGGGAAAAAAAGACGGTGATAGAACAGACACAGGACTGGAATCCCCTGGTGCCACGTTTCTCAGAAGGGCTGATCACACAGCCAAACACTCCTCAGACCCCTCTCACAGAAAAAAACAAAGAGGTGAGTTGATACCAGTTTGTTTTTGCCCTTCTATTTATCCCAAGATCATAATCACCTCCATCCTGCCCCTTCTTTTCCTCTGAGTAAACATGGTATGGGTGGCATTGTGATGAGTTTATGTGGGTTTGACCTGGTTTGCAATAATAAGGCTGCTTGTGTCATGTTGGAAGGCAGTTCAGACACAGTCAATGTCTCATGACACTGATACGTCTTCTCCTCTTCATTTTGCCGTTCTCTTCTTGGATTTCTTTCCCCTTTTGATTCTATCTGTGGTCAGGAAACTGCTAGTGAAGGGCATTAGCTGCCTGTATTGGCTATAGATGGCTCCCCAAGTGGCTTAGTGGTGAAGAATCACCCTTCAATGCGGGAGACCCGGGTTCGCTATCTGGGTTAGGAAGATCTCCAGGAGAAGGGAACGGTTACCCCCTCCAGTATTCTTGCCTGGAGAATTCCATGGACAGAGGAGCCTGGCAGGCTACAGTCCATGGGGTCACAAAGAGTTGGCATGACTGAACAACTGAAGTTGCACGCAACTCTTTCCTAAATCAATCTGCCCCAGACTAGCCTGTGCTCTGTTGGCTCTCTCAAATCAAGCTGGCCCTACTGCATGAAAAGTGGGGGTGCTTCTCACCCTCTCTGAATTTTACTCATGTTTTGCCCTGGGATGCTGGCCCTTCTGGGCTGACAGTTGGATAATTCTAGAATGGATAGCCCCAGAGGAGGAGATGCTCAAGGGCATAGGAATGCTAGCACAGTGCGGAAGGGGGCAGTGCCTCTTTATCCAGGTGCCTGACTCCTGATAATGGTTCCTGCCTTCTCTACCTTAGTGCTAGAATTTAGAAGTGAGGTTTTGTTTTTTAATTTTAGTTTCGTATTGGAGTATAGTTGGTTAACAATGTTGTGTTAGTTTCAGGTGTACAGCAAAGTGATTCAGTTACACATATACAAGTATCTATTCTTATTCAAATCCTTTCCCATTTAAGTTATTACAGAATATGGAGCAGAGCTCCTTGTGCTGTATATCAGGCCCTTGTTGGCTATCTGTTTAAATATAATGATGTGTACATGTCAACCCCAAACTCCCAATCTATCCCCCCCCTATCTTTTTCCCTCTGGTAAGCATAAGTTCAGTCTCTGAGTCTATGAGTCAGTTTCTGTTTTTTAAAATAAGTTGATTTGTGTGTGTGTGTGTATATATATATATATATATATATTTAGATTCTGCATATAAGTAATATCACATGATATTTGTCTTTCTTTATCTGACTTCACTTAGGATGATAATTGCCATTATCATCTATCATCATAATCTCCATTATCATCCTAAGTGAAGTAAGTCCCTTCAAGGCTGTATATTGTCACTCATTTATTTGACTCATATGCAGAGTACATCATGTGAAATGTCGGGCTGGATGAATCACAGGTGGAATCAAGATTGCCGAGAGAAATATCAACAACCTCAGATATTCAGATGATACCACTCTTATGGGAGAAAGTGAAGAGGAACTAAAGAGTCTCTTGATGAGAGTGAAAGAGGAGAATGAAAAGTTGGCTTAAAACTCAACATTCAAAAAACGAAGATCATGGTATCTGGTCCCATCATTTCATGGCAAATAGATGAGAAAACAATGAAAACAGTGACAGACTTTGTTTTCTTGGGGTCTAAAATCACTGCAGATGGTGACTGCAGCCATGAAATTAAAAGACACTTGCTCCTTGGAAGGAAAGTTATGACAAACCTAGATAGCACAGTAAAAAGCAGAGACATAACTTTGCTGACAAAGTTCCATCTAGTCAAAGCTATGGCTTTTCCAATAGTCATGTACAGATGTGAGAGTTGGACCTTAAAGAAGGCTTGGTTTTAAATTGTGGTGCTGGAGAAGACTCTTTTTTTTTTTTTTTTTAGAGACATGTCAGACATTTTTATTTTTTATTTTTTTCTTTTTTTTTAATTTTTTAAAAAAAAATCACATGCTCCCCATCCTGAACCCTCCTCCCTCCCAACCTCCCCATACCATCCCCCTGGGCCTTCCCAGCGCACCAGCCCCAAGCATCCAGCATCGTGCACTGAACCTGGACTGGCATCTCGTTTCATACATGACATTTCACATGTTTCAATGACATTCTCCCAAATCTTCCCACCCTCTCCCACAGAGTCCATAAGACTGTTCTATACATCAGTGTCTCTTTTGCTGTCTCGTACACAGGGTTATCGTTACCATCTTTCTAAATTCCATATACATGCATTAGTATACTGTATTTATGTTTTTTCCTTCTGGCTTACTTCACTCTGTATAATAGTCTCCAGTTTCATCCACCTCATTAGAACTGATTCAAATGTATTCTTTTTAATGGCTGAGTAATACTCCATTGTGTATATGTACCACAGCTTTCTTATCCATTCATCTGCTGATGGACATCTAGGTTGCTTCCATGTCCTGGCTATTATAAACAGTGCTGCGATGAACATTGGGGTACACGTGTCTCTTTCCCTTCTGGTTTCCTCAGTGTGTATGCCCAGCAGTGGGATTGCTGGATCATAAGGCAGTTCTATTTCCAGTTTTTTAAGGAATCTCCACACTGTTCTCCATAGTGGCTGTACTAATTTCTTCTGACACTTGAAAGTCAGCAGGGAGATCAAACCAGTTAATCCTAAAGGAAATCAATCCTGAATATTTATTGGAAGGACTGATGCTGAAGCTCTAATACTTTGGCCCCCTGATATGAAGAGCTGACTCACTGGAAAAGACCCTGATGTTGGGAAAGATTGAGGGCATGAGGAGAAGGGAGTCACAGAGGATAAGGTAGTTGGATTGCATTACTAGTGGATGTGAGTTTGAGCAAACTCTGGGAGATGGTGAAGGACAGAAAAGCCTCGGTGCTGCAGTCCATGGGGTTGCAAAGAGTCAGACACAACTTAGTGACTGAACAACAATCTCCAGGTCCATCTGTGTTGCTGCAAATGGCATTCTTTTATTCTTTAAAATGGTTTAATACTATTCCACTATATATATGTACCACATCTTCTTTATCCATTCCTCTGCTGATGGACATTTAAGTTGCTTCCATATCTTAGCTCTGGTAAACAGTGCTGCAATGAACATTGGGGTGTGTGTATCATTTTGGACAATGTTTTTCTCCAGATATACGCCCAGGAGTCAGTCTGAAGGATCGTAACTCTATTTTTAGTTTTTTGAGGAACCTCCATACTGTTCTCCATAGTGGCCACACTGATTTATGTTCCCGCGAATAGTGTAGGAGGGGTCCCTTTTCTCCACACCCTCTCTAGCATTTATTGTTTATAGATTTTTTTTATGCCCATTCTGATTGAAGTGAGGTGATATCTCATTGTAGTTTTGAATTGCATTTCTCTAATGATTAGCAGTGTTGAACATCTTTTCATGTGCCTCTTGGCCATCTGTATGTCTTCCTTGGGGAAATATCTATTTAGGTCTACTGCCCATTTACCTGAATGATAACCTTGCCAAGGAGAGTATTCTTGGTTGTAGGTTTTTCCCTTTCTTCACTTTATTATTTTTTTTTTTCTTTCATCACTTTAAATATTACGTGTCACTCCCTTCTGGCCTGCAGATTTTTGCTGAAAAGTCAGCTGAGAGTCTTATGGAAGTTCCCTTATATGAAACTTATTTTTCCCTTGCTGATTTTAACATCCTGTCTTTATTTTTAATTTTTGCCATTTTGATTACAGTGTGTCTTGTTGTGGTCTTCTTTGGCACTCTTTGTGCTTCTTGGACCTGGATGTCTGTTTTCTTTTCTTTCCCAGGTTAGATAAGTTTTCACCTATTACGTCTTCAAATATGTTCTCTGCCCCTTTCTCTCTCTCCTCTCCTTCTGGAATCTCTGCAATGTGCATGTTAGTATGCATGATGTTGTCCCAGAGGGCTTTTAAATTGTTGCCATTTCTTTTTATTCTTTTCTGTATTTTCAGTTCAACGTGAGTGATTTCCACTACTCCATCTTCCAGTTCATCGATCCATTCCTCTCTATCATCCAATCACTACTGATTCCTTCTGGTGCATTTTTCATTTTGGTTATTGTATTCTTCATCTTTGGTTCCTCTATTTTATAACTCTTTGTTAGAAACATAACTTCTCACTCTGCTCATCCCTTGTTCTCAGGAGTTCTTTGAGCACCTTTACTATCATTGCCTTGAACTGTTTGTCAGGTAGATTGTTTACTCCATTTAGTTCTTCTGTGGTTTTATCTTGTCCCTTCTCTTGGAACATATTCCTCTGTTGCCTCCTTTTGCCTAATTCTCTGTATTTGGTAAGTTGGTTATCTTGATCTTGGAGAAGTGGCTGAATGTAGATGTCCTTTGGGGCCCAGTGGTGCATTTCTCTCTGGTCATCAGAGCTATATGCTCTAGGGGTGTCCTCTGTATGGGCTGTGTGGACCCTTCTGTTGTGACAGGCTGACTACTGTGAACATGCTGGTAGGTGTTGGTGTTGGTCTGGTTAGTTGTCAGGTCCTGACTAGTGCAGAGGCCACTGGTCCACCGGTGGGTGGGACTGGATCACTTGCTATGAAGCCTGCGTCATCCTAGGGCTAGTGCTGGTCTATTGGCTGGTGAAGCCAGGTCCCAGAGTGACTGACTGTGGGGCAAGGGGTCCTGAAGCTAGTGTTGGCCTGCTAATGGGTGGGCAGGGTCCAGACATAGCTGGCTGCTGGGCTGCTATAGTCCTGGACTGATGCTCACCCACTGATAGGTGAGTCTGGATCCTGGGGCCTCTGGCTATGGGGCCCAAGAGGTCCCTGAGCTACTGTCAAGCTGCTGGCAGGTGGGACCTGTCCTGGCAGTAATGAATTAGAGGAAGGGTTCCAACATTGTGCTTGCTTGCTTCCATGTCCTTGTGATAGAATGAGCTCTGCTGCCAGAATTTGTGTCCCCAGTGGGAGTTGCAGTTGCCCCCTGCCTGTCCAGGAAGCTCTCCAGGATCAACAGGTGAGTCTGACTCAGGCTCCTTTCAACTGACTGCTTCTGCCCTGGGTCCTGGAGCATCTGAAATTTTACATTTGCCCTTTAAGAGCGGATTTCTATTTCCCAAACCCTTTGGCTCTCCCAGAAGTAAACCCTGCCGGTCTTCAAATCCAAACATTCCAGGGGCTCATCTTGGTACAGGACCCTAGATCTGGGGAGTCTGATGCAGACAGGACTCTGACCTCTTGGTCTATAGGGAGAACCTCCACAACTATTATTATAATTATACTGCATGTCCACCACTCCTACCCATCTCCTTGTGGTTCCTTCTTTATGTCTTTAGTTGTAAATCTTTTCTGCTAGTCTTCAGGTTGGGCTCCTGATGGTTGCTCTATAAATAGTTGTAATTTTGGTGTACCCATGGGAGGAAGTGAGATCCTCCTCCTGTGTAAGGAGGGTCTTACCACTGTGCCATCTTGACCACTTCTCAGGATAAATAATTTAAAAAGTTTTTGTTGTTATTGAGTTGCTTAGTCATGTCTGACTCTTTGGGACCCTGTGGATTGTCGCCCAGCAGGCTTCTCTGTCCATGGGATTCTCCAGGCAAGAATACTGGAGTGGCTTGCTGTGCTGTCCTCCAGGGAATCTTCCTGACCCAGGGAATCTTCCTGACCCAGGGATCGAACCTGAGTCTCCTGTGTCCTGCCTTGGAAGGCAGATTCTTTACCACTGAGCCAAATGGGAAGCCTTTAAAAGTTTTAGGGGTTGTTCAAACAAGTTTGAAGACCATTGACTTATACCAATCTTTCTTTCTTAATGTTTTAGTATTGTCAAAACCAGCAATACTTATCTTTGGTGTTAAAGGTCATAATGGTGGTTACCTAACTGGACTAAAAACAGAAATGGCTTGAAGGCGATTCTAGAGTGCCCTCTATTGTCTACAACATCATGATCTGGATGGAGGTCACACAGGCGCATTCACTATGAAAATATATGTCAAGCTATATGCACTGGCTGTACCTTGCTGAATATATGTTCTATTTCAAGAAAAAGTTTACTTAAAAAAATATTGTGATTCTTTCACCCAACTAAAACCATGGCAACTCTTTTATGTTATATATTCATTCTCTTTTTATTGTTGCTGATAACAGTGACGATGTTCAGGGGAATATTTTGTCACTTATCAGGGGTGCCCAACCTCCGGGATCTAATGCCTGATGATCTGAGGTGGAGTTGATCTGATGATAATAGAGATAAAGTAAATGTAATGTGCCTGAATCAGCCTGAAACCACTCCCTGTCTCTGGTCTGTGGAAAAATTGTCTTCCACAAAACCGGTCCCTGGTGCCAAAAAGGTTGGGGACCACTGAGTAGCTTTTAGACTTTAGCCTGTGGAGAAGACACAGCTTGGTGTTATTTACCGGGTTCTATCTTGTTAAGGATTCATAATCTGCAGTTTTTTTGGCTGATGAAATCGCTGAGAAGCAGGAGAATTCTGAATCTCATCATATGTCGCAAGCTTTCACTTGTGCTCGGTTTCTTGCAGTATTTCTTATTTTTGGCAGGACTGAGGCAGGGTATGAAATGCCAGGTGCACAGGAGGATTTTTTCATCAAATTGCAAAACCCGGTGCTTGACAGGGACCCTGTGAACCTTCCCTGTGGGCCAGCCCACTGGCTTCCAGAGGTGCACAGACGGCGCCCCCATGCAGGGGCACTAGGGAGCCCCAGCTGATTATGTGATGTCTCTAATTGCACCCACACCCAGGCTTTCACCACCCCCATCCCATGTAATTCCATCCTCCACACCCATTCCCACCATCTCCCAGGTATACCCCTCACACATAGACAGAACCTCAAGTTCCAAGACAGGCAGTCATTTCGGCTTTAGGCTTAACTGACTCCTTGAAAGTTTATCAGTAGATTCACATGTTCTTCAAGAAAGTAATTCACAGGCAGCTTCCATGTTATCCAATTCATACTTGTGGGTTTTACACATTGGCTGCTACAATTTTGTCTCTACAGTGTGAAAAATGACAATAAAATGTGGAGAAGCACCCTTTGAGGTTTACTAGGTGGAGAGCCCTCTCTCCCAGAGTGGGGACATCCTAGCTCCTGTGAGGACCAGCTGTTGATGTGAACCTGACTTCTCTCCCACCCAAAGGGGCCTTCCTTTATCCTATCTCTGTTCCCAGCCACTGGCCGCTTCTAGGTACACTAGGAGCCCAGCCTGGCCTCTGCCGAAATATGGCTGTTTCCGAGGAGGGGGTTTCCAAGGAAGGAGAGGGAGCAGAGCAGTGGGTACAAGTGACCCTGGACCCCGGCTCCATAGAAACAGAGGAGGAAATGGACTTCTTCCTCTGGTTTGCGTACAGAGACTGACATTGTGTGACAACAGCACAGATCACCACATGTTTGTTGATCTGTTTCCTTGGTCTGGACCAGTTCAGGGATGTCAGCCTATATGGTGGAAACTGCAGTGAAATTAGATAGCAGAAAAGTCCACAGGTGATGTTATCCAGTTTTGACCTGGGTTTATAAGATGTTGGACTTCCCTGGTGGCTCACACTGTAAAGAATCTGCCTGTAATGTGGAGATCTGAGTTCGATCCCTGGCTGGGGAAGATCCGTTGGAGAAGAGAATGGCTACCCACTCCAGTATTCTTGTCTGAGAAATCCCATGACAGAGGAGTCTGGCGGGATAGAGTCCATGGGGTCACAAAGAGTTGGACGTGACTGAGTGACTAACACACTAGCTGGGAAGGATGTTGGAAATCAGTTAAATCCAAAAGTTTTTGACTTCTGGTTTTGCAGATATGACTTAGGGGCTGTGGGCCCCTCACCATCCACTCAGCAAGGTCAGATATGCACTGTATTCATTCGGGAACAGTAAGTGTTTTTGAGTTTGGGCCTTGAAATCAGAAGGGCCACAGCCAGGCTGAGACCCCTGTCCACCCCTCTGTGGCAGTGTGATATTGGGTGAGCTGCTGCTGAACCTACTGGAGCTTCAGTTTTCTTCTCTGTAAGGCGAGCATCATAACACGTACCTGTCCTGGTTGTTGTAAGAAGTAAATAATGGTAATGAGAGATATTCAAAGCTAACACTCATGCAATGCTTGCAACTTGCTGCGTGTTTGTCTAAGATCTTTCCGT
This sequence comes from Bos grunniens, assembly GCF_055505025.1. Classification (NCBI taxonomy): domain Eukaryota; kingdom Metazoa; phylum Chordata; class Mammalia; order Artiodactyla; family Bovidae; genus Bos; species Bos grunniens. Next base: position 58,924,991 of record NC_141178.1, on the reverse strand, counting down.
GTATTAATTGAGGACTTGTGTTACAGACAGGACACCTGCAGCCTAAGAGGAGGACTTGCCAAGAGTTACAGTTGCAATCGGTGGCACCAGGGCCAGACTCCACACAGGGCCACCATCTTGACAACAGTGTCTGCCTCTCGTCGTGAGTAATAAACTATGGAGAGCTGGAATTAACTGAGCTTTAACTGTGTTCTAGGTGCTGTGCTAAGAACTCTCCATGCGTTATTGCAATGTAGTTCTTCCAGCAGTGTGTGGAGATGTGCTGTGTTACTACACTCATCTTTGTTGTTGTTGTTTAGTCTCTCAGTCGTGTCCAACTCTTTGTGACCACATGGACTGTAGCCTGCCAGGCTCCTCTGTCCATAGGATTTCCCAGGCAACAATACTGGAGCAGGTCACCAGGCTCTCCTTCAGAGGAATTTTCTGACTCAGGGATCAAACCCGAGTTACCTGCATTGCAGGTGGGTTCTTTACCCTCAGAGTCTCTTATTTTCTTTTTCTCATCAAGTCTTAATTGTGAGTCAAAAGTATGCTCAGTAATTTGACAAATATTTGTGCTTTGCACATAGGATCTCAATAAAGATTAATTATGAGTCCTAACTAGAGATTTATTTTTTTTAGGATTGGAAGGGATCCAGATAATTTAGTCATTATCTTTCTCTGGTTTTCAGAAATGGGAAACTCCATCTTTCAGGAGTCACACTGAAGTCGTTTTTATCTCAATCCACTGTTATTATTAGATAGTTCTTTGTTATGTTAAGTCAAAATCTACCTCCTTTCCAATATCAAGGAGAATAAATGGCTACTTTAAAAAATAAACTTATGAAAAAGAAAATGCTTTCATTTTCCAAACCCATGGAGGATTCTAGCTATCTATTTTAGAATATCAAAACTTCCATCTCTTCAGCCTGTAAATTTTCTCAAGCATTTAATCTGTGCTGTGGCAAATCACTTCAGTCATGCCTGACTCTTTGTGACCCCATGGTCTGTAGCCCGCCAAGCTCCTCTGTCCATGGGATTCTCCAGGCAAGAATACTGGAGTGGGTTGCCACGTCCTCCTCCAGGGGAACTTCCACACCCAGGGATGAAACTCGTGTCTCCTATTTCTCCTGCATTGACAGGTGGATTCTTTACCACTGGTGCCACCAGGGAAGCCCCAAGCATTTAATTTTAAAGTGGCTAATTCATAATTAACACTGTTTTCATATATATATATATATATATATATATATATATTTAACATTTTAACATAACTATTTTTATTGCCTTGGATTAGGAAAATTTTTCTTCCTTGATGGCTCAGATGGTAATAAATCCACTTGCATGGCACAAAGACAGAAATATAGATCAATGGAACAAAATAGATAACCCAGAGATGAATCCATGCACCTATGGACACCTTATCTTTGACAAAGGAGGCAAAAATATACAATGGAGAAAAGACAATCTCTTTAACAAGTGGTGCTGGGTAAACTGGTCAACCACCTGTAAAAGAATGAAACTAGAACACTTTCTAACACCATACACAAAAATAAACTCAAAATGGATTAAAGATGTAAATGTAAGACCAGAAACTATAAAACTCCCAGAGGGAAAAATAGGCAGAATGCACTCTGACATAAATCACAGCAAGATCCTTTATGACCCATCTCCCAGAGTAATGGATATAAAAGCAAAAATAAACAAATGGGACCTAATTAAACTTAAAAACTTTTGCACAACAAAGGAAACTATAAGTAAGGTGAAAAGACAGCCTTCAGAATGGGAGAAAATAATAGCAAATGAAGCAACTGACAAATAATTAATATCAAAAATATATAAGCAGCTCAAGCAGTTCAATACTAGAAAAATAAATGACCCAATCAAAAAATTAGCCAAAGAACTAAACAGACATTTCTCCAAAGAAGACATACAGATGACCAACAAACACATGAAAAGATGCTCAACATTGCTCATTATCACAGAAATGCAAATCAAAAACCACAATGAGGTACCATCTCAAGCCAGTCAGAATGGCCACTATCAAAAAGTCTACAAACAATAAATCCTGGAGATGGTGTGCAGAAAAGAGAACACTCTTACACTATTGGTGGGAATGCAAACTAGTAGAGCCGCTATGGAGAAGAGTGTGGAGATTTCTTAACAAACTGGAAATAGAACTGCCTTACGACCCAGCAATCCCACTGCTGGGCATACACACCAAGGAAATCAGAATTTAAAGAGACTCATGTACCCCAATGTTCATCACAGCACTGTTTACAATAAACAACCTAGATGTCCATCGACAGACGAGTGGATTAGAAAGCTGTGGTATGTATACAAAATGAAATATTACTCAGCCATTAAAAAGAACACATTTGAATCAGTTCTAATGAGGTGGATGAAACTGGAGTCTATTATACAGAGTGAAGTAAGTCAGAAAGAAAAACACCAATACTACTGTATATATAACAGTATATATATATATACTAACCCAAAGAAAGGCAATGCCAAAGAATGCTCAAACTACCTCACAATTGCATTCATCTCGCTAGTAAAGTAATGCTTAAAATTCTCCAAGCCAGGCTTCAGCAGTATGTGAACCGCGAACTTACAGATGTTCAAGCTGGTTTTAGAAAAGGCAGAGGAACCAGAGATCAAATTGCCAACATCCACTGGATCATGGAAAAAGCAAGAGAGTTCCAGAAAAACATCTATTTCTGCTTTATTGACTATGCCAAAGCCTTTGACTGTGTGGATCACAATAAACTGTGGAAAATTATGAAAGAGATGGGAAATACCAGACCACCTGAACTTCCTCTTGAGAAACCTATATGCAGGTCAGGAAGCAACAGTTAGAACTGGACATGGAACAACAGACTGATTCCAAATAGGAAAAGGAGTTCTTCAAGGCTGTATATTGTCACCCTGCTTATTTAACTTCTATACAGAGTACATCATGAGAAACGCTGAGCTGGAAGAAGCACAAGCTGGAATCAAGATTGCCGGGAGAAATATCAATAACCTCAGATATGCAGATGACACCACCCTTATGGCAGAAAGTGAAGAGGAACTCCAAAGCCTCTTGATGAAAGTGAAAGAGGAGAGTTAAAAAGTTGGCTTAAAGCTCAACATTCAGAAAACGAAGATCATGGCATCTGGCCCCATCACTTCATGGGAAATAGATGGGGAAACAGTGGAAACAGTGTCAGACTTTATTTTTTTGGGCTCCAAAATCACTGCAGATGGTGACTGCAGCCATGAAATTAAAAGACGCTTACTCCTTGGAAGGAAAGTTATGACCAACCTAGATAGTATATTGAAAAGCCAACAAAGGCTATGGTTTTTCCTGTGGTCATGTATGGATGTGAGAGTTGGACTGTGAAGAAAGCTGAGCACTGAAAAATTGATGCTTTTGAACTATGGTATTGGAGAAGACTCTTGAGAGTCCCTTGGACTGCAAGGAGATCCAACCAGTCCATTCTAAAGGAGATCAGTCCTGGGTGTTCATTGGAAGGACTGATGCTGAAGCTGAAACGCCAATACTTTGGCCACCTCATTCGAAGAATTGACTCATTGGAAAAGACCCTGATGCTAGGAGGGATTGGGGGCAGGAGGACAAGGGGACAACAGAAGATGAGATGGCTGGATGGTATCACTGACTTGATGGACATGAGTCTGAGTGAACTCCAGGAGTTGGTGATGGACAGGGAGGCCTGGCGTGCTGCAATTCATGGGGTTGCCAAGAGTTGGACACAACTGAGCGACTGAACTGAACTGAACGTATATATATGGAATTTAGAAAGATTGCAATGATGATCCTATATTCGAGACAGCAAAAGAGACACAGATGTAAAGAACAGTTTTGGACTCTGTGGGAGAAGGTGAGGGTGGGATGATTTGAAAGGGTAGCGTTGAAATGTGTATATTATCATATGTGAAGCAGATCACCAGTCCAGGTTCAATGCATGAGACAGGGTACTCAAAGCCAGTGCACTCGGACAACCCAGAGGAATGGGATGGGGAAGGAGGTGGGAGGGAGGTTCAGGACGGGGTGACACATGTGCACCCATGGCTAATTCATGTCAGTTTATGGCAAAAACCACCACAATATTGTAAAGTAATTACTGCTAAGTCACTTCAGTCTTGTCCGACTCTGTGCAACCCCATAGACGGCAGCCCACCAGGCTCCCTCGTCTCTGGGATTCTCCAGGCAAGAACACTGGAGTGGGTTGCCATTTCCTTCTCCAATGCATGAAAGTGAAAAGTAAAAGTGAAGTCACTCAGTCGTGTCCGAGCCTCAGCGACCCCATGGACTGCAGCCTTCCAGGCTCCTCCATCCATGGGATTTTCCAGGCAAGAGTACTGAAGTGGGGTGCCATTGCCTTCTCCAGTAAAGTAATTAGCCTCCAAAAAAAAAAGAATCTACCTGTGATGCTGGAGACTTGGGTTCAATCCCTGGGTTGAGAAGATCCCTGGAGAAGGGCAGGCAACCCATTCCAGTATTCTGTCTGGAGAGTCCCATGGGCAGAGGAGCCTGGCAGGCTACAGTTAATGGAGTCTCAGATGACTGAGTGACTTTCGCTTTGCAAGGAGAGAGTAACTATCAATTATAATATTTTCCTGTTGCAAAAATGAATCTTCACTTCTCAAAGAAAGTAAGTGCTCAGTCGTGTCCAACTCTTTGCAACCCCATGGACTGTAGCTTGCCAGCTCAATCGTGGCTGACTCTTTGCGACCCCCTGGATTGTAGCCTACCAGGTTCCTCTGTCCATGGGATTTTCCAGGCAAGAATACTGGAGTGGGTTGCCATTTCCTTCTACAGGAGATCTTCTCAACCCAGGGATTGAACCTGGGTCTCCTGCATTGTAGGCAGATGCTTTACCAACTGAGCCACCAGGGAAGTCCATTGGCAGGTTGGTATAAACCTGTCAGGATTTCTGCCATAAGCTGTATGAGGTCACCGTGGAACCGCAATGCAGGGTTCCTCACTTGCTTCCCTCATTTGCAGGGCGTGTCATTCATTCACACAGGCACACTGTAGAGTTAGTAAAGTACAGCAGAAAGCATGTTTGCTAGGAGAACAAAGAACTAGAGCTCCTAGCATCCTTACCTTGTCCTGAAGAATCCCGGATGAGCCCCTAACATGAAAGGTTGCTGCTGAACCACAAAAGACGCCAGGATTCTTGGCCTCTGGAGAAGAAGAGTTCAATCTGAGGTCAGTGATGAGGCTTGATCGCTCAGACCTTTTGTGTAATAAAGTTTTATTAAATTATAAAAGAGATAGAGAAGGCTTCTGACACAGACATCAGAAGGGGATGACATGCTTACATGAATCTTCACTTCCCAAAACATCCCGATGAAGTGTTTTAAGTACAGGGAAAGGGTAAGGGGAGCCATCATGTGAAAAGGGCTAGGGTAACTGCGGTTTTTGAGAACTTGGTGGAAGGAAATAATAGATGTGACCAAATTTCAGACTCAGTAATCTATTCAGTTTTGTTGCTTCTACTGGACAGATTTCATTGCTCTATTTGAAAATGTGGAACATAGTTACATGAACAATTGTTATATATTCTCACGTTTCAGAAAGCAATGAAATAGGAAGAGAAAGTTCAGTGCCTGACCCCACCCCCCATGCCCCCAGAGAATCCTTTAGTTTCAACTCCACCTTCAGACTCAGGGGACAGGGGTCCACTCTGAGGCTGAGAGGAGGAGTGGGAAAGGGGTGGCAGTCCCCCAGTCCAGACAGCCTTGAGCACAGACATCAATAATCTTGTGGGGCCAGCTCTGGGGTGGGGAGATGCAGACAGGGTGAGTATAGGACTTAACAAGGTCTTTGCCCCACAGAGCCGACATGGGCACTGCCTACAGCATCCCACATACCAGATTCCCCTACTCAGCCTCAGGGAGTCATCCCTCCCCATCACGCCCTTAGGATGCATTCACAGCTCCTCTCAGTCTGCTGCAAGTTACCAATCGGTGATCCTTTTCCTCATAAGCAACATTGCTTAGAAACATATATGACATTTGACTCTTAACCAGGTTGCCAGGGGAACAGAGCTAGGATGTCAACCTCAGGGAATAGTTTCTTGAAGAAAAACAAAACATAGGTTAGCATTTACCCACAACCTAAATGCAAGAGCACAGAGAAACAGACTCTGCAGTTTCTAAACCTTGTCAACCTACAAGATGAGAAGCTAGATTTCCGACAACTAGGAAACAGGCAAGACCAAGCAAAACCGAAGCCCCTGTGTGGCTGAAAGTTGTCACAAAGATCTCATCCCTGACTAAGTGACTGCCTTACTTGCTGCTGTGTTTCTAGTGCCACACAGAATGTGTGTGGGGTGTGTGTGTGTGCTCAGTCACGTCCAACTCTTTGTGACCCCATGGACTGTAGCCCACCAGGCTTCTCTGTCCACGGAATTTTCCAGGCAAGAATACTGGAGTGACTTGCCATTTTCTTCCCCAGGGATTGAATTTGTGTCTCCTGCACTGGCAGGTGGGTTCTTTATCACCGTGCCACTGGGGAAGCCTGCCGCACAGAGTAGGTACTCAGTGAACGAGGCAGAATAAATGAACAAGTGAACTCATAAAAGACCCTCCTGAAGCTTGACAACTGAAAATAAGAGGGGCCCGATTAGAAGTAGCAGGACCCTTCCTCGCTGAGTGAAGTGGAAGGTGATGCCCAGTAGGGGTGTGGGGACTAGTTTACTTAGAGATAAGTGCCATTCAAAAGCCACTCCCGGGGTCAACCCAGATAGACAGAAATATGTTAATAGGCATTAAGGAAAATTAATGGAAATTTATGACAAGGAAAATGTATATAGTTGTTTGAATACTTGGTTTAAGAAGGCAGAGATGTCAAAAATTTGTGAAGATTTTTACCTACAGAACTGTTAAAATATAACTAATTTCCTGAAAATTATTGCATTTTGGAATTTTTATTCTTTTAGTTCAAAAATTTCCTCTAGTTTATTGCAAATTAAACTTTCTTTGCATAAATGTAGAAATCAGATCAGATCAGTCACTCAGTTGTGTCCGATTCTTTGCGACCCCAGGAATCGCAGCACGCCAGGCCTCCTTGTCCATCACCAACTCCTGGAATTCACTCAGACTCACGTCCATCGAGTCAGTGATGCCATCCAGCCATCTCATCCTCTGTCGTCCCCTTCTCCTCCTGCCCCAAATCCCTCCCAGCATCAGAGTCTTTTCCAATGAGTCAACTCTTCGCATGAGGTGGCCAAAGTACTGGAGTTTCAGCTCTAGCATCATTCCTTCCAAAGAAATCCCAGGGCTGATCTCCTTCAGAATGGACTGGTTGGATCTCTTTGCAGTCCAAGGGACTCTCAAGAGTCTTCTTCAACACCACAGTTCAAAAGCATCAATTCTTTGGCGCTCAGCCTTCTTCACAGTCCAACTCTCACATCCATACATGACCACAGGAAAAACCATAGCCTTGACTAGATGGACCTTTGTTGGCAAAGTAATGTCTCTGCTTTTGAATATGCTATCTAGGTTGGTCATAACTTACCTTCCAAGGAGTAAGCATCTTTTAACTTCATGGCTGCAGTCACCATCTGTAGTGATTTTGGAGCCCAGAAAAATAAAGTCTGACACTGTTTCCACTGTTTCCCCATCTATTTCCCATGAAGTGATGGGGCCAGATGCCATGATCTTCGTTTTCTGAATGTTGAGCTTTAAGCCAACTTTTTAACTCTCCTCTTTCACTTTCATCAAGAGGCTTTGGAGTTCCTCTTCACTTTCTGCCATAAGGGTGGTGTCATCTGCATATCTGAGGTTATTGATATTTCTCCCGGCAATCTTGATTCCAGTTTGTGTTTCTTCCAGTCCAGCGTTCCTCATGATGTACTCTGTATAGAAGTTAAATAAGCAGGGTGACAATATACAGCCTTGAAGAACTCCTTTTCCTATTTGGAACCAGTCTGTTGTTCCATGTCCAGTTCTAACTGTTGCTCCCTGACCTGCATATAGGTTTCTCAAGAGACAGATCAGGTGGTCTGGTATTCCCATCTCTTTCAGAATTTTCCACAGTTTATTGTGATCCACACAGTCAAAGGCTTTGGCATAGTCAATAAAGCAGAAATAGATGTTTTTCTGGAACTCTCTTGCTTTTTCCATGATCCAGTGGATGTTGGCAATTTGATCTCTGGTTCCTCTGCCTTTTCTAAAACCAGCTTGAACATCAGGAAGTTCACAGTTCACATATTGCTGAAGCCTGGCTTGGAGAATTTTGAGCATTACTTTACTAGCATGTGAGATGAGTGCAATTGTGCAGTAGTTTGAGCATTCTTTGGCATTGCCTTTCTTTGGGATTGGAATGAAAACTGACCTTTTCCAGTCCTGTGGCCACTGCTGAGTTTTCCAAATTTGCTGGCATATTCAGTACAGCACTTTCACGGCATCATCTTTCAGGATTTGAAATAGCTCAACTGGAATTCCATCACCTCCACTAGCTTTGTTCGTAGTGATGCTTTCTAAGGCCCACTTGAATTCACATTCCAGGATGTCTGGCTCTAGGTCAGTGAGCACACCATCGTGATTATCTGGGTCGTGAAGATATTTTTTGTACAGTTCTTCTGTGTATTCTTGCCATCTCTTCTTAATATCTTCTGCTTCTGTTAGGTCCATACCATTTCTGTCCTTTATCGAGCTCATCTTTGCATGAAATGTTCCTTGGGTATCTCTGATTTTCTTGAAGAGATCCCTAGGCTTTCCCATTCTGTTGTTTTCCTCTATTTCTTTGCATTGATGGCTGAAGAAGGCTTTCTTATTTCTTCTTGGTATTCTTTGGAACTCTGCATTCAGATGCTTATATCTTTCCTTTTCTCCTTTGCTTTTCGCTTCTCTTCTTTTCACAGCTATTTGTAAGGCCTCCCCAGACAGCCATTTTGCTTTTTTGCATTTCTTTTCTATGGGAATGGTCTTGATCCCTGTCTCCTGTACAATGTCACGAACCTCATTCCATAGTTCATCAGGCACTCTATCTATCAGATCTAGTCCCTTAAATCTATTCCTCAGTTCCACTGTATAATCATAAGGGATTTGATTTAGGTCATACCTGAATGGTCTAGTGGTTTTCCCTACTTTCTTCAGTTTAAGTCTGAAATTGGCAATAAGGAGTTCATGATCTGAGCCACGGTCAGCTCCTGGTCTTGTTTTTGCTGACCGTATAGAGCTTCTCCATCTTTGGCTGCAAAGAATATAATCAATCTGATTTTGGTGTTGACCATCTGGTGATGTCCATGTATAGAGTCTTCTCTTGTGTTGTTGGAAGAGGGTGTTTGTTATGACCAGTGCATTTTCTTGGCAAAAAGCTATTAGTCTTTGCCCTGCTTCATTCCGTATTCCAAGGCCAAATTTGCCTGTTACTCCAGGTGTTTCTTGACTTCCTACTTTTGCATTCCAGTCCCCTATAATGAAAAGGACATCTTTTTTGGGTGTTAGTTCTAAAAGGTCTTGTAGGTCTTCATAGAACCATTCAACTTCAGCTTCTTCAGCATTACTGGTTGGGGCATAGACTTGGATTACTGTGATATTGAATGGTTTGCCTTGGAAACGAACAGAGATCATTCTGTCGTTTTTGAGATTGCATCCAGGTACTGCATTTCAGACTCTTTTGTTGACCATGATGGCCACTCCATTCCTTCTGAGGGATTCCTGCCCACAGTAGTAGATATAATGGTCATCTGAGTTAAATTCACCCATTCCAGTCCATTTCAGTTCGCTGATTCCTAGAATGTCGACATTCACTCTTGCCATCTCTTGTTTGACCACTTGCAATTTGCCTTGATTCATGGACCTGACATTCCAGATTCCTATGCAATATTGCTCTTTACAGCATCGGACCTTGCTTCTATCACCAGTCACATCCACAGCTGGGTATTGTTTTTGCTTTGGCTCCATCCCTTCATTCTTTCTGGAGTTATTTCTCCACTGATCTCCAGTAGCATATTGGGCACCTACTGACCTGGGGAGTTCCTCTTTCAGTATCCTATCATTTTTCCTTTTATGTTCCAAATAATAGGATGTGCATGCATGCTAAGTCTCTTCAGTCATGTCTGATACTTTTTGACCCTATGGACTTTCACTCGCTAGGCTCCTCTGCCCATGGGAGTCTCCATGTGAGAATACTGGAGTGGGTTGACATTCCCTCCTCCAGGGAGGCTTCCCCACTCAGGGATCAAACCCACAACTCTTATGTTTCCTGCATTGGCAGGTGGATTCTTTACCACTAATGCCACCTGGGAAGCCCCAAATAATAGGATAGATTTTATATATTGAATGCTCCCTTGTTGGTTAACAAATAAAGGTGAAAGTCACTCAGTCATGTCTGACTCCTTGTGACCCCACGGACTATACAGTCCATGGGATTCTCCAGGCCAGAATACTGGAGTGGATAGCCTTTCTCTTCTCCAGGGGATCTCCTTAACCTAGGTCTCCCGTTGTGGGTAGATTCTTTACCAGCTGAGCCACAAGAGAAGCCCAAGAATACTGGGATGAGTAGCCTATCCCTTCACTAGTGGATCTTCCCGACCTAGGAATCAAACCGGGGTCTTCTGCATTGCAGGCAGATTCTTTACCAACTGAGCTATGAGGGAAATATATACTTGATATTTCTTTTTTTTTTTTTTCTTTTTTTGGTTTTGCTGTTATCACTAGCTCTTGACCCATCAGAGATAAAGCTAGGTTACTATCCTGTGATTCAGCTCAATCAAGTACATTTCTGAACTCACAGAGTCACTTGGGAGTGTTTGCCGGGGCTGTCAGGTGAGGTGCACATTTGAATTAGTACATACATTTTTAACAGGGGTGGCTCATGTCGTGTATGCAAACCCATCATAGTTAAGGTTAATTTATTGACTGAATTATAAAAATAAGTCTCTTCTTCAAACCAGCAATACAGAGTCTAATATGTACTTTTTTTTTCCTTATGGAGTAAGGAAGAAGAGGGCTTCCTAGCTGGCACTAGTGATAAAGAATCCGCCTGCCAGTGCAGGAGATGTGGGTTTGTTCCCTGGATTGGGAAGATTCCCTGGAGAAGGAAATGCAACCCACTCCAGTATTCTGGCCTGGAGAATCCCATGGGCAGAGGAGCCTGGCAGGCTACAGTCCACTGGGTCACAAGAGTCAGACATGACTGAGCACATGTGCGTGCTGTATGCTAAATCACTTCAGTCGTGTCTGACTCTTTGTGACCCTGTGGACTGTAGCCTGCCAGGGCTACATGGAATGGTTTGCCATGACCTTCTCCAGGGGATCTTCCTGACCCAGGGATTGAACCTGAGTCTCTTATGTCTCCTGCATTGGCAGACGGGTTCTTTACTGCTGGTGCCACTAGGAAACATCATAACACACAAAAAAGCTAAGAATTACAGGCATATTCAGATACAAACAAACATGATTAGTTGTGGACTTATTTTATTGAATAAACAGATTCAGTGCCTCCCTAAGGATCTTGATATGGTCATCCAGCTCCAGTAGGAATTAATAAGCACACAGAAAAGTGTTATTTTTCTTAACAGCTGTACTAAAAATTTTCTTTACATATAATATTTAAAAATTATCAGCCTAAAACTGCAATTTAAAAAGTCTATTTGTAGTTACTCTTTTTCTAAAAGTATCATCTACTCTATTTAAAAATTAAATTAAGGTTAATTTGCATTAATATGTTTTTATTAATACACTGTATTCTCTGAGTTCTCTGACATTGGAACAGCTGCAGTGTTGTTTTTTTTTTTTCTAATCAAACTAAAAAGTGACAGGAAACTTGAGTATGTAATGTGAATGCCTAGGGAGGTTGTGAGAGTGTCAGCTATGTCCCAGTGAGCACTTCTGGAAGCCTCGGTCATTGCTGGAAGTCTGGAGTGCTCTGAGTATGAACAAGACTTCCGGTGGCTGCTCCTCATGACACTTATTACCACGTCTGGAGTTTTAGCTACTGTTGTTTCCTCTCGGTTTTGGTCTGAACTTCCCCTGATTTCTCTCGTTCTATAAATGAAGTCAGGGAAATGTCCATTCCAAGGTACTCAGCCATGGTCATCATCATGTTTGTAGATATTATTCTAGAGAAAAGCAGAGGGAAAAAATTCAGAATGCTTTAGAAGGAGTCAAAGAGACATCTTCAGGGAATTCCCTGGCGGCACAATGGTTAGGGCTCCGGGTTTCCACTGCAGGAGGCATGGGTTCCATCCCTGGAGGGGGAACTAAGTTCCCACATAACACGTAGTGCGGCCAAACAAATAAATAAGTAAACAAAAGAGAAATATCTTTGTAAAGATTACTTGTGAATTCTCGTGGCTCACACTGTGTGCTTGTCACTGCTGAGAGGGACGAATGTGGAAATGTTGCATCACGGGCACTGAATGCTGTCTACAGAGCTTTGAACAGTCCCAGTGCTCAGGCCACAAAGTGTGTTCGTTGTTCGGTTGTGTCCAACTCTTTGCGACCTCTTAGACTGGGGCCTGAGGGCTCCTGTATCCATAGGATTCTCCAGCAAGAATACTGGGAGTGGGTTGCATACCCTTCTTCAGGGAATCTTCCTGACCTAGGGATCAAATCCGGGTCTCCTGCCTTGCAGGCAGATTCTTTACCATCTAAGCCACCATGGCAACCCCATTAGCGGTTTAATCCTGCAAAAATGACTAATGGTCTTTAAGCCTCAGTTACTTGAAGTGTGATAAACCACGCAAGGCTGTCATGCAGAGTCTGGCCCAGGTAGACACTTGATGAATCTTACACGTTGTTCTCTCTTCTCTTCAGAGAAGATAGTGGGCCTGGCCTAAATGCACTCACAAAAACTCTGGAACTCTAAGCGTGAAGTTACAGGTCCTCTTTCACCAGAGGAAGTGAGAAACTTGTCAAAAATCCTTAATATTTTTCTGGCAATGCACTCGGGTTTATTGGCCCTTTGTTTTCAAAATAGAATTTTGTGTCAGCTGAACTGATAGAATTCACCTCCCGTCATTGGGGTTCTATTTGTTTTTCTTGAAATTAATAACTTTTATTCTCTAAGAGGGCTTCCCAGGTGGCACTAGTGGTAAAGAATCCACCTGCCGACATAAGAGACGTGTGTTTGGTCCCTGGGTCAGGAAGATTCCCCTGGAGAAGGGAATGGCAACTCACCCCAGAGTTCTTACCTGGAAAATCCCATGGACAGAGGAGACTGGCAGGCTATAACTATGTGGTTATAAACAGTCAGACACGACTGGAGCAACTTAGCACTCTGTAAGAACCAACAGTTTCTGAATTTTCTCAGGGTCTGGAATAACCAAGCACAGCTAGAATTAGTCCAATAAGTTGCCCTGGCATTGTTTAGATATTATTCTTCCTTCAACCTTAAGAAAGATACAAGGTTGCTTTCTGGTAAAAGAGGTAGCAATGATGAGAGCAATTTGTTCACAAACAACCAAAATGATAGAGAAGTCATTATTCACTTACTGTTTCAGGAACAATGCAACATGCGAGAATCTGGGCATTATCAAGTACAACTGCTCCTCTAAAATAGCATTTAAAATACTTTGGGCAGCATACTCCTGAGTCAGCATGGGCAACAAAAGTGGATACCTGGAATAAAAAAAATCACAAAAAGTTATATTGTTAAAGTGGTATTTTTTTGCTGCCATCAGTCAGTTCAGTTCAGTTCAGTTGCTCAGTCATGTCCGACTCTTTGCAACCCCATGATTAGCAGCACGCCAGGCCTCCCCGTCCATCACCATCTCCTGGAGTTCACTCAGACTCACGTCCATCGAGTCGGTGATGCCATCCAGCCATCTCACCCTCTGTTGTCCCCTTCTCCTCCTGCCCCCAATCCCTCCAGGCATCATAGTCTTTTCCAATGAGTCAACTCTTTGCATGAGGTGGCCAAAGTACTGGAGTTTCAGCTTTAGCATCATTCCTTCCAAAGAACATCCAGAGCTGATCTCCTTTAGAATGGACTGATTGGATCTCCTTTCAGTCCAAGGGACTCTCCAGAGTCTTCTCCAACACCACAGTTCAAAAGCATCAATTCTTCGGCACTCAGCTTTCTTCACAGTCCAACTCTCACATCCATACATGACCACAGGAAAAACCATAGCCTTGACTAGACGGACCTTTGCTGGCAAAGTAACGTCTCTGCTTTTCAATATGGTGAGCACTAATTATTAAATTTTAGATATCAAGTCATCAACATATGTCTATAAATATGCAAATCATGTGTAAATACTAGAAAAAGGCTTGTGTTTTCTCTCGTGATCATATTGGGACCAGTGCTAACACGTTTCCAGCTTCCCCAGTGGCTCAGTGGCAAAGAATCCGCTGGCAATGCAGGAGCCCCAGGAGATGCATGTTCAATCCCTGGGTCGCAAAGATCACCTGGATAAGGAAATGGGTACTCATTCCAGTATTCTTCCCTGGGAGATGTAATGGATGGAGCAGCCTGGTGGGCTACAGTCTATGGGGTCACAAGAGTCAGACATGACTTAGCGAGTAAACAAAAGCTAACGTATTTCATTTCCTGGAGTGAACTCCTGGCCTTTATTGATTTTCTCCTCTTTGATGGTCTAGATCTATGGAAGGAAGTGCTTTGAGATTTTTTTCCATATTTTTCTTTTCTGTCTTTCAGCCCAAACATCAGATAGCTGTATACTATTAAGAAGTGAAACTGCAAAATTATTTTACCCAAAGGAAAGCGCTCCTGAGCATGTATAATGTGGCTTTATTTTAGGCACATTATTGTTACTACAGTAAGCAAACTCAGATGTTTGCAAAATCAATTGGAGTTGAAATGGGATGAGCATGTAATGAAGCTCCCATTAGACATTATTTTGACATTTTATACTTTTATATTATGCTTCTGTGTTTCTTGAACCACACCTCTTCAAAAATTCTATTTTTGTGTGTGGGCTCAATCACTTAGTTGTGTCTAGCTCTTTGCAACTCCATTGGCTGTAGCCTGGCAGGCTCCTCTGTCCATGGGATTTTCCAGGCAAGAATACTGGAGTGGGTAGTCATTTATATGTAAATAATGTTTTTCATTAAATTTGGGAGGTTTTCAGCATCATTACTTTAAATGTTTTTTTTTTTTATTTTATTTTATTTTTAAACTTTATATAATTGTATTAGTTTTGCCAAATATCAAAATGAATCCGCCACAGGTATACATGTGTTCCCCATCCTGAACCCTCCTCCCTCCTCCCTCCTCCCTCCCCATACCATCCCTCTGCGTCGTCCCAGTGCTCTAGCCCCAAGCATCCAGTATCATGCATCGATCCTGGACTGGCATCTTGTTTCATACATGATATTTTACATGTTTCAATGCCATTCTCCCAAATCTTCCCACCCTCTCCCTCTCCCACAGAGTCCATAAGACTGTTCTATACATCAGTGTTTCTTTTGCTGTCTCGTACACAGGGTTATTGTTACCATCTTTCTAAATTCCATATATATGCATTAGTATACTGTATTGGTGTTTTTCCTTCTGGCTTACTTCACTCTGTATAATATTTAAATGGTTTTTTTGACCATTTCTCTTATTTCTTTGTTACTCTCCTTGTGTATATGTTGATGTGATTAAAGGTGTCCCAGCATTCTCTGAGGAGCTGTTCCTTTTTTTCCATTTATGTTTTCTCTTCCTTCTGGTTGCATATTCTCTGTTCATTTGTCTTGAGGTTCACTTTTTTTTTTTCTACCAGCCAAAATCTACTGTTGAGCTGCTCTAGTGTATCTTCCTTTTCATTTACTCTTCTTTTCCAATCCCAAAGTTACATTTGCTTAAAAAAATCTGTATTTATTTATTAATATTTGATGAAACATCTCCATTCTAAAAATATGGATTTCTTTAGCTCTTTGAATGGATTTAAAATAGCTTGCTTTGAAGTTTGTCTGCTAAGTCCAACACCTGGGTCCTTTTCAAAGCAATTTCCATTGCCTATGGGTTTTTCTCATGTATGGGTCACACTTTTCTGTGTATTTGCCTATCTTACTTTTTTATTAAAAACTGAACATTTTAGATGATATATGGTAGCAACTCTGGATAACTGTCCTCTGCAATTGTTTGCTTGTTTATTTCCTCAGTCACTTGGCTGAAACTAGTTCCATGAGGTCTAGCTCTCCTCCAAGGTGTGGCTTCTGATGTCATTCCTTGAAGGACTCCATCCAGGGAAACTGTGTTTTTAACCCGGCAATCTTTGACTGCCTCTTTCTCTTAAGCCTCTAGCTGGTCTGCCTCTATTTGTATCGTATCTACCTCTTATGCTGTAGTTTGCTAGCTGGTGGTGCTATTTTTTTTTTTTGAAGATGCTCTGATTTATGGTTTTATCCAATGGCAGAGGGAGAAAGATGCCAGTCTTTGCTGCTGACTGTGACCTTGTCTGTCAGAACCTCTGTTATGAAGCAGGAGTTGGGTGATGATAAAATGACTCTTTACTGGGTTTCTCACCCTACTTATCAAACAGAGTCTGGGGGAATGGTAGGAAGTAATGCTGCCACCCAGCTGCTGTTACTAGCCTGTATGGATCTTCCAGCACCCAGAACCTGGGGCTTGGGGTCTGCTCATTTTTACTGTTGGGTAAGTCTACCACACATAGGTTTTTTTGCCACATGACTGCTGCTCCAACAACAAAGAGCTATGGAAAGAGGAACTGGCTTTCTTCAACAATAGCCTCTCCCCAGGTCTTTCCTACCTTGGAGGTGGAGGAGCAAGCACTGTCTGACTGAGTCTATCCATTCATTATAGGCCTTCTACAGAAATCGGGATCTTTGAGTATTCACCTGTTGCCAAACTGCCCAGCGGAGTTCTCCTTCTCTGGGGACTGGTGTGTGTGTGCACGCTGCATGCTCGGTTGCTTTTTGTGACCCTACAGACTTTAGCCCACCAGGTTCCTTTGTCCATGGGATTCTCCAGGCAAGAATACTGGAGTGGGTTGCACTTCCTCCTCCAGAGGATCTTCCCTACCCAGCGATCGAACTCGAGTTTCTTGTGGCTCTTGCATTGGCAGGCGGGTTCTCTGCCACCGAGCCACCTGGTAAGCCCCTCCAGAGACTGGGGGACATGGGAATTACCACTGGTTTGCCAAGCCCCTGAAACAGCTGTTCTGCAAGGCAGAGCTGTTGTGTGGAGGATGAGTGTAGTTCCTGGTTCCAATGCCAAGGCCTCTCAGAGTTCTTACTGAATTTCTGTAGGTTTTGTTAAATAAATACTTCTCAATGGATTGCATGCTCTTTGGTCAATCTCCAAATATTTTAAATGATTGTCTTTGCTAATGTTGACTTGCATGGTAGATGTTTCTTTGTGAGAGTTTTTCCCCTGCAGTACTGTCAACTCCATCACCTGTTTTGACACTTTAAATTTAATCTTACGATTTCCCTAGACTCTAAATAGCCTCATTGCTTTTTAGACAGGCTTTTTGTTGGCTGTCTCTCTTTCCTACAGATATAGCTGATCATAGCATTTGGTTCCTGTCAATCCCCTTTTTAGCAATTGTAATGACTACACTGGCCCTAGACCATGTCTATATTTCTCAGTATACTCTACTGATTGGCTCTTTTGTATAAAAGTCTTCGTATTTCACTTGTTTCTTCCTTGGTCTATTCTACCAAATATAAACGTATATCATCCTCCAATACTTCCCCACATATATTAGTCAGTCTTTCAAAATATTTTATCTTTTGGATGATTTTTACTTCACTATTCTTTTTAGAAAGGAAATTATCTTCTCAACACAACAATGCTAAAGATTTTAATAACTTCTCACTACCAAGTTTTCTGTTATATTGTAATATTCTGATTAGCAATTTAAGTTTATGTTTTCACTATACCATATGCTCATAACCATATTATTATCCTTAAATGGTGTAAACTCATTAATTTAATGCAGGTTGAAAGTTTTCTTTGACTAACTCAGGCATTCTACCGATGTCTTTTGTTTTACTTTTCATATTTCAAAACTTCAAAATGAAAGATGATAATTACCTATATGGAAGATTATCATAAGAGCGAAGATTACTGTAAGATTTCACTTACTTGGTTGAACAGCCCTCAAACATTCCAGTTTTGATAAAATATGGGCAAACAATGGTGGTGTTAATTTTGCTTTTTTGTAGTAGCCTTAATTCAAAGTGGAGAGACTCCGCAAAGCCATAAGCTGCAAACTTGCTGGCACAGTAATCTGAAACAGAGTGAGGAGCTGTTAGCAACAGACTTTGACAAGTTAATTCATGGAATTGTTTTGAAAATGGAAACTCCCTTCCCTTTCTTTGGCTTATTCTGGGGGCAAAGTGAAAGTGTCAGTCACTCAGTCATGTCCTAAGTGCGTGATTCTCCATGCAAGAATACTGGAGTGGGTTGCCATGCCCTCCTCCAGGGGATCTTTCTGACCCAGGTATCAAACCTGAGTCTCCTGCATTTGCAGGCAGATTCTTTACCATCTAAGCTACCAGGGAAAGCATCACTTAAAGTCATTTTCTGTGGCCACTCCACTTCTATAGCTCTATACAGCATACCAACAACAAAATGAAAATGATTTCAATTTCTCTTAACCCAAGAAGACTACAAAGCCAACTGGTTCTTTTTTTCTCTTTGTGTTATTTTTTATTAAGAAGAGAGTGATTTTATTATTTTAAAATATATGTATTTGGCTGCCTCAGGTTGCACTTACATCATGCAGGATCTTTCCTTGTGGACTCTCTAATTGTGGTGCATGGGCTTAGTTGCTCCATGGCATGTGGGATGTTAGTTCCCTGACCAGGGATCCAACCCACATCGCCTGAATTGCAAGGCAGATTCTTAACCACTGCACCACCAGGGAAGTCCCACCACTGTTATTTTATATAGAGGAGGGGAGCAGCAATACGAATGGACCTAGAGATGGGCATACTAAGTGAAGTAAGCCAGACAAAGACTAATACCATACGATATCACTTATGTGTGGAATTCAAATTTGGGAAATGGGAAGGAATCCTGGTGTTACAAACAGAGCCAAATGTACTAGAGACTTCCCCTTGGTGCAGAAGAGTTTTCCATGCCTTAGAAGAGTCCTGACTTCTGGGTGCTGTGAGCTGGAGATACAAAGTCACGGGTGGAGCACTCACCTGACAGTCCGTTGATCCCAATGATTCCTGCAAAACTTGAAATGCAGACTAAGTGACCATGGTTAGCTTCAAGCATGGCAGGAAGGAAGGCTTTATA
This sequence comes from Bos grunniens, assembly GCF_055505025.1. Taxonomy (NCBI): domain Eukaryota; kingdom Metazoa; phylum Chordata; class Mammalia; order Artiodactyla; family Bovidae; genus Bos; species Bos grunniens. Next base: position 58,905,826 of record NC_141178.1, on the reverse strand, counting down.
AGTCTGGAAGATATAAACGCACTGTGTCAATATTCATTACTCATTTATTACTCTTTCTGCTCAAGTATGTGATTAACTTATAAGCTTACTTAATAAATATTTATTTAACACCTGATGTTTGCATGTTGGACTCTTTGCGGCCCCATGGACTGCAGCCTGCCAGGCTCTTCTGTCCATGGGATTTCCCAGGCAAAAATAGTGGAATGGGTTGCCATTTCCTTTCTCCAGGGAATCTTCCTGACCCAGGGATCCAACTGGCATCTCTTATGTTGCTAACATTTTTCTGTTTCCAGTTGAAAATAATGTTTTCCTCACAGGGAAAAGGTGACTGGATATTTCAAGGGTCTGTTTGTATTTCTAGCCCTATGTGTCAGTGGAGGGCTTTTTAAAGACATTCTAGAAGATAAATTTATATTATAAAGACATTATTTGTTCTGGATGTACAGATTCCCAGCATTAAAGGGAAGAGAAAGGAATGCAAGTATGTGTTGAGGAAGCATTTAGTCATCAAAAACATATCAATGAAACTTTGGGAATATAATTTAAACCAGAGACATACATACGAATCCAGGTTTACATATATGTACAATCAAGGTAACTCTGAAATAATGACATGTGTTTGATAAATAGGTATATCTATTTTCCCTGATTTGATCACATGTGGGGTGTAATACAAACAAGTGTCAGATTTGCTTGTCTTTATTTTATTGTATTTGTTGTAAGATTCCATTTTTCTTATGCAAAAGTTCAATGACTGAATTTCCTAAATGTTTTCCCCCTGGTTATAGATTAAATCAGTTATCACTATTTCCATAAAATAGCTCAGTTTATGAAGATGGCAAATATGTGTTCAGTTGAATTGCAACAAATGATGACTTTATTGTTAAAAAAAAAAAAAGAACTAGTATTTTTGAACTTTGGACAGGTTTCCAATTACTTGGACTTTGTTTCTCTACCTGCATTGCCTTTTGCAATTTTAAAAAATTACCTTTTGGACAATCTTTTAATATCAACAGTAACTGTGTTACTCTGTAGTGTCAACTTAAAAGACTTCAATACTTTAGAAGAATATTCAGTTGGGTCAATTTACAAGAAATATTTGGCTCCCCATAAAATTTTAAAAGAAGTTCAAAGTCATAAGCAAAAGCATGGAGGCACCTAGCAGACTGTGGTGTGGACAAGGAATGCTGCCTGCCACCCTTGGACATCAAGGAGATCAAGCCAGTCAATCTGAAAGGAAATCAAACCTAAATATTCATTGAAAGGATTGATGTTGCAGCTGAAGCTCCAACACTTTGACCACCTGATGCAAAGAATGGACTCATTGGAAAAGACTTCATTGCTGGGAAAGATTGAAGGCAGGAGGAGGAGGAGGAGGTGACAGAGGAGGAGGAGGAGGCGACAGAGGATGAGATGGTTGGATGGCGTCACCAACTCAGTGGACATGAGTTTGAGCAAGCTGCGGGAGATGGTGAGGTACAGGAAAGCCTGGCATGCTGCAGTCCATGGGATCGCAGAGAGTCAGACATGACTCAGCAATTGAACAATAATACCAGTAAACAAAGGATGTTTTGGCCATCAAGCCCATAACCACCTCTGCCTCCAACTCTGGATAGGCCAAGAGTTCTGCTTAGTCTATCAATGGGAACTCACAAATGGTCTATCAACAGATAAATGGTTGACTAATTGTTTATAGAATTCGGGCTTCCCTTGTGGCTCAGCTGGTAAACAAGCTGCCTGCAATGCGGGAGATCTGGGTTTGATCCTTGGGTTGGGAAGATCCAGTGGAGAAGGGAAAGGCTACCAACTCCAGTATTCTGGCCTGGAGAGGCCAGAATTCACATGGACTATAGTCCATGGGGTCACAAAGAGTTGGACACGACTGAGTGACTCTCACTTATAGAGCTACATGAAATTCTCATATTCACCAACAAAACAAAATGAAAAAGAAAGAAGACTTACCCAGAAGTGAGACATGACGTTGACAAGAAATGATCTTTCCACCATGTGGTCTGGAGTTTTGAGGAACTCTCTTCCTGTCACGACCCCTGCATTGTTAATGAGGATGGTCACATTGCCCACTTCCTTCTTAACCTGTGCAGAAGTGAGGCAAATAATTCAATTACGTTAGGTTACTTATTTTTCCATGCCATTATTATTATTTTTTTTTTTTACTTTATTCAGGTAGTTTCTTTAAACATAGCTATTTTCTCTCTCTCATAGAAATTCAGCAAGTTTAAAGTAGCTTTATGATTGATTGTGTAAAAAAACACATTGATTTGCCAGTTTTGCTTATCTTTGTGTGTGTGCAGAGAGGACTGGGTGTTGCAGTGTGTTTTCTCTGCCTCTATTTTTGTCATGTTACCGTCCCTTTTTGCCAGAGGTGAATGCCAGGGGTACTGCAGAGTCCTGTCTCTATTTCCCTGTGTGGCTCTCAATGTCTCCCTTTGGATGGTGCTTGTGTCTTTCTTCAACCAGGTGTGTGTGGCAGTTACTTCTGTAGGTGCCCTCTTCCTGACTCCTCTGTGACAGGGTGCAGGAGCTCATCCCATCCCTGTAGGGCATGGCCAGTCCTGAGCACAAAGACATCCCAAACACAGGTATGTTGGATCCCACCTGTGGGATCACAGGTGTCTGTGGGCCTGTGACCTCTGTCAAAAAGACCTCCCCAGGTCTGATAGTTGTCTATGCCCAATTACTTCCCTGAGTTTCCAGCTGTGCTACCACTGCTGCATCCTGAGGGTCTTCCTTCACCCTTCCTTCTGAATTGCTTACCTCATCTGCGTACAGAACCTACTACCACCAGCCCTGCTTGGAGGAAGCTAGGCTCCAGGAAACACTGCAGTGACCTTGATAAAGCTGGTTTGGGGTAAAATATGATGTAAAGCATGATGTATGTTCAAACGACGATTTGAAGATGTTTTTGCCCTGAACTGTATCTTTGGTGCTGTCATGACAATCTGTTCTTTTTTCCAAACAGGAAGTTCGGAAAAAACTTGACTTGGTTGTCCTGGTCCCACCTACTGCTCTGTGTGGAGGCTTCCAGATCACATGGTGGGAGATATTAGGGAAAAACTGCTCCTGATGTCATCAAGTTGAACAGGCTCTGAAAGGAAGAATTACTGTTGCTGTACCGATGTTGTGCAGAGGGATTAGGCCCTTCTGCTTTGGAGAGGGGCAGTACAGGGACAAACACCCAAGAGATGTGAGCTTTTGGCTTGATGAGGGAGCCAGTGTGAGCAAGTGCTTGATCTTAGACCAACTTGGGGAGGAACTTGGGTCTCTGGAGGATGGGAAATCTTTGGTGTAAGGCATTCTTAAATATTTAAGAAAAATTCTTTGCAGCCAAAGATGGAGAAGCTCTATACAGTCAGCAAAAACAAGACCAGGAGCTGACCGTGGCTCAGATCATGAACTCCTTATTGCCAATTTCAGACTTAAATTGAAGAAAGTAGGGAAAACCACTAGACCATTCAGGTATGACCTAAATCAAATCCCTTATGATTATACAGTGGAACTGAGGAATAGATTTAAGGGACTAGATCTGATAGATAGAGTGCCTGATGAACTATGGAATGAGGTTCGTGACATTGTACAGGAGACAGGGATCAAGACCATTCCCATAGAAAATAAATGCAAAAAAGCAAAATGGCTGTCTGGGGAAGCCTTACAAATAGCTGTGAAAAGAAGAGAAGTGAAAAGCAAAGGAGAAAAGGAAAGATATAAGCATCTGAATGCAGAGTTCCAAAGAATAGCAAGAAGAGATAAGAGAGCTTTCCTCAGCAATCAATGCAAAGAAATAGAGGAAAACAACAGAATGGGAAAACTAGAGATCTCTTCAAGAAAATTAGAGATACCAAGGGAACATTTCATGCAAAGATGGGCTCAATAAAGGAGAGAAGTGGTATGGACCTAACAGAAGCAGAAGGTATTAAGAAGAGATGGCAAGAATACACAGAAGAACTGTACAAAAAAGATCTTCACGACCCAGATAATCACGATGGTGTGCTCACTGACCTAGAGCCAGACATCCTGGAATGTGAATTCAAGTGGGCCTTAGAAAGCATCACTACGAACAAAGCTAGTGGAGGTGATGGAATTCCAGTTGAGCTATTTCAAATCCTGAAAGATGATGCCGTGAAAGTGCTGTACTGAATATGCCAGCAAATTTGGAAAACTCAGCAGTGGCCACAGGACTGGAAAAGGTCAGTTTTCATTCCAATCTCAAAGAAAGGCAATGCCAAAGAATGCTCAAACTAGCGCACAATTGCACTCATCTCACAGGCTGGTAAAGAAATGCTCAAAATTCTCCAAGCCAAGCTTCAGCAATATGTGAACTGTGAACTTCCTGATGTTCAAGCTGGTTTTAGAAAAGGCAGAGGAACCAGAGATCAAATTGTCAACATCTGCTGGATCATGGAAAAAGCAACAGAGTTCCAGAAAAACTTCTATTTCTGCTTTATTGACTATGCCAAAGCCTTTGACTGTGTGGATCACAATAAACTGTGGAAAATTCTGAAAGAGATGGGAATACCAGACCACCTGATCTGCCTCTTGAGAAATTTGTATGCAGGTCAGGAAGCAACAGTTAGAAGTGGACATGGAGGGGTACTCTTTCTACCCCCTTCTGATGCCTATGTCAGAAGCTTTCTCTATCTCCTTTATACTTTAATAAAACTTTATTACACAAAAGCTCCGAACGATCAAGCCTCGTCTCTGGCCCCGGATTGAATTCTTCTCCTCCGGGGGCCAAGAAGCCCGGTGTATTCGTGTGATTCAACAACAACCTTTCATCTTGGGGGCTCGTCCGGGATCCTTCAGGACAAGGTAAGGGAGCTTGGAGCTTTAGTTCTTTGTTCTCTTAGCGAACACGTTTTCTGCCGTGCTTTACTAACTCTACCGTGTGCTTGTGTGAATGAATGGCATGCCCTGCGTGAAGCAAGTAAGGGGCCCTGCTCTGCGGTTCCATGGTGATCTCATACAGCTTATGGCAGAAACCTGTCAGGGCGTTATACTGACCTGCCAATGCCAAGAGGCACCCAATGTCTCCTTCGGGAACCGACCAGAAATGGGCGAAGCGTGTGGACCGAACTCTCCTTTCTCGGTCAAACTTTTCGGTCTCTTTGACCATTTCATAACCCCTTGGGAATTAGAAGTACTAACCTAATCTATCGGATCATAGACTTTCAAGGGACTTGTGATCTATACTGTTATTGTGTACTGTGGCTTAGGTCCCAAACTTGGATTGGTAGTCAAGAAAGTGTCTAGCCTCGCTAGGAATCGAAAGTTCATAAGCTAGATGGAGCTCTAGCTCCCAGAACATCTCTGAGGTTAAAGGTTACTCAGATTGGGACTGCGATGGGTTTTTTTTTTTTTTTTTTTTTCCTTTGGTAACGCTGGCTCTTAGTGGATCAGAAGAGGCTGTTATACTGGTGTGGTGATGCTTGGAAAGAACATCTCAGTTTTATGTTTGTGTCGGTCTTATTGTGGTCAGGAAATACTCAGGGTCGTGCACAGGCACTCAGGTGATGAATGTTTCCCCTAGTAGTCTTAGCTTGGGAGGCATTTCGGAAGGTTACTCTGATTCACCCCAGGTGACATCAGAGGCAAGCAAGGTTAAGGGTGAAGAGCTGGACGTCAAGTAGGGATGCTATCAAGTCTACCCCTGGTACATCCCCACCCCATCTCGGTGGTAGAACCGGGAGGGACGAGTACGGCGCCTGCGTCGGTAAGGGACAGACTAAGTCCCACCAGGAAGGAAAAGCTTTTGGTGTAACGTCTGTCTACACCCCCATCTAGAGCAGGGAGGGACACCTCCAGTAGAAAAATGGCCTGGTCGCTTTTTTTCTCTCTTACAGATGGGAGCTAACAATTCCAGCCTCACTCCTTTGAACTGTATCCTGAAAAGCTGGGATAGATTTGATCCCCAGGGCTTAAAGAAGACACACTTGGTCTTCCTATGTGATACTGCATGGCCACGGTATCCATTGGAGGACGGCGAACGGTGGCCAGTTGGAGGGTCTCTTAAGTATAATACTGTTCTACAACTAGACCGGTTCTGTAAGGAACAAGGGAAATGGGTAGAAGTAGCATATGTGTTGCCCTTTTTCTCTCTGTGAAATATGCCAGACTTATGTCCTAAGAGTATAGATTTGGGCGTGAAATCTTCAGCTCCCTCCTGTCCTCTTACTTTGCCCCCGTACAGGGATTCAAACTGGGATTCAAACTGCCCACATGGAGGTCCAAACAACCCCTATCTCAGTACGACCTCAGACTACTCTGGTTTCAGTAGAAACTCAGACCATCGAAGTAAGAGATGAGATGGAGGACAGGAGACAAAGAGAAGAGAAAAAACAGGTTTCTCCAATCTATCCCTGGGATCATATGCACAGAGCAGCCAGAGAGACTGAGGAAAAGCCACACAAGCTGTTGCTTCTTTGTAAAACACCCACCAGGAGAAATAATCAGTCTGTGAGAGTTAATAAGCCTTTCTCTTATTAAGAAATACAAAGAATCAAGGAGGATCTGGGAGACTATTTAGAGGATCCAGAAAAATATATTAGAGCCTTTAAAGGTGTTACTCTGCTTTATGACCTCACTTGGAAGGATGTGATGTATATCTTGGGACAAACGCTGACTCCTGAGTCAAAGACTCGAGTTTTGGGAAAAGCGGTTGCTTATGGAGATGAATGGCTTGGTAATGAATCAGTAGAGAAGACGGAGAACAAGATAGCGGCCCTCCCCACTGGGAATCAGGAGGTCCCAACTATAGAACCAGACTGGGACTACAACACAGCTAAAGGAAGATGGGATCAGAGTCATTTTGTTAGATGTATTCTTGAGGGACTTAGGCAGGCACGTTCTAAGCCTTTAAACTATGGCAAATTGGCAGACATAGAACAGGAGGAGAAAGAAGCTCCTGGTAAATTCCTAGATAGACTGAGAGAAGGCCTTCGCAGATTCACTGAGATTGATCCCGAAAGTGAAGAGGGAAAAGTGATCTTAAAGTATAGATTTCTCACTCAGTCGGCTCCAGATATCCGCCGTAAGCTATTAAAACAGGCGTATGGACCAAATCAGTCTTTAGATACTCTGTTACAACTGGCTCAGACAGTCTATTATGGTAGGGAATATGAGGAAAAGAAAGAAAGGCAAAAAAAGACAAAGGAAAAGGCGGAAGCCTTCGCCATGGCTATGAAAAACGTTCTTAAACAGCCTGAGAAAAATGCCCAGAGGGGCCCAGGTGAAAAGTGATGGGCTTGCTACTACTGTGGAAAGGAGGGGCACCTCAAGCGGGATTGCCCTCAGGCATCTAAGCCGCCCCCGGCTCCATGTCCGGTCTGCAAAGGACCACACTGGAAGAGAGACTGCCCCCAGAGGCGTAGGTCTCCGGGGTCGGACTCTCAAGACAATCAGGACTGAAGGTGCCCGGGGGTCCCCATACAAGCTCCCGTCCTAATTACACCTGAGGAACCCCGGGTATTAATAGTTGTGGGGGGCCAATCCGTCGATTTCCTTTTAGATACTGGGGCAACTTATTCTGTGCTTACTGAAGCCCCTGGCCCACTTTCTTCCCGATCTGCTTCCATAATGGGACTGTCTGGACGAGCCAAAAGGTATTATTTCAGTTATTCTTTATCTTGCAACTGGGATTCTGTGCTGTTTTAACACGAGTTTCTGATCGTGCCAGAATCTCCCTCACCCCTTTTGGGAAGGGATATACTGAGCAAGGTCCATGCCTCTGTTTTCATGAATATGGAGCCCTCCCTTTCTCTCCCTTTAGTTGAACAAAATGTAAATCCTAGAGTATGGGCTGATGGAAAATCTGTGGGTCGAGCACAAAATGCTATTCCTGTAGTTGTTAAGCTCAAAGACCCACACATATTTCCACATAAGAAGCAGTATCCACTGAAACCTGAAGTTAAGGAAGGGTTAAAACCCATCATCTAAAATTTAAAGGAGCAGGGACTATTAATTCCCTGTAATAGTCCTTGCAACACTCCTATTTTGGGTATAAAGAAATCGAATGGTAAATGGAGACTAGTTCAAGATTTATGAATAATAAATGAGGCTGTAGTTCCTTTACACCCCGTGGTGCCTAATCCTTATACTCTATTGTCTGAAATTCCTGAACGGGCCAAATATTTCTCAGTAATTGATTTAAAGGATGCCTTCTATTCAGTGCCTTTGGCGGAAGAAAGTCAATTCCTATTTGCCTTTGAAGACCCTACGCAGCCAGCTTCTCAGTTAACCTGGACAGTTTTGCCCCAGGGATTTCGTGACAGTCCTCACTTATTCGGACAAAGTTTGTCACGGGATCTACAAAATTTTAATAGCTCTGAAGCAGTGGTGTTACAATATGTAGATGATATTTTGCTCTGTGCTGAGACAGAGGAAGCTTGTTCGCGAGCCTCAGAAGATTTTTTAAACTTTCTGGCAGGCTGTGGTTACAAGGCATCAAGAGAAAAGGCTCAGCTTTGTCAACAATCAGTTAGATATCTGGGCCTAATCATATCAGAAGGGACTAGGGCCATAGGCCCTGAGAGAATTAAACCTATACTAAATCACCCCCTACCTATGACTTTAAGACAATTGAGAGGATTTTTGGGAATCACAGGTTACTGTCGAATTTGGATTCCAGGTTATGGGGAACTTGCCCAGCCTTTATATAAACTTATAGCTGAAACTCAGCAGGCCCAAACCGACAAACTGGTTTGGTCTCCAGAAACTCAAAAGGCTTTTAAGGTTCTTCAGACTGCTCTCCTGCAAGCTCCAGCTCTGAGGTTGCCCACAGGGTCAGAATTTAATTTGTTTGTCACTGAAAGAAAAGGTGTGGCATTGGGAGTTTTGACACAACCCCGAGGGCCTCACCAGCAACCTATTGCTTATCTAAGCAGAGAATTAGATGTAGTTTCATGTGGGTGGCCCCATTGCCTAAGAGTAATTGGGGCAGCGGCTTTATTAGCACCTGAAGCTTTAAAAATAATTAATGGACGAAACCTTACTGTACTGACTTCTCATGATGTGAGTGGAATCTTAAATTCTAAGGTTAATATTTGGATGACAGACAGTAGGCTTCTTAAGTATCAGTCATTGTTGTTAGAAGGACCAGAAGCTAAGCTTAAAGTTTGTGGAAATTTAAATCCTGCCACTTTCCTTCCTGAGAAGGAAAATGAAACACCTGATCACGATTGTTCTCAATTCCTAACTTTAAACTATGCAGCTTGGGAGGATGTAAAGGATACCCCATTAGACAATCCTGACATGGAAATATTTACAGATGGCAGTTCTTTTGTTCAGGATGGAAACCGTAAAGCAGGTTACGCCGTGGTGACTGCTGAACAGGTTTTGGAAGCAAAATCTCTCCCCCCAGGGAACCAGTGCTCAGTTAGCGGAGCTTGTGCCCCTGACCTCTCTAGAATTAAGCAAAGGGCAGCAGATGGGCCTGATAATCTATGTGAGTCTACTTCTGCTGACTCCAAATATCCTGAGTCTGCCGTTGGATCCTCAAGACAATGTCCTCCTGTCCTGGGCTCACTCCTATGCTGCATTCCACAATCGGTCTAACTGCTGGGTCTGCAGAGAGCTCCCCTCTTTGTCAGTGGAAGGCTTTCTGTGGTGGACATCCCCACTTCAAGAAAAAGACTTTCTCCAAGTCTGTGAATACCTTCGACAACAATCACATGCGATGCCTCTTCTTCATCTGATGACATCTACCAACCCTAAAATGGACTGGTGCAACTTTGTACTCTAACTATGGACATAATGTGACTTATAATTTTGATTCCTCAATTGCCTTACTTTGGGAGACATTAACTAGTTCCCCATGGTGGACAACTATCTTAATTACAATAATTCTGGTTGTTTTGTTTTTGCTGTTTGCTCCCTGCATCTGTAATTGTATAACTGGATTTGTTTCTAGCCGCATGAAAGCTTTTAAGTTACAAATGGTTGCTCAAACTCCTGCTACTGCTGTAGCTTCCTCCAGCTACTATTTGGGGCCCCTGGATCAGATATCCTCAATATGAGGATTAGGAGAATATGTTGCCTCACCAATTTAGGGACAACGCCCCTTGTCAGCTAGGAAGTAGTTATGGAACGAGAACGACGCCCCTTTTCCCTAGGCAACATAATTCTCCTAAAAGAAAAGGGGGGAATGAGAGAGTTCCTAGGCAGGTTGATAGGAAATCTAGGGGTCCCCAAGGAGAGAGGGGTCTGGAATTCTCAAGGAGGAAGAAAGGACAAACTTTTTTTCTTTCTCCACATTCCTTAGGATTATATACCAATAATGTATCCTGCCTAAGGACAGTCTTTGGATTCAACCTTCTGTTATCTTAAAATGTTAATTATGGGATTAGACCTGGTCTTTACAAGGATGTATCTTGCCTGAGGACAGTGTTATCTTAAAATGTAAATTATGGGAGTAGGTCGGAGGAGGTCTTTACAACCTCCAGACATTCTTTGGATTCATTGGAGAGTATATAACTTCATTGTTAACACTAGCAAGCGGGTACTCTTTCTACCCCCTTCTGATGCCTATGTCAGAAGCTTTCTCTATCTCCTTTATACTTTAATAAAACTTTATTACACACACACACACACACACAAAAGAAGTGGACATGGAACAACAGACTGATTCCAAATAGGAAAAGGAGTACATCAAGGCTGTATATTGTCACCCTGCTTATTTAACTTCTATACAGAGTACATCATGAGAAACGCTGGGCTGGAAGAAGCACAAGCTGGAATCAAGATTTCCAGGAGAAATATCAATAACCTCAGATATGCAGATGACACCACCCTTATGGCAGAAAGTGAAGAGGAACTCAAAAGCCTCTTGATGAAAGTGAAAGTGGAGAGTGAAAAAGTTGGCTTAAAGCTCAACATTCAGAAAACCAAGATCATGGCATCTGGTCCCATCACTTCATGGGAAAAAGATGGGGAAACAGTGGAAACAGTGTCAGACTTTATTTTTCGGGGCTCCAAAATCACTACAGATGGTGACTGCAGCCATGAAATTAAAAGACACTTACTCCTTGGAAGGAAGGTTATGACCAACCTAGATAGCATATTCAAAAGCAGAGACATTACTTTGCCAACAAAGGTTCATCTAGTCAAGGCTATGGTTTTTCCAGTTCTCATGTATGGATGTGAGAGTTGGACTGTGAAGAAGGCTGAGCACCAAAGAATTGATGCTTTTGAACTGTGGTGTGGAGAAGACTCTTGAGAGTCCCTTGGACTGCAAGGAGATCCAACCAGTCCATTCTGAAGGAGATCAGCCCTGGGATTTCTTTGGAAGGAATGATGCTAAAGCTGAAACTCCAGTACTTTGGCCACCTCATGCAAAGAGTTGACTCATTGGAAAAGACCTTGATGATGGGAGGGATTGGGGGCAGGAGGAGAAGGGGACAACAGAGGATGAGATGGCTGGATGGCATCACTGACTCGGACGTGAGTCTGGGTGAACTCTGGGAGTTGGTGATGGACAGGGAGGCCTGGCGTGCTGTGATTCATGGGGTCGCAAAGAGTCGGACATGAATGAGTGACTGAACTGAACTGAACTGAATGGTCCCCATCATCCTGTCCAAGAAGATCCCTCAGTCTTAGGGACCCAGAGCTAAGAGGAACTTCATCTAGGTAATAGGATTTAATTTTCACTGCGAGTTTAGGAAAGCATTCCAATCTCAGTTTATAGATCAGGAAACAGAGGTTCTCAGAAGTTAATATTTTGCCAAAGGACAGCTTTTGGCTTTTGAGAAGAATCACAGTGGTTCTCACTCAGTTTTCGACACACATACAAGAAAGTAAAAGCTCTCTTTTACTTAGATTTACTTCTCTGTGGTCAAAATGATTACTTCTGTAACTAACAAATCTCACGTATGTGAACATGCACACAGACACACTAACAAATATAAATAAGTAATTGGACCTGGACATTTGGGAATAAAGCATGACGCTGGTTATTCTAACAAAAAATTCGTTTGTGTACTGAGTCTCTGTGGTGGAGATGAGAAAGTTACCTTAGTCAAATTTTGGGAAATTACTGAGCCCTTTATTTAAAAAAATTTTTTAATATTATCATTGTTTTTTTTTGGCTATGCCCCATGGCATATGGGATCTTGGCTCCCTGACCAGGGATCAAACCCAAGGCCCCTACAGTAGAAGCCTGGAATCTTAACCTCTGACCTCTAGGAAAGTCCCATTACTGAGCCCTTTAGAATGCTGTTATTGAAGTTTCCTATGAATTTCAGGGGTCTGGATAATGTCCATGGCTTGTTGACATTCTGGTAGATAAAGTCTAACATTAGTATTAATATTTGGGTTTCTTGGGAGTTGATAAGTAATTAAAATTATACAGAACAGTCAATAAAATGGTTGACTTAGAAGAATTCTGTTTACAGGACTGTGAGAAAAGAAAAGTCCAAGATACATTCAAATGGTGAAAAGACAATATTTGATTAAAGTTTTTGGCCTCGTTTTCTACTATACAGCAAGGAAATTTTAAACAAGAGGGAAAGATTCATTGGGGGTGATGGAAATTACAGTGCTTTTGATAGAAGGAAGAGGACTGTGAGGGAGTCTTTATTGCTGACACATTGGTGGGTCACTGCTGGGGATGTGGCAGGGGTCTTGATTCCAGGCAGATGGAACCTGGTTCTACTCTGTCACTAATTTGCTCTATGCCTTGGCTTCCTGTCATCAGTAGAGGAGACAATGTAATTGTGCCCACTTTACTATAAAGATTATATATGAATCCAGAGCCTGTTATACAGAGTGAAGTAAGTCAGAAAGACAAATACTGTATATTAATGCATATATATGGAATTTAAAAAGATGGTACTGGCAATCCTATACTCAGGGCAGCAAAGGAGACACAGATGTAAAGAACAGACTTTTGGACTCAGCAGGAGAAGATGAGGGTGGGATTATTTGAGATAATAGCACTGAAACATATACATTACCATATAGAAAGTAGATGACCAGTGTGAGTTCGATGGATGAAGCAGGGCACCCAAAGCTGGTGCTCTGGGACAACCCAAGAGGGATGGGGTCGGGAGGGAGTGGGGAATGAGGTTTAGGATGGAGGGGACACGTGTATACCTGTGGCTGATTCATGCTGATGTATGGCAAAAATCATCACAATATTGTAAAGTAATTATCCAATCAAAATAAATTAATTGAAAAACAAAAGATTATATATGATGATGCTGCAAATTTCAGAGTCCTGATCTGTGATTTAGTGGTGGTCCTGGGACTGCCACTCCCCCACAGGCTCCTTCCCTGAGCTAGCCCCAAAGACCTCCATCTATGAACCTTTCTTGCCACATTGCTTTGGCAAAATAAGACCTGATTTTGAGCCCGCTTGTTCTGTTCTACAATATCCCTGGGATCTATATATAATTACACAGTAAATACCTATTATAATTAAAGCATTTATCAGTACTTAGTGACTGGCAGGCTGCAGTCCATGGGGTAGCAAAGAGTCAGACATGACTTAGAGACTGAACAACGACAAGTGTGAAGTTAGAACGAATATCCATACGTTAAGTCTAAGAGGAAATGTAGTCTAGAAATATGCTTCTTCCCCATCCTCCCGACTTTCTACCCTCAGAACTAGGTGACAGTGGGTGTACACTGGAATCATACAATACAGAGACCTAATACTGTGTCCCCTTGAAGATCATCTGGTCCAGTCTCTTCATTTTACTGATAAAGGAACAAGGACCTGGAGAGGACAGGTAGCTAGGCAGGGCTAGTTCTAGTTTCTACAGACTTCTGGTGGCAATGAGTCACCAGAAAAGCAGCTGGCAACAACTCAAAAGGCTCATCAAATTTACAGTTGCATTGTTTTCTTGTTTCCTTTTCTGGAGGCCACAAATTCAGGTTCTTTTTTTTTTTTTTTTTTGGCTTCAGTCCCCGACTAGGGATTGAACCCACGACCCCTGCACTAGAAGTGGAGTCCTAACCACTGGACTGCCAGGGAAGTCTCCACAAAGTCAGATTTCTGACATGCAGACTCAAGCAAGAGGCATAGGAAAAGAAGTATATGACAAAATTTCTCCTCTTCTTTTTGCAAAAGCACATATTAGATGCAGTACTTTTCTTGGGCAAAGAACTAAGAACACCAGTCAACTTACCTGATCAGCAACTCTGTAGACATCTTGTCTATTACTACAGTCACATGTATAGGCAAATACTTTTGCATCCCTCTCTTCTTTGATCATTCTACATGTTTCCATGTTGCCTTCTTCGTTAATGTCCCATAGAACTAAAATGGCTCCAAGACTGGCAAATTTGATAGCTAATAACCTCCCAAGTCCACTTGCAGCTCCTGTTATAAGGACAATCTCTCCCGTAACATCCTTTTTCTTCTTGGGAATTATCTTGTAATATAAAGATTCTAAAAAATAATATAGAAATTTCCCCAAAAATATGGAGGTGTCGAGAAGCACATTCATATTGATTCACTGAAGAAAGTAACGTCCTAATTAGGAAAAAAGGTAACTGATAAATTCATGACATTATCACAATTGCAACACATATAAAACACTTAGTCCAAGGGAATTTACCTTTGAGACATCAGTTCTTCAAAATACATATTTTGGCAACAACTGCTACCATCGTTGAATGTTTGAATTATATAAGTAATGAGCATGAAAACATTTTATGTTGACAAGAATCTTTCCAACTTGCAGGGTACTTCCTTACAGGTAATCTAATTTGATTTACAGGTAGATCTCAATTTACTAGGAGAGCTTCATAGTGAAAGACATACATTGCATGACTCCTAAACCAAGATTCTGGACTCTCCCATGGTCGTTTTTCTGTTATATGAACTCAATTCATGATCTTATATCTAATAGAAATTAATATAGAAGTAATATTTCTTGCAATATAAATCTTTTTATATTTTCACATGCACGTGTGGGTGCCAAGTCTGTTCAGTCATGTCCAACTCTTTGGCCTATGGACTGTAGCCCGCCAGGCTCCCCTGTCCATGGGATTCTCCAAGTAAGAATACTGGAGTGGGCTGCCATGCCCCCTCGAAGGGATCTTCCTGACCCAGGGATTGAACCCATGTTTCAGTCTTCTTTATTGGCAGTCGGGTTCTTTACCACTGGCACCACTTGGGAAGCTCTATATTTTCACATAATCCTTATAATATCCCTCTGACAGAGTCAAACCAGGTACAGTTACTGCTGGTTTATAGTGAGGGGGTCTGAGACAAAAAAGATTGAGTAGACTTGTTCAAGGGCTTCCCAGGTGGAGCTAAAGGTGAAGAACCTGCCTGCCAGTGCAGGAGACCTAAGAGACACAGGTTCAATTCCTGGGTCAGGAAGATCCCCTGGAGGAGGGCATGGCAACCCACTCCAGTATTCTTTCCTGGAGAATCCCCACAGACAGAGGAGCTTGGCAAACTACAGTTCATGAGGTTGCAAAGAGTCAGACATGACTGAAGCTACTTAGCACACATGCACCCAGACTTATTGAATGTCATATAGCCAGCTAATAAAATAGGAAATGTCAAGATTGAGGACAGAGGTCTCTTGAATGAAGTCTAGACTTTTAACACTCGAATGGGCTTTTTCTGGAGCTAATGTGCCCTTTTCCCAGACCTGTCTTTTAAAAAATAAAATAATGGAGCATTTTTTTTCTTTTTGATGATGTGTCCTTGATTTTTGATAATCATTTTCTGTTATATTTGAACATTCTTACACAATTATTTCATGTAGAAGTTTAACGTGGTCATCCTTAAAACCCACATTAAAACAGACCACAGCTCCTACACTGTTGGTGGAAATATAAGTTGGTTCAGTCACTATGGAAAACAGACTGGAAGTTCCTCAGAAAGCTAAACAGAATTATCATGTGATCCAGCAATCCCACTCCTCAGCATATTCCCAGACAAAACTATAATTCATAAAGATACATGCAACCCTATATTCATAGCAGCAGTATTCACAATAGCTAATAAATAGAAACATCAATAACCTCAGATATGCAGATGACATCACCCTTACGGCAGAAAGTGAAGAGGAACTAAAAACCTCTTGATGAAAGTGAAAGAGGAGAGTGAAAAAGTTGGCTTAAAGCTCAACATTCAGAAAACCAAGATCATGGTATCTGGCCCCATCACTTCATGGGAAATAGATGGAGAAACAGTGGAAACAGTGTCAGATTTTGTTTTTTGGGCTCCAAAATCACTGCAGATGCTGATTGCAGCCATGAAATTAAAAGATGCTTACTCCTTGGAAGGAAAAAGCAGAGACATTACTTTGCCAACTAAGGTCCGTCTAGTCAAGGCTATGGTTTTTCCTGTGGTCATGTATGGACGTGAGAGTTGGACTGTGAAGAAAGCTGAGCACCGAAGAATTGATATTTTTGAACTGTGGTGTTGGAGAAGACTCTTGAGAGTCCCTTGGACTACAAGGAGATCCAACCAGTCCATTCTAAAGGAGATCAGCCCTGTGTGTTCTTTGGAAGGACTGATGCTAAAGCTGAAACTCCAATACTTTGGCCACCTCATGTGAAGAGTTGACTCCTTGGAAAAGACTCTGATGCTGGGAGGGATTGGGGGCAGGAGGAGAAGGGGACGACAGAGGATGAGATGGCTGGATGGCATCACCAACTCGATGGACATAAGTTTGAGTGAACTCTGGGAGTTGGTGATGGACAGGGAGGCCTGTTGCGTGCTGTGATTCATGGGGTTGCAAAGAGTCAGACACAACTGAGTGACTGAACTGAACTGAACTGAAGTAAATAGAAACAACCTAAATGTGTGTTGACAGATGAATGGATGAAGAAAATGTGGTACGTATATACAATGGAATACTGCTACTGCTAAGTCACTTCAGTCGTGTCCGACTCTGTGTGACCCCATAGACGGCAGCCCACCAGGCTCCCCCATCCCTGGGATTCTCCAGGCAAGAACACTGGAGTGGGTTGCCATTTCCTTCTCCAATGCATGAAAGGGAAAAGTGAAAGTGAAGTCGCTCAGTCGTGTCTGACTCCTAGCGACCCCGTGGACTGCAGCCTACCAGGCTCCTCTGTCCAGGGGATTTTCCAGGCAAGAGTACTGGAGTGGGGTGCCATTGCCTTCTCCTGAGAAAAGATAGAAAAGAGCATTACTGCCAGAACACTGTTATAAATATTTGTGTGTGTTTTCCAACGGGACCAAAAAAATCCCCAGGAAAGCGTCAGGGCCTTTGTTGAATTCAATGAGTATGTTGAATTGAAGGGTAATTGCTTTATGATGTTGTGTTGGTTTCTGTCATACACACGTGAATCAACCGTAAGTATGCATATGTCCCCTCCCTCTTGAACCTCTCTCCCACCCTCTACCCCATCCCATCCCTCTAGGTTGTCACAAAGCATTGGGTTGAGCTCCCTGAACCAAACAGCAAATTCCCACTGGCTATCTACTTTACATATGGTGACATATATGTTTCAATGCTCCTCTCTCAGTTTCTCTCACCCTCTCCTTCCCCTGCTGTGTCCCCAAGTCTGTTCTTGTTTGCATCTCTATTCCTACCCTGCAAATAGGTTCATCATTTTTCTAGATTCCATACACATGTGTTATTCTATGATATCTGTTTTCCTCTTTCTGACTCACTTCACTCTATATCACAGGCTCTAGGCATTGAGTTTTAAAGATGCTAAGTTATGATCCCTGGACCTGAGAAGCAGGGAGTCCAGTTCTGGGAGATAACAAAGAAACACAGGGTTGCAGAGTGAAATTGCTGCAGATAAAGCTTGGTCCCAGGGTTGGGGACAGGGAATGTGGTTTTCAGTAGAAGATAAGAAAATGGGCAGAAGCTTTGGCATTTGAGTTCTGCTGCTGCTAAGTCACTTCAGTCGTGTCTGACTCTGTGCGACCCCAGAGATAGCAGCCTACCAGGCTGTTCTGTCCCTGGGATTCTTCAGGCAAGAACGTTGGAGTGGGTTGCCATTTCCTTCTCCAATGCATGAGAGTGAAAAGTGAAAGTGAAGTCGCTCAGTCGCGTCCGACTCTTCGGGATCCCATGGACTGCAGCCCACCAGGCTCCTCCGTCCATGGGATTTTCCATGCAAGAGTACTGGAGTGGGGTGCCATTGCTCAAGTGCAAATTTGAAGTCTGCCTTTCAGACAGAGGAAGAGAAAGGGCATTCTAGGTCTTTCCTGTTAACAATTTGGATTTATTAAGAATACTAATTATATCCCAAAAGGTATCATCCTTGGAAAAATTTAGAGACTTCTACTTACCTTAACGTTCACCAAGAGTTCATGCAGATTTCAAGTGTTCATTCAGGAAAGAGTTTAAGCTATGGAAAATTCTTGCCTGGCCAAACTTATATAGACTTTTTTTTGGCTCAGGTGCAATCCTGGCAACATGTAGTATGTTACAACCATAAGCGGCAATCTTCTCTTATAATCTATTATGAATAAACACAGATGGAGCAGGGTTGGGGTTCTGCATCACGTAATTCTTGCATGGAGAACAGAATTTCAACTTTTCTCATCCTTTTTCTTTGGAAGGAAGTTTATCCTCAAAGTAGATGATTTATCTTGAAGTTCAAGTAGCTTTCTCTGAAAATTATGAAAAACTGCCACAGATTGCTATGCTTGAGGACCATTCTGAGGACAGGAGTTTTGACATTTCTCCAATCATTCATTGTTTAAACGTTCCTTGAACTGACTAACAGACTGCACTCTCCGGCTGCAGAAAGCATTCAGATATGCAACAAAGGGAATAAGTACAAGTAAAGTATATTCTTCCTTCTGGATGTAGGAAGTACTGGTGAGAAAAATGACTACTCCCAGGTGGTGCTTGGGGAGTCATGGCAACCAGGTAGTTAGAAAAAACTCATGAAGCGTTATAATGAGCAAACACTTATCAAGTTTAAACCACATCACATCTTTCGATTACCTTGTTTTTTTTAAGTCCCAAAATGGTCCTGTGGAGTGAGTAAGCGACTCAGGTAGTGACAGCAGTCGGGGGCACACAGTGTATGAGTTGAAGTGGGATTTGAGTGCAGGATGTGTGCTCCTTTGACTACATGCATATAGTTTCTCGTTCAGTAAACTGGACTTGGAATCACAAGGATCTTCTTTCATTTTTCAGACCCTCCTGAGCCCTTCGCATTAGAGTGTTGGCTGAGAGCATGGAAGATGTATTTGTAGAAATAGCTGACTCTCAAAATGTTAAAAATATTGAAGAAGCGCATATAACAAAGCATTCTGTAAACTGTAAAAGTGTCATGCAAGTATTGATTTTTATCACTTGCACCCGCAACTCTTGGGTGATGACAGTAAGTCTGCAGCTGGGCCTCCATAAGGAGGCCCACTGAGGCAGAATGGAAAGATTTTCTGTGCTGTTGAGACTGTGCCTCCACTGTGACACTGCTGAGGGGGGTGTGGGAGCCAGGTTTGCGCAGGGATTAAGCTAAGTTGCAATCTTGGTGTCAGCTGTTGCTAAATGAGGCGCCCTGTCGCAAGGTCAAATCCGTGCACTCACAGGTGTGCACAGCAGTGCCCCAAGCACCTTTCTTAGGCTCCTTCTTGGCTTTCTCCCATGTCCTTTCACCACCTCTTCCCTTACGCCGCCCAAAGTAAGCAAAACCAGAAAAGATCAAACAGACCCTAGAGATGACACAACCTCCAGCCCATAGGTGGGGGGCAGAATAAATTACACCCAGAGAAGCTGGCTCTGAGCAACAGGTATGAACATTTGCTCCCAGGTCATTTCTGCAGAAATACTGCCTTCCAGTGGAGTCCTCCTTACACAGGATGAAGCAACAGAGCTCAGATCAACAGCTACAAGCTGTTCTTTGTGTTTTCAAGTCTTCCCACACCTTCTGTGGCCCCTATGAGTGTCAGATAATGGAGCCTGTGCTTGATCTTTGTGTACATTACCAACAGTGGGCAACCTACATCCTAAACTTTCAAATCCCACAGTGGGCTGGAGTCAAGGTGTAAGTCCTGTGAAGGCACACATTTAAGCTGACTTGCAGGCACAAGCCCTTATGAGAGTGTCCTGAAATTTTACTTCTAGGTCAGTTAGGAAAAACTAGGAAACAGTGGTTGACTCATCTCAGCATGTTGATGATCAGGATACATCATTTCCCCCAATTTTGTTTGTTTCTTTTTAAAAAAAAATTAATTTGTTTAATTGGAGGCTAATTGCTTTACCATATTGTGGTGGTTTTTCCCATACATCTACACAAATCAGTCACAGATGCAAATTCATTTTTGGTTTCTCTGGATCTTTGTTGCTATGCTTAGGCTTTCTCTAGTTGCGGTGAGCAGGGACTACTGTTCGTTGTGGTGTCTGGGTTTCTCATTGTAGTGGCTTCTCTTGTGGAACACAGGCTTTAGGGCTCAAGGGCTCAGTAGTTGTGGCGAAGAGGCTTAGTTGACCTGCAGCACACGGGGCCTTCTCGGATCAGGAACTGAACCCATGCTGCCTGCACTGGCAGGCGGATTCCCAACCTCTGGACCACCAAGGAAGTCTTCCCTCAATTTTTATAATGAACAGTTTTTCAACACACATAAAACTTGAATAGTACATAAGTGTTCCAAGAACTTATATGTATCTCTTTTGCTGTCTCGCATACAGGGTTATCGTTACTATCTTTCTAAATTCCATATATATGCGTTAGTATACTGTATTGGTGTTTTTCTTTCTGGCTTACTTCATTCTGTATAATAGGCTTCAGTTTCATCCACCTCATTAGAACTGATTCAAATGTATTCATTCTTTTTAATGGCTGAGTAATACTCCATTGTGTATATGTACCACAGCTTTCTTATCTATTCATCTGCTGATGGACATCTAGGTTGCTTCCATGTCCTGGCTATTATAAACAGTGCTGCGATGAACATTGGGGTACACATGTCTCTTTCAATTCTGGTTTCCTCAGTGTGTATGCCCAGCAGAGGGATTGCTGGGTCATAAGGCAGTTCTATTTCCAGTTTTTTAAGGAATCTCCACACTGTTCTCCATAGTGGCTGTACTAGTTTGCATTCCCACCAACAGTGTAAGAGGGTTCCCTTTTCTCCACACCCTCTCCAGCATTTATTGCTTGTAGACTTTTGGATCGTAGCCATTCTGACTGGCGTGAAATGGTACCTCATTGTGGTTTTGATTTGCATTTCTCTGATAATGAGTGATGTTGAGCATCTTTTCGTGTGTTTGTTAGCCATCTGTTATGTCTTCTTTGGAGAAATGTCTATTTAGTTCTTTGGCCCATTTTGTGATTGGGTCATTTATTTTTCTGGAATTGAGCTTCAGGAGTTGCTTGTATATTTTTGAGAGGTACAGGGAGGGAGGAGGGAGGGGGTTTAGGGATGGGGAACACATGTATACCTGTGGCGGGTTCATGTTGATGTATGGCAAAACCAATACAATATTTTAAAGTAATTAGCCTCCAATTAAAATAAATAAATTTATATTAAAAAAACTTATATGTAAACAATTTAAACATTTTACCATATTTACTTTTTATTTCTTTCACTCTGTAGGTGAGCTCTTTCAAGGTACATTGTAGGCGTGAGCCTTCACTACGAGTATCTTACACTCATCTCTTGAAGAGGAAGTTATCATACAAAACCACAGTAAAATGATCACACCGCATGAGATTAATGTTAATTCCAAACATTATCTAGCACTGATCTATATTTAAGTTTCCCCACTTGTCCCAATGCTTAGTTGCTCAGTCATGTCTGAATCTTCACAACCCCGTAGCCCACCAAGCTCCTCTGTCCATGGAATTCTCCAGGCAAGAATGCTGGAGTGGGTTGACGTTTCCTCCTCCCAGAGATCCAATTAAATGTCATGCATTGTCATGTTTTCTAGAATGTCCTATAATTCCTTATTTGTCTGTCTTCTCTCTTGGTGTCATTTAACTTGACTTCCATTCCCTGTTTTTTTTTTTTTTTGAAAATTTTATTATATTTTTAAAAAAAGATTTTTGATGTGGACCATTTCAAAGTCTTTATTGAATTCATTACAATATTGCTTCTGCTTTATGTTTTGGTTTATTTGGCTGTGAGTCATGTGGGATCTGAGCTCCCTGACCGGGGATTGAACCCACATCCCCTGTGTTGAAAGCTGAAGTCTTAACCACTAGACTGCCAGGGATGTCCCTTTGCAGATTTTAAGTTAGATTTCAGTTCAGTTCAGTCACTCAGTCGTGTCTGACTCTTTGTGACCCCATGGACTGCAGCACACCAGGCTTCCCTGTCCATCATCAACTCCCAGAGCTTACTTAATCTCATGTATGTGATGCCATCCAGCTAGATTTAGAGCCTTGGTTATATACAATTTAAGTATTTTTGGTAAGGAAATATCATACCTACTGTTGAGCACGTCCTACCACAACTGGCATAATGTCTAGTGGCAGACTGTTTCACCACCAGAGATGCTAAATTTGGTCCTTTAGAGAGGGTGGACCCACAAGCTTTCTCCACGGAAAAGGCACCTTTCCCCTTTACAATTCCTAGTGGTGTAGGTGGGGCACCTGGTCACCCCAGGACTATATTGCTCCCAACAATCTTTCACTTCATGATTTTAAAAATATGTAGATTTTATATTTTTAGAGCAGTTTTTGGATAATAGAAAAATTGAGCAGAAAACACAGGAAGTTTCCATATACTCCTTTCCCTTTTACTATCAACACCTGCACTAGGTAGGGTGTTGGTTACAATTGATGAGCCTACATTGACACATCATCACCCCCAGTCCATAATTTACCTTAGGGTTCATTCTGTTCTTAGGTTTTGATGGATGTATAATGACATGTATCCACTATTACAGTACCATTTGGAGTAGTTTTACTGTCCTAAAAATCGTCTGTATTCATCACTCCCTTCTCCAACCCCTGTTCTTTTCATTGTATTCATAGTTTTGCCTTTTCCTAAATGTCATATAGTTGGAATCATACAGTCTGTAGTCTTTTCAGATTAATTTCTTTTACTTAGTAGTTTGCATTTGAGTTTTCTCTTTGTGTGTGTGTGTGGCTTGAGAGCTCACTTCTTTTTTATGATTACTTTATTTAAAGTTTTAAATTTTATATTGGAGCATAGTTGATTAATGATATCATGTCAGTTTCAGGTGTACAGCAAAGTGACTCAGTTATACACAGACATGTATCTTTCTTTTTCAAATTCTTTTCCCATTTCTTTTTTATTGCAGACTAATATTCCATTGTCTGGGTATACTACAGTTTATTTATCCATTTACCCATTGAAGGACACCTGAGTTGTACCTTAGCTGGCAAATACGAGTGATGCTGCTAAAAACATCTGTGTGAAAGTTTTTCTGTGGACAAAAACTTTCAGCTCCTGTGGGTAAATGCCAAGCAGCGTGATGGCTGGATTGTATGGTAAAAGTATATTCAGTTTTGTGAGAAACTGCAGGACTATACCATTTTGCATCCCCATCAGCAATGAATGCGAATTCCTGTTGCTCCTTGTCTTTGTCAGACTGAGTGTTGTCAGTGTCTGCATCTTAGCCACTCAAGTAGGTGTGGGTGCATTCAGTAATTTTAACATCCACCCATAACCCTTGCCTGAATCAGTGATTATTCTGGAGCTTGAAAAATGGTAAATTCCTAATTTAGCATCCTTACCACGTTTATTAAATAGTCTTTTTCTGTAACAGGAAAAGTTTTGCTATTAAAAAAAAACGAAGTCTCTCTTTCACAGTGGGGAATCTAAAGAAAAGAATGACTCTCTTGCTCATCTAACTTTAGCATGCTTTGTGCCCTTTTGGGACTCAGAAAGCTGCATGAAGATTAGTTGTTATCCCTTCATTTTTTCGCTTTCCCCGTAAAACCTAGACCAATGCCTGGCATAGAACAAGTACTCAGTAATTATTTGTTGAATTGAATTGAATAGTGTGCTTCAAATGTTATTATGACTGTAGTCAATAAGCTCTCAGTGTATTGTCAAGGTCTTGGAAAATAGAAAATGACATGAAAGAAAGGTATTATGGCAGAAGAGATATATTTTGAGATCTGATAACTATAGAAGCTCAGCATTTGTCATATCTTTCAGACTATTTATCATGCCATAATTGCTGATTAACACGTTTCTGTCTTCCACTAGACTATGATGTTCTTAAGAGAAAGGATATGATAAAGGATGCAGAAGATGAAGAGATAGAGTGAGGTCTGGGAGGGTCCTGAGGGCAGGTACTGTGGTGTATCACTCTCCCTGGAAAAGGGAATGGCAACCCACTCCAGTATTCTTGCCTGGAGAATCCCATGGACAGAGGAGCCTGGCAGGCTACAGTTCTTGGGGTGGCAAAGTCCTAACATGACTGAGACTGGGACTTAGAAAGTACCTACCTGGGACATGACTCTACCCACCTGGGATGTGTTAATCCACCTGGAACTTCCCTGAACTTGATATTTTGGGGTTTTATGGAGGCTTCCTGACATAGGTATAAACAATGATTATTAATAACCCCATTTCCAGCTCCTCTCCCCTCTCTGGGGGTGGGGCTGAAAATCCCACCCTTCTAATCCTGGCTCTGTCTTTCTGGCGATCAACGCTCATCCAGGAGCTTACCCAGAACCACCACCACAGAACCAAAGGTGCACTTCCTGCTCTTATCGTTTGGGAAATTACAAGAGTTTCAGGGGCTCTGTGCCAAGCACTGGGGGCAGCGACCAATATATGTTTTCTATTATCTCACAGGACATATGCAAAAATGTTTTTATCTAGACAAATGATAGGAAGTGTGCAATTTGTATTGTATCACATCAGGAAATGTAAATATCTGTGATGGTCTGCTCCTTGGTGAAATAAACCTCTGGTTACTTCTTTAGATGGTTACATTTTCCCACTTACGAGTAGTTAAAACACACCTAATATGTTTAATATTGGCATCATTTTGGTATGAGTCAGTATTCTTGTTAGGTGTTACCAAATGATGATTTTCTAATTCAGTCATTCCTTCTAAATTGTTAGTTAGCTTTTTCTGCAAAGATCAGTCTTCATTTGTTTTCCCTGAAATACAGAGCCTGCTGGAAATGCTTAAAAAATGAAGCATTAAAGAGAATTATTTCTCTTTAGTTAACAATTTTTTGGAATTGATTTTTGATTGAGACAATGGTAGGTTCATATTCAGTTATAATAAATAATACAGAGAGAATCCTGAGTATCCTTTGCTGAGTTTACAACCATAAAAACTACAGTACAATATTGTAGTTGAGATACTGACATTAATACAGTCAACCTCCTATCAGATTCCCTGAATTTTGCTTGTATTCAGTTGTGAGTGTGTGTTTATCTATTTTTTAGAATTAATTAATTAATTTCGGCTGAGTTGGATTTTAGCCGTAGCATGTGGGATCTAGTACTCTGACCAGGGACTGAACCCAGGCACCCTGCTTTGGGAGCACAGAGTTTTGGCCACTGGACCACCAGGGAAGTTGCTGTGTTGTTTTGTTTTATACAGTTTGCTCACATATATTTACACCACAGTCCAGGATCCCTTGAGATTGCCTTTTTGTAACCACACTCTCCACAGTCCCACACCTCATCCCCTCCTCCTGCTCATCCACCCGTGACAACCACTCCTCTGGTCTCCATTTCTAGAATGCTAGCATTTCAAACACATCTTATCAAGAAAGTCATACAGTAGGTAACATTTGGGGACTGTTTTTTTTTCACTTAGCATAATTCATCCAACTTGTAACATGCATAAATAGTTCACATTCTCTTATTTTGGGGGAATTATTATTATTAAGTCTTAAATTTTCATTGATTAAATGCACTTGAATCAATTAAATCCATTAAAATTTTTTAGGCTGACACTGTCACAACTTTGATGTGTGGGGTCACCTTCCAACTGATGCCTAAAAACTTTTCCTATGGCCCCATCATTTTAAAACAATAAATTTATTTATTAAAGTATGTTGTTATTGGGGCTTCCCTGATAGCTCAGTGGTAAAAAATCTACCTTCAATGCAGGAGACATGAGTTCTATCCCTGGGTTGGGAAGATCCCCTGGAGGAGGAAATGGCAACCCACTCCAGTATTCTTGCCTGGGAAATCCCATGGACAGAGGAATCTGGCAGTCTACAGCCCATAGAGTTGCAAAGAGTTGGGCATGACTGAACGACTGAGCACACACACATACACAAGCTGTTATTATCAAAAAGTGCACATCATAATTCAATGGGTCTTCCAAAGGATTCAAAGTTAAGGTCAGGAAAAAGAAATTACCAGTCCTCCAAAATCCTCTTTGTGTCCCCTGTCCACTGAAGCTCTGCCTACTTCTCCCCCATTTTTTCTGCTTTCTCTTTACACACACACATATACATATGTTGTACACACACACACATATACCTATAAATATAATTTTTTAGCATTTTCTTTTATCTTGATCTGATGCTCTTGAGAGTCCCTTGGAGATCCAACCAGTCCATCCTCAAGGAGATCAGTCCTGGGTGTTCATTGGAAGGAAAGATGTTGAAGCTGAAATTCCAATACTTTGGCCACCTGATGCGAAGAGCTGACTCATTTGAAAAGACCCTGATGCTGGGAAAGATTGAGGGCAGGAGGAGAAGGGGACAACAGAGGATGAGATGGTTGGATGGTATCACCGACTCAACGGACATGGGTTTGGGTGAACTCCGGGAGTTGGTGATGGACAGGGAGGCCTGGCGTGCTGTGGTTCATGGGGTCTCAAAGAGTCGGACACGACTGAGTGACTGAACTGAACTGATGTTCATTTTTATAAATACTAATATTTGTATGTGCCTGTTTCTATATATTCATATTCTGAATTCTCACTTGTTCCACACACAGAATAGCACTGTATATAATGTTTGATGCTTTGATTTTTTTTTCCTTTAGAAATATATCCTGATGATACTTTTATATTAGCACATAAAGACCTTGCTCTTCTTTGTTTTTCATGCTTCATAGTGTTCAGTGGTGTGGATGGTTTGCAGCCTTTTGTTATTCCAAACAGTGATGAAATGAATGCAATGAATTTCAGTGTATACCCTTGTAGGCTACCTGGAGGAGAGATGACTAGATATGGGTTTATTGGGTCAAAGAAGAAATTGCATAACTTGAGCTAATGCCAAGCTCCTGCCATTACATTTACTCTCTTTCTGTTCTGTGTATAAAGGTGCAGCTCTTGGGGTGGCCAACACTCTCTGTTGTTAACTTTAGGAATTTTAAAAAATATGATGAATGAACACCAGGTTTCGGGAGTAGTTTTAATTTTCCTTTTTCTAATAATCAGTCGGGAATTTTATCATTTGTTCAAGCATCATTTATAATTCTTTTTTGTGAATTGTAATTTATGCTTTTTGCCTATTTTTCTAGGATATTGTTTTTTCTTCCTGATTTCTACTAGTATATATACATATATATGTATGCATATAGATACTAGTCAGATTCACCCTTTAAATGTGACAAGTGTACTCAATATTTTCTCTCAGTTCTCTTTTTGCTTTATGATTGTGATATTTTTTGGTCATACATACTTTTTAAAAAATAGTTGAATTTATCCATGTTTCCTTTCATGGTTTCTGAATTTGTGTCATAGTTAGAAAAGCCTGTCATAGTCCAACTTTAAAAGTGAAGGAATTCACACGTGTTTTCTTCTGATGATGTATAGTTTTATTGTTTACTTTTAGATCTTTGATTATTTGGATCAAGTGATAGGACCCCTCCAGCTTAGAACTCAGCAGTTTCTAACCACGCTTAGCATGCGTGCATGAAGCGTGCTTGTTGCTTCAGTCGTGTCTGACTCTATGTGACTCCATGGACTGTAGCCTGCCAGGCTTCTCTGTCTATGGGATTCTCCAGGCAAGAATACTGGAGTGGGTTGCTGTGCCCTCCTCCAGGAGATCTTCCCCACCCAGGGATTGAACCCATATCTCTTACATTTCCTGCAGGTTCTTTACCAGGCAGACAGGTTCTTTACCACTAGAGCCACTCAAAAAGTCGCTTCGGCTCCACAATCTCCAGTTTATATTCATGGTGCGCAGTGTGGGTTCAGTTTTACCTTTTCAAATGATTACCAGTCAAACCCACCGGAGAAGGAAATGACAACCCACTCCAGTATTCTTGCCTGGAGAATTCCAGGGACAGAGGAGACTGGCGGGCTACAGTCCATGTGGTCACAAAGAGTCGGACATGACTGAGCAACTAACGCATACACTTGTCATACCCATAACATTTCTTTCTGAAATCCGTTTTAATGGACTCAGTTGAAATTTTGCCTTATCATATTCTAAATTCTCAAGTATATTTGTGTGTTTCTTTTTACTTTGTTTCTTGGTTTGCTTGTTTGCTTATGGGCCTTGATACTTTTTATCTCTGATTTACTATCTGGTAAGGCCATGGGGTTGCACAGAGTTGAACACGACTTGGCAACGGAACAACAATGTAAAGGCCACTCTTCAGTATTCACTCTCCTTTTCCACTGTTTTCTTTCCTTTCCTTTCCCCACCCCCCCAACCGAGAGTTTACTTTTTATTTTTGGCAGGTAAATTTGAGCTCCTGGAGCAGAGAAAATGTTCAAGCTCTTCTTGTTTTTTCTTTTTCTTAATGAAAAGTATTATTTTCAGGATATATGCAACGGTGGTTGTATAAACCAGTATTCATCCCTTCCTTGATTCTCACAAGGGTGTTTTTCAGGGATTCTTTCAGGAAGCAGGTTAAAATCTTGCCACAGCTGAGGCATAGACAGAAAGCTCCAGTGCTGTACCTAGTTCTCTTTCTCTGTCTTTTTTACTCGGGAGGACAGGGCTCTGAGCCAGGAAGCTTAGCTGTGACCCTGTAGGCTGTGGGGAGGGAGCTAGGGAGCAGGGCTAGGTCAGGCGGGGTTCTCCGAGGCCTCCCAACATCTGCCCTCATATTGGTGCTGCAACCAGTACTGGGGTGTGTGTGTGTGTGTGTGTGTGGCCTGCCCTAGCCTCTGCCGGCCATAGTACAGACTCCACTTACCCAGCACCCACCCCACTCCATGTCTGGTGTGAAGGAGTCTTTTGGGCCTAGAAAAGAAAACAGTCTCAAAGGCCCTTGCTGAATCATCTAACTTTGGAGAAAACAAAACAGAATTTTAGGTCCCGCCCTGATGCTCCAGGCCAGTTGCATCTATCTGGGACTTATCACCCCCTGTCCAGAAACCTTCCACCCCCTACACCTGCCCAGAAGACTTATCACCCCCTGCCCAACTACAAATGCCATCTCAACTAAATAATACCTAAAACATCCTGCCTGATTAACGTTTCCCTTACGCTTCCACAAACCTCCCTATAAATATGGAGCCTCTCTGATCCCTCTCTGTGCTCAGCCTTGTCATTAGTCCAACTGTCGCCCCTGCTTGCCTGAGTAAAGGTAACCTACTTCTGTTGAGGTCATCTTCCTCTTTCTGCCTCAGCCTGAACTATACCTTACATTCTTGGTGCCGAAACCCGGGAAGGGGCGAGGCACTGGTCTCACTCTCCCTTACTCTCTTTTACTCTCCCTCTCTCTCGTTGTTTTCCCTTTTCCTAGAGTCTGGGAGGGGGAACATCCACCGAGCTCACTTTTCTGCCAGGGCTCAAGTTCCCCTCGGGGATGCCTAGTGACTTCCTGAGCGGTGCAAGCCTTGGATTAAGGCTTTATTGGTGCTTTGCGTACCCCCAGGCCTCGGCTCTACCCTCTTTCCGCCTCTCTCTCTGACGATCTCTGGAACAGGGAACTCTTGCCATTCGACTGCTTGTACATGCAATACTTCACTCAAGCCGGCCCCTAGATTAAGGTAAGATCCAGACGGTGTTCTAGAGGTGCCCTAGAACTCAGTCCTCTCCGGGTCCCGGGGACCCCTGGCCCAGGGCCACTCTGTAGGCGAAGTTGGGGGATGCTCCGCCTCGACACAGAGCTCTCTTCTCATAACTCCTATTGTGACTACGGGTGACAATTCAAACTCCCAATAGGAGCCTCTGCTTGCCTTTCAATTATGGGTTCTGGACAATCTGTCCCAAAAGATTCCCCTCTGACCTGTGTTCTCAAAAATCTCAGCACTCTCACTCACTGAACTCAAAGCTAACCATTTAAAACAACTCTGTACACAGCTTTGGCCTCAATACCAATTAGACAATCAAGACCACTGGCCTGAAGTCGGCACATGTGACTTTAACATTCGTCAAAATCTCACCAATTTCCTTAAATGGAATGGCAAGTGGTTGGAGGTCCCATATGCCCAAGCCTTTTGGGTCCTTCGGAGCAGGCCCTCCCTATGCAAGGCCTGCTCCACCCACGAGGTCCTTCTATGCGCCTTGCCTCTGTCAGGTAGGTAGAATAGGGAAAAGGAGTCCAAAATGGCAGTGGCTAAAAGACAAGGAAGGTCAAAGGAAGGTCCGAGGACCAGAGTGAAAACTTCAGGCAGAACAAACAGCACTCCTGGCTAAGCCCAATTTGCATAGGGCAGGCCCAGGTGGAGGAAAAAACATAAAAGGAGGAGCCAAAGCGCTTTCTCATGGACTCTCTCTCCCTCGTGCGCACTCTCTCTCTCTCTCTCCCCCTCCCTCCCTCCCTTTCTCCCTCCCCACGCACTCTTCCACTCTCTTCTCTTTGAGTCTTGGATTCTCCTGCTATCTTATAAATAAAATGGAGCTGTAACACTGATTTGCCTAAGAGCTGTAACATGGTTTGTCCAAGACCCAAGAGCTGTGACGCACCGAGGGCTTTAATGTTTGTCGCTCCAAATCTTTGTTGTGACGAGACAAAGAACCGAGGAACATACACTTGCGTGACACCTCCCAAGCAAAAGGGCTCTTCTTCCTCAACTAATCACAGACTGCGACCTTCTGCACCCCCGGAGTTCGACCCCGCGGACGAGCCCCCTCCCTACTCACCACCCCACCAACCCTCTCCTTCCCCTTCATCCAACTCACCTATTGGCCCAGAAACCTCTCCTGAATCCCCCTAGACCCCGCTACCCCATCTCCCCGACCCCCCTCCCCCCTCCACCCCCCTCCCCAGCACGGTCACATACCCAACACATGTTTCCCCTGAGAGAGGTGGCAGGACCAGAGGGCCCCACCCGCATCCATGTGCCATTTTCATTGTCAGATATGAGCCAGATAGAAGAAAAGTTAGGGTCATTTTCTGAAAATCCTACCAGATACAGAAAAGAATTCCTGAGACTCTCCCAGGCCTATAACATCACATGGGAAGACATATATTATATCCTAAATGCCACTCTCACCCCAGATGAAAAAGACTATATCTGGCAAGCGGCAAAAGCCCATGTCGATCACTTACATAACCAAGACCAGGATAGCCCAGTTGCTGATGAGGCTGTGCTTCAGTTAGATCCCCACTGGACTTATCAGCCCCGGACCCAGGTATCAGGAGACTCAATCATATGATTACCTGCATTCTAGAAGGAATGCAGAAAAATACTCATATCCATGTCAGTTATGATAAAGTCAGAGAATTCATCCAAGGGGCAGATGAAAATCCGGCCTTATTCTTAGCACGCCTTACAGAGGCAGTCCAGAAGTATATCACCACCCCTGCTGGGTTACTCTACCTTCACGTTCAATTCATCAGCCAGTCCACCGCTGACATCAGACGTGAAGATAGAGTATTCACAATCAAGGGTATCTCTGGAGTTCCCCTAAGGCCAAAAATCAGCCCTCCATTACTCTGTCAATTTGTAACATCGACCCCTATACACTCATTCCTCATAATGTCTCAGTGCCCGATGGCACACCTAGGGAGAGACTTGTTATCCAAATTGGGGGTCTTTATTACCATATCCCCCTCCTTGATACAGTCTCTATATTCTGCATGCAGATGGCACCTGGATGGTCCCTATCCCTCATCCCTGACCTTCCCTTGGATCTACCCACCTTAGACCCCCAAGTCTGGGACACTGATCACCCATCCATAGCTAAACATCATCCCCCAGTCCACATTACCCTAAAAGACCCCTCGACTATAATCTCCCAACAGTACTCGCCACCCCGAAGACCCACAAGGGACTTAAGCCTATCATAGATCGTCTTCTTCAAGCCTCTATCCTAATTCCTAACCATTCACCACACAACACCCCTATTCTGGCAGTAAGGAAGGGACCAAACTCTTGGAGACTGGTCCAGGATCTGCGAAAAGTCAATGAGTCCGTCACATCGACATTCCCAGTAGTCCCTAACCCTTACACCCCTCTGTCTACCATACCACCGACTGCAACCCACTTCATGGTATTAGATATCAAAGACGCCTTTTTCACCATCCCCCTCCACCCCCTCTCCCAACCCCTTTTTGCCTTCACCTGGCAAGACCCCGAGACTCATGTTTCCCAACAACTAACATGGACAGTTCTCCCCCAGGGGTTCAGAGACAGTCCCCACTTTTTTGGACAGGCTTTACAAAAGGACCTACGGACACTCGACCTAGCCCTGAGTCATCTCCAAAACGTAGATGACCTTCTTCTTTGTAGCCCAACCCAAAAACTCTGCCTCCAACATACTGCCAAACTCCTTGGGACCCTGGGATCCTGGGGTTATCGGGTGTCCCAATCTAAGGCCCAAATAGCCCAGATAAACGTCACCTACCTAGGGCTCTCCATATCCCACCAACAAATAACTATTCCCCCAGATAGAATCCAGGCCTTGATTAACTGTCCACTTCCAAAAACGAAAAGGGAACTCCTGTCTATCTTCGGCCTCCCAAAATTTTTCTGTATCTGGATCCCTAATTTCTCCCTCATTGCAAAGCCGCTCTATGAGGTAACTAAAGAATGTCTGGATGAGCCCCTCTTTAATCCCTCCTATCTGGCCAATCCTGTTCGCCAGCTCACCCAGAGCCTCCTCCGACTGCCAACTCTCCACCTGCCAGATCACACCAGACCATTCTTTCTCTTTGCACATTCCAACCAAGGACAGGCCCTGGGACTTCTGTGTCAGTGGGCTGGAGACACCTGGGCTCCCATAGCCTATCTGTCAAAACAGCTTGACATGGTGACCAAGGGGTGGCCTCCCTACATACAGGCCATGGCTGCTATCGCAGCCCTCATACCCGAAGCAAATAAACTCTCTAGGTATGCCCCTTGAACAGTCTGTTCTCCACACACCTCCCAAGACTTACTATCACATCAGGCTTTCCTCTCCCTTCCCCCTTCCAGGGTACAGGTCCTACATGCATTTCTCCTTGACCCTCAGCTCTCATTCTCCCCCTGCTCTCCCCTTAACCCTGCCAGCTTATTACCCATGTCCTCTACAACAGACTCCCTCCTACATAGCTGTAGCCTAACAGTAGATCTTACCCAAAACCCCTTCCAACATTTAACAGATCAGCCCATCCTAGACCAAGACACCCCACACTGGTTCATTGATGGCAGCTCTCAAAAATCCCCACCCTTTGCAGCAGGATATGCCATCATCCAGGGAGACCTTCGTCACAATCACAGAACCCAGACAATTGAAGGTTCACCTCTGCCACCTCACACCACCTCCCAACAGGCAGAACTAATAGCTCTCACCAGAGCTTTAACTCTGGCTAACAATCTAAGGGTTAACATCCACACAGACTCCAAATATGCCTATAACATACTTCACTCAAACATCCTAATATGGAGAGAAAGAGGTTTCCTAACCCAAAAAGGATCCCCCATTATTAATTCAGACCTGATCCACAAACTTCTAGAGGCAGCACTCTTATGAAACAAAGCCGCCATCCTCCACTGTAGGGGACATCAAAAGGGAAGTCTCATATCAGCCTACAACAATGCTGCAGACCAGAAGGAAAGGAGATAGCACTGTCCCATCCTTCCCTCCAGTCCCCTGTTATCTTCGCTCTGACTCCACCCGACCCTCCCACCACCAGAGAAATCTTCTCCTTTCTACACTCACTTTTTCATCCCTCATCCAAGACACTCCAACAGTTCCTCCGTAACCACTTCCCCATATCCAATGTTGACCAACAATATTTAGATAATCTTATTCACCCCTGTCAAACATGTCAACATACTAATCTCAATTCCAACCTTAAACCTACATCCTTCCAAGCCATCAAATGCGAGGCAGCCTCCCAGCACAGGATTGGCCAATAGACTTTACTCATATGCGCCGGGTCGGGAGAGCCAGATACCTCCTGGTCCTTGGGGACACCTTTTCGGGATGGGTAGAAGCGTTTCTCACTACAAACAAAAAAGCCCACACCGTGGCCCAAATCCTCCTCACAGAAATTATCCCCGGGTTTGGCCTGCCTTCATCCCTACAGTCTGATAATGGCCCGGAATTTACGTCCAAGGTCACCCAACAACTTGTCCAATTCTTACAGATGCCCTGGAAATTTCACATTCCATACCGTCCCCAGTCCTCAGGAAGGGTAGAAAGGATGAACAGAATAATCAAAGAAACCCTTACCAAACTAACCCTCGAAGTACATCTGGATTGGACTAAACTTTTGCCAATTGTTCTCCTCAGAATACGGGCTTTGCCCAGAAAGCCCCTGGGGCTGAGCCCCTTTGAGGTGATGTATGGAAGGCCCATGCTCCCTCCTGGACTCTCCCCAGAACTTCCTCCCATACCAAGCTTCCTATACTCCCCTCTGCTGGTGGAACTCCGCAGTGTCCTCTGGAAATACATCAACCACAACTTGGCTGCCCCTGACTCCCAAGCCTCCCTGCCCCCTTTACAAATTGGGGACACGGTCTATCTGTCTGATAATCCCCAGGGTGACCTAACCCCAAAGTGGCAGGGACCATTCAAAATCATCCTCCTTACCCCAACTGCAGCTAAACTCGAGAAGGTCACCTCCTGGGTACACCTCTCTCATCTAAAACGGGTCACCTCTGATCCTGCACTGCCCTCCTTAAATGACAGGTCTCCCTTACTGGACCTACCTCCTTAAAATTCACCTGGTGAGAACCTCTGTCAGCCATCCAGGAGGACACTGAATTATCTGGACACTCCTTAACCTACAACTGTTCCCGACCGAACTACTACCAGACCTCTGGACCAGCACCCCGACAGGAACCTCCTTCAAAACCTGACTACACTGGTATCTCAACTGTGGCTCCAGGGAACCTTCTACAACCTGACTGCAGACGAAATTGATTTCTTTACTCTCATTCTCTACATCATTCTACATCCTAATGAGCACTGTTCCTCCTCAGATTCAAACCACCACCAACTTGGGGCCTTTTGCCCCTCACTCTGACTGGCCTCTCCCTGTCTCTCTAACTATAACAGCACTCTTAATCTTAATCCTTGCTATAGGCCTAGTAACTGTCTCCCCTCAGGACTGGCCACCTATCCTTCGTCTTTCCATGGGTATCGCCTGCATTGCTAGATGTGTCCTACTCCTAGGGTGCTATTTCCTCTGCACTGCCTAAATAACAGCCCCATGACTCCTCTGTTCCTCATCCTTGCTGCACTCCCCAGCCTTCTGGCTACTCCCTGCCCCTGCTCAGACATTTATTCCTGTGTACATTCCTCATGTTATAATACAGCTCCAAAACCATGCACCATGAACCTCAGGGGCGGGAAGTCCAAATCCCTACTCACTGTTAGAGTACAAAAGAGAGGGAGTTTCATGAGTACCTGCCATAAGCCAAATGGAAGAAACATATGTTTCTATCCCATTACCTACTGGGGGTACTCAGATGGGGGCAGGGTACTAGATCAAAATCGGGAAAAGAAACAAAAACAAGTCATAAAGAACATAATTTCCCAGTTACAGGCGACCCCTGAGCCTTATAAACGCCTAGACCTCCTTTCCCAATTATGGCCTCTCCTAAAATCTCCTTCTGGCAACCAACACCTTACCCGCCTTCTCAACTCTTCCTTCCAATTCTTCCAGTGCACACAACACACATCCCAATGTTGGATATGCATGTCACTGTCTCCCTCACCGCACATAGCAATTCCTTTACCTTCAATCTGGCTGTCACAGGGCAACTATACCTCCCCTTCCCAACAAAAAACTGCACAACTCATTGGGCCAGTCTCTGACAATGTCCTACTCTCAGCCTCTTCAAACCTAACCTGTATCAACTACTCTAGTCCCAACTACACTGGTCTTACAAACTCTGCTCCCTCCTTCTTTTCCACTTGTGTCCACAGCACAAATAATTGCACCAATCTGGAAATCTTCATTCTCTGCGGGACCTATGCATATTCATGTCTCCCCTTGGACCCCCCTGGAACTTGCATCTTGGTCTTCCTGACCCCAGGCCTAACATTCCTCAAAGAAGAGGTAGAACAAATAGTCTACCCCCAAGGGGAACTTTCCCACAGGAAAAGAAGCGCTGTCATAGCCCCCCTGCTGATTGGGACTGGATTAGCAGTAGCCCTAGGCACCGGGATTGGAGGCATCTCGACCTCTGTCCATTTCTACTACAAGCTGTCCCAAGAACCTAATGAAGACATGGAGCAAGTAGTGGAGTCCTTCGTTTCAATCCAAAGACAAATTAACTCATTAGCTTCTGTGGCCCTACAAAATACGCGAGCCCTGGACCTTCTCACCGCAGAAAAGGGAGGGACCTGCCTTTTCCTAGGAGAGGACTGCTGCTATTTTGTTAATGAAATGGGCACAGTCCAGGGCAGAGTCAAAGAACTTAGAGACAGAATTGAATGCCGCAGAAAAGAGTTACAAAACCTTTACAGTCCCCAAAACCTGTTCCAACAGGCCCTCCCTTGGTTGCTCCCTTTCCTGGTACCATTGGTACTTATCATTCTGTTCCTCTTATTTGGACACTGTCTCTTCAATCTCTTTCAAAGGTTTCTCCAAGAATGGATTCAGGCCATCTCTCGAGATTATGTCAAGACCATTCTTCTTCTCGAGAGCCTCATCCCAAGCTCAGAAAAAGGAGACCCTAGGCCCTAGGATTATCCTCCATTCCAAACCCAAAACCGTCGCCCCATCCAGCAGGAAATAGCCAGAGAGATATGGCACTCTTTTCCCCATTTTTTGTGATTTCAGTGTCTGGAGTGAAGGAGTCTTTTGGGCCTAGGAAAGAAAATAACAGTCTCAAAGGCCCTTGCTGAATCATCTAACTTCGGAGAAAACAAAACAGAACTTTAGGTTCCACCTTGATGCTCCAGGCCGGTTGCATCTATCTGAGACTTATCACCCCCTGTCCAGAAACCTTCCACCCCCTACACCTGTCCAGAAGACTTATCACCCCCTGCCCAACTACAAATGCCATCTCAACTAAAGAATACACAAAACATCCCACCTGATTAACATTTCCCTTATCGCTTCCACAAACCTCCGTATAAGTATGGAGCCTCCCTGATCCCTCTCCGAGCTCAGCCTGGTTGTTAGGCCGACTGTCGCCCCTCCTTGCCTGAATAAAGGTAACCTCCATCTGTTGAGGTCGTCTTTCCTTTTTCTGCCTCGGCCAGAACTATACCTTACATGGTGGGCACACCTCTCTCAGTCACTATTTTTTCCTTTTTTTTTTTTTTCATAAGAGTATACTTGCTTTATGCCAGCACTGTTTTATTCAGTGCCCCTGACCCCACTGCAGGCCACTGTCGCCCCACACCTCCACCAACAACTCCTAGACACTCACAGGCAAGTCTGGCTCAGTCTCTTCCTGTGGGGTCACTGTTCCTTTCTCCTGGGTCCTGGTGTGCACAAGGATTTGTTTGTGCCCTCCAAGAAGACAACAGTGCTGGTATAAGTCCTTCTGAAGGATGTCTCCAAAGATGGAGAAGCTCTATGCAGTCAGCAAAAGCAAGACCAGAAGCTGACTGTGGCTCAGATCATGAACTCCTTATTGCAAAATTCAGGTTTAAATTGAAGAAAGTAGGGAAAAATCACTAGACCATTCAAGTATGACTTAAATCAAATCCCTTATGATTTTACAGTGGAAGTGACAAATAGATTCAAGGGATTAGATCTGATCGACAGAGTGCCTGAAGAATTATGGATGGAGGTTCATGACATTGTACAGAAGGCCATGATTAAAACCATCTCCAATGAAAAGAAAAACAAAATGGTTGTCTGAGGAGGCCTTACAAATAGCTGAGAAAAGAAGAGAAGCAAAAGGCAAAGGAGAAAAGGAAAGATATACCCATTTGAATGCAGAGTTCAAAGAATAGCAAGGAAAGATAAGAAAACCTTCGTCCGTGATTAGTGCAAACAAATATAGGAAAACAATGGAGTGGGAAAGACTAGCGATCTCTTCAAGAAAATTAGAGATTCCCAAGGGAACATTTCATGCAAAGATGAGCACAATAAAGGACAGAAATGCTATGGACCTAACAGAAGCAGAAGATATTAAGAAGAGGTGCCTAGAATACACAGAAGAACTATACAAAAAAGATCTTAATGATCCAGATAACCATGATGCTGTGATCACTCACCTAGAGCCAGACATCCTGGAATGTAAAGTCAAGAGGGCCTTAAGAAGCATCACTACAAACAGATAGTGGAAGTGATGGAATTCCAGTCAAGCCATTTCAAATCCTAAAATATGATGCTGTTAAAGTGTTGCACTCAATATGCTAGCAAATTTGGAAAACTAAGCAGTGGCCACAGGACTGGAAAAGGTCTGTTTTCATTCCAATTCTAAAGAAAGGCAATGCCTAAGAATGTTCAAACTACCACACAGTTGAGCTCATTTCACACGCTAGCAAAGTAATGCTCAAAATTCTCCAAATAAAGCTTCAACATTGTGTGAGTCGAGGACTTCCAGATGTTCAAGCTGGATTTAGAAAAGGCAGAGGAACCAAAGATCAAATTGCCAAAATCTGTTGGGTCATAGAAAAAGCAAGAGAATTCCAGAAAAACATATACCGCTTTATTGACTATACCAAAGCCTTTGACTGTGTGGATCACAACAAACTGGAAAATTCTTCATGAGATGGGAATACCAGACCACCTTACCTGCCTCCTGAGAAATCTGTATGAAGGTCAAGAAGCAATAGTTAGAACCAGACATGAAACAACAGACTAGTTCCAAATTGGGAAAGTGTATTGCAAGGCTGTATATTGTCACCCTGCTTATTTAAATTCTATGCAAAATACATCATGTGAAATGCGGGGCTGGGTGAAACACAAGTTGTAATCAAGATTAGTGGAAGAAATATCAATAACCTCAGATATGTAGATGACACCACCCTTATGGCAGAAAGTGAAGAAGAACCAAAGAGCCTCTTGATGAAAGTGAAAGAGGAGAGTGAAAAAGCTGGCTTAAAACTCAACATTCAAAGAATGAAGATTATGGCATCTGGTCCCATCACCTCATGGCAAATAGATGGGAAAACAATGGAAACAGTGACAGACTTTATTTTGGGGGGCTCCAAAATCACTGCAGATGGTGATTGCAGCCATGAAATTAAAAGACGCTTGCTCCTTGGAAAAAAAGTTATGACCAACCCAGACAGCATATTAAAAAGCAGAGATATTACTTTGCCAACAAAGGTCCATCTAGTCAAAGCTATGGTTTCCCCAGTAGTCCTGTATGGATGTGAGAGTTGAATCATAAAGATAGCTGAGCGCTGAAGAATTGATGCTTTTAAACTATGGTGTTAGAGAAGACTCTTGAAAGTCCCTTGGACTTCAAGGAGATCAAACCAGTCAATCCTAAAGGAAATCCTGAATGAATGATTGAATATTCCTGAATATTCAGTTGAAATCCTGAATATTGATTGAAACCCTAAATATTCACTGGAAAGACTGATGCTGAACCTGAAGCTCCAATATTTTGGCCACCTGATGTGAAGAACAACTCATTTGAAAAGACCCTGATGCTAGGGAAGATTGAGGGCGGGAGGAGAAGGGAGCAACAGAGGATGAGATGGTTGGATGGCATCACCAACTCAACGGACATGAGTTTGAGCAAGCTCTAGGAGTTGGTGATGGACAGGGAAGCCTTGTGTGCTGTATGTAGTCCACAGGGTCTCAAAGAGTCGGACATGACTGAGTGACTGAACGGAACTTACCGCAAATATAAAATGTTAGGCTGTACTATGAAAAAAAGTAAGCCCTACAGCTTAGTCACAAAAATAGAGTCAAGACCTGTCTATCACTCTTGCAAAGACCTAGGTGGGTCAGGCAACTCAGCAGGCCAGGCTGATTCTTTGCAATGGTATCACCATCAATAAAGTCATGCACAGTTGACCTTGCACTAGAATTAGTCCCCTGGCCTTGCCCCGCTGTGGAACAGCTGGGATGTCTAGTTTTCCTGTGTGAGGCCTGTATTCTCTTAGTGATATCTTCTAACAGATTTTATATTACAGTATAAATTTCTCTACATTAACTTTATATCCTTTTTTCTTAATGACTTTCCTGTCACTTTTCGGTTGACATCCGTGCATTTCTTTTTCTTTTTTTTAATATTTATTTGGCTATGTGAGGTCTTGATTTTGACACACAGGATCTTCATGGAGGCACATGAGCTTCTCTCTTAGTTAACCCAATGAATGTGGGATATTAGTTCCCCGACCAGGGATCAGACCCGTGTCCCTTGCATTGCAAGGTGAATTCCCAACCACTGGACCACCAGGAAAGTCCCTTGCATTTCTATCATCTGTAGATAGGCATAGTTTCATCTCTTTCTTATCAGTCCTCACACTTGAGATTTCTCTTGTCAAATGCACTGACTGCTGCCGCCAGGACAATGGTAAATGGTGGTGGCACTAGTGGGCATTCTTGTCTTGTTCTTGCTGTCTGTGCCTTCCTATTCCACTGGGTAATTTGCCAACATCCCTCACCTGTGCAAGCTTGTCTCTGATCTAAATTAGGGGTCCTACGACCTCCTGGGGGTCCATTGCCTAAGATTCCATACTCCCAACGCAGGGGGCTCAGGTTCAATCTCTGTTCAGGAACTAGATCCCACATGTCACAACTAAAAAATAAATAAAATAAATCTGAGATTTGAAATAAATAAGTAAGGGGTGCCTGGTAGCCATTCCCCCAACCCACACGCGTGACATGTATCACTATCCAGTAGCTACTGAACCCTGGTATGGCCTAGATCTTTTCAACGCTTACTAGTTTTTTTTTTTAATGTGGACCATTTTTTTTTTTTTTTAAGTCTTTATTGAGTTTGTTACCATATGCTTTGGTTTTTTGATGAGAGGCTTTTGTGGGATCATATTATAGTTCCTTGACCAAGGATCAAATCCACAGCCCCTGCACTGGAAGGTGAGGTCCCAACCCTCATTAGATATTAATCACACTTGACGCCTGGGCTGACATCTATGTGCCATCCCACACTTAAACGCAAGCTGTGGCTTCAAAATTGCACTTAAAGGGTCATCTTTATAACCCAGAAGACACACTGAAGTACAGTTTTGATAATGACACAAATACTGAACTTATTTAAAAAATACCAATTCTTGGTGCTGTTTGGGTGATGTTTCCTGTAATAAGCATAATCTACTTCCAGAAGTTAGGATGGACCTCTATGACTGAAAATACTTAAGACTTAGTTACATGAGACCCAGGCCAGATTCTCTCACCAGCACCTACCCTGCCAGCCCCCCAATCCACATCCCAGGATGGATAGGTCCTCTGTCCAATCACAACTCAGGTTCCATCTCCCTCATTCAGCCCATGGGTGATGCCTCTTTTTCTGAATTGTTGTCTGAGCCCATCATTTCCCCCTTTGTATTGATAATTAACTCTAAATATAAGTGGTCAACATCCTCCCAACTAATTTGTAAGTCATTCATTTATTCAACAAGTATTTTCAAACACCTGTTTGTTTGAGACCTGTGTGTAGGCTCTCAGACACAATTATATCAAAGCACCAAGCATTGTATTTTCTTGGCAGTTGAGTGGAAGTCAAATAGAAAACAACATGAATTGAGCAAAAATAATTAAATGCAACAGAGGAAAGAAGCATGATATTCAGAAACTCTAAAACAGATCTTCCCTGGTAATATTTATATACTTTGCTATTCTGTAGCATCTTTCACATGATAGTATTAATAGCTGTTTATAAATTGATTAATGAGTGAATCAGAGTTTGTATCATCCACAAAGCATGGAAAACCTAATTCTGGTTGATAAATAGAGAAAAAAAGATGATAGATTTGAAGATAAACACTTTGAGAATTTCTTATACTTGAAAGTTTAGTATATGTGGGTGTGTGATTTGCTTTTTGCCTTCAGGAATTTACTGAAATACGTCCTGTGATTCTAACTGGAATTATAGGACAGAGATTGGCCTTTTGAAGATAATCTGATTTTTTGCCACAAATTTAAAAAATCAGGTTAAAGTTCAATAGTCAGATAAGAAAAGATAAGTCAGATAAAGTTCAATAGTCACACGAAGAAGAAAATAGAAGTCTTGGCAGAACACTCAGCATTTGAGGAAGCTGTGTATTTTCATGACTGCACAAGTCATTTCTGAAATTCTTACAACTAATAGGTCCAAAGTTAGTTATGACAAATGTATTTTGCTCAAGTTAAACTGATAGTGACAGCAGACAGTTTCAACAACTCATTTTCAAGAAGCATTTTTTAGCTGACAATGGAAATATACATCTGACCCACTTTAAACAATTTACAAAGGAATCCTCCCTTACCAGAATACTAGGTTTTGCATTTACACAGAATCCTATTTTATGCAGAATACGAGGAGGAGCGAGTGGAACTAAAATGAAGACGTTAGTGTAAGAATGTTCAAAATGAGTCTGACTGCTGCCATCCATCCCTAATGGGCCATAAGAAACCTGGAGCTTTAGGGCATTCGAGAGCTGTTTCATTAAAATAATCTACTAAAATGACCACATATGTATTTTTATTCAGAAAATAGGATCTTTTTCCTGGAGTTGAGTATTCCTCCCCCTTGTTTATTTTGATGCCTTCTAAGAACCTGAGAATTGACTCAGAGTGGGTTTCTGAGTCACTCAGTCATGTCTGACTCTTTGCAGCCCCATGGACTAAAGCCTACCAGGCTTCTCTGCCCATGGAATTTCCCAGGCAAGAATACTGGAGTGGGTTGCCATTTCCTTCTTTCAGGAATCTTTTCCATCCAAGGATTGAACCCTTGTCTCCTACCTTGGCAGGCGGATTCTTTACTGCTGAGCCACCAGAAGATTCTGAGTGTTGGACGAATTTCAAATCTCCTCTAACCCCACAGTCATCTCACAGTCACGTTTTTCCCAGGTTCCTGATTAGCACAGTTATGGAGATGGCGAACCATAGAGTCATACAGATTGCTTTGTTCTTACTGCAGTGCCAGCCCTGTCATGAGAGCTGCTTCTGTGTTGTCTTTTCTGCAGTCTCTGGATTTCTTCCTTCCTCCCCTTCCCACCCGCCCCCGACCTCCTCCAGTCTTTCCTTTCCCCGCTTCTTCCTTCTTCTTTTTTTTTTAAACATATTACTTCATTTTTTTTGGTCACATTTATTTTTGTATATCAGGGCTTTCTATTTTCACACCTTTGCAGCTGGGTACCAGCAACTGCATGGTTAAAGTCCCAGCAGGAAATGCTCAAAATTAGGATACTTCAAGGGGAGTTGAATAAAAAGCCTGTTTACAGAGATATGGGCAGGGTTTGAGAAAACCATGTGGCAGAGTGCAGAGTTCAGTGGTTGCAAGCAGCAGGCAGCACTTTGTACCCTGAGATCTGAAGGAGCAAGGGAGGGAGGTTACCAGGGTAGGAGGCAGAGACCCTGGGAGAGGGCTGAGTTTTGCCATCTGAGACCTTTAGCCTGAGGAAAGGAGGAAGCTGGAGGTGTGAATCATCCACCTCTTACTCTCAACACCAGGTGCTTCTGCTGGTGAAGCCCAGCAGGAAGCCAGGGAGCAATGCCTCCCAGGGAAGGAAGGAATCCATTCAGCTGGCCTCCAGAGTGGAGAAGGTGGAGGGGAAGGGGAAATAGCTAGCATGGAGGATGTTTATCAGACAGTTGTTGCAGGGAGAAGTCAATTCTGACTCTGCTGGAACTGTTCCTTTGACTTGCTTTCCGTTGGTTTTGTTATTATAATTACATATAATGGCCTGCTTCAGAGAACTCTACCTGACTGTTGAACTAAAGTGCCATTGTTCAGAATCCTGTCCACCTGTATATGGCAGGAAAGAAGAAATTAACACATCCCCCTGCCTGAGGCTTGCCATTCTAGGAGAGACTTGCAAGATTAAATGGCCTTTTTACTTTGTTTCCTCACCAACCGCCCCCCTCCACCCTGCACCGCGTCTCTGATCAATAAAAGAATCAGGCAACCAGACCCCAGAAAATGGCTGTTTTGAGATGTTAGTCTTCCATCTTCTTGATGTGCAGGCTCCCTGAATACAGTCGTATTCTTTGCCTCAATGCCTCATCTCTCGTTCAGTGACTTAGTAACACAGTCAGGC
Organism: Bos grunniens; assembly: GCF_055505025.1. NCBI lineage: Eukaryota > Metazoa > Chordata > Mammalia > Artiodactyla > Bovidae > Bos > Bos grunniens. Next base: position 58,861,558 of record NC_141178.1, on the reverse strand, counting down.
ACATACCCACAGCAAAACCTGGCAATTTGAAGAGATGCAAGTTGTGGCCATCAGATTGGGCAAAGCTTGGTGTTTCAACAGAATGGCTTCTGAACTCTGAGACACTGTGCTCTGCCTTGGTTCCAGCTTCTGAATCTGCCTTTGCCCTACCATCCCCATATCTGTTGAGCAAGCATAGTTTTAATTTTGCACCCTTGTGCAATTGCTTTGAATTCCCCTCCAAGTAGGCACAACTTAGAAGAGTACCTAATAAGCATTTGTTAGAGAAATGAGTGGGCATAATCAGCTTAGTCTTGTCTTGACTAATTCTCTGCTCAGCCTGTAACTATGATCAGCACTCTTGGTTCTTGTAACTCAGTTTCTTCCTTCGTTGCTGATGGTCCTTGCTGCTTTCTTTGGGTTCTATGTTTTTATTCTGTCCCTATCTTGATTGGGTGGCAAGCGATCACTCTGGGCAGGATGCACTTGACAAGACCAAAGTCCTAGAAACATTGGCTTTTCTCCCTCCCCCCTTTTTTTCTATTCTTGTAAGATTTTTTGCCTACTTCCCCAGATTCCCACTTTTGGAAGCCCATTTTCAGTGTAGCAATTATGTTAGTATCTTTGTATGGAAGATGCTGCTGCGGCTGATATTGAACTTTTTCCTATACATCTTGAGGCCTTTTTTTCATACATACTTTCTTGTTCCAGACAGAATCTCCTTTCTGAACTTTTAAAGTGGGACAAATATCGAAATATGTCTTAAGAAAGAAGGAGGCAGATATGGATTTTAACATGGAATCCTCACATTTTCTGATACAGGATTTAGTTTGTTCATGGTAATGAACTTGAGGAAAAGTCTAGAGTTGACTTGGTGGTGGGGAGGTCATGGGCTGAGCCACACTTCTACTCTTCTTTCAGCTCTTCCTGGTAGCCCACCAGGCTCCTCTGTCCACAGGATACTCCAGGCAAGGATACTGCAGTGGGTTGCCATTTCTTCCTCCATACAGTAAGTATGCTGGCACTCTTATCTTTCTTCTGAATATGTCTTTTTTCCTCTGCCTGCCTTTCATTTGACCTCCATGTATTTTGGTGTTTTTCTTCATTTTTATTGTGATTGGCATTTGTTGCATTCAGTGACACTATGGGTTTATAGTTTTCACCAGAGCAGGACCATTTTTGGCCAATGTATCTTCAAATATTTTATTATGACTGCCCCCCATCCCTGCCACCCATCTTCCTTTGGAAACTCCAAACAAACATACATCTGTCTCCTTGAAGTGGTCCCACGGTTCACTGGGGTTTTTTCGGGATTTTATCTCTGTTAGGCACTGAACCTATATTATCTTGCTTTCTCTCATAACAGGCATTCAAGTTAGGCAATATTATCACCCCTTTTATAGCACTTAATGGTAGGTAACTTGTCAAGATGACGCAGATTTAGTCATTGGAATATGATCACTCTAACCTAGGTGGTCCACTTCCAAGGCTTGTGATTTCTTTTATTCATAGCAAAATAGAACACAGACCACATCTAGTATAGATGTGGAAATCAGCTGCTCCCTACTTCTCTTCTTTGCCTTGGATATGTTTCTCTTCCAACATACCTTGGAAGGGAAGTGTGACCATAATGCATAAGCATGCTTTCCAAGCCTCTGTCCTATTCTTCCTGAAACATTCATGGTGTCTTGGCTTCTCTGGTGGCTCAGATGGTAAAGAATCCACCTACAATGCAGGAGAACAGGGTTTGAATCCTGGGTTGGTTCCATGGGTGGGAAAGATATTTCAGGGAAGGGAATGGCAACTCACTCCAGTATTCTTGCCTGGAGAAATCCATGGACAGAGGAGCCTGGTAGGCTACAGTCCATGGGGTCACAGAGTTGGCCACGACTGAGCAACTAACACTTTCATTTTCAATACTAACAGCATCATATACGGACTCCAAACCTTCCCTGGTACCACTCTCAGTCCTCATCCCAGATCAGACATGACTGAGCAGCAGCAACAGCATCTTTCTTGTAATAACATGTGTCCTGAGCACTGTGAAGTGATATCTTTAAAACTCCTTAAATATGTTCAGTTTATTGTTATCAATTATATGCCAAAAAAGCTTTCACTATTTTTATTAATATTTCTGTTAGTCAAAATGTCTCAGCTTCATACTCTTAATATTAATTTAATTAAATATAGGCTGTTGGTTTGAATTTCTTCAATCCTTCCCCAACACTGCTGGTAGTTTTTAAAAGTTATTTTCTGATGTCTCCTAGCATACATTATGTCCTATATAGAACCTTCAATCTGCCTGTTATTCCTTTGTAGATAATTTTCCTTTTCCTGTGGTAGTTTTTTAAGATTTCTTTTTACTGATGGTGTTGTACGTTTCACCATGGTGTAGTTAGATATGGATTTACTTTTATGTAACCTTGTTGGCACCACCTTCATGCTTTCTATTTTTGGATTAAAATCTTTCTTCAATCCCATGAAATCTGCAGCCACTGTATTTTTAAATAACATCTTTATTGAGATATAATTGACAAGCCCTAAAATTCATTTTTTACGTGTATAGTTCAGTCATTTTCTGTATGTCACTAAGTTGTGCAACCACCTTACTATTCAATTCTGGGACACTTTCATCAACTGGAAAATGAACCTCAGACCTTAGCAAACTCATCTATTCTGGATATTTAATACAAATGGAATTATACAATATGGGACTGCCGGGAGCCAGCACAGGAGATCCCACCCATGACAAGGTCATGCGGAAGAGACCTGACAGGCAAGGCGGATCAGGACTCGAGGGACTCCCTGGACCTGCTCGAGCATCGACCCCGAAACCAAAGTCTGTCTGTCTACTGTTTACCATATTTTGCCTTTCACCAACTCTTCTGACATTAACAGGGGGCTATCCCCGACCACCTTCCTCTGAAGAAAATCAACTTAGGGCTCTAATTAATAAGTCTCCTGGGCTTGAAAGGAGTATTTCAGTTCTAACCCCTCTGTTAGCATTTTAGCTTGCTTGGCAGGTTTATCCATCCTCTTGGAACTAACACACATGATTGTTCACAACACCCCAAGTATAACCTCTGAGCAATAAAAAAGCTTTATTAGAATAATATTGCATTGTTGAGCCAATGTTTGCTACCAAGTTTCCTTATCCCTTACCCAGTGTGCACCTGGGGGTGCATTAGCTAGTATAGTTGGTGTGCAAGAAAAACAAGCAGTAGCCTTGACATTAGCAACATAAAACCCTTGAGTTAATAAGTTCTTTCTTTGTTGTAACCCACTGCACCTTTGCTCCATAAGAATGTAACTTTATTTAACACTTTCTGAGGGAGACACAGATTGAAAAAATAAAGAAGAAACACTTTAAGGGAAAACAAGTTTTCTGGCTGACCAACCTTTATCAGAAAAAGGTCATAAAATGTCAATAGGCCTCAGGGCCAGAAGAAGATAATGTGCATAACACAAAGACCCTTGTAAATGGAAAGGTATGCAAAAAAACATCCTGGTCCCGATGAAGGTCAAACTGATGTAATGTTGAGCTGACTCTGCATGACTCTGTATCTTTCACTTCTGGAAATGTGTAATTCAGGGTATAAAAGCTCCTTTTGAAAATAAAGCTGCAGACCCGGCTTCATCAGAGCTTGGTCTCCCCATGTCATTCTTTCTTTCTTTCCTATTCTTTCTTTCTCTCTCTCTTCTTCTTTCAGGATGACTCCTTGGGAAACAGGGGCTCTCTGAGTTCACTTTTTTGCCTGGGCTTCTAAGACCCGATCTGGAAGGCGCCCTGCATCTTCACAGGGGAGAGGGCGTCCTGCGTCCTCACCCCACCGAGAAGGCACCTGCGGCCTCCGTGAACAGAGCAAGTTCTGTGTCAGGAGCTTTATTGGCTTTCTGTGTAAACCAAGGAAGATCAAGCCTCTTTCTCTCCCCTTTTACTTTCCTTATCGCCGACGCCGTCATCCTGAGGGATTCCCTGGATCCTGCAGGGGCTGGACCCCGGTATGGGACCTTTTGTGTTCTGCTTCTGTCACGTCACCTAATGTTTTCAAGCTTCATCATGTTGTAGCATGCATCTGCGTGTCATTCATTTTTAAGGCTGAATAATATTCCATTGTATAGAGACCACATTTTATTTAATCTATTCATCAGCTGATGGTATTTGGGTTGTTTTCATTTTTTTTGATATTATGGATAATGGTATAAACATTTGTGTTCCTGTTTTTTGTGCAGTCATATGTTTTCAGTTCTCTTGTGCATGTACCTATGAAATGAAATGTTGGATCATCAATATGCCAGCAAATTTGGAATACTCAGCAGTGGCCACAGGACTGGAAAAGGTTAATTTTCATTTTAATCCCAAAGAAAGGCAATGCCAAAGAATGCTCAAACTACCGCACAATTGCACTCATCTCACATGTTAGTAAAGTAATGCTTAAAATTCTCCAGGTCAGGCTTCAGCAGTACATGAACCATGAACTTCCAGATGTTTGAGCTGGTTTTAGAAAAGGCAGAGGAACCAGAGATCAAATTGCCAACATCCTCTGGATCATCAAAAAAGCAAAAGAGTTCCAGGAAAAACATCTGTTTCTGCTTTATTGACTATGCCAAAGCCTTTGACTGTGTGGATCACAATAAACTGTGGAAAATTCTTCAAGAGATGGGAATACCAGACCACTTGACCTGCCTCTTGAGAAAAACCTGTATGCAGGTCAGGAAGCAACAGTTAGAACTGGACATGGAACAACAGACTGGTTCCAAATAGGAAAAGGAGTACGTCCAGGCTGTATATTATCACCTTGCTTATTTAATTTATATGCAGAGTACATCATGAGAAATGCTGGGCTGGATGAAGCACAAGCTGGAATCAAGATTGCTGGGAGAAATATCAATAACCTCAGATATGCAGATGACACCACCCTTATGGCAGAAAGTGAAGAATAACTAAAGAGCCTCTTGATGAAAGTGAAAGAGGAGAGTGAAAAAGTAGGCTTAAAGCTCAGCATTCAGAAAACTAAGGTCATGGCATCCGGTCCTGAAGGAGGAAACAGACAGAACAGGCTCTGTCTTGAAAGCAGGACTCCATCTTGGGCTGGACTATGGACTTTAATCTATATGCCCAGTATCTATGGAAATGACATACCAACTGGAAAACCAGACCCCGGATGGAAGAGCCCCAAGGCTCATACCTAGACTCCCAAAAGAATACCCTAATTATCTGTGTAACCGAATAGAATCATAAATTCTATTATGCTTATTGGGGTATGACCACAGGCCTATTGATAATTGTCCTAGGCCTAAGACATATGAATCATGAGTTATCTTTGACTGTATCTTTCTTTTCCTTTGTTCAGACTAGTTTCAGGGAATTTGGAGAGGTGGGTTTGGGCACGTACACTTAGGGTATATAAGGTTTTCACAAAAACTGGTCGGGGTCCTTGGCTAAGAGGAGACTCTGCCTTGGGCCCACCAGTGTAAAAAACTGCACTCCACCATCTGCATTGTCCTTCTGAGTGAGTTTGTTTTCCAGAACGTGTGGCTACAACAATCCCATTACTTCATGGCAAATAGATGGGGAAACAGTGGAAACAGTGGCTGACTTTATTTTTGGGGCTTCAAAATCACTGCAGATGGTGACTGCAGCCATGAAATTAAAAGACACTTACTCCTTGGAAGGAAAGTTATGACCTTGGAAGGAAAGTTATGCTAGACATCATATTGAAAAGCAGAGACATTACTTTGTCAACAAAGGTCCGTCTAGTCAAGGCTATGGTTTTTCCAGTGGTCATGTATGGATGTGAGAGTTGGACTATAAAGAAAGCTGAGCACAGAAGAATTGATGCTTTTGGCCTGTGATGTTGGAGAAGACTCTTGAGAGTCCTTTGGACTGCAAGGAGATCCAACCAGTCCATCCTAAAGGATATCAGTCCTGGGTGTTCATTGGTAGGACTGATGTTGAAGCTGAAACTCCAATACTTTGGCCTCCTGATGTGAAAAAGTCCCTGATGCTGGGAAAGATTGAGGGCAGGAGGAGAAGGGGATGACATAGGATGAGATGGTTGGATGGCATCACTGACTCAGTGGACATGGGTTTGGGTGGACTCTGGGAGTTGGTGATGGACAGCGAGGCCTGGCATGCTGCAGTTCATGGGGTCACAAAGAGTCAGACATGACTGAGTGACTGAACTGAACTGAATTGATGGTAAAAAGTTTTACTTTTTGAGGAATTTCCCAACTGCTTTCCATCAATGTGTGAGGGTTCCAACTTTTCGTTATCCTTAAGAACACTTGTTATTGACCATCTTTTTTTAAAAAAAAATTATTATAGCCATTCCAGTGAGAATAAAAGACTACTATTTCTTCTCTGTCATTTTTTGCAGTATCATCTTTATTTTTAAATTGATTTTTATTGGAGTATAGTTACTTTACAATGTTGTGTTGGTTTCTACTGCATAGTAAAGTGAATCAGCTATATGCATTTATTTGATTCTTGTCAGTTAATTTCATTTTCAATTTTTAATAAAAAATTTCTGTGTTTTGTTGTGAATGAATTCCTTATTGTTAACTTTCTGTTACATAAAGCAATTTTTAATTGTATCTGGTCTAGTATCTATCCTGTTTAATTAGTTTTTTCCTAATAACAATATGCCTCATTTATTGCTAACATATTTTAATTTCAAAATTTCTTCCTCTTTTTTTATGGAAGACCTTCCTGTCTTTATCTCTTTGAAAATCTTGAAATGCTTGTAAAATTCCTTTTTAGGTGGTCTTAATATTTGCTTAATATTTGCTTGAGAGTGAAGTGATAGTAGTTGCATTTGTTGGCTTTCTTTTTCTTTTTTAAAAATATTTATTTTTAATTGGAGGATAATTGCTTACAATATTGTGTTGGTTTCTGCTATATACCAACATGAATCAGCTCTTGGTATTGCATGTTGGCTTTCTTCATGTTATTTTCTTTATATATTGTAGAATTTTGTAGTGCTACTCATGTCAAACCAAAGTATTTGTTTCACTCACTTTCCTTATTCTTACTTGTTTACCAGTTTTGGTTCAGAAAGAGAATTTACATTGGAGGTTTGAACCACTTCTCTACCATAAAGTCAATCTTATTTCAATAAATAGGTGGCTTTGCCCAGATACTGGTTCTTCCACTGCATCTACTTGCCCTTCCCACCTCAACTATCCAGCAGTCCTGGTCAGCAGTCTTGGCTTTTTTTTTCTTTTGGCCATCTTCAATAGATGGGCGAGACCTGCCCCTACTGAGGTCCTTGCAATGGACCCGGATCTCACACTCACCTCCTAGCCCCAGTTATCATGAGATAAAGAGGAGGCTGCCTCCACCAGACTCCAGACTCAGAGCCTGGGAGCTCAGTTTGCAGCTCCCACTTCATGCAGTGTCTCTAATATGGTTCTAAGTTACATACAGGCTCATAATTTTCTGAGCATAATTATGTATTTAAATTAAAATGATTTACATATCTTTGCAATGAGTTTGGGCTTCCTGGGTGGCGCTACTGGTAAAAAACTCACCTGCCAACACAGGAGACTTAAGAGACATGGGTTTGATCCCTAGGTCGGGAAGATCTCCTACAGGAGAGCACAGCAACCCACTCCAGTATTCTTGCCTGGATAACTGTCTACTTGTTGAGACAAAAATCAACCACACAAATTAACAAATAGTTATAAAATGAAACAACATAGGGGTTGAACCCATGTCTCCTGCACTGTAGGTGGATTCAAGACAGAGCAGGCAGAGGTTTCAAACCTTGCCCTGGAGCAGTAGAGTGCTATATTAGACAGTTACTACTACATGCACACATGTATACATGTTTTTTTGTATAGTATAGGACAGACAGTGCATGAATATAAGAGTTAACTGCAGCATTTGTTCCAATGTGAAAAATTAAATTTCTAGTAGAACTGTTAAAAGAGAGCAAAATGTACATGTTATATAATATTATATAGTGAAGAAAGATTTACATGTTGATGTAGAAATACTGCCAAATATAGTAAGTGAAGAAAAGGTGGTGGAATACATAAAGAATTATTTTGTTAATACTAACAGTTAAAAAAAACACAACTGTGTATGTCCATGCATGTGTGTGTATATACTCATTAATGAAAAAAATGTTAACTTAGGGTAAACATAAGACTTTTAATAATAGTTAAAAGTTATGCAAGTTATAGGAGGTGAAAGAAAAATTTCACTTTTAATATTGTACAGTTCTGCATTTGCTTGAATTTTCTTACAAAGGACTAGTCACACTTAGAACTACCTGAAATTTCCCCTCTTCTTTTTTTGTGGTTGATTGTCTCACTCTACACATTAGAATATAAGTTTTGAGAAAGCAGAGAAGTAGATGACTTCTTACTTTCTATAGCTCCTGGGCCTAGAATACTGTATACGCTGTAGAATATGCTCCATAAATGCTTGATGAATGAATAACTTGAGAAATGAAAAGGAAAAAAAAAAATGTCTTGCTGGGTAAATTCTCTATTTCCCACCCAAATTCACCTAAGCTCCTGCCATCCGGCAATTCTTTAGCCAGAGTTGAATCTCTATCATCTTGATGCTGATTTTTTTCTTTTTCCTTTTTTTTTTGGCTGTGTCCACACAGACATGTGGGATCCTATATCCTCAACCAAGTATCGAACCTGTGTCCCCTGCATGCAGTCTTAACTAGGGGACCACCGGGTAAGTCCTTTAATGCTGATTTCAAAGTGTGTATCTCTTCATGGCCTCTTCCCTAGTCTTAGCACTTTTTCTGTCCATAGAAGATCTAGCCTTTTACAAGAATGAGAAATTGAAAGGGGATTTGCAGAAGGTTGGCTCTTTTGGTTCCTGTCCTCAACCCCCCGTTCCGATTTCTTTTGTAGATCAGTCCCTCGACATGGGGAGACAGAGACCCTTGAATTGTCTGGGGTTCTCCAGGGAAGACAGCAGTGGAGTCTCCTGTCACCCAGCCTGGGTGCGAGGCAAGCACCAGTGATGATGGGAGAGGATGTCTCTGTAATCGGTCACCTCCACTGTATAATCATAAGAGATTTGATTTAGACCATACCTGAATTGCCTAGTGGTTTTCTCTACTTTCTTCCATTTAAGTCTGAATCTTGCAATAAGGAGGTTCATAAGCTGCTCCACAGTCAGCCCCCGGTCTAGTTTTTGCTGACTATATAGAGTTTCTCCATGTTCAGCTGCAGAGAATAAAACCAATCTTATTTTGGTACTGACAGACTATTGGGTGATGTCCGTGTATAGAGCCCTCTCTTGTGTTGTTGGAAGAGGGTGTGCCTGTCCCTTCAGTGAAGGGGCTCCTTGAAACAGCTCTCCCATCAAAACCGCTGAGTCCCCTACAAAGTGGTCTGTGCTCCTCATCTGGCTGAGGACCTTCTACTAATGGCAGGGAGCCTGTGGGGAAACAGCAGAGACCGACAGGCACCCGGTGGGGAGGGCACTGCTGTAGCAGACACTCCACCTTGTGTTCCAAACGGGGAAGAACACATCGGGTACAGCTTGAGACACCAGGTGAACTGCCAGTGATGCCCTGGAGTCTGTCTACAGGCAGGGTTATGGGCATACAGTGGAGATTGAAACAGGGAGATAAAAACTGTCCCCTGAGGAGTCCTTTATGTTAAAAAAAATCTATTTATTTATTTGGCTGTTCCTGGTCTTAATTGTGACATGTGGGATCCAGTTCCCAGACCAGAGATCGAACTCAGGCCCCCTGCATTGGAAGCCACTGGACCACCAGGGAAGTCTCCTGAAGGCATTTTATAGTTTTAAAAAAATTCCTGCATTTATTTCGTGGTGTAAGGCCATTCACCACAGAGCAGAAAATAGTTAGGATGCTTCACTTGAAAAATAAATACATTTGAAAAGCAAAAGTGTAACTTAGAATACCCGAGTGGTCAATGGGCACATAAAATGATGTTCGATCTCATTAGTAATTAGGAAAATGTAAATTAAAACAAAATTTACAAAAAGATAATATGAAGAATTGGTGGGACATACACTGCAGTTGGAGAAGGAAATGGCAACCCACTCCAGTACTCTTGCCTGGAAAATCCCATGGACAGAGAAGCCTGTAGACTACAATCCATGGGATCACAAAGAGTTGGACACGACTGAGTGACTTCACTTTCACTTACACTGCTGTTGCTGCTAAGTCGCTTCAGTCGTGTCTGACTCCGTGCGACCCCATAGACGGCAGCCCACCAGGCTCCCCTGCCCCTGGGACTCTGCAGGCAAGAACACTGGAGTGGGTTGCCATTTCCTTCTCCAATGCATGAAAGCGAAAAGTGAAAGTGAAGTCGCTCAGTCTTTTCTTGACTCTTAGCGACCCCATGGACTGCAGCCCACCAGGCTCCTCCATCCATGGGATTTTCCAGGCAAGAGTACTGGAGTTAGGATTCCAAATTATACAAACTGTTTAAAAACTGGTGTGACAAGCTACCTTTGAACATATGCACATCCTAATATCTGGCAAATCTACTCTTGATTATATTCCCAAGAGAACTATCTCACTGTGATGAGCAACACGGTCACAGCAGTATTTGCAATAACCCCAAACTGGAACCAAAATGAGCCCCCATTAATAATACAATGGATCTGGTGGTATTTTCAGGCAATGGAATACCATATGGCAATAAAAATAATGTACCAACGATGGCTCTATGCAACAGGATGACTGAATTCCATAAATATAACTCTAGCCACATAAATGGAAAGTTTAAAAATATGCAGATTAATCTGTGGTTATACAGGTCAGGAGAGTGTCTACCCTTGGGGAGCAGAGGTGTGCATGCTTGTTCAGTCATGTCTGATTCTTCCACCCCATAGACTGTAGCCCGCCAGGCTCCTCAGTCCATGGGATTCTCCAGGCAAGAATGCGGGAATGAGTTGTCGTGCCCTCCTCCAGGGGATCTTCCCCATCCAGGGACTGAACCTACATCTTAGTCTCCTGCATTGGCAGGCAGTTTCTTTACCACTAGTGCCACCTGGGAAGCCCACATGGCATGGTATGTCTAAGCTATTGCATCGCTCCCTTTGCTGATGTGATGTTTGCAGTCTAAGTCCCTGAGAGGCCCAGGTGAGGGATACCTGGTTCCTGAGAGGATGAGGTGAGGCATACCTTGTCCCTGAGAGGACTAAGTGAGGCAGAGAGAGGTAGAGAAAAGCCCAAGACCCACTAGTAAGAGCTGAGGGGGTTTAGAAGGCAGTAGCCGATCCTGTCTGGGCTGCCTCTGTGCTGGCGAGGCTGAAGCATCTTATGTTAACCTGTTCCCACCACCTAATGAGGCTCGGACGAGGAGAGTGTGGCAGGAGAGCTTCCCATCACACCACTAGCTGGGATTTCTACGCAGGCAGCCTGGTCGCAGAAGTCACAGTTTATCACCTCCTAGGAGGAACCCAGTGGTGTGCATGCTTAGTCACTCAGTTGTGTCCGACTCTCTGTGACCCCACGGACTGTATGTAGCCCACCAGGCTCCTCTGTCCATGGAATTCTCCAGGCAAGAATACTGGAGTGGGTTTCCATTCCCTTCTCCAGGGGATCTTCCTGACCCAGGGATCGAACCTGCCTCTCTTGTGTCTCCTGCGTTGGCAGGTGGATTCTTTACCATCTGGGCCACTTGGGAAACCCAGGAGGAACCCAGATCAGGACTCAGGCTTGGAGGTGGAACTGGGGAAGGGAAGGGAGGTGAAGGGGGAAAACAGGGCCAGGACAGGGATGGGGTGGAGCAGCAGCACTCTCTGCAGTACGTGGGGGTCATTCTCAGAGGCACAGAGTTTTCCCGGAGACTCTCAGTGAGCTGCGAGTTTGAGCTCATCTTACCCTGGACTCTAGCCCATCAACCCTAAGTCCTTGTCTGGGCTTGTCCTCACCCTAGGTTGAGGTTACGGGACCTAGAGCACCCGTGCTGAGCTCAAGCTGAGCACCATGGCCAAGACACAGTGATTTGTTTTAAAAGAGCATCCCAGGGGTCTCAGGCAAGCACCCCAGCACATTTAAATAGGAGTCTTGAAAATTCAAACTTTTAAGAGATAAAGCTGCAAAATTCTGATGATAGAAGCTCAGCCTGAAGGTAGGACAGAACAGGGGTATCTGGGGACATAGGAGCCCCTGGGGCACATGGGTCCCATTTTGTGTACAGTCGCCCTTGTTCACTGGTTAAGGTCAGCCTGGGTGGGTTTCTTGCTTTCTGTGATGTTCTGAGAGGAGCTGGTGGCCCCATGTTCACCTAAAGGGAAGGAGTCATCTCATCCCATGATCTTTCCCTTCTCTTCTCTCGCCTCAGTTCCTTCCCCGCTAAATGTTTGTGGCGTGCCCTCTGGGTCCTTAATTCACCAGCAGGTGTGAGGGGTGAGCAAATACGAGAGCTGGCTACACTATTACTGGGCCCTTGGCAGAGACACCAAATGGTGAAGCAGAGGCCAGGCATTGGTTTGTTAACCACTCTGAGTGTTTGAGCTCTGACTACACAGCTACCCCAAGCAGAAATAAAAGGGCTCCTCATAAAGAATGGTGGCTGGTTTGAAAAAAGTCTATCCATTTGATTACATTTTCTCAAACATCTTGGGTGAGATACCTATGTACACATATTGCTTTACTGTAACATAATAATTAGGTTATTATCAGGAAGGGAAGAGGCATGCTACTCTTATCCTTGGGTGTAGGCCGGATTTCTGTTTCTCAGATTTGGCAATCCTTACTTCCTGGGGAGAGAATTAAATGACTTCTTTATTCCTCAAAGGACTAGCCCCATGTCTCTCAAATCTGACCTACAGGTGGGTTTTATTTGGGCCACACGGGTTTAAATGGAATCAATGGCTGAAATGAAAAACTTGAGATGTTGTCGTGAAGATGGAGGTTTCAGATTTCTTTGGAAAAGTCTGGCAATACTGGCTGGCAGTTCCCAGGGAAGAAATTGACTCAGGCTGAATAGAGACCCAGGATCTCTGATGTGCTTCAGCCCCGTCATGTCTGACTGGTCCAGGCATGGATTTCCAGGGGCCTGCTGCTGTTTATCAGCTCCTTCCCAGTCTGCTTCACACACTTACATTATCTGCATCTCTAGCTCAGAAGGAGGTGGGTGCTGGCCTGGAAGAAGTTAGTTTGTCAAGGATGAGGGAGATAGATAGTGGGCAGGGGTGGGGGCGCTCGGTGAGTGGCAGGGACCTGTGACCCTTTGCACTGGCTGGGAGGATAGTGCATGGCTGTGGGAATGTCCCAGGAAGCCGGTGGGGCTGGATGCAGAGCGCGACGGCCCCACTGGATTGGAGCCTGCGGTCTTGCACAGCACTGCACTGCAGAGCAGAGGCTGCTCCTCTGTGGCTAAGCTCTGATCTTGAGGGGAAGAACTTAAAGGAATGGATGAGTGAGGGTCCTGGGAAAATGACTCAGCAGACAGGAATTTAGCTGCAGGTGGCTTCAATTAGAAACACAAAGACGTGTTACATTTTTTGGTACCTGAATGTTGTCCCAAATGGCTTAATTAATGAAATAGTCATAAATCCCTTATGTGATGAGAATTTGCCTTCCAAAACATTCATAGTACCTTGCCCGGGGATCTGGTCACCAAATCCCTCGATTCACTCATCTATCCATTCATCAGATATCGGAAGACCCACAATGGTTGTGACGTAGGAGTGGACAATAGTGAGCAAGATAGCATCTCCAGTTCTTCCGAGTCTTGTGGTGATCTGGATGAGAGATATGGAACTGGAGTGGAGAGAGGACATTGCTTGGGAGCAAGAAATTTGGGGTCTTAATTCCATTTCTGTCCTTCAACTCCTGGGTAACATTGGGCCAATGACTAGATCTTTCTGGGCTCCATTTTTCTTATTTGTAAAATAGGGCTAAATTATCTTTTTTTTTTTTTATTAACTTCTAAAATACTTTGCTGAAGAAAAGAGACACACACATCTGAATGTAAAATGTAGATTTTCTTATACATAAGGGCATAGTTGGTTAGGCTTTGGTGTTCTTTATGGATGTGAATTCCAGAAATGAGAGTCACAATGCATTGTGTTTTCCTTCAGTGTCTTCACTCATCTTTGATTTCATATTGTTGTTGTTGTTTCAGTTGCCAAGTCATGTCTGACTCTGTGACCCCATGGACTGTAGCCCACCAGGCTCCTCTATTTATTGGATTTCCCAGGCAAGAATACTGAGTGGGTTGCCATTTCCTCTTGCAGGGGATCTTCCCGACCCAGGGATTGAACCCACATCTCCTGCACTGGAAGGTGGATTCTTTACTGCTGAACCACCAGGTAAGCCCAACATTTCAAATATAAGGAATCAAATGAAAAATGTTTTTACAGGTTTGGCTGTAGGAAGAGGAGGGGACCAGTAATGCTTCTGTCAAAAATCAAATGGTTTCACTGTCTCTGAGTTTGTGATTTGCTGGGGAAACTGAAGGGCAAATGAGACCTCTGAAGGAGAAGAAACTTAAGAATGTTATGCAGTTGGGGTAATGGGTTTATTATATCTACACACAAGTAGGCATTTATTGGCATTGTGTCAAAAATAAAGGACAAAGTGATAACAAAAACTGAGCATGGAAACAAGACAGCTGCAACAGACCAATATTTAAAAGCTTAAAGATTCTCAGAACACAGAACCTGGGATCACAGCTTTCAGGTTGTATAGTTAATTATCTGGACTCTCAAGTCAACTATATAATGCAAGCGACACGGGACAATACAACACACCAGCGCAGCAGTCTTTCACTGGGGGCAGAGGAAGGCTTGCTGGGGCTTCAGGTCACTGATGGGAAAGGGGATTAAAATCTCATAAATCCTCCATATCTTTTCTCCATTTCAGGAACTTCCTTGGAGTAACTTTCGCCTTCTTCCTCGGAGGGTAGGGGCTCGGCGAAGCGCTTGAGGAAGCCACCGTACCTTTTCTGGTAGTCCATCCACCACTCTGGACGACCCACTCTTCTCATGAAACCCCCGTATCGCTTCTGCAGCTCTTTGGTTTCATCTTCTAGGTGGGGGCTTCTCTTTAAGCCTCTCATGAAGCCCCCGTATCTCTTGCTCACGTCTTCAGCATCACTGCCCTCCTGGTGGAGGCTCCCCTCTCGCTGGTCCCCGGCTCCCAGCAGCTCCTTGAGCAGGTTGGAGGAGTTGCCCAGGCCGTCATCTTCCTCTGCATCCTTCTTCATGAAGCCCCCATATCTCTTGCCAAGGACCTCACCTCCATTTGCCTCTTCTTCCGCTTCCAGGGGGTACAGCTCATCCATTTTCTTCATGAAGCCCCCATACCGCTTCATGAAGCCCCCATACTTCTTAGCAAGCAGGTGGCTCTCCTCCTGTTTGCTGAGGGCACTGGTGGCATCTGGAGGAAGTTCTAGTTTGGTCAGCTGCAGAAGCTCCTTGCAGGTTTCCCAGGTCTTGAGAGAAGGTAGTTTCCCCTCACATTCCAGAGTGCAAGCCTGGGGAAATAATCGATTTAATGACAGAAGAGGCTTTTCTGATTTCACTCAGTGAACACATTTTCAGCCCCCACCGCCCACCCCACTGGGCCACTCTATGCTTGCTTTGATGAAAAAACTCCCACTTAATAATCTCATTTTTCTTACAACTTTTTGTTGTACTGAACAGGCAGATCGAAGGAAAATCAGAAGGGGAGATTGTGGAGAACTAACTGAATCAAATTAGAATTTGTCTTCAAATTTTAACAGATTGTACTATGATGTACTATTGCTATATTGTAAAGATATTTTCCCACCCAATTTTAACCTATATTTTTCTTAGCATTTCAGTTTTTTTATGGTTCTACTTATAGAACTCAGTTACTAACTCTTGATTTAGACATAAAAACTAGGCCTTTTCTTGAGATTTAAAATATATTGGTATATTACTTAATATGAAATATATACATATCATTTTTCACAAAGAAAAGCATTTTATTAGTGCAACAAAATTCTGGTATATAGTTAATCAGCTCTTACTAATTATTTAAGTTTTGTGTCTAAGAAAATTAAACACATGCACAAATAAAAATCTACAGATCTAATAAAAATAATGGTGCTATTTTATTTTTGACCTCTGATTAAGAAAACTAACCATTATTAAAAATTTAAGATGTTCAGATTTCAAGACTATTTCCATCCTAAAGTGAAATTCAAATACTCCATTTGCCAAAAATTTATGTTGAATATTTTGTATACTATTACCAAAAGGTTATTTTAATATTGGCATTCCTTAAAACAAATAATGGCAAATAACTAGAATAACAGTCATTAGTACAAAAGTGATATTAATTTATATCTTACAGCCTCTCTCTCTCATGCTCAGTTATGTTGGACTCTTCGTAACCCCATGAACTGTAACCCGCCAGGCTCCTCTGTCCATGAGATTTCCCAGGCAAGAATACTGGAGTAGGCTGCCATTTCCTCCTCCAGGGCATCTTCTGACCCAGGGATTGAAATTGCATCTCCTGCATTGGCAGGCGATTTACCTGCCACTGGGAAGGTAATATCTACCTGGGAAACTGATATTCCTACAGCCATCTATACATTTTTTGTATTATTTATCATACTTTGTGTTGGAGAGTAAATTCAGTTTGGACATCAGTCATGGCATGGCTGCTCATTATTTTTTAATCCATCATAGAATGAAGTGCAAGCGTCTTTCACATGGTGCAAATTCCACAATTATTTGTTACTTGATTTTACTACATAATTCTAGCTAGGCAAGCTTATTTCTCATGTATCTTTTCTTTTTCTTCCTGTTTTTTTTTTTTAATTTGTCTTTTTCATCCAAGCTAAAATTTCAGAGCTGCTGTAATTCTAACAATATAGTGGCTAACAAGCCATTTGTCACAGACAAAATAACTATCCTATATGCAAATCCCAAGAGAAAACCAATCAGTAAAACACAAATAAGAAAGAAAAATATGGATGCTGGGGATTGTCACCTCTACTAAAGACGCAACATTTTTTCTCAGAGTTTAAATATAAGACCTATTTGTCAAATGGAGAGGATGGCGCAATCCAAATGGAACAAACAAACATTTAACCTGAAACATACTGTCTTGGGTTCTGTAGAATCCTTCCCTTAGTGATTTTCCCTGTTTTGTGCATCTAGGTAAGAGAATTGCTTCAGAAGGTCTGGAAAGGCACTTGACTCTTTGGATTAATACATATTCTCTGCCTAACTTTTTAAGTCATCACAGAATCTCAACAAATTGAGACAGGGCAAATGAACCCTTGGGGGAGCTAGTTAAAATGAAGCTTCTTGGGCCCCCACTTCAGCGATTCTGAGTCCCTGGGGGCAGCAAGAGTGATTTAGGAGCATCGGATTACCATTAGAATGACAGTTCTTTTGAACTTAGATTCATTTCTCCCAACAACACCAAGCCCCTGTATAATTTATCTTTGCATCATAGGCCACCTCTTTGGACTCTCTGTGCCCCTTTCACAGCCAAATTAAACTGTTGTCTTACTAGTTTAATTAATAAAATGTACTATTAACGATAGTACCTTCTAGGCAGAACAGAAGTTGAATTTCAGGGGGACTCACCTGTAGAACAGTCCCCGACCCATCTCTCCTGTCCACTGCATTCTCCCTGCCTCCTCTTTATCCACACCGTCCCGTCCCCGCGCCCCCCGCCCCACCCCTCCCCACAAGTGAGGGTCATGGTCTGAGAGACCTAAGGTTAAAAGGACTAGAGAAATGAAATTCAAAGAAAGATGGCGAGATTATCACTTAAAAAACTGTTATTTGCGGGAAGGATGGGTTGATGCTTGTGTGCGGAAGGGGCCCTAGGTGGGCTTTGTGAGCAGGTGGGTGACTGAGCATCTTCCCTGGGGCAGGTGAGGGGGACAGCCGGTGCTCTCCGAGGTCCTGAAGAGAGAGAGAGAGAGCGCGCACCAGCGGGGCGCCCACCTCCCCGGGGTGAAAACGAACAAGGTTTGCGCGGCGACATCGCCGCCCTTTCGGTCCCTAGCTAGTCGCGGGGACCCGAAACTCAGAGCCAAAGCGGGACCTTGGTCAGTGTTCGGGGAGCAGTCGGGACACCTGGGTCACCTGGGGTCGGCGCCGACTGTGAGCACGGCGGGCCCGGGCTGTGCGCGCAGGGTCCGGGTTAGCTGCTCCCGCACCGCGCGGAACACTCACCAGCGGGTTGAGGTCAGTCGGGCGCGCCAGGCGGTAGCTGCACGTGGCGCAGTCCTGGCTGCATTCTGCCCTCACGGTCGCCAGGAGCCCGGGGCCGAGCGCCAGCAGCCAAGTGCTGAGTCCCAGGAACCGCGCCATGGGCTGCGGGGAGAGCGCACAGAGCTTCGAGTCTGTCCGCGCGCTCAGCGGGGCCCTGGGAAGGACTCCGAGCCGGGCAGCCGCAACTGGGGTGAGGGTGCTTCATCGAACCAGAGCTCACGGGACCCTCTTTCCTGCCCTCCCCCGCCCACCCGGGGGACCGCTCCGATCGCCTCTCGGTTCCCGAGTGGTCCCTGTGGCCCGGAGCCTGGGGCGGCCCCAGGCACTGGCTCTCTGCAGGGCAGGATTCTGGAGGGGACTACGGAGACCAAATTCGAGAGCCCGGGAGCCCGGGGAGTGGCGACATTGACCCGGGTCACATACAAGGAGCGGAAGAAAGTTGGGAGACCCCATGCAATGCAACGCGGAATAAAACGCAGCTGGCTGAGAGCCCCAAACCCACGCAGCAAGGTGGGCTTCGGCCGAGTTCACTCACGTTGCCGCTGTTCGGGGCACGCAGGTCGGTCGTGGAAACCGGGTCCGGGGCGACTCTCGGCGAGGGGAGAGCCAGGAAAGCGGGCGGGCCTCACTCTCGCGGTCCTCGGCGTCGCCGCGGCTGCAGCGCAGAGACGGGTCTCCGGCCTCGCCAGCCTCCCTCGCCGTCCAGGCTGCGGCGGCAGGAGCCACTTTATAATTCGTCCGGGAGCGCAGGAGGCGAGCGCGCCCCAATCGCCGGCGGGCTGCTGTTGACGCAGGCCCTACGCCGGCTGAGCACCGCCCCCGCCGGAAGAGGGGTCCCGGCCTGGGCGGGGGGACCCGCGTGGCTGCGCACCCCTCGGCCGGGTGACACACCGAGGCAGTTAGGAAAGTTGGGGAGAGGGTGCGATGAGATCAAGTCCCCCCGCGTAAAGTCACCGCAATTGCCTTCCCCGGGGAGCGCGCTTAGCATCAGAGCCCAGGTGGGGGTTTAGCGGGTAGATAGATTGATTTAGATTCTGGAATGTGCTGGAGACCCTAGGAGTAAGTGCTGGGATTACCCCGCCCCGCCTCCTCCTGGAGCGCCCCCGCCGTCCGGGTGGGCATCCGGTGCAGCCGTCCGGAATGTCGTCACTTGTCCACCCATCTGTCCCCAACGCACTAGACTTCTTGCTGACAGTAAGGCGCGTAGTAGGTGCTCAGTTAATGGTTAAGGGAATGACTGAAACTTTCTGGGAATCTTAACATCTCCGGAGGGCGCTTTTCCTTTTTGCATTAGTGAGACCCCCTTGCCAAGCGCGCACGCGGTTGCCAAGTTCCCATGCTTCGGGAACGACTTTCTGTCCGACCAGAGTGATCTGGGGGATTTAGGCCAGTGAGAGGGGGTACGGGGTTGGGATGGTCCCAGGACCATCCATTTCAGGAACTAGTAGATTTTTGCAGTTATCTTCTGGGGAAAATCTGGGACTGTGATGGCGAGAGAGCGAGGTGGGAGGACTCGGTGCCCAGGGCGTCCCGCGCTTGGGGCGCGTACCTCGGCTTGACTGGGAGGGGGGCGCGGTGGGCAGCGCCGATGGCGGAGGCGCAGGCTGTCTCTCAACTGAGGCCCGCTCGCCACCTTGGTTCTGCGGAAGATTACCAAGATGCAACCATTTACCTTGTCAGTGTCCCCATTTGGAAAATTGGTACAGAGGTAATGGGACAAAATAGGGCCGAAGGCTATCCATAGTGTTCCAGAGAGACACAAATGAAATAATGGACCAAAGCACTTAGCCTTAGCAAGCCTTAAGAACGTGCTTCTAATCCTGACATCCATATGTCTTTAGGTTGTCTATCAACGTATCTTTCGTTTATTGTTTACTTATCCATCCATCCATCAACCATCCATCCTTCCACTCACCCATTTTCCATCCATCCATCCTTTCATCCATCCATGTACCTATCAATCCTGGTCCTAGAGGGAAATCACAGAGTCCCAAAGCTGGCAGGAGAAAGTATCCCAGTGCTTTCCCAGACAAAGCGCCGTCTGCCCTTAGACCTTTGCGTGGCCAGCCGCCACAGCGCTCTTCCGAGCTCGGGCGGCTTTGTGTCTTCCACTCTGGTCACTAGAGGGCAGCGCTTTCCTGCGTAGGTCTGGGCACCGGGGAAGAGCAGCGCGCCAGCAGCGGACACGCACACGAGTGCCCGCGGAGCAGCATCGCGCTCAGCCTGCCTCCAGGGCAGGGGCAGCCCCGCACCCGGCGGGGAAGCGGGGCGCGGGGCTGAGACAACAGAACGCCCTAGACAGCCCTAAGGAGCCAGATTGACATCTAGCCAGAAAAGCAAGACGCTTCCCCTTTGACGTTTTAGGCTTTTCACAGGGACGCTGGTGGAGAGCTGGTGATGTCTCCAGCCACTCACCCAATAGGAACGAGGGTTCCCCCTGCTGCCTGGGGTTTGGAAAGGCAGCAACTACACAGCAGTGCTCAGCGCGAAATGATTGCACGGACAATCCGGGCTTAAGGGGAGAGAATACTTGCTGTATCTTAGCACAGGCATACCTGGGATCACTCAGGAACAGACTTGAAACTCGTAACGGGAGACTGGAGGCTGAGACCCTGGTGTGAATGACTGCACCATGTGGTGCATTCCCCCAAAGGCCCCTTGGAATCTTGGAAAATTAGTAGCTGAAGACTGAAAGGGGACTTGGGGATAAGTTATTTCAATCTTTATTCTGCAGATGGGAAACCGAGGCTCAGAGCGTCCAAATGACCATCCAGACATAACCAGGCAGAACCAGATCATCTCACACGTCTCTAGGGAGAATCCCGTCACCCTATCAGACTCGGTTTGTTTCAGTTGGAACAATTACTGTTTGCTCTGAGTTAGTTTCTCTTGTTGCATCTGCATATTAATGTGTAGTTTTATGTATTTTTGGTTGCACTGGCTTTCTCTAGTTGCAGCAAGCCGGGGCTTCTTTTGTTGCAGAGCAAGGGCTATAGTTGCTATAGTATTGTGGCTCAGTAGTTGTTGCGAGGCGTGTGGGATCTTTTGGGACCAGGGATTGAACCTCCCGAACTGGCAGGTGGATTCTTAACCACTGTGCAACCAGGGAAGTCCTCTCTGAGGCTTTTTAAATGTCAGGAGAGAGAGGAAAGGAAACCGAGGGCCATTCCCTAAGAGTAGGGCAGGGTATTGAATGCCCAGCACCTGCCTGGGTACTTGGGATGTAGATGGTGCTGAATGAAATGTGTGTTGACCGATTAACTGAAGGAATGAGGTAGGGACAGGTGGGTCTATTTTTGTGCCCCAATCAGCCTTCTCCTTGTCTACCCTGGGGCTACAGGTCATACATTTTTGTGTTCATTTTTGTATTTGAACAGTTGCTAGAGGGTTGCAAAGGATTCATCTTTTCATGATCCTTTAAATATTTCAGGAACTAGTAGATTTTTGCAGTTATCTTCTGGAGAAAAGCTGCCCTTGTAATCAGACTAAAATAAAAGAGAAGAGAACCTTCTCTTAAAGCAGCTAACCCAGAGAATTCTGATTCCCAGGTTAGGATCAAGACCTTGCCTTCTAATCCTAAGGTCCTTGACATCAGACAGAAGAGAGTCATTCTAGAGACCAACAAATGTGGTTTGTAAAACCCTGAGGATGAGTAGTATTTTACTCAGTTCTTATGTATTCTGGGAGCCCAAAGGAGGGATTTTAAAATGTCCTCTCAGTGTCCTGTCATTTCCAGGATGGAAGATGCTTAAGTTGAACTGTATCATTCAGGTGCCCGTTCTTTTTCTTGCTTCCCCTTCCCACCACCCAAACACACATACTTTATTATGGAAACTGGTTTCTCTGCTCTTCTCTTCTGTAGCAATAAAATAGCAGCAGGGGGTAGAAGGCAGTTCCTCGGTCTGGGGATTGTGTAATGTTTCAGAGTAAAAGCACCATATTCTCACACTTCTGATGTTTGGAGTCATGGCAGAGCACGGCAGACCTGCCCCTCTTCAGTTACAGTGTGAATCGCGGGCTTTGTGAGATAGGATTCTGTGAGCTGGGCATGTTGCTCTGAAGGACCACTACTAAAGCATTTTCTTCAGACTGGAGCAGAAAAAGCATCCTGCAGAGAGGTGTAAGCAAAGTTCCTGGGAAGATGATTTGTGATGTAATAAATCCACATTCTAAGGAGCATGAATGCTGGCACATTCTCATCCTCAAACAGTCAGGAAGCAAAATAAACCCCTTGGAAGAAAAAGGAACCTGGTACAGAGTTGCCTGAAACTGAGTTTAAATAATAGAAAATGTATCACAGAGAGAGAGAGAGAAAGTGAGCAAGAGAGAGAGAAAGACAATGAGGAAATATTAAAAGAGCCAGGAAGGGAAATATACATTTTAGTATTGGAAATTCCCAGGCAAGAATACTGGAATGGGTTGCTGTTTCCTCCTCCAAGGGATCTTTCCAACCCAGAGATCGAACCAGGGTCTTCTGAGTCTCTTGGATTGCAGGCGGATTCTTTACCTACTGAGGCATTGGGGAAGCCACATTTTAGTGTTAAGCACAGGTAATTAGACCATGAATAAAACAAGTCACATTATGACTCAGATTGAAAGAAGATAGAGCTACAGATCCTTTGGCTGGTTGACTTTTGAAATGACTTTGGAATGAAATTGGCATTGGAGGAATTTAACAGCCACTCCAGAGAACTAGCCATATTAAAAAGTTGTATTGCCCCTTTGAATCTAAACTGCATTTAATCACTTGATTTTTATTTGTTTTGGGCGGTTTCCAAAATCAAATTCTAGATCCCACCTGCAGGACCTGAAGAAAAGGCGATCAAAAGTATTAATTGAATGAATGAAGACATCCACCAAGGAGGCGGTTTCCACCATTGAGGTAATGCTAGAAGAGAAAATCAAAACAGGTTTTGGGTAACAAGAAATCACTGACATGAAATCTATGGCTCCAGGTACCCCACCTCTGGAGGGGACCCACTGCATACGACCCACAGCACAAGCTTTACATGTGATAGGTCCTCAGGAAAGTCGTTTTTGTAAAACATGTTCCTCTTGTGGCTACATCACCCATAGCTCGTGTGCTCGTGGGGTGGACATCAGAAGTCAAACTGTTGTCATAAAATTTTATAGAGAAAGAGCTAAACCCTGCAGATGCTCACTTCTCACACATTACTCTCTTGGTATCTACTTTGTTGTATATAGACATAAAAAATATGTCACTTAAAAAATAGTCACAAGCTGAAAGTTGAGAGTTATGTTTTATTCACTGGGAGTTTTTAGGACTTTAGGTCTGAGAGACAGCATCTCATGTGACCCTGAGAGAACTGCTCCGAGGAGGCAATGGGAAGAGTCAGATTACAGAGATGTTTTACAACAAAGGGCAGGTAGCCTGAACATCAAGAGATTATTGTGAATTAAAGGAAACCAGATAACCCAAGTTAAGGAATTGAACAATTTTCTATGTATAGGAAGACGCAAGAGTCCGGGGCTCACTGAAATCATTCCTTTCATAAGCATCTCAACTCTCTGGGGCCAGTATCCTGTGTTTTTTCACATCCTGAGCTCCCTTGGGCTCACCATAGAAAGTCGCTGTAATATCATGGCTGTTAGATTCCAGGTATTTTTCTCCTTCCTGAGTGCCCTGAGGGGCTGGAATTGCTGGTGACTATGACATCCTTATGTACAGATATGGCAGGAAATACTCCATTTCTCAGATGTTAGAGCTTAGACAAAAATGTTATTTTTATGTATGTGAACCTCATGAAAATCAGTCTAGGAGAAGTGATCTTGTGTGGCACAAAATGGAATTGAAGGAGAACAGTAAGGTCAAATTATATGTCTTTTTTCTACTGTAGGATTGTTATCCGATTATACATTTAGTGGAAGAGCAATGCCAAGAAATACCTCAGTGGAAATCCTAGAACCTAACAAGAAACACAATTTCATGCAGGAGAACAATTATTATGCTGTTAAGAGTTTAGGATCACAAAATACTAATTTTAATTTCCATTTTGTTATTGAGTGTGTAAACTTGGGAAAGTCAGTCTCTAAACCTTATTTTTCTCATCTGCACAATGGGGAAAACAAAACGAACCACACTAGCTTGTTGCATGGATTAAATGAAAAACTAATATGTGTGTACACACATACTGTGTAGGGATTCAATTTTTATTAACGACCTTTTTTGTTGTTGTTGTTGTGCTGTGTTAAATTGCATTTCTGAGGTAGAATTTATTTTTATTCTTCTCAGTTTCTGGATTGTCATGTTCTTGGCTTCTTATTTTTGAAGCTATAATTTGGTTGCCTTAGTGGAGTGTTCAGATAAAGAAAATAAGTGAACATTTTGATAACGGTTGAAGGAAATGGGCTGTTTATCTACCTGGATCTAGTGCTCCAAATTAAAAATCACAGAGATAGGGGAATTTATAATACCTGCAGATAGCAAGCTGCTTCATAACATTATAAGATATTGCTAGAAAAGAGGACTTGGGCATGACGTGCACAGTCATCAATTGTTGTTTTATCTGGGATAGATTTTGTAGATTAATCTTCAACACTTCTGTGTGTGGCAGAGCCAATTAGAGGAGGTAAGATGTAGACATGTTTGGATTGGGACACTCACAGGCTACCCAGGAGGGCAGGGTTCCTCGAACAAGTGGAAAAGGTTGGAGAGCCAGAGGACAAGGCAGAGAGGGAGGAAGGAGCCTGTGGATGGAGACAGCTGTCAGAGTGCCAGGCAGTGTGAATGAGGAATTGACTTGCTTTGGAAGCCTTGATGGAGTAGGCTGAGGGATAGTGGGAGTGAAGCAGGAAGGAAGGGGCTTGCCTAAGCACTTTTGGAGGGAACTGGGGGAAGCAGCTGGTCATTCAGATGTGCCTGAAGGCTCGAGCATTGGCTCCCGTGAGCCCACCATATTCACTGCCATGCCCACTCCCACAGTGAGCTCCCTAAGGAGTTAGATCATCCCAGGAGATCTGCTTAGAGATGGGGTGAGAAGAAATTATTTCGTCCCTCATGTAGAATATGTTTGTGTTTTTAACTTCATACTCCCTAGAGAAGATGTGGAAATAAGACAAAATGGGAGCCTCTGGGATCATCTCTTATCATTAGTCTAGTCCATCATCCCCCTAGAGGACCACACGGGCTTCATTAACAGACATTCTCCAAGGTAAGTTCTCCTTTAGATTCTTGCCATGTGTCTTCCAAATGTACTTGCCTCTTTTATGTAGATTGTCTCTGATTTTGCATGGGGCATCCCCCTAACCCTCAGGAAGCCTGTGTCTTTGACTACTGCTTTCTCTCTTGTATTGTTAGTTTTAGTTGTTACTTCTTAGTCCTCATATACTCTCATAAAGCATAAAAACTTGCTTATTTTTCTTGTTTTTTTAAATAAGCATTTTCTTAGTACATTGGTAGATACCAAGGACTGGCGGGGGGAGTAGGTGGGGAGGGTGAGTGAGAAGTTAGTGTTTAACAGTGACAGAGTTTCAGTTTAGGAAGGTGAAAAATTTGGGAGATAGATATGGTGAGAGTTGCACAGTCATGAGAATGTACTTAGTGCCACTAAACTGTTATAGTTGAATATTGTTAAAATAGTATGTTTTATATTATGTGACTTTTACCATATTAAAGAAGTGCTAAAAAGAGCACTTTCTTAAATCTGCAATCATTTTCCTCCATGCTCAATTTCTATCTAACTATCTTGGCAGTGAAGACTGTTGAAGAATGGTCCGACTCCTTTATGGCCCTTCCTAATCTCTATGATACCAAGGGAACATTTCATGCAAAGATGAGCTCGATAAAGGACAGAAATGGTATGGACCTAACAGAAGCAGAAGATATTAAGAAGAGATGGCATGAATATACAGAAGAACTGTACAAAAAAGATCTTCACGACCCAGATAATCACGATGGTGTGATCACTGACCTAGAACCAGATGTCCTGGAATGTGAAGTCAAGTGGGCCTTAGAAAGCATCACTACGAACAAAGCTAGTGGAGGTGATGGAATTCCAGTTGAGCTATTTCAAATCCTGAAAGATGATGCTGTGAAAGTGCTGCACTCAATATGCCAGCAAATTTGGAAAACTCAGCAGTGGCCCCAGGACTGGAAAAGGTCAGTTTTCATTCCAATCCCAAAGAAAGGCAATGCCAAAGAATGCTCAAACTACTGCACAATTGCACTCATCTCACACGCTAGTAAAGTAATGCTCAAAATTCTCCAAGCCAGGCTTCAGCAATACGTGAACCGTGAACTTCCTGATGTTCAAGCTGGTTTTAGAAAAGGCAGAGGAACCAGAGATCAAATTGCCAACATCCGCTGGATCATGGAAAAAGCAAGAGAGTTCCAGAAAAACATCTATTTCTGCTTTATTGACTATGCCAAAGCCTTTGACTGTGTGGATCACAATAAACTGTGGAAAATTCTGAAAGAGATGGGCATACCAGACCACTTGATCTGCCTCTTGAGAAATCTGTATGCAGGCCAGGAAGCAACAGTTAGAACTGGACATGGAACAACAGACTGGTTCCAAAAAGGAAAAGGAGTTCGTCAAGGCTGTATATTTTCACCCTGCTTATTTAACTTATATGCAGAGTACATCATGAGAAACGCTGGACTGGAAGAAACACAAGCCGGAATCAAGATTGCTGGGAGAAATATCAATAACCTCAGATATGCAGATGATACCACCCTTATGGCAGAAAGTGAAGAGGAGCTAAAAAGCCTCTTGATGAAAGTGAAAGAGGAGAGTGAAAAAGTTGGCTTAAAGCTCAACATTCAGAAAATGAAGATCATGGCATCTGGTCCCATCACTTTATGGGAAATAGATGGGGAAACAGTGGAAACAGTGTCAGACTTTATTTTTGGGGCTCCAAAATCACTGCAGATGGTGACTGCAGCCGTGAAATTAAAAGACGCTTACTCCTTGGAAGGAAAGTTATGACCAACCTAGATAGCATATTCAAAAGCAGAGACATTACTTTGCCAACAAAGGTTCGTCTAGTCAAGGCTATGGTTTTTCCTGTGGTCATGTATGGATGTGAGAGTTGGACTGTGAAGAAGGCTGAGCGCCAAAGAATTGATGCTTTTGAACTGTGGTGTTGGAGAAGACTCTTGAGAGTCCCTTGGACTGCAAGGAGATCCAACCAGTCCATTCTGAAGGAGATCAGCCCTGGGATTTCTTTGGAAGGAATGATGCTCCAGTACTTTGGCCACCTCATGTGAAGAGTTGACTCATTGGAAAAGACTCTGATGCTGGGAGGGATTGGGGGCAGGAAGAGAAGGGGACGCCAGAGGATGAGATGGCTGGATGGCGTCACTGACTCGATGGACATGAGTTTGAGTGAACTCCGAGAGTTGGTGATGGACAGGGAGGCCTGGCGTGCTGCAATTCATGGGTTCGCAAAGAGTCGGACACGACTGAGCAACTGAACTGAACTGAACTGATGATAAGGTTTAAAGTAAAATGTTTTTCAAACTATATATACAATGTTCCAGCACTATTTATTGAAAAGACTATTCTTTTCCCATTGAATTATTCTGGAAACTTAGTTAAAAATCAATTGACATAAAATTGTGGCTCTATTTCTGAATTCTGTGTTCTATTCTTTGTTCCACCGATCAGTATGGTGCTAACATTCCACACTGCCTTGACTACTGTAGCTTTATATTAAATCTTGAAATAAAACAAATTCTCCAACTTTTCTTTAGCTTTTTCCTAATTGTGTTATCCATTACAGTTCTTCTCATTTCCACGTACATTTTAGAATCAGTTCATCAATTTCTACAGAAAAGCGTGTTGGGATTTTGATTGGACTGATTAAATCTGTAGATTAGTTTTGGGAGAAGTGACACCTTAACAACTCTGTCTCCCAGTCCATGAGCTTGGCATATCTTTCCATTTATTTCATACATTTTGATCTCTTTCAAATGGTGTTATTTTATAGTTTATTTTCCAGTTGTTTGATTTTTCTTAAAAAGGAACAAACTTTTTATTTTCTACTTTTATCGGAGTATAGTTGATTTAAAATGTTGTGCTAATTTTAAGTGTACAGCATAGTGAATCAGTTCTATATCCACTCTTTTTAAGATCCTTTTCCCGTAGAGGAACAAACCTTATTGGGCTCTGTGCTTCTTAGTTGCTCAGTAGTGTCTGACTCTTTGCAACACCATGGACTATAGCCCCCCAGGCTCCTCTGTCCATGGAATTTTTCAGGCAAGAATACTGGAGTGGTTGCCACTTCCTACTCCAGGGGATCGAACCTGTGTCTTCTGCACTGGCAGGCAGATTCTTTACCACTGAGCCACCTGGAAAGCCCCTTATAGGTTCTAACCTGATGTTATTCTGCCTTAGATTATAATTGATAGTGCATTTCTCAGCTCCTAGCTTGTAGGTGACTTCACACTGTTCAATTCCTATGTGTAGGCGCAGGGACTTATATTTAATAGGCCTCAATATAAGTTTTTTGAGTAAGAGTATCACTTTCAAGATCAAGTTCATTTTGGTTTAGTTTTCAAAAGACCATTAAAAAGCACTCAGAATTTAAAACTCTGGGGATTCTCATAGCTTGAACTATATCTGAAAAGTAGAATGAAGTGATTTGACAGTTACTTGACTGATTTGAAAAATGTGGACTTTTTCTACACTTGATTGGCATCCAAATTATTCATTGTTCATCTTAACAAGATAAATGTCAAATCACATCCTAGATTATGTTATCTCAGGAGAGAAGTCTAATAAGAAGAGAAAAAAAGAGAGGGAATGGCTCATCCTAAAGCAACAGAATTGCACACAGATGTAGAGTGTAGGGAGCTGGTGCTGCTTGGGACCATGACAACAATCACAGAGTAGTAAGATCTCAAGCTTGCAAGGAGTCTTAGAGGCAGAAGAGAAGAATCAGAGGCATCTAGAATCCATCATTTAGAGAGAGAAAGCTTTCTTGTCTTGGTGGGTTGCAGCACCATCTATTTTGGAGACTCAAAACTGGAAACTTGGGTATATCTAGACACCTCCTCACCTAGATTTTATTTTATTGGTATGGTATTTCTAAAATTTTTTAAAAATCCACATTTTACAATAAAAATGAACAACTTATTAAAAATTAACTTTCCTGATTTTAAATTCAGAGTTTTTGTAGGAAAACTGAGATTTTTGGGGTTGTCTTGAAAACTGGAAGGTACAGAAGGTGCTGGTCTTTGTTCTACAATGGCAGCAACTGGTTGGAACAAGGTGGGGCTGCTCCCTTTATGTACCCTCTCTTCTCTCCCATCATTTTCACCATTCTGACCTCTCACCTTTTTATTTTTTCAGCTGTCCTGGATCTTAGTTGCAGCACGCAGGATCTAGTTCCCTGACCAAAGATCAAACCTCCAGGAGTCTTAACCACAGGACCACCAGGGAAGTCCATCCCATCCCCACCCGTTTTACTAATATGTTTTACCTCCTTGATCCCTGGAGCCATGATTTTGCAACTCTGTTGTCTTGGAATTCAAATCAGAAACTTATGTGTTATCTGTGACCCCCTCCATCTTCCTGAATCTCTTATTCCCATTCATCACTACACCCTAGGGGTTCCGCCTTTCTGATGTTTCCTGACTTTGTCACTTCCTTCTTTCCCCATCTTCGCTGCCTTTATTCAGTCCCTCGCTATTTCTCAGATGGATTACTGCGATGGATTCACTGCATTCCATGTGGGGGTAACATTTATGGGAAGAGAGAAGCAGTGGAGGGTAGGAGAGGTGAGGAGGAAGAGATTTTCTGTCCAAAGTGTTAGTTGTTCAGTTGTGTCTGAATCTTTGTGACCCCATGGACTGTAACCCGCCAGGCTCCTCTGTCTATGGAATTCTCCAGGCAAGAATACTGGAGTGCGTAGCCATGCTCTTCTCCAGGGGATCTTGACCCAGGGATTGAACCTGGGTCTCCCGCATTGCAGGTGAATTCTTTACCATCTGAGCCACCCAGGAAAGCCCCCTTCTGTCCAAAGGACAGTAGCAATATTTTTGGAGTGATATAGGACACTTTCCTGAGCATCACTGTTACATGTGGACATAGGAAGTGGATCATTAGTGGAAGGAAAAGAAAATGAAGATCCTAAGTGAGATGTACACTTCATTTTTATTCTTTTTCTGGATTTTAATCTTGATTCTCTTTCACTAGTTTATTCCCATAAGTGTGCATGCAGTTTGCCATAAATGTAAGATAGTATAAATTTTCAAATCAATAACTTTCAAATAAATGACAGTATAATTTTCAAATAAATGTATTCAAGAGTTGGGAGTCAGTTGGAGACCTCTAACTACTACCCATTGAAGGAACTGGTTGGTCAAAAGCACACATTCAGACAGTCTTCATTTGCAACACTGGTGATAATTATCTGCAGAGTTTCTGAGCCACAGTAGCCTACAAAGAAATGTGTTAACTATTCCCAGTATTTGAAAAGAAAGTTTGTTTTTGATTTAGGAGAAGTAAACCTTAGCTGTTGGATGCTATGTGATTGCAAGCCTCAACTAAGGAATCAGAGCCTGCCTCAGGTAAGGCTTCACGTGCTTGTCAACTTGGAAACAAATGTAGAAGCTGAGAGCATAAAGATGACTTGTGTGTGTGTGTGTGTGTGTGTGTGTGTGTGTGTAGTGGGAGTGCAAGATAAGACTTTTTGCCCCAGTTACTTAGTTAATGCAAGAAACATAGGAGAAAATTTGGCTGTGCCTATATCCTTTCTTATCCTCAGTATCTAAAATTGAAATACCTGAACTGAATATGCATACGTATAACCATAGCTTAGAGCAGTGACTCTCTCACAGGAGGGTGTTAACCTCAATGGGGCACCTGTTAAATAAATGCACAGCTCCCGAAGCCCCTGTCCAGACAGTCTGATGGTATACGGTTTGAGTGTGCAGTTACAAGGTCCCCGGCTGGTGCAGCACATTATAGAGAATCGGTGTCTGCAGGAATATCACGCACATGGATGTAGCCTGGCTAATCACCTCACCTTGGGATCTTAGAGTGTGTTGTTGTGGGGTTTGCTCTGAGTGACACCTAGAAAGTCAAACACAGACACACACACACCCCACACACCATATACGTATGCATTTTGCTTTTTCATTTAAAGCCCAAGGACAACACTATCAAGTGTTAGAGAACAAAGGTAGTTTCCCAAGTTTCTTAAAATCTGAAAAAGAAAGTGTAGGTCATTTGGAGGGGCCCGTCTCCCACCCTTCACAGACACTATTGTCACTGAAGGGCAGACCCTGTTATTATAATGAAGAAAGGAGGCAGATTCCGAATCTTCCTTTAAAATGTTTTTTTTTTTTTTAAAAGCCGACAGACTGACATGTATATGTTACTACATATAAAATAGGTAACCAACAAGGTCCTACTGTGTATCATGGAGAACTCTACTCAATATTCTGTACTAACTAACCTCAATCAAAGAATTTGAAAAAGAATAGATACAAGTGCTCAGACTGTAAAGAATCCGCCTGCATGTGGGAGACCTAGATTTGACCCCTGGGTCAGGAAGATGCCCCAGAGAAGCCACTCCAGTATTCTTGCCTGGAGAATTCCATGAACAGAGGAACCTGGCATGCTACAGTCCATGGGGTTGCAGTCAGGGATCGGGCCTGACTGAGCGACTAACACTTTGACTTTGCTGCTTTGACTAGGATCCCACTCTGTCTTTTTTTGTTGTTTATGCTGGGTCTTTGGTGCCGCGTGGGCTTTCTCTAGTTGTGGCAAGTGGGGGATTCTGTCGAGTGGTGGTGCTCAGGCTTCTCATTGCAGTGTTTCTCTGTTGAGGAGCACAGGCTCTAGTATGCAGGCTCAGTAGTTGTGGAGCACGGGCTCAGTTGCTCTGAGCAGCATGTGGGATCTTCCTAGACCAGAGATAGAACCCGTTTCCCGGGCACAGAAAGCATGGAGTCTTAACCACTGGACCGCCAGAGAAGTCCCTCACTTTATCTTTGAAGCACTCACATGCTGGAGGGGTTCAGAGCCAGCCAGGATAGGAGAAGCCTTAGATTAACGCCACTGTATCCTCCACGTCAAGCTTCCTTCATAGTATTTCGGTCATAGTACTTGGTACTCGATTCCATTTTTGTGCCTGGGAGCCAGTAGGCTCTCAGTAAGCATGTGTTGAGTGAGTAGATGAATTGGTAGCAAACTTGGCATTCAGACTTACAGCAAGTGTGAGAGGCTGCTGTCCTAAGGATTCCACACACCAGAAAAAAGCAATTATCTTATGCCAGATACTTAAGGACATGTAATTAGCCAGCCTAGATGAGATCACTTCCCAGAAATCAAGCTGCCAAAATGAGTGAGAAAATGTAGTTTTTTGATTGAGGTTCTCTCTCTTAAGTGATGCATAGAGTAAACTCTGTTTTTCAGAGTTTGTGTTTGGTACAAATAAAACATTTAAAATGTGTAAGCAGCAGAGGAAAGCAATGGTAGGAAAGCGAATTGAATTTTTAAATGGCATAGCTTGTTTCCCTTGAAATGAATGACTCAGAAGTTCTGAAAATGAGATTGAAGCACTGGCTCATGGAGTGGTGGTGGATTTAAAATCTCTCTCATGCACTCATATCCACTGCCTGGTGTAAGTAATGGGCTTCCCAGGTGGCACAGTTGGTAAAGAATCTGCCTGCTCAGTGCAGGAGACACAAGAGACGCAGGTTCATTTCCTGGGTTGGGAAGATACCCTGGAGGAGGGCATGGCAACCCACTCCAGTATTCTTGCCTGGAGAATCCCATGGGCTGAGGAGCCTAGCAGGCTACAGTCCAGAGGTTGCATAGAGTTGGACACAACTGACATGACTAAGCACACAGCACAATCATTTTACTACCTGTGTTTAAGAAATAATCCAATAAAAATGCACCTTTACATACTTTCTATCTTTTTGACAAGCACAGGCATCGCTACTTCAGTCCAGAGTAATGTTCTGAGGAGTTTCAACACATCTTGGCAAGCGTCGGTCTGTAGAACATCCATTTGGATTTCAGCTTTGTCTTTGAAATAATAGCCTGATTGTGTTTCTGATGAATACATCTGGAGTTAGTGCCAGTTTTTCTTTGTACTGTGTATCTTTCAATAAAAAGATAAAACACTGACTTTTTAACTAAGAACATGTCTCTAAAGGGAAACTTACTAAGGCATCTAGACAGAGGAATAGATATTGCATCTCCAAATAAGATTATATGAAGATTGCTAGAAAACAAATTGGAGATAACAGCTAGAAATATTCCCAATGCCACTTGAATTATCTTTTATCTAAATCTGCTTCTCACATTATTAAATGTGGTGGAATTTCCACCCACATGGTGCCTCCTGCTCCTCATATCAGTTACAAACGCGAATCCAGGCACATCTTTATAGAACTGTTATATTACACACATTGCAGTCTCTGTTCAGACCTAATTAACTTCTGTATAGCGGTGCCCCAGTGGACACCGCAGTTAAACCAGGGATGGTAAGTAGGTAAGAATAGGAATTAAAATCACAGACATTGCTGAAAAATATCCGTACATGAACGGAAAGAAGAGCTCCATTACACTTTTAAGAAAACGAATCTAGCTCCTTAGAGGCAAAGTGATTGCTTTGGGTTCCTGACAGTTATAATTATGGCTCAGAAGGAAGTGTGCCTCCCTTCACACTGTTTGGTGGGGCAGGAGGGATGTGGTGTCAGCGAAAGTGACAAGACTTGAGAATTTCCATGTGTGTGTGTGTGTGTGTGTGTGTGTGTGTGTGTGTGCGCGCGCATGCGCACGCGCACGCCGCGTGCTCAGTCATGTCTGACTCTTTGCAACCCATTGACTGTAGCCTTCCAGGTTCTTCTGTCCATGGGATTTCGCAAGCAAGAATACTGGAGTGGGTTGCCATTTTGACCCAGGGATTGAACCTACCTCTCCTGCTTGGCAGGAGGATTCTTTACTACGTGTACTACCTGTGGTCTGTAGCCCTGTGAGTGACTTTCCTGCATTCCTCCCCCTCCACCCCCAGAGTGACAACATTCTTCATGTGAAATGTTTTGCCTCTTGCTGTACAAAAGCCCTGGAAAGGAATTTCTGAAGGTTTGGAACAAGCCCTATAAGGAAAATCAGGAACAATTGTCAAAATATGTTATAAACAGTTCTGAAACTATTTTAAATAAATAAAATGTTTTTCAGAAGAAAGGTTTTTTTGGGCTTTTCTCACCGCGGGTCTGTCTGGTGTTTGCTCCCCAGAGGAAGAGCGAGGCTGCTGTCTCTCTGTTACTTCTGCGGCCATCAGCCTCCAAGTCTGCAAGATGCCTGGATCCCAGTCACAATTGCTCACTTACTGCCATGGGGCTGAAGTGTTTGGAAGAGAATAAATATCCTGGCAATAAGTCAATATGGCAAACTCTGGGATTGATCAAGAGCAAATGTGGATAACGATCAGTGGAGAATACAATAAAGCCTTTGTTCTCGGCTGCCAAGCAGGAGGCCATCCGTCAATCTGTTCTTACATCTCTTTGTTCAGGTGGGTTTAAGTCTACCTCATTCCACCCCCAGGGGATAACACAGTTGAAAGACTCCTCTATTTGGTAAGAGAAGAAATTCTCAAGTGACAAACACATCTAGCTGGGGTTGTTGTCCAGTTGCTCAGTTGTATCTGACTCTCTGCGACCACAGAGACTGCAACATGCCAGGCTTCCGTGTCCTGCACTATCTTCCAGAGTTTGCTCAGACTCATGTCTATTGAGTCAGTGATGCCATTCAGTCATCTCATCTTCTGTTGCCCCCTTGCTCCTCGTGCCCTCATCAGCTGGGGACCATCAGACTATCCCTTAGTTCACATAAAATCTTACATCCTCTTTGTCTTTCTGGGGCTTCCGTGGTGGCTCAGATGGTAAAGAATCTGCCTGCAATGCAGGAGACCCCAGTTCGATCCCTGGGTTGGGAAGATCCCCTGGAGATGGAAATGGCAACCCCATTCCAATATACTTGCCAGGAAAATCCCTGAACAGAGGAACCTGGTGTGCTACAGTCCATGGGGTCACAAAGAGTCACGACTGAATGACTAACACTTTCTCTTTCTTGGTCCCAAGACTGAGCCCTGGACAGGGGTTCTGTGCAGAGCCCTGTAGAGACTCTGGGAGCCTCAGTTCCGGTGGCAGCAGCTAGGGGACGCTGTGGTCCACGGCTGTCAGTTCCATCTTGCAGCTGGGGCTAATGGGCCCCACACTGTCCCGTGGTGCTTTTCCTGGAACTGTCTTAATGACTGTGAATAATAGTTTTGAAAGGCCCAACACCTGGTCTCCCATTAACAGAACTGGCTGTTTTTGCTTTTAAATATCCCAAAGAGCCAATTTATCCTGAAAATCTCCAATTAGGTGTGCCAGATGAAATGACAGAAGTGGGTATTTCAGGAAATGGCCCTTGCATTCCTGATTTGTCCAGTTGAGGTAGGGTGTTTACAGTGAAAACATTTCCTCTTGCCTTTTTGTACTATCCCATTTCTGAGTGCTTAGTTGACAATGCCTCTTACCTTTGGCGATGGAGTGGGAGGCGTCCTGGGAGGGCCTTCAACCAGAGTCAGCCATATCTCCCCCACAGCCTTACCTGACCTGTCTGATGAAAGACACATGGACATAACATCTGTTGCTAGCTGTGTGATTTTATAGTGCCACTGGAATGTAGACAAGACCTAGGTCAAAAGTGTTTCTGCTCCAAACAGAGAGCCATTTAGGGGGCAGGGTTTATGGAGCCCTAAACTTTGTGGTTACTGGTAGAGACACCATCACAGGGAGCCTAGAAAAATCTAGTTGTAGGTCCAGAATAAACAAGACATGTACAGTAACAATCTCAGTTACGAAAAGGCCAAGAAAAAGAAACAACCACCAAAGAATTTTAATCAGGGATTCTCTAAGCTTTCAAACCATGTTTGGGAAGATTGACTGAGCAGTCCATGGATAGGACTTCATGAAATCAATGCAGGCTTGAAATTGCCCAGTTCTGAATTCATGTGAATTAAGCATTCATCTGGCATGTAAAAAAAACCATTTAAAACATTTCCTTAGGTCTTTGTACTTATTTGTTTCTCCTTGTACCTGCCATAACTACTGATGTAACATTGGCAAGGTAGTGGTGGGTATACTGTCCAATATTTGGACTTTTTCAAAGAGTCGGATATGACTGAGCAACTTTCACTATCACTTTTTTTTTTCCACCGGAATAGTAGACTTTAATTTACATTTATTTTCTATATGCAAGATTGAGCATCTTGTTCTATGTTTAAGGACCATCTGCATTTCTTTTTCTAAGTTTTCTTTGTTGTTACCTCTTGCCCATTTGTCTATCAGGTTCTTCATCTTCTCTACTTTTAGAATCTCTTTATGCATTAGGACTATTAGCTCTGTCTGTGTCTATGATAGGTGTTGTAAATCTATTTCCCTACTTTGTCATTTGTCTTATACTTTGGTTCTGCAAATATGTTATTTTTAGGTAGCTAAATTTATCAATATTTCCCCTTGTTGCTTCTGTGTTTTGAATCATAATTAGGAAAGCTTTGTGCATTTTCAGGCAAAGAAGAAATTCACCTTTTTTCGTCTTTTCTTGTGTGGTTTTACTGCCTACATTTAAATATCTAAACTGTTTGGAATTTTCCCAGTGTCCAGTGTAAAAGAAATAGATACTATTTTATCATTCTCCATATCACTATTCAGCTAGTCCAATATCACTTTATTAAGAAATATATTCTTTTCCCACCAATCTGAGATTCTGTACTTCCCATGTATCTTCTACATTTCCACATGCAACTGTGTCTATTTGGGGATTTTCTGTTTTGTTCAGTTAGTCTTGTCTGTACATTCATGATCCCACATCATGCTGTTTTTAATTAGACTTTATCATTTATAATGTCATCTGATATATGGCAAGAATAGTTTCTCCACTCTACCTGACCTACTGGGCTCCTTTCCCAGGGTGTTTGTAGTTATTCTTGCTTGTTTTTCCTTCTATATGAACTTTATGCCCACCTTGTCTAGTTCCAGGAAAAATGTCTGTTGATATTTTACGGAGATGGCATTAAGTGATGAATCAGCAGAGGGCGAAATGAAATGTTTACAGCACTGAGTTTTCCTTTTGAGGCATACTGCTGGTCTTTCCATTTTTCAGTTAACTTTGTAGTGTTTAGAAATATTTTATGATTTTCCTTACATAGATTTTATGTTTCTTAATCTTAAGTTTATGCTCAATTTTTTTTCTAAGTGTAAATTAGACCTTCTTTTCTGTTATATATCTTGGCTGAGTTTTGTTTTATATGTGAAGGCTATTTAAAAAATATCAATCTAAAACTATTGCACTCAACTGTCTTATTGTTAGCAGGAGTTTTCCATTGGTTTATTTTGGGGGGAGAGTATTACAGACGTATAAGTCTATCACATGCATATAATGTTATCACATACATGTCTGTCTTACTTTTTAATTCTTATGCCACAATTTGTTTTCTTATATTTTATTACTTTGGCCCAAATCAGCAACACAGAATTCAAGAGTAGTAGCTCTGTTGCTATTTAAAAAGCATTTCACAGAGAATGAAGTCAGTTGGGTGACCCTTTCTTCCAGGTTCAGTTTGCTCTCCTCCTAGTAGAGGTGTGGATATAGCAGATTTCCCAGCATTGAACAGGAGGGAGACAAAGGAAAACTAGGAAGCTGGATAATTTGCAATCAGGCATTCAGACCTGGGAGTATCTATGGTTCCCATGAAACATATCATTTAATTGCCAGCATTTCAATGCTTCACTTATTTGGGAGTTGCTGAGATAATTGGCCCATTAAGCATCAAGAACTCACATGTTTATGGAGATATTTAACTTGAGTGATTTATTTTGCCAGCATAGCACAAAGGATGAGTAAAGGACTTAACTTGGATAAGAAAGCCTTCTTCTCACATTTTCTGCCGAAGCCAGAAGCCATTACCCAGAAGTTCTCTTAACATTTGAGGGTTTCAGTTTAACTGAACAATGGCAAGACTAGCTGTATGCCTTGACAGGAAAACTTAAAGCTGTAAATATGGAAATTCTGCCTCAGTTGATTTATAAGATGCTAAGTCCAACAACACTAAGTGTTTTGTTTCTTTATTAAGCATCACACACTAGACTGAGGTCTGGAGAAGTCGTGTAATTGCTATGTAATTGCTCCAAGTAATACAACTCACAAGAGGTGGAGATGGAATTGAAACCCAGGGCCTCTGGACCCTAGGCTGGTGGCCAGCACTCCAAGCTATGGCCCCTGGTTTGGATATAAACATGCACCAACAATGAAGATTTTTGAGCAAGTCTTCCAGGATGTGGAGGTTTCATGTGTGTGCTTAGTTACTTGAGTTGTGTCTGACTCTGTGACCCTATGGACTGTAACCTTTCAGGCACCTCAGTCCACTGGATTCTCCAGGTAAAAATACTGGAGTGGGTTGCCATACCTCCTCTAGGGAGGTTTTATGGCTATCCATAAAATAATCACCAATTATCTCCAAATGATCACCAACTTAGCATTATTAAATATCCAATCAAGTTTAAAAA
Organism: Bos grunniens; assembly: GCF_055505025.1. Taxonomy (NCBI): domain Eukaryota; kingdom Metazoa; phylum Chordata; class Mammalia; order Artiodactyla; family Bovidae; genus Bos; species Bos grunniens. Next base: position 58,822,874 of record NC_141178.1, on the reverse strand, counting down.
GCCATTTGGCCATGTAGCTTTGTCACATCTGCTGACCACAGAAAATGATGTGGTCTATTATCCTGACAAATTGCATTTCAGTCCCTCAAGGAAGATACTCAGATCAGAAAATCATCCTCACTTTTGCTCCCAAGGTATCTCTCTGGCTCTACTGCAACCCGTTTCTTAAAACTTCTGGCAGAATAGCAACAATTGGCACATTTTAAAGCTTCTCTCTCTGCTTCCACCTGAATTATGTACAGTAAAACTTTAGAAAATTAAAAGAAAATAGATGCAAGCATGAGCTTCTGCCTCCTTTAGAGAATGAACCTGCCTGTCACACTGTCTTCTGTCTTGAAAACAAGGTTATTTTTTAATGCTCTTGATGCTTTTATGAAAACGTTATGTGATTTTAACAAGTATTATTCATAAAGACAATAAGAAAGCTAAAATAAAATCTTTTTCATTAGCAGGTATTCAGTGATGTGTCAAATCTTGATAGAACCTAAACTGTCTTCTTTCAACTTTCCTTTTGGGTTTCCTGACTCTAATTTTTCAAAAGTTGAAGCACCTTGTTATCATCACTAATTTCTCCCATCAGCTCTCAGACTTCCATTGTTCTGAGGAAGAAACTGTCACCTCCCCTCTCCCCTCCAAGGGTTCAGTTCAAGAAAGTGAGGCAGATTATGCATCTTTTATACGTGCTTCAGCATAGGCTGGCATTGGGTTCTGGAATGTCCCGAGTCCTGTTCTAGAAAGTCAGCTCACTTGCTCTTCAGCCTTTGTAGCTTCTGTGTGTGTGTACACATGGCAAGGATGGTGGGGACAGGGTGATTGCTACATCCCAAGGGGACAGAGTCCATGAAATGACTCTTAGCTACTCAGGGGCATCTCTTCTCATGCATACTTTGTCAGAGTTTGCAAAACAGATATGATCTGGCTTTATCCACAGAGCAGACCTGCAAACTCACTTCCGTGCTGGGCCAAGATCCACATGTGTCTAAAGCTCCAGCAGCCTTCACTTTGCAGCTCAGCATATAACTTTCTCCACGGGCAGTTTAGTGATGTTCAAATGACTAGTTTAGTACAACCCAGCTGGTGGACTCTCTCATGTACCATCTACTTTGGGTTCCACCACTTTGGGAAGGGGGTGTGCAGGCTGCTCCCATTTCTCCTGATAATTGTGGCTGAGAAAAATTAGGAATTCAGAGGAGTAACACTGACATTTTGGAAAAGCCTTTTGTTTCTTCAGGGGCTCAGCCTGACATTGATGCCTGGGAGCCTGGAGCTGGCTGTGCAGGAGAATCTGCTTTGCAGTTCTAGGTGCTGTGGCTCTGATGCTCATACAATTGGGTTTTTTTGTTTGTTTGTTTGATTTTTTGAAGAAAGGTTTATTGCAAGGCCATGCAAGGAGAACGAGTGGCTTGTGCTCAGAAACCCTGAACTCTTGTTGCTTATACAACTTGATAGTACTTCTTTCAGTAAAACAGCAAGAACAATTTTTACTTTTTCTTATTTTACAGAAGATAGGAACACATGAACACATTTCCAGGATCTGAGAAGGGGTCTTGAAGTTTCAGCATCACTAGCTTCCACTCAAATTCACCTCTGTCTAGAGGCAGCTGGATGAACTCACTTTTCTCTGTGTGGACTTTTGGCCACAACTCTTCTCATGCTCTTTCCTGTCATGGGATCTCTTTCCTCTTCCATAGCTTCTTCTCAGTTATACACACTTATTTTGATGTGGCGTCCTCCACGTTCTACCCACTTTATTGTTAGATTTGTAAGGACAGCTCAGTTTAGGGTGTTTTGACACAGCAATTAATAGGACCCTTTCTCACTATCAAAACTGCAGCAGTTTGGACTGTAAGCTCTGTCGCTTCCTTATTGTTTTTAGCAACTTCATAATCACATGATGTATTTATTGCTCATGTGAAAGTGCTTGGTTTATGGCTGTATTTAGCTTCCCTCTTAACCTAATTTTGGTTATTCACTGTCTTCCCCAAGTGGAGTTAATATCTGAGATGGAACCAGTCAGCCCTACAATTGGATGCTCTGTTATCAGTCAGCCTTTCCAGCAACTTTGACAGAGTATCCGAACTTATTTGTGAAACTAGCCATGCAAACTGTAAGGTAATTAAAAAAAAATCCTCACATTATAAATCTATGATTTTTTATGTATCTATTCAAGATTGTTTGCTGCTGTTGCTAAGTCGCTTCAGTCATGTCTGACTCTGTGCGACCCCATAGACGGCAGCCCACCAGGCTCCCCCGTCCCTGGGATTCTCCAGGCAAGAACTCTGGAGTGGGTTGCCATTTCCTTCTCCAGTGAATGAAAGTGAAAAGTGAAAGTGAAGTCGCTCAGTGTGTCCGACTCTGTGTGACCCCATGGACTGCAGCCTACCAGGTTCCTCTGTCCATGGGATTTTCCAGGCAAGAGTACTGGAGTGGGGTGCTATTGCCTTCTCCACAAGATTGTTTAATATCAGTCTTATATGGGATGTACCCACAAGGTCTCATTGTTTCTAGGCATCTCCTTGCTAAGAATCTAACTCTAGGGATTTAGTAAATGATGCGGATATGGGTAGTTTAGAATTCTTTTGAGGATTTGAAACATGAGCCATTTAAGAGATCAGAATTCTGGAAAAGCCAGGGGGACTGACAGTGAGCAGGGCTTCTCCGTGGACCTTCTCCTCATCAGAGGTCCCCCGGTCCCCACTGCGGTGTGGCTGACGTGGTGTCTGCACAGAGCGCAGGGCTGGCAGTGAGCCTCTGGGGGTAGGAGCCTGTGATGCTGCAGCCATCTCTCTCAGTCTTGGCTCCACGAGTCCTTCCTTGCTCCCTCTCCTCTTCTGGGCTGTGGCTCATCTTTGAAAGGTCACCACGCCTCTGGTGAGCAGGAGCTTAATAAGCGTCTGCTTGTTAAGTCTGTGATTTCCTGGGGCAGCCTGCCGTGTGCCCTCCTGGTCTCCTCTGGGCTTTGGTATTCAGCTCTCTCCCTCATTGCGCCCTCTGCTCCCAGCCGACCCACCTTTCACGTCCCCAGAGGGACTCAAGGTGACTCTGTGACAGGCTTCATTTTGATGCTTTCAGTTTAAGCACATTTTCAAAGGCTCCACTTTAATTGACAGGGTGAGAAAACTGCTCTGACCCTATAAAATACGTCATCCGAGGTTTAAACTACATGAAGAGACAAGGTTCCTAATGTGCAAAAACTTGTTTTCTGTGAGAAGGGACAGGAGAAAGAAAAGGAGAGTCAGTAAGTTGAGAAAGAATTTCTCCTAAGGCAAAATTTGACAACATTTAAGGCAGCCAGGCAGTTTCTCAACCTGGAACGTGCATGCAGTTCACCTGAGAAGCAGGTGAGAGGTAGACCTCAGGGTGGGGACCCAGGAGGGACCAAGGACTGGTTCAGTAGGACCGGCTATGGCCCAGAAACTTAGGTTTTTTAAAGGCCCACTGGTGATTCAGATACAGATGCTTGTAAACAAAGGTTTACACACTTCTAGAAGAGGCAGTGCCGACACTCAGAGCATTTTGGCAGTGAGCCATCCCCAGGGATCAGCAGCTGCACTGGAGGGGACTGATGGGAGAAAATTGGGCAGCGCTGGTGTCTTGGTTAGATGCTGCAGTGGCCTGCCCTCCTCTGGTGGATGAAATGTCCTTGCCACAGAAATTTAAATATGGAAGATGCATTTTACCATTTAAAGATTATTTTGACTATAGACTATTTTTGATGATACCTATTACTTAATATTCAAAAACTTCTGATGGCATTTTTTTGTTTGTTTAGCTGCTAAGTTTGTGACCCCCATAGACTGTAGCCTGCCTGGCTCCTCTGTCCATAGGATTTCCCAGGCAAGAATACTGGAGTGTGTCGCCATGCCCTCCTCCAGGGGATCTTCCCGACCCAGGGATTGAACCCACATCCTCCTGCATTGCAGGCAGATTCTTTACCTCTGAGCCACCAGGGAAGCCCCCAGGGAATCCTAGAACATAATTTTCCTTCTTAGCTGAAGGAAGAGTCACATGGAGAGATCCAGTGATGTCCGTGCCTATTTGCATGTTTTGTAGGAACTCTTGGCTCTGTTGCTGGTGTTTCTCTGCAGGCATTTTCTATCTTTGCTCTGTGCTTTGGAGATGAAAGAGTTCCTGTTCCCTAGCAAAGGGCAAAGACATTTTTGTTCTTATGTTCAAAGACATTTCAGCTTCTTCCCAGCCGGTCATATACCTCTGTCTCTACCACAGCCCTGGGTGGTAGAGGGCACAGCACGTGGGCACCTGTGCATGTGGGAGCCTTGGATTTTGTGCCCTGGGATGACCGCATATTAGTCTGAACTGGTAGACCCGCTTCCATGATCACTAACGTGTGCAAGAAGCATAGTCAGCTGGTTTGAGGAGCAACGAGTGAAGAGTTAAGAGATATTCGTGTCTTGATACAGTGTGTTTCTGGTTATCATAGTAACTGGAGGCTTCTTAACTGTTTCACTATAAAATTATACATGCTTATTATAGAGACTTAAAAATATGAAAAATATGAAGAATAAAAGAAAAATCCTTTGTAAACCCACAACTCAGAAATAACTTCAGCAACATTTTGCATATACTCTTCTAATGTGAAACATAATATAAAAATGTGTCTTTACAGTATGTTACACTATTCATATATTTTATTAATATATAATATTGTATATACACACATGTGAACAGATAGACATAGAAAGATGCACATTTAAATTATTTTTAAAATTCAGAAAAATAAAGTTTTCATTTTGCTTTTCACATCTAACACATCATAACATCTTCCAAGACTTACTGTGATCAAAATAAATTATCATTTTATTTTTGGCCATGAATATTGTTTCTAAATGTTCATTATTATTAAAAAATGCTCAAATGAGAACTCTTGAACTTCCATTTTGGTCAGTATCTTCAATCATATTAACCCGTGGCTCCTTTAATAAGTCAAAACCTGGGAATACTGTGTCCTAATTCAACATCTCAGTGGAGCTGAGCCCAGAAACACTTCCAAAAATGAGCTCATTGAATAATTCTCCAAATCCCCTGTTCTCAGAGGAAGGAAGGTAGCCTGAGAAAACCCCTCCTGTCCGCCTCCCCCAACCCCTCACAGGCTCACAGCTAACTTCTGTCTGGTCCATTGAGCCCTACAGACTCGAGGGGCACCCTTGTTAGCACTGGGCATTGGGTGGGGCAGCATGATAGCCACCTTAGTGACTACATCGATACAGCTTCTCTGTGTACTCTCGTGATGATCTCAAAGGACATAACTTGGCTCACAGATAGTTCCATGTAGTAGACTTTGCTGTGATGGAGCCCAGGTAGCAAACACCCCATAGTGCTAAGGAAACAACCCTCAGGACCTCAGCAGGTGGGATCATGTCAGGTAGGATCATCAGTGATGAACGAGATGTCAGCAGAGTCACTGAAGAGACAAAACCATTTATTAGTACTTAATCTGTTGTTCAGTACTGCAGCCTCAAGTTTACAGTCCCAGCACCGTCAGCCTCTGTTAAACCATGACATGAATCCAAAGTGTAATTGCCACCATCAGAGATGGAGTAATTAGCCCAATAAAATGTGTTTGGCACAGTGAGAAAACAGAAGTCTAGTTCAATGTTCACAGTGGGGAATGAGGACTTGGAGGAATGGCTTAGAGTTTCTGAGAAAGAATAAATTCTTCAGTGATATGATGGGCTTTAGAACTGTGGTGCTGGAGAAGACTTGAGAGTTCCTTGAGAGGAGCTGTAAGGAGGAAAGCTGTAAGGAGCTGTAAGCTGTAAGGAACTGTAAGGAGATCAAACCAGTCAATCCTAAAGGAAGTCAGCCCTGAATGTTCTTTGGAAGGACTCATGCTGAAGCTGAAGCTCCAATACTTTGCCAGCTAATGGGAAGAGCCAACTCATTGAAAAAGACCCTGATTCTGGGCAAGATTGAAGGCAAAAGGAGAAGAGGATGACAGGATGAGAAGGTTGGATGGCATCATTGACCCAATGGACATGCATTTGAGCAAGCTCCAGGGGAGTGGCAGACAGGGAAGCCTGGCATTCTGCAGTCCATGGGGTCTCAAAGAGTCAGACATGATTTAGTGACTGAACAATGAAGGGATGTGCACACGCCTTCATCCAGTGCTGGTGAGCTAGTTTCTCAGGCCATCTCCTGGCAGCTTATCTTGGGGAGATAGGTTCAATGCATGCCTCAGAAGGCATCACCTTTGTGATGTCATTGAGTTACAGACACTTTTTGCTCTGGCCAACCCCGGATCACAGGCCTGGGACACCCTAGGCACACACCAGCTCTGGACTTTCTTCTGCTGCCATTGCTGCCCCCTCTTCCACCCATGTCTCTCACCCTTCCCTGGAGTCCTAGCTTGTCTGTCCTCAGGGATCTGCCAGGCTGGTGGTCCTGGTGTGGATGTCTCTGTCCACCGCTGGCCCTCACTCCATTATGCTCTTGTTTTGTGGGTGTTGTCACCAGGTTCTGCATGCTGGGGGCTGGTCTTGGCTTTTCCCACTTTGGGCTGCAGAGGGATGCTCCAACACTTTGAGCCTCTGTCTCTTCATCTACAAAATGAGGTGAATAAGACCAATGCCATAGGTGAGGTGTGGACTGCTGACACACCGTGCTGATTGAGTTTCTACTGTTATTGATATTATTAGGATTCAAGGGTCAGTCTCGGGAACTCTTCCAATGTCAGAGGGTTGTCTTTAACCTTCTGGATGTACCATTGGGTAGAACAGCTGTCAACACTCAATACTTACTTGTTACCTGAACCTCTTTCCTAGAGCTTGGTGACTTTCTCTACGGCCATCTGGGAGACCCTTGACTTCCTGATGGTGACCTGTGTGGGGTCTGGTTACCTACCTTGGAAGCTGTAGCCTGTTTCCTATTTCATATGTGATCAGTGGTATGTTCAACAGTGGTGATCAACCAGCTCTAAAACACAGACCTGATCTGAAGCATTTGTGGGTTTCTGCAGTCTGAGTAGTTTCAACGTGGCCAGTTTCAAACTTCTGTTGTGACATGGATTTGTTTGCAAGGGCCCTGAGAATTTTGCAGTTGACTCCCCAAAGCTTCTTGACCCTAGGTTCAGCTTCTCTGAAACTAGGTCTTTAGTGGTGTGTCAGAATTCCCTAGGGATGGGCTGGGATTTCCTGTGTCATTGAACTTTCCTGAGATCCTGAGTGAAATCCAAAACCACACTTGAAGTCCATCCTCTGAATCACAGGGCATCACCCTGGGCTCTTGTCTGGCCTCTCCAGGATCCTGGATATCACAGACAGAAGGTCAAATTTTACCTGCTTTACATACTAATCATGTCATCAGAAGAACACTTGCTTTTCATATGGTATGTGTTGTTTTAGTTGCTAAGTTGTGTCCGACTCTTTGTATCCATGGACTGTAGCCCATCAGGCTCCTTGGGATTCTCCAGGCAAGAATACTAGAGTGGGTTGCTGTTTCCTTCTCCAGGGGGTCCTCCCGACCCAGAGATTGAACCTGAGTCTCCTGCATTGGCAGGCAGATTCTTGACACTGAGCCACCAGGGAAGCACCATATGGCATGTGAGACAGATTTAATTAGTGATCCCAACACAGTCCTTGGAATTATGGTCTACTCTCACAACCATTTCTTCTACAAGGACAGTGTCTGCAGAAGCTGTGACTTTGGAGGGTTCCCCACCAGGCTGTCACACTGCTCAGCTCCATTGGTTACCATGTGAACGATACCCCCTGGAGTGGTATGATCCTTCTGCGCTTTCTACTTACATACCTTCTCTACTGTGTTCATGGAAGAAATTGATGACCAAATAGCTACAGAATAAGAAAGATCAGGGGGACTTTACCTTCCAACGCAGAGGGTGCGAGTTTGGTCCCTGGTCGGGAAGTTGAGATCTTACATGCCTCGTGACCAAAATGCCAAATCATAAAACAGAAGCAATATTGTGACAAATTCAATAAAGACTTAAAAAAATGGTCCACATAAAAAGAAATCTTAAAAAAGGTGTCAGAAGGTCGAATACAGTAGTTTCCAACTCAGATTCATTGAAAAGTGGTCAACCTGTCTATTCCATGGCAGATAAATGGCCTGTATCCAACTTAGCAAAGATGTATTGAGTGCTTATCACATAGAAGGAGTCAGTGAAGTGCAATGATAACGTTATAGTGCTCCAATGTGCCCAGCACAAATTTGCAGCTGCCAGTCACCATGCCTTAAAAGTCTCTTTTATGAAGTAACACTGTTCACCTTCTGTTTGCTGCATCATTCACTTCAGTGTTATTTTATTTTTGTATTTATTTTGTATCTGGACATACCACATGGCTTTCAGGATCTTAGATCCCTGACTTGGGACTGAGCCTGTACCCTCTGCAGGGAAAGTGCAGAGTCCTAACCACTGGACCACCAGGGAATTCCCAGCTTTGTGTGTTTTATTGTGCGCTTTGTTGTTCAGTTGCTAAATCATGTCTGACTCTTTGTGAACCCATGGACTGCAGCACACCAGGCTTCCCCTTGTCCCTCACTATCTCCCGGAGTTTGCCTAAGTTCATGTCCGCTGACTTGGTGATGCCATCCAACCACCTGGTGCCATCCAACCATTTGGTGGTTGAATCCTCTGCTGCTCCCTTGGCTGTGCACTCTCCTCTTGGCTGGGTTCAACTGAAGTAGAGAGAAAGCACAAAACAGAGGCCACCTCCAAGAGCCACCTATCTTTATGGGAGAACATGTGTACATGTGACATCCTTTGGGAATTAAGGGACAAGCATACCCCTCAACAGTGACATGGTGACTTTCGTTAAACCCAAACATATGAGAAACCATCTACCTAAATGAACACTGTCCACTCTAAACTAATGACTTTGGGCGTGCGTGCTTAGTCGCTCAGCCGTGTCTGACTCTTTGTGATCCCATGGACTGCAGCCCACTAGGCTCCTCTGTCCATGGGGATTCTTCAGCCAAGAATAGTGGAGTGGGTTGCCATGCCCTCCTCCAGGGGATCTTCCCAACCCAGGGATTGAACCCAGGTCTCCCACATTGCAGGTGGATTCTTTACTGTCTGAGCTACCAGGGAAGCCCAGTGACTTTGGGAAAAGGTCTAATTATTCCAATGCTGCTGCTATTGTCCAAAGTGTGTGTTCATTTTCTGCTTTAGGAATTGCTGCAGAATCCAAGACACATCCCTTTGAATATCCACAGTCAACACATTTGTTTTGAGGGTAGAGTTAGGGCTAATTCTTTGGTAAACTTTGGTTTATAAACTCATTTTGAAGATGTGACAGATGTTGCAGGAGGTTGACATTCAATATCCATTCACCCTGGGACCCTGCCTTCCTTTATTACAGAGGTCAGGAAGCTGAAATAGTCAATCTCCTGGCTTTCACATGCAGCTTGGGTAATCAGGCAATACCGTCCTCTGATGCTGTGTAGGAGGACATCCTCGGGAAGGGTTCTCTACTCTGTTCTAAAGGCAAAGCCTTGGGTAGAGAAAGTTTTTGGCCCTTTTGCCTTCTTCCATGCCTGTGTATCCCCCTTCTGACCCGCAGTCCCAGAATTCTGGAGGCAGGATCAAACAGTTTACAAGCAAGGGGGTAGCTTGAGGTAAAAAACCACATCCTAAGGATATTTGGGCAGAACAGTAAGAGGAGGCGGGATCCTGCCAGCATCACAGAATGACCATTGCAGCCTTGGACTGGGTGCCTCTGGATGTCCTGTTACATGAACAACATATGCTTGTGGCTTGCTAAGCATCTGTTCATCTGGTTTTCTGTGACTGGCAGAAGGAATGGATTTCTAACAGAGTCGTGAAGACAATTCCATAAGAAGAAGTCTCACTATATCTCAAGTCACAGCATGATTACTGAAGGCATGTTACTTGCCAGGGTGAGGATGGCTGTGTGTGCGCAGTTGCTCAGTTGTGTCCAACTCTTTGCAGTGCCACAGACTAGCCTGCCAGGCTCCTTTGTCAATGGGGTTTTTTCAGGCAAGAATCCTGGGGTGGGTTTCCATTTCCCCATCCAGGGGATCTTCCTAACCCAGGGATTGAACCCATGTCTCCTGTGTCCCCTGCACTGGCATCTGGGCTCTCTACCACTGAGCTACCTAGGAAGTCCCAAGGATGGTCAGGGCTTTGGCAAATGGAGGAAAGGTGGGGGCGATGTTTCCTGGGGGTGGGGTCTCCTTTGGGCCAGGCACTCCTTGCATCCTGTTTCCTTTAATGAGGTCAATGAAATCAGAGTCGGTTTTGTTCCCATGGCACCAAATGGGGAGCTGAAGTTCAAGGTCTTGAGTTCAAGTTCAAGGTGTCCATGGCCTCCAAGCTGGGCTGTGTGTGGGTGTGGGGAGGACCAAAGAGCATTTGAGGTAAGGTCATTGTCAATGAGAAAAAGTACAAGCAGGGAAAACAGTAAGAAGCTTGGCCTGGCTGGAGTTCAGAATTCATTTGGAGAAGTACAGGGAGATGCATGTGGGCAGAGCAGAAGCAGAGACTGGAGGGCCGTGAATTCTGGAGAGTCAGGTATCTTAGTCCAGCGGTTGGAGCTAGTGGTTAGTAGGAAGCAACTGTACATTCTCTGGAATGGAAGTGACACTGTGCTCTTGGAAGTATTAACTGGCACCGGATTCCACTATAAATAAAAGAGGAAATAGTCATCAAGACCAGATTGGATGATTTTTTAGGGGCCTGCTTTTGCCAACATGCTCATTATTGGGTTATACCTCAAGCACAAGGGACAGACACAAACTGTTCTTGTTTGATAGATATGCTAGAAACTTCAGACAGGTAAGGACACAGAGCAGGTGTTTGTGGAATAAATGGAAGAGGAATAAGCATTTTGCCTCAGTGCTCTTTGAGCAACTTTGCATTCTTTTTTTTTTTGGCCTCACGCAGGGCATATAGGATCTTAATTCCCTGACCAGGGATTGAACCTGAGCCCCATGCAGTGGAAACACAGTCTTAATCACTGGACCTCCAGGGAAGTCCGGCAAGTTTGCATTCCTAGTGCTACTATTTCTCAAGATTTGATGAAAGAGAGGAAAGCTTATTGCATCTAGGAGAAGAGGAGAGCATTAGAAAAATCTTGGATAATTTGAAATTGTACATGACGCAAAATAACAGAAGATTAAGCTCAGTTGTCTGGGAGATTTGATAATGCTAAGCTGATGACATTAGCCTTGGTATTTAGATACAGCCTCTTTCTGGTATAGTCATAACCCTCTTAACAAAGTGGTAAGATGTTAACAGCTCAATATGGCTTTAATAAAATAGACAGCTTGATTTCATTTTTTAATATTTATTTTTTTTAGTTTAAGAGATTTATTTAATTAGAATATGCCACAGCATATTTCCGAGGTTTTGTCAGCATCTCCACAGCATTTGTGACAATTTTACTATAGAAGACCCTGGAGAAAGAAATGGCAACCAATTCCAGTATTCTTGCCAGGGAAATCCCATGGACAGAAGAGCCAGGTGGGCTACACTCCATGGGGTCTCAAAGAGTCAGACATGACTGAGTGACTAAACAATACCAACAACAATTATAGAAGGAGGCTACTGAGACCAGAAGACCAAACTTGAACTAAAGTTGATGCAACTAAATATAACAAATTTTTACATACAGATACTAGTAACTATCTGCTCAATCGTTCTACCTTTCCTGACTGTGATAACTGTTACTCATTTTCTTTTTCTGCAAATATATGGTCTGTTAAGTCTAGACAGTGGACCATGGGGTCATATATAAGGTATCATCAATAGATTAAGATATAATCTAGACAGAGGTTTGTATCAGTTTATTTCCCTTTACGGTACATTAATAAAATATTTTACTTAGGTTTTTCATTGGTTACTTAAGATCTAGAACTATCAGAGTGTCTGTATGTTGTATGTCTAAACTACGTGCATGCTAAGTCACTTTTGTCATATATGACTCTTTGTGACCCATGAACTATAGCCTGCTAGGTTCCTCTGTCCATGGGATTCTCCAGGCAAGAAGACTGGAGTGGGTTGCCATGCCCTCTGCCACAGTTAAGTTCTATTTAACTCTAGATGTTTTAACTTACTATGTGGAACCTGGTGGCTCAGTGGTAAAGAATCCACCTGCCAATGCAGGAAATGAGAGTTCGATCCCTGGCCCAGAGGATTCCCTGGAGAAGGAAATGGCAACCCACTCCAGTATTGTTGCCTGGGTACTCCTATGGACAGTGGGCTATAGTCCATGAGTAGTCCCCAGAGTCACAGAGTCGGGTAAGACTAATCAACTAAACAACAACCACAGCTAGAACCAAAGTCCTCTCTGAAGTCAGCTGTGAGAGAGTTTGGCTTTCTCCAGCCTCCTCTCTAGCTGTGAGAGAGTTCTGTTTTCTCCAGGCTCCTCTGTAGCCCTGGGGTGAGGCAGCACTTTACACCACAGCCTCTCCTGGCTTAACCTGAAGAGATACGAGGGGTCCAGGAGGCATGATCCTGGACAATCTTCACTGTGATGATTCTGTTTCTGTGACAAGGCTGAAGCTATTTGTTGCTTTCTGAGGGGTGTTTAAAATTTCCTTCAAATGCTGTTACTGCTCTCCCAGCAGACATCCTGTCTTATAGCTCCAGCTGCTGTTAACAGAATACCAGGGGCTGAAACGATAGATGCTTAATTCTCACCGTTCTGGAGGCGGGAAGCCCTGGACCAAGGTGCCAGTACATTGTGTTCTTGCTGAGGTCCTTTCCTGGTTTATGGAAAGCTACAACCTTGTCACGTGCTGTGACCTCTTTGTGCCCTGGGGAAAGATCTCTGGTATCTCTTTTTTTTTTCCGGCTGTGCTGGGTCTTCGTTGTGGTGCACAGGGGCTTTCTCCTATTGTGGGTCCCGGGTTTCTCTAATTGTGGTTTGTAGGCTCTAGAGAGTTCAGTCTCAGTAGCTGCGGCATGTGGGCTTAGTTGCCCTTAGCACATGAGATCTTAGTTCCTTAAGAGTGTGTGCTAAGTCGTGTCCCACTCTTTGTGATCCCAGGGACTGTAGCCTGACAGGCCCCTCTGTTCATGGGCTTTTCCAGACAAGAATCCTGGAGTGGGTTACCATTTCCTCCTTCAGGGGATCTTCCTGACCCAGGGATTGAACCCAAATCTCCTGAGTTTCCTGCACTGGCAGGCATTGCCATATAGGGAAGCCCTGGTTCCCCAGTTCCCCGCCCAGGGATCAAACCGCATCCCCTGCACTGGAAGTTGAACTCTTAACTACTGGACCACCAGCGAAGTCCTAACTCTTGTTCTTCTTATAAGGACACTGATCTTATCATTCCTCAGATCCTCATGGCCTCATCTAAATCCAGTTACTTCCCAAAGAGTTAGGTCTTCAATATATGAATTTTGGTGGGGGGGCATGCAGTTTAGTCCACAACATACCCCCACTTATGTTCTTTCAGCCTGAAACCTCCTCCTCCTTTTCTTTTCAATTCCTCTTCACTTAAAGCAATGGGAAATTTCTTGAATTGGCTTGTGTTTTTATGTCTTACTTTTTAAAAATTTATCTATGGAAAAAGACTCTTTTCAAGGAGTTGTAGTAAAAAGCCACCAATATTTTTTTAATTTATTTATTTATTGTAATTGGAGGATAATTACTTTATGATACTGTGATGGCTTTTGCATACATCAACATGAATCAGCAGTAGGTATACATATGTCCCCCCACATCCTGACCACCCCCCCCACCACCCTCCCCACCCCATCCAGCAATATTTTACAGGACTTTAAAGCCAACTTCTATGAACCATGCTAATGGGAGTTCCTCATGGTTGGGGCAACTGCATTATTTATAGAGGTATTTTGCAATCTTGCCCATACAAATGGCAGATAATACATACAATTACCAACAAATAATCCAACTGTTTAGAATATAAAATAGGAAACTTCCATTAAGCTTTGCAGTGGCTGGTAACAATACCCCTGGTGACATAAAAAGATATCTTGCAGTGGAAAAAAGAAAAACCCAAACCCCACAATTCCTGAAATAGTAAATTCATGTTGGAAATCTCAAGTTACTTAAAAAAATTTCCAAGGGACCTAGTCTTCCCAAAAGCAATAGAATCGAAATAGGCACATTGTTAATTTATGTGGAGTTAAAAATACTTTGTATTTTTCTTGATAATTTTAGCTTTTGACTTTAGCTCAGAAGTTCTGCAAATACCTGAAGGAATTTCAGCATTGCTCACCACCTCTCCTACACACCCTTGTCAAGTTGCAGGCTCTGCTGTTATCAGTTTTTGTATTTCTGTTTTTTTCCATGCGAAGGCAGGGTGTTTAGAAGGGCTCCTCTTTCACGCCCTTCCTTGGATAATTTTTCCTTTTTCTGGAGGGAAAGGATGACATTCCTACTGAATTTATGGTGTAATTTTGTCTCTTTTCCTTTAAGGACTTTTTCACTCAAAGTGCAAAACATCTGAAATAGTAAGAAACTTCCCTGGGGAAAATCGTCAGTTAGTGGGTGCTGGTGATGGGATCAGTCCGCTAAGAGCAAGTCCCAATTCCCGAGGTCTGAGCCCAGGAGGGCTCCGGTGAGGGGGCCTCGTATTAATATATCATGTGCATGCATGCTCAGCCACTCAGTCACGTCTGACTCTGCTACCCCATGGACTGTAGTCCCACAGGCTCCTCTATCCATGGGATTCTCCAGGCAAGGATACTGGGGTGGGTTGCCATTTCCTTCTCCAGATGTATTATGTATTGATGTCCAAATAGGCTGGGGAGGGGATGATAAGCCCACTTGCAGAAGCTAAAAGTAGTATTTACTCTCTTGTGTTTACTCCTTGGACTTGCAGTTCATGAGAATCTAAAACCTTTAAGGCTGTGAGGGAGAAACAGGGTCCCAAGGGAACCTCTTCTTCAGGGAGCTCTCTTTGGCTCCCAGTGGAGCAGTGGGAATGCACAGCAGACCTGAGTTAAGTTTCCCCTTCTCTTAAAAACACTTTTTAAAATTTACTTGTTTTTGGCTGTGCTGGGTCTTTTGTCGCTGTGCAGGCTTTTCTCTAGTTTCAGAGAGGGTGGGCTTCTCTCTAGTTGTGGTGTGTGGTCTTCCAACTGCGGTGGCTTCTCTTGTGGAGCACAGGCTCAGGTGCACAGGCTTCAGTAGTGGTGGCTCCCAGTTCTATTGAGCACAGGCTCCGTAGTTGTGGGGCACAGGCTTTGTTGCTCCTGCATGTGGGATCTTCCCAGACCAGGGATCAAACTCACATCTCTTGTATTGGCAGGCAGATTCTTTACCACTGAGCCACTAGGGAAGCCTTCTCCTCCTCTTCTTGGGATTGCCCCGTTCTTGGTCCCTGACTGATCGCTCTATGAGAAGCCTTTGTCACATTTTAGTTTTTATTTTTTCAGCTCCTGGAGAAACATTTGCTGCCTTGTGTGTTCTGCCTATAGCAAAGGGCCCAAGTGTGGGCACAGGAACATATGGAGTCTTAAATGGAGCATCTGAGACCTCCCTTCTTGGGAAAAGACTATAGCCTTTCGGTGGAGTGCAGAAGGTTGCTGAGTACTTGCCCAAGTGTGACAGGCCCTTCGGGTTCTGGATGACTACAATTTCTTGAGGGTGGTAATAACATGCAAGGGATTAATGGGATAACAAAGTAATTACGGACGTGATGAGAGCAGTGGAGACAAGGCATGGGGTTCTGTTGAGAGAACCTTATTTCAGGCTTATTTTAGGTGAAGTCATGGGGAAGGGCCTCTCCGAGGAGGTGGACTCCTCTGTGAAGCCTGAGAAGGACTATGAAGTGGGGAGAACCAGAGGACAAGCACTTCCGGCAGAGGGAGCAGCAGCAACAAAGGTGCGAAGGTGTTTCCACCTGGAAATGAACTGATTTCAGTGACAGTGGAAGAGGGTGCTTTATCTTTCAGCTATTTACCTTTCTCTAAGATAGGGGTTCTCAGCCTCCAAGATCTAATGCCTGATGATCTGAGGTGGAACTGATGTAATAATAACAGAAAAAAAGTGCCCAATACATGTAACGAGCTTGAATCATCCTGAAACCACCACCCTCCCCATCCTGGTGGCTGAAAAACTGTCTTCCACAAAACTGGTCCCTGGTGCCAAAACTGGTCCCTGGTCCCCTGGCTGGGGACTACTGTTCTAAGAGGCTCTTTCTTGTGTGAAGTAATTGGGCACATCTGCTCTCGATTCTGACATTAGGTGGATAAGTAGGGAAGCTGGGGCTTCCCTGGTGGCTCAGACCATAAAGAATGTGCCTGCAATTTGGGAGACCGGGTATGAACCATGGGTTGGAAAGATCCCCTGGAGAAGGAAATGGCAACCCACTTCAATATTCCTGCCTGGAGAATTCCATGGACAGAGAAGCCTGGGAGGCTACAGTCTATGGGGTTGCAAAGAGTCGGATATGACTGAGTGACTAACACTTTCACAAGTAGGGGAGCTGACCATCAAAGCTTATACCCTGGACTGGATAAAAAGGGCTCTGTTTCTGTTTCATTGTGGTTGGTTGATTTTTTTCTCAGGGAGCTGTTTTTCAGCCAGGAACCAAATATGGCTTTAATGTTAACATCTAACTAATAATAAAATACACGTACATATTTTTCCTCCTTTTTCCTCCTTTCCCCTTTGTTCTACCCGAGAGTATGAGCATAAGCTTATTTTAAAAGTAGGTGTGAAGTAG
Organism: Bos grunniens; assembly: GCF_055505025.1. Taxonomy (NCBI): domain Eukaryota; kingdom Metazoa; phylum Chordata; class Mammalia; order Artiodactyla; family Bovidae; genus Bos; species Bos grunniens. Next base: position 58,806,236 of record NC_141178.1, on the reverse strand, counting down.
AAGTGCATATGTCACTGGAAATCACGCGATTTTGAAGGGCTATAATCCTTCCCTAGAAAAAGCCTGTCAATCGAATTCATTTTATATCAGAGAAGCCATTTCTTTGCCTGTTTTTTGATAAGTTCAGAACATTTCAAAATAAGGTGGCATTTTCTTCTTTGTTAAAAAGACAGCAAATGCAGAGCTTTGAGTTTCAAAGTGTGACAGTATTATTACTCACATGATTTCATTCTTTTCTGGAAAAAATTTCTTTTTCTTTTTCCTAAACAGTTATATTTCAAACACAGAGTTACTTTGACAATAACACAGTTAAAAGTATTAAAATTTTAGAAAATATTACCAAATATGTTAAAGGGAAATTTGTATTTAAATTAGAACAATGATTCTGTGCTAATCTTATTGCAGAATCCTTTTTAAGATAAATGGCTATTGTGATTTTGGAGATATGGTGGAATCCACTTTTCACAACACTGTTGTTTTTGGCTGTTATACTAAATAGCAAAGAGGCAGAGGACACAGATATGTGGTTGTAAAATGTGGATGGTGGGTCAGGTAATCTGTCTTCAAAACGCTCCTCTGTCAGAAGTGGCTTATCTTTCTTGGGCTCCAAGGATCTAAGCTATATACTCCATGCATAAACGAAAGGAAATGCACAGAAAGAAATGTGCCTGGAATAAATCTGTTTTAAGTGGTTTTGGCTCAGGGTGACAGATATCGGAGCCTCTGAAAAGTAGAATCTGGTGCAGGAAACAGCTGATGCAGAGAGCTGATGGAGTTCCTCTTCTCATTCTTCCCTCTAGGAGATGTGACTTTCCTTTGCAATCTGTACTGGGAACTGGAATAATTTCTTTTGTGATTCTGCTTCAAAGCCTTTACTTGTGGGAGGAAGCAGAAGACAGGAAATTTAGGAGCAGAGAGGAAGCAGCTCAGGACGGTAGATAGTGAGGATCAGCATCCTTTTGCAGCATATCCTGCAGACCCGGGGTACCACAAACTTCTTCATGACTGTCTCCAGTTCCTCAAGTCTCTTTCTCTTAGTAACTCATCATGATAATCCATGATTATTCAGGAATTCCTTCTGCTTAGATTATGGATGATTATGGGTGCCCTCGGCCCTTTCAAAGCTGACCTGTGGCAGCCAGGTGGGGCAGAGCATGTGGACACCAGGTCACACTCTCCGGCTTCAATCTTGGTTTTGCTGCTTCCAAGCTTCATGATCTTCTTAACCTTTCCGTAAAATGGGAATAATAATAATACACCCATCATAGTGCCACAGAAAGGACTCAGCAAGGTAATCCTTGCCATAAAGAGCCACCAGTGAGCATATGATGCTAACCTGGTGAGGAGGCTCTTAAAATGCAATAAACCTACATCTTCTCCTATGAAAATACATATCTTTAATTAACAGAGAAAAGCTGGTAATTAAAAAAAAAACTGATTAGGAAAAGAAAAGCTAAAGTCCTACCTTCCACAATATACAAGTTTAATGATTAGGCATATTTTTCTGGTCTTTGTTTCTATGCAATTATTTTCTAACACATAAATTAATTTTGTTTTATGATTTTTCATGGATCAATGGAACATTAAACTTCCTATTTTATTATACTCTTTATGAGCCTTATTTCCATGGCCACATGTTGTTCCACTGAGTAAATTGAAGCATAGTTTATCTGTAACAATAATAATAACTATCATAACCTGAGTACCATTTGAGTATCAGGCTCTAGGTGTTTTATGGACTTTTTCACAACTCTTTCAACAATCCTGGACGTTTTTGCTACACTCTCCAGTTTAGAAAGGGTCTTGAGGTTGCACAGTTTATGCTTGGCAGTGCCAGGGCTGAACAGGGTCTCGTCCTGAGCAGAAGTGGTCTGGTACTGAAGCTTGTCATCTTCCCATTGTACCAGGCTGTTCTAGGTTTCATGGCTATAACTAGCAAAGTGACATATACATTTGCATTAACTGTTTTTATAACATGCCTTTTTCTTTTCTAAGGGCAGTTTTGGCAGGTCTTTTGGAAACAACATAATTATTACAATCAGAAGAAAGGGAGAGGACACTCAAGGTCTGAAAATGGAGGATGTGGAGGAAACTGGTGGTCAGTGCTTTCTTAGGTTCACAGTTCTAACACGTGTCAGATACCATTCCTCCTTTCTCTCATGTCAGTTATCAGCTATCGCTATGCTGTTATTGAGTCCCTTGGACAGCAAGGAGATCAAACCATTCAATCCTAAAGGAAATCAACTCTGAATATTCATTGGAAGGACTGATACTGAAGCTCCAATACTTTGGCCACCTGATGCAAAGAGCTGACTCACTGGAAAAGACCCTGATGCTGGGAAAGATTAAGGGCAGGAGGAGAAGGGGACAACAGAGGATGAGATGGCTGGATGGCATCACCAACTCAATGGACATGAGTTTGAGCAAACTCTGGGTGATAATGGAGGACAGAGGAGCCTAGTGTGTGGTAGTCCATGGGGTCACAAAAGCTGGACACAAATTAATGCCTGAACACCCACACATGTTATTATTATCAATAATCTCTCTTTTCCTCAAGACATCTTCAGATCATAATGTTCATGTCCCAGAAAAATTTATACTAGGAAGTATTATTTCCCACTGTAAGTTGGTTTTTCACTCAAATCAGTCAGTTGCAAGTTGAGTTGGGTTCTGTAAACGAGCTGACATATTTCTAGGTGACTCAATCTGGGAAACCAACACTGGGGACAGGAGAGATGATGCTGTCAAGTCAGCCACCCCCAGCTGGGCTGTGGGCTTCCTACTGAGTTAGAGCTGGAGAAGGCAACGCAGTGTGAATGCCCTTTGAGAAAGAACATCACTGGTGACCGTCACACGATGCACGCAGATAATTCCATCAGGCGCCGAAGGCAGCTGTTCCTGGCCTGAAGAAAGAAAGGGACCATCATAAACTGTTCTAGAGATAATGTTCTCATTAGAGAAAACTATTCCTACTTACATCTCCAGGGGGATGCTGTATTTTCGAAGCCACATATTTTCATCTTACCATTGCACAAGAAAAAATGAGTAAGCTGTGGATCTATTATTGAGTTAGGAATACAAATAATGGACTTTCCTGACAGTTCAGTTGGTAAAGAATCCACCTGCAATGCAGGAGACCCTGGTTCGGTCCCTGGGTTGGGAAGATTCCCTGGAGAAGGGAAAGGCTACCCACTCCAGTATTCTGGCCTAGAAAATTCCATGGACTGTATAGTCCATGATGTTGCAAAGAGTCGACACGACTGTGTGACTTTCACTTTTCATGTCAAAGAGAGGTAAACCTGAACAAAGGAGCTGCAGGTAGAAACAAAAAATTGCAGCTTAAAAATTCAGCAAATGAACATTGAACTCTCTGTGTATAATTAAAAATTATACCGCTTAGAAACCAATTACAAAAACAAATTGCACCTGAATCTTTTGTGTCCAATTATATGATTTAGTACAGCATATTTAAAAAATATCACTGCTTATTGTTATCCATGCATCAAATGTTAATCCCCCTCAATGGTATTTTTAAGGGTCCATTTTTATTGTTGTAGAGAAATAATGAAGGCTGTTGTAATTAACTTTCTCATGACTCAAAAACTCTGAGTAATATAAGCACCTGCTGATATATGAGACACAGAATACATAGTGTCTTTAAAAATACTTTCAATTTAAAATAATTTGATAATCAGTGGTAAATGAAAGCAAGTGCCTAGGAAGAAAATTTCTGGAACCATTGTGGGCAAAACTAAGTACAACTCACAATTGTTAAATTTCTGTTCACAGTGTTTTTTGGAAGGAGGTTCACAACTCAAAGAAGCTAATTCATGATGATGCTGGTAAATATATAAATTAAAGTGTGTGTGTGTGTGTGTGTGTGTGTATGTGTGTGTGTTAGTCACTCAGTTGTGTCTGATTCTTTGCGACCCCATAGGCTGTAGCCCACAAAGGTCCTCTGTCCATGGCATTCTCCAGGCAAGAATACTGGAGTGGGTAGCCATTCCCTTCTCCAGGGAATCTTCCCAACCCAGGGATCAAATCCAGGTGTCCTGCACTGCAGGTGGATTCTTTACCATCTGAGCTACCAGGGATGCCCCATTAAAGTGTAAGAACTATGTGCTAAGTCATTTTAGTTGTATCTGACTCTTTGCAATCTATGGATTGTAGCCTGCCAGGCTCCTCTGTCCATGGGATTTCCCAAGCAAGAATACTGGAGTGCATTGCTGTTTCCTTCCCCAGGGGATCTTCATGACCCAGGGATTGAACCCATGTCTCTTATGTCTCCTGCATTGGCAGGCAGATTCTTTACCACTAGTGCCAGCTGGGAAGATTGCAATACTTAAGGTAACAACACCTATTTCACTAGCTTCATTTGGAGGACCAGGGTAGCTTATATCTCCATGACAACCATTCAGGTAAAAATGTACTGATGAGATCAGAAATTCTAAGAGTTGGCAAGACTTCTCCTTTTCCCTCATTCCCCTCCAATGCAGGTATCAATTCTATGACATTTCTGTAATTTTCCTTGGAGAAAAAAAAATCTGGCAACATATTAATTTTGAATCAGGCTGAGGATATTGTATTGTTTTATCAAAATGACTGTTGAATTTTTAAATTTGATTTTTCCCAGAGACAAGATGCTGAAATCTAGGCTTTGCTTGCAGTCAACATTCCCAGTCAAATCGATGGGGAATGAAGCACACTAATTGTGTGATGTCTCATCATTTGACGTCTAGATGGTCTTAGGAAGGAGTTGGAGGCCTATTGGTTGACAGTGAGATGTTACTGAGTAGAGCTACTAGGAAACAGAAGATGTGAGTTCTAGTTTCAGCCCCGTTGCTTATCTGTTGAGGGATTTTGGGTATCGGTTGGCATTGTTTAAGCCTCATTTCTTTTGTCCTTAAATACCACAGTGATGTCTGTTTCAGTGAATAACACTTCAGCATGGGTGGCATGCGACTGTTTTTAAAAACGGTACAGGTTGGGATCAAATATGTGTATTTTTACACAACTCATAATATCAGTCTTATAATTCATATAGATATACAGTGGACAGTGCTTTGTTGCAGGGTGAAATGTGGACAAGAGGTCTCTGATGGACAAAGTCATAAATGTGGAATGAGCATCTTTAGATGGAAGTGAACTCCCTCTGGGAGGCTGAGGGTCTGGGTACCTGGATGCTACAAACGGCTATTTCATTCTTCCCTACGACCCTGCCTGGACTTGCCGTGGTGCCTGGTACCTAGCGCAGTGTTAGCAAGGATCTGTTCAACAAGTGGACCGATATGGCATGATGTTTTTTGTGATGTGTCTGATCATCTGGGGACCCCAGGCCCCTCCGGATCCCCCCAGTTTGCACCTGTTCTAGGACAGGGGGTTTTCTGAGCCTGTACCTTGCCTTGGCCAGACATGCTTTTTGTGTTGTCTTTCCTTTTATCTACAGGTTACTACCGGAAATTATGGGAAGGCTTTTATTTGATTTTATGGGTGGTCAAGCACAAGTGGTTTCTGTCCTTAACTCTCTCACTGGACCTGGGACCAAGGATAAATCATTTAGCCTGCAGCAAGGCAACTTTCTCATCTTAAAAATGGAAATGTGCTAAATTCTTTGCACTCAGAACTTCTAGCTCTTACATCTTGCCACTGTGAGAAATTCCCCTAAATCATTCCCATTCCATCACAGTGTTTGATTACTTAAGTTCAATGACATGGAAATGAAAGACCATGTTTCTTTTTTGCTTTAACAATGACTAATGACTCTTTAGGACTTCCTAGGTGGTTCAGTGGTAAAGAACCCACTTGCCAATGCAGGAGACACAGGTTCAGTCCCTGGGTTGGGAAGATCTCCTGGAGAAGGAAATGGCAACTAGCTTCAGCATACTTGCCTGGAGAATCCCATGGACAGAGAAGCTTGGCAGGCTACAGTCCATGGGGTTGGAAAGAGTTGGATACGACTGAGTCACTGACCAGCAACAACAACAACAGCAACAGCAACAACAACAACAACAACTCTGTGATACTTTTTGAAAGCCTGAAGGAAGTACCATGGGGATAATATTTGGGGTTTTCTCTTACTCAAAAGCTGGTTTTCTCACTCTACATCATTAGTCATTGAGATTCCAGGAAAGGCGACAGGCAGATGCTCGTTTAGGAGCACGGGGGACATTGTGACAAAGAATCTACTCAATAACCTCCTTCTGGCTTGTGCTTGTGGGAAGGGAGGCGGGCAGCTGGAAGCCCCTGAGTGCTGCATTAATCCCATGCTGAGCCCACACTGTAGAAACAAGGGGGTGCTGGAAGCCCCTTGCTGAAGCTGAAAGCCAGGCTCTTAGCCCATTTATCCGCTGGGAACTGGGGGTGTCCTGGGAGCATCCCGCAGCCACATCAGAATAAAGAAAGTGGCAGCTCGGCATATGTAGACAAGGGCATCTAATTTAGTGTTTTGACCTTGGGTGGCCTGGAAGGGTCTCGGAGTTCTCATGTACCCAGAGGACCAACAGGGTGGCTGATGTTGATACACTAGGTGAGAACCCAAGAGGCTCGCATAGAAAGTGTCATGACCCCACTATCAAGGGCTGCAGGGCACACGGAATGGGATGCCCAGTGCCCATGAGAACCAATGCAGGGCATTGTCAGCACCAGAAGGATGTCAGACTGACAAAGAGAGCCCAACCTTGAGATGCCCAGGGGTGGGGGCTGGGGGAGGGGGTGCAGGAGCAGATGTGAGGAGTGTGAGCATATCAGAATCTGTATCCTCTCTCCACTCCTATGGAAGTCAGCAAGGGCCCAGACAGCACAGCCGGGCCTGCTGATCCCCAGACCTAAGGCCATGGCCACCATTGCCCAGGAGCGCATACTTCTCCCCAGCCAGGTGCCCTTGGGGCAGGACAAGCTGGGGAAGGAGGTCCTGGGAAACCTTTATTTTGTTATGGTTTAGTCACTCAATTGTGTCTGACGGCTTGCAACCCTATTCTGCAGTTTGCCAGGCTTCTCTGTCCATGGGATTCTCCAGGCAAGAATACTGGAGTGGGTTGCCATGCCCTTCTCCAGGGGATCTTCTGGACCCAGGGGTTGAACCTGGGTCTTCTGCATTGGCAGGCGGATTCTCTACCGCTGAGCCACCTGGGATGTCTTAAGGCACCGCTATTGTGTGAAACGGCAGGTTTACCAGGCCTTTCCCCTGCTCGCCATCGAGTGGGTTAATGGGGTGGATGGAGAGTAAGAAAGATCAACAACAGAAAATGAACACACAGATGCTGATTGCGCACCTCAATGGAAGGGAGCTCAGTTCAGTCTGAGCGTGGAAAGGCACCAAGGGGCAGCCGGCCCACCCTTACCTGTCCCACTCAGAGTCTGGACAGTGTCTTCTTCTGGCCCAGCCCTGTCCAAGCCAGGAAGGGCATAAGTCACCGTGCTTCTGGGGCCAGCAGTGCAGAGAGCGGGTCGGGGTGGTGTGTGAAAACAGGCTTCCGTACCCCCGTCACATGTCCAGTAAGGCCCCCATTTGGGAAGTTGTTTTCTGTAAAGTTGCACAAAATAAGAGAAAAAGGCTGCTCTTAGGCTTACTGTTTTCTGTTTGGGATATGCAGCAGATGGTTGGATACTAACATTCATATAGATTTCCCTGCATGGAAATGGAAAGGGTGACAGATCCATAATCAGTAGGAATCTTTAGTATAAAAAAATTCCAAAACATAATTAATGAAACAGAAAGGGTCACTTTGATCCTTTTCACAGCTACTATGCCAGGGACTGGCCTTGGAGATCTCACGTAGGGAAAAGACCTTCTACAAGGAGTTGGGGGAGAGACACAAGGAGGGGAAAGAAAGCAGCTTTTGAAATTCCCCAGTGCTGGAATATGTCCTTGGCGCAGCCTAGTGTTCTCACAATAAAAAGAATAACTGTCCTCCTCTTTTTCCCATGAGGCAAAACAGATGCCGTCTCGGTGACGAGATGCTTACTCCTGAGCCCAGCAGCCACTTCTACAGCCAAACAGCTCAGCAGCAATCTCTTCCCAGGCCAGACATCCTGCGAGATGGGGACAGTGCACCCTGAGGCAGGTGGTTGGCTGGCCTTGGAGTGCCTGGGGGTGGGGTGGAGAGGGAGATGGAGGGAGAGAGATGCTGACTCATCCTCCTCCCTCCCCACCTGACCCTATGCAATAGAACTGGACATGGGGACACAACATTTGGAGTAGGGTTCTCAGAGAAGAAAGGAAAAGTCAGAAGGACACACGTGTGCAGCTGAGTCTAGCTCATCCTGGGGAATCCATCCTTCTCCTTTGACGGATCAGAGGTTGAGCAGGATCGCCCCAGGCATGAAGTGCATGAAGGCATCTTAATTCTGTCATCTCTCCTCCTAGCAGTCACCTCCTTGAATCTTCCGCTCCCTACACCCGAGTGTTGAAGACTTCTCTGCATTAGGAATCCATGCTAAGGAGCATTGACATCTATACACCACCATGTGTGAAACAGATCACTAGTGGGAAGCTGCTGTGTAGCACAGGGAGCTCAGCTCAGTGCTCTGTGATGACCTAGAGGGGCGGGAAATGAGAGGTGAAGGGCGGCTCAAGAGGGAGAGGATATATGTCTATACTTATGGCTGATTCGAGTTGTTGGATGGCAGAAAAATATCATAACATTGTAAAGCAATTATCCTGCAATTAAAGAAAAAGGAATCCATACTGAGAAGTTGAAGAGCTGGTTTGACAGATTAGATGTCGAGGATATTTTGGTTCAACTGGAGGATTCTCAGGAGAGCAGCCATAGCCCCAGGGTGTGGGTCCTGGGCTTGGGGACAGGGGACAGGTCTGTGCAGTCCCTGTGATTTGCAGTCAGGGTGGTTTGGACTAGAGGAGACCCCATCTCTGAAGATCACCCTTACTACAGTCTGGAATGGTCTAAGAGGAGTGGAAAGTACATAGGGAGTGTGGTCATGTGGCTCCCAGGGCATCTAACACGTCCAAGAAGGTGAATCTGCACCAAATTGTAAACAATGAGGATATGTTCCTTCTTCCCTTTTCCACAGAAACCAGAATCATGACAGGAGACCTTGTGCAGAAAATGCCACTGTCTCCCCATAGGCAGGTCACCCACATAACCACTGGAGTCAGATTCCTGCACCTCCACACTACTGACATTTGGGCTTGGATGCTTCTTCGTTGTTGACTGCCCTGTGCAACACACGATGTTTAGAAGTTCCCCAGGCCTCTACTGTGGACGGTGACTGCAGTCATGAAATTAAAAGACACTTGCTCCTTGGAAGAAAAGCTATGACAAACCTGGACAGTGAATTATTAACAAAAAGGAGAGACATCACTTTGCTGACAAAGGTCCATATAGCCAAAGCTATGGTTTTTCCTGTAGTCACGTATGGATATGACAGTTGGACCATAAAGAAGGCTGAGCACCAAAGAATTGACATTTTCAGACTGTGGTGCTGGAGTAGATTCTCAAGAGTCCCTTGGACTGCAAGGAGATCAGCCCCGTCAATCCTAAAGGGAATCAACCCTGAATATTCATTGGAAGGACTGATGCTGAAGCTGAAGCTCCAATACTTTGGCTACCTGATATGAAGAGGTGACTTATTGGAAAAGACCCTGATGCTGGGAAAGATTGAGGAGAAGGGGATGACGGAGGATGAGATGGTTGGATGGCATCACTGACTCAATGGACATGAGTTTGAGCAAGCTCCAGGAGATAGTGCAGGACAGGGAAGCCTGGTGTGCTGCGGTCCATGGGGTCGCAGAGAATCGGACATGACTGAGAGACTGAACAACAACAAAACAACAACAGATCTCTACCCACTAGATACGGTGTTTGCCTTCAACCAGTCCCTCCCCCAATGTTGCCAAATGTCCCCCTGGGCTGAGAACACTGCTGGAGTCACACGATGACTCAAACAGCTAAGTACTTAACCTCTTAGGTACTCGGTTTCCCTGTCTGGGCATCGCAGGACTGCAGTGAGGCTCATAGAACACATCGCAGGCTCAGCGTGGTGCCAGGCACGCAGGGTGCTCACCGAAGTTTCGCTGGGACCCACAGGGGCAGCATGAGGATTTCAGACACTGCCGTCTCTGTCTGCTGGGGCAGTTTCACTTGTGACCCAGGAGAAGGGAAATATGGAATCCCTGGGCTCGAGGTCCATGGGCTTCACAAAGTCCAGGAGTGTTTTCTGAGGACCAGGGTGCTGAATCCATGCCTTCCCCCTTCACATCCCAGCAGTGACGTGTGCCTCAAATACTACCGCCACCAGGGCCGGGAAATGCTGTTTCTAGATCGCCAGGCAAAACCTCAACTCAAAAGAAAAGAAATGGCCCAGGAAACTTAATTAGAGGTCATATCATGTGACAGAATGTGTTAATTCTGGAGAAAACTTTTTTAATGGAATGTGAATAGTCATGCGCTCTGAACGGAGCACAGGTTTCCGGTGTTGCGATGACTCATCTCCGAGGTTTGTTCTTTTCCTGAGCAAGGCTGTCACACTGAGAGGCACTGGGACATGCAGACGGAGGTGCCAAGCCTTTGACACGGTGAGTGGCACCTCCAAGTGCAAGGAAATTAACCTTACACCTGTCACAGAAATGAATCTGCGTACCGTGAGGTCTTCGTCGGGTGGTTTATTACTCATGGGGTTAACCTTAGACTGTTCAACCTTTAGGCCTTCCCAGTGGGTAAAGAATCTGCTTGCAATGCAGGAGATGAAGGCAGATGCAAGTTTGATCCCTGGGTTGGGAAGATCCCCTGGAGGAGGGCAAGGCTACCCACTCCAGTATTCTTACCTGGAGAATCCCATGGACAGAGGAGCCTGGCGGGCTACCGTCCATGGGATGGCAAAGAGTTGGGCATGACTGAAGCAACTAAGCACACACATGTGTTCAACCTTTAGGATAAAATTTCAGCTGAGAGATGAGAATACACAGAAGACAGAGGAGCATCTCTGCAAAGAAAGAACTCAGGTGTGGCCCAGATGTGGTGAGGGTGACTAGGTGACCGTGAGGAGCTCAGGAAAGGTGACCCATTAAGTCTCTGGGTTTCTGGGGAAGTGGCAGTGCAGGGATTCCTGTAGAAAGTTGCTTCGAGAGTGCTGGCATGACCTGGGTTGTTTCCCTTCTAGTCCTCAAAGATAGGCAGGGGCCCGCAGTGGGGCTGCCACTATGCCCTGCGGGGCTCGGTGACTGTGGCAGCTGGTGGGAGCAAGGTGACCAACTGACCAAGGGTTTGCTTGATTGGTTCATGTAGGGATTATTCTGCCCATTTCCCCACTTTGGCCTCAGATAGGCTAAGTGTTGCTCCCAGGCTGCCCATCCTCTGTGTGTGTGTGTGTGTGTGTGTGTGTGTTTGTGTGATCAGTCGCTCAGTTGTGTCTGACTCTTTTCAACCCCATGGACTGTAGCCCACCAGGCTCCTCTGTCCATGGGATTTCCCAGGCAAGAATACTGGAGTGGGTTGCCATTTTCATCCTTCAGGCGAGCTTCCCCACCCAGGGATCAAACTCACATCTGCTGCGTCTCCTGCATTGCAGGCGGATTCTTTACCTGCTGAAGCCCTGCCTGTCCTCTGGGTTAAGAGGAAGAGCTGGTCACTTGGAAGTGACTTCCTACCTTGCCCATCAGGTGGATTGCTGTCAGCTGTGGAGCAGTGACAGAGCTGTGGCCCCTCTGCTCTGAGGACACATCCGCCCCATCCTTGGCCTCCCCCTACCCTATGAGCCTAGCATCTCCTGTACCAGCTGCGTCTCCAAGGAGTGTTCCTCTTCTCTGCACAATTCCTTCTCCTCTGTCTAGACACATTCCTTACGTCCAGGCAGAGACCAGATTCCCCAGGAAGGCTTTGTGAACCACGCCGGTCTAGGATAACTTCCTCCTTCTGATGGCCTGCTCGTTCTGTGCACGTTTACCACAAATTTGCCTTTATTGGGGTTATCAGAAATCACATTTATCTCGTCTTACATCTTTCTGTGTAGGATGTAAGTACTGTGCTGTACACTTTCTTAGATGCTCCTGGACCAGGTCAGCATATGGAAGGGGCTCAGTGTTGGCTGTTTTGTAAAGTGGTCTTTCTGAGATTCTGGGAGAGCATTTTGTATACCTACTATCTCCTGCTCTAATCACCCCAGGACCAGGTCTCAGAAAATCAGGGAGACCTCTAGGTCCTAGAGCCTACTGAAATGATTAAAAATAGCCAATCCAGAGCCTGCTTCTTCTGCCTCATCTGTTTCTCCCTGTGCAAACCATGATAAAGGCTTTGGTCCAATTTCCCTCTCTGTCCCTCTGCCTCCTACCTCTCTGGGTGCCCCCCGCCAAGAGCATGGTGACCCCTCCTCTTGGGATATGTGAGTATAACACACTATCTTCTCTTTTTTTGCATTTATTAAAGGTAGTTTGCTTAATGGTGAAGAAAGGGAGACAAAAATTATCTAATCACCATTGTAAAATGGTAAACATGACAGATGAATTTCTTACTACTTTCCTTCATATTTTTCTACAGATTACCCTCCCCTGCCCCATATCATGACTCTTTTAAGACTGATAGAACGCACTCTCACATATCCCTAGTCAAGAAACTTAGTCAAGTCTGGAAACATAGACTTGGTGATTGTGAGGTTAAAAAAAGAAAATTAGTTTTTAAAACAAGATAATAACTTGCAGTGTTTTCTTGATCTAATGTCTCTTAGAGTCCATACCTCATATTACCTCACAGATAAATTAGGAAACAAACATCACCTCCTATTTTACAAAGGAATGCACTGTCTTCTTGATGGCAGTCATATCTATTTGATTTGCTATACTTGAATAATGGTAAAAACCTGTGCTTTAGAATAGTCTAGAGTCCCTGACCCAGAAAGAAAGCTGAGGATGGAGGAACTAACACAGCTCCTTGCTGGGAGCTTCACTCACACCAGGCATGGCTGCCAGGGCTTCCTATGGGCTAGTTCCGTCAGCTTTCTCCCGACTCCTGCGGAAGAAGGACACTTTTTTTATGTTGTCCTCTGATTGCTTCAGTTTTCATTGTTGCAGTTGGAAGCAAAATCATAATCAAGAGTGAGGATGCAAGAGGACAAGATGGAAGTTTGAGGAGAAATGAAAAAAAGTAAAATGAACTTTTTAGAAGAGTGGAAAACAGAAGGCTACTGAAGCGTAGCATGGTGGCGAGAGAGCATCAGGAGAGTGAGGTTTATGATCAGGAATTCAAGGTGATACTCATCAAGGCAGTTGTGTGGATTTTTTTTTTAAATTTTATTTTGTACTGGGGTAAATTAAATTATTGTATATCCAATGAAGAGAAAATGTTGTGACAGTTTCAGGTGGACAGTGAAGGGACTCAGCCATACCTATACATGTCTCCATCCTCCCCAAAGTCCCTTCTCATCCAGGCTGCCACGTAACACTGAGCAGAGTTCCCTGAGTTTACAGTAGGTCCTTGTTGGTTATCCATTCTAAATACAGCGGTGTGTACATGTCCATCCCAAACTCCCAACTATCCCTTCCTCCCGGCGACCATAATACAGATACTTTTGAAATGAGCAAAGTGGCTGGGATCAGAGAAGGTAAGTAATCTTCCTAGTGTGGCACACTGGCAGTCAAAGAGAAGCCAGAAAAGATGGCCCATGTTTTCTGAAAGGCAGGAGGGTGGTGGGGACAGCTGTGGGCTGACTTCAAATTGCAGTTTTGTATCAAATATTTATGAGAAGAATGGAAATCACTGTAGCATCTCCCAGTGGTGGCTGCAGATAAGCTGTCTGGTTTCTGCATATGAAAGGGCTCTACCCCCGGAGTTTTTTTTTTTTTTTAAATAAACAGTAGTGAAAACAGATGGATTGCCTGCTGCTGCTGCTGCTCAGTTTTTTCAGTCGTGTCCGGCTCTGTGCTACCCCATAGATGGCAGCCCACTAGGCTCCTCCATCCCTGGGATTCTCCAGGCAAGAACACTGGAATGGGTTGCCATTTCCTTCTCCAATGCATGAAAGTGAAAAGTGAAAGTGAAGTCGCTTAGTCATGTCCGACTTCTCGACCCCATGGACTGCAGCCTACCAGGCTCCTCCGTCCATGGGATTTTCCAGGCAAGAGTACTGGACTGGGGTGCCATCGCCTTCTTCGGGATTGTCTGAACTCCCATCAAAAATCTTCTTATCAACTGAGGCCAAGGCAAAGATTCACAAACCCTTACCCATCTCAGACTCCTGTTCTCTGAGCCCAGACACCTAGAGATAACTCCAAGGACTGAATCACAGCCAGTTGTTTTCTGAGCAAGTTTCATATTGTTTCTCTGACTTCTGTTGCTTCAGAGCTCCATGGAGTGAGGACCACAGATCTGCTCTGCTGTTCAAAGCCCTCCATTAGACCTTCTCAGTTAGAGGAAGCCAAGAGCTAACCTTCCCCTGGAGTGAACTCCACAAAGTCTAGCTTTTCTTTGTTGTTTGTAAGTCGTGACATGAACATTTTTATGAGTGTTAAATATAAAACATGCAGAATTAACAATTTTGAGATTACTTCAGACTCTACCCCTAGGCTCTCAGAATAAAGTCTGAGAAGCAAAGGACCAGATTAAAGTACTAAACATTGGAATCTGCTCTCACATATCATTCAATTATCCTTGGAAATTGGTTTCATCCTAACATTCTCTGTAAAAACATTTCCTTTTTTTCATGTAGGTCACCAAGAACGTGGAATCCATTTTGTGGAGACAGATACTTTTAATCAAAAACTGTAAGGCACTTTGAGTGATCAGATAACTGATTGCAATTCTCTGAACAGATTTTGGACACGACGTTTTAAAAGCCTAATAAGAGGCTTGAATTAAACTATTTTCTACTTCTTCATCATTGTAGTTGAGTCTCTAACTCTATGTAAGCTGTCACTGTAATAAAATTCTCCCTAAATGATTAGAATACTTGGTTGATTCCAAATGACTAATTATTACCATTGTTATTCAAGAGCATAAGGGATTTTCTGCCTTAAAAATAAGCCATTGCTAAGTTTGCAGTTCAGATGGCATGGCTCACAGTCATTAAGAAGCAGGTGAGCGCAAGAGATAAATCACTTGTTAAAAAGGGACTATTTTTGCCCTTATCTTGGTTTCATCTGGTTCAGTTCAGTTCAGTTCAGTCGCTCAGTCGTGTCAGACTCTTTACAACGCCATGAATCACAGCATGCCAGGCCTCCCTGTCCATCACCAACTCCCGGAGTTCACTCACACTCATGTCCATGTAGTCGGTGATGCCATCCAGCCATCTCATCCTCTGTCGTCCCCTTCTCCTCCTGCCCACAATCCCTCCCAGCATCAGAGTCTTTTCCAATGAGTCAACTCTTCGCATGAGGTGGCCAAAGTTATGGAATTTCAGCTTTAGCACTAGTCCTTCCAATGAACACCCAGGACTGATCTCCTTCAGAATGGACTGGTTGGATCTCCTTGCAGTCCAAGGGATTCTCAAGAGTCTTCTCCAACACCACAGTTCAAAAGCATCAATTCTTCGGTGCTCAGCTTTCTTCACAGTCCAACTCTCACATCCTTATGTGACCGCTGGAAAAACCATAGCCTTGACTAGACGGACCTTTGTTGGCAAAGTAATGTCTCTGCTTTTGAATATGCTATCTAGGTCGGTCATAACTTTCCTTCCAAGGAGTAAGTGTCTTTTAATTTCTTGGCTGCAATCACCATCTGCAGTGATTTTGGAGCCCAGAAAAATAAAGTCTGACACTGTTTCCACTGTTTCCCCATCTATTTCCCATGAAGTGATGGTTGCATGTTAGTGGTTGAGTTGCAAGTGGAAGTTGGGCTTAATTTCAGTTACCAGTTCAGTTGGCCAAGTCATTAGCCTGGTATTTTGAAGCCTGCATGTCAGAAAGTGCAGTCATCACCCATAAGAACAGTGTGACTTCCAAGTCCAAAATGATGAAGATTCTGTGATATTGACCGGGTGCCGTGGAGGAGGGCGGATTAAGTCAGCAGGTTTCTGCCTCCTCACAGCTGCCTGAGTCTTTGGGAAGATGTTATTTGAATGGATTTATACTTTTAAACATCTTCGATTTTTTTATGAGGTTGGCTTGGTAAATAGGTTTTTGTTTGTTTCTTTTCTCCCCTCTGGGTAAAGATTTTTATAGTCTTTGAATCATTCTTTTTTGGGATTGTTGTCTTTGTTAGGAGAGAGAAAGTTCATAGATAATAGGTACCCTAAACATTTTCTCCATTCTAAATTGGCATTTTGTTGTAATTTTGTGTTTTGTATTGAGTTTTAAGTGACAGTGCTATTATGTAAGTTAGTAAGTGTTTAACAGTGATCAAGAACTAAGATTCAAACTCAACAAGATAGAATTTGTTATGTGAAATTCAAGTCATAGCTATTTTCCATTTCAATACTCATCTCCTGGTAAGAGATGATAAAGCACATGAAATGTTTCAGCAACCCAGGAGGCTCTATTTCTTGCCTCTTATTTTTTATAGGGCTGTTTTATTTATAAGTAATCAAAGGAGATTACCTATTATCACAGGGAGGTATGAATAGATTATCAAATCTTTTTTGGAGTATAAACTTGGAATGAATAATGAGGTATCCGCTGGTATAGAGATGTGTATTTGAGAAAGAAAAACGTAAAGGAGAATAACTTCTAATTAGAAAAGTTACCACTTACCCAACAAAAAAGAGATGAGTCATCCAAGATCATCTCACACTTGATTTCTATTATTTTGCACACAAATCCAGGGAAGCAGATGAAATTTATACAATGAGGAAAGCAGACAAAGGAAGTGGATTGGAATGGGGACCACAGCTGCAGTCCTGTGGGTTTAAGAGAAGAGAAAACTGCTTTGGAGTCTCAGAAAACCTGGCTTTGAATGTGGGCGCTGCTATTTGTGAATTATATAAATTTGAGCAGTTACTTATTTGGAGACTCAGTTATCTCATCTAAGAACTGGGAACAAACAATATGTTTCTGAAGATTTTTGGAGAATCAAATTAAGTATTAATATTTGTGATGGGCTTTCCAGGCGGCACTAGTGTTAAAGAACCTGCCTGCCAAGGCAGGAGATGTAAGAGACGTGGGTTTGATCCCTGGGTCGGGAAGATTCCCTGGAGGAAGACATGGAAACCCATTCCAGTATTCTTGCCTGGAGAATCCCACGGACAGAGGAGCCTGGCAGACTATGGCCCATAGGGTGGCAAA
Organism: Bos grunniens; assembly: GCF_055505025.1. NCBI lineage: Eukaryota > Metazoa > Chordata > Mammalia > Artiodactyla > Bovidae > Bos > Bos grunniens. The sequence continues at coordinate 58,789,072 of NC_141178.1, read as the reverse complement.
GAGTCGGACATGACTAAAGTTACCAAGCACAGCACACACTCAATGTCTATGACACCCATACCTTGGTTCCTGACACACATCGGGCTCACAGCCATCAGGGATGGTCATCGTACAACCACACCAGCTCCTGAGGAGTAAACCCTGACACCAACCTTGGTGCTGCCAGAGGAAAAGTGTCCCTTCACCTCCAAAACCAAACATCCCTAAGTTTTAAAACTTTCTTTACATTACTCAATCTAATAGTTATTTGTAACTGATATTTGAGATATGTAATTGAAATATCCCAAAATCTTAAATTATCTTGGTGTTAAAAAAACCAATAGTGAGAGTAACAACAACAACAACATAACAGGTGAGCACTAGCCTTTGGTTAACTCTGGTGCACTTTATGGGGTATCAGTGAGACTGGGCTTTAGTATTTTAAAAAAATTATTGTTGGAGTGTAATTGCTTTTCACGGGGTCGCAGAGTTGGACACGACTGTGAGACTGAACTGAACTAAACTGATGATTGCTTCACACTGTTGTACTGGTTTCTGCTGTACAGCTAAAGGAATCAGCCATATGTATACACGTGTGTGCTCAGTCAGTCATGTCTGTCTCTTTGTGACCCCACAGACTGTAGCCTGCCAGGCTCCTCTGTCCATGGAATTCTCCAGGCAAGAATTCTGGAGGGGGCTGCCACGCCCTTCTCCAGGGATTTGTTCTGACCCAGAGATTGAACCCGTGTCTCCTGCATTGGCAGGTAGATTCTTTACCACTGAGCGGTATAGATAGCAGGGAATGCTAACAATAGAGTTCAGTGCGGCAGAATGTTATGCCTATCAAAGAAGCTCATAGAACAATTAACAAAAATGTATGCTTCAGCAGCTTCTTACTCCTTTACTGCCATAAATAATTTAGGGTTGCAGGGTTTGTCTCATTTGCCAGCAACATTTGTGCTTCCTGTTCTATTGATTATTGATAATTGTTCAATCCCTGGGTTGGGAAGATTCCCTGGAGAAGGGAAAGGCTACCCACTCCAGTATTCTGGTCTGGAGAATTCCATGGACTGTATAGTCCATGGGGTCGAAAAGAGTTGGACACGACTGAGCGACTTTCACTTTATTAGTTATTAAGCAAATTAATTCCCTTTTAAAAAAGAAGCAAACTCACAACAGAAGCCAAGAAATCTTTTTCTAGAACCTTCTTGGTGGTCTAGTGATTAAGATTCCATGCTTCCACTTCAGGGGGCTCGAGTTCCATCCCTGGTAAAGGAACTAAAAATCCCACAAGACACATGATGCAGCCCAATATTAAAAAAAGAGAAATCATTTTTAGGTGCCTTTCAGTGACTCATGACTGCATCCCCTTACTCCCTGAGTCTGGATAACGTTTCCCTATTCAATGAGTTTGTGTTTCATGGGTGAGACTGACAGCGGTTGGAACCGGTGTCTGTCAAATAAATTCCTACTTAGGCAGAATGAAATCCCCCAGAATATTTCATCATCACAACCATTCCCAAAGTGGTGCTAAGGTTACTGGGTGATCTTACTCTGGCATTTATGATCAAGACCAGAGGGCACAAAACCCCTCAAAGTCTGAGGTGATGCTTTCTGAATGTGTATTCAGATATTTGTACTGAAGAGATTAATTAAAAAAAAGTCAATTGATTCTAAAAGAGATTATCATTCAAATGGTCTGTTAGAAAAGCTAAAGCAGCATTGCTCCTCTCCAAGAAGGCTGAAAAGATAATTAGATAACAGTAGACTACCACAGCATTATTGGAGAAAAGAAAAGGCACAGTGACTTCTAAAATTCACAGAAATAAAAGTCAGCACGGAGAGCTAGACCCTCATCAGTACTGAGTGGTGAGATGACTGTTACTGTGGACAAACTTGGGAGTTAGGGTACGTTTTGTGCAGTTCCAGAATGTTCCTTAGAATTATTCAGAGTCAGAAAGTGACACATTTCATAGGTCCTTTTGTACTTCTAACGGGCAATACGATGCATTTTGCTAACATATGCCTAAATCCATTTGCATATTTTAAAAGGCCGAATCCAAGGGCACGATTTAACATACATTACTTGTCAGTGGTTGCTGCTGCCATTCTTAACAGCCAGCAAAGTGTCAGTCACTCAGCCGTGTCCCACTCTTTGCGACCGCATTGACTGTAGCCCACCGGGCTCCTCTATCCATGGAATTCTCCAGGCAAGAATACTGGAGGGGGTTGCCATTCCTCCTCCAGGGGATCTTCCCCACCCAGGGATTGAACCATGTCTCCTGCTTTGCAGGCCGACTGTTTACCATCTGAGCCACTAGGGAAGCCCTAACAGCCAGGAGTCAGACCCGAATAAAAGACATAGGAGCCAGAAAAGGAGAGGTCAAAATTTCACCTTTCTGGCTTATCAAAGCCGGATGGGAGAAGCGGGGCTTGCGCTCTTTCCTTCTATCTGAACAGATTCCGTGTCCAATATTACTCGCCCTCCCCTGTCCTCCTCTTTCAAGGTCCAAACGCTTCAGACTGTCCATCCTCTCCAGTCCCTGGATGCGGCTGTCGGCCGGGAGCCAGCGCTCCTGGCAGCTCTCGAAGACGGGCGGAGGCGGCCTGTGTCGCCCCCTAGCGGACGCCCCGCCCCGTACCGGTGGCAACCCCGCCGGAGTGTTTGTGTATGTTCTTGTTCAATTTTCATTCTCATTGGTTCTGAGCAATGCTCAGTGTGGTCCACAGGAAATGGGAGTTTATTTTTGCACTATAAGGTGCTCTCTTAGTTCGATTGCATGGATTCCTTATTCCCTTGAAACGAAAATTCTCTGGTCCCCAGGTAAAACTCATTTTTTACTTAGCCAAAATAAGTTAAGATAAGGCAAGATAGTAAATAAAATATGAAAACCATAAGTTAAAATTCTTTTGCTCATTTTTACCAGAGTTTTCATATATGTGTGTGTGTGTGTGTGTGTGTGTGTGTGTGTATAAATGTATTACGACAGGCCTGGCCTTTGTATTTTACTTTTTTTTTAATGTCTAAATTAAAAAAAAAAATGTTTAAATACATATACTCCTAAATCTTGGGAGACTATGGTATCACCCCCATAGACTTTATTCTTTGTAATATATTTATTAGTTGTGGCACTCAGTATCTTTGATGTTCATGACAGCCTTTGGGATTTTTAATTATGGCATGCGAACTCTTGGTTGTGGCATGTGAGATCTTAGTTCCCTGACCAGGGATGGAACCTCGGGCCGCTCGCATTGGGAGTGTGGAGTCTTAGCCTCTGGACCACCAGGGAAGCCCTTGGTCTCTGTATTTTCTTGCTCTGATTAAAATACAATTCGAGTGACTTACAGCAAAGCAAGAGCCAGAGCTGAGCTGGTTGGAACACAGACTTGTTGCTTCCTTGCAGAACACAGACCTCAGCACCTCTCTTGGTGTATTGGCATGTCTAATGAGATCAAGAATTCACCCTGCCCACTGAAGTGCTAACATGACCTCTCATTAAGCTGCATGTGTACCCAGTCTCTATAAAAAGTAGAGCTTGATCTTACAAGAGTTGAAACTGCACAAGAATGGTTATATAAACCCTTTGGGAAGATATGCTTCCTAACTGTACTATCGTCAGAGGAACCCATCTGTCCCTTCTTACTTTTATTCTGTTTTGATTTCTGGCTGCTCTGTATCCGTTCTTTCTTATGTGGCTGCCTTGAAGCTATCTGGGGCTTTGTTCCTGAATCTTGTCTTCACTTTGCCCACCTGTAACTACCTTCACTTCTCCACAGGGCCTGACCTTATTTTAAATACATCAAATTCTCCCTTCCACACATAACAGAAAGGAACATCCTAACCAGGCTTCCCTGGTGGCTCAGTGGTGAAGAATCCGCCTGCCAATCCAGGAGACCATCCCTGGGTGAGGAATCCCATGGAGAAGGAAATGGCAACCCACTCCAGTGTTTTCCAGTGTTTAGCATATTAAAAAGCAGAGACATTACTTTGCCAACAAAGGTCCGTCCAGTCAAAGCTATGATTTTTCCAGTAGTCATGAATGGATATGAGAGTTGGACTATAAAGAAAGCTGAGCAACAAAGAATTGATGCTTTTGAACTGTGGTGTTGGAGAAGACTCTTGAGAGTCTCTTGGACTGCAGGAGATCAGACCAGTCAATCCTAAAGGAAATCAGTCCTGAATATTCAATTCATTGGAAGGACTGATGCTGAAGCTAAAACTCCAATACTTTGACCACTTGATGTGAAGAACTGACTCATTGGAAAAGACCCTGATGCTGGGAAAGATTGAAGGCGGGAGGAGAAGGGGATGACAGAGGATGAGATGGTTGGATGGCATCACTGACTCTACGGACTTGAGTTTGAGTAAGCTCTGGGAGCTGGTAATAGACAGGGAGGCCTGGTGTGCTGCAGTCCACGGGGTTGCAAAGAGTTGGACACGACTGAATGACTGAACTGAACTGAACCAGTGTTCTTGCTGGAGAATCCCATGGACAGAGGAGAGTGATGGGCTACAGACCATGGGGTTGTGAAAGTGTTGGACATGATTTAGGGACTAAACAACAACAACATCCTAACAACCCCCAAATCTGGTATTACTAACTCAGATTCTTTAGGTTCTGTAATAATTTAAACTTATTTTTCTTTTAGAAACATATTTGACAAGCACTAAGGAGTACTTCCGAAGCGTCAGAGACTTCCCTGAGTATTTAATAAGTACTAACTCATGATAACATCTCTATGAGTGGAATCTACATTTTATCCAATTTTATATGAAACAGAAACCTGGTTAGAGAGAGGCCAGAGGCTGCCCCCAAATTCCACATTTAGTCATTGGAAAAAGCAGGATTCCCAGCCAAGGAATCTGGCTCTAGCCTCTGGGCTTTTAACAGCCCTCATTGCATCATCTCAGAGCCTGATACTGCCAAAGAAGGGAGTTCTAGGCTTAATCAGATGGAGATTGAAGAATTTAAGAATTCTGGAAAAAATGTTCAAGAAACACTTGTGATGTCACTGTCCACAGCAATCACAGGAAAGATGGGAAGACGACTCATTTGAAAGGATGTTTCTTCTTTGGTTTGGTTTGTAGCACAGAGGAGATGAGAGAGTTCTGAGTCTGGAAAATGAGGAAGAGTCTGGAGCTGGAGCAGGAAGCAGAGGGTTGCAGAGTGTCAGAGCTGGAGCCGCAGAGCAGGAGTTGGTTGGATTTGTGACTGGTCATCATTGCTGAGAGTGCAGGAGATCACACGAGGTTTTGTCTGGGGACAGGAACAGACTGGGATGCCCTCAGGATATCTCTGTGCCTGTGGTACTTGAGGAACACTGAGAGGCTGACTCTCCAGAGAAGCAGATGGACGTGGTTCTGGGGGGAACCACCCGTGAACTGATGACGAGAGAGCTCAGGTGATCGTAGTGGAGGAAACACTGTCCTCTTCCCTCCAAGCTCTGTTGGCTGGTCGGGTGATGAAATTGACCCAAGGCAGATTAATAGGACAAAAACAAACTTAATTTCATGTGTATGGAAGCCCCTTAGGTATAAGGACCTAAGAAGTGACTAAAGCAGATGGTTGTTATGCCTTTTTTTGGAAAAAGAATCAATTCTTTGTGAAGATTTGACAAATTAAAGGGCTTTTGTTCGGGGTAGCAAATTAATGAAGAAGTAATGAAAGTTTGCTTTTACATCTTTCTCGGTCTCAAATTCCTAGTCTCTGGGGACAAGGGTGCTCTCCGTCTTCCCAGCAGAGGGTGGCTACCTTTCATGAGAGCTTGGGTTCCTGCCTTTAGGGCGATGAAGGAAGTCAGAGTGTTCTTCTTAGAGTGGCTGTTTCTCAAGTAACTTTAATTCAAAATATCAATATGCCACCTTGGCATATTTAGGGGCCGCCTTCCCCAAGCCCCATCACAATACTGTGGGTTAATTGTCAAACCAAATGGTTAGTGGAAACCTAAGAGAGGAATGGTTGATTCCTAGGAGTCAGCAAAGTTTGCTCAGTAAGAATCTTCCCAGAACAAACTTTGGGTCCTAATTGTGAAATGGTGCTCCAGGGAAATACTCTGGGGAAATGTGGGCTTCCCAGGCAGCTCAGGGGTAAAGAATTTGCCTGCCAATGTAGGAGACATGGGTTTGATCCCTGGGTTGGAAAGGTCCCCTGGAGGAGGAAATGGCAACCCACTCTAGTATTCTTGCTTGTGAAATCCCGTGGTCAGAGGAACCTGGTAGGTCACGGTCCATGGAGTCAATCACAACTTGCCAACTAAACAAAAACAGCAACAAATCCAGGGAAATATTCTACCTGTGTTTAGGTGAAGACTTGATAAGTCCCTTTCGATATCTTTGTGGACAAGATGATAAATCTAGGTATAGATGATGCTGATGATAGACTGGTAAGAAGGTGGCTGAGAAACGTTCATATGGAATGCTGAATAATGGTTGCTGACAGCATTGCAAGAATGTGATCTGGGATGTCCCAGCTCAGCGGTGATGAGCAGGTCATGTTTAATTATGGGATGGCTCTGCTGAGATGACATGCACATTATTGGTAGGATTTCAACATTAACACGTGACACTTCTCAGTTCCACGTTTCTTTCTGGAGGACTTGTCTTAATTTAACAAATGTCACTTTGTAAATGTTACAGTTCACTACATGAAAGGAAAATGCTGAATCTCTCATCTTCGGTTATGAAGGCTTTATTGTAATTATGGCACTTAGGATTATCTTAAAAGTAAGAATGAAACTCATCCTTTTGTTAAAGCTTCAGCTCTTCAGGGCTAGTCTTTTATGTATCTTTTCTACTTTGCTCTCATCTTCTTTCACTTCTCACCCCTGTTTAATGAAATAAGTTGCTAAAAATGAAATTATGGGTCGCTTTGAGGGATAAACACATCCTTTTTTGTTTGTTGTGGTACTTCATTTATTTTGTTGTTGTTTAGTTGCTAAGTTGTGTCTGACTTTTTGCTACCCCATGGACAGCAGCACACCAGGCTCCTCTGTCCTCTGCTGTCTCTTGGAATTTGCTCAAATTCATGTCCATTGAGTCGATGATGCCATCCAACCATCTTATCCTCTGCTGCCCCTTTATCTTTTGGCCTTCAATCTTTCCCAGCATCAGGGTCTTTTCCAGTGAGTCAGCTCTTCGCATCTTCATTTATTTAGTAAATGCTAAAATCTCCTTTTGTTTAGGTAGCTGAGGCTTCAGGGATTGACTTGTAATTGGTCCAGGCTAATTAGAGGAACTGCATTTCTTTTGCCAAGAGTTGATCCAGGAAGGTGGATGAGACCCAGGTCTGGCCAGTGAGCTCACATGGGAGCTGGGAATTTTGCTGGGACATCTGGGAAAGATCTCTCTCTTTGATAGGGGCAGGGACAGGGGCAGGGAGATAAGCCCATTGGCTTCTTCACTTCCTCCCACTGGGCACAGTTGTGTGAACATGTGGTGTCTGTAAGGCAACAAACTCAAGGACACAAGCTCACATCCTGAGGATCACAGGGTCAAGGGTGAGGAGCCCTGAGTGCCTGATGGCATCATTGGAGAGCCCCGCCACCCCTGGTGGCTGCCTGCTTCCCAGCTGGTACGCAGTCAACAATGCTGCTGTTGCCTGCTCTCGCCATCGCTTCTGGCTCAGCGGATCCTAACTGATGATGTGATGTCCCTAAATAAGGTCTTCCAGCTATTCTGATACAAGATGAAAAATCTGCAAGTTATGAAAAACTGTATCAGCTCCTGACAGAAGTTAAAGCAGCCGCCAGGGGTTCCATTGAGAGAGAAAAACACCATTTCGCTACTGAGAGCTTGTTTTGATGATTTGTGTACTGTGTTGGCTTGCACGTGCTATGGAAATTAAATTAATTTGAAAGTCCCCTTTTAGATGGATGATTTGGAGATAATGTCTAAAACATTAAAAAGATATATGTGGACCGAATAGGGTAGAATTAAAAATAAATGAGATCCAACATTCTCTTTGAGTGCATTTTTCACTTTTATTCTCCATGCTAGTGATTTATTATGGCTTTTCAGCTGTGAGCTTATCATTTTGCCATCTCCCTAGGAAAAAGCAATTTGAAGGTTGTGGCTGAAGGCATATTGTGATGGCGGGAAATCAAATAGAATACTGACTTTTATTTAAGATTGTCAACTTGATGAATAGAATGAAGTTGACTTAAAACAGGACCCTATAAAAATGATCTATTTCTAACAAGGGGAAGGCACATGGGATGATGGTTAAATAAAGCATATTTGGTTCCTGTGTTATAGAAATCATGCATTTAGCTTCTTTTGAACATTGAGAATGAAAGCAAGCTGAGACCTAGAATTTTCCAAACCAAATTCTTTAAAAATAATGTCCATCTTGATAAATTTTGAAATAATGTACATAATTCTTTTTTTTCTAGGAATTTTAATTCTTTGAAAATTATTTTTACCTTGTTATTCAAAAAAATAACAGAAATAATTGATTTTTGGAATCAGTTTTCTTTCTTTTGCTTTTTAAAAATTATTTTTAAATTCTGAAGGTATGATAACACATTTATAGGAGACTTGGAAAATACAGCACAAAGTTACCTATAGTTCCACTATATATTGCAGTCATTTTTTTACTAAATAAATTAAGATCTTTAGTTGGTGTTTCCATATCAAACTCTCAGACATTAATAGGATGAATAAACAGAAAAGTAGAAGGATATAGTAGACCTGAAAAACACTATGAACCATTTCAACATAACTCAGATGCATACAATTTTCACACAACAGCAGAATATAGGTTCTATCCAAGTTCCCATAAGCTATAAACTAGGGGACACTGGAACACACCCAGAGACATTTGATGCTTTGAACTGTGGTGCTAGAGAAGACTTCTGAGTCCCCTGGACAGCAAGGAGATCAAATCAGTCAATCTTAAAGGAAATCAGCCCTGAATATTCATTGGAAGGACTGATGCTCAAGCTGAAGCTCCAATTAGACTTTGACCACTTGATGCAAAGAGACGACTCATTGGAAAAGACCCTGATTCTGGGAAAGATGGAAGGCAGGAGGAGAAGGGGGTGGCAGAGAATGAGATGGTTAAATAGCATCACCGACTCAATGGACATGAATTTGAGCAAACTCCGGGAGATAGTGAAGGACAGGTAACCTGTCCTTCACATGGATGACAAGAGTAGTGGTCCCGTGGATTCTGTTGAAAGGAAGTCTTCACCATTTGCCTCCAAGGAGCATGATGGGAACAGACACTTGGTGAATAAAATCTTAGAACGCCTGTCCCTGGGCCACTCACTCCTCTGCCTGGGCATGAATAATTGGAAACTGCTGGCATTCGGAGAGACAGGTTCACACACACCCATTCCTTGTTTGCGTTCAGTAAACGCTTCCTGCTCCCAGCATGGGTTCTGACACTTATTGGGTGATTGATAGATGCTGGCTGGATGAATAAGTACCAGGTTCCTGTAATACCAGACACTTCACTGAGTGATATAGAGTAAAACAAAACAAAACAAAAAGTCTCCTGTTCTTTAAAATATCAGTGGCATGAGAATTATGAACTTCTAGAAATTGAAACAACTTTCTCTCTAAAAGAAACAAAACAGCAACACTATTTATTCCCTTCCCTTTTGGTTCCTTTCTCTTTAAACTGGCTGAGGATACACAGAAGTCTCCTGAGCAACAACCAGGAGGAACAAGCCTCTTTGATGTTAATAACGTCAGCCCTCCTCTTCCTACCTCCTCAGCCCCACGTAAAATAATTGTGGAGAAAAGAACTCAAGATGGAGTTGCATGAGCCCCTCTGGGTCCTGCACAAAGAACAAAGCCTCGGTTTGCTTTTATCATGCACTTTGTATTCTATAGAATAGACGCTTCATTGCTTCTTCCCAAGCTAGAGAACTGACTTCCAAATGCATTTCCATTGGTAAAATTCTGAAATTCACTTCTAATTGTAATTCTAATCACTACACTTCTATACGATCTAGATGAAAAGGAAAAAGAGAACTTTTTGAAAAATTTCCATCATATACAAAAATAAAGACAGTGGTACAATGAATCGGGTAGGCCAGTGTTCACTTTCCATGGTCGTCCACGTATGTCTTCTTTTTCATCTGTACCTCTGCCTACAACTCCTTGACAAGGTTTGCTTTGAAATAAAACCCATACATCATAATGTTTCATTTCTACACATTTCATTATATATTCCTAAAAGATGAGGACCTTTAAAAAAAGCTTTGATACCACTATTACATCTAAAAAAAGCTTTGATACCATTATTTATAGTGATGGACAGGGAGGCCTGGCGTGCTGTGATGCATGGGGTCGCAAAGAGTCGGACACGACTGAGCAACTGAACTGAACTGAACCATTATTACATCTAGAACTTTAGTAATAATTTATTAATATAGTCAATCATCTACTTAATATTCATATGTCTCTAATTAACTTAGTTTTTACAGATATGTTTGGATAGGATTGAAATAAGATCATATACTGATATGGTGAGATAGTTCTTAATTTTTTTCAATAATCTGTAGGTTCTCCCCTCATCTGTTTACTTGCAACTTTTAAAACTGGAAGTACTGAGGTTATTTGTGTTGTGGAGTTTCTCCAAGGCCTGCATGTTTGTGGATTATGTACCTATGGTGGTGGTACATATATTCTTTAGCTTCTGGCATGTTCTGTACATTGGTAATTGTTTCTAGGTGCTTGATCAGACTCAGATTTGATTTTTTTTTTTTTAAACAAGATTTCCTCCCAGGTGGTCGTGTCTACCCTCACTAGGAGGTATGTGAAGTCAGAGCTGTCTGTCTTCTTGTCAGGTTACCAGCTGTTGATGAGTATTGTCTTGATCTATTACTTAGAATTGCAGAATGGTAAAGTTGTAAGTTTTCAAGCAAAAACAACAAAAAATTCTGATTTTTTAATTCACTCCTCATTTATGAGCCACAAATCTTCTATAAAGAGAAACTTTTCCTTAACTAGTTTTCAAAATAATGAGTGGTTCCTTTTAATCTTCCGAAGACAACCAGTGCATTTTCAAGTATAAGTATGAACCTATAGATTTACTTAAATTATATTTAGTAAATTTTAATTCATTGTAATTACTATCCTTACAATTCTCATATCAACTTATTTATGGCCAGTGGGTGCTTTTGATACAATCTCAGAATCTATAGTTTTATTGTTTTCTGTTTTTACCAGATAGCAAATATCTTAGGCTTAAGAGGCCATAAAATCTCTGCTGCAATTACCATGTGCATGTGTCCTAAGTCGTATCCAACACTGCAACCCCATGGACCATAGCCCGGGATTTCCCAGGCAAGAATACTGGAGTGGGTTGCCATTTCCTACTCCAGGGGATCCTTCCAATTCAGGGATTGAACTTGCGTCTCTTATGTCTCCTGCATTGCAGGTGAATTCTTTACCACTGCCACCTGGAAGCCCTATAGAATAAGTGCAACCCTTTAAGGTACCATTCTCTAGATAACTAACGAGAACCTACTGTATAGCACAGCGAACTCTACTCAGTGCTCTGTGGTGACCTAAATCGGAAAGAAATCCAAAAAATGGGGGATGCATGTATTCATATGGCTGGTTCACTTTACTGTACAGCAGAAAGCAAGAAAGCACAGCACTATAAATCAATAATACCTCAATAAAAACAAAAATTGAAATAAAATGCCATTCTCCCCTTAAATCTTATTTTTTGCCCGAGGGTAAACATCTAAACCTCCTTGATATGTTCTGCCATTGCATAACTTTTGATTTGTTTGTTATTGTGTTTGTTTTCTTCTGAAAATGTTCCAGTGGGGCACTCAAAACTGCTTGGGGGTCCGGCAGCCTGACCAGGTTAGGGTTGGGATAGAACTGTCACAGTTTGTCATGGAGACTGAACCCACCATCAATAATTGGTAACAACATTGCCTAATATTGATTCACATGATGCATTCAAATGTCTTTGTCTCTTTAGTTTCGTATTTCCCAGTGTTTACTGAATCTGTCGGCAATTGACACTGTCAGAGTGTGTGACTTATTCAAATTCACTCAATTCTCCATTTCCCCACTCATGATATTGGTTCGAATAAATGTCCTCCTTCCTATATTTTTTTCAATCAAAAGCCTATGGTGTGTGATGGCCAAGGAGCACAACTAAACATTAGCACATTACAGAGCCTGGTGGGCTGCAGTCCATGGGGTCGCTAAGTGTCAGACACGACTGAGTGACTTCACTTTCATTTCTCACTTTCATGCATTGGAGAAGGAAATGGCAACCCTCTCCAGTGTTCTTGCCTGGAGAATCTCAGGGATGGGGGAGCCTGGTGGGCTGCCGTCTATGGGGTCGCACAGAGTCGGACACAACTGAAGTGACTTAGCAGCAGCAGCAGTCTTCATCCAACAATCTTAAAGCAGGTGATTGAAGTCTTCCCTGCCTCACCCTAACCATAACACAGCACTCCGCCTGGTTAGAAGCTGATCTTTGCATAGTATGTTCTCCTGGGGCTCCCCGATGATCTAATTTGGATTCTAAATGTTTGTTGATCTGCTGTTTCTGATCCATTCCTGTGTTGGACAGTGTTCTAGAGGACAGCTGCCGTTTACTGTTTCCATGGTCCTGAAAAATACTGCTCTCCACTTCAGCAAAGCTCCCCCTTCCATGAGATTTGCAGTGGTAATTGAATGTCTGGATAGGTCATCTGGTCTCATGAATTGCTTCCCTGGAATACACTCAGTGGCTGTCTAATCTCATCTCTCTCACAGACTACCTAGGCTGGAACATTGTGCTCTCTCTTGTTAATGAAAGGCGCAGGGAGCTTGGGACCTGCCATTCTGGAAGATTCCAGACCAGCAAGAGCTCTGGAGAATAGCTGACCCAAGAATAAATGCTCAACAGTGCTTTCCCTTCTAGGATGTGCATGCATCTGATATTCTTTCATATGAGGAGGACAGGGCACACTGAGTTATAGATTTCCGTTCTGCCCTCATCATGACATTTCACGGGCATCACAGCTGTGGGTGTAAACACACGTGACAGGAACGCCTAAGTCATACAGAATAGCTTTGTTCCCTATTGGAACACAGAGACAAGATTAATGCCACAGTCTCCTTTCGTCCATCCTTCTGGTCACCCCAGATGCTTCTACAGTTCCTGTTGCATCTTTGTTCAGTGGATTCTCCCATGATTCTTTCCCAGTCTTCAGGTCTAGGAATTTCATTGCTGGTTGGACATCTCCAAATGGATTTTTACATATTTCTTTGAGTTGAGCAGATCCAAAATCCCAGTAATCTTTCAAATGGAGTCATCTTTCAAAGATGGAGTCAAATTCCCAGACTCCATCTCTCTGTTAATAATAGTACAAGTTATCTGGTTCTTCAGACTCAACCTCTGTCATGCTGGCCACATCTTTGTTCATTATTGTGCATCCATACAGCCTGTAGTTTGTGAAGTCCCTCTTATTTGTTTCCTCATTTTAAACCTTCAGTCCATCCCATACATTTACAGCTTTCAAAGGCATGACCACTAGACCAGAAGCCCCACAAAGGCAGGGGCTGTTATCTTTGTGTTTGTGGCTATATTCCTAACACAGAGGACTGTGCCTGGCACACTCAGAAGTGTTTCTTAAGTGATTTATAAGCTCCACAAATTTATGTATGTTAATTCAGCCTGAAGAGCTCCTTAGCTTAGTATTCAAGATGTTCCAGGATTTAGCCCTAGTCTGTTACTCAAAATCAAGTAGTTCTCCCAAACGCCAAGTCTAAGGATGAATGAAATGACTAAATTATTTGCTCCACTTAAAAGCAAGTGGCATTTTTTTTCTTTCAAATAAGTCCACTGTGAAAGGCAGTAGCTTTATAGATATGCGCCCCAGATATAACGATGAGCATAAAAAAGGAAAAGAAAGAAATATCTTGATGTCATTTGGACCCTTTACAAAGAAGGTACAGTTTTCATTTGGAATCCATCCAGGATGTAGCAAATTGCAAAACTCTTTCCATGGTTTTGAAATAGTGAAAATTTGGTCATTTTGAATAACTGAATAGGTCACACATACTTAGGATGTAATAAGAAATGATGGCCAATTGTGAGTTCTGATTGTTTACATACAATTTAGCTCCACAGTGTGTGAGTGCTCAGTAACTCAGTTGCGTCTAATTTTTTTTGTGACTCTATAGACTCCAGCCCTATAGGCTCTTCTGTCCATGGGATTTCCCAGGCAAGAATACTGGAGTGGGTTTCCGTTTCCTTCTTCAGGGGATCTTCTCGACCCAGGGATTGAACTCAAGTCTCCTACATTGGCAGGCAGATTCTTTACCACTGAGCTACCTGGCAAGCCCCTCCATGCTGCTGCTGCTGCTGCTGCTAAGTCGCTTCAGTCGTGTCCGACTCTGTGTGACTCCATAGATGGCAGCCCATCAGGCTCCCCCGTCTCTGGGATTCTCCAGGCAAGAACACTGGAGAGGGTTGCCATTTCCTTCTCCAAGGCATGAAAGTGAAAAGTGAAAGTGAAGTCGCTCAGTCGTGTCCGACTCTTAGCAACCCCATGGACTGCAGCCCACCAGGCTCCTCCATCCATAGGATTTTCCAGGCAAGAGTACTGGAGTGGGGTGCCATCGCCTTCTCCGAGCCCCTCCATAGTATGTATTTATTATGTGATTCCTGGGTGTTCTTTTTCATAGAAGGCATATGCTTCTATAACTGCTTTTGTGGGGGCACAGAGGAATGGGAGTGGAAGGCAAAACGAAAGAGGGGGAGAGAAAGGGACTGTCCTTGCCATTTCCTTCTCCAGGTGATCTTCCCAACCCAGGAATTGATCCCATGTGTCCTGCATTGGCAGGCAGATTCTTTATCATCTGAGCCACCAAGGAAGCCTGCCACATACTTTAGTTTTCTTAAAATTTATTGAAGTGTAGAGTTGTAAGCCTGTAGCTTTCACTGTCCAGGTAAATGGTAATTATACCACACCACAGAGTCCTCCCCCTAAAATGAGGGATGTCGACCAGGTGAGCTCTACTCTTCCAGTTAATGTAACAATCTTGCCCGTGCTTTTGTGCGTCTGGGCAGGGCATTCTATACCTCTCAGCACGTCTTTGGCTCTCCAAATCTAGTCTTTGAAGAGGACAGAATTCTTAAGTCTTTTGAAATGAGTGCAGATGAAGGATGCGAAAGCTCTGCTGGCCGCTAGTGACTGGTCCGTGACCTGGTGACGCCAGGGACTGTGATGGTGGTGCTCAGGGGAGGCTCTGCCAGTCCTGGAGCACTCTTGTCTGCTCCAGGACTGGCAGAGTCCAGGGAGGGTGTTGGCGACCAGAGGGAGTGGCAGAAAGAACGACTACAGATAAGACCATGCCTGTGGGCAAGCTGCTTGCTGCTTGACTTATTCTCCATGGGGGTCTGTGAATAAGTGAGGGGTGAGATCTGATGGTGGCAGGTGGGTCTTCCTGACCCAGAGCTGATGCTCACGGAGCAGTGATATCAGAGGTCCTGGCGAGACTTCAGTGCTGTTCAGGTGTGCCTGCCTCCAGCATTTCTGTCATGGTTCTGCCTTCATTAATTCTGCTTTTATCAATCAAGATGCTTAAAGGAATAGATAAAATACTTGTGTTCTTTTTCACATGTTGGAAAAAATGCTCTTTATCAGACCTTGTATTCCAAAGTACATAAAATGAGGGGACCTCAGTGCCATGTGGTCATCTGCCCAGGGAGCAGGGTGGCTATGAGCCCTTCTTGGTCATCTCAGTGCAGTTCCCTGGGACTCTGGCCAAGACCTGAGGGGATGGAGTTGAATCTAAGGTATTTAAGCCAAGTGCATGGGTAGCCCGTAGCTTTCTTCCTAAACATGTTACGTTTCCTTTCTGAAAAGCTCCTCATTTTTCCCAGGGCTGGTGGGGCCATCCAGCTGCCAGCAATTAACTCCCAGCCCTCCCTTAGGAACCTCCTGCTGACTCAGTATGCTGAATACAGGGCACTGGAAGGTGAGACCCCAGCCCAGGGAGGGTGGGTAGATGTTCTGGAGGGCTGACGGGTGAGCTCAACAGACACCCACACCACATCAGGGCTGCTCACAGCTCAGCCCACTGAAACACGCTTCCCCTTGAAACTGACGCCAAATCATGTGTTTCCAGTCAGACCCCAGCTAGAGGGAGAGATGGGGACAAAATAAACGCCCTTTTTTTATTTTGGAAAATAAAAAGACGCTTTGCTGTACCGAGTACCTGTGTCTCATCCTAATAAATGATAAATGAGTCATGACTTTCTCCTGTAGCAGAGCCAGCTCTGCTGTGGATACTGAGCTTCCCAGACCCACAGCATGCATCTCTTATCCAGGATTGTTTGCTCTTTAGTCGCTAAGTCGTGTCCAACTCTCTGCAGCCCCGAGGACTGTAGCCACCAGGTTCTCTGTCCATGGGATTTTCCAGGTGAGAATACTGGTGTGGTTTGCCCAGGGGATCTTCCCGACTCAGGGATCGAACCCACATCTTCTGCATTGGCAGGCACATTCTTTACCACTGAGCCACCAGGGAAGCTGCCTATCCAGGATGCTAAGTCACTTATAAGGCCCAAAGAAATGTTCCAGTCTCCTCAACTGAATATAAATGTGTGGGATAAAGTTTTAGAATTTCATGCAATATATTTTCCCCTCCTGCAGTCACCTGTTATTCTGTTTTCTACTAGAAGCTTGTCCTGTCTGTAAGGCTAGACCTTGGGTTTAAAGGGAAAGGAAGGGCAGGTGACGAGTTCTGCATTTTAATTTCAGCTCTTGAATTTCAAATTAGACTTTAAAAATTCTGTCATGAGATAATAGTGTTCATTTAAGTAAATGAAAAGATTTTCATTTTTCAGAACTCCCAAAGCTGCGTTATAATGAAGAGTCATAAAAGTACTCCATCTGAGAAATTAAGAAATGCTAGGATCAGGATAGCATGATTTTACATGCCTACCTGCCTCTTGAGAAACCTATATGCAGGTCAGGAAGCAACAGTTAGAACTAGACACGGAACAGACTGGTTCCAAATAGGAAAAGGAGTGTGTCAAGGCTGTATATTGTCACCCTGCTTATTTAATTTATATGCAGAGCACATCATGAGAAACGCTGGGCTGGAAGAAGTACAAGCTGGAATCAAGATTGCTGGGAGAAATATCAATAACCTCAGATATGCAGACACCACCCTTATGGCAGAAAGTGAAGAGGAACTCAAAAGCCTCTTGTTTTGAAAGTGTGAAAGGAGAGTGAAAAAGTTGGCTTAAAGCTCAACATTCAGAAAACTAAGATCATGGCATCCGGCCCCATCACTTCATGGCAAATAGATGGGGAAATAGTGGAAACAGTGTCAGACTTTATTTTTTTGGGCTCCAAAATCACTGCAGATGGTAATTGCAGCCATGAAATTAAAAGATGCTTACTCCTTGGAAGGAAAGTTATGACCAATCTAGATAGCATATTAAAAAGCAGAGACATTACTTTGCCAACAAAGGTACATCTAGTCAAGGCTATGGTTTTTGCAGTGGTCATGTATGGATGTGAGAGTTGGACTGTGAAGAAAGCTGAGCACCGAAGAATTGATGCTTTTGAACTGTGGTGTTGGAGAAGACTCTTGAGAATCCCTTGGACTGCAAGGAGATCCAACCAGTCCATTCTAAAGGAGATCAGTCCTGGGTGTTCATTGGAAGGACTGATGTTGAAATTGAAACTCCGATACTTTGGCCACCTCATGCAAAGAGTTGACTCATTGGAAAAGACCCTGATGCTGGGAGGAATTGTGGGCAGGAGGAGAAGGGAACAACAGAGGATGAGATGGCTGGATGGCATCACCGACTCGATGGACATGAGTTTGGGTGAACTCTGGGTGTTGGTGATGGACAGGGAGGCCTGGCGTGCTGCGATTCATGGGGTCACAAAGAGTCGGACATGACTGAGAGACTGAACTGAACTGAACTGAATGTACTAATAGATCTAGACACTGACCATCAACCCCGCTGCTAAGTTCATAAAAAGAGAAACAATCAGACATTATGTCCTTCCTGTTGTGAGAAAACTCCACTACCTAAGGTGCGTTCTTAGGAAACAACAAACCAATGATTTAATTTCAGTAAAGGCTGTCAGTCCAGCTTCCAATTTATAGAAAGTAGAGTGGAGAAAGAAGCATGTTAAATAATATTTTGAGGTACAATCAGCAAAATTTGGACAGTGGGAGATTCAAAAGACCAACAGTCTGATTTCTCCAACGGACAAATAGCAAGGGACAAAGAGAAATGAAGGGAGGAATTTTAGGTAAGAGATTTGAGGAGCATAACCAATTGTAAATTGAAGATATTATTTAGATTCTAACTCTAAATAAACCCCAAAATAGGTTATTTTTTGAGACAATTAGAAATTTGAACAATGGATATTTGATGATATTAAAGAATAATAGCCACTTTGATTTTTCATTATGCTCGTGATATTGTGGTCATTTTAAATGAGTTGTCTTATTTTAAGAAAAATATAGCTGAATATTTAACAGACAAAATGCATACTGAAAAAATTACAGATAGAATTATAGAATGGATGGAATTTGCTTCAAAATAATATGGGAGGGAGGAAGTGGATGGGGATGAAGTTGAATCAAGATTGGCTATGAATTGATAATTGTTGCAGTTGGTGATAGTTACACAGAGGGGGGTTATTATATTCTTCTGTTTACTTTTGTATATATTTGAGACTCTCAGTAACAAAAAATCTTCCAGCATGAAGTCAGTGATAAAATGTATACTGTGGAGAAAACAATCTGCCATCCTAATGTTCACAAAGAATGCCTATTTCAGGCTCCTTCGTGGGTTGTAACCATTAGATGCTAGATGCTTGATGTTCTTTACATGGGAGAATCTTACTCATTTCAAAATGTTGGAAGACTCTGTTCATCTAAATAGATACCTCAGAATCATCCCCAAACTGCTAGTTAGGGCCAGGGTGTTGTTATGGCTTTGTGAAAGAAGTCAGTAAATAAAATTTATAGAAATAAAAATTGTAGCAATTCTCATTTCATTTGGAATCAAGGACCCTGGTTCACAGATGTGTAAAACCCTAGGGCAGATCTCTGTGTCCTGATTTGACCTTGATCACTTGCATTTATTTCAATCCCTAGGAATAATCTACCCCCAGATTGAAGATGGCTTTATCAGACAGCACAAAGAAAAATCTGTCACCTTGGAAGCAAGGGATAAAATTAAGTAGCCTGTGATGACTGCTGGAGAGTATGCTATTGTTGCAGAGAGTAAGTCAATTCTGACTCCATGTTGAGACTGTTTCTTTGACTTGCTTTTCATTGCTTTTGTTCTTATAATCATATAGAATGGCCTGCCTCAGAGAATCCTGCCCCTCTGCCTGACTGTTTAAGCTAAAGTGCCTTTATTCAGAACCCTGTCCACCTGTGGATAGCAGGAAGGAGGAAATTAACACGTCCCCTGCCTGAGGCTAGCCATTCTGGGAGGTGTTTGCAAGATAAATGGCCCTTTTGCTTTTCTTCCTCACTGCCCCTCATCTCTGATATATGAAAGAGCCTGGAGACCAGACCCCCTAAGGGGGTTATTTTGAGTTGCTAACCTGCCATCATCTTGGACAGCTGGCTTTACGGAATAGTCGTTTTCTTTGCCTCAAAACTTTGTCTCTTGGATTCATTAGCCTGTCATGAGGCGAACAGAGTTTGGACTATGACTGTGTATCATTATTAATGTTCATTGATTATTCTAAGGTATACTATCTATGGCTTTTTTAATTTAGCATACACAAGAATGTATGTGAATGCTAACTAAAGGACTTGTTGTTTAGTGCATTTAGCATTTAATTATTAGAAATTATTAAAACATTACTGTGAATTTGTTTACACAATACTCAAAGAATTTTTAAACAGTTGAATTTAAAGTCATTTCCTTGGGTAAATTCTAGACACAACAAGAAGAATTAGTTTGTAAAAATTCTCCGTAGAGTTTCTTTCACCATATAGATCTTTTAGAGATTTTCTGATCATATGATGGAGGGTGTTTTATAGCTATCGATATGATATGCCTGTTATTTGCCATAATTTGGTTACTTGCCTTTGCTGCTCTCTGAAGGCAAGAAACTGAATATCTCGCAAGGGGCTTTTGTAATAGTATTCGATAGTCATTCTTCAGAAAATTAGTTCCATTTTGGGTCTATAATGATACTGTTATTTTTCAAGACAGTGATGATGCTGACACTTTGAGGCTGTTACATATCGTTCCAGACTATATGGTATTTAAAAAAATAATTTTATTTATTAATTTTGGCTGTGCTGGGTCTTCTATACTGCATGGGCTTTTTGCCGGTTGCGGCGATGGGGGGCTGCGCTGTAGCTGTGGTGTGCATGCCCTTCTCATTGTGGTAGCTTCTCTTGTCACAGAGCATGGGCTCTAGGGCACCCGGGATTCAGTAGCTGCAGCTTGTGGGCTCAATAGCTGTGGTTCCCAAGCTCTAAAGCACAGGCTCAATAGTTGTAGTGCATGGGCTTAGTTGTTCTGAGGCAAGTGGGATCTTCCAGGACCAGGGATTGAGCCTGTGTCCCCTACATTTGCAGGCGGATTCTTTACCACTGAGCCACCAAGGGAAGCCCTAGATGTTTTTAAACATCTCCTGTGTGCTCAGTCTCAGGCAGACAGGATGGTGAAGGCAAGTGGCATGGTCTCTGCCCTCCCTCAGCTCCTGCCAGGCGCCACATATGACAATGAACAACAGCTCAGTATAGAATCAAGGGCTAAACTGTGCTGACCACAGGATCATTGCTATGGGAGATGAGTCATAGGAGCCTTCTACGCTGTTTCAGGGCATCAGGGAAGGCTTTGTTGAGGAGGTGAGATCTGGACTGGATCTGAGCAGCTGTGCAGTATTTATTTAGGTGGAGAGAATGAGAGAAGGCACCTCCAGCACTGAGGGAAAGAGCGGGACGTGTGCCTGTTGGACAGCCTGTGTATACATCAGAACTTCCCTAGGCCCCACCAGCGCACAGGTGCCAGTAAAGTCACAATAGTATTCACCATCTAAATTTTGCTAGCTGGTCCCTCTGATTTATAAGTCCTCAGGTCATCTCGTTTTCTGGAAATCCTCAGCTATCCCATACAGGCACAGCACAAATTCTTTTTAGTTCTCCCCTCCAGTCCCTGAATTAGTGTCAACTGTGTGTAAGCCACCAACTGCCCCTCATGTGGTCACCTCTGTGGAAATAGCCATCCTTTCCAAGGTGTCAGATGGCTGAGAGATGCCACTGGCTTCAGGGAAAGTGACAGTATCCATTTAGGACAACTCATGGCCCTGCAATGTCTCCTACCAAAGAGTCTTTAAATATATTCCCTTAAGCTTGCATACGGAATTAGGAAACCCCTGAGGTAGAGCCCTGGCCCATTTTCTGTGTGTGTGTGTGTGTGTGTGCGTGTGTGTGTGTGTGTAAGTTGCTTCAATCGTGTCTGACTCTTTGAGACAATATGGACTGTAGCCCACCAGGCTCTGCTGTCCATGGGATTCTCCAGGCAAGAACACTGGAGTGGGTTGCCATGCCCTCCTCCAGGGGAGTCTTCCTGACCCAGGGATCAAATCTGCATCGCTTATTTGATCTGCAGGACAGATCAAATCTGTCCTGCTTTGGTAGACAGGTTCTTTACCATTAGCACTGCCTGGGAAGCCCTCTGTCTATAGGTCCATTTTCTAGATCTAATAAATTCCTATAATGATGTACCTATGTAGAAAAAGAACAAGTTGACCCACAAGGCAATGGGGAAATACCTGGTTGAATTCTGTGGTGGGTTAACCCTTTAGGGAAGGTTAAGTTGGGCCTGTTTGAGACTGTCTTTGTAATTAATACCTCTCTTTGCAAGTATAGGAAGAATGCTGAGCTGCTTGGTGCTGATACTCAGCTGGTACAGACATGCAGGCTGTTAAGATACCCAGATACTAGTCTATCTGCTGGAAATCGACCTCAGTCTCAATCCCCCAAGTGACCCCTCACTGTCTGGTCTCCTGTCCCTTACCTGGGACCCACCTCCATCTCCCCAGATCCAGTGAGGGTCATGACTGGCACAAGGGGATCCAGGACCTTGAAGTTAAGGTAGGCATTGGGTCTCTGTGTTGGTTCCTATTCCAGACCACTGCTAGATACATTTTTTGTTCATTGGCTTTTAACACCTTTTCATTAAACCTCACAACAGGCTTTAAAATGTTTGTTAACAGAAATAGAGTTACAGATGTGGAATACAAACTATGGTTACCAGGGATAAGAGGTGGGGGAGGGATAAACTGGGAGACTGGGATCGTCATACACACTACTATATATAAAACATCACTAATAAGGGCCCACTGTAGAGCACAGGGAACTCTACTCAGTACTCTATAATAGCCTATATGGGAAAAGAATCTGAAAAAGACTGGATGTATGTATATGTATAGCTAATTCACTGCTGTACAGAGAAACTAACACAACATTTACAACATTGTAAATCACCTATACTTCAAAAAAAGTTGAAAAAAATAAAATGGTTGTTAAAAACCATATAGCCTGGATGGGAGGGGAATTTAGGGGAGAATGGATACATGTATATGTATGACTGAGTCCCTTTGCTTTCCACCTGAAACTATCACAGCATTGTTAATGGGCTATATTCCAATACAAAATAAAAAAGTAAAAAAAACATACAACAAGAAATATAACTTTAAGAAGTATGTCAATTATCTCATAAAAATAAATAAAGGCTACTAGTGGAACTTTGTGGGTTGTTTTGGCCTGTTTCTATCTCAAATTTTTAGGAATCAAGCCATTAATTATGCAAATCTAGTCTAAGTACTTTACCTAGAGAAAAATTATTTTGTGAGCTTTTCTTCTCAAATTTAGGATTTTTAAAGCCAGTGGACTTAGCATGTTTAGGATTAACAGGAAATTTTCCATTTTACCACCAGACAATAAATCTATTTAGCTGGCTGTAACCAGCCCCACTGTAACCAGGGCCCCACTCCCACAGCAGGAGGTTAAGAATAGAATAGGTTATCAGTGGAGGGTGTGAAATTGCTTTCCCAGAAGACCTCCATGAGCCAGAGGAGGTGCCATGTGTCTCGTGGTGATTGATTGACTCCTTCACCGCTGAGCTTCCCAACAAAAGAGCAATCTGGTTTCTTACCCGAGGGCAGCCCTGACTGATGTGGGATCCTTGCACAGTCTGTCCCTGGGGAAGGCCTATAGGCTATTAGTACTGGCTGCCCCCAATCAAAGGGAAGCAGAGTACAAGCCGAGAGCATCACGCTGATCAGAACGCTGCTGTTTCCTGCATCGGGTCGGGTTGTTTCATGCACCCCCTTCTCTGTCATCTTGGGGTCACCATGGATTCTATCTGGGCCACTGACATCTGTCCCCTTGTTATATAAACAGAGCAATAAGCACTGTATTTAGTAATTGGTTTTTAAAAATATTTATTTATTTTATTTTTGGCTGCACTGCATCTTCATTGCTGTACACGGGCTTTCTCTAGTTGTGCAAGCCCAGGCTCCTCTTTGTTTCTCTTTGCAGTGGCTTCTCTTGCTGCAGAGCTCAGGTTCTAGGACACATAGACTTCAATAATGGCCCACATGGGCTCAGTCGCTGCAGCTCCCAGGCTCTAGACTGCAGGCTCATGAGTTGTGGCACATGGGCTTAGTTGCCCCTGGCAGTGGGATCTTCCCGGATCAGGGGTCAAACCTGTCTCGCCTGTACTGGCAGGAGGATTCTTAACCACTGGACCACCAGAGAATTCCCTACGTATTGGTTCTGTTCAGTGAAAGAACTAACTTGATCCTCAGTAATTTTAAGGACAAAAAGTGGATAATCAAAGTATTTCAAATGGTGTTATGTTCCAACAAGTTCCAGTCTTGATTGCTTTGGAAGGACCCTGGGAAGACCTCCTTCAGTCATCCTGTGTTTATTCCACCAACAATCTGGATACTATTTACATGAGAGGAGAGGTACTGGTTAGCCCTACCGGGGATAGATTGCTAAGTGTGGAGGATACGGGGGACTGGCCCGCATCAGTCTACTGTGCCTGTCTTTGTCTGTCTTCCTGTACTATACCCAATTCTTTCAGATTCTCCTGCAGCTAAGGCTCCAGGTATTCAATAATCACACGCCCTCGTTCAATGTTGGGAGGCTGGAATAAAGCCCGACTGTGTATTTGCTCCAAGTAGGTCTTGGAGGTATTGGTAACTTCCATGTGAGCGGACATCTCCAGGGTCAGGTACAGCTCCATAGATGATGTGAGACTGATATGGACCCTCCGGTTTCTTCTTGTTCTGTTCTATCAGTACCGTCCTGGAGTTCTTCAGCTACCTACCCGTGGGCAGCTTCCTGGGATGCACCAACAGCACCTGATCCCCCGAGTCTGACTGTGGCCGAGACAGCAGCTTCCCTGGAGGGTCAGGTCTACAGTACTGTATTTCCTACACCAAAATTTATAATGCAAACCCACACTTAGTATGCAAACAGCTTCTTAGAAGTACAACTCTTAATTTTAATGCTGTGAAGTGAAAGTCACTCAGTCCTGTCCAACTCTTTGCAATCACATGGACTGTAGCCCAGCAGGTTCCTCTGTCCATGGAATTCTCCAGGCTAAAATACTAGAGTGGGTAGCCGTTCCCTTCCCCAGGGGATCTTCCCTATCCAGGGGTTGAACCCAGGTCTCCCACAATGCAGGAGGATTCTTTGCCATCTGAGCCACCAGGGAAGCTTCAGCATCAGTACTTCCAATGAATATTCAGGGTTAATTTCCTTTAGGATTGACCGGTTTGATCTCCTTGCAGTCCAAGGGACTCTTAAGAGTCTTCTCCAGCACAACTCTAAAGCATCAATTATGTTTTTGACCCTCGGCCTTCTTTATGCCGTAGAAAGACCTTTTTGTTTGCACATTATACATGTTTAAATTTACTTGTTTGCTTGTTTCCCAGTTTATTTTCAAATGTGTCGTTAAGTTGTTTAATGTAGATTATCTTTTCCTTAAGGAAAAATAATCTTGTTCTGGCTGTTCCTGATCCTTATTTGAGTAGAGGATTGGTCCTGAACTGGTTGTTACAACTAAGCATCTCTCAACTATTTAAGCCCCTCATTGATGTTCCGTGAAATTAAAAGACTCCTTGGAAGGAAAGTTATGACAAACCTGGGGCTTCTTTGGTAAGCTCAGCTGGTAAACTATCTGCCTGCAATGCAGGAGACCAGGGTTCAATCCCCGGGTTGGGAAGATCCTCTGGAAAAGAGATGATAAACCTAGACAGCATATTAAAAAAAAGAAACATTATTTTGCTGACAAAGTTATGTATAGTTAAAGCTATAGTTTTTCCAGTAATCATGTATGGATGTGAGAATTGGACAATAGAGAAGGCTGAACATCAAAAGAAGAATTGATACTTTAGAGTTGTGATGCTTGAGAAGACTCTTGAGAGTCCCTTGGACTGCAAGGAGATCAAACCGGTCAACCTTAAAGGAAATCAGTCCTGAATATTCATTGGGAGGACTGATGCTGAAGCTGAAGCTCCAATACTTTGGCCATTTGATGCAAAGAGCTGACTGATTGGAAAAGGCCCTGATGCTAGGGAGAGATTGAAGGCAAAAGAAGAAGGGGGCGGCAGAGGATGAAATGGTTATATAGCATTAGCGACTGAATAATAACAACAAAATTGATGTTCTCCTCATGGAAGCAATTTAGATGCCACACAATCACAAGAGCTGCTGCTCCAGGCACGTAAACAAACTAAGCACTTTGAAAAGAGAATACTTAAAAGGAGGTTACTGTAGCAGGAATGAAGGAGAAAATGCTGTTTGTGTCTCTAACTAAAATTGAGAGAACAAAGGGGATTGTCACAGAGTGTGTAGATTTCATTCTTGTATTCAAGAATTATATTACAATGTATTAAAATAAAATAATGAAATTTTGTATTAGAATTGAGAGGCTAATGTGCACATTAACATCTCTTTCTGTGCCCTAGTGCCCTGATTGGAGAAGGCATTGGTACTAGAGAACCCACTCTAGTACTCTTGCCTGGAAAATCCCATGGACGGAGGAGCCTGGTAGGCTGCAGTCCATGGGGTCGCTAGGAGTCGGACATCACTGAACGATTTCACTTTCACTTTTCACTTTCATGCATTGGAGAAGGAAATGGCAACCCACTCCAATGTTCTTGCCTGGAGAATCCCAGGGATGGGGGAGCCTGGTGGGCTGCCGTCTATGGGGTCGCACAGAGTCGGACACGACTGACGCGACTTAGCAGCAGCAGTGCCCTGATGGACTTGACTTTGCTGTTGTTGTTCAGTTGCTAAGTCTTATCCGACTCAGTGACTCCATGGACTGCAGCACCCCAGGCTCCTCTGTTCTCCACTATCTCAGAGTTTGCTCAAATTCAGGTTCATTGAGTGGGTGATGGTATCTAACCATTTCATCCTCTGCTGCCCTACTCTTTTGCCTTCACTTTCCCAGCATTTTCCATTGAGTCTTTTCCAATGTGTGTGTTAGTTGCTCAGTTGTGTCTGATTCTTTGCAACCCCATGGACTGTAGCCCGCCCGGCTCTCTGTCTATGAAATTCTCTAGGCAAGAATACTGGAATGGGTAGCCATTCCCTTCTCCAGGGGATCTTCCCCACCCAGGATTTGAACCCAGGTTTCCCATATTGCAGGCAGATTCTTTACTGTCTGAGCCACCAGGGAAGCCTGTCAGTCAGCTCTTTACATCAGGTGGCCAAAATATGAACACCCCAGCTAGTAAGGTGTCCAATATGCTACTGAGGAAGAGAGGAGGGCAATTACAAACAGCTCCAGTAAGAATGAGAGCCCCATGGACAGTAAATGATTTAGTGAGAGCCTGACTTTCCAGAGTGGGGTGGAAAAGAGAAGAAAGTAATAAAAAAGGTGACTGATGGAACACCAGAACAAAGCAGTCGTAGTATTTGTCTCAAATAGTTTGGAGACAATTAAGACAGTGTCTGTGTAATAGGGAAGAATAAATCAGATGCCATATTGGATCTGTCTCTCTAACTTTAACTTTTGTGTTCTACTGCTTTTGCTACAAGTTAATTACAAAAAGGATGTTGCCTATACACTTAAAAAAAGAACATATTTTGTTGTACTGGAAAAAAAGTCCCTTTGAAAGTTAAATTTCTATATTCAATTTGTAATCAAAACCAGGTTACTCCAGCCAATATTTTTTATGTTTTCTTCTGTAGTATCAAGGGTTAAGAAAAAAAGAGAACAAAATATCTTTGCAGGATGAAAAAATTGGTTAAATATTGAGCAGGTTTTTTTTTTTTTTAAACTGAAATATAGTGGGGCTTCCCTGGTGGCTCAGACAATAAAGAATCTGCCCACAATGCAGGAGACCCAGGTTTGATCTCTGAGTTGGGAAGATCCCCTGGAGAAAGGAATGGCTACCCACTCCAGTATTCTCATCTGGGAAATTCCACGGACAGAGGAGCATAGCGGGCTACAGTCTATGGGATCACAAAGAGTCGAACATGACTGAGTGACTAACACTTTCTCTTTCATAGTTGTTTTACAATGTTGTGTTAATTTCTGCTGTACAGCAAAGTGATTCAGTTATACTTATGCATACATTCTTTTAAAATATTCTTTTCCGTTATGGGTTATCACAGGATACTGAATACAGTTCCTTGTGTTCCACAGTAGGACCGTGTTGTTTGTCCATTCTGCTAATGGACAAACAAAGTTTGTCTCCCCACAGACAAAGTTTACATCTGCTAATCCCAAACTCCCATAAGCAGAGTTTTTTAAAAATCAATCTAGACTCTGGTTATAAAATGTTTATGAGTGTACTTCTGGCCTGACATTGAAATAAGAGCTTTACAAGTGTTACTGAGTACAAACTTATACTGTTCGCCACAAGATAGGCCAATAAATTGAGAAATGAGTTGTTGAGGCAAAAAGTAGCAACTTTATTTGGAAAGCTAACAGATGGAGAAGATGGTGGACTGGTGTCCCAAAGAGTTGTCTTCTCTGAGTTAGAATTTAAGCTTCTTTTATACTAAAGACGGAGGGAGTAAAGTCTTGGTTCTAGTCAGAGTCCAGAGGGGATGTGTTCATTTTTTTCTTTCCTACAGCCTTTCACAGGCTTCCCTTGTGGCTCAGACAGTAAAGAATCTGCCTGAAATGTGGGAGACCCAGGTTCGATCCCTGGGTTGGGAAGATCCCTTGTAGAAGCAAATGGCAATCCACTCCAGTATTCTTGCCTAGAGAAATCCATGGACAGAGAAACCTGGCAAGCTGCCGTCCATGGAGTTCAAAGAGTCAGACAGGACTGAGCAACTACACTTTTACTTTCTCACAGGTGGGCCTGGTCTGGATGTTTCCTGTGAGCTAAACAAAGGTATTTTTCACTTAACGTTCATTACATGGGAGACAAGATTACCAATATGGATAATTTAAGCTTACAGGCAACATCCTTTTTGTAATTAACTTGTAGCAAAAGCAATAGAACACAAAAATTAAAGTTAGAGAGACAGATCCAATATGGCGTCAGATTTATTCTTCCCTATTACACAGACACTGTCTTAATTGTCTCCAAACTATTTGAGACAAATACTACTACTACTGACACGCTAAAGGTGAGAGGATCAAGGCTCAGAGAGTTCAATTCCTTTACTTGAGTTCATTCAACAAGTACCCAGCATAGTGAGATTAAAGCTCAAATCTATGAGATTTCAGCTTCCAAAACATGCATGAGCCACTGAAGATTGCTTCTTGGGCTCGAAGTTCTGCTCAGGGAAGCTCCTTTTCTCTCTTTAGGAGAATATGGTCATCATGTTCAGTTAATGCCTCAATATTACCAGGTCTAGACAGACATTTAAGCACTGTCACAAGAGGTATGACACCCTCTTGTGTGGGAATGCCTTTGACGTGGTTTAAGGATGAACCCTATGGGCTTGAAAAAGCACACCTGCTTCCAACCTAGGATGCCCTGGGATTACGTCAGGACGTGAATCTACCGCACCATTTTGGGGAGGGTGGGCATACTTTACACCAATCATTTTTCTTAGCTGCTACCATTGTATCAAAGAAATCTCTTCTCACATTTTTTCTGGTCCCCTGACTTCTGACTGGTGTCTCCACTTTATATTCCAGTTCCAGAAAGGACTCCTCAGCCTTCTGGATTCACATTCAATTGTCTGCTGTTTCCCCCTGGGTTGATGACACGTGGATCTTAGAGAAGTTTCTATAAGTGCTACCCGTCTGTGTCTAACTCCTCCCACTATGACTCAGCACCCGGGACCTTGCTATCCACATGTATCCAGTCCTCAGGGAGTCATTGATGATGGTCACTAGTCATAACATAGAGGTACTTGAAGCTCAGAACTCTTCTCTGACCATTGTAATAGTTTCTCCCCACAGAATAGAAGGGGCCACTGTGATGTTACTTATCTTCCAAAAGATCTGGGATTCAAGTCTTGTTCTTCAGGGGAAATGTTGAGAAATATCAAAAGTGATATGACCAAATAAAGGGGTTTTTCCAGTGGTCAGTTGATGCCTGGATACACTGAGACATCTCTGAAATACTGTACTTTCTCCAATTACCATGAGGCACAGTGGGAGTCAGGGCTGGGTCTTCACTTTCCACCAGTCGGTTTTCATTTATCTGTAGGACAGACTTATGTTCTTAGTCTGACAGAGAGAAAACAGGTAGAAATTTTTTTTAAGTCTTTTTTTCTTAAGGAACAGAGACTATATTTTTATTCATCTTCCAATCCTCAGTTCCCAACTCTGCTTCACAAATGCTGGCTGCATGAATATATTCTAAATCTTTGAAGATTTAGTCCTTCTATCTCCCCATTTATTTAGCACTCACTGTGGGGGAAAAGATGGTTACCACTTCTCATTTTCTTTAAGACACAAGATATTGCTTTGTTCTAAAAAATCTCTACTGAGGATTTTATGATTAATATTCTCAGAGGTGCAATGTTGTTGGTACATCTTCTGGAAATGAAGCCATGTAAGAACAATAAGCAAGGAAATTATTTCACAGTGGGTGAGTAAGATGACTTTCTGTCCACTCAAATGTGCAGCTCAAATGGGTAATAACAACTGGGGTGTTGTGTGCAGTCTTTCAGCTTTCAATAATAACATGTTCAGAAGACACTGAGAATAGCTCATCTTTAGGGGACAATATCTAATATATGGAGTTTCTCAAAGGGTTAGGCCATCCAAAAGTGAAGCGTTAGTCAGTCAGTTGTATCCAACTCTTTACAACCCCATGGTCTGGAACCCCTCAGGTTCCTCTGTCCATAGGATTCTCCAGGCAAGAATATTGGAGTGGGTTGCCATTTTCTTCTACAGGGGATCTTCCCAACCCAGGGATCGAACTCATGTCTTCTGCATTGCAGGCAGATTCTTTACCATCTGAGCCACCAGGGTAGTCATCCAGAGCAATATTAGTTACAGGACCTCAGGTAATTAGCATATTTTCCCTAATGCCTGGATTCCTTCTCATTTAATTTTACATTTAAAAATGTTTTCTCTTCACTTCTCTTGCTAAATTTCCCCCAATTTTTTTTTAAAGTTTTTTTTTTTTTTTTCTGGAAAATAGGAAGCCAAAAATAGGAAAGGAACCTATTTTTGTGGTACGTGGGATGAATACCACAGTGGGCAGACGGGGCTCAGAGGTAAGAAGCGGAGATGAGCCGTAATTACAGGGTGTCGTGTTAGGGACTTAATTCCTTTCTTACTTACCTGCTCTGGTCTGGTCTCCCCAGTCACTTTTCAGGTATTGATTGATGGATTTTTCTGCTTCAGTTGTTTAAAATGAGATTTTTTAAATTTTTGCTCTTGAGAGAAATATAAGAGCTCCAATTGGATTTCTGTTGGCTCCAGGCAGTCTGGATTCTTCTTTGAGTCCCCACATCCTCTGCTCCATTGAATGAGCTCCTAAACTCTGATCTTTCAGGGCTGTGGGTTCCAGAAAACTCATTTTGTTTTAGGCTTTTCCACAGGCTGGTTCTTTATCAATCGATTAACATGAAAAACTTGCCTTTTCTCCAGTAAGCTGTGTAGTAGGACAGCAGTGAGCCGTTGCACAGCTCCTGCAGGGACATTTTTCTTGTTGGGGTCTCGAACTCTGGACTTCTCAGGTGGCACCAGTGGTAAAGAACTCGTCTGTCAACGCAGGAGACAAATGAGACACGGGTTCAATCTGTGAGTTGAGAAGATCCCCTGGAGAACGCATGGCAATCCACTCCAGTATTCTTTCCTAGAGAATCCCATGGACAGAGGAGCCTGGCCAGCTATAGCCCATGGGATCGCACAAACACGACTGAAGTGACTGAGCACGCATGCACACTCCCGCTCTGTCCTCTAGTCCTTAACCACTAACAGTATGCTTTGCTGAAGAGACAGATATATGGATCCATGTAATGTAATCTGGAGAAGGAAATAGCAACCCACCCAGATATTCTTGCCTGGGAAATGGCATGGACTTCCTGGTGGACTACAGTTCATGGGGTCACAAAGAATCAGACGTGACTGAGCGACTAAACAACAGCATAACATAATCTGTATATCGATATAATACTTATATATCCATGAAATATAATAATAGTTTTTTTTTAAAAGAGAAGAATCATTTACCCTTTTAGTTCAAAGGGTTCTGATATTTCTTGTGAAAGCATCACATCTTCCCAT
This sequence comes from Bos grunniens, assembly GCF_055505025.1. NCBI lineage: Eukaryota > Metazoa > Chordata > Mammalia > Artiodactyla > Bovidae > Bos > Bos grunniens. The sequence continues at coordinate 58,757,441 of NC_141178.1, read as the reverse complement.
AGAAGCAGAAATAGAAATCAAGGGTGTTATGATTACATGATATACCTTGAGATGAATCCCTTGACCGACACGGATAGAGCGCCTTCTGCGGGTTGGGCCCTGCCAGGAGTTCCCCGGGGAGGTGGCAGGAACATGCTGGAGAAGCTGGACCCTTTGAGTTGGGAGAACTGACATCAAACAACAAAAAAAATCCCATAACACAGTGTCTAGGAGGTGAATACTATAGCAGAGAGAGGGGCCTGAGAGAGAGGGTGAGCAGGCGTCAGGGAAGGGTGCTGAGGGGTGTCGTTGCTGCAGGAACCTGGATCCAGGCAACTGAGATGTGGCCTGGCTGAAGCAGATGCTCTGGGCTCGGGGCACCTCTGGGTGCCCAGCATCTCCTCACTCTTCTCCTCAAAGCTGCAGGAACTCAGCCTAGGGAGGGAGTGGTTTTGCCATTCCCTCCTCCTGGGGATCTTCCCAACCCAGGGGTTAAACCCAGGTCTCCTGCATTGCAGGCCATTTCTTTACCTTCTGAGCCCTACAGTGGGTCCTTACTAGTTATCTATTTTATATATAGTAGTGTATGTAGGTCAGGGCTATGTACGTCAATCCCAATCTCCCAATTTATCTCTCCCCTCTTTCCCCCTTGGCAGCCCTGAGCTTATTTTCTACGTCTGTAACTCATTTTCTGTTTTGTAAATAGGTCCACTTGCACCATAGTTTTAGATTCCACATGTAGGCGATATCATACGATGTTTGCAGAAATGGATCCTCTTCTCTTGCACCTTGGCTACTTCCTTGCTAGACTGATTTTGGCTACTTCCTTGCTAGACTGATATACTAGGAAGCACCAGACAAGCTAGCTTGATGAGAGACACCACACTTACTGCTCTTATTTTTATTTTCTGTGTTTTTATTTCTCTTTTCCATCTCATGTGTAATTATATATATATATTTAAAGGCCTAGTAACTTCTTTACATAAATACAGGATTGGAATAAAAATTAGAGCAAGTATTAAGTATTAGTGAAAAGGATGCCAGGTTTTAAACTAGGTATTATCTTTTCTGAATCATATTAATAGTAGGGTTTATAATGCACTTAATTATTTTAATGAACACCAACTCATCTGAGTCTCAGAGAACTCTTGCACAGGAACCTTAACTAAGACACTCATCTCCCGCTGTGAGCAGGATATGGAACCTGGGTGAGTGTTTAAGAGGGAAGAACCCTGTGAGGGCTGTGAAGTGTAAAGTTAATCCCATAAAATGAAAATGAAGCCACAGGAGAAAGAAAGTAAATGCAATTGAAATTTTAGTGAAAGCTGAGCTACCTTGGGTGGATTTCTGCATTACTTAAAATGTTAATTCTTGTTTGAGCTCTGTAATTTTGATCAAAGTTACTTTTTATTAGCCAGGTGGTTAGGTCAGGGTTTGGTTCCTTCAGATGATAGCAAAGATTACTTACCAAATAAACAAAAACAAACAAGTCATGGTGACCTAAAGTTCACTGGGGAAAAACCAAATGTGAAGTACAGAAGAGATTTGTATGAAATCAAACTTCATCAAGAAAGCTGAGTTTTAAATACAGGAGAAGCATATCTAAACAACAAAACCCTGAGACCAGTGACAAATAGTTAAGATAGGGATTTCAGAGTCTGAAGTAGGTACCAAACACCATGGTTCCTGCTTCTGTAGGCTGGGCTCTGTGGTAGGTTATTTAATAAATTAAATGAATAGCGTCAGTCCTAATGAGGTGAATGAACCTAGAGCCTATTATACCAACTAAAGTAAGTCAGAAAGAGAGAGACAAAAACTGTATATTTAACACATGCATATGGAATCTAGAAAGAAGGTACTGATGAATCTATTTGCCGGGCAGCAATAGAGACACAGACAGAAAACAAACTTGTGGACACAGTAGGGGAAGGACAGAATGGGACGAACTGAGAGAGTAACATTGAAACATACACATTACCATATGTAAAACAGATAGCAAGTGAGAATTGGCTGTGTAAAAAAGGGAACTCAACCCAGTGTTCTGTGACAGCCTAGAGGGGTGCAATGGGGAGGGGCGTTGGGGGGAGGGGACATACATATACCTGTGTCTGATTCACGCTGATGTGTGGCAGAGGCCAACACGATACTGTAGAGCAGGTGTCCTCCAATAATTGTAATTTGTTCTATACTTCTCAATAGTGTACAATTATACTCTTTGATAATTAAAAATAAAAAAGCTAATAGAGTTCTAGATGACACGAGTATAACAGATGAAGATCTGGGGTTGACTTATCTTGAACTCCATGCCTCATAAATATTGGATTGAAACCAAGATCCATTTGGCACCAAAGTCCAGCACAGAAAGTGAAAATGAGGGGAGGCTGGAAGCCAGTAAGGGCAGCGGAACCGCCCGGATTGCCTGTGCTTCTCTCTGTGTGTGGTTTGCTTTCTAACTCTTTACTTCAAGTCTAGGCTCTATGAAGCTTTGCTGGATCTTTTTTACATGATTAAGAGTCTCCATGGGAAGACCCACTACCTCTCCTGACTCTCAGACAAAGCTGCATAAGTCGATGGGACATACCGACTCCCGTCCATTCTCTCGGCGATGTCTGGGCCCACATCTGTGCTCCACACAGGTAATTTGCCTGGGGTCACGTTTGCTTCAGTCCTGACAGGGGGCTTGTCTTTCCATGGCTGTGAGTACTAACTGGCACCTACCGATGATTAGGACCATCCTTTTATTCTTGTGGAGTGAAATGGAAAAAAACCAAATACAGTTCTCTCCTCTGTGGTATTTGATAGAGACTTCTGACCTTTTCGTAGTGCTTCAGTGAGTCTCCTTGGGCATTAATTTTGTTTGACTGCTAAGCTTCTCTCTTGTTTCCATGGTTTATGAATTTCTGTGGGGTCAGCTCCTGCAGCCACACAGAGCCTGAGCAATGACTGGTGCTTTCATGTTATCTTTGTTTTTTCACAAAGGATTTGAACTTAAAGATCCAGAGCTGACCATTCCATCCTGAACTCTTTCAAAATCATATCTGAGAAAAAGAGAACATGAAAAACTGCAATTTAGCCTGTAGTCATTGTGAATCTGGTTACTTTCATAGGCAGAGAGCACTTAGAGGGTAGAGTTTTCTTCACTGCACATCATCATATTTACTCAGGGTTTAAATGATTATGAGCCCAAATTGGAAGTGCTGGTAATCCCCCTGCCCTCTCCACCACCCACATCCCCTCACCCCCACAGCTTATCCTATTCTGTAAATTTATAAGTGATTGAAAACAAAGGCCATTCTTCATTCTTCCCATCTGAAACAAAGTTCCTGGGCAAAAGAGCTTGAACGTGAAAGTGTTAGTCGCTCAGTCATGCCCAACTCCTTGGACAGTAACCTGCCAGGCTCCTCTGTCCCAGGGATTTTCCAAACAAGAATACTGGAGTGGGTTGCCATTTCCTTCTCCAGGGGATCTTCCTAACCCTGGGATCGAACCCACATCTCCTGCATTGCAGGCAGATTCTTTACTATCCGAGCCACAAGGGAAGCCCAAATGAGCTTACAGATCATCATAAAAGGAACATAAGTTAGTTTTATAGGGTAAAAAACCAACACCATGATTTCTGCCCCGTACAAATTATTAAGGGATACTTTTCCTCTTTTCACTCTGATTTCAGCCCCTCTTGTCCCTACTGCGCTGCCTGACTTCCTTCTCATCATTTGTTTGTTTTGGCTTTGTGGCTTCTGGGAATTTCAGTTCTGGACTACAACTGAACCCATGCCCCTTTCAACGGAAGCACAGAGTACTAACCACTGGATTGCCAGGAAATTTTCTTCACTTTTTAATCCTCCCTCTTGGGTATTGAATTATTGGGTTTGTCACCTAGTCCCAAGATAGGGAAACATTAACTACTGCATTACTTATTGTTGCTACAGAGAGGTGGTGGTCTCCTGGCTCTTAAGGAGAAGAATGATTTGCTGTTTTCTTTTAAAAAATAATGCTTTACATCAGCGTATCCTTTTCTGTCTCGTATACAGGGTTATTGTTAACATCTTTCTAAATTCCATATATATGCGTTAGTATACTGTATTGGTGTTTTTCTTTCTGGCTTACTTCACTCTGCGACGACCCAGAGGGATGGTATGGGGAGGGAGGAGGGTTCAGGATGGGGAACACATGTATACCTGTGGTGGATTCATTTCAATAAAAAAAAATAATAAAACCTTCCAAAAAAAAAGAATGCTTTAGATCACTAGTGTTAATTTTTCATCCGTGTTCAATGGAAATATTAATGTGTTGTATAAATTGCACTTCTGAGTTACAAATTGGCAGATTTTATACATAGAAATTCCCCACCTAGGCTTATTTGGTATTCCTATTTAAAGAATTCCTTTTTAAAAACTGCTAAACCACATGACACAGAAGCTGTACTATACAGAGAGCCACTGAGTAATCATCAAAGAACAATAACTCCTCTTAGGAACTGTCCATCTGGATTTGAGAAAAGAATAGGACCTTCAATGAGAGGCCAATCTAAAAAAAGTACCATTACAAATGCTATGCATCTATCCTTAGTTGTTTGTGTAGGTTATAACCAAAATTAAAGGAAATTTCATGAATAAAATTGAGTCTTCTCATTAAGACTTCAAATTATGTTGGAAAATTACCTCTGATTTATTTAAAATGTGAGTGAAGTTTTGCATAAATTCTGCATGCAGTACCACGAGCTTACTTTAGTTCCTTGTTATAAACAAGGTCACAAGGGTATCTGAACACTGGAGCTGATGGCTATAAAAATGACAGATTTTCCTCCCATGTGAATTGAGATCAGTTCTCTGATTCTTTGACTTTTTTAAAATATGATACAGTGTTTTCTTAACTAAGATAAAGTTGAGTCTTTAGAGATAATAGGAAAATTAGAGTCTAGTCCTGTCTTCTCCTTATTTACTTATTTTAGGCTGAGCTGAGTCTGTTGCTGCGTTTGGGCTTTCTCTAGTTGCGGGCAGCAGGGGCTACTCTTCGCTGTGGTGCTCTGGCTTCTCATTGAGGTGACTTCTCTTGTTGAGGGGCACAGGCCCTAGGTACATGGGCTCAGTAGTTGTGGCCCACAGGCTTAGTTGCCCCCGGTTATGTGGGATCTTCCCAGACCAGGGATTGAACCCGTGTCCTCTGCGTTGGCAGGTGGATTCTTAATCATTAGTCCACCGGGGAGGCCCAGTCCTCTCTTTTTGAAGAACATACATTTGAAGTTGGTGGCACATCTGGGGATACCCCAGGTAGACCAGTAGACTCAAATCTCAGGAAGCAGAAGTCCCCTACTCTTCCTGCCATGGGTCCTCCCTGGATGTGGAAAAGAAGTACTTATGCACACTTCCTTTTTTCTCCATTTCATTGCCTCCGCTCTCACTTTAAACTCTCATCATCTATTGTAGTTTAGTCCTTTATATTTTGTGGCTCCATGCCAAGAGCACAGTAAAGTTTGTACTGATTTGCTCCCTAAAATAACAAGTTTATCTTTCTTCTTTCTAAAAAGACGACCATCATTAAATATCAGGACTCTCTTCAAGGAAAACTATTTGATGATATATTAGAATAGCTACTTAGCAAATGTTTTTTTGAGTTAATGAATGAATCTGTTATTCTTTTAAAAGTTTTCTTTTGGAAGGAATATGAAGCGGCTTGCCTATGTATTTCTACTTAAACTTAGTCTCTAATGTATTTCTAGCTATTCTTTCAAAATATGTATCTGGTTATACCATTGACCTGCATAAACCTTCCACTGTTCCAGTGAATCAAGTTTGAACACCTCACGATGGCATAAACCATAAATATTTTGTTTAATGCAGAATCCAGAAATAACCCAGGTACAGATTAGATAATTTTACAGGATACAAGAGAGTAGAGAGACTATAAATATTAATTAAATACATTATCTCAGCTCCACTGACTGTCCTCATTCTTAGGATAATTTCTCCTCATTTCTAACCTAACATCAATTAGAAGATTTTGAGGGTCATAAGAATTTCAATAATTTTAAATTAGTTTATGGGTATTTTCTCTATCAAGAAGCAGTGTGCTAAGACAACATGAAGAGAACACATGTGCTGCTTTGTTTGCAAAAGAAATAGAAATTCGTTATCATTCATTCTTCAAAAGTATCTGAATTCTCAGCACAAGTGCCCAGGCTCTCTTATTCCATTAGAAGAACAAGCATAGTTTCTTTACTGGTTAAAATTATAACTTGGTAAATTGCTTAGTATATATTTACCAGTATAGGAAATTTGGAAATTTGGCATATACACATTGTTCAGGCATTCATCTTCAAAACTAATTCATTCTAGAACAATAATTATCAGTAGTGACAATTATGTTAATGACACTCTAGTAATATACTTCATGAGATACATCCTCCCAAGAAACCAGTAAAATTTGAACAGCAAACATGATTTGATATAAATTAGTGAAAAGTCTATTTTTTGAAGTAGTAATTACCTGAAATCAATTGACTGAAATTGCTATATTTTTCTCAAGTTAGAAGTTACTATAACATAGATAAATAACTTCATAGGTGAATTGCATCTGAATAAATTGTAAATGACAGACTTTCAATTTGTATTATTTAATTCATATCTTCAAACTTTTGCAAAGTAACAAAATGAAAGTTACACTTCCACATAGTGAAATGACTATCATATTTATTTTAGTCTGTCATGGAAATCTTCCCTTTGGTGCAAGAATCATTCCTTTAATTTAAAGTGAAATTGTAGAGTTTTATATGAGCTACTTATATGAGATTGAACATAACTTTTTTTCAGAATTTTATGTGCTATCAATCGAACAGTTTTATGTAACTGAGAAATAAATGGGAACAGTGCATTTGTTTTCATTTTCAAAGTTTTCTAATGCTCTGAATGAGAAGGTAGAATTTGAAGGGCTTCTCCAGTGGCTCAGTGGTAAAGGATTTGCCTGCAATGCAGGAGATGTGAGTTGGATCCCTGGGAAGGAAAGATCCCCTGAAGGAAATGGCAACACATTCCAGTCTTCTTGACAGGGAAATCCCATGAACACGGGAGCCTGTGGGCTACAGGCCAGAGTCGCAAAGAATCAGACATAACTGAGCGACTGAGCACTCTAAAGTAGGGAAGAAGAAAGGTTGAGACTTGATACATGAATCTCTCCCTTCTCTGCTCTTTTTAAAAATATCTTTGTCCAAACCAATAGAATGTACAACATCAAGAGTGAACTCTAGGGGACTTCCCGGGTGGTCCAGTGGTTGAAACTGCACCCTCACTGCAGAGGGCATGGGTTTGATCCTTGGTCGGGGAACTCGGATCCCACATGCTGTGCGGTGCATACAAAAAAACAAAAAAGAGTGAACTCTAATGTAAACCATGGACTCTTGATGATAACGATGTAGGTTCCTCAACTGTAAGGAATGTACTACCTGGTGGGCATGTTGGTAATAGTGTAAGTTGTGGATGTGTGGGGGCAGATTTTAAATGGGAAATCTCTCTACATTCCACTTAATTTTGCTGTAAACCTAAAACATCTCTAAAAATAAAATCTAGTTTTAAAAAATGAGACAAAGGCCCTAGGTCCTGACCCTGATGTGAATTTTTGTAGAATGTCAACAGGTGTGTAGCACTTGGGGTTCTTCCTCTTAACACCCATTGTAGAATTGCTGGATCACCATTTTGGGAATGGCAAGGCATAGGATGTCTGTTAGAATGCTGGGAATAAGTGTTAAAAAAATTATTCTTTTTCAAAGAGTGATTATTGTCTTTTTATTTGGCTTAATGTTTCTTAAAGGGACAGACCATGCCTTACACTTAGAGTATATGCATATTGGACTTATGCATCTCAACAGAATTTGTTTGGCAGGAACTAGTATTGGTACAAGATAGCTGTTATCTTGGAAAATCTGTATCCTTTGAATTAAATGATACAGACAAAATAATGATAGCAGAGGACATTCTAGTAAATTTAAAGTGAAAATAACAAGAAAGACAGTTAACAGACTATTCATTGAACTGTATCTATAGACCAATATACTAGGACTTAGTGACTATCATACACACACATATGCGCGTGCGTGCGCACGTACACACACACACACACACACACACACACAGGCTTCCCAGGTGGTGCTAGTGGTAAAGACTCTGCCTGCAATGCAGGAGATGCGGGTTCCATCCTTGGGTCGGGAAGATCCCCTGGAGGAGGGCATGGCAACTCACTCCAGTATTCTTGCCTGGAGAATCCCATGGACAGGGAAGCCTGCTGGGCTATATTCCATAGGGTCACACAGAACTGGACACAACTGAAGCAACTTAGCACATAAGGATGCAGACCGATATACAAAGTGCAGGTAATAAACACAGAGAATTGAATATAATAACTAAAGTCATTGAAACTTAGAGATGATGCTTGTGTGGGAATGCTTAATAAGGGAAGAAAACAGCAGTAGATTATGTTGGAGAGCTTTTTATATTCAAACATCTTTTACATACATTATCATCACATTTCATCTTTGATAGTTCTCAGAGGAAATCAGGAAGCATTATAATTTGCATTTTAAAGATGAGGAAAGTGAAGATGAGAAGAGGAGGATTTCAAAGGTCACACAGCTGATGAGTCTGTAATAACCCTGATCTGTTCCTCCAAAAATCCAGGAGGCACAGCCCTGATGGAAGGCCATACTTCCCAAGATGGAATCATAGTGTCTGGTGTTTGAGTAGCCTTGGAGGAAAGAAGAGACAAGTTTTATTGAGAAGGGTTATATCAAAAACCCCAGTCAGGTAGAAATTTCAACTTAGAGATTCTCCCATCTCCCAAGCAGGGTGGACGTGCTATCTTAATTTTAGTTTCATAGCTGACAGAGATAAAATGAGCCAGTACCAAGAGTTACAGACCCTCTACAAGTAGCAGAATGTCTGATAAATTCTTGGTTGCCTTGGTGGCATTTATGTCCTTAATATATGCTGAGTAAATTGTGATCAGAACTGCTGCTGTTATCATGATTGTGACTATTATTAATAGTTGACCTGGGGAAAAAAAGTGAGTATGTCATGGAACCCACATTAACTTGGCAGAAATAAACTGTCTCCCGAGACAGACATTTTAGATTAAAAAGAAGAGACAGAAGACCATATTCTAAGAGTTCTCCAAAGTTCTGGGGTTAGGGTCCTATAGTATAAGCTCAATTAATATATTGGATTGAATGATTTAGTGAATGACAGAGTTTTACTGCTTGACAAAATCCTCTTCAACAATAAGCTACTAGTTAAGGAAATGGAGGATATATCTTAATTGCTTATTCTCCATCATTTATAGCATTTAAAACATCTTCGAGTGATGCATGTTAACAAAATATTGTGGCATTATTTTAAAAAATAGTGTGATACCTAATTATTTTCAGATAAAATGATATTAAATATGAATTGACATCAATATAAAGCCTTCCTCAGAGAAACCTGGTTTTCATTCAAATTTGTCTCCTTATATGCAACACATTAGAATGTGTTGCATATAATAATACACATTTGTATTATTACTTTATGTTAATAATATGTAGTTATCCAAGAGGAAAGAAAAATCAGTTCTACCAGTGATGGTCCTTAGTTGCAACTTTGCTTCACATTTCACAATAATAATGGAAAGTTATATTTATTTTTTGCTGTTGCACACATGGAGGAACTTTAAATGAAGTGGATTTCAACTAAGGAACTAGACATTTACTTTTCCCATTTTAACCTAATCCAGAGTATTGTTCTCTGTCACTGTAACAAGTGACACAACTGGTGGACTTAAAAAGCAGAAATCTCTCCTCTGACAGTTCTGGAAGCCTGAGTCTGAAGTCAGTTTCCTTGAGCGGAAATGAAGGTGTCAGCAGGACTGGATGTGCCTTGAAGGCTCTGAGAATAGTTCCTTTCTTGCCTCTTCCGGCTCCCGGTGGCTGGCAGGGTGCCCGGCTTATGGCTGCATCTCTCTCTTCTGTCTTCAAAAGGGAGAGAGATTGCCTTCTCTCTCTGTCTTCTCTTCCATCTGTCTGTTTTCTAAAATACACGTGATGTATTTGGGGCCAAGCTGGATAGTCAGGACAATCTCCTCTCAACACCCTTGTCTTAATCACATCTCCTGCAGATGAAATGCATCTTACTCCTGTTGGTTTCACTTGGGTAGGTCTAGCACAGGGCTTGGCCTGCAGTAAGTACTCAATGAATGCTAATTTTTGGTGAATCGAGTCCATCTGTACTGTGGGAGAAAAATATGATGGGTCCTTTTTTATTGCTTATATATTCTACTTTGAATAATTCTTTGAAAGTAAAAATTGTTCAGTCGTGTATGGCTCTTTGCAACCCCATGAACTACACAGTCCATGGAATTATCCAGGCCAGAATACTGGAGTGGGCAGCCTTTCCCTTCTCCAGGGGATCTTCCCAACCCAGGGATTGAACCCAGGTCTCCTGCATTGAAGACAGATTCATCACAGTCTGAGCCAACAGGGAAGCCCAAGAATACTGGAGTGGGTAGCCTATCCCTTCTCCAGGGGATCTTCCAGACCCAGGGATCTAAACGGGGTCTCCTACATTGCAGGCAGATTCTTTACCAGTGGAACTACCTTTGGGTGATGCTAGATGTGGCCTGGATATTCCCTCTTTTTTTTTAATGTTTATGTATTTAGCTGTACTGGATCTTTGTTGTATGTGGGTTCTTTAGTTGTGGTATGTGAACTCTCAGTTGCAGCATGTGGGATCTAGTTCTCTGACCAAGGATCGAACCCAGGCCCTCTGCATTAGGAGTGCAGAGTCTTAGCCACTGGACCACCAGGGAAGTCCCGGATATTTCCTCTTAATCTGAATATACTTAAAGTGGAAGGAAAATATGCCATACCAAAATTAGTTATTTAGGACTTAATAACACTTAACTCATTTTGATTCTTTTATCCATTTTCCTCTGCTTTTTACATGGATTACTCCAGGTACTTGAAATACTGTCTTTTCCCAAAGAAGACGCTGTGCAAGTGTGTACACGTGGTGTGTGTGTTTGTAGATACATTGAGGCATTGTAAACACATATAGGTTTATTAAATCTTTACTTATGTTTCCATTTCTATCTGATATGAAGAAATACCAGGATGAACAGGTTCCAGAGGCTGAGGTCTATTAATCATGATAGACAGGAAGACATGAGTCTTCCCATGCGAGTTCTTTGAATTGTATTAATTACAGAGTCATTACCACGCTTTAGCACGGTGCTCTGGGGCTCTGCTCTCTGTCATCCACAGCACAAATTCAAGCGTAGCCCCATCAGATGATTTCCGCCACCTAATTAGACCCTGTGCCGTGGGTAGTATGTCAGCAAGTTGATCAATGAGAAGAGTTTGAGAATAAATTACTTTTGTCTAAAAAATATTAATATTGTCTATCTGGATAGAAACATAACTGTGATGGTAGAGATAGAATAAATCAATGATGTCAAAAGTTATCATTGCCTTAGATGTTTCATAATGAACTCACTATGCTTGTTATTTGTAGAATAACAGGGAAACTCACTGTGGTGGTACATTTGTGAGTAGAATGGAGAAACAGGCTGAGAGGAGAAGCAGAGTAAACCCAGATTTGGGGATAATTTAAATGGACTGATTTTCTATTTTAACTGTTTTAACATTAATCAATATAGTCAAACATCTTGACAAATTTCACAAACAGAAAATGAAAAGTGAAAGTTTTAGTCACTCAGTCACGTCCAACTCTTTGCAACCCCACAGGCTGTAGCCTGCCAGACTCCTCTGTTTATGGGATTTCCCAGGCAAGAATATTGGAGTGGGTTGCCACTTCCTTCTCCAGGGGATCTTCCTGACTCAGGGATTGAACCTGGGTTTCCCAAATTGCAAGTGGATTCCTTACCATCTGAGCCACCAGGAGAAGCCAAATAGAAAATACACATCCAATTAGTGTCCGTATCGGAAACTGAACATAACTGTGTCCCAGAACTCCCCCCCTCAGCCCCTTTCTAGCCACTAACCCACACAACATATACACTGTCTTGACTTCTAACCCCATAACTTTATATTGTAGCTGGCATTATTTAGGGGGTGGATAAAGTGAAAGTGAAGTCACTTTGTCCGACTCTTTGAGACCCCATGGACTGTAGCCTACCAGGCTACTCTGTCCACGGGATTCTCCAGGTAAGAATACTGAAGTGGGTTGCCATTTCTTTCTCCAGAGGATCTTCCTGACCCAGGGATTGAACCTGGGTATCCTGCATTGCAGGCAGATGCTTTACCCTCTGCTCAGGGAAGGGGGTGGATAAATGCAAGTTAAACAAAAATATAAAATAAGTACTCAGAGAACTTAGGATCTAAAATCCTCTAAAGAGCAAAAATAATTTGTGAATTATGAGTTGGTTTTGGTTTGGGTGAAGTGAGAAGCATAGAAGGAGTTGGCCAAGAACAAAAGAGATCTACATAATGGCAGGATAGGATTCATTTTGATATATGGCAAAACCAATACAATATTGTAAAGTTAAAAAATAAAATAAAATAAAAAACTAAAAAAAAAGGATAAGATGATTCTTTTTAGAGGACAGATCTAAAACTAGATTTTTGTTAGTTTGGATGTTATTTCATGAGAACATATATAAACCTTTGATACACTGTACATATTTCAAATGTGAAGGCAACTAGAAACTGTTCATACTAGGTCATCCAAACAGCATTTGAGGGCTTTCCAAGTGGTCCAGTAGTTACAACTCTGAGCTTCCAATGCAGAGAGCACAGGTTCAATCCCTGGTTGGGCATGGCCAAATAACACATAAAATAAAAATGTAATAATAAATTTTAGGAAAGCATCTGGATGGTGCTGATATTTTCTTCGAATAACAGAGTAGTATGTTAAAAGCTCATGGCATCTGGTCCCATCACACACCCAGTCCCTGGACAAATAGATGGGGAAACAATCGAAACAGTGACAGACTTTATTTCCTTGGGCTCCAAAATCACTGCAGATGGTGACTGCAGCCATGAAGTTAAAAGACACTTGCTCCTTGGAAGAAAAGCCGTGAAAAACCTAGACAGAATATTAAAAAGCAGAGACATTATTTTGCCAACAAAGGTCTGTCTGGCCAAAGCTATGGTCTTTCCAGTAGTCACATATGGATGTGAGAGTTGGACTGTGAAGAAGGCTGAGTGCCAAAGAATTGATGCTTTTGAACTGTGGTGTTGGAGAAGACTCTTGAGAGTCCCTTGGACTGCAAGGAGATTCAACCAGTCAATCCTAAAGGAAATCCATTCTGAATATTCATTGGAAGGACTGATGTTGAAGCTGATACTCCAATACTTTTGCCACCTGATGCGAATAACTGACTCATTGGAGAAGACCCTGTTGCTGGGAAAGACTGAGGGCAGGAGGAGAAGGGGACGACAGAGGATGAGATGGTTGGATGGCATCACCGACTCAATAGACATGAGTTTGAGCAAGCTCCGGAAGATAATGAAGACAGGGAAACCTGGAGTGCTGTAGTCCATGGGATCGCAAAGAGCTGGACACGACGGAGAGACTGAACTGACTGATGTTAAATGAGTCCATGGAAAAAACATTTAGGGGAAGAATGACAAAGTGTGTTATTTGAGAGCCAATGGTAGTTGACCTATGGAGGTAGATAGCGTCTATTCTCAAAAGAAGTGTCTGAGCAAAGTGAGTCCTGGACCCCTGGGTAGGGAATGAGAGATGAGCCAGGGAGCACTTAACACAAGATGAAATGAAGAAGTTGCAGAGAGAGGAAAGTGAATCATGTAACTCTGCATCATGGAGTTCAAGGTTTAATTACTCTGAGAAGTAAGCTGTGATAGATAGTAAAAAGCTAAGAATGGAGAGATTCAAAATCTCCTTGCCAGATGGAGTTTCTATGGAATGGAGGTGGTAGAATTGAGGACACTCTTGGCTCTGAAGACACATTCATAGCAGGTGTATCGGGACCACTTGAACTTGACTCATCTGCATAAAGACATATAAAGCAATTTATGAGGGTAAAATATAGCATATGCTCATGTCCTTTTTTTTAATTCACATAGTGATATTCAATTGTTACTTTTCCTTTGGAGAATATATTCAGTAACATAATGGTCTGATGTACATATACATTGTGGAATAACTACCGAGATCAAAATAATTAACACATCCATCACCTCATGTAGTCAACTCTTTTTTTGTTGTTGTTGATTAAAATATTTAAGTCTTCCTCTCAGCAACTTTCAAGTATTCAGTACCCTATTATTAATCATAGTCCCTATGCTGTACATTAGATGCTCAGAACTTATACTTTTTCAAACTGACAACTGGTATATCAGATCAGATCAGTCGCTCAGTCATGTCCGACTCTTTGTGACCCCATGAATCGCAGCACGCCAGGCATCCCTGTCCATCACCAACTCCTGGAGTTCACTCAGACTCACGTCCATCGAGTCAGGGATGCCATCCAGCCATCTCATCCTCTGTCGTCCCCTTCTCCTCCTGCCCCCAATCCCTCCCAGCATCAGAGTCTTCCAATGAGTCAACTCTTCGCATGAGGTGGCCAAAGTACTGGAGTTTCAGCTTTAGCATCATTCCTTCCAAAGAAATCCCAGGGCTAATCTCCTTCAGAATGGACTGGTTGGATCTCCTTGCAGTCCAAGGGACTCTCAAGAGTCTTCTCCAACACCACAGTTCAAAAGCATCAATTCTTTGGCGTTCAGCCTTCTTCACAGTCCAACTCTCACATCCATACATGACCACAGGAAAAACCATAGCCTTCACTACACGAACCTTTGTTGGCAAAGTAATGTCTCTGCTTTTGAATATGCTATCTAGGTTGGTCATAACTTTCCTTCCAAGGAGTAAGCGTCTTTTAATTTCATGGCTGCAGTTACCATCTGCAGTGATTTTGGAGCCCAGAAAAATAAAGTCTGTCACTGTTTCCACTGTTTCCCTATCTATTTCCCATGAAGTGGTGGGACCGGGTGCCATGATCTTCGTTTTCTGAATGTTGAGCTTTAAGCCAACTTTTTCACTCTCCTCTTTCACTTTCATCAAGAGGCTTTTTAGTTCCTCTTCACTTTCTGCCATAAGGGTGGTGTCATCTGCATATCTGAGGTTATTGATATTTCTCCCGGCAATCTTGATTCCAGCTTGTGTTTCTTCCAGTCCAGCGTTTCTCATGATGTACTCTGCATATAAATTAATAGGCAGGGTGACAATATACAGCCTTGACGAACTCCTTTTCCTATTTGGAACAAGTCTGTTGTTCCATGTCCAGTTCTAACTGTTGCTTCCTGACCTGCATACAGATTTCTCAAGAGGCAGATCAGGTGGTCTGGTATTCCCATCTCTTTCAGAATTTCCTACAGTTTATTGTGATCCACACAGTCAAAGGCTTTGGCATAGTCAATAAAGCAGAAATAAATGTTTTTCTGGAACTCTCTTGCTTTTTCCATGATCCCATGGATGTCGGCAATTTGATCTCTGGTTCCTCTGCCTTTTCTAAAACCAGCTTGAACATCAGGAAGTTCATGGTTCACATATTGCTGAAGCCTGGCTTGGAGAATTTGAGCATTACTTTACTAGCGTGTGAGATGAGTGCAATTGTGCAGTAGTTTGAGCATTCTTTGGCATTGCCTTTCTTTGGGATTGGAATGAAAACTGACCTTTTCCAGTCCTGTGGCCACTGCTGAGTTTTCCAAATTTGCTGGCATATTGAGTGCAACACTTTCACAGCATCATCTTTCAGGATTTGGAATAGCTCAACTGGAATTCCATCACCTCCACTAGCTTTGTTCGTAGTGATGCTTTCTAAGGCCCACTTGACTTCACATTCTAGGATGCCTGGCTCTAGGTCAGTGATCACACCATCGTGATTATCTGGGTGGTGAAGATCTTTTTTGTACAGTTCTTCTGTGTATTCTTGCCATCTCTTCTTAATATCTTCTGCTTCTGTTAGGTCCATACCATTTCTGTCCTTTATCAAGCTCATCTTTGCATGAAATGTTCCTTTGGTATCTCTGATTTTCTTGAAGAGATCCCTAGTCTTTCCCATTCTGTTGTTTTCCTCTATTTCTTTGCATTGATGGCTGAAGAAGCCTTTCTTATCTCTTCTTGCTATTCTTTGGAACTCTGCATTCAGATGTTTTGTATCTTTCCTTTTCTCCTTTGCTTTTCGCTTCTCTTCTTTTCACAGCTATTTGTAAGGCCTCCCCAGACAGCCATTTTGCTTTTTTGCATTTCTTTTCTATGGGAATGATGGACATCACCAGATGGTCAACACGGAAATCAGGTTGATTATATTCTCTGCAGCCAGAGATGGAGAAGCTCTATACAGTCAGCAAAAACAAGACCAGGAGCTGACTGTGGCTCAGACCATGAACTCCTTATTGCCAAATTCAGACTTAAATTGAAGAAAGTAGGGAAAACCACTAGACCATTCAGGTATGACCTAAATCAAATCCCTTATGATTATACAGTGGAAGTGAGAAATAGATTTAAGGGCCTAGATCTGATAGATAGAGTGCCTGATGAACTATGGAATGAGGTTCGTGACGTTGTACAGGAGACAGGGATCAAGATCATTCCCATTGAAAAGAAATGCAAGAAAGCAAAATGGCGGCCAAGAGGAGTTACCCCACGTCAGAGGTCAGGGGCAGCGGCTGAGAGTACCAGACTGAGATGGGGCAGGAATGGCCGAGAGGAGCTACCCTGCATCCGGGGTCAGAGGGGGTGGCCGAGAGGAGTTACCTCGCGTCCGAGGTCAGGGGCGGTGGCCGGGAGGAGCTACCCCATGCCCCCACGCCCAAGGCCAGGGATGGCAGCTGGGAGGAGCAACCCACTCCCGAGGCGAGGGGCGGCAATGAGAGGAGTTACCCAGAGCTGTGGCTGTGTGGGCGCAGGAGGGCCTAGAGGAGCTATCCCACATTGAAGGTCAGGAAGGGTGGCGGTGAGGAGATACCCTTCGTCCAAGGTAAGGAGCAATGGCTGCGCTTTGCTGGAGCAGCCGTGAAGAGATACCCCACGCCCAAGGTAAGAGAAACCCACGTAAGATGGTAGGTGTTGCAAGAGGGCATCAGAGGGCAAACACACTGAAACCATAGTCACAGAAAACTAGTCAATCTAATCACACTAGGACCACAGCCTTGTCTAACTCAATGAAACTAAGCCACGCCCGTGGGGCAACCCAAGACGGGTGGGTCATGGTGGAGAGATTTGACAGAATGTGGTCCACTGGAGAAGGGAATGGCAAGCCACTTCAGTATTCTTGCCTTGAGAACCCCATGAACAGTATGAAAAGGCAAAATGATAGGATACTGAAAGAGAAACTCCCCAGGTCAGTAGGTGCCCAATATGCTACTGGAGATCAGTGGAGAAATAACTCCAGAAAGAATGAAGGGATGGAGCCAAAGCAAAAAGAATACCCAGCTGTGGATGTGACTGGTGAGAGAAGCAAGGTCCGATGCTGTAAAGAGCAATATTGCATAGGAACCTGGAATTTCAGGTCCATGAATCAAGGCAAATTGGAAGTGGTCAAACAAGAGATGGCAAGAGTGAATGTCGACATTCTAGGAATCAGCGAACTGAAATGGACTAGAATGGGTGAATTTAACTCAGATGACTATTATATCTACTACTGCAGGCAGGAATCCCTCAGAAGAAATGGAGTGGCCATCATGGTCCACAAAAGAGTCTGAAATGCAGTACTTGGATGCAATCTCAAAAACGACAGAATGATCTCTGTTCATTTCTGAGGCAAATCATTCAATATCACAGTAATCCAAGTCTAGGCCCCAACCAGTAATGCTGAAGAAGCTGAAGTTGAACGGTTCTATGAAGACCTACAAGACCTTTTAGAACTAACACCCAAAAAAGATGTCTTTTTCATTATAGGGGACTGGAATGCAAAAGTAGGAAGTCAAGAAACACCTGTAGTAACAGGCAAATTTGGCCTTGGAATACGGAATGAAGCAGGGCAAAGACTAATAGAGTTTTGCCAAGAAAATGCACTGGTCATAACAAACACCCTCTTCCAACAACTTGTATATACATCACCCCATACTCATGACCTTTAAAGAGATAACTAGCAGCAATATGATTATACAATTAAATAACAACACTGAGATTATTTTTCACTGGAAGGACTGATGCTGAAGCTGAAGCTTCTATACTCTGGCCACCTGATGCAAAGAGCTGACTCATTAGAAAAGAAAAAATCTTTTCTAGAAAAAATCTTTCCCTGATGTCGATAAAGATTGAGGGTAGAAGGAGAAGGGGACGACAGAGGACGAGATGCTTGCATGGCATCACTGACTCAATGAACAGGAGTTTGAGCAGGCTCTGAGAAATGTTGAAGGACAGGGAAGCCTGGCATGCTGCAGTCCAAGGGGTCAGAGGGCCAGATATGACTGAGAGACTGAACAAGAAGATGAAGATTAATTTTTTGGTAACTTAATCCCCCCTAATTTGAAGCAGTCTATATAGTTTATTTAATATGCATTATATAACAGCAGCATCAGTCAATGCAGTTCTCTTTTAGAAAATTTAGTTTTGGCTGAGCTGGGTCTTCATGATGAGCATGGGCTTTCTCTAGTTGTGGCGAGCAGGGGCTGCTCTCCAGCTGTGGTGCACAGGTTTCTCATTGCTGTGACTTCTCTTATTGGGGAGCACAGGTTCTAGGGAATGCAGGCTTCAGCTGTTGTGGCACAGGCTTAGTTGCCTTACAGCATATGGGATCTTCCCAGATCAGGAATCAAACCTGTGACCCCAGCTTTGGCAGGTGGATTCTTAACCACTAGACCATTAGGGAAGTCCTAATGCAGTTTTTTAAAGTATAGCCCATTGAAACCATCCCTGTGGTACAAAAGAAATATATCTAAGATGATTTAATAAAAAGACTTGACACTGTCTGATGACTCTGCATCCTGTTTCTCAGCATCTGGGTAATAAACTTGTTCAGACCTGTTCCCTCTAACTCCAGCTGGTGTTTTATTCCCATCACCACAGAAGAAGGTTAGTGAGAAGTACAAGCATCATGAAGCATGCTGCTCACCGCAGAAGACCTGCCAAGTCCACAATCAATAATATGCCAGTTTGTTTTTAACTGGTTGTGCTAAAAGCTCCATTAATGTTTCTTCACGGTGGTCTGAGTTATATGGGGTGGAGGCAACTGGTTAGCAATGGGTCCACAAAGTGTCTATACGCCCAAGAGAAGGTGGTATGGCCAGACACACTCCTTTGTGCAGATTTGCATCTGTATGTGGTGTGCTCCTTAGAATCAGGAACATGAAATTCATTTAGGCATGAAGGATAAAAGATCTGGCATAACAGTGGGTCCCTGTCTCAGGATATGCAATTCTACAGCTAAATATATTACTTAACCTATTGACATTTATCAACAAGTGACAAGTTCAGATGATCCAATATCAAAGTCCATTGGCCTGATATATGTAGAATCTAGATGATCTCATTTTCAAAACAGAAATAAAGACACAGATGTAAGGTTTGGGGTGATGAGAATGTTCTGTGTCTGATTTTGTCACTGGTTTCAGGATCCACTCATTTTCAAAATTCATGTTTTTACTGTATATAAATTATACCTCAGTAAAGTTGATTTGGGGCTTCCCAGGTGATGCTAGTGGTAAAGAACATGCCTGCCAATGCAGGAGACATAAGAGACGTAGATTCAATCCCTAGGTTGGGAAGATCCCCTGGAAGAGGGCATGGTGACCCACTCCAGGGTTCTTGCCTGGAGAATCCATGGACAGAGGAGCCTGGTGGGCTGCAGTCCATGGGGTAACAAAGAGTTGGACTTGACTGAAAGTGAAAGAGTAGTGTGAAAAAGTTGGTTTAAAGCTCAACATTCAGAAAACTAAGATCATGGCGTCTGGTCCCATCACTTCATGGCAAATAGATGGGGAAACAGTGGAAACAGTGACAGACTTTATTTTGGGGGGACTCCAAAATCACTGCAGATGGTGATTGCAGCCATGAAATTAAAAGACACTTACTCCTTGGAAGGAAAGTTATGACCAACCTAGATAGCATATTAAAAAGCAGAGACATTACTTTGTCAACAAAGGTCCGTCTCATCAAGGCTATGGTTTTTCCAGTAGTCATGTATGGATGTGAGAGTTGGACTATAAGGAAAGCTGAACATGGAAGAACTGATGCTTTTGAACTGTGGTGTTGGAGAAGACTCTTGAGAGTCCCTTGGACAGCAAGAAGATCCAACCAGTCCATCCTAAAAGAGATCAGTCCTGGGTGTTCATTGCAAGGACTGATGTTGAAGCTGAAACTCCAATACTTTGGCTACCTGATGCGAAGAGCTGACTCATTTGAAAAGATCCTGATGCTGGGAGGGATTGGGGGCAGGAGGAGAAGGGGACGACAGAGGATGAGATGGTTGGATGGCATCACCAACTCAATGGACATGAGTTGGAGTCCAGGAGTTGGTGATGGACAGGGAGGCCTGGCGTGCTGCTGTTCATGGGGTTGCAAAGAGTCAGACACCACTGAGCGACTGAACTGAACTGAACTGAAGTGACTTAGCACACATGCATGCAAAGTTGATTTTTTAAGAAAAGGATTAGTAAAAAAGGACCCATTCACACATGCATACTAAAATCCTATAGATTTCTAAAAGAACTCTGCTCATTGTTACCATTTTGGATTCATTGTGTACCTGGTAAGCTTTATTTTTCTGGCCGTGCCATGGCATGTAGGAATCTTAGTTCCCTGACCAGGGATGGAAACTGTGCCCCTCTGCAGAAGTGCAGATTCTTAACCACTGGACCATCAGGGAAGTCCCCATGTGCAACTGAAATTTGGTACCTTGTAGACATAGCTGTCCTGTGCCCCAGAGGAAAAAATAATGTACTGAGCATACTGCATTGTCTCTCTGTTCATCTCAGTCTGAGGTGGGCTCCAAACTGTCACATTTAGTTGAAGCTTTTCATCCTGTGGAATTTGTTTTTCTTCCATATTTCTTATGTGTGCGTCTGGTAAGGTCAGAATCTGGTGTGTGTGTGTGTGTGTGTGTTTATTGTCAGTTTCAGCAGGCCTGTGGGAGGATAGTTTTCATGTGGCAGAGAAGGTCTAACAAGTGGGTGTGCATAGCCTGGGAAAATCTGCCCATTCTCTGCAGAGAGAGAGAGGTGATTTGTAAAAATATAGTCAGAGACAGAGATAAAGCACTGGTTAAGTGCCCAAGTCTCTCATTTGCAGTGAAGCAGAAATGACTAAACTCCATCTTCTATCTAATGATAGAGAAGAGAAGAGTGATAAAGGGCGAAGAGATTGTAACAATCAGTGTGGGTACCAAGCCTCCTCCCCGGTCTCGCCCAAGGCCAGTGTAGTTGGATGAAAGGCATTGCAGAGGGGTGACTTACAGGGGAAGACTGGCCAGAGGAGACCACCTGATGTGATTCCAAGACATAGATCAGACTTTCTCTAGGTTTCCATCCTAGAGCTGTTTACAGATCAGTCTTGGTACTGAAACAAACAAGCTCTGCCATTCCTGGTCCCTTCCCTCTTCTCTACTCACTCCCTTATCACATTGAATGATGCTTGCTTGTTCTGTGGCTGCCTTCACCCACTTGAGTTTAATCTCCTTGAGGGCAGGGATTGGGTTTTTCTTTCTTTTTAAAAAAAATTCATACAGAGTGAAGTAAGTCAGAGATAAATATTGAGTATTAACGCATATATGTAGAATCTAGAAAAATGGTACAGATGAACTTATTTGCAAAACAGGAATAGAGACACAGATGTAGAGAAGAAATGTATGAATACCAAGGGGGAAAGAGGAGTGGGATGAATTGGGAGGTTGGGATTGACATTTATACACTACTGTCCAGTGTCCTTGCCTGGAGAATCCCAGGGACGAGGGAGCCTGGTGGGCTGCCGTCTATGGGGTCGCACAGAGTTGGACATGACTGAAGTGACTTAGCAGTAGCAGCAGCAGTGCATAAAATAGATAACTCCGTTCAGTTCAGTTCAGTCGCTCAGTCATGTCCGACTCTTTGAGGTCCCATGAATCACAGCACGCCAGGCCTCCCTGTCCATCACTAACTCCCGGAGTTTATCCAAACTCATGTCCATTGAGTCGGTGACGCCATCCAGCCATCTCATCCCCTGTTGTCCTCTTCTCCTCCTGCCCCCAATCCCTCCCAGCATCAGGGTCTTTTCCAATGAGTCAACTCTTCGCATGAGGTGACCAAAGTATTGGAGTTTCAGCTTCAACATCAGTCCTTGCAAAGAACACCCAGGACTGATCTCCTTTAGAATGGACTGGTTGAATCTCCTTGCAGTCCAAGGGACTCTCAAGAGTCTTCTCCAACACCACAGTTCAAAAGCATCAATTCTTCGGCACTCAGCTTTCTTCACAGTCCAACTCTCGCATCCGTACATGACTACTGAAAAAACCATAGCCTTGACTAGACGAACCTTTGTTGGCAAAGTAATGTCTCTGCTTTTCAATATGCTATCTAGATTGGTCATAACTTTCCTTCCAAGGAGTAAGCGTCTTTTAATTTCATGGCTGCAATCACCATCTGCAGTGATTTTGGAGTCCCCAAAAATAAAGTCTGACACTGTTTTCACTGTTTCCCCATCTATTTGCCATGAAGTGATGGGACCAGACGCCATGATCTTAGTTTTCTGAATGTTGAGCTTTAAGCCAACTTTTTCACTCTCCTCTTTTACTTTCATCAAGAGGCTTTCTAGTTCCTCTTCACTTTCTACCATAAGAATGGTGTCATTTGCATATCTGAGGTTATTGATATTTCTCCCGGCAATCTTGATTCCAGCTTGTGCTTCTTCCAGCCCAGCGTTTCTCATGATATACTCTGCATAGAAGTTAAATAAGCAGGGTGAAAATATACAGCCCTGAGGTACTCCTTTTCCTATTTGGAACCAATCTGTACCATTTAAAAAAATAGTTATTAAATTAAAATATGAAAGATAAATAAGTAAATCACTATATACATTGTCTACATGTGCCCTGGCACATAGGAACCCTCAATACCTTTCTTGAATACATTTCTTGAATGAATAGACATATATAAAACAAATTATGTGTAAATACGTATGTATATATACACACATATGTATATATTTGCGGCTTCCTGGGTGACACAGTGGTAAAGAATCGGCCTGCCAGTGCAGGAAATGCAAGAGATGTGTGTCGAACCCTGGGTTGAGAAGATCCCCTGGAGAAAGAAATGGCAACTCACTCCAGTATTCTTGCCTGAAGAATCCCATGGACAGAGGAGCCTGGTGGGCTACAGTTCATAGGGTTACAAAGAGTCAGACATGACTGAGCATACACACATACACATATTACATAATAAATATGTAATTTGTATTCTACTATCTGTCTGTTTTGTGTAACTGTTTTGTGCAACTGCTTTATTTTTATGCAATACATGCTTTTCTTTTAGAAAAGGTGTGAGTTTTATTATCAAAGCTAATTATTCTTATAGCATTATTTTTCAAGAGAAAAATAATTAACTTCTGTTTTTCTGTAATGTTTACCTCTATGCTTATTTGAATGAGATTGAAAATTTTTATGCATTGTCCCCACCTTCTTCAAGCACAGCAGAACACTTTTTCACCATTGTACTTTCTGATAATTTGACGTTAGCATAAAATTAAACTGTCAAGAAATCAAAGAACAATGACGATCTTCAAGTTGTCACTGAACAAAAATGATTGCGTCTAATTCTGTCTTTGGTTCCTGACTTACCAATTTTCAGAATGAATTTTTCATTTAATTGTTCAAATAAAAATTCCAGTCATCAAAAATTTTTATGTTTATTGTCATATTTAATTCTCCCAAAAACAAAAGTACATACTGTGTAGATTTTTTTGAAGTCAAGAATCTTCCTGAAAAATTAGCAGCTGTCAAGAATGAATGCTTCTTGCAAAACAATATTATTTATAACAGTACCAAAGAATGTTGTCTCATTTCTTCCCTGAGTTATTCCAAGATATCAGGAATGATATTTAACAGACAAAATGATGAAGACTACAATTAAAATCCTAACCTATTCTAGCTGGTTAATTACAATGAACTATACTTTCTTTTTAATCTCCATCTAAAAAGCTCCTATTACCTTAGATTATGTTAGTGATTCCTCTATGTGGCTAAAATTAAATGAAGGATTTTACTTCAAAAAATTAATTTGAAATCTTATATTAAGGTTTTTGACTTTGAACCCTTTATTTTTTATATAAAATACACATGACAATTTATCAAAGGACTCAAATTTCTTTAAAAGAAAGCTAACACATCACTTAACTGTAAGTAAAGTACATGAACACACACACACATATATATATTCTAAGACTAAAACAAGTTTTTAAATTTCATTAATATCTTTCCCAATACAGCAGTTTTAGATACTCATGTCCAATTGACTATTTGACATTTAATATAATACTTTAGGGCTTCGCAGGTGGCTCAGTGGTAAAGAATCCACCTGCAGTGCAGGAGACCTGAGTTCGATCCCTGGGTTGGGAAGATCTCCTGAAGAAGGAAACAGTCCACTCCGGTATTCTTGCCTGGGAAATCCCATGAACAGAGGAGACAGGCAGGCTATAGTCCACAGGGTTGCAAAGAGTCAGACACAGCTGAACATGCATGTATGCATGACCAGGTGCTCAAGAGACAGATGATAATACTTCAGTGCCTCACAGGAGGATTAGACTAAATGTAATTTTAGTTCTCCATCACCCTGTCTGTGCCTCTCAGGCTGGCTGCTGCATATCAGCAAACAACACCATCTATCAGGTTTTTCCAGCCAGAAATCTCCAAGTCAGCCTTTCCTTCTTACTGTTCCTTCATCGCAGCCAAGTAGCAGCAAATATGTCATGCTGTCCACTTCTTGTGGTGGCACGGCCGCCTCCTCCTTCAGGTTGGTGGCTATTCACCTGGACGCTACTCTTTACTCTTTCTGCTTCCCTCTCGCTCCCCCCAAACCACCATCACACAGAACCACTTTAACAAAATGAATTAGGTCATGCTGCTCCTCCTCCTAAAATCTTTTAATAGATTTCTATTGCTCTTGGAAAAAATCAAAACATTTTCCTGGACTACAATGCTTGGCTCTTACCTGTGCATTGTCTCTCACATCCTTCATCCCTTGGTTACACAGGCCTGCGATCACCTTCTCAAACAAAAGGCCTTTCTCACCCTGGATGCTCTGCATATGTTTTTTCCTTTCCATAGAATCCCTTCCTAGACTCTTTGTATGGCTGAGTCTTTTTCTTTCTTCTAGGTCAGATTAAATGGGAGGCAAAGATGAACAGTAGCAAGGGATGGAGGACAAAGACAATGTGCCGATCATCAGACTAGGACTCAGGCGAACTCTCCAGTTCTGTCTCCATCTTCACCTCCACCTCTACCTCCATCCCCACTTCCACCTCCCTCTCTGTCTACATATATGTATATCTGTAGCTATGTATCACCATGTTAGTTACTCCATAAGATAACAAGGCGCTACTATTAGGTGCAAGAGTCAAGATCAATTTACACATTGTAAAAGTATTTTGAGACTACATTTGAAACATAAATGTTTTCTTGTTAAACTGAGTTAAAACAGACTATTCACTTAACTAGAAAAACCTGAGCCTACTAGCTAATTGAAATTTTGTTGCTTCAAGTACAGGACATTATCTCCTGAGGATCCAAAAGTCCAAGGTAGACTAAAGATCATGGATGGATACTCTGTTCATTCAATGCCTTGAGCAGATATAGCTCTCATATCTATAATAATGTATGATGCTATATATGTTTAGCATACTTATTTATGAAAACCTCAATAATCTAAGTATGTTAGTTTTTATACTTAGTTTCCTGATGGTTTTTAAGTAGAACATGTGTACCTAAATATTGAATCTTATTTAATTCAAACTGAATTACAGACATTTACAAATAAAACACTGGATACTGTGCAATTATTAAATGGAATGAAAGTTGTGATTGATTTCAAAAGTGAACTTCAGGTTTTGAACAATCTGTGTAAACTATATGTCTACATGGAGTGAATTTTAAACATTTGATTATCATTTGTACATAAACTTTATATAAACTGTCCCAGTGCATTATTAAATTAATAAATGTCAGGTAGGTGTGTATCAGTTGCTTCAGGAAACCTTGATTTAATCTATTACTATAAATGTTTTCTAAATAAGTCTGTGGAACACTGTGTTTATCAAATTATATTCATTAATCTTTCAAGAAAAAGATTATTTTCCTGATGTGAATGTCTAAATAATAATTAGAAGACATTTTATTATAATTTAATAAGTGTTAAATTATGCATGGTTATAAAACCAGGTTTCAGGATAATTTCAGAACACAGCAATGCTACTCTCCCAATTTGTTCCCCTCTTCCTTTCCCCCAACTCTGTCCACATATCTGTTCTTTGTGTCTGTGTCTCTATTTTTGCCTGAAAATTTTTTTCTGATTCAGATAACTGGAAATAGAGAGGTGGATCTGATGTCTTCAAGCATGGTTTGAATTAGGGTTCAAATGGCGTCTTGTCAAGATGACCATTTTTCGACCTTGTTCCTACATTCATAGTGTTGGGTGTACTATGAGGTCAGCTTTCTGTGCAGTGGGGGAGAGGACCCTCAGGAGCTAAGGTATTAGTGTTTGTCGCTTGTTAAACCCCAGATACCCTTCATGGGAAATAGACGGGGAAACAGTGGAAACAGTATCAGACTTTATTTTGGGGGGCTCCAAAATCACCGCAGATGATGATTGCAGCCATGAAATTAAAAGACGCTTACTCCTTGGAAGGAAAGTTATAACTAACCTAGATAGCATATTCAAAAGCAGAGACATTGCTTTGCCAACAAAGGTCTGTCTAGTCAAGGCTATGGTTTTCCCAGTGGTCATGTATGGATGTGAGAGTTGGACTGTGAAGAAAGCTGAGCGCCAAAGAATTGATGCTTTTGAACTGTGGTGTTGGAGAAGACTCTTGAGAGTCCCTTGGACTGAAAGGAGATCCAACCAGTCCATCCTAAAGGAGATCAGTCCTGGGTGTTCATTGGAAGGACTGATGTTGAAGCTGAAACTCCAATACTTTGGTCACCTCATGTGAAGAGTTGACTCATTGGAAAAGACCCTGATTCTGGGAGGGATTGGGGGCAGGAGGAGAAGGGGACGACAGAGGATGAGATGGCTGGATGGCATCACCGACTTGATGGACAAGAGTTTGGTGATGGACAGGGAGGCCTGTCGTGCTGTGATTCACGGGGTCACAAAAAGTCGGACATGACTGAGCAACTGAACTGAACTGAACTGAACTGAAACCCCAGATAAATGTTTGCATCTGTTTCCTGATGGCTCTAGTCAAGATTCTGGTGATTCTGATAAGCCCAGTTTAAGCCATGTGACCAGCCCTGATTCAATTACTGAAGGCCTAATTACTGCATATATTATCTGATTCAATTCCTATTAGCCAAGCCTAAATCCTCAACCATATGTGGACCTAGGATATGGTGTCAATTTTCACAGGATTGCATGTATGGAGGGTGGAGATGGTTTGGTTATTAAAAGAAAATGAAATTTTATTCCTAGAAAAGGAAGAAAGGGGAAAAACACAAAATTTTCTCCATGGCATACCATAGTGAAAGAAACCTAAGCATATTTTTATAAAATTTTTACAAATGCTATGAGCTTATCATTTTGTAGTTTGAAGAAGCTGGATGAGATTTTTTGCTTCTGAATAGATGGTCAACAAAAAACTTAAAACATAAACAAGGTGTCACTCTCCACCTTGGTGGAAAGTGGTTTTGTTTCATCAGCATTCTTTTTTCCCCCTAAGTTCAAACTAACATATTGTTTTCTATGTGTTTCCAATACAACATGGAACATTTATCAGGCAGTCATATGGTGAACTTGATGACGTGCACTGGATGTGTCATAATAGAACACTGCTGCTTTTGTTAGTGTTGTTTTTTTATTTTCGTAGCTGTAGTTCACTTACTTAAATTGGATCCAAATTTCTAATTACCTGCTGCATTCACACTAACCTTCCTGCTCTGTAGATGTCATTCTTTACTTACCTGCATTAGTGATGAATTGTGGGCATCTCAGGAAACTTGTGGCTGAGTGATAAGGGCAGAAAACAGAAACTCAGTTTAAAGGCTCCCATTTCTCTTCTACAGTCTTTGTAAGAACACCCAGTTTATCTTTTAGGCATTTTAATTACAATGACCAAGTTTCCCAGTCTAATAATTTAATTCTCAGGCACACTTCTCCTGCAACTGATCTATTTAAACACAAAAAGCAAATAAGGAAAATATTTTAAGTGTTAGAAGACAATTATGATGGTAATATGTTTTTCTTGAAATGTATAACTTGAAATTTAATCCATGTCTGAGTTATGGTTAGATGCTAAGACTCTAAGCAAAATTACAGTTATTTATGTGTGTGTGCTCAATCTCTTACTCATGTCCGACTCTTTGAGACCCTATGGATTGTAGCGCATAAAAGGGATAATATATATAAACACCCAAAAGAGGGGAAATCATATAACCTAGAGTTAGCCAAGTAGCCTATGAACTCTGAGATTTACTTTTATTCAGAGCTTTATTTAATGATCCTGGAGAAGGGAACAGCTACCTACTCCAGTATTCTGGTCTGGAGAATTCCAAGGACTGTGTAGTCCATGGGGTCTCAAAGAGCTGGACACAACTGAGTAAATTTCACTTACTTAATGAAAGACAAAGATTCTAGGTCAGATTTTTTTTTTTAATGACATGCCTATAAAATTACCTTGCCCTAAATGGCATAACGTCCCTTTCTGGGACATTTATATGTCAGTATCAGCTATTGTTTGGGCAACCCACTCCAGTATTCTTGCCTGGGAAATCCCATGGACAGAGGAAGCTGGTGAGCTACAGTCCATGGGGTTGCAGAGTAGGACACAACTGAGCATGCACAAGTAAGCTATTGTTTACCTACTGGTGAAGAGGGAAAATAAATTGTTTCCTTTTTAGAGAAGTTACTGTACACCTTGAATTAATAGTTTTGTATCTATACCAGCAGCTACTGCTCACATCTCAGGAATTCTTTGGCCCAAAGAAGCAGAGAACCCTTTCTTTTCATTTCTCATCGTTTATCATTAACACTAGTCATCCTGAATGTTCTGAACCCTTTCTTTGCCCCCACACCTCCTCCTCTAGCTCTATTCCAGTTTGTTTTAGCCTTTGGATTTATAAACATAATTTAATAATGATGATAGTGATAGACATCGTTTTCCCCAGATCTTGTGTCTTTAGTGCTACGGAAAAGATTGAAGTTTAAGTATTTTGTGTTTTCTACCCACCTCACTGCATTTTTCGCTGTGTAGGGGAATGAATTTCATTTTTGAGATAGCTATTCCAGGAAATAATAGGCCAGAATGCTCACTGATGGCTATCGATGTGCTAGAGGTGTGGATTGTTGGAACGATACAATACATAGTTTTTTGCACATATGGTACCATGAGCCTGACAATATGAGACTATGCACCCTGTCAGAAGCACAAAAGCATTTAATAAAAGTGACAATATAATGAGTTTGTGAAGCAAATCACAATGGATTTGGTTTTAAATCAGTGCCATACCTTGTGGTGTTTTACTATGGAGAAATTTAAATTATTAATCAAGGACCGAAAGGTCCTTTTGAAATTCAAAGACATAAATCTATACAATTATAATTGAAAGAAGAAACCAAAAATGAAGTTAAAAACTGCAAACTGAGCCATAAAGATGATACTTCATAAAGGTGCAAAATGAAGAGAATTTATATTTAAAGGGAAATTTATTTTATTTTTTGTCTGTGTCTTGCAGCTTGCAGTTCTTGGTTCCCCAACCAAGGATCAAACCTGAGCCCCTTGTAGTGCTGAGTCCCAACCAGTGGACACTAGAGAATTCCCTAGGCCTGAATTTTATATAAGAAGAAAAGGAAGGAAGAGAAAACAATCTAATAAACTCAAATAAAGTAGAAGGAAGAACTAAACATTAAGCAGTGAGAACCAACAAGATCACAAGTTGATGCAAGCACATTTTGGAGACAGCATGGGTTCCATCCAGACCAACACAATTTGAAGCAAATATCATGATAAATCAAGTCATACAAATGTTTGGTTTCATAACACATATAAAAGTTTACACTATACTGTAGCCTATAAAGTGTGCCATAGAATTATGTCTAAAAAACCAATGTACTTAGCTTAATTAAAAATAATGCTGAAAAATGGTAACTATTATCTGAGCCTTTTGTGAATCATATTTTGCTAGCGGAGGGTTTACTTTGATGTAGACGGCTGCTGATGGAACAGGGTGGTGGTTGCTGAGGCTGGGGTGGCTGTGGCAATTTCTTAAAATAAGAAACTGTGATCATGATCTATAAACAGTAATACTTTGAAAGAGATCTTTTTTTTTTTTTTTTTCTGAGCAGTAGGTCTTAACAGTGGGCTTAAGATATTCAGTGGCCATGTTGTCAACACATGTGCCGTCATCCAGGCTTTGTTGTTCTGTTTGTAGAGAACAGGCAGAGGAGATTTAGCATAATTCATAAGGACTTTAAGATTTTCAAAATAGTAAATGACTATTGGCTTCAACTTAAAGTCACATTAGCCTCTAACAAGAGAATCAACCTTGAAGCCAGACAGTGACTTTTCCCCTCCAGCTAGAAAAGTCCAAGATGGCATCTTTCAATATAAGACTGTTTCTTCTACACAGAAAATCTGCTGTTTAGTGTAACCATGCTCGTGGTTATCTGAGCTAGATCTTCTGGATCACTTGCTGAAGTTTCTACATCAGAACTTGCTGCTTCACATGGCACTTTTATGCTATGGAGATGATTTCTTTCTTTAAACATCATAAGGCAACCTCTGCTGTCTTCAATTTTTTAATTTTTTCTGCAACTTCCTCTCCTCTCTTGGCCTTTATAGACTTGATTAGAGCTAGAGCCTTGCTCCCCACTCCAGTACCCTTGCCTGGAAAATCCCATGGATTGAGGAGCCTGGAAGGCTGCAGTCCATGGGGTCGCTGAGGGTTGGACACAATTGAGCGACTTCACTTTCACTTTTCACTTTCACGCGTTGGAGAAGGAAATGGCAACCCACTCCAGTGTTCTTGCCTGGAGAATCCCAGGGATGGGGGAGCCTGGTGGGGTGCCGTCCATGGGGTCACACAGAGTCGGATACGACTGAATCGACTTAGCAGCAGCAGCAGCAGAGCCTTGCTCTGGACCAGGCTTTGGCTTAAGGGAATGTTGTGTCTGGTTTGATTTTCTATCCAGACCACTAAAATTTTCTTTATATCAACAATAAGGCAGGTTCACTTTCTTATCATTCCTGTGTTTATTGGCAGAGTACTTTAAATATCCTTCAGGAACTTTATCTTTGCCTTCATATTTTAGCTAACTGTTTGGCACAAGAGTCCAGGTTCAGTCTGTCTCAGTTTGAATATGCCTTCTTCACTAAGTTTAATCATTTTTAATTTTTGATTTAAAGTGAGAGACGTGGGATTCTTTCTTTCACTTGCAAACCCAGTAAGACTCTCTTTTTCAGAGAAATTGCACAGTGGCTGGTGCAATATTGTTTAAGTCGTGAAAACTCCAGCCTGAAACTAATCTGGAAAGAAGGTGAAAAGAAATTAATGATTTTTAAGAAAGTCCTGGGATCTGATTTTGCTTTTCCCTACCAGAAAGCGAATTTCAGTGGTTTGAATGGTTAGCAGCCTCGTAAGCAGATTACACAAACAGCCGCTTGAAGATTTGTTAAGTGATTTTTATATTATTTAGTGCCAACACTCCCAGTAGGTCTCTGGCAGATAAATGAGCTTTTACCTGAAGATTAAATTGATTCTGCTTTTATAACACACTGATTGAAAAGAAAATGAAGTCAGAAGAGATACCTGATTGAGCAAGCTTCCCGGTCTTTCTATAAAAATGGAACTTGGGACATTTCATTACACCCATCTGTTAAATGGAAAATGTTTCCAGCCCCACTGAGATAAAAGTCCCTTACTCAGGATGATGGTCATAAGGTGCAAGAGTGGAGAACTATGGGCATGAGTGTGTGTGTGTGTGTGTGTGTATGTGTTTGTGTGTGTGTGTGAGAGAGAGAGAGACAGAGAGACAGAGAGATGGTGAGGGTGAGTGAAGGAGGGGAAGAGACAGAAATGGCTTTTCTAGGCTTTAAATTCTGTAAAATGTCCAAGGACTTCCCTGGCAGTCCAGTGGCTAAGACTCTGGGCTCCCAATGCAGGGGACCTGGGTTCAATCTCTGGTCAGGGAACTAGATCTCACATGCCAAAACTAAAGATTCTGTGTGCTGTAACCAAGACTCAGCAATCAAATAAATAAAAGTTTTAAAAAAATTGTATGAACGACAAATGGATGGAATATTGGTCCCTCTGTACCAGGATTTCCTTCCTAAGATCTCAGATTTATAGAAAGCTTTGTTATTTTTTCATTTGATGCTGGGACACATAAAATTGATTCCACATGTCTGTTTGCCATTTTCTCTGACTTCATCCTCTGGATAAGGACAACAAGCTTTTGGAGCTTGATTTTATTTACCCACAATTGTATAATCTTTGGGAAATGTTTATGCCTCAGAAGTAGAAGATTGAGGATGATTCCAGGACATTGGATTTTTGAGATTAAGTCAGCTATGACCAGAAGAGTGCTTGGCTCCATGTTGGATATCCACTCAATAAACACACATTTCCATCCGTTCTTTTTAAAACTTTTGGTCCAGTCTAGAAAGCTGGAGATAGCCCAGGAGTGTGCTCGACACGTATGGGGTTCTGTGTGCTCCTCACCCTCCCTTTGTAGGCTGAGCTAAAGGTACCCAGGGCATAAATACACTGTCGAAAACTCCACCAGGCACAGCGGGTGGAGCTAGAACCCCACTTGTTGTATGAAGAACACGTCCAGTGTCTCGGGTCGGGTCACAGGGTATGTGTGTCTTCTTGCCTCGTGTCCACAGGATCTGAGAACTCTGCCTACATGGAAGTTAAAACAGCTCTTAAAGAAACCTTGACTTCATGCTTGACCTTTCACTAAGACATTTCATTCTTTGTCTTAGGAGATATTTGCAGGCCTCTGACTGATAAATTTTCTCTGATTGTGAGCTCAATTCCATTTTTTTTCCCTTAATGAAATACTCCCACTTTATCATTTGTCACAGATAAAATTAATTGCAGCTGTTTTCTAAAATTGGACAATGGCTGTATTTCTTCCCATTTGTTTATTCTGTATAACTCCAGTTGATTACCTTTAAAAGTGGATGAGGAAGAAATCTTTTTTCTTTACAAAGACCAAAAAGTTGAGATTCAATTATTCATCTGTGCCTTTTGAATGGAATTATTCCTGAAAAAAAATTTAAAAAGGAGATTGTTTCCTACTGTCTTATTTTTTCAAAGTGTTTGGGAATCAGACTTCTGTAAGTATTATAGGATTCCAGACTTATATGTGGAAATAGATTTTTACAGTAAGTTGGGTATTTTTCCTGGAAAAAAAAAAAAAACCTGAGACAATGATGCCCTAAATAAGTTCACTTTTCTCTAATGTGCCCCAGATGAAGAAAATTGCTTAGAATAACAGAAATAGACCATTTGGATGGTTTTAGTTTATAAGGAAGATGCTTCATTCACCTTCTAACATAGGGCCTAGTATCATTATTTTGATTATTTCTACACGAAATAATCATGTAGAAATCCCATATCCGAACTCCCAGAGAAAGCAGCATAATTTCAGAATTGTTAAAGACATGAACAATTGTGGATTTATTTTTCATGTTTACAGTTTTGACTCTTAGTATTGGACCCAGTACAGATTCTGAAGATAATACAGATCATTGTTTCAGAGGTTTCCTAGAGAAATCTCAAAGAACTTAGCATCGAATACAACGTGATTTGAAATTTTTTCCACGTTTTTTTTAACGTCCTTTTCTACAGAAATTGTAAAGTATAGTAATCTGAGACAATATAGGGGCAATTATGTCATAAAATGTGAGCAACTGTGTTTGATGGTGTAATTATTTGGGCTTCCCAGGTGGCGCTAGTGGTAAAGAACTCTCTGGCCAATGCAAGAGACATAAGAGACACAAGTTCGATCTCTGGGTCTGGAAGATCCCCTGGAGGAGGGCATGGCAACCCACTCCAGTATTCTTGCCTGAAGACTCCCATGGACAGAGAAGCCTGGCTGGCTACAGTCCATGGGGTCACAAAGAGTAGGACATGACTGAAGCAACTTAGCATGCACACACATGTTTGATGGTGTTATCATTTTCTAGTTCCATTAATCAGGACATTAGCTTTCAGATAACATCTCTGAGTACAGCTTCAAAGTAATTTACCCTTGCATGTGGCGGAGGTCCAGTACTTTCATTTTCATCTAGCACAGAAGACCTGTTAAGATTTTTTTTGGCAGAGCAAAAATAGCATGTAAATCTCTCTCGAATATGAGTGGGGCTTAACTGCCACTGCAGATGCCTTAGTTGGAGAATGTAGTCTATTCTGCTTCATCTTTCAGCCCTTGTGGCTTTGTCTGCATTGGTGGTGGTGGTTTTATACACATATGGACACAGTTTATGAACCACTATATCTTCCCAGTCAATCCTAAAAGAAATCAACCCTGAATATTCACTGGAAGGATTGATGCTGAAGCTCCAATACTTTGACCACCTGATGTGAAGAGCCGTCTCATTGGAAAAGACCCTGATACTGGGAAAGGCTGAGGGCAGGAGGAAAGTGGGTGACAGAGGATGAGATGGTTAGATAGCATCACTGATTCAATGGACATGAATTTGAGCGAACTCTGGGAGATATTGAAAGACAGGAGAGCCTGGCGTGCTACAGTCCATGGAGTCCCAAAGAGTTGGACACAACTTAAGGATTGAACACCAACAACATATTTTCCCACTTAACTATTCTGCATTTGGTGTTCTAGTTTGTTTTAAAAGTGTATCTTGGGACTTCTCTGGTGGTCCAGTAGCTGAGACTTCAAGCTCCCAATGCAGAAGGGCCAAGGTTGGATCCCTGGTCAGGGAACTAGATCCTGTATGCTGCAACTAAGACCTGGCACATCCAAATAAATAAAAACAAATACTTTTTTAAAAGTGTATCTTGAAAACAACCTTCAAAATGTTAAATTTTCTGGTTCTAAAATCTAGCTTTTCATGAGTGGAGCCTGTGTATGTGTGTGTGCTCAGTTGTGTCTGATTCTTCACATCCCCATGGACTGTAGCCTGCCAGCCTCCTCTGTTCATGGGATTTCCCTGGCGAGAATACTGGAGTAGGTTGCCACTTCCTTATTCAGGGGATCTTCCTGACCAAGCGATTGAACCTGCACCTCTGGTATCTCCTGCTGTGTCTCCTGCATTGGCAGGCAGATTATCACTGAACCACCAGGGAAGCTGCAGGAAGACCCTATATTTCTGTAAAAATTAACAATAAACAATTGAAATTTGATTTATAAGGCCTACACTACCAGATATTGAGGATTTAATGTATACTTCATGCCTAATGATTCATCAGGATTATTGCTGTTTAGAAAATTGCTAATATTAAAATCCCACACGTGGAAAGTAGTTTTTCATATAATTGGGTTAAGGATGTATTTATTTGCCTATTTTCAGTAAATATTTTCATTTGAATATCACTATTTATTGTTCTCTTACCTCCCATATGCCTTATTAGTTGAGTTTTATTTTACAGATTTTAGATCTCAAAAAAGTTTACTAACTTGGAAAAAATGATATCTCTTAGTTTTGGCATGTCTTGTGTAGAAATTATCTGATATTTGATAATCAAGCATTTTTATTTGTAAAACATGTCATGTACTGTATTCAATAAAATATGAAATGATTTTGCATTTCTAAAGTATAATTTTCTCTTCCAAATGCACTCATTGCCATTCTGGGCTAGTATTAGCCACGTAGGGGGGATAAACATTTTCTGTGATGTCCTGTTCTACTCCTTCTTTCTCCCTGGAGCAGGCTGATATTTTCAGAAAAGACAGAGGACCCTCTGGACCACAAGCTTTCATCTTTGCTCTAACCCAAGGCAGCTGCACAGTCTTTGTGTCCTGACGTGCCTGTGTGTACAGACTCAACTCCATCCATTTAAACACGGCTCATCCTTCCCAGGGCATCATCCTTGACTTGGCTAGGCTGTGGATGTCTCACCTTCCATTTACTATCTACCCAGTGTACATGTTAAATTTCTCTTTGTAATATTTAGCATTTAAGAAGTCATGCTGTTAAGGCAACCAAGTCTGTTTGGGAGCACATAATTCATTCTTACCTGGACATGTTGCTTTATCTGGTGAGACCTCCAGATTTGTCCTTGGGTCACCTTGCTAAGTTGCTTCAGTCATGTCCGACTCTGTGTGACCCCATAGACGGCAGCCCACCAGGCTCCCCCGTCCCTGGGATTCTCCAGGCAAGAACACTGGAGTGGGTTGCCATTTCCTTCTCCAATGCATGAAAGTGAAAAGTGAAAAGTGAAAGGGAAGTCGCTCAGTCGTGTCCGACTCCTAGTGATCCCACGGACTGAAGCCTACCAGGCTCCTCCGTCCATGGGATTTTCCAGGTAACAGTACTGGAGTGGGGTGCCATTGTCTTCTCCATGGGTCACCTTACTTTCTTTTTAAATTATGAAAGTATGATAACACAATTATGGGAGACTTGGAAAATACAGAACAAAGTTACATATAGTTCCACTATATATTACAATTTTAAATTAGATAAATTAAGATTTTTAGTTGGAGTTTCAATATCAAACTCTCAAAAATTAATGGGATGATTAGACAGAAAAGTGGAATGCTATAGTAGACCTGAAAACCACCATGAACCAATTAAACATAATTAAGATTTATACAATTTTCACACAATAGCCGGGTACGAATTGTATTCAAGTTCCCATACACTATAAACTGGGAGACACTGGAACAATCCAGAAGCATAAAGAAAGTGAAGTCATTCAGTTGTGTCTGACTCTTTACGACCCTATGGACTGTGGCCTGCCAGGCTCCTCCATCCATGGGATTTTCCAGGCAAGAGTACTGGAATGGGTTGCCATTTCCTTCTCCAGAGGTTCTTCCCAACCCATGGATTGAACCTGGGTCTACCCGCATTATAGGCAGATGCTTTACTGTCTGAGCCACCAGGGCATAAAGCAAGGTGCAAAAATTTCATGGCCTAAAGGTATTGAAGTCATACAGAGCCTGTTCTCTTAACACTGTGGAATTATGTTAGGAATCAATATCAAAAGATATTTGAAAATAAGTACATATTTTCAAGTGGATCACCTTATCTTTGTGGCAGAAAAAATTATGTATATTCTTCTGTTTCCATCTTATTTTGTCTCTGTCCTAAGGTCTTGTTGACCTGTATACATTTCCTTAACTTATTAATAATTCATTTTATTTCTACCGTTGATGTCAATGTATTTTCCTCCTTCTATTCAGTAAGTCCTCCTTAGATTTCTTCTTGACTATCTGTGCCCTTTGGAAGCCATGGGTAGTTAGAGTAACTTCCAAGTGACTCAGTCAAGTACCACACAGGTTGAACCAGGCACATAGGGATCAGGTTGGGGCAAGATGTTGAAAGAAGAAAGAAGCTCTTGTTGCTAAGCAACCAAGTTCTCAAATACCCTCCCAGAGATTAGGAGTGAAGTCCATCATAATGACAGTGATGTATTACCTAAAAAGCAAAACAAAACTGTAATGCTTCTGGTAAGAAATAGCATGTTTTCCCCTCCATTCCTTTTTCTGAAATTCAGAGTTATCAACAAGAGAACAAGAACTGCAAAACTCACATCATCAATGAGATCAGGAATTGGCTGAAACTCCAAAGTACAGCTTTAGAAGAATAGAGCCAAATGTGGGGAAACTTGGACAAATGGAGAGGAAACACCGAGAGCCAGTACATACAGTTCAGGTTTTAAACTACCATTTGGAGAAGGCAGACAGGCTGCAGGAAAAGCTAGGTGCATCCTTGGTGGGTGGGGGTGGAGGAGGCAAAGTTCCAGAGGGCAGAGAAGCAGAGGGGACTGTTCTGAAGGAGGAATGGGAGAAAGGGCATATATTCTCAATTTTCTGCAGACTAACCTCCTTGTAACAAGCAGCACGGAGACGACGTGGGATGGAGAAAAAACTGCTGATGTTTGCTGCAGGTATGGATCTCTACACCACTGGGGCCGCTTAGACTTCCCTGAGTGACACGCTTACCCCAAAATGGGACATGTGATGCCCTTGAAGAGAGACGCAGGCAGCCAGAGGATATGGCAGATGAGGTGTCTTCAGGCACAAAAAAAGTTTAAAAATTTCAGATTCTCTTCTCTGAGATTTTAGCTTAAATCTCCCTTCCATTCAAATCCCCTACCCCAGGCTTGAATAAATAACAAGGCCAGAAGGGGTGGTCTTAGTTTAAAAATGAGAAGTAAGATGACTTCCCTGGCGGTCCAGTGGTTAAGGCTTTGACTTCCACTGCAGGGAGTGCACGTTCGATACCTGGTTGGGGATCTCATAGTCTTTGGGGCCAAGACTCAAAACATAAAACAGAAGCAATGTTGTAATAAATTCAATAAAGACTTAAAAATGGTCCACATTAAAAAAAATCTAAAAATAATTTTTTTTTAAATGAGAAGTACAAAAGAGCCATATGAAAGCTCTGCATAGATATAATCTGGAAAAAATAATTAGGAAGGAGTATAAAGGAATGAAAAATAGATAAAGAATGTACATTAGAAGAATTACTCCAGGACACAGAAATACATTCAGGAAAAATACTTTCTCTATATTACAAAATTTTTTAAAAGAAAGAGCAATAGTAAAAACACTCCATTAAAGGTAAGGTATAAACTAAAGGTAAAGTAAGAAAAGCCCATGTCAAGAGTTGAAAAGTAAGCTGGCAGACTTTAAGGAAGAATTGGAATTTAGCAGTAAAACTATCACAGAAACAAAAGCTATGATCAAAGAGGGAAAGGAAAACCTAGGGCATTGCTGAAAGCAGAGTGAGAAATACAGAAGAGAGACTTAGAATGATACATAAAAGAAGATGGAAAAGAGCAAAAGAAAAAAGTGTTCAGAGAAAAGATGAAACACAGAAAACAGAGGCTCCCATAAAAAGAATAGTATTCCTGAAAATGAGAAAGGAGAATATAACTAAAAAACACTGAGCAATATAATTGAGGAAGAAGTTTCTAAAATATAGAACTAAATCCATTCATTGAAACCTATTCCTGGAAAAACTGCAGCGAATAAAATATATTCTCGGAACATTAGTGAACTTCAGCATCAACATAACACAGGTTGCTGTGGATGTTGTGATTGGAAAAAAGCCATCTCAGTGGACTAAACCTCGCAGATCACTGGCTTTTCCACGGTAGTGGTGATTTCCAGAGGAGAATGGAGCACTAATAGAAAAAGGCCAAGGAAGTGTGGAGCCTATGATTACATGATATAATATGATATTATATCCCACGTTATATGAAGAAAACTTCTAGGAGAATCAGTATTATTGCTTAGGATAGAGAATAAAAGTGCCCTCCTGCATGCGTGCTCAGTCACTCAGTCACGTCCAACTCTTTTCGATCCCAGGGACTGTAGTTCACCAGGCTCCTCTGTCCATGGGATTTTCCAGGCAAGAATATTGGAGTGGGTTGCCATTCAAACCCACATGTCCTGCATCTCCTGCTTTGGCCGGCGGATTCTTTACCACTGAGCCACATAGGAAGCCCCCAGAAGTGTTTTCGCACCCTCATTTTTGTAGTTGGGAGGACATGAATGCTTTCTAAGTTTAATAAATCATCACAGAGGGATTTAAGTAAATTATTTAAAGTTACTTTTTAATTACTGAAAAGAAAAAATGCATGCAGTGCCACTATTTACTCCAGTACTCTTGCCTGGAAAACCCCATGGATGGAGGAGCCTGGTAGGCTGCAGTCCATGGGGTTGCTGAGGGTCGGACACGACTGAGCGACTTCACTTTCACTTTTCACTTTTCACTTTCATGCATTGGAGAAGGAAATGGCAACCCACTCCACTGTTCTTGCCTGGAGAATCCCAGGGACGAGGGAGCCTGGTGGGCTGCCGTCTATGGGGTCACACAGAGTCAGACACGACTGAAGTGACTTAGCAGTAGCAGCAGCAGCCACTATTTAAAAAACATACAAATAGGAGCAAAAGTAATTATAAGCTTTTCCAATTATCATAATGAAAAACCACACACAGAAATAGACAAAACAAAACAAAACAAAAGAGCACAGTGAAGATACTGCAACTGTAAAAGGAACATAGAAGTAATACAATCAAGAATTTATACCCTAAAATAAATTTACAGAGTTAAAGTCAAACTATTATACTAAAAATGTAAATAAAGCATCTTGAAAATAGAATCTTAGAATGGCTTTTAAAGATACAAATTACTAATTTGAAACAAGAATGGTTAAAATAATATGTGGAAACAAACCCAAATAAAGAGCTACTGTTCACTTCTTATTAAATGACAAAGCATTTAAAAGTAGAAAGTATACAAAGGACTTCCCCAAGAAAATGTAGTAGTTAGAGTATTTAATTTTTCACCTTATAAAGATTAAGCAGTCAAAAAATAAATAAGGTTATGAATTATAATAGCATAATTATTAAGGATAACCACACACAATACATCCATCCAGTTTATATGCTGAAACTGGAGGATTAATTTCTTTTTCAAATGCCATTTAATTTTAACAAGGCAAACACACACAGGCCCCAAAGGAATCTAAGTAAATTACAAAGAGAAGAAAAAAAAATTGCAAGCAATAATTTTGAACTACAGATATCAAATTTAAAGTTGAGAGTCAGGGTTGAATTCTCTGAGTCTGCTTGTCTATAGTCTAACATTTCAGAGGAGGTTTTCTGCAAGTATCGCTGAAGCTGGCTATGTGCCTAGGTGATCAATCCTGGACAATCTCAAGTTTGGACCTCTGTCCTCAAGGTGAAGTTGAAGCTCCAATACTTTGGCCACTTGATGCAAAGTGCTGACTCATTGGAAAAGACCCCTGATGATGGGAAAGACTGAAGGCAAAAGGAGAAGAGGGTGACAGAGGATGAGCATTACCAACTCAATGGACATGCTGCTGCTGCTGAGTCACTTCAGTCATGTCCGACTCTGTGTGACCCCATGGACGGCAGCCCACCAGGCTCCCCCGTCCCTGGGATTCTCCAGGCAAGAACACTGGAGTGGGTTGCCATTTCCCTCTCCAATGCATGAAAGTGAAAAGTGAAAGTGAAGTCGCTCAGTCGTGTCCGACCCTCAGCAACCCCATGGACTGCAGCCTACCAGGCTCCTCCATCCATGGGATTTTCCAAGCAAGAGTACTGGAGTGGGGTGCCATTGCCTTCTCCCAATGGACATGAGTTTGAGCAAACTCCGGGAGACAGTGAAGGACAGGGAAGGCTGGCGTGCTGCAGTTCATGGGGTCACAAAGAGTCAGACATGACTCAGCAATGGAACAACAGCATTCCAGTTGCTCCCCAAATTGTGAGCACTGTTGCACTGATTCTTGTGTGTCACGCAGCCATGCTCCAAAGACTTGGACTGAGCCCCTATTCATGCCAAGACCGAAGTGGGGTGGTCACTCCTTCAGATTTAAATGCTGAGCCTGCAGAACAGGTCTGGAGCCAAGGTTCTACCACTCTGTATTTCCAGCGTGTCCTGGTCCCTGGTCATGTAGTAGGTGGGGTAGAGCACAGCTTTCTTAGTGATGCTGCTAAAAGCTCCAGACCATGTGCTCAAAGGTTAACTCTTCCAGGCCCCTCTGTGATGTTCAGGTATCCAGTGGGCAAAGCAACCCCTGCATACTTGTTTCACTCCCTCTCCTTGTGTTTTCTCAAAAAATATTCCCCTTATTGGGTGTCCGCTTGTCACTTGTCCTTGTTTGTATGTTAATGACAGAAAAACAGTCATTTTTTAAAAATCTGCAAATTTTACCCTGCTTGCTTAACTCTAGTTTAGAAGAAAGATAAAAACTATGCTTCTGTGTTTTTAAATTTTTTTCTTTAGCTCCTGCTAATGCTTTACTCACATCTTGTGAGGGACTCTATACGGAACCTCAAATTTGGGATCTCCCTTACAAATGAGCTACAATTTTATTTTTAATAATTACACTTTTGAAAAAA
Organism: Bos grunniens; assembly: GCF_055505025.1. Classification (NCBI taxonomy): domain Eukaryota; kingdom Metazoa; phylum Chordata; class Mammalia; order Artiodactyla; family Bovidae; genus Bos; species Bos grunniens. The sequence goes on along the minus strand of NC_141178.1, from coordinate 58,715,275 downwards.
GAGGCCCCAGATTTGTCATTAGAATTAACGTTTGTTATGACAAAACTATCATAGCAGACTCTATCACTTAATATTTGAAAACTAATTATTTGATAAATTCTCCAGTTGTAAACAGTGTGTCTGCATTACTATGTGTCTTTTAAACTTGTTTCATTTTGCCAATAAAGCTCACTTCAAGTGATAGTCTGCACGAGTGCATGGATGTTAAGTCGCTTCAGTGGTGTCCAACTCTCTGTGACCCCATGGACTGTAGCTCTTCAGGCTTCTGTGTACATGGGATTTCCCAGACAAGAATACTGGAGTGGGTAGCATTCTCTTTTCCAGGGGCTCTTCCTTACCTATGGATCCAACTTAGGTCTCCTGTATTGCAGGCAGATTCTTACCGTCAGAGCCACCAGGGAAGCCCTGGGTAGTTGGCGTATCTATTGATAAACGCAGTAATACTCTTCAAGGAGATTCTAAGATAACATCAAACATTCCTAATTCCTTTATATTCAAATGCATTTTATGAGAAGCCAACAAACTTAATCTTATTTAGAATGTTTCCATGAATGCTATTTTGAGTTGGATAATGTTTGCTTTATTGAGAGAGGGATTTGGTGCTAAACTTGAACAGTTTCTGGACGAGTCTTGAGTGCAGGGCTCATACCATCAGCTGCAGAGTCATTATTTCAAGTAAATGATTTCCACAGTATTCAAACACACCGGCTCTTTCAACTGATTAATGAATTGATTATAGCTTGATGAATGAACTGACTACAGCGAGATGTAGACATAATTTATTAATTCACATAATTATCATTGATTGTGCACCCATTATGTATCAGATGCTGTGCTGAGTGTGTAGAACAGAAAGATAAACAAATCTTGGGCTTCATACTTGAATTTGAGAAAGAGACACACGTACTTTCAATTACAAAATAATGTAATAAATGTCACTAGATACATTTGAAAAATGATATTGGAAGAACTAAAATGAAATATTGCTCAGAAAGATGGTTTGATATTAACAGAATAGCAAGCACAACATTTTTATGTATAATTACTTTTTTTTTCAATTCAGCAAAGCGTTTACAGAACATATGGTGACAATATTTTGCAAGCAATCGTGCCTCACGAATACAATTATACTGACAGTAATCTCTTTGGGAAGATGATACACATATGTGAAAAATAATGTAGTACAATCTAGCAATGTAGTACTGGAAAAAGTAGAATAATAATATGAGTTGGTAGTTTGTAGAGTTGGTAGTGTAATCAGGAATTAGTGGCAAAGCAGACCTTGCATTAGAATGGTGCTGTATAAAGGAGATGAAGAAAAGAAACTCCAGGTATCTAATTCCTCTGCTAATCCTAGACTATAAACAGTTTGAACATGGCCACCATGGGCTCTTAAGATCTGATCTTGGAGCAGACCAATAAATAAATAAAAAAAAAAAGATTTTAAAACATGGTTTTAAGCCAGCTTTCCCCTAGTGGCTCAGACGGTAAAGTGTCTGTCTACAATGCGGGAGACCTGGGTTCAATCCCTGGGTCGGGAAGATCACCTGGAGAAGGAAATGGCAATCCACTTCAGTACTATTGCCTGGAAAATCCCATGGACAGAGGAGCCTGGTAGGCTACAGTCCATGGGGTCGCAAAGAGTTGGACACGACTGAGCAACTTCATTTCCTTTTTCCTTTTTATTTACTTCTCAAGGCACAAATAGTTCCTATAGCAAAATCTAACAAAAATATTATATTAAAAAAATGGAAACTGTAGGCCTATTTTACTTACAAATGTGGGAAATTTCTAAATAAATATTTGCAAACAAACTCAAACAGAATATTAAAAATGGACCATAAAGCTAATATTTCAAATAGTCAACTGTTACTGTTTTATCAGTATCATCCTCATATTAGCAAACTACTGGAAAATATGAAATTATTAAAACATTTTATCGGAATAGCCTTTAATAAAATTTCAGCATCATTGAAAGTAAAATAGATAAACAGAAAAAATTTTTAAATAATTTTATTTATGTATTTTTGGCAATGCTGGGTCTTTATTGTTGCATTCAAGCTTTCCTAGTTGCTGTGAGTGGGGGCCACTTTTTAGTTGTACTCAGGCTTCTCAATGCAATGGCTTCTCTTGTTGCTGAGCAAGGCTCTAGGGCACAAAAAAACGTATGGTACCAACAGAATAATGAATTAATAGGTCACTCCAGAGACAGATCCAAATGTATATAGAAACAATAGTTGCTAAAGGTTATGTCGCAAATCAATGGAGAAATAAAATTCTTCAATAACTCATGTTCAGAAAACTGGCTTTTTATCTGGAAGAAAATAAAGGTAGAATCTTACTTCTTACCAGGTAAATAAATCCCAGTAGGATCTCAACATAAAAGACAAGACTATAAAGCATTAGACTTGAATTTAGGGAAATATTTGTAGAGCTTTAGCACAGAGATAACCCTATTCATTGAGAAAGTTCAAAGCTATAGAGGAACAACTGTCAGCCTCCTAATGCATCCTTTAAAAAAGTGCAGAGCCATAAATATCATATACAATATTAAGAGAAAATGGAGAGAAAATGCTTGCAACTGACGTATCAAGAGTACTGGCTATTCCTAATACAGAGTTGATAGAGATAAAGAGAAAAAAATGTGAAAAGCTATTGATAAAGCAGAATCAGAGAATGACTAATAGAGCTGGGAGTTGGAAATATTTTTGTAGGCTGGAAAAAAAAAACCAAAATGAAACACGGGTGAGGGAACATTTCTGCTGGTTCTTCATGATGCATTGTGGTTTATGAGTCTTCCCTAGTCCCATCTGGCTAGGTGTGTCTTCCCAGACACATTCTCTCTCAGATGTGCTTAAACTCCCAGCCAGCTCTGCCCAGGAAGTTTTTGCCTCATCATGATGGAAACCTTCTCACTTCCTGTTTTTGGTCAAAAGAGTTTCTGTACAATTATGGATCATCTTTCTGGCTGAGGCTTAGAGAATTGGGGAACTTAGGGTGACCAGGCTGCCATGACAAAATACCTTAGATTGGATGGCTTGAATAGCAGAGATGAACTCTTTCTGGCTTACAGATGGCTGCCTACTCCCTATGTCCTGCCTGTGTCCTTGGTATGTTAGAGTAGGGAATACAGCAGTCTCCAGTAGTGTGCTGTTAAATTTGACTAAGCTTAACCTCCCATATATTTCTCTTTATATGTTAAAGAAGTTTTTAAAAAGCATCATCAATCTGATGAAAACTTCTCCACAAACACCTGAGTTGGTCAACAAACAGAAATAGAAATTTAATCCTGCTAGGAATGAAATTGGTAGTGCTGGAGAATACTCTTCAGAGTCCCTTGGACAACAAGGAGATCAAACCAGTCAATCATAAAAGAAATCAACTCTGAACATTCATTTAAATGATTAATGCTGAAGCTGAAGCTCCCATGCTTTGACCACCTAATTCGAAGAGCCAGTTCATTGGAAAGACCTTGATACCAGGCAAGAGTGAGAGAAGAAAGAGAAGTGGGAACAGAGGATGAGATGGTTGGATGGCATCACTTATTCAATGGACATGAGTTTGAGCAAACTCCAGGAGATGGTGAAGGACAGGGAAGCCTGGCGTCCTGCAGTTTATGGGGTCACAAAGAGTCAGACATGACTTAGCAATTGAACAACAACAGCAGTTTTTAACTACTCCATACTCACTCTGACTAAAGAGCAAGAATCTGAGTGAAAACACACTCAAAAAGTGAATATGTAACTGAATATCATGTAGAATTTTTAAAGCTGTTTCCTAAGTTGGTTTTCTTAGAAAAATTGGACTTCCCAAGGCAGTTGGACTAAAAGTTTAATTAAGGGTTACTCTATATCAGTGCTTCTCAAATGGTATCATGAATAAAAATTACCTGTGATATTTGTTGAACCTCAAATACTGGTGTTCCTCCCTCAAAGATTTGATTCAGTAGATGGGGATGAAGTGAGGGGTTAGATATTTGAGTTTCTATCAACAAGATCTTAAGTGAACTGCAAAATCAGAAACTCAGGCTAAATTTCCTCCACATTCTTTCACAGAAGAGGGAATCATATTCAATTCATGTTTCTTATTATGTGGTTCCTACTTTTGCGTTCTAGTCCCCTATAGTGAAAAGGACATCTTTTTTGGGTGTTAGTTCTAGAAGGTCTTGTAGATATTCATAGAACTGTTCAACGTCAGCTTCTTCAGCATTGCTGGTTGGGGCACAAACTTGGATTATTGTGATATTGAATGGTTTGCCTCAGAAATGAACAGAGATCATTCTGTTATTTTTGAAATTTCCCCCAAGTACTGCATTTCAGACTCTTTTTTTGACTATGAGGGCTACTCCATTTCTTCTAAGGGATTCTTGCCTTCAGTAGTAGATATGATGGTCATCTGAGTTAAATTCACCCATTCCAGTCCATTTTAGTTCACTGATTCCTAAAATGTCAATGTTCACTCTTGCCATTCCTGTTTGGCCACTTACAATTTGCCTTGATTCATGGACCTAACATTTCAGGTTCCTTTGCACTATTGTTCTTTCTAGCATTGGACTTTACCTCCACCACCAGTCACATCCACAGCTAGGTATTGTTTTTTCTTTGGCTCCGTCTCTTCATTCTTCCTGGAGTTATTTCTCCACTCTTCTCCAGTAGCATAATATTGGGCACCTGCCGACTTAGGGAGTTCATCTTTCAATGTCTTATCTTTTTGCCTTTACTGAAGTGGTTTGCCATTCCCTTCTCCAGTGGACCACATTTTGTCAGAACTCTCCACCATGACCTGTCTGTCTTGGGTGGCCCTACATGGCTTGGCTCATGGTTTCACTGAATTAGACAAGGCTGTGGTCTATGTGATCAGTTTGATTAGTCTCCTGTGATTGTGGTTTTCATTTTGTCTGCTTTCTGACATAAGGATAAGAGGCTTATGGAAGCTTCCTAATGGGAGAGACTGACTGAGGGGGAAACTGGGTCTTGTTCTGATGGGCAGAGCCATGCTCAGTAAATCTTTAATCCAATTTTCTGTTGATGGGCGGGTCTGGGTTCCCTCCCTGTTGTTTGATCTGAGGCCAAAGTATGGTGGAGGTAATGAAGATAATGGTGACCTCCTTCAAAAGGTCCCATGCACTCACTGCCACACTCAGTGCCCCGGATCCTGCACCAGGCCACAGTCAATCCATGCCTCTGCCGAAAGTTTTCAACATTCAGAAAACTAAGATCATGGCATCCAGTCCCATCCCTTCATGGCAAATAGATGGGGACACAATGGAAACAGTGACAGACTTTATATTTTGGGGCTCCAAAATCACTACAGATGATGACTGCAGCCATGAAATTAAAAGACATTTGCTTCTTGGAGGAAAAGCTTTGACCAACCTAGACAGCTTGTTAAAAAGCAGAGACATTACTTTGCCAACAAAGGTCCACCTAATCAAAGCTATGTTTTTTTCAGTAGTCATGTATGGATGTGAGAGTTGGACCATAAAGAAAGCTGAGCATCAAAGAATTGATGCTTTTGAACTTGGTGTTGGGGAAGACTCTTGAGAGTCCCTTGGACAGTCCCTTGAATATTCTTTGGAAGGACTGATGCTGAAGCTGAAGCTCCAATAATTTGATCACCTGATGCAAAGAACTGACTCATTGGAAAATACCCTGATGCTGGGAAAGATTGAAGGCAGGAGGAGAAGGGGACGACAGAGGATGAGATGGTTGGATGGCATCGCCGACTTGATGGACATGAGTTTGAGTAAGTTCCAGGAGTTGGTGATGGACAGGGAAGCCAGGCGTGCTGAAGTTCATGGGGTCACAAAGAGTTGGACAAAACTGAGTGACTGAACTGAACTGAGTTGATCATGTGGTTCAGTAATTATGTCCAAGAAAAATCCAGCTGCTTAAATCACAACACATTAGCTAAAATTTAGGGGATTTCAAATTTTGGCCAGGCCAGTGGCTCTTTACTGTGTGCTTGTTTTTTTAGCATTCTCCAAAGCTGCTACAGATCACAGTGGCAGTGTTCCAGTGCTTTGAATTTGTAATCAGTAGACTCTTAAAGAAAGCTTCTTTATTTCTACTTAGCACTCTGCTTTGTATACTAGCTGCAAAAGTATCTTTAGTATCATTCTACTTTAAGGGTTTAATGAATACATAGCACTGCAATTACTTCAAACCTGTTTATTCACTCTGGAGTACTTTTTCTGATTTGTCTTTCTTCTTTTTCACTCAAATGTCAGAGGGTTTTGACTTTGGCTTTTATAAGAAAGGCTTATATACTCCCATGTCTGTTCCATTTCCCTGAGAATTTGGGGTGTATGTTGTTGATTACCTCTTTTAGATGGTGACCAAAGGAGTCAAAGAACTGAGGGAACATCCAAGAGGAACCTTGTGGGTGGATGTTATCCACAGTGACTGACTGAGAAAATTGCCTGGCTCTGGGATCAATGAAGGACATAAAGTGGATGGAGGGAAAGATTTTAACCACAGATGGCCCAAGAGGCAGTTGAGATATTGTGTACTAAAAGCTAATTCTTGAGAAATTATTTTCATTTCAAATGAGAATATCAATGTTCAGGAAAAGATGTCACATTCTGCTGATTACTTTCTCTAAAATTGTCAGTGTAACCTGGACTTCCATTTCCTAAAAATGTAAAAAGAATAAACCTTATCCAACTAATTTACCTCCACCCATTCTCAATGCAAAAAAAACCCCCCTATAGCTTAAGGAACCATTTTGTGCTATTGAAAAACTTCCATTTCAGAGGTCTATGCAGTTTAAATGCAAATAACAGCTCAACGTATCTGAGTGAAAGAGAAGCATGAATGTAAAATAACTTTATACAGAAATCCCCCATGTCAAGGCAACCTTATTGATGTGGCCTAAATATTTATTTCAGCCTCAGTGGCCCCACTAAATCTAATGCCGGGAGACATCAGGAATTCAGTTTACAAGATCCATTCCTCCCCTGTAGAACACAGATACACATACAGAGTTTTTCTTCTTTTTCATTTGGTTTCTGCTATGAATCACTCTAGTTAAGTTTTTACTTAACAGAGAAAAATAACCAGACTGCTAGCTATCATTTCTCTATCATTCACCTCTGAAGGTCACTTTTTGAAGTATGTTTTATAAGAGAATGACCAGAACTTCTGCCAACTTTGATAGAGTAGCTTGTTACCTATCAACCTGTCAAACTACCCTACCAGCTGTGTCATCAAGAACAACCATAAATGTTACATAAAATATAAGTTAAGAAAACTTCACAGTTGTCTGAAGGCATTTGTGTCAACCAAGAAAGTCAGACCTTTTGGGACTAAGTCAGAGAAGTGCATTGAGAAGATACTTTGCTTCACTTTTCCTTTTGAGAAAATTACTGACTCCTAAGCAGCATGTATTGTCAATCCTAAAGGAAATCAGCCCTGAATATTCATTGGGAGGACTGATGCTGAAGCTGAAGCTCCAATACTTTGGCCACCAGATGTGAAGAACCAGCTCACTGGAAAAGACCCTGAGACTGGGAAAGGCATGCATGTTCAGTCGTGTCTGATTCTTTGTGACCTCATTGACTGTAGCCCACCAGGCTCCTCTGTCCATGGGATTTTCTCAGCAAGAATACTGGAATGGATTGCTGTTTCTTCTCCAGGGGAATCTTCCCAACCCAAGGACTTAAATCACATCTCCTATGTCTCCTGTACTACAGGCATATTCTTTACCACTGAGCCACCAGGGAAGCCAGTGATGCTGGGAAGACTGAAGGCAAAAGGAGAAGAGGGTGGCAGAGGATAAGGTTGTTAGATTGTATCATCAACTCAATGGACATGAATTTGAGCAAACTCTGGGAGACAGTGGAGGACAGAGGAGCCTGACAGGCTACAGTCCATGGGGTCACCAAGGGTCGGACATGACTTTGCAACTGAAGAGTAACAGCAACATGATTATATATATGAAAATACATTGAAAATTTACACATAACAATAGACTTAATCAGCAAATTTAGCAAGAAGTATAAGGTGAATACACACAAATCAACAGTATTTATTTTTTTTAATTAATTTATTTTAATTGGAGGCGATTGCTTTACAATATTGTGGTGGTTTTTGCCATACATTGATATGAATCAGCCATGGGTGTACATGTGCCCCTAATCCCAAAACCCCTCCCACCTCTCTCCCCATCCCATTCCTCTGGATTGTCCCAGTGCACCAGCTTTGATTGCCCTGTTTCATGCATCAAACTTGGACTGGTCATCTATTTCACATATGGTAATGTACATGTTTCAATGCTATTCCCTCAAATCATCCCACCCTCACCTCCCTCAGAGTCCAAAAGCCTGTTTTTTTTATATCTGTGTCTCTTTTGCTGTCTCATGTATAGGGTCATCATCATCATCTTTCTAAATTGCATATATATGTGTTAATATACTGCATTGGTGTTTTTCTTTCTGACTTACTTCACTCTGTATAATAGGCTCCAGTTTCATACACCTCATTAGAACTGATTCAAATGAGTTATTTTTAATAGCTGAGTAATTTTTTTGGGCTCCAAAATCACTGCAGATGGTGATTGCAGCCATGAAATTAAAAGATGCTTACTCCTTGGAAGAAAAGTTATGACCAACCTAGATAGCATATTCAAAAGCAGAGACATTACTTTGCCAACAAAGGTCCGTGTAGTCAAGGCTATGGTTTTTCCAGTGGTCATGTATGAATGTGAGAATTGGACTGTGAAAAAAGCTGAGTGCCGAAGAATTGATGTTTTTGAACTGTGGTGTTGGAGAAGACTCTTGAGAGTCCCTTGGACTGCAAGGAGATCCAACCAGTCCATTCTGAAGGAGATCAGCCCTGGGATTTCTTTGGAAGGAATGATGCTAAAGCTGAAACTCCAGCACTTTGGCCACCTCATGCAGAGAGTTGACTCATTGGAAAAGACTCTGATGTTGGGAGGGATTGTGGGCAGGAGGAGAAGGGGACGACAGAGGATGAGATGGCTGAATGGCATCATGGACTCTGGATGTGAGTTTGAGTGAACTCCAGGAGTTGGTGATGGACAGGGAGGCCTGGCGTGCTGCAATTCATGGGGTCACAAAGCGTTGGACATGACTGAGCGACTGAACTGAACTGAATATTCCATTGTGTATATGTACAACAGCTTTCTTATCCATTCATCTGTTGATGGGCATCTAGGTTGCTTCCATGTCCTAGCTATTGTAAACAGTGCTGCGATGAACATTGGGGTACATGTGTCTCTTTCAGTTCTGGTTTCCTCAGTGTGTATGCCCAGTAATGGGATTGCTGGGTTGTATGGCAGTTCTATTTCCAGTGTTTCAAGGAATCTCCACAGTGTTCTCCATAGTGGTTGTACTAGTTTGCATTCGCACCAACAGTGTAAGGGTTTTCTTTTCTCCACACCCTCTCCAGCGTTTATTGTTTGTAGACTTTTTGATAGCAGCCATTCTGACTGGTATGAGATGGTACCTCATTGTGGTTTTGATTTGCATTTCTCTGATAATGAGTGATGTTGAGCATCTTTTCATGTGTTTGTTAGCCATCTGTATGTCTTCTTTGGAGAAATGTCAGTTTACTTCTTTGGCCCATTTTTTGATTGGGTCATTTATTTTTCTGGTATTGAGCTGCATGAGCTGTTTGTATATATTTGAGATTAACTCTTTGTCAGTTTCTTCATTTGCTATTATTTTCTCCCATTCTGAAGGCTGTCTTTTCACCTTGCTTATACTTTCCTTCTTTGTGCAAAAGCTTTTAAGTTTAATTAGGTCCCATTTGTTTATTTTTGCTTTTATTTCCATTACTCTGGGAGGTGGGTCATAGAGGATCTTGCTGTGATTTATGTCAGAGAGTGTTTTCCTCTAGGAGTTTTATAGTTTCTGATCTTACATTTAGCTCTTTAATCCATTTGGACTTTATTTTTGTGTATGGTTTTAGAAAGTGTTCTAGTTTCATTCTTTTACAGGTGGCTGATCAGTTTTCCTAGCACCACTTGTTAAAGAGATTGTCTTTTCTCCATTGTATATTTTTGTCTCTTTTGTCAAAGTAATGAATCCATAGGTGTGGATTTATCTCTGGGCTTTCTATTTTGTTCCATTGATCTATATTTCTGTCTTTATGCCAGGACCATATTGTCTTGATGACTGCAGCCTTATAGCATAGTCTGAAGTCAGGCAGGTTGATTCCTCCAGTTTCATTCTTCTTCCTCAAGATAGCTTTGGCTATTCAAGGTTTTTTTGTATTTCCATACAAATTGTGAAATTATTTGTTCTAGTTCTGTGAAAAATGCCATTGGTAGCTTGATAGGGATTGCATTGAATCTATAGACTGCTTTGGGCAGTATACTCATTTTCACTATATTGATTCTTCTGATCCATGAACATGGTATATTTATTCATCTATTTGTGTCATCTTTGATTTCTTTCATCAGAGTTTTATAGTTTTCTATTATATACAGGTCTTTTGTTTCTTTAGGTAGGTTTATTCCTAATATTTTATTCTTTTTGTCACAATGGTGAATGGGATTGCTTCCTTAATTTCTCTTTCTGTTTTCTCATTGTTAGTGTATAGGAATGAAAGGGATTTCTGTGTGTTAATTTTATATCCTGCCACTTCACTATATTCATCAGGTAGCTCTAGTAATTTTCTGGTGGAGTCTTTAGGGTTTTCTGTGTAGAGGATCATGTCACCTGCAAACAGTGAGTTTTACTTCTTTTCCAGTTTGGATTCTTTTTATTTATTTTTCTTCTCTGATTGCTGTGGCTAAAACTTCTAAAACTATGTTCAATAGTAGTGGTGAGAGTGGGCATCCTTGTTCCTGACTTTAGGGGAAATGCTTTCAATTTTTTTGCCATTGAGGATAATGTTTGCTGTGGGTTTATTATATATGGCTTTTATTATATTGAGGTATATTCTTTCTATGCCTGTTTTCTGGAGAGTTTTTGTCATAAGTGGGTGTTGAATTTTGTCAAAGGCTTTCTCTGCATCTATTGAGATAATCACATGGTTTTTATCTTTCAATTTGTTAATATGGTGTGACACATTGACTGATTTGCAAATACTGAAGAATCCTTGCATCCCTGGGATAAAGCCCACTTGTTCCTGATGTATGATCTTTTAAATATGTTGTTGGATTCTGTTTGCTACAATTTTGTTGAGGACTTTTGCATCTATGTTCATCAGTGATATTGTCCTGTAGTTTTCTTCTTTTGTGGCATCTTTGTCTGGTTTTGGTATTAGGGTGATGGTGGCCTCATAGAATGAGTTTGGCAGTTTACCTTCCTCTGCAATTTTCTGGAAGAGTTTGAGTAGGTTAGGTGTTAGTGCTTCTCTAAATTTCTGGAAGAATTCATCTGTGAAGCCATCTGGTCCTGGGCTTTTGTTTGTTGGACGATTTTTGACATTTTGGACTACGGTTTCAATTTCTGTGCTTGTGATGGGTATGTTAAAATTTTCTATTTCTTCCCGGTTCAGTTTTGGTAGGTTATAGTTTCCTAAGAATTCATCCATTTCTTCCACGTTGTCCATTTCATTGGGGTATAGTTGCTGATAGTAGTCTCTTATGACCATTTGTATTTCTGTGTTGCCTGTTGTGATTTCTCCATTTTCATTTCTGATTTTGTTGATTTGATTCTTCTCCCTTTTTTTCTTGATGAGTCTGGCTAATGGTTTTTTTTTTATCTTATTTATCTTCTCAAAGAGCTAGCTTTTAGTTTTGTTGATTTTTGCTTTAGTCTTCTTCATTTCTTTTTCATTTATTTCTGCAGTAATTTTTATTATTTCTTTCCTACTACTAACCCTGGGGTTCTTAATTTCTTCTTTTTCTAGTTGCTTTAGAAGTAAAGTTAGGTTATTTATTAGATTTTTCTCTTGTTTCTTGAGGTAAGCTTGTATTGCTATGACCCTTCCTCTTAGCACTGCTTTTACTGAATCCCATAGGTTTTGGGTTGTTGTGTTTTCACTTTCATTTGATTCTATGCATATTTTGATTTCCTTTTTGATTTCTTCCATGGTTTGTTGGTTATTCAGAAGTGTGTTGTTTAGCCTCCATATGTTTGAATTTTTAAGTTTTTTTCCCCTGTGATTGACATCTAATCTTACCACACTGTGATCAGAAAAGACGCTTGAAATGATTTTTATTTTTTTGAATTTTCCAAGGCAAGATGGCCCAGAATGTGATCTATGCTGGAGGATGTTCTGTGTGCACTTGAGAAAAAGGTGAAATTTATTGTTTTGGGGTGAAATGTGCTATAGATATTAATTAGGTCTAACTGGTTGATTGTATCAGTTAAAGTTTCCTTGCTAACTTTGTGTTTGGTTGATCTATCCATAGATGTGAGTGGATATTAAAGTCTCCCACTATTATTGTGTTACTGTTAATTTCCTCTTTCACACTTGTTAGCATTTCCCTTACATATTGAGGTGCTCCTATGTTGGGTACATATGTTTTTATAATTGTTATATCTTCTTCTATATACTAGCAACACATAAAATAAAATCTTATTGATGTATACCATTTATAAAAATATCCAAATAAAAATAATTGAAATAGATCTGTTGAGACTAAATTGGTTTGGGCACTCTGAATTAGTTTGGTGCTGCCTGCTAGTTCACAAAACATCCAAGTATTTAAACCTGGAATTCTCAGTTCAGTTCAGTTCAGTCGCTCAGTCGTGTCCAACTCTTTGCAACCCCATGAATCGCAGCACTCCAGGCCTCCCTGTACATCACCAACTCCCGGAGTTCACTCAGACTCACATCCATCAAGTCAGTGATGCCATCCAGCCATCTCATCCTCTGTCGTCCCCTTCTCCTCTTGCCCCCAATCCCTCCCAGCATCAGAGTCTTTTCCAATGAGTCAGCTCTTCACATGAGGTGGCCAAAGTACTGGAGTTTCAGCTTTAGCATCATTCCTTCCAAAGAAATCCCAGGGCTGATCTCCTTCAGAATGGACTGGCTGGACCTCCTTGCAGTCCAAGGGACTCTCAAGAGTCTTCTCCAACACCAAAGTTCAAAAGCATCAATTATTCAGCGCTCAGCCTTCTTCACAGTCCAACTCTCACATCCATACATGACCACAGGAAAAACCATAGCCTTCACTACACGAACCTTTGTTGGCAAAGTAATGTCTCTGCTTTTGAATATGCTATCTAGGTTGGTCATAACTTTCCTTCCAAGGAGTAAGCGTCTTTTAATTTCATGGCTGCAGTCACCATCTGCAGTGATTTTGGAGCCCAAAAAATAAAGTCTGCCACTGTTTCCACTGTTTCCCCATCTATTTCCCATGAAGTGGTGGGACCAGATGCCATGATCTTCGTTTTCTGAATGTTGAGCTTTAAGCCAACTTTTTCACTCTCCACTTTCACTTTCATCTAGTGGCTTTTTAGATCCTCTTCAATTTCTGCCATAAGGGTGGTGTCATCTGCATATCTGAGGTTATTGATATTTCTCTCAGCAATCTTGATTCCAGTTTGTTTTCTTCCAGTCCAGCATTTCTCATGATGTACTCTGCTTATAAGTTAAATAAACAGGGTGACAATATACAGCCTTGACATACTCCTTTTCCTATTTGGAACAAGTCTGTTGTTCCATGTCCAGTTCTAACTGTTGCTTCCTGACCTGCATACAGATTTCTCAAGAGGCAGATCAGGTGGTCTGGTATTCCCATCTCCTTCAGAATTTTCCACAGTTTATTGTGATCCACACAGTCAAAGGCTTTGGCATAATCAGTAAAGCAGAAATAGATGTTTTTCTTGTTTTTTCCATGATCCAGCGGATGTTGGCAATTTGATTTCTGGTTCCTCTGCCTTTTCTAAAACCAGCTTGAACATCAGGAAGTTCATGGTTCACATATTGCTGAAGCCTGACTTGGAGAATTTTGAGCATTGCTTTACTAGCGTGTGAGATGAGTGCAATTGTGTGATAGTTTGAGCATTCTTTGGCTTTGCCTTTCTTTGGGATTGGAATGAAAACTGACCTTTTCCAGTCCTGTGGCCACTGCTGAGTTTTCCATATTTGCTGGCATATTGAGTGCATCACTTGCACAGCATCATCTTTCAGGATTTGAAAGAGCTCAACAGTTCACAAAACATCCGAGTATTTAAACCTGGAATTCTACTCTTATGCAAATACCCCATTAAAATGTACAAAAGAACATGCTTAGCATTACTGTTTACAATAGACTTGCAACTTCCAAAAGAAGTGTTCCCCCCCCCCCTTGGTTATACCAGGGTCCACTGGAAAAAGGAATGGCAAACCACTTCAGTATTCTTGCCTTGAGTACCTCATGAACAATATGAAAAGGCAAAAAGATATGACATTTAAAGATGAACTCTCCAGGTCGGTAGGGGCCCAATATGCTACTGGAGAAGAGTGGAGAAATAACTCCAGAAAGAATGAAGAGACGGAGCCAAAGAAAAAAATAACACCTAGTTGTGGATGTGACTGGTGATGGAGGTAAAATCTGATGCTGTAAAGAACAGTAGTGCATAGAAACCTGGAATGTTATGTGTTTGAATCAAGGTAAATTAGAAGCGGTCAAACAGGAGAAGGCAAGAGTGAACACTGACATTTTAGAAATCAGTGAACTAAAATGGACTGAAATGGGTGAGTTTAACTCAGATGACCATTATATTTACTACTGTGGGTAAGAATCCTTTAGAAGAAATAGGGTAGCCATCATAGTCAAAAAAAGAGATCAAAATGCAGTACTTGGGTGCAATCTCAAAAATGACAGAATGATCTCTGTTGATTTCCAAGGCAAGCCATTTAATATCATAGTAATCCAAGTCTGTGCCCCAATCAGCAATGCTGAAGAAGCTAAAGTTGAATGGTTCTATGAAGATCTACAAGACCTTCTAGAACTAACACCCCCAAAAGATGTCCTTTTCATCATAGGGGACTGGAATGCAAATTAGGAAGTCAAGAGATACCTGGAGTAATAGGCAAATTTGGCCTTGGAGTACAGAATGAAGCAGGGCAAAGGCTAATAGAGTTTTGCCAAGAGAATGCACTGGTCATAGCAAACACCCTCTTCCAACAACACAAGAGAAGACTCTAAACATGGACACTGCCAGATGGTCAATACTGAAATCAGGTTGATTATATTCTTTGCAGCCAAAGATGGAGTCTATACAATCAGCAAAAACAAGACTGAGAACTGACTGTTGCTCAAATCATGAATTCCTTATTGCCAAATTCAGACTTAAATTGAAGAAAGTAGGGAAAACCACTAGACCATTCAGGTATGATCTAAATCAAATCCCTTACAATTATACAGTGGAAGTGACAAATAGATTCAAGGGATTAGATCTGATAGACAGAGTGCCTGAAGAACTACGGATAGAGATTTGTGACATTGTACAGGAGGCAGGGATCAAGACCATCCCCAAGAACAAGAAATGGAAAATGGCAAAATGGTTGTCTGAGGAGGGCTTACAAATAGCTGTGAAAAGTAGAAAAGTGAAAAGCAAAGGAGAAAAGGAAAGATACACCCATTGGAATGCAGAGTTCCAAAGAGTAGCAAGGAGACATAAGAAAATCTTCCTCAGTGGTCAATGCAAAGAAATAGAGGAAAACTATAGAATGGGAAAGACTAGAGATCTCGTCAAGAAAATTAGAGATACCAAGGGAATATTTCATGCAAAGATGGACACAATAAAGGAGAGAAATGGTATGGACCTAACAGAAGCAGAAGATATTAAGAAGAGGTGGCAAGAATACAGAGAAGAACTATACAAAAAAGATCTTCATGACCCAGATAATGATGACGATGTGATCACTCACCTGGAGTCAGACATCCTAGAATGAGAAGTCAAGTGGACCTTAGGAAGCATCACTACGAACAAAGCTAGTGAAGGTGATGGAATTCCAGTGGAGCTATTTCAAATCCTGAAAGATGATGCTGTGAAAGTGCTGCACTCAATATGCCAGCAAGTTTGGAAAACTCAGCAGTGGCCACAGGACTGGAAAAGGTCAGTTTTCATTCCAATACCAAAGAAAGGCAATGCCAAAGAATGTTCAAACTACCACACAATTGCACTCATCTCACACCCTAGCCAAGTAATGCTCAAAATTCTCCAAGCCAGGCATCAACCATGAACTTCCAGATGTTCAAGGTGGATTTAGAAAAGGCAGAGGAACCAGAGATCAAATTGTCAACATCATAGAAAAATCAAGAGATTCCAGAAAAACATCTACTTTTGCTTTATTGACTATGCCAAAGTCTTTGACTTTGTGGTTCACAACAAACTGTGAAAAATTCTTAAAGAGATGGGAATACCAGACCACCGGACCTGCCTCCTGAGAAACCTGTATGCAGGTCAAGAAGCAACAGTTAGAACCAGACATGGAACAACAGAATGTTTCCAAATTGGGAAAGGAGTACATCAAGGCTGTATATTGTCACCCTGCTTATTTAACTTATATGCAGAGTACGTCATACAAAATGCCAGGCTGGATGAAGAACAAACTGGAATGAAGACTGCCAGAGAAATATCAATAACCTCAGATATGCAGATGACACCACCCTTATGGCAGAAAGTGAAGAAGAACTAAAGAGCTTCTTGATGAAAGTGAAACTGGAGAGTGAAAAAGTTGGCTTAAAACTCAACATTCAGGAAACTAAGATCATGGTATCTGGTCCCATCAGTTTATGGCAAATAGATGGGGAACAATGGAAACAGGGAGAGACTTTATTTTGGGGGGCTCTAAAATCACTGCAGATCATTATTGAGGCCATGAAATTAAAAGATTCTTGCTCCTTGGAAGAAAAGTTCTGACCAAACTAGACAGCATGTTAAAAAGCAGAGATATTACTTTGCCAACAAAGGTCCATCTGGTCAAAGCTATGGTTTTTCCAGTAGTCATGTATGGATGTGAGAGTTGGACTACAAAAAAGGCTGAGGACCAAAGAACTGATGCTTTTGAACTGTGGTGTTGGAGAAGACTCTTGAGAGTCCCTTAGACTGCAAGGAGATCCAACCAGTCCATCCTAAAGGAAATCAGTCCTGAATATTCATTGAAAGGACTGATGTTGAAGCTGAAACTAATACTTTGGCCACCTGATGCAAAGAAGTGTTTCATTGGAAAAGACCCTGATGCTAGGAAAGATTGAAGGCAGGAGGAGAAGGGGACGACAGAGGATGTGATGGTTGGATGGTATCACTGACTTGATGGACATGAGTTTGAGCAATCTCCAGGAGTTGATGATGAACAGGCAAGCCTGGCATGCTGCAGTCCATGGTGTGGCAAAGAGTCAGACATGACTGAGCAACTGAACTGAACTGATGAATCCTTAGGTCTTTGCAATGACGAAGAAAATGAAATCATGAAAAGAACATTTAAACAAAAGAGTTGGAAGTTCAAGTGCTTGAAGATTAAAAAGAATATGAAGTACACAAATAAACTTACTTACGAAACAGAAAGGAACTTGCAGACTTAGAACAAGCTTATGGTTGCCAAGGTGTAGGATATGGGGAAGGGATAGTTTGGAAGTTTGGAATGCGCATGTGCACACAGCTGTGTTTAAAATGGAAAACCAATGAAGACCTACTGTACCACACAGGGAACTCTGCTCAACATTATGTGACAGCTTGGATGAGAGGAGAGTTTGGGGAAGAACTGATACCTGTATATGTATGACTAAGTCCCTTCACTGTTCACCTGAAGGTATCACAGCACTGTTGATCAGCTAGTTGATTTTTTTTAAAGAGTATGAAATACAGAAGATACCAAACAACTGAAAACTAAATGGATTTCTTCCTTGATGTTGATTACTCTGTATTCCAGACTAATTGATTCCCCTTTTTGTTTCTAGGCAAACAACATTTATCTTTAAGAACAGAGAAACATGAAACAGTATTTTTTCACCCATCTTCACTCCCTGAGCCCAGTTACCCAATTTAGTAAAATTTTAGGTCAACTATATGTGAAAGAGAATACATTCTTTTCTGATCCTGGTATCAGTTCAGTCACTCAGTCGTGTCCGACTCTGCGATCCCACGGGGTGCAGCATGCCAGGTTTCCCTGTTCATCACCAACTCCTGGAGCTTGCTCAGACTCATGTCCATTGAGTCAGTGGTGGCATCCAACCATCTCATCCTCTGTCATCCCCTTCTCCTTCTGGTCCTGGAATAAATGTAGCAGAAATAATCAGACAGCACACTCTTAAAAACAAAGAGATGTAGTGATGTATATTTAAAAAATCAGATAACTTTAAAGATTAAAACAAAGTAAAATCGTGTTGCATTTATGAGTAATTTATCACTTTTGTGCTACAAATGGAGTATTTGCTAAAGCTGCAATTTTCAAATTTCTAATTTTGCTTTTCTCACTTGTGGTAGGTAAGCATAATTTCTTATTAGTGGCAGTATAATTTTGTATGAATATTTATTTTACTAATGGGACATGAGCTGGCAAGCTTGTTGTTAAGGGCATTATTATTGTTGAAGCTCTTGCTGCTGCAGTTTTTATTATTATTATTATTATTATTATTATTTTTAAGAGAAATCATGAGTTTTCCTGGGAGAAAACCAAGGAGAAAATGATGGCTGAATTCTACTTGAATTCTTTCCCAAAGAGCATGAACAATGATTAACTTAGCACATCTAGGGTACATCATCTGAGTGACTGTATAATCCTCGCCTGCTGATGGGAGCCTTGTTTAGGCAGCATTCATATGGGCTGAGGAGATATGAGATGCAATAAAGATTCGTTTCATTTCACCTGCCAAAGATTCTGCATAGAAACACAGCCCTTATCCTGCTTAGTGAGTTTCAGCTAATGAGATGTTATTTGTCAACTGATTGATAAAACATCAGGAAAAAAAGTACTTTAGATATTAGCTTATTTATCTGTAGTTATGTAAGTATCAGTTTATCCAGATATTGCTATTCTAAATAATAACATTATAATGGTTTATGTTTTTGGCTCATAATGCTTTTTTACCTACATGATCTCGTTAGATTGTGAGATTCTTGAGAAAGAGATCAGATCTTGTACATCGTTGGTTCCCCAATACCTAATACAGTTTATTTTCTTCAAAAAAAAGAAAAGAAAAGAAAGAAAGAAAACACTATCTTGGATTGAAAAGCAGAAGGAGAAGGGGACGACAGAGGATGAGACGGTTGGATGGCATCACCAGCTCAATAGATATGAATTTGAGCCAGTTCTGGGAGACACTGAGGGACAGGCAAACCTGGTGTGCTGCAGTCCATTGCGTTGCAAAGAGTCAAACACAAGCTGCAAATGACAGCAGTTTTGCCTGTTTTGAACTGTAAATAGCTGAAATTATATTATATGCAGTCATTTGTGTCTAGTTTTTGTCACTCAGTGTTACATTTATAAGATTCATCCATTTCATACAAACATTTTGTCACTGTTGCTCCGTTGCCAAGTTGTGTCCAAGTCTTTGGGATCCCATGGACCTGCAGCATGCCAGGCTTCCCTGTCCTTCACTGTCTCCTGGAGTTTGCTCAAAATTCATGTTCGTTGAGTCAATGATGCCATCCAACCACCTCATCTTCTGTCATTCCCTTCTCCTCCTGCCTTCAACCCTTCCCAGCATCACGGTCTTTTTCAAACATTTACATATACATCATGCTGCTGATAGGCATTTTGGTTGTTAGCTGTTATGAATTACAATGCCATGAACTTTTATATATAGGTGTCTTGGTGTACACATGAGGAAATTTTTGTTGGGTGCATAAGCAGGTGGCCAGAATTGCTGGACTGTAGGTTATGTTTGTGTTCAAATTTTGAAAATGGTACCAAGCATTTCCAAAGGTAGTGTACCAACTTATAATTCCACGAGCTGAGAATGAGAGCATGTACCATATTTCTCCTAGCTAACCCTTGGAATTGTCAGACTTTTAATCTAAAGTTTTCTGATGAGTATGTAGAAGTGTCTCACTGCGGTTTTCATGGGAATTTCCACAATGACTAACGAGGTTGAGTATCTTTTCATATGTTTATTGGCATTTGAATATCCGTTTTTATAAAGTGCCTGTTCAAGTGTCTAGCTCACTTTGTTTACTAGGTTTCTGGTCTTTTTCTAATTAATTTGTCATTTCTGATAGTTATATTTTGGATATTAGCCTTGCTAATTATATAAATTGCAAATGACTTCCCCATGCACCCATTCTGTACCCTTATTTTCACTCTCAGAAAGGTAAAGGCTGTGTGTGTGCATGAGTGCTCAGTCACTCAGTCGTGTCCAACTCTTTGTGACCCCATGGACTGTAGCCCACCAGCCTCCTCTGTCCGTGGGATTTTCCAGGCAGGAATACTGGAGTGGGTTGCCATTTCCTTTTTGTTTAATATTTAAATAGCTACATAATCTTTCTTTTGGCTAGTGTTTTCCTCTGCATATATTTTTCATCTTTAAAATTTTTACCTGATCTGTAAACTTCATTTTAAATGTGTTTCCTGAAAGCAAAATACTTATGCTTTAAAAATATTCATCCAAAGATCTCTGTCTTTTATTTGGATTACTGAAGCCATTTTGCATAAACATTAACAGGTCTGCAATTCATCATCTACAATTTATCAACAAATGAAAAATTTTAAATATGATAGCAAAAGCTGAGTAAGCCAATACATTAGAAAAGTTTCTCTTGAAAAAGAGAAACCTTGGAGGAAATGTTGATTATGATTGAATGAAGGGACAAAACAGCATTAAAAAAAGGGAAAAAGGCAAAACAAGAAAAAAGTGATAGGAGGAGGTAACTTTCTACCAAACTTGATGGAATAAGGACTCTGCCTCGTGGATATGTAGAGAAAAACAGATCAGGTAGGAGATGTGGGAATACATGACGGAGAAAGATAACTCTTAGACTAAGAATTCATATCTATTTAAAAGACAACATAGAAACACTGAAAATACTTGCCATGCTTGCTTGTAACTATCTTTTAAAGAGATCAAAGTTCTAGCAACTCATCCAGCCTCAACTTTTTTTTTTTAATTAAACTTTTCAGTGTAACATATAAGTAGAATGGGTTTCCCAGGTGATGCTACTGGTAAAGAACCCACCTGCCAATGCAGGAGACGAAAAAGACATAGGGTTCAATCCCTGGGTCAGGAAGAGCCCCTAGAGTAGGAAATAGCAACTCACTCCAGTATTCTTGCTTGGAGAATCCCATGCACAGAGGAGCCGCCTGGTGGGCTATAGTTCATGTTGTCACAGCCAGACACGACTGAGCACGCACACAATCACAGGAGACGCCAGGGAGGCATTCATGGTCATACGATCAGTACAGTCATTGAGGACCACATGCTTTGAACGGAGCCTGTGTTTGAGATTTATGGCTCAACAATCTCTATCTCAGAATTCTTAATCATTTTATCTTTGGATTTGTGTTTTGTAAGTGCAAAATGATGGATAACAGAGCGTTCTCTGGGGACTTGGAACCTCTTTGCCTCCTTGGGATGGGTACTCACTGTCACTGCCTACTGAACACTGTTGCTCTTCCCACCAGACTGGGGACTGGACACTCAGAGGACAGAGTCGTACCCTCTGTTCCACACACCTGTGAGCACCTCCTGCCCAATCAGCGCGACTTTAAACAGCAAACAGAAAACGTCATGACAAGTGAAGACATCTCACCCTAGAAGCCTCTTTTCCCTTCTTTCCTGCTTTTAGAATAAGGGGCCTCACATTTTCATTTTGCTCCAGGCTTATAAATTGTGTAGTCAGACACAGGTTGTTTTCATGTGTTGTTTGTTGAGCTCACGCTGTCATTTTCTTTATCATCTGTATCTGAAGCATCATTCAAATACATTCTTCTGTTTTGTATTAAAAACATACAATGCTTTCATAGCTCTTACATTCAATTTATATGATACTGTGGGTGTTGACAGTTTAGTGAGCATTGCTGTATGTATCGATTCATTTCTGCCTCCCGAGTCAGAGCTTAAGTGCTTTGGGGGAAATATCATCATTCCTTCTCTGCAGAGAAATCTGTGGGTGACTCAGGGTTTCTCATGAATAAGTGGCTGAACTGGGGCTTGAATAGCTGTTCTAATTACAAGAACAGTCGTCTTCCTATTAAATTGCATCTCACTTTTAAAAGAAAAAGATCTTTTTAAAAAAATATATTATTTTGGCTGCATTGGGTCTTAATTGTGGCATGTGGGACCTTCAGTCTTCTCCTTTGCAGCATGAAGAATCTTTGGTAGAGGCATATGAGCTCTTAGTTGAGGCATGTGAGATGTAGTTTCCTGACCAGGGATCATACCTGGGGCCCTGCATTGGGAATGTGGAGTCTTTAGCCACTGGATCACCAGGGAAGTCCCTAGAATACATCTTTTCCTATAAACAAAAAAAAAAGCTTTTTGTTTTGTAATGGGGTAGAACCGATTAACAATGTTGTGATAGTTTCAGTTGAACAGCAAACAGACTCAGCCATACATATACATGTATCCATTCTTCCCCAAACTTCCCTCCCATCCAGGCTGCCACATAACATTAGGCAGAGTTCCATGTGTTATTCCGTGTGCTATACAGTAGGTCATTGTTGGTTATCCATTTTAAGTATAGCCGTGTGAACATGACCATCCAAATTCCCTAACTATCTCGTTCCCCCCAGGAACCATAAGTTCATTCCCTAAGATTGGGAGTCTCTTTCTGTTTTGTAAACGAGTTTGTTTGTATCATTTCTTTTTAGATTGTATATAAGGGATGTCATATAATTCTCCTTCTCTGACTTCCTTCATTCAGTATGATAAGATCCACCTGTGAACCTCATTTTTAAGAAGGCATCTTTTTGGATATCATAGAGGAAGTTTTTGTGTCCAGTATGGGCTGCAGAATTTCCACGTTGCTTCTTCAGGAGAGCTACTGATTATGTGCAAGACTTGCTAACATGCTTTATTCACATAGCACTTTGGTGCCAGTTTTACAATGTTTTCAGCCACAAGGAAAGAAACAAGTAGCTGTAAGTGGGTAATTAGAACTGTACTGGGAGTTTTAGAAGTGGGTGGAATGTCCTTAAGATCTGAACATCTGGTTGTTCCACTTAGTGAGCAATAAGCGATTAAGGCATTGCTGACACCCGTTAGCAAAATATGTTCCACAGCTCCGGTTTATGCGATTTTTGTTTTTAAGAGGACCAATAGCAAAAACATAAAAATAATCTAAAATGTGACTAATTCACATAATTTTGCTTCCCCTTGTCAATCCATTCTTTTTAAGATTTGCTTTTATTTATTTGTTGATTAATTTTAATATTTATTTATTTGGCTGCCCTGGGTCTCAGTTGTGGCATGTGAGATCTAGTTCCCTGGGCCTCCTACATTGGGAGCACAGAGTCTTAGCCACTGGACAACTAGGTGAGTCCCCATCCATCCTTTTTAATATTCATGCAGTCTACTGACACGTCTGCTTAGTAATAGTGTTCGTGATCATGGCTAGATCTGCAGTCTCCTCTAGGGACATCCCAAGATTCTTCCTCATACCTTGCTTTTCTTTCCATGGCACTTTGTCTTTAGTAGTTAGACATAATTAGGAACTCAATTCACTTATTACCTGTTGGCACCATTAACATGACAAAAAGGCAAATTATAACAAAATAATTATGTCATAGTAATAGCAGTGCTGAAGGCAAATAAGAGGGTAGCTTCATTTCAAAATTATTCCTTTCCCAAATTTGCTGTTTATTTTGGAGCACATATAAAAGCTATTGGGTGCTTTCTATGTTTTTCTTTCCAGAAGGCAGTAATATGGAATAATTGCATAAAAGGGAAGGGTAGGGCTGTCAACCAGGTGCTTGCATGTTACCTTCCTGTTCGGTAGAAACTGGGCCACTGGTTTACAGAATAAGAAAGTTAGATTTTTTCAAAAAGGAGTGTGGAAAACAGAAAGAAAGAAAATTCTTGACACCTTGCTGCACACCTGTGCCCCCTGAGGCTCCCTGAAGCTTCAAGGCTGGTTCTAGCCTGTTGACCACTTTCCATGTCAAGCCGGGAGGGTGTTTTCTTAGAACACAGCCTCACTCCAGCACCATCTCAAACAACCAACCTGAATGGTAGTGATAATGATCAAGGGAGGGAGTAACACCCACTGGGAGACCCCTTCCATCCTTAAGGGGCTGAATCTGAGGGATTTTCCATAAGGTCTCTGGATGGTCCCCAGTAGATAGAACACGAGTTGTCCACAGTGGTAACCAGCTTGTGCACACACACTTCATTGAAATTTCTCTTTCATGCCTTCTCTATTTCCTTCCTTGTGCTCCCTAGGGTCACCTCCTAATTACCTGTCTCCAAGTCCTTTGATGAGGGTGTGATCTTTGGGGAACCCAAGTTGAGGAGGTCACTGTACCAATGATCAGTGTAGATAAAGTCCTTGAAAACATTTCATTACAGACAAGATCCACATTGCACTGATTCATATATTTTAATGAGATTTCCTAACACTTTGTCATGTTTAGATGGTGCTTGCAGTTACCTACATGCCTTCAGACTTATTATTTAATTTGATTCTTAGAGGTTATTGGTACATGCAATGATTATTTACTTTATATCAAAAGCAAACAGAAAAGACAAATAACTTGCCTAAAGTCACAGAGATCCAAAGAAATTTTTTTTTTTGGTGAGTGACCTTATGTGTGAAACATTATTCTACAGTGAAGCCATTTGATTTTTATTGTCAAGTTTATGGAAAAAGAATTTTACTAATTTTAATTTAATTGTCCCTGTTCTCATTATCTGGAGAAGGAAATGACCTCCAAAACAGTAGTATATTTCTTTCCTGCTCTTCCCAGTGGGAAATATAAATGTGCCATTCATCTTTGGAAACTACAGCTCTGGTCCATGGACATCAGTCGAGTGATGTAACCCAAAGGTGACTGACGTGATCCCTGGAAATAGCTCAATAATTGGGAGACTCCGTTAGATGGTTGTGTGATGACTTTTCTCTCTTGTTCCCAAAGCAGCCCTCAGCGGGGGGTGGGGATGGAGGTGGATAGGTGGGAGTTGGAGAGGAAAGATGAATTATGGTTAGCAAAAAAAGCAAATCTTGGGTGATTCATTTCAGATTGCCTGTGAAGACTGTCATCTCACAAGAAAGCATATTCTCATAAGACTTCCTGACCCACTCTGCAGGATATTAAAGGAAAAATTCCTCCAAGATAAACTCTTCATCTCTGAATAAAGCACAGCCGTTATCTCACTGAAAAGACTAATTCATCAGGTCTGCAATTCCTAATGCTAAAGCCTTTAGTTAAAACTACAATAACACTCTCAATACTTTCCTAAACAGTTAGGAGGTAAAATTCAGTGCACAGCTAGGCTAGAAGTGCATATTGCTTGCTTTCTATATATGTTAGTACATAGATGATGCTGGGACTTATCCCTACATTTACGTGAGTGTAAAGCTCAACTGAGTACTTTGAGTTTTGATAAAATACTCTGAATAGCTTTAGAAACCGCTGAAAATAAATGAAAAGAGTGTTGACAACACTTCCAAGATGGACACAAATTTTATTCCTACACCTCCAGCATATTTAAATTCCTGGTTTGATCTAAGTTGTCCTTCAGGTTTCGTAATGAAGAGTCATACTATAAACTGTAAGCAACATGAAAGTAAATATAAAATCTGCTTCAAAAAAGAGCAAAGCTTAAATATCAATCTCTTTATTAAGCAGAGCTTGTCTTATACTTGGAGTCTTGTAATTGTCTGCTGAAATCTGTCTAGGATTAATTTGTCTTTATCTTCCATAGATCTTGGGGACTATCTGTATTTTTTTAATCTAAAAATATTTATGTATTTATAATTTCTATTTTTTTTTTCTTCCCACCCTCTCCCTCTCCCACAGAGTCCATAAGCCTGTTCTATACATCAGTGTCTCTTTTGCTGTCTCGTATACAGGGTTATCGTTACCATCTTTCTAAATTCCATATATATGCGTTAGTATACTGTATTGGTGTTTTTCCTTCTGGCTTACTTCACTCTGTATAATAGGCTCCAGTTTCATCCACCTCATTAGAACTGATTCAAATGTATTCTTTTTAATGGCTGAGTAATACTCCGTTGTGTATATGTACCACAGCTTTCTTATCCATTCATCTGCTGATGGACATCTAGGTTGCTTCCATGTCCTGGCTATTATAAACAGTGCTGCGATGAACATTGGGGTACACATGTCTCTTTCCCTTCTGGTTTCCTCAGTGTGTATGCCCAGCAGTGGGATTGCTGGATCATAAGGCAGTTCTATTTCCAGTTTTTTAAGGAATCTCCACACTGTTCTCCATAGTGGCTGTACTAGTTTGCATTCCCACCAACAGTGTAAGAGGGTTCCCTTTTCTCCACACCCTCTCCAGCATTTATTATTTGTAGACTTTTGGATCGCAGCCATTCTGACTGGTGTGAAATGGTATCTCATAGTGGTTTTGATTTGCATTTCTCTGATAATGAGTGATGTTGAGCATCTTTTCATGTGTTTGTTAGCCATCTGTATGTCTTCTTTGGAGAAACGTCTATTCAGTTCTTTGGCCCATTTTTTGATTGGGTCATTTATTTTTCTGGAGTTGAGCTGTAGGAGTTGCTTATATATTTTTGAGATTAGTTGTTTGTCGGTTGCTTCATTTGCTATTATTTTCTCCCATTCTGAAGGCTGTCTTTTCACCTTGCTAATAGTTTCCTTTGATGTGCAGAAGCTTTTAAGTTTAATTAGGTCCCATTTGTTTATTTTTGCTTTTATTTCCAATATTCTGGGAGGTGGGTCATAGAGGATCCTGCTGTGATGTATGTCAGAGAGTGTTTTGCCTATGTTCTCCTCTAGGAGTTTTATAGTTTCTGGTCTTACGTTGAGATCTTTAATCCATTTTGATTTTATTTTTGTATATGGTGTTAGAAAGTGTTCTAGTTTCATTCTTTTACAAGTGGTTGACCAGATTTCCCAGCACCACTTGTTAAAGAGATTATCTTTAATCCATTGTATATTCTTGCCTCCTTTGTCAAAGATAAGGTGTCCATATGTGCGTGGATTTATCTCTGGGCTTTCTATTTTGTTCCATTGATCTATATTTCTGTCTTTGTGCCAGTACCATACTGTCTTGATAACTGTGGCTTTGTAGTAGAGCCTGAAGTCAGGTAATTTCTAAAAAGATTTTTTAAATGTGGGTATAACTGACATATAACAGTATATTAATTTCATGTATACAACTTAATGCTTCAGTGTGTGTATATTTTTACTACTAAATGATCACCACAATAAGACTAGGCACTTGTCACCATACAGGCATAGTTAAAATCTTTTTTTTGAGTTAAGAGCTTTTAAGGTCTCCTCCCTTAGCAACTTTCAAATACGCGATACAGTCTTATTAACTACAGTCACCATGATATATATTATATTCCCAGGACTTAATTATTTTGTAACCTAAATGCCTGTACTTTTTGCCTCTTACTTTGTATCTATAATAATAATCAAATGAGGAGTAGTTCCACTTTGTATTTCTCAGCATTTGATTCCTACAGGGTCTCTCACTTTATTTTCAAATGACTGTGTTTGTGGAAATGAATGAAAAAACACAATTGTCACTTTTTAGCTCTGGCTGGTTTTTCATATCAACCTATCCTGACAACATTGCAAGTTGGCACAAGCATACGCGTGATTCAAATATTTCCACTGACAGACACTGGTAAATGGGTCAAACACTTACTTTTAGTTTTACTAACCCAGATGATTACTTTCTGGATTCAGGTAATTAATTTCTTTAAAGATTTTTTTTACCGTAGACCATTTTTTTTCTTAAGTATTTATTGAATTTGTCACAATATTGCTTCTCTTTTGTTTGTTTGTTTTTTGGCCACAAGGCATGTGGGATCTTAGCTCCCCTGCTGCTGCTGCTGCTGCTAAGTCGCTTCAGTCGTGTCCGACTCTGTGCGACCCCATAGATGGCAGCCCACCAGGCTCCCCCGTCCCTGGGATTCTCCAGCAAGAACACTGGAGTGGGTTGCCATTTAGCTCCCCTCAGATCAGATGAGATCAGTTGCTCAGTCGTGTCCGACTCTTTGCGACCCCATGAATCGCAGCACGCCAGGCCTCCCTGTCCATCACCAACTCCCAGAGTTCACCCAGACTCACGTCCATACCAGAGATCAAACCCTCACCCCCTGCATTGGAAGGTGAAGTCTTAACTATTGGGCTGCCAGGGAAGTCTCCAGATAATTAATTTCTAAAATTAATTTTGTGTGTCTAGAAGTAACCTTGAGGAAAATGCAGACATTCTCTTTCAACTCTTATATATACTTTGGTTAAATGATATAATTTCTTCATGATCCAAGCATAGATTGGGTAAATTCCCTTTCAAAGCAGGAAGATTCTAATATCTGAGCTGCTGGGTTGATTTCATTTTTATATATTTAGCATTTCAATCTGAACTTAAAGTGTGATCATTGTAAGCCAGAATTGACATAAATTTAATCGTTTAACAGAGGGGAAAATACTTGGCTATTTTTTTTAAGTTATTTAAAAAAGTTATTTAAAGTTATTTTAAAAAATTGTTTCTTGTTTGTTTGTTTTGGGTTAGGAATTTGGAGAAGGTAATTAATATATTGGGGGTTTGATTTCCTTCATTTAGAAAAAAAAAAACTAGTTTGAAAAAGGCTCTTATTTTATTTCTGGGAAACATAAAGGAGAAAGGAGTGTTTTAATGGAAAAATTCCAACCTCCATCTTCTTTTAATATAGAGTCAGGCAATATGTCTAAAAATAAGAGCAGATTTGACTTGTATCGTTGTGCAGGAGAAAGAAACCTGAACCAACCTTGGGCTTGAGTCTTAATGAAAGATACTCGTTACTCTTAATACTTTTTACTAGCTAGGAGGCTTTGGCTTAGCAATGCTTTGATTCACTTGCAATATTTTCACAGGATCCAATTTTTATTTCTAGCATTACCTATTTGACTTAAGCTTTGGGAAAATCCCACTTTTATATGTGTAACAGATTGTTCTTATTAAAAAGGGAAATTTAAAATTGCATCTTCTGACAGGTAGAAAGTCTTGGAACAAAAGAATTAACATTGAATTGCCAGCATGAATGCTGAAGCTGAGGACATCTTCTTTTGAGAAAGTAAATTTCAATCTGACTGACTGTACTGCTAAATAAGGAGTCAGTCCTTTTATCTTGTATTATATTCTGAGTTCAATTCTTAGAGGAATCACTGGGGACAAGAAGGCCATCATTTTTTGTGATCTAGTATTTGCATAATGATGCAACAGCCTTCTTAATATTTAAGGACAGGCTTATACCTTTTAGCTAAATTTTAGGAGAGAGCGAAATACTGCATTGCCTGTATTTCTAAAGTCTAAAGCAACTTTGGACTGGGAACATTGATTTGAATTTTGTGACAACTTTGGCACTGACTAGCCACATGATGCCGAGCAATAATTTAACTGTCTTGAATCTCCGTGTCTTCATCAGTTATGGGATTAGGGCTGAGTTCTAATCTTCGTGGTGCATCTGATCTGCAGTATCTTCACCTTCACAAGGAGTTTTTCAAACGTAAGAAAGCCGATACTTACACAATCCATGGGCATCATTGTTGAATACTTTAGCCTTTTTCAAGTGAAGACTTTGAATTCTATATTTGAATCAGATGTGAGAAATATTAGCCATGACTTATCAGACAGTGTAATTTTTTCCTCTTAATGACTAATCCCTCAAGAAATGAAATTAACCTTATAGGATCCAAGTCATCCTTAACCTCGAGTCCAACAATAGCGTCAGTAAAAATCTGTAGCAGGGTTCTGTTTGGAGGCGGCAACTGAGATCATGGAAACGATAAAGGCAAAGTCAAAAATAGAGAACATTTCTTAAACAGGATACAGTAACAGGGGAAAGACTAATAATTACTCCTACGTTAAAAACTACCGTATGACAGAAGACATCAGAACAAACTTAAAAGACAAAAAACAAGCTGGAAGAGTTTTGCAATGAACATGAACCCTATGAATTAATAGTATATGTGTGTGTATGTCTGTATTTGTAGTTTATATAAATCCCTAGAGAAAATGAGTAAAATATATTTGTAAAGTGATTTGAAAATTTAAGATGTGAAAATGGTCATGGAATATATAAAATGTTCAACTTTTGCTAACCAAATAATTGCAAATTCATCTTTCAGAAAAAATATCTTTCACCTCTTAGATTGAGAGAATTTTAGAAAGAATGGTAATACTGAGAGTTCCTGTTAATGTGGAAAAACAGACTCTTGGTGGGACTTGGGATTGCTACAATATTTCTTGAGGCCACTTAGAGAAATTTGTTCTATTTAATATGATAAATCATTATGTACATTATCAAGTTTTAAAAAGTTATATGTCATAATATAGGGTATGACAGGATATTTGAAAAATAGAAAGGAACAATAAACTCATATTTATCTGCTATAGTTGAAAAGAAAAAAAAAAGACTGAAGGCCTGTAAATTAAAGTGATGTGACCAGTTATCACTGGGTTTGCTTTTTTAAAACTTTTTTGGGTGTATTTTCTAACTTTTCTATAACAAATGTGCATTCTTTGTGAAACAGAGAAAATGAAATAAATATAACAAATTACCATTAAAAATGAGGTTGGTGTTTATACCATTTATACAAAAAGCATTTACAGATACAAAAGGGGGAAGGAATGAATGGATAAGCACACGCACAGTTTGCGCGTGTACACACACACACACACACACACACACAATCTCCCTGCTTTACTCTAAATACACACCTATTCAGACAGACCCAAATGTTCATAGTTTTACGTCTGCTCAGTGGGTATTATGAATGGTTTTAATTTTCTTTTTTATACGTTTGTATTTTCTAAATTCTCTGCATTGAATATTTATCACTGTTTTAAACACCCCAGGCCACTTTTATAAATGCCCTGAATTTGTGATGTAGGCTCAACAGTGTTAAGCAAAAAAAAGAGAAGTATACCATACATAAATTCATTGGTGTTAAATTACTATTATTTTCTATCCTTCCAAAGTCCACAGCAGAAACAGGCCCACGCTGCTCTGGCTGCTTTACTTTTACTTTTCTCTCTCTCTCTCTCTTTCTCCTTTATCCACTTAATTTTAGCACAGGTTGTTGGTGTTATTTAGTTGCTAAGTCATGTCCGATTCTTTTTTTGACCCCATGGACGGTAGCCCACCAGGTTCCTCTGTCCATGGGATTTCCCAGGCACGAATACTGGAGTGGCTTGCCATTTTCTTCTCCCAAGATCTTCTTGACCCAGAGATCAAACCTGCATCTTGTGCATTGGCAGGTAGGTTCTTTACTCGTGAGTCACCAGGGAACTACGTTTTTTAAAAAATTAGGTGTTAGATCCATTTTCATTGAGGGTTAAGCAAATATTCTCCATGATTATCACCCACAGAGGTATTCTTACTGAAGTACCTGGTGAACGAGAGAAGATGAAAGGGATGCTAGGAGGGCATCTTTCAGAGGTCACAGGGTGGACACATTTACAGTGGGGAGATTGAGTTAAAGCCTTTACTTCTTTGTTCATATTCTTTTTTAGTTTTATTTATTTTTTCAATTTTATTTACTTTTTTACTTTACAATATTGTATTGGTTTTGACATACATTGACAGAATCCACCATGGGTGTACATGTGTTCTCCATCCTGAACCCCTCTCCCACCTCCCTCCCCATCCCATCCCTCTGGGTCATCTCAGTGCACTAGCCCCGAGCACCCTGTATCATGCATCAAACCTGGACTGGCGATTCGTTTCACATATGATAATTTACATGTTTCAATGCCATTCTCCCATATCATCCCACCCTCGCCCTCTCCCACAGAGTCCAAAAGACTGTTCTATACATCTGTGTCTCTTTTGCTATCTCACATACAGGGTTATCATTACCATCTTTCTAAATCCCATATATATGCTTTAGTATACTGTATTGGTGTTTTTCTTTCTGGCTTATGGCACTTTGTATAATAGGCTCCAGTTTCATCCACCTCATTAGAACTGATTCCTTTAATATTCCATTGTGTATATGTACACAATGGAATATTAAATATTCTTTTCCATTCGTCTGCTGTTGGACATCTAGGTTGCTTCCATGTCCTGGCTATTATAAACAATGCTGCGATGAACATTCGGGTACACATGTCTCTTTCAATTCCGGTTTCCTCAAATGGAATCATTTCTCACATATGTGGTACAAAATTTTCATGAGTGATGATTTTTTTATAATCTCTCTTTTGTCTTAGTACTACCTCTGGGTCACCTCTCTTTGTCCTTAGGTTTGGAATAATGACAATATATTTCCAGGCCACCTGACGCGAAGCACTGATTCATTGGAAAAGACCGTGAAAATGGGAAAGGTTGAAGGTGGGAAGAGAAGGGGATGACAGGGGATGAGATGGTTGGATGGCATCACCGACTCAATGGACATGAGTTTGAGCAAGCTCCAGGAGTTGGTGATGAACAGGGAAGCCTGGTGTGCTGTAGCCCATGGGGTTGCAAAGAGCTGGACACGACTGAGCGACTGAACTGAACTGAACTGAACTGAACTTCCAGGCCCAGTGCCCAGGCAAGAACTCAATGAAACTTTCATTTTAGTGCCACCTAACTAGGCACTGCTAGATTTTTTTCAACATGTTCTTGGAACACAGATTATTTCACATAAATCAAAACCTCATATTTTTGAGAAAAGGTCTCATTTTCCAATATAACGTTTTATTAGGGTATACTTTTATTACACTGGAACCAAAAGGTCATCATTTCTGGATTGTAATGAATGAAAGATTTTCTGCCATTGCTATCTCTAAAGCAAACAGCTACTATAAAAGCCTTTTTATTAGATAAATCATGCACAAAATTAAAAAATAAGAAAGGAAAAGGAATTACTCAAAGTTCCACTATCCCTCATTTCTGAACAAATGAACATTTATTCACTTCTTTATTTTCCAAACAGAATTTCTTTCTTCATTGGGATTTTTTAAAATCAGAGGTTGGTGGTTTAGTCAGTAAGTTGTGTCCAACCCTTATGATCCCATGGACTGTAACCCACCAGGCTTCTATGTCTATGGGATTTTCCAGGCAAGAACACTGGAGTGGGTTGGCATTTCTTTCTCCAGGGATCTTCACAACTCAGGGATCAAACCTAGGTTTCCTGCACTGCCATTCTTTACCCACTGAGCCACCAGGGAAGCCATGGAGGCTCAGTTGGTATTGGTGATTTTTAACAAAATTGTTTCAGAAATTCAAAACATCTGTCTGATTTGTTGCATTTTATGTAAAAACACGAATTTAGTACATGACATAGGAAACTAAGCTCATAATTTCTTAAAATGTACAGCTCAATTTAAACAAGTGAGCTCTTTTCTAAATAGGCTAAAAGGAGGAAGGTTTTATAGGTTCCCATTTAATCACGTCTAAGCTTGTGATCCAAAATCACTGCAGATGGTGATTGCAGCCATGAAATTAAAAGACACTTACTCCTTGGAAGGAAAGTTATGACCAACCTAGAGAGCATATTCAAAAGCAGAGACATTACTTTGCCAACAAAGGTCTGTGTAGTTAGATCAGATCAGATCAGATCAGTCGCTCAGTCCTGTCCGACTCTTTGCGACCCCATGAATCGCAGCATGCCAGGCCACCCTGTCCATCACCAACTCCCAGAGTTCACTCAGACTCACGTCCATCCAGTCAGTGATGCCATCCAGCCATCTCATCCTCTGTTTTCCCCTTCTCCTCCTGCCCCCAATCCCTCCCAGCATCAGTGTCTTTTCCAATGAGTCAACTCTTCACATGAGGTGGCCAAAGTACTGGAGTTTCAGCTTTAGCATCATTCCTTCCAAAGAAATCCCAGGGCTAATCTCCTTCAGAATGGACTGGTTGGATCTCCTTGCAGTTCAAGGGACTCTCAAGAGTCTTCTCCAACACCACAGTTCAAAAGCATCAATTCTTCGGCATTCAGCTTTCCTCACAGTCCAACTCTCACATCCATACATGACCACAGGAAAAACCATAGCCTTGACTAGACAGACCTTTGTTGGCAAAGTAATGTCTCTGCTTTTGAATATGCTATCTAGGTTGGTCATAACTTTCCTTCCAAGGAGTAAGCGTCTTTTAATTTCATGGCTGCAGTCACCATCTGCAGTGATTTTGGAGCCCAGAAAAATAAAGTCTGTCACTGTTTCCACTGTTTCCCCATCTATTTCCCATGAAGTGGTGGGACCGGATGCCATGATCTTCGTTTTCTGAATGTTGAGCTTTAAGCCAACATTTTCACTCTCCTCTTTCACTTTCATCAAGAGGCTTTTTAGTTCCTCTTCACTTTCTGCCATAAGGGTGGTGTCATCTGCATATCTGAGGTTATTGATATTTCTCCCGGCAATCTTGATTCCGGCTTGTGTTTCTTCCAGTCCAGCATTTCTCATGATGTACTCTGCTTATAAGTTAAATAAACAGGGTGACAATATACAGCCTTGACGAACTCCTTTTCCTATTTGGAACCAGTCTGTTGTTCCATGTCCAGTTCTAACTGTTGCTTCTTGACCTGCATACACATTTCTCAAGAGGCAGATTAGGTGGTGTGGTATTCCCATCTCTTTCAGAATTTTCCACAGTTTATTGTGATCCACACAGTCAAAGGCTTTGGCATAGTCAATAAAGCAGAAATAGATGTTTTTCTGGAACTCTCTTGCTTTTTCCATGATCCAGCGGATGTTGGCAATTTGATTTCTGGTTCCTCTGCCTTTTCTAAAACCAGCTTGAATATCAGGAAGTTCATGGTTCACATACTGCTGAAGCCTGGCTTGGAGAATTTTGAGCATTATTTTACTACCGTGTGAGATGAGTGCAATTGTGCGGCAGTTTGAGCATTCTTTGGCATTGCCTTTCTTTGGGATTGGAATAAAAACTGACATTTTCCAGTCCTGTGGCCACTGCTGAGTTTTCCAAATTTGCTGGCATATTGAGTGCAGCACTTTCACAGCATCATCTTTCAAGATTGGGAATAGCTCAATTGGAATTCCATCACCTCCACTAGCTTTGTTCATAGTGATGCTTTCTAAGGCCCACTTGACTTCACAAGGCTATGATTTTTCCAGTGGTCATGTATGGATGTGAGAGTTGGACTGTGAAGAAGGCTGAGCGCCAAAGAATTGATGCTTTTGAACTGTGGTGTTGGAGAAGACTCTTGAGAGTCCTATGGACTACAAGGAGATTCAACCAGTCCATTCTAAAGGAGATTGGTCCTGGGTGTTCTTTGGAAGGAATGATGCTAAAGCAGTACTTTGGCCACCTCATGGGAAGAGTTGACACACTGGAAAAGACTCTGATGCTGGGAGGGATTGAGGGCAGGAGGAGAAGGGGACGACAGAGGATGAGATGGCTGGATGGCATCACTGACTCGATGGACCTGAGTTTGAGTGAACTCCAGGAGTTGATGATGGACAGGGAGGCCTGGTGTGCTGGGATTCATGGGGTTGCAAAGAGTCGGACATGACTGAGCGACTGAACTGAACTGAACTGAAGCTTGTGATGTCATCTACATATCTGAGGTTATTGATATTTCTCTCGGCAATCTTGATTCCGGCTTGTGCTTCTTCCAGTCCAGCGTTTCTCATGATGTACTCTGCATATAAGTTAAATAAGCAGGGTGACAGTATATAGTCTTGACGTACTCCTTTTCCTATTTGGAACCAGTCTGTTGTTCCATGTCCAGTTCTAACTGTTGCTCCCTGACCTGCATATAGGTTTCTCAAGAGGCAGGTCAGGTGGTCTGGTATTCCCATTTCTTTTTTTTTTTTTTATTTTATTTTTAAACTTTAAATAATTGTATTAGTTTTGCCAAATATCAAAATGAATCCCATTTCTTTTAGAATTTTCCACAGTTTATTGTGATCCACACAGTCAAAGGCTTTGGCATAGTCAATAAAGCAGAAATAAATGTTTTTCTGGAACTCTCTTTCTTTTTCCATGATCCAGAGGATGTTGGAAATTTGATCTCTGGTTCCTCTGCCTTTTCTAAAACCAGCTTGAAAATCTGAAAGTTCACGGTTCACATATTGTTGAAGCCTGGCTTGGAGAATTTTGAGCGTTACTTTACTAGCGTGTGAGATGAGTGCAATTGTGCAGTAGTTTGAGCATTCTTTGGCTTTGACTTTCTTTGGGACTGGAATGAAAACTGACCTTTTCCAGTCCTGTGACCACTGCTGAATTTTCCAAATTTGCTGGTATACTGAGTACAGCACTTTCACAGTTCATCTTTCAGGATTTGAAATAGCTCAACTGGAATTCCATAATCTCCACTAGCTTTGTTTGTAGTGATGCTTTTTAAGGCCCACTTGACTTGACGTTCCAGGATGTCTGGGTCTAGGTGAGCGATCACACCATCGTAATTATCTAGGTTGTGAAGATCTTTTTTGTACAGTTCTTCTATGTATTCCTGCCACCTCTTCTTAATATCTTCTGCTTCTGTTCAGTTCAGTTCAGTTGCTCAGTCGTGTCCGACTCTTTGCGACCCCATGAATCGCAGCATGCCAGGCCTCCCTGTCCATCACCAACTCCCGGAGTTCACTCAGACTCATGTCCATCGAGTCAGTGATCCCATCCAGCCATCTCATCCTCTGTTGTCCCCTTCTCCTCCTGTCCCCAATCCCTCCCAGCATCAGAGTCTTTTCCAATGAGTCAACTCTTCACATGAGGTGGCCAAAGTACTGGAGTTTCAGCTTTAGCATCATTCCTTCCAAAGAAATCCCAGGGCTAATCTCCTTAAGAATGGACAGGTTGGATCTCCTTGCAGTCCATGGGACTCTCAAGAGTCTTCTCCAACACCACAGTTCAAAAGCATCAATTCTTTGGCATTCAGCTTTCTTCACAGTCCAACTCTCACATCCATACATGACCACTGGAGGTCCATAACATCTCTGTCCTTTATCAAGCCCATCTTTGCATGAAATGTTCCCTTGGTATCTCTGATTTTCTTGAAGAGATCCCTAGTCTTTCCCATTCTGTTGTTTTCCTCTATTTCTTTGGATTGATCGCTGAAGAAGGCTTTCTTATCTCTCCTTGCTATTCTTTGGAACTCTGCATTCAGATGTTTATATCTTTCCTTTTCTCCTTTACTTTTCGCTTCTCTTCTTTTCACAGCTATTTGTAAGGCCTCCCCAGACAGCCATTTTGCTTTTTTGCATTTCTTTTCCATGGGGATGGTCTTGATCCCTGTCTCCTGTCCAATGTCACTAACCTCCGTCCATAATTCACCAGGCACTCTATCAGATCTAGTCTCTTAAATCTATTTCTCACTTCCACTGTATAATCATAGGGATTTGATTTACGTCCTACCTGAATGGTCTAGTGGTTTTCCCTACTTTCTTCAATTTAAGTCTGAATTTGGCAATAAGGAGTTCACGATCTGAGCCACAGTCAGCTCCTGGTCTTGTTTTTGCTGACTGTATAGAGCTTCTCTATCTTTGGCTGCAAAGAATATAATCAATCAATAACCTCAAATAGGCAGATGACACCACCCTTATGGCAGAAAGTGAAGAGGAACTAAAAAGCCTCTTGATGAAAGTGAAAGAGGAGAGTGAAAAAGTTGGCTTAAAGCTCAACGTTCAGAAAACGATGATCATGGTATCTGGTCCCATCACTTCATGGGAAATAGATGGGGAAACAGTGGAAACAGTGACAGACTTTATTTTTCTGGGCTCCAAAATCACTGCAGATGGTGACTGCAGCCGTGAAATTAAAAGACGCTTACTCCTTGGAAGGAAAGTTATGACCAACCTAGATAGCATATTCAAAAGCAGAGACATTACTTTGCCAACAAAGGTCCATCTAGTCAAGGCTATGGTTTTTCCTGTGGTCATGTATGGATGCGAGAGTTGGACTGTGAAGAAGGTTGAGCACTGAAGAACTGATGCTTTTGAATTGTGGTGTTGGAGAAGACTCTTGAGAGTCCCTTGAACTGCAAGGAGATCCAACCAGTCCATTTTTAAGGAGATTAGCCCTGGGATTTCTTTGGAAGGAATGATGCTAAAGCTGAAATTCCAGTACTTTGGCCACCTCATGCGAAGAGTTGACTCATTGGAAAAGACTCTGATGCTGGGAGGGATTGGGGGCAGGAGGAGAAGCGGATGACAGAGGATGAGATGGCTGGATGGCATCACTGACTCAATGGCCATGAGTTTGAGTGAAGTCCAGGAGTTGGTGATGGACAGGGAGGCCTGGCGTGCTGCGATTCATGGGGTCGCAAGGAGTCGGACACGACTGAGCGACTGAACTGAACTGAACTGAAGCTTGTGATGAGACCCGGTTTTGATATCTGGATCAAAAAGATCCCCTGGAAAAGGGAACAGTTACCCACTCCAGTATTCTTGCCTGGAGAATTCCATGGACAGAGGAGCCTGGCATGCTGTTGTCCAATGGGTCGCAAGGAGTTGAACACATCTAGTGACTGTCACTTTCACTTCAAGCTTGTGATGGTTGATTAAGAATAAACTCAGAAGCACACACTTAAACTTGACAGCACCACTGTACGTCATTTGCTGATGTGATGTGGACTCCATGCTGAAGGAAGGGACTTGTAAGAACCCAGATAACAGCCTTATGTAGAGGAAAAGCAACTTTTCTTTTCAATGGCTCTAACAGTCACTCCTATGGACTCAGCTGTCTTTCAGTATGTGGTGATTAATACTCCAGGTGCATGTTTTACTAAAATCTGTTGATAAGCACAGATTCTTTGATGTCAATATAGGTCTATAGGAGCCAAAGTGAAGTAAAGATTTGGTGGCTGAGGGGTAGAAAAATCTAGCTATGTATGCACCCTTAACCACTCACCTACCCACTCTTTAAAATAGAGCAATGATTAAACAAACAAACAAACAAACAAAAACAGTGTGTGGAATCTGGACTGACTACTTATCTAGCTTACATTTACCTTACCCTTGCCAATTTCTCTTTATCCTTTAAAAAGTCATGAGCAAATATATATGACTAAGAAACACAATGTTGCTCTTTAAGACTACAGAAATTCAACAACCAAAAAAAGCTTTCTCTCTTAATATTTGACTCAGAAGGACAGATGACTAATGTACTTGGAATCAGTAAATGGGAAATCATTTTTCAAGTTGAAGTAAGTCACCCTGGTAGAGTATTTGAATTGAACAGATCTCGTTATCAGCATAATTCACTCGAAGCTCCTTTGGGCTAAGCCGTGCTCAGCGGTACACTGAGAATCGATGGAGCTATCACAGCCCAAGAAACAGGTGGTACGTATCTGGAGACACTGACAAACTCTTCTTGAAAAAGCCCTAAACTATCCTATAATTGCCTGTTGTGCTCAAGCCAAAAGCATTGACAAAAAATATGAGAAAAATAAAGCAATAAATGCTGTAAGAAAAATGAATGGATTGGGGACATTTTTCTCTATTTCAGAGCCAACTGCTGTTATAAATTATGAAAGTTCTTGTTCCTGAAATGAAGGGGTGAGCGCTTCATGGAGCTCCCTCCTCCTTTAACTTTTTCCCACTGGTGCTCTTAGTTCCTTTTATCCTTCTAACAAATGCTAAAAGTAAAATATCTTTTGTGACTTTAATAATGTATTTTCAAGAAACTCAAAAAACCCATTTCTCTTAGAAGTGAGGGGAAGTGATGGCGCAGTCTTTTCATGTTTTTGTGGTTCTGAGCAATAATTTACTACATATACAATTTTCTTCCATTTTTATTGCCATATAGTTAGTTCACAATGTGGTGTTAGTTTCCGTTGTACAGCAAAGTGAACCAGTTATACATATACATATATCCCCTCTTTCTTTTCCCATATAGGTCATTACAGAGTATTGAGTAGAGTTCCCTGTGCTGTACAGTAGGTTCTTATTGTCTATTTTTCAAAAAGAATGAAATAATGTCATTTGCAGCAACACATATGGACCTAGAGATTGTCATACTGAGTGAAATAAATCAGATAGAGAAAGACAAATATCATATGATATCACTCTTATGTGAAATCTAAAAGACGGTAACAATGCTTTGCTTTTTTCTCCTTCATTAGGAAGAAGCTCTATAGAGCAATAGCGATAAAATTATCTTTAACAGAAATACTTCTGCTATTATTTCTGGTTTAGTAGACATAAATTTATAATGAAGTTTGGGCAATGTAACTTTTAAAAAGGTGTTGATCATTAACGGTTAATGTCAGAGAGAAACTGGTTAGATTCTGGATATATCCTAGTGGAAGACACTACCTCCTGTCTCCACAAATGTCTTTTAAAAATAGCATTATTTATCTAGGAAAACACATGATATGCTGTGCTCAGTCGTGTCTCTGTGACCCCATGGACTTTAGCCCACCAGGCTCCTCTGTCCATGTAGAATCTCCAGGCAAGAAAACTGGAGTGGGTTGCCATGCCCACCTCCAGGGGATCTTCCCAACCCGGGGATCAAACCCAGGTCTCCTCCATTGTAGGCAGATTCTTTACCATCTGAGCCACCAGGGAAGGCCCACATGATATGCTATTCCAGCCTAAATCTTTTCTTCCCTGGAGTACTTGGGTCCTTTGTAAAATATGATGTGAAAGATGTTGCCTCCTCTGTAAACAGCTCTTCATCCCTTGATTTTTTTCTCACCCTCTAAGTTTTTATTTCATTTGTGCTCTAAGGAAATGGAACATAGGCCACCCAACTTGAATATTAAATCTGCAAGCATATTTTTCTTTCAGTTTTCTTGATAGATCCTCAGCACTTTCAGTCCTCAGCACCTACTCTCAATGTCACCACTATCTGCCTTAATCCTTCTTAATTGCTCATTTTCATTTTTTCTCTCTGTTTTTTTAAAATGGCATTTCCCTAATCATTAGTTCTCAATTTACTCTAGTATGACAGCTTTAATTTTCACCCATCTAATTGAAACCACCTTTATTAAAAGTCTGATTTTTAAGCAAGCAATTTTGAATGTTCTTGATGATTCTTCTCCATGTATTTTGGTCAGTAGACTCACCAGACTTAAAGTTCACACAGGAAATGCAATTTTATGAACAACAAGCCATGCAGTAAATTTTCATGGTGATATTAATGGTACTGTGTTCTTTTGGGAATTTCATCACATTGTTTCTTTATTACTATCTTTATCTTCATAAGAAAAAGATATACAGTGTTTGTGACAATATAGCATGTTGTGACTTTTTAATAATTTATGGTAAACAAAAAGATTTTCAAAGCAATTTGGATTTCTGACTTGAAAATTATGTTTCTTATGAAAAGTATAACAGAAATTTTGCTTTGATCCAACACTGGCGATTTCCATCTCCTCATTAGTGGTCTATTTCCAAGTCGTCCTTATAGTAGAGTGAACTTAGTTCTGGCCACTACCAATCATTTCCAAAAAGGAACTGAATGCCCGAAGGCAACACTAATGTAACTGGTATTTTAGTCCAAATCCAGATAGGTTTAAAGATGCATCTGGGCATGTTTGTGTGGACCACTCAGATGTGTCTTTGCACATGAGACCGAAGAGCAGCCCGAGAGAGAACAGTGAAGGAAGGAGTCAGCCTCAGTAAGTCCAAGCCTACTAAAATGTTTTCAGCAATGGGAGGGGAGAGAGAACTTCTGAGTTTGTATGGTATCTGTCAACTGGATTTGTCTCCCAAATTCCAGAAAACTGGATTCTATGGGAAACAAGCAAGCACAAACGGAAGGTAGCAGTCTCAGTGAAAACTCTACAGTGGCACCTTCTCCATCAAAGTCACTGCTGTGAGAGAAGCCTAGCATCCTAGTTTGTGCATGTGGCAAGAGCTGGGACCCAACAGAACCCTGGGTCCTAAGGAGCAGCATCAGCACCAGTGGGAGCAAATATGCTGTAAACATACATGTGAACCCTCTGTGAATTTCAACAATCCCAAGGGGTCACTCTGCATCCATTTGAGATCACTTCAGCAGATAGGGTAAAATCAGTTACTTACTGCTTTTATGGGGCCCCACCTGGGCCCATTGGCTAGTGAAGCAAGGAGATACTTACATTCCACATCATCTAACCAATATACTAAAGCAATGAAAAAGAATAATATGCTTAGAAACACACATATGCGCGCACACACTCACTTCTGTCAGACCATGTATTACACTTTTGCAGTTTTTTCACCTCTAAAACTTTCCTTGATAATCATTTAATTCACTTAACTAAAAAAATTAAAGATTGGAAAATAGATCACATCTTCCAAGGAACCTCTGTGACTCAGATGGTAAAAAATCTGCCTGCAACATAGGCAGACCCGGGGTTTGATCCCTGGGTCAAGAAGATCCCCTGGAGAAGGGAATGGCTACTCACTCCAGTATCCTTGCCTAGAGAATGCCCTGGACAGAGGAACCTGGTGGGCTAGAGTCCACAGAGTTGCAAAGAGTTGGACGCGACTAACAATTCACTTTTTTCCCCTGGAGTCTATGGTCTTTCAGATATATATGCCCTTTACCACAGTGCTCCATTGTAAGTCAACTAGAAGAATGTCTTTCTTTTGCAAGTGCAACAGAGTATAAATAATTCAACAGCAGAGTCTAATGTAGTTATAACAGTGTTTTTATTCCATACTCAATATCATCACTACATTCAGCAGCAGGTGGTAGAATTTACAGCTGTACTTTCTTCTAAACACTGTCTTATGTAAAGGCAAAGATTTGCTGGCAGTTGGATGAAATCAATATTCAGTGAATGGCTATTTGGAGTAATAGAGGACCTGAGACACAGGTGTCCAAACTAGGGACTGGGGAATGGTACCTCTGGTTATTGCTGTTATTATTACTGAGCAAGAGCCGTGTTCTCATTCTGCCTTCCAACCGTGCTTCTCTCTGGGCCTTTCATAAACGGCCAGAGGGTGCTGATAATTTAGAAAAGGTACAAACATTTCTGAGAATTGCATTTTGTTCTGAAGTGTAATAGTCAAGATCCACCATCTTATCTGTCATCAGAGTCTGTGATCCAGATAGGATTGTGCCAACCAATTATAGGTAAAAGATCACCAGGGAGAAAGGAATGTGGTCAGTAGTTTAGAGTTCAGTTCAGTTCAGCTGCTCAGTCGTGTCCAACTCTTCACGACACCAGGGACCCCAGCACGCCAGGTTCACTTGTCTATCACCGACTCCCGAAATTTACTCAAACTCATCTCCATTGAGTCAGTGATGCCATCCAACCATCTCATCCTCTGCCATCCCCTTCTCCTCCTGCCTTCAATCTTTCCCAGCATCAAGGTCTTTTCCAATGAGTCAGCTCTTTGCATCAGGTGGCAAAAGTTTTGGAGTTTCAGCTTCAATATCAGTCCTTCCAATGAACACTCAGGACTCATCTCCTTTAGGATGGACTGGTTGGATCTCCTTGCAGTCCAAGGGACTCTCAACAATCTTCTCCAACACCACAGTTCAAAAGCATCAATTCTTTGGCACTCAGCTTTCTTTATAGTCCAACTCTCACATCCATACACGACTACTGGGAAAACCACAGCCTTGATGAAATGGACCTTTGTTGGCAAAGTGATGTCTCTGATTTTTAATATACTGTCTAGGTTGGTCATAATTTTCCTTCCAAGGAGTAAGTGTCTTTTAATTTCACCATCTGCAGGGATTTTGGAGCCCCCCAAAATAAAGTCAGCCACTGTTTCCCCAACTATTTGCCATGAAGTGATGGGACCAGATGTCATGATCTTCATTTTATAAATGCTGAGTTTTAAGTGAACTTTTTCACTTTCCTCTTTCACTTTCATCAAGAGGCTCTTTAGTTCTTCACTTTCTGCCATAAGGGTGGTATCATCTACATATCTGAAGTTATTGATATTTCTCCCAGCAATCTTGATTCCAGCTTGTGCTTCCTCCAGCCCAGCGTTTCTCATGATGTACTCTGCATCATGCAGATGTGCATTCAATGTGGGAGACCTGGGTTCAATCCCTGGGTTGGAAAGATCCACTGGAGAAGGGAAAGGCTAGCCACTCCAGTATTCTGGCCTGGAGAGTTCCATGGACTGTATAGTTCATGGGGTCACAAAGAGTCAGACACGACTGAGCGACTTTCACTCAC
This sequence comes from Bos grunniens, assembly GCF_055505025.1. Classification (NCBI taxonomy): domain Eukaryota; kingdom Metazoa; phylum Chordata; class Mammalia; order Artiodactyla; family Bovidae; genus Bos; species Bos grunniens. The sequence goes on along the minus strand of NC_141178.1, from coordinate 58,671,275 downwards.
TCACTCACTCTGCATATAAGTTAAATAACCAGGATGACAATATACAGCCTTGATGTACTCCTTTTCCTATTTGGAACCAGTCTGTTGTTCCATGTCCAGTTCTAACTGTTGCTTCTTGACCTGCATACAGGTTTCTCAAGAGGCATGTCAGTTGGTCTGGTATCCCCATCTCTTTCAGAATTTTCCACAGTTTATTGTGATCCAGTCAAAGGCTTTGGCATAGTCAATAAAGCAGAAATAGATGTTTTTCTGGAACTCTCTTGCTTTTTCAATGATCCAGCTGATGCTAGTAATTTGAGCTCTGGTTCCTCTACTTGTCAAACTGCCATGGGCACAGAAATTAACTGCAGGGATCTTGTTAAAATGTAAATTGTGACATACTAGGTTTGGAGCTAGGTTCAAGAATTTGCTTTTCTAGCAAGTTGATGCTGATGGTTGTTCAAGACAATTGTGTAAGACAATGTCTAGGGTCCAAGATAAAGTGATACTTGCAAGCGTCTGAAGGGACTTGTAAATTATTCTATAGCAAAAGAAAACTACAGGAAAGTTTACACTTCAAAAATACCATGGCCAGGACTTCCCTGGTGGTCCAGTGTTTAAGGCTTCAATGCTCCCAGTGCAGGGACATGGGTTCAATAGCTGGTTGGGGAACTCTAAAATATATTCTCTGTTCTAAAAAGAGATTGTCATCTTGTAAATAACAAAAGACATTGGGCATTCATATTTTATTGTAACTCAAATATACCACCAGTCAATGTTCTCAGATCACATCAGATAAAGTTAATGCTCAAATTTCCTTGGCTGTGGTTCTCACCTACATTTCTTGGGGATTGTGTGGCTTGCTTTTTACTCTTATTTCCAAGGGTCTCCCACATGTCACATGTGTTCAACAAATGTTCTTCTGTGTTTGGTTCTCGTCTCTTTATTGATTTGAGGCTGGTGCCTCATCCTACCAGATCCCTCTGTGGCTTCTGCCCTCTTCCTGGGGCTGGCTCCTAGTGGTCCCACGGCTGAAGGACAACGGGCAGAAAGCTTAGGAACAAGCTATTGAAGGGAACCCTTACTGCCCACTCCTGAGGTTTCCCTTCAGAGGAGAAAAATCCATCAGTGTAAAACTACTACTGTCCCCTCTCCCTCCCTTGCAGCTCGCTCCTCCACCGGGAAAGAGGTGTGAAAGGAAATAAAATTTAACTAAAAAATTAAATATTGAAAAATAAGATAGCATCTTCCCTGGAGCCTTTGTGGCTCAGATGGTAAAAAATCTGCCTGCAGTGCAGGAGACCGGGGTTTGATCCCTGGGTCAGGAAGATCCCCTGGAGAAGGGAATGGCTTCTTTCTTTTCCCTTTCTCTAGTACCATGAGTCTCAAAGTGTGAACTTTGAACCAGCACATCATTACAACCTGGAACTTGTTAGAAATGCAAATTATCGAGCTCACATCACAACTCCAGAATCAGAGACTTGGGGATGGGGACTGAGGTCCAGTGACCTGTGATGTAAACAACCCTCTGGATGGGTTTTAGCACAGCAACTCTAAAACATTGTGTGTGTATGTGTGTGTGTGTGTATGCTCAGTTGTTCCATTCCTGCAGCCATAATGACCGATCCTCTGCCTCCGCTTAATGGCTGTAATCACTGTGTGTTTTCTTTCAGGCAAGCTTAGCTCTGAGAAGCAATATGGAGTGATTTTTTGCCTAAATAACTCAAGCACAGTGTATTACACTATATGATGCCAAATTTTATCATCATAAGTGGATGCAGGTTGATATTTTAATTGCATTTTCATCCAGCCCACTTTGGAAGGATGCATTAGAGGCGAAACAGAGAAGCAAATTTACAACTCAGTGCAGTCCTAGTCTCGTGCTGCTCATACATGCAGTGACTGGATTTTGGGGGTCAATTTGCTGAGAAGGACACAAAAGGCTACAAAGATGGGGTGACCCTGGCTCTCAGAAACTGAGGAAAACTGTATGTAAATGATACAGAACAGGCCTTATTATTTTTATATTAAAAAGTTTTAAGAAATGAAGCAAAGAGGATAAATGGGCATAGTGTTCAGATATTTCTAAATAGAATGGCATTTGGTCTAATAGTCTGGGGGTGGAATTATGACCACTCATTTAGGTAAAGTTTTATTTGAACTAAAATTAAAAATAGGACTCTCCCTTCTTCCTTGACAAAGAGTCTGTGTAACTGGTGGAATCTCCTCAGGACTTTAGGTGAATGTTTGCATTTGAGGGGTTTCCAATGATCACCTCACCAAATTTTTTCTTGCACTTTTAGGAACTTCAGAAGTTCCTCGGGTCTGGTTAAAGCAAAAATGGGAAAGAAAAGTTTTGTCCTTTCATCTCTGCCTGAAACTTCTTAATCAGAGCCTCTTGGCTAGCCATAAATTCTGAGTATCTTCTCTCATCAAGATTGCCAAGATCGTCTTGTTACACCCAGATGAAAATAAATCATGATTTCTTTCCATCACCCAGAATGGATGAGAATTTTATTGGTCAGTTCTCTGTTGAAGTGCCCTTGATAAAACTGTTCAATACTGTACATTACAGAAGTTATTTCTGTGGACGAGGCAGAACCTCTTTGTGGGGAAAGAAACTAGACTGTAGGGAGCAGAGAGGTGGGCAAGATTAAACCCAACTGTACGACAAGGTTTGTGAAGGAGGTGATATGAGTTATAGCACAGAAGAGCGGCTAGGATTTTAGTAGGAAAAACTAAGGCACTCCAGAGTTCAAAGTTTATCACAAGCAGGCTGATAGATTACAATGAAACCAGAGAAAGAGGTAAGATTTCCTGAGGTGGAGAAACATTTGTATTCCTTTATAACTCATGGGAGCAAACTGGGTCCACAGCCCAGCCCTGAGGCCCCAGGAACACCCAAGTTCTGTTCTCAGGTTCCCACAATCCACAGAGCTGGGCAAATCTGTTTCGTGAGCTATGTCTCTGACCAAACGATTCTGTTGGTTCTTTCCTTTTTAGACTATTGCAATTACAGTAAATTCTCTACACTGATTGTTTGGCTCAACTTTCAAATCACTTGTCACACATAGAACACTGAGGTGAGTTAAAAAGTATCAATGAGTTGGGAAGAAAAAAAGACTTTGCCAAATTTAGAACATCATTTTTCAGAAGACATTTGGAACTCTTCTTCCAAAATGTCAGCCTTAGTTTTTTTTTTTTTTTTTTTTAACCAATGCATTTTTTTATTTTTAGAAGTGAGCAAATTCTTTGAGAAGGCATCTCATTTTACTTTTTTTCATACTTATCAGAATGTTATAAAGACTTGTATCATTATTATTTAAACTTTATCTAAATTTTATCTATTGAATTCTCCAATGAGATGCTTTTATTTCTCTGCTTGGATCCTTCTATGAAGAGGCATTAGCTAGGAAGGCAGTTTGGTCTGATAAAAGGAGCAAGGAAGCAGGAAGCTGGATGTATGGTCCTGTTTCTATCATCTTCTGACTGAGCAAGAAATAACATCTTCTGTACCTCGGCTTCTTACCATACTTCTTATAAAAGGATAGATATAAACTGGTATCTGTCTCTAATTATCTCACATGGATGAAATTGGACTAAAAGGAGATAGGTGGATGAGAAAAGTTTAGATAAAAATGTTTTGATTATTGCAACAATTAATTAAGATTCCCAAGGTTATAGAGAGAAGTTTACTAATAAAGACATGGTTTTATCCTGAGCCTTAGCCTTTGCGTCCAACGTGATGCTGGTTTTCAATATCTCAAAGGTTGAGAAATTTGAGCAAGAATGTTTGTAAACACTCTGGCTAGAAATCTGTTTGCCTATAAATTTTAATGGGGGAAATTTAATCAAGGCATTAAGTAAATGTCAGAAATCAAGTATAGTACTCCAAATTTTTTAAAAAAGGATTGTGATTTAACCAATGATTACAAAGTCTTTTGCAGGTTTATTTACATTTTTGTGTCTGAGAAGCTTTCTGTGTTTTAATCTAAGTCCATCAGCCTTGTGCCTTTGGCACATTTTATCATGGTGTTCTCCTTCTGGCATATGATGGACTATTTCTTTATTCCTTTCTACAGTCTCTCTCTCTTTTCACTCCTTCTGGATTCTTATATCTGGACAATCTATACTCTTTAAAGATAATCTTAGTACTTAACCACTGTCATCCTCTGAGTCACTTAGGTGCATGCATGGGACATTTTGAGAGTGTAAACTACCTGCCATCGGCAAAGAAAATGGAGCCAAGTAGAGACTGTGCTGAGAATCCCCATGGAGACAGCTGAGCCAAAACTCCAGGGCGCTCTTACCCACACAAAGGTGTGTTCACACCGACCTCAGCACACGTTACAAAGTTCTCAATTCAGTAAGTGATCTTACGACTCCAGATTCTTTATGGGATTTTGTAATAATTACAAAGGATGGTATTTAAGTTTTATGGGAGAAAATAATTCTTCCATATTTACATTTGATGGAAGAACTATCGTACAATTATGAAATGAAAGTAAGAATAGAGTGTGACATTTAAAAATCATTTTTCAACATATGAATAGTGGTTGATCTTAAATCCAAATGTACCATGTATATAAATAGCATCAATTATTTAGCAGTAAGGATCATATATTATATGTCTTTCATAGTAAGTTTGATATATTAAACCACAGGAAGAGAGTTTCTAAATTCAGAGCTTGCTCAAATTAGTGCCCAAGGGGCACGGATAAATGTGCAGATAGGGGTCCTATTTTGCAGCAAGAGTCTGGTTACTCCACAGACTCAGGTAGCTGATGAACTAGGATAAATTTTTTCCTTTCCAGAAAGGTGTTTTTAACTTTACGCATTTCTCTTTTCTGTTATTTTACTAATCAAATTCACACAAGTTGATCTACAGGTTGCAATAGTTCTCTATTTTGCAGGTATACATGCCTTCTTCTTTAATACATGTTAAAATGGGAAAAAAAAAATTTGAGGAGAGGTGTATCCTGGGTACCTTAGATGAATTAAGACACCCTGCCCTGTCTCCCAGTCACACCACACATTGGAAAGTGTAGGTAGTGGGCTGTTGTTGGGGATGCTGAGCACATTGGCAATGTTCTCTTTTCCTCTCGGTCCCTGTAATTGTGCTGTCTGGGTGTGAAAGCTGTGTGGAGTCACCCCCAAGTGGCTACCAATGACTGTGAGAGTGAGTACATGCACCAAAAACCTGCAGCATGCTAAGAAAATGCCCAGTTTATATTAAAACTGTGGAATGGGAGAACAGTGGCCGTGAATCTGAAATTCCAAATTACTCAATTTATTGTGGTGTGTAAAGCTCGATACTTGTTTTCTATAGTGAATTCATGGCAAGTTCTTTTCCTTTATTTTTTTCTTACATTGGTATTTAACCCTTAGAGCTCCACAGTGTGCTAGGTGTGGATGTGTAAATGTGGAACAAGTGTGGAAACTGAAGATTTGTGATCTTGGGTCACATCTACAAGACTGGGGTTGGAGCCACCACAGTCTGACCACAGAGCCACACACTTGTGTGTTTATTCAGTAGTGTCCAACTCTCTGCAACCCTATGGACTGTAGTCCACCAGGCTCTGCCAGGCTCTTCTGTCCATGGGATTTCCCAGGCAAGCATACTGTAGTCGGGTGCCATTCCCTTCTCCAGGGTATCTGCTCCACCCAGGGACTGAACCTGCGTCTCTTGCATTGCAGGTAGGTTCTTTACCATCTGAGCCACCAGGGAAGCCCCATGTTGGATCAGGGACCACATGAATAATCTTATTTAAATTCAGTTATCTCTGAACAGCCCTGTTTACACAATTGATTACATTCTGAGGTACTGGCCATGAGGACTTCAACTTCTGGACTTTTTTGAGGGAACACAATCCACCCTAGAGGAGGCACTAGAGACCAGAGAGGTTTAACAGCATCCCTAAAATCATACAGCTTGGATGGGGTCGAAAGTTATATTAGCCACCATGACTGTACATGATCCTATTTCCGCTACCCTGTGGTCTTGTTTAATGGCTGGAAAAATACAGCAAATAGGAGAAGCAGACTTTATATTTTCAGAGTTTAATATAGCCATGGAGGGTCATTGAGAGGGTGGACTGAATTGGTGCAAAGTGACCAGTTTTGGAGTCTGTGTGTGGCCATTAACTGCTGATTGATGAAGTCTTGGTCCACCAAGAGCTGCCTGCAACCCATGCAGCATGCAAAACCTTATCCAGGCTTTCTTATTTGTTTATCCCCCATGCCTTGACTGGGCACCTCCTCTGCTGTGTCAGACTGGCAGGGACAAGTCCATACAAGATGGCGCCCCTGCCCTTGCAGCCCCACCTTCGTTCCAGTGGGGCAGACGGGCAATGTACCAGAGATACTGAATTCTCTGGGCAGAGAGTGCCAAAGAGAAGTGAAGCAGGATAGGGGGATGAGACGGGGCGAGAAACGTGGAGGTCTGAGACAGACAGTGCTCCAGGCAGAAGAGGAGAAAGTAAAAGGTTCCCAGGTAGGACAGAGCCCACCTCTCAAGAAAGAGGAGGAAGGAGGGGGTACCTGAGAGCTGGGGCTAGGGAGGGAGTGAGAAGACGACAGCAAAGAGAAGGCTGGCAGTCAGGGTCAGAAGGCCAGGTGAGTCAAGGTGAGGCACTGGGGTTTCCTTCTAAGTGTAGTGTGCAGCCTCTGGGGTGTTGTGTGTGTGTGTGTGTGTGTGTTTGGTGTGTGTGTGTGTGTGTGTGAAGGGAGGTGAATATCCTCTGATTTCCATTTGGGGAGGGTTATTCTGGGAGTTATATGGACTGCCTTGGGTTTGCAATTGGGGAGCATGGAAACAGGGGGTCCAGTTAAGATCATTCAGTGAATCAACTGGAACCTTCCACTGCATGAGGAAATAATATATGTGCAAGACAAGCTTACACCTCCAGGTCCTCAAATCTTGAGTTTTATTTTTGGCAAGACTATGGGCTGCACTTTCTGTGAACTTGAATCAGCCCCCTCGTCACGGAGAGGCCAGTGTGCGTCATAACATAGTGAAAAAGGTGGAAGATTTTTCTGCCTTTAGGTTTGTGAGTTGTGGGTGTTTAGTACAATATGAGATTCCTGAGAGTGAGGGGCATGTATGGAGAGTCAGAATATCATTTTCCAGGAGCTGCTGGAACGGGTGTGATTGTTAATTTCACTCCACAAGGTCACATGGAGGTAAGAGAGGCCTACTTGAAATGACCATGCTTTCCCCAGCAAAGCAGCCTTCCTGTTTGGCTGGAGGCCTGGGGACAAGGCCTGAGCAGACCGGGTCTAGCAGCAAGTCTGCTACAGCTAATCCCCCGGTATCCTGTCTGGCCACCAGGATGGAAACCGCCTTGACTCTCCAGGCATCCCTAGAGGCTGCTTTCCCTCTGCAATCTGATTCTTCTACAAGCGGAGGGCCAAGTCTCTGAGAGCAGGAGCCAGGAAATACGGGGCACCCCCTCTTTGAGAACCAAGGACTCAAAGACCCAAACAATGTTGGCTTGTGGTGGTTCATTGGCGCTAAGCCCCAGAGAAAGATTCCTGTAAAGGGCCTGAATACTTGTTCTGTTTCTCACTGCAATAACACATGAGCAAGGTTGCCTCTGTTCAGAGCTCTCCTGAGCGGGCAGCAGTTACGGGCAGTGGAAGGAAGGAGTCACTGTGCATATATCTTTGTGAATCTGGCTTTCATTGGTGGAATTTTCTAACATCCCCCCAGATGATAGGATATGCCTTTTTGGCATTAGTATCAGCCTGAGTCTGTCACAAAGACTGTCACAATGACTCTGGACAAATAAGAACAGTGTGATAGAAAAGTCCAAAGTTTCCATGTAATTAATATAGACTGGATTACTGTGATATTGAATGGTTTGCCTTGGAAATGAACAAAGATCATTCTGTCATTTTTGAGATTGCATCCAGCTACTGCATTTCGGACTCTCTTGTTGACTATGAGGGCTACTCCATTTCTTCTAAGGGATTCTTGCCCACAGTAGTGGATATAATGGTTATCTGAGTTAAATTCACCCATTCTAGTCCATTTTAGTTCACTGATTCTAAAATGTTGATGTTCACTCTTGCCATCTCCTGTTTGACCACTTCCAATTTACCTTGATTCGTGGATCTAACATTCCAGTTCCTATGCGATATTCTTCTTTACAGCATCAGACTTTACTTCCATCACCAGTCACATCCATAACTAGGTGCTGTTTTTGCTTTGGCTCTGTCCCTTCATTCTTTCTGGAGTTATTTCTCTACTCTTCTCCAGTAACATATCAGGCCCCTACCAACCTGGGGAGTTCTTATTTCAGTGTCCTATCTTTTGCCTTTTTGTGCTATTTCTTGGGGTTCTCAAGGTAAGAATATTGAAGTGGTTTGCCATTCCCTTCTCCAGTGGACCATGTTTTGTCAGAACTCTCCACTATGACCCGTCCATCTTGGGTGGCCTTACATGGGCATAGCTCATGGTTTCATTGAGTTAGACAAAGCTGTGGTCCATGTCATCAGATTGGTTAGTTTTCTGTGACTGTTGTTTTCATTCTGTCTGACCTGTGATGGAGAAGGATAAGAGGCTTATGGAAGCTGCCTGATGGGAGAGACTGATTGAGGAGGAAACTGGGTCTTGTTCTGATGGGTGGGGCCATGATCAGTAAATCTTTATTCCAATTTTCTGTTGATGGGCTGGGCTGTGTTCCCCTCCCCGTTGTTTAACCTGAGGCCAAATATGGTGGAGGTAATGAAGATAATGGCGACCTCCTTCAAAAGGTCCCATGCAAGCACTGTTGCTCTCAGTGCCCCCAACCCTGAAGCAGGCCACCACCAACCCATGCCTCTGCCAGAGACTTCTGGACATTCATGGGCAAGTCTGGGTCAGTCTCTTGTGGGGTCATTGCTCATTTTTTCCTGGGTCCTGGCGCACACAAGGTTTTGTTTGTTTCCAAGGCAAACCATTCAATATCATAGTAATTCAAGTCTATGCCCCAGCCAGTAATGTTGAAGAAGCTGAAGTTGAACAGTTCTGTGAAGACCTACCAAACCTTCTAGAACTAACACTCAAAAAAAGATGTCCTTTTCATCATAGGGGACTGGAATGAAAAAGTAGGAAGTCAAGAGATACATGGAGTAACAGGCAAATTTGGTCTTGGAGTACAAAATGAAGCAGGTCAAAGGTTAATAGAGTTTTGCCAAGAGAATGAACTGGTCATAGCAAACACCCTCTTCCAACAACACAAGAGAAGACCCTAAACATGGACATCACTAGATGATCAATACCAAAATCAGATTGATTATAGTCTTTGCAGCCAAAGATGTATAAACTCTATAAAGTCAGCAAAAACAAGACTGGGAACTGACTGTGGCTCAGATCATGAACTCCTTATTGCAAAATTCAAATTTAAATTGAAGAAAGTAGGAAAAACTACTGGACCATTTGGGTAGGACCTAAATCAAATCCCTTATGATTACACAGTGGAAGTGACAAACAGATTTAAGAGATTAGATCTGATAGATAGAGTGCCTGAAGAACTATGGAGCGAGGTCCATGACATTGTACAAAAGGCAGGGATCAAGACCATCCCCAAGAAAAAGAAATAGAAAAAGGCAAAATGGTTGTCTGAGGAGGCCTTACAAATAGCTAAGGAAAGAAAAGACATGAAAGGCAAAGGAGAAAAGGAAAGATAAACCCATTTGAATGCAGGGTTCCAAAGAATAACAAGGAGAGACAAGAAAGCCTTCCTCAGTGATCAGTGCAAAGAAATAGAGGAAAACAACAGAGTGGGAAAGACTAGAGAGCTCTTCAAGAATTAGAGATACCAAGGGAACATTTCATGCAAAGATGGGCACAATAAAGGACAGAAATGGTATGGACCTAACAGAAGCAGAAGATATTAAGAAGAGGTGGCAAGAATACAGAGAAGAACTATACAAAAAAGATCTCCATGACCCAGATAACCATGATGGTTTGATCACTCACCTAAAGCCAGACATCCTGAAGTGAGAAGTCAAGTGGGTCTTAGGAAGCATCACTATGAACAAAGCTAGTGGAGGTGATGGAATTTCAGCTGAGTTATTTAAAATTCTAAAAGATGATGCTGTGAAAGTGCTGCATTCAATATGCCAACAAATTTGGAGAACAGCAGTGGCCACGGGATGGGAAAAGGTCAGTTTTCATTCCAATCCCAAAGAAAGGCAATGCCAAAGAATGTTCAAATTACCACACAATTGCACTCATCTCATATGCTAGCAAAGTAATGCTCAAAATTCTCCAAGTCAGGCTTCAATAGTACGTGAATCATGAACTTCCAGGAGTTCAAGCTGGATGTAGAAAAGGCAGAGGAACCAGAGATCAAATTGCCAACATCTATTGGATCATCGAAAAAACTAGGGAGTTCCAGAAAAAACATTTACTTTTGCTTTATTGACTACACCAAAGCCTGTGACTGTGTAGATCACATCAAAGTGTGGAAAATTCTTCAAGAGATGGGAATACCAGAGCACCTGGCTTGACTCTTGAGAAATCTGTATGCAGATCAGGAAGCAATAGTTAGAACTGGACATGGAACAACAGACTGGTTCCAAATCAGGAAAGGAGTACGTCAAGGCTGTATATTGTCTTCCTGCTTATTTAACTTATATGCAGAGTGCATCATGAGAAACACTGGGCTGGATGAAGCACAAGCTGGAATCAAGATTGCTAGGAGAAATATCAATAACCTCAGATATGTAAATGACACCACTCTTATGGCAGAAAGTGAAGAAGAACTAAAGAGCCTCTTGATGAAAGTGAAAGTGGAGAATGAAAAAGTTGTCTTAAAACTCAACATTCAGAAAGCTAAGAACATGGCATCCAGTCCCATCACTTCATATATTGGGAAACAGATTGGGAAACAATGGAAACAGGGACAAACTTTAGTTTTGGGGCTCCAAAATCACTGCAGATGGTGACTGCAGCATGAAATTAAAGGACACTTACTCCTTGGAAGAAAAGTTATGACCAAACTAGACAGCATATTAAAAAGCAGAGATATTACTTTGTGAACAAAGATCCATCTATTCAAAGTCTTTGTTTTCCCAGTAGTCATGTATGAATGTGAGAGTTGGATCATAAAGAAAGCTGAGCGCCAAAGAATTGATGCTTTTGAACTGTGGTGTTGGAGAAGACTCTTGAGAGTCCCTTGGACTGCAAGGAGATCCAACCAGTCCATCCTAAAGGAGATCAGTCTTGAGTGTTCATTGGAAGGACTGATGCTGAAGTGGAAACTCCAGTACTTTTGCTACCTGATGTGAAGAACTGACTCATTGGAAGAGATCCTGATGCTGGGAAAGATTGAAGGCAAGAAGAGAAGGGGATGACAGGGGATGAGATGGTTGGATGTCATCACCGACTCGATCGACATGAGTTTGAGCAAGCTCTAGGAGTTGGTGATGGACAGGGAGGCCTGGTGTGTTGCAGTCCATGGCATCGCAAAGAGTCAGACACGAGGAGTGACCGAACTGAACTGAACTAAATATACATTGGCCCGTGGACATGAGATTAGAGAGAGTCTTAACTTCCTGATGAATTAAATCTGAATCAAAAAGAAAACAAAGATGTTAGTGACTTTAGAATTAATTGTAGTATCAGAGACAAACTGTTGGAATTAGGGTTTGGGTTATGTGAAAAGGCTTCCCTGGTGGCTCAGATGGTAGAGAGGTAATGAATGTGCCTGCGATGAGGGAAGACCTGGGTTCAATCCCTGGGTCAGAAAGATCCTCTGGAGAAGGGAACAGTAACTCACTCCAGAATTCTTGCCTGGGAAATTCCACGGACAGAGGAGCCTGGTGAGCAAAAGTCTGGTGAGCTACAGTCATGGGTTCACAAAAAGTCAGACACAACTGAGTGACTAACTCTTTCACTTTATGTAAAAAGGGGAAAACATCCTATAGCTAATGTATTATACTCAAGAGTAGTATTTCCTTTTCAAAATAAGAACAGAATCAATTGGAAAAATTGCTTTGAGAGAGGCACATGCACTGTGGGGTAAGTTTCAAGTGTATCATATACCAGCAACATCAATTATTTTTCTTCCTGTTTATGTTTTATAATAACTTTCATTAATTTGTTAGTTTTAAATCATATTTTGTTTGAAAACACTTCACTGATTCTGAGTCTGCCTTCTTTGAGTTTTTAACATGAAAGTGAAAGTCACTCAGTCATGTCCGACTTTTTGTGACCCCATGGACTATACAGTCCATGGACTTCTCCAGGCCAGAATACTGGAGTGGGTAGCTGTTCCCTTCTCCAGGGAATCTTCCCAATCCAGGGATCGAACCCAGGTCTTCCTCATTGCAGGTGGATTCTTTACCAGCTAAGCCACCAGGGAAGCCCAATTTCTTTTTTTTTTTTTTAACATAAATTGAAACACATTTGGATATTCGCCAGCACTAGGGACATCAATACATGTCAAAAACACAGAGGACTGCAACTTTCTTGAAAAAACTACAGGAGATAGTTCTAAAGGGGAATCGGGGCAATGAACCCAGCTTTCAAGGTGTTACATGAAAGTGGAGGAGAATATAAGCAAAGTGTGTTTAATGTTGCCCGTTATGAATTTAGCTGTGAGGGTCAAAGTGAGTTGATATTGCAGATATATGGGACTGATTTTGCTAGGTATCTAGATTTCCCCTCTTTCCTTATTGTACATCAGCTGCAGTAAAAATGAATTTGTCTTTGGGTGAAGTAGAAAAGTATAACTTTATTGCTTTGCCTAACAAAGGAGGCCATGGCAGGCTTGTGCTTCTCAACACTGTGTGTCCCAGCCCAGAAGGACTTGGTGAAGAGTTTTATAGCAATGGCTCAAGGATGGGGTTGCTGATAAGGATTAGGGTTTGTGCAGGATCTCAGGTGGTCTGGTCTCCTAATTTTGATGAGGCTCTCTTGTCCTTTTAATCTTGACTCAGGTGGTTTCCTGGCTGCTCTTCTCTTGATTAGCAACTGTTTTGTCCTTTGGAGGGGCTTCCCAGTGGTAAAGACTCCTCCGGCCAATGCAGGAGATGCAAGTTCAATTCCTGGGCTGGGAAGATCCCCTGGAGAAGGACATGACAACCCACTCCAGTATTCTTGCCTGAGAGATCCCATGGATGGAGGAGACTGGCAGGTTACAGCCCATGGGGTCACAAAAGAGTCAGACATGACTTAGTGACTATGCAACAACAATAGCAGTGTTTAAAATAGGTGATTTAATTCTAGAGCTGAAGATTACTTTATAATTGTATTTGAAACGTTCTTTCATGCCTGTTTTTATATCACTAGAACCAGAGAGTCTTCTCCAAACAAAAGGAGGATGGGATGACTTACATGGATATTATTAGAAAGCATTATTCAAAATATATGTATTTATATTTTTGCTCTTTCATATCTGCTAAATAGTTTGTATTTCCTTTTCTCTTCAGTTCTTTTTTTCCTTGAACTCACAACTTCTTGGAAAGTTTACTGAAGATGTTAGCTCCAGTGGACCATAGGTGGACTTGCTAGGTACCATTTGACTTCCGAATGCTCCCTGTGCGTTGGTCCATTCAGGTGACTGTCAGGTGACCAGTCTCCGAGAGGCTACTGGGTCAAGTTGGGACTTTCTGATCCTGTTAGAAAGCTATCCACTGGAGTATTTTTTTTTTCCTCACTCAAGTGCAGTGTCCAAGACAAGCTAGTATCTTCCAGTTGTCTAAGGAGAAACCTGATTAAGAGAGACTACATTCATTTCATTCCCATGATATTTTAAACATCTCTGTTAGCCCACCTGGCTGCCAACCAGTTGTCACCGAATCTTGCTCAGGATGCAGAGAAGTCAACTGCATTTTAGAACATTGACTATTGAAACCTTTACTTCTAGGACTTTAAACACAGAAATCCTTCCATCCTCATTATTCACAATTTGGAGCTAATTTGAAAGGGAAATAAGGAAGTGGAATGGAAATTTAAATATAAGTGGTGCACACATATTATAGTGATGGGTATGTGAAATTTAGCAGCATCACCCCTCAAAATGAAGAGGAAAGTCGTAAACGGAAAATGGTTTTTGTCATAGTTGAGGGTATTTTCCAGTTCTTGGAGGAGGTATAAGTAGACCTGTTTGGCTCCCAGTTTTCCACATTCCTGAGAAGTCACACGTGCAGCTTTCTGAACTTTATGGATTTGCAAGAAAGGTCCATAATGTCTAGGAGAAGTCATTTGACTAATCTCAGTGAACTACATGGGGCAAATAGGGAAGAACAAATAAAGGATGTTCTTAAATGTAGCAACAGAATATCCAGAGGCACCACAGATGCTCACAACAGCTTGTCCTCTTATAATTTTTTTTTTATTGCAAGTCCATTTCCTCTAGGCTACTCGTGGTGACATTAGAGGTGTCACCAGGCCTCATCTTTTTCTTTATGGAAACATGATAGAGAGTAGAAAACATTTAACTACTTTTAAAAAAGACCTTGCAGACTCTAGGTCTAAAAAGAGAGAATGAGGTCTTATGTCATACAGAGTGACATAAGTCAGAAAAGAGAAAAAACAAATATCGTATATCAAAGCATATATGTGAAACCTAGAAGAATGGTACAGATGAGCCTATCTGCAGGGCAAGAGCAGAGATACAGACCTAGAGAAGAGCCTCGTGGACACAGCTGGGAAAAGAGAGGGTGGGACGAATTGAGAAAGTAGCACTGAAATATATACATTACCATGTGGAAAATAGCTACTGAGAAGCTGTTGTATAGCATAGGGAGCTCAGCCTGGTGCTCTGTGATGACCTAAAGGGGCGGGATGCGGGGTGGGAGGAAGGTTCAGGAGGGAGGGGTTATACATATACATGTACACTTTATTGTACCGCAGAAACTAACAACATTGTAAAGGGATTACCCTCCAATTAAAAACTAAAAAAAAATAAAAAATTAAATGCGTCTGTTATGTGTTTTCAAAACTAACCATAGACATTAGAGAAATGGATTGCTTCAACATTTTCAATCAAATAAAATTAAATGGAGAACATGAATGAGAGAGGGATGTCATGCCTTCTATTTAACACTGGATTTCTCACAAAGCTGCAATGCAAGCAAGCTAAATGGAATCATTTTTTGGTTTGTTTGCTTTGTGTGTTTTTTTTTTTAGCCACTGCATATCACATTCAATAAATATTACACACACACACACACACACACAATTTGTCAGGTTATTTAACAATAACAGAATGCCTTTCAGGCACCTAAAGGGAGTGAATAACCTCTATTGTTTTTTCATGTTCTTGAGAAATTAAGACCATTTTGCTCCTCACATTTTAGATCTCTTGCAGAATTCCTGTGGTTGCTGATGCACCTGTAGGAACTGCTGGTCCCCAGGAGACAGGGTGGCCTGTGGGGAACAGGTGTTGAGTAAGGACTAGAATCATGTTGTCCATCGTCCATTGTCAGCTGTGGTTCTAATGCTACTTCTGATTACGTTTTTCACATAAAATAACACCATTAGGAACCTGTCAGTTCCTCTTGCCCTGTGAGTGAAAGATTTTCCTCCCATTTTCTCATGCAGAGCCCCAGCAATGTGAGCCTGAATAAATAAGTCTTGAGCCCCCAGCATCTTCTGTGGATTCTGCCCCGTATGCATTTGTGTGTATCACACACCCCAACGCACACAACATCATGAATCAGAGAACAACAAACAAAAAAATTCTTAATCTCTACATTATATTTCTTGCTACTATTTTTATAACTTACATCATTAGTCTTTACCAGATATTTCTATTTATTTTGTTGATTTTTTTATCTCCTTGATCAACATTGGCTCATTTACTTTCAGACAAAAAATAATTTGAAATTTTTACTTAAAAAAATGTGGTCATGACAAACGGTGTTCATTTTCTCTGGGAGCCCATCTTTTAGTAATCAAAACAGCAAGTGGCTTTGTCTTTCTGTTTTCATAGAAGACCAACTGCTTCTGATGTGGGCTTCATAGTCTACCAACATCTAGAAACAAAAAGGTTTCTAGTACCTTTTACTTGCTTCCCAGGTGGTACTAGTGGTAAAGAACATGCCTACCAATGCAGGAGACATAAGAGACGCGGGTTCAATCTGGGGTTAGGAAGATCTCCTGGAGGGCATGACAATCCACTCCAGTTTTCTTGCCTGGAGAATCCTAAGGACAGAGGAGCCTGGAAGGCTACAGTCCATGGAGTTGCAAAGTCAGACATGACTGAAGCTACTTAGCACGTATGCACACTTTTTATTTACTGAGTAATTTCTTTCTTCCCTCCTTCCCTCCCTCCTACCATTCCTCCTCCTTCCCATCTTTCCTTCCTTCTTTGCCCTTATTTCACCACAGATTTGAAATATCTATAAGTAATGATGAAAAATACTCAAAGAGTTTCTCCCTGTTCCCTCTCTCCTACATGAAGTTGTTGAGAAAATACCCAAAGAAAAATGTGCCATCCATTCTCAAAATCTCTTAATTGTCTAATAGTAAATGATATCATTTACTATTACTATTACTATCATTTACTATTTATGTTAATTGAGATTTCTCCTTGGAGCATTGTTATATGAATAATACTAATGGAGTAATTATTCTACCTTCTAAATGCAAATGTGCACATCTTTCCTTGATTTCCCAGAATCATCGTTTCATAAGTATAGCTCTCCCAAGTTCTGCAGGATGCTTGCGGGAGATTTTCTAGCTCTTCCAGCTTCAGCGTCACATATTTTCAGGCTGAAGAAAATGCAAAACAAATGGTTTTGATTGTTTTGAGACTGTGTCTTGACTCATAAACTGCTCTTTTCAAAATTTCCTTGAAAACATTTCTTCTGACCCACATGCTGGAGCACTTTCCCTCAGATGGGAGCATAGGATCCCTGAGTTGTGTCATCATGAACCAACTCTCCTGCAGGGTCCTCCTGGGCAGATGGAGCACCAGCCCTGTGCTCCTGCCAAGACCTTCCTGTTCTGCAATGTCTGGAGCCTCTGGGCTTTAAATGCTTAAGTTCTTCAGGATCATGGTCAGCAAGAAGAGTGTCATTGCATGTAGGTCTCCTGTGCTGGTGAGATCACCATTCGGTAACTGGTTCAGTTAAGAGAAAACAAAACAAACAAAAAATTAATGTCTCTCAGATGTTAGCAAAGAGGTGGCTTCAACATAATGCAAATCCTTTTTCTGTGAACTAACTACCAGGGAGCTTCCTTTGTCCAAGTTTAATTCCAGAACAAGCTCCAACCTCCCACCTTGAGATGGATGAGAGCTTTAGTGCACGCGCGTGCATGCACACACACACACACCTCCCTGGCTGTCTGAAGCTCTAAGCTCTAAGTGTTAGTTGCTCAGTTGTGTCTGACTCTTTGCAACCCCATGGACTTTTCCCCACCAGGATCCTCTGTCCATGGGATTCTCCAGCAAGAATACCGGAGTGGGTTGCCATTCCCTTCTCCAAGGGATCCTCCCATTCCAGGGATCAAATCTGCATTGCAGAAAGATTTTTTTTTACTGTCTGAGCCACCAGGCTGTCTGAAATCCCAGTGAATTGTGCCCCCGGCAAGTTAAATGGTGGAGGTGGGAGAGTAGGGTGGAAGGTGAATGCACACCCCAGGAACAGCTGTGTGTGGGCACACCTTGCCATGAGTTCTTTCAATTTTAATTAAAGGGGATGAGAAGGAGAATTCCACAGGCAGGTTTGAATGTTTTTATAAAACTCAAGTTATTTTATTAGTTACCTAGGACTGCTGTTGGAGAAGGCAATGGCACCCCACTCCAGTACTCTTGCCTGGAAAATCCCATGGACAGAGGAGCCTGGAAGGCTGCAGACCGTGGGGTCGCTAGGAGTCGGACACGATTGAGCAACTTCACTTTCACTTTTCACTATGCATTGGAGAATGAAATGGCAACCCACACCAGTGTTCTTGCCTGGAGAATCCCAGAGATGGGGGAGCCTGGTGGGCTGCCGTCTATGGGGTCGCACAGAGTTGGACACAACTGAAGTGACTTAGCAGCAGGACTGCTGTAACAAAGTACAAGCTGGGAGGCTTAAGAAGTTTACTATCTCACAGTTCTGGAGGCCAGGAATCTGAAAACAAGGCAGGGTTGATACCTTTCTGGGGCTTCTGGGAGAATCTGTTCCATCCTCCCTCCCAGCGTCCAGTGGTCTCTGGCAGTCCTTGTGTGTCTTGGCTTCTAGACGCATCACTCTGTAGATGCATGTGGCAATCTGCTCTCTGTGTGTGTCGGTGTCCAAATTTCCCTCTTTCGTGGGGATGTCTGTCATATGTGATTTAAAGCCATATTACTGCAATAAGGAAGGCTGCGTGCTGAAGAAAATGCTTTCAAATTGTGACGCTGGAGAAGACACTTGAGAGTCCCTTGGACTGCAAGGAGATCAAACCAGTCAATCCTAAAGGAAATAAACCCTGAATTTTCATTGGAAGGACTAATGCTGAAGCTGAAGCTCCAATGCTTTGGCCACCGGATGCAAAGAACTGACTCTTTGGAAAAGACTCTGATGTTGGGAAAGATTTAGGGCAGGAGGAGAAATGAGCAACAAAGGATGAGATGGTTGGATGGCATCACTGACTCAATGGACGTGAGTTTAAGCAAACTCCAAGAGATAGTGAAGGACAGGAAAGCCTACAGTCCATGGGGTTGCAGAGAGTTGGACACAACTGAGCAACTAAACAACAACAAAAAGTGCAATATGACCACGTCTGAACCTGATGACACCTGCCAAGACCCCATTTCCAAATAAAGCTGCATTCACAGGCTCTGGGTAGCTGTGATTTTTGAGTGCATGCTATTCAGTTTAGTGCAGGGACCATTATGTGTTGGGAGACATTGATAAAGACCCCATCATCAGCATGATGCACTGCTCAGGAGTCCATGTCCTGCCCCTGGCCTGTCACCTGTTGTGGCTAAGACAAGAAAGTCATTTAGGTTTTATTTTAGAAATATACACTATACGTAATTTTAAATGACTTCTTTCTTTTATTTGATTTTTGAATGGTTATTTTTATTTATTTACTTATTTATTTTTGGCTCTCCTGGGTCTTTGTTGCTGCCTGCAAGCTATTCTCTATTTCCTGTGAGCAGGGGCTACTCTGTAGTTGCAATGAGCTGGCTTCTCATTGTGTTGGCTTGTTTTGTTGCAGAGCACGGGCTCAAGGTATGCAGGCTTCAGTAGTTGTGGCTCATGGGTTCAGTAGTTGAAGCTTCTGGGCCCTAGAGCATAGGCTCAATTGTTCTGGAGCACGGGCTTAGTAGCCCTGCAGCATGTGGGATCTTCCTGGATCAGGAATCAGATCCATGTCTCCCGCATTGGCAGGCAGATTCTTTACCACTGAGCCACCAGGAAGTTCTCACTGCTTTCTTGTAGATGAATATTCTCTTTTCCCCACAGGATTGTTTTGCCAGCTTTCAGAAAACAACTCTTATGGGGAAAAGCAGGTTCTCTTTTAGCAGATTAAATTGAGGAAGAAATTCCAGATACGTATACCTACCCACATATTTTTTTGCAACTAACTCTGGTCATGTCTTCATTTTCCCAGGAGTTCAAATACTACTTTATTTTACATTTCTAGTGGTTGCTCTAGAGTAGTTTGCAATATACATTTACCAGTACTCCAAGTCCACTTTCAAATAGCACTGTATTGCTTCATGAGCAGTATGAGTCTTTCCTAGAATCAGGAAAAGATTGAAGGCACAAGGAGAAGGAGGCAGCAGATGATGAAATAGTTGGATGGCATTAGCAACTCAATGGACATGAATTAGAGCAAACTCCTGGAGATAGTGAAGGACAGAGGAGTCTGGCATGCTGCAGTCCATGGGTCACAAAGAATCAGACACGACTTAGTGACAGAACAACAACAACAATGTGTAAGTATATATATGTGTGTATATATATTTTTGTTTAGTCACTAAGTCATGTCCGACTTTTTGCAACTCCATGAACAGCAGCATGCCGACTCCTCTGTCCTTTACTGTCTCTAGGAGTTTGCTCAAACTCATGTCCATTGAGTCGGTGATGCCATCCAACCATCCAATATATATATACATACATATGTATACATAATAATGTATATATGTTCCAAATAGGAAAAGGAGTACATCAAGTCTATATATTGTCACCCTGCTTATTTAACTTATATGCAGAGTACATCATGAGAAACGCTGGGCTGGAAGAAGCACAAGCTGGAATCAAGATTGCCAGGCAAAATATCAATAACCTCAGATATGCAGATAATACCACCCTTATGGCAGCAAGTGAAGAGGAACTCAAAAGCCTCTTGATGAAAGTGAAAGTGGAGAGTGAAAAAGTTGGCTTAAAGTTCAACATTCAGAAAACTAAGATCATGGCATCCGGCCCCATCACTTCATGGCAAATAGATGGGGAAATAGTGGAAACAGTGTCAGACTTTATTTTTTTGGGCTCCAAAATCACTGCAGATGGTGACTGCAGCCTTGAAATTAAAAGACGCTTACTTCTTGGAAGAAAAGTTATGACCAACCTAGATAGCATATTCAAAAGCAGAGACATTACTTTGCCAACAAAGGTTCATCTATTCAAGCCTATGGTTTTTCCAGTAGTCATGTATGGATGTGAGAGTTGGACTGTGAAGAAAGCTGAGCACCGAAGAATTGATGCTTTTGAACTGTGGTGTTGGAGAAGACTCTTCAGAGTCCCTTGGACTGCAAGGAGATCCAACCAGTCCATTCTAAAGGAGATCAGTCCTGGGTGTTCATTGGAGGGACTGATGCTGAAACTGAAACTCCAATGTTTTGGCCACCTCATGCGAAGAGCTGACTCATTGGAAAAGACCCTGATGCTGGGAGGGATTGGGAGCAGGAGGAGAAGGGGATGACAGAGGATGAGATGGCTGGATGGCATCACTGACTCGATGGACATGAGTTTGAGTGAACTCTGGGACTTGGTGATGGACAGGGAGGCCTGGTATGCTGTGATTCATGGGGTTGCAAAGAGTTGGACACGACTGAGTTACTGAACTGAACTGAACTGATGTATGTATACATAATCAAATACATAGTATTATTTTGAACAAACAGGTCCATCTACAATAGGGAAAATAAAACTTTTTATTTACCTCAACTTATTCCTTCTTTGATACTCTTCCTTTCTTTATGTGGATCTGAATTTCTGAACTACATCATTTTCTTTCTCTCTAAAGAATTTTTTAAAACATTTCTTGCAAGGCAGGTCTCCTGGTTATGGATTTCTTCAATGTTTGTTTACCCGAAAAATCTTATTTCTTCTTCACTCTGAAGGATAATTTCAAAAGTACAGAATTTTAGTTTGTTGGGGATTTTTTTCTCTATACTTATTTCACTCACTCTTTTCTGGCTTGATGGTTTCTAAGGAGAAGTTGTTGATATGATAATTTTTATCTTTGCTCCTCTATATGCAATGTGATTTTTTTCCTCAGGCTTCTTTCAAGATTTGGCACTTTATCTTTGATTTTCTGCAGTTTGAATATGATAGCTTCCACTGTAGTTTTATTTGCATTTATTCTGTTTTCTATTCTCTTATCTTTCTTGTTCTGTAGTTTGGTGTCTGATGTTAATTTTGGAAAATTCTCAGTCATTATTGCTTCAAATATTATTTTTATTTTTATTTTTTTTTCTTAAGGTATTCTCATTATGCATATGTACACTTTTTACAGTTTTCCTACAGATCTTTTTCCTACTTTGCTGAGATGTTGTAAGGATTCAATGAAACAATATATTCAAAATGCTTAGCACAAAGCCTAGAACATAGAGCATGCATGCTGAGTCGCTTCAGTTGTGTCTGACTCTGTGTGACCCTGTGGACTATGACCCGCCAGGCTCCTCTGTCCATGGGAGTCTCCAGGCAAGAATATTGGGGTGGGTAGCCATTCCCTCCTCCAGGGGATCTTTCTGATCCAGGGATCAAACTCGTGCCTCCTGCACGGCAGGCTTATTCTTTACTACTGAGCCACCAGTACCTAGCACTAAAACTGGAGGAACTCTGCAAGCTGTCTTGAATAGAAAAGCTAAAGATGAGCAATGGTCACAGAAGTTCTTGAATTGATAGCACTTTATTAGAATTTTAAGAGGTGAAGTCATATTTAATTCTCTCTGGATAAGAAAGCAATGTTTTGGCAGTAGGTATAACTATTGAAGTGTTTAAGGTAGGGACAAAGCAATTTAATTTCCATAAACTATTAAAGTTGACTCCTGAGTTATTAGTCTCTAGGTCACCAAGAAAATGATCATTCATTTTACCAACAGTTTAAAGTTTGGTACATTATGGTCCTCAGATTCTTTTTCTATTTGAAACTTACTTGCAATTATTTTTCTCCATTAAACCATGAAAGTTCCTTCCAACAACTCATGGGAGTTTTCCAGAATTTTCAAGAGCAGGTAGTATCCATTTACTCCCCCCCCCCCACTCTTAGGTATATACACCAAAGAATCAAAAACAGAAACTCAAATAAGTTAATTGTACACCTATTAGCAGCATTAGTCATAATAGTCAAAAGGTATTCATTCACAGATGAATGGACACATGTGGTCCAACCATACAATGGTATATTATGCAGCCATAAAAAGGAATGAAGCACTGACACACGTACAGTACAGGTGAGCTTTGAGAAATAAACCAGACTCAAAAAAAGAGACAGATACTGTGTGATTCCACTTACATAAGGTACCTAGGATGGGAAAAAATCATGGAGACAGAAAATAGCTTAGGGAATGGGGGAGAGAAAAGCAGGGAGTTTTGCTTAAAGGTGACAGTTCTTTGGGTGATGGAAAAGTTTTGAAGACAGACAGTGGCAATGGCTGCACAACAATGTGAGAGCGGAATTAATGCCACTGAACTGTACACCTAAAAATGACTATAATGGCAAATTTTACATTATACATACTTTATCAAACACAATAAACTATCATGAAATCTTTCCATGTGAAACAACAGATAAACTTTAAACCCTATATTGATGTCAAATATGCTCCATTCAAAAGAAAAAACCCAATTCCAAGTAAAGCATGTTTTGAGTAAGTATAAACATGTTCTCCGATTGATTATATTCTTTGCAGCCAAAGATGGAGAAGCCCTATGCAGTCAGCAAAAACGAGATGGAGACCTAACTGTGGCTCAGATTATGAACTCCTTACTGCCAAATTCAGACTTAAATTGAAGAAAGTAGGGAAAACCACTAGACTATTCAGGTATGACCTAAATCCCTTATGATTATACAGTGGAAGTGAAAAATAGATTAAAGGGACTATATCTGATAGAGTGCCTGATGAACTATGGTTGGAGGTTCATGATACTGTACAGGAAACAGGGAGCAAGACCATCCCTAAGAAAAAGAAATGCAAAAAAGCAAAATGGCTGTCTGAGGAGGCCTTACAAATAGCAGTGAAAAGAAGCGAAGTGAAAAGCCAAGGAGAAAAGGAAAGATACACCCATCTGAATGCAGGGTTCCAAAGAATAGCAAGGAGGGACAAGAAGGCCCTCCTCAGTGATCAGTGCAAAGAAATAGAGGAAAACAACAGAGTGGGAAAGACTAGGGATCTCTTCAAGAATTAGAGATACCAAGGGACATTTCATGCAAAGATGGGCACAATAAAGGACAGAAATGGTATGGACCTAACAGAAGCAGAAGATATTAAGAAGAGGTGGCAAGAATACACAGGAGAACTGTACAAAAAAGAGCTTCATGACCAGGATAATCACGATGGTGTGATCACTCACCTAGAGCCAGACATCCTGGAATGTGAAGTCAAGTGGGCCTTAGGAAGCATCACTATGAACAAAGCTAGTGGAGGTGATGGAATTCCAGTTGAGCTATTTCAAATCCTGAAAGATGATGCTGTGAAAGTGCTGCACTCAATATGCCAGCAAATTTGGATAACTCAGCAGTGGCCACGGGACTGGAAAATCTCAGTTTTCATTCCAGTCCCAAAGAAAGGCAATGCCAAAGAATGCTCGAACTACCACACAATTGTACTCATCTCACACGCTAGTAAAGTAATGCTCAAAATTTTCCAAGTCAGGCTTCAGCAATATGTGAACCATGAACTTCCAGATGTTCAAGGTGGATTTAGAAAAGGCAGAGGAACCAGACATCAAATTACCAACATCCTCTGGATCATTGCAAAAGCAAGAGAGTTCCAGAAAAACATCTATTTCTGTTTTATTGACTATACCAAAGCCTTTGACTGTGTGGATCACAACAAACAGTGGAAAATTCTGAAAGAGATGGGGGAATACCAGACCACTTGACCTGCCTCTTGAGAAACCTGTATGCAGGTCGGGAAGCAACAGTTAGAACTGAACATAGAACAACAGACTGGTTCCAAATAGGAAAAGGAGTATGTCAAGGCTGTATATTGTCACCCTGCTTATTTAACTTATATGCAGAGTACATCATGAGAAATGCTGGGCTGGAAGAAGCACAAGCTGGAATCAAGATTGTCAGGTGAAATATCAATAACCTCAGATATGTAAATGACACCACCCTTATGGCAGAAAGTGAAGAGGAACTAAAGAGCCTCTTGATGAAAGTGAAAGTGGAGAGTGAAAAAGTTGGCTTAAAGTTCAACATTCAGAAAACGAAGATCATGGCATCTGATCCCATCACTTCATGGCAAATAGATGGGGAGACAGTGGAAACAATGGGTGACTTTATTTTTTGGGGCTCCAAAATCACTACAGAAGGTGACTGCAGCCATGAAATAAAAAGACACTTTCCTTTGAAGGAAAGCTATGACCAACCTAGATAGCATATTAGAAAGCAGAGACATTACTTTGTAAACAAAAGTCCATCTCATCAAGGCTGTGGTTTTTCCAGTAGTCATGTATGGATGTAAGAATTGGACTGTGAAGAAAGCTGAGCGCGGAAGAATTGGTGCTTTTGAACTGTGGTGTTGGAGAAGACTCTTGAGAGTCCCTTGGACTGCAAGGAGTCCAACCAGTCCATTCTAAAGGAGATCACTCCCGGGTGTTCACTGGAAGGACTGATGTTGAAGCTGAAACTCCAATACTTTGGCCACCTGATGCAAAAAGCTGACTCATGTGAAAAGATCCTGATGCTGGGAAAGATTGAGGCCAGGAGGAGAAGGGGATGACAGAGGATGAGATAGTTGGATGGCATCACAGACTCAATTGACATAAGTTTGAATAAACTCCAGGAGTTGGTGATGGACAGGGAGACCTGGTGTGCGGCAGTCCATGGGGTCTCAAAGAGTTGGACATGACTGAACTACTGAATTGAACTGAGTCTCACAGATCAATTCCCAAAGCAGAAAGAAATCTGACCAGAATTTGACTGACCCCAGTGCAGTGGCTCAGGGGAACTGGGAAACCACTGGTTGGGATGGTGGAGTCCTGAGGCTAACCAGGGTTAGAGGAATGAACCATAATACACAATGTGGTGGAGTGTCTGAGGTCATCAGTGGAGCTCCACACTCTGGGCAAGGACCTGTGGAGAACTGATGCTCCTACCTTGTTAATGATTCCTCCATTTTCAACAACTCCTTCAGCACCAACTATGACAAGATCCACGTTATCCATGATGTAGCCAACTGCAGCATCAGGGACCACAGTGAAGGGGACACTGAGGTGGCAGAGGGCTTTGGCCATCTTCTTACCTGATAAGTCAGGCTGTGACTCTGTAATGTACACACTGAAATGCTTCTTGGTGCCAGGGCAGTTTCCCAGACTCTCAGGACCACTCTGGGGGTAGGTGTGCATTAATATTCTTGCCCCATCTTTGATCAAAGTATGGCATAGATCTGCAATTTTATTTCTCGACAGTGATATTCTCCTGAGGAAAATCTCTCCCCGCTCATGATGATCTTTCTACATTTGGAGTAATCAGAGTATTCCAGGGAGGTACGGCTGATGAAGCACAGGAGCTCACCGCCCGACGACACGGCCACTGAAGAGTCCATGCCCCTGGGTTTCTGTGGCCCTGGTGAGATTCACCCTCAGGCCCTGGATTGTCTCCCCGTATCCCTTCTCAAGTACTCCAGCAAAGTCCGGATGGCAGCTACTGCTGAGGCCATGTCAGGATCTTCTTCGATCTGAGACTTAAAGTATTTGATTAACTCCTTGTTGTCCATGGTGCCCTCTGGACCGCAGAGCCCAAGAGGCCCTGAGCCATGCGCGAGGCCTGATTAGGTCCTGCCACCGTGTGGACTCCGCACCACACTGACTGACAGCGAGAGGCCAGGCTCTACATTCCACTTCCCTCCATTAACTTTTAAAATGCATGATTTTTTTCCCCCTCTGCATGATGTGTGTATGTGGATATTGTACTTTCCACAGAAATGGTATTTAATGTTAGGTACTGTTTTGTAACGTCCATATTTTACATAGAGTTGTATTTCATATATTACACATTCTCATGTACAGTAGTCTTCTAGGACTGACATAACAAATTGCTATAAACCTGGCTTAAAGCAACAAAAATTAATTCTCTCACAATTCTGGAGGCCATAGGTGTGAAACAAGATGGAGTAGGGCCATGGTCCCTAGGAGGGCTCCAAGGGGACTCCTTCCTTTTCTTTTCCAGCTTCTGGGCATGCACGTATTCCTTGGTTTGAGGCTGCATGTCTGGTTGGACATATCTTTTGAGGACCAGCATTCAACCCCCTGGGGCTTCCCAGGTGATGCTAGTGGTAAAAAAATCCCACCTACAATGCAGGAGATGCAAGAGATGCAGGTTCCATCCCTGGGTTGGGAAGATCCCCTGGAGAAGGAAATGGCAACCCACTCCAGTATTCTTGCCTGGGAAATCTCATGGACAAAGGAACCTGGTGGCCTACAGTTCATGTGCTTACAAATAGTCGGACATGATTGAGCACTCATGATGAGTGCTGACCACCAGACAGCCAGATGGCTGTGCCAAGGTATTTTACTTACCAAATCCTTAGTTTCTTCAACTCATGGGAGAAATGCACAGAAACACTGTAACTTAAAACTTCAAAGAGCTTGATGATAACATTCTCTCACTCCAGTCTGGACTTGGATTTGAAGGGATTTTAATCACCATGTTCCTTGTTCCTAATTTCCATCGTCTATTTTTTAAGTCTCTGAGCACTGGTTTAAGGAACATGATTTTTCTTTTAGAAGCACTTAGTGGAAAACATTGTGTTCCTTTCTAATTTATAAGAAAACACTTGAGGAAAAAGACTTGCCTTAAATGAGTTATGAGGCCAGTGTTCAGCCTGAACTTTCTTCCTTAGCTAAAATGAATTCCATTTTCTCCTTTTCAAGCTGTAGTATATCTTCTTCCTTGTATGTCAAATTAATCTTTGTCCTTAAAATTATGATCACTGAGAGAACACTTAGTTTGTTTCAGTCAAGAATGTGCTGGACTAAACAAAGCATATGTTTTCTTTGAGGTTCTATTAGACAAACTTGAAGATACTGACTACTGAGATCCAATAAAACAACAGATCATCACATCCTTTTAGGAACATGTCACTGGGAGTAGTGGTTCTGATTCTCATTTCACAAAGAACACTTCCAATTAACTGGCTGAATTTACTTGCAGAGGGTTGACATATATACTGAGTATGGCTGCTTACATTTGAAGTATTAGTTATAATATATGCATACCAAATCAAAAAAGTATATTGTAGGATACAATGAAAACCAGCTAGTAGTTTTACTTTTGCCAAACATTTCTTAATACATAAAATGTTAAGCTTTATCACTTGAAAATTCTACAACTTCCAACCTCTTTATTATTCATCAATACTTGGAAACTCTGCTTTATCCATTCTCCCTGAGAAGACTCAAGAATATTGACTGTGTCTTATCTGAGGAAGACTATTGACTACTATTCTATCTTATTCTAGTCCTGGAAGTGAATGCATCTCATTGAAAAGATCTAAATAACATTTGAACTATTAAAAATAAAAAAGTCAGGTCTTTCTCTGATGTCTCACTCCATCCTCAACCTCTTACTGATGGCCATGTACTTTATAATCCATTTTAATGAAATGTTTAGAATAGACTAATAAATCGGGACAGGAAGTGGACTAGTGGTTGCCTAGGGCTAGGCAGGGTAGGGGCAGAGGGGTAATGGTCATTGGGTATGGGGCCTTCTTTTGGGCTCATGATAGTTGCCCAATTCTGTGAATGCATTCAGTTCAGTTCAGTTCAGTCGCTTAGTCGAGTCCGACTTTTTGTGACCCCATGAATCGCAGCATGCCAGGCCTCCCTGTCCATCACCAACTCCCAGAGTCTACCCAAACTCATGTCCATCGAGTCGGTGATGCCATACAGCCATCTCATCCTCTGTTGTCCCCTTCTCCTCCTGCTCCCAATCCCTCCCAGCATCAGGGTCTTTTCCAATGAGTCAACTCTTCGCATGAAGTGGCTAAAGTATTGGAGCTTCAGCTTCAGCATCAGTCTTTCCAATGAACACCCAGGACTGGTCTCCTTTAGGATGGACTGGTTGGATCTCCTTTCAGTCCAAGGGACTCTCAAGAGTCTTCTCCAACACCACATTAAATTTTATATAGTAAGTGGGTAAAGTTTTTTGGTCTGTGTGTTTTATCTCTAAGGGGCTCTTTTTTGGAAAGAGGAAAGTTAAAGGGTACAGACACATGGAAAGGTACACAACTAAGGAATTAAAGCAAATAAGGTGTCTTCTGGAAGAGAATAGCAGAGTATGCTCTGAAGAGTGATTGGGAGTTGGTCTGGCTGAGGTGGAGAAAGGATGGAGTGGAGATGTAGGCAGAGGAAACAATAGGTGTAGAATCAGCATATCTAGTGCATGGTGGGCTGGATATATGGAGATATGACATGTTGGGTGCAAGAAGTGAGATTGGAGGGCAAAGAAAGGACTAGAACACTAAGGGCTGATGCCATGCTAATAAATTAGGACTTCATCCAGAAAGCACTGTGAGATGTTAGTTTAAAGCTGAAAAATAACATGGTTATATTTTTGTGGTTGTAGCATAGTCACTTATGTAGCAGGGCTGGAGCTGGTTTGGGCAGCTCCAAACTGCTGTGTAGTGATCCAGGAGGGGCTTGAGTGAGGGCAGGAGCGCAAAGTCTTCAAATGGACAAGAGCTTTCATGGACTCTCAGACCACACTCTAGTCCATGTTGATATCAACTGTTGACACCTGTAGGTCTACCAAATTGGAAAATTCCTTGTTACATTCATAAACAAAGAACATTGTTTTGAGGTATCAAGATCTAGAGATTCTACTTCCATATCTGATGTTCACTGCCCCAAAATTAAGGACATAGAGATAGTTATCACCCATCACACAAGATATCTGAGTTAGATGTGTCATCTGAGATAAACTCACTTCTACAAAGAGACTGAGCAGGCTGATTACAGATTCATTCCATCGCACATATCTAAGTTTACAAAAGGAAAGTGATCAACAACTTTTCTCTCAACTGTTTAGTCAAATACTTCAGGTTCTATTGAGTTTTTGTGATTATCAAATGCAGACTCTTTATATTCTAATTTCAAAAATATAAAGGATTATTAAAAAATTGTTCATTGTGAAGCTAGCCAGATACCAGTTACAACCTGTACTGACCATGGCATTGAGCCTACTGTGCTTGTTCTCAAGGACACGGAGGAGAGAAAAGAATGACACGCCAAGTGCCTTGAGAGCCAGATGGATGATTTGATACCTATTAACTGGCTATTTGTGGTGTTTCAAAATAGTTGTTACATCATAAAGGGCCTAAGTTCTATTGTTGATTAACCTGTGTGGACATTTTAGTGAAACAATGAGTGGAGACAAGTGTTATGCCCTGAATTTATGCAGTGTCTTCCCCTAATTTTTACTTCATCCAATCAATCATTCAGTTAGTTCAGTTCAGTCGTTCAGTCGTGTCCAACTCTTTGCGACCCCATGGACTGCAGCACACCAGGCTTCCCTGTCCATCACCAATTCCTGGAGCTTACTCAAACTCATGTCCATAGAGTTGGTGATGCCACCCAACCATCTCATCCTCTGTTGTCCCCTTCTCCTCTTGCCTTCAATATTTCTGAGCATCAGGGTCTTTTCCAGTGAGTCAGTTCTTTGCATCAGGTGGCTGAAGTATTCAGTCAATCATTACTGTGTGTGAATTAATAAATAGGGGCTTCTCTGGTAGCTCAGCTGGTAAAGAATCTGCCTGCAATGCAGGAGACCTTGGTTTGATTCCTGAATCAGGAAGATCCACTGGAGCAGGGATAAATGCCATGATCCTCACTTTACAGATTAGGTATTAATAAGTAATTTGTTGAAAGTTGTCAATAGGACAAAGATTTCATCATTTTCAATGACAGGAAACTCACTACCATTTTCCTTGGATGGCTCAATTGCTGGCAACATTTGTTAACACTTCTCACATTCCCTATACCTTGATTTGTTTCTTAGAGTTACTCGAAACTGAATGAAACATTCTTCAAATATTTGGACATGGATGATGTGTTTTCTCTGCTTTTCTCATCCTTAGGCTAGACAAACCCAGGGAGATCTCATGTTCTTTGTGACATGATTCAGGCTTCTTCCATCTGCCTTTGGGCACATCTTTGTTTGCCTATAACCTTCATAAAATATGCCTTTGAGAACTGAACACAACACAGCAGACAAAATAAAATAAAAATGAGCAATCTCAATTGCAGTCTATTTTTCAGCTCAACTCAAAACACATCTGCTTCTTAGTCAATCCCCAGTTGGTTGAAACAGTGACTACCCACGTGTTCAATGTCAGGTTAGCAGTAAGTTCTGACTAATTCACTCAGTTGGCCCCTTAGCGTGAAAGGCTGACTCCTTCTGTTTCCCAGGACAGTCTGCATCCTGAGTCATGGCCATAATCCTCATCTGAGAAGAGCGCTATTTCTCAAGCAACTGTTTTCCAGCAGAAATCTGGCCATTCTAAGAAAA
Source organism: Bos grunniens (assembly GCF_055505025.1). Lineage (NCBI taxonomy): Eukaryota > Metazoa > Chordata > Mammalia > Artiodactyla > Bovidae > Bos > Bos grunniens. The sequence continues at coordinate 58,640,416 of NC_141178.1, read as the reverse complement.
CGTTAACAAACTCATAAAGACACTTGCAATTTGATTTATGTTCAGTGTAATCTGGCCTTGTAGTTCTTGTAATTATCTAAATATTAAAGAATAAGATATGTCATTGAGAAACATTATTAATTATATATTTAAGTAACTTATTTGGTCATCTATTTGATCATTTATTTAGTAACTGTCATCATTTAGTTTAGCTAGTACACCTTATTTTGTCTATTTAACAATAATCTGAGTCTGATGAATGATATTGGAAAGCTAATTGCTCACCATGTGATAGTCCATGTGTATAACATTTTAAGACAGAACTACAATGCTCTGTGATGACCTTTAGGAATGGGATGGGGGGAGGTGGCCAAAGTTTTGGAGCTTCAGCTTCTGCATCAATCCTTCCAGTGAATATTCAGGGTTGAATATTTCAACCCTGAATTTCCTTTAAGATTTCCTTTAAGATTGACTGACTTCCTTGCAATTGGTTTGATCTTGCAGTCCAAGAGAATCCCAAGAGGCTTCTCCAGCACCACAATTCGAAAGCATCAATTCTTTGGTGTTCAACCTTTTTTTAACCTTTCATTTATTATTATTAGCACTTTAAAGTTCTTTGCTATTACCAATGAGCTCAAATGCTTTATGGGTTTGGAAATACTAAATACTTGCAGCATCTAAATACAAAAGAATTCTAAGCTCTTGTAAGCCTCCCAGACATCAGCTATTTAATATTTTTAGAATGGATGTGTGTTGAGGGCCTATTATGCCCCAATCTTGTGCTGGAGTAAAGGGAAAAGTGATAACTGAGTCAGTTCCTCTTTTTGAGGCACTTCTCATGGTTTGTAAGAGGAAGTAATCAGTGCAGTCACCATAGGACAAGGAGATATTTGCAATGGCATAGTCATGGGGTATTTTGGGAGCTCTGAGGCAGAAACCTAGCCCAGTCTGGAGGATGAGTCAGGGGCAGTCAGGCCAAGGTGGGAGAAGCACTCTGACACCACAGGCTACTCTAGCAAAGGCACAGGGCACAAAGCTGCATCATGCTTGGGAGGGAAGCCAAAGAGGTTGACCTTGCCCTTTGCACACTGCACTGTGAAGGCTTTGGTAAATCAGCTAATTTGAGAAGTAGTGGACATAAGAGAGTTTTGGTTAGAGGTTTATTTAGGATGGGCAATGAGAAAGGAGGAACTGAGGCTGACCATCCCTACCCCTGAATTCCCCCAGCTTGCCTGGTGGTGATTTCATGCCTGCTCAGTCATGTCTGACTCTTTGCTGCCCCATGGACTGTAGCCCATCGGGCTCCTCTGTCCATGGAATTTCCAGGCAAGAATACAGCATAGCCATTTCCTCCTCCAGGGGATCTTCCCAACTCAAGGGTCAAACTCATGTCTCCTGCATCTCCTGCGTTGGCAAGAGGACTCTTCACCATTGTACCACCTGGAAAGGTGGTGATGACTGAACTAGGGAACATGAAAGGAACAGGCTTAGGAGGAAAATGCTGTCAGTGTGTTCACGATATAGATGGTATATGAGTGGGGTAATTGCCTATGAGATGCTGTGTTCAACGGGGAAAAAGTCTGCATAGAATTAGGAGCTGCTCACACAGAGAAAGCAGCTAAGACCATTTGTGGGTGAGTGGATGGGTGGAGGGCATCTCAAGGAATCACCAACTCTTAGGGATGAGGAGGATGTTTATGTGTCTGATTCAGAAAGGTAACACTTTGGGACATTCCTGATGGTCCAGTGGCTAAGAAATGGTGAATGTGGAGGCTGTCTGATGTATGTTCTAGTCCCCAGATAATAGCTGTTATCATCTTTGCAAGAAATTAAAGTTGCCCTTTAATTTCCCCTACAGATAATATACTGATATATTTTTACCCTATAGCTTATCAGAGGATATTAATCAGTTGCTGACATATAAGAAGACATCAGAAGCATAAAACTCAATATGTATTTAAAAGGAGTTACCAGGACTTCCCTGGTGGTCCAGTGGCTAAGACTCTGAGCTCCCAATACAGGGGGTCCAAGTTTTGATCTATGGGTCAGGGAATTAGATCCCACATGCCGCAACTAAATATCCCTCATGCTGCATTGAAGATTGAAGATCCTGAGTGCTGCAACACGGCCAATAAATAAGTAGTTCAGTTCAGTCACTCAGTCATGTCCAACTCTTGGCGACCCCATGAATCACAGCACGCCAGGCTTCCCTGTCCATCACCAACTCCCAGAGTTCACTCAAACTCACGTCCATCGAGTCAGTGATGCCATCCAGCCATCTCATCCTCTGTCATCCGCTTCTCCTCCTGCCCCCAATCCCTCCTAGCATCAGAGTCTTTTCCAATGAGTCAACTCTTCACATGAGGTGGCCAAAGTACTGGAGTTTCAGCTTTAGCATCATTCCTTCCAAAGAAATCCCAGGGCTGATCTCCTTCAGAATGGACTGGTTGGATCTCCCTGCAGTCCAAGGGACTCTCAAGAGTCTTCTCCAACACCACAGTTCAAAAGCATCAATTCTTCGGCACTTAGCTTTCTTCACAGTCCAACTCTCACATCCATACATGACCACTGGAAAAACCATAGCCTTGACTAGACGGACCTTAGTTGGCAAAGTAATGTCTCTGCTTTTCAATATGCTATCTAGGTTGGTCATAACTTTTCTTCCAAGGAGTAAGCGTCTTTTAATTTCATGGCTGCAGTCATCATCTGCAGTGATTTTGGAGCCCAAAAAATATATTTCCAGTGGTCATGTATGGATGTGAGAATTGGACTGTGAAGAAAGCTAAGTGCCGAAGAATTGATGCTTTTGAACTGTGGTGTTGGAGAAGACTCTTGAGAGTCCCTTGGACTGCAGGGAGATCCAACCAGTCCATTCTGAAGGAGATCAGCCCTGGGATTTCTTTGGAAGGAGTAATGCTAAAGCTGAAACTCCAGTACTTTGGCCACCTCATGCGAAGAGTTGACTCATTGGAAAAGACTCTGATGCTGGGAGGGATTGGGAGCAGGAGGAGAAGGGGACGACAGAGGATGAGATGGCTGGATGGCATCACTGACTCGATGGACGTGAGTTTGAGTGAACTCTGGGAGATGGTAATGGACAGGGAGGCCTGGTGTGCTGTGATTGATGGGGTCGCAAAGAGTTGGACATGACTGAGTGACTGAACTTAACTGAACTGAATATATTTTTTAAAAGTCACACTTTGACTTCCCCTAAGATAAAGACTTTTGATAGACAGAATAGGCAAGGAAAAGACAAGGAAAGGGCTTCTCTCCAGAGATTCTAAGAAGGAGTGCAGTCCTGCTGACTCCTGAACTTGAACTCAGTGAGACGTTCCAGGCTTCTGCCTTCAAGGGTCTGTTAGACAGTAAATCTCTGTTGTTTTGAGCCACTAAGTTCTACCCCTGGGTCAGGAAGATCCCCTGGAGGAATAAATGGCAACCCACTCCAGTATTCTTGCCTGGGAAATCCCATGGGCTGGTGGGGTGCAGGAGACTGGTGGGGTGCAGTCCATTGGGTCGCAGAGTCAGACACAACTTACTGACTGAAGAATGAAAAACAACAAACATGTTTGTGATATAAGAGTAGAAAAATTAATTAGTGAATTAATTAATATGGAAGAGGACACCCTAAAGATGTGTACGTTTTGTCCTAACCTTGAGGCCAGGCCAGTTAAGGAACACAGGATCATTGATGTTCTCAATCTCACATTTTAATTTTTTTTTAAATTGGAATTAGACTTTTTAAAAATGTTTATTTGTGTATGTATTTATTTATTGCTATGCTGGGTCTTTGCTGCTGCATGGGCTCTTCTCTCAATACATACATATTTTTTTTTACCAAATGTTCAACACTTTAAAAATAAAACAAAGGTGATGTTATGCCAAAAGTCTAGGGAATGCAATCACATTTTAACTTACAAATTGTTGGTTATGTGGAACTAGCTGGAATCTCTTAACTTTTGTTTCCAGTACAAGCAATTTGGAAATTGTTTGCTTCGTGTGATTTGTACTTTTTGACAGTCTTGTTTCCCAGTTAGGTTTTAAGCCTTTATAGGACAAAAGTCTCATCTTACACTGGTTTATGTCCAGGTGCCTGCAAAATGGCCAGTGAAATTTTCTTAAAGAGAATGTGTCTTGAATCAGAGGAGCTTTTCCCTTCCTTTAGGAGAGGAAAGGGGATGGTTCATAGCACCCTGTGAGAGCTGACTGTTAAATTTTCAAGAATTTCTCGAATCAACTCGTGTTGGGTCGGTAGCTTGAAGATTGACCATGGTGGGAATATTTACACTGAAAAAAAAAAAAAAAGGATATCACTGGCTTGGAGACTCCTTGTGAGTATAATAGATTTAAGTAAAATCATTCTACTTTATATAAACACAGTTGGGAAAATGTCTTCTTATAATGTTGAAGCAAATTAAAATCTCCTATTTCAATGAAAATTTATTTCAACTATTTTCACTTACTTTCTTCTTTAAAATAAGGCATCTTTAGTGAAATAATTCTTCCAAAATAACTTGGGTATACTTTAAGACAGTTTCATTAGGAGTAGTAACAGGACCCATAAATTAAACCACAATAATGGTTTGGTTATAGCAGGGATTGAACCTGTTCAATAGAATAGTTTATTGTTGATTAATTTCCAGATATACATCTTTATGCCACTCCAAGGAGAGTCATTTTCTTTAAGAGCTATTTGTTATCCTGAAGTAAGCCAGAAGGAAAAACACCAATACAGTATACTAATGCATATATATGGAATTTAGAAAGATGATAACAATAACCCTGTGTACGAGACAGCAAAAGAGACACTGATGTATAGAACAGTCTTATGGACTCTGTGGGAGAGGGAGAGGGTGGGAAGATTTGGGAGAATGGCATTGAAACATGTAAAATATCATGTATGAAACGAGATGCCAGTCTAAGTTCAATGCGCGATACTGGATGCTTGGGGCTAGTGCACTGGGACGACCCAGAGGGATGGTATGGGGAAGGAGGAGGGAGGAGGGTTCAGGATGGGGAGCACATGTATACCTGTGATGGATTCATTTTGATATTTGCAAAACTAATACAATTATGTAAAGTTTAAAAATAAAAAAAAATTAAAAAAAAGAGCTATTTGTTATCCTTGTTTATTACCCCCTCTTCTAATTCTTATTCTAACTTCTGGTCAGAGAGAATGGACAAATCTTCATTTCATGTTTTGTCTTTTTTTTCCCTAAAGGCCTAAAATCTTGCTCAGAAAGTATTGAGACTGTGTTTCTGGAGACTTTAAGGGTTAAATCTGACTGTTAATAGACTATATGATCCTGATGGAATTAATTGATCTAGAATATAATTTGCCTTCATCAAAAATAGAAAGTTCCTGGTGGCTCAGATGGTTAAGAGTCTGCCTGCGATGTAGGAGACTCGGGTTCAGTCCCTGGGTGGGGAAGATCCACTGGAGAAGGAAATGGCAATCCACTCCAGTATTCTTGCCTGGAGAATTCCATGGAATGAGGAGCCTGGCAGGCTATAGTCCAATGGGTCGCAAAGAGCTAGACTCGACTGAGCAGCTAACACTTTCGCTTTCAAGATATTTCAAGATATTTCAAGATATTTCAGAGGAATTGATTGCTGGTATTCTCACACTAAAAGAATGGTTGAAGGAATGTCTCTAAAAAAGAAATGAAATGATAAAAGAAGAAATTTTGAGTCAAGAAGGATGAAAATCTGGGAAGAGAAAAAATAAGAAATAGACTTCTCTTGAATTTTCTACTTGTGTTTGACAGTTTTAGCCAAATTATAACACTAATGTAGCTCTCAATATATGTATATACAAGAAATATAAGTGGGAAGGGAACATAAATGAAGATAAGGTTTCTGTGCCTTATTCAAATGGGTAAAATATCAACAATGAAAAGCTTTGATGTTATGAACATTTATAATGTATACCTGGAGAAGGGTTTCCCAGGCAGTGAAGTGATAAAGACTCTGCCTGCAATGCAGGAGATGCAGGACTCATTGATTAGATCCCTGGGTCAGGAAGATCCCCTGGAGAAACTGCCAAAAGATCTATTGGAGGAGATATATTCAAAAGTACTATAAATAAAATGGAGTACATAAACAGAAAAACTGTTTATGTAACTCAAGAAAAACAATGGAAATAAAACAGAGAAAGCAGAAACACAGAGAGGAAACAGAAAGCAAAAAGTAAAATGGTAGACTTAGCCTTTAACATTTCAATAATTACATGAAATAAAAAATGGTCTAAATGAACCAATTAAAAGAGAGATACTGTCAAAGTGGATAAAAAGAACATGTCCCAACTCAATGCTGTCTACAAGAAAGTCATTTCAGTAGAATTCTAGGCTGAAAGTAAAAAGATGGAAAAAAAGCTTATTAAGCAAGCAATAATTTAAAAAGAAATCCTAGGAGCTATATTAATATCACATCCCATTTATAGACATTAGAGCAAGAAAACTGCCAGGGACGGAGGGGACATTATATAATGATAAAAGTGCCAACCCACCACAGAGACTTTGTAGTCCCACAGATCTACGCATGCCAACAACAGAGCTGCAAGATATGTGAAGCACAGGCTGAAAAAAACCAACAGGAGAAATAAGAAAAGAAAAAAAAAAACCAGTTACAGAGACTTCAACACCGCTCTCTCAGCAACAAAAGGAGTAGTCAGACATAAAAGCAGCAGGGGAACAGAACTCAACAACACCATCCAACAACAGAATCTGAACATTTATAGAACAGCAGCAGAATATGCATTCTGTCAAGGGCCCACAAAACATAAACTAAGAAACTAAAATCTGCCAACCAAGAATCTGAACTTGGCAGAATTATATTTAAAAAGAAAAGGCAAAATAGAGACATTTCAAATCTACAAAACCTGAAAGAAATCATTAACAGGAAAATTGTGATACAAGAAAGAATTTAACACCAGCAACATAATACAAACTGCAATACAAAAGATATTAAAAGAGGAACAAGATGGTGGGGGAGTAGGTGGACGTGGAGTACATCTTTCTCCACAGATACATCAGGAATACACCTTCAGACACTGAAGTGCATGCAGAACACCAGCTGAGAGCAGACAGGAGTACCTGACCAGCAGAAAAGAATATATAGACCCAGGCAAAACTCGGTAGGAGGAAGGAACTAGGGAGAAAATAGGAGTGTTAGTAGGACTGGGCCTGCCCTTGGTGGGTGGGGGAACTGAAGCAGGGGTCCGATCCCCACACTGGGGACAATTGTCTGAGTCAGAGGAAACATTTAAGGCTGAGAGGGAAATAGCTGATCTGTGGCAGCCTAAATGGAATGAGAATCAACCAGTCCTTGCGGCAGCCATACATACCCCAGATGGCGCAGTGGCTGGGAGCTGGAGTTTAAGGATTGTGGAGCAATTTCCGGGTGAGGGCTGCTGTTGACTGTGGAGAAACAGATCAAGGGGATGTGAGGGAGGAGACTGTGGTGGAAAATGCCTGTGGAGGAAAGCTGGGCAGCCATACTGCTGAGTCATGAATAGGGGGTGGAGCCATCACCATAGCTTCTCTCTACGCACAGGCCAGCATTGACAACTGAACAATAGAGAGACTGGCCCATCAAATGCCTGACACGCTGAACTAGAGAGCAGGACCCCAGCCGGGGGCTTCTAGGTGCCTGATGCGCTGAACAAGGACCCCAGGCAAGGAAGTCCTCTAAGTATCTGAATGGGCAGACCTATGGAGAAAGACTGGCCAAAGAGGCCTTCTGATCACCAGCTACAAGAGGCTCAAAAAAAGACTCTGATAGGGCCATAACACCTGGGGCAGAGGCAGTCCGTGTCCCTGCACTCTTGTTTCAGCCAGGGTCCCCACAAGCCAAGCAGTTGCATCACCTTCATGCTCAGCTCTCACTGGGGCAGAGCTGCCACAGGTAAAAAAAGTCTTGTGCCTATGCACACAGGGTCACTTTGGTAGTGTCTGACTCTTTGCAATCCTGTAGACTGTCACCTGCCAGCCTTCTCTGTCAGAGAGGAGTTTCTCCAGGAAAGAATACTGGAGCGTATTGGTCAATACTGGTTGCCCCACCCTTCTAGAGCACTGTACTTCCTGCTGCCCTAACCACCAACTCCCCTGAGTACCTGGTGTTCCCAGAACCCCTGCGACCCAAGCACCTGCACCACCTCCACACCTGTCCTTCACAGGGGCAAACCCAAGTCGTCCAGGGCAGCCTCAGGAGCAAACCCCAGTGGACGACCCACATGCAGAGGTGGAAGTAAAACCGCAATCGAAACCCAGGAACAGTGTGACTAAGGAAGAAGACCCAAAACCCTCCCACCAGCTGTACAAGCTTCAGATTAAATCCACACGATCAACTAGGCAGACTCTGTGTGGAATATATAAGAAATATATATTATTTCTTATATAATATAAATATAAAAGAAAACGCTAGTTCTGATGGCTGTGGACATTGGAGGCAAGAACACAGAGGAGTAGGACCAGATTAGAATCTGAGCTGCCCCCACAGCAGGTCCAGAGATCAGCACAGTGTTGGAGGGCATCCTAGGGAGGGGAAGTGGACTGTGGCTCCCCAGCGAGGGAAAGGACTCTGATAGCGGTGACTCAAGAAAAACATTTATTATTCTTATGTTTTGACTTGTTCTGTAGATTCTTTGGATGTTTTTCTCCCCCCTCTCCTCCTTTCCCCTGCTTTGTTGTAACTGTCAATTTTATTGGCACTATGAAATCTATATTAAGCTTTTGAGCTTTTTTTTTTTTTTTCTGTTTTTTTCTCAGTCACATTTTTTCTTGTTGTTATAAACCTCTGCCTGTATGTTGGGCTTTTGCAGTTCTGGGGAGTCTGTTGTTCTTGTTGTTGTTTTTCTTTTTCTTTTTTTTTAATTTTAATTTTTTAAACCTATTATTAGTTTTTCTACATTTATTCGTTTGCTTTTCCTACTGTTCTTTTTTTCTTGCAGTTAATCTTTAATGTATATAAATCTTCTTTATCTACCTCTATTTAACTTTGCTATTCTTTCTTTTCTTTCCTTTAGTCTCAACATATTTGTTAGTTTTATTTTCATTGCTTTATTCTCCAGTTGGCACCTTGCATTAGTTTTGTTTTCCAGTTTTTGTGCTTTAGCTAGTTTTATTCTCGTAGACATAATTTTTGGTTCTTTTGTTTGCCAGGTCAATCTATTGTACTTTATTTTTGTTGGATTGATTTGATTTTGCTTATGGGTATATATGTATATGTTCAGTCACACTTTTTATTGTTATTATAAACCTCTGCCTCTACATTGGGCCTTTGCAGATCTGAGGAGTTTTTGTTTTTTTTCCTTTTCTCCTTCTTCTTCTTCTTCTTCTTTTTTTTTCTTTTCTCATTTTTATAATTTTAACTTTTAATTTTTTTAATCTATTATATTTTTTCTACATTTATTCCTTTGTTTCCTTTTCCTACTGTTCCCCCCCCCCTTGCAGTTAATCATCAATGTATCTTCTTCATCTACCTGTATTTAACTTTGCATATCTATTCTTTCTTTCCTTTCTTTTCAATATATTTGTTAGTTTTATTTTCATTGCTTTATTACCCAATTAGCACCTTACTTCAGTTTTGTTTCCAGTTTGTGCTTTAGTTAGTTTTGTTCTGGTAAAAATAATTTTTGGTTTCCTTTGTTCACCAGGTCAATCTATTATACTGTATTTTTGTTGGACTGTTTTGATTTTGGTTATGGGTGTGTATATATATATGTGCATATTCAGTCACACTTTTTATTTTCTTATAAACCTCTGCATCTACATTGGGCTTTTGCAGTTCTGTGGAGTTTTCCTTTTTTTTTTTTTTCTTTTTTCTTTCTTCTTCCATTTTTTTTCCTTTTCTCTTCTTTATAATTTTAACTTTTAATTTTTTTAGACCTAGTATATTTTTCTACATTTATTCCTTTCCTACTGCTCTTTTCCCCTTGCAGTTAATCTTTTATGTATATAAATCTTATTCATCTACCTCTGTTTAACTTTGCATACCTATTCTTTCTTTCCTTTCTTCTCAACATATTTGTTAGTTTTGTTTCCATTGCTTTATTCCCCACTTGGCACCTTGCTTTAGTTTTGTTTTCCAGTTTGTTCTTTACTTAGTTTTGTTCTTAGGTGGTAAATACAATTTTTTATGTCCTTCGTTCATCTGTTCAATCTATTGTATTTTATTTTTGTTGGTCTGTTTTGACTTTGCTCATGGGTATATATGTATAGGTGTATATTCCATTATTTTAATTATTATTTGCTTGATTTTGTAACTGCCATTTGTCTGGAGTTCATCTTTGGCTTCTAGTTTTTTGGATATTTATTTTAATCTCACTTAATGCCATAAAAAACCACTTGTGGAATCTTCATTCCTGACCAGCAATCAAGCCCTGAGCCTTTGGAGTGGGAGCACTGACTCCAAGACCCTAGGCTACCAGAGAAATAACCTTAGGAGGTATCAAATAGTGAGAACTCACACAAAGGAAATCACTAGAATACAAGATCGGCATCACCCAACCACCAATAGCACCCTGTGCAGGATGCCTCATCTAAACCACAAACAAAACAAAAATACAAACTCAGTCATTAGCATACAGGATTACCACCTCACTCAGCCTTGCTTATCAGAAGAAAATCAAACAAACATACAAAATCTCAGCACAAATCTCACCCTATAAGAAACTTACACAAACCACTGGACCAAACTTAGGAGGGCAGAAACCAAAAGGAAGAAAGAATTCAACCTTGAAGCCTGGGAAAAGGAAACCCCAAACACAATAAGTTAAAAAAAAATAGCAAAATGACAGAGAAATACTACACAAATGAAGAAACAAACTAGAAACACAGAAGTACAAATAAATGAAGAGGAAACAGGCAAACTACCTGAAAATGAATTCAGAATAATTATAGTAAAGATGATCCAAAACCTTGAAAGCAAAATGGAGAAGATGCAAGAATCAATTAACAAAGACATAGAAAAATTAAAGAATAAACATGCAGCGAAAAATAACACAATTACTGAAATTTAAAATATGCTAGAAGGAACCAATAGCAGAATATCTGAAGCAGAAGAACAAATCAGTGAGCTGGAAGATAAAATGTTGAAAATAACTTCTGAAGAGCAGAAAAAAATAAAAAGAATGAAAAGAATGGAAGATAGTCTCAGAAACCTCTCAGACAATATCAAATGCACCAACATTCAAATTATAGGGGTCCCAGAAGGAGAAGAGAAACAGAAAGGGTATGAGAAAATTTTTGAAGAGATTATAGTTGAAAATTTCCCCAAAAAGGAAAAGGAAAGTCGATCAAGTCCAAGAGGCACAAAGAGTCCCATATAAGATAAACCCAAGTAGACACATACTAATCAAACTAATAAAGACCAAACACAAAGAAAGAATATTAAAAGCAGCAAGGGAGAAACAACAAGTAACATACAAGGGAAACCCATACACTTTAACAGCTGATCTTTCAGCAGAAACTCTGCAGGTCAGAAGGGAATGGCAAGATATATTTAAAGTACTGAAAGGGAAACATCTACAACCAAGATTACTGTACCTGGCAAGGATCTCATTCAAAATTGATGGAGAAATAAAAGTTTTTCAGACAAGCAAAAGTTAAGAGAATTCAGCACCACCAAGCCAGCTTTACAACAAATGTTAAAGGGACTTATATAGTCAAGAAATACAAGAGAAGAAAAAAGATCTACAAAATCGACCCCAAACAATTAAGAAAATAGCAATAGGAGCATATATATCAATAATTACTTTAAATGTAAATGGATTAAATGCTCCAACCAAAAGACACAGACTGTTTGAATGGATACAAAAACAGGACCCATATATATGCTGTCTATAAGAAACCCACTTCAGGCCTCAAGACACATACAGACTGAAAATGAGAGGATGAAAAAATATATTCCATGGAAATGGGAAGCAAAAGAAAGCTGGAGTAGCAATCCTCATATCAGACAAAACAGACCTTAAAATAAAGATTACAAGAGATAAGGAAGGACACTACATAATGATCAAGGGATCTATCCAAGAGGAAGACATAACAATTGTAAATATCTATGCACCCAACATAGGAGCACCTCAATACATAAGACAGGCACTAACAGACATAAAAGGAGAAATTGACAGTAACACAATAATAGTAGGAGACTTTAACACCCCACTTACACCAATGGACAGATCATCAAAATATAAAATTAATAAGGAAACACAAGCCTTAATACAAGTCTCACATTAGATGAGATGGATCTCATTGATATCTTCAGGACCTTACATCTCAATGCAGAAGAATACACCTCTTCTCAAGTGCACATGGAACATTCTCCAGGATAGACCACATCTTGGGTCACAAATCAAACTTCAGTAAATTTAAGAAAATTGAAATCATATCAAGCATCCTCTCTGACCATAATACTATGAGACTAGATATCAATTACAAGATAAAAACATTAAGAAACACAAGCACATGGAAATTAAACAACACAAAGTTGGTTCTAAATAACCAACAGGTTACTGAAGAAATCAAAAGGGAAATAAAAAAGTTTACAGAAACAAATGACAATGAAAACACAGCAACCCAAAACCTATGGGATGGAGCAAAAGCAGTACTAAGAGGGAAGTTTATAGCAATACAATCTTACCTCAAGAAACAAGAAAGACATCGAATAGACAATGTAACTTTACACCTAAAACAACTGGAAAAAGAAGAACCAAAAAACCCCCAAAATTAGTAGAAGGAAAGAAATCATAAAGATCCAAGCAGAAATAAATGAAAAAGAAATGAAAGAAACAATAGTAAAGATTAATAAAACTAAAAGCTGGTTCTTTGAGAAGATAAATAAAATTGACAAACCTTTAGCCAGACTCATGAAAAAAAAACAGAAAAATCAAATCAACAAAATTAGAAATGAAAAAGGAGAGGTTACAACAGACAATGCAGAAATACAAAGGATTAGAAGAAACTATTATGAACAACTATATAGCAATAAAATGGATAACCTGGAAGAAATGGACAGGTTCTTAAAAAAGCTCAATCTTCCAAGACTGAACCAGGAAGAAATAGAACTAATGAACAACCCAATTACAAGCACTGAAATTGAAGCTGTGATCAAAAATCTCCCAAAAAACAAAAGCCTAGGACCAGATGGCTTCACAGGAGAATTCTTTCAAACATTTAGAGAAGAGCTAATGCCTATCCTTCTAAACTGTTTCAAAAAATTGCAGAGGAAAGAACAGTTCCAAACTCATTTTACGAGGCTACCATCACCCTAATATCAAAACCAGATAAGAAGAAGTGAAATCACTCAGTCGTGTCCAACTCTTTGTGACCCCATGGACTGTAGCCTACCAGGCTCCTCAGTCCATGGAATTTTCCCAGCAAGAGTACTGGAATGGGTTGCCATTTCCTTCTCCAGGGGATCTTCCCAACCCAGGGATTGAACTCGGGTTTCCCGTATTGCAGGCAGACACTTAACCATTTGAGCCACCAGGGAAGCCCACCCCAAAAAAAGTCAGACAAAGACAACACACACACACACACACACACACACACACACAAACTACAGGTCAATATCACTGATGAACATAGATGCAAAAATCCTCAACAAAATTTTAGCAAACAGACTTCAGCAACACATCAAAAAGCCCATCCATCATGATAAAATTGGGTTTAGTCCAGGGATGCAAGGATTCTTTAATATACACAAATCAATCAATGTGATACACCATATTAACAAATTGAAAGATAAAAACCATATGATAATCTCAATAGATGCAGGAAAAGCCTTTGACAAAATTCAGCACACATTTATGATTAAAATTCTTCAAAAGATGGGCATAGAAGGAACCTACCTCAACATAGTAAAGGCCATATATGATAAGCCTACAGTAAACTTATTCTCAATGGTGAAAAACTGAAAGCATTCCCCCTAAGATCAAGAACAAGATAAGGGTGGCCACTTTTGCCACTATTATTCAACATAGTTTTGGAAGTCCTAGCTATAGCAATCAGAGAAGAAAAAGAAATGAATACAGATTGGAAAAGAAGTAAAGCTCTCACTGTTTGCAGCTGACATGATACTGTATATAGAAAATAAAGATAGTACCAGAAAATTACTAGAGCTAATCAGTGAATTTAGCAAGATTGCAGGATACAAAATCAATACACAGAAATCACTTTCATTTCTATATACTAACAATGAAAAATCAGAAAGAGAAATTAAGGATCAATCCCATTCACCACTGCAACGAAAAGAATTCAATATCTAGGAATAAGCTTAACCTAAGGAGACAAAAGAATTGTACAAAGAAAATTATAAGACACTCATGAAAGAAATTAAAGATGACATAAAACAGATGGAGAGATATTCCATGTTCCTGAGTAGGAAGAATCAATATTGTGAAAATGACTATACCAAAGGCAATCTACAGATTCATTGTGTTTCCTATCAAATTATGAATGGCATTTTTCACAAAACTAGAACAAAAAGTTTCACAATTCATATGGAAACACATAAGACCCTGAAGAGCCAAAGCAGTCTTGAGAAAGAAGAATGGAGCTGGAGGAATCGACCTTCCTGACTTCAGATTATACTACAAAGATACAATCATCAAGACAGTATGGTACTGGCACAAACAGAGGTATAGACTAATAGAACAAGATAGAAAGCCCAGAAATAAGCCCATGCACCTATGGGTACCTTATTTTTGACAAAGGAGTCAAAAATATACAATGGGGGCAAAGACAGCCTTTCAATAAATGGTGCTGGGAAAACTGTACAGCTACATGTAAAAGAATGAAATTAGAACACTTCCTAACACCATACACAAAGATAAACTCAAAATTGATTAAAGACCTAAACGTAAGACTAGAAACTATAAAACTCTTAGAGGAAAACATAGGCAGAACAGTCACTGACATAAATCAAAGCAAGATCATCTATGATCCACCTCCTAGAGTAACAGAAATAAAAACAAAAGTAAACAATTGGGACCTGATTAAACTTAAAAGCTTTTGCACAGCAAAGGAAACTATAAGCAAGGTGAAAAGACAACTCTCAGAATGGGAGAAAATAATAGCAAATAAAACAACTGACAAAGAATTAATTTCCAAAATATACAAGTAGCTCATACAACTCAATGCTAGAAAAACAAACAACCCAATCATAAAGTGGGGGAAAGACCTAAACAGACATTTCTCCAAAGAAGACATACAGATGGCTAACAAACACATGAAAAGATGCTCAACATCACTCATTATCAGAGAAATGCAAATCAAAACCACAATAAGATATCACCTCACACCAGTCAGAATAGCCATCATCAAAAAGTCTATAAACAATAAATGCTGGAGAGGGTGTGGAGAAAAGAGAATGCTCTTGAACTGTTGGTGGGAATGTAAATTGATACAGCCACTATGGAAGACGGTATGGAGATTCCTTAAAAAACTAGGAAGAAAACCACCATATGACCCAGCAATCCCACTCCTAGGCCTATACCCTGAGGAGACCATGGTTGAAAAAGACACATGTATCCCATTGTTCACTGCAGCACTATTTACAATAGCTAGAACATGGAAGCAACCTAGATGTCCATTGATCAATGAATGGATAAAGAAGTTGTGGTTTATATACACAAAGGAGTATTACTCAGCCACAAAAAGGAACACATTTGAGTTAGTTCTGATGAGGTGGATGAACCTAGAACCTATTATACAGAGTGAAGTGAGTTGGAAAGAGAAAGATAAATATTGTATTCTGATATACATATACAGAATCTATAAAAATGGTACTGAAGAATTTACTTAAAAGGCAGCAATGGTGAAACAGACAGAGAATAGACTTATGGACATGTGGAGAGGGGAGGAGAGGGTGAGATGTATGGAAAGAGTAACATGGAAACTTACATTACCATATGTAAAATATATAGCCATCAAGAATTTGCTGTATGGCTCAGCAAGCTCAAACAGGGTTCTTCATCAACCTAGATGGGTGGGATGGGGAAGGAGACGGGAGGGAGGTTCAAAAGGGAAGGGATATATGTATACCTATGTCTGATTCATGTTGAGGTTTGAGAGAAAACAACAAAATTCTGTAAAGCAATTATCCTTCAATAAAAAATAAATTAAAAAAAATAACAGAAGTCTTTCAGGTAGAAAGAAAATATTAGTAATACCAGACAGCAATCTGGATGCTCACAGAAGAATGAACAGCACAGGGAATGGCAACTACATTGAGTATTAAAGGTTTTCTCCTATTTGTTTTTATTTAGTTGCTAACTCCTGTCTGACTCCTTGCAACCCCATGGACTGTAGCCTGCCAGCCTCCTCTGCCCATGGGATTTTCTAGGCAAGGGTACTGGAGTGGGTTACCATTTCCTCCTCCACAGGATCTTCCCAATCCAGAGATCAAACCCGCATCTCCTGTATCAGCAGGCAGGTTCTTTACCCCTGAGACACCAGAGAAGTTCATGTTTTCCTATACTTTCAATCGATTTCAAAGATAATTGCTTAAACAAAAGCAACCATGAATTGTGGGGCTCATAACACACATGGCAGTAAAATGTAGGATTCAGTTCAGTTCAGTCACTCAGTCGTGTCCGACTCTTTGCGACCCCTTGAATTGCAGCACTCCAGGCCTCCCTGTCCATCACCAACTCCTGGAGTTCACCCAGTCTCACATCCATCAAGTCAGCAATGCCATCCAGCCATCTCATCCTTTGTCGTCCCCTTCTCCTCCTGCCCCCAATCCCTCCCAGTATCAGAGTCTTTTCCAATGAGTCAACTCTTCGCATGAGGTGGCCTAAGTACTGGAGTTTCAGCTTTAGCATCATTCCTTCCAAAGAAATCCCAGGGCTGAACTCCTTCCGAAAGGACTGGTTGGATCTCCTTGCAGTCCAAGGGACTCTCGAGAGTCTTCTCCAACACCACAGTTCAAAAGCATCAATTCTTCAGCGCTCAGCCTTCTTCACAGTCCAACTCTCACATCCATACATGACCACAGGAAAAACCATAGCCTTGACTAGACGGACCTTTGTTGGCAAAGTAATGTCTCTGCTTTTGAATATGCTATCTAGGTTGGTCATAACTTTCCTTCCAAGGAGTAAGCGTCTTTTTTAATTTCATGGCTGCAGTCACCATCTGCAGTGATTTTTGAGCCCCCCCAAAAATAAAGTCTAACACTAGCACAAAAGCCAGAAGGGAAGAAATGGCAGTAAACTCTTGAAAGCACCTTGTACAATGAAATGGTACACTGTTACTTGAAGAAAACTGATAAAATGTGTACCACCAGCTGGTGAACTACATTTCACAGATCAACCTGGCTTACAGCCTGTTTTTGCATGCTGTGTAAGCTAGGAATGATTTTACATTTTTTTTAAATTACAGAAAATTGAATATGTAACAAAGACCATATGCAACCCACAAGTCTAAAATATTTATTATTTGGGCCTTTTCAGAAAAATATTGCCAACTCTTGCTGTGTAACAGAAATGCTAAATGCAACCACCAAAATAACAATGTGACAGTGTAACTAATGAACCAGAAATGAAGATACAATGGAATCAGAAAGAATATTCAATACAGTATTATATTGAGCATCCATATCAGAGAGGAAGAAGTAAAATTATCTTTATTTAAAGATAGAATGATTGTGTATGTAGAAAACATGATAGAATCTACAAAGAAGCTTCTAGAACTACTAAGTAGGTTTAGTAAAGTTGAAGGATACAAGGATAGCAAATTGCAATTTTTGTACTAAGAATGGCCATTTGGACATTGAAAGAAAAAAATACTGCAATATCATGAAATATGTAATGCTTAGTGATAAATCTGACAAAATATGGACAAGACCTGTACTTTTTACATGCAAAATGTTGCTGAGAGAAACTAAAGAAGATCTAAATAAATGGAGATGCATACTGTGGTCATGTACCTGAAGACTCAGCAGTTGTATGATGTCAATACTCCCTAAATTGATTTGGAGGTTCAGTTCAATCCCAGGTAAATAACAGCCAATGTTTTGTAGAAAATAAGCTGAATCTAAAATTGATAAGAAAATGAGAAGACCTAAGACAGACAAAATAATTTTGAAAAAGAACAAATTTGGAAGATCGACACTGTCTACTTTCAAGATGTATTATAAGCTATGATAATCAAGACCATATGGTACTAGCATTCAGGTAGACGATGCCTTGATAGCTCAGTGGAATAAACTAGGGACCTCAGATCTAAATCTATGCATATGTTGATGGCTGAGTTTTGACAAAAGTGACAATGCAATTGAATGAAGAAATGATAATGGTTTTAGCAAAGACATTTTCACGAAAAAAAGAAAAAACTTGAAATCATACCTCATACCACTTAAAAATTAATGCAAAATGGACCATAAATCTAACTGTAAACCTAAAGTGATAAAATTTCTAGAACAAACAAAAAAAAATCTTCGTTACTTTTTTTGTGTGTGGTTTTTTTTAAAATTTTATTTTATTTAACTTTACAATATGGTATTGGTTTCACCATATATCAAAATGAATCTGCCACAGGTATACATGTGTTCCCCATCCTAACCCTCCTCCCTCCTCCCTCCCCATACCATCCCTCTGGGTCATCCCAGTGCACCAGTCCCAAGCATCCAGTATCTTGCATCGAACCTGGACTGGCGACTCGTTTCATATATGATATTATACATATTTCAATGCCATTCTCCCAAATCATCCCACCCTCTCCCTCTCCCACAGAGTCCAAAAGACTGATCTATACATCAGTGTCTCTTTTGCTGTCTCGTATACAGGGCTATTGTTACCATCTTTCTAAATTCCATATATATGCGTTAGTATGCTGTATTGGTGTTTTTCTTTCTGGCTTACTTCACTCTGTATAATAGGCTCCAGTTTCATCCACCTCATTAGAACTGATTCAAATGTATTCTTTTTAATGGCTGAGTAATACTCCATTGTGTATATGTACCACAGCTTTCTTATCCATTCATCTGCTGATGGACATCTAGGTTGCTTCCATGTCCTGGCTATTATAAACAGTGCTGCAATGAACATCAGGGTACATGTGTCTCTTTCACTTCTGGTTTCCTTAGTGTGTATGCCCAGCAATGGGATTGCTGGATCATAAGGCAGTTCTATTTCCAATTTTTAAGGAATCTCCACACTGTTCTCCACAGTGGCTGTACTAGTTTGCATTCCCTCTTTGTTACTTTGAGAAAATATTTCATGGATATAATATCATAAGTGTGAAACATGAAAGAGTAAGTTGATCAACTGAACGTCATCAAATTTAAGAGCTTGTATGCCTCAAAATAAATACTGCTAAGATAAGAGAAAAGCAGACACAGACTGGGAGAAGTCATTTGCAAGTTATATACATGACAAAAGTTTGTGTACAACACATAAAGAACTATAAAACTTCATAATTCAAAGCAAACAGCTCAATAAAAAAGGGCCAAAATATTCAAACAAACGCATTAACAGAGATGATTTAATCCAACAAAGAAGGCTGCAAATGAAAACATGAAAAGATGCTAAACAGTATTAGTCATCAAGGAAAAGCAAATTAAAGTCACAATTAAACACAACACACTTTTATTAGAATGACAAAAATGAATAATTACGGTTGAGGTTGTCGAGGAACAAGAACTCTCATAGGATGCTGGTGGGAAGGTAAGACGTACGTTTTGGAAAAGAGTTCAGCAGTCTATCATATATCTATGATATGATCCAGGCATTTCACTCCTAGGTGTTTACCCAAGGGAAATGCAAACATATTTCAACTGCAGGAGAATTTTTCATTTGTAGGAGAAATAAATACAATGAAATATGATTTGGTAATACAAAGTAATAAACTACTAATAGATGAACAATATGAAAGAGTCTCAAAATCATTATGCTAAGGGGGAAAAAGCAGAGTGCCATGGGAGAGGCAGGGAAGGGTATTACAGGGCAGGATTACAAAAGGCATAAGGAAACTTTGGGGGGTGATGTAGCTTTTTTTCTTTCTATTTGTGGCAATAAGGCCTTTTTTTTTTAAATCACTACTGAATCTGAAAATGTGAAACTATCTTTTGGTTATGAAAACTGGGAAACAGTTCTTAAATTATGATAGAAGCATTTCCATGACCATAGTTTGATACACAGTAGGACTCTCTGGGCCCTAAGGGACACCTGGGAGGCTCCCATCATCACAGATTCCATCAAGTGCATGCTAGCACCCTTTGTCAAGCCTTATCCAGAAATGAAGGATTCCATAGGAATGGAGTACCAAGAAAACAGAAGGCTACTTTTCTCAGACCTTAGAATTCACTGTGCTTCCCTGGTGGCTCAGATGGTAAAGAATCCACCTGCGATGCGGGAGACCTGGGGTCGACCCCTGGGGTTGAGAAGATACCCTGGAGGAGGGCATGGCAACCCACTCCAATATTCCTGCCTGGAGAATGCCATGGACAGAGGAGGCTGGTGGGCTACAGTACATGTGGTTGCAAAGAGTCGGACACGATTGAGCAATGAAGCGCACTGCACATGTTACTTCAGGCTCTCATCAGTCAGTCAGTTCAGTCGCTCAGTCATGTCCCGACTAACTCTCTGCGACCCCATGAACCGCAGCATGCCAGGCCTCCCTGTCCATTACCAACTCCCGGAGTTCACTCAAACTCATGTCCATTGAGTCGGTGATGCCATCCAACCATCTCATCCTCCGTCATCCCCTTCTCCTCCCACCCTCAATCTTTCTCAGCATCAGGGTCTTTTCAAATGAGTCAGCCCTTCGCGTCAGGTGGCCAAAATATTGGAGTTTCAGCTTCAACATCATTCCTTCCAATGAACACTCAGGACTGATTTCCCTCAGGATGGACTGGTTGGACCCCCTTGCAGTCCAAGGGACTCTCAAGAGTCTTCTCCAACACCACAGTTCAAAAGCATCAATTCTTCGGCACTCAGCTTTCTTCACAGTCCAACTCTCACATCCATACATGACCACTGGAAAAACCATCGTCTGTCATAGCTGGATAATAAATTCAGAGAGAATCAGAATCCTAATATCTTATAGGAAGAAAATTAAAAGAGAAAGCCTGAGTCATAGTTAAAACAAGACATCAGTGAATAATCTCTTAAAATCCTTCCAGCAACAAGCAAAGGTATGCAGCCCCCAGAGACGTGGGGCAGTCTGAGTTGCTCTGATCATATGTGGTCTCTCTCATTTGCTGCAAGAGCAGTTTTATGGCTCTGTTGTTCTACTCCTATTGTTTTTCACATTAACTAGAAATCTGGCCTTTAAACATTGAACAAGATGAGGCCACCTAATTTCTTCTATGTTAGAAGGAATTCATGCTCTGGTGAGTCAAGGTTAGCAGAAAAAATGCTTTATGCAAATAGGATATGTGAAAACCTAGATGCATTGTTTTTCATTTTAAAGGTTCACTGGAAGCATTTCCTAACCCAGTGTTCTTACAATAATATTTTTAAAGAATGAAATTCATCTTTACTGAAAAGGCCAGTGAATATTTTTCTTACTACTTGCGTGCATTACTTATTAATATTGGATTTTATGAATTTAAATCACACTTCCTGGTTCTTTATTTTCAAAATAATTATTTCGCTCTCAAGCACTTTAGCTTCCTGGAGTCATTAAATAAATACTATTAAATATGAGTGTTTAAGAGGCATGCAGAGGAAATTACTACACAAAATACAGAGTAATTTACAACCATAAAAGCTAATTTATTATAAATGATGAATATGATGTGTGGGCAAAGTAAAAGAAAACTAATTAAAATGCATTTTAAAAATCTACCCCGGGAATTCTGAATCAGTTGCAGGAGCTCTTACTAACAAATATTCATGCCTATGTACAAATATATGGAAATTGCAAAATCGCTGTATCATTTGAATATGCTTCTGGGTATTCTTGCCTTTGTTTTCTTTGCGATTTCAAGTGATAATCATTTGAAAAGGACTGGTGCTTCCATGAATATAAATGAAAGTGAAAGGCATTGCTTTGTTTTTTAGTTTCAGAATTGCATTCACTGTCAGCAAAGTTAATGACTTTACAAAGAGTATCGGTACTCATTTATCCTGCTTTATTAACTCTCATTAGGAAGTGACATGGTGAATATGCCAGATGCCTGATAAAATTCCTGGAACATGCTAAGCACCCAGATATTTTTAAAGTAACTAAATGCAAGCTTATGAGTAAACTTTCTTCTTTCATAAAAACATAAAGGACTTTTGTGTCTTTTTTACAAATTGTGCAGTTTCAGCTTTCTAGTTTTGTGAAAGAATAAATTAATTTTTCAACTTATTTAAGTTGATTGCATTTTAAAAGTTTGCAAAACCGATTTGCCTGGCCAGGGAGAGACTATTGACATTTGCAATTCTGTTTCCAAGTTTTTCCTGGTGGCTTAGATGGTGAAGACTCTACCTGAAATGCAGGAGACATGGGTTTGATCCCTGGGTCAAGACAATCCCCTGGAGGAGGAAACGGCAACCCACTCCAGTAGTCTTGCCTGGAAAACTCCATGGACAGAGGAGCCTGGTGGGTTACAGTCCATGGGGTAGCAGAGAATCGGACACAACTGAGTGAAGAGCGCTTTTGTTGCAGGAAGGGGGACCCCTTCCAGGGCCCGAAACTGGGCTCTTGTCTAACACTTGGAAATGAATTGTCTGAGGAGACACATGTGCTGACAAAGCAAGAAATTTTATTGGGAAAGGGCACCCGGGTGGAGAGCAGTAGGGTAAGGGAACCCAGGAGAACAGCTCTGCCGCGTGGCTCACAGTCTTGGGTTTTATGGTGATGGGATTAGGTTCCGGGTGGTCTTTGGCCAATCACTCTAATTCAGAGTCTTTCCTGGTGGCACATGCATCGCTCAGCCAAGATGGATGCTAGCGAGAGGGATTCTGGGAAGTGGATGGACACGCGGTGTCTCCTTTCGACCTTTCCCGAACTCTTCCGGTTAGTGGTGGCTTATTAGTTCCGTATTCCTTATCAGGATCTCCTGTCATAAAACAACTCATGCAAATGGTTACTATGGTGCCTGGCCAGGGTGGGCGGTTTCAACCAGTGTGCTTCCCCTAACACTTTCACCTTCTTTCTTTTCCAAGTCTTGGTAGCAATTAAGAATTTTATTTTCCATGTGCATGCTGAGATGGGGAAAGACAAGGATAAAACTTTTAGGTTTGCAATAAAGCAGAATCTTTGAACAGGAAGACAGAATGTGTGTGTCTTTGCCAATCTGCCAGAAGATCTTGTGCTCCGCTGACGATGCATTACCTCTGTATTCACCGATGCTAGACAGAAAGGACTGGACTAAGAATAAATCTCAAAAAGGTGAAGATCTGTCAATCATTTTTCTTCTTGTTTGTTCAACTCTCCTTGTTGTTCAGTTACTCAGTCATCTCTGACTCTTTGTGATTCCATGAACTGCAACATGCCAGGCTTCCCTGTCCTTTACTATCTCCCGGAGTTTGCTCAAACTCATTTCCATTGAGTCGGTGATGTCATCCAACCATTTCATCCTGTCACCCTCATCTCCTTTTGCCTTCAATCTTTCCCAGAATCAAGATTTTTTCCAGTGAGTTGGCTCTTCGCACCAGGTGACCAAAGTATTGGAGCCTCAGCACCAGTCTTTCCAATGAATATTCAGGGTTGATTTCCTTTAGGATTGACTGGTTCGATCTCCCTGCTGACCAAGGGATTGTCAGGAATCTTCCCTGCTGTCCCTCCCTGCTTGTGATATACATCATATAGTTCATTCTAGGAGTGGAAGGATAATTTAATGTTAGAAAAGCAGCATTATTCACAATAGCCAAAAAGTGAAAACAACCAATTATCTATCAATGGATGAATGGATAAACAAAATGTGGTAAACACATACAACAGAATATCATTCAGCCTTAAAAAGAAATGAAACTCTGATGTGTGATACAACATAGATGAACCTTGAAGATATAATGCTGAAGTGAAAAAAGCCAGTCACCAAAGAGCAGATGTTATATGACTCTACTCAAATGAGGTACATAGAGTGGTCAGATTCATAGAGACAAAAAATAGAATGGTAGTTGCCAGAGGCTGGGAGAAAAAAGGACCCAAGGGTAGGTAGTTTAATGTGCATAGAGTTTCAGCTTGGGAAGACAAAAAAGTTCTGAAGTTTTTTCAGTTGTGATGGGAGCATGATAATGTGAATATACTTAATTCTATGAAACTATATTCTTAAGAATTGTTAAAATGGTAAATTATGTGTTGTGTTTATTTTACTGTAATCAAAAATATTTCATAGATACAAGTTCCTAGAGGCCTGGCGTGCTGCGATTCATGGGGTCACAAAGAGTCGGACACAACTGAGCGACTAAACTGAACTGAACTGAAGATAAAAATAGACTTATATAATAAAATTTATCTTCAAAATCTTTTGTTGTTATCAAAACATATTGATATTATCGGACAGGCTCAGAGACCCTTAGGAAGACATACACATACAGAGGCAAGACAAAAATGTCTTCAGGACCAGATACATGCGCGCACGCGCACACACACACACACACACACACAGAGTGACTGAGTACTTCTTTTTTTTTTTTAATATTTATTTAGCTGAGCTAGGTCTTAGTTGTGGCAGGATCTTCGATCTATGTTGTGGCATGTGGGAATTTTTTGTTGTTGTGGCATGTGGAATCTAGTTCCCTGACCAGGGATGGTACCTGGGCCTCCTGCGTTGGGCACACAGAGTCTTAGCCACTGGACTACCAGTCCCTGTAACTGAGTACTTCTGTACCAACTACAGGGCACACATAAGTGATCCTCTCTTGTCACTATAGACACGGACTGTTTCAAATTAGACAAGCAGCCTCTGCAAGTGGCACTTGGCTAAATTCCCAAACATGAGCTTTTGTATCTTACTTTCATTTATCTTGAAAATGACATTAGACCCTTCATGACTCAGCATTTTTATAAAAACCTTCTCTTAAACCCTGAAATTCATGTTTCATGTAACAGTGAAGATGTGGGCTATGATTTCAATAAATTTTCCTCTCCTTTGGGAGAAACTTAGCTCAGCTTGGTCTCCTGCATCAGTGGAAAGGCATGTGATTTTCAGAACATGCACCAGATGGGGAGAAAATAGACATGGGTTCTCCTTCTGAGTCTGGCATCGACTTCCTGGTAAACCTGGGCCCGTCACTAAAGTTCCCTTGTTCTTAATTCTCTCATCTGTCTGAAAAGAGGGAGATGCTAGTGGAATGTTTCCCAAACTCCTAATGTCTTGAGTCCCCACTATCTTCATGGTTTTTGCCAGAGTTACATTTCACCTATAGTATTATTTACTGAAAAACTTTCTTTGTATTAGTCCACTCTGCTTTAGTATACTTTTAATACAATTTTAATGGCTTTAGAAATGTGTAACCAGTATAATATCTTATAAACAGATGGCAATTGCAAAATAAATATTTTCAAAGAGTCAGTATCCATCAATTCTAGTTAGTATCTCTTGTCTGACAAAAGCTCTGAGCAGAAAACCTGATTTCTCTTTATGAAAAAGAGAAATTACAAATTGGGGGAGTGATGTGAAGGAAAGGCTAGTACAAGCAAAAATTTTCTTTTATCTTATGAGGAAGGGTAAGAGAATTGCAAAGGGAATTATGTTTTTCTCTATGGAATTCTAGTAAGTTTAAAATAGCAGTACATTTTCATGTATTGGGAAAAGCTGTACTGGATGGTTATTAAGGATTCATCCAACTCTGATGTCTCATCACCACTCTGTGACTCAGGGTCAGGCAAAAGAAATAAAAGACAATGAGATATCCTCATAAGACAGGAAGATTCTTCCCCCACCTCATCACCATTACCTGCTGTTTATGATTCAAGCAGGTGTATCACATTTAGTCATTTAGAGATAGACTATGCAGAAGAGATGTTAAATCTCTTAGTGCAGAAGAAAAGATTCTGAGAAGCAGAATGCATGTTGAGAATTAGTAAATGGTATATAGAATTAGAGCATCTTCATGGCAGTCCACAGCCAATGCACTGTTAACACATGTTTTGTGGTCTTCTGAAGTCTGTTTAGGAGAAGAGTTGCTTTTCCTTATTTCACCCTCTACTGATCTGTCAAAGTAAGACATCCAAGTCATTTACACAATTCAGTGGGCAGAAGTTGCCATGTTAGAATATTCTCAAAAGGTAATAAATGTAATTCACTGACTATAAACCTGCCAAATTTCCTCTTGCCCATCCCTCAGCCCTTTGTCTTGGGATGGGAAGAGTCGAGCTTTCTCAAGCTGATGCCACTTCCTATAAATCTCCTATTCATGCTGTTCTATATTTCCTGCCTTTGAATTGGAAAAGACCCTGATGCTTGGAAAGATTGAAGGCAAGAGGAGAAGGGGGTGACAGAGAATGAGATGCTTGGGTGGTGTCACTGACTCAATGGACATGAGTTTGAGCAAACTCCGGGAGATAGTGAAGGACAGGGAAGCCTGGAATGCTGCAGTCATGGGGTTGCAAAGAATCGAACATGACTGAGCAACTGAGCAACTGAGTTTCCTGCCTTCTGGAAACTGCAGCCTATTTGTATGTCTGAATGAAGTAACAAGCTGATTTATTTATCAGGCACCATCTAAAGGAAATTTAATTATTTACCTTATTTAAACCACAAAATGTATATTTAATTTCAACCTGACCTTTCTTATCTAGGAATAAAGCTGAGGGTGGATATCTGTCATGGAAAGCAATTCTGCCTTTATTAAGTGACGATAAAGATTGCAACTGTTTGGTGCTCTCATATGAGGCTCTGGTCTGGATATTGCTCAGGAAGAAAAATATCACTTGTTTATCTTAAAAATTCTGTGGGCAGACCTGCTGTTTTCAAAGTATATTATCTATGTTGTTTAGCATTTTCTGTAAATCAAAATGCTCCCAAAAGAGATAGAGTTTGGAATTATCTGTTTTAAATCTTAAAATCTATGCTACCAGAGTATTTCTTCTTTTAGACTTAAATGTCAGCTTCACTTTATTTTGACTCTCAATAGTCAGTTTTCTCAAATGCTAAATATGACCTGGTTATGCAAAATTTCAAATAAAAAAGGCACTGAGTGGAAGGGGATATAAGGAATTGATGGAGAAATATGAGTTGGAAAAATTAAACAAATGTAAGGAAAATGAAAAAGAAATCTTTCATTTCTTTCCTGTGGGGAAAAGATCTTAGAGAAAGTTATGAGATTAGATAGATAGATATGATATATATATGAGTGGAGTGGAGTGCTTAGTCACTCAGTCGTGCCTGACTCTTTGCGACCCCATGGACTGTAGCCCACCAGGCTCCTCTGTCCATGGGATTCTCCAGGCAAGAATAATGGAGTGAGTTGCCATGCTCTTCTCCAGGTAATCTTCCTGACTCAGGGACCCAACCCAGGGACCAAATCTGGATCTCCTGCATTCCAGGCAGATTCATTACCATCTGAGCCACCAGGGAAGCGCACACACACACACACACACATACATATATAAATGTATATACATTCAAGCAAAAGCCATGAATCCCTTTAGAAAATGGTTCTCTCTCTCTCAGAGAATCTCTAAAGGAATTCATGGCTTTTGCTTGAATCACCATTGCAATCCCACCACACAGTTGGTAGAAGGAGTAGTAACAGTAAGGAAGACTGGGTAGAGACACCAAGTTATCTTGAATAAGGCTAGTGTTGCTTTCTTTTTTGAACTTAAGGCATCCAACGGTTGTAGCAATCAAACAGTATAATGTATGTGAAAGTGTTTTGTAAACTCTAAATACAGTATATTTTACTCTTTTGTGGTTGTTCCCCAAATTATGGAATTTGGCTCATCTACCAAGCATGGAAAGGACTCCTTTGGCTGTTGAGAGGTAAGCAGCTCAAGCCCTGGAGACATAGTCTTAGATCTTTGCTGTTGTTGTTCAGTCCCTAAGTCATGTCTGATTCTAACCCCATGGACTGCAGAATGCCAGGATCCTCTATCCTTCACTATCTCCCAGAGTTTGCTCAGATTCATGTCTATTGAGTGAGAGATGCTATCTAACCATCTCCTCCACTTCTGCCCCCTTCTTCTTTTGCCTTCAATGTTTCCCAGCATCAGGGTATTTTTTTTTTTTTTTCAGCGAGTCAGCTCTGTGGCCAAAGTATTGAAACTTCAGCTTCAGCATCAGTCCTTCCAATGAATATTCACGGTTGATTACCTTTAGGACTGACTAGCTTGATCTCCTTGCTGCTCAAAGGACTCCCAAGAATTATCTCGAACTCCACAGTTCAAAAGCCATCAGTCGTTCAGCACTCAGCCTTCTTTATGGTCCAATTTTCACATCTGTACCTGACTACTGGAAACACCATAGCTTTGACTATACAGACCTTTGTCAGCAAAATGATGTCTCTGCTTTTTAGTATGTTGTCTAGGTTTGTCATAGCTTTTCTTCCAAGGAGCAAGTGTGTTTCAATTTCATGGCTGCAGTGACTGTCACAGTGATTTCAGAGCCTAAGAAAATAGTCTGTCATTGTTTCCACTTTTTCCCCATCTATTTGCCATGAAGTGATGGGACCAGATGCCATGATCTTAGTTTTTTAAAACACTGAATTTTAAGCCAGCTGTTTGACTCTCTCACTCTCATGGAGAGGCTCTTTAGTTTCTCTTCTCTTTCTGCCATTAAAGTGGTATCATCTGCATATCTGAAGTTGTTTGTATTTCTTCTGGCAATCTTGATTTCAGCTTGTGATTCCTTCAGTTCAGTTCAGTCACTCAGTCATGTCCTACTCTTTGCGACCCCATGAATCACAGCACGCCAGGCCTCCCTGTCCATCACCAACTCCCAGAGTTCACTCAAACTCACATCCATTGAGTCGGTGATGCCATCCAGCCACCTCATCCTCCGTCGTGCCCTTCTCCTCCTGCCCCCAATCCCTCCCAGTATCAGAGTCTTTTCCAATGAGTCAACTCTTTGCATGAGGTGGCCAAAGTACTGGAGTTTCAGCTTTAGCATCATTCCTTCCAAAGAACACCCAGGACTGATCTCCTTTAGAATGGACTGGTTGGATCTCCTTTAACAGACCACCTGATAAATATGACCAGGCATCTACCTTAGGTCATCTACAAAACTGAAAAACTTTGATTCTACTTGTAGCATCCAGCAGATGAGATATGATGATTACCAGGAGAGTTAGAAACTCAGGAGCTTGGAAACCACTGAAGTTGGGCATGAAAAGTTCTCTAGAAAGAATATTAAGCTGTTATAGCTTATTTTTACTAACTAGAAAGTCAAGAAGCTGGAAACAAATGAGACGCCTCCTCCTCACAACCCTCTTTAAGTGAATTCAACACTATCCCTCAGTGTTTATGTCATCAATATTCATAAGTGTGCTAAATGATATATCCTTTCAGTTATGGTAACTTTGACTCAATTCTTTTTAATTTACTAATTTATTTTAAAAAATTAGTAAGTTTCCCTCACATATCATTGGTGTAATTTAAAGTTGTAATGAGCAACGTGTTCTCTTTGGGCACATGCAAATAGTCTGCATAATTTTCAATTAGACTTAAATTTATAATGTTTATGGATGTTTGCAGAATGTAAACTAATTAGCTTAGTCACTCAAGTTGTTGACCAGATTAAAAATGATACCTTCAAAACTTTCTGAGTTTTCATAAAAGTATTCATTCCTTCTTAATTAAACAAAATAGATCTGTAACTTTCTATTCTCATTATATAACAGGATAATAGATAATGCAGATCAATCCTATCCTGTAAAACACATTGAAAAATAAGAATAAAATATCTATTTTAAAATTTTCATGGAAACAGTGAATACTTGATAAAAGAAGGAATTACAAAAGAGAGAGGAAAGAAGAGAGTGGAATAAAACAGAATGTAGAGAACTGAAGGTACACAAAAGCTTTAACCCTAAGGGCATTTCAAATGGGAGTAGGGATTAGTAGACATTTAACAGCCTATGGGCTTCCCTGGTAGCTCAGACTGTAAAGAACCTGGTTTGGGAAGATCTGCTGGAGAAGGGATAGGCTACCCACTCCGGTATTCTTGGACTTCCCTGATGGTTCAGATGGTTAAGAATCTGCCTGCAATGTGGGAGACCTGAGTTCTATCCCTGAGTTGGGAAGATCCCTTGGAGGAGGGCATGGCAACCCACTCCAGTATTCTTGCCTGGAGAATTCCATGGACAGAGGAGCCTGGCAGGCTATAGTCCACTGGGACATGAAGAGTCGGACATGACTGAGTGACAAAGCACACACACAGCACAAGGGGATTAGCAGAACATTTAACAACCTATGGTAGAGTAAGAACTGTACAAAAAAAGATCTTCATGACCCAGATAATCACAATGGTGTGATCACTGACCTAGAGCCAGACATCCTGGAATGTGAAGTCAAGTGGGCCTTAGAAAGCATCACTACAAACAAAGCTAGTGGAGGTGATGGAATTCCAGTTGAGCTAGTTCAAATCCCAAAAGATGATGGTGTGAAAGTGCTGCACTCAATATGCCAGCAAATTTGGAAAACTCAGCAGTGGCCACAGGACTGGAAAAGGTCAGTTTTCATTCCAGTCCCTAAGAAAGGCAATGCCAAAGAATGCTCAAACTACCACACAATTGCACTCATCTCACATTCTAGTAAAGTAATGCTCAGAATTCTCCAAGTCAGGCATCAACAATACGTGAACCGTGAACTTCCAGATGTTCAAGCTGGTTTTAGAAAAGGCACGGGAACCAGATCAAATTGCCAACATCCTCTGGATCATCAAAAAAGCAAGAGAGTTCCAGAAAAACATTTATGTCTGCTTTACTGACTATGCCAAAACCTTTGACTTTGTGGGTCACAATAAACTGTGGAAAATTCTTAGAGATTGGAATACCAGACCTCCTGACCTGCCTCTTGAGAAATCTGTATGCAGGCCAGGAAGCAACAGTTAGAACTGGACACGGAACAACAGACTGGTTCCAAATAGGAAAAGGAGTACGTCAAGGCTGTATATTGTCACTGTGCTTATTTAACTTATATGCACAGTACATCATGAGAAATGCTGGGCTGAATGAAGCACAAGCTGGAATCAAGATTGCCGGGAGAAATATCAATAACCTCAGATATTCAGATGATACCACCCTTATGGCAGAAAGCCAAGAAGAACTAAAGAACCTCTTGATGAAAGTGAAAGAGGAGAGTGAAAAAGTTGGTTTAAAGTTCAACATTCAGAAAACTAAGATAATGGCATCCAGTCCCATCACTTCATGGAAAATAGATGGAGAAACAGTGGAAGCAGTGTCAGACTTTATTTTTCTGGGCTCCCAAATCACTGCAGATGGTGATTGCAGCCATGAAATTAAAAGATGCCTACTCCTTGGAAGAAAAGTTATGACCAACCTAGACAGCATATTAAAAAGCAGAGACATTACTTTGCCAACAAAGGTCCATCTAGTCAAGGCTATGGTTTTTCCAGTAGTCATGTATGGATGTGAGAGTTGGACTGTGAAGAAAGGTGAGTGCCAAAGAATTGATGCTTTTGAACTGTGGTGTTGGAGAAGACTCTTGAGAGTCCCTTGGACTGCAAGGAGATCCAACCAGTCCATCCTAAAGGAGATGAGTCCTGAGTGTTCATTGGAAAGACTGATGCTGAAGCTGAAACTCCAATATTTTGGCCACCTCATGTGACGAGCTGACTCATTTGAAAAGACCCTGATGCTGGGAAAGATTGAGGGCAGGAAAAGAAGGGGACAGAGGATGAGATGGTTGGATAGCATCACCAACTCAATGGGGATGCGTTTGAGTAAACTCCGAGAGTTGGTGATGGACAAAAAGGCCTGGTGTGCTGCAGTCCGTGGAGTCACAAAGAATGGGACACAACTGAGCTGAACTGGTGGTAGATGGGACAGGAAACATAGTGGACCGGGCAAGAGAAGACTTTCTTTACAGCAATATAAGATCCTCTATTCTCCAGGATTCTCCGGGATTAAGGAGCCAGAAGTGCAGCAGACCACAGGAGTTACAGCCAAGGTCAAATCTATCATTTTCAAGCCTTCACCTTGGTTTATAGTGGACCCAATCTGCAGGCCAAAAAAGCTAATTCAAATCTCTGGAGAAAAAATATTATCACTTTAAACCTCAAATTGTTTCTGTAAATTATATTTCAAATAAAATAAGGCAGAGGAGGAAATTCTATGAGTGAGAATCAGCAGAAACAGAAAAGGACTTGATAATCTTAAAGAACTGAGATTGCTAGATCCAAACTGCAAAATACATATGCTGATCATGTACTATTTCTTGTTAATTTTGTTTCATTGATCTATGTGTTTTTCCCTCCACCTATATTGTCTTAATTACTGTAGCTATATATTAGAACTTTTACCAGGTCCCCCAACTTCACTCATCTTTTTCAAGACTGCTTTAGTTATTCTAAGATCTGTGCCTTACATATGCATTTTAGGTTAAATTTGTTTATGGTTATAAAAAATTTTTGCTGGATTTTTGAAAGGAGTGATACTAAATCTATAGATGAGTTTGAGGAGAGTTTACATCTTTACTATGTTGAGCCTTCTTATTCATGAATATGGTGTGTCTCTTCATTTCTTTAGATCTTCTTTGATTTCTTTCATCAGTTTTGTGTTTTTTGTGATAGAGGACATGCATCTTATACACATTTTATCAGATTTATGACTGAGTATATTTCAGTTTTTTTGCGTAATTGTAAATGGTATCACCTTTTGATTTTGATTTCCACACATTCATTGTAGTATGTAGAAATGCAATTGACTTTTGTGTGTTGATCTCACATCCTGAAAACTTGTTAAACTCATTTATCATTTCTGAAAGTGTTTTTTAAAATGTAGCTTCCTTGAAATTTTCTATATAGATAATCACGCAGTTGGTAAATAGAGATATTTTATTTTTTCCATTCCAATTTGTAAGATTTTTTTCTTGCCTTACTGTAGTGACTAGGACCTCCAGTATTATTTTAAATAAGAGCAGTGAAAACAGACAACCTAACTTTTTTCCTCTTGTCTGTGTCACTTTTTCTTGGCCTCCCTCTTACACAGATGTCTCCCATTTAGGCCACGTGGATAATCCAGAATAATCTCTCTATCTCAAGATCCTTAACTTAATCATATCTGCAAAGTCCTTTTTTTTCTCAGTTTCTCATAAAAACTCATGTATTTATTTTTCACTCCTACTTCATTGCTATCAGTCTCTTAACAATCGAAACACAGTTTCATGCCATTTTTCAACTTAATCAAAACAGTATTTAAAGGTTTCTTCATGTCTTTGCAAAAGCCCCAAGTTAAACTGCATAGAAAAAGTCCAGGCTTACTTGTTTGACTTAGATTTCTAATTTAAAAACAGATACGCAATGATCAACAGACGTTTACTGAATAGCACAGGAAACTATAGTCAATATCTTGTAATAACCTATAATGGAAAATAACTTCAAAAAATAATATATGTGTGTATGTATAAGTCAACTATACTTCAATAATATATATATTCAATAATATATATATTAAGAGAAAAAAAAAGAAAAAGACCAGGCTTTTCTTCCCCTCTGTGGCTGAGGCTTGCTATGAAATCAAGTATTTCTCCACATTCAGAACTTGAGCAGAGCCCGAGTACTGACATGACAGACATGCGAACGCACATTGGCATCTTTGAAAGTTCACAACCTGAAGGTTTGTATGTAGGCACGCATGCTAAGTCTCTTCAGTCATGTCCAACTCTGTGACTCCACGGAATGTAGCCCACCAGGCTCCTGTCTATGAAATTCTCCAGGCCAGAAAATTGGAGTGGGTTGCCATGCCCTCCTCCAGGGGATCTTCCTGACCCAAGGGATCAAACCAGTATCTCTTATGTCTCCTGCATTGGCAGGTGGATTCTTTACCACAAGGGACCCCTGGGAAGCCCTCATATGAAGGGGACTTCCTGTATTCCACACTGTCATTGTCAATGTTACTATTATTGATAAGTGATTGGCGTTCACTGGTGTGAGGCACGTGGGTGTGAAATGTGCAGTGTCTCAACCAACACAGATGCAAAGACGAACCGCTTTACAGGACAGGATGGCTGGGAAGAAGTATGAGAGCCCGGCTGCCCTGCTGGGTCTGACCAACAATGAGGCTTCTCCCTTTAACTGCTTCTGTAAATGTCCTCTTTCAAGTCTGATTCATTTCACTTTCATCCAGAAATTACACTGCAGATGGTATTACTAATTACTCATTTTGTTCATAAATTGACTGCTTCTGGGAAAATTTTAATATAAATATAATATATAATGTAAATATATAATAGAAAACAAAACCTTGTAAACAAGTTATGCATTGCCACCGCTTCCCTGTGGGACCCAGGGTCATTCAACCCCTCTGGGTGCAGGGTTTCTCGGGATATCTACTTCGATGCTCTCTAATCACTGGCTTCCTGCTCTCATTTTCAGGTGCAAGTCGTGAAGGCAAATGCTCTATGATTCCACACACAGTTTTTTATCTTTTTCTTTTTAAAAAAATTATTTATTTTTAATTGAAGGATAATTGCTTTACAATATTGTGTTGGTTTCTGCCAAACATCAACATGAATCAGCCATAGGTATGTCGCCTCCATCTTGAATCTCTCTCCTACCTCCCAATCCAACCCTCCAGGTTGTTACAGAGCCCCAGTTTGAGTTCCCTGAGTCATACAGCAAATTCTCACTGGCTATCTATTTTACATATGATGGAGAATGTAGCTTCCCCTGACCACAGGAAAAGTCAGAAAGTCAAGTCCTCAATGAGCTGGCCTTGGCAGGAGCTCCCAGCCTTCACAGCCCCAGGCCACTCACAGGCTCCCAGCCTGTCTTCTCTCACTCCTCGGGGTCTTTGCCCGCTGCTGCCCTTGGCCTTGCAGCCTCTCCAGCCTCCCCTTCTCTACACTGTTCTTACAGGGCTTCAGGACTAGCTGGGCATCCTTCCTCTAAGTCTTCCCCCCCTAGCCCAGCATAGGTGGTCCCACCATGAATTCCCCTTATGCATCCTCTTAGGAATTAGGATTAAGTCTGTAACTAGTCTGGAATTCCTGAGAGTGGGGATGGGCCTTGCTTCTCCTCGAGGTCTATGTAGCACCCAGCCCAAGACTTGTGAACCATGGGTGAATATCAGCCTCTTGCCACACTCCTGCCACTCCTGCACTGGACACTTCTGCCAGTCTTGGCAAAGCCCCAGACTCTCAGTTACTGGGAGAAACTGTCACAAAACATTTCCTTAAAAAAATAAAATCGAATAACTCTTTGCCCAAAGGCTGCTCCTAATTGCATGAGGAATGGTTTTCCTTACATAATTCTCGCTCCTGTCCTCTGTGTTAGCTGAGACAGTGTGTCTCAAGCTTGGAGGAGTTCTGGAGTCAAGAGCTGTAGTCCCCAAGCCTCTGAAAGCATCTCACATTTCTGGAATGGAAAAATGCCCACCTGGTCAGTTTCCTATATTCTGAGTTTATCGTTTGAACAAACTTTGAAATGTACTTAGATTTTTTTTTTTTTTCGGTCCTGTTTTGTTGCCGTTTTGCTTCTTGCTTTAAAAATCGTTTTCAAGGCGACATGGATCAGGTCAGTCACTAATTTCATTTCATACATTTTCCATTAGCTTAACGCCGGGTGGCCAGCTCTGCTGGAGCAGAGGAAGTTAATGTGATAACATCGTGTAAGAGGAGGAAGCCTGTGTAGGATCAGCTTGCCCATAACCCATGTCCCTGATAAGTGGCTACATCCAGAAAAGAAGAAAGCGCTGACTTCTGTTTGCTGAGTAATTCCCCTTCTGAAGCATGGACAAGCGAGAGGTGGCACCTGGGACATTGTGAGTGGTCACTGGTGGTAGCTCATCCTTTGTAGATATTTCTGAGATTTTGTGGGAGGGGAGAGGGGTTGTCATCATTATCTCATCATTTAGCATTCTGGGATTTTTTAAATTGTTTTTAAAAGATATATTAGTTTTTTCATTATGGCCAAAATCAAATTAGTACACACTAAATGGCTTAAAACAACGCACACTTATTATCCTATGGTTCTGCAGGTCAGAAGTCCACACTGAGGCTCTTTGGGCTGAAATCAAGTGGTTAGCAGGGCTGTATTTCTCTATGCAGGATCTGGGGGAGAGTCTATGTCCTTGTTGTTATAGGCTGATTTTGTAACCCAACTACCCTCTCCCCCCAATCAAAGGCAGTATATTGAAGTGCTAACTATCATGACCTCAGAATGTGAGCTTATTTTGGAATAGAATGTCAGTAGCCATTATGGATGTTCAGTCGCCGTGTCTGACTCCTTACGATCCCATGGACTGCAGCATGCCAGGCTTCCCTGTCCTTCACCATCTCCCATATTTTGCTCCAATTCATCTCCATTGAAAGTCAGTGATCTTATCTAATCATCTCATCCTCTGCTGCCCTCTTCTCCTTTTGCCTTCAGTCTTGCCCTGCAAGTAAGATGAGGTCATTGGATGGGCCCTTCTCCAATATGACTATGTCATTATAAAAAGGAAATCTGGATGCAGACATACACACACACACACATGGAGAAGCCCTGTGAGGACTGCAGTTATGCTTCCACAAGCCAGGGAACCATCAGAAGGAGAAAGAGCTGGAAGAGAGCCTTCTTAGTGCCTTTGAAGGGAGCACAGGCCTGCCTGTTGCATTATCACAGACTTCCAGCCTCCAGAACAGTGGGATAATCAATTTATTTCACTTAAGCCATCAATTTGT
This sequence comes from Bos grunniens, assembly GCF_055505025.1. Classification (NCBI taxonomy): domain Eukaryota; kingdom Metazoa; phylum Chordata; class Mammalia; order Artiodactyla; family Bovidae; genus Bos; species Bos grunniens. The sequence continues at coordinate 58,603,712 of NC_141178.1, read as the reverse complement.
GGTGTCTGTTACAGCAGCCCTAGCCAACCTTGCATTTATCTTTGTCAGCTCTAGAGGCCATCCAGGCTTCCCGGGTGGCTCAGTGGGTAAAGAATCCACCTGCAATGCAGGAGACATAGGAGGCACTGGTTGGATCCCTGGGTTGGAAAGATGCTCTGGGGAAGGGCATGGCAACCCACTGCAGTATTCTTGACTGGAGAATTCCCATGGACAGAGGATCCTGGTGGGCTACAGTTCATGCAGTCACAAAGAGTTAGACACATGTAGGAGATATGTCTGTGTGGAATGCACTGCTTATGTTAAGTTCACTCAATTGTAAAGTCATCCGATAGTGATGGTACCATTGTCCCCGATCCCCAGGAAAAATGGGGGCATCAAAGGAGAGAAAGATGCTCAGAAAGATACTAACCTCTCCTCTTTCACAATTTTGCTTAGAACCAGTTATAGCATTGAGACCCATTCTAAGGAAAAGGGAGAAGGAGAAATTCAACCCTGAACACCCACTCCAGGCCAGGCCCAGTGGGAACACGTGGCCATATTTTCACATCCGCTCTTCACACCAACCCTCTGCCCTGGTGATCTCTGCCCAGTTACAAGGGAGGAATCTAGGCTGGAGACCTAAGCCTCCTCACTCCACCATGTGGATCATCCAAGATAACGTGGTCTCAAGAGGAGAAGCAAAATTAGAAGCGAAGGACCCAACGAACTAGTCAGTCCACTAAACATTGACTGTGACCCCATTCTGTAGAAGCCAGAGGTATGTTTGTTGTGATGCTCATTATTGGGTTTAAGGGTTTTAAAGATAGAGTGTAATTCTAAGTAGGGGCTTCCCAGGTAGCTCAGAGGTAAAGAATCTGCCTGCCAACTCAGGAGACACGGATTCAATCCCTGGATCAGGAAGATCCCCTGGAGAAGGAAATGGCAACTCACTTCAGTATTTTTGCCTCGAGAATCCCATGGCGAGAGGAGCCTGGCAGGCATGGGATCACAAAGAGTGAGACACAACTGCGTGACTGAGCATGATAGAGCACAATTCTAAGTGACAAATTCTCACTTTAAATATTTCCACAATGTTCCTACAAGACTAGAGGGCTTGATCCTTGCAGACAGACAAATCTCCCCACAACAAAAAGAATATTAGAAATGTTTGCTGAAATAAAAATAACTTTCAAGGATAATGTGTATAGTCTGATGAACACCCCCCCCCCAATTTCTTCCATAATTAAAAGGAAATTTTTCAGCTCAGCCAAAGTAGTGGAAATGTACCTAATGAAAATTCTCTTGGACCATTTCCATTTTCTTGGTCTGTTGTAACACAGAGTACTAAACGTAAGTGCAAACACTACATCTTCCTGGAGATACTGTTGTATCTTGTCTTCCTTGAAAATTAAGGTGATTATTTGCTTATGAAACGATTTATTTCTGCAGTTGATAAACCATGGTCTGGAAAGCCTTGGACCTTGAGCCATTTAATAACCTTTACAAAAGCTTATTTATTTTAGCTGAGACATGGTTGTTCTTAATTACATATTTTCATGAATTGTTATCATCTCTAAATCCATTGGGTTGTTTCCAGTGAACAGTTTCTTCTTCTTCTTACATGTTTTATTTGTTTATTTGTGTGTGTGTGTGTTTTCTTTTTCTTTCTTTTTAAATTTATTTTTGAACAATTTCTTCTTAATGTGTCTGGTTATATCTGCTTGGGTCCTGAATGCCAGCCCAAACAATCTCTCCTTCCTCCCATTTCATTCCCTACCTGCCCCCACTCCCCACATACATACATTCCTGTCATCCAGTCCTCCTAAATCATTTCCAAATGCAGGATGTTTTCCTCAGTCTCCGTCTTTAGAGCATCCCCTCCTCACCTGCCCCTCCCCAAGCCAGGTCCTAAGCCCACGGTAATTCATTTTGGAAAGACTTTTCTTAAAAAAAGATAATACTGTCTGTCACTCCACATCCAATCCATCTCTGAGCTGTCCCAATTTACATCCTAAAAGTGTTTCTCTAACCCCACCTCTGCTCCATCTCTCCCACCATGGCCGTAATGTTTCACCTGAACAATTGTAATAACCCCCAACACGTCTGTCTTCCCTTTTGCCATTATGATCATCTCATATTCATCTCCATTCAGTTCCCAGGTTTATTGTCCAAAGCAGAAATGTGGCTGATGTCATTCATCTACTAAGTCTCTTTGATGTACGTGTCATTCATCGAGTCATCCCTCAAACTGTTTGAAACTTACTGGATTCTGTGGAGGAACCTCTCAGGATGGGAAAGAACTGGAGTGTGGGGGTAGCTCCTGGGGACTGCTGATGCTTCAGCTTTCATGAAACATTTCTTCATTTAACGTGAAAAGTCCTCTTCATCTGTTTTGTGATGTGCATCAAAGATTTCATTGAAGATAAATGGGTTAAAACAGTTGGAGAACCTGGACTTCCAGCAAGCACACACACCTCAGGGGCCCAAAACCTGTCCCATCCTGGCCACCTTCTGATTCACTCACCTGTTTTGCCTACTGGTGACACTCTGGGAACTGATGAGGGTTCCCCATGCATGCCGTGTCATTCTGTGCTCTTCAATCTTTGTATGTGCTGGTCCCTAGATCCCTGCCTGTCTCCCCATTTTTCAGTCCTCTCTGAAGCATCAGCCCAGGTACATCCCTCCCAGGCAGGCTTACTAAGAGTCCTAAGCTGGGGAAATACTGTTGGTGTTTGGCTCTTCTCTCCTGCTTGGTAGTGTGCTTTGTAATTTTTGATTGGAGGCTAGATATTACATATTAAATTTTGTAAACGTTCTGAAGTTGTTTTGGAGTCTCCTAGAATGGTTAAGTTTTTCTCTGGAAGGTAGATAAAAAACAAGCATTCTGCAAGTTTGGGGCTTATTTTCAGTGTGTGTTCAGTCACTCCTCGGTTGTGTCTGACTCTTTGTGACCCACCAGGCTTCTTGTCTTCCCAGGCAAGAATACTGGAGTGGGTTGCCATTTCCTTCTCCAGGGGATCTTCCCAACCCAGGGATGGAATCCATGTCTCCTGCACTGGCAGGTGGGTTCTTTATCCACTGAGCCATCAGGTTTATTAGGGCCAGTCTATTTCTGTGGCAGGAGTCTATTTAATTCAGGTTACTTCATCATAATCAGAGCAAGAAGTGTGTCTGTTTAGTTTTGGCTTGCATATCATGTAACATATTGATTCATACTATCATATGAGTTGTTATACATTGTGCATATCATATTTGTGTTGCTAGAGAAGACTTCTGAGATCCCTTGGACAACCAGTCAATCCTAAAGGAAATCAACCCTGAATATTCATTGGAAGAACTGATGCTGAAGCTGAAGCTCCAATACTTTGGCCACTTGATGCAAGGAGCTTGCTCATTGGAAAAGGCCCTGATGCTGGGAAAGATTGAGGGCAGGAGAAGGAGGTGGCAGAGCATGAGATGGTTGGATGGCATCATCAACTCAACGGACAGGAGTTTGAGCAAACTCAGGGAGATAATGAAGGACAGGAAAGCCTCTCATGTTGCAGTCCATGGAGTTGCAAAGAGTCAGATATGACTTAGAGACTGAACAACAGCAACATATTGTATTACCTGAGTTTATAGGCATAAAAGCTGCCATTTGAGTATATAAACAAAACCCTGGGGAAAAGATAGGAGCCCATGTACTAGAATTAGAAGTTAGCAAGTTCAAGGTTTTTAAAATTCTCCCTGACACAGAGCAGGATGGGTCTCAAGACCAGTGATGGTATAGAGCCAAGAGGTAGGAGAGAAACTACCTCAAATATTTGAATTAGTGCCCGACTAACACACACACACACACACACACACCAATTATCCAAGGTGGTGGAACTTCTCATTTGTTTACCACATTTTCATAGTTTATTTGGCCCATCCTTTCCAAATTTTGCTATTTTTTACAAAGATGTTCTTCAGACTTTCAAGTTCTTTTTTACATTGTGGAAAATATATTTGTATGTACTATTTTGGAAAGACTCCAAATGCTGTGGAAAATTAAGATAAGTTGCATTTTTTTGCTTTCATTTACAAATCTCTACTATTCATCATTCATCTTGACATTATGTCTTTATAAAATAGTTAATTATCTTCCAGAAAATTAACCAGATAAATCAAGTTCATTATCTATCCATCTTATGTTACATTATTAAAACTCTATATCTAGTTTACTTTCCATGACTCCTTTAGAACCTACTGGACCTTTTGAGTTTTATCATAATTGGTGGCTAAGCAACACAAGAAGATGCCAAGAAAGCCAATCAATGCCCAAACCATGAAGCCCAGGAGCCCAAACCCATTTCCATTTATTATTAACAATTATTAATAAAAAACTATTACTAAAACACACAAAAGAGCAAGTCACACAACACAGATAAATTGCATTATCCTTGTGTGAGGCACAACTGCTAAATTTCTCAACAAAGAGGGAAGAAACTTCACTGTCAGTGCAGGCATATTTAATAACTCTATGTTTTCCCATTTTCAATGTATTTCCCACTATATATACCTTGCCAATAAGATCATAATCTGAACCACAATTTTATTTCAAAAGAAAAGAAGATGGAGACGGATAAGGATTTTAATGATGAAACAAATATTATAAGATGGATTTTTCTGATATTTATCCAACACATAATAGAAGCTGCAGATCTAAGCAACTTTTTGGGGGTGGGGAGGAGGGGAAACATGAAACTTAAAAGGTAGAACAAAATGCAGTTTTATTTGCAAATGAGGGAAACCTCAGACAGAACACATCACTGAAGTGATCAGGCTAGGTTCTTTATATTTAAGATTTAAAAAAATTGTTTAAGAAAATAACTTGAGCAGCTTTATAGTCTCATTCTTTGGATGTTCTGGTTTTTTACAAACCCAAAGATATGTTAAAGTTGAAGTGTTAAAAAAAAAGAAACTTGAAAATGACTCTGTCAGCAGTAGACAATGCACATTTAAAAGAAGAGAGAGAGAGAGGAGACCTGGGAAAATTGGATTATGGTAATTATTCATTATTTGCTTTCATACTGCTTGTGCCTTTCTAAAATTATCGGCACATCCTTGTTTTCCTTCGCGGTGTCAGATGTGCTGTGGGCACCCTGGTGTCTGCTGGCTTCCTCTGAGCCCCCGTCCCAGACAATCTCCTGACCTCTGAGATAATGAATCTCTCCTCCTTCCACCTGGTTTCCGTGCGAAAATGAACCTGTTTTCCCACCACTACATGGTTTCTTGTCCACTTTTCTGAATTACTAAGAATAAAAAGACTCATCTAGGTCCTGATAACTCTTTGGTTTTTTCTCCTATTCTTCCAAATGGTTTGCTTTGTTCAAAATGGTTTTGTGAAGGTGTGTTTTGCATAAAATTTGCCTTAATTTACAAATAAAGTAATAAAATCTTTAAAATGTGTAACTGTCCTATTGAGGGAAATACCATATGGAACAAAGGATTTTATTAAAGAATAGGAAGGACACCTCTAGAGCATCTAACACAGGGCTTTGCACACAGGATCCCAGGTAACTGTGAGGGTGCAAGAATGCCAAAGTCTAAGTTCCATCTTGTGGCCCTGCAGACTAGCTTAGGCTCTGGGAATAGTCATAATGACACCTAAAGAACATGCTTGTGAATCTTAGTAGCAATAGCAATATCATATATTCACTGTAAGGCTCTTCAATGTAAAAAAAATGATGTTTACATATGTTTGATAGTTTAACTTTCAGAACAAATGTACAGTCCTGGTTTTGGGCAGGAAGTAGTGATTTTTAAGATATTTTATATTAATATACAAAAGTAATACACAATATGTATACATATGCTTATAAACTAGTCAAACAATCTAGAAACACATGGAGTAAAAAGTGGCAGTCTCCTCAGCCCTCTTCTTGCCCATCCTTTCCCTAGAGATAAGCATTGTTCAACAGAATGTATGATTAAGTATAATTTGGGGAAAGTGGAACACTATTCTCTACAGCTGAAAGAATTTTGCCAGATAACTTGAGAAATGATTACTCAAGTGTCACTAGCTAATTTTTCCAGACATGGTGACATTCAGCCTCCTAGAGAGTTAAAGGAAGGGCAGAGGCAGTTAAGAGATTTCATTTTTCTGAAGGATGTACAAAAAAGCTTACATTCGAGTTTCCTATTGAAAGTAATTCCACAAGCATTCAGGAAGGCTTCACTGTAATTCAAATTTAATCAGTCTTGTTTCAAATGAAGTCCCTTCCCAAGTTCCTCAAGTGAGGCCATGTCAAGAGGAAGACATCAAGATGAAATTGGGGTGATCGAGGCTGGAGCCCTGCCCTCTTGTGCAGAAATCAAGCTGGTCCTCTACACAGTGCTAAGAGGACAGACCTCACTGCATCGGAAGGGGCTACTTCTGGGGCAAAGGGTGGAGGAAGCATGGTGGGTGCATGAGAAGTGGGACGACACAAAGGAGGTAAGAAGGAATTCTCTGCCCCACTCCCCTCTTTTTCTTTCCCTTTTAGAGAGCAAGGGAAGTCTTTGGGGTACAGAATGCAGAAACAGTGATTTTGTTGGCAAATGAAGTGCTGGAGCTATGCTATAAGAGGCCAACCACCTCAGTAGATGACAGGCTTGTCCATATCTTGGATCCACCATGCTGCAGATGTCAAGGATGTGCTGAGAACTACCACTGACTTTCTACGTGTATCCAACTCCACAGTCAACGTGACTTGAGGTCTCTCTGGAGCCCTGTCAAGCTGGAGCTGAGACTCTGGAGAAGAGGGCTGAGCAGAGAGGGAAGCCAGTGAAGGTGAGGGCAAGAGGAGGAAGGTGGAGAGACAAAGGACCACTGGAGTTTTGAGATGCATCCTGGGATGTAGAGCAGGGTCTCCACTCCGTCCTCTGGACTCAGGGTACTCACAGTCAGCTTATCTTTTCTTGGGAGTAGACCTGGTCTGTGGGGCCCTCCAGACACTGAAGACACCACCCAGAAGGACACACACAGTATCCTGTACAATCACTCCTCGAGCCAACAAACATTCCTGCTGTCTAACCTTAAAGCTGATATGAAGGACCGGTGATCCCTGTAAATGATAAAATATAGTCATTCTCAACAGGCAGGTATAACAGAAAAAAATTGCAAGTGTTAGAGAAGCAGGCAGATACACAGCCACGTGGGCAAATGGTAACTCTAAAGAGCTTGTGTCTGCGTGTGTGCTCAGTTTTGTCTGATTCTTTGTGACCCCACGGACTGTAGCCTGCCTGGCTCATCTGTCCATGGGATTCTCCAGGCAAAAATGCTGGAGGGGGTTGCCGTTTTCTACTCCAGGGGATCTTCCCAACCCAGGGATTGAAACTGCATCTCCTGCATTGGCAGGAGAGTGCATTACCACTGAGCCACCTGGGAAGCCCCAGATGTATGGGGTGGTTTATGTTAAACAAGACCTTTGATAATCAAGGAAAATGAATCAAGCTTAAGCTGCAGAAGCGACTGCAAGTACACAGCAAATGCACCATTCATCACAAATATCACTTAAATGGAAACAGCGTCCAAGAGTATGGACACAATTGTGATTGCTTTCCTCTTGGGGACAGAATGAGGGCATTCGCTTGGACCATGTGTGTGTGTGTGTGTGTGTGTGAGGAAGGGTTGGTATAGCCCGCCTGCCCCCATCCTTTGAAAGTGTCAGTCGCTCAGTCATGTCCAACTCTTTGTGACTCCATGGACTATAGCCCACCAGGCTCCTCTGTCCATGGAATACTCCAGGCAAGAATACTGGAGTACAGGCTGCCATTCTCTTCTCCAGGAGATCTCCCCAACCCAGGGATTGAACTCCCATCTCCCACATTGCAGATAGATTCTTTACCCTCTGAGCCACCAGGGAAACTGTCCTTTGAAGATGGGCTAGCAAAGCTGGCCTTTACCTGGTGCCAGGGGCTTGGTTATCAGGAACACTGCCATCATTCTCTCAATGAGAGTAGGAGGGGCTCAGTAAGAACCACTGAACTGTTTACACAAACAATGTGGTTTGTGTTGAACACTCGCTTTCCTTTTGGGAGTCCAGGTTTGGGTGTATTCTAGACAAGGGGGACCCATGAGACCAGCCCCCAGTAGAAACCCTGAGCCTGAGTCTATGATGAGGTTCCCTGGTCGGGAGCATTTCACACAAGCTGTCACACCACATTTCTGATTGAAACGCATGTGGACACAGCTTCTGTGACTCCACTGGGGGAAGAAGCTGTACCTGGTCTCCCCTGACTCCTCGCGGGTGTGTCTCCCTTTGATGGTGCTGTTTTATATTCTTCCCCGGAATCCGTTTTAGTCAGAATACAACTGTGTGTCAAGCCCTGTGGCTGCTGCTCGTCAACAGTCAAACCTGGGCATGCTTCTGGGCCCCCTGACCCACTCTGGCAGTCCGCATCCTCAGGAGCTCGTGTTCCCTCTGGCAGGAGTGTCTTTGATATTTCATACAAGAGGACAGGGTTTCCTGTGCCAGACAGGCCCTGCTTCCTCATCCACCTCCCTTCTGGGAGGATGTGTCTCTATCTGCCACAGGCCCCATGAAGACTGTGTCCGTGGGTGTGGCCCTGCTACTCTGGACTGAACACTGACTGGACTAAGGGTGGACATCTGACCCCAGCTGTGACCATCAAATTTCTTCTTCCAAGTTTGCAGGAGTGTATTCAGAGCCAGCGGAGGAGGCAATGACAACCCACTCCAGTCCTCTTGACGGAGGAGCCCGGTAGGCTACAGTCCATGGGGTTGCTAAGAGTCGGACGACTGAGCTACTTCACTTTCACTTTTCACTTTCATGCATTGAAGGAGGAAATGGTAACCCATTCCAGCATTCTTGCCTGGAGAATCCCAGGGACAGAGAAGCCTAGTGGACTGCCCTCTATGGGGTCGCACAGAGTCGGACACGACTGAAGTGACTTAGCAGCAGCAGCAGCAGCATTCAGAGCCAGATTCAGTTAGATACTGAAGGAAATGGGAGGATCATTAAGAACCCTTTTCTTTCTGCCTGCCCTTACCCTGCCTGACTTGTTCAGTGTGTGTCTTTTCCTGAGGAAGGCCTTTAGTTCCCCTGCTTCACAGAACTATCTTACCTCCTATTTCCCCTTCTTTAACATCGCTCGCGTATCACTGAACTGGCTTATCAGAAGATCCCTCTCCTCTTAAACTATTTATTTTATTTATTTGATTGCACCGGGTCTTAGTTGCAGCACTCAGGATTGTTAATCTTCATTGCAGCATGTGGGCTCTTAGTTTCAGCATGTGGAATCTTAGCTCCCTGACCAGGGATCAGACGCCAGCCCCCTTGCACTGGGAGCACAGAGTCTTAGCCACTGGACCACCAGGGAAGCCCCTCCCTGTCCACTTGACAGGAAGACTGAAAGAGCTTGTGTCCAGGTTGTTAGCCCTGCAGCTTTAGGTCACATTAGGAACCAAGAAAATAGTTGTGGAACAAATTATTGAGTAATGCCTGCCCTCCAGGGCCATCCTGGGTGAAACCCTTGCAATGTCTTTTTTGCTACAGATAAAAATCTCAAGATTGATTCACCTCTGCAGTGAATTTCTTACATCTGTGCATTTTGGTGTATAGGGATTTTTTTTAAAGGTCAATCCGAAAGTGTAAAATTTTTTTCAGAAAAAAAGTGAGGTGCAATCTGACTCCACATGGCTCATACTGTGGACATGAAATATTTTAGCTGACAATGCTAGGTAAACCCAACGTTGGGGATTTTCAACTTTATGAAGTATAGCTAATAACTTTTGAAAAGTGTGAAAAAGTCATATTAGAGAATGAAAGGTCTAACATTGAAAAAGAGAGTTGGTTTTCAGTAGGTTCAAGTTCATTAAGTATCTGGGGTTCTTTAATAGGCCCCTGGTGACTGCAGTGGAATGGCAATCAGCTGCATCCATCTTGAAATTTATCACAAACATATAAGTACTTTACTCACAGATATGAGTGTAGTGTGGTATTGAGGGCAGGATACTAGGCAATGCAGGAGCAGTGCATTGATATCAGGGCCTCACTTACTTCTGCTGGATAAATCAGACTTTCAGTCACACAGAAATTCAAAACCTGGGCTTCTAGCTCTTCACTGAGATGAGTGGATTGACTAGATGATGTAAGCATTTCATTATAAACCTTTAACCTGTAATTCTGTTTATACCCCTGCTAGATCATTTGAGTTCCCCTTCACAGCTTCATTTACTTCAGTGGACAACATTTACTAGGTCCTGGTTATAACCAGGTGATGCTCTGGATACTAGCATATCTAGTATCCAGCAATAAAAACAAGATGGATACAGGACTTCCCTGGTGGTCCAATGGTTAAGAATCCATCTTCCAATGCACGGGATGCAGGCTTGATCCCTGATTGGGGAGCTAAGATCTCACAAGCCATGGAGCAACTAAGCCCGTGTACCACAACTACTGAGCCTCTGCTCTACAGCCCAGGAGCTACAACTACTGAACCCACATGCCGCAACTACTGAAGCCTGCATGGCCTAGAGCCTGTGCTTTGCAAAACAAGACAAGCCCACACACGATAATTAGAGAGAAGCCCCTGAAAGCCACAACTATGACCCAGCACAGCCAAATAAATAATAATAACACACACAGACAGATGCTTCCTGAATGTGGTGAGGCTCATTCTCTAGTACAAAAGACAGGAGCAGAAACATAATAAGGATGAATTTGTAGAAGAAATAAAATAGTGTGACATAAAAACATTACGACTTTTAAAATCACAGTTGGCAAAACAACTCTGTCCTGTGTGTCAAGAAGTACAGCCACAGTCCACCCCAGTGCTGCTGTGTCCATCTCCTAATAGGATCTTTCTAATATGGTTTTATGGCTTTTACAGTAATGGAGAATGGCAAATTATGCTTCAACCACAGGCAGAATCAAGTTAACGCATGCTGTGATTGTTCATCTTAAGCAGTTGCTTAACTATTAATTGATGGTGAGGGATCAGAGTGCGGAGTCATGTTGCCAGGCTTCAGGGAGAATGGCCAGTAACTCAGTAGCAATTTACCATCTAATATAATTAAGTTTGATTTTCTACTCTAAAACTCTTGCCAAATAATGCCTTCTTTTGCCACACTTAATGATTTGTGTCTGAGAAACCCTGTGTATCATTTTGGAAGCTTATGGAGTTAATTATTTCATTAAATGTATTGACATAATCTTTCCTCAATAACGGATACAGTCAGTTATAATTATGTAGAATGTTCTCTTACAGAATTTCAAAATTTTAGCTCGCACTAATTTACACAGTCAACATGTCAATAAGGAGATTGTACAATGCCTTATTTTCTCTGAAATGAAATGTTCATAAGAATAGGAATAGACTGACCTAATTTATATTATAAAGAAAATTATAAAGAAGGCTGAGCGCCAAAGAATTGATGCTTTTGAACTGTGGTGTTGGAGAAGACTCTTGAGAGTCCCTTGGACTGCAAGGAGATTCAACCAGTCCATCCTAAAGATCAGTCCTAGGTGCTCATTGAAAGGACTGATGTTGAAACTGAAACTCCAATACTTTGGCCACCTGATGCGAAGAGCTGACTCATTTGAAAAGACCTGATGCTGGGAAGGATTGAGGGCAGGAGGAGAAGTGGACAACAGAGGATGAGATGGTTGGATGGCATCACCAACTCAATGGACATGAGTTTGAGTGAACTCCGGGAGTTGGTGATGGACAGGGAGGCCTAGTGCACTGGGGTCCATGGGGTTGCAAAGCGTCCGACACGACTGAGCGACTGAACTGAACTGAATTTAGTTTTTTCTTTATTATAGGATTGTTTCAAAAATGATGTCCCAGATTTGAAATTCTGATTTTATTTTCCTTACTATATCATGGGAGTAAGAGTACGAAATAGGGGACTTCCCTGCTGGTTCAGTGGCTAAGACTCCATGCTACCAATGTAGGGGGCTCAGGTTCAGTCCCTGGTCAAGGAAATAGATCCCACATGCCAAAACTAAGACCCAGCAGAGTCAAATAAATATTTGTTTTTTAAAGAGTAAGAAATAGAAGGGGTCACTTTTGTCACCCCCCCCCATCATATAGCAATATAAGCTTCACTTTATGCCAATAACCTCCCCTTGGTAATCTTTGCAATGTGCTGTGCTTAGTTACTCAGTCCTGTCTGACTCTTTGCAACCCCATGGACTACAGCTCGCCAGGCTTCTCTGTTCATAGGATTCTCTAGGCAAGAATACTGGAGTGGATTATAGAAGAGTGAAAAAAGAGGTGGGCCTCCCAGCTTCTGAATTCTGTTTATCTTCCCAGTGTCACAGTGATAAAGAATCTGCCTGCCCATGCATGAGACACAAAAGACATGAGTTCCATCCCTGGGTTGGGAAGATCCTCTGGAGTAGGAGATGTGAACCCACTCCAGTATTCATGCCTGGGAAATCCCATGGACAGAGGAGCCTGGAGGACTACAGTCCAAAGGGTCCCAAAGAGTCAGACACAACTGAGCACACACACACACACACACACACACACACACACAAACACCCATAGCATTTTACCAAGCTTGTAACTGACATCAATACCATTTTCTGCTCAAATCCACCCTTCGGTACCAGCATACTTGGGAAGTAGAAAATATTTTCTGAACATTTTTCAGACATTCTTTTCCAAAAATAAGAACAGAATTCCCATCTTCCAGATGGAAATATTGGAACTGTCTCTGATTCTTCCCCTCTGTTACTATTCATTTAGTCACTGTGTCTTACTTTATCCAGAGATTTTCTCAGCTTTTTTCCTCTGCTCTCAGCACGTCTCCTGCCCTCTCACTCACCTACCACTCTCTCCTTAGTTTGCATGTTGGCTCTAAGCCCCTCATCCGGCCTCCAGTCTGTCTCTCCTCTCCAAGGCATCGAGCACAACGGGAGGGACAGGGAGGAAGCAACAGAGAGGGCCCTTCCTTAGACAGAAAGAGTTGAGAAATTAGTGTCAGGTCTTTGAATCCAAATGAAATGATAAACGGTCCCTTCGTTTATTACTAAGTAATTGTAATATTACTGATGATTTGCTTGTTGATGTCCCTTTCTAGTTCTTAGTGTCATCCTCCCCCTTAGGACAAAAAGTTCCAGTAAAACCTAAGACACTTAAGTCTGAAGCACAAAACGATCCTGTCAAATGGTGCTGTCTCTAGGGACAATAAAAAGAAAGACTGAGCAACCTTTATAGACTCAAGAGGAGAGCAATGCAACATCCTTCATTCTAATTCAGGTTGATCCAAACTCAGCGTTCTCATTAAAATTCCTTCTACATTTTTACAATATATAGTGCTACCAAGGTTAGAGAGGAATGTGCCCATAACTAATTATCATATGTCAAGGGGTTGATTATGATCTTTATAGATTTTTTAGGCCAATTTTTCAACTTGATTTTGTCCATATCACTATTGGGGCATATTTCACAAAAAGAGATAAGGTTGGGAAATGGATGTAAAATCCTGAAAGTTTTCATGGGGACAGATATGGAAACCTATTGCTAAATTAATGTTTGGAAGAATCCGAAGTTCCAATTACTCATGCCTCATTAGTAACCTCATCACTACTGGTAATTAAGCATTGGTTTAAAGTAATAAGTCAAAGAACTGCACTGAAGTGATCAAGTTGTGCTCTTTGACTGGCAATGTGGTTCTGAATAATTCATTTTCCATCCACCTTTTTCCTGAGACTTTGAGGAGAAAGTTAATCTCATTAATTTGAATCTTCTTTTGTGGATTTAAATAACAAGATGATGTTAAAATGGAATCTAGGCAATACAACTCTACAGACCTTTCCAGAATGACAACATAAGGAATATAAAATGAACAGTCTCAGAGGGTGTGTTTAATCTCTTTTTCAATAATAGGCTTCCCTGGTGGCTCAGATGGTAAAGAATCCTCCTGCAATGCGGGAGACCTGGGTTTGATGCCTGGGTTGGGAAGATCCCCCTGGAGGAGAGCATGGCAATACAGTATTCTTGCCTGGAGAATCCTCATGGACAGAGGGGCTTGGTGGATGACAGTTCATGGGGTTGCAAAGAGTCAGACACGACTAAGCATGCACACGCACACAAGGATGTAACAGCTTATGCATGCATGCTCAGTCATGTCTGACTCTATGTGACCGCATGGACTGTAGCCCGCCAGGCTCCTCCATCCATAGGATTCTCCAGGCAAGAATACTGGAGTGGGTTGCCATTTCCTTCTCCAGGGGATCTTCCCCACCCAGGGATTGAACCCAAGTTTTTGGCATCTCCTACATTGGCAGGTGGATTCTTTACCACAGGTGCCACCTGGGAAGCCCAATTTGGTGCCATTAAATAACATAAGAATGGGGGAGAGAACTTCCTTTATAATATAACCACCTCTTGCTTGGGGAGCCCAGAGGCCCTCCCTCCATGGGAAGGAAGTTTATTTGTGTAATTTGCCATTGAAGCTGGCACTCCCCATGTAGAGTGGTCCAGGATGGGCTGTGTCAGATGTGTGGGCAGAGGTGGGCAGTCAGGGCAGGTGCAGGTCTGAGGAGGCTGCGCATCCCCTCCAGGCAGCTGAGAACCTCCTTCCTAACAGAGCTCAAGTGCAGGCACTGTGTGGACCCGTGGAAACTGTTATGGTTGTGGACTGAATGTATGTCCCCCAGATTAACATGTTGAAGTCCTAACCCCTAATGTGATTGCATTTGAAGTGGGGCCTGGAAAGAGGTAATTCAGGCTAAATGAGGTCATCAGGATGAGGATTTGTATTAGCTCAGCTGCTCTTAAAAATATCACAGGCTGGGTCTTAGACAACAGACATTTATTTCTCACTGTTCTGGACTCTGGGAAATCCAAGGCCAAGGTACTGGCTGATACAATTTCTGACTAGATTTTTCCTGGCTTTAAGACAGCTATCTTCTTTCTGTGTCCTCACATGGCAGGGATAGAGAAGGAGTTGAGGGGAGTAGAGGTTGGGCATCTTTGCTCTTTATTTACATCACAATTTTCTTTGTTCAAATCCTCTGATAGTTTCCTACCTTGTGTGATGCATAATATGAAGTGCTATAGCAAAATGTTTTGATGTTGTTCAGCTATGTCCAATTCTTTGTGACCCCATGGACTGCAGCACACCAGGCTTCCCTATCCTTCACTATCTCCTGGAGTTTGCTCAAACTCATGTCCATCGAATCAGGGATACCATCCAACCATCTCATTCTCCATCGACCCTTTCTTCTCCTGCCCGCAATCTTTCCCAGCATCAGAGTCTTTTCCAATGAGTCAGCTGTTCATATCAGATGGCCAAAATATTGGAGCTTCAGCTTCAGTCTTTCCAGTAAATATTCAGGGTTGATTTCTTTTAAGATTAACTGGTTTGACCTACTTATTGGCCAAGGCCTCTCAAGAGTCTTCTCCAGCACCACAATTCAAAAGCAATTCTTCAGTGCTCAGTCTTCCTTATGGTCCAACTCTCACATCTATTCATGACTACTGGAAAAACCATAGCTTTGACTATATGGTCCTTTGTCCACAAAGAAATGTCTCTGCTTTTTAATACGCTATCTAGGTTTGTCATAGCTTTCCTTCCAAGGAGCAAGTGTCTTTTAATTTCATGGCTGCAATCACCATCCACAGTGATTTTGAAGTCCAAGAAAAGAAAATATGTCACTGCTTCTATTTTGCTGTTGCTACTGCTGCTAAGTCGCTTCAGTCGTGTCTGACTCTGTGCAACCCCATAGACGGCAGCCCACCAGGCCCTGCCGTCCCTGGGATTCTCCAGGCAAGAACACTGGAGTGGGTTGCCATTTCTTCCTCCAAAGCATGAAAGTGAAAAGTGAAAGTGAAGTCACTCAGTTGTGTCTGACTCTTAGCGACCCCATGGACTGCAGCCTACCAGGCTCCTCCGTCCATGGGATTTTCCAGGCAAGAGTACTGGAGTGGGGTGCCATTGCTTCTACTTTACCCACCTCTATTTGCCATGAAGTGATGGGACTGGATACCATGATCTTAGTTTTTTCAATTGTGTTCCCCTAAAATTCATATGTGAAGTCTTTACTCCCAATGTGATAGTATTTGGGGAAGGGGCTGTTGGGAGGCCATGAGGTCATGAGGGCCCTGATTACTATTCTTATAAAAGATCCTCCAGAGGGCTCCATGGTCCTTTCTACCATGTGAGCACACAGTGGTCTTCCAAACAAGGAAGCCCACCCTTTCCAGACTCTGAATCTGTAGGCATCCTGACCTTGACCTCCCAGCCTTCATAACTGTGAGAAGTAAATTTCTGTTTATCAGGCACCTCATCTATGGTCTTCTGTCAGAATGGACTAAACCATTAAGTAAGCATACTATGAACTAATTCATTGAAAAATGAACTGACTCATTGGAAAAGACCCTGACACTGGGAAAGATTGAAGGTGGGAGGAGAAGGGGATAACAGAGGATGAGGTGTTTGGATGGCATCACCGACTCAATGGACATGAGTTTGAGTAAACTCCGGGAGTTGGTGGTGGACAGGGAGGCCTGGCGTGTTGCGATTCATGGGGTCGCAGAGAGTCAGACATGACTGAGCAACCGAACTGAACTGAAGCATACCATAAGGTTAGAGGCCGATCACACCAGGGTTTGGATTATTTTTCCTTTTTAATGATTATTTTTATTTGAGGTTGAAATTTACAAGGAAGCAGACAGGATAAATGCATTATATACAGCTTAGCCTGTATTTGATTTTTATTTTAAGCTTTGTACTGTGTGTAGCTAGAGGTAGGGTCGAAAGAGGATCATGTGGAATTTGGGTATAAGAATTCTTACCCCAATTTCCAGTAGAGTTCTGCAACCCTGCCTTTTCCAGGACCGTAGCTCCCTCAACTCTAGGATGAAGAGTGAAAGCAGATGGCCCTGAGCTGCCTCCAGCTCTGAGAGAGGACAGTGTGGGCCAAGGGACCGGATGACATCCGTTCTTACCACCACTTTTGCAGCTCAGCTTACTCCTGCATAAGGTGTAAGGCAGGGTAACACTTAGTTCTCAAATTGTTTCATTGCTGGAGAGTTTTTTTAATGGCCACTAACTTTACTAAAAGAAAGCAACCAGGCTGAAAATCTACATACTGCATTATCGCATTTATATGCCATCCTGGGAAAAGTAGAAACATGAGAAGGTCGCTGGTGGGTGAGAGGTTGGGAGATGTTTACCTACAAATGGGAAGTACATGGGGATGTTTGAAGGTGAGAGAACTTTTCTGTCTTGGTTATGGTTGGAGTCAAATCTCACAGACTCATACCTCAACAAGGCAAATTTCCCCATATGTAAATTATAAAGTAAAATTTCAAAACTCATCATAGCTAGATATTTCACTATGTGTAAATGCCAATGTGTTAAAATTATTAATTACCCACATTTGGTGCTGTGCCTTCACTGATAACACAGCTATTTTTCCTTATCACCAACCAGATGGTTTCAGCTTTATTGCCCTCCTATGCCCCCAACACTGACCTATTTTTTAAGAGAGAATTTAGAATTCCTACTGCTCAAGATAATGAGGTGTAAATGTCTGGCCTCTCAGTGTGCTTGGCCTGACCCTCTAGCAAGCCTGTCTTCAGACAGGGACAATGATATGATAACCTCAAGGGCTACAATTTTCCACTTGGGCACAGATTGCATCTGTGATTGCTACCACTGGTGAAGGCTGGTGATCAACATGCACAGAGTAGCACAAAAGTGACTGATTACAGGAGAGCTTTTGTCAGTACAATCTAAGTAAGAAGATAGTTAGATTCCTTGAGAACATAGGATGTAAAATTTCCTTTGGAGGGACATCCTTGTGGTGCACTGGTTAGGATTCTGGGCTTCCATTGCAGGGAGCATGGTTTCCATCCCTGGTCAGGGAACTGAGATCCTGTATGCTGCCCCTTGGCAAAAAAAAAAAAAAAAAAAAATCCTGATTCATACCAAGAGGTCCTGCTATGGGATTGTCTAAAATAATAAACCATATTTATTTAAAACAGAAAACTTCCTTTGGAGTCTTGACATTGTTAGTTTTGAAGGTTCTGGGGCCACTTTGCCATGGCTTGAGTGTGGATATTCATTTTGAGGGGAAAGATGGCCTCTTCCTGGAAACACAAAAGTTGAGGCTTACCCATATGTCATATTCTGTCTGTATATGTTGTCCTATGTCACCCCTTTGATCCTGCCCTGCTGTGCTTGCCACACAGAGCTCTGCCATAAATCAGCCTGTGACTTTGCCAACATCTGGTCAAATCATGCTTAGACTTCTGTCCTAACTCATGTTAGGACCATAAGGAATGTTCTGTTGTGAAGTTAAAACAGCAACAACACATGGAGAATAAGAAGACCTGTGTCTTGTCCCAACTTAGCTACTGACTGGCTATAGTTCTTGGGGTACATCCCTAAATTTATGTGAATCTCATTTTATTATCATGAAAGATTGAGGGAACCAACCATTGTTGAGCTTCCTCAAAATGTTTTTGAAAGTATATCAAAATAAGTAAACACTGTACAAATGTCAGTTGTTGTTACTCTTACAAAAGGGATCAAGATTGTGTGTCCAAGCTGTCAAAGGAGAAGAATCAGGTGAAGAAAGCAAAATCATTTTCCTCCCCACTTCTTAGACTTGACACTTAGAGTACAAACACTTGCAATGCTCCATCTTCCCTTCCAGTTCTGACTCCATGCACTCAGATTCAAGTCCAAGACTGCACCCCTGAGCTACTGCAGTAGCACCAGCCTTCCCAGGGGATCTCCCCTGGGCCCTCAAATCACCAAGTGGAAAGCTTGACATTCCTCTTCCTCCTGACCTTCTCTTGCTTAGATGCCTGCTTGGATTTTACTTTTCCCATGATAATGTCCAAAGCTTATCCTAACTTATTTCATAAAATCAAGCACAGTAACCAGAAACTATCACTACATTGTTAATCAGCTAGCCTCCAATGTAAAATAAAAAGTTAAGAGACTTCCCTTGTGGTCCAATGGCTAAGACTCCAAGCTCCTAATGAAAGGGGCCTAGGTTCAATTCCTGGTTAGGGAACTAGATCCTGCATGCTGCAACTAAAGAGCCCATGTACTACAACTAAGATCTTGTGCAGTCAAGTAAATAAATTTTTTTTATGTTTAAGTCTCCAGTGCCACAATTCAAAAGCATTAATTCTTTGTTGCTTGGCCTTCTTTATGGTTCAACTCTCATGTCCCAACATGACTACTGGAAAAAACATAGCTTTGACTTTAACATACAAACTTTTAAAATGATAATTAAACAAAAGGTTTGTGAGCAGTTAAAAAGATTGTGGTGCATGCTAAGTCACTTCAGTCGTATTTGACTCTTTGCAATCCCATGGACCATAGCCAACCAGGCTCCTCTGTCTATGGGCTTCTCCAAGCAAGAATACTGGAGCAGGTTGCTATTTACTCCTCCAGGGAATCTTCCTGACCAGGGATCATATCATGTCTCCTGCATCTCCTGCATTGGCAGGCAGGTTCTTAACCACTGAAGCACTTGGCATTTATGTTTGAGGACATTTCCTTGTCACTGATGGGAAAACTCAATATTGAAAGATGTTAATTCTCCCCAAACTGATAAACTGAATCAATGAAATTTCCAAGCATAATTCCAGTAGGATTTTTCACGGAACTTGATAAGTTGATTTTGTTTATATGGAAAAGCAAGGACCCCAAAGAGTCAACATAATCCTTAATAGGAATTAGAAGATGGTAGCTGGGGTAGAAAGAAATTTGGCTTTCTAGAAATCAATAACTGGTAATCAAGTAAGTGTGATGTTGGTGCATTGACATATAAAGTCAACAGAACAGAATAGAAAATCCAGAAACAGATGTGCACATATGTTGAACTTTGATATCTACAGAGCTGGTGTTACAATTCAGTTAAGAAAGGAAATATGTTCATTAAGTAGTACTGAGGCAGAGTTATTTAGTGAGAGAAAACTTCAGAGAATCTCTTTATAACCCAATATGCTACTGGAGATCAGTGGAGAAATAACTCCAGAAAGAATGAAGAGATGGAGCCAAAGTAAAAATAACACCAAGTAGTGGATGTGACTGGTGATGGAAGTAAAGTTCAATGCTGTAAAGAGCAATACTGCATAAGAACCTGAAATGTTAGGTCCATGAATCCAGGCAGATTGGAAGTGGTCAAACAGGAGACGGCAATAGTGAACATTGACGTTTTAGAAATCAGTGAACTAAAATGGACTGGAATGGGTGAATTTAACTCAGATGACCATTATATTTACTACTGTGGGCAAAAATCCCTTCAAAGAAATGGAGTAGCCATCGTAGTAAAGAAAAGAATCTGAAATGCAGTACTTGGATGCAATCTCAAAAATGACAGAACGATCTCTGTTTATTTCCAACGCAAACCATTCAATATCACAGTAATCCAAGTTTATGTCCAGACCAGTAATGCTGAAGAAGCTGAAGTTGAACAGTTCTATGAAGACTTACAAGATCTTCTAGAACTAATACCCCCAAAAGATATCCTTTTCATTATAGGGGACTGGAATGCAAAAGTAGGAAGTCAAGAGATACATGGAGTAACAGGCAAATTTAGCCTTGGAGTACAGAATGAAGCAGGGCAAAGGCTAATAGAGTTTTGCCTAGAGAACACACTAGTCATAGCAAACACCTTCTTCCAACAACACAAGAGAAGATGCTACACATGGACATCACCAGATGGTCAACACTGAAATCAGATTGATTATATTCTTTGCAGCCAAAGATGGAGATGCTCTCTACAGCCAGCAAAAACAAGACCGGGAGCTGACTGTGGCTCAGATCATGAACTCCTTATTACCAAATTCAGACTTAAATTGAAGAAAGTAGGGGAAACCACTAGGCCATTCAGGTACGACCTAAATCAAATCCCTTATGACTATACAGTGGAAGTGAC
Organism: Bos grunniens; assembly: GCF_055505025.1. Taxonomy (NCBI): domain Eukaryota; kingdom Metazoa; phylum Chordata; class Mammalia; order Artiodactyla; family Bovidae; genus Bos; species Bos grunniens. Next base: position 58,582,845 of record NC_141178.1, on the reverse strand, counting down.
AAGTAGATTTAAGGAATTAGATCTGATGGAGAGAGTGACTGAAAAACTATGGACAGAGGTTTGTGATACTATACAGGAGGCAGGGATCAAGACCATCCCCAGGCAAGAGAAATAAAAAAAGGCAAAACGGTTGTCTAAGGAGGCCTCACAAATAGCTGTGAAAAGAAGAGAAGTGAAAGGCAAAGGAGAAAAGGAAAGCTATGCCCATTTGAATGCAGGGTTCCAAAGAATAGCAAGGAGACATAAGAAAGCCTTCCTCAGTGATCAATGCAAAGAAACAGAGGAAAACAATAGAATGGGAAAGACTAGAGATCTCTTCAAGAAAATCAGAGATCCCAAGGGAACATTTCATGCAAAGATGGGCACAATAAAGGACAGAAATGGTATGGACCTAACAGAAGCAGAAGATATTAAGAAGAGGTCGCAAGAATACACAGAAGAACTGTACAAAACAAAGATCTTCATGACCCAGATAATCACGATTATGTGATCACTTATCTAGAGCCCGACATCCTGGAATGTGAAGTCAAGTGGGCCTTAGGAAGCATCACTATGAACAAAGCTAGTGAAAGTGATGGAATTCCAGTTGAGTTATTTCAAACCCTACAGATGATGCTGTGAAAGTGCTGCATTCAATATGCCATCAAACTTTGAAAGCTCAGCAGTGGCCAAAGGACTGGAAAAGGTCAGTTTTCATTCCAATCCCAAAGAAAGGAAATGTCAAAGAATGTTCAAACTACCCTACAATTGCACTCATCTCACATGGTAGCAAAGCAATGCTCAAAAATCTCCAAGCCAGGCTTCAACAGTACATGAACTGTGAACTTCCAGATGTTCAAGCTGGTTTTAGAAAAGGCAGAGGAACCAGAGATCAAATTGCCAACATCCGTTGGATCATCAAAAAAGAAAGAGAGTTCCAGAAAAACATCTACTTCTGCTTTATTGACTATACCAAAACCTTTGACTGTGTGGATCACAACAAACTGTGGAAAATTCTTAAAGAGATTGGAATACCAGACCACCTTACCTTCCTCCTGAGAAATCTGTATGCAGGTCAGGAAGCAACAGTTAGAAGTGGACATGGAGCAACAGACTGGTTCCAAATTTGGAAAAGAGTATGTCAAGGCTATATATTGTCACCCTGCTTATTTAACTTATATGCAGAATACATCATGTGAAATGCTGGACTGGATGAAGCACAAACTGGAATCAAGATTGCTGGGAGAAATAGCAATAACCTCAGATATGCAGATGATACCACCCTTATGGCAGAAAGTGAAGAGGAACTAAAGAACCTCTTGACGAAAATGAAAGAGGAGAGTGGAAAAGTTGGCTTAAAGCTCAACATTCAGAAAACTAAGATCATGGCATCTGGTCCCATCACTTCATGGCAAATAGATGGGGAAACAGTGGAAACAGTGACAGACTTTACCTTTTTGGGCTCTGAAATCACTGCAGATGGTGACTGTAGCCATAAAATTAAAAGACACTTGCTCCTTGGAAGGAAAGTTATGACCAACCTAGACAGCATATTAAAAAGCAGAGACATTACTTTGCCAACATAGGTCTGTCTAGTCAAAGCTATGGTTTTTCCAGTAGTCATGTATGGATGTGAGAGTTGGACCATAAGGAAAACTGAGTACCGAAGAATTGATGCTTTTGAACTGTGGTGTTGGAGAAGACTCTTGAGAGTCCCTTGGACTGCAAGATCAAACCAGTCCATCCTAAAGGAGACCAGTCCTGAATATTCATTGGAATGACTGATGTTGAAGCTGAAACTCCAATACTTTGGCCACTTGATGGGAAGAACTGACTCATTTGGAAAGACCCCGATGCTGGGAAAGATTGAAGCCCAGAGGAGAACGGGTCAACAGAGGTTGAAATGGTTGGATGGCATAACTGACTCAATGGACATGAGTTTGAGTGAACTCCGGGAGTTGGTGATGGACAGGCAAGCCTGGCATGCTAAAGTCCATGGGGTCATAAATAGTTGGACACGACTAAGTGATGGAATTGAACTTTACAACCCAGATCTTGGAGTTTTTCTTCTAATGAGGGCAATGTACATCACAGGGAATATATTTGTAAACTCAAGTATCTGCTAATTAATATCTGTTTATTAAAAACTACACTGTAATGAGAATGCCACACTGCAAGAATCTGCAAAGTGGATAAAAGGGTATTTTTAAGACTTAAAATTGTCAGAAGATCAATATCGAGAATGCATGAACTCCCAAAATTAATAGGAAAACAATAAACAATCCAACTGAAAACTTAGAAAAGCACATTAATGGGCATTTCCCAGAAGAGGAAACACAAAAGACCCATCAACAAAGGCTCAGTCTCATTAGTAACCAAATTAAAACCACCCTGAAATACCATTTCACATTGGCCACATGGCATGAATTTAAAGCACGGAAGTCTGGCGAGATTTTAGGGGAATAGAAACTTTTAAGCTCTGCTCTCAAAGTGTAAATTGATACAATCATTTTGGAAAGCCTTGTGAAATGACTTAATAAATGTGAACATGAAAACATAAAATAACCAGCCACTCCACCCCTTGCTCACTTTCCTTAGAGAAACTTTTGCACTTGTCTCAGTTCAGTTCAGTCCAGTTGCTCAGTCGTGTCCAACTCTTTGTGACCCCATGAATTGCAGCACGCCAGGCCTCCCTGTCCATCACCAACTCCAAGAGTTCACTCAGACTCATGTCCATCAAGTCGGTGATGCCATCCAGCCATCTCATCCTCTGTCATCCCCTTCTCTTCCTGCCCCCAATCCCTCCCAGCATCAGAGTCTTTTCTAATAAGTCAACTCTTCACATGTGGTGGCCAAAGTATTGGAGTTTCAGCTTTAGCATCATTCCTTCCAAAGGAAACTCAGGGCTGATCTCCTTCAGAATGGACTGGTTGTATTTCCTTGCAGTCCAAGGGACTCTGAAGAGTCTTCTCCAACACCACAGTTCAAAAGCATCAATTCTTCAGTGCTCAGCTTTCTTCACAGTCCAACTCTCATATCCATGCATGACCACAGGAAAAACCATAGAACCCATATGGAAGAATGGTTCTAGCATGATGTATCATAGCAAATAACTGGATGCAAGGAAAAAGTTAAATTAATATAAAAAATTGAATACGAGAATGAATCCTATGTAACCCTGAACATCCATGTGATGCATCTAAAAATATTATGTTGAGGAGAAAAGAGTAACTCAAATAGAAACAAATAAGGTGTTAAGAACCCATTTATATGAATTTGAAAAATTCATGTGTATTGTCTGTGATGCATATATACATATACATATGTGGTAAAAATGTAAAGAAAAGAAAGTTAATGATAAACAAAATTTAGGACAGCAATTACCTTTGACAAAAAATTGGGAAATAAATTATGAAGCAATACTGAAAAAAGTCCAAGTACTGGCACTGTTCCGTTTATTAAATTTTGGGTGGATATACGTGTCCTTTATTACTATCTTTCAAACAGTACCTATACATCAGATGCATGTGATATGAAATAATGAGAAATACGTACGTCAATCTTTTTTTTTTTTTGTACTTCAATCTTGTCCACTTAAAAAATTATTCACAACCTGAAAGTTGAGAATTACATTTTAGTTAGCAGGAATTTTTAGAACTTCAAGCCCAGAAGGCAGCATCTCAAGAGAATTGCTCTGAAGAGGTGAGGGGAGGAGCCAGGTTATATAGAAGTTTTTCCACAAAGAGCACGTAGTCTGAACATCAAAAGATTATTGTTAATTAAAGAAAACCAGGTGTCGAGTTAAGGAATTTAGGGCTTTTCTGTGCATGGGAAGATACAAGAGTCTGGGCATACTGAAATCATTCCTTTGGTATGCATCCCAGCTATCTGGAATGATATGTTTTCACATCCTGAGCTTCCCTGGGGGGAGTGGCTGAAGTCTGATGGCTGCTAGATCTCAGGTGTTCCTTCCTTCCTGAGTCCCCTCAGGGCCTACGGCTCACCTTCCGTGGTGGCTGCAATTGCTGATGACTGTGACATTCTTTGTTTACTGATGTGGCAGGAAATAATTCATTTCTCAGTCTTCACTCCCACCTCCTGGCCAGAGATCCTAAAAACCATTGTAATTTCCTAAGGGTGACAGAGATAGGGGCATCTTTCGTGTTGATATTTGGTTTTCATCCCTGGATTTCAAAGTAGCTCTGTAATGGGGCAAGAAAGGTGACAAAGCATCTTCCGTCACTCATGGCAAGCCCCTTCAATCACAGTTGGGTTCATTGTTAATAAACTTCCCAAAGCCCCTTAGGTTCCCCTTTAAAGGGGCAGAGTTTTGAACCCTAATCCCTCTCCCCTTCCAGCCTCTGAGAAGGGGAGAGGAGCTGAGGTTGAGTTCAATTCCCATTGGCCAATGATTTAGTCAATCAATCATGTTATCATAATGGAATCTGCAAAAAAAAAAAAAGACCCTTTTGTCTTGGAAGTGTGTAATTTCCTCAGTTCTGTCTTGTCACAATAACAATTTGAAGCAAAGCACCCTTGGACAGACCGTGTCCCAGCTCTCGGACAGATCAGTGTTACAGCTCCTGTGTTTCAGCTCAGTTTTATTTAGAAAATAAAGGAAAATACATCCTCGGGGCATGAGGGCATGTAACCCAAATGACACAAAGAGAAGAGAGTGAGAGAGACCCCTGGCCCTTTGGCTCCTCTTTTTACATGTTTTTTCTCCTCCTCGCTGGGCCTGTCCAATGTAAATTGGGCTAGCCAGGAGTGCTGTTTGTTCTACCTGAGGTCGTCACTCCAGTCCTCGGACTTTCCCTTGTTCTATTTTCATGGGGTTTTCCCTTCCTTGTCTTTTAGCCACTGCCATTCTGGACTCCTTTTTCCTATTCTAACTACCTAACAGGACTGAGCCCTTACCCTGTGGCATAGGGTAGCCAGAGGGATCATAATCAAACTATAGGTCATCCAGTTAGTGTTCATAGAGAATTAGAGGATTGATGGGTGTGAAAAATCCTTGCATATCATGTGAGAAGTAGTGAATGTAGAGAAATACTGATACTGCTAGTGAGCTTTTTATTTATGACATTTTCCAGGGATTGTTAAATGCTGTTAAAATGGTGATAAGGCAAGGAATAAGACTTTATTTGGAGAGCAGGCTGACCGAGGAGATAGCATACTAGTGTCTCAGAATAACCATCTTCTGGGGTCTGGATGCCAAGTTCTTTTATAGATCAGAGATGCAGAAGGTGAGGAAACAAAGTAAAAGATAGAGTGAGATGTACACTAGATTTTATGTGCTTGTGCTTAGTCGCTAAGTCATGCCCAGTTCTTTGAGACCCTATGCACTGTAGCCCGCCAAGCTCCTCTGTCCATGGAATTCTCCAGTCGAGAATATCAGAATAGGTAGCCATCCTCTTCTCCAGGGGATCTTCCTGACTCAGACCAACCCTGGGTTCTCTGCATTGCGGTGAATTCTTTACCATCTGAGCCACCAGGGAAGACCTAAGAAACAAAGTAAAAAGGCCATTAATCTTCCAAATACCTCCAATATTTGCAGACACATCAGGAAGGGAATGTGTCAATTTCCTCTTTCCTGTTTCCACAGGTGGACAGAGTTCAGGATGAAGGCACTAACTTAGTTCAACAATCTGTCAGAGGGGCAGGATTCTCTGAGGCAGGCCATTTTGTATGATTATAATAACAAAAGCAATGGAAAGCAAGTCAAAGAAACAGTTCCAACATGAAGTCGGAATTGGCTTTTCCTGGCAACAGTGAAGGTAGATGGCCATAGGCATAATACATATCGATATAATTATACAAAAGAAGCCTTGATGATCAGGTTTATTTACAGATCATGGAGTTACAGACCTGAGAGTATTTTCTGGAAGGTCTCGAGTGTTCCCAGGGCTTGTGTTGGTGATTCCTTGAGAACTCTTATTACACCCTTACGCTGAGGTGGTAGTTTCCTGGGCTAGGACCACTGAAATTTCTTCTCTCTGTGCATCTTAGAATATCAGATAAAGCTGATGGAAAGGAAAGTGGAGCAAACTTCAGGAAATGAAGCTCTGAAGTCATAGGGAGTGTGAAGATTATTATAATATATATGAAAGTGACCTGTAAATATTTTGAAGTCAGTTACATAATGGAGCAACGGCTTTCCTGGTGGCTTAGCGGTAAAAGATCCACCAGCCAATGTAGGGGATGAAGGTTCGATCCTTCAGCCAGAAAGACCCCCTGGAGAAGGACATGACAACCCACTCCAGTATTCTTGCCTGGAGAATCCCATGGGCAGAGGAGCCTAGCAGGCTACAGTCCATGGGGGTCACAAAAGAGTTGGATGTGACTAGGCAATTAAACAACAACAACAACACAACAGAGCAAGGAGATTTCTTCTGATTTGCTCCTGAGAAGGTCTTTGCCGATTTCTGGGAGGCAGAATTTAACTCATCACCAGAAATAACTTTGCAGAACTTTGAATTATTCACCTAACACAGAAGTTGAGGTGACAAGCTCTCTAGCAGGTATGGTTCATTCCCACTGACAGCCCTACGCTCTTAGTTTTATAGTCCTCTTCTGTAAAGTTCATTTTCATCAACATGGAAGATTTCACAAGAGGAAATAAGCTTTCACATAGCAGAAGAGATTCCCCTTTGATGCACAAAATTCTTGAGTGGAGACTGTGAATCTGTAAACAGTGCTAATGAGCAGTGAGCTTGTTGACTGACCTGACCCTATGAGCACTCTTTCTTTGCAGTATATACAGATGCCCAAGAATATTTTTCTTCTTTTTTTGTCTAGAGACCATATTCTTTTCATTTTATTTATTTACATTTTGGCTGCTCTGAGTGGCATGCAGGATCTTCGTTCCCTGACCAGGGATTGAGCCCTGGCCACAGCAATGAGACTGCAGAGTCCTCACCACTGGACTTCTAGGGGATTCCTCCAAGATACTTCTTTATGAACATCCAGGAACAGCCCGAAGCTCCTATCAGAGGGGTGCTGTTATCCCCCTGGTACAGACAGCGACTCAGGCTTTCGAATGTTTAAGTGTCTTCCCAGGCTCTACTATCGTACAGTGTGGGTAGAATTCAGACCACAGCCCTCCCACTCCAAGGTAGTCTTAACTCTCATCTCAGTTCTACAAGAGGTTGTGGGTTTGGAGATGAGAGAGTAGATGAGGAAAAAGACAGGGAGCCCGGTTTCTATAGGGGGCCCCCCTCCCCTGCAGAGGGAGGCACAGGGGAGCCTGCACTTTAATCCATTTCTTCATTGCAGCTGCTCAGATGTGTAAGGCCCTTGGAGATTCTTAGCAGAAACTTCCATAGGAAAATGAAAGGTCTTTTGCTCAGCTTAATTCCACTTTCTAAACACAGTCATTCCCCATGTAATCTTACTCTTTCTGCCCATGAAACAGTGTGTTCTGACTCACATAATAGACATTTACAGAGCAAGCTTTGAGGGCCTAATGAATGCCTCTTACTGTTAGCACTAAATATAATCTTCTAGAATGTGGCAACATTCTACATTTCTAAAGTTCAAGTTATAAAATGAAAACCTCTTAGATGAAAAAACAAAAGCCCTGAAGTACAAACAAATCTATGTCCTTTCAATTATTAAAAAAAAAAAAAACTCATTTGAACTTTTTCCAATATGTAATTGAACCCATCAGCCATTATTTGGAAAAACTAGTGTGTTTTTTTTTCTAAACAAATATACTTCTGGACTTGCTTGGACTGTGTTTGTCGTATTCCCTGTTATGTCTGGAATAAAGCCTAAGGATACAGTGCTTCATTTCTCAATAAAAAGGACAACAAGGAGTTGGTGCTTTATTACGTATATGTTCAGGAAAGGAAGGTTTCCCAGGTGACTCGGTGGTAAAGAACCTGCCTGACAATGTAGGAGACATAAAAGACACAAGTTTGATCCCTGGGCCGCAAAGATCCTCTGGAGGAGGGCGTGGCAACCCACTCCAGCATTCTTGTCTGGAGAATCCCATGGACAGAGGAGCCTGAGGGGGCTACAGTTTGTGGAGTCAAAGAGTTGCACACAACTGAAGGGACTTAATGGCACCCCACTCCAGTACTTTTGCCTGGAAAATCCCATGGATGGAGGAGCGTTGTAGGCTGCAGTCCATGGGGTCGCTAGAGTCGAACAGGACTGAGCGACTTCCCTTTCACTTTTCACTTTCATGTATTGGAGAAGGAAATGGCAACCCACTCCAGTGTTCTTGCCTGGAGAATCCCAGGGACGGTGGACCCTGGTAGGCTGCCGTCTGTGGGGTCGCACAGAGTCGGACACAACTGAAGCGACTTAGCAGCAGCAGCAACAGAAGTGACTTAGGACACAGGGCAGGAAAGGAGTGCTTAGGAAACAGAAGAGCCGGGAGCATTCCCTGAGGCACAGAGCCCTGGCAGCCCCACATGTAGCAAACACACTGGCTGTGTGGGCTGGTGGCACGAGGCTGGAGAGAGGCTGTGACTAAGCCCCCTCCCACTAATGCATCATCAGGCCCCCTGGGGCTCCCACACACACTTCAGGGCACTCTGTGCTCCATTCAGAGTTTGGGGTTGAATCTTAGGCCCCTTAAACTAAGTTCACATAGGGCCCAACATCTGAAACAAATGTACACGATCCAAACTGAAGGGATTTCTCTGGTGTTCCAGTCAGTAAGACTCCATGCTCCCAGTTAAAGAGGGCCTGGGTTTGATGCCTGGTCAGGGAACTAAATCCCACATGCATGCCTCAGCTTAGAGTCCACATGTCATGATGAAGATCCCTCAAATCGCAAATAAGCCCCCTCACCGCTAAACAGTAAATAAATACATTTTTTTTTAAAGAGAGAAATGATAAAATAAACAAATACATGGGAGAGAGGAGAGAGCTGCCTCATTTGGTGATCAGACAGTAAGGAATCCACTTGCAGTGCAGGAGACTTAGGTTCGATCCCTGAGTTGGGAAGATCCCTTGGAGAAGGGAAGACTCCAAATTTCCAGTGCAGGGGTTGCTGGTTTGATCCATGGTCAGGGAACTAAGATCCTGTATACTGCAGGATGTTGCCAAAAAAAAAAAAAAAAAAAAAATGAAAAAAAATTGCAACATATATACTAAAATTGGAATGATACAGAGATTAGCATGGCCTTTGCAGCAGTATGACTCCCAAATTCATGAAGTGTTTCATGTTTTTAAACCATCCTCCCAAAAGAGAAAAAAAAGTTTGCTCCTTAGGAGAGGAGTAGATAATTAGGGCTGTACTTTTTTGTATATTCAATAATCTAAATCAAAATTAGATTTCTCTTCCCCACACTTGACTTCATTTTGCAATGTGGCATTTTGATGTCAAGTTCTTTGTTCTTTGTATGCCTCTTGAAGTCAAAACACTTGTTCTGAAAGGTAGCTGTCAATAATTTCCAAACAGCTAAGATATGCTCAGGCATGAGACTGGAGGGCAAGCCTAAAAGGCTGATGGCACTTTTAACTTGAAAGCATTTGAATGTATTCTATTTATGAATAGCTTTCTGCCTGCGTGAAAGTGTGTGTTAGTCGCTCAGTCATGTTCAATTCTTTGTGACCCCGTGGACTAAAACCCACCAGGGTCCTCCGTCCATGGGATTTCCCAGGCAAGAATACTGGAGTGGGTTGCCATTTCCTTCTCCAGGGGATCTTCCTGACCCCGGGATCGAACCCTAGTCTCCTGCAATGCAGGCAGATTATTTACTTGCTGAGCCCCTGGAGAAGCCCGTTACTGATGAAGGTTCATGGTCAGAAGGCACGAGCAGAACCTGTTCTGGCCAGAGGACTCACCCTGTCCTTCCAGAGACTCTTGCAGGACAAAAGCAAGCTGGGATGGCAGGAAAGGGGGATGGCAAACTGGGTTACTCTAGCCAGGATCCCAGTCCTGTCCTTATACTCCTCCCAGCTCACCTTCACCAGTGGGATTCCCTGGAGGTTTGTGTGCACCTGCCAAATAGCCCAACTTCTTCCTTGAGAGCCACAATCAATGTCTTAGAGGTGGAGGGATCCAGGGGTCCAGCTTCTGCTGTCACAGAGGCTACTGGACAGGGCGTCATTCTTCAACTAGAACTGGAGAAACTCCAGGAACAGCTGTCAACTTAGCTTCTTGGGCACCTTAAATAGTACTGTACACTCTCACACATTAAGAGTCATCAATGTATGTTGAGAAAAATAAGCACCACTTGATTACACTATTTCTCTCTGCAAATCCATCTCAAATTCTGAACTGTCAATTTATAACAGGTGATTCGGAACATTTAGAAGCTGGGAATCACTTGATCAAATGGAATTATGGGCCCGAGACATTGGAAGTTGAAAGATATAGGCCTTGGCAGGAAAATTATAAGTCAACTCAATTTCATAGAGGAAGGAATTGAGATGAAAAGAGAAAGGAAAATGGAATCAAAATTGGGTGATACTTGTGAGATTCTCTCTTTCGGATGGTAAATTCTTCAGCAATGCCAGGTAAAGGTTGAGTTTCATGATATTTCAAGGTAAGGACACCATTCATTCTGCAGACAGTGTATATTTCATTAACACACTGGCACTTCAAGAAGTCTGAAGACAGGACTTCTTGTGAAATAAGATGTGAAATAATTTGGCACTAGGCTGTCTTGGTGCCCTCTTTCAAAATAAAAGTGTCCGTCTTCACTTTCCTTCATGCTTTGCAACAATGAGTTACACATTTTTCATGAAAATTGAGTGGGTATAACATAAATATTTTCCTAGGGTGAAAGTGGAAGAATTTGAATTACATGATGAGTTTTCTCTGTGGGAAACTACTATAAAATAGAGAGTCACATTCTCAACCTGATAGTATTCATATGCATTGGGGAATTTTTTTTTCTTTATCTTTATTTCACTTTGCCTTGAAAAAGCAACTCACAACTTAGGAAAGTTTCTTTATCCACCAGGTAACTCCTTTTATTTTATTTTTTATTTATTTGGCTGTGCTAAGAGATGGGAATACCAGACCACCTGACCTGCCTCTTGAGAAATCTGTATGCAGGTCAGGAAGCAACAGTTAGAACTGTATATGGAACAACAGACTGGTTGCAAATAGGAAAAGGAGTACATCAAGGCTGTATATTGTCACCCCGCTTATTTAACTTATATGCAGAGTACATCATGAGAAACGCTGGACTGGAAGAAACACAAGCTGGAATCAAGATTGCTGGGAGAAATATCAATCACCTCAGATATGCAGATGACACCACCCTTATGGCAGAAACTGAAGAGGAACTAAAGAGCCTCTTGATGAAAGTGAAAGAGGAGAGTGAAAAAGTTGGCTTAAAGTTCAACATTCAGAAAACGAAGATCATGGCATCTGGTCCCATCACTTCATGGCAAATAGATGGGGAAACAGTGGAAATAGTGGAAACAGTGTCAGACTTTATTTTGGGGGGCTCCAAAATCACTGCAGATGGTGACTGCAGCCATGAAATTAAAAGACGCTTACTCCTTGGAAGGAAAGTTATGACCAACCTAAATAGCATATTCAAAAGCAGAGACATTACTTTGCCAACAAAGGTCCATCTATTCAAGGCTATGGTTTTTCCTGTGGTCATGTATGGATGTGAGAGTTGGACTGTGAAGAAGGCTGAGCGCCGAAGAATTGATGCTTTTGAACTGTAGTGTTGCAGAAGACTCTTGAGAGTCCCTTGGACTGCAAGGAGATGCAACCAGTCCATTCTGAAGGAGATCAGCCCTGGGATTTCTTTGGAAGGAATGATGCTAAAGCTGAAACTCCAGTACTTTGGCCACCTCATGCGAAGAGTTGACTCATTGGAAAAGACTCTGATGCTGGGAGGGATTGGGGGCAGGAAGAGAAGGGGATGACAGAGGATGAGATGGCTGGATGGCATCACCAACTTGATGGACATGAGTCTGAGTGAACTCCGGGAGTTGGTGATGGACAGGGAGGCCTGGCGTGCTGTGATTCATGGGGTCGCAAAGAGTTGGACATGACTGAGCGACTGAACTGAACTGAACTGAGGTCTTAGCTGTGGGATGTGGGACCTAGTTTTCTGTAAAGTGGAAAAAAAATTGAGAGTAAAAGTGTTAGTCACTCGATTTTGTCGGACTCTTTGTGAACCCATGAACTATAGTCTGCCAGGCTCCTCTGTCCATGGAATTCTCCAGGCAAAAATACAGATCAAACCCAGGTCACCTGCATTGAGAGCTTGGAGTCTTCGCCACTGGGCCACCAGGGAAGTCCTGGTACCTTCTTTTACATATATATTGAGTTTTATGCTTCTGAAGTCATCATGTATGTCAGCAATTGATTAATATTCTCTGATAAGCTATAGGATAAAAATATATCAGTGTATTATCCAGAGGGGAAATTAAAGGGCAACTTTGATTTCCTGCAAAACAGATAACAGCTATTATCTGGGGACTAGGACATACGTCAGAAAGCTTCCATGCTGATCATTTCTGTTTCTGGGCTGCCTCGGAATTGGGCAATGATTTAAAAAGTAGAGAGCTGTGAGGAGCTGATCTTCTGATCTGCGTTTTCCCCTGAGGCACAACCACTGCCTTCTGTGATGGAAAATCGTTATGTTTGCTTTGCTGCCCACAAGCTACCAGAAGCAACTGTAATGCAGTTAGCCCACCTAAGTGCCCACTGGCTGGACCAATCTTCATAAGTGAGAAAAACTTGCATCTTCTTTTCAGATAATGAAAGAAATCAAATTCTTCAAAATCTTAAATAAACCTCAGATGTGCCATTTAATGGGCTTCCCTGGTGGCCTAGTGATAAAGAATCTGCTTGCCACTGCAGGAGATCCATGGGTTGGGAAGATCCCCTGGAGAAGGAAATGGCAACCCACTCCAGTATTCTTGCGTAGAAAATACCATGGACAGAGAAGCCTGATGGGCTACAGTCCATTCGCAAAAGAGTGGGACATGACTTAGAGACTAAACAGTGAGAGGGCCCTTTAATGTGAGTTTCTTGTAGCATCATCTCCAATAGGATTAGGAAATTGAGTGAAAAAAGCTGTTGTATGTGTCTCTGCCCAGAATCTTCTGATCCAGCAGGTAAGCTGTTGATCAATGGATGCTCCTGATACAGGAGTTCCCTTAGCAACTGCTCAGCAGCTCTTCGAGATCTAGGGTAAAGGACTAAAGTTAGGAGCTTCTTTGAAGAATCTAATCAGAATTTTCCAACTTCATGATGCCTATTGACAAGCATTTGGGGAATGTGTGTGTGTGCTCAGTTGTGTCAGACTCTTTGCAACCCCATGGACTGAAGTTCACCAGGCTCCTCTGTCCATGGGATTTCCCAGGCAAGAATATTGGAGTGGGTTGCCACAGGGGATCTTCCCAACCCAGGGATCTAATCTTGTCTCTTGTGTCTCCTGCATTGGCAGGCAGGAATTTTACCACCTGCAGCACATGGGAAGCCAAGGAGGAGAAACCCAGTAAAATAAATACAAAATGGAATAACAATAAAATTAGCATGTAAATAAATTGGAATTCAGGTCACATAAGTACATAAAAATATAAAACTAATCTGTGATGATTTTATCAAGTCTTCAAAACTAAAATGACTTTGGCTTTTCATGACTGAAGCCAACTGTACATGGCATATATAGATAAAATTAATGCCACTTAACACACTTCAAATTTATAGACTCTAATGTAACAAATCATCCTTTCTAAAACACCGTTCGATCTCATTTTTTCACTTGTTGAAATCTTCCTTATCTATGAATTATTCATAAGTTACATGTAGGATAATTTATGTAAAGCCCACCCTAAAAGGAAGTCTTAATAAGGAATTAATAATTGAAATGATTTTGAGTATATCAGATAAAACGTTAGTGTCAATGACTTTTGTGCAGAAGGGCATTCCAGTCAAAATACCCTTGGGGAAAAAATGTTCTTGGCCCAATACTAAACATGTAAGAGCTACTCTAATTATGTTTAATATTTTTGGCATAGGGTCAAATTCCTGTGGTTTTAAATACTACCATGGGAAAGTCTTTTGTCAAAGTGGTTTCTAAAACAAATAAAGCCTGTACATAACACAAGCGTACATACTGTGGCAACTTGACATGGACCGCCAGCCAGGCTGTTCCAGCCAGGGTGGAAGATGACAAGCCCTGTTTTAGCTCAAGTCTCTGGGACAGATCAGGAAAGGAAACAGTCCCAGGACATTTGGTACCCAAAGGATGCTGCATGATCAAGTGTGATGTAGGCAAGTGTGGGCTCCAGGAGATCAAAAACTTGGGACTTCCCTGGAGGTCCAGTGGCTAAGAATCTCTGCTCCCAATGCAGGGGACCTGGGTTCAATTCCTGATCAGGGAACAAGGTTCCACACGCCACAGCTAACTGTTCATGTCCTGCGGCAACTAAAAGACCATGCAAGTCACAATGAAGATCAAAGATCCCCCAGGCCATGACTAAGACCCAGCAAAGTCAAAATAAATAAATATTACAACAAAACCTTGTGTGGCACCAATAGCAGGAAATTTTGCGGGTGGCAGCTCTCAAGAATCACCTACTAACAACAAGGTCCTACTGTATAAGGGCTTCCCTGGTGGCCCAGCAGTAAAGAATCCACCTGCAATGCAAGACACCTAAGAGACACGGGTTCAATCCCCAGGGTCAGGAAGATCCCCTGGCAGAGGAAATGGCAACCCACTCTAGTATTCTTGCCTGGAGAATCCCATGGACAGAGGAATCTGGTAGGCTACAGTCCATGGGGTCACAAAGAGTTGGACACAGCTGAGCAACTGAGCACAAGCACATACTTTACCAACTGAAAAAATAAATGAAAAGATGTTAAAAGTTTACTGCCTACCAATATTTACTGAGAAAACTACTAAAAGTTGTATCTCTGTAAGAAGAAGGAATAAATCAGAAAGGCAATATAGAAAGGAAGAAGAGCCAGTAAACAGCATGTACATCTTTTAAAAATCTGAAAAGAAAAAAGAGCAAAGAGAGGCCAGATTTAGAATCTAGGAGGTTGGCTGCGTCTCTGAACCTTAGTTCTTTCGTCTATAAAATGGCAGGATTAGCTATTAACATCACAACTTATTTGACAAACAATTGCAGACAGTTTTCTGTTATTGATTTTTTTCAATTAATGTTGCTACTTAGATTTCATATTCTTTTTCTCCTACTGCTTTTGATTGAATATTCTCTGCATAAGATTCTTCTTATTCCCCAAGGCTAGTCTAGCAAGCATTCATTCGATTGTGGCTTGATGGTAGTGACAGAGATATTTGTACACACTCACAACCATGAATACACACAGTGACAGGTGTGGCTGTCCATCTCCTTGGCTGGGGCATCTGACTTTCTAGAATCTATCAATCATGATTTGTTAAGTTATGCTGCAGTAGCAACCCAATTTCATCAGCCTAAAACTAACAATATTTATTTCTCACTTGTCCCTGCAGAGTCCTCCCTGTAGGACCTAAGTGTCTTCTGCAGCCACCATCTAGGAAGGTATTGGTCAGAGTAGGGGGAGGAAGAGAGTAATGCAGAGACCACGTCCACTCACCTGTCATTGGTCAGACAAGTCACATGACCACACCTGACTCCACAGGGCAGGAAGGAAACCTTTCCATAAGCCTCAGAAGGGAATCAAAAATATCTGGTGAAAGCTAATAACTATCTCACAGTGGTGAGGTTGTTTCTCTCTTTGAATTTTGAAGCATATTCAGGGTCAGTCTCACTTAAGTTTCTCTTGGACTTAGGTTTTCTACAACAAAGGTTCTTATTTTCCACTTTCCAGTTAGTCCACTCTGACTAGAAACCTTTTTTTTTTTCATCCTAAAACAATACCCAAATCATCAACTCACTTTGGAAATGAAGAAACAGACCATCTCTACCAGGAATCAGATGCACAGCCAGAGAAAAAGATCCCTTTCATTCTTTCATGATTAATCTGTAAATTAGAAAGCAAATGCAAATAATGTCAATGGAATATTCTGCCATATTAGATTCTCAATAACAATTTAGACTTTGCTGTGAAAATCTATAAAAAGCCATATGAAGGTGACTAGTTATCCACATTAGCTCATATGACCAAGTTTTAGTTTAAAATATTTCTCATCAGTGAAACACAAAATGAAATTTATATTTCATATTTCATTAACTCAACATGCTTTATTTCTAAGTATGAGTTGAAAGTGAAAGTCACTCAGTTGTGTACAACTCTTGCAGCCCCATGGATAGTAACCCACAAGGTCCACTGTCCATGAATTCTCCAGGTAAGAATAATGAAGTGGGTAGCCATTCCCTTCTCTAGGGGATCTTCCCAGCCCAGAGATGCAACCTGGGTTTCCTGGATTGCAGGCAGATTCTTCACCATCAACATGTATAAATATTATTGTTCATTTGCTTGTGGTTTGTTAGAGATAGTCTATGCTATGAATTTAGAGTCATATAAGTATGCTTTTAAATCCTGGTTCTGCTTATTTAAAATAAAGTTACCTTTGTAAGTTATCAGGCCACACTGACCCTCATTTTCTCCACTTAACTGTTATTATGGAATAATAATACTCTCCTAGGGGGTTTGAGAGGATTAAGTGGAGCAATGTTTGTAAGTAAAATGTCTGGCATACTGCCTGGCTCAAGACACAGAAAACATCAGGACTTCCTTTCTGACCTTCCATTTTGCTTAAGTCAGCCTGTACTGCCCTGTTCAGATTTCACCCTGAAATAGGAGAGCTAAAATGTACATTTCCTCTTTCAACTCATCATGGAGAATAATGAGTAATTAGGGAATGTAAGAGCAGAATAAATAAAATTCCTGAAGGCAGTTGGTTTGCAGAATGGCAGTAATTCAATCCAGAAATTAATTCTTGTAAATTCTCAATGATGATCGTCTCTAGAATTCTTTAACTGTAGCTCCCCAGAAATCCACATAAAGGGAAACCTGCAGAAAGGGCCAGCTTACGAGTCAGGGTTGTGCATCACCTCTTCTGGTTCCCACTGTCCTTTACGTGTGAGAGCTGACCAAGCAACCAGAACTCACAAGGAGAAGCAGCTGGTGTTCAGTTCCCCGTGTTGTTGTTTAGACAAAGTCGTGTCCAACCCTATGACCCAATGGAATATAGCATGCCAGGCTCCTCTGTCCTCAGCTCCAGGTAGCCACCAACTTTTCCAGTGCCTCGTTCCAGTTGTGTTTTTTCTCTTTTTCATACAATTTGCTCATATTCATGCCCTCTTCCTCTTTCTATTTCCTCTATTTTTTCTATCTCTCTCTCCCTTTAAAAAATATATTCATGTATTTGGCTGCACCAGGTCTCAGTTGTGGCATGCGGTTTCTTTAGTTGCTGCATGTGGGATCTAGTTCCCTGTCCAGGGATTGAACCTGGGCCCCCTGCATTGGGAGCATGGGGTCTCAGCCACTAGACTACCAGGGAAGTCCCTCTGTCCCCCTTTAACTCTCTCTCCTGATTACCTCCTCCCTTTACGTCATCTCTTGTTAGATGTATTTCCCCAGTTTTCTCTCTTGCCATCTTTCATTTGGTAATGGATCAGTCACTCACTCTACATCATCACCTAACTGCCACTCGTCCCTCAACATCCCATTCATTAATTACTGGAAATGGTGAGACTTGCCTTAATGTTCAAATTACTGTAATCACAGAGCCAGTGGCCACGCTTTGTCCTCTGTGTGACCTCCTACACCACAGCCTTTGTAGATGGTCCTCTCTGCTGCTGCTGCTGCTGCTAAGTCACTTCAGTCGTGTCCGACTCTGTGTGACCCCATAGACGGCGGCCCACCAGGCTCCCCCGTCCCTGGGATTCTCCAGGCAAGAACACTGGAGTGGGTTGCCATTTCCTTCTCCAATGCATGAAAGGGAAAAGTGAAAGTGAAGTCGCTCAGTCGTGTCCGACCCTCAGCGACCCCATGGACTGTGGCCTACCAGGCTCCTCCGTCCATGGGATTTTCCAGGCAAGAATACTGGAGTGGGGTGCCATTGCCTTCTCCATCCTCTCTGCTAGTGCTTGCCAATGGGGAGAAACTTCTTTCTTCAGGATGCTCTTCTTGGCATCATCAGAAAACTCTAATATCTGGAAAGATCTTCCTTCTATTTGCACAAAATTTTACTCCCTGTTATTTCTTCTGATTGGTCTCAGTTGGTTTTGGTTTCTCCCTAATGATCACTTTCTAAATATTCAAAAATCCAGTTTTATGTCCTTAACTCTCCTTCTTCTGTAGCAACACATTCTCAGCTCTTTTATTTATCACTTTGACCCATGAGTATAACCTGCGTGAATAAATAGGGTGGTCTTTCTGAGCCCTGGACTTTGGCCTAAACTTCATGTCTGCTTCCTCATGTCGTGTGTTAAAAGGATGTCTTGTGTGCATCTGTCATCCAGGGAACTTAAAATGGTTTCAGAATACAGATAACCCAGGCCCATGGTCTCTGGATGGTTCCCCAAAGACGCAGCATCATCCTATGAAACATGAATATGCAAATGAACAATGGCCAGGATGTATATATACATACACACACACACAGACACACACACACACACACATATATATATATGTAACACTGGCTTCAAATCTTAAGCAGCCATTTTAGGAAATCAATCCAATAACTATAATAAGCAGGCCAAGGAGTCAGCCTGCTGTCTGCAAGACAGACTTGTAGGAAGACAGACCACTATCTCTAGTAACAATCCAGGAAGCCAAACAATCACCCCTGTAACAATTGGCCCCAAATGGCCAAGACTTGATTAGTCATTGATACCTTCCATAATTACTATTCGCACTTCCAACTTGGGACCAATTGCGTGCTAAGTCGCCTCAGTAATGTCTGACTCTTCACAATCCTATGGGCTGTAGACTGCCAGGCTCCTCTGTCCATGGGGATTCTCCAGGTAAGAATACTAGAGTGGGTTGCCACTTCCTTCTCCAGGGGATCTTCCCAATCCAAGGACTGAACCCATATCTCTTAGGTTTCCAGCATTGGCAGGTATGTTCTTTAACACTAGCTCCACCTGGGAAGCCCTGGGACCAATTGGAAGAAGTCAAATATGTATCCCAAACCAATCATACAGGATGCCCCACTTCTGATCAACTCCCTACAACTTCCAACCAGGGGAGGCCTGAAGCTCCATCCCACTATAGAGCTTGCCTCTCCTCTGCCTGGTTTTGCATCTCTGTGAAGCAAGAGAGATGGTGATTGACTCCCTTGGGAGGGCCAACTCTGAATTAACAGGTTTTGCTTATTCTCAGTTGGGTGGTCTTTATTTCCACAGGTAGGAGTTCAGTGGCATAAAGTGCTGATATTTCCATGAGAGAAATATAGGTTGTTTTTTTTTTTTTTTCTGCATGGGGGGAACAAAGCAGAGAAAAAAACTAATTTTCTAGTTAACACTGAGGTGTGCATGAGGGTTTTTTCTGGAAAGGACATTAAGTCTGATGTTCTCTGCTTTAATATGAATCCCCATTTAACATCTCTGTATTCAGTTTCAGGCATCCTCACCTATTCCTTGAATCCTCACCTAAACTTAGGTCATGATGAAGAGACATTACAGAGATAAACAAGGGACAACACTTTTCCCTACTTTGTTTAATAAATACATTTTGAAAACGATTCCCTCACCTCATTTTACCCCCCAAATTACTGTTACTATGTGCCAAGAAAAAAATCTACATCAGTTCAACTTCCAGCTAAATGAGAAAGGACATTGTGAACCAGTTATTTAATCAGCTCTCTCCAGCTTTTGTTCAATCAATAAAAGCTCTTTTTCCTCCTGGTAATTTCTTCTGCATACATTTATCATCACCAATGATGATTTGACATTCCAAAGTCAATTTTATGCTCTTCATCTAGACTCCCGGCAATTCAAGAAAAACAGGGCAGGGTAGGTGGGGCAGGGGAATAAAGACATGCAGAGAGAGAATAATTTTTAATCATTTTCAGACAAAAACCTTGATGCTGTGGACGTGGGAAATAGGAGGAAGTGATCGTGGGAATGTGGAGGAGAGGGTTTTTCAAGGATTCAGAAGTGAGCAAGGTGGAGCTGGAGGTACCTGACTTCACTCTCCGGGAACCCAACAGACTCAGAGCATCAGCGCAGGCAGACTCTAGGGATGAATGGCTTCCCCAAAACCTGTCTGAAAACCAATGAAATAAACAATAAAGTTGATCTTCATTTTTAACAGCATTAAAAAAGCCATTGGCATTTATATCGTGCTAAAGACACAATGTACAGAAAATATATTGACATGAAGTACATCATCGACCACTGAGTTGTTCTCTGTCTTTTGATGATTGCTTCCTCCACTGAGCAAAGAGCATCTCTGAGCCTCCTCAGTGACAGAATTGATGCACAGCAGATAAAGAGCATGCACTGTTTGTTGACAATAGAGATTCAACTTATTTTTCAGATGCGTAGGCAGAAAGTGCTAAGTGACTTACCAGTTTTCATAAAATAAGTCAGAGACAGAACAAGAAGAAAGCACAGACATGATATGGTCCGGGCTGGCTTCGTGTTTCCTAGGCTACGCCATCTACGTGACAGCAGATAATAGCATCAGTCAGAAGAATAATATTCAATATCTTAAAATTTAAAAGGAAACTATCACAAATGGATCTTTGGGCAAAAATGAATTAAAATTATTAAATAGGATGGCTTTTAGCCTTCCACAGAATAAAACCACAGCTGACAGCTATGTTGATAGACTTTTCTATTTGAATTTTGGTGACTTAATGGAATAGTCATGATTCAATCACAACAGTATATAGAAAAGATAATTTGAAAAGATAAATATACAGTTGCAAGGCTGAAGTGCGGCATGGTTAAATTCCCATAAGACAAAACAAAGAGTTATAAATACAGTCGGACAACTTCGTTGTTAATACCAATACCAACTTTTGTTAATCCCCGACGTGTACTTCTCTGGTGGCCCAGCGGTTAGAATCCCATTCTCTTAATGCGGGGGACACAGGTTTGACCCCTGACTGGGTAACAAAGATCCCTCATGCCACACAGCATGGCCTAAAAAATTAAAAACAAAAAGTACACACCAGATGCCTCACTGAAACGAGGGACATGCGGGCCGTGTGTGTGTTGCAACCTCAGAGAATGCCCACAGGGAAGTCTCCCAGTGTGTTCCTGGGTCACATGTGTGTCACCTCTCCAGGTAACAAGCAGTTGACAGATAAAATTAAATACATCGTTAACAGAAAGGTAACAAAAATTCAATGAAAAAAAAGGGGACATTAGCAGCGCAGCTCAGTTCAGTTCAGTTTAGTCACTCAGTCGTGTCCAACTCTTTGGGACCCCATGAACTGCACCATGCCAGGCTTTCCTGCCCATCACCAACTCCTGGAGCTTGCTCAAACTCATGTCCATCGAGTTGGTGATGCCATCCAACCATCTCATCCTCTGTTGTCCCCTTCTCCTCCTGCCTTCAATCTTTCCAGCATCAGGGTCTTTTCTAATGAGTCAGTTCTTTGCATTAGGTGGCCAAAGTATTGGAGTTTTAGCTTCAGCATCAGTCCTTCCAATGAATATTCAGGACTGACTTCCTTTACTGACCAAACCTTGGACTGCAAGGTTTGATCTCTTTGCATTCCAAGGGCCTCTCAAGAGTCTTCTCCAACACCACAGCTCAAAAGCATCAATTCTTTGGTCCTCAGCTTTCTTTATGGTCCAACTCTCACATCCACACATGACTACTGGAAAAACCATAGCCTTGACTAGATGGACCTTTGCTGGCAAAGTAATGTCTCTGCTTTTTAACGTGCTGTCCAAGTTGGTCATAGTTTTTCCTCGAAGCAGCAAGTGTCTTTTAAATTTGTGGCTGCAGTCTCCACCTGTAGTGATTTTGGAGCCCCCAGGAATAAAGTCTGTCACTGTTTCCATTGATTCCTCATCTATTTGCCATGAAGGGATTGAACCAGATGCCATGATCTTAGTTTCTTGAATGTTGAGTTTTAAGCCAGCTCCTTCACTCTCCTCTTTCACTTTCATCAAGTAGTTCTTTAGTTTCTCTTCAGTTTCTGCCATAAGGGTGGTGTCATCTGTATATCTGAGGTTATTGATATTTCTCCCGGCAACCTGGATTCCAGCTTGTGCTCCATCCAGACTGGTATTTCTTATGATGTACTCTGCATATAAGTTAAATAAACAAGGTGACGATATACAGCCTTGACGTATTCCTTTCCCAATTTGAAATCAGTCTGTTGTTCCATGTCCGGTTCTAACTGTTACTTCTTGACCTATTTACAGATTTCTTAGGAGGCAAGCAAGATGACCTGATATTCCCATCTCTTGAAGAATTTTCCAGTTTGTTGTGATCTACACAGTTAAAGGCTTTGGTGTACTCAATAGCAGCTAGAGGGCTCCTATTCAGTTTTCTTCTTAGTGTCCTTAAGCACGAAAAGTCCTGAAAACCTGGGAATTCAGTTGCCCTTTGAACTTTAAATCTCCACATAAAACAGAAGTCATTAATTATTTGTGATCATAACTGCATCTCCAACAAACGTAGGAATATCTCAAATCTCAGTGTGTCCTGGATTTAACTCCTGGGAGACAGAACTGATGTGATTATTAAAAAAGAACTTAACTCATCATATTCCACCCTTTTTGGAGAAAGAGTGTATCCATGGAAATAAATTAGCTGGCTAGAAACAGTAGCCCAAAGATTTCAATCAGGCCCAGGACAGGGGAGAAGATGACCTCCATGGCCTACACAGGGATCCTAAATTAACCCTCTCCCCATGGCTCAACAGACTTCCAAACAGGACACAGTCCACCTTTGAGCCAGGCTAGCACCAACCAGTGGAGAAGGCAATGGCACCCCACTCCAGTACTCTTGCCTGGAAAATCCCATGGATGGAGGAGCCTGGTGGGCTGCAGTCCATGAGGTCGCTAAGGGTTGGACACGACTGAGCGACTTCACTTTCACTTTTCCCTTTCATGCATTGGAGAAGGAAATGGCAACCCACTCCAGTGTTCTTGCCTGGAGAATCCCAGGAAGGGGAAGCCTGGTGGGCTGCCGTCTATGGGGTCACACAGAGTTGGACATGACTGAAGTGACTTAGCATCAGCAGCACCAACCAGAGGACTCAAGGGTGCTTTCTCCAGTGGTAAGCAGGTCAGAGCAACCATCCACCTCTCTCTCTCTCTTTTTAATGTTCTCACTGTCTCTCTTTTTAATGGCTTCTTTATTTTCTTTCTTTTTTTGCCTCACCACTCAGGATGCGGGATCTTACTTCCCTGACTGGGGATTGAATCCCCACCCCCTACAGTAGAAGCCCAGAGTCTTAAACCACAGGACTGCCAGGAAAGTCCCCATCCACTTACCTTGATAATGACAACTCTCATGGAAAATGAATACATTATGGTCTGGTGAGTTTTATTAGTATGGACTAGCAGCTCTTGGAAGGAGGTGGTTAGATAGCATCATCAATTCAGTGGAAATAAATCTGAGCAAAGTCCAGGAGATAGTGAAGGATAGGAAAGCCTGGTGTACTGCAGTGCATGGGGTTGCAAAGAGACCAACATGATTTAGAGACTCAATAATGAGGTTCATGGGAATAGACACAGTGTCACTCATTGTAATACCTCGATCTTGCCCTGATTATCATAGGGTCTGGAATAAATTTACAGAACACCTGAAGAGGTGAACTAATGCCTGTTCTAGAATTTTCTTGGGTTATCTAAAGTTAAAGAACTTACTTGGAATTTTTGATTTATTGATCAAATTTTTTTATTCTATAATAACTTCATATTTAAAATTTATTTTATTTTTAATTGGAGGATAATCATTTACAATATTGTGATGGTCTCTGCCATACATCAACACGAATCAGCCATAGGCATACATATGTATCCTCCCTCTTAAACCTCCCTCCCACCTCCTTCCTTTTTGATTTCTTGTCCTTCTCAGCATTTTCGACTCATTCTGGATTGCCTACTTGAGTCTAT
This sequence comes from Bos grunniens, assembly GCF_055505025.1. Classification (NCBI taxonomy): domain Eukaryota; kingdom Metazoa; phylum Chordata; class Mammalia; order Artiodactyla; family Bovidae; genus Bos; species Bos grunniens. The sequence continues at coordinate 58,558,938 of NC_141178.1, read as the reverse complement.
TTTTTAAAGAATATTTCTGCCACATTTAGTATTTCATTTTTTTCTTCGCTTTTGGTTATGTAATGTTGCCTCCTACTTTTGTATATGTATTTTAAATCTAAGATCATCTGAGAACTTCCTGTGTAGCTAAATGTGAATTTCTTTGGCTGCTTGTACCTCTTTCCCCTGATTGGGAACATTTGTGATTGTAAAGTTTCATTTTTAGATGGAATTTCACGTTCTTCGTATTGGGCTTCCCTGGTGGCTCGGATGGTAAAGAATCTGCCTGCAATGCGGGAGACTCGAGTTTGATACCTGGGTTAGGAAGATCCCCTGGTTGAAGGAAATGCAACCCGTTCCATTATTCTTGCCTGGAGAATTCCATGGACAGAGGAGCCTGGCAGGCTACAATTTATGGGGTCTTAAAGAGTCAGACACTACTGAGTGACTAAGACTTTACATTCCCTGTAGATGCTATTTTCTATTGAATCTATACCTGGTGAGCATCTGAAAGGAGCCATGGTTTGTGGTCTTTGGGAAGCACCAGTTAGGGGTCATACCACTACGTTATACCCACCGTGGGCAGAGAAGTCTTCCGGGGGGAACAGCCTCTGGGCTTTATTTATTTTTTGGCTGACCCACACAGCATGTGGGATCTTAAACCCCTGACTAGGGATTGAACCTGAGTCTCCTGCCATGGAATCACAGAGTCTTAACCACTGGACCACTGGGGAAGTCCCAGCCACTGGGTTGAATATGGGCCTGAGGGGCTGAGAAGTGAGGGTCTTGTTGTGTCTGTCACTTGCTCTAGGCTCCCCTGACCTTCTTTCTGCCCAAGAGGGGACTCCACAAACTGGACCCACCCTCCCAGAACTTGTGATGGATGTAAGCCTGCTGTCCACTCCCCCAGTGCATTGTTCTCCATCCCCAACTGCCTTTCTGCATCACTCTCCTTATCAGTCTCCTCTGTCCACTCTCTTCTCTCTCTACCTCTATCCCTATTTCTGTCCCTTTCTCTCTTGACTGTTTAATATCTACTTTCATTTCTATGTGCCTTTAAATAACATTTTTCCGGACTGTCTCTACTCTTGTATTTCCTCCCAGACTCCCTCATAATCCTCTCTAGCCATGGAACCATGCCAGCCTTTTTACGAACTTCTGAAAAATCTGTTTTCCTAAAGTCTAGAGTGCATGTCTGATGAAGCCCACAGCTTCCTTTCTTCGCTGTTACGAATTCCAGGATGACTTGATTTCTCCCAAGGTTCACATAACTTTTACTCCAACAGTGAGCTCTTTCTTGTTGGTTCCAATGAAATACAGAATAGTAATTTTCCTTGCTACTTCCTCTCCCCACTACCAGATGGAATTGTAAGTCAGATGTTGTACTTTCTGCAGAATGCTTTAAGAATTAAAAGGCTTCTGTACGTTTCTGAGCCAATTTACATTCTCCAATAAGATCCACTCTCACTACCTTCTACCCGGCCAGGAAGATTGCTGTGCCCCATCAAATTGAATCACTTGTTTCTCTCCCTTTTGTCCACATCTGAATGTTTTCTACCATTCCTTACGTTCATGACATTTTATACATGTTATATGTATTTTCTGAGAAACATGATTAGTCCATTCTATGGGCTTGTTTCTTTTGAGGGAAATTGATCTTTTAGTTGCCTTATTTCAGCAGTGAATTTCACACTACCGATAGCTGGAGATATTTAATTTCTGGGTTGTAAACTCCTTGAGGTCAGAAGCCATGTGAGATTCATCTTTGTAAAACACAGAGGCTGGAACAGTCCTGAAGCATGCCCAACATGGATTCATTAACCTGGACTGATGCTTATGTTAAAGTTACAAGTTTATTTGACTTTCCCCCAGACACTGTGCATAGATATATAAACATTTGAAGCCTTAAGTTAATTCCACATCTCCTGATTTTTCCTGAAAAGGACCTAACATTTCTTTCACAAGTTCTCCCTATGTGTTGTTTTCATGGTACATAATGTTAGAATTTTGTTGACATCTTTCTCTCTAGCTTCATATTTTAATTTGAAGAGCTTCTGATCAGCCATGGATAGGTTATTATTGAGAAGCTTCAATGAGCTTGTTATTACACTAAGTAATTTACATATATTATTTTACATTTTTACAACAGCCTTACCAAACAGATATTAGTCAATTACTGGTAAAGAATCCACCTGCAATGCAGGAGACCTGGGTTCGATCCCTGGGTTGGGAAGATCCTCTGGAGAACGGAAAGGCTACCCACTCCAGTATTCTTGTCTGGAGAATTCCATGGACTGTATGGCCATTGGGGTCTTGAAGAGCTGGACACAACTAGTGACTTTCACATTCATATATGAGAATAATGAAGCTCAGGTTAAATGATATATTGCAGCCAAAATAGCTATTCAGTAAAAGAATGATTAGAATTAGGTCTGATTGTTTCAAAAGCTTGTGTATTTCTTCTTCTAGAACTGTCCACTCTACCTGGCTGGTTGGTCAAACAGATCCTTGGCATTATTTTTGGACACATTGAGGTGCCATGACCTTCTCAACTTGGCTACACAGATGAACAAAACCACATGAACGTCTGCTCTCGGTCCTGCAGTGGGATCTTCTCATAGTGACAAAAAGCATGGTGACTCTTGAAATATTATTTTGGGAAAGCCGTGGCTGCCAATAGGAGGAGCACAGGGGCTTTAAGAACACCATGCCTGCCTGCACACTTGACCTTTGCAATGAAAGACAGAAGGATGAGATAAAAAGTCAGAAGGCAGTTCCCCCCATCCTCTCCCCAGTCCCGGAAAGAGGGTAGGAGAGAATGATTCATTTCTCTCTCAACCATTTTTACCTTGCCTAGACTATACTTGCAGGATTGTCGACTCCAGGAATAGTCTCAGTCTACTAGCCAAGTGTGCAAAAAGGATATTTTTTGTTATTTTTATATAATTCAACCTATGTATTATTTTGACCTCCTCCTAGTCAGCGGGAGTCATGGAAACTGGATGGTAGTTATTTTAAGAATTCTGATCTCACATCCACCCTTCTCTTGGGCCTGTGTCTCAGTTTCTGGGACATAAACTGTACTGGCATTGGGGTTGGGCAGCTTTGTGCTTTATCCCCATGTGTGTGTCAGTCTTTCAGTCATGTCCGACTCTTATGACCCCATGGACTGTATCCCACCAGGCTCCCCTGTCCATGGCATTCTCCAAGAAAGAACACTAGAGTGGGTTGCCATTTCCTTCTCCAGGGGATCTTCCTGACCCAGGGATGGAACCCAGGTCTGCTGCATTGCAAGCAGATTTTTTACCATCTGAGCCACCAGGGAATATCTCTTCCTCCTTATTTTTTGACCACATCAGCCCATGGTGACATGTCCATCTCCCGTCTTGTCCTCTGTCAGCAGTGACAGCACAGAAAGCCCCACAGATTCCTTCAGGGGTACAGGTCTTTTTTTAAATTAATTAATCAATTCATTTTTGCTGTACTGGGTCTTCACTGCTATGCACGGGCTTTCTCTAGTTAGGCAGAGCAGTGGCTACTCTCCAGTTGCAGTGCACAGCCTCCTCATTATGGTGGCTTCTTTCGTGAAGCACAGGCTCTAGACACATGGCCTCTAGAGTTGGGGCTCAGTAGTCGTGTTGCACGGACTTAGTTGCTCCACGGCATGTGAGAGATTCCCGGACCAGTGATCGAACCCATGTACCCCGCACCGGCAGGTGGATTCTTAACTACTGAACCACCAGGGAAGTCCTGGGATAACTTCCGCATTTGTGATCTATTCTGCTGCTCACATACCATGCTTCAGGAAACTTCACAAGGCTTGATATATCATGCAACTATTTCTCCTCTGGTAGCTTGTTATTCCCCCCAGGCCATACCTGGGAAATAGGCACAAAACCTCTCTGCTTTTAACCAAAAATTTTATTACACTGAGTGTTTTCGGAGAGCTCAGCCTGGAAGAAGAGTTCCCTGGGGAACCCACCAGTGCCTGCATCTTTCTAGTCCACTCCAGCTTCTCCCACCAGCACAAGAAATACTTTTTGTTTTGCTTTGGTTTTAAGGCAGATATAGTCTTCTTTCCCAAATCTTTATCCTCTCCATTATTCTAAGTGCTCAGGTTTTTGAAACTCACAACTCAAGACAAATATTGCTTTTTCCCTCTGCTCTTTGCCTTCCCATTTATCTCCAAAGGTAATAAATCCAGAATGGATGACCTGGCCGCGTGGCTGGGAGACGAGGCTAAGTGGAAAATGAAAAGACCTTGGGGGTGAGGAAGAGATAGATGAATGTTTTCAAAGTGATCCTCTGTGTTGCCCTTCCTCCATCTGCTCTGAGGCTGCAGAGCTGAGGGTAGAACTTTATTAACTAGCCCTGGATATCCTCAACAACAAGAGTGAGGAGAGTCGTGTCTGCTCCAGTTCTGGCAAACTGGGCAACAAGATGGAAGGGAGGAGGGAAAATTCACCCCATGCCTGTCTTGCATCAGGCTTGGGATTGGCTGCTGCAATGTTTTATTGTCTCTGATTGTCATGGGGTAGGTAGACCACACCTCCTTTCCTGTATCAAGTATACACACTGAGTGCATGCTTGGTTCTCAGTTGTGTCCCACTCTTGGCGACCCCATGGACTGTAGCTCACTCGGCTCCTCTGTCCATGGGATTTTCCAGGCAAGAATACTGGAATGGGTTGCCATTTCCTTCTCCAGGGGACTTTCCCAACCCAGGGATCAAACCCATTGATCCCAACCCAGGGATCAAGCCTGCATTGGCAGGAGGATTCTTTACCACTGAGCCACCTGGGAAGCCCTCCTTTAGGTTACTTGCTTACAATGCTGCTACTAGAAAAGCTGCATTCTGTTTCACATCTTCTTGCTTCTCTTTGCTTCTGTGTATATATTGTATCTGCACTAGTATATATAAAATGGGCTTCCCTGGTGGCTTAGCTGGTAAAGAATCCACCTGCAAAGCAGGGGAACCCGGTTTGATTCCTGGGTGGGGAAGTTCCCCTGGAGAAGAGATAGGCTACCCCCCCTCCAGTATTCTTGGGCTTCCCTGGTGGCTCAAAAGGTAAAGAATCCACCTGCCATGTGGGAGACCTGGGTTTGATGCCTGGGTTGGGAAGATCGACTGGAGGAGGGCATGGCAACCCACTCCAATATTCTTGCCTGGAGAATGCCATGGACAGAGGAGCCTGGTGGGCTATAGTCCTTAGAGTTGCAAAGAGTCAGACACGACTGAGCAATTAAGCACAGCACAGCATATATAAACTAGGTAACTAATGAGAACATACTGTATAGCACAGGGAACTCTACTCAATACCCTGTAATAACCTATATGGGGAAAGAATATAAAAAGGAATATGCATATGTGTAACTGATTCACTTTGCTGTATGGCAGAAACTGACACAACATTGTAAATAAACTATACTCCAATACAAATTAATTTTTAAAAATGCTTGGGACTTCCCTGTCAATCCAATAAATGGTTAAGACTCTGTGCTTCCAGTGCAAGGGGCACGGGTTCAATCCCTGTTGGTGAAGATCCCACATATGGCAGTGGTGTGGCTAAGTAAATAAATGGATAAACTGGAAGTTCATAGTTTTTGAAAACTATTGTTTGCAAAGCACAGTAGGTCCTCCATCCACAATGGGTGCGGGGGAGGACAGAGGAAGGTTACCTTCTGCACATTGCAGACCAGGCTCACAGTGGGGGAGTGGGAGGGGCAACAGGGGTGGAGGTCAGACCTGCTCTGTGAATGCAGAGAGCGAAGAGGAGAGGGGGCCTGGGTGAATCTGATGTGTGTAGAGACAGAGCAGGTAGGCCTCGAGGAGGCTTATGGTCCAAGGATAATGAAAACCACCTAATGGCTTTAAGCCTAGACTCATCTATTCTGTTGCAGATTTCTAAAACTTCCCTCTGGCTGCCTGCAGAAAATGGTCTGGAGCACAGCAAGTGTTCAGAGGAAGGTAAGACCAGTCCAGAGGTCAGTATAATCATCCAAGCAGGAGTGAGGGTCTATTAAAGAGCAGGGAGATGTTCAGGATATTTAGGAGATGAAATATGCAGGATGGATATTGAGGGATGTGGAGGAGGCTGGTAAAGGAGGAGGAGGAGACCCTGTATGAATCATTCCTTTATTGTGTTCTTTTCTTTTCTGCAAGTCATGCCCAGGGCTGTGTATAACCAAACAAACAAGCACAGAAAGCTAGTAGTTTACTAACTTGTAGGAGACCTGCATTTGATCCCTGGGTTGGGAAGGTCCCCTGGAGAAGGGGAAGGCACCACTCCAATATTCTGGCCTGGAGAATTCCATGGACTGTATAGTCCATGGGGTTGCAAAGAGTCAGACACGACTGAGCAATTTTCACTTTCTCTTTCACATTGACACTTAAGTTCTAAGAATTTTGCATGTGTAAACTCATTTGATTCTTAAAATGATCCTAGAAAGACCATGCTAGGAAAAGACATGGTACTCATTTCATAAACAAGGAAACTGAGTCACAAGGAAGTGAAATAATCCAGACAGATCTTACTTGCAATTTCAGACTCTTTCATCGTTATGATGTATGTTGAGATTGAAGTGGTAAAAAACAGGAAAGAATTAATTCCAACAATTCCTCAGCAAGAGGCTGAAGTACAGTGAGAAAATCCTTCAGAGGAAAAGATGCACTCAAGTCCACTCTCATAAGACAAAACGAGAAAGTGAGTATTCCATGGGCTAGCACCAGGGCATATGAGCTAAAGAAATCACTGTTTTATTTCTCAGAACAACTGGAATGGGTGAAAGGCCAGTGGTATGAGACAGGTCCCAATTCAATCTACCTCTGATTGCACTGTGTATCTGCATGAGTCACAGAGTCTTTGGTAAATGAAAGCCTTCTCGAAGATTAATGAGGCTGACTCCAGTCACGGTGAATCAGGAGCTAGATGTCTAATCATCTCCTTCAGCAGAGTTTAATATCGGGGGAAGGATGAGAAGAGGGAGGTTATTTAGGCAAAAGTGACGTGAGATAGAGACTATCGCATTAGCTCATTCTAAGAAGATACAGGTTTGATTCCTGGATCAGGAAGATGGCCTGGAGAAGGAAATGGCAACTCACTCCAGTATTCTTGCCTGGAGAATTCCATGGACAGAGGTCCCTGGCAGGCTACAGTTTGTGGGGTCGCAAGGAGTCAGACACCAATTACTGACTAAATAGCAACAAGGACTGGAAAAGTCCAAAAGAGGAGGTAACAGCTTGCACATTCATTTCATCAGTCTATTAGTTTACTATGTTTCTCTTGAAACATAGCCGCCATGAGCTTCAATCTGTAGAGACCAATGAATACGAAAGTACCATTTGGACAGGATTCAATTGTTTGTTAAGTTTCACAAATTTCTCCCCTGACAGTGTTGATGGAATTTAGTGATGTGGAAATCACAGTGAACAAAAGAAGATAATTTGAAAGAATATTAACACTGAAGATATTCAACACCTTTTCCTCTTCCATTGACTATCCCATCAATCTCTTCCCAATATTGTAGTTTTAAGGAAGCCACCTAGTCTTTCTTTCTATTCTTTCAAAATCGTTATTGTCTCATTCTTAATACTCTACTATTGTCGTAATTGAAGGATATCAGGAACCTTCTAACCGCCGATGGGAGAACCACTCTCAGACAAGGCTCAATGGACTTGACTTCTACTTCTGTCCTTATTTTAGACTTATTCTAGTTTCTGCTTCTGTTCTCCAGCTTTCTGATTCTTCAAATTCAAGGCATCTCCTTGAGAGATGGTCCCTGACTTTCACCCTAAACAGCTGTCAAGCTCTGGTCCCTGCCTGTATCATGGTTCCTGAGCACTTTTGCCTTTGTGATCCTCTTCCCACATAAAAGTATACTTACAAATTTTATTAAAGACAAACATATATTAATCATTGTCTTTGACCTAAAAGTTTATGCCTTCTGATTTTAAAATGAATTAAAGCACTAGATGGGGGGTCCCATGGCATCAGGGAAACTTATTCACTGCTCTGCTCCCAGCATGAGGAAGAATGCTTGGTATATTATAAAGTCTAATTAACATTTATTGGAGGAATCAGTGAATGAATGACTTTTCTGAGTTCCTTTCCTAGGACTTCTGTGACTACTCTTTTCCAGCCTTTTCTTTTTCTCCTTTTTGTCCCCCTTCTTCCATCTTCCCTTTAAATATATCCTGGATTTCTTTCCAGAGTTCCGGTCTAACATTGCAGTTACATGGTTCTCTCCACTGTATCCTCCTGTCAATGTATACAAAACAAAACTCACCAGCTTATCCTGTTCTCCTTAATACTATTATCAATATTATCATCATCATTTTCATTATTACCAGGATTAGCATCTCCATAATGGTAATGTCATTATCATCTTTTGAGTTTCTCATGCCTGGTAGACACACATAATGAATGGGTATTTCCTGCCATATCGGTAAACAAGGATGTCACAATCACCAGCGATTGCCCCCACCACTGATGGTGAGTCGGTAAGCCCTGAGGGAACTTGGGAAGGAAAGAATACCTTCTCTCGCAGCCATCAGACTTCAGCCATTCCCCACAGTGAGTCCTGAGGAAACTCAGGACTGAAAACACAGGATACTGGCTCCAGATAACTGAAGTGCATATCAAAGGAATAATTTTAGTGAGCCCAACTCTTGCATCCTCCCATACACAGAAAAGCGCTAAATTCCTTAATTGGGATATCTGGTTTTCTTTAAACTACCTGCTTTTTGTTGCAGGTAGTTCCAACTACTTGCCCTTTGTTGCAAAACTTCCATATAACCTGGATCCCCTCCTCACCTCCTTGAGTAATTCTCTCAGGACTACTTGAGATGTTGTCTCTTGGGCTTGAAGTTCTCAGCATGTTGTTCAGTTGCCAAGTCATGTCCAGCTCTTTGCGACCCCATGGACTGTAGCACGCCAGGCCTCCCTGTCCCCCACCATCTCCTGGAGTTTGCCCAAGTTCATGTCTATTTCATCAGTGATGTCATTCAACCATCTCATCCTCTGCCACCCTCTTCTCCTTCTGCCTTCAATCTTTCCCAGCATCAGGGTCTTTTCCAATACCCAGAGAATAAGACATAACTCTCAATTTTTAGGTTATGAATATACTTTCTTTTTAGTCTACAGACATCATCTTTAGATTCCCTTTCTGCTTTAGGCAGATCCAATTTGTGTCCAAATTTGGTTGATCCCACCCTTGCCCCTCCAGGCATATTTGTCTTACCTTCAGTTGGCATCTACGCTAGCCTAGACCTTCACTAAATCTTGCTGGTGTAACTAGCCTCCCAACCAGTTTCTGCCTCTCTTCTCTATCCTTTCCCCATTCCAGTCATCACAGTTATTCCTAAAACATCCCTTTGGCTAAAGTATGTAATTGATGCCCACTGGTGACAAAGTAAATTCCAAATTCTTTCCTTTGATATTTAGTGTCTTGACTCCAACTTAAATGTCTAGCTTTCTGTCCATCACTCACACAGAACCTGAGGTCCGACCATACGTCTCCACTTAATAGTTCCTGAAAATAATACTCTAGTTTTCTGTGTTGACTGAAAAACATTCATAACCTAAAAGTTAAGAGTTATTTTTTAGCCCAGGAGGCAGCATTTAAAGTAACCCTGAGAAAACTGCTCTGAGGAGGCAAGGGGGGAGCTAAGATATATAAGAGTTTTGCAATAAAGGACAGGTATTAGGAACAAAAGAAAACTAGATATCTCAAGTTAAGGAATTTAGCACTTTTCTGTGTATGGGAAGATTTAAGAGTCTGGACTCACTGAAATCATTCCTTTGATATGCACCTCAACTGGCTTTCTCACCCTGAGTTTCCCCAGGGCTCACCATGGAGAGCGGCTGTAGTCTGGTGGCTGCTAGATGGCAGGCATTCTTTGTTTCCTTCCGGAGTTCCCTCCCTGAGTTCCCGTTGGGCTCACCAGTTCTCTAACAAATGTGACTGCAGTGGCTGATGACTGTGACATCCTTTGTCTACTGATATGGCAGGAAATATTCCATTTCTTAACTATATCTTTTTTTCAAACAACCCTTTCTGCCTAGAAGGCCACCCTTCTCTCCTATTATATGGCAGGTAGCACTTTGATCTTGACTCCTGGCCTGCCTCTGGTACTCACAGGGCTGTATATGAAAGAAGGCATTAGTAGATGCTTGTTTTTATTTATTTGTTTATGCTTATTTATTTAAGCCAGTTGAACTTAAAATGAACAAAGGGAAAGTGAACATAAAGGACATTCACTTCTACTGTGGTATCATATCTTATGTCAAAAGATGAAATTTTTAACTTCAGAAGAGTAAAAGCATTAACCATACAGCAGTAGTCAATTTAGGTAAATTTACTTAGGTCAGAATAATTCTAAGCTTTACAACCAGAGAGCCCAACAAACTCAGGCAAAGCTAATTTCAACCTGGATGAATATTTCCATTTCAGTGTTTTAATCTAATCGAACAGAGTAAATTAGTCAGGAATGTCTGCTTTGTCTCCAGAAATGCCTTGATCACTAAACCAAGCTTTAATGAGACAAGCAGCTAATTATATTATCCCTCTAATATAAGACAACGCAAAGGTTAGGGTAGAGGAGGAATAATGTTCATTCCCATACGAAAACACAGATAATGTGCGATGATCATTCAACCTTCTAAGGATTCAGAGATCACCTTTATAATAAAAGGTGTTCCTCTTTTTTTAAAACTTGAGTTTTTCTGATCTTATAAAAAAAAGAAAAGAAAAGCCCTTATAGTTACCAAGAGGGAAAAATAGGGAGAGGGATAAATTGGAAGATTAAGATAGACATATACACACTATTACATATAAAATAGATAACTAATAAGGAACTACTGTGGCGTTTCCGGGGAGAAGGCAATGGCACCCCACTGCAGTACTCTTGCCTGGAAAATCCCTTGGATGGAGGAGCCTGGTAGGCTGCAGTCCATGGGGTCGCTAGGAGTCAGACACGACTGAGTGACTTCCCTTTCACTTTTCACTTTCATGCATTGGAGAAGGAAATGGCAACCCACTCCAGTGTTCTTGCCTGGAGAATCCCAGGGACGGGAAGCCTGGTGGGCTGCCGTCTATGGGGTCGCACAGAGTTGGACACGACTGAAGCGACTTAGCAGCAGCAGCAGCAGTGGGGTTTCCTAGGTGGGGCTAGTGGTAAAGAACCTGCCTGCCAATGCAGGAGACATAAGAGACATGAGTTTGATCCCTGGGTCAGAAAGATTCCCCTGGAGGAGGGCATGGCAACCAGCTTTTTCAGTAGAAATTCTATATAGCTCAAGCAAATTAAACTATGAAAATGAAACTAACAATAATGACACATCCCAAAGAAAATCACTGTTTACATTTTTGTTATGGACATTTTCATTTGTTATGGATTTTTCTTTGCCTTTTGTGTGTGTGTGTGTGTGTGTAAGGTGATATATTTTTCTGTGTGTATAATTAAATTTCGATCACAGTGTACATAATATTTTAACTTTATGTTTGAAAATATGCCAAACAGATCTTCCCATGTCATTAGATATTCTTTTGTTACATTATTTTTAATAGCTGAGTTATCCATTTCATTATGGTGCTATACTCAGAAAGTTTTTAGTCTTTCACTATTATAAATAAAGCTTGGAAAGGAGCCTTATACTTCATTTCATATGGACTCTATTGTTTTTTATTTCCTTAATGTACATGCTTCCATGTGAAATTGCAAGACCAGAGACATGCAAGATATGAAGATTTCAATAAAAATGGTTAAACTTCTTAAAGGATTTCTTAAAATAAAACTGCATTGAAGTTGACATTCCACGGGTAGATCTACATTCTCACAATCTCATGAATAATGAAAGATAACATATTTTAAAAGTAAGACTGAGTTGTTTAATATGCTTATTCATCATTTGCTTTTTTCTTTTATGAACTTGTTTGCATATCATTTGAACATGTTTCAACTAGGGATATTTTTCTTTTCCTCTTTGATTGTGAAGAGCTTTTCATATTCTTCTTATGAAGAAATAAGAAATACTTCAAGTAAAATATAAAGGCTAATATAAAACACATTTAACTCTACTATCTAGGTCTATTAAATCTCAAGAATTTGGAATACTTCCTCCATTCTTTCTGGTTTTCAAGCTATAATACATTACCTATAAAGTCAAGCCCTTGTTTCCCTCTGATCTTCCAACCTGGAAGTATCATACTATGTTCTTGAACCCAAGTGTTCTTGATACTAATACAATACCTGTAGGTATTTTTATACTTATAAAGTATAAAGTTTAGACTGATAGCATATAAATATACAATCATTAATAGAACTGAGTCATTAGTGTCCAATTTAAGGTCTTGCATCTATATTTGTAAATGAAATTTGCTGTTGTTCAGTCACTCAGTTGTGTCGGATCCTTTGCGACCCCATGGACTGCAGCACTGCCCTGTCCTTCACCATCTCTGGGAGTTTGCTCAAACTCGTGTCTATTGAGTCAGTGATGCCATCCAAACATCTCGTCCTCGGTCATCCCTTCCTCCTGCCTTCAATCTTTTCCGGCATCAGAGTCTTTTCTAACTAGTTTATACAAATCTTTTCTTATGCTTCATTTGCTGGTCTTGGTACCAAGTTTGTATTAATCTCATTGTTAACTTGACTGTGGTTCCCCCGCTTTTCTCTAGAAAATATTTTGGTTAAAAAATAGACTATCTGTTCTTTGAAGATTTGAGAAAAATGGACCTATAAATTGTCTTTGTTTTGTCTGTAGTTATATCTATCAATCATTCAAAATAGCATTATTCATCTTTATCTCTCTTTTCCTTGATAATAGAAGTTCTTCCAGGTTATTTGTGATATTTTCTTTGTCCTGTATGTTACAAATAATATTTTCTAATTTGTCACTGAAGCATCTATTTTGTTTATGGTATTTTTCATGCAAAAGAAGAATTTTAAAATTTATATCTTTGTATTTGTTTATTTTTACATGTTTACATAATCTCTAGTATTATGTATTTATTTTTTAAGCATTTCATATATATAAAGACTTTTAAAATTTAGTTTATATTGGAAACTATGAATTTCCAATAACTTCCAAGTGTTCCAGCATCAATTATTGAATCTTCACTCCATTAATTTGAAAAGTTGGTTTATTATTTCCTGAATTCTATTTATGTTTGACTCTGTATCTCTTTAAATTCATAGATCTGTTCTACTGCATTATTAGTTTATATTTTATAATATGCTTTTATATGAATGAGAGTAAAATGATCTCCTATTTCCTTCTTTTTTAAAAAATCATGTGGTCTTTTTTTTTTTTCCAGACTCACCTCATAATTATTTTTATATTCCAACCAAAATTTTAGAACTTCCTGAAATTTGTATCAAATATATTGACTAAAAGTAGATTCAGAGTAACATTTTTACAGAACTAAATTTTCCACACTCAGGAAAGTAATGTCTCTTTCACTCATTCAAATCTTCTCTTTCATGCTTCTTAGTAAGGTTTTGTTGGTTTTTCCATAAATATCATTCAAGTTTTCTGTTAAATGTATCCATATATATATTTATTTGATATTTTTCCCACTATTGCAGATGTAACTGCTTTTGTTCACTTGTTTTCATTCATATTCATACATCGTATATGTATTTTCTTCAAGGAAAACTTTAAACAAATTGTAAATAGTTATTGACATATAGTCTCAACTGATTAAGTAAAACTTGAAATTGAATATATATATATATATATATATATATATTTATTGTGCTGAGTCAGATCTTAGTTGAGGCATATGAGCTATTAGCTGTAGCATGTGGAACCTAGTTCCCAGACCAGGGATCAAACATGGGCCCCCTGCATTGGGAGCTCGGGGTCTTAGCCACTGGGCCACCAGGGACATCCCTGAAAACGCTCTTATGTCATGCATTGTGAAAATTCAGCCACAGTAACTTTTCATCTTTAGGTGATTTTGTAACTTTACTAAAGACCCCACCCAGCTGGGTCTTGGGGTGCCTGGTGATCTTGGCCCTTGATGGGGGGAGGGTCTCATCCCTTCATAGGCACTCAGTTCAAAGTTCACTTCATATTCAATTCTGCTGTGTGCCCAGTGCTATGCCAAATGGTTCCTCGTGCCTTATCTCATCCTCACAATAGTTCTTTGAGGCTGGAAACATTTGCATCCCTCTTAAGAGAGCAATCTCCCATTCAGGAGGGTAATAGGGTCAGACCAATGTATCATCATATGAAATCATTTGGTAACTTCATCCATTGCTTCAAATAACTGACAGAAAGGGTACCTTAATTCTTTCATGGGGTTCAGCCTAGATTTATGCAGAAATTCCTACCTTGAGAAATTTGGGAATTAGAGAATTTAAAGTTAGTGTATGTGCTCATAGAAATATGCAATACAAATACTGCCACTGAATAATGTCAATAAAAATAAAAATTGTAGCTCCAGCCCATTATGAAGAGTTCTTTTAGTCATTTCTGAGCAACTGGCATTCTGTTCCCAATTATGCTATTTGCTTATTGAATCAGTTCAGTTTCAGTTCAGTCGCTCAGTCATGTCCAACTCTTTGCAACCCCATGAATCACAGCACACCAGGCCTCCCTGCCCATCGCCAACTCCTGGAGTTCACTCAAACTCATGTCCATTGAGTTGGTGATGCCATCCAGCCATCTCATCCTCTATTGTCCCCTTCTCCTCCTGCCCCCAATCCCTCCCAGCATCAGAATCTTTTCCAATGAGTCAACTCTTCACATGAGGTGGCCAAAGTACAGGAGTTTCAGCTTTAGCATCAGTCCTTCCAATGAATACCCAGGACTGATCTCCTTTAGAATGGTCTGGTTGGATCTCCTTGCAGTCTAAGGGACTCTCAAGAGTCTTCTCCAACACCACAGTTCAAAAGCATCAATTATTCGGCACTCGGCTTTCTTTACAGTCCAACTCTCACATCCATACATGACCACAGGAAAAACCATAGCCTTGACTAGACGGACCTTTGTTGGCAAAGTAATGTCTCTGCTTTTGAATATGCTATCTAGGTTGGTCATAACTTTCCTTCCAAGGAGTAAGCATCTTTTAATTTCATGGCTGCAGTCACCATCTGCAGTGATTTTGGAGCCCCCCAAAATAAAGTCTGACACTGTTTCCACTGTTTCCCCATCTATTTCCCATGAAGTGATGGGACCAGATGCCATGATCTTAGTTTTCTGAATGTTGAGTCTGTTTGTCTTCAATAATAACTAGTCTTATGTTCATAAATGGCAAATTATACTTGTGTATTCTTTTTTCTCCAACACTAATTGCCAAGTGAATGTGATTTGAATCCATATTTTTAAGAGAACTGTTCATGTGTATCCTATTTTAATGAGAATCACTAGGACCTGAACTTTAAAGATTTGAAGAGCTGGCATTCTTTTAGAAAAAGAAAAGGGAAAATGACAGATCTATGAACATGGAAGAAATTGAGTTAGGGAGGGTTATTGAAGTTTTCATCAACTCCATATCTAAGTATATTATTAATGAAATTTTGAAATTAAAAAAAAATAGAAGAATAAGGTCAGCCTGCATAATTTATTTTCAGGGGAATAGGTAGCAACAGCTGTCCAGCTTTGAAAAAGAAAGTTGTACCTACTAAACTGTTTTCTTTTTTTATAAGATTTATGTATTTATTTATGGACTGTGTGGGGTCTTCACTGCTGCATGACGGCTTTCTCTAGTTGAGGCGAGTGGGGGCTCCTCTTGGTTGTGGTGCTTGAGCTTCACCTTGCGGTGGCTTCTCTGGTTGCAGATCACAGTCTCTAGGTGCATGGGCTTTGGCAGTTGTGGCTCCTGGACTTAGTTGCTCAGGAATGTGGGATCTTCCCAGACCAGGGATCAAACTGGTGTTCCCTACATTGCAAGGCAGATTCTAAACCTCTGGACCACCAGGGAATTTCACTCAGTTCAGTTCAGTCGCTCAGTCGTGTCCGACTCTTTGCGACCCCATGAACTGCAGCACACCAAACTAATGAGTTCACTCAAACTCATGTTCATCGAGTCGGTGATGCCATCCAGCCATCTCATCCTCTGTTGTCCCCTTCTCCTCCTGCCCCCAATCCCTCCCAGCATCAGAGTCTTTTCCAGTGAGTCAACTCTTCACATGAGGTGGCCAAAGTACTGGAGTTTCAGCTTTAGCATCAGTCCTTCCAATGAATACCCAGGACTGATCTCCTTTAGAATGGACTGGTTGGATCTCCTTGCAGTCCAAGGGACTCTCAAGAGTCTTCTCCAACACCACAGTTCAAAAGCATCAATTCTTCGGCATTCAGCTTTCCTCACAGTCCAACTCTCACATCCATACATGACCACAGGAAAAACCATAGCCTTGACTAGACGGACCTTTGATGGCAAAGTAATGTCTCTGCTTTTGAATATGCTATCTAGGTTGGTCATAACTTTCCTTCCAAGGAGTAAGCATCTTTTAATTTCATGGCTGCAGTCACCATCTGCAGTGATTTTGGAGCCCCCAAAAACAAAGTCTGACACTATTTCCACTGTTTCCCCATCTATTTGCCATGATGTGATGGGACCAGATGCCATGATCTTAGTTTTCTGATTGTTGAGCTTTAAGCCAACTTTTTCACTCTCCTCTTTCACTTTCATCAAGAGGCTTTTTAGTTCCTCTTCATTTTCTGCCATAAGGGTGGTGTCATCTGCATATCTGAGGTTATTGATATTTCTCATGTCAATCTTGATTCCAGCTGTGCTTCTTCCAGCCCAGCATTTCTCATGATCTACTCTGCATATAAGTTAAATAAGCAGGGTGACAATATACAGCCTTGACGTACTCCTTTTCCTATTTGGAACCGGTCTGTTGTTCTATGTCCTACTCAACTGTTAATCTGTGTAATTTCTGTCACTATGGAGACGGAAATTGGTATCATTGATCACCATCTTTCGACCTATCTTTCCTCACTAAACCTCCAGAATCTGAGATGCACATACCTGCTCTTGGTTGGGGAGAGGGAGAGCAAAGGACAACCAGTCAGTCTAAAATAGAGGCTGGAGCAGTACATATACCACAGATAATCCCTACTCTGTGTCCAGGAGTCATGCCCTTTCACAGACCTTAAAGAACCACCCAGGGTTTTTGTTCAAACCCTGCTGTCCTGGACACTATACAGAGAAGCCAAAGCCCTGAGAGGCTCACCCTGAGACTGAAGCCAGGGGAGGGCTGAGCTCACATCAGGAGCCTAAGGGCCACCCCATGGGAGACCAAAGCTAAGCCATGGGCACCCACAAGCTCACCCAAGGCCAGAGACTTGCAAGGAGTGGGCCACCTATAGTGGGTCATCCCCATGCTGGCCGTCCACAGCCAGGAACCACTCTGAAGGTGCCTTTTTGGAGGAAGCCAAGGAGAAGGGGGACTTCCCTGATGGCTCAGTGGGTAAAGCATCCACCTATAATGCAGGAGACACAGGAGACATGGGTTTGATCCCTGGGTCAGGAAGATCCCCTGGAGGAGGAAATGGCAACCCACATCCACATGGACTATAGTCCATGCAACCCCACAGACTGTTGCCCACCAGGCTCCTCTGTCCATGGGATTCTCCAGGCAAGAATACTGGAGTGGGTTGCCATTTCCTTCTCCTGAGGATCTTCCCAACCCAGGGATGGAACTAGTGTCTCTTAGGTCTCCTTCATTGGCAGGCAGGCTGTGTTCAGCCTTAAAAGATTTCAACCAACTTCTTAGTGCTGGAAGCATATTAAGACTCCATAGTTTTGCCTTCCTCATTCTTGGATCTCGTAAGCAAACACTGATGAACAGTGGTGTGTGTGTTGGATGGTGCTAGGAGACTTAGAAGGTTTGGAGGTTTTCCTTTGCGTCTTTTTTCTTTGAGAAATACACAGTATTAGCCATAGGGAAGGCAGACTAGAACAGCTGAGGGTTAGATAGAAAAACAAAGGTTCTCAATGCACCTGACATAGGGAAGAGGTGGTTGACAGAGTGAAAGGAGGGATCCTGCTGGTTTGGCACAAAACCGAAATGAAAATGCAGCCTGGTTTATCTCAAGTATGGCAGAAACCTTGCTTGATTCTGAAAGTCCTCTAAATCAGCATTGGCGATAACTCTAGATCACATAGCTGTACCTTTTTACTTTCTGTGAAACAAGGGCTTAAAAAGCAATCTGAAAATGTAAGCAAGGGAAATGCTTACGGCTCAAAAGTATTTTAGAGCAATTTAGAAAACCACATTATATGTAAATTTTGCTCCTGAACACTAAATATCCTCATAAATTATCTGTTTGTTAAAGTATTTACTTATACAGAGGTTCCCTCACCTATCCACCAGCATCTTCGATTTCAAAAAAATTGAAAAAAAGTTCTTAATATTTTAAAATCATTTTTTCCCCTTATCACAATGATGGTTGCCACACTTCACTCTGCAAAGAATTTGAAGACAAGGTCGTAGAGAGAGAATGCGTATCAGATGAGTAAGCGAAAAAGTGCAGAGCTCACCAGAGGACCCCCCTTGTGTGTTCAGGTCAGAGACACACCAACCACAGCAACGTGTGTGAGAGTCTTTTAAAGAAACTAATATAACCCAGAGGTAAGCTATTTTAGTTGAAAATCATCCTCCTCTATCCTGTCAGTTATTTTAAACTTGTACTAGATAATAGTAGAGCTTCCCAAGCTGTCCATCTCTTGGCAATTCATTAGATGTCACCACCAGAGGGGACTGTGGGAATTATCGCTCCAAGTGGCCACTGATCCATTGGGAGTGAGTTGAATGGTGCCCCCCCAAGCCTCCATCCATGCCCTAGTCTTCAGAAACTGAATATTTACTGGATGTGGTAGAAGACCAACTATTATTTTAAAGAGTCCAAAGTATGTGATTAAGGATTTTGAGAGGGGTTTATCCTGGATTATCAGTGTGGTCACTAAATCCAATGACAAAGTTCTTACAAGATGGAGGCAGAGGGGACTTCCCTGGTGGTCCAGTGGTTAAGAATCTGCTTTCCAATGCACTGAATGTGGGTTAGATCCCTGGTCGAGGAACTAAGATCCCACATGCTTCAGGGCAACAAGCCCAAGAGCCACAGGGAAGATTAAGCACATCCAGTTTTTCTTTTTAACTTTAAATAAATAAATAAAAGAGGGAGATGGAAAAAGTATTCACAGACACAGAGGAGGAGGGGTGACCACGAGGCAGAGACTGGACAGAAACAAGCCACGGAGAGCCAGCGGCCAGCAGAAGCTGGGAGAGGCAAAGACCAGCTTCTTGTCCAGAGCGTCCACAGGGAGCCTGGCCCTGACAGCTTCATTTGGACTTCTGGTCTCCAGACCCAGGCGAGAATGAGTTGATGCTGTTTGAAGTCACACAGCTTGTGGTCCTCTGCCCAACTCTTTGTGTCCAAACTTCCAGCCTAAAGAAGGAGGCGCAGCAAGAACTCATGTCATCCTTCAGAATTTCACCATGTCTGTGATGTGAGGTCACAGCTAAAGGACAGAACTCTGAACCTGCATGCGTGCGTGTTTGATGGAATTTCAAATCATCACTCTTTGGCTGCACTTTCCCCATGAAAACACAGATGAATAAGATTTTTGTCAGTTTTCACAGATACAAGATAGAAGCATGTCCAAGCCTGCATGCCTTCGAAGGCTAAGCTCACAGATACAGACACAAATCAATCCTGTCACCATCTAGGACAGCTATTCTAGATCCCAGGTCCAGTGAGCTCAGTGGTTTCCAAAGTGATCCTTCCAGGGGCCCTTGTTTTTCTTTGCAAAGGTATTCTTCCAGACAGCCTTCTTCATGTGGGCACAGCATTCATCCAACTCAATGTTCTTCCCTCAAAGTCATCTTGGCTTCGCCCTGCCCCCTCTATATTCTGCTAGAAGCCATGGTCCACGCAATACCTGGGCTGGAATGAAGTTAACCAGCGCAGCATGCTTGCTTCATCGTCTTCATCCATCCTTTTAAGGCTGGTAGGACCAGATGAAAAGAAATGAGCTATTCCCCTTAATAATAGAGCTTACTCAAAACAGGATTGGAGAAGGCAATGGCAACCCACTCCAGTACTCTTGCCTGGAAAATTCCATGGACTGAGGAGCCTGGTCGGCTGCAGTCCATGGGGTCGCGAAGAGTCGGACACGACTGAGCAACTTCACTTTCACTTTTCACTTCACTTTCATGCACTGGAGAAGGAAATGGCAACCCACTCCAGTATTCTTGCCTGGAGAATCCCAGGGACGGGAGCCTGGTGGGCTGCCATCTATGGGGTCGCACAGAATTAGACACGACTGACGTGACTTAGCAGTAGCAGCAAAACAGGATGCTTCACATGAACTTTTAAGTTAGAAAGTTATACCTGTGGAATGTTAACCAGCAGAAGAAGTTTATTACATTTTGTGATTTTCAGTTCTAACTTACAGGTTTTGATCCCACAAGGAAAACAAGGCTTTCCTGGTTGAGCACAGACAGCGGTGCTCTGCTTCTCTCGTGTGGCCAGATTTGGTATTGCATGCTAAAGAAACCAGATTTACAACCAGAACAAAAGGCTTAAAAAAAAAAAATTACCGGTATCCTGATTTTTTTATGAACAAAAAGCCAACATCTATTTTATAATATCCATAGGTAATTTTAAACTTGAAAATTTTAGATATTAGTCTAGATCATTAAAAATTTTCTTCTAAATCTCAAAAGGCTGTGAGTAGCCTTCCACAACTGTAGAAATAAAGGTTGCTTTTTAGGTCATGCAACACTGAAGTGGGAGGTAACAAGTCTATATATCGCTCCAGATATAATTAATATAATAATATCTATGTGAATAAAGTGCAGATCCTATTCAACAGAAAATGATGGATACAACCTGCAGAAAACTGAAAAATCATTTAGAAATGATTTTTACAAAATAATGGTCTACATCCTTAGAATTCTCCATTATAATGAGAAAGTCAAAAAGCATTTTTAAAACCCTGGTGATGAATTTGTTTATTTAACATCCTTGACTTCTGCATCAGGAGTTTCTAACATGAAGTTACTTCACATCTAGGACCAAAAGTTCCTGGGAGATGCCCCTTATCCTGTGAGGCTTAGAAATGAGTATCTTGGGATTTCCCTGGTGGTCCAGTTGTTAGAACTCTGTGCTTTCACTGTTGAGGGCATGAGTTCAATCCCTGGTCAGAGAACTAAGATCCAGCAAACCGTGCATTGAGACCAAAAAGAAAAAATAAAACAAAAACTAAGAGAAAAGAGTGTCCCTGGGAAGTCTTTGTCTGGAGGCCCTGGGGCCGAGGGTGGGTGGCAGGGTCCCATGGGCGCTCTAACCTGAGACACAGGCTCTGTGGCCCCAGAACAGCACTTACTGCGGGGGGTCCAGGGAGACCCACCCAGAGATACACTCTTGTCTGGAGCCTCGCTCCTCCCAGTGTTTCCTGTAGTTGGAGAGCCCCAGGAACTTCTTGGAAAAGCCTCGTCTCAGCCCCACAGCAGACCCTGTAGACCCAGGGGTGCCTTGTAACAAGATCCCAGGGGACTGATGCTCTCTGAGACCCATGGGACCAGAACAATGGAAATAACCCAGATCTACCACCTGGCAGAGAGGTGCGGTGGTCAGAGAAGTTGTTGTTGTTCAGTCGCTCAGTCGTGTCAGCCTCTGGGCGATCTCCTGGACTGTACCACCAGGCTCCTCTGTCCATGGGATTTCTCAGGCAAGAATACTGGAATGGGTTGCCATTTTCTTCTCCAGGGGATCTTCCCACCCCAGGGATTGAACCCGGGTCTCCTGCATTGGTAGGCGTGTTATTGATCACTAGCGTGCTGTAAGATATTACCTGCATAAAAGATGCTGCCTTCAAAGTTGCTGAAAATAGGTCTGAGCTTAGTTTTCAAAGCCCTTCATGAACCACCTTTCAGATCCAGCTCCTGCCAGGCTCGGCCTAGGACACAGAATTCCACAGGGCAGTGCTTGTCTTAATTGGGGAGCTGGGGGAAATTCCAGGAGCATTTGAGAGTCAAAAATGCTCCCCCAGGTCTGTGTGTGCTGGGACCTCCAATCAAGGGATCTGCAGAGCTTGACTTCATGGCGAGGAACACTCACTACCATTTTTCTAATATTCAGTTTAAATTAACTGACATTCATCTAAATATGCTTGTACGACTTACAAAAATACAGCCAAGTACATTCGTTTAGTAAATTAGGTATCTCAGAATGTTTAAACACAAATTGGGAACTTAAACTTTTCAAAATTCAAGCATGTCAGATGCCTGTGAAAGTGAAATTCGCTCAGTTGTGTCTGACTCTTTGAGACCCCATGGACTATACAGTCCATGGAATTCTTCAGGCCAGAATACTGGAGTAGGTAGCCTTTCCCTTCTCCAGGGGATCTTCCCAACCCAGGGGTTGAACCCAGGTCTCCCTCATTGCAGGCAGATTCTTTACCAGCTGAGTCACAAGGGAAGCCTGTCAGATGCCCTTAAATAATTGTAATTCCTTAAAAAGCAAACAAAACACTCATAAAGTATTACAAAACCTTTTTAAAAATGCTTTGGTTGCACAGAAAATGCTACTATCATGGATTTAAAAGTTCTGATTCATGGTCCCTATTCCATTCTTATCTTTTTATTCTGTTCTTTCTAGGTGTATTATTATTAATACTATTATTTTACATTTGTTTGGCTGCACCAGTCCTCCTTGTCGTGTGCAGGATCTGTAGTTGTGGCATGCAGGATTTAGTTCCCTGACCAGGGATTGAACCAGGGCCCTCTGCACTGGAGCACAGAGTCTTAGCCACTGGACCACCAGATAAGCCCCGTTAAGTATATTATTGAGCTGCATTGTCTCCCGTACAAAATTTCTATGTCCTAACTTCCTGCATCGCTTAATAAACCTTGTTTGGAAATAAGGTCTTTGCAAACACAATTATTTATGAGGAGGTCATAGTGAAGAGTGGATTCTAATCCAGTACAACTGCTGTCCTTATAAAAGTAAGAAATGTAGATGCAGACAAGGAGAACACCACTTGGAGATGAAGGCAGAGAATGGTGATGTACTACATACAAGCCAAGGAGAGGCCACATTTGCCAGAAAACACCAGAAACCAGGGAGAGCCTCCTCTATCTGCAACCAGGATAGACTCTCCTTCACAGCCCTCGGGAGAAATAACCCTGACGACACATTAGTTTGGGAATTCTGCTCCGGAACTGGGAGACGGTACATTTTTATTACTGAGGACACACAGGCTGTGGTCGTTTGTTAGGGCAGCTCAAGCCAACCTGTGTTGGTGTAACTTCACTCACTTGAACCAGAGGAGTCCAGCCAGGAGTTTCGAGGAGTCCAGAGAAGTGAGGGCACAGACAGTCTGGCTGGGGCTGAGGGTACAGATGGACCTATGACTGATAACTGAGGCTGTGAAACTGAGCAAGATACTCTTTTTCTTTAGGTTTTGCTTTGGTTTTCTTTTTGGCCACAATGAACAGCTTGGGGGATTTTAGTTCCCCAAACAGGATAAAACCCATGCCCTGAGCAGTGAAAGCACAGAATCCTAACCACTGGACCTCGGGGGAATTCCCTGTTGATTGGAATTTATTAATAGTAGCTCTGGTTTCTTCTGCCCAACCCTCTTCCTTCTTTTCTTCAAACCCTTTTCTTCTTTTCTTGCCCACTGGACAGGAGGGCTTGTGAAGCGCAAGGACAACTGAAAGAACCAAACCAACCCCAGTTCTTTCCAGGAATTTCTGCACAGTGGGTGTGGTTGTTCCATGCATTTTGGAGAATGTGGGTCTGGGCTTGTTTTGTGGGAAAAGAAGGTCTATCAAAGGACAGAAGGAAACAGCATACCAGCAGAGAGGAGGAGGAGAGAGAGAAATGACCACATCATTTCAACAGCTCGTCTTCTCAGCCTCAAATCTTCTTTTTCTGACCCTTAAGCCAATGAACCATTTTCTGTTTAGGTTAATTTGATTTCTGTCCCTGGAAATCAAGGGGCTTCCCAGGTGGCTCAGAATCCACTTGCAATTCAAGAAAGGCCAGTTGGATCCCTGGGTCGGGAAGATTCCCTGGAGGAAGGCATGGCAACCCACTCCAGTATTCTTGCCTGGAGAATCCCAAGGACAGAAGAGCTTGGTGGGCCACAGTTCATGGGGTCACAAAGAGTTGGACACGACTGAAGCCACTTAGCGCGCAGCCACACACGCAGAAAGCAAGAGAGACTTGTCTGATAAACGCAGCGTGGAGCATGAGCCTTCGGATCAGACAAACACAAACAGGCTCAGAGAGGAGAGCGTGCCTTCTCAAGGGCTGTGTGGCTGTTCTACGATTCTCCCATAGTGCTGTCCCATTTCACCCTCACGGCAACCCTGTGGCTGGCGCCTTGCCTGAGACCACGCAGCTAATGAGAAGCAGAGGGGTGTTCAAAGGCAGGCGCTGCTGTGCCCAAGTTCCTGGGCGCAAACTCTCATATTCATTACTCTCATCTCTAGAGATTCCTAAGTCCTATCTCTGACACGGCTCGACAAACAACTACTCTTGAATTGTTGCATTTACCGCAGGCCACTGGTTTAGCAGATTCCCTGCCGGTCAGTCTCCAAGGGCCCAGGGCTGAGGGGGAGCTGTCACTACTGGGAATTCAGCCCTTGCTGTGTCCTGGTGTTGTCCGACAGACCATCTCATTTTAAATGTTTCCTTTTGTTGATGTATTTAATCCTCTGAGGTTTCCAAGATTGTTTGGCTTGTGGTCCAGAACAACTGTGTGACACATTGAAGAAGGTTTTATCACTTCCCCAGAGAATGAAAAGCATCTTGGAGAAAGATCGTTTTTCCTCCAGCCCCATGGCACACCACTGCTTACCTACCAAAAGCTGCTTTGGGAAAATTACACCCAGTATTGAAAATATTTTCCGTGACAATGTTCCCTTTGAGAAGTTGGGTCTGGTCTTCTGCCAGCTGTAGATTTGATGTAACCGAAGATCTTAATCCTGATAGAGAACTGAGTTCACTGCAAACAGAAAGAAAAACTTTTGCAAGTGTACTGTTTGCATTCCTGCTGTGAAATAAGACGTGACCGGGGACTTATCTGGAAGAACTCCCATCAGAGCTATGGAAATCGCGTTTCATGATTGGAAATCTGATTTGGGAAAGAAATCACTCTGCTCTGTGTCCAGTGGGATGGGGTCCTTTGTTTCCTGATGTTCTCATGTTAATCCCCAAGGCACGGTTGACAGGCGAGCAGCACTGACTGGGGGAAGGCCCCAGAGTCCTACAGAGGAGACGCAGATCATGTGAGGACCTGGGCCCCACCAGTGACCGCTCTGTGAGTCATGTTCTCTCTCCATTTGCTCCACGCTTCAGACTGTTTGAGCAAGACAAATTCAAATGTTGGAAGTGGCAAAAAACAAACAACAAAAAACCCCATTATCATATTGGAAATGTCATGCGGTCACAGATTACCCCTCTTGAAGGAAAGCTTGAATCCACGTTGAAGCACTTTGCACACTCCAAAATGATATTCCTGATAAGAGCCACCGAAAGACTTGAAATGGAGGGAGAAATCGTCTTTGCCATTATCAAGTAGCTGAGACATTTAAGGAATGTGCTTAACATTACTGTGCTTTCACAATACTCCGATTTTAGAAGTTTTTTTAATTTTTATTATTTTTTTCAAATTTTATTTTATTTTTAAACTTTACATAATTGTATTAGTTTTGCCAAATATCAAAATGAATCCGCCACAGGTGATTTGCAGACATCCCTGGTGGTCCAGTGGTTAAGACTTCACCTTTCAAGGCAGACTGGGGCTGTGGGTTCGATCCCTGGTCGGGGAGCTAGGATCCCACATGCTTTGTGGCCTAAAAATCAAAACATAAAACAGAAATAATATTGTAACAAATTCAATAAAAATTTTTTAAATGGTCTACATTCAAAAAAGTCTTAAAATTTTTTAAATAATGGCCTACATTCCAATTTTTAAACTGGATGTGCCATGCCATGCTCAGTTGTTTTAGTCATGTTCAACTCTTTGTGACCCCATGAACTGTAGCCCACCAGGCTCCTCTATCCATGGGATTCTCCAGGCAAGAATACTGGAGCGGGTTGCCGTGCCCTCCTCCTGGGGATCTTCCAAACCTGAGGATTGAACCCACTTCTGCATTTCCTGCATTGCAGGTGGGTTTCTTTATTATCTATTTACAAGAACAAATAAAAAGCATCTTGAAAAATCCAATTATGAATTTATTTAATATCCTTGACTTCTGCATCAGTAATTTCTAAGATCCTAAGTCTCCGAAATGCAAAAATATACTAGTGTCAGGTCCATAACCAATAAATTCTTGGAGGCACCCCTTCTTACCTGTTGCATAGGAATAAATATTCTTTTAGTTGGAGACATACTTTTGTGGCTTCTTTTGTGGATCATCTCAACCTGTAGACAGACTAGTGACCTGGCTCTGTGTTGGTTTCCTAGGGCAGTGGTATATTGCTAGAAGTCCTCTGAGTATTTTCTCCCTGACACCTGACTTCCCTCTCAGATGTGTACACCTTAGTTCAGAATCCCCGCATGCCTGTAAGGCACATATGTCTCCACCCCAGTCTTCAAATCCCTCTGTTGACATGCTACGGAACAGGGGAGTCAGGGGTAATACTATTTCATTATTTGAATCAAACATTTGGGGCCAAAACTTCTCCAGAACTTTCGGTGTGTAAGAAATGATGGGGAATCGCAAGGCTGAGACAGGTCACAGGCCAGCTCTCCAAACCTGAGCACTGGACCAGGACCCAGAGCTGAGCAACAGCTGGACACCAGCCCCCAGCTGGACACATAGAGCCGCCCCTGCTGATGACCCCAGTGAAGATCTCATAAAACTAGCCTCAGATTAAATCCCACAGGTTCAATTCATCTTTTATTTTGGTGGCAGTAACAGTAGCATTAAGAATAGCCTTACAAACTCTCAACCTCTCAGGGGAGAAAGCTATGCAGTTAGATCCTTCATAAATACCTGTGGTCACTTGGTACTGATATATTAATTCACAATACTAATGTTTATAAATACAGAACTGTCACATGTATATATTTTTACATGAGGATGGGGGAAGCTGGCATTAGAGAATTTTAACATAAAACTAAATTAAAACCCAAATATGCATCAATTGATGAACGGGTAAATAAAATGTGGCATGTCCATTTGTTGTTGTTCTTGTTGAGTCACTAAGTTGTGTCCAGCTCTTTGTGACCCCATGGACTGCAATATGCCAGGCCTCCCTGTCCCTATCTCCAGGAGCTTGCCCAAGTTCATGTCCATTGAGTCGGTGATGCCACCCAATCATCTCATCCTCTGCCACCCTCCTCTCCTTTTGCCTTCAATCTTTCCCAGCATCAGGGTCTTTTCCAATGAGTCAGCTCTTCGCATCAGGCAGCCAAAGTATTGGAGTTTCAGCTTCAGCATCAGTCCTTCTAATGAATATTCAGGGTTGACTTCCTTTAGGATTGACTGGTTAGAACTCCTTGCAGTCCAAGGGACTCTCAAGAGTCTTCTCCAATACCACATTTCAAAAGCATCAATTCTTCAGCACTCAGGCTTCTTTATGGTTCAATTCTCACATCCATACATGACTACTGGAAAAACTATGGCTTTGACTATACAGACCTTTGTCAGCAAAGTGATGTCTTTTCTTTTTAATATGTTGTCTAGCTTTGTCATAGCTTTCCTTCCAAGAAGCAAGAGTCTTTTAATTTCACGGCTGCAGTCACCATCCACAGTGATTTTGGAGCCCAAGAAAATAAAATCTGTCATTGCTTCCACTTTCCCCCCTTCTATTTGCCATGAAGTGGTGGGTCCAGATGCCATGATCTTAGTTTTAGTGTTTTAATAGTTATTTGAGAGATGGGATAATCAACTACAATTAGAATCCCTCCAAATAGCACTTACAGTTGTTGTATATGATTAACACACATGGCCTAAAGCTTGTGGAGTTCTTTTTTGGTAGGGTAGGAAGTGGTCCTTTGACAGTTATTGTTATTTTCATCAAGTCCCAAGCTGAATCACTTCTAGTTATTGTTGCATATCAATATTTAGATCATGCACCTCATGTAAGCACTTGAAAACAGATACAGTGTGCTTCCCAGTGGCACTAGTGGTAAAGAACCCACCTGCCAATGCAGAAGACGTAGGAGACACGGGTTCAATCCCTGGGTCAGGAAGATCCCCTGCAGGAGGAGATGGCACCCCACTCCAGTTTTCTTGCCTGGTAAATTCCATGGACAGAGGAGCCTGGTGGGCTACAGTTCATGGGATAGCAAAAAGTAAAATGTGACTGAGTGACTGAGCACACTTCAGTTATTTGCTGTCTTAAACATCTTTTCTTATATCCAGTGCATTCCAGCCTTTATTAATTTCTTTCTCCATTTAAGTCAGAGACTTTATCCCCAAGAAGTAGACCTTCAAATTTCTTGACTTACTCAGAGATTTTTTCCCAGGACTTTAGGACTTAACTGCTGGAGTTATTAAACATTGTCTCTGAGTGAACAGAAGATGAAAAATAGTGTTCTTTTTGGGCAAAAATAAATTTATTCTTCTCTGGCTGAAAACACTTTTTATTTCCTTTACAAGTGATGGAGCTCAAGTACAAATTTGATTGTTACTCTGCTTATTACCATATAAATAGCTTTTAAATTCAATATACCATTCAAATTCATGCAAATTATAAAGAGAGGGGAGGTTCTTCCAGAAACAAAAGACTAGAGTATAAAATTTCTTATACTTCACTGACGAAATAAATTATGTGCATCATAGTAGTCCTGACATTTTGAATAGGCTGCTGCTAAGTCGCTTCAGTTGTGTCCGACTCTGTGCAACCCCATAGATGGCAGCCCACCAGGCTCGCCCGTCCCTGGGATTCTCCAGGCAAGAACACTGCAGTGGGTTGCCACTTCCTTCTCCAATGCATGAAAGTGAAAGTGAAGTCGCTCAGTTGTGTCCGACGTCCGACTCTTAGTGACCCCATGGACTGCAGCCTACCAGGCTCCTCCATCCATGAGATTTTCCAGGCAAGAGTACTGGAGTGGGTTGCCATCTCCAAAGTACATATTAATTCTCAAAACAGTGATCATCAATTTTAATTCATTATAACTCTCTTGATCATTTATAGTGTTAAGGGAAAGATAATGAAGAGACTACTATATCTGTAGATCATGCTTTGTTGTCTCATAATTTTCCGATGTTTTGTAACAACCAAATGATAAAATATTGATATCCAACAAAATAACTAAAAATAATTTAAATAGTATGTCTTCCAGAAATTGTGTGCCTTCTTACACTAACCTAAAATTGTTTTAAAATTTCTTTCATTGCTCATATTTATTTTCTTTAAATCAAAAGGTACTAAAACATGCAAAGACTCAGGAAAATAATACTTATAATTAGAAGAAAAAATAAACCAATGGAAAAGATCCAGAAGTGACAGTATTGATGGAATTATCAGATAAAACTTTAAAACTGACATTATGTTCGAAAATAAAACATGAGTAAAATGAGGAGACAGATGGAAACTATAAAAAATAACCAAAAGGAAACTTTAGAGCTAAAAATCACACAGAATAAAAAATTCTCTGGGTAGACTTAACAATGGATTAGATACTGCAGGAGTAATAACTCTTGCAAGGGCAATAACTGCAAAGGCAACAGAAATGAAATGGGAGAGACTTCCCTGGTGGTCCAGTGGCTAAAACTCCACGCTCTCAATGCAGGGAGCCTGGATTCGACCCCTGGTCAGAGAACTAGATCCCACATGCCGCAACCAAAGAACTTATATGCAACAACTGAGATCCAGTGCAACCAAATCAACTAATTAAAAAGAAAGAGAGAGAGAAATGAAGTGGGAGACATGACAATAAAAACTGTGGAAATTGAAGCACAGGGAGAAAAAGACTGAAAAAATAATGAACAGAATCTGTGTGGCCCTGGGCAATAGTGAGCAATCTAATGGAATAGTTGTTTAGTCGCTGAGTCATGTTTTGTGACCCTGTGGACCGTAGCCCTTCAGGCTCCTCTGTTGATGCGATTTCTCAGGCAAGAAAAGTAATTGCAATCTCAAGAAGGAGACTGTAGCCCCCTTCTTGGAGGGCTGAATATGATTTGAAGAAATAATGAGCATAAATTTTTCAAAAGCATCCCATCACACATCTAAGAATTATGTCATTACACCTTAAACAGGATACAGAGAAAGACCCCACCAAGTCACATCACCATCAAACGAATACAATTCCATGATGGAGAAAGCATGTCTTTTTTTTTTTCATGGAAAAAGCAGACTGCATATAGATTTGAATATGCTGAATCTCAGTGAAAGGCATTTTGAAATATCGGTCCAGAATCTAGCAAAGATTCAAACTGGGGGTTCGTCAGTCTGTATGCAGTGGACAAAGATGTAGAATCCAACCTCCACCCCTCCATGATCCACTGAGATTCTCCCCATCCACCTTCATTTTTCCCTTTAAAAACTGCCGTGGCTGAGCAGAATCTTCAGGGTTGGTCTTAGAACATGAGACTCCCTTCTCCCCAGCTTGCTAGTTTTTCTGATTAAAGCAGCTTTCCTTTTACTGACACTTGCCTCTTGAATGACTGACTTTTGAGTGTGAGCATCTGAACCTTAGTTCAGTAACAGGCATAGCAATAGAAATACCAGAAATGACCTGTAACACTCCATGAAATGAAAATGTGCTATGAAGATCACTAGCAACCATGAAAGCGCCTGATATTTTTTGGCTAGATGTCTTCAATTTGAAGTGGATACTAGTGATTTAAATTTCTAGTGATTTAAAAAAAAAAAGAAAGAAAATGAGGGGGGAGGAGTGGTGCTGGATAAACAAAGCACACCCTTCACTCACTGTCGTTTCCAGAGCCAACCACTTACAATATTAAATGGAATTATTAAGGTATATTGACGGAACATCTAATATGAACTCAATACTACCAATGTCTGTGTAAAATCACGTGTCTCAGAATTCTAAAAAGTGTCTAGAAGTCTTTTGCTCCTTTCAGTATTCAAACAGGTATTTTCTTCCTCTTATATATAATTGTAGCCTAGTGAGACCAGCTGGGCGTGGAAGGAGTGGTAGAGAACTCCCAAACAGGCACCACTCAGAAATTCCCAGCTGGGATGGGGCTTACCCTTTGGACAGCAAGCCCAGACATCGCCCGGACCCTGCAGTTTCTGCACTCAGCTTTGTCAGATGGGAAAAGCCAATCTGCAGATCTGACTAATATTTTTTCAAGAAATCCTAGGGAAACTTAACAAGCAAAATTTCCAAAAAAAATCATGCTTTTGAGAAAAGTCATGCTTTTCAGGAAAAAAAAAAGGCATTTTGAAGTGTTTTTTTTTTTAAGTGTAGCTATAGAAATTAAAATAACATAACAAAAATCATCTAGAGACTCAAGCAGTTTGCCAGTAATGGAATGAAGGGGCCTACCCTCCTCAAGCCTGATTTATTCATCTTCCAAAGAAACCAGATTAAAACTAAAACATCTCAAAGCGGGTGGATTACATCATTTTATCACTGACAAGACTTGAGGAAACAAGCATCCTGGTTATCTTTCTCATCAGATTTTTCCTATTACTACTTTTCTACCATTTTGTTTTTCTTTAGCTCTTTCTATCCTCCCTTCATCTTACTTAAAAAAATCTTTACATTCAATTGAGAGTTTTGCCAGAGGTGTTTGTCATGTACACCCACTTTCAAACAGATGATTTTTTGGTAAATGGTGACACAGAAGAGAGAGTCCCATAAAATTAAGCACTTGGACAGAAAGCAGGAGAGTTGCTACCAGGAGAGGGGGATGGTATGTGACTGTCTAGAGGGTAGAGGTTTCTATTTGGGATGAGTAGGTTCCACAAATGGGTAGGGATGACAGTTGTGTGTGTTAGTCGCTCAGTCATTTCTGACTCTGCGATCCCCTGGACTGTACCCCACCAGGCTCCTCTGTCCCTGGAATTTTCCAGGCAAGAATACCGGAGTGGTTGCCATTCCTTTCTCCAGGGGATCTTCCTGACCCAGGGATTGAACCTGCATCTCCTGCATTGCAGGCAGATTCTTTACCATCTGAGCCACTAGGGACTGTAAATATAAACACTACTCATTGTACACTTAAAAATGGTTGAAATGGTAAATCCGTTATACATATATTTTACCACAGTAAAAACTTTTTAAAAGACGAAAAAAAAAAGTACAAGCAGCACACCATCTTTCAGACATGACCAATTTATTCAGAAAATTCAAATTTCAGTTTGGCAAAGTATATCCAGGGGCAGAGTTTGGGATAATCATTTCATTCAGAGGCAGCTACATTTTCTAGAGCTAACTGGCCATGGGGTAGTATTGGAAGGCAAGAAAACAAAACTTTAAAAAATAACTTAGGGTGTGTGGGTGATAAACACAAATATCTGCAGAGGAAACCAACCAAACAAGCAGCTTACACCACTGAGGCATGAGAAAACACTGATGCTGCCTTTATTCCATTTAGTTTGACACACATGAAGCACCTAATTTTTTCCAGATACTGGACTAGCTGCTGGGTCGAGGTGGAAATACAAAAATCATTAAGATGTAATCCCTGTTCTCAAAAAGTTTACAACAACCCATGTAAAAATGAGGGCAACAAGGGAGGTACCAGAAAACTGCTCAAAAAAACTGGAAGGAGGGCTTCCCTCTACTTCTCAGTAGAGGCTGCAGCCGGGACCCTCTTTAATTAGGGGACATGGGTGAGGCAGGGGTTGCATGCTGAGTAAGGAGAACTCTGGTGTTGAAGCATGCCTTGGCAACAGGAATGGTCTCGCTCCTCCACAGCCTTCCATGTGTGAGGGAATGCTATGCTATGCTAAGTCACTTCAGTCGTGTCCGACTCTGTGCAACCCCATAGACGGCAGCCCACCAGGCTCCCCAGGGGTATTCAAAGGTAGGCAGTTTTATTTTAACCCCTCTCATCACTAGCCCCCTATAAAAGATTGATAAGGAAGTGAAAAATTATTAACAAAAAAAAAAACATCCAATTTGGAAGAGGCAGAATATAGACAAGATATAGCATTTCATTGTTTTAATGTAAACTCAACTGCTTATCCAGTAACTTAAGTAAAACCATTGAAAGGGGGAAAAAAATCCCTCTGGCAGCACCACAGTTCATTACGGCAGAATGCTGTCTCTCCTGGTAAGACTATGAAGCTAGCTTTGGCTACTGCCAACAGTGGATGCAAGAGTACAAGGGACACTGAAGTCCATATTTTACACATAAATTAACATCAATAAACAATTCCACTGTAACTGAACACAGATGATGAAGACAGCTTGGAAGAGATAATTTGGGAAGAGAGGTGAAGTCTCTGAAGGCTAACTGATCTAAAAATGACTTGGGATGTTGTATCTCCTACTTAATACAAGAGGAGCAAGTGAATAACAGTCAACTATGTATATAACATACATCCCCAAAAGACTTCTAACACAACATACTACTAACCGAACATCACAGTTTCTGCTTTTGCAATTTACACAAATTACCTGAATGTTAATACTTTAGGGAACCCTTACAAACACAGTGTACAAGTTATGATATTATGCATCACCCTTAACTTATGAAAGTTTGATTTACATTATCTCAAAGGAAAACTAGTATTTATAAATCTCATTTTCCCACATAATTCATTACTCATTTTAAAAAATAATTTAAAAAAAAAGTGGCTTTCCTGTGTCTTTATCAATGGTAAATTAGAATGCAAACACCTGCCTGGCTTTGATAAAATTAAAAACAAACAAACAAACAAGAAAACAAGTTTTATGACCAGCACCTCATAAAACCAAAAACCTCCTTTAGAAGTATAAAGTTCAATTCTTCTTGCCTTCTTAGTAAATGTTAATCCAAACCCTCCCCAATCTAGGAACTGTTCTGGTTGGTTACATCACAAACATACAGTATTTTTTAACATTAAGAAATTTCTGATGTGGTATGAAAAATAAACAGCTAGCTTTTAAAACCAAAGTGACTCAGAGTTCTAGAACAAATATAATAGCACACTAAAATAGTTTAAAAGTAAAATTAAAAATCAAAATCTATCATGGTCTTATTAATTCAAATTAAAAACCAAAGGATTATGTATCATTTCAGACATATACATCAAGATGCCAGTTCTTATAAAAAAGTACTTCAGTTGTAAATGCTAGATTATGTAAAAATAATTTTATATTAATTTTATTCAACTTTAATGATTTTCCCCAACTCTAATATTAAAAACATGAAAAGAACTTAAATTTTAATGGCAAAAGTTACTGTTTTCCCCATCTACTAAAAAAAATTTTTTGTTTTCCCTTATTAACATACAATGCCCTATTGTTAAGGCACAACTTTTTTTAGAATAAAAATGAAACCATCAATTTATTTTACACAACAGTTACAAGGCAGACGTTTTTAGGCATATGCTAAAAACAAATAAGTCTTAAACCAAATCACTGCTTCTATTCACAAGCAATCGACACAGCCAAGGTGAGTGAGTGGTTGTGGCTAGATTCTAAACCGTTCCCGTTTTAAACCTGCTTAAGATTGTCTCCAGAAAGCCATTTTCAAGCTGTCATCAAGGAGAGGCCAGTTGGGTACTTTCTTTTCTGAGGAATAGGGAGGGAGTGGCACGCCAGCTTTCTTTACTTACGTTGGGCAATGGGAGACAGTCATCACCTGCAAAGCCTGAGTCAAATCCAATTTCTGAATTAAACACCCTGAGACAGGGCAAGGAAGGGCTTGCCTGGCGTCCCCCTTCCCCCAGGCCTTTCCTCCTCCCACTCTTTCCTCAGCCACCGCCCCGACTCAATTTGTACAATATTCAAAGGAAGCACCCAGAAACAGGAAGAATCTGCACAACTGCTACTTAAAGCACACAAACCACATGAAGCTTGTCACTTCATTATCCCGCCATACATAACTCAGTATTTAGAATCAAAGAAAAACACTAAAATTGGGGAAAGGGGACAACTGAATAACAAAGATAAATAGGACCCGTCTCGTAGGTCCTTACAATCCCAACTGAAGTAGGAATCAATTATGAAAACTAATAGAGATAGCAAGCTTTCTCCAGCAGGCAGTGCGCTTGTATTTTCTGCACGTTCATTCTTTGAAGGATGGGTCAGAAAGGCTTATGACAGAAGCCTTGGGTTATTCTTGACAGTTACTCTGTGGTTTTAAAGGTGACTTTCCTTTACTTTTTGAGGAGTCTTTGAAAAGTAATAGTCAACTTGGGCTCTGTCAGTATTAATCTCCCCCACTGGAATTCTAGTCTCAGTTCTGTCCTAAGATTTCAGCAGCCAATCACAAAGACACAGGTCTATGAGAGAATTCCAGGGTTAAGTGTTGGGGAAGGGTATATTGGTTAACAAAGAGAAGCAGAAATAAGTTAACATATATTAACAAGTTAGGGAGACATGGAACAAGGTGGAAAGAGGGGCAGAGGAAGGGGACAGCTGATGGATCCTAAGGTGCTACTTTTACTAACTGATGCATAAAACTCAATTTTAATGGAAAACTGTCCTCTAAATAAGGGCAAAGACAAGGGAAAGGGACATCAGGTATTGGGTAGGTGAGAGTCACTAAGAGTAAACATTTTAGAAATACTTGTATTTATGGGAGATATCATCTGTCTCACACAAGAAGGTGTTTCTCACTGGTGTGTCCTGGCACAATGTCCTACATAAATAAAATAAATACTGTTCTTTGAATTTATATTAGTTCTGTAATGTATACTGACTTTTAGAAACAAACTGTTTTAAAATGAGCTTCTTATAAAAGCACGTAAAACGATTAGTACTATGCTATACTCAAGAAATCGCAAAAATAATGCATTTGTCAGCCAGTATCCTAATTTTTGCACATGACACAAGCTCTCCA
Organism: Bos grunniens; assembly: GCF_055505025.1. Lineage (NCBI taxonomy): Eukaryota > Metazoa > Chordata > Mammalia > Artiodactyla > Bovidae > Bos > Bos grunniens. The sequence goes on along the minus strand of NC_141178.1, from coordinate 58,523,071 downwards.
CAAAGTCATTATCTACGTGTGGCTTAATAAAATTAAAAACTAAAGCCAAAACACCATGCCTGCTAATATGAACTAGTCCCATTTCCTAATATGCTAGTCTCTTTCCCCGAAGTTTGACACACCACAATTAGAACAGACACTTACACCACAGGACTCTGGAAATGGCATATGCTTCTGCCATCTCTCCTGAGGAAAAAGATTCCCTCATCTCATTGCAAAGTAAAAAGATGAAGCCTCTAACACTTGGCTCAGAATTCCTAAAAGTCCTGGTGAAACACCAGGTATTTCAACTACTAAAACTTGGAATGAATTCTGATGAATAAAACCCTAGCTATTGAGGCTCACTGCCCTGCAGGACTGGTGACCGGTTGCTGGAAACTGGGTAAAGGTAATGTGTGTATCACACTTGGGCCAATTCCCCAACGAGGACCAAGGACCTCAGATGGCGTGATCTGCAAGCCTAAAGTTAAAGTTGTAAGCACATTCCACCAGGTGAGGACGCCTGCCCTTCCTTTGGTCAACTTTATCTCCAAGACAAGAAAATAAACAGAAAATTGACCAAGCACTAAAAACTGTTCTAGGGTTAAAGAGAGAGAGAGAGACAAGAAGAAAAAAGGAAACCATGAAACCCTAAGAAATCCCTCTCCTTATCAGTGTGTTATGGAACAAAATCGTGGCAAGGTCATGTGAAATGACGGTACTGTTGAACTGAAGTTTCTGATCACGCTGAGAGAAATCAGACATCCCAATGAGAGACGGCTCACAAAACAAAGCTTGAATTACACTGACACTGAAAATATGTCATAACCTTTTTCAACCAGGTTGTGCACACCTGAATAGGAAAAAAAACTCATCAAAAAGTAAGTTCAATCTTCATTTTTTTAACCCAAAGAGAAAATACAAAGTATCTTAGGTTACTACTTTGAGAGCTTGGTTAGATCAGATCCATTTATTCATGGCAAAAGCCACCTTAACTCACTCTTGATAAAGAGGGAATCCCTACAGACATGGCAAATTTTTTTAAAAGTACTAAAACAAGGTTTTTAAAAATAATGAAGGCTAGTTCAATTCATGTAACTTCAAATAACTTTCAGTTAATAACAGAATAACATTATATTTTTATAATGCCTTATAGCATATTTTACCCCTAATGAGAAAAAGTACCAAAATTCTAACGTTAAGCCCTGAAATCTTAATACAAACCTTAGAAGTTAAAGATTAAATTTGGGTCAGGAGGGAAAGGACAGAACCATGCACCATCCACAGGGCAAGTGAAACTGATCAGCAAGATGGCAGAAATGTTGAACCCATAGGTACAAACACACGTCTCTTTATAAAAACAAACCAAAACGAAACAATACACACACACACAGAAATTACAATGCAACCGTCATATATCCATATTCTCTACTAGCTGGTGAAACTGTTATTAAAATTTCAAAGAAAAAAAAACAATTTGAGCTTTTTCTATTTTAATCCATAAGAAATATTCATTAACAGAGAATCTGTTGCATATTAATGAATCTGCAGCTTCTTGTGCTTTCTATCTGAATTAGGGGTAAAAATCCCCCATTATTTTATTTTCAATGAGATATAACTGTATAGTAGTATTAAACACCTACACAAAACAATCCTTTCTTCAGCCCAATTCTATATGAAAGTATTAACAAACTGAAGATTCATGATATTGTGTGAAAATGGTGACTCATAACAATGTAGACTCAGCTATAGATTTTAATTCACAAATATATATATATGCGCCTTGTGTATGACAACCGTATGAAAATAGTCTCAAAAATAAAGACAATACTTGAGACATGAAGCAACCCATTCTCCCTGACCCTGCATCCTATTACAGGGAAAAGAAGTCTCAGATGCTTCATAAATACTTTAAAAAGTTCGGGATGGCCTAAACCATGCATAGTCTCCACCGCCGCTTTGAAGCCTCAGCACGTCAGGCCGACCGTTCAGCTCTGGGGGGGGCTGTGACCTGTCATCAAGCTTGGCTTACTTATGTCCCGTCTTCTCCAGATCCGGGAGCTTTCTGACCAGAGCCTGGTGGTTCATCCTGATGCTGGCCAGGAGCCCCCCTTCAATGCCGTCGGAACCAGTGTAGCTAATTTCTTCACCACTCAGGGTGGTCATGTGCCCCCCGAGGGCTTTCAAGATGGCGTTGCCAGCACAGATATCCCACTTTTTGATGTATGTCACATGGATATATAGATCAGCTTTTTCTTGACTCTTATCAGGCACATCCAAGAGTGCTAAAACTTTATAACCTGCAAGATAAACACAGGATTTAGGTTATTATCTGGAAGAGAGGAAGAAAGGAGCGTACTGTCTTGGGGATGTTGTTGACACCAGCATGGGGTATGCAGGCGCTCTCTACACTATCTCTGCAACTGCTAAATCTAAACTTATTTTTAAAAGGAGGGAGGAGGGTTCAGGATGGGGAGCACATGTATACCTGTGATGGATTCATTTTGATATTTGGCAAAGCTAATACAATTATGTAAAGTTTAAAAATAAAATAAAATTTAAAAAAAATAAAAAGAAAATAAACAAACAAAAAAAAAGAATAAAAGTAGTTTTTTTAATGTCACAGTACAGATGTTAAACCCAAATGAGCAAAACAATACTGCAATGTGTTCAAAGTAGTTTATTAAGCTATTCTCAAGTATAAATAAACATATGCCTATAATTTTTTAAATTTAAATCTACTTTGTGGTTGTCTTCTGAGAGGTGATACCTTCAATATGAATTGTTTGCTATGGACTATACACTGAAGCTAAACACCCCCAGGAGTCCCTTGAGTGTCTAGGAAGAATGGATTGGAAAGGAGAAAGCACAAGATAATGTTATTACCCTAAGTCTTTTGTGTAATGATGCAAAATTTTAAAAATAAAATAATAAAACAAACCCAGAAGAAACTGGGTCAAAAACCTATTTTATCCTATTCCTATTGGGAATTCTGCATATCACCTTTCCTGATCAACCTGACAGCCTATAAAAAAAAACAATGAAACCATGTTAACAAAGACATGTATAGGTCAGCAGTAAACTAAAACTGTTAGGCTTAAAAGTTAAAAGCATTACTTTTCTATTACTGTGTTGAAAAAGGTTTTCAAACACAAATGTTTCCTACTATGCTTCACAATTTATTTGAATTAAAACACTTCTGTCATAGCAAACAGCATTCAAAACAGAGTGGGCTAAATCCAGGTATGGCCTGGTTTCACACAGCCCTCAAGCTATGGGTGTTTTCCGTATTTTTAAAGAGTGGCTAAAAAAAAAATCTAGTAACAGCAGCCATTAGCCGTTCTAATAACATTTAACGATGGTTCCTGCCAGCCCCTGCTAAATACAGGGTTGTGATGGCTGGATCCTTCTTTCTCCCCTTGCGATGGTTACAGCTACACTAACAGCACAATCACTTCAAAGTCAGATCACATACAACAACCACCGATGTCAGGAAGAGATGTGCATATAATCCAGGATCAGAAACCACTCCTGTGAGACTGTTTCCGTTGTGAGACTGTCTGTACCCAGGAGGCAGGTGTGCCTGAAATCCCGCTCTCGAAATAACCAAGTAGGAGACCAGGCCTGTCCTAAAAGCCCCAGTGTCCACTCCCACTTCTTCCCAAGGACCGGATACCAATGAGCCTCCTGACATGGGCGTGGCCACGCAGGGCACAGTGTAGGCCCCACACAGAGCAGGAACATACCAGCACCGCCCGCTGGGATGATCGTAGTCTGGTTTCCGAAAGTCTGAAGAGCAAGCTGTTTGACCATTCCTGAATGCGAGCGAGACACGACAATCCTTGGGGTCTTCTCATTGTAAGAAGTGCGGGCTTTCACATTTGATCCACCGTCTACCATCGCCCAGGCTGGAAAGCAAATGTAATAGCCAGTAATGGCACCAAGGCTTTTTTAAAACCAACATACCAGGAGTGACTGGAAAATACTTCTTCCCAAGAATTCTTTTATCTCCAAACAGGGAGCTTTGGTTTTTGGAGTACAAGGGTCATATGTTTATTTTTTACAACAGGCCATATTCAAAACTACAAGGGACGATGGAACCCTGCCCAGCCAGAAAAGTGACTAGTGGGTCCTTGTTGAGGAACATCCTGGCTCCAGAGCTCCCTGCAGGGCCACTGTGGGGTCTTCACTGGACCACACTGAAACTCAACTTCCCCACCTCCTGCCCTCCCTCTCACAAATCTGACTCCAAGAGCTTTCTCCAGTAAACATCCTGCAGATAATAATCACAAGAAAATAATAATCAGAAGAACCCAAAGGGCAGGATCTTCTCTGATAAGTGAGTGACCTGATCTCAACGAGTCAATGCCATGGGGAAAAGGGGGCCTGGAGGCTGATCTAATATAAGTGACCTAACAACCAAAAGAAATGCTTGTCACTTGACTGGACTGTGGTCTCAGTTAATAGGTTGTAAAATCCACTTCTTGAACAACTGGGGGAAATGTGACTATTGGATAAAATTGTTAATTTTATTACTAACAGTACTGTTCTTGTTTAGAAATATGTTCTTTTTAGAGATGAATACTGAAATATATGGGGTAGAAGGTCATGATCTTTGTGATTATCTCTAAAATACATAGAAAATAAATGAATGAATAAATAAAAGCAAATATATAAAAATATCAACTGTTAAATCTAAAGTACATGAAAAGTCATTATCACTTTTTGAAATTATTTGTAATAAAAGTGAAATAAGAAAAGAGAAACAAAAAAATCCTCTAAATTCTTTTTAGAAATGATCAAAAAACACAGGATTGTATCAAGAAGTGAATTTGCAATGCTGTATCTCTAGAGGTCAGTATTGTGTAAGAGAATAAAGAGTACATCTCAGTAGATATTTTAGTAGAATAATTTTAGATAAGAATTACTAATTTAATATTAAAAATATATATTTCAGACCACATAAACTCAATGCATTCAATCATAACATTTATATGGACAAAATTATTTCAAACACTTAAAACACAGTTAGGTATTTAAATAAACACGTGTGAATGATGATGATAAGGTAGTAGTGATAAGCTAAAACAACAGTTAACAGAATGTGTTCAACACTCCATCTATAAGAAGCCAAACAGAAAGTCTGTTAGGAAATAACAAATGGTTGGTACTTTGCTCCACAGACTTCAGACACTACAACTTCTTTCTACTAGCTACAGATTTCCACAGAGTGGATGGACTACGTCCACATTTATACAGAACTTCAGTAAAACGTGTACTATTTAAACATCTCTTGCTTCTAAGAATGTCACTCAGTGAATTAATTCTAATTAAATCTGGTAAGATTTTGATCAGCTCTGTTCTAACTGCTGCCAGCAATAATAATACCTAGCTTCCACTATAGTCAAGTATAGCTACATTCTAGTAAATACGTAATACTTGGCAGTTTGTACTCTGCAACATCAATATGCAGTCTGGATCTGAACATCACTCCCCAAAACAAATCTTCGATCCAGGAAAGGAAGGTCACTCATACCTAATTAAGAGCATATTGATTCCTTTGCAATGTTTGCTGACTAGTAAAAGCACCTTATATTACCAAGCCTATGGTTGGGCGGGGGGTGGGGTGGGGTGGGGCGTAGATTATATATTTTGATGGAATAAAGGTTTTTTAAAAATGGACATTTTATTATCCCCATTCTCCCTCCTAACATGAACAGATACGGAAACCAGGACCTATCTACCTCTCTGGTATCAACTTGCTCTGCATTTTCTTTATTGTAGTTCTAATTCTCTTTGGGCTAAGGCCACTTCACAGCAGATCCCAGAATGCACACGACCTCACGTGGAAGAGCCCCAAGACCGTATCCCCAGCAACAGCATGATGGAAACAGAGAGGACCGCAGCTGCTGGGCATCCACGCCCAACTGCATTCCCTACACACTAAGGATCACTTGTCTTCATATAACAGTTTCCATCCTCTAAACAAGTTCAGAAAGCTATGCTTTGTCATACATTACTAGCACCAACACTAAAATCCTCACTGTATCCAGTGAAGGGAGAGGTGGGGCTGACTCTAATAATTGTTGAATCACAGCTGAAATTTCCACAGGACCATAAATAATACAGGAAATGATTCAATAACATTAACTTTTGGAAACTTTAGCATATTTCTTACCTGTATATTCAGAAAATGGTTTATGTATTACTCCTAGCACAGGTTTACCATTTACAGCCACACACACCATAGTAGTAACATACTTCCGAAGATCCTCTACAAGAAAAAAAAAAAAAAACCATCCAATAACAACAATTATTAAAATGTTGGGATTAAATATGAAAATTGAGTCTCAAGCACTCAAAAAAGACCCTGTACAAGGGGTGTACTCACTAAGTATTGTCACCATTATATCAGCACATCAGTTTCAGTCCAGGAAAAAACACTTGTAAAGGAACCTCCCAACAGTCCATGTTTCTATTATCTATTTCTGCAAACTTCTGTTTTAGAATTTGTTACTACTAGATACACACATCTAGTGCCTTCTCCCTGTTCTCCAAATAGTTATCTGCTGAGTGTCTATTTTGGGTCAATTTCTGTGCTTAAGCACAAGAATACAAAGGAGAAAAAAAGAAGAAGCCCCCACACTCAGAGAATGTATCATTTAGTTGGACAAATACATAAGCCACCAATTTTTACATACCAAGAGAATAAAGAAAAGACAGAAATTAGATAGCCTCTGGGTAAGATATAAGGCCTGGAAGAAAATCCACAGAAATAAAACAAGAGCTAGAACTGGATGAGAAGGACAGAAATAGGAGGTGGGGGAAGTAACTCTGATTTTGCCACTTACTTTCCCTGGGTGCCTAGGATTTACTATTTTTAATTCTAAGACTGGATGCGTATGCAATAAAATCTAAATTCCCAACATCACAAGGCAGTAGTGTATTGTTTATATAAATAAATACCTCAACAATGCACACCTCAATACACAAGTCAATATATAAATAAACACTTCAATAAACAGGTGTCCGATAGAAACCATTTTGTTGTTGTGACTGCCAGAAACTTCCCTTCACTAAAGAATCAGTGACACAGTGAGCCACTGTCACTGAGAAGAGGATGCTATGATACATCAGTCAAAAAAGGTTGACAATAACTAACTGATCCACTCCAGAAGTTTCAGAGCATAGTGCTTTAATCCAACTGGACAAGTTGTGTCCATATGGAAAAAATATTCACCACCAGGAATATACCACCTGCCCTTGTTCTGGTTCTCTAATACATAAAGGCGATATCAAGTCTGAGATCAGTTTTAATTGAAAAGTCACCCGTGTATTCCTGTGTGGCATCCAGTGGGTCAATCCAGACGGTGACGCTCTCTGCCGGCACTTCCTGGGGAGTGGCTATTTCCTTTAGGATGTCCTCAGGAATCTTCCGATCCCACAAGATCACCTCTTGATCAGATGCATCCACATGTTCCTCCGTATTGATCTGCATCAATGGTTGAGAATGGTTGACAGTTTAAAAGGTTTTAAAGAAAAAAAATACTACCTGGAAAAAGCACAATAGAGAAAAACAATTTAGATAAAATCCCCCAAATTGAAAGCAGATAAATTAGCACTTTTATTTCAAGGAAATTCTTTGCCAATGAAAATATATAAGAAATTCCAGATATGTTGTCTTCCAGTGCTTTCCAATTGAATATTCAAACTTAGCTTGTTGTGTAAGCAGGACAGAGAATCTAGAAAAATATAGAAAGAAACTAAGTATCAAAGAAACAAGCTATTTAAAGCTTAAAGATATTTAGGGAAAGAAATACATTAAAAAATGTGACAATGGACTGACAATATTATGGAAAACTGAACACAACAGTTAGAGAAAAGTGATAATGGATTTAAAAATAGGCCTTCAAAACAGTGATAAAGACATCAACTCTCCCATCTGCAAATTGTAGATTTAAAGCAACTTCAATCAAAATCCCTAAAGGTTGTTTTTTTTTTTTTTAATCTCTTCTTAGAAATGGAACAAGCCACCTGGGGAAGGATAGAAAAAAAAAAAAAGAAAAAATATATATGTATGTAAATGTCATGGTTGGGTGACTTTCCTTGACATATTTTGGCTTTCTCCCCAGCGTCACTGAGGTATAACTGACACAGCTGAATGTATTTAAAGCGTACAGCACGACAAGATGATACACGTGCACATTGTGGAGTAAGTACCACAATTAAGTTAATTAATGTATCTACTACTTCATATATTTCCCTTTTTCTATTTTGTGGTGAAAACACATGAGATCTACTCTCAAAGCAAATTTCATGTATATAACACAGTAATGTAAAACCACAGTCACCTTGCTGTACATTAGATCCTCAGAACTTACTCATCTTAGTTATAAATGAAAGTTCATACACCTGACCAACATCTCACCTTTCACCCCATCCCCTGGAATATGGGAACCACCATTCTACTGTTTCTATAAGTGATACCATATAGTGTTTTTCTTTGTCTGGTACATTTCTCTTAGCACAACACCTTCCAAGTCCATCCATGTTGTCCCAAATGGCAGGATGTCCTTCTGTTTAAAGCCAGATAACACTCCATTTTACGTGTATCATATTTTAAAAAATTAATTTATACACAGATGGACACTCACCTTGGTCTAGCTAAAGGTCTGTCAATTTTACCTTTTGAAAAAAACCAGAGGTCTGTATTGCTGGGAGTGCTCACAGGCCACTTGCGGGGATTTAGGGGTGGAGGGGGTTGCAGGTAAGGAGTCAGTGGCTATGGCAAGCTTCCCGACAGCATTTATGAAGAGGTTACTAGCAGCGCTCTGGTGAGTTCTGAATCCTGACTTAGGTGCTCCCATGGCTCCTTCCAGCCCTCAGACATGCAGACCACTCCAGTAATCCAGGTGAGGTGAGAAACAAGGAGGCCTCCTCAACAGTTTGCCAGGTGTACATGCACACACTCTTGTGGGTGTAATCACAGTCTGAGGGGGTCTCTCCTGGCACTGAGCTGTATTACCTTGACAGAGGGGCAACGCAAGAAAAGTCAAAATATTCCTCTTACTCTCTTCAATGCATTTTTGGAGTTTTTTTCCCCAGCAGTGTGTTGAAACATCTCTCCTGTACTCCTGGACTTCCATAAAGGAACTCTTGTCCATGGGAGACTGCCAAAATCAATGTTCTATGAGGGAGTGACAGCAGAGAATTCCTCTTCTGCCACCTTGCAGATGTTACCAGAAAGCATTTTGGCTACACAGCTCAGTTCAGTTCAGTCGCTCAGTCGTGTCCAACTCTTTGCGACCCCATGAATCGCAGCACTCCAGGCCTCCCTGTCCATCACCAACTACCGGAGTTCACTCAGACTCATGTCCATCGAGTCCGTGATGCCATTCAGCCATCTCATCCTCTGTCATCCCCCTTTCTTCCTGCCCCCAATCCCTCTCAGCATCAGTCTTTTCCAATGAGTCAACTCTTTGCATGAGGTGGCCAAAGTACTGGAATTTCAGCTTTAGCATCATTCCCTCCAAAGAAATCCCAGGGCTGATCTCCTTCAGAATGGACTGGTTGGATCTCCTTGCAGTCCAAGGAGTCTTCTCCAACACCACAGTTCAAAAGCATCAATTTTTCGGTGCTCAGCTTTCTTCATAGTCCAACTCTCACATCCATACATGACCACTGGAAAAACCACAGCCTTGACTAGATGGACCTTTGTTGGCAAAGTAATGTCTCTGCTTTTCAATATGCCATCTAGGTTGGTCATAACTTCCCTTCCAAGGAGTAAGTGTCTTTTCATTTCATGGCTGCAGTCACCATCTGCAGTGATTTTGGAGCCCACATCTTAATGACAACACTAGGCCACCTTGGATGATGCAAAAACCACAGAATAAACTTAAAACAACAGATGTGACTCTGGGAAAAGAGAATCAGTTCCTGGGTCTTAATCACTACTTTTATTGTTGTTCAGTTCCTCAGTCATGTCCAACTCTTTTCGACCCCATGGACTGCAGCACCCCAGGCTTCCCTGTCCACCATCTCCCGGAACTTGCTCAAACTCATGTCCATTGAGTCAGTGATGCCATCCAACCATTTCATCCTCTGTCAACCCCTTCTCCTCCTGCCTTCAATATTTCCCGGCATCTTGATCACTACAGTTTCACAAAAATAGTAGTGCCAAGTCTGAGTGGCAAGCACTGTGCCTTATGATTAAGATCTCTGCCTAGAGTTCATCAGGTTCTTCATATTCTTTCAACTGACTATGTGCTAAAGTTACAGAAATGTGCTTGACAAAATCTTCACTGAGAGTCAGGTTGGGGAGAAACAAGCAGAGTAAGCAAGTTACCTGACCCACTTTTGCACAAGAGCTATTTGTTACTTGCTACTACCATGACACACCAACAAATTTAAGAAACCACTCCCACCATTGTAAACAGCCTTACCAACTCAAATCCTTTCCATGCTCCACCAGCTAGTTAAGCCCTAGAAATTCTACCTCCCAATTCTAAATAACTGTCATTGTGCTTCCCTGGTGGCTCACATGGTAAAGTGTCTGACAGCAATGCAGGAGACCTGGGTTTGATCCCTGGGTTGGGAAGATCCCCTGGAGAAGGAAATGGCAACCCATTCCAGCATTCTTGCCTGGAGAATCCCACAGACAAAGGACCCGGGTAGTCTATAGTCCATTGGGTCGCAAAGAGTCAGACACAACTGAGTGACTTCACTTTCTTTCTATAGTAAGAAAATTCTAGTTTGAACCCTCTATCTCTCACTTGGATTTCAAAAATAGCCTCGATTGCTCTTGCCTCCAACTGTGCATTCACTGATGCATTCATTCATTCAATAATGATTTAATGACTACATATCCTAAACTGCTTTGGGCAATGGGATATAATAATGAACAAAACAGACCAATTATTGCCTTTAAGAGCCTTTCCTTCTCAACCAGGCAACATGCCATCTTCCTAAATCAGATGGTGTCGCTCCCTGCTAAAACCTTCCAATGACACTCACAATGACCTTTGCATAATGGCTGCCAAGAGCTGCTGACCTGAGTCTGAGGACTGCATGGGAAACACTGACTGAAACCGCCCACTCTGGCCAGACACCAGTATAACCATTTGCATGAGTTATTTTACAACAGTAGGTCCCATGAGGAAGAGGAAACTAACAAGCCACCACCAACTGAAGAATCTGGGAAAGGTTAAAAGGAAATGCCACATGTCTTACCAACTTCCCAGGATCTTAGGGTCTTGATTTCTTACTCTTCAATTCCCTGGTGAGGGCTAAGACACAGGCAGTAGTGATGAGAGTAGAAAGTGGATGGATTCTTGCTGGAATCCATCTTGGTTGAGTAATACCCGCGGCACCAGGAAGGACCCTGAGCCAGAATGACTGGATGCAGACAATCCAGAAAGTAATCTCATCACTATAAAACCCAAGACTGTGAGCCATGCGGCAGACCAATACTCCTTAGTTTCTTTACCCTCTTGCTCTCCAGCTGGGCGGCACCATTCCCAATAAAGTTTCTTGCTTTGTCAGCCAAAAAAAAACCCAAAAACCAAAAAACACCTTCCAAAGGTTTCTCATTACATAGAGATAAAATCCAGACTCTTAAAAGTACATCCAGGATGATCTGGCTCCAGTACCCTTACTCTATTTGTACCTTATTTACTCCATCCCAAACTCACTTGTCTTCAGGGAACTGCACCTGTACTCTCCTGTTCATACACCCTTCCTCAAACCTCTGCATGGTGGCCTGCCTGCTTGTCATTGTTCAGCTCTGGGCCCACATGAAAGTGCCTCAGAGTGGCCTTCCCTGACGAACACGGCCAGAGCAGGACCCCACCCCACAATGCCAGCACTCTTCCCACGTGATCTTATTTATTCTTTCTTCAATGCCCTTGTTAGCATCTGAAATCAATATATTTGTACATTTGTCATCTACCTTGACCCACTAGAATGTAAGTTCTGTAAGTTTAAGGTCAGCTTCCTTCATTACTACAGCTCTGTTCTCACTGCCCAAACCAGGGCCTGGCACGGCAGATGCTAAATAAATACTTCGTGATTGACAACACTAGTTTTCATCAATGTAGTTTCATTTCTTCCCTGTTAACACTTTCTACTCAATCTACTCTCATCACCCATTACTTGCTGGGTCTCAGTCTTCACCAGGGAATTGGAGAATAAGAAATCAAGACCCTAAAATACAGTAAATGCCATTCATATGACAGTTCAGTTACTCTGGAGCCAAAGAAACTTTGGGTCAATGCCTTAAGAAGGTAGTATTTACTGTATTTCTCCATAAATCATTACATAAGATATAATGCTTCACACTGTGCTTTCAGTAGGCATTCAACAACTATTTTCTAAATGGATACACAGGGTTCTCCAGCTGTCTTTTTTCTCCTTCCACCCAACAGAAGCCTTTTCCTGTCAACCTTTCAAATATATTCCTACAAATAATTATACATGGTCCTGTGTCTCACACCTTAAAAACAAACATGAAACAAAAAGTCCATAAAACCTGCTCTTGGCTAGAATGGAACACTCTAGCCAAGTTGCTTAGAGCCCAAATTCTTGTCTTTACTTAGTTTCTCTAGTCTCTATTTCCTTACTTCCCATCTTCTGCTTCCTTCCCATCAAGCCACCAAGAGAACTCTCAAAGAATTTACCTATGACCTGCATAGAGAACCATTAGGAGTATGCGGTCTATCATCGCACTGCCTGAGTTCATTCCAGTTCCTCATTTTACCCTGTAGGTGACTTACCTAGACTAGTCACTTCATCTTTCTGAGCTGCAGTTACCTTATTGCTAAACGTGGATGATAAACGTTATCTCCCTATTAGGTTTTTTGGGTGATTCAATGAAATACTCGGGGTAGTGCTTAACCCAGAGTAAGCACTTAATAAAAGCCGGCTGCTATTACTCTCACTAAATGACTGTTTTCAGTTTTTTGTGATCCTCGGTCCCCAGGCCCTGATCTTCCCTTTCACACTTCTCAAGTGCGTACTCCTTTTCCAGCAATTACTCCTGTCAAGAGAGAAGAGTTTAGCTCTCATCTCTGAGGTCAAGGATAGTACAGACCCAAGACTCCTACCAGCTAGGAGTATCATGCTTTATCATCAAATAAATCATTGCCAAAAAGTTTTGATAAGTCAAGGACAGGAGCCCCTCAAAAAGAGAGGTCCCTGTACTTTAAACCAAAACTATAAAGCTAAATGTGCTCTGTGGCTGAAAATCCATTCCGAAAAAACTATCTTCAGCCTTCATTTTCATCATTATCCAGAAGGATACAATGAGAGACAGTGCCACATAAATGGCTGCAGTTATTTTTATTTCTACACTGAAATCAGAATTGCCAGTGAGTTTAGGAAGAGGAGAAAGGATGCTCTAAGGACTCTCCCAAGATCCCAAATGAGAAAGCCTGAAGACCAAAGGGAATCAAGAGGTCCTAGGTCAAACTTTGAGTTTTCTTAGAATGTGCACCGCTTTAGAGTGGGGCTTCTCAACCTGAACACCAACTGAAAATCAGGCCAGATCATTCTTCATGAAAGGGGAATGTCCTGTGCATTCACGAGACTTTACCCTCTAGCTACTAGATGACACCAGAGTGCTGCCTCCCATTGTGACAACCCCAAATCTCCAGACACTGCTACATGTCCCCTTGGGGCAAAAATGTCCCCAGGTCAGAGTAAGTGACACCTGCAGTATCTTGTTACTAAGGAGTGAACAGCAGACAGGAGGGCTCAAGCCTCTGACTCCATTTGTACAGGGCATCAGGATAAAAAGAGGATCTGTGGCTTCTCAATGCTAATTTTCCATAAGGACCTAAACTAAGTGGTATTCAACTTAAGATCTTCACTGAAAAATTTCAGGTGAGGCTTCAAAAATAACTCGACATTTAAGACTGTACTTCTGGGTGTTGAAGGAAGAGAAAGAAGAAAGGAAAGAATCTAGGACTGAGTCACTATCTAGACAGCTACATTTGGCCTCTAGTCTAACATGCTGACAAAAGGAGACAGCTCATCATGATACCATCCTACTCTGATTTCGTCTAAATGGACATAACTTCCTCTATTTCAATCACCATCCAAGTAGAACACAAAAGAAGGACCTGCAAACATTCAGTCACAAGAAAACAAAGCTATTTTACGTAAAGGCAGACTTCAATATCTGTAAACCCACTCCAGTGTTCTTGCCTGGAGAATTCCAGGGACGGGGGAGCCTGGTGGGCTGCCGTCTATGGGGTCTATGGGGTCGTATAGAGTCGGACACGACTGAAGTGACTTAGCAGCAGCAACATCTGTAAAAAGCTTAGTTTTTGTGCTTAACAAAATGCAGTTCATCACTCTTGGCAGTAATTCCCTTAGCGCTTGTTAATAAGAGAGAAAACAAATGCAGAATCCTACGGAAGTTACCCACAGAATAAAAGTTTTGGTAGAGGTGGGGTGGGATGGAATTTGTGTTTGAACATATATGTACATATGGCTATACATTTTCAATACTTAAGAATAAGTATTGAAAGTATTTTTGTACTGACCTTTTTAAAAAAAAAAAGTCAACTCTACTGTCATATTTCACTATTATTGCTTTCAAACTTTTACAATTTTACATTTTCCCGAGGAGATCATACTTTAGACTCTAAACAGCCTCCTAAAGGTAGTTCTAAAGGTACTTCATATAAACTGTGAAGCAGAGTGTCATGAGTCTTAGGGCTCCCATTTGGAAGGTGGGCAAAATAAACTTTACTTCTTAAGGCTGCTGTGAGGGCCAAGTCAAGTCTTATGTAGCAAGGACTATACTAGCTAAAATAGTAATCAATACATGATTACTATCACTATTTTAATTACTATCACTAATTACTATCACTATTAATAAACATATTATAACTGTTTACACCAACTTTTCTGAAACTCCTGTTTTCCCCACAAACTCTGAACACCATATGCTTCAGAGAAATGAAAAAGAAATTTTACAAGCACATCTTATATTTAAATGCAAACACAAGGTAAGTATCATTTGTGATGGTAAAGCACCAAAGGACAAAAGAAAAACATGAAACATTCTGTTTTGTTGGAGAACTATCATGTCAATTACATCAGGTACCCAGCAGCTCATGATATGAAAGCCAAAGTTCCTTTCCGCTACAAAAAGAAAGTTTAAAAAGGAAAGAAAAAAAAAGATGAAGAAAGAAAGAAAAAGGAATAACAGGAAAGACTGGAGAGAAGGTTACACAAGATAATGCTACAATGACAATACTCTCTTACACGAACAACAGTAAAAGGTCAGCTCTTGCCCCAAAGCGGCGGTTTACATTTCACTGTTTATCTAATTAATGAAATTCAACTGCAAATAATTTTTCTTCCTCATCGGCAAAACCCACTGTTAGGTGAGTTAACACATACACTTAGGAAGTACCACCACACTATGTGAGCTCTTCCTCTGGACTGTAATACTAAAAGTTTTATGCATTCAGCAGCAGCTGCACTGAAATGATGAAGTTTAAAGGTATTAACAAATCCGAAATGTCTGGATTTCCCTAAGAAAATGTCAATTTCTTCCCCCAGAAACGTTCTTCAATTCTCATTCTTTGGAGTAAATATGGGCTAGAAGGGTGAAGTCAGGTTGCTGGGAATCATACTCCCAAACACTTCCTTTAAGGGCCCCTCAAATATATGCCATCAAGACGGTCCTGATGACTCCACAGCTAAGGTAAACCGTGGTCACACTAGTCACAAATGCCCTGCATACTAACAGCTCTGCAGCAAGACAGATGTCTACAGTTCCCAGTCTTCAGCTGGCTCCTGGCAGGTCCACCAGGAAACGTGTATCGACCCTTCCAACAACTAAAAGCAAGAAAGATTGAGGGCCTCGGTGATTCTAGTCCTGCTGCTGCTGCTGCTGCTGCTGCTAAGTCGCTTCAGTCGTGTCCGACTCTGTGCGACCCCACAGATGGCAGCCCACCAGGCTCCCCCGTCCCTGGGATTCTCCAGGCAAGAACACTGGAGTGGGTTGCCATTTCCTTACCCTTTCATTTTACAGAAGAGCCGGTGGCAGGGAGTGAAGTTAACTTTCTCAGACTTCGAATACCAGGGATACCAGACCCCAGAGCTCCAGATCCCCGGTGCCCAGCGGACGCGCACACCAGGGGAGGAGCCAGAAGGGCCGAGTCGACGACCCGTGACCTCCCCCAGCTCTTCCACCAACTTTCAGTGTGACCTTGAGCACCTCAACTTGTGGGTCTCCATCCCCAGATCCGCCCAATCGGAGACAGAGCCCGACCGCCCCGGGCTGTCGGAGAAGTCCAGGCGTCCCGGCCCGCGCCCACCCGGCCCGCACGGAGCCCACCTGCACGCTGGGGAAGGCGGTCTTGAGTAGGTAGAACATCTTGCGGTTGGACAACACGTCTCCACTGGTCATCTTGTCGTCCGCTCCCTCGCGCGTCTTCCCCTTGGACTTCTCGTGGAGGACGTTGCTCTCGCGTACGCGCCGCACCTCCTCGCCGCCGCGCACGGCCGCCAGCACCGACACGGCCAGCATCTCGCGCAGGTCCACCGTGCCCCCGTCGGCCGAGGCCGCGGGCCCCGCCGCCCCGCCGCCCGGCTCGCCGCCCAGGCCAAAGAGGCTGAAGCGGCCGGCCAGGAAGCCTGAATAGAGGTGGTAGAGCACGCCGAGCCCCAGCAGGCAGAACACGGCCACCCCCAGCGGGGACAGGCGGATGCCCATGGGGGCCATGGCGGGAGGCCGGGCGCTCGGGGCGGTGGCCCTCACAGGCCTCCCCGCGCTCCCGAACCGGGCGCCGCGCGGTCTATACCGGCGCCAGCTCCCCGGCGCCCGCGCGCCCCATTGCTCCCTCCCGGGAAAGACCAAGCCGCGCTGAGAAGCCCCCCGCGGCCGTTCCGAGCTCCCGACTCCCCCGGGGCAGCGCGCTCCCCGCTGCTGAGCCGGCCGGCGGGTCTAGCTTCCACGTTAGCCGACGGCCGGGAGGTGAAAGGGGAGCGTGGGTGTGTATCCGGGTTACGCGAGGCGGGGCGGGGCGAGTCAGGCTCCTCCCTCGGGGGGCGGGGCGGCCGGCCGGGTGACTGGGAGGCGCTGGAGTGCTCCGCCTGCGTTGCTGCGGTCGGTCCGCGGTGTTCGGGTTTTCAAATCACTTCGGGGATGTGGCGGAATTACTTCCCAAGCACAGAAGGATGCCGAGTGCCTTGTGGAAACTCAAATTAAATCTCTCTTTGAACGACACTGTATGGCCGAAATAGAGTCCTAGGGACAGTCTAAACTTCCCATCACTCTGATTATTGAGGAAAAGGGGACAAAACGAGGCGTTTAAAATCTATGCCTTTTTCGTCGACGCTTGTGCGGAGCCTGTAGCTTTAAATCGCCTCTCGGCGCTCTTACTGGCTGAGCTGGGAATTGGGCGGGGATGAGAGGAAGTTTATTTGACTTTATTCTGTTGGCACCCCTGTCTGAACGCATATGCATTTATGTCTGTCTGTAGGTGTAGATTTTCCCCTGTACCTTCACCTGCCAGAATGAGCCATCGTTTATGCAGGTGAAGAACTTGCCTTGGTTCTGGGCTTTCACTATTTGAGAATACACTCCCAGCTTCCCTCATGGCCAAGTCCACTTTACCCACACCTTCCTCCCAAAGGCTGAGAGGGGAGAGAAATTGCCCGCGAGACTCCACTTGATGTAAAGATTTTCCCAGGATGGTCAGTCTACAATATGTAATCTTTGAATCAATGTAAGCCCTTCATATGTACTTACAGAAGCGTTTAAAAGGAGTGACTGCCTTCTGCTATGCTAGGGATTTTAGCCATAATAAGTGTTCACTAAATTTAAATAAGTATTATAATAAGCATTAATGTTTATCTTCCATCCTAACAGTGAACATTAACATGAGCAGTACTATTATAAATGTTAGAATATTTATTTAAAAGCAACTTAAAATGTAGCCAGTTTTACTGTTTATAGCCAAAAGTCATTGGGTTTAAATGAGCTTGAATATTAACGACCTTAAAAACTGCAGGTATACAGAATGAATTATGAACATCAGTTGTTGGGCAAGTCATTAGAGACAGGCAGACTTTTACACTTCCTTAGAGTTTAGGGTCGGAGAAGGCAATGGCAGCCCACTCCAGTACTCTTGCCTGGAAAATCCCATGGGCGGAGGAACCTGGTAGGCTGCAGTCTATGGGGTCGCTAGGAGTCGGACACGACAGAGCGACTTCACTTTCACTTTTCACTTTCATGCATTGGAGAAGGAAATGGCAACCCACTCCAGTGTTCTTGCCTGGAGAATCCCAGGGACGGGGGAGCCTGGTGGGCTGCCGTCTATGGGGTCGCACAGAGTCGGACACGACTGAAGCGACTTGGCAGCGGCAGCAGCAGAGTTTAGGGTACCTGTAGAATTTGCATGTGGTTAATACAGATACAGTAAAGGAAGATCATAGATTGGTTTCCTTGCTAAAAAATAATCACAGCACAAAATAAGGTACAAATACAAATCAGTGTAGTAACAGTCCGTGGAGTGCTGACAGCACCAAATCTCAAGGAACTGGCACTGTCCTGGTCAGCTTTGGAGAGCAACTTCACAATTAAGCAAAGCTGCTTTCCAAAGAAATCTGAAAGCAAAGGTCACAGGGTAAATATGGTTACCAAATCCAGGGATAAATACAAAGACTAGGCTTGAAGTGAAGGCTTAATTAACTTCAACAGAACCACCCCATGAGATCAGCAAAAGATAGGAGTTGGTTGTAGTTATGAAATATTAAAAGCATTATGGAAAAGTCTGGCTGAGGTTTGTAAAAATAATCAGCAGTATATTCCAAGGATATTGGAAAGCAATATTGGGCTATGCTCACTGGCATTATACAAAGCCTCAGTGAGACACAGAGAGAGTTACTAAAAGCTCTGAGGCATTTAAACTGCAGGAAAGGTGTTTAAGAATTGAGAGAGAGCAGCAGCAGCAGCGACCACCACTCCCTAGGATAATACCTGGAGGAATTCATTTATGTGGGAGGGTGTTAAAAATTTAAAGAAAAAAAAAAAAAAAGAATTGAGAGAGAAGATGCCAAGGCACATGCACAGAACGAGACTATGTTTAAAGATCATAGTTCCAAGTGTTCTAGTATTCAGGTGACAATCGATAACAGCTAATAGATATTGATAAATGGTAGCATGTAATCATTAAGAGAAACTTTATGACAAGAAGAACAATTTAACTAGTTATATTTGGGACAGTGATGTTGTCTTGGAACCTTCATAGGAATTTGATTAAAAGAAACTTGCATTTTCAGTTAACAAGTTGCTAGAAACTTTATTGTGGCTGTTTTAGTCACTCAGTTGTGTTGACTCTTTGCGACCCCATGGACAGTAGCCTATCAGGCTTCTCTGTCCGTGGGATTTCCCAGGCAAGAATACTGGAGTGGGTTGCCATGCCCTCTTCCAGGGGATCCTCCCAACCCAGAGATCGAATCCATGTCTCCTGTGTAGGTTCTTTACCATTGAGCCACCAGGGAAGCCTGTTGGAAGCTTCTATGAAGCATATAATCTTCACATACGAAAATTATATGAGAATAAATATAAAATGATAGGTTTTTGAATTGAGGTGAACTGATCTTTCAAAAATAATCTTCTATAGGGGTTAAAAATGACGAAGACTGCCTAATGTTTCTTCTGTATAAGTGTTGATAGCAACAAGAATTGACAAACAGCAGAAACTTCTTTGACCACCTTCCATGTAACTGGCTTGCTTGACCCTGCTCTCTACTCTCC
This sequence comes from Bos grunniens, assembly GCF_055505025.1. NCBI lineage: Eukaryota > Metazoa > Chordata > Mammalia > Artiodactyla > Bovidae > Bos > Bos grunniens. The sequence continues at coordinate 58,503,315 of NC_141178.1, read as the reverse complement.
CTGTGCCCAAACCTACTAGGGGTATGTGTTCTTGGGGTACCTGCTCCCTTTCACTCCCTCTAGTAAAACTTTATATACATCATGAGTTTTGTTTATTTCAACCCCATTTTGCCACTGTGATTATTATTATAAATACATGTAAGTTAAATATCATGTAAAGCAATCAAATGTGAGTGTAAAGCATTAAATGTCCTGATTAAGATGAGTCACCCAAAACAAAAATTGCCATCAAATTAAGTGTTGGAGCAAAAACTTATTGTGAATAAAAAGAATTGTGTAAGTTCAAACAGATGCTGAAGTCAGATTGCTGAACTTTAAAGAAACCAATTTGGTCATTCTGTGGATGGTGCTTTACCCATAGAGTTGACATTGCAGCAAGTTAATAGCAAAGAAAAGTCCTGCCTTATACTATAAGACCAGTGATTATATATTTACATCTTCTAAGTGCCTAAGGGACTTCCCTGGTAGCTCAGAGATAAAGAATCTGCCTGCAAGGGCAGGAGACATGGGTTTGATCCCTGGGAAGACTCCCTGGAGAAGGAAATGGCAGCCCGCTCCAGTATTCTTGCTTGGGAAATCCCATGGACAGAGGAGCCTGGCAGGATACAGTCTATGGGGTTGCAAAAGAGTCAGACATGACTTAGCAACTAAACAACAACAACAAAGTGTCTAAGATAGCTAGTCTGTTCTATAATTCCCTGCTTTGAGTTTTCTCAATTAAATGACTCACTCTGATGACATCAGACTTGGACCTTTCCTGAACGCCTGGGTGGTTTTGCTCCCTTCCTACAAGAACCACCTCCCCTTCTGTTCTGCATCTTGTGTGAAAAGTCAGACCCACTTACAGAATATTATTAAGATCTTAAGTGATTATGAAGATATTCTGGTTTGTCTGAATGACTCCTGATCCCAAAATTTACCTTAGAGAAACATAATGTGTTTGTGATAAATCTCTTCCAGTTAGTTTCCTTGTATTTTCCTCTTTTATTTTTTGTATGAAAGTAAATTTTAAAGGGACAGTTAAATTAACTAAAGTTTCAGGGTAATTGAATCCTAAGTAAAATTAGTTTTTTCTACTTTACTGAGAAAGCAAAACAATGAACTGATGGCATTTCTTCATGTTTAAGTATTAAAATTCTAAGAAGAGTATTATTTGTATATGCCTCCCTTAAATGCTTTATTATGATAAAAAAAATAATTCTGTTTTTTAATACATCCAGTTACATGATGTTTGCTTCTGCCACAGAAGTTCTCTCCTTGGTAAATCATACTATTCTTGGGACAGTGTCTTTCGTATGTTAAGACTATATATGGCCTGTGTCTAATACATGATTTATGTCCATTATTGAAATTTATTTTCACCAGGATTTAGAGACACTCCACTCAGTGAATAAGTTTTCCCCTTAATATACAGCAATATGTTAGCATTGTAGTGCTTACTGTGGCCCTGATCTTAGCAATAATAGTTAAGACTTATTTAAAATAGAGGCAGTCCTGTAGGTATGTACAATAGAAAACTGGATATAATTTCTACCCTTTGAAATTATAAGTGTGATAATCCGTATGATCAACATGAAGCCAGGTAGCCATCTTACATACCACTGTATCTGTTGACTTAACTCAGATCTTCTGCATGGTTGAACTCAGTAAATATTTATGAAACTGGATTTTTAACAAAATTTTGTCCATTATATAAGTGTTTCTTTAAATATGAATCTAACAAATACATTAAAGACCCAACATTCATCTGTTCAAAACATTTGTTTCACAAGAATAAAAGTAAGCTGAAATAAATATTAAACTTTGGAGCTGTTGCGATTTGTTCATTTGTGTGCATGTTCTTTATTAAATCCAATGCTTGGCAAAGTATCAATTTAGTTCATAATGTAAAATTTCCCACATTTTATTTTATTCTGTAAGTAGTCTGAACTCATATCACACATTTTGTCCATTATCCACCCAAAACCTAAGGTAACCTATTTTCTTAAAACTCCATTTAGTTAAAAAATATAGTTTAGTATTTGAAGTGTTTTAGTTCACAAAAAATACCATTTGAATGTGTTCATCAATCATGATTAGAATATATAGTCTATCAAGTTGTGTTTATCACTTTTTACAGAAGAACCCCAACATACTACATATTGCTGTTGCACAGACTGTGTATAATTCAAGCCAAGTCATGTCACCCAAAATGAAAAAACTCAATAATTTAATATCTTAGCCAATGTGTCCTAAACTTTTTGTCAATGAAAAACATAATTTTTTTTTTTTCAAACTATAGATATATCAAAGAGAGCCTCAGTAAACAGTGCTAACCCTCTGACCTGAAATTTTCACCCATTCTTCTCGTTTGTTTGCACTGGGTCTTCATTGCTGTGCAAGCTTTTGCTTTGTGGCAAGTGGGGGTGACTTTCTAGTTGTGGTGCGTGGGCTTCTTATTGTGGTGACTTCTCTTGTTGTGGAGCACAGGCTTTAGAGCCCAGGCTTCAGTCATTGTGACACATGGGCTTAGTTGCCCTGAAGCATGTGGAATCTTCCTGGCCCAGGGATCGAACCCGTGTCCTCTTAATTGGCAGGCAGATTCCCATCCACTATACCACCAGGGAAGTCACTTCCATGGTTTTAAGCCCTCTAAATAGATTTCATGATTCTGTTCCCTGGTCACTGTTGGGAGATAGTTCTCGTTAAGTCTTTGTGTTTTCTGTTTGTCTTTCCTTGGACATATTGATTCACTTTTCAAAGATGTTATCTTTACAAGGATGTTATTTTTACAAAGATGTTATCTTTACAGCAGAGAGCCTGAAAAGACTGAGATGGAATCTCCCTCCAGCGAGAAGGACAAGTTTGTTTCCTGTGAAAGTGTTAGTCGCTCAGTCGTGTCCAACTCTTTACAACCCCATGGACAGTAGCCCGCCAACATCCTCTGTCCATGGAATTCTCCAGGCAATAATACTGGAGTGGGTTGCCGTTCCTTCTCCAGGGGATCTTCCTGATCCAGGGATAGAACCGAGGTCTCCTGCATTGCAGGCAGATTCTTTACCGTCTGAGCCACCAGGGAAGCCCTTTATAGTAAAAATAACTGCAGGAAGGCTTACTGCCAACTTTAAGAGAGTCAGGGTCCCTAAGTTCAAAGTTCATCTCGTGTAATACAAGCCACTGTGCGTACAGGAGTCTTGATGCTGTAAGTGTCACCCTGTGGGAATTGGGGCTTGAGAAATGAGTGGGAATGCTGCCACTCTGAATGCTGCCACTGCTTTGTCCCTGAACCAGGAATCTGGCTTCTGCCAGCTTCCGTGAAACTAGTAGGCTGGCTTACTAGCTGCCAGTAGAGTGAAATCCCAGACCTTTCCCCACTTCTGACAGTCATTATCTCCATATTGTCCACTAAGTCACAAAGCAAATATTCACAACTTGATTTCTTCACCTTAGTTCCAAAGCAAATAGAAAATGCATTTTTCTGCAGCACAAACTTATAAATAATACTGGATTCTGTTACAAAGTGTCTTCCAGAAGCGCCTTTTTTTTTTTTTTTTTTTAAGCAGAGCTATGTCTCTTGCTCACCTGTCCTCACCCTCGAGCTTCATTCACCCGGGCTGTCCTCAAAGCTTTCATAGTCAGAAAAGACAAGACACACCCAGACTGCTCTAAGTAATAGGGTTTAACAAGAATATCTGCAGTCAAGAAGACTGCTCCGCAACTGAGAGTCATTCTGTGTGTCAGTGCTTCCAAAACTGGATCAGCAGATCAAGTACTCCAAGGATGACTCACGATCATGTAGTCATGTAGAATACAAAGCTCCAGTGACCCACTTTTTCTTGCTTGCATCATGTTGACGCCAGCATAAAGAAGTCCCTCATACTAGCAGCATTTTTCATGCCAAGTTACTTCTCATGCTAAGTTCTGGATGTACCTACGGGGGTGTACCTGGCACTAATCAAGTCATTTCAGCCAGGGATAGCGAGATTACTTTCATTTGACATCCCCATACTTGGCAGAAACCATAGCTACTTGAAAAAGAACTGCCTAGTGATGCTCAAAATTCTCCAAGCCAGGCTTCAGCAATATGTGAATCGTGAACTTCCTGATGTTCAAGCTGGTTTTAGAAAAGGCAGGGGAACCAGAGATCAAATTGCCAACATCCTCTGGACCATGGAAAAAGCAAGAGAGTTCCAGAAAAGCATCTATTTCTGCTTTATTGACTATGCCAAAGCCTTTGACTGTGTGGATCACAATAAACTGTGGAAAATTCTTCAAGAGATGGGAATGCCAGACCACCTGATCTGCCTCTTGAGAAATGTGTATGCAGGTCAGGAAGCAACAGTTAGAATTGGACATGGAACAACAGACTGGTTCCAAATAGGAAAAGGAGTACGTCAAGGCTGTATATTGTCACCCTGTTTATTTAATTTATATGCAGAGTACATCATGAGAAACACTGGACTGGAAGAAACACAAGCTGGAATCAAGATTGCCGGGAGAAATATCAATAACCTCAGATATGCAGATGACACCACCCTTATGGTAGAAAGTGAAGAGGAACTAAAAAGCCTCTTGATGAAAGTGAAAGTGGAGAGTGAAAAAGTTGGCTTAAAGCTCAACATTCAGAAAACCAAGATCATGGCATCTGGTCCCATCACTTCATGGGAAATAGATGGGGAAACAGTGGAAACAGTGTCAGACTTTATTTTTCTGGGCTCCAAAATCACTGCAGATGGTGATTGCAGCCATGAAATTAAAAGATGCTTACTCCTTGGCAGAAAAGTTATGACCAACCTAGATAGCATATTCAAAAGCAGAGATATAACTTTGCCAACAAAGGTTCGTCTAGTCAAGGCTATGGTTTTTCCTGTGGTCATGTATGGATGTGAGAGTTGGACTGTGAAGAAGGCTGAGCGCTGAAGAATTGATGCTTTTGAACTGTGGTGTTGGAGAAGACTCTTGAGAGTCCCTTGGACTGCAAGGAGATCCAACCAGTCCATTCTAAAGGAGATCAGCCCTGGGATTTCTTTGGAAGGAATGACGCTAAAGCTGAAACGGCAGTACTTTGGCCACCTCATGAGAAGAATTGACTCATTGGAAAAGACTCTGATGCTGGGAGGGATTGGGGGCAGGAGGAGAAGGGGAAGACAGAGGATGAGATGGCTGGATGGCATCACTGACTCGATGGATGTGAGTCTGAGTGAACTCTGGGAGTTGGTGATGGACAGGGAGGCCTGGCGTGCTGCGATTCATGGGGTGGCAAAGAGTCGGACACGACTGAGCGACTGATCTAATCTGATCTGAATGTTGCTTCCCTTTGCAGAGAGCCATGGACTGCTCTAGCCATCATGGTCCAGCTATTATAGTCCTTCAAGTAACATTTTGTAACATCCTTATACCTCGTTACTGAACATCTGCCAGGTGGACATCCAACCAGAGAATTCTAGGAGGTAAAATGCTAGAAAGGTAATTTAGCTCCATCTTTTTGTTTTATGGCTTCCATGGTGTCTTAGATGGTAAAGACTCTGCCTACAGTGCAGGAGACCCAGGTTTGACCCCTGGGTTAGATCCCTGGGTCTAGAAGATCCCCTGGAGAAGGAAAATGCAACCCACTCTAGTATTCTTGCTTGGAGAATCCCATGGACAGACGGCCACAGTCTATGGGGTTGTGAAGAGTCTAACGTGACTGAGTGACTAAACTAACACTTTTACTTTCTTTGGTTTTATAGGTGAATAAACAGTTTTTCCAAAGCCAAGCCAGATTAAAAGCCTTGGCCTCCTACTTCCTCTTCTTCAGCATGATTGACACTGAATGCCTGGATGTGGGTAACATTACTGTCCTTGGAAAGGCTGCAGGAGAGTCTGCCCCCCAAACACAGAACCCGGATTTTTAGTTCCCTCCCTAGTGCCTGTCCCACGACTTGGCAGGATCTCCCTCTGCCCCACCCCCATGTCTTTAAGAATGTAATTAAATCACTTTAGATTTGCATATAATCTGATTCAGATGGCACTTAATTTTTTTTCTCATTTCTTGAGTGCTTCTGAATGATACCACTTAATTTTAAATATTTTCTGATTTCTACAATGAGTCACTCATTACCATGAACAACCCTGAAAAACAAATTCTCAGGTTTTATACTCTGCGTGTTCTTCAAGCTTGATGTCAGCTATCATAGTGCCCAGGAGATATCCTTGGACTTCATGCTCCGTGCACCTGCTTTCTTAGCAAGTGGGGCATCTCACTTGCTAATGGCATGTATTTCATCACATCATCACTCCCTGGACTTCCTCCTACTGGACTGTGAGCTCCTTGTGGGCAAGACCATTCTGAATTGGTGTCCTGGAACCCAGCACTGCACTTGAGCATGCTCAACAAATGATTTATTATTCATTCTGTTCACCCCTCTCCCACATTTACACAGTCATTGCTTGCCCTCAGATTCCTCACTGGGCCTCATTCTTTTTTAAATTAATTAATTAAAATATATTTATTTATTTGGCTGTGCTGGGTCTTTGTTGTGGCCTCTGGGATCTTTAGTTGTGGCATGTGGGACCTTAGTTCCCTGACCAGGGATCGAATCCAGGCCCCTTGTATTGAGAATGGAGTCTTAACCACTGGACTGCCAGGAAGTTTCCCTTGTTCTTTACTTCGTATCTCTTCCTCTTCCCATAGGTTAATAGAGTTAATGGTAGCCATCTTTTTGGTACAACACTTTATCCAAATCTAGCCAAAACGTAATAGGAAGTGAGGGAGGGAGTAGAGTTTACTGCATTTAGTTTCAAGTGTGCAGCTCTTTCTCTTTAAGTTCAGACATCTCTCTTTTAGCCTCTAAAGAGATGGCAGTTATAGCTTTGGAAACAAAAAGCAAACTTATCTTTGATATACATGGAGCAAGTGGTGGCTCCAAATGAGTGAGTGAAAGGTAGACAGATTTTTCAGGATTCCTGATTCTCTAGGATCAGTTCAGTTCAGTTGCTTTCCTGTCTGACTCTTTGCAACGCCATGGACTGCAGCACACCAGGCCTCCTGTCCATCACCAACTCCAGGAATTTACTCAAACTCATGTCCATTGAGTCGGTGATGCCATCCAGCCATCTCATCCTCTATCGTCCTCTTCTCCTCCTGCCTTCAATCTTTCCCAGCATCAGGGTCTTTTAAATGAGTCAGTTATTCGCATCAGGTGGCCAAAGTATTAGAGTTTCAGCTTCAACATCAGTCTTTCCAATGAACACCCAGGACTGATCTCCTTTAGGATGGACTGGTTGAATCTCCTTGCAGTCCAAGGGACTCTCAAGAGTCTTCACCAACACCACAGTTCAAAAGCATCAATTCTTCAGTGCTCAGCTTTCTTTATAGTCCAACTCTCACATCCATACATGACTACTAGAAAAACCATAGCTTTGACTAGATGGACCTTTGTTGGCAAAGTAATGTCTCTGCTTTTTAATATGCTGTCTAGGTTGGTCATAGCTTTTCTTCCAAGGAGTAAGCGTCTTTTAATTTCATGGCTACAATCACCATCTGCAGTGATTTTGAAGCCCAAAATAATAAAGTCTGTCACTGTTTCCCCATCTATTTTTCATGAAGTGGTGGGACCAGATGCCAGGATCTTAGTTTTTTGTATGTTGAGTTTTAAGACAACTTTTTCACTCTCCTCTTTCATCTAGAGGCTCTTTAGTTCTTCTTGGCTTTTTGCCATAAGGGTGGTGTCATCTGCCTATCTGAGGTTGTTGTTGATATTTCTCCCGGCAATCTTGATTCCAGCTTGTGCTTCATCCAGCCCAGTGTTTCTCATGATGTACTCTGCATAGAAGTTAAATAAGCAGGGTGAATATATACAGCCTTGAGGTACTCCTTTCCTGATTTGGAACTAGTCTGTATTTCAGGATACTAATCAGGAAATTAGGCGGCTGCGACGGGCGTGCTAAAGCGCCGGCGGCTGCGACGGGTGCACTAAAGCGCAGCCGAGTGGAGCCACCCCACGTCCGAGGTCAGGGGCAGAAACCGGGAGGACCCCATGCCCGAAGGGCGGCGGCCAAGAGGAGTTACCCCATGTCCGAGGTCAAGGGCAGCGGCCAAGAGTACCAGAAAGCGACAGCACAGGAACGGCTGAGAGGAGCTACCCCGCGTCTGAGGTCAGGGGCGGCGACTGGGAGGAGATACACCAAGCCCCAAGCCCGAGGCAAGGGCGGTGGGCAGGAGGAGTTACCCCACGGCCCTAAGCCCAAGGCCAGGGGCGGCAGGCAGGAGGCCTACCCCAGGCCCCCACACCCGAGGCCAAGGGCGGCGGCCAGGAGGAGCAACCCCACCTCCAAGGAGCTGTGGCTGCGCAGGCACAGGAGGGCCTAGAGGAGCTATCCCATGTTGAAGGTCAGGAAGGGGGGCGGTGAGGAGATACCCCTCTTCCAAGGTAAGGAGCAATGGCTGCGCTTTGCTGGAGCAGCCATGAAGAGATACCCCACGCCCAAGGTAAGAGAAACCCAAGTAAGACGGTAGGGGTTGCAAGAGGGCATCAGAGGGCAAACACACTGAAACCATACTCACAGAAAACTAGTCAATCTAATCACACTAGGACCACAGCCTTGTCTAACTCAATGAAACTAAGCCATGCCCGTGGGGCAACCCAAGATGCCCCACTAAACCATGACCCATGGGGCGGGTCATGGTGGAGAGATCTGACAGAATGTGGTCCACTGGAGAAGGGAATGGTAAACCACTTCAGTATTTTTGCCTTGAGAACCCCATGAACAGTATGAAAAGGCAAAATGATAGGATACTGAAAGAGAAACTCCCCAGGTCAGTAGGTGCCCAATATGCTATTCCAATATGCTACTGGAGATCAGTGGAGAAATAACTCCAGAAAGAATGAAAGGATGGAGCCAAAGCAAAAACAATACCCAGCTGTGGATGTGACTGGTGAGCGAAGCAAGGTCCGATGCTGTAAAGAGCAATATTGCATAGGAACCTGGAATGTCAGGTCTATGAATCAAGGCACATTGGAAGTGGTCAAACAAGAGATGGCAAGAGTGAATGTTGACATTCTAGGAATCAGCGAACTGAAACGGACTGGAATGGGTGAATTTAACTCAGATGCCCATTATATCTACTACTGCGGGCAGGAATCCCCCAGAAGAAATGGAGTGGCCATCATGGTCAACAAAAGAGTCCGAAATGCAGTACTTGGATGCAATCTCAAAAACGACAGAATGATCTCTGTTCGTTTCCAAGGCAAACCATTCAATATCACAGTAATCCAAGTCTATGCCCCAACCAGTAACACTGAAGAAGCTGAAGTTGAATGGTTCTAGGAAGACCTACAAGACCTTTTAGAACTAACACCCAAAAAAAGAGGTCCTTTTCATTATAGGGGACTGGAATGCAAAAGTAGGAAGTCAAGAAACACCTGGAGTAACAGGCAAATTTGGCCTTGGAATACGGAATGAAGCAGGGCAAAGACTAATATAGTTTTGCCAAGAAAATGCACTGGTCATAACAGACACCCTCTTCCAACAGCGCAAGAGAAGACTCTATACATGGACATCACCAGATGGTCAACACCAAAATCAGATTGATTATATTCTTTGCAGCCAAAGATGGAGAAGCTCTATACGGTCAGCAAAAACAAGACCAGGAGCTGACTGTGGCTCAGATCATGAACTCCTTATTGCCAAATTCAGACTCAAATTGAAGAAAGTAGGGAAAACCACTAGACCATTCAGGTATGACCTAAATCAAATCCCTTATGATTATACAGTGGAAGTGAGAAATAGATTTAAGGGCCTACATCTGATAGATAGAGTGCCTGATGAACTATGGAATGAGGTTCGTGACATTGTACAGGAGACAGGGATCAAGACCATCTCCATGGAAAAGAAATGCAAAAAAGCAAAATGGCTGTCTGGGGAGGCCTTACAAATAGCTGTGAAAAGAAGAGAAGCGAAAAGCAAAGGAGAAAAGGAAAGATATAAACATCTGAATGCAGAGTTCCAAAGAATAGCAAGAAGAGATAAGAAAGCCTTCTTCAGCGATCAATGCAAAGAAATAGAGGAAAACAACAGAATGGGAAAGACTAGGGATCTCTTCAAGAAAATCAGAGATACCAAAGGAACATTTCATGCAAAGATGGGCTCGATAAAGGACAGAAATGGTATGGACCTAACAGAAGCAGAAGATATTAAGAAGACATGGCAAGAATACACAGAAGAACTGTACAAAAAAGATCTTCATGACCCAGATAATCACGATGGTGTGATCACTGACCTAGAGCCAGACATCCTGGAATGTGAAGTCAAGTGGGCCTTAGAAAGCATCACTACGAACAAAGCTAGTGGAGGTGATGGAATTCCAGTTGAGCTATTCCAAATCCTGAAAGATGATGCTGTGAAAGTGCTGCACTCAATATGCCCACAAATTTGGAAAACTCAGCAGTGGCCACAGGACTGGAAAAGGTCAGTTTTCATTCCAATCCCAAAGAAAGGCAATGCCAAAGAATGCTCAAACTACTGCACAATTGCACTCATCTCACACGCTAGTAAAGTAATGCTCAAATACTCCAAGCCAGGCTTCAGCAATATGTGAACCGTGAACTTCCTGATGTTCAAGCTGGTTTTAGAAAAGGCAGAGGAACCAGAGATCAAATTGCCAACATCCACTGGATCATGGAAAAAGCAAGAGAGTTCCAGAAAAGCATCTATTTCTGCTTTATTGACTATGCCAAAGCCTTTGACTGTGTGGATCACAATAAACTGTGGAAAATTCTTCAAGAGATGGGAATGCCAGACCACCGGATCTGCCTCTTGAGAAATGTGTATGCAGGTCAGGAAGCAACAGTTAGAATTGGACATGGAACAACAGACTGGTTCCAAATAGGAAAAGGTGTATATCAAGGCTGTATATTGTCACCCTGTTTATTTAACCTATATGCAGAGTACATCATGAGAAACACTGGACTGGAAGAAACACAAGCTGGAATCAAGATTGTTGGGAGAAATATCAATAACCTCAGATAGGCAGATGACACCACCCTTATGGCAGAAAGTGAAGAGAAACTGAAAAGCCTCTTGATGAAGGTGAAAGGGGAGAGTGAAAAAGTTGGCTTAAAGCTCAACATGCAGAAAACGAAGATCATGGCATCTGGTCCCATCACTTCATGGCAAATAGACAGGGAAACAGTGGAAACAGTGTCAGACTTTATTTTTCTGGGCTCCAAAATCACTGCAGATGGTGACTGCAGCGTGAAATTAAAAGATGCTTACTCCTTGGAAGGAAAGTTATGACCAACCTAGATAGCATATTCAAAAGCAGAGATATAACTTTGCCAACAAAGGTTCGTCTAGGAAAGGCTATGGTTTTTCCTGTGGTCATGTATGGATGTGAGAGTTGGACTGTGAAGAAGGCTGAGCGCTGAAGAATTGATGCTTTTGAACTGTGGTGTTGGAGAAGACTCTTGAGAGTCCCTTGGACTGCAAGGAGATCCAACCAGTCCATTCTAAAGGAGATCAGCCCTGGGATTTCTTTGGAAGGTATGATGCTAAAGCTGAAACAGCAGTACTCTGGCCACCTCATGAGAAGAGTTGACTCATTGGAAAAGACTCTGATGTTGGGAGGGATTGGGGGCAAGAGGAGAAGGGGAGGACAGAGGATGAGATGGCTGGATGGCATCACTGACTCGATGGACGTGAGTCTGAGTGAACTCTGGGAGTTGGTGATGGACAGGGAGGCCTGGCGAGCTGCGATTCATGGGGTCCCAAGGAGTTGGACACAACTGAGCGACTGATCTGATCTGATCAGCTATCTGGGGCCAGCATCCTGTGCTTTCTCATCCTGAATCTCCGCAGTGGACACCATTTGGAGTGGTTGAAGGGCAGACTACTGGATGGAGGAGGGGTGGATCCTACCTCCATCCTAAGACCTGGCAGGGCTCACCATTGGGCTGCCATAATGTGATGCCTTGATGGCTACGACATCCTTTGTTTACAAATATGGCAGGCACTATTTTTATTCACATAATCATCCCAATAAATGAGACAAATGTATTTAATTTAAAGCACATTTAGTCAACAACAGGCTTCCCAGATGGCTCAGTGGTAAAGAACCTGCCTGCCAAACCAGGAGACGCCTGATAAGCAGGAGACACAGGTTCAGTCCCTGGGTTGGGAATATCCTCTGGAGAAGGAAATGGCAGCCCACTCCAGTATTCTTGCATGGGAAATCCCACAGACAGAGGAGCCTGATGGGCTACAGTCCCAGGGGTCACAAAAGTGTCGGACACCACTGAGCGAATAAACCACACAAACCCAGGTAACCACTCCCATAATTAGAGAACTCTTCAGTCATCTCAGGTGTTCCCTCTGGGCCTCTTGCTGTCAGCTTCCTCCTGTTAGCCCTGCCCCTGCCTGTGAGCATTCCAAGAGCTTGGCCACTTAAACATGCCCTTGGGCTTCTTTTTCTTTATCTACAATCATTGTATTTTGCTGATAATTTCCTGATTCAGATCAGTCGCTCAGTCGTGTCCGACTCTTGCGACCCCATGAATCGCAGCACGCCAGGCCTCCCTGTCCATCATCAGCTCCCAGAGTTCACTCAGACTCACGTCCATTGAGTCAGTGATGCCATCCAGCCATCTCATCCTCTGTTGTCCCCTTCTCCTCCTGCCCCCAATCCCTCCCAACATCAGAGTCTTTTCCAATGAGTCAACTCTTCGCATGAGGCGGCCAAAGTACTGCCGTTTCAGCTTTAGCATCATACCTTCCAAAGAAATCCCAGGGCTGATCTCCTTTAGAATGGACTGGTTGGATCTCCTTGCAGTCCAAGGGACTCTCAAGAGTCTTCTCCAACACCACAGTTCAAAAGCATCAATTCTTCAGCGCTCAGCCTTCTTCACAGTCCAACTCTCACATCCATACATGACCACAGGAAAAACCATAGCCTTGACTAGATGGACCTTTGTTGGCAAAGTAATGTCTCTGCTTTTGAATATGCTATCTAGGTTGGTCATAACTTTCCTTCCAAGGAGTAAGCATCTTTTAATTTCATGGCTGCAATCACCATCTGCAGTGATTTTGGAGCCCAGAAAAATAAAGTCTGACACAGTTTCCCCATCTATTTGCCATGAAGTGATGGGACCAGATGCCATGATCTTCGTTTTCTGAATGTTGAGCTTTAAGCCAACTTTTTCACTCTCCCCTTTCACTTTCATCAAGAGGCTTTTTAGTTCCTCTTCACTTTCTACCATAAGGGTGGTGTCATCTGCATATCTGAGGTTATTGATATTTCTCCCAGCAATCTTGATTCCAGCTTGTGTTTCTTCCAGTCCAGTGTTTCTCATGATGTACTCTGCATATAAGTTATATAAGCAGGGTGACAATATACAGCCTTGACGTACTCCTTTTCCTATTTGGAACCAGTCTGTTGTTCCATGTCCAATTCTAACTGTTGCTTCCTGACCTGCATACACATTTCTCAAGAGGCAGATCCGGTGGTCTGGCATTCCCATCTCTTGAAGAATTTTCCACAGTTTATTGTGATCCACACAGTCAAAGGCTTTGGCATAGTCAATAAAGCAGAAATAGATGCTTTTCTGGAACTCTCTTGCTTTTTCCATGATCCAGTGGATGTTGGCAATTTGATCTCTGGTTCCTCTGCCTTTTCTAAAACCAGCTTGAACATCAGGAAGTTCACGGTTCACATATTGCTGAAGCCTGGCTTGGAGTATTTGAGCATTACTTTACTAGCGTGTGAGATGAGTGCAATTGTGCAGTAGTTTGAGCATTCTTTGGCATTGCCTTTCTTTGGGATTGGAATGAAAACTGACCTTTTCCAGTCCTGTGGCCACTGCTGAGTTTTCCAAATTTGTGGGCATTTTGAGTGCAGCACTTTCACAGCATCATCTTTCAGGATTTGGAATAGCTCAACTGGAATTCCATCACCTCCACTAGCTTTGTTCGTAGTGATGCTTTCTAAGGCCCACTTGACTTCACATTCCAGGATGTCTGGCTCTAGGTCAGTGATCACACCATCGTGATTATCTGGGTCATGAAGATCTTTTGATCTTTTTTGTACAGTTCTAATATTGATCTATTTTGTACAGTTCTGTGTATTCTTGCCATGTCTTCTTAATATCTTCTGCTTCTGTTAGGTCCATACCATTTCTGTCCTTTATCGAGCCCATCTTTGCATGAAATGTTCCTTTGGTATCTCTGATTTTCTTGAAGAGATCCCTAGTCTTTCCCATTCTGTTGTTTTCCTCTATTTCTTTGCATTGACCGCTGAAGAAGGCTTTCTTATCTCTTCTTGCTATTCTTTGGAACTCTGCATTCAGATGTTTATATCTTTCCTTTTCTCCTTTGCTTTCCGCTTCTCTTCTTTTCACAGCTATTTGTAAGGCCTCCCCAGACAGCCATTTTGCTTTTTTGCATTTCTTTTCCATGGAGATGGTCTTGATCCCTGTCTCCTGTACAATGTCACGAACCTCATTCCATAGTTCATCAGGCACTCTATCTATCAGATGTAGGCCCTTAAATCTATTTCTCACTTCCACTGTATAATCATAAGGGATTTGATTTAGGTCATACCTGAATGGTCTAGTGGTTTTCCCTACTTTCTTCAATTTGAGTCTGAATTTGGCAATAAGGAGTTCATGATCTGAGCCACAGTCAGCTCCTGGTCTTGTTTTTGCTGACCGTATAGAGCTTCTCCATCTTTGGCTGCAAAGAATATAATCAATCTGATTTTGGTGTTGACCATCTGGTGATGTCCATGTATAGAGTCTTCTCTTGCGCTGTTGGAAGAGGGTGTCTGTTATGACCAGTGCATTTTCTTGGCAAAACTATATTAGTCTTTGCCCTGCTTCATTCCGTATTCCAAGGCCAAATTTGCCTGTTACTCCAGGTGTTTCTTGACTTCCTACTTTTGCATTCCAGTCCCCTATAATGAAAAGGACCTCTTTTTTTGGGTGTTAGTTCTAAAAGGTCTTGTAGGTCTTCCTAGAACCATTCAACTTCAGCTTCTTCAGTGTTACTGGTTGGGGCATAGACTTGGATTACTGTGATATTGAATGGTTTGCCTTGGAAACGAACAGAGATCATTCTGTCGTTTTTGAGATTGCATCCAAGTACTGCATTTCGGACTCTTTTGTTGACCATGATGGCCACTCCATTTCTTCTGGGGGATTCCTGCCCGCAGTAGTAGATATAATGGGCATCTGAGTTAAATTCACCCATTCCAGTCCGTTTCAGTTCGCTGATTCCTAGAATGTCAACATTCACTCTTGCCATCTCTTGTTTGACCACTTCCAATGTGCCTTGATTCATAGACCTGACATTCCAGGTTCCTATGCAATATTGCTCTTTACAGCATCGGACCTTGCTTCGCTCACCAGTCACATCCACAGCTGGGTATTGTTTTTGCTTTGGCTCCATCCTTTCATTCTTTCTGGAGTTATTTCTCCACTGATCTCCAGTAGCATATTGGAATAGCATATTGGGCACCTACTGACCTGGGGAGTTTCTCTTTCAGTATCCTATCATTTTGCCTTTTCATACTGTTCATGGGGTTCTCAAGGCAAAAATACTGAAGTGGTTTACCATTCCCTTCTCCAGTGGACCACATTCTGTCAGATCTCTCCACCATGACCCGCCCCATGGGTCATGGTTTAGTGGGGCATCTTGGGTTGCCCCACGGGCATGGCTTAGTTTCATTGAGTTAGACAAGGCTGTGGTCCTAGTGTGATTAGATTGACTAGTTTTCTGTGAGTATGGTTTCAGTGTGTTTGCCCTCTGATGCCCTCTTGCAACCCCTACCGTCTTACTTGGGTTTCTCTTACCTTGGGCGTGGGGTATCTCTTCATGGCTGCTCCAGCAAAGCGCAGCCATTGCTCCTTACCTTGGAAGAGGGGTATCTCCTCACCGCCGCCTGATTTCTGTGAGCCCAGACTCTGCGTCTCTACACAGTGTGAAAGTGTTAGTTGCTCAGTCGTGTCCAACTCTTGCAACCCCATCCATGGACTGTAACCAATCAGACTCCTCTGTCCATGGGATTCTCCAGGCAAGAATACTGAATTGGGTAGCCTTTCCCTTCTCCAGAGGATCTTCCCAATTGAAACCAGCTCTCCTGCATTGCAGGCAGATTCTTTACCATCTGAGCCAACAGAAAAGTGCTTAATTCCTAACATGAGATGTCTGGTTTTCTTTAATTAACAGTAATCTTTAGATGTTCCAACTACCTGGTCTTTGTTGCAAAAACTCCTGTATTTCTTGGCTTCCTCGACCCACCCGCCTGCTCTGCACCACCCCGCCAACACACACACACACCACCTTGCCTCTTGTGAGGAGTCTCTGAGTTCTCTGAGATGCTGAATCTGGGCCTTGAAGTCCTCCGACTTTCTGGAGAATAAAACATAACTCTTAGGTTGTGTTTTTTTTCTTTTTCAGTCAACAGTTCATGAAGGCTTCTAACCTCATCTTCCTTTCTGACGTCCTTAAGACCTGGCCAGATCAGCAATGATTGATGACTGACTGACTATATGATTCCCAGTGTCTGGAGAGAAAGAGTGGGTAGTGCCCGACTGCATTGACCATATGCAACAGGAGTTAAGATACAAGTTTTCTCCTTGTCTTGGAGTTTTGACTGAGGTTCCATGGCTGAGAACAATGGGAATAAAGAGCCCAGAGGGTCTCAAGAAAGACACCAGTCAGAGCATCCCCCTAGACCTACTGTCAGGGTCCCTGGGGGATCAGACTGATCCACCCTTTTACCTGGACCAGGAGCACGATCAGAGGAGAAGATAGTGAGGATTCCTTTACCGCTTCCTGCTGGACACTGTCTTTACTACCACCTTCTCTGCATCAGACAGAATGATAAGGGTCTGGATGGAACTGTTTGGAGAAAAGACCTTTGAGCCCTAGGGTGTGAATCCCAAGGAGGAGAAAAGTCTAAAGGTGATAGGTGAGACTTCCCGGGCAGTTTAATGATTAAGACTTTGTCTTCCAGTGCAGGGGGTGTGGGTTCCCATGCCTGGTCAGGGAGATAATGAAGACTTTAAAAATGGTCCACATAAAAAAAATCTTAAAAATAATATAAGTAAAAAATAAAAAGATAGGAGGTTGGTGATGAGACCAGAACTGAGAGAGGGGCCTGCATGGATGGGCCAGGACTCGAGTCAGGCAGGCAAAGGCCAGCTTTCTGCCACAGACCATGTGTTTGTCCAGAAAGTGGTCATGCCAGCGCTCTCTAGAGATGAGACTGCCCACAGTGACCACGACAGAGGGCCTCTGGGAGGTGAAGCTTCCCCATCAGAGGCTGGAGAGCATGTCACCCTCAGCAGGGAATGCACTGATTGAAGGTCCTCAGCTAGGGCGGTGGGGGAGATGAGAAGCTTCAGAAAACCCACATAAGTGCCCCAGGAGAGACCGAGTCCAAACCTGGCTTCTATCCCCCAGAGATGCAACACACACACACACACACACACACACACACGCGCGCGCGCACAAAGAAAACAGCATCACTAACACACACATGCTTCTCTAGGCCACTGCATCACACACACACACCACATACAAACACACATATGACAGCATTCCACACACACATGCTTCTCTAGACCACTGTATCACACACACATACACCACACACACACACACACACACACACACACATAATAGCATCAAACACACATACTTCTCTAGGCCTCTGCATCACACACACCACGCACACACACCACGCACACACATGCACTCACACACAAACACACGTGCTTCTCTAGGCCACTGCTCTTCCTCCTGAGAATGAAGGCCACCTGAGTCCCCACTAGGGGAGCTGGCCTGATGTGAGCTAGGGACAGAGAGGTTAACAGCATGCAAGAGGAATTTCCTTAAAGTAGCACTGACCTATATACACTTGGAGAAGGCAATGGCACCCCACTCCAGTACTCTTGCCTGGAAAATCCCATAGATGGATGAGCCTGGTGGGCTGCAGTCCATGGGGTCGCTAAGAGTCGGACACGACTGAGTGACTTCACTTTCACTTCTCACTTTTATGCATTGGAGAAGGAAATGGCAACCCACTCCAGTGTTCTTGCTTGGAGAATCCCAGGGACAGGGGAGCCTGGTGGGCTGCTGTCTATGGGGTCACACAGAGTCAGACACGACTGAAGTGACTTAGCAAAATATACAGTAGCATGTGTGAAATAGATGGCTAGTGGGAAGCTGCTGTACAGCACAGGGAGCTCAGCTCAGTGCTCTGTGATGACCTAGAGGGGTGGGATGGGAGGGGGAATGGAGGCTCAACAGAGCGGGGATATATATATATATATATGTAAATATAATTATGACTGATTCATGTCATTGTATGGCAGAGACCACCACAACATCATAAACCAATTATCCTCCAATTAAAAAAATTTTAAATGAAAAATAAAATAAAATTTCCTGTCACTGTTAGGAAAAAAAGAAGCACTTCCTTGAACGCACATTTTCTAGTTTATCCACATACTGAGGAACTCTGGCTGGCATGCATTTCAAGCATATTTTAAAATGTTTAAATCCATAGGTTGACATGTGCACCATGTTTTATTCACACTGATAGAGACTATATGGAGAACAGGAAGAAAGATAAAGCAGACAGGGAGAAGGGTAGAAGAGAGGGAGACTGAAGTCGGGAGGCAGGCGTGAGTTACAGCTATGCTTGTGGTCTCAGCTAATGGCTCAGCCTCACTGTATATTATAGTGAGGGCTTCCCAGGGGGTTCAGTGTAAACAATCCGCCTGCAATACAGGAGACATGGATTCAAAACCTGGGCCACAAAAATCCTGTGGAGAAGGAAATAGTAACCCACTCCAGTATTCTTGCCTGAAGAAAATCCCATGGACAGGGAAGCCTGGCAGGCTACTGTCTGTGTTGTTGCAAAGCGTAGGACACAGCTGAAGCGAGTTAGTACTCAGCCCTAGCATATTGTAGTGATGCTTCTCAGTGGGCTTGTTTCACATGATGGTAACAAGACAGGCAGGATCAGACAGTAATCTTTACCAAAGTCAGTTATTTGTGGACCCGGTTTTGCAATTTTTAAATGCAACTGATGTATCCAAGTATTTCAGCTCAATCCTGGAAGGCGTTTCAAGAGGCACCTCAGGTTCACCCACAACACCAGGACTCCATAGAAGAAATGTGGTGTCCATGGCTGGAAAAAGAAGCACGTCAGCCTAACAGGTCCAGGGCACCAAGAAAAGTCAAAATATTTTTTTAAAAATTAATGATTTAAAAAAAAAATAATGCAGAAAGTTCAGGACCTTTTTATTTTTCTTCTGGGTGGTCCATACTGAGTATAAGGACCTTTTTATTTTTCTTCTGGGTGGTTCACTACTGAATATAAGATTAATAAACACAAAAGAGGATAATCTTGACTCAAATGAAGCACTTGGTTAGCATATAAACCTCCCACGTGGAGAAAGATTTTGTCTTCTTCATGCCCAGGAGACGTGCCTTTCCAAGATTTCTCTCCTCTTCATTTTAGTTGTTGGGGTATTCATGCATTTTTCATAAACTGCTAGAATTTTCAGGTGGCTTTGCTGTTGTTGTTCAGTCACCAAGTCATGTCCAACTCCTTGTGACCCCAGGGAAGCAGCGTGCCAGGCTTCCCTGTCCTTCACAGGTGGCTTTACCTATTTATCAGATGTCTTTATTCTCAATATAAGACATAATTTTGATGCCATGTTCTCTCTGGTAAATTGGCTTCTGGTAACATCAGTACATGGAGAAGGAAATGGCAACCCACTCCAGTACTCTTCCCTGGAAAATCCCATGGATGGAGGAGCCTGGTAGGCTACGGTCTATGGGATAGCAAAGAGTCAGACACGACTGAGCAACTTCACTTACTCACTTAGCATCAGTACATGGGAGGCTCTGTATGAAAAGGACATTCCTCAGAGATCAGGATAAACCCAGAGATTTATTTTTTTCAGGATCACTGATGCAGAAAGAGGAGCTGGTTTAAGTCCAGACAATGTGCTTTAAACAAAACACATCTTCAGAGAGCTTGCACCTTCAGTCTAGGAGACCAGAGCGGCTTGGATCCAGGTGACCACCTGGTGGTAACATAGAAGGGGTTACACAGTGAACAGGAGTGTCAACTGCATGACCTCGAAAGACCCTGTGATTTACAACTGGGCCCAATATATTCACTCTCTTGGTTTTCTTCAGTTCAGTTCATTTCACAGTTCAAGTCACTCAGTCATGTCTGACTCTTTGCAACCCCATGAACCGCAGTGTGCCAGGCCTCCCTGTCCATCACCAACTCCCAAAGTCCACCCAAACCCATGTCCATCAAGTCGATGATGCCATCCAACCATCTCATCTTCTGTCATCCCCTTCTCTTCCTGCCCTCAAACTTTCACAGTATCAGGGTCTTTTCCAATGAGTCAGCTCTTCCCATGAGGTAGCCAAAGTATTGGAGTTTCAGCCTCAACATCAGTCCTTCCAATGAACACCCAGGACTGATCTCCTTTAGGATGGACTGGTTGGATCTCCTTGCAGTCCAAGGGACTTGCAAGAGTCTTCTCCAACACCACAGTTCAAAAGCATCAATTCTTTAGCACTCAGCTTTCTTTATAGTCTAACTCTCATATCCATACATGACCACTGGAAAAACCATAGCCTTGACTGGATACCAAAAGATGACTTTCCAATTCAAGGGGCATTATATGTACATATACATATATATATATATATATATATGTATATGAATGGTGATGGAATACTTCACAATATTCCCAGATTGGTTGTTAGAAATGCCCTTATTCTTTCTGAAAATGATTTATTTACATATTTTTTATTTTTGGGACACTGTGCTGGGTTTTGGAAGTTGCATGGGCTTTCTCTAGTTTCTGTGCACAGACTTCTCACTGTGGTGGCTTCACCTGTTGCAAAGCCTGGGCTCTAGGTGTCTGGGCTTTAGTAGTTGCTGCATGTGGGCTCCACAGTTGCAACTCCTGGAGTCCAGAGCACAGGCTCAGTAGTTGTGGCCATTGTGCTTAGTTGCCCCACAGCATGTTGGATCTTGCCGGACCAGACCAGGGATTGAACCAGTGTCCCCTGCATTGGCAGGCAGATTCTTATCCCCTGAGTCACCAGGGAAGCTCAAAATACTCTTATTCTTGGAGCTGAAATCTTTTGTCTTAAATTTGAGTGAACTAAAAGCTCTTCAAGTACAGATGAGAAAAGCTTCTCAAAGTAGGCAGGTAATAGTTAATGGTATCATTTACTTGACATAATATTAATGTATTATCATGCCAGTTGGGTGTTGCTTAAGGGTCATCACCTTGGAGTCAAACTTCTCTTGAAAGTATACCAAAGAATTTTCACTGAAAGCTCATGAACCACTTTATGAACCACATACACACTTCTTAAATCATAAAGATATGGTTAAATGTGAATTGATTAATGAGCTCCACGAATCTTCTCCCAGAATTCTTGAGCACTGCTCATAAAAAGCTTAGTGTTATGCTGGGAGCATGAAGCACTCTGGAGAGTTGATTCTTGTGTTTCTCATGGAGCGTAGAGCTTTTGACATATGCTAGTAAGGCTGGTGCTGTGGTTCAGATGAGTTTTTAATTAAACCTAACAGAGAAAAAAAGAATGTTGGATGGAAGAAACAATCACTGAATAATGAAATTTGTGGTAGAAAAATCATAAAGCCCACTTCATGCTTGAACTGGGTGGAAAACATTAACAAGTACATTTATAATCAGCTTCAATGACTATAAAACCTCTCTTTATAGAATAAAAGAGATTAGCAAAGCCAAGAAAATTTATCATTTATAATAAGAGACATAAATGGATGTAACTGAGCCTACATAGCAGCTATCAAAATCTTCCTTTCCTCTGTATCTTGAATTAATCTGGTATTGTACAGGCGGTGTTAGATACCCAAGTCTAATACTGCTAAAATTTGCCTTTCTTATGGGAGAGTATTTCTTCTATCTTTTCCTATATACAAATGTCACAGCAGAGACACTTCATGCTTATCACACACTCAGGTCCAGCCTTCCATGTCTCCTTTGCAGTTGCAATGGTACCATGAGTTGACCCTGGCAAATGGGGAGTAGAAGGAAGTGAGCTATGCCACCTTCCTGGCTTTTATTATTATAAATACATAAATACATTTTTTTAAAAAATTTACGTATCTATTTGGCCGCACTTGATCTTAGTGGCGGCACTCAGGATCTTCATTGCTGCATGTGGGCTCTTAATTGAGAAATGTGAAGTCTAGTTCTCTGACCAGGGATCACACCCAGGCACCCTGCACTGGGAGTGCAGAGTCTTAGCTGTTGGACCACCAGTGAAGTCTCTCCTCCTGGCCTTTAAAGGCCAGAAAGCCCTATGCCTCCTCTGCCACGTTCCCTTCCATGTGGGTTGGCTTGGCCACGGTTGAGGAGATAGAGCTGCAGGTACAATCAGCCTGGATCCTCATGTCACTGTTTAGAAGTGGCTTCCCTACACTAGAGCTTCCCTGGTGGCTCAGATGGTAAAGAATCCTCATGCAATGTGGGGGACCTGGGTTCGATCCCTGAGTTGGGAAGATCCCCTGGAAGAGAGCATGGCAACCCACTCCAGGATTCTTGCCTGGAGAATCCCCATGGACAGAGGAGCCTGATGGGCTCCATGGAGTTACAAAGAGTTGGACACGACTGAGCTACTACGCACAGCACACGGAGCACTACAGAGCTAAGGGGCTCCCAGTGAACTGCAAGTGATCAAAACTTTATGTGCTAATCTCCTGAGATTTCTGTAGATTTGCTATTACAAATTCTTGGGGAAGTATCCCTTGACTGATAATGTGAACAAGAGTCCCCAGAATCCCTAATTATTTTATTGGTCAGAATTTTAGAAAATTCTTTCTGCAACTGAGGGTTCTGCATTAACCATCTCCTATTTTTTACTACAGAGCTTCCCTGGTGGCTCAGCAACTTTTTTGTACATCTCGTAGTTGTCAACAAGCCAGTCCCATCCAGATAACTTTTCACCATCCTCAATGGGGATGTCTTTCACCTCTCCCACCTCTCCCACCTTGGGAGGGGCCACAACCAAGACAAGTTGTGCTTGCCTCATGCTGGGCACCAGGTAGGGAATGTTAGTGAAAGAAAGCAATGCAATGTCATCTGGAAAGGGAACTGTACTGCGGAAATACATAAGTGTATGCTGAGTCCCTCTAGCAAGCCATGCAGAGGATGCAGATGCCCAGACACAGCTGTATGCACCCTGGGCCATGGGAATCTGGCAACAGGACCTAGGAAAGCCCTACTGCAGTCCCATAAAAATATCAGCATTCCTTATCAAAACCTACCATGATGCTCAACATACTTTAGCTGAATACCTTCATTGAGGAAGTACTATTTAACCCAGAGCCATGTAAATTGACTGTGACTGAAGCCATGAAATTAAAAGACGCTTGCTCCTTAAAAGAAAAGCTATGACAAACCTATGAAAGTGTTAGTCACTCAGTCATCTCAGACTCTTTGTGATCTCATGGACTGTAGCCCACCAGCCTCCTCTGTCATGGAATTCTCCAGGCAAGAGTACTGGAGTGGGTTGCTATTCCCTTCTCCAGGGGATCTTTCTGACTCAGGGATGGAACATGGGTCTCCCACATTGGAGGTAGATTCTTTACCCTCTGAGCCACCAGGGAAGCCCCTGACAAACGTAAACAATGTATTAAAAAGCAGAGACTTTACTTTGCTGACAGAGGTCCTTATAATCAAAGTTTGGTTTTTCCAGTAGTCATGTATGGATGTGAGAGTTGGACCATAAAGAAGGCTGAGCGTCAAAGAACTGATGCTTTCGAAGTGTGGTACTGAAGACTCTGGAGAGTCCCTTAGATTACAAGAAGACCAGACCAGTCAATCCTAAAGGAAATCAACCCTGAATATTCATCGGAAGGACTAATGCTGAAGCTGAAGCACCAATACTTTGGCCACCTGATACGAAGAGTCTACTCATTGGAAAAGACCCTGATGGTGGGAAAGATTGAGGGCAGGAGAAGGGAATGGCAGAGGATGAGATGGTTAGATAGAATCACTGACTCAATGGACATGAATTTGAGCAAACCTAAGGAGAGAGTGAAGGACAGAGAAGCCTGGTGTGCTGCAATCCATATCCTCCAATAAAAAAAAAAGAGAAATAAATACCAAATATAAAAAAATAAAAATAAAAAAGAATCGGACGCAACCGAACAACAGCAAACGTTTGCCAGAGAGCCATGGAAGGTGAGCTGTTTTAAAAAGAAAGCATTTATGTTGTATGTAAAGCACAATAGGATATGAGGCCAGGATGGTAAACGCCCCCAAAATCTGTGGTTCAGAGTTGAAGGAACCAGAGAAATAAACTCAGACTAGTAGACAGTCTCATCAAGTATTCTGAGACCTGTCAAGGGTAAGAGAAAGTAGATTCAGCTCCAGGGAATAGAACTTGGTCTAAATGCTGTGAGCGCCAAGGAAGTCATTTTCAGCTCAGTCTAAGGAAAAGCCTCACATTGATATAGGTTGTCTCAGGGAATGACATTTTCCTCACCGTGGGAAGAATTTAAACAGGGGCAGAAAGACTTAACCACACAGGTGGTTGAACTGGATAAATACTAAGATTCCCTAGGAATGGAAGCGAGATAAGTACAAAATAAGTGTTTATGTTGACTCAAGTTAATACCTGTGATATCTCTGTTCACATAATTAATACGTTTTCCTTCTGTGTCTTGATAAACAGGAGAGGTTCTTTCTGTTTGAATCTGCTTAATCTGCTGACAGATGGCTTTGTTGACAATGACACTATTTGTCTCTGACACTGTTTCTACACATTCTAACCATGCAGACAGTATTTGCTATGACATCAAAATGGAAGAGGAGTCTCTGGTCCATTCCTTCTGTGGCAATAACAATCCTTCATCATAGTCAATAAAGAAGGCAGAGTGCCAAAGAATTGATCTGTCAAACTGTAGTGCTGTAGAAGACTCTTTGTAGAAGAGTCTTTGTAGAAGAGTCCCTTGGACAGCAAGGAGATCAAACCAGTCAATCCTAAAGGAAATCAATACTGAATACTCATTGGAAGGACTGATGCTGAGGCTCCAATACTTTGGTTACCTAATTTAAAGAGCCAGCTCATTGAAAAAGACCCTGACGCTGGGAAAGATTGAAGGCAGAAGAAGAGGGTAACAGAGGATGAGATGGCTGGATGGCATCATTGATGACAATGGACACGAACTTGGGCAAACTCCAAGAGATGGTGAGGGACAGGGAAGCCTGGCATGCCGCAGTCTATGGGGTCACAAAGAGTAGGACACAACTGGGCGACTGAGCAACAACAATCATAGGCAATCATAGACACAGAAAATATAAAGCAGTTTCTGGGTGCCAGGCACTGTGCTCAGCACTTGGCCTGTGGTGCTGTTTAATTTGCACTATAATCTATGTATTCAGGACTGTATGACCCCATTTTACAGATAAGGACACTAAGACAGAGCCTCCTGGGGTTTACTGAAAGCCACACAACTTAAGTACCAAAGCGGAATTTGGATCCTGGGCAGTCTGAGTTTTAAGCCAGTGCTTTTATCAAAGACACATTTAAAAAGGCAGAATCAAATGTAGAGGAAAAAAAAATCCAGCAAGTGGTTAAGAACACATGAAATGTGTGTTCTTAACAAGGAGAAAAGATTCAGGTATTTTTCCTTGAAGATCAAAATAACCCAAGCACTATTTTTTCATTTCAGTAAATTGTGATGCTAATGCAGGTTATTTTAAGAGATGAAGTATTTCACAACAAAGACAGTGAATGGAATTTTTTTTTTTTTAAACTGTGTTTTGCTGAGCTCTTTGAACTCTATTGCTCAGGAAACAAACAAGTTTGAAAAATTGAAGATTTCAGTTTACAGATGATGGTTATAATTTCATACACTGCATGCCTGTGGAAAATGTTTTTCATGTTGAAGGTTTTCAGTCATCTGATAGGATCATGCTACAGCTATGTACTATTTTAGGGTCCTTCAAAGCTGGGCGTGTTGTGGCTCTGTTTCAAGACAGAGGACTCAAGGGTGCACGCTGACAGATCTCGTGGGTGGCATCCTTATCCCTCCAGGCTCAGCAAGAGGATTGTTAATTCTTGGATGGACCTTCTTGTCACAAGTAGATGGTGCAGGTCTGTTATTAATAAAAGTGGATTTAAAAACAAAACTGATAATGCTACTTTTCCACTGTGAAAGAGTCATTAAAGAAAGCTGGCTTGAAAAGGGACACAATTTTCCATGAACTTAATCATTTCAAAAACATTGAAAAAATATTAGGCCCAGCTGGTTTCTACTTGGGGCCAGAGGGTAAATAGTTTAGGCTTTGTAGGGTCCTGGACAGTCTTGTAACACTTTAACTCCATCACTGTGAGAGCAGCTGGGCAAGACGAAAACAAACGAGGGGTTTGTATGGTGACAAAACTTTGTGCTGTTGTTTAGTCACTAAGTTGTGTCTGACTCTTTGCGACCCTATGGACTGTAGCCCACCAGGCTCCTCTGTTCATGGGATTTCCCAGGCAAGAATACTGGAGTGGGTTGCCATTTCCTTCTCCAGGGAATCTTCCCGACCCAGAGATCAAACCCATATCTCTTGCATTGGCAGGTCGATTCTTTACCACTGAGCTACCTGGGAAGCCCAACAAAACTTATGAACAATGCAATTGCTATTGTTGTTATTCAGCCACTAAGTCGTGTCCCACTCTTTGCGACCCTATAGACCAGCACTCCAGGCTTCCCTATCCTTCACCATCTCCCAGAGCTTGCTCAAGTTCATGTCCATTGAGTTGGTGATGCCATCCAACCATCTCGTCTTCTGTCATCCCCTTCTCCTCCAGTGTCACAAAATAGCATACTTTCCTTTGATTTTTTTTTTCAATCATTTAAACATGTAAGACTCATCCTTGGCACACAGGCCACACAAAAGCAGGCAGAGGGCTGGCTGTGATCCATGGGCTGGGGTTTTCTGATCCTGGCTTAGCCTGACTTCAGCTCAGCTATATCTCGTAGAAGGAGCCCAGCCCTTGAGAGCCAGTAGACAAGACTGGTGAGACGGCTCCTGGCACAGCTGCTTCTCTTCCTCCTGCATTCCTTCTTTTCTTTTGTACTTCCCAAAGAGTACTGGCTTGGAGCAGGAGAGTTTAATATACACAGCGTGTGCCAACTGCTTTGATGATTATAAATAATTACCAATGAAGGGGGCACTGGTCAAAGTGTTTGATCCTTGGGTTAGGAAGATCCCCTGGAGAAGGAAATGCAACCCACTCCAGTATTCTTGCCTGGGAAATCCAATGGACAGAGGAGCCTGGCAGGCTACAGTCCGTGCAAAGAGTCAGACTGAAGTGACCAAGTACACGTGCAATGAGAAAAGTCCATTTCTTTCTGCTGTATCCTCAGTGCCTAAGGTGTGTTTCAGCATGCAATAAGTGCTATGTTTTGCTTATTGGATGAAACAAAGGAATGAATATGTGCTGTGTCCAGGGTAACTCACCTTTTAATCCCAGCCGGGTGTTTGCACTCACTCCTCTCAGGCTCCTCAGGTTTGGGTTTGGGTTTTTGTTTTTACAGGAAGTGTGTGCAAACTTGTGAGCTAGAGATGGTTTCTTGTCAAGGTCTCTTTCTTGTTAGGGGCCTGTGTGTGTTTACTGAACCATCTCTCTGTGTTCTTGGCCTCTTGTTTCATTCTGGTCCTTTCTATCTTGTTCTCATTCCCCAGGTTGTAGGCCTCTTGCTGCTATTTCTGATCCTTTAAGCCTGGCAGATGACTGGACTGGTCTTTGTATGCCCGGCTAGCCTGGCCTTTACGACCAGAAGAATTATATTCCAACTAAAAAGTAAATAGAGAAAGAAAAGTAAATAAAATACCCGAGGGTAATATAGATGGCAATATCCAGAACTGAATACCAGCCCCACCCATCAGGTTTTCTCTGCTTACCAGCCTTCTCAGGTCACTGCCTTGAAATCAAGAATCTCCTACTCTTCAAGCCCAGGTTCTTACCTGGGAATCTTCCGTGGAAAGCCTACAGCAAGCCGGACTTCCTTCTCTGGATGCACTTTGAAAACTAAGCGCTATGATGGTTTGGATGATTGTAGTCATCCAAAGTACATATGATTATCTGTGTACCTCAGATACTTGTGGAGAATGATAAGGATGGGAAATGCAAGTAGAGTGGGGAAAATAAAATAAAAAATGTGATGATGGCACCATGGATGATGGTCCTTGCATGACACC
Source organism: Bos grunniens (assembly GCF_055505025.1). NCBI lineage: Eukaryota > Metazoa > Chordata > Mammalia > Artiodactyla > Bovidae > Bos > Bos grunniens. The sequence continues at coordinate 58,475,068 of NC_141178.1, read as the reverse complement.
CGGAAAGAAAGTGTGGGGGATGGGCCAGAGCCGCACTTTGACTTCTCTCTAGGGCTCCTTCAAGAGCTTTCCAGACCTTAATGACCAACTCCTGTTTAATAAAAATATCTCAGATCTTGATAACAAAGGAAAACCACCTGATTCTTGTACTGTAGGAGGGTTCTGCCAGTGCTCTGCCTTGAAGGTATGAAAGTTGAAGCTATTACAATGAGACAAAGGATACAACAGATGATATAAACCATGAGATGTCACGGATTTCAGTTTGTTTGACAGAGACCAATAGAAACTCTATACTGCGATGATGATATCTTACATGCTGCAGTGGCTGTAAAATGCAGTTTTACCAAAATGTTGTGTTTAATGGAAAAGGATTTATAAAGCTTCCATTTTAAAATATAAATTTAAGTTTTTGTTGTTGTTGTTTAGCCTCTAAGCTGTGTTCGACTCTTTTGTGACCCCATAGTCTGTAGCCTTCCAGGCTCCTCTGTCTGTGGGATTTCCTAGGCAAGAATACTGGAGTGGGTTGCGATTTCGTCTTCCAGGGGAATCTTCCCAACCCAGGGATTGAACCCACGTCTCCTGCATTGGCAGGCAGGTTAAACTTTACATAAGCTAAAGTTGAATAAAACTAAACTCTCATTTTCTCAGTTGCTCTAACCATATTTCAAGTGCTTGAGCACAAGAGACATGCTCACTAAAAGAGACATATTTCAGTGTGATTTACATCTTCTCACTGATATCATGTTGTGTACGAATGAGCTAAATTTGAAGCACCAAGGAAGGAAAATCTTACTCATGACATAGGAAAATTTTTTTCTATTTCTTTAGTTTTGGATCTATGTGAAATGATGGGACTTGCTTATGGGACTTCTTGTGGTAACCGTTTCATGGTGGATGTCAGCCAAATTGTAATGCTATACATCTTAAACTTATGTAATTGTAATAAACCAGAAGAAAAAAAGATACAGGAAAAAAGTCAATAAGAAACAAGTACCTATGACCTAGAATTAATAAAAGCTGGCATTTGGAAAAAGAGGTATAGATTCTAAATAATTAGACATGTATGGATACATCTGTGATTTTTTAATATATAACTTTATTTATTGGTTGATTTATTTGTGGCTGTGCTGGGTCTTCGTTACTACGAGGGCTTTTCTCTAGTTGCGATGAGTGGGGGCTACTCTTCCTCGTGGTGCTCGGGCTTCTCCCTGCTGTGGCTTTTCTTGTTTCGAGCACAGGCTTTAAGGTGCCCGGGCTTCAGTAGTTGCAGGACGTGGGCTCCGTAGTTGCAGTTCCCGGGTTCCAGAGCACAGGCTCAGTAGCTGTGGTGCACGGGCTTAGTCGCTCTGCGGCACATGGGATGTGGGATCTTCCCGGACCAGGGATCAAACCTGCATCTCCTACACTGACATGTGGATTCTTTACCCTTGAGCTAGCAGGAAAGCCCTACGTCTATAGTTTGGATGACTGTTTTCCTCACCTGGATATTTATGAGGTCAGGTTGCCTGTCCTTTGTGTAATTGAGGAAGGAAAGTATGTAATTGAATTCATGGAGGCTTCACCTGGCCTCGACTTTATCCCTATAAAATGCTGCTGCTTCTGGAAATGAGGAAGAGAACTCCAGGTTGTTCTGGTTTGGGATTTTTCTAACTTAAACTTTTAAATGTTCACATTTCTGCCACTTAGCCCACAAACACAAGTGCACATCCCAGGGAGTATTAATAACAAATAATTTTGACAAGAGCTCTTCAATCATTTTTTAACCAAAGTCTTCACAATTTAATCTTGGGAATACAGATGTAAGAGATTGGACTAGATATGACTTTACCAGCACTGATTGTCCAGAATTTGTTATGGATTGTATTTGGCAGATATTTTTAGACTAAATCTGTTTCTTAGAAAAACACGTGGAGGTGCTCCTTTCGTGTTTTGTCTACACAATTTTTGTTAACGTTAATGTGACACTACATAAAAATCAAGTAAACACAAAATGCCAGCTAATAGCTGATAGCAGTAGAGACAGTAATTTACATAAATAGAATTTACATGAATTCTTTCTGCCACCTTCCCGCAAATAGAGCCCTAAAGCATTCAGTTGTTAAAGCAGTTTAACTCATTGGAGAAAATCAGTTTACCACAAAGGGGGCTGTTTTCTTTCCCACCTTTTGAGACTGAAGAGGGCTCTATATCACTCTTAAGAAAGGAAGCGATTCCTTTTTAAAAGGCTTGTATCTTGAAATGTAACAAATAAGGCATTTGGCAGATGGTAAAAGGCTCTCGGAGGATCACTACACCTTTGGAAGTATAATGCTCTGTTCATCACCAGCCACTCAGGAAGTGAGGTGAGGAAAGTCAAGTGTGCTGAGAAACAACTGTCTTGTAACCACTCCCTGTTTCCTTTGTAAAAATTTCTTTATCCTCATCCACACCATTGTTAAAAATCTAAAATGAAAGGCTTATCAGCATAAAGCAATACCTTCTGTGAAAAACACAAAGACCTTCCTATTTTGATAGTAGCAATCTTCTCAAATCAGAGAAATAGGCCAGAATTATGGAAAAAATTTTTTTTCTTTAACAGCAGCTCAATATCGTCAGCTGTATCTATACAACTTTAGGGTTTTTTAAATTTAGTAATCTCTGGTAATGATTTCAATAATAATAATGTAATGATTTCTTTATTACTACAGGTATTATAATTTAAAGTATTTCAGATTTGTTTTTATTAGACATGCTAAGTCATTCAGTTGTGTCCGACTCTATGTGACTTCACGGACTGTACCCAGCTAGGCTCCTCTGTCTATGGGATTTCCCAGGCAAGAATACTGAAATGAGTTGCCATTTCCTTCTTCAGGGGATCTTCCCGGCCCAGAGATTGAACCCACATCTCTTGGATTTCCAGCATTGCAGGCAGATTCTTTACCTGTTGAGCCGACCCAGACATATATCTCTCCTCTATTTAAAGCATGACTATCATATAGGTCGTATGCACTTATAAGCGGGGTGAATTTAGGCTATGTTTACATTAGATCTATGTGATGTCTAATGAAATTTAAAGACTGAACCATTCCATATAGTAAATTTGACTTTGTATTCATGTAATGTAGAAAAATTCAAAGTATTTACACCATTTGATTCACTCTGTCTCGTGATTAATTATGATGTTGCTTAATTTCACATTCTGAATATCATTGGTTGTGGCTTCATCTCTTAGTTTTATCTCCCCCAGGCCAGATTTTATATGAGCTGGAACTCTTGGGTTTGCTACTGTAGACCTAAATATAAGGGTAAAACGAAGCAGGTCTGAAATTGTCAAAGGCTGAGTTTATTTGAAACTAGGAGAGTAATTGCTTTTCGGGACATGCAAGCAGAAGCAAGCCACAGGCGAGTCTGTTGAGGGTTTGGGGTAGGTTGTATTTATGGGCAGGGAACAGAAAGAAGGGTCAGTTAGAGTCTGTTAAAATCAAAACCACACAGAGACCAGCTTTGAAAATTTTCTGAGCAGACAGACCCAGTCCAGTCATACAAACAAAGGTCAATTCAGCTTATTTTGAGAGACCAACCCTACCTGGGTCGTTTCTTGTTTATGCCTCTGGAGACCAGAAACAAACTTTCCCAAAGTTGATAGGGGGCAACCCCTGACAAACTCCATGGCATTTAAGAAAATGCCAGTATTGTCAATTGTCTATAAAGCAGGCATTTACAGGAAATCAGTTTCTCGGTCCTTTTTTTTTTTGTCCCCAGGAGGCACATTCATGAGATTTTCCATTTTATATCCTCTGGTTCCATTTTATACTGAAATTCTTTTACCGTACTCACCACCATCGTCTTCAGTTTCGAATATATACTGGCCTCCCCGCTTCTGCTCTTACTCATTTATAATCTAATGTCCACATGACTTTCCACTTAACTCATAACAAAATCCCAAATCGTGCCCTAACCTGTAAGGCTTGCATGATCTGGCTCCTGCCTGATTCTTCAAACTTAACTCCTTATGTTTTCTCTTTGCTAACTAGTTCCAGACACCATATTTCCTGACTGCTGGTCACGTGAACCATGCTTGTATAATCTGTTTTTTCAGAATATTTTCTGTTCACTCTGCCAGGGAGAATACTCTTCCTGCAGACCTCCCATCACCTGCTGTTCATGTAATTTGTGTCTGTTTTTAAGGAATGATGCTAAAGCTGAAACTCCAGTACTTTGGCCACCTCATGCGAAGAGTTGACTCATTGGAAAAGACTCTGATGCTGGGAGGGATTGAGGGCAAGAGGAGAAGGGGACGACAGAGGATGAGATGGCTGGATGGCATCACTGACTCGAAGGACGTGAGTCTGAGTGAACTCCGGGAGTTGGTGATGGACAGGGAGGCCTGGCGTGCTGCGATTCATGGGGTTGCAAAGAGTTGGACACGACTGAGCGACTGATCTGATCTGATCTGATCTCAGGTGCTAGGTCAAGAAACCTGCAGTGGTCCTTCAGTTGAAATGAAATGGTGTGAGAGGTCTCACACCAATTTCTATGTTCTTACTCTGCCATATTCTTCATGTCACTTATCTCTACCTGACATTATATACAATGCTTATTTGTTGTACCTGTGTTATATGTATTTGTTTACTAGAATGTAAGCTCTATAAAGCCTCTAAGTATTTCTTAAATACTTATTACTGTTGTCTTTCCATGGAATAAAACAGTGTGTACATGGGGAGGAAGTTGGGAATGAGAGAAATAGATGAGGGAGAGGAAGAGGAACACACTGCCAGTTACCAAATAAGTGAGTCATGGGTATAAAATGTACAGTGTGGGGAACAGAGTCGATAACTAGGTATGTATACAAATAATCTTTGTATGGTGACAGTAACTGTACAGTAATGTGTAGATGTGCAAAGTCACGACATTGTGCACCCAGGACACAGCATTGTCGACCAGTTATACTTCAAAATAGACAAACTCATAGAAAAAGAGACCAGATTTGTGGTTGCCAGAGAGGCAGGGGGTTGCATGCGGGATTGGATGAAGGTGGTCAAAACGTATAAACTTCCAGTTATAAGATAGATGAGCACTAGGGATGTGATGTAAAATGTGATACCTGCAGTTAACACAGCTAAACGTTATATATGAAAGGTGTTAAGAAAGTAAGTTCTAAGAGGTCTCATCGCAAGGAAATAAATTTTATTTTTCTTTTATTTTGTATATATTTATTTTGTATCCATATGAAATGATGGGTGTTTGCCAGACTTATAGTAATCATTTCATGATGAGTGTGAGTCAAACCATTAGATTGTATACCTTAAATGTATGTAGTGTGTTCATGGAGGCCTGCTCAGTCATGTCTGACTCTTTGCAACCCCATGGACTGTAGTTTACCGAGCTCCTTTGTCCATGAGATTGTCCAGGCAAGAATACTGGAGTGGGTTGCCATGTCCGCCTCCAGGGAATCTTCCTGACCCAGGGATCGAATCCAAGTCTCTTAAGTCTCCTACACTGGCAGGCAGGTTCTTCCCTGGTAGTGCCACCAGGGAAGCCCCCACATCTAGGAGAGTAATCCACAAATCTACAAATTAATATCTCCCTCAGTTTTCCAGTCTTGTGGACCAAAAAAGCTCATATTCTACCCTAGGACGGGTGCATTTGTTGCCATACAGAATAGCATGTAGTCCTGGGCATTCAGATTCTGCAATGGCTGCAGCACTGATGATAGCATGAAAAGATGCCTGTGACGAGAGAACAATGGTGTGACTGTTACCATTGTCACCAAGCAATAAAGCTGTGGTTATTGAATACTTCCACTGTGCAAATCTAACATGTACTAAAGTGCACCAACAATTACTTAATTATGAAGTTACACATTAGTGTTACACTGAAAGTAAATCATAGGAAGAAAAAGTCACCCTTTGGATGAAGTAAGAGGTTTTAATTAGATGATGTTCACTTACAGTAGGTTTATGTCAGTGGCTGGGGATTTAAAATGAACGAAACGTGATCCCTTCTAAGTGATTGTAGCTAAGGACAATGCCCCTTTGATAAGAAGTGTGACAATTCACACATAACATTTTGCTTTTTGTGAGATATGTGGCATTGCTTTCAGTTATGAAAGATCAATTATTGATCATCCTTGCAAAGGGGCTTTCCAGGTGGTTCAGCCATAAAGAATCCAACTGCCAATGCAGGAGACGTGGGTTCAATCCCTGGGTCATTCAAGATCCTCTGGAGGAGGAAATTGCAACCCACTCCAGTATTCTTGCCTGGGAAATCCCATGGACAGAGGAGACTGGTGGGCTACAGTTTATAGTATCGCAAAGAGTCCAACACGACTGAGTGACTGAGCACACATACACGAAAACTTAGAAGGAATTAGCAAAGAAATAATTTATAAAATCCAATTCTACCTACAAGGGAATTATAGCAAAAGAACAATTACTGTATATCACACCATTTCAGTTTTGGATCTTCAGAATGCAATTATAATCAAATTTCCACATTGTTAAAACCTGAATTTCCATCTATCATAACAATTTATGTAATTGTTATGGATATTTTTACTCCCAAAGCACAGATTTTGCAACAGAAATGGAAAGAAACTTTATATCACCTCATGATGCTACACTCAATAGTGCAGTAGTGTTAGTCACTCAGTCGTGTCCGACTCTTTGCCACCCCATGGTCTGTAGCTCACCAGGCTCCCCTGTCCCTGGAATTCTCCAGGCAAGAACACTGGAGTGGGTTGCCATTTCCTTCTTCAAGGCATGAAAGTGAAAAGTGAAAGTGAAGTCGCTCAGTCGTATCTGACTCTTAGTGACCCCATGGACGGTACCAGGCTCCTCCATCCATGGGATTTTCCAGGCAAGAGTACTGGAGTGGGGTGCCATTGCCTTCTCTGTACCCAGCTCTAAATACCATCAAATGATTTCCTACATGGATTTCCCAGGCAAGTTCTTACATTATGTGTCCTGCCAGGTAAGAAACATGCTGTGCTTAGTCACTCAGTTGTGTCCGATTCTTTTCAACACCACGGACTGTAGCCTGCCAGGTTCTTCTGTCCATGGGGATTCTTTAGGCAAGAATACTGGAATGGGTTGCCATGCCCTCCTCCAGGGGATCTTCCCAACCAAGGGATCAAATCCAGGTCTCCCACTTTGCAAGTGGATTCACTGCATTCTGAGCCACCAAGGAAGCCCCAGTAAGAAACACAAACAATTGAATAAGTTTTTGCTTTTTTTTTTTAAGCCATAGCTTCATAGTTTGTTGATAAGAGTGTCATCGTATTAGCTAATAGAGGTACAAAATCTATAGGTTCTATTCAATTTTACAGAACTTGCTAGAGGGTTGCAATAGAGCAAGAAAATAGGCTACATCTGTAGCAACTGGGTTAAAACCTCCTGAAGCTGAACAATAAACAAGTTGTTATTGGAAAGCGCCTTTTAAATATGTTCTATATTTATGTGGTACAAAAATAGAAAACTATTTTTAGATTTCTTAATATTTTTAGACTGACAATTTTTCTTCTCTTTGAAAAATTTTCTGAGGCCAATGCCTGAACTTGAAATAACTCAAATACTGTTTTTAATGGCATGAAAAGGTTCCAAGTAAATTCACAAATATCTAAGCCAGAGCTTTGGTTCTGATTATTAAACATGTGGCTACTCATTTCTTGCATGGAAAGATGTAATCTATAAGCACCAGAAGTACCATGTAAATACTTGGTAAGAATTTAGAAAAAAAAAAGCATAATATTTTTACCTTGCTGTCCCCTAGAAGTAACTTCGGAAAAATGCTAAGTATAGCATTTTGGCTGGATCTAGTGCTGTAAGTAATAGGAGTGAGGCATGTAGGGCTGATTAGCTGAGCTTCAGATCCTTTGTGCTTCAAATTCTCTGCTGCATAAGTACACACACAGTCTCTGGAATTACTCCAGAGGGTGGGACTCTCGATTCAGAGAACAGCTCCGCTTGTTCTATTTTAAACATTGACATTCCCCATACAATTGGGTGCAAAATTTAAAGAGAAATGTAAGCCACTCTTTTTACAGTGAAATACCTAGGACTTGGTGAAGTGAAACCCTGGGTAGAATGGAGTGCTTGCCTCAGTTTGGAGCAACTTGCACTTTAAAAGTATTAATAGTTGGTTCTCCTCTTAAGTAATGCTAATCTCTAGAAAGACAGTCTTGGTGTTTAATGAAGTTTCTTTATGCAGGTTGGATGCTTGGTTGGAATGCAAACATTCATAGCCCCTAGGGTAATGTTTCCTGTCTCACTCTCTTGGAGTCTCACTCTGCACACAGGAAGTAATCAGTCAAAACTCTAGGAGACAATGCAGATATTGTGGTCTGGTTTTGAGCAGAGTCCCCTTTCTTTTGAGACCCTCTATGCAAATTTCTGTCACGTGAGTCTCCCTAATAGATGGTTACCAATCTCTCCCGTTGAAGAAGATCTCTAGGGGCTTCTCTGGTAGTCCAGCGGTTAAGAATTTGCCTGCCAATGCAGGGGACATAGGTTTGATCCCTAGTGCCACAGAGCTACTAAGCCTGTGTGCCACAACCACTGAGCCTGTGCTCTAGAGCCCGGGAGCTGCAACTTCTGAAGCCTGCATGCTCTAGAGCCTGTGCTCTATAACAAGAGAAGCCACTGCAATGGGAAGCCTGGGCACTGCAACTAGAGGGTAACTCCCAATCGCCATAACTAGAGAAAGTCCATGCAGCAAGGAGAATCCAATGCAGACCAAAAAAAAGGTGGGGGGAAGACCGCAGGACTCACTCTGCATTGCAAGACCCTGAAAGTTAGTGCTCTTTAAATTTCACCCTCTGCAGCTCACTAGCTCATCCTCATCCTAGCCCTACCCCCATGCGGGGCTCCACCAAACGACCACAGCCAGACAGCACAAATGATTGATACTAAGCTTCACATTATTTGTTCTTTTCTTTGGTGTCACTTGAGCTCCCTGTTGTTCAATGTCTGAAAAGTTTTTTTTTTTTTTCAGACTTTTCATCCAGATTCTTAATTGTTTAAGGCACGGATGTGAATCTGGCTCCTGTTCTTACATTTTGGCCACAGTGAAAATCCCCTCAGTTCAGTTCAGTTCAGTTCGGTTACTCAGTCCTGTCCAACTCTGCGACCCCATGTACTGCAGCATGCCAGGCCTCCCTATCACCAACTCCCCCAGTTTACTCAAACTCATGTCCATTGAATCAGTGATGCCATCCAACCATCTCATCCTCCATCACCCCCTTCTCCTCCTGCCCTCAATCTTTCCCAGCATCAGGGTCTTTTCAAATGAGACAGCTCTTCTCATCAGGTGGCCAAAGTATTAGAGTTTCAGCTTCAACATCAGTCCTTCCAATGAACACTCAGGACTGATCTCCTTTAGGATGGACTGATTAGAACTCCTTGCTGTCCAAGGGAATCTCAAGAGTCTTCTCCAACACCACAGTTCAAAAGCATCAATTCTTTGGCACTCAGCTTTCTTTATAGTTGAACTCTCACATCCATACATGGCTACTGGAAAAACCATAGCCTTGACTAGATGGACCTTGGTTGGCAAAGTAATGTCTCCACTTTTTAATATGGTATCTAGGCTGGTCACAACTTTCCTGCCAAGGAGTAAGCATCTTTTAATTTCATGCTTGCAACCACATCTGCACTGATTATGGAGCCCGCAAAAGTCTATCACTATTTCCACTGTTTCCCCGTCTATTAGCCATGAAGCGATGCTGGAATCAAGATTGCCGCGAGAAATATCAATAACCTCAGACATGCAGATGATACCACCCTTATGGCAGAAAGTGAAGAGGAACTAAAGAGCCTCTTGTTGAAAGTGAAAGAGGAGAGTGGAAAAAGTTGGCTTAAAGCTCAACATTCAGAAAACGAAGATCATGGCATCCGGTCCCATCACTTCATGGCAAATAGATGGGGAAACAGTGTCAGACTTCATTTTTCTGGGCTCCAAATTCACTGCAGCCATGAAATTAAAAGACACTTGCTCCTTGGAAGAAAAGTTATGACCAACCTAGATAGCATCAAAAGCAGAGACATTTCGTATTGTTGAAGCCTGGCTTGGAGAATTTTGAGCACTACTTTACTAGCGTGTGAGATGAGTGCAATTGTGCGGTAGTTTGAGCATTCTTTGGCATTGCCTTTCTTAGGGATTGGAATGAAATCTGACTTTTTCCAGTCCTGTGGTCACTGCTGAGTTTTCCAAATTTGCTGGCATATTAAGTGCAGCACTTTCACAACATCATCTTTTAGGATTTGAAATAGCTTAACTGGAATTCCATCACCTCCACTAGCTCTGCTCATAATGATGCTTCCTAAGGCCCACTTGACTTTGCATTCTAGAATGCCTGGCTCTAGGTCAGTGACCATACCATTGTGATTATCTGGGTCTTGAAGATCTTTTTTGTACAGTTCTTCTGTGTATTCTTGCCACCTCTTCTTAATATCTTCTGCTTCTGTCCTTTATTGAGCCCATCTTTGCATGAAATGTTCCCTTGGCATCTCTAATTTTCTTCAAGAGATCTCTAGTCTTTCCTGTTCTATAGTTTTCCTCTGTTTCTTTGCACTGATCACTGAGGAAGGCTTTCTTATCTCTCCTTGCTATTCTTTGGAACTCTGCATTCAAGTGGGTATATCTTTCCTTTTCTCCTTTGCCTTTCACTTCTCTTCTTTTCACAGCTATTTGTAAGGCCTCCTCAGACAGCCATTTTGCTTTTTTGCATTTCTTTTTCTTGGGGATGATCTTAATTCTTGTCTCCTGTATAATGTCACGAACCTCCATCCATAGTTCATCAGGCACTCTATCAGATCTAGTCCCTTAAATCTATTTCTCACTTCCATTGTATAATCCTAAGGGATTTGATTTAGGTCATAACTGAACGGTCTAGTAGTTTTCCCTACTTTTTTCAATTTAAGTCTGAAATTGGCAATAAGGAGTTCATGATCTGAGCCACAGTCAGCTCCTCATCTTGTTTTTGCTGACTGTATAGAGCTTCTCCATTTTTGGCTGCAAAGAATATAATCAATCTGATTTCAGTGTTGACCATCTGGTGATGTCCATGTATAGAGTCTTCTCTTGTGTTTTTGGAAGAGGGTGTTTGCTATGACCAGTGCATTATCTTTGCAAAACTCTCTTAACCTTTTCCCTGTTTCACTCCATACTCCAAGGCCAAATTTGCCTGTTACTCCAGGTGGTTCTTGACTTCCTACTTTTGCATTCCAGCCCCCTATAATGAAAAGGACATCTTTTTTGGGTGTTAGTTCTAAAAGGTCTTATAGGTCTTCATAGAACTGTTCAACTTCAGCCTCTTCAGCATTACTGGTCAGGGCATAGACTTGGATTACTGTGATATTAAATGCTTTGCCATGGAAATGAACAGAGATCATTCTGTCATTTTTGAGATTGCATCTAAGTACTGCATTTCAGACTCTTGGTGGCTATGATGGCTACTCCATTCCTTCTGAAGTATCTTGCCCACAGTAGTAGATATAATGGTCATCTGAGTTAAATTCACCCATTCCAGTCCATTTTAGTTCACTGATTCCTAAAATGTTGACGTTCACTCTTGCCATCTCCTATTTGACCACTTCCAATTTGCCTTGATTCATGGGCCTAACATTCCAGGTTCCTATGCAATATTGCTCTTTATAGCATCAGACCTTGCTTCCACCACCAGTCACATCCACAACTGGGTGTTGTTTTTGCTTTGTCTCTATCCCTTCATTCTTTCTGAAGTTATTTCTCCACTGATCTCCAGTAGCATATTGGGCACCTACTGAGCTGGGGAGTTCATCTTTCGGTGTCCTATCTTTTTTCCCTTTCATACTATTCATGGAGTTCTCAAGCCAAGAATACTGAAGTGGCTTACCATTCCCTTCTCCAGTGGACCACATTTTGTCAGAACTCTTCACCATGACCTGCCTGTCTTGGGTGGCCCTACATGGCACGGCTCACAGTTTCATTGAGTTAGACAAGGCTGTGGTCCATGTGATTAGATTGGTTAGAAAATCCCCTGAACCTTCTTAAAAATTGGAATGACTGGCTTAAAGATTTGGCAAATGATGTTTAAAAATCCCTAATCAAAGCAAAACCCACTAGTCATTAAAAAGATAAGTTGTTCAAACTCATCCTCATTCAGTGATATGGGAATTTCCTTCCTAAATTCTTAATGTGTATAAAATACATTTAGGTTTTAGCACAGTGAAACTGTTTGCAGACTTTTGCCTTTCAGACCTAACTGTAGGAGAATAAATATATTATTTTAAGCATATAAAATATGTATGTATATGTAGTAGCAAAGACATAATTCTGTGTATTTTATAGTGTTATTTAATGTAAATGTCACAATAATGATAAAATAGCTCATATGTATGCATTCTTTGTGGCTTCCCTTGTGGCTCAGACAGTAAAGAGTCTGCTTGCAATGCAGGAGACCTGGGTTCGATCTCTGGGTCAGGAAGATCTCCTGGAAAAGGAAATGGCAACACACCTCGGTATTCTTGCCTGGAAAACCCCATGGATGGAGGAGCCTGGTGGGCTACAGTCCATGGGGTTGCAAAGAATCAGACATGACTGAGCAACTTAACTGTCACTTTCTTTCATGCATTCTTTTACGACTTCAATCAATATTCATTTATGATGTTTCTTACAATTCTAATATAAAGCTTACAAGATACAAAGTGTGTCACTACACTTAGAAGACAGGAGTCTTAATTCCAAATCATTATCACACTGCTGCTGCTGCTGCTGCTAAGTCGATTCAGTCGTGTCCAACTCTGTGCGACCCCAAAGACAGCAGCCCATCAGGCTCCACTGTCCCTGGGATTCTCCAGGTAAGAACACTGGAGTAGGTTGCCATTTCCTGCTCCAGTGCATGAAAGTGAAAAGTGAAAGTGAAAAGTGAAAGTGAAGTCGCTCAATCGTGTCCGACTCTTAGCGACCCCATGGACTGCAGTCTACCAGGCTCCTCTGTCCATGGGATTTTCCAGGCAAGAGTGCTGGAGTGGGTTCAAATGCAAATATTTAAATAGCTCTAAAGTCCGCCTGGCTCATGTAAGTTACTCTGTAATGTGTGTGTCTGTGTGTTTCTGTGTGTGTGTTAGTCTCTCAGTCATGTCTGACTCTTTATGACCCCATGGACTATAGCCCGCCAGGCTCCTCTGTCCATGGGATTCTCCAGGCAAGAACACTGGAGTGGGTTGCCATTTCCTTCTCCAGGAGATCTTCCTGACTCAGGGATTGAACCCAGGTCTCTGGTATTGCAGGCAGATTCTTTACCGTCTGGGTAGAAGCTGCAAACAATAGTGAAAACCAGTTAGAATGAGAGAGGAAACCTACAGTTTGCACCTAAATAATACTTGAGCATCTCCTTGTCTATGGGGTTCATCACTTTTCAAATGTAAATAAAGGGTGTGAAAGTAGATGAGACTTGATAGGGAAAACCAAAAGGAGCAGTTGTCCCCCCGCTTGATTCATCTTTTCCAGTTTTAAATTAGAAAAGCGTAATAAACATAAAGCTAATGATAGCTTTTAATTAGATACTTGCTCTATGTTCACCCGTGTGCCAAGTACCTATCATAGAATTTAATCTTCACATCTGTGTTTGTGGTACATATAATTATTAACCACTTTTACAGATGTACATATGGCAACTTAGTGAGATTAAGAACCTTACTTAAGTTTATGGAGTTAATAAGTGACTGAACCTGCATGAGATCTAACTTGAAGTTCTTACTTTCAAGCCCATACTGTTCATTATAACACTACCTCAGAAAAGAAACCCTGTTTATGCCCACATCATGTTGAGACAAAGATTCTTCACTTTTTCCTTTGCCACATCCCAGGTTCAATCATCAGAGGCTTTCTCATAAAACGTATATAATATTACCCAAGCAACATGAAGTAGACTTTAAAACTATCTCATATAAACTTCGGTGCATGCATGATAAGTCACTTCAGTCATATCCGACTCTTTGCAACCCAATGGACTGCAGCCTGCCAGGTTCCTCTGTCCATGTGATTCTCCAAGCAAGAATACTGGAATGGGTTGCCGTGCCCTCCTCCAAGTATAAATCTTGGAGAAGTAACCAAATAAAAAACATAAAGATGGATATCATAAATTTGAAAAGAAGAAAGTGACTTTTGGTTCCAGTAATTTCCAAAACCTGGCCAAGCCCTAACCCCTGTGTCTTAAAGCCCTGAATATGTTGAATAAAATATAATAATAATGTATAATGTATATCTCAGATAGTAGGAGTCAATAGAAATACACAGGTGCCAGAAGTAAAGAACAGAAACCAGATTATGGATTTCTATCAAAATATCAAATAAACATGGACTCCTGGCTCTTTCTCCCAAAGTCAAACCAGAAGAAATAATAAAACGGAAAGAGAAGAGGATTTGAGAAATTTAAACCAAAAAGGAAGGCTAAGGTCAGTCTGGACTTGTGTGTATATAACCCTGCAGCCTTGGTCAAGAATTGCTAGAGGCAAAGTTCAAAAGAAAGCTTTGCAATACCTTGGCTTCTTCCTGACTCGTCTTGGAGCAATCATTTCATTGCTCCCCACTTTCAGGAGAGAAACTGTGGACAAGCTCATGGAGTAATAATACAGCTGCACAAAGTCCCATATTCAGTGGCCATATCAGACCTCTATTCCTCCAATCACTCTCTTCAAACCCCAGAAAGGATAGATTAAACTCATGAGATCACCTTCTCTTGAATTTTCTTCCTAACACATTGTCTTGGAAAGGCCACAATAAGAATGGCCGAACAGCGGTTCCCTGGTGCTGGGGTCTCCTTGCCCTGGGACTCCTCTACTCTTCTCTCCTCACACTCATCGGGCCCCGCCTCCTTTCCTTCCTCAAGAAACCCTGCTGGACATAGTACTTTATGCATCCATCGGAATGTGACTTCTTGAGCTCAAATATCTAAACTCAGATGAATTCAAATATTATAAAAGAAAAAGAACTGAACTACATGTAATACGCAAAGCAGAATGTTGATCAATTAAAATAAATTATTATCAATATACTTGAGGCCATAAAAAAGGAAATTAGCAATAGGAATGATTTCTCCCTGGACTATAGCCCACCAGGCTTCTCTGCCCACAGGATTCTCCAGGCAAGAACACTGGAGTGAGTTGCCATTCCCTTCTCCAAGGGATCTTCCCAATGCAGGGATCGAACCTGCATCTCCTGCATTGGCAGGCAAAATCTTTACCTTCTGAGCCACAAGGGAAGCCTGATGTTCACATTACACATTTCCTATTATTTTCTTCCAGGTCAAGCCAACTGTTCAGAAGTGACATTAAATTCTGCTAATGCTCAATTTTTTTACTTAACACGTTGTGTACTCCATTGTATGGAAGCTTAAATTTAGGTTATCGGTTGATATGCTCTTCAAAGTAAGCTAAGAAGTAAGCCATGGAGTAATAATACAGTTGCTCAAAGCCCCATATTCAGTGGCCATATCAGACCTCTATTCCTCCAACCACTCTCTCCAAACCCCCAGAAAGGACATATTAAACTCACGAGACCACCTTCTCACATGCTAGTAAAGTAATTCTCAAAATTCTCCAAGCCAGGCTTCAACAATATGTGAACCGTGAACTTCCAGATGTTTAACCTGGTTTTACAAAAGGCAGAGGAACAAGAGATCAAATTGCCAACATCCGCTGGATCATGGAAAAAGCAAGAGAGTTCCAAAAAAACATCTATGTCTGTACTTTATTGACTATGCCAAAGCCTTTGACTGTGTGGCTCACAATAAACTGTGGGAAATTCTGAAAGAGTTGAGAATACCAGACTACCTGACCTGCTGATTGAGAAATCTGTATGCAGTTCAGGAAGCAACAGTTAGAACTGGACATGGAACAACAGACTGGTTCCAAATAGGAAAAGGAGTACGTCAAGGCTGTATATTGTCACCCTGTTTATTTAATTTATATGCAGAGTACATCATGAGAAACACTGGGCTGGATGAAGCACAAGCTGGAATCAAGATTGCTGGGAGATATCAATAACCTCAGATATGCAGATGACACCACCCTTATGGCAGAAAGTGAAGAACTAAAGAGCCTCTTGTTGAAAGTGAAAGAGGAGAGTGAAGAAGTTGGCTTAAAGCTCAACATTTAGAAAACTAAGATCATGGCATCTGGTCCCATCACTTCGTGGCAAATAGATGGGGAAACAGTGGAAACGGTGGCAGACTTTATTTTTGGGGGTTCCAAAATCACTGCAGATGGTGATTGCAGCCATGAAATTAAAAGACACTTACTCCTTGGAAGAAAAGCTATGACCAACCTAGACAGCATATTAAAAAGCAGAGATGTTACTTTGCCAACAAAGGTCCGTCTAATCAAGGCTATGGTTTTTCCAGTAGTCAGGTATGGATGTGAGAGTTGGACTGTAAAGAAAGCTGAGCGCCTAAGAATTGATGCTTTTGAACTGTGGTGTTGGAGAAGACTCTTGAGAGTCCCCTGGAGTGCAAGGAGATCCAACCAGTCCATCCTAAAGGAGATCAGTCCTGGGTGTTCATTGGAAGAACTGATGCTGAACCTGAAACTCCAATACTTCGGCAACCTGATGCGAAGAGTTGACTCATTTGAAAAGACCCTGATGCTGGGAAAGATTGAAGGTAGGAGGAGAAGGGGATAACAGAGGATGAGCTGGTTGGATGGCATCACTGACTCAACGGACATGAGTTTGAGTGAGCTCCGGGAGTTGGTGATAGACAGGGAGGCCTGGCGCACTGTGATCCAAGGGGTCGAAAGGAGTCGGACATGACTGAGCAACTGAACTGAACTGAATCAAATTGAGTAGTAGAAAATTTCCCAAAGGATGAGTAAGTCTTCAACAAAAGAGTCCCAAATTTTTTCTGTCAACCCTTTTCTTGGTTGACGATTCTGTCATTGCAGTTGCTGATTTGTTCAGTGGCTAAGTCATGTCTGACTCTTTGCATCCCATGGACTGCAGCACGCTAGGCTTCCCTGTCCTTCATTATCTCCTGGAGTTTGCGTAAACTCATGTCCATTAGTTCACTTAAAACAGCTTCATCAACTTTCATGTGTGGAATCAAGAAGCCTATACAAAGACGTGAAGAATTGTTAATAAATGAGAATGCAGTGATGCATACAAGCCTGTTTCTTTTGTCCACAAACACTAACAAATTTGTCCAGACTGTTTTCTCCAATCCTAAACAAACTATTTTAATTAACAGAGCACTGAACTTTTCTTGGCTAGTAGCAATGATTTGTGCATGCTTAGTCACAAAGTCATGCCCAACTCTTTGCAACCCCATGGACTGTAGCCCACTAAGCCCCTCTGTCATGGAATTTCCAAGGCAAGAATACTGGATTGGGTTGTCATTTCCCCCTGCAGGGGATCTTCCCCTCCCACGGATTGAACGTGTGTCTCCTATGTCTCCTGCATTGGCAGGCGAGTTCTTTAACACTGAGCCAGTAGCAATGACTTACTCTCCCTTAATTAATGCAGTCCCATTTATACTTTTCTTTTTTATTCTCATTCTCATTTACTTTGAAGTCAGTTTGGAAACTCCACACAATAAACCTTAGCAAGTGAGTCTTATGCCATTGGTCGATTGCAGTGACTTACTTAAATCTCTTGGCACTAAATGCTATCTGTGAATCAATGTTCCTGACTCTACTTCAGTGCTCTGTTCACTGAATGACACTGCTTTTTGTCAATATTTTTTTAATAAGAGTTTTTGCTCTTAGATCTACATGTTCTTGTGAAATCCATCTAGCTAAGTGAGCATAGACGTCCAGATTTTATAGTGTCCATGCAGGGTCTTAAGACTAGAGGATGATTCTCACCTCTGGTTGAACATTAAAATCATCCAAAGGAAGTTAAAAATATCTCAGTGTTCAAATTTTCCATTAACTGAAACCAAACACCTTCTTTTTAAATTTATTTTTAATTGGAGGATAATTACAGTGCCACACTGGTTTTTGCCATACAGTAATGTGAATTGGCCATAAATAGCATATGCCCCTTTCTCTGGAACCTCTCTCCCACCTCCTGCCCTACTCCACCCCTCTAGGTTGTCACAGAGCACTGGGTTGAGCTCCCTGTTTTATACGGGAATTTCCCATTAGCTACCGATTTTATATGTGACTCCAAACATCTTGCAGAGAACATGGAGCTAGCCTTTCTAGAAGACACCCTAGAAGATTCTCTTGCACAATGAAGATTAAGAACGGCTGCCACAGATAGTATCTGAATTTGGTAAAGGCATGGCTCAGACGGCAAAGAATCTGCCTGCAAGAGGGGAGACCCAGGTTCCATCCCTGGGTCAGGAAGATTCCCTGGAGAAAAAAATGGCAACCCACTCCAGTATTCTTGCTTGGAGAATCCTGTGGACAGAGGAACCTGGTAGGCTACAGTCTATGGGGTCGCAAAGAGTCAGACTCTGAGCAACTTAAAAAAAATTGTATGTACAGTCAGCTATTGCTACCAGCAGATGGCCTGCTCTGTCTTATATAAAAGCTCTAAGAACATGACTGATGTAGAGCTCAGCTCTCCATCAAAGTTCTGTTCCGACATCATGGGAAAGAGAACTAAACTGCCTTCTAACCAGAGATCCGCAGGAGCCACTCCACAGAGCATGATCCCAAACCTCTATTACAGTCATTTCACTGGGAAGTTGTAGATTTTCACCTTGAAGGCCATTGATTGTACCTTGCAATTTTAGGGGAAGGCCCTCAAAAGAAAACTGATGGCTAATTTAGTGCTTTTCAAAGGCTGAAAGCTAACCAAAACTAGCAGGCTTCAATTTTTTTTCTTAACAAATACGTGCATTCATGGATCTTTTTCTAATCAATTTTAATGTGTGCCTTGTCTCCAAAATGGAAACAGTGACAGACTTTATTTTCTTGGGCTCCAAAATCACTGCATATGTTGACTTCAGCCATGAAACTAAAAGACGCTTGCTCCTTGGAAGAAAAGCTCTGACCAACCTTGACAGCATATTAAGAAGTAGAGACATTACTTTGCCAACAAAGGTCCATCTAGTCAAAGCTATGGTTTTTCCAGTGGTGATGTATGGATGTGAGAGTTAGACTGTGAAGAAAGCTGAGCACCGAAGAATTGTTGCTTTTGAACTGCGGTGTTGGAGAAGACTCTTGCGAGTCCCTTGGACTGCAAGGAAATCCAACCAGTCCATTCTAAAGGAAATCAGTCCTGAATATTCATTGGAAGGACTGATGCTGAAGCTGAAACTCCAGTACTTTGGCCACCTGATGTGAAGAACTGACTCACTGGCAAAGACCCTGATTCTGGGAAAAATTGAAGGCAGGAGGAGAAGGGGACGACAGAAGATGAGATGGTTGGATGGCATCACAGACTCGATGGATGTGAGTTTGAACAAGCTCTGGGAGTTGGTGTTGGGCAAAGAGGCCTTATATGCTGCAGTCCAAGGGGTCACAAAGAGTCAGACACAACTGAGCAACTAAACTGACTGTCTCCAAAAAACATGTAAAGCAAATGAGTCTAGAAGTTTAATGCTTGCCTATGGTCACTTCTGACTGTTGTTTAGTTGCTATGTGACTCAGTGGTAAAGAATCTGTCTGGCAATGCAGGAGACAAGGGTTTGATCCCTGTGTCAGGAAAATCCCCTAGAGAAGGAAATGGCATCATACTCCAGTATTCTTGCCTGGGAAATCCCAAGGACAGGGGAGCTTGGTGCGCTACAAAGAGTCAGACACAACTGAGTGACTGAGCATACTCGACAACTCTCTGTGACCCCATGGACTATAGCCTGCCAGGCTCCTCTGCCCATGGGATTTCCCAGGCAAGCATACTGGAATGGGTTGTCATTTCCTTCTCCAAGGGTTCTTTCCAACCCAGCGATCAAGACTATGTCTCCTACATTGACAGGCAGATTCTTTATCACTGAGCCACCTGGGGAGCCCCATTACTTCTGATACTTTTCACATTTATATCTGTGGGACAGAGGTGATTGAATTACTACACAGAGAGGTCCGTGCCATTGAAAGAAGAATTTATGACTTACATTTCCTGAGACAAGGGGGCATGCCATGCCTGTAGGACCAGAGGAGAAGCACAAACCAATTCTGATGAGGAGCAGAAGCAGAAGTGAGGGGAGAGCTAGACCAGAGCTTTTATTGGGATTTCTTTTTTAAAATTTTTATTGAAGTATAGTTGCTTTACAATGTTACATTAGTTTCTGCTGAACAGACATTTATTGAGATTTCCATGGACAAGGTAAGGCAGGGCAGAGTTAACAGGTGAGGACTGGCTTGTTGGAATAGTTATGGCAGGCTTTGGGCTGGCACTTCAGCCTGGGGTGATTTAGGGCAGGGAATATACTGGTTTGGTGTGTGAGTGTCTGTGGAGGAAGCGGTTAGGAGTATGGATTCCAGATTAGTTGTTGGGTGAGTTGCTAAGTCATGTCCGACTCTTTGGCGACCCCATAGACTGTAGTCTGCCAGGCTCCTCTGTCCATGGGGGTTCTCCAGGCAAGAATACTGGACTGGGTTGCCATGCCCTCCTCCAGAGGATCTTCCTGACCTGGGATCGAACCCCCATCTCTTGGATCTCCTACATTGGCAGATGGGTTCTTTACCACTAGTTAAAGAAGAAGATTGGTTGGTTTGCATATAAAAGGTGAGCTCTTACCTGGGTCACTTTTCTGCCTCTCAGAATTGGCTGGTCCTGGGAGGGCAGTCTTTCCCAGTATTTTTAAAACGTCAATCACCACAAGATACAGAAAATTAAAAATGTGACTAACACAGCACTTCCATCTGGACAAAGCAGTCATTGTGTGAGCAGGAGATTGTTTGAGCTGGAAGACCAAGTGGCTGTGTTGGGGGTAAGGGGCCCTTCAGCCCCAGTGCAGCTGGTCAATGACAAGGTCAGCACGTGGCTGTCAGTTACCAGGAAGGCAGCAGGAGTGTTCTCTTTCAACCTTCAAATGAGTGAGAAGATGAAGTGATGAGCGTCTCACAATCTGATTATACACTTTCTGAAACACGGGAGGGCGTTTTTTACTCGTCAGTCCTATTTATGCAGTTCCTCCTTGTTGTTGCTGTTCAGTTAAGTTGTGTACGACTCTTTGCAACTCCAGAAACTATAGCGTGTCAGGCTTCCCTGCCCTTCACCATCTCGCGGAGTTTGCTCAAACTCGCATCCATCACGTTGGCGATGCCATCCAACCATCTCATCCTCTGTCACCCCCTTCTCCTCTTGCCTTCAATCTTTCCCAGCATCAGGGTCTTTTCCAGTGAGTCGGCTCTTCGCATCAGGTGGTCAAAGTATTGGAGCTTCAGCTTCAACATCAGTCCTTCCAATGAATATTCAGGGTTGGGTTTTTTTTTTTTTTTTTTTAGGATTGACTAAAACATCATCAATTTATTGGTCCAAAATTAGAAACAAACAAAGAATAGGAAAATACATCTTTCTTCTTCCTAGAGCAGAAAATCTTCTAAAACAGCTGGAATCTTTAACCTACTAGATCTTTTCAATTAAAAATATCTTTTTCCCCCCTGATTCTATGCTCAGCTATGTCCAGAAAATCTCTAGAATCAGAATTTCCTGGCAATATTTTCACTGAATATTTTTGTTTTGTATTTAATTATCTCTGGACCTGGGGAATGAAAGCACATTATAAGGAAAGTCAGTTATGACCAAATACTAAAAAATCTGAGGAAACATGAAAAAGTGATAAAAGGAAAGAGTGTAGT
This sequence comes from Bos grunniens, assembly GCF_055505025.1. Classification (NCBI taxonomy): domain Eukaryota; kingdom Metazoa; phylum Chordata; class Mammalia; order Artiodactyla; family Bovidae; genus Bos; species Bos grunniens. Next base: position 58,453,364 of record NC_141178.1, on the reverse strand, counting down.
TTTTTTATGTCTATGTTTTGGGGATCAGAATTACAATACAAAATTACTTGGAATAAAAATATATATCGACACAAAATAAAGTTTGCTATGGAAAGGACACTTGCATCCTCAGTGAGTCCAGCTTTAATATTTAAAGTTGAAGAGACTGGAGGAATAATGTAGTTTTCTTTTGTTGTTTTATTTTTGGGATTCAGGTACTTCCTCTTTAGCCACTCGCATGTGTGTACGTGTGTCAGCCTGAAAGACTGAGAAGTCCACCAGTAGGGGGCGCTGTTTATAAGCTCTGTTCATACTTCAGGCAGAACCTGCTCACCGCCTTTGTTCCACCAACCTGCTGGGTCCTAAGTTTGTATGGCCTGTCTAAACCCCAAACCAAGATGTCTCTACTCTATCAGGGTCTGGAAACGACCATTTCAGTCTCAAACTTGCCTTTTACAGCCTCACCTTAATGAAGATGCTATTAGAAACTCATTGAATTATTTTTCCATTTATATTTAAGCCACAATTATCTTGATAAATATCAATAACCTCAGATATGCAGATGATACCACCCTTATGGCAGAAAGTGAAGAGGAACTAAAAAGCCTCTTGATGAAAGTGAAAGTGGAGAGTGAAAAAGTTGGCTTAAAGCTCAACATTCAGAAAATGAAGATCATGGCATCCGGTCCCATCACTTCATGGCAAATAGATGGGGAAACAGTGGAAACAGTGTCAAACTTTATTTTTTTGGGCTCCAAAATCACTGCAGATGGTGACTGCAGCCTTGAAATTAAAAGACGCTTACTTCTTGGAAGAAAAGTTATGACCAACCTAGATAGCATATTCAAAAGCAGAGACATTACTTTGCCAACAAAGGTTCATCTAGTCAAGGCTATGGTTTTTCCTGTGGTCGTGTATGGATGTGAGAGTTGGACTGTGAAGAAGGCTGAGTGCTAAAGAATTGATGCTTTTGAACTGTGGTGTTGGAGAAAACTCTTGAGAGCCCCTTGGACTGCAAGGAGATCCAACCAGTCCATTCTGGAGGAGATCAGCCCTGGGATTTCTTTGGAAGAAATTATGCTAAAGCTGAAACTCCAGTACTTTGGCCACCTCATGTGAAGAGTTGACTCATTGGAAAAGACTCTGATGTTGGGAGGGATTGGGGGCAGGAGGAGAAGGGGACAACAGAGGATGAGATGGCTGGATGGCATCACTGACTCTATGGACATGAGTTTGAGTGAACTCCGGGAGTTGGTGATGGACAGGGAGGCCTGGTGTGCTGCGATTAATGGGGTTGCAAAGAGTTGGACACGACTGAGCGACTGAACTGAACTGAACTATCTTTATAAAGAACCTGCCTGCAATGCAGGAGATACAGGTTTGATCCCTGGGTGAGGAACATTGCCTGGAGGAGGAAATGGCAACCCACTCCGGTATTCTTGCCTGGAGAATTCCATGGACAGAAGAGCCTGGTGGGCTACAGTCTAGGGGACTGCAAAGAGTCGGACATGGCTGAGCGGCTAACACTTTCACTTCCACACTTTATTAACGTCAGAGAGGAAATTTGCTCTGTCTCTGGTTCCTAAGTGTTTAATATTTCACTTTGCCAAAGAATTAAGGGTAGAATTTTATTGATTTAAAGACAGTGAATGTAGGTTTTAATTAACTTAATTTGCCTAATCAATTTCATGAATCATTCATTTTATATTTTATATACTGTCTATATTCCATATGTGCATCACCTATACTCCCTGAAACAGAATTCTAGGGTCTGGGAATATTTTAGTTACATTTTATTATTATCTTGGGGGGTAAGGCACAAGGTTAGAATGTGAGTGGGGACAAATGAAATTAAAAGAGGTCTTTGTTTTAGTGTAGTTTTGGGGGCTTTTCTGCTTGTGTTATGTTTTCCCCCCCTTTTTGCAGAGTTCAGTCTTTGCTTCAGGCTCCCTGAGTTGGAGACTTTCCAACCCCACAGTGCTGCTCGCTGGTGTGGCTTTGCTGTGGTCTGTGGGATTCTTCGGGAGTTCTGTGGAGGCTGTGACATGCCTCATTACTGTGGTGGGAGTGTTGTGTGTAGGTGGCTAATGTTCTCTGCTATTTAGTTGGGAACCAAGGGAACTAGAATACAGTATACTGCAGGCCCTTTTCGTGGATGACTCACATTCTAAATGACTGCTTTTTAATGCCACAGTTTAAATAATACTGACACGTTGTAGGAACATAACAACAAACCCAACGCCAGGTTACAGTTAGATCATGCATGCCTATTTTGGGTCCCTTCAGCTGAGGGTTGTATACAGCCCAATAGGGTGCAGTTGGGGAAGTGGGCTATAAACTGTTCCACAAGTGTTTACTGAGATTTACTCTGTGTTGGAAATTTCACTAAGCACTGGTGGCTTAGTTACGAGAAATCAGAATCCTTATTTTCAATAAATAATGTAGTCTGTGCCGATATCATGTAAAAAGTGAATGCCATGTAGCATACTATTTATATACTAACCAGAAATAAAATGCAGAATATAGTCAAACATCCAAAAAGAATGGCTGACACTTGCGGCAACATGAACGGACCTAGAGAGTGTCATACTGAGTGAAGTAAGTCAGACAGAGAAGGAAAAATAGCCTACGACATCCCTTATATGTGGACTCTAAAAAGAAATAATTCAAATGAACTTATTGACAGAACAGAAACAGACTCACAGACTTCGAGAAGGAATTTGTGGTTGCCAGGATGGAAGGATGGGGGGAAGGGATAGTTAGGGAGTTTGGGATCGACGTGTATACACTGCTGTGTCTAAAATGGATAACCAACAATGACCTACTGTATAGCACAGGGAACTCTGCTCAGTGTTACGTGGCAGCCTGGAGGGGAGGGAAGTTTGGGGGAGGTTGGATACATGTATAATATATGTATGACTGAGTCCCTTTGCTGTTCACCTGAGACTATCACGAGCTTGTTAATTAGCTATACTCCAACATAAAATAAAAGGTTTTTTTTTTTTTTTTTTAAATAATGGCTGGAGAAACTTTTGAGCTTAAAAATCTTGTCAAGAATTAATTAGAAATACATATCAGTAGTTTAGAATGCAACATGTGAGTAAAAATGAACATCATCAAAGAAATAAGAGCCAAAGATGATTATGGCAGGCACTGTGCTGAGGCATTTCCACACACTATTTAATTCCATCGGAGCGTCAAGGTCTATTCTGGACTCTGCAGATCTGGACGAGGATGTGAAGTAAGATGGTAGAAAACCTCTGGATGATTCAGTGTTATTTCTAGAATGAAAGGAACAAAAGGATACAACTGAAATGATCAAATATTTCAACTAAATTTTACTTCAGGCAAATATAGATAGGAATAAGCATAAGACGAGAAAAACCACAAGGCAAAAAAGTTAAAAATAACTCTGACCTTAATTTTTTGGGGTTTATTTTTTGCGGGGGAGGGCAGCCATGCAGATTGTGAAATCTTAGCTCCCTGGCCAGGGATCAAACCTGCGTCTTCAGCAGTGAAAGCGGCAAGTTCCAACCACTGGATCACCAGCTGTTGTTGTTCAGGCATCAAGTCACGTCCGACTCTTTGCAACCCCATGGACTGCAGCACGCCAGCCTTCCCTGTCCTTCACTATCTCCCCAAGGTTGCTCAAACTCATGTCCATTGAGTCAGTGATGCCATCCAACCATCTCATCCTCTGTTGTCCCCTTCTCCTCCTGCCCTCAATCTTTCCCAGCATGAGGGGCTCTTCACATCAGGTGACCAAAGTATTTTAGTTTCAGCTTCAGCATCAGTCCTTCCAATGAATATCCAGGACTGATTTCTTTTAGGATTGACTGGTTTGATCTTGCAGTCCAAGAGTCTCTCAAGAGTCTTCTCCAACACCACAACTGAAAAGCATCAATTCTTAAGCACTCAGCCTTCTTTATGGTCCAACTCTCATATCCATACATGACTACTGGAAAAAAGGGAGTATAGTGCCCTCATTCCTGGGTGGCCTGGTGGTTCTGTGGTGTAGAATTAATAAGATGTGTTAATAAGATAATTAACAAAAGATGTGGTGAGCCTTTGTTATCACTGACCCTACAGATAAGGCACCGTAGTAGCTTTCTATTGTGAATAACAACTTGCCACATGTTTAGCATCTTGAAACACCCATCACTTATCTCCCAGTTTCCCTGGGTCAGGAGTCCAGGCACCACTTGACTGGGTCCGAACCTGCGGTTGAGGGGTTGGCCATACTGCTGTTCTTACCAGGAGCTCAGGGGCTCTTCCAGGATCATTCAGGTGTTGGCAGAATTCAGTCCCTTGTGGCTGTACCCTTGAGGCCGGCAGCCCAGAGGCAGCCCCTCTCCGGAGCAGTTCACAGCAAGGCCATTGCTTTCTTCCCTGAAGCCAGCAGGAGAGCATCACTCTGACAGTTCACCTTCTAAAGGCTCCTCCCACCCTGTTAAGTCCACCTAGGACGATGCCACTTTTGATGAACTCAGTCAGCTCATAGGTAACTAAATCATGATGCTGACACTTCATGACAGTCACAGGCTCTGCCCACACTCAAGGGCAGGGGGCCCCTAAAAGGCAGATACAACACAGAGTATGTGCGTATGTGTTCAGTCGCTTGGTCATGTCTGACTTTGTGATGCCCTGGCCTGTAACCCACCAGGCTCCTCTGTCCATGGGATTCTCCAGGCAGTAATATTGCAGTGGGTTGCCATTTCCTTCTCCAGGGGATTCCCTGACCCAGAGATTGGTTCGAAGCTGCATCTCCTGCATACGCAGGAGGATTCTTTACTACTGAGCCACCAGGGAAGCCCCAAATAACAATTTAGAGACAGGCAAAAAAGTTAATAACCTTAAAGATAAATATGAGGAAATCGCACAGCATTCAGTAAAAAGGGATAATAAATGAAAATTATAAGATGTTGAGAGACATAGAAGATAGAATGAGGAAACCAATATACATCAGAACATACATGTTAAGAAAGAAAAAAAGGATGAAGGAGGAGTAATATAGGTCAGAAGGTGATGGACTAATACTACGACATTTCGGTGGAAAAATTGCAGTTCAACAGCAATCTTCACTGGATTAAAACAACAGAATTTATTTAGGAATTTGCGGCTTTCTTATTGGCTTCATAAAATTAGATATTCCATGACACACGTATCTATTTTTTCTTTTCTTTAAAATTTAATTAATTTATTTATTTACTTACTTTTTGCTGTGCTGGGTGTTTGTTGCTGCAAGTGGATTTTCTCTGGTTGGAGCGAGTGGGGGCCACTCTGGTTGCAGTGCTCCAGCAGCTTCTCATTGTGGTGGCTTCTAGTCGTGGTATATGGGCTTAGTCACCCCACAGCATGTGGGATCTTTCCGGACGCCAGTTATTGAACTATGTCCTCTGCATTGCAAGGTGGATTCTTAACCACTGGACCATCAAGGAAGCCTCTTCTTTTCAATCAAAAAAGAAGGCTTTGCAATCGGCTCTAGGTAACTATGTCTATCACTAAGGACAATGGTCACGTCCGGATAGGGGTGGCAATGTGGTAGAGAAACAAGTGCTTAAACCAAGGAGTTCTGCTCCTTTGGATGGTTTATTTAGCATCTTGGATGGGAATTGAGAGTTTTCTAGAAGGCAACAGCAAGTTCCGGCATCAGACAGAATAAGTAGAAAGCCTGGTTCACCCACTGACTTGCTCCTGGGTCTCCTGTGCTCAATAAATATTTGTTGAGAGCGTTGCTTCCTCTCGGTTTCCTGGTCTGAAATCCGCATGGTGTACCCGGCTCAGATGGTCGTGGGGAGGATCCTTGAAGCTCGAGGTACCTCCTTAGCTTCCTGCTCAGCTTGGAGGAAGCAGACAGTCAGAAACAGCTGTGCTTTCTGTGTTTCTAGGGTCCCTTGCAGTTCTAATGTTCTCAGAACTCATGATTCGATTTCACTAAGTGTAAAACAATTTGTAGGAGATGTAGGAACTAGTATTTTATATTGCGGTTTCATGGGGTTTTATTTGAGAAATATATTGCCGTAAAACTCGTATGTTAGACATGAAATGGACTGTTGGGGTTTTTTCTTGGGAGCTTTTGCTTTATTACAGTGGATGCAGAGGCTGCCCCCTTGCGGCAAAGAGTGAGGACTACAGACTGTAACCCATTGCTAGGCCTTAAACGTTTGCAGCTGAGCAGACTTCCTGCCTCCAAGGGCAGGTGGTGGAAGGTGTGCGGAGGATACATTTCAGCATTAAGGAAGATGGTTTGATAGATAAACTTTCATGCCTTATTTTTCTAGTTAAAATATCCGTCTGAAAGAGCAATATGTCCGCCTAGTAATTTAATTTTTTTTTTTTTTTAGTTTTATCTCATGACAAAGTCATGCTTCCCTGATGGCTCAGTGGTAAAGAATCCACCTGCCAATGCAGGAGACATGGGTTCTATCCCTGGGCTGGGAAGATCCCCTGGAGAAGGAAATGACAACTCACTCCAGTATTCTTGCCTGGAGAATCCCATGGACAGAGGAACCTAATGGGCTGTGGTCCATGGGGTCGCAAAGAGTTAGACACGACTGAAGCGACTTAGCACCCACACAACCACATTTCAGTATGTTGGTGTGTTTTCTCTCAGTACCTGTTCTATTATCTATCTATTCAACATATATTTGAAGTGATTATAATCATACATTTCACCCAATTCTGCCTTCTCTATTCTTGGAATTCTGTCTTGTGAGTGAGAGGCTGTATTACTAGCCATTCTTCAAAACTACATTAATGTTATTGCCTAATATTCCACTGTGAATTCCATTTAATCACAACTGATTTTTCCTTTTTACTATTTAACATTTAGATTATTTTAATGTTTTTTTTTTCCATTATAAGTAATGCTCTCTGAGTCCTCTTGGCCTTTGCTACATCTCTTATTTCCTAGTGTTTTTCTGGAAATGGAATACTGGATCAGAGGCTAGAATCATTTTAAGATTCTTCACCTGCTTGATAAGCCAGAAGGTTTACCAATTTCTACTTGTATTAAATGAGTTTTTGTTTACATCACTACTATTTTTGTTTTAAAAATATTTTCTCTTTTGTCCTCCAACTGGGAACAATTATATTAGGTAGGATCTTGCCTAACACTGGTTTAGAGAAAGTATAAAACTCCCTGTCTTCTAGCACTCTGAATCTGAAGTACCCAAGAGAAAACAATGCTTGTACATCTTTGCTTTTTAATAAAAAATAACATGGATTACTGACACCAAAAGAGATGTTTCATATTGAAGTCAATGTATTTGTTATATTTTTAAAAAAAAAAACTTGATTTAGTCTGCTTAGATAAATTTTACCTAGTGTATCACTGAGTTGCAATGTAATTTCTATAAAATGACAAATGTTTATGAAGTACAATGCTAAAGTCACTGAAAAGCATTTTTATTGGAGTATAGTTGTCGGAAAGGAGTACGTCAAGGCTGTATGTCACCCTGCTTATTTAGCAGAGTACATCATTTGAAATGTCAGGCTGGATGAAGCACAAGCTGGAATCAAGACTGCCGGGAGAAATATCAATAACCTCAGATACGCAGGTGACACAACCCTTATAGCAGAAAGTGAAGAACAAAAGAGCCTCTTGATGAAGATGAAAGAGGGTATTGAAAAAGTTGGCTTAAAACTCAACATTCAGAAAACTAAGATCATGGCATACAGTCCCATCACTTCATGGCAAATAGATGGGGAAACAATGGAAACTTTATTTCTGGGGGGCTCCAAAATCACTGCAGATGGTGACTGCAGCCATGAAATTAAAAGATGCTTACTCCTTGAAAGAAAAGCTATTACCAACCTAGACAGCATATTGAGACTCAGAGACATTGCCGACAAAGGTCCATCTAGTCACAGCTATGGTTTTTCTAGTAGTCATGTATGGATGTGAGAGTTGGACTATAAAGAAAGCTGAGCACCAAAGAATTGATACTTTTGAATTGTGGTATTGGAGAAGACTCTTGAGAGTCCCTTGGACTGCAAGGAGATCCAACCAGTCCATCCTAAAGGAAATCAGTCCTGAATATTCATTGGAAGGACTGATGCTGAAGCTGAAACTCCAATACTTTGGCTACCTGATTCGAAGAACTGACTCACTGGAAAAGACCCTGATTCTGGGAAAGATTGAAGGCAGGAGAAGGGGATCACACAGGATGAGATGGTTGGATGGTATCACTGACTCAATGGACATGAATTTGAGCAAGCTCTGAGAGCTGGTGATGGACATGGAAGGCTGGCGCGCTGCAGTCCATGAGGTCGCAAAGAGTCAGACACGACTGAGCAACTGAACTGAACTGATGGTTGATTCAGGTATGTGACAAAGTGATTCAGCTATATATATACATATATATTCTTTTTCAGATTCTTTTCCCTTATAGGTTATTAACAAGATATTGAATCTAGTTCCCTGTGCTAGGCAGTAGGATCTCATCACTGAAAGTTTGACTTAAAAATATACTTCTGTCATTTACTTGATTAAGCTAACTCATCAAGTTGAAATGAAGTGTTTCTGATGGTTATAATGGTTTCTGATGGCTTTCTACTTATGTCAAGTTTCTGATGTACATTATTTCTGCATTAAAAGCATCCAACAACCCCTCCCAGGTACACCACTCCACCTCATATCCCAAACCTAACTTCTAAAAGGTCTAAAAAATCCACAGAAAAGGATGTTTGCAGATGTTTGGACAGTGAGGCACATGCTTTTTTTCAAGTTTGTAAAAATTCTTATCTGTACATCCAGTATGTGAAACCATTAGAATACTATAACCAAAAGATATATCTTTTTTTTCTGATTTGTTCCGTTCAAAAAAATATCTTCAGGATATTGTTTAAAGTGGGCAGGTCTGCAGGGAAAACAGCAGAGGGCGCACCAGCGGTTTACCAGGACGCCAGAGACCAACGTCAATATTGCTCTTCCTCATAGGCTCTAAGCTTTACCGGGAAGAGACTGCTCCACACCAAACTCCATTCCACACTAGAAATAAGAGCGAAACCCAGCACACAAGCCCAGATTTATGATGGAGCTATGTGCTTTGCCCAGGAAGTCTTAGAGTTTTGTTCTCCTCAGCTTCATAATAACTTCATAATAAAATACTAAAGTGTTGTTGCTGCTGCTGCTAAGTCGCTTCAGTCGTGTCCAACTGTGTGCGACGCCATAGACGGCAGCCCACCAGGCTCCCCATCCCTGGGATTCTCCAGGCAAGAACACTGGAGTGGGTTGCCATTTCCTTCTCCAATGCATGAAAGTGAAAAGTGAAAGTGAAGGGTCAGTCAATCCAGTTCACTGGATATTCTTTCTCAGCAAATAGTAACTAATGGAATTTAATACAGAAAATTATATCATTTTCAGCCGGTTAATAATATCAATGATTCTAATTTACTTTAAAAGAATCCATAACCCATAATGGAAAAAAAAACCTGAGATAATTATCCTAAAAGAGACTAGGCGTTCTTTGAATCTAATTACAATGAACGTGCATAATTTAAAATATCAGAAAATAGCAAAGTAATTTTAATCAATATTTTCAAATCCTCCATGTCCAGCTTCTAGGCTCCATCTTCTTCACCCTGTACAACATGACCACCACCAACAGAAAACGAACAAGGAATTAAACAAAGAAAATATTCACTAAGATTGTGAACAAATGGCAAGCTAAGCTCATTTTATACATTTATTTCTGGTCTCACTACATGGCTTGTGGGATCTTAGTACCTCCACCAGGGACCGAACACAGACCCTCAGGAGTGAAAGTGCAGAGTCCTAACCACTGGACCACCAGGGAATTCCTAAAGTGCATTTTTCTTTTCTCTCTGCTCTGGCACATTGGCAAATAAAGCCCCAGCCACTGAAATGGCAAGATTTTTCCAACAGAAAAGGAAAGAGACAGCACAGATGACCCAAATAATCCACAAACCCGGAGAGCAGCCTGGGGATAGGAGAGAGCTGTCTGGGGTGAAATGGAAAAGGGTAAATAATAACTCTGTATTTGCAAATAAACTGTCCGTCTTCAGAACCTTTTTGAAATTGTGTGACACTGTGCTGATGACTCACTTGCAGAAGGAGTTCTTTTAAGATGCGCTGACCCTTTAGTTTTTATTTTTTAAATTTAATTTGTCTTTTATATTGGGGTGTAGTTTATTCATTGCAGGAGATGCAAGAGACGAGAGTTCAATCCCTGAGTCAGGAAGATCCCCGGAGTAGGATTCTAGTATTCTTACCTGGAAAATTCCATGGACAGAGCAGCCAGGCGGGCTACAGTCCATGGGGCTGCAAAGAGTTGGACACGACTGAGCGCTCACATCCGTATGTCCATACGTATAGTTGATTTACAGTGTTGTTTTGGTTTCAGGTGTACAGCCAAGTGATTCATTTATACATATACCCATTCTTTTTCAGATTCTTTTTCCTATGGGAAAAGAATGTAACTTATTACAGAGTTTTGAGTAGAGTTCCCTGTGCCATACAGTAGGTCCTTGTTGATTACTTTACACATAGTAGTGTGTGTAGACACATTGTAACTTAACACTGAAACCTCACTGAATACTATTTGTGACTTGTTATATTATTACATACAAATGTACATGCAAAATATATATATATATATATAACTTTTTTTTATAAAGTTAATGTAATTTCTGTGCTTTTCAGAACATACCTCAGAAAGACTGTTGTCAGAGTGTGTCACCTGTGATACATACCCTTCAGGCTAATTAGTGACATATGTCACATTCATGTCTCAAGTCCATCTCTTTCACTCATTCATTCATTCAATAAACATTTACGAAGCACTCACTATTCCCTGGGGGCTTCCCAGGTGGCACAAGTTGTTAAGAATCTGCCTGCCGATGCAGGAGATGCAAGAGACCAAGAGACGTGGGTTTGATCCGTGAGTCTGGAAGATCTCCTGGAGTAGGAAGTGACAACCCACTCCAGTATTCTTGCCTGGTGAATTCTATGGACACAGAAGCCTGGAGGGCTACAGTCTGTGGGCCTCAAAGAGTCAAACATGACTGAGTGACTGAGCACACCATGCCCCACGTACTGTGCTTGCCAAATGGCAATTGCTAAGTAAAGCAGAACCTTGCTTTTAAGAAATTCAATATCTTGTGTAGGAAGAATGACATTGAAATAAACAGGTCTCTGAGCAGTCTTTCCTTTCTTATCCAACTGATTCTAGAAAAATTTCACTGAAATCATTCACTAGTTTAGACCCCATGAAGATATAACAGTCTTCATCAATCCATCTATTTTTTTTTTTTTATTAAATGTAGAATGCTGGGCTGCTTTTTAAAACCTTGATATGTCTAACTACTCAGAATTTACCCCAAAGCAGAATGTCTCATTTTTAATTAAGTGTAAAATGAGCATGACTGAGTCAGTTCTTTCTTCAAAGATTTGCTGGCTAGCTGGAATGTAATAGGTCTCCTTATAGCACAAAAACAACAGCCTATAGCTATCCAAGATGGTTAATTTGATTTGGTGAGAGAAATTGTGAATAAATATTAAAGCCCAGAAGAAGCATAGCATTTTCTGTATCATTCGTCACTGTGTGCCAGTCATAGCTTTTAATTATAGTATTTGGGCTGTAATAAAGCAGTAAATTCAGGACAGCCTGGATTTTGGCTTCAGAAACCTGGCATAATGCGTGCAACTTGTAAATACTCACCATGATATTTTCCTCCATTTTTCTATGGCAGCTGAATTATTCTTCAACAAATCAATCCGTCTCTCACATTTGCACATATTGAGCTAAAGTAGAGGAAACAGAAAAGCCAGCAGCCAGCCACCCTCCCTTTGGAACCTGTGAGTGCCTGCTTCCCATCACGGAGATGCTGACCTTCCATGAGAAGGACCAGCACCCTCACAGATTCATCTGCTCGGAACAGAGGGAAGAGAGGACCATCACGTATTCCGCCCCAGGCTTCTAATCCTGCCAGATTGCCATGGTCTTTACCCATATGTCACATGTAATTAGAAGACAGTTCTTTCCATTTGCCCGACAAGCTGTGGATTCTGGGCAGCCCTCTGGGGCCACCTCCAGACAGAGCACTGAGCGTCCACAGCGTGTTTCCCCAACACTGATAAAGAGTGTAGACTTTGGCTCTGTCAACACTAGGCTCAGATGCAGTGCCTCCAGGGTGAGGTCTTGAGCAGGTAACCCCTCTGGGCTGTGGTCCTCTCCTCTGTGAGCTGGAGGTGACTACACAGGCAGTCAGCGTCATGCAGGAGGGTGTAGGCTCTGTATCAGTCTGCGATCAGTCTCCGTTTCCTGACCCTAGGACCACAGGCAATTACTCTCTCTGCCCATGTCCTTCATCCTTAAAAAGAAAATACTCATACTGCCTCCACTGAGAGTTCTTGTGGCAATAAAATGGGTTAGTAAAGAACTTTCATTGTAACTCTTTTCTGTAAAGATTGAGATGGATTAATTTTAAAAATTAGTCCAGTGTCCACCGGCGCAATGTGGGAGATCTGGGTTCAGTCCCTGGGTTGGGAAGATCCCTTGCAGGAGGGCATGACAAACCACTCCAGTATTCCTGCCTGGAGAATCCCCGTGGACAGAGGAACCTGGTGGGCTACAGTCCGTGGGGTAAAACAGTTGGACACAACTGAGTGACTAAGCACTCTCGCACAGAACACACTTAAAGATGGTGGCAATTATTTTCTTGTGGTACTTTTAAATGATGCTTTACATGGGACACGACTTGGCAACTGAACAACAAGAACGACGTGAACTATTTTATTTTGACCTGGCAGAGACTTCCTGTCCCCTGTTGTTGTTCGGTTGCTGAGTTGTATTAGACTCCCTGCGACCCCCTGAACTGCAGCACTCCAGGCTTCCCTGTCCTTCCCCATCTCCTGGAGCTTGCTCAGATTCATGTCATTGAGTTGGTGATATATAACCATCTCATCCTCTGCCACCCTCTTCTCCTTTTGCCTTCAATCTTCGCCAGCATCAGGTCTTTTTCAAAGAGTCTGCTCTTCGCATCAGGTAGCCAAAGTATTAGAGCTTCAGGTTCAACATCAGTCCTTCCAATAAGTCTTCAGGGTTGATTTCCTATAGGATTGATTGGTTTTATCTCTTTGCAGTCCAAGGGACTCTCAAGAGTCTTCTCCAGCACCATAATTCATAAGCATCAATTCTTTGGCATTCAGCCTTCTTTAAGGTCCAACTCTCACCTCTGTATATGACTACTGGAAAAACCATAGCTTTGACTATACGGACCTTTGTTGGCAAAGTGATGTTTCCTGATGATTGGGTAAATGTATAGTTGTATACCAATCATAATCTCAAAGGTGACTATGAACAATCATTTAAGCCAAGCACAAGTGTTCAACATTGGGTTTTTGGTTTTTTTCCCTTTTCAATCGTCCATATTTTAACACAGCCAGAAATAACATTCCTAAATGTTTCTGACTCCTATATGTGACTAAAGGCCTTTGGGAGCATAAGATGCACAGTCAGGGTAGCAGAGCGCCTGTGAGACATAGTCAGCTCTTCTTGGGTTGAAGGACGAAGTTAACTGTTAATGTGCTGTGTGTTTTTGTTTGTTTTGTGTTAATAAATTACGATAGATACACCGGCGTCTGAACTTTTTGCTCAGATTGGAGAGGAAATGTGAATGTTTACCAAATAGGGACTTTGGTTATTTATACAGCCCTCTGAAAGTTTCCTATATAGGGCCAAGGAAAGCAGCGTGCTCTTTTTCTATAAACTGAAAAAAATTTGAAGAAAATGTATACGATTCTCTTATATGATTTTCTTATTTTTAAAGATATACCATATTACAAGTCTAATGGGATATCCAGGAGGAAGTTTCTAGTTTATTCCCTTTGTTACTACAGAAGACTTACACTAGAGATATTCAATAACCCAACATGGAATTCTACCTTGTTACTACATAATATGTCTCCAAGTTTAGCAAGACGTATTTTGTCCAGGCCAACAAAGAAAATTTTCCCAAATTTATTGGGCAGTATATTCTTTCTTGTCCTCTATATTTTACAGATAAGGGAGGTGAAAATTGATTTTGGATGGGAAAGAAGAGTTCTCCAAGGGGCAAAAATTGTTGTTACATTGCTGCAATAACTTCAAGAATATTATCCTTAAATATAATTTGCTTATGTCTTCCTTACGTATGATATCTTTGAATGCAGAAGAATAAATTCTATTTCCTTTTGTTCTGCTCTCAGAAAAAATTTCCTAGCAAATTGTCAGTGTTTTCTGCATAATAGTCATTGATTTTTCTGATATCAGTCATTTGCTATGGTTGTTTTTCTTCCAGATCCTTTACTTAACAAGAGATAGTTTCTGAGAGTCAAGAGTCTCTCCATTTCATTTCCTGAATTAGCCTTTGGTTTGGTTTTGTCACTAAGTCATGTCCGACTCTTGCCACCCCATGGACTATAGCCCACCAGGCTCTTCCGTCCATGGGATTTTCCAGGCAAGAATACTGGAGTGAGTTGCTATTCCCTTCTCCAGGGGATCTTCCTGACCCAGGGATTGAACCCAGGTCTCCTGCAATGCAGGCAGACTCTTTACCGACTGAGCTACGAGGGAATTAGCCTTTAAATTCAGTTCAGTTCAGTCCCTCAGTCGTGTCTGACTCTTTTCGACCCCATGAATTGTAGCACGCCAGGCTTCCCATCCATTACCAACTCCCGGAGTTCACTCAAACTCATGTCCATCGAGTCGGTGATGCCATCCAGCCATCTCATCCTCTGTCATCCCTTTCTCCTCCTGCCCCTAATCCCTCCCAGCATCAGAGTCTTTTCCAGTGAGTCAACTCTTCACATGAGGTGGCCAAAGTACTGGAGTTTCAGCTTTAGCATCATTCCTTCCAAAGAACACCCAGGGCTGATCCCCTTTAGAATGGACTGATTGGATCTCCCTGCAGTCCAAGGGGCTCTCAAGAGTCTTCTCCAACACCACAGTTCAAAAGCATCAATTCTTCATCGCTCAGCTTTCTTCACAGTCCAATTCTCATATCCATACATGACCACAGGAAAAACCATAGCCTTGACTAGACGGACCTTTGTTGGCAAAGTAATGTCTCTGCTTTTCAATGTGCTATCTAGGTTGGTCATAACCTTCCTTCCAAGGAGTAAGCGTCTTTTAATTTCATGGCTGCAATCACCATCTGCAGTGTGATTTTGGATCCCCCCAAAATAAAGTCTGACACTGTTTCCACTGTTTCCCCATCTATTTTCCATGAAGTGATGGGACCGGATGCCATGATCTTCATTTTCTGGATGTTGGGCTTTAAGCCAACTTTTTCACTCTCCTCTTTCACTTTCATCAAGAGGCTCTTTAGTTCCTCTTCACTTTCTGCCATAAGGGTGGTGTCATCTGCATATCTGAGGTTATTGATATTTCTCCTGGCAGTCTTGATTCCAGTTGTGCTTCTTCCAGCCCAGCGTTTCTCATGATGTACTCTGCATAAAAGTTAAATAAGCAGGGTGACAATATACAGCCTTGACGTACTCCTTTTCCTATTTGGAACCAGTCTGTTGTTCCATGTCCAGTTCTAACTGTTGCTTCCTGACCTGCATATACGTTTCTCAAGAGGCAGGTCAGGTGGTCTGGTATTCCCATCTCTTTCAGAATTTTCCACAGTTTATTGTGATCCACACAGTCAAAGGCTTTGGCATAGTCAAGAAAGCATAAATAGATGTTTTTATGGAACTCTCTTGCTTTTTCTATGATCCAGTGGATGTTGGCAATTTGATATTTGGTTCCTCTGCCTTTTCTAAAACCAGCTTAAACATCTGGAAGTTCACAGTTCACGTATTGCTGAAGCCTGGGTTGGAGAATTTTGAGCATTACTTTACTAGCATGTGAGATGAGTGCAATTGTGCGGTAGTTTGAGCATTCTTTGGCATTGCCTTTAGACATCACCAACTCAATGGACATGAGATTGAGCAAACTCCAGGAGATGGGGAAGGACAGGGAAGCCTGGTGTGCTGCAGTCCATGGGGTCACAAAGAGTTGGACGTGACTGAGCTACTGAACAACAACAGCAGCAACAATAGCATGTAAGGAGCTGTGCAGCCAAGGCTGTGCTCAGTGTTGGGATCTACCCTCGACACATTATCCCAGGGACTGTCATCACCCACTCCTCTCTGTAAGGGCCAGTCTTTGTCACTGACCAGTTGAATAACTGATTAGCTGCATCTGTCTCTTCCTAACAAAAATCAAAAAGTTGATTTTTGTTACAAAAATTGATTTTCTGTATACAACAGTTGTAATTTACAATGCAAATAAAACACAGATAACAATGAATGTGGATGAATGAGATCATGAGAAAAGCACAGATATAAGAATTAAGTACAACAAAATTCATATCATGATTTCTTTGCAGGTTATTTGATTTCCAAATCTTGCTTTCTTATCTATAAAATAGGGCAATGATACTCCACTGAAACATTTTGAAAATTAAGTGACTCAAAGTATGTAAAGTGCCTCTTAGTTCCCTTCACATTAAAATAAAAATTCAAAGGAAATTTTTTTAAAAGTGTGGTTATTTCGATGCTGACTGGTTCCACTGTCCCCAGGAGATCCCTTCATAGGAACCATCCTGCGACCAGGTGACCCTACATTGAGTCTGAGCTCTACCTTCAACAGCATTAGAGCTGAATTGCATTCAGCATGATTCAAAACCAAGGAGTGACCTATAACAAAGGACAAATGATACTAAAGTAAGCATAGGCACAAGGAAAAAGGGTTTGGAGATCGAACTGATCACTGTGATAGAGCTCAGTTTATGATTCAGTGTATGGTTCAAATATTTCTTGCTTTTAGGTCTCTCTAAATTGGTAGCATGTGAACCAGAGATCTCCAGGCTTAAGCAATGTATTCCTGGAGTTGGAGTGGGGAGTCTATTTCTTGTTGCCACTGAGCATCATGGGGTCATGCTTAACCACCCACATATTTATCACATTTTAAATTACTGTCAAAACAAACTCTGAGAACTAAGAGATTTCCACAACTGCACATAAAAAGCAATAGCATTATGCCAGCAATAACTAATTAGAAGGTATAATAAAAATAAATGGTCATATTCCCTAGCAACAAAAACATATGGTATCTAAGAATAAATCCAATAAAAGGATTGTAAGAACTATATGGAGAAAACTTTAAAGCAATATTGAAAGATATAAAAGAAGATCTGAATAAATGGTGAAATAGAATGTGTTCATGGTTAAAAAGATTGTATCACAAAGATGTCAATCTCCTCCAAATTAATTGTAAATTTCACACAAATCCATTTTAAATGTGCCAATGGAAATTTCGTGGAAATTGACAAGTTGATCCTAAAATCCTTAAATGGAAGGAGCCAAGAGTAGTTAGAATATTTTTAAGAAAAAGAAAAGATAGATTTTCATACCAGAGAAACCAAAAGTTAAGACTACAGTAATCAGGACAGAATGGTGTGTGAAAGACAAGCAGAACAGCGGGAATTCAGACTCATGCACATATGAAAACAGGTGGAATTATGAATCAGTGAGGAAATGAAGGAACATCTGATAAATGGTTCTGGAATCACTGCTTATCCATACAGAAAAAATTCCTTTAAGATTCCAAACACACAAATAAATTTAAAAGATGTTTTAAAGACCTAAATATTCTAGAAGAAAATGTTAAAGAAAATATGTCATAGAAGGGAAGAATTTCTTAAATGACATGTATTTTAAAAACTATTAGAATTTTAAATTTCCGTTCAACAAATTATAAACCAGGTTAAACCAAACTACAGACTGGGAGAATATGTTATATTCAGCATATTCATTTGAATACAGCAATAAGATTCAGTAAATCATGTAACTGGCAGAGGTGAATTCTAACAATTCATTTATTTATACATTTATTTATAAATTCTCACAGTTTATAATTTGTGGCCATTGGGCACTGACAAATCATCCAATAGAAAATGGACAAAGGAGATGAATCGGTAATTTACAAAAGGGAAACCTGAATATATTGTAAATATGTGACAGTCTCACCACCTACCAAGTAAGTGCAAATTAATCAGGTGCAATTAGACACCCACTAGAGAGACAA
Organism: Bos grunniens; assembly: GCF_055505025.1. Lineage (NCBI taxonomy): Eukaryota > Metazoa > Chordata > Mammalia > Artiodactyla > Bovidae > Bos > Bos grunniens. Next base: position 58,435,305 of record NC_141178.1, on the reverse strand, counting down.
CAATTTAAAAGTCAAATAATGCCAACTTTTAGCAAGTATACGGAAAAATGAAGACATGCCACGCGCTGCTTTTGGCAATGTAAACAAGTGCAACCATACTGGAAGCAAAATTTGATGATATAAAGTTGGTTAAAATGCCTAAATAGTAAAACCAGAAATTCTGCTCATAGACATATATAGTAGGGAAAATCTCTTCTATGTGCGCAAGGAGATATACACAAACATATTCATGTTTTTAATACTGAGCAACTGGAAACAATCTGTCTATATCAAAAGAGGATTTCTATATCAATGGTAAAGTATCTGCCTGCCAATGCAGGAGATGCAGATTTGATCCCTGGGTTAGGAAGATCCCCTGGAGAAGGAAATGGCAACTCACTTCAGTATTCTTGCCTGGAGAATCCTCATGGACAGAGAATCTACATACAGTCCACAGAGTCGCAGAGTCAGACACGACTTTGTGGAGTGAGCACACACATATCAAGAAGTCTAAGGGATTTAATTGTGATACATTCAAGAAATGAAATACTCTATCAGAGTGAGTGAATTATAAACATGAACATGGGTAAATCTAAAAGACATGACATTGAGTAAAAAATCAAATTTTAGAACACATTTCTCAGAAAAATGTAAAAATACTACAGAATGGCTTTAGATATATACATTTGCAGCATATGCCTTCAAATGTGCTATAAATGGGAAATGGTGAACTTGTCTTTGCTGGCCCTTTTGGGGTTTCAATGCAGATATAGTGCTTCCACGTCCTTCTAACTCGTGAGGTTTCAACTCCCAACTCATCTCTGCAGCATCTGGGTAGCTGCTCTTCTGAGCTGGGCTCCCTCCCTTCCTCATAGGTCCAATCCTAAGACAGCAAAGAATTTGAGAGGAGTTCATGTGCAGACACTGGGCTCTCCCCTCCATGGCTTCCTTTTTTCTGGGATTTCCTGCTTCAGTTTCTCACTGTTCTGACAACCCTCACTTCTCACCCAATTTTCTACGATCTGTTTGAAGTCTGCTTTCTTCTCGAGTTTTTCCCGTGTGCCACATGAACTGGCTGACCGGGGTGCATCTCCCCTAGTCTCTGCTGAGGTTTGGTTACCCTCACATCTTCAAGTGAAAGTGTTAGTTGCTCAGTCCTGTCCAACTCTTTGCAAACCCCTGGACCCCGCCAGGCTCCTCTGTCTATGGGATTTCCCAGGCAAGGATACTGGAGTGTGTTGCCATTCCCTTCTCCAAGGGATCTTCCCTACCCAGGGGTCTCCTGCATGGGGCTTCCCTGGAGGCTCAGATAGTAAAGAATCTATCTGCAATGCAGAAGAGACCCAGGTTCAATCCCTGGGTCAGGAAGATCCCCTACAGAAAGGAATGGCAACCCACTCCAGTATCTTGCTTGGGAAATCCCATAGACAGAGAAGCCTGGCGGGCTACAATCCATGGGATTGCGAAGAGTCGGAAAGGACTGAGTGATTAACACTTTCACTTTCAATGTCTTAAAACTGTGGCTATTGTATATTTTCTCCAGGGTTTACATTTGAAAGGAGACATCATTTGATAGAAGTTATTCTGTCAATACCAAGACACAAGCATGTAATCACTTTTTAATGCTTAAATAATTTTACATTTTAAAATACTACAAAATAGAATGATTATTGGTGTGTGAGGAAATCTTAAAATTCTTTTACAGTCCCCATCGCCTTCCCAGAGCAAAATGCAAGATAGCCTTAAGGTTTTCTTTGGCCTTCCTACCTTCTTAATGGTACTTTTCTTTCAGTCTCAGATTCTTGACTCTTACTTTCAGCTGCTTCTCCAAGACCAATTTGGCTTCAGTTGAATATCAGCTTATTGAGTACTTTTTTAGTCCCCAATATAAATGTTTTTTCTTCTGGTTTTATGAGATGTAATTGACATCCACTGTGCAAGTTACGGTGCGCAGCTGTGGCCAGCGCCTCCTCTTCCTGCCCTGAGTCACCTCTTTGGGGTCAGCCTGGCTCTTTGCTGCTGGTTCTCTCTCTGGCTAGCAGTGTCTATAAGGGAGCCCATATTGGGAAATGGAGCTAGGTTAAATGACTTGTTAGGAGTCATCTCATCCACCAGCTCCCCTTTCAATTTTTTGGCTGATCTTCTAGATTCTGAGAGTGAAATAGTTAAGGAAAGTGCCTACAAGGCTAGAAACAAAATGACATCAGCCTATCTGTACTCATTTTTACTGTACAGAATTTCACAAATAAGAATGACTCATCTGGGGCAGGCAAGTCAATAAGTACCTACTTTCTCTGTTACTGACTGCTGGAGGCCCCAAGCTGGGGAGACATCTGAGAAATAGTTCTAAATAATCTCGTTGGAAAAACCAACAGAAATAAATGCAAGGAGTTTCATATACTAACCAAGTACACTGGGAACAGTAGAGATTCCCTTCAGAGGGCATTTGAGGCAAGTGCTCAGGAAAACACTCTACAAAGATACTTTCCTAAAATCTGTTTATGGACATACCACCAAAGTTTTATATTAGCTTTAGATTTGGGCATTTTATTGGGTTTTAATTTTTTGTGTTGTTCATCACTTTTATTTTAAAAATTATTTATTTATTTATGGCTGGACTGGATCTTCCTTGTTGCATGCAGGCTTTTCTCTAGTTGCTGTGCTCAGGCTTCTCATTGCAGTGGCTTCTCTTATTGTGAAGCACGGTCTCTAGTTTCCCAGACCAGGGATTCTGCATAGGCAGAAGGATTCTTATCCACTGGACCACCAGGGAAGTCCCCACTTTACTTTTCTTTAATTTCTATTGATTTTCTGTTGGAGTATAATTGCTCTACACTGTTGTGTTACTTTCTACCATACAACGATGTGAATCAGCATTCAGTTCAGTCGCTCAGTCGTGTCCAACTCTTTGCGATCCCATGGACTGCAGCATGCCAGGCCTCCCTGTCCATTACCAACTCCTGGAGTTTACTCAAACTCATGTCCATTGAGTCGATGATGCCATCCAACCATCTCATCCTCTGCCGTCCCCTTCTCTGCCTGCCCTCAATCTTTCCAAGCATCAGGGTCTTTTCAAATGAGTCAGTTCTTCATATCAGGTGGCCAAAGTATTAGAGTTTCAGCTTCAGCATCAGTCCTTCCAATGAATATTCAGGACTGATTTCCTTTAGGATGGACTGGTTGGATCTCCTTGCAGTCCAAGGGACTCTCAAGAATCTTCTTCAACACCACACTTCAAAAGCATCAATTCTTTGGTGCTTAACTTTCTGTAGAGTCCAACTCTCACATCCATACATGACTATTGGAAAAACCATAGCTTTGACTAGATGGACCTTTGTTGGTAAAGTAATGTCTCTGCTTTTTAATATGCTATCTGGGCTGGTCACAACTTTCCTGCCAAGGAGTAAGCATCTTTTTAATTTCATGCCTGCAGTCACATCTGCACTGATTTTGGAGCCCCAAGAAGTCCATCACTATTTCCACTGTTTCCCCATCTATTTGCCATGAAGTGAGGGAACCAGATGCCATGATCTTAGTTTTCTGAATGCTGACTTTTAAGCCAACTTTTTCACTCTCCTCTTTCACTTTCATCAAGAGGCTCTTTAGTTTTTCTTCACTTTCTGCTATAAGGGTGGTGTCATCTGTGTACCTGAGGTTATTGATATTTCTCCTGCCAATCTTGATTCCAGCTTGTGCTTCATCAGCCCAGCATTTTTCATGATGTACTCTGCATACAAGTTAAATAAGCAGGGTGACAATATACAGCCTTGACGTACTCCTTTTCCTATTTGGAACCAGTCTGTTGTTCCATGTCCAGTTCCATCTGTTGTTCCTGATCTGCATACAGGTTTCTCAATCAGCAGATCAGGTGGTCTGGTATTTCCCTCTCTTTCAGAATTTTCCACAGTTTATTGTGATCCACACAGTCAAAGGCTTTGGCATAGTCAATAAAACAGAAGTAGATGTTTTTCTGGAACTCTCTTGCTTTCAGTGATCCAGTGGAGGTTGGCAATTTGATCTCTGGTTCCTCTGCCTTTTCTAAAACCAGCTTGAACATCTAGAAGTTCATGGTTCACGTATTGCTGAAGCCTGGCTTGGAGAATTTTGAGCATTACTTTACTAGCATGTGAGATGAGTGCAATTGTGCAGTAGTTTGAACATTCTTTGGCATTGCCTTTCTTAGGGATTGGAATGAACATTGACCTTTTCTAGTCCTCTGGCCACTGCTGAGTTTTCCAAATTTGCTGGCATGTTGAGTGCAGCATTTTCACAGAATCATCTTTTAGGATTTGAAATAGCTCAACTGGAATTCCATCACCTCCACTAGTTTTGCTCATAGTGATGCTTCCTAAGGCCCACTTGACCTTGCTTTCCAGGATGTCTGGCTCTAGGTGAGTGATCACACCATCGTGATTATCTGGGTTGTGAAGATCTTTTTTGTATAGTTCTTCTGTGTATTCTTGCCACCTCTTCTTAATATCTTCTGCTTCTGTTAGGTCCATACCATTTCTGTCCTTTATTGAGCCCATCTTTGCATGAAAATTTCCCCTGGGATCTCTAATTTTCTTGAAGAGATCTCTAGTCTTCCCCATTCTGTTGTTTTCCTCTATTTCTTTGCATTGATCTCTGAGGAAGGCTTTCTTATCCCTCCTTATTATTCTTTGGAACTCTGCATTCAGATGGGTATGTCTTCCCTTTTCTCCTTTGCTTTTCACTTCTCTTCTTTTCACAGCTATTTGTAAGGCCTCCTCAGACAACCATTTTGCTTTTTGCATTTCTTTTTCTTGGGAATGGTCTTGATCTCTGCCTCCTCTACAATGTCATGAGCCTCTGACAATAGTTCTTCAGGCACTCGTCTATCAGATCTAATCCCTTGAATCTATTTGTCACTTCCACTGTATAATCGTAAGGGATTTGATTTAAGTCATACTTGAATGGTCTAGTGGTTTTCCGTACTTTCTTCAGTTTAAGTCTAAATTAGCAATATATATACGTATATCCCCTCCCTCTTGAGCCTCCCTCATCTTTCCCCTCTAGGTCATCACAGAGCACCGAGCTGAGCTGCCTGTGCTATACAGCAGCTTCCCAATAGTTATCTATTTTACATACTATACATCGTCTCACTGCTTTTGCCAATTCTGCAACTCAAAGTTGCCTTTGTGTATATTATGAAATATATGGGGCTTTTTAAAGAGTATTTTAAGTCTGTGGTCTTAGCTGCAAGCCACTTGTCATTTTCCTTTAGTTATTTTGCAAAGTTCCTTCCTTTAAATCACAGAAGCAAATAAGGAAAATGTAAAAATAAGAAGGTTGGCATAGTTCACTCACTTCTCTAGGTGACAGGTACAATGTGACCCTTCCCCACTGCCCCTGGACTTGGGAGCCACACATGGGAGGGGCGAGGCCCACTTGGAATGTGACAGGAGCTGCCTGGTGGGGCTGCAGAGCTGTGATCCACCCGTAAAGGCCGCCCCGGCTACTCGCTGCTTGCTGGATGTGGTCATTCTAGGATGGGGGCCTCGTGTTGCCAGACTAACGAGCTAAAACTGTGAATTTTCATTGTAACCACACTATTTTCAAATATAAGCATCTAATTACAACTTGTAGACACATAAACAGGCCACAAAACACAGGGCCCAGTCACTATATAAGACTGGATGGGTGTTCAACATGTGTTACGCGGGCTCCATGCTGGGCCATCAGTGCCTCCCAGGAAGGACCCTGACAAGCAGCAGGCTGTCTCACTCTTGGACAGTCACCTGCATCCACTATATTCTGGAACAAAAGATTATACCATATCTGCTTTCAAGATATTTCCTGGCTACTTCTCTCTCACCCCCTCCTCATCTATCCACCAGAAACTCCCCCCGCCAACCCGGGGGTCTTGGTCATCAGCCACCTTGAGAGGGTCCCAGTGCATCCAGGGTGGGGGAGGGGCAGCGCCCAGGGATGAACTTGACCCATCCACACTTTGTTCTCACTGCCTGTCTCCCCCACACAGTTGCCACCCAAGGCTACCGTCACCCAGTTGTCCTGGAGGAGGGGAACAAACTAAAGAGATTTATGAAAATTTGTCCTCTTTATAAGCTACTTACATGAGTGTCCCCATAGTTCAAAAAATAATCACATGAGAAAGTTAAACACTCTGTGGAATGGCCTTGCTGTCCCTTCTGTTCTGTTCTCAGGAAATCCAAGTTATCAGGGCCTCCCATTCAGGGAAACCCATCCTTCCTTCCATAGGTTCCATCCCCGTTTCTCCTCCCACCAGCCTGCCAGCAGAGGTATGTCATGACCCAAGTGCACATTTCCTGAAGTCTGGATGGTGCTGACAGGTACAATCTGGGGGTCAGTGTGGGTCTAGGTAGAGGTGGGTGGGTGCTCATTCATCCAGCTGCTTCTGACTCTGGGCTTCTCCAACAGGCTTCCAAGTCAGCACAAAGCTGCAATGAGGCTTTGTGTGCAATTCAGGCTCCTTGGAGGAAGATGTGTTTTCATCCTGCAGGGTCATTCACAAGGTAAGTATCAAAGCAAACAGCACACACACATGCACACACACACAGGAGGGACAAGTAGTTCTTAGGGGCGATGTGGTCTAATCCATGTTAAGGAAGAAAAACATTGTCCTCATTGGGGTAAATCTGTCCAGCTGGCTCCCACGGGCAGGGAGGGCGCCCACGCCCAGAGCGGGGCTGCGTGACCTTTGTTCTTCTGCCAGATCTGCTCCTTCCACGTCTACTGGGGGATAAAGAATGGGATTCATTAGAGGCCGCCTACCCGTTAACTTCTTAATGCCCATTGCTTTGTTGGATAAAAACCCAGAAAAGCCTTTGAAATTATTTTATTTTCTTGCCCAACTGGGTCAAATTTTTGAGAAGGGCTTCCTGTTATCTTTGTACATAGAGAAAGGCCATTTCTAAGTAACCCCCAGGGTTGAAGATAGGGTGGTGGGTGGTTTCTGGGCTGAGTTACTCTAAAAAACTGAGTAGGAAGTCTCCATTAATAGGAAAAGAGCCAAGATTATGAGTGGGAAATTCTGACATTTTCATCGCTTTCCTGCTTTTTTTTTCCTCACCAGTTTTCAGGTCTGAATTTTTCAGCATTAATAGGATAATAGTTTATGAGAAACTACTGGTATACATTTTACTTGGAACTGAGACTGAAAAGTATATCACACATAAGTATATTTTGCAGCAAAAATGAACATAATTTCTTTTCACAAATTATTTCCTTTGCAGTCAATGGGAATTATTTCTGAATCAGATTTTGCTTTTAAATTTTATATACTTAGAGCTATTTCTATTAACTAAAGAACTGTTTTGTTTTTAATTTCAGAGTTTTCTCTCTGGGGTAATTGGGGAGAATACTGTGTTTCTGTTGACAAAGCAAGCATTGTGAACTAAATAGTATGATTCAGTGGTATCACAATAATTTTTTGCTCTCATGCATTATTTACATTGGGGCTAGTACAGAGGAGAAATGTGTGTGCTTGGGGTCAGAAAGATGAGTATAAATCCCAGCTCTGCCCTTGTATGCTGGACAAACTTGAACTATACAATCACTGGAGGTTGGATTTCTCAGGATGCAGTCTCTGAGACAAATATCAGCCTTCAGGTGCTTATTGTCGGGAACTCTGAGATGAACAGCTGTGGAAGAGAGGAGGCAGAAATGGGCAGCAGAGGAATCGAACATCGAGATATACCAGATAACTGAAGACAGCCTGCCAACAGCATTTCCAACAACTGGGACAAGTTGTCACATGAAGATCTGGGTGACGCATCTCTGTCCATCTCACTCGACTGCTCTGAGCGCTGATTTCCTGTAAGCATCTAAGCACCATGTGAAGACTAAATGTGGTGATGACTGTGATCTACGTGACTTAGGACTTCTTACCTCATAGGGAACACTGACTCTCATTATTATTATTCCTCATAGAGTTGCAGTTGAGACAGGTACTTTGAAAGTGTTTGTTGGTACAGAAAGGAAAGCCTTCTTTTAATGCTTCTACTTCAAAGAGTGTGTGTTCCTGGCGTATCTTAGAGAAGTTACAGATGCAACAACTTCTTGAATAACTGGTATTTTGTTTGCTGGGAGGGAAGCATTCCAAGATAGAGTAGCTTCAGCAAAATCAGGAAGGCAGTGTCATATAAAGACATAAAAATACGGGAGAGTCTCATGGACTCTTTGGACAGGAATTTGGGTGGGTATGAGGAGTGACTGGACAGGAAGACATGAGGGCTTCCTCTGCATCTTCATTTCTGCTATCCAGGGAGCAGCAGCGTCACTGAAAACAAACAGATGGTGCTTCATTCTCCTCTTTCGTGCTGCAGATTACCTCCCTTCCTTTCTTTGATCTTCCAAGGAAGTAAGCAAGGAACTGACAGCATTGGAGCTTGTCCAAGTGGTCTAGCTCCAGTCATTGACAGTCATCCATTGACAGTGGATGGGGTCACACTGCCACGTGGCATGTTTTGCTCCACGCATTGCATGGTTATTTGCAAGGTAACAAGGGAATGTCAAGAAAAAGCCATGAAGGTTTTTTGTTCAAGTTGCTGAGTCATGTCTAACTCTTTGTGACCCCATGGACTGCAGCACACCAGGCTCCTCTGTCTTCCAGTGTCTCCTGGAGTTTGCTCAGATTCATGTCCATTGAGTCAGTGGTGCTATCTAACCACCTTATCCTCTGCTGCCCCCTTCTCCTGTTGCCTTCAATGTTTCTCAGCATCAGAGTCTTTTCCAATGAGTCGGCTCTTCACATCAACTGGCCAAAATATTACAGCTTCAGCTTAAGCATCAGTCCTGGCATGCAGGTCCCAGGAGATAAAATAGTTGTGGCAATTGAACCTAGAAAGCTGGGGAGTACTGCTCTTTCTAGGATATTAACTTAGGGGAATAAAGACAATGTGGATCTCTGGGGAAACACAGATCAGAGGGTAATGGGGATTTTTATCTGCTGGCAGAGAGAAGTATCACTACCTTTTTTCCTAACTAGATGAGGGGCAAAAGAAGAGCACCAGGGACCATTGCTCTGGGAAACTCTAATCATTTCATATTACAGGAATTTTCCAGACAGAAATTGACAGGGATTTCCTCATATTTTTATGTTGCTTATATGGTCCAAATGTTAGAGGGTTAAAAAAATATATCCAACATCCTGCTCCTAATCCCCTTGACCTTGTACTCACTCATTCTTCACAGTGAAGAGATAGGAATTTCTAAGAATATTAAACCCTGAATGGCATCTTTTTATTTAGAAGAGTTTGGGAACAGAGTGTTCCAATGCAGAAAATGCTTCATCAATTATATGCGATTTTTAAGAAAATGAATACTAAATGATACACATTAAGCATGGTGCATAGCCCTCCAAGATATTTTGCATACTCTTTCTGCCAGAATAATCAACTCTGATGAGAACTGGCTCTTCCTGTTGTCATTTTCATTCTGAATAGTTTCTTATGGGAAGCATTCTAGTGCAACAACAGTTTATAAAAAGTGCTTCATAAGCTCTAAAATAGAATCGCTGTCTCAATTAATGTGATATCTCTGCCAGTTCCAAAAGATTCACCTGAATCGTTATGTTCACACAGGAATTGCTGAGGCTAAGTGGATCTGCTGTATTTTCTGTATTTTCCAGGACTATATAACTATACTCTTCTCTCTGTCCCATTTTCAGATAGAATGCCACTGTAACAACAATAATGTCCTTAAAATTGTCAAGATAAAAGAGAAGAATGAAAGAATTTTGGAAATGTGTTTCCCCACATTGAATATCCAATTTATTAATTTGGGTAAACTTTCTTTTTCCCAATAAGCAACATGACTCAGCTTAGGTAGGAGTCGAATACACTTGGGTCTGGATTCTGATTAGTTCCCTGGTTCTGAACCCACCTGCCAATGCAGAAGACATGAGGAATGCCGGTTTGATCCCTGGGTTGAGAAGATACCTGGAGGAGGAAATGGCAACTCACTCCAGTATTCCTGCCTGGAGAATCCCATGGACAGAGGAGAGGTCCATAAGGTCGCAAAGAGTGGGAGATAACTGAAGCGACCTAGCACACATGCTCTGAACAAGTAGCTCTTATTCTTGGATCAGTAAATACTAGTACATCCTCAACAGTCTCAGCATATTCATCTTCTGAAAACCTTCCTATAAAAGTTTTGCCTGCAAATCAGCTCTTTTCTGATAATTTTTTTTTCTGTAAGCCTTCTAAAAAAGAAAAGGATAGTTCTCTTTTCTCCTTTCCCAGTAGAAAGGAGACATAGAAAAGCAGGCCGAGGTAGAGAATTCAACATCCCCACACATATATCTTACATACTTTATTTTGATTTTATGCAGAGAAAGGACATTTACTTATAATTTTTGAATGAATTGCCAAGGCCATTACTTAGTGTATGTCCCTGGAAGTCCTAGTTCTTCATGGGCTTCTTTGTAGAGGCTTAGATTTATCTATTATGCAGTTGGAATCTATGACTCTCAGTTTCAATGTACCTCCTTCAGTGTTTTTTTTTCAATTCAATTCATTTAAGTCACTCATTCGTGTCCGACTCTTTGAGACATCATGGACTGCAGCACGCCAGGCTTCCCTGTCCATCACCAACTCCCGAAGCTTGCTCAAAGTCATGTCCATCGAGCTGGTGATGCCATCCAACCATCTCATCCTCTATTGTCCCCTTTTCCTCCCGCCTTCAATCTTTCTTAGCGTCAGGGTCTTTTCCAGTGAGTCAGTTCTTCTCATCAGGGGTCCAAAGTACTGGAGCTTCAGCTTCAGCATCAGTCTTTCCAATGAATATTCAGGACTGATTTCCTTTAGAATTGACAATGTTTTTGCTTTTTAAAAAAATACATGTAAACACTTTGATCATTGTAATTTCTTTACCTTTCAAAGAACAGTAGATAACCTTGATGTTTTAAAACATAGAGGATTCTCTGCTCCATTTATATCAACACATATCTTACATGCAGTTCATACTGCTTCTTGTATCATGGTTTCAATTTGTTTCCCATTTGTGTATCCTGAATATGTGCATCCACATAACTGTGTCTCTATTTAGACACAGCTGTCTACGGCTCCGGGATTGGCAGTGTCTGCAATATTTCACTTCAAGAATAGACCAGCTGAACCTGGGAGAGTCTCAAGAGTCTCCTCCAGACCACACCTCTCATGACTCTTGTCTCTTCTTTTTCTTTTCTTTAAAAAGTGATCACTAGAAAATAACTGAAATTTACCTAGATGAAGGTGATAATAATATCCTGTCCAATATGATTGCATGGAGCCAAAGTTTTACATTAAAGGAATGAAGTTCCAAAGCAGGACTTGCAGATGTTAGAGAACCAGGAGGACTGTAGGTTGTCCAAGTGAGTGCAAGGATTCACAGGGAATCTCAGATTCTTCCCACTTCATACTGACAAGTGGTGTGTTTTGGGCATGCTTCCCAGCTGTCCTTAGCTTCAGCTTACTCGTGTGTGTTACAGGTAGCAATGTACATCCTATCTCTCACAGGTTGATATGAGAGCAAACGTAAGAAGCAGAACCTTAGAATTTTCTAAGAGGAGTAACACAGCTGTCTTTGCCAACTCAGAATCAGCATCATGACTAAACGGGGTGGCGGGAAGGGAAGTCCCCTCAAAGTCCATTTACCAAGAATGCTTGGGGTGCGGGCTGTAAATGGATCTTCTGTGTGTTACACCAGCTTGACTTTGAGTGAAATTACCAATAATAGTGCCTTGAAGGTTTGATCAATTGCTTCATGCCTAACATGACATGAATTATAAAATTGTGTGTAATCCAGTATCTTAGGAATTCCTACATTTATCGTGATGTGTTATAATTTACAAAATGTCTGAAAAGCAACTATGTCTAATTTGAATTTCAAACCAGCCTAAAAGGATTTTTATTACATTTGAGAATGAAGAAATTGAGTTTTTTATATTTTTGTCTCATTCATTTAATAAACACTGAAATAACTTCTTACTACATTGCATGAGCAATAGCTGCTCCAGTGTTTTCTAAGAGTACTATTTTGAAGAGACAGAAATGTCTTCCTAGTACCTCTGTGATTAAACCTTTACCCCGCTATTCACATCTATCGTGTTCTAGCAGCTGTATGTAATTTCTGGTTTGATTCTTTGCACAACACTGTGCATAATTAAGCATTGGGAAATGCTCCAATGACAATTTGAAGGTGAGGTTTTAAAAGTCTGGAATTATCTCCTTTAGTCCTCTGCATTTGCTAGATACACACAATTTTTCTTGCAGTGTTCAACTTCATTCTCAGTTCCAGACAATTCATTTCATGCTTTTGCTTTAGAATATCACCAGGGTTTTATTTTTTATAGTTTTAACTATGCGTGCAGATTTTTTGATGCACCACTACTCGCCACATTATTGCAGATGAACTTTATGAAAGGCATGTGTGTTTTCTACTTGCAAATAAATCAGATGAATTTATGTCTGCGTCAATGTAAGGTGGTTGTGGACCCTGAAGATAAGTGCCTGAAAAGTGTGTTACATGGGGGGAAAAGTGCAGCTACAGAAATGCATGAAAAGACATTTACAAGCTTTTAGAAACAGCTGTATTTTGATCATTTATTCACATCTTAGCAAAGGCAATTATAATTTCCAAGTGGAAAATGTGATTTTTCATTTTGAAATGTAAGTATAGTTCATGGAGAAAACTGGAAATCATGTTTATTTTAAGGCTCATCTCTATAGGTATTTAGGGGGAATGGTGGCTATTAGATGTGAAAGAGAAGTGGAAGACTCAGCCCCTCCCTAGGAGCTCTGATCAGGTGGTGCTTATTTTGTTTGATGGACAATTGTGCCAAAAAGGCAAAAATATTCAGTAACAGCCACTGAGAAGGGACTAAGCAACGGAACTGAAAACTGACAATGTCAATCACAGAGCTTATTTAAGATTAAATTAAAACATGAACCTTCCAAAATAACAAGAGCGTATTGTTTCCCGGCAATTTACTCACTTGTTTTGTCCTCACATAGGAAAGTAACCAAATCACTTATCAGCAAAAGTCCAGTATGGTTCAAGTTCCTGAAGTTTTACATTTCTCTTCCCCTGAAACCAGCAAACCATTTTGAGTTCAGTTTAAATAAATGATTTTCATTCTGTGAAAGAAAATCTCCAAGAATAATTTCAGGTAATACCTATTACTTGTACCGAGTGTAGATTCACAGAACATACAAGGAAAGTTGGACCAAACCTATAATTTAGTGCAATTCTATTGTTTTAGAGAAAAAGTAGAAGAAGGGGAGGAAGGAGAGTATGGAATGAAGAAGAAGAGAAGAGAGGGGAGGGTGGAGAAGGAAGAAGGGGAAGAAAGGTGCAAAGAGACAAATCGAATGACTTTACTGAAAGCAAACAGCACATGGCAACACCTAGACTAGGCTTTTTCAATCACCAGGCAGAGCATCACAGTGGTGAAGTCTTCACTTATAAGCATGCGTCACATACCATTCACTATTTACTCTATTCTCTAGTCACTATTTATTCACTATATTCACTATTTACTCGTATATTCTAATCTAACTCTACCTCAATTTCCCCCTCTGTCTAATGGGATCACTATAGTACCTACCTCATGAGATTGTTGAGAGGATTAAGTGAAATACTAATAGCATGTGAACAGCATTTAACAGAGAGCATGCTTGTGCGTTTGCATGAGTGCAAAGATCTGTGTTAGCGTAGGTCTTATGGTTAATTTCATCACTACTGTTTTCTCTGGAATGCTGGCTCTCTTAACTTTATAGCTCACATCACAATGTTGTACTCAAGGCTCAAGCCTCTATTTTCCTTGTCTCATCTTTGATCCAAGGTGATGCCTCTAAGTGGGTTTCCAAGACAGAAATCTCAGAGCAATTGTTGAGAATGTAAGCTTAAAAAGATATTAATTATCATGTATGGCATCCCTGGGTGGGTTGATCTGAATGTCTGCAGTCTGTTTGAACTCTGACAAAAAAGGGAAATCAAAATGATTTTATTTGAATGTGAACTTGCTTTTGAATAACAGACACAGTTAGACTTCTTGTAAAATGTGTCATGAGAGCCATCCCAGGAGGTTGCAAGGCTGACCCTCCTTCTATCTTGAGATGAAGTTCATTATTTCTTCTATTTGTCACACGAGGAGGCCTATTTCAGCTGATTACATGAGGGAACTTTCCAATAGAACTATTCAGGAAAAGAAACAGTCTCCCTCAGGGGAGTGAACCTCTGCCCGAGTCAAAGCAGGGGGCTGAGTGAGCCATGTAGAAGATTTGGCAGCGGGAACTGGAGCGTTGGGTGGGTGGGCTGGTAAACAGATGCTGAAATTCATTCCAGAGCTGAGATTTTTCAGTCTGGAATTATTGAATTAAAACTACTAAAGGTAGGGAATCTTTCCTTTTGCATTTCCTTAACCATCATGGGGTTATGGTACTTTGTTACAATAATCAAACACAAGCATACTTTTTTAATAAGGTGAAATTCACATGAAACATTTTTGGCCACAGGGCACAGCAGGTGAAATCTTAGTTTCCTGACCAGGGATTGAACCCACACCCCCTCCATTGGAAGCCTGGAGTCTCAACCATTGGACCACCAGGGAAGTCCCAACTAGCCACTTTTAAAGTGAGCAGTTCACTGGTATTTAGTATTTGCACAGCATTGTGCAACCAGCATGTCTATCTAGATCCAAAATATTTTAATCGCCCCAAAAGGAAAATCCATATCCATTAAACAGTCACTCCCCAATACCGGTCTCCCCAGCACTTCAAAATCACTAATGTGCTTTCTGTCTCAATGAATTTGCTGATTTGGGGTGTTTAATATAAGCAGAGTCTTGCCATTTGTGAGCTTTTGTGACTGGTTTCTTTTACCAAGCATAATGTTTTTGAGATTCATTCATGTTGTAGTATGTATCAGTAATAAATTCCTTTTCACGGCTGAATAGTTCAGTTCAGTTGCTTAGTCGTGTCTGATGCTTTGTGACCCCCATGGACTGTAGCATGCCAGGCTTCCTTGTCCATCACCAATTCCTGGACCTTGCTCAAACTCATGCCCATCGAGTCAGTGATGCCATCCAGTCATCTCATCCCCTGTTGTCCCCTTCTCCTCCAGTCTTCAACCTTTCCCAGAATCAAGGTCTTTTCCAGTGAGTCAGTTCTTTGCATCAGGTGGCCAAAGTATGGGGGTTTCAGCTTCAGCATCAGTCCTTCCAATGTATATTCAGGACTGACTTCTTTTAGGACAGACTGGTTGAATCTCCTTGCAGTCCATGGGACTCTCAAGAGTCTTCTCCAACACCACAGTTCAAAAGCATCAATTCTTTGGCGCTCAGCTTTCTTTATAGTCCAACTCTCATATCCATACATGACTACTGGAAAAACCATAGCTTTGACTAGATGGACCTATGTTGGCAAAGTAATGTCTCTGCTTTTTAATGCTGTCTAGGTTGGTCATAACTTTTCTTCCAAGGAGCAAGCATCTTTTAATTCCATGGCTGCAGTCACCATCTGCAGTGATTTTTGGAGTCCCCAAAAGTCTCTCACAGTTTCCATTGTTTCCCCATCTATTTGCCATGAAGTGATGGGACCAGATGCCATGATCTTAGTTTTCTCAATGTTGAGTTTTAAGCCAACTTTCTCACTCTCCTCTTTCACTTTCATCAAGAGGCTCTTTAGTTCTTCTTCGCTTTCTGCCATAAGGGTGGTGTTATCTGAGTATCTGAGGTTATTGATATTTCTCCTGGAAATCTTGATTCCAGCTTGTGCTTCATTCAGCCCAATGTTTTCATGATGTATTCTGCATCTAAGTTAAATAAGCAGGGAGACAATATACAGCCTTGACGTACTCCTTTCCCAATTTGGAACCAGTCCGTTGCTCTATTGGGTTCTAACTGTTGCTTCTTGACCCGCACACAGATTTCTCAGGAGGCAGGTAAGGTGGTCTGGTATTCCCATCTCTTGAAGAATTTTCCAGTTTGTTGTGATCCACACAGTCAAAGGCTTTAGTATAGTCAAGCAGAAGCAGAAGTAGATGTTTTTCTGGGATTCTCTTGCTTTTTCTATGATCCAACGGATGTTGGCAATTTGATCTCTGGTTCCTCTGCATTTTCTAAATCCAGATTGAACATCTGGAAGTTCACAGTTCATGTACTGTTGAAGCCTGGCTTGGAGAATTATAAGCATTACTTTGCTAGTGTGTGAGACTGAGTGCAATTTTGCAGGAGTTTGAGCATTCTTTGGCATTGCCTTTCTTTCGGATTGGAATGAAAACTGACCTTTTCCAGTCCTGTGGCCACTGCTGAGTTTTCAAAATTTGTTGGCATATTGAGGGCAGCACTTTCACGGCATCATCTTTTAGGATTTGCAATAGCTCAACTAGAATTCCATCACCTCCACTAACTTTGTTCATAGTGATGCTTCCTAAGGCCCACTTGACTTTGCATTCCAGGATGTCTGGCTCTAGGTGAGTTGTCACACCATCGTGGTTGCCTGGGTCATTAAAATCTTTTTTGTATAGTTCTGTGTGTTGTTGCCATCTCTTCTTCACATCTTTTGCTTCTGTTAGTTCCACACCATTTTGGTGCGGAACTAACTGCAATGCAGTTAACTTTACTGCAATGCAGTAAAGAGTCTGAAATGCTGTACTTGGGTGCAATCTCAAAAATGACAGAATGATCTCTGCTCATTTCCAAAACAGACCATTCAACATCACAGTAGTCCAAGTCTATTCCCCAATCACTAACGCCTAAGAAGCTCAAGTTGATTGCTTCGATGATGAACTACAAAACCTTCTAGAACTAACACCATAAAAGATGTCCTTTTCATCATAGAGGATAGGAAAGCAAAAATAAGAAGTCAAGAGGCACCTGGAATAACAGGCAAGTTTTGCCTTGAGTACGAAGTGAAGCAAGGCACAGGCTAACAGAATTTTTGCCAAGAATATGCACTGGTCATAACAAACACCCTCTTCCAACAACACAAGAGATGACTACACATGGACATCACCAGATGGTCAAAACCAAAATCAGATTGATTATATTCTTTGTAGCCAAAGATGCAGAAGCTCCACAGAGTCAGCAGAAACAAGACCAGGAGCTAACTGTGGCTCTGATCATGAACTCCTTATTGCAAAATTCAGACTTAAATTGAAGAAAGTAGGGAAAACTACTAGACCATTCAGGTATGACCTAAAATCAAATCCCTTATGATTATACAGTGGAAGTGACAAACAGATTCAAGAGATTAGATCCAGTAGAGTAACTGAAGAACTATGACAGAGGTTCATGACATTGTACGGGAGGCAGGGATCGAGATCATCCCCAAGAAAAAGGAGTGCAAAAAGGCAAAATGGTTGTCAAGGAGGCCTTACAAAAGCTGAGAAAAGAAGAGAAGTGAAAGGCAAAGGAGAAAAGGAAAGATATATCCATTGGAATGCAGAGTTCCAAAGAATAGCAAGGAGAGATAAGAAAGCCCTCCTCAGTGATCAAAAAAAAAAAAAAAAAAAACAGAGGAAAATGGAAAGACTAGAGGTCCCTTCAAGAAAATTAGAGATACCAAGGGAACATTTCATGCAAAAATGGCTGAATAATATTCCACCATCTGTATAAAATACAGTTTATTTGCTCACCCATTGATGGACATATGGCTATGGCAGTAGTACCTCTATGAACATGCACATACATGTATTTGAGTACTTGTTTTCATTTCTTGTTGATATATACTTAAGAGTGGAATAACTGTGTCATATGGTAATTCTATGTTTAATCATTTGAGAAAATGCCAAAATATTTTCCACAGCAGCTGAACCAGTTTATATTTCCACCACTGAAGCACAAGAATTTCAAGTTCTTCACATCTTCGCTACTCTTATATTTTCTGACTAAGACATTAGCCATGTTAGTGGATGGAGGTGGTATCTCATTGTGGTTTTGATTTGCATTTCCCTAATGAGTCGCAAAGAGTCGGACACGACTGAGCGACTGAACTAACTAACTAACTAATGACTAATGATATTGAGTATCTTTTCATGTGCCTGTGGTTCATTTATATGTCTTCCCTGGAGAAATGCCTATCCAAATTCTTTGCTCATTTTTAAATTGAGTTGGGTCTTTTGTTCTTGAGTTGTAAGAGTTCCTTTTATATTCTGGGTATTAGGCTTTTTAGATACATAATTTTCCCCCATTCTATAGGCTATCTTTTCATTTTCTTAATTATATTTTTTGATGTACCAAAATTTGATGAAGTCCAGTTTATGTGATTATTCTTTTCTTGTTTGTGTTTTTGGTAGCATGTCCAAGAAACCCTTGCCAAAGCTATGTTCATAACGATTGATTTCTATGTTTTCTTCAATGTTTTATGGCCTGGTGTGCTGCATGCTCTGCTGCTGCTGCTGCTGCTAAGTTGCTTCAGTCATGTCTGACTCTGTGCAACCCTATGGAAGGCAGCCCACCAGGCTCCCCCATCCCTGGGATTCTCCAGGCAAGAACACTGGAGTGGGTTGCCATTTCCTTCTGTAATGCATGAAAGTGAAAAGTGAAAGTGAAAAGTGAAAGTGAAGTTGCTCAGTCGTGTCCGACTCTTAGAGACCTCATGGACTGCAGCCTACCAGGCCCCTCTGTCCGTGGGATTTTCCAGGCAAGCATAGCTCAGTCATGTTCAAATCTTTGTGACTCCATGGATTGTAGCCTGCCAGGCTCCTCTGTCCATGGGATTTCCCAGGCAAGAATACCTGAGTAGGTTGCCATTTCCTACTCCAGGGGATCTTCCTGACTGAGGGATTGAACTTGCATCTCTTGCATCTCCTGCATTGGCAGGCAGATTCTTTACCACTGCACCATGCATGGTCTTAGCCTTTATATTTAAGTCATCGACTCATTTGCAGTTAACCTTTATATGCAGTGCACGGTAGGTGTTCAGTCTTTTGCGTGTGAATATATAGTTGTCTTAACACCATTCGTTGAAAAGTCTGTTCTTTCCCCATAGAGTAGTCTTGGCATTCTTATAAAAAATCAATTGCATATACACGTATGGATTTATTTCTGGACTCAAAATTCCATTCCACTTCCTCAATGATTGTACTTTGTAGTAAGTTTGAAACTGCAAAGTTTGAGTCCTTCAAATTTGTTGTTCTTTTTCAATATTATTTTGCCTGTTCAGTGCATGCATGATCAGTCACTTCAGTTATGTCCTACTCTTTACAATTCCATGGATTGTAGCCCACCAGGTCCCTCTGTCTGTGGGATTCTCCTAGCAAGAATTTTGGAATGGATTCTCATGCCCTCTTCCAGGGGATCTTCTCGACCTAGTGATAAAACCCCAAGTAGCCTGCATTCTTTACCATCTGAGCTACCAGAGAAGCCCCTTGCAATTCCCTATGAATCTGAAGATCAGATTTTCCATATCTGTAAAAAAGGTCATTAGAATTTTGATAAGAAATGCAATGAATCTTTAAATTACTTTGGGTATTACTGCTCTCTTAACAATATTAAATTTTCTGGTCCATGAACACAGGCTGTCTTTCCATCATATTTAAGTCTACTTTTTTTGTATAATGTTTTGCAGTTTTCTGTGTATCAGTCTTTCAGTTTCTTGGTTAAATTCATTCTAGGTACTTTATTCTTTTGGATGCTGTTGTAAATCGAAATGTTTTCTCAATATACTTTTCAGATTGCCCACTGTTGGTGTATAGAAACACAGTTGATCTTGTAGTGTGCAATTTTGCTGAATTTATTGGCTTGTATAGGATTATGTCTTCTGTGAGTAGAGATAGCTGTACTTCTTCCTTTCCAATTATGACGCCTTTTATCGATTTTTCTTTCCTAATTGGTCTGGATAGAGCTTTCAGCAGAATTTTGAATAGCAATGGTGAAATTGGGGATCTTTGTCTTGTTCTTGATCTTAGAGGAAACGTTTTCATACTCACACCGCTGAGTACGATGTTAGCTGTGGGTGTTTAATTAATGCTTTTTATCATGTTGAAAAGTTTCCTCTATTTCCAGTTTTCTGGGGGTTCGTATTGTGAAAGGGTCTTAGATATTGTCAGATGCTTTTTCTGTGTCAGTTGATATGATCGTGTGGTCTGCTTCTTTATTCTATTAATGTGCTGTATTCAATTACATAGGTATTCCTGGGATCAACCCCATGGGTCATGGCATATAATCTTCTTGATATGCTGTTGGATTTAGTTTGCCAGTAATTTGTTGAAGACTTTCACATCAATATCTGTAAGGGAGATCAATCCATAGTGTCATATTTTTGTGGTGTCTTCCTCTGGCTTTAGCGTCAGGGTCATTGACTTCACAGGATGAGTCAGGATGCATCCCCTCTTATGTTTTTTGGAATTGGTTGAGAGGTTTGGCATTAATTCTTCTTTAAACATTTGTTGGAATTTAGCAGTGAGGCCATCTGGCCTGGATTTTAGTTTGTTGGGATAATTTCTTCCTTTTATCCTGGAATATTGGATATCTGGGGAAAATAGTCCTTTCTCATTTTCTAGGTTAAACTTTGATGGTCAGCCAGTTATTTTGAACTACCAACTCAAATCTTGTGGGGTTTGCTTTGCTTTTCTGAAAGAGAGGAGGTCATGGTTCAGATTCTTTTATTCACATTTGTAATTTCCTTATCTTTAGGATTAGCAGTCATCTTTATTTTTCTTTGTATTTGGTTTCATTGGATTTATTGGATTTAACTGCAATATTTTAGACTTTGTCATTCAATGCTGTATTTCACTATGTAAATGCATCGTAAAGAATCGTTGACTACAGGAGCAATGCACAAGTTCCCTGATATTGCTGCCTTTTTTTTTTTTTGCTTTTGCTAAATAATAAATAAAATGCTGATTTGATCTGTTCCTATTGAGAGATTGTTCATTTACACAGGTGACTCTCCTGATTAATGGATGCTTCAGTTCAGTTCAGTTCAGTCGCTCCAACTCCTGGAGGATGCTCAGCACTTCAAATAATAAGAATTCATTAAAAAACAAGTGATTCATTAAAAAAGAATTTCCACACAGTTTCTTTGCCTTTGTTAGACATCTCTCTCTGTGTACTAGACGTCTCTCTGTCATGTCTGACTCTTTGTGACCCCATGGGCTATAGCCTGCCAGGCTCCTATGTCTGTGGGATACTCCAAGCAAGAATGCTGGAGAGGGTTGCCATTTTCTCCTACACTTAGATATAGTGTATAGATTATAGTTTGAAGTTCTTCTTCTTTTTTTAAACTTTTTTTTTAATTGGGGTATAGCCGATTAACAACATTGTGATAGTTTCAGGTGAATAGAAAAGGAACTCAGCCATACATGTACATGTATCCATTCTCTCCCAACCTATTCAGGTTGCCATATAACATGGAGCAGAGTTCCCTGTGCTATGCAGTAGGTCCTTGTTGGTTATCTATTTTAAGTACAGTAGTGTGTACATGACCATCTCAAACTCCCTAAATATCCCTTCCCCCCATCCTTCCCTCCTGGCAACCATAAATTCATTCTTTAAGTCCGCGAGTCTGTTTCTGTCTTGTAAATAAGTTCATTTTATCATTTCTTTCTAAATTCTGCGAATAAGGGCTGTCATCCAATATTTTTCCTTACTTGATCACTCAGGAAACATCATCATGAGCTTCATTTTGAGAAAGTGCTCTACTCTAGGCACTTCAGTGTGTAGCCTTTGTCCTGATTTAAGGCTCTTTTTTTTTTTTTCTATCCACATCATAGCTATGATTTCCCTGTTTGCTATACCATCTGTGCATCTGAACTAAAAGCTTTCTACTTTTCTCAATAGTAAATGACTATTAGCTTTCCAGCAGAAAGGACAGAGACAAGTAGATTAAACACAGTTTGTATTCAAGCTTCTGAGTACTTGAAGTACTTTGAGAACAATGGGGCCATTCTATTCTTAGACAAGTGGGCAAGATCAGAAGCTTATGAAAACATGATTCAAGGCTGATTCTCCCAGAAAAAAAAGGGGGAAAGAAGCATGTACCTTTTCAAATGCCTACCAAGACATTGTACATGTCTTACATACAATGTCATTTACTCTTCAGCCTGATTCTCTTAACTTTGTATTAATGACCCCATTATAGTTAATGGAACAGAGATTTAGGGAAGATGAGAGACTTGGTCCAAGTAACACATCACAGTTAGTGACAAAATTGGGCTTCTATTTAAATCCTTGAGTTCAATACCTGTGCTCCTTATTTGCATTTGGTCTCTACTCTTTGCTGTCATCACAGGCTGGCTGGTCTGCCACTTTGAAGAGCTCTGTTTATAAGGGATTAAGGCACAAGATGGGGCTTTCCAGGTGACACTAGTGGTAAAGAACCCACCTGCCAATGCAAGAGACATAAGAGACACAAATTCATTCCCTGAGTTGGGAAGATCCCCTTGAGGAGGGCATGGCAACCCACTCCAGTATTTTTGCCTGGAGAATCCCATGGCCAGAGAAGCCGGATGGGCTGCAGTCCAAAGGTCACAAAGAGTTGAACAAGACTGAAGCAACTTAGCATGCACATGCTTGGCATGTAGGTATCAAGCGGTAGGCTGGTAGCATTTGGAAAAACTTTTTACAATTTTCCATATGTGAATCTTACTCACTAAATACCAATAAAATTCCCTTGTGATCAGGACAACAGAGAAATTCCACATACACACTCCACACAAACACACACATGCATATTTTTACCTGCCCTCATTTAGAGCCATTGAAAGACATTAGCCTAACACTTAACTGCACGAAAGTGAATTTTTAACTTTGGAGCATGTACAGATAGTGTCAACCTGCATAGAACAACACATTTGAAAAGAAATCAAACATTAATTGCATTTTGTCAAGGGTTTCTACAGACTAGAAAAGATCCTATTTCAGTTAAGAGGTTAAAATATTATCATACTGTATTGAATTTTTAAAGAATATTTTTAGGTAGCCAAACATGACTATTTGGAAGTTCTTAATTAAATCACATATGGGAAGCCCCCTGCCCCTACAACAAGTGAAAGTGAAAGTCTCTCAGTCATGTCCAACTCCTTGCAACCCCATGGACTATATATTCTCCAGGCCAGAATGCTGGAGTGGGTAGCCTTTCCCTTCTCCAGGGGATCTTCCCAACCCAGGGATCGAACCCAGGTCCCCCGTATTGCAGGCAGATTCTTTACCAGCTGAGCCACAAGAGAAGACCAAGAATACTGGAGTGTCTAGTCTATCCCTTCTCTAGCTTGTCTTTCTGACCAAGGAATCGAAACGGGGTAACAGCTCAGTGCAAAGCAAGTAGGTAAGAAAAAAAACAAGCTCCCAGCTTCTCCCTAGAGAGGGGAGTACTTTAAGTCTAAAGCTGACACAAGAGACAAGAAAGAATAGTATATGATGGTTAAAATATTAATCAGGAAAATATAACAATTATAAATATACATGTATCTAATATCAAAACACCCCAATATACAAAGCAAACATTGATAGAACTGAAGGAGGAAATAGCCAGCAATACAGTAATAGTAGACTCAATACCCCACTATTCACAATGGATAGAACTTTTAGACAGAAATCAACACAGGAACAGCAGACTGGAACACCATTAAAGACCAATGGACTGAACAGATAGAAACTTCCATTCGACAGCAGCAGATTATGCATTTTTTTCAAGTTTATGCTGAATATTCTCTAGGACATGTTAGGTCACAAAACAAGTCTTAACAAATTAGACTGAAATCATACCAATTATCTTTTCCAGCAACAGTGGAATGAAACTAGAAATCACAAGCAGAATGAAAACTGAAAAATTCACAAATATGTGAAAACTAACCACATACTACTGAATAGCCAACGGACCAAAGAAGAAATCAAAAGGAGAATCAAAAAGCATCTTGGGACGTGGTCAGGGGCTGATCGAGTGGACAACAGGGGGTAGATAACAGGACAAGGTATTTTAGTGGAGCAGCAGCATGGAATTTTAAGCAAACAGGAGTATCTGGAAATTTCAGTTGTCTCCACTGTCAGATGGGTGGAGGAGATTCTGTCAGTGCTTTGCCTAGATTCCTGGGGGCCTCTTTGACCTTCCTGCCTACTCTTCATGTCTGTGCACTTTTTCTGCTAACACAGCATCCATAGCTCTTTTCAGGACACGGGAGGCAGGGAAGTGCCTGAAAGTTTACACACCTTGGGCAGCCTTAGCTAACATCCAACTGGTACCAGAATACAGAAGCCTTTGCCTCAGTCAGTACAGACTCTGAAGCATCCTTTACACCCAGAGTTCCTCTGTAGGATCAAGCTGAGTCTGGGCATTCACCTGAAATCACAGTCCTCTTTAGCTTCTTCCTCTTTCCCATCCCTATGCTTCTTTTCTAGTAAGAAAGTTTTTTTTTTTTTTTTTTTCCATTAAGATATGCCTTGTTTTTTTGAGAAATAATGCTATTGCACACTCGGTAGACTACAGTATGGTATAAACACAACTTTTATGTGCACTGGGAAGCCAAAAATTTTATGTGACTTCCTTTATAGCAATATTCTCTTTATTAAGATGGTCTGGAACCAAATCCACAATGTCTCTGAGGTATGCTTGTATGTGGCTTAGGTTTTGGGCCACTTTACTTCTTTTGGCTCTACTTTCTGTGAGGCATGGAGGCATGGAGTCGAAGGAAAACTCACAGAGTTACATTTCTTGTAATATTTTCTCTGCCCAAGAAACATTTTACAAATATCCTTTAACAGACATGTGACATTCCAAAACCCGGTTCTGGTCCTACTGCCAGCAAAGCTTGGCCAACGTTTCTTCACACAGATGCACGATGTTTACACAGAGCATACCTGACTGCTCTATCATTCACCCACAGCATATACTTCTCCTTCCACATAGACTGTGGTTTCCAAGGCAACAGAGAGCTCCTTTAACAATGAAAGCACACACAAGTTGATTTCCACTCCTACATGCCAAAGCCTAACCACTTTCTCCAGCCATAGTGCTTAAGTTTCCCAAAAGGAAGTCAGAACTAAAGATGAAATACCAATAGTAGAAGAAATGTTTTACTGTGTCAGCACAGTTAGGTGCTATAAAGAAGAAACTTTTGTTTAAGAGACTTGTAGAATGAGGTTTGTGGGGATCATTTGGGTACAGGGTGAAGGCTGAAGAGTGAAGGTACAAATTATGGTTGACCTGGAAGGGTGTATGGGGAGCAGTAAGGAAACCAGGGGCATCTTTTTGTTGTTCCTCAAGTCCAAGTGTCCCTAGGCAGCCCCACTTTTGTCTTTCTACCTTTCAGAAACATCCTATGCTTGTTGCATTATGACCAGGGCTTTTTAATTGTGTAAGGGAGCAGCTTGGAGCAATGGGGTTACTCTATCCGGGTTAACACAGGAAGTTTCTATCTTCTTTGAAAGGTCAAAACATGTAATCATCTGTTAAGTTGTAGGAACATGATTATAGATACAGAAAACTTTCCATCAGGTGTGGATATCTTTTTGGAGTGTGTCTTAATTTCTCCTCTCATTGGTTTACTTGCTGACATCCCAAAGCAATTTTGTTTGGTCATTACCTCCATAGTGGTGGTTGCTGTGTTGAAAGAAGGAATTGTCTGCAATTCTTTTCTCAATGTTTCCTTCAATTTAGTTTATTTTAACTCTTAGAAGATAGAATTAGCAAGAAGACAATAGTCAAGTTGCAAATAGGACTTACTATTTTCTTTATCCCATCATTCTCTAACAATAATAATCAAGAGGGAATAATCAAAGGGGAAGATAGAAGATTGCATTTCTGTAAAGATAATATTTTTGGACCACCCATGGCTGCCTAAATGAAAGCCAGTAAATAGATGTATTTATGCTGCTAAGTCACTTCAGTCATGTCCAACTCTGTGCGACCCCATAGACGGCAGCTCACCAGGGTCCGCCGTCCCTGGGATTCTCCAGGCAAGAGCACTGGAATGGGTTGCCATTTCCTTCTCCAGTGCATGAAAGTGAAAAGTGAAAGTGAAGTCGTTCAGTCATGTCCGACCCTCAGCGACCCCATGGACTGCAGCCTACCAGGCTCCTCCATCCATGGGATTTTCCAGACAAGAGTACTGGAGTGGGGTGCCATTGCCTTCTCTGATATACATTTATATATGTATATATATTTACATTTTAAAGTTTTAAAGTATATAGATTTATAGACAAATCATAGAAGACATAAAGATAATTAAGTTGACTCAATTGTATAAAGCTGTTGTGCCCAGCCTTGGAGACCTTCCACCCCAGCTGCCTTAAAGCATAGATATAGACATAGATGTACTTTTTAAAGTTCAAAATGTTATCTTGGCATATGAAACAGGATCTCATCATTCAGCACATAACCGCAGAGCTAAGTTAAGGGGGATGCATCTTAGGTTCTAGAAGAGCTTCTCTCTGTACCAGCTTGAAATTTTAGCTGCTTTAGTGTGCATGTGTACTCAGCTGTGTCTGACTCTTTACAGCCTTATGGACTGCAGCCCACCAGGCTCCTCTGTCCATAGGATTTCCCAGGCAAGAATATTGGAGTAGCTTGCCATTCCCTTCTCCAGGGGATCTTCCCGACCCAGGGATTGAACTCAGGTCTCCTGCATTGCAAGCAAACTCTTTACCATCTGAGCCACCAGGAAAGCCATAATATTAATGCATAATCCTTATAAATATAATTCTTTACATAAGTAGACATAATTTTTCATTTTGTTCTTTTTCAAACTGAACATGATAGAAAACTCAATAATAGCCCAAAAATATTAAAGGGAAGATATTTTCACTTATCAAAGGTAGTAGAAAGTATTTTCTGTGAATTGGACATGTTATGTGTGGCCTCCAAGAGGGGCGAAAGGTCTAGCTAATTTCCAAACATTCCTCCCAGTGCTCTGGCTTTATGATTCATGGCACTGAATTTGTTAACTAATAATTGTTTACAGACTAAGAGACCTATGATCTTGCTGGGGGCTGTACGACTGCTCACTCAAATTGTGGTTACACTATTCCCTTAGTTGAAAACTCTATTGATTTCTTCAAACCCTGGTGCCCTCATCTATAAATTGGGGATGTTAAAAGCAGTGCCTACCTTATAAGGTGGTTGTGAGCTGCCATTTCCTTTTCCAGGGGATCTTCCTAACCCAAGGATTGAACCTGCATGGCCTACATTTCCTGCATTGGCAGGACTTTTTTTTTTTTTTTTTTTTGCCACTGAGCCACCTGGGAAGCCCCATAACTGCTTTAGAATTTCACGCAAATCAGATCTCAAAGAGCACTAACTGGGCAGCACACGTGAAATTTCATTCTGTCAACATTAGAGGCCGGTTGATGAGCCCCTGGAGCTAACAAAAAAGAATCTTTGGAAGAAAATTTATTATGTTTTCTTATTCTGAGAATTATTTTCTTTTTGTTTTGTGAGTGAGGGATCTCATTTTGAAATTAAAACCTTCCATGCTGGGAAAGATTGAGGGCAGGAGGAGAAAGGGGTGACAGAGGCTGAGATGCTTGGATGGCATCACCAACTCAGTGGACAAACTCCAGGAGACAGTGAAGGACAACGAAGCCTGGCATGCTCCAGTCCATGGGTCACAAAGAGTTGGACATGACTTAGCAACTAAACAATATGTTTAGGTTTTCATATCTGGAAAGTCTCAAGTGACATCAAATTTTATCTGGAAGAGATTTCTTTGTGCTTCTGTGATAGAAATCTGTCTCTTTGAGCACATATCATGAGATGAAAATGGGCTAATATAAGCCACACAGATTTTCTTAAGGGATGTAGAAAAACAAAACAAACAAAAAAACATGTTGTTTAGCATCTGTTTCTTTGTGGTGCTGAAAAGAAATGCTTTAAGGTGGCCATGGTGGAAATTCTCCCATGCTGGGTACAAGGGCTTTACACAGTTGGATCAGCTTATCTTCAGTGGTTATCTTCTAGGATTTGCCAATAAATCAGTAGATTTACAAGAAAAAAAAAATTAGTGCCATTAGCCAGTAAAATAGTCTGCAGATTCCTGTAAAAATAATTAAGACGAGAGAGAATATGCCTAAAAAAAAAAACCAAAAAGTTTCCTGGAACTCATCCTTTCTTCTCTAAACCCCTGCCACCCTTGGGTCTCCCTCCCTCATGTTACACAGAGTGGGAGAAAAGCCCACATGCCTTTGATGGGATCATTTCTTTCTTTGTTCAGAGTTAGGGAGATGGTGAATTGTTGTAACTAATCGTGTTAGAATCCTGACTGGGTGTGTCACCCAAATATAAAATACAATAAACTAACCAGAGTCCAAAATGATGATAATACATATCATCATAGAATTATTTTCTGATTAAAAACCTGATGCTCTAGTATTGCAGAATTTAAAAAGAGCACGTTAGTGAGTTGTCAAAGATTCTGCCTGCTAATGCAGGAGATATGGTTTCTATTCTTGGGTTGGGAAGATCCCCTGGAGAAGGAATTGACACCCCACTCCAGTATTCTTGTCTGGGAAATCTACAGACAGAGGAGCCTGGAGGGCTACAGTCCCTGACATTGCAAAGAGTCTGACACAACTGAGTGACTGAGCACATTACACATGTATGCATAGCTGATGTTGGCGGGGTAGGCTGTTGGCTTGTTTGTTTTGCTATTGCTTGTAAAATTAGCTGATATTTTTAACTGAATAGAAGGAGATGAGAAAGGCACAGTTTGGTGATTGTTCTACAAACCTAATGCACTTGACCATGTAAAGTAGCTTTCAACCATGTGTAACAGGATCACCTGGAACCTTAGAATATTGATGCCCATGCTAATGTTAAAGAAATTATGATTTATGTTTTGTTAGGAAAAAAGAAAAATGAATATATCCCTGGATGGGTATTAATTTTTTTAAAACCTCCCTGCGTGCATGCCAAGTTGCTTTAGTCATGTCTGACTCTTTGCAACCCCATGGACTGTAGCCCACCTGGCTCCTCTGTTCACAGGATTCTCCAGGCAAGAATATTGGAGTGGGTTGCCGTGCCTTCCTCCAGGGCATCTTCCTGACCCAGAGATTGAACCTGGAACTCTTGGTCTTCTGCATTGGCAGGCAGATTCTTTACCACTAGTACCACCTGGGAAGCCAGAAGCTCCCTACTTGATTTGAAAGGGCAACCAGGTTTGAGATCCATGATAGAGGTGAGAGGTAATCCTGTGTGGTTTTAAAACAGTTTTATTACCTTTTTATGTTCACGTGACTATGGAGAGACAGCTACTGGACATGGGACCTGCAGTAAGATTCAGGCCTGTAAGAGGAGAGCATTCACTGGAGAGTTATGTCACCTGCTGTTGGCTCCTCCTCGTCACTGTATCTGCCGGTTATGATATCCCCAAGCTTGTGACACAAGTATGTGATCCTGGGAGAATCCTGGTGTTATATTGCTAAGCACATTTAGAACTGTAGCAGATTAGGACAGTTAACACGTATGTGTGAACATAAGTACATGTGTGATATGTATATGAAATACGTGTTCACACATGTGTTTGAAATTACAGCTTGATTTCTGTTTCAAACAAGAAGCACCTTATGTTCATAACCACCCATTCTGAGTCTCTTTCATAGTGTTTTGTAGAATGGCTAGAATAACCGTTGTTTACTTATTTTTAGTATCATATAATTTTTTAAGGAAAAAACAAAGACTGTTCTGTGTTTTTATGTTAGATCATTAAAATGGCATCCTTGCTTCATTCTCTTCTTTGGAAACATCTGAACTTGCTAAACTGAACAAATGTATTGATTCAAACATGTGAAGGTATTATTATAGTTGGTCACTGAATGAACATTGTGAGTGCTTTATTTCTCCTTTCTTTCCCCTCTTTCTAAAGGAAAAAAATGTGAAAATAAACTTGGCCTGTATGTAATAATGTGTGTTCATGCTAAAACTGAATACTTACAGCAAGTCCCAGCACCTGAAAACATGAAGCATGGCTTTCTCTGTTTTTCTTTTTTTCTTTTCCTCACAGAACATAGATCATACATAGACGTTTGCCTAATAGTTTTCAATCCCAAGAGTAAGGGATATATTTCTAGGTAATTATTTGTAATACAGGTTGTTCCATATATGGAAATAGAGGGGACTTGAAGTTATAGTCATTTTTCATGGCTGTGTATAATTATTCTACATGATTTTCATTTTCTATTTTTGTTAGAAAGAATTCCTCAGTTGCCTACTAGGATGAGAAGCAGATGGACTTTTTGTTGGAGTATAGTTGTTTTACAATGTTATTAGCTTCCATTGTACGGCAAAGTGACTCAGGCACACGTGTACACAACCTCTCTCCCTTGGATCTCCTTCCCATTTGGGTCACCACAGAGCACTGAACAGTGTTCCCTGTGCTATACACTAGGTTCTCATTGGTTTTCTACTTTGTACATAGTATCAATAGTGTGTATACATCAATTCCGGTCTCCTAACCTGGAATAAACCTGTTCTCAGGAAAGGGCCCGGGTAGTGAGGGAGTGTCTGAGTTAGGCAAGCCGGGTCTAGCAGCAGGTGTACATCAAACTGGTCCTGGCATGGAACACCTGGCCTGGAGCCACACAGGTGAGCAGCTAAGCGAATCAGCTGGGGGTTAGACCTGGAAGCTGAGTACAGGAGGTGTTCAGGGGCAGAGCAGGAGTCAACTTGGTGGCTCCAGACTGCAGCCAACTGGACATCTGCAGGGAGGCTAGTGATTGGCTGAAACTGGGTAGCCAGAGGGCATCAGGTGAGGACCAAATGGATTTCTCTGGGAAACGCAAAGAATCTTGAAGGGTCAACCCAAAGTTTCCTCAAACTTAGGACCCAAAGCCTATAGCAGGATGCTTCCCACAAAGGCTGAGGCTGAAGCCATGAATGGCTTCTCTGCAAAGACTAAGAGTGTTTCTAAACCCAAGAGACTTTCCCCAAAGAATCACAGCCAGCCATTCAGAGGAGCATGAAGCTTTGTGAGATCCAGGTCTTCTAATTTTAAGAGAAATGGAGAAGACATGGAAGGGCAGTTGGGAAAGAGAGAGGAGAGTCTGGGATATTTTTTAGTGTACCTTCTGTCCTGTCCTCTGACCTCCATCCCTATTAGAAAAGTGTGTCCTTTGCAGTGAAAGGGTAGAACTTTGAGTACATACTGTAAATAAATGTCTTTGTTGATTGATTTCAATATTTCTGTTTGTTTTATATTTATGCACTTGTCTATAATCCTGAGCACCCCACTCCAGTACTCTTGCTTGGAAAATCCCATGGATGGAGGAGCCTGTTAGGCTGCAATCCATGGGGTCGCTAAGAGTCGGACACGACTTCATTTTCACTTTCACTTTTCACTTTCATGCATTGGAGAAGGAAATGGCAACCCACTCCAGTGTCCTTGCCTGGAGAATCCCAGGGACAGGGGAGCCTGGTGGGCTGCCGTCTATGGGGTTGCACAGAGTCGGACACGACTGAAGTGACTTAGCATAGCATACCCTATAAACTTCCCTTAAATGTATATCCTGCCCCTGACATTTTCTACCACTATGATTTCTATAACATTGACTATTCCCACGAGATTGAGGCTTCCCTGGCAGCTCAGATGGTAAAGAATCTGCCTGCAATGTAGGAGACCTGGGTTCAATTCCTGGGTCAGGAAGATCCCCTGGAGAAGGGATAGGCTATCCACTCCAGTTTTCTTGGGCTTCCTTTGTAGCTCAGCTGGTAAAGAATCCACCTGCAATGCAGGAGACCTGGGTTTGACTCCTGGGTTGGGAAGATCCCCTGGAGAAGGGAAAGGCTACCCACTCCTGTATTCTGGTCTAGAGAATTCCATGGATGTCCATGGGGTTGCAAAGAGTCAGACATGACTGAGCAACTTTCACTTTCACCCTTCACTTCAAGAGATTGAAGGCAGGAAGAGAAGGGATCAACAGAGAATAAGATGTTTGGATGACATCCCTGACTCAATGGACATGAGTTTGAGCAAACTCTGGGAGATAGTGAGAGACAGGGAAGGCTGGTGTGCTACAGACCATGGGGTTGCAAAGAGTCAGACACAACCTAGTGACTGAACAGCAACAACAAAATTCCCAGGAGAGTTGACTAGTTCGTGAAATTTAGCTGAAATATTACAGGATTTAGCATCAGTGTTGCTTACCTAATTATTATAATCATAACTGTACAAGTAATGGGATGCTGAATAATGTCAGAAAAATTAATAAGCTGCCTACATTTCATTTCCACAAATAGGCAATCTCCCCTATAATTTATGTTTATGATATGGCCTTGGTAGGATTTTAATGCAAGCCATTTCGATATAAATATCATCTAAACATCGCCCTTTGCCACTTATGCATAATTCCAGGGCATAATTACATCCTCAAAGCCTGATGGTCATCATTCATAAACTACCTGACATGTCACTTATGATAAACTGAACAGAACTGAAAAATGCATATAGTCATTCATCTTTTTATTCATTCATATGTGAAATCAGTTTAATTTTGTGTCTGGAGAAAAGTATGGTGAGTATCCATCCTCCTTGGCCTTTGAAGGTCTGGGAGCACGTGTCCAGCTCTACCTTGGATGTTCCTCACACCAAATGACCTTGATTAGTGAATTAGTGCATCCCCAGAGTCTGAGGAGCATTTAGCTTTGATAAATTTCTGAAAAGAGGGAACTTGACCCTGCAGATGCTGTGTTCTTCACCCATCTCAGCCCACCCCACTGTATGGCTGCAGGCAACACCACTGAGTCATCTCTTCTAGTTTACACATCTGTCGGCTTTTATTTGCAAGGAGTGAAAAGAAACAATAAAATTAAAAGAAACTGAACGAGCACATTAAATGAAAGATGAACAAGATCAACACACTTTGATTTTTTTCAAAGTGATGAGTTTTCCTGATCTTTTGAAGTTGATAACCTGTGCAGATCTTAAGTGATGTTTTCTCCTTTCATATATATGCGTCACTTCATCTTAGTTAATTCATCTCTGCTGAAGCACCTAGAATTCAGGGACCTAACCAATAATCGCTAAGTATCCCATCTGTGTTTTACGGACAGACTGTACAAATTTGGTGCAAACCTCAGAGGCATCAGCCATCACAGAATATGTCTTCCCTGCACAGACCTCACAGGGACAGCTTGTCAAAGGTCCAGAGATGACATTGCAAAGCTTGTAGCTTTCTACGTATGTGTAAGGAAGTGAAAGACAATTAAACCATTGTTCTGAACCTCTACCCTGGGTGAGAGCTCACGTTAGGGGACAGGGAGCATCTGACGACACCCTCAGTCTTTAAGGGAAGATTCAGAGAAGACAAATATAGGAGCAAAAACATGCCAGTAATTTGGAGGAGATTATGGGAAATTTTAAATAACATTCAAAGATGGTACCAAATAAATTATGTAACTATTGCTAATGGTATCCAACATTTGTCTTGGGTTCTAGAGCCATCAAAGAATTCTCAAATGCACAGTATATGTATAATAGGTCTCACCATATTCCATGAAACTTGTCAGACAGGTATTGTTATCCTAATCAGCAGATGAAGAAAAAGAGGTTTCAAAAAGAAAACAAAAATTAAAGAAACTTCCCCTTTTCATTCATGCAATTATCTACTACAATAATTAAATCACTATGAACTTAATTAAACCAGGATCCAAAACATTACCTCAAAAAAAGTATATAGTATTCATATCTATAAGAGGCTGAAATGATAGTTTCCTAAAATAAATTCAAAAAGTGCATCTTAAATGTGTCTAAGTATTTGACTTTTATAAGAGCAAGAAATTCAAGCATGTAATACTAAGGATGAGACAAGAATGATTTTGAATTATGTATGTATGTTATATACAAAATAAATGCAAAGTGTTGAAATAATGGAAAATAGAAATAGTGCTTCAAAATAAGCTTAAAAA
Source organism: Bos grunniens (assembly GCF_055505025.1). Lineage (NCBI taxonomy): Eukaryota > Metazoa > Chordata > Mammalia > Artiodactyla > Bovidae > Bos > Bos grunniens. The sequence goes on along the minus strand of NC_141178.1, from coordinate 58,401,508 downwards.
TAAAAATGGAAAGTTAGCACTTTTAAAATTCAGTACAGTTAATTAAAAATATTTACATAAGTAGTATTTTCATAAAAATAAGTTCTTTAAAATCTTATTACTTGATTAATTTTTTTATCACTACCAAAATCCTAAAATTTTTTTGCTATGAACTATATATACATAGATAAATTGATTGACTGAACATTGGCTAGATAAGACTATGACATATAGTTTTAAAGTTAACGCTTTTTCAGTGTTGAAACATCTTTATGTTGGGCATTCTACACTTGCTATAATTAATTATAAATATATTCTTAAAATATATATTTTTGGTTACTTTAAGGTTCTGCTTATCCAACAATGTAAAGAGAACTATTCCCTCCCATGGGGTCTTCCATACTCACTCAGTTCTAGCTGCATCCACTTACCTGTCCCCCAAACATCACAGGTGCTACCCTCAAGGCCACTTGCAGCCTCTCGCAAGGAGTGCACCTGGTTCTCTCCTGAGCTGCTAGCACCCGGATGTCCTGGCCCAGCCCCCATTTCCCATAAGCCTTTGCTCTGACCGCCCTTGTAAAAAGGAAGGCCGTTGCTCCGGCTTCTTGTGTTCCTAATTCCTCTTATCTGCATTATTCGTCATCATAAACCTAACACTCTTCATGTATGCCATATAATCGCTATTTGAAATATCTCTGTAACTCATTGGAACATAGGGTCTCTGAGGATGGACACTTTACTTCGTTTGTCCCCAGCTCCTAAATTAATAGGCACACAATCGCTCTTGACCAGTTTTTGCGTCATCAGCATTTTATTATCATTGTTATTTTTAATCACTTGTAATTTGTGCTCTATGCTTATGGAAAGAGATTAGTGACAGTCTTTTTAAAAATATGTATTACTCTTCTACATAAATGAAAATAAAAATATTATCAAAAATACATAGCTTTTTCCCATTCAGAGTCTGACTTTTCTGACTTTCACTTCAAAAGTCACTGATGACTGTTTTCTTATATATCATTTTCTGGGCCCTCAGAACCATTGGTGATAAAGCAGTTCTTCAAAGAATCCACAAAAATAGCTAAACACCCTTGATGTGGCTCCTAAGCTAGCTTTGCAGTTGTGTTGCTGAGCCAGTCTACTAGGACTCTTTTTCTGAAAATGCTAATAAACATCTGTTTCTCCCCTTCCCTCCACTGTTTGGATTCTAAGGGGTTAACAAGTGTGCTTCACTATTGTCTCAGATTTTCTTTCTTTCTTTCTTTCTTTTTTTTTCATTTTGGACACTTTCAAACATATCTAAAAATAGACTGCATGCATGCTAAGTCACTTCAGTCATGTCCAACTCTGTGTGACCCCACAGATCATAACCTGCCAGGCTCCCCTGTCCGTGGGATTCTCCAGGCAAGAATACTGGAGTGGGTTACCATGCCTTCCTCCCGGGGACCTTCCTGACCCAGGGATTGAACCCAGGTCTCCTGCATTGCAAGCAGATTCTTTATTGTCTGAGTCACCAGGGAAGCCCTGATAGATGTGTAGGTTGTTATATATTGGCTACTATGAATAAATCTGCAATGAATATAATAATATAATGACTTCAGTTATCTCTTAGATTTAATTTCCCTCTAGATACAATACACAGAAGTAGGACTGGAGGAGCATATGATAGATCTATTTTCAAGTTTTAGGGGAAACTACCTACTGTCAAGAGGTAGTTTTAGCCTCTCCCACCCTTTGAGGGTTGGGTTACCTGAGTTCTGAACTCCCCCACTTTTAGTTGAACTGAAGACGTCTTCAGTTGCTTGTATATTTTAAAGTAAATCCTGGACATTTCACTTACAAAACCTCAGACTGATCTCTAATTGACAAGGACATTTTTCCCAAAAACATTTTTCAAGAGTCAGAGAAGATTTTTTTTTTAAATAAATAACTAAGATTTAATCTAAGTACTGAAACTACTCAAATGTGTATTTGTGTGATTTACAATGCTTTACCCTTTTGTGTAGTCTGTCTGCATAGTATACTATTTTTAAAAAGGGCAACTATTAAAAGAATATATTCATTTTTTAAAATAAATAACTGAGATTTAATCTAAGTACTGAAACTACTCAAATGTGTATTTGTGTGATTTACAATGCTTTACCCTTTTGTGTAGTCTGTCTGCATAGTATACTATTTTTAAAAAGGGCAATTATTAAAAGAATATATTCATTTCACTGCTGAGTGTGTACTGTCACTCATACACAATATTTATTCAGGCTTTATACCATGAATAGCATCGCAGGCATGGAACTAAAAAGCAATTGTTTCTGTCCTTGAAAAATAAATGGTCTAAAAAAAAAAAAGAAAAAGAAATGGTCTAGCTAAGAAGATTGATAATACACACAGACAACCTGCACATTTTGAATAAAACAATATCATTAATATTGGATATTTCAAGCACACAAGAATTCAGGGGCAGAGAAAGTATCTTTGAGACAGAATCAATTAGAGATCAATTTTTTGTGAACGAAGTGAGCTTCAGAGTGAGTCTCGATTCAGGAGAACATGAACCCTGCACGTTCCAACACTGAACCAGAAATTTGCACATGGTAAACTCTAAGGGAAAAAATAAGCTACAATATGTGTGATGATAAATTATTAAGTAGAATTTGCCCATATCAAAATCATGCAATATGACATTGACCTTTGAGCTGCTCATGAAAAAGTCTTGTTATAACTATTCAAAAGCATATTTACCTTGGGAAAGGAGGGGGGTGCTCAAAAAAACTTTAAAAACATGAAAATCTAAAAGGGATGCATTATTATGATGGAATTTCGAGGGCACTGTGGTGTCTGTTGAAGGCAGCTTTGGGTCAGGAGATCTGACCCAGCATCAAGCATGTAGGTAAGACAGAGATGCTGCCAGGAGGATTAAACACAGAGACCCGGGACAAGCAGGGTGCTTATAACTTTCCAGGGAAATCTGATCATTTCCTCTCTCCGCTCACAGTTCCATCATTCAGAGGAAACGAAGAACTGCCTTGGGGTGCTCAGGTGTATGGGGACTAAATGCCCTAGTTATTTTCAACCCCTTGACTTTTCCTTGGTTGACAAGCAACCCTACGACCAGTGGTGCATCTGAGGAAACACATAACAGGGTCTGATGCCTGCTCTGCAGTGGCTCAGCTGTCTGAACACAGTGATGACAATACATGCTGCACAATATCCTTGCACCCTCTTCTTCAAGCCTTGTTCCAGCTCTTTTCATTTCCATCATTAGCCCTGCTGTAAAGGTGAGGGACTGGAAGCACACCTGACTACACAGATGACCCAGCTACACAGTTACTGAGGGGGAACCCAGGCAGCCTGATGCCAGGACACACTTTTGGCTTTAGCCACGGTCACTCCCCACATTCTTTAACTTTTCCTTTCCCTTGTCCCTGTCTCATGAATAAAATGGGAACATTATTCTCTGTGTATTTGTGCAAGCACCACCAAGCCATGTGCTATTGATAGTATAGTGGACATAGTTTAATTTAATTTTTTTTTTAGACTGTGGTATATAGGATCTTAGTGCACTAACCAGGAATTGAACTCCAGGTCCCCTGCATTGGAAGGCAGAGTCTTAACCACTAGATCACCAGAGAATTCCCTAGTGGACGTTCTTTTAGACAGCAGTTTATACTGGTTTTGGTTGGCAAGGTACAGAGTTAATCTAACACGATATATTTTCTTCAGTTCAGTTCAGTCGCTCAGTCATATCTGACTCTTTGGGACCCCATGGACCGCAGTACGCTAGGCCTCCCCGTCCATCACCAACTCCCGGAGTTTACTCAAACTCATGTCCGTTGAGTCAGTGATGCCATCCAACCAGCTCATCCTCTGTCATCCCCTTCTCCTTCTGCCTTTAATCTTTCCCAGCATCAGGGTCTTTTCAAGAGTCAGCTCTTTGCATCAGGTGGCCAGAGTATTGGAGTTTCAGCTTCAACATCAGTCCTTCCAATGAACACTCAGGACTGACCTCCTTTAGGATGGACTGGTTGGATCTCCTTGCAGTACAAGGGACATTCAAGAGTCTTCTCCAACACCACAGTTCAAAAGCATCAATTCTTCAGCACTCAGCTATCTTTATAGTCCATCCATACATACTCACATCCATACATGACTACTGGAAAAACCATACCCTTGACTAGATGGACCTTTGTTGGCAAAGTAATGTCTCTGCTTTTTAATATGCTATCTAGGTTGGTCATAACTTTCCAAGGAGTAAGTGTCTTTTAATTTCATGGCTGCAATCACCATCTGCAGTGATTTTGGAGCCCCCAAAAATAAAGTCTGCCACAGTTTCTACTGTTTCCCCATCTATTTGCCATGAAGTGATGGGACCGGATACCATGGTCTTAGTTTTCTGAACGTTGAGTTTTAAGACAACTTTTTCACTCTCCTCTTTCACCTTCATCAAGAGGTTCTTTAGTTCTTCTTCACTTTCTGCCATAAGGGTGGTGTCATCTGCATGTCTGAGGTTATTGATATTTCTCCCAGCAGTCTTGATTCTAGCTTGTGCTTCTTCCAGCCCAGTGTTTCTCATGATGTACTCTGCATATAAGTTAAATAAGCAGGGTGACAATATACAGCCTTGATGTACTCCTTTTCCCATTTGGAACCAGTCTGTTGTTCCATTTCCAGTTCTAACTGTTGCTTCCTGACCTGCATACAGATTTCTCAATCAGTAGGTTAGGTGGTCTGGTATTCCCATCTCTGTCAGAATTATCTAGGGAGTGGAAAGGAGAAAATCCATTTCACAGAGGCCAAGGCCGAGGCTCAAGATGACAGATGACTTATTCAAGGTCACCCTCTTTTCTGAGTGGACTGAGAAAGAACTATGGCCACATCTTTTGTTTTTGAGCTAGTGAAACCGTGTAACCCAGATTGGGACTTGAATGATTAGGACTCTTTTATTGAGTTTTGCTTTATTGAATATTAATTATAGATTTTGGAGAACTACCAGTACTGGGCTAGCTTATAGCACAACTGTACTGTGTATTTCCAATCTTTTTAGATTTTCAGTAAGTTCTACCAGCTGAGTAGCATCCTTCTTACCATTGCCTAAGGGTAGCTACTAAAACGCCTCCAGCTACAATATTGTTAAATTCACAGGACCTTTACTCCCCTCCCCTGGCCCTGGCCCCAGAGTAAATAAATGACCTCTGGGTCATTAAGCCTGAGGATGGAGAGAGGAAGGACCTACTGAGTGCCCCTGGATCCAGATAAACTCTCTGATGCAGTGAAGAAAGTGGGGAGCCAAACAGGAATTCAACATTGAAGTGGGTCTTGCCCCTGTGTTCCAGCCCCAGGAGCTAACAACAGCCCCTGGCCTAGGTCTGCAGAAAGAAGAGAATACTTGAAAGGGTTATAGCAGCAGCTTGCAGAGGTAAATGGGATTCTGAGGCAGTAAAAAAGCTGGCTGTTCTTTTATTCCTGTGTCACAGGCATTAACTGGCAGCATAGGAATGGTAATAGGAGCCATAAACAGGTAAATATGTAAACGTTTCATTCTTCCTTGCATATTCATCACTAATACGCACCAAAAAGAGCCGTCTGTCATAATCAGCCATGTTAGAACAATATGGTAGAAAAGCAAACAAATTCACTGAAGTCTATGGGGTCGCAGAGTTGGACACGACTGAAGTGACTTAGCAGCAGCAGCAGCAGCTTGCTGCTGCAGGATTGGTTGGGATCCCTTTTTACACAATGTTTTTACATTAGAGAAACTAGCAGAATCTAAGTATACCATTAAATGTTAGATTTGCCAAATAACTCAGACTTTCAAGTGTCTTACACTACATGTCAAGATCTTTGTGTCAAAAGTAATTTGATTGCTCTTGTTTGGTGGTGGGGGGAGTGGAGAGAAGGGGAGGATGATAGTGGGAGTTGCTTGATTGGGGGAGGGCAGTGGAGTGGATGACTTGATTTCAACCCTCCAGATAAATGGTTTGATTCTGACTCAGTTTGTTTATATTGTACTGAACACGTGTGTCATTTCTTGTTCATTTTTATAACCTTTCCATTGGCAATAGGTGTAGTCATGCTGGCAGAATTGTCCCCAGTCCATTCTGTCACTCTTTGAAAATTAAACTAATTGGTTGCAGTGCATTAATGTGTGTTAGTCGCTCAGTCTTATCTGACTCTTTGGGACACTATGGACTATAGCCTGCCAGACTCCTCTGTCCATGGGATTCCCCAGGCAAGAATACTGGGGTGGGTTGCCATGCCCTTCTCCAGGGGATCTTCTTGACTCAGGGATGGAACCTGGGTCTCCCACATTGCAAGCAAATTCATTACTGTCTGAGCCACCAGGGAAGTACGTTCATGCTTGGACACAACTTGTGCATTCTTGTAAATATTTGTCACTCAGTCACCTGGAAGTCTGATAGTGGATGATGATGATGTGGTTGAACTACAGTCAGTTATGGCAACACCAACTCTGATGGAGCTGATCCTTCATTCTTCCTCTACCTCATCCTTTACTTGTTTGCTCTTTAGCCTCCTTTCCAGGGTTACTAGTCCCTTTTAAATACCGCAGGTGGGGACAGCTGACCTGAGATGCCTGGCTTTGGAAAGCGATATCATCTGGCTCTTAGGCATGAAAGAGATCAGAACGTACCACCTCAGATATGCCCTTCTGGCATAAAGACCTCCCTATGCTCCCCTATTTGCCTAAGAGCAGTGAGTATGTTTCCCCTTTGTGAATGTCTCCGCACCCAACCCCTTTTACCAGGAATTGCAGAATGACTCAATCACCAGAGATGATTCGAGACTCCTGGGCCCAGAACGGCACTGCTAGGAATCCACATAAACTTTACTAAGACACCCGATTCTCCCTGTGTTGTTTGGTCACTAGTGGTGTCCGACTCTGCAACCCCACGGACTGTGACCCACCAGGCTCCTCTGTCCATGGGATTTCCCAGGCAAGAAGACTGGAGTGCGTTGCCATTTCCTTCCCCAAATCTCCCTTTAGTTTTCTCATATATTAACCTACCATCCCACATTTTAGTGCCTCTCAGGCTTCCCAGATGGCTCAGTGGAGAAGAACCTGCCTGCCAATGAAGGAGATGTGAGTTCGATCCCTGGGTTGGGAAGATCCCCTGGAGAAGGAAATGGCAACCCATTCCAGTATTTTTGCTGGGATAATCCCATGGACAGAGGAGCTTCGCAAGCTACAGTACATGGGGTTACAAAGAATCAGACACGATTTAGTGACTCAACAGCAGCAAATCTGAAAACCCTGTTCCTTTGCATTGTCAGTCCAAGGGGTTGAAAAAAGTCAGACACAACTGAGTGACTTACACACTTCACATTGTCACTTTTCCATAAATTTATTGTTCTTTGTTCAAATGTATAAGTCTTCAGGTCTGACTGCCTCTTGGGGTTTTCATTTCATTTCTCTGAACCCCATTCCCCTCCCCATATGCATACAAAATAAACCTTTTCCCCTGCTAATCTGTCTTTGGCTGATTAAGTTTAAGGCCCCAGCCACTGAGCCCACTTAGGGTAAAGCAACAGGTTTTTTTCTGCCTTGTAAAGTGACTCAAAAAAACCTTAGGTGGAAAAATTAAAAGTCTGCCAAGTGGCTTAGGATGCTTGGAGATTCATTACATAAAGTAGCTCACACTGTATCTGCCAGGGGCAAGAGGTTAAGGCTTAAGAGACAGAACATCTGGGTTCCTCCCCAACACCGTTCCTCACTGGCTTGGAACTAGTGACTCAGCTTCACAGACTTACTGAATTGTCTGTAAAACAATCTTAATTATTTCAATTGGCTCTGTCTCACAGGGTTGTCTAAGGAAAAGAAAAAAATATGGAAAACACTGAAAAAAACTATAAAGCATTTTACAGATGTCACATTCAATATTTAGTTCTACCTCCAGATAAAATAGTTTTAAAACTCCTTCTTATAAGGCTACTATGAGAAATTGAGTTATGTTGCCTTAAGATCAGGGGTACATTTGCTTGATCTTTTCCAAACCACTAGAAATAAGCTACACATTGTATTAGGGGATTATAATCTGGCTAGAAGATAAGAATTAAAGTTTTGGTGAAGATGTAACTTTAAAAAATTGTGCTTTATGATTATGAATTTTGTCCACTCTCCCTTCCATGACCATGTGTTGGTCCACTCGGGCATCCAGATGAGTCTAAGTAAAGAGTAGTTCCCAGTAGTCATGTACACATGTGAAAGTTGGACCATAAAGAAGGTTGAGCACCCCAGTGGTTAAGACTTCATCTTCCAATGCAGGGGGTGCGGGTGCAATCCCTGGTTAGGGAACTAAGATCTCACATGCCTGGAGGCCAAAAAAAAAAAAAAATCAGAAGCAATAGTGTAACATTCAATAAAGATTTTACAAATGATCCACATCAAAAAAATCTAAAAAAAAAAAAAATACTGTGCTAAGTCTTAGAGTGAAAAGGAACCCACAGTCCTAAACAAAGAAGCAAACAGTGGTGATGTGGGCTGGGGATGAGGCAAGGGGACATAAAGTAGGGGCGTGTGCAGATGGGTGTTCTAGCCCAGGAGAAATCTGAACCCAGGCTCAGGGCAGGAGAGGGGACCGGATGTACAGGAGGAGTGGGAAGTGACCCAAGGTGACCAACTGGACCTGGAGTTCAAGGGACTGCTGCCAAAACTGGTGCTGGAGGAAGGAAACAAAACAGCATAATCACGGGGATGTGGTATGTGCATGGAGCATGATCATTCAGACAGCAGGTAAGGTTTGCAGGATCACACAGGTGTGCAGAGAGCCTGCAGGCTGAGACCTAGGGCCTATGATGAGCTCATGAAGATCTGAGTGGTCCCCTGAGCTGCCAGGTGCAACTATGTAGCCAGGAGGGAGACTGGGATCTTTCAGGGCAAAGGCAGCTCAAGGGGAATTGGGAAGAAAGTAATCTGGTTCAGCCAGTGTGGAAAACAGTATAGAGGGTCCTCAGAAAACTAAAAATAGAGTTACCATATGATCCAGCAAGCCCACTCCTGGGCATACATCCAGACAAAACTATAATTCAAAAAACACATGCACCCCTATGTTCATAGCAGCACTGTTTACAATAGCCAAGATATGGAAACAACCTAAATGGCCATTGACAGATGAATAGATGGAGAAGATGTGGTGCATATATATACAATGGAGTATTACTCAGCCATAAAAAAGAACAAGATGCCATTTACATTCTATAAGGAATATAGAATATAGAATCTATATAATGGAATATATAGATTCCCTTATATGTGGAATCTAAAATATGATACAAATGAACTTAACTATGAAACACAAATATAGAATAGAATAGAATAAGGGACTTAGAGAACAGTTTGGGGGTTGCCAAGGGGGAGGGGGTTGGGGTAAAGACTGGGTGGGAGGTTGGGGTTAGCAGAGGTGAGCTTTTTTATATAGAATGGATAAACAACAAGATCCTACTATGTAGCATAGGAACCTATATTCAATATCCTATAATGGAAACCGTAATAGAAAAGCGTATTTTAAAAACAGTGTGTATGGGTGTATGACTGAATCACTTTGCTGTACAGCAATAACCCTCACAACAGTGTAGATCAAATATATTTCAATAATAAATAAATAATAAATTAAGGAAGAAAAAAAAAAAAAACAACCCTGGAGAGGTGGGTGGTTTCTACTTTTCTGACACTCCAGACCATAGGAAGGTTTTCTGTGGTCATAAATGCTATGAAAGTCTTAAAATTATATAACACATTTCCAGAAGCACGTAAGAATAGATTTGTACAATTTTAAAGTGTCATCCCAGCAAAGAGATTTATTGGTACTTCTAAATTGCCCTGCCCTCCCGTTCCTGTCCCATCCAAAATAAAGAGTTTGGCTGTAAATATAGACACTGTCATATGCTCCTTATTGTTATCTTTGTGCTCACAGTTCCATCCCCTATGTTCAGTTCATTTTTGCAACAAATTTAGAAGGTTGCAGTAAATCTGTGAATAGAAGCCATAAACCTAAATTATAATGCAGATGTGCAAATAAGACTGCAGGTGATCTACAGCTAAAGATAGTCCACGGTTTGGAAGAGGCGGTTGTTAGGAAAACTGGCAGATTTATTTAAAGCTTTCAAAAGCCAGCTCTCTGCTCTTGGTCCATTTGGTTTGGAAATAGCCTGGTGAAGCCATCATTTTCCGCGTCTCACAAACACAACTTTTGACGCCGCCTCCTCACTCCTTCCCTGCCTCACATTTTCCAGACATTTCCTGCCAAACTACATTTACTCACTTTCTTCAAAGAAAAATTCCAGTCTGCCATCTCCCCAGTTGCCCTACAGTGAAGTCTCTATAGGCATCAGAAATGGTTCTTTTAAGCAACTTTCTCTTTGAACTGCGGAAGAGTAACTCGGAGACTCTGCAGTCTGGACCTGAGCCCTGGGGGCAGAGCAGCACTGATGTAGTAAATCAAATTGATGTTTGGGTACCCAGGTTAGGTACCCACTGTGACTGGCACAGGTTTGAGAGGAAATGTATAACATTCAGCAAAAGTCCTCTAAGCTCCCACCACCTATTTTTTTTTAACCAATATGTATTTAGAAATTTCTACTGAAGATTTAGAAGAAAATTATTTGCTAATGTATTTGAGCTCACATTTCACAGGATCTAGGTTTCCTCTGACTGGTAGATGGTTGCTTTTTTATTGTCGTCCAGTCACTAAGTAGTGTCTGACTCTTTGCGACCCCATGGACTACAGCAGGTGGCAGGTTTTGGAAAGTATTAAGTTAGAAACTTGGGGCGGGGGAAGGAGTGTGCCCTGCGAGGCCTCTAATTTGCCACGGGGAGTATGAACTTGAGGCTGAGCAGGACTGTAACTCCCCGTTAGTGAATGATTTATGTCAGTGCTACTTTATAAAGGATGAATTCCAGGTGGGCGCTGAACCGTTCAGTGTCTGTTCCCATCAGTAAGCTTTGGCTTAAGCTGCCTGAGCATTAGGGCAACCGGCTCAGTTCAAGACAAACTCTCAGACTCCGGAGAGCTCAACATGGAAGGTGTCCCTACTTCTTTGTCTAAGAGCAGATGAACAATTTTAAGATTAAACTGAATAAGAAAACCAGCTATGGATGTATCCTGCGAGGCCAGTTTGTGTTCACAAAGTCACATGGGAGCAAATGATACAGGCATTAAAATAGGAGTTGTGTTTTTCATTGTAATTAAAAGATCTTTGACAAATGACATTAAAATTCCTATTTTCTCCAGACTGAGTGAAGCAGTGGAGTATTCCTTCTGACAATGACAGAAGGATTGAAAAGGAAAATGGAAAAGGGTCATAAAATGCTTATTTACCTTGGAGCTGGCACTGGATTCTTTAAAAGGTCACTCTGCTCAAGACATAAAGTATCCTTTAACTTACACTTTTTTTTTTTTTTAATAAAGAAATTCAGCATGGAACTCCCTTCTCACCTCTGATAGAGACTAGGAGGATATAGTTGCCTTGATTGTTGGTCTCTTCTTTCAGAGCTTGCTTTTAGTCATTTTCAACACAATATGTTCTTGCTAAAACTCAACTCGTTGACTATATCAATGGCATTTACTCGAAGGGAAGAACTACTTTGTTCATGTTAAGTGAGGACATTCATAGGAATTTATTCACACACAAATCCATAAAATAGGACAAGAATCCTAGGAAAATGGGCAGTTTGTACCAACATTTTTGGCATGTGAGAGCCTCAGCCTGTTAAATATTTGTTCAGAACTGTGCTTAAGATAACTCAAATTGGTATAAACTCAACAATATGTGAAATTAAGTAAAAAAGAAGATGGGCTTCCCAGGTGGCTCAGTAGTAAAGAACCCATCTGCCAATGCAGGAGACACAAGAGACGCAGGTTCAGTCTCTGGGTCAGGAAGATCTCCTGGAGGAGGACATGGCAACCCACTCCAGTATTCTTGCCTGGAGAATCCGATGGACAGAGGAGCCTGGTGGGACACAGTCCATGGGGCTGCAAAGAGTTACACATGACTGAGTAACTGACACTGAACTTAACTGAGAAAATAGAAGGTACTTAAGTCCTTTATACCCTTTAATTCATTTCCTGGAACAATGCTAAGAGCTTTTAGTACCATATTCAATAAGAAAGCAAGTATCACCTTATTGGATGAAACACAAGAGGATTCTGTAGCCTGGCATCTCTCACGTAGACCTACCTTGAGGGTCCAGCACATCCCTTTGGAATACTTCTTGCCTGTCGAGATGTCATTGCTTTCAGCACAAGAGATGCTGTCTTTAGAGCAGGTTGCATTACCTCAAGCTGTTAGGCAAACAGTATTCATTTATGGCAGCTTCTTAATACAGGGATATGTATGTGTGTATTGCTTTCATATGAAATCTCCGAGTAAAATAAAATATGTTTTGGATTGAATTCAATTCATCTTATTCAGATAATTATATCATAGAATATCATTTCATTTGGGTGCATGTCTAACCTAATGGGTCATTTTGCAGCAAAAAATGTGATATACAAGGAATCCAACCAAGGGGAAAATGGCTTGTTATGAAAGCTGCCAGATATGAAGGCATTTCCCTACACTATCCTGATTATTTTTTATGTAGACTTGTGACTTCCCATTTTGCAGATGTGGAAATTGAGACTTAGAAGAATGAGACTTTTCGTCTAAGTCTACCTCATGGCTAAAGGGCAGACCAATGATTTGAACTGCTATTGACTCCTTTCAAATTATGTGTTCTCTGCATGAGATTTTATTGTGATTGCTCATTTAGAAACAATTTGTTTTCAGTCCGCTTAACCACCTCTGCTATGATTTTCCGTGGAAAATTTACAATTTTCTAGGCCACAATTTCTACTCTTAAGGAGCATGAGGGCTCATCTTGTGAGAAGATCACAATAAAAATATTAGTCTATAGTGCTAAGGGCAGGTACCTACACATTCCTCCAGGAGCCCACAGTGAAGGGAGATGTGTGTGTGTGTGTGTGTGTGTGTGTGTGTGTGTGGAGGAGGAATATTGGGGGGGGAAGGGGGCGGGGTTGACTCTTCCTCGTGGAATCTGAGCCTAGTCTCGAAGAACTGGGACCTGCAGAAATGAGAGCTTTGGAGAGGAAATGGCCATGAGACATAACAGGTGTGGAAGAATATGAACCGTCCTCATATGGTTTACTGGGTCTACTGGGCCCAGTAAAAGGCATATTTCTTTTGCTAGCTATGCACTTTATGGTCAGGTTTTATGCGCTGGCCCCATAAGAGGAACTTGCGTGTAGAAAGTTTCACAGGCAGGGTGGTCGTTCAGATTGGAGTGCTTGCTTTCTTAACCAGTCCTGCTGCTTATATAAACATTTCATCAGGGATTTCATCAGTTCACCTTCTCCTTGAGGCTCTAGAGACGTACAAAACTGTGATGCCAAGAGGATGTTAAAACTCTTAAGGGAGGATTCCAAGAGCAACTTTTATGAGCCCTCTTGCTCAAAGCACACAGACTGGCACTTTTAATGGTGGTGTATCTCAGCTTCGTGAGCGAGTCTAAAGTGGGGAGATTCACTGAAACTATACAGCAAAGAGGATTATGCCGTCATTGTGTGTTTCCATCGTGATGGGTGAGACAGACCTGAAGATGTAGCTGAAATGAGAGAAGTACCTGTCAAACAGGAAGGTAACCGACAACACTTTACACTTGAAGAGCTATAAACAGCTTGGGAAATCTTTATTTTCCTTTGTTTTAAACTCTTGAGTAAATGTGATTTATTTCCACTTTTCTTGAAAAATTAAAGAGCTGACCTTTCGTAATCATGTTTGTTTCAACCTGCAAGTGTAGATGTAACACATTATTCAGGCTTTTGAATTCCCAGAATGAAACCTAGAACTCTTTGATATAAACAGTAATTCGTTGCTGAGTTTATTCTTACATCTCTACCATGGTGACCACTTGTGATGAAAGATTAATAGGTGATTCCAAAATAGTTCTCAACACTTCCTTCACAAAACAAAACAACAATGGAAATATCCACATGCAATGTATTCCTTGATCTTACCCCAGTGACTGACCCTGTTATTCCACCCCCAAGTAAATTGCTTTCTCTTCTTAGAAAGGCAACCCCCAAATGGTTATCTTTTCTTTTAATATTGGTTGTCTTTTTAAAAATATTTTTATTTATTTGTTTGCTGTGTCCAGTCTTAGTTGCATCATGCACGATCTTTTGCTGGGGCATACAGAGTCTCTAGTTGTGATGCTGGGGCTCAGTAGTTGTGGTGCCCAGGCTCTGGAGCAGGTGGGTGGGCTCAGAAGCTGTGGTGCATGGGCTTAGCACCTGTGGTGCATGGGCTTAGCTGTTCCATGGCATGTGGGATCTTAGTTCCCTGACCAGGGAACAAACCCATGTCCCCTGCATTGCAAGGCAGATTCTTAACCACTGGACCACCAGGAAAGTCCCCCCAAATGATAATCTTAAAGTTAATTCTGCACTTAGCTTATGAGACACCCATGAGGCAGAGAGAGTAGGGTTTGCCCTTTAAACGAAGTGTAAGTGCTAAACCTCACATCCATTTCTCCGGCTCTCCAACTTTTCTATACCCTTGATTTAGCCAACACATGTCACAGCTCAGATGTTCAGTAAATATGTGTTAAATGAATAAGAGAACCGATGCCTAAAATAAAGGGAAGGCATATTTTGTGCCCTGCCAAATATCTTTATCGTCCTAGAGATAAGGATCAAAATTTAATTTCATGATACCCTTAGCCATGATTTTCTATCTCCTCATCTTCACATAACTGATAAATTACTAACTTGGTTTTGCCGTTCCTCAGCCAGGAACAGAGTCTGACTTTTAAATCCTAAGTAAATGTTTATTAAATGGATAAATAGATAAAATAACTGGGATGTGCCTGACTGTTTGTGTGACCTTAACTAAGACTTGAATATTTTAAGGAAAATGACTATTTTTTGAAGAAGACCCCTTTTGGAGTCTAAGTATCATCTGTGGCAATGAGAATAAATGCACAATTTTGAGATCACCATACCAAAAAAACTAACACATCAGGATGAACATTTCTATTTCATCAAGGCAAAAGGAAGGCCATTAGTCATTTATTCTGGTTATTTAAACATTTTAAGTAAGCTCTGACTTTTGTATAGTTTTGCAAAACTGATCTTAATTATAGAAGGACTGATAGTTCCTACTCTGTTGTCTGGTTATTTAATTAAATTTTTGACCTTGAACAAATCACTGAAAGTCTATGGATCATAGTTTTCTAAATGTCAGTGGACAAACTTACTCTTCATTCAGACCAACCCCTTGGGGCAGCCTCAGTGACTCCACAGTTAAAGACAATAATGTCTGATTTGAAGATGTTCAAAGATAATTGCATTTTACTGGTCAAAACTTCAATGCCAACTCTTCAATATATTTCGTTTTCTTTCTGCCCTCAAACCTTCTAGAATAGGCAGAAAAATTCTTGATAATTCAATTTGTTTTCACAGCAGTTCAGCTGGGTAGCATAATTGGCCCTGGGGAGGACTCTATCTCTGTCCTTACTGATAGGGGCTACGGGCCTCTGGGTCTGTGAACAGCCAGGTGCAGTGACTTTAAGGGGTCATGAAAGACTATAAATCATTTGCAGAAATGGTCACATCTGTGTTTTAGAAATGTAGTGGGATTTTTAAAGCTACTTTGTTTAAAAACTCTAAGCAAAAATTATATCCATTTTTATATATTTCTGATTTTAACAGTATTACTTACAGGCATTAGGGATAAAGGTCTATCTCAGCAGTTTTCCATCTTTCATCCATAGAGTTTCAAATACACGTGGCTTACTCCCCAGGAGTTTAACTTCATGCATTGTTGTTGTTGAGTCTCTAAGTTGTGTTTGGCTCTTTGCAATCCGATGGACTGTAGCCCGCAAGTCTTCTCTGTCCATGGGATTTCTCCAGGTAAGAATACTGGAGTGGGCTGCCATTTCCTTCTCCAGGGGATTTTCCCGACCCAGTGATCAAAACTGCATCTCTTATATCCCTTGCATTGGTGGTCAGTCACTCATTCGTGTCCAACTATTTGCGACCCCATGAATTGTAGCCCTCCTCTGTCCATGGGGATTTCCTGGCAAGAATACTGAGTGGGTTTCCAAGCCTTCCTCCAAAAGATCTTCCCAACCCAGGGGTTGAATCTGAGACTCCTGTGTCCCCTACATTGCAGGTGAATTCTTTACTATTGTGCCACCTGGGAAGCCCAAGTACATGCATATGGTTGAATAATATTCAGTCCAAAGTCACATGACTTGTGATGTCATGAAACACGTTTATTGATATGACCATCTTCCCAGTAAACTGGAGCTTCCCTGGTGGCTTAGTTGGTAAAGAATCCGTCTGCAATGTGGAAGACCTGAGTTTGATTCCTGGGTTGGGAAGATCCCTTGGAGAAGGGAATGTCTACCTACTCCAGTATTCTGGCCTGGAAAATTCCATGAACAGAGGAGTCTGGTGGATTACAGCCCATTGGGTCACAAAGAGTCGTACATGACTGAATGACTTTCACAGGATCCTTCCTGGTAAACTGCAAATGTCTCAGTGACAAGGACCATGGGAAGCCCATCACTTTATCCCCTGAAACTGCCTCATGGGACCAACACTCAATAGATGTTTGATAACATGGAAACAACGTAGTAAAATTCAGCAGCAAAACTAGGGGCTTTGCAGAAGTCTTCACAGCAGTTTTTGAAACAGAATAAGTAAGAAAATATGCCATAAATTCACATAAAATTCAGGAAATCAGCTTTTAATAAGAACCTTTGAGATATGGTTTAAAACATCCAAGTTAATGAACTTGTCATTATTATAGAGAGCTGCTTCTCACACCAGCCTATGATGGCCTTATGTACCTATGGGGTGGTGTTCTTGAGGGTTCCAATGATGTCTCATCTACTGACCAGTGGTCATGGTTACTCCCAAGTGTGTTCCAAAGAGCCAATTCACTCATATTAATAGAAGATGACCAATTGCTATGATATATAAAGTATTAAATGAACCCTATTTTACTTTCATCTTCAAGTGAGCTATATACATTGGATTAGCCATAAGATTAGACGGAAAAGTGTCTTTATCTGAGCATCTGTGAATGCACTTTACTGTGCATTATTTGTGTTCTAATGAATGCACTTAACTGTTTTTAATAAATGCATTTTACTGAGCATTATTTGGAGGGCTTGGCAGATAAGCTAAGGGGGCATCGAGGAGCCAGCCTACCCCAGCGAAGCTCTCACAGAGTGATCCAAACAGATCATTCCCTTCTGGTCCCATACCTGGTGGCAGCTGGTGCTTCTGTCGGCTTCTCAGAGCAGCCTCTGGAGGTGCTTACCTGAGAGGAGCACAGCCAGGCTGGGAGGCAGGAAAAGCTTGGGACAGCACTGAGAATGTAGCTCAGGCATAAAAACTTTGTCCTCATAAACAAATGACAATTTCTATTTAGACTGATGTGTTTTTTTTTTTTTTTTTACCGCCTTTCTTGGAGTAACTGTTTAATAGCATCCTCTCTTTTACTCTCAAAAATGTGTCAAGTTACCTGAAAATTCTACAGATTATTATCAGATCAGATCAGATCAGTCGCTCAGTCGTGTCTGACTCTGCGACCCCATGAATCGCAGCACACGAGGCCTCCCTGTCCATCACCAACTCCTGGAGTTCACTCAGACTCACGTCCATCGAAACAGTGATGCCATCCAGCCATCTCTCATCCTCTGTCGTCCCCTTCTCCTCTTGTCCCCAATCCCTCCCAACATCAGAGTCTTTTCCAATGAGTCAACTCTTTTTTTTTTTAATTTTATTTTATTTTTAAACTTTACAATATTGTATTAATTTTGCCAAACATTGAAATGAATCTGCCACAGGTATACCTGTGCTCCCCATCCTGAACCCCCCTCACTCCTCCCTCCCCACACCCTCCCTCTGGGTCGTCCCAGTGCACCAGCCCCAAGCATCCAGTATCGTGCGTCGAACCTGGACTGGCGACTCATTTCATACATGATATTATACATGTTTCAATGCCATTCTGCCAAATCTCCCCACCCTCTCCCTCTCCCACAGAGTCCATAAGACTGATCTATACATCAGTGTCTCTTTTGCTGTCTCGTACACAGGGAAATAGAACTACCTTATGATCCAGCAATCCCACTGCTGGGTATACACACTAAGGAAACCAGAAGGGAAAGAGACACGTGTACTCTAATGAGTTAACTCTTCACATGAGGTGGCCAAAGTACTGGAGTTTCAGCTTTAGCATCATTCCTTCCAAAGAAATCCCAGGGCTGATCTCCTTCAGAATGGACTGCTTGGATCTCCTTGCAGTCCAAAGGACTCTCAAGAGTCTTCTCCAACACCACAGTTCAAAAGCATCAATTCTTTGGTGCTCAGCCTTCTTCACAGTCCAACTCTCACATCCATACATGACCACTGAAAAAACCATAGCCTTGACTAGACGAACCTTTATTGGCAAAGTAATATCTCTATTTTTGAATATGCTATCTAGGTTGGTCATAACTTTCCTTCCAAGGAGTAAGTGTCTTTTAATTTCATGGCTGCAGTCACCATCTGCAGTGATTTTGGAGCCCAGAAAATAAAGTCTGACACTGTTTCCACTGTTTCCCCATCTATTTCCCATGAAGTGGTGGGACCAGATGCCATGATCTTCGTTTTCTGAATGTTGAGCTTTAAGCCAACTTTTTCACTCTCCTCTTTCACTTTCATCAAGAGACTTTTTAGTTCCTCTTCACTTTCTGCCATAAGGGTGGTGTCATCTGCATATCTGAGGTTATTGATATTTCTCCCGGCAATCTTGATTCCAGCTTGTGTTTCTTCCAGTCCAGCATTTCTCATGATGTACTCTGCATATAAGTTAAATAAACAGGGTGACAATATACAGCCTTGACGTACTCCTTTTCCTATTTGGAACCAGTCTGTTGTTCCATGTCCAGTTCTAACTGTTGCTTCCTGACCTGCATACAGATTTCTCAAGAGGCAGATCAGGTGGTCTGGTATTCCCATCTCTTGAAGAATTTCCCATAGTTTATTGTGATCCACACAGTCAAAGGCTTTGGCATAGTCAAGAAAGCAGAAATAGATGTTTTTCTGGAACTCTCTTGCTGTTTCAATGATCCAGCGGATGTTGGCAATTTGATATTTGGTTCCTCTGCCGTTTCTAAAACCAGCTTGAACATCAGGAAGTTCACGGTTCACAATTATGCAAATAAATTATAAAATTATATATAACATATATATAATTATATAAATTATGCAAATTATATAGGATCAGATTTTTCTGTCTGCAGCATCTTTGAATTTGGCTCTGGGAAAATTTCCAGCCTTAGGAGACCCTCTAATATCCATTGGAAGGACTGATGCTGAAGCTGAAGCTCTAATACTTTGGGCACCTGACAGGAAGAGCCGACTCATTGGAAAAGACCCTGATGCTGGGTAAGATTGAAGACAGAAGGAAAAGGGGGTGACAGAGGATTCGATGATTGGAAGGTATCATAGAGTCAATGACATGAGTTTGAGCAAACTCCAGAACATAGTGAGGGTGGCCTGGCATGCCGCAGTCCATGGGGTCACAAATGGTAGGACACAACTGAGTGACTGAACAACAACAAGGGAATAACTTACTAGGAGAAGGCGATGGCACCCCACTCCAGTACTCTTGCTTGGAGAATCCCATGGACGGAGGAGCCTGGTAGGCTGCAGTCCATGAGGTCGCTAGAGTCGGACACGACTGAGCAACTTCACTTTCACTTTTCACTTTCCTGCATTGGAAAAGGAAATGGCAACCCACTCCAGTGTTCTTGCCTGGAGAATCCCAGGGACGGGGGAGCCTGTTGGGCTGCCGTCTATGGGGTCGCCCAGAGTCGGACATGACTGAAGTGACTTAGCATAGCATAGATAATATTTATGGAGCACTTTCTATTGCCAGAGCATGCATGTGATTTTATTACATCATTGCATCAACATTACAACCAGATTGTAAGGTCGGCACTGCTTTTAAAATCCCTATTTTATAGATGAGGACACCAGGGTTTGAAGAAGTCAATAGACTTTTCAACTAAGGGAATAGTGTAACCACAATTTGAGTGAGCGGCCGTACAGCCCCCAGCAAGATCATAGGTCACTTAGTCTATACAGAATTAGTAGTTAACAAATTCAGTGCTGTGAACCATAAAGCCAGAGCACTGGAAGGAATGTTTGGAAATTAGCTAGATCTGTCACCTCTTTTGGCTTCAGTTCAGTTCAGTTCAGTTCAGTCTCTCAGTCGTGTCCAACTCTTTGCGACCCCATGAATCACAGCACTCCAGGCCTCCCTGTCCACCACCAACACCCTGAGTTCACTCAAACTCACGTCCATCGAGTCGGTGATGCCATCCAGCCATCTCATCCTCTGTCGTCCCCTTCTCCTCCTGCCCCCAATCCCTCCCAGCATCAGAGTCTTTTCCAATGAGTCAACTCTTCGCATGAGGTGGCCAAAGTACTGGAGTTTCCGCTTTAGCATCATTCCTTCCAAAGAACACCCAGGGCTGATCTCTTTTGGCTTAAGGCCATACATAATATGACCAATTCACAGAAAATACCTTCTACTACCTTTGATAAGTGAAAATATCTCCCCTTTAATATTTCTGGGCTAAAAGAACAAAATGAAAAATTATTTCTACTTATGTAAAGGATTATATTTATAAGGATTATGCATTAATATTATGGCTTCCCTCATGGCTCAGATAGTAAACAGTCTGCTTGCAATGCAGGAGACCTGAGTGCGATCCCTGGGTTGGGAAGATACCCTGGAGAGGGGAATGGCAACTCTGTCTAGTACCCTTGCCTGGAGAATTTCATGGACAGAGGAGTCTGGCAGGCTACAGTCCATGGGGTCACAAAGAGTCAGACATGACTGAATGACTCATGCATTAATATTATATTTATAAACCAAAATACTCTTTTAAAATGTTGGATTTCATTTTATAGACTTATGAATTTTTTAAATTGCATTTTTGGAAAAAATGTGAAAAAAAAGTTGAGAACACCAAGGACACCGTCAGGCGGTGAGCGGCGCCACGAGGGCTGGTCGGGCCGGGGCTCTGCCCCTCAGCCTTCCCGCGTCCGAATGAGGCTCCTGCCGCACGACCCATCCCGTCGCTGAGGCGGCGATAAAAAAAAAAAAAAAAAAAGTTGAGAAAAGGTGTATTTTATTTTTTAGTGATTTTAAGATTATACCAAGAAAAAAGTTCTCATTATTTAGTATTTAATTTTACTGTATTTAACTGGACTTTTAAAACGCTAGTACTTTGCTTCTGCTCAATGCTGCTGCAGATGAGAACTGTAGGAGCAAATGCTTTAAAGAATGAAATTTTCTTCTCACAAGGGGTTTTTTTTTTTTCTTAGTAGGGACTTCAGCTGTCATAGAGAAACAGTTTCCCCTTCTTTGATACTCACTTCTCCCATAGTTGCTGCTTTTCCCCTATGCAACTAGAAATGCCTAGAACATTCTAAAAGCAGTTCATCCCTGATTCCTCACTTACTGCAGTTGTTGATGTCCCCCTTAACTTAGATTCTGAAATCTTTCCATTGGCTCACATTTTTGGAAATAATGAGGGTAAATAAATGTCAAAGGTCGGGGGAAATGGGTTAGAAAAGTGGATCTGCAGTTCAGAAAAGTTCGTGACTGAGGTTTAGAGATTTTTCTGAAGTTGATATTTTTACAGAGGGTCTTCCAGGTTAATTACAGGCTCTGGAGAAAACCACAACATGTCAAAGCTGTTTCGAAAATCTTCCCTCTGAGGCCTCTGTTTCTTTCTCCTCTCCTTCAAGAAACAGGGAACACTTCCAAGACCCTGTGTTTTAATACACTTTCTCTACAAGGAAGGAACACACTTAAAAAAAAAACAAAACAGTGTTCAAATTAAATTTAATAATTTCTGTGAACAGCCCACCAGCTTCATCAAGTTCTAGGAATGACTGAGGTGTAGCTGAGTCTTATATAAGAATCTTAGAGATAGATTTCTTTATTTTTTAAAATTTATTGTTTTTCTCTGTTATCTGTTTTTTTATATTTTTAATTAATTTTTATTGAGGTACAGTTGCTTTACAATATTGTGTCAGTTTCTATGGTACAGCAAATGAATCAGCCCTACATATACAAAGATTTCTTGTAGTAAAAACAGGACAAACATTTTTACCAGAATAAACAACAGAACACCCACCACAGAGTGAGGTGAAAAGAATGTATGCTCTGAAATAAATAATTGAAAACTTCCATAAACAATGGACTTCATTGTTTATATTTGTTTGTTTACTTGCTTACTTACCTGAATAGATTTTTCTTTTCTAGTGAGAAAATATCTTTGCTAAAAACAAAATGCTTAAACTTAGACATTACCCTCAAAACAGTTTTCTGTTTTTGTTTTAACTAGTCTAACATCGGTGAAAACATCATATCAATCTTAAATTTCACAGATTTTTCTGCTAGAAAAGGCCTTTTCATTCATGGAATCCATAGAACTTCACTTTTCAAGACTACATTTAGTCACTGGGGATTATCATTTTTTCCCCAGAAATTTCCATCATTGTTTCTGATCATTTCAGTTTAAATACACTGCTAAGTCAGAGGCTTCTTCTAAACCAGAAGCAGATGCCAAAGTTGGTTTAATGAATTATGTTAGTAGATGGCATTTTATTCTCAATCCAGTAAATGTGTCTCCAGTAATGAAGAGAGACACGGGTCTGTGACAGTTGATTTTGCATCCGTGAAACGTCATCAGATACTTTCTGTACTCTCACCTGATGCTGGGAAAGATTTTGGGCAAGAGGAGAAGCGGGTGACAGAGGACGAGATAGTTGGATGGCATCACTGACTCAATGGACATGAGTTTGAGCAAGCTCCAGGAGATAGTGAAGCACAGGAAAGCTGGGTGTGCTCCAGTCCACGGGGTTGCACGCAATCAGACGTGACTTAGCAACTGAACAGCAACAACGCTCCCCTCCAGACTGCAGGCCACCTCCTCATCACCTCCCCCATTACCTGCAAGTCAGGAGGACTTTCTCTCTTGTCCTGTGGGCCCGCATATCACCCCGTTGCTTAATTAAAGCACAATCTGAAATGTGTTCAGATTAGACTTACGACGTCCAATTACATCCTCAAAATTCAAGTTCTTTGGGTAGGACGATCCCCTAGCCCTACAACACAGTAGGGGATCAAGGTATTTTCAGATATACTGTTAAAATGGAGCGGGGTTTCAAAAATTCACACGTTTCCTACCTAGATGTTTAACATTTCTGTGCCTTGAGAAGTCATTCTAAATATATACTATTGCATGCTCAGTCATGTCCAGATCTTTGCAACCCCATGGACTGTAGCCCACCAGGCTCCTCTGTTCATGGGATTTTCCAGGCAAGAATACTGGAGTGGGTTGCCGTTTCCTTCAGCAGGAGATCTTCCCAATCCAGGGATCGAACCTGAATCTCCTGCACTGGCAGACGGATTCTTTACCAACACTGCTAAATAATTAAAAGCTATTTTCTCTATGAGTTTCATTTCAGATTAATAGGCAGCACTCTAACTGAAATATCCTCTGGGTGACATCGTTCTCTCTCTGATGTGTGACTTATCAATTGATTCCAACAGAAGATAGATACCTGGGGCCAAGAACAGCACAGGATGTCAGTTCTGGGAATGAATTCAGTTAAAAACTGCTTATTTTTGTTTGAGAGCACACTGACTTGGTCCTCTGAGTTAGCATAGGTCATGATCTGTAAGAATTACTACAAACCTAAAGCTGGGAAAGAAATCTACCAAGTTGCTATTTCTTGGGAAAATTAAATGTGCACAGCATCTGTGATGAAACGTAAATAGGTAGAGAAGTTTGTTGGGCCGACTCACAAGTAGGTTCACTTAGAAAATGAAACAAACCCAGTAACCCTTCTCTAAGTTAAAAGCCTGAACATAAGCAGTTGACACTACAAACTCAGTACTTTTAGAATTCAAGCATTAACGGTGATCCACAGTTTCCTTAGACTTATTTTTTTTTAAGCCATGCTATTTTACCATCTGAGATTTTTCTTTTTTTTTCAAGTAGTAACAGAGGCTTTTCTCTAGGATGGTTTTCAATTCATTAACCTATTCTTCGAAAACATTGGTCTAAGGGAATTTCTTAGTTGGCAAGGAATGTTTTCAAAGGGATAGCTTCTTTGTTATAATTGAAAGGTTTGGTAAACATTTCCTTTATTTCACTTTCATTTTGAAAGAATTTATATGCTTTAACTAGCAAGCAAACATTTCAAAAAAGTCAAAATACATCAATTTTCAGAAAACCTATACTGAGCTTATAAAACATTTTACTTTGATAAGAGACATCAGAGGTAAACTTTTTTTTAAGATGAAATTGTATAATAGAACATTTCTAGATTTCTAAGATATTTAGACTGTTATGCACTGGATATTGATCATATCTCTTTTATGTTCATCACTGATCCCAGAGAAAATTATAGGAGCTTAATATAATAGGACTTTTATTTTTTTGATCTGCTAATAAAGGACATATTTATGAATAGTGTTTATGGTTCCTCGGAACACTGTGAATTTATATAAATGATAGTAGAAGAAAAGCTAAAAGGAATGGCCAGGAATAGATGCTTATATATTGTTTAAATCTATGGAGAATTTACTTAAAATAGGTACATTTAAATATTCACAGTCAGATTTAAGGGGCTCATGGTTCCTAATTTACTTATTTTTTCAGGGACTCAATTCAATGGTTAGTTTACATAAGGCATTAAATATAAGATCTGAGCAAGATTATAGGTGATGGGACAATTTTGAATTAACAGAGGAAACTACCATCAGAGTCTTGTTATCATGTCTGATGTACCCCAGGTCCCCCTCCAAGTCTGGGGAACCAGAAGCAAGGAAGGAAAGAAGAAAGGAAGGAGTGAAGGAAAATTTTCTCTCTCACCATATTTCTTATTTTTAGATCATCTGCAAATTAGAATGGCTTCCCTGGTAGCTCAATGGGAAAGAATCTGCCTGCAATATAGGAGACCCAGTTCAATCCCTGGGTTGGGACGATCCCCTGGAGAAGGAAACGGCAACTCATTCTAGTATTCTTGCCTGGAGAATCCCATGGACAGAAGAGCCTGTTGGGCTACAGTCTTGGGCTCAAAAGAGTCATCCATGAATGAACAGCTGAAGATGGTCGCCTGGTATGTGAAAATCAAATATTTCAGGCAGATTCGAGAAATAAAGACATGTTGCTGACAAAAAAAAAATAATAATATATATATATATATATAAATCCAAGAAAGAGTTACTAAAATAGAATTGCATATAAACTCCTTTTTCATCCTCTGTTAGAGAATCTTTTCGATCTCTGATATCATAAAATAAATTACTCTATTTTGCTTTTCAAATGCATCTTATATCAAGATATAAAGAAAGAAAAAGGTAATATTCCAAGTTGCATTGTATATATTTCAGTTTAAGAAATTGAAAATAATCTCACTAAAAGAATAATTTGTATAGAGAAAATTATTAACAGTCCTACTGAGAATGTGCTTTCAGTCTGGAAATCTTATTTTATTTTTCTATATCCAGTTAGACTGGCGATATGGGACTAATGACTAGAATCTAAATAATTATTAGCTGAGGTTGACGGTCTCCTGTTCACCTTCACACAGAATTCAAGATGACCTCATCTGAAATGCAAGAACTAACTCTTCTGTTGGGCATCTCTCTCTATGATTCAGGCTTTCAATGTATTCATAGGATGATTTACAAGCTGGGGAATGTTTGTATGCAGGGAATTAGCACTTTGCAGCTTGCATTTCGTTGTCTTTGAAATAGTCTCCTTCAGAACTGTCATGACTGAAGAGCACTCTGATCTTAGAAGCAGAAAGGTGAGCTCCAGATTTGGACAGAGAATGGGGAACTGTGGTGGGGGTGGGGGGTTGGGGGTGGGAGGAGGGACTGTTTCCTTAGCATTTAAAAGGCTGGTAGGCGACTGGACTCCAAGCAAGCTCAGAGCTGTTCATATACCAGCCTGATCAGAGGCTGTGAATGTGGTGCTTTTGTGCTTTCAGACATGGGGTTAGGGTACCATGTGGGCTTCTCACCCCTGCTCCCTCTTACCTATGACAAGGTCTCTGTGGCCCCTAGACAGGAGAGCTTGCTGCAGTGGGATGCTAGGAGAAGCAGGGGAAGGGCCACCAAGGGCAGAAAGCCCACCATGAAGAATCCTGGCCAGTCCGCTTGCAAGATTCCTCAAGGACTTTCCCTGCTGTCCCAGAAGAAACTGTTAACAAGTTTAAAGGTCACTCAGGCCACAAGGATCCTTGGCCTAGGTCATTTAAGAGAATAATAATGATCAGATAGAAATTCCAGTGGCAATAGAAATTCCAGACAAGACAGGCGCATGACATTGCTCTAAGATAGCAGAAACCTGTGCCAGGAATTATCTATAGGTCCTCTCTCTGATTTAAACTGGAAAGAGATTCCACTTTAAATGTGGCCAAGCACCACCTCACCTTAGGTCCTTGATCTCCAAGAAATACATTACAGTTGATAGGAATGTTAAATGTGGTTATTTTTCTTCCTTACTCTCTGTTTTTTTCTTCCTTCTTCAGAAAAAGAAATATCACTAGATCAATGTTTTAGACATTAAAACTTGAAGGTATACCCTCACCAAGAACTACAAGGATACAAGGCAAAGGTGGATAAAAATATGCCCTAGATGCTCCTGCAGGAGGCACAGATGAGCCAGACTTCAAAGAAAGGTCCGCACTGGCTTCTGGGAGTGCCATGAGCTGGAGGAGCACTAGACATCCCCAGACAGGAGAAGCTCATCCCAAGGAGTCTAGGAGTACAAGCTGATGACAGATTGATGGATTCATGTGTCCCTCTTGCAGTTCCACATCCGCCATGATATTCATGCAAGTGCTCCAGTCTGGGAAAGTTCTCAGAGAAAGGAGTCCGGACCTGAGCATGGCAGTGTGTGGGACTCATGGCTGGTCATCACCAGAGCAGGAATGGAACGCAGCCACCAGGGTCAGCCTTTCTCAAAGATCTGCCACAGAAGCTGAAGCAGAGGCCTCATGTGAGGTTCTGGACTGGAGCAGGAGAGAGGACAAATGTCCCTGAAGTGAACATTGCATTTCCTGTGAGTCTGGGCTTTTGTTTTGTTCTCTGTTTCCTAAACTCTCAAAATGTTCATATATTGCTGAAATGAACTAGCCAATAATTCATTTATGTAAGGCTTTCTTTTCTTTTTTTAAGCTTTTTAAAATGACATTTATTTCTTAAAAGTTAACATGTATGTAATAGGAAATCAAAAAAAAAAAAACTGAAGCAAAAAAAATGTCATTCATAATCACAGGCAGTTTATGTTTATAAGACTTTCTTTTACATCTTTGTTCAAGATAGGTCTTTTTGTTAAATTTTGTTAAATTTTAAAATCTTGATTGAAAAGCATAGTGAACTTAAAAAAAAAAAAACAACTTTTCGTTTTGTATTGGGATATAGCCAATTAACAACTTGTGATAGTTTCAGGTGAGCAGTTGAAGGGACTCAACCGCACATATATGGGTATCCCTTCTCCCCCAGACTCCCCTCCCATCCAGGCTGCCACATAACTGAGCACAGTTCCCTGTGCTACACAGTAGGTCTTTATTGGTGATCCATTTTAAATACAGCAGCGTGTGCATGTCCATTCCAAACTCCCTAACTATCCCTGGCCCTCTCTTTTCCCTGTGGCAACCATAAGTTCGCTATCTAAGTCACATAGGACTTTTTTCATCATGTTCTAAAATGTGATGATCAAACAAGAGCATGTGATTCTGGACTAGGTGGTTTCTAGAGGATTTGAAAAGACCTTATGAATAAGCTAGCAGCCAAAAAGAACACAGCACATAAGAAAACAGACTATTGGTCCTTCTTTTTGGATATTTTTACTTACCTGAATTCATTTCTTTTGAAGTATGTATAATGATTGAAACTGCAGATAACTCAGGCCAGATGTTTGCTAGAATTCATGACTTGACTTAATCTTCAAAGTCAGTAACACTAAAAATCCCTAAAAGTCTTCCAAAATATCTTCCCCTGTGCTGTGAAAAAGTAAAAGATGTTAAATGTAGCACCAAGATGCCACTGGAAATCAAAGGGCAAAATCAGAAATTTCATTAAAATGCATGTTTCAGTATTTTCTGATTATGTAAGGAACGTATGTTCATTGTGATTAATCAAATATATAGAAAAATATACAGTAAAAAATGACAAGACATTCATATCACCCATAATTTTATCCATCCAGAGAAAATGATTATTTATATTTTGAAATATATCTACCCTTTTGACAAACATACAGTACACGGATGTTGATATGTACTTCCCAGGTACTGCCAGCAGTAAAACGCCTGCCTGGCAATGCAGGAGACATAAGAGACACGGGTCCGATCCCTGGGTTGGGAAGATCCTCTGGAGAATGGAATATTCCAGTATTCCAGAATACTAGAATACCCACTCCAGTATTTTTGACTGGAGAATCCTGCGGAGGAGCCTGGTGGACTACAGTCCATAGCGTCGCACAGAGTTGGACACAACTGAAGCGACTTAGCATGTGCACACAATGTGGATACACTGTTGTGTTGCCAGGATTTTACAATACGATACATCAAAAATTTTCTCTTGGAAAAATATGAAAAAAAAGAGAAAGAATTTACACTTTCCCATACTAGAAATAGTTACTTTCAAGATACTATTTACTTGCTGTCTGGATTTTTATATGGATAGTCCAAGGATTTGCAGACTTTTTCTGAAAAGGGCCAGACAGCAGATATTTTAGGCTTTTCGGGCAGATGGTTTCAGTAACAACTAATCAACTCTGCCGCTGCGGCTGGAAAGCGGTCAGAGACAACACATAAACAAACTGTGTGTGGCCATGTGCCAATAAAACTTTATTTACCAAAACAGTTATGGGCCAGAATTGGCCTTTAGGTTGCAGTCAGCCAATCCTTGGCATAGATATAGTAAATCTGTGTAAAAATGTTGTTTAGTAACAGGTTGTATATACTGTTTGCAACCAGCTTTCTTCTCACTTTTCTTGTGACTCTTTCAGGTGATAAAAATATATTTCTAAAACATCTATGTAGATGGCTTCAATATATTACTTTTATACAAGTATACTGTGTTTTATATTTTAAATCTCACATTATTGAACTTTACAGTTTAAATTTTTTTAACATTGTAATGAATGAAGATAATTTATACTTGATTCTGTGTGCTTCTTTCTCATCTTTTCATGTAGCAAAAATTTATGGAAATCAAACTAGTGGATCAAATGAATTAATACTTCTTGGGCTTTTGAAACTTGCTGCCAAATTGCCCCATAGAATTTGTGCTGTGTTTTCCCTCTCAAATGTGGAGGAGTGACTATTTCCCCACATTTTCACCATTTCTCCAGTCTAACATCATTTAATTCTTTGTTTAGGTGCTTATGTCTCTGCAAATAATACACATTATTTATTTTTTCACGCATTTATAGACTAATTTCTTTGAATTTCCTCTTTCATTTCTTGTATCATCATTCTTCTATTTTTTTTCTACATATGAGTAAGAGTTTTTATAATATTTACTGGCTATAATTTCCTTGTTATCTATCTTATAAATTTTCCCCTGGTTAGTTGTTTTTTCCATGGAATTCTCTAGGCAAAAATACTGGAGTGGGTAGTCATTCCCATCTCCAGAAGATGTTCCCAATGTGGGGATCTAATCCAGGTCTCCTGTATTGCAGGCCACCAGGGAAGCTCTCATCAATGAGTAAGATATTTTGTGATATCTGCTGACTATGATTCCCTAGTAATGCATCTTATAAATTTCCCTGTTAGTTGTTTTTTCTTATATTTACTTAATGGGTGTTTATTTTAATTCAGAAAACTTATTTTTCAGTCATCCAATAAATAGCATTTTTTAAAATTAATTTATTTAAATTGGAGGCTAATTACTTTATAATATTGTAGTGGTTTTTGCCATACATTGACATGAATCCACCATGGGTGTACATCTGTTTCCCATCCTGAACCCCCCTCCAACCTCCCTCCCCATTCCATCCCTCTGGGTCATCCCAGTGCACTGGCCCCAAGCACCCTGTCTCATGCATCAAACCTGGACTGGCGATCTGTATCACATATACATGTTTCAATGCTATTCTGTCAAATCATCCCACCCTCACCTTCTCCCACAGAGTCCAAAAGACTGTTCTAGACATCTGTGTCTCTTTTGCTGTCTTGCATACAGGGTCATCATTATCATCTTTCTAAATTCCATATATATGCATTAGTATACTGTATTGGTGTTTTTCTTTCTGACTTACTTCACTCTGTGTAATCGGCTCCAGTTTCATACACCTCATTAGAACTGATTCAAATGTATTCTTTTTAATGGCTGAGTAATATTCCATTGTGTATATGTACCATAGCTTTCTTATTCATTCGTCTGCCAATGGGCATCTAGGTTGCTTCCATGTCCTGGATATTGTAAACAGTGCTGCAATGAACATTGGGGTCCATGTGTCTCTTTCAATTCTGGTTTCCTCAGTGTGTATGCCCAGCAGTGGGATTGCTGGATCATAAGGCAATTCTATTTCCAGTTTTTTAAAGAATTTCCACACTGTTCTCCATAGTGGCTGTACTAGTTTGCACTCCCACCAACAGTGTAAGAAGGTTCCCTTTTCTCCACACCCTCTCCAGCATTTATTGTTTGTGGACTTTTTGATAGCAGCCATTCTGTCCAGCGTGAGATGATAACTCATTGTGGTTTTGATTTGCATTTCTCTGATAATGAGTGATGTTGAGCATCTTTTCATGTTTGTTAGCCATCTGTATGTCTTCTTTGGAGAAATGTCTATTTAGTTCTTTGGCCCATTTTTTGATTGGGTCATTTATTTTTCTGGAATTGAGCTGCAGGAGCTGCTTGTATATTTTTAAGATTAATTCTTTGCCAGTTGCTTTGTTTGCTATTATTTTCTCCCATTCTGAAGGCTATCTTTTCACCTTGTTTATAGTTTCCTTTGTTCTATGAAATTTTTACTTTATTCATTTATCAAAAGAACTCCTTTGTGAATTATACCTTTAAAGTTATGTTAATATTTTTATTTAAACATTTTATTCTAACCCATCTAGAGTTTATAATACATTAGGAATATAACCATATATAATTTAGTTTTTCAAATAGTTGTTTAAGAGAACTTTTTTATGTGAAATATCACCTTAATTATATACCCAAATCTTTCTATATACTAGTGTTGATTTCTGTATGTTTTATTCTGTTGCGCTAATCTTACTACAGATGGTTTCATCAGGATCACAGAATTTCAGTTAGAATAATTTTACAGTGTCCTTTAATGTACATCAGTGCAAGTCCCCTCATTTTATTTTTCAACATTGTTCAAATTTTGCTTGTCTTACAGTTGAATGTTAGAACCATTTTTTAAAGTTTTTGTCCATGCTCATTTCTATTAGAACTACAATAATTATGTATATTGACTGGGGGAGAATTAGTACCTTTATGGTAAAGTTTCTTTCCACTCAGCATTATGATGTACCTCTCTTTGTTCAAAGCTTCTTTCATGTCTTGTCTGTAATCTGTTGCCTTCATCTGGGTTCTGTATATTTACTCCTGAACATGTATTAATTCCATGCTGCTATGCAATGGGCTTTTCATCATGCATTTCAAAATGTAATGGCTATGTATGGCACTCCCCCCAACCCGGAGTTTAAGCATAATTCTAACCTCCTTTAAATCCATCCAGTTCCTGTGTTCTGTATACTCTATCCTGCCCTCTATTGTCCTTTCATTGCCATAGGCTTCATATATACTTCATATATACTCTCCACTTTCACTGTCACTGGCTTCATATAGACTCTGAGCATCTCTTAGCTGGATGATCGTACATTTTTCCATACTAGTCTCCCTGGCTCCAAAATCATTTCACTCTAACCCGTACTTTGATGATGAGTGATTTTTATGAAATTCAAATACTGTATTCTCAAATTTCTCTTCAAATACTTGAATATCCACCCACCAACTACTTTCAATGTTTTAGGCGCAGATGGTCCCAGAGTCCAGCCACCGTCTCCTCTTATCTCCTAGCCCATCTAACTTGCCACTAAGCTCCAGCCTTCCAGATTCTCACAGTTTGGTGTGTGTACAAGTAGTGGGAGCTGTATCCTTTGCACTCAGTGTTTCCTCTGTCAGAATGTAATCTGTATGAACACTATTACTAGACTGAACATTGCGGTACCCAAAGTAATTGACGGTAACTGGAACAAACAATTCCTGCATGTTAATTGACAGCACAGTGGAAGTGTGTGGTTCTCCAGGCAGCGCATGTCCAAGAGGTGATTCAGAAACTCAATTCCTTTCCACTTTGTGATGCTGCCACCTTGGACATGTGGTGTCCAAGGAGAGAAGAGAGGATGTGAGGATGTTGGAGCAGGGGTGGGGGGCATGTTATGACCAAGCTTTCACATCCTTCTGGCCACATTTCATTGCCAAAACCCATAAGAGTTTATAACATGACTTTGTGGGGAGCTGGGAAAGATACCCTTTCTTTGTGCTTAGGAAAAGGACATGAACTTGGTTAGCACAGAGCCAGTTTCAGCCACAACCCTTCAAGGGCAGCCTATCTATTCCACTGGTTTTAGCATTCCCAGTATTCATCACAGTGCTTCGAAATATAAAGTAAGTTGATAAACGCATGAATAAATAAACAGATAAGCTCTATGTCGGCTAGCTATATAATTAACACAATATCTATAATCTAAATAGGATTGTATGGGTACATGAAGCTAAAACTGTGTCTTGGAGGGGAGTTTGGTTTTAGATTCTATCTCCAGTTTGAGACTGAAATGAGACATCAATTTCCAACTGAACACAGGCCATTCTGAAGCAATGGCTTTCCCTTCCAATCCTGGTCCTCCAGTGTTTTTCCTCAGCCAAGTACAGCTCCCTCCATCCCATGTGAGCCATCTGGTGGCATCATCAGCCCAGCGTGGCCAGCACTTCTCTTGCTGGCTGGTAAGTGCAGGGTTCCTGCTGCTATGTCCCCAAAGCCTAACCTTGTATCTGCTACTGGAGACAAAAGAAGCCAGAGACCTAAGAAAGTATAAACAGGTTCCATTCAGAGACTGGTATGTTGCAGTGTAAATCTACAGACGTGGAGCAGTGTGAGGAAGTAAGATTTAGGGATCATGACATAGGCTGCCTGAGTGTCAGACCAGAAAACAATGCCCCTGGAGGTGTAGACATGAAGTGACTTTGGATAGATCTTCTTGATGTTGAATTTTTTATCTTCAAAGTCAAGAAGCATCTCCCCATGAAGGGTACCACACAGAGTACAGTTCCTTTCCAGCCTTCCCTGGTGCAGTATTCTTCCTAACCAGACTCAGTTGCCTGCAGTTTTTGTATGGGCAACTGTATGTTCAATGTTCAGCCCAGAGTTTGGTTAAGAGCACTTTTGTTAAGATGATGGTCATGGATGATTGTACCCATGATGTTTTAGTCACTGCGGTCAGTACAGAATCTTCTCAGTGCATTCAGTAGAGACTTGACTGTACAGAATCCTCGACTTGTCTTATTGCATATATCGTTAACGTGTCATATTCAGTTTTGTAATAGACATAAAACAAGCTTGAAGAGTTGACAAACTTTTTAATTAAAAAGAAATCAAAACCACAGACAATAGAATTTAGCTAAATATGCATCAGAAGGTCCTTTCTCCTGCTTCAATTTTCCTAAACATCTTGAATGAAAGTCATTGTTTTCTTTGCTAATTAGCTGATTTATCAAAAGTGATGTATACAGGTTTTCTTTTCCAGCAAGCATTTATGGAGTCCCCTCTATATGCAAGGTACTAAGCTAGGAGCCATGGGGGAAAACAAATATCAACTAACATGTTTCTGCTTTGAAGCTTAAGGGTTTAAAGAAAAATGAAATGTGTGCATAAACAGGTATATAACAAGTCAGAGTGCAGTAAGGGCTCTAAGAGCACAATCAACCTACGTTCTTCTTTCAAACTTCAATGACCTCAGTAGAATTATTAGAGCACTTACATAGATGGTTGATGGCATTACAAAAGATGCACACTTTGGAGACGAATTGATCTGCAGCTATCAAGGGCAGTAGATGCATTTCACTATTTTGTTTTTTGGCCACATCATGTGGCCTGCAGGATCTTCCCTGACCAGGAATGGAACCCATGACCCATGCAGTGGGAGCCTGAAGTCCTAACTGCTAGACCACCAGGAAAGTCCATGTTTCACTGTTTAACACTGTCCTATAGGGCAAGCCTGCTGGAATGAGTCTTTGAAGGAACCAGGCAGAACACAGGCCCAGAGGCCACAGGGAAATGTCCCTTCCAGAGAAAAGTCAAGGGCCTCAAAGCCATAGAAAGAAGCCTGGGGAAGCAGTTCAATGAGGGGTCAGGATAGGAACCTAGCTGATAGGGATACTATTAAGGGCATCTACTGCAAACCTTTCAACTTTGCTCTATAGTTTTTTTTTTTTTTTTCAGTTATCTTTTTTGTTGTTGTTGAGATGAAATTGACAGATAATAGTAACAGTGTGTATGTTTAAGTTGTACAGTGTGTTGGTTTCACATTGTACATATATTCACACATATATCACAATACGATTGCCACCATAGCATAAGCTAATACTGCTGTCGTATCCAATTACTATCAGGTCTTCTTTGTGGTGAGAACAATTAAGAACTAGTCTCTTAGAAACTTTGAAGTTTATAATACCATATTTCAACAATAATCAGATACGGTGCCCAAAATTTCCAGAACTTATTTATCTACTAGTTGCTAATTTGTACCCTTAAAGCATCTTTTCATATCACCTAAGCACTTTTTGACCACATGCTGAATTATGTAATAAGAAAAATATATATCAATGGGTAATATGATGGAAGAGTCCACACAAAGAACAGTTTTATCATTTTCCAACATCTGAAATGCCAATTTCAGAGTAAGATGTAGCATAGAAAAGTCACACAAGTAAGATTTGCCCCATGTTGGCATTAGAATGGAGGGACTGAGATGATTCCCTGAGCAGGGACCTTGGAGAGTCAGAGCAAGATATCAGACAGACTGACCAGACTGCCCAGACAGACAGATGACAGGCCAGCTGACAGCCAAGCTGTGACTGGTGCCTGCTGGCTTCTGCACTGGCCTGGCCTGCCTGACTTATGTACATGACCCGGGACACAATGGGAACAACCTTCTAGTTTTACACTCAATGCTCAGGAACTAATCAAGATAATAGTATAATAATAATAGGTCTTGTTTTAAAATATCTGTTTCATTATTTCAACAAATGATAACTACTGTGTTTTATAATGTTAAAAGAGATAAAGCGGGACACAACCTTGTGTGTACCATATGTTAACCACTTAAACAGGCATTTCTCAGAAGGACTGAAAGAGAAATCACAGTGATATCTGCATTTCAACAGTTTTATTATGAGTAATTTAAAATTCTTTATTTCTAAATTTTCTTAATATTACTATAGCAAAAGTAGTTTTACAGAAAAAGATTATTTTCCCTCAAAGAAACAAGTTTTATTAAAACACAAAACAAAATTGATTATTGTCATTTCAGCTGGGTAGGTGTGGTGAACAAACCCAGATAAACTGTGGAACTTTTCAAGCTACCTAAGCCCATCCACTCTCCCTCATGAGAATCCTGGCCTGATGAGTCAACCTGCCAGATGGAAACAAAAAATATTGGGCAGAAAACGAGGTCAGCTACAAGACCTGGAACTGGAAAGACTCCAAGAAAGAGGCCGTTTGGTTTGTCCCTTGAGAAAATAGCAGAATGGCTCTGGTTGTTAGAAGTCCAAGGAGGGAATCAGAATCTACCTAAATAACAGATGATAACTCCTACAAGGGCAGAGGCAGGAAGGGGTCCAGTTTGCTTGGTGTGGACAGATGGGGCTGGGAGGCTGGCCAGATCAGATCAAAGAAACTGGGCTGGTGGGGTCAGATCAAAGAAACTGGCCTAGAGGAGGTGAAGGGAACAGTAGGGACTGGTATTTGTCAATTGCAATAAAAGGATAAACCCGGTTGTTCATAGGACCCAAGCCATCCCCAAGTTCTTACTCATTAAAAGCACAGCAGAGTCACAGCCATGACTTTCAGCTCAAGAAGCAGTCCAGGGGCTCCAGGATCACCCAGGTTTCCCAACAGGAACCGGAGGCACAGAATGCCATGCACGTCAAACGTTGTCTCATGGACTGGCTATGGGCCTGAGTTGCAATGTGGTCATTTAAAGCGCCCCATGTGTGCTCGGTAGCTTAGTCAAGTCTGGCTCTCTGCGGCCCCATGGACTGTAGCCTGCCAGGCTCCTCTGTCCATGGGATTCTCCAGGCAAGAGCGGGTTGCAGTTCCCTTCTCCAGGGGATCTTCCCAACCCAGGGATCAAATCTGGGTCTCATGCACTGCAGACAGATTCTTTATCATCTGAGCCACCAGGGAAGCCCTTATTCACATCTAGGTGAAGAGAACTCAAATTTCTGACATAGCCAAGAGCCTATGCCAGGGTCAGTCCAGCTTGAGCAAAGAGAAGGGAGCCTCTCTGGGACATACAGGGGTTGTCATGATGGAGCGGGGACCTGTATGAGAGCAATGAATATTTAGGTGTGGGGTGGGGAGGGGGGCTGCCAATGGGTCATAAGGGGTGGGGAAGAAAGCAAAAGGAGAGGAAAGCTGGCAGGGAGTGAGATGGTCGTGGAGGGAAAAGAAAAAAACAATAAGAGGGAAACCCTTAATAGTCCCAAGTGATGCAGCATTGCATTTTCCAGAAGGGTCACCCCACTGGACACAACTTCACAGGGCCTTCCATTCTGGTTCTTGGAGCTCCAGCTCTTCATTCAGGGGAAGGACAATCTTCCTAGTTACTCATCTCCTTTGATGCGATCTTCACCATCTTCCATTTCCAAGTAACTCCCAGAATCCTCTGAGTCAAGCACAGGAGCTACAGAATTATTTATTTCTAGTGGGTAGTTGTACTGAGGTGTTTTCATCTCCTCAAAGAACAGAACAGACAAAAAGTGCTGTATAAAGAGGTCAACATGAAAGAGGACAGCAGAGGGAAGAAACAGATTCATTAAAGACAGAACTGTACATTTTAGCAAGGAGCTAATATAGCAACATGTATTTAAAATGTAAAATTATTCTTGATTTCTTTGAAAAAAAATTCATCTTGATAAAAATTTCCTATTTTGATTCTACTGAAAGTAATCTTCTGATAAATTTAGAGATGAGCAAATTGGGTGGGAGTAAGGCTAGAGTCAGAGGAACCAGAGATCAAATTGCCAACATCCGCTGGATCAGCAAAAAAACAAGAGAGTTCCAGAAAAACATCTATATCTTCTTTATTGACTATGCCAAAGCCTTTGACTGAGTGGATCACAATAAACCGTGGAAAATTCCTCAAGAGATGGGAATACCAGACCACCTGACCTGCCTCTTGAGAAACCTATATGCAGGTCAGGAAGCAACAGTTAGAACTGGACATGGAACAACAGACTGGTTCCAAATAGGAAAAGGAGTACGTCAAGGCTGTATATTGTCACCCTGCTTATTTAACTTCTATGCAGAGTACATCATGAGAAATGCTGGGCTAGAAGCACAAGATGGAATCAAGATTGCTGGGAGAAATATCAATAACCTCAGACATGTAGATGACACCACCCTTATGGCAGAAAGTGAAGAGGAACTCAAAAGCCTCTTGATGAAAGTGAAAGAGGAGAGTGAAAAAGTTGGCTTAAAGCTCAACTTTCAGAAAACCAAGATCATGGCATCTGGTCCCATCACTTCATGGGAAATAGATGGGGAAACAGTGGAAACAGTGTCAGACTTCATTTCTGGGGGCTCAAAAATCACTGCAGATGGTGACAGCAGCCATAAAATTAAAAGATGCTTACTCCTTGGAAAGAAAGTTATGACCAACCTAGATAGCATATTGAAAAGCAGAGACATTACTTTGCCAACAAAGGTCTGTCTAGTCAAGGCTATGGTTTTTCCTGTGGTCATGTATGGATGTGAACATTGGACTGTGAAGAAACCTGAGTGCCAAAGAATTGATGCTTTTGAACTGTAGTGCTGGAGAAGACTCTTGAGAGTCCCTTCGACTGCAAGGAGATCCAACCAGTCCATCCTAAAGGAGACTAGTCCTGGGTGTTCATTAGAAGGACTGATGCTGAAGCTGAAACTCCAATACTTTGGCCACCTCATGTGAAGAGTTGATTCATTGGAAAAGACTCTGATGCTGGGAGGGATTGGGGGCAGGAGGAGAAGGGGATGACAGAGGATGAGATGGCTGGATGGCATCACCAACTCGATGCACATGAGTCTGGATGAATTCCGGGAATTGGTGATGGACGGGGAAGCCTGGCATGCTGCGATTAATGGGGTCACAAAGAGTCGGACATGACTGAGTAACTGAACTGAACTGAAGGCTAGGGTGCGGCAGAGGATGGAGCATAGATCACAGGATGTCACCTGGTCTCTGTCACAAGTGACATTTGGGATTAAAGCAATAACCTGAAACATATTAAAAGGTTAGAGTTTTAGGAAAAAGGAATTGGGAGGAAAATGGTGTTTGTTTATGGTTGTGATTTAGTTATGACTACACTTACCTTCCGGAGAAGGCAATGGCAACCCACTCCAGTACTCTTGCCTGGAAAATCCCATGGACGGAGGGGCCTGGTAGGCTGCTGTCCATGGGGTCGCTGGGAGTCGGACATGACTGAGCAACTTCACTTTCACTTTTCACTTTCATGCATTGGAGAAGGAAATGGCAACCCACTCCAGTGTTCTTGCCTGGAGAATCCCAGGGACGGAGAGCCTGGTGGGCTGCCGTCTATGGGGTCGCACAGAGTCGGATACGGCCGAAGCGACTTAGCAGCAGCAGCAGCACACTTACCTTCTGAATCTCTTCAGGTTTTTTACAGTCTTCACCCATTCCACTTACATGTCTCATAGTCTGAGGTTTTGCTTTCTGGATCAAACATCTTCCACATTCTTTCCTCAATGATGTGTTTTTATTCTACTTTGACAAAGAATAAAATTCAAACGTAAGACTGTTATTCTAGAATACCATTGAAAATTAGCCAACAAGTTTGCCTAATAAATTTTCCCTTATTCATATTGACTGTATCTACATTTTTTAAAAAAAGCCTAGAAAGCAATTTCTCTTTGCAATTGAAGTGATGCCATTTTTATATTTTACTCCAACCAAAGTCTCTAGAGAATGTTCAGGAATGCCAAGACATTTAGAGAAGCATACCAGTGTGAGTCAAGTTTAGACTATTGTCTTCAGAAAACTGTGAACAATTTCTACCAGTTAATGACCTAGCAAAATCTGAAAATATGCTGCCCCTTTGAAATTACATAATCTCTTCCAAGATTAACATGGTCAGGAAGCCTGTTTACAATAAAAGGATAAAACTTAACTATTGGTTAAAAAAAAACTCCCTGGAAGCCACAAGAGAATTTTGCTTATTTTCTACTTCTTGATGATAATCTCTTGAAGGTATTTCTCGGTGGATTTCACCAGTTGAAAATATAAATGCTTTGGTGACAGACCTTTGATTGAGCAAAGAATACTGATGTAATTACAAGCCTGCCTATTCTTTGACATTAGCTGTTGTCATAACAAAGGGAGTTGGTGCCTTATGAAATTTCACAGTATTGGAAATTTTTTTTTAATATTTATTTTTATTAATTTTTTTGGCTCCTGTGGGTCTTTGTTGTGGCATGTGGGATCTAATTCCCTGACCAGGGATCGAACCCCAGCCCCCTGTCTTGGGAGCTCAGAATCTTAGCCACTGGGCCAGCAGAGAAGCCCAATATTGAATTTTGTTGAGGTTTATTTCATGCCAGGCTCCAAGTAAGTGCTTTACATAATTTATTTTACTTAATCATAACAGCAATTCATGGATGCCCAATAATGTAGTATAGATAGGGAAACTAAGATTAAAATAAATAACTTGTTCAGGGTCAAAACTAATAATTAATGAAGCTGGGTTTCAAACCCAGGTAGGTGTGACTTCAAAGCTTCCAGCATTGAAATGTTTCTTTGTCTTCTCACAGCTCAACAGAAACTCCAGCAGCTCCATCTCATGATTTTCAAAATAAATAATTAAAGCAAAGACAGAACTGTAGGATATTTAAGATTTAACACAAGGCATGTAGAACTTTTCATCCTTTCTTCTATATACACTCTCCTTTTGAGTAATCTGTCATTTGTTTGTTGCAATTAACCTTGAGTTGCGGTCTGCCATGCTATTTCCTAAAATAAACTGCCACACCGGTTGAGAATGTTTGTGTTGGAATTATATATGCACATCCTCAAACACAGGCTGGAAAATGAAACCACTTTTGATAAT
This sequence comes from Bos grunniens, assembly GCF_055505025.1. NCBI lineage: Eukaryota > Metazoa > Chordata > Mammalia > Artiodactyla > Bovidae > Bos > Bos grunniens. Next base: position 58,361,071 of record NC_141178.1, on the reverse strand, counting down.
TCAGACTGTCATCAGTGAGCACACAGCATCCTGCCAATCATGTCTGGGGGCTGTGGTGTGTGTCCCCAGGATGCGTAAGTACTAGGTTACTTAGAAAGGCTGATAAACATAATCTTGATGTGATTACTGTACATGCTCATGACTAGTACCTAGCTTTTGCTTGAATTTATTTTTTATTTATTTTTAGTTGGAGTATAATTGCTTTACAATGTGGTGATAGTTTCTGCGGTACAATGAAGTATATCAGCTATATGTATACATCCTGGGGAAGACTGAGGGCAGGAGAAGAAGCGGGTGGTAGAGGATGAGATGCTTGGATGACATCACCAACTCAATGGACATGAGTTTGAACAACCTCCAGTAGATAGTGAAGGAAAGGGAGGCCTGGCATGCTGTCCATGGGGGTTGCAGAGTCAGACATGACTTAACAACTGAACAACAATGTACACACACCCCCCTCTTTGAGCCTCCCTCCCACCACCCTCCATCCCACCCCTCTAGGTTGTCATGGGCTGTGCAGCAGTTTCCCACTAGGAATCAATTTTACACACGGTAGTGTATCAGTGCTGCTATCCCAATTCCTCCCACCCTCTCCTTCCACAGATCTTCTTTGGCTATTACACATAAAATTATTCTAAGTTGGGGTCAACGAAATGGGATGAGGGAGCAGAGGAAAGAAGTGAGTTGATATAATTATTTCTGTTTTACAGAGAGGCTAAGTTACTCATGTATTTACAAAGGTTAGCAGTATTAAGTGAAATTTTATTTTTTTTTTGAGGATGAATTATACATTTATAGGTTGCATTTTTATTAAGGGTAGTTTTTGTTTTTTAATTTTTTATTAAAGTATAGTTGAATGAGAATGTTGTTTAATCACTGCTATATAGCAAAGTGTTTCAATTATACATATATATATAGTGTGTGTGTATATATATACACACATATATATATTCTTTTTCATATTCTTTTCCAGTACAGTAAAATTCAATCTCTTGTTGGTACATATGTAGATGCTTCCAATTAAATGAGTGGGAAACACTTCTTCCAACTACTGAGTTTAAGATAGCACCAAAGAAAGCAATTTACACAACAGTCAAAATTAATTCAAGTAATAAGACTTCAGAAGAAGGACCTGAGTTAAATTTAAATGCCAGCTTGCTATTCCAGAGCACATGTAGGCTAGCTAAAAATGTGTAGCCTCTTCTTAAATCAGGATGGTCAGCATCAGGATGCACGATAGTACGCAGGCACTGAGGAAAGTGCTTGACTCCACTGAAAGCATTGAATGGTGCCATTTCATGGGAAATTTCCCTCTATTAGGAAGACACAGTTTTCCCCATGGCTGGCCTACAGTCCATAGGGTCGAAAAGAGTCAGACGTGACTGAAGGGACTTAGCACGCACACATAGGCACTGACCTCCTCTGGGACCTCAGGGACAGCACTAGGCTGTCTGGTTTTCCATTCATCTCTCTGTAAAAGGCAGATATGGGGGAGTTGGGAGGTAGGGGTGAGGGGGACAGTTAGTTCCAAGATGCTAGGAGAGCTCTTCCAAGACCTTGGCAAAGTCAGCCAAGCCACTCAGCTGTGGGTGATTCAGAAATGCAATGCCTTGTCATCTTTAAAGACTGAAATGAATCTTGGACCCTTACTCTTGCTTTTGTATTAATAGGTAGTCTTTCTTCACACACATTTGCTCTATTCCTTCTTAGATTAAGAACCAACAACATAGATAACCAATGAGAACCTCCTGTATAGCATTTAGTGCACTGTGGTGACCTAAATGAGAAAGAAATCCAAAAAAGATGATACACACACACACACACACACACGTATATGTAATGACTCAGTTGGTAAAGAATCCACCTACAATGCAGGAGATGAGAATTTGATCCGTTGGTTGGGAAGATCCCTTGGAGAAGGAAATGGCAACCCACTCCAGTATTCTTGTCTGGAGAATTCCATGGACAGAGGAACCTGGTGGGCTACAGTCCGTGGGGTTGCAAAGAGTTGTACATGATTGAGTGACTACACCATCATCACCACCATGGCTAATTCACCTTACTGTACAGTAAAACCTAACACGGAGAAGGCAATGGCACCCCACTCCAGTACTTTTGCCTGGAAAATCCCATGGACAGAGGAGCCTGGTAGGCTGCAGTCCATGGAGTCGCTAAGAGTCGGACACGATTGAACGACTTCACTATCACTTTTCACTTTCATGCATTGGAGAGGGAAATGGCAACCCCCTCCAGTGTTCTTGCCTGGAGAATCCCAGGGACGGGAAGCGTGGTGGGCTTCCGTCTATGGGGTCGCACAGAGTCGGACACGACTGAAGCGACTTAGCAGCAGCAGCAGCAGAACCTAACAGAACATTGTAAAACAACTATGTGCTAAGTTACTTTAATTGTGTCTGACTCTTTTGTGGCCCACCAGGCTCCTCTGTCCATGGGATTTCCCAGAAAAGAATACTGGAATGGGTTGCTATTCCCTTTTTCAGCGGATCTTCCCAACCCGGGGACCAAGCCTGGGTCTCTTACATCTCCTGCATTGGCAGGCAGGTTCTTTACCACTAGCGCCACCTGAGAAGCCCAGAACAACTATATTCCATTAAAATAAAAAAGAAAGAAAGAAAGAAAGAAAGAAACAACAGCAACTGTGGTTCAGGAGTTCCCTGTGTTCTAACACAGAGATGTAGCAGCTACCAGAGCGTCGCCTGCAGTGACCTGACAGCTACCTTTGCAAACCGGACACAAGAGCCAATGACATGTGTCCCATGAATGTATTTCAATATTTCTCTTTCTTCTGGTTCAGGATTTTGGATAAGTGCCTACATTCCCATTCGTCTGAGCCAAACGTTTTCCTTGCAACTGTCATCAGAAATGTGAGGTTTGGCTTCCAAGGAAAAAGGAATGAAGGAAGCTGCTTATCAACATCATCTCTAAAACTTTTTCTCTGAACAGGAAACGGGAGCCTTCTCCCCCTCGGGCAGTCTGGAGAAGCGCTCTGTCTAGTGTCAACCTGATTCCTCTCAGTTGGAGGTTTTCTATTTTATAAACGGTGAGCTCTCAAAAAGCCAGCCTGAGAGAGTCTGCCCTGGGCTGCAGACACACCATGGCTCCATCGGGAGAACTGTTTACAGGAATGGAGCTTCCACCCATTGAGCCTATTGTGCAGTAGAAGATGACAGGGTGGAGAGCTCCTTAAACTCTGCAGAAGAATAGCTCTGGTTGCTCTTCTTTTCATCTGTGTTCTTCCTTGTAAGGGAAATGTGACCTGGGCAATAAACATAGGTTATAAATATGGAGAAACAGAAAGTGAAGTGTCGGTAATTGTGTACCACTGACATGTAAATAATTGGACTTATGTTAGCCATTTCTAGAGGGTATTTACTAAAAATAGTAAATGGCTCATTGCCTGTCAAAGGGAGGGTTCTAATATGTTTTAATTAGTTTCTCTGTTCTCTGACAGTTTCTATCGTATCTGCGTGGACCTTTCAGAAGATGAGGTTTATTAGTGGGCTGTTTGCTTACTCACACTTCTAGCAAATATGTCTGGGAAGCAGTAAAGAGAAGACTCAAGTCACATTCAGCTCACCATGGAGTTTTGTGAGAAGAAATGCAGTTGTAAAATAAAATCCTATCAAATCATTCTTTAAGGAACATGGCATGTGCCTCTAACCATTTAAATTAATTAAAAGCTGATTCAGGTTGATTTAGTAACTCAAGATAGAGATAGCACCAATGACTATAAAAGCATTGACTGTGTTCATCCAAGTCTTTTAAGACTTAAATACAAATTAACATCAGAGGTGCTTGATGTTCCAAAATGAATCACTGTTAAAGTTAAGTTCTTTGGAAAGCGTAGAAATCACTCTACCCAAATGAGCCAGATTTTATTTAATTCAACCAAGAATTATCGGGCATCTACTGAGAGCTCCACGTGGCTTTGGGAGCTGATGGCATATTTTTAAAGTATCACTTTCATATATTTGAACTTGCTAAAAAAAAAAAATCCTCAACACAGTCCTTACAAATGTATGATCTATATTTTACAAAGAAAAGGGTTGGAATTTCAAATTGTTAAGTCCTTGCCTTGATTTCATATAACTAGTGAACAGCAAAGTTAGGACTGGATCTCAACTCTTCTTTAGTTCAGCTCACTTATCCATTTACCTAATTTTATTAAGTATCTTATAAGTGCAAGTATTGTACCACATGCTGGGTACATGATCTGTGCAAAAAATAGAAGAGACCAGAGTCTCACCCTCATGGTGAGTTTTGGAAGGCAGATATTCATTTAACAATAAACCAGAGCATGTTTTTCAATTCTAAAAATTACTGTAGAGAAGCCCTCTCTGAGAAAGTGACCCTTTAAGCTGAGACCTGAAGGAGTTAGTTAAATAAAGAAAATGTCATGTGTTTGGGGGCAGACTATTGGAAAAGACCCTGATACTGGGAAAGATTGAGGGCAGGAGGAGAAGGGGGCGGCACACAATGAGATGGTTGGATGGCATCACCGACTCAATCACATGAATTCGAGCAAACTCTGGGGGATAGTGAAGGACAGGGAGGCCTGATGCGCTGTAGTCTGGGGATTGCAATGAGTCCGACACGACTTAGCAACTGAACAATGACAAAATCATAGGTATTGGATCAATAACTCCTCTTGGAGATACTCAAACTGTGGTAGGAGCCAAGGACAGGGAACGATTCAGTATGTTGTGGGGCACACAACTGAAGCTATGGCACGCTTAAGTCAAGGGCATATTCTTTCTGCTAGAATATAGTCAGCCCATCACCTCCACCGGGAAAAACAGAATCACGATTCATTAGGAAGCTGGGAAATTTTGGCATAATTTTTTAAAACCACTTATCTGTTTAATCCATGATGATTTTGATCAGGTTAATATAAGTTTTGATGTCTTGGTGCTGTAATCTGTCTTTGCTGAGGCTTATTTAGAGGTTCAGTCTTCAACCTTGTGATAAACTACACAAATGCAGCCCTGCCCAGAGGTACTGCAGGGCTGTGCTCACTGTATCTGTTTTAACCTGAACCAAAATAATGTCTTAATTGCAACATCAAAGGCTACTCCATCCCGAGAGACCTGGGCATTCTTTAATCAGAAGAGAACTTCGGCATTCCATCCCCAGCTGCTGTACAATTAGAATCTTGCTATTTGGAGCTGACCAGTGACCACAGCTGACCACTGATTCATAGACTGCGATTCATTAAAAATGCCAGTTCTGTCTGCCTGTATTGGCAGATGCCTTATATCTCTGCCAAGTTCATTTTCTTAGTGTGAAAAGGCATGTGAGTTTATGAGCTCAGCTTGCCTTAAGATCTTGACAAAAGACCATCCCAAGTGAGTATCTGTCTTCAGCTCTTTTCTCACTCTGAATCAGTCACAGCTCAAGTCTGAGGGCTTACAGGGGGAAAGTCTGTCATCTCATGGGCTGCACTGATATAAGTGACCCCAGGGGAAAGCTCCAATCAGAGCGTGATTTACGGGAATCACATGGGGATTTACAGGAACCTCATCTTCTCTAATTCGGGTGGGATGCTGGAGGTACCCAAGACAGATCGAAGCCAAAAGATCTCCGCATTTTAGTCACAAGTCACATGCTGATGGCACAAGCAACTCCGTGGCATGTGTTTTCACATGCCACAGGAAAAAAATGCGTGATTTACAAACAAACGGGCTTCCCTGGTGGCTCAACTGGTAAAGAATCTGCCTGCAATGAGGGAGACCTGGCTTTGATCCCTGGGTTGGAAAGATCCCCTGGAGGAGAGCATGGCAACCTACTCCAGTATTCTTGCCTGGAGTACCCCCATGGACAGAGAAGCCTGGAAGGCTACAGTCCATGGGGTTTCAAAGACTCAGATATGACTGGGTGGCTAAGCAGGCATGTACAAACACAAATGTATCATTTTTATTTCTGTTTGCTCTCCTCTGAGATGGTATCCACTGAAGTGGTGCTTGCATTTTTAAAAAGAGAGAATTTATTAAATAAAGATAATTATATCTTCTTTAGTCCCTTCAGTACCAAACAAAGCAAAGGGAAACAAATCAGCCTGACTGACAGCAAACTCCAGAGGCAAATGTAAACGCCTTATAAATCAGAGATGTCACAACAGTCTCCAAGGACAAGCCCAGCAGATGCTGAATGAGGAGCAGATGGTGGGGAAGGAACCCCTGGCTGCTTGTTCACGAGAAAGGGTGGTCTTTCCCAAGTGGATGATGGTGAAGCTCCAGAAGCAGCTAACGAGGGCCTCCCACATGCTGACAGCACAGAGGGAGCACAACTGGGCTTCTCTCTTTTCTCCCATGCATTGTCATCTGGGCAGTGATGGGTGTTGGTTAATAACCTGACATCCTCATTACTGTTCTACATTAGATTAGCCTGATTCTTTAGAAAAGACTGAGAGTGTTGAGTTTGAACATAACATTTTGTTCTGACTTTCCATTTTGACAAACTGTGAAAATTCTACTTGATTATGTGCAGGTCATATTCCTTTCTCAGTCACTAAAAACACACGTGCAAACTGAGACACGTGAATCTTTTACTTCTTGACATTATCCAAGTTAAAGCAAAGGAAGAGCCCATTCAGTAACCACGAACAGGAAGAAGGCATGTCACACTGAGGATGGAGTCAGAATGTCTCCAGTAAGCAGCCTCATCATTCTCTTCTGCCTGCCTCCACATCCCTTGCCCAGGAGCACAACTTCCCCGTACTCCTTCCCACCACACCAAGGGTAAGGTTGTGACAGTTAGCTGTCTGAAACCTCCTGTCGCAGCATCACTCAACCTTTTCTAAAGGATCTAGAGAGTCAATTCCACAACACTTCATCCTTCCACCCAAGAATGTGGTGGACGCACACACACACACACACACACACACACACACCCCAAACAAGAATGATCTGGGAGCTGTGGAAGGGCTTCATAGCAGAGCACTACTTATTTACGCGAAGAACATAAACCATGGGGATGGGTCTCTTCCTGTGTAGCTTGTGCTCAATTCTATTACTACATTAGAGTCACAACCTCTGCAGAAATTGGTTCTGAGATATTTCAATACTTATCACCTGCCTTGCAACCTCCATGGGCGTCCCAGGTGTCACAATGGTAAAGAATCCACCTGCCAAGGCAGGAGACACAGGAGACACGGGTTCAATCCCTGGGTCAGGAAGATACCCTGGAGAAGGAAATGACAACCCATTCCAGTACTCTTGCCTGGGAAATCCCATGGACAGAGAAGCCTGGTGGGCTACAGTCCATGGGGTCACTAAAGAGTCAGACACGACTCAGAGACTAAACACCACATTACAACCTGCAATCCCCAAGGCTGAAATCATCCTGCGCTATCACCAAGTTAATGTTCCTCTAGCAATTCTTCACACTCATCTTCAAGTTAGGTGCAAAGTCAAGTACAAGAGACCCAGGGTTTCACAGAAGTTGATCTACGGCACAAAAATTTCATCTTTTGCTGCCCACCAAGAAGTTTGCATAAAAACATTTTCTTTCTTGTCTCTACCTAATTATTATCTGAGTCACAACCTTTGAAATGTGTGGCAGCTGCCCAGCTTGAGAGGTACCCTGTCAAAAACCAACATAGCATCTGCACAATTTCACCTGTTCAAACTCTATGGAAGCTTGCAGTTGCATACTTGCTGGGCAATTGAGTTTCATTTTAAGCCTGTCATGGACTGGAAGGCAGTGAGAGAGCCTTTTATAGAAAACGGTAGAGGTAAGAACACTTGTCAATAACATAAAGAAAAGGTTACTGTACTTCTAAATGTAAGATAGCTGTCATTGTATTAGATTAAAAAAAACAGGACAAAAATGCAATTAACATTGAGCGGTCAACTTGGAGAGTTATCATGAGCAGACAAAGGTGGCCTCTGAAAATGCTGATTGTCAAGAAACACTATTATCTTACAGAATTTATGTGTGTGTGTGTATCGGAGCATTACTGTATTTGCATTCATTTAATTGAAAGCAATCTCATCATTATTCTTTGATACCTACTCTTAAATGAAGGCAATTACTTTCTCAGCAAGGAATCATTATGGGGTATGTATAAATTATTATCTTTCCTTTACATGTAGGGGGATTATGTAAGATGAGCGCTGAGGCAAAGCTGCTTCGTGGTGTATGACACGGCACTACATGGCTCTAGCAGGGATCATAAAAGTGAATATTTCTCTGGCTGATTTCTGGAGAAGATGAACTCTCATGTATCGCAGTTATAGAATTATTAAACATTGCTTTAGTTGGAGTTGCTCTCATTTGCCATTATCTGGTTTGTATAACTATTTAGCTCAGATGGTAAAGAATCTGCCTGCAATGTGGGAGACATGAGTTCAATCCCTGGGTGGGAAAGATCCCCTGGAGAAGGGAATGGCCACCCTCTCCAGTATTCTTGCCTGGAGAATTGAATGAACAGAGGAGCCTGACAGCTATAGTCCATAAGGTCACAAAAAGTCAGACACGACTGAGAGACTAACACACACACACACACACACACACACACATGCACACATAACTTTTTAGAGTAACACTTAGGCTTTGGTACTTTTTATGCCTAAGCACTGTATGCTCTGAAGATGAGTGTCACTCCTTAGAGTGGCTTCTGAAAAGAGAATAAATACAATTTCTGTCATGCACTTTTGGAAGCATCACTCGAATCTCAGTGAGTGCTTACTGGCTTGGTACACAGCCCTAAATGAAGTTATTGCTGAGAGTGAAAACACAACCAAAGCAACACTTTCTTTTTTTTTTTTTTTAATTTAAGAGAACATTAGGAAATTAGAAAGTCTGGAAATGAGATTTGCCAGAGGAAACATCTTCTGAACCCTGACTTTCCATCCCACTGAAAAACCATGGCAGAACTTAATCAGCCCAGACAGTCAGCCACCATCTGCCCCTCAGTGGAGACAGGGCTCCCACTAACTGTAATAAAAGAGTGAATTTATTTAGATCTCCTGTTGTGTTCTGAAATTGCTTTCCATAGCTTCTGTAGAATTTCATAATCCACTGAAAAATGGTAAAACTTTTTGGTGAGGAATTCTGTGTAGCAATAGTCCCAGGACTGTTCCTATGTGCTCTTCCTATTTTCTCTTACTGTGTTAAGTAATGACCTTGAATAACCATTTGTATCCTATGAAAAGAGGATATATGATCATCTCCAGATTATAACAAAGCAAAAATAAATCAAAGTTCATGTTTTTACATAGCACACCACAGGAACTGAAAATAAACACTGCCCTTACACATTTCCTTTCTCCATTTCCTTAAACATACAGGTCCTGAACTTTAGTGGCTTAGGTTCTGACATAATACAGAAATTAGAGAATTTTAATGCAATTTCAGTCTAGTGAGAAGAATTATTTTGAGGCTATGTGACTCTTTCACCAAGTTTTGTTGTTGTTTTGCTTTGTTTTTTACTTCTTGGCCTTGTCATGCAGCCTGTGGGATCTCAGTTCCCTGACCAGGGATTGATTCCATGTCTCTTGCAGTGGAAGCAGAATCTTCACCACTGGATAGCCAGGGAAGTCTCCAGTCAAGTATTTTTATGTTTATTTAGTAAAGTAAACACTTTGGCATCTATTGGAAAAAATGTGTCAGTTGGGAAAAAATGAATTTTTCCAGCATTCTTTATCATATGGAAGATAGAAAAGCCTGGTAATACCACACAAATATGACTTTATTCTTATACATCTCCACAAAGCATACTTGTAAACCCAAGCTCTTAGGTGAGACAGGAGAAGTTAGGGAATCAAGGATGGTGTAAGAGCTCATCTTTTTCTTTCCTTATGCCGATGAAGATTTTCAGGGTGTCTCTGAGTACACGATCAAAGAGAAATTTGATAGATAAATATGCACAAAGGAATTGTGATAGGTTGATCTTTAGAGATCAGTAACAATTTTCCTCTCACCATAGCATCCTCAAAGGAAAAGTCTCATAGCTAGGTGGTTGACTTTAACAAATCTCAGCTGTTTGCTTTTGTGATGTTCAAATAAAATTAAAGCATGCGTAAAGAAGGGCTTCTCACAGCATACTGTAGGCTCTGGATTTTCACCTTATTTTCTAGTAAGCACAAGCACTGAGACATGTCGGCCGGTTAGGGAGAATTTCACATTCCAATGTAAGCCATTTCAGGATTTCTGGAAATTGCAATGCCTGTCCTCAGTTTCAAAAGTCCTTAACTTCCACAAATGTTCTCCTCTGATAAACTGCATTTAAACGGCCTTATCTTGTACCCTAGGGCAACATGAGGTACCTTTACTCTAGCGTGTATGCATGCTCAGTCATTTAGTCATGTCCGACTCTTTGCAACCCCAGAGACTATAGCCCACCAGGCTCCTCTGTCCAAGAAATTTTCCCAGCAAGAATACTGGAGTGGGTGGCCATTTCCATCTCCAGGAAATCTTTTCTGATCCAGGGATCGAAACTTCGTCTCCTGTGTCTCCTACATTAGCAGGCAGATTCTTTACCACTGAGCTGCCAGGAAAGCCCTATTTACTCTTTACACTTACATTTACTCTTGGGGGTACACAAACACTGTTCAAGGGTTTTATGAGTAAACAGTCAATTACTATTATATGGGCTTCCCTGGTGGCTCAGAGGTTAAAGTGTCTGCCTCCAATGTGGGAGACCTGGCTTTGATCCCTGGGTCGGGAAGATCCCCCAGAGAAGGAAATGGTAACCCACTCCAGTATTCTTGCCTGGAGAATCCTATGGTCGGAGAAGCCTGGTAAGCTACAGTCCATGGGGTCGCAAAGAGTCGGACACGACTGAGCGACTTCACTTTCACTATTATATCACTTCATCTTTCATTGGTTCTGCTTCTGAAAGTTTATCTGCCTGCAGTCAAGTAGGGATCCCACTATATTCTCCACTTTGTTTTGTGTCTCCCCACTCTTTGCCACTTACAACAGAAAGACATCCTGTCAGCTTGCATTTAAGATGGTTCATTGCCCTTGGGGTATGAAATCTTCTGGGGTACAAAGGTCAGTCCAAAAAAACGTTAGGACCACCGAACCTTTAATTAAATGCTTGAATTCTAACAATGCCTTCTTCTGATTTACATGTATTTCTGAAAAAAGAAAAGCTTGACTTTAAAAATTAGCTATAGTAATCCTTCCTGGAATGTTCAGATTTCAGATACTGCCCACTAAAGAATGGGGGATGAGAGTGAAGATCCCAGAGGCCAGGGAAGTGGACTGCTCATGACTGGTAGAAAGTCCTCCTTGTGTGAGGTGGTTTCCACTTATTTTCTTTCAGTAAATAAAAGAAGAAATTAGCTGAGTAATCGGTTGAGAGGACTTGTGCTAAGCCATTTTGGTTGAATCCAGCTGTTTGCCACCCTATGGACTATAGCCCTCCAGGTTCCTCTGTCCATGGAATTCTCCAGGCAAGTATACTGGAGTGGGTTGCCATGCCCTCCTCCAGGGGATCTTTCCAACCCAGGGATCGAACCCGTGTCTCCTACATTGGCACACAGGTTTTTTTCACCACTAGTAGGAAGATGTAATTGCCTCGACGAAGGCCTCACTTGTGGCTCACTCAGTGAAGATCTCACCTGCAATGCAGGAGACATGGGTTTGATCCCTGGGTTTGGAAGGTCCCCCGGAGAAGGAAATGGCAATCCACTCCAGTATTCTTGCCTGGAGAATACTATGGACAGGGGAGCCTGGCGGGATACAGTCCATGGGGTTGCAAAGAGTTGGACATGACTCAGGGACCAAACCACCAATTGCCCCACCAACTAAAAGAATCACTTGAACAGTTGTTGATCACAGTAGGATTTATTTGGCATATAATCCAGAAGGAGTTCAAAAATTGTGTGGCATCCCTATAATAAAAATGTGCTTATGTGAGTTTTTAATGTAAAAGAATGACAGGGTGACCAATAAAAGACTTTCTAGCGCAGAAATATATGAGGATATAGTTTCTGTGGGATATATAGAATGCTATCGTAACTTCAAAGAGGAAAAGTAATGCAAATTTTTAAACTGTTGAAGAACTTACAAATGTATGCTTTAAATAGATGGTAGTTGGTATCAAATTACTATGGTAATTAAAACCAATGCATGCATTTAAGCAATACTGGGAAATTTTCATTAAAGTCATCAATATTTATAATACGCAAGAAATTGCACTTCCAGAGTTATTTAATTCATGATGAAGAGTTTAAAATGTCAACCTAAGAATAGTGGTATATATATATATTTCAAATTTCTTTTAGGTAGCACATAATAAACCATTTCAAAGATCACTTCGAATTTAGCATGATGTAGACACATGATCCCTCTTCTTGGATTCTGTATGAACGTGTACTCAGTCGTTCAGACGTGTCCAACTCTTTGCAGCCCTATGGACTGTAGCCCACCAGGTTCCTTTGTCCATGGGATTACCCAGGCAAGAATACTGGAGTGGATTACCATTTCCTCCTCTAGGGGATCTTCCCAACCCGGGGATTGAACTTGCCTCTCTACATTCCGTGCATCCGTGTATTCTTTGCCAGTGTGCCACCTGGAAGCCCCTCCTTGGGTTCTAAATGCTTCAAAGAATGGGCAGTGGTTGCCAAGTATACACTCAACCATTGGAAAGTGAGTTTCATGGAGCTGTAAAGGGACACTGGAGTCAGAGCCCTGGGTTCACAGTCCTGCTTGGAATGTCACTTACAGGGTGATAAGGGACAAGTTAGCTAACCTCTTATCTGGTTCTTCATCGATCTGATGGTTCTAGCAGGAACTAGAGAGAATTACCAGATAGCATAGGTCAAGTGTCTAGGTTAAAGTGTCACTCACACACCATGGGTATTAAAAAGATCCATTAAATGGGTCTGAGTTTCTCTATCAAAAGCTCATTAATTTTGAGCTTTAACAGTGTCAACTGGTGTTAATAGTTTCAATTTTCTTGAAATACAAGATGAAGTTTCTCATTCCATTTTCATTTTTTTGTGCACAGTCATCTGCAAAATAAAAATGCTGGAAAGGGATGATAGCATAGAGAGAGTTGCCAAAAATAACGGAAGGGAATTTGGAAAGGTGTTATAATATGCTCCAATATAGGCTGAAATAGAGATGTTAAAAAAATTGACCTCACTATATCTATGTGTCTGTTTCTGTCTTGTAGAAACAGACTCCCAGACAGAGCACAGACATGTGATTATCAAAGGAGGAAGGGGGAGGGAGATGGATGGTCTGGGGGTTGGAGGTTGGCAGATGCAAGCCATTAAATACAGGATAGATAAAAAACAAAGTTCTAATGTATAGCACAGGGAACTATGGTCAATACCCTGTGATAAATCATAATGGAAGCAAACATAAATTTTTTTCTTTTTTTTATATTTGTATACATATGTATAACTGAGTCACTGTGCTGTGAAGCAGATTGGTACATTGTATATCAACTATCCTTCAATAAAAAAAAAATCTTAAAAGAAAAATTGACCTCACATTGGCATCACCTGTGACAAATTGGTAGTTTATTAAAGTGGCTATTCAGTAACTTAGTAACTTAGACAATGGAGACCCTTAAAGACAAAGGGCAAGCCCTCTGCTTTAGGCAGCAAAGAGCAACCCAGACTCTCAGCAAAAAGTTGTATGTCCAGATCCATAAAGTGAAGGTGGGAGATGTTTGTGAAACACAAGAAGGAGCCCTTGCTCCATGACCACCTCACCTGGAGGCTGTGAGTCAGACCAACAGCCCATTAGTGGAAGGCCAGGCTATGTAGCCTGCTGCTGCTGCTGCTGCTAAGTTGCTTCAGTCGTGTCTAACTCTGTGCGACCCCATAGACAACAGCCCACCAGGCTCCCCTGTCCCTGGGATTCTCCAGGCAAGAACACTGGAGTGGATTGCCATTTCCTTCTCCAATGCATGAAAGTGAAAAGTGAAAGTGCAGTCGCTCAGTCATGTCTGACTCTGAGCGACCCCATGGACTGCGGCCCACCAGGCTCCTCCATCCATGGGATTTTCCAGGCAAGAGTACTGGAGTGGGGTGCCATTGCCTTCTCTGATATGTAGCCTACCTCTCTCCAATTATAGCAGAAGAAAGCGTAAGTAATGGGTTTCTTAACTTCCTTTGGTTGGAGTGGAAAGGACAATAGAAATAGATGAGATTAAACTGTCAGCCTTCAAGGGTTTCTCTAGTGGCTCAGATGGTAGAGAGTCTATCTGCTGTGTGGGAGACCCAGGTTAGATCCCTGGGTCAGGAAGATTCCCTGGAGAAGGGAATGGCAATCCACTCCAGTATTCTTGCCTGGAGAATCCCATGGACAGAGGAGCCTGGATGGCCACAGTCCATGGGATCACAAAGAGTAAGACACGACTGAGAGACCAACACTTCAAGGATGGGGAGCAAGCTACACTTGTTTCTGTGTGTCTGGACTAACATGCATGCAGGTTATTTAGAAGGCGCCTGCTCACAAAATGTTGAACTCAGCTGATCCTCTAGCCGATGGAGAAGCTGGGGAAGCCACATCCACACCATGCAACACACACAGCAGAGGTTCCCTGGGCATGATGTAAAAAACCAGAGTCCTCGCCTCTTCCAGTGTCTGCTCTAAGGAAACACTGGATTTTCAACAGGCAGCTCTTACTCTGCTATTTCGGATGCCTTCACAAAGACACAACTGAGATTCAATATTCATAAACCAAAGGTGAGTGTCATTTTGTTATTGCCTTGGTTCATCCTAAGACCAAGTGCAGGCAGGATACCAAAACACAATGGTTCTTGGAGTCAAATAGCTCTGGAAGTAAGTCACAGCTCTGACATTTAATCATTGTGTGGTCATTAACCTCTTACTTCAGTTTGCTCACCTGTAAATTGAATAACAGCTCTCTTGAAGGATCCTTATAGGGATTTAAGATACACCCTAGTGCGTGGTAGCCAAGGATAAATAGTAGTTCAGCATTAAATGGCTTAATCGTGTGGGAGGCCGTTCTGAGTTGTGCAGGCCGCCTTAGAAAAAATGATTGGCCAAAGAAGTCTAGTCACAGTGCTCTGAGCAAATATGAATTGTATTGATTTCCATACACTGAGTGGGTCTGTGAGATTATCAGAGTTTAATCTATGTGCTCACTTCATTAAAAACAATTCAGAAGATTGGTTCATTCAAGTACAATCTGATAGAACTTGCTGACAAAAAAATCAATATGAAACATTTAAATGACATTATTTGATGATCTATTATGACATGTTCATTTATGCAAGAATACAACTGCACAGGCTAGGTTGGAGATAGAGTATTACTTTCTGGTTTAAAGCAATCAGAAAATAAAGATATATGAGAAGAATCTCATAATTACTGAGCCTGGTCCAGGCTCCATGTGAGAATATTGAGAAGAATTACTATTTTTTAAGCCAAGACATGGGTAGACAACTATTTCAACCATCTGGAAATTCAGCCTTTAAAATGTTCTAGAATTGCTCCTCATGGTATTTTATCTTAGGTGATAAATTTCAAGTATTTGAATTTTAAAATGAAAGGGGATGGCTTTTTCATTAAGTCTGACTTCAACAAAAGTGAATAGAAAAGGCTAACAGAAATTCACTTTATATGCCACTTACCTGTACAATTCCAAAGCTTTTTTTTCCCCCTTTGTATATAAAGCAATGAATTCTAAGGCTGTTGCAACTGATTATTGACCTGGCCATGTTCTTCCCATAATGCCTCTCTGAATTTGAACCACACCATTGTGTCATCAATAAGGAAACAAAGGAGTGACACACAAACAAAGCCATTGCTTGACTTACAGTTGTTATAAACAAAAACAGTTGATTGGTTTCTTTGCCACAGACCAAGGCTAAAATCTGAAGTCAAAATAATGTACGTTGGAAGCACAGAGTGAAGCAGGCTGCTAACCCATCCACATAGTTTAATGATTTGGCTCTTTCATCAGCATTCAGATACTTGGAATCCTGGGAACATCTCAGAGCCTCATTCTACCTGTCACCAAATGGAGACAACTTTCTCTCATACTTTATCACATAATCCCCACATTTCTTTAGCACTATACATTTTGGTTATATTTGAAGTGAATTTAGTTAAGTAATAAATGATTGGCTAAAAATCAAGCACATTTTCTTATTTGTTAAAGCATTTGAATCATATATGCAAAAGGTAGGGTAAGTCCGGGGCTTCCCAGGTAGCAATAATGGCAAATAACCCATCTGCAAATAGGAGATGTAAGAGACTCAGGTTCGATCACTGGTAGGGAAGATGCCCTGGAGTAGAAAATGGTAACCCACTCCAGTATTCTTGCCTGGGAAATCCCATGGACAGAGGAGCATGGGGTCGCAAAGAGTCGGACAGGACTGAGTGAGCAGAGTGTAAGTCTGACTCATGGTGGCTTGGTAAGATGATCTCTGAAGTTTATATGATGGCATTATCTAGAAATATTGAAAAGAAGCCAGCATATTTTCCAGGAATGTCAGGAACTCAATTTATAAACATGGTCTTTTTAGAGGTAAGAAAGTCATAGCCTCTAGAATGTTTCATTCCTGACTCAGAAGCAAAATTTCCACCAAAATGATCATCCAAGTGGAGGCAGTCTCAACTCTAGTCACATCTTACTGACCCATTGATATAAAAAAATTTGTAACAGTACCATTGGAAGATTTCCAAAAATATGATGGACTTGATTATTTTAAAATCCTTTGGTCCTTTGGTGCTTAGAAATGCAAGTGAATAAAAAAAATCTTTAAATCCCAACTCATCTCTAGGAAAAGTAAGGGGAATCCTCATAAGTCAGAGGAAAAGGAAAATAAAAATCAGAACAACAGATGGGCAGTCACTCCTTGAGCTTTTACAGTCCTCGTGATCCGAGGCGTTTATGTACTGGTCACACAAGAGCTAGCTGCAAGGACTTGGCCTCAAAGAGGTGGTAGTCAACCCTTTGCTGACCCCTGTGAAGGCTACATACCCTGAGAACGAATAAAATAGAAAACAAAACAAAACAAAACTCAGCCTATAGGCAAAAGGTGAAGAAAAGAATTATTCACAGTCTTGCTCAGGGTTAAGGTGGAGATAGAGAAAGCTGGGAAGAGAATTTATATCTACGGGCTTGTCTGCATTGTGATTGAAGTTTCCGCATAATCTTTATAGCCCAAGAAGACCAAACTAAGAACAGACTCTCCCAGGTGGGTAATGTTCCAGAGATAGATGTCAGAGAAAAGACAAAGCATTTTTAGAGGAATACAGCTTCACCTAAGGGGCTTCCCAGGTGGCGCTAGTGGTAAAGAATTCCTGCCAAAACAGGAGACATAAGAGATTCGAGTTTGATCCCTGGGTCAGCAAGATCCCCTGGAGGAGGAAATGGCAACCCACTCCAGTATCTTTGCCTGGAAAATCCCATGGACAGAGGAGCCTGGCAGGCTACAGCTGTGGGGTCACAAAGAGTCGGACATGACTGAAATGACTTAGCACGCACAATTTCAAATGCTCCTGTATTGGTCTCCACACAGAAAAAATAATTAAATCTACTTTAAGTTATGAATGAATGCTTTGACTTCATGGATACCGATGGTTCTCAGTGCTTATTAAGTCCCAATAGTCCTGTGGGGAACAACAGGCTTCTTTTAGCAAATTCAACTCAGGCAGTAAAGCTTGATAGAGGTAAAGTGGCTCCACATTCTTGGATGAATGCTGGAATGAAGAGGGTCTCAGGGTTTGAAACAGACACAGTCTCTCTCTCTCTTGCACACATACACACACACACACACCCCCACATCTAATTCCAACACCCTCCTCTAAACCTTTAATATGCAGAGAGAGAGTTCCTGGGAACTTGAGAAAAATCCACTGGGCACACAGAGGCCATCTTTCTATTTTCTGTTTTTTGACTTTTCTCTTTTCTTATCTCTTGTCTTTCCTCCCTTCTTTCTTAAACTGTACATGAGCAGCTATGAAACAGGTACTTAGTGGATTTGTTTCTGTTTTCTTATCAGATATGACAAAAATGAGGGCTTCCCAGATGGCGTTAATGGTGAAAAGCCTGGATGCTAATACAGGAGATGTAGAGACGCCAGTTTGATCCCTGGGTGGGGAAGATCCCTTGGAGGAGGACATGTCAACCTGCTCCAGTATTCCTACCTGGAGAATCCCATGGGCAGAGGAGGAATCTGGTGGGCTACAGCCCATGGGGTCACAAAGAGTAATACATGACTGAAGTGACGTAGCACACATGACAAAAATGATCCCAATGGCTACAGTGGTGGCAAAGGTCTGCTCTTTCTCCCCATTTTAAACCCTTATTTTGGAAGTTGTGTTTATCTGGAAAGAAGATGATAAAATCTAAGGTCATTGCTTTGATTGTGGGAAAGCTAGTTAGCCATAACCTGGCTCACCCTGGGTCGCCTTTTATTCCTTCTCTCCTTCCAATTTTTTCTTCTTTCTCTAACTTCATCAGAAATAATTCCAAGGTAGCTGATAAATAAGTTGATGAGTAAATTGGAAATATGAAAGAGATGGAGAAGCCAAATATGAGGCTGGCACACAGTATGTACATTGGAGTCTAGTTCTCTTCCTGCAGGCAGGCCACCGGAATGCACCAGATGCAACCTCAACCTACATTCTCAGGTGTAGGTCTAAAGCAACTTTTCTGAAAAGCATAACTCAAATGTGCCCTAAGGATGTTCTCTTCTATGCCTGCATTAAAGAACTTAGCTCTTCCTCACTTGTGTGTGTTAGTCACTCGGTCGTGTTCGACTCTTTGCAAACCCTCGAATTGTCTATGGGATTCTCTCTCTATGGGATTCTCCAGGCAAGAATACTGGAGTGGATTGCCATTCCCTTCTCCAGAGGAACTTCCCAACCCAGGGATCCAACGCTGGTCTCTTGCATCGCAAGCAGGTTCTTTACCATTTGAGCTACAGGGAAGCTCAATTTCCCAAGAGTAAATCAAATCCACAGTCAACTGGTAAGTACTTTGTTGTTGTTCAGTGGCTACATTGTGCCCGACTCTTTGCGACCCCAGGGACTGTAGAACGCCAGGCTCCCTTATCTTTCACTATCTCCTGGAGTTTGCTCAAATTCATATCCACTGACTCGGTGAACACTTTAGAGTTTCCTAAAAATTTTCAGAGACACTGGGAAAAGTTGTTACAACCATAAGCACAATTTGAAAAAGTCCTCTTTAGAACATAACATTTGCTCCTACAAAAACCCTCTTACTTTCCTAAGGGCAGTGTCACAGTCAAAGCATCTTTCCCAAGCATTTTCAGGATGGTCTTAAACTCTGAGCAGAGTGTGGTCTCTGAAAAGTGGCAGTGACCACCAAGTGTGTAGGGTATAGTGACACGAGTCTTCGTCTTAATTGTACCCTGGCATCTTAAATGTGCCAATGTATTGTGCTTACTGATGGGCATGCCTGGTGACACTATTTGCAAGAGGTGCCCCGTCAATCAAAACCAGCAGACATTTCTTCCAGACCTCGTAAGGCATGCATGGCTCTGCATGTGCCAGGGGAGATTCAAAGAGGCATTTGGGCCAGGAAGGAGCTCAGAATTGGAAAGACAACCATGTACCAAAGAAACAACTGTAGAACAGCACAGAAATCATCACAATAGGAGGCCAGGGAGTATAAGTGCCTGCGTGGAGAGCTTCAGCCTGAGAACAATTGTCCTGCAGACCTGAGATCAAAAGGTGTGATTTGCTTGCACAATAGAGGCTGGAGTGGGCAGATGGGAGGAAAGCTGGAGGCAACTGCGAGTTTTCTTTTCTGAGCATTGAAGTATCAGGGGAAGTACCTGCCTTCTGGCTATTGCCTGAGGCTCAGCTCAGAAGGGGAGTTAGAGAGATCCTTTTCTTACTGTGATTCTAATGCAGATGCAGGCACCTGCCACATGGGGATAGATCTCCGTACACATTATATTTTTATTTACTCATATTTTAGTAAATCTAGACTCTTCAGAAGCTTGTGCTATGTTGAACACATTGGACAGTGTTTTTTCCTTCATGAAAAATGAAGAAGAGATGGACTCAGACATATAATATTTGGTATGGAGGCAGATATTTTTTTCCAGAATTCTACTAGTGATAGGCTTCTAAGAACAGAGAACTTCCTCTTCACCTCAAAGATATGGCATTAATTCTACACTAAGAGCGTGTAGTGACAATCTTGTCAAGGTTTCGTAGGTCATCATCAATGATCAATTACCAAGAGCTTACTGGTAATACAGCCTTAACCCTCTGCCGGAAAGGCTTTCATCCTTTGTTCCAATGCATTTCACTTGTTGACCTTAAAAAAACAAAATTCACAATCTAAAAGTTGAGAGTTGTATTTTATTCTGTGGGAATTTTTAGCACTTAGCCTGAGGGCAACATCTCAAGAAACCCTGAAAGAACTGCTCTGAGATGAGGGTGGGGGAAACCAGGTTATATAGAATTTTGTAACAAAGGGCAGGTAGTCCTAACATCAAAAGATGATTGTTGAATAAACAACGATATCCCAAGTTAAAGAATTTAGTGCATTTCTTTGCCCAGGAAGATTCAAGGGTCTGGACTCCCTGAAATCACTCCTTTGATATCCCAGCTATCTGGGATCATATCCTGTGTTTTCACATCTTGAGCTTACGTTTCTCAGGGCTCACTGTGAGGAGTGGCCCAGCCTGACGACTACTAGATCACAGGTATTCTTCTCCTTCCTGAGTTCCCTCAGGGCTCACTGGCTTACATTGGAGGGCTGCAGTTTCGGATGACTGTGACAGCCTTGTTTACTGAGATGGAAGGACATATTCCATGTCTCACTCTCTCTGAGGTCCATCTCCAATGGCTCCCACATCCCAAAGTCAACTGCTCCTACACTACTTATCCACTTCCTCTCTGGAACTTTCTGGTATCACGTTACCTTTTGAGTGCCACTTAGCCTGATCCACTTTGCGGTGTAGTGACTGACTCTGCTCTCAACCTTCCAGAAGTCATTGGTTACCTAAGGACAGGAACAAGACTGAGTTATTTTGATGTAACCCAAATCCCTAGCACAATGCAGAGAACAGCAGTTAAAATTGTGCTGAATTAGGTTGAAAGCCTTTTTGATGATCTCACATGACTCTGCCTTCCCTGATGGCTCAGTCAGTAAAGAATCTGCTTGCAGTGCAAGATACTGCCTGCAATGTAGGAGACCTAGGTTCAATCCCTGAGTCAGGAAGATGCCCTGGAGAAGGGAATAGCAACTCACTCCAGTATGCATGCCTGGGAAATCCCACAGACACAGAAGCCTGGCAGGCTACAGTCCATGGGGTCACAAGAGTTGGACACAACTTAGCAACTAAACCACCATGACTCTGTATTTCTCAGCATTAATTTCCCTTCTTTCTAGCATTTTGGTGGGCTTTTCAGTGCATTACCCAGATTGAACTGGGACCTCCTACTCAGGTGGTGGGAGCCCATCCTCAGATATCAGCACCCTTAGGGATTAGCACAACCGCTGGGGGCTTCCTCACCTCAGATCACTGTTCCAGGACAGCTGGCCCCAGTGATGGAGGGTTGAAGAGCGGGCACTCTCACCGACCTTGGGACAGTTTGGTTGGGTCATCCATCTTCAGGACTGCAGAAGTGACTGCATCACAGCTGGGCTCTTCCCTCTGCTTGATCCTGCTATTTCCTTCCACACGTGTTTATCCCAAGAACAGCCCCTAAAACCTCTTACACACCAATCTCCTTTCAGCCTTCTTTCTGAGGAACACAATCTAAACAAACAAACAAACAAACAAACATGAAAGCTCTGAGTGGCTTTTATTTTGCACCAACTTCTCACCATACCCATGACTATCATGGCTACAAAGGAGAGGTCTGAGATTTTTATAGTGATGTTCTAATGGTGGCCCATGATATCCTTTTTTTGTGTGTGAACCGTTTTTAAAGCATTTATTGAATTTGTTATAATATTGCTTCTGTTTTATGTTTTGGTTTTTTGGCTATGAAGCACGTGGGATCTTAGTTCCCCAACCAGGAATCGAACCCTAACCTGCTGCAGTGGAAGGTGAAGTCTTAGCCACTGGGCTGCCAGGGAAGTCCTAGAATTCTATTTAACAACCCCATTTCACTGCCTCGCCTCTTTTTTTTCTGGAAATAAATACAACAGATGGTTGGTAGAAGAAACTAAACTACACTTCGAGTTCTCCTGGGGCTTGTTTAATTTATCCTTTCAAAACAAATAGTTGTACCATGTTTACCTGCCAACAGAGAAATGCCTGAATTCATATTCCTTCTCCTATTTGCTGAAGACACACATGTCAAAAAGGTTGAGGTAATTTTCTAGGTGCTTCCAGAGCCCGTTAGAAAGAAATTCCCCATGCTATAAATTATGTATGAAAAAAATACTGATAGAAAATGCTCCTGAGGAAACAAACGAAGTCCATGAAAGGAAACTCATTTTATATCTTTTTTTGAGATAAAAGGCATGACCCCATTTTGGGAGAAAGCAGTTGAAAATCTATATGTGAAGCCATTGCATCAAAAAACAACATTCTTGACAAATATAAATTTCAAATGATATTATAAAGCTAGTCTAGAAAATTCTATTTTTCTGAGCGTTTGATTGGTAAGATGTCAGGCTCATGTCAGGTATTGTGATATTTTGGCATCCATTAAAGTTCTTTAGGGAAAAAATGTGGTCAACAGAAATTACATTTTAAACTTGCAACAAGTCTACAGTAGAGATTAATAAGAGCAGGAAATGGTTTATTGATAAAAGCATTATAAATGGGAAATAAAATATTTTCATGTATGGTTTCTTACTGTAGGAATCTTTATGATAATCAACAAAATAACTCTGAAAGTCATTCACTATATGAGACTCAATGTTGTTGTTGTTTTTAATGTGAAGAGCTGTGACCAAAAATTATTACAGGAAAAGATGCTGATGACTGCATTTTAAAATGGGCTTGTTGTTTAGTCACCAAGTCATGTCTGACTTTTAGCCTGTCAGGCTCCTCTATCCATTGGATTTCCCAGGCAAAAATACTGGAGTGGGTTGCCATTTCCTTCACTATGGGATCTCCCAACCCAGGATCAAACCAGGTCTCCTGCTTTGGCAGGCAGATTCTTTACCAATGAGCCACTTGGGAACTGTTAAAATGGGCTGTGCTGTGTGCTAAGTCACTTCAGTCTTGTCTGACTCTTCATGACCCTATGGACTATAGCCCTCCAGGATCCTCTGTCCATGGGATTCTCCAGGCAAGAATACTGGAGTGGGTTGCCGTGCCCTCATCCAGGGGATCTTCCCAACCCAGGAATCGAACTTGCATCTCTTATGTCTCCTGCATTGGTAGGGAGGTTCTTTACCACTAGCACCATCTGGGAAGCCCTTTAAAATGGGCTACACTCTTCTAAATAAGGATGCTGAGAAACTAGCTCTGTATGGAAGTTTATTAAATGCTTTAACATTTCACTTTTGCCAACATGTATGATGTGCCAGACATTTCTAATGTATAACTGCATTTAATTTTCACACCCATCTTTTAAGGTGTCATCACTCTTATTTTAAAAATATGAAAACTGAAGTTCAGGAGGGTTATATAGCTTGCCTAAGGCAAGATTTCAAAGAAGAACAAGAAACTCAAGACCCTGATTAGCTTAGTTACAGCATAAAATCAGCATCAAAGTTATTTCCTTTTCAGATTTCAGGATTGATTTTGTTTTTAATTGGGCAGTGTGTTCTGTTCCTGCAAACCATTGTCCAGTTCTTTGTTTGGAGTTGGGAGAGATTCTGAAACTCTTGTATGTGTATTTGTTGCTCCTTGTTCAGTCACTCAGTCGTGTGACCCCATGGACTGCATCACGCCAGGCTTCCCTGTTCTTCACTATCTCCTGGAGCTTGCGCAAACTCATGTCCATTGAGTCGGTGATGCCATGAAACCATCTCATTCTCTGTCATCCCCTTCTCCTTCTGCCCTCAATCTTTCCCAGCAGCAGGGTCTTTTCCAATGAGTCAGCTCTTTGCATCAGGTGACCAAAGTATTGGAGCTTCAGCTTCAGCATTGTTCCTTCCAATGAATATTAAGGGTTGATTTCCTTTAGGATTGACTGATTTGATCTTATTGCTGTCCAAGGGACTCTCAAGTGTATTTACTCTTTTTAAACATTGGGTTGGCCAAAATGTTCTTCTGGGTTTTTCTGTAAAACGTTATGAAAAAATCCAAATGAATTTTTTTGCCAAACCAATATTTTTCCAACTTATCAAAAAGTGACTTAATCTTTTGACCCAAAGACCTAGAAGAAAAACTTTTTTTCATCCTAAAAGTTTAATAGCTGTTTTTTTAGGTTATAAATTAATTGTTTTAGGTCTATTTACCCAAATCCACTACAGGACCCTTTAACATTTATATTCAGGTCTTTTAAAATTAATCTTTAATTGAAATTTAATTGAATTACAATATTGTGTTAGTTTCAGGTATACAGCAAATAAATTCAGTTATATATGTATATTCAGGTCTTTTATTTCCAAAAGAGTCTTTTTGGACTATGATTTTAGTTCACTGGGTTTTTGCCTTTTTCAAGGAATATTTTCAAGGTATATTTTTTTCATATCTGTAACTATTACTTTATCTTTAATATTGTTTTCCTGTTTATTTTTTTTTTCGTGTTTCTATTTCCATACCTCTTCTCAATGCCCCTTGTGATATATTTTTAGGTGATCCTCGTCTCCTTTAGATATTTGTAATTAGTGTTCATTTCTGATGTGATATCATGCTGTTCCTCCATTTTTTCTTGAAATTAATCAAACCTTCCTGCTCATCTCTCTGATTTTGTTGTTCACTTTCGTGCTGAGTCTTTGAGCTTTGATTTGGATGTTCTTTCTTACCTGGCATTGCTTTTGATGATGTTTAACTCTTACTAGGGGGCTGTGTCACAGCTTTCTTCTGCTTCACATCAGATTCTGGGTCCTTTGTGAGAGTTTTAGATTTTTACCAAACTGTTAGTAACAGTTGTTTCCCTGTGGGAAGAGGAGATTTAAGTGGCCTGTGAGTGTTCTTGGAGAAGGCAATGGCACCCCACTCCAGTACTGTTGCCCGGAAAATCCCATGGACGGAGAAGCATGATAGGCTACAGTCCATGGGGTCGCACAGAGTCGGACACGACTGAAGCGACTTAGTAGTAGTATGAGTGTTCTTAGTTAAGAAGTGCTCTCTTCTGTTGGTCCATAGAGGTTTCGTTTCTTTAATACCCAGTCTTTGAGGACAAATGAGTTTCTCAGGTAAAGAACCCACCTGCCAATGCAGGAGACCCGGGTTCAATCCCTGGAAGAGGGCATGGCAACCCACTCCAGTATTCTTGCCTGGAGAATCCCATGTACTGAGGAGCCTGGTGGGCTACAGTCCATGCGGTCGCACAGAGTTGGACGTGATCTAGTGATGGAGCCCAGAGGCAAACAGCTTCCATTATTATTTTCCTTGTTTCTGTGCTGGGCTTGAACTTTCAGAGAACTCTTCCTGGATAGGTCAGGAATCATCTCACTCTTCTGAGAGTTCTTCTATCACTGCCCGCTTGATCCACACACTTCAAGCCCCCACAGCCTGCTCCCCTCTCGTCTCACCCTTGTTGGTGTGGCCCTTCTCGGGGGAGAGGACCCACATCTCCATGTTTTTCTAGAACTGTGAGGAGAGTTTGAAGTTACAAAAGAGAACTGTTTATCCTAAACTATATGTCCTTACATATTTTTACCTTTAAAGCCTGTCAAATTCTGAAAACACTTTCTAAAATCATCTCATTACCATGGTGCTTTTTCCTGGTCTGCTTTTTTCCAGACTTTTTTCCTCAGTGAATATTGTTTGGAAGTTCCAGGAAAGAAAAAGATTTCTTCCATTCTCTTTGGGTCTTAGGCTGGGCCTGAAAATTAAACTGACAAAGATAGATTAACAGGAGAAAAGTGTACGCATTTTATTAAGTGTGTTCTCTGTGAACAACTCTGTAACATAAATACTGAGACCTCTGTCTTGCTTTGGTTTGTATTTTACTGCGTCCTCCTCCTCCTCTCTCCCCTCTCATCTGCTGGTTCTGAAACTACTCTGGTGATTTACGGCT
Organism: Bos grunniens; assembly: GCF_055505025.1. Taxonomy (NCBI): domain Eukaryota; kingdom Metazoa; phylum Chordata; class Mammalia; order Artiodactyla; family Bovidae; genus Bos; species Bos grunniens. The sequence continues at coordinate 58,335,031 of NC_141178.1, read as the reverse complement.
AGTTGCAAATCCAGCAGCCTTGTTTTAGCATCTCCCTTCCTGTTTCTCTGCTTTTTAACCTTGACCACTCCTCTCTCCTCAGAGCACAGACTCCAGTGCCAGACAGCCTCAAATCAAACCTAGCTCCTGACTTAGTAACTGTGTGAGTGTGGGAAATTTACCGATAAAGAATCTGCCTGCCAATGCAGATGTGGGTTCGATCCTGGGTTGGGAAGATCCCCTGGAGAAGGAAATGACACCCCACTCCAGTATTCTTACCTGGGAAATTCCATGGAGGGAGAAGCCTGCCGGGGTACAGTCCATAGGGTCACAAAGAGCTGGACTCGACTAAGTGACTAAACAACAGCAAAGAGTATATTAGGTTTGTTATTAAATTTAGGTTATTAAAATTAGGTTTGTTATAAAATTAAGTGAGTTGATGGGTGGGAAGCAATCGGAGAAGTGCCATCTATATTAGCAACTGTAGCGGTCGTTCTCCTTCCCATCTGTCACAACCTCACCGGTTCCTCCCCCCACCAGTGACCCATCTCTCCATCTCCTTCCTGTGCTCTGCACATAACAGCTGGCCTCTCCTCTTCCCTCATACATGCTCTCTCTGGGTGCTCTCCTCTACTCTGGGATGTCAGCCAGCCCTTCTCAGCAAGCGGACATCCTGGGTACATGCATCTAAAGTGAACCCAAGTCTTCTTCATCATGACTTTGCTCTGCAGTTACTAGAAGCCACCAGGAAGCCTGGGAACCTCCACCTGACTAGGCTCCCCCAGCCTCCACATTGGCCCACCCTCAACTCCTGCCGAGGGTCTCACGAGTTCTGCGTCTGTCAGCTCACAGCTTCCAACCCAGGACCCAAGTCCTCAGCTGCTTTCTTCAGAATCCATCTTTCTCAAAGTTTCTGGACCAGAAGCACAGAACTCACTGATCTTTCTCCTGACCCGCCCTCTTCAGCCTCAGTATCATGTCAGGCTCCTCATGTAGCACTGAAAGCCCTCCATGGTCTTTCCCTGCTGACCGCCCCAGTCTTACCTTCTAAACTCTCCCCACCAGGTTTCTTCATGTTCTTTTATGCAGTTTATGTCAGCGTCTCCCTCGCCGTCCTCTCTGCTTGAAATGCCATCCTTCTCTTTTCCCTTCTGTGTATCCTGCCTCCCTTTTATCTTCCCATAGTCAGCTCAGAGCTTATCTCCTCCAGAGAGCTTTCCTAACCCCACTTCTCCCTGGCTGAACAACGGCTCACTTCTGAATCCCCTTAATTCCATATGTAGCCTTCCCAATAGTGCTCAAATCATGAGCTGTCTCATATTAATATAATCCTATGTTCCCTCTTAGAAAATATATGATGTGTGATAGAGAAGGAGGTTTCAATTAAAATTTTTATTTTAGATAAGTATGATATTAAAGGTTGTTTTACAAAGTTCATTTAATATCATTTAATGAAATCTTTAACATTTATGCTATATGGAGGTAAAGGTTAAATTTCATCTCTTAATGTATTATCAGTCTTTTTATTTAAAAATTGATGAGTAAAAAGCATGGTTAGCCATTAACTAATCTAAAAATTTAACACTGGACTTCCCTGGTAGCATAGTGGATAAGAAACTACCTACCAAGGCAGGGCTCACAGGTTTGATCCCTTGTCAGGGAAGATCTCACATGCCACAGAGCAGCTAAGCCTGAGTGCCACAACTACGGAGCCTGTGCTCTAGAGACCATGCTCTGAAACAAGAAAAGCCACTTCAGTGAGAAGCCTTCACACCACAATGAAGGGGAGTCCCCAACTCACTGCAACCAGAGAAAGTCATTGCAAAGCAGCAAAGACCCAGCACAGCCAAAAATTTTAAAAAGTAAAATAAAAATATGACATTGTATTTGTCTTGGGTGCAAAATATACATTGCAATGTGGACTTAAATTTTAGTATTGCACTGAAACCCTCATACTTGGAAATTTTATTTTGTTCTAAAAATAATCTTTATGATTTGTTACTAAATGACAAGCTGAAAGAGACTTTCACAGGATCCTCTCTGCAAGCCGTTCTTTTCTAATATGACATGGAAGGTGTGAATAATCCTCTTACTAAATAAATGAAAAATCTAGTATGTATACTTTTATATTATCAAGTTTCTTAAAAATTATTAAACATCTTGATATACTATAGAAAAAAGTTTGAAAAGATGTAGACTTCAGTTCAGTTCAGTGCAGTCACTCAGTTGTGTCTGACTCTTTGCGACCCCATGAATTGCAGCACGCCAGGCCTCCCTGTCCATCACCAACTCCCACTCAAACTCATGTCCATCGAGTTGGTGATGCCATCCAGCCATCTCATCCTCTGTCATCCCCCTTTCCTCCTGCCCCCAATCCCTCCCAGCATCAGTCTTTTCCAATGAGTCAACTCTTTGCATGAGGTGGCCAAAGTATTGGAGTTTCAGCTTTAGCATCAGTCCTTCCAAAGAATACCCAGGACTGATCTCCTTTAGAATGGACTGGTTGGATCTCCTTGCAGTCCAAGGGACTCTCAAGAGTCTTCTCCAACACCACAGTTCAAAAGCATCAATTCTTCAATGCTCAGCTTTCTTCACAGTCCAACTCTCACATTCATACATGACCATTGGGAAAACCATAGCCTTGACTAGACAGACCTTTGTTGGCAAAGTAATGTCTCTGCTTTTGAATATGCTACCTAGGTTGGTCATAACTTTCCTTCCAAGGAGTAAGTGTCTTTTAATTTCATGGCTGCTGTCACCATCTGCAGTGATTTTGGACTTAAAAAACTGTAAATGATAATCTTGAATTAGATTTATAAACCCCTTTTACTGCTTCACTAACATATAGTAAATTATTTGGAAGCAAAATCCTCAAATTTTTGGAGGTCTCTGATTTCCTAAATTCAACAATTTCTAATTATTTCAACTTTAGATAAAAAATAATGGAAACTTCTGTTACGAGGTATTGATGATTGTGTATGAAAACTGTCAGGTAGAAACTGATTTGTGATTTATCCAAACACACACTGTGGTTGATAGAATAATGGTTCCCAAAAATGTCTGTGTTGTAATCCCTGGAACCTGTAATATGACAAAAGGGACTTTGCAGATATGATGAAGTTAAAAATTTTGGTGTGGGAAGATGAGCTTGGATTATTTGAGCCCAAATAAGGGGTCCTTATAAGAGGGAAGCCAAAGGGTCAGGGTCTAAAAAGATGTGATGAGGTAAACAGAGGCTGGAGTGATGAATGTTAAAAAAAAAACAATGACTCATGAGCACATTATCATTATGTATCTTTTTTGAATTCCTGCACAAGCTCACCAAATCTCTCAGATGCTATCAAGTTGCATTATCCTAAAGGAAAAATATTTAGTTTATGTATTAATTGTTTTATAAAAAACAGAAATGTCATGATAGCCCAATACTTTGCAAACCCCTCAGAAGTTTTGAACTACCTTAGGGAATCCTGTTTTGTGCATATTCCTCTTATTATATAGATCATGTTGTATCATGAAATGTGAAAGTGTTAGTCTCTCAGCTGTGCCCAACTCTGAGACACCATGGATTGCAGCCCACCAGGCTTCTCTGTCCCTGGGATTTTCCAGGCAAGGATACTGGAATGGGTTGCCATTTCCTTCTCCAGGGGATCTTCCCAATTGAAACACGGTCCCCTGCATTACAGGCAGATTCTTTACTGACTGAGCTACGAGGGAAGCCCTATGTTGTATCATAATAATCTTAAAATGTGCTGCTTCCCCCTAGTAGACTATGAACATAGTGATATGAGCTCCTGTATCTCATTATTCTTGTGATTTTTAGGATCTAGCAGAGTATCTGACACAAAAATAAGTGCTTAAACTTACATTTCTTGAATAAATTCATCAATGAGTGAAAAAACAAAATCTGTAGACTATTATGATCAAATTCATATCTTGGGATGTGAAGAGCTTTATTCATTTCTTTTAATATTTTTAGACATTGCGATTTTAATTCTTAAACAGCACACTAATTTTTTAAATAAAGACATAGACAGAAAACTACAAAGTTGCTTTCCAACGAAAGTTCTAAGAAAGAACAATACAATAGAGTAGTTTGAAAACAAAGTCCCGTCTGTGAGAAAAGTCTGGTGATTTTTAAGCATCAACCATCAGCGTGTTGGTTAGTGGCTAGGGATGAAGAGAGCGATTTAAAAGAATATTGCTCTTATCATTTTATGTCATTACAAATTTTTTCCTATTGTTTTCCTTTACAAGCAAAACTTTGCAAAGCTTGAGATAGGAAAAAATAAGAGGTTATGTGAGAAGCTAAGAAAAAGTTTTTAGACATTTTCAACAATTATTATCTTTTATTAATGTACATGGATTCTCTCCTTGGCCAAGCTCTGGTCAGGCTCTCTGAACTTTCTTCTCAAGGAGACCCTGACTTTGAGTTTCCATGTTCATTTCTGCGTCTTCCAATTTTAGCAAGAATTCTGCTAAGGCAGTTTTTAGCTAGAATCCCACATCCTCCATATCTAATCACCCTTGAAATCTACTAGGGTTCCTCCTCATCTATTACCCCTAGTCCCTCCCCCCCATTTGTTCCCATCTGCCTGCTTTTAACAAGAACGCTGTCAGGTTAATTGGCCAGGATTTTTCATGGCTCCTAACATTTCCTTTTAGTAATTTACTTATCCTCTGGTCCTTGGCTATACATTCCCATTTTTCCTTGCTGCATCTTGAGTTGAATCCAACTTCTCTGTCCCCCTGTAAGACCCCAGGGCAGTGGTCCCTCCACCTAACCAATGGTCCGCCTTAAATGATGTCTGCCTTACCATTTTTTAACAAATATCATGAATACTTTTTCTTTAATGTGATAGAATTCTTTGTATCTCTATGGCATATGTTGAGTTCAAATATAATGATACTAATTAGAATCAACCTCCTTTTCATATTTCCTCTATTTTATTGGAAAAATATTATCTTCACTCCCTCCCACATTGACAAACATGATATATATTAAATGAAATTATTTTGTCATAAATGTATAGATACCATGGTCACAGAAACTATGGCAATTTGGCTTTAAGAAAGGAGATTAAAAGCATATGCTCTCCCACAGAGTTTACGGAGAATGAATTATAAGATTAATCTGGCTTGAGAAATAAAGTGAAATATTTGGGAATAACTATTTTCATTCTATCTATATTTTTAGGTATATAAAATCATTTATTTTTCTAACACAAAACTTTCAAATCTACAGCTTAAAATAAGCGCATAGATCACACATGGCATTTTCAGAGATACTTTCAAAGAGATTGTGAAAAGCTCTCTTCCATTTGCTTATGTGATTGAAATGGAAATGGGACTTACTTTTTTTTTTTTGAATACCAGAAAGAAGAAAAAAACAAACAAAAAAAAAAACAGAAAGAGCAACTTAGTCTCCATGAACCAGCAGAAAGGAAGCGTTCTTGCTTTTCTTCCCTTCTTCCAATTCTACTCTGACTCCATTCCCCAAAACCTAAGCCACAGACATAAACACCATTTGGCCAGCTATGGCACTGGGCCATTTTGATTCCCAAAGAGGCAGTAGATACATCTCACCTTGAAAGTAGCACACGTTTACCCCACTGGAAAGCATACATGAGCCGGACAGTCCCTTGGAAGAACAACCATAGTTATTTATCAGCCACCTCTTATTTAATTTATTTATTTAAGTATGGCATTAAATCAGTCATTGTTTTCTTGAGCTTATTTTTTTCTCTATCTAGGCTGTATAATAGTGATTTCTGCTTATTGAGGTCTTTCTCGTTCTTCAATGCCCCCCTCCATGAAAATTTATTGAAAATAATCTTCAAAAATCCATATAGTTGTGATCAGAGAAATGTTTACATTGCACATTGGGATATGAAATTTTTAAAAGAGAAAATACAGAGACCATTATGTCGAAGTTGGCTTCTATTTTCTGAAGTCTGCAGGCTCTCCACATCCATGTTCATTACTTAAAAAAGAGAGCTTGCTATTAACAGCTGGATACCTCTCTGTTATGAAGCAACACAAAGATGCTAAAAGCAAGCCAGTGAAATCCTTGCCAGACACCCTCAGTGTGAATTAATCTCCTGCTCTCCTGTGACTTGAGAGTGTCTTAGCTTAATCCCTGGTTCATGACGATCCCACATGCCAAGGGGTAACTAAGCCCATGCACTGCACTACTGAGCTTGTGCTCTAGAGCCACAACTACCGAAGCCCACATGCCCTAGAGCCCATTCATAGGAACAACAGAAGCCGCCACAATGAGAAGCCCGTGTACCACAATGAACAGTAGCCCCCACTCACAACTAGAGAACGCCCGCATGCAGCAACAAAGACTGAGCACAATCAAAAATAAAATTAAAAAATAAATAGAAACAAAAAAGAAAAGAAAATAACATGCTAGGGATTAAGGCTGCACACAAGAAGTTATTAGTTGAAAGAAACTCAGAAAAAGAAAGAATAAAGTGGTGATGCAAGTGAAAGTCAAGGCCCTGGTTAATATTTATTAAAAAAAGGATTGAATGAATGAATGAGTGCAACCATGACCTCTTTTTTGCAATCTGGACTTGTCTTTAAGAGCCTAGCAGACACCACTGTAGAAATGTCTTACTTCAAAGGCAGCAGGTCTCAAAGTGAACTCATTGATTTTTTTCCTTTTCTGTTTTTTGATTTGGTTGTAAGTATCTCTTAGACTGGCTTCCCTGATGGCTTGACACTTAGAAAAATGCATCTGCAATGCAGGAGACACAGGTTGGATCCCTAGAGATCCAACAGTATCCCAGAGGAAGATCTCCTGGAGAAGGGAGGTGGCAACCCACTCCAGTATTCTTGCCTGGGAAATCCCATGAACAGAGGGCCCTGTGGGCCAAAATCCATGGGGCCACAAGGAGTCGGACATGACTGAGCACACAATACACATCTCTTAGACTGGAGATCACACACCATTTTGGCTTCTGCTCAACCTAACTTTGAGTTTGTATTTGCCAAAGTCCTGTGGCGCCACCTGTCCCGTTCTGCTCCATCCCACAGACAGAGGCTTTTCAAAGCTTGGTCACGTTGCTGGAGGGTCTTCATTGCTTCCTCTAAGTTTCCGGGCTGTTTGTGATTCATCGTCACCACCGTAACCAAAGTTAGAGTTCTCAACCCTACCTCATCAATTGTCCTTCTCATCTTCAGTGGCTGAATCTTCGTTCATGCTGCTGCTGCTGGTGCTGCTGTGCCCAGCCATGTCTGACCCTTGGCAATCCCATGGACTGTGGCCTGTTAGGCTCCTCTGTCCATGGGATTTCCTAGGCAAGAATATTGGAGTGGGTTGCCATTTCCTCCTCCAGGGTATCTTCCCAACCTAGGGATTGAACCCATGTATGTCTCTTGCATCTCTTGTTTGGCAAGTGGATTCTTTACCATTGAGTCACCTGGGAAGCCCTTTCCTTCATAATCCCAAACAGATTGTCAGTCTCAATTCATCTCCTGCCTACCTTCTATCATCTGCATTCAGGCCAAGACTTTACACAGAATCAGAACAATCTGAGACACTAGTTCTTGGACCCCGTTCCTACTCCCCTGGTCAGACTCTCTAGAGAAAATCTGGAAACTGCATTTGTAATAAGCTCTCAGGCACACAGAGGTTAGACTAGATTAGGTAAGAGTAGATTCTTTTAAATCAGAGTATAGTTGCTTTACAATGCCATGTTAGTTTCTGTTGTACATCAGTGTGAATCAGCTATATGTATACATACATGCCTTCCATTTTGAGCTTCCCTCCCACCCGCCCCGCCAACTCAATCCCACCCCTCTAGGTCACCACAGGGCACCAAGTTGAGCTCTCTGTCGCACTAGATGTTAAACTGCTCAAAGGAGCTGTCTGCTATTTCACTCTCCCTGATCACACTTTCTTTCTGCCTAGAATGCCTCCCCAGCTCCACAGATCAAGATTAGTGTGTTTCTTTTTCCATTCCCATGACTTTCAGTTACAAAACAGACTCACAAACACAGAGAACAGATAGGAAGCAGACTTGGTTGGTCCTGTTTATTGATGAGAATATTGAGGCACAGGAGAGGAAGCAGCTTAACCGACTCTAGTTTATGCTATGCTATGCTATGCTAAGTCGCTTCAGTCGTGTCCGACTCTGTGCGACCCCATAGACGGCAGCCCACCAGGCTCCGCCATCCCTGGGATTCTCCAGGCAAGAATACTGGAGTGGGTTGCCATTTCCTTCTCCAATGCATGAAAGAGAAAAGTGAAAGTGAAGTCACTCAGTCGTGTCTGACTTTTAGTGACCCCATGGACTGCAGCCTACCAGGCTCCTCCGTCCATGGGATTTTCCAGGCAACAGTACTGGAGTGGGGTGCCATTGCCTTCTCCAAACTCTAGTTTACTTTGGGGCAATTTAGTAAAAGTGCCCCTCTCTCTTATTTGGGTATTTCATACTCAAGGCCTCACAATTAGACCATTAGAACATCTGAGTAACAGCATGAATTGATTGTTTTTGTCATTGTTGTTCAGTCTTTAAGTCGTATCTGACTCTTTGCGACCCCATGGACTGCAGTACACCAGACTTTCCCTGTCCTTCACTATCTCCCTTAGTTTGCTCAAACTCATGTCCATTGAGTCGATGGTGCCATCCAACCGTCTCACCCTACAAAGCCCCCTTCTCCTCCTGCCCTCAATCTTTCCTGGCATCAGGGTCTTTTCAAATCTTTCAGCTCTTCATCAGATGGCCAAAGTATTAGAACTTCAGCTTCAGTATCAGTCCTTCCAGTGAATATTCAGGGTTGATTTCCTTTAGGATTGACTGGTTTCATCTCTTTGCTGTCCCAGGGAATCTCAAGAATCTTCACCAGCATCACAGTTCAAACGCATGAGCTTTTCAGTGCTCAACCTTCTTTATGGTTCAACTCTCACATCTGTACATGACTACTGGAAAAACCTTGGTTTTGACTATATGATCTTTGTCAGCAAAGTGATGCCTCTGCTTTTTAATACACTGTCTAGATTTGTCTTTTCTTCCAAAGAGCAAGCGCCTTTTAATTTCATGGCTGCAGTCACCATTCACAGTGATTTTGGAGCCCAAGAAAAATAAAATCTGTCACTATTTCTATGTTTTCCCGATCTGTTCACCATGAGGTGTAATATTAAATATTATAAATGAAAAAGAAACTCCAAAGAATTTATTGAAACTTATAGGACATGTTGATCAAACTATGAAGAATAATTTTCACTCTAAGTTTGACTCAGTTTAAGCTACTTCTGCTGCCTGTAAACTTTGAAAATAGCTGTGCTTGTCATTTAGAGACTAAAACACATGGCAAATTTTTCAGTCCATTTTCCATCTTTTAAATTCTTCAGGAAAAATAGTCAACATTATTTCACTCTGTCACATCAGTGGCATTGGAGTAGAAGGAAATTTATGTTTATAGGATGATTTCATGCTCGGTGTATCTCAAAGTATGATTCAAAGTCATAAATTAAGTAGAAATTATACTCAATTTAAATAAAAGTAATCTTGTTTCTTCTAGAGAGAGCAATGAGTGAGAAGATTTTATTCCCTGAAGGATTTTGCATTTTACAATCATCGTGTTATCAGTTCTTAATTTGTTAAATTTATAGCACTGAGGAAGTTGACACTCTTAATAGTCAGAAACGTGTGCTTATTCAAGGAGCTTTATGCAGACCTGGTAATTTTTTTCAATTTACTCGTATTGAGTAAATTTAATATTTATTAGTCTAATAAATAATTATTTCTGTCACTATATAAATGTATATTTATCTACCTTTATATGTGTATGACACATCTTTAATATTTGTTTCAACAGGATGAAGCAATTGCCATTGCATAATTATTTAACTCATTGTATACTAACATCTACATAAATTATCAAGATGCCAACCTGGATTAATATATAGGAAGAATGAATCCTGAAATGACCAAAGGTCATTTCACAGAAAGGTATCCACCAACTGGCAAAGCTTTGCCATCCTTAAAAATGCAGAACCGTTTTTGAGATGTTCAGGGTAGTCACTAGTGCAGGTATTTTTGTACTGATGTGCACCATTCCATCACCCAACCGTGGTTCCTCTGACACAATGAATAACCCATGTAGAACACTGTGCTGTTTACAGAATGCTTTTACAATTCAAGATGCCAATCCTGTGAGCTAGGTAACACTACCAGTCTCTTTCACACGAGGAGTTTGATGTACAGAGAGAGATTGACAGATACATCTAGGGACCCATTCACGCTCCTAAGTCATAAACTGACATTGGCACCTGGGACCTCTGGCATCTGTGCTCTTTGCAAAGATTTTGCTGTTTATAAATGCTCTGTAACTGTACTGCCTTACATGTGTACCCAAACTAATGCTTGGCTTCAGGAGGAATAGTTCATAATATGAAAGTCTCCTGGTTGATTGCCTACAAATGGAGGCAGAGAGGAGCAAAGAACCTGGGATAAAGCAATATAGTGAAACTTGGAAATCTTTCAACAATGAGTAATTAAACAGTTTTTTCTTGCACAATTTCAGAATTGCTCACATGGTATTTTTGGCTAAAAAGATTAGCTGCAGACAAAGGGAATGCATATCATCAATGACTCAGAAAAATAAACTGCTCCAAAAATCTTTCCATTTTTACAGACCAGAGCTTATTGAATCAGCTTTTGTGGTCATTGATATCCATGCAATTACTTTCAGTTCTTCATCTTTCATAAGACTTCCTGTTTTCAGAACATTTACAGGATGTTCTTAAAGCATTCATGGCAGGAAAGACCCTGGGTTTAATTTCTTGTAGAGTCTTCAAGCTACAGTTGGCTTAAGTAGCTTGTTCTGGATGGTAAATTTCCAAATTTTGAAACATCTTTGGGTGAAACAAGAATTGAAAACTTTTAAATGAACATCTTCTGGTCAAGGGAATTTCCCTGGTACTGTCAGAAAGAGTTAGCTCCCCACAAGTCTGATACCAGAAGAGCTCTTTTCATTTATTTTCTATCATCTAGCCAGTGTCATATTCATTTGGCTCTTAGCGATAAGTGTGAATTAGCACTAGGTCCTCCACCTGTCTGACTATTCTGAAGTGTCAAATCTTATTTTATCATTTGGGTAGGTGTTAGAGACCAGTTCAATTATGTTATACATTTGGCAGTCTTGTCATGTCCTTTCTCATTCCCATGTGTAAAATTACTGAGAATAAAGCATTGAATACGAATATGGCTTTGTATGTACAGTTAATTTTGATAGTGCTCTGTTCTTGTGACTCACCCGTGGATACTGACCTGTAATTGTTAGTAGTGAGTTACAGACTACACTGCCATGCTTTATATATGACAGAAACATAACTTTTTCTAACTGAAAAACGCCATTTGACCATTAGGCCAGTGAATGGCCATTCCTGTAGAAGCACAGGTGACAACAATGATAGAAAATCATTAACAATGACATTTGGGTCTCAAACTGTGTACTTTATGAAATGTTCCCCTCAATTGAATAATTTCCTTCAAACAGAAAAAGACCAGCTAGGATGAACAGCCTTTAAATTTTCCTATTGTAGACTTAAAAATATGCACAGCCTAAAAGCTGAGAGTTCTGCTTTACTCCTTGGCAGTTTCTAGCACTTCAAGCCTGCTGCTGCTAAATCGCTTCAGTCGTGTCCGACTCTGTGCGACCCCATAGACGGCAGCCCACCAGGCTCCCCTGTCCCTGGGATTCTCCAGGCAAGAACACTGGAGTGGGTTGCCGTTTCCTTCTCCAGTGCATGAAAGTGAAAAGTGAAAGTGAAGTTGCTCAGCCCTGTCTTACTCCTAGCGACCCCATGGACTGCAGCCCACCAGGCTCCTCCGTCCATGGGATTTTCCAGGCAAGAGTACTGGAGTGGGGTGCCATTGCCTTCTCCGACTTCAAGCCTAGGAGGCGGTATCTCAAGTGACCCTGTGGAAATTATCTGAAGATGCTAAGTAGCACCCATGCATGGAGCTGCTTCTTCCAATTTTAAGGTCTTTTAGGTATGACGTAGAGATCTTTACCTGCATTTGAAACATATCTTTGCCACTCCTAGAACATAATGGGGCCATGATGGCTTAGTCATCCAATAAACAGAACTCTAAAAAAAGTGGAAGGTGTTGGAGGAAACCACAGACAGCATCTTCAGATGGCTCCTGAAAACAGTAATTCCCAGGTCTCACGGTTTGTTAAGGTCCAGGACCACACTCTTCAATTTGGCTTTCTTTTTTTAAAGCGTATTTTTTTTTTTAAATATTTATTTTAGGCTGCATTGGGTCTTACTTGTGGCTCTTCATTTTGGCACTCGGGCTTCTCTCCAGTTGCTATGGAAAGGTTTAATGGCTCTGAGGCATGTGGGACCGTAGTTCCCCAACCAGGATCAAACCTGCATCCCCTACACTAGGAGGAAGATTCTTAACCACTGGGCCACCACGGAAGTCCTTTGTGACTTAGCATGCATGCACACAGGATACAGTTAGCACATGGAAACTGGTCAGCTGTCTCTCGCCAGCAGACTGACCTACCTTGAACCCAGAGCCCAAGTCGTGAGTGTTTGAGGGAGTCACAGAGGATGGTGGCTCAACTGTGCTGCCAGGACAAAGCAGGGACACTTGTCATGTCTCTACCCCTTAACGCCCCCCCCAAATATTAATTAAACAGGAAAACATAAATCAAGCCAGTCTTTAACACAACTATTATCCATATATTTCCAGCTAAACCTCTACTAATAGACCAGTAGGGTCAGCCAAATTGTACATTAAACAACCACCTGTAGATGAGAAGACTGTTCAGGATGGAAGATCATTCTTAGGCTCAGAAATGGAGCCACTAAAGGAGTCACTTTAATGCCCTAGTCATCCTGTCTCTCTTCATGCCTTTCAATTTGGTGATGCCTCTCTACTAGTTATATGCTTTCTGTCTATCTTGCAGGCTTAATGAGTCATCATACAATTATTTAAACAGACTCTATTCTGATTTTCTCTCTAAATATAGGAGAACACATCTCTCTCAGTGACACAGTATTGCTCTGTCTTTACCATCTGCCAAAACCATTATTCAAATGACTCATTACTTTATTCATTGCTCATTTATAGGGTGTCATTAGTAATAATAAATATCATTTTACCTAATCAGTCTTTAATTATGGCCATGTCTATCCTAGAAATGAAGTAATATTCACAAACCCCTCAAAATTTATCTAGAACATTCACAAAAAGCCATTTTCTATGTTTTAACACAAATATTAAAAAAGTAACAGACTAAATGATGCCATCTTGCAGATGAAATCCTCAACTATGTGCATTTTGTTTACTGAGGTAAACAGGAGATCAAATCAGTCAATCCTAAAGGAAATCAACCCTGAATATTCATTGGAAGGACTGATGTAGAAGGTCCAATTTGTTGGTCATCTGATGCAAAGAGCCAAGCCATTGGGAAAAACCCTGATGCTGGGAAAGATTTAGTTCAGTTTGGTTGTTCAGTTGTGTCTGACTCTTTGCAAACCCACAGACTGCAGTACGCCAGGCTTCCCTGTCCATCACCAACTCCCAGAGCTTGCTCAAACTCATGTCCATTGAGTTGGTGATACCATCCAGCCATCTCATCCTCTGTCACGTCCTTCTCCTCCTGCCTTCAATCTTTCCCAGCATCAGGGTTTTTTCCCAGTGAGTCAGTGGCCAAAGTATTGGAGCTTCATCTTCAGCATTAGTCCTTCCAATGAATATTCAGGACTGATTTCCTTTAGGCTTAACTGATTTGATCTCCTTGCAATCCAAGGGACTCTCAGGAGTCTTCTCCAACGCCCCAGTTCAAAAGCATCAGTTCTTCAGCACCCCAACACCCCAGTTCAAAAGCATCAGTACTTCAGCCTTCTTTATGGGCCAACTTTTACATCCACACATGACTACTGGAAAAACCATAGCTTTGACTAGATGGACCTTTGTTGGCAAAGTGTCTCTGCTTTTCAATATGCTGTCTAGGTTGGTCATAACTTTTTTCCAAGGAGCAAGCGTCTTAATTTCATGGCTGTAGTCACCATCTGCAGGGATTTTGGAGCCCAAGAAAATAAAGTCTGTCACTGTCTCCATTGTTTCCCCATCTATTTGCTATGAAGTGATGGGACCAGATGCCATGATGCTTGTTTTTTGAATGTTGAGTTTTAAGTGGGCTATTTCACTCTCCCCTTTCACTTTCAACAAGAGACTCTTTTAAGGCAGGAGGAAAAGGGGGCAACAGAGAATGAAATGGTTGGATGGTATCACTGACTCAATGGACATGAGTTTGAGCAAACTCCAGGAAATAGTGAAGGGCAGGGGAAGCCTGACATGCTGCAGTCCATGGTGGTACAGAGTTAGACCTGACTGAGCATGTAGAGTCGGACATGACTGAGAGACTGAACTGAACTAAACTGAGCATGTGTTCATGCCCTGAGGTGAGTGAGACAGGAGTTATCCCACCACCCCCATCTTCTAGATGAGAAGAGGAAAGAATGCAGCCTGGCCAATGTCACACAGATGTGATGTGTTTGCCCCCATCTTATCCTGCTAAACTGAGACATCACCCACTTTAACAAGGCCTCAGATTCTGAAATTGCTGTTCTCCACCCTTTACTCCAGCCCTCTACCCACTGCTCAGAGTCTCATGCTTGTTCTAATTCTGCTTTGGACTAGAAGAAGACACAGAATATCTCCTCTGAAAGCACTGTACTTATTTTCCATAAACTGTTCTTCGTGATGGCCTCAACATTTTCTGCCAGTTTCCACTTTGTCATTGAGATCATTTCACTGGTCTACATGCTGCATGGTGCGTCTCTGTCTTCAACAGCTCGTGAGATCCCTGTGCCTATTGCGAGAAAAATAGAGTAGTCAAATTTCCTCACTGAAAATCCATAATTAAACCAGAAGATTTAATTTCCTGCTCATGATCAGTTGCCCTTGAGGTGACATTCTTTTGCAAAGGAAGGTCAGTGTCTGTTTCTGCACACTCCTGCTTCCATCAGATCTTTATTGCCCTCCTGTTAGACAAAGTACTGGCCACAAGTCAATATGTCCCAAGGTAGAGTTCAAGTAGGATAAAACTACTGCTTAAGTCTTCAGGCTTGAATAACTCCAAAAGCAAGTTTCATCTGATTTCATAATCCCCAAGTATATTTTATCTACTGGACTTGGACTTACTGATAGAGGGAGAAAAAAATTAACACACTCAAGGAATGTAATAAAGACCAATTTTGGCAACTCTGAGTAAAGAAAACACCATTAGTCATTGGTTTTCTGGAACAAAAGTTTGATTTATTTTATTTTTAAAAAGTCCATCTACATTCCACACAAGGCTTAGAACTCTTTTTCTATGAAACATGGGAAAAGCTATCTTGATTACAAAGGTGCTCTTTCTCAATGCTCCCAGGTCATAAAATTGTCACTCAAGTGAGAGCCATGTCATTGTATATATTTATATAAATATGTCATATACATAGAATGTCCCATATATATATGACATTGGACTTCCCTGGTGGTTAAAATGGTAAAGAATCTGCCTGCAATGCAGGAGACTTGGGTTCAATCCCTGGTTTGGGAAGATCTCCTGGAGAGGGGAATGGCTACCCACTCCAATATTCTTGCCAGGAGAATTCCATGGACAGAGAAGTCTGGGGACTACAGTCCATGGGGCCCCATAATGCAGGAGACACAGGTTTGATCCCTGAGTGGGGAAGATCCCCTGGAGAAGGAAATGACAACCCACTCCAGTATTCTTACCTGGAGAATCCCATGGACAGATGAACCTGGCAGGTCCTACAGTCCATGGGTTCGCAAGGAGTTGGACACGACTGAGCGACTGAACAACAGCTACCCTCAGTTAGGCATACATGAGGATCAATAAAACACTACAAGGCTTTCACAGCTCTACAAGGCCATGATAATATTTTCCATTCACTTTTTTTTTGTTCCTCAGACAGTAAAGTCTCAATTGTCCTATCTTCAAGTTCACTGATACTTTTCTTCTGACAGTTTAAATCTGCTGTTGCGCTCCTCTATTTTTTTTTATTTCAGTTATTTTACTTTCCAACTTCAAGATTTTATTAGTTCTTTTATGTCATTTCTATCTCTTTATTGATAGTCTCTATTTGGTGAGAAATTCTCATACTTTCCTTTAAATTTCTAGATGTGGTTTTCTTGATTTCACTGAATGTATTTATGATGGCTGAATTAAAGTCTTTGTTTAATAAATCAAATATCTGAGTTTCTGTTTTTTCTTTCCAGTTATGATCCATACCTTTCTGTTTCTTTTCACATCTTCCAGGTTTTATTTTTTTGCTAAAAATTGAATATTTTAAGAAAAGAATATGTCAAATCTGTACATTGGTTTTCCCCTCCTTCCTAGGATTCAGTGTTGCTGTTGTTGCTGTATATTTGCTTAGTAGTTTTTCTGGACTAATTTTATAAAGCCTGCATTTTTTGTTGTGTGCAGCCACTGGAGTCTCTGCTTGGTCCGTGGTCAGCTAAGTGCTTCCCTGGTGGCTTAGCCATTGAACAATCTTCCTGCAATGCGGGAGACCTGGGTTCAATCCTTGGGTTGGGAAGATCGCCTGGAGAAGGGAACGGCTACCCACTCCAGTATTCTTGCCTGGAGAATTCCATGGACAGAGGTACCTGGCAGGCTATAGTCCATGCAGTTGCAAACAGTCAGACACGACTGAGTGACTTTCACTCACTCAATGATTGAACAGAGATTTGCTTAAATGCCTTGTGCCAACAAGTCCTTCAGTCTTTGTCAAAGACACCTTCAAGGCGCCAGCTGTTTATAACCCTGTCTAAACCTTCCTTTCCTGCTTGCCCAGAGTCTCACAGTTAATCGGAGTCAAGAACATAGGGCTCTCTCAGGCCTTTCCTGGGCGTGCACTAACCTTGCTCATGTGCACGGACATCTAGATAGAATTCCAGGAATACGTCAACTTAAAAAAAAAAGCCTTATAAACACTTCATTTCCTAGGTTTTCCTTTTACAGTTTTTATCCAGTCTCTTGTTTGCTACAACTGGGACTGCTGCCTGGAATAGCTGCTCTGTTCAACAACTGCTGTTGATTATTTTAAACTAACGCCCTGGGGCTAGGACTGTTCACCCTGCTTGAACCCTGAATTAAATCAAATAAAATCAAGCTTAGAATGGGCCTTTCCCAGTGATTTGCCAGACAGTATGAATAGTGGCAATTCTCTGGGGATGGAGATTTGGGACAGCACCAAACCCATTTTTACCCTCTCTAGGAGCTTCCAGGCTGCTGGTTTTCATAGCTACCATCTTTGCAAGGCAGTTGGTTTCAAGACTATTGCAGAGAGGGAGAGGGAGATTGGAATAGGGCAAATAAGAATTGGACCATACAGATGAGCGCCAAAGAATTGATGCTTCTGAACTGTGGTGCTGGAGAAGACTCCGGAGAGTCCCAGGGACAGCAAGGAGATCCAACCAGTCCATCCTAAAGGAAACCAACTCTGAATATTCATTGGAAGGCTGATGTTGAAGCTGAAGCTCCAATACTTTGCCCACCTGATGCGAAGAGCCAACTCACTAGAAAAGACCTTGATGCTGGGAAATGTTGAGGGCAGGAGGAGAAGGGAGTGACAGAGGATCGGATAATTGGATGACATCATCACCGACTGAATGGATATGAGTTTGAGCAAAGTCCAGGAGAAAGTGGAGGAGAAGAAAGTCTCCAAAAGAGACTGGCCTGCTGCAGTCCATGGGGCCCCAAAGAGTCAGACACAGCTTAGCCACTGAACAACAATAGCAACTCACTTTCAGCTATATACATTGCTTATTTTCCCAAACAGGTTGTTGTAATGAGAAATCCTGAGGCCAGGAGTCACTGTTAGCCAGGGAAGGTAGCCCAGTGCTGCTCTGCCAGGAAAGATCCTCTTGTATACACATCACCCATCTTCAGATAAACCAGGGAAGTGGTCCTCTCATTGAGAGAAACAAGGAAATGGAAAGCGAGATGAAAGAATTTAATCTCAGGCTCAACCCATAGAGACTAAGTAGCTGAATAGGGAACTAAAGCTAATGTTTCCTCAAGTTCTCAAGAGTTCTTGGCCATAGACAGTTGAGAAGAAAGAAGATGAGGGGCAGACGGAATTCTGCAGCAACCAGCAGGACACTGTGGTCCCCATACCTTTGTGAGAGAATGGGGAAATGGAGGAGGAAGGAAGAGAAGAGAACTTCCTTCAAGAGTTCAGTTGAATACTTGATGTTTGCCCACAGAAAGCCACTTCCACCTAAGGGACACGGTTGGGTTGATTTTGTGTATGAAATTCTCCCACTAATTATCTTCAGACTTACTTTTCTTTTAATTCAATATATTTTTTTTTTTTTTTTATATATGGGGGTTCATTATACTATCTCTCTACTTTTGTGTATGCTGATATTTTTTTTTTTTTGTCTCTGCTGTGCTTTCTTTTTTTTTTTTTTTTTGCACATTTTTAATTTTTAATGTCAAGCTTAAAAAAAAGTTCCAAAAATAATACAAATAATATCCATATAACCTCTGCCCAGATTTTTCACTTGTTCTTATCATTTCACCCCATTTCTTTATTATTTGTCTGCTCCCCACCCAAAAAGTTTTTTTCTAAACTCTTGGAAGGCCTGCTGCAGATATCATGGTTTTTATTCCCATGAAGTATCCCACATACTTCAGTACATATTTCTGAATTTCCTAAGAATAGGGATATTCGGTTAATAACTGTAATAGTACAGTTGTCAGCTTCAGTAATTTAACATGGATAAAATACTTTTATTAAATCTACTGTCTGTATTCTAATACTGTTAACTGACCCTCAGTGTCCTTTTTAGCACTTTTTCCTTCTAGTACAAGATCTAGTCCAGGATCAGATATTGCATTTCATTGTCATGTTGATAAAGTCTCTTTTAATCTGGAACACTTTTACAGCCTTTCTTTGTTTTTTATGATATTGTCATTGTTAAAGAATACTGCCCCTACTTTGTTTTTTTTTTTTTTTTGACAGCTTTAATTTTTCAGCACTTTATTTTTTTTTTTATTTGATAAATTTAACGCCTTTTATTGCCATACCTCATTTTACTGTGCTTTGCTTTAGTGAGCTTTATAGATACATGTTTTTTTTTTTTTTTTTTTCCCTTGTTAATTTTCTGTTTAGTTGATCTATCCATAAGTGTGAGTGGGGTATTAAAGTCTCCCACTATTATTGTGTTATTGTTAATTTCTCCTTTCATACTTGTTAGGATTTGTCTTACATACTGCGGTGCTCCCATGTTGGGTGGATATATATTTATAATTGTTATATCTTCTTCTTGGATTGATCCTTTGATCATTATGTAGTGACCTTCTTTGTCTCTTTTCACAGCCTTTGTTTTAAAGTCTAATTTATCTGATACGAGTATTGTGACTCCTGCTTTCTTTTGGTCCCAATTTGCATGGAAAATCTTTTTCCAGCCCTTCACTTTCAGTCTGTATGTGTCCCCTATTTTGAGGTGGGTCTCTTGTAGACAACATATGTAGGGGTCTTGTTTTTGTATCCATTCAGCCAGTCTTTGTCTTTTGGTTGGGGCATTCAACCCATTTACGTTTAAGGTAATTACTAATAAGTATGATCCCGTTGCCATTTACTTTATTGTTTTGGGTTTGAGTTTATACACCATTTTTGTGTTTCCTGACTAGAGAATATCCTTTAGTATTTGTTGGAGAGCTGGTTTGGTGGTGCAGAATTCTCTCAGCTTTTGCTTGTCTGAAAAGCTTTTGATTTCTCCTTCATACTTGAATGAGATCCTTGCTGGGTACAATAATCTAGGCTGTAGGTTATTTTCTTTCATCATTTTAAGTATGTCTTGCCATTCCCTCCTGGCTTGAAGAGTTTCTATTGAAAGATCAGCTGTTATCCTTATGGGAATTCTCTTGTGTGTTATTTGTTGTTTTTCCCTTGCTGCTTTTAATATTTGTTCTTTGTGTTTGATCTTTGTTAATTTGATTAATATGTGTCTTGGGGTGTTTCTCCTTGGGTTTATCCTGTTTGGGACTCTCTGGGTTTCTTGGACTTGGGTGATTATTTCCTTCCCCATTTTAGGGAAGTTTTCAACTATTATCTCCTCAAGTATTTTCTCATGGTCTTTCTTTTTGTCTTCTTCTTCTGGAACCCCTATGATTCGAATGTTGTAGCGTTTAATATTGTCCTGGAGGTCTCTGAGATTGTCCTCATTTCTTTTAATTCGTTTTTCTTTTATCCTCTCTGATTCATTTATTTCTACCATTCTATCTTCTAATTCACTAATCCTATCTTCTGCCTCTGTTATTCTACTATTTGTTGGCTCCAGAGTGTTTTTAATTTCATTTATTGCATTATTCATTATATATTGACTCTTTTTTATTTCTTCTAGGTCCTTGTTAAACCTTTCTTGCATCTTCTCAATCCTTGTCTCCAGGCTATTTATCTGTGATTCCATTTTAATTTCAAGATTTTGGATCAATTTCACTATCATTATTTGGAATTCTTTATCAGGTAGATTCCCTATCTCTTCCTCTTTTGTTTGGTTTGGTGGGCATTTATCCTGTTCCTTTATCTGCTGGGTATTCCTCTGTCTCTTCATCTTGTTTAAATTGCTGAGTTTGGGAGTCCTTTCTGTATTCTGGCAGTTTGTGGAGTTCTCTTATATTGTGGCGTTTCCTCGCTGTGTGTGGGTATGTAGAGGTGGCTTGTCAAGGTTTCCTGGTTAGGGAAGCTTGTGTCGGTGTTCTGGTGGGTGGAGCTGTATTTCTTCTCTTTGTTCAGTCGCGCTATGGGGAGGGAGGGAGGGATGCTGCAAACAAATGACACTGGCGTGCGCTCGCAGTGCTTCAGCCACACTGGGTCTGCCCCCGCTCACGGCGCGTGTAGCCTCCCTGCCCACACTGCTCAGGCTCTAGGTTGTTCTGCCGGGAACAATCCGAGGCTGGGCCTGGGTTGCATGCACCTCCCAGGTCCAAGCCGCTCAGGTTCAGGCACTCAGGTAGTCCTCAGAGGCGCAGACTCAGTTGGGGCTGCGTTTTGTGCTCCTCCCAGGTCCGAGCAGCTCAGGTGATGAGGTGTTTGGCAAGCGCCAATGCTGCGACTTATCGCCTCCCCGCCACTTGGTTATCTGGGTGTAAAACCGGCACACCTTCTCAGGCAGATGTTGACCGTCCAGACCCCCAATAAGTTTTAGTTAGCAAAGAAGCCAGTTTTATAGATAATGTCTCTCTGGGGCTGCGATTGCCCACTTCCGGCTCTGGCTGCCTGTCACCGGAGGGGGAAGGTCTGCCGCCGGCTACCTCTGTTTAGTCCTTTGTTCCGTGCGCGGGTTGGCGGTGTCTTAGGTTAGGGCTGGCTTTTCGCATGGTAGATATCCCACAGTCTGGTTTGCTAGCCCAAATTATTTCGCTCAGATAGTGCTCAGGGTATTCAGGCCAGATTCTTACTCTCAGCGATGCAGCCCGCGCCGCGCCTCCCTGCCCAGCCCCTGCTTGCTAATGGCGGATGCAGGCGTCTGCGCTGCTTCTCCGCTGGAGGAGTTACCGTAGGGCTCGCAATCTGCGAGTTTTAATTGTTTATTTATTTTTTCTCCCTGTTATGTTGTCCTCTGTGCTTCCAAAGCTCGGCACGGATTCGGCAGTGAGAAGGTTTCCTGGTGTTTGGAAACTTCTCTCTTTTTAAGACTCCCTTCCCGGGACGGAACTCCGTCCCTCCCTCTTTTGTCTCTTTTATTGTCTTTAATATTTTTTCCTACCTCCTTTCGAGGAGTTGGGTTGCTTTTCTGGGTGCCTGATGTCCTCTGCCGGCATTCAGAAGTTGTTTTGTGGAATTTACTCGACGTTTAAATGCTCTTTTGATGAATTTGTGGGGGAGAAAGTGTTTTCCCCGTCCTACTTCTCCGCCATCTTGGCGCCTTCCCCTCAATATATTTTTAAGATTTATTTTTAATTGGAGAATTATTGCTTTACAATGTTGTGTTGGTTTTTGCTGTTAAACAATGTGAATCAGCGTAAGTATACACATATCGCCTTCCTCTTGAACCTCCCTCCCACCCACCTCCCACTCCACCCCTCTAGGTCATCACAGAGTACCTGGTTGAGCTCCCTGTGCTATACAGCAGCTTCCCACTAGTGATCTATTTTACACACAGTAATGTATATATTTCAATGCTACTCTCTCAATTCATCCCACTGTCTCCTTCCCCCACTGTGTGTGTGTGAGAGAGAGGGGGAGAGAGAGAGATGTGGACCATTTTTAAAGACTTTATTGAATTTTTTACAATGGTTTTTTGGCCAGGAGACACGTGAGATGAAACCCACATCCTCTGCACTGAAAGGTGAAGTCTCAACCACTGGAACACCAGCTCAGTTCAGTCTCTCAGTCATGTCAAACTGTGACCCCATGAATTGCAGCACGCCAGACCTCCCTGCCCATCACCAACTCCCAGAGTTCATTCAAACTCACGTCCATCGAGTCGGTGATGCCATCCAGCCATCTCGTCCTCTGTCATCCCCTTTTCCTCCTGCCCCCAATCCCTCCCAGCATCACAGTCTTTTCCAATGAGTCAACTCTTCGCATGAGGTGGCCAAAGTACTGGAGTTTCAGCTTTAGCATCATTCCTTCCAAAGAACACCCAAGACTGATCTCCTTTAGAAAGAACTGGTTGGATCTCCTTGCAGTCCAAGGGACTCTCAAGAGTCTTCTCCAACACCACAGTTCAAAAGCATCAATTCTTTGGTGCTCAGCTTTCTTCACAGTCCAACGCTCACATCCATACATGACTACTGGTAAAACAATAGCCTTGACTAGACAGACCTTTGTTGCCAAAGTAATATCTCTGCTTTTGAATATGCTACCTAGGTTGGTCATAACTTTCCTTCCAAGGAGTAAGAGTCTTTTAATTTCATGGCTGCAGTCACCATCTGGAGTGATTTTGGAACCCAGAAAAATAAAGTTTGACACTGTTTCCACTGTTTCCCCATCTATTTGCCATGAAGTGATGGGACCAGATGCCACAATCTTTGTTTTCTGAATGTTGAGCTTTAAGCCAACTTTTTCACTCTCCACTTTCACTTTCATCAAGAGGCTTTTTAGTTCCTCTTCACTTTCTGCCATAAGGGTGGTGTCATCTGCATATCTGAGGTTATTGATATTTCTCATGGCAATCTTGACTCAGCTTGTGCTTCTTCCAGTCCAGCGTTTCTCATGATGTACTCTGCATAGAAGTTAAATAAACAGGGTGACAATATACAGCCTTGACGTACTCCTTTTCCTATTTGGAACCAGTCTGTTGTTCCATTTCCAGTTAACTGTTGCTTCCTGACCTGCATATAGGTTTCTCAAGAGGCAGGTCAGGTGGTCTGCTATTCCCACCTCTTTCAGAATTTTCCACAGTTTATTGTGATCCACACAGTCAAAGGCTTTGGCATAGTCAATAAATCAGAAATAGATGTTTTTCAGCGGATGTTGGCAATTTGATCTCTGGTTCCTCTGCCTTTTCTAAAACCAGCTTGAACATCAGGAAGTTCACAGTTCACGTATTGCTGAAGCCCAGCTTGGAGAATTTTGAGCATTGCTTTACTAGCATGTGAGATGAGTACAATTGTGCAGTAGTTTGAGCATTCTTTGGCATTGCCTTTCTTAGGGATTGGAATGAAAACTGACCTTTTCCAGTCCTATGGCCACTGCTGAGTTTTCCAAATTTGCTGGCATATTGAGTGCAGCACTTTCACAGCATCATCTTTCAGGATTTGAAATAACTCAACTGGAATTCCATCACCTTCACTAGCTTTGTTCATAGTGATGCTTTCTAAGGCCCACTTGACTTAACATTCCAGGATGTCTGGCTCTAGGTGAGTGATCACACTATTGTGATTATCTTGGTTGTGCAGATCTTTTTTGTACAGTTCTTCTGTGTATTCTTGCCACCTCTTCTTAATATCTTCTGCTTCTGTTAGGTCCATACTATTTCTGTCTTTTATCGAGCCCATCTTTGCATGAAATGTTCCCTTGGTATCTCTAATTTTCTTGAAGAGATCTGTAGTCTTTCCCATTCTGTTGTTTTCCTCTATTTCTTTGCATTGATTGCTTGCTTATATCTTTCCTTTGCTCCTTTGCTTTTTGCTTCTCTTCTTTTCACAGCTATTTGTAAGGCCTCCCCAGACAGCCATTTTGCTTTTTTGCATTTCTTTTCCATGGGGATGGTCTTGATCCCTGTCTTCTGTACAATGTCATGAACCTCCATCAGGCTAGTTCACACTGTCTATCAGATCTAGTCCCTTAAATCTATTTCTCACTTCCATTGTATAATCGTAAGGGATTTGATTTAAGTCATACCTGAATGGTCTAGTGGTTTTCCCTACTTTCTTCAATTTAAGTCTGAATTTGGCAATAAGGAGTTCATGATCTGAGCCACAGTCAGCTCCCAGTCTTGTTTTTGCTGACTGTATAGAACTTCTCCATCTTTGGCTGCCAAGAATATAATCAATCTGATTTCAGTATTGACCATCTGGTGATGTCCATGTGTAGAGTCTTCTCTTGTGTTGCTGGAAGAGGGTGTTTGCTATGACCAGTGTGTTCTCTTGGCAAAACTCTATTAGCCTTTGCCCTACTTCATTCTGTATTCCAAGGCCAAATTTGCCTGTTACTCCAGGTGTTTCTTACACCAGAGAAGTCCAAATTATTTCTTTTTATATGCAACTTTATCAGCATCATTTTCAAATGTCCAGTTGTCCATGTGAATTGAGAAAAAAAAATCTCTGGAAACTTGAATAACGCAACAGATACCTCCTTAAGTTATATTATTATAACTCAGAAATAGGTGAGCAAAACAGAGAATATTTCTCCAGTGTCAGAGTTGATTTAACTAACAGTTAACTAACACTTTGCAAATGGGGTGTGATTGCTTTTCATCCTTTAGTACACACTTGAAAGGGACTCCTGATGTTGATGTTGGTATAATTGTTGACTTTGTCCTGTGCAATTGATTTTCATGTGGATTTAAGCTGGCTGACAAGTGACATGACAAGATATACGGCTCACTTCATAAGAACTACTGATTAATGAGACTGATTAATGTTTGAATTTGATTTGTTTCAAAAAATTGGATCAGCAAGGGGTGACCAAAGACTTCTTAGTGTCAAGTGTTTAATTTTACAGCACCCTGGAAATGAGTGTATTTTATTTTGAGACTCTTGGTAAATATATCTACTGTAACCATAAGATAGAATACAGTTAATATTACTAAAGTCAAAGTGGAATGCAGGAAAGAGGGAGATGGATTTAAATTTTAAAGTTGTTTGTATCACTCAGATATAATGGGTAAAACATCTGTGACTGAAAAATGCTTGAGGATGAAATTCCTTTGGAAGATTCGTCCTCTTAAGACAGTCCCTCAGAGTCTGAGATTTATGCCAAAATCCATTCAGCCTGGAGTAAGGCAGTGAAAGAAATTTCACAGGAAACAGAGATACAAAAGCATTCTCTGATTTGGAAGTAAGGAATTTTTTCAAAGAGATCAATTTTGCACATTCTTTAAGGAAATGTCTTTAGGGAAGAGGAGTACAAATTTTTACCCAAAGACAAGGCATTTTGCCAAAGTATGGGAAGAAGCCTCTAATTTATAGAAACTTAAGATCCCAAGGGGTTTCTTAGATGAGAAGAAGGGCCAGCTTCAAAATGATAACTAAATGCAGAACATGAAGGTAACTATCTTTGTAGCCAGACCTAAGACCTATATACCTGGAGGAGGAATCGGGACAATTAGCAAATGTATATATTTTATTATAATTCTAAAAATTATATATTTATAATTTTATATATTATATACAGTATAATTTTATACTACAAAATTATAATTATAAAATTACATAGATATAATTTTATTTTAAGGAATATAATTTTTTTTAATGTGGAGAGGTATTTTGCAACTATGTCAATATCTTATTTCTCATGACACTTTCAAGTTATTCCTTTATGATTTAGAGTTATATGAACTCAAGTTTTCCTATTTTATTTAATGAGTTTGAATCCATTATTATCATTACTTATTTCTATACCTAACTGTCCCTGACTTGGACAGTGGAACATTGTTCTTTGAGTACTTCCTGGCATATGATATTCCAGGTTCGTCTTGTACTGTCTCCACCCCAGCTTTGGGTTCAACCATTTCTCCAAGGTGTCCTGTTTTCCTGGACTCATTAAGAAAATGTTGTATTGGAGTACAGCCAATTAACAATTTTGTGGTAGTTTCAAGTGAACAATGAAGGGACTCAGTCATACATTTACATGTATCCATTCTCCCCCAAACTTCCCTCCCATCCAGGCTGGCACATAACATTGAGCAGAGCAGTGCTGTACAATAGATCTTTGTTAATTATCCATTTTAAATATAGCAGTATGTCCATGACCTTTCCAAACTCCCTAACCATTTTTATATGTTATATACAATATAATTTTATATTATAAAATTATAAAATTATATGGATATAATTTTATTATAAGGAATATAATTTTATTGTAAGGAATTGGCTTGCATGATAATGCAGGCCGAGAAGTCCCACCACCTGCCATCTGCAAGCTGGAGAGAAGGCAGTTGCATGGTTGGACCACTCAAGGTAGCTGTCCTCTTCTTGCTCTCTGCCCTTCCCCTGCCCAACCAGTCTCTGCTTCACCCATGCCCCATGCACAGGACTCACCTTCCAACATACTTGCCCCTGGGGTGCGCCACTCTGCTGGTTTCCCTGGTAACTATTAGGCCAGCCTGACATCAGTTCCCCCTATGACGGGCAGGCTCCCCTCCCTCTTGGGATCGAGGACAGCCACCATGTCCTGCCAGTCTCTCTAGGACCCGCTTCAGACGTGTAGGCTTCCCAGTCTATTAAACCATTGATGTCTCTGTTGCTGACTCCAGGCTGTTTCTTCAGTCTTCAGGCTGGGCGAATGCAGGTTTCTAGGGCCTGTGCGGTGCAGGTCAACAGCAGTGGTGTGGTTTCAGCCAGTTCTAAGGCCGGAGAACAAAGAGGGCCGTGGTGTAAGTCCCAGCCTGAGGGCAAGAGAAGATCAGTGTTCCAGCTTACTGGCATGGAAGAGAGAGAATTCTCCCTTCTGGTCCCCTCTTTGCTCTACGCAGATGCTCAATGGATTGGATGATAGCTACCCACATGAGGAGGGGGAGAGGGAGATGTTGGCTCATGACAGGAGGGGTGCATACTCTAACCTGTGTGAGAGGCCTTGAGAATGATAATAGTAGTTAATAATCATTGCTAATTCATTGTTTATTGTTTAATCCACTGTTTGAGGGTAGTTTTTTGTGCAGCAGCACATTCTATCACCAGGTAGCCCAGTGGGAAAGAATCTGCCTGCCAGTGCAGATATGGGTTTGATCCTTGGGTCAGGAAGATCCCCTGAGAGATCTCTCCTCCCCTGAGAAGAGAGATGGCAACCTACTCCAGTATTCTTGCCTGGAAAAATCCCATGGATGGAGGAGCCTGGTGGGCCACAGTTCATCTGATCACAGAGTCAGACACGACTGAGCAACTGAGCAAGGATGATACACACAGACTAAGAACAATGAATTAGAGCAAGCTTGACATACAGAGAAGGAAAGGAGTCTTTGTCAAATGATACTGAAGGATACTTCTCTGCCTTAGATTTTGTTTCATCCACACAGCTCCTTGCCAGAAACACAGTAACAATGTAATATAACTTTAAACTAATGTGTCCAGGTTGTTGTTTAGTACTGAAATCTTTTGCTTTTTGATTCTTTGTTCTATAGGTTACAGCTGTGGCTTCCCAGGTAGCGCTAGTGGTAAAGGATCCGTCTGGCGATGCAGGAGACGCAAGAGACCCAGACTGGATCCCTGGGTCAGGAAGATGCCCTGGAGAAGGGAACGGCTACCCACTCCAGTACTCTTGCCTGGAGCATCCCATGGACAGAGGAGCCTAGCAGGCAACAGTCCATGAGGCCACAGAGAGTCAGACATGACTGAGCAACTAATACTTTCACTTCCGCTTTCCATTGTTTCCGTCTACACTGCAAGCTTTAATTGAGCACCAAATCCCCGAGATACCACCTCAAGGCTGGGAGTCCCTTGCCTTGAAAACATCTCTCCTTTTCTTTCTATCTTCATATACAATGTCTTTTTCTGAAAGTCACTTACTATCCAAGTCAAGATGCAGTGCAGATACCTAAATTCTTTATTCTCCTTAACACCTACAAATCTGAGGGCCGTTGGCTCTCCTGTGCTTCGTGCAAATCTGGAGTGAGTCAGCATTATGAATTGAGCGAGTCCAGGGCCTGGTCCCACATGTCCCACCTGAGCTGGAACACCCAGAGGAGGAAGCGGGGAAGACAGCCTCCTGTTTCACTGTGATGCCACCTCGCAGCCAACCATCCCCTCCTGAGATGCAGATTTCTTTGTGCTCTGATGACTAGCAAATATTGTGTTCCATGAGGCTGATGCATTTCTCAAACTCTGAATACCTCCCACTCTTCCAGGAATGACCATCCAGACTCTTCATTACGGACCTTATTTATATGTGCTCTGACAATATTGTTGATTCCTTTTTTAAATGAGTTTAAGTAGACAACTCGAGATGAAGTATTTGCCTTAGCAATGCATATGCCTGTGAGCCTCCTACGCACCTTATAGTGCATGCAGTTTTCCATGTGTGGGTATCTGAAATTAAAGCTTTCTGTCTGTTATTTTATTGAAATCTTCATTAACTTAAAATTTCTGTGGCCTCTTCACTCAAGAAATATTCATCAAAATACCAGAATGACAGAACATAATTCTATTGACACCTGTGTTTGCCTGATGAGATGTTCCTGGGACGACTGTCCAACTGGTTCTCTGCCTTCAGCTGGACCTACACAACTCTCCCTCCAGCCTCCTGCCCTGTGTTCTTGACCATGTGACATGCAAAGTCCCTTCCTGACACTATCACACACACTCTCTCTTAGCTTGGAATGTGCTTTACTGACACCTCCCTTAGCAATGTTGTTTAAAGTCATTTTAAAAATATTCACTTTTTGGCTGCATTGGGTCTTTGGTTGCAGCTTGTGGAATCTTTCACTGCGGCACGCGGACTCTAGTTGTGGTCTCATGAGCTAAGTAGTTGTGGAGTGTGGGCTTAGTTGCTCTGCAGCATGCGGGAACTTAGTTTCCTAACAAGGGATCAAACCCCTGTCCCCTGTGTTGGAAAGCAGATTCTTAACCACTAGACCACCAGGGAAGTCCTGCTCAAAATCATTTTGATTATTATCTTACACCCCTCAGAAAACAAAATGAATGTGCATTCCAGACACTGAACTTTCAAATCCAGAGGTGGACATATGCCTACTTTAAGTACATCCTATAAGACCAAAGAGAGACCTTGGAGTTAGTGAAGGCTTTGTGATTTGGATCTCTTCTTCAGGATGGATAAGTATCATGGGAAATTTACAGTTTCATCAGAGATATGACTACAATGATATGAACACACGAAAGCTTATCTAAACTCTGCCCAAATTAAAAAAAAAAAAGAAACTTTAAAAATTTGTAAATAAGCTTTATTTCTACTCATTTGGTTGCACAGTATTCAAGCAATATTAGATAAGTACTTCTCTGACTTAAATGGTTAAAGACGCAATCGTTTGAATGAGTGCAAATCAAAAAACAATTAAAACTGCTCTGCTAAATGATCTAATTCATAACTTAATAAAGTGTGGCTGCTGTTTTGATTTTTAAAATTACATGAGTAATTAAGAACAGTGCGTACTTGTCACACACACAGACATACACACAAACCACAGGGGTGATGCATTCCTCAAGCATAAATAATTCTCTCTTAAGACTGGTAACCAACCACATATTCTTGTAGTAACTAAACCCTCTGCTTGGTGGCAGAGGGTGTCATTGGAGAAAGCAAACCACTGAACAGATCCTCAGTCTGGTGAGAACTTGTCCGAGAGTGGACTGATTTTACCAAATCAGTAAAGAGGACTGGACACTGAACAAAAACGTATGTCTTACAAAGTCAGAAGCCTTCATTGCAGACAAATGGAAGGCTCAGATGATTTCAGGTGAAAGTGAGATTGGGAAGGAGTGCGATGCTGGAAAAGTAGGGTGATATGATAAGGATTTATGAGGCAGAATATGTGAATAGATGAATAGCTACCACCAAGAACTTGAAGGGAGATGTCTCAGAGACACTGGGCGAGGTGGCATAAGTTCATAAGCGCTCCTTGGTGTGGTACATCAGGAACTCAGGCCTCCGGGTTTGGCTTTAGTGGCATCTCAGTCAGAGATCAGTATCTAGTAATTCAGCTCCTGTTCCTTTCACAGCCTTTCTTTTCAGAACTCAACTGGTTCACATTCTAATTATGAAACTATTGAGACTATCGATAGGGGTGTCATTTTTATGAACTATGGAAATTAATAATAATTCCTGCCTTCAGCCTGTTACATCCCATCTGGAATTGCCTCCTGAAAACCGCTCAAGACTGGCGACCAGAATCTCATAAATTTACCCCGGAGGAGGCAGGCTTCATTATTCCTAATTTAAAATGGTAAGATTTTACACATTTGCAATTCTTATTCCACTAATCTTCACAGAAATTGGCAACAAACTCAACTGCAGCATCCAAGAATCTAAATGCATGTGACTTCTGTAGTTGTTGTGAATAAGAGTGTGGTGGAGCCTTGCTGACACTGTCCTGGGATGCACACTGAGGTCACATAAGCCAGTAATCAGCAAGAACAGTACTGACAAAGATGCGCTTGACTCTCATAACTTCAGAACTGTTATGTCTTGATGAGCAACTTCTGAGAAATCAGGTTTATGAACTAATACTAATTCAGAAAAAAAAAGTAAAAAGAAAAAAAAAAACGAAACTTATTCAGGAGTCTTCGTTTATCAGCTGTGTACCCAGACTATGATTTGGAGCTTCAAAATCATTAATTGGAAAAAAAGAAAGAAAGAATGGATGAAGGAGAGAAAAAGAAGTCTGTTGTTTTCTAATCATCATCATTATCATCATTGAGGAAATAATTGCTAGTATTTGAGATTTAGATACAAATACATTTAGATAGGGGCTTCCCAGGTGGCGCTATTGGTAAAGAACCTGCCTGCCAATGCAGAAGATGTTAGAGAACTGGGTTCGATCCCTGGGTCGGGAAGATTGTTCTGGAAGAGGATATGGCAACCCCATGTATTCTTGCCTGGAGAATTCCATGGACAAGGGAGCCTGGCAGGTATAGTCCACAGGGTCGCAAAGAGTTAGACAGGACTGAATTGACTGAGCACACACACACTCACATTAAGATACAGAGGGGAAAATTAAGGCATAGAACACCGCCACTGAATGGTCTGGGACTCCATGTTTAGGAGGAGTGTGGACCTCTAGGGACGCTAGGAAGCCATCCAGACAGAAGTGAACAAGGGCCCAGTAGTACATCACCGACTGTTGCAAAGAAGAGCGCTCTCCCTCTGGCATCAGAAAAGAAGTCCTTGGAAGCTTACTTACCCTGTGTTCTGATGCTGCCCCCTAAAAAGAATGATGTCTTTTGAGTCAAGGAGAAGGAAATGCAAATTCTATTGCTAAGAAATGAGATGATACACTTAACATGTTGACTCTTCATCACCTCATTGGGAAGAGCAATGCCATCCTAACAGGACTGCAGTGAAGACTGAATCAGATAAGGATTAAGAAGCATCTTCCAATTCCCTGGCTCACAGCCAATACTCAGTGCATGTGTTTCCTCTGCAAAAGTAATCTACTTAAGGGCAAATGCTTCTCATTAGCTATACCATTACTTTAGAGATAAAGGGTATCTCGATAAGTAATACTGATGATTATATAAATCCAGATCTTAAAAACTCTGAAGGTGAGGTCTAAAAAATTACTCAAATAAGAATATTAGATCATCTCTGAAAACAGTCTTCACTGTGCTATTGTTGTTGGTGTTCAGTTGCCAGTCATGTCCGACTCTTTTCGATCCCTTGGACTGCAGCAGGCCAGGCCTCCCTGTACCTCACCATCTCCCAGAGTTTGCCCAAGTTCATGATCACTGCATCAGTGATGCCATCCAGCCGTCTCATCCTCTGATGCCCTCTTCTCCCTCTGCCCTTGATCTTTCCCAGCATCAGGGACTTTTTCAATGAGTCATCTGTTCACATCAGATGACCAACACACTATGCTATACTTCCTGCTTAATTAAGATATTGCTGTTGTTGGGTTTTAAGATTGCTTTACTTCCAGGAATAAGATATTTGGCATAAACTTTGTTTTCATAATGTGAGAGATCCTGCCTGGCACACAGACACAGACTCTGAATTTTTAAAAGTCATCCTAGCAAATGCTTCAACCATTGAAACAAACTTGAAATTCTCCAGACTATTAATATCTTAATTCTGTGTGTATGTGTTAGTTGCTAAGTCATGTCCAACTCTTTGCAACCCCATGGACTGCAGCATGCCAGGCTCCCCTGTCCCTCACTATCTCCTGGAGTTTGCTCAAACTCATGTCCATTGAGTTGGTGATGCCATCCAACTTCTCATCCTCTGTTGTCCCCTTCTCCCCCTGCCTTCAATCTTTCCCAGCACCAACATCAACAGAAATGCCACTGGAACCAGTGCTACTGTTGTTTTTAATACAGGTCCTAGAAAATGACCTGACACAGAAATGCAAGCATCTCACAAAATAGAATGGATGACCACAGATACAGATACTATGTCATGATAGCTACTGTTTTTAATAGCAACAGGGTTTAACTGTTGTGTACATCTGAGGCTGTGCCTCTGTGTCCACACGAGATTATTGGAATAAATCCAGAGACCAACATATTTACCTGAGGGCACAGGGTTTGTAATGCATGCCATCTCAACCCCAGAGATTCCTTGGTATATTGATCTTGCCTCCTTTCCTCTACTCACTATTGATGCAAACCAAAACTAGAGAATTAAAGATGGAAGGAGCCATGGTGTCCTCCCCATCCCTTCTCTAATTGTTGGAGGTTGAATACGTGTTTTGGCTGAGGTCACGCAAGGTTTTCCAGCACTCAGTCTCCCAGGACTTCTATGCCCATGAGTGAGTTACCTGCTGGGCAGTGAGATCTTCCCAGTCTCCAGGGTGGGTTCCTCTTCCTTCATGGGCCTTCTCCAAGAATAAAAATGTTCCCTTCTCTGAAGTGCTTATCCTTACCAGCACAACCCTATTTCTTAACTCAAAGTGAGTGGCTCTAACTCAGAAAACTGCTTTCAAATTTTAAATATCTTCCATGTAGCTCCAAACTTCCTATTGGGAGATAATTCTCCAAGAGTCTCTTGTGCTTCTTCTTGTCTTACAATCAGAAACACTGACTGTATTGGTTTCATACCATCTTTTAAATTATTTGTATAGTGAAGAACCTTAGAATATTGAGATTGTGTCTTCCTCTAGGCAAAGGGCTGGGTTCTTTACCATAAGAAAAATACTGTCTCCCTCCCAGGACAAAGTTCCAGCAGGTTTATTGCCCATTATCAAAGATTTAGGTTTCCCAAGCTTGGAGTTTTTCCCCCATAATGTGCCCCGTGGCATGTGCAGGGTCGCCTGACCTTCTTCATAGCTGAGAAACTGATGGGAATGCTGATGCGTCATCTATTGCTCTTACTATGAGTAATACTACATAGTTTTTGTCTCTGAGTCAGAATCCTGTGTCATTTACCAGCATCCATGAAACTTGTTGGCTGACAAGTCAGATAAAATTTCAGACCTTTCATAGTTATTGACTTGACTTTGTCATGACTTAAAGTTATCTAAGTTACAAATGCCTTCATTAGGACATTTGGTTGCATATTTTTTGTAGAAATAAGAATGACTTATTTGATGTCAAATTCTAGCCTTGGATTTATTGATTTGGGATTGGATGTAGTATAAATAATTCTGTTTGATAATTACCCTTCCAAGGGCTTCCTTGGTGTAAATTCTGTAAAGAACCCACCTGCAATGTAGGAGACCTGGGTTTGATCCCTGGATTGGGAAGATCCGCTGGAG
Organism: Bos grunniens; assembly: GCF_055505025.1. Classification (NCBI taxonomy): domain Eukaryota; kingdom Metazoa; phylum Chordata; class Mammalia; order Artiodactyla; family Bovidae; genus Bos; species Bos grunniens. Next base: position 58,301,027 of record NC_141178.1, on the reverse strand, counting down.
AAGAAATGGCAACCCATCCAGTATTCTTGCCTGGAGAATTGCACGGACATAGGAGTCTGGTGGGCTGCAGTCCATGGGGTTGCAAAGACTTGGAAACACCTGAAGGACTAAGCACACAGCACGGGTCCTTACAAGGGGGAGGATGAGGGATAGTTAGGGAGTGTGGGATCAACACACATAGATAGGATTTTTAAAATGGATAACCAACAAGGACCCACTATACAGCACATGGAACTCTGCTCAGTGTTGTGTGGCAGCCTGGATGGGAGTTTGGGGGAGAACAGACGCATGTTTATGTATGACTGAGTCCCTTTGCAGTTCACCTGAAGCTATCACAACATTATTAATTGGCTATACTCCAATACAAAATAAAAAGTTAAAAATAAAGTCTACCCCCACTGAAATTTTCTTTGAAACTTTCTCCCTCGTCATTTCTAATAGGCTGTTCCCCAAATACTTGTCACCTCCATTACACAAACATATTCACCTCACTACTAGTTTATATGGAAAAAGCTTGACTTATAGCCTATTTCAGAGACTGAATCATTTTTAGCTTATTGCCTTGTCAAAGTCCCATTGAGGTTGTGAGTATTAAATCCACTTGTTCCCATCTCTGGGGACTTATGTAGTGGAAGCCACCTGGGTAATATTTTCTTCCCAATTAAATTCATTTACTTTATCCAGCATGAAAAATTTTTATTATAAGTAGTCAGAGACTTATATGCTATCAATACACTCAAGGGACTTACAAAAAGTGTCAAGAAAAAAATGCCTCCTTTGAAAAACATTAGTTGGGGAAGCTTTATGACCCTTTTATATTTTGCCAGCCAGAAGTTCTGGCAGTTTTCCCATTAACTTATGGAGCCCAAGGCAAGTAGAGCCTGGAGATGCCTAGATCTAATCACTGCAGGGTTCAGTTTGTGCCCAATTAACATGAACAGTGTTAAAGGCTGGCCCTCGGCTGTACCAAAGTTGCAGTGTCACTGAACTGACCAGCACTGCACCAGTCCCCAGAGGGGACGTAGTCAGCCATGTGTGAATGGAGCTCTGTTTCTGGGTAGGATTATGCGTTGTTCCTGTGTTTTCATTGTGAACACGGAACTGGATAATGGCAGCAGTCTTTGTGCAAAGGGTAGGTTATAAAATTGGACTTTAATTTCCATTTTCCAGGTAACTGAGGCAAAAGTAGATCTAACTTATCCAGTTGTGATGGAGTAGACAGAGCAAAATTATCTCAGGAAAACAAATCACTATCTTGTTTTGAAAAGATTTCCAGAGAAAGAAATCCATCCATCTCCCTGGGAGTTGGCACTGCCTTATATAAGCAATCAAACTATCTTCTGTCTATTCGTTAATTTTCTAGTAACAAACACATCGTAGTGACATGTTTGTGACATTAAAACTGGTTCACCAAAAAGCATTTCAGCACATCCCCCAAATAAATGAAGGGGCTTCCCAGTGGTGAATTGGTAAAGAATCCTCCTGCAATGCAGGAGATCCAGGTTCAATCCCTGGGTCAGGAAGATCCCTGGAGAAGGAAATGGCAACAAATGCCAGTATTGTTGCCTGGGAAACTCCATGGACAGAGGAGACCAGCAAGCTACAGTCTATGGGGTCACAGAGTTTAACACAGGTACAAATGAAATGAAATGTTAAATATTAAATCCAATTACCATTGACAGAAGTAGTTTTGCCTGAGGCAAATGCAGACCAGCTATCCATTTACACTTCCTTGACTTAACCATTCTTTACATGATCCTGTACAAGACTAGTACACTAAGGAGGTTTTTATTTTTATTTTTTGTGAGTCACTGGTGCATCGGAGAAGGCAATGGCACCCCACTCCAGTACTCTTGCCTGGAAAATCCCATGGACGGAGGAGCCTGGTGGGCTGCAGTCCATGGGGTCGCTAGGAGTTGGACACGACTGAGCAACTTCACTTTCACTTTTCACTTTCATGCATTGGAGAAGGAAATGGCAACCCACTCCAGTGTTCTTGCCTGGAGAATCCCAGGGATGGAGAAGCCTGGTGGGCTGCCGTCTATGGGGTCACACAGAGTCGGACACGACTGAAGTGACTTAGCAATAGCAATAAGTGCATAGTTATTCTTCCCTGCCTAGCTCAATCTTGCAAAAGTCTGAAAAAAATTCATTAATAAATCTATTAATCAATAAATATCTACCCAATGCACATGGTGTGCTGGATTCTGGGGACAAATGATGAACCGTATTGAAATGATTGCTGCACTCAGGCAGTAGTCAGTCTTACAGAGTAACAGTTGTCAGTGACCGAGCCCCTGTTAGGTGCCTCATTGGGTACCATGTTTACATCCCAGGCATTGAGGAAAGCTATCTGCCATCACCCCCATTTTATAGGTGGAAAAACTGAGGCCCTGAATTTACACGACCTTTCTAAGATTTCCCAGCTATTAAATATCAAAGCCTGGCTTTGAATTCTATTCTGTCTGTCTCACTGGGTGCTTTTCAATATTTTGATCCAGATGAAATAGTACATAAACTAAATATTAGTAAGCTACTCATTACCCCTACATTTAAGTAGATTATTTACTCTAGAGTCCTTTGTCTGTGTTCTTTTTTACAGAAAAAGTCACTGAACTTTTATAAAGTCGACTTCAGTCTCCAACAGTTCTTTCCTTAAATTATTGTTCTCCCTCCAACAAAGGACACAAACAAAAGGAAGGGAAAACAAAAACCAAAATTATCATTATGAGAAAATATATTTTCTAGTTTAACATCTTTCCTGTGCATCAACTCGAAAGATAGCCTCATGATTCACTTGTAGCTAAAACACTATTAATTTTATTGTGTTGTGTTTGTGACATTGGAATTTCCATGAAATTTTACATCATACACTTCTAGACAAAGAAGTAGCCATAATAAACACAGAGCAAGAATTTTTATGAGACAAACACTTTTGAAAGCAATTAGTATTCATCTGACTGAGGTTTAATTTAGAATATATTTCTTTCATCAAACATCATTTTCTTCAATATTTAGCCAAATTTATTTTCTCATGTAATTCATGAACATATTTTCTCCCCATCACAATTTTTCTTCTTCAAAACAATTTTTTCCCAAATGAAAGATTATTTTGTGGATGATGCCATTTTGGTTGTTATTTACTGGAGAATCCATGGCTTCCTTAGTAGTGATGAGTAGTGACATTTCACAGACATTTAATATATGACATCTTCTACTAATGATTATTAATTAATGATGATGATTGAGATGCTTGCTTTTAGATGTCAAGTCCTCTAGTCCATGGAATGCCCAGATATTTGGTTAAGTATTATTCCAGGTGTTTGAGTGAGGGCATTTGGGATAAAATTAATATTTAAATCAATTAAATATTGTAAAATTAAGTGAAGCAGATTGCTCTCCCTAATGCTGGTAGGCCTCATCCAATCAGTTGAATGCCTGAATAAAACAAAAAAGTTGACCCTTCTCCAGATAAGAGAGAATGTCTCCTGTCTGACTGCTTTTTGAGACAACAGTGTTTTCCCACCTTTGAACTTGACTGAAGCATTAGTTCCTCATGCGTCTCAAGCCTGTTGTCTTTCAAAACTGGATTACATCATCTGTCATCCTGATTGTCAAAACTCTGGACTCAAGCTGGAACTGCACCACCTTAACATAAAGCTGGAGACTCAGGAACCCTGGTGATGTAGTTCCAGTCTCAGTACAAAGGCCTGAAAAATAGGAGAACTGAGACTGAGGAAGAGTCAATGTTTCAGTCCAAGTCCAAAGGCAAGAATATGAATATCTTTATTCAGTTCAGTTCAGTCGTTCAGTCATATCCAACTCTTTGTGACCCCATGGATTGCAGCATGCCAGGCCTCCCTGTCCATCACCAACTCCCGGAGTTTACTCTAACTCATGTCCATTGAGTCGGTGATGCCATCCAACCATCTCATCCTCTGTTTTTCCCTTCTTCTCCTGCCTTCAATCCTTCCAATCATCGGGGTCTTTTCAAATGAGTCAGCTCTTCACATTAGGTGGCCAAAGTACAGGAGTTTAAGCTTCAGCATCAGTCCTTCCAATGAATATTCAGGACTGATTTCCTTCAGGATGAACTGGTTGGATCTCCTTGCAGTCCAAGGGAATCTCAAGAGTTGTCCCCAACACCACAGTTCAAAAGCATCAATTCTTCGGCATTCAGCTTTCTTTATAGCCCAAATTTCACATCAATACATAACTACTGAAAAAAACATAGCCTTGACTAGATGGACCTTTGTTGGCAAACTAATGTCTCTGCTTTTTAATATGCTGTCTATGTTGGTCATAATTTTTCTTCCAAGGAGTAAGCTTTTTTTTTTTAATTTCATGGCTGCAGTCGCCATCTCCAGTAATTTTGGAGCCCAGAAAAATTTTCCACTGTTTCCCCATTTATTTCTCATGAAGTGATGGGATTGGATGCCATGATCTTAGTTTTCTGAATGTTGAGCTTTAAGCCAACTTTTTCACTCTCCTCTTTCACTTTCAAGAGGCTCCTTAGTTTCTCTGCTTTCTTCCATAAAGGATGGTGTCATCTGCATATCTGAGGTTATTGATGTTTCTCCCGGCAATCTTGATTCCAGCTTGTGCTTCTTGCAGCCCAGAGTTTCTCATCATGTATTCTGCATAGAAGTTAAATAAGCAGGGTGACAATATACAGCCTTGACGTACTCCTTTCCCTATTTGGAACCAGTCTGTTGTTCCATGTCTGCTTCTAACTTGTTGCTTCTTGACCTGCATACAGATTTCTCAGGAGGCAGGTCAGGTGATCTGGTATTCCCACCTCTTTCAGAATTTTCCAGTTTATTGTGATCCACACAGTCAAAGGGTTTGGCATAATCAATAAAACAGAAATTGATGTTTTTCTGGTATTCTCTTGCTTTTTCAATGATCCAACAGATGTTGGGATTTGATCTCTGGTTCCTCTGCCTTTTCTAAATCCAGCTTGAGCATCTGAAGTTCATGGTTCATGTACTGTGGAAGCCTGGCTTAGAGAATTTTGAGCATGACTTTGCTAGCATGTGAGATGAGTGCAATTGTGCAGTAGTTTTGGCTTCCCTGGTGGCTCAGACGGTAAAGCATCTGCCTGCAATGCGGGAGACCCGGGTTCGATTCCTGGGTCTGGAAGATCCCCTGGAGAAGGAAATGGCAATCCACTCCAGCACTCTTGCCTGGAAAATCCCATGAATGGAGGAGCCTGATAGGCTACAGTCCATGGGGTCGCAAAGAGTCAGACATGACTGAGTGACTTCACTTTGAACATTGTTTGGCATTGCCCTTCTTTGGGAGTGTGATGAAAACTGACATTTTCGAGTCCTGTGGTCACTGCTGAGTTTTCCAAATTTGCTGGCATATTGAGTGCAGCACTTTCACAGCATCATCTTCTAGGATTTGCAATAGCTTAACTGGAATTCCATCACCTCCACCAGCTTTGTTCATAGTGATGCTTCCTAAAGCCCACTTGACTTTACATTCCAGGATGTCTGGCTCTAGGTGAGTGATCACACCATTATGCTTATCTGGGTCATGAAGATCTTTCTTGTATAGTTCTGTGTATTCTTGCCAACTCTTCCTAATATCTTCTGAATCTGTTAGGTTCAAACAATTTCTGTCCTATATTGAGCCCATCTTTGATTGAAATGTTGACTTGGGATCTCTACTTTTCTTGAAGAGATCTCTAGTCTTTACCATTTTATTGTTTTCCTCTATTTTTTTGCACTGATCACTGAGGAAGGCTTTCTTATCTCTTCTTGCTATTCTTTGGAACTCTGCATTCCAATGGGTATATCTTTCCTGTTCTTCTTTGCTTTTCACTTCTCTTCTTTTCACAGCTATTTGTGAGGCCTCCTCAGATAGCCATTTTTCTTTTTTGCATTTCTTTTTCTTGGGAAAGATCTTGATCCCTGTCTCCTGTACAATGTCACGAACCTCTGGCCATAGTTTTTCAGACACTATCAGATCTAATCCCTTAAATCTATTTCTCACTTTCACTGTATAATCATAAGGGATTTGATTTAGGTCATACCTAAATGGTCTAGTGGTTTTCCCTACTTACTTCAATTTAAGTCTGAATTTGGCAATAAGGAGTTCATGATCTGAGCCACAGTCAGCTCCCAGTCTTGTTTTTGCTGACTGTATAGAGCTTCTTCATCTTTGGCTGCAAAGAATATAATCAATCTGATTTTCGTTTTGACCATCTGGTGATGTCCATGTGTAGAGTCTTCTCTTGGTGTTGTTGGAAGAGGGTGTTTGCTATGACCAGTACGTTCTATTGGCAAAACACTATTAGTCTTTGCCCTGCTTCATTCTGTAGTCTAAGGCCAAAATGCCTGTTACTCTAGGTATCTCTTGACTTCCTACTTTTGTATTCCAGCCCCCTATAATGAAAAAGACATCTTTTTTGGGGTGTTAATTCTAGGAGGTCTTGTAGGTCTTCATAGAACCATTCAATTTCAGCTACTTCAGCATTATTGGTCAGGGCATAGACTTGGATTACTGTGATATTAAATGGTTTGCCTTGGAAACGAACAGAGATCATTCTGTCATTTTTGAGATTGCATCCAAGTACTGCATTTCAGACTCTTTTGTTGACCATGATGGCCACTCCATTTCTTCTAAGGTATTCCTGCCCACAGTAGTAGATATAATGGTCATCTGAGTTAAATTCACCCATTCCAGTCCATTTTAGTTCGCTGATTCCTAGAAGGTCGACATTCACTCTTGCCGTCTCCTGTTTGACCACTTCCAATTTCCCTTGATTCATGAACCTAACATTCCAGGTTCCTATGCAGTATTGCTCTTTACAGCATTGGACCTTGCTTCCATCACCAGTCACATCCACAACTGGGTGTTGTTTTTGCTTTGGCTCCGTCTTTTCATTCTTTCTGGAGTTATATCTCCACTGGTCTCCAGTAGCATATTGGGCACCTGCTGACCTGGGGAGTTCATCTTTCAGTGTCCTATGTTTTTGTTTTTTCATACTGTTCATGGGGTTCTCAAGGCAAGAATATTGAAGTGGTTTGCTATTCCCTTCTCTATCTTTATGACTATATCCTATTGATTCTGCCTTTCTAATACAATGATGAGATAAGCAAGATAAGAATGTATTTGTACTGGGGTGATAACAGTAGTTGATTTGGGCTCATTAGACAAGTAAATTTTTAACCAAAATTTTCAGTTTTTTAACTTCTTGCCTCCTGGGAAAAAGTGATTAAGATGCTTACATTTGAGTTCTTGTAACCATCTTTCATCAATTCAACCGTATCTGTTACTAATCTACTCTTTAAAAGACATTTTTGCCAGATCTTTATATATGAGAATCTTTGCCTGCAGGTAGTATGCATTCAACAAAAATAAATAATACATTACACAGGAAAGCAACATCAAATAAGTAGTAGCTGAATTAAACAGTGTATATAGCAGTTGAATTAAAATGTGAATAAAGAAAAAGAAACAAGTGATCATATATAAAGAAACAAGAAATTTTTATTAGTGTAGACATCATTTGAGAACTGGGTAGGGCCAAGTGAAGAGCTATGAACATGTATGAATGTATACAAGATAAGATCGATTTCTCAGTAACCCTAGTTCTTTTAAGATGAAACTGTAAAACTCATATTGAAGTCTTCACAAGTTTATGGCTTCTGAAATGATGTATTATAAATTCAAAGGCAAGACAGTTTGCTTTTACCCTGGAAAATAAGGAGAGTTGACCTATTTGTCATGCATTCCTTCGTCACAGGAGTTGCACTCTTTTTAAGCTGTCAAAGTCTTTTTTTTTTTTTTTAATCGTCTATAGCTAAGGATTCAAGGAGATGCAAGAGGTGTATACATCTTCATTTCAAGCTTGCACAGCCATTTTCCTGGTCAATACAACCGAAAACGCACAGTTTGCAGACCCTGATGGACTATATCCACCAGGCTTCTCTGTCCACAGGACTTTTCCCGCCAAGAATACTGGAGTGGGTTGCAATTTCCTCCTCCAGGGGATCTTCCTGACACAGGGATGAAATTCACATCTCCTACAACTCCTGCATTGCAGGCAGATTCTTTACCACTGAGCCATCTGGGAAGCCAAAAGTATACAATGTTTCATTTAATAAACTTATCTTGCCAGAATTTCCAGGAACTTGCCCAGTGACAAAATAAATCTTTTATCATTGCCCCCTTGGCACTTCTTACAATACATCACCAACTTCATGTGTGTAAGAGGCAGTTTGCAGCAAACTCTCTGGATCATTCAATATCTAAGAAGCTTCTTTTCTTAAATTTTTTTAAAAAAACTTTAAAAATTATTTAATTTTAAAATTAAAATATTGTTTTAATTTAAATTTTTTTTAAAAAAATGGGTTCCTTCTGTTTTTAAAAGTACTAACAAGCAAATGGTTTTTGAAAATTCTCTGAAAATTCTCTGCAATTTATAAAATTGCTCATAACCTTTGGAATGTATGTGCTATCACCATAGATGATTAAACCAATGTGATGTAGAATGCCCCTTAAAGGTAATCCTTAAACTCTCCCTTAATTTAATCCTAGTGTTTATTCAATAATGACGTTTGTAAACTTCTAGATTTCAAGAAAATTTTTTTAAAGGTCTGGAGTGTTCAGAAAATGTATTCTGTATCACATTGGTTTAATCATCTATGGTAATAGCACATACATTCCAAAGGTTATGAGCAATTTTATAAATTGCAGAGAATTTTCAGAAAATTTTCAAAAACCATTTGCTTGTTAGTGCTTTTAAAAACGGAAGGAATCCATTTTTTTAAAAAAGTTTAAATTAAAAAAATATTTTAATTTAAAATTAAATAATTTTTTAAGTTTTTTAAAAAAATTAAGAAATGAAGCTTCTAGATATTGAGTCTTTACCTTCAAAATTGAAGTGGCAGAAGAAACTGTTCCTAGGATGCAGCGTGATACATACTAAAATAAAGATATGCACAAAGACATGTGTTCTGGAAGGCTAAAGAAAGAGCAGGGAGAATGATCGAATAGCCCAGTGGGAAAAAAACAGGGAAGGCTTCTAGAAAGGGTTCAGTTCAGTTCAGTCGCTCAGTCGTGTCCAGCTCTTCGCAACCCCATGGACTGCAGCACGCCAGGCTTCCCTATCACCAACTCCTGGAGCTTGCTCAAACTCATATTCATTGAGTTGTTGATGCCATCCAACCATCTCATCCTCTCATCTCATCTCTCCCCTCTAATCCTCTGTCACTCCCCTCTCCTGCCTTTAATCTTGCCCAGCATCCGGGTCTTTTCCAATGAGTCACTTCTCTGCATCAGATGGCCAAAGTATTGGAGCTTCAGCTTGAGCATCAGTTCTTCCAATGAATATTCAGGACCGATCTCCTTTAGGATGGACTGGTTGGATCTCCTTACGGTCCAAGGGACTCTCAAGAGTCTTCTCCAACACCACAGTTCAAAAGCATCAGTTCTTCAGCACTTAGCTTTCTTTATGGTCCAACTCTCACATCCATACGTGACTACTGGAAAAACCATAGCTTTGACTAGACAGACCTTTTTCACTTTGCCAACAAAGGTCTAGAAAGTGTTAGTGCTTAAGAAAAGATGCAGGAGATAAATGAGAAATGATGGAAGTACCAGCATTTTAGACAGGAGCAAGAGAAGTTAAATATATGAGCAAGTTGGCCCATCCAGCATAACCAGTTCCCCTTCATAACACCCTGATGTGTCATCGTGGTCTTCTTTTTCCAGCTCTGCACAAGTTCCCAGGTAGCACCATTTACATACTGCACAAGAAGCATGCAGGAAAGGCCACTCGATGTTGTCCAAAAATCTTGAACAATGTGTATACATCAAGTAAGTCAAGTGTTCTCCATCATTTAGGCACATGGGAAGTTACCCAATGAAGAGTCCAGACAATTGGAAAGCACTGGCGATAACTGCATGGCATCAATTCCCCAGTGTTAAGAGGACTGGTCCTCCTCTTTCACAGACAGCCTTCTTCCGATAATATCTGAAATAACATTGTCTCAGCTTTGTCATTGCTTATAAAGTTTATTCATTTTGAAATTAAAATACTTGTCACATGGATTATAAATTCACATTTTAGTATAAGTTATTTTAAGATTCTTCTCTCTTAACAGCATTTGTGGAATTTTATGGTTTTTAATATTTATTTTTTTGGCTACATCAGGTTTTATTTGTGGGTGCAGGCTTGTCTTTAGTTGCAGCACATGCGGAGTTGCCCAGTGGCAAGTGGGATCTTTGTTCCCCAGCCAGGGATCCAACCCATATCCCTGGCAGTGGAAGGTGGATTCTTAACCACTGGACCACCAGGGAAGACCTAGAAAATGTTTTTAAAGACATACAATTTAATAGCCATAAGTGATTTTAAAACAATTTCATCTTAGATTTTTGTCTTAACAGAAAATTTGAAAATACTCCTTAGAGAGTAAAATCTTTCTCTCCTGGCCCAATTTCTCATCTTTCTTTCTTCTCACTACTTTTAGTGTGTGGATCATCTTAACTTCTTCCAAAAAAAAAAACTATTCTGAAACTCTTTTCAGATGTAATAGACAGTAAAGTATAATTTCCTCCAGGATTGAAGTCCTCATCTCCTTGACAATTTGGTCTGTGTTTAAAACAAAATAAAAGAAAAGGTTATAATTTAAACCTTTAAAGATTTATGAGAAGCGTACTGTCTGTTTGGAAAAACTGAAAGCTGGAAAATCAGATGAATTGAGGAAGGTGTTTTTATACCTCATATTTGTGCTTTCCAAACCCCCAAGGTTTGCCAGCTTGCGTGGAACTTCTCCTAACAAGCTTTGTGGTGAGAATTTTGACACTTTCACTCTGGTTCTTATTGGAAATACCACAGTATAAGCCTTCTGTGCAATATTTCAGCAATTGTCCTGCCAATTCAGGAATTATAGAATGAAAAAGTTAGCCAAACACTTCCAGAATGTTAAAAGGCTTTAGTATGAAAGTAATAGTCAAGCTGTAACTGCTCTCCAAAATCCCTAAATTGAAGATAAATATATCAGGAAAGAATGCTTTTAGCTGAAAGTAACAGAAAAATGGACTAACACAGACTTAAACAGGAGACATTTGCTGTTTACTTAACTTCCAAATTAGGTAATATTAGTAAATCATCCAGAACTGGGAGGGCTACTCTACAACGTTGATGCTATCAGTCTCTCCTCTCTGTCACTTTAAGCATCTGAAGCTTTCATGGAGACTGACTATAAATTTGTTGTCTAATTCAGAGCACTTTTGAGTGTGGAAGGGGGTCAATTATCAGTAATTACAATGAGGTGAAGAAGTGAAAGTCATTCAGTCATGTCCGACTCTTTGCCACCCCTTTGGAATTCTCCAGGCCAGAATACTGGAGTGGGTACCCTTTCCCTTCTCCAGGGGATCTTCCCAACCCAGGGATCAAACACAGTCTCTCGCACTGCAGGCAGATTCTTTACCAGATGAGCCACAAGGGAAGCTCATTACAAGGGAACTAATTACAATACTGATATTCTAATAATCAGTCATTACATTGTGCAGCACGATTCACTTGGGACTGCCTTAGGCAAATCAGAACACATGATTACACATACCCCTCCCCCCTTCGGGCCAGTTCCCTCATTGTCTCAAAGTGGCTGCCACTGTTTCAAACACTGGTCCTCTCACCATATTTAAATGCAAGAAGCAAGGGGTAGAAGACATAATAGCAAGCTTGCTTTCCAGGCTGGCTCCTTTTTTCAGAAAGAAGCTGCTTTCTTAGAGGAGCTCAGTAGATATATATACTTAACATCTCTTGTATCACCATCAGATACAAAGCTCCTGGCCCAGAGGGCGCCTCCCCTGGAGGGTCCACAAGAGGTCAAGGTGGGGATTAGCTTTCAGATGCACTGCTGTTTCTATGTGGTCTTAACAAAAGGCCTCACACTCCCAAACTCCATCCTGGCTGGGGGAGCGGGGGTCAGGAGTCGGGGAGGGCAGCCTTCTTTATAGTCAAGAGCCAGGTGAAGGTGCTATTTCACTGCACTAAGAAACACCTACAACGACGGCCTATCTCAAGTAGTTCCGCAATGCAAGCCCTTGCAGAGGCAGCAGGTGACCACAGAGCTTTCTCCTTAAAAAAGCTAAAAAATTAATATGAAAAAGAATAGCAATATCAACAGAAGTTTTAAGCACTGGTCCTAAAGTGCTTAAAAGCCAGAGCCTTAAAAGTCGAAGGAGCGTCCGGGGCTGTGCACGCACCTTCCTCTGCATCTCTGCGCTCCTGGTGCCAGGCTCGTGGCCTGGATGCTGCAGAACCACACAGTGTCTGCAAGCCTCTTCCAGACGCCGGCCTGCCGGCGAGTCCCTCAGTTCCGGAGACAGTCTCCCAGCAGTGCTGACCATGGCAGAAAAATGTAAGAAGAGCATCTCTGCCACGTAACAGGAGAAAAAGATATCAACTGAGATGGGTCTCTCCAGCAACACGGGTGTCCTGGAGCCAGCGTGCACCTGCATCTCCAGAGCTCCAAAGCCACTGTGCAGACTTAAGAGTGGGAAGCGCTGCTTGACTTCACCTTCTGTAAGTCGTGCCCTGCATCCCAGAGGACAGACAGCTGTTTTCCTAAATCTACAGCAAAGGGGCTTGAATCGTCCTGCTGCAAAATCCAGAAAGAAAATACTGCACAGCTAGGGTTGACAAAACACCTAGGCTTAGCCCAATAAGAAAACTAATAATTAATTTAAATGATCAATTAATTAATTAAATGGAAGCCAACATAGATGTCTGTTATTGTCTAGTCTGGTTATAGCATTGTACGTTAAAATGATCACATTCAAGGTGAGACAACCTTACTATTTTCAACTTGTGATACTTAGCTCATTATCTGATAAAAAATAATCTCAATAATAAGCTGTTATGAGGTCTGTGCTTGGTGATTCTTCAGGAAACAAAATGTTTACTAGACATATATTCTGTGACTCACAAACCTCTCTCTGTGCTTTAGATTTTGTCTCATTTTATTATCATAACACTCACTATTCTTTAGGGTTTACTAGATTCCACACCCTGCATTAAAGTCTCTAGATGTATTATTAATTGATTTAATTATTATCGTAACCCAGTAAGACTGTTATATTAGTATCCCACTTTTTCAAAGTGAGCATATTGGGCACAGAGAAGTTAAGTAACTTGCCCAAGGTCACACAGTAAGTTCAGAGGCAGAACATTCATAGGAATCTGACTCCAGGGTGTGTTTGTTCCAACCACAGCTGCCTTCCCAATAAACCCCTAACACCATGCTCCCAATTCCTCCCACCCTCCCCTTCCTCACTGTGTCCACAAGTTATCTGTGTCTGCAGAGTAACATCTATATAAATACACTACCATGTGTAAAACAGTTAAGCTAGTGGGAAGCTGCCGTGTAGCACAGGGAGCTCAGCTCCAGTGTTTGCTGATGACCTAGAGGAGTCGGGTAGGAGGAGGTGAGAGAGAGGCCCAAGAGGGAAGGGATATATGTATACATATAGCTGATTCATTTACACATGGCACCACTGACTCAATGAACATGAGTTTGAGCAAACTCCAAGAAACAGTGAAAGACAGGGAATCCTGGTGTGCTGCAGTCCACGGGGTCACAAACAGCCAGACAGGACTGAGTGACTGAACAACAACAATACAACTGATTCACATTGTTGTACAGCAGCAAGTAACACAACCTTGTATAGCAACTATGCTGCTGCTGCTAAGTCGCGTCAGTCGTGTCCGACTCTGTGCGACCCCATAGACGGCAGCCCACCAGGCTCCCCCGTCCCTGGGATTCTCCAGGCAAGAACACTGGAGTGGGTTGCCATTTCCTTCTCCAATGCATGAAAGTGAAAAGTGAAAGGGAAGTCGCTCAGTCATGTATGACCCTCAGCGACCCCATGAACTGCAGCCTTCCAGGCTCCTCCATCCATGGGATTTTCCAGGCAAGAGTACTGGAGTGGGATGCCATTGCCTTCTCCGAAATAAAACAGTGAGAAACATCCCAAAAGAAGCAGCTAATATAGTATTGTAAAGCAGCTGTCTTCTGTGAACAGAACATAGACTAGATGGGTGAACAAACTACTAATTTTTAGCAAAGGATTTCAAATATAAATATAATATTAAATTATATATTTTAAAAAAAGTTTTTCATAAAGCCCTAATAAATTTTCACCACGAAAAAAAAAAGTTGTCACCACAGCCTCTGAGAAAGGTGACAGACCTTTACACCTTCCCACCAGAAGGATGTGCTGCTTCCTGTGCCCTCTTATTCTGTCCCCGCGTCCAAAGACGACAGTGTCTAGTAGACGTTACCTGAATAAATAAAATGTGAAAGTGAAAGTGGTAGTCACTCAGTCGTGTCCCACTCTTTGCAACCCCATGGACTGTAGCCTGCCAGGCTCCTCTGTGCGTGAAATTTTCCAGGCAAGAATACCAGAGTGGCTTGCCATGCCCTCCTGCAGGGGATCTTCCCTACCCAGGGGTCGAACTCAGATCTTCTACATTGCAGGCAGATTCTTTACCATCTGAGCCACCAGGGAAGCCCAAATAAAGTATAAGTATTATTATTTTAATAATAATAAGGAAAAGTAGAAGCTGAGTCAGGCAGAACCACTCAGGAGGCAGTTGACTCTGTCTGCTTCTAAAGTCCAGACACTTGCCCATGTGTTGTGGGCAACATGGAATCCATGACTGCACTGTGCATTTTTCCAGCCTGCACTGCTGGGAGTGAGATTTCAAGACATTCTCCTCAATTCATCTAAGAGCTTCTTTGGAGGGAAAGGGGTGGGTGCTGGGGGAGAACTGACTGGGGGAGTGGGAAGGGTCATTTTATTCTCCTTGGCATCTCCAGCTCCCCACTGTTTGTAACAAACAAAGTACACCCGGGAAAGTTGGTTGGCAGCCTTATAATAGAAACTCCATGGTTTTTTTTTTGTTGTTGTTGTTTTTTATAGAAGTTTACCAAGATGAGATCATTTTTATTCTACCACTATAACTTTTGTTTGAGAAAAACACTAGCAAGTATCTCCTTCCAGAAACCTTGCAAATCAATTTGTGGAGTCGCCGAGGCCCTGTGGCCATCTGTTACGCAGATGCAAGAGTTGTTTATTCATACTTTCCCATTCATCTGTCTTGTGTTTCCTCTTGTCCATGTCTCACTTAAGGTAAACAAAAACCTGTCAGAGTGTGACAAAAGCCAAGACCTGAATCTGCCTGTGCCCAGAAGGAGAGTATCTGTCAAGAGAGGGAGGGAGCACAGAGTATGCTGGGCTTAGTCACTCAGTCATGTCCGACTCTTTGTGACCCTATAGACTGTAGCCCACCAGGCTCCTCTGTCCATGGAATTCTCCGGGCGAAAATGCTGAAGCCAGTTTCCATGCCCTCCTCCAGGGATCTTCCAGACCCAGGGATCAAATCCAAGTCTCCCACATTGCAGGCAGATTCTTTACTGTCTGAGCCACCAGGGAAGCCCAGCACAGAGGGTGAAGGCAAGAAAACCCCCTTCTTACTCTTCCAAGACAGAAGGTCATTTAAAATTTCTGATTACATAGTCCTCCATGTCTGACCTTCAAAATGCCCTTTGGATGGCAAAAAAAAATTAGGAGTGTCATGCAAAGATTTCCAACACTATATTACTTTTTCTATTATTTAAAGAATTGCTAGTTCTTTTACCTAGGCAAAAAGGTTTGCTTCTCTAATTCAGAGAATGAGTTCATGGAAATGCATAGGATATCCAGGTCCCATCCCTAGGTTGGGAAGATCCCCTGGAGATGGAAATGGAAAACCACTCCAGTATTCTTGTCTGGAGAATTCCATGGACAGAGGAGCCTGGTGGGCTATAGTCCATGAGGTCACCAAGAGTCAGACATGACTGAGTAACTAACACTTTCACTTCACTTTTACCTAGGCAAAAAGTTTTGCTTCTCTAATTCAGAGAATGAGTTCATGGAAATGCATAGGTTTTCTAATAAAAGAAATTCTCTTATCAGCCCAGAAACCCTGGAGAAGATATTCTTAGTAATTTTCACCATCTTTTCCTAACGATAATTTGAATCCATTCCCTCCAGTTAAATATCATTAGTGACAGAATAACCAAAGCAAATTGAGTTAATCAAAGTGAAATTAATTATTCCACATACCTTAAAAATTTAGAACTTCTGTGATGGCCCAGAAGGTAGAGAATCTGCCTACAATGTAGGAGACCTACGTTGGTTTGATCCCTGGGTCAGGAAGATCCCCTAGACAAGGGGATGGCAACATGCCCAGTATTCTTGCCTGGGGAATTCCATGGACAGAGGAGCGTGGCAGGTCACAAAGAGTCAGATGTGACTGAGCAACTAACACTTTCACTTTTTCAAAAACTTTAGAGGAAGGACTGAATTCAGGAAAGGCTTGATCAGGACTTAAGCAAAATTACTATGTTATGGCTTCTTCTGCCTTTCACCCCTGCTGCCCTCTGCGTGCATCTCGTTCTCATGTGTCTCATACATTAGCCAGATGCACTCTGCAGAGGAAGAGGATGGCCCCTTTCCCATCCAGAAGACTCAGCAAATATCTGACTTTATATATATTCATTAACTCTGTTGGTGATACATTCATTCTCCAACCAACCACTGCGGCCAGAGGAAGCCAAGTCTCTGACTGACCAAGCCTGAATCACTCAAAATTTCTAGAGATCAAGCTGGGGATGGAGAGGTAAGTCTATCTGCTGGAACCACTAGTAGATCCCCAGGGGAAAAAAAAATATCTGGAGCTATATGGTACTGGAGAAGACACTAGAGAGTCCCTTGATAGCAAGGAGATCAAATCAGTCAATCCTAAAGGAAATCAATCCTGAATATTCATTGAAAAGACTGATACTGAGGCTGAAGGAAATAAATTTCTATTTTTTAAGCACCCCTAGTCTGTGGTTCTTTGTTAATAGCAGCTCTACTTAATTCATCCAAGACAATAGAGCAATGGTGCAGCTTTTGCAGAATGCAAACATATACAGTCCTATGGGATGGCAAGATATAGAGGGTCATCTGGAAGAATCAGAGAGCTGAGCTGACAGCTAGCAAGGAAATGGGGCTTTAAGAAAATGGATTTTGCCAACAACCTGAATATGGGCTTCCCAGGTGGCACAGTGGTAAAGAACCCATCGCCTGATGCAGGAGACATCAGAGATGTGGGTTTGATCCCTGGGTGGGGAAGATCCCTTGGAGGAGGACATGGCAACCCACTCCAGTATTCTTGCCTGGAGAATCCCATGGACAGAGGAGTTTGGCAGGCTGCAGCCTATGAGGTCACAGAGTCAGACACCCCTGAAGTGACTTAGCAAGCACATGACAACCTGAATAAGCCTGCAAGTGGGTTCCTCCCCAGAGCATTCAGAAAGGAACCCAGCCCTACCAGCACCTACTGTTAGCCTTCGGAAACTCTAAGCAGACGAGGCCCCTGGGATGCGCTCTGTCAGGCTTCTGGCATAACTGGGAGATAAGAGCTAGATATTTGAAAATATTATGTTTGGGCTAATTTGTTATGGCAGCAATGAAAAATGACTCTCCCTCCATCTCTCATCACCGCCTGCTTTTCCTCTGCACACCATGCACCCTGCCCTGTACGGCTCCCAGAAACAGATGTTCTCTCTAGTGTCTTGGGTTTGATTGCTTTGCCTGGAATGTTCTTTCCTTTGTTTCTGTTCTTTCCAAGGTGCAGCTTCTAATCTGCACCTCTTACCGCACATGCTCAGGGAGTCCTGACTGCGAACTCCATCAGGGTTTCATCTAGGCATCGTTTACTCCAGCACTGTGTGGTGTTCATGTAGGAGCGTGTAGTCCCCTCTTTACTTGCTCAGCTGTCCCTTGAGAATAAGGGGGGAGGCAGATTGGTGGAGTAGAAGGACATGCTCTCATTTCTCCTGCCAGGGCAGCTAAATTGCAACTAGCTGTTGAATGACTATCGACAGGAAGACAATGGGACTCACACACACACAAAAAAAGATACCACACATTCAAGACAAAGGAGAAGCTACAACGAAACAGTAGGAGGGGCACAATTATGATAAAATCAAACCCTTTACTGGACAGGTGGGTGACTCACAAACTGGAGAACAATTATACCAAAGCAGCTCTCACACTGTTGTGAAGTTTCTAGGCCCCACATCAGGCTCCCCAGCCTGGGGATCTGGCCAAGGGACTGGGAATCCCCAGGGAATCTGATTTTGAAAGCCAGTGGGATTTGATTACAGAGCTTCCATAGGACTCGGGGAAACAGAGAACGAGGGGTGAAATTAATTGAACAAGGAGGCCATCAGATGGAAGCGGTCAAATGCTAGGTCAGCTTATTTAGGTTAATTCAGAACCTAAGCCTGCACCTGCCTCAAGGTTACAAAATCAAAACCCGAGGTCACTCAGTCAAAAGCAGCCGACTTGGACTGTAGCTTTAGCTGATCAATAATTTCCTTACTTTGCTTCTGTCTTTTCTCTATAAAGTTTCCCAGCTCCTGTCCTTGGAACATTCTGGACCACTTTCTGTTCATCACTGTCTGATTGAAATCAATTTTTGCTCAAATAAACTTTTAAATGGAAAAGACCCTGATGTTGAGAAAGATTGAGGGCAAGAGGAGAAGGTGGCAACAGAGGATGAGATGGTTGGATGGCATCACCAACTCAATGAATATGAATCTGAGCAAACTCCAGGACACAGTGAAAGACAGGAAGCCTGGTGTGCTGCGGTCCATGGGGTCTCAAAGAGCTGGACATGGCTTAGCAGCTGAACAACAACAACTGTTTATCTTTTGACAAAGGACACTATCTTATTCATCTTTTCATCTCCAGTATTAGTCTCCTATACGGAAGGTGAGCAGTAAATGGGTAGAACTGACGGATCCAGACAGATAAAACTAGTCAAAAGCTTTCATTACAGGACTGAATCTAAAAAAAGATGAAGGCTGGAAACAGAGCTCTAGAGCCCCCTGAAGTGTGTAGACAGCACAGCTCACCCAGCACGGAGGTGGGGATAAGATCTCCAAAAATATATTGAAAAGTGTTCTCAAAAATATTTTCAGTCCCTGCAAATTCCTTTGCTCTAAGATTCCCTTCTGACTTAATAAGTCATTCATTTCTTCAGGAGAGGGAAAATACAGCCTAGAACAAACTACACTGCCTTGACTCTGAAATTCTTATTAGGCTTCTTTTCTTTTTTTTCCCCCAATGAGACAATAGAATTGAAATCTGGGCTCTGGAGAGAGGAAAGGGAATTTTCTATATTCCAAAGGCTTTTCATATTAAGAGCAATGTTTCAAGCCTGCTGCTGCTGCTAAGTCGCTTCAGTCGTGTCTGACTCTGCACAACCCCATAGACGGCAGCCCACCAGGCTCCACCATCCCTGGGATTCTCCAGGCAAGAACACTGGAGTGGGTTGCCATTTCCTTCTCCAATGCATGAAAGTGAAAAGTGAAAGTGAAGTCACTCAGTCATCTCCGACTCTTAGCGAGCCCATGGACTGCAGCCTACCAGGCTCCTCCATCCATGGGATTCTCCAGGCAAGAGTACTGGAGTGGGGTGCCATCGCCTTCTCCGTTCAAGCCTGAGCATACACTTTTAACATAAGCTACAGTGTAGCCACGGAGAAGGCGATGGCACCCCACTCCAGTACTCTTGCCTGGAGAATCCCAGGGACGGAGGGGAGCCTCGTGGGCTGCCGTCTCTGGGGTCACACAGAGTCAGACACGACTGAAGCGACTTAGCAGCAGCAGTGTAGCCAATAGAGACATTTTAGTAACCTATCTAATGTCTAAATCCAGTGATTTACAAGAAGGGACGTTCAACCCAAATGTAGGTGACCTCCAAACCCATGCTTTCTCCTGCTAGAGCATTTTGCATCAAAAGAATTTACTGCTTTTGAAAATAGTGATTTCCCTGTAATTGGCCATATGCAAACAAGGCTTCATGACCTCCTGGCTTCAGTGACGCAGAGCAGATTCTGACATAAACAGGTGGCTTGTCAGGTTACCTTTCAAGTGAGATCTGACACTTAGGACTCCAGAAAGCTATGAAAATGTTGGTTTTCTTATTTAAAAATTAGTTGCAAATGTTGTATCTGTCTCATAGTTTAAAATAAAATCTAAAGCTGAACCACTCTGAATAATTCAATCACACATGTGTGTTTACATGCTAAGTTCCTTCAGTTCAGTTCAGTTCAGTCTCTCAGTCGTGTCTGACTTTTTGCAACCCCAAGGACTTCAGCACACCAGGCTTCCCTGTCCATCACCAACTCCCAGAGCTTGCTCAAATTCATGTCCATCAAGTTGGTGATGCCATTCAATCCTCTGTTGTCCGCTTCTTTTCCTGCCTTCAATATTCCCAAGCATCAAGGTCTTTTCCAGTGAGTCAGTTCTTCATATCAGATGGCCAAAGTATTAGGGCTTCAGCTTGACCATCAGTCCTTCCAATGAATATTCAGGACTGATTTCCTTTAAGATTGCCTGGTTTGATCTCCTTGCTGTCCAAGGGACTCTCAAGAACCTTCTCCAACACCACAGTTCAAAAGCATCAACTCTTCAGCACTCAGCTTTCTTTATGGTCCAACTCTCACATCCATACACAACTACTGGAAAAACCATAGCCTTGACTAGACGGACCTTTGTTGGCAAAGTAATGTCTCTGCTTTTTAATATGCTATCTAGGTTGGTCCTAGCTTTTCTTCCAAGGAGCAAGCGTCTTTTAATTTCATGGCTGCAGTCACCATCTCCAGTGATTTTGGAGCCCCCAAAAATAAAGTCTCTCTTCGCTTCCATTGTTTCCCCAACTATTTGCCATGTAGTGATGGGACCAAATGCCATGATCTTTGTTTTTTTGAATGTTGAGCTTTAAGCCAACTTTTTCACTCTCCTCTTTGACTTTCATCAAGAGGCTTTTCAGTTCCTCTTCACTTTCTGCCATAAGGGTGGTGTCATCTGCATATCTGAGGTTATTGATATTTCTCCCTGCAATCTTGATTCCAATTTGTGCTTCATCCAGTCCAGCATTTTGCATGATAAGAGTACATAAATAAGCAGGGTGACAATATACAGCCCTGACGTACTCCTCCAATTTGGAACCTGTCCTTTGTTTCATGTCCAGTTCTAACTGTTGCTTCTTGACCTGCATGCAGATTTCTCAGGAGGCAGGTAAAGTGGTCTGGTATTCCAATCTCTTTAAGAATTTTCCACAGTTTGCTATAATACACACAGTCAAAGGCTTTACTGTAGTTAGTGAAGCAGAAGTAGATATTTTTCTGGAATTCTCTTGCTTTTTCTATGATCCAATAAATGTTGGCAGTTTGATCTCTGGTTCTTCTACCTTTCCAAATCCAGCTTGAACATCTTGGAGTTCTTGGTTCACATACTATTGAAGTCTAGCTTCAGTCGTGTCCAACTCTTTGTGACCCTATGGACTGTCGCCCACCAGGCTCCTCTGTTCATGAGGATTCTCCAGGCAAGAATACTGGAATGGATTGCCATGCCCTCCTCCAGGGGATCGTCCCAACACAGGGATCAAACCCACGTCTCTTACATTTCCTGCAGTGGCAGGCAGGTTCTTCACTACTACTACCTGGGAAGCCAAATCCATTCAACTAACTGGGAAAACTATATTAGGAATATGAGTTTTTTGACTGAAGAGTAGCAATTTAGTTCAAAGCAAGAAATGTTTTATGTGCTTACTCCTTCCTCAATAGAAAAAATGAAATGTGGACATGGAAATACCATATGCGTTGGAATTCCATATAGGTACTTAAATATGTAGTATAAATATCTACATTGTGAAATATCCATGATCAGCATGACAAATACAAGCAGACAAGCAGTATGTGAGGTGTTATTCTGTTTTTATTTGAAGTTATTTCTCATTATATAGAATATAAAAGCCTGAAGGTAGGTGCATGCATGCCTACAATAAATGCTTAGCTTAAGTGTGGTTGTTTTAAAAAAGTGGGAGTAGATTGGGAAAAGGAAAAAATTAGGCATATAATACATAGATAGATAGATATAAGGATATCAATTTAGTTCAGTTCAGTGGCTCAGTCGTGTCCGACTCTTTGTGACCCCATGAATCAAAGCACGCCAGGCCTCCCTGTCCATCACCAACTCCCAGAGTTCACTCAAACTCATGTCCATATGGTCAGTGATGCCATCCAGCCATCTCATCCTCTGTCATCCCCTTCTCCTCCTGCCCCCAATCCCTCCCAGCATCAGGGTCTTTTCCAATGAGTCAACTCTTCACATGAAGTGGCCAAAGTACTGGAGTTTCAGCTTTAGCATCATTCCTTCAAAGAACACCCAGGGCTGATCTCCTTCAGAATGGACTGGTTGGATCTCCTTGCAGTCCAAGGTATTCTCAAAAGTCTTCTCCAACACCAAAGTTCAAAAGCATTATATTACCATTTTTTTTAAGGTTTTAGCCATAAGCTATTGATGCCCTAATTTATTTAACTAAAAATACATGTCATTAGCTTATATAGCTAGCAGACTTCTAGAAGAAGCAAGAGTCCTGATAAACGTCTCGCACACTCTAGAGCTGCAAACTCTGACAGCAGTATCTCTGTGATCTCTCCCCAAGCCTGCTCCAAAGCTACTTGGATCGCTAATCTTTCTTGTCAAAGATCCTCCAAGTTTCACAGGGAGAAGATCTTGGTGATTCCTGGTCTGTGTCTTTGGTCTCAGCTACTCAACATGAGTAGCTTATTTAACTTCTATGCAGAGTACATCATGAGAAATGCTGGACTGGAAGAAACACAAGCTGGAATCAAGATTTCCGGGAGAAATATCAATAACCTCAGATATGCAGATAACACCACCCTTATGGCAGAAAGAGGAACTCAAAAGCCTCTTGATGAAAGTGAAAGTGGAGAGTGAAAAAGTTGGCTTAAAGCTCAACATTCAGAAAACGAAGATCATGGCATCTGGTCCCATCACTTCATGGCAAATAGATGGGGAAACAGTGGAAACAGTGTCAGACTTTATTTCTGGGGGCTCCAAAATCACTGCAGATGGTGACTGCAGCCATGAAATTAAAAGATGCTTACTCCTTGGAAGAAAAGTTATGACCAACCTAGATAGCATATTCAAAAGCAGAGACATTACTTTGCCAACAAAGGTTCGTCTAGTCAAGGCTATGGTTTTTCCTGTGGTCATGTATGGATGTGAGAGTTGGATTGTGAAGAAGGCTGAGCGCCGAAGAATTGATGCTTTTGAACTGTGGTGTTGGAAAAGACTCTTGAGAGTCCCTTGGACTGCAAGGAGATCCAACCAGTCCATTCTGAAGGAGATCAGCCCTGGGATTTCTTTGGAAAGAATGATGCTAAAGCTGAAACTCCAGTACTTTGGCCACCTCATGCGAAGAGTTGACTCATTGGAAAAGACTTTGATGCTGGGAGGGATTGGGGGCAGGAGGAGAAGAGGATGACAGAGGATGAGACGGCTGGATGGCATCACTGACTCGATGGACATGAGTCTGAGTGAACTCCGGGAGTTGGTGATAGACAGGGAGGCCTGGCGTGCTGCGATTCATGGGGTCGCAAAGAGTCGGACACGACTGAACTGAACTGAACTCAACACGAGTTCAGCAAACACTTTCCATGAAAATGAAAACTCAAGGGAAGGCAGGAAGTCGGGGAAAGTTGTCCACAGGACCCCAGGGCAGGCAGGGGGATGCAGACAGAAACTTGAGTTTGTTTCGGTCCAGGCGGGGTGTGTTCAAGGCCTTGGGCAAGCTACTTGAATAAATAAGGTGGAGATTCCAGGCTTGGAGCAAAGCAGAGAAATCAAACGGGGTGCCCAAGGAGAGGGTAATCCGACCAGAGGGGAGTAGTGTTTTCTCTCTTTCAGGCAAGAAAACCTGGAGGGCATTCAACTCAGTAAGGACACGTCAGGAGGAAAGCAGAGAGTTGGAACCTGTGGCAGAAAGAGACTGCGGTAAAAAGAAAGAGTCCAGGAAAAGCAGGGAGTACTTTCGGCAGTGATGCTCATGATCCCGGAGGCAAGGGGAGGGGAGGTGAGCAGAGGGATGTCAGGGAGGATAAGAGGAGAGAACGCTAAGCTTCCATCTTCTTGAAAGATGTGGATAGGGAGCTTGATAGCTCTAGAAACGCAATTATTCTTACTAATATGAAAAGCTATTTCAGATGATCTCCAGGAAGTCAAAAATAAAATATTCAAAGGCAATCAAATATACCACCATAATACTCAGTTAACCTATCATTACTTAAAGTTGTCGGTGCTAGCCCATAATGAACATTATTTTCTATCCCAGAGAAATACCTGTCAGTGTACTGAGGATAAGGGGAAAACCCTTAATCATGCTTTCCTTTGTCCTGGCTGAAACTGTTTTCCACCTGCTCCCTTGCTCTTCTGATTTATCTCAGAGATAATGTGAGCTATTTCACCATGACAATGGGAAGCATTCAGTGTGGTTATCTGTTTGGGATCACCTGATAGTAAACAGTGGTTTCAGAGCTTACCTGCTGGCCCCTGGTACAGACAGCAGAGGGGCCCACGTGGTCATGACATGGTTTGTCCTGAGAACCAGGAATAGATGTCTCACTTGTGAATCATTTTCAACAATGATGAATGAAATGACCCATCTATTCCAGTACTGTCAGAAAAGAGTCATCTTACTTCTTCACCCAAACCATCTTTTCTAAGTCTCTCAGTTCAGTTCAATTCAGTCGTTCAGTCATGTCCAACTCTTTGTGACCCCATGGACTGCAGCATGCCAGGCTTCCCTGTCCATCACCACCTCCCAGAGCTTGCTCAAACTCATGTCCATCTAGTTGGTGATGCCATCCAATCATATCATCCCCTGTCATCCCCTTCTCCTCCTGCCATCAATCTTCCCCAGCATCAGGGTCTTTTCCAATGAGTCATTTCTTCACATCAGGTGGCCAAAGTATTGGAGCTTTAGTTTAGCATCAGTCCTTCCAATGAATATTCTGGACCGATTTCCTGTCTGTAAAACATATAAAATCAGAAAAATTAGTACAAACAGGTATATGTCCTTTTAATTAGATTTATTTTTTTTTATAAAGAAAAATACTTAATCACTCCTTGACCATCTCTGCAACTGATTCCTCTGCAATGTTTCTGAAAGAGAACATACTGAAAAGCTCACTTGAGAAGGGATCCTGAAATAAGGAGTTTGTGTGTTAGTCGCTCAGTCATATCTGACTCTTTGTGAGCCCATGGGCTGTAGCTCGCCAGGCTCCTCTGTCCATGGGATTCTCCAGGCAAGAATATGGAGTGGGTTGCCATGCCCTTTTCCAGGGGACCTTCCTGACCCAGGGAACGAACACAGATCTTCCACATTGCAGGCAGATTCTTTACCATCTGAGCTACCAGGGAATAAGGAGAGAACAGGGTAAGTGGGAGAGAAGCACAGGCAGGAAGGTGAAGAGGGCAGAGGTTTTGCATCCATGAAGGCAGGCAGGCCTCATGATAGTAAAAACCAAACAGAGCAAATCCTGCCTTTGGTACGCCTACCTCCCTTCCTACCACTCTCCTTTCCTGTTTTCTGGTACCTGCTTCTCAGGGTGGTTCTATTCCAGTGGGCCTCAGCCTGGGTGAGCTTGCCCAGTTTACATGGGAAGCAAAGAATGCATACTAAATTTTTTTAAAGTTTTTATTGGAATATAGTTGCTCTACAATGTTGTGTTATTTTCTACTGTACAGCAAAGTGAATCAGCCATACTGTTACTAGACCTAGAGATTGTCATACAGAGTAAAGTCAGAGAGAGAAAAACAAACATATGTGGAATCTAGAAAAATGGTGCAGATGAACCTATCTGCAAAGCAGAAATAGAGACACAGGTATAGAGAACAAACGTATGGACACCAAGGGGAAAAAGGGGAGTGGGATTAATTGGGAGACTGGGATTGACACATATACACTACTGTGTATGAATTAAGGGCCTCCCAGGCGGTGCTGGTGATAAGGAATCTGCCTGCCAATGCAGGAAATGCAAGAAACTTGGGCAGGTTACAGTCAACAGGGTCCCAAAGAGTCGGACACAATAGATCGACTGATACACTACTGTGTATAAAATAGCTAACTAATGCACATGATATTTAAATTCCCTTTTCCTTCCATTTCTGTTCCTTTTCCTCCCTCCCTAAAGGTCAGCTTCTACTCTGAATTTTTATGGTATGATTGTATATGGATTTTGTTTTTGAAATTTACTTCTTCATTTACCATTTTTTTCTTCGAGGGAAATATAGATCTATTTCATTCCTTTTAACTGCTGTATAAAAACCTGTGGCATGAATATAAAACAATATCTAACCATGGACTCCTGTTCATCTCCCTAGTGAGAGATGTTTAGGTTAGTCCCATTTTTCACTGCTGTGAACAGTGCTACTATGAATATTCATTTTCTTGTTTCCTATGCACATATTTGAGTGCTTCTCTGGGAAATGTACCTAGCAGCATAAGGAACGACATCCTAGGAATGACATGAGGATGTGCATTTGCAGTTGTACTGCATATTGCCAAATTGCTCCTTAAGTGTTTGGACCAGTTTTCACTCCCTCCAGCATCACATGAGAATTCTATTTCTACGCATCTTTCCATTCACTTGGTATTGTCATCCTTTTAATTTTTGTCAAATATATGTGAAGTGATAGCCTCATATTTTAAATTACATTTCCCTGAATAAGAAGGCACCCTTCCATGTGGCTTAACCTTAAAAAAAATGCATTTATTTCTGTAAAAATCTCTTCCCCTGTTGCTGCCCCATCTTCACTCAGTTCCCACGGTGATTTCTGCAAGTCGCTGCTACAGCAGTGGTCACTTTACACTCAAGTGCTTCCTGATGCGTCTGCCTCTCACTGCCCGAGTCTCCAGGATAGCAACTGTCTAGCAGCCTTCTCTCTAGATCCTGGCTGAAGCTCAGGAAATACTTAGAGAATTTAAATGCATACTAAATGTTTTCCTTTGCTTTTAAAATTGTATGTAATTTTTATTATTTTCATTACTTTTCTTACAAGTTGCATGTATTGTTTTGCCCTATAATTTTTCAATTTTTAAAATAAAATAAGTTAACACCTCTTATGATATATTTGATATGATATGTTAAATTTTGTATGTCTTCTTTTTGGAATTATCTTCTGCAACATATGTGAGGATTTAATGTAATGAAAGTAATGGCCTTGAGAAGTCATCATTAAAGTGGAAGTCAATAAAAGAGAAATGCATAGGGACTTCCTTGAAGGTCCAGTGTTTAAGACTCCACATTTCCACTGCAGAGATCACAAGTTTGACCCCTTGTTGGGGAACTAAGATTCTACATGTGGAATGGGAAGAGAAAAAGAGAAAAAAAAAAAGGAGGGGGGAAAAAAAGAAATGTAAATTATGGTTAAAAAGAAAATGCAACTTTTCGGAATAGAAACAGTACCTATTCAACAGCCTATTTTCGTAAGCTGAAGTATCTTAAGGTTAAATCATGGGAAGTGATATCTTTGAAGTATGTGTTTAGCAATAGTAATCAACGCTTATGGAGAATATACTGCAGTGTACTTCTTCAGTGCTGTACATGCATTTCATCCTTATAACAAGCTTGGATGTTACGCTTTCGTCAGCACCATCCCAACACTCTAGATTGTGAATCAAGGCAGAGCATGGTGAAGTGATCTGTCCAAGCTGTAGGGCTGGGTTTTCACCCACATGTCATTTCTCCAGGAGGAGCTGAGACATGAGTGATCAGCTAAGGCCACGACAGACCATAAGAGAAAACACCTGTGCACTGCTCTAACCTACCACATACCTGCTTTGTCTTTTGTTTGATTTTGATTATGATGGATTAGATATAGTGAAGCTCTATCTACGGAGGAAAAAAACCAAGTAGCGTATTGTGTGGTAAGGAATATTCACAAATTCAGGGATTTGAAGAAAGACTAGGATATATTAACAAAATCTTCTAGTGGCTTCTTCTGAGTTGCATCCTTAGAACACCATGTGCCTTTATGGAATGCATTTCAAGCTGAAAATCTACTTTCAAGCTAGAGCTATTCTCTAATATTTTTTAAATGAGCTTTTCTGAAGGAATCACTGTTCCAGGAATACATAGGAGTCCACACCTCAGTGAAGTAGCTGTGGAAGATTATCTCCAGCGGAGAATGAGCAATGATAACACACAGGTCAGCAGAGAGTGTCCACCGGCGGGAAACATGGCTGGGGAGTCTGCCCGGGGCCACAATACCTGGGCACCTGAGAGAATGGAGTGGAGTTGGGTGGGGGAGAAAGCTTAATTTTTTTTATAAATAGAGTTTCATAATGAAATATTCAAGGAACAGCTCCTCTGGCAGCTGCTGGCCTCATATGCTGAACTGGAATTAACCCAGTGCAAAATCTCAACAGTTGCCTTCAAGTTAATTCACCCCATGACTGCACATCTGGGTGCCTGGGCAGAATTAATGTGTTCATGTACACCCTAGATTTTACAAAAGTGAAGTGTTTGAGCACATGTGGCAATCTAACAGACATCCCCCCCTAAATTCCAAGGCATCTGATTCTCCTTTGCTGGTGTTTAAGGGCATAGGCACAGGAAACAGACCAAGAAATGGCCATTAATTGAGCTCTAGCAAGTGAGGACTGTTCGCACATTTGACCTATTTACATCTGAGAAAATGGGGAGGGATTTTTTTCTCTTTCTATTTTATGTTTTAAATTATGAAAGTATGATAACACATTTACAGGAGACTTCGAAAATACAGAACAAAGTTACATATAGTTCCACTACATGTTACAGTTATTTTTTAAGTGGATAAATTAGGATTTTTAGTTGGAGTTTCAATGACAAACTCTCAAAAATTAATAGAATCAATATACAGCAAAACAGAAGGATGTAGTACACATGGAAAGCACCATGAACCAATTCAAAACAATTAGATTTATACAGTTTCACACAACAGTAAGATAGGAGGGAAGATTATGTTACCCCATTTTACTAGTTAAAAATATACAGGCTCAGAAAGATTCTCATTTATAATACGTCTCTTTCCATTTTAGACTCTCTTTCCAAAGTGACTCACACATGCAAATAAATGCTGCCGTGTTCTAAGCCCTGCATTCTGCAGTCTTCACCTTCTCACTCATCCCTCCAGGAAAGACGAAAACAAAACAAGTGAGGTGTACTTAGAAGCCACTCTTAGAAGGACTTTGGAGCTGTCGGAGAGGCAGAGGAAAGAAAGAAGCCAGAGAAGCACAGAGAGGTCCCAATCGGCCATCCGGAAAGTTCTCCAAACCCCAATTTACCCCTCTTTAGCCCTGAGACTTTTATTTCCTTTTATTTTTCAGTTCAGAATTAGAATCAGAGTCCTGTAAATTTCACAGTTTCAAATCCATCATAAATCCATGGGGTTTTATATACCTGTATATTCATAGATCTCCTCCTCCAAAGAGCAAACAAACTTCGTCATTATTTTATAATATTGAATAAGCTCTTATTTCCTCTGATGAAAATGCAGAGAGACAAGTAGAAAAAGATCTACTAGTTTAGGAGAAGGATTTTAAAGTGCAATGCTCATGTTTATCAAGAATTATCACGAAGGAGGAATTGTTACAATCTTGTAGAATGTTAACCTGAAAGTTATCTGCCCCCAATCACTGTTCTCTACACTCACATTTTTATAAAAATTTGATTAGTTGTATAGCTCTATAAAGTCATTCATTATACTTAGTTTTCTAAGTACTTCAGCATTCTGGTCATATTTTATATTGAAATTCATCTATTAACTTGATTATCTAGAGAGAATTATTTTCCAAAAGTATAGCAAAGTAAAATCCATTTGCAAAACATACAAGCAGAAATAGATGAACCTTCTGAAAGCATTATTAAATATTGTTGGGGACGGGCAGAAAATGGAAAACTTAATGTTCAGACTGGATTGCTGAATTATTTTTAACCAAGTAGGGGTAGCATAAAAGCATGAAAGATGTTTTTATGAAGTGACTGGCTGGGGCTTGCCTTCTTCTGTGTCTGTAAGTCCCTGGGGCAGATGGATGGAAGGACTCTTCTCTTTCAAACATGTAACTGCCAGACAATGAGAGATATCAAAAGGATCTTTGGGGTCTTATATCAGGGTCCCCAGATATTAATACATACCTCAAGACAAGGCTTTGTCTATAAGTGGTCTATGAACCAGAAGAACCCAGCGCAAGAGGGGAAGAAGCAGGCAGGAGAAAGGAAAGAGAGTCTGATTCCAGGCACAGTTCCTGCGATGGCCCCACTAGCACAAATAGGAACATATAGGTACATTGCCTTACACAGTATCTCAAGCACATAATGATTGATTTTATAAGTGGATTTTAAAATTTTTATTTTTTATACATGTTAGACCACTTTCCTTCTACTGAATGGTCTTTGGCAATATGTATAAAATTGAAGGACAGAATATAGGAAGACAGCAGTAAGTAGGTTGAGTGCATAAATCCCAGGGACTTTTAACGTGATTCATCTATCTTATTTGTTTCTTGGGTCTGAATTTTCAAGATTAATTTTAACCTGACATCTCACTTATTCAGAATACACTGGGAATAAGAGTTCTAATTCAATTCAGAACTTTTGAGAAGGTGAATTTGAGCAAGACACTTATTGCCTTACAAGCCAAGAGCAAATTTATTGATCACCGTGCCCTCCAAACTCCTCATTAAATTCTATTATAGGCTCTTCTGCCGTTCCATGTGGGAGAACTGAAAAGACTGAATCATCAAATCACACTAAATAAACTGTCTGGCTTGTATGCAAACTTATACATTGGCTTCTTCTGCATAATCCAGTGAAGATCTGAACTGAAAACATAATTTCTCCTCTCCAGTTTTAGTGATTACGTTTTCAATTACCACCTGTTTTCAGGCACACTGTGAAATCTGAGGATTGATAGACCTGGAAAATCCACCTTGCCTGTTGTGGCAGGGGATTCAGCTTCAGTTCACACAATGGTCTATGATGCATTACGGATCTCTGCTACCCCTGATAAAATCACTAATCTTAGCTCTTGCTCAGCAGAGCATGCTGCTACTGCTTGTCATTATCAAAAACAATGAGTTTAGGTGAATTTTGTGACTAGTCACAGAGACCGATCCCTTCCAGGGACAATCAAGGACTTTTGATGGCCGTGTTAAAATAGTCCAGCCCAACTGCTATTCTCTAGCTTAGTGACAAAATTAATATATTTCAGAATCACTCTTAATTATTACCCAGAGACAGCTGTTCACTAAATTCCTTATTCCCTTGTCTTAATTTATTTCTCTGTAGTTAGCGCTCATAAATTATTGATTTCAATATACAGGAGAGTTCATCTGACCTAGTCAAGTATCTGGAAAATTGTTTTAAAAATAAAAATAAGCCCGATGTTTCTCTTTGTTTTTTAATTTCTAAAGTCACCACTTTTGTATTTGCAGCAGGTTATTTGAAAACAAATAACCATCTCCAACTTGTTACATATTCATCCAAACAAGGTTTAGAACTGTTGACAGAACAATTACTCAGAACATTAGAGCCTGTGGCTGAGCAATTACTAAAATAAATGTCCAAAGAGAAATAAGGTAAAGATTTATAATGCTTTTGTCACAACTGTAAAATTAAAATGGGCACCCCCTGTTTTCACCATGGTGTAGTGGCAACATTAGAAAATAGTGGAACAAGAAAAATGGTTTTTATTTTCCCGTAGGAACAGTGTTGATATTAGGTGTTGTGTTGTTTAATCAAGAATCTAATAGGAAGTAAATCACAAATGATAAATTGTCCTTTCTAAAGGTTTATATATGACTCTAAACATCTATGATAATTCATATATTATTACAATTCTGGGTCTACAAAATATATGTAACTATTTCTCCACTTCCATTATACACTGTGTTTCAGTATCCTAAAAATGTATATAAAGAGTTTTTAAATTATGCAAGTTTACTGCATAACACTTTGAGAAACATTAATAAATGTTCTCCTGGCATATTAAAGATAGCTTGAAGTCCTTTTATCAGTCTTCCATTGAGAGATGGGACAGTTTTCCTTCCCTTTGCACCCAGATGATGCTACACCAGTTTAGGACTCATCCTTTAAAAGAGCTCACAACTTCTGCCTCCATCTCTTGGAAACTTGAGCCGCCTTATAAGAAGACTGACTACCTGCGGGAAAAATCCCATGGGAAATTCTGGAGAATACTCAGAGAAGCAGAGAATACTCAGAGAATACTTAGTGAGACCAGCCTTCCAGACAATTCCAGCAAGGCGGTTCGCATGAAAGCAAAGATATTATGGTGTCTCTAGCAACCTGTGCAATCCAGTACGGCAGCCACCATCCACAAGTGTCAACAGTCCAAACCGAGATGCACTGTGAGATAAAATGCACATTGGATTTCAAAAAACATACCACAAATAGCTCATTAAAATTTGCATATTGATTAGATGCTTGAATAATAATATTTGATTGATTAGATTAAAATAAAATATGCTACTAAAATTCATTCTACTTATTTAAACTTTTTAAATATGGCTATAAGAAACCTTTCAAATTTATAAGAAAACTTGAAATTATATGCACACATGTAATTGGACAGCTCAAAGCCACCTCCAACATCAGCTGACAATTGCTGGGTGGCTGGAGGCAATGTCACATGAAGCAGAAGACCAAGTCAGCTGAGCTATTTCTGAATATTTAACTCACAAAAGCTGTGAGATATTATACGGTAGTTGTTGCATTGTGACTAAATTTTGGAGTAGTTTGTTCCATAGCAATAAATATTATAATAATTGGAGTTACACATAAGAAATATTAAGTAATTGATAGTAATTATACTCAGTCTTTTAGAATTTAGAAGGAAGAAGTGTGGCTGATTCAAGGAACATTTTCACAATTATTCTCAATGCATTTTAATCTAATGCCTTACTTTTTCTCTAAGTTATTTGTATCAAGAATGGAGCCTCATATATATTGATTTAAGATTTTCTCTTTGAAAAACAAACAGCTCACATCCTCTTTTGTTAGCTACTGAAGAGATCATATAGGTGGAGAAAGAGTGCAGAAAATGAAAACCAATATTTTAATTAAACATCCTCAAATGAACAAAGTAGGGATTCTCACTGCTTCACTTGTTAGTTTCATTCTCCATATTAGTACTTACAATTATCAACTGAAATATCAAAAAAAAAATCATTGCTCAGGATTCTAAAGCCAGGAAGACTAAGATTTAAAGATCAGTTATACTATTTTCTAGCAACTCACATAGCTCCTATGAACCTCAGTTTTCTCAATTGTACAATGAGAATGACTACACTAATTACGTATTGGGATTATTATGCAGATTAAGTGAGTTAATGTGTGTAAAGCACTTATCTCAAAGACTGGCACAAAGTGACACTCTAACATGGAGCTTCTAATAATGACACATGTAAAGCTTATATACAAAATGTTAAATATTACATATTGGGGTATGGTGTCACCATGATAGGGCTTCCCAGGTGGCTCAGTGGTAAAGAACCTGCCTGCCAGTGCAGGAGATGCAAGAGATGTGGGTTGGATCCCTGGATCAGGAACATCCCCTGAAGAAGGGAATGGCAAGCCACTTCAGTATTCTTGCCTGGAAAATTCCATGGACAGAGGAGCCTTGCTACCTATGATCTAGAGGGTTGCAAAGAGTCACCATGACAACTCCAGGTATTATGAAAAATATCATAAACTTTATTACCTCTTATTTATCTCTGAGGTGCACAGATGAGTATCAGGCCTGGTTCCCACATGATCAACAGATATCCAGCAATGAACAGTCATCAGACCTCTGGAACATACAGACCAGAGCATCCCAGGGGCAGGAGAAGATGAAGTCACTTAACTGTGGTGATCTCTCTCTCGCAAACCCAGATGTTTGGCATCTCACCAACATCATCCAAGACACTCTGGACTGGGAACAAAATGAGTGCAGAGAAAGAGGAAGCAGTTTTAGTGAAAGCACCACAGGGAACAACCCAATAAAAAAGCAGGAAACTCAGCACAAGCCTGATTTATGTCACTGCATTTTCTGAGCTCTTAGCCTGTTCCCCCAACACACACACACACACATACAAGCCTCCCCCCAATGACCTTCCTTTCCCGTTCTTGCTCTCCCTTTTCTTTTCAAAGCATTTGGTAAAATCCTCTTTCATTTCACTCTCCTCCCTCTCTCTCTGGAAGGGCTGCAGAAGGGGAGTCAGAACAAGTGAGCTGAGGGCTCCTGAATATGAATCAGGAAGTTCTGACTCCTCGTCA
Source organism: Bos grunniens (assembly GCF_055505025.1). NCBI lineage: Eukaryota > Metazoa > Chordata > Mammalia > Artiodactyla > Bovidae > Bos > Bos grunniens. Next base: position 58,266,778 of record NC_141178.1, on the reverse strand, counting down.
TTTCCCCAATGGTCACTTTCTCTTTTAAACAATCAAGAAAACGTGGATTTAGCCTCCACTGTAGTGTCTCTTTCTAGACATTAAAAAAAAAAAAAAAAATTAGGAGGAAAGAAACAGAGATATATATAGAGAGAGATGCAAAGAAGGCAGGCAGGAAGGAGGAAAATCAGCCTATTAACATAGACATATTATCCTGACCTACCCTTTACCAGGGCCTTCGGCGCATCTTGTTTTACTTTGTTTTGTTCTGCTCCTCTCTAGAAGCAGATGGTTGTCTCGGTGGAAACACAAGAGAAGCAAGTTGAGAGTGGATGTTTGGGGACCCGAAAGGACAGGCAGGTTGGTAGCCAGAAGCAGATTTTGATTAGAAACAGAATTTCTTCTACGAAATTGCTTTATCATTGTAGTGTCCTGTCAACTGCAAAGTAAATCAAAGGATGTGCTGAACACTGCCTTTTGGAAAGAAAGAACAGATTGTTCACCTCAACTCTTTTCCTGAAGCAGACCGTTGAAGGCTGCACATCAGCCATCAGTGATGGCCACACCTCCGCCTTCCCAGGGCCTGGGGACCAGGGGCACATCAGTCAGCAGCTTCCGTGGATGCCCTTGCATCCTGGATCTGAGTGATGACAGCTGACCTCAGCAGCGTCTGTCCTCAAAGGGCATCTGATTCCAGCATCATTGAGTGAGCAGGGGACAGTGGAGCCATCCAGGCAAGTGTTAACTCACAATAACAAGGGCACTGCGATGTCACAAAGCCATATACACAAAATAAGTCCAAAAGACTAATTCCAATAAACTGTCACCATAGAATGTGCCCAAGATGGATTTCATGAAAGAGGGGACATTTTTAAGTTTAAAAAAATACAATACTAAATCTCTATGGGCAGCTGTTGAGCTCCACAGACCTAAAATCTGTACTTGTTAAAAGATATTCTAGGGACTTCCCTGGCAGTCCAGTGGTTAAGACTCCACACTTGCAGTGCAGAGGGTACAGTTTCGATCCCTGAGCTAGGAGTTACCCCTGGGCCAGGAGCTATGATCCCACATGCCAGCCTGTCAAAAAACCAAAACATAAAACAGAAGCTATATTGTAACAAATTCAATAAAGACTTTTTAAAATGGTCAGCATCAAAAAAAAAAAAAAAAGAATCTTAAAAGATACTCTGGAGCAGACCAAACCTGAGGGTCAGAGTTAACTTGCTTTGCATCGTGTGTTTGGTGACCCTTTGAGACTTTCTTTGTGAACTTTATATTAATTTAGGGTTTAGGCCAATAATATTAATACATCCAATCTCAGCTTTTCATGTTTCAATAAACTGCAACATTTGGTTTCATGAAATATTGTAAGTAGCTGAGCACCCTTCAGGGGATGGGATAAAATGCTTTTTACCATGACCACAGAAGACAGCTATGTCTTCCTAAAACCATAAAAATGTTCTGATGATTGAAAGCTGTTACCATGTAGTGATGAGTCTTAGCAATCAAAGAAGCTCCACTTACACCGTTTTGTCGGGTCCTCCTGCTCTCTGCTTTTGTCAGGGGAGATCTTCTTGTGACCTGGAAGGAGGATTCTCCCTCTACAAGGTTGATCTCTCTCTAGCCAACTTTTGCTGCTTTCTCTAGTGCAGTCAGAATTGCCTGGGAATAATTGACCAACCAACCACTCATCTGCTCCCTAGAGAACATTTTCCCACTATATAGATGCTGAAGTGGGAGTGGGGACTCAGGTGAGCTCCCAAGTGCTCCTGGGAAAATCCTTGCCTTGCTGTTTCAACCCAGGAAAGTAAACGTCAGGACTGCACCAGATAAGCAGGAAAAGGCTGAGAAGTCACAGGGCCAAACAAGTATGGGTTCATCTTCAAATCTTTTAGTCTACAAGAGCAAGTACCTCTTTTCCTTTCTTTAAACTTCCTGTGCAAAAAGTTATATTATCTCTAACACTGAGCTATGTGTTCTTAACCACACACACACAAAATACATCCCATATCTAAATATACATCCTGCCCAAACACACAAGAAATGGAGCTAAAATTTCTTTTTTTAGTAAATTACAGGCTCTGGCTCTCTATGACTAAGCCTGGGGAGATTGTATTGCCATCTCACAAGGCAGCTTTCTGCCCTTTGCACTGTAGCATATGGGGTGGCAAGTGCTGTGCGTCCAGAAGGAAATGCTGTGATGCTGTGGGTGCTGGTCTCCTCACCCTGGCATCAGCGCTGCTCTCCCGGCCTTAGTAGAGCTCCGTGCCACATGGTGTGCGGCTCCCCTGGGCTCTGAGCGCAAGGATAGAGGACCTTAGGACCTGGGAACCTGTTAACAGGCATTGCAGGGTGATGACAAGGTTACAGATGCCTACAGCTTTGAATGTGGTGATGACAGATGGTTCTTGAAAGGATCCTGAAGGAAACAAAAGATACCCATATTCCCTGGCTCCCTGAAGTCTTCCCCTGAGGGCTTTTGTGAACACCTATTTTTCTCTCTCCTTCATTACCCACTTTTAATCTGGCATCATATTTTTTTTGGCCAATTCCCTTTTCTAGCATTGCACTGCTCAATACAGTAAGCACCAGCTCCACTTGCCTATTTCAATTTCAATTTAAAATCAAATAAACTTTAGGTTCGGCTCCATCATGCTAACCACATTTCAAGTGTTTAGTAACCACATGTGGCCAGTCGCTGCTGTACGGGACAGAAAAACTTGTGCTGTTCTGAAATATGACTCTCCGCTTCTATACCTTCAGTTATAATCCACACCAGGATCATTGAAATCATTGACCCAGTGTCTTATTCCTGCTCTCCAATTTAGAGTCCCTGTCTTTACTTCCACTCACACCCCCCAACTGACTAATCCAGACCACACATGTTTTTAAGTTTTGAACTGTCACTATTCATAGCATTTCATTTTTCAACATCCCGCAGTGTCCCTCAAGATCAAGATCTTGGGCAATAATTCAAAAAACTTTACCCATTGTTTCAAAGACCACAATGTTGAGCCAGATAGCTCAAGAATTTGAGAGATGCTTTTTTGCCAAAAAGAGTGATTATAGTTATTCAATATTTAATAAAGAACCTACTACATTTAGATTCTGCAACATTAAGCTATTTAAGGTCAATGTCCCTTTAATTTCCTTTGAGAAGTGATTAAGTTTTTGCAGCATGGCCACTCCAGGAAGGAGCAAATATCAGACAAATAACAGCCAGTGTTTATTGAACATATCAGAGAAGTGGTCATATCAGATGACCACTAAGTGTGTCATCAAATTATCTCATTTCCTGTGGCAGATTCATTATGATATTTGGCAAAACTAATACAATTATGTAAAGTTTAAAAATAAAATAAAATTTAAAAAAATAAAAAAATAAATTCACAGCAATCTTTTGATGTGGGCATCACCTCCACTTGACAGTTTAAGAAACTAATACCCAGATACACTAGGGAACATACTCAAAAATAACAGAATTTACTGACATGATTTAAATGCACCTCTTTCTCACTCCACAGACCAACTCCTTAAGTTCTATGCAGTTTTCACACCTCAACGGAGTATGTTCTGCCGATCTAGTTATTTTGCATTTTTATCTCCTTTGATTCTCCCCAGCTGTCTTATGAAGTCATCTGGGCCTCATATAAGTGCCTGGCGTATAGTGTCTGCTGAATGAAAGTGTATTAATGCTGTTTTTTCCAACTTGCCGATGAGCAAACTGAAACTCAGAGAAGTTAAAGGCCCAGAGAAATAGAGATGTTAACTGCTAGTGTCGGCGTTGAACTTCAATAAATCTCTGGACCTCACTAGTGCTAACTCTGCTGTCATTTTTCTCGAAAATAAACAAATGAATGTATAAAATGAGAAGTGCTATCTCAGGAATTTTCTCCTAAATTTAATAGGATTTTTAGTGCTAGAGAAGACAGTAAGCTTGTGTGAGCTGCTGGCATCTTCTTCTGAAGCCACTCGGGAGAGAACACAAAAATGAGGTGGTTAAGGGACTTCCCTGGTGGTCCAGTGGTTAAGACTTTGCCTTCCAGTGCAGGGGGCACAGGTTTGATCCCTGGTCAAGGAGATTAATTAATGTCTGAATATATCAATATTCATAGCAAAGGTCACCCCTGGAATCCTCTCCTCCCTCCATCCCTCTAACACCACTGTGTGGATTAAAAAGTTATCAGAGGATGACCTCATGTAGAAGAGCAGTACATGGCAGAGCTACCAGGGTTTCTCTAGGGAAAAAAAGGTCCTCAGAGGAGGAGGAGAGGAAATGGGGATTGGTGGAGTTTAGATTGCAAGTCCAGGGGGGCCTCTGTCCTGAGACCCCACGCCCCAAACCCAAACATCCTAGGAGAAAGAGCAAGCTAAGATTTCAGATTTCTTCCTTTTTCCCAGACCCATATCACTGGCTCTGGGTAACAGAGAATTCCAAGGGGAATAAGAACTCAAAAGGAAAAAGTAATAATACTTGAGAAGCGGCAGCACTTTGAAGAGCAAGAAAGTATACCTGGCAAGGGTCACTGAACTGACCAACTGGAGCAGGAGTTTCAGGTAAGCACAAGTACATATCTTCAGGGATCTAAGAAGGACACTGGAAACTTGAGTTCAAAGTAACAATGTTCAGCTGGGGGTATTGTTGTGAAGAACACAAACATTAGAATAAAGAATGTGATCAATGAGTTGAATAATAGACGATACCCAGAAAGCAGCATATTATCCCATGCTGGGAGGTACAGCCGGAGAAGGCAATGGCACCCCACTCCAATACTTTTGCCTAGAAAATCCCATGGACGGAGGAGCCTGGTAGGCTGCAGTCCATGGGGTCGCTAGAGTCGGACACGACTGAGCGACTTCACTTTCACTTTTCACTTTCATGCATTGGAGAAGGAAATGGCAACCCACTCCAGTGTTCTTGCCTGGAGAATCCCAGGGACGGGAAGCCTAGTAGGCTGCCGTCTATGGGGTCGCACAGAGTCGGACACGACTGAAGCGACTTAGCAGGCAGGCAGCAGGGAGGTACAGCTGAGGAAGTCTTAGGCGTCAGAAAAGGATTAAGGGCTAGAAGGAAGGAGGGAAACCTCAAGAGATAAGGGTAAAAGTATGAGTGTCAGTGGGTACCTAGCAGGAGTCCCAGAACAAAAGAATTGGCAAGTGGTCTGGGCAGGGGGACGGGGAATACAAGAAAACATTTCCTACAAATGTTCCTACATTTCCATACAAAAAACTTCCCAGGTTCAAACAAAGAATGCCCAACAGGAGAGATAAGAAAACCTCAACTGCCAGACCCATTAGGGTAATGTTCAACGAAATCAATGACAGAGAGCATTCTACAATCTTCTGGAAGGGAACAGGAGAGTACTTCAAAAGGGCATCAGATTTCAAAACAGTAACACAGGATAGAAGAAAGAACAGAGCGATAGTTTCAAAACAGAGAAGACACAGAGCTAAACTCTTATCTAAAGTGAGGACAAAATGAAGATTTTATCGGATGTACTAAGCTTCACACAGTTAATCACACGGAGACTCTGGGAGGATTCTTGTCAGAGTTCTTCAGAAAGAGGAGGAAGCCGTGTGCAGTAAAACATGAGTGACTAGAAATTTCATTTCACAATTATCTAAGTCACCAATGGCTAACATATATGTCTGTGTGTGCATCCTGAGTCGTGTCTGAGTCTTTGCAATCCCGTGAACTACAGCCCACCAGGCTCCTCTGTCCATGGGACTTCCCAGGCAAGAATACCGAAGTGGATTGCCATTTGCTTCTCCAGGGATCTTCCCGAACCAGGGATAGAATCTGAGCCTCCTGCATTGACAGGCAGATTCTTTACCACTTTAGTGCCATGTGGGAAGCCCCACTTTAAATTAAATAAAATAATAAATGTCCTCAAATAATTAAGAAATCTTTTCAGAAATAAGAGTAATAAGGTTAGTCCAGCACAAGAACATATAGATAAATGGAACAAGATTGTGATCCCAGAAATAGACTTGGAAACATGGTACATGTTCTATATGTCATTGTAAATATCAGGGAAAATATGAATTATTAAGCAGATGGTGTTAGTAACAACAGCTGATATATAATATCAAAATAAAGCTGGATTCTTACCTTAAAAAATCATTCAAAAATGTATGGTTTCTAAATATGAAAGGTAAAACAATAAGAGCTAAACAATAAGAGGATAGAATCTAAATAATAAGAAAAGAGGAAAAACAGATAAACTACTTTAGAATATATGAAATATTTTATAACTTTTACTTTGAAGGATATTTTAAAGTGAGGTTTAAAAATATATTGGTCAATTTACTCATGTATCTACTATGTATTACAATGATATATTTATGAATCAGTACAATAGTTTGATACGTTCTTAACTTGACTTTTGAAAAATATTAAGTTATTTCCCTCCAAGAGTCTATCACAACATACCATCAGCAAGAAGATCCATGCACAGTACAATTCAAGTAATTTTTTAAAGCACACACGCAAATATCCTGACAGTTTTTAAGGATCTACAATTACACGCATTGTCATAGACACATGGAGGATGAATTGGAGAAAGGCATGTTAAATACATTCCGGTGTAGATGGGAAGGAAGAAAACAACATATGATCAAACAGAAGAAGTGCTTGAAGAAACATATGACAAAAATCTGCTGTTTGGTGAAGTCAGTTCTGTGCCCTTGAGGTCCAGAAATAAATAAAGTTAGGGGCAGAGCTCCCAAAGAGGAAAAGGCATTCATACTTAAGATGAAACCAGGGAGCCTTGACCAGCCTCAGGGCAGAGTCTAGACCCAGACTTCCCCGGTTGTTTGCCTAGCTCTGCCAGGAAAAGTCTAGGAGACTTATTCCTAGCTTCACATCTTTGTCTCCTCATCTGTGCAAGATGAATACTGGTAGTACCTACCCCAGAGGACTGATGTAAGGACAAAATAAGTTGAAGGAGCATCAGAGTAGAGTAAGTGATGTAAAAATGCATAGTAATTTTGCAGCTTTTTTTAGTCGTGTTTTGCAATGTTTTAAGGCTGATATACAAACAGCTTACTGGAAATTGACTACATCTCAGAACAATAAAAAGCACACATGTTGAAAAAATAATTTACTTCATGCCCTCTGAACTTTCAGGATAAAGGGAAGTCAGCTGGAGAAGGGAATTGCCAGTGTGCCTCAATGGATCATCATGCTAAATGCTTTGTTCTCTTTTTTGTTTGTTTTTGACAGCCTCTAAGGAAAATGTGTCAAAAATATCACCTAAAGAATCACTAACTGAGGTGTTTATAATTTACTATAGTTACTTCTGATTGAGCAAATCTGGTCTAACAACTTCTTATTAAATTCTAAGTTTGCTAACAACAGCCCTCAACTAGTAATGTTTAATTTTTTATTAAAAAATCTCTTGCTATCTCTTGCTTCAGACCTGTCTTTATAAGTTTACCTCACTGATTATACATTTATTTTTCAATTAATAATTGACTGTCTTCTGACATTTCTAATGGATCTGAAAATCTTGTAGATGTATTGTCTTTGCCCACTTGCTTCCCAGATGATAAAAGGATTTCAGAGGGATTTAACTATTTCCTTCCAAAATGGCAACTGGGATCAAATACATTTCTGGTTCTGGGAAGCATTTGGCAGATTGGGAATGACTCATTTGTTTCATGATGCAAAAGTCAATGCAATGCTGACAGCATAATAAACTTACGTTGTGGTTTGATAGACTTGGGAAACTCTTCTCAACGGCAAAACATAATGTTCTTATCTTCCAGCTTCACCATTATCTGCATTATTTAAACAAAAGATTTAACATACTGTTGATCTTATCTTTTTATGGTGTAATTCTACATCAAGTACCCTTTTAACAGAGACAATAATCACTTATTAAGTTTTATCTATGGGGCAAATACCTAGAGAAGGAAATGGTAACCCTCTCCAGTATTCTTGTCTGGAGAATCCCATAGACAGAGGAACCTATAGGGCTTATAGTCCTCGAGGTGGCAGAGTCAGACACGACTGAGCCTGCATACACACACGCAAGCACAGAACAAAAGACTTTTAAGTCATTATTGTTGACTTCTGTGACAGTAATGCCAGGGAGGTATTAATATTATCCCACATGGAGGTGAAAAAGCAGTGTCGGGAAGGTTAAGTCATTCACCCAAAGCCACACAGCTGGAAAGGGTCTGTGACTCCAAATTACCGGACTAGTATTCATCACCCAGACTCTGCATCTCAGACCGGGCAATGAGAGGGCCCTGCTGTCCAACCTCAGGAGTGACCAGCCTTCTGAAACTGGATCTCTGTAGACACATCTTTTGGTTCTCAGGGCAGAGGACAGCCAGACTCTGTTCTAGCACCATGCGTTCTCATTTTCTGTTGCTGGGTGGTCCTGCCTCTTCAGGACCTTCGCACACTCCGCCCAGTCTCCAAGTCAGTGCAATTGCTTTGTCTTCTTTTTGCCTAATTTGAGCTTGTATACATAGTCACACTCCAGTATTTGGGGGGCTTCCCTGGTGGCTCAGATGGTAAAGAATCTGCCTAATTATTTAGTGTGGGAGGCCCTAGTTTGATCCCTGGGTTGAGAAGATCCCCTGGAGGAAGGCATGGCAACCCACTTCAGTATTCTTGCCTGGAGAATCCCTAAGGACAGAGGAGCCTGGCGGGCTACAGTCCATGGGGTCGCAAAGAGTCGGACATGACTTAGCAACTAACACTTTCACTTTTATGTAGTCACAGTCCTGCCTGGAGAAGACCTCTGGAGGCCTGGAAGTCCTGACACTGACTCCAGACTTTGCCCCTTCCTTTCTGCATCATGTTGAACCTGGCTCCAAGCTTGGCTTCTCTTGGGGTCATACTCACTCCCGCCGATGCCCTCATCCTGTGACCAGTCATTGCTCATTATCTGAGTGTTCAAAACTTTCTCAGGGCTGCCACGTGACATGAATCCTCCTGCCTTTCAGTTTGGTTTCACTACTCACATAAGCTCTGTTGATAAGAGAACCACAAAAGTGAATTTGCTCTTTTGTAAAATTATAGTTCAAAAATTATGATTTCCCACCTTCCTAATCAAGAAGTCTCACACATCATCAATATTTCCTGAGAGAGAGCTGGCGGTGTGGTCGCTATGGGTGACATCTGGGCTGCATGAAGGCAAGGATCCTTCCTCTCATCCTCTGTCACCTCCTTCTCTTCCTGTCCTCAATCTTTTCCATCATCAGGACCTTTTCCAATGAGTCAGTTCTTCACATCAGGTGGCCAAAGTATTGGAACTTCAGCATCAGTCCTTCCAGTGAATACTCAGTGTTGATTTCCTTTACGATTGACTAGTTTGAACTCCTTGAAGTCCAAGGGACCCTCCAGAGTCTTCTCCAGCACCACAATTCAAAAGCATCATTTCTTTGGTGCTAAGCCTTCTTTATGAGACCTAGAATATGCCTAAATCTTAGGGTGAATCCCTTTCAGATTCTAGAGTGAGTACCCTCGCTATGTTAGAATAGTTCGAATCCAACAATCAGAAAACACTTTTCAGACAAAGATACTAAGAATTATTACCTTCCAGTTACAGATAAATAAAATTACTCAGGTAATAATTTGTAACATAACTAGAGGGCCATGCCTGGAATGATCTCTGAGACAGTTACATTTTACTGATCTTTTAAAAAGTTAAATTTCACTCACTCGAGTTGTGAGCAGTTTCAATCCAGCCTGTGTTTATTAATGAAGGAAATAAGCTTTCCTCTGGCTGGCTTTCATGCACCTGCAGACACACAGGTAGGCAGACGGGCATATGGTTGCTACAGGCAACTGCTGGTGTTTTCTTCTTAAAGCCACGTGGGCTTAACTGTTTTGTTTTAAATGTTTGCAGGATTATCTTAAATTGGAATTCTTCAGTCTGATCCTTCTATTGGCACCATGTTCCCTCTTTCATTTTAACTTCAAGAGGATTAATTTCCAGGTGATAAGGAAATTGATCCAGAACTTCTAAGCGCTATATTCCCCACCTTCTCATGGACCTGGCCCTGAAACATACACACACACATGCCGTTCTCATTTTGCTGTTTTACTGTGAGAACCTGGCTCTCACAGTGCAGTGGGTTTCTTATGTAACCTTAGTGGATTATGTAACATACAGAAAGCTATTACTGCCCCCAGAGAGACAAAACAGTCTCCTTTCATCACCACCTGGAAATCTGACCTGAGGGTTCATGATGTTCCTCTCTCAGCTCTCTCAGTTTTCTGTGAAACACCTACAAATAGGATCTCTACAGTTGCAGCTCAGTTCATACAAAATTTCAAAATTCAATTCTCTAAGCTTTTCATTTCACAGAACTTGTCTCTATCATGATTTTGTGAATACTTAAAATGTCAAATATTATCATTAAAAATTTAAGTAAAAGAAATACTTAAAAAACACAAAACTAGTAACTCAAATCAATCTGATAATCAATCTTATCCCTTGTTTGAGTTGGCACGTGAGTCTTGGAAGTGGTTTTCCATCTTCCCGCTCTCCCCAGGATGCAGTTCATGCTCCAGCTTCATCCAGCATCTTCCCTAGACTGATCTGGATACGTCTTGCCTGGCCCAGGTGATGTCCAGGGAACTCTTGCATAGGATACAACCAGACTTTTGGAGATGAACACAAAGTCCTCTCAGACCCAGCCTCACAGAACTGCTCGCTCCCTCCCTGTCTCCTCCTCCCCCACCTTCCCCACATCTATAAGACATGTTTTGTTGCAAGTAGCCCATCCTAGCTCCACATGGTGGAGTCCATGCAAGGGCAAAGCCAAATTTGAGAAATATTTCTAATAATTAGTTCATCTCTGTTTCTATCCCTTCTTAAACATCTCCAACTTCCCTCTTCTGATATTTATCCCCAAAGATTCACTTCTCATCTTCAATAGACCACAGCGCCTCACTTATTTTCCAGGACCACATTGTAAGCCATGTATGACTGGCTGTCATGAACAATCTGTTATCATTGGATACCAACCTTAGAGCAGGATTCCATTCTTTGTGTTCTTTTTTTGCTTGTTTTCAATTTCCAAAATAGAATTCCCTCCACTTGGAACAATCAGTGCACTCATTAGACACCCTCACACCTTGGTCTTTCTTCTTGGCTTTCAGCAGTCAAGTGCTTCCCATTCCCTTAAGACTTTTTTTATTGAGCCCCCCAGTTTTCCAGGCATCAAAGAACAAATTTAATTTGCCCTTTCTCTCCACTCTGCATACACATGAGCAATGACTATCTTTCTTTTTTCATTTTTATTTTACATTGAAACATAGTTGATTAAAAATGCTGTGTTAGTTTTAGGTGTACAGCAAAGTGACTCAGTTATACATATGCATGCCTCTATTCTTTTTCACATAGACAGCAGACATAGACAGATGGCTTCCCTGGTGGCTCAGACGGTAAAGCGTCTGCCTGCAATGTGGGAGACCTGGGTTCGATTCCTGGGTCGGGAAAGTCCCCTGGAGAAGGAAATGGCAATCCACTCCAGCACTCTTGCCTGGAAAATCCCATGGACAGAGGAGCCTGATAGGCTACAGTCCATGGGGTCACAAAGAGTCGGACACAACTGAGCGACTTCACTTTCACTATTCTTTTTCAAATTCTTTTCCATTTAGATTATTACAGAATATTGAGCATAGTTTTCTGTGCTATACAGTAAGTCCTTGTTTGTTATCTATTTTAAATCAATTTATTTTTTAATTGAAGGATAATTGATTTACAGAATTGTATTGGTTTCTGCAAACATCAACATGAATCAGTCATAGGTATAAATATGTCCCCTCCCTCTTGAATCTCTCTCTCATCTCGCTCCCCATCCCACCTCTCTAGGTTGTTACAGAGCCTCTGTTTGAGTTCCCTAAGTTGTACAGCAAATTCCCACTGGCTATCTATTTACATATGCTAATATAATTTTCCATTCAGTTCTTTCCATACATTCCACTCTCTTCTTCCTCCCCCTTCTCTGTCTATGTCTGTTCTCTATGTGAGCAATGACTATCTTCCAGTGAGTGCATGCCTGATACAAGGTAGGACCTAGATTCTTAAATCGTTGCCTCTTTTCCTTCTTGAAACTACTCCAAAGCAAGAAGGAAAATAAGAAACAAAACTTGTATTGAGAAAAAATTAAATTCTTATAATAACTGCACTTTAAATATAAAGATAGGAAATTTCAATATAGAAGAATGTTAAAAACATGCTCAGTTCAGTTCAGTCACTCAGTCGTGTCCGACTCTTTGCAATCCCATGAATCGCAGCACGCCAGGCTTCCCTGTCCATCACCAACTCCCGGAGTTCACTCAAACTCACGTCCATTGAGTAGGTGATGCCATCCAGCCATCTCATCTTCTGTTGTCCCCTTTTCCTCCTGCCCCCAATTCCTCCCAGCATCAGAGTCTTTTCCAATGAGTCAACTCTTCGCATGAGGTGGCCAAAGTACTGGAGTTTCAGCTTTAGCATCATTCCCTCCAAAGAAATCCCAGGGCTGATCTCCTTCAGAATGGACTGATTGGATCTCCTTGCAGTCCAAGGGACTCTCAAGAGTCTTCTCCAACACCACAGTTCAAAAGCATCAATTCTTCAGCACTCAGCTTTCTTCACAGTCCAACTCTCACATCCATACATGACTACTGGAAAAACCATACCCTTGACTAGACGAACCTTTGTTGGCAAAGTAATGTCTCAGCTTTTGAATATGCTATCTAGGTTGGTCATAATTTTTCTTCCAAGGAGTAAGCGTCTTTTAATTTCATGGCTGCAGTCACCATCTGCAGTGATTTTGGAGCCCAAAAAAATAAAGTCTGACACTGTTTCCACTGTTTCCCCATCTATTTGCCATGAAGTGATGGGACCAGATGCCATGATCTTCGTTTTCTGAATGTTGAGCTTTAAGCCAACTTTTTCACTCTCCTCTTTCACTTTCATCAAGAGGCTTTTTAGTTCCTCTTCACTTTCTGCCATAAGGGTGGTGTCATCTGCATATCTGAGGTTATTGATATTTCTACTGTCAATCTTGATTCCAGCTCGTGTTTCTTCCAGTCCAGCATTTCTCATGATGTACTCTGCATATAAGTTAAATAAGCAGGGTGACAATATACAGCCTTGACGTACTCCTTTTCCTATTTGGAACCAGTCTGTTGTTCCATGTCCAGTTCTAACTGTTGCTTCCTGACCTGCATATAGATTTCTCAAGAGGCAGGTCAGGTGGTCTGGTATTCCCATCTCTTTCAGAATTTTCCACAGTTTATTGTGATCCACACAGTCAAAGGCTTTGGCAAAGTCAAGAAAGCGGAAATACATGCTATATAAATGCTAATCTAAAAGGACTTGTATAACTCTAGTAATATTAGATAGGCTAGAAAATCTTCCAGAAATAAAAAGGATTATTTCAAGATAATAACAGAGTAGGAAAACAAAATGATCCTAAATTTTCATGCACTATGAAATAAAAATTTTAAAACTATGAAAGTGGAAATAAACAATCATGATAAAAAATTTTCAATTCAGTTCAGTCGCTCAGTTGTGTCTGACTCTTTGTGACCCCATGGAATGTAGCACACCAGACTTCCCTGTCCGTCACCAATTCCTGGAACTTGCTCAAACTCATGTCCATCAAGACTGTGATGCCATCCAACCATCTAATCCTCTGTCATCCCCTTCTCCTCCTGCCTTCAATCTTTCCCAGCATCAGGGTCTTTTCCAATAAGTCAGTTCTTCGCATCAGGTGGTCAAAGTATTAAAAGGAGAAACAACTAGTAAATAAGAGGAAGATTTGAAAAATATGCTTAACAAATGAAATTCTATCCATTTAAAAAACATTGAGACCAATGACTATAGAGCACATATTTTTTCAGGTAGACATGTTTATCAAAACTGACTATATGCTGGCTCAAAAAACGAATAACAACACATGTCAAAGAAGTGAAGTTTGGTCACTTGTGATTTCGGGCCACAGAGGATTAAGCTAGAAATCATTTGTTAAAGATAAAAATTCACCTCCCCCCATCCAAAAATAAACAACACTCTTCTGTATAACCTATAGGTCCAAATCTATGTAGAAATTATAATGAAATAAAACATATATTCAACCAAATGATAATGAAAATAATACATATCAAAATTTGTGAGATACAAACAAACCCTTGTTACAGGGAAATTAACAGCCATCAGATATGAAAAGAGCATAAAAATCAAATATCTAAGACATTTTTTGCAAGAGCAGCTAAGTCAATGAAAATAAAGTAGAAGGCCTGAAACTAACACAACATTGTAAATCAATTCTACTTCAATTAAAACAAAAAGAAGAATGAACACTAGAGTTGTGTCAAGACATGAAAATAGCAGCAGGGCAAGCAGGGGCCACCACAGTGCTGTGAAGTGATTGTCCTCCAATTAAAATAAATAAATACATTTTTTTAAGCTATTCAATGTAGCATTTTTGTAAAAACAAAACATTTGGGAGCAATTCATGTGTCCATCTATAGGTAATATGTAACTGCAGCCATAAAATACCAAAAAAAAAAAAAAAGAATTAGAGAATTCATTACATATCATTAGAGAAGGATCCTCAGGATAATGCTATTGTTAAGTTAAAAATCAATTGCAGAAGAACATTTATAGTATGCTGTCATCTGTGTACAAATTGAGGAAGGAAAAGGAATGTTGATATTCCTTTGCTGATATGTTGATATTGACTTTTATATACATGGAAATGTCTCAGGAAAGATGAAGAAAAAATTACAAGATGGAGGAGAAAAGCAGGAGAGATGGCTGGGAAACAGAGGGGACAGAGCGGGGAAGGAGTCATTTCTGTTCCTTACTGTCCCTTTTCGTATTTGAACTGTGACTTCCTTATCTGTGTATCTACGTAAACTGTAAATCATTCTGACCAGCATTGTATGGAAGATGATGAATATGCTGTATTCAGGAAATAAAAGACCCTGTCCTTGTCAGGATGCACTCTCCCAATAGGACTGCCTGGAAATGACAACAAAGGATTGTTTTTTGTCTCATCTGCATATTAGAGCAGCCCTGAGTACAGGAGATGAGAGACGAGCACAGAGAGCACAAAGCACCAGCTAATTATTGTCATCTGTGAAATACTGGGGCTTGGCAAACACAGAGGCACAGGAACGTGAAACAAAGAGAACACGGACTATCTGGGCGTTTCTGGGACACATGAAGTGTGCACACAATAGACCTGAAGGGGTGGACGAGCCCCGGTCATGGGGGACTTTGGATGCAAAACTTGGCGTGCACCTCGTGGTTTTCCGTGAGGCGATGAATATGTGGCAGGACATGTTTCCAGGGAAAACTTCAACTTGGCCCCTTTATCCTATCATTGTTTATAGATAAAGGCCATGTTTTCATCCTTGACAGACATGCCTCTGGATGTCATAAAATAACTGCCTAGGTGGCCAAGTGCTTTGAATGAATTGCCTATACTTTTCAAGAGTACTGCCAAAGAATAAAAACTCCAGGAATAATTTTCTGACAAAAATATTTTGAAGCTATACTGGAACAAAGCCCAGAGCATCAAGGTTGAGGAATCGCTGTGAGTAAGAATCATGGTCCTACCTTGATATTGTATTTCTTGGTGCTGAGCAATAGTTGGATAAATTAATAAGCATTTTAATATGAAGAAGGTCATCACAGAGCACTGTCTTATCCTTTGCATTTCTGTAGAGAGCATTTCTGAAGAGCATCGGACTGTCTTCTTTTTCAAGTGGAGATGAAAAGATGTAAGAGACTCAGTGGCACTTTCTCAGGCCTGCTGACCCATCACCTTCCATGTCCAGGCATTTGTGTAATTTGGATAGACATGACCAACCACAAGAAACAGAAAAATAAGAGCTGAACACAGTGAGACATTCCATCAGGAAGGGATTTGTGGAGGAAAAAGGAAGAGAAAGGAGGAGCCATCAAAGGGTACTGGTCACGGCAGCTTGTGCCAAGGACAGCCTGTGTCCTCTGTCTAAGGGCCGGGGGCTCACCCATTCCAGCCCTGGGTAGTAGGGAGGCAAGAATGTGCCCTCTGAGAATATTCCAAGAAGCTAAGTCCCAGAGAAAATTCACATGCTGACTTGATGTGACAAATACATGTGAGTTTTTTCAACAACCATGTAAGGACCATCAGGCAACGTTTGGCAGATTCCTCTGGCTTTCTAGACCTCAGAAAGGAAAGACAGGCAGCAGTGCTGGATTGAGTTTTCTTTCCAGGATGCCTAGGTATGGCAGCAGCAGAAGGAGCAAGTCACAGCCCCTCCAGAGGGCTTCCTTCAAGATATGGATCAGACGATGGTTGAAAGCTGCTGTGAAGGTGGAAATGACCTTCAGGCAGATTTCCAAGAGGGTTTTGTAACCAGCTCCTCAGCCTCCCAGCCTGATAAATGGGTCCCTGTAGTGGTGTCCCTGGTCACTGAAAGGCAGCCACCATCACGGTTCTTCTGTTTGGACCCAGCAGTGACCTTCTGGCAGCATCAGAGCCTGGAGCAGCCTTCATGCATAGAAATGGACCAGACGTTTGTTCACCTACAATAGATGTCTGCGGAGTTAATCCTTCCAAAAATAGGTCAGCATCTTCTCTCCTTATCTTGAGATTAACTCCACAGCAACTCAGCTGGGAAAAGCTTTCTAGAACCAAATGTGCTGTTTCTGTTCCACGGTCCCTTTTGTTACTGGACACACTGGCCTGAGTATGTGTGTGCAGGGAAATCCGGTTTTTCATTTGGGTTTATTCTTTACAATTAAAGAACCGTTTCCTTGGCCTTATTCTTAGTCTCCACTGCTCAATTCAAGCACTTAGTGGGAAAAACAAGCAAAGGGACAGTATGGGCAGCCAAGGAAGTTTATGACCTCCCAGAGTCTGCTGACCAGAGATGGACTCAGAATTGCGCCCCTCCCCCCCACACACCAGCTAAGCCAGGGCTGCCCCATTGCATCCTGCCAACAAAACCCCACCGCGGCCACTCCTGACTTCAAAGCCTCTGTGGATTCAAATCCCAGAGGCTCAGCAGCACATTCAGCAATTTTGTGAAAAGATCTTTCTTTTCCTTCTTTAAATCCTTGAGATTGCAGATTGTAGTTCTCCCTGCTCTACTTCTTTCGTCTGCACCAACAAAAAGTGCTCAGTCCTGAGGGGCACTCCTGCCTTTGCTGGGAGGATACGCAGAGAAGTGGCAGATGGGTCAACACGCAAAGGGAAGGAGCCTTGATAAACATGGAAGGATGTTCAGCCCACGTACACAGTAGGGCAGGTGTAGGAGGCAAAGGTGGTGGGGGAAGGTGGGGGACTTTTATCTCAAGGGGAAGCATGGCCCGCCATCCACAAAGGTAGTTCAGTTCAGTTCAGTCACTCAGTCATGTCCGACACTTTGCAACCCCATGAATCACAGCACACCAGGCCTCCATGTCCATCACCAACTCCCGGAGTTCACTCAAACTCATGTCCATTGAATAGGTGATGCCATTCAGCCATCTCATCCTCTGTCATCCCCTTCTCCTCCTGCCCCCAATCCCTCCCAGCATCAGAGTCTTTTCCAATGAGTCAACTCTTCGCATAAGCATGAGGTAGCCAAAGTACTGGAGTTTCAGCTTTAGCATCATTCCTGCCAAAGAACACCCAGGGCTGATCTCCTTCAGAATGGACTGGTTGCAGTCCATTTGGATCTCCTTGCAGTCCAAGGGACTCTCGAGAGTCTTCTCCAACACCATAGCTCAAAAGCATCAATTCTTCGGCGCTCAGCTTTCTTCACAGTCCAACTCTCACATCCATACATGACCACAGGAAAAACCATAGCCTTGACTAGACAGACTTTTGTTGGCAGAGTAACGTAAGCACAGGGTAGAATAAGCGTCATCACTAATATCCTATGACACTTCAAAAATCCAGTTACTATTGTATGTTCTAAGATGAACCTGTGGCGGATTCATTTTGATATTTGGCAAAACTAATACAATTATGTAAAGTTTAAAAATGGCAAAACTAATACAATTATGTAAAGTTTAAAAATAAAATAAAATTTAAAAAAAAGAATAAATTCAAAGCAGGAGAGTCTTGAATTAGCACTTTCTGGAGAAAATCTCTCTGTTGCATTGCTGATACATAAAGTTTTACAGAATTTAGGATCACATAAAGGACATGTCTTGTTCTGGGACTCCAAGGTCTTTCCACCACATTCTCCCTGTTGTAGACTCTTTGTTGTTGTTTAGTTGCTCAGTCCTGTCCAGCTGTTTTGCAATCCCATGGACTGTATGTAGCCCACCAGGTTCCTCTGCCCATGGGATTTTCCAGGCAAGAATACTGGAGTAGGTTATCACTTTCTCCTCCAGGGAATCAAACCCATGTCTCCTGCATTGGCATGTGGATTCTTTACTGCTGAGATACCAGGGAAGCCCTATAGACTCTTAGCTTTCTCTTAATCCAATGTGACTAGTACCCATTTTCTCAAGGGTGAAAACAAGAATCTCACTGCACTTCGATCAAGGTGCCCATTAACTACCTCTGACTTTGTGCTTCTCCAGGACCAAGTCACTCAAAGGCATGAGTTGAATACAAGCCCAAGACTTCAGGGTAGCAGAGGTGACTGTCAGTGCTTACAGGTAGTTATGAACTCTCCAACACTGGATCTGTTTCAAGATATGTTTATTCTATGGTGCTAGATATATTTTAAACATTTGCTTAGATCAACAGTAAAAAATGTGGTATTAAACTATTTAGAAAATTCAAGTTACATTGCAATAAAAACACCAGTCAAATTCAGCAAATATGACAATCAGAGAACTTGGATGCTACTCAAATTAATCCTACATTTAATAGTGATGGCACATGTTCGAACTGGATGCCAAACTAATGAGAAAATATTAAATTGAGTCATTTAAGGGGCTTTCACGGTCCAACTTAGATTGGATATCCAGCAATTAAAAATGACAAGTTATTTCCATGTCTGTGCACCATTTGCATTTTTTTTCTGTGTATTTTATTATGGCCAATTTTTAGACAATATCCACACACTGAAATTTCCAGGTGGCTCCGTGGTAAAAAAAAAAAAAAAAAAAAATTTGCATGCCAATGTAGGAGACATAAGAGATGTGGATTCAATCCCTGGATCAGGAAGATCCTCTGGAGTAGAAAATGGCAACCCAGTCCAGTATTCTTGCCTGGGAAATCCCATGGACAGAGGAGCCTGGGGGGTGGCTACAGTCCATAGGGTTACAAAGAGTCAGACATGACTGAGCGATGAGTATATATTACATCCACATGCTGCTCTTTAGAGGGTAAACAGGCACGTTTCTCCCTGGATCCCTTCCGCCCATGCTGTGTTCAGTCTGCTGTCCCCTCCCCAACAATGTCACAGAGATTCTACAGCTGTTCTGATCACTTTCGGATATTGAGGACAAAGTAGTTTAGCGCCATCTAAAAACAAATAACAAAGTCAAACCCTTCCGATGTAAGCCTTCTCCCTTTGCCTAGTTCAGTCCTGGAGCAGAGAAAGGAAATTGGTTACTGTTCACTGTTAAACCTTAATCTTCCATTGCTTCTTCTAGACTCTCCCTTCTGCCTCTGGCTTCTGTGGGGTTAGGGTTGGGGAGAAAAATGAAGGGAGGGATGGGGCAGGTCTACTCTGGGGAAGGAGCTTCAGATCCTTACAGCAATGGCATGAAGATGAGTGCTGGCGTTTTAACAGTGGGACCTTTCGTGCATTCTCCAGAGACCTCCTCCACATGGACCTACACAGAAACCCTCACTGGCGTGAACTCTACACTCTGCCTTGTGACTTCTCCAGCTTCACCAAGCATTTCAGTCTGAAGCACACCTCTGCTTTTTTCCACCTTGCCTGTGCAAGAAATCTTTGGAATTATTCAAGCCTGCCTGCATCCCTGGGGTCCTCTGACCCAGAAAAGCACTCTGCCTCCCTGGTTCTCCCACCAGTCTCTCCTGCTCCACCATCAAGAAGATGCCAAATCTTCTCACCCAGGGGTTTCTCTAGGCAAGGGGTATTCCCCACTTCCATTTCTCTCAAACTTCTGGGACTCAAGGGTGCTTTTCACTTCTCTCCCCAGCCCTTGGCAATAGCTCAGCAAATTGTGGACACTCAGAATGCTCTTTTTTGGTGTCAGAGGTCCATGCTTGTCCTCTGGAGCACTCTCAATTGCCATCAGACTGGGATCCAAGACACAGAGCCAACCATTCAGGAACTCTTCCCAGGGAAAGCTTCTCTCCCCATCATCTCCTGATTCATCTCCTTGACTACCAAACATGAGGTGGATAATGGCTAAGGGCCCCAGATGATGGGATGTGCATGTGGGGGTGGGTGGTAGTCAACTTTGGCATGTTCTCCACGGGGGATCTGGCCCTTCTCTTTTTTACATGTGGTCATTTTATACCCTTTGGTCTCCATTTTCCTGTAGAGAAAAAGTCCCATTTATCATACAGTAGACAAGAAGTCCAAATGGTGAGGGATCATGTCACAAGCTCTTCACTGTGTTTCCCAGCTTCTTGCTCAGAACATTCTGTCCTTTCCTTGGGTACAATCCATCACGTTACAATGTGATTTATGTTACATAAACAAGGGGGAACCCACTCTATTCTCTACAGTCATTTGGATATCTCGTGTTAAGGCATGATCGGTTATGTAACAATTCTCTGACTTTAACCACCTCTTTTAGAATAATTAACAAATAGCTATTTCTAATTATACTGGAGAATAGTGTTTCTGCTAGATTTTTTTATCATTCAAGGAAATTCAAACCTTTTCTCTTAGTCATGTTTTCAAACTCACTTTGTTTACCAACCTTCATTCTATCATTTTTCTTCATGGATGAATCTATTTCCATAAACTCAATAGTTATTAATAGAATAGTGTAACCCTAATCATTATAAAGATGATCATTACATTTGCAATAACAGCTACAAAAATTGACCTTTTCAACAAGGACTCATGGTAGCATAAATCTGCAGCAAATAGCACAGAACTCTAAACAAATACAAATCCAATTATTGATTTTTGTTCAGGACGAGAGCAAGGGTGGGGATGGTGATGGATGTCGGTAATGAAATCACACTTAATCTAGGCATCTTCCAACCTAAGCAAAGCCTGTTTCTAGGCCTGTTTTTCCAAATTTTTCTCTAACCTGTTCTGCAAACGTGGAATATAATATACTCTTCTCTTCACTAAACTCTATCCTCTATCCTTTCAATTCTGTTTTCAAGACAGTTCTGAGTTAAGCAAAAGCCCGGACATTTAGTCCTCCCTTCTCTTCCAAATGTGCATAAATAATAAACTATCACACATAAGGGAAGCATACATCAACTCAAAAAACCATGTGATTAAAGGTTTCAGGATTTCAGATAAATATAATGCTTAAGGGACCAGACTTTTAAGACAATATAAAGATGACAAAAACCCTTCTTGGGAGAATACATGCCTGCCTAGTAGCTTCAGTCATGTCCGACTCTTTGCAGCCCCATAGACAGTAGCCCCCAGGCTCCTCTGTCCATGGAATTCTCCAGGCAAGACGACTGGAATGGGTTGCCATTTCCTTCTCCTGGGAGAGTCAGGTCCTCAGAAGTCAACAGGAGACATTGTCACTTATCAGTATGATCAAGAAGAGTTA
The DNA here is from genome assembly GCF_055505025.1 of Bos grunniens. Taxonomy (NCBI): domain Eukaryota; kingdom Metazoa; phylum Chordata; class Mammalia; order Artiodactyla; family Bovidae; genus Bos; species Bos grunniens. Next base: position 58,245,176 of record NC_141178.1, on the reverse strand, counting down.
GGGTGAAGATGACCCAAGAACTATCAGAAAGGCAATGAGTGAGCCCTCTGCCTCTGAGAACTAGTAACAAAAACTAGTATATTAGAACTAGTATATTCAAAGCACTCATTAGGGTTTCCTAGTATGATGACCACAGCAATTAGATAATCATCTTGTTGTATATGGGAAGGGACCAAGAGTTATTCTTGGTATGAATAATCATACTAACTTTTGGTTGGAGGGTAGACAGAAGGCCTTCTCCAACTATAATACCCAAACTGCATCTATCTATCTCTCAAGCCAGGCTTAAGCAATATGTGAACCGTGACCTTCCTGATGTTCAAGCTGGTTTTAGAAAAGGCAGAGGAACCAGAGATCAAATTGCCAACATCCGCTGGATCATAGAAAAAGCAAGAGAGTTCCAGAAAAACATCTATTTCTGCTTTATTGACTATGCCAAAGCCTTTGACTGAGTGGATCACAATAATCTGTGGAAAATTCTTCAAGAGATGGGAATACCAGAACACCTGATCTGCCTCTTGAGAAATTTGTATGCAGGTCAGGAAGCAACAGTTAGAACTGGACATGGAACAACAGACTGATTCCAAATAGGAAAAGGAGTTCATCAAGGCTGTATATTGTCACCCTGTTTATTTAACCTATATGCAGAGTACATCATGAGAAACGCTGGACTGGAAGAAACACAAGCTGGAATCAAGATTGCCGGGAGAAATATCAATAACCTCAGATATGCAGATGACACCACCCTTATGGCAGAAAGTGAAGAGGAACTCAAAAGCCTCTTGATGAAAGTGAAAGTGGAGAGTGAAAAAGTTGGCTTAAAGCTCAACATTCAGAAAACGAAGATCATGGCATCTGGTCCCACCACTTCATGGGAAATAGATGGGGAAACAATGGAAACAGTGTCAGACTTTATTTTCCTGGGCTCCAAAATCACTACAGATGGTGACTGCAGCCATGAAATTAAAAGACGCTTACTCCTTGGAAGGAAAGTTATGACCAACCTGGATAGCATATTCAAAAGCAGGGACATTACTTTGCCAACAAAGGTTCGTCTAGTCAAGGCTATGGTTTTTCCTGTGGTCATGTACGGATGGGAGAGTTGGACTGTGAAGCAGGCTGAGCGCCAAAGAATTGATGCTTTTGAACTGTGGTGTTGTAGAAGACTCTTGAGAGTCTCTTGGACTGCAAGGAGATCCAACCAGTCCATTCTGAAGGAGATCAGCCCTGGGATTTCTTTGGAAGGAATGATGCTAAAGCTGAAACTCCAGTACTTTGGCCACCTCATGCAAAGAGTTGACTCATTGGAAAAGAGTCTGATGCTGGGAGGGATTGAGGGCAGGAGGAGAAGGGGACGACAGAGGACGAGATGGCTGGATGGCATCACTGAGTCAATGGATGTGAGTCTGAGTGAACTCCGGGAGTTGGTGATAGACAGGGAGGCCTGGTGTGCTGCGATTCATGGGGTCACGAAGAGTCTGACATGACTGAGCGACTGATCTGATCTGATCTAATCTCTCTAGTTTCTTTAAATTTTTCCTAGGAATTAGAAATAAAACACCTGATATCTTTCAGGAACCAGTCCAGAAAATAGGCTGAGGGTTAATATGGAGCCCCTACAGACTTTTCTTTGCTAATATAGAGTAACAACAACAACAACAACAAAAAACACACAAGGCTCAAGTAAAGTTTCCCTGCTTCAAAGAAAGGAATTTACTTTGGACATTCATATTAGCTGCCTCCTTCTGAAATACTGATCTGTGGTCTCAACCAAAGACCTTACCTTTTTACCTTTGGAATAAACGGGAAGAGGAGACAATGTGGACCAGGAATGCTTCATTCTCATTAAATGTATCAAGTCATTGGGAACAGTAATACGTTTGTGGTGGGCACCCATGGTTGTCATGTCTGTCTTCTCCTTCTTAACTGAATCCTACCCAACCCCAGCTGTACAGATGGTCCTGATTGTCTGGACAATCCTGTGTCCTGCAATGATGACAGAAAAGGTGTAGGGCAGGGCATCAGGACCTTCTGTGCGCGCACACGTGCACGCACACACACACACACACACACACTTCTCTTTCTCTCTCTCTCTTTTGCAAAGGATACAAAAACTTGAGCATTCTAACAGAATCTCATGTGCCCTGGGCTTTGTAAACCCAGGGACCTTCTAATTGAAGATTTCATATCAAGAATCACTGCAGCAACCTTCAAGTCTATGTATTTTGTTATAAAGCTGTCAGTTCTTCCAAATATGTAAGAGAAAAAAGCAATCAACCACACAAAAGGAAATAACACTTCTTTTTCTATATTAAGCCAGTTTTACCCCACCTATGTTCTTTGATATTATGGACTCCCCAGGTGGCTCAGTCATAAAGAACCCATTTGCCAATGCAAGAGATGCAGGAGATGCAGTCCAATCCCTGAGTCAGGAAGATTCACTGGAGGAGGGCATGGCAGTCCACTCCAGTATTCTTGCCTTGAGAATCACATGGACAGAGGAACCTGATGGGCTACCATCATGTTTGATATTATAAGTGCCACAGAATCTTCACAAATATGCAAATGCCTATCTTCAAAATGTCTAAAACACTTTTCTTCTTATTTTTAGTTTTCTTAGTATTTTCTTCTTTTTCTTTCATTCTCATTTGAAATGAAATTACTCAAATTCAGTCATTTGGACCATGTATTTTTAAAACCTGCATCAACTAGATGAAAATTAATTGTTATTACAAAGTTATAAAAACAGAGAATTCATCACTTAAGGATGTGGTTCTGGCCCAATTTCAAACCATAATGGTTATGTCTGAAAGTTCACCTTTTTATATGCTCGTCTCACCTTTTGGTTTTTCTATGACTCACTTCACGATTCCACTTTTAGTAAATGTCTCATAAACAGAGAAAGGACCTGCCGTCATTTAACAAATATGACCAATGTTCATGACTCAAAACGTGTTGGTATCATATTTTTCTGAAACTTATCTTATTTTGTGGCTTCCCTGGTGGCTCAGACAGTAAAGAATCTGCCTGCCAATGCAGGCGACTAGGGTTCGATCCCGAGGTCAGGAAGATCCCCTGGAGCAGGAAATAGCTACCCATTCCAGTATTCTTGACTGAGAAATCCTATGGACAGAGGAGCCTGGTGGGCTACAGTCCAGGGGGTCACAAAGGGTCAGACACAACTTAGCTACCAAACCACCACAAATCTTATTTTGTATGCTCCCCGAATAGCCATAAGGAAGGAAAACATGTAGTACATCCTGTGGACCAATGTCACTTTATTCTGTTATATGTTCTATGACGTCTGTGTTACCTTGAGGGAAAGGGCAAACTTAATTAGCTTCAGTTCAGTTCAGTTCAGTCTCTCAGTCATGTCCAACTTTTTGCCACTCCATGAATCGCAGCACACCAGGCCTCCTCCCTGTCCACCACCAACTCCCGGAGTTCACTCAAACTCACATCCATCGAGTCGGTGATGCCATCCAGCCATCTCATCCTCTGTCGTCCCCTTCTCCTCCTGCCCCCAATCCCTCCCAGCATCAGGGTCTTTTCCAATGAGTCAACTCTTCGCATAAGGTGGCCAAAGTAATTAGCTTAGCACCTAATCATTTCAAGGCAAAACAACCTACATATGAGAAGTGTGATTTTTGTGCAACTTTAGGTAATAGTTAAGAACTGCACATCTACTTTTATTAAATTTCAAGAGAATATGTTAGAAAGATTTTCATAAATTGTTGAAGATATTCCAGTTTCTAGCTCCTGACCAATTATAAGCTTTACAATCCTGGATAGAAATAATTTACCACCTCATTAGCCGCAGAATTATTTTTTAAATGTAAATCACAGAATCTTATTTTTAATATTTTACCAAACATTTGGGCTATCATCAAGTATCTCTTCCTAAGTCTTTAGTTTCAAGGGATTGAAATATTTCAACCCATGAAATGAGCCATTTCTTAGGATGTATTAATTGGCAATTTACACAAATGCATGGTTTTTCTTGAATTTTAAAATTTCAATAAAAAAGAGTTAACAATGCCGATCTCCTCTTTATATCTACCCTTTAGTTAACATCTTTTATTAAAAACAAAGTGTGTTTGGATAACATATGAATTGTTATTACATTGGATTATTGATACAGAAACAGACTAGAAAATTAAGAAACTTACAATGACTGGGAAAGCATGATTTATTAACATTGTGTAAATAATAATAGCATATTAAGCACATAGGGAAAGGGAAGCGAAGTCGCTCAGTCATGTCGGACCCTTAGCGACCCCATGGACTGCAGCCTACCAGGCTCCTCCATCCATGGGATATTCCAGGCAAGAGTACTGGAGTGGGGTGCCATCGCCTTCTCCACATAAGTGTACTTTTAAAACATATGCAAATAGCATTTTAATGATGCCCCCTTGTCCAAAACCCTCAGTGAATGCTTGAAATCATGGATAGTACCAAACCCTATATATATTATGTTTTTTCCCCTACTATAAACAGGTAGCATAGACAGAAAGAAGTATGATTCATGTCCCAGGCAGCACAGGGCAGGATAGAGCAAGTGTCATCACACTACACAGAACGGAATGAAATACAAAACTTTTGAATTGTTTATTTCTGGAATTTTCCATTTAATATTGCTGGACCATGGGTTACTGAAACCCTCAGAAAACAACACCAGGAATAAAGGAAGACTATTGTATATTTCAGGTTTCCTCGGTGGCTCAGGTGGTAAAGAATCTTCCTGAAAGGCAGGAGACGGGTTCAATCCCTGGGTCAGGAAGATCCCCTGGAGAGGGAAATGGCAACCCATTCCAATATTCTTGCCTGGAGAATCCATGGACAGGGGAGCCTGTAGGGCTGCAGATAATGGGGTCACAAAGAGTTGGACATGACTGAACGACTGAGCACTAAGCAGGTGTGCCTCCTGTTGTAACGCATTTAAGGACATAGTATCACTTAGACATGTGACCCTGCCCCAGACTAAACCCAACAAAACCTCTGAATCCAATGCTATGCAAATGCAGGAGGAAAAGGGACTTGTTTAAAGACAGTAAAAGTCTGTGGTCAACCAAGGACAGAGAATGAGAAATTTTACTGAGAAAATGATCTGTATGTTTGAACAGAAAAACTGGATGTGGGGTTCAAGAACTGGGACAGATCTACAAAACCTACCAACCAAATGCCATTGCATCTTTAGAACTTCATTTGAACAAAGTAACTATTAAAAGTCTGTTATGAGACAATTAAAAAAATGTTTAACACTGACTGAACTTAAAAGTTATTTTTAAATTACTGTTGTTTTTAGGTGTGATAGTTTTGTTTTTTACAGTCCTATCTTTTAGAATATATATATAGATGTGTTTAGAATTACATGATTTCTTCAATTTGCTTTAAAAAATAAATTTTTAATCTATCATAATGATATTCTGGTAGTGTTAAAAAATGATTTTCTCTTCAAGATACATGCTTACATATTTACAAGAGAAAATACACAATTCTAAAATTTGCTTTAAAACAATAAGAATGTGGAGGAAAATATTAAAAGAGGAAATATGGATGAAAGAAAAATAGCCAAATATTGATCATTGTTGAAGCTGGGTTTTAACCTGATTATATTATTAACTCTATTTTTGTGTATGTACAAATCTTTTACAATAAAAGAATGTAGAAACACTAAGTAATAGAAAAAAAGATTGAAGAAAAAGTTTTCTAAGAAGTACTCAACTTTGTTGTAAGAATGCCAATTAACTAAGATTATTCTTGAATTAAAAAAAATTGAAATCTAGAACCTGTCTTAAATTCATATTCTGAGGGCATGGTAACCCACTCCAATATTCTTGCCTGGAAAATTCCATGTACAGAGGAGCCTTTAGTCCATGGGGTGACAGAGAGTCATGCACAACCGAGTGACTAAGCACACACGCACAGCACATCTTTTAAGATACTAAATATACTTTTATCCTTTGAATCCAATCTCATTCCTATATATCTTTCCAGGAATATATATAATGACAGAAGAACATTTAGTAGTAGGAATAAAAACCAGATAAGCTCTTAATGAGAGCTATTTACTTTATCATCCTGCATGCACAACAGGAATTGGAAATGCCTCCCAGTCTAAATGACAACATAAAGAGGACAATTAAGGTAATACTGAGGATGACTTCAAAGTAAAGTACTCCTGAAGTTCCAATTCTGTAGAACTTGTACATTCTCAAGGCAGAGTAAAATTGCTCTTTAGTTGAAGGAGAGATTAAAGCTGAGCCTCTGTCAGGGGTGGTTTAGTTCTGCCTGGTGAGTGGGACATATTGTCCCTGAGGCAATGTAGTCCAGCCTGTTCTCTCTTCAATCTGAACACTAGTTAGCCCGGACCCTGAAGTGCGGTTTAAAATACTGTAGCATACATCTTCATTTGTAAAGCTACTTGTCAAGTACTTTTCAAAGCCTGAGTTGCCCAGAAAGTAGTCTCAGAGTCCAAGAGATCTTGGGAGATAGTTGTCCGCCTTTGATGCCTCCACTTCCACCCCCACAAGCATCCCACTATCATCCCCACCGGGACTTGCTTTGCCGTCTCAGACCACACCCTCTCAGATGCTCTACCCTGTGTCCCAAGTGAACGCCCACTTTCTACGGATTTATACTCTGTTGGGATGGAAGAAGCACAAGCTGGAATCAAGATTGCCAGGAGAAATATCAATAACCTCAGATATGCAGATGACACCACCCTTATGGCAGAAAGTGAAGAGGAACTCAAAAGCCTCTTGATGAAAGTGAAAGAAGAGAGTGAAAAAGTTGGCTTAAAGCTCAACATTCAGAAAACTAAGATCATGGCATCTGGTCCCATCACTTCATGGGAAATAGATGGGGAAACAGTGGAAACAGTGTCAGACTTTATTTTTGGGGGCTCCAAAATCACTGCAGATGGTGACTGCAGCCATGAAATTAAAAGACGCTTACTCCTTGGAAGAAAAGTTATGACCAACCTAGATAGCATATTCAAAAGCAGAGACATTACTTTGCCAACAAAGGTTCATGTAGTCAAGGCTATGGTTTTTCCAGTGGTCATGTATGGATGTGAGAGTTGGACTGTGAAGAAAGCTGAGTGCCGAAGAACTGATGCTTTTGAACTGTGGTGTTGGAGAAGACTCCTGAGAGTCCATTGGACTGCAAGGAGATCCAACCAGTCCATTCTAAAGGAGATCAGCCCTGGGTGTTCTTTGGAAGGAATGATGCTAAAGCTGAAACTCCAGTACTTTGGCCACCTCATGCGAAGAGTTGACTCACTGGAAAAGACTCTGATGCTGGGAGGGATTGAGAGCAGGAGGAGAAGGGGACGATAGAGGATGAGATGGCTGGATGGCATCACCAACTCAATGGATGTGAGTTTGAGAGAACTCCAGGAGTTGGTGATGGACAGGGAGGCCTGGTGTGCTGCGATTCATGGGGTCACAAAGAGTCAGACACGACTGAGCGACTGAACTGAAATGAACTGAACTGGGATAGAGAAAATAGAGAAAAGAGAAAGAGAGGAAGGAAAGAAGAAAGAAAAGAAGGAAGGAAAGAAGGGAGGGAGGTGTTACTGAAAGCAGGTCTGGCTACTTGATGCTCAAAAGCCATTAAAGAGATAAGTATGGTGGAAAGCAAAGATGGCTCAGATGATAAAGAATCTGCCTACAATACAGGAGACCCAGGTTCGATCCCTGGGTCAGGTAGATTCCCTGAAGAAGGGAATGGCTACGCACATTCCAGTTTTCTTACCTGGAGGACTCTGTGGACAGAGGAGCCAGGTGGGCTATATATACCATAGGGTCACAAAGAATCAGACACGACTGAGTAACTAACACACAAAGTTTGCTTTATTTTGGATGCTGGCAACCATGATAAGGGGGTGGTCTTTTTCCAAAGGCCAACTCCCCCCGCCCCCACCACTGACAAACAGCGGGCAAGCGTTTTTAAAAAGTTGAGGGAGCAGGTTATATGCAGAAACAGCATGGTCAGCTCTGACAGTCATCTTGAAATTAGTCATGCAGTCTGACAGTTTTTAGTTCCAAAGAAGTTTGTTCCCATTTCCTTGAGGCCAGTTCTCAGAATTGTGGCAGCTTATGTCAAGGAACCCACTGGCAAGGCAGAAGCTGAAGGAGATGAAGGTTTGATCCCTGGGTGGGGAAGATCCCCTGGAGGGAGGAGGAAGTGGCAACCCACTCCATTATTCTTGTCTGAAAAAACCCATGGGTAGAGGAGCGTGGCTGGCTTCAGTTCATAGGGTCTCAAGGAGTTGGACATGACTGAGTGACTGAACAGGCAAGCAAAGCATTTATTTCATTGCTACTTTATTTTGTGGCTCCCATGCATTTATTCTAATGGTATTTTCATCCATTAAAATTGATTGGATTGGATCACAAAATGCCAACACTTACACTACCAAGTTCAGCTCTTGAAGTCTCATATCTCCCTAGTTAGTCTTTCAATGACATGATTAAAAATGTTAAATTGGAAACAACTCCACTTACAACTGCCAATGATCAGAGAACTCTCCAAATGGCTGGAAGTATGTTGACAAACAGCACTAAATGAAGCAAAAATGCTCCTAAAGGTTGTTAGAGCCCACAAAAATATTGGCCAAGATGGTTTCCTTATGTATGGACGACAGTTTGAAAATCAATTTGAGTGCACAAAATTAAAAGATGCTTGTTCCTAGGGGAAAAAAAGCTATGACAAACCTAGACAGAGTATTAAAAGGCAGAGACATCACTTTGCCAGCAAAGGTCCATATTGTCAAAGCTATGGTTTTTCAGTGGTCATGTACAGATGTGAGAGTTGGACCATAAGCAAGACTGAGTACTGAAGAACTTATCCTTTTGAACTGTGGTGCTGGAGAAGACTCTTGAGATTCTCTTGGACTGTAAGAAGATGAAACCAGTCAATAATAAAGGAAATCAACCCTAAACATTCACTGGAAGGACTGATGCTGAAGCTCCAATACTTTGGCCACCTGACATGAAGAGCTGAGTTACTGGAAAACACCCTGAGGCTAGGACAGATTGAAGGCAAAAGGAGCAGGGGGGTGACAGAGGATGAGATGGTTAGATAGCATTATTGACTCAGTGGACATGCATTTGAGCAATCTAAGCAAGATAGTGAAGGACAGAGAGGTCTGGTATGCTGTTGATGGGATTGCAAAGAGTCAGACATGACTTAACTACTGAACAACAACAATATTAAAAAGTGATCCTAACAAAGATTTCCTCTGGCATTTCAATTAGAAAATAGCCCAATAAAAAAAAAAAAAAAACAAAAAGAGCTATGCGATAGTATGAGCTGGCAAAGAGCTTCTGAAAGAATCCTTTGGTTAAAAAGCTGACAGAGACCATAGGAAGTCCCAGTAAAATTACAAATGAGCTACAGCATCCTTTGTGTACTAAAATATTTCATGTGTCCTCTAATATACTTCAGTGTAGCCATTGACAATAAATGTTTGAAAAGAGTTATTTAATGAAATCAAGAGACTAAGTTGCACAGAGTAGATGCCCTAAGTGTGATGATGTCACCACGTATTCTTTGTAAGCATTCCAGTTAAATCTGCCTTGGTCTTGGATCTGACTGGTCTACCAGAGATGCTCCAGGGAGGTCATATGTGTACAGAGACAAAATAATTTTCTCCATGTAAATATGTTCAACTATTTAAGAAATGCCATGCGTCATTGCCCTGGAGGTTCAATGTCAATTTACAATCAAAATTGAATTTGACCCTAAAGCAATCTTTTTTATTTACTAATGATGGCAGCTGGTCTTTTAAGTGTGTCTGGCTATTCAACGGTCATGAGCAATGGTTCTGACCGCTAATTTACAGGGCGCTTAGAAAGAATGAGCCCTGCTGCAAAGAGTCTGTGGATGGGGTTTCTGCCTGGATCACCCCAGGTGTATTTGTGTTTCAGGTCTATTCTTCCTCTGCACAAGATGAGAAACAGAACTGCTAGCCCTTCATGCTCTGTACTTTGCAATCTATGTTTATAATGATGTCCCTGAGACAAATCTGGCTTTCTACAACCTCCGCACAACAATCAAGGGAAAACGCAGGCAGTATCTACCTAATACTGGACGAACGTTGTCTGATGTCATCGTTCAGTCACTAAGTCATGCCTGAGCTTTTGCGACCCATGGACTGCAGCACACCAGGCTCCTCTGTCCTCCACTGTCTCCTGGAGTTTGCTCAAATTCATATCCATTGGTTAGTGATGCTATCTAGCCATTTCATCCTCTGTCGCCCGCTTCTCCTTCTGCCCTCAATCTTTCCCAGCATCAGGGTCTTTTTTGGTGAGGCAGTTCTTCACATCAAGTGGCCAAAGTATTGGAGCTTCAGCTTTGGCATCAGTCCTTCCAATGAATATTCAGGGTTGGTTTCCTTTAGGATTGACAGGTTGTACCTTTCAGAAACTGACGGCATTTGGGAGGCAAATCAAAATCACACAAGAAAAATAAGAATCTTTCTCATGAGACTGTGTCATAAGAAAATTGGGTTCTTTTCATTCCCTCCCATGAATCATGATGTAAACAAATGCAGATATACAGTGATATACTATAGATCGATTTACTATAAACTTAATATGTGTTCAGAGAAGGCTATGGCACCCCACTCCAGTACTCTTGCCTGGAAAATCCCATGGATGGAGGAGCCTGGTAGGCTGCAGTCCATGAGGTCACTAAGAGTCGGACACGACTGAGCAACTTCACTTTCACTTCTCACTTTCATGCATTGGAGAAGGAAATGGCAACCCACTCCAGTGTTCTTGCCTGGAGAATCCCGGGGACGGGGGAACCTGGTGGGCTGCCGTCTATGGGGTCGCACAGAGTCGGACACGACTGAATATGTGTTAGTTAAAATATGTGTTAGTTAAAAAAAAGAGATGAACTGTCAAGTTATTCACTATTTCTCATATGGCTATGGGTTTCACTGGTGGCTAGGCTGGTAAAGAACCTGCCTGCCAATGCAGGAGACACAAGAGATGCAGGTTCAATCCCTGGGTTTGGAAAATCCCCTGGAGAAGGAAATGGCAACCCAATCCAACATTCTTGCCTAGGAAATTCCATGGACCTGGCAGGCTACAGTCCACGCGGTTGCAAAGAGTCAGACATGACTGAGCACACACGCACTCACACATTATGTTAATATATTCTTACATGTTTATGTAGCAGCAATAAAATCATTTGTTGAGGGAGAAAAAAAATCAGTATCTCCCACATTGGGAGTTATTTCCCTCAAAAGTTTCCTTAGAAGAATATTTGCCAAAATTAGCACATTCCTGAAGCACAACCCTTTCATTCATTACCAAGATACAGTCTCTCTTCTTTAAAAGTACCATCTCATTGACATCTCTGTAAAGTCATTTACTACACGGTCACTGGTCAAAGTCCAGCCACAAACGGGAAGCATTTACGCTGGCTGACAGAATATACTTTGCAGAATTTTATAACAAAGCTCTAAGATTAAATAAATATGACATATTTTCCAGCAAAAATTCTTATTTATTTGTAATTTTGCATATTTGTTGATGTGTTCGGGGTTAACTTGGCCTAAATAAAGTTCGATATTCATAAACACTGAAGCCTGAGCCTACATAAAAGATTTCTTTCCTTCTTATGCTTTTTATCCTTTAAAAAATCTGAACACATCATTTATTTTTAAATCACTACTATTCTATAGAGCTATTTAGCATTCAATAACTCTCTTGCTGAAAACAAAATTCCATCTACTATTAAGTAATTAAATTAACAAAAGCAAAGGGCATACTATAATTTTTTGTTGCTGGTGTAATAAACACAAAGGAAACAATACATTATTCTATAGTATCACTTTCTAGCCAACACAATTTAGAATTATGTTAAATTTCTTAGGAGAAAATGATAGTAAGAAATAGTCTCTAGAATCTGCCTTTATGTCCATCAAAGGTACTGGAAAGTTGACAGAATTTCTCAGCACCTTTACAAATATTTTCATTCTTCTAACAGAAAAGTAGAAGTCCTGATAAAAACCAAAAAAAAAAAATAATAAGTATCATAGAGATAAACAGAACATTCAAAAATGTATTGAAAAATGAATGAACTGAGTTATTAATAGCATCAACTAGATTTATTTAGTTAGATTTTGGTTTTGTTCATATCTTTTTAGCATAAGCTTGCTCTGACTGTGGAATTCTTTTAGGGAAAAAACCCAGGAAGAGTCGTGGACCCCTGACATTGAGAGCTCTGTGGTCTGAGAAAAAGTACCCCTGAGGGAGAAGGGAGGAGAACTGGGGCTGTAGGTCAGGTCAAAAGAGTTTAGACAAAGGTGTAAAAAAGAAATACCATTTCAGAGTTGGCAGTACTCTTCAGAAAATGCCAGAGCCTCTGGTATTCTTCTAGAGGGCAGGGGGCAGGGAGAAGGTGTGGTCTGGCTCCTTTCAAACCACAAAATCATAGAAACCAACTTTCTTTACATTTTGGAAGGAACCAGCAGTCACACTGACAACAAGGACAATATTTAAGTCTAAAGTTCATTTTAAATAAATACATATGGTTAAACAAAATGATCTGACCTAACAGACTGATACTCGGCACCAAAGAACATAGAGAACAACACAGGGGAGAGACAGTCCCCGCCTCCCTGGGACAGCAGGGCTCTTGTGAACACAAGGCCCTTATGGTCACTCAGCCTTGTCTCATGGTCTGGAATACAGCCAGCATGCAAAAAAAAAAAAAGCGGGTGGGGGGTAAGGGGTGGCGAGGCTGGTAATGAATAATGGCTAGGTAGTTATGCGATTAACAGAAAGGAGCATTTAATTAAATTGTAAATAATGCAGAATACAGATTTGGCTTAGCATTAAACATGGATTAGGTAATAAGTAATTGGAAACAAATGTGTGGGATTTTACATATTTGGCTCTTTAAAGCTTGTGTGTGTGCATGCTAAGTCACCTCAATAGCATCCAACTCTTTGCGACCCCATGGACTACAGCCCACCAGGCTACTTTTGCCCATGGGATTCTCCAGGCAAGAATACTAAAACAGATTGCCATGCCCTCCTCCAGGGAATCCCAGGGGTTGAACCGGCGTCTTTCACTCTTCTGCACTGGCAGGTGGGTTCTTTGCCACTAGCACCATCTGGGAAGCCCCTTTAAAGCGTGCTTTTCCCCTATAAGTATTTTCCTCTCTTGATACAAAAGATACTGAATAAATCCAGAAACTGGAAAAATCCTATTTTACCCTTCAGCTGTGACCTCATTAATGTCCAGAGCGTGCCTACCTATTGCACAAAATGTCCCTCCATTTCCAAACTCCTGAGTCTTGAAATACCAACATTTCATGATTAGGAGGATTAAGTCACATTGCAGATGCTAAGAAACTCTGGCAACCTCATTAACTAGAGCAGGTTTTGGAGAACAAAACATTTCCTGCCACATCAGATCCAATTTCTCTTCTGTCTTTCGTGGGATCCTGCAACCCATTTAGCCAATCAGCTTTGTTTCTGTAAATTCACATCAAGGGTTTTTCCACAGTTCACTGTGTTTGGGAGATATGTCAGTGTTTGCTGAGGCCAAGTCTTCAGAAAGAGACTCACCGTGTAGGACACGTTCTGCAGAGTGAGAGGACATCTAAACTGAGATGTCAGCTTCCACCCTTCCTACCATGTACTTCACCTTGTCTTTTTTTTAAGTGAACTAGTTACTTGATTTGGCTGCATCAGATCTTGGTTAAGGCACGTGGAGCTCCACTGCATCATGCGGGATCTTTCATTGCAGCACTTGGCCTCAGTAGTTCTGGTGCAAGGGTTTCCTTGCTCCCTGGTACGTGGGATCTTAGTTCCTGGATCAAGGATAGAACTTGTGTCTCCTGCATTTCAAGACAGATTCTTGACTACTGGACCTCCAGGGATGTCCCTAATTCACCTTGTCTTTTAATTCAACCTCCTTCTCACCACTAGCCCAGGACTGAGGGCAGGGTCTTCAGTTGGAAGATGGTGGACACTGGCTGCTCTGGTGGCAAATCCTCATCACTTGCTGGGGGAGGGAACCACATGGCCAAACAACTTTGCTCTCTGAAATTCCATTTTGCACACTCACCCCCAGAAGTGTCACATTGAACCACTTTTCCTGATGGGGGTGTGCCATATCTCAGGTGATTTAATGCATGAAAAAAAAAAAAGAGGAGGTAGAAATAGATTCAAGGGAAGGAAACCCTTTTTAGGAAACCCACAAAGAGTCAAGTCTTAGAGGAGTGCAGGAGTAAACCGTGGGCTACATTGGTTATTCAAGTGGGAAATGGTGTGGAGGTGGTAAGAAGCCAAAACCCAATATGTGGTGAATAATGAGGATATACAGTGTCTGGTTCTTAAGTCAACTGTTTCAGTTTTCATGCTGACCTGTTTCATGTAAATAAATTGAAAAAAAACCAGATAAATTCAATTCAATTAATTTTAAATATTACTGTTTCAAAATGAAAGATCCCGTGGAAACTTGGAGAATTAAACAAAATAGGAGAAAAGAGTATGAAAAGTGAAAATAAGTTCCGATGCTGTTTGCTTTCTTCTCACATTCCATTTCTAGATACTTTTCATAGAAAGAATATTTAGTTTCTGACACATATTTAGCATCTTCTATCCTTCTATGTCGGAGAAGGCAATGGCACCCCACTCCAGTACTCTTGCCTGGACAATCCCATGGATGGAGGAGTCTGGAAGGCTGCAGTCCATGGGGTCACTGAGGGTAGGACACGACTGAGCGACTTCCCTTTCACTTTTCACTTTGATGCATTGGAGAAGGCAATGGCAACCCACTCCAGCGTTCTTGCCTGGAGAATCCCAGGGAGGGCAGAGCCTGGTGGGTTGCCGTCTATGGGGTCGCACAGAGCCGGACACGACTGAAGTGACTTAGCAGCACCAGCATCCTTCTATGTCCACCTTTGAAATCCTTCTTTTGCCACAAAACCTTTTCATGTGCTCCTTTAAAAGTTTTTTATGATAAATATTAATTTTTTAAAGAAAAACCACAGTGAGCAACACGTATTTTCATTTATGGAGTTCTGGCTCTGAGCTGTCCACAGACTATCTTGATTATTTGTTAAAAACTTGAGGCAAGAACATATCAGTGAATTTACAGCACTCTGTTCTCTGATGCCATGTAAAAATAACTGTAGTGGTATCTTTACATGGGAATGCTTTTGCTTTCAGATCCCCTCTAGCTTTAGGAAAAGAAAGTGAAGTTGCTCAGTCGTATCCTACTCTTTGCGACACTATGGACTTTAGCCTACCAGGCTCCTCAGTCCATGGAAAGTTTTCAGGCAAGAATACTGGAGTGGGTTGCCATTTCCTCCTCCAGGGGATCTTCCCAACCCAGGGATTGAACCCGGGTCTCCCACATTGCAGGCAGACACTTTATCGGCTGAGCCACCATGGAAGCACCCCTCTAACTTTACCGCGGTATAATTGACATAAAAGCTTTCAACTCTTGTGATATAGAGTTCTGTGTTTGCAATTGGTTTTCAATACTTCAGGTTAATAGGATTCTAAAAAACATTCAATCTATTTTTGGACATTTTAATTTGTCAGAAATTGTCTAGGCTGTCCCCACTAATAAGACATAGGGCTTGGCAATCTGGGAGACTCTCTGAAATCTGAGAGTTGAGACAAGTTCTCAAAAATTGTTGTACTAACATGAAAAGAAAAGGAAAAAAAAAAATTTCCAAGAATCTAAGAGGGAATCTGAATTACAATAAGCCTCAAATGACACAAGTATTTATAGACTGAATGAGAAGGGGCAGATGTCAAGAAAAATAAAAGAGAGAGAAAAAAGAAAATGTATGGAAATACACGTGGGCTTCCATGGTGGCTCAGTGGTAAAGAATCCTCTTGCAACACAGGAGACCATGTTCGATCCCTGGGTTGGGAAGATCCCCTGGAGAAGGAAATGGCTACCCACTCCAGCGTTCTTGCCTGGGAAATCCCATGGACAGAGGAGACTGGCAGACAGCAGTCCCTGGGGTTGCAAGCGTAGGACATGACTGAGCAACTAAACCACCATAAGAAAATACATAGAGGCTATGGCAAAAAGAGGAAAGGACAAGTGAAATTACAGACAAAACCTAGAGGAAGAGCCCAAACAAAGGAGACCAGCCTTGAGAAAGGAATGGATGTCACAATAGTTTCATGCAAAGGATTAGGATGAGCAATTTGGGGACACACTCTTCATTTCACATGTTGTCTGGTTGTGGTGTGCCATTCAGAGCTTCTGGGTCTTTTCATCCCATAGAATCTCTTTTTCTTATGGGTTTGCCAAGTAAAAAAATAAGATCTCTTTGAATAAATACTTCTACCGATTTACTTAGAATCACAGTTTGAGAATCTCGTAGTTTTTTAAAGAATGAAGGTCCTAGGGATAAAAAATTTACTTCCAAAGGGGCAAACATTGATAATTTAAAGAGAAAAGTTTAAATCCCATCTCTTACTTTGGGTTTCTACAACAGGTCTTGTAAGCAGGAGGTTGATAAGAAGAGAAGTGACAGGGACTTTCCTGGTGATACAGAGGTTAAGACTTCACCTTCCAAGGCAGGGGGTGTAGGTTTGATCCTTGATTGAGGAGCTAAGATCCCACATGCCTCAGGGCTTAAAAAAAAAAAAAAAACACATAAAACAGAAGCAATATTGTAACAAATTTAAAAAAGACTTTAAAAATGGTCCATGTCAAAAAAGAAAGAAAAAGAGGACAAGTGAGGAACAGACGGAACTCAATAAAGGAGGAGAAACCAGAAGACTGTGCTTGGGTGAGGGTGTGCCTGTGAGAGGCCTCCCAGAATTTTCCAGCTGGGTACCACAGGATGGGTACCCACCAGCTACCACCACTCCCCGACTCCCCCCACCACCTGAGGGCTGTTCTAGGAGTGCTAAGTCCCCTGCATTTCTCAGCTGTATCTATATCTGGGCTGAAAAGGCTTCTGTTTCTCAAACAAATAAAAGGCCTGAGGCAGGAAAGCAGAGATGGACAGAGGGTGATGGAGATGGATGCAGTTGGTAGCCTGAAGACTGTTCTCTAGAGCTGCGGATAAAGTCATAAATGCCTTAGTTCACCCTCAGGTGGCTCAGATCTGCTTATGTTCCCATCAACTTATCACTGCCTCTTCAAGGTGGCAGTCGGCACCATCTCTAACAAATACACACACAGCAACAGGACAAACCTTAGTTCCCAGTCATGCAGCTCCTACCAAAGATGTATCATCTCGCTCCTGTGTTCCAGTCCCCTTCTAGATTTTTCTCATCCCCAGCCAGTCTTCAGCTGCTCCTAGATGGCTAGACGATTAGAAGACTCCACCTCCAGGGTCTGAGCACACTTGATAGCTTGGTTTGGTTCTGGTGACTATTATCACTGAGCATGGGAGCACCAGGAAAGGATCCCACCAAACCACTGATTTCCAGATACACATCCCATACCTGTGTAACAGAAGCACCAGCTAATCATAGTGAATTACCCTGGCCAGTGACTCCCTTTTTTGTTCATCTACCAGCCTGAGCATTCAAAAGAGACCCAAGTTGCAGTTGTAGGAATAGCTTCAATTTAATATATTTTTTTTACTTTACTCCTTGAAATCTTAGCTCTCTAATCCAGAAAGATGCTCTCTTCCCCTTGCACCTTCCCATGAGACAGCAAACAAGCTCTCTCCAAATTGTGGAGTCTAGATTTGCTTTAATCCAGTCTGATCCTCTCTGTGGCAGTATGCATTGCTAACCTTTGGAAAAGAGCATTTTATGAATTGCAACATAGTTCTAACTGACTGAATGAAATAGAGGTACAGTTTTCTGGACAATTCTCTTTTATTTTAATCACGTCCCCAAGGCACATTGATTATATATAGAGAGAAATCTTAAAGAAATTCTCATCAATTCTTTTGTGCAGTATGGAGATGGTCCAATTTGAAAATATGTATGTATATGTGCATGTGCGCTCAGTCGTTTAAGTTGTGTCCAGCTCTTTGTGACCCTGTGGACCACAGGCCGCCAAGTTCCTCCGTCCATGGGATTCTCCAGGCAAGACTACTGGAGTGGGTTGCAATGCCTTCTTGATGCAGGGATCAAACCCTGTGTCTCCTGCATTGCAAGCAGATTCTTTACCCACTGACCCACCAGGGAAGCCCATGTATGCATACATGTACTGTATATCATAATTATATTTTGAGTCATTTTTTTTTACACTTAACTAATAATCCTCCCACAAACAAATGTAATTCCATTCTACTCTAGGAATCTGAGTAACAAAGAACCAACTTGAAATGAGAAATTTGGCACCTGATGAAAATAAAAAATACCCAGAATACACAGATCATTTAGCTTTACAATTTGTTTCCTGGGTAAATGTAAAACTTCCTCATTTTTTGTTGTTTGAGCTCTTCTCTAGGCTTCAATTCTATTAAATAAGTATTTTTAAAGTGAGAGAATGGGACAGTTACTAGGAGTTTTAGAACTCAGGGTCGCGAAACCATTTTCTTGACTTCATACCCAGTTTATCTTTTGTGTGTTTTTTATTGTTCTATATTTCATTATTGACAAATCTAGCAGCAATATACTGCCAACTAATGTCACTACTTTCACTTAAATCATGGCATTGTTTTAAAGGAAATTCCGGTAGGACTGTCAATTCCAACTCTCTGATATGGGCTGTAAATGCAGTTCTTCAGCTTTAAATATACCCTACCATTGTCTCTTTTAGGGAAAAATATTCAGCAAATTGCATTTCAAGTGGTGGTAGGGATAATTAAAAGAAATAATAAGGCAAGTTTGGTTGAATATATGGAAACCATAACACAATTTAACTCTCTGTAGATAGTTTTATAAGCCAATAAATCACAGGGGATATGAAACAACTTGCTAGAGAAGAATTAACAGGAAAAGATCTGGAGATCATGAGTGACCACTAGTTTCCACATGTTTTATTAAAAGAGTTACATATTTTATTAAAGTGTGGCATGAAAAATAATATTAACAAAACTGAATTCTGGAGACTAATAATCATGAAAGAGATCAAAACCTGTAAAGAACTATCTAAAATATTCCCTGTGTACAGATGGTAAATTCTATCAAACCTCAAGGAATAGATAATTCTGATTTCAGTTAATGTGTTCTAAAGGATAGAAAATGATTTCAAGCTTCCAAATTTTTTAGGACTTTGATATTAAAATCTGACAAAGATCAACCAAGAAAAAATTACAGACAACTTTTGCTTATGAATATGGATGCAAAATTTTAAATAAAATATTGGTGAGTTAAGATATAAACATTTAGATGGATTAAAGATGGAAACACAGCTAACGTCTCGTTTTCACCCTTTCTCTGCCCTTCTAAAATGATGTATTATAAACATACTTCAGCACTAATTGGAGGCAACTGAAGCAAAGTTCTTGCTGTTCTATGGAAAGGGGAGGTCATAGCCAAGTTGCTCACAATTCAGGCAGTGGAATTAATGGATTATAAATTCCTCCTGCCTGGCAAAGCCCCAGAGAGAAATAAATTCAAGGTGTGTCTACAGAGACAGGACCATGGACCTGGCTTTCTTAGCTTGCAAATGTTCTGAAGTCCCAAGACAGTCATGGAAGCAGAAAGCCACTGGATCAGAAAAGATCAGGGTTTAGAGGGTGCCTGACTGTAACTGTGGGGACAATCTGGGACCAGCATTTAAAAATCAGCCAACAGTAGTCTTCATATTAGTATTTTAAGGAGGATAATATTATAATTACCAAAGAAATGCCAAAGAAGTAATTGCTAAAAGACAGCTTCAATTTATTGCTAAATATAAAATCTTTTATTTTTTCCAGGAATGGTAGGATATTCTTTTATCATAATAAAAACCCATTAGTTGCAACCATATTTTATAGTGTAACACAGCATCATACCCATTATGATAAGAATAAAACATTTTGGGGCAAGTTTTAGCCAATATAAAGCAGCAAGAAGAAAAAACAAGTGTGAATATTGAAAAGGAAGAAATAAAATTAGTGCTATTTGCAGATGATGTACACTGCTCTGGAAATCTAAGAGAGATCACATTTTAAAACTGCTAAAAATGAAAGAGAGTTGGGAAAGTAGCCAGACATAGTTAACTAATTTTAAACATATATTCTATTTTTAATAATGTTAATTAACACTTATATAACACATAAGTATTTGCAAGACCTAATCTAAAGTATACTGCCTTTACCGATCATATACCACATGGAACTCCACTCAGTGTTATGTGGCAGCCTGGGTGGGAGGGGAGTTAGGGAGAAAATGGATCTATGCATATATATGGCTGAGCCCCTTCACTCTTCACCCAAAACTATCACAACACTGTTGATTGGCTACACCCCAATACAAAATAAAAAGGCTTAAAAATAAATGAAGAATACTAACTTTAACATCACTATATTAAGGATAGAAAATGGAGATACAATCAAACTAAGTGATTTTTTACACAGCTAGTAGTAAGTGGAGGAGTCAAGATTCGATCCCAGGTGAACCGGCTCTAGGGACCAGCACCAAGACACATTGACATGTTGGAAAACAATAAAAAGATTATCTAAAAGCTGAACAGAAAAAAAAAAAGTATGTGAAATAGGCAGAACCCACAAGAAGAATGAAACCTTTTAAAACTATTCTTCAAAGTATTAGACAGTTTTTAATGGATAGATATTTTAATGGACGAACTTTCAAAAATGTACTTTCCAGAAATATTATGCAAAATATTGTGTTTGTGTATATGCAATTTTTCCCAGATGTCAGGGTTTTATGCTTCAAAAAATTTGTCAGGAAAGTTTATAGCTCCCAAAGGCTTAACTTTGGTTATAAAAATAAAAGATCTGAGTAATTCAAGAAATTTGTATCTTTCCAGGTGGGCAGACAATATGGTAAAGATGACCACACTTCTCTTTCCCAGAGAAACATAAATGAAATGCATTTACAATAAAAACACAGGTCATATTTTTTTAGGAGAGAAAAAGTTGCCAAGAAGACTTAGAATTTCACAAAAAGGAATAAATGGGCAGTAGTGGGTTAGACAGTCTTAAAAAGATTGGAGGCAGGCCTTTCTATTATTCAAACTTACTCTAAAGCTACTGTAACTGAAAATCCATGGCACTTTTAGAGTAAAGCAAAGATTCTAAAAATGAGATCAAATACACACATGGACATACAGGAGATACATGTAAACAGCACAAACACTTACTATACTTTATAATCTGATAACTATGTCCTTCCAATAAGTGGAGAAATTATAAGTTATTCTGTAAAAGGCAATTGGAAAGTTGATAACTTTTTTTGAAATGAGAAGTTAAACCACTACTGAATACCTAAAATTTTATTCCAGATGACTCTTTTAAAAATTTTTTATATGAATTAAATTTTAAAAATACTGTAAACACTTAGGAGAAAAATGGACTTTTTTCAGTAACAACAAAGGTGAAAGAAGTTCACATGACAACAAAGTTAACAATTAAAAAAAAAACTACTAAATTTGTTTATATAAAACTTAAAACTGCTTTATGATGGAAAGAACCATGATGCTCTGGCTGTTTTCCTACTAAAATAGCAAAGTTGAACAGAGCCACAGAGATCATATATGCCTCACAAAGATAAAATATTTACTCTCTGATCTTTTCCAGAATATCTTATCAGTATAAGGTTGAACAATTAAAAATGGAATTTTGAATATAATTTTTATATAAAGTCCAAAACCAAGTGAAACTAAACAACATATAATACAGCAAATAAATAAATAAACACATGGTAAGGCTATATTTTTTAAAAAGTATAAGAATGATGAATATAAAATTCAGGATTGTGACAAACTGGGGTGAAAGGAGTCGATGTGATACAGAAAAGAAACTCACCCTGTTTGCACCTTATCAGTAACTCTAATTTTAGCTTCTCCATGGGTTTGAGGTTTCACCAGTGTTTGGTTTTTATTTATTATGCTTTGTTATTTACATTGTTGTTGTTTAGTCGCTTAGACCTGTCCGTCTCTTTAGGAACCCCATGGACTGTAGCTCACCAAACTCCTCTGTTCATGGGATTTTCCAGGCAAGAATACTGGAATGGTTCCCATTTCCTTCTCCAGGGGATCTTTCTGACCCAGGGATGGAACCCTCTTCTCCTGCACTGACAGGTGGATTCTTTACGACTGAGCCACCAGGGAAGTCCTTATAATTTACATAGACATCACATAATCTTGAAGGTGTTAAATATTATATATGAAAGAAAGAAATGAAAACAAGTTAGGTACTAACAAGCTGACTAGGGAGTCTGTATGTGGGTTGAACAGCTTCATTCACAGATATGATACTGGGAATGACCAGCATGATGCTGAGTGACCCAGAAATGCCAGACTGTGGATGTCTTTTCTTTGATGCTATTAGATCTTTCTAGAGAAGGTTTCCTCTGAATTCCTGCCAGAGGTTAGGAGGTAGACCCTTACCTACTTATATTCTGTTAGGGTGCTGGATTTAATGTTCACATGTAGAATCCAGTTGAATCTAGTTAATCTTGGTCATTTTCTTCCTGAATACTCTTCCATCCTCTCTGTCATCTTAGATTTGTTTTTTAAATTCTTTTGTTACAGTTTTAATGGCATCTCTGGGAAAAAGGAAATCATTGCCTGTTGTTAATCCACCATGTTTAGCTAGAAATAAATTAAGGCCAATTTCTCAATTTTAGATGATAATCTCATACCTTTCCACCATGAAAGATGAGGGTTTGCCCTGCTTCCGTTTTCTTCCTAAGAATGTTTGATAAATTCAGTTACACTCTTTGTTACTTTCCTAAACTTAAACAGTAGCTGTTCCTTTTTCAATTATCACCTTGATAATCACTGCTGCTGCTGCTGCTAAGTTGCTTCAGTCGTGTCCGACTCTGTGTGACCCCATTAAACGGCAGCCCATCAGGCTCCCCCGTCCCTGTGATTCTCCAGGCAAGAACACTGGAGTGGGTTGCCATTTCCTCCTCCAGTGCATGAAAGTGAAAAGTGAAAGTGAAGTCGCTCAGTCGTGTCTGACTCTTCGCAACCCCATGGACTGCAGCCTACCAGGCTCCTCCATCCATGGGATTTTCCAGGCAAGAGTATTGGAGCGGGGTACCATTGCCTTCTCCGTGATAATCACTATGTAAGCTCTATTAATTCGCTTTACCTTTCTTTTGATGCCTTAATGTAGTTTTTGTTTGCTTATCACCAACATTTTCCTTATTGACAAAAGAATAACGTTCGTTATAATACCCTCAAAACTTTCCATCACATCATTTATTCTAATTGTTGCTTGGAATCTTTATTTTTCCCCCATGAATACCTGTCTTGCAGAGTCCAACATCATCCAAATCCCATCTCTAACTTAGTATTTTTGTACATTTTTTTGTTTTTTGAAATCTGAAAATCATTGTCCTTTTTTAAGTTCTATGAAATTATTTTTTTGATAATTTCCTCTCATTTTTCTATTCTCTTCTTAAAACTGGCCATAGTCTGATATCACACCTCCTGGTTTGACCCTGTAGATCTTTTTCCTCCCCTCTAATTATCTTCCTTGTCTTTCTAAATTTTTTTCTCTACATCTTGAGAAATTTTGCCACTTAGTTTTTAAGTCTTCTAATTAAGCTTTTTCTTTTTACAATAATATTTTTAATCTTTGAAAGACCTGTCACATTATTTGAGTATTCTCTTCATCTTATTCTCATTTTATAAGAAATCACATTAAAAATTTTTTTCTTAGTATTCTAATTAGAAATTCTTCCAAGCTCTCTTTGTTTTGAAAGCATCTATTTCCTCCACTATTAGTTTTCTTTTAAAAATGAGATAAAATTGACATATAGCACTGCATAAGTTTAAGGTGTACTGCTTGCTGGTTTGATGTTTTTATATATTTAGACATGACTACCACTGTAGAATTAGCTATCTCATCTATTATGTTACATAATTATTGTGTCTTGTTTGTGGTGAGAACAGTTAAGATCTAGTCTCTTAGCAACGTTGAAGTTTATAATGCAGTATTATTGACTACAATTACTATGCTATGCATTAATCTCCAGAACTTACCTACTAGTTGTAAGTTCTTACCCTTAAACATCTTCCCAATTCGATTTTTTTATTTTATTAATTTTTTTACAATCTTCCACAATCAACATCCATGATTCTCTAAGTCCTCATTACGTGGTCATCCCAGGAATGTGTTCACACGTAAGAATGAAATATAAGCTGGCCAATGCGGGTTTTCTTTGCTTTGTTCTAGGAAGATTCACGTTCTGGTAAGATCCACCTCTTTAATGTGAAGCTTTTCTAGAGTCCTGGGTATTACTGTGTGTCTTCTCTTGGATGTCTGTGTTGGGGGTGGGAGTGACCTGAGATTAAGCCTGTAGTCCCTTAAATGTCAGAACTAAAAGCTTTACTCTGATGGATAACCAACGAGGACCTACTGTATAGCACAGGGAGTTCTGCTCAATGTCATGGGGCAGCCTGGATGGGAGGGGAGTTTGCAGGAGAATGGATACATGTATGTGTATGGCTGAGTCCCTTCACTGTCCACCTGAAATTATCACAACATTGTTAATCAGTTATACCAAAATACAAAATAAAAAGTTTAATTAATGTAAGTAGAAGCAAAAAAAGCTTTACTCTGGAAATAGAAATTTGTCCATTTATTTCCTGACTTAGCAGCTTTAGATAACAGTTCTTCACCTTCCCAGAAAGAAAGGTGAAAATCTGGCTGTTTTGACACTTCCTCTTTCTTTGTACAGTTACTAAATGGCTTAATTCTCTCTCTACTCCTATTTCAAAGTGAGCCTCCCTTGTTCTTTGCAATAACCCTCTTGCTGGTTCTTCCATCATCACTCAGAACCCCTAATGGAGTTCATTTCCTTACTGTTATAATAGTGATCCCTTCCCTTATATCAAATCTTTAATGTAAGCTAAGGTGACAACCACTTGACATTAAAAGATGCTTGAGTCAGCTTCCCTAGCAAATGGTTGCTTTTTGACTAACTCAGATCAATGGTTCAGTGCATGGTGCACTTCTGTGGATGAAGAAGGATTTCATGATTTCAGATTCCAAGCAAGGTTTCAGAGAGAAGTACTCTGAATAATTGGATGCTAAAAATAAGAACAGTATATTTAGGATGTTGACAGTAAAAATAAATTAACTAATTGTCATGGACAATAAGATAATTCTACTTTCTTTAAGAAAAACCCCAATGCTGAGCTCCTTTAAAGTTAATTACTTCAACAGCTCACTGATGTCATCAAGGAGTAGGCTGGCCACATCTCTCTCCTCTGCCCGCCCCCAACCAGTATCATCAAGCTCTGAAGGTGGCTTTCCCAATTCCAATTCATCATGCTGTTTCTTCCTCCGTGTCTCTTTTTGGCTAAGAAACCCTCCAAAGCTCTCCAAGTTGGCTTCCTCTCTTTTCTCATTAACCAGCATTGAGGTGAAGATCCTTTTCTAAGTCATCACTGGCAAAGGGAATAAAATCACTGTGATTAGCTTAAATTAGTAAGAATTTACTCCTGAGCCTGTGTGTATTGGGTCAGAGGCTGAACACTCTGACAAATAAGGAACTCTGCTGAAGGTAAGAAAGGAGAAGTGATTCAGGGACAGCAGACAGCCATGGTGTCTCCTTTAGTCTTTTTTTATAGTTGATTTTACAATGTTGTGTTAATTTCTGCTGTAAAGTGATATTATATACATCTTCTTTTTCATATTCTTTTCCATTATGGTCTATCCCAGGATATTGGATATAGTTGCTATACAGTAGGACCTTGTTTATCCATTCTATGTAAGATAGTGTGCATCTGCTAATCCCAAACACCCACTACATCCTTCCCCTTCCTCCCCCTAGTCAAACACGAGTTTGTTCTCTATGTCTGTGAGTCTGTTTGTTTTGTAGATAAGTCATTTGTGTCATATTTTATATTCCACATATAAATGATATCATATGTCATTTGTCTTTCTAGTTTAGACTTACTTTGCCTAGTATGGTTAACTCCAGGTCCATCCAAGTAGCTGTAAATGGCATTCCTTCATTTTTATGGCTAATATTCCATTACGTACATCTTTGTCCGTTCATCTTTCAATAGATATATAGTTTGTTTCCATGTCTTGGCCATTGTAAATAGTGCTGATATGAACAAATGAGTGCATGTATCTGTTTGAATTACAGTTTTATCAAGATATATGCCCAAGACGTATATCTGTCAAAGACATTGATCTGTCAAAGAACCTAAGGAAAGCAGCTTCCTTTTCTCTTTCAGCAGCTGGATGTGGTGGTAAGATGTGGATATAGAGAAGACCATAAGAATGTTAACATATGATTGATCAGAGTCAGAGACAAACATTCTTCATAAAATTATATATTTAGTTCACAAAGGGGATCAACAAGTATTTTTCCCTCATCTGCAAAATGAATGTTCTCTCTTCCTCTCAACTTTTATGAATTCCAATACATCTTCTTATACAATGAATAGTGTAGACAGTGTCAGATACAAGTCTTCTGATATTTTCTAAGAACTCAGTATACCAGATGGTAACAGTCTGAAGCTCTTTATTCAGTGCAGGGTTGAAGGTATTCACCAGAAGCCTGTACAGCTTGATAAGAGTTGTCAAGGAGACAGGTGGCTGGTTCAATGATAGCTGATAACTGTCCTTTCAAGGGCTGCACACAGTCAAGGAGGGGAAGAAAAATGAGGTAGGAACAAACGAGGCTGAGATGAATAGGTGTATTGAGAGACTGTTTCTTTACCCTTACAACTCCCCTTCCCATCCGGGTACTAAATGACACAATGGTAATAAAACTCACATAGGAATGAATAGGTTATTGGCAGGTGCACAATGCTCCCTCACCAAGTTAATCTGTGTTCTGCTTATGTCAGCCAGTGCACAATACAATAAAAATTGTATGGGTAATGAAAGAGTGGAGCAAACTCTGGAGGGTCTCGTTCAATCACTTTCTCTACAGAACACCAGTGTGCGTAAATTGACACCACCAGTGAAATGGATCCTGCCAAGACCACATGGGAGCAAAGCCTGTGGTGAACAGAGACTCAGATTCTCCCTGAATTTGCTCTTCGTGATGTGAGAAGTTTAATTTTTATGTCCTCATGTCTTTTGATGGCTTGTTATTGGTAGTTTCTGAGTACAGCGAATGCTATTTAATTAACTATTCTCAACGTAGGCTGAGAAGAAAGACCCTATGAGCTCATTTGTCTATTAACACAGAAGTGATACCCATTTGGAGATTTTTTTCTTTAAATCAGATATTGGATTATTTACACAATAGGAAGCTTAACATGTACGTACATTTTTCTAACTGACTTTATTAGTATTTGATCTTAAGGAAATGAAATGAATAAGTCTGATGTTCTTTTCCATTTTCTTTTCATGGATAACACATTTCACATTTACTGTCCCACAGGTCCTGGGTCTGGGATCATGAAATGCTCCTGTCCTCCCCATGGTCCCTCTCTCCAAAATCTGAATAATGAGCTATTTGGTGTCCTTACAGATCAGATGCGTCTTCTAAGTTCTCTTGAAGACACTGGAATAATTTCTCCAGAATAAGTTTGTGGACATATGCAGTGAACCTTGAATACCCTTTTGCTAGTAACTGATGGATTCAGTGGTTAGTAGGAGAGAAGTTTTGACTAAGTCTGTAGCCCACCCACAATTGAAAATAGGAAGGTTTAATCCTCCAAATGTGAAGGATTTTAATTTATTAAGTTTTGGAAAAACAACAAAGAGCATAACTTTTTAAGATTTACTAATCAAGTGAGGAACTAAAGAGCCTCCTGATGAGGGTGAAAGAGGAAAGTGAAAAATGTGGCTTAAAATTCAACATTCAAAAAACTAAGATCACAGCATCTGGTCTAATACGTGTGTTGTTTCATCTCATTGTTGTTTTAATTTGCATTTCCCTGGTGACATATGAGGTAGGGGCTTCATTTTATATGTTTATTTTCTATCAGTATATCTTCTTTGATGAGGTGTCTGTTAAGGTCTTTAGAAAGTGAAAGTGTTAGTCACTCAGTCATGTCTGACTCTTTGA
The DNA here is from genome assembly GCF_055505025.1 of Bos grunniens. Classification (NCBI taxonomy): domain Eukaryota; kingdom Metazoa; phylum Chordata; class Mammalia; order Artiodactyla; family Bovidae; genus Bos; species Bos grunniens. Next base: position 58,217,107 of record NC_141178.1, on the reverse strand, counting down.
GACTCCCTGGATCATATCTCTGTCCATGGAATTCTCCAGGCAAGAATACTGGAGCATGTTGCCATTCTCTCCTCCAGGGGACCTTCCCATCCCAGGGGTTGAACCTGGGTCTCCTGCACTGCGGGCAGATTCTTTACTATCTGAGCCGCCAGGGAAGCCTGTTAAGGTCTTTAGTCTGTATATTAGTCGAGTTGTCTATTTTCTTATTGTTGAGTCTTGGGTTCTCTGTGTATTTTAATAACAGTTCTTTATCAGATATTTCTTTTGCAAATATTTCCTCCCAGTCTGAGACTTGTCTTCTTGTTCTCTTGGCATTGTCTTCCACAAGGCAGAAATTTAATTTTAATGAAATGCAGCTTATTAATTATTTCTTTGATGGATCATTCTTTTGTTGTATCTAAAATGTCATCATGATACCCAGGGTTATCTATATTTTCATCTTTGTTATTATCAAGGATTTTTCTAGTTCTGTATTTTTGATTTAGGCTTATGACCCATTTCAAGATAATTTTGTGAAGAGTGTAAGGACTGTATCTAGATTCACGGTTTTGCCTGTGGCTGCTTAGTTGTTCACTCATTTGTTGAAAAACTATCTTTATTCCATCGTATTTCCTTTGCTCCTTTTCAAAGTTCAGTTGACTATACTTATGTGGGTTTATTTATGGACTCTCTATTTTAAAATTTAATTTTAAGTAGGTTTTCTTTTCTGAGTCTTTCATGACTTTTAATTTCCTCTTTTCCTTTTCCTCTGTGCTCTGGAAGGTTTTCTTAATTTTTCCTTCATATCACAATTTAATATTTGTACCACTTTGCTTTCTTTTTCTCTAACTAGTCCCAATGCAAATTTTGATTCTGTCCTTCCAGTAAATTTTTTGCCGTCCTTGTGCATTGCACTCAAATCTGTTTTAGTTTTAATTTTATCATGAATCTTTTCATGCTCTGCTGCACTGTAATCTTACCCTAAGTAGTGGGCCTCTGTTTGCCTCTCCAGTTTTCATTTCCACTGTTCCAAGCCAAGTCTCCTGGTTTACCTTAGAGATTTATTCAAGTCTTTGTGACCTGACAAGTCTCAGGGAAAGGCAGGAATCTTGCACCAAAGCGGCTCAGTGAAATCAGCCCCAGCAACTGATTTCTAGAAAGACAACCTGACCTGACCAGCCAATGAAGTTACAAGAGCGAGGTGCTGGGTGAGAGGCACTGCTCTGTTTCCATGGATACCGAACCTGAAAGGTGTGACTGGAGCTCACAGCTATCCTTCTACCCAAAAGAAAGAGATTTTCTGATAGAACCCACAGAGAGGATGGTAGTTTTTCTCTCAAAGAGGAGCAAGACAGCAAGAAATCATTCTGTGAGAACACAGTTTGGAGTCTTCTATGCAGCAGCATCTAAAACCAGCACACTCCTGGGCATTTCATATAAGGGAGTTAGTTAAATCCTTTTTGCTGATGCTGGTTTGTCCTGGGCTTTCTGTCTATTGCAAAGGAATCATGATTAATACAACCCATTCTCTTATTGCCTTTTGGACCTGTTTCACAGAGGTCTTTTTTTTTTTTTTTTTTCCATCCTACTGATAGAGATTCATTTAGGAGCTATTCTAAATAGTCTGATGTTTCCTGTAGTAAGATATTTCAGGAGGTTTGCTGTTCTACTGACCCTTTACAATAATGTTTTGTGTTCTTAGGTGTCAGGAAAAGTGAAGGATGTTTTATTTCTAGAGAGATTTGGGCAAAATGTGTATTTCATTTGGCCCCATTGCAAAGGTTAATTAGTATAATTTCAGCTGAAATCCCAGGGCCCAGTCACATTTATCCAGTGCTGCTCTGGAAAAGGACCTCCACTCACTCCACGTGGACCACTGGCTTTGCACAATCTTAGAGTAGCTGTCACTTTCTAGCTGGAATTTTCTTAACCTCTGCACCTTTTGATTAGAATCGTGTGGATGCAGAGGAAGTCAAGGGCTTCCCAGGTGGTGCTAGTGGTAAACAACCCACCCGCCAATGCAGGAGACGTAACAGACAGGGGTTTGATCCCTGGATCTGGAAGATCCCCTGGATAAGGGCATGGCAACCCATTGAAGTATTCTTGCCTGGAGAATCCTCATGGACAGAGAAGCCTGGCAGGCTACAGTCATGGGTCCCAGAGTCGGACATGACTGACTCTTTGCAACCCTATGGACTATAGCCTGCCAGGCTCCCCTCTTCCTGATCCAGGGATCAAACCCAGGTCTCCTGCATTGCAAGAAGATACTTAACCGTCTGAGCCACCAGGGAATTCCTGATAGATGTGTAGATTGTTATATATTGGCTACTATGAATAATACTGCAATGAATATAATAATATAATGATGATTTCATTATATTATCTCTTGGATACTGATTTTATTTCCCTTTAGATATATACACAGAAGTAGGTCTGCAGGCGCATATGGTAGATCTATTTTTAATTTTCAGGGGAAACTCCCTGCTGTCGAGAGACTGAATCTTAGCATTTCCCACCCTTTGAGAGTTGGGTTATCTGAGTCCTGAGCCCCTCCCGTACTTGCAGTTGAGCTGAAAACGAGTCTGCAGTTATAGGTGTTAGGCGCTTTCTTGCCAGTTGGCCCCAGGTGCGCTACAGAAAATTTCCCCTGCTCACCTTAGGAGACGCTATCACCTTTCCCACCTCACAAGCACCAACAGCCACTTCTATTGAAAGTTTTAAAAGGTTTTTGAGGAAAAAAGAATGCCAGAAGCCTTCAAAGCATAATAGCGGCTTTAAAACCATAGTATCGACAGAAGCATTCTAACATTATAAGCCCTACTAATAAATGAAACTATTTACCAAAATACCCTAAATCAGGTAAGATTGTACTAGTAATCTGAACTATACAAATAGATGGGCTTCCCCTGTGACTAAATAGTAAGAAATTCTCCTGCAGTGCAGGGGATGAAGGAGACACAGGTTCAATCCCTGGGTCAGGAAGATCCCTTGGAGAAAGGAATGCAACCTCCCAGTATTCTTGCCTGAAGAATCTCATGGACAGAGGAGCCTGGCAGGCTACAGTCCACAGGGTCACAAAGAGTCAGACACGACTGAAGTGACTGAGCATGTATGCTTACAAATAGATTGGATAAACTCCCAGTGGCCCCTAGAGAGCTGGGGATCTCTGAAAATGAACAGGTCTATAACCTGATATTTCTGCCTGGCATTTTATTACATTTAGAAACTGCAACTGCTCTTGCTTTACCTTTTGGCATCTAAAAACAAAGACTAGTTTTATGGATGGTGCTTAAGTTTTAATGGTGATTATGAGTAATGAAAAGTATTCATGTTTAAAATTCAGAAGTTATGCCAGGATCAACATTAGGGTTTTCTATTAGCGCAATTGAGGGAGATTTCATGTTCGTAATTTAATTGAGACTCACCGTTCTAATTTCCTTCCCTATAAAGCTGTGGAAATCTGATGCTGTCGGACACAATAAACAGCTCCATATTTCAGTGCCTTTCTGTGCAGTAGCTTATGTGCTATTTTGGTGTTTACTGGGGTTACATAACTTTTCTGCCCTGGGACTGTTTTTTTCTTATCGTCCATAAAGTTTGCCTCTGAAAGTCTCCAGTTAGTCCCCTGGGAAGGGTTAAAGAATTGCAAGTACTTCTTTTTTAGGATAGCTACTGAAAGGGTTTTGTTCCATTGATGGTGATGTCTACATTCAAAACCTTTAATATCACTGACAGAAGACTTTGATGGAAATCTAAATTAATATAAAAATTTAGATGGTGCTGGAGCAAAAGACAGAAGAGCTGAAACAAGGCACTTATGGTATTGGATTTTACTTCAAGATCTTTTGTCAACTGCCAAGAAACTGAATTCTAGGAGGGGGCAGGGGGATCAAAGAAACTTGTTAAACTGAATAAGAAAATAAAAGGTTAAAAATGGGGAAAGCCCTGGTATGTTGCGTTCTTCAGAGTACATGAGATGATATTACAGTCCAGACCTGCATATGACTCCAGTCAAGTGATGGCCACAGCATCTTCCCACCATCTGACTACATCCGAAGCCTGGGCATTCTCCCCATTGTTCAGTACCATCTGGAAGTCTATTGCTGGTCCCACAGCTGATCATGTGCTGTCTATAGGCACTAAGTATGTGTCAACTACTGTGCTGCTTAGGTTTCATTACACATTGTTGACGTTATTCTGTCGCTAAGTTGTATCCAACTTTTTTGCGACCCCATGGACTGCAGCACTCCAGCCTCTTCTATCTTCCACTATCGCCTGGAGTTTGCTCAAATTAACGTCCATTGACTCAGTGATGCTATCTAACCATCTCGTCTTCTGCCACCCTTTCCTCCTTTTGCCTTCAGTCTTTCCCAGGATCAAATTCTTTTCCAATGAGAGCTGCACTCTAGCAAATGCTACAGTCTCATTCTTCTATGTCATAATTTGTAGACACGTGGATGGACCTAGAGACTGTCACACAGAGTGAAGTAAGTCAAACAGAGAAAAACAAAGATTTTATAATATCACTTATATGTGGAATCTTGAGAGTCCCTTGGACTGCGAGGAGATCCAACCTGTCCATTCTGAAGGAGATCAGCCTGGGATTTCTTTGGAAGGAATGATGCTAAAGCTGAAACTCCAGTACTTTGGCCACTTCATGCGAAGAGTTGACTCATTGGAAAAGACTCTGATGCTGGGAGGGATTGGGGGCAAGAGGAGAAGGGGACGACAGAGGATGAGATGGCTGGATGGCATCACTGACTCGATGGACGTGAGTCTGAGTGAACTCCGGGAGTTGGTGATGGACAGGGAGGCCTGGCGTGCTGCTATTCATGGGGTTGCAAAGAGTCGGACATGACTGAGCGACTGATCTAATCTGATCTGATATGTGGAATCTAGAAAAATGGTACAGATGAACTTATTTGCTAAACAGAAATAGAGACACAGACATAGAGAACAAATGTATGGACACCAAGCAGGTATGGGGGTGATGGGATGCATTTGGGAGATTGAGATTGACATATATACACTATTGATATAAAATAAATAAATAAAATAGATAATTAATGAGAACATGCTACTGCTAAGTTGCTTCAGTCGTGTCCAACTCTGTGTGACCCCATAGACGGCAGCCCAACAGGCTCCTCCGTCCCTGGGATTCTCAAGGCAAGAACACTGGAGTGGGTTGCCATTTCCTTCTCCAATGCGTGAAAGTGAAAACTGAAAGTGAAGTCGCTTAGTCGTGTCCGACTCTTAGCGACCCCATGGACTGCAGCCTACCAGGCTCTTCTGTCCTTGGGATTTTCCAGGCAAGAGTACTGGAGTGGGGTGCCATTGCCACTGTATAGCTAATGGAAAGAAAATCCAAAAAGGAGGGCATATATGAATACCTATAGCTGATTCACTTTGCTGTATAGTAGAAATAATATGACACTGTAAAGCAACTATACGCCAATAAAAATAAAAAGTAATAAGTAAATATATTTTAAGAAATAAAACTTTAAAAAGTAAACCCATGCCAAATATCAGCTAGGATCATTAGTCACAGCATGTAAGTATGGTATTAGTTTCCTAGGGTTCTTGTAACCAATACCACAGACCGGGGAGCTTTAAACACAGAAACAGGACTTCCCTGATGGTTCAATGAAGACTCCACACTTCCTTGCATGGGGCATGGGTTCCATCTAACATGCCATGCAGCATGGCCAAAAAAACCATGAACAAAAAACAAAAATAGACTGTCCCACAGTTCTGGAGGCTAGATGTCTGAAATCAGGGTGTTGGCAAAGCCATGCTCCTTCTGAAACCTACAAACAAGGACCCTTCTAACTCCCTCCAGCTCCTGCTGGCTCAGACGCTCCTTCACTTCGGGCAGCATAACCCATCTTTACTCACCTGTCTCCTTCCTTACTAAGCCTGCCTCTGTGTCCACATGCCCTCTTTGTATAAGGACGTCAGTCATATTGAATGAGGACCCACTCTAATGACTTCCCTGGAACTTGATTACCTCTGTAACGACTCTCCACATGAGGTCACATCCAGAGTCACTGGGGTAAGACTTCCACGTATCTTTTTGGGGAGCACACAGCTCAACCCCTAATTAGCACCTCCCATTCTCCTGACATTCCAACAGGACTCAGAGAAGACTGGGGAGAAGATCATCCAGACTGTAGCCTTGAAAACTGGAAATAGTGGTGAAACTAGTCCTTGGGGGGCCGAGTCGCATTACCAGCCACTCCAGCACTGGGACCACAGTGTCCACCTCAGACTTCCCCCAACCTCATGCCCTCTGAGGATCCTCCTCACTTTCCAAGCCAGTGATAGAAAGGATTGTACATTATACACTCAGATAAGTGTGTGTCAGTTTGCAGGAGGAGCTAAAGCACAGTCTTTGTTCTCTGTGACTGACTTCTTCCATACCCTGATAAAGAGCTAGAAATCTAAACTTGGTCAAACACAAAAGTGAAATTATATCACACAACACAGCTAATAAAACTTCTAACTGAAGAGCCAAAGAGAACATATCTGCTTCCAAAGGCTGATTAGCATTGAAGGTTGACTGCTAATTATAATCTTGCGATAAAAATGCAATCAAAGGTTTGCATAGAGGAACAACAGTTTTAGTAATATTTGTAATAGGAAAAAGTTAAAACCCAAATGACTCTTAATTAGGAATTGACTAAACAGATTGAGTTGTGTTCACCACAGAGTGGGGATCTGATGCATTTTCTATATTACAAGCACATTGACAATGAATACTTAATGTCAAGAGAAACACTGAGTGTGTTCAAAGCTCAAAAACAGTGCATTTAATATGACCTGGATTTTGCAAAGATTCACTTAGTATACATTCTTATTATTTACAGGTCTATAAAAGAAACCAGAAGAAAATATATACACATACCATATAGCTCACATATGATATATAACTATATACATATATATATATCAAAATGCATGTGTTTACTTATATGCGTGGAATAGACTGATGTGTAGGAGACATTCAAGGACTATGTGTTCTGGGTCATCACAGAGCACCAGGCTGGGTTCCCGTGTTATACAGCAGCTTCCCACTAGTTATCTATCCTACACATGCTAGCGTGTGTATGTCAATGCTACCTCTCAGTTCATCCCGCCTTCTCCTTCCCCCACTGTGCCCACAAGTCTGCTCTCTATGTCTGCATCTTCATTTCTTCCCTGTAAATAGGTTCATCAGTGCTCTTTTCCTAGATTCCACATATATGAAGATGGGGAAGAGGAGGCTCAAGGGGGAGGGTATGTATATATAATTGTGACTGATTCATGTTGTCATATGGCAGAAATCAATACAACATTGTAAAGCGATTATCCTCCAACTGAAGAAAACAGTCTGTAATTTAAAAAAAAAAAAAAAAACACCAGGGAATATGTGTTGAGTGAAATGAGTGGACTTGATCCTTGATGATAGAAAGACAAGGGTGTGCTCTGAGCATATGTTGGGGGAGGGAGCCTAGGACAGAAGTGAGAGAGGGGAGACTTTCTGAGAGATGTCACACTGAGCTAAACCAGCCTCTTCTCACATACCTATCTATCTGCCCCCACACTGTGAGCCTCTTGAGGATAGAGACCATGTCTAAATAATCCCCATAACCCCAGCATGTAGCCCAGTATTTATTACTTAAGGAGATCCTAATGAATATTGGTTACCTGTGTGGCTTAGTCCTAGTTGGATATAAACTCAAAAAAATAAGCTACTTAATCTATTTTATGAAGTCAATCATTTGGCTTCCTCATTTCTTCCATATCATTGAAACATTTTAGAAAATTTCTTCCCAGTGAGAGTTTAAAATGGAAAGAATGCCCATATATACAGCGAACGTGCTAAGTCGCTTCAGTCGTGTCCAACTCTTCTGTGATCCCATGGACTGTAGCCTGCCAGGCTCCTCTGTCCATAGGATTCTCCAGGCAGGAATACTGGAGTGAGTTGCCATTTCCTTCTCCAGGGGATCTTCCCAAGCCAGGGATTGAACCCAGGTCTCTTACGTCTCCTGTTTTGGCAGGTGGGTTCTTTACCACTAGTGTCACCTGAGAAGCCGATATATATATCCATACCATCATGTCTCAAAATAAAAGCCAAAACTTTTAATGAACATACAGTTTCTAGAAAATGTTGATTTAGACTGCCTCTTTCCTATCACTTTGGTTTCTGCGCTTGCCCCTTTCTTGTGCAAAAATGAAACTGCTGTCTCAGAAGACTATGGTGGACTCAAATCTTGGCCTTGTAACCAGACAACAATGTTGAAGGTGGAATCAGATGTCTGTACCCATCAGGAAACTGCTGATCCTCACATTATCCCCTAGTGCCGATGTTGGCAAGCTATCAATAAGAGTTATTAGGAATAGTGACAGCAGTTAGTAAATGCTGGTGGAAGCCAGCTCAAAGCCGGCCACTGCAAACACATTCTTCCAAAGACAAAAGTAAGTCAAGTTAATCTGACAGTCTTCTAAGACAGCCAAATACGTGTGGATGTGAATAGCTCTTGATACTAATCCAGATCATTACTATGCCCAGTCTGTATCATTTTTATTGCCCTTCCTTTTTGATGTCTGTCTCACTCCCTGGAAGAAAGTAGAAAATTAATCCAGACAGTCTTAAATAAATAGCTATTCATCTTTTTATTTATCTTCTTTTCAATCTTAATGAGTTGTAGTGATAACCATGCTATTATGGAAAAAAGCAAATTTGTATTTATCAGTCTTGTATTCCTGAATTTGAAGAATCACTAGCAAGGTTGGAAACAGCAAGTGTGTTTTCAGTATTATAAATTATATATGCCAAATAGTTTCCCTTTCATTAAGTTGACTATCTATTATGTTTATGGAAATATAAACTATTAAATTTATACAATAAGTGAAGACTTTATTCATATGTTGTTGTAATGACCACAATAAAATCAGGGCATGGAAATAGCTGAACTGCAGTCCTATCTCAAATTTAGTAATAACTTTATAGTTTCTTTTTCCTGAGATTCTTCTGTTACCCATAAATGATATCAGAGGCAATAAATATATCAAACATTCAAACATTTAAACACTGAATCATATGAATATGAAAACACATAATTGGAGACTTCACTCCACAACTAACTTTTTATGCAGCACCCATGATGTCCTAGGAGCTGTTCCAGGGGTGGAGATGCAGTCAGGGCAAGGTGGAACAGGTCCAAGTTCTCATGAAGTTTGACTCTAGTGGCCAAAATGCTTTGTTTTATGAAGGCTGTTTGTTCTCAATTGTACATTTAAAAAGACATGGACATGTTATTAACTCTCTTAGCAAGGAAAATTCAACATAAAACTATGCTTTGGAAAACAGAGTTTATTTCAAGACAATTTTTTTACCCTTTCAGCACCACATTTTGTTTTCTCATTGCCTCTGTCCTGGACTGAAAACCTTGGTAGTTTGTAAGTACCGTACATAACCAAGAGACAATTATTTTTCTTATGCTTACAGTTTTAAAAACTCTTAATTCTTGACTCAATGTAATTCAGAGCCTTGGTGGACATCAGGCAATTTAGACTATGTGCAAAAAAGATGTTGGTCCAGGAACCACAGGTCCCATCTGCATTAGCCCAGGTACACCTAACCTGGGCGTGTTCATAAAGCAGAGAACGTGGATACTTGGTCCTGCTACCAAATCCTGCATCCTGAATTCATGTGCTGTAGAAGTTTTTCAACTGCTGTTCGAAGATGGTGGCTTCTGCCTCTGAACTCAGTAAAGCCCTTTCCAGTCTTAACTACCAATCACAGGCTACCTGACTTCTTGAGCAGGAGGCAGTACCAGGAGCAGGTGGAGGAGATATCCCTTCTTTCTATGTCTTCCAGAACTCATTTTGTTGTTGTTCAGTCACTCAGTTGTGTCCAACTCTTTGCATCCCCATGGACTGCAGCACACCAGCCTTCCCTGTCCTTTAACATCCCCCAGAGCTTGCTCAAATGCATGTCCATCGAGTCGGTGATACCATCCAACTATCTCATCCTCTGTCATCCCCTTTTCCTCCTGCCCTCAATCTTTCCCAGCATCAGGGCCTTTTCAAATGAGTCAGTTCTTCACATCAGGTGGACAAAGTATTGGAGTTTCAGCTTCAGCATCAGTCCTTCCAATGAATATTCAGGATTGATTTCCTTTAGGATTGACTGGTTTGATCTCCTTGCAGTCCAAGGGACTCTCAAGAGTCTTCTATACCACAGTTCAAAAGCATCAATTTTTCAGTGTCCAGATTTCTTTATGGTCCAACTCTTACATCCATACATGACTACTGGAAAAACCATAGCTTTGACTATATGGACCTTTGTTGGCAAAGTCATATCTCTGGTTTTTAATAAGCTGCCTAGATTTGTCATAACTTTTCTTCCAAGGAGCAAGCATCTTTTAATGTCATTGCTTCAGTCATAATCTGCAGTGATTTTGGAGCCCAAGAAAATGAACTCTGTCACTGTTTCCAGAACCCATAGTGGAATTCATAGGTGTTTCAGATGATAAAGAATCTTCCTGCAATGCGGGACACTTGGGTTAGACCCCTGGGTCAGGAAGATCCCCTGGAGAAGGGAATGGCAACCCACTCCAGAATTCTTGCCCAGAGAATTCCATGGACAGAAGAGCCTAGCAGGTTACAGGCCATGGGGTCACAAAGAGTTGGACCAGACTGAGTGACTAACACAGACACACATGCGTGCACACACACACACACACACACACATAGAGGAAAGAGAAACTAAGCTTGTGCTACAAAAATATCTTCTATTTATGAGGCTCTTCTAAAATATTACACTATCACAAATCAGTCAGACTCCTCGCAGTTCACAATTTTAACAGAGAGAGACGTTAATAACACATTCCTCTCAGGAAACAAGAATGTGTTTCTACCCTTGGAAGTAAGTTCTAATTTCTAAGTAACACATTAGGCAGCACAATTATTTTCTGTTTTAGTAACATAAAGGAATTATGAAGCATTTAGAAATATAGGCAAGTCAAATGAAAATAAAAGGTTTTTTCCATCCTAAAGTCTACTCTTCTATGTGATTTCATCACTGTGATTCATTTTTCTCTCTTACGGAAGATGTGAGTTACCTAGGAAAACAACAATATACTTAATAGCAAGGTATATCCATATAAACTCTGAGACTAGATTGTTTGAGAGATTTAATAGCATTATTGAAGAAATTATGTGCATAACAGATGAAAACCTAACCAACTAGGCCAATAAAAGATGTAAATTTTTTTGTTATAAACAGTTACAAACAAAGACAAATGCTCAGATTCAAATATCCAGCTTTCCAATGATTTTCTGGGGAAGCGATATCAATTGGCTAAGTCAACTGATACTCAAGCCCCACTCTCCTTGGCCTGTCTTCATTAGAGTTTGTGGAAATTAAATACTTTCCAGCCTCCCTTACAACTCCTGGCAGCCAAGTGCTACAAAATAAGATGAAAGCCAATGTCTTTGCTGGGATGAAGGAAGGGACTTCTGGAAAAGTGCTTGGATTCTTGATAGAAGGTATCCATGTGACTGTTCCATCCATTTTCTTTCTTCCTCTCTTCAAGATGCATGTAATTCTTGGAACTCTGCAGTCTCATTGCCATTAAAAACAATGTGTAAAAATATGAATGACTAACACATTAAGGATAGTCTAACAGAAAGATTAAAAAAAAAAAAAGAATTTGAGTCCCTATGATATTGGTGAGAAATCTAACACTAAAATCTAACTCTAGCAAACATTTGCCTCTAGACTTCCTTTTATATGAGAAAAATAACTTCTTATCAGTCAGTTCAAGGGACAGTTAGATATTCTGCTTTTTTCAAGTTAAATCATTTCCAACTAATTTTTTATCCCAATCACTCACTGTGATTGTCTATGAGACAATCATTGTCTATGAGTCAATCATTGTCTATGAGTCTCTATTGTCAATGAGAGGATTGTATCTTCACCTCTTGTCATGTAGTTGGCAATGCTTCCTCCATGTGAAAGGCAAAAACATTTTCCCACTGCTCTTGGGGTTGTCCATAATATACACTTTGGTCACGCAGGTTCAATCCCTGAGTCAGGAAGATCCCCTTGAGGAGGAAATGGCAACCCAGTCCAGTATCGTTGCCTGGGAAATCACATGGACAGAGGAGTCCTGCAGGCTGCAATCCAATGGGTAGCAAAGCACTGGACATGACTGAACAAGAAAACAGCAAGAAGCATCAGGAGTTTCTCCTAGCTATCTTGTTCTCTTCTCTCTGCCATGAACATGGTTTCTCGTTCAACTCATATCCCAAAGTGAGGAGACATGTGGAGAAGAGGCATGGCTTCCAACTCAAGACAACTCCTGTGCAATGTGAGCAAGATTCGGGAGTTACTTGTTACTGCAGCCTAGTATAAAGCAGACAAATACAAAACCAGTACCAGAAATGAGTGTGGTTATGTGACGTGCTTTGGCCAAGGAAATATGACCTAAAATGATATAAGCAAGTAAGAAAGCAAATCTTAGAGGATTTCATCCCAGAATGAGAAGAAATTAGGATTAAGCCATGACAATCAACCTGTATTTGTGGACAGGTCATGTGAATGAGAGATAAATACTACTGCAATTGTGGGATTATTTTGGTTTAGGTTATCAGAGTAAGTAAATGATATACATGCTCTTAATGAGTGAACCATCGTTGTTGTTGTCGTCATTGTTCAGTCACTAAATCACTTCTTACTCTTTGTGACCCCATGAACTGCAGCATGCCAAGCTTCCTGGTCTTTCACTATCTTCTAGAGTTTGCTCAAATTCATGTGTATTGAGTTGGTGATGCTATCTAACCATCGAGACCTCTGCCACTCTCTTCTCCTCCTGCCCTCAATCTTTTCCATCATCAGAGTCTTTTCCAGTGAGTTGGCTTTTTGCATCAGGTGGCCAAAGTACTGGAGCTTTAGCTTCAGCATCAGCATCAGTCTTTCCAATGAATAGTGAGGGTTTGTTTCATTTAGGATTGACTGGTTTGATCTCCTTGCAATGCAAGGGACTCTCAAGAGTCTTCTCCAGCACCACAATTCAAAGGCATCAATTCTTTGGCACTCAGCCTTCTTTATGGTTCAGTTCTCATATTTGTACATGACTACTGGAAAAACCATAGCTTTGACTATACGGATTATTGTCGGCAAAGTGATGTCTCTGCTTTTTAATTTGCTATCTAGGTTTATCATAGCTTTCCTTCCAAGAAGCAAGTATCAATTTCATGGCTTCAGTCACAATCTCCAGTAATTTTGGAGCACAAGAAAGTAAAACCTGTCACTGCTTCCACTTTTTCCCCTTCTATTTGCCATGAAGTGATGGGTCTGGATGCAATGATCTTAGTTTTTTGAATGTTCAGTTTTAAGCCAGCTTTCTCACTTTTCTCTTTTCTCATGGTAAAGCTACCCAAAGTGTGTTCATTGTTGAAATACTTGGTCTGGAAAGATCAGCAGAAACTGGCATGGACAGTATCTGCCAAACCATCCAGGTAGGAATAGGGTAATGCCACCACAGCCACCCACCTGTTTGGAGGATGGAATGAATCCAGCCAGCACGCTCTTGGTGGAGGTGGTAGCAGTTGTTACATGCTGAGCTGAGACTGCCAGCATCAACTTTCCTCATCCTTTAAGTTGGCTTTGAGAAGCAAAAGTCAGTGTTTCCTTAAATTCAGAGCTTCCAGAGGCTCCTGTCCAAAATGGTCACTACGCTTTATGTTCCACAGAAACCCTTACTGCCAGTGGTCTCAATCTCTTTTCCTTTTAAAATAAAATGTGCTTTCTGCATTTAATATCTCTCAGAATTCCTCTAAGGTGGAGTAGACAAAAAGCCATGGAAAAAGCCTTTAGGAAAACACTAGAAGCTCTCTCATACATAAGAATCTCTGAAACCCAGTCCATTTCTTGATTTTATCCTGAGTGCATCATACAACAGAAAAGTGCACATATTCCAAGTGAAGAGTCTGATAAATTTTCACAAAGTGAACTCACCCTGTAACAAACACCAGATTAAGAAAGAAAACATTACTAGCTTCCTAGTAAATCCCTCAAGTCTGCTTCTATTCACTCCTCCCCAGCAAGGATAACCACCATTCTTACTTCTATCATCAAATATAAGCTTAGCCTGCAATGAAAAAAAAATGGTATTTTGTCTTGTATACTTCTATGGGTTTGGTTCTTTAAGCCTAACCCTATGTATACGAAAATCATTTTGTTGTATGTGTTCATTTATTCTCCTTGCTCTAGTCCATTGTAAGAATATAGCACAATTAATTTAGCCATCCTGTTACTATGGGCATTTAGGATGTTTCAGTCTGGGTTTATTACAAATGATGCTGCTATGGAAATTCCTATACATGTGCTAGATTCACAAATATACATAAGTATCTGAATTATCTAGGAGTGAAATTCCTATGTCATAAGATGTGGTATGGGCTGCCCTGGTGGCTCAGATGGTAAAGAATCCTCCTGCAGTGCACAAGACCTGGATTCTATCCCTGGGTCAGGAAGATCCCCTGGAGAAAGGAATGGCTACCCACTCCAGTGTTCTTGTCTGAAGAATTCCATGGATAGAGGAGCATGGCAGGCTCATGGGGGTCACAAAGAGTCAGACACAACTGAGCAACGAACACACACATACACAAGATGTGATATGTTCATCTTTTTATAAATACTGCCAAATGGTTTTGCAAAGTGGTTGTGTCAACTTATACACCATGAGTTGTAATACCACCTTGTGGTTGGTGCCTAGCGGCATTGAATTATAGCTTGCATTTCCCTGATGGTTAATGGTAAAACTCAGCCACTTTATGGGGTTCTGATAGAATTTATGTCTTTATTCCATGGAGAAGGCAAAAGAAAAAAGAAAAGAAATCTTTTGCATATCAAAATATTATATTATTTCTTCCTACAGTAAAAGAAAGGAGAGAGTTTGTGAGAAAGATGAATAGTCCTAAAATGCACAGATTTGAAATGAAGTACATGAGTGCTAGTCTTTACCTTCAACAGTCTTGGTGGGTGTTCTAGACCTGGGGACTAAGCTGTGGGGGCTTAAGTCTTCCATTCTCTCTGCTCTGCAGCCACTATAACTTTTGTCGCTTCCTCCACTTCCCCTCATCTGCGATTCAGGGACAGCACAGGAGGAGGAGCCTGCAATAAACCAGACCTAGCACTTTCCTTCAGAGAAGGCAATGGCACCCTACTCCAGTACTCTTGCCTGGAGAACCCCATGGACGGAGGAGCCTGGTGGACTGCAGTCCATGGGGTCGCTAAGAGTCGGACACGACTGAGCAACTTCACTTTGACCTTTCACTTTCATGCATTGGAGAAGGCATTGGCAACCCACTCCAGTGTTCTTGCCTGGAGAATCCCAGGGACGGGGGAGCCTGGTGGGCTGCCATCTCTGGGATTGCACAGAGTCGGACACGACTGAAGCGACTCAGCGGCGGCAGCAGCAGCCCTTTCCTTGTGGCTCCGATGGTAAAGCTTCTGTCTGCAATGCAGGAGACCCAGGTTCAGTCCCTGGGTTGGGTAGACCCTCTGGAGAAGGAAATGGCAGCCCACTCCAATAGTCTTGCCTGGAAAATCCGATAGACAGAGGAGCCTGGTAGGCTACAGTCCATGGAGTTGAAAAGAGTCGGACACAACTGAGCGACTCCACTTTTACTTTCACTTTCAGCACTTTTCTGTCCTTGTCTCAAGGCTGCCAGGATGCAATGCTGTGATTTATCACTGCCGGCTGCATAAGAGAGCTGATGGAGGTCGGTTCAGCTCAGAGATCAGTCACTGAAACTTAAACAGCTACTTCTGAAACAACGAGACAACAGCTAAATTAAGTGAAATTGCATTTTAGAAGTGACCTTATATTTGATTGCAATTTGCAAACAAACTGGCAAAAGAAAGATTGAATTGAATAGGATAACTTTTGGAAGTCCTTGGAGGTGGGGAAAGAAAGGTACAAAGACTTGAATATAACTGAGTAACATCTACAGGAATACAAGCTGAGTGGAGGGTCAGCAAGCATGGGATTAAGGAAATGTCTCGGGACAAATGCGGGAAAAGTCAGGAAGTCTAGACTAGTGTTTTGGTCTTTGAGAATCAATAATGGGAAAATAAAAAGGGGCTAAATAAAAAGTAAATAAATATGTGCCTCTATGATTAAAGATTGGTCCCTTTTCTCTTTATTGATTTCCAAAGTCAGACCATTTCCCCTTAATGGATTTGGGCTTTATTTTTCCTGCTGATGTGGTCATATTTACTGGACTCTTTTTAAAATGTCTTTTTACAACTCTTCAATAACAATGTTAACTCCTATCACACCAGAAAAATCCCTCAGCAGGCACTGCTAGCTCTTCTTTTTCTTTTCTCCACCCCTGTCCATACAGTCCTCACTTCATCTCCTTTCCCCTTTTGTCTTAACTTGCAGAGTAACAGCATACACAAGCCTGCTTCATGGTGCACAAAGCATATTCACATACATTACCCTCAATTCACTCAATTAGAAATCACTGGGACCACATTATGCTAGTGCTGTACTTGGCGCTAATCAGATAGAACCATCAGATCAGGTACAAGGATTGGCTTCCCATGTGGCTCAGTGGTAAACAATCAACCCTCAGTGCAGGAAAGGAGGGTCTGATCCCTGGGTTGGGAAGATCCCCTGGAGAAGGGAATGGCTACCCTCTCTAGTATTCTTGCCTGGGAAATCCCATAAACAGAGGAGCCTGGTGGGCTACAGTCCCTGGCGTCACAAAGAGTCAGACACGACTTAGCGACTCAACAACAATATCAGGTACAAGGAGCAGGCCAGGTTGCCTGCATTTCATAAGCAAATAAACCATGTTGCAGATCAGTAATGAGATGAGGTGAATCTAAGAGGAAAAGTATGGCATTGATACAACAACCCACTCGAGACAGGTACAAATCAAAGGATCCTGAGTTCACAATTTCATCCCTCCAAATCTATTTTTTTTTTTCACCTATGACAGAAGACAGGGATATTTACCTGCTGGTGTATTCTGAAGGTGAAATCAGACACTCCGTGCAAAGTGCCTCCTGCAGTGGTGGCTCACGTATACACTACATAAAACAGAGAGCTGAGTGGCCTCGTGAAAATTTTAAACACTGTGTTCCTGCAGACATGTGCTTGAATCCTTGCTCTGCAAACATTTTTGAAATATAATTGACCTATAACACTATGTTAGTTCCTGGTACACAACACAATGCTTCTGTATTTCAAAATATTTCAAAAGGGTAAATTTAGTTACCATCTGTCCCCATCCAAAGATATTATGTAATTATCATCTGATTTCCCCACACTCTCTATTTCATACCTGGGGCTCACTTATTTTGTAGCTGAAAATCTGTACCTCTTCATAAGTTTCTTTTATCACCTGAAAAAAGAAATTAAAATAAGAAAAATCAGATATTTTCTAAAATTGAACTGAAAAGATAGAATAGAGCGTGCATGAGATAATACAGTTTCTCATCATTTTTTCCACAATGTTGCTTGGGTTCAATCACGTCAGCTGGCAAACCTAACTCTGAAGTCTCTTGGCTGGGTGTATGTATTCAAGTTTGAAGATCTCCATCAGTAGAAAGCAGGGAGCTATTTTAAGGATATTTGTGTCCCCATGTGAGCAAAGGAAAGGCTAGGCAGGGAGATAAAATATTGTGAAGTCATTGGGGGGAAAATGGCAGATCCATTTGGAAAAAATTCCGTCATTTCTGGAGGCAAAACTATTTTAAGTCATACTTCCTGTATGAGAAAATAAACGACTCTTTTTGAGTGGATACGACAATGGCCTTGTGCAATAATTTATGAGGCTTATGTTGTAGGTGTTTACTGTAAAAATATTTGACATCTACATGTAAGTTAAGGAAGGAACAGTTTGTGTCATAGAAAAGCGCAGCCTCCTCGCCATCCGGTTTTCCAGCAGGGTCTCTGCATGCCTGCAGTGGCTAGGAGATGTGCCAGCCATTCATCCGCACCAAGGCAGAGAGAACTCATCAATCTGCCTGCATGTTCCATTTCCACACTCTGAAATGCTGTGCAATGCCCCGGCCACACTGAATGGCCCACACTAAGTACAAAAGGAAACCTGCCATCCTCTTCATCTCTCAAGCCCTGGGAGAGTATGCTCCTAATACACTTCTGGGTTTTCAAAACCAGCTGGGGTTGGTCCATAGGAGCCTTATCCAGTTTACAAGCACAAGCTCTGGGATTAATTCAGAAAGTGCTCTTAAATCGTTTCCTCTATTCTTTTTTCTTTGAAAGAGCATGCTTGTCTAAAACTATCCTGAGCATTTTATTTTATAGCAGAGGAAATATTTTTATCTTAAAAGGAGCATCTCTTCCTTAGGTCAGTAGATTCCTGCAGAGACTGCATTGGGGTAGTAGTCTAAAAATTAAAACAGGCTCAATTTGGCTGTTTGTTTTTTTTTTTTTTTTCCATAAGACAATCTACATGTTATTGTGCATGCATGCTTAGTCACTCAGGAGTGTCCAGCTCTTTGCAACCCCATGGACCATAGCCCACCTGGCTCTTCTGTCTATAGGGTTATCCAGGCAAGAATACTGGAGTGGGTTGCCATGCCCTCCTCCAGGGGACCTTCCTGACCCAGGGGTCGAACCCATGTCTCTTGTGTCTCCTGCACTGGCAGGCGGGTTCACCGCCACTAGCACTGCCTGGGAACTCCTATATGTTATTAAGGCAGGTAATCCTAATGCCTACTGGCTCTAAGAATCTGAGCCCCACAATAACAAGACCTCATGACTTTCTTCTCCCTCCAGAAATAATCTCCATTTATTTCTTCGAGAGCCCAGACAGGTTCCTGCCAGTGCCACAAACCAACTAGCATCATCTTCCCTATCGTCCCCTTCCTTCTGACCACACTTGCCACTTGGAAAAGCTTTGTCACCATCACATCACATAATGAAAATGCCACTGTTCATCCCAAAAAGCATCTCTGAGTGTCCCTAAAACATTTAGGCTTCAACATGCTAGAGGCACAGGTCCAGGGCAAAACTAAGGGAAATTCTCTTTTCCATTCGATGACAGTCCTTTCACATCAAACAAAGTGTCTTCTGGATAGTTCTGCTGACTCCTTGTCTTTGCCTCATTCCATATTTCTCAGGAAAATTAGTTTCAAACATCCTGGTACCTCAAGCAAAACTTGCAGAATTTAAAGAGGAAGAGTTGCCATCGTATCTCCTGCATCTTCTACCACTCAACTAAAACCCTCCACCCTTTCCAGTTGCACAAGTTCCCACGTGGGCATCAGTAGATCCCAGCAGACACTGGGTCGGGGGAGGAGGAGGTGAGGTAGAGGAGGAGGACAAAGACATCCCTATGGATAACATCCTGGTCTCAGCTCAGCCAGACCAGAAGCCCCTGATGTAAGGTTCAGGACTGTCAGTTTTTACCTGCCCCAGGAAGATGAAAGATTCCATTGTCAGCAGCATTTATCACACATAGCACTTGCCTTGCAGCTGAAATAACATACTGTAGAGTTCAGAGCTGTTGTTCAGAGTAAGGAAATGTTGATTCCAGTCCTGGATCTGCCCTTTTCTTGCCGGCTGCCCATGGACACACAGGAGGGAAAGCACTGTGTCGTGTCTAGACCTTTGTCCTCACAGCCAAACAACTGTTTAATACTTTTAGCTCAAATTCCTTGGAGCTCCCCACATCCTTTTCCATAGAGCTGAGATGATAACACATATCTTATCTGCCAAATGGGGCTGTAAACTTAGATGTATTCTGTGTGAACATGTCTAACTGTCTCCCTTTGCCCTATGAGGCCAAATGTAATCCCCCTGGAGTCTGATGGGCTTAGGATCACGCGGCTGGACTTGCTCACCCAGGAAAAGGACCAGCGCCTGGCTTTTCAAATCCTTCCTTGCAAGTCCTCACATATCTCCTCCATAGCCTCCTTCACAATCTGAATACATGAATACTTCTTGCTCCAAAGAAGCCACCTTTGTTCAAGCACAAGCCTTCAAAAAGAATCTTTAATGTGTTTGTTATTCATTTTATCCCAAGTATTTTTCACTATAAAATAGCTTATGCCACCACCACCAAAAGGGCCACATGTGGCTGATAAAACAACCGAAAGGCCATGAACCCTCTGCTCACAAGGTTTCTCTAATGACTACAGAGACCAGGGCCCGTAGCAACCCCTGCCACCCAAAGGGAGAGAGGAGCCAACTTTCCTTGCATTCAATCACAGGAATTTCAAGGCTAGTCTCCGGTCTCAGGGTAGCCTAGGCTATCAGAGAGATTCAGGCTCCTGATAAAACCCCACTTTTGCTGGGCTTTGAAAATAGTTTGTAACCAATGCATGAGTTGAGAACATGCTGTGAAGCAGTGATCACAGAAAAAATCTTGTACACTAGGGGTAGGACCCCAGACTCCAGACCCACCTGGACCACTTATTGTTGTGTGGCTCTGATATCTCATTATATGGTATAGGCCTCATTCTCTTTTTTAATAAGTAAGGAAAGAGCACTAGATGGTTTTTATTGGTTTTCAGGTCCTGGTAGCTCAGATGGTAAAGAACCTGCCTGTAGTACAGGAGACCCAGGTTCGATCCCTGGGTTGGGAAGAGCCCTTGGAGAAGGGAATAGCAACCCATTCCAGTATTCTTACCTGGAGAATTCCATGGACAGAGGAGCCTGGAGGGCTATGGTCCATGGGGTTGCAAAGAGTCAGACACAACTGATGCAACTAAAACTTTCAGGCCCAGCATTCGATAAATGACCTTCTGGGTGCTTGTCTAGGAACCTACCCACTGTGGCACTGTGTGTGTTTAAAAGTAAAAAAACGAAAACAAAATCTGGCAATTGTTTGGAACACAGCAAATTTATAAGCATAGGATTACATTAAAGCAAAAAATCTCATTTACTGTCATATTGCATATGTGCTCAGTTGCTCAGTCATGTTGGACTCTGAGACCCAACAGACTGTACCCCTCCAGGTTCCTCTGTCCATGGAATCTTCCAGGCAGAAATACTGGAGTGGGTTGCCATTTCCTACTCCAGGGGATCTTCCCAACCCAGCTCGAATCCACATCTCTTGTGTCTCCTACATTGGAAGGCAGATTCTGTACCACTGAGCCACCTGGGAAGCCCATTGTCATGTTACTTATAATAAATCCTGTACTGGTATGGAAGAAGTTCTACCTTATGAAGCAAGCTTTGTGTGTGTTTCTGTGTTTGTATGCTTGCATGTGTGTGTGTTTTAAACACTCCTACAATTTGTGCAATTAGCCAGTTCAGTTGCTCAGTCATGGCTGACTTGTTGCAACCCCATGGACTGCTACGCAATTTGAGCATACAAAAATCTAACTCTACAGAATCCAAAATTAGCCGCATGATCAGTGAGTGAACTAACAAAGTGATGATAATCATATTCAGAGCAATAAAGGAGAAGATACTCTATAAAGAAGCATTAATGAGAAATGATGAACCCAAGCTGTTGTCAAAACAGATGGAACCAAGCCTGTTGGGTAGTTTCCCATATGACAGGGAAGCTAGACTTTGAATTCCTAAGGTCCAGCTCTGGCTTCTGTTTATTATGTCACAGAGCTTTAGGAGAACTTTAGAAAAATTGGATTACAACACAAGCACAGACGTTTCTGGAAAGGGTGTGGGAAAGCCAAGCCTCTTTATTTTAATATGAATTAAGTCTTCATCTCTGGTTTTGAGTTGAACTTGCTCTTGTTCAGGTTTTCCCGCTAACACTTGCCTTGGCTGCAAAGCTAAGCTTCAAGGCATCAATTAACATCTCACACTTTGCCTCATCCGTCTCCTGCTTGTCGCCTAACATTTTGCTTGAATCACTTTCAAATTCTCTCTCTGAACAAACCTGTACTTATCCCATGATTGGGCTCTGACTTAATCAAGTCATGCTTGTTCATTTATTCTTTCTGTTTAGAACTGTGTCTGGGAAAATGAATACCTTTTACTTTTAAATTGTGGATTAAAAAATACAAATGTGTACAGGTTAAAAATAGATATATATTTTGCTTTCTGACACTACTTTATATTTTATAAAAATATGGGTAAAACAAGGAAAATAAATATTTGAATTGTGTCATTCCAGGTGTTATACATTTTCCTCATAGACAATTTTGAAATTACTTTTAAAGTTAGCATTATAATTTTTTTTATGTTTTGCTGTCATAGACACAGATGTCACATTCTACAACAGGTTTGCGTTTGAATATAAGAAGCTTTTGGTAACCTGCTACATTACAAAAATTTTAAATAAATTTATTATTTAAAGTAACTTTCCTTTTACTCCTTGAAGTGTTCTAAATATATAACCACATCATCTACAAGTGCAGGCAGTTTCACCTTTTTCTTTCCAATCCTTATGCCTGTAATTGCTCTATTTTCATCTAATTGTATGAGTAATTCTTCTAACATAATGTTAAATATAAGGAGAATTTTCCCCCATATTTAATAAGAAAGCCCTTAGAGTTTCTCCATTAAGTAAGATGAAGGCTTTGGAACTCACACACACACACAGAATGGATATAAGAATCTTTAAGGATGTATTCATCGATTCCTACTTCATTTAGTCTTTCTCACGTGAGTGGGTGAATTTTTCCAAATGTATTTTCTGTGTCTATAGAGACAATCATATTATTTTTCTCCCAAACTCAATTAAAATGATGGATTATACCAATGGATTGCCTAATATTGATCTATCCTCGTATTTCTGAAATAAAAAGTATTTGGTCATAGTTTCTTAATTTTAATTACTATTAGATGTATTTGCTAATAATTTATTTTAAATTTTTACATCAATACTAATAGGTGAAATTGCCTGTAATTTTCTTTGTATTGCAATCATTGTCAAGCATAGGGAACAATGTTAAACCCACTGCACAGAAAGAATCTGGAAATTTCCTAACTGAAACTATCTTATTCTTAACAGTTGAGTTGATAGACCCTCCCTGGAAAAGGAAATGGTAACCCACTCTAGTGTTCTTGCCTGGAATATCTCATGGACAGAGAAATCTGGCGGGCTACAGTCCATAGGGTCGCAAAGAGTCGGACATGACTTAGCGAGTGAACAGCAACAGAGACAGACCCTATATGCTATGCAGACCAGTTTGGAAGGGAGAACTCTAACTAATTTCTTTATTCTATTGTAGTTAGTTTGTTTAGACTCTACATCTCTAGTGAAGTCAATTTTTATAAGTTGTATTTTTCTTTAGAAATTATTATGTTTCATTTATTCATCATTTGGCTATTTCATTTACTATGAGATTCATTCCGGACAATGGCATTTGCCAATGTGACACCAGCTGAGGCTGGAAAATCACTTGTGCACTGAGGTTTGCTCTCTGGCTGTGGTTGAAGTGCTGTGACCACCAAGTAAACAAGCCTGAGCCAGCCTGAAGGAGGCTGCAAGGCCACATGTGAGAACCAGGATGCCGCTCCGTCAGCCTGCCAGCCGTCAGACACCCCAGTGAGGCCATCTTGGACCCTCCAGACTCCAGCTGATCAGAGAGCCCCAAGAAGATTAGGCATGGTGGTTAAAACCAGAGGACCATCCTATC
This sequence comes from Bos grunniens, assembly GCF_055505025.1. Classification (NCBI taxonomy): domain Eukaryota; kingdom Metazoa; phylum Chordata; class Mammalia; order Artiodactyla; family Bovidae; genus Bos; species Bos grunniens. Next base: position 58,193,541 of record NC_141178.1, on the reverse strand, counting down.
TTTCACACAGAGTGAAAGATAGGTGATCATTTTCAGCTGCTGACTTTGAGGTGGTTTGTTTTGCATCATGAGCTTAAGGATATAGAAGTCAACATCCAACAGAATTGCAAAATTCCAGGAGGAGGGCTGTTTAAATAGAGAGTCCCTGAAGAGACTACATTCTGAAGGGTGAGAAGAGGTGAGGTTTTGAATGAGGTGAAAGTGGGGTCGGTGATGAGGATGAAGAGGGAAGAGAAGAACAGAAGCTGAGGGTAGAGCCGTGACACTGTGCAGGGGAAGGTAAAACAACTTGGAGTTTGGGTTTACGGTGCACTAAGAAGCCATTAAAAGGGGCGTGAGGAAGAATGTAACATGGGGTTTCTTTGAAAACTTACAGATGATTCCAGTGTATAAATCAAAGTTGAGAATCACTGGTCTAGATTATAGGAAAAGCCAATGACAAGACTCTGAAATACATTGCTAGCTACTTTAACCTTCTTCTCTTTCTTTAGTCACTTACTAGGCTATCATTTGAAAGTGTATACTCTGCAGGGTGGACAAACCAAATGCCAAAAGTGTAGGAGCCAAGCAAATAAACAAAAGAATAAAGCAGGAGAGATTTTTAAGTTGGGACATTCTACTTAGTCCTACTGGTTAAAAGCAAGACAATAAGCCCCAGATAGAGTTGCTTATGCTAAACCAAGCCCCACATAACCAAATTGAGACTTAGTTAATTATATACTTGCAGTTTTTCCAGAAATGGAATCTTCAACCACTTAATCAGGAATCACCTGATCAGTTAGGTCATCTGCCTGAGAGACCCTGTCTTCCCCTAAAGGAAAATAACTTTGCAATAACCAATCTGCTTTTTAGCCTGGTATAACTTCCTCGTTTCCACTTACTTCTACCAATAGTCTTCTGTTCAGCTCCTCAGAGCCCCTTTCATTTGCTAAATTGTATGCTGCCTAACTCGAATCAATTTTTGCTCAAATAAACTCTTAATTTTATAAATATGCCTCAGTTTATCTGTGGACATACTGATTTGTATTTCCCATGTTTCAACTCTGGGTTGGAGGGTAATAGAGAGAGGTGGAGATTATAGCAACAGAAACAGACACCAGTAACTCAAGACCAAAAGCCAGATGCAATGTTACAGCTTTTGAATTTTTAAGAAAAGCCAGGAAGGAGATAACTAAAAGAAATCCACAGTTTTTATTTTTTAAAATACATTATAATTTTTTAAAAGTTTGATTGCTCACCTTCCCCCTGAAAACAATGCACAGATAATACAACCTATATGACAAATTGGACCCTCAAGGCCCCAATTTAAGACTGGCTGTCTGTAAAAATTTCAATTGAATAAGAAAAAAGGGACAGAGTATGACAAGTTAGATTTTCAGTAAGAAACAATTCCTGCTGCTCCAGGGGACAGAAAGCAGAGGTTCGGGACCTAAAACTGATGGAGAGGTAAGAACTGCATAATGGTGTGATCACTCACCTAGAGCCACACATCCTGGAATGCGAAGTCAAGTGGGCCTTAGGAAGCATCACTATGAACAAAGCTAGTGGAGGTGATGGAATTCCAGTTGAGCTATTGCAAATCCTAAAAGATTATGCTGTGAAAGTGCTGCAGTCACTATGCCAGCAAATTTGGAAAACTCAGCAGTGGCCACAGGACTGGAAAAGGTCAGTTTTCATCCCAATCCCAAAGAAGGGCAATGCCAAAGAATGTTCAAACTACTGCACAATTGCACTCATCTCACACACTAGCAAAGTAATGCTCAAAATTCTCCAAGCCAGGCTTCAACAGTACGTGAACTGTGAAATTCCAGATGTTCAAGCTGGATTTAGAAAAGGCAGAGGAACCAGGGATCAAATTGCCAACGTCCACTGTATTATCAAAAAAGCAAGAGAATACCAGAAAAACATCTGCTTCTGCTTTATTAATTATGAAAAAGACTTTGTGTGGATCACAACAAACTGTGGAAAATTCTTCAAAAGATGGGAATACCAGACCACCTTACCTGCCCCCTGAGAAATCTGTATGCAGGTCAAGAAGCAATAGTTAGAACCAGACATGGAACAACAGACTGGTTCCAAATTGGGAAAGGAGTACGTCAAGGCTGTATATTGTCACCCTGCTTATTTAACTTATATGCAGAGTACATCATGAGAAACGCTGGGCTGGAAGAAGCACAAGCTGGAATCAAGATTGCCGGGAGAAATATCCTCAGATATGCAGATGACACCACCCTTATGGCAGAAAGTGAAGGAGAACTAAAGAGCCTCTTTTTTTTTTTTTTTAATATACACACACACCGTATTTTATTTATCCACTTATTCATTGATGGACATTCACTGTTTGGCTATTATGAATAATGCTGCTATAAACACCGGTGTACAAAGATCTGAGTCCCCCCTTTTAATTCTTTTGAGAATATTCCCAGAAGGTGAAGTGCTAAATCATATGGTAATTCACACATGTACCTTTTTGAGGGACCACCATACTATTTTCACAGCAGCTGCACTATTTTACGAGCCCACCTGCAATGTATAAGGGTTCCAGTTTTTCTACATCCCCTCAACAGTTGCTGTTTTCTGAGTTTTTGGTTTTTGTAATAGCCAACCAATGGGTATCTCTTTGTGGGTTTGAGTTCCATTTCCCTAACTGAGCATCTTTTTGTGTGCCTGTTGTCTACCTGTGTATCTTCTTTGGAAAAACGTCTATTCATGTCATGTTCCCATTTAAAAGTTTTTGTTGTTGAAGGGTTCTTTATATATTTTGGCTATTAATCCCCTATCCGACATATGGTTTGCAAATATTTTCTTCCATTCTGTTCGTCTTGAAAATGAAAGAGGAGAGTGAAAAAGCTGGCTTAAAACTCAACATTCACAAAATGAAAATCATGGCATCCAGTCTCATCACTTCATGGCAAATAGATGGGGGAAGCAATGGAAACAGTGACAGACTTTATTTTCTTGAGCCCCAAAATCACTGCAGATGGTGACTATAGTCATGAAGTTAAAACACACTTGCTCCTTGGAAGAAAAGCTATGACTAACCTAGACAGCATATTAAAAAGCAGAGACAATACTTTGCCAACAAAGGTCCATCTAGTCAAAGCTATGATTTTTCCAGTAGTCATGTATGGTTGTGAGAGTTGGACTACAAAGAAAGCTGAGCATGAAGAATTGATGCCTTTGAACTGTGGTGTTGGAGAAGACTCTTGAGAGTTCCTTGGACTGCAAGGAGATCCAACCTGATGTGAAGAACTGACTCCTTAGAAAAGATCCTGATCCTGGGGAAGACTGAAGGCAGGAGAAGGGGACAAAAGAGGATGAGATGGGTGTATGGCATCACCGACTCGATGGACATGAGTTTGAGCAATCTCCCAGAGTTGGTGATGGACAGGGAAGCCTGGCATGCTACAGTCCATGGGGTTGCAAAGAGTCAGACGTGACTCAAGTACTGAACTGAAAGTCTGCATTCTTGATAATGTCAGTCACTGCTTTGGGGGTCACTAGAATTTAAAAGCATATGTTAGATATAGAAACTTAAAGGAAAAAACCCTCAGATTGTTTTTGATTTTAGGAATCTCTTCTCTCTCTCTCTCTCTCTCTCTCTCTCTCTCTTTTTCTCTGGCTTTTTTAGCAAGTTTTCTGTCTCTTGCTTCTTTCTAAATCCTTCTAGCTCCCTAATCAACTAAGTATATTGTATTCTTTGCCCATTCCAGAATTTATTGCTTCAAGATTCTTTAAATGAACTCTTTTCTCAACCGCAGAAGTACATCCCATGGCAAATAAGAACATTAAAAGATGTTTAACATCTTTAGTATTCAGGGAAGCTGAAATGAAAACCACAATGAAATATTTCTATGCACTCATCAGTGTGGCTGAAATAAGGAATCGTGACAAGACCGAACACTGGCAAAGATGCAGAGAGACTGAATCACGTATGTTGTTATGGGGAAGCAGAACGGTACAACCACGGTGGAAAATAGTTTGACAGTTTCTTATAAAACTAAGCATGGAATAACCCTGTGATCCATGCATTTCACTTGTGGGCATTTACCCTAGAGAAATGAAAACTTACATTCATGCAGAAACCTGTATAAAAATGCTCATAGCCACTGTATTCATGAAGTGATGAAAGAAAGCGTTAGTCGCTCAGTCCTATCCGACTCTGTGGCCCCACAGACTGTAGCCCACCACCAGGCTCCTCTGTCCATAGAATTCTCCAGACAAGAATATTGGAGTGGTTAGCCGCTTCCTTCTCCAGAAGATCTTCCCAATTCAGGGATCAAACTGGGATCACTTGCATTGCAGGCAGATTCCCTACCCTTTACTTACAATAAGCCCCAAACTGAAAACACACCAGATGTCCTTCGTGAGATGAAGAGTTAAATTAAGGCACAAATTAGAGACTTCCCTGGTGGTCTAGCCACTAAGATTCCATGCTCCCGATGTAGGAGACCTAGGTTCGATTCCTGGTCAGGGAACTAGATGCCACATACCACAACTAAGAGTTCGCATGCAACAGTTTAAAATCCTGCACGCCTCAATGAAGACCAAAGATCCCACGTGCCGCATCTGAGACCCAGTGCAGCTGTATTTTGTTCTCCCACTTGACTTCAGCCTGTCTCCTTTGTGTGACCCCCAGAATTGGGGTACTAGTGGCTTTTTGCTCACTGGTCTCCTCACTATATTGCACATGGCATTCCATCCACTGTGTAACAAATTCCCTGCATTAAATTTCCTCTGTTGTAAGTATTAAAGTGCTTTCTGTTTTTCTGTCTAGACCCCTGGAAAGTTGAATAAAAGTAAGAGCCTTCATATGGTTGATAAATCTCCTTCTATGGCTAGTTTTCTGTAAGTGTTTTCAAAATAATAAGCAAATATTACATTTTGTCAAATATTTCTTCTGCACTATTTGAAATAATCATACCCTTTTTCATTCCTAGTCTATGAGTGTAGAGATTATACTAACAATTTCTGCTATTGAATCATCAAACCATTTGGTTACCTGCTTTTTTCATTTAGAATGACGGAATTCTCCTGCTATGTCTGATTACCTGAGTTGTATCTAAGCTTCTGTGCTCCTTGGACAAGGCTGTCCAGGACAGCCTAGCAGCTCTTCTTTGTTAGCCTCTGCAGCCAAATCCATCCTGGCAAGGACCTCCTCATAGGCTTAGCCATCCATTTTCCCCACCCCCATCCCATCAAAGAACAGAATTCTACCTAGAAACAAGCTTCCTTTATTGATGGACCAAATTTCTTTGGTCCATCATGAATTTCCTGGGCTTCCCTGGTGGCTCAGCTGGTTAGAATCCGCCTGCCAATGCAGGAGACTCAAGAGAACTGGGTTTAGTCCATGGGTTGGGAAGATCCTCTGGAGGAGGAAATGAAAACCCACTCCAAAATTCTTGCCTGGAGAATTCCATGGACAGAGGAGCCTGGTGGGCTGCAGTCCATAGGGTCACAAAGAGTTTTATGCAGCTGAAATGACTTAGCACACGTGCACATGGAAGTTCCTTAAAAAACTAAAAATGCAGGTTTTAACTGAAAGCCTGACTCCAAATTCTTTTTCCATTTCAATACATATGTTTTTAAAAATTATTCTCTCTTCAGTCGATTTTTATCCAGGAGAATAAATGCAAGCAGGATTTTATTTAACACCACTGATAACGTTGTAAATGATTTTAAAGCTTGCCCTGAGAGGAAAGTAAACCTATAATCAGCACAAGATAAATCATCTTTATCTTTCACAGAAATAACTATAATCAAAGCTGTTCTCGTATCTCATGCATGCTGACCTCCTTTTTAATGGCTTGTATTTCAAACTTGAGCTCGGGCACAAATAGAAGACAAAATGGAATATGAATACATCTGAATCAGTAAGAAGAATTCTCAGATTACCTAGTATCAACCATTTTTTTTTTTTTTTGGCTTCCCTGGTGGCCCAGATGGTAAAGAATCTGCCTGCAATGCAGGAGACACAGGTTTGATCCCTGGATCTGAAAGTTCAATTCCTGGGTAGGGAAGATCCCCTGGAAGAGGACATGGCAAATCATGCCAGTATTCTTGGCTGGAGAATCCTCATAGAGAGAGGAGCCTGACCGGCTAAAGTCTGCTGGATCATTGGATTGCAAAGAGTCAAACATAACTAAATTAAGTTCCTTTTCATATGCGTAGAGGCCATTTGGATACCTGCTTCTGTGAAGTGCCTGTTCAAGTCATTTACTCATTTTTCATTGTAATGTTTTCTTCATACTAATCTATCGGCATTTTTTTTACACATTTGGAGGATGAGTAGGAGGGACATGTATTGTAGACATCCTCTCAAAGCCTGAGCTTGTCTTTTCACTCTCTTCCTGTAGTCTTTTGATAAACTTAAGTTCTTCATTTTAATAAACCCCTTTTTCAGGTTTTGAGCCTATATTCTTATAACCTATATGATTGGAAATTTTAAAAATATATATATAGATATAGGAGAACTGAAGGGTGCTAATTTTACCTTCTAGATAAATTATCTAAACTATAAAATCCACACTCAGTTTTTTAAAGGAAGAAATTATTATTTTTAAGGGAAAGGAAGTCAATTTCTTTTTCATTTTGGACAAAAATGTCCAAGGTAAGATGAAATGATTACAGGGAAAAGTCCCACGTACAGCTGAGAAAATCTGGGTACACGTATGGTTTTAAGAATGTATAGTGATTCTTGTCAGAGATAGGGTGGTAGGCCCCATAGGCCATGCCAAGTTGGTAGCTTAGCATCACTGAAACTTAGGAAAGGAACTGTCTTAGTCATTTGTTTTGAAGTCCTAGCAAGATCTGGTTAAAAAAAATAAAATGCTTCAAAATATTTTTTTAATGGATCAATAGAAATGAGTCCCAATTCAAAATGGAATATGCTCTTCCAACAAAAAGACCTCCTTTAGCAGGGAAAATGTGTTTTGCTGAGAAAGGTGAAAATATAAAGGGAAAGGTAATTTCAGCGAAATGCATATTAAAACAGCTCTTACACATAGATCAATACAACAGAACATAGAGCCAAGAATTAAATCCGCACATACACGGTCAATTAACTTATGATGAAAGGAGCCAAGAATATCTGAGAGGAAGAGACAATCTCTTCAATAAATGATGCTGGGACAGCTGGAGAGTCACATGCAAAAGAATGAAATTGGACCATATCTTATACATTTTATCTCACAAAAATCAAATTGGATTAAAATGGATTAAAGACTTGAATGTAAGACCTGGAGCCGTAAAACTCCTAGAAGAAAGGCAATTAGTTCCTGGATACCAATCTAGGCAATGATTTTTCAATTTGACCCCAAAAGCAAAGGCAACAGAAGCAAAAATAAGCAAGTAGAACAACATCAAATTGAAAGGCTTCTGAACAGCAAAGGAAACCATCAACAAAACAAAAAACAGCCTACCATATAGGAGAAAATACTTGTACATCATATATCTGAATAGGGGCTAATATCCAAAATATATTAAAAACTCAACAACTCAGTAGCAAAAAATAAATTAATTAATTAAATAAACCAAGGGGATTTGAATAGATATTTATCTAAAACAGACACAGAGTCAACAAGTACACAAAAAGGTGCTCATCGTCATTAATCTTCAGAGAAATGCAAATCAATATCACAATGAGACACCAACTCACACTTGTTAAAATTGCTGTTATCAGAATGATAAGAAATAGTGCTGGTGAGGATATAACGAGAAGGAAACACTCGTGCATTGTTGAAAGTGAAGTCACTCGGTCCTGTTGGACTTTTTGCGACCTCATGGACTATAGCCTACCAGGTTCCTCTGTCCATGGGATTTTGTAGCCTACCAGGCAAGAGTACTGGAGTGGGCTGCCATTTCCTTCTCCAGGGGATCTTCCTGACCCAGGGTTGAACCCAGGTCTCCTGCATTGTAGGCAGATGCTTTACTGTCTGGGCCACCAGGGAAGCCCTGGTGGGAATGTAAACCGATGCAACCACTATGGAAAACAGTATAGAGCTTCCTTTAAACAATTAAAAATAAAACTACCGTGTGCTCCAGCATCTCCACTTCCGGGTAGTTACAGGAAACAGAGATCTTAATTTGAAAAGATATCTACATGGTCATTGAAGCATTATTTACAATAGCCAAGATATGGAAACAATTTAAGGGTCCATCAATGGATGAAGGGATGAAGAAAAAGTGATATAGGTGCAATGAAATACTATTCAGCAGAACAAAAGAAGAAAGACTTGCCATTGACAACCTGGATGGATCTTGAGGGCATTAATGCTAAATAAGTCAAACAGAGAAAGGCAAATACTGTATGATCTCACTTAAATGTGCAATCTGAAAAGAAAACCAAAAAACCCTCATAGTTACATGGAATAGATTAGTGGCCACCAGAAGCGTGGCGTGCAGAGTGAGGAAAGTGAAAGAAAGTGGTCAAAATTCCAGGTATAAAATAAATAAGCCCTGCATTCTATATTTGAAAGTTGTTAAAATAGTGGACAGTAAAACTTCTTCATTTCAGTTCAGTTCAGTCGCTCAGTCGTGTCTGACCCTTTGCGACCCCGTGAATCGCAGCACGCCAGGCCTCCCTGTCCATCACCAACTCCCGGAGTTCACTCAGACTCACGTCCATCGAGTCAGTGATGCCATCCAGCTGTCTCATCCTCTGTCGTCCCCTTCTCCTCCTGCCCCCAATCCCTCCCAGCATCAGAATCTTTTCCAATGAGTCAACTCTTCGCATGAGGTGGCCAAAGTACTGGAGTTTCAGCTTTAGCATCATTCCTTCCAAAGAAATCCCAGGGCTGATCTCCTTCAGAATGGACTGGTTGGATCTCCTTGCAGTCCAAAGGGACTCTCAAGAGTCTTCTCCAACACCACAGTTCAAAAGCATCAATTCTTCGGCGCTCAGCCTTCTTCACAATCCAACTCTCACATCCATACATGACCACAGGAAAAACCATATTACCACAAGAAAATTGTAACTATTTGTGGCAATGGATATTAACTAGACTTATTCTGGTGATCTTTCTAAAATACATACATGTGTCAAATCATGATAATGTTATGTGTCAATTATATCTCAATTTAAAGTAAAATACTCTAGCAGACAAAATAATGGCCTCCCAAAGGTGTCCTCATCCTAACCCTCAGAACCCTGAATGTGTAAATTTATACAACAAAAGAGACATTGTTCAAATAACTAAATTAGAGATGGGAAGTTTGTCTTGGATTATCCACATGGGCCCAAGGTAATCATTAGAATTCTTAAGAAAGGAAGACAAGAGATGGATAGCAGAAATAGAAGATGTGAAACAAAAGGTTGGAAATAAAAGTAAGGAGCCACCAGCTGAGGAACACAGGAGGCACCTAGAGGATGAGAAGGGACAAGGAACAGATTCTCCCCTCTGAGACACCAAGAAGGAACTGGTTCTACCAGACATCTTGACTTTAGTGCCATGAAACAGAGTTGGAACTCCTCCAGGAATGGAAGATAATAAATGTGTGATGCTTTAAGCCACTAGGGCTTCCCAGCTGGCACTAGTGGTAAAGAATCTGCCTGCCAATACAGGAGACATAAAAGACTTGGGTTTGATCCCTGGGTTGGGAAGATCCCCTGGAGAAGGGCATGGCTACCCACTCAGGTATTCTTTCCTGGGGAATCCCATGGACAGAGGAGTCTGTCAGGTTACAGTCCATGGGGCCACAAAGAGTCAGACATAACTCAGTGACTGAGAAAACACTTTAAGCCACAACAGTTGTGATAATTTGTTATAATGGCAATTGGTTCAGTTCAGTCGCTCAGTCATGTCCAACTCTTTGTGACCCATTGGACTTCAGCACTCCAGGCCTCCGTGTCTATCACCAACTCCCGGAGTCTATTCAAACTCATGTCCATTGAGTCGGTGATGCCATCCAACCATCTTATCCTCTGTTGTCCCCTTCTCCTCCTGCCTTCAATCTTTCCCAGTATCAGGCTCTTTTGCAATGAGTCAGCTCTTCCCATCAGGTGGACAATCTATCGGAGTTTCAGCTTCAGCATCAGTCCTTCCAATGAATATTCAGGACTGATTTCCTTTAGGATGGACTGGTTGGATCTCCTTGCAGTCCAAGGGATTCTCAAGAGTCTTCTCCAGCACCACAGTTCAAAAGCATCAATTCTTCCTGCTCAGCTTTCTTTATAGTCCTACTCTCACATGACTACTGGAAAAACCATAGCCTCGACTAGACAGACCTCTGTTGGCAAAGTAATGTCTCTGCTTTTTAATATGCTGTCTAGGTTGGTCATAACTTTCCTTCTAAGGATAAGCGTCTTTTAATTTCATGGCTGCAGTCACCATCTGCAGTGATTTTGGAGCCCCCCAAAATAAAGTATGCCACTGTTTCCCCATCTATTTGCTATGAAGTGATGGGACCAGATGCCATGATCTTCGTTTTCTGAATGTTGAGCTTTAAGCCAACTTTTTCACTCTCCTCTTTCATTTTCATCAAGGGGCTCTTTAGTTCTTCTTCGCTGTCTGCCATAAGGGTAATGTCATCTGCATATCTGAGGTTATTGATATTTCTCCTGGCAGTCTTGATTACATTTTGTGCTTCATCTAGTCCAGTGTTTCTCATGTATAAGCATTTCTGCATATGAGATAAATAAGCAGGGTGACAATATACAGCCTTGACGTACTCCTTTCCCTATTTGGAACCAGTCTGTTGTTCCATGTCTGGTTCTAACTGTTGCTTCTTGACCTGCATACAGATTTCTCAAGAGGCAGGTCAGGTGGTCTGGTACTCCATCTCTTTCAGAATTCTCCACAGTTTGTTGTGATCCACACAGTCAAAGGCTTTGGCGTAATCAATAAAGCAGAAGTAGATGTTTTGCTAGTATTCTCTTGTTTTTTTGATGATCCAACAGATGTTGGCAATTTGATCTCTGGTTCCTCTGCCTTTTCTAAATCCAGCTTGAACATCTGGAACTTCACGGTTCACGTACTATTGATGCCTGGCTTGGAGAATTTTGAGCATTACTTTGCTAGTGTGTGAGATGAGTGCAATTGTGCAGTAGTTTCAACATTCTTTGGCATTGCCCTTCTTTGGGATTGGGATGAAAACTGACCTTTTCCAGTCCTGTGGCCACTGCTGAGTTTTCCAAATTTGCTGGCATATTGAGTGCAGCACTTTTAGGATTTGCATCATCTTTTAGGATTTACAGCATTTACAGCATCATCTTTTAGGATTTGCAATAGCTCCACTGGAATTCCATCACCTCCACTAGCTTTGTTCATAGTGATGCTTCCTAAGGCTCACTTGACTTCACATTCCAGGATGTCTGGCTCTAGGTGAGTGATCACACCATCGTGATTATCTGGGTCATGAAGATCTTTTTTGTACAGTTCTTCTCTATATTCTTGCCATCTCTTCTTAATATCTTCTGCTTCTGTTAGGGCTTCCCTTGTGGCTCAGCTGGTAAAGAATACTCCCGCAATGTGAGAGACCTGGGTTATATCCCTGGAATGGGAAGATCCCCTGGAGAAGGGAAAGGCTACCCAGTCCAGTATTCTGGCCTGGAGAATACCATGGACTCTATAGTACATGGGGTCACAAACAGTCGGCCATGACTGAGTGACTTTCACAAAATATAATGGCAATAGGGAAACTAATATAATCACAGGGAGATGTTATCTCATACCAATCAGACTGGCAAAAATTAAATAGTCTAGTAGTATTTGAGTATAAAGCAATAAAATTTTTCATGCACTAATAATTGATGTACAAAAGTCTTGGGAAACACTTTCCCATTAGCTAGTAAAATGAAAGTATCTGTATACTCTTCAACTCACCCATTCTCTTTCCAGGCATGTATTCTAGAGAAAATCTTGCACAGATATACCAGGAATACATATGGACTTTCATGTTGTACTGTTTAAGCTGGTGGTAGTTATTTCATTTCTTAAAATTTAGTCATTGTATTTAAGTTATATACACTCATTTGTGTATATGAAGCAATTCAATATACAAAAGGGCTCTGATATCTTTCCATTCTTCTTTATAATGTTCTCAACTCAGTTCTTATGCATCTTTTGTTAGTTTTGTTCCTATGAACCTTTCTTTTTAGGGAGGGATACTCTTATAAATGGTAGCTTTTTAAGACTGTTTATTTCTGGCTTGTTAAAATGCATCTGACCTTTGTATATTGTTCTTCTATCTAGGGACATTTTTTAACTTTCTTATACTAATAATATGTCTGTAGATTGAGTTTTTAATGTAGATAATTGTGTCATCTACAAACAATGACTTTTTTTCCCTTTCTTTCTGATCTTCATGGCTTTTTTCTTGCCTTATTACAATGAATACAAGTTTCAGAGCAGTGTTTAGTAGTTGGAGTGAGAGTGCCTGTCCTCTTTGTTGATTTTGAAATCACATTTGAAAGCATCATTACATGTGATATTACTGTGGGTTTTTGAGGACACTTCTCCTCAGGTTTTAAAAGTTCTCTTCTACTCCTAATTTGTGAAAAGTTTGTAGACTGATTGCTGAATATATTCAATGTTGGGTGATCATATAATTTCTCCCTTCAATTGCTTAATACAGTAAATTACATTTATGCTGCTGCTAAGCTGCTAAGTCACTTCAGTCATGTCCGACTCTGTGCGACCCCATAGACGGCAGCCCACCAGGCTCCCCCGTCCCTGGGATTCTCCAGGCAAGAACACTGGAGTGGGTTGCCATTTCCTTCTCCAATGCATGAAGGTGAAAAGTGAAAGTGAAGTCGCTCAGTCGTGTCCGACTCTTAGTGATCCCATGGACTGCAGCCTAACAGGCTCCTCCATCCATGGGATTCTCCAGGCAAGAGCATTGGAGTGGGGTGCCATTGCCTTCTCTGAAATTACATTTATAAACTAGTCATACTTGGTAATAATCTCTATAATATGCATACTTATAGCCCATTTTTGTTCTATAGATCTCTCTTTATCTTTCATATAGAAAAACATTATTTGGAACAAAAATGGGCTATAAGTATGCATATTATAGAGATTATTACTGAAATTACATTTATAAACTAGTCATATTTGGTAATAATCTCTATAATATGCATATTATAGCCTATTTTTGTTCCAAATAATGTTGTTCTATATGAAAGATAAAGAGAGATCTATAGAGTTCTATCCTGTGTGTATATAACACTCTGTTCATCTATGTGTAAATCATGTGTGTGTGTTTGTGTGTGTGCTCTTAATCACGTCCCACTCTTTGGGACTCCATGGAATACAGCCTGTCAGCCTCCTCTGTCCATGAAGTTTCCCAGGCAAGAATACTGGAGTGGGTTGCCATTTCCTACTCCATATAAAGCATGGCTAACAACAGTCTCTGAGATAAAAACCGTTGAGATTTAGCTTTACAGATTCATCTTGTGTCCTTCACAAAGATACAGGATCTAAGATTCTATAAAATCATCATCAACTTCATCACCTACAAAACTGATACAGTGGCTATGGCAATAGTAGATGACATTTGAAAAATATCTGGAATGTGATTAGAAATGCACACCCCACATTCAGTCCTCATGCTCCATTATAAGCAATGTTTTCCAGGACTGTATACTGTATTAAGTATCTCTCAAGGTTTGGGGTTAAGATTTTGAATTAGACATTTTAACAATTTTGTATTAGATATTTTAATGTCACACAAAAAAAGAAATTTGACATTTTTTCTCTTGATTTCACATCCTATATAGCAGCAGTGAGATTTCCATTCACCTGTCAGTTGGCTGACCGCATCTCTCACACTCAAATCAGCTGTGGTCTCCAGTCTTTCCTAAATGTATCACAAGGAAAAACGGCTTATGATTCCTTCACCTGTATTTGTACTATGAGGTCATTAAAATCTGAATAGTGGGACTTTCCTGGCAGTCCAATGGTTAAGAATTCACGCTTCCACTTACCATCGAACTTCCATGGGTTCGATCCCTGGTCAGGGAGCTAAGATCCTCCATGCTGCATGGTATAGCCAAAAAAATAAATAAAAAATAACTTTAAGTAAGCGTCTTTTAAAAAAGAAGAAGAAAATTAATAGAAGCAGGGGAAAAATAAAACTCTCACATTTCCATGTGAGAAAACTCAGTTCCAAAGCAATGAGAGGATTTCCCCATATGCATTAACAGAGATTAGAAGCAGTTCCAGAGTCTGAGTCGGAACTGGGACTCCCAGTCCAGGGCTCAATGCAGCCACAGACATGATTGAGAATTTAGTTTTGCTGTAACAGGATGGCCACACACACGCTGCTCATAGAATATAACCTTCATTCCTCCTGACAAATCAGATGTCAAACGTTATTATCCACTTGGTTGATATCAAAATGTGTTATATTGAAAGGAACTATTATTTACCAAGCTTTGCCCTAGCAAAGTGTCACCAGTCTTGGATTGACTAAAAGGCTTTTTATGAAAGTATAAATAAAAAGTGCACAGATGGCATTGGAGTTTTCCTGAGAGGTTTCAAAAGACCGTGTTCTTCAGAAGAACTAGGACTTCCCTTGGAGTAAAGCAATAGGTTACTAGGCTCTAGAGAGAATAAATAAAATGGTCTGATGTTCATTTTTCATTCTCAGTAAAATATTGATGGAGCACCACTGTCAAAATCTATTTGGCAAACCGCATAGTGTGTCTTAAATTATAACCCTCTGTGTTTCCTGACACAAAGAATATCATCTTTCAAAATGTTCCAAAATAAAAGGTGCAGAAAAAAATTGAATTCTAGTTTATATGTTTGATACTAAAACCATCAATACTTGACGAAATCTGTATGTGTTACAAAATCAAGCAAAGGTCAATGAACTTTCTGACTGTATTTATATATGTGCTGAATATGTATTTTTTTCTTTCCACTTAATTGCAAAAAGATCATTTGTGTCAACAGTTTTACAAACCACTCTTAAGTATTTTAAACATTTTATTTCTAGCATTCATAGGCATGTGCTTTGCCAGTTTAAATACTACAGTGATCATAGAATAATTCAAATCCATCATGCATTTATTTGCTAAGTATATAAAGCATATTCTTTGCTGATTATAGTAAATAAAATGTTTTTATAAGTAGGGACAACATTTCTCACAGGCATAGTGCAAAAATACCGGAGACAACATTTTGTCACTTTTTAATTGCACAATGTTCTCTTCACAGCTAACCTTTAGTTTTAAATGTTCATATTACTTACAGAGGACACAGAAGCAGCAGCCAGACACAGCTTTTGGGGGTAATTATCTGCTCTTTCAAAATCTTGTACTTTACCAATTCCACTAAAGCAAAGCATATGAAAATGGGAAGAACAATATTAATCTAAGTTTTTAAGCATTTGAATTACTTTAGCAAGTTTTAATTAGATTCATCTTTTAAATAATTTTTTTAGAATGATCAAACATTGCAAGTATGTTACAGAGTTTTCATATACCCCACACCCAGTTTTTCTTATTATTAACATCTGATGTTAGTATATGTGTTGCGATTAATAGACCAGGATTGATAAACTATTAACTAAAATACTTACTTTATTCAGAGTCCCTTAGCTTTTACCTAATGTTCTGCTTCTGGCCCAGCATCCCATCCAGGACACCACGTCACATTAGTAATCATGTCTTTTGGCCATAACAGGTGCTCAGATCTTCCTTGTCTTTAGTGACCTTGACAACGTGGGGATGTACAGTCCAGGTATTTTTGTAGAACATCCCCTGATTCAAATGTGTCTCATGGTTTTCTCATGATTTGGTTCAGTGCAGGTCCAATCCCTGGATTGGGAAGATCCCCTGGAGAAGGAAATGGCAACCCACTCCATTATTCTTACCTGAGAAATCCCATAGACAGAGGAGCCTAGTGGGCTACAATCCATGGGGTCACAAAGAGTCAGACACCAGTGAGTGACTAAGCAAATTCCTCGTGATTAGACTGGAGTTGCATGTTTTGGAGAGAAAGATCACAGAAGTAAAGTGCCATTTTTACCACATCATATCAAGGATACACACCGTCAGGCTGACTTATCACACGATGGTGAATTTGATCACACGGCTGAGGAAGTGTTTTCCGGCTCTGTCACCGTCAAGTTGCTCCAGTTTTCCCCTTTCCATACTTAGAAAGCAGTGCAGCCCACCTTGCAGCACTAGGGAGCTATGCTCCATCTCCTTGAGGGCAAAGCATCTATGCAGATTATTTTGAATTCTTCTGTACAGGAAGTTTGTTTATAAACATAACTAAGACACCTAGGATAAAGGTAGTTGCTATATAATACAAGGGGAGAAGGCAATGGCACCCCACTCCAGCACTCTTGCCTGGAAAATCCCATGGATGGAGGAGCCTGGTGGGCTGCAGTCCATGGGGTCGCTAAGAGTCGGATACGACTGAGCGACTTCCCTTTCACTTTTCACTTTCATGCGTTGGAGAAGGAAATGGCAACCCACTCCAGTGTTCTTGCCTGGAGAATCCCAGGGATGGGGGAGCCTGGTGGGCTGCCCTCTATGGGGTCGCCCAGAGTCGGACACGACTGAAGCGACTTAGCAGCAGCAGTACAGGAAGTTTGTTTATTCTCCCCCATCTATTTATTTGTTCTTGTAATTAAATCAATATGGACTCATGGACATGTATTTTATATTTGGGTCATAATCCAAATACTCCTTAATTTATTTTGTTGTTCAAATTATTCCAGCTCTGGCCCATTAGAGCTCTTTCAGTTGACTCCTATCCCATAAACCCTAACTTTGCGTGTGTATGGGGTTTGGGGGTTCTGTTTTATTTTTTAGCAGTGTGTTATTTTCCCACATTAAGATACTCCAGGATCATTGTATTTATTTCCTGCTTCAGTCCTAGATTTAGCCATTTATCCAGAGTCCTAATTTCTTTTATTAGAGAATGGTATTAAAGACCCAGATCTGGGCACTAGATCCGCCTATTGCGACTGAATATCATTTCTTTAAGGCCGTCTCAGCTGACAGAGAAAGGAAATACATATTGTAAAGTATTCTGTGCATAAATATATATATATCGATAAGTATCTTTAATATGTAACCATCTATCTCTATATTAAGCCAAACATGAGATTATCATGATGTCTTCAACTCTTATCCATTAATGCTATGGATCCTTTGAGCCTGCTCTTCTTACATACGGTAACCTCCCACTCCAACAGTGAGAGGACCACTTTTCTGACTGACTCAGTTCTAGTACACGTGTACAGCAGTGTCAGAACTGGTAACCCACATCCCCATGGGAATCATTTTTATCAGCTGGCTGCTGCTGCTGCTAAGGCTCTTCAGTCGTGTCTGACTCTGTGCGACCCCAGAGACGGCAGGCTCTGCCCTCCCTTGGATTCTCCAGGCAAGAACACTGGAGTGGGTTGCCATTTCCTTCTCCAATGCGTGAAAAGTGAAAAGTGAAAGTGAAGTCCCTCAGTCAGGTCCGACTCTATGTGACCCCATAGACAGCAGCCTACCAGGCTCCTCTGTCCCTGGGATTTTCCAGGCAAGAGTACTGGAGTGGGTTGCCATTGCCTTCTCGGTTATCAGCTGGAGTCAGTGCTAATCTAGTTCCTTTGCCTGGGTCTTACAGACTCCGCTTATTCCTGGAGTTCCTTAGCTCAGCACTGGCCTCCCTTTCACCCTCAACTGGCTTTATTTTTGAAAGAGAAAGGAATCAGGAAATAATTAGCTGGTCAACTCTGACACTTTGGTGTTTCCACTTACAAATTAGAAAATGTAAGTAGGAATGAATAACTCACTATGCAGATCACACTTCTAATATCTTATGAAAAAAGAAGGGGGGGAAAAATCCTTTAGAATGAATAGGCTCTGGAAGAAAGCTTTTCTCCAAAGAGAAATATAAAACACAGCAGTTCAGGATATTGATTTTATTTAAGCTTAACTACCCAGCTGTCACTTTGTGTCCACAGGCCAGTTACATAAACAGAAGCAGAGCTTAGGAAAAGAGATGAGGAAAGATCTTTATGATGGTAGAATTTTGCAAGACTCCTCCAGACACCCCAGGATAGAAAGCACAGCAGTGCCATTTACCTTTACATTCAATATAGTCTCCTATATAAATATAGTCTTTTAACATGCTCTGGGTTATTAGCAATAGGATTGTGAAACAATAGCTTAAAACCTCTTTAAGCTACTGATTTTTAAGGAAATATTTTCTTTGTAAGTTCAACTCTCAAACTAACCTAAATATTTGAGCACAATACTGATTGGAAATGAAGGTTCTTATTACTGAAACACCCAGATCGTCTTGGACTTAATATCTCTTTAATTGCTGGGCACCTCCCTCAGGTTCTGTAGCATTTACTTTAAATAGTACTTCTCCAAATTAATTTTTCTTTCTTCTTAGTTGTATGACATTTAATGACCTGATAGCCTGTTTTTGGCCAAAGAAGAATAATTAGTCAATCATGTAGCTGAATGTATCTATCAGGATTATGAAGGAATGGATATATTAATATATTAATTTATATAATGTATATATTGCCCATGGGACTCCCCTGGTGGCTCAGATGGTGAAGAATCTGCCTGTAGTGCAGGAGACCTGTGTTCTGTCTCTGGGTGGGGAAGGTCCCCTGAGAAGGAAATGGCAACCCACTCCAGTATTCTTGCCTGGGGAATTCCATGGACAAAGGAGCCAGGTGGGCTACAGTTCATGGGGTTGCAGAGAGTTGGACAGGACTGAGCAACTGACACTTTCACTTTTTTTCATATATTGTCCTAGCGCAAGGTAGAATACTAACCAACAAGAACAAAAATTCTAATTTCTAAAAAAGACCATGCTTTCTTTGCTGAAGTTCACATGATCAAGACAAAATTTTGCAGCTATCTTGGAATACTGTATTTGGGAATTGCCGTAAGAATTTAAAGATAGTTTCAGAATTAAATCTGGGGGTGCTAGAATTCACTCTGGAAAAAAATCTTTCTCTTATCTTCAGATTTTATCAACTTTTCCTTTTAATGTACGGGTGGGGGGGCAAAAGAAAATTAGCCACTTTTCTACATTGAACACCAAGTAATTGGTTGAATTTTTCACTGATCGATTGATTCCTACTGAAATAGCAAAGGCTGTCTTTGTCACACAGTGACATCACTGCTGCTTGAAATGTGATCGATTTCATCCTTGTCTCCACTTATTTGTCAGACAGTCAGTCTGTAAACATGTCTCCTGTGCTGAACTCTAGCTGATGGCTAGTTACTGCTTAGATTTCTGGATTGAAAAGAATTGTGAAAACACAAGCATTATCAGAGAAGGCTGCTGTGGGCACCCTGGCAATGCTGATGACTAGTAAGAAAATGAGTCCCAAAAGACTCCACGTTTATAATCCATACTACTGACAGTTTGTGGTGAAATTAACTCACATTTTAGAATCAAATTCATGAAATTGGAGTTACTTTGTCAGCTAAGCTTATGTGACTTATTCACTTTACATAAAATGGATTCCATTTCTGTACTCTGTCCACAGAACCAAAGACTGTAAAATGTATCATCACATGAAGCCACACAAAGGATAATTTTTATATGCAATTCTCCCTAAAATCTGCCTTATGGATTATACCTATGAGGACAGAAGTAAAGCCCTGTTCATCTCTGAACTTCCCGTAGTGCCATAACTTGGAACTTACAGTGATGACAATCTCATGAACCTGGCTTTCCCCATTCCACTCCCAAGGAAGTCCAAAATCCCTTCCATGACCTCCTGTCCCCACATGATATGCTTCCTGACCCCTTCTCTGACCTTCTCCAATCCTCTGCCCCTCACAGCAGTCCAGCCATTCTGACCTCAGTGTAGGGCTTTTTAGAGGCTAAACCTAATACCACCCAGGAGTCTGAATTTACTTATTCTTGTGACTGCCACTCTGACCCTAGGCCCTGGCACTGTTTAGGTCACTCACAACATCTAGGTCTGCTCTGATGTCACATCTTCATGGAGAAACATCCTGCAACACTGACCCATTCCCTTCTATCCCCTTTGTTTTCCTCCAGTTCTCATCACTGTCTCATTATTATATTACATACATACATGCACTGTATCCCTCCACCACTGGAAGGTAAATGCTACAAGACAAGCAATGTATCATTTTTGTTCACTGCTGGAGTTCCAGCACCTAGAACACTAGATGACACATGGTAGATGCTCAATAAATTGATTAATTGATGAGTAAAAACTGTGGGAAACAACCAGTCAATCCTAAAGGAAATCAACCCTGAATTTCATTGGAAGGCCTGATGCTGAAGCTCCAGTACTTTGGCCACCTGATGCGAACAACTGACTGATTGGAAAAGACCCTGATGCTGGGGAAGATTGAAGGCGGGAGGAGAAGGGGATGACAGAGGATGAGATGGTTGGATGGCATCACCGACTCAGTGGACATGAGTTTGAGCAAACTCTGGGAGATGGTGAAGGACAGGGAAGTCCATGGTGTCGAAAAGAGGTGGACACGACTGAGCGAGTGAACAACAACAACAAAAACTGTTAGGAAGAGCTTCTCCTACAGCCCAAGCCCAAGCCCCAAGCTCTGCTTAGACCGCAGACACCCTGACATGGGGGAGAACATCTAATCCCCTCCAGTGAAAACCTGGGTCCAGTGGTTTCCATTTCAGCTTTTTTTTTTTTTTCCCCCAGCAAAACCCTCCTTTCACATATACAGAAAAAATACAGAATTCTAAGTATATATAAAAAAGGTTAAAAAGAAGTTGCACTGGCCCAGTCAAGGATGGAGCAGCTCAGAAGGCCCATCTTCCTCCGAAAAGGGGCCATGATGCTATCTCTCCAAGTCCTTTCGGCTCTCAGAGCCCCACGGCCCCTCCCAGCTGCTGCCTGCTGAGTCCAGGCATCAGCACATCCAGTTCTGGACACAACCTGCTGTTCACAGCAATTCAGGTAGTTTACACTCTCTTGTTCTTGAGCCTCCAATCACAGAGCAGCTGACCCAAAGCATATTGTTAGATTTGACAGGGAAACTGCAGAGCACACTTTACTGCATCAAGTTTCCCGAGGGCAGAATGTGGAATGTCGCCCTTTACTCCAACTGGCACAGTAACTAGAACACAAGTGTCTCTGTAAGAAAGTATTTTCACAAAGAATTATATATCAATATTTCTACATATATTTTCACTTGAGACAGGAATTCTTCATATTTAATAAGGCCTTAGGATGCAACTGATACAGAACACTTATAGCAGCAATTTTTAAATATTCATGAAAACATTATCATACAGTTTGCTACTTTTTCAGTTGAAAATAAACCATGAATAACCCATTCCCATCTTTTGAGAGGAACAGCAAACAAGGAGTCTCAAAGTCAGAATGGGTATGTTGAACTGAGACCTCAAGAAAACCACTGTGATGATAGATGTTCAGCAGTGGAAAAATGTACAAATCAGGGACTTTTTTTTTTTTAATTATGTGTGGCCTCTAGGCTTAACTGCATATTAAGTCACTTCAGTTTTGTCCAACTACTTGAGACCCCATGGACTGCAGTCTACCAGGCTCCTCTGTCCATGGGATTCTCTAGACAAGAATACTGGAGTGGGTTACCATGCCCTTCTCCAGGGGATCTTCCTGACCTGGGGATCCAACCCACATCTCTTTCATCTCCTGCACTGGCAGGCAGATTCTTTACCACTAGCACCATCTCAGTTCAGTTCAGTTCAGTTCATTTGCTCAGTTTGTGCCCGACTCTGTGAAACCCCATGGACTGCAGCATGCCAGGCTTCCCTATCCACCACTAACTCCCAGAGCTTGCTCAAACTCATGTCCGTAGAGTCGGTGACGCCATCCAACAATCTCATCTTCTGTCATCACCTTCTCCTCCACCCTTCAATCTTTCCCAACATCAGGATCATTTCAAATGAGTCAGTTCTTTCCATCAGGTGGCCAAAGTATTGGAGTTTCAGCTTCAGCATCAGTCCTTCCAATGAATATTCAGGACTGACTTCCTTTAGGATGGACTGGTTGGATCTCCTTGCAGTCCAAGGGACTCTCAAGAGTCCTCTCCAACACCACAGTTTAAAAGCATCAATTCTTCGGTGTTCAGCTTTCTCTATGGTCCAGCTCTCACATCCATATATGACTACTGGAAAAAATCATAGCTTTGACTAGATGGACCTTTGTTGGCAAAGTAGTATCTCTGCTTTTTAATACACTGTCTACCTTAGTCATAACTTTTCTCCCAAGAAGTAAGGGTCTTTTAATTTAATGGCTGCAATCACCATCTGCAATGATTTTGGAGCCCAGAAAAATAAAATCTCTCATTGTTTCCATTGTTTTCCCATCTATTTGCCATGAATTGATGGGACCAGATGCCATGATCTTAGTTTTCTGAACATTGAGCTTTAAGCCAACTTTTTCAATCTCCTCTTTCACTTTCATCAAGAGGCTCTTTAGTTCTTCTTCTCTTTCTGCTACACGGGTGGTGTCATCAGCATATCTGAGGTTATTTCTCCTGGCAATCTTGATTCCAACTTGAGCTTCATCCAGTCTGGCATTTCACGTGTTGTACTCTACACATAAGTTAAATAATCAGGGTGACAATATACAACCTTGACGTACCCCTTTCCCTATTTGGAACGAGTTTGTTGTTCCATGTCTAGTTCTAACTGTTGCTTCCTGACCTGCATACAGATTTCTCAAGAGGCAGGTCAGGTGGTCTGGTATTCCCATCTCTTGAATAATTTTCCAGATTTTTGTGATCCACACTGTCAAAGGCTTTGGTGTAATCAATAAAGCACAAGTAGATGTTTTTTTGGAACTCTCTTGCCTTTTTGATGATCCAACGGATGTTGGCAATCTGATCTCTGATTCCTCTGCCTTTTCTAAAACCAACTTGAACATCTGGAAGTTCGTGGTTCACGTACCGCTGAAGCCTGGCTTGGAGAATTTTGAGCATTGCTTTGCTAGCATGTGAGATGAGTGCAATTGTGTGGTAGTTTGAACATTCTTTGGCATTGCCCTTCTTTGGGATTGGGATGAAAACTGACCTTTTCCAGTCCTGTGGCCACTACTGCATTTTCCAAATTTGCTGGAATAGTGAAAGCAGCAATTTCACAGCATCATATTTTAGAATTTGCAATAGCTCAGCTGGAATTCCATCTCCTCCAGTAGCTTTGTTTGTAGTGAAGCTTCCTAAGGCCCACTTGACTTCACATTCCAGGATGTCTGGCTCTAGGTGAGCAATCACACCATCGTGATTATCTGGGTCATGAAGATCTTTTTTGTACAGTTCTTCTGTGTATTCTTGCCACCTCTTCTTAATATCTTCTGCATCTGATAGGTTCATACCATTTCTATCCTTTATCAAGCCCATCTTTGCATGAAGTGTTCCCTTGGTATCTCTAATTTTCTTGAAGAGATCTCTGGTCTTTCCCATTCTATTGTTTTTCTCTATTTGTTTACACTGATCACTAAGAAACGCTTTCTTATCTCTCCTTGCTATTCTTTGGATCTCTGCATTCAAATGGGTATATCTTTCCTTTTCTCCTTTGCTTTTCACTTCTTTTCTTTTCACAGCTATTTGTAAGGTCTCCTCCGACAGCCACTTTGCTTTTTTGCATTACTTTTTCTTGGGGATGGTCTTGATCCCTGTCTCTTATACAATGTCATGAACCTCCATTCATAGTTCATCAGGCACTCTGTCTATCCGACTTAGTCCCTTAAATCTATTTCTCACTTCCATTGTATAATAAGGGATTTGATTTAGGTCATACCTGAATGGTCTAGTGGTTTCCCCTACTTTCTTCAATTTCAGTCTGAATTTGGCAATAAGGAGTTCATGATCTGAGCCACAGTCAGCTCCCAGTCTTGTTTTTGCTGACTGTATAGAGCTTCTCCATCTTTGGCTGCAAAGAATATAATCAATCTGATTTTGGTATTGACCATCTGGTGATGTCCATGTATAGAGACTTCTCTTGTGTAGTTGGAAGAGGGTGTTTGCTCTGACCAGTGTGTTCTCTTGGCAAAACTCTATTAGCCTTTGCCCTACTTCATTCCGTATTCCAAGGCCAAATTTGCCTGTTACTCCAGGTGTTTCTTGTCTTCCTACTTTTGCATTCCAGCCCCCTATAATGAAAAGACATCTTTTTTGGGTGTTAGATCTAGAAAGTCTTGTAGGCCTTCATAGAACCAGTCAACTTCAGCTTCTTCAGCATTACTGGTCGGGGCATAAACTTGGATTATTGTGATATTGAATGTTTTGCCTTGGAAATGAACACAGATCATTCTGTCATTTTTGAGATTGCATCCAAATACTGCATTTCAGACTCTTTTGTTGACTATGAGGGCTACTCTATTTCTTCTAATGGATTATTGCTCACAGTAGTAGATATAATGATCATCTGAGTTAAATTCACCCATTCCAGTCCATTTTAGTTCACTGATTCCTAAAATGTCTCTTGTCGTCTCTTGTTTGACCACTTCCAATTTGCCTTGATTCATGAACCTAACATTCCAGGTTCCTATGCAATATTGCTCTTTACAGCATTGGACTTTGCTTCTATCACCAGTCATATCCACAACTGGGTGTTGTTTTTGCTTTGGCTCCATCTCTTCATTCTTTCTGGAGTTATTTCTCCACTAATTTCCAGTAGTATATTGGGCACCTACAAACCTGGGGAGTTCATCTTTCAGTGTCCTATCTTTTTGCCTTTTCATACTGTTCGTGGAGTTCTCAAGGCAAGAATACTAAGTGGTTTGCCATTCCCTTCTCCAGTGGATCACATTCTGTCAGAATTCTCAACCATGACCCATCCATCTTGGGTGGCCCCACATGGTATGTCTCATAGTTTCACTGAGTTAGACAAGGCTGTGGTCCGTGTGATCAGATTGGTTAATTTTCTGTGACTGTGGTTTTCAGTCTGTCTGCCCTCTGATGGAGAAGGATAAGAGGCTTATGGAAGCTTCCTGATGGGAGGGACTGACTGAGGGGGAAACTGGGTCTTGTTCTGATGGGCGGGGCCATGCTCAGTAAATCTAATCCAATTTTCTATTGATGAGTGGAGCTGTGTTCCTTCCCTGTTATTTACCTGGGGCCAAATTATGGTGAAGGTAATGAAGATAATGGTGACCTCGTTCAAAAGGTCCCATGCAGGCACTGTGACACTCAGTGCCCCCAACCCTGCAGCAGACCAGCACTGACTCACGTTTCTTCTGGAGACTCCTGGACACTCCCAGGCAAGTCTGGGTCAGTCTCTTGTGGGGTTGCTGCTCCTTTCTCCTGGGTCCTGGTGTGCATATGGTTGACTGTTTGTGCCCTCCAAGAGTCTATTTCCCAATCCTGTGTAAGTTCTGGCAGCTCTATGGTGGGGTTAATGGCAACCTCCTCCAAGAGGGCTTATGCCATACCCAAGTGTGCTGCACACAGCCACACCCATTTGGGGGCAAATGTATAGATCAAACTGGATTAAAATCGTGGTGTTTTCAGACGTTCAACGTTGAACCTGATAAATTTTTTAAAAATTGAGTGTGTGGGATGGAGCATGACAGGGAAGTACCATTTTCCCTACCTTAAAATTTTCTAAATGATGTAACTTCACATGCCGATCATCCAGGCCTTCCAGCTAATTTTAAAGTAACACTTCGTTTTAATCTCTAATGTTCAGATGGAAATAATGAAGTGAGAGAAGTTCAGTGCTTGGTCGAAGGTTCTCCATCTTCCAAATTGTACCAGCTCTCATCACCCACTCATAACGTAGAACAGAGCAAATCTTGCAGTCATATTGCTTATGCCATGGCCTTTCCTGGTACAGAAAAAGATTCCGAAATCTTCCACATGGACAGTCGCTGAATGCTAACAGAGCTATTGAAAACCCACTCTAGCCAATTATCAGACTCTGCCACTGCTGCTGTTGCCCTTGGCTGTGTCTGCAGTTTTCTGCAGTTTTGGTTTTTTTTTTTTTTTGGTTGCACTGGTCTTCTTGTAATGCTTGGGCTTCTCTAGTTGCAGCATGTGGGCTTAGTTGCTCCATGGGCTTCCTTGGTGGTAAAGAATCTACCTGCCAATGCAGAAGACACAGGTTTGATACCTGAGTCAGAGAAGATCCCCTGGAGGAGGATATGGCAATCCACACCAGTATTCTTGCCCGGAGAATCTCATGGACAGAGGACCCTGACTGGCTACAGTCCACAGGGTCGCAAAGAGTTAGCCAAGACTAAGCGACTGAGCTTCACACACACGTGGGATCCCTGAGCAGGGATCAAACCCGCACTGCCTGCATTGGTAGGCGGATTCGTCACCGCTGGACCACCACGGAAGTCCCTGTGTCTGCAGCTTTAACTCAGGATTTCCCGATCCTGTGACTCTGCCAGCTGTGGTAGAGCCAGCCTGCTCTACAAACACATTAGTACTCTGCCTGTGTGGGCAGCGTCCAATTTGGGAACCGTTATATAGTTAACAAGCTAATGTGTTAAGGCAGTAATTTGGATCTGGAATATATTTCCCCACGGAAACTGTGTCACAAATGGTATTTGGGTTTTCAGGCAAGACCTCAAAGACTGTCTAATTCATAATGAACCCAAATTAATGCACTGTTTCCATCAGGCTGAAGCCTATTTTCAACTGTGTATCTGTAGAAAAACCCAAATGGGACCCCCTGGGAATACGTGTTTTCTGACGAGGTGACACCAAAGAACAGGAACTCCATGTAGAATGCAGGACCAATATTTCAGGCAAAAGAAACTCAGAAACCTCTTTACCACTTCATAAAGAGAGGTGACTAAGATAAGCAGACTTCAGATCCAAATGGTTTAATTTAGAAACTAACAGCAGGACTTCCTTGGCGGTCCAGTGGTTGAGAGTTCACCTCCAATGCAAGATACACCGGTTCAGTCCCTGGTCTGGGAAGATCCTACATGCCATGGGGCAACTAAGCTTGTGCACCACATCTACTGAGCACACAACACATTCTAGAGCTGGTGCTCTGCAACAGGAGAAGTCACTACACTGAGAAGCCCATGCACCCCTATTAGAGAGTAACCCCCACTTGCCACAACTAGAGACAACCAGTGCATAGCAACAAAGATAATTTAAAATAAACTAATCTTTAAAAAATGGTCATTATTATTGATGGGTAGACAAAGCAATGCAGGGACTCACCTACCAGACTTGTATTTGGGGATTTGGCTTATGTGATTGATTGTACTGCATATGGGTTTAGTTAATGGAGGAGCCCCTGCAGGTGCTTATCAGGGCCCAGACAGTGTGCTATGATGCTGTGAAGGGTCCTGAATAAGCCAGCTTCCCCAAAGCACTTTTGAATCAGCCTCCTTCCTTCTATGGCATAACCCACCCACCTCATGGTGCAGTGGAGTTTTCAACCTGCACATCAACAGGTATGCACTGGCAGCCTCCATGCTGAAAATAAAAGCAGAGTCATCCAAGTTTAGATGGTCATTAACCTGCTGGACTTACATGAGTCTGTATCTCAGAAGTGAAATGGGTCCAGGAGATACAGATAGTGTCCACATCATTGTGTGGCTTTAATTTCAACCTTGAGAAAGGATAAAGTTGATAGCAAGATACATAGAGCTAGGAGGGAAGAGGCAGAGAAGTAGGAGGGAAGAAGCAGATGAAAGAGGGGAAAAAATCAAAAGGAACCCCAGAGGTAAGGATGGGCAGAGGAGAAAAGAGCTTTGAAGGAAACTAAGGAGAAACTAGAGCTCACAGCATCCAGGGAAAAAGAACACTTCAGCTCTTTCTAAAGGTTAGCTTCGCCCAGGAAAGATGCAGGCAGGAGCTAAGGGAGGATGCAGAGTCCAAAGAGCACTGTTTTTTTAAAAAACAGAAGAGACTTAATACATTAAAGTGGAAATGGAGAATCCAACTAAGAGGGAGAAGGTGAGGATGTAGGAAAGAGAGAAGATGAGTGACGTTCCCAAGGATGGGGAGAGGGTACATTCTGAGCCCCAGCAGAGAGTTAAGCCTTGGACACGATGGAAGGCTTTGCACATCAGGCTGGAAGCAGCACTCAGAATCTACAAGTGCTGTGTCTTTGCTTCCATCTCAAGGTAAAAGGCAATAATCCCATATGAGAGTTCCAGGAAAGCAGGACCAATGATTGGGATGAAGTAGAGTCTGGCTAGCTATGAAGAAAAATTTGAAAGAGCACACTGAAAACATTGGGAAGGGAGGAGAGGAAGGAAGGGGAGAAATGGGAGTTTGAGTCTTGGAGCAAGAGCCTAGAGCATATGGGAATTAAGAGGAGGGTCCACAGGAGAGCCCATGGGAGTCACCCAGGTCGGATATTGGTGGGAGTGACTAAGCATCTCAGCACAGGATGAGATGACCTGACTTCCTTTCTCCAGGAATGGCAACCCACTCCAGTATTCT
Organism: Bos grunniens; assembly: GCF_055505025.1. Classification (NCBI taxonomy): domain Eukaryota; kingdom Metazoa; phylum Chordata; class Mammalia; order Artiodactyla; family Bovidae; genus Bos; species Bos grunniens. The sequence continues at coordinate 58,165,214 of NC_141178.1, read as the reverse complement.
TGCCTGAAGAATTCCATGGATAGCAGAGCCTAGTGGGCTATAGTCCATGGAGTTGCAAAGAGCTGGACAAGACTGAGTGACTTATACTAACATATAAAGAACCTGGACATTGTCAACAACAACTGTCCTTGTAACAAGAAAAAGCTGGAAAAATTAAAAATCATTTACTTCTCTTGGAGCTCTCAGAGAACTGAAGTCATTAGATAAATCATTAGCCTGAATTCCTGATTCAGGTGCATTTAGACAGACACAGAAACCAAGATCTGCTGGCCCAGAGAAAAAGCCATTGGAGCCACAGACAGATAGAAATAGTTAGATAATGACGACAAATTGTTGGAGCCTGAATATGAACTGTGATGGGTGTAAGAAACTCCTCAAGACCACAGTCAGACATACTCCCTCATTTTCATGGGTTTTTCCTCTTCAAAAACCCCACCAGGTTCTTACAATAAGAACCCAAAAAAAGAACCTCTTCTCTGTGGATTGACGTCCAGTTTCTAAAAACAAGCACTATTGCTTTGGGGGCTACCCAGGTGGCTTAATGGTGAAGTATCCACCTGTGATGCAGAAGACCCAGGTTCGATCCCTGGGTTGGGAAGATCCCCTGGAGGAGGAAATGGCAACCCACTCTAATATGCTTGCCTGGAAAAATCTCATGGACAGAGAAGCCTGGTGAGCTACAGTCCACGAGGTCACAAAAGAGTCAGACATGACTGAGCAACTAAACAACAACATTGCTTTTTGTTTCTTCTCAGTTTAGTGAAAGAGTTGCTGATAAGTGACCTGTCCCTTAACTGACAATGCCTTTTCTTTAAACCCATGAGGCCCAGACTAGGGCTTAAATTCTCAACTTAGAGCTTCTTGTTGTGTGACATCCCTGCCGTGGAGTCAGAACAAGTTCTCTTCCTATTCATCAGTCCTTTTACAAATGCTGTGTCATCATATTTTTACAGTAGGACTGTCTGGTAAGAATTAGTACCCCAGATTAGAAGAGGTAGAATCCAACAACGGTGTGATTTCAGGCAAAGGCCCAACCCTCACCTGGCTCAGCAGAAGAACTCTGCAAGGAAGCAGACCTTTACATCCCCCTCCCACGCACACCCCACACCCTTTTTCTCCATCATTGGTCAGTGGCAGTGAGCTGGGCAATGGGAGTGGGGTAGGAATGAAGACTCCCAGGGACTTTGGGCCCCCCTGGCATGGGGCAAATCGGGTCCAGGAGCCCAATTACAGTTCTGCAAAGACAGTCATGCTAGGATCAAAAGGACACAGAAGCTGGGTCCAGGGTGTAGGTGCATGATACGATCAAAGGGATCCCAAGGCATTTGGGTGTAACATTGACAGTATCAGCTTCAAAAGGATTGAGTGATTTTCCCATGAAAATTTGAAATTAAATATAGTTTTTGTTCAATTGCTCCATCGTGTCAGACTCCTTTGTGACCCCATGGACTATAGCATTCAGGCTTCCCTGTCCTTCACTATCTCCCGGAGCTTGCTCAAACTCATATCTGTTGAGTCTGTGATGTCATCCAACCATCTCATCCTCTATTGCCCCCTTTTCCTCCTGCCTTCCATCTTTCCCAGTATCAGGGTATTTTCCAATGAGTCAGTTCTTCGTATCAGGTGGTCAAAGTACTGGAGATTCAGCTTCAGCATCAGTTCTTCCAATGAATAGTCAGAGTTGATTTCCTTTAGAATTGACTGGTATGATCTCATTGCTGTTCAATGGACTCTCAAGAGTCTTCTCCAGCATTACAATTTTAAGGCATCCATTCTTCAGTGCTAAGCCTTCTTTATGACCCAACTGTCACATCTGTACATGACTATTGGGCTTTCAAATCTAAAGGATCATGATTTCACTGAGTCTTCGGTTGTCTAAAACCACACTTTCTAAGGACATTCTTGATCTTCCTATCATGGCATCTACCGAGGACCTAATTGCTACTTATTCTGTGCAGACTCTGTTACAAAGCTACCACAGTCACCTAATATATCCCCAAAGATAAAATAACATGCCCTGCTAACTTGATTGCTAAAAAAATAAGTAGCATATTTCCTCAGGTCACTGATGTGACTGTGGCTTCCCTCAGCAAAACACAGGCTGGGACAGAAGCAGAAGGGACCGGTGATGGCTGAAAGACTGACTTGAAGAGAATACCCAGAGTAAGATGAATTCACAGGAAATGAACCTTCATTAGCTCAGATGGCTCCATATGGAACCACTTGTTGGGTTAAGAGCTTTCCAGAAAACCATATGAAACCCTGGGAAATGTCTGTGCTGGATGCAACAAACCTCAAGGGATGTTATGGATTCAGATCTTTGTTATGGAAAAAGGAACTTTGAGTTTAGCCTGCAAAGTTTGCTTTCTGGGAGGCATGCCAAACTCCAAGCTGACGTGATTTGCAATAACCTAGTTAATCAACCATAAAAATCAAGGCTTTATCATGTTTTAGAGATAATCACACACAGTAATTCTGAATAGTAAGACTTCTTGTGAGAAAACCCTGTGCTTTAGCTAGGGTATGTGTTTGTTTAAAAGACGACTTCATGTAAAAATCTCAGCCAACAGCTTGCCTTGTACATAAATATCCAATAGACTGATGTTTTCAGATACCATTTGCTCATATTTTTAAAAGATAAAGTGACTTCAGAGACCTTTTGTGACTTAAACTTGGCTTCAGCAATTAAAGAATTATTCTTTAAGTCAAACAAATGGACTTCCACTGACAAAAGTCAGAAATTCATTCATCACCAACGTGTAGTACGAAGCTAAATCTTTATGTACACAAATCATCATGTTGAAATTAGAACACAGGCAGGCTCATTCCTACCAGCATGACTCAGTCTGAGACTGTTGTCTCTCTTAAGTGATCAGAATTTTTACCGGCTTTTTCTCTTTTCCTACAGATTACCTTTAATCCCAACTGAAAATGTATAAAGGGTCTAGCAAAGCAGTTTTTAAAGTCTGAAAGGAAATGAGGATGACGTTGAAGAGAGGAGAAGATCACAAAAACGCCAACCCCAAGAGAAATAATGAAGCAGCAAAAGCGAGCCCTTTGTGCCCCACTTCAGGCCCCTGTTTTTAAAAACCTAATGTTTGAAGCTGCTCGGGATTCCATGATAGGTCTCAACCAGACATGCCCAGCAGAATATTCTATATGCATGCTGTCACTTCAGTTGTGTCTGACTCTTTGCAACCCCATGGATCATAGTCCACCAGGTTCCTTTGTCCATGGGATTTTCTTGGCAAGAATACTGGAATGGTTTGCCATGCCCTCCTCCAAGGGATCTTCCCGACCCAGGGATTAAACCTGCCTCTCCTGTGTCGCAGGCAGATTCTTCACCTGCTGAGCCATCTTGGGAAGCCCCAGAATGACCTAGAGCTCCTACAAAATAAATGCAAGTTTTTGAAACTTCAGGTTCCCAAAGTATGTTCTAGGTAACCCTGGGGGTCCCTGAGGTTAGATAAGAGAGGTAAACAGGCCAAAACCACTTTCATAAGAATACTGTGATGCTATTGCCTTTCCACTCTTATTTTCCCTGAGTGTGCAGTTGAGTTTGCCAGAGGCTTCATAATGTGATAGCATAACAGATTGAATGCATGTTAAAAATAGCTAGAATAGCAAGGATATAGACATAAAGCATATAATTTTCCAACAGGTGTTGATTTTTAACACATCTATGTGGAACCTAGAAAAATGGTACAGATGATGCTATTTGCAAGGCAAGAATAAAGACACAGATGTAGAGAGCAAAGGTATGGACACCAAGGGGAAAAGGTGAGGGGGTACAAATTGGGATATTGGGTTTGAGATATATGTACTATTGTGTATCAAATAGACAACTCATGAGAACCTACTGTACAGCACAGAAAACTCAGCTCAGTGCTCTATGGTGATATAAATGGGGAGGAAAACCAAAAAAGAGGGGATATATGTATACGTATGGCTGATTATTTTGCTGTACGGCAGAAACTGACAGCAGGGTAAAGCAACTATACTCCAGTAAAAAACGGTTTCTTAAAGAAGGCAAATACAAGAGAAGAGGTGGACAGCAGAGAAGAAAAGAAACAAAAATGTAGAATAATAGGAAATAAATGTAAATGTATGAGAAATTAGAATAATAGGGAAAATGTAAATGTATGAATAGTCACAAAAGTAAATGGATTAAACTATTGAGGTAAAGGACAAAAATGAATCTAGAAAATACCTTTTAAATAACCCTATGTTGAGTCATGAGGATAGCAAATATTGGTGGCATAGTAGTAAAGAACTCGCCAGACTCCACTGTCCATGGAATTCTCCAGGCAAGAATACTGGAGGGGGTTGCCATTTCCTTCTCCAGGGGATCTTCCTGATCCAGGGATCCAGTCCAGGTCTCCTGCATTGGCAGGTGGATTCTTTACTTCTGAGCCTCTATGGGAGCCCTAATGTCAGGCTAGAATAGGTGAAAAGTTGGTGACAGCCAAGTGTGGACTCTCAAGAGAGAAAGCAAGAGAATTCCAGAAAAACATCTACTTCTGCTTCCCTGGTGGCTTGGACAGTAAAGAGCCTGCCTGCAATGTAGGAAACCTGGGTTCTCCCTGGATTAGGAAGATCCCTTGGAGAAGGAAATGGCAGCTCACTGCAGTATCCTTACTTGGACAATTCCATGGATGGACGAGTCTGGTGAGCTACAGTCCATGGGATTACAAAAGAGTTGGACAGGACTGAGTGACTAACACTTTCACCTTTCTGCTTCATTGACTACGCTTAAGCCTTTGACTGTGTGGATTACAACAAACTGTGGAAAATTCTGAAAGAGATGGGAATGCCAGACCACCTGACCTGCCTCCTAAGAAATCTGCATGCAAGCCAAGAAGCAATAGTCAGAACCAGGCATGGAACAACAGACTGGTTCCAAATCGGGAAAGAAGTATGTCAAGGCTGTGTATTGTCACCCTGCTTATTTAACTTATATGCAGAGTACATCATGAGAAACGCTGGACTAGATGAAGCAAAAGCTGGAATCAAGATTTCCGGGAGAAATATCAATAACCTCAGATATGCAGATGACACCACACTTACGGCAGAAAGTGAAGAACTAAAGGGCCTTTTGATGAAAGTGAAAGAGGAGAGTGAAAAAGTTGTCTTAAAACTCAACATTAAAAAAAACTAAGATTGTGGCATCCTGCCCCATCACTTCATGGCAAATAGAAGGGAAAACAGTGGAAACAGTGTCAGACTTTATTTTTCTGGGCTCCAAAATCACTGCAGATGGTGACTGCAGCCATGAAATTAAAAGATGCTTGCTCCTTGGAAGAAAAGCTATGACCAACCTAGACAGCATATTAAAAAGCAGAGACATTATTTTGACATCAAAGGTCCATCTAGTCAAAGCTATGGTTTTTCCAGTAGTCATGTATGGATGTGAGAGTTGGAGTATAAAGAAAGCTGAGCACCAAAGAACTGATGCTTTCGAACTGTGGTGCTGGAGAAGACTTTTAAGAGTCCCTTGGACAGCAAGGAGATCAAACCAATCAATCCTAAAGGAAATCAGTCCTGAATAGTCATTGGAAGGACTGACGCTGAAGCTGATGTTCCAATATTTTGGCCACCTGATGCAAAGAACTGACTCAATGGAAAAGACCCTGATGCTGCGAAAGATTCAAAGCAAGAGGAGAAGGGGAAGACAGAAGATGAAATGGTTGGAAGACATCACCAACTCAATAGACATGAGTTTGAACAAGCTCCGGGAATGACGAAGGACAGGGAAGCCTGGTGTGCTGCAGTCCATGGGGTTGCAAAGAGTGGGACCCAACTGAGTGACTGAACTGAACTGACTGAAGTGTGGACCAGTCAGAGAGTGAAAGTCCTAAGGGCTTCAGAAATTGAGTCTTTGTACACTTGAAAACTGATTCTCTGCAGACCCCGTTAGCTATCCACAGAAAAGATCAGAAAGAGCCCTAAGAAGCATTCACTGTGGTGCAGAGAGGAGGAGACAGAGCAGAAGTGCAGGAGAGGCAGAAAGCATGCTGTCCCCAGGGCGCCTTTAGAAACCAGGCAACTGGGGGAAAGGAGCAGAGGCAAACTCTAAGCCCAGAGAGAAGCTGGAATGACAACCACAGGGGAGGGAAGAAGAAGTCCACCCCCAAGACCTGGAGAAACAACGCATGCCTAAAGCAAAGCATTAATCAAAACAACCGCAACCAACACCCCAGCTCCAAGCTAACAAGCTAGGAATAGTAAAGAGCAGCAGAACACTGATGGGAGGGAAGAGTGGAACTAGAACATTCCGGCAATGTTCCCTGATGCACAGTGCCAAATGAAGACCTAAACTCAGAATTCAGCAGCTAGACCCTCACCCCAAACAAAAAATATACCTTAGAGCACTTTGTATACTGATAGTTACCAAAGCAAAAACTAAGCTCAAACCAGGCAGTCTCATTCTGGGCCAAGAAACAAACCTCCACAAATTAAAAAATAAATAAATAAATAAAAAACAGAAATCACACAAAATATGCTCTCAGATCTGAATGAAATTAAATTGAAAATCAGTAACAGGATATCTGGAAAATCTCAAAATGATTGGACATAACTTAGTTCTAAATAATCCATGGGTCCAAAAGGAAGCCTCAGGAAAATCAACAAATACTTAGAACTGAAGTCAAATGAAAATAAACATATAAAAATGTGTGGCAAAGAGAAAGAAGGAAGGAAAGAAGGAGAGAGGGAGGGAAGAAAAAGGGAAGGAAAGAAGGGAGGGGGCAAAAAAAATTTAAAAAGATGGGATCTTTGCAAAAGTCATAAGAACCAACTATAAAGGGCTCCCGGTGGTTAAATTAGAATAACTTGAGCAACAAATAAATAACAATACTTTCATGTATGTTCAGTTGCTCAGTCGTGTCCGACTCTTTGTGACCCCATGGACTGTAGCCCACCAGACTCCTCTGTCCATGGGATTGTCCAGATAAGAATACTGAAGTGGGTAGCCATTTCCTTCTCCAGGGCATCTTTCTGAACCAGGCATCAAACTCACATCTCCTCCATTGTAGGAAGATTCTCTTCCACTAGCGCCAGCTGGGAAGACCCAATACGTTCACATTATGGCATAAATAATAAAATAAATACCCATGAGTTCTTATTGTTAGAAATATTTTTGGTCTCTAATCCAACAGTTTTGCCATTTATTTCTACTCACGTTGTCCTGTTTTTGCAAATCTTCTATGTCAAATTTATTTCAAAATTTATAAAAAAGCAAAACATCATTTAAAGAATCAACAAAGCTCAAATTAGTTGTTGCAAATGAGTAATGAAACAAACATAGTGCCCCTAAGGCAGATGTAGAGAGGCACTAAAAAAATTGCATGTTCCTATCCCCAACATTGCCCCAACTTTCATTCCAATTCAGCAGGTTTAGGAAGTACTTCCCTCTAGGAAATACTTTCCTTAGGAAGTACTCTGTAGGTAAAGAACCCACCTGCCATGCAGGAGACACAGAAGACTCGGGTTCAATCCCTGGGTCGGGAAGACCCCCTGGAGAAGGAAATGACAACCCATTCCACTATTCTTGCCTGGGAAATCCCATGGACAGAGGAGCCTGGCGGGCTACAGTCAGAAGAGTCTCAAAGAGTCAGACAGAAGTCTATGACTAAGCACAGTACAGCTGATCCAGACACAGGTAAATTTTCAAAAATCCACAAATGTTTCTGGGAGCGACTAGAGCAGTCTTATTTTGAGGCCCAACTGTGTCCTTTGTTTCAGTAACTTCACTTGCTATTTTAGATTGATTCTTTAATTACTTCTCTTTGGCCCCTCTCTTCAAAGTCCTGTTAGAAGAGCATCTAAGTTGAGCTCGAGTTACTTATGGCTTGTAAGCTATTCTCCAAATGACACCCTTAGCCATACCAAGTAATGTGAGCAGACATGATCAATACCCTTAGTTAACCAAGTCCAAGCTTGCTCTGCTCGCCACAGGACAGACCAAAGAATCCGAGAGACGAGGTGTTGAGGCAAGGAAAATGACTTTATTCTGAAAGCCAGCTGACAGAGAAGATGGTAGGTTAGCACCTCAAAATAACCATCTTATGCGGTCTGAATGGCAGTTTCTTTTAAAGATCAAGATGGAGGAAGGTGAGGAAGCAAAGTAAGAAGCCCATTACTCTTGCAAACATCTCCTAGAATGGCAAGCCTCAGGCGGAGGATGTGTTAATTTCTTCCTTTCTGTCATCAGCAGGTGGACAGGGTTCTGAACCAAAGCACTTTAGTTTAACAGTCAGAGGGACAGGTTCCTTTTAAGCAAGCCATTATGTATGACTGCAAGAAAAAAGCAATGAAAAACTCAAAGGAACAGTTCCAATTTGGAGTCAGAATTGGCTTCTTCTCTGCAACACTTTAGAGAGCCCCAAAATTCTGACTCATCTCTGAGTCCATAAGTTTGGCCTGGAGGGGTGACAACATCCTATTTTGGTACTAGGAAAGTGTATGGAATTAGAAAGGAAAAGGTGTTTAAACTTTAATCAGACTTTGCCGAAGCATAGATTTTAGATCCTGGGATGAAATGGACCTGACGTGCTCCAGATGCTCTACTAAGTTTGTTCCCTGTTCTTCTCACAATAATGTCCATCACTGCCCATCCCCCACCCCCCCAACACACAAGTGGATTTATACCCCTTTTATGATGAGAGTGCTTTCATTAACCTGCTCAGGGACCCACAGCTACTATGTGGCAAACACAGGGTTGAAGCCAGGTTTTCCTAACCCTCAAGCCTGAGATAACTGTACTGTAACCACATGCCAGCTAATATGAGACTTCATTTTATAGTTTATGGTCAGGGGGATAAAGTGACTTGTATTTGTTCCCTACTGCCAAAGCTGGCTTTACCTGCTTTCTTTCTTTTAAAAGTTTTCACCTTTAAAACTAAAGACTGAACCCATCCTCCCATAAAACTCTGTCCTCACAAAAGGAATTTTCATCCATCTTACCTTGATGAACTCATCCTTAAGGTGTGAATAAAAGGAAAGGTTTTTCACAACCTGTACAAATGTGCTCCATGTGATTATTCATGAGCCTTGGCAACAACTGTTTGTTTTCGAAGTGGCAGTGTACCTTTAATTCATTTGGCATAGCAAAGCATCCTAGTCTAAGCCTTCCTGATGAATTATGTCCCCATTGGGTTTTTTTCTCAATAATGTTGAATTAGATTTAATCTGAAAATTTCTCCAGTCGGCTTATTTTCTTATAGCCTCATGCATCATATTTCTTATTTCTTATATTCTTATTTCTTATGCATCTCTCTTCTGACTCCCTTGGTTCTTTTCAGATGAGAATCATCTGATCAGTTCTACATCATTCCTAGATTGAATAAAACCTTCAAAGCCTGGGTGAGTTAACATAGCAGTAAATACCTCAGATGTAAGGAGAAGAAGCCAAGGTAGAAAGAGATGCCAGCAGAAAAGCAAAGAGGGAGGAAGTAAGCAGATATTCTTTGTAGTTAATTGCAAATTAAGTCTGTCTGACATGAAAAGAAAACCCTTCTTGATATACTTACTCCCCCCTTAGGATCTTAACACAAAATTATGCAGCATCTCTTGATAGTAACTGTCAATGAATATTGCTATTGTCCTGAGATACATTATTTGAAAATTGGTGTATAGAAGTAATATCCCAGAATAACTTTTTATTTGGATGCTTATTCATCGCCCCAAACTCATCATGCTTTAAACTAAGGTTATTAGCTCTCTTTCTCCCATTTTCCCTCCAGCCATTTCTCTTTCTTGGGTTACCTCTTCCTGGGAATAACCTCACCACTCTCATATTGAACTAAGGGTCATCAAGTTTACCTCTTTAACAGGAGGTAGAAGGTAATGGCACCCCTCTCCAGTACTCTTGCCTGGAAAATCCCATGGACAGAGGAGCCTGGTAGGCTGCAGTCCATGGGGTCGCTAAGAGTCGGACATGACTGAAGCGACTTAGCAGCAGCAGCAGCATGGTCTATACAGAGTGACTGGGTTTGAGTCAGATAAACCTAGGTTCTTTCTCTGACTCTATCTCCTATTGGTTACATGACACTGACCAAGTTATTTTAACCAATTTCAGCTTCAGTTTACTCTCCTTTAATATCAGGAGCATAAATGTTAGTCTTGTAGTATTACTATGAGGATTAAATGAGATAAAGTACACAGAACATCAAGCCTGTGTGCTGCAGGCTGTGATACATATTAAGAGTCCAAAGTATTTAGGTTCTTATTCTTAAAAATAGAAAAGAGGGAATCTTGAAAACATTGCCTGCTTCTTTACCCAAACCATGGGGTTAGTAAGCCAGTTTGAAATTACACCAATAAGCTGCCACAGAACAATGGAAACTACCAGCGAAAGGAAACAGTAAGAAGAACACCACTTGGTTTATAACCACTACATTCTGGTTGACCAGGATGAGAGGAGAAACGATAACATTACCCAGAGCAGAATTTCTCAAAGTGGAACTGGGAGGGCAACTAGCCAGTCGTGAAGGGCCAACTAGTGAACAGTGAAAGGCTCTCAGGGAAGTGCAATGTCCATGCCAAAAGTGTTTTTAATTTCACATTTCACTAAAGGCTCTGTATTAGTAACCTACCATGTGAGTTACTAAAGATTAATATTATTCATTATTCATACTCATAAATATTCTTTAATAAAATGAGTGCATTTAGTTGTTTAATAATGACACTAATTCAGTACTCTATTAAAAAGTACCAATCAAACTTATAAACTTAGTACTGTGCACACTTATGGAGTTAAAAATGCCTGTAATTCTTGGATTTTTGTGGTGGTCCAGTGGTTCATCCTAAAGGAAATCAACCCTGAATATTCATTGGAAGGACTGATGTTGAAGCCGAAGCTCCAGTACCTTGCTCACCTGATGTGAAGAGCTGACTCATTGGAAAAACCCTGATGCTGGGAAAGATGGAGGGCAGGAGGAGAAGGAGGCAGCAGAGGATGAGATGGTTGGATGACGTCACCGACTCAATGGACATGAATCTGAGCAAACTCGGGAATAGTGAAGGTCAGAAGAGCCTGGCATGCTGCAGTCCACAGGATCTCAAAGAGTTTGACACGATACAGCGACTGAACAGCAACAACTCTGTAACTAACCCATCTGAATTTTTGCCAACTAGTTTGTCAAATCCAGGAACTGACAGACTTTATTCTCTGAAACACTTAACTTTTTGATGCTTATTTCACTGAATCACCAAGCCAAATGTCTCCTCCTTACTGTAAATTAAATGTCTTCTGGTTCTCTTTATGCGGCTCATACTGAGTTGGAAATTATAATTGGTTTTATTCAAAGCTTTGGTCCTGGGTCCAAGAGACTACAATACTTCATCATTTAGGACAGGGCCATTGTCTGTTACTGAAAATTAGGGAATTTAAATTATTCTCATTTTAAGAAAAAAGCAATTTTCTCAGGAAAATGGTAATGTAAGAATTTTGTTTACTTGCTTTTCAAACTTTAAACTTTTTATTTTGTATCAGGGTAGAGTCAATTAACAATGTTGTGATAGTTTCAGGTGAACAGTGGAAGGACACAGCCATACGTATACTCATATCCATTTTCCCCAAGCCCCCCTCGCATCCAGGCTGGCACCTAACATTGAGCACAGTGCCACGTGCCATAGAGTAGCTTTCTGTTAGTTATCCATTTTGAATATAGCAGTGTGTACATGATCTTCCCAAAGCCCCTAACTCTCCCTTCCCTCCGGCAACCATAAGTTCATTTCCTAAATCTGTTAAAAAATTAGGATTCTTTAAGGGACTTCCCTGGCGGTCCAGTGGCTAACACCCCGTGCTCCCAACGCTGGGGGGGCCCCGGTTCAATCCCTGGTCAGGAAACTAGATCCCATATGCCACATCTAAGACTGGTTCAGCCAAATCAACAAATAATTACTTTTAAAAGTAAAAACTAGGATTCTTTAAAATGAGAATTAATTAGCACACAATGCTTTCTGTGCATGTGGACCAGGAGCGGGACCATTAGTGAGCAGAGCTTCCTGGAGGAGGCCAATCGTTAGCCAATTCTTGAATCGGCAGAAGCATTTATGAAAATAATATATATGGTTTTTGTTTAGTTGCTAAGTTATGTCCAACTCTTTTTCGACCCCATGGACTGTAGACCACCAGGCTCCTCTATCCATCAGATTTCCCAGGCAAGCATACTGGAGCGGGTTGCCATTCCCTTCTCCAGGGGATCTTTCCTAGAGTATGCTAAATAAATCACCTGCCCACTGCTACTTAACTTGACTGCAAATTTCAAGCTGTACTTCCTGCCACTATCCAACTATGAGCCTAATTCAGTCTGTAAATGGGACCCTAAAAAAGAAATTAGTTCAGAATTCAGCATTGCATCAGCCCAACTGCCATGCCTCAGGAAATAATTTGTCGTATATCCTTCTAAAAGTGCTTCTAAAACAATTTTTCTTTCCTTCTTCTGCTGCTATAAAAATGAAAATAAGAAATTTCCTATATGCCAGGTGTTAGAAAGATAAGAGTAAATTAAGCAACGTGAACACGTACACACTCAACACCCATCTTAATTCTTGCAATAGTATTCGCGTTTTAGCACAGTTGAGTGGGTAAGAGGTATGGTTCATGTGTCATTTCTGTCTCAGTCTGCTGCCTCTAGTTATGACTGTCAACTAAGTCACATGCTTGGAGGTCAGTCTCCCGGAGAGAAGGGAAAGGCTTTCTTTCTGGCTCCTGGGCTACACTTTCTAGGGAAGGAAAAATGCCTGCTCGGTTCAGTCCATGTCAGGCAGTCACCTCTTTCTGTGTTGGTCTTGCCCACACTAGACGATGAACCTCTCCAGGGCAGGGCTGAGTTCCCCACAGAGAGATAAAGGAGACACTGTCTCTGGGACTTCCATGGTGGTCCAGTGGCTAAGACTCTGTGCTTCCAATGCAAGGGACCCAGGTTTCAGCCCTGGTTGGGGGAACTAAGATCCCACATGGCGTGCAGTGTGGCCAAAGAAACCAAAACAAACAAGCCAAAATAAGAGAGAGAGAGAGAGAAAAAGAGAGTGGATCGGGGGGCTGACACCCCTACACAGTTTATTTGCCTGCTTATATCACTTTCTTTCCTTGGCAAAGTCAAACCTTTAACTTTAAAGCTTTTGGCTTTAAGGCAGCCATAGTGGCATAGAGCATAGAGAGCATTGCTCTCTAGTCTAACATCAGCTTCGTTTGCTTCACTCCTGAAATCAGCGAAACAGCCCCAGCACTCTCCTGTTGTGTGTCTGTGTGGTTACTGAACACAATACACTCAGTGCATGATCTTCAAAACTCACTAAATCTGATATCTCCAGTTTACCAGCATTTGGGGAATAAATACCCTTGACAGCTGTGTTTGAGCTGGGTTTTGATGATGAACTAGGCCAGAATGAGCCTGCCTTTGAGGTAGGACATGTGGTCCCATCTGTTTAAGGCTGATGTTGAAAACCTGATAATGAGTGACCAGACTTGAGTAATGCACTGATAACAAGACTGTTTGGAACAGCAAATACCACTTTAAAAAAACATATTGAGATAAATGATATCTCCTTGAATGCCTGGTCTAGTACTTAGGGGCTTGTTTACATTTTTCCAATTAGAGTGATTCATTCTTGGTTATGGCTTCCCTGGTATCTCAGCAGTAAAGAATCTGCCTGCAATCTAAGAGACATGGGTTCAATCCTTGGGTTGGGAAGATCATGTGGAGAAGGAAATGGCAACCCATGCCAATATTCTTCCCTGGGAAACCCCATGGACAGAGAAGCCTGGTGGGCTACACTCCATGGGGTCTCAAAGAGACTTAGCAAATGAACAACAATATTTCTTGGTTATATTAGTGGCAAGAAAAAAAGGGACAACACTTTAGAAAGAAGAGCTAATCTTCCAGGGTAAAGATATTTTAAGTATAAACAATGATTTGGGGGGCAAGAGTAAATACATAATCACTTTCTCTCTAACTTCAATGTTGAAATACTGATGATCATGAAATACAGTTCAAGAACAGAGAAAAAGGAAGGTTGGAAGGACAAAGGAGCTTTGCAATCTTTCAGCTTTACTAGGCAGTCTTTTATTCCTCAACACTATAGCTGTATTGGAGAAGGCAATGGCATCCCACTCCAGTACTCTTGCCTGGAAAATCCCATGGATGGCGCAGCCTGGTGTGCTGCAGTCCATGGGGTCTCGACACAACTCAGGGTTGAGTCGGACACAACTCAGGGACTTCATTTTCACTTTTCACTTTCATGCATTGGAGAAGGAAATGGCAACCCACTCCAGTTTTCTTGCCTGGAGAATCCCACGGACGGGGGAGCCTGGTGGGCTGCCGTCTATGGGGTCGCATAGAGTCGGACACGACTGAAGCGACTTAGCAGCAGCAGCATAGCTGTATTATTAAAAATGTAGAATAAAAACCCACATGTACTAAGACATGCTCATTATTGCACACAGCAACCCAGATCTGAAGAGAAAAATTAATAAAAACTAATTATGACACAGAAATAGAATGATAATTAGAACTTGTTTCTCTCGGTAGTCAATTATATTTTTACCAGCCTTAGAAACTAAAAGGGAAAAATCCAAAATCAACTAAACCAGGTAATTGATGGGAATGTCTTTTAAAGATCAGTTTAGATCAGTCACTCAGTCGTGTCTGACTCTTTGCGACCCCATGGACTTCAGCATGCCAGGCTTCCCTGTCTATCACCAACTCCCAGAGCTTACTCAAACTCATGTCCTTTGAGTTGATGATGCCATCCAATCATCTCATCCTCTGTCATCCCCTTCTTCTCCTGCCTTAAATCTTTCCCAACATCAGGGTCTTTTCTAATGAGTCAGTTCTTCGCCTCAGGTGGCCAAAGTATTGGCGTTTCAGCTACAGCAGTGAATTTAAACTTTCTGCACACAGTTTTAACTGTAGTGTTGTTTCTCCCCAACATTTCCAAAATCCGTGGCTTTGAGCCTGGCCCCTTTTTGTCAGTCTACCTTAGCACAACTTGATGAAGGGAAGATGGGAACCACTGCTCCCTGAACTATATTATAGGGGTTTCTAATACAGTGCCTGTTATTTTATTTAGTCATGTCTGACTCTTCCACCACCCCATGGACTGTAGTTCCTCTGTCAAGCAAGGATATTGGAGCAGGTTGCCATTTCCTTCTCCAGGACTGGGGCTTCCTAGTAGAGAATGGCTCAGTGATAAAGAATCTGCCTGACAATCCAGGAGACACAAGAGATGCAGTTTCCAACCCTGGGTCGGGAAGGTCCCCTGGAGAAGGAAATACCAGCCCACTCCAGTATTCTTGCCTGGGAAATCCTATGGACAGAGGACTCTGGTGGGCTCCAGGCCATGGGGTTGCAAAGAGCTGGACATGACTCAGTGACTAAACAACAACGAAACGCAGCGCCTGAGTATGGGCTCAGTATCTTAGTATTAACACTCAATTTAGAAACCTCTTTGAAGCTTTGCGTTAGGACCATCAATATAATAATTTGGCAGCACTTTTACCCCTTGGTAATAAAATGTGATTCTTTTTTTGGTAATTCTTAGCATTAACCCCCACAAAAAACAAAACACACACAAGGGGATTCAAATATCTCCAACGTAAGTTTTAGTTCAAAGATACTTGTTTTCTTATACATATTTAAAAATGTGAATATCCATTAGCCTCATAAATGTCACCATTATCATTTCATTTATCATTAATCTCATATGAATACTGAGGATGAAGGAATTGAAGTATAAATCACTTTGAAATCATCTGTGTCAACAGACTCTAGCTAAAACCAGTTAAATGTAATTTTTGGTTTCTGAAGAGTCCATGGACTATGAAAAATAAATTAGTCATTAAGACATCCAAGATGTTGTGGGTGAGAGAAAACTTTCCAACCAAAAACACTCTGATCAAACAAACCTAGCGAACAAATTCACCATTTCCAAAGGGGAGAGGAGAGGGAGGGATAAATTAGAAGTTTGGGATGAATAGATATACACTATTGTATATACAAATAAGCAAGGACTTACTGTACAGCACAGGGAACTATCTCCAAACTCATGTAAAAACCTAATGGAAAAGAATCTGAAAAACCTGAATCATTTTGCTGCACATCTGAAAGCAGCACAGCATTGTAAATCAATACTTCAGTTTAAAAAAAAAAAAAAAACAAGATAAATTAAGAATTAAATAATGACAGGGGCTGTGACATAGTGTAGAGAAGAGCAAGATGACAACAGTGACCCGCCACCCAGATCCATGACGACGAGCCAAAACAGAAGAGAAAAAAAATTGCACAATTAAAGCGTCCATGACTACATTCTGACATTCATGTCCACAATAGCATCTATGGTACAGAAGGCACAACCCAAATTTTTCTATTTGCTTCTTAAAATAGGTGCATTGTTAAAACTTTGCTCAGAATTGAGTTCATTTAGAAAAGCAAAAAGTCCACTTGACTGTTGAAACAGGTGCAGGCAATTGCCCAGACTAATAAAATTAGTCAGCTGTAAAAACTACACCAAGTGTTAAATGATCACTTAAAGCTCTAATATTGTCATGGAATAATAATGATGCCATTGGAAGTCAACACAAGGGCTGTGCACTGATGTAGGTTACTGAGAAAGCACGCTTTGTTGTTCATAACTTGCTTAAACTTAAGTGAAACCAGCAATTGTAGGCTCAGTGCCAGAGTCCAGGAAGCCCAGAGGTCTGTGTTACGCTTAATGACCCCTCTTTTCACCCATGCCTTCCATTTATTTGAGAATCCTGGGGGTATCTAGCTAAATGTCACTTCCTCCAGGAAGACTTCCCTGAATTCCAGCTCTGAAAGTTCACTCTTGCCTCTCTTTCCCGTGCTTTGTTGCACAAATCCCAGCAGCTTTGGCATGCGAGACAAAGACTGACTCTTCCTATTTGAATTCTCAGCCTTTCAGAAATTAACCATAACAGTGTGTGTTAGTTGCTCAGTCCTTACATTTGACCAACCACCCAAAAGCAGTCATGGAGAGTTCCCTAAAGTCTACTCCACGTCCTTAACAATTTATTCTTTTAGGGTGTCTGTGTGTGTGTGTATAAAAATTTAAACCTATGTAGCCTCATAAAATGCAAAGTTATTTTGAATGTTAAGACTTAGTACCAGGGACTTCCCCGGTGGTCCAGTGGTAAGAATCTGCCTTGCAATGCAGAGGATGTGGGGTTCCAAACCTGGTTGGGCAACTTAAGATCCCACGTGCCACCGAGCAACTAAGCCTGCATTCTACAACAAAAGAATCCCTGGACTGCAACGAAAGATCCCACATGACATGACAAAGATCTTGTGTGCTACAACTAATACCTGATGCAGTCAAATAAATAAGTAAATATATATATTTTTAAAAAGACTTAATATCATATTAATTCCATTCTAGGAATCTCCTGTAGCCTGGAATAAACACTCTGGGCAACCTGCCTTTTGCCAGCAAATGCAGGGCTGAGACCAACCCAAAATGTTAGTTGCTCAGTCGTGTTCGACTCTTTGCGACCCCATGGACTGTAGCCCGCCAGGCTCCTCTGTCCATGGGATTCTCCAGGCAAGACAACTGGAGTGGGTAGCCATTTCCTTCTCCTAGGGATCTACCCAACCCAGGGACCTAACCCAGGTCTCCCAAGTTGCAGGCAGATTCCTTACTGTCTGAGCCACCAGGGAAATCTAGGGACTGAACCAGATTTCTGGTTTACTGTAGTCCCGACAGAAAAGTTGCCACTCCAGGTGGCTGTGGATATGTGTTCTCAGAAAAAAAGTAATATTCTTAGTTTCTTTTCTTTTCATTTTTTTTTCCTTTTTGTTTCTTGGTTCTTATTTACAGGGTCGAAACGTTGTTAAATTTCTATGCAATTCTTTATCTTAGTTTTCTCTTGCTGTCTGAACAAATCACCAGGAATTTAAAGGATACACATTTATCATCTCTCTGTGGGTAGGTCACAAGGCCCAGTGGGCTTAGTTGGCGTCTCAGCTCCAGGTTTCACAGAGCGGAAGTCAAGGTGTCCAGGGGCTGTGTTACTTTTCAGAGGTTCAAGAGATGAATCTGCTCCCAGGCTCACTCGGGTGTTGGCTGTAGCACTGAGGTCTGTGGGTGTCTAGGGGCCTCCCCACACTCTGAAGCTCACAGCCTCCTTCCTCCATCTGAAAGCCCTCAAAGGTCCCTCACCCACTTGGAATCTCTCTCATCTGCCCCCTGCCCTCAACTCTGACCCTCTGCCTTCCTCTTTGTCATTTAAGATTTCATGGGATTACACTTAGTCCAAACCCATAAACCCAGATAATCTCCCTATTTTAAGGTTAGCTGATTAGTAACCTTAACTCCATCTGAAAAGTCCTTTCATAGGAGTAACTAAATTAACATTTGACTGAATGACCAGAGGACTGGAATTGTTGACCCTCAAAGTGTAAACATGAAAATGGTTCCTTGACCAGAAGTTAACCAGCAATTCAGAATGCTTGTAGGACTTCCCTGGTGGTTCAGTGGTCAGGGCTCTGCACTTCCACTGCAGGCGGCACGGGTTCGAGACCTGGTCAGGGAAATAGGATCCCACGTGCCACATGGCACAGCCAAAAATATTAAAAAAAGAAAAGAAAAACCTAGTAACTCTTTAAAAGAAAAAAGAATGCTTGTATGTTTTCATTTTTTTACATGACATTCTGCATTTTCCAGCTTACTAGCTGTGGTACCTATTAGCAATAAACACATTGAAACTAGGAATTTTGTTATAATTCTAATAAAAAGATGCTTTGACCAGAGAGTAGGTTACTTCCTACAACTTCCCTTTATGATAAGCAAATGTACCAATTGAATTGAATGATATGAAGTATATGAATATGTATATTAATTTCTGGAATTTTTTACTCTCAATAAAACTGGCTATTAAAATAATTTCAACATCAGAATTGAATTTTGCTTCAGATTTTTAAAATTTATTTCTTTCTACTTGGAGGATACTTGCTTTACAATATTTTATCGGTTTCTGCCATACATCAACATGAGCCAGCCATAAGTATACATGTGTCCCCTCCCTCTTGAACCTTCCTCACACCTCCCACTTCACCCCACCTCTAGAGGTTATCACAGACCACCGGATTTGAACTCCCTGCGTCATGCAGCAAATTTCCACTGGCTATCTAACATATGGTAATCTATATGTTTCAGTGCTACTTTCAATTCGTCCTATCTTCTTCCCACTGTTTCACATTCTATGTGCAATGGGGAAGGATCTTGGTACATAGCCCCTAGGTGTCTAATGCCTAAAGTATTTCAGAAAGACAATGTCGATCTTTCTCAAAAACCTCCCCAATTCCTCTGTTGCGTCAGACTCTCAGGGTTCACGTTTCCGCTCCTCCGACATTTCCACTGCAGCAACCAAAGGCCATTTCCTCTTGGTCTGTCAACAGTGGAAATTGAAAACAGCTGCTCTCCCGTGCTTCGGATAGTAGGTGCTCTCTGTGCACTGGGGCACCAGGTCTTCAGGGTCACCTCCAGTACCTGGAGAGGTCACAGAGGAGGAGAGTTTTGAAGTTGCAAGGGGCCTTCATCGTTGTCTAATCCAATTTCCACCCAAGGCAGGGGTTCCATCTGTAACTTCCATCTTCCAGCCGTCCTGGGCCTCTGCACAAACACTTCCAGAACAGGAAATTCACCACCCCCAAAGCCACATATTTCTAGTTTCGATTACTAGAATTGTTAGAAACGTGATTTTTATACTTAAGTGGAATCTGACTGCGGTTCCTACAGGACCTGATGAGAATTCATTCACACCTTTTCTTTTCTGCTGTAGCTCACCTATATGAGGATCTCCCCTGGTGGCTCAGTGGGAAAGAATCTGCCTGCAATGTGGGAGACCCAGGTTCGATCCCTGGGTTGGAAAGACCCCCTGGAAAAGGAAATGGCTACCCACTCCTGTATTCTTGCCTGAAGAATCCCATGGACAGAGGAGCCTGATGGGCTGCAGTCCATGGGTCACAAAGAGGAGTACAAGATTGAGCGACTAACACTTTCACACTTTCATCTGTATGAAGTGACTTCTCCTGTTCCCCTAAATGGTTTATCTGAGTTTAAACTTCATCATTTCTTTATGTGAAGCAGTTTATATTCATCTTATCATCCATTTCATTAATTTCTGCGTGCTATTTTGTGAATGCCTCTCTTTTAAAAAATTATTCAAATAGTAAAATAAGTAACCTACAATTCTAGGCAAAAATATATTTGAAACTTACAAAAAGAATACTTAGTAAAATAAGTAAGATATATTTCCATTCTTATAAATTCTTGTTGATTCAAAATCTATCTCGTTTAGGGTTGCATATATAGATAGTATAATTATAAGGAAAAGCCAGTAAACGGTTATTATAAAAGTCATCATAGCACTTACTTCTTGAGAAAAAATGGAGGTGTGATTCAGCAGGCCTTGGGCTGGGTTTACGGGACGTTTTGGAGTATCAGCAGTGTTCTATTTCTCTTTTTTTTTTTTTTTTCATTTTCTTTAATGTGAATCATTTTTAAAGTCTTTACTGAATATGTTACAATATTGTTTCTGGGGTTTTTTGTGTTTTGGTTTTTTGGCCAAGAGGCATATGGAATCTTAAACTCCCCAACCAGAGATCGAACCTGAACCCCCTGCATTGGAAGGTGAAGTCTTAAACCCTTTCATGTAATAATGATATAATAGGTAAAAAATAAAATAAAATATCCAAGTAAATTAAATATGCAAAGTTAGACTGAGTTGTTTATGATGTATGTATGTATTGATAGAAAATAAATCATTATTTTTTTCTTAATATAAAAAAATAAGATTCAAATCTGTCTGATTACATTTTTAGAAAATCTGAGAAGGCTTTTAATGAACTATTAAGATCATTTCCAGAGGTCTGAAGTGAAGGGAAGTGAAAGTCACTCAGTTGTGTCCAACTCTTTGCGACACCATGGATTGTAGCCTGCCAGGCTCCTCTGTCCATGGGATTCTCTAGGAAAGAATACTGGAGTGGGCTGTCATTTCCTTCTCCAAGTCATCTTGCCAACCCAGGAATCAAACCTGGTTCTCCTCCATCGCAGGCAGATTCTTTACCATCTGAACCACCAGGGAAACCCAGAGTTTAATATGGTTTATTTTTATTTTCTTCCTCTTTGTCATCTCTGCATTTTTTCTATAATGATATGTGCATTGTACTATTTTGAATTTAAATATTATTAAAAATAAAAATATAATGGACCTCATGGGTATAATACTCTATGTGTGCTGTGGATTCTGGGGACTCAAACTCTACACGGAGTCTGTGTGCAGCCAGTTTTGCACAGACTTTGTAGAAGCAACCATAGGACTCTGTGTGAAAAAAGAAATGGGAGGGATTTCCTTGGTAGCCCAGTGGCTAAGACGTGCTCCTGATGCAGGGAACCCGGGCTCAATTCCTGGTCAGGGAACTAGATCTGACATGCTGCAACCAAGAGTTCACATGCTGCAACTAAGACCTGGCATAGTCAAGTAAATAAATAAACATTTTTTAAAAAGAAGAAGAAGAAATGAGAATGGTCAAGTGAAATACAAGAGCAGTTGAATTCAAACCACATCTTTTTAAACTTAGGCTTTTAAAATCAAAGTCATTGAACAGCATAAAGAGTCAAGAAGACTTGTAAAAGCCGTTAGAAGAAAAGCAAGTACCAGGCTCCTTCATTCCCCTATTTTCCAGTCGCCAGATGTAACAACTCCAGCGCTTTCTGCTGACTCTTACAGTACGTGCCTCCCTATTCTAAACAGCAGGTGCGTGTGGCTTCGTCTTGTCATTTGAAGGTTTGTCTATCAACTTCCCACCTCCAAAGGGAAAGATGTACCTCTTTGCACTATGACACACTGCACATTCCTGTCCTCCCGACCGCACAAGATCACAGTTTGGGTTTATAAACATTTCGTGTTCACATCACCATGACAAGCACACAACACAGCTGAGTCATGTAGTATTCATCACTGGGAAAGCCTTCTTGTTGACCTTGGAGTTAATCATTGTTTTTGTTTGTTTGCTTGGTTTTCTATGTTCTTATCTTCCCCAGTCGCATAAACCCCAAACTCATCCCCCATTGTATAAACCTCCTCTCGATTCATTCGATTCATTCTCTATTGATCGGGTTAACAATTTTTTTTTTAAAGGAATCTTTCTCAGAGCTCCTAACCCCCTCTTCTCAGACCTAGCTCCTCGCGCAAACATCTTTTGTCATATTGGGTATTCCTTTTATTTCTCTTTTGTGTTGATCTGTGTCCTGGATCCCATGACATTCTCTTTCTTGAAATGTTTCCTCCCATATTTTGGTGGAACACATCCCTGTGTAGCTTGCTAAACAGAGCTTGCATGGAAAGTCATTTCTTTTGAGATTTCAAATGTCCCCATAGTCTTTATTCTACCTTTTCACTTAATTGATGGTTTCTGTAAGTATAGAAGCTGAAATTATTTCCCTACAGAGTTTGGAAAGCATTGCTCTGCTCTTTCCCCATTCCAGTGCTGCAATGAATAAGTCTGATATCAGTTAGATTCCTGAATTTTTGCATGTCGTCTTGAGTTCTTCAGTTTTGGAAGAGTCTTGAATCCCTTCTTTAGTAATGTTTCTGCCTCTATTTTCATATGTCTTTTTCCCTGAGACCTCTCTTATTGAAATGCTGAAACTTTCAAAAGAGGCTTATTTCCTTATCTTTTCTATCCAAAACTTTGTCTTTTGCTCTGTTTTTTGAGAATTTTGTTCATCTTCATCTCCCAAACATTCTATTGAGGTTTCCATTTCTGCTATTATAATTTTAATTTCCAAGAGCACTTATTGTGATCTGCAAATGCTCTTTTTTTTGGTAACATCCCATTCTTAGCTCATCAGTGAAATGGCTACCCTTATCTCTCTGATAATTCAGTTTCGTTTCATTTTACTTTTTTAACATTTGACATTTTCCTTCTTTTTGTATTGTCTTTGTTTCTTCCAAACTGCTTTTCTTTCCCTGCTCTTGTTTTGATCTCTTATTTTCTGTGATTCTTGGCTGGGTATCAAAAAGCTGATTGGAAGCTCTACAAAAGTGGACAGGGCTTGTCAATTATGGGTGTCACCGTAGGGCCATCTGAATGAACCAGCTAGTTGGAGAAGCTCCAATGTTCATACCTTTAGACCTTTTTTCCTAGGGTTATTTGGCTTGACAGAGAAGAATTTTGTAATCTCTGCCTAAAACCAAGTGAGACCCTGTGGGGCTCCTGGGCATGGAAGCTTCACCAAGTCCCCCATTTCTTGTTTGTAGGGAACTGATTCTAGTCTCCATCACCTTCCCTGAGTTCCAAAGGGAAGATTTGGGAGAGGATGCAGAGACAAGCAAGGAACAGCCAAGGAACAAGACAGCCTTGGGGCAGGTCCTAGTCCTACATCAAGGGATACACAGAACAGTATCTTTGAGCTCTTTGTGAGAATGTGAGCTCAGTCGTGTCCAACTTTTTTAACCCTATGGACTGCAGCCTGCCAGGCTCCTCTGTCCATGGAATTCTCCAGGCAAGAATACTGGAATGGGTTGCCATTTCCTCCTCCAGGAGATCTTCTCAACCCAGGGACCTACACTGTATCTCATGCAACTCCTGCCTTGGCAGGCAGATTCTTTACCACTGTACCACATGGGAAGCCCATTGTTATAAAACTTCTCACCAGTCTTTCCAGGTTAGGATACACAGTTTTTGAGGGCATAAGTCCTCTGTGTTCCCCTTTGCCTGGCAAAGCAATAAAGCTTTTCTTTTCTACTTCTCCCAAAACTTCTAAGATTCTATTGGGCACTGGTACACAGAGGCCAAGTTTTTAGCATCATGCCTAGAATGAAGAGGCCAGCACCCTAGGTCTAGCTAGGGGAAGAAGACTTGGTGGTAAGGGGATCTCCCCGTCAATATGTGCACACTGTCACATAATCCTCCTGTTTTCAATAGAGAATCCCAGCTTTCAGCTCTATCAAGAGTCCTCCGGGTCAGCCAGAGATTCAGGAGTTTACCTGCCCCAGAGACTAACATCCAGCCTTTCCCAAAGGAGGACAGAACTGGGAGTACCAATTTCTTAAAAATCTGTCTTTCAGATTCTAGCTCCCCTTTCATCCATCTTCCAGGGGCACTTGGTGCTTCCAACTCTCAGCCCTGAGGATTTTATCCAGCCAGGATCAGAGGCTTCCCAGGTTTCCCAAGACCAGCTGAGATTCAGCTTTCTTAAGTCAAGTCCACTGAGCCAGTAACCATTCATCCATCTGCTTTCTAGCTTTCCAGCTGTCCTCTTCTGTCCCTTTTCCTTGCTCCTGATGGAATATACATACATATATATATATGCTTAAATATGTACATATATATTTAAATAATCCAATTAATGGTGGACTTGACATGTGCATGGATTAATAAGTGTGTCTAATTTGCCATCTTTTTTAAGGGGGATAACCTTTTTTAAACTTTTTTATTATTTATTTATTTTTGGTTGCACTGGGTCTTCATTGCTGCCCACAGGTTTTCTCTAGTTGCAGCGAGTGGGGCTTCTTTCTAGTTGCAGAGCACAGGCTCTAAGGTATGGGTTTCAGCATTTGCAGCATGTGAGCTAAGCTGCCCCTGGGCATGTAGAATCTTCTAGGACCAGGGATCAAACCTGTGTCCTCTGCATTGGCAGGCAGATTCTTAATCACTGGACCACCAAGGAAGACCTCTAAATTTGCCATCTTAATTGAAACTACTCATAGGCTTTGTCATATGAACTTCTCTCATGGCAAGTGTTTCCATATTTTATACATTCCAATATATTCCTTGAAAAAAAAAGTGGCCTTGCATACATTCATATTTTAGTCTTGTGCTTTTTGCTCACTTTTCATGCTTTCAAGGTAATTTAAAAACTCAATCATGCAGTAGAAATGATGATAACAATGAGAGGGACTATTTTATATGTGTCCAGCACTCCACTCAATCATAGTATAGATCCCTCATAGCTCTGTGTTCTCTGCACATCTGATAACCACATTCTTTGTCTTCATTTAAGTCACGCGTTTGAAAACTACAGCCATGGCCCCAACCTGGCCCACTGCCTGTTTTTGTAGATTGTTTTATGGGAGCTCATCTGTCTACATATTGTTTGAGTTGAATAGTTGCAACTGAGAGCATATGATCTGTAAAGCGTAAAACACTTACTTCTTGGCTCTGATAGATCAAGTTTGCCAACCCCTGCTTCAGGTTATTGAGAACACATATTAAATGTGTGTCTGTGTGTGCACGTGCACACACTTTCAGTTATGTCCACCTCTTTGCCAGCCTCCTCTGTCCATGGGATTTCCCAGCAAGAATACTGGACTGGGTTGCCATTTTCTCCTCCAGGGGATCTTCCTGACCCAGGGAGCCAACCCAAGTCTCCTGCATTGGCAGACGGCTTCTTTACCACTAGTGCTACCTGGAAAGCCCAAAAGTATACATACAGAAGAAAAAAAAAATTAGAAGTATGTATATACCTAGGTGGAGGAATTATGGGTGATTTTTACTCCCTTTATTTTGCTCTTCTGTATCATCTCATATTTCTATTACTACATGTAATGTCAGTGATAAAAAAGCTTGAAAGTATCTATTCATTAAAAAAGGAAAATGGCCATGTATATACTTTTCTCCTACAACAGAGTAATTTTCTTATCTTTGCATGAGAGCAAGGACAGGCTCACTCATCTCTTAACTCCCTTAATCCAGCTCTCTCCTGAGCCCAGCACCGCCTCATACCTGGTGAACTGAATTGAAATGTTACATTCACTTTGGTTTCCATCCATACCTATTGCCTGGCCTGATGTCTCTTGAGAATCATTTAGAGCTTTCTCTGTCAATGTTCATTTTCTTAACTACTGTCCTCCACCTAGTTTTTCTAGCTCAATGAAAAGTCAGAGAGGGGGAAAACTAAAATGATAAAAAAAAAAAAAGATTTTACACAAGAATTATTGCATGGGAGGAAAAGAAATCTCAGTTTAGAACTAGGCTCAACTCCAATGGCAACAAGGAAAAGTGGGGATTTACAGCCAAGAAGCAGGGTGAGAATGACTAAGACGAAACATCCAGAGTGAAGGGGCCTCTAGCTAAACCTTCCTGACGGTATTGCTGCAGAAGGCAGACCCAAGGGATCAAATATCACCGGAATTTGATCAGATACAAGGATAGTGGATTCTTACTCTACTGACTTAGCCAGATTCTTACTCTTGGTCTCAAGACAGCCTAGAGGAAAAGGAGTTCAGAGGAGCTTGATTCAGGTGTGGTCTTTCCCAGGTGTCTTTTCTCCTCCCACTCCAAGTTTCAGGTGTTTGACCCTAGCTGGCAGGCCCTCCTTCCCTGTAGGGCATCCCTGGTGGCTCAGTGGTAAAGAATCCACTTGCTAATGCAGGAGACTCAGGTTCGATCCCTGGGTCAGGAAGATCCCCTGGAGAAGGAAATGGAAATCCCGAGGACAGAGGACCTTGGCTGCCTACAGTCCATGGGGTCACAAAGAGTCAGACACGACTTAGCGACTAAACCACTACCACCGCTATAATTCCCTGTAAGATCCATGCAGGTAACAATCCCTGGAGGAGGTCCCTGGTTGCCATGACAACCTCCTCCCAGAGCAGGGCCATTGCTCTTCCTGGGCCCTGAGCCTGCTTCCCACTGATAAGAGGACCACCCCACCCCCTGCACAAGGAGCATCACTTGTGCAGCTCCCTCCTCCTGGTCCCTTCACTTTGTGAAATCTTTTTGTTTTTTCCTCCTTAGCTGTTGCTATTGCTGTTTGATCCTTAGAGACATTCCTTCCCCTGTCTAGAAAGTTCGGTGATACTTAATCCTCGTACTTCCCCATTCCTCTGGCAGGCAGAGCAGCCTGTAATTGCAGCACAGGCCTCTGGCGTGTGCCTCCTCCAAGAGAAGATAAAGGAAGTATCTAGTCCATCCTGCACAGCACAGGAGGCTCCCCTGGGCCAGGGTGATAGTTCTGATAGATTGCATCAAGGACAATGGGTGGATTCCCAGGCAGAGGAAGTGAACCTCTAACACATCAGGAAGCCAGCCAGACACAAGGCAGCAAGCTGGCAGAGATTCCTATGTGTCTTACCATCTCGTTTCCCAGGGCTTCCTCTAGTGTGTGTGTGTGTGTGTGTGTGTGTGTGTGTGTGTTTAATCACAATCTTTTAAGCATGATTTCAGCAAATCATATCAGAGAATTGCTAAAAAGGTGCCACTTTCAGAGAATGTAATCAACAGATGTGCACCCCTGCCCAGGTGTACTTCTGCTCCCGGGATGGTGTAGGGAACACCACAGAGGGAAAAAAATCCTGGTGGTGCTGAGCCCCTGATGCAGACAGGACTGAGAGCTGTAATGAGCCCTGGGCTGTGGCAACTCCTGTCCCAGTGCCTGAGAAGCGACCCAGACACATGCTTCACTGGTGGGCATGGTTGTATTGATTCTGTGTCTCCTCTAACATAATGCTCCACCTTCTGGATTCTGAATGTTTACTTTTGTGTAGAAGGAAGACAAGGAAATACAGAGTCATCTCTGTAAGGACTCCTATCCTTGCATATATAGATCACTTGCTAAATCATTTTCAATTCCTTTAGTTCTTATAGAAAAGGATGAAACTGATTTCATTTTAATGGGAAAATGCCATGGTGTTGGAAATGACCTCAAAAGGTCAGTGTCATGTTCAGTATTTGAAAAGAGCATCGATAAAGGAGGAAGGGGTCTTTGATGGGGAAATAAACCCTTGAATCCTGTTGTGCATGAGCATTCAGTTGTGTCCGACACTTTGGGACTGTGGCCCACCTGGCTCCTCTGTCCATGGGATTCTCCAGGCAAGAATACTGGAGTGGGTTGCCATGCCCTCCTCCAGGGGATCTTCCTGACCCAGGGATTGAACCCACATCTTCTGCACTGCAGACAGAATCTGTACTGTCTGAGTCACCAGGGTAGTCCCTGTGAATGAGTCTTCAGGGCTGAACAGAAGGTTAATGGGAGAGAGATATAGCACAATTCAAAGGTTTGAAAAATACAAGTCTCCTTTCATTCCATTGTTTGTCCTGTTTCACTTAAAGGGCAGGCTTTTTAACACACCCTTTCTATTATCAGCAAAACAGGCAAGAGCGGGAGTAGGTAAGTTAAACAGTGCTAACCAGGACTCTTTGAGACTTGGTGTGAGTCCTTCCCTTTTCAGCTCAGTGCTCCTTTGTCTGCATTGAAGGAACATGAGGTCATTAAGTGTGATCAGTGAGATTACCCTCATCAATTCTTAATTAAGTAAGAGACTGAAGGCTCTATTCCTTCTTCTGAAAATTGCCATTTTGCCTGCAATCTATGGCTTTATTAATTAAATATTTTCTAATCAGAATCTTCATTTACACAAGAACAGGAAATTCATTTATTCTAAAAAAGGAGAGAAATACAAACTCATATAAATTTTAATATGAAAAAAAATGTTTAACTGCATTTTTGCTGACCAAAATGTTTCCTTGGTAGTTCTGTAAAGCAGGTTCACAATAAGGCTAGTTCTCAAGATGGATTAGGATGTCATTACATGAAAGTAAAATTTTAAAAATATATTCATTATTTACCAACTTTTCTATTTTGGTCTGAACCTATTTATTGGCAGTA
The DNA here is from genome assembly GCF_055505025.1 of Bos grunniens. Lineage (NCBI taxonomy): Eukaryota > Metazoa > Chordata > Mammalia > Artiodactyla > Bovidae > Bos > Bos grunniens. The sequence continues at coordinate 58,136,576 of NC_141178.1, read as the reverse complement.
GAATGTGAAACAAGTTGTTCTTTAACAGTCTTTCTTGTGAAATAAAAATAAAATTATGCTTTTGAAATACTATAATTCATGTATTCCTGAAAAAACTAAAGAATATCTGAGTTTTTTCATTAAAAGTAATGAGACAAATAGGCTTGATAAGTTGACAGCTTAAATGTGCCATTTTCATTTTTATCAAATTGATGTCTTCATCCTGAGTGTATAATAAGTAGTTATTCTGGGGTTGATTGGCGCCTATTACTGGGACAGGAAAGCTTGGATACAGCTGAAGAGCCTCTGGGCTCCGGTGACAATTTGTCTGAGGGTCTAGCTTTTGGAAACAGCCAGTGACCCTGCTCACTGAGAATTTCTTGGTTCTGCTTGCAGACCAGTCAACCCACTTGAAAAACTTTTTTGGTAGGCACTGCATGAATTCAGGTGCTTCCAAATGTCCTCTTAGTGCTGCATGGAGTCCACACATAGGGGGTGTCTGCCTGAGGTGGGGTCCACCCCAAGTTCACAGCACCTTCTAGAAGGTCAGAAATGTCTGCTGAGCAAGTAGTACCTCAATTCAGTCCAACTCTTTGCGACCCCATGGACTGCAGCACACAAGGATTCCCTGCCCTTTACCAGCTCCCAGAGCTTGCTCAAACTCATGTCCATTGAGTCGGTGATGCCATCAAACCATCTCATCCTCTGTCATCCCCTTCCCCTCCTGCCTTCAATATTTCCCAGCATCAGGGTCTTTTGCAGTGAGTCAGCTCTTTGTATCAGGTGGCCAAAGTATTGGAGCTTCAGCTTCAGCATCAGTCTTTCCAGTGAATATTCAGGACCGATTTCCTTTAGGGTTGACTGATTTGATCTCCCTGTAGTCCAAGGAACTCTCAAGAGTCTTCTACAATACCACAGTTCAAAAGCATCAATTCTTCAGTGCTGAGCTTTCTTTATGGTCCAACTCTCACATCCATACATGACTACTGGAAAAACCATAGCTTTGACTAGACAGGCCTCTGTAAGCAAAGTAATGTCTCTACTTCTTAATATGCTGTCTAGGTTGGTCATAGCTTCTTTTCTAATTTCATGGCTGCAGTCACCATCTGAAGTGATTTTGGAACCCACCAAAATAAAATCTATCACTGTTTCCATTTTTTCCTCATCTATTTGCCATGAAGTGATGGGACTTGATGCCATGATCTTCGTTTTTTGAATGTTGATTTTTTTTTTTTACCTGAATGTTGATTTTTAAGCCAACTTTTCACTCTCCTCTTTCACTTTCATCAAGAGGCTCTTTAGTTCTTCTTCACTTTCAGCCATAAGGGTGGTGTCATCTGCATATCTGAGGGTACTGATATTTCTCCTGGCAATCTTGATTCCAACTGAGCTTCATCCAGCCCAGCATTTCACATGATATACTCTGCATAGAAGTTAAAAAAACAAGGTGACAATATATAGCCTTGATGTATTCCTTTCCCAATTTGGAACCAGTTCATTGTTCCATGTCTGATTCTAACTGTTGCTTCTTGACCTGCATACAGATTTCTCAGAAGGCAGGTAAGGTGGTCTGGTATTCCCATCTCTTTCAGAATTTTCCACAGTTTGTTGTGATGCACACAGTCAAAGGCTTTGGTGTAGGCAATAAACCAGAAGTAGATGTTTCTCTGGAACTCTCTTGCCTTTTCTGTGATCTAACAGATCTTGGCAACTTGATCTCTAGTTCCTCTCTCTTTTCTAAATCCAGCATGAACATTTGGAAGTTCTTGGTTCACATACTGTTGAAGCATGGCTTGGAGAATTTTGAGCATTACTTTGCTAGCATGTGAGATGAGTGCCATTGTGCAGTAGTTTGAACAGTCTTTGGCATTGCCTTTTTTGGGGATTGCAATGAAAACTGACATTTTCCAATCTTGTGACCACTGCTGAGTCTTTCAAATTTGCTGGCATATTGAGTGCAGCCCTTTCACAGCATCATCTTTTAGGATTTGAAATAGCTCAACTGGAATTCCATCACCTCCACTAGCTTTGTTCATAGTGATGCTTTCTATGGCCCACTTGACTTTGCATACCAAGATTCCTGGCTCTAAGTGAGTGATCACACCATTGTGGTCATCTGGATCATGAAGATCTTTTTCTTCTGTGTATAATTCTGTGTATAGTTCTTCTGTGTATTCTTGCCACCTCTTCTTAATATTTTCTGCTTCTGTTATATCCATACTATTTCTGTTCTTTTGTGCCCATCTTTGCATGAAATGTTCCCTTGGTATCTCTAATTTTCTTGAAGAGATATCTAATCTTTCCCATTCTATTGTTTTCCTCTATTTCTTTGCACTGATCACTGAGGAAGGCTTTCTTATCTCTCCTTACTATTCTTTGAAACTCTGCATTCAGATGGGTATGAATCTTTCCTTTTCTCCTTTGCCTTTAGTTTCTCTTTTCTCAGCTCTTTGTAAGACCTCCTCAGACAACCATTTTGCCTTCTTGATTTCTTTTTCTTGGGGATGATCTTGATCACGGACTCCTGTACAATGTCATGAACCTCCATTCATAGTTCTTCAGTCACTTTGTCTATCAGATCTAATACACTTTCACTGTATAATCATAAAGGATTTGATATAGATCAAACCTGAATAGTCTAGTGGTTTTCCTTACTTTTCTTCAATTTAAACAAGTACCTACTATGGTTCAAAGATGCAATTTCTTTCTTAACTTTTTATTTTATATTGAGGTATAGCCAATTAACAAACAATGTTTTGATAGTTTCTGGTGAACAGGGAAGGGCCTCAGCCATACATGTACAAGTATGTGGACACAATTTTTAACACAGGAAGAAAGGAAACCATTATTTACCCAGGTTTCCACCTATTTTGAAAATACAAAAAATTTCCAGGCTGGTCCTTTGCTGCAGGTGTCCCCAACCTCCAGGATCTAATGCCTGATGATCTGAGGTGGGGATGATGTAATAATTCTAGACATAAAGTACACAATAAATGTAATGCACTTGAATTACCCTGAAACCATCCTCTGCCTCCTTCAGTCCATGAAAAATTGTCTTCCAAGACGCCAGCTCCTGGTGCCAAAAAGGCTGGGGACCACTGTTGTACTGGAGTTCTTCCTCTATACATCTTCTCAAAACTTGATCTATAAAAGCAGAAATTAAGTTATGGGAGGGAGCTTTAATCTGCCCTTTCCACCCCGCCCCGCCCCCAACTCTCTAAGATTTCCTATGTTGTACAAACTGAGAAGAATTCATGGAAAAACTCTTACTATTATGCTTTGCACCTTTTTAAACAGGATCCAAACTGAAAAATGGAAGACAGTTTTTTGTGAAAACTTCAAAACAAAGAAAAACCCTACTTTCTTAGATTTCCGGTTGATGAATCCCAGACCTTTGCAACTCTCTTTAATCTACCATTTTTTAAAGTACTTAATTCTGGAAAAAATCATCAAGGAAAGGTTGCATTCCTCTTGAATTTAAGATAAAGGCTAGGGGTGGGGAGGAGGAAGGTACATAAATTTGAAACTTGACTGAAATTTTTCGAGAGATTCTCAGATTTTTTCCTTCCTTTTATTTCTTTATTTGAAGTGAAATTTTTTGAGACTCAAGGCTTAGTTTGTACCAGCATGTGCTGAAATGGCCATTCAGGGTTTTCTCCATTTCTCTTTCTCTTTTCCTTCTTCTTGTCCTTTGGTTCCTCCTCTGATCAACTCCATTCCAAGTCTACATCACAATAAGTTCCCTACATACAAATAAGTTCCTTTTCCAGAGCATGTTCGTAAGTCCAATTTGTTCATAAGTTCAACAAATTTAGCCTACGTATCCAAATAACACAATCAGCTATACGATATTATACTGTAATAGGTTTACTTTTCATGCAAATAATACAGAAAAAACAAACACACACACCAAAAATATTTTTAATGTTACAGTACAGTACTTTGAATAGTACATCTGTATAGTACAATAGCTGGCATACAGGAGCTGGCATTGAGTAAATAGGCAAGAATAGTAAATGACTGGAGGAGGGAGAGGAGGCAGGAGATGGTAGAGCTGAAGGGTCTTCAGCAATAGGAGATGGAGGACAAGCTGAAATATCACACATGCCTGACCTTGATGGCACAGGTTCTGGCTCTTTACTGGTTTCAATTCTACCTACCCTTCTGAAAAAATGATCCAGTGATGCTTGGGTCCCTCCTGGGCTTGAAATAAAGATACTGTACTACTGCACTAAAGTGTATAAAAGCACAACCCTTTGTCAAGAATGCACGCACGTGACAATGTATGCCAGGCACATGAACTTACACGATTGGACACGCAAGCACATGTTCACATTTTTTAAATTTTGCAACTTCAAAGTTCATTTGTAGGGGACTTACTGTATTTTGTTGCTAAACTATTTAGTCATTATAAATTTCCATCAGGGCCTCAGCGTTGCTTTCTCATAAGAACCCCGAGGAGCTCACCCTGCCTTCCCCAGACTCGGTGAGGAGAGTTCAGAGGACTTCTCCCGCTTCTTCTCTCATCCTCACTTTTTCTCTAGTCTGCCCCGTGAACAGAGAGACCATTGCTCCCACCCTCTTTCCAGGAAACAGAGCTGCTTCTGCAGCTCATTCTGCTGCGAGGAACTTACTCTCAGTGAAAAATGGTGGAACACACTCAAACTTGTCACCGGGCAAAACTGGTAGCTTCTGCAGATGTTTATCTGCACACAGAATCATCCCCTCCACACAACCACCCTTGGCCACTTCCCAACTCCCACACAGACTCATAACTTAGGACTTGGAGAGTTCTGAGGGAATATCATTTACCCCACATCTTCAGGAATGCATCTAGCAATAACTTCCTCACCCCAAGGAACCAGGTCAGGCATGGTTGAACTTGGAAAATGTTCAAATCAGAACTCTCTTATTCTTAGCGGGTCTCCAAAATGGCATTGAATCAAATTCATGAATTCTCACTGACAGAAAATTCTTGTGTCTCAAATTCTGCCTTTAAAAAAAATTATTTGGATTTAATTAGATCGAGGAGGTAATACAATAATTTGCTTTCTCACAAAGTTGATGCCATTTTGTCTAATGATGTTAATAATTACTCTTCACTAGAAGTATCCATAAGTTAAACATATGTTCTGTTTTCATTCCAATCATTTAGTAAAAAAGAAAAATAAGTTGAGAGAGCTTGAGTTACACTCAAATAACAGAAAAAAAATATTTTCAAGGGATTTCTTTGTAGAAATGTTGATGTACTAGTTCTTAGCTAAGAAGAATCCACTTATGAAAATACTCTTAGTGTCTATGAAACATCATTAAATTCAGGAGAACACTCCTGGGTAAAAATGAATGTATCAGATTGCAATGCTTAACTTCATTTCTATAATTGTTACTGTTCTCACCTTCAAGTCAATATTTCTATGTAAAGAAGAAAGTTGAGAGTTTATTCTATAAAGAATATAGACTATAAAGACTATAAAGAAAGCTGAGCACCAAAGAATTGATGCTTTTGAACTGTGGTGTTGGAGAAGACTCTTGAGAGTCCCTTGGACTGCAAGGAGATCAAACCAGTCAATCCTAAAGGAAATTAGTCCTGAATATTCATTGGAAGGACTGATGCTGAAGCTGAAACTCCAATACTTGGGCCACCTGATATGAAGAACTGACTCCTTGGAAAAGACCCTGATGCTCAGAAGGATTGAAAGCAGGAAGAGAAGGGGATGACAGAGGATGAGATGGTTGGATGGCATCACCAACTCAATGGACATGAGTTTGAGCAAGCTCTGGGAGTTGGTGATAGACAGGGAATCCTGGCGTGCTACAGTCCTTGGGATCGCAAGTCAGATATGACTGAGCGACTAAACTGAACTGGACTGAACTGAAAGAAGAAAGAAGTTTCCCTGGATTATAATGCATTCTTAGGACTTAATCTTGATTATCATATCTGAATGTTATTTCCAAACCTACTGAAAGTAGATAATGACAAAGTCGTCATGACACTTCCTCTTACAGACTAAGCATTTTGTGGTGAGGTTAAAGTTTAAAATTCCTCTCCAGAGTTGTTTTTCATGGATCTTGAATCTAATGCATTTAAATGCATTTAAAGATGATGCAATTTTTTAAAGAATGGATACCAATAATACAGCCTGATTGCATGTGTGTGTGCTAAGTTGCTTCAGTCATGTCCAACTCTTTGTGACTCTAGGCTGTAGCCCACCAGGCTCCTCTGTCCATGGGATTCCCCAGGCAAGAATACTGGAGTGGGTTGCTGTGCTCTCATCCAGGGGATCTTCCTGACCCAGGGATCAAACTCGTGTCTCTTATTTCCTGCATTGGGTTCTTTACCCACTAGTGCTACCTGGGAAGCCAACAGCCTGATTAATGTCTACAAAATAATATTTTCAACTTGAAGAGTCATTAATATAGTCTGGTGAAAACTTGGAATTCAAATATAGGGATATGTCCTAAATGTGATCTCATATAAGGATGCCATGAACATACTCTGTAAATGTGAACTTAGAAATCTTTCTCAGAAAACTTTGTGCAGCTCAGTGCAATTTTGGAGCTTCTGTGATTCCCTGATTATAGCTAAAGTTCCACTTGAGCAGGGTCCTTACAAATTTCTCCATTTTGAAACTGTCTCTAGGAAATAAGGGAATGATGAATGACCTCCAAGTGGGCTGACTGACCTCCATTATGGGCCCCATCATAATCAGAATTCAGACATAGTTGTAGGGTTTATGAAATAGTTTCTTATAACTCCACCACCATGCAGATCCAATAGTGTCAGGTTAAATCAAGAGCAACAGTAACCACAAGCATGCACTTGTGAATGTCTATTCTCATTTATGGCCTGAGAAACAAACAGTAACTTGTTTTTGTGGGTCATTATTGTTTGATGTCCATTCTTTAACAGCATATTCATGATTCCTTAATACTTTGATAAAGTTACTGCACTTAAGGGCAAGGTAGTACAAGCACATGTGTATGCTGTGTAAATTTGTAGAAATTTCTCTGGTTAATAAGTTCTAAGACTAGCAAACTAATAAACCTTGTTCTGTTCAGTCATATCAGCATCAAGGACATATATTGAAAAGCTTTATTCTATAAAGTTAAGGACCTTGAGAACTTAGTCTTTAAAACCACATTAGGGGCTACAAAAACAAACTAAATACATTGTACTAATACTATGGTCCTCAGTCATGTCCTACTCTTTGGGATCTCATGGACTGTAGCCCTCCAGGCTCCTCTGTCCATGGGATTCTCCAGGCAAGAATACTGGAGAGGGTTGCCATTTCCTACTCCAGGGGATCTTCCTGACCCAGGGATCGAATTCACAATCTCCAGCATTGACAGTTGTGTTCTTTACCACTGTGCCACTTGGGTATTCTGAGACAAATTAGAATGGTGAGCATGGTGACACACCCTCAGTTCAGTCTGGGGACAATGGAACTTTTTTCCTTCTCTGATAGGTCTTGCCATAATCTTCCCACTTCTGTTTGAGCTAGTCAAAACCCTATTCATTCACCCAACATGATATAGATATAGATAAAGATAAAGATACAGATATAGACTGCTGCTATACTGATGTGTTTCCAAATGTAGGTCTTTCTTGCCTGGAAACTGTAATAAACTGAGTTTTCTCTTTTGGCTGTTTTGTATTCTTAATATCACTTATTCAAACTAGTTAATACTAGAGGAAATCAGCCCTGAATATTCACTGCAAGAACTGTTACCAAAGCTCCAATCCCCTGGCCACCTGATGTGAAAGCCCGACTCATAGGAAAAGACTTTGATGCGGGGAAAGATTGAAGGCAAAAGGAGAAGAGGGCAGCAGAGGATAAGATGATTGGATGGCATCATCAACTCAATGGACATGAGTTTGAGCAACTTCCAGGAGATAGTGAAGGACAGGGAAGCCTGGTGTGTTGCAGCCCATGGGGTCACAAAGAGTCAGACACAACTGAGTGACTGGACAAAAAACAATGCCTGCGTCTCTGTTCATCTATGCTCTGTGTGCTTCTTCACATTCACTAATGGCTTGGGTTTGAATGGCTACTAACTCCATTCATCTCTGAATAGCTTTTGGAAATTTCTTTCCCAGTGGCTTACTCCAAGACACAAAAGTCTGATTGCCCCATCTTATTTTTTTGAAGCAGAGCTACAGTCAGAGATTATAGATTGGCTGCCCTTGAGGTTCTTGTCAGTTCCCTCCCCAGAACAGAAGAGAAAGGGTTAAGAAATGATCCTGTGGTGGGGGAAAAAATGCACCACCTGGAATGGAGATGCTGTGTGAGGAATCTCTCCCCAGGAGTGCACATGGGTGGTGGGTGATGCCCTAAACCATGTCAACCACAATCCTCAATCGGAAATCTGAGTCACTAAAAGTCAAATAACTCCTCATAAAACCAGCAGGAATGTAAATGTTAAAAATCATAAAAAGCAAAATATACCATCTGGTTGTTACATTCTAAGCATTTTACTGAGGAATGGATTTTTTAAATATAATTAATGCTCAAAATCTAATGTCATTCACAGCATATCACTCTTCTCTCTTCATCTCTATTCTCCCCAAACCTTCAATAAATTCGTTAAAAGTTCTCTTTATTTTTAGTCTTACCTTCCAGCTTCTTTTCCCGCCCACCCCATTCTCACCGATTTCCTGGATTCCAAGGACAACTGGACTCCATGGGCCTGGGAGTCCAGAGAAGGGACACATGGCTTCTTCTCTCCTACCAGGCAAGTCCTAAACAAGCTCGGTCTGAAAAAGGGACCAGATGTCCCTCTTTCTGCCTAATGGGAAAAATATTCTTAAATATTGAAGAAATGAGAAAAGGGAATTTCCAGGCAGTCCAGTAGTCAGGACTCTGTACTCTTCTTGCTGAGGGCACATGTTTGATCCCTGGTTGGGGGACTAAGGTCCCACAAGCCATGTTGCACAGCCAGAAGGAAAAAAAAATGGTGAGAAATCAGCATAGAGATAAAAATTCCAAACCAGATCAGTACCGAAGATGTCACCTGGCCAGTTTCTAAAAAAATGTGACACTGATTTTTTTTTTGGCCCTGCAGCATGTAGGATCTTAGTTCCCTGAGTGTGTGTGTGTGAAAGTCACTCAGTCATGTCTGACTATTTGCAACCCGATGGACTGTACCCAGGCTCCTCTGTCCACGGAATTCTCCAGGCAAAAATGCTGGGAGTAGGTTGTCATTCCCTTCTCCAGGCCATCTTCCCAACCCAGGGATCGAACTCAAGTCTCCCATACTGCAGACAGATTCTTTACCATCTGGGCCACCAGTGAAGCCTTAATTCCCTGACCTGGGATCAAACTCATGCCCTCAGCATTGGAAACATGGAGTCTTAACCACTGGACCTCCAGGGAAATCACTGTGACATCGACTGTACTGAAGATGACCTTGAAGAGAATACTGACTTTCATTCACTCAGCATCACATATCAAGCCTTTCCATGAATTCAGAATGGCAGGACCTACTGAGTTAGACAGGGCAGTCCCTGGTCTTAAAGAACTTCCCCCAGCAGTTGAAAGAGCTTATTGCAGTTTAACATCCACACAGAAAAAGAAGTTTTTGCAGAGTGCAGTAGCAGCTTGGGACATCTGAGCACACAGTCCTGAGTATTCAGGAAAGGTTTCACCAAGCTGGTATCATGTTTGGTGTATGGAGGATATGGAAGAATTCCCCAGGCAGGGAACAGAGAAAAGAGAGGAAAGGAGTAATCTTGGTGCAAAGATAAATATGTATAAGAGAGCCCATGTACCTAAATACACTGATGCCTTGTAGTTTAGAAGCGTGGTGGAAATTTTAGAATGGATGACCAGGAAAGGGGTAGGAACTGCAACGGGAAGTGTGGACTGAAGCCAGATGGTAAAGGTCCCAGGTAAGCAGCAAGTGTCTACACTGACCTCATAGTTGCTGAGAGACACAAGAGAAAGATGAACAGATTTGGGCTCAGGGAGTCCAGGACATGAGTCAATGAAAGCTGGGAAGGGTCTACCAGTGGAAAATCACATGGCAGCCTTCACATCAGTTCATGTGAGAATTCAGGGAGGCCTGAAACATGGCTCCGACCTGAGTGGGTTTCAAGGGAGAGAACTGAGACTTTGGAGGCAGAATTGAGAAACACTTTGGAGGAAGAATAAACTGGATTTTTCTCACTGGGCAAGAAGAGAAGCATGCCATCTACTTAACCTGGGTCTCCTTGCTTGATTGAACAAGCGTTAATGATGCTATTAAGTGAGTTACTTGAAGAAGAAAAAAACAGAGTTGGAAGAGGTTTGGAGAATTTGGGTTAAAGAAAGGAGCTGAGTGGGATGTGGGGGTGAAAAATCAGGCCAGACCACCTTGCGACACCACTAAAAACTTCCCTGAGTTATACCCATAAAATGCATTAATGGTATGGTGTGCAAATTACCTCTCAATAAAGCTGAGCTTCCCTGGTGGTTCAGTGATAAAGAATCCACCTGCCAATGCAGGAGACCCAGGTTTGATCCCTGGATGGAGAAGATCTCCTGGAGGAGGAAATGGCAACCCATTCCAGTATTCTTGCCTGGAGAATTCTATGGACAAAGGACTCTGGCGGGCTACAGTCCAGGGGATTGGACATGACTGAATGACTGAGCACAAAGCTGTTAAAAAAAAAAAAAAATTAGTCAAGCCAGGAAGAATCCACAGGAGTGATAGAGCAGGGGTACCTGAGCTGGAGGCAAATACCCTGCAGATGTTTCCTTACTTTTCTTGTTTTATGATTCCTATTATACCTTATTCTATTTCCCAGCTCTAGCTTCCTAGAGCTTTTTTAATTCCCACCAGAAAGGGCCCGAAACCCATTTTTAACAGACCTTAAATTCTGACGACTCTGAGTCAGTAATAAATCCACGTACTCACATTTCTCATAAAGGGAACTTGTGCCTGGAAAGAAATGCTAATTTGTGCTTGATGGAGTCCATGCAGAATGTCACAGAGTGTAATGCACTGCAATGAAGTGCAATGTTTCATTTGCTTGAGTTTTGTAAAGGATTGTGAACAGGCATATCAAGGAGTCTTCAGAGTGAAGCTTTTAATCTGATGCAGCACAAATGTATGTAAGTATTAAAATATTTGTTGATAAAAGATTCTTTATGTTGGAATTTTGTATTTTTACACCAGTAGTTGGAGAAGGAAATGGCAACCCACTCCAGTGTTCTTGCCTGGAGAATCCCAGGGACAGGGGAGCCTGGTGGGCTGCCATCTATGGGGTCGCACAGAGTCAGACACGACTGAAGCCACTTAGCAGCAGCAGCAGGTAATAAAGTACTGGTATACTAACTGATGGGCTTCGCTGATCACTCAGAAGGTAGAATCTGCCTGCAATGCAGGAGACCTGGGTTCGATCCCTGGGTTGGGGATCTTCACTTCAGTATTTTTGCCTGGAGAATCGCCATGGACATATATATATATGTACATATACACACACGTTTGACGACAGTAAGTTTTCTTCAAAAAAAAAAAGAGTGATATTAGCACCAAAACAGTCTATTTAAAAAAAAAAAAAAGAACACATGGAATCAACTAATCTTTGATAAAAGTGCCAAAAATACACAAGCAAGAAAAAAAAAAATCTTTCTGAGAAATGCTATTGGGAAAACTGGATATCCACATGCAATATAATGAAACTGGACCTCTGTCTTATACCACTTAGAAAAATTAATTTGAAACGAATTAAAGACTTAAATGTAAGACCTGAAACTATAAAACTCCTAAAAAGAAAACATTGGGGAAAAGCTCCTTGACATTGGTCTTAGAAAAGACTGTGTTTTGGATATGACATCAAACGCACAGGCAACAAAAGAAAAATAAACTGGACTGTATTGAAGTAAAAAGTTGCTGCCAGAGCAGAGGAAATCATCAGCAAAATGGAAAGGCTACTTACAGAGTGGCAGAAAGTATTCGCAAACTGAATATTTGATGAAGGATTAATACACAAAATATATAAGGAAATTAATATACAACTCAATAGCAAACAAAAAGCAAATAATCTGAGTGAAAAATGGACAAAAATCCAAATAGAAACATTTCCAAAGAAGCCACACAGAGCCAGCAGGTACATGAAAAGGTGCTTAGCATCACTAATCACCAAGGAAATGCAAATTAAAAAAAATATTCACATAAGTGTCAGTGAGGATGAGAGAAAAGGTAACCCTCATACACTGTTGATAGGAATGTAAATTGGTACAGCCACTAAGGAAAAAGTATGGAATTTCTTCAAAATAATTAAAAGTAAAATTAATATATGATCCAGCAATAAATGCATAATATAACTAATATAAAATACATTAATATTTACTATATAAAATAAATTAATTTAAACTTTTTGATTTAAAATTTAAGGGAAAAAAGAAGTTAATCAGAGTGATTCTATTAAAATACAGGTCAGATCATTGTCGTGACTTTCTCCTGCTGGAAGATTTCCCATCTCATCTATAATAAAAGCCAAGGGCCTTGACCTGATCTCTGGCCCCTCCTGCCGCATTGACCTTCCTGACATCCAGTTCTCTACCCCTGCATCATCCGCTCCCATGACTCTGCTCTCCATGGACCTTGAAGATGGCACTCCTCCCGTTTGGCCCTGACTCCTGCAGTGCCCCCTCCCCAGGAAGCTCTGGGGCTGGGTACCACCTGGGCAGCTCCCTCACTTCCTTCAGGTCTTGGTGGCCTCGCCCCTGGTCTTCCCTGTCCTTCTCCCCTGCTATATGCCTCCTCACAGCAACCATCCCCTCCAAGGACCACATTACTGTTTATTCGGTTTCCTGCCCTCTTTCTCATCCATGAATGATGCACCCTGGAGGCAGAGATGTGTGTTTCGTTCATTTGTGTGGCATTCACACCGAGAAGAATGCCTGTCACATAATAAGCTGTCATAAATATTTTTAAATGAATGAAAGAATTATATTCCTTAAAGTTTGGTTGATACATAGGTATCAGTAAGTATTCTATAAGTCAATACATTCTGGAGAACTAAAAATGATTTTTCTCATTAACAAAGTTGTTGTTCAGTCGCTCAGTTGTATCTGACTTTTTGTGACCCCATGGACTGCAGCATGCCAAACTTCCCTATCCTTCACCATCTCCCGGAGCTTGCTCAAACTCATGTCCATTCAAGAAGAGTTACAACGTTATTTTTAATTAAGATTTCATCTCTTTGAAGTGGTGAGACTTCGTTATGAATCTTAAGATTAATACTTAAGATGATATGCACTCTATAAAAGAAATGTGTGTACAAATGTGTTTTGATTCAGCCTGTGGTTCACTGCTATTAACAACCACAAATGTATCTTTAAGGAGGTAACTCAGACAGTGGTTAATACTGATATTTTATGTATATTTCTATATAAAAATAATTTCTAAATACAAATAATCTTAGTGAAGTTTCTTGAATTCTTCTGCATTGGCACATCTTTCTTTAAACATTCTTATGGTTTTAGACATGGAACAACAGACTGGTTCCAAGTTGAAAAGGATTAGGCCAAGGCTGTATATTGTCACCCTGCTTATTTAACTTATATGCAGAGTACATAATCATGTGAAATGCCAGCTGTGAAGTACAAGGAGAAATATCAATCACCTCAGACATGCAGATGACACCACCCTTATGGCAGAAAGTGAAGAACTAAAGAGCCTCTTGATGAAAGTGAAAGAAGAGAGTGAAAAAGCTGGCTTAAAATTCAACATTCAAAAAGTGAAGATTATGGCATCTGGTGCCATCACTTCATGGCAAATAGGGAAAAACTGGAAAGCGCGGCAGACTTTATTTTCTTGGGTTTCAAAATCACTGCCAATGGTGACTGCAGCCATGAAATTAAAAGACACTTGCTCCTTGGAAGAAAAGCTATGACCAACCTAGATAGCATCTTAAAAAGCAGAGACATTACTTTGCCAACAAAGGTCCGTCTAGTCAAAGCTATAGTTTTATGATGCGAGAGCTGAACCATAAAGAAAGCTGAGCGCCGAAGAATTGATGCTTTTGAACTGTGGTGTTGGAGAAGACTCTTGAGAGTCCCTTGGACTGCAAGGAGATCAAAGCAGTCTATCCTAAAGATTAGTCCTGAGTGTTCATTGGAAGGACTGATGTTGAACGTGATGCTCCAATACTTTGGCCACCTGATGTGAAGAATTGACTCATTGAAAAAGACCCTGATGCTGGGAAAGATTGAAGGCAGGAGGAGAAGGGCAGGATAGAGGATGAGATGGTTGGATGGCATCAATGACTCGATGGACATGAGTTTGAGCAAGCTCCGGAAGGTTGGTGATGGACGGGGAAGCCCAGCATTCTGACTTCCATGGGGTCACAAAGAGTTGGACATGACTGAGCAACTGAACTGACTGACTGATGTTTTTCCTCATGTGTTGGACTGTTTGTATTGCTCCATTGTTAACCCTGAATGCAGAGAATATCTTGTTTCCCTTGTAGTATTTTCACAAGTTCTACCAAGTAAATTAAATCCAGCTCATAATGTAGGTTGCTGAATGTTGAAAGCACATAAGGCCAAGACCGAGAAAGCACCTTTGTTCAACATTATTGGCATAGTCCCCAGATGTGATGAGTTTGACTTGCTCACAGTTATTTTGTCCAGGGCTAACTGCTTAAAGAAATAAATAAATAATAGGCAATCCTTGGCATCTATACTGTTTGAAAAAAATAAATTGCTCTAAATATAGCAGAACACATATACATATGCACATACCCATTTTTAAAAAATATAAATTTATTTATTTTAATTGGAGGCTAATTACTTTACAATATTGTATTGATTTTGCCATACATCAATATGAATCTGCCACAGGTGTACTCGTGTTCCCCATCCTGAACCCCACTCCCACCTCCCTCCCCGAACCGTCCCTCTGGGTCATCCCAGTGCACCAGCCCCAAGCATCCTGTATCCTGCATCAAACCTGGACTGGCGATTCATTTCATATATGATATTATACATGTTTCAATGCCATTCTCCCAAATCATCCCACCCTCACATACCCATTTTAATGAGATCTTCTATTTCAGACTCTAAAGAACATCTGGTTCATTTGGGAACATATATCATGATCTTAAGAACGTGGAGTGGTCAAGGCCCAAGAGGCTAAAATGCCATGGAAAGTATATTTAGCATTATTGGAAATGCATTTTATTGCAAAAGAGTATAAAGATTTATGACTGAGTCATGAAGATTAGCGGTACAGTTTTCTCACTTTATTTCACAAATAAATCATATCAATATTGGCTTTATAAAACACCAGCAAGATACTGTATAATTTTTAAGTTACATAATAAATAGTGACTGGAAACATTACTAAACCAATTAAAATTCACATTAAAAATTCCCTAGTAAATTTACCTATAATTATTTGAGAGGTCTGAGAAGGTTTCTATCTTGTTGACCTGAATTTAACTACCTCTTAATGTATTTTATGCACCTATGTTCAAAATTTTAAGAAGTTCCACATAGATTATTAATCATTAAGTTTTATTTTCACCCACTAGTTGAAAGGCATATGGAAGCAAGGAGAAGCAACAAAGAGTAAAAGTTTGCTACGCATTCTTCCACATCCTGAATCCAAGAGTGTAAATACTGTTCATTTAGAAATCCACTCTTTCAGGATCATCTTTCTGGGCATAAATAAGAGATGCCTGATATGATACAGACAAAGCGAGCCAGCCAGCAGCAGGGCAATTAACTAAATGTCCATTATGAAAAGCAGATTTTTTTCTGACAGATTATAAGGAAGAAATATTGCAGCACTTATCACAACTATTCTGACTTCAAATTTTATTATATAATTTCTTTTTTTTATGAGTTTTAAGATCATGGGTGGAATTCTAGTGTGATTCTCAGAGCCCTGTGGTCAGTGCGGTGTCAGAAAGGTTTTTAGAACCAGTTTTAACTGCACCTTCTGCCCAACTGAGCTCTGCAAACACCATCTGTAGGCTCCTTTGCCCAAAATTAAGTCCATTTGCTCCTTTTAGGGAGGTATATAAGACTTTCAGGTTTCCCAGGTGGCTCAGTATAGAGCATCTGCCTGCAATGCAGGAGACCAGAGTTTAATCCCTGGGTTGGAAAGATCCCCTGGAGGAGGGCATGGAATCCACTCCAGTATTCTTGTCTGGAGAATCCCGTGGACAGAGAAGCCTGGTGGGCTACAGTCTAAAAGGTTGCCAACAGTCAGACATGACCGAAGTGACAAACACACATGCATGAGACTTGCAGAAATACCATGTAGAACAGGGACAACACATCTTCAACAATTCTAAATTCAGATAAGAATACTGTCTTACTGTGAGCATCCAATTATAAAGCCAGGACCTTCTCAGGAAAAAATATATTAAGTCCCTAAATATAAATATCCCAGGAGCAAGTTACCTCTTCCATGACTTTTCTGCCAACCTCTCAGCCTCTGTCTGACCACCACTTGGCTCCCTAGCTAGTACTGTCACGGGAAGTCACTGACCAGCAAGAAGCATCTGAGAAGCAAAAACGGAGAGGACCCTCCAAGTCTATTCTGGGAAGATTTCCATAGGCTTTCTGTTGCTGAGATGGGTGCCCCTACTCCCAGTGAAAGTGAAAGTCGCTCAGCCGTGTCCGATGCTTTGCGACCCCATGGACTACACAGTCCATGGAATTCTCCAGGCCAGAATACGGGAGTGGGTAGTCTTTTCCCTCTCCAGAAGATCTTTCCAACCCAGGGGTCGAACCCAGATCTCCTGCATTGCAGGTGGATTCTTTACCAACTGGCCACAAGGGAAGCCCAAGAATACTGGAATAGGTAGCCTATCCCTTCTCCAGCAGATCTTCTTGACCCAGGAATTGAATCAGGGTCTCCTGCATTGCAGGTGGATTCTTTACCAACTGAGCTATCAGGGAATCCCCCACCCCACTCCCAGAGTCTCACCAAATATTATTCCTCTATGTTCTGCCCTCTGACTTTTCAGAAACAAGACCAACACCACAGAGTTGATAGACTGAATATATACGGTCCCTGGGGTGATCCTGGGCTGTTTTTCTTCTCCAGAAATATCTCTCCTCTATCCCCTTAAGGCAATTGACATTTCACCATCAAAGAAAACTTCACTCATTTGTGCTCAGTTGTGTCCGACTCTTTGCAACCCTATGTACTGTAGGACTGTAGCCCGCCAGGCTCCTCTGTCCATGGGATTCTCCAGGCAAGAATACTGGAGTGGGTTACCATTTCCTACACCAGGGGATCTTCCCAATGCCAGGATCGAATCTGCATCTCTTGCACTGCAGGTGGATTCTCTACCACTGAGCCACCAGAGAAGGATTACAAATCCAACAGAGATAGGGAATAACTCAGATGTTAAAAGGCCAAGTTGCCAGGCTTCTCATTGAACAAGGAAGGGCCCAAGCACCACTTGGCTCATCTCTTCCCAAATTTCCGTGCATATCCCAAGATAATATCCACCAAAAAAAAAAAAAAAAGCATGAAATTGTATACCTTCGTTTTATCAGTTTTTTTTTTTTAATGTGGACCATCTTTTTAAAGTCTTTATCGAATTTGTTACAATATGGCTTCTGTTTTTTTGTTTTGTTTTTTTGGCCCCAATGCATGTGGGATCTTAACTCCTTGACCAGGGTTCGAACCCTCAACTCCTGCATTGGAAGGTGAAGTCTTAACCACTGGACCAGTAGGGAAGTCCCTGCATCTGCATTTTAAACTAAGAATGACAGAACATGATATGCCAAGATTCTAGGGCAGACTTTCACTCTCTACTATTAGGGCTCAGCTAAGAAAATGAATAATTGGTCACCCTACACTCAAACCAGTACACATGGTTGGGAGAAGCAAAAATGCGGATTTCCACTGCTTCATTCATTTTAAATATCCATCCCTCCCACCCACCAGAAACTGAAACTTCAAGTACAAAGTACAGAGGGCATCACAGAAAGCAAACAAACTTTAAGGGTGAAAAAAAGAACATTAAAGACAAGAGAAGAGAGAAAAGACCTCAAAAGAAATGCGTGCTAAGGAAATTTTGTCCTTTGTGTACCCGGCCTGGAACAAAAAGAGATACTTTCTAAACAACAAGAAGGCGGTGGGCAAAAGAAAGTAATACACATCTCACCTCTCACCTCAGTCTAAAAGAAAGGTACTAAATAAATACTGCATCAGTCAGGACTCTTTCTGTTGGCAATGACAGAAACCTGAATCATAGTTAAGCCAGAGGGAAGTTTACTGGCTCAGATGTCTCCAGTCTAGGAAGCGCAGAGGTAAAGCTGGTTCCTGGGGGCCTGATTCCACATCTAAGCATCTCTCCCTCCCTCCCATCCTTCCCTCCTCCTCTCATTCTATCTTTCCTCCCTCCCTCTCTTCCTGTCTCCTTCTCCTCCCGCCCCAGCCCTCTTCTCTCTGCCCCTTTCTTCATCTTTCCTCACTCCACCTCAGCTTTGTCCTAAGTGCAGTCAGAAAACTCCACATACAGTGAAAACAAGCTTCCAGCAGCCCTGGGCTCATCCCAAGGGTTTTAACAGGAGAGAGAAGATATCTTCCTGGCCAGCTCCATTTTCATCTTGAAGGACACTGAGAGGCTTGGCTTGGTGTACAGGCACATCTCGGTGACAGGGGAGACAGTAACATGACCAGCATGGCTTGGATCACATGTCTCTGTCACCATGGTGGGACTGAGAGAGAAGGAGTCCCCCAAGGAGAGGGAAACGCTTTAGAAGCAAGAGTGAAAAAAATCACGCAGTGTTTAGTGCAAATGTCTGCAAAGCATCAGAACTTGTGCTAGCCTCCTCTCCAGGTATAGATTTTTTTTCATAACTTTATTGTCACATCATTGAAATATTAAATATCACATATTAAAACACACAATTAGATCAATTTTGACATATGTATAACCCTTGAAATCATCACACAATCAAGACAATGAACATTTCTATCAACCAAGATTTGTCATACAAAAGGGCTGCTTCGTCACTTTTGCATTCCAAATCCTACACAAAAATATCTCTTGCAGCCCACCCAGACTGGAAATATTCAGGGAAGGGAGTTCTGGGAAACAATTCAACCTGGACAAGTTGACACATTATAAAACCACACCTTGTCCACTTGCCATACACATGTCTTTAAGCCACACTTAATTTCCAAACAGAAATGATAGCAAAGTCATATTTCTACTGAACATGCGGCATACAACAAAAGCAGGGTAATCCTTTACCCAAAAATGAATGCAAAAATCCTCCTTTGTCTGATGTCAATCTCTCTTCTTAACCACCTGTCTGCTTCCAGATGACTTCCACTCCTTATTTGCTATGTAAGTAATGTAAATACTGAGCTATAAAGTAAACTACTATTATGTTAGGATATTGGGAAAGGAGAAGAAAAAATTATTGGTTAATACAAATAATTGTATTCAATTAAGGAAAAATGCTCAACTATCACAATACTCAGTTCTCTAAATAGTACATGGTCATAGCTAGCAATTACAATAAGTTCTTCTACTGTGAGTGCTAAGTCGCTTCAGTTACCCCATGGACTGTAGCCCACCAGGCTCCTCTGTCCATGGGATTCTCCAGACAAGAATACTGGAGTGGGTTGCCATTTCCTTCTCCAGGGGATCTTCCTGACCCAGGGATCCAACCCACGTCTCTTAAGTCTCCTGCGTCGGCAGGTGGGTTCTTTACCACTAGCGCATTAATTATAACAAGTTCTACTATCAGCCAAAGTTCCCTTTGCGTCCAGGTTATACACCACTGGTGATGCCTGTGCCCCTCTGTGTGACGCAAACCTTCACTCCCAAATGGTCTGGTCACTAGAAATCTTGCCTGAATTGGGTTTCTGTAGTTTCCACTGACTTAACTCTGAGGACAGAAAAATACTAAGAAGTGCCCCAGGGAACTGTCTGCATTACAGACACGTTCCTCCTTACCTCCTCTGTGGAGTAGAACCCAATTATTCCTTTTGGTCATGATTAATCATTCCAGCCAGTGTAGTAACTGCCTTCTTTGCCTGTTGCTTCACTGGCTAGAGCATCACAAAGTGGCCAGGTGACAGACTTGATTTCTGGTTTAGTGGAATTACTTTTGTTTCCCCTGATGCCAGGATTTCTCCCTTTGGAATTTCCATTTCCATATAAAGAGTCTACATTTGAAGAAACAGGAAGTGCATATTTTTCTCATGGATCACCACAAGTCAGACATTTCTAATCTCTGATTCCTGAATGCCCGAATCCTGGGTATGGAAGGAACAACTGATTAGGAATTTATACTGCATCCTAGAGGAAAGTTCCCCAGCTCCCCAAAGTGCTGCTATAATATATAACTGATGCTGTGAGTTAAGTCTTCAAAAGGCCAGTTCACAAGGTGCTTCAGGATGGTGGGGACATAGTAAAACCAGTGAATTCTGTGAGCCAGGGCCCAGAAGAGCACTGCATTTGCTATGAAGTAAATTCCTTATCAGATGCAGTTGTTATGGAGTCCAATCTCGCTCTGCTCACTCTATGACAGGGCAATGAGTCAGAGAGGAGGTATTGAGGCAAGGAGTACCTCTTTAAGATGACAGCACACTGCTGCCAGAGTCCTTCGTAGATCAGAGCTGAGCAGGCAGGTGAGGAAACAAAGTAAAAAGGCCATTAATCTTGCAAACATCTCCTAGAATGCAAGCCTCAGGCAGGAACCGTGTTCTTTTCTTCCTTCCTGCCATCTACAGGTAGACAGGGTTCTAAACAAAGGCACTTTAGTTTAACAGTCTGGCAGAGGGGCAGGATTCTCTGAGGCAGGCCATTCTGTGTGATTAAAATGACAAAGGCAAAGGAAAGCAAGTCAAAGGAACAGCTCCAACTTGAAGTCAGAATTGGCTTTTCCCTGCAACACAATGTTATGTGAAACACCATGAGGGGAAAAGGCATTCTGTAGGTTCATGGATAGTGGTTTTGACAGAAGCACTGCAGGCAGAGAAGGTAAATCTGTATCCAGAGTTAAGTGCCTACTGAAGTGAGAACAAAGCCCTGCCCCTTCTGTGATGGACATACTTCAAGCAATCAAGCTGCCACCAGGTAGCTGGCTGACGACCATGGAGAATGGGCCACGGCTGGTCCTCAGGGTTAGTCTCTGCCACAGGTTGGATACTAACAATGGCTGTAGTCACGCCAGTATTGGTGAACAAAAGTCCTTGTTACTGAGCCCAGGCAGAATTTCCATCCCTACCACTAGGGCCATTTTCTTCACGAGCCCACTGGGTGATGAAAGTAGGGATTGGAGAATGAGCCTGACTGGTATCTACAGAATGGGTTGTCCTCTTCACCTGATTATTAAACTCCTCTCTAAGATCACCCTTTGTGAGCACTCACATATAGACGCACATTTATACGCCCATTCACAGGCCTATCCTCTCCTCCTTCCCCTTGCAGTTGGCATTTGCACCATCCTGAGAGCCAGAACCTCCCTAAATCTTGTACACCAGGCAACTCACTCACCTTGTCTTACCATCGTCCTGACCCAGGCTCACATCTCCAAATTTTTGAAAGACCAAGAAAACCCTATTTTACACCTTCTAGCATATAATTTTTTAGAAATTGAGGAAAAGGGGAAAGATGCCAGAAGACTGAATAGGAAGAACTATTGACCAATCCTGCCCACAAATTCTAGAAGTTACTGACTCACCATAACCTCTAGAGCATGCCAGGCTGGGTAGTTTGGAGATTTTATGCTGAAAATAATAGACAGTCATCAAAGAGGTTTAAATTTATTTTTAAAAAAGGCTGATGTCACTTGAGTAGCCGGACACGGCTCAGTGACTAAACAACAACCACCAAAAATTCACAGGAGCCTCCCTGATTGCAGTGTGGACTGTGGAACAAAGGGGAAAGGATTGGAAATGGAAAGACACATGCTCTTCCTGAATGAGCTTAGAAGAAGTGATGGTCACTGTGTCTCAATAAAGTTTATCAGAAGAGAAGTAGTGGTCAGTTCTCATGCTAGCCTAGTCTAGGTTTGGGGGTAGGGGTATTGTTGGAGTAGCTGAAAGAGAAGTTGTAAAGATGAGATAATAATCGCTGAGTCCTAGACAAATATGTAGATAACTAAGAGATGAGAAAAAAGGGAAGGCAAATTCTAGGTAAAGAGTGAGCTGACAATAGATATCTAGCCTAAGAATTATCAGAGTATATACAGCCCTGTTAATATGACCCAGGACAAGATAATCTCAAGGAAAATCGGCCCCTGGGGAAGAAGTAACTCTTTTCATTGAACCCTGGGATATTCTACTGCACGCAATGCCGCTCACCTATACAGCTGAGCACTAACTGTTCTATTTCATGTTGTGGGAGGAGGGCACAGCAACCCCCTCCGGTGTTCTCGCCTGGAGAATCCCATGAACAGAGGAGCCTGGTGGGCTGCGGTCCACGGGGTTGCAGAGTCAGACACGACTGAGGGACTGACACATATCGTGTTGTGGTCCCCAAGCAATTAACTCATTGAACTTCTCTGTGGCCCAGGTTTCTCTTATGCACAAAACTTTGGAGATTATTTAGAGGACTATGTAAAATTTAACCTCATGCCTTTGTGTATTATTAATTGCTCTTAAATGGCAGTTATATTTATTATAATTATTAATAATGGCAACATGAGGAAATATATAGTCATGTAAATCTGTGAATCCCTCCCCAAAATGGATCCACTAATTAACGGATGTTACCCTGAAATAGGATTTTGAATTGATTCTTTCTTTGGGTTATACTTGGTTTGGTCCTATTCGAACTATTAGCAATACCATCAATGAAAATATAATAGAAGTCAATTAAATTTACGAAATGATATCAAGCTGGGAGATAAAGCAGGTTTGATAGTAAACCAGAATTCAAAACAGAAGCAAAAATGGTGGCAGAGTAGACCATTAGATGCAGTTTTTAGAGATTTTATTTTTTAAAAATAAGTCTACATCAATTTTCTTTTTATTCTTCAAACATGCTGACTTGATTCCTATATTATGGCCTTTGCATTGGTTTTCTCCTTGCCAGAAATGTTACACTCACTTGGTTGGCTTCAGTGTGCCATTCAGATCCCTGCTCAAAATCAACTCTTTTCTTTTTCTGAACTTTTTATTTTGTATTGGAGTTTAGCCAATTAACAATGTCATGGTAGTTTCAAGTGAACAGCAAAGGGACTCAGCCATACATACACATGTATCCATTCTCCCCCAAACTCCCATCCCATCCAGGCTGCCACACAGCATTGAGCAGAGTGCCTTGTGCTATACAGTAAGTCCTTACTGGTTATGCATTTTAAATATAGCAGAGTGTACATGTCCATCCCAAACTCTGCACTATGCTGTGCGTAGTCACTCAGTCGTGTCCGACTCTTTGTGACATTATGGACTGTAGCCCGGGAGGCTCTTCTGTCCATGGAATTCTCCAGGCAAGAATACTGGAGTGGGTTACCATGCCCTCCTCCAAGAGATCTTCCTGACCCAGGGATCAAACCCACAGCTCTTACAGTGCAGGTGGATTCTTTACCACTGAGCCACTAGGGAAGCCCCTATATTGTCTTAGGTCTTAGCTCAATTGCCATTTCCCCTTTTAGACCTTCCTGAAGACATGACCAACAACTCCACACCTTCATAGCCACTAGATTTTTCTGCTCTTTGAAACAAACACACTCACCATCATCTGAAATTATCTTACATGTTTATTATCATATTATTTGAAGATTTTTGTTTCCCACAAGAATACAGTACAAAAACTTTGTCTCCTTGCTTCCTGTTGTATTATCAGAGACAGAAACTTTGCCCTCTATGTTGGTTGAACAAACAAATGAATTAATGAATAAATGAATGAGTGAACTCTTTTTATGAAGCACCCAGACTTTCAGCATTTTCCTTGACTGCCTTCCTCCTAATTCTGACTTACTATTGTAAAAACAATATCACGTAATTTATGTTTCTGGTTTGTTGAGTATATCACCACTAAGGTCTCATCTTGCTTGGTGAGTTCTGTAACTCTACTTATATACAATCAGACAACAATTACCTTCAGCACATAAATGTTTTAGATTCTTTCCTCTTTGGTTGGTCATATTGTTATAAATGATTGGAAGGATTTGTTGTTTGAAGAAGCACCAAAGACACTTCATACTTGTTGGCTTCCAAATAACCTTATACATATCTGAAATTTCTCTTGCATAAAATATTATTCTTATCATCTAAGAGTTTTGAAGCTTTCCTTATCACTGCAAGGAAAGAAATCCAAGTAAATTAAAAGGAACAGAAGCTGGAAATATGCAGGCATATTTGTGGCTGGAGTCATTCCACTCCTTGTACATTATGTGGTTTACCTCAGCGTGTGGAAAAATACAGTAAGTGCTTCATTGTATGGGGGGTAGTTGTATTGTGTAACTTAGACGGTTTATTCTTTCTTGGAAATATTTTATGATAAACACATAATATGCTGAAATCTTTTCTGAATAATTAATGTCTACTTGCTTAAAGAAACAATTGTTATCTTCAAAAAGTATGTTTCTGCTTGCTCTACCTTTACTAAAAGCCTTCACTAAAAACGTTCCAATCCCATAAATGTCAGGGGAAAATGCCTTTAGGTTTAGTGAAGTCATTTATGCATAGGAATATATGGAATAAGTAAGACTTGCCCATCGAGAAAGACAAAAGGAAGAAATCTGAGTTATAAATATATTAGACTTGCTTACAACAGGAAATTTTCAACTTTTCTATTCCAGATAACATTTCTCTGCTATTACTGGGTGGGGGTAAATTAATGTGTACAATGTATACAGAGTTTTCTGTTACATGTATCACATTCTTCAATATGAACTATTTAAAAATAAAATCAGGGCCTCTCCCGGCAATCTAGAGGTTAAGACTGCTCATTCCAGTGCAGGGGTGTGGGCTCAATTCCAGGTCGGGGCACTAACATTCCATAGGCTTTGCAGCCAAAAACAGAAGCAATATTATAACAAATTCAATAAAGATTTTTAAAATAGTCCACATCAAAACCAAAAAATCTTTAAAAAAATAAAATGATTAAAATCATGAAAATATTTGGTTTAGTTTCTGACACTCTTACTAGTGTCATCAGCTTCACTAACAAGAAAAAGAAACACTTCTTTTGTATTTAGTCTTGCGATCTACTTCTCTTCAAGATCTACTGCTTTATTTTTCTCTCCAATCTTAAGAATTTATGGGAACTTAAAAAATTCCTATGTCTGTAATATTCTGATTTAGGCATTCTAACTTAATTATAAAATTAAGAGGACTTCAGAAGCATAAACCGAAACTTCTTCTTATTCCAAATGCTCACAGTTGTTTTGTATGTACAATTTCAAAACATCTGTTTTATATAAAAATTTGTTGAATATTAAATCATATAATTATGATTCATAATACTGTATACTTCAACTAATCTTGTCTTTACTTGTACATTATAAAGTCTTATTTTATCATTTAGTCATGTCGATCAATAGAGGTCAAAGATACTCAACAATAATACTCTATATTAAAGTTAGAGATAAAGGAACAGTGCCTCTTATATGAGTATCTAGAATCTTCTGAAACACTGTTTAGAAGCAAGAAACTGTTGGTGTGTTATTTGTCATCCACTAATGATTGTTACTCTCTCACTTCCAAACTCCTTTAATAAATCTCTAATAAATCTATCATAGTCTCTTCAGAGAAGTTATCAGTTTTTTTCTAATTTATGCCTTATTTATATTATAATTGTAATTTCTCGATGAGAAAAACCCTACGCTCCTCTTCGTAATCATCCCATGATATAAAGTCCTATTAAAATTTTACTTCCTTGAAGAAACTTTTATAAACTTCCTCCATCTGATTTCTCTATAAAGCGTCTGTTTGAGTTTATTTGAAACTGATCTTGCATTATATTTACTTGACCTTGCTCATCTGCTGAGTTTTTTTCATGGGTGTATTACGCTGCTTAAAGTAGTTGAAAATTACTCATGGATGGAAATCACATCTTATAGTTTGCTATGACCCCTCACAGCCTGTCTATATCATATGCACAATGAATATTCTACAGTTTAGTGTGTGATTATTATAAAACTTTGTTACAACAGAACATAACTCTTGACAGGGTACATATCCATAAGTTACGTAACTGCTTTATTCTAGTGGGACAGGGTAGAAGATGACAACCTGCACATACCCATCTAGCCCTCATGCAAAGGTTTATTAAAATGCCCTTTAAAATAAAATAAGTGTCTACATTTAAGTAGTTGTGCCCTTGTTTAAAAGATTCTCTCATTAAAAACAGCAAAGACCGAGACTTCTCCTGGTGGTCCAGCGGCTAAGACGCTACACTCCCACTGCAGGGGGCCAGGGTTCTATCCCTGGCCAGGGAACTAGATCCCACAGGCCGCAGCTAAAGAGTTCTCATGTCACAACCAGGATTGAAGATCCCATGTGCCATAACTAAGACCTCGTGCAGTCAGATAAATAAAATAAAATTTTTAAAAAGAACAGCAAAGATTTTCTTAGTGAAATTATTAATACACGTACACATAGAGACAGGCAGATAGTGATACATGCTAGTGTACACAGAAAACATAAGAAGCTTATGAACAATACGTGTGTGTGTGCTCAGTCACAGTCGTGTCCAGCTCTTTGAGATCCATGGATTGTAACTCCAGGCTCCTCTGTCCATGGGATTCTCCAGACAAGAAAACTGCAGTGCGTTGCCATTTCCTCCTCCAGGGGAAATCTGACTGACCCGGGGGGTCAAACCTGCATCTCCTGCAGCACTTGCATTCATAGAAGATTAACAAGAACATTTTACAATTCATATTCCTAAGTGTGATTTTGTGGATCTTTTTAAGGGTTAGATGCTTCTGGAATGTCCAGTCCTCATTCTCTCCTGGATTCTGGTGGGTGTTACCAGGTGGGAAAGATGCTCTGCTGCTCTTGGTAGCTACACTCAGAGCTAGGACTTCTCCAGCAGGACAGCACTTCCCATGCTCAGGACCGTGCAGGAAGGGCTGCGGTGTCCAGGCTTTCTGGGGACTGGGAGTTGATGAATATAAAGTGACATCATGATTATGCCACTATCAGAGCATCTATCTGTTTATCTCAGTGAGTGTCTGATGAAGTTCTGTCAGCTGCCTCTGCTTTTGCTAAGCAGTAGGAGAAATTTCACCTGGGGCAGGATGGGAGGACAGCTCCATCCCCTGTTCTCATGTAACTTACAGTCTGGAGAGGTTAACTAAGGAGGAGCCACTCAACTACCATCAATTGAACAGGACAACTTATGAGCATGTAGTGAGATCTGAGTTCTGAGATATATGCAATCTAATCCAATGTAACTCAGGAAGACCTTCCAAGAACAGCACGCTTAAGATGTTGATTAGGAGTTTAGGAACCCAGCCAATCTAAAATTCATAAGCAATTATTCTGCTTTACGACTGTGAGAAAACTGTGCTGGTATTTAAAGTTTCTGGGCTTCCCTGGTGGCTCAGACTGTAAAGAATCCACCTGCAATGTGGGAGACCTGGGTTTGATCCCTGGGTCAGGAAAATCCCCTGAAGAAGGGCATGGCAACTCACTCCAGTATTCTTGCCTGGAGAATCCCCATGGACAGAGAAGCCTGACAGACTGAAGTCCATGGGGTTGCAAAGAGTCGGACATGACTGAGCAACTAAGCACCCACACATTTAAAGTTTTCTACCTACTACCTTGAATAGAACTCTCAACTAACTTCCCTGGTGTCTCAGACGGTAAAGAATCTGCCTCTAATGTGGGACACCCGGGTTCGATCTTTGGGTTGGGAAGATCCCCTGGAGAAGGAAATGGCAACCCACTCCAGTATTCTTGCCTGGAAAAGTCCATGGACAATGGAGCCTGGCGGGCTACAGTCCATGGGGTCACAAAGAGTCAGATACAACTGAACGACTAACACAATCAGTCAACATCTAAATAGGGAGAACAGGCTATCAGAGGAAGACAAGTGCAGACTGATAAAACACCGTCATCACACGTGGACATTTTTGTAGCTGATGCTACAAAAATCCATACTTCTACTGCCATTTCCTTCTCTGGGAGATCCTCCCAACCCAAGGATCAAACCCGGGTGTCCCGCATTAGAGGCAGACTATTTACTGTCTGAGACACCAGGGAAGTTAGTTGAGAGTTTTATTCAAGGCAGTAGCTAGAAACTTTAAATGTGTGGATGCTTAGTAGCTCAGTCATGTCCAACTTTTTGCAACCCCATAGACTGCAGTCTGCCAAGCTTCTCTGTCCATGGGGATTCTCCAGGCAAGAATATTGGAGTGCGTTGCCATGCCCTTCTCCAGGATCCATACTTCTATTCTATAAGAAGCACCACAATGGCAACCTATGTTAATTTGTTGTCCCCAAAGCTATCGATAGACTGTTAGTCTTTCTGTAGATGAGTCAGCTGAGTCAGAGCTTGTTTGATTGGGTGGAATGGTGAAATGGGGAAGAGAGACACTCCTTTGGTCATCCCATTTTGTTTTTTCCCAACCTCCCTGCCTCCATTCCTCTACCTCATCCCTGTCTTGTGACAGACTGGCTGGCGATTTGCAAGTGTTGATGTCCTCCAAAAATATCTACTTCGAAGTCTTGGCCACCGGTGGTGAAATGAGCAGAAAATTAAGGATATGTGGAATTTGTGAGTAAATAAAACAAGTTGGAATCACTGAGCTGCTGCTCAAAAGATTGAGTTTCACCAATTTTGGGAAAGGAAGAAGAGTCACAGAAAAGATAACAAAGAACACACCTGACTGGTTGTGAAAGTAAACAGGGGAAGTTACTGTGTTGTATTGAGGGCAGGTAAGAAGTGGATGCTTAGGTGCATGAGTGAAAATATTGACAACGAGAGATTCTGTGACAGATGAGTGAGGGAAGGATGAGTGGGCGGAGAAGCTAAAAGGCATTCTGACATTTTGTTAAAACCTCCCGCAACATCCCGATCATTTGCAACTGATTTCTACAAATGTCAGAAATAGCATTGCTCATCCTGTAACACCAGGTAACTGAAAAATAGAACACCTCCATGAAATTCTGAGTATATCTTTACCAAACACTGAGAAGCCAGAACATCTGCTTTAAAGAGTTCAGGGGAAAAATACACGTTGAACCCTAAAGACTCTAGTGTTTTAAAGAGAAGAAATTGGTGATTAAGCATCGTTACCATCTGTGGTTCAGGGACCTCATGTTTCCTGACTTTTCCTTTTCTCCTTATTCTCTCTGGCTTATCTATTTTGCTCATTAGATGCTCTATGGTATAATGGTAGAAAGGAGGAGAAAAAATCCAAATTAGTTCATTTTTTCTGGCTACTAATGAACTGATTTAATATTTGATTAGGAAGAGGCTGGAATGAAATTAGAGACTCCAGTTATTTGTTTCACCTCTGATTTTTTTATTCTGGGGAAAATAAGAATTCATGAGCTCTATACAAAATAGATGGATGATGTTTCTATTATGGAAGTAGATAAATATTCTAAGCTCACAGTTGTCAGAAATACTTTAAAAACTCTCCTTAGAACATTATTTTACCCAGTCTATGAGAATGCACAGGGCATGTATATTAGTCTAATATTTCACGTACTGCACAAGTAAATTCTGATGGCTTAACCCTTTCAAAATAGTTTAAAATCTTGAAGTAACTGGGAGTTCTGAGCCAGATGAAAATAAGAGTTCATTTATTTCAAAGAAGTGGGCACAACATCTTAGTACTGAAGCCTAGATGTTTCATAGATGGAAAGGACCTGCACAGATTCAAACCCTCTCCATCACTAATTGGTTATAGATGATATTTGGCAATCTAGCCTTCCTCAGGAAATTTTTATATGTGTTCGGTGTGAATAACAGAATAGGAAAATCAATTCAATTCAGTTCAATTAAACTGACAGCATCTGCATGTCCTAAATAGTCTCAGCTCCTGGGGGCAATCCTTGTTATTCCTGGTAATGGATCAGTTCAACAGCTCCAAATCTCAGAGGCCAATGACACCTACTTCTCCTTCATCTGTACCCTTCACGGGAGAGTTTCCGGCTCCTGCTAAATCTAGATTGACTCACCTTCCCGTGTTTGTCCTTTCAGCTTCTCCAGCATTTTTGTGAGTGGTTCCCTGTATTCACATCCCTGTTTCCTGCCTGCCTGGATCCTGACTCATGCTTGGGGGATAATAATATCATTATTGACAGTGTAGGAAAAGACTGTTAGGGGCCCCAGAGACAACTGAGGGGAGTCAGGTACAGTAGTTGTTTGCTTGAAATGTCCAATCCATGGTAGTCTGGTATTTATGTACATACTATAGCATACAAGGGGGTTCCCTGGTAGCTCAGACAGTAAAGAATCTGCCTGCAATGCAGGAGAACTGGGCTCGAGCCCTGGGTTGAGAAGATCCCCTGGAGAAGGGGATGGCTACCCTTTCCAGCATGCTTGCCTAGAGAATTCCATGAACAGAGGAACCTGGAGGGCTACAGTCCATTGGGTCACAAAGAGTTGGACACAACTGAAGCGACTTAGCAGCAGCACAGAATACAAGATCATGTCCTAGCAATGTCAGATTGCTAGAAATGGGACTTCCCTGGTGATTTGTGGCTAAGACTCCAAGATCGCAATTCAGGGGCCCCGGGTTCCATCCCTGAGAGCTAGATCCCACATGCTGCAACGAAGAGGTCCCATGCCGCAAGCAAAAGACCTGGCACAGCCAAATAAACAACTATTGAAAAAACAAATTGCTAGATGTGTGTGACCACAGACTTCTATCTTCTAAACTCATCTTGTCTTAGAGCAGTAGCAACAATTCACAGATGCTGCCGGTCCAGAGACAAAGCAGTGTGAGTAGTACCAGTCCAGTAAAAGGCTAGAAAGAGAACTTCCCTAAGGATCAGAAAATGGGGTGGGAGTTAGAGATGAAAATTCTGCTGCTGCTGCTGCTCTAATTTGCTTCAGTCGTGTCTAACTCTGTGCGACCCCATAGACGGCAG
This sequence comes from Bos grunniens, assembly GCF_055505025.1. Lineage (NCBI taxonomy): Eukaryota > Metazoa > Chordata > Mammalia > Artiodactyla > Bovidae > Bos > Bos grunniens. Next base: position 58,105,622 of record NC_141178.1, on the reverse strand, counting down.
CCCACCAGGCTCCGCCATCCGTGGGATTCTCCAGGCAAGAACACTGGAGTGGGTTGCCATTTCCTTCTCCAATGCATGAAAGTGAAAAGTGAAAGTGAAGTCGCTCAGTCGTGTCCTACTCTTAGCGACCCCATGGACTGCAGCCTACCAGGCTCCTCCGTCCATGGGATTTTCCAGGCAAGAGTACTGGAGTGGGGTGCCATTGCCTTCTCTGGAAAATTCTGAAGTTACAGGCAAATTGATGGTAGCTGGAGATATGGAACTGGGGAAACAACCCATAGGAAGAGTGATGAGCACAAGCAGGCTGAGGGCAGAACATCACAGGCACTAGATGTAGCCAAAGGTAAGCAGACAGTCTGAGAAAAATGAGGAGCGAGGGTGGGAGCAGAAGGGCCCGTGGAGACAGAAGTGTGGGCTGGGGGGCAGGCCACTTGGGTCCACTGAGGTGGGCGCCCTGCCCAGAATGCCTCAAACAGGCATTGAGTTCCATGTGCTCTGCTAATTAAGTCAGGCTGCAATGTCTGTGTATCCCTCAAATTCATACATTGAAATCATGCTCCCCGCCTTCAAAGTGACAATATTAGTAGGTGAGGCCTTGGAGGTGATCAGGTCATGAGAGTGGGGCTGTCAGGAGTGGGGTTAGTGCCCTCATAAAGGAGACCCCCAAAGAGCTCCTTGTCCCTTCCCCTGCGCCATCTGAGGACATAAGGAGAATCTGGGCTCACATCAGGGGCTGCCTTTATCTTGGACTTCCTGGCCTCCAACACTGTGAGAAAATAAATTTCTGTGGTTTATAAGCAACTCAGTCTATGGCATTTGTGTTGTAGCAGCCCAAACAAAATAGGACACAGGCACATGAACATATGACATCATTTAGAAAACATCCCATCCAAATAGTTAACATAAAGTTGGAAGAGCTTACTTGAAAAATCTAATCACAGAGAACACTGCCTTCACTGATAAAACAAACATGAAGCGTCAGTACTAACAAGACTTTCTGGGGTGATGAGAGAAATGTTTTTTCTCTGTGCCTCCACCACGTGGCTAATGGCACTTGAAAAGTGGCTAGTGGCACTGAGAAACTGAAGCCTTCATTCAATCTAATTTTGAAATTTTAATAGCTCACATGGTTAAGGACTGTATTATTGGGCAGGTAATTCATATAACTCACAGGCAAGGTTGATTTAGAGTAAAAGATTCGTAGGTTTTGGCACCCTATGAACCAGCCTTTAAATTCCCTAATTACTAACTCCATGACCTTGGATACCTCACTCACCTTCCCTGGGCCTGAGTTTCTTCTTAATAAAATGGGGATCACAATATTTATGTTTAGGGCCATTGTGATGAATGGAAATGAGGCATGTATACCGCCTAGCACAGATCTGTGAGTGCATGCTGAGTCATTTCAGTTGTGCCCAACTCTTTGCAACCCGGTGGATTGTAGCCCTCCAGGCTCCTCTGTCCATGGGATTCTCCAGACCAAAACACTGAGTGGGTTGCCCTGCCATCCTCCAGGGGACCTTCCTGACCCAGGGATTGAACCCGCGTCTCTTAAGTCTCCTGCTTTGGCAGGTGGGTTCTTTACCACTAGCACCACCTGGGAAACACAGACCTGGTACCCAAGAAATGAGAGCTATTACTAGTATTAAATGATGTGAGTCAGTACTCCTTGGACATAACTCAACTGTTTGGATTCATCGATCATTAGCATGAACATGTAATAAACTGTGCAATGTGCAATAAAGATAACCCCTGGCTGTTACCTGTGGTGGAGTCACCTCTTCCTATAGCAACTGGTGGTGCTTTTCTACTTAGAGGTTCTCTTATCTCCGCTTTGCCATGAGCTGTGCTTTTTCAGCCTGATTGCTTCTAGCAAATCTTCCTCCTCCTAAGGAGCATCCCTCAGTGCTTCTTCTATAACCTCAGCTGTTCAGAGGAAAAGAAAAATCAAGCTTGTTCAACAATAACTATAATTTTACATACAATCCTAAATTCAAGGAGTCCTTTCCTGTGGAATGAAGAGCAGGTATTCACAGAACTTATTTACCTTCACCCTAGCTCAATATCACAATCTCCTGGGGGATTTTTTTTAGTACACAAGTCTATCCCTCTTCCCCCGACACCAGAGAGGTGGTGTCTTAGGGGCATTCAAGAGATTCTGTTTTAGGGTCTGAAAAGCAGTGATGTATGCCCTGTTCCTAGAATGGGTTCCGGACAGATGGGGTTGTTGGATCCGTGGTGAACTGAGAGTCACAGTGCTTTTGGGCAGGGAAATGGCACTGACATCACATGGACCTGATATATGGACCTGGGAAAACTCTGGATGTTTGATTGACATTTTCACTGGGGAATCATAGCCAATCATTTGAATAAATGTCATTCACGGCTGGGCCAGGATTTCAGAACTACTCTTTCCTTTCTTCCTAAGCTACTCTGTCCCGATTCTGGAGATGGTTCACCTCCTTGTACTGTTCTTTTCTGGGGCTCAGATCTGTTTATGATGTATTACTATTTGGCTTACAGGCTTTTATACATGAAATGTCACTGGTTGTCTACACAATTGGGTGCGTACCCATGTGAAGAAAGACTGGTGAAAACTCTGAATAAGGATCAGAATTCCCATAAGAAAATACCCTTGGAATCAGAGGTTCAAAGCAATGCCTTTGTGTGCATGCAGCCCACTCCCTCACCACCAACACTCCTATCATTCACGGATCTGTGAGTAATGGCTAAGCAACCCGCTGACTGGGGTGTGAATGCTTATAGGGTACTAGTCGAATATTGTTATCTACTTTTAGAGACAAGAATCTCTGAGACAAAAGAATTTCAAGCACAGGCCAACAGCCTACTTCTCCTGATGAGTAAAATTCCAGCATGACGAACCAAAGTCAGCAGTCCCCCAGAGTTTGTAGCAGACCCTACAATTGTGATTCCAGAAAGGAAATGTTTTATATCAGCAAATACTGGGGATTATGAAGGCTCCTGTCATTGGAATAATTAAGACAAAGACATTTACTGGGATATTCTAGTTTTGAGGTGTTGTTATCCTCTTTCTTGTTTTCTAACCACATCTTTTATTAATTTTTGCTTTTGGGAAGGACAAAGTGAAAATATGGAATCTACCCTGGGCAACAGTAATGCCCTAAATGACACCCTTAGTCCTGTCTCAAGGCAAGCCTTCCTGATAAGTGACTGTCTTGTCATCTACTTTATTACGAAGGCCATTTAGGTGACAAAGAAGCTGCACTGTTTGGCTACATTCCTGATTTTCAGAGTCTAGGTCTTATGGGAATTGTTTACGGCTTTTTAAGTGAGTATTTTGGAAAGTAACGTAGCTCAAAATAGAATAAGCTAAAAAGACAATTTATTGGTGCATTTCCTCAGATGTCCAGCAGTTCTAACTGGTTTCAGAGATGGCTGCCCATGAAAAGTTAAAGTGTTAGTAGATGATTAAGTGAAGATGTCATTAGTGTGTTAGTCACTCAGTTGTGTCTGACTCTTTACAGCCCCATGTACTGTAGCCTGCAGGCTCCTCTGTCCATGGGATCCTCCAGGCAAGAATATTGGAGTGGGTTGCCATTTCGTCCTCCAGGGGATCTTGCCGGCCCAGCGATCGAACTCCTATCTGCTGCACTGCAGATGGGTTCTTCGCCATCTGAGCCACCAGGCTGCCCGGAGGGGCTTGTTACTGTTGTCAGGACTCTACCTGTTTCCCTGGCTCAGGTGGTTTTCCTCTCTAATAGGTTTCCTCCAGCTGCTGCAGGTTTCCATGGCATGGTCTCAGAAGCTGCCATATCAGTTCAGAAAAAGGATCACCCCGCTCATTAGAACATGTGCCAGCCCCCCTCCACTTTGTGCCAGAGATGAGATGCACTCTGATTGACAGACCTGGGTCATGTGCTCCTGCAATGTCGATGGAGGTGTGTCATACACAAAGGCAGGAAGCAATTCCCAAATGGAAGAGGTTGGGGTAAAGAGATTAATTTTTTTTAATAGACTATCGGAGTGAGAAAGGTTGGTTCCATTTGCTATGGGAGGGATGAAAAATCACTTCATTCCACTGTTACATGACTTTGGGAGTTAATGGAGACCACAGCATAGTCTGTGATCACATGGAATGCATTAGTATGCCAGAGGAAAGTTCCATTGAAAACCCAGTATCATGTCACTTTCTTAAAATGGTTCTCTTGTAAAAAGCCAAAGACTTATTATAGGAGCCTGAGTTTTCTTTATTTGATAATTTCGGAACTTGCATGAAACAAGAGTCACATAATTCAAATATAGATGATCCTTCTGAGAAAACAGGATGAATGCGACTGCATTTCAAATGTGCTAAAGATATAAAATAAAATTTTGCTACATATTTTAGAGAAGTAATTATGTTGTGAACTCATATCTCATTCAAAATCAACCATTTTGATAAATACAGATTTTCTCTTTTAGCATTCCCAATAGTAAACGCTAAACTAGAATGGGTTTAATCTTCCTAAAACAATAAAACCCTCAAAATCCCAAACAAGTTATTAGGCAAATCAAAAGAGAAAGCATTACCAAACCATGCATTATCAGATAAATAAGGATGCACCCAGAAACAATTACTTAATTTCTAACCATCAGTTGGTCCATACTCTAGGGGTGGTACATGGTACCCTAAGATTTTTTTCCTATATTCTCTAATGTTTTCTTCAAATATTTTTTGGAGTCTCAAAAATACCTTCAGCATGTGTGTGGAACCTAAAAAAATGGTATGGATGATCTTTTTTACAAAGCAGAGACAAAGATGCAGATGTAGAGAACAAAAGTATGGATACCAAGGAGGAAAAGGGTGGGTGGCATGAATTGGGAGACTGGGATTGACATATACACATTACTGATACTCAGTGCTTTGTGGTGACCTATATGGCAAGGAAATACAAAAAAGAGATTTATGTGTACCTTTATTGACTATGACAAAGACTTTGACTGTGTGGATCACAATAAACTGTGGGAAATTCTGAAAGAGATGGGAATATCAGACCACCTGACCTGCCTCTTGAGAAATCTGTATGCAGGTCAGGAAGCAACAGTTAGAACTGGACATGGAACAACAGACTGGTTCCAAATAGGAAAAGGAGTACGTCAAGGCTGTATATTGTCACCCTGTTTATTTAATTCATATGCAAAGTACATCATGGGAAACGCTGGGCTGGAAGAAGCACAAGCTGGAATCAAGATTGCTGGGAGAAATATCAATAACCTCAGATATGCAGATGACACCACCCTTATGGCAGAAAGTGAAGAGGAACTAAAGGGCCTCTTAATGAAAGTGAAAGTGGAGAGTGAAAAAGTTGGCTTAAAGCTCAACATTCAGAAAACGAAGATCATGGCATCTGGTCCCATCACTTCATGGCAAATAGATGGAATTTATTTTTTTGGGCTCCAAAATCACTGCAGATGGTGACTGCAGCCATGAAATTAAAAGACGCTTACTCCTTGAAAGGAAAGTTATGACCAACCTAGATAGCATATTCAAAAGCAGAGACATTACTTTGCCAACAAAGGTTCGTCTAGTCAAGGCTATGGTTTTTCCTGTGGTCATGTATGGATGTGAGAGTTGGACTGTGAAGAAGGCTGAGTGCTGAAGAATTGATGCTTTTGAAGTGTGGTGTTGGAGAAGACTCTTGAGAGTCCCTTGGACTGCAAGGAGATCCAACCAGTCCATTCTGAAGGAGACCAGCCCTGGGATTTCTTTGGAAGGAATGATGCTAAAGCTGAAACTCCAGTACTTTGGCCACCTCATACGAAGAGTTGACTCATTGGAAAAGACTCTGATGCTGGGAGGGATTGGGGGCAGGAGGAGAAGGGGACGACACAAGATGAGATGGCTGGATGGCATCACTGACTGGATGGATGTGAGTCTGAGTGAACTCCGGGAGTTGGTGATGGACAGGGAGGCCTGGCGTGCTGCGATTCATGGGGTCTCAAAGAGTCGGACACGACTGAGCGACTGAACTGAACTGAACTGATAGCTGATTCACTTTGCTGTAGAGCAGAAACTAATAGAACATTATGAAGAACCTATGTATTGAGATCTTCCCAGGTGGCTCAGTGGGAAAGAATCCGCCTGCCAATGCAGGAGACACAGGAGATGCAACCACACTCAAATAAAAATTAAATAAAAAAATTAAAAAAGCAAAACAAAACCAACCAACAAACCAAAAAAAAAAGCCTTCAGAAATTTAGTTTACAAATATTGAGAGGGTGTATCTGAGTAGATGAAAGTTAGTCAATAGAGAATGTTGTCAGGCACCAACATCTAGGTAGGTGGACTGGCGAGTTCTCACACTCACAGAACAGGCTCCAGGTTTGGGGTTTCCTGGCAGTTAAGATCCAGCGCTTCTCCAACCCGGAGGGAGTGGGGGGCCAATGCAGGAGCGCTTTGGAGGCGGAGCGTGGGGGGGGCGCTGAGATGGGAGTGAGGGGTGGGGATGATCTGGGGGAGGTGCTAGAAGGGGGGGTTGCGGGAGGGGTGGGGCCGGGGGCGGGGCGCTCGGGGGCGTGCACACCGGCGGGGACACGCGCTCCCGGCCGCGGCAAGTCGCTCCAAGTTCCCTCCCTCGCTCCCTGGCGCTGGCAGCCGGAGCCCTCCCACTCGGCTCAGACCGAGCCGCCGCGGCCGCCGCCAGCTCGGCCCCCCAACGCCTCGCGCCCCGGACCCCGTGGCCTTCCCAGTCCCTCGCTCTGCCCTCCGGTGGCCCCGGCGGCCCGGCCCCCGTCCCTCGCGGGCCTCGACTCCTTCTCCCCGCCGTCCCCGGAGCCCGGTGCCCGGCTCGAGCCGCACAGGGGAGCGCGGCCGAGGTAAGGCTGGGCCGGGGGCCGAGTTGGGGGGCAGAGCCGCGCCCCGATCGCGCACAACGCCGAAGCTGCGCGCGGCCGCGGAGCAGCTGGGTCCGCCCCTGCAGCTCCCGCCAAGCCTGGGTCTCGGTTCAACGGGGCGCGCGGGCCGCGTGGCCCGGACCGACCCCGGCCGGCGTTCCGGGCCGCGAGCTCGCCGCGCGCCGGGGGTTGGCTGGAGGCCGGAGCCGGGGCCCGGCGAGCTGGGCGCGCGGGTAGGCGCTCCTCCCGGGACCCCCTCGTCCAGGGCCCCCCCGCTCGGCCTCTCATCTCTGGTCCTGAGTACTTTGCGAGTATCGGTCTCTTTTCCTCGTGGGCTGGGAATTCCTGCAAGATATGCAGATTCCGAGGCCCCGAAAGTTTGTTTTGGGGGACCCCCTCGGGCCCCATTCGTGGTCTCAATTGTCTGGACTTTGTTTGAAAGCGTTCAGATCTGAAATAGAATTAAGTGACCCCTGGCGCGCTGGCTCCCCATCACCCGCGGAGCTGGGAGCCCGGCTGCCGAGCGCGCTTCCTAGGGGCTCTGCTGCTGGTGGTGGGGGACCCGGGCGGTGACAGCTCTCCTGCAGGGTGCAGGCCGGGAGGGAAGCGAGGGAACTTCGCCGTGAGCTCAAATCCCTCCGCAGAGCGGAAAGCGAGCACCTGATGCCCGGTTTTTTAACCCTTAAGAGTTGGTGTTCAGCTTTATTGAGCCGCAAAAAGTAAGCAGGCTTTCTTTCCCGCCCGAGATAGGAGCTAACTTTGTGTTTTTCCTGCCGGCCACGTCCTGTTCACAACCTCGCACACAAATGTAACAACACTGCGTGGCTGGTATGGTCAGGGCTGCGCGCTGGTCTGATTTTGAGGAGGCGGATAGTAGAGTAAGCATTTTTTGCAGTATAAATAGTAAATGACTGTAAACGACTTCCATTTTCTTCATTTCCCCTGTTGGAGTTCAAGTTATTTATTTAGCCTTTTCCTTCCAATTTACACTTAGAGTCGTTCCATGGAAAATACCCGAATTAACTTGTACTTATTTTGCGACGTCACCACTCCTAGTCATTCCAATGAGCTATTTCTTAAGTACAGTTATTCTGACATAAGGGTTTTCTGGTAAGCCAGCCTTCTTCCTTGAGTTAACACTCCATCGACTTGCCCTATGGTATTTAATCTGTGCCATTACTATAGATGGTATTTTGACAACCTGATAATCTGTAAAGAGCTTAGCATTGTGCCCTCCGGGACGTGGTGCTAGGGAAGTGTCAGCTGGTTTTATTTATAATTTTTATTATCAGTCGATATGTTTTTTTCTCTATGGAAAATGGTTGTTTTAATTCCCGATCTTTTAATTTATGGTCTGTTTTATGTCTGCGGTTTAGTTTTAGATCAGGATTGAGGTTGGGTTGTTTTGCTTATGACAGGCTGTTGTATGTGTTCTTATACATGAGATATAGCAGATCTCAGAATGAGAACACAGTTCTGCACATGCTCATATACAGGCACACTTCATGAGACCTCATTATCCTTAAGGGCCTCCTTGTCTAGGGAGAAGCCTAGACATTAGGAGAAACCTGGGCTCTGATCCCCATCCTGAACCCCCTTGTTCTGTAGGTTTAGAATCATACTTTCAATTCCTTGTGGCTGCTACCACAGCAGTTAGGTGGTTCGCACTGTGTCAAAAGGTAATAAAGATAAATACGTGTACCCTTTATATCTACATCAGCCAGAACACATAATTCTTATCCGTGCTTTAAAATCTGCGGAGTAAAATCTGCTAGTGTAACTAGCAAAGAAAAATCAAAGTGGCTTAATGATCATGTGTTCATAACAGAAAGATGATGTCTGTTACCTAGATATTTGAAAAGATTGTTAGGAGTTAACCCTCATTTTGGGGTTTCCCCCCTACTCACCACTTTTAACTTTGAAGTGACATCTTTTTCATTCCTAAATAGTTTTCTTAGCTTAAGCCAAGCTCAATGTTAACTCGTGGGGCCTGCAGAGCTGGGCTGCTGTGGGGACCATGTGGCAGTAGATGGTGCTGTGACTGGTGCTGGTGGGCTGACGAGTGTGATCCAATGGAGTTGGAGGAGGGATTCCTTTCTCAGTTTTGTTTCTCGTCCTCTCCCCAAAATACACTCTTTCTGCACTGATACCTTCTAACAATCTTCTTAGGAATAGACTTTTAAGAAAAGTTTGGTCTTTGCATTTTCAGCTTTTTACAACTATTGGCCAAATTTTTCTCTCTGAAAAATTCGAGGTGTTAAGAATAATTCTAGGTATTCCAGGTGTTAAGACAAACATTGTCGGCCAAAATTTGATTTAGTTGACTGTACCCTGGACTCTTCTTTTCCCCTAACAGAGGAAGATTGATCATTCTGAGCCTAGAGGATCTCTCAGCAAACCTGGGCTTTTTTCTTTTTCTCCTCAACACTCAACTCCTAGGAGAGAAAAACAAATAAGAAACCTACTCACTTATTGACTTTAAGACAGCCACTTACTAGAGTGAATTCTCGTGTATTCTGGTTTTTACTGTCATTCTGCCACTCCATACAATGCTGCAAGAATTGAAATTCAGGCTGAAGCCTCTGGAGCTCTGCAAAGGCATGACTCATCCACGAAAAATATATTCACTCCACTTAGTACAGCACCGAGCAGAGGAGGTAGCGCAGGAACGAGGGGGTTCTGGATTGTAATGAGGATTATCTCTCTGGCCAGCGTGGGGACTGGCTGAGTTCCAGGCAAATGACGCTGCATCCTCTAAACTCCAGCAGCACAGGGTCCTTGCTGTTATCTCCTTGCTTCAGGTGAGGCTAAGTGACCTGGCTGAGTCATGGAGCTCCGGAGAAGCAAAGCTGCAGTTTTAACCCAGGTGTGCCTGTGTCCTGGTGGCTCAGTGGTAAAGAATCCACCTGCCAATGCAAGTAGGTTCAATCCCTGGGTCGGGAAGATCATCTGGAGAAGGCAGTGGCAACCCACTTCAGTATTCTTGCCTGGGAAATATGGACAGAGAGCCTGGCGGGCTACAGTCCATGAGGTCTGAAAGAGTCAGAGACAACTACGCACGCATGCATACACATAAATGTAGTATTGATTCTAAATTTTGTTGGGATAAGCTATGGAGTGATTTGTGTGGAAGATTTTGGTGAACAGTAGTAAGGAAATTTAGCGTTTTGTTGTTCATAGATGTCATGGTCCAAACAATTAGTTCAAGTCATTAGATACCAGCGAGGAAATGTATTGCAGAATACACTTTCGTTGTTTTTAAACCCAGGTTTGTTTCTGGACTGTCTTTATGTGATACAAAATTCTTGAAGTTAAATCATACATCTTCTCTCTTATTCTGACATGTTTGATTCCCTCCTGCTTGTGAGAAAGGCCTGGGAGTGATTTTCACATTTTTAACTTTTTGCAGTTTGAGTCCCCTAAGGATAATCACGTAAGAACACAGCATTTAAAGACATGAGACTTGTTTTTAATTTTTTTTTAAGGAAACATTAGTAGGTGAAGCAAATTGCTTCCTTTTTCCAGTATGATTAAACAATTCTAAAGTGGAACTGGCACTAAAGATGGAATTTGAACATTATAAACACTTTAGGGAGAAGTTCAAAGGTGAAAACTCAGCCCAAGGAAACAATACGTCATTTGGCAAACAGATTTCTAGAAAAATTATAAGAATTCTGTACTGTGTTTTATACATCAGAGCAAGATCAGTGGGTTTTGGAATTGTCCATTTCCAGGTAAAGCTTTTAAAATTACAGTTTGGAAGCATATGGGAAATTTTGGAGTAGTTAGGTTGTAATGCAAAGCATTTCCCGCCCCGCTCAGGGCCCTGTTAGAAGTTACTTTCATCTTTTTTGTCTTTTTCAGGAAGAATCACTGATATCTTTCAAAATAGCTCTTCTTGGCAGCGTTTTTTTGGTCCCATTGACTGGAAGGTAATGAAAATAAAGTAATTATGTGAAATAATGTAGTTTAGTAATTTCTTCTATTATGATTGCTATATTAAACAGATATTTATAGAGGGTTCTTTGTGTGGCAGGTCCTGGAGATAAGTAGTGCCCAGGAAAGACAAGGTCCCTGCCTCATTGAGGGATTCTGGTGTAAAGTGGGACAAAATAGATGAAGTAAACAAGTAACTGAAAAGCTAATTTGAAGCAGTAATAATTGCAGTCAAGACTGAGGGTGGCATTCATATCTGAGGACCTCATGGAGGCTGATTGAGTGGAGACATTATGTGAGAAAAAGAAGCAACCTCTGGAAGGTCTCTGGGCCGAGAAGACAGACAGCCTGTGCAAAGGCCCCGTGACCTTTGTGAGGAACAGGGGACAGTAGCAGAGGAGGTGAGCAGGGCCTTCCTTGAGGACCCAGGGTGAGGGAGGGGGGAGTTTCTCTTTATTCTGTATGCAGTGGGTCCTGCTGGAGGGTGAGACTCGCTCTCATTCTCAGGTTGGCAGTTCAGTGTGCCCACCTCATGGTGACCAGTACCAACTGGGCTGCAAGGAAAGCAGAGGAGATATGTTGAATTTCTGCTCACCTGACACACTGTTCCCTGGTGGCTCAGATGGTAATCTGCATGCAGCATGGGAGACCAGGGTTCGATTCCTGGGTTGGGAAGATCCCCTGGAGAAGGGAATGGCTATCCACTCCAGTATTCTTGCCTGGAGAATCCCACAGAGGAGCCTGGTGGGCTACAGTCCACCAGGTCACAACAAGTCGGACACGACTGAGCGGTTAACACTTTGACACAGTATTGCTCTTAAGATGTGTCACTGCTGTGTACACCATTGAGAAAGAAAGCAAACTTCCCATTAAGCTCTGCCTGTAAGGACCCGCTATGACGTGGATCCTCATTTCAGATGTCAACACTGGAAAATAGAGTTGCCTTAGATTTGGTGAAATCTGGTCTTTTCTGGAGACCAGGCTGAGAGGGCCTGCTGATTTGTATTTCAGTTTTATTTGCGCCTGCATGATATGAGTTGAATTCTGTTATTTGGAAGGATCTGGGAGGAGGGGCTGTGTAGAGGGATCTCTTACCTCTGGATTGGAAGCTGGTGTAGAAAACTGCATCCCTTGTAAGTGACTTTCTGCTGCTTCACAACCGCGTGAGAAGGCATTTGCAGATAATGTTCCCGCAGGTGGACTGCAGACTGTGGATGTCAGAGAATCAAGGGAACTGGGACAATCTGGATCTGCCAAGCTCAAGGGGACACACAGACACTGTGTGCTCATTCAGAGTGGGCAGCACATCCCCTGGGAGCTCCGAGCTTTGTTTCTCTCTGTCACTGGGAGCAGGGCGGGGCGAGGGCTTGGATAACCAGGCCAAATAACCGTGAGCCAGCAAACCAGTAAGCGGGTCCCTGAGAGGCTGGGAGAGGGCGCCTTGCTCACGGACCCGGTGTGGGTTTAAAGATTGGCTCTATGGGCTGAGCGTGTTCCTCAGGCTTCGGGAACCTCAGTTTCCTGATCTATCAGATGAGAAACTGTGGGACCCACTTCAGGGGATCATTGGGGGGTTTAAGGAGGATGGTGCTGGCATACTAGCCAGCTGTCCGTGGAGCTTGGTTGGTGTCGGGGGTTACCACCTCTTGGATGTCATCTGTCCCTGCATCCGTCTTGAGGGTTCTCATTACACAAGTCACAGCGTGAGAGTCTCTTTTTGAGAGGCTCACCCCGACTGCTGAAGCTAAGGTCCCTCCTTCTCCAGCCACTCTCTGGCCCCTAGTCTCGTGGTATTTTCTTCAGCTCATTCCTAAGGGAAATTGTGTATGTGTTGTTGTTGTTATTATAAGTGTGTTTCTCCAGGTTGAGCAGGTCACTGTTGCAAGGACTGCTGTGTCCACAGGGCCTGGGACGAGGCTTATTTACCTACTGGCTGTGCAGGTGACACTGCTGACAACGGGTCCTTCCCATGGGACCCAAAGGATAGCAGGGCTCTTCTCTGACTGTTTTTTTGGCTGCAATGATGGGCCTTCCAGACCAGCAGTAGAATTCTGGGATCCAGCAAGCAGGCTCCAAGCCAGCCTTCAGAGAGGACTTTGGGGATGCAAGTTGGGGAAGAGGGAAAATTTCTATCTGGAAATATGGGTTTCTTGGGACTGTGGGACTGCTTGTGGTTTTGCATTTCAGAGGGTGTCACCTGCTTCATCTTCCAGCAAATGTCACCAGAGGCTGATTACTTAATACCTGATATACCAGCTTATAGGCACCCTTCTTCTATAAAGCACATCAGGAAATGTGGTGGGGAAGTGTGCCTGCTATACAAGGGACCGGGCTGTCACACATCACACTGCTCTGCCCCCTGGGAAGCTGGCATTGGAATCAGGGTGGAGCTGGCAGCCTGGTGAACCTGCCCGGTCAGCCCTCTGGATCATGGGTTATTCCTCCCATTTCTAAGTCATATTTTGTTACTGGTGATGCTGTATCCATTATAATGGCTTTTCTTGCTTCACTGATTTTGATGCTATGTTTTTGTATTTTTTTGAAAAGGAAATCATTTTGGAAATAAGAATATTTCATCTTTCCTAGTGTTTGCTTGTTGACTGTAGTCTTTGGGTGAAGTTTAGCACATAAAATGCAAGGATATTTTCAAATTCTCGTGCAAACCCTCCAACCATCCTAGATGGGTGAGCCTGTTTACTCACCCACGTGAAAACTATTAATCATCTTCCAATCCCTGGCTCTCAGGGGGCCACCGTTTCCATCAGAAATGGACAGTTGGAAACTGGGAACTCAGTGGTGTTGGGAAATACCAGTGACCCCTGACAGTGCTTCTGTTTTGACTACATAGTTAGAACAAGGTGAGTTGGGAGGTTCTCTGTACACTTGACTATGAGTTGGGGATTTTTAAAATCCTTTTAGTCCATCTCTGGCCAGTGCTCACTCAAATGATCACTGATTGGAATGTTGTGATTTTAAGAATCAGACGTTTTTTCTTCCTGGTGAGTTTTGTTCTTGTTCAGTGATCTTGAAGGAAGAAGAGAAATCATTGTGGTGGTCTGGAATTCAGCTAGTCCTGGGTGCTCTTCCCAGCTCCTGTAGGCTTTGTTTTAACCTACAATAAGACTCGATGTCTAATCAGCCTTCTTACAGTTTTTGGTCAAAGTGGCCACCATCTTTCAGGGGATAGACTGGCTGTCTCATAACTTGTTCTGTAATTTAACGGAGATTATTTTTCTAATCCTTGTTAGTGAATTTATATTTACAACTCTTGTAGGGGAGTATTACAGAGTTGTATAAAATCTATCTTCTGGGGGAAGTTGAAATATTCTGTTAGGTCATGCTGGAGGATATGTGGAGTCTACCTGCGTTGTTTGGAATTCTTTTTTTTTGGCTGTGGTGGGTCTTCGTTGCTGTGCGGGTGCTCTCTCTGGTTGTGGTGTGCAGACTGCTCACTGTAGTGGCTTCTCTCACTGCAGAGCCTAGGGCCTGCAATAGTAGCAGGCTCAGCAGCTGCAGTTCTCGGGCTCTAGAGCACAGGCTCAGTAGTTGTGGCACACGGGCTTTGCTGCTCACGGCATGTGGAACCTTCCCAGTCTAGGGATCAAACTGGTATCCCTTGCCTTGCAAGGCAGATTCTTATCCCTGGACCGTCAGGGAAGTCCTTGGAATTTAGTTTTAAGCAAATTTTCCATACAAGTGATGGGAGTCCCATGCATGGGTGTGTGCGTGCTCAGTCATGTCTGACTCTTTGTGACCCCATGCACTGTAGCCCACCAGGCTCCTCTGTTGCAGGGATTTCCCAATCAAGACTACTGGAGTGGGTTGCCATTTCCTCCTCCAGGGGATCTTCCTGACTCAGGGCTCAAACCCGTTTCTCCTGTGTCTCCTGCATTGGCAGACAGATTCTTTACCACTGGGCCACCTGGGAAGCCCCCGGAGTCCTATGCATGGCAGGTAGTCTGAGTAGGGTTACACTTCTCCAGCTGTAACCCCCGTGCTCACCGTGAGCTTTGCAGCGGCCACGTTTCCCCAGGTAGGAGCTGCCCTGCCCTCACTGCAGCATGAAGGGTTCCAGCTCACCTGGTCAGGTGTGCTTATTGGATTTCTCCCACAGGAATTTTTCCTTTCAGAATCCACAGACACACATCCGAACCTCTTCGGTTGTTAATCCTCCATTGCTATTTCCGTGTGCCTTTTCCAGTAGAATCTCAGCGCGAAGCATTCAGCTTTTGAAAAGCTCTGTAGTTTCTCTGGCTCTTTTCCTAAAGGTGTTGAAGTGAGTTGAGTTCATGATCAAGAGACCACACCCTAAGGCCTTTTAATTAAGCAAACCAAGACGTTATCACGTGTTCTTATACATTTTGTCTCAGGAATACTTAAGGATCTTCATTTTATTTATGTATTTATTTAGATGAGAAAAAGAGCGTCTATTAGCTCGCAATTTAAAATATAAAGCCCTTATCCCTCAGTGGCTTAAAATGGAATAATATCTTATACCTGAGGACAGGAGAAAGGGGTGCTCTCAGTTAGATGAACAACTCTCCTACCCCCAAAGTTTTATATTTATCACTGAAATTTACCTTTCTGATTTTATTTAATTTTTTTTAACTTTTTATTTTGCACTGGAATATGGCCGATTAGCAAATAATGTTGTGATGCTTTCAGGTGAACAGCAAAGGGACTCAGCCATACGTTTACATGTACCCATTCTCCCACAAACTCCCCTCCCATCCAGGCTGCCACATGACATTGAGTGGAGTTCCCTGTGCTGTACATTAGGTCTTAAGGACCTTCATATTACTTTGGATTTTTCATTTTACCAGATAGTACTGACTATTCACGTATACCTTATATTGGTCTGGGTTCTCCACAGAAGCAGAACCAATAGGATCTCAATCTTGATCTCAACGAAGTTTATTGTAATAAATTGGCTCTTGGGGTTTTGCAGGCTGAGAAGTTTTAGAATGTTTTGTTTGCAGCAGGAACCGCAGCAGAGACAAGGGGTCAGCCCCCGTGGGAGGGTATGGGAGACTGGGTCTCAGCTCAGCCAGGTACAGAGAGATCTCATCCCCTCACCTGCCTTGTGGGATTCAGGTCCTCCACCAATGAGACGAGGCCACCTACACTGGGGAGGGCAACAACTGATCAGTCGCATATAACCAAAACGTACTCATTTCTCCCAGAGCTCACATTTAGATCGACTCATTTAGAATGGTCTGGGCTTTCCTGAGGTTCCTTATCTGCTCCTGTCTGGATCATGAGTTGGTTTGAGACTAGAAATGACCACAACAGCACTTTGGTACCAAGCCTGGGAACCTTGACTGTGGTGGGTAGCCCTTGCAATCAGGTGGTGCAGCCTTAGCAGATTCCAGTAGGTTGACTTTAGGGTCTTTATGAAACTCCAGAAAAGAGTTTTGTCTAGAATCCTAATCCCCTTAGATGAGACTGGCTGAGGCCAAAGGTAAATAGAGCTAAAATCTTTTCTCCTTCCATGTTCCACCGTTAGGACCTGGATGCCAGGCCTTACTGAGCTGTTTTCCAAAACCAGTGCTCAGATTTTGGCTAACTGATACAGTACCTGCGTACCAGGTGGTGCTGGGGTAACAAACCCACCTGCCAATGCAGGAGACACAAGAGATGTGGGTTGGATCCCAGGGTCGGGAAGACCTGGGATCCACTGGAGAAGGAAGCGTAGTGGAGGCAGTAAAGGGAAGAAGGCCCAGGCAGGGATATCAGCTGGAGAGGAAGAGCAGACTAAGACCTGAGCTGCGGTGGAAGGCACACCAGGAGCAGGGGAGATATTTCAGAATCAGATGGAGGGGGAAACCCAGAGAGGATGTCAAAGGGGGCTGGGGTCGTCACTGCAGGATCGGGTGATGGTGAGCTCCAAGCATCACCTGGCTTGGGTGTATTCTTGCCTGGAAAATCCCATGGACAGAGGAGCCTGGCTGGCGACAGTTCATGGGGTTACAAAGAGTCAGATGCGACTGATGTGGTAACCAGTGGTGTCAATAGTGACGGACACCACTTCATTTCTTTGTAGCCCTTGGAATCCAGTGGTGTGGCACCCATACTCATGTATGCTTGAGTGCCTGCTGTTTACCAGGGACCATGAATGCTCCCCGGTGGGGTGGATTTCACTTGTCTTGCTTGAAGCTCTAGTGGCTCTGAGCCTCTGGGCCACCTCCTATAGAGCTTCATCTTCATCTCAGCCGTCTCTTAGAACTTCCTTTCCCTAGTTCTGCCTCCAAGTTCCTGCCCATCGTGGGAGAACTGACGTGACCTCTTCCAGCCGTGTCCATCATCTGAAATGCCCTGTTGTCCTCGTAGAAAGTGTCCATGTGACTGGGGTCACACGCATCACAGTGTTGCTCACTTGGCATGGGGGATGCAGCATCCACAAAGCACAGATTCGTCTTTACAAGAGAAAAAAGTAAAGCTTCGTCCCTTTTTCTTTTCACAGTTACTTTTTGACCCCTCCATCCCCTCTTTGAACAAAAAGTAATACCGAGGGAATATTGTATCAAAAGCTATTTTTTTTCTTGCATTTTGAAAAGTAGCAAAACTCCCTTAAGAAACTTCCCTCTACTGTTAAGAGGGTAAATTCCTCAAACCTAAAATAGCAAACCTAGTAGTAAGCAAGACAGCTTTTGTCTGTGCTCATAGATGTTTAATGCTTTGTGATCTAATGAAGCGACTGTGTGAGAGCCACGAAAAGCTCGCCTTTGGGAAGGGGTGACTTCTCCCCTCCATCTCCTGCCCCCCACTGCATCTGAGCTGAGGCTGCGCCTGACCGGAGTCCCCCGCTCAGCTGAGCGGGAGAGGCCTCCGGACTGAGGGCAGAAGTCTGGCCAGTATTCTTCAGCCCATCCATGTTCCTGCCAGCTGATGCTTGGAGCTCACCATCACCCTGATCCTGCAGTGAGGACCCTAGTCCCCTCTGACATCCTCTCTGGGTTTCCCCCTCCATCTGACTCTGAGATAATCTCCCCTGCTCCTGGTGTGCCTTCCCCCACAGCTTAGACCTTGGTCCTCTTTTCCTCTCTGACTGATGGCCCTGCCTCCACCGTCTTCCCTTTCCTGCCTCCACTGTGCTCCCTCTGAATCAGCTGTGTCACTGGCTTGTCACATTGCCTGGCTACCCTAGGCCCCACTCAAGTGCCTAGGACAAAGTCTTGTTAACCCACCATCCAGGGCTGCCCTGCCTTGGCCCTGGGGCCTCTGCAGCCACTTCCCTGGGCTTTGCCTGGCACTGTATCTGCTGCTTCCTCTCTCTACTTTATGCCCTCCTGATCATCCTAAAAGGCTCTGTTATGTCTCAACTTTAGTTATTTTCCTTGACCTCATGTGGTCTAAATAAAAAAACAGAATAAACAATCACACCTTTTGTGATGTTCAAGTAACTTGAATGCACGCATTCGTACTCAGTCGTGTCTGACTCTTTGCCACTCTATGGACTGCAGCCCGCCAGACTCCTCTGTCCGTGGGATTTCCTGGCAAGAATACTGGAGTGGGTTGCCATTTCCTTCTCCAGGGGATCTTCCCAACCCAGGAACCGAACCCAAATCTCTTGGGTCTCCTGCCTTGGCAGGCAAGTTCTTCACTGCTGAGCCCCCTCGGAAGCCCAAGTAACTTGAATGCAAAGGCGTAAAAGTATGTCTCTGCCTTATCGCTACTGTAGGATTCAGTGGAGGGACAGGAATTGTATCTCACAGCTTTATGTGAGTATCTGCTTGTGTCCGAGTCCACTCTGCTGCCCTGAGGGTGGTTTGCATCTCAAGATCAAGGCCAAGGGCCTCTCCGGTGCAGGGGAAATTTGAAGATAGGATGAAGACACTACTATTGATAATATCCTGAGACATTATGGAGAAGACAAGAGATGCCAGAATTAAATGCCCCGATTCTTCAGAAAATGCCAAGAGATTCTAGCCCTGCACTGTCCAGTGTGTTGACCGCTGGTCGCACGTGACTTCTGGGTACTGGCTTGGTGGCTGGCCTCAATCGTAATATCCTCCAAGCATAAAATATCACATTTTGAAGATTTGCTTGGAAAAAACATGTAAAATAGTTCATGAATAATTTTTATATTACATGTTTATGTGATACTATTTTGGACAGATAATATATTATCGTTAAAGTATATTATCAAGCTTATAAATAAAATATATTGTCAAAATAATTTCACCTGTTTTGGATGGCTAATATAGTATTATTAAAATATATGATCAATTTTATAAGTAAAATAGATTATCAAAATGATTTCACCTTTTTTTTTTTTTTTAATTTTTGCTATAGCCACAAGAAGTGGCGCTAGTGGTAAAGAACCTGCCTGCTAATGCAGGAGACATAGGAGACACAGGTTCAATCCCTGGGTCAGAAAGATCCCCTAGAGAAGGAAATGGCAACCCATTCCAGTATTCTTCCCTAGAGAATCCCATGGACAGAGAAGCCTGGAGAGCTACAGTCCATAGGGTCACAGAGTCAGATACGACTGAAACAACTTAGCATGTTACCCACAAGAAAATGTAAAAGGACATACATGGTTAGCGTTTGTGACTTGCATTGCATTTTCCTGGGAGGATGCTGTTCTAGACTCTACAATTCATGGCTTTTCCTTCACATCCTTGGTAGCATTCTACAGCATAGTGTGGAGCAGATGGCTGGGCACTCGTAGGAAAGGAAGTAGTGAGAACTAAAGGCAAGATAGTTTTGCTAAGAACAGATCGTGCCAAGTGAACCTCATTTGTTTTTTGTAAGGTTACAAGGCTAGAAGATCAGACAAGTTCTCCTCTGATAAGCTTGAGGACAGTTTAGGGAGCATGAAGTTGTTTTAATGATGTGGCTGCCTCTGTGGCTGGTTGAACTCAGTTCCCAGAATAACTTGTGTTGATGGTTGTGTTGAGAACAGGCTGGGAGATGCTCTCGGGCTTCCCATAGTGCTTGTTTCATAAATGAGAGTCATTTGTTAAGAGGTCGAGTTCGGTCAGGTTTGGGTAGTCTGGAAAAGGTTACCCACGCCAGCCGTGGTTGGTAGCTCATTCATCCATCACATGTGTTGAGGGTGTGTTTGCTCAGGCACCATGCTGACTGGGTGCTGGGCGTGAGGACTAATGATACATTCTCCCTGACCTCTAGAGTGACCTTCAAGCTACTGTTTTTGAAAGATCATTCTGGCTTTGCCCACTGGGTCCCTGTTTGGCTGCATCCATATAGAAGTGGATGATTCCGCATCTGGTCAGGCTTTTTTGAACTTTGGTTGAAAATTATGGACCTTCTGGGCCTTCCCAGGTGGCTCTGGTAAAGAACCCACCTGCCAATGCCTGGAGACATAAGAGACCGATTCGATCTCTGGGTCAGAAAAGTCCCTTGGAGTAAGAAATGGCAACCTGCTCCAGGATTCTTGCCTGGAGAATCCCATGGACTGAGGAGCCTGGTGGGCTACAGTCCATGGGGTCTCAAAGAGTCTGACACGACTGAGTGACTGAGTATGCACACATGCATGGATCTTCTGAGCTCTTAGCAATCTAAGAGGCTTGTGGGAAATTCTTTTCAGGGTTGATGCAGCCCATCCATAGCCCTGCTTCCCTCACCTTTGATATTCCATGTGTGTGGGAAGCGGGCGCAGGCCACATTCAGGTGGCGTGGAGTTATCTTAGACTCTGCTTAGATCATTTTCCTGAGGCAGCAGTCCCCCTGTCTGTCCTGCTCTTCAGCTGGGTTGCAGGATATTCCAGAAGCAGCCATATGACATCGCTGCCTGTGTTTTGGTGGAGGTGTAGTCAGTATGTCCTGCGTTATTACCCTCTGTGCTCGACACTTGACATGCTTACAGATTTGTCAAAAACACAAAAGACAAATAATTTGATGACAATCAATAAACTTTAGGCAGAAATGAAGCTCAACTATAGCAACTTAGAAGAAATTTATGTCTGGTTTCTTCTATATTTTGCCCTGTTTCTATGCTTTAATTTTCTCTAAGTCCTGAAGTTTTTAATTTTCTGTTTGTCTCTGATTTTATTTTCTTTTTTCTTAAAGGTATCTCACATCTTTTGGGGAAAGAAGGCCAATTTAAAGTAAAACTAGAGGCTTTCTTAATGTTTGGTTTAGATGTTGGTTTTTTGAACTCTTTACCTTGGGAAGCTAGGAGTTTTATATTTGACCTTATCAAAGCTTTCATATTAAATACTTAGATCAGCGATGAGCAGCTTTCCGTTTATTTATGTATTTTTTTGTAGATGAGAAAAAAAATTAGAGGTTACTTTTTTTTCTGTTCAAAATTACAAGACTTGTTGAGTCCTATGTAAAGGGGGATGAGGCCGATTTTTACAATTTAGTTATCTCTTGGGTAGAATATCTCAAAGAGGGGTTTGATTAGATTTCTGGGCCATGAACAAGGTGCTCTCTGGGCATATTTGGGTGGTCACGGTACCCAGCAGGCAGGCCTCTGGGCTCCTGTGCCTTTGGAGAGCTGCTCAGGGTCCCCTGGGGTTACCTCATTTCTTTCTCAGAACAGCCTGCAGGGTGGTGTTACTACGGTCCCATGTAACGTGGTCGTCAGGAGCTGAGATGGCCTCTTTGAGGTGCTGGCAAGGGGAAGAGCTGGTCTGGTGCCTGTACTCAGGGAGCCAGGGTGGCTGCCTCAACTCTGAGCAGTCAGAGAGGCCCCCACTGCCCTCCTGGCCTGGCCTCCCCTTTCTTGGGGTCATGCTGTTCACCACTCCCACACAACCCCGGGGCAGGATGGAGTCAGCCTCCCCATCTTTGTCTTCCCAGCTGGAGATCTCTGCCCATGGCTTCTCCCAAGATGTCCTGGGGTATCCCTCTGGGGTGTCCCTCTGCCCCGCCGCCCCCCCCCCCAAGCCTCGAGGAGCTGTTGGTGGGTCAGGCAAGCAGAGGTCCAGAAGGGGTTGTGGACACTCAGTGCTCTGTCCCCCACGCTGAGCCCAGAGTGTTCCAACCCTGACTTGTGTCCACCTCACCCATAACCTGCCTTTGTGGTTGCCATTTCCAGTTCCATCTTTTCTTTTCTTTTTTTTTTACTTCTCATCTTGGGTCCGTTGCCTCCTGCTCAGAAGCTCAGAGTCAGCTCCAGCTCCACGGTAGATTTAACAGAATCTATTCAGGGCCCTGTCTCAGCAGCGCATTGTTGTTGGAAAACAAGGTTATACCTCTCTTTAACACCAAAATAAACTGATAAATGCCTGTGAATGGAGAAGGAGTGGAGCGAAGTGGCCGGCCTTCAATCCTGGGGCGTTTGTTACCGGCTGGAAAGGAGGCCAGGCCCTGTGTCTCTTGGGGACGGGAGTATCTGTGAATTGAGATCCTGGCCTCCTGGCTGCAGGGCGACACTTTTGTCTTCTGTCTGGCTTGGCAGAGAGTCAAGCAGAATGGGAGCTCTCAGGGTGAACTTGGTGTCACAGTTCTTCCTCGAAAGGCCCTTCGGGTCACCTGCTCCAGTGGTCCGCACCGTGGAACCCGTTACACACCTGGGATTCTGGAGCATCCGAGTGGAAACTGGGTGGGGGGCTGCCCATGTGGTCTCCGGGATGACAGTGATGCAGAGGTGGCTTTAGGAGCCCTGTGTCTGGGCCATGATTCTCAGACTCTAGCTCATCAGTCGCCTGAAGGGTTAAATAGTTGCTGGTCTCTTCCCAGAGTTTCTGATTCACTGAGTTTTGGAAGGCCTGAGAATTTGCATTAAAAAAAAAAAAACTATTAATTTTTATTTATTTTGTCTGCACAGGGTCTTAGTTGCAACATGTGGGATCTAGGGCCCTGACTGGGGATTGAACCCAGGCCCTCTGCGTTGGGAGCATGGAGTCTTAGCCACTGGACCACCAGAGAAGTCCCTGAGAATTTGCATTTTTAACACAGTCCCTGCTGTTATTAAACCACTGATCTGGGCAAAGTCCTCTTTTTTTCTTTTGTGAGTAAACAAATATCATTGAAAAAAAATTTTAATACTACCGTGATATCTTTAGTGAATTAAATTATTTTGCATTGAGTGTTTCCTTAGCAGTTCTTAATCGAGAACCTGTGATAATCACAAGTGACTATTCAAAGGTTTGGGTATTCTATTTTGGCTAATATAATTTCATCACGATTAAGTTCAGTGTACTAAATAATGTCAAAATCTGTTAACTTTTGAAAACCATGATTTACAAAAAATACAAGTAGAAGTATATATATAAATAGGAAATCCTGCTTGGGCAAATTGAAATGAAGACCTCAGTCCATTCAGTTAATAGTCAGTCAATTGTACAGTTTTCAAAGCCAAATGATGGCTTCCCAGTGTTCATCTCAGTTATAAGAAAGGAAAACATACGATTTCTGGATTCAGTTAACGTGTGTATTTTAGATTCCAAATTCCTTTAACAGTAGCATTTTTGAAAAGTCAAATGATGTAATACCTGAGGGCCTTCCCAGGTGACTCAGTGGTAAAGAATCTGCCTGCCAATGCAAGAGACACTGGAGATTTGGGTTTGATCCCTGGGTTGGGAAGCTCCCCTGGAGGAGGGCATGGCAACCCACTCCAGTATTCTTGGCCGGGAAATCCCATGAACAGAGGAGCCTGGTGGACTACATAGTCCGTGGGGTTGCAAAGAGTTACATATGGCTGAGCGACTGAGCATGCTCACAGACACACAGATACACAGATACATACCACCTGAAGCATTTAATCTAAAGGTTGCCAGGTGCTTCATTTGAGATTCTCTAGGTACCACACACGGAGAAGGCAATGGCACCCCACTCCAGTAATCTTGCCTGGAAAATTCCATGGATGGAGGAGCCTGATAGGCTGCAGTCCATGGTATTGCTAAGAGTCGGACACGACCGAGCGACTTCATTTTCACTTTTCACTTTCATACATTGGAGAAGGAAATGGCAACCCACTCCAGTGTTTTTGCCTGGAGAATCCCAGGGACGGGGGAGCCTGGTGGGCTGCTGTTTATGGGGTCGCACAGAGTCGGACACAACTGAAGTGACTTAGTAGTAGTAGGTACCACACAACTTTGTGGGGTCCTGGAGGGTTGGTGATTGAGGTTGGGTGTCTTGTAGGGAAAGTGCTGCGAAGACAGAAAGGGTTATAAAAGCTCTCCCTGGGGCAGGGGAGATGACCTGTGTGTCACAGGCTCTAACTTTCTCGCCATGAATCTGAAACAAAGTGGATAACTTTTAATATAACACTGCTGTTTAATAAGCTGTGGACGTGTATGTTCTTCTCTAAGCATTTTGCATTTGTCTTTAGTCTGTGTGCATTTTCATTGTTAAAATATCAATTCAGTTATGATTTGCTTTTGGGGGTGCCATTTAGTAAACGTTTTAAGGCCTTCAAAAGCAAAACTACGATCTTCATATTTTATTTATGATTATAATGAAAATATGTTCTTGAACATATTCAGAGTTCATAAAATATTTTAAAATGTATTCAGTATAAGATGTGTTTGTTAATTAACATCAAGACTCTGGGCCATGAAAATGTACTTATTGCCTTAGATTTAAAAAACGTTTTTCTGAAATAACATCCTTGTCTTGTGTGCTAAGTCAGTCAGTCATGTCCCACTCTTTGCAAACCCATGGACTGTAGCCTGCCAGACTCCTCTGTCCCTGGGGATTCTCCAGGCAAGAATACTAGAGTGGGTTGCCATTTCTTCCTCCAGGGGATCTTCCTGATCCAGGGATCAAACCCTTGTCTTTTTTGTCTCCTGCATTGGCAGGGGGGTTCTTTACCACTAGCACCACCCAGGAAGCGCCAAATTTGGGGGCTTTTAATTTTTTTAGCTGAGTTAATGCAGTTCCTCCTTTCAGACAGCTTGGCTGTTTTTAAAAACTGTTTTAGAGTACATAAAGTTTACATTCTTGGAACACTTTTTCTTATTTCAACAAAAGTCAGTTAGATGCTATTAAATTGATTAAATTTAAATAAATAGACTGAAGGTAGTTTCTAAATTTAGTCTCAGGTCCTTAAGTAAAATTGCCCTCAGTGAGCTGAAACTTTTTTTTTCCAAGTTACAAGGATTTAAAGTGACATCTAGTAAAATGTGTATTCTATAATTAAAATAAGTCCCATTTGGAAATAAATTTGACTCATAGAAAGTTGAACTATTTCTTATTATATCATTCAATTCATTCTATTTTTACGGTTTAATTATATAGTTGACCCATTTAATCTAAATACCTCACAAAATAGAAACTAGGGTATCTTTTAAACAATTTTAGAATCTGAGCTATCCGCCTTCTCTTTGGTGAGTGGGGCCAGAGAGAACCAGAACAGGTATTCTCTGTGCCTTTTTGATGATCTTTTTATCTACGAAATAGATACTTTTAGATAAATGATTGCCCTGGGCACAAAGAACACTGGGAGTTGACATGCAATCTGTTTTGTCTACTGTTGCATAACCAGTGACCCCAAAACGTAGTGGCCCCAAAGGATAAAGGTTTCCCACTGCTGCATTTCTCTGGGAATTCAAGAGTCTTGGAGGCTGCAGTCAAGTGTTGCTAGGACCACAGTCACCTGGAGGAACTGCATCCAAGGTGGATGGCAGGTGGGTTGATGCTGCTGTTGGTGGGTTAGGGGGAGCTCAGTTCACCCTCCCCAGGGGCCTTTCCCGATACTCTTTGTTTTGGTTAGAGGTCAGCTTCTTGTCCAGGGAAGCACCAGAAGGGTGATCCTTCAGTGTCTCAGACTGGCTCACTGCCCAACTCCAGGGAGTTTGTCCTGAGATGCCTCCTGGTGCCAGGATGTGCCAGGTGCCAGCTTCTGGGCCCCCAGGAGATGTGGATGCCATGAGCAGACACACAGGTGCAGGGCATAGGGAGAGGCGACATGCTCAAGGAGGCTTTCCTGAAGAGGGTCTCACCTGAGTGCAGTCCGATCTTCCTTCCTCTTGGGGAAAGGTGGGTGTTGGTAGGCGAAGGGATGGGCTGGCCATGGGGAGCTGGTCAGGGAGAGATTTGGACAGAACTTCTAGCCAGGTGGGCAGGACCAGGTCGAGGGACTGAGTCCTCTACCTTCTTCCCGTCTTTTGTAGGCTTGTTATATATTTTACTTCTACGTGTATTATTATGTGGGCTTCCCAGGTGGCTCACTGGTAAAGAACCCAACTGTCAGTTCAGGAGATATAAAAGACACACGTTCCATCCCTGGTTGGGCAAGATCCCCTGGAGGAGGGCTTGGCAACCCACTCCGGTATTCTTGCCTGGAGAGTCCTGTGGACAGAGGAACCTGGCATGCTACAGTCCATAGGGTCGCAAAGAGTCAGATGTGACTGAAGCGACTTAGCACACAGGCACGCATGCATATTATTATACATTGCTTTACAGCCAGATACCTTTTTAAATAATATTTTGTTTCACTTGGGAGTGCAAGCTCTTTCTTCCGATGGAGATCAGCGTGGAGTAAGAAGTGGACATTCAGATCTCTCAAAATGGAGCTAAAGTCTGAGTTACACTTGTAACTTTAAAAAAAAATTTTTTTTTAAGATACCTTTAAAAACATTTATCCCCACATTTATCTTTTCTGTGCTCTTCATCCCTTCCTGTATTTTTCAGTTTTTCCATTTGGTACTATTTCCCTTCAACCTGAAGGACTTTCTCTGTCATTTAGTGCAGTGTGGGTCTGCTAGGAACAGAGTGTTCAGCTTTTATTTAACTGGAAACTTCATTCGTTTGCCTCCATTTTTGAGGGATACTTCTGCCAGATACAGGATTCTAGATTGGCAGCATTATTTTTCCTCTTAGCACTTTAGCTATGCTATTCCATTCCTTGTTTTTTAAAGATTTTTTTTTAATGTGAACAATTTTTGAAGTCTTTATTGAATTTGTTACAATACTGCTTCTGTTTGATCTTTTGTTTTTTTGGCCATGAGGCATGTGGGACCTTATTTCCCTGCTGCTGCTGCTAAGTCACTTCAGTCGTGTCCGACTCTGTGCGACCCCATAGACGGCAGCCCACCAGGCTCCACCGTCCCTGGGATTCTCCAGGCAAGAACACTGGAGTGGGTTGCCATGTCCTTCTCCAATGCATGAAAGTGAAAAGTGAAAGTGAAGTCGCTCAGTCGTGTCCAACTCTTAGCGACCCCATGGACTGCAGCCTACCAGGCTCCTCTGTCCATAGGATTTTCCAGGTAAGAGTACTGGAGTGGGGTGCCATTGCCAGGGGTCAAACCCACAACCTTGCATTGGAAGGTGGAGGCCTAACCATTGGACCAGCTGGCAAGCCCTCTGCTGTTCCACTCTTTCCCTGGGCCCTGATGAGAAGTTGAGCGTCATTATTTTTGTTCTGCTGTGTGTCTTTTTTTTTTCTCCTTGCTTTTTAAAAGTTGTTTCTGTGTTTTATTTTTAGCAGTTAGACTATCCTATAGACGGGTCTAGTTTTCCTGGTATTTACCTGTTTGGGATTTATTGAGCTGCTTGGGTTGGTGGGATGACTTTTGCAAATTTAGTACATTTTATTCATAGTTCTTGAAATATTTTAATCCTATTGTTCTCTTTTCTCTTCCCTAATGACTGTACTTGTTATCTCAGTAAATGATATGAATTCTCAAATCATTGATACTTAGTTCTTTTTCTCCTGTCCTTTTTCTCTGTTTAATTTGGAGAATGTAAGGTTACTGACCTGTTCTTTTGCAGTGTCCAATTAACAAACCAACTCAGTAAATTTATTTCAAATGTTGTATTTTTAGCCCTAGATTTTTATTTAGTTCTATTTTAGAGTTTCTATTCTGTCCTAAAATAACCAATCTCTTCTCCCATTATATACTTATTTTCCTATAAATTCTTTAACATATGTATATTTTATATATATTTATATATATATATTTATAACATATATATATTTATTATAGTTAAAGTCCCCAACTACTCATTTCATTAATGGAGTAGAGATTCTCTTTTTCTTAACTGTTCATTCTTAATTATGGATCACAGTTTCTTATTTCTTTATATATTTTGTAATTTGAAAAATTGTATTCCAGGAGTCATGAATAAAATAGTAGATTGAAGTATAATATTTTGTTTGTTTCACTTCTTGGAGAGTGCAGTCTCCTCCTTTTTTTAATATTAATTTTTATTGGAGTATAGTTGCTTTTCAATGTTGTGTTAGTTTCTGTTGTACAGCAAAGTGACTCAGCCACGCATATACATATATCCCCTCTTCCTTGGATTTCCTTCTTATTTAGATCACTATAGAGCATTTAGTAGAGTTCTCTGTCCTTATAGCAGGTTCTCATTAGTTATCTATTTTATACATAGTATCAATAGTGTGTGTGTGTGTGTGTGTGTGTATGCTCAGTCATGTCCAACTTTTGTGGCCCTGTGGACTGTAGCCTGCCAGGCTCTTCTGTCCATTGAATTTTCCGGGCAAAAATACTGGAGTGGGTTGTCATTTCCTTCTTCCAGGGATCTTCCCAACCCAGGGATCAAACTCACATCTCCTGTATCTTCTGCATTGGCAGGTGGATTCTTTACCACTAAGCTACCAGGGGAACCCATATATATGCATTCTTAAAGTAAATGCCTGAAACTGAGAAGTCAATCAGTGAGTTCCCTTGCCCTCTGGCCCTGGATTGACTGGAAAGCACTGGCAGATGATCAGTGCCCAGTTGAGTGTATGAGTGACATTCTTCTAATTTTTCCTTTTCCCAAGACTGAAATTTGTGATACCTGTGCTATTCAAATGAGCCACCGCTGGTTACTGATACCTGCCAACAGAACAAGATATCTGAAAGTGAATAAAAAGTAAAATGAAGCATTGTTCTCTCAAACTTGCCCTGAGACAAACTCCTTTTCCTTTATGAAACTGACTAATCAAATGTAGGTCAGAGAACAGTAAGAGTTAAAGACTCAGAGATAAAGTGCATTCATAGCTTTGTGGTTGCTTTGAGGGGCTCCTCAGACAGTAAGAAATAGAATAGATCTATTTATCATAGATCTGAGGACTATGAAGTCCAAGGTCAAGGTGTAGGCAGATTCCATGTACCATGAGTGCTAGCTTCTGGTTCATGACAACACTTCTTGTTTCTGAGTTCTTGCTTAGCAGAAGGTGCAAGGAAGCTCTCTAGGGTCTCTTTTATAAGGGCACGAATCCTGTTCCTGAGGGCCCCATCCTCGTGACTTAACCACCTCCCAATATCATCACATTGGGGTTCAGGATTTCAACATATTAATTTTGAGGGAAGACATTCAGTCCATTGCAATGGCATTCCTAGTACTAATGGCTGAAAGGTGTTTTATTATTTACCATCTTTCAGGTTCCAAATCACTGGTGTTAAATGTATTGCCATTTAATTCAGAACAACCCCAAGCAGAACTGAGATCCAAATCTTGATGGTTTGACTATAAAACAGACACCTTTAACCACCAAGCTATAAATACTACCTGATTCAAACACTTCTTTGATGATGAATCAATTTATTTTTTATGTGTTAGATTGTTTTATCAATCACTTCTTGCTCAACCAGTAATATTTTATCTAACATCTACTTTATTGTGGACATTGATTTCAGAGTAGAACATGATAGACATAAAAGAATTCAAAGACTGTTTGTGAAACATGCAATTTAGCTGAAAAGTAAGGCTTACATAAAAGAGCCAAACAGCCAAAAAAAATGCTACAAAAGATCATACAGTAAATGCTCTGTTTTATGGAGCAAGCTATATTTCTTACCATGCAATTTAGTATTACCATTAAGAGAGCAGAACTGCCTTAAATGTAATAGAGCCATTAATTTGATGTTTACTCATAGTGTCAATCTTTCCCTGCCAGTCCTTTATACTGACATTAATTTCCCAAAGGTCTAAAGATATTAATAGCCTACAGGAGACATTGAATATAAAAAGTCCTCAAAAAAAAAAAGTTAAGTCCTCTACGAAACTGCACCCTGACTTATTTTAGAGACATGCCACTAGCCTGGCTCAGAGCTCCCCTTGCTCATGTGCTAGGGGGCCAGCATTGACAGTTTCAGGGGTGTACCAGGGAGAGAGGGACTGAGAGCAGCTTTCTGCAGGGCTGGTGATGCTCGTTTTTCTGGAGGTGGCCAGTGCAGTCAGGCTCTTTTTGTTGTAAACACAGTGATGTATATTTTTTTGTTGTTTATTAGTCACTAAGTCATGTCAGACTCCTGTGAACCCATGATCTGTTGCCTGCCAGGCTCCTCTCTCCATGGGATTTCCCAGGCAAGAATACTAGAGTGGGTTGCCATTTCCTCCTCCATGAAATCTTCCTGACCCAGGGATCAAACCCACATCTTCTGCATCAGCAGATGTATTTTTTACCATTGAGTCACTAGGAAACCCAATGTATATTCAGCCCCTCCATTTTTGTGGCCTTGCTGAGTGAGAAGCACCTGGCTGTACATTTCCATCCTGAAGGCCATTTTCCTGTGACGTGAAAAGTAAGAAGTGCCCAGTAGACACCTGCTACCCCCTGAATGAACCCAGAGGACACAGTGCTGAGTGGAGTAAGCCAGTCAGAAAAGGAGCTCTACTGCATCCTCCTGCTTACAGGAAGTACTTAGAGGAGTCAGAGTCCTTGAGTAGTGGTTGTTAGGGGCAGGGGAGAGAGGGACTATCCTGCTGGCTCAGATGGTAAAGAACCCTTCTGCACTGCAGAAGACCAGGTTCCATCCCTGGGTCAGGAAGATCTCCTGGAGAAGGAAATGACAACCCAGTCTCGTATTCTTGCCTGGAGAATCCCATGGACAGAGGAGCCTGGCGGGCTATACTGTCCATGGGGTTGCAAAGAGTCAGACACGACTAAGCGCACACACAAGGAGAGAGGGGAATGGACTTTAATACTTAATGGGTACAGAATTTCAGTTTTTTGAGATGAAGCAGTCTGGAAATGTTTGGTGGTGATGGTCACACAACAGTGTGAAGGTACCTAATGTCACTGAACCATATCTTTAAAAACAGTTGCAATTGTAAATTCTGTGTTGTGCATATTTTCCCACAATTAAAAAAGTGTAAAATTATAAAACATGATGCCTCAATAAAGCTTGTGTTTAAGTGTTAACAAAAAAGTGCCCAGTAAATTATATTACATTTTATTAACATCATGCTGAATTGTTGTAGAAGAGCAGAAAATACCAGTGTTCTTGGCACTGTTCTCCACATGCTTATTAATGAGAAGAATAGCTTTTTTTTTTAAGAGGAAGCTGAAAGTAGAGATCCTTTGGCCTGAAATCATTGCCACCTGCTCTGGAAAGTCCTTGAAGGAGACTCCAGTTATATTTCTCACCTAGACCGGAGAGCCCAAACCTCAGGGTTGTGAAACAGGTCTGTTCTCCTAAGGATAAAAAAAAATAATAATAATAATGTGGGAAAACTGAACCCACATTCTCAATGAACATAAGGAGTGTCTGCCTTTCAAACAACTTAAGTGATTCTTGGAGCTCCTGTAGTCCAACATTGACTATATCGTGTAGACTAATTTTTTTTTTATCATGTAGACTAATTTTTTAAGGAAAAAAAAAAAAGAGGAGATTTAAATCTCATTAACACTATCTCTTACTTGGTATTTATAGATGCCCAGGAGGATGGAAGTCTGCCAGTTTATAATCAAAGCAGAAAACAGAAATTTGTTGACATAATTTTTTGGCATGATATACTAGGATTATTTAAATAGTATTACATAATTTCTATTTTTGGTTTTCAAGGAACATAGTGACTTATTTAATAGATAGTCATTTAAAAATTAAAATTTATAGAAGTAGAATCATCATATGACCCAGTAATTCCACTTCTGAGTATATACCCAAAAGAATCCAAAGCAAAGTCTAGAAGAGATTTTTGTTTCAATACACCCGTGTTCACAGCAGCAGTATTGACAACTGCTAAAATGCAGAGGCAATTCGTGTCCATCAAATGATGAATGACTACTCAGAATGTGGTTGGTACACAATGCAGTACTATTTAGTCTTAAAAAGGGAAGAAACTCTGACATATGCTACAACATGGATGAACCTCGAGGAAATTATGCTAATTGGAATAAGCCCATCACAAAAAGACGTACAGTATGATTCCACTCGTATGAAATACCCAGGCAAATCATGGAGACAGAAATTAGAATGGTGGTTGCCAGAGGCTGGGGAAGGGGGAATGGGGAGTTATTGTTTAATGGGTCTGGGCTGCAGTTCTACAAGATAAAAGGTGTTCTGGAGATGGATGGTGGTGATGTGTACAGCATTGCGATGTGTTTAATACCACTGAACTGTACACTTAAAGACAGTTAAGAGGGCAAGTTTTATGTATTGTGTATTTTACCATAGTAGAAAAAATGAAAGAAAATTTAAATATCAGCCTCCAGAAAAGATAAATGCTTTCTATCTTAGGTTTTAATGGGTTCCTTATCCCTGTTTTTTTTCTTGATAGAAATATTTTTCACAATGTAGGTTAGCAAGAGATTTTGCACATAAAAATTTGAGTAACTACAAAATACATGTTTTCTACAATAGGTTCTGGCTGGATGAAGAAGTACAGAGTAATTTGTGTTTTTTTCAGTGTTTTGAGGAACCTTCACACTGCTTTCCACAGTGACTGAACCAGTTTAAATTCCCACCAGCAGTGTTCAAGTCTTTCTTTTTCTCTACATTCTCAGCAACTTTTGTTATTTACAGTCTGTTTGACGACAGTCATTCTGACAGGTGTGGGCTAATAGCTTATTGTGGTTTTGCTTTGTTTCTCTCTGATGATTAGTGATGGTGAGCACCTTTTCATGTGCCTGTTGGCCATCTGTGTGTCTTCTTTGGAAAAACACTTATTCATTCACATCCTCTGCCCACTGTTTAATTGTGTTGTTTGTTATTTTGATACTGATATTTTGTGTGAACTCCTTATGTATTTTAGATATTAACTCCTTATCAGATGTATCATTTGCAAATATTATCTCCCATTCAGGAAGTTGTCTTTTTGTTTTGTCGATGGTTTCCTTTGCTGTGCAAAAGCTTTTAAATTTAATTAGGCCCCAATTGTTTATTTTTGCTTTTATTTCCTTTGCCGGAGGAGACAGATACAAGAAAATATTGTTACAAGTCATGTCAAAGAGTGTTTTGCTTTCGTTGTCTTCCAGGAGTTTTATGGTTTCCGATCTTTTATTTAGGTCTTTAACCCAATTTGAGTTTATTTTTGTAAATCAAGTGAGATTGTAAATACAGTGACTTTGGAAGAACCGTGTTGACCAAAAAGAAAATCTCTCTTAGTTTATTTTGGATTTGGGAAGTCTCTGGTGTTGTACAAGTTTAAAATTTTTGAAGGAAAGAAGCTCCTCTGTTCCTTCTTTCCAGATTAGCATATTAGCCCCACAGAATATGTCAAGATCATTCTGGTTTATATTCACGTTCATGCGTCTAAATAACCGTCCCACCCATCTCGGCTGGTGCTTAGTCAGGGAACCACTATAAACTCCATTTGTTTTGTTATTTTATTAATCTCTTCTAAATGAGCTATTATTTCCAGCTGTGTGTGTTAGTCGCTCAGTTGTGTCCAACTCTTTGTGTCCCCAAAGACTGTGCCTGCCATGGTCCTCTGTTCATGGAATTCTCCAGGCAAGAATACTGGAATGGGTACCCATTTCCTTCTCCAGGAGAGCTTCGCAACCCAGGGATAAAAGCTGGGTCTCCCACATTGCACTTTCCATCTGAGTCACCAGGGAAGTCATTTCCAGCTACTGACTCAGAATCATTAAAACCCTGGAAAATGACAATGTATATAATTGGATTGCAAGCAATTAATAACTGTGCTAGGTTTAAAAAATGTATTTGTATAATAAGCTGTGTGTCAGAGTACCATTTTGAAGAGTGTTAAGAATGAACAGTTGAGATGGGCAACATTTGTTTTAATATATTATTTGAAACTAGGTGCATGTATCTTTAAAAATATTTTTGTGACATTGACATTAGAGGAAACATTTTACAGGTTTTCCATTGTGACATTCTTCAGAAAATTCTATCTTGGATATTTATGGGTTTGCTAAGTGTTACTATATGTAGAGAATCAGTGAACAGAACACATCTGAGTGAATTTATTGAAACTTTTCATATGCTTCTTTTTTTGTCAAGTCTAGAGAAATAGATCTATTTCAACTCAGTCCAAAGAAATTAATTGTTGGAACACATGAAAGCCCTCTTTTTAAGGTGAGTTCACAGCATGTGAGGAGCCTGACAGTGAGGTGATTATGGTCTTTTTAGTTTGAATCTCAAGAAGATGTCTCTAGCTGTATGATCCTGCCTTTTGGGAAATACAAGTTAATTTTCCAGAATGTTTAGAAATCAGTGATTCATAATCGAGTCACTCTTGTGTGCCTGGCATCTTCACATGTTTTTACTGAAACATCTAACTCCAAAGTAGGGACTGTTTCCATTTGTTGATTAAAAGTGGGCAGAAGGAGGTGGCTCAGCTACGAGGCCCCATGCAGTGAGTGAACGCGTCTTTAGCTACTTCCTTTGCGATCTGTTGGCATTTAATCTTCAAGATGACCTGTGAGGTCCTGGCTGTAGTTATCTCCATCTCCAGACCAGGAAATCTGGCCTCTGAGAGGTTTACTCACTCAAGGTCACATGGTTAGTTAAGGTGTGAAAGCAGGATTGAACTCAGCTGATGGAAGAATACTCAAGAGTCTCCATCAGGTAAATATTTTGGTTCCAGTGCTGTAGTCCAGTTTCGACTGCCTGGATTCCTTAGGGAGTCACCACCTTTATATTCTGTAGCTCCAGGGTGATGGAACATTTGCCCTGACTTAGGGCTTCCCTGGTGGCTCAGATAGTAGAGAATCTGCCTGGGATGCAAAGAGATGCAGGTTCAATCCCTGGGTTGGGAAGATCTCTGGAGAAGGGAATGGCAGCCCCCTCCAGTATTCTTGCCTGGAGAATCCCTGTGGACAGAGGAGCCTGGTGGGCTACAGTCCATAGTGTCACAAAAGAGTCAAATACGACTGAGCGACTAACACCCCCATCCCCATACAAACACATTGTATGAAACTCCCAATTGTTCCATATCCATGCAAAACACTTGATGTTTTTATGCTTGTAACTTTAGCCATTCTCATGACTATACAGCGGCATCTCATTGAGGTTTTAGTTTGCATTTCCTACTGACTAATTATGTAGCAGAGCTCTTGTGCTCCCTTGGCATTGGTTTTCTTTGTTGAAAATTTGTGTTCCGATCCTGTCTATTTTTTTGGTTGTGCTGGATCTTCGTTGCTACATCTGTGCTTTTTTTGGTTGTGGAGAGGAGCTGTGGGCCTCTCACTGCAGAGCCTTCTCTTGTTGAAGGAGCATGGGCTCTAGAGCGTGAGGGCTTCACTAGTGGTGGCTCACAGGCTTAATTGCTCAGAGGCATATGGGATCTTAGTTCCTGACCAGGAATCGAACCCGTGCCCCCTGCACTGGAAGGTGGATTCTTACCACTGGACCACCAGGAAAGTCCTCTCTCTCTCTCTTTTTTTTTATGTTGTTGTCTTTCTCTGAGTTTTAATACCATTAATGAGGTAATGTGGAGAATTATAAAGAAAGTATTTTATTGCTGACATATTTTCAGGAAAGGAATATCTTTAATGGACATTTTATTTCCTACACCATTTTTTTTTCTTTTTTTGCGGGGCATGTATAGCAGGAACTGCCTGTCATCTCTTGGCGTGTTGTAATTTACCTTGCCTTGCTTTGCTACACGTACTTTTTACTGACTCTGTCAACTCGTAATCTCTGGGAAAACCACTTGTGAAGGTACTAATTATGCCTCTAAACACACATGCACACATATCCATCCATCACAGGCAAACCTTGACTCCCCTACCACTGTGAGGGCACCCTAGTGATTCCAGTGGGCACTCTGCAGTGGGCACAACATCCTCTCCTGCTTTCTGGTTCCCCTGCACCCACCGCTGTTCAGTGTAAATTACTGGGGAGTCAACAAGTGACTGTTAGTGATGATAAGCTGCTGACTGGGGTAGGTTTAAGTGCTCTTGAATGACTCCAGTTTTAGAGAGCAAGAGATCTTCTTTTTTTTTTTTAATTTTATTTTATTTTTAAACTTTACATAATTGTATTAGTTTTGCCAAATCTTCTAAACTGATGGATGTAGTCGTAAATTAGTTTGAAATCCTCACTTTAAAAACTGCTTGTGTAAGCTTTAGAATACCGAGATTTTGCCTGATGGCTAGCTATAAAATCTACTCGGAAAAAAGTATTGTAGCAAAACTGTGATTGTGATTTGGCTATGAGTTGTTGTTGTTTGATCGCTTGACCCCATGGACTGCAGCATACCAGGCTGCCCTGTCCTCCACTACCTCCCAGAGCATATCATCCAAGCATCTCATCCTCTGTTCTCTCTTTCTCCTCCTGCCCTCAATCTTTCCCAGCATCTGGATCTTTTCCAGTGAGTCAGCTCTTCACATCAGGTGGCCAAAGTATTGGAGCTTCAGCTTCAACATCAGTCCTTCTGATGAATATTCAGGGTTGATTTCCTTAAGAATGGACTGATTTGATCTCCTTGAAGTCCAAGGGGCCTATGAACAAGACAGGGTAATTCTATTTTTATTTTGTAAAATAATTAAATTAATTTAATTACTTTTGACTGTGCTCAGTCTCTGTTGCTGTGTATGGGGTTTCTCTAGTTGGGGTGAGCGGAGGCTACTCTCAAGTTGTGGCCCGCAGGCTTAGTTTCCTTGCGGCATGTGGGGTCTTCCTGGACCACAGATCAAACCTGTGTCTGAGTCCCCTGTATTGCCAGATGGATTCTTAACCTCTGGACCACCAAGGAAGTCCAGTAATTCTGTTTTTAGAGTCGATGTTTCTAGGTTAGGCAACCTAAGAGTATTTCATGTCCTTTAGTGGTTTATTCTAGCTGTATCTGTGGACCAAAGGCAGAATATGTTCTTGATCATTGTGAGCCATGTTTTGTATTAATATGGGATTCCCTGGTGGCTCAGACAGTAAGGAATCTGCCTGTTAATGCAGGAGACAGAGGTTTCTATCCCTGGATTGGGAAGATCCCCAGAAAAAGGAAATGGCAACCCACTCCAGTATTCTTGCCTGGGAAATCCTATGAACAGAGGGGCTTGGCAGGCTACAGTCCACGGGGTCTCAAAGAGTCGTACACGACTGAGCAACTAACACTTGTATTAATATACACTTGAGTTGATTCATCAAGAGGTGTCCATGCTGTGTAGGATAATGAATGAGTAGAAAAGCTGATGAAATTGTGAGCTCATGGGGGGTTGCTTTTGAAATTTATGATCTGATAGAGCACTGGATTGGCACCTAGCAGATCTGAGATCTAGGACCAGCTTTGCTGTGTGACTTTGGAGAGGTCACTTGGCCACTCTGGGCTTTCCTCTGCTCTGAAATGAGTCAGTTGAAAGACTTGTGCTGTGAATTATTTTTATTACGATGGTTTTGAGGTCACATGACAACTTTGAAAATAATTCCAGTCTTGAAGTTCTTCATCTGTGGTGTTATTCCTCATTCCAGTCATAATTGCATGGCTTTTCTGTCTTTATTGCTTTCTCTTTGTTACTCTACTACTTTCTCTCTTCCAAAGTAAGAGAAGGAAAAGGTAAAAATAATAGTAAAGATGAAAAGGAATTTTTGATATAATATTAGAACAAAACAAAAGCCTGTTTTCGAAATAGTAAAATGCAAAACTTTTTACTTTGTTATTATGGGTCACAGTCAATTCAAATTGGGCCCAAAGGTGTTTTGGATTAAAATTTCTCTAATGTCCTCATAAATGTTTGTGATTTTATTCATTTAAATTTTTGGTGTCCCTTATATTTCAGCAAGCAAATAAAATCTTAAACTGCAGGCAGTAAGCAATCAAAAAGAGCCCATAGAACTTGGGGTTTATGTTTCTGTTTTAATTTAGTGCTAATTCTGACTTTATGTTCTTGTTGAGTCGTGAGACAAAGGAAAAGTAGATTATTTTGAAAGTTTTGAATGTGAGAGTGGGAATTATCAGTGTTAGTTATTGAAATAGACGTTTTCAGGCTTGCTTTTTACTTTTTCTGAAGCTATTCAAAATCTAGGTCAAGATTTGCAGCCTTACTCATGAACTCCTGGCACACTGTTCACTACATATTGCTCCAGAAAGGAACTAATAATGGTGGGGAAACTGGCGTCCACCTTAATGAAGTGGTTCTCAGGCATCATCTGTTGAAGTCCCAAGTGCCTCCTTAAAAAATCATACTGTTGATTACTCCTGTACCCGTGCAAAACATGGAATAAATCTCAATAAAAAAAGGTGTCTATGACAGAGCATCTTCCTTCCCTGTTGGCTGGCTCCCACTGTCAAGTAAAGATGTCATTATCTGGGCTGACGGCACCAGACGAAAGCAGATGCTAGAGGAAAAGATGGTTAAGTTTTCCATCACATTTTCTTGAGCTGCTAGCTGTCCACATAACAACCACTTTCATGATTCATCCAAGTGTCTCCAAATACAGTAAGAACATTTACAGAAATGGCAACCCACTCCATGTATTCTTGCCTGGGAAATCCCATCGACAGAGGAGCCTGGTGGGCTATAGTCCATGGGGTTGTGAAAGAGTCAGACAAGACTCAGTGACTAAACAACAGACCTAAGAACACGACTTTCCTCCAAAAAGTTTCTTTGCACGTTTCTTTCCACATTTGTAAAGTGGAGTCACATTGTTTCTGGACCTGAGTACGTGCCCAGTCAGTGTTAATTATTTCCTTCCTAAAAATGAAATACTCAAAAACTGGGATAGTGTCGCCTCCAAGAGCTGACCTTGCATCAGGAGAATAAAGAAAACCCAGAACAATGAGGCACATGTTTGTGAGCTCTGGTAGGAACTGCGTTTGGAGGACAAGATAAGAAAAAATGCTGACTTGTAATATTTTATTCCGTTGCAAACATTAACAGAGTTTCTGCAGTACAAACAACATATCTCTCTTCTCCCCAGTTATACAGTTTCTTGTGAGGAGGCGACATCATTTCCTGCTTGGTTTTGTGAATTACAAGGATGCTGTGTCCTGCTGGGGATGCTGGGCTTGGAATGAGGCAGAGAGAGGCTCAGAGGGATCTCCAGGCTAGTGGCAGCCCACAGGCTCTTTAAGTTGTTTTCCTTTAAGGGCACAAGCAAAGCCCACCTTATAGTTGACTTTTGTCTTTTTCCCAAATCGAGCAGCTCTATAAAAAAGAGGCTTTGGACCCAGGTTTTTCCCAGGTAGATTAGGAAATACACACTCTCTGTTACACAGTGAAAATCAGTTTCTCTTGAATGATACTTGAAAAACTCATCACTTTTCTTCTCCAGAATAATCATAATCATCTCTGCTCTTTTATTTTAGCTGTCTCCAACTGGATATCCAGGGCACCTCTCCTGTTCTTTTTGACTCTTGAATTGGAAGCTAACAAGACTCTACAGCCTGGAAAGAAAGTAAAAGGTAATACGTGTTAAAAACTGTGGTATTAAATTCATGTGTACATCTGATGATCACAAAGTAATGGCAGCGCCTTATTTGTCAAGCGGAGTTTGGGTGTCCTTCCCTGTTTTCCCACCGTCTTCCTCCTGTCCCTTCCCCCCTCACCACCCCCTCCCCTGCCCACCACCACCCAAGCCCTCCTTGTCATCTTCTCTCTCTGTCTCCTCCTTCCCTTCTCCTTCCTCTCCCTTCTTCACACGTATTCACTCAACAAACGAGTGTGTGGAGTCTGTCCTGTGGGGTCACTGGCAGGAGTGGGAGGGACAGCCTCTGAAAAGGACCTCCCCCCAGCTCTGTGCTGGCAGGTCTGAATGAGAGGCAGTCCTTGCTTCTGGCTGTGCCCAGAGCACTCCCTCGCCAGCCACCTGGGCCCTGAAACATGTGCACTTCCCTGGCTCTCTTTGAGGTTCCCCGGGTGTTTGCTTGCTGCTGCTTTTTCTGCAAATTCTGGGGCTCTTCGAGGCTCAGCCCCTCGTGGAGATGCAGAAAGTAGCGTCGGGGGACTGCCACCCGACAGATGAATTTGTGAACACTCTCACTTGCTGTGAGACCTGCTATATTTTCTCCAATCACTAACAGAACATGTAACATGCGAAAAATCTAAATGACCCCGATCCATAACATAGAATGTGACTGGTCTCTCCCAAAGCCCGGAGTTAACACTAGCTAAATTTGGGTGCACATGCTTTAATCATTTTCTTATCTGCACAGACTTATGTTGTTAGTAAACGTGCTTAGTCTGTAATAAGAGCCCTAATCCAACAGGGTAGGATTCTATGGGAAAAGGTGGTTTCCTAATTTCTGCTGGTCGTCACGCCTTGTTTCTTCCTTGCGTGTGGCCCTTGCTAATGCAGATGGTGGGTTTTGTGAGCTGGGGACCATGGGTGCTCCCTTGTGCCTGTTCATTTTGGTGGCTTCTGCCCTCATTTAGTAGCCAAACTGATGTTTACCCACCGCCTCTTGCCTTGATAATACATTAGTCACGCCAAGATTCTGGGGAGAACTGGGACTCAGGTGCTGCCAGCCTGCACATCCTTGTCCCGGATGCTGGGTGGGAACGGTGAGCTCCTCCCTTGGCTGAAATCCTCCTTCGTGGTACACCCCCGCCAGCCTGGCTCTGGAGACACTGTTGCATCTCTGCTTGGCGCCTCTGTCTGTCCTTAAGGAGCCAGCAGTCTCCCTCCTGGTGAGACTGCCCTCACCTGACTTTCTGCCTCCCTCCTGGAGAGCAGGAGCCTCATCTCGCTTCTGAGACACCCAACTCCTGCCTCCTTCTTCAGCCTTGGTCACCTTCTCAAATACCCTCTGACTCTACCCCATCCCCACCTGATACCCGCCTCAACTGAATATTCGAAAGCAACTGGCCACATTCCACAGCCTTTGGTCCACCGTTCTCCTGGGTGTCTGTCTGTCTCCATGCATTGTCAGCAGCTGAGGGGGTCCTTGGCCTGTTCAGTTCAGTAACCAAGAAAGCCTGTTGTGGTCCAGCACATGGTTGACTGTAGGAATTAAGCGATGGATGAGTGTTGGGTGGACATCGGGCATCATCCCTACCCAGGCTCTTTATCTTGGGATGTGGGCACTGCCTGTATCCCGTGGGATGCCATGTATGCTGGTCAGATGCTCTGGGGGCTGTGGAGCAGTGCAAGCTTTGAGGCAAGGCATATTTTCCTGACTATGAGTTCTTCTAGGAAACTTGAGATGGTCCCGTTAGATTTATGAGTTGGCTTATGGGTGGGGGAGCTCCAGCTCTGGGCAGCCCAGCTGTGGTCCCCTCTCATCTGCTGTTGGAGCTCTTCTCATAGGTGGACAGAGCCAGAACTTCCTGGGGCTGGTGGCTTTGGTGAGAGTGGGCTCTGGGTCAGCATCTGGACTCAGCCACGTGCAGTGTGCATGATGTTGGAAAGCTGTTCACTTTCTGTGCCTCAGTTTCTTCACCTGTCACATCAGGATACAGGCAGTGTCCACATCATAGGCTCCTTGTGAGCATCGAAGGATAAGTTGCTGTGCAGCCTATGGGTGCACAGGAGATGTATAATCCATGGTAGAGCTTCTGTTCTATTGTCTTCTGCAGAACAGAGGTGACAATACCTATTTCTCGTGGTTACTGTAAGCATTAAATGAGGTGGTGCCCATAAAATGGGGCCTCTCAGGTGGCTCAGTGGTAAAGAATCTGCCTGCTGAGCAGGAGATGCAGATTTGATCCCTGGGTCAGGAAGATCTCCTGGAGAAGGAAATGGCAACTCATTCCAGTATTCTTGCCTGGAGAATCACATGGACAGAGGGGCCAGGTGGGCTACAGTCCATGGGGTTGCAAAGAGTCGGACATGACTGAGAGACCAATCAACAATTATGCTGGCTTTTTTTTTTAATTTGCATAACTTAAAAAATTCGACTTGGTTACATGGTTGCACATGAGTGGTCCTGAGATTAAACAAGTGAAAATAATACAGCTGCTTCTCAAAATTTGTAGCAGTGCCTTTGGAAAGTTTCTGTAAACCACAGAGAAGTTGAGTTGTTGCTCCAAACAGAGAGGTTCATCCCCTGCAGAGGTGACCTTTGGTTTCAACTCTCATTGAGTTTCCTTCCTTATTTGCTTTTGGCATTGATCTGACCTGAGTACCACCTAAGAGCAAAGCAAACCATTTAAGCAGGAATATGTTTCAATATTTAATGATACTCAGTTCTTCAAACCCTTCACTACCTAAGAACTTGTACTGAGTGACCTGTCTCTTTAAGATTCTGTAATATTCACTTAGATTTTCCTAGACTGGATTTCTCTGATTAATATGCAACCATATTTTCCCTTGGGTTTCCCAGGTAGTTCAGTGTTAAAGAATCCGCCTGCCAATACAGGAGCTGCAAGAGACTTGGGTTCAATCTCTGGGTCGGAAAGATCTCCTAGAGAAGGAAATGACGACGCTCACTCCAGTATTCTTGCCTGGGA
This sequence comes from Bos grunniens, assembly GCF_055505025.1. Classification (NCBI taxonomy): domain Eukaryota; kingdom Metazoa; phylum Chordata; class Mammalia; order Artiodactyla; family Bovidae; genus Bos; species Bos grunniens. The sequence goes on along the minus strand of NC_141178.1, from coordinate 58,063,447 downwards.
AGTCCCAGGGACAGAGGAGCTTGGTGGGCCACACAGTCTGTGGAGAAGCAAAGAGTCAGACAAGACTGAGCACATACTTTTACTTTTATTTTTTAACCTTGTTTTATTGTTTAGTTAAAGGAGAAAAACAGCCGATGGTAGGTTTTGGGATTTGAGGATTTTTTTGAGATCCTTAAGTTAATTGATAGACCTCCTATGTATTCGTGGCATGAAGGTACAAGTATGTTAAAAAATATTTCCAGTTTGGTCTCTAATCCTAGGCTCTGATTAACCTTCTGCAAAGCCTGTTATCTGCAGTAAATGATTCTAATTGGTACATATGCTACTTTGTAAAAAACAAACAAAACACAATACTTAGCACTTTTTCCAGGTTTTGTACACAAACGTGTAATTTGGCTTTCCTTCTCCAAAGGAAAATTTGGGTCTTTTATGGACTGAAAATGTTTCAAATTCAAGGTGCACACTTCAGTCATAAAGATGAAGTTCCATCTTAAGGAGGAGTGCTGTTTATAGTCTTCTAAATTTTTTTACTAGCATCTCTTTTTCAAGGAGTACTGTCTGGGCTGTGTTTTCTGACTTGTTTTCTGAGTTAATTAGAGTTGGAAAGCAGACGTTTCTTTTTTCTCTTTCTTACCGTCTGGTGTTCAGGGCCACCAAGCCTTGTTATCTTTGGTTTTGTCCCCTGTGTCCACCCTGCAGTTTGCATGTCATTTCAGAGAACCTCTTCCTTCTTTGGCCTCTGTCTGAGCAGATAAGCATCACCAGAACGTGATGCAAGCAGTGATGCAGGCTGTAGGGGACCCAGTGAATTCTAGATTGTTCTGACCTAGTAAGTCACCCAATTTGTGTTTCTTAGTCTTCAAAAGGTCCTTGTAGGAGGATAATTGTACCTATTGAAAAAGCATGTCATTCTTCTCTCATGAGTAATTGCTGACGGCGTATAAATGTGTCCTAGCCTTTTCTCACTTAATTTTTTTTCCTTAAATTTATCTTTAATTGGAGGATGATTGAGGTACAATGTTGTGTTAGTTTCTGCTGTACAGCAACACGAATCAGCCTTAAGTATACATATATCCCCTCCCTCTTGGACCTCTCTCCCACCCCTCCCATCCCAGTCCTCTAGCTCATCTCAGAGCTTTGAGCTGAGCTCCCTGTGCTCTACAGCAGCTTCCCACTTGCTATCTGTTTTACATGTGATAATACATATGTTTAAGCGCTACTCTCTGAGTTCATCCTACCCTCTCCTTCCCCACCTGAGTCCACAAGTCCGTTTCCTATGTCTGCGTCTATATCCTCCCTGCAAATAGGTTCAAGAGCACCATTTTTCCAGATTTCAAATATATACATTAATATATGATATTTGTTTTTCTCTCTCTGACCTACTTCACTTTGTGTAACAGGCTTCTGGGTTTATCCACCTCAGTTCAACGGACTCAAATTCATTCTTTTTTATGGCTGAATAATTTTCTATTGTGTATATGTACCACAGCTTCGTCATCCATTCATCTGTCGATGGCCATCTAAGCTGCTTGCATGTCCTGGCTATTGTAAATAATGCTGCAGTGAATCTCAGTATTGCTCCCCCCGGATCCGGTGCCACCAGCACTCCCCATCAACCCTAGGACATCATCGATGTCTGTGCTCTTTTCTCAGAACTGTGCTGTACTTTCCGTATGAAATCCTGAAATGTTTAAGATGGAGATGGTGCAAGTTCAATTCCTTATTTTACAGAGGAGAAAATTGAGACCTTTTGACAGTTACTTTCATTTAATATATTTATAAGAATTCAGCAAAGATATCCTTTTCTATTATTATAAGAATATAGGTATTCTTCATGTAATTAAAATATTTACAGAAAGTACTAATAATTAGTGTATTAAATCATACTGCGAGACTTCTCCAGCGGTTCGGTGATTAAGACTTCACCTTCTAATGCAGCTGATGCAGGTTCCATCCCTGATCAGGGAAGCTAAGATCCAAAAAGACCAAAACATAAAATAGAAACAATATTGTAAGAAATTCAATGAAGACTTTTAAAAAATCATATTGAACATGGTCAGCCTTTGGTACACTCCCCAGGAAAGGACAGCTGTGCTTCACCTGGGGCTCTGGGGGCAGAACTGGTACCCAGGAGTGTCCTAAGTGGCCACGTGGTTGCATTTGCTCTTTAACAGTTCACTTAACACATATGTCCTGGCATCCATGCTACCATGTGGGAAGGCAGGCCCCCTGCTCTTGAGAAGTGCACAAATTACCGTCCCCAAAGCAAATTCATCTGTGTTCTGCGGTGATTTATTGACTGTCTCGCAAGCAAAAGCAGTTTGTTTTCCCCTGAGCATTTCATTTTACCAGTATCCAAAATAACGCTCTTAAAGAGTGACTCATGTGCACACACTTAACAGACCAGACCAGGTGTTCCTGGGCTGTGGGTCCTCGAGGGTCTCCCCCAGATCAAGACCAGCATTTGGTAAGCTCAGTTTTAATGAGGCTATAAATGTCCACTTACAACTTTTCCTTTCTCCATCATCCTTGTTTCAGCAACTTTGTTGGCATAGGGTTTATTAGTAAAATAAATTTTAGTGACAAAAAAGTGAAAGTCGCTCAGTCATGTCTGACTGTTTGAGAACCCATGAACTATACACTCCATGGAGGCCAGAATACTGGAGTAGGTAGCTGTTCCCTTCTCCAGGGGATCTTCCCAACCCAGAGATTGAACCCGGGTCTTCTGCATTGCAGGTGGATCCTTTACCAGCTGAGCCACCAGGGAAACCCTTTAGTGACAAATGCACATGCTTTTTGTTTTGTTTTGTTTTTAAAGAAGGGTTTAGAAAAGGGAAAATCTTTTTTCTAGGGTACAGCATAATGTAAGCACATTAAAAAAATATTAAGTGAAAATGATCATTTTAGTAAAAAAATAGGACTACCCTTTTAATCTGAAACGTGGCACTGTTTTCCCACTCTTCTCCTTTTTTATCCTTTCCCCCATACGCAAAACATCCTGTCATGATTAAGGATTTCAGTGTTCCCTATCGCTTCATTGATGGTGACATTTCAACCACATGTTTGCAAGTGTTCTTTCAGGATTTGGTGCCTCCTCCTCCCGCATAGTGACTTGTCATTGTTCTGTTGCTTCTGCCTGTTTGGGGTCTCGGGGGGGCACGATCCGAGGAAGTCCCAGCAGGTGTGCCATTAGCGCCAGGAAGGGGAGCTGAGGGCATTACCCTGGCGGTGAAATTCACTCATCGTAGTGGTCACCGGCTGTCACAAACATGTGGCGTCAGGGTTTTGGCAGGACAACACTGGCTGGAATGACCCGTCCGGTAAATGAGGACATCCCTAAACCGGTGTATACACCAGCCCCCTCTCAGTTTCAGTTGCAGGACTCCGCAATCCTTTTGTGACTTGACCACATGGTTGACAGCTAGCTTCTGCAGTAAGCCAGGGAACATCACTAAAGATTAAACTTATTTCCTGGTACCTGGTTCCGTCTTGTGTGGAATAAGCAGAGGTCAGCTTGAGTCTTTGGCAGGATTTGGCCTCAGATAAGCTATGAAAAGTCTCCAATCCTTTGTTTCCTCACATTTATCTTAAAGAGAGAGTGCTTCCGATTTCTCTGTTTCCATAAGACATCGTGGGTTTTTTTTTTTTTTTAGTTTTAGATAAATATTGAAAGTTTATTACCAATGTATAAGAAATGTTTATGTAAATACAGTCATTCTTAAGTTAATTTTTATTGGAGTATAACTGCTTTACAGTGTTGTATCAGTTTCTGCTGTACAGCAAAGTGAATCAGCTATGAGGACATCATTTCTGATTGGACTCATAATCAGGCAGTGAGTAAGAACAGGTAATGCTATTAGACTGAAAATAATGTTATTCCTACTTTTCAGGTACTGTACTCTGCTTGATCCAGAATATTACACTAATTACATTTATGATGAAGACATTTGAGAATCATAGATGTTCGTTGATTTAAAAATAGAACATATGCATTTGTATTAAGCTGTTGAAAAACAGGGTTTGGGTGCTTTCCCCTGCTTTTCTATCTCAATGAAACAGTGATGGGAATTGTGGGTGAGATGTTGATGTCACTCAGAGATGATGCCCTGTGACCCTTTTGGGGTTTGGCTGCCGTTTACACAGATTGTCTTATACAGCATACCTGTTCGCTCCTGGCTTCTTCAGACTTTGGTTTACCTGGACTTTTTGATATACAGACTTAAGTTTTGCCCAGTGTAATCTCCCTATATCATTTCATGTTTTGAATTTATTTATTTATTTTTGGCTATGCTGGGTCTCCATTGCCATGCACAGGCTTTCTCTATTTGCAGTGAGCCAGACGTGAGTCTGGGTGAACTCCGGGAGTTGGAGATGGACAGGGAGGCCTGGCGTGCTGTGATTCATGGGGTCGCAAAGAGTCGGACACGACTGAGCGACTGAACTGAACTGAAGGGTTTCTCTTTGTTGTGGTGTGTGTGCTTCTCACTGTGGCGGTTTTTCTTGTTGCAGAGCACAGGCTCCAGGGTGTGAGGGCTTTGGTAGTTGCAGCTCCCAGGCTATAGAGCACAGGCTCAGCAGTTGTGGTGCATGGGCTTAGTTGCCCAGCATCATGTGGTATCTTCCCGGACCAGGGATCGAATCTGTGTCCCCTGCATTGGCAGGCGGATTCTTAAGCACTGGACCACCAGGGAAGCCCTCCCCATATCATTTCTTAAGAGAGTGGTACTAGTTGGGTGATGATCACACAGACTCTGGAGGGCAGTCTAAGATGTGGGTGCTCTGGACGACTTTGGAACAGCTGGACTGTGTGCGCAAGGCCTGTGTGCAGTTCTCTAGGCAGAACCACACCTTTCTCCTGCACTAGATGGAGGTTCTGAGGAAGACCTGCTTTCCTGTGGATGTTGTTTTCCATTATCTCAGAGCTGTAATCTACATCCAAATCAGTTATCAACTCTCCCTGGACCCTTGTTGGGAATTTGAAGTAGATAAAAAGCACCTGCTCGTTAACACGTCAGCTCTTTTCTGATTTCTAGCTGTTCCACTTCACACGGTGGAAAAAGCTTGGCTCCCTCAGGGCACTAGGCAGGGACACTGTTTGCACTGAAATGAGTGAGATGATTTTCCAAGGTGGGAGCGGAACACAGTGGGGATTGGTTGATATTTAAAGAGCATGAATGAAAGCAGGAGGCCCCTCACCTGGAAGAGATGCCAGGGCTTTTTGACACTGATTCTCTTCTAAGATTTGAAGTCTTGTCGATGGCTGATTGTGTACACTGGACTTGTTTGTCCACTGGGTATTCCCCTTCCCACAAGGAGAGGCAACTACTCAACGTCAGCTCAGGTGGCCGGTGAGGGATGCCCCATGTCATCATCAGAGCCCTGACGTGCACAGGAATTTGCTTTTCAGACCCACATATGACTTCATGTTGTAGGCTTTACCTTTTCAGAAAGTTGGTCTCAGGGAAACTCTTATAGATTTCATTTTCATTCTGGAATAAATCGCTGACGAATTCTAAAACCCATGACAAGCTATTCGGTCTCTTTCGGCTTTGATTTTCTTACCAAAACGATAATACTGTACAATAGTGTACCACATCTGAATGGTTGAAGAGTGGTTATATTGTCAGGCCCTGTCTAGATACTTTACATGTATCACCTCATTTAATCTTCATCACATCTCTGGGTTGAGTTATCTCCATTTTACAGATGAAGACACTGAGGCCTAAAGAGGTGAAATAGCTTGTCCAGGGTTACGCAGCTAGGCAGTAGTGAATTCGAACCCAGTCAGACTGGCTCTAGAATTTCATTCTCAAAGACATGTGGCTCTGTCTCTCCAAAAAAGTAACATACTGCCTGATTCCTTCGTATTCTGGTTTGATTGTGTGAACATACACGTGCCCTTTCCTGGGAGGTGTGTGGACCGGTGAATATGACGGCCCTTGGTCTGGTACTGACACAGGTTTGGGGGGCTTGCTTGAAGTCCTGTCTGTGATACTTGGGGGTTACTTCCTGCAGTAACCTATGGAGACTTTCATGCGCTCAGAGACCCCATGTGCACTTACCAGAGTGAATGGCATGTGGTCCTGAGCACCACTCACAAGGACCACATCTCCCAGGGTGTATAGTTCATAGCAGCCTGTCCCACTGGCTGCCCAGCCCTCTGTAAACTGACTGATAGCCTTGTTTATAGAGATGCGGATGTGAACAACAGACTTGTGGATACAGGGGAAAGAGGGGAAAGAGAGGGTAGAGTGAATTGAGCCAGTAGCACTGATATATGTATACTACCATGTGTAAAACAGATAGCTAGTGGGAAGTGGCTATATCGCAGCTCGGTGCTCTGTAGTGACATAGATGGATGGGATGGGAGGGCGGCGGGAGACTCTAGAGTGAGGACATAGACGTATACATATGGATGGTTCACACTTGCACAGCAGAAACTAACATAACATTGTCAAGCAATTATACTCTTAAAAAAAAAATTTCATGACCATACAGTGAATGAATATACTGTACCTATGATAAGAGTTCATGCTTTATAAGCTCACCTGAGTACATCAAAGCTCCCTTTCAGTTAAAAATGTATGAATGAAAAAAATCAATATTTTATGTAGCAAACTTTCATATGCTAAAACTCCTGTATGAAAACAACAGCTACTAGGAGAATAAAACTGCCGGGACTGCACCAGAAGGATCAAAATAAGTCCCTGTGCTCATTTCTAAAGTAGATGGAGTTGGCCAGGCTGTGGATATTATACTTACAAAATAATCGGCTTAGTAATTTTGGAAATTATAGACCTCACGCAATAGAGGCACAAAATAAAAGCCAGTTTGAAATATTTTGGCCGTCGTGTAGCTGCAGGCCAACAAAACTCACTCACGCTTTAGAATTGGGGATTCATGGATACTCTTTAGGAAAGTGCTGGTTCTGGTTAAAATCTGGCAGCACTTGGAAATTCTCATAAAACAGGGACAAAAGACCGTTTGGATGAATTGAAACAAAGCCTGCAAACTGCTTTATCAATTAAATATGTTCAGCATTAAATAGAATGGATAGCATGTACATTTGGACTGCAAGGAGATCAAACCAGTCAATCCTAAAGGAAATCAACCCTGAATATTCATTGGAAGGACTGATGCTCAAGCTGAAGCTCCAGCACTTTGGCCACCTGATGAGAAGAGTCTACTCATTAGAAAAGACCCTGATGCTGGGAAAGATCAAGGGCAGGAGGAGATGTGGGTGGCAGAGGATGAAATGATTGGGTGGCATCACCGACTCGGTGGACGTGAGTTTGAGCAGAGTCTGGGAGATGGTGAAGGACAGGGAAGCCTGGTGTGCCGCAGTCCACAGGGTCACAAGGAATCCGACACGACTTAGCAGTTTACTGATCAGCAACAAGTTTGTATGTGATTTAGTTTTAGGAAATAATGAGTTAATGGCTAAAATAAAAAGCTTTTTTTTTTAAAGACAGCTTTAATTCATTGAAAGTCTGAGTTTAATAGTCTGTTGAAGGGTTGCTTTAAAAATCAGTAAAGTGACATTAATCGTCATCTGACAGTAAGTGGGTGAGTACAGGTCTGTGTGCAGTGAGCTGACTGTTGCCATGTTTATTCCAGGAGGAAGCCTATCACTGCGTCTACCACATGTGTGGTTCAGGGCACTAGAACTGCGTTCTCCTTCTCTCTTTTTAATGTGTTCTTTTCCCTTATGTTGGTGGTAATTTTTTAAATTGACAATTAGTTGATTGGAGGCTTCCCAGATAGCGCTAGGAGTAAAGAACCCACTTGCCAATGCAGGAGACGTCAGAGACTCTGGTTCGATCCCTGGGTCAGGAAGATCCCCTGGAGGAGGGCATGGAAACCCACTCCAGTATTCTTGCCTGGAGAATTCCATGGACAGAGGAGCCTGGTGGGCTACAGTCCGTGGGGTCACAAGGAGTTGGACGCGACTGAAGTGACTTAGCACACACACACATATAGTTGATTTAAATGTTGTGTCAGTTTCTGCTATATACAAAGTGATTCAGTTATACATATGTATACATTCTTGTTCATATTCTTTTCCACTGTGGTTTATCACAGGATGTTGAACTGAGTTCCCTGTGTCCCACAGGAGGACCTTGTTTTTTGTCCATGGAATTGTGTTCCCTCAGCCACTCTGAGCGACCCTGGGTGTGTCACATCCTCACGGCTGCAGTGTGTCCCTGTGCCTGACGACGTGATCATGCTCTCCCTGGCTGCTGCATCACTCTTCATTTAGAAAGTTGACAGGTAGATCTGGGAGGCACTAAGTTCCAGGCAGGTAGGGAGTTCTGTGTGTCTGTAATAGCTCTGTGCTCAGGGTCTGGAGCAGTGCCCGACCCCAAGTGGGTGCTCCAGTGAATGGACTGACCTGCTTGCTCCCCTGCCCGGGTGCCCTCTATGCTCAGAAGACCAGGGTCTCTCGGGTTTCCATGAACGGCTGTATTTCATGTGAGGCCTTGTAATGCAATTCCAGCTGCTTCTATTGATTACAGTTCACTGGCCACCTGTGCAAACTATCGCAGTAGTTGAACACACAAACCAAGGATTCTTTTCATCTTATTGAAAGGAATTATATTAAGATTGTCATACCAAGGACTTCCCTGGTGGTCTAGTGGTCATGACTCCATGCTCCCACATTGGCATATACACTAGCATGTGTGAAATTGATAGCTAGTGGAAAGCTGCTCTATAGCACAGGGAGTTCAGCTTTGTGCTCTGTGATGACCTAGAGGGATGAGATAGGGGTGGGGAGGAAGGCGCAAACGGGAGGGGATATATGTATACATATAGATGATTCACATATTTGTACAACAGAAACTAACTTAACATTATAAAGCAATTATACTCCAATAAAAAAACAGACTCTGTGCTTCCAATGCAGGGGGCATGGATTCCATCCTTCACTAGGCATGATGACCAAATTTAGCATTATCAGATGAACTATAGCTGGATTTTCATATTTTCTGCAATGAAATTGTCAGAACTAGTCCCTACTGTGTATAAATACACAACAGCTGGTAAAGCATCTGCCTGCAATGCCGGAGACCTGGGTTTGATCCCTGGGTTGGGAAGATACCCTGGAGAAGGGAAGCGCTACCCACTCCAGTATTCTGGCCTGGAGAATTCCATGGACAGAAGAGCCTGGCAAGCTACAGTCCATAGGGACGCAAAGAGTCGGACACGACTGAGCGACTTTTCACTTCACTTCATAAACTTTAAAATAAAATATAAGTAGCTCAGTCTTCTAGATTCTCAGAAGTGATTTGCTGTTCTGTGGCAGTTCTGGAGTGCCCACTTCATAGGTGAGGAAACTGAAGCACAGTTTGTAGGACCCCAAGCATTAACTGTCAGATATAACCTACAGCCTCATCATCCCATGTAGCATGTTCTTCCTGTTGTACTGTATATACCAAAAAACTCTCACTAAGTGCAAGTTACCCTTTAAGGAATCAGAAAACCAGGATGTCTTAGTACCACTTCTACATATGTAATTTCTTCCCTTTTGGTTCATCTTTAGGAACTCCATAGATTTAAGGATTTGAAGAAGGAAATCTTTGTGTACATTTTGCCATTTCTTAGTCTTAAGCCTGTATTACCTAATCACTTTCACTTAAAAAAAAAAAAAAAAGCTAATTTCTTTATTTATTTGACTGCACTGGGTCTTAGTTGCCCCATGGCTTGTGGGATCTTAGATCCCTGACCAGGGATTGAACCCATGTTCCCTGCTTTGGAAGATGGATTCTTAACCACTGGACTACCAGGGAAGTCCCCACATTCACTTTTGTAGAAGAGTGAGTGATGCCAAGTCAGGCAAGCATTAGTTGTGAGTTGTAAACTCTCTGTCCGCATGCTTATGCTCGACTGTGCCATTCTACCTGCGGATGGCTGTGGGGCACCGTTTCCTGGGTTGATAGTTGAACCAAGGAGCCTGTTCAGATTTCTAGAGCTATTGATGACAGCCATCACGTCAACATACTTTCAAAGCAAAAGAAAGTTGGATGGAAGTTACAAAGAGAAAATACTGGTGATGCAGGGAGCATTTTCAGACAATCCTGAAATAGTGTTCCATGCATGACCTTGATTAGGTGGCAAATGGAGACTCGATAGATTTCCCCTCCTATGAAACTGTGCAAGAAGAATGAGCTACTTTACATTTTGGGGGAGCAGATATGTAAACATTCTGTAGGATTCCAAGTGGTAACATCGCTCTTACGTGACTCTGTAGAGAAGAGGTCAGTGTTAATGACCTGAGTGTTAGCATCATGGTTTCTGTATTCTGTGTTTGGGTAGGTTGCTTATAGTAGTGTGAGGACCAGGGAGTGTATTCATGGGCTGTCACCCTATGTGGCTGGATCTGGAGGCTGCTGTTTTCCCCTCTCCCCATCACCTAGACTTGTAACTGGAAGCTGCAGAGCCTGGGATGTGGTTAACCAGAGAGAGACCTCACGGGACTGTTGTTATTATCCTCTTTTCCTTTCTTTCTCTCTTCTTTCAAAACCAACATTAATCAAGCAAGATGCTTAGTAAGGATTTGAAGAGGTTGTTTCCTATCAAACAGTAATGGAGGAAGTCTGTCTCTGTGAGGTTTATACTTGTTTTGCTGAATGACTGCTCTCTTGTAAAACTTGAGAGACTACTTAATGTGTGTAATGAATATTGAGATTTTAGTGTCTTTAAAAATAGGTTCTTCACGTAGGAGGTTAGTGTGCTAGGCGACCGATTTGAGAATTTTGAACAGAAATCGTTTTAATGTCAAAGGAAGACTTAAACTTCAGTTTCTTTCTTTAACCTCTCTTTCAACTTCTCCTGAACAGTTATTAGCATAAAAGCTTAATGGATTCACATTCCTTGGATTACATCTGCACTGTAGAAATTCAGTGTTGATTCTAAACACTTGCCTAATAATCCTTCAAGCCAGCCTGAGGCTCTCCAGTGCTTGAACCTAGTTCATTATCACAGAGTCAATCAGCAGTGAATTGTTTAATAAACAATATTTTGCAGTAGATTTTCTCTAACTTAGTCTCTTTCAGAAGCACCTGCAAGTTCTTTTCAGGAAAATTTTCTGTTCATAGTTTGAGGATAAAAATAGAAGCCTTGAGTGTTCCTTTAGTGCAGGTTTGGTGGGGATGATTTTGGTGGTGCTGAATATATGTATTTTTTTATTTTAAAGGGGATGTTGGCATTGACTGATGTAAGATTCGGTATTAATTTCACTCTTCTCGCCTTCTGAGCCTGGATGCCCTGACTCTCATGACAGTGTCCCCTTCAGGACCCATCCTGTCTGTGGTCATCCTCCTCCTTCCTCCCCTTCCCGCTTCCCCAGCTCTGCTTCAGTTTTGTCTTCTCTCTCTCTGCTCTTGATTTGATGTATAAATCAGGGACATGCTTGGTTCATTCCTCCTCGCCTGCCCTCAGGACCTCATGACTGCTTTTCCGTCCTCCCAACTCAGAGTCTCTCATCTTCTCCCTGCCCGCTCTGTCCATCCACGTCCTGTGACTTAAGTGTGCCCTCCCCCAGGGTTCAGGCTCAGTCACTGGGTCACCTACACCCAGAATATCACACCCACACCTGTGCTTCTCCACTGATGAGCTCAACCTTTACACCACTTGCTAGACCCGTATCATCAACACTCCACTCCAGGCTCAAGTTCATGATGTCATGAATGACTCCCGATCTTCCTGTTAAGCCAGCATCCTCTTCTGACTGCTCTCCTAGTACCATTGAGCCTCCATCACCAAGGAAGCATCTTTGGAAAACCTCAGAGTATCCTCTCATTAAGTATTTTTGTTCTTTCATGTTTGTCCTTTTCTTTCTGTTTTACCTGTTCCAGCGTTAGTCGCTCAGTTGTGTCCGACTCTTTGTGACCCCCTGGACTATAGCCCGCCAGGCTCTTCTGTCTGTGGAATTTTCTAGGCAAGAATACTGGAGTGAGTTGCCATGCCCTTCTCCAGGGGTCTTCCTGATGCAGGGATCGAACCCAGGTCTCTCGCATTGCAGGCGGATTCTTTACCATCTGAGCCATGCCCCAGGTACTACCTGTTGCAATATAACAGATGTTACTGAAGTCTCCTCTGACCAGTCTCTCTGCCGCCTATCTGCTCCCTTTTCAGTCTTCCTTGAGTGTTGCCTGTTGGTGGATCGCAATGAAATTAGTATCTCTTCTCATCTTCGTTCTTGAAAGCCTCGTCCTAACTCTCCTGGGCCATGGGAGTAAAAGTTATGAATGTGGGAGGCTGGCCACTCAGCTACAGCCACATCGAGTTCAGATTTACATCCCAGCCATTCCTGCTGTCCTCCCTGGAATCCCTCCCAGCTGTACTGGTCTACTTGTGATCTGGAAGGCTTTTTACAAACCCTACTCTTTCCTTTGCTTGAAATCCCCTGCCCCCTTTCTCACTCAGCCAAGGAATGATGATACATGCCATCTGTTAAGCACTATGTGCCTTGTAAAATGCTGATCATCACAGCACACCGTCTTCACGTAATCCTCACAACCACCCTATCATGCTGGCCCCATTCTGTTATTCTTTCTAGATTATTCTCCTGGCTCCTGCTTCAAAAGGTTCTGATAAGAATTATATGAGATGCTCCCGAGGAGCGCTTAGTGCAGTGCTGGGGCTGAGGTGCCCTTCATACAAGCTGTCACTGTCCCTTTCATTGGCCCCCTCGGGCAGATGGGACATCGAGATTCGATGTCCATCGCGAGGCTGTGGGTCTGTGTGACCAAGGCTGCAGGTTTCCCAAAGCTGTGCCAGGATCTCCTCCAAGCCTGGCTCTGAGCTCCTTCAGTAGATCTCACCAGAACAGGCTGGTGGCCTTTAGGCTTTTGCTTTTTCTCAAGAATAAATTTGTTTGTTCAGTTGCTAAGGCATGTCCAATTCTTTGCAACCCCATGGACTGCAGCATGCCAGGCTTCTCTGTCCTTCACCATCTCCTGGAGTTTGCACAAACTTATGTCCACTGAGTCACTGATACTATCCAACCATCTCATCTTCTGCTGCCCACTTCTTGTCCTGCATCAGGGTCTTTTCCAATGAGTCAGCTCTTCGCATCAGATGGCCAAAGTATTGGAGCTTCAGCTTCAGCATCAGTCCTTCCAGTGAATATTCAGAGTTGATTTCCTGTAGGATTGACCGGTTCAATGTCCTTGCTGTCCAAGGGACTCGCAAGAATCTTCTCTAGCACCACAGTTGGAAAGCATCGATTCGTTGGTGCTCAGCCTTCTTTATGGTCCAGTTCTCACATCCATCCATGACTACTGGAAAAACTAACTCCTTAGCCACTGAGTTAAAGAAAGCAAAATTCAATATTCATAATCCAAGGGGCCTCGTCCCACCCCCAGTGCAACTTTATGCAGCAGGATACCGGGGGACCATGTGGTGGGTGGGCCGATTGCCTTTTGGGATGGAGCCCATCAGCAGGAATCCTCTATTCCAGGTATTCCTCTCCTGGTCCTCTTGTCTTTATGTATTATTGCTTTTTAAAGTCTTGCACGTTTATTAACCAGATCTCCGCAGACAGTGTATAAATGCCTCGATGGCTGGGGTCATGATTTGTCGGTTTCACTGCATCCCACCCCTGCATTATTTATGTGCCTGTGACTTCTAAGCACCGTGTTTTGCATCCTTGACTTTGTCTAATGCACAGCAGATGTTAAACATCTGACGGCTGAGCCTAAGAAAGTTCTTTCAGGAATAATTTTAAGTGGTGGAATTTGAAAACAGCTTGTGCGAAAAGTCACAGCTCATCCTTTTAAAAATAAACGCCAAATAAGACAAGCACTATCGCAGGGAAATTTCTCACTTAAGAAAAACCATGGTAGAATGATGGGGATTAAGATTTTCATTTCCTCCCAGCAGGACTGGTAGAATAGATACTGTGTGTGTGTGTTCATAAACTGCAATGTTCAGTATTTTCTACTGTAATCACTCTATCCTTCCCAGAATACAGTTATTGTCATTTTACATTGCTGGGTTAGGGGTGAAATGTTTGGTTTGATTTAGGTCCCAAACTCTCCTATGCTCTGTTTCTGGGGAGTCAGCATGATTTTAATATAACTTTCTATTTGGGGAATTTTAGAGGTTAGTGAACAAAATAATGGTCCCTTACTCAGACTGTCATATTAGAGATGTGTACACTTAATTGTGACAGATTAAGAACTATAAGCCATCTTTCATATTAAACAATGGATAGATGCAGCCATGAAATTAAAAGACACTTGCTCCTTGGAAGGAAAGCTTTGACAAACCTGGACAGCATATTAAAGAGCAGAGACATCCCTTTGCTGACAAAGGTCCGTGTAGTCAAAACTATGGTTTTTCCAGTAGTCATGTGTGGATGTGAGAGCTGGACCATAAAGAAGGCTGAGCACTGAAGAATCGATGCTTTCAAATTGTGGTGCTGGAGAAGACTCTTGAGAGTCACTTGGACTACAAGGAGATCAAACCAGTCAATCCTAAAGGAAATCAACCCTGATTCATTGCAAGGACTGATGCTGAAGCTGAAGCTCCAGTACTTTGGCCATCTAATGCAAAGAGCTGACTCATTTGAAAAGACCCTGATGCTAGGAAAAATTGAAGGTAGAGGGAGAAGGAGACGACAGAGGATGAGATGGTTGGATGGCATCACAGGCTCAATGGACATGAATCTGAGCAGACCCCAGGAGAGAGTGAAGGACAAGGAGCCTGGCGTGCTGCAGTCCATGGGGTCTCAAAGAGTTGGACACGACTTAGCGACTGAACAATAACAACAGATGTATTTTATGAAAAGCTAGTTCTCCTTCATTAAAAATACGTAGTTGATCACAGTCCTTAGGCACACAACAAATGTCAGAACAGCCCTTAATTCAGTCAATTGTTTCTGTTTAACTCATGAGCGTCTTGGATGGATGGACAGATGGAAATACACACTGTCTTAATTGACAGCTCAGCATCATTGTGGGCTTCCCCGATGGCTCGGTGGTAAAGAATCCGCCTGCCAATGCAGGAAATGCAAGAGATACAGCTTAAATCCCTGAGTCAGGGAAGATACCCTGGAGGAGGAAATGGCAACTTGATCCAGTATTCTTGCCTGAGAAATCCCGTGGACAGAGGAGCCGGTGGGCTGCAGTCCATGGGGTCACAAAGAATCAGACTTGACTGAGCAAGCATGCTTGCACAGCACCATTGCACCAAGATTACATAATTCACAGGTAACACTGCATCTTAAGCAGTCCCCATACTACTAATATCCTACTGATTGAAATTGCTTGTTTCAATTCTTTATAGACATGTTTCTCTTAACAGACTCTGGATAACTGGAAATCAGGGACTGACTTACTATCTTATGTTTTTTTTGGTGCCTAGCAGGGAGCCTGGCATGGGGTAGAAATGATACAAATATCTATAAATTAATTAGGATTGCTTATAGAAGCAAAACGAAATGCAGAATATGTGTATTTTAGTGACTACTGGTTACTCTTAAGAAAAGCAGTGGGCAAACATCCTCTAATATTTACTTTTTCGTGTGTAATATATAGATGGCATGTATTTCTTAGCCTTTCTTGGAACTAGTCAATAAGCACTTACAAAGGATAAAGTGTAAAGTAGATAATCAATTATTCTTTTGATGAATAAAAGATGAGCACCTTTCCTATTTATTATGGAAACCTGAATAAATTATAATGTTCATTATGCCATTGGTGATCGTGTTTGTAAAATATCACGGAAGGGCTGGTTCCTCTTCTGACATTTCTGAGAAGTCCTACTCATACATGATGATCTTTAGAATAGGCCTGTGTGTGTGTGTGTGTGCGTGCACACGCGTGAGTGCGTGTTAGTCACTCAGTTGTGTCCCACTCTTTGTGACCCCATGGATTATAGCCCGCCAGGCTCCCCTGTCCATGGGATTCTCCAGGGAAGAACACTAGAATAGGTTGTCATTTCCTTTTCTAGGGAATCTTCCCCACCCAGGGTTTGAACCCAGGTCTCCTGCATTGCAGGCAGATTCTTTACCATCTGAGCTACCAGGGAAGCCCCCAGAGTAGGCACGATCATTAAAGATTTGTATATTCTGCTTGGTCCCAAATGTCTTGGTTTTGTAGGAAAGATAAGTGATTTCCTGGAAGAGCTCTTATGCTTTTGTCCTCTTTCACTTGTTGGCTATACATTTCTGCCCATGAGGACAGTTTTCAGTACTGGGAGGTGCTTTTACAATGTTATTTTCTATGAGAAGCTGAGCTTAGAAAAAAGAGCATTGGTTTTCTTTTGCTGCAGGATATTTCCAAAGTTATTTCTCAGCTTAGGGTCCAGTGATCACAAGTCCTTCCCGGCTGGACTAAATCTGCTCAGGATCTCACACTCAAAGTTTGGCCAGCTGTGTTCTAGATCGAGGCTCTGGGGAGGACTCAGTTTCTAAGCTCATTCAGGTTGTAGCAAGACCGAGGCTGAGGGCTGCCATTAGTTCCTAAAAGTTCCTAGAAACCACTCATAGTTCCTTATCCTGGGCCCTCTCACAGCATCAGAGCAGCATCCATGTCAGAGCCCCCTCAGCTCACAGTCTCTACAGTCTCTTAATTTTCTCCTCTATGACCAGCCAAGGAAAGCTCTCTGCTTTTAAAGGGTGAAGAGAGTAAAGAGTCCACCCAGTCAGTCCCCATTCCCGAAGTTGTACATGCATACCTGCTCAGTCACTTCAGTCATGTCCGACTCTTTGTGATCCCTTGGATTGTAGCTCACTTCTGTCCATGGGATTCTCCAGGCAAGAATACTGGAGTGGGTTGCCATGCCCTTCTTCAGGGGATCTTCCTGAACCAGGAATTGAACCCAAGTCTCCTGCATCAGCTACATTGGCAGGTGGGTTCTTTACCCACAGAGCAACCTGGGAAGTCCTTGCTGAGGTTGATGTGCCTTATAACATTGCTTATCCCAGGAGTGAAATCCGTTGTGTTTACCATCCTATGATTGGGCAGAGCTGTGCCCCAAGGTGCTGGGAATTCTGGGGCCACTGTTGGCATTCTGCCTTCACAGAAAGCTCAGTTAAGATGCTTGGGAAATGCCAAATTTACCTCCATATACTTTCCTTTTTTAAAAAATATTTATTTATTTGGCTTCACAGGGTCTTAGTTCTAGCAGGCAGAATATTTCGTTGCAGCATGTGGGATCTAGTTCCCTGATCAAGGATCAAACCCGGACCCCCTGCTTTGGGAATGTGGAGTCTTAACCACTGGACCACCAGGGAAGTCCCCATAATGTCACGCTTTCACTTTGAGATACTGGAGACTGTGTTTCATGGACTTTCTTCTTTCTTAACCTTACTGTGTTTCTAAGAGTCAGAGAAGTCTGTCTTCCATGTGAAGAGATGTTTCTACAGTCAGTAGGACTTAGGGTTTGATATTAGTGATTTTCATTCATTTGATCTGTATTTTTTTAACCAGTCATCCTGAGGCCAGTGGTGGCCAGATGAAGATGGAGTCAAGTGGTCAGAGTCTTGCGGTTAACATAGAAACCAGGCCGATCCAGGCTACATCCTAACCTAGGTGAGGAATTTAACAAGCGAGGTCCTAGGGAGAACCATGAACTTGAGGAGCGAGGCTGTAGGGAGCCACCCTGTATTCATAACCAGAGGAGAGACTTGCCAGAATCACTATTTGGGGCAGATTAAACCATATATATGGTTAGAGGAGAGAAGGCAGAAGAGAAACCAGCCAGGGATGCAGGAGTGAATGCTCATTTATCATTGGCAAGGGAGATTTAAAAATTTATTGTATTCCTTGAATTGCATTAGTAGTAGTAGCGCTAGTAAAATAAACAAGAGTAGGGAAAGTCAAACAAGATGAAAGAGACAATCTACCTGCCTGACCTGTGATCAGCTGAGTGCTCTTCGGTTACTTTTAGTGGAAGCTGTACTTACGTTAAGAGCTTCTCAGTGGTGTTAGTGGTAAAGAACCTGCCTGCCAATGCAGGAGACATAAGAGATGCAGGTTTAATCCCTGGGTTGGGAAGATCCCTTGGAGCAGGAAATGACAACCCACTCCAGGACTCTTGCCTGGAGAATCCCATGGACAGAGGAGCCTGGCAGGCTAGAGTCCATGGGGTCCCAAAGTTGGACATGCCTGAAGTGACTTAGCACACACATCCGTATGTAAGAGGTTTTTAGTCTGGACGTCAGGAAAAGTCTGCAGTCAGATACAGATTTCACGGTTGTGTTCACTGCCTGCAAACACCGTACTTCTGTTTTGTTTCAGTCACGGACTTAGTCACATACTTGTGGTTTTCTTGGAGTCAGTGTTCAAAGGACCTTGGTTTTTACTTCCTATTTTCTCCACTGTTTGACCAAAGATTATTTTTAAGATTAAAAAACAAACAAACAGAAGTCATCTCTGATCCTGGGAACCGGACATTAAACATATCTGTTTTCACACAAGCTTAAAAATGGTGGTTTTTGCATATATTTAGTGTGGCATTCTCACCACATAGTTGGCTGATAAAACTATAAATAAAATACCACTATATAGCTTTGCAGCTGTGGAAAAGATAACGTGTAGCTTGATCTTTTGTGACTAAAAGTTCTGATGTAAGGCAACTAACTATAGTGGGAAAAGGTTGCAGAAATCTGTGCTTAGGAGTAAAATTGGAGATGTTGAGATGCTGATGTTTCTCAGGCAATCCTAGGTAGTAAATCATTTATTCATGCAATAAATATTTGCTGATAAGTTGCTCTGAGCCAGGTGGTAGTCTTCTGCAAGCTGGGGATATAGTAGTAAAGAAAAACGGACCAAACGTTCTGCCCTCGTGAGGCTTACATTTCAGTGAGATGAAGCTGAAATACGGAAGATAAATATATCAAATATTTGTTATTTCAACTGTTAAGTACTACAGAGGAAAATAAAGCAGGGAGATGAGTAGATGTGTGTGTTGTGGGAGTGGGTGCTGGCATTTTAGGGGGCATGGTTGGCAGAGTTCTGAGATGACCCCTGTGCTGGGTGGGTGGGGCTAATGGCATACAGTGAGAGGATGAATAACGCTGCTGTGACTACTGGGTTATCTCATGTAAGACTCTGTCTTGGCAGTAGAGATCCTCCTCTTGGCCTTGGAGAAGGGAGCTGTGAGCTGCGTCTTGGAGGAAAGGATGGCCCTCCCAGCCAGTAGGAAAGCTGGGGCCTCAGTGCTCCAGCCTCCAGGGACTGAATTCTGCCAGCAACCATGGAACTTGAAGGAGGCCCCTGAGCTTTGCAGAGGAAGGCTGCCCAGACCACACTTTAACAGCAGCCTTGGGAGATGCAGCTAAGCCACGCCTCGACAGAGACTGTGCAATAGGAGGTGGGTGGGTGCTTGTTACACGGCAACAGAAACTGATGCAGACGGGGACCAGGGAGGGCCTCGCCACGGGGGAAGACCTGGAGGTGCTGTACTTGGCAATCCTGAGGTCAGGGGAGGAGGTGAACTGGAGATGGACACGTGGAGCCAGGCGCACACATGGGACTTCCACGCGATCCCTAGGACAGCTATCTCAGAGAGGCAGGACAAGGGCTCCCAACAGTGGGCTTGGTGCTCCAGGAAAATATTTTCAATTATTGCATCTCAGGGAGTTTTATGCTTTATTATAAATGTTTGTTCAATATTTGGCCTGACTTAAAATATTTTTCTCTCCCTCTCCAGAACTTCAACTCAGTTTAAAAATATTTCTGTTTGGTTTCAATATACACTATTGGATGTGAGACCTGAGGAGTTGGGGAGTGAAACTGGATGTAAAAGTCATCTTACTACCTCCTGGGTCTTCACTGGTGGCTCAGTGGTAAAGAATCTGTCTACTGTGAGGGAGACACAGGAGACATGGATTCAATCCCTGGGTCAGGAAGATCCCCTGGGAAAGGAATTGGCAACCCTCTCCAGTATCCTTACCTAGAGAATTCCATGGAAGAGGAGCCAGGTGGGCTACAGTCCATGGGATCGCAAAGAGTCAGACATGACTGAGTATACACACAAACAGGCACAATATTAAATGAGTAAACTTTAACTGTCATTTAAAATCATGAAGAATAGAGTCATCATTATTTTCTCAGTGTATACACAGCATACTATACATACACATAAATGAGATATTGAAAGGTTCAAAAGAATTTGAAATGTAATTTCATTAGGATGTCAAGTCAATAATAAACCTTTTTCAAAACTTGGTAGCAAGACTATATTTTTAATACAATATGGGGTTTTTGGAGGTAAATTCTAATCAGATCTCCCTTTTCCACTCTGGGAAAAATTATTATTCTATTCTGTCACCATAAATTAGTCTTCAGTTCAGTTCAGTCACTCATTCGTGTCCAACTCTTTGCAACCCAATGGAAAGCAGCACACCAGGCCTCCCTGTCCATCACCAACTCCCAGAGCTTACTCAGATTCATGTCCATTGAGTTGGTAATGCCACCCAACCATCTCATCCTCTGTGGTCCCCTTCTCCTCCCACCTTTAATCTTTACCACTGTCAGGGTCTTTTCAAATGACTAAGTTCTTTGCATCAGGTGGCCAAAGTATTGGAGTTTCAGCTTCAGCATCAGTCCTTCCAGTGCATATTCAGGACTGATTTTCTTTAGAATGACTCGTTGGATCTTCTTGCAGTCCTAGGGACTCTCAAGAGTCTTCTCCAACACCACAGTTCAAAAGCATCAATTCTTCAGCGCTCAGCTTTCTTCACAGTCCAACTCTCACATCCATACATGACCACTGAAAAAACCATAACCTTGACTAGACGAACCTTTGTTGGCAAAGTAATGTCTCTGCTTTTCAGTATGCTATCTGGGTTGGTCATAGCTTTTCTTCCAAGGAGCAAGCGTCTTTTAATTTCATGGCTGCAGTCACCATCTGCAGTGATTTTGGAGCCCCAAAAAATAAAGTCTGACACTGTTTCCACTGTTTCCCCATCTATTTCCCATGAAGTGATGGGACCAGATGCCATGATCTTCATTTTCTGAATGTTGAGCTTTAAGCCAAGTACATTAGTCTTACGTGTTTTTAAATTGACGTAGATGGAATCATCCAGTGCATACCCTTCATACTAGTCCCTTTCATCCCAGAACATGTCAAGATTCATCATGTCTTTGAAGTTCATCCTTTTTGTATCAGTAGCTGAGTAATATTTATTTCATTATGTCCTGCAATTCGTTTATCTGTTCTTCTGTTACTGAGCATTTGGATTGTTTCCAGTTGGACGTTTTGAGTAAAGTTACCTGAACATTGTTGAATGAGTCTTTTTATGGATATTTATTTTCTTCTACCTTTGATAATACCCCTGAGTGAAATTGAAGGATAATCAGGATCAGTGTTTGGTTAATTCAGTCTTTCTTGTTAGCAGTGTGTGACAGTCTGTTTGTTCCATATTCTTGCCAACATTTGCTATTGTCTTTTATTTTTAGTAAGTTAAGTGACTATGGAATAGTGTATTATTATGGGTTTAATTTGTATTTCCCTCATGACTGATGTCTTTGACCAACTTTTCATGTACTCCCAGGTCTTTTGTGTATCTTCTTGGCAAAGAGTTTGTTCAAGTGTTTGCCTTTTTTAAGCATTTTGATTGTCCTTTGTTATTGATTAGTTGTTCTTTAATATTTTTCTGGCTAAAAGTTCTTTTACATTTATGTAAAGGATATATTTTCTCTCATTTTGCCTTTTCATTTTCTTCACATTGTCTTGATGAGATGAGCAGCAGTTGAAAAAACTTTTTAAAGACCATTTGACAAGTTTTTTCTTTTACAGTCAGTATTTTTTTGTGACTCTAGGAAATTTTTACCTACCCCAAAGTTGCAAAAATATTCCCTTATGTCCTTTTCTAGAGGGATTATAGTTTTAGTTTTTAACTTTTAGGTCTCTGAGCTATCTTAGGTCAATATTTATGGGTATCTGGCTGTCCCATCATCATTTGTTAAAAGGGCTTTTCATCCTTCATTGAATTGTCTGGGTTCCTTTGTGAAAAGTCAGTTGTAATTTTGTGGGTCTGTTTCTGAGCTCTCTCTCCCTTCTGCCTTGTTGATCTAACTTGTTCATTCTCATTAAATGACACTGTTGGAATTTCAGCATCTTTAGTAGCTTCCCATCCTTTTCTGGGAGGATGATCCTTTCTTATCAGTTGGAATTCAGGGCAACCACGCTGTGGGTTCCTCACTGTGGCATACATTTCCACCAAATGCAGAATATCACTGACGGATGACTGACAGGAATTTTGCAGGTGGACTGTGTTTTGCAGTTGGATGACTTCAGTTTGTTCAGACATGAGAAATTTGGTGTCATACATTCCATTTCACTGCAATTTAGGTCATAGAGTCATGCTGAAAAGAAACACATATGAAGGCATGAGTGAGCACCGACTACAGAGCAGCCCCAAAACTAGTAAATTGGGAAGAACAGTAGATTGACTGAAATTCCGATTATTTCACACGACTGAGCCTCACTGTTGTTTAAAATAGCAGTGCTTTAGGATTGCTTTTTCTTGGTTCCCCACAGAGGCTTGTTTTGTTTGGTTGTTTGTTTGTTTGATCCTCCCGAAAGGTACACAGCATCAGCATCTTTGGGGAAGACAGAAATTAAGTTATTTTTCAAAATGAAAATAATAGAAAACAATTCTGTATATGTTCCATTGCTGAGAATTAGGACATTTTAAGAAAAGTTGTAATAACACATCAAAAAGATGTTCCTTCTCTCTCCTTCCTCACCTGGCCTGTCCCAGGGCAGGGTTTGGGGCAGAAGGTCTTTCCTTCATCTCTATGGGACCCTGGCTCTCAACCAGAGCATCTCCATAGGCCCAAGTATTGATTCTCCTCAGTTGGCCCATCCATCCCACTGATGGACGAGCAAGGCCTATAAGGTTTCCTGTGTATCTCACCCAGACCAGCCAGGATCCACTCTTTCATGTGGATGAGCCGTGCCCATTGTAGACAAAATAAAATGAACTAAGAACCGCCCACTTCTCCTCCACCCCCCACTCTCAGGATAAGGGAACACCAGGTACCATCTTAAAGCCAGGTACTAACTTGCATCACATATTCAAATTATTCTTGTTCTTAAACAACACTGAAAGCAAATTTGAAGATTATGCTTGCCCCTTTGGAGGAAGATGATTAAAACTTGCAAAGTTTCTTTAACCTATACAAGGTGCAAAATACCATCAAGATATCAGGTGGGCAGTTCCTGTTGCTGCCCTGTAGACCCCTATAGTGCTTTCACACTAATCTGTCAGGAGCTTTATGCCATTTATTCCTATGGCAGAACATTTCTGCGATATTCATTTAAAAGCCTTCTATATAATTTAGTACAAGAAAGCCAATTGTGTAGTCTTGACTCAGACTTTGTGTTAAAAAGCATTCATCATGTGCGCTTCCATGTAAGAGGAATTTAAACTCTCCTCTTCGTTAGGAGACCTGCCTGCAGTAGAATTAAAATAGCTTCTCCCTGAATGGGAACACTGACTTGGCAAAGATCAGGAGCAGTCATTCAAGAGGAATGTAATCAGAATACTTGAAATTTAAATTAGCTTGTAATCTGACTTTGAAAATAAAGTGAAAGAAAAGCCCAAGAAAGTTTCCTTTAAGGGGAATTAATGTCCTTCAAATCACTTCCAGTTTCAAAGCTAATAACATACACATGATAAAGGTAGTATGCAGTGAAGCTTATCTTTTCCAGGTGCTTGTTCTACCCGATACACTGATACTGGGCTTAGGAAAGGTGCCCTGCATAGACAGAACCCACATCTGAAGAAATGACTTTCAAGCATCACCAGAAATTTACAGACTCTTCAGTTCTCTTGGGAGGGACAGCAGTTTCCTTTATTGTGTCGATAAAGCGCACACTGTCAACCCAAGCAAGAACCTTAAATAAGTGACACAGATTTTCGATTTTACTTAGAAACTATTCAGATGGTCCTATTTTCAAAGGATTCTTTCGCTTCAAATAAGTTCTTCCTCATTCTTGAAGAACATAGTATTTTTTCTGCTCAAATCACTGAGTGGTAAACTTTCCAGGAAAATGCATGAGTGCTCAGTTGCTTCAGTCGTATCCAACTCTTTGCGAC
This sequence comes from Bos grunniens, assembly GCF_055505025.1. Classification (NCBI taxonomy): domain Eukaryota; kingdom Metazoa; phylum Chordata; class Mammalia; order Artiodactyla; family Bovidae; genus Bos; species Bos grunniens. The sequence continues at coordinate 58,039,386 of NC_141178.1, read as the reverse complement.
CCCATGGACCATAGCCCACCAGTCTCCTCTGTCCATGGGATTCTCCAGGCAAGAATACTGAACTGAGTTGCCATTTCCTCTTCCAGGGGATCTTCCCGACCCAGAGATTGAACCACCATCTCCTGCGTCTCCTGCATTGCAGGTGGATTCTTTACCACTGAGCCACTGGGGAAGCCTTTCCAGGAGAATAACACTTGTTAAATGAAAAAGCTTCCCTAAGTATTATCCCTGCCTTGAACAGGATTACGTAATGAAAAGTTGATTCTTTGCTGTAAAAGGAAATTTAGAAAAGATCCCTACGTATGAAAGTAGAAATAAGAGGAATCTAGGCAATCTAGATTCAGAAAACCAGTCACCATTTATGAAGAACTTCACAGTCAAAAAGAAACTGGGAGGTGATTATTTTCAGTAAGGAAAAAAAAAGTCTTGACTTTTGACATACAGGTAATTACACACTTAACAGTATAGGTAGAACAGAGCTCACTTTGCTTCAAGGCAAATTTCTGTTAAGTAAATCCCATTTGCACTTTAATTTCTATTGTAGAACTTTAAAAATTGGTCCCCAGATATAACAAAATTGCCTGTAAAATCTACACACATAAATGGAAATATCTTTCTAACAAAACCTTGGAACCATTGTCTGTTAATGATACTGAGCTGTGATTTGCAAGACTTTTTAAACTGTGAGGGTAAAAATAGTCAGTTTAGGCACATACTGAAAGGTGACTGCTTTGCTTTCAAAGTGAAAGTCACTCACTCAGTCATGTCCGACTCTGCGACCCCAAGGACTGTAGCCTGCCAGGTTCCTCTGTCCATGGAATTCTCCAGGCAAGAATACTAGAGTGGGTTGCCACGCCCTTCTCCAGGGGGTCTTCCCAACCTAGGGACTGAACCCAGGTCTCCTGCATTGCAGGCAGATTCTTGACATTTTGAGCTATCTGGGAGGTCCCTGCTTGGCTCTACCTTATTTTAAACTTAATTCTCACTGGAGGAGTGGCAGTCCATGCTTCCAAAACCTGCCAGAGTTCTGGTCAATCTTCAGTGATGCTAATGTTTCTGCCTTTATATCCAAAGAAATTCTTTTCTTTTTTCTCCATCACTGAACCTTCCTGGCTTCTTTCCAGGCATTTGAACCTGGACATATCTTTTAAGTACATAAGGGTGCCTTTAGGTAAAAGGAGAGAATTATCCAGATGACTTAGGAAAGGAATATCTGAGTCGTAGTGAGCAGTGAGTCCTTGCTCCAGCATCAGCTGAGGCTCTAATGCCTAATAAGCATCAACAGATTGACAATCCAGGCTGAACCTTTGGTTCCTACTCTACTGGTTTGACTTCTGGCTCAGAACAATTAGCACATCAGAATCATGGTCGCTGAAGTTGCTACTTGCTAGCTGGTTAGCAGAGCTGTATCCTATATACTGCCAGGAGAACAGAGTCACTGACCCTGGGGAGGCAGAAGGCACCTCGGAGCCTGAGATGTTAGAGGAACCACTCCTTAAAAACTTGTTTCCTGTCATTTTTTCTTTTTCTTGGGTAGGAGTTGGGAAAAATATCAAGTTTTAATTGAAAATTTATGTTCAAAGACTTCCCTGATGGTCCTGTGGTTGAGACTTTGTGCTTCCACTTCAGGGGGCCTGGGTTCCATCCCTGGTCAGGGAACTAAGATCCTACATGCTTCGTGGTGCAGCCGAAAAAAAAAATTAAAATGGTATTTAAATTTAATAAAATTGCAAAAAGAATAAGTTATGTTCAACATTAGTAAGAGCACTGCTCCTGCTGCTGCTGCTAAGTCGCTTCACTAGTGTCTGACTCTGTGCGACCCCATAGACAGCAGCCCACCAGGCTCAGCCATCCCTGGGATTCTCCAGGCAGGAACACTGGAGTGGGTTGCCATTTCCTTCTCTAACGCATGAAAGTGAGAAGTGAAAGTGAAGTCACTCAGTCATGTCCGACTCTTAGCGACCTCATGGACTGCAGCCTACCAGGTTCCTCCATCCATGGGATTTTCCAGGAAAGAGTACTGAAGTGGGCTACCATTGCCTTCTCCAAGTAAGAGCACAGTAGAAGCATTTTAAAGTTCAGGCAAGTTGACCATGCAAAGATAAAAACTACTCTCACTCTCACATTTGCCCCTAGACTTTTTCTCCATATATAGTCACAGAAATTTGTGCATATATACACAGAAATAATTTTAACAAAAGTAGGATAATATACATCGATTCAACTTTCACTTAAACTTCAACGATTCACTTTCACTTAGTCAGCTATATTTCCACTTAATAAATATTCCTCTGGAGTATAACTTTGAAATAGCTGCATTCTATTCCATTCATTTTATTTATACACCATCATTTATGTAATGGCTCTTGTTGAATGATCTTTTCTTTTTGCTCTATAATAAAGGATACTGTGATAAATTCTTTACTTGCATTTATTTGCACATATCCTGAATGGTTTGTAATTTAGCACTTGATCCCAACTATTTCTTTAGAATGAGTTTCTCAAAGTGAGTGGCCAGGGGTAAATGTATACACATTTGTAAAATTTTCAAGAAGTTTTTTCAGATTATCCCAGAAAAAAAGTTACGCCTGTATAAGGTTCATAATTTCTAGATGTTATTAATAAAGTCTTAACAGTATAGCATTTCCCATCTGTGTTGTATTCAGGGTATATGGTTATTTGTTTTTATTATCTAGTCCTTTTTCTTAAGAGGGTCAGCTTTTCTAATTACGTTAATACCATTTGGCCTGGATGTTTTAATTTTGCCATCAGCCAAGTGGAGAGAACTTAAATAACGTTTGCAATACGCTGAGCATTCCCTACATGTTTTCTGTGTATATTAACTCATTTTATTACACAGCATCATCATACTTACGGTACAGATGAGAAAATTCAAGCCTGAGGGACTTAAGTAACTTATCTAAGGTTGCCAGCTGGAAGGTGGCTGCTGTTGTTTAGTCGATAAGTTATGTCCTACTCTCTTCGCCTCATGTACTGTAGCCCTCCAGGCTCCTCTGTCCGTTTTCCAGGTAAGAATACTGGAGTGAGTTGCCATTTCCTTCTCCAGGGAATCTTCCCAACCCAGGGATTGAAGCCACATCTCCTGTGTTGGCGGATAGGCTCTTTAGCACTGGTTCCTGGGAAGCCCGGAAGATGGCTAGACTGGGATAAAAAATAATGAGACAAAAGGTGAGAAGCATATGATGGTATTATTCTAGCAATGTAATTCTCCCAAGGAGTATCCTTCAGGATGTAACCTCTGAGATTCTGCTGTGGCCCTTCTCAAGACAGCTACTCTTTGACCTCTGTTGTTATTGTAATTCAGTTGCTCAGTCATATCCAACTGTTTGCAACTCCATGCACTGCAGCACTCCAGGCTTCCTGTCCTTCATTATCTCCTGGAGTTTACTCAAATTCATTCTTTGGTCTCTACTGACTTTAAAAGTTTCATAAAGACCCCAAATGAATTTCATACCAAATTATTTTCTGTAGTTACACTTTTGTTTGGATAAAAGTCCAATCTTTCAAATTTAGTCATGTTAAAATATAATTATGAACATTCATGCCATGCATACTTGAAGTTCTTCTATGAAGCTCTTGCTTAAAATAGTAACATGCCTTACTGATGCAAGATTATATGTCTTGATTTTGGACAATACACATAGAATTGAATTCCAGAACTGGTACTGATACTTTATAGAACTGTTTACAACGGTAGAAAACTGCTTTTGACTGAAATGTGTAGGCATTCCACTTCAAGAGACAGAGCTGATATTTAGGACATTAATCCACTTATTGTAATTGAAGGTTTTGTAGGAATTATCCCATGGTCAGTAGAGGGAGTCTAATCTTGGGTCCTTTTGGGAGGATGGAGATTATCAATGAGGAAAACACATTCGAAACCTAAAAATGCCTGGTGGAGTTCAGGAAACTTGGTATGATCTGAGAATGGAAGGGAAGCTTTTAAGCTCAAGACAACTTCTGCCACCTAATTCATAGCTCTTATTAGATAATAATGTCTAAGTATTATTATTATATCTAATTATTGTTTGTTGTTATGTAGTCACTAAGTCATGTCCGACTCTTTTGTGACCCCATGGACTGTAGCCCGCCAGGCTCCTCTGTCCATGGGATTCTCCAGGCAAGAATACTGGAGTGGGTTGCCATTTCTTTCCCATCTAAGTGTTAGATTATAATAATTATTGTATATCAGATTTTAATAATATCTAATTATATATCCATGGATTAAAATTAATAATTCATTTTGTGTATGTGTAGGACCAACCATGTTGTTGCTGTTGTTTAGGTTCTAAGGCATGTCCTACTCTCTGTGACCTGATGGATTGCGGCACACCAGGCCTCCCTGTCCTTCACTATCTCTGGTGTTTGCTCAAACTCATGTCCATTGAGTCAGTGATGCCATCCAACCATCTCATTCTCTGTCGTCCCTTTCTCTTGTCCTCAGTCTTTCCCAGCATCAGGGTCTGTTCCAGTGGGTCAGCTCTTTGCATCAAGTGACCAAAGTATCGGAGGTTCAGCTTCAAGCGTCAGTCCTTCCAATGAGTATTCAGGGTTGATTTCCTTTAGGTGACTGGTTTGATTTCCTTGCTGTCCATAGGACTCTTAGAGTCTTCTCCAGCACCACAGTTTGAAAGCATCAGTTCTTTGGTGCTAAGCCTTCTTGATGTTCCAGCTCTCACATCCATACATGACTACTGGATAAACCATAGCTTTGACATGGTTTTAGTGAAAAGAGGAGCAAAATGGAATCACCAAGCTGTTGGCACTCAGGCTTTCCACACGCTGGCCCCAGGTGCTAGAGGCCAGAAGGAATGAATGAGACACAGCAGATGTGAATTATGTGTGTGTAAGTCTTTTGAGGGCTTCCCTGGTGGCTCAGATGGTAAAGAATATGCCTGCAATGTGGGAGACCTGGATTCAATGCCTGGGTTGGGAAGTTCCCCTGGAGAAGAGAATGGCAACCTACTCCAGTATTCTTGCCTGGGGAATCCCAGGAACTGAGGAGCCTGGCAGGCTACAGTCCAAAGGATCCCAAAGAATTGGACATGACTGAGTGACTAACAAATCTTTTTGAGGATTAGTCCTACACTTAAGGGCTTCCCAGGTGGCACTAGTGGTCAAGACCGCCTGGCGATGTAGGAGACACAAGGGACACAGGTTCGATCTCTGGGTTGAGAAGGTCCCTTGGAGGAGGACATGGCAACCCCCTCCAGTATTCTTGCCTGGAGAATTGCATGGACAGAGGAGCCTGGCGGGCTATAGTCCATGGGGTCGCAAAGTGTCGGACACGACTGAAGCACACGCAAATGCACGTGGGCCTCCACATAAAAGCTTTTTTATTCTTCTTCTACCACGTGATCCCTTACTCTGAGGCCTGAGAAGCAGGCTCACTCTCAGGGAAACAGGCATCCCTGGGCTGATCCAGTGAAAAACTGACCTGTGATAAAGCCATTTCAAAGTCCAGAGTACTGCCCTCTGTGGCCTACTGGGCAGGCTGAAGTGACAAATGGCCCGAGAGGTTGGGACCATGTAAATCTGTACTAGGGGGATACGGCAGACAGGCCCCAGGAAATGGGGAGGGGGTCCCTGGGAGACCACCCACCATCTTGGCACTGTGGTCAGGCATCGCTGACTCATGCCGTCCACCATGCCAGGCCGGTGGGTCCTAGGAAGTCCCTCCCCAAGCAGCTATGAGCTGCCCTAGATCGTCAGCATAGAGACGGTGCAGTGTGTTTCAGATCTTTGTACGGGGGTACCCAGGGCTTCTGTACCTTAATGTGGTGACAGCTACTGCCCAGGCAAAGCAAGCCTCGTGTCAGTATCTCCAGAACTGGCCTCCTTGCAGGACTCCTTCCTGAATCCTTATGTCTCCTTGCTCCCTGCTATTTCATCTCATTTCACCAGTCCTAGGAAATGAGGACCATTGGAAGAAAATGCTCTAGGTTCCCCCAGAAGAGTGCTAATAAGAATGATCAGCAGGGCTTCCCTGGTGGTCCACTGGTTAAGAATCTGCCTGCCACTGCAGGGGACCCAGGTTTGACTCATGGTCTGGGAAGATCCCACATGCCACAGAGCAACACGCACCATGCACCACAACTGCTAAAGCCCAAGGGCCCTAGTGCCTGTGTGCCCCAACAAGAGAAGCCACCGCAGTGAGAAGCCTGTGCCCCACGGCTAGAGAGCAGACCCTGCTCGCCGCATCTAGAGAAAAGCCCTCACGCAGCAGTGACGACCCAGCACAGCCAAAAATTAAAGAAAGAATGATCGGCAATTAATTGTTACCCAGTTTAGAACTAATATATGGGCTCTCAGTGTTGAAAGATAAGACCTAAGAAGGGATTATTGCTTCTTTCTCTTACAAAGTGTGTTTAATGTCTTACACCAAACAGGCATGAGACAAATTAATCGAACAGCTTTTTAAAAGTGCCCCTTTTTGAGCCAGCAGTCTGTTCCATGAAGAGGAAGGCAGAGCTGTTGGCATTCCCAGATGAATGCCTGCGAGTGGTACCAGGCTGGATGCTGGCAGCCTCCAGGGATCTGTGCCTTAGGCCAAATCACTGAAGCCAATTCCTCTTGGAGTTTCAGCTCCTGATAATGATGATGGCACTTTGATAATCCATGCAGGCGCTGCTGCAAAGTAGCACCTGGGACAGTCATTTAAAGAAATTTGTGTCTGTCATATTTTCTCACGGTTGGTGTCTACATCTACATTTCCACGGTTTTTCACTCTTTGATATATAGACCAGGAGTCTCTGTGCTTTGCTCTGACATTTATGGGCCATGCTGTTCCTTCCCTTGGATTATTCTCATACAGTTTGTGGTACCCAAAGAGGGAAGGATGAAGGATGCCCCATAGTAATTTTTTCCCCCCACAGCTACTAATTAATCTCTGGGAGGATTTGGTTCCTCACAGCAAATCATAATGCCAGGTGGCGCTAGTGGTAAAGAACCCGCCTAACAACGCAGAAGATGTAAGAAAAGCAGGTTGGATCACTGGATCGGGAAGATCCCCTGGAGAAGGAAATGGCAACCCACTCCAGTATTCTTACCTGGGAAATCCCATGGACAGAGGAGACTGGCGGGCTACAGTCCAAGGGGTCACAATGAGTCAGACATGACTGAGCACACACGTACTACTGCTACACCTCACAAACATTATGCATGTGCTAAAGGCAGGTGGAGCATGTCAGTGTTTTGTAAAAGTTTTCAAAGAAAAACCAAAACACAGCAAAGTTACAGAAATGAGAAGTTTGCATGTTATCATTGGATTGGAACTTGGATTGGTAGAACATATACCGATTTGGGGGAGGTACAAAAAAGAAGTTTTAAGAGATTTGATTAATATGATTGAAGACTGTTAATTTTGAGGAACATATTGGAAGAAAAAAATGACTTGAAGGGAAAATAAATAAATAAATAGATACAAGGATAAAAGTTGCATTTGACTAGCTAACCTCTCCGCTGTGAGCCCTTTTCACATAAATGTGTCATTTAAAATTTAATCAATCTCATCATTACAAACCTCAACTTATATTCCATTGAAAATACTTTTTCAGATGTATGTGGCTAGTCATTCAGTCATATCCAACTTTGTAACTTCATGGAGGCCCCACGAGCCTCCTCTGTCCATAGGATTCTCTAAGCAGGAATACTGGAGTGGATTGCCATTCCCTTCTCCTGGGGATCTTCCCCACCCAGGGATTGAACCCAGGTCTTCTGCATTGCAGGCAGATTCCTTACCATCTCAGCCACCAATGAAGCCCTTTTCAGATTTATAATAGCATTTAATCTATATTACAAATCATTCACAAAATGAAATTATAAACCCTCATTTCCCGACAATTCCTTTTGAGATTGGTTCATATAGAGTCAGCTGAGGTTAGTGAATAGTACATATCCAAAAAGAAGTAGGGGAAATAATGTTTGTTAGTACAGTGAATACCAGTAATGGTTCTGTCTGCTATCAAGTCTGCTCTTGGCTTGTCACCATTGATTACTTCTTTTTTAAATTTATTTTTAATTGAAAGATAATTGCTTTACAATATTGCTTTGGTTTCTGCCATATATCAACATGAATTATACACAGGTATACATATGTCCCCTCTCTTAAACCTCCCTCCCACCCCCTACCCTTTCCCACCCCTCTAGATTGTTACAGAGCCTTGGTTTGAGTTCCCCAAGGCATACAGCAAATTTCCGCCGGCTATCTGTTTTACATACGGTAGTGTATATGCTTCCATGCTACTCTCGCCATTCGTCCCACCCTCTCCTTCCTCCCCCCACCATGTCTGTAGTCTGTTCTCTGTGTCTGTGTCTCCGTTACTGCCCTGCAAATCGTTTCATCAGTACCATCTTTCTAGATTCTGTTCCCATTGATTATTTCTAAATGGTGTTTCTGACAAAGCTGTGCCCTGGAGAAGTTTAGATACTTCTTTTTAGAGTAGTCTGGTACCAGGAAAGGAGGGAGACACCGTGGTGTTGTGAAAAGATAGCTGCTATGAATAACAGCTTAATTTATAACTCGCTCTGTGCCAGGGTCCACGCTGAGCGCTGAGTGCTCACAGCTCCCAGCAATGATGCTGAAGATACTTCCCGCTATTGCCTCTGAGACTCAGAGACATCCAGTCACTTGCCCCATGTCACACAGCAGGGAATAGCGGATCCCAATAGCCTGGTTGTTGGAAACCGTGCATTTCTCCTATGCCTCTCACGAGATTCAGTTTCTGAAGCTATTTTTACCAAGAAATTGTGCTGTGGGCAGATTTCTTTAATTTTTTATTTTACAGTGACTTCTGGTCCCCCTTTTCCATATCTTGTGCTTCTGAATTATTATTCATCACTGTAGTCAAATTGATGATTTTTGACACCTTGATTAGTACATTCTCAGGATGGGTGGGAATTTACATGGTATTTCAAGCTATATTGAGAGACTAGTTAGCACTTTAGGACAAATAAGTGGCAAATTGCTTATCAAGGTAAATAAAAACTCCAATTTTATACCACTACCACTAATATTGTCGTACTACTGAATTTATTATTTATTCCTCCGTGCTAAAATCTGTGTTTATTTTTTTTTAATTTATTTCACTGAAGTATGGCTCAGATGGTCAAGAATCTGCCTGCAATGCAGGAGACCAGGGTTCAATCCCTGGGTCAGGAAGATCTCCTGGAGAAGAGAATGGCTATCCACTCCAGCATTCTTGCCTGGAGAATCCCATGGACAGAGGAGCCTAGCGGGCTGCAGTCCATGGGGCCGCAGAGAGTCATACATGACTGAGCGACTTAACACACTTACAGTTGATTTGCAATGTTGTGTTAATTTCTACTGTATAGCAAAGAGATTCAGTTATACATAAATATACACTTAATTTTTCATATCCTTTGGAATCTGTTAAGTTTATTTTTTAATTTTATTTTATTGAAGTATAGTTGATTTACAGTGTCATGTTAATTTCAACTGTACCAAAGTGGTTGTTATACATAAATATACATCTTCTTTTTCATATTGTTTGGAATATGTTTTTTTTTTAATTTATTTTGTTGAAGTATAGTTGATTTACCGTGTCATGTTAATTTCTACTGTACAGCAAAGCGATTCAGTTATACCTATATATATATACACATTCTTTTTCATATTCTCTGGAATCTGTTAAGTTGAAGGAAGCTGGTCATACCATACATTGATTTAACCACTCTTTGTTTCTCTAGATTGGAAGAAAAACAAGAATGCACTTTAAAAACCACTTCTGGTTTATAAGGTGACCCATCAATCCTCACAGTGACAGGAATCAAGATGATTTTGTCTGCAGGGTTTCATTTATTAAAATTTAATTTGCTCCTGCGCTTGGCTCTGGTCGCTCTGTGCTAGCAAACTAGCTATAATTAGATTAGCAGCCTGCTAAACGCTGGTGACAGCTGAGCCTCAGAGAGCATGTGCCGGATTCCGCCCCAGCCGCTCCTCATTGGTTGCCAGCCGTGCTGCTCGCCGGTTTGATAGGTTTCCACAGAACTCTTTATGCTGCATTGGAGACACGGATACAGAAATACTCCGCTGCGTCCTGGCCACGGCCGAGGTGCTTAGCTGGTAACGTTACAGGAGGAATCGGGCACCCAGGAGAAGGCGGTCGTCTTTGTTGTGAGAGCAGGGCAGTCACCGGCTGCTGAAAGGGCTCAGGGAAAAAGTTTCAGCTCATGGTAATTACTTTGCATCTTTATCTCGCCTGCAAAACACGGCCATGCATGAAATGAAGCATGCTCATCATGTCATCTGCTTAATTTGATCTTGCTTTTGTTAATATCACGCACCCCTCCAGCGTTCCGTCTCAAATATGCTCTCCCGGAGAAGGCTGAACTGGTAAACAACCAGCTTCTTCGTGCGGGAATCTTGTTTTTACCTGGATGCTAGAGTGCAAGTGCTGGGGAGCAAATCTTACTGGTTTCTCTGCTGTTTGGGGGAGCCCGACGCTGCATCCATTTAGGTGTCTCTGGAGGTGTGTTTTGGTACCCGGGCGACTTTGTTTGTACGGGTCCGGACTCTCCTGAATAATGAGCCCTGGAGGAGAGTTCGGAGAATCACACTTTAATTAGGACAGAGCCGTGGCCCTCCTGGTGTCAGCGCAGGGTCTCAGCTTCAGAAGTAACCTCTATTGTTTCTTCAAAGATCTGTGCAGCCTTCATTTTGGATGGGTTCTCTTTGTTTCCCCTTCTGTAGTTTTCATGAAGCCTCTTTCTTGTAGAGGATGTTTGCATATCCCATTCTTCCAGAGACACTGCAAGGTGTGTATTTGCCCTGTGCCAGACAGAATTTTTGACTCAGGCTTTGTTTAACAGGGATGTTGTTATGGGGAGTTGACATCACAGAAGGTGGGGTTCTTGCCACTTTGATGTTTGACAACATTTAAAAATTTCTGTTTGTGGTTGCCTGGATGATTTTGCAAATCAAACAGTAAATAATCTTGAATTCTGTAATAAAGATGTTGCATTGGGAAGGAGGAAATATTTAAACAGCCAAGGCTGAGCTTAAAGAAACGCAAGCAAATGCACTCCAAGTGTTTGCTTTTCAGCGTATCTAGAGTACAGCTACTCTGTGGAGTTCTATTTTACTGGGAAAGAGCCCCCTTGCCACTGTTTAGCCCCCAGACTTAAAAATTGATGTCCTCACTGTATCAGACGGTGGAGACCACAGAAACTTGTGTATTGAGTCACCAGTCACACGGCTGGCTGACTGCCACCATGCGTCTAGGATCGGTGGAGAACCCTGCTGGTATCTGAAAGCCGTCAAGAATTATCTCCCTACTCCTGAAAAGCCAGACATTGCCATTTAAGAATCTGGTTAAAATAATTGCTTTGAATTGAAGCTGTAATCTGGCTCAAGGTGTTCAGTGTGTTCTTTGGTGGAGGACAACTTCAGAATACTAACTGTGGTTTCCTCCCCACCCATACCTCCCAGCCCCTGCAAATTCCCTCCCTAATCCTTTCCTGGGGCATACTCTTTCTCCCACATAATGGTTTGTAAAAAAGAACAAGGAATATTGGGAAAGTTTGTCGTTTGTGGTGATAGGGTGTTGTCTGTAATAAGTTGGATGCGGTTCCTTGTCATCCGGCATCTCAGTTTTGAGATACTGTGTCTGGTGAGATGGTCAGTGGAGGAGTCCCTCTGCAGCCAGCTCTGACTTCCTCTTCGGACGCCCCGATAATGGAAACCACACCCCTGGTCACATCTCACCAGGTTGCGTAGAGGGGGCAGAGGGCATGGTCCAGTTCCTGGCTTTGCTCTTCCTCGCCTGCCTCTTCATTTTTGCCTGACCTGCTCCCTGTGCAGATGTGGAAAGTAACCTCCTACCCACAGACGGGCTTGGACCGACACTTGGGGAGGAATTAATTGATGTGATCCCATCCTTGTCTCTCCCCTTTCCTTCTCTGAATCTCATAAAACACTTCCTAAATTACCTTGGCCTTAGAGCATTCTAAGAAGTTGACTGTCTTAAAAGTAAATTATTGTTGCCCAACGTACTCCCTGTGAACCTCCCTGCGAGCATCTCGTTAGGCTCTGCATCACAGGAAGCCAAGGGAGGTAGTTCTGGCTGATGCTGACTCTCAGGCTTGGATCCTGAGACTTGCTGTGTCTAGAAGGAACTTATTAAAGATGTAAACATTAATATAACAGTGTGTGAATATTGTGTAGTGATTTACTATGATATCCTAGAAGATCTTTTAACATACACTAAAGGGGCATTTTTCTTTTCTGATAGCACCAAATAAATTGTTATTTGTGTTGTTGCAAAGTAACAAAATCTGCACTTTATCTTCAGATGAATCACATCTTAAGTTTTTTTAACTACAAGAAGGGAAATCTATGTATTTCTGAGATAAAGAAGTAAAAATTAGTGTCTGAGGCACTTGAACATTTTGTTCTTATAATTCTATAGCTCTTTATTGATGATTGACATTTCTGACCTACCAAAAATAGGTCTGTGAGCATGAACTAGAGTATAAAACATATAGTAATTTAAAAGTAAAGCATTACTTATATAAGTGATGCTTTGTAACTTTTTCTTTTAGAGTTTTATAATCACAGTAGGAAAAATGATAATCAGATTAAAAGTGAAAAGTCCTTCCATGTAAAACTTGATGTTCCACAAAGAAGCTGAAGTGAACAGGGTCTGAAAGTTCTAGTGGAAAGAAAGGAGGAATGGTCAGTCGACACCGTGAAGTGAAGAGCTGCAGAGTTGTACCTGCAGGTGGCTTTCTGGCTGGTTCCCTGGGCAACTCTGGTATCAGAAGCACTGAGGGAGGGACTTCCCTGGTGGTCCTAGGGTTGAGACTGTGTCTTGCAATGCACAGGACTTGGATTCAGTCCCTGGTTGGGGAACTCGGATGCCACGTGCCACAGAGCCACCAAGACCCAACACAGCTAAATTAAATAAATAAATTTTTTTTTTTAAAAAAAAGCACTGAAGGGAGTCTGGCATTATATTGCAGGGTTGACACTCCAAAACCTGGCCTGGAGACATTAGGCCTCTTCTAGGGGCTTCCCAGTTGGCACTAATGGTAAAGAACCTGCCTGCAGATGCAGGAGACAAAAGAGATGTGGGTTCGATCCCTGGGTTGGGAAGATTCTCTGAAGGAGGGCGTGGCAACCCACTCCAGTATTCTTGCCTACGAAATCCCATGGACAGAGGAGCCTGGTAGGCTGTGGTCCATAGGGTTGCAAAGAGTCAGACTCGACTGAAGCAACTCAGCACGCATGTGTGCACTCAGTATCACTTGTGGTCTTATTTGTGGTCTGTAATAAATGTCATAAATAGAAAGTATCATGTCTTTTCTTCCTCCTATTTTTGCTTCTCAGAATGCACACTAGATTGTTGCATGAAAGTATTTTTATTTTGATAGATTTATATCATGTGGGATTCTAAAAAAAAGTTTTAATATATCCAGTAATTTAAAAATGCATCCTTGGGAGTTCTGTGGTGGTCCAGTGGTTAAGACTTTGCCTTACAATGGAGGGGGTGTGGGTTCGATCCCTGGTCAGTTAGCTAAGAAACCATATGCCTTATGGCCAAAAAAACAAAACATAAAAAACAAGCAATATTGTAACAAACTCAATAAAGACTTTAAAAATAGTCCACATGAAAAAAATCTTTTAGAAAATAAAGAAATAGAAATGCTTCTTAAAGGAATCTCAAAATACCTTCCTAACTGTTGTGCTCTTAGTAATTCAGGGATAGCTTTTGAAACTGCCTGCATTGCCAGGAGTCATCATCTGCTACTGGATGCCTGTTGGTTCTTTTATTTGTTTAATTAGCTCTTTTATATACTTCAATCATTTATTTTGTATGTGGTCATTAAAGAGAAGCCCGTAAAACCTGGGCTTGGAATATAACACTTCTGTTTGACCTTACTATGATTAAGGCCTTCTGCTCTCCTTTTACATTTGATGGAATTTAGACAGATTTTCGGGGCTTCCCTGGTGGCTCAGTGGTAAAGAATCCACCTGCCAGTGCAGGAGATGTGTGTTTGATCTCTGGTCTGGGAAGATCCCCTGAAGAAGAAAATGGCAACCCACTCTATATTCTTGCCTGGAGAATCCCATGGACAGAGGAGACTGGTGGGCTACAGTCCACGGGGTTGCAAAGAGCTGGACACGACTTAGGGACTAAACAACCACCACCACCACCTTTACACTTGCTGTCTGTGGTTAAATATGTCCTTGCAAAAGTTGTCAAAGCAAGAACACTGAGCTTGTAAATGAAATGGTTATAGAAGAACTAGCGCAGTTAGGTTTACCTCCCTGTTTGTTACTGTTTTCTTTCAAGGTTATTGACCAAGTTTTAAAAGAATTGTCATTTTCTGTTACTGTGTACAGTTAATAGCCTGCCTATTTTTGTCAAATAGAAAAGCAATAGCCGTCTCTTTTTTGCCTCTATTTTTAGCTATTTCGTGCAGTGGAGAGTACTTGAAGGGAGCAAGGATTCCCTGCGATTCCTGCCTGCAACTGGGCAAACACTTATTCCCCTCTCAGGTAAGTCAACTGCTTTGTTTTGATCCATTCTGAGCAGAAGATATTGATTCTCTCTGAAACCCATGTCAGTATGGCACTAAGACAGAGAGACAGAGGTTTCAGATACTTTGCTATCTGGCAAAAAAAAAAGGCATTCTGCTATTGAGGTCCTGCAGGACCAAAAATATTGATAAGAGTAATGATGACTTCCTTTCCCAGGGGTTTCCATGTTGTTGTTGACATGTCTTCTGGCAGTTACAGTCTTTTAAGGGCTGTGTCATATTAATAGTTACTAGTAATCTCCCTCATATCTGGAAGTACATGAATTTGAAGACAAAATGAAATGAATGAACAGTGAGAAGCACTATGTACTTGGGGAATGAGGTGCTGCTTTCTGGCTGGCCTAATGCTGTGGGGCTAGCAGCAAGTACCCTGGGGTTTGCGACACAGAGATCTCTATGGGACAGCCTCCCACGGGAAGTCACGTCTAGAGGGCAGAACCTCGATGCCAACCAGGGGACAGGCCGAGAGGGTGGGGCAGGTATTGGAGGATGGAATGTTTGTGTCCATCCTGGGAAAGACTGAAACCAAAAGGAGAAGAGGGCGGCAGAGGATGAGATGGTTGGATGGCGTCACTGACTCAATGGACATGAGTTTGAGAAAGCTCCAGGAGATGGTGAAGGACAGGGAAGCCTGGCGTGCTGCAGTCCATTGGGTTGCAGAGTCAGACATGACTGAGCAACTGAAGAATAACACAACAACATAAAGGACATTGCTGGGTGCTTTGTCCCACGTCCACACCACTACCGGATTCCTTCCTGATGGTGAGCGTGGAAGCTTCCTGTATCCAGACACATCTTCTCATGACGGAGCTGAGGAAGTGGCTGAGCAGAGATCAGTGTCTAGGGGCTTCCTCCGCTTTGACAGAGGGACTGAGATCCCAGCATCACCAAATGAGGTTGGGGATATTTAGGAAAGAGAGGCAGCTCTCTGGTTAACACAGGTCTGCAGGGACCTGACAGGTGGTGAAAGCAACCCTTATGAAATCACTAAGTTTGAGCCTTGTGTCCATGTCTCCGAGTGACCACGTGCTTTGGTTTCATTGCCAGCCTTCCTCCAGCCTCTTTGCCAGCATTCATATGTAACACACCTTTTTACCTGGACAGCATACCACGCATTTTATAGTTGTTTATTATTGCATCATGCAGAACTTTATTGGGTAGATGGTGTTGGCCTCCAGCAGTCTCAGCATCTAACTCAGGCTGACAGATAAGAATCAGCTCCTACCTAGTGGAATTCTACAATGTGTGGAAAGAGAGATTCAAGAAAAAGCCAACAACACGTATCAGTGATCTACCCTGAAATCCATCAATGTTATCACCATGTCACCTTATCCCAGATGTGAGAAGCTCTGACATGAAAGCCTTGGGCTCCTTTTGGCTGGAGGAAACTCAGCGTCTCCTGTTCCCAGCCCCCAGGTCATAGAAAGGCACCTGCTCACAGGTGGGTTTTATGGAGGTTGCCTCCAACAGAGCCTGTCTTCCCAACTCCACTTGTTCTAGGAACCCACCCCTCTTGATTTGCACTCAAGTGCAGAGTTTTCTGGAATATGAGACTTTCAAGTGCTAAAAGCAGGACAAGTCCCCAGCAACAAGGGGCGTCTTCATCCCTCTTATGATTCCCTGTACCATCCCTCTCCCCTCCACCCAACAGCTGGCTCCTGACAGTAAGGGAATTGGCCGCCCAGGTGACGCAAGTGGTAAACAACCTGCCTGCAGGAGACAGAAGAGATGTGGATTTGATCCCTGGGTCGGAAGATCCCCTGGAGGAGGAAATGGCCGTACCCTTTAGTATTCTTGCCTGGAGAATCCCATGGAGGAGCCTGGAGGGCTGCAGTCCATAGAGTTGCAAAGAGTCAGACACAACTGAACACACATGCACAGTAACCAGGAAAGTACTGGGCATGGGAGGCGGAGTAGACACAGGTGTAACAGCTCCTCTGCTTACCGGCTGCTGGGCATGGGAGGCGGAGTAGACACAGGTGTAACAGCTCCTCTGCTTACCGGCCCTGCCAGTGGCTTTCACCTCAAGCCTCAGTTACCTACATCACAAGTAAGAATACAGACACACTCCTAAGGATTTGGGGAAGGTCACATGGCAGCCACGGGAAGTGTCAGGGCAAGTGTAGGCCTGGAAGAGTAGGGCCACTCTTCCTGCCTCCTGGATAGGCTGCCTGGAGGAGATAGTGAGTTACCTTCACAGACATCATTGTCTTTAGCTTTGTCAGTATTACTGTTTGGCCAGATCTTGCATCGGGGAGATGAGAAAGGAGTCAACCCTGTCAGTCATTAACACAGTGTCGCCACGTTGTAAGCTCTGGCTCTGGGCCCCTGTGTCTAATTCTCAAATAATGCCAAGTCACTGTGTGCTGCTGCTGCTGCTGCTAAGTCGCTTCAGTCGTGTCTGACTCTGTGCGACCCCATAGAAGGCAGCCCACCAGGCTCCCCCGTCCCTGGGATTCTCCAGGCAAGAACACTGGAGTGGATTGCTATTTCCTTCTCCAATGCATGAAAGTGAAAAGTGAAAGTGAAGTCGCTCAGTTGTGTCTGACTCTTCACGATCCCATGGACTGCAGCCCACCAGGCTCCTCCATCCATGGGATTTTCCAGGCAAGAGTACTGGAGTGGGGTGCCATTGCCTTCTCCCATTGTGTGCTAGTTACTTTAAATTGTTTTTGTATCAGTTTTCTCTTAGCTAAGCTAGAAACAGACAAAAAGTACTCTAGAGATTGCTATGAAAAGCATAGTTTCTGTCTTATTGTACAAATGTTTTCAGTTGTTTTAGGCTATTTTCACTTGTAAAGTTTGTTAAAACTTTGTTCTTTTCTGAGTTTACAAATGCCAAATAAGTCGCCTTATGAAGAATATGTATTATTATTGTCATTAACATTTCTCACCACTCCTCGATGGGTTCATTTAAGATTATTATGTTTTAAAAGTACAAGATGGGTCTTTTTTTTTTTTTTTTTTTGAAAGTGGTCCCTTCTTTAAGGAAACTAAAAGAGAAAAGGCAGGCATAAAATGACCTTATCATGTTCTTTGGGTCAAACGGTTGAGTGTTTTCAGCCTAGAAGCTCAGTGCTCCTGTGTAATGTGTATGTGAGTCACTTTTCTGGGGACACATAGCCACCAACCTTTGTGCATTATTCATGTGATTGAATTTCAGGAAGTAAGTTATAATGTTCCCTTTGGTTGTAGTTGCTTGTTATCTTAATCAAACTTAAGTAATTGATAAAGTCAGTCTTCTCCCAGAAAGTCACCTTTTTCAAAACCTCTCGGGATGGAGTTTCGTTCCTTTAGAGCATAAATGCTGGGGACTTGAGATTGCTGGCAGCAGAAACAACCTTGCACGCTTGTTTGTGTGTTAAATGGCCCTGACCGGGCATACCTGCTAGCTTTCCACATCGCTTCTTCTCCATCTCAGTGTCTCACGAAGCTGGTCATCTGCAGAAAGGAATCTAGTTCTTGTCCCTGACTCATCTACCTTTCATGCCCTCATCTCTGACTTCTGCCTTTTCCCACATCAGCTCTCTGCCAGGCGAGTGACTCTGACCGAGCTCAGGTTGCACCAGGCCTGTCAGGTGGCTCCTCGAAACTGGCAAGGCTGACCTTGAGCAGGTCTACTGGGGCCAGGGAGAGCCGGCCGCCAACAAGAACCTGACCTGGCTCGCTGCCTTTTAGAAAAGAAGAGGGAGATGGGGAGAACCTCTGGAAATAGCAGCTGGGATTTCAGTTGTTTTATTCCTCTCATAAAAATTGTATAGACTTTTGGGAGAATAGAAATAGGGATATTCCCCTCTCCAAAATAAAACTCTAGGACTTCCCTGGTGGCCCAGTGCTTGAGACGTCACCTTCCAATGCAGTGGGTGCAAGTTCCATCCCTGGTCAGGGAGCTAAGATCCCCCATGCCTTGTGGCCAAAATAAAAAACATAAAACAGGAGCAATATGGTAACAAATTCAATAACGACTTTAAAAATGGTCCACATAAAAAAATCTTAAAAAAATATATATAAATAAATAAAGTTTATTTATATAAACTTTATTTATAAAGTTTATATATATAAAGTTTATTAAAAAAATCCTCTATTTGTGAGGATTTAGCACACATTTCGAAGAAGGCAATGGCACCCCACTCCAGTACTCTTGCCTGGAAAATCCCATGGACGGAGGAGCCTGGTGGGCTGCAGTCCATGGGGTCACAAAGAGTCAGACATGACTGAGCGACTTCACTTTCACTTTTCACTTTCATGCATTGGAGAAGGAAATGGCAACCCACTCCAGTGTTCTTGCCTGGAGAATCCCAGGGAAGGGGGAGCCTGGTGGGCTGCTGTCTGTGGGGTCGCACAGAGTCAGAAATGACTGAAGCGACTTAGCAGCAGCAGCACACATTTATTATGAAATTCAAGAAGCCACTATTGATTGCAATTTAAATTATTAAATTACCAATTAAGTGATTTGGCATACTTAAAATGCTCTTTTCTTAAATGAAAGACATATTCTGTAGGTTGCTGTGTGTATAGTTTGTTGTTCATTATTAATGTCTGTTACATTGTAAGTCAGTTCATTGTCAATGTAGTTTTTTTCTGCAAGGAGTAGCAGAAAAGTTAAGGCTGTTGTCTATGGAAGGCCTGCTCTGGAGCGGGGGTCACAGCCCCCCTGCAGTCTTCACATGTCCTGTAGATTAGTCTTTGTGGTTTAGACAATGGCACAAGAATCAAAGAGGTTAACCTCATACAGAGGGTGACCATGTGACCAGACACACGCTGGGTATAACACCCAGGTCCACCTTGACTCTTTTGTCAGACCCCAGACCTGAATATCATTGCTTACTGATAGAGTCATAAATGGAATGGGAAGATTGGTTGAGGAAAATTGGGCTATGGGGAAAGGGGTGGGAAGGTTTCCAGAGAACACAGCTGCCTGGTGGAATATTATGAGACCTTAGAAGCCAGAGGCTTCCCTGGAGGCTCAGTGGTAAAGAATTCACCTGCAGTGCAGAAGATGCAGGTTCAATCCCTGGATTGAGAAGATCCCCTGGAGTAGGAAATGGCAACCCACTTCAGTATTCTTACCTGAAAAATTCCATGGACAAAGGACCCTGGCATGGGCTACATTCCATGGGGTTACAAAAGGGTCAGAGATTACTGAATGACTGAGCATACATGCTGGAAACCAGGCCAAGTTCTCAATGAATAACAAAAGGGAAGAGGCCAAAAAGTCAAGTGATAAAGAGGGCGTCAGAGCAGGTGCATGAGAGAGAGAGGAAGACACCTTCAGAGTGATCAGACCCTCCTGTCTGGTCTGTTCTCCAGCCTGCTGGGTGTCTGCTGCATCACTGTGATTGAGAAAGCATTTGTGTGTTTTGAATACTGACATTCAAAACCACATGACACTGCTCAGGACTGTGTGATCCTTGAGCACTGGAGTATCCTCTCCACGCTGGTCTTTCTTCAGTAGCCCAATGCTGTGGTCTCAGTGGGTGTGTGTCCCTCCCCAGATTCCTACACTGAACTCTGGGTGGCTCCTGTGATGGTGTTAGGAGCTGGGGCCTCCAGGCAGTGCTGGAGTCCTGAGGGTGGGGCCCTCCTGAATGAGATTAGTGCCCTCTACAGAGAACGCTCCAAGGAGAAGCCCCACCACTTCTGCCATGTGAGGACACAGTGGGGAGGCTGCAGCCAAGAAGAGATCCCCACCAGAACACAACCATGCTGGCCCCGTGATCCTGGATGTCCAGCCTCCACAACTATGGGAAATAAACATTTGTTGTTCATAAGCCACCCAGTCTATGGCATTTGATATATGTATATAATATATACATATTATATATATAGTAGCCAAAACATAAGTAAGACACCTAGGATAAAGGTAGTTGCTATATAATACAGGGAGCCCAGCCTGGCACTCTGATGGCCTAGAGGTGTGGGGTAGGGGGAGGGGAGGGAAGCTTAACAGGGAGGGGATACATATGTATAATTATGTCTCAATCACATTGCTGTACAGCAGAAAACAACACAACACTGTAAAGTAATTTTCTTCCAATTAAAAACTAAATTTAAATGGATAAGAAAGCTATGGTACATATACACAATGGAGTATTACTCAGCCGTTAAAAAGAAAACATTTGAATCAGTTCTAATGAGGTGGATGAAACTGGAGCCTATTATACAGAGTGAAGTAAGCCAGAAGGAAAAACACCAATACAGTATACTAACGCGTATATATGGAATTTAGAAAGATGGTAACAATAACCCTGTGTACAAGACAGCAAAAGAGACACTGATGTATAGAACAGTCTTATGGACTCTATGGGAGAGGGAGAGGGTGGGAAGATTTGGGAGAATGGCATTGAAACATGTAAAATATCATGTATGAAACGAGATGCCAGTCCAGGTTCGATGCATGATACTGGATGCTTGGGGCTAGTGCACTGGGACAACCCAGAGGGATGGTATGGGGAGGGAAGAGGGAGGAGGGTTCAGGATGGGGAACACATGTATACCTGTGGCGGATTCATTTTGATATTTGGCAAAACTAATACAATTATGTAAAGCTTAAAAATCAAAAAAAAAAAGATGTAGTTAAATATTCATTTCTGTTATTTTGTTAGGTACTGGGTTCACAGATAAAACAGAAAACCTGAAAATCCTCCTAATCTGAGTTTCTTCTTTGGGGACTTCCTCCTATTTGGCAGAGGAGGTGAAATTCTTTCTTGCACCTGGTCTTTTTGGGGTGTTTGGACAGACTTACTCTTGTAGGTTCATCCGAGCCTAAGATGTTGGATCTCTTGCTTTTACTTGAGTCTCATGGGCCTGATGCTCCGAAAGACAGACTTAGAGCTGGGCTCAGCAACATCCTTTGTCAAAGAGAAGCAGCTTTGACTAGGACAGTCAGTGGAAGGACCCTCCTCTGGACCAACGGAACTCATGGTTCTTTACCCCATGTGCACACAGAGGCATCAAACCTTGCCTCCCTGTGTCCCGAGCATTGGTATTGTCATCTCTTTGTCACCAAACAGCTCCATTCCTAACTTTGCCATTTGCTTGTCAGCTTGCCTTAGTCTTTGCTCTCAGACCAGTCCACTTAGTAAGCAGAAAATTCTGAAGCCCTGTTTTCTTCTTGTTACTTACTGCTCCAAAATCCTGTTTCTTTCTGGTTGTTGTTGTTTAGTCACTAAATCATATCTGACTCTTTTGCCACCCCATGGACCCTAACCTGCCGGCTCCCCTGTCCATGGGATTTTCTAGGCAATAATACAGGAGAGGGTTGCCATTTCCTCCTCCAGCGGATCTTCCCAACCCAGAGATCAAACCCAAATCGCCTGCATTGGCAGGTGGATTCTTTGCCGCTGAGTCACCAGGGAAGCCCTTCTTTCTGGTTACCTTTCTGGTTACCTCTGACGTTACCTATAAATGTCAGAGTGAAAGTGAAAATCCCTCAGTCGTGTCCAATTCTTTGTAACCCGATGGACTGTAGCCTGTCAGGCTCCTCTGTCCATGGAATTCTCCAGGCAAGAATACTGGAGTGGGTAGCCTATCCCTTCTCCAGGGGATCTTCCCAACCCAGAAGTCGAACTGGGGTCTCCTGCACTGCAGGCAGATTCTTCACCAGCTGAGCTACCAGGAAGCTTGGTAATTAAAGCCACTTCTCAACCGGGCTACCCACCTTCATCTAAAGTCAATGTCCATCTCTCTCCTCCTGTTCCCCACACATTTTGCTCATCAGAGTTTGTGAGCTTTTCCTTGCCTGGAATTCCTTATCAATTCCTGTCTCCCAGAGTCTGGGAATTACTTTGAGGCCCATTGTAAAACTTACTTTTTCCATTAAAAAAAAAAAAAAGAGGCTTTTGAGCAAAATCCAAGAATTTTTGCCAGTCATTCATTCAAATTTTTTCACAATTAAATATATACCAGGTACATTTATGAATAGTCTTGAAATTATTTTTTTGCTTGAAGTATTTATATGATTCTCAAGTTCCATGGCAAATTGATATAAAATTTGTCCCTTAATGCAAAGACTTCCCAAGCTGTAAGAAAGTGAAAAACAAGTAAATCAGAAAGAGAAAAACAAATATCATATATTAACACATATCTATGGAATCTATAAAGATAATGCTGATGAAACAATTTGCAGGGCAGCAATGGAGACGCGGACATGGAGAAGAGACTTGTGGACACGGCGGGCAGGGAAGGAGAGGGTGGAACAAATTGAGAGAGTAGCATGGAAACTTAGACATTACCATATGTAAAATAGATAGCCAGTGGGAAATCGCTGTGTGACTCGGGGAGCTCAAACCAGTGGCTGAGACAACCTGGAGGGGTGAGATGGGGTGGGAGGTGGAAGGGAGATTCAAGAGCCAGGGGACATAGGTATATCTATGGGTGATTCATGTTGATATATGGCAGAGAACAACACAGTATTGTAAAGCAATTATCCTTCAATTAAAAATAAATAACACTGCCCAGGCTCTCAGTTGTTTGCTGTTTATTAAGAGCAGTGCCATACAAGCCACCCCTGGTGTCCACATGGCACACCGGGAGGACGTGGGCTGGGGCTGAAATCCGAGAAGAGACTGCAGGTTGTTTTTGCTGCATTAGTGGAGTTCTGTGTCCTGATGAACTTCCTGGAGAGGGAAGAAGCTATTTATCAACCCAGGAAGCCTGCCACGAAAATAACAATTTTATTCACTAACACAAAATGGAAAGCAATTGTCAGTTCTTAAATGTCCATAATAGACTGACATCTAAATAGACATGTGGAAACACAATCAAGAGAAAGATTACAGCATCTCCTCTGAGAGGTAAAACAGACCCACTGATAGCAAGAAGCTCAAGTAGAAACTGGATCAAGATCCCACTCACTGTGGGGCCTGGATCAGCGTTCCTCTCCTGTATGGAGGCCCTTCTTATCCCTAAATCTGCTTCTATTCACAACTTATATTCTGTGTACTCATGGTGCCTCAATCTGTGAGTGCAGGCAGGTCCTTTTCTCATTCTTTGAGGACGTGTTGTTATTGTTGCTTGGCTGTTAAGTCTCGTCTGACTCTTTGCCACCCCTGTAGGCCACCAGGCTCCTGTATCCATGGGATTTCCCAGGTGAGAATACTGGAATGAGTTGCCATTTCTTCCTCCAGGGATCTTCCCAACCCAGGGATCAAACCCATGTCTCTTGCATTGGCAGGCAGATTCTTTTACCATTGAGCCACCAGGGATGCCCACCTGAGGACATAAGAGTGCTTATTGATCTGGTTTGTGTTACAGGAAGTTGCCTCTACTAGTTTCTCATAGATTATAAGAGGTGTAAGGGTGGGAATTCTGTGTTAACTCAGTGTGTCTTTAGAACCCAGCACAGCCTCTAACATGATAGAGGCCTGAGAACAGTTTGTGGGCTTTAACGGAACTAAGGATGTTCTGCACGTGTAGAGGGTGGTTGTAGGTTTCTCGTCTGCTGCTGTGCGAATGTGACGTGTCTGCAGATATAGGCCGTGGCCACGTGGGGGTTAGCAGGGCCAGCGGCCCAGGACCTATGTCTGTTATGTAACGTGCCGCATTCTGCTTTTGTGCAGCTGTTTATTCCTCGCTGCATTCCTAGCGCTGCTGGTTTGCACACATGGCGTTGGTGTCCGTCAGTTGTGTACAGGGCTCACTTCACTGCGGGACATGCCGCCCATCTAAGGTGGCCTCCAGGAGTGAGAGTGGAGTCTGGTGCCTCATTTGGGGCCTTGAAGAGCAGCTCTTTTATTCTAAACATTCTTCAGTCACTAAGCATTCGAGGAAGAGATACTCAGTACGATTGAGAAAAACTGTATAAACCCGTGACCTTAAATCTCCCATTAAGAAGCAGGAATTGAAGAAGACACTTTATGCCAGCTCTGCAGCATTTTAGGGTTTCTCATTGTACTATATTAATGACACTTGACATTATGTGTGTTTGCAGTGTGTCTTATTAATCTTAAGTACGACTGTGTTTCAGAGCACTTTTTGATAATTAGACATTTGCATCCAATCGATCTCTTATTTTTAGTGCTATTGAAACCCACTTTGGAAGTGCTACGTGAAGTGTTCTTAAATTTTAAACTAATAAGTAGTGACTTTATTGGCACTTAGCCATGTCTGTGAGTAGGACGGCCGTGTGGTTCTGAGGGTATGTCGTGGAGAGTGCGACTTCTGTTTTCTGCTTGTGCCTTGTTGCCGTGATGTATACAAACGGCCTCCAGATTCCAGTCTCCTCCCAGGTCAGTAAGGTGATGATCTTACCAAGGACCAAAGAGAGTGAAGTTCTCGAACGCGTTTTGGAGCCAGAGCATTTCGAAGTGAAGACACGGGCTTGCTAATGGATGGAAAGCTGCAGAGTGTAAGGAAGTATGTGACGTGGCACAAGTAGGAGACTGTGGAGCTGGGGCTGTGCCTGGCATCTACCCAGCACTTCCCAGCAGCCAGGCGTGGTGCTAAGTCCCTCGTATGCATCACCTCCTGAGGTTCTCACAGCACATAGTTGTTGAACAAAGCAGGTAGATTCCAACCCTGGTTTGGGTGCAGATCCATCCTTCTCTCTCGATTGTGCTCACTTGTGTCCAACTCTTTGCAACCCCATGGACTGTAGCCCGCCAGGCTCCTCTGTCCATTGGATTCTCCAGGCAAGAATACTGGAGTGGGTTGCCGTTTCCTTCTCCAGGGGATCTTCCCAACCCAGTGATCAAACCCACGTCTTCTATATTGGCAGGGGAATTCTTTACCACTGTGCTACCTGAGAAGCCCCATCCTTACCGACGTGCCAAAGTGTGTCACGTGTGATGTTTTTGCTGTGCTCGGTGTTTCTCAGACTTTGGAAGCAAATGTGTTTTTCCTTCTTAGGAAGCATATTCTTTTAGCAGATTAGATGTACTGAAGGCTTCTCTGACCACAGAATCCCCTTCAGGCGAGTTTATCATGTGGTAGCCCTGAAGGCACAGTGCTGTCCCTCAGCTCTGTCCTCACTGTAGGGCCAGAATGCCGCTCCTGTCCCCCACCAGGGATACGAGCCATGGGCTTTGTTCCCAGCCCTCTGACTGCAGGCTCCTGATCAGCAGTAGCCATTTGCTTTCTTCATACAGACTTACACATTTTACCAAGCACTTTCACTTCATCCGCTTGGCGATGGGGGAACTGTTATCCTAGCATTTCGAACGAGGAGGCAGACGCCTGAGAGACAGTGACACTTCAGAGTAGCCTGTCTCACGCAGAAAGAGCCAGGATACAAGCCCTTCTGTCTCCTGCTCCATCCTGGCTCCAAGACCAGATCTCAGATCTCTGCTGAGACCAGCACCTCCTGAGTCCATCGTAGAATGACTTCACCTTCGTCAGTGGTTTTTGAACTCTGTTTCTTCAAGTACTGGGAATATGAGGCTCTGCTCCATCCCAGACCCTCTGCGTCTGCCTGTGTTACATATTGATGCCCCAGTGATCTCAGCTTGAGGAAAGCTGCAGCTGAAAACTGCCTCAAAGACAGCTGAGTCCCAAAGTTCTTACTACACCCAAAGTTCTGGTCTCTAGGAGCCAGTGCCAATTTTTTGAAATATCAATGAAGTTGATATAAACATGAATAAATTATCAATAGTAAAATGTTGGGCTTCCCTGGTGTCTCAGACAGTAAAGAATCTGCCTGCCGGTGCAGGGGACATAAAAGACACAGATTTGATCCCTGGGTCAGGAAGATCCCCTGGAGGAGGACATGGTAACCCACTCTAGTATTCTTGCTTGGAAAATCCCATGGATAGAGGAGCCTGGCAGGCTACAGTCCATGGGGTTGAAAAGGGTGGAACATGACTGAGCAATTAACACTTTCACTTTCACCTGCTTTATACCTGGTAGAGTATGCTAGGATTACAAATAATTTCATAATTAATAGTAAGGGATAATCACAACTTTCTGTTATTCCATTAAAACGTTTTGCCTGCATATGTATGTTCAGAGTCTGTATGAAAGGCCAGATTTTCTAACCTCCCCAGGGTCACTCCATGGCTGTCTTCATTATTTTACCCACTTGCTGTATTCCCAGTCCCTTCAGGGCCCAAATGATGCTTTCAAGTCATATATCTAGTTTAGAACTCCTCTAATAAAATGACATTTCCAGACAGAATGTGCCATCCTTCACAGTTCACTTTTGAATTCGATGAAATGGTCCCCTTTCTTTCCATAATGCATTGTGTCCTCTTTAGTCTTAGAAGAGATTTGAGGAGAGGGACTATATATGCTTCTTTTTATAGGGCTTCCCTGATGGCTCAGACAATAAAGAATCTGCCTGCAATGAGGAGACCTGGATTTGATCCTTGGGTCAGGAAGATCCCCTGGAGAAGGAAGGCAACTCACTCCAGTATTCTTGCCTGGAGAATTCCTTGGACAGAGGAGCCTGGCAGGCAGGCTACAGTCCATGGAGTCGCAAAGAGTCAGACATGACTGAGCCACTAACATATTCATTTTCATGAATACGAACACTTACTTTAATAAACCAATTTCTATTTCTCCCATTTCTCAGATTTTAGAAAGGTTTAAACATGATTCTCTCTTGATTGCGTGCACTGAAATTTGTGTGCAAGTTTCGAGAACACTGAAGCCAGTTCTGAGTTAGGCCCTCGTCCTTGGCCAGCCCCCTCCTTGGAGTGTGAGGAGGGGCTGCAGGAGGGGAAGTGATATTTTGTCCCCAGAACCATGAAGGACAGATTTTTTGGCCTTCACGCTAGGTCTTGGATCAGAGGGCTCCCAAGGTGAAACCCAGGCACGTCCACTCGCTGCCTTGTAAATTTGATTGCTTGTAAATCTGTGACATTTTCCCTTGTAACAACAGTTTTATCTTCTCATGGACATAAATACTGTCTCTGATAGCGGCGGAGTCTGGTGCCATGAATATTCCTTTAGCAATGGTGAAAACTCTGTAATAAAGCTCTGAGGTTTTAGGATGACAATGAAATGCTCCAACAAAGGGCAAGGACAAGCTGAAGTAAAACCTTCACAGACGAGTGGTTTTATTTCACATCAACTCTCTGGTTCCGATGCTGCCATCGGAGGCTGCCTCCCTGCCTTGTCCCCGTGAAGCTGGGGGCTTCAGCAGGCAAGGATCATGAAGGATTTCATCACTTGAAGGTCATTGGTGGCTAAGCTGTGATTTCTGCAGTTCTGAGAACTTAGAGATCTCTCTCAACCTGGTCCTTTGTGTAGGGCATGTATTTAGTTGTTTAAGGGTTATATTTGACTGCTGCCTCCCTCGGCAGTGGTGCTGAAAACATGGTGTCTTAGATTCACAGTCATTTAGTTTTGTGACTTGATTTACTTTGGGGTGTCTTGATTTTATGGTTTTACCCTTCCTCAAAAAAGACATAGTAGAATCTGAGCTCAAAGCCATAATCTTCTACTACTCAAGATACATTTCTTTCCCTGGTCATTTTTATTTTTATTAGCACTTGTGATCACACTTGGCAGTTATTCTATTTGGTGTGATAAATGGATTACAACCAAAATAAGAACCAAAATAACTGTGTTACCTTGAAAAGACACTCGCTTGGAGCAACACTGTAAACCTGCTAACATTGTAATGATATGACACAGCGTTAGAGAAACAGGTGTAGTATGGAGACATTGATAATAACTTTTACTTCTGAATGAAAGTTATTCATTTTAAAAGTCACATGGCCCTTATTTATTTTTAGATCAGGAGATCATCTTTTAGAAAAAAAATATATTTCATAAAAGTAAAATACTATTGAAACAATTTTTTTTTTACTTTAGAAACGTAACATTTCTAAAATTGTGATT
Source organism: Bos grunniens (assembly GCF_055505025.1). Lineage (NCBI taxonomy): Eukaryota > Metazoa > Chordata > Mammalia > Artiodactyla > Bovidae > Bos > Bos grunniens. The sequence continues at coordinate 58,011,021 of NC_141178.1, read as the reverse complement.
GATCTTTTAGAAATTTTTGTTTGTTATACCTGATGTATGATTCTGACCTTTTCCCAAAATGTGTCACAGTTTAGCAAGATTCAGCTGCAGTGAACTTGTTTTGTTCAAAAGAAAGGCTGAGGTCTGTGCACACTCTTAGAAAGTCAGTGTTTTCCTCTCATCATTTATGTAAGGTTGACTTGAGTTCTTCCTCACATGGCCTAGCAGAGGACATGGCCTGATTTGAAAAACATTAACAATACTAACAACAGCTGTGCATTCTGCCTCCTTTTAAGGCTCTACCTGGATTTTCTCACTTGATCCACACCATGTGGTTCAGATCCCTGTATCAGGAGGAAAATGAGACACACAGGTCCTGTCCCCATGGGACTGCTTTCCCCTTGGGTCCATGACTGTAGGTCTGGTTGGACCCTTGTCCCGCAAGTAAACACTGCTTTTGGGTGGACCTCTGCAGAGGGTTAGAGCAGCGCCCGTCTAGAAGTGAGCTCCAGAAGAGAAGAGAGAGGGGTATTTTCATACTCACCTCTTTCATACTCACCTCTCCAGCCAGAACTGCCAGTGAAACAAAGCAAGTGGAGGCCTTTCTTTCTAGCACCATCCCTCATGGAGACGCCCTAGGTCAGGGATTGCTGATGGCCTACGTCAGGTCATGGGCATCCATACATCTTTTGGCAGTCGGGGTGTAAGCGGACCCTCATCCTCTCTGCTCCCTCCTTCTCATGACCACTTGGCCATTTGTCATGGCTCAGTTGTCCAGCTGGTGTGCATGAGAGCCCCTGCTGGACAGTGGCCACCCATGCACTTGGTCTCCTTGAAGGCTGTTGGAAGGTCCTTCCTTTTAGCTCAGCCTGTCCTATCTCTGGGGACTCAGCATCAAGACTGGATAAGCAGGTGCTGTAAATCATAGCAGGAAGCAAAGGGAAATCTGTGGGTGACTTTGTCACCCCCACTGACCATCAGAGCACCCTCTCATGTTGTGTTATCCACACCCTGGAGAAGAGGAGCAGTTGAAGCCTCGGCAGCTTCTAAGTATGAATGCTGTATGCATCCTCATAAGGATAAAAATCCTGCCAAAGTTACCATGGATAGTGACCCTGAAAAGCCAAAATGCAGATCTCTGTCTTGCCCTTGTGCTCGCTAGGTTTTAGGGATGTGTGATCTCTCCACAGCGAAGCGGTCTGTTACCATGGAAACGCACTTACTAGTCTCTAAGCCCTTCCGGGTAGTTCCAGGAACATTAACTCTCTACTAGTATTTTTAAAAATGTATCCAAGATTACTATCTGACTTTTGAATAGTTATAATGATTGAAAGTAAAGCATTCCTTTCAAATTACAGATCGACACGTCTCATCTGAGAAGTATTACATTCGATGTGATTAATAATCATACTTCATTCAGGCAGAGTAACCCCTGCCAGGACACTCACCTTCTCTTTGAAATCTCAACTTCCTAATGGAGGGGCTGTCCCTACTCAGACAGGATGATTAATTGTTCAAAATCTTCTCTGTGCAATGTCTGTATTCCTGCAAATTTCTTGGTTTAAACTGGGAATAGCATCTAAAGGAATGTGCAGAACTATTCAAGGTTATACATTAATAGTAGTGTTAATTGTGATATACTTAAATATTTTAATATAGCTTTTAAAATGAATATTTAATAAGTTTAAAAAATTAAACACAAATAATTTTGAGTATTTAAATGTTTTTCAAACTCTGAGAAAAGTGTGTATTTTTATCATATTTATTTATATGTGATTTTTCTATCATGTAGTATATGGTATTACATGGAGGAGGGACTAATGAAGGCTGTGTGTTTTACATGGTTATTTTCATTTTTAAAAATTTTGTTGATTTCTGTCCACCCCTTCATTCTCTTTCCTGCTTGCTGATCGTTCAAAAATGCCACTCCTTTGTTCAGTGTCCCAGTCATGTTTTGTGAATTTGTCCAGGCTTTCTGCCTCTACAGCGTGCTCCCACGATGCTGTCTGGCTAAACCTTTCCCTGCCCTAACCTCTGTCCCTTTCTCCCTTCTCTTCTCTTGTAGCTCAGGGTCTAGGAAAATCTTTTGGAATTCAGGGAAGGTAAAAAGCCTCTCTCCTGGTTCTGTGTAGTACTCAATCACATACACATTCACAGACAGCATATTCCGAACCAACACTTCTTAATCTGGTGTTTTCTTAGTAACTTTGGAAAAAATAGTCACTAGTTCAATTGATGGGTACAGGTTGTAGTTTAGTTTCGTAAGATTGTTATTCCCTGTGAAGGTAGGTAGACGCCTTCACAGAGGGCAGTATGTAGGTGTCATATATTGATTCTTTTCTCTGTTGAGTGTATTTCACGTATTGTATTCATTTCCTAGGGCTGCCTAATGTAGTATGCAAGCGTGCCAAGTCACTTTAGTCATGTAACTCTGTGACCCCATAGCCTGTAGTCTGCCAGGCTCCTGTGTCTATGGGATTTTTCAGGCAAGAATACTGGAGTGAGTTGCCATTTCCTCCTCCAGGAGATCTTCCCAGCCTAGAAATTCAACTGTGTCTCTTACATCTCCTGCATTGGCTGGTGGGGTCTTTACCACTGGTGCCACCTGGGAAGCCCAATCAGTGTGGCTGCATTTAAAGTGGAGTCCTGAGCATTCCTGACGCAGCAGCTCCACTGAACACTCTGCTTGTTCATGACCTTGCGGGTCCACTTATTCCTAATTATACCAGCTTAACCTTGTTTAAAGAATAAATTAATTGTATCTAAACTTGTGCCAGCAATTGTTACTCCCAAATGGCAATGAAATCACTATAAACATCTTTCTAACCTTTTCACCAAGTGATAATTTCATTTTAATCCCAAAGTAGCCATGACTATAATGAGTATTTAGTCAGAATAAACCACAAGATATTATTAATTAGAGCTATATTGATTTCCAATCTAGGTATACTGACTTCCTCCAAAATCTAATATTTTCCATATTTTAGGAGTTGATTTCTCGATGGTGTGCTGCTGAACTTCAATTTAATCATGGTGGATTTATATTACCAGCAGCAAGATAGCCAGGTTCTAAATGGTATCTGGAGGTTCACCAGCGTTTGTATCTCTTGGTACCCATTTCCTTGATCCTGCAAGTCTGGGCCCACCAGCCAGGAGGCGAAGTAACTGTCTTAACAATCCCAGGCCACGTGTTTTATTTCCCCAGGGCAGACGCTACAGCAAAAAGCTGGAGTTTGCTAACTCAAATATATTCCATTTAAGTGGTCTTAGGCCCTGTATCTAAAACTTGAAAGGAAAGGAAACCTTTTGTATTAACATTGCTTAGTTATTTTCTAGACCAGCTCATCTTACTTTTCCTTTCTCTCAACAATGCTGGCTTCTTCACCAACGCTTTTCAAGAATGTGTTTACATGGAAGCAGAGTGAGAATAACAGAAGCAGATGGCAGATGACTTTGCCACTGCTTCAGTGGAACTCAGAGTGAGTTCCTCTGCCTCTGATCCACAGAACTGGGAAAAGATGACACGGAGCTGCAAAGGATATTCCCACAAATCCATTCACTTCTGTTTTAGAGTGAGTCTACAGCCTGCATGCTGCTAAGTGACTTCAGTCATGTCTGGTATGGACTGTGGCCCGCCAGGCTCCTCTGTTCATGGGATTCTCCATGTAAGAATACCGGAATGAGTTGCTATGCCCTCCTCCAGGGGATCCAACCCAAGGATCAAACCCACTTCTCTTAAACCTCCTGCGTTGGCAAGCAGGTTCTTTACTACTAGTACCACCTGGGAAGCCTGTATCTACAGTGTGTGTGTGTGTGTGTGTGTGTGTGTGTGTGTGTGTACTTAGTCATTCAGTCGTGTCCAACTCTTTGAGGCACTATGGACTGTAGCCCGCCAGCCTCCTCTGTTCATGGGGATTCTCCAGGCAAGAAAACTGGAGTGGGTTGCCATGCCCTCCTCCAGGGGATCTTCCCAACCCAAAGATCAAACCCAGTCTCCCGCATCGCAGGTGGATTCTTTACCATCTGACCAAGCCAGTTTCTTATTGTATAACTTGATTATAATGCTAGAGGCTTACCATGGTTTACATAATTTGATCTTCCATAAAATTATATATACTTCATGTCTGATTTTTGCTTCTGATTGTGTCTAAATTAACTAATTAACTAGTTTTATTTAAATTAAACTAGTTTAATAAATTTAATTTATTTAATTAAACTAGTTTTATTCCATAACTGAAACCATGTATTCTGGTTTAAAGCAGTTGGCTACTTTAAAGCAGAATACATGGTTTCAGTTATGGAAAGAAATTTGGGCAAAGATGACTGTCATATCATCGACTGGATTTCTGTACTAGCAGTTGCGTACAGAAAGAGAAGTCTGCCTTTGCTTTGCCTTTCCTGGGAGATGAGAGCCTCCTCGGATGGGTGCAGCCCAGAGCTGTAACCTGCAGAACCAGGTGCCCTGGGACAGGGAGGAGGGGATGGTTTCAAAGACTTTGGCCATTTTCATAAAATCGCTTCGGGCTGCATGTTACCTAAAGTTGGAAAACAAGTTTTGGTGCTGGATACACCTGGGTTTCATCACAGCTCTACTGCCTGATGGGTGGTTACTTTTCAGAATGTTTCATTTTTCCTAGATTCAGATGTCTTTTTCACCTCTGAATGTTCATGCAAACCTTAGGAACTTGACAGCTGCCCCAGCTTAAACAAATAGGAAATACTCTGTCGTAGCCCATGGAGTTGGAAGAAAGCTGATGCATTTGAATTCTACCCCCATGTACATGGTTCCACTCTGCATGAATTTCCGTTACATGTTTTAGCTGAATAAAACCAGTTGCTTAAAGCCACAGCCCACATTTCAGTTACTGCAGTATATTAGCTGTAGTTACATGAACTATAAACCTCATAGCTAGCTCTTCAGTCTGTAAATCTCTAAGTAAATAGCAAGGGGTCAGCTTGACCTATGACCAGTCACATCGCTTTATTTGGAGTCTGCCATTGATAAGTCACTGCACAGGTACTGGTCAGTTCACCCACAGACAGGAAGCATGGAGCTGTGCTTCCTCCTTGTTTTGAGGTGGTAACTTACGACATTTTATAAACATGGATACTTCCAAGAGAATTGGTCCAGACAGATGGACATGCAGCAGAGCCGTGAACATGATGATGCTGAAGTGAGAATCCCATCAGACGTCAGTAGAAGATGCTCTGACTGTAGGGAAGGTAACGCTGCCGCCAGCCCAGATGCCCCAGAGGTGCAGATAGAAGCCAAGCAAAGAGAGATGAGGAAAGTGACCGAGACAACAAGAATGAAGACGTCCCAGAGGAAATGACTTCACCAGAAATGTCACTTGAAAGGAATTCTCAGAGATATGCCGACTTTGGAAGCACAAAGGACTAAAGATTGGAAGCCGATCCAAACCTAGACGAGTGACAGTTCTCCAGGTGTGGAAAAGATGCTCACCCCTTTCATAAGCAGTGGGGTGAAATAAGGAAGGCAGGCCTGGATTATGCAAACTTCTCTAGATAAACTTACAAAGAAAGAAAGAGTTCTCAATGTGATTATGTTGCCAATTCAAATATGTTAAGTTACAGCATTCATTTCCCTGTACATTTATAACCAACAACAAAAGTTTTAAAGTTTTGGCCAAAAATTGTTAAAAGGGCAGAGAACCATCGTTTTTTGCTGTTGATTATTGAGTACACATGCCTGGTTTCGGCCCTTTTGGTTCTTTTGACAGTCCTAACCTTGCAAATGAGTCTTTTCCAATGAGTCAGCTCTTCGCATGAGGTGGCCAAAGTACTGGAGTTTCAGCTTCAGCATCATTCCCTCCAAAGAAATCCCAGGGCTGATCTCCTTCAGAATGGACTGGCATGATCTCCTTGCAGTCCAAGGGACTCTCAAGAGTCTTCTCCAACACCACAGTTCAAAAGCATCAATTCTTTGGCGCTCAGCCTTCTTCACAGTCCAACTCTCTGGTGCTGGGGGGTATTGGGGGCAGGAGGAGAAGGGGACGCCAGAGGATGAGATGGCTGGATGGCATCACTGACTCAATGGACTTGAGTCTGAGTGAACTCCGGGAGTTTGTGATGGACAGGGAGGCCTGGCGTGCTGCGATTCACAGGGTCGTAAAGAGTCGGACACGACTGAGCGACTGAACTGAACTGAACTGAACTGAACCTTGCAAAGCAAGGGACTATCTGTAGTGACAACTAGTCAAACCAACCCTGTTGCCATTTGGATTGCCTGTTACTGAAAATTGGTTCACACATTCATTTTAATATCATCAGTATCTGCAAGTATTTTCCTAGCCTTTTGAAGGCAGTTCATATCGTCAAAGACACCGTAGTGCTGCTAGAACTTCTCTGACTTTCTGTTATTTGTGACTTTTAATTTTCAAAGAGTCCAAAAGTTCATATTCAGAGACTTACATTTTAGTGATAATTTTAGCGAAATATTTTTGTACCATAAAATTTCTTTAGTGAAATATTTAGTAGTTTTAGGAAATATTTTTGTACTAAAAAAGTTTGTTTGTTTTCATTGTACAGGAGGGCCCCACTGGTATGCCCCATGGGCCAACCGCCAAGTCACTGGATCACACATAGTGCGTTGTACTGTCAGTTCCAGACTGATCACTAGATTTACGGTTTATATTTGCCATCTCTTGAGGGGTGAGAGGCAGTCTTGTTTGCTCATTAAATCAACAAGCAGTGGGGCTTCATTGTGTACTTTGTGGTATGCAGGCAGAATGTTTTGACTTTAAAATGTCTCAAATAATTAAAACTGTCTTGCATCATTCAACCTTGTAAAAAATACCTATAATTTAAAGGCTCCAAATTGTTTGCTTTTGAAAGATGTTAGTATCATGAATAATAGCAAGAGCCTCTGGGTTGTGTGAATGCGTCAGATCCAGTGCTATGGTCTGTGGAGGAGAAAGCACCCTTGATTACAGTTTTGGAGAAGGTCCCCTGTGCCCCCAGCATGCCTGTGATGTTGTGCCCGTCCTCACGGGGCCTCACACTGACAGCCTGCTGGGCCACATATGGGCACCAAAAGCCTTGGGCAGGGATGGTTTGTGCTTTTAAACATTGGTTTAATAGTGTTTAGGAAATTAAGCTGATTTAAACACAGAGTAAATCTGTGGGTGGAAAGAGTGACTTCTTTGTTGTCTTTTGCAACTTATAGCAAAGTGGTCATACAGCAAGGTGACTCATTGATTTTGTTCCTTTATGGATCTGTCCTTCTTATATACAAGTCTCCCTGGCGGCTCAGATGGTAAAGAATCCGCCTGTAATGCAGGAGACCTGGGTTTGATCCCTGGGTTGGGAAGGTCCCATGGAGTAGGAAGTAACAACCCACTCCAGTATTCTTGCCTGGAAAACAGGGACAGAGGATCCTGGTGGGCTACAGTCCATAGGGGTTGCAAAGAGTTGGACATGACTGAGCAACTGACACTTTCTCCATTTCTTATATACATAGATTTTCATATAGTTTTTCATGTGATTTATTTCATAATATTCATCACCTTTATAAAGAAAAAAAATTAAAATGTTTACTCCAAAACACTTTGGTCTGAACCTGAGGTGAAGATTCGCTCGAGAAGCAGCAAGAAGCTGCTGTTAAGGGACTTCGCTGGTGGTCCACTGGCTAAGACTCCACGGCCCCAATACAGTGGGCCCAAGGTCACGCGGGAACTAGATCCCACATGCCACGACTAAGACCCGGCACAGCCAAATAACTATTTAATAATAAGAAAAATTGCTGGTGACAGTAAAGAATTAGAAGTGGTAATTTTGTATATAAGCAGCTCCTGCAGCTAAATTCCAAAAAAATAAATGACCCAATCAAAAAATGGGCCAAAGAACTTAACAGACATTTCTCCAAAGAAGACATATAAATGGGTAACAAACACATGAAAGGATGCTCAACATCACTCATTATTAGAGAAATGCAAATCAAAACCACAATGAGGTACCATCTCACACCAGTCAGAATTGCTGCTATCAAAAAGTCTACAAACAAATGCTGGAGAGGGTGTGGAGAAAAAGGAATGCTCTTACACTGTTGGTGGGAATGCAAACTAGTACAGCCACTATGGAGAACAGTGTGGCGATTCCTTAAAAAGATGGAAATAGAACTGCCATATCACCCAGCAGTCCCACTGCTGGGCATACACACCGAGGAAACCAGAATTGAAAGAGGCATGTGTACCCCAGTGTTCATCGCAGCACTGTTTACAATAACCAGGACATGGAAGCAACCTAGATGTCCATCAGCAGATGAATGGATAAGAAAGCTGTGGTACATATACACAATGGAGTATTACTCAGCCATTAAAAAGAATGCATTTGAATCAGTTCTAATGAGGTGGATGAAACTGGAGCCTATTATACAGAGTGAAATAAGCCAGAAAGAAAAACACCAATACAGTATACTAATGCATGTATACGGAATTTAGAAAGATGGTAACGAAGACCCTATATGCGAGACAGCAGAAGAGACACAGATGTAAAGAACAGTCTTTTGGGCTCTGTGGGAGAAGGCAAGGGTGGGATGATTTGAGAGGGTAATGTTGAAACGTGTGTATTATCATATGTGAAGTGGATCGCCGGTCCAGGTTCCATGCATGAGACAGGGTGCTCAGGGCTGGAGCACTGCAATGACCCTGGGGGATGGGATGGGGAGGGAGACAGGAGGCGGGTTCTGGATGGGGGATACATGTGTGCCAGTGCCTGATTCATGTCGATGTATGGCAAAAACCACTACAATATTGTAAAGTAATTAGCCTCCAATTAAATAGATTAATTTTTTTTAAAGTGGTGATTTTGAAAACCCTTTCCTACTTCTCAGATTGTGGATGTTTATTTATTTACTAAAATCTGTAAACAAAGGCAATTTCAGGAATAGGGAAATGTGGACTATTCGACCCTGAACCAGCGCCATCGAGGGGAAACCTTCAGAGTAGGTGCAGGACCCCCGAGGCAACCCCAGGGCCCCCTCTAGGCAGGCCCTCACTTCAGGCTTGATGAGAAAAATTCCATGAAGCCTCTGCTCTGCTGTAGTCCTGTGTGAGCTTTCTGGCACTTTCAGGAAAACAGGTGACTTGAAATTGGCCGCTGGTCCTCTTCAGCCCCCTGGCCTATAGTGTCCCCTCCTGGGGACGCCAGCTGCCCCCGGGAAGCCGCCAGCTCCTACCAGGCCCTTCGTCACCACCTACATCAGCAGTGAACACCCACCCTCCTTGGTTTGGCTTTTGATGGGTCACAACTTGACTCAGACTCTTCCTTCTGCGGAGGGTGCCTGCCCCTTCTCCTGCTTTGTGGTTCGGTGAACTGCAGTGAAAACACAGAGCAATTTTTCCTCACCCTTCCCGGGAACTTCACACCTCCTTCACCTGGGTCCATCCGGAAGTAATTTATTCTTCCCACCCTTTCATTTTGTTTTGTTGCTAAGTCATGTCTGACTCTTTGCGAGCCCCTTGGACTGTACCCCCAGGCTCCTCTGTCTGTGGATTTTCAGAATACTGGAGTGGGGGCTGCATCTCCTTCTCCATGGGATCTTCTGGACCCAGGGATCGAACGTGCATCTCCTGCATTTGCAGGCGGATTCTTTACTTCTGAGCCACCAGGGAAGCCCTCTGCCGACCCTGTACCTCCTTTTTATCAGGTACCTGTTTTGCTCCAAGGCACCTGACGTGCAGGATCTCAGTCCCTCAGCGACCCTCTCTAACCCTGTTACAGACACTGCAGGAGGTGGAAGTGGCCACCTGGTTCAGGAAGTTGCCAGGAAAGAGCAGCATTTGGGTACAGCACTGTCCTCTCGTATAGCACATCACACTCCACACATCACAGGACCGTGGTCCGCCTACTTCGTTTCTATCTTCCCCACTAGACTGTGAGGTCCTCTGCCTTATCTGTTTATCATCACTTCTGTCTCCACCCTACACATCCAGCCCCACGGTTGGCTCATTCTATAAATGAAGTTTATCAAAGGACCAGATGAGAGATTGAATGGAAGCTTGATCAGTTCCCAAGGAGCCTCACAGTCAGAACAGAATCAGCAAGAAAGACTAAAATCCAGTTTCATGAAATTAACATAAAATGTGCAGGAATCATTTTCTGCTATTCAGGTTTGGCGCTGGTGAGAGGCTTTGTAAATAGAACTCTCCCAAGCCCCAGGGCTAAATTTACTTATTGGTCTCAAACAAAGACACAGTAGCTGTTTCTGTGAAGGGTGCTTACAAAAATGATGATTGTAGTGTTTTCTGCAGTACTGAGCCTGGGCAGGCCCCTTTTCTGGTCACTGGCCAGGCGGTACATGAGGGCAATTCGGGGACAAGCGTTTGTCAGTGTCTCGAGTGGCTTCTCCCCCCCTCCCCAGCTTTGTGCCCCACTGCCACGGTTGAAGGACAGTCAGGAAAATGAGGTCAGCTATCCTGGACAGTGGCAAGGTGCCCAGACACTGATGGGGAAGCCAGAGGGCCAGCCTGCTGGCCTCAGAAGCAGAAGGTTGTGGGGTTGCCAGAGTGGCCTTTTGAGCCGGTGCAGTCCAGCCGGCCGTGGCGGTTGACCTTAGATTAATAACACCCTGCTGCCCTTCTGTGCAACTAATTTATTATGGGAGTGAGTCAGGCCCGAAGAAAAAATTCTACTGTAATGTATTCAGTTTACTCATTCAAAGGCTGTAGTAGTGAGAGGCTCAGAGTCAGGGACAAATAAAAAATTCAGGACATCATACTTCTGTGTTTATTCTGTTGCTTCTTCTCTTCCATGACTAGTGATCAAATGGCACAAGAAAACAGAATTCTCTGAGAAACGGACATACAAGACAGCACAAAGGTCTGAAGCGTCCATGCAAAAGAAGTAATCTTTTTCAGGCTAACAGAAATTAAATTTGCTATCTTCCTAATATGGGCTTCCCCAGTGGTTCAGACCATTAAAAAGTCAGCCTGCAATGCAGGAGATCCAGGTTTGATCCCTGGGTCAGGAAGATACTCTGGAGGAGGGAATGGCAGTCCACTCCAGTATAGTAACCTGGAAAATTCCATGGAGAGAGGTGCCTGGTGGGCTACAGTCCATGGAGTTGCAAAGAGCTGGACACAACTGAGTACACACATCTCCTTACATTTTTTACATTTGGACTGTTCAGAGTTATTTATCCAAGAAAGTCTTCTGTGCAGGTATTATCATACTTGTCTAAAAGAGGAATTGTTCTTATTAGAATCATTTGCCCCAAACCAGAAAGTAGTATTAAATGCATGATTAGAAAAAAGAAAAAGAAACTTATGTTTATTTATTTATGAAATGTATTTATGACATTATTATGCACTTTAATTTGCAGAGGACAAAAAGGAAAGGAGCTGTTAAGACAGTTAAAATTTAAATTTCTCCATCAGAGAATCAATGAAGAAATAAATAATAAACGATCACTTGGAAAGATTACATTGATACATCTATAATAAAAATGTAATTCAGTTTTAAGTTAAGGTAACAGTATTTCAAGTGTATTTTGCCTGCTGGCATTATTTTTCTTATTTCTTTTTTTATTGGTGTATAATCGCTTTACAATGTCAAGTTAGTTTCTGCTGTACAGCTAAATGAATCTGTTATATGTATACATATATCCACTCCCTCTTGAACCTCACATCCCACCCCCATTCCAGCTTATCATTTCTTTCTTTACCATAAATCAGAGCTCCTGACCAAGGATCCTTTTTATTCTGGAAAAATTACATCAAAACTTGATCTGGACTGTGTTATGGGCTAAGTGTTAAATGTCCGTTTTTATTTCAAATACAGACCAACAGAGGGAAGAAAATCTGATTAAAACAAGTGCTTTTCTTTTTCAGTTTTTGAGAACATTTCCACAGAAAGTCAATTATGTATTAAGTGTTTGAGTGTGTCACTTCAACAATACCGTGAAATAGTGCCAAGCGCTGTGAGGAATGACACAGGAGGAAAACACTAGTGGTGATTGTTCCGCAAATGAAAGGTTCCTCTTTAAACAACTGGACAAGATGCTCCAGGAAAATCAGTTCCAAATTATAATAGGCCAAATAGAAAATCTCTTCTAAATGTTATTTTGGAACTTTACTTTCCTGAAGGTAGCTTTACTTCTAATTCAATAAAATAGATTTGATTGGATATTGTTACTTGATAATAGCAATTCATAAATTTTAGGTTAGGAAAAATACTGGACTTCTGAATTATGTGAATTTGTTAATCTTTGTAAAACTGATTTTATGTTTTGTATTTACTTGCCATTCTCTGTATCTCTTTTTGCAAACAGAAAGCAACATTCTAAATACACATGTTGAGATTGTACCAGACCCATCCCTCATCTACCCATAAATTAATTTAAAAATAATTCTATGTTCAGAAAATGGCTCTATCAGTATAATGCCATGAAAATACACTCACCACTCCTAAACTGTCCCTCCAGTGCCTGATTGACTTATAGTTAATGTAGATTTTTAAAATTTGAATTCAAGTAGATCAGAAGAAGGAATTGTGAAGAGGTTGGGAGACTTCCGGACACAAAAATGATGACAAGACAGTTCATAACTAACGGCCTGGTTCTGGGGAGAGCACCAGAAATCTGGAAAAGCTAACACCTACAGACCCTGCTTACATGTACTGTAGTCACGTGATAACCATGAATTAGCAATAAACTGGTATGCATGCATGCGTGCTAAGTCAGTTCAGTTGTGTTTGACTCTGTGCGACCCTATGGACAGAAGCCTACCAGACTCCTCCGTCCACAGGATTCTCTAGGCAAGAATACTGGAGTGGGTTGCCATTGCCTTCTCCAATAAGCAGGTATAGAAGTTCATAAACTACTTTTGAAAGGTCCCATCACAAATGCTTCTTTAAATAAAATGTTTCAATTCAGTTCAGTTCAGTCGCTCAGTCATGTCTGACTCTTTGTGACCCCATGAATCACAGCACTCCAGGCCTCCCTGTCCATCACCAACTCCCAGAGTTCACTCAGACTCATGTCCATCGAGTCAGTGATGCCATCCAGCCATCTCATCCTCTGTTATCCCCTTCTCCTGCCCCCAGTCCCTCCCAGCATCAGGATCTTTTCCAATAAGTCAACTCTTCACATGAGGTAGCCAAAGTATTGGAGTTTCAGCTTCAGCATCAGTCCTTCCAATGAACACCCAGGACTGATCTCCTTTAGGATGGACTGGTTGGATCTCCTTGGAGTCCAAGGGACTCTCAAGAGTCTTCTCCAACACCACAGTTCAAAAGCATCAATTCTTCAACGCTCAGCTTTCTGCACAGTCCAACTCTCACATCCATACTTGACTGCTGGAAAAACCATAGCCTTGACTAGACGGACCTTTGTTGGCAAAGTAATATCTCTGCTTTTGAATATGCTATCTAGGTTGGTCATAACTTTCCTTCCAAGGAGTAAGCATCTTTTAATTTCATGGCTGCAGTCACCATCTGCAGTGATTTTGGAGGCCAGAAAAATAAAGTCTGACACTGTTTCCACCGTTTCCCCATCTATTTCCCATGAAGTGATGGGACCAGATGCCATGATCTTTGTTTTCTGAATGTTGAGCTTTAAGCCAACTTTTTCACTCTCGTCTTTCACTTTCATCAAGAGGCTCTTTGTTCTTCTTCACTTTCTGCCATAAGGGTGGTGTCATCTGCATATCTGAGGTTATTGATATTTCTCCCAGAAATCTTGATTCCAGCTTGTGCTTCTTCCAGCCCAGCGTTTCTCATGATGTACTCTGTATATAAGTTAAATAAGCAAGGTGACAATATATAGCCTTGACGTACTCCTTTTCCTATTTGGAGCCATAAATATGGGGAGAGTCAGTGGAAGGGCTTCTCTTCTCTGTGACCCCCAAGTGTGCACAGACCCCTCATTCCCTGAGTCTAGGAGCTAATTGAGGAATTAATACCACATCCTCTCAGCCCTTCATTAAGGCCAGGCTCATCCCTAGCCTCATGCTAGGCACTTTGTGTCTTATTTAACTAAGAATCAAATTTAGCCATGGATATCAGATAGCCATCACTTGGATTAGTTACACTGGCAAAAGGCCAGTGTAGTTATGTGGCAAAAGGCCATGAGTAAAAGATGTAACTCTCTTTTGGGTTGTTTTTTAGTACAATTTAAAATTATAACAATATTAAAATTTAAGATTAGTATCTTCACTTCAGGGGCTCCCCCTGTGGCTTAGTGATAAAGAATATGCCTGCAATGCAGGAGACACAGGATTGATCCTTGGGTCGGGAAGATCAACTGGAGAAGAAACTGGCAACCTGCTCCAGTATTCTTGCCTGGAAAATCTGATGGACAGAGGAGCCTGGCAGGCTATAGTCCATGGGATCGCAAAGAGTCAGACACAACTGACTGACTGAGCACATGCACACACATGAATCTTTACTTCAGTAGCTTACTTAGTCATTTTTATAAGTTCTAATTCATTTTTGCCTGGAAAATCCTGACTGTCCTCGGGTGTAAGCTAGACTTGCAAGGTCTGATCGTCACAGTCTGTCCTCGAGCATTTGTTTGTGTCATTCATAACACCCCCCCACGCATCCTGCGGGTTCACCTTACTGCCAGGACCGCACTGTGAGGAGCAGGTGGTGCTGAGAACCCTCTGGCCTGAGCCCGGGCTCCTGCTGGGGTTGCAGCCCCAACTCCTGGTCACCCAGCCCCCTCCTGGTCCCACCTGCTTCCAGATGAGCGCTGATTCCCATCAAACCAGGAAACAATTTCTAGCAGTGTGTTCCCAAGAACGTTCCCGAAGGAACTATCATCTGGTTTTATGGCTTTCAGGGATCTTTTAAAGTTTCCTGCAAAAGAAGGAAACAGATCTCTAATGGAGAGTGATTCATAAATACAGCAGGGCCTCTGGGTACAAATTTTTCCCCGTGTTTCATAGGCGTTTGTATCCACAGCCGCTTTGGACTCGGGTCTTGGCTAAAACTCAGCAAGCAAAGGAAGAAGGTAGATGTCAGAGGAGACTCCCAGTGACTCTCCATCATTTCTTAAAGGCTTACGCTCACCCCTGGGCTTCCCAGGTGACACTAACGATAAAGAATCCACCTGCCAGCTAGATGCAAGAGACTGCAGATTCGGTCCCTGGGTCAGGAAGAGCCCCTAGAGAAGGAAATGACAACCACTCCAGTATTCTTGCCTGGAAAACTCTATGGGCCGAGGACCCCGGTGGGCTACAGTCCATGGGGTCACAAAGAGTCGGACACGACTGAGCACATTACACATTTACGCACTCACTCCTAGCCTCTTTATTTGGATATTCTGTGTTTTAAAAGTAACTGACATCCTGCCCGGCTTTTAAAGTAATCTATGAACTTAATAAGTTTGCTCTCGCCTGCCCTCTGGGTCTTTAATAAGCCATCCCTGCCCCTTCAGAAGGGAAGGACTGACTAATAACTCCAAGGCTAATATTTGTACAGGGAGACACCATTTTCCCAGATTATTGCCGTGATGTGAGGTGGCCTCAGAAATCCTGATAGATTCTGTCTGAGATTTGGTCACCTTTCCACGATAAGGGATATTATCAGTCTGGGAGGATTCTCCCAGAAGTCACAGTGGCTGGGCCTAGAGTCATATAGATTTGTATTTAATAATCATTTATTATGATAAGATGAGAGTAAATTACCTATTTCCAAGAATTCTCAGGACTTTCCTTGAAAGCTATAATTAAGCATAATAGTCAGAAGACATACTGGCACTGTCCCCATGTGTGTCCATACCTGGCCCCAGGGTCCCCTCGTCCTCGCCAGCCTCACACTGGCCTCATGGTTTCTGTTCTTCATCATGAATCTCCAGGGACTTCCCTGATGGCCCAGTGGTTAAGACTTTGCCTTCCAACGCAGGGGTCGAGGGTTCAATCCCTGATGGGGGAACTAGCATCCCACATGTCACCAGGTGTGGCCAAAAATTTTTTTAAAAAAATAGCAATAGTAAAGATAATGAGACTCCTCCTTCATCTCTCTTGAACCCCAGGAGGGGGACGCCAGGCTTCTCTTCCTAGACTCACACATCAAAGGCAGTTTCTTTTCTTAGTTACCTGGAGGGGTGGGGAAGGTGTTAGATGCATTGCTGGCAATGAGGTGAGAGATAGACCTCCAGAAAGGGTTAATTATCCAGGTGAGCAACGCTCTCTTCTAGACACTTTGCATATGTTAGTTTATTTCCCCCTGATTTCATGGCCTTAGGAGATGGGTCATATCTCTTTACTGATGAGCAGATTGAGACACAGGGAATTGAAGCACTGATCTGTTGCCAAAGAATGGTTAGCTGGTGAGGTGGAGGCCTTATCTAAACCTCGCAGGTGCCTCTCCAGACTCTGTGCTGTGCTGTCCTCAGACTTCAGGCAGCAGGAAAAATGGTCTTAAGTGGCATCAGGGGCTTTCCTGGTGGCTCAGTGGTTGAGAATCCACCTGCCAATGCAGGGCACACAGGTTCAGTAGCCAGTCCGGGAAGATTCCACATGCCACAGAGCAACTAAGCCTGTGGGCCATGACTACTGAGCCTGGGCTCTAGAACAAAAGAAGCCCCCACAATGAGAGAAGCCTGAGCACCACAACTCGCCACAACTAGAGAAAATACATCACAGCTACAAAGACCCAGAACAGCCAGAAATAAATAAAAATAATTTAAAAAAAAGAAGTGACATCAGACCTCTGGAGTGGCCGAGTGCTCTGGGGTCACCTGTGCCTCTCGCGGAATGCTTGCTGTTGTTGTTTTCATCTGTGAGTTGTATCACGGTAAATTCTGGGGACATCCGTCTTCCTCAGAACGTGTGAGTCACGTGGATGAACACTACTGTTTTCTGAACTATTCCGTTGCTCACTTACTCGTGTCCATTCCTGTGCCCCACCCCAGCCAGTCTCTTAAAGTGACTTTCCTGCCTCATTTTCCATTTTCTCTACAACTCCAGAAAGGAATTCCCCCGCATGTCCTCGTAATGTTCTGCCTGCAGTGCTAGCAGAAGCAGAATAACACAGTGATTATGAGCTGGGGCTTGGAAGTGAGACAGACCTGGGCTGGGATCCTAGTGCAGCCACTCAGCAGCACTTGGAACTTGGGCAGGTTCGGGTTCATTCACTGGTTGAACGGGTTTCTGTGGGCTCCTGTGTGCCAGGCACTGTTCTGGGCTCCAGAGATGCAGAGAACAAAGGCTGCTCCAGTGAACTGCATACGAGTGTGGGAGACAGACAGTGAATAAAGGAAGCTACAGTATTCTTGTTGGCTCTATCTTTAATGAATATCCAGAAATGGACCAGTTCTCCCCACCCAACTACTGTCTCCAAGCTCCAGAACCCTGGGATCATTGTGCCATCCTGCTTGCCCCTACTTCTGTCCTGGCCCCTGAAGCCTCTTCTCAGCAGAGCATCAGAGAGCCCCCCACCTCCTGAGTCCAGGCCCTCACTCCGGTGGCACCTGCTGTGCACCGGGAGCATCGTGGTCCTGCTGCAGCCCCCATCACCTGTCTTCTTCCTCCCTTCTCCCTCCCAGCCACACAGGTACCTCCAGGCCTCTGCTCTAGTCTCCCCAGCATCTCTGTGGTCTCTCCCTCACCACCTTCAAGCTTTGCTGAGACATCCCCTTTCCAGTGAGTCTCTCTTTGTCTGGCACATAGAACCTTGCCGGGATGTCTTAAAAGGAGGAGGTGATTCAGTCACTGGACATGCGAATATGCCCGTCCTAAAATTCAGACCACATCAGATGTGTTCTGTCCCATTTCCGGTTGTTCTGTGACCCGTCCGTAGAACACATCAGCCCATTTCAAAGATCTGGAAAGTCCTCCTTCTCCAAGACACAGAGATTTGGATGTGCCATGACATTTAATGCAGAGATGTTGAATGAATGAACATTCAACCTGTTTGGAAGAGATCAGGAAGAAAACAAGTAAATGATCATATTCTTGGGCAGAACTGAATTTATTGCATTTCAGGCTTGTGATTCTGGATTCCAGAGGCTGGAGGATAGAATGAACTGGAATGCATCTGGAATGGTTTGTTCAGCCCAGACCATGTTGAGATTCTCCTTACTGTGCTGCATGTGGCATTTGGGGACTGCCTCTAGGATTCGAAGCCTAGCAGCTCCTCACGACCTAAAGAAAGACAACTAAGAAGGCCAGAAAGCATGCATCTGAGGACCCCAGGGGATGGCTTAATGCACAGAGCCTCTTTTATAGCAGGTTTATTTTCTAGCATTTTTGTGCAGCTCCATCCAGAATCCTTTAAGAAGAAAAATAAAATCAATTGTAGGTACACCAATTAGGGAATCAGTGCAGCCATTTCTCTGAGTCTAACAAAGCAGGAGGCAAGCCAACTCCAGGAGCAGATTTGATAGGATGCTGTGTGGCACTTTCCTGGTGGCAACCGGATTCGGAGTCAGGAGCAAAGAGCGATTTGGTCAAGTTCACCCCCGAAGCCGGACAACCCATGGACCAACATTCAGGAAAAGAGTGGGGGAAACTTAGAGAGGGGAAAGGCACAGAGGCCTCAGAAGCTCAGAGAGAGCTATTGCAGAGAGTAGGGGGCAGGTTTGGGGGTGTCCTTAAGCTCTCAGCACCTTGGTTTCTTCATCAGGCAGATGTGATCATGGCCCCATGTGGTCCCGTTCATGTTCCAGTTCCATTTTTTCTAGTTGAAGGAAGAGTGAGTATTTTCTTGGACAAATTATCGAGCATCTTGACATCTTGGGGCCTTGGTTTCTTCATTTATAAAAGGAAGGCTCATACTAGCTCCTGCCTAACAGAGATGTTGTGGGAGTTGATGTCTGAGTATCTGTGAAGCCCTTTCCTGCAGGCTTGGTGCAGTAACACCAGCCAGGGTGGTGTCTCTCATCACTGCTGCAGGCAGTATGTTACCAGTGTATATGTCTTGTTAATAAACACAGTCCTCAGCTTCGTGGTGGCTCAGTGGTAATCCACCTGCCAATGCAGGAGACACGGGTTCAATCCCTGGTCCAGGAGGATTCCACAGGCCATGGAGCAACTAAGCTTGGGTGCCACAGCTATTGAGCCTGTGCTCTAGAGCACAGAAGCTACAACTACTGAAGCCCACATGCCTAGAGCCCTTGCTCCAAGACAGGAGGAGCCACCATAGTAAGAATCTCAACCGGAGAGTAGCCCCTGCTTGGCAGAGCTAGAGAAAGCTGGCACAGCAGCAAAGACACAGCACAGGCCAAAATAAATAAATATATAAAATTTTAAAATAAACACAGTCCATCTTTATAACCAGAAGGCATTTTTGCAGTTTCCTTATTTAATCTGCATTAAAGAGACTCGGGTTTCCTGTTTCATTTGAAAACAAAAGGAGGTTAAATTCAGGACAGCCTTTTAAAAATCAAAAAGTATCTGTCTTTATAAATACTTATCTGTATTGTGAAATCTCTCGTCCTCCAGATACGTGAGTATCAGGAAGATTCTGGAGTGGGCTCCTTAGATATAAAAAGTATATATCCTGTGTGGACAAGTGTCATTAAGTTTTCAAAATGTTTCCCAGTTATCACCAATCTCTTTACTGATAATAATGTCGTTTCCATAATCCCAAGGGACTTAGCTGGACATATTCCTTTTCTCTTTCCTCCTCTCTGCACTGACCTCGTTCTGTGGCATCATTTCCACGTCTTTGATGAATGAGCTCATTCTCTTGTGGAAATGCTGATCCCACTAGCAGGGGCCGTGTGGGTTTGATAAAACCAAAAAGCAGGTATCAGTATCTGGAGACTCACTGACGATGAGAAGGGAAAGCGGCCTCACACTCCAGGGCGTTCAGGTTTCAAACGCTCTTCCCATCCAGAAACTGACCATCTCGTTTTTCAGGACTGAGTGGCTTATCAGGGTGCTGTATCAGAAGGTCCGCACTGGGAGGTTCAGTAGGCGGCTGGCTGGGGTGGAAAGCTTCATCACAAATGATTACTTCTAAGCAGGGGATCTTCAAGGAGGAGGTACAGCCGTGGTACAGGAGCCCAGAAGCTTCTAGAGAGGCTGCACTGAGGAGGTATTGATTCAGCATGCTCTTATTTCCAGCTGCAAACCAGCAGACTCTGCATCAGCTTCAGTTGTGAATGTCTTCCAGACACTGAGGTTAAAAACTCTGAAAGTTCACTCTTGAACCCTAAAAGTGTAGTTTGAAAAGTGCCTTTTTAAATAGCTGTATCTGCAGACGTGAATTTGGCCCATCCAGGGAATACCATCTCCCTTTGCTATTCTAAAACAAGTAACAATAATAGTAATAATGATACATTTTAAAAACCACTCAACTGTATTTGAGCTTCTAGCCTTACAGTAATCTCATCTTTCGATTCTCATTTTAACATTGCCTATAGACATTATTCTTATATATTACTTTAAACATTCAGAGGTAATGTTATTCATGATTTTTCTGAACAAGTAGGATAATGGTATCCTCTAGTCAACAAAAACCACAACATTTCCTTCCACATGCCTGCTGAACTCCACCCGAGATGGAGGAATAAAAATCAGACAGCATTGTTGAAGAAAGTTCTGTTGTTGTTTAGTCGCTAAGTCCTGTCTGACTCTTTGTGACCTTGTGGACTGTAGCCTGTCAGGCTCCTCTGTCTATGGGATTTCCCAGGCAAGAATCATGGAGTAGGTACCCATTGTTTTCTCCAGGGGATCCTCCTGACCCAGGAATCAAACCTGCGTCTCCTACATAGCAGGTGGATTCTTTTCAGCCACCAGGGAAGCCCAAAGAAAGTTAATGTTTTTATTAATTTGAGTTTGAGTGGGAAATATAGAATGTCAGTTTCTCATTGGGATAGAAGAGCTAACACACCAAACGACTTGCTTCTCATTTGGCAAGGTTTTGAAAAATTGGCTGAAATAGACTCCTTACTTTTCTTGTGGGTCCTTGTAGCCTTCTTGTGGCACTGCCCATAGAAAGTGTTCAGACAACTCTGAAGGCCCTGGTCCCTCCTGATAACCTGTCCATAGACCCTTCAGGCTGCCCTTGGGTAAGCGGGTGGCCACAGCTCTGATCCCCAAGGCTCTGGTGTGGACTGTGCCCAGCATTCTGCTGAGTGCTCTGTACCTGTCACCTTATTTTCAGCCCATAGGCATCTGGTAAGGCATCTTAAGTGTCCCATTCTTTCACTGTCAAGAAAGTCAAGGCTCAGTGTAGGTTAATAACCTGCTTCGGGGACGTGTGGCCAATAAGCAGTGGAGCCCAAGGTTAAGCCAAGTTCATATATACATTGAGTCAGCATTTGTCCTGTCACCGAACACAGGAGCAAAACATCCTGCCTCCCACACTTGCGTCCCTGACTCCAAGGGCACCTTCTGCCAGAGCATGTGGTTTCTGATAGGATGAGGATGGAGGAAAGGCGTGTGGCCTGAGAGCATTTACAGAAGATAACCAAACTCTGTGCACCTGTAAATATGTTCTCATTATGCAGGCCACCTTGAACGTAGCATGCTGCCTTCCTTCCCGGATGGCTTTGGGAAATCTTGATTAGGTGTCACTTTTTCTGGGTGCTTCCCTTTTGTTCTTTCTGATCTAGGTCTCCTGGTCTGAATTATCCTGTTAACTGTTTAATAGTGAAGAGTGATGGAAAATGTAGAAAAAAGAGAATGGCCCACTGAATTATCCTGTTAACTGTTTAATGGTGGAGAGTGATGGGGATGTAAGAAAAAGAGAATAACCCACTGATACTCATCTGGCAGCAGAAATCCCAGGCCAGATGCCTCAAGAAGGGCACTGATATTTCCACAGGTAACTTCTTTCTCTGTCATTTATTTCTGAATCAGAACATGTGCTTACAGATGGCCGGATTGCATCCAAAAGTAGCTGCCCCTTTGCTGTAGCCCAGGTTCAGTGGTGGAAAACTCAAAACAGCAGTAACAGGAATACCAGCCTATACTGTTGACATTTTGATTTATCTACCCAAGAACGGGGCTTCCCTGGTGGCACAGTGGTAAAGAATCTGTCTGCAATGCAGGAGACTCAGGTTTGATCCCTGAGTCAGGAAGATCCCCTGGAGAAGGGAATGGTAACCCACTCCAGTGTTCTTGCCTGGAGAATCCCATGGACAGGGGAACCTGGCAGACCATGGGGTCGCAAGGAGTCGGACACAAGTGAGCAACTAACACACATACGCACACAAAACATAGCCACAAACTCTGCTGTGTACACAGTTTATATACTGCAACCGTGTCTTTTGAAAAACTGTCTGATTTCATTGAGTTACTCATGGCCTCCTTTTGTCTTTAATGTCACTTTCTGATCCACCTAGAGGCAGTCTGAATCCCACATGTTCCAGCATCTGAATAGTGTTTCACCAATACGCACACATCTCCTCCTAGAGCTTTTTATCCCGGGGTCACTCCAGCCCCAGTTGCTCTGAGCTGCTCAGCAGCTGCTGGTACTTCTCATTGACAGAACCAGAGAAACACCCTTGGATACTTTTCATTTTTTTGCTGGGGTGGGGGTGTGCTGCTCTTCTCATGGGTCTCTGTAGCTTTTCTTTCCAGGTTGATCCCCACCCCACCATCTGACAAAGCACAGCCTCTCTGAGCTTCACCGTCTGGGAGGTCCACTTTTATATCCTTACATGTCTGAAAAGTGTCTTTATTCTTGTCCTTGTGCTTGAAGAAGGATTGTGTTGTTGTTGTTCATTCGCTCAGTCGTGTCCAACTCTTTACGACCCCCTGGACTGCAGCATGCCAGGCTTTCCTGTCCTTCACCATCTCCCAGAGTTTGCTCAGAATCAAGTCCATTGAGTCGGTGATGCTGTCTAAGCATCTCATCCTTACCTGGGCATGTAATTGTAGGTTAAGAAGCACTGTCCCTCCCTGGGAAAGACTGTGCCATTGTTTTCTGGAATCTAGTGCTGCCTTAAGAAGTCCAATGCACTCAGGCATCTTAGGTGTCCTGCTTTATGAGATCTCTTTATCCTGATGATTTCCTTTCACAGTGACGTGACTCTTACTGTGGATTTTGTTTGTTTGCTTCTTTTTTCTTTGGACTGCTCTTTCTGGATCTGAATCTCTGGACCTTTCCATCAGACTAACTTTTTTTAGTATTATTTCTTTTTTTTTTTTTTAATTGGAATTTTTTTAAAAATTTTATTTTATTTTTAAACTTTACAATATTGTATTAGTTTTGCCAAATATCTCCCTTCCCTCATTCTTTGTTTTCTTTGCCTGGGGTTTTTAACTGTTTGGCCATTGGACCCTCTGGATGGATCCTCTCATTTTTATCATCTTTGCCTTCCTGTTTTCTAACTTTTGTTCTTTTCCTCTACTTTCTGAGAGATTTCCTTGATTTTCCTTCCAATCCTCCTATGGAAGAAGTCTTTATTTCAATTAAATATTTCATTTCCAACTCTTGTTTTTGCCTCTTTTAAAAAAATTTTTAAGGTTTTTATTTTAGGGCTTCCATACATAGCCTCACTTATTTTTTCTAGATGATTTCCTAGACCTTTTGAAGTTTTCTTCAAATGTCCTTTGAATTTCTCATTTTCCTCCCAGTTCTTTTTTTTTTTCTTGTTTGATTACTTGAGTCTCTGGCTTTTATGTTAGGTGCTTGGCTGCCCATTAACACTTAAAAGGGAGCTGCTGAGCATTGGGTGGACAACTCAGTTTGTGAAGGTGAGGGCTGTTGATGGTGGGAAGCACTGGCTGGGATCACAGGCTGAGCTGGCTTTCTCCAGGTGCCCCAAGCCCTGTCCCAACACACATACACACACACACACACACTCCCCTAGGCAAGGCTGATCATTTTTTTCAGAGGGAGATAAGCTGCCTCCTGAAAAGCACCCTCTGACCCACTACTGGCACTGGGAGGGCTCAGGGGAGGAGGTAGGCATCGGTATAACTCAGTCCTGCCTTCAGCTGGTTTCTGCCCACCTGAGGGTCCTGTGGCCCCAGCAGAGGTGCATGGGGGGCTAGCCTCGGTGCCATGTCACAGTGGGGTCTCAGGCCAGCCAGTACTGAGCTTGGAGCTTCATAAGCTCCATGTTCTCAGCTTGGTTTCTAACCCCCAGCTCTGGGCCTGTCCTGCTCCGGGGGTCCTGGCACTTTGTGGGGGGTGGGGTGTCAGGATGCCAGGAAAATAGAGTCACTTTTCCCTGGGATTTCCCACTAGACACTTAGCATTTAGGAGAAGGCAATGGCACCCCACTCCAGAACTCTTGCCTGGAAAATCCCATAGACGGAGGAGCCTAGTAGGCTGCAGTCCATGGGGTCACTAAGAGTCGGACTCGACTGAGGGACTTCACTTTCACTTTTCACTTTCATGCATTGGAGAAGGAAATGGCAACCCACTCCAGTGTTTTTGCCTGGAGAATCCCAGGGACGGGGAAGCCTGGTGGGCTGCTGTCTATGGGGTCGCACAGAGTCGGACACGACTGAAGTGACTTAGCACTTAGCATTTAACTTCCCAGGCCCATTAGGTTAGTTACTACTCGTCTATCCGCTTTGTCTCTCGTGCTCTTTCTAGCTTTTTACTATTGTCTTCTCCTTTAACAAGGTCTGGGGAACGAAAGGAGATAAACAAAAGAAGCCACAGTACTGTTTTGAACCAAAAGTAACCTTTGGGATTTTGTTCACTTTTCTTATGTATATTTCACATTATTCAAATTAGAGCCAGTCAGTTTCTAAGCTAATAATAGTCCCCATAAGATGCTTCCATGTTTAGAAACCATTTTGCAGAAAAAGCTAGATTCTGTAACACATCCACATGACACAGTGAAGATTTTATACAGTTAGCAATTATAAATTATTGGATTATTAACATAACTCCTGCTTTATCAAGATTAATTGAGAAAGAATTTGTTGGTTGTGCCAGACTTGGCTTTGTTTCTGTCCTGATTATAGATTCTGAGAAACAGTTTCCTCCTATACAGATGTCCTTTGGAAGACAGAATAAAAGCAGATTTCTGAGTTAATTAATAGTGTTTGTGACAGGGATTCAGTTTTATTCTTGTTTCCATGGGAAATGTGTTATTCTGATTCCTTACAAATGAGGATTTGGTATCCATATAGGAAAATGTTTTTCAATTTTATATCCTCTTTTACATCTCTATTAATCTACTTTATCTTAGCTCTTTTTTATCTATTTCAGTTTTTTATTTTATTTTGGGGAGGGGCAGTGGAGTGGTCCCTGGTTAATTAATAAAAGTATTAACCTGGAGAAATTGGTAATGGAAGCATTCAGCCCTTGAAAAAAAAAAAAAAAGACTGGGTTCCCCAGTAACGTATTCTTGGCCACAGGTCTAATAATTGTTGTTGCTTAGTCACTAAGTTGCGTCTGACTCTGTGACTCCAGGGACTGTAGCCCACCAGGCTTTTTGATCTATGGGATTTCCCAGGCAAGAATACTAGAGTAGGTTCCCATTTCCTTCTCCAGAAATCACAGCATAGTGGACTCGTAATGGATCCATTCTTGGATTGCTTTGTCTACCAGAAAAATTTCATCCTCCAAGCCAAACAGATCTAACAGGCTACCTTAAATAGAGACTGGAATTCCATATGACACTGCACAAGTCATTTTTCTGATTAGATCTTTTGATTAATTTTGCTGACACTCTTTGACTCTCAGAAAAGCCATTAGAGCCTATACCTTAGTAACTTGTGTCCAGAGAGGTGGAAAATGATAAGGATGCATCCTGAACTGGCCAAAATTTAAAACACAAAACTCTTCACAATGGCTCAAAAAAATGAAATACTTAAGTGTACACCCAACAAAGTTGGGCTTTCCAGGTGGCTCAGTGATAAAGAATCTGCTTGCCAATGCAGGAGACGGACGGGTTCAATCCTTGGGTTGGGAAGATCCCCTAGAGAAGGAAATGGCAACATACTCCATCCAGTATTCCTGCCTGGAGAATCCCATGGACAGAGGAGCCTGGTGGGCTATAGTCCATGGGATCCCAAAGACTCAGACACGACTGAGCACACACACATGCACACCTAACAAAACCCATATAGGAGTCATATGCTGAACACTAGAACTCAGATGAAAGCAATCAGAGAAGATCCACATCACTGGAGAGACATCCCGTGTTGATCAACTGGAGACTTAGTCTAGTAAAGATGTCAGTTCCTCCCCCATTTGTAATGCCTGGCAAAATCCCAGAAAGATTTTTTGTAGATACAGGTCCTGTTTTGATGCATTTCTTTTTTTTACAAGAACATCTGGAATTTCTGTGTGACTTGAAAACGATGAATTGACCAGGGAAATGATTTTTCAAGTGACACCAGGCACTTTCAATGCTTTCAGTCATGTTACTGTGAAAATTCATTGTCTGCCTTCTGTGGGCTGGGTCGCAGGCTGAGAGCCTTCCATTCTGTACCCTGTCATCTTCACAGCCACCCTGTGAGGAAGGCGCTGTTATGATCCACACATAACAGATGGGAAAATGGAAGCACCAAGTGGGAATTGACTTGCCCAGGGCCACAGAGCTTGAGGACACAGAAGCAGGATTCAAACGCCGACCCCCCTAGAGTCCAAAACTGATCTGCACCCTGTGTTCCTGCCCCTCTGGGGGTCTCAGGCCACGTCCCTCTGAGATAATCCTGTTCTTTGACAATCCCTATAATCCTTTCATCACTTCACTGCCTAGTTCCCCTCGAGGGTCTGTCCTGGGTGCTCCCAGTCTAACATTCTGGCTCAGGTTAAAGAGGCGAAGACGAACACTGTTCCAAATTGCCGAACTTGAAGAGAAGATGTGATCTTTTTCAGAGTAACTCTTTTCTTGAGATTTTTACTTAGAAGAGACTTTCCCACCTGTCAGAGCAGGGTGACTGTAGAAGTATCATCGCTTCCCGTGCACGTAGGAGAAATAGATTTTGGAATGACACATCACTTTTCTCAGGTATCAGGGGAAATAGGTCACTTTAGAGTGTTTATCATAACATTTGAAAAAAGCTGGCATTGAGAAATGAGAAGTTGAATATTGAGTGGTTCTTCCTGCAATGACTGGAAATGGGCTGCTGAGATATTTTTTGAGATAGACAATAGGTTTCTTCTGTGGTTTCTTTTTTCCAGTGTCTCTCTGAGATAAATCTCATTTTAATGGTCAATTGTAAGTTGATAAAAGGAGCAATTCAGTCTTTATATTATACATATTGGCTTCATTTATCGAAATGTCTTTCTAGATACACTTGTAAACACAGGGAAGCTCTAACTCCTTGAGTTTAGAAGCAGCAGTTGGAGTGATCTGGAGGACCTTAGTGAGTAAAGGTCCTTAGGGCTTCCCAGGTGGTAAAGAACCCACCTGCTAATTCAGGAGATGTAAGAGATGCTGGTTCAGTCCCTGGTCAGGAAGATCCCCTGGAGCAGGAAGTGGCAACCCACTCCAGTATTGATGCCTAGAGAACCCCATGGACAGAGGAGACTGGAAGGCTATTGTCCACGGAGTCACAAAGGGTCGGACAGGACTGACACAACTTAGCACACACACAGTGAGTAAATAGATGAACATGAACATTTAAAAGCCTCCATCTACCTTGAAGGCTATTAAACAAAAGAGAAGAATCCCATTCCCTCCCTGTAGAAATCAATAAAGAACGTCCCAGGAGAGTCGGATCCCCTCTAAGCTAATGGAAATTACATGAATCCAAATGTTCAACTAGAGACATTGGCGTCGCATCTGAAGTAGTTTCTGGCAGCATCTCTCCGTTTGGAGCCTGTGCCTTCATTTTGCAGACATATGAGGTCCTGACTGCAGAATTTCATAACTTGGTTACTAAATTCCAGTTGCTGGCTGAATGTTTTCTGAAGAACTTGGGGTGACGTGATGGCAAACCCAGGCTGACATGTTACACACCAGCTTAGCTGCTGTTGGCACATGTTTACTCCAGTGAGCATCCCACTCCTGGTAACTGTAAAAGCTGCTTCTGACCTCCAGGCACCAGCCCACCTTCCTGGCTCCTGGTCATCACCCCACTGCCTAGTAAACAGCTCCTAATGTGGATTTCCTCCATCAGACTGTAGACTCGCAGGCAGTTTCAGAGCCTGTGTCCTGCTTAAAGCACTCTGCACGTTCTGTGTATAGAAACGTGCTGTGTAAGAATTAAAAGATGCTTCCTCCTTGGAAGAAAAGCTATGACAAACCAAGACAGCATATTGAAAAGAAGAGACATCACTTTGCCAACAAAGGTCCTTCTAGTTAAAGCGTTGGTTTTCCAGTAATCATGTATGGATGTGAGATTTGGACCATAAAGAAAGATGAGCACTGAAGAATTGATGCTTTTGAACTGTGGTAGTGGAGAAGACTCTTGAGAGTCCCTTGGACTCTTAAGGAGATCCAACCAGCCCATCCTAAAGGAGATCAGTCCTGAATATTTATTGGAAGGACTGATGCTGAAGCTGAAGCTCCAATACTTTGGTCACCTGATGAGACGAGCTGACTCATTGGAAAAGACCCTGATCCTGGGGAAGACAGAAGGCAGGAGGAGAAGAAAGTGACAGAGGGTGAGATGGTTGGATGAAATCACTGACTCGATTGATGTGAGTTTGAGCAAATTCCGGGAGTTGATGATGGACAGGGAGGCCTGGTGTGCTGCAGTCCATGGGGTCAAAAAGAGTCAGACAAGACTTAGCAACTAAACCACCACCACTGTGCTCTGGAGGATTCAGGCCCAATCCTCCAGGCAAGTGCAATGCAACTGTGCATGCATGAATAGTTGTGTCCGACTTCATGACCCCATAGACTATAGCCCGCCAGGCTTCTCTGTTCATGGGAGTCTCCAAGCAAGAATACTGGAGTGGGTTGCCTTTTCCTTCTCCAGGGGATCTTCCTGACTTGAGGATCGAACCCACGTCTTTTATATCTCCTGCACTGGCAGGCAAATTCTGTATCACTGGGGCCACCAGGCAAGCACAGGGAAGTCTGGTTTTTATCTTATCAAGTGAGGACTAGAGTGTGATATTTCTGTTGTTCAGAAGATATTCTCATTTCCTGAGCAAGCTATTAGGATAATCATTTTCTCCCATCAAGGGTGCAGTGAGAGCCCCATAGAGAATCTTATCAAAGAGCTTCTATTATCACTGCCACTAACTGGGTTTGTGGTAGTGGTGGTTTAGTTGCCAAGTCATGTCCAGCTCTTTGTGGCCCTATGGACTGTAGCCCACCAGGCTCCTCTGTCCACAGAATTCCCCAAGCAAGAATACTGAAGTTGGTAGCCATTCCCTTCTCCAGGGAATCTTTCTGACCCAGGATCGAACCTGTGTCTCCTGCATTGCAGGCGGATTCTTTACCGACTGAGCCACCAGCGAAGCCAGTCTAATCGGGTTTAGGGGGCTTATAAGAATGCTTCTCCTCGCAAAGTTTGCAGAACATCCTCCTGCCTCTTACCCACCCTCCCCACGGCTTTAACCTCAGGCACAGCGAGTCCTGTGGACTGCAGCTTCTCCCAGCAGTGGGCACACAGATCTGCCACAAGCAGGACAGGGACTTTGTTCTGGAAGCAGCCTGAGGTCTGGCATCCTCCAGGCTGGGGGTGGGGACGGAGCCTGCGAACACTGTTTCCTCCCTTCCTGCCTTCTGGGCTCACATCCAAACCCGGCCGCTCTTCACTCCTGGCAGCCTGGGACGTCTCCATAACTGTTGAGGGCTGTATGAGGGCACATGCTTTTAGAAATCAGATGACCTGGGTTTGCTCCTTCAACTGATCAGCTTTAGGCAAGCCACTTAGACCTTCTGAGCCTCGGTGTCCCCACCTGCTAAGCAGATTCTAAGGTGTCCATCTATCTGGCATGACGTGTCACAGAAGGATGGTTCCCCATGAATGACTTTCACTGCTGTTTTCCCCTTTGAGTTCAGTGGTGACGCCCGTTCAGACACCTGGAAGCTCTGAACATCAACAACCACCTTTTGCCCCAAGCAAAGTAATTCTTTTTCTTGTTAAAAAAAGAAAAACTGCATTTCTCTCTAAACATATTTAAACAATGCCAGCGACTAAAGCTTAAAAGCCAAATCCCATTTTTTCACTTTGGATGAGTCATTTTTCTTTAGTAAAGAGGAATGAGAAACTCACAGTTAATCAAGGTAGAGGCAGATAGTTTCATTTGAAAAGAAAAGTGTTAAGGAATAGTGTTAGAAAAGCGTATTGCATTTGAATGAATATTGAAGGTAGAGTTTTCAGATCTCATGAAAGGTTTTTGTCCATCCAGCACTGTGTATAGTTTTCGAGGTACTTATCAGATTACTTTTCATATAGATTTTTAAAAAAATTATCATCATCCTTAGAAAGCCTCTTCAGTGAGCTGGCTTTGTTTGTTTTGGCAGCAGGAGTAGGGAGGTGGAGAGGTATAAGCAAAGCCTTTTTGATAGTTTTAGCTTTTTATTCTTTTTTTTTCAGCTGCACCACACAGCACATGGGATCTTAGTTCCTCCACCGGGGATCAGGCCCATGCTGCTGCCTTGCAAAGCAGCTTCTTAACCACTGGATGGCCAGGGAAGTCCCTTAGCTTTATCACATCCTGTGCTGGACACGAGTCAAACAAGGAGACTCTGATCTCTACTGTCCTGCATGGTCCAGAGCTGCGCTGGGTGGACCAGCGCGGGCAGCCTGCCCCCAGGTTTCTGTGGCTGGGGGAGGGGCACTACCCCACTCCACAGTAAGGACTGGAAGGGGAGCACCAGGGAGGTGGGATGGGACACAGAATGAAAGGTCAGAAAAGGCTTGGCAGTGGGCTTGGGGACGCTTGCAAGGCTCTGGTAGAGGAGGGCTGGGAGAAGCAAGGGCAGGGAGCAGAAAGGGCAGGCAGGCATCAGAGAGCATGCCTGGGAGGAGGGGATCCTGGGGCAGGTGAGGATGGACAGGCAGAGCACGTAGCAGTTTGGCCACCTGCCTGCTGCTGTCATTCCAGTCAGCTAGGAGCAGAGCCAGAGCGGGCCTGGGCATGGTGGGATGCCCACATCAGCCGTCCCCAAGCACCTTGTCACTGGACCCAGAGTAACATTTCAGGTGCAGACTGTGGTGAAGCCTTACCCGGTGCCGTTCTAGGCTTAAACATGGTTTATATGAGACATGTCAGGCGCTAAAGATTAAAATACGAGCTGCAGAAATAGGTGCTAGACTCACATGTCTTACTTTGAAAAGTATTTGTCTCACCATTCCGTCTGAATCCTTAATGAAAAAATACTGCTTGTCTTTTCTGAGTACACTTGAGACAAGGAACTAGTTATTCTAACAACTGCTGAACTTTTCCAGAACCAAAAATGATTCCAGAGATGGAAAATAATTCTAAGTGTTGTTTTACGTATGAGATCCGCCATACTCACTCTTGTTCTTAAGTGAACCTACTGGTTTCGCTGTAAAACTCAACCTTGTGTTGACTTCCCTTTGGAGCATATTTGCATTCTAAGCACAGTTCAGTTCAGTCCCTCAGTCGTGTCCGACTCTTTGTGACCCCATGAATCGCAGCACACCAGGCCTCCCTGTGCATCACCAACTCCCGGAATTCACTCAAACTCATGTCCATCGAGTCGGTGATACCATCCAGCCATTTCATCCTCTGTCATCCCCTTTTCCTCCTGCCACCAATCCCTCCCGGCATCAGAGTCTTTTCCAATGAGTCAACTCTTCGCATGAGGTGGCCAAAGTACTGAAAGTAAAGTTTCAGCTTTAGCATCAGTCCTTCTAAAGAACACCCAGGGCTGATCTCCTTTAGGATGGACTGGTTGGATCTCCTTGCAGTCCAAGGGACTCTCAAGAGTCTTCTCCAACACCACAGTTCAAAAGCATCAATTCTTCGGCGCTCAGCTTTCTTCACAGTCCAACTCTCACATCCATACATGACCACTGGAAAAACCATAGCCTTGACTAGACAGACATTTGTTGGCAAAGTAATGTCTCTGCTTTTCAATATGCTATCTAGGTTGATCATAAGTTTCCTTCCAAGGAGTAAGCATCTTTTAATTTCATGGCAGCAGTTCTTGCCTGGAGAATCCCAGGGATGGGGGAGCCTGGTGGGCTGCCGTCTATGGGGTCACACAGAGTCGGACACGACTGAAGCGACTTAGCAGTCACCATCTGCAGTGATTTTGGAGCCCCAAAAAATAAAGTCTGACACTGTTTTCACTGTTTCCCCATCCATTTCCCATGAAGTAATGGGACCAGATGCCATGATCTTAGTTTTCCGAATGTTGAGCTTTAAGCCAACCTTTTCACTCTCCTCTTCTAAGCACAGTTCAGGGCTAATGGGCCCACTACGTTGTGAGAAAACAGTTCCAGTGCATTTCTGGGCTGGTGCCTCTAGCTCTCTAATCGGAAGAAGGCACTTGTAATGTTGTTTCAAATTTGTAAACAGTGTGTCCTGAGGTTCACCTCCCAGCCTTTTTATTTGAGGCTATCCTGTGTGTGTGTGTGTGTGTGTGTGTGTGTGGGCGCGCACGCACGCTCAGTCGTGTCCCACTCTTTGCGACCCCATGGACTGTAGCCTGCTAGGTTCTCTGTCTATGGAATTTTGAGCCTTTACTATACAAAAGGATGAGCTCACTAGTCTACTGAAGTGAAAGAGTTGCTCAGTCATCTCTGATTCTTTGCAGCCCCATGGACTATAGTCCACCGGGCTCCTCTGTCCACGGGGTTTCCCAGGCAAGAATACTGGACTGGGTAGTGGTTCCTTTCTCCAAAGGATCTTCCCAACCCAGGGACTGAACCCAGGTCTCCTGCACTGGGGGCAGATTCTTTGCCATCTGAGCCATCAGGGAAGCTATGCATTTTAGGTTTTAGTTCAGCTGGTGCCCATTTTAGTGAGCGCCTTCTGTGTGCCCCGCTGGGGGCTTTGGTAGAACTGGCCGTGAAAAGCAAGTTCCGCTTGCTCTCCAAATGCTCCGTGTCATGCACAGAATGAAACATGGTCTCTGTTCCCATTGTTCTTTTCAGTCTCATTATTTTCATCAGAGTTTGGCTAACTTTAGTGGATCTGCAGTCACTGGTGTCAAGAAAGAAATGCATGGAACTCAGTTATTAAACATTTCACCTTCTCTGCATGCACATTTACACTGTGAGCGAGTAACAGGATTATTTGATTTAACAAGTTTAAACGATTTCTTATCTTCTTCCTGCTGGGGAAAGAAGCTGGTTCTTAGCAGTGAGTGGCCAAGAGAGTAGGTTTTAGATCTTAGGAAGTAGAATATCATCAGTGTGACTTCCTAATGTAAATATACTCACGGTATTTAAATGTAAACCATTTAGAATTACATCACATGTATTTTTTTGAGAGCTGGAGTGATGCTGTGACCTGGGAAGAAGGGCCAGGGTATAGGCATAGAGATCAGGTGTGGAACCCACAGCCACCCGGTAGTCTCGCAGACAACGTTGTTGCTGTCTTTGGACATCAGTTTCCTCATCTATGCATGTGCTTAGCTGCTAAGTTACGTCCAACTCTTTGCAACCCCATGGACTGTAGCCCACCCAGCTCCTCTGTCCATGGGATTCTCTAGGTAAGACTACTGGAGAGGGTTGCCATGCTCTCTTCCAGGGGATCTTCCTGACCCAGGGATGGAACCTGCGTCTCCTGTGTCTCTTCTTTACTGCGAAGCCACCTGGGAAGCCTCGTCTGTAAACTGGGGATAATAACACTTGCTTTAGAGATCTTGGTGGGATTGAATTTTAAAACCTAGAAAACACATTAGTACAGTTCTCTGTACATTAAGACATGTGTGTGTGTATTAGTCGCTCGGTCATGTCCAACTCTTTGCGACCCCATGGACTGTAGCCCACCAGGCTCCTCTGTCCATGGAATTTTTCCAGGCAAGATTACTGGAGTGGGTAGCCATTCCCTCCTCCAGGGGGTCTTCCCCACCCAGGGATCAAACCCAGGTCTCCTCCATTGCAGGCAGATTCTTTACCATCTGAGCCACCAGGAAAGTCCCTACATTAAATACATGGTACGTGGTGGCTTAGATGGTAAAGTGTCTGCCTACAATGTGGGAGACCCGGGTTCGATCCCTGGGTCAGGAAGATCCCCTGGAGAAGGAAATGGCACCCCACTCCAGTACTCTTGCCTGGAAAGTCCCATGGACGGAGGAGCGTGGTAGGCTACAGTCAGTGGGGTTGCAAAGAATCGGACATGACTGAGCGACTGAGCGACTTCACTTTCACGTGCTTAATGAGAAACGGTCATTATGAACAGGTTAATTTTTAAACATAATTTAGATAGTGATTTTCCTAATACGTTCCTGGTGAATTTGGTCCACTCCCCCCAAATCACTGATTTACTTTTTCTTCTTTCAAGTTGATATGTGTCACTGTTTTAACTCATTTATTTCACAGTACTTACACACATATTTAACACATATTTATTTCCTTTACCCCAAGGCTGTTCATTAGAAATTGAAAATATTTTCACAAAGAAAGTTTCTGTCTGAATTGCCACTCTGCTACAATTGTCATAGAGTATGTACAGATTTACAGCCAAATAAAAACCCAACCTACAGTCCATGTCAGTGGGATAACCGGATGCAGGGTCCCCAGAGCCACACAGCCCTGGATTCTGGGCTGGGTACCACTTACAAGGACTTACTCTCTTGCTGGTATAGGGGGATCAGACCCCTCATAAGAGGGTGATGGTGAGGATGGATGAGATGGCGAATAAGAGCCCAGAAGTGGAGTCTTTGTATGTGTGCTCAGTCACTCAGTGTGTCCGACTCTGCCACCCCATGGACTGTAGCCCACCAGGCTCCTCTGTCCATGAAATTCTCCAGGCAAGAATACTGGAGTGGGTTGCCATTCCCTATTCCAAGGGAACTTCCTGACCCAGGGATTGCACCTGTGTCTCTGCATCTCCTGCATTGCAGGCAGATTAGATCCCCATGCCGCCTGGGAGGCCCAGGGTTTCCATAAGCTGCTACTAACGTTCACAATACTTGAGTTTGTTGAGATATCATTGCTGCTGCTAGGTGTTGCTCCTGGTCTGCCTAACTGAGGAGCCAGTTAACTCTCGCTTGCACGCTCAGTCGCTCAGTCACGTCCAGCTCTTTTTGACGCCACGGTCCACTGCCTTCCAGGCTCCTCTGACCATGAGATTCTCCAGGCAAGAATATGGGAGTGGGTTGCCATTTCCTTTTCCAGGAGATCTTCCCCGCTCAGGGATCAAACCCAAGTCTCCTGCATTGGCAGGTGGATTCTGTACCACTGAGCCACCTGGGAAGCCCCTCAGCTAATGCCGAGCCTCACCTTAATTAGCTGGTCTCCTGAAACCTGAGACCCGAGGGTGCTGGTGTGTGGACAGGGCCAGGGCCCTGCTGGACTTTGCACTCATAAAAAGTCTGGTGTGCCTTGCATGTTCTCGCAGCCAGACAGAGACCACGTGAAGCACCTCTGGGAGAGGACAAAAGAGGCTGAAGATAGAATCATTTTATGTTTCTGTGGATAAGGCCAGCAGTCTTATTGGGCTGTCATTAGGAATTCAGTTGCCCTGCTTTTTAATTACTTGTCTTTTTTCTTTTTTTTTCTATTGAGGAAGTCATTGTATTTCCAAGCAATTTTTGGTGCTGGTTCCATGCAGCCCCAACTTCTGACATCTCAGGTGCCGGGCAGGACCCCCTTGCCCCCCACATCCATGCAAGTTGGTGGCCCTGTTAGAGCAAAGCTTTCTTTGCCTTTGGTTAAGACTGGTGAACCAGAAATACAATTTTTCTTCTGATTGTTGATTTCATTTTAATTGTCTAAAATAAGAGAAGGGCATTTTAAAAGAAACTCATAACGTTTTCTTTTTTAGAGTGGACTCACAAATGAAGCCTGTGAACAAGTTTTCTAAGTGACCTTGGAGAATGACATTAAAGTCAAGGCTCCATTCTGGAATGAGATTTAACCAGCTGCTTTTCTCGTATTCAATTTTAGATTTGATTTCATTTTTAATAATGGTTTTATTATTTACTCTAGGCTGTTTCACTTGCACAACTGTTTGTTTTGAAATCTAAAACCACATATTTTCGTTGAAACTCAAATAAAAATGGGGTCACACCAGTGACCTTGTAGACAGAAACTGCCTAGTCAACCCACTTTGACAGAAATAGCACCCACGCTATCTCCTGAGAGCAATGGAATTGTTTTAAGACAGAAGATCATTCAGTTACCATAAAGCTTGAAATGTAATGATGGGGGCGACGGTGCCAAGTTGAGGACATGGGGGCGAAATTTAATAACCGCTCGTGTTGCTTGAACAGACGGGCTGCCCCACCTGACCCTTTCATCGCACTCCCTCACAGAATTCTCACCACAGCCCTGGGACATGTAGGCATCATTACGGTCAGCGTGTCTTCAGGAGGAAACTGAGGCATACTGAACTTGGTAAATGTGCCCAGGGTCACAGAGCTGTTAAGTACTGGACTCCAGAGTAAACGAGGTTGACCTTAAACCCTGGACCTGGCTCTGAACTGAGGGGCTCGGCATCAACAAGCCAACAGATGCCACCTGGACCCTTTCTACTGTCCGGCCTGGATTCATGAGGGATGAATGGGAAGTGAGTGTCCTCTTTTCTCAGGCCCCAAGAATGTACCCTGAATTCTCCTCTCCGCCTCTGGGATGAAATCTCAGACACCACCCATAGCCTCTTCAGTTAATCTTCAATAATTCAGAGTCCTTAGATCAGTTTCAGGCATGAAAGACTGAAAACCTCCAGCCTCTCTCATTCCTGTTTGGGCCACCTCTGTTTCCCAGCTCAGGCCTTCTATTGGCTTGGAAATCTCAGTGAAGGCGGGAGCTTCACAAACCTGTGGATTTTCCCTCTTCCCCCTTTCCAGCTCTTTATTAGGTGTCACTCCTAACCTGGCCTTCCCTGGTGGCTCAGACAGTAAAGAATCCGCCCGCAATGCAGGAGACCCAGGTTCCATCCCTGGGTGGGAAATATCCCCTGGAGAAAGAAACAGCTACCCACTCTAGTAATCTTGCCTGGAGAATTCTATGATTCTCAGAGAAGCTTGGCAGGCTACAGTCCATGGGGTCGCAAAGAGTGGGACACGACGGAGAAACTTTCACTTTCACTTTTCTAACCTAGGGGCAGGCCCATGTGGGTCTGTGAAGATGGCAGGGTCCTCTCCTTGGCTGTGTCACCTGGTGTCCCTGCACGTGGGGGAGCCTGGAGCTGGATCTCTTTGGGAGCTTTTGGGTTCCCTGGGGGGCAGCCACATGTCTCCCAACTCTGGCGGTGCTCACAGCCTCCCCTCAGTGCAGGGCTCTCTGGCCTCAGTTCCTTTAAGATAACCCTAGACTGGGACTTCCCTGGTGATCCAGTGGTTAAGACTTTGCCTTCCAATGCAAGGGGTGTGGGTTCGATCCGTGGCTGAGGAGCTAAGATCTCACATGCCTTGCAGCCAACAAACCAAAATATAAAACAGAAGCAATATTGCAACAAATTAATAAAGACTTTAAGAATAGTCCACATTAAAAAAAATTTTTTTTTTCTTTTTTTAAGATAACCCTGGTGAGTGACTTGACTTTCACTTTTCACTTTCATGCATTGGAGAAGGAAATGGCAACCCACTCCAGTGTTCTTGCCTGGAGAATCCTAGGGATGGGGGAGCCTGGTGGGCTGCCATCTATGGGGTCACACAGAGTTGGACACGACTGAAGCGACTTAGCAGCAGTAGTGCTCCTTTCCCCCAAGTGCTCATGTGGCCCAGAAAACCAGCACTTTGTACTGGTGGAAACGCAGATTCCTCTGGCCTGTGTCCTGGGGTGGAGGGTCCAGCACAGACCCTGTGTCTAGCCCTCTCAAGACTCCATCAGCTCTGTGTCGGGCTTTCTGGAAGGGTGAGGGGTCCTGAGTCCAGCCTCAGCCTATTTGCGATGGGGGTGGGCACAAGCCATGGTCAAAGCCACCTCTCTAAGCAGAGAGCCAAGGCGGCCTGATACCGGCTCCTTAGGTGATGTCTTCCACTCCTTCTTTGCCCCTGACGTCACACCAAAGTGAAAGTGAAAGTCGCTCAGTCATGTCTCTTTGTGACCCCATGGACTATACAGTCCATGGAATTCTCTAGACCAAAATACTGCAGTGGGTAGCCTCCCAACCCAGGGATCAAACCCAGGTCTCCCATAATCCATTGTGGGTGGATTATTTACAAGCTGAGCCACCAGGGAAGCCCAGTACTGGAGTGGGTTGCCTATCCCTTCTCCAGGGGGTCTTCCCAACCCAGAAACCGAACCAGGGTCTCCTGCATTGCAGGTGGATTCTTTTACCAGCTGAGCTACCAGGGAAGCCTGGAATGGACATCACACCAAAGCTGCTGGGTAACAAGTTGTACCCTCTCCCCTCCTCCCTGTAGACTCGCTCAGGTCACAGCGCCACCTGGAGACTGTTGCCGTAATGCAGTACATGACTGTCTAATTTTCACACATTGATCCAAATATCAGTGCAAGTGTGTGCTGACCAACCGTGTGCCCAGCACACCCTAGGAGAGCCCAAGGGTGGGCTCTACTCCTGGGTCCACACCCATGAAGGTCTGAGAAGGCAGAATTGGCCTCTTGGCATCTCTTCAGTATTCCAACCTGTGTTTCTATCCTCCAGTTGCACAGAATGGATGTCAGAAGAAACAAGGCTTAAAGGACCTGCTGAAAAGTAGAGAAATGGTTTACCCAACAGGTGGAAAGTGAATACAAAGTAATAAAAACACAGGGGCAAGGATTCTTTTATTATGTAGCACGTGAAGACTCTTTCCAGCCAACTGAAAGAGTAAGCTAAAAACTGGGATACTGGAATCAAAAGCTGAAATGTCATTAGGACAACTCCATGGTTTCTGAGAATATTCAGAGTGAGGAGGTTTTTGGCAGAAGACAATTTCATTTACAGCTTGGAGCTGATTGCTGATGGCAACGCTGAGGTCAGAAGAGAGAAGATCCAGCCACCAGGAGCTGAGGAATTGCAGCAGGCGATAAGCAAGGAGGCACGTCACTCAGGAATTGAAAAAGTACAGGTCCCGCCGAAAGGGTGGTGGTTTGGACTTAATGCTTCCAGATGTCTGGGCCTCTCATTTCTTAGTTTCCATTTGATTTATCTTGTACAAATTCAGTCTCTTTTGGATACGTGCTTTTGTTACTCCAACGTTTACCTTTTCAGTTTTATAATTCTCCTATTGCACTCTTTACAAGTTATTTTCACAGCATAGGAGGAGTTAACTAAAGTGAACGGCATTGGAAGGGGAAGGAAAAGGGGGAGACAAACATGGCATATTCATATTAAAATGGGCAGGTTCATGTCCTCCAAACGCAGTGTCATGGCTCCCTCTAACCCATGGAACTAAGCGTTGAATTTAGGAATACATTTTGCTTCTAAGTATAATTTTGTGATGCCCACAGTATCGTTGGCTATCTGCGATACGAATGAGGGAGAGGATGAGTTTCCTGAAATCCCGCTGGTTAGGGCCGTCTCAGCAGAGGGAGGGCAGGTGTGTGGCTGTGCACAGCTGGTTCCGTTCTTGTGGGCTCAGGCCTGGGGTACAGAGAAGGGAAGGAGAAAAGGCTAGACTAGTGTGTGCTTCCCACAGACACTTGTCAGCAGTGGAGCAGGAAGCCCAGAATCATCCTCCGCCGCCCCTCACCCTCACAGCCAGACCGATGCCACGTGCAGACGTGATGGGATACATTCATGGTGGTTTGGCCGTAGACCCAACGCCATGTTCAGACCAGTGCAGGTCTTAAAACATCTCTTGAAATTGTCCGGTCTTCCCTCCAACCCCAGAGACACCCACCTCGTGAGGGTGACGTGGATGAGAAGAGCCTCTGTGCCTTTATTTAACGTTCTCAATTCCCTGAGTAGGTAGTATCACTGTGCCCATTTTAGAGATGGGAAACCTGAGACCCTGGATGGAGAAGTGACCTGCCCATGGCTGCTCAGCCCTTCCAGGGCAGAGACAGCATCCAGACCTAAAGGTTGTGCCCTGGGGGTCACCCCTTAGAGCCTCTCCCTCCCCAGGCCAGCTCTGCCCAGCCTCCCTGCTCTGCTCCCCTTCATCCTGGCCCCTCCCCGCAGCCCCTCCCTCCCAACGACACACCTGACCCTGTTGCTAATGCATCATCACCCTGTAAGGCTCCCCGGTTATGCTGCCTGAAATGCAGAGTCTGTCCATCCTGTTCTCACGCGCGCAGGTCGGTCACCATGCACCCCTCTCCCCCCAGCTCAGCACTCTGCACTGACCACTGGGTGTGTTTTAAGTTTCTCGGATGAACCATGAACTCGGTGGAGAGCTACCCTGAGGATAGACGCCCCATCCAGTTCTCCTCTCCTCCTCTGTCTTCTGACTCCGGAGAAGTGGCGGGCAGGGCAGCGCTCTGACAGTTCTGCCACACTGATCAACATTATTCAATTAATAGTCATAGTATGTGTTTTGAATCTTTTTTCTAAATTGTCAAGACTTTCCTGTTTCTTTACATCTTACACATAATTGTGCAGTCACTAGGTACTAATGGATTGATTCAACCCAGCCCACGGTTCCATAAGCACCATTAGATTTTGAGTGCTTTTCTCTTGCATTTATAAAGAATTCAAAAGTTGACGCTGTTATGGGAGACTATATTCTTATTTCAGTGAGGCTTCTCTGCTCTTATATGGAAAAAAACCCAAGATTACAGTTATGAAAGTGGCCCCAGTCAAGTTGGAATCTTAACAGCTGATGTCAGTGGGCTCAGATGATGTTACCAGAAAACCAGGAAGCAACATGGGACACGTTTACTTGGATTGTAAACGTTTTGTGATCTGACCTTTAGGAAGCTAAAAGAGTCACTCTTCCAGAACTCTTTTTAACCTCAAAGGTAAACTGCTTCTTTGCTCTTTGCCTCCAAGAATGTTTGCTGTTCAGTCGCTAAGTCGTGTCCAACTCTTTGCAACCCCATGGACTGCAGCACGCCAGGCTTCCCGGTCCTTCACTGTCTCCCAGAGCTTGCTCAAACTCACGTCCATTAAGTCAGTGGTGCCATCAAACCATCTCATCCTCTGTCGTTCTCTTCTCCTGCCTTCAATCTTTTCCAGCATCAGGGTGTTTTTCAGTGAGTTGGCTCTTCACTTCAGGTGCCCAAAATCCTGGAACTTCAGCTTCAGCATCGGTCCTTCCAATGAATATTCAGGATTGATTTTCTTTAGCATTGACTAGTTTGCTCTTGCAGTCCAAGGGACTCTCAAGAGTCTTCTCTAGCACCACAATTCAAAATTATCAATTCTTCAGCACTCAGACTTGGCTAGATCCAGCTCTCACATCCGTACATGACTACTGAGAAAACCATAGCTTTGACTATACGGACCTTTGTTGGTAAAGTGATGTCTCTGCTTTTTAATATACTGTCTGAATATTTGAACAGAAGGCATTTTCAAGCTCGCCGAATTCAACACATTTTCGTTTTCATAGATACGATCCAGACACTGAGATGTGAGGTGACTCAGAGTGGAATTAGTCAGACTCCCTCTTTAAAGCCGTTTCCACCTTTCTTCTGCCATAACACACATGAGAAATGACCAGTGTTCACGTTCTGAAGGAGCTTCTACTCATAAATCAAGGCTTGTGGTCCACCCCAGGATCCTTGCTGCATCCCCAGGACTTTGTTCTCACCTAAAGTTTAATGATCAGTTAGGTGTTAACTGTCTGGTTCTCTTTACTTACCAGG
This sequence comes from Bos grunniens, assembly GCF_055505025.1. NCBI lineage: Eukaryota > Metazoa > Chordata > Mammalia > Artiodactyla > Bovidae > Bos > Bos grunniens. Next base: position 57,969,469 of record NC_141178.1, on the reverse strand, counting down.
AGCACGTGGCCTATGATTGAATTTTAAAATAAAGAGCTATCACTCAGAGATCTGGGTTTGCTGCATCAACAATGAAGGCCATTCCCTGTGGCAGCCCCGTAGCTGGAGACCCCTCCACAGAGGCCACAGTCACCGTGACCTGCCTGACCTCAGTGTCACGGGATGCACGTTGCCTGGGTTACAGGAATTTGGCTTTATGCATTCTTCACATAAACTGTGTGGACATCAGCTCACTTTCTATCCCTCGCTGCCTCCCAGGCTGTAAATGCTCTGAAACCAGTGTACTTGGTCTCCCCAATGTCCCATCCATCAGCTCAGATCCTGGTCTTTACCTAACCATCTGGTGAGGAGCTGGCAGATGTGAAGTTAGAAGGATCCAGGTCACTCTGGTTTTAGAAGTTTCAGTTTGCTCGGATGGCTGTTTCCACGCCTCCTAAGCCATAGATTTTTACTCTGTGAGAGACCAGAAAGCCAGGCTCACACCCTCTGTGCCAGTATCTAGGACGTACTCATGCTCATCCATACAGGACTCAGAGTCCTTCCCATTCCTCTTCCACCCAAAGGCTGGACCTGTTTCCCAGATACTATCTGGGGTGTGGTGAGAAAGGCAGAACCTGAGGTTCACCTCAGCCTGCTGAGTCAGACTCAAGGTGTCGGGCAGACCCCCAGAAGCACAGGCACAGCTAAGTCTGAGAGGCATCGCTGGAGCCGGCAGGGAGCCACTTAGTCTTCCTCCCTGTGTCCTCTGTCCCCAGCTGGCTCTGCACCCCTTCAGCTCTCCCCACACAGATAACGTGGCCCCTCCAGCCCCCGTCCTCTCCATCAGGAAGGAGCAGGCAGGGAGGGCTGTGCCCGCCATGCCCCCCGGGCTGGGCTGCTGTTGAGTTCACGTTCCCCTGACTCAAAGAACTGCCCTAAGCTCTAGTTCTGTGACATTTTCTCCTCCAGTTCTTTTTATGCTTTCATGACATTCTCAATGAATATTCAGTGGAGTAGAATGTAGGCAAAATGGTCTGTGAATGGGAGTTTCCCTCAGGCTGCTATTCTGTCTCCTTAGCCATCCACCAGGGATCAAGCAGGACTGGATAATTATTGATACTTTAGTCGATGAAGCCCTCCTTGGCTGAGATCAGATTTTCCTCCCCTGAAACAAGATGAAGAGGTAAAGAGCCCCCTCCGGGCCTGCTTCCACCAGTGCCCAGGCACTCCTGCAGGCCTGTCTTGACATCAGGGTCAAATGAGCCTGCCATCAGCAGAGGGTCTTATGCCTGGTCACAGCTCATGAACACAGGCCATGGTTATCACATCTGTGACATCACAGTGTAACTCCAGGTTTCCAGGTGTCTTGAATGTGAGTCTACACTGCAAAACACCCGGTGGTCTACAGCACTCTGTGCCAGCAAGCACTGCTGAAGCACCAAGCAGTGAAAAAGCAGAATCAAGGGCTATGACACGATTAAGAGAAGGCGCACTCTTTGCCACCTTCATTATTTTTGAAGTAGGTTCAGTGTGTCAACTAAAATAGGCAGGAAACATCAATTGTGCCATATGGGGCTTCCCAGGTGGCGCTAGTCATAAAGAATCCACCTGCCAATGCAGGAAATACCAGAGACGTGGATTTGATCCCTGGGTTGGGAAGATCCTCTGGAGGAGGAAATGGCAACCTATTCCAGTATTCTTGCCGGAAGAACCCCACGGACAGAGGAGCCTGGCAAGCTACAGTCCATGGGGTCACAAAGAGTCGGACACAACTGAGCACATTATCCTATACCCAACCAGTTCCTACAGCTTTTTCTGTGGCTTTCAAGGCTTCTTATAAGATGCTTTCCCCCTATCCCCAGTGGCACCCCATTCCAGTACTCTTGCCTGGAAAATCCCATGGACGGAGGAGCCTGGTGGGCTGCAGTCCATGGGGTCACTGAGGGTTGGACGTGACTGAGCGACTTCACTTTCACTTTTCACTTTCATGCCTTGGAGAAGGAAATGGCAACCCACTCCAGTGTTCTTGCCTGGAGAATCCCAGGGACGGGGGAGCCTGGTGGGCTGCCGTCTATGGGGTCGCACAGAGTCGGACACGACTGAAGTGACTTAGCAGCCCTATCCCCAAAGAGTTTAAATTAAAACTTTTCAACTGTGACCACAGTCATCTCTAGACATCATCAGTGTGTTGACTATCATTAGGGAAATTGGGAATGACAGGAAAGACAGAAGAGGGGCTAGAAACATAAAGGAAATGGAGTGTAAACTGGTTACAAATAATAACTGTTTACCTAACGCAAACCTCTCAGGCTGGTTTTATGTCTGCTAACGGCTACCCTCACACACCCCACCCCAGCCCTATGCATGCCTGGAGGAACCCTCCTCAGGCTGTCTGCCTCTGTTCACCCATTCTCAGGGTTCCTGTTACATGAAGACAGAAGGTAGGGTGGAAGGAAAACAAGCTTTCTGGGGAATGCTTCCTAGAACACAGCCTGGGAGTCCTGGGACCTCAGTCCTGAGAGTGCAGAGGGATGAATCTCATTTAGTTTGAATGGTACCAAAGCCCCCTGGACAGACAGGTGGGCATGCTGGAAAGTCAGTTGGGGTGGATATTTTGGGGGTTCCAGTCCAAATATGGTGGACTTAGAAAAGAACACTATTGTGTAGGCCAGGGTGAGCTCTAGTGCCAGTGGACGCTATGTGATAACCACAGCTCATCCTCCGAAAAACCTTCCCATAAGAACAGTATGTGCTGGAATCATAGAACAGTCTGGTCACAGGCCAGTATTCCCATGGGCCCTTTTTGAAACTGGAAATAACTCACTCATTCTTGGGCTTCCCAGTTCACACTAGTGGTAAAGAACCTACCTACCAATGAAGGAGACTTAAGAGACATGGGTTTGAAAGCTGGGTGAGAAAGATCCCCTGAAGGAGGAAATGGCAACCCACTCCAGTATTCTTGCCTGGAGAGTCCATGGACAGAGGAGCCTGGTGGGCTTCAGTCCATGGGGTCACACAAGAGTTGGACATGACTGAAGTGATTACTCACGCACTCATTCTTTGCTGCTCAGAACCTCGTGTTTTTAGAGGGAAAAGGACTAGTGGGGATCTCATCCAAGCACTGTCACAGACGAGGAGACAAAGCCCCAGGGGAAAGGGCCCAGGCTCTGCCCCCATCACCCGATGGGCAATCTTGCCACTTGCTGGAGGTTTGCAGTGGTTCTTAGCCACAAAGGTGATGGGCATAGATGTCCATCAGCTCCTTCACTCTGCCCCTGAACCTTCCAGCACTGTCCCTTCCACGGACACGTGTTGGAAGCTGCAGTGGTAAGCGGTGAAAATGTTATACATGCTCAGGAGAAACAAGGCCTCTCCTGGGGACCCTCAGGTTCCCTGGGGGCAGTCCTGTGGGGTTGCTTCTGAGCCCAGACTCTGCTCCTACTCTGGCTCCCCACCCTGTCTATGGAGGACTGGCTCCATGGGGGAGGTGCACCCAGGCAGTGAATGAGTGGACCCATAGGCTCTGAGGAGGAATCCTCACTCCTCTGGCATTTCATTCAAAATATGTTCAAAGAAACAATCCTACTTCATCTTCATGAGAGGAGATCGTTTTCTAAAAACTAAATTGAAGTATCATAATAGCACCACACAATTAAAGGAAATCATTAGGAGGAATTGCCTTTGGGCTTCTTAAATCTTGCACAGGAAAATATTTTTATTAGAATGAATCCATTTGCAGATTACTGAAATGGTCTCTAACAAAACATGACGATGAGTGTTCTTAGAGACAGAGTTTTCAGAGATGTTAAGGAAAACTATCAGCCCCTGCCCAAGCTTATTTTAATAGACACTCTTTTCTTACCATAAGAGCAGATGATTTTATACTCAGTTCAGTTCAGTTCAGTCACTCAGTTGTGTCCAACTCTTTGCAACCCCATGAATCGCAGCACGCCAGGCATCCCTGTCCATCACCAACACCCGGAGTCTACCCAAACTCATGTCCATCGAGTTGGTGATGCCATCCAGCCATCTCATCCGCTGTCGTCCACTTCTCCTCCTGCCCCCAATCCCTCCCAGCATCAGGGTCTTTTCCAATGAGTCAACTCTTCGCATGAGGTGACCAAAGTACTGGAGTTTCAGCTTCAGCATCAGTCCCTCCACTGAACACCCACGACTGATCTCCTTTAGGATGGACTCGTTGAATCTCCTTGCAGGCCAAGATATTCTCAAGAGTCTTCTCCAAAACCACAGTTCAAAAGCATCAATTCTTCGGCGCTCAGCTTTCTTCACAGTCCTACTCTCACATCCATACATGACCACTGGAAAAACCGTAGCCTTGACTAGACGGACCTTTGTTGGCAAAGTAATGTCTCTGCTTTTGAATATGCTATCTAGGTTGGTCATAACTTTCCTTCAAAGGAGTAAGCATCTTGTAATTTCATGGCTGCAGTCACCATCTGCAGTGATTTTGGAGCCCAGAAAAATAAAGTCTGACACTGTTTCCTCATCTGTTTGCCATGAAGTGATGGGACCAGATGCCATGACCTTAGTTTTCTGAATGTTGAGCCAACTTTTTCACTCTCCTCTTTCACTTTGATCAAGAGGCTTTTTAGTTCCTCTTCACTTTCTGCCATAAGGGTGGTGTCATCTGCATATCTGAGGTTATTGATATTTCTCCCGGCAATCTTGATTCCAGCTTGTGTTTCTTGCAGCCCAGCATTTCTCATGATGTACTCTGCATGTAAGTTAAATAAGCAGGGTGACAATATGCAGCCTTGATGTACTCCTTTTCCTATTTGGAACCAGTCTGTTGTTCTATGTCCAGTTCTAACTGTTGCTTCTTGACCTGCATATAGGCTTCTCAAGAGGCAGGTCAGGGGGTCTGGTATTCCCATCTCTTTCAGAATTTTCCACAGTTTATTGTGATCCACACAATCAAAGGCATTGGCATAGTCAATAAAGCAGAATTAGATGTTTTTCTGGAACTCTCTTGCTTTTTCCATGATCCAGCAGATGTTGGCAATTTGATTTCTGGTTTCTCTGCCTTTTCTAAAACCAGCTTGAACATCTGGAAGTTCACAGTTCACGTATTGCTAAAGCCTGGCTTGGAGAATTTTGAGCACAACTTTACTAGCGTGTGAGATGAATGCAATTGTGTGGTAGTTTGAGCATTCTTTGGCATTGCCTTTCTTTGGGATTGGAATGAAAACTGACCTTTTCCTGTGGCCACCTGTGGCCACCGCTGAGTTTTCCAAATTTGCTGGCATATTGAGTGCAGCACTTTCACAGCATCATCTTTCAGGATTTGAAATAGCTCAACTGGAATTCCATCACCTGCACTAGCTTTGTTCGTAGTGATGCTTTCTAAGGCCCACTTGACTTCACATTCCAGGATGTCTGGTTCTAGGTGAGTGATCACACCATTGTGATTATCTGGGTCATGAAGATCTTTTTTGTACAGTTCTTCTATGTATTCTTGCCACCTTTTCTTAATATCTTCTGCTTTTGTTACATCCATACCATTTCTGTCCTTTATCGAGCCCATCTTTGCATGAAATGTTCCCTTGGTATCTCTAATTTTCTTGAAGAGATCTCTAGTCTTTCCCATTCTGTTGTTTTCCTCTATTTCCTTGCATTGATCGCTGAGGAAGACTTTCTTATCTCTACTTGCTATTCTTTGGAACTCTGCATTTCAGATGCTTATATCTTTACTTTTCTCCTTTTCTTTTTGCTTCGCTTCTTTTCACAGCTATTTGTAAGGCCTCCCCAGACAGCCATTTTGCTTTTCTGCATTTCTTTTCCATGGGGATGTTCTTGCTCCCTGTCTCCTGTACAATGGCATGAACCTCCATCCATAGGTCATCAGGCTAGTTCACACTGTCTATCAGATCTAGTCCCTTAAATCTAGTTCTCACTTCCACTGTATAATCATAAGGGATTTGATTTAGGTCATACCTGAATGGTCTAATGGTTTTCCCTATTTTCTTCAGTTTAAGTCTGAATTTGGCAATAAGGAGTTCATGATCTGAGCCACAGTCAGCTCCCAGTCTTGTTTTTGCTGACTGTATAGAGCTTTTTCATCTTTGGCTGCAAAGAATATAATCAATCTGATTTCGGTGTTGACCATCTGGTGATGTCCATGTGTAGAGTCTTCTCTTGTGTTATTGGAAGAGGGTGTTTGCTATGACCAGTGTGTTCTCTTGGCAAAACTCTATTAGCCTTTGCCCTGCTTCATTCTTTACTCCAAGGCCAAATTTGCCTGTTACTCCAGGTGTTTCTTGACTTCCTACTTTTGCATTCCAGTCCCCTATAATGAAAAGAACATCTTTTTTGGGTGTTAGTTCTAAAAGATCTTGTAGGTCTTCATAGAACCATTCCACTTCAGCTTCTTCAGTGTTATTGGTTGGGGCATAGGCTTGGATTACCGTGATATTGAATGGTTTGCCTTGGAAACGAACAGAGATCATTCTGTCGTTTTTGAGATTGCATCCAAGTACTGCATTTCAGACTCTTTTGTTGACTATGATAGCTACTCCATTTCTTCTAAGGGATTCCTGCCCACAGTAGTAGATATAATGGTCATCTGAGTTAAATTCACCCATTCCAGTCTATTTCAATTCACTGATTCCTAGAATGTCGACGTTCAGTCTTGTCATCTCCTGTTTGACCACTTCCAATTTGCCTTGATTCATGGACCTAATATTCCAGGTTCCTATGCAATATTGCTCTTTACAGCATCAGACCTTGCTTCTATCACCAGTCACATCCACAACTGGGTGTTGTTTTTGCTTTGGCTCCATCCCTTCATTCTTTCTGGAGTTATTTCTCCACTGATCTCCAGTAGCATATTGGGCACCTACTGACCTGGGGAGTTCCTCTTTCAGTATCCTATCATTTTGCCTTTTCATACTGTTCATGGGGTTCTCAAGGCAAGAATACTGAAGTGGCTTGCCATTCCCTTCTCCAGTGGACCACATTCTGTCAGACCTCTCCACCATGACCCATCCGTCTTGGGTGGCCCCACACGGCATGGCTTGGTTTCAATGAGTTAGACAAGGCTGTGGTCCATGCAATCAGATTGGCCAGCTTTGTGTGATTATGGTTTCAGTGTGTCTGCCCTCTGATGCCCTCTCACAACACCTACCGTCTTACTTGGGTTTCTCTTACCTTGGACGTGGAGTATCTCTTCACGGCTGCTCCAGCAAAGCACAGCTGCTGCTCCTTATCTTGGACGAGGTCGCCCTTCCTGACCTTGAACGTGGAGTAGTTCCTCTCTCCTGCGCCCGCGCAGCTACCATTCCTCGGACATGGGGTAGTTCCTCTCAGCGGCCGCCCCTAACCTCGGACGTGGGGTAGCTCTGATTTTTTTTATACTAATACCACTTTATTTATTTTGTAAATTAGTTACTGGATATGTTAGTTGAATCAGTTCAGTTCAGTCGCTCAGTCGTGTCCGACTCTTTGTGACCCCATGGACTGCAGCACGCCAGGCCTCCCTGTTCATCACCAACTCGCGGAGTTTACTCAGACACATGCCCATTGAGTCGGTGATGCCATCCAACCATCTCATCCTCTGTCGTCCCCTTCTCCTCCCGCCTTCAATCTTCCCCAGCATCAGGGTCTTTTCAAATCAGTCAGTTTTCTAATCAGGTGACCAAAGTACTGGAGTTTCAACTTCAGTATGTTAGTTAAATACTTATTCTCTTAATACTCCTAATTATAACCAATGATGCTGAGTCTGAACCCTTTTTTGGAATGCTGATGCGCTCACTCATCAATGTTCTCTGCCAGCAGCGACAGAGGTGTTCAGAGGGCTGCAGAGATAAATGTGACACTGTATCATGTGCTAAGTAGTAGTTAGCACACTAAGTCATGTCTGAGTCTTTGCCACCCCGTGAACTGCAGCACTCCAGGCTTCCCTGTCCTCCACTATCTCCCAGAGTTTGCTCAAATTCAGTCGATTGAATCGGTGATGCCATCCAACCATCTGGCCCTCTGTCACCTCATTCTCCTGCCCTCAGTCTTTCCCAGCATCAGGGTCTTTTCCAATAAGTCAGCTCTTTGCTTCAGATGCCCAAAGTACTAGAGCTTCAGCTTCATCATCACTCCTTCCAATGAATATTCAGGATTGATTTCCTTTAGGATGGACTAATTTGATCACCTTCAACTCTCAAGAGTCTTCTCCAGCACCACCACACTTTGAAAGCATTGATTCTTCTGTGCTCAGCCTTCTTTATGGTCCAAGTCTCATGTCCATACATGACTACTGGAAAAACCATAGCTTTGACTAGATGGACCTTTGACAGCAAAATGATGTCTCTGCTTTTTAATATGCTGTCCAGGTTTGTCATAGCTTTCCTTCCAAGGGACAAGTGTCTTTTAAGTTCATGGCTGCAGTCACCATCTGCAGTGATTGTGAAGCCCGAGAAAATAAAATGTCACTGCTTCCACTCTTTCCCTTTCTGTTTGCCATGAAGTGATGGAAGCCAATGCCATTATCTTAGTTTTTTCTAATGTTGAGTTTCAAGCTAGCTTTCTCAGTCCCTCATCAAGAGGCTCTTTAGTTCTTCAGTTTCTGCCATTAGATTGGTATCATTTGCATATCTGAGGTTGTTGATGTTTCCCCTGGCAAGCTTGATTCCAGCTTGTGATTCATCCAGCTGGGCATTTCACATGATGCACTCTGCATATAAATTAAATAAGCAGGGTGACAATACATAGGCTTGTCATATTTCTTTCCCAATTTTGAACCAGTCAATTGTTCCATGTCTGGTTCTAACTGTTGCTTCCTGACTCATGTACAGGTTTCTCAGGAGACAGGTTAGTGGTCTGTTACTCCCATCGCTTTAAGTAGAATGATTTATCTTGGGAGTATTAATAAGTGTTTCACTGTAGTGGTCTTGGTTGAGGGGTGGGGAGTCAAGTTTTTCAGAAGGTCATAAATAAGACCCATGAATGCTTAACTGTTATACAAGTTTTCTATAAAGTAACATATTTAAGTATGATTTACACCTTGTCTTCTTAGTTCTCTGGGGGACTTGGAAAAATACATTAAAAAAACTTGATTTCTGCCCATTGTGTGAAAAATTATGGAGCATTTATAATCAGAATATCTTTTTATATGGTTGATCTAGAAGTATTTCTAGGGGTGTTCTTGTCTGGTGCTTGGTTAGTTAAAAAAAAGCTTGTATTTAATGAGATGAACTTAGAACACATTTCGTTTACAGGAGATGGTGTTTTCAAATACACTGGTTAGCGAAAATAAGATAAACATGTTGACTTTTTTAAAACCGTTTTGTGATTACTGTCGTTTCTTGCCATCTTTTAAGTTTTTGAAGCGTTAGGTGCTTGTTAAAGTTAGAGTGATGGAAGTCAAAAGTTTTGCTTCATTGCAAAACAGGCATCTTAGAAGTCACCGAGACTGTAGCCTAAGCAGATAAGAGAGCCACAGGAATCCAGTGGCATGTCATGAACTGGGAACCGGGCTTTGCGGACCAACATTTCTACTGTCATCTCGTGTTTCCTGGGTTTGGGTTTAAGTGATGCCGGGGCCGGGCGTGATCGGGAGGCGGGTCTCTCTGATGGGGAGGCGCCAGGAGGAGTTGGCGCGTGGGAACCCTCCGCCGCTCTTCTTCCGGAGCCGCGCCGGCCTCCGAGCGCCGGGCGCGGGCGGCGGGGCCCCATCCAGCCGCCGGGATCACCTCCCTCCCGGGCTGGTGGGGGGCGCCCCGGGGCGGGGGCGGCAGGGCGGGGGCGCACGGCTTCGCTGTTGCTACAGCCGTGATGTCACTCGCCCATCCTAACCCGCGGTTGGTTGTTGTGTGTTTCAGCTCTGCCTGCAGTTGAACACAAAGACCTGGAGGAGACTCCCACATCCTTCGGGGAGGAGAAAGGAGCGGCGAGGCCCGATTAAAGGAACTTGGAGGCTGGTGGCCTCTCCGCACCGGCCGGCCGGCGAGGGGGCGAGGGGATTAGAGTCCCGGGGCAGTGACCGAGCAGGAGATGAGGCGCTGCCGCCGCCGCTGACCCTCGGTTCCGGACCATCCGCTGCGCTTTGTGCCGCCCGCACATGTGTCTGCCCGGCGCATCCGGAGGCGCGCACACGAGCATCCACCACGGCCGCCGGGGAGAGAGTGCCCGCCATGCCCACGGAGAGCCTACAGACAGGTAGCATGGTGAAGCCGGTCAGCCCCGCCGGCACCTTCACGTCGGCCGTGCCCCTGCGCATCCTCAACAAGGGGCCCGACTACTTTCGCCGCCAGGCGGAGCCCAACCCCAAGAGACTCAGCGCCGTGGAGCGGCTGGAGGCCGACAAGGCCAAGTACGTCAAGAGCCAGGAGGTCATCAACGCCAAGCAGGAGCCCGTGAAGCCGGCGGTGCTGGCCAAGCCCCCCGTCTGCCCCGCCGCCAAGCGCGCGCTCGGCAGCCCCACGCTCAAGGGCTTCGGCGGCGGCGGCGGCGGAGCCAAGAGCGAGGGGGGCGCGCCTCGCGAGACCCTGAAGCTGGAGATCCTCAAGAACATCCTCAACAGCTCCGAAGGCTCGAGCACGGGCTCGGGCCACAAGCACAGCGCGCGGAACTGGCCGGCGCCCCGGGCTGACGCGGCCGAGCTGCACCGGCACTCGTTCGCCGAGTCGCTGCGCGCGCGCCCCGCGCCGGGCCGGGGCAGCCCCCAGGAGGGCGGCTCGCACGTGGGCCGCCGGCCGCCCGAGCCCACCTCTTCCGCCGCCGCCGCCGCCGACGCCTTTCTGCACGTGTCGCACAGCTCCTCGGACATCCGCCAGGGGCCCGGGGCAAGGCCCCTGAAGGCCATCCTCCCCTGCAGCAGTTCCGCCCCGCCGCTGCCCCCCAAGCCCAAGGTGGCCGCCCCGGCCGCAGTGAAGTCCCCCGAGGCCGAGGCGGCCGAGCCGGCTGGCGGGGTGGGCCGGAGACCCTCGCTGCAGCGCTCCAAGTCAGACTTGAGCGATAGGTATTTCCGCGTGGACGCCGACGTGGAGCGCTTCTTCAACTACTGCGGACTGGATCCAGAGGAGCTGGAGAACCTGGGCATGGAGAACTTCGCGCGGGCCAACTCGGACATCATCTCGCTCAACTTCCGCAGCGCCAGCATGATCAGCTCGGACTGCGAACAGTCTCAGGACAGTAACAGTGACCTTAGGAACGATGACAGTGCCAATGACCGGGTGCCCTACGGCATCTCCGCCATCGAGAGGAACGCGCGCATCATCAAGTGGTTGTACAGCATCAAACAGGCCAGGGAGTCGCAGAAGGTGTCCCACGTGTAAGAGGCAGCAGCGCGCCCGGAGGGAGGCAGGGGGGTCTCTGTCCGCGCCTCGGCACTTGTGAAGGTTGTGAGGTCTCCTTGAAGTGTTGTGAGCTTCTCCACTCTCTTTGTGTTGCTTGTTGTGCAATGTCTTTCCAGTTGCATGCCCGCCAACACGGGGACTGACCTGGCGTCCTCGGCTACCATCGCTGCAGAGCCTGGCCGGTCGCGCGTCACCCGCCCCAAAGTGTCAGGCCACATCCTAATTTAGGGCTTCAATCTTTGGCAAAACTGTTTACATGGAAAACGGTATACAACTTCTTCAATATTTATGTGGTTCTAGTGTTTTTATATCCCGCGCTATGGTGTCTTAATTAAAGGTTTTATCAACTGGCTTTTAAGTTGGGAGTAACATCTTTTTGAATTTAAAAAAAAAAAAGCCTATTTGCCTACATGTGAGATCCTAATGGGAAAATAAATGGGCTCTGCTATCAAACAGATAGTGAAGGATCCCAGAGAGACCCGGGCTGGGCTTTCTGAGAAAGAAAGTGGGGAATCCGATGTCAGTCATTTATTATTGACAGTCCTCTTGCCATTTACACAAGTAATGGTTGGGGACACGTATGTTCTGTGTCTGATTTGGTGTATAAACTTTGATGGTTCTGTGTAATACTGACCCCAAGGAAAGACAATCAGATACAATGAAGGGGATTGAATCAGGAGGTTGGGTGTTAAGAGGGGCTTGTTGCTATTGATCTGATTTGGGTTGATTTAGAAATTTTGACTATCAATCATTTGACAGAACTGGCCACCCTAGAGCTGATACTGAATTTTTTTTTTTTAAGTTAGTTTTTTGGTTGAGAACTCTTAAGTGGATTCTCCTCCCTCCCTTTGTTGTAATTGTTTTATCTGGGAGAGGGGAGTGGGGCTTGGGTGGTGGGAACTACCTGAAGACCACCGAACACAAATGGAAATGCCAGCCATATCAGTTTAGAGCCTTCTCTTCAGAAGTCAGTACCTTTGGTAGCTGAACCAGATCTGGGCAGCATGACTATGTCCTCATGCATATGTTAACCTGTGAGGCTGCAGGGAACTTGAAACATGACTCTGTGTAGCTTTTCAACCCGAAGATCCGTAGGGCTGCATATCAGCTTGTTCCCCCATAACCTGTCCTACAGGTGGTCTAGTTGGCTGTCCCTCAGCTGACAGTCATCCTGCAGTAGCCAAGGGGTCCACCTGGGATGCTCAGCTTCCTCACTCTTATAGAAATGCCCTGGAGCTCCCAGCAGCACTGCCTTAGCCTTCATCAGCTCATAGGACACTTTTTATGCTGTAAATGCTGTAAGACTTTGTACATACTTCAGTTGTTTATGAAATCTTTAAGAAGAAGAAAAAAAAAAGAAACGTTACTCTAATAAATAGCTCTGGTGCAGGCTTTCATGGTGGTGGTTTCTCTTTGTCTTTTCCTTCACTCCCTCCACAGAAGTTTCACTTTGGACTGTGAGCCAGAAGGAGACTTTTGAGGGTCTTGAAGAAACAGCACTTCATTAAGTTATTTTCACCATATCACAATTATTCTGAACAGCTGTATTCTTCATTGTAGCTAGATCAGTGTGCTTTTTTGCTAAAATAGTTTCACCGGGGTTCCTAAAATCTGCTGCTGCTGCTTAGTTCACAACTTTCAGTTTTTTATCTTTTCTTAAAATCAGGATTTTTTACATCTTCCACCAAACTCTTAAGTTGTAATTACTTGTTACAACTTCTGACAGTTGAGTTCTGACAGTGGAGACATACCTTTGAAATTTATAGCCTCGTTCTTAATTGAACAAACTCAGGATCCTTAATGTTACATTTTATATAGTAGTACACTCATTCATTCATTCATTCCTCTATCAAAAGGGTATATGATGAGTGATTCCGTTTTCAGGCCTTACCATCGACCCAAGACTGCTGTGGTCAACAACACAGTATCTGCCTCAAGGAACTTAGATTTTCACTTGAATTTTCATTCTAGTGAAGTATCATTCCTCCCAGTGGACCTGTCTTATCTCCTGTTATTAATAGGACAGTGAGTATTCAACAGCTATTTAATGAATCAAGTTATTTGAAGATTAACATTTTTTAAAAGTTCCGTATAACATGTAAAAGTAAAAGAGGATTATTTTTAAAGTTTCAGAAACAATACGATTTCCAACTTTTACACTCACCAACATTTTCCTTTGAAAATCAGACTTGGTTCTTTAACTCTCTACTGGTTTTGAATTTTTCTGGTTCTCTTCTTAATTTTAGTTCAACTAGAACTCTACTTGCCAGAAGAGTCTGAAATACTGCTATGAGTGGTGATGGTAGAATGGATTAAAGATAATAGGATGAAAGCTTAATATTTTTATATACACACACATTTTCTTCCTTCATCATTTGGATAGAAATGAAGCCATTTAAAATATTCGTGGCTTTAGTATTTATATACCCATCTCTTTCTGGGGCTATTGAAATACCAAAGATAGATGTTACTTTCCTAAAGTAACTGGTGTTGGGAGATGAGGGCTTGGCAAATTTAATATCACTGCCTATGCTGTTTTAGTTATAGATTTTGTTTCAGTTCTCCAGTGCTTCAAAACCTTAACCTGTGTTCCAACAAACCTATAACTCACCCCACTATTGTTCAGTCTCATCGTCTGTGGCCTTTATACCATGAACAAATGTGAGGCTTTGGGTTCTTATGGAACTTGGGAAGTCCTTATTTTCTTTTTGTCCTTGAAATTAGAGCTTCTATAAAAGATGATTTCAAATGCTTCACATTAAATCCAAGAGTAAGCCATTTCCTAATTGTGAAGTCCTTTTTGCAAAATGCTCACTTTTTTTAGCTCATGGGTGTAAGTATATTGATAGTGTGTGTGCATGGGTGATGATACTGTTGGTGTGAATATAGGGCTGCAATATAGTTCAGCCCGCTTTTATTCCCCCACACAGTGTAGAGTGACGCAGGATTGCACTAGCTGGCCCTAGAGACTACTTGTTTCTTTCTGCAAAGCAGCATCTTTTCCGACAATCCTCCCATACCCACCTCCTCTATCATTGACTCTGTTCAGGCTCTCTTCTTCTCTTGACTGCCCTGTTATTCCTACAACTTTCTAACTGGAGGTCCCCCTCTATCCAGTCAGCCTCTACCCATCTCATTTCTTGCTAAGTATATTGTAGTCAACTCTGTTCATGTCATTCTTCTAAGTAAAAACATCCTTCCACTTAAACAACTTGCTAACAGCATTAATCCTAACTTCTTAAGATTGTCAGGCATCTCGCTATCAGGCCTCACGTTCTGTGTCCCTTTTAGCCACCAAGCCTAGGCCTCTGGGCTCCAACCAAACGGAAGTTTTCACTGGGGACTTTTTAACCACTGCATCAGTGATCTATCTATACCTATGTGGTGGTAATGGTGACTCAGACAGTAGAGAATCTGCCTGCCATGCAGGTGACCCGGGTTCAATCCCTGGGTTGGAAAGATCCCCAGGAAAAGGGAATGGCTACCCATTCCAGTATTCTTGCCTGCGAAATACCATGGACAGAGGACCCTGGTGGGTTACAGTCCATGGGGGTCACAAAGAGTCAGCTAAGACTGAGCAACTAACACACTCAGTGATCTATGGCTGCTAACAAATTTCCCCACCATTCAGCAACAAAGTATTTGTTATCTTGGTTTCTGTAGATCAGGGATCCTGGCAAGGCTTAGACAGATGGTTCTGGCCCAAGCTGTCTAATCAGGCTGCAAAGAGGTGTCAGCCAGGGCTGCATCATCTGAAGGCTTGAACCAAGGCTGGATGATCAGCTTCTAAGAGAGCTCACATGGTATCAGCAGGAGTCCTTACAGCGTGACAGCTGGCTCCCCACTCTCCCCGAGGGAGTGACCTGGGCAGGAAGAAGCCAAGTCACATACCTCCACCATGCCCAGTTCATCAGGAGAGTATCACCAAACACAGCCCACACTCAAGAGGAGGAGGAGGAGGCTCCACTGTTCTAAAAGAAGGAAGATCAAAGAATTTGTGGGCTTTGTTTTTTTTTTTAAATTTTGAAAAATGTGGACTATTTTTAAAGTCTTTATTGAATGTGTTACAGTATTGCTTCTTGTTTCAGTTTCTTGGCTCAGACCTATGTGGGATCTTAGTTCCCTGCCCGGGGATCAAACCTGCACCCCTGCCCTGGAAGATGAAGTCCTAACCATTCAACCACTGGGGATGTCCCTGTGGACTTACTTTAATAAATATCACCACTACGGCTATGCCAGGGACGTCCCTATGGACTTACTTTCATATCACCACTACGGCTATGCCAGGGACATCCCTGTGGACTTACTTTAATAAATATCACCACTACTGCTGAGTTCCTGGGACTCTTCATTCTGTGAGGAATGCCTTCCTTTCCCTCCTTGGCCTTGTAGACTCAGCTATCAAGCAGTGAGTTTTTTTTTCTTTTTGAGTTTCAGAATTGCCTTTTCCTGTTAGACATGACTTTTGTCATGACCACCATGGCCCCAGCCTTTGCTGGACTACATGGGTGCCTCTCTGTGAATTTTGAGACGGTATACTTTCCCCAGAATATATTATTTTCTGCCTGGGAACAGAGGTGGAACCTCCTAATAAATTCACAAATCTCTGATGGTTATGATGTGAACTATGGCCCCAGAATTGGGCATAGAAGCCCAGGGTATGAAGCAGATCTCATTAAGTGTTGGCTTGATACTTTTAAGCTATCACATTTAAGTTATATACTGCTTACATAAATGTTATGAATGTTACAATGAACCCAAGGTGCTAGTTACTGTCCCATTTTAGAGGTGATGAACATCAGATCCATGGAGATTAAGCTCCTTAAGCAAGATCCCAGAGGAAGTAAGTGACAGAGGAAACTGGAACTCAATTCTGTGATTCTGCTCTGCGCTCCTTACAGCCCAGCTCAGGACCAGGACAGGCAGACTGGGTGTGTTGTACTTATAAACCAAAGCACCCTTACATTTATCTTGGTAATTTTATCTGCCGCCTGTGTGTACAAGCATGTCTCAAACAGTCAGATTTTCAGCAATTTCACTCTTACCAAATGGTAACCGATAATTTTTTTTTAAAGACTTCAGTCCACTGAGTTCAAAGAGACGAAGCTATAGAGTCACATTCTTTCAGCTCTGAGTGAGCCGTTTTGAAGCCCCATCCTTCTTTTTTGGTCAAGGACTTGAAGAAGGGCAAACAGTGGAGGGAAAGGTCTGGCCGTGATTCAAGGATCAGGAGACACATTTGGATGATGGGGTGATTTGGCATCGTTCCCCTGTCCCAGCCTCAGGGATGCACAGTGTACACTGACCAGGAGGTGCCCTAGGAAGGAATGAACAGGAAAAGGCGTTCCAGAAGAAAGGAGAGTCTTCACTTAGAAAACATAACTCATCTCACCATGATTTTTGAAGTGTCCAACCTGCCTTGTCCACTTAGCCCTGGAGGATGATGGGAGGTTCCACGGACTTTCCCTTTGCTGTCTGAGAGCTGCTGAGTCAGGGGTCAGAGGCTGGGCAGCTGCAGGCTTGGCTCTGAACAAGTCAGCTGCACAGAGAGCTTCTTGGGTGTTTAGCTTGTCCCCTTGCTTTGGCAGAAACAAAGAAGAAGGAAAGTCCAGAGGGCGAGGGACATCCGCAGCCCTTTGGAACCCCTACCTTCAATACCTGAGACCCATCTGGCTAAGTTTGCCTCTACTCCCTCATCTGTGAAGTGGGAGGAAACCAGCTCATGTGTGTGTTCCTTGGCCTCGGGGCTTTGTGACAGCACTGAGAGCTGTTTGGGAAGCACCAGGATGAGGTGCGAGGAGTGAAAATTCAGAGATGACTGGGGTCCTCTTTCTCCTGGCAGGCAGGAAAGCAGGCAAGGCCTGATGGGGACCCAGACCCATTACTGAAGGGCATTTGCTGCACCGGCCGCCTGAGCACGTTTTAGTTGGGCAAAGAAAGAAAGTCTGTAAAAGGCTTCTTCCCTGAATAGAAGGAATCTCCAGCAACTGTCTAGGTTGTCAGAAGCTGATAGAATCAAGTGTGACCGGGTACAGACCAGACACAAAGCTACAGAGTGTGTTAGTCACTCAGTCATACCCGACTCTTTGCAACCCCATGGACTGTAGCCTGCCAGGCTCTTCTGTCCATGGAATTATTCAGGAAAGAATACTGGAGTGTGTTGCCATGCCCTTCTCCAGGGGATCTTCCCAACCCAGGGGTCAAACGCTGGTCTCCTGCATTGCAGGCAGACTCTTTATCATCTGAGCCACCAACCACAACAAAGCTACAAGGATGACATAATGATGATACAGTCTTTCACAAGCTGGGCATTTAATTCATTTCACATTCATGAAGCAACCATCAGGATGTCTTCGATGCAATGCTAAAATAAGCCAGTTGTCACATTATCTCATTACTCTCACAAGCACCTTGGAAATAAATTAGAATCCATTTTGCCAATGAGAGATCTGAAGATTAAACAACTTCTCGAAGCCATACATCCAGTAAGTGGAAGAAGTAAAATGCAAACCCAAGTTAATAAAGTATGTCCTAAGACTCATTCCACAATGAGTTTTTAGCATGTAGGCTGGTATGAGCCATTTTTGCTTCTTTGTGGTAAGCTGTCTTGCAGAATATTTCTCAGAAGCTTAAAATACCACTGTGTATCTTGGTTTGTGATTTCTCACACAGGGAGTGACTCAAAACTCATCATCATACCTGACCACATCAAGATGGAAGTTTCTCAGTTCTTCTGAGAGAGACTATAGTGATCCATTGTCTCTTTCCAGCTTATTTTACGGAGGAAGAAAGAGATGCACAGAAATGAGGTGATGGGTTTCAGCCAGGGTTGAAGAGTAGATGGAGGTAGAGCCAAGTGCCCTGTGGCACACCCCAAACCAGTATGTCCCAGACTCGGAAGACCCAGTACCACTAACAATTCCATCACATGACGTGATTAGCATAGACTCTGTTATTCCTACACTGTGTCCCTTGCCTCATGAACTATCAGATATTTAAAGAAACTTCAATTAGGAGACTCTCTGTTAATATACATTACTATACTACTACTGGAGAAGGAAATGGCAACCCAGTCCAGTATTCTTGACTGGAGAATCCCATGGACAGAGGAGCCTGGTGGGCTACAGTCCATGGGGCCACAAAGAGCTGGATATGACTGAGTGACCAGGAATCAAACCTATGTCTCTTCCACCTCCTGGATTGGCAGGCAGATTCTTTACCACCAGCACCACCTGGGAAGCTCTAATATACATGAACTATCTTTCAATTAACTCTAGCAGGTATAAAATACTTTTAAAAATTAAGA
Organism: Bos grunniens; assembly: GCF_055505025.1. Lineage (NCBI taxonomy): Eukaryota > Metazoa > Chordata > Mammalia > Artiodactyla > Bovidae > Bos > Bos grunniens. Next base: position 57,950,878 of record NC_141178.1, on the reverse strand, counting down.
AATTTCTCTAGGGACAATGTTGGCAATTCTGGAAATGATGACTGCTATTTTCATATTATTGTAGTGCCTCCACCATCCATGGGTGTCCAGAACTCCTTGAGAGCTTAGGTACCATTTTTCCAGGCCTGATGCCTCTGCCTCCTGCATTCCCCAGGGCAGACATTGCCACTGTTTCCAGTATCCAGTCCCTCTCCTCTTGGCTCACAAGTAGTTTGCATTCTCACACCCCACATTATTAGGTGTGGCCAATGAACCATGAGTAGAAGTGACCAGAGTTACAGCTCAGACATCTAGTCCCAGATCTGCCATCATTTTTTGCGTCAAACATGGCAGCCAATAAAATTCCTCAAAGCAGCAAAATTTCAGAGCCACCAGGACCCTGAATGAGAACAAGGTTGAAGACAGCCCTCTGCCCCCAGACCCAGGGGGTGAACTTTGACCTTGTAAATAACCAAGAGTTTGAAGATTGCTTTTTTTCCTGTAGCACAATCTAGCCCGTTGTGACTATTGTCTCAGAAGAAAAGCAACCAATATAGACATAGCAGCACGTACATAGAAGACCACGTGGCAGAACCAAATGGCCAGGCTTAACACGCTGTTTCTCAAAGTGTGCCCTCAAAACCCGCTTGAATTCCTTGAGGTTCTCACTAAATTCTGGGCTCTGCTCCAGGCCCAGGAATCTGCTTTTTTAACTAGTGCCCCACAAAAGATTCTGAGATGTTAAAATTCGGATCTCAGCTTCCATCTTACCAGAATGCCCTTCCTTCCACTCAGTGTGTTCATGGGATTTTTCTTAGCTCCTTAGTGTTCATCTCCATCCCAGCCTCTTCCCTTCTTGGCACTGACCACAATCAGATATCCTGTCATTCATTACGTTATTGTCTGTCATGGGCACTTTTTATCCCCTCTACGTGTTGCAGCACCCGGCACAAGGACAGTGAATAACATGCATCTTTGGAATGAATGCATGAATCCCGGTCATGCCCCTCCACTAATCCCACCCCCACGACCTGTCCTCCCACCCATCCTGTTACCATCAGTGACACCGTCTGGCTAGAAGTGGGGACTAGGACTGGCATTGAAGACTTTCTTTCCCTAGTTTTTATTTTTGGAAAATGAACAAATGGCACATTTAAGGTAAGAGGAGTTCACACTATAGACCTCTCTGTATAAAGGGGTTTGATGAGTGTTTCTTATACAACCACCTTACAAGGAAGGTGATGTCTCCTTCTCAGTGATTACTATAGTTCAAAGGCAGTAAGGGACTTTCCTGGCCCATCCAGTGGTTAAGACTCCGCATCTCCAGTGGAGGAGGTGCTGGTTCCATCCCTGACTGGGGAACTAAGATCCCACATGCCTCACAGTCAATGAATAAATAAAACCAAACAGTAACAAAGGCAATGAGAAGTTCCACTTATTGAGGTGGGGGAGGAAGGGGGAACGAAACTCTAAATCTGCAGTCAGACTTTTATCTTGCACCCCTCATTTGTCCCGAAGGTCAAGGAGTAGCATACATACCTTTTCTTTGCCAGGCTACAAAACTTACCCTTAACAGTATTAAAATCCATACGGTAGGTAGTGCTGCTGTAGTAACCATCGAAGGTCTTCTGCCCAACAGTCTCCAAGGCACAGCTGATGCAGAAATACCTCCCACCTCAGCCTTCCCACGTGTGTGTGCTGACCTCTCAGTCACGGGTTCACCAGCCTGTTGTTCTCTGAAAATTCTGCTCACTGGGAAAGATTAAAAAAAAAAAAAGCAAACCATGCACGAGTGCAATTGCTCCCTCCACTGAATCAAACCACAGTGGCTGGTAATTAAGAACATATGGAGTTTCAACGGGGGCAGGAAAGATGGAAGGGGGGACCTTCACAGTACCACCTCTGAGGATGCTTGAGTTTGCAGGTTTTGCCTTTCTAACTGTAAATAAGTTGGAAGTGTTCAAGGATTTCTAGGCAACCTTAATCTTTCCTGGTTGTTTCTTCTCTTTTATAACAGATGGAGAAGAACAGCCAGGTGAGTTATTTATGTGCGTCACAAACTCAGCTCTGTCAGACAGGCTTCCGAATGTTTCAGCCACATCCCTTTCCTCTTATTGAGCCCTAGAGCATTTAAGGACTTAAACTACTGAGCATTTTATTTTGGTGGAAAATGATGAAATACTCATTTAGTAATTTCATGATCATGTGATTATTTCACAAGAGTCTTTTTCTGTTTTCTTCCAATGAACTGACAGCTGTATATGGTTTATGAGGGCTTCCCAGGTGGTGCTAGTGGTCAAGAACCTGCCTGCCAATACAGGAGAACTAAGAGACATGGGCTTCTATCCCTGGATCCAGAAGATCCCCTGGAGGAGGGCACGGCAACCCACTCCAGTATTCTTGCCTGGAGAATCCTATTGACAGAGGAGCCTGGCAGGATACAGTCCATAGGGTCACACAGAGTCGGACAGGACTGAAGCGACTTAGCACACACACACATGGTTTAAGAACGTGGGACTCATGTCTGTGGCTGCAGAAGAATCACTCCACTGGGCCTGGACAAAGGCTGGATGTGTTTTGTCCATGTTTCGAATTTCCCAGAGCACCTCAGTGTACAAGCATCCGATATAAAACCAACCTCCTTCCCTAAAGACGTCCTGTCTGAGTTACAGATTTTCATCCATCTACTGAGAGTTCTCTAGTTGAAATAATCTGTGAATTGAGGTTTAGACAGCATTTTGGGTTCCCAAGGTTTTGTTTTCACCATCAAATTCACCACCTGATGCCTTTTAAATCCAGTTTAATAGCTGAAATGGATTTCTGTATTTTCTGCACTTAAACGATTATGTGTTCATATGCATGCACACGTTGGATTTCTTAAAGAATTTATTCCAGACAAATGTGCCGAGGGTCACATTACATCACAGTTATTTCTTAAATTAGAACCCTAGTGATTTGGGGAGGTCTGTTCAGAGAGATTTGAAATTCTATGCAGCCCAGCAGAGAGTGAGGCTGATTTCAAGCTAAAAATGAAATAAAAAGCATCTTCTCTTCTTCAGCACTGATTTGCTCTTAACTCTTTTTTTTCCTGGTAATTGAGCTGCTTTTTCACCCATTCAGTTTTAAGGGGGAAAAAAAATGGAGAGCAAACATCTTGCTTGGTGAGAAGGCAACGCATGCATGCTCAATCGTGTCTGATTCTTTGCAACCCCATGGACTATAGCCCACCAGGCTCCTCTGCTCATGGGATCTGCCGGGCAGAAATACTGGAGTGGGTTGCCATTTCCTTCTCCAGGGAATCTTCCTGACCCAGGGATCGAATCCACATCTCCTGCATTGGCAAGTGGATTCTTTACCATTGAGCCATTGGGTGAGGGAAGCCCCTCCTCTACTTTTTTCCCCACAACTGGGTCACCACTCTCTGGTTAACTGTCTGATGTGTACTGGGTGTAGGTGCTTAAGGCTTGTTGGATGAATGTAGGATAGAGAGAGGCCAAGATCACTTTGAGAGTCTAATCTGAGGGGATGACCAGAAAGGCTCCCAACGGGATGCTCCCCATCCACTGTGTCCACTCCCTTCACTGGGCTCCCCAATCGTAATTACACATGGTTAGTCCTTCCCTGCAGTCCCAGTGACATTAGTGATAACGAACTCACCTGTCAATGCAGGAGATGTAAGAGACTTGAGTTTGATTCCTGAGTCGAGAAGATCCCCTGGAGGGGGGAATATGTATACACTCCAGTATTCTTGTCTGGAGAATCCCACAGAGAGAGGAGCCTGGAGGGCTATAGTCCATGTGGTCTCAAAGAGTTAGGCACGACTGAAGTGACAGCACGTACACAGCCTCTTCCACCTCATTCCTCTTCAAGGAGTCACTCTCCTGCTCCAGACCCTGCCCTGATCTAGGCTCGAGGCCTGGAGCTACAGCAGGGAGCCCCCCAGCCACCTGCAAGGAGCTCTGGTCGTCTCAAAGAGTAAGTCAAATAAGTCAGATGCATAGACTGTTAGACAGTGACGCATGCTTAGGAAGAAGGAAGAAAACAGGGATGAGGGCTAGAAGTGGCTTCACTCAGGGTGTCAGGTAAGCAAAGACTGAAGAAAGTGAGGGGGGAAGCTTGCAGACACCTGGAGAAAGCAGACCAGCTGCAGATCCTGCAAATACACGTGGGGAAGCTGGCCCCCAGGGCTGAAGGGGATGAAGGGAGATCGGGTAGGGCCTGTTTGTATTTAGTGGTGAGCATCAAAGAAAGAAAAATGTTCTAGAAATCAAATGCTACTTAGGGGAAAGTCCAGGTTAAGTAAACTTAAGCTGTTTCTCTGGGATCTTTATCAGAGCCATTAATCTCCAAAAGACGGTTTTAGTACCAACTGTTCCCTAAGTGTATGTGAGTCCGGAACCACTTTTTGGGCAACTCAGATCTGTAGAGATCACAGAAGCAAGCTGAGGGGTGGGGTGGGGGCTTTGGGGCTGACTTCAGGGCCACCTGCTGTGTCCCAGGGTATCCTAACCAGCTGGAGACATTCAAAATCCAAGAAAAAGGAGAAGGAATAAAAGGAACTGCTGTGTCAGGTGACAGAAAGAATAGTATCAAAATATTCCATTTTCTTCACACACAAAATTCCTTACTGCCAATTGCCACCATTAGCCAGTCCTATTTTTATCTTGTTTATTAACAACAGCATTTGTGTAACAGAAAAGTAAATAACATAGAATAATATAATTTCAAATAGACACCTTTTTTATATCTTATAGTAAAGTAATAATACATATGTGTATAATTATATTTTTTCCTTAACTTTTTTTAATTTAAATTTATTTATTTTAATTAGAGGCTAATTACTTTACAATATTGTATTGGTTTTGCCATACATCAACATGAATCCGCCACGGGTGTACATAGATAGTGGGCACACAGTATTTTTACATACATAACATACATTTACTTAAATATATAGGCTGCCCTGGTGGCTCAAATGGTAAAGAATCTGCCTGCAATGCAGGAGAACTGTGTTTGATCCCTGGGTCAGGAAGATGAGATCCCTTGGAGAAGGGAATGGTTACCTACTCTAGTATTCTTGTCTGGAGAATCCCATGGACTGAGGAGCCTGGTGGGCTACAGCCCATGGGACTGCAGAGTCAGACACGACTGAGTGACTAACACTTTCACATGAGTATATATAATTATATACATGAGTACATACTATACTTATATATGTAGGTAACATACATACATATACTATATATACACATATTATCAGTTCAGTTGCTCAGTCATGTCCAAGTCTTTGCAACTCCATGGACTGCAGCACGCCAGGCTTCCTGTCCATCACCAATTTCCAGAACTTACTCAAACTCATGTCCATCAAGTCAGTGATGCCATCCAACAATCTCACCTTCTGTTGTCCCCTTCTCCTCCTGCCTTCAATCTTTCTCAGCATCAGGGTCTTTTCCAGTGAGTCAGGTTTTTGCATCAGGTGGCCAAAGTATTGGAGCTTCAGCATCAGTCCTTCCAATGAGTATTCAGGATTGATTTCCTTTAGGATTGATTGGTTTGATCTCATTGCAGTCCAAGGGACTCTCAAGAGTCTTCTCCAACACCACATATTATAACCTATGCTAAATGTTCATACATAATATACATACATGTACTCAGTTCAGTTCAGTTCAGTCGCTCAGCCATGTCCGACTCTTTGCGACCCCATGAATTGCAGCACGCCAGGCCACCCTGTCCATCACCAACTCCCGGAATTCACTCAAACTCACATCCATCGAGTCGGTGATGCCATCCAGCCATCTCATCCTCTGTCATCCCCTTTTCCTCCTGCCCCCAATCCCTCCCAGCATCAGAGTCTTTTCCAATGAGTCAACTCTTCGCATGAGGTGGCCAAAGTACTGGAGTTTCAGCTTTAGCATCAGTCCTTCCAAAGAACACCCAGGACTGATCTCCTTTGGATGGACTGGTTGGATCTCCTTGCAGTCCAAGGGACTCTCAAGAGTCTTCTCCAATACCACACTTCAAAAGCATCAATTCTTTGGCATTCAGCTTTCTTCACAGTCCAACTCTCACATCCATACATGACTACTGGAAAAACCATAGCCTTGACTAGACGGACCTTTGTTGGCAAAGTAATGTCTCTGCTTTTGAATATGCTCTCTAGGTTGGTCATAACTTTCCTTCCATAGATATATTTATAAATATATGTATATATGGTATACATACAATATGTATCTGCATGTGTGTATGCGTCTGTGTGTATGTGTGTGCATGGGCAGTATATGTGCGTCTGAGTTTGTGTGTGTATATGTAATAGTAGGTCCTCCTTCTTGAGCTCAGAGCTCTGTGGTGAGCTGGAAAAGGCCACCAGCCCTACCTGGAGAAGAAAGATAACAGAAACCAGAAAAACCATGGAGATCGGCAGACATTCACAGGGTCAAGTCTCCTAGAGCAGGAAGTCAGCGACCTAGGTCGGCCATGGGGCTGGGGTACTTCCAAGCATCCATGTCTCCTGCCCGTGGAGACATCTCCCACCCTCCAACCTGCTCCTGGCTGGCCAGGCCCTCTTTCCTCCTCCATCCCAGGGGGAGGCAGCAGAGGGATTGGAGGAGCCCAATCCCAGTTCCTTCTCCCCCTCCAGCGACTCATTCACATCTGTCGAGCCTCAGTTTCCTCACCTGTGAAGTGGACACACTATTGCCTCCTCCTCGGCAGGTGCCAGCGTTAAATTCATGTGTGCAGCAGAAGAGGGGCCGGTGCCTCCCCTCCTCCTCCCTATGGTGCTCTTTCCTTCCATGTTGGACGTGTGCACTAAGACTTTTTGCGACCATTATGGACTGTAGCCCACCAGGCTCCTCTGTCCATGGGGATTCTCCAGGCAAGAATACTAGAGTGGGTTTCTATGCCCTCCTCCAGGGGATCTTTCCAACGCAGGGATCAAACCCACATCTCTTGTGTCTCCTTCACTGACAGGTGGGTTCTTTACCACTAGGGTCACTGGGAAGCCCAAAGTGTTAGTCATTCAATTGTGTCCGACTCCTTGTGACTCCATGGACTGTACCCAGCAAGATTCCTCTGTTCGTGGGATTCCCCAGGCAAGAATACTAGAGTGGGTAGCCATTCCCTTCTCCATGAAAGACGGGCAGAATGTATTGTCAGGACAAAGGGTCCAACTTTAGGACAGGATCAGCCAAGGGAAATTGTCTCTCTCGTTCATTTACATAAGAATTACTGCTGCTGGCCAGGAGAGTCTAAAACCCAGAGAAGTCCCGACAGGTAAACAGAAGAGAGAGCAGAGCATCCATGTTTGGAGCTCCACCCACCTCTCCCCAACTCTCAGCCCCCATCCTGTGAAACCTAAATTGAAGGACCTCCTGTCCAGCGCTTCACATCCTGTCCCCGCAGCCTCACACACACCCTCTTTTCCCACCAGGAAGTGGCCTCACTTCTACACTTGCTCGTGACAATTACTCATTGCAGTGAACATCTGGCAATAAATCACGAGTGGCCCCATGGCATGTCTTCAGTCCTGTTTCAATTTGTCGTTAAAAATTATTATTTAAATGTTACTTTAGTCTATTTAACTTTTCCCACTGAGACAGCAATGGGAAAACCCACCCATGGAACTGTTCACAGTATGGCTTCATCTGGGAAAACCCACTTTGCTTACGCTCTGCCCGGCTTTAATTCCAATGCAAATTGACTTCCTAAGACTTTCTGGTTTGGCTTTATCTATAAAAATAACAGTAGTCCTAAAAATTGTGGTTCCAATGGAGTGTAGAGATGTGTAGACACAGGCAGTTAATTAAAGACCTAGAGAGACCATCCAGGTTCTGAATTGAACATGGCTATTCCTGTCACTGAGAATACCTGCAGTCCAATACCATTTAATTGCTTTAAATTAGGTTTTCCATTGTGCTGCTTTGTTACACTAATAGGAACTTCAGTTGGGGTGGAGGGGAGAGAGGAAAACCAAGGAGAGAGAGAGAGGTTCCCCTGAAACCTGTAAAGTATTGTGAACTTTTTAGTCGCTCAGTCTACTGAGCAACCCCATGGACTGCAGCACACCAGGCTTCCCTGTCCTTCACTATCTCCTGGAGTTTGCTCAAACTCATGCTCATTGAGTCAACCATGCCATCCAACCATCTTAATCCTCTTTTGCCCCTTTCTCTTCCTACCCCCAATCTTTCCCAGCATCAGGGTCTTTTCCAATGAGTCGACTCTTTGCATGAAGTAGCCAAAGTATTAGAGCTTCAGCATCGAAATAAGGTTTTCTAAAAAGTTATTTGGCTGCACCAGGTCTTAGCTGCACCATGTGGGATCCTTTCAGTTGCTGCAGGTGGGCTCTTTAGTTGTGGCTGCCAGGATCTCGTTCCCTGAACAGGAATCAAACACAGGCCCCCTGCATTGGGAGCTTGGAATCTTCACCACTGGACCAAGAGGGAAGTTCCTGGAATTTTAAAGCTTTCTGTAGAACTCATTTGGTATTATAACTCTGCAGTATGCCATACCTTACCTAATAGACGAGCATTTATACCTGCTCACTGAGTCGGGGCTCAGCTGTGTGACGCTGTTATAGCCCTGAACTTTGAAGTAGAAGGAGGCAGTTGGCTGGAAAACAGACCAAGTGTGGGAAGCCCTGAGTGAAAACCACCTGATTTACAGAGCTCCTTGGACCGAGACCTTTGGTGTGTACATCTCTCACTGCTAGCTCAGGAGGGCTGAGGGGCCGCAAGACCACTAACAGGATTGAGCGATGTTCTAGGTACTGTCGGAAAGTGAACACTAGAAGGCTTTACATCAAATGGATTTTGCATGTGTGTGTGTGTGTGTTCACACTTTGATTAGAGAAGCTGTGCTCTATAATTTAGGGATTGGAAAGTGTGAATAGAGGGAACAGGACTCTGCCCTGTGAATTCGTTTGCTGCTTGCTCTGTCTGAGCCGATATTTTAGGCACACTGATCTCGTTTCTACCCTGAGACCTTGCAGATAAGATGATGTGACTGCAGATAAGACACAAGGCTGCCCAGGGAGCTGCAGACACCCTCCCGGGACTGTTCCCTATACACCAGCCACTTGGCAACCAGCAGAAACAAAGGCCTCATCTTTCCAAAGAGCACACGGTGTCCAGCACAGCCCATACATCTCCAGCATCAATGACCTCTGTGTGAGGCAGCATCTCTTATGTGACCAGAATTGGTGAATTAGGTAGAAGATGCTGCACCCAAGGATGCTGAAGATGGGGTGCTGTGCTCCCTGTGGGACAGAGGGGAAAGTCTGTTTCAAGGGGCAGAAGGAGTGAGCAGAGGACTCCCCACCCAAGAAATTCAGACAAAAATGGGGGAGCATGGCAAGCCAAGGCCACTTCCAGGACTGGAGGTCTAAGTGGGTCAGGTAATGACCCTGGCCTCAGCCTGGCTGTGGTCCTGATTCATACGTGCTCAGGGCACTTGGCTTTGGAGTCAGATGTGTATTGTCTTGTCTTGGAGATTTGCTAGGCTTGTGAGCTTCAATAAAGGTCTGATGCAATTATTTCATCTACTGGATTCTGTTCTCCCAAGATGCCCAAGACAAAGGAGTCTTCTTTCCACCCAAAGCATTGAAGCTCAGCTGCACGGTGGCTTTCCTTGACCCTCATTCCAAGACAGGGAGTGTCCTCGTTGGTGTGTGAGCTTGAACCTGGGCCCACAGACCTGAAATAAAATACATTTCCTTTGTATTTATAAATTGGACTCATCTTGGGGAACAACCAAAGGAGTATAATAGGAATCATTTATTTTTATTTTAGAATTTATTATTTTTATTTTAGAAAAAGATAAATAGTAAATGAAGGAAAGTTATGACCAACCTAGATAGCATATTAAAAAGCAGAGACATTACTTTGTCCACAAAGGTCTGTCTAATCACGGCTATGGTTTTTCCAGTAGTAATGTATGGATGTGAGAGTTGGACTATAAAGAAAGCTGAGCACCAAAGAATTGATGCTTTTGAAGTGTGGTGTTGGAGAAGACTCTTGAGAGTCTCTTGGACTGCAAGGAGATCCAACCAGTCCATCCTAAGGCAGATCAGTCTTGGGTGTTCGTTGGAAGGACTAATGTTGAAGCTGAAACTCCAATACTTTGGGCACCTGATGCAAACAGCTGATTCATTTGAAAAGACTCTGATGCTGGGAAAGATTGAGGGCAGGAGGAGAAGGGGATGACACAGGATGCGATGGTTGGATAGCATCACCCACTCAGTGGACATGGGTTTGGGTGAACTCCGGGACCTGGTGATTGACAGGGAGGCCTGGCATGCTGTGGTTCATGGGGTCACAAAGAGTCGGACACAACTGAGCCACTGAACTCAACTGAACTGAAATGATACATTGATCATTCTTAGGCAATTTTTCAAAATGAACCTTAGAAACAGTCCAAAAACAGAGCTCTGCAGTATTTTAAGAAATGACACCTGTATGAGGATGCATAGGGCATCTCCCGCAGTGACTACTGAGAAGTTAAGCCTCATTTAGATGTATGAGTTCCAGCCAGTTTACTGAAAAGCATCTGTGTTCATCATAATACCATACGCCTGCGATCACTCCAGAAACACCGTCACCTTAGTTTGGAAACAGGTCATATTGTTTGTCTGGGGTCATGTCCCTCTCACTGTCACAGAGATTTATTGTCTAAGAGGCTTGGGGGCACATTCCCAATAAATATGGGGTTTGTCATGCGCCAACCCAAACAGCCTGGTGACCCCTGCTCAGCCCCAGGTGTGGAACGGACTACAGGGAACAATCAGATCAGATCAGTTGCTCAGTTGTGTCTGACTCTTTGCAACCCCATGAATCACAGCACGCCAGGCCTCCCTGTCCAACACCAACTCCCGGAGTTCACTGAGACTCACGTCCATCAAGTCAGTGATGCCATCCAGCCGTCTCATCCTCTGTCCTCCCCTTCTCCTCCTGCCACCAATCCCTCCCAGCATCAAAGTCTTTTCCAATGAGTCAACTCTTCGCATGAGGTGGCCAAAGTACTGGAGTTTCAGCTTTAGCATCAGTCCTTCCAAAGAACACCCAGGGCTGATCTCCTTCAGAATGGACTGGTTGGATCTCCTAGCAGTCCAAGGGACTCTCAAGAGTCTTCTCCAACACCACACTTCAAAAGCATCAATTCTTAGGCACTCAGCCTTCTTCACAGTCCAACTCTCACATCCATACATGACCACAGGAAAAACCATAGCCTTGACTAGATGGACCTTTGTTGGCAAAGTAATGTCTCTGCTTTTGAATATGCTATCTAGGTTGGTCATAACTTTCCTTCCAAGGAGTAAGTGTCTTTTAATTTCATGGCTGCAGTCACCATCTGCAGTGATTTTGGAGCCCAGAAAAATAAAGTCTGACACTGTTTCCACTGTTTCCCCATCTATTTCCCATGAAGTGATGGGAACAACGGTCAGGCTTTTATGAAAAGCCCACCTAGAATCATTAGTAATGAGGGGCAACCTCATTGTCTCCTGCATTGGCAGACAGGTTCTTTACCACTAGTGCCACCTGGGAAGCCCAAAGTCTTATTCACTGTTTTATTATGTGTTCAATTCAGGCAATGAATGAATGTGGAAACAATAATGGATTAGAATTTCACCATTTTACCACCAACACAGCAATAATTGATTCAGGCAAGAGTCATCAATGGATGACTCTAAGACTCATGGATGCATGCATGCCTCATGAGGAAGGAGGATTTATGTAATGTCCAAGAATCTCCCCACGAATTCCTAGTTCATTACAAAGGGACAAATAATAACCTTCCAGTGGAAAACCTCATGAACACCAACATAACCAGTGGATCCAAGTTAACATCACCAGCATTGCGACAAACCAACCTCACGTGATTCCTGGTAAGAGACAATGAAGGGACAGAGCATCATCTCCATAAAGCCCATGTGCAATAGGAACTGGGGTGGAGAAGGAGCAGAAAGACTCTTGCTTGGTTCTTATGACAAGCTCAGGGACGCAGGAACCCAGGGCTTATAGGAGAGGCTTGTTCCTGTATTATAAACAAGGATGTAGATTCAGTGCAGGCTGATGGTTTGGCAACAGTCAACGCAAGAAAGTGTCAGAGTAGGGCCTCTCACTGGACATCCAGCTTCAGCCCAAGTCTTTACTCTACTTCCTGCTGCCTCTCCCAGGCCTCGAACATACAAGGAAGGTAGTGAGTGGCTCCAACAAGGGGAAGGAAGCCTAGTGGTGAGAGCACACAGCGGAATAGTGCAGACCTGGGCTCCTGCCCCACCCTGGCCGCCAGACATGGGTAAAAATGCTGGGAGGAGGGATCCTTTGTGGAAAAGGCAGTTCCTGCCTCATCTATGATTCTAGGAAGTAGATCTTTCTGTCTGAAGTCTTGTTTCATAGTCTTGGCAACCGTTCATTTGCAGTGTGATTTGAAAACTTGTTCTGAATGTTGTAAGAGAAGCAATTTCCTTCAGAGTCAGATGTTTTGACAAAATGACTACATTATCTTAGATTTGAGACAGGGAAAAAGAAGCCCTACGCCACTAGGCAAACTGTTCCAAGTGTAATAAAAAATGAAGCAAAACTCCCAGTGTCTCCCCACAGCAGGTCAAAATCATTAATTAATTGAATCATTTACTAGTTGAACCATATTTTCAAAAGCCATATCTTCAACAACAACAACAAATCCTCAATATATAAAATTTTTCTAGTGCTTAGAAACCTAAGTCTTGATGGGCTGAACTGAACAACAAAATGACAGGATGCCCCCATCCTGAAGAGGAAGGAGGTTTTGCTTAAATGTCTTTATTGCGGGACATTTAATGAACACCTATTGTGTGCAAGGCGTCATGCTTTGGGATACTAAGGAAGGTTTAATGTAGGACGTGAATGAGAGGGGAATAAATGATGGGTAGACTTTGTTCATGTGGACTTGGAAGGTAGGGGCTCTACAAGCACCAAGGGTGGGAAGGATGGGCCTTATAGGAAGGATGGAGTTTATATAAAGGACCTAAGGACCACTGCCTCGATGTTGGAAAGGTAGATAAGGGTTAAAGAATCTGAACTCTGCAGGAGACATAAGAGACTTGCAGTTCAATCCCTGAGTTGGGAAGATCCCCTGGAGGAGGGCATGGCAACCCACTCCAGTATTCTTGCTTGGAGAATCCCCATGAACAGAGGCGCCTGGCTGGTTATGGTCCATGGGGTAGAAAAGAGTTGGACACAACTGAGTGACTAAGAACTCTTGCATGAACTCCTTCAGGAGGAACCAGGATCTGCTGTCTCCACATCCCCTCCCTTCCTTGATTAGCAGCTCTTTGGAAGGCTTCTGTGCCCAGGAACCCCACAGGACCCTGCACACTCATCCATACCCCTGCATGCCTCCCACCAACCTACACTCTTCCTATCCCGATCTTCCACAGTGAAGAGGCCCCAGAAAGGGGGCACAGGATTTGAAGATGGAGAGTGAGGGAGCCCCCCTGAGCTACTGAATCTGGGTGGGGAGGAGGCGGGTGTTCAGAATGAGATTTGAGCCTTAGAGGATAAAGGCACACAGAGTCTGATGGGGAAGGAGACAGGCTCCTCTTCCCCAGGGAACAAGAGGGAGGGAGGTGATCTTGTTACATACCCCTCCACTAGCTGCTGGAGGCTGGGAGGACCCAAGCTGCTTTGTTGCCCCCTGCCTGCTACACAGAGCAGCCAAGAGGTGGTCAGAGGCAGTGGGGGTCATACTGGGGTGCAGCAAGTGGGCTGGAGGTTTTATGGGACTTCTGCTGGGTCTTGGACACACGTTCCAGCCTGGGTTGTTTAGAAAGAGCTGAGGGCAAAGATCCATTCAGCTTGTGTAGGAACGACTTGAGAACCCAGAAGCTGACAGGAGCCAAACAGCCCATAATATCTGATGCTCAGGCAGAAGCTCTGGTCTGGGTTTTCAGTGAACTTTATCGACATCTTGGGAGCCCCTGAAGGCACTCATGCCAGGCTCATCTCCTCTGTGGTCCAGGAGACTCCAGGCTGTGGTCTCTGGCTGGAAGCATGTCTGGTCTACAGGATTCTTGGCAGCCTCCCTGAAGCACACCAGAGTTTTCTTTGGAGTTTGGAATTGGCCTAACACTAGACTCTACTGCTCAGACAGTAGAGAATCTGCCTGCAAAGGAGACCTGGGTTCGATCCCTGCATTTGGAAGATCCCCTGGAGAAGGGAAGTACTCTTGCTTGGAGAATCCCATGGACAGAGGAGCCTGGAAGGCTACAATCCATGGGGTTGCAAAGAGTCGGACACAACTAAGCGACTAACACTTTCGCTTTCTTACACTTAACACTAGACTCATGTATCTGCATTTGAAGCAGCCTCTGTTGTGTTTTTACAAGAAAACTTGTCTTTGAAGAACAGCAAGGACAGATTATGGGAGAAAGCCACTGATAAGATAAATAATGGTTTGGCCCATTGGCCCTGAGTACCTGGAAGGCTCTGAAGGATGCATCTGCTGATCTGCCTCCTTCACTTGGCAAAGACGTCAGGAGGAAACTCACTTGACACCCAGAAGCCCTATTCGAGGGGCAGGGGTGGGAAGCAGTTGGTCTGGGAAGCAGTGTGGATCTACAGGATGCTCATTCACAGATACATGTGGGAAAAAGGAGTCAATGTTCAGAAACGTTTCTGGCGACTTGACGTGGCTGCAACAGCCAAGCACTGGATCAGGAACTCTGTATCACTGGGCAGATAAAACACTGGTCTGCAACAGACTGGAAATGAAAGCAACAACAATGAACACAAACAAAAAGCCAAAGAGATCCTTCACCACAGCCCATTTTAACAGCGGTGCTATGGGGAGCTCAGTGGGGAGGGGACTGGGTTTCAGCGATTTGTCATCAGCATGCATTGAGTGCCACCTGAGTGGCAGAATCCTAGGAAGGAGGGGTCAGTCTTGTCCTTAAGGAGCTTTTCGGGCCCTTGGGAACATAGATGGGCCAACAGATGCCAGGAACCCAAATGGATAGACGTGCAATGTCAGGATAGAGCTTACTCTAGTTCACCGCCCAGCACCTCTGAAACAAGGATGCTCTTCTTGGCCACCAGGGGTGCCTGGTGTTGATGATAAGAGTGCCCATGGCTCAGATGGTAAAGAATATGTCTGCAATGGAGGATACCCAGGTTCTTCGATCCCAGGAAGAGCCCCTGAAGGACAGAATGGCTACCCGCTCCAGTATTCTTGCCTGGAGAATTCCATGGACAGAGGAGCCTGGTGGGCTATATAGTCCATGGGTCCTACAGTCCATGGGTTGCAAGAGTCGGACATGTCTGAGCAATTATCACTTTCACTTTACATGGCACCAGATCCTAAGTTTAAAACTTTATATGCATTATTTATTTAATCCCCACAAGAACCCTCTGGGATGGTACCTTATTGTCACTTACAATTTACAGATGTGGAAATTGGGGCTCAGAGAGGATAAAAGAAATCTTATTTTTGATCATATATTTAATAAATGGAGCAACCAGGACTTCCCTGGTGGTACAGTGGATAAGAGTTTGACCAGGGTTTGCTCCCTGGTCTGGGAAGATCCTGTATGCCATGAGACAAGTGAGTTTGAGTGCCACAACTACAGAGCCTGTGCTCTAGAGTCCAGGAGCCACATCTACTGAGCTCCTGTGCTGCAGCTACTGAAGCCAGAGTGTTTTAGAGCCCATGCTCCTCAACAAGAGGAGCCACCACAATGAGAAGCCTGAGTACTGCAACTAGAGTAGCCTCTGCTCACCGCAACTAGAGAAAGCCCACACAGCAACGAAGACCCAGAGCAGCCAAAAATAAATCAATAAATAGAGCAACCAGAGTTCACAGACTGCCTGACTTCAGAGCTCAAGTTCTTAATCCCTCTTCCACGGTCTTTAATCAATCCTGTTATCTCTGCTATTTAGTAGGGGGTAAAGACAGACTCCAGAGAAGGCGATGGCACCCCACTCCAGTGCTCTTGCCTGGAAAATCCCATGGATGGAGGAGCCTGGTAGGCTGCAGTCCATGGGGTCGCGAAGAGTCGGACACGACTGAGCGACTTCACTTTCACTTTTCACTTTCATGCATTGGAGAAGGAAATGGCAACCCACTCCAGTGTTCTTGCCTGGAGAATCCCAGGGACAGGGGAGCCTGGTGGGCTGCCGTCTATGGGGTCGCACAGAGTCGGACACGACTGAAGTGACAGCATAGCATAGCGTAGCAAAGACAGACTCTGGAGCCACTGCCTCTTTGGCATCTCACAATAGTTGGCACACAGTAGGCTCTTGTCATAGAGGAGATGGTTGTTCAGCAGATATTCAACCCCTCCCTCCCCACCAGACTCCAAGGAAGACACGTACCTCCACCCTCACGGATGAGCATGGCCGTGTGATTTGTCTGGCTCATAGAATGTGCCAGCATGCCAGCTCTGACCGCAAAACACCGTGTTTCATCCCACCCTTCTTGTGCTTCTGCCAATCCTTGGATATCCCATAAGCTAAAGAAGATGGAAAGTAAATGAAGCGAATCCAGATCCATTTCATAACTGAGAACCAAGCTTAACACAGCCAGCCTCCATCAGCCAACACCCACCTAACAAGCAGATGAGTGAATAAGGAACAAAAGGGTATTGTTGTCTGTCACTGAGGCTTTATAATTGTGACTGTTCATTTGGTAGCAGTGCCTGATGATTGAAATGTTCAAGAAATATTTGTTGAATAATGAATCTGATGCTTGGGGGCAGAGAAAAAGGTACTGAGTCAATGGAAGGGGGAAAAAAAGGAATTCTCCCAGGGGAGCACCTCCTTGAGTTAGTTATTTATCCATGTTATTTATCCAAGTTTATCCGTGAATAGGGGCTTCCCAGGTGGTTCTAGAGGTAAAGAACCTGCCTGCAATACAGGAGACATAAGAGACTGGGGTTCTATCCCGGGGTCAGGAAGATCCCCTGGAGGAGGAAATGGCAACCCACTCCAGTACTCTTGCCTGGAGAATCCCATGGATAGAGGAGCCTGTCAGGCTACAGTCCATAGGGTCACAAGAGTCGAGCATGACTGAGCAACTGAGCATACATTCTTGAATGGATTCCCAGTGCTTCATCCAGCACCCAGAACCAAGCAGGAGGATTATCATCAACTAGACGAATGAAATCCAAAATATAGATTCATATAAAATGATGTATATGAACTAGAAAAGACTTTTTAATCTAAAGGATTAAAGTTATTTTTTTAATTAATTTATTTTAATTGAAGGATAATTACAATATTGTAGTGGTTTTTGCCTTAGATTGACGTGAATCAGCCATGGGTGTACATGTGTTTCCCATCCTGAACCCCTCTCCCACCTTCCTCCCCACCCCATATACTAAAATCTACAGCTTATAAGCCTGGTGTCCTTAAATCTTATCACAGTCCAGTGTCTCAGATCTGAGACGGGCACAGCTGTCCCTCCGTCCCTGTGCATCTGTCGGCGTCACGTGCTTAAAGTGCAGTTCTTCCTTTCCATGTTGACTCGCGTACCTGCTTCTCTCCTTTGCTGACAGGGCTCAAAGGAGAAGTGATGACATGCCAGAAGGTAGACAATGTACCAGGATTGCTAGTGTGAAAGAAAGCCAGTGGTGCCAGCAAACGTCCTTAAAAAGCCTGCTCTCAAAAGATCCTGGCTGGGTTTTTGCAGAGGCAAGAGGTTTAAATAAACATCCCAACTTTCATATGCTTATCAAGACTGAACCTCTGAACCTGTCACCCAGAGAAAGATCTAAAGCGAGAGAGTAAGAAAGACTCAGGGAGCTCATGAATACAAATTATATTTAACTGAAAATGCCCTCTTGCTCTTGCTGATTCCCACAGAAGGGGGAGAGACAGTATTTTGAAAAGATCACTCAGAATCATCAGTGTTCATAGGTTACATCTAAAACAAAGTAAACAGTGTGTGATGTCCTCTCAACAGACACAAACCTGATGACAAAATGTAGATTTGACTGGTGTAGTTCATCTAGAATATCAGAGATTTTTTTTTTCTCTGAAGAGTGTATTATCACTTGATTTCCATAAATATTTGATATATTCATACTCCCAGGTTTTCATTTGTCCACTGCCTAAGCAGATGGCTAATAGTATAAAAACTTGGAACTTATTAAAATTTCTGAATCCCGAGCCATTTTGCTTTATTTTGAAGAGCAAATTGAGTATTTGAGTGTTTTAAGTCTAAGTGTGTAATTCTTTCCACCTTGATTAGATATTTAAATTCTGTTCTAGATGAACTAGTGAAATCACAATCATGGAAAAGTTAAGAAAGAAGGCAAGATCGGGCCTTTTAAAGAAAAAAGTCACTTATTCCTCAGGAGGAGGTAAGAAAATCTATGCAAATCCCTTGTACACTGTTCATTTATATAATATACATTATAAAGGAATCTTATTTTTTCCATGTCACTCAAAATAGCTTATTTTATTGTGCATTAAAACTAGTCAGCCTGTTGGTTTCAAAAATCACTGGACATGTCCAAGTTTCATTAGCTTTACCTGCATTTTTTAGTGACATTGTCTTCCCTGCTACCTGCTAAGCAATTCATTTCTTCTGAGTGGCTTCCCAAATTATTTGATAAAGATACTGTCAATTAATTCACATCGTTATATCCGATGACTATTCGGGCAGGGCCAGAGGATCAAGCCCACACCTCTGCGTACCGTGGGAAATAAAGCAGGAAGGCCAGCCTCCACCCCCTCCCAGCTCAGGCCAGTGCTGCTCCCATTGCCTGAGGATGTGGTTCCTGGGGTCCCTGAGGCTTCAGGCCCTCCCTTCTGTGTGGTCCCGCCTCTCAGCAATTCATCCTGTTTCAGAACCCCTGAAGTTAAAAGCAGCACCAAACTAACAGACCTCCTGCTGGAATGATCCAGAGCCTCAAAGTTACTCTGCCTCATTCTCCATCTCTTTCTACCCAGAGCCACACTTCTCAAGGCATGAGTAGGGAGGGGACACAAGAAAGATGAGTAAGTATGTCACCTCCTTTAGCTCAGGCCTGTGGCTCAAGGATGTTGATGGGAGGCAAAAACCTGGAGCTTCTCCAGGGTGGGCTACATATATCTCCGTGTGAGCTGAAAATGGGCTCATAGGGGCCTGGGGCCAATTGTGACCAATGACAGCATCCATGCAACCCTCACCTGCATCAAGGTAGCTCATCTACTTTCAAGGAGAGACCTTGTACCCAGACTTTCTCAAAGATAAGGGTACAGACTAATCTCTCAAAAATTCTGTTTCATAGGAAAATGGTATCATTTCTGTAACTATAGTAATAATCTTAAATTAACCCTGCCTTTACTTGTAATAGCCAGATTATTTAGCTAGAATTAATGAATAAACTTGTAATTTTTGCTAGAAAACAATTATAAAATTTCTTAGGCCAATTTTAAATAAACTATCAAAATACTTCACATAACTGTGTGAACAATATGTGAACTATATATGAACAGTAAATAAATATATAATTCTTAAAATTCTGGGTTTACTGCATTACTAAGGATAATATTTAATATTCATAATATTTAGACACATAACGCATTACTCATCTCTATCATTTACCTATCTCTATCATCTTGTTTTCTAATATCTTTTAGCTCTGCTCAATAACAACCTTTGGGTTATATTAGTGTTTGTCATAAATCAGAGATGTTCTGACTTTAGATACTCATGAAGTTTTATTGACAATCTATTTGCTTGAATTCAGTAACAGAAGAAATAGAATAGAGTTGCAAATGGATTCTTCAGTACCAGCGGCTGTTTGAAACATACTTAATTTGAATTTTTCATGTACACAGCTGGTTTTATTTGCTCTGAGGTATTATTGCAAAAAGGATTGAAGCAGCACATGTGTTACACTAAGCTCAAGGCTCACTTGAACATTTTATCTTCCAAATCCTGAACTATGATTGACCCTTTCAAAATTCAGGTTTATACTTACTCCTAAAATTATTCCAATTCCTGTTATTAGAAACGAAGTATTGAGAATAAAAAAATCTCTCTCAGAATCTATTAAATAATTATAAATGGAATTAAATTATTAATATTTCTTAAATAACTCAGTTAAACATTCACAAGTAAACCAATTCCATATTTGCTAGTATTCCATTTGTTTAAAATATTATTGATATTCATTCCTATTTCTCTATTATCTAGACTCCTGACTCCAGAAAGTCAGTCACAAAAGGCCTCTTGAATATGTCCCATTTTCTAATATTAGGAGCCTTACCTATGAACTTTACGTTTAGTGATGACTTTTTATGGTATTAATATCTATTATAAAGCTACTAGAAAGGGCTTCCCAGGTGATGCGAGTGTTAAAGAATCTGGCTGCCAATTCTTGTGGAGACACAAGAGACATGGTTTCAGTCCCTGGGTTGGAAGGTCCCCTGGAGAAGGAAATGGCAGCCTGCTCCATTATTTTTGCTTGGAAAATTCCATGGACAGAGGAGCTTGGTGGGGTTTCAGAAAGTTGGACACAACTGAGCGACTGAGCATACATACACAGAAAAGAATGTAATGGGACCATAAAGCCTACATACAACACATCATGTCAAGGATTTTATATTAACCTTAAGGCTAAAAGCTACTGCAAGGAGGGACTTCCTGAGGTAATAAATTGTCTCTTTGAATATCATACTTTTTATCTAGTTTCGTTTTAGGAAGATGAAATGCAGTGTTTGTAGAAATGCTGGGTTTTCACCCGCATCCCCAAAGGCACAGTAGGTTCCCTGTGGAAACAGAAAATAGGTCTTCAGCAAACTTTAGAGGTGAACACTAATTTGCACCAACATTAAGTGTTAGCCATAATAATCACTCCCTTGGCTGAATAATCCATCACACCCTTGGAGAATGTGATGAGGAAGTTAAGGAGGAAGATGACTGATGTTACAGTAATGTTAGGACCAAGGATATGAACACAGAAGAGCCTGGGAGACATTTGGGAAAGGGTGTGATCACTGACCTAGAGCCAGACATCCTGGAATGTGAAGTCAAGTGGGCCTTAGAAAGCATCACTACCAACAAAGCTAGTGGAGGTGATGGAATTCCAGTTGAGCTATTTCAAATCCTGAAAGATGATGCTGTGAAAGTGCTGCACTCAATATGTCAGCAAATTTGGAAAACTCAGCAGTGGCCCCAGGACTGGAAAAGGTCAGTTTTCATTCCAATCCCAAAGAAAGGCAATGCCAAAGAATGCTCAAACTACCACACAATTGCACTCATCTCACACGCTAGTAAAGTAATGCTCAAAATTCTCCAAGCCAGGCTTCAGCAATATGTGAACTGTGAACTTCCTGATGTTCAAGCTGGTTTTAGAAAAGGCAGAGGAACCAGAGATCAAATTGCCAACATCCGCTGGATCATGGAAAAAGCAAGAGAGTTCCAGAAAAACATCTCTTTCTGCTTTATTGACTATGCCAAAGCCTTTGACTGTGTGGATCACAATAAACTGGAAAATTCTTCAGGAGATGGGAATACCAGACCACCTGATCTGCCTCTTGAGAAATCTGTATGCAGGTCAGGAAGCAACAGTTAGAACTGAACATGGAACAACAGACTGGTTCCAAATAGGAAAAGGAGTTTGTCAAGGCTGTATATCGTCATCCTGTTTATTTAACTTATATGCAGAGTACATCATGAGAAACACTGGACTGGAAGAAACACAAGCTGGAATCAAGATTGCCGGGAGAAATATCAATAACCTCAGATATGCAGATGACACCACCCTTATGGCAGAAAGTGAAGAGGAACTCAAAAGCCTCTTGATGAAAGTGAAAGTGGAGAGTGAAAAAGTTGGCTTAAAGCTCAACATTCAGAAAACGAAGATCATGGCATCCAGTCCCACCACTTCATGGGAAATAGATGGGGAAACAGTGGAAACAGTGTCAGACTTTATTTTTCTGGGCTCCAAAATCACTGCAGATGGTGACTTCAGCCATGAAATTAAAAGACTCTTACTCCTTGGAAGGAAAGTTATGACCAACCTAGATAGCATATTCAAAAGCGGAGACATTACTTTGCCAACAAAGGTCCGTCTAGTCAAGGCTATGGTTTTTCCTGTGGTCATGTATGGATGTGAGAGTTGGACTGTGAAGAAGGCTGAGCGCCAAAGAATTGATGCTTTTGAACTGTGGTGTTGGAGAAGACTCTTGAGAGTCCCTTGGACTGCAAGGAGATCCAACCAGTCCCTTCTGAAGGAGATCAGCCCTGGGATTTCTTTGGAAGGAATAATGCTAAAGCTGAAACTCCAGTACTTTGGCCACCTCATGCGAAGAGTTGACTCATTGGAAAAGACTCTGATGCTGGGAGGGATTGGGAGCAGGAGGAGAAGTGGACGACAGAGGATGAGATGGCTGGATGGCATCACTGACTCAGTGAGTCTCAGTGAACTCCGGGAGTTGGTGATGGACAGGGAGGCCTGGCATGCTGCAATTCATGGGGTCGCAAGAGTTGGACACGACTGAGTGACTGATCTGGTCTGATATGATCTGATGAACTTCTGCAGTAGGACCCCTGAACAGCAGCCCCAGTGATCAGATACAAGGACAAAGGATCAGGCAAAACTTGAAGACAGAGAAGGACTTTTCTTTGTATGCAATCAGTTCAGTTCAGTCACTCAGTCGTGTCTGACTCTTTGTGACCTCATGTACTGCAGCACACCAGGCTTCCCTGTCCATCACCAACTCCCAGAGCTTACTCAAATTCATGTCCATCGAGTCAGTGATGCCATCCAACCATCTCATCCTCTGTCGTCCCCTTCTTCTCCTGCCTTCAATCTTTCCCAGCATCAGGATCTTTTCTAATGAGTCAATTCTTCATATCAGGTGGCCAAAGTATTGAAGTTTCAGCTTCAGTCCTTCCAAAGAATATTCAGGACTGATTTCTTTAAGATTGACTGGTTGGATCTCCTTGCAGTCCAAGGGACTCTAAAGCATCTTCTCCAACACCACAGTTCAAAAGCATCAATTCTTCGGCGCTCAGCTTTCTTTATAGTCCAGCTCTCACAGTTTGTTAATTGACTATACCCTAATACAAAATAAAAAGCTTAAAAAAAGAGAAATAGTGTGTCTAGAAAGTACTCATCTAGACACAGCAATATACATTAACTGAAGGCCTTTTACATTTTCATTCCTTAAAAATAAAACCTTTGTTCCTAACAAAAATATTACTTAGCTCTGAAAGTCATGATACACTGGAGCCAGCTCACACAAGTGCACAAAAACCAACTGTTAAATTTCTAGGAAATTTTCAAACTAGTTGTTAAACAGTTATTAAAAATCACATAATTTGTATTACTACATAATATTATGTTGTTATATTCTATAAAAAGGTATAAACACTTTAAACTCAACACTAACTATTTAATTGCATCTTACTCTGCTCTATCCTCTTGAGTAAAGTTTCTTAATTTTTATTTGTATCCAGATGGTAGAAACACTCTCTAATGGTGGCCAATATACATCTCTCCCCAGCTCCACAATCTGTGGGATCATGTTGGTACTCTGAAATCAGCCATGGTGGGTTTATTTACACCAAGAGTATAGCTGAACACTACAAGTCACTCCAACCCTCCAACCCTCAACCCCAAGAACTGCTTGTTTAACATCCGCATAGCGACTTCCCTGGTGGTCCAGTGGTTAGGACTTCGCCTTCCAGTGCAGCGGGGGAAGGTTCGGTCCCTGATCGGGGAGCTGGGGTCCCACATGCCTCACAGCTATAAAACTTAGGCAAAGAACAAAAGTAATATTGCAACAAATTCAACAAAGACTTTAAAAATGGTCCACATCAAAAGATTCTTTAAAAAAATTCCTATAGATACTCTGTCACATCATCTGTAGATTTTGGGGTAAGAATGAATTAAGGGGGTGGCCCGTATATTTACTATAATGCAAACCAGTTATCATAGGAATTGTTAATCACAAATTACATTCAGTTGTTAAATGTTTCTGTGAGGCTCCTTTGTAGAATTATACTCTCCAGAGAGAACATCATATTAACACTCACTGAGCAAAGCAACTGTTTTAGGAACTGCCTGGCCATCTAGTTAGCTGAAAGCATCATTAATTTTTACTTCTTGACCACGCTGCATGGCCACGTGGGATCTTAGTTCCCTGACCAGGTATGGAACCTGAGCTCCCTGAATTGGAAGTTGGAGTCTCAACCACAGGACCACCAGGGAAGTCCCTGAAAGCATTTTTTAAACCAATATTTCTCTGGGGAAAAACTTTTTTACTCTAGTAATCATATATTAAGACTAAAAAAAAAAAAATCCCACATAGAACCCCAGCTTGGGCACTACTCTGTATCAGAAAATACAGCTTTTGTTCTGTATTCCTGGATTATAGGTGATAAATCTCAATTTTCCGGAAACTGGCTTGTTCCTATCCTCATCGTACCCTCACAGGCTGACTTGGTTCTGTTGACTTCTTTGTATGAGTTTCCCACTTATGTTTACTGCCTTATCACTTCAGTGATTCCTTTTCTTGATAAAAACATAACAGAGAAAGCTTACTTTTAAAACTCAAATTAATTCATTTCCAACCACATTAGTTTTACCGTAACTTAATCATGTGCTCGAGCAAATGAACTTACTATTTAATTTTTCTAACCAATGAATGTAGATGAGATTTCAATAGCAGGGGCCTCAGTGTTGGCCCCAGGAGAAGAAGGCCAAGACTATCTTAAGACCCCAGAATCTCAAGGAGTTGCTAGTCAGCTGATCAGGATGGGGGACACGTGTACGCCCGTGGTGGATTCATGTTGATGTGTGGCAGAACCAATACAATATTGTAAAGTAATTAGCCTCCAATTAAAATAAATAAACTTAAAAAAAAAATAACCTGACAGCAGCTCTTTTTTGTTGTTGATTTGTTTGTGCTGGTGTAGCTTTCACTGAGACCTCTTTATCAGACTGGATAACCTAACAACAACTGGAAAGTTTGACTTAACTTTCTTCTCCTTCTACCTGTAGTGAGAGGCTTCTAGGGGCCTTGCGTGCCTAAGAGGTAAATACACTTTAATTAATAAACCATACAATAGGTTTTACTATATTGAATTCAGAAGATCAAGAAGAAAAACAATTTACACATGGCATCTATGATGCAGTGTTATTTGAGACATAGGTGCGATTTAATATAATAAGTTTAGCCATTATTTGTAGGCGTCATCCTCCCCTTGATGTATGGAACCAAATAGGAAGACGTGATTCTAATGACTCCTTCCAAAACATCATCTTAACTGTGTGGGCACGTTCAGGGATCTCCTCCCAGGAAGAGATGCATGTATGAAATTCTAGAAGATCTTAGTATAGAAGTTCTTACTATACTATTTAAGTCCTCACTACTGTTGGGCTTCCCAGGTGGCACTAGTGGTAAAGAACCCGCCTGCCAATGCAGGAGACAAAAAGAGATGTGGGTTTGATCCCTAGGTCAGGAAGATCTCCTGGAGGAGGAAATGGCAACCCACTCCAGTATTCTTGCCTTGGAAATCCCATGGACAGAGGAGCCTGGCAGGAGCCTCTTTGTGTCCATAGGGTTGCAAAGAGTGGGATACGACTGAGTAACTGAGCATGCATTCTCCAAAGACACTGCAGTAATAAATCTTACAGGTGTGTACACTCTTTAACAGATGACAAGTATATAATAAGAGATAGACACATTTATATGAATGTACATAACTGGCCCCATTTCTTTTGGATATCAATGAATATCTGATGGCAATGCAGGCATCTAAGCTAACATTTGTTCTTCTCTATTTTCAAATTTCCTCCCTGCACTCACCACAAACCATATGACCACTTACCCCAGATGAAGAAAGTTGTCAGTGGAGGAATGCATAAATGTCCTGACAAGAGCATAGGCCAACCTTGGGCACCAATTTACGGGCTCTGTCTTTATCCGTCACTTCCTTGGGAGTGTCACTGCTTTATACACTATTTCGATAAGAAGCCTCCTAGAAGAAGCATCTTAAGTGTGATGCATATGGAAGCACTTGCCAGTGCCCACCCACAGGCAGAGAGCTGCTGTCAGTAAACCAGGCTCCTTCTCTTGTCCGTTTCATGTTGCTAAGGAAAAATCAGCACTGAAGCATGAGTCATCTAGAATATGTTTTTCAACTTGGAAAGCAGCAAAATATACATCTGAGGATCTGAGACTAGCTCCGGGCATTAAATAGGAGGTTTCTGAGTCTGGAAATTTGATTTAAGGGATCATTTTTACACAGATAGATTTATATTTGCATTTTCAGGTAAATATGAACAGTCTATCATTGATTTCATATGTAACCTTCCAGCTAAAAATGGTGGTGGGGGTCGACTGGATGAGGAGAGTTCGGGGAAATTATAGAAGACAACTCTTGAAATAAAATGATGTGATGTAAGTTGTAGTCTGGCATTTTGGGGGGCAGTCCGGGTCTTTGTTGTGCCATGTGGCCTTTTTCTCTAGTTGTGACGCAAGGGGACTTCTCTCGTTGCAGAGCATGGGCTCTAAAGCATGGGCTCAGTAGTTGAGACCCACAGGCTCAGCAGTTGCGGTGCACTGGCTCAGTTGCTCCAGGGCATGTGGATCTTAGTTCCTTGGCCAGGGATTGAACCCATGTCCCTGCATTGGGAGGCAGATTCTTAACCATTGCACCACCAGGGAAGTCCCATAGTCTGGCTTTTTTTTCTCTCTTTCTCTGATTTAGACAATGAGGAAAGAAAATTATAAATACTTTCAGTAATGAACTTGAGTTCCATGCAACTGACAGTAGAAGTGAGATTGGCGTCTATTTTGATTGACATTAGCAGTCTATTCCTGTTCATTTAACTCTGAGTTGCCATTTATTTTGGTATTAAGTTAATAGAGAGGGAAAAGACATACCATCTTGTCAAGCTATGCAGAGAAATAGATCTGATTTCCTACTGGGAAATTATAAACATCTCTTCTTTCCTGTTGGGATAAAATCAGAACCGTAGTTCATTTCCTATTGGCCTGATACTGGCTGCCTCTGTGTCATTGTTAATACAGAAGGGATGAGATGGTTTGCGTGTCAGAATCACAATGGTGAAAAGTATCTGTGCACAGAAAGCGTGCAAAGGGCAGCCTGGAGACGAGGAATATGAGATAATCAGATGCATGTGTTGGTTTTTTAACTATTTTCAAAGTAAAATCGCGAATTGCATAATTAACATATGCTTTTCTTCAGATGCCTGGGTCTTTTTCTCACCTGAATATGTCATTTTTTGTTTTAGCTCAATAAGTATTTATTAAAAGTCTTTTATTTTATTGAAACTATCAGTGGACTCTTTTTTTGTTACATGCAATTACATGCTTATCAGAAGCAGGAGATGAAAGCTATTTAGGATGTCTGGTCCGTAGGGCAAAGGAAGACCACAGAGCCTTCTTCTAAAGGCAAGTCTACCTCCATGAATTATTAATAGAATGTGATGGGGATGAGAAGTTCCAAGGGGCTTTTCACTCCCCTAGTGGATGTTTGAGAGAAATTACATTCTTGAAAAAGGAACAGACTGTCGGCAAGTGTCACCACCACTAGACCTGGGATAAGGCGTGGAATCACGTCCATGTATCCTGAGTGACCCCATTCTCCCCTCTGCCTTATGCAGTGCAGGTCAGTTCACCAAATCTCCAACTGTCCTTCCTGCCTCCTTCCTAACATAAGCCCTGGTCAAGTCCTCTGGTATCTACAAACACAATCAGGGAAAGGATCTCAGCCTCACCCCAAGGGCCTCAATGGAGAACCCAAAGTAAAAGTAACATGTACAGATTTAACGGGCCTTTAGTAGAACATCATTAAGTCACTGATAGAACTACAAGTTCAGTGTTTCACAGAGCGGAAACGTTTCTTCCCTGGTCCACCTTTAAGTGTGCAGAAGTTTGTTCCTTTCCTTATAATGATTACAAGGACGTGAAATTAGATATGGCTTGCTTTGCAGCCACGCAATGTCTGTCACAACTACTCAGCTCATCACTTCAGTGCAAAAGCAGCCACAGACAATATCTCAATTAAAGGGGAGGATGGATGTGTTCCAACTCAACACTATTTATAAAACCTGTTTGTGGGCTATTTGGACTGAAGGGCTTAGCTCACTGACCCATTGTCTAGGGCATTGAGAGCATATCCAAGAGATCTATCATAGTGATGAACCATGGGCTCGAAGCTGGAAATGGATGAAGTGGATACACAAAGGATGTGATCGATTGCAAATGGCTTGGAGGGCCCATGGGATCAGTGAACAACCAGAATGTGGGTGCCGGTGAACATAACTGGAGAGAGAGAATTGAGGGCCAGTGTGTTCGCTACTTGACATCTAGTTGTTAGACGGGATGCCCTTTGGGGTAAGAGCCCTATGAGGACAGGAACCTGGAGCCTTGGAGCTTTGTGGGCATCCTTTAAACGTCCCAGGGCTGAGTCTAGGTGAGAGGAAGGAGGATTGCACCGAGAGCAAGGAAAATGCTCTCAAATCGGGACCCCTGGAGTTTTTCTAAGTCTCCTTTATAGATTGTCATGAGCAGCAAGGTGGGCTGACCTTATAGGCTTCAGGTGATGCTAAGTGCTCAGTCGTATCCAACTCTTTGTGACCCCATGGACTGTAACCTACCAGGCTCCTCTGTCCATGGGATCTCCCAGGCAAGAATACTGGGGTGGGTCGCCAGTCCCTCATCTAAGGGATCTTTCCAACCCAGGGATCGAACACAGGTCCCCCTATTGCAAGCAGATTCTTTACCACTGAGTCACCTACTTCTAGCATATCTGGTACCATATCCTTTCCAGATCATTATTTCCTAATATTTTATGGGGGGCCGAGGGAGACACAGTTTTATTCTTGCACAATCACCTTAGTTGATAACTTTCACCCAACAACATTCTTGCTGTGTCTTTCTCAAGTGATCTAGTATTTATGTTGTATATCTTCTCATTAGGAAAATTTAATGGTCATTACAGATATGAAATGTTATTATTGATAGCCAGTTTCCCAAATTAACTCATCTGTTTATTCACTCATCTTATATGTTAGTCAGATAAAAATACTTAAGGCATAGTCTCTGCCCTTAAGATACTGAGTCTGGAATTGGAGTGGATGATTAAATAAATAATTGCAAGACACTGAATTGCTACAATGAAGCAAAAAGAGCAACCATTTATGATGCATCACAAGTTTCTTTTTTGCTGCTTTCTACATGCCAGGCAGAGAAAAATACATAAGATATTTTCTTTGCTGTCAAGGTGCTTAGAGGCTAGGTGTGGATATATAAACAAGCAATTGCAAGACACCACTTATTGCTACAATAACAGATATGAATAAGCTACAATGATAACACAAAGGAAGGAAAATCACTTTGTTTGGGAAGCTAAGAAAGTTTTCACAAAAGAGAAAACTTCTGAACTGGATCCTAAAAGATGACTAGGTTATCATCAAAAGTAGAGGAGGCTTCCCAGGTGACCCGTTGGTAAAGAGTCCATCTGTGAATGCAGGAGAGCTGGGTTCAATGCCTGGGTCAGTAAGATCCCCTGGAGAAGGAAATGGAAAACCCACTCCAGTATTCTTGTCTGGAGAATTCCACGGACAGAGGAGCCTGGCAGGCTAGAGTTCAGGGAGTCACAAAGAGTCGAACGTGATTAAGCACACACATGCAAGAGCAGAGGAGCATTCTAGGGCAATTGGCAAATATGTGAGGTTTGAGTTTGGCTGGAGATCTAGGACAAGAAAAGTGAGTAACAGGCCAGGATGGCAAGTTAGGAGGGTGAGAGAAGGATATGCCAGGAGAGACTGAGACCTTATCAGTCAGGCAGGTGATGGGAGACCCATGGGAGTTTCATTAGGAAGATAAAATCAAGTTTGTGTCTCAGAGAGATGGAGGAAAATGGACTAAAGGAAGGTTCAGAATGGAGACAAAATTTTTCTAGTTTATTTTTCTTCATTTAAAAACGTTTTCAACACAACATTGTAAAGCAATTATCCTTCAATTAAAAATAAATGTTTTCAAAATGGAGAAAAAAAATTTTGGTTATGACCAAATAAATTGACATAATCACTCATGGGCTGACTTATGAAACACAAAAACTCAGGAGTGGGATGTTTCACCAGGTACCTCGTCATTTTCACCTGAGCTGGGTTAGGTCCCCTCCTCTGCATTCAGGACTTGGAACCTGCCCACACCAGGTCATGTGGTAAATATCCATACATGGGTACTTCTCTGACACCAAACTGGGAATTCCTTGAGAATGAGGAACAAGACTTATTTACCTTAGTGCACATCTGCCTAAGGTCTCCCTGTACGAGCTCAAGGATCACTGAACTGCGCCAAACACTTAATGCTTTCTATTCAATAATTGTTGCATGATTGGAGTTGAGACGCTGATGCTGGAAAACACTGAGGGAAAGAGGAGAAGGGGACAACAGGATGCAATGGTTGGATGGCATCATCAACTCAATGGACATGAGTTTGAACAAACTCCAGGAGATAGTGAAGGACAGGGAAGCCTGGCATGCTGCAGTCCATGGGGTTGCAGAGTCGAACATGACTGAGTGACTGAGCAACAACAAAGCAATCTTCTTGGTAACCTGAAGCCATACCTAACAATGAAAACAAGGTGACATGCTCACTTTACAAAATAGAGCTTAGCTGACATTGCAAATTTAAATAATCTAAAAGAAAAAAGGGACCTCTACTGGGTCTAACATGATTCTAAAGTCTTTAAGTTAGATTTTTTAAATCTCCTTATAATTTACTTCCTAAGATGGTTCCAGCAAATTTGGAAAACTCTGCAGTGGCCACAGTACTGCAAAAGGTCAGTTTTCATTCCAATCCCAAAGAAAGGCAATGCCAAAGAATGCTCAAACTACCGCACAATTGCACTCATCTCACACGCTAGTAAAGTAATGCTCAAAATTCTCCAAGCCAGGCTTCAGCAATACGTGAACCATGAATTTCCAGATGTTCAAGCTGGAACATCTTTTAGAAAAGGCAGAGGAACCAGAGATCAAATTGCCAATATCTGCTGGATTATTGAAAAAGCAAGAGAGTTTCAGAAAAACATCTATTTCTGCTTTATTGACTATGCCAAAGCCTTTGACTGTGTGGATCACAATAAACTGTGGGAAATTCTGAAAGAGATGGGAATACCAGACCACCTGACCTGCCTCCTGAGAAACCTGTATGCAGGTCAAGAAGCAACAGTTAGAACTGGACATGGAACAACAGACGGGTTCCAAATAGGAAAAGGAGTACATCAAGGCTGTATATTGTCACCCAGCTTATTTAACTTCTACTCAGAGTACATCATGAGAAATGCTGGGCTGGAAGAAGCACAAGCTGGAATCAAGATTGCCAGGAGAAATATCAATAACCTCAGATATGCAGATGACACCACCCTTATGGCAGAAAGTGAAGAAGAACTAAAGAGTCTCTTGATGAAAATGAAAGAGGAGAGTGAAAAAGTTGGCTTAAAGCTCAACATTCAGAAAACTAAGATCACGCATCCAGTCTCATCACTTCATGGCAAATAGATGGGGAAACAGTGGAAACAATGGCTGACCTTTTTTCTGGGCTCCAAAATCACTGCAGATGGTGACCACAGCCACGAAATTAAAAGACTCTTACTCCTTGGAAGGAAAGTCATGACCAACCTAGACAGCATATTGAAAAGCAGAGACATTACTTTGTCAACAAAGGTCTGTCTAGTAAAGGCTATGGTTTTTCCAGTGGTCATGTATGGATATGAGAGTTGGACTATAAAGAAAGCTGAGCACCGAAGAACTGATGCTTTTGAATTGTGGTGTTGGAGAAGACTCTTGAGAGTCCCTTGGACTGCAAGGAGATCCAACCAGTCCATCCTAAAGGAGATCAGTCCTGGGTGTTCATTGGTAGGACTGATGTTGAAGCTGAAACTCCAATACTTTGGTCACCTGATGCGAAGAACTGACTCATTTGAAGAGACCCTGATGCTGGGAAAGATTGAGGGCAGGAGGAGAAGGGGACGACAGAGGATGAGATGGTTGGATGGCATCACCAACTCAATGGACATGGGCTTGGGTGAACTCCGGGAGTTGGTGATGGACAGGGAGGCCTGGCGTGTTGCAGTTCATGGGGTCGCAAAGAGTCAGACACGACTGAGAGACTGAACTGAAGATGGTTCCTCATTGTACAACACATGAACATGAAATAAAAGCAATTTTTGAGGTAATATTAGAAAATACTAGTTAGGTTCTAACTCAAAAGGATTATCAAAAGCAGACACAGAAGATGATGTTGTACACAGATAGCTTTTTAGGACTCTATTGAGGTCTGCGGCTTAAGACACTGTTATCGCTTTAGTTTTATCACTTCACTTGCTCCATTGTACCAACAAAAGAGCTATTTTAGTTGACTTTATTTTTTTATTTCCCCCCTAAACGTTGCCTAACTTGATGGTTGTGAGAGTATTTCAGTACTGTATTAGCCATTAGATAAGATATAACTTCAAAGACGAATTCCATGTTGTATTATTTCTATTAACAGTATAATTTAAAATATACTGATCCCCTTCAGCACTATGGAATAGATGAAACAGCTCTGTCTAGAAGTCCTAAGATGCTGTTTGGATCTTCAAAGTTGTTATTTTAAAAGAATGGTGGCAAATAAATTTTTTACAGGTCAAAAAAGAAAATAATCCTTGGGTAACCTACAGGAGGGCTACCCAGTGGTAGCCCTCTGGGTAGCCCAGTGGTAAAGAATTGCTCCAGTGGTAAAGAATCTTCCTGCTGATGCAGGAGCTGCAAGAGACATGGGTTTGATCCCTGGGTTGGGAAGATCCCCTGGAGGAGGAGGAAATGGCAACCCGCTCCAGTATTCTTGCCTGGAGAATCCCATGGACAGAGGAGCCTGGTGGGCTT
Organism: Bos grunniens; assembly: GCF_055505025.1. NCBI lineage: Eukaryota > Metazoa > Chordata > Mammalia > Artiodactyla > Bovidae > Bos > Bos grunniens. The sequence goes on along the minus strand of NC_141178.1, from coordinate 57,918,024 downwards.
CAGTCCATGGGGTCGCAAAGAGTTGGACACGACTAAGCGAGTAGCACTTCACTTCAACCTGCAGTAATGGGAGAGGCAATATGCCTAAATGTTACCGGGTTGAGATGTCTGGTTATGATTTTAAGCATGGGTGTGTCCTAGAGTACATGACATTTACAACTTAATGCTAGAACTCCTGCATATATGGCGATGTAAATACAAAGGTGCGTTCTCAAAGAGGGTTTGTTTTTCTTCTTCTAGGCAAGGAAGACCCCCAACTTTATAGGTCTTATCTTGCCACAGTGACAATAGTAACACTTAGCATCTATACAATAGACAAATATGCTTTAAAAGATTTCGCATTGCTATGGTTTATGTCTTGCGGCATTACTTAATTTTTTAAACTTATTTTTAATTGGAGGATAATTGCTTTACAATGTTATGTTGGCTTCTGCCATACATGAATCAGCGAAAGTATACATATGCCCCCTCCTTCTTAATCCTCCCTCTTGAACCTCCCTCCTAACCTCCCCATCCCACCCCTATTTAATTTTTATAGCTGAGATATCACTGATGATGAACAGGTGGTTTGACTTTCCAAGGTGGAGCAGGGAGACAGCAGGAGGCATTCTTCAGCGACGAATCTCACCATGTGGTCACGTTGGTTGGTAGTCTATTTATTACTGAATTTCTTCATCTAAAAGTGAATAAGTAATCAGGAATTTCCAGCCCTACAAAATGTACTGAATCAGTCTTAAATGACCACTTATCCACTTGGTAACTGCCAGAAACCATGGAGAGCCTTTCATCACAAAACCCTACAGACGGCACACTTTACTCTGCCCCAGGCATCACCTTCAGTCTCATTTTCGTTCTTCACATCAGGCCCTTTGTACACCATGACACTTCCATGCATGCGAAGTTTCAGAAGATTTAGGTATGAAAAGCAAGAATGATTTGAACTAAATAAGTAAATCGAAATGAGTCACTGAGGGAGACTGTCAAATCACTTTCATTCTGCTGTGTCTGAGCTGTCTGGGATTTAATCCTAGAAAGTAGATGTGATGTTTATGTTGTATGTTAATGAGGAGGGTGTATGGGGTGAGATTATTTAAATCAGTGAACTTTGAGTAAGCAGAATGCCATCTATAATGTGAATGGATCTTATCCAATCTATTGAGGGCCTGAATAGAAAACAAAAAGACCAGCCTTCCCATGTCAGGGGGAATTCTCCAGCAAATGCCTTCTGTTGGGTTCATCAGCACCATCGAGTCTCCTTGATTTCCAGTGGCCCCTTCAGACTGGAACCTCATCAGTTTTCCTGGGTCTCAAGCCTGCCAGCCTCACCCCTGCAGATTGGGACTTACTAGTCTCCATAACCATGTGATCCAACTCCTTATAACTAGTCTCTTTTTATATATACATATCCTATTGGTTCTGTTTCTCTTGAGAACCCTAATAAGTATGATATTCATCAATAGGCCATTCATCAATAGCCTTGTGGAACACAGAACGAATATTGATTGGTCTCTGGCTAGGTGGTTCAGGGGTAAAGGATCCTCCTGCCAATACAAGATACACAGGAGACGAGGGTTAGATCCCCTGGAGAAGGAAATGGCAACCCACTCCAGTATTTATACCTGGAGAATCCCATGGACAGAGGCACCTGGTGGGCTACAGTCCATGGTGTCACCAAGTCAGACACAACTGCACAAGCACGCATGCACACTAGGCCACACTAACAATGACTGCTCTGGGAGGTATGCTTTGTCGTCACTCTCTGGCTTACTTGTCACTCGTCGAATTTCTTCACAATCCAGTGAAGGGCAGATCTAGGTCCCCAAGCCTGTAGCTACAATTTCCCAGACCAGATAACTGACCAGGGAGTTAGAGGGTGGCTAACCCAGGTTTGCTTGCTCACCCACTGCCAGTACTGATCTGTGGCCTGGGGGTTGAGGACTCCTGCTCTAAAGCATGGAGCCCAGGGCAGGAATTTCTCTGATCTGGGTCAAAGGATGGTATTGATGTAAGGGTTCTGTCCTGTCCAGAGACAAAAGTCTGCTACTGATGGTGATGGAAGCAAGCAAAAGGAGTGATACAAACAGAAAAAGGGTAAAGATATTAATAATTGGGAGTCCATTCAATTCACCTGCAGGAAAGAGAAAGAATAGTATAAAAGTTGAAATGGGGAATGGGGTACAAACTCAGGAGGAGAAATGTGAACGATTATTCCAGATTATTACACTCAGAAGTATGGACAAAATATAGCCAGGTTTAGAGCTGGATTGTGAAGAGACAAAATACAGAAGAGATTTAGCTCATGGAATTCTAGTAGTTTTGTTTGTTTGTTTTTGGTGTTGTTTAAGGACAAGGTGGTTGGATGGCATCACCAACTCAATGGACATGAGTTTGAGCAAGCTCTGGGAGATGGTGAAGGACAGGGAAGCCTGGCGTGCTGCAGTCCATGGGGCCGCAAAGAGTCAGACATGACAGAGCAATTGAACAACAACAAGAAATATTTAGCACTGACAAAAATTAGATTTGGTCAGTAGGAGAGGAGTCTTCCAAACCAAGAGGGAAGGTTGGCGATGAGACGGTGTGGAAGGCAGGCTATACAGTGGGAGTGCTGGGTGGGTGAGAGGGGATCTGAGAGACAGGGGACTTCCTTGGTAGTCTAGTGGCTAAGACTCTGACTTCCCAAATGCAAGGGGCCCAGCTTTGATCCCTAGACAGGGAAATAGACTCCACATGCCACAACAAAGACCCGGCACAACCAAATTAATTAATTCTTTTCTTTTTTTAAAGAGGAAAGCTGAGAGGCAGAAATGGTCCTCCTTTCATCCTACAAGAAAGAGCTGTGAAGCTGGGTGGGGCAGGGGCTGGAGAAGTAGGTCCCATTACAGGTTGTCATAGAACAGCATTGTTACTTTGCTGCTGCTAAGTCGCGTCAGTCGTGTCTGACTCTGTGCGACCCCACAGACGGCAGCCCACCAGGCTCCCCCGTCCCTGGGATTCTCCAGGCAAGAACACTGGAGTGGGTTGCCATTTCCTTCTCCAATACATGAAAGTGAAAAGTGAAAGTGAAGTCACTCAGTCGTATCCAACTCTTAGCGACCCCATGGACTGCAGCCTACCAGGATCCTCCATCCATGGGACGGCCAGGCATTCTTACTTTAAATAGCATCAAAAACAAATGGGTATTTTTGCTCTAAGGTTCATCCTCTTCCCACGCTTGCACACTCAATTGTTCAGTCGTGTCTCACTCTTTGTGACTTCACAGACTATACCCACCAGGCTCCTCTGTCCATGGGATTCTCCAGGCAAGAACACTGGAGTGGATTGCCATATCCTCCTTTAGGGTATCTTCCTGACCCAGGGATCAAACCCACGCCTCTTACTATAGGGGCATGCAAGGAAAACTTTATTTCAGTGTATTTCTGTCACTCCAAATCCTCAAGAATCCAAAGTATCATTTCTCATAACAAGACTAAACTATAAAAATGCCTAACCATTTACAGTGGAAATTTTCTTCAGTAGACACAGCCTGGGAGGCTATCTTAGAAAATGACTTTTGCTGTGAATGGAAAATTTCTCTCCTAAGAAGTCATTTCCTAGTCATCTTCATTAATAAAGTATGATAAATTACAGTTTTATTTTTAATTGTTACATATACCACTGGTTATTTTAAACCTTAAGCTCTGTTGAATTTAAGGCAAATATGCATTTTCTCTGAGGACAGTGTTTAATTGATGATATTCAGAGTTTAGAAAAAAGAAAAGATAAATTTTGTACACAAAAGCAGAGACTAGAAAATTTCTTCTTTTATTGCAGCTGGATATTCTACATGATAGAAAAAATTAAATGGGGATTTAGAGACTCTTTCTTATATTGTAGAGTGGAGAGCATTTATGATTTTACTTTAATTACCTTCAGATTTTTATTTGTTGTCTAAATTAATGAATGAAAGTTCTTTTGTCTTGCATTTATTATTATCATATCTCTTGAGCAAACTTATTTTCTTTGTTTCAGAGATAGACCAAGGAAAAAGAATTTTCAAAAATAAGATAGTGCAATTATATTTTCTAAATTTTCTAGAACACTGATATTCATTAGCTATCCAGTGTAACAGTCAATACAGGTATTTAAATGATGACAATGAGTATATTTCAGGGTAATCCATGATCCTAACTGTTTCAGATTTCCCAAATATTTGTCTCCATCCTCTACTTTGTATATCCATGGGCATGTATTTGGTTGGCACTTTTCCAGAGAGACAAAGAAGTTTGTAATGCTGCAGATGAATTAGCCCTGGATTTTAGCAGATGGGGGCTTCCCTGGTAGCTCAGATGGTAAAGGATCTGCCTGCGATGCAGAAGACGCAGGTTTAATCTCTGGGTTGGAAAGATCCCCTGGAGAAGGGAATAGCTACCTACTCCAGTATTCTTGTCTGGAGAATCCCATGAACAGAGGAGCCTGGCAGGCTACAGTCCCTAGGGTCACAAAGAGTTGGACACACGGAGAGACTAACACTTTCACTTTCAAAGAGCAAATAATCCATTGTGGAACTTGGAGAATCCATTATCATAGAGGTCTTGGATTCAAACTCTGTGGCTGAATTTGGAACAAGATCAAATCATCTGATCAACAATAATAAACAATATGCAAAAATCTGCATCATGAGAATAAAGAACTCAAATCCCATGCACAATAAAAGCAATGACAGGTATATCGAACCTGGGCTGGCTGTGGCGGATTCATTTTGATATTTGGCAAAACTAATAACAATTATGTAAAGTTTAAAAATAAAATAAAATTAAAAAAAAAAAAAAGCAATGACAGAAGAGATACACAACTGGCTAGGAATTTGGAGAGTGATGCGTTTTTGTTGTGCCTTATCCTGGGGGTATCTTTTTCTCTCAGAATCAGGTTATAGCTGCTTCTGAAGACAGAATGTCCGAGTCAGAAACAAGCGAACGTGTCTCACTGATCTTTATTGCCTGTCTCCCTGGTGGTAACAGCAAGAGTTCAGGCTTATGGTTTTTTGAACTGAGCAGGATGCCTGATCTGAAAAACTTGCCAAGGTTTTTGAAGATGCTTTAAAATGGTGGTTCAGATTCAGTCTTGAGGAGTAAAAACTCAGTTGACCACAATAAAGCACCATCAGAGAGAGGGCAGAGAAGTATAGAAGTTTCGTGATTATCATGAAATTAATTTTAATAATGCATTTTATTTAACGTAATATACCCAAAATATGATCATTTCAACATGAATAAATGTCAATTCATAAAACTACTGACATACTATATATAGATTTTTCATGCTAAGTCTTTGAATCCAGTGTATACAGAACATTTGAACTTGTATACAGCACATTTGACCAGCCAGGTTTCCCCATTCATGTGCTCAGCAGCCACTAGGGGCTATCAGTCATGTATCTTCCACATTAGACGGTACAGTTTTAACACAAAAGTCCTGCTTTTGGAATCAGATCAATTTTTATTCAAAATATGATGTACTCTTATTAGCTATGTGGCCTTAGGCCAGAGACTTAACTTTCTCTCTTTCCTTTTTTCCTATAAAATGAAATGAATAATATCTAACTCCTGGAGTTTGGTGACAATTAAAATAAATGCTGAATGTAAAACTGTCCACAGTGCCTGTCCTGTGGTCACACCAATGAATGCTCACATTTAGAGTCAATGACTGCAGTGCAGATATAGTTTTTAGGCCAGTTAAAAACAATTATCCTAATGGAGTATCCGCTACATTCCAGATAAAGATAAGACATGCCCAGACTGTGCCAGGCTATGTCACCAGCCCTATTGTAAATATGAAGCACGTGACTTCCTCCGGGTAGGTTTTGAAACGTGTATATGTTTTGGAGATTGGACTTTTCTGAAGCTCATATTAGGAACTGTCAGTGGGAAACCTTTTGGCATTCAAGGATGCGATCTCTGTAATAACAAAAACCAAATGAGCCTCTCCAAGACCAATTGTTTACATTACTGCTAAGTCTCTGAGGAGCTAAGGCCAGTGCTCAGCCAAGTGATTTGAATGAATTCTCAGAGGCCCTGATATCATTTAGTCAATTTCACTGTCTACAAAATACTTTCATTTAATGTTTTGGAAGAAGTTACTGTCCTTGCTTGATTCCCAAAGAATGGCTAATGGTCACTGGCTTCTCAAAGAGTACTAGTGGTCCCAGGACTAGTACTTAATAGCTTGCTCATGATGTCAATGATAAAGATGCTTATTGAACCCTCTGGTATGGTGGCTCTAGTAGTAAAGAATCTGCCTATCAATGCAGGAGACCTACAATATTCGGGTCTGATCCCAGGGTCGGGAAGACTCCCTAGAGAAGGGCATGGCAATCCATGCCACTATTCTTGCCAAGAGAAACCCATGGATAGAGGAGCCTGGCAGTCTTCAATCCATAGTGTTTCAAAGAGTTGGACACAAGTGAACCAACTTAGCATGCATGCACGGTACCCCCTGAACTATTACTGACCCTCGTTAAACCCAGCCATCTCTGACCCTAAGGAATTTATCGTCTGCATTCCAAAAGTGGATGGTTTGGTGATTCTTTGTTTATTTACACTGTGAAATCATGGTTATCAAGATCTCTGCACCCTGGCTAATCAGTAATTTTTGATCAAAAAGACACAACCCTAGGAACTTCCCTGGAAGTCCAGTAGTTAAGAATCCACCTGGCAATGCAGAGGATGTGGGTTCAATCCCTGGTTGGGGAACTAAAATTTCTTATACAGGTGAGCAACAAAAGCCCACGCCCTCTGTAGCCCAGGAGCCACAACTAGAGAATCCTTGCACCACAGTGAAAGATCTCATGTGACACAAGATCAAGGTGCTGTGTGCCACAGCTAAGACCTGGTGCAGTCAAGTTAATTTATGAAAGACAGAACCCTAGAATGTCACAGTAGTTCATCTTTATGGCTGAGCTGGCTCTCAGAGAATGGCAGTCACAAGGTGGAAAGGTTTATAAACACCCTCACTGAGAGTTTATAATAAAGTCACATATGAGAAAGTCTTTTCTCAAGATATCCTGTGCTTTGGGGGTGGGGAGGAGGGGGCGGGAAGAATGGGGCAGGACCCCATGATGACGAAAGCAATCATTTTTCTTTTTATTTTCCCAGCTCTGCAACACAGGGCTAAAACGTCCACAACACAGAGCTCAAACCTCCACAGTCATCTGAATAGACTTGCCATGACTAAAGAACCCTCTCTGATTTTCACTACTCAGCAGCTACAGCAACCCAGAATTTTGAGCACGCAGAGGAGCTCAGCTGAGCTGAACAGCTGAGTCGATGCTTTTCATAAAAAGCCCCTTTCAGACAAAACCAAGGGAATCAATATCGCGACCCATATTAGTTACACAGCTGAGGATTTTAAAAGGTTCATTTAAGTAAATAAGACTGGGCGCAAAAGAGCAATGCCTCCCTTGATGGGGGTAGGGAGGCTTGGGAAGTGAAATAAGTGCTGTTAGCCATCCTCTCGTGGAGGGACGATGGTCATGAAACATCGAAGGCTAAAGTCTGGTCTGACATAAAGTAGTGAAGCTAAAAAGCAGACAGGAGAAAGATCACTTCTCTCTGAGTTGGAGAGAAGAAACTTCCGTCCCTGCTCTGTACCATCTGGGGAAAGTGCACTGAGCACAGACAGTATAGGCTATAAATCCACAACCTTGTCTGAAGGAACAACATTTCATCACTTTTCCAACTGCAGGGCTAGGTGTTTTCCTGTCTTACAAGATGCGCTGCCTCTGTATAAATCAGTGTAGCCAGGTTGCCTCACATGTCTAGTCCTTGCTCATCAAGAGACTTGAACCCAAGAACTGCAAATTCCAGCAGCACACAATCCATTCAAAATAGCCAGAAACCCATAAGATTTTGTTTACAGGCTCCTGTGAAGATCATGCATGCATGCTAAGTTGCTTCGGTTGTGTCCGACCCTTTGTGACCCCATGGACTGTGGCCTGCCAGGCTCCTCTGTCCATGGGGATTCTCCAGGCAAGAGAATGGAGAAGATTGTCATGCTCTCCTAAAGGGGATCTTCCCAAATCAGAGCTTGAACCCTCATCTCTTATGTTTCCTGCATTGGCAGGAGGGTTCTTTACCACTAGCACCACCTGGGAAGCCCTGTGAAGATAATATTTAAACATAAATGAGCAATCCTGAAATTTTCCCTCATCACTGCCTCCCTGATGGGTCTGCAGGGGGAATGAAGAACCTTTCTTGGATGATCTGTGTGCAAACATGACACATTGAGATACTCCTTATCAAGGAATAAACAGCAAGGAAAAAGCTTAAAGGCAAAACTTCTATTTCTGATTCTACATGCTGTTGGCACAAGGACAAGATGCAGATAAGTGGTTTGTTAAACTATTAGGAGGAATTACTAATTAATTTGGTTGTAAAATACTTATGATTATAAAATGGCTATGGAAAGTTCTAGAAGTTCAAGAAAATAATACAAAATTATGCTCTTACTATAAAATATAAAAGTCTCTTTAAAATATACATTTTCATATTGCCTGTAATTTATTTTATACCCATTCTCAAAGTCTTAGACTATGCATATCACAACAAACTGGAAAATTCTTCAAGAGATGGGAATGCCAGACCACCTGACCTGCCTCCTGAGAAATCTGTATGCAGGTCAAGAAGCAACAGTTAGAACTGGACATGGAACAACAGACTGGTTCCAAATAGGAAAAGGAGTACATCAAGGCTGCATATTGTCACCCTGCTTATTTAACTTATATGCAGAGTACGTCATGTGAAATGCCAGGCTGGATGAAGCACAAGCTGGAATCAAAATTGCCAGGAGAAATATCAATAACCTCAGATATGCAGATGAAACCACCCTTATGGCAGAAAGTGAAGAACTAAAGAGCCTCTTGATGAAAGTGAAAGAAGAGAGTGAAAAAGCTGGCTTGAAACTCAACATTCAGAAAACTAAGATCATGGCATCTGGTCCCATCACTTGATGGCAAATAGATGGGGAAACAATGGAAACCATGAGAGACTTTATTTTGGGGGGCTCCAAAATCACTATAGATGGTGACTGCAGCCATTAAATTAAAAGATGCTTACTCCTTGGAAGAAAAGTTATGACCAGTCTAGATGGCATATTAAAAAGCAGAGACATTACTTTGCCACCAAAGGTCAGTTTAGTCAAGGCTTTCTAGGAGTCATGTATAGATGTGAGAGTTGGACTATAAAGAAAGCTGAGTGCCGAAGAATTGATGCTTTTGAACTGTGGTGTTGGAGAAGATTCTTGAAGATTCATTTCAGTCCCTTGAAATGCAAGGAGATCCAACCAGTCAATCCTAAAGGAAATCAGTCCTGAATACTCATTGGAAGGACTGATGCTAAAACTGAAACTCCAATAGTTTGGCCACCTGATGTGAAGAACTGACTCACTGGAAAAGACCCTAATGCTGGGAAAGATTGAAGACAGGAGGAGAAGGCGATGACAGAGGATGATATGATTGGATGGCATCACCAATTCGATGGACATGAGTTTGAGCAAGCTCTGGGAGTTGATGATGGACAGGGAGGCCTGGCGTGTTGCAGTTCATGGGGTCGCAAAGAGTCAGACACTACTGAGTGACTGAACTGAAGAGTGTTGGAACCATCTCAGACAAAAATTGAGGAAACAAGCTTAAAATATGTGGCTTTAAAAATACAAAAAATGTGGCTGGAATAAGCTGCTATTTTACAGGATACACAGGCTTGCAAAGGGAGGGTTCAAATGCCTTTGCCGTTACCCAATCCCTGTTCATTGTGAGGGGTATGGAATAAAGGGCATAGTCACACTCCCATGGCTCAGATGATGTCTCTGTCAAGTTGGATAAACATCCTGGAAGGATCCTGGAGAGCCTAAGAGGTAGGCACAGCTCTTCAGAAAACATCAGGCAGCTCTTGGGGCCTTAGAAGGTAGGGAAAGGGTGTCTTCCAGCTGATATTCTCCCATGGCTCTGGGCACTCAGGCTCTTAATGCCAGAACATTCTTGAAGGGCCTCATCCACTTCTGATGCTTCAGGTCCCAAGAGATCTGAAGAGAGTGTGATTGCATTATTGAAGCCCAGAGAAAAGAATGTTCTAGGGTGAAAGCATTCACCATGTGAGTAAATGAGAATTATTTTTAGAGATGTTCAGAGTTGGGTCAATAATAAGCACGTGGAGAATTGAAAATGAAATGTTCTATGCCTTGTGGAATTCATCTGGGCCATGGCCAAAGGAGGATCTTTCATTTTTCAGGTGAGATGTGGTTCTTAGGTTATGATTAATGGCCCATGAACATTTTTTACAAAGGCAAGTACTCTTGACATGTACTGGTGAAAATCCAATTACAGTGATTTTGTCTCTTCCATTTCCCTCCAGAGGTAAATGTGGGGATGATATTCTTTGCCGATTTCTTTCTCTGTGCTCTTGGATAATCTTGAACACTTGGAAACTCATTGTATTTCTAAATGTTCCTACATAGGCCATGTCTAGTTAAGCCTTTTCAAGGGGAAGAGAAGTAAATAAAGAATTAAAGTCAAAGAAGACCTCATTAACATTAAAACAAATCTCCACTTCTTTCTATTTATCAACTGGATGCTGTCTGCTTTTCTTTAATCAAAAGATCTATATTGTGATAGCGTCCTTCCACATTATACCAGGACTTGTTTGTGACTCAGATGGTAAAGAATCCACCTGCAATGCAGGAGATGCAGGTTCAATCCCTGGACTGGGAAGATTCCCTGGAGGAAATGGCAACCCACTCCAGTATTCCTGCCTGGAAAATCCCATGGACAGAGGAGCCTGGCGGACTGCAATCCATGCGGTCACAAAGAGCTGGACATGACTGAGCACACATGTAACATAAAAGACGAAAGGAGACAATTACTTACAAATTCCGCACATTTCCTTAGCAGAATAGAGACCTACCGGACCTAAAGCAAGTTGCTGAATGAACTGCCTCGAGAACATTTGAAAATACAGAGTTAAGGCGCACTTCAGGAACTGCCATTTTTTTAATGTGTTTTTGACATCTTCAGAGAGTTAATGGAAACTGAATTCTATTTAAAGCTATATAAGAGAAAAATCCTTTTTCCTCAGAGTTGAGTTCTCAAAAGAATTTCTAACGCTAAGCACTTCAGCATCAAGATTCTAAGTACATACAATTAATTTTATTACAGCTTTCCCCATTTCGCATTTATGCTGTAGGAAAAGGCAGATTTTGCAATAAGCAGTTTCCTTTCAACTCATTTTGTCCACAGTGAGCCAGAGTCTCTCTGGTATCAGCGGGCCAGACCATGCTGAACAAAGAGATGAAAAGTCAAAAGTTGGACATTGTTTATCTGAGACGTGAAATGGGCTGAACCATTAAGTGACAGTACATTCACAAAAGGGACAATGGCGTCACACTGAGGCTTTTCCTTAGCTGTGACATTTCTTTAGGTTCTTTTTTGGCATAAAAATTTGGGACTTTTGTGAAAAAGTAGAAACTCCTCACAATGAAAATCTCATTTTGAGGTGAAGATTAGAGGTCTTTACTCTCAAAGCTGCACACAGGGTCTTTAAAGAGCTCACTGTTCAAACTTTTCCATCCAAATTTAAGAGGAAAGTGTACAGGCAGTGGCACAAAGGTCAAGGTGTTCTGAAGGCGAATTGACAGAGGACCATTGAAACTTGTCTTCTCTGAGCTCCTGACAGGGTCCCTGACAGCAGAAGAGGGCTCTTCTTGAGAAAGAATCCTGGAGGCTGAAGGAATGAATGGTGATGATGTGAACACAGGAATGAAATCTAGTATCAGGCTGGCCAGGAAGATGGTAGAGAAAAACAGAATGATCTGGGTGGCCAACCCCCTGATACTGGCAAAGATTGAGGGCAGGAGGAGAAGGGAGGGGGAAACAGAGGATGAGATGGTTGGATGGCATCACTGACTCCATGGACATGAGTTTGAGCAAACTCCGGGTGACAGGGAAGGACAGGGAAGCCTGGTGTGCTGCGGTCCATGGGGTCGCAAAAACTCGGGACACAACTTAGCGACTGAACAGCAACAAGAAAATGTCAATTTTCTGGGTTTCCCCTGTGGCTCAGCTGGTAAAGAATCTGCCTGTGATGTGGGAGACCTGGGTTTGATCCCTGGGTTAGGAAGACCCCCTGGAGAAGGGAAAGGCTACCCACTCCAGTATTCTGGCCTGGAGAATTCCATGGACTTGTATAGTCCATGGGGTTACAAAGAGTCGGACACGACTGAGCAACTTTCATCTTTTTTTTGGCTTCCCTGGTGGCTCAGATGGTAAAGTGTCTGCCTGCGATGCCTGGGTTCGATCCCTGGGTTGGGAAGATCCCCTGGAGAAGGAAATGGCAGAAGCCTGGTGTGCTGCGGTCCATGGGGTCGCAAAGAGTCGGACACAACTTAGCGACTGAACAACAACAACAATAAAGTGTCAATTTTCTAAGTCCAATTTCTAAGTCCAAATTTTAGGGAACCAGAAAAGACTGATGCTAGGAAAGACTGAAGGCAAAAGGAGAAGGAGATGACAGAGGATGAGATGGTTGGATGGCATCGCTGACTCAGTGGACATGAATCTGAGCAAGCTCTGGGACAGAGGAGCCTGGTGTTACTGCAGTCCATGGGGTCACAAAGAGTTTGACACAACTGAGCGACTGAACAACAACAACAAAGAGACCAAACACACACAATGGAACAGTGGAAAAGAAAAAAAGAGAAATGCTTAAGAACAACTTTTTCAACTTTTACTGTACAGTATTTCCCTAAGAAAATGGGAAAATGTGACTTTGACTCAGTCCATACCCCCTGCCCCAAAATGTTACATGACTGTGTAGTGTCTTTTTTCTTTTTAATTTTACTCAGTAAGTGCAACCTTGAATGAAAGATTAGGCTTAACAAAATAGGTTGGTTGGCTTTAGCTCTGACATGTAATGAGCTAAGAAGTTTGTCACTCCTGCTCTGAATATAAAGAATGTCGGAAAAGGAATGTCTTTACTGGGACTCATCAGAGAACTGGAGTTGCAGAGCAAACTCCACCCTGAAATCTGGAAAAACAGGAGGATCCAGGGAGTCACACTTGCCCTGAGCAGAAGCTGCAGGAGCCACACGCTGGTAAAGCAGTTAAATGGCAGCTTGGGTAAGTTACTGAGGCCTAGTATGGGTAAGTACGAGCCTGAGCCACTATGTGTGTGTGTGTGTGTGTGTGTGTGTGCTTGGTCACTCAGTCACGTCTGAATCTTTGTGACCCCATGGACTGTAGCTCACCAGGCTCCTCTGTCCATTGGATTCTCCAGCCAAGAATAATGGAGTGGGTTGCCATTTTCCTTCCCAAGAGGATCTTCCTGACTCAGGGATCAAACTTGCATCTCCTGCTTGGCAGGCGGATGGGGCAGGGAGTTTAATCCAGAAATGTCAGCAGGATCTCCAGGTGAAGATCCAGGAATGGTGCAGATGGCGGAAAGGAGTCACCACTGTGAAATCTCAGGAGCTCCTCGAGAAAAGGCCCCTCTTCAGGGAAAGGTCATCACCAGAGCCTTGTCTTAATGGATGCTGAGAGGGAATCACCCAACTCCAGCCCCCTCTGGTCTTCCGGTCTCACCCAAGGGGAATTTGTTTTTAATTTTAGAAACACTTGTGAAAGTATTAACCCACAGATGCAAGCCCACAAAAATCTAAAGTTTAATTATAAGATTACAGAACATTGCCCCTCCTCCATAGGATCTTCCCAAAGCAGGGACTGAACCCGCATCTTCTGACTCTCCGGTATTTATAGGCATATTCTTTACTATGGAGCCACCTGAGAAGCCTCAAGGAAGGGGACTTAGGGAAGCCCAAAGAGTACCTGGCACCTATGGGTATAACAACATTAACCATAACCCAACTCCTGGCTGGATTAACATAAGACCTCACATTAAAGTTCTATTTACCTCAGTTCCCATGACCTGATACAGCACATCTAGATTTCAACAACAACAAAAATCTTAAGACATGCTAAAATTTGAGAAGGAACACAGTCTGAAGGTACAAAGCAAACATAAAACCAGACTCAGATATGACATAAAGTCTGGCATTATCATATAGGGAATTTAAAATAACCATGATCGATACGAAGAGGGCTCTTATGAAAGAAGTAGGCAACATGCAAGATAACATAGTTATGTAAGCAGAAAAATTGGAACTCTAGGAAAGTATCAAGGAAATGCTTAATTAATTAAATTAATGAATGAATTAAATTAATTAATTAATGAAAATTGCCTTAGATGGGCTCATTGGTAGGCTGTATGCCACCCAAGAAAGAACCAGTGAGCATGAAGATAGGTCAATAGAAATTTCCTAAACTGAAATGAAAATTTTAAAAGAATGAGTCAAACAGACAGGACATCTAATTACCAGAAGACTTTTAAAGTATAACTTACATGCAATGGAAATACCAACATAGAAGAAAGAGCAAATGGAGCAAAAAATATTTTAACAAATAATGGCCAAGAATTTTACAAAATTAAAGATAAAAAACAAGTCAAAACTTCAGCAAGCTCAGAGAACACCCACAAAAATAAATACAAAAAAGCAGTACCTCGGCTACTGCTGCTGCTAAGTCTCTTCAGTTCAGTTCAGTCGCTTACTCGTGTCCGACTCTTTTTTTTTTTTTTTTTTTTCCCTTTTTTTTTTTTTTTTTTTTTTTTCTTTTTTTTTTTTTTTTTTTAGCAGTTGTAAGCTTTTATATATAGAATGGATAATCAACAAGGTCCTATTATATGGCACAAAGAACTATATTCAACAACCTATGATAAACCATAATGGAAAAGAATTTTTAAGAAAGAATGTATATATTGATATATACATATATGAATGTATAGCTGAATCACTCTGCTCTATATCAATAATCAATACAACATTGTAAATCAACTATACTTCAATAAGTAAATAAATAGCTCTATAGATGATGGGGAATAAGGCTCACTAAGAGCCTCAACAAAACGTAGCTGACTTCTGTCTAGAGCTGTAATCATGTTTGTCAACTTATTTTTCATTATTATCCCCCCAATGAAAAAAAAGTTTTTGGTTTTTTGTTTTTTTTTGGTGGGGGCAGCACCTTGCAGCATGTGGGATCTAAGTTCCCCAACCAAGGATCAAACCTGCGCCCCTGCAATGGAAGCACGGAGTCTTAATGGCTGGACTGCCAGGGAAGTCCCAAGAAAATTTGAATTTAAATTTTCCCTAAAAAGAAAAATTAAATGCTAAGGAATAAGAGTTGAGTTTTGAAGGGCCACTATACTATCTAAGATTTTTCACCCTTCAAGAATCAGTTTTCACCTTATTGAGGGCAAATGCATGAGCTGTAGTTTTAAATCCCACTGCCTTACCAATAAGAACTGAGCCATACTGCTAAGTGACCATTTGACTGGCTCTTGGTACTCCACCATCACATGTGGAAGGAGCCCCAAGGAGCAATTTAAAGCCTGATTATGGATGAGGGATGTGAAGAATAGTTGGCAGTGGAGGGGACTGCCAAAATGCTGGACACAGAGGCAGATGGAGAAAAATGGGAGAAAGGAAAATGAAAAACAAAAATGTCTCTTCTAAAATTGCTGGTATATCCTGTTTGGGATTCTCTGGGTTTCTTGGACTTGGGTGATTATTTCCTTCCCCAGTTTAGGGAAGTTTTCAACTATTATCTCCTCAAGTATTTTCTCATGGTCTTTCTTTTTGTCTTCTTCTTCTGGAACCCCTATGATTCGAATGTTGTAGCGTTTAATATTGTCCTGGAGGTCTCTGAGATTGTCCTCATTTCTTTTAATTCGTTTTTCTTTTATTCTCTCTGATTCATTTATTTCTACCATTCTATCTTCTAATTCACTAATCCTATCTTCTGCCTCTGTTATTCTACTATTTGTTGCCTCCAGAGTGTTTTTAATTTCACTTATTGCATTATTCATTATATATTGACTCTTTTTTATTTCTTCTAGGTCCTTGTTAAACCTTTCTTGCATCTTCTCAATCCTTGTCTCCAAGCTATTTATCTGTGATTCCATTTTAATTTCAAGATTTTGGATCAATTTCACTATCATTATTTGGAATTCTTTATCAGGTAGATTCCCTATCTCTTCCTCTTTTGTTTGGTTTGGTGGGCATTTATCCTGTTCCTTTATCTGCTGGGTATTCCTCTGTCTCTTCATCTTGTTTAAATTGCTGAGTTTGGGGTGTCCTTTCTGTATTCTGGCAGTTTGTGGAGTTCTCTTTATTGTGGCTTTTCCTCGCTGTGTGTGGGTTTGTACAGGTGGCTTGTCAAGGTTTCCTCCTCCCACTTTCTGAACACCATCCAAGAGCCTGGCGAAGCCTCTGAGGGGTGGGAAGAGCTGCGGGCCTTTCAGGCGTGGCACCCTCTCAAGCCCCATCGCTAAGAGCACCTTCAGTGTAGGACAGAAATCCCTTCTTGGCCAGAATTCAGTGATGTCTGAAGCAAGGTCTTGGAGCGACATCCACCGTGTGCCGCTGAGGGCAAGCAGGACATGGCGGCTGTCTTTGCTGGGAGGGAAAGGGGATTACCAGTTACAGAGGACTTGGCCTCAGGTGATGCTTCGTGTCCGACTCTTTGTGACCCCATGAATCGCAGCACGCCAGGACTCCCTGTCCATCACCAACTCCCGGAGTTCACTCAAACTCACGTCCATCGAGTCTGTGATGCCATCCAGCCATCTCATCCTCTGTCATCCCCTTCTCCTCCTGCCACCAATCCCTCCCAGCATGAGTCTTTTCCAATGAGTCAACTCTTTGCATGAGGTGGCCAGAGTTTCAGCTTTAGCATCATTCCTTCTAAAGAACACCCAGGACTGATCTCCTTCAGAATGGACTGGTTGGATCTCCTTGCAGTCCATGGGACTCTCAAGAGTCTTCTCCAACACCACAGTTCAAAAGCATCAATTCTTTGGCGCTCAGCTTTCTTCACAGTCCAACTCTCACATCCATACATGACTACTGGAAAAACCATAACCTTGACTAGATGGACCTTTGTTGGCAATGTCTCTGCTTTTGAATATGCTATCTAGGTTGGTCATAACTTTCCTTCCAAGGAGTAAGTGTCTTTTAATTTCATGGCTGCAATAACCATCTGCAGTGATTTTGGAGCCCAAAAAAATAAATTCTGACACTGTTTCCACTGTCTCCCCATCTATTTGCCATGAATTGATGGGACCATATGCCATGATCTTCGTTTTCTGAACGTTGAGCTTTAAGCCAACTTTTTCACTCTCCTCTTTCACTTTCATCAAGAGGCTCTTTAGTTCTTCTTCACTTTTTGCCATAAGGGTGGTGTCATCTGCATATCTGAGGTTATTGATATTTCTCCTGGCAATCTTGATTCCAGCATGTGCTTCTTCCAGCCCAGCATTTCTCATGATGTACTCTGCATTGAAGTTAAATAAGCAGGGTGACAATATACAGCCTTGACGTACTCCTTTTCCTATTTGGAACCAGTCTGTTGTTCCATGTCCAGTTCTAACTGTTGCTTCCTGACCTGCATATAGGTTTCTCAAGAGGCAGGTCAGGTGGTCTGGTATTCCCATCTCTTTCAGAATTTTCCACAGTTTATTGTGGAAATAAAGCAGAAATAGATGTTTTTCTGGAACTCTCGTGCTTTTTCCATAATCCAGCAGATGTTGGCAATTTGATCTCTAGTTCCTCTGCCTTTTCTAAAACCATCTTGAATATCTGGAAGTTCACGGTTCACGTATTGCTGAAGCCTGGCTTGGAGAATTTTGAGCTTTACTTTACTAGTGTGTGAGATGAGTGCAATTGTGCGGTAGTTTGAGCATTCTTTGGCATTGCCTTTCAAAGGTCAGTTTTCATTCCAATCCCAAAGAAAGGCAATGTCAAAGAATGCTCAAGCTAAGTTGCTTCAGTCGTGTCCAACTCTTCGCGACCCCATAGACGGCAGCCCACCAGGCTCCCCCATCCCTGGGATTCTTCAGGCAAGAACACTGGAGTGGATTGCCATTTCCTTCTCCAATGCATGAAAGTGAAAAGTGAAAGTGAAGTCACTCAGTCGTGTCCGACTCTTCATGACCCCATGGACTGCGGCCTACCAGGCTCCTCCATCCATGGGAATTTCCAGGCAAGAGTACTGGAGTGGGGTGCCATTGCCTTATCCTCGACACATCAAACTTAAACTGGAGAAAACCAAAAATAAAGAAAAAAAACCTGAAAGAAGCTAGGGAAAATAAAACACTTTACCTACAGAGAAACAAAGATGGGGATGACAGCAGTCTTCTCATCAGAATCAATAATCACTTTAAACATGAGTGGTCTAAATACACCAACTAGGGACTTCTCTGGTGCTCCGGTGGTTAAGAATCTACCTTCCAAGGCAGGAGACACAGGTTCGATCCCTGGTCCGGGAACTAAGATCCCACGTGCTGCAGGGCAACTAAGCCTGCATGTGTTGCAACTAGAGAAGCTCCTGCGCCACGACAAAGACCCAGAGCAATCAAAAAACTTTTAATTTAAAAAATAAATACACAAAACACAGAGGTTGTCAGAGTGGATTCAAAAACAAGACCCCAAGGGACACTCATATGGGAACTATGAACCTACAAAACTATACATTTTTTTAAAAAATAACTTTTAAGTACCTATATAAGTAATATCTTTAAGCAATTTTTATTCTCTTTTTTTTTAAGCGGTAAAAAAAGTAATCTTATTGCTAGTGTGTCTCCATTTACACTGTCTGACATCCTGTTCAGACCATTTTAGTACTAGGTACAAATCTAAATTTTGTCTCTTGTATTTATTAATTGTCATTTTTTTTTTAATGCCAGATGTTAATTTAATACTAAATGTTTCTTGGGTCATACGAATCCGAAATCCATTTAGCTTAGTTTCTGTTACATTTAGACATGTTTAATTTGTAAGCACTTTTTTTTTAAATTTTATTTTATTTTTAAACTTTACATAATTGTATTAGTTTTGCCAAATATCAAAATGAATCCATCACAGGTATACATGTGCTCCCCATCCTGAACCCTCCTCCCTCCTCCCTTAGATCAATTTATTTTACTCTGTCATCTTTCACAACAACATAGCTCAAGAATGCCACTGAGCTTTAAAAAAAGAAAAAAATAATGTGAAATGTAAAATTCTTATTTAAATGGATAAACGTAGACATGAATACACGTATTAATGCACTTGTAATTCTCCACTTTCCTTAGAAGGATTTTTAAAATATTTTTTGTGTTAGCTCTTTTATTCATCATTTTGTGTGTTTTTTAATTTTTTTTATTTTTTGGCTTCCTGTCTCTCTGACCAAGATGATTTCAAATTTAATCATTCTCACAGTAATTTACTTCAAAATGGTTTTCACGCAAAAAGTAAAAGGAACTGCAACTGATGTGCAAATGTTAAATCCCTCAGGTTCTGAGCCTCGGACTGCATCTCAAGAGCGAGTCTTTGCTGATTTGCTGAGTGTCTCTATTGAATGGTCGCTCTGTCCCTCTACCACGCTTCTCCTCTCTTCTCAGATTGCTACCTACCAACCTAAAATCGTCTGCCTGTGACCAAGAAGACGAGAGTCAACTTCAGGTTTCTTAAGCAAAAGAACATTAATAACCTCAAAATTATTATCCAACCAGTCAATTCTAAAGAAAATCAGTCCTGAATATTCATTGGAAGGACTGCTGCTGAAGCTGAAACTCCAATGCTTTAGCCATCTGATGCGAGGAACTGACTCATTGGAAAAGGCCCTGATGCTGGGAAAGAGTAAAGGCAGGAGAAGAAGGGGACGACAGAACATGAGATGATTGGACGGCATCACTGACTCAATGGACATGAGTCTGAGCAAGCTCCAGGAGTTGGTGATGGACAGGGAAGCTTGGCATGCTACGGTTCATGGGGTTGCAAAGAGTAGGACATGACTGAGTGACTGAACTGAACTGAACCTCAAAACATAGCACATGAAACAGTCCCTTGGTGCCCTGAGACCTTCCCTAAGCACTTTTTAATTTTCTCTAGTTCCACAGAATAAGAAGGCACCCTGTCTCTCTAGGGTTCCAGTTCCTTGGCTGTGTAAAACAGTCTATGATTCAGGGACGGTGAATAGAATTCAACACTCTGTATTGCCTAGAGTCCTTAAAAATATAAGTTCATTTCATTTTTGCATGTTTCTTAATTGAAAGACAATTCAAAGGGGAAAAAAAAAATGTTGGAAAGGGCTTGGCTTGCCAATGGGTGAGCTGTACCTTTGCTTTCATGGCATAGCAAGAGAATGCTGGGGGCCTTACCTGGTTCTGCCATTTTGCTATCAAAAAATAAATCCCATTCTGTTCAGTTTGCAAAATAATCAAACAAAGTCATTCATTTCTTAATTTTTTTCAGTTTCATGGGAACAGAAATAAGTTATCCAGATTTTCTTTCACTAAAGTTCAGGATTTTCTTTTCTTTCCCAATGTTTTCCATGGACTGCCTCCCCCCACCCCGCGCTGGTCCCTTCTTTGGGAGTTAGGCACAAAGCAATAGAGACATACTGGACATATTGATCACCAAGTAAAACGGTTTCCCTGGCAACCATAACTCAATGAAGCCCATAGAATTGCCTTCCTTTTGCATATGAATTTTTTTCTAATAATTTCAAACACCACAGATGGCAGAAACTGATACAAAAGTACCTGTTCAAACTATATTGTTGCAAAAATAAAGCTGATTTGGCAAGAGATACTTTTCTGTGTTCTGTGGTTAGCTAATGTATTTCTGATTTTAGTATAATTCCTCCATAATTATGAAATGAATTCATTCCTTTGTGTGTTGCAGTATGTGAATGGATTAGTTTTATTACTGCCACAATAAATCACCACAAACTTAGTGCTTAGAATAACAAGCACTTATTATCTTAGAGTTGTACAGGTTAGAAGTCTGACACATGTTTAAGTGGGCTAAAATAAGGTGCCAGCAGGACCCCATACCTCCCGGGGGCTCAAAGGAGGCTCAAAGGGAGAGAGCATTGTCTTGCCTTTTTCGGTTTCTAGAAGACACCTGCATTCCTTCACTCAGCTCCCCCACCACCTCCCTTTTTAAGCCAGAACCATCACATCTCTCTGGTCTTTCTTCCATCACTTTACAGTCAGTAGAGATTCTTGCTTTTAAAGACTCTTCTGATTATACTGGGGCCACCTGTATAATCCAGAATAGTCTCCCCATCTCAAGGCCACCCCTGAACCACAACTGCAAAGTTCCCTCGGCCATATTCACCTGTCCTGAGGATTAGGCCACGGGGTTCTTTAAAGGACCACTGTACTGCCTGCCACAATGACTCTCTTGTCTGGCACATTGACCAAAAAAACCCAAGATGCTTCTCAAAACATTGATAACCAGTAAAGCACTCACTCTGAACTGCTTCTTTTAAGTACTGGTGATTATTTCACATTGATTTAAAGCAGAGGTCAGCAAACTTTTTCTGTAAGGAGAAGATCCGATATATATTTGGCTTTGCCAACCATGCATTCTTTGTTACAACTACTCAATTCTGCCATCGTTGTGTGAAAGCAACTATTGACAATACATAGATGAATGACCTTGGCTGTGTTCCAATAACAATTCCTATACAAAAGCAGGCACTGGGCCAGATTTGGTCTGTGGGCCATTACGAATTTGCTGATTCATAAACCAGAGTTGTGAAATCTCTAATCTGATAACTAAAATTTGACCCATGTTTTCAAAACTGAGATCTCTTTTTTGGATATATAACTCTTCACTTGAACTCTTTAGCAATATAATGAAGAATAATAAGCATCTTCATTATTGTAAAACCTTGGTTGAGTGCTAGTGACAGGAGTAAGACCACAAAGAAGCAGAAGACCAAGAGGGCCTTCAGTGGGCTTGTAATTGGATAGGGGACACATGTTCATTAAAGGGTAATAACGTCATTTTTATCTATATATTTCATTGAATACATTATTTAACCTCCAAAAATACCATCTTTAAAAGTTATATAATGGAAGTTCCCCTCTGGAGAGTTCCACTTCTGGTAACGGCAAAGGACTTTTTATTGAACTAATCCATCTGCAGACAACAATGATAAACTTGGGACAAAGTATTTTAAAAAATAAGTATATGTAGGCAGTAGGGACTGACCAAAAGCACACAGAACCTGGAGAGGAGTCTGTCCTTGGAAGAAAATAATTTCACTGGATAAAACTTTGTGCTCGTATGACTTTTTGTTGAAGGGCACACCCCAGTCTGTGTGGCAAGAGGTGGACGAACTAGAATAGAAACCTGTTCTCACTGGCTTAACAAGTCAGAGGATGGATTTGGGAGATGTTAGAGAGCAGAGGGAATAAGTAAGAAATTCCAGAAATTAGGATCACAGAAGAGGAATCCTCAAAACCACATATGATTCTGTCTAAACCTTTGGCTGAACCCTGAACTTTGTATACACTGGAGCAACACCAAGATTTCCTGTGAAAAGCAACAGCTGGAAGGTTGCAATAACTGAGCATTTTCAGCTGCTATTCAATCCAGGGGAGCTGGAGATTGAGGTTTGCTTCCAATATTATTAATACAGTTAAGTTATGGCTACAACAAAAATCTACACTTATAAGAGAGGAAACAAAGTTACTCTGAATCACTATTTTCACAAATCAATGTTATCACTCAAAATGTCCAGTGCTCTATAAAGCATGGGAATAAACAGGAAAATGTGAACAATTGCTAAAAGAAAGGTAGTAGTAGTAACAGATTTTAAGATAACACAGATATTATAATTAGAAGGCAAAGACTGTGTTTTTTAGTTGCTAAGTGGTGTCCGGCTCATTTTCAACCCCACGGACTGTAGCCCATCAGACTCCTCTGTTCATAGGATTTCCCAGGCAAGAATACTGGAGTGGATTGCCATTTCCTTCTCCAGGGGGTCTTCCCGACCCAGGGATGGAACCCACCTATCCTGCACTGCAAGCAGATTCTTTACTGCTAAGCCACCAGGGAAGCCCAGCAAGGACTTTAGATGTGGTCTAATAAATATATCAGTGACTTAAAGAAGAACATGATCATCATAAATTAACAGAAGGAAAAAACCAACAGAGTAATGGAAACTATAAAAAGAGAACCAAATGGAAACTTTAGCAGAGAAAAAATAAGATGTATATAATTAAAAATATTTATTGTGTAGGCTTATCAGCTTACCGGAGATAGCCAAAGAAAATGTTAGTGAACTTGAAGATAAATGGGAAGAAAAGGAGATAAACAATTGAAGAGAGTGTGAACGCTCTTAGTGGTAGGTACAACAGCAAATGATTAACATAAGTAAATTGGAGGAACAGAAGGAGAGGAATAAGGTGTGGCACAACAAAATTGATGAAATAATGACCAGAAGGTTTTCACATGTAGTGAAAAGAAGATATAGACCTCAAGAAGCTCTGCAAACCTCAGAGAGAAAGAGGGAATGAAGGAAGAAAGACAAAAGGAAGAGAAAAAAAAAGGAGAGAAAGAAAGTAGGGGGAGGAAGGAGGAAGTAAATACATAACACGTTAATTACATTGCCAAACACTGAAGAGTAAATAGTAAATCTGGAAAGCAGACAGAGAAAATTGTCATCTTATACGTAAGGAAGCAATTACATAATTAATGGCTGATTTCTCATCAGAAACAATAATGGCTGGACTACTATGTCTGGCAAAAATATAAAAAGTGACATTGGAAGAAAATCATCTTTAGATAGTTCCACCAGAAAACCTGCAGAATATGAAATACTAATAGAACTCCTTTACTTAGAAGGTAAAAATGACACTAGATTAAAAACTGGGTTTCTACAGGAAGAAACAGAGTGTCACAAGTGGGTACATATATAAGACTCCTTTTTGCTCTTTTTTTATCTCTCTCTCCATGTATTTTTTGTTTTTCTTAATTTATTTAAAAGCCATGACTGAGCACAGCACATGGCAGTGATATATGTTTGATAAATAGCCTAAAGGAATAGATCCATTCTTATATGATCAACTGATTATTTTAGCCAAGAGATTAAATTAATATGGTGGGAAAATTAAAGTCTTTTCAACAAATTGTGATTAAAAAAAAAAAACTGGTTGAAAGTAATACACAATGGAGTATTACTCAGCCATTAAAAAGAATACATTTGAATCAGTTCTAATGAGGTGGATGAAAGTGGAGCCTATTATACAGAGTGAAGTAAGCCAGAAGGAAAAACATAAATACAGTATACTAACGCATATATATGGAATTTAGAAAGATGGTAACAATAACCCGGTGTACGAGACAGCAAGAGAGACACTGATGTATAGAACAGTCTTATGGACTCTGTGGGAGAGGGAGAGGGTGGGAAGATTTGGGAGAATGACATTGAAACGTGTAAAATATCATGTAAGAAACGAGTTGCCAGTCCAGGTTCGATGCACGATACTGGATGCTTGGGGCTAGTGCACTGGGACGACCCAGAGGGATGGTATGGGGAGGGAGGAGGGAGGAGGGTTCAGGATGGGGAACACATGTATACCTGTGGCGGATTCATTTCGATATTTGGCAAAACTAATACAATTATGTAAAGTTTAAAAATAAAATAAAATTAAAAAAAAAAGAAAGTAATTCAGCTGTGTCACAGAGATAAAAATAAACCTAAAAGTTTTAAGAAACATCTAGAAGGCCTTATAAATAGTTGAGAAAAGAGGAGAAGAAAAAGGCAGAAGAGAAATGAAAGATATAACCATCTGAATGTAGAGTTCCAAAGAACAGCACGGAGAGATAAGAAAACCTTCCTAAGTGAACAATGCAAAGAAATAGAGGAAAACAATAGACTGGGAAAGACTAGAGATCCCTTCAAGAAAATTAGAGATACCAAGGGAACATTTCATGCAGAGATGGGCTCGATAAAGGACAGAAATGGTATGGACCTAACAGAAGCAGAAGATATTAAGAAGAGGTGGCAAGAATACACAAAAGAACTATACAAAAAGATCTTCACGACCCAGATAATCATGATGGTGTGATCACTCAACTAGAACCAGACATCCTGGAATGTGAAGCCAAGTGGGCCTTAGGAAGCATCACTATGAACAAAGCTAGTGGAGGTGATGGAATTCCAGTTGAGCTATTTCAAATCCTAAAAAATGATGCTATGAAAGTACTGCACTCAATATGCCAGCAAATTTGGAAAACGCAGCTGTGGCCACAGGACTGGAAAAGGTTAGTTTTCATTCCAATCCCAAAGAAAGGCAATGCCAAAGAATGTTCAAACTACTGAATTATTGTACTCATTTTACAAGCAGGCAAAGTAATGCTCAAAATTCTACAATCTAGGCTTAAACTTTATGTGAACCAAGAGCTTCCAGATGTTCAAGTTGGATTTAGAAAAGGCAGAGGAAACAGAGATCAAATTGCCAATATCCACCGGATCATAAAAAAAGCAAGAGAATTCCAGAAAAACATCTACTTCTGCTTCATTGACTACTCTAAAGCCTTTGACGGTGTGGATCACAACAAACTGTGGAAAATTATTCAAGAGATAGGAATGCCAGAACACCTTACCTGCCTCCTGAGAAACCTGTATGCAGGTCAAGAAGCAACAGTTAGAACTGAACATGGAAAAACGGACTGGTTCCAAATTGGGAAAGGAGTACGTCAAGGCTATCTATTATCACCCTGCTTATTTAACTTATATGCAGAGTACATCATGTGAAATGCCAGGCTGGATGAAGCACAAGCTGGAATCAAGACTGCCAGGAAAGAGATCAATAACCTCAGATATGCAGATGACACGATCCTAACAGCAGAAAACAAAGAGGAACTAAAAAGCCTCTCGATGAAAGTAAAAGGGGAGAGTGAAAAAGCTGGTTTCAAGCTCAACACTCAAAAAAACGAAGATTATGGCATCCAGTCCCATCAGTTCAGTTCAGTTCAGTCTCTCAGTTGTGTCCGACTCTTTGCGACCCCACGAACTGCAGCACGCCAGGCCTCCCTGTTCATCACCAACTCCTGGAGTTCACTCAAACTCATGTTCATCAAGTCGGTGACACCATCCAGCCATCTCATCCTCTGTCATCCCCTTCTCCTCCTGCCCCCAATCCCTCCCAGCATCAGTCTTTTCCAATGAGTCAACTCTTTCCAGGAGGTAGCCAAAGTATTGGAGTTTCAGCTTTAGCATCATTCCTTCCAAAGAACACCCAGGACTGATCTCCTTTAGAATGGACTGGTTGGATCTCCTTGCAGTCCATGGGACTCTCAAGAGTCTTCTCCAACACCACAGTTCAAAAGCATCAATTCTTTGGTGCTCAGCTTTCTTCACAATCCAACTCTCACATCCATACATGACCACTGGAAAAACCATAGCCCTGACTAGACAGACCTTTGTTGGCAAAGTAATATCTCTGGTTTTCAATATGGTATCTAGGTTAGTCATAACTTTCCTTTCAAGGAGTAAGCGTCTTTTAATTTCATGGCTGCAATCACCATCTGCAGTGATTTTGGAGCCCCAAAAAAGAAAGTCTGACACTGTTTCCACTGGTTCCCCATCTATTTCCCATGAAGTGATGGGACCAGATGCCATGATCTTCATTTTCTGAATGTTGAGCTTTAAGCCAACTTTTTCACTCTCTTCTTTCACTTTCATCAAGAGGCTTTTTAGTTCCTCTTCATTTTCTGCCATAAGAGTGGTGTCATCTACATATCTGAGGTTATTGATATTTCTCCTGGCAATCTTGATTCCAGCTTGTGCTTCTTCCAGCCCAGAGTTTCTCATGATGTACTCTGCATAGAAGTTAAATAAGCAGGGTGACAATATACAGCCTTGACATACTCCTTTTCCTATTTGGAACCAGTCTGTTGTTCCATGTCCAGTTCTAATGGTTGCTTCCTGACCTGCATATAGGTATCTCAAGAGGCAGGTCAGGTGGTCTGGTATTCCCTTCTCTTTCAGAATTTCCCACAGTTTATTGTGATCCACACAGTCAAAGGCTTTGGCATAGTCAATAAAGCAGAAATAGATGTTTCTCTGGAACTCTCTTGCTTTTGCAATGATTCAGCAGATGTTGGCAATTTGATCTCTGGTTCCTCTGCTTTTTCTAAAATCAGCTTGAACATCTGGAAGTTCACGGTGCACGTATTGCTGAAGCCTGGCTTGGAGAATTTTGAGCATTACTTTACTAGCGTGTGAGATGAGTGCAATTGTGTGGTAGTTTGAGCATTCTTTGGCATTGCCTTTCTTTGGGATTGGAATGAAAACTGACCTTTTCCATTCCTGTGGCCACTGCTGAGTTTTCCAAATTTGCTGGCATATTGAGTGCATCACTTTCACACCATCATCTTTCAGGATTTGAAATAACTCAACTGGAATTCCATCACCTCCACTAGCTTTGTTCGTAGTGATGCTTTCTAAGGCCCACTTGACTTCACATTCCAGGATGTCTGGCTCTAGGTGAGTGATCACACCATCATGATTATCTGGGTTGTGAAGATCTTTTTCGTACAGTTCTTCTGTGTATTCTTGCCACCTCTTCTTAATATCTTCTGCTTTTGTTAGGTCCATACCATTTCTGTCCTTCATCGAGCCCATCTTTGCATGAAATGTTCCCTTGGTATCTCTAATTTTCTTGAAGAGATCTCTAGTTTTTCCCATTCTGTTGTTTTCCTCTATTTCTTTGCATTGATAGATGAGGAAGGCTTTCTTATCTCTCCTTGCTATTCTTTGGAACTCTGCACTCAGATGCTTATATCTTTCCTTTTTTCCTTTGCCTTTTGCTTCTCTTCTTTTCACAGCTATTTGTAAGGCCTCCTCAGACAGCCATTTTGCTTTTTTGCATTTATTTTCCATGGGGATGGTCTTGATCCCTGTCTTCTGTACAATGTCACGAACCTCCGTCCATAGTTCATCAGGCACTCTATCTATCAGATCTAGGCCCTTAAATCCATTTCTCACTTCCACTGTATAATCACAAGGGATTTGATTTAGGTCATACCTGAATGGTCTAGTGGTTTTCAATTTAAGCCTCAATTTGGCAATAAGGAGTTCATGATCTGAGCCACAGTCAGCTCCCAGTCTTGTTTTTGCTGACGTATAGAGCTTCTCCATCTTTGGCTGCAAAGAATATAATCAATCTGATTTCAGTGTTGATCATCTGGTGACGTCCATGTGTAGAGTCTTCTCTTGTGTTGTTGGAAGAGGGTGTTTGCTATGACCAGTGTGTTCTCTTGGCAAAACTCTATTAGCCTTTCCCCTGCTTCATTCCGTATTCCAAGGCCAAATTTGCCCATTACCCTAGGTAGGTGTTTCTTGACTTCCTTCTTTTCCATTCCAGTCCCCTATAATGAAAAGGTCATCTTTTGGGGGGTCATCTTTTAGTTCTAAAAGGTCTTGTAGGTCTTCATAGAACCATTCAACTTCAGCTTCTTCAGTGTTACTGGTTGGGGCATAGACTTGGATTACTGTGGTATTGAATCGTTTGCCTTGGAAATGAACAGAAATTATTCTGTCATTTTTGAGATTGCATCCGGTACTATCACTTCATGGCAAATAGATCGGGAAACAATGGAAACAGTGACAGACTTTATATTCTTGGGTTTCAAAATCATTGCACATGGTGACTGCAGTCATGAAATTAAAAGAAGCTTGCTCCTTGAAAGAAAAGCTATCACTAACCTAGACAGCATATTAAAAAGAAGAGACATTACTTTGCAACAAAGGTCTGTATAGTCAAACTATGGTTTTTCCAGTTGTCATGTAAGGATATGAGAGTTGGACCATAAAGAAGGCTGAGCACTGAAAAATTGATGCTTTTGTACTGTGACGTTGGAGAAGACTCTTGAGAGTCCCTTGGACAGCAAGAAGATC
Source organism: Bos grunniens (assembly GCF_055505025.1). NCBI lineage: Eukaryota > Metazoa > Chordata > Mammalia > Artiodactyla > Bovidae > Bos > Bos grunniens. The sequence goes on along the minus strand of NC_141178.1, from coordinate 57,889,202 downwards.
AAACTAGTCAATTCTAAAGGAAATCAAATTGAATATTCATCAGAAGGACCAATGCTGAAGCTGAAACTCCAAAACTTTGGCCACCGGATGCAAAGAGATGACTCATTAGAAAAGACCCTGATGCTCAGAAAGACTGAAGGCAGGAGTAGAAGGGAACAACAGAGAGTGAGATGGTTGAATGGCATCACCAATTCGATGGACATGAGTTTGAGCAAGCTCTGGGAGATGGTAGAGGACAGGGAAGCCTGGCATGTGGCAGTCCATGGGGTCACAAAGAGTCGGACACAACTGAATGACTGAACAACAACAATAAAGAAGGAAACAGAGAAATATTTCTCCACATTGAGGGTAGGAGAAAATTCCTTAGGATCCAGAAAGCATTCTACACAGAAGGAAATATTGATACAGTACATTTCATCAAAATTTAAGATTCTGCTGATCAAAAGACACTGTTGAGAATATGAAAGGACAGGTCACACCAGAATAAACATTGCTTTATAAGTTATGATGTAATAATAGGGGCTTCCTTAATTGCTCAGACAGTAAACAATTTGCCTGCAACACAGGGGACCTGGGTTCAGTCCCTGGGTTGGGAAGATCCCCTGGAGAAGGAAACGGCAACCCACCCCAGTATTCTTGTCCGGAGAATCCCATGGACAGAGGAGCACACTCAATAGACTACAGTATCATGTAAATTTTTATCAGTGCTAGCTAGGAAACCAGAGCAGTCATGTGACTTGCTTTAATTTGACATTCATTTTATTGTGGTTGTCTGGAATGGAACCCACAAAATTTCTGAGGTATTTCTGTAGGCCCTTTTGGAGAAAGGTTTGGCAACTTATTTAATTTTAATTAAATGTTTTACCTTGCCTGTTTTACCTTACCTTTACCGGGTGTCACCAGTGTAGGAGCTCAGGGTTTGACCCCTGGGCCGGGAAGATCCCCTGGAGAAGAAAACGGCAACCCACTCCAGTACTCTTGCCTGGAAAATCCCATGGACAGAGAAACCTGGGGGGCTACAGTCCATGGAGTGGCCAAGAGTCGGACACAACTGATCATGCACCCACGCCTGGTTACCTACCCTATCAACAAGAAATTTCACTCCCGATATTACTCAAGGGAATAAAATTTATTATCTGTTCCAACCATACTCAAAGTCATTTACTTATGACAGCCTTAACTTGGAATCGTGACAAATGCTCATCCATAGAAACACAGGTAAACAACTTCTGTGCTGTATCATACAATGAAATGCTACATAACAACAACAAAAAGGAATGAACTACCAACGGAGGAAAACATGTCGTGGGCATCACGTATCAACACATCGATCGCTGGCTGCTGGCTGAGATGCTCGGGGATCTGACAGACAGCCAGCTAAAGGTGTGGATGAGCAAGTACAGCTGGAGCCGTACTTAATTCCATAAAAACTATGTGTGAAAGAAGCTAGCCACAAAGGCACCTACCCAGTGCTCTTGCCTGGGGAATCCCATGGACAGAGGAGCCTGGTGGGCTGCAGTCCATGGGGTCCCTAAGAGTCGGACACCACTGAGCGACTTCACTTTCACTTTTCACTTTCATGCATTGGAGAAGGAAATGGCAACCCACTCCAGTGTTCTTGCCAGGAGAACCCCAGGGACAGGGAAGCCTGGTGGGCTGCCGTCTATGGGGTCGCAGAGTCGGACACGACTGAAGCGACATAGCAGCAGCAGCAGCAGGTGGTTCAGTATACAGAATGTTCTAGAACAGGCAAAACTCATTTGTGTCTAAAAAAGTCAGAAAAACTGTTGCCTTTGTAGGGGGAAGGGGATTCATCTGGAGGTGATGTGACAGAACTCTTTAAGGTGATGGAGATATTCTAGTTCTGGATAAAGCATTAGGAAGGTGTATGTATCAGTTAAATGCATCAAATTGTGCACTTAATACTTGTGCATATCATTATATATAAATTTTATCTTAAAAGAAACCCTGTAAAGAAAAATTAAACTCTAGTTACTAAGTTTGCTTTCCACACTTGCAAAGCACTGAAAGAGACAGAACATCACTTCTGTGCTATATCTGACAATATACATTACTGGAATCTAATGAAGGAGAAATAGCCAAACCCCAAATGAAGAAGAGTCTGTAAAATAATGCCTCTTTTCCTTTAAAATGGCAATGTCCAAAAGATTTTTTAAAGGCTGATGGATTGTTGGGGATAAAATAGTCTAAAATTAGCATGACAAAAAAGCATTTGTAATCCTGGATTATATGCTACATGAGAAAATAAAATTAGTTATAAAGGCCATGATTAGGATAACTGACACTTCTGCCCGTGTGGATCAGATCACAGTTATGTATCAATGTTAAATTCACCTTTTTAAATAAATTGGACTGTTATTATGTAGGATAATATCCTTGTTTTGGGGAAATATACTTTGAAATATTTAGAAATCAAAAGGACTCATTGTCTTTACATTACCAAAGGCTCAGAAAAACATGCAGATATAAATAAACACATAGTGAGAGAATGATAGGTCAAATGAGACAAATGTAAATGGTTGGTGAATTTGGATAACTGGTTAAGGGAGTTCCAACACTATTCTTGGAATGATACGTTTAAAATTATCATAAAATCAAAAAGTTACAAAAAGCAAAATAAAACATAAGTAAAGGAAAGCTATGGTGCAAAGATTGCATTTGTGGGGCTTCTCTGGTGGCTCAGAGGTAAAGAATCCACCTGCCAATGGAAGATACACGGGTTCGATCCCTGATCCAGGAGGATCCCGCATGTCATGGAACAACTAAGCCTGTGCACCACAACTGCTGACCCTGTGCTCTAGAGCCCAGGATCTGCAACTACCAAAGCTCACGAGCCACAGCCACTGAGCCTGAGCGCCCCAGGGCCCGTGATCTGCAACAAGAGAAGCCAGGCAATGAAAAGCTCATGCACTGCAGAGAGAGGCCTTGGCTGGCTGGAACTAGAGAAAAGCCTGTGCAGTAACAAAGACCCAGAACAGCCAAAAATAAATAAATAGGATAATAAATTAAAAAAAAAAAAACATTTAAAGGAAGATTGCATTTGTAGTAATAACCACATGGGTATAATGAAAACAGAAAGGTTTGGGGTATATTTCCATGAAAAACAATCAACAGACTAAAGATAAACAGTTAAGACAAAGCTGCCTTTTACATTCTGCCTTGTTGTTCCAGGTTAACTAGAACATGAACCAGGAATTTTGTTTCCTGATCCTGAAAAACTTTGTTGTCTGTCTTCTTTCCATGTTCCTGCTTTGCTTTCCAGCCTCTCATGTCTGGAATTCTCCAAATCATGGGTTGCACTTGGATCATTTTCCACAAATGGTTTCAGAGTTAAAGAATTATCTCTTTGTATAAACCCCCAACAGAAAGAAATCAAATATTTACTATAGCTAAATAACAGAATATTCCACATGGGAAAATGCCAACTAGGTCCCAGGTTTTCCTGAGTGGCTTTAGATATTGTAGCCTATGTAATTTTAGAAGGAAATCCCATCTCAAATTAGTAAATAAATGATAGAAGGCATATTTTATTTGTAAGGAGCCACTAAAATTGGACTTGAAAAAAAGGGAGGGAAGACATGATTATACTACTCTTTTGTTTAACTGGAGAGAAAAGGGATGTACCTAAATTTATAATGTGGGTTGAACTTTTCCTATTTGTAAAGAATTTTATTGTGGAAATAAATGGGTTGTATGTGGTTTTTGCTTACTTCTCCCCCTCCACCCCTGAGTTCCCCAATAATTTTTTTTTCCAAAGCTGCAATTACTGAGATTACAAATAATGTGAAGCCTCACAGCTGGTCCTGGCATGTCTCCAGCACATAATCACCTGTCGTGTGTACTAATTCCTGCCATGATTAAGCCCCTCTATTCACATGAGGGTCTGACAGTTCTATTGTTCCAAATGTCATCAGTAATAGAACAGGCATATAGTTTCCTTGCATGTTTACTATGTCAGCTCAGTTAAGCTGCTGTTCTGTGTATCTGATGAGTGATCACTTTTCCTGGAGCCTAGCATTGTCAGTAAAAGACTAATGATATGTGGTACCACAGCTTAGTTAGAGATAAACATGGGTTCAAACAAAGTATTCTAGAAAACATTAGAAAGCAAGTTTCTTGGGTTCCAGACTGAAGCAGTAGCCACAGAATGGTCTTAGTTTCTTTTAAGATAAAATGCCAGGACTTAAATATAACAATAATAACAGTTTCCTTTGTTTTGAGAAAATAAGCTTATGGCTAAATCTCTGGAAATTTTCCATTTAAAATATATGTTTAATATATTTGTCAGTATATATGTTCAATTTGTTTTTAACATATTACTGACAATGAAGGGAATGTTTTTGAAAGCATTTTATTCTTTCTCAAAAACTCAACTCTAAATAATAATTAAATGTGGCAAATATTATGAAACAGATAACAGAGCTAAAAAGCTCACTTCAACTAAAAGAAAAATCCATTCTATAGGTGATCGTGAAAAATGGAAAATTACCAGTGCTTATTCTGTTGTTTGAACTGAAAATTGTGTGTGATTCTGAAAAGCTCCATTGAGAAAAATTGGCACAGTGGTGAAGTGACCCAAATGGTGATGCCAAGAAGAATAAGGAGGCTTTGTGTTAATGCGTAGGTTCCATCTCCTGATGATATCTTATTCAAATTCATGCAGGCTTTGCTAATATCTTTCACCTGCTACCATTCGCATTTGTGGTTGCAACTAGATTCCTCCGGTCGTTAATCAAACATCAGCTTCACTCTGCTTCTGTAGGTCAATAGTCACGTCTGTACTGTTCTGTACTCTGACATTCACCTGAAGTAGGGTCAAAGACCACAGGAGGTTACTCTGATTGTGCAGAGATACATCTGCAAAGAATGCCTTTCCCAGATCCATCTGAGCCACTAGCTGCAAAGATAGATGGGTAGGCAGGCACGTACATAGATAATAGATGGTAGACAGATAGACAGATGATAGACAGACATAGATAGATGATGGAGAGATGATAGATAGATAGATAGATAGATAGATGGAACATAGATAGAGCTTCCCTGGTGGCTCTAATGGTAAAGAATCTGTCTGCAGTGCAAGAGACCTAGGTTCAATCCTTGGGTTGGGAAGATGCCCTGGAGAAGAGAATGACTACCCACTCCAGTATTCTTGCCTGGAGAATTCCATGGACAGAGGAGATTGGCAGGCTACAGTTCATGGGATCGCAAAGAGTTGCACACAACTGAGTGACTAACACTTTCACTTTTTTAAGATACATAGATGATAGATAGATAATAGAGAGATGATTGATGATAGATAAAGATAATAGATGATAGATAGAGAAACCGGAACTCCCAACTCCAACATTTCCAGCCTCTAACCATGCTCACAGCACTTCTGATCCTTGCCTCAAGACCTTCACTGCTTGTCATGTTTTATCACCAGGTCCCTTGGACTGCAAGGAGATCCAACCAGTCCATCCTAAAGGAGATCGTTCCTGGGTGTTCATTGGAAGGACTGATGCTGAAGCTGAGACTCCAATACTTTGGCCACCTGATGTGAAAAAGTCCCTGATGCTGGGAAAGATTGAGGGCAGGAGGAGAAAGGGACAACAGAGGATGAGATGGCTGGATGGCATCACTGACTCGATGGACTTGAGTCTGAGTGAACTCTGGGAGTTGGTGATGGACAGGGAGGCCTGGAGCGCTGCGATTCATGGGGTCTCAAGGAGTTGGACACGACTGAGTGACTGAACTGAACTGAACTGAACTGATCACCAAATCCCAACCCTTCCCTTACATATAGTGAAGACTGAAGACTTTATTCCTAATGTATCAAAGAACTTGAAAGGTAGTCAAAAGTTATCAACCCAGTTAACAGCAAGTAAAAAAAAAAAAAAAAAAAACCTTAAAAAATATTGATGTGGTGTCCCTAAGTCAACCTCCTACTGATCTAGAGGAAGAGAAGGTTTGAGTTGGAGGGCCTCTGGCAATCTTCCAAGACACTCTGAAAAGAATGAATACTTTGGGAACAAGATTTTAAGAGTGGGGGATTCTAAACACAGTTTCCGAATCCCATCCTTCGATCAGCACGATACAAAGCTCTCTGATGTGGTGTGCTTTCATTCCAAAAAGCATGTAAATGAATGAATACATAGGGTAGGAGGCTTTGTCCTGGGCAAGTTATTGCCTTCCTCTCCTCCTCCTGAATGAAATCCCAGTGTGCTGCCAAGGGGCAACCTCTGTGAGGACAGATAAATCTCATTACTGTAGAAAACAGTCAAACATATAGACAACAGCATAAATTGGTACTTAGGCTCTGCCATGTTACTAAAAATAACAACAGAAACAATTACCCCTGAAACTGCTTGATAAAATGCTTTCAAAAATAATAGTTAGGAATGCTACTTAATCATCAATTATTTTTTAAAGTCACCTGTTAATTGCCATAGCACCCTCTTTGTTGATATAACTTTCTGCAGTTATTCAATCTGTTACAGATATAACAATTTTTACACAATTTGAGTGGGAAGCATATTAGTTTTATTTTGTAAATGGAATAATATTTTAAATATGCTGGGAGAGCTTTTTATCTGAAAAAGAAGTCCATACCAAGTCCATGTGAAAAGAGGAACAAAACCTATTCCAAATAAAAATTGCCTACTTTATCTTCTCAATATATTTCAGGATTTTACTTTTTAGAATTTCTTAAAGCATGTGCTAGTGCTTAGTCATTCAGTCATGTCCAATTCTTTGAGACTCAAGGACTGTAGCCTGCCAGGCTCCTCTGTCCATGGGATTCTCGAGGCAAGAATACTGAAGTGGGTTGCCATTGTCTTCTCTAGGAGATCTTCCTGACCCAGGGATTGAACCTGGGTCTCCTGCATTGCAGGCAGATTCTTTACTCTCTGAGCCACCAGGGAAGCTCTTCTTAAAGCTAGTTACCGTATAGGAAATAGCATAACCTCACAAGGATGCATATATACATTGCACACATATATAATACACTTATTAGAGTCTGCATATATAAAGTATGCATATCTATATATATTCCAAGTCAGGTCATATTTCCCTACACACAGGAAGTAAATATGCTATATATACAGATTGGGGAAAGGTGATACAGGTTGAAGCAGTAAAAAAAATCTTTAAGAGCATGGGCCCTGCAGTCAGCTATATTTGATTCCTACCTCTACAGGAGCCTTGGGAAAATTGCTTATACATTCTAAGACTCAGTTTCCCCACCTGTAAAATTGTTGTTCAGTTGCTCAGTCGTGTCCAACTCTTTTCGATTCCATGGACTGCACCATGCCAGGCTTCCCTGTCCTTCATTATCTCCTAGAATTTGTTCAGACTCAGTTGGATGGCATCCACTGAGTCAGTGATGCCATCCAACCATCTCATTCTCTGTTGTCCTCTTTTCCTCCTGCCCTCAATCTTTCCCAGCATCAGGGTCTTTTCCAATGAGTCAGTTCTTCGCATCATGAGGCCAAATTACTGGAGCTTCAACTTCAGCATCACTCCTTCAAATGAATATTCAGGATTGATTTCCTTTAGGATTGATTTCCTTTAGGATTGATTGGTTTGATCTCCTTGCTGTCCCAAGGACTCTCAAGAGCCTTCTCCAGAACCACACTTCAAAAGTACCAATTTTTCAGTGCTCAGCCTTCTTTATGGTCCAACTTTCACATCCTCACATGACTAGTGGAAAAATCATGAAGTGAAGTGTTAATCACTTAGTCGTATATGACTCTTTGTGACCCTCTGGACTGAAGCTCACCAGGCTTCTCTGTCCATGGAATTCTCCAGGCAAGAATACCGGAATGGGTAGCCATTCCCTCCTCCAAGGTATCTTCTTGACCCAGGGATCAAACCCAGGTCTCCTGCATTGCAGGCAGATTCTTTACCAACTGACCCACCAGGGAAGCCTACAGCTTTGACTATACAGAACTTTGTTGGCAAAGTATGTCTCTGCTCTTTAATACACTGTGTAGTTTTTCTTCCAAGAAGCCTAGACTGATGGACAGTGAAATCTGTGTGCATATAACTATAACATATGCATACATAATCATAAATACACATACATATATATGTACATCTATACACATACATATATACATACATTACATACAGGGAAAGAATTGTTTTCACTCAACGGAGAAGGCTATTATGAGATTATTTTGTGCTTGTGTTACTGCACTATGTCCTGGGCCACATTTCATCTTAATGGCCAAGCAGCAAAGAGGACTTGGAAGGCACATGCAGATGGCAGTTCTGCTGTGTGTCCAGATGGCTTCTCTACAGTCTTAGCGGAGCCAGCTTCTGGATTCACCTTGAGGAGTGTACATTGTCGTATTTCTCTTGGCAGTGCAATGACCTGAGAGCATGAGGAGACTCTGCAAAACCACCACTTTGATGTAGCTAGTGCCTGGTTGGGGATCAGTGCAAAGAAATAGAGGAAAACAATAGAAAGGGAAAGACTAGAGATCTCTTCAAGAAAATTAGAGATACCAAGGGAACATTTCATGAAAAATGTGCACAATAAAGGACAGAAATCATATGGACCTAACAGAAGCAGAAGATATCAAGAAGAGGTGGCAAAAATACACAGAAAAACTATACAAAAACAAACCTCATGACCCAGATAACCACAATGGTGTGATCACTTACCTAGAGCCAGACATCCTGGAATGTGAAGTGAAGTGGGGCTTAGGAAGCATCACTATAAACAAAGCTAGTGGAGGTGACAGAATTCCAGGTGAGCTATTTCAACTAAAAGATGATGGTGTGAAAGTGATGCACTCAATATGCCAGCAAATTTGGAAAACTCAGCAGTGGCCACAGGAATGGAAAAGGTCAGTTTTCATTCCAATCCCAAAGTAAAGCAGTGCCAAAGAATATTCAAACTACCGCACAATTGCACTCATCTCACATGCTAATAAAGTAATACTCAAAATTCTCCAAGCCAGGCTTCAACAGTACATGAACCGTGAACTTCCAGATATTCAAGCTGGTTTTAGAAAAGGCAGAGGAAGCAGAGGTCAAATTGCCAACATCTGCTGGATCATGGAAAAAGCAAGAGAGTTCCAGAAAAACATTTATTTCTGCTTTATTGACTATGCCAAAGCCTTTGACTGTGTGGATCACAACAAACTGTGGAAAAGTCTGAAACAGATGGCAGCCCACCTGAACTGCCCCTTGAGAAATCTGTATGCAGGTCAAGAAGCAACAGTTAAAACTGGACAACAGACTGGTTTCAAATCGGGAAAGGAGTACATCAAGGCTGTATATCGTCACCCTGCTTATTTAACTTATATGCAGAGTACATCATTAGAAACGCTGGACTGGAAGAAGCACAAGCTGGAATCAAGATTGCCAGGAGAAATATCAATAACCTCAGATATGCAGATGACACCACCCTTATGGCAGAAAGTGAAGAGGAACTAAAGAGCCTCTTGATGAAAGTGAAAGAGGAGAGTGAAAAGGTTGGCTTAAAGCTCAACATTCAGAAAACTAAGATCATGGCATCTGGTCCCATCACTTCATGGCAAATAGATGGGGAAATACTGGAAACAGTGGCTGACTTTTATTTTTTCCAATTTTTCCAATTTTCCAATATTTTTCCAGATTATTTCCAAAATCACTGCAGATGGTGACTGCAGCCATGAAATTAAAAGAAGCTTACTCCTTGGAAGAAAATTTATGACCAACCTAGACAGCATATTAAAAGGTAGAGACATTATTTTGTCAACAAAGGTCTGTCTAGTCAAGGCTATGGTTTTTCCAGTAGTCACATATGGATGTGAGAGTAGGACTCTGAAGAAAGCTGAGTGCCAAAGAATTGATGCTTTTCAACTGTGGTGTTGGAGAAGACTCTTGAGAGTCCCTTGGACTGCAAGGAGATCCAACCAGTCCAGCCTAAAGGAGATCAGTCTTGAGTGTTCATTGAAAGGACTGATGTTGAGGCTGAAACTCCAATACTTTGGCCACCTGATGCAAAGAGCTGACTCATTGGAAAAGACCCTGATTCTGGGAAAGATTGAGGGCAGGAGGAGAAGGGGATGACAGAGGATGATGGTTGGATGGCATCACCAACTCAATGGACATGAGTTTGAGTAAACTCCAGGAGCTGGTGACGGACAGGGAGGCCTGGCATGCTGCAGTCCACGGGGTAGCAAAGATTCGGACATGACTGAGCGACTGAACTGAACTGAACTGAATGTCTGGGGAAACTGAAAGCAATTAGTGGATGGGGGATAGATTTGTCCAGTATATTGCCTGTTCTATGAGTTTGAATAGGCTCTGGGAGTTGGTGATAGACAGGGAAGCCTGGCATGCTGCAGTCCGTAGGATCGCAGATTCGGACATGACTGAGCTACTGAACTGAACTGGTGGGGGAACACTATAGATCGGTGCTGGAATATAGTCATGGTCGCTGTCTGTGTTACAGCTCCATATGTTACAACCCCTTGAGACAGAATTACATTTCTCTTTACACAGGACAATTGTTTCCAAAGAGACTGGAAGGAAAAGGGTGGTCTTTTGCATCATCACCCAGATATTCATCATTTCTAGTGCTCTTCTTTTTCTCCCCTGAGGATCCAACTTTCCATCTGCTATCATTTGCGTTCAGCCTAAAGAATATCCTTCAGCTTTTATCGTAATGCTACATGGTCTTCTGATGACAAATTATTTTAATTTTATTTTATTTGAAAATGCCTTTTTTGCTCTCATTTTTGGAAAACACCGTGTGTGAGGAATAGAGATGAGGATGATTCCTGAAGCCTTCACTTGCAGGACTTTTTACACTTCTTCATGAGGCAGCATGCTTAATTAAAATGGTATTGTGCTCTGCATATGCTTTTTTTTAAATACAATAAGCAATTTCTCCTCTCTCCTCCCCTTCTTTGAGTGGAAATGCTCACACTCTGACATACAATATCAAATGTCTTCTCTTCTGAGAAGTCTTCCTTTATTATCTGAAAAAGAGTTTGCTGAGTTGCTCACTGTGCTAGCCAGAGAAGTGCTGATACTTAGTCTTTATAGTTATATAATTCATATTAAATCCCAAGAAGAAAAAGAACAGATCACAAGCTCAGATGATGAGGATGTCTTATCTGAGCATTTCTTTCTACTTCCGATTCCATTTACCCTCCACTGAGAAATTCAAATAAAAAATATATTTTTCAAATATCATATATTAATGCATATATATATATGGAATCTAGAAAAATGGTACTAATGAACCAGTTTGTAGGGCAGGAATAGAGACTCAGACGTAGAGAACAGACTTATGGACACAGCGGGGGCAGGAGAGAGTGGGACAAATTGAGAATTGAGAGAGTATCACTGAAATATATACACTGCTATGTGTAAAACAGCTAGCTAATGGGAAGTTGCTGTACAACACTGAGTTCCACCTGCTGACCTGTGACAACTGAGCGGGTGGGAGGGAGGCTCAAGAGGGAGGGAACGAATGTATAGCTATGGCTGATTCATGTTGATGTATGGCGGAAACCAACACAACAGTGTAAAGCAATTAACCTCCAATTAAAAATAAATAAAATTTTTTAAAGCTATGTTTTTGTTTATTGATCCAATTATGTGGTGTCCTTCACTAATGAATTTTTTGTGTGATTTCCCACTGCTGTCACCATGAGATCTTTGACTGCATGCTGCATTCTTTTATCTTTCCTATATTTACATAACATAGTCCTGTCTCTTCTCTTCTTCGGGTTAGTACTGAATAGTTCATTTGGTCCTTCACCCACAACAGTGGGAATAAACACAAGGTCCACCAGAACTGGAAACTCGAGAGAGTTCCAGAACTCTTTCTGATTATCCCTGAAACAATGTCTGGCTCTGGTCCCAGGAGCAAGGCTATGCAAAGAGGGTTGAGTGAACACAGCACTGTTCTGGGAAGCTGCCATCATTCTTAAATAACACTTTTCAAAGGATACACAATTCTGGGTTGACAGCTGTTCTTTCTGCATTTTCAAAAGGTTATTCCATTCTTTTCTGTCCTTCATAGCTTCTGATGAGAAGGTAGCTATTAATCATCATTGTTCCTCTGTAGGCAATGTGTCAGCATTCAAGACTTACTCTTATCTTTGACTTTTAACAATTTACCACGATGTAACTTAGCCTTGGAGTTTCCGTGCTCATTGTGGTTTTGTTTGCATGGCATTTTGTATCCAAAACATTTCTAACTTTCACAAAATTTGGAAAACATTCAGCTATTATTTCTTCAGGTACTTTTTTTCTGCTCTGTTCTCTCTCCTCTCCTTCTCATAATAAAGTGAAATTGTTCAGACGTGTCCAAATCTTTGAGACTGTTTCTGATACTCCTATTATATGTTTGATTATTTTATCCAGTCCAACAAGACATTGTTCATTTTCCGCAATCTTTTTTCTGCTTTTCACCTTGGACAAATTTCTATTCCTTTATCTTTGAGTTCAGTTCCTCTTTCCCCTGTCGTATCTATTTGACTATTAAGTTTTCCCAGTGACTATTTTTATCATAACTCTAATTTCAGTTCTATAACTTCCATGTGCTTCTCATTTTGTTGTTTTTATTTCTCTGCTGAGATCTCCCATTCCTCTGCTGAGGTTCTCATTCACTGAAAACGTTCTGTTTTACTTCATTGGCTGTTGCTATAATAGCTGCTTTAATATATTTATCTGTTAGTTCCAGCATCTGGTTCATCTTCAGGTCAGACACAACTCATTTTCTTTTCTCTTGAGAATGTTTTCCATTTTCTTGGATCTCTGTATGTTGGATAATTTTGACTGTATCTCAGACATTATGAGTGTTAACAGATCCGGGATACTGTTATTTTCTCTGATAGTGTTGTTTTCTTTGTTTTAGAAGGTAATTTTCTTGGCTGGTCTTGAAGTGCAAATTGTTTCCTGGGCAGAGGTTCAGTCTCACTCTGGATCTCTTGTCTTTAGCTGAGCTGCACTGAGTCTGTTCCACGCATATCTCGGGTCCAGCAGAGATGTTGTGGATGGAGACTGGGGATCCACACTCTGACTCTTTCCTTCCAGGATTACCCCTATTCTCTCCAGCATTCAGTTTTTTGGCTTCACTATACTTTCTCAGATCAGAAAAACTGAGTTTTTCTATAAGCGCCCCGCCACTGCTGAGTGAGTCAGGCAGTCCACACTTAAGTCCCAGACCAAAAGCCACGATGATGGAAACTTACTTCTACAGACCACATCTCTCTCTCCCTGTGAGCACACGTGCCCTGGCCAGCATGGTGTGTCTGCTTCTGCTCACTGTCTAGAATTTCATTCTTTTACGTTCAGTTTTCACAGTTGGTTTCTGCCAGGAAAGGGAATCCTACAGGAAGGTCTCAGGCTTTCAGATCCATAAATGGAAGTTTCTGCCTAAGTTTATTTTTAAAATAATTTTGTGCCCAGATGAAAAGCTTCTACATAAGTATTTTTAAAAAAATACTTTTTAGAGCCTATTATACAGAGTGAAGTAAGCCAGAAAGAAAAACACCAATACAGTATACTAACGCATATATATGGAATTTAGAAAGATGGTAACGATAACCCTGTATGCGAGACAGCAAAAGAGACACAGATGTATAGAACAGTCTTTTGGACTCTGTGGGAGAGGGCGAGGGTGGGATGATTTGGGAGAATGGCATTGAAACATGTATAATATCATATGTGAAATGAATTGCCAGTCCAGGTTCGATGCATGATACAGGATGCTCGGGGCTGGTGCACTGGGATGACCCAGAGGGATGGTATGGGGAGGGAGGTGGGAGGGGGGTTCAGGACAGGGAACACGTGTACACCCGTGGCGGATTCATGTTGATGTATGGCAAAACCAATACAATATTGTAAACTAATTAGCCTCCAATTAAAATAAATAAATTTATATTTTAAATAAATAAATAACTTTGTAATCTAAAGTGTGTAAGTGTTAGTTGCTCAGTCATGTCCAACTCTCTGCAACCCCATAGGCTCTTCTGTCCATGGCATTCTCCAGGCAAGAATACTGGATTGGGTTTCCATTTCCTTTTCCAGGGGATCTTCCTGACCCAGGGATCGAACCCAGGTCTCCCACATTGCATTGCAGGCAGATTCTTTACCATCTGAGCCACCAGGGAAGCCCAATTTAAATATAATGAAGGTGTTAAAAAAGCCATCTTATTCACTTGCTGAAATAAATGCCTAGAGATGCCCAGTCAATCAATAAATGTCTGAGAGGTAAAGCCTCTCTAATCCTCAAGGTGAAAGCAGAGTGGAATAATTTTTAATACAGCAAATATTTACAGAGTGCTTATATTTACTCTTCAGAATGCCAAGATGATTAAGGTTCTACAGTCACGCCTGTTTTAAGACAGAGAAAACAGAGGCACAGGAATTTCAGTAAGTTGACAAGCTCTTGGCCTGAAGGAGCCTTGAAGTAAAAGGACCCCATGAGCAACCCAGGCCTCCTCCAGACTGGACTCGGAGAGCCCAGCCTGTCAGAGCCCCAGCACAGGCCCCACCCAACAAGCAGAGTCAAAGGGAAAGTGAGCTTGGAGAGATGGGTACCGTGGAGTTGGTGGAAGCTGCCATCCACTCTGACTTAACCCCCACTTCCCGCCCAAGAGAGGAGGCACAGAAGCCACTGGAAGAGGCCTGGGGTGGGTGGGGAGCTGCAGAGCACGGGCCTCCCCATCTGAGGCTGGGGGAACACAGTCAGCAGGGGCAGCAGAGCAAGGCTCCAAGCGTGCAGAAGACACTGACCACACCTCAGTGGACCCGGGAACAAGACGCCCAGAAGAGGCAGCGCTCCTTCTCCTCCCGCCACTAACCCTCCTCCACTCAGAGGCCATCAGGAAGAGAAGACCCTGGGGGAGAACCTTGAGAGACGGCTCTGAACAGAGTTTGAGCTTTGCATCGACAGACAAGAGGCTGATGCATTTAGTGTGTGTGTGTGTGTTTGTGTGTGTGTGTATTAGTTGCTCAGTCATGTCCAACACTTTGCGACCCCCCATGGACTGTAGCCCACCAGGCTCCTCTGTCCATGGGATTCTCCAGGCAAGAATACTGGAGCGGGTAGCCATTTCCTTCTCTGGGGATCTTCCCGGCCCAGAGATAGAACCTGCCTCTCTTGTATCTCCTGCACTGGCAGACAGATTCTTTACCGTCTGAGCCACCAGGGAAGCCCATAAAGAGAATGACCAGTGGTATGATAGATACTCTCACCAGGCGGCACACTAATAGTAAAGAATCTGCCTGCTAATGCAGGAAACATCATGAGACATTAAGTCCGATCCCTGGGTTGGGAAGACCCCTGGAGTAAGGCATGGCAACCCACTCCAGTACTGTTATCTGCAGAATCCCATGGACAGAGAAGCCTGGTTGGCTATGGCCCATGGGGGCCACAAAGAGCTGGACACGACTGAAGCAACTTAGAACGCACACGCATCACAAACACATTGTCAGCTCACAGAAAAATAAACATAAATACTCTTCAAAGAAAAGCATGAGAATGTGTTCGGTCCCACTTATAAGAAGGGCAGTTCAGCTTAGCGCTCCCAGACACAGCCCACTCACTCTGCAGGTGGACAAAAGTCACAGGCTGGAGCCCCGCTGGAAGACACTGGGCCTTCTCAGGGCAGTGAGACCCAGGCTGGTCTGCAAGAAGTCAGTCACAGAAAATTCCTAAACTAGCAGCTCTTGAGGCAGGGATTTTATTGTGTTTATTTTTCACTCCCCTAGGACACTGTATCAGAGAAGGCAATGGCACCCCACTCCAGTACTCTTGCCTGGAAAATCCCATGGATGGAGGAGCCTGGAAGGCTGCAGTCCATGGGGTCGCTGAGGGTTGGATACCACTGAGCGACTTCACTTTCACTTTTCACTTTCATGCATTGGAGAAGGAAATGGCAACCCACTCCAGTGTTCTTGCCTGGAGAATCCCAGGGATGGGGGAGCCTGGTGGGCTGCCATCTATGGGGTCGCACAGAGTTGGACACGACTGAAGTGACTTAGCAACAGTAGCAGGACACTGTATACTGCTGCTGCTCAGACACTGAGTTGTATCTGACTCTCTGCGATCCCATGGACTATAGCCTGCCAGACTCTGCTGTCCATGGGATTCTCCAGCAAAGAGTACTAGAGTGGGATGCCATTTCCTTCTCCAGGGGATCTTGCCAATCCAGGGATTGAACCCACATCTCTTGAGTTTCCTGCATTGGCAGGCGGATTCCTAACCACTAGTGCCACCTAGGAAGCCCAGGACACTGAATATAGCACATAGGAAATGCTCAATAATTTGTAGTAAAATGGAGCCCAAATTTCCATATTCATTATACACTCTATTTATTGGCATGAAAGGGAAGTGGGGAGCAAGGTAGAAGGGGGCTACTGCAGTAAAATAATTCTATTTTACCCTGAAATGACTGCTATTAACATGCAATGCCAGCATATTGTATTCTTCTCTATGGCATTGCAGCGACTAACATACGCCAAACAACACAATGATACATGAAGAATGAAAATTCATGTTTCCAAATAAACGTTTCAAGGGAAAAGGACTTCTCTTTCAGAAAGACTTTGTTTATTACTGGTGCATTCCAGAGAAACAAATTTGTAATCTGGACAGGATGTGCTTATGAGCTAATACATTCATTTTTCTGCCCCCCCCAACACAAATAAAAATGTCTATCATCTAGTATGCAATTCAGAAAATGGAAATTGGCCCAGGAACTAATTACAGCTCACAAAGAAAAAAAATATGCCATTTTGATGAATATGTTTTCCTAGCATTTTTGTTATTTCCATTGGTAATTGCAGAAAATAGTTTTAGTGGGCACAATTGTTATGGTTCTCTATGTATTTCTATTCTAAGTTATGAATTAGGCAGTGTTTCTTGCAAGTATTTTGGAATCCATCTGGAGAGAGGGAGCAACGAAACCAGAAGATGAGTTTTCTTGTTTCAATGTCTTATTTTGAAGTGTTTGTTAAATAAAAAAATATATACAATGTGT
The DNA here is from genome assembly GCF_055505025.1 of Bos grunniens. Classification (NCBI taxonomy): domain Eukaryota; kingdom Metazoa; phylum Chordata; class Mammalia; order Artiodactyla; family Bovidae; genus Bos; species Bos grunniens. Next base: position 57,872,202 of record NC_141178.1, on the reverse strand, counting down.
AGTATGAGACAAAAACTTACACTTCTACTTTCAGTGTTGAACGGACAAAAATTCATAGAGTACTTGAGTATCTATTTGAACTCACACACAAAACTAGAAAACTGTGCACTCTGGGTTTGCTGGATGCAGGTTAGAATCAACCAGCTGTTTCTCTCTGGAGGACACTGGGGACACTCTTTGGCAGATTGTGTTTTGAAATGTTTTAAACATTCTATTCCAAGATATCATATAGTCCCAGAACTACTGCTGCCCCAGCTGTTAAGATGAGGAATTTGATGGGGGCAAGGAATGTGAAAACAGAAGAATTACTACATAAAAGAGAGACCTGTTTTAAAACAGCCTGAAAGTGCCAGTGTTTTATAGGTTTATAACCATGAATTTTCAAATAAATTTCATAATTTATTCTACAATGACTTAAAAATCCTGCTTACTACTGGCATGCATTTCAAATTTAAAACATATTTTCCCATTCAATTAAAGTAATAAGTGATGTCTGGGACCTCAAGGGAGCCCTAAGACCCTTGACCAATCATAGAGTTGTCAAAATACTGCATATTTTAAGTGAAACAAAAATAGGACAAAATGAAAAATTAAATTTGTATTTGAGATAGATTATCTTAAAGGCTGGTTTTTAGATGGAAATAAATTAATCAGAAGTAGTAAAAGAGATCAGTAAGAAAATGATGAGGATCTATTTCATCAATTATGAAGACTTAAAGTGTTTTCCTTCCTAATTTTATATGAATTTCCAGTCCCTTAACCTAGATGAATCATCACTGATATCCTTATAATGCTGGGTGCTGTACTTAGTCCGAATCTTTGAGATCCTATGGACTGTAGCCTGCCAGGCAGGAATCCTCCAGTAGGAGTGGATTGCCGTGCCATCCTCCAGGGGATGTTCCCAACCCAGGAATCAAACCCAGGTCTCCAGCATTGCAAGCAGATTCTCTACCATCTGAGCCAACATCCTTATAGCAAGGTTGTGGAAAAATGAGATTTTTCTCAAGTAAGGGCACAAATTGGAAAGGAAGGGTGGGATTAAAGAGTATATATGTAAATATGGAAGTAAGGTAAAAGTTATGTAAGTAAGCTCAGTTGTGTCCAACTCTTTGCAACTCCATGGACTGTAGCCCACCAGGCTTCTCTGTCCACGGGATTTTCCAGGTAAGAATACTTGAGCGGGGTTGCCATTTCCTCCCAGCCCAACCCAAGGATCCAACCCGCAACTCTAGCATTGGCAGGCAGATTCTTTACCACTGCTCCACCTGGAAAGCCCTAGGAGAAGTAAAGCCTTCCATGAAATAACTTGAATTGATGGCAGAACCCAAAGTGGAAGCACCAGTAGGCATGATCCCTTCAGAGAAGAGAGGAGCCCACCATCCACTTACTGGTGAAGGGACACAAAGAGTATTTGTGGTGCTTAGCACTAACACGGGACTAGGGCTCGCCATCCAGCCTGGCATGTAGCAGGGGCTCACACATACCTGTGAAAAAAGTGAGTGAACAAATGAATGGACAAAGAAGTTCTGAACCCTGGGAGAGTTTGCATCTTCACATGCATGCATACCTCCCTGGCTACACAATCACAGAGGTCGGCAGGGGAGGCCAGTCAAGGAAACACAGGAAGACTCTCCTGCCCAGAGTGCCCAGGCTCCTTTCCACCAGCCCTCGGGAATACACCTCAGGCCTGGGCTGTGCACTTTCCCTCAGCCCTACTTCTCTTCCGCTCCAGGCTCTAAAAGGATACTTCTGAGGTTTATCCTTGTCCTTGAAGGTGAGCTAGAAAGGCACTGAAGGGTCAATGGCGACCCTTCCAAGAGGTCATGGCGAGAACTGACCCCTGAGCCCTTTGGGGCTGAGAGAGAATGATTGAGTGCATCATGGTTAATATTTTAAAGTCTTCTAATTTTTACAGTCTTGCTAGTAGGCAGGCTTCCCAGATGGCACTAGTGGTAAAGAATCCACCTGCCAATGCAGGTAGACTTAAGAGAAACAGATTCATCCCTCGGTCGGGAAGATCTCCTGGAGGAGGGCACGGTAACCCACTCCAGTATTCTTGCCTGGAGAATCCCATGGACAGAGGAGCCTGGAGAACCACAATCCATGGGGTTGCAGGAGTCGGACATAACTGAAGCAACTTAGCATACACACTAATAGGAATGAGCTTTTATTTGATTTGTAAGAAGAGCTCTAGTGGAACCATTTTTCTGAGAAGCAACTTAAGACAAGATATGGCCAAGTGACCTGCTTGTGGTTAGTAAGTGATAGAGCCAGGACCAGGAGCCGAAGAGTCTGATTACAAGGTCGTCGCTCTGGCTACCAGTTAATAATTAGCGAGGCAACATCTATGTCAGTCCAGGTTTTCATTACACACAGAGCGTCAGGCTAAGCCTGGGTCTCAGCTCCTGTAGCCCTTGTTCTCTCACAGCTGAGCCTCCTTAAACTCTAACTGTAAACTTGACCTTGCCCTGGATCATCACACTGCCATCAGCCCACAGTTGAGGCTTGTCTTGGTCTCCAGTCCCAGTGATCTCCAGGCCAGGCCACCCTGGCCATGCTGTGGGCGGCTCCCTCCCAGTGATCCTGATACAGGGGCTCCTGTTTCCCCATGTCCCAATCTTGGGCTCATGACCTGCCTCCACTCTGACCTTCCACGTTCCTCCCCATGGACACTGATCACTAAGTCTCTGCACCCATATTAACGGCATTAATTCAGCATGGACTTGAGGGGCAGCCACAGGTCAGTTGTGAACATTTGGCAATAAGAAAAATTAAAGCCCTGCCCTCGTGAGGCTCACCATCTCTCCTGTGTGACTGTCACTGGACAGGAATGACAACTCTGATGATTGCCCTAAAAAGAGGGCTATGAGATTCGAATTGAGCTAATTGATACTGGGGAACAGAGGTCAGCCAAGGCCAACAGACAAACTTTTGGATGACATTGCCATGTGCATATCAGATTGGAATTTACAACCCTGGAAGCTGGATCTTGTGTGGCTCTGGCCTATCCCCTTCCACTCTCTGTAGTAAAAAAATCACAGACTGCTCTCATGTCAGGATAGGGCAAAAACAATGTCTCTTATAAACACGTTCCCTATTTGTAGTGTATTATTCATTTAAATTGAGTCACTTTTTTTCCATTTTTCTCCTCTAATCCATACATTTATAATTACACATGCCCCTTAATCAAAGACAGTCTACTAGAAATGGGCTTGGTGGCAGTGAGTCATGCCAGCAGCAGATGGGCACGTAAGGCTTCAGTTCAGTTCAGTTCAGTCGCTCATTCGTGTCCAACTCTTTGCGACCCCATGAACTGCAGCACGGCAGGCCTCCCTGTCCATCACGAACTCCTGGAGTTCACTCAGACTCATGTCCGTTGATGCCATCCATCCATCTCGTCCTCTGTCGTCCCCTTCTCCTCCTGCCCCCAATCCCTCCCAGCATCACACTCTTTTCCAATGAGTCAACTCTTTGCATGAGGTGGCCAAAGTATTGGAGTTCCAGCTTTAGCATCAGTCCTTCCAAAGAACACCCAGGACTGGTCTCCTTTAGAATGGACTGGTTGGATCTCCTTGCAGTCCAAGGGACTCTCAAGAGTCTTCTCCAACACCACAGTTCAAAAGCATCAATTATTCGGTGCTCAGCTTTCATCACAGTCCAACTCTCATATCCATTCATGACTACTGGAAAAACCATAGCCTTGACTAGATGGACCTTTGTTGGCAAAGTAATGTCTCTGCTTTTGAATATGCTATCTAGGTTGGTCATTAACTTTCCTTCCAAAGAGTAAGTGTCTTTTAATTTCCAATGGTAATTTCCAATCACCATCTGCAGTGATTTTGGAGCCCAAAAAATAAAGTCTGACACTGTTTCCACTGTATCCCCATCTATTTCCCATGAAGTGATGGGACCAGATGCCATGATCTTCGTTTTCTGAATGTTGAGCTTTAAGCCAACTTTTTCCACTCTCCTCTTTCACTTTCATCAAGAGGCTTTTTAGTTCCTCCTCACTTTCTGCCATAAGGGTGGTATCATCTGCATATCTGAGGTTATTGATATTTCTCCCAGCAATCTTGATTCCAGTTTGTGCTTCTTCCAGCCCAGCATTTCTCATGATGTACTCTGCGTATAAGTTAAATGAGCAGGGTGACAATCTACAGCCTTGCCGTACTCCTTTTCCTATTTAGAACCAGTCTGTTGTTCCACGTCCAGTTCTAACTGTTGCTTCCTGACCTGCATATAGGTTTCTTAAGAGGTAGGTCAGGTGGTCTGGTATTCCCATCTCTTTCAGAATTTTCCACAGATTATTGTGATTACCAGAGCATAAAAGAAAGCATGCATGTGTACATGCTCAGCCATGTCTGACTCTTCTCGATCCCATGGACTGTAGCCTGCCAGGTTCCTCTGCCCATGGGATTCTCCAAGCAAGAATACTGGAGTGGGTTGCCATTTCCTCCTCCAGGGGGTCTTCCTGACCCAGGGATTGAACCTCTGTCTCCTGAGTCTCTTGCAATGGCAGGCAGATTCTTTGCCACTGAACCACCTGGGAAGCCCAAAAGAAAGTATACAAGGATATATTCAGAGATGTAGTACATATATACAATGGAATATCACTCAGTTATTAAAAGGACTGAAACTGGGTCATTTGTAGTGATGTGAATGGATCCAGAGTCTGCAATAGAGTGAAGTAAGCCATACAGAAAAACCAACATTGTATATTAACTCCTATATAAGAAATCTAAAAAGACGGTATAGATGAGCCTGTTGGCAGGGCAGGAATAGAGACCCAGATATAGAGAATGGACATTCAGACAAAGGAGTTGAGGGGAAGTGGAGGGTGGGATGAACTGGGATATCAGCACTGACACACACATACTATCATGTGTAACATGGGCTTCCCTGGTGGCTCAGTGGTGAAGACTCCGCCTGCCAATGCAGGACACGCAGGAGACCTGGTTCAGTCCCTGGCTTGGGAAAGTCCCCTGGAGAAGGAAATGGCTACCCACTTCAGTATTCTTGTCTGGAGAATCCCATGGACAGAGGAGCCTGGTAGGCTATAGTCCATGGGGTTCCAAAGAGTCGAACATGACTGAGCACTCACATGAATGGACGGATGTGTAAAACAGATAGCTAGTGAGAAGCTTCTACATGGCACAGGGAGCTCAGCCTGGTGCTCTGTGATGACCTAGAGTGGTGGGATTTGGGGGATGGGATGGAGGTCCAAGAGGGAGGGGATATATGTACACACATAGCTGATTCACTTTGTTGTACAGCAGAAGCTAACAAAACACTGTAAAGCAATTGTATAAAAAATAATAAAAATAAAAACTACAGTAGCAAAAACAAGAAAATATTCAGAAATATACAACTATCTGTTAACTCAATTTTTGAGGTGTGGTTTGCCCACCTGAACTTTGTTTCAGCTTAAGTTCATTCATGGACTTTTGAGAGGCATTTAAGGCATCCCAAGTCCATCCTCGACCCATCAGACAAGGTGAGTTTCCACTTCCAGGGCACCCAGTTCCCTCTGTGACTCAGAAGCAGCTGGAGACCCTAGCTGGTCATGTAAGGGCATGATGAGGGGACATCTCTGCACATCCCCGCATGCTCCTGCCAGGAGGAGGGGTCACCGTGGGTCAAGCTCAGGCAGGGGTAGAGAATAGAACCTGAGCGACAGTGCAAAGTCGAGTCCTGGGTTTCAGCCAAAGACAAGAATGAGCCTGATTATATTACATATTTAAGATTCTCTTTCAAAATGAGGAGGCAAGAACTTCTCTTTGTCACAAGAAATCAATTTCTTAGCTACCGTTTCGTCTCAGCACAAATATTCCCCTGCTAGGTCCTTTAAAATGCCATTTGTTAGAGCGATTACAGAATGAATTCCAGTCCCTATTTAATTCTTTCAAAAATCATCTTTTGCTTTTAAAGGATATAAAAAAGCATATGGATGAGCATATTAATCACAGCTCCTATTTCCAGGGCCTGAGTGAATAGAAGCGTTTATGTTAATGGTGTATGTGGCTGAGCATATAAGTCTGGGAATAGTCCCGATTACCAAAATTATCTCTTCTACTGCAACAAGAAGATGACTGAAAGAATAAATTACTGTCACAGCGTACCCCATCCAGGCTACCTTGTGGAGGTTAAACTGTTGCTCTTTGAATTGAGGTTACAGAATTTATATTCTGTAACACTGCCAGTCACAACACTTAAGCCATGACAGAATCAGCCAAAATGTTGAGCCACCTTCTTTGGCTCTGGTTCTGAATTAATTCAGAAAGTCCCAATTGCATCTACTGCGGCCCCCTGGAGAATCAAACCTTATAAAACTATCCCTTATTTACTTACACTGAAATCTCTTGCAATCAGTTCCTTAGTGGAAAATTGGCACCGGTTATTCACAGGACAACACATATCTCTCACACATGGGCCACCAAGACACTGGATGTGAACACTGAGCAGATGTAAATATAACAAATCAAGTTGGGGATGGGGGAGAGCTACTGCACACTTCGATGGCCTGGGTCCCTGAAGACTATTTAGAGCTAAAGGAGGGGAAGCCGTCTTGGGATTGACAAACTAGTCAGTGTTATGTATCAATGTATCAAAGTCACATTCATCAGGACAAGAACAACTGTCTCCAATTTCCTGTCTACTGTTTTCCCTTCCATGAGGTAGGACAGACTCTTTTCATCATGAGCAAAAAGGATGCTTGGATCTATATACCATTTCCAGAGAGGAAGAAAGTCCCATTCCAGAGAGGAAGAAACTCTGAATTACCATCACGAAAACAACCAACTTTTTTAAGCCAGTTTTAAAAACACTGTGAACAACTCACTTGTTTTTTCTACCAGTAAAAAATAAACAAACTAACACCTAATTGGGCTTTCCTGGTGGCTCAGACAGTAAAGAAGCTGCCTGCAATGCAGGAGACCTGGGTTTGATCCCTGGGTTGGGAATATTCCCTGGAGAAGAGAATGGCGACTCACTCCAGTATTCTTGCCTGGAGAATCCCATGGACAATGGGGTCACAAACAGTCGAACACGACTGAGCATGCACACACAAAATACCTAATCATCTATGAATGCTAGATCAGGACCATGAGAGCCTAAAAGTGAACAGAACATGGACAATGGTTTCTGCCAGGTTTTTATCTGAGGAACAAGAGTTAGGAAAGGCTTCTGAGATGAGAAGCGTAGCCTGTAACATGGGGAGCTGAGGTCTCACCACATTATGGCATATTTTTTCAACTTATCAGAATACAATGGTGGTAAGCACAGAGACCCAAATACAACACATTAAATTGCTAAATGGGGCTTTTTTATATAATAGGAAATTCTTTTCTAAAATGTCTTGGATTTGGTAGCATATCATCGAAATAAGTTGTCTTTTTTTTGCAACCTTGAGACGACACCCATCCTTCTACTTTGCAGTAGATTGACTCTGCTCAGCGCAGACACACGTTTAACCAAATGAGCAGAAAGAACCCGCTTCACATGAAAGGTTGAAGATGACAAGCAATGGGGACCTGTGTCCCTGAAAACCCCTTCATGACCCCGAGTTCATTCAGACTTACGGAGAAAAGGAAAAGGAGTGATGATTTCATATGAGAAGGTTTTCTCAGTTGAGAGACTCCATAGATTCTTCCCTTTCCCCCCAGGGTCTGAATACAAAGAAATGAGCTTGCATTAAAACCAGACAGATTTCCACTGAATATAAGGAAGAACTTTTCACCCATTACGATGATGAAACACTAGAATAAAGTTCTCTGTGAAGTGTTCAAGTTAAATCTCTTTCCCAGAAATATTAAAGAAGAAAATAAAAACTATCCATCATGAATGATTTAGACATCCCTCTGGATGAAAACAGCAATTTCTCAGGGTCCTTCCATGGCCCAAATCTCCTATGTGCCTTAGTCATCCTTCCCTCCTCCTAGCTACAGAGGGAAATGCCTTCCAAGGACAGTGGAAGTAACAGGGGCATTACTAACAAGTGTTCACATTTATGCCTCTTGTCTCTGCAACAGTACAAGGTAAGCATCATTATGTCCAGTTTATAGGTTCTGAGGCTCAGGGAAGTCAAGAAGCTTATCAAAGATCACACAGAAAATAAATAACAGTCAGCATCTTAACCCAGGGGCTTCACCTACAGGAAAATCTCTTGCAATCAGTTCCTTGGTGGAAAATTTGCACCAGTTATTCATAAAACAACACACGTCACACACTTGAGGTACCAAGGCACTAGATGCCGAATACTTAGCAGACGTAAATATAATAAGGGGCTTCCCAGGTGGCTCAGTGGTAAACAATCCACCTGTCAATGCAGGAGACACAAGAGACCTGGGTTCAATCCCTGGGTCTGGAAGATTCCCTGGAGTAGGGTATGGCAACCCACTCCAGTATTCTTGCCTGGAAAATTCCATGGACAGAGGAGCCTGGCAGGCTACAGTCCACAGGGCTGAAAAGAGTTGGACACAGCTGAGTGACTGAGCACACACACACATCCTAACCCAGGGCTATCTATGAACAAGTCTGCATGACCACATGGATAAGCCATGCCTTACTCTTCCCGCATGCTGCCTTATAGTAACCATTGGAGGCTGACCCCTCCACCCATGAAAACTCTCCAGGACACCCTCCAAATGTGCCACTTCTAATCCATACAATATAACATGGCATGCCTGGAAAACTAGCAAACAAGTATAAGACCACGAATAAAAAGAGGAAGATAACTGATAAAGACAGATTAAAAAAATAGAAGTGAAACATCAATGAACACACACTATACAACATCCTCTACTACCCGAGATCTCATGAAATCACAAAGAATTCACTAGGTTCACAAACTACTGTGAAAGGAGAAATAAATGGTACAGCCCTAGCAAAGCCTGAGAAAATTGCCCCATGATTTCTGCAATGAGAACGTGTGAAACTGAACAACTGTGCTAGGGCATTGTTCTATTTCTTCCGCTCAAAGAAACAGGGCCCTCCAAAGATACAGTCCCGTCTGTTTCTCTGAGGCATTGGGTTACCACGGCTTGATAACTAAAGATTCTTTATCACTCCCTTGTCATTAACCATTTGCATTTGAGGTCAGGGAAGGAGGGAGCAGATCCCTTTAACACGGATGCCCCACAGGGATAATCCCACCTGTTATGAGCATTAACTAAGCGTGGGCTTGGTAAATTTCCCAAGAAACATGGCTCCCTGACACCTCCCCAGACTCACCAGCTGGCCGGCCCTGGATCCCTGCTGCTCCCTCTGGCCAGGTGGCCTCAGACTGGAGGTTACTTGTGAGAACTCTTCATGAAATGCATCCCCCAAATATTCTTCATTTGCCTTGGAACATGTTTGCAAAACACTCCTAAAATGCTCAGCCAGCAAAACACCATTTCTGTCCTGTACCTCTTTCAACATTAAAATGAACAATCATGTGCTGAGAATTTGATGCAAAGACTAATGAAAGACTCACTCTGCCTTCCTGAAGTTAATGACCATAGCCACAGAATAATGTGGGGCTCTGATAACAGGACCCAGCAGCTGCAGGGAGTGGAGGAAAGGCACCTAACCCAGATCACACTCTCTGGGAATGAAGCTGGAGCAGAGCCTTCCATATCAGTCCACTCAGGCTGCCATAAAAATCACCACCAACCTCTGCTTACACAATAGACATCTATTTTCTCACAGTTGTTTGAGGCTGAAAGTCAGAGATCAGGGTGCCAATAGAGATGGTTTCTGGTGGGAGCTCTCTTCCTGGCTTTCAGATGGCTGCCTTCTCACTGCATCCTTGTCAGAAAGCAGGGACGGAGGGAGAGCTCTCTGGGGTCTCCTCTTATAAGGACACTAATCCTATGGGATCAGGGCCCCACACTTATGACCTCATTATTTCCTAAAAGCCCCACCTCCAGATATAGTAACATTGGCAGGTTAGTGCTTCAAAGTAGGAATTTGGGGAGGTCATAACAGGGCTTCCCAGGTGGCACTAGTGGTAAAGAATTCGCCTGACAATACAGGAGATGTGAGTTCGATCCCTGGGTGTGGAAGACCCCCTGGAGTAGGAAATGGCAACCTACTCCAGTATTTTTACCTGGAGAATCCCATGGACATGGCAGGCTACAGTCCGTAGGGTTGCAAAGAATCAGACATGACTGAGTGACTGAACAATGCAGTCTAGAGCACCGTCAGAATGACAGGAGAGTCCAGGTCGTGGGCAGTCCAGGCAAGGAGAGCTTCCCAGGCTAATATGCCAGTGAGCACAGGCTGAGAGCCTCAGGCAGCAACACACATCAAGGATGTTCACCCATCCAACGTGGCTGACATAGAGGAGGATGTGATGAGAGACAGCACAGGGAACATTCTCTAAGCAGTGTGCATTTTATCATGTGGGCAGTCAGAATTTTTGCAGGACTCCTCATTAAAAAGTTGAACAGATTTGTATTTTAGGAGAAAAACAGTTGATCCACATCTTAAGAATAAGCAGAAGGACAAAGAGAATTGGAATTATGGACCCAGGCCATAGACACTGCAATAATTCTGGGAAAGACACTAAGGGGGGTTGCCAATATAGTAGCAATAGACAGGAGGATGAAGTGAACATTTGAGAGTCATTAGGAAGCAGAATGGCAGGAATGGATGGCCAGTGGAGAGAGTATGGAAGGGAAGGATAGAGAAGAATCCTAGGTCTCTGGAAGGGATGCCTGAGTGATATTTGCGTCTTTATTTTATCATTATCATCAAGGTCAAACCACATCCTTTGCTTTTCTGTTGTTGCTGTCGTTCCGTTCACAGGTGGTAGACTTCACGTGACACACTAGTGGGCCTGGCATGTGGATCAAGGAGTAAAGATGATACAAATCACAATCAGTATAACGTTTGGGGTTTAATACTTAATGATGGTAGAAAATTTAATGAAATAAATAACAATATCACAATTTGAAGCCCTGTGTTAGAGATATTTTGTGCGTTACACTAAACAATGGGTAATTATAGGAGTTTATACTTACTAAATTAAACCGACATCCCTCAAATATTGTTTCACACATAACTGAAGTGAACATTATTTAACATAAGTTAAGTGAAATTTGCTCAGTCGTGTCTGACTCTTTGCAACCCCATGGACTATAGCCTGCCAGGCTCCTTTGTCCATGGAATCCTCCAGGCCAGAATACTGGGTAGCCATTCCCTTCTCCAGGGGATCTTCTCAACCCAGGGACTGAACCCAGGTCTCCCGCATTACAGGGAGATTCTTTATCATCTGAGCCACTAAATAAATGTATTAATAAAATATTTTACTTTTCAATTACTTTGTCATTGAAATCCAATTCATACTTTTTACTTATAGCTCAGCTCAACTGAGTTAAGTTACATTTCAAGGACTCAATAGTCACGCATTGCTTGTGGGTTCCATATTTGACAACAGCATTCCAGAAAAGTTCTTGATGCAAGCATTAGATATCAACATTAAGCTATTAGTTGTTAATCAAAAGGTTAAAGTAATCACTTATTATACAAAATATGAAACAATGAGTGTTGTTTTAAAGAACAAATAATTATTTTAAATTCTAGCTTCCCAAATCTATGTAACAAGCCAAAGATTAATGCTTCTGATGTGTAAGTAAATTTTCTGATGCATTGCTTATAATGCCATCTGACAACATGTGAGTGCCCAGTACTTGATTAGACTGTTTACCTTGTTGAATAGAGAAACAAGACATCCTCTGCCTTCAGAGACTAGTGAGGACTTTAGGGGATAAGAAGACATCTACTTTCATTACATGCATAATCTTGTTAATGAGAAGAGCACGGGAGACTTGTAAAGCTCCGTGGATATCAGATGGGGCAGTGAATGTAAATTAGCTTTATTTACCAATATTTATTTGTCACAAGTATAATAAACTGGCTCAAAACAAATTTGACAGTAATCCTGGGATTATTACTAACACCACTTTAAGTCTTTTTCAACTCAAATGATTTTAGGTAGAAGAGAGTTTTGAACAATGTTGACTCCATGATGAAACACATGATTAAATATGTGTTCAAATTTTTCTCTTGGTGTAAAGAAAGCAGTGAGTTGTAATCTTCCAATCTTTTTTCTGGCCAATTGTCACGGCTCATGAGTCCTGATGTATATTATAACCTATACCTATAAACCATCTAAAGAAAAGGCAGCTTTTCATTCCATGCAAAGCAGAAACCAGAGGCCTTACTGTATATTCATCCCAGGAGGATGTTTTCTCACCATGGCCTTTCAATGTCATTCCTGAGTATAGGTCAGGGAAACACGATCCATGTTTCCCTAACACCTACATCTTGAACCAATCCAACCAGGAACCAAGCTTGGGCTTTTTCCTTCTCCATCAGCTGCTCCTAAGGGATCCCTCATTGGACAACAAATAAAGCACAGGGAGACATGATGGTACAGCTATCACTGATGACATGGCATCCGGGCTGCATGTTCAGCTTCTGGAAACACAGCCAGTTGTAGTCCAAGGTCAAGTACTCTGTCTCAAACAGGGTCCAGTAGCTTCCCTGGAGCTGTTTATCAAAAGGTCTATATGGTCTGATTGCCATCTATATGTCTTCCTTGGAAATCAGATCTTATGTCTATTTTGTACAAAATTTGGGATTTTGCTATTGAGTTATATGCTTTCTTTATATATTTTATATCAGTTCAGTTCAGTCACTCAGTCGTGTCCAACTCTTTGCGACCCCATGAATCGCAGCACGCCAGGCCTCCTTGTCCATCACCAACTCCTGGAGTTCACACAAACTCACGTCCATCGAGTCTGTGATGCCATCCAGCCATCTCATCCTCTGTCGTCCCCTTTTCCTCCTGCCCCCAATCCCTCCCAGGATCAGGGTCTTTTCCAATGAGTCAACTCTTCGCATGAGGTGGCCAAAGTACTGGAGTTTCAGCTTTAGCATCAGTCCTTCCAAAGAACACCCAGGACTGATCTCCTTTAGAATGGACTGGTTGGATATCCTTGCAGTCCAAGGGACTCTTAAGAGTCTTCTCCAACACCACAGTTCAAAAGCATCAATTCTTTGGCACTCAGCTTTGTTCACAGTCCAACTCTCACATCCATACATGACCACTGGAAAAACCATAGCCTTGACTAGACGGACCTTTGTTGGCAAAGTGATGTCTCTGCTTTTGAATATCCTATCTAGGTTGGTCATAACTTTCATTCCAAGGAGTAAGCATCTTTTAATTTCATGGCTGCAGTCACCATCCGCAGTGATTTTGGAGCCCAAAAAAAGAAAGTCTGATACTGTTTCCACTGTTTCCCCATCTATTTGCCATGAAGTGGTGGGACCAGATGCCATGATCTTCGTTTTCTGAATGTTGAGCTTTAAGCCAACTTTTCCACTCTCCTCTTTCACTTTCCTCAAGAGGCTTTTTAGTTACTTTTCACTTTCTGACACAAAGGTGGTGTCATCTGCATATCTGAGGTTATTGATATTTCTCCTGACAGTCTTGATTCCAGCATGTGCTTCTTCCAGCCCAGCGTTTCTCATGATGTACTCTGCATAGAAGTTAAATGAGCAGGGTGACAATATACAGCCTTGACATACTCCTTTTCCTATTTGGAACCAGTCTGTTGTTCCATGTCCAGTTCTAACTGTTGTTTCCTGATCTGCATACCGGTTTCTCAAGAGGCAGGTCAGGTGGTCTGGTATTCCCATCTCTTTCAGAATTTTCCATAGTTTATTGTGATCCACACAGTCAAAGGCTTTGGCATAGTCAATAAAGCAGAAATAAATGTTTCTCTGGAACTCTCTTGCTTTTTTGATGATCCAGCAGATGTTGGCCATTTGATCTCTAGTTCCTCTGCCTTTTCTAAAACCAGCTTGAACATCTGGAAGTTCATCGTTCACATATTGCTGAAGCCTGGCTTGGAGAATTTTGAGCATTACTTTACTAGCATGTGAGATGAGTGCAATTGTGCAGTAGTTTGAGCATTCTTTGGCATTGTCTTTCTTTCGGATTGGAATGAAAACTGACCTTTTCCAGTCCTGTGGCCACTGCAGAGTTTTCTAAATTTGCCGGCATATTGAGTGCAGCACTTTCACAGCATCATCTTTTAGTTGAAATAGCTCAACTGGAATTCCATCACCTCCACCAGCTTTGTAGTGATGCTTTCTAAGGCCCACTTGACTTCACATTCCAGGATGTGAATCACATTCCAGGATCACATTCCCGGTCTCCCTCGTTGCAGGCTGATTCTTTACCATCTGAGCCAGCAGGGAAGCCCCTATAGTTTGTATATTAGTCTCTTATTAGATAAATGATTTGAAAATACTTTCTCCCATGAAATGCCTTTCCATTTTGGTGACGGCTTCCTTTTCTGTGAGAAGTCTTGAGTTTAGTATGGTCCCACATGTTCGTTTTTGCCTTAGTTGTGTTTGTTTTTGGATTCAAGAAAATCATCACCAAGAGCTATGTTAAGAATATTATCACACATACTTTCTTCTAGGAGTTTTATGGTTTCAGGTCTTACATATAAATCTTTAATCCATTTTGAGTTAAATTTATGTATGATGTAAGATAGTGGTCCAGTTTCATCCTTCACACATGGCTGCCCAGTTTACCCAACACCATTTACTAAAGAGACTGTTCTTTCCCCATTGTATGTTCTTGGCTCCTTTGTCATAAATTAATTGCCCACATATGTGTGGGTTTATTTCTGAGCTCCCTATTTCATTCCATTGATCTGTCTGTTTTTATACCAGTAACATATTATTTTAATTGCTGTAGCTTTGTAATATAGTTGACATCAGGGAACATGTCTCAACTTTTTTCTTCTTTTGCAAGATTGCATTTGCAATTCAGCATCTTGTATGATTCCATACAATTTTTAAGGTTTAAGAAGAATGGGTAGGATGGGCACTGTCCTGTCACTTATAAAGAGTTAGTAAACATCTCTGATAACTAAGAGATCATAAAACTGGTAGCAGAAAAAAGAACACACAGGAAAGAACAGAAAGTTCTTCAAAACTGACACCCAAAAACAAAATTTAAATGTATAACTGACAGAAGATGGAGTCTAAAACGAAGAACCCGATGATTCTGAGTACCTATTTCCCAGATAACAGTTTTAACAGTATTACAGGGAAAAGGGATGGAAAGCAGATAAAACCCTATTAGTAGTGGCAAACTTTATTCAAGAGAAGAATTGAACAAAGAAAGGCCTCCTGTGATCTTGGAAAGGAGGAAATCAACTAAAGACATGAATTCTCTCTAAGGTCATGTGAACATTTAATGTGATACTGACAAATTACTAACAGATTTTTTTTATTACATAAACTCGTTCAGAAGTCCACATGAAGATATAAACAAGGGTAAATATCCATAGACTGGAAGACTATAAAAAAGAAAAGTACTGAGGGGAAACTAGCCTTACTAAATACATTACATATGAATAGTGAGATTAAGGTAAAAGAAAAGCAAATCCAGTAATATAACCAAATTCACATGGCTATTTAGTATACAAACAAGGTTATATTTCACACTAATGGTGTGGCCACAGGACTGGAAAAGGTCAGTTTTCATTCCAATCCCAAAGAAAGGCAATGCCAAAGAATGCTCAAACTACCACACAATTGCACTCATCTCACACGCTAGTAAAGTAATGCTCAAAATTCTCCAAGCCAGGCTTCAGCAATATGTGAACCGTGAACTTCCAGATGTTCAAGCTGGTTTTAGAAAAGGCAGAGCAACCAGAGATCAAATTGCCTACATGTGCTGGATCATCAAAAAAGCAAGAGAGTTCCAGAGAAACATCTATTTCTGCTTTATTGACTATGCCAAAGCCTTTGACTGTGTGGATCACAATAAACTGTGGAAAATTCTGAAAGAGATGGGAATACCAGACCACCTGATCTGCCTCTTGAGAAACCTATAGGCAGGTCAGGAAGCAACAGTTAGAACTGGACATGGAACAACAGACTGGTTCCAAATAGGAAAAGGAGTACGTCAAAGCTGTATATTGTCACCCTGCTTATTTAACGTCTATGCAGAGTACATCATGAGAAATGCTGGGCTGGAAGAAGCACAAGCTGGAATCAAGATTGTCAGGAGAAATATCAATAACCTCAGATATGCAGATGATACCACCCTTATGGCAGAAAGTGAAGAGGAACTAAAAAGCCTCTTGAGGAGAGTGGAAAAGTTGGCTTAAAGCTCAACATTCAGAAAACGAAGATCATGGTATCTGGTCCCATCACTTCATGGCAAATAGATGGGGAAACAGTGGAAACAGTGTCAGAATTTATTTTTTTGGGCTCCAAAATCACTGCGGATGGTGACTGCAGCCATGAAATTAAAAGACACTTACTCCTTGGAAGGAAAGTTATGACCTAGACAGCGTATTCAAAAGCAGAGACATTACTTTGCCAACAAAGGTCCGTCTAGTCAAGGCTATGGTTTTTCCAGTGGTCATGTATGGATGTGAGAGTTGGACTGTAAAGAAAGCTGAGCGCCAAAGAATTGATGCTTTTGAACTGTGGTGTTGGAGAAGACTCTTGAGAGTCTCTTGGACTACAAGGAGATCCAACCAGTCCATTCTAAAGGAGATCAGTCCTGGGTGTTCATTGGAAGGACTGATGTTGAAGCTGAAACTCCAGTACTTTGGCCACCTCATGCGAAGAGTTGACTCATTGGAAAAGACTCTGATCCTGGGAGGGATTGGGGACAGGAGGAGAAGGGGATGACAGAGGATGAGATGGCTGGATGGCATCACCGACTGGATGGACATGAGTT
This sequence comes from Bos grunniens, assembly GCF_055505025.1. NCBI lineage: Eukaryota > Metazoa > Chordata > Mammalia > Artiodactyla > Bovidae > Bos > Bos grunniens. Next base: position 57,855,440 of record NC_141178.1, on the reverse strand, counting down.
TGGGTAAACTCCGGGAGTTGGTGATGGACAGGGAGGCCTGGCATGCTGCGATTCATGGGGTGGCAAAGAGTCGGACACTACTGAGTGACGGAACTGAACTGAATGGTGAAAAGATAAGCTAGTCAATAATAGATAAAAAAACAATTACACTGATACCTGAAAACTTACTTGAATCTGTAACTCACACATTATACCCCAAAAAAATTAACATTAAAAATTTTTGTGAAAAAATGTAAATTTATTAAAATATTAGAAAAATACTGTGAAAGAAGATTTTTGTTTTTACTTGGTTGCTTGTGTATCTCTTTTGTTTTTGGCAACTTCAGAGTCAGGAAAGCCCGTGTAGATGACATGAAGGCCAGATGTCACAAAATCCACAATTAATTAAATCAATTCTATAAAAAATTTTTTTAAATGTATTCAAAGGAAAACCACTGCAGTCAAAAGATAACAAACTGATAAAAAACGTATTTACTATAAGAACTCAATTCTATCAAGACGAAAAGTATAACCCGCTCCCAAGAAAAATGAAATTATAGTAACATTTTTAACAGGCTGGCAGTAATCAAAGTGTCCACCTAGCATTTTGGTAATGGTATGGGGAACATTCACATCCTCTCCCGATGGAAGTAGAAACTGGTACAACTTCTGTAGAAACTTGGTAACAGCCACTGAATTTTAAAATGTCAATGATCTCTGACCCAGAATTTTAATTTTGGAAAGTTGTTCTTCAGATGCATAGGACATGTATAAAGTTGTTCAGTGATGAATTATCTGTGATAGAGTTATTGAAATGTTTTTATAGCAATAAAATAGACTAACAGCTTAAAAGAACAAAATCACTGTACATATTTGTAATGAAACCAGTCTCAAATCGTTAGGTAAAATAACAAGTGCAGACCATTTGTGTAAGGTTGGAAGAATACATGTATAAATGCTTATATAAGCATTAAATATCTCTGAATGATATAAAAGAAGCTGAGAACCATGAATGTATCAAGAGAGAGGTCCTGGTGGCTGGGGGTATAAGGAAGTCTTTCGTTTTTACATTGTGAAGGTTTAACGTTTGTACCGTGAACACGTTGATAAGTGTGTTGGTGTAAGAAAAGACCACTTAATCAGTGGTAATAACCACAGTTGTTATGGTAACTAGTCTTGGTTCATCCAAGTGGAAAATAGCTGAAAAAAAAAATCACTTAAACTGTGGGAGATAAAATTAAACTTTCCATGGGACTAATTTTATGTAAATTTATACTCATTTTTACTTTTTGAATATAGTTTTTGGACTCTCCTGCCAAATGTATGAAACAAAAATGTATCAAGAAATCTAATATCCAAAATCATTGCTAATGTTATGGTGTTCAGTTCAGTTCAGTTCAGTTCAGTCATGTCATGTCTCAGTCGTGTCCGACTCTTACCAAACAGTTAATATAATTTTCTTAAATGTTAAAGTAACTACTCAATATTCCATGAAATTGAGTACTGCTAATGCATACTAGGCTTCCTTTGTGGCTTAACTGGTAAAGAATCCACCTGCAATGTGGGAGGCCCGGGTTCGATCCCTGAGTTGGGAAGATCTCCTGGAGAAGGGAAAGGCTATCCCTTCCAGTATTCTGGCCTGGAGAATTCCATGGACTGTATAGCCCATGGGATCGCTGAGTCGGACACAACTGAGCGACTTTCACTTTCACTTTGGAATGCACAATCTCTTTGAGTCTATGGCCAAATAAAGGTAATGAGTCTGCAGCATTACAATTTAGGCTTTCACGAAAATTTCACGTATCACCATCTTCTGCTCAGTTTATGAAATTTGCAGTGTCATGTGCTAGGTAAATGCTAACCCCCAAAACCTGGAGCCTCAGAGTGGAAAAGTGAGATAGAAAGAAAAATAAATGATCAGACATGTTAATTATTATCTTGTTTGGGGAACAAGAGATGAATCACATATGAGAATATTCAGTTATAAAACTCAAACCGTGTGTAAACTACTTCTTCCCCGAGTCCTCCAACAGCAGTGTCTGTAACAGCACACCATTCACAGCTAGACCTTGGTGTTCTTCCTTTGAACATAAACAATTTCACAGAACATCAACATCAGACAAGGTCACTCTGTGAGCATGATAAAGCAGTCAAAAAACAAGGCCACTTTATCATCTTATCTAAGGACAGACAACAGCAAGGTCACTGTGAAAACCACAAACTACGCAACACCACCTCTTCCGACTGATGTCAGTGACTGATAATTCTTTACTAACTACAGCTTTGACCACACTCATAGCCTTCCTATGAAGATTTATTAAGATAGCTAATTATCCCTGCTTCCAGAGATCCTCCACTCCAGAACAAAGATCTGGTTCCTGAAACTTCCCCCCAAATTACAGAACACCTTGCTGACAGACCCAGTGCTCCCCATACTGTGCGGTCTCCCTCACTGTAATGAGCTACAAGCCCAACTTGCTCAACTAGAGTGTAATCCTGGTGGTTTTGGCTGGAAAGACAAAAGAGTCATCTACACTCAACAATGCACATTCTCCTTCAATTCTCTCTTTTATGCATATCCATCAGGCTCTCATCCACACTGAGCCCGTGAAACCCTCTTGTCAATGGCACCAGTGATTTCTACATGATATTCAATGGTCAACTCCCAGTCCTCCAATACTTGACCAATCTACTGTTGCTCAGTCGCTCAGTCATGTCTGACTCTTTATGACCCTGAGGACTGCTACACGCCAGGCTTCCCTATACTTCACTGTTTCCTCAATCTACTGATCTGCATTTGCTGCCAATCACATCCTCCTACTAACATTAATTCATCACTTGACTTTCACAACATGTAATTTTCCCCTTTTCCTGCCAGTCACTCCCCAGTTCTTTTATGGATTCTGCCTCATCTCCCTAACTTCTAAACATTATGTACCCAAAGGCTTAGGTCTCTGACTAAGACATCCACCATCCCACCAAGAGCATCTGTGAATGAGCTTATGGTAACATATTTTCTGGTGAAAACAGGGTGGATTTGATCCTTGCTGATGAAGAATGAGTTTTTAGGTGGGACATTCAGTAGATAACATGCTGGTGGCATTTTTTAATGTTTGAGAGGAACTGCCATTTTAGATAGCTTTGAAAAGTGTGCTGAGTGTTAGATTTATGTTCTTAGAAGAAATTACATTTAGAAAGTAATTTTACTCCTAGCTAAAATATTTTATTTCCATAATAAAGATATTTAGAATAAGCTTGAGGAATCATTCCAAATGAAATGATAGAAGTTTATTTCAACAGTTTAAAATATTGTCAACATGCTTAGTCTATCCTACTAAACTTGGGCCTGAGGCTTGCAAATCATTCGGTTGTCATCTGTCCAAAATAAAATCTTATCTTTTGAGACATCTGCGTAAGAAGTTAAGATGCTGAAGGACATACAATTATTCATTGCTATTGTTCTCAGTTTGAATAGAAAAGTAGAAGCAAAATAGCCCTATTTAAGATCATCAGGTAGTGGCTGATTATGTACTGTATAATTTACGATAAGAGCTTGGTTTTTTTTTTTTCACATTTTCCATGGATCACTCATTTTAACTTAGATTCTGACTCATTTAAGAGCAAAGATTATACTTTCATTTGAAAGTTTCACAGTAATTCCCTAGTTATACCAAGAATCCTGATTTAAATTTATTGCCCAGCACTGCTCTTGAAAAACTCTTAACTACCGAAGATTTCATCTAAATTACTTACCTGAAGTGAAAGTGAAAGTCACTCAGTCATGTCCGACTCTTTGCAACCCCATGGGATTCTCCAGGCAAGAATACTGGAGGGGCTTGCCATTCCCTTCTCCAGGGGATCTTCCTGACCCAGGGACTGAACCTGGGTCTCACACATTGCAGGTGGATTCTTTACCATCTGAGCCACCAGGGAAGCCAAAATTATCTACCTACCAGTGTATATTTTGGAAAGCATTGATAATGCCACTTCTCAGTTCCTTTGGGAATGTCCATACCTAATAAAAATGCCACAGATGAATTGTGAGACACTCACAAAGACACTGGACCTTACTAGACCATGTATTTATGGGATAAGAGATGGAAAACCAAGAAAGGGCTAGTAGACCCGTCAGATACAACCTTTGCCTTCTAACTCTAGAAAGGTAAATGGGGCCACAGCACAGTGACAGCATCCTCTGGTTTATATCACAACCTGGAAGCAGTACGGAAGCTATTTAAGATTCAGAAGGAGAAATTACAACACTCGATTTCTTCTCTCTATATTCCTGCTCTTGAGTGGGCAGGGCAATTCAGGGGGTCGACTGATGTGATCGGCAGGAATGCGCTTTCCTCATTCCTTGTTTCTCCTTCCACTGGCTTGACGCTGACCAGTGTGATAACCCTGGGGGCCATGTCCTGGAGATGGGGTTTCAATACTGCCACCTACAAGGAATCAACAACACCCATTTTGAAATCTGAGTGAAAGATTAACTTTTGTTGTGTTTGAGCCATTACACTTTTTCAGGCTATTTGTTAGAGTTAATAATGCACCTTAATAATAGAAGTGTGTAGTTCTATGACAGGCATCACTACAAGGAAATGGTTACAGATATGCAAAAAGATTCATGTGCAAGGATGTTATTACAGCATTATTTATGATAGTAAAGCAAACTGGAAACAAACTCAAGGTAAGACAAAAGGTGGTTAGGTAAGTAAACATTTATGACAAAATAGTTCTAAGCATTTAAGATAGATTTTAAGTCAAAAGATGTAACACCAATTTTAAAAGAAACTGATTTAACACTTGCAAAGTAGTTGCCACCTTGTAGGCAGTCTTCTTTCTAACCACTTGAATCTTCACAACAACCCTGTTACCTCAGTTTTATGGAAAGAAAACTGAAGCACAGAGGTTAAATAACTGACCTAAGGTCACACAGCCAATAAATGGCAGAGCTAAGAAATGAACAGGTAATGATATGTGAACACATCTATTAGATATGAAGATTAAAAGGCAGAGAGCAAAGCACATTTACATTCTTATCTTGATTATTTTGTGTGAGTGGGTTGGGTCAATTGCAGGTCACTCATTCATTCATCCATTCATTCAGAAATATTTACTGAGGGCTCACTACATGTGAGTGCTGCTTTGAAGCAGTAAACAAGACTGACTTCATAAGCTTCCCATACAAGCAAGAGAAACAAAAGAAATAAATAACATTTGAGAAGTGCTATGAAGTAAAGCCAGATGAGGAGGTAGAAGCTGATGTGGGGGCAGGGGGCACCACCTTAGGAAGGACCATCAGAGAAGCTCTCTAAGGAGGGATTGTTTGGACAGAGACACAGAAGTGGGTCATGCAGAGTTTGGGGCAAGGATTCTGTTCTGGGCAGAGGGCAGGGCAAAATACCAGGAGGTAGGAACAAACCTGAGTGTCTGAGGGATGGCAGGAGAACCAAGGTGGCTCTAATGAAACGCACAGAGGAGAGAGGGGAGGACAGGAGGCTGGTGACAGGTAGGCCCAGTGTGCACAGGGCCATACTAGAGAGGAGCATGGCTTTGTTCTAAATGTGATGGGGGACTCCCCTGGTGGTCTAGGGGTTAGACCCACTGCAGGGAGCACAGGTTTTATCCCTGGTCAGGGAACTAAGATGCTGCATACAAAAAAAAATTTTTTTAATAAAATGTATGTGATGGGAGGTATTGCAGCTTGAGTTCCTTAGGATAGACGCTAAGATGGAAATGTGTGGGTGAGAAGTTTTGGGGAAGTGGTCTCAGGCATCTATAGCTACAAAGGGTGGGGCTTTTCCGATGGCTCAGTGGGTAAAGAATCTGCGTGCAGTGCAAGAGACAAAGGAGACTTGAGTTCAATCCCTGGGCCGGAAAGATTCCCCTGGAGGAGTAAATGGCAAATCACTCCAGTATTCTTGCCTGGGAAATCTCACTGACAGAGGAGCCTGGCGGGCTACAGTCCGTGGGGTCACAAAGAGTCAAACATGACTTAGCAATTAAGCACACACAGAGCGTGAAAGAAGCAGGACCTGGCAGATGGAAAAGGGGAACTGTGATGCAGTGCACCCCACTGGGAGCTCTGGAGTTAAAATGGCCAATACTACTCAGTCTTTATACCCCGCACCAACCATCAGTGGATTCAGGCTGCCATGAAGGTGATCTTGGCTGAGGTGACTCTCTTCAACAGAGCAATTCCTAAAGAGCGACTCGCTGAGGGCTGTTAGCTGCCAACTGTCCCACCATCTGGGGGAAACAGTGCTTCAGTCCCGGGGAGGGGTATCTGGGCAACACACCAGAGCATCCACTACAGGAAGCCATTGGAGGGTTTTGAGTGAGGAGTGACATGTTTTTAAGGATCACTGGTTGCTGTGTTGAGAAATGGTTGTATAACCAAAAGTAGAAGCAAGGAGACCAGTGAGAAGGTGAGTGGCTTGGCAAGTATCCAAACAACTTCTTGGCTAGTGATAGCAGAGAATCAGAACATCCATTGGAGAATTTCATTTATTCTTTTAACATGAGCAAGAATGTCTGCAGAAAGTTATACAGATCCCTGAAGGCACCATCAATCCCCATTCAGACAGAGACAATGCCAGGATCGTGTCCTGCAATTATAATAAAAATTGGTCCAGAAAACTGAAAATCTTAAAAAGAAGGACCTGAACCATAAGGATGACTTTGCTACATCCCTTTAAGAAAGTTGAGAAATGATGTAGCTGTTCATTGAAATTAAGGACATAGACAAAAGAGGAAGTGCCAATGTTCCCACCTGGAGAAGAAGCCATGTTTGGTCCAGGCTATAGAAAACTTTTCTACAATAAGCACAGCAAGAGGCATCAATGCAAAATCCTAGACCAAAAATTTAACACTAAGTCATCTGTGCATGAACTCATTGGGCTTCCCTGGTGGCTCAGTGGTAAAGAATCTGTTTGCCAATGCAGGGCATGAGGGTTCGTCCCTGAATCAGGGAAGATCCCCTGAAGAAGGAAATGGCAACCCACTCACTCCAGTATTGTTGTCTGACGGGCTACAGTCCGTGGGGTTGCAAAAGAGTTGGACATGCCTTGGCCACTAAACAACAACAACATGAATTCATCATAGATTAAATTAGTAAATATTTTGCCAGTTTGGATCTTAAAATAGCTCCCCTCAAGAAAGTGGTTCTGAAACTTTTCTATGTGTGAGAACCACCCTGGATGCTTGTTGAAAGAAGTTCCAGGCTTCATCCTCAGACATGACACAGGTCTGCATGTCGTTCAAGCACCCAGTATGATTATGAGGGAGAGGGCTGATGGACAGTCCTTGAGAAACACCATCTTAGGGAACAGTCACCACAAGGCAGGAGGCAACTTGCATTCTAATGTGGCTGACCAGTTATCTTGGCAAGTAGAGCCATGACATGCAACTGTGAATGAATCTGTGGTTGCTGTCACCATAGACAGCCTCTGCCCAAAACAGCTGCATGTCATCCTTCAACATGCCTGGTTTAAAGTACCCCTCAGTCACAAAGTCCAGCCCCCAGTTCATCACATGAGCGCCAGAAAAGAACTCAGCTGAAAGTGACTAGCTGAAGGAAGTGCTGCAGATGAAATCACAGGAAGACAGGTAATCAGTTGGACTTATTGCCACATCTGTTACACTGTATATGAAAGTTTGGTTTCACACCCAAAGTGAAAGAAAAACTTAAAATCTCATAAATAATACATTGGAGAGAGAAAAGTTGTTCTAATGCAGTGTCCAGAGAAGCCCTGCTAAGATAAAAGGTTCTGTTCAGTGTTTATCTTGCTGGAGAGAACAGGGCAGCAGTGAGGCAGAGTTGTAATTGACCCAAAAGCACATATGAGAAATGAACCAAGGAGACCATGCATTTAAAAGTCTCGAAAGAGAGTTAGGTAGCAGCAGGGTAAAAGTCCAGCCAATCTGCAATTCAAGTGACATGAAAACATGTTTGACTCAATATACTGATGTACTGAATTTGTATCACATTCAACCTTTTGTTCCAGTGTATTTGGCAAGGTGCAAAAATAAATTTGAGGTTAAAGCTTTAGCATCTTGTCTCTCTGAGACACACAAAAGGATACAATTAAACAGAACAGCTGGTTAAAAGCTTTATTGGAACCTCTAGGAAGCCAATACATTCTACCACTGAGACCAGAAGCTGAAATCTACACTAAATATTGAATTTGTAATCCAAGATTCTTATTAATTCTGTTCAACATAAAGTCCAGTCTTCTTATAGACTATACAACTAATGTTAGAACATTTGTTTGATGGTTATGTGAGCAGACATTTAAAACTGCCTTCTGTCCGAAGTTCTGTTATTGAACATAAAAAGAAGAGAGAAAAAGATTGTCATTAGACAAAAGGCTGGTCTAGGAAATTATATTTAGTATAAGATAGTCAACTCTTAATCATCTATAAGAATCAATAAATAAGGCAGAAGAAAAATAATTGATATTTGACTTTGTTACAATATTATCTTACAAACTATTTTCTCTTAAAAACTATATTTAAGCTATTTTTTTGACTCATTTGTCCCAAGCACAACTATAAGGAATAGAGACTGGCCCAGAAAAGATTGTGTCAGGATTAATCATGTTGGGAATTACTGCTTACCCTTGATAACCAGATAAGAATATGAAAGTTGAATATAGACCCTCCACTTCTATCCTTGATAGACCAATTAGGAGATCTGCCCGCCCACCAAAAACAACCACGTGTGTGCATCCTCAATTGTGTCTGACTCTTTATGGCCCCATAGACTGTAGCAGAGCAGGCTCCTCTGACCATGGGATTTCCCAGGCAAGAATACCCTCTCAAAAGCAGGAAAAAAAAATGTATAAAGCAACTGCTTTCGGCCATTGGGAAAAAAACAGAACCAAGTTCTAGACTTCTAATAAAGCCTCTTCTGCCAAACTCAGCCACAGGTGACCACCCAAAGGATGCAGAATTATAATCCTTAAGACAAGGAAAACACACAAAATAAGCTCCACAATAATCCCGATTTCTGCCTTCTGTGGCTGGGAGGGGAAGCCCATTGGACACAGCAGTCTCGATGAATTGAGATGAACTGAACCAAGTTCTAGACTGCTGAGGCAGCTGGAATTTGCAGAGCAAGATATTAGAGAAGTGGGAAAAGCACAGAGGCTCCCTACAAATCTGCATGTGGATTTCCCAGGTGGTCCAGTAGATAAGAATCCGCCTGCCAATGCAGGGGACACGGGTTCAATCTTCACGGGCTCTGGGAAGATCTCACATGCCATGGGGCAACTAAGCCCGTGCACCACACCTAGAGAGTAGCTCCTGCTTGCCACAACTAGAAAAAGCCTGTGTGCAGCAGTGAAGACCCAATGCAGCCAAACATAAATAAATAAGTAAATAACCCTGCATGCACTTTGAGTCCTTGGTCAGGGACTGTGCTAGGCATCTGCGGGGTGTGTCTGCAAGTGCGCTCAGTCATGTCTCTCTTTGCAGCCCCATAGACTATAGCCTGTCCATGGAATTTCCCAGGCAAGGATACTGGAATGGGTTGCTATTTCCTTCTCCAGGGGATCTTCCCCATCTAGGGATTGAACCCATGTCTCTTGCGTCTCCTGCATTGGCAGATAGATTCTTTATCATTAGTGCCACCTGGGAAGCCTGGAAAAAAACTCTAAAAAGCCAAAAAGATTGTGAGCCTTATCGCTGAGACCTTCATGGTGATACCAGAGGTTACAGGGTACTGAGAGACATTGGAGGCCCCATTTAATCGGAATCATCTGCTCATTAAGCAGCCACATCCTGGATTAAGAGCCATGCCCTAGGACCAAGTTCATCATACTACATTATGCTTTCTAACTTTCCCTCACTTCCTTCTTTCCTCTTTGGATGGGGTTCCTATGAATATGACCAGCCAAAACAAGCAGATTGTGAAACTAATCTGTTAGGTTTCAGTGAAAAGGGAGAGACCTTCACTTGGTGATTGAAATCAGGCTAAACAGTAGACTATGGAAGAACCTGTGCATCCTTCTAATAAGGCCTCTTCTGGCAAACTCAGCTACAAGTGACCACCCAAAAGGAGGCAGAAATAGAATCTGTGAAGCTACAGAACACCAGTTTTGGCAATTTGACCTCTAATGTGAGTTCTGTGTATCAAAAGAGTGAATTCACTGTGACAGAAGTGTTTTCTGTCACTCGTGTGCTGGTTGAGAGTCCATCAATCCCGCTTGCCAACAGAAAGCCTCTGACAAGGTCATCAAAAAAGTCGCCCTTAAGTGACTGGTTGCAGACGATTATTACATAAGCACTTGGAGCTGGCTGTGAAGTGAAGTGTTGAAGGCCGGTGGACACTAAACAGTCCTAGAGATGGGAATTTCATGCTTAGAAATGGAGAATAATACCACATTTGTCCTGTTGAACAATCATTTGCCAACAGAATGCAGTTTATCACCAGCAGAATACAGAATCTGCTTGCAGAAGACAAGGACTGCATTATAACTTCTTGCTACTGACTAGACTTTGATGTTTCTGTCCTAGGGACTCAAACCAATGATCACATAACTGTGCTCTGAATTAATTCAGGTACAAAATAATCACATTTCCTTTAGAGTTACATGATCACTGTGCAGGCAAGTGAAGCAAAGACACGCCATGTAATTAGTTTGTAAATGTGTGACTCAAGTCTAAGAATGTTATTTGCACATAATAAGACAATTTAAACTCTCCAAACAAAAATAATCATTTGAATTATATCACTACTCACATCGCAAGTTGGAGAGGTACAATGACATGGAAGTTTCCTAGTATTTCAGCAGAGTGGACTGTGGGTAACTTCTAGGAAAAACTTGGCTATGTGACAAATACCAGCTTTGAAAGTTCACTTTAGGGAAAAGAAATGATCTTTTGGGATGTATCAGGTGCCATTCTCCCAGCTTACTGACTTCTGTCATTAAAGAGAATCCAGTGTCTATTTATTCTTGGAGAGATTTAAGAGGAATCTCAGAGTAAATAACTTATGTTTTTATTCTTCCTATTGTTCTCCAAATCTGGCTTTCCTAAAAGCCAGGTGAAACACTGGTGATTACTTATTAAACTGGCACTATAAGAAAACATTTGCAAAAAAGAATTATTATTAGAATTTCACAGCTTCATTGGGGAAATAATTTACATACCACAAAGTTCATTTATTGTTAAGTGTATAATTCAATTATTTTTAGTAAATATGAAGAGCTGTGCAACCGTCACCACAGCCCAATTTTAGAACATTTCTGCTGCACTAAAAACTTCCCTCCTCTCATTTATAATCTCCACTCCCACCCCCTCAGTCCCAGGCAACCACTGATGTGCTTTCTCTATATTCTCTATCTCCTCTGGGAAATTCATAAAAATGAGATCAACACTGTATAGTCTTCTGTGTCTAGATTCTTTTACCTGGTATAATGCTTTTGACATTCATTCATGTCACAGCATGGGTAAGCAGCTCTTTCCATCTTATTGGAAAATAATCTTCCACTGGAAGAAGATACTACATTTTGGTTACCTAGTGAGTGACTAGTTGACAGATATCTGGATTGTTTCCAGCTTGAGGCTATTACGAATAATACTATTAGGAACACTGGCACAAGTTTTTACGTGGACATCAGTTTTTAGTTCTGTTCAGTAGACACCTAGAAAGGGAATCAATTGTTGGATTGTGTCATAAATTTATGTTTAATTTTTGAGGAATATGCCAAATGGTTTTCCAGTGTGGTTCTACAATTTTCCATGCCCATCAACAATGTACAAAAGTTCTACATGTTCACATTTTCATCAGTCGTTGGCCTTGTTGGTCTTTTTTATTATAGCCCTGTGTATGGGTATGTGGTAGCATCACACTGGGCTTTAAAAGTGCATCTTCCCTAATGATGACAGTGAGCATCTCCTCCTGTGCTTTTCCGCCATTCCTATCTTCTGTTGGAAAGTATCTATTCACGTATTTTTTCCCTTTTTAAAATTAGGTTCAAAAAATAAATAAATAAATAAATAAATAAATAAAATTAGGTTCTATTTTTGAAATGGTGAGCATGAATATACTTTTCTCTATATATCTGGATACAAATCCTTTATCTGAAAATCAGAGGATGAGATGGTTAGACAGCATCACCCGTTCAATGGACATGAATTTGAGCAAACTCTGGGAGATAGTGGAGGACAGAGGACCTGGCGAGCTGCAGCCCATGAAGTGGCAAAGAGTCAGACACAAGTTAGCAACTGAACAACAACATTTATCCAAAATATGATAGGCAAATATTTTCTCCCCATCTGAGGCTTGTCTTTTCATTTTCTTCATGAACCCTTTATTCTTGCTTTTAAAAACTCTTACTGAAGTATAACTGACCTACAACACTACATTAGTTCCAGGTACATAACATAGTAGTTCAACATTTCCATACATTTCAAAATGATCATCACAATAAGTCGAGGTATCATCTGTCACCGTGCAAGTTATTACAATAGTATTGTGTATATTTTCCTTACTGTATTCATGGGGCTTTTTAAAGAGCAAATGTCTTTACTGTTGTTGAAGTCCGAAATCTATTTTCTTACTTATGAATTGTGCCTTTCATACCATAAGCTGGACATCTTTGTCTAACCCAGAGCCACAATTTTCTCTTATACTTTGTATGGAAGTTTCTTTGTGGTGGGTCTTCCATTTAGACCTGGATATCATTTTGAGTTAATTTTTGCATACGATGACCAAATTCTAAGTTCATTTTTTCTGCATATATATATGTATCTAATTGTCCCAGATTAGGTTGCTGAAAATGCTATATTTAACTCATTGAAATGTCTTTGCATATTTCTCAAAAATCAGTGGACCAGTCCTAGAATAGCTAAAACAAACTTGAAAATAAAAAAAGAGAATGAAACGGAAGGAATAAAACTATTCGTTATTAAGACAATATACAGGCTATAGTAATTAAAACAATGTATGTTAGAAGAGCTACTGAAGAAATGGAAACCAAAACAATGAGATATCACTACATACTTTCAGAATGGCTACATAAAAAAAGGATGACATCACACTGGAAAGGATGACGAGAAATTGGATCATTTGTACTTTGCCGTTGGGTCTGTAAAATGGTACAGCTACTCTGGAAAAGTTCACTGGTTTCTTAAAAAATTAAACATGTAACGATCATAAACCCACCAATTTCACTTGGGCATTCATCCCAAAGAAATGAAAACATATGTTCACTCAAAAAACCTGTACACAATTGTTCTTAGCAAACCTGTTTGTAATAACCAAAAAATGGAAACAACCAAAGTGTCCTTCAACAGGTGACTGGCTGAACAAATTGTTGGTACATTCATTCCATTGAATACTACTCAGCAATACAAAGGAAAAACTCTTGATGCACTCAGCAACTTTGATGAACCTCCACAGAATTATGCTGAGTGAAAAAATCCAATTCCAAAATGTCCCCTGTATATGACTTCACGTATCATTTATACAATGTATGTATATAGCATTCTTGAAAAGACAAAATCATACAAATGAAGAACAGATTAGTCATTGCCAGAGGTCAAGAATGGAGAGAAGACAGGCGGGTGTAGCTATAAAAGGGCAAAAAGAGGGACCCTTGTGGTGATGGATGTGCTGTGCATATTGACTGTCTCAATGCCAGTATCCTAGCTGTGACATTCTGCTGAGTTCCCATACGATGTCACCTTTGGGGAAAACTGAGTAAAGGCTGCCCAGCATCTTCCTGTATTACTTACCACACGTGAATCTAGAATTATCTCAAAGCAAAAAATTTTAATTATAATTAACTATTAGTGTAATTGTTTAAGAACTCTGAATTCTGCCTTGTTGATTTACATATTTATCTTTATGCAAATTTAACTCTTGATTACTGTGTCTTTATAGGAAGTTTTAAAATTTAGCAGTGTAACTGCTCTGACTTTGCTCTTATCCTTTAAAATTGTTTTCATAATTCTAGTTCCTTTGCATTTCCATGTAAATTTTAGGATCATCTTATCAATTTCTACAAAAAAGGTCTCCTGGCATTTTTGATGGAGATTCTGTTGAATCTACAATTTGAGGAGAATTGAAATCTTAACTCTCTCTTCCAGGCCATAAACATGGGATATTGTTTTATTTATTTACCTCTTTTAAAATTTCTCTCAGTAATATTTTTTAGCTTCCACTCTGAAGGTCATATTCTTTTTATTGTTTAATCCTTAAATACTTATTCCTTTTGATGCTTTTCTGAATGAAATTGGTTTATTTCATGTTTGCCATGTTCTCTGCTAGTATTTCATAATCTGATTTTGGAATATTAATCTTGCATCTTACAAACTTGCTATACTCATTTATTAGTTTTTCCTGTCTTTGTTGCTCCTTAGGATTCTCTACATACAAGATAGTTTCATCTGAAATTTAAAAATGAAAAGAGTCCTTTCAAATCTAGGTGCCCTTCTTTCCAACCTCTCCTCCCCTCCTTCTCGTCCCTTTCTTTCCTCTTTCCTTCCATCTTTCCCCCTCCCTCTTTTCTTTCTCTTCTCTCTTTTCTTCCTCTTCTCTTCTCCTGCTGTTCTTCCTTTCTTTTTCATTACTACATGTCCTAAAGCCTCCAAAACTATTGAATAACAATGCCAATAGTTGATATCAATGTCTTGGGTCTTGATCCTCAGAGAAAAACAGTAATTTCATGATGAAATGTAATGTTAGTTACAGAGTTTTTATAGATGCCCTCTATCAAGTTAAGGAAGTTCACTTCTGTTCCTACTATTTGTTGACCCCTTGGCTATTTGTCACCAAATTTGGGATGTTTTGGCCATTATTTCTTCAAGTATTTTCTCTGTCTCTTTCTCCCCTCCCTCTGAGACTCCCATTACACATATTTTAGTAAACTGGATGTTGTCCTGCATATCACTGAAAATTTGTTCATTTCTCTTAGGCCTTTTTCTCTCTGTGTTATTTAAATTGGATAAATTTGATTAGCGTATCAAAAGACTGATGATCCTTTCTCCTGCCATTTTAATTTTGTTGTTGAATATATTTAGTGCATTTTTCACTTCAATTGATATCTTTTAATTCTAGAATTTCCATGTGTTTCTTTTCTAAAGTTTCTATTTTTATTGCTATTTTCTATTTGTTGAGTCAATGTCATATTTTCCTTTAATTCTTTAAATATGGTTTCCTTTAGTTCTTTGAACTTATTTATAATAGCTGCTTTGACATCTTGGTCTGCTAAATACAACATCTGGGGTTACTCAGAGATAATTTATAATGTTGGCTTTCTTCCCTGAGTGTGGGTTATATTTTCCTGCTTCTCTGCATGACTCGGCATAATATTTTGTTGAATATGAGCATTTTGGCAGTATATTGTATTAGGTCTGGGTTCTGATTTGTGTGTGTGAAAGGGAACTGTTGTTGCTGGATTTTTTTGTTGGTTTGGTTTTAGCAGTTTTTTCTGTACTAAATTTGCCATATCTCTCTCCCCCAGGCAGATGAAAAAGCAGAAGTCTAAGGAATAAGATGAAAAAGATTCAGACTCTAGATACAGACCAGAGATTGGATCACGAAGCAGGGGCCTTAATAAGTGGGTGGTCTCTTAAGTGGTCTCTCTGGAAGAGAAAGGAAAGGAGAGGACAGCAAGGGTTGGGGCAGTGTGATGTAAGGTGTGCCCACAGAAGGTAAAGGGGCTGGATGGGGAAATATCAGAGTTGCAAGTCATGTAGCCCAGCGCTACCCAACTGGCCTGATGTTAGGAGTCATCTACATAACTACGTGAAATTACAGATTCCCTGACCTCAGCCATCTTCTACCAAAAACTTCCAAAGACGGACTCAGAAACAAACACTGTAACAAGTTCCTCTCTTGATTCTCATGATCAGGTGAGCTTCATCAAAAAATATCTAACGCTGAATCCAGTAAGTTTCTGAAAATCACAGAAGGGGAAATGAGTGAGCAGATAGGAAGAAAAAGAAGAGGGAACTGGGGATTAGCTAATGGGGCATGAGGGAAAGATTTAAAGGAGAGGAGAAGGAGCTAAAAAGGTAGAAATGGGAATGCTGGAGATGGAACTGTTATCATGGGGAGATAAGCAAGGCCAGGCGCTCCATGAGGACAGGAACCCACCTGCCTGTGCATGTCAGTCCTCAGCTCTCTAACAGATGCCTCGCCCATCGTAGGCTCTTGGTAAATAATTGATGTATAAATAATTTAGGTGTGGGATCCAGTTGACAGTGAGATAGATTAGCCTTAAAAAGGAAGATGACGGTATCTTACTCTGGAGCTACAGGGCAGGATGAAAGGATGTATATATAGTTTAATGGCCCAGAACAAAGAGAAGATGATATTTAATAGAAAAGACTTTACAGTTAGCTAAAAAGGAGGTTCAGGCATTGAGAGAGACTTGTAGAGAAATTGTGATGATACAACTGTAGAGAAATGTGTACACTTAGACTCTTTTAAATGTAGCTGCGCCCTCTTGTTGTTGTTGATTAGTTGTTAAGTCATGTCCGACTCTTTGCAACCCCATGGACTGCAGCACGCCAGGCTTCCCTGTCTTTTATCTCCCAGAGTTTGCTCAAACTCATGTCCACTGTGTCCATGCTGCCATCCAATCATCTCATCTTCTGCTGCCTGCTTCTCCTCTTGCCCTCAATCCTTCCGAGCATCAGGGTCTTTTCCAATGAGTCGTCTCTTCACAATCAGGTAGACAAAGTATTGGAGTTTCAGCTTCAGCATCAGGCCTTCCAGCGAATATTCAGGACTGATTTCCTTTAGGATTGACTGGTTTGATCTCCTTGCAGTCCAAGGGATTCTCAAGAGTCTTTTCCAACACCACAGTTCAAAAGCATCAATTCTTCCATGCTCAGCCTTCTTTATGGTCCAACTCTCACATCCATAAACGACTACTGGAAAAATCACAGCTTTGACTATACAGACCTTTGTCGGCAAAGTGATGTGTCTGCTTTTTAATACGCTGTCTAGGTTATATTTATAAATGGTAACTCTATATTTTAAGTGGTGACTCTTTTACAAACAAAAGCCTTGTCCAATCAGTAAAGGATTTAAAAGTTACAAATCAAAGATCAAGACATCCTAACCGATGGTTTCCCTTGAAAGAGGGAAGAAGTTAACAGCAATTTGAGTGAAAGCAATAGCATCAGCTGAGTCCTGCGGAAACAGAAGTAAATTCTGGCAGTGATTAAGGGCAATTATTATGGAGTTAGATCAGGTTCTCCACATTCCCTTTGCTGATTAAAAAAGAAAATCTAAAGGAAATTCCCTGGTCTTCACCAGCTGTAGGACAAACAGAAGGTGATACTGATAAGGCAGCTATCTAATGACTAGCTGGAGGTGGCACTTGACTCAAGACACGATGCCCACTGGGAACAGGAACAACCGCAGGGTTTCATGAGAGGTTGAGCAAACCTAGAAGGAGAGTAGTGCCAACAACTCGGGCTTCTAGAAGTTACACAGCTGGAGGACACCCACTGTCTCAGCTGTGAATATACCTGTGGCTGCCACGAGAGCAAAGTGTGCACTCGGAAGTGGTCAGTGATCAGACTCCAGGTCCTTGCCCCAGCTTGACTACCTCACAGGGCTGGTCCAATCTGGAAGAAGAGAGACAGGAAAGATCAGAGCACACTGATAGATTAGAAATTCAGCCTCACGGGTAGATGGGCTGCAATGTGAGACAGGTGCTCTCTGTACCTAGATTACATATTTATTACCAGGTCAAACATTAATAGGTAATGCACTTGATGTTAGCTTATATAGCTATATTGTACCATCAAATCCTTTTATTTACTTATGAATACATCAGAGTTCCTTTCCTGAGAGGAGAAGCGAGTCACTATTGACTCACCTTCCGAGAAAGAACACCAGGGATTCCAGAAAACTGAAAAGGTTCAAGAGAAAAACAGAAATGTGCATTCTAAATACGTCACTCATAAGCACTCCTAGATAGTGTCAGAAAATACTACATTTTAGTTGTGTGGTGATTAAGAATCTTCTGGGAGAGTGTACACCCATGGCATCACCAAAGGATAGTCAACCATTTTGCCAGAATATAATAAAAGAAGACAAGTTTGGCAAAAACAGTGGACTGACCAGTATAGACCTTCCCCTGCTGCTCTGTAAATAGCAAAGAATATGCTATTTTGATTGTGGATCATCTTTTTATATGAAAAGACAGTTTATTCTATTTATCCCCAAACTCTTAAACTACTGGATATAATTTTCCACTTCATCCCAGAAGTTTCCATTTGAGATCAGAGAGAAGAAAACTCATTTATTCTATAATAAAAAATAGCCAAACATCCTATTTGGTGTAATATAGATTTAACCATACTCTATATGGCAAAGCAGACATCATTTACCACTGAACCTAAATAATAACAATAATAATTTTTGAAGAATGCTATAATAGAAATGTTCTGTTTCATTTATGGAGGGTGATCCCTAGAAACAGAACTTGAAGTGAGGGGTATGGGAAAGTGGTGAATATATAGTTAAGATACTTCAGAGCAAATAATTATCAACTACAGGGATGTGAGAAGCTCACAACACAAGATTGTGAAAATCATACAGGTACTAAAAACAATTAAAAAGAGAAATAAGATCGTGACTGGAGTAGGGACAACTTGGAGAGGACTGGCGGATTTCAAAATCCAAATATGCTTGTCATGGATTTTCCCCGAACAGGAAGAAGGTCTTCCTTCCTGCTCTAGAGGGCGAGTCAGTCCTAGGCAGGTCCTGAAACAAGTCAGTGCCCAGCCCCAGCCTTCTTGAGAGGAGCGGAGGCTGCCCCAGGGTTCTTCTCATCTCCGGAGGACTCAGCCACTGGGGGCCTTGCTCCCACCCTGTTCCTACACCTTAAGGCCACACCTTAGTGCCTGGTCCCACAGCTCACCCCTCACTTAGACCCGTTTCCTGTGGTTACATTACTAATATGTAATATTTCCTGACACTATCTTGAAAGTGCTTGTGAGTGACATATTTAGAATATACATTACTATTTTTCTCTTGAGCCTTTTCAGTTTTCTGGAATCCCTGGTGTTCCAGCTTCCTTGAAAGAGGAGTCAATAGTGACTCACTTCTCCTCTCAGGACTGGGACTCTGGTGCACTCATAGGCAGACAAAGGGACTTGATGGTAAAATATGGCTATACACGCTAACTTCTAGTGCATTACCCTCTGGACAGGTAGGGGCTTATGGCCCGGTTACCACTGGGACAGCGACTCAGCTTGGCATGTACTTGTTGCTCAACAAACTTCTGAGAAATGAATGAGTTCTATCAATGTCTGGGTGGGTTTCTCCTAGTAGGATTCTTTTCTCCAAGCCTTCTTTCAAAACTTCAAAAGACTTTCTGTTTGTTTTGTCAATTTTTTTTTCAAATATAAGGAAAAGATCAAACAGAACAAGAATAAAAGCACTTTATTCTAGCGGAGTTAGAAGATGACATCATGGGAAGCAATCAATAGTCATTTATTTTAATGGGACTTATTACACTGTTGACTTTACATTGGAACCAAAGATCCGACAGTGGACAGACAAGCTCGGGGTGGGGGTGGGGGGCACTTGAAGAGACATGATGGAGGAAAAGGTTTGAAGTTTTCTTGCTTCCTGATAGAAAATAGGCAAAATTTTCCAAGTGTAATTTCACAAATAAAATAGCCAAACTCCTTAAACTATTCCACACTTTCCAAAGCAGAAAGAGGAGCCTGGTGGTAGAAACACAATCCAATCTCTGTACAGAGCTCACTGCCAGTGAGGCTCAACTTCTGGGGATCTTGACATCTGGGAACAAATGTCTACATCAACACATGTCCTTTCCCCCATCATGTGAGGATGAGAAGCTACTAAATGTATATTATTTATAAGCTAGTGTGATGCTTTTCTTACAAAATACACTAATTTGGTTATTTTATTATGGCTACCAGCTGGTTGGATGGCATCACCGACTCAATGGACATGAATCTGAGAAAACCCCGGGAGATGGTGAAGGACAGGGAAGCCTGGCATGCTGCAGTCCATGGGTTTGCAAAGAGTTGGACACAACTGAGCAACTGAACAAAAACAAATAACTGAAATTGAAAAATGAAACACAGTTTATCTCTTCTAGTTTTTCCAACCCTGCCTCCAAATTAAAATCAACAGAGTCTTCTTAAAAATTACACATGCCAGGGCTCCATTCCAGAGATTCTGGTTAACTATTCAGGGCTTTCCAAAGTTTCATGGTTTTCAGACTTTTAATAACCCATTTAGTTGGTATTTTTCAAAAAATAAAATTAAAAAAAGAAAAACATGATCCCATTGCTGAAATCCTTCTTAAAGTGTAGTGATCAGAACTGGATGCAATGTAACACACAAGGGGTGATCTTACGGAACCCTCCTGGGGGTCCAGCGGTTAAGGCTTTGCCTTCCAAGGCAGGGGGTACAGGTTTGATCCCTACTTAGGGAGCTAAGATTCCACATGCCTCATGGCCAAAAACCAAAAAAAAACATAAAAGAGAAACAATACTGTA
The DNA here is from genome assembly GCF_055505025.1 of Bos grunniens. Lineage (NCBI taxonomy): Eukaryota > Metazoa > Chordata > Mammalia > Artiodactyla > Bovidae > Bos > Bos grunniens. Next base: position 57,834,953 of record NC_141178.1, on the reverse strand, counting down.
ACAAATTCAATAAAGACTTTAAGAATGGTCCCACATTTAAAAAAAAAAAAAAAAAAAAGATGTGATCTTACAGGGCAGACCACAGCAGAAATAGTCCCTCTATTGCTGTCTAGAATCATCTCACACAGGAAACTTTGGGTAAAATTACCTCTTATTTTTGACTAACTAATCATCATCACACTGAATCTGCAGTTATCTAAACCCCCAGAGTGGTAACCAGAACTGTGGTGCTGGAGAAGACTCTTTAGAGTCCCTTGGACAGAAAGGAGATGAAACCAATCAATTCTAGAGGAAATCAGCCCTGAATATTTATTGGAAGGACGGATGCTGAAGCTGAAGCTCCAACACTTTGGCCAGTTGATGCAAACAGCTGACTCACTGGAAAAAACCCTGATGCTGGGAAAGATGGAGGGCAGGAGGAGAAGCAGGGACAGAGGATGAGATGGTTGCATGGCATCACCAGTTCAGTGGACAGCAACTTGGGCAAACTCTGGGGGACAGTGAGGGACAGGGAAGCCTGGTAGGCTGGAGTCCATGGGGTCGCAAAGAGTCAGACACAACTTTAGCAACTGAATGACAACAAACCCCTCCCAGAGTAAATCTCACTTGTGCTGACACTTAGCATTATCTGCCATGACCACTGTTTTGGCAGTGTTTTCACTTCCGTGAAGGTGAAAATAGCTAATTTTTTTTAATGGTCAGAAGTACATCAAGATCCTGACTGCATAACCCCATGGTGCTCACTATCTTCTATTCACCAAACATATGTCCTCAACCCTTCAAGTCTCTGCTGTTCCCAGAGAACTACAAAGGCCTCAATACATCTACCTGCCTTCCCAGCCTTGAATTCTTGACCATGGCCTTGGTTGTGACAAAGTGCTTCTCACATTTAACAACACTATTCACCTATCAGCTTCTCCCCAAAACTCTCAAGGCTCCCTGAAACTCTCCCTCCCAAGGCTCTGCTGAGGTTGCAAAGTCCTCTGTCACTGCACCAGCCACAGCTGCCATCAATTGCAAGTATTTTAATTGTGTGTATTCCCTCCCACTTATCAAAGACTCAAACTAAGTATGTCTCTAAACCTCTCAGCTTAGTTCTGTAGATACTTGGCACTCAGTGAATGTTTTATGAACAAATGCATAAAACATGAATTCTCAGGGCTTTCCAAAAGTGCAAAAGTAAATTGAAAATAGGGTATTGTGTGAGTAATTTCCATCTTGTGTCTTCTAAAATGACCTAGTATTAGCTAGGAGGGTGGGAGGAGAGTTGTTTGTTTTTTCCTGTATTAGAATATACAGCCGTCAGTTAACATAATATACTAATCCCCAGTAAGGTTTAAGATTATTTAACAAAAGAAAGACTTGAAAGACAAGATGTAAAAGAATAAAGAGCAGTGGCAGACTGGGATGGCAATACTGTATTCTCATAATGCTGTCTGCTTTCTCCTGTCATTTGGGCACAAGGCTTCAACTCAGAGAACGTCATGATTAGATCTTTATGCACAGCTGGTCCACCCTGAATGTGTGTAACTTTCTTTGAAGACTTCCAGTTCCCAGTGGCTTCAAACACAAACAGCATCTCTCTGAAAGGATGGAGTGTATGTGATAACGCATGGTAACAGTGTATCAAGGAATGGCTTCTGTGGAGCAGCAAGTGCACTTTCAACTGCATAAAAATGCTACAGTTTTGTAGAGAAGACATGGCAGTGACATATAATGGAGATTAAATAAATCTTCCATCCTGTCAGCAACTATAGATACTCCTTTGGAGTTTTAGTCAGTCAGTTCGGTCAATTCAGTCACTCAATCATGTCCGACTCTTTGCGACCCCGTGGACTGCAGCACGCCAGACTTCCCTGTCCATCACCAACTCCCGGAGTTCGCTCAAACTCGTCCATCGAGTCGGTGATACTATTCATCTCATTGTCTGTCATCCCCTGCTCCTCCCACCTTCAATCTTTCCCAGCATCAGGATCTTTCCCAATGAGTCAGTTCTTCACATCAAGCAGTCAAAATATTGGAGTTTCAGCTTCAGCATCAGTCCTTCCAATGAGTATTCAGGACTGATTTCCTTTAGGACTGACAGGTTTGATCTCCTTGCAGTCCAAGGGACTCTCAAGAGTCTTCTCCAACACCACAATTCAAAAGCATCAGTTCTTCACTGCTCAGTATTCTTTATGGTCCAACTCTCACATTCATACATGACTACTGGAAAAACACAGCTTTGACTACACAGAACGTTGTCAGCAAAGTAATGCCTCTGCTTTTTAATATGCTGTCTAGCTTGGTCATAGCTTTTCTTCCAAGAAGCAAGTGTCCTTTAATTTCATATCTGTGGTCACCATCTGCAGTGATTTTGGAGCCCAAGAAAATTGTCTGTCACTGTTTCCATTGTTTCCCGATCTATTTGCCATGAAGTGATGGGACTGCATGCCATGATCTTAGTTTTTTGAATACTGAGTTTTAAGCCAGCTTACTTTTTCACTTTCCTCTCTCACTTTCATCAAGAGGCTCTTTAGTTTCTCTTTGCTTTTTGCATAAGGGTGGTATCATCTGCATATCTGAGATTATTGATATTTCTCCTGGCAATCTTGATTCCAGCTTGTGCTTCATCCAGCCTAGCATTTCGCATGATGTACACCGCATACAGGTTAAATAAGCAAGATGTCAATATACAGCCTTGACGTACCTCCTTTCTCAATTTGGAAACAGTCCATTGATCCATGTCCGGATCTAACTGTTGCTTCTTGACCTGCATACAGATTTCTCAGAAGGCAGGTAAGGTGGTTTGGTATTCCCATCTCTTGAAGAATTTTCCAAATTTTGTTGTGATCCACACAGTCAAAGGCTTTGGCGTAGTCAGTAAAGCAGAAATAGATGTTTTTCTGGAACTCTCTTGCTTTTTCGATGATCCAATGGATGTTGGCAACCTCTGGAGTTTCAAATGCTATCTAAAACATTTCTAACGTGGGGACTTACCTGGTGGTCAGTGGTTAAGACTCTCCATAATGCAGAGAGCCCAGGTTTGATCCCTGGTGTGGGAACTAGATTCCACATGCTGCAACTAAGAGTTTATATGCACAACTAAAGATCCCACATGCTGCAACGAAGACCTAGGAGAGCAAAATAAATGTGTTTAAAAATTTTTTTAAATTAAAATATTACTAAAGTGGACACAATTTGTCATAACTAGCAGGAACCTAGCATTAGAAAAGAAGTGTTTAAATGACAAATAAGATGTGCTTATATAAATGTACAGAGAAAACACATATAATGAGATTCTCTGTGTCTAGTTTTCTAGTTTCAGTTTTCTAACTGATCAAACTTACTTCAATTTTGAAAAAACTTATCTTTATCCATCAACCCTAACCTGCAGATGAGTTCTTAAGAATATGCATTTGCAACAACATGTATGGACCTTGAAGGTGTTAGTGAAGTAAATTCAGACAGAAAAAGACAAATACTGTATACTCTCACCTAAAAATCTCATCATGAAATCTAAAACAAATACAAAACAAAAAAACAAATGAGAAACCATGCCAAACGCGTAGAAAAAGAGATCAGTGGGGAGAAAAGGAATTGGATAAAGTGTTCAAAAGGGACAAACTTCCAGATATAACACAACTAAGTTCTAAGGATGTAATATACAGCATTAACACTGTTGTATGGTATATATAAAGCTGTTAAAAGAGGAGAGCCTAAGAGTTCTCATCACAGGAAAAAATTTATTTTCTTTTTATTGTATCTATACAAAAATGATGAATGTTAACTAAACCTATTGTAATCATTTCACAATATATGTCAATTAAGCCATTATGCTATATACCTGAAACATATACAGTAATGTATGTCAATTACTTCTCAATAAAACTAGAAGAAAACTAGGAAAAAAGTATAAAAAAAAAAGAATATGTATTGATATCTACTATAACTAAGAGAAAGCACACACCAAACCAGACCTTTTAGCCCTTCTGCAGAGGCCTGGTGTTATTAGGACAAGAAAGTGAGGGTTAAGGGTTTCAGCTCCTCAAAACTTTCAGCATAGCAAGCCTGGTTTTACCTGTTTTACACATTGGTCATCTATAAAACAGGCTTCCCTGGTGGCTCAGTGGTAGAGAATCCACCTGTCAATGCTGGAGACATGGGTATGATCCCTGAGTCAGGAAGATCCCTTAGAGAAGGAAACAGCAACCCATTACAGTATTCTTGCCTGGGAAATCCCATGGACAAAGGAGCCTGGCAGGCTACAGTCTGTGGGGTCACAAAGAGCCGAACACATCTTAGTGACTAAACAGCAACAACATCCATAAAACAGATTTAATGACTTCAGAAAGCTTGAAAATCATGAAACTGAAAAAGTTAGAAGTCCCAGGGCAGCAGAAACCTGTGGAACAGATTTAGGTCACCCAGCATCCAACCTGGACTCAGCACCCACCAGACATGTAATGTGGAACCAGCCACAGAAACCCTCCTTTCTTGGCTATATCATACATAAATCAGATAAGCAAACATTCAAAACCAATATACACAAAATGTTCAGACACAGTATCTAATTTTCACAGTTCTATGAAATGGGTGGGTGTGTTTGTGTGTGTGCATGTGTAGGCATGTGTGTGTGTGCATAACCAGGAAATTATCAAAAAAAGTTAATTACACTGCCCAAGGTCACATGTAATGGGGGTCAGAGACCTAGAATTAATGGGAAGATCCCCTGGAAAAGGAAATGCAGCCCACTCCAGGATTTTTGCCTGGGAAATCCCATGGACAGAGGTGACTGGTGGGCTACAGTCAATGGGGTCACAAAGAGTCCAAACATAACTGAGTGGCTGTGCACTCATGCACACAAGATGAAAATTATTTGGAAAAAAAGCAGAAGCTTCAAAAAATGTAGCATCGCTTGTTTAGAAAACGTCTACTTCTCAGAAGGACTTAGGACAGCATAGAAAATGTTTAAATTCTCTTTTAAATAAATCAATGTTTCATTTCCCTGGCATTTTCAGAGAGTGTTCCACATGAAGCCAAGACTTTAAAGAATATGTCTGGAAAAAAAAAAAAAAAGAATATGTCTGACTCTTTCATGTCTGAGCATATTGAGAAAAAAAAAAAAGTTCGTGCACTTTCTTGATGATTCCAACATTAAAAATACTGGTTATTGTACTCTGTTCCACCAAACTAGCAAACAGGAAACAAATGCACTTCACTAAACATGTTTATGCTTTTGAGAGCTCCTAGGGCCATTGCAACACAGAGGATGGTTTGCCTTGTCTTAAGTGGCCCCAGCTGCTGGGCCGCCGTCATTTATTATCAAGACTTTGGACCCTGATGTTCCACACCTTCTCCCGTACTTTACATGCAATTTTACTGCAAAAGGCACGTATCTTATGACAAAGCACCCGGGATTTTGCCAGTCAGAGGCATGTTTCCTTACTTTTGCATTGCAGCCTATGTTCCAAATCGTTAAGAATGTCAGGTTCTTGCTGCTAAGTCACTTCAGTCGTGTCCGACTCTGTGCGACCCCATAGACAGCAGCCCACCAGGCTCCCCTGTCCCTGGGATTCTCCAGGCAAGAACGCTGGAGTGGGTTGCCATTTCCTTCTCCAATGCATGAAAGTGAAAAGTGAAAGTGAAGTCACTCAGTCGTGTCCGACTCTGCAACCCCACGGATTGCAGCCCACCAGGCTCCTCCGCCCATGGGATTTTCCAGGCAAGAGTACTGGAGTGGGGTGCCATTGCCTTCTCCAGTCAGGTTCTTAGGGCTCTGTTAAATACCTTCATGTCATTCACAAATCCTGTGTACATACAATACATTTAACAATCACATATATTTATTTCAAATGGTGGTTACTATACCTCCAGATACATTAAAAACTACTATACTATTTTATAAACCAGATATCTATTATCAAAAAATAATGAAATTGTATGCCTGACTGCTGCTAAACCATCCCAGTCAGCTGAATTATCATATTCCTTCATTCTGAATGCATCTGAATAAACATTTTAATGTTTCTGAAGAAAAGCTGTGACTAACCTAGACAGTGCATTAGAAAGCAGAGACATCAACTTGCCAACAAAGGTCCGTCTAGTCAAAGCTATGGTTTTTTCAGTAGTCATGTACAGATGTGAGAGTTGGACCATAAAGAAGGCTGAGCGCCAAAGAATTGATGCTTTTGAACTGTGGTGTTGGAGAAGACTCTTGAGGGTCCCTTGACAGCAAGGAGATCAAACCAGTCAATCCTAAAGGAAATCAGTCCTGAATATTCATTGGAAGGACTGATGCTGAAGCTGAAGCTCCAATACTTTGGCCATCTGATGCAAAGAGCTGATGGTGGGGAAAGACCCTGATGCTGGGAAAGACCGAGAGCAGGAGAAGGAAGCAGCAGAGGATGAGGTGATAGATGGCATCATTGACACAACAGACATGAGTTTGAGCAAGCTCCAGGAGATAAAGGACAGGGAAGCCTGGAGTGCTGCCATCCATCGGGTCACAAAGAGTCAGACATGACTGAACAACAACATCATGCAGACATATGCTGATTCACGTGTGAGCACCAAAATGCTGCTTTCCACTACTCCTACCTCTTCTGGCTCCTAAACAGTCATTTCGGCTTCACAAAATAAATTGATGTAGTTTTTACATATGTACAAAGTGACTCCATTTCAACAAAGTCCAGACCTTTTGCTTCTTTTGTGCAAGCTTTCCACTGGTGCCAATGAGAGCTTAGCAAGAGAAAGCATGAAGGGATTGGTCCATTGTTGGAGGATGGAGAGGAAGGGGCATTTTAAGAAAGTGGGATCATTTTGTAAAGTCACCCTCCAAATATGGTCTTGGAAGAATCTATTTCTTTGTGACATTGTGGTAAGTTCTTTCAGAATGTCAAAAACCTTGCTGAATAATTAAATAGATTTTTTTTAAAGCAAACAGATCTTCATCTTTAAATAACAGGGACTAGAAACTCCCTAGAAATATAACCCTACCCTGAATGCTTATGGGGCTGTGAAGTGACCCTGTAAAGTTTTCCTCTGTTGTGAAGTTACTTGTTCAATCATAACCTTGGTTTATCATCTTAACTGTGTATTTTTGCTGCTATCACTGGACTGAGCAGTTTCCGTCAGTCGGTGTAACAAAAGCCAAATTTATCTTTTGTTCCTGAAGTTTCATTTATGCTGCAACCTCAAAAACCAAACAATGAATTTCACTTTACCCCTGTTACTGAGCTAGTGGTTGGCAATTTCTAACAACTTAAAAAGAGCTTGAAACCCAGGATTTCAAATTCAGATTAATATATGGTTATTTAAGCCACAAAGGAAATAACGCCATCTAATCAGGATATTCTTGCAGTCAGGAGAGAGCTTGCTTCCAATCAGTGATCCTGCATGCCAAAACACTTTCTGAGAAGTACATTTATAGATGTATTTTTGAACTTCCTGTGTGTCTCGCTATGAGAAGAAAAACATCCCTAAAAGTACAATTCTGCAAGACAGAGAAAGATAAGAGAGCTGTAAAGCTGACACATGCTGTGCAAGACCCTCTGAGACCGTCTTCTAGGTAGAAGTGAGCAATACTGTGTCACACCTGATCTGGCAAGCTGGGAGTCACAAAATCTGATGTGTCGGCAAAGATCCCTGATGAGAAAACAAAAAAGTTGTGTGTATGTGAACATAATGAAAGAAACTACAGCTTTCTAATGGGCTTCCCAGGTGACGCTAGTGGTAAAGAACCTGCCTGCCGATGCAGGAGACATAAGAGATGTGGGTTCGATCCCTGGGTCGGGAAGATCGCCTGGAGAAGGGCATGGCAACCCACTCCAATATTCTTGCCTGAAGAATCCCATGAGCAGAGGAGTCTGCAAGGCAACAGTCCATAGGGTCACAAAGAGTCAGCCACAACTGAAGCAATTTAACACACACACACATACATACACACACACACACACATACACACACTCACACATACATATATGAAAAAATTTAACCCTACAATTCACTACTTCTATTTTTTTACATTTATATCTTGTATGCATATTATTTGCTTCTTAAATGTTTACTGCCATTAAAGTTACCTCATAGTAAAACAGAAAAATAATCTCATCATACTAATTGAATGCTTCTCCCATCTTAACCAAGCGTTCCTCCACACTGTGGCCGTAACTTCTGCAGCAGGAGGCACAACAGCAAAACCAGCACAAATTCCTTTCTCCTTCTTCACGATTTCACGGATAGAAGATCTATTCTTATCGTAGATCTTAGCCATTTCAGTGTACGATCTTTTTCTTTCCTTATAAGTTGAGAACTTTCACCTTTTCACTCAAAGGAAGTACTTCACAGCATCTCTTTGTCATATTTGAACCTCCAGCCTCACTGCTCTTGCACTGTGTGGCCATTATTAAGTAAAATCAGGGTCACTAGAACACAAGCCCTGAGGTACTTCGACCATCGATCTGATAACCCCGACAGCGGGCAGGAGACACCCAATAAAGGGATGACGCAGGACCATGGTGGCACGAAATTTCATCAGGCTACTCAGGACGGCATGCAATTTCAAGCTTATGAATTGTTTATATCTGGAATTTTCCATTTAATATTTCTGGATTGTGGTTGGCCATGTGCAACTGAAACTATAGAAAGTCAAACTACAGATGAGGGGGGAGAACTGTAAGCACAACCAACTCGACTGCCAGCTGATGACTCGGCAGATGGTGGCAGAGCGAGGAAAATGGGGGCGATCCAACTGCTAAATAGTGGGGATACTAGGGAAATAGAGTCACCAGCATGAAAACAGTACTCCAGGAAATAAAGTTCAACTGAGTAGAAAGAGAATCCCAGGATAGATATTATTGACAAACCACCAATTCTACGACAATCGTACAGGCTTTGAGAGGACAAATGACATGACCAATTAACTGGACATAATTCTAAAAATGAACAAATAAAGCAAGGCCAATGAGGGGAAAATTACTGGCAATGAAATGTCTGGAGTACCGGATGTTGGTACAAAGAAAGAATAAATTAGATCCAAATGTCATATCATATACCATAATAAATTCTAAATGAGTTAAAGTGTAAAACAAACATTAAACCTGTGTCAGAAAAAATAGAAAGATACACGTGTAAAATGACACAGATAAATGTTTTTAAAAAGAAAGCAATGAAATTTCCAAACTGACAACATAACTAATAAAACTTTAACATTCTGAATATATAGAGAGAACTCATACAAATAATGTCATTTTCTTGGAGGCAGGAAAGAAACACAAATCAAATAAATTTCAGTTACCACGGACACAGCTGTAAAACCAAGCACAATAAATGCAAATAACAAGAGTCAAAGTTAAAAGACAAAAATTTTATGGGAAAAGAAAGATATTCACAGTAAACCACTTGACTTAATGTCAGACAATATTTATAAAGTCACGATAACACGGAGTGTCTATCCACATGACCACTGGTGAATGTGGAGGCGGTTGTGAGAGGTGGGAAAAGGCTGTGTGTGTGCAGTAGTAACGTTTGCTACGAGGGACTTCCCTGGATGCTCGGTGGCTAAGACTTCACCTTCCAATGCAGGGGGTTTGGGTGTGATCCTTCCTCACAGAGCTAAGATGCCACACACATCACAGCCAAAAAAATCAGAACATAAAACAGAAGCAATATTGTAACAAATTCCTTAAAACTTTAAAAATTGTTGTTGTTGTTGTTGTTTAGTCTCTAAATCACGTCCAACCCTTTTCGACCCCATGGACTGAAGCCTGCAGGCCCCTCTGTCCATGGGATTTCCCAGGCAAGAATACTGGAGTGGGTTGCCATTTCCTCCTCCAGGGGATCTTCCTGATCCAAGGATCAAACCCACATCTCCTGCATTGCAGGCAGATTCTTAACCGCTGAGCCACCAGAGAAACCTACATCAAAAAATCTTAAAATTTACTACTGAAGAAATAGCAATTTAAGCACTTAAAAAAATAAATTAAATGGACCTAATTACCTAAAGAAAGAGACAACAAGTGTGTAAAGTCACAGATCTGGAGGCCAGAGTTAAGAGAATGGACAGGGTAGAACAGAAGAATGCTGTTTTCTATAAGCCTTCTAATACTACAGCTCCTTTGGTTAAATGCTGGCTTTGAAAATCACATTTTTTCTAGCACAATTAGTTATTTAACTTGTGAACAATCTGAGCATAATCGAGATTTCCTTATGTCTGCAGGAAACACCAGAAATACTGCATCAGATAAACTGAGTGGTAATTTTTCTTTAGTCAGGGAGTCATGTTTGACTCTTTGCAACCCCACAAACTGTAACCCACCAGGCTCCTCTCTCCACAGGATTTCCCAGGCAAGAATACTGAAGTGGGTTGATATTTCTTTCTCCAGGGTATCTTCCCGACCCAGGGATTGAACCTGCATCTCCTGCCTTGGCAGGCAGATTCTTTACCACAGAGCCACCAGGGAAGGCCGCTAAATTTGGTAGGAAAACACAAAACACACACTCTCATCAGTTATCTACCAACTACCTCTATGCAGCAGATGTACAAGCCACACCCATCCACATCTCTAATTAAAAATATACATTAGTCATGGAGATGAGCAGCAAAAAATAAATCCAGCTGTTTGTAACACCAACATTGACAATTTTAGTATTTTGAATATTTTGTTCTTAACAAAAAGATTTTTAAAATATTATTTCTTTTTCTCTGGTTAATCACTAGTAGTTTGTGTTTTATTCTTTTATAAATATCAGCATTATTTTTTCATACAGTAAGCTATCACTGACTCGATGGACATGAGTCTGAGTGAACTCCGGGAGTTGGTGATGGACAGGGAGGCCTGGCGTGCTGCGATTCATGGGGTCGCAAAGAGTCGGACACGACTGAGTGACTGATCTGATCTGAAGCTATAAAAACAGTATTTCCATGATCTATAACACTATTACCCAGATTTTTAAAAATATAATAAATGCAAAATATTAAAATACAATAAATATTAATAGAGTACTCATATGGGGATTCCCAGGTGGCTCAGTGGTAAAGAATCTGCCTGCCAATGCAGGAGATGCAAGAGACATGGGTTCGATCCCTGGGTAGGGAAGATCCCCTAGAGAAGGAAATGGCAACTCACTGCAGTATTGTTGCCTAGGAAATTCCATGGACAGAGAAGCCTGGCAGGCTATTGTCCATGGGGTCAGACACACAGGAGAGGTAAAACAATGCCTGGAATTTGCTTTTAATATTATTTCAAAATTATTAGCTATCAAATTCATGTATGTCATTCATAAAATATTTGAGTATCATGCCCCTAATCCCATTTTTGCCCTGTTGCATTTATTTGTTGTTTTGTTTGCTCATTTTTTAATTGAATTGACTTTATTTTTTAGAGCAATTTTACATTTACAGAAAAACTGAGCAAAAAGCATGGAGTTCCCAAACACACAGCAGCCCTATTACTAGCACCTTGCATTAAGCGTGGTACCTCATTACATCTGATGAGCTAGCACTGGTACATTATTGTTACTATTAACAGAGGTCTACAGTTCACTCTGTGTGTTGTACATTCTCTGGGTTCTGACAAATGTATAATGACATGTATTCACCATCACAGTGTCATTCAGAATAGTTTCATTGCTCCAAAAATCCCCTGTTCTCCGCTGATTCATCCTGGCCTCCCCTTGAGCCCTTAGCAACCACTAATCCCTTTACTGTCTCCAGAGCTTTGCCATTTACAGAAAGCTACACAGTTGGATTCACACAGTGTGTGGCTTTTTCAGACTGTATACTTTCGCTTAGCATATAGGATTCTCCATGTATTTCTGTGGCTTGAGAGCTCATTTCATTTTATTGCTGAATGATATTCCATGGCATGAATGTACCACAGTTTGACTCCAATCACTTACTGAAGGACATCTTGACAGCTTTCAAGTTAGGGTAGTTACGAGAAAACCTGCTATAAACATTTGTGTGCAGGTTTTTAAATTTTTAATTTAAAATTTTTTAGTTGGAGTATAATTACTTTACAATGTTGTATTAGTTTCTGCTGTACAGCAGCAGGAATCACCTATGCTGTGCTGTTCTGTGCTTCGTTGCTCAGTTGTGTCTGATTCTTTACTACTCCATGGACTGTAGCCCTTCAGGCTCCTCTGTCCATGAGGATTCTCTAGGCAGGAATACTGGAGTGGGTTGCCATGCCTTTCTCCAAGGGATCTTCCTGACCCAGGAAATGAACCAGGGTCATCTGCATTGCAGGCGCATTCTGTACCAGCTGAGCTACCAGGGAAGCCTGCATCACCTATATGTGTATATAAATCCCCTCCCTGTTGAGTGTGTGCAGGTTTTCTTGTGCATGGACATAAGTTTTCAATTCATTTGAGTGCAATTAAGTTTTCAACCCAAGGCACACGACTGCTGGATCACATGATAAGAGCACGTTTAGTTTGGTAAGAAATGGCCAGACTGTCTTCCAAAGTGGCTATAACACTTTGCTTCCCCATAAGAAGTAAAGGAGAGTTCGTGTTGCTCCACACCCTTGCCCACATTGGGTGCAATCAGTGTTTTTGATTTTAGGCATCTAATTGATACGTAGCTGTAGCCGGTTTTAATTCCAATCCTCTAATAATATATGATGGTGAGCATCTTCTCATACACTCATTTGCCATCTGTGTATTTTCTTTGACGAGGTGTCTGTTCACACCTTTTGCCCATTTTTTAAACTGGGTTGCTTCTTATTGTTGAGCTTTAAGAACTCTTTATATATTTTTGCAAAATCTGACTTATCTTTTTGTTCTTTAAACAGCATTTTTCACAGAGTAGAAGTTTTCATTTTAGTCAAGGTCAACTTTTTTTTTCTTTAATGGGTCGTATTTTTTATCACACAGTTTTGCACAACGCAGTAATTTTTAGGAATTCACAGAGTGTGTGATAGCCACTGACCACATTTATCCTTATCAACCATTCATTTATTTGACCACATTACTCATTTTGAGTAAAGCCCCAAAATAATTGGTATAGAAGTACTGAGAAGCATAACTTATGGTAAAAAATTGGAAACTTAATGACAAACAGTTGAGTTTGAAAAGTAATACAAGAAAATATTACCAATATGAAATAGGAATATGGTGTTAAAGATGGTTAGCATGTCAACCTTCTTTACATACAAAAGTGTTGTTACTGCTGTTGTTCAGTCACAAAGTCGTATCCAACTCTTTGCAACCCCATAGATTGCAGCATGCTAGGCTCATCTGTCCTCCACTATCTCCCAGAGTTCATTCAAATTCATGTCCACTGAGTTGGTGATGCGATCTAACCATCTCATCCTCTGCCACCGCCTTCTCCTTTTGTCTTCAATCTTTCCCAGCCTCAGGGTCTTTTCCAATGAGTCAGCTCTTCACATCAGGTGGCCAAAGTATTGGAGCTCCAGATTCAGCAATAGACCTTCCAATATATATTCAGGGTTGATTTCCTTTGGGATTTATTGACTGGTTTGACCTCCTTGCCATCCAAGGGACTCTCAAGAGTCTTCTCTGGCACCAGAACTCGAAAGTAACAATTCTTTAGCACTCAACCCTTTTTATGGTCCAACTCTCACATCTGTACATGACTACTGGAAAAACCATAGCTTTGACTACACAGATCTTTGTTGGCAAAATGATGTCTCTGCCTTTTAATACACTGTCTAGGTTTGTCATAGCCTTTTACCAAGGACCAAGCATCTTATAATTTCATGGCCACATTCACCATCCACAGTGATTTTGGAGCTCAAGAAAATATAATCGGTTACTGCTTCACTTCTTCCCCTTCTATAGTGATGAGACCAGATGCCATGATTTTAGATTTTTTTTAATGTTGAGTTTCAAGCCAGCTTTTTCACTCTCCTCTTTCACCTTCATCAAAAGGCTCTTTAGTTCCTCTTTACTTTCTGCCATTAGAGTGGTATCATCTTCGTATGTGAGATTATTGGTACTTCTCCAGGCAATCTTGATTTCAGCTTGTAATTCATCCAGCCTGGCATTTCACATGATGTACTCTGCACAGAAGTTAAATAAGCAGGGTGACAATATACAGCTTTGTTGTACTCCTCTCCCAATTGTGAACCAGTCCGTTGTTCCACACCCGGGTTCTACTGCTTGTTGACTCACATTCAGGTGGTCCGGTACTCCTAACTCTTTTAAGAATTTTCCAGTTTGTTATGATCCACATAGTCAAAGGCTTTAGCATAGTCAAAGAAGCAGAAGTAGATGTTTTTCTGGAACTCCCTTGCTTTCTCCATGATCCAACAAATGTTGGCAATTAGACCTGTGGTTGCACAGCCTCTTCAAAACCCAGCTTGTACATATGCAAGTTCTCGTTTCACATACTGCTGAAGCCTGGCTTGAAGGATTTTGAGCATAACCTTGCCTGCATGTGAAATGAGTGCAACTGTATGGTAGTTTGAACATTCTTTGGCATTGCCCTTCTTTGGGATTGGCATGAAAACTGACTTTTTACTAGTCCTGTGGCCACTGTTGAGTTTTCCAAGTTTGCTGGCATATTGAGTGCAGCACCTTAACAGCATCATCTTTTAGGATTTTAAATAGTTCAGCTGGAATTCTGTCACATCCACTAGTATGTCAACATTCTTCACATATGAAGGCAAGTTCATGGAAATTTCTTAAGTGAAGAAAGTAACATGTAAAATATCAATCATACATTAATTTCAACTAAAAACTGTTATCTGACAGAAATAAAAATTCAGTAACATGTATTAGAATAAGGAGCACTCATTGTTGTAAAACGAATCCAAAACTTCACAAAAAAGTTCATATTTCATTTGTGCAAAGTTGAACACAAATTTTCCAGGTAAGCATCAGCTAAACGACCAGCCTCCTTCCAACTATGGCTCCAGCATCCCCTAGGTCATAGCGCCCTTGGCCAGTTACTTCCTCTGCACTTGGCCAGTGGGTGGAGAAAGCAGGTGAGGATCACACAGGAGGTTTTCTCAGGCTGACTTGAAAGGCTGAACTCACTCGCACCCACATGACCCTCAAAGCAGGTTAGGAGAAGTGGCCCAACTTTGTGTTCAGGACAGAGGATCACTTTCGTGCCTGCACGCACCTCTCTGCACTTAACAAAATTAGACTTTGGTTTTCTTAGACTCCTTTCTCCTTTCAATTTTTCCCAAATCTGTAATAGTATGTAAGTATCCCTTATTATCTTTATCTATTTAGTTCCAGATTATGAGAATTTAAATACACTTATCCAAGTCTATTAGGTTCCCTTGTTCAAGTAGGAAGGGTTTTGATAGCTAGGATTTATTAATTCTTTAAAAAAAGAAAACCTAAATTTACAGCCTTTCTAACCTTTATTTCAGATAATAATCACCTAAATCAACTAAGAGCATTGTCTCACCTACTTAAAAATTTTACAGTAAGATTATGTCTTGCTAAAGAAACATCATGCAACAATTTATTCTCTGATTCCTTATTCTTAACCCAAGTCTCTCTCTCTCTCTTTTTTTTTTAAGACAAAGCAAAGTTTCAAAGGTTGCTTTCCCAAGTAGCACAAAATGACTCTAAGTCTTCTAACCTACATATTAAGAATTAGTGTTGGTTATCCATCAGTACTCTTGCCTGGAAAATCCCATGGATGGAGGAGCCTGGCGGGCTGCAGTCCATGGGGTCGCTAGGAGTCGGACATGACTGAGCAACTTCACTTTCACTTTTCATTTTCATGCACTGGAGAAGGAAATGGCAACCCACTCCAGTGTTCTTGCCTGGAGAATCCCAGGGATGGAGGAGTCTGGTAGGCTGCCATCTATGGGGTCACACAGAGTCGGACATGACTGAAGCGACTTAGCAGCAGCAGTAGCAGCAGCATTCATCAGTGGCATTCATCAGGGTCAATTTTTGTAGAAGTGTCTTGTATTAAGATAGATATTTTTATATGATATAAGGAGCTGTGCGTGCATACCTACTAAGTCACTTTAGTCATGTCCAACTCTGCAACACTATGGATTTCAGCACGCCAGGCTTCCCTGTCCATTACCAACTCCCAAAGTTTGTTCAAACTCATGTCCATCGACCATCTCATCCATCTTGTCCTCTGTCATCCCCTTCTCCTCCTGCCTTCAATCTTTCCCAGCATCAGGGTCTTTCCCAATGAGTCAACTCTTCGCATCAGGTGGCCAAAGTATTGACGTTTCAGCCTCAGCATCGGTCCTTCCAGTGAATATTCAGGACTGACTTCCTTTAGGATTTACTGGTTTGATCCGCTTGCAGTCCAACGGACTCTAAAGAGTCTTCTCCAACACCACAATTCAAAAGCATCCATTCTTTGGTACTTAGCTTTCTTTACGGTCCAACTCTACTGGAAAAACTATAGCTTTGACTAGATGGACCTTTGTCGACAAAGTAATGTCTCTGCTTTTTAATTTGCTGTCTAGGTTGGTCATTGGAGAAGGAAATGGCAACCCACTCCAGTATTCTTGCTTGGAGAATCCCATGAACAGAGGAGCCTGGCAGGCTATAGTCCATGGGATCACAAGAGTCAGACACAACTTAGCAACTAAACCACCACCACCAGGTTGGTCATAGCTTTTCTTCCAAGGAGTAAGCGTCTTTTAATTTCATGGCTGCAGTCACCATTTACAGTGATTTTGGAGCCCAAGAAAACATTGTTTCCCCATCTATTTTATGAAGTCTTATTATTATGATCTTTAAAAAATGATTTTATGCACTTGCTTGACGATTTTTCTGAAAGATTTTCACTACTAACTTGTCAAGTTGTATAAAATATTCCATACAGGCTCTTAATAAATATTTACATTTAGTCTATGTTTACCTTAAATGGTATTTTCATGTTTACTATTTTTAGTCTCTGAAATTATGAGTGTCTTCCTTTATTTTTCCTAATAAGACTTTATTATAGTTCTTTAATATATGTCATATGTTAAAAGATAAATGACTACACATTTATGCAAAGCTTTTCTTGCTGTTTTATTACATGACATTTTATTTTCTGCCATTACTGCATATATGAAATTTATTTTTTGAAAATTATACAACTTAAAATTGAAATCTTGCAATTTCCGTGAACTTTCAATGTCCTTGGTTTTCTGTATATTATACAGTCACTAAAAGATGACTTTCTAAAAAGATATCCAAGGACCTTATTCAAGGCTCTCCTTCAAATAACTTCTTATACAGAATTTTACAGTTTTAGTACTACAGTTTAGTTTATACAGGATAAACAAAGTTCAATCTGTATCCACTCTTAGTCTTCCAATTAAACAAACTGATTAATTAAAACTGAAACTATTTATAAAATGAACTGAATTAAAGAAACTACAACAGATTGGAAATCATGTCTGTGGTAATTAGATTTGGAGTCTGATTTTATAGACATTAAAAGAACAATCATAAGTGAATATATTGGGCTTCCCAGGTGGCTCAGTGGTAAAGAATCTGCCTGCAATGCAGGAGACTTGGGCTCAATCCCTGGGTCAAGAAGGTCCCCTGGAGAAGGAAACAGCAACCCACTCCAGTATTCTTGCCTGGGAAATCCCATGGATAGAGGAGCCTGACAGAGCTACAGTCCATGGGGTTGCAAAAGAGTTGGACACAACTAAACAACTAAAGTGAATATATTAAATGCAAAATAATAAATTTAAAAATGCACTCTTTGTATATAACATTAAAATTTTACTACAGTGGCAAAGAATATTTCTAAATCTGAAATATTGACTCCTGCACTATTTTGAATGTTATAATATCACCACCTACTGGAGAGTTAAGGTAGGAACAATTTCTCATCTTGGAAATCCTCATCAATAATGATATTTACTGAATTTAGACGTTTCTAAATTCACATTTTTTAAGGTGTTGAGGTCCTAACCCTGTACATTACACTCATGAGGAAATAGACACACAGTTCAATGATTTGCCACAATAACACTACTAATTATACAAAAGATGATATGAGGTCAAATTTACATACATATATATAACAATTCTCCAGGTCTCCTAGTTCCATGATCTGAGTTCTGTTACTTGGCCATGCAGTGACAGACACCATGCTCATTGTCAGCGTCCATTACAATAATGGTTAAAACACCCCTTAAGTGAAAACAAAGTTGGTTTTCCTATGAAATGTATTTATAATTCCCCCCACGCCCCATTTCTTACTGACTCATAGAACAATTAAGAGCTAAATCTCTGTGACATTCTTATGTTATCTCCAACAGGTGACTGTTGACTGAATTATCTATATGAGCAATCTCATTTCTCATTTCTCCCTTTTATTTTCTCAACTATAATTAAAGAAAGAAAGGAGATAGCACTTTTCATCTCTCGGATCAACAATTTAAAAGGCTGCTGGAAACAGGGTGGTAAAACCAGCTCCCTCTTAACTGTGAGAGAATAAATTGGTGCCAAAGTTTGCTGGTTATTTCATAGTACGGCCAACCCCCGCCCCTGCCCCCATCTGTGCCTTCTCTTTCCAGTTCAACTGCAGTCCAAAATTACTAAATGGAAAATTCCAGAAATAAACAATTTATGAGTTTTAAAGTGAAAACTGTTTTGAGCAACATGATGAAATCTCATGCTCAGTCCCACCCAGGAGACCCAGGGATCAACACTGTCTACACCTGACATCCAACCACCGGCATCACCACAGGTCAGTGATCCAGGATCAACCCAAGCAGATGATCCTCTTGATGTATCATTATCAGAAGGTCAGCAGTGGTCCAACTCTGTGTCACAATGCCCACGTTACCCATGTCATCTCACCATGCAGGCATTTTACAATCTCATATCACCTCAAGAAGAAGGATGAGTACAGTACAAGATATTTTGAGAGAAACCACATTCACATAATTTTTATTACAATATACTGTTAAATTGTTCTACTTACTGTTGTGCTAAGTGCTAATTCACTTCAGTTGTGTCCAGCTCTTTGTGACCCTAGGGACTGCAGGCTGCAAGGCTCCTCTGCCCACAGGGTTTCCCAGGCAAGAATACTGGAGTGGGTTGCCACGCCCTTCTCCAGGGGATCTTCTCGACACAGGGATCGAGCCCTAGTCTCTGTCTCCTGCATTTGCAGGCGGGTTCTTTACCACTAGCACACTTGGGAAGCCCTACTTATTATTACTTTTGTTAATCCCTTACTGTGCCTAATTTATAAACTAAACTTTATCATCAGTGTGTATGTATAGGAAAAAACACAGTATATCCAGGGATCTGTACTACCTGTAGTTTCAGAAGGTCTTGCAACACATCTGCTGTGTATACCTGTACACAGGACTGTAAGGGGGACTCCTGTATCCATAAAAAATTTAAGTCACACAGACTTTGATGCCACAACTCCACTCCTAGGAATTTATTCTACTGAGATTTCTACACAAATAATTACTGAAGCATTAATGGTGATAGCAAAAGTGAAATAAATTTAGAGACAACTTAAATGTTATTAACAGGAGACTGACAAAATGTAGGGCATTGACGACAGCCATACCATATAGAACGCTGCCCAGTCGTTTTTCAAAATAACAGAGTTCTAAGCATACTTATAAGAAAAGATAACTAAACTTTCTGTTTAAAGAAAAGGGGCCAGTTTTTGCATTATATGTGTACTATCAATCCACTTGCATAAACATATAGACTTTTATAAATGCTTACAATTTAAAAAACATTAATGTATGGTTTTACATAAATATAATTTTATAAATATATGTGATAAATGTGTGTATATATGTATGCATGCTGCAATTCATGGGGTCGCAAAGAGTTGGACACGACTGAGCGACTGAACTGAACTGAACATTAATAAATACATGCATTTGCTTATGCATAGAAAGTTCTTAAGGTGATATGTTACATCTTTTTCAAGTTCTGACTCACATAGCAAAAACACTGTCTTATACTCTGAGAAAAACTAGAAAGGATTTAGAAGCATCTACATGGAACCTGATTTTAAAAAATCATGATTTTTTTACATTACAAAATTATTATAAAATCCATATAGTATCTGGAACACTTTTAAATACTAAATTTAAGCTTCAAATATCATTTTTGAATATTTGATGTATTTCTAAGTTTTTTCTAATATAATTGTTTAAAATATGACTTTATACTTGAAATGTCTACATGCAATCCTTGATCAAGACCTTTAAAAATGACTAAAGCTACTTCTTGATGACCACCATTGATGAAAAACTTACTTGCCCTGCTGCTGCGGCTAAGTCTCTTCAGTCGTGTCCGACTCTGTGCGACCCCATAGACGGCAGCCCACCAGGCTTCCCGTCCCTGGGATTCTCCAGGCAAGAACACTGGAGTGGGTTGCCATTTCCTTCTCCAAGGCATGAAAGTGAAAAGTGGAAGTGAAGTCGCTCAGTCCTGTCTGACTTTTAGTGACCCCATGGACTGCAGCCTACCAGGCCCTCCGTCCATGGGATTTCCCAGGCAAGAGTACTAATATACAACAAAAAAATTTTATTACTTTACAACTGTACAAAAATTTTAACGTAAATGAAAGTCTATTTTCAATTTTAATGTCTTTTCTTTCACTGATAAGTTTGATGAAAAAATTTCTTTGGTGACATGAATGGATTTCCAATGATCAAACATTTCTATAACAAGTATTTCACCACCTAAATCTTGAATTTGCAAAAAGGTATGTGCCTTGTTAAAGCAAGGATCCTCAAAGTGATCTGGATACCCCTTAGTGGGCATTTCAGCCCCAAGCAGACAGAATTATTGTGCATGTGGTATACTGGGTGAATAATGTCCCCCCAAAATTCACATCCACCCAGAACCCCAGAATATGACGTTATTAGGAATAAGGGTCTTTGCAGATGTAGTTAACATGAGGTTCAAATCATCCTGGATTAGGGTGGTCCTGAAATCCAGTGAGAATATCCTCAGAAGAGACAGAAGAGGAGAGACTCCGGGACCCGGAGAAGAAGGTGATGCGAGTTCAGTGGCAGGGACTGAAGTAATAGCATCTACAAGCCTAGACCGACCGAGAGCCCTGCAGGATGCTGGGAGAGAGGCAGGGAGTGCATTCTCCATCAGGACCAATGGAAGGAACCACCCTGGGGACACTGATGTCAGACTTCCGGCCTCCAGAGTGATGAGAATATATTCTGTTACTGTAAGCCACTCCATTTGCAGAAACTTGTCATGACAACCCTGGGCGTGGATGTACATGGATGCCCAGTCAGCGCCCCCATTGGGGTGGGATGGCGCCTGGTCAGGCTGCTACCAGCTCTCTGCGCTCTGGGGGTAATGGGATGCAGAGCGGCAGCCTGGATGAGAAAGAGCTGGACTCCCCATGGGCTGGGGCTGTGGAGCAGGAAGCTCCCTTTCCTTGACGTGAATCAAGACTGCAAACCATGATGGAAGGTCTATGGGACCTAGTTGTGACTCAGCACCGCACACCCCGAGGGGATCCACCGGCACCACACCAGGAGTTCAGAAGACACGCTGCCACAACATTAGAAATCAACTATACTCCAGTAACATGCATAAATAATAAATAAGTAAACAGGGAAAAGAGAAAACACCGTGTGAGTGAACACCGTCAGGATCACCGAGGAAAACAAGGTCAGCCCTTCATTCCAGCTACAGTTGGGTAAAACGTCTTAGACTCAAGAGGGAAGAAAACAATCAGGCCTTTTCAGAGAAATCAGTATCTTCAACAGAGAAAAGCATGAATTTCAAGAAAATGTTAAACACAGTGCATTTTAAGAATGGACATATTTTGAAAAATACCTTCAAGAGTATCAGTGCATGAGAATCTCAGTGACTTGAAACTGGGTCAGGCTGCGGTCTCCAATATTTGTGTGAGAATCTTCCCCAGCGAGGAGTAATTCATGAAGAAGCGGAGATGCTGGTACATCATGAGCTGCAGTCAGGTATTCTGAGAAAATAAGAAACTCAGTCTCTCCCACCTGATAGACCCTTTCAGGTTAGATGATAAACTGCTACATTATAGCAGAAATGAAGATGGAGTTATAGGTGCTTAACTCATAATTTTTTCTCCAGAAGACCTTTAACATAGACAATTTCATTTAAAGATACTTATATATTTTATGGAACTTCCCTGGCAGTCCAGTGGTTAAGACTTCACTTTCAAATGCAAGGGGTATAGGTTTGATCCCTGGTTGGGGAGCTAAGAACTGGCATGCCTCGTAGCCAAAAAACCAAAACATAAAACAACAGAAGTAATATTATAACAAATTCAATGAAGACTTTTGAAATGGTCCACATCAAAAAAGATCCAAAAAATAAAGATACTTACAGATTTTAAATGGAAGATATGAACCTGGGCTTAGAGAACAGTATCAGTTTAGGCACTCTTATATAACTAGGTTATAAAGTAAAGTTTTGGTATTTGGGGTGAATTTGAAAGTGAAGTGAAAGTGTTAGTCACTCAGTTGTGTTTGACTTTTTGTGAGGCCATGGACTGTAGCCCACCAGGCTCCTCTGTCCATGTAATTCTCCAGACAAGAATACTGGAGTGGGTAGCCATTCCCTTCTCCAGGAGATCTTCCCAACCCAGGGATCAAACCCAGGTCTCCTGCATTGCAGGCAGACTCTTTACCATCTTGTCTCCCTCGAAATTGATACAGAAATGTAGGGGGAAATTACGTGTTGAAAAATAATTTGGAAAATTCTGGAAGTCAGTTTTCATAGATTGTTTTGTTCTTGCGATAAAAAGTTGCATGTTAAATGTTTAAAAATAGTCCAATCTGGTGAATATCTAGACCTAAACTGGTCCACGCATGTCTGCCTTGCTCCTGTTTCCATCTGGATGGTTTAGTAGGTAAATAAACTCCTCCGTCCAAAACTAGAGTAGTTGTAGTAGAAGTAGTAGTAACAGTACTGATAATCTACATGAAGACTAAATGTGGGGCCACAGCACCAGCCAGAGGCCTACCCCACCCCTGCTCCCCACGCTGCACTCTTGCATCACCTCCTTTAGAAACAACTGTTGCAAATTTCACATCAGCAGTTCTCCTTTTCTTTTACTAAATTCAATTTTACATTCTACATAAAAAATAACCACAAATATATGTTTAATCCTCTTTCAGTGTGTGTTGTATGTAACACTGCATTCCTGAGAATTTCACCTTCTTTTGTTCAACAAAGATGGAGAGGAAGCTGGAGTCAGAAATCTCGATTTAGAGCTGAAATCTGTGGGCTGGTGCTCCCTCTGATGGACATTTTTCACATTACACATGCTTTTTTTATTGTTGTTTGGGGTATTTTTGTTGTTTGTTTTGTTTTTAAATGCAGGAGCACTTCATTCACAGGAAAGAAACATCTCACAAAGCCAAGAACAATCAGGAAGTTATCTCAAATGACCTCTGAATGATCTAAAAATGCATGAGTCTTACTTAGCTTATTGTCTTCACCAGAATTCTTGTCAGGGAACTTGTTTAAAAGGGGTGGCCTGAGACTTTCCCTTCCAGTTTAAGGGACATGGGTTTGATCCCTGGTTGAGGAAGTAAAATCCCACATGTTGCTCGGTTGGGCCAAAAAATAAATAAATAGATTTAAAAGATGTTCCCAGCTTGATAACAGCTCAGAGTGGCAGCTAAAACTGCAAAGGACTGATCAGCAGTAATTGATTTTTTTATTTTTCAATGTTTGTCCTGATTGATTAAGGATGGGGAATTTGCCTTTGGTAATTGGGAACAGAGAAGTTTCACCCTCATCCTTGGGAGAGGGTAGCATGGAAGAACAGAGGCCACAGAAAATACACGCTAAATAGAGTTCACTTTGAACAACCTAAGATGCTAAGTCCTTCCCCAGATCCTTCAAATCTTCAGCATAGAGGAATCTGTCAGTCTCTTGTGGAAAACCGTAAAGAAGCTGAATTCTGTGACTTGGGTGATCTGGGGGGCGGGGGGTGGTGAGGTGGGCAGAGGGCTTCGAGACACAGACGCAGAGTCTGAAGGGACAGCTGAATGCAGAAGCCCAGTGTTACCAGGAGAGGCACCATGGCCCTTCACTGGAGCGATGGGTCAACTCGTAAAGCTGGACACCTCTGAACACAGATGCAGAGTCTGAAGGGACAGCTGAATGCAGAAGCCAGTGTTACCAGGAGAGGCACCGTGGTCCTTCACTGGAGCGATGTGTCAACTTGTAAAGCCGGACACCTCTGAGTCAACACTACAGCACATGGTTGAAAAGAGACCAAAGCAGAGCTATAGGCCAGCACCTCCCAGCCAGGCGAGCATGGAAGTGATGATGTGGATGCTGCTTGCTGAGGGGCCAGGCCAGGGCACCACAGACCTTGTGGTGCTTCCTACAACCTCAGAGGTATCAGCATCTCCGCGCCTGTGCAGCCTCCTGAGGGCACACGGGGAACTGGCCAACGGAGCAACCAGGACCGCCCATCAGCACGAGTGGCAACTACCCCCAAACAAGGCCAAGGTCTCAGGCCTGCACCTGGTCTTTCACCGCAGCTAAAATCGATCCCTCCAGTCCTGCTGTCCAGCGTCATCAGGTCATACCGGAATCTGGTCCTTTATTGAACACTCCCTGGCTGGCCTCCACAGAGCTGCTAAATTCTGTGCGTTTACTCAGATGCCCCACTTTCAGGCACGGATGAACAGAACTTCCCTGCTGCAGTTCCAGTGCCTTTCACTCTCCCTTTATTCTTCTCCTTGCTCTTCCTGGGGATGCTTTCTTGTCTGAAAACTTCACTAACAAACACAAACAGTTACACATGACACAGTTGAGAACCAGGAAGGAAGCATGAAGAGGGAAATGCCTGTGGAGAGCAGAGCTCGTGTGTAAGAGTGATGCCATGTCCTCATAATTCTTTTCTATTATTTTGGTTGCACTGTGCAACACGCAGGATCTTAGTTCCCTGACCAGGGGCCCACGCCCCCTGCAGTGGACCTGCAGGGAAGTCCTTGTGTCATGCGTGCATGTTTAGTTGCTCAGTTATGTCTTTGCAAGTCCATGGACTATAGCCCACCAGGCTCCTCAGTCCATGGAATTCTCCAGGCAAGAATACTGCAGTGGGTTGCCTTTCCTCCTCCAGGCGATCTTCTTGACCCAAGGATCCAACCCAAATCTCTTGCGTCTCCTGCATTGGTGGGCGGATTCTTGACCACTGCGCCACCTGGGAAGTCTCGCATAATTCTGAAGCCACTATCTGAGAACAATTCTAACTTTTCGAACTGCGATGACAGAGGGAAAACCTCGGTAGCTTCAGATATTAAAAGAGCAGCTTTCTGGGCATCGTGTAGTGATTATTACAACACTACATTTTCTTAGTTACAGCTCCTAGTCCACTGTACAGTATCTCTGTCACAATTTCAGAACAAGATGCAAGGGACTGTTTACTCCAGGACCAGTGATTTGGAACCAGTGCAGGAAAGACTTGAATGCTCCCTGCTCTTAACCTGTGAATCACACTGAAATGGTCACCCCTGATGTCCCATCTGCAGCTTCCTCCTCAGACCACATGGTGGGACTGCAGTCGCTCAAGTCCTGGACAGTCAGGCGGGAGCGCTGGATTCATTTTGGCCAAGGACATATGGGTGGGAACATGAAGTGCCTGATCTAGGCAACAGCTTTAAGATCTGAGCATGATTTGCTGAATTTTCTCCCCACTGTGTGACAGCAGAGATTGTTCCAGAGAATGGAGGTGGTGACGTCAGTTGAGGTCCCTAAGTGAGGCTAATATGAGACAGAGACTGTCGCCATTGACTCATCCTCACCCCATGGTCTATAAGCACCACGGAGATCTGTGGACTATTTGTTACCAGAATATCACCTTTCCTGACTGGCGTGTACACATACACTAATTGTACATTTAGAATTCCCATTTCAATTTTATTTCCCATTTTATCTCACACATGGTCATAAGGAGTTAGATTATCTAATACTCAAGATCACAATAAAATAAAAGGTTGTCACTTCTATAGGTAGATCTAATGATTGTCTTTAAAAGGAGCCACTGGGGAGAAAAAGAAACAGCTGGTAGATAAAGAGAATACAGCTGACCCTTGAACAACATGGGCTTGACCTGCACAGGACTGAACTTAGAGGTGAATTTTTTTCAATAAATACATACTACAGTTAACTACATGATCTATGGGTTGATGCTCAGATCCAGAACCACCGATACAGACAGCTGACTGTAATGTTATAGCACATTTTTGACTATGCAGACTATGCCCCCACGTTGTTCAAGCATTGCTTACACACATCAACTAGAAAAAGCAGAGGGGAGGCAATGATGCAATCGGGAGTTATTATCAGTGGTCGGAATTCAGGGCTGGAAATTAAGAGGAGGAAACCTAGCAAGTATTAGTTGCTCAGTTGTGTCCATCTCTTTGTGACCCCGTGAACTGTAGCCCGCCAGGCTCCTCTGACCATGGGGTTTTCCAGGCAAGAATACAGGAGTGGGTTGCCATTCCCTTCTCCAGTGGATCTTCTCAACCCAGAAATCAAACACAGGTCCCCTGCTTTGTGGGTGGATTCTTTACTGTCTGAGCCCCTAGGAAGCTCAATCCTAGCAAAGAGGTTGCCAAAGAAAGGGAACCCCAAGTCATCTGCAAAACTCCTCTGCAATCCCTCACCTGCACCTTAGCTGTGGGGACCTAAGGAAAAGTTCAAGAAACTGAGCAGAAGGCCAGAAAGTAGCCCAAACGAGCTGGTCACATACTGAAAGAATGTCTCTCTTTTTTTAATCCCCTGTGCTATTCACTGGAGAAGGCAGTGGCAACCCACTCCAGTACTCTTTCCTGGAGAATCCCACGGTGCAGTCCGTGGGGTCACTAAGAGTCGGACACAACTGAGCGACTTCACTTTCACTTTTCACTTTAATGCATTGGAGAAGGCAATGGCAACCCACTCCAGTACTCTTGCCTGGAGAATCCCACGGACTCAGGAGCCTGGTGGGTTGCCGTCTACAGGGTCGCACAGAGTCGGACACGACTGAATCGACTTAGCTAGCTAGCTGTGCTATTCACAGTTACAGACACAGCACAATTTAAGTCTTAACTGCCTTGTAAACATTTTCTCCACTATATTCTTAAACAATGAACAAAACAATAAATCAATGTCTGATGTGCAGCATTTGTCAACTTCTGAGATGTAAATACTCCCACCTTGGTGAGTTTCAAGCTACCAACATGCTGCCACCACAGCAGACCATTATATGGTATTTCATCATGTAAATACAACAGATGTATGGATAATAATAAAGTGTATTTAAATAATTTTGAAATAATCTCTTGAGTATTGATTACATTGCTTTTTAATATGATTTCATTGTAAGTTTTTGTAATTTACTTTTCTTTTACTTTTTTAATTGAAGCATAGTTGATTTACAAGGTTGTGTTAGTTTCAGGTGTACAGCAAAGTGATTCAGTTATACATATATACATTTATGTATCTTTTTTCTAGTCTTTTCCAGAGGTTATTACAAGATATTGAATATGGGGTTCCCTATGCTATATTGTAAAATTCCTGTTGTTTATTTACTTTATATATGGCAGTGTGTATCTGAAGCTTCTGTGAGCTTCCCACGTGGTGCTAGTGGTAAAGAATCCATCTGCCAATGCAGGAGACACAAGAGAAGCAGGTTCAATCCCTGGATCGGAAGATTCCCTGGGAAAGGGAATGGCAACCCACTCCAGTATTGTTGTCTGAGAAATCCCATGGACAGATGAGCCTGGCAGGCTACAGTATCTGTTAGTTCCCATACTCCTGATTTATCCCTCCCTCTTTGCCCTTAATTTTTAATACTGGCTGTGTTTAACAACTGCTTTTAAAATTCCTGAAAAATTAACCACAGGCTCTCCTGAACCAGGATAAGCCACCTCCTGCACATCCCTGACTTTAAGTATCTCGAAAACACAGCTTCACTGTCCCAGCTGTCAATCTCAAACTGCTAAAATGTGGGTTTTCCTCTCTATGAAATTCATATTGACCCTGGTACTGCAACCTCTTCTCTTAATCCAGTGGACACATTCCAATTCTCTTTTTTTTTTTTTTTTTTTTTTGCCTTACTGCGAGACTCATGGTATCTTAATTACCCGATCCAGGATTGAACCCGGGCCAAGCCAGTGAAAGCGCCAAATCCTGACCACTAGCCCACCAGGGAACTGCTCCAATCCTAACCTTGATTATCTGTAGGAAATGGCACTGTTAGTCTCCTCGAAATTGCCTTCTCACTGGTCTGTCCAGCCTCTTGTCTTCGTCCTTCCTCTCTGACTACTTTCAGCGTCTCCTCTGAATATTCTCCTTTTACCCGCTGAGACTTTCAGGTTTGTTTTTTTCCGAGTATTCTTGTTCCTCGAATTTTATCACATCTCACACTTTTCCAAAAGCCTCACCTACCCTGTTATCACTCACAGGCAGTCAACACCAATTCCCTATCTTCAGAATCCTCTCCTCGCCTCCTAGTATCTAGACCCACATTTGCAGTTGTTCCATGAAGTATTTCCCTGTGTCCCACAAAAATTTCACGTTCAAAATGTCCATAATACTCTCTTCCCTTGTGGTTTTATGACTATGTTTAGTGTGATGTTTGGAGTCCTCCTTCTTTGTGTGTGTGGGTGTGTGTGTATCTATTACAAATTTTAGGTCCCATGAGGTTTACATACACCTACCTATTATATAAATTAGATGGGATGATTTTAAGCTGATGATCTCCAAAGTGACCTTTCCTATTTTATTTTATATCTATGCAATCTGATAGATGTTCACTAAACCTACTGGGGTAAACATTCCATGATGTATGTAAGTCAGATCATTATGCTATACCCCTTAAAGTTACACAGCACCAGGTGTCAGTCATACCTCAATAAAACTGGGAGAAAACAAAGCAAAACAAAGCCACAACGTGTCCAGAACAAACTTGTTTCTTTCTTTTGAAGTCTGCCTCTCCTTCTCAACTCAAAGATTTGTAGGAGGCACTATGTGCCAAATCACCTAGCCAAAACCCTGAGTGTCATTCTTTACCCCTCCTTCTTTCCTATATTTCTCATGAAAGACTCCAGCCCCAGTTGGCTCAGGTCCTAAAATCTCTACCAATTATTGCTTCTCTTTTTACTCACTGCCACTGATAAAACTTTAATCTTGGAAGTCCCCTCACTGCCTTGGGCCCAGGTTCGATCCCTGATCAGGGAACTGAGATCACATGAGCTACACAGCCAAAAAAAAAAAAAAAAATGTTCTTTAATCTTGCTCATCCCTCACTGTTGTAATAACCTGCTAATTTCATGATTCTTATTCATCTTACACACCGAGGCTTCTGTTATCTTTTTAAATCACAAATCACTTAATGGCTCCCAATTGCCTAAGACCAGTGGTTCTCAACCATGGCTGTGCAACAGAATTATCTGGGGTGGGGGGGTTCAACCAATTGTGTAAATGTATGATTTACATATAATAAGGTACACTCATTTTAAGTATATAGTTCAATATGTTTTTGACAAATACTCACACATATATGTAACTATCACTACCAATAAAGATATAAAACATTTTCATCACCTCAAATAGTTTCCACATAACCTTTGTCGGTCAAATTCCCCAAGTTTATCATTTCCCAAAGAACTGACCCCAAGCAATTTACTGCCAGTTTTCCTTCAGTAAAGATAAGTTTTGCCTGCTCTAGAATCTCACACACATTGAATCAGACAATATTTACTTTTTTGCATCTGACTTCTTTTACTCAAGATCATGGCTTTGAGATTCAGTCATGGTGTGTTAATCAGTAATTTCTTCCTTTTTATTGTTGAGTAGTAGTCTGTGCTATGAAATTTCTCAAAATGTTATTCATTCGTTGATGGACATTTGGATAGTTTGCAGTTTGGAGCTATCATGAATAAAGCTTCTATGAACATTTAGGTACAAATATTTTTGTCAACACATATTTTCATTCCTCTTGGGTCAATACTTGGGAGGGTCAATGCTGGGTCTTAAGACAATGAATACTTAAGTTTAGAAGAAACTATTTTCCAAAGTAGCTGCACCATTTTCTATTTCACCAGCACTGTAGGAGAGTTCCAGGCACAAAGCCAGGACAAACATCGCTCATCTCGCTCGTTTCCCTTCTCTGGCACAGCACAGATCTGTACTGCCTGTAGTTCAGTGTCTGGAAATAATCGTCTCATATATTTTGTCTAGTGTTTTCATTGTTGGGAGGGGAAGGCAAATCCAGTATCAGGAACACTGTCATGGCCAGAAACAAAGTCCACATGGGGAGCATCTTAAAAAATATGCCTGACTGGAATCCCATACTAATTAAATCTGAGTTCCTGCATTGGGAATGGGAGGGGAGTTCTTTGTGCATGAGCCTTGAGAATCATTGGCCCAGGGCATAATATTTGATGTCTTCACTAAGGCAAGACCCCTCAGTACCTGTCCTGCATCTCCAGGCTAGATGGCAATCACACGCTCCAACCCCAACCATCTTTTATCATTTCTCCTAAGGTTCAGCCATGTGGTTACCAGCATTAACATGGTATTTCAAACCCATGCCTTTCGCTGTGGTCCTTTTAGGTTCAAAGTTTATCAGGAGCACTTATCCTTCAAGACTGGGGCAAAATGCCATTGGCTTTATGGGATATAAGGAAGATCCAGGGATTTCTAGGGCAGAATGTTGTACTAATTGAAAAAGATGGTTGTACTAATTGGACAAGATGTTGGACGAGATGGTTGGATGGCATCATGGACTCAACGGACATGAGTTTGAGCAAACTCCTGGAGACTGTCAAGCACAGGGAAGCCTAGCGTACTTCAGTCCATGGGGTTGCAGAGTGCGACACGACAGAGCGGCTGAACAACAAATACTGTACTAAAAAGAACATTGGGATAACCAGCAAATGCAAGGCTTAGTATCCGCTACCGCCATTCACAACAGAGTGAATTTAGTGGTTACTTGTCATCAGTTTTCCTTGGGTATAACACGGAATAACAATACTCACCTCCAAGAGCAGCAGACAAGAGAACACAAAGAACGCACCTAGCACGGTGCACGCAGCAGATGCCAGCAGAATATTTCCCTTCACACCCATCTTCCACTCCGAACATTTCCTGCAAAGTTTTACTGCAAATGGCATTTACGCTGTTTATATCTCTTTTCCTCCGCTAGACTGTGAGGTTTATAATGACCAGGACTACTTTCTTTTTACCTTTGCGTCCGGAGTCATAGAAAAAACCTGGGATAAGACAGGAGTCTGAACAAGTCTCAGGTGAATAAAGAGAATTTAGGAGTATCTAGCTCTAATCGCTGGAGAAGGCAACGGCACCCCACTCCAGTACTCTTGCCCGGAGAATCCCATGGACGGAGGAGCCTGGTGGGCTGCAGTCCATGGGGTCGCTAAGAGTCAAAGACGACTGAGCAACTTCACTTTCTCTTTTCACTTTCATGCATTGGAGATGGAAATGGCAACCCACTCCAGGGTTCTTGCCTGGAGAATCCCAGGGACGGGGGAGCCTGGTGGGCTGCCGTCTCTGGGCTCGCACAGAGTCGGACACGACTGAAGCGACTTAGCAGCAGCAGCTCTAATCACAGAGAGTTTACGGGGTTCTTTTCTCAACAACACTTCACGCTTCGGGGACGACGCACCACCCAATCCTTGGCAGGGAAACGAGAGAATGTGACCGAGATGGGAAAAGTAAGGTGGCACTTTCCATCAGATGAACTCTCCAGAAGACATTGTCACCATGGGGTAAAGAAATCCCCAAGTCCGTGCTGCCCTTCTCGGAAAGGAAACTCTGAGCCAACTTCCTTTAAGGAAAGGAGCGGGACCGGACAGGTGGGCGGGCGCCGGAAGAGGGGCGCGCGGGGAGTGGGGGAGAGGGGCGGGGGAGGCGGAGGCGCACTGGGACCGCTCCGCCCCGCCGTTGCCAGGCAACCGGCCCCGGAAGTCGCGGGAGGCGCGTCGGCGGCGGTGCCGGGAGCGGTGAAAGATGGCGGAGGGCGGCGGCGGAGAGGCGGGCGAGGAGGAGCCGAGGGCGGCGGGGCCGCGGCCCCCGAGCGCGCGGGACTTGCAGGTGCGGCGGGCGGTGCGGCGGGGGAATGTGTGGGGCCGTTCCGGTCGCGGCCGAGCTTCTCAGACCCGCCCGGGGACCGAACTCGGACTCCGTGGGTCTCCCCCGGGCGGCACGCCGGACAGGGGCGTCGGGAGAAACGAGTGTCGGCGCCCCGCGCTCTCAGGTGTCCCGGCGGCGTTTCCCCTCCACCCCTCTTGCCTTTTAAGAAGCAGCTGTTGATTCCGAATGGCTTCTTTGAGGGGTCAGTTGAATGCTTCACTGGTTGACGCTCCGGTCAGACTTATGCAGAAGGAAACTCTGAGGTGGCCGTGGGGAAGTCGAGTCACAAGGAAGCCGGTTTGGTCTTGTTTCTCTCGGA
Organism: Bos grunniens; assembly: GCF_055505025.1. Classification (NCBI taxonomy): domain Eukaryota; kingdom Metazoa; phylum Chordata; class Mammalia; order Artiodactyla; family Bovidae; genus Bos; species Bos grunniens. The sequence goes on along the minus strand of NC_141178.1, from coordinate 57,802,606 downwards.
TGCTGTTTCTGGCTTATTTAAATGTAAAAATGGTTCCTTTTTAATCAGAGAGCTTTTCCCTTTCAGTTCAGTTCAGTCGCTCAGTCGTGTCCTACTCTTTGCGACCCCATGAATCGCAGCATGCCAGGCCTCCCTGTCCATCACCAACTCCCGGAGTTCACTCAGACTCACGTCCATCGAGTCAGTGATGCCATCCAGCCATCTCATCCTCTGTCGTCCCCTTCTCCTCTTGCCCCCAATCCCTCCCAGCATCAGGGCCTTTTTCAGTGAGTCAACTCTTCGCATGAGGTGGCCAAAGTACTGGAGTTTCAGCCTTAGCATCATTCCTTCCAAAGAAATCCCAGGGCTGATCTCCTTTCACAGTGACCTAAATAAGTATTTCATCCTACGTCTCGCACCCTAGTCGTTACTGCTATAGGGTAGAAAACATTGCACGTAAGAAACGGGGATGTAAAACTTTGTAATGTTACAGGACATTGACATTAATTGCCTCAATACCAGCGCCCTCTGCCAGGTGCTTCACGCTACTCATTTTAGGGTGTTTTTTTAACTGTCCCTTTGTAAGATGATTGATAAAATTGAAACAGTGAAGATGTGTGTCTCCTCAGTCGCAGTTTGCGACCCCATGGACTGTAGCCCGCCAGGCTTCTCTGTCCATGGGATTCTCCAGGCAAGAATACTGGAATGGATTGCCATTTCCTTCTCCAGGGGATCTTCCCTACCCAGGGATCGAACCACCATCTCCTTCATTGGCAAGTGGATTCTTTACCACTGAGCCACCTGGGAAACCCCAAACGCCTATAGGGACTATAATTAAACATGAATGTCCCTCCATCTACCAGGCTTAGTAGAAAAGGTCTATTATAATTCTTTATTGTCACACCTTCATTCTGCTTCTTTAAACGAATGTATATTGACCACCTGCCCTGTAACATACTACTAAGCTCTGGGAATGCAGAGATAAATAGTACATCAAATCCACAGTTGGTGCTGGGACACTGGAAGGGCCTAGAAGTGTGAAAGGCATTTCTACCCATTGTTTGCCTAAATAAGATACACATGAATTTAACATAACATTTTTAAGATGGAGGATGATTGAGTGCCAAGATAAGCAGTGCATACAGTGATGAATTTGGAGAATGGAGTGATCAGTGTCAGCTTAGGAAATGAACTCAATGTATTGATAAAACATTTGCAGTATTTATGACTCAATTTAGTAGTAGTAAACAGAATCCAGAAGTAGGAGGGTTTCATCTACCTCATCTTGTCTATTGAAGGCCAGCATCACTAAGACGCAGCATGTGCCCTTGGGGGAAAAATAGTGTTTCTAGTCAGAACAGCTTCAGCTTGCTCCTTGACCTTGCTGCTTAGTAGTCACGTGAGTATAGGAGAAATGTCCTAACTTCTCTGATCCTGTGTCTTTATTCATAAATTCAGGGTTATGTTGATCACAGGTGTCAAGGATGAAATAAAGGAATGTCTGTAAAGTGCCTCTTCAGTATTACCCTGGCTCAGACTTGCTTACTAAATATTTGGCTCTTTTTCCCTTAAAGGAGAAAATACTGTAACTTTCACTGGTTAGTCCATCTAATGCTACTAAGTTAAAACTATGTGACCTAATAGCCTTTCTCTAATTTAAATCTATTTCTTCTTATGTGAAAAATGAGAATAGCTTGGTTAATGATCACCTGATACTTGTCAAATTTAGACTGAGTCCACTGGATTGATATGATTAATTGTTGGAAATGTTGTAGATGTCGCTAATTTTGAGAATGCCTTCCTTTCCACCATCAATTAGAAAATAAACTTTTTTTTTTTCCAGTCTCCTATCTACTTTTCGGTAGGTAGATTACTGATTTTTTTATGAATGTGATTTGGCATTTCAAATACATTAAGTATTGATAATGTTTATTTTAGAATTTAATAAGAATGTGAAGAATTTGCAAAGAAACCCCGGAAGAAAAGAACCAAAGTAATGACATATGAAGTAATAGAGTGCGTATCAAAGGTTTAAAAGAATTGGATAATGTTCTTCTCCCCAGCTGGTTTCTTGGATAGTGAATATTTTTGGATTATCTTTTTATTGTTTAATCTAGCTGTGTTATTTTAAGCATTACCCAGTTAGTTCAGTTTTCAGTAGATACTTCTTAATTTCCTGGCAACTTGCTCTAAGAGTCTTTCACAGTATTATTGAGGAGAGAAGGGTGATGTGTTACTAATTGGAACAAGCAGAAGTATCGCTCCGTGCCTATTTGTCAGCTGCCGTGCAGTGTGGGGTTTGTCAGCCTCTAAAGTAGGAGAGATTTCCTCATTTACCACACCAGGAGAGATGGATGGTCGTCCCCCAAAAGCCTCCCAGCACAGTGAGCCTCTGACTCTCTAAAAGCAGAAGTTTCCCCTGGGTCCCACAATGAGAGTAGATTTTATCTCCCTTCCTCCTCCGGAATTGGGAACATTTAAGGGGGAAGCTTGGGACAGGAGTGCTGGTGACAGTATGTAGGTACTCAGTCGTGTCCAACTCTTTGTGACCCCATACACTGCAGCCTGCCAGGCTTCTCTGTCCATGGGATTCTCCAGGCAAGAATACTGGAGTGGGTTGCCATTTCCTACTGCAGGGGATCTTCCCTACCCAGAGATCTAACCCGCATCTCTTCTGTCTCCTGCACTGGCAGGTGGGGTCTTCTCCTCTGCACCACCTGGGAAGCCCCTGTTAAGTGGCACTTGTTGTTCAGTCACTTAGTGTGTCCAGCTCTTTGTGACCCCGTGGACCACAGCATGCCTGGCTTCCCTGTCCTTCACCAACTCCTGGAGCTTGCTCAAGCTCATGTGCATTGAGTTGGTGGTGCCATCCAACCATCTCAACCTCTATTGTCCCATTCTCCTCCTGCCTTCCATCTTTCCCAGCATCAGAGTATTTTCCAATGAGTCAGCTCTTTGCATCAGGTGGTCAAAGTATTGGAATTTCAGCTTCAGCATCAGTCCTTCCAATGAGTATTCAGGGTTGATTTCCTTTAGGATTGACTGGTTTGATCTCCTTGCAGTCCAGGGGACTCTCAAGAGTCTTCTCCAACACCACAGTTCAAAAGCATCAGTTCTTTGGTGCTCAGCCTTCTTTATGGTCCAACTCTCACATCCATACATGACGACTGGAAAAACCATAGCTTTGACTATTCAGATCTTTGTTGTCAAAGTAATGACAAAGTGACAGTACTCACCCCAAACCTCAGTGTTCATTAGTAGTTCTGAACGTCTTCAGAGCCCTTTGTCTCTTGTCATGCCCTTCCCTCTATCCACACACGTGGAGTTAACAGATTAGGTACACTCTGTTCCAGGTCTCCTCAGAATGATATCAAAAGAAAAAGATTTCGGTTTTTATTTCTTTATTTCCATATAGGTTGGAGTTGGGGAAAAATTGGGGCTAACTTAAGTACTTACCAGGGTTTGGAATAGGCTTTGGATGGGGCAGAGAAGAGAGTTCTGTCAGTGAGAAAAGAGTAGGACTATCTGGGACCTTCATCCTCTTGGTGTCAGTGTCCCTTATCCTTGGTTCTCAGTTTTAACGTGCATCAGAGTCACCTGAAAGGTTTGCTCAAGCACAGGTTCCTGAACCCCACCCTGAGTTTCTGACTCTCTTGGTCCAGGGCAGGGCTTGAGCACCTGCAGTTTTAAAGGGCCCCCAGGTGATGCTGATGTTGCTCTTCTAGATTTAAGTCTGTATTGTACCTTCTGGGCTTCCCAGGTGGCTCAGGGGTAAAGAATCCTCCCGCCAGTGCAGGAGATGCTGGTTCAGTGCCTGGATTGGGAAGATCCCCTGGAGGAGGGCATGGCAACCTACTCCAGTATTCTTGCCTGGAAAATCCCATGGACAGAGGAGCCTTGCAGGCTAAGGTCCACCAGGTCACAAAGAACAGGACTGAGCGACTAAACAATAACATTATACCTTCTGGCAGTTGTCTAAGACTGGGAGTTCCAGTACTTTCAGTCTTTTGCTGTGTTGTTGATATTCTTACCCACAGTTTCAGGTTCTTTTCACACATTCATCACATTTCCAGTTCTAGAGAAAAAATTATCAGTGCTTACATATTTTATTCTCTCTGTGTGATTGAAATATCACATAATTTAGTTGTTTAGCTCATGGAAATCTGTCCTGATAATTCACAGTCCATAATTATTTCACAATGCATGTATTTTTATCTCTTTATTTGAGATTTTTCTGTCATTTTCTACTGGTTTTAACCAGTACCTCAGTTTATTATCTCTTCAGATATGGTGTCATTTGCTATGTTAAATAATACTAATTAGCTAATGAATTTATGCCATATGATGCTATAGGGACATCATGGATCCTGGCATTAATTCCCTTTAAATATCATTCATTTTCTTCTAAGTTAATGATGTGCCAGTAATAACTAGAACCTTTCAGCTAGTTGGACCCCCTGGTCTGATGTAATTTTCTCTATATTCCTATTTTATTAATATATGTTCCACATTTCATGGAATCAGAGGCATTGTTTGCATTATTCATTTATTTTGTAGAAGATTATTTGATTGTCAAGGTTTGTTCACATCTTCTTCAAGCAAAAAACAATGTACAAAACTATAGGAAATTTTGAGTTTGCCAAAAAGTTCATTCAGATTTTTCCATAACAGCTTATGAAAAAAAAAACCCAAACAAACTTTTGGCCAACCCAATATCTCAGTTTTTAAATCTATAGCATAATTTATCTACCCATATCTCTCTATGATTCCTGTTGTGTTGTAGTCTACATAATTTAACAAGAATTTTCTGGGTGCCTGTCCAGTTCTGCATTAGAAACAATTTGGGAAGCCTAAATTATAGTCATTCAGTCGTTCAGTCATGTCCGACTCTTTGCGACCCCATGAATCACAGCACGCCAGGCCTCCCTGTCCATCACCAACTCCCGGAGTTCACTCAGACTCACGTTCATCAAGTCAGTGATGCCATCCAGCCATCTCATCCTCTGTCGTCCCCTTCTCCTCCTGCCCCCAATCCCTCCCAGCATCAGAGTCTTTTCCAATGAGTCAACTCTTCGCGTGAGGTGGCCAAAGTACTGGAGTTTCAGCTTTAGCATCATTCCTTCCAAAGAAATCCCAAGGCTGATCTCCTTCAGAATGGACTGGTTGGATCTCCTTGCAGTCCAAGGGACTCTCAAGAGTCTTCTCCAACACCACAGTTCAAAAGCATCAATTCTTCGGCGCTCAGCCTTCTTCACAGTCCAACTCTCATATCCATACATGACCACAGGAAAAACCATAGCCTTGACTAGACAGACCTTTGTTGGCAAAGTAATGTCTCTGCTTTTGAATGTGCTGTCTAGGTTGGTCATAACTTTTCTTCCAAGGAGTAAGCGTCTTTTAATTTCATGGCTGCAGTCACCATCTGCAGTGATTTTGGAGCCCAAAAAAATAAAGTCTGACACTGTTTTCACTGTTTCCCCATCTATTTCCCATGATGTGATGGGACCAGATGCCATGGTCTTCGTTTTCTGAATGTTGAGCTTTAAGCCAACTTTTTCACTCTCCGCTTTCACTTTCATCAAGAGGCTTTTTAGTTCCTCCTCACTTTCTGCCATAAGGGTGGTGTCATCTGCATAGCTGAGTTTATTGATATTTCTCCCGGCAATCTTGATTCCAGCTTGTGTTTCTTCCAGTCCAGCGTTTCTCATGAGGTACTCTGCATATAAGTTAAATAAGCAGGGTGACAATATACAGCCTTGACGTACTCCTTTTCCTATTTGGAACCAGTCTGTTGTTCCATGTCCAGTTCTAACTGTTGCTTCCTGACCTGCATACAAATTTCTCAAGAGGCAGAAATTTATAAATTATAGTAGGGGGGATGAAATAGTAAGAAAAGTACACAAGTGATGAGAATGTAATATTTAATATGTGTCAATAATAGAATGCCATATGCTATAAGGATTTACATCACTTAAGAAAACTAGAAAAGGCTTCGTAAAGGATGGCTATAATGGGCCTTTGACATACAGGTACCATTTCCATTGATGGAGGAATAGCATAAAAATAATTCATAGAGCAATATTATCATCTCATGAGGAAATCCATAAAGGAATATGGTTTTGAAGAAAATTTTTGAAGGTAAAAATTTCTTAAAACCTTGGGTCCAGGTAATTAGAGTGTCTGTCTCTGTCCATCTCTCTCATTTATTTTTTTGTGCATGGTGAGGGTGGTTTGTTTGTTTCTCCCTTTTGGAGAAGATAAGGTAGGAAAAGATCATAGAAGATATATAGATAATACTGGAGCAAGAAAAATCTTGGGGAAAATGAAACAGTGATAAAAATCATTGTTGAGGAGGTTTTAATACTACCTTCTGGTAATGGAGCATTTGCCTTGTGCTTCACATACATTATGTAATCCCTTTATTGTAGACATTAGAAGATGAGGGAACTAAAAAGCTCAGAGAAGTTAAATAATTTGCTTAAGCTCACACAGTAAAAACCTAAGTTAGGAGTTTAATAAGATTCTTTTAGGCTACACTACACTTTTATAATTAAGGTTTCTTGCAAAATTAACATGATAGAAACATGAAAGTTGACATATGTGTACGCAGTGGCGGTCAAAAGTTAGGTGGGAAAAATAAAGCCTTTCAGTTTTGTTTTCTTGTTTCTTGCATATTTTAAAGGTTGATTAATAGACTCTTCAGAAAATTAGCTTTGGCCCAGTTCCCTATTTTTCTTTTCCTACTGAGGACAGAATCCCTGGAGATTGTTTCATATTTCTCGTTTTCTAGGAGTACTTCATCTGAGTTTTGCAGCAGAGTGTTTCTTGGTTTTTTTAATTTTCCAAAGATTAGGGTCATGCCAGTTTTAATTGAATAGCCACAAGGGCCATGAAGGAAAGTCTGACTTGAGTTGTCCAAGGATGTCAAAAGTGGAAACAATATAACTTATATAATAATGAAATATTTTGATAATTTCTTAAAATTGCAGTTTCAAAAAGTATGCTTTGTTGACTTCATTTTGAAAGAGATATCCAGCCATATATTTATAAAGCATAATTTGGTAAAACTGCTTTCTAACAGTTATATAAACTATATATATTTTTTTCATTGTCTTTTATTTTTTAGAAGCTTATTTTCCTAAACTTTAGAAGTTTTTATGTCTGGTAAACTTATAAATAGAATAATTTTGAAATTGTCTTATGTACTCAGATTTTGAAAACGTGAAGAACTAAATGAAATATTTTTATGGGATCTAATGAGAGCAAGCTGACATAAGTGTAAAACATCTTCAAGTATTTTTAAAAGAATTATAGTTCCAACTTTGAAACTAATCTGTTACCAAATCATTTTTGAAGCTGTTGAATAGTTCATTGAAAGTAATTAAGCTATTATTGTAACTTAGTTATGCTACTATGTGTGACATTTTTTTTTATCTTTTTATTTTTTTTTATTTATTTTTTTAATTAATTTTATTTTATTTTTAAACCTTACATAATTGTATTAGTTTTGCCAAATATCAAAATGAATACACCACAGGTATACATGTGTTCCCCATCCTGAACCCTCCTCCCTCCTCCCTCCTCATACCATCCCTCTGGGTCGTCCCAGTGCACCAGCCCCAAGCATCCAGCATCGTGCATTGAACCTGGACTGGCATCTCGTTTCATACATGACATTTCACATGTTTCAATGCCATTCTCCCAAATCTTCCCACCCTCTCCCTCTCCCACAGAGTCCATAAGACTGTTCTATACATCAGTGTCTCTTTTGCTGTCTCGTATACAGGGTTATCGTTACCATCTTTCTAAATTCCATATATATGCGTTAGTATACTGTATTGGTGTTTTTCCTTCTGGCTTACTTCACTCTGTATAATAGGCTCCAGTTTCATCCACCTCATTAGAATTGATTCAAATGTATTCTTTTTAATGGCTGAGTAATACTCCATTGTGTATATGTACCACAGCTTTCTTATCCATTCATCTGCTGATGGACATCTAGGTTGCTTCCATGTCCTGGCTATTATAAACAGTGCTGCGATGAACATTGGGGTACACGTGTCTCTTTCCCTTCTGGTTTCCTCAGTGTGTATGCCCAGCAGTGGGATTGCTGGATCATAAGGCAGTTCTATTTCCAGTTTTTTAAGGAATCTCCACACTGTTCTCCATAGTGGCTGTACTAGTTTGCATTCCCACCAACAGTGTAAGAGGGTTCCCTTTTCTCCACACCCTCTCCAGCATTTATTATTTGTAGACTTTTGGGTCGCAGCCATTCTGACTGGTGTGAAATGGTATCTCATAGTGGTTTTGATTTGCATTTCTCTGATAATGAGTGATGTTGAGCATCTTTTCATGTGTTTGTTAGCCATCTGTATGTCTTCTTTGGAGAAATGTCTATTTAGATCTTTGGCCCACTTTTTGATTGGGTCATTTATTTTTCTGGAGTTGAGCTGTAGGAGTTGCTTGTATATTTTTGAGATTAGTTGTTTGTCGGTTGCTTCATTTGCTATTATTTTCTCCCATTCTGAAGGCTGTCTTTTCACCTTGCTGATAGTTTCCTTTGATGTGCAGAAGCTTTTAAGGTTAATTAGGTCCCATTTGTTTATTTTTGCTTTTATTTCCAATATTCTGGGAGGTGGGTCATAGAGGATCCTGCTGTGATGTATGTCAGAGAGTGTTTTGCCTATGTTCTCCTCTAGGAGTTTTATAGTTTCTGGTCTTACGTTGAGATCTTTAATCCATTTTGAGTTTATTTTTGTATATGGTATTAGAAAGTGTTCTAGTTTCATTCTTTTACAAGTGGTTGACCAGATTTCCCAGCACCACTTGTTAAAGAGATTGTCTTTAATCCATTGTATATTCTTGCCTCCTTTGTCAAAGATAAGGTGTCCATATGTGCGTGGATTTATCTCTGGGCTTTCTATTTTGTTCCATTGATCTATATTTCTGTCTTTGTGCCAGTACCATACTGTCTTGATAACTGTGGCTTTGTAGTAAAGCCTGAAGTCAGGTAGGTTGATTCCTCCAGTTCCATTTTTCTTTCTCAAGATCGCTTTGGCTATTCGAGGTTTTTTGTATTTCCATACAAATTGTGAAATTATTTGTTCTAGCTCTGTGAAGAATACTGTTGGTAGCTTGATAGGGATTGCATTGAATCTATAAATTGCTTTGGGTAGTATACTCATTTTCACTATATTGATTCTTCCAGTCCATGAACATGGTATATTTCTCCATCTATTAGTGTCCTCTTTGATTTCTTTCACCAGTGTTTTATAGTTTTCTATATATAGGTCTTTAGTTTCTTTAGGTAGATATATTCCTAAGTATTTTATTCTTTTCGTTGCAATGGTGAATGGAATTGTTTCCTTAATTTCTCTTTCTGTTTTCTCATTATTAGTGTATAGGAATGCAAGGGATTTCTGTGTGTTGATTTTATATCCTGCAACTTTACTATAATCATTGATTAGTTCTAGTAATTTTCTGGTGGAGTCTTTAGGGTTTTCTATGTAGAGGATCATGTCATCTGCAAATAGTGAGAGTTTTACTTCTTCTTTTCCAATTTGGATTCCTTTTATTTCTTTTTCTGCTCTGATTGCTGTGGCCAAAACTTCCAAAACTATGTTGAGTAGTAATGGTGAAAGTGGGCACCCTTGTCTTGTTCCTGACTTTAGAGGAAATGCTTTCAATTTTTCACCATTGAGGATAATGTTTGCTGTGGGTTTGTCATATATAGCTTTTATTATGTTGAGGTATATTCCTTCTATTCCTGCTTTCTGGAGAGTTTTTATCATAAATGGATGTTGAATTTTGTCAAAGGCTTTCTCTGCATCTATTGAGATAATCATATGGTTTTTGTTTTTCAATTTGTTAATGTGGTGTATTACATTGATTGATTTGCGGATATTGAAGAATCCTTGCATCCCTGGGATAAAGCCCACTTGGTCATGGTGTATGATCTTTTTAATGTGTTGTTGGATTCTGATTGCTAGAATTTTGTTAAGGATTTTTGCATCTATGTTCATCAGTGATATTGGCCTGTAGTTTTCTTTTTTTATGGGATCTTTGTCAGGTTTTGGTATTAGGGTGATGGTGGCCTCATAGAATGAGTTTGGAAGTTTACCTTCCTCTGCAATTTTCTGGAAGAGTTTGAGCAGGATAGGTGTTAGCTCTTCTCTAAATTTTTGGTAGAATTCAGCTGTGAAGCCGTCTGGACCTGGGCTTTTGTTTGCTGGAAGATTTTTGATTACAGTTTCAATTTCCGTGCTTGTGATGGGTCTGTTAAGGTTTTCTATTTCTTCCTGGTCGAGTTTTGGAAAGTTGTACTTTTCTAAGAATTTGTCCATTTCTTCCTCGTTGTCCATTTTATTGGCATATAATTGTTGATAATAGTCTCTTATGATCCTTTGTATTTCTGTGTTGTCTGTTGTGATCTCTCCATTTTCGTTTCTAATTTTATTGATTTGATTTTTCTCCCTTTGTTTCTTGATGAGTCTGGCTAATGGTTTGTCAATTTTATTTATCCTTTCAAAGAACCAGCTTTTGGCTTTGTTGATTTTTGCTATGGTCTCTTTTGTTTCTTTTGCATTTATTTCTGCTCTAATTTTTAAGATTTATTTCCTTCTACTAACCCTGGGGTTCTTCATTTCTTCCTTTTCTAGTTGCTTTAGGTGTAGAGTTAGGTTATTTATTTGACTTTTTTCTTGTTTCTTGAGGTGTGCCTGTATTGCTATGAACTTTCCCCTTAGGACTGCTTTTACTGTGTCCCACAGGTTTTGGGTTGTTGTGTTTTCATTTTCATTCGTTTCTATGCAAATTTTGATTTCTTTTTTGATTTCTTCTGTGATTTGTTGGTTATTCAGCAGCGTGTTGTTCAGCCTCCATATGTTGGAATTTTTAATAGTTTTTCTCCTGTAATTGAGATCTAATCTTACTGCATTGTGGTCAGAAAAGATGCTTGGAATGATTTCTATTTTTTTGAATTTACCGAGGCTAGCTTTATGGCCCAGGATGTGATCTATCCTGGAGAAGGTTCCATGTGCGCTTGAGAAAAAGGTGTAATTCATTGTTTTGGGATGAAATGTCCTATAGATATCAATTAGGTCTAACTGGTCTATTGTATCGTTTAACGTTTGTGTTTCCTTGTTAATTTTCTGTTTAGTTGATCTATCCATAGGTGTGAGTGGGGTATTAAAGTCTCCCACTATTATTGTGTTATTGTTAATTTCTCCTTTCATACTTGTTAGCATTTGTCTTACATACTGCGGTGCTCCCGTGTTGGGTGCATATATATTTATAATTGTTATATCTTCTTCTTGGATTGATCCTTTGATCATTATGTAGTGACCTTCTTTGTCTCTTTTCACAGCCTTTGTTTTAAAGTCTATTTTATCTGATATGAGTATTGCTACTCCTGCTTTCTTTTGGTCCCTATTTGCATGGAAAATCTTTTTCCAGCCCTTCACTTTCAGTCTGTATGTGTCCCCTGTTTTGAGGTGGGTCTCCTGTAGACAACATATATAGGGGTCTTGTTTTTGTATCCATTCAGCCAGTCTTTGTCTTTTGGTTGGGGCATTCAACCCATTTACGTTTAAGGTAATTACTGATAAGTATGATCCCGTTGCCATTTACTTTATTGTTTGGGGTTTGAATTTATACACCATTTTTGTGTTTCCTGTCTAGAGAATATCCTTTAGTATTTGTTGGAGAGCTGGTTTGGTGGTGCAGAATTCTCTCAGCTTTTGCTTGTCTGAGAAGCTTTTGATTTCTCCTTCATACTTGAATGAAATCCTTGCTGGGTACAATAATCTGGGCTGTAGGTTATTTTCTTTCATCATTTTAAGTATGTCTTGCCATTCCCTCCTGGCTTGAAGAGTTTCTATTGAAAGATCAGCTGTTATCCTTATGGGAATTCCCTTGTGTGTTATTTGTTGTTTTTCCCTTGCTGCTTTTAATATTTGTTCTTTGTGTTTGATCTTTGTTAATTTGATTAATATGTGTCTTGGGGTGTTTCGCCTTGGGTTTATCCTGTTTGGGATTCTCTGGGTTTCTTGGACTTGGGTGATTATTTCCTTCCCCAGTTTAGGGAAGTTTTCAACTATTATCTCCTCAAGTATTTTCTCATGGTCTTTCTTTTTGTCTTCTTCTTCTGGAACCCCTATGATTCGAATGTTGTAGCGTTTAATATTGTCCTGGAGGTCTCTGAGATTGTCCTCATGTCTTTTAATTCGTTTTTCTTTTATTCTCTCTGATTCATTTATTTCTACCATTCTATCTTCTAATTCACTAATCCTATCTTCTGCCTCTGTTATTCTACTATTTGTTGCCTCCAGAGTGTTTTTAATTTCATTTATTGCATTATTCATTATATATTGACTCTTTTTTATTTCTTCTAGGTCCTTGTTAAACCTTTCTTGCATCTTCTCAATCCTTGTCTCCAAGCTATTTATCTGTGATTCCATTTTAATTTCAAGATTTTGGATCAATTTCACTATCATTATTCGGAATTCTTTATCAGGTAGATTCCCTATCTCTTCCTCTTTTGTTTGGTTTGGTGGGCATTTATCTTGTTCCTTTATCTGCTGGCTATTCCTCTGTCTCTTCATCTTGTTTAAATTGCTGAGTTTGGGGTGTCCTTTCTGTATTCTGGCAGTTTGTGGAGTTCTCTTTATTGTGGCTTTTCCTCGCTGTGTGTGGGTTTGTACAGGTGGCTTGTCAAGGTTTCCTGGTTAGGGAAGCTTGTGTCGGTGTTCTGATGGGTGGTATTGTATTTCTTCTCTTTGTTCAGTCGCGCTGTGGGGAGGGAGGGAGGGATGCTGCAAACAATTAACACTGGCGTGCGCTCGCAGTGCCTCAGCCACACTGGGTCTGCCCCCACTCACGGCGCGTGTAGCCTCCCTGCCCACACTGCTCGGGCTCTAGGTTGTTCCGCCGGGAACAATCCGAGGCTGGCCCTGGGTTGCATGTACCTCCCAGGTCCAAGCTGCTCAGGTTCAGGCACTCGGGTAGTCCTTAGAGGCGCAGACTCAGTTGGGCCTGAGTTTTGTGCTCTTCCCAGGTCCGAGCAGCTCAAGTGATGAGGTGTTTGGCGAGCGCCAATGCTGCGACTTATCGCCTCCCCGCCACTCGGTTATCTGGGCGTAAAACCGGCGCACCTTCTTAGGCAGATGTTAACCGTCCAGACCCCCAAGAAGTTTTAGTTAGCAAAGAAGCCTGCTTACAGTTTTATAGATAATGTCTCTCTGGGGCTGCAATTGCCCCCTTCCGGCTCTGGCTGCCTGTCACCGGAGGGGGAAGGTCTGCAGCCGGCTATCTCTGTTCAATTCTTTGTTCCGTGCGCGGGCCTGGCGGTGTCTTAGGTTAGGGCTGGCTTTTCGCGTGGTAGATATCCCACAGTCTGGTTTGCTAGCCCAAATTATTTCGCTCAGATAGTGCTCAGGGTATTCAGGGCCAGATTCTTACTCTCAGCGATGCAGCCCGCGCCGCGCCTCCCTGCCCAGCCCCCGCTTGCTAATGGCGCGTGCAGGCGTCTGCGCTGCTTCTCCGCTGGGGGAGTTACCGTAGGACTCGCAATCTTCGAGTTTTAATTGTTTATTTATTTTTACTTCCTGTTATGTTGCCCTCTGTGCTTCCAAAGCTCGGCACAGATTCGGCAGCGAGAAGGTTTCCTGGTGTTTGGAAACTTCTCTCTTTTTAAGACTCCTTTCCCGGGACGGAACTCCGTCCCTCCCTCTTTTGTCTCTTTTTTTGTCTTTTATATTTTTTCCTACCTCCTTTCGAAGAGTTGGATTGCTTTTCTGGGTGCCTGATGTCCTCTGCCGGCATTCAGAAGTTGTTTTGTGGAATTTACTCGACGTTTAAATGCTCTTTTGATGAATTTGTGGGGGAGAAAGTGTTCTCCCCGTCCTACTCCTCCGCCATCTTGGCTCCTCCCTATGTGTGACATTTTAGTGAGAGCTACACTGGTTTTATTTTGGAAGGGAGTCATCTTCTGAAATAGCAGCCTTCATTTTTAATTAAAAATCTTGACTACTCAATTACAAGTTAATTTTCTATTCCTAACTTTTTGTACAGAGAGTTTATTTCTAATGTTTTTATACTTTATAACAAATCTGTTATTCTGTAGTTGGCCTTGGCAGAATTATATGAAGATGAAGTGAAATGCAAAGCTTCCAAATCTGATAGACCTAAAGCTACAGCCTTTAAAAGCCCACAGACAGCACCTCAAAGGTAAGTTTTGTTTTTCAAACTTGTATCCCTTTTTAGTTCACTAATCCCACATTATTTTAAATGGCCTTGGGAATTTTTTAACTATAATTTATTAAATATTTTTAAATACTATTTCTGAAACTATAATAGAAAGCAAGAAGAAAATTTGGGGGAAATTATCTTAAATACTTAATGTTTTGATAGACCTCACAAAGCATAGTATACTGAGTAGTATTTTTCTTGGGCACTGTGGTTCTATTTTGAGTCATAGGACTCATTGAGGATCTGATAAAAGCTACACCGTCTTTCCCCTAGAACATTTACATCCAGCTTTGTCATTCATTTTTAAAGGTTTGCGTGTTTCTTAAAGTCCATCCGTGGAACCCCTCTATGTGTTTTGTTCTCCATTTAAGAATCTGTGACTTTAGGACTCTGTCTTTCCTTCCATTGGATGATGCTACATCGAATAGTGATAGATAGTATTTGCTGTTGTTAAAACCCCTGAACTATAAAAAGAACCAACAGTGAAGATTTAAGAGATGGAAACCAGGTATATTTTATTGTCATGAGTTTTCTTATTTCCATGTATATGTTCATTAATGTCTTTTTAGTACACAAATCTCATTACTAGGGAGAAGCTTGAATTTCCCCATTACATCTCATTCTCAGAAAGTCTTTTATTTTTCCAGAAGTTGAAAAATTCAGTGGAAATTACTTTTTTTGTTTGTTACTATTCTGCCTTCCTTCTTCCTGTAGGGGAGATAAAATGACCTATCTTTCCTGAATGGAAAGAATAACACTTATAATTTATAATTTTCACCCCAACTTTTTATTTTACAATTTTTCAAATACATAGATAATCAAAAGATTAGGATAATGAACATATACTGTGTCTGCTCCAATATTCACCAGTTGTTTATATGCTGTAGCAGTTCATTGGTGCACACACACTCTGTTACTCAACCACCTGAAAGTAAATTGCAGCTGTGATAGCACTTCATCCCTAGAGGCTGCAGTCCACACCCAGTAAGACGCAAACACTCCTTGATAATGTCTCACACCTTAGAAAGTGAGCTCTGACTGCATGTCATTTACTACATAGTCCATAATCAGATACTCTTAGAGGTTTTGAGGATTTAGGATACATTTCACTGATGATGCCGGTTTTAAATCTGAATCCAGAGCATTCTTCCCATCTTTCCATTGTCTGCTTTTAACTCATCTGTTTAAAGCTTATTACGTTGACATTGAAGAGCTGGGCCCAGATGTCTTATAAAATGTCCCACATTCAAGGTCACTGTTTCCTCACATTTAGATTCTCGTTAAATGCTTGTCACGAGTTTCTTGTTAAACATGCTTGTCAAGAGTACTACTTATTGACATTTTCTGCTGTGTATTATGTTACACCAGGAGCCTTATGGTTTCGGGTTCCCCCACTCTTGGTGCCCTGTTCACTCGGTTAGGGTGCTGACCGCCACCATCACTCCACCAGGAGGTACAGTCTTTCCTTTATTGTCTGCAGATTGGTCATCTTGGCACAGTCTGAATATCCTTCCCTTTCACTTAAGTTTATCTGATATATATATATATACACACAGATATATGTGTAATATATGTATTATATATGTATGTGTGTATATATATGTATAATATATATTATACACAGACATTTATATAATGTGTATGTATATATATACACAGACATTTGTATAATATAAATGTATTATATAGGCATTTATATAATGTATATGTATTATACACATATATATATAATACATATATACATATGTATTATATATACACAGACATATATATATTTTAGCTGCTTCCTTAATTTGTTCAGTCTCCGAAACTTTGAAAGTGCTTAAAATATTAATGTACCAAAGTTTTACTCATAAGTTATTTGACTATTCTTCCCCAATTTGAACCAGTTTTTGAATGACTTGATTTGCTGGTATAAAAAATCAAAATATTTGACTTCTTAAAATTAGTACATTAATATTTTCCTTAAGGATTCAAATATAATCCTTAAAATATTTCAGTGAATTGTTTTCTCTTTTCTTTTATGCTGACACAGTGTTGCCATTAATGTTTACAATTTGATAATGCAATTTTTAAGGACTTAGTGCCTCAGATATGATTTCTAGAATTACTTGTCCAAAAGGAGGAGCTGCATTAAATATATTGAGGCTTATGCTGTTTGATCCGCTTAAAATACAATTGCAAACCAAATTATTGGCCATCTTTTCTTTTTGCTAAGTGTGATATTTTTGAATAGAAAGTATGTGGTTCTGTTGGCTTCACATTTGGCAGTGACATCTGCCTGATTTCATTGCATGTCTGCTGCTTTTGTCTGGTACAGAAATGGTCCACCTTACTTCATGGTCCACCTTCTTGAACAACTTTAAATATCAAAACATTCATCTGTTCATTGTTGTTTTAAGCCAGTATATTTTCAGTGTGACCATCATGTGAAGTTTCAGTAGTCTACACATAACTTGATCTGTTTTAAAGAAAAGGAGGGACAGGATCTACAGAAAAGTTCACAGAAGACAGCCTGACACCTGCTTTTACATATTCATCCACAAAAGGTTCTCTGTCACAAATAGGATTTTAAAAATGTAACTCTTCTTCTTCAAAAATATAAGAACTTAAAAAAATGTTCCCTACAAGTCATTAGATCCTAGTATGGTTTTGCAAATTTAGTGAGACAAGTTTCCACAATATCTGGCACAGTGTGGGTATCTGGCTGGGCCTTTAAAGATAACTAGAAGACAAGGGACAGAATAGGCCTAGAAGAAAAAAGTAATAAAAATGACAGGAGGGAGCTGAAGAGGAGCAGCAGAACTTGGGTAGCCTCATGGCAGGTGAGGATGGACAGACTGGGTGCTACCAGGGCCTACTTCAATCATGTGGGGCCTCTGTGCCCACCCAGAGAACCTCACTGGGAAGGGCCTCGAGCTTGCTTTAATGCTTTGCTCTTCAGTTCAGTCACTCAGTCGTGTCCAACTCTT
This sequence comes from Bos grunniens, assembly GCF_055505025.1. NCBI lineage: Eukaryota > Metazoa > Chordata > Mammalia > Artiodactyla > Bovidae > Bos > Bos grunniens. Next base: position 57,785,408 of record NC_141178.1, on the reverse strand, counting down.
TGCAACTCCATGTACTGCAGCACGCCAGGCTTCCCTGTCCATCACCAACTCCCAGAGCTTGTTCAAACTCATGTCCATCGAGTCATTGATGCCATCCAACCATCTTATCCTCTGTCATCCCCTTCTCCTGCCTTCAGTCTTTCCCAGCATCAGGGTCTTTTCCAGTGAGTCAGTTCTTTGCATCAGGTGGCCAAATTATTGGAGTTTCAACTTCAGCAATGAATATTCAGGACTGATGTCCTTTAGGATTGACTGGTTTGATCTCACCACCGTCCAAGAGACTCTCAAGAGTCTTCTCCAACACCACAGTTCAAAAGCATTGATTCTTTGGCGTTCAGCTTTCTTTATGGTCCAACTCTAACATCCATACGAGACTACTGGAAAAACCACAGCTTTGACATATGGACCTTTGTTGGTAAAGTAATGTCTGCTTTTTAAATATGCTGTCTAGGTTGGTCATAGCTTTTCTTCCAAGGAGCCAAGCGTCTTTTAATTTCATGGCTGCAGTCACCATCCGCAGTGATTTTGGAGCGCAAGAAATTAAAGTCTGTCACTGTTTTCACTGTTGCCCCATCTATTTGCCATGAAGTGATGGGAGCAGATGCCATGATCTTAGTTTTTTGAATGTTAAGTTTTAAGCCAGATTTTTCACGCTCCTCTTTCACTTTCATCAAGAGACTCTTTAGTTCTTCTTTGCTTTCTGCCATAAGAGTGGTGTCATCTCATATCTGAGGTTATTGATGTTTCTCCCGACAATCTTGATTCCAGCTTGTGCTTTATCCAGCCCAAGTACATTTTGCTTGATGTACACTGCATATAAGTTAAATAAGCAAGGTAACAATATACAACCCTGATGTACTCCTTTCTCAATTTGGAACCAGTCCATTGTTCCACGTCTGGTTTTAGCTGTTGTTTCTTGACTCGCATACAGATTTCTCAGGAGGCAGGTAGGGTGATCTGGTGTTCCCATCTCTTTAAGGATTTTCCACAGTTTGTTGTGATCCACACAGTTAAAGGCTTTAGTGTAGTCAGTGAAGCAGAAGTAGCTGTTTTTCTGAAATTCTCTTGCTTCTTCTATGATCCATTGGATTTGGCTGTTTGATCTCTGGTTCCTCTGCCTTTTCTAAATCCAGCTTGAAGATCTGGAAGTTCTTGGTTCACATACTGTTGAAGCCTCGCTTGGAGAATTTTGAGCATTGCTTTGTTAGCATGTGAGATGAGTGCAATTGTGTGGTAATTTGAACATTCTTTGGCATTGCCTTTCTTTGGGATTGGAATGAAAACTGACCTTTTCCGGTTTTCATTTGCTGGAAAACTTTGCTCTTACTGTCTTGAAATTCTTAACACATTTTGAACAAGGAGACTCCCACTTTCATTTTGGTGCTGGGCCTACAAATTACATGTCCAGTCCTGGATGCAGCCACAGCACAGCCAGCCTGGAAGGCCAAGGAAAGCCGTGCTTATGTGGAAAGGGGAAAGCCAGTGTATGGTTTTACTGTAAATTTTACAATAAAAATTATAGTGATAAAAACTTTGTTTCTAGTTATAGACACACCTCAGTTGTTTTTCTCCTCTCTGTTCTAATAAGATTTTGGCAGTGGACAAGTCTTTTAATTCCCTAAACTTCAGTATTTCTTATTTGTACAGTGGAGTTAATGCCATTTTTATGAGGATTAAATGAGCACTTGATAAATGTTAGTTATTATTATAATACCTTTAGAAAAAGAGGACTGGCAGTACCATATAAAATAAAGAGTAATGAGGAAAACAAAATAAGAAGACATCAAGAAAAGAACAACTGTAGTTATCCAAAGAGTATGCTGGTAAAATTTAGGATTAGGATTAGCGTGGTGTCAGTGGAATGGAGGAGAAAGGGTGACATTGGTGTGGATACTTTTAAAAGAATTTATTGTAGAAACATGATGATGTGGAATAGAAATGTGGTGACATGGAAAAGAGAGTAAGAGAATGGGAGAGAACTCTGAAAAGTTCTTAATCTAGTACCTGAGGAAAATGTGATCATTCATGGGAAGAGATGAACTGGATTCAAGTAGGTGCTTTTCAGTTCAGCACTGGACCATAAGTAAGAGGCTCTAAAACCTATATTTGAGAGTCATCTCTACAGAGGAAGTTGTTATCTCTGGACAGGGACAAATGATGATCAGATGAGTTGAAATAGAGCAAGAGAGAAGTAAGTATATAGGAATACTTATGAAAGAGGTGAAAGGTGGATTGTGGATCTAAATATAAAAGGGAAACAATAAAATTTCTGGAAGAAAATAGACCTCGAGGCAGGCAGAGATTTCTTATACTGGTGATAAAAATTCAGAGACCGTAAAGAAGTTAATAAATCTTTTCCTGTGCCCGGTTTTTCCTGTAAGGTCTTCCTCACCGAGACTGAGAAGAAGGAGCCTTGTAACTCAGCTCTTGAGGTTAGGGACCCAGGAGGGAGCCTAAGCTCAAGAGATAAGGGAGAGCATGCAGCAGAAGCTCCCCACTCCCTCCCCTTCCCTCCTTCCCCCTTCCCTCCCTTCCCCTTCCCTTCTCATACTGCCATTTAAGGCATCAGCTATCAGGCTCTTTCTTGCCCTGTTGTTCAGTTGCCGTGTCCGACTCTTTGCAACCCCATCAGCTGCAGCACGCCAGGCCCCCCTGACCTTCACCATCTACCGGAGATTGTTCAAACTCATGTCCATTGAGTCAGTGATGCCATCCAACCGTCTCATCCTTTGTCACCCACTTCTCCTGCCTTCAGTCTTTCCCAGCATTTTCCAATGTGTCAGCTGTTCACATCAGGTGGCCATAGTATTTGAGCTTCAGCATCAGTCTTTCCAATGAGTATTCAGGGTTGGTTTCCTTTAGGGTTGACTGGTTTGATTTCCATGCTGTCCAGGGAACTCTCAAGAGTCTTCTCCAGCACCATAGTTTGAAAGTATCAATTCTTTGGCACTCAGCGTTCTTTACAGCTCTCACATCCCTACATGACTACTGGCTTCTTGCACTGACCCTAGTCTTAAACCCAGCCATGGCAGTGCCTGGCCTTGGTTTGTTGCATGGGGCCCTCCGAGGATCAGCTTGGCAGGAGGGCTTCGGTTGGCTCCTCTTCTGGCTAAACTTGGACCTCAGGTGCCTCCCCAGGGCACTAGGAGCTTGGAGTCCACCCAGCCGCCCCCAGCTGTGAACCAGCCTTGTTAGTGGGGTTCTGCTGGTGTCCACTGTTCTCCTCTTGGATCTTTCCTCCATGGACAGTGAGTTGAGAGCAGAGCTTCCCTTCCCTTTCCTGTTTCGTTCTCCACGTACTCATTTGGAGAAAGCCTTAAAGGTGACTCTATCCCTGATCTTCAGTGCTGATAGAATTTTCCCCGTCTGTTTCATTTTCTGAGTCAGTTCATTGTAGATTGGAAACTGGACTGGAGGGTATGTGTAGTTCAGGAAATGAGCTTTGGTTTTCGTCTTATTCTGAAAGTCTCCATGTTTATATTTCATTGGTTATATTTTCTGACATTCTTGACTGGAAAAAATCTTGAAAGATAAAATAGTGTACTAATTTATGTGAAGGAAGCTTTTATGAGGAAATAGAAAAGAGAGGAGAAATGATTCAATGCATAGTTAACACATTGAGAAAATTGTGGTCTGAATTATTTACCTTTAACATAGTGAAAAAGTGTGAAAGTGTTAGTCATTCAGTCATGTCTGACTCTTTGTGACCCCATGGACTGTAGCTCACCAGGCTTTTCTGTCCATGGGGTTCTCCAGGCAAGAATACTGGAGTGGGTTGCCATTCCCTTCTTCAGGGATTTAACCCAGGCTTCCTGCATTGCAAGCAGATTCTTTATCTTCTGAGCCACCAAGGAAGCCCTTTAACACAGGGAGATTACAACCTTTAACATGGGGGGAGGTTAATTTTTCAGTCAGAGCTCTCTGAGGAATAAACTCTATGTGTAGGCCTGTGGATTTAGATGTTCATATCGTCTCAATCTGGAGGGCTTTTCACTAACCAAGTCCTATGAAATGTGGATTCCTCTGGGGAGGCGACTTAGCTTCTGGCTGTCAGCAGTGTTTTCCCAGGATCACACCGATAGATCAGCAGTCACAGAGCGGGAGGGAGGAAGAAGCAAGCTAGTTCTCAGGTGGCATGCTGAGCCTGCTACCAGCGTTTCCTCAGACTCCATGAGAAAGTAGATAAATGAACTCTTTACTTCTTAATTTCTTGATCCCGATTTTAAAATTAAGTACTTTCACAAAAGCCATAGAAATGGCTCTTTTTAAATAAAAGTCATTTCCTAAGACTATGTAGTCTTTTGCTTTAAAGTAGTTTATGCTTACAATCTGTTTTTATTCATGAACTTTACAATGTTTAAAGGTTCTATTCAAGTGAGCATGAATGCAGTGGATTACATATAGTTCAACCTTCAACTGGGAAAATTGTGAATGAACTTTTCAGAGAGGCGAGACAGCATGGAGCCGTCCCTCTGAATGAAGCCACAAGAGCCTCGGGTGATGACAAATCTAAGGTAAGGGCTGAAGTTTTATATGCTATCAGTGTACTTGATCTGCTATAGATTTTTATATTATTTGCAAACACTATTTCTCTGTGTATTTCTTTTTCAGATATTTCCGTTATTTTTCAAAGTCTATAACTTTCTATTAATCAAAATTAAAGCAGTTTCTTAACATTTCTATGAGTGTGATGATTAAAAACCCATATATGATATGAATAATAATTAAAAGGAATGGTGTTTTTACTTCATAAGCTGCCTCACCTGAAAAATAGAAGAGCTTGTGATTAGTGAAACAAAATAAAAAGTGCAGTTCAGTTGATGCATTACAGTTGAATCAAAGCTGCTTATAAAATAAGTATGGAGCTTTTCTTCAGGGTTATTTATACTCAATTTATTAAATTCTTCCTTTCTCTATGAAGCTCTTAATGCTTTGTCAAATATGATTCAAGAATTATAATTTTATTATAAGACTTGTTATAAAATATTAATGGTGAGTTTTAAAAGTCTGTTCCTAATTAAAAATATTATTTCAGTGTATGAATGTATTTCATAATTTAAGATTGGCGTAAGTTATTTCAGTTTCTGAGTCACTCATGTTTTTATGGGAAGAAAATGATATACTAGAGTATACATTTCTGTAACATAAGACCTTTATTTTAATGTAAAAATTTCCTGGAAAGTATATACCAGTGTGGCTAATTGATCTAGTTTTAAAATATATATCATACATTATCATACATTTTGCTTTAATAAGACTGAATTTTTAACCCACTTGCTGTTTTTTTTTAGTCTTTTACAGGTGGAGGATACAGATTGGGTAATTCCTTTTGTAAGCAGTCTGAATACATCTATGGAGAAAATCAGTTGCAAGATGTAGGTACAGTAATGAAAATGAGAAATTGTTGATTTTTGCCCCTAGTTACTACGGTTTTTATAAAATTAAAAACTGAAATTCTCTTCTGTTATTTTTTGAAGTATTGATTAAAAAAACTAACGTGTAAGTTTTCAGATTCAAATGTTGTGTTTCTCAGCTGTGCCTTTTTTGTATCTCAGCTGTGCCTTGCACTTAAAGATATATAACCGTTTGTGAAAGAATGTATCATTCACTGTCAAAATGAGTTACATAAATGTTATAATAATTATTATAAATGGCATACCATCATGGTGTAGAATTAGCTGAGTTATATACATGGAAACATAGGGCTTCCCAGGTGACCCAAGTCATAAACAATCACCTGCCAATACAGGAGGCACAAGAGACGTGGGTTCGATCCCTAGATTAGGAAGATCCCCTGGAGAAGGAAATGGCAGTCCACTCCAGTGTTGTTGCCTGGAGAATCCCATGGACAGGGGAACCTGGCAGGCTACAGTCCACATGGTCAGAAAGAGTTGGACACAACACGTACGCACAAACGTAGAGATGCCTAAAGTCAGTCTTTGTTTTTTCTTTTTGAAATTTTGAAGTTAACCGTCTCGTTTTCAATGTGATGAATAGTTTTACTTTGGAGGGTCGCTGAAGATTTCATCGTGCTCTCTGGCATGAAGCAGAGAAGAATATGAGTGTAGATGAAGGGGAAGAGTGGCTGTGGGGTGGCAGTGGCTTCTCTCATGACTTGGATCTTCTCAGTGAACTAGAAATAATTGTACTTCAAGGCCAGGCTCCCACAGTGGCACCTTTGATATTTTAGCCATTGTCAGTTTGTTAAGCCAAATACAAATCTAAGGAAGCACACATGGTTCCATTTATGTCCTTATTTGACCTGAATAAAGTAAAGGATGGTACAAAAAGCTTTGTATATTTTTTTAAATTTTTGTTGGGTTTTTTTTTTTTTCTTTTTAATTTATTTTTGGCTGCACTGGGTCTTCATTGCTGCACGGCCTTTCTATAGTTGAAGCGAATGGGGGCTACTCTCTAGTTGCGGTGTGCAGGCTTCTCCTTGTGGTGGGTTCTCTTGTTGTGGAGTACGGGCTTTAGAGCTTGGACTCGGTAGTTGTGGCACATGGACTTAATTGCCCCACAGCACATGGGATCTTAGCTCCCCAACCAGGGATCAAACCCATTTCCTTGGCATTGGCAGGCAGATTCTTAACCCCTGGACCACCAGGGAAGTGTGTACTTCATACTGTAAGTAAGTGGTAAATAACGTGTTTGAAAATTAAAATTGTTTAATGCAGACGCATTCTTGTATTTCTTTTTTCTATGCGCGAAAGGTTCAAATTTTGCTTAAACTGTGGAGCAACGGTTTCAGCTTGGATGATGGAGAGTTGAGACCTTACAGTGACCCAACAAATGCCCAGTTTCTGGAGTCTGTTAAGAGAGGGTAAGATATGTTACTTAGATTTTGTCTATTACTGAGGGTGGAGGTTTTTTGTTTGTTTTTTTAAACAGACCACCAGTCAGAAGTGCTCCACTGGTTTTTAAGAGTGAAATACTGGAATATATTCTGTAAACAGCTTCTGGGGGGAAGGGTATTTTAAGTATATAAAGGACACATTGCTATCTATAAGTCACTGGTTCTTAACTTGGTGGGGGGAGCAGTAGATATTGGTTTCCTTTAAAATCTCATGAAGCTATGGTCCCAGTTCTGAGAAGCAGCATCGTAGTGTCATAAATTTATGAATTGATCAGTAGGTGTCTGCCCATCTGCTAAGCCACTGTCCTGCTTACTGTTGACAGGGTGACTCACTGCATGTATGCCTGAAAGCCGCTTATATTAGAAATCTTTTTAAATGGCATTACTGCTGGCAGAAGAATTCAGAAGGTTAGTTCGAAGTTAAAATTTTTGAAACCAGATTTACAGTGCCCTGACCCATCTAAAGAACGTTGTAACTCACCAGCCCTTGTGGCTGAAGGACAAGGACTTGAGTGATTTTGCTACAATTACAAGAGCTATTTATTTTCACTAGCTGATAAGTGATCATCCCTAAGTAGGAATACAGTGAAAGAAAGACATCAGGCTGGTTATGAGCTGGGAAATGTGAGTAGCAGTGAAGGGCCCAGAACAGGAGGCTACTCTCCATCCAGGAGTTGAAAGTGGGGCTTTTCCAGGCAGTGAAATTTTTCCTAGCAGAGTGGTAGGAGGGGAGTGGAGGTGGAACTCTGAAGGAAAGGCATTTTAGGACATTAATTTGCTTGGATTTTGAAGTTGAATTCTCCCAGATAATGTCAGAATACTGAAGAAGGTTTCGTAAGACATGCTGTAATTGGGAAGGAAGTCATGAGAAAGGTGGGAGGCTGTCCCGGCAGGCAGTGTGTGCTGGTGGTAAATGCAAGGTCAAGAGCTGAGGTCAGGGCCATGGGCTTGGGAGCTTGCAGAGTCACTGAGCAGACTGGGAGCTGCGGGGGCCAGGGGGAGTGGGCTTCTGCCTGGTGAAGATCAACAGGACGATTGAAATAACATTTACTTCAGGATGGGAGAAGGAAAGACCATGTTGATGATGAGTGTGCTCTCCGTAAAGATCCAAACTAATTTATTACTAAATGAAAATACTCCATGAACTTTGTAGGCTAACGTTCAGTCTTGGAATACCAAGGGAATGTTTTCATTTGAGCCACACTGTATCCTCAAGTTCAAATTATGATCAAGAACCATTTTAGAAATGGCACCTTGAAAAAAATGATTGATGGTCAGATAGTGGTTGTCAGCTGTATAATCATTGCCCCCTGCTTTATGACATATTTTGTAACACCATCTTTACTATCCTCAAGGAAGTGTTTACAGATAATATAATCAGTCTATGCCTATTATGTCTAAAAGTTTCATGTAACATTTATCTTAAATATGGTGAAGAAGTAAAGGAAGGTAATTTATTATGCAATTACACATATTTCAATATATAACATAACCAAAATATAACAAAGTAGATAGCTTGGTTCCTGGGTAGCTCAGTGGTGAAGAATCCACCTGCCAATGCAGGAGACTCGGGTTAGATCCCTGGGTTGGGAAGATCCCCTGGAGGAGGAAATGGCAACTAACTCTAGTATTCTTGCCTGCAAAATCCCTTGGACAGAGGAGCCAGGTGAGCTACAGTCTATGGGGTTTCAAAGAGTTGGACACAACTGGGGAACTGAGCACACATACACACAGACTGCACACCTGTGTGCAGTCTAGCACTTATCATGTAGATATGACAAACAGAAATCAGAATAATGGGGTAGTGAGGTGTGTGAAGTTAGCAGCTTCGTTACTATACGTGGTATTGCAGTCAGAGACTTGATTAAGTTCCAGACAAAACAAAGTACAATCTTTGGTTTATGTGGCAGGTGAGTTTCTGAAAAGTTCAAAGCATATTAATACAATACAAAAAAAAACAACAGTTGCCTGCAGGAGGGTGGCACACATGAATCAGACGATAATCAAAACCATCCCCGTCAAACTTCCAGCCTTCCGCCAGGGTGTTCAGAAAAAAATACCGCACTACCTGTTAGGTCCTCAGGGGGATTTTCTAATGCTGACTGAGCTATAAATGCCATCCCACAGTTCAGGGCTCTAACTGTCAGAAGCACCTCCACCAACAGGATACAGGTTCTCTTTTCTCTACGTCCTTGCCAACATTTGTTATTTGTGCTCTATTTGATGAACACCATTCTGACAGATGTGCGGTCTTATCTCATAGTGGGTTTTCTTTTTTTAAGAGAGATTCCCCTGGAGCTTCAGCGACTGGTTCATGGAGGACACTTGAATTTGGACATGGAGGACCATCAGGATCAAGAATACGTAAAGCCTAGGTTGAGGTTCAAGGCTTTTAGTGGAGAAGGACAGAAACTTGGAAGGTAAAATCCTAAAATGAGAAAATACTTGTCTTTGTTCAACATGAATTTTCTTTGAGAATGAGAGCAAAATAACCTAGAGAGTAAAAACTAAGATACAAATTGTGAAGACCTCGCTGATGGGATCAGATGTGCAATTTTGATGATAGTGTTAGTAGATAATGTTATACTTCAGTTCAGTTCAGTCGCTCAGTCGTGTCTAACTCTTTGCAACCCCATGAATCGCAGCACACCAGGCCTCCCTGTCCATCACCAACTCCCGGAGTTCACTCAAACTCATGTCCATCGAGTCGGTGATGCCATCCAGCCATCTCATCCTCTGTCGTCCCCTTCTCCTCCTGCCCCCGATCCCTCCCAGCATCAGGGTCTTTTCCAGTGAGTTAACTCGTCGCATGAGGTGGCCAAAGTATTGGAGCTTCAGCTTCAGCATCAGTCCTTCCAAAGAACACCCAGGACTGATCTCCTTTAGGATGGACTGGTTGGATCTCCTTGCAGTCCAAGGGACTCTCCAGAGTCTTCTCCAACACCACAGTTCAAAAGCATCAGTTCTTCGGCACTCAGCCTTCTTCACAGTCCAACTCTCACATCCATACATGACCACTGGAAAAACCATAGCCTTGACTAGACAGACTTTTGTTGGGAAAGTAATGTCTCTGCTTTTTAATAAGCTGTCTAGGTTTGTCATAACTTTCCTTCCAAGGAGTAAGCATCTTTTAATTTCATGGCTGCAATCACTATCTGCAGTGATTTTGGAGCCCCAAAATGTAAAGTCTGACGCTGTTTCCACTGTTCCCCCATCTTTTTCCCATGAAGTGATGGGACCAGATGCCATGATCTTCATTTTCTGAATGAAGCTTTAAGCCAACTTTTTCACTCTCCACTTTCACTTTCATCAAGAGGCTTTTGAGTTCCTCTTCACTTTCTGCCATAAGGGTGGTGTCATCTGCATATCTGATGTTATTGATATTTCTCCCAGCAATCTTGATTCCAGCTTATGCTTCTTCCAGTCCAGCGTTTCTCATGAGGTACTCTGCATATAAGTTAAATAAGCAGGGTGACAACAACATACAGCCTTGACGTACTCCTTTTCCTATTTGGAACCAGTCTGTTGTTCCGTGTCCACTTCTAACTGTTGCTTCCTGACCTGCATATAGATTTCACAAGGGGCAAATCAGGTGGTTTGGTATTCCCATCTCTTGAAGAATTTTCCACAGTTTATTGTGATCCACACAGTCAAAGGCTTTGGCATAGTCAATAAAGCAGAAATAGATGTTTTTCTGGAACTCTCTTGCTTTTTCAATGATCCAGCAGATGTTGGCAATTTGATCTCTGGTTCCTCTGCCTTTTCTAAAACCAGCTTGAACATCTGGAAGTTCACGGTTCATGTATTGCTGAAGCCTGGCTTGGAGAATTTTGAGCATTACTTAGACAGCAGTTAATTTGCATATCCCTGACTCTGTCAGTACCTTTGTAGACATGAACCCACTTCATCTTCACAGCAGCTTCTTGCCATAGCGCCTGTCACCACTCCATTAGCAGGTGCAGTAGTTCTTCCAGAGTAGTTAAGCTAGGAAGTGGTTAGAGTGTCAGGTTCAAACCAGGCACTCTGCCTGCAGAGTGCATGCTTTTTACCAGTTGCCATCCTGCCTATTTCTGATTATGATTATGTGGGTTCAGAGGGGGAAATTATTGATTAGATAAAACAGTAAATATCTTAGATCATAGCTGTAAGCATCTCTCTGCTGTAAGTAATTGCTAAGCTCTTACAGCCAAAGCAATGTCCTTAAGTTGGTTATTTTCAATATATTTTAAGCAGCCAAACTCTTTCTTCAGGAAACACATATAGAATTCTCATTGCAGAAAGAGGGGATTGTCTTAGATATCTCCAGACAGTGAAACCCAGGACTTCGCTGAGCACAATTTAGAAACCAGTGAGTGTGGCATGATATATGATGGACTCCTTTATAGTAGCCATGACTGGACTCTTCATAAACATAATGTGTGCTGGTAAACGTGACCCTCCGTTTTCCACACGTCACTGCAGGTGGTACGTTGAATTGGCTGTGTCGCCACCATGCTCTCTTGGGTGCCCTGTATTCCTGTTCATGTGACTCCTTCCTTTCCAAGTTCTTCTCAGCTGCCTTGTGCACAGTGGTTCTGTCTTCCCCTTTCGTTTCTCAGCATAGGGAAGAATTCAGTGTCAGTTCGTTATACCTGTCTTTCATTGTTATTCCATGTAATTTCACTTTGACAGACACACACATCATACAAAGAAATGCATGAAAGCTTTTCTTCTTAGAGTTCCCACCCTGCACTTGATTTTCGTGTTTTGAGAAGTAGCTTAGCTGGCCCCAATTTTTTTTAAAACAGAAAGCATTAAAGCACAGAAAGAGCAGTGTGAGGCAACTTGACGTCATGGAGAGGACCCCAGAACCCCATGTGCCAGTGGGGTGATGGGTAACTTTTCCTCCCCTGGTGGTTGTTAGGACAGTAGTTAAAACATTAATAGCCAACTATATAGAAGCACTGACGTGCTTACAGATCTAATTAATTTAATCTTTGCAATAGTGCAGCTGTTGTCTCTGTTTTACAACTGAGGGAACTTGGGCACAGAGAGGTGAAAGGACTTGCCGCCAGTCACATGTCTGACAAGCGGCAAAATCAGCCCTGGAGTCAGGCTCCTGGATCTATGCTGTTAGCCATGGCGCCTCCCGCACTCCAGAACTTGAATGTGCTGCTGGTGGTGATGACAGCGTGGAGACCTGGGAATAGGGACACGGAGGGAGAGGGAAGAGGCCCTTTGGTTCATTGCCTCCCATCCTCCTGTCGGCACAGTGACCCACCTTGGTGGTACAGCTCTTTCAACCCTGAATTACAAACTTGACAGGAAATTCCTTAATACTACCTGAGCAGTGACTGCAGATCATCATGTTCTCCTTTTCTATGTCTTTTTCATATACATTCTGAAATTGGTTCTGTAATATGTGTCAGGAGGTAGCTAAGGAAAGGCAAAGCATAGCAAGAAGTGCCAATTACTTTTCCCACTTGGCTGTATAGGTTGAGAAAAGCTTTTGGGTGGGAATAAGAGCCATAATGAGCTCAGTTTGTACTAGAATAAAGCACAAATGCTCATGGGGCCTCTATCCTAACAGATTTTTTTTTTTTTTTCAAAAGTAAGATAGGGACCCATCTAAGTCTCAATATTTGAAAGAATAAACATCAAGATTGTCAAAAGATCCCTTAAAAGATAACTGAGATAAAACTAAGATGTGATGTCTTTAAAGAACTTGGCTGTATTTGTTTTAATTGCTTAACCAAAAGAGCACTCTGTTTTTGACGTTCACTCGCAGCTTACGGTTACGGGTCATCCTGCTAGCATTGGAAGGCACTATGGTCACTAGTAACCACGGTCCACTGGAAAGAGATCATGTCACACAAGGTTCATTACACACTCATCACCGTATATTAAGTCGATAAAGTAAGATCTTTAGTTAAGAGTTTTGATACTAACTCTCAAAAATTAATAGACTATACAGAGAAGGAGAATTATATAGTAGACCTGCAAAGCACTATGAACCAACTCAAAGTAATTAAGATTTATACAGTTTTCATGTAACAGTAGGATACAAATTTTATTCAGGTTCCCCATAGACTGTAAACTAGGAGACACTGGAACATATCCAGGGGTATAAAACAAGATGCAAAAATTTTATAGTCTAAAGATATTGAAGTCATACAGAGTCTGTTTATTTATCACTGTCATTACCATATATTAAATTTCTCATTACTTCTTTTCTGTAAAACAGTAACTACTTGAATCAGATTTTTAAAGTGGTATCAACTAAGTTTAAGCTTAGTATTGATGATATGTACAAATATAACTGATACCTCTTGAAACACTGTTTCAAGCACTATATTACTATAACAGACTTTCATAACATTATTATTTCCATTTTATAAATGATAGAACTGGGATTCAAAGAGATTAATTTACATACTTGAGTTCACACAAATTGACAAAGCTGGGATCTGAAATCTGTCTGTGCTCATGGTCAGTCTTGGACATAAACTCCAAGTTGCTCGGGTTTCTGATTGAAGACCATTGTGCCCAACAGTCTCATGAAATTTCAAAGGGATGAAGGAGGAAGAAAGTTGGATAAACTAAATCAGAATTGTAGGACCCAGAATAATTTTAATAAAAGAGTTTTCAAGAAAAATAGGCTATCCCAAAGGAAGCTGTGTTCTCGCTGGTGCAGACGTGATGGCAGGACGAGTGGAGAGTCAGCTGTAGGTCCGAGTGGTGCTTCTACTGTCTGCAGTGTGTCATGCGTCTTACGTGTTTATATTTACGTTCTGATTCTTTAATTCTTCTTTCTTAGCCTCACACCTGAAATAGTCAGTACACCTTCCTCCCCAGAAGAGGAGGAGAAGTCACTGTTCAATGCAGTGGTTCTTATTGATGATTCCATGCCAACCACCAAAATCCAGATCAGATTAGCAGACGGGAGCCGTTTGATACAGAGATTCAACAGTACTCACAGGTAAGCTCAGGGTGACTTATCTTTGTAAATCTGGGTGCATCTTGAGTCAGGAAAAATATGAAATTGCTTAGGTTTACTTTTGAAGTAAGTTTTTGACAGAAAAACTTGAAATAAGAAGTCAAATACTTAGTACTTAAACATCCTCTGTAAACTGTCCAAATACTAATGCAAATGCAGATACCACTTAGAAATAAAGAAAATTGTTAAAAGCTATCATTTTGCGCTGATGCTAAAACCAGGAAAAGTTGAATCAGATTTGATTTACTTTAGTAAAACCTTATTTGAACTTTACTCCTTTAAAAATTTATGATAACCCTGATTGAAAGTGAAAGTCACAGTTGTGTCCTATTCTTTGCAACCCATTGACCATACAGAAGTCCATGGACTTCTCCAGGCCAGAATGCTGGAGTGGATAGCCTTTCCCTTCTCCAGGGGATCTTGCCAACCCAGGTGTTTAATCCAGGTCTCCTGTATTGCAGGCGGATTCTTTACCAACTGAGCTATCAGGGAAGCCCTAACCCTGTAGGATTAATAATCTACATAGAGATTTGTAGTGTAAATAAAGTTTAATTGTGCTGTTATCAAGTATTTCAAATTAACAGTTTTAAATGTCATTTTAGCATTCATTTGTTATGCTAATAAGATATTGTTTTTATTGTTCACTGTGTCCCACTAAGAGATAACATTTATGATCTTAGTTGAGTTGCTGTGTCTATATGAAAGTAATTTTTTTTTAACACTTTTCGTAGGTACAGACTCACATTGACATAGGCTCATCTGAGGTACCTTTTTCTGGATCATGTGCTACTAAGATGTTTTATACTATGAAAAAGTCAGCCCTTGTAGTTCAGTGTAGTAGCATTGTTGATGTTTCTTTGATGGAACAACTCACCTGGAGATTGTGTCTGTTTACAGTGAAAGTAACTGTTAGGTACGCTCCAGAGTTAATCCTCATGTTTTACCTGAAAGCCAAGATAAATCCATCCATTGAAATTAAAGAAGGTTATAACACATTTAAAGGATTAGAACTGTGTGATTTATTTTAATTATTATCTAATTTTAGCTAAAAAACCTAAATGACAATAAAACTTTCATATCACAAATTATTTTCATCTTACTTCTTCAGGATCCTGGATGTCCGGGACTTTATCGTTCAGTCTCGTCCTGAATTTGCAACTCTTGACTTTATTCTCGTGACTTCGTTTCCAAACAAAGTGCTAACAGATGAAAGCCTGACACTACAAGAAGCAGATATTCTTAACACTGTGATACTGCAGCAGCTAAAATGATACTGTCCTACCTATGCAGTAGCATGTAGGAATGGTAATGTGCCATACTAGTGAGGAAAATACTTAAGAGCGTAAAAAATTATTTTTATTATTTATACAGATAAATTTTGGTTTAATTCTTCAATCTTCCAGCTTTAGGATAGACAAATTTGGACTAGGAGTAGATCTTAAGGTAACATATGTTCGAAGTTTTAGCCAAAAGGGCTGGCTTCCATTGATAGCTTTTAAATATTCAGGCAAACCAATTTGATACATGCTCAGAGTTAATGTAACAGCACTTATTTGCAGAGAAAATGAACAAAATGCCATTTTTGACAAATGTATTTGGTAAAATTTGCACTAAAGTTTCTTGATGCTGCATTGATCAGCAGCCATTAAGAAATCTTCTGATCAAACACCTTGAAATTTTTTCTGTAATGTATACTGGGAACTATGTATGTATTCTGATATTTAAATACTTGGATTGTATGATAGTTATTTCTCCTATTAAGATAAATAATTCCTTTCTACTTGCTGATTTAGCTGTTTTACTCATGTCAGAAAATACAGTTTCGCCTTGTGTTTTATGACCTTCATAAACCAGAAACAAAGACATAAAGGTCAGCAGTTCTTGAGGAGGAGTGTGTTCAACTGCACTTTAAAGGAGAGTAACTACAGTCCCTGGCTGCGCCCGTCTTGATCACCCCCATTTATTCATTCAGCAAGTGTTTCTGGGGGACCCACCATGTATACTAAACACTGTTGTAAGTGTTAAACCCAGAGTGTATTGTACTGCAAAACCAAATGAGGGCAGAAACGAAAGAATGAATTCCATCAAAGAGACAGAACCTGAAGAGTCACCAGCGTAAATGTCTGCGTTTCTGCTGGAGCCAGATGTTCGCTGAGTGAGGGAGGTGCAGCAGGAGTGAGAGAAAAGCTTCTTCTTCTTCCCAACACCATTTCATCTCTGGTCACCTCTCCTGGCTTGTCTTTTATTGCTGCTGTAACAAATCACTACAGACATGGTGGCTTACAATAGCCTAGGTTTCTTGTACTTCTCTGGGTCTCACGTGGGCCTCACTGGGCTACAGTCAGGTGTCAGCAGGGCACTGTTCCTCTTGGGAGGTCTCGGGGAGATGTGTGTCCTTGCCTTACCAGCTTCAAGCGGCCACCTGCATGCCTGGGCCTGTGGCCCCCTCTCTTCGTCTCCAAAACTAGGAACGCTGTATCCCTCTGACTCCTCTGTCATCACATCTCTTGGAAAACAGCCGGGAAAGAGTCTCTGTTTATTGGGTCTACCAGGTGATCCTGGATGCTCTCCCCACATAAGGTCCATAGTAACTGGATCCTTGAGGTCCCTTTGATTGTGAAAGGTGATGGATCACAGGTTCCTTCCAGTGCACCAGGGCTCATCTCTTGCCTCTTCAGCTGGCATCCATCCCTTCACTATGGCCAAGCCCCTCATCTTGGCTTCTATCCTTACGGCCTTTGCCTCCACCTTTGATTCTCCTTTCTTCTAAGGGCCCTGGCAATTACATTTGCTTCACTTGGATACTCTAGGATAATCTCCTCGCCTCAGATGTGTGACTTAACCCCATCTGCAGAATCTCTTCTACCACATAGACTGACAAATTCATTGGCTTGGGGATTAGAACATGAGCCTTTTGGGAGGCCTTTCTGTCTACTGCAGTCCACTCCTGTCCCGAAGATCCACATTCCACCCTGAAAGGTGCTCAAGAGCTTCAACCCACTGCAGCACCAGCTTAAAAGTGCAAAGTTTTACCTGGATCTCATGAACTCAGATGTCCCGAATCTCATTTAAATCATGTAAACCAAGTATGAGTGAACATCTGGTATGAGTGGTTCCTGGGACACAATTTCTCTCCATCTGTGAACCTAGAGAAACCAGTTATATAATGGCAACAGGCATAAAATAACCGTTCTAGACATTCCTGTTTTAAAAAGAAAATGGGGTGGAAACGGGAGCTGCCAGTGCCAAGCACTTTGTAAGTTCAGCCAGACACACTCGGCTTGAAGGCCTGGAAACAGCCTTCTGTGACTCAGCAGTCTTTGTAGGTGTGTGACTTTCTCTCAGAGACCTCTTTTTTTTTTTTCCCTTTTTCATGAAAGGTAGCAGGTATTTGCAGCCAAGTAGTTCTATCAGCTTGTAATGTCTGTAATTGTAGGAGGCTGAGCCATCTTTTTTCATTTCATGTCTCTGTCCCCTTTAAGAAAGCAATATCTGCTAATGTAACATTCTCGAGACATGTGTGGATCTTCTGTGTATGTTACAGAGATTCACTCCATTAAACCACAGGCTCCTTCCAGAGCTTTCCTAGGTAACCCAGCTGTTTCCGGCTGTCTGTGACCTTCTCTGTCTTTCTCAGGTATAAGCAGCAGGTCGTAGGCCACAGTCTCATCTCTTCCCCTGGAGCAGGCCTCAGTTCAGTTCAGTCGCTCAGTCGTGTCTGACTCTTTGCGACCCCATGAATCGCAGCACGCCAGGTCTCCCTGTCCATCACCAACTCCCAGAGTTCACTCAGACTCATGTCCATCGAGTCAGTGATGCCATCCAGCCATCTCATCCTCTGTCGTTCTCTTCTCCTCCCACCCCCAATGCGTCCCAGCATTAGGGTCTTTTCCGGTGAGTCAACTCTTTGCATGAGGTGGCCAAAGTACTGGAGTTTCAGCTTCAGCTGCCTAAAAGTAAATCTTTGAATTTTAATGTCTTTGTTATTCGCTAAGGATTTCCAGGTCATCAAGTCCTGTTTCCTTTTTTTTTTTTAACAGTCCTTCCCTCAACTTATCTATTTTTTCTCACATTAGACTATAATCAGTAAGAAGAAAGCAGGCTGCCCCTGCCACACAACTTAGAAATCTCTTCAGCTGAGAGTCTTGAGTTTCTCTCATGCTTCTTTCTTTCCACACAGCTGCAGTCACAATGCTAAGCTTCCTGCCACTGATTCACTGGAATCTCTTCCTTCACTTTTCCCGCAGCACAGGCCTCATTTCCTCCTGAACTTTTTAAAAGGTCCTTTTTTCCAGTAACCCTGTCCTCACAGCCACATAGCTGTTCTCTGACACACCCCTTACCTCCTTGGACCCCTCGCTGCCTTTCCCAGCCATGGCCCTGCTCCTTTGGCTCTCTGCCACACTCCTTTGAATATTTCCACCCTCTTCCCACTGCCCAGTTCCAAGGCTACTCCTGCATTTCTGTGTCTTTGTTAGCAGCAGCACCCACTTCTTGGTCTCTGGAAAACTCCACTCTGCCAGTTGACCTGAATGTGCCAGTAGGAGCTTTGGGTGTCACGTTTCACTGGGGGCTTCACTTCAAGGAGCTGAATTTGCCTATGTGAGGTGGACAGTGGGAGGGCTCCCAGACCCACTCACCTGCCAGTGTTGGCCTCACCACCGCAGAGAAAACTCGTGCTCGGTGTCAGAAGCAGCGTATTCCTAAGACTTCTCAGAATGGGAAGCTCTGTTCCTTCCCACTGGTTGGAAACAACCTAGAGAATGCAGACGTGACAGTTCAGTCCGTCAGTCTCCGCACAGAAGGGTTACCGGTTGTAAGCTACGCTTCCAAGGAGCAGAGTCATATCTGTATGGAAATAATCTCCTGCAACAGGTGAACATTTTAAATAAGGGCATTGCCCTGTTTTACATTAACAAAATGGAGAGAACCTGTAAAATTATTTGAAGTTTTATTCTTGTAGTTTCTTTTTAGTCAGGTGGAGTGCCTGAGGATGCACATACATGAATGACTGCCGTTCTTGTATATAATAGTTTTCCAAAATAGATTCTTGTTGGGAGGGAGAATTAAACAGCCAGAGGGATGAACATTACTTTTACAAGTGTTCTACAAAGTGTTTGCTTCCTTCAGAGTTCTCCTGAATTCTTTTTACTATTGCAGTCACTGTAACTTTTTAAAATTTATAATTCCATTAGAAGAGATTGTTAACAATAAACAACCATGTGTGACGTCAGTTTTGCATGATGTGTGTAATCAAGAAAGTTTTAAGTGTGTGCTTACCAATAAAGAATGTTTTCACTGGAAGTCATTGAGAAGCCTTTTCATAATTTCCTTGATGTACAGTTTTATTCAGGTGACTTAATGGAGTATTTTAAATGTCAGTAACGTTTCCCACATGCATCTTTTTGATGCGCAGGAGGATCTGAGTTGTAGCAGTGTTATCTCTGTGTCCCATCACTGATTCAGTTTTCATTCCACCAAAAGAAACGGCAGATTTTTCTCCACTTTGGCCACAGTGGACCTCTGAAAACCTTGTCATGATATGTGTTGTTGATAAAGTGCCTCAGGATTTCCCCTTAAGAGTTTTTGTCCCTGGCTAGTGATGGAAGTAAATGTGTCCAATGTTGTCATAAAGGCTAAGAAACGTTTTCTGTAATCCTCTAATTTTAAAGTATCTTTTAACTCCAAGTAAACATTATGTAAAAGGAGCCCTGTTGCGTGTGTGTGTGTGTGTACAGCACGTATAAATTACTCATGTAGCCCATAACAACTAGCTATAATTTACTTAGTTTAATACTTAATAATTGGGCCTCTTTAGAATTTATAGCTGTGATTTAAGTCTCTGAAGAAAAGGGAGGATGGCTTTTTTTAGGAAGTTTGAACTTGATGGTTTATTTTCTTCTAGACAAATATTTCTATATTGTTAAATACAAGAGTATAGTCCATAATGGAACCCCTAAATGCTAAGGCCCCTGTCACCAAATGTTGACTTGACTTAATTACAGCAGAGGCCCTCCCAGAAATGGAATCTTAAATCTTGTCTTTCGATAATCTGATCAACACTAAACGGGCCATCTGTCTGATAAATCCTGCTGGCCCCTCAAGAAAGTGACCTTGCCATAACTTTTTTGCCTAGTGTTAGCTTCCTGTTCCTTCCCTCTTCTGCCTATAAAATGCCTCAGTTTCAACAGCTTCTAGGAGCTCCTTTCTGTTTGCTAGATTAGATGGTGCCCATTCGTGAATTGTTGAGTAAAACCCACAAGATTTTTGAAATGTATTCATTTGAATTTTGTATTTTCACAAAATGTGTAGCAGAGACCTTCAGAGTCATTCTGAAGAGCTACAACCTTAAAATTTCCTGAGTCCTGCCTAGGTGATTTCAGATGACTTAGGCCACTCAGGAAAGCTACAGGAAAGATGGAAGTAAGCGTGGATCACAGCATTTCTTGCTTTCTTTGGAAATAATTACCAACTTATTAGCATGGACTTAGAGACATCACAGGGGCTTCCCTGATGGCTCAGTAGGTAAAGAATCTGCCTGCAATGCAGAAGACTCAGGAGATGCGGGTTCAATCCCTGGGTCTGGAAGAACCCCTGGAGGAGGAAGTGGTAACCCAATCCAGTAATTTTGCTTGGAGAATCCCATGGACAGAGGAGCCTGATGGGCTACTGTCCATGGGGTTGCAAGTCAGACATGACAGCACACGCACAAGAGACATCACAGTCAGCAATGTGATAGGTTTTAATTGACTTCTGTCAACTGAAAAAAAAGGCACAACGTGAGAGTTGCATACTGAGGGCAAAATGACTATAGCTGGGAGGCAGCACCTCAGCTCTGAGGAATGTGTATATGCGATTTTGGTGTATATGTGGTGTGATGTCTCTTGTGCGTGTGCTATCGTGTCTGACTTGCAACCCCATGGACAGAGGAGCCCATCGGGATTCTCCAAGCAAAATTACTGGAGTGGGTTACCACTTCCTATATGGTGTATATGTAAGGTCATTGTATATGTGATTTTGGTGAAGGGGGTTAAGATCTGTATATGGTTTTAGTCGAGGGGCTTAAGGTCAGTGTATGCATGGTTTTAGGGGGTTACGTACAGTCAAGCATGCGTTTTGGCAGAGGCTTGCTGCTAGTCATGGGCAGGTGTCACTGTTTATGATTTTAGTGCTTTTCCAGATAGGAAGAGATGCAAGCCTTTGGGCTCCTAAAATGTTATTTTGAAAATAACTATCCTAAGGCCTTTCTGCCAGTTTTTCCTGGACTGCGGTTGCCTCACTCCTGATCTCTACCCTAACTCCTTTCGGTGGCTGTTGAAGGTCAGTGGCTGCAGTGGCCACTGACTTTATCCTTGTAAAGCCAGGTAGCCAGCGACAATTTTTAGTTGGCACTTCTCTTGAGTGAAGGTATGTGTGTGTGTTAGGCAACAATAAAAGAGGCCCATGAGATGAAAGATGTGGAGCAGCTGGGTTTTTTTCCTCTAGAAATTCTTTTCTGCCTGTTCCTTCCTTGCGTGTAAATTTGCTCAGCCCTGCTGTTTATTTGTGTAGATGTCAACACAGTCATATCTACAACAGTGACTTTCCTTAATTGAACGTTGGGGATAAGAGTTCTTAAAATGAGTGAACGTCCTTTGACTTTATGCCTTCGTGTCTGCTTTTTGGTTTGTAATTTCTTTGTCCACACAGGGCACCTTTCAATGTTAATTATAAAAGTTCCTACATGGTAGTTTGTGTATTTAATGTCTTTCCTGCTTTGTTTTTCATTTTTTCATCTGTGGGAAAGGCTAGTGTCTTATATTGTTGACAGATTTTATCATTTTTAATCATAGGATCAAGAATGGTAGGAAGTATGCTTTAGTTTCCTATCAGAGTCTATGTTGATTAGGAAGTAGCAACTATGAATGCTACAAATATTCATAACATCAGTAGGCTTGGAAGTGAAAGCATGAACATAGTTAAATCCAAGTGGGAGTCCTGCCCCCAGCCTGGAATTTTTAACTGAGTCTGGGCTTTTGAACCCAGGAGGGAGCAGGGTGAAGTAACATCCTTTAGAAAGAAATGTTCACCTTCCTATGAATGTCAGATTTAACATTCCCTGAGGTGAAGTGGTCACTTTTATTCATGTAGTGAAATTATATGCAAATGAAAGTTTTATGTTGGTATGTTGTAAATACATGATAAAAACCCCAAGGCTGAGAGGTTTTTTTTCCTTTGAAAACTTATCATAAATGTTGATAATGTCAGTAAATCCATAAATGTTACTGTTTGAAGTATTGTGTCCATTGGTGTCCTGTGACTACTCAAACTAATCTGATTTTATAGTCTTTTTTAAAAATTTTATTTATTTGACTGCATTGGGTCTTAGTTGCAGCATATGACATCAAGTTCCCTGACAAGGGATCGAACCCAGGCCCCATGCTTTGGGAGCACAGAGTCTTAGCCACTGGGCCACCAGGGAAGTCCCTGACTTTATATTCTTTAATGTGAAGCACGTGGTGAGTCATTGGCGATAAGGCTGCATATGTTGGAGTAACTACTTGGGTTTAACACTTATTGAGGGCTCACTCAGAGCAGAATTCTGTACTTGGAAGGCAGAATGCCACTTACGGTCTGTCATGTCGCTGTGTTACAGTGTCACTCAGTTCTTCTTCCTTGGTCACTAACTCATGTCCAACTCTGCAACCTCATAGAGTGCAGCATGCCAGGCTCCCCTGTCCTCCACTATCTCCTGAAGTTTGCTTAAATTCATGTCCATTGGAATACGGAATGAAGCAGGGCAAAGACATAGAGTTTTGCCAAGAAAATGCACTGGTCATAACAAACACCCTCTTCCAACAACACAAGAGAAGACTCTATACATGGACATCACCAGATGGTCAACACTGAAATCAGATTGATTATATTCTTTGCAGCCAAAGATGGAGAAGCTCTGTACAGTCAGCAAAAACAAGACCAGGAGCTGACTGTGGCTCAGACCATGAACTCCTTATTGCCAAATTCAGGCTTAAATTGAAGAAAGTAGGGAAAACCACTAGACCATTCAGGTATGACCTAAATCAAATCCCTTATGATTATACAGTGGAAGTGAGAAATAGATTTAAGGGCCTAGATCTGATAGACATAGTACCTGATGAACTATGGAATGAGGTTCGTGACATTGTACAGGAGACAGGGAGCAAGACCATTCCCATGGAAAAGAAATGCAAAAAAGCAAAATGACTGTCTGGGGAGGCCTTACAAATAGCTGTGAAAAGAAGAGAAGCGAAAAGCAAAGGAGAAAAGGAAAGATATAAACATCTGAATGCAGAGTTCCAAAGAATAGCAAGAAGAGATAAGAAAGCCTTCTTCAGCGATCAATCCAAAGAAATAGAGGAAAACAACAGAATGGGAAAGACTAGGGATCTCTTCAAGAAAATCAGAGATACCAAAGGAACATTTCATGTAAAGATGGGCTCAATAAAGGACAGAAATGGTATGGACCTAACAAAAGCAGAAGATATTAAGAAGAGATGGCAAGAATACACAGAAGAACTGTACAAAAAAGATGTTCACGACCCAGATAATCACAATGGTGTGATCACTGACCTAGAGCCAGACATCCTGGAATGTGAAGTCAAGTGGGCCTTAGAAAGCATCACTACCAACAAAGCTAGTGGAGGTGATGGAATTCCAGTTGAGCTATTCCAAATCCTAAAAGATGATGCTGTGAAAGTGCTGCACTCAATATGCCAGCAAATTTGGAAAACTCAGCAGTGGCCCCAGGACTGGAAAAGGTCAGTTTTCATTCCAATCCCAAAGAAAGGCAATGCCAAAGAATGCTCAAACTACCGCACAATTGCACTCATCTCACACGCTAGTAAAGTAATGCTCAAAATTCTCCAAGCCAGGCTTCAGCAATATGTGAACTGTGAACTTCCTGATGTTCAAGCTGGTTTTAGAAAAGGCAGAGGAACCAGAGATCAAATTGCCAACATCCGCTGGCTCATGGAAAAAGCAAGAGACTTCCAGAAAAACATCTCTTTCTGCTTTATTGACTATGCCAAAGCCTTTGACTGTGTGGATCACAGTAAACTGTGGAAAATTCTTCAAGAGATGGGAATACCAGACCACCTGATCTGCCTCTTGAGAAATTTGTATGCAGGTCAGGAAGCAACAGTTAGAACTGGACATGGAACAACAGACTGGTTCCAAATAGGAAAAGGAGTACGTCAAGGCTGTATATTGTCACCCTGCTTATTTAACTTATATGCAGAGTACATCATGAGAAACGCTGGACTGGAAGAAACACAAACTGGAATCAAGATGGCCGGGAGAAATATCAACAACCTCAGCTATGCAGATGACACCACCCTTACGGCAGAAAGTGAAGAGGAACTCAGAAGCCTCTTGATGAAAGTGAAAGTGGAGAGTGAAAAAGTTGGCTTAAAGCTCAACATTCAGAAAATGAAGACCATGGCATCTGGTCCCATCACTTCATGGGAAATAGATGGGGAAACAGTGGAAACAGTGTCAGACTATTTTGGCGGGCTCCAAAATCACTGCAGATGGTGACTGCAGCCATGAAATTAAAAGACGCTTACTCCTTGGAAGGAAAGTTATGACCAACCTAGATAGCATATTCAAAAGCAGAGACATTACTTTGCCAACAAAGGTTCGTCTAGTCAAGGCTATGGTTTTTCCTGTGGTCATGTATGGATGTGAGAGTTGGACTGTGAAGAAGGCTGAGCGCCGAAGAATTGATGCTTTTGAACTGTGGTGTTGGAGAAGACTCTTGAGAGTCCCTTGGACTGCAAGGAGATCCACCCAGTCCATTCTGAAGGAGATCAGCCCTGGGATTTCTTTGGAAGGACTGATGCTAAAGCTGAAACTCCAGTACTTTGGCCACCTCATGGGAAGAGTTGACTCATTGGAAAAGACTCTGATGCTGGGCGGGATTGGGGGCAGGAGGAGAAGGGGATGACAGAGGATGAGATGGCTGGATGGCATCACTGACTCGATGGACGTGAGTCTGAGTGAGCTCCGGGAGTTGGTGATGGACAGGGAGGCCTGGCGTGCTGCGATTCATGGGGTCGCAAAGAGTCGGACACGACTGAGCGACTGATCTGATCTGATCTGATCTGATGTCCATTGAGGCATTAAATTAAATTCATGCTATCTAACCATCTCATCATCTGCCACCCCCTCCTCCTTTTTCCCTCGATCTTTCCCAGCATCGGGATGTTTTCCAGTGAGTCAACACTTCCCATCAGGTGGCCAAAGTACAGGAGCTTCAGCTTCAGCATCAGGCTTTTCAATGAATACTCAGTGTTGATTCCCTTTAGGATTGACTGCTTTGATCTCCTTGCAATCCAGGGGACTCCCAAGAGTCTTCACCAGCACCACAGTTCAAAGACATCAATTCTTTGGCCTTCAGCCTTCTTTATGATCCAACCCTCACATCCATACATGACTACTGGAAAAACCATAGCTTTGACTATGTGGACTCAGACTTCAGCTTAAATATGATTTTTCTCCAGAGAGCCCCACACCCCCACTTCAGCTTCAACCTAAAATCATCCCCTTGTCTCTCTCAGTCCCACTACCCTGCTACTGTTAGCATTGGGCATGCTCATGCTCAGTAAAATCCAACTCTTTGCGACTCCATGGACTGTAGATCACCAGTCTCCTCTATCCATTAGATTCTCCAGGCAAGAATACTGAAGTGGGTTGCCATCTCCTCCAGGGGATCTTCCCGACCCAGGGATCAAACGTGAGGCTTTTGTGCCTCCTGCATTGGCAGGTGGATTCTTTACTAATGTACCACCTAGGAAGCCAATACCAGTGATTTTTGTCCATTTATTTAATTTTTACCCCCAACTCCTAAGATTCAGACAGTCTTTCCTGTTTGTTCCCTCGTCAAATAAAACCAAAACAACTTAGTGATGAGTGTGATGTCTTTTATCCAAGAGAAAAAGATCCATGTTGGGGACTACAGGGCCCCACAAGCAGTGAGGGGGAATTGGGGGCAAGTGAAAATTTACAGAGTTTAGTAAGACATGCCACCCAGAAGCAGGGCCTGACTGGTTAGGAGCTGGGGGCTTCCTTACAAGGCTGGCAGATCCCATTTTCTAGGGTGAGGTGAGCTCATTGAAGCTGAATTGATTGTGGTTGGTGTACGTCAAGATTCCTTCTCAAGTGTTTCCCATAAAAGCAAGCTGGTTGAGGTTTAGATTTGTGACATTGGCTATCCCTGAGACGGCCTCCATTTCATGGGTCTCTCTAAATGACTTAACTTTATCACCCTGGATTCTCAGAATGTGAGTTTGTGAGCAGCAGGGGTTTTTTTTTATCTACTGCTGTGTCCTTAAAACCTAGAGCAGTAACTTAAATGTAGGAGTCACACAGGAGGTGGTTCATAAGTAGTAAGTGAACTAAGAATGGAACTCTCTGAACATGGGAAAAGCATGCATTAATGTTTTAAAAAGGAGAAAGTCCTAATAGTGCCAATAGAGTCAATACTGGTGATAGAAAAAATTTGTACATTTTGTTTGGGTTTAAAGGAAGAAAAAAGTGTTAGTTGCTTTGTCATGTCCAATTCTGTGATATCATGGACTGTAGCCTGCCAGACTCCTCTGTCCATGGGATTCTTCTCCAGGCAAGAATACTGGAGTGGGTTGCCGTTTTCTGAAATGGTGGCCTTGACTCATACCTTGACTCCGCTCATACCAGAGTGGGAGCACCTATACCTGTGAGCGAGTGGCCCGGGCGGTTCCCTAAGGTCGAACTGGGCTGAAGAATTCACTTCTGAGAATCCTGCAGGAGGTGAGGTACCTGGGGTTGTCTGAACCTAAGTAGCAGGCTGTGATTCTAGAAGTCTTGAGATAAGGAAAAACACTGTTCTATAAACACTTGGTGGGACTCCCTCAGCAGGCTCAGTTCTGTTTGCTTACTGGTCACTCTTCATATCAGAATTGAAATGTTGCTAGCCTTATAATAGCTATTTATTTTACTAACATCACATAATTTATTTAAAATATTTAGCCATTGACATTTTATTTTTGATGTAATACCCCATCCTCATGTGTTACTTTAATACTGATACCCCCAAAACATGAAAGTTGTTGTAATGAAATTTAATCACAATAAATTAGGAGTGGGCTAAAATATGTGGCAACACTCGAATTAACTGAGAAGCTGCCAAAAATCAGATGACTCCAGAGGCCTTAGCCACACATCACTTGTGCCTTTGAAATCAACCTGGTTTGAGGAGCTGTTGACTTTGGCTACGCTCTCATTTTGGCTGAACTTACAAAGAAAATTCACTAGTCATTATACATCATGCTTGTTCTCCAAATTAACCCCATTACCCAATCTTCCACGCAAGCAAAGGAGGCAGAAATGACCCAGAGTTACAGATTTCCAAATTACCTTTATAAACAGACAAGGGTGATCTCTGCAAACATGTATGAGTTTCAATGTTCTTGAAACTATTTCTCAGAAAGAAATGTTATAAAAGTCTCTTAATATTCCTAAATAGAAGCCTTTTGTGTAAGTTGAAATGCTCAACAAGTGCTTAATTTGCCTAAGTTTCTCCTTTTTTAACCTAAATATAAAATCTTAAGTATATTTGACATGAGAAATGGCACTAAACCTTATAATGGTAAGGCAAGTGGGTTCTTTGTGTGCAGTGTTAGCAATAAGAAATTACTTTTAACACAACAGTATCCATAGGCATATTAATCCTTTGGTTTCAGATGTAATGAAAACATCAAAAAGGCTATATTTGATTTCAAGTCACAGCCATGCCTTGGTGAGTATGTGGCACGTAATTCATTTGGTTTCATCTCCCCAGGTGCAAAGGACCACTGGGCAGTTCACAAACTAATTTTCTTCCTCTAAGTTATTTTTTAAAAGAAGATCTCCCTTAATCTATTAATGAAAGTAAAATCACAAGCAGTGTTTACATTTCTAGAGATTTTTATATTTTATGACAAGCCTATTGTTTCATACTTAACAAATAGGACCCCTAACTCTACTTTTAAATGGATGGTTGTCCAATCAAGGCAAAGATTTTACCTAAATAATTGTATTTCAGTGTATGCAAAAGTGCAAGTACTTAGCACTTAATCCTCAGCATATGAAGTAATATTCTAAAGAATATTCAGCTAGCATGATAACTCGTATTTAGTTTTACCACCAGAAACATCCTCAGGTGAAATGTTAATTTATGACAATTTGGTAATTTTGATTCCATTTAATTTCTTGTGTGAAGTATTCTAATGAAGTTCAGTGCTCTATTTTCCTCAATGTTTGCCATCTTGCCAGCAGTTTTATTACATCAAGAAACAGATCGCCAGTCCAGGTTTGATGCATGAGACAGGGTGCTCAGCGCTGGTGCACTGGGATGACCCAGAGGGATGGGATGGGGAGGGAGGTGGGAGAGGGGTTCAGGATGGGGAACACATATACCCATGGCTGATTGATGTCAAGGTATGGCAAAACCACTACAGTATTGTAAAGTAATTAGCCTCCAGTTAAAATAAATAAATTAAAAAATAATGTAACAGAAAAAACAGGCAATTTAAAAGGGTCTGACACTATTTCTAGAAAAATATTATGTTGTGTTTTAAACTGTAGATATAAATATCAGATTCTTTTTTACATTGATCTAATACAAGAATCTAGTATTCTTATACAACTATAAGCCAGACTATCTTGAAAGAGCCAAAAAGATGACTAAATCTAGAACTCTGCAAAGTTCTTGATGCAGCCTTTGAAAAAGCTAGTGTATTAGAACATGGGGCAAAGACACAATGTTTGCTACAGTAGGTATCAATGTCTGACGGCATTCAACAGTATCAAAAATTCTCTTGTTGATTCCAGTTTTAACTTCTTTCACCAGCTGACTCCAGTCTTAAAATTAGCAGCCCTGGATGTCAGAGAAGGAAGCCCGACATTTCTTCCTCTGTGTACATACAGAGAGAAGCCACGAGGGGTCAAACAGTGAGTGAAGAAAAAAATGTTTTCATATGTCATCATCTGGCATAAATATCTAAGGCCACAGGCCCTGTTAATCTTTACTTGCTGATAGTAAAATCTCCTAGTTACCTTTGCCAAGGTAACATTAGGACATCTGTGTGGGAATCTGGTTACTTACTATTATCTTCACCAGGGGGCGTGCGGGCCCTGGGAAAGAATCATTGTTATCTTTGCCTTGGCTGGTTGGTTCTTGGTTTATTTATTGAAGTATAGTTGACTTACAACAGATACTAGTTTCAGGTGTATAACACAGTGATTTGACTTTTTAATAAAGAGAGGATGAAAGTTTTTTAAGAACTAGGAATTACCCAAGCATCAATATCATTTAGCACTGCTTTTTTCTGACTTTCACGTTATAGATGAGGAATGTGTGCTAGACGCTCAGTCGTGTCCAACTCTTTGAGACCCCGTGGACTATAGCCCACCGGGGTCCTCTGTCCATAGAATTTTTCAGGAACATTAGAGTGGGTTGCCATTCCCTTCTCCAGTGGATCTCCTGATGCAGGTATCGAACCTGGGTCTCCCATATTATGGGCAGATTCTTTACCATCTGAGCCACCAGGGAAGCCCCATAGATCAGGAATACTTGGCTAGAGATAATTAGTGTTTTTAAAGATGTAACAATGTTAAATCATAAAAATGCTGCTAGTATCAAAATGTATTGGGCCTTGGGGCTTTTCAGTGCAATATTGCCCATTAAACATGACCTCAGTTCAGTTCAGTTCAGTTCAGTCACTCAGTCGTGTCCGACTCTTTGCAACTCCATGAATCGCAGCACGCCAGGCCTCCCTATCCATCACCAACTCCTGGAGTTCACTCAGACTCACGTCCATCAAGTCAGTGATGCCATCCAGCCATCTCATCCTCTGTCGTCCCCTTCTCCTCCTGCCCCCAATCCCGCCCAGCATCAGAGTCTTTTCCAATGAGTCAACACTTCGCATGAGGTGACCAAAGTACTGGAGTCTCAGCTTTAGCATCATTCCTTCCAAAGAAATCCCAGGGCTGATCTCCTTCAGAATGGACTGGTTGGATCTCCTTGCAGTCCAAGGGACTCTCAAGAGTCTTCTCCAACACCACAGTTCAAAAGCATCAATTCTTAGGCGCTCAGCCTTCTTCACATTCCAACTCTCACATCCATACATGACCACAGGAAAAACCATAGCCTTGACTAGACGAACCTTTGTTGGCAAAGTAATGTCTCTGCTTTTGAATATGCTATCTACGTTGGTCATAACTTTTCTTCCAAGGAGCAAACATCTTTTAATTTCATGGCTGCAGTCACCATCTGCAGTGATTTTGGAGCCCAGAAAAATAAAGTCTGACACTGTTTTCACTGTTTCCCCATCTGTTTGCCATGAAGTGATGGGACCAGATGCCGTGGTCTTTGTTTTCTGAATGTTGAGCTTTAAGCCAACTTTTTCACTCTGCACTTTCACTTCCATCAAGAGGCTTTTTAGTTCCTCTTCACTTTCTGCCATAAGGGTGGTGTCATCTGCCTATCTGAGGTTATTGATATTTCTCCCAGCAATCTTGATTCCAGCTTGTGTTTCTTCCAGTCCAGCGTTTCTCATGATGTACTCTGCATATAAGTTAAATAAGCAGGATGACAATATACAGCCTTGACGAACTCCTTTTCCTGTTTGGAACCAGTCTGTTTTTCCATGTCCAGTTCTAACTGTTGCTTCCTGACCTGCATATAGGTTTCTCAAGAGGCAGGTCAAGTGGTCTGGTATTCCCATCTCTTTCAGAATTTCCCACAGTTTATTGTGATCCACACAGTCAAAGGCTTTGGCATAGTCAATAAAGCAGAAAGAGATGTTTTTCTGAAACTCTCTTGCTTTTTCTATGATCCAGTGGATGTTGGCAATTTGATCTCTGGTTCCTCTGCCTTTTCTAAAACCAGCTTGAACATCAGGAAGTTCACGGTTCACATATTGCTGAAGCCTGGCTTGGAGAATTTTGAGCATTACTTTACTGGCATGTGAGATGAGTACAATTGTGCGGTAGTCTGAGCATTCTTTGGCATTGCCTTTCTTTGGGATTGGAATGAAAACTGACCTTTTCCAGTCCTGGGGCCACTGCTGAGTTTTCCAAATTTGCTGGCATATTGAGTGCAGCACTTTCACAGCATCATCTTTTAGGATTTGGAATAGCTCAACTGGAATTCCATCACCTCCACTAGCTTTGTTGGTAGTGATGCTTTCTAAGGCCCACTTGACTTCACATTCCAGGATGTCTGGCTGTAGGTCAGTGATCACACCATCGTGATTATCTGGGTCGTGAAGATCTTTTTTGTACAGTTCTTCTGTGTATTCTTGCCACCTCTTCTTGTTATCTTCTGCTTCTGTTTGGTCCATACCATTTCTGTCCTTTATTGAGCCCATCTTTGCATGAAATGTTCCCTTGGTATCTCTAATTTTCTTGAAGAGATCTCTAGTCTTTCCCATTCTGTTGTTTTCCTCTATTTCTTTGCATTGATCGCTGAGGAAGGCTTTCTTATCTCTCCTTGCTGTTCTTTGGAACTCTGCATTCAGATGTTTATATCTTTCCTTTTCTCCTTTGCTTTTCACTTCTCTTCTTTTCACAGCTATTTGTAAGGCCTCCCCAGACAGCCATTTTGCTTTTTTTGCATTTCTTTTCCATGGGGATGGTCTTGCTCCCTGTCTCCTGTACAATGTCACGAACCTCCATCCATAGCTCATCAGGCACTCTATCTATCAGATCTAGTCCCTTAAATCTATTTCTCACTTCCACTGTATAATCATAAGGGATTTGATTTAGGTCATACCTGAATGGTCTAGTGGTTTTCCCTACTGTCTTCAATTTAAGTCTGAATTTGGCAATAAGGAGTTCATGATCTGAGCCACAGTCAGCTCCCAGTCTTGTTTTTGTTGACTGTATACAGCTTCTCCATCTTTGGCTACAAAGAATATAATCAACATGATCTAGATGTCCATTACTAGCGTCTTGCCCACCGACTCTTCTCCCTGGAAAGTATTTAAAATACCCCACTAAAGGTCTCAACATTCAAAAAACTAAGATCGTGGCATCCAGTTACATCACTTCATGGCAAATAGATTGGGAAACAATGGAAACAGTGAGAGGCTTCATTTTATTTGGGCTCCCAAGTCACTGCAGATGGTGACTGCAGCCATGAAATTAAAAGATGCTTGCTTCTTGGAAGAAAGTTTATGACCAACCTAGACAGCATATTAAAAAGCAGAGACATTACTTTGCCGACAAAGGTCCATCTAGTCAAAGCTATACATTCTCTGTTGTAATGCACTGCCATAAACCTTCTTAACTCTTTTTCTTGTTGTTGTTTTGTAACCCATGCCATTGCCCTTCCTGTTTTCTGTAGCTAAATTCTGATTACTCAAATTTCAGTTCTTTATTCTTTTCTATCTGCAGTCACCAGCTCTTACAATGGTGAATTCTATTTTGATCTTTCCCACTTACGAAACTGTGCATGCCCCTTTACAAAACACAAGGCCGCTAGCAGAGACATGAGTGGCAGAATTATAAATAATGATGTGAAAAAATTTATGATAAGAAAAAGGTCAAGTTAGAAAAGATTTGCCCTAGGATTACAGTTTAGTTAGGAGGGGCAAAACTGCTCACCATTTCTAGCCCAAATTTTGATCTCTCATATTATTCCAGAGCCACTTGAAGAAACAGCTGCCTCCAGTTGAGGCAAAGGGAAGTACAAGATGAGCAAAAAGTGAAGAAGCTTTAAAAGACCGACGGCATCCTGTCAAAACGGCACAAAAGCCAGGTTGCTGTAGTTCTCTCCAGCCTAATTTGGCCCCATTTGAGCCAAATTGTTAAGATCGTATAGTTAACTGAAAAACACTGAGTTCATGAAAACCCGTAAGTTTTTTGCAGTTACCAAATGAGTCACTAAAATCCCTTTGTCACCGTTTGATGTAGCCATTAAACCAACTCCTTCCTTTGAAAACTTTACGCATTTATTCTGCATTTCCAGGAAGACCATTATATCACAAAACCAGTAGCCCTAGTTGATAGTGAAAGCTGTACCTAAAGAGGAATACCAGCTAATAGAGGTCGATGGTGATAAATGGAAAAGTGAAGTCATCGTTGCGCAATCCCCTGTGAAACCACTGGCTCAGACAAGGATTATCAATTGGTATTAAAATTATTAGATGATAGGTAGATGGCGAAGTGAATTTTGTATGTGCCTTGCCCGAGTAACATCAAAAAAGATTACATTCATCAAAGGAGGAGATCTTAACTGTACAACAGAGAAAAAGGAGTGAGGCTAAAATCATACAATATGAAGCATAAGGTCAGGACTTCCCTGGTGGTCCAGTGGCTGAGAATCTGCCTGCCAGTGCAAGGGACACTGGTTCGATCCCTGGTCTGGGAAGATGCCACGTGCCATGAGGCAACTCAGCCCATGCACCACAGCTGCCAAGCCCATGTGGCAAGAGCCCGTGCTCTGTAACAAGAGAAGCCACCACAGTGAGAAGCTCATGCACCGCAATGAAGAGTGACTCCTGCTTGCTCCAACTCAGTAAAGCCCGGTAACAAAGACCCAGCACAGTCAAATAAATAAAATAAGATTTAAAATAATAATAATGAAAATTTAAAAAGAATACAGCAATCTGTACACTAATTCAGTGGCCAGACTTGGCACCTGTCATGGTGGATAGCCAGGTACTGTGCATCCCCTGGTAGACTGTCTGTGGCCTGCACATCTCCTGGTGTGTATTCTCAACTGAAAAATTTACCTTGAATCTGTCAAGCCTTCAGATGTAACTTTTGGTCTACAGGAAGTACATAGAAGTTAAAGCCTACCACAGAGAAGTAATCAGACGAGCCCAGATGAAACATTTTACAGGACAAAAAAAAAAAAAAGACTCTTCTAGATTATAAGACAAGAGAGGAATACAGCTAGGCTGGTGTAGCTCAGACTGGATCCTGATTTGGATAGACCAGACCTATCATATTTTGAGGGCAACTTGTGAAATATGGACTGGGTATGTTGAAATGATAATTTTGTGATATGAGATCATGTTTTTAGCTATGTAAAAAAATACATATTTAATGTGTGCTGAAGTTGTCCAAAAGTGTTCATGCTCATTAATACAAAAAAGCTAAAGGTGGTGAAGTTCAGGTTTGGAGATAGGCCTGCATATGACCCCTGACCTCAGCACTAACCAGCTGGCCAAGGCATTCGGACTCCATGCCTTGGTTACCTTGTATGCTATACCTGAAAGGTTGTTGTTGAATCACGTGAAGACACCAGGATTCTTGGCCCCCGGAGGAGAAGAATTCAATCCGGGGCCAGAGACGAGCTTGATCGCTCAGAGCTTTTGTATAATAAAGTTTTATTAAAGTATAAAGGAGATAGAGAAAGCTTCTGACATAGGCATCAGAAGGGGGCAGAAAGAGTACCCGCTTGCTAGTGTTAACAATGAGGTTATATAACCCAAAGAATGTCTGGAGGTTGTAAAGACCTCATCAGACCTACTCCCATAATTTACATTTTTTTTTTTTTTTTTACATTTTAAGATAACACTGTCCTCAGGCAGGATACATCCTTGTAAAGACCAGGTCTACTCCCATAATTTACATTTTAAGATAACAGAAGGTTTAATCCAGAGACTGTACTTAGGCAGGATACATTATTGTTATATAATCCTAAGGAATGTGGAGAAAGAAAAAGGTTTGTCCTTTCTTCCTCCTTGAGCATTCCAGACCCCTCTCTCCTTGGGAACCCCTAGACTCCTTATCAACCTGCCTAGGAAATGACTCTCTCATACCTACTTTTGATGGGTAATGGGAGTTATGTGGGATCATGCACCATTTAACATGAATTTGAGCAGACTCCAGGAGATAGTAAAGGACGAGGAGCCTGGCATGCTGCAGTCCATGGGGTCACAAAGCAGTGGACACAACTTATCAACTAACAATGAGCTACTATGCCACCTCCTTCCCGAAGCTCAACCTATTTTTTTTTTTTTCTATTTTAAATTTTTTAAAAATCTCTTCATTGTTCCTTGCTATTTTTAGCTTTCACTTGATTTCATCATTTTCACTCATTATTCTTTCATTTTCTCTGTACTAGGAACACAGTGTGAAATTATCCCTTGTTATCTCTCTCTCTGTGCCATTGAGTACTTTGATTACATAATTATCCACTTCTCTTAGCTTTTTTTGTCACTAAAATATTCAAAGCCCCTGCCACTTGGTCACTTTGTGACTCTTAGGTTGGTATCATTTTATTATTGACAATTCATAACCTCCTTCAGCTGTTTATTTCCTAAGATAATCCATCCATCCTTCCTTCTTTCTTTCCATTCTTCCTCTCTTTGCTTCCTTCCTCCCTTTCCTCCCACTCTCCCCCTCTTTGCCTCTCTCTTGCTCTCTCATCAAAGAGATAAAAGGGAGGCCACTTTCTCTTCGATGTCCCCACACCTCTGCTATCTCCATACCTCCTGTGTCTCACTCCTCCATGGAGTCTGAGCCCACTTTGCCCCTGACGTACTCTGCTGACCCCTGAGTTGCTTCTGTGTCCACCCTCCAGTTCTCCAATTCCAGCTTTGACTTTGTCACCCCCAGTTGTCAGAAACAGCCATGGTAAGGTCTCCTTTAACCTCCTCTTTCTAAACCCAAAATCCCCTTTCCTTGTGATCACCAGTGCTCATGTTCTTCAGCTGCCCGTGCTTAGCGTTCTGGTCTCATCAGTAACAATTTACATTCAACTGGCTTTCTTAGTTTTCCAGTAACTTACTGAACTCTCTCATTCGATCGTGTTAGGTAGGTAGAATAGGGAAAAGGAGTCCAAAATGGCGGTGGCTAAAAGACAAGGAAGGTCCGAGGACCAGAGTGAAGACTTCAGGCAGAACAAACAGCACTCCTGGCTAAGCCCAATTTGCATAGGGCAGGCCCAGGTGGAGGAAAAACATATAAAAGGAGGAGCCAAAGTGCTTTCTCTCGGACTCTCTCTCCCTCGTGCATGCGCGCTCTCTCTCTTTCTCTTTCTCTCTCTCTCTTTCTCTTTCTCCCTCCCCATGCACTCCTCCAACTCTCTTCTCTTCAAGTCTTGGATTCTCCTGCTATCTTCTAAATAAAATAGAGCTGTAACACTGATTTGCCTAAGAGCTGTAGCACAGTTTGTCCAAGACCCGAGAGCTGTGACGCGCCGAGGGCGTTAATGTCCGTCGCTCCAAATCTTTGTTGTGACGAGACAAAGAACCGAGGAACATACATTCGTGTGACAATCGCAACCTTGTTGTTGTTGTTTAGTCGCTCAGTCATGTCCAACTCTGCAACCCCATGGGCTGTATCCCATCAGGCTCCTCTGCCCATGGGATTCTCCAGGCCACTAAGAGTGGGTTGCCATTTCCTTCTCTAGGGGATCTTCCTGACCCAGGGATCAAACCCCCATCTCCTGCATTGCAAGTGGATTCTTTACCACTGAGCCACCTGGGAAGCCCTTGATCACAACCTGCTTGTCCCTTATTTGCACATAATGAATTCTTTTCCATGTTTTCATCACATTTACTTTCCAGTTCCTACAATCTCTACTACAAGAACCAGAAGCATTCTATTTTCTGGAGGCAGTTCCCCCAAGAAGACTGACTCTTGTTGACAGATAAAATGAAAATGACAACAGAGCAAAGGTCATTTGTTCCTTTTAAATCTCCTACCTATTTCCTTAGGGATCTGATACATAGAGTCACTGCTGCTACTGCTAAGTCACTTCAGTCGTGTCCGACTCTGTGCGACCCCATAGACAGAAGCCCACCAGGCTCCCCCGTCCCTGGGACTCTCCAGGCAAGAACACTGGAGTGGGTTGCCATTTCCTTCTCCAATGCATGAAAGTTAAAAGTGAAAGGGAAGTCGCTCAGTCGTGTTCGACGCCCAGTGACCCCATGGACTACAGCCCACCAGGCTCCTCCATCCATGGGATTTTCCAGGCAAGAGCACTGGAGTGGGGTGCCACTGCCTTCTCCACGTAGAGTCACTAATACATGGCAAACCAAGCTTTTTAGACTGTAAGTCAGCAGAGGTTCTCCCTGCCCCTACTATGAGTAAGTATGCTTTACGGCAGTTCTGGGGGTCCATGTCAGCTGCATGAGCCTGGTGGAATAAACATCACTGTGGAACCAGATCTCAGTTTAACCCCTAAGTGGCTAGTATTCTTGCTTGGAAAATTCCATGGACAGAGGAGCCTGGCAGGCTTCAGTCCATGGGGCCACAAAGAGTCTGACACTGAGCATGCATACATGGCCCTGGAAAAATGACTCAGTTTAATCCCTAAGTGTCCCGAGAAAAGTGACTCTGAGCTCTTGTGTATTCATCTATAAATTTAAATATAAGCTGATAATGTCTCCCAAGGGTGAGAAAATTAAAAGTTGTGTCAAGATAATTTGTCATTGCTCTTCAGTCTCTAAGTTGTGTCCAACTCTCTGGTACCCCCATGAACAGCACACCAGGCTTCCTTGTCTCTTCATTATCTTCACAAACAGAGTTTGCACGAACTCGTGTTCATTGAGTCAGTGATGCCTTCCAACCATCTCATCCTCTGTCGTCCCCTTCTCCTCCTGCCCGCAATCTTTTCCAGCATCAGGGTCTTTTCCCATGAGTCAGCTCTTTGCATCAGGTGGACAAAGTATTGGAGCTTCAGCTTCAGCATCAGTCCTTCCAGTGAATATTCAGGGTTGATTTCCTTTAGTATTGACTAGTTTGATCTACTTGCAGTCCAAGGGACTCTGAAGAGTCTTACTTTCATTTAACTGGTTGGATTGATGAACAGACACCCCACTGCCCCACGCTTGAGGTTTCTGTCCCATACTTCATTGACACAGATGTCAGATTAGACAGTGATTTCCTCACCCACCCAAGCCTCCCAGAAAATCAAAGCTCAGCAAAAACAAAACTCCCCACACAAGGTCTTCTTTCTGCCTCAGCCAGCACCAGTAAAAGGAGACTGCAGGGAAAGAAGAATGAAATCTTACAGCCACACAAACAACCTCAGTCGAACGTTCAACAACTATTTTCAAAGCTCTTTGCCCCGTCCATCCCTAGAGGTTTTTCTTTGGCCACCTTGCTCCATGTCACACTTTCTGGTTCAGGCCATCAGGCCAGTTCTGTGCTCCCTGTTTGGAGGTCAGTGCTCCCTGGAACTCCAAATTCTCTCTCTAGTAAGTGGAGCAAATCACCTCTTTTTTGTCTCTAATCCTAAACTTAACCCCTCAGCTGGACCTGTGGAAGCCCTCACTGGAAATTGGTGGACAGTTAATTCAGTCAGATTTGCCTTCCTTAGAGGTCATGAAAAACATGCTGCCCATCATTACATAATGATTTGGATGATCATGAAAGTGTGGTCATAGTATCTCAGTTAATTTTTAATGGCATTTACCTAGAGTTCATAGACCTAAGAATAGAGGACTCCCTCAGCATAAACATAAGAAGAGGAGCACACACAGGGTCAAGGCTACATGCAAATGCAGTTTGGTTTTGGTGTTCCCAAATGTTGTAGTGCTTTAAAAAATGGCGGGGGGGGGGGGGGGGGGGCGGGACTTAATAAATACTGTTCAAGGTCTCCTCTTATCAGTAAATGGCCTTGATCTTGGCTATTGGGTTCAGAGTTGAGTGGGTTCTGTCTGTAACCTCTTGTGGCTCCTGTTGATTTTGGAGGTTTTATGATTCTTTGGGGCCAGTTCTTGCCATCTCTGAACTTTCTAACATACACACAAGTGCACACTTCACCTCTACTGAGATTTCTTTGTCCTTCATAGATATAGTTAGGAGTTTACCTCTTTGTGTCAGCCTATTGTTTGTAGGCTTTGAAAAGTGTGCCATATCAAAGTGAACCAAGACAAAGAGAATAAAATAATATTAAATCAATGACCACAATCCCAATAGAAATAACTTTGGATCCTCCTGTTTTATTTGAGATAGGTGTTTTTTAAACACCTATAGAACCTGGAGAAGGAAATGGCAACCCACTCCAGTGTTCTTGCCTGGAGAATCCCATGGACGGAGAAGCCTGGTAGGCTGCAGTCCACGGGGTCACACAGAGTCGGACACGACTGAAGCAACTCAGCAGCAGCGGAACCTAGTATGTGTCCCCTATAAGATGAACTGGATGTGAACTGGAGGCTGGCACATGGAGAAAGTTCTTGCTTTCTCTGCACTTCAGCTAAGCAGCCAACAGAAACTGTATCCCCCATGATTTCAGATGTTGCAATCAGCTTCCCAGTTAAGTTCTGTAGGTTAATGTGTGGCAATGAGCTCACTGGATTACATGTTTGATGTGGTGTATTTCTCAAATGTACATGTCTCCTGTGTGTTTCCATAGGAGTTGTGTGGTCTACAGTTTTATGACTACAACCTGAATCCTAGTCTTTATTCACCATTCAGCATCTTTATTCGCCACTAAGAGACCTTAGACAAACTACCCAATCCTGTAAAATGTTATACAACATAATAAATTATAGTGCATCTACCATCTGTTTACTTAAGGTCGCCTTGCTTTGCTCACTACTATCTATGAAGTAGGGATTATTCCTTTTCATTTTGCTAAAATCTGTTTACATCTTAAGGAGCCTGTACTTTTTAAATGATTTGGAATTTGATGAAAAATAAAGTCACCCTCTTGGTTACTATCATAATCTAATAGTCATCCCCCAAAACTCCTCTTATCATTTGATTATAATAACCACAAGTGGACTTAGAAGCCTAGTTATTTCTCCCTAAACAGGAAATCAGTGTTGATCAGTCTTTGAAGATTCTTTCAACTTTCAAATGCTTTGGAGATTTCTTGAGGACTATGACCAGAATGGAAAGAAATAAAATATAAATGTAAGGTATTAATCATTTATGCCCTCAGTTAAGTATTATTTGAACTTTCTGTGCATGAACTGTTTCATATTTAGCTCAGATTAACTCCATCTGTGCTAATCGCCCTATTTGCCTAGATTTTTCAGAAATATCTGAATTTTTCTTTTGGTTTTAGTTTTGAATTAGACAAAATTGTCCAAGCTCAGAGATAGACTTAATTTACTGTATGCAGAAAGCAAGATTTCAATGTGAGCAAAGCTTATTCAAACCAAGCCTTCTATAATGAGTATCACTTCTAATCAAACAAACCCCAGAGTCCACGCAGGCCAAAGGGAGGGAGAATCAACCCACCTTCCCAAAGACCAATTATCACCGTTAGTCTGCCACAATGTCACTTTCCAGAAAAACCATCTCAAACATTTTTACCTAAAGTGTCACTTCATAAAACCAAGATGGATTCTAAGAGTGACAGAGGCAACATTTGGCCTGAGATACAGAGGCCTTTTTCTTTGTTTGTTTTGGAATTAAGTGGTAAACAGCCCGCCTGCAATGCTGTACACACAGGGGATACAGGTTCGATCCCTGGTCCAGGAAGATCCCGTGGAGGAGGAAATGTCAACCTACTCCAGTGTTCTTGCCTGGAAAATCCCACAGGCAGAGGAGCCTGGGGGGCTACAGTCCATGGGGTTGGAAAGAGTCGGACACGACTGAAGGACTGAGCACACACATAAATGTAATGTAATATGTAATGGTGTCTAGCACAATGCCAATGCCCTACTTGGAGCACCCATTTTCCTTGTTATTAAAGCTTCAGAAAATACTACTCCAGGTTAGAATAAGTTATTTCAATAGAATTTGTGGCTGGTTGGATAGGGAGAAGAAATAATTTTTCTGAAATCAACTAATATTTATATTTATATCCAAAAGTAATAGTGAACCCTAAAAATAATGTCTCAGGGCCTGATAGTTGTGCTTTATCTACTTTAGTAAACAACTAACACTTGTTCTTATTTTCAGTCTAGTCTCCACTAACATCTGAGGACCCACTAATAGCAGCTAGTCATTGCTATGAGGTACACATCGTGTGGTGTTCAAGGCTTTGCAGGTAAAAGTCAGCTATAAAACAACAACGCAAGCAGAACTTCTCCATCTTTTCAGACTGCAGGTTACGCCACATGCTTTGTCAGCTTTGGAATCAAGCCACTGACCGAGGTAACAATCCTGTGAACAGACCCAGGGGTATGGGCTGCCCAGTATGTGTGTGTGAAAGGGCAACTGGAGGGCAGAGAGGGCCAGCACCTGGGGAGCTGCTTGGGCTCTGGGACCCTGGGAAGCCCCAGACCACCCTCAGCTCCAAGCAGGCCCTTCCAGTTACCCTCACGTGTACTGTGCTCACTCACCCTGTTACGTCTGACCCTGAGGCCCCATTGACTGTAGCCACCCCCAGGCTCCTCTGTCCATGGGACTTTTGAGGCAAGAATACTGGAATGGGTTGCCATTTCCTTCTCCATGGGATCTTCCTGACCAGGGGATTGAACAGGAGTATCTTGCATTGGCAGGTGGATTCTTTACCACTGTGACACCTGGGAAGCTCACCCCCATATGTCAAAATAGAATGATTTTCCATGTGTACCATGAATGGGAGAAAAATAGTGGATAATAGCTAGCCTCAAATTTTTAAGCATCGGGGTGAAAGGTCATCTAGTGTAACATCTAACTTATCAATAATTAGATTTGTTTTCTAACAATAAGGTTCCATAGCATTCATTTTACCAATTGATTTTTTTTGTTGTGGTGGTGGCAAATACATAAAAACTTGACCATCCTAACCATTTTTATGTGCACAGGTCAGTGGTATTAAGGACATTCGCGTTGTTGTGCCGTCAATCTCCAGCACTCTTCATGTGACAAAACTGAAATTCTGTACTCCTTAAACAACAATTTCCCAACCTCCTGTCCCGAGCCCCTGGCAACTGCCAGTCTTCTTTCTGTCCCTACAGATTTGACTACTCTGAGTACCTCATGTGTGTGCGTGCTAGGTTGCTTCAGTCTGTCCAACTCTTTGCGACCCCATGGACTATAGCCCACCTGTCTCCTCTGTCCATGGAATTCTCCAGGCAAGAATACTGGAGTGGGTTTCTATTTCCTTCTTCAGAGGATCTTCCTGACCCAGGGATCAAACCCATGTCTCTTATGTCTCCTGCATTGGCAGACAGGTTCTTTACCACTAGCTCCACCTGGGAACCCCAAGTCCCCCATGTAAGTGGGATCATACAGTATTTGTCTTTTTGTGACAGGCTCATGCACTTAGCAGTGTCCTTAGGATGCACATGTGCTGTAGCAGATGTCAGAGTTCCTTCCTTTTCAAGACTGAATGGGGGATTTCCTGCTGCTCCAGTGGTTTAGATTTCACCTTTCAACACAGAGGGAACAAGTGTGATCTCTGGTCAGGGAGCTAAGACCACACCTGCCTCATGACCAAAAAACCAAAACATAAAACAGAAGCAATATTGTAACAAATTCAGTAAATACTTTAAAAATGGTCCACATCAAAAAATATATATATATTGAAAACAAACCTTACTAACATCCCACTGGGTTCACTTACCACACTTTGTTTAATCTATTGATGATTCTAGATGTTTTTAAGATTGATACAAACTTACTTGACCTTCTGGAGCAAGATCAGGGTATCTAGAAGCCACTCATGATCCATTTTCATTTACATCCCTCTTAGTTAAATGTGGGCTCCCCAGGTGGCCCACTGGTAAAGAATCTGCCTGCCAATGCAGGAGATGTGGGTTCAATCCCTGGGTCAGGAAGATCCCCAGAGCAGGAAATGGTAACCCACTCCAATATTCTTGCCTTGAAAATCCCATGGACAGAGGAGCCTGACAGGCTACTGTCAGTCCACGGGGTTCCTTTCTTTTGATGGATTGGGGGATGGAGAAGGATCATAAAAATCTAGAATTCTCACCCTGCCATGACCTGAAGAAGACGTGTTTTGGGAAATGGCCCCTGCGCCTTATGTGTGACCCTCACAGGGGCTGAAGCCTGGCCTCTGACCTGCCATCTCCCTGCCCCCTCCAGCCTGGCAGGTGCCTCCTGAGTGCCCTTTGCATTTTCTACGCTGGCAGTGGCATTTTTCAGGCCTGGTGGGGAGGCATAGCCTTGCTCAAAGGTCAGAAGCAACTGGCATAGATATGTTTACTTTGAATTTAGTTTAATTGAAATCCTGTAATCTTGAGCTCAAATGGACAGTTCTCAAGTATATCTTTTCTGCAGGGCAAACTCAAGAGGTTCCCTCATCTCTTCATTTCTCCAAGAATAGAGCTAAAAGGAACCATCAGAAGCAGCTCAAAGATGCCGCTCTTCAGGTTCTGTATTCTAGGACTTTTCACGATGAGATGTTGGCTTCTCCAGTCCAGCCCTGCCTTTCATATGAGGCCCTTCCCACGACAAGGAGGTCTATTCTCTGTCATTCTTGACATTGAACTATATTATCTTTCCCTCAGTCCCATCTCATCCCTCATCCCAATACATTTCATGCACTTAAATGTATGGCCTACTATGTAAACTAATACAGCAAGTTCTCATTTTTACTCCCCAGAACATTCTGAAACCAAGGGCAGTAAGCAAACCTCTGTAATTATAACTAGAACTTCTGTAAGGCTTCCTGAGCGCCAGGCAGTGTTTTAGGCACTCGTGTATTCCTCATAACACCTCTATGGGGCTGCTGCTTTATAGTCCCCTTTTTAAAGTAATTCCATAGACAGAGGAGCCTGGTGGGCTACAGTCCATGGAGAAGCAGTGTCAGACACAACAGAGCGACTAACACTTTCATCTTCACTTTTCACAGTTTGGAACATTCAGGAAGGTCCATATCATTTAGTTGTTGCTGTTCAGTTGCTCAGGTGTGTCTAACTCTTTGTAACTGCAGCACACCAGGCTTCCTGGTCCTTCACAATCACCTGGAGCTTGCTCAAACTTGAGTCCATTGAGTCAGTGATGCCATCCAACCATCTCGTCCTCTGTTGCCCCCTTCTCCTCCTGCCCTCAATCTTTCCCAGAATCAGGGTCTTTTCCAATGAATAAGTTCTTCGCATCAGGTGGCCAAAGAATTGGACCTTCAACATCAGTCCTTCCAATGAATATTCGGGGTTGATTTCCTTTAGGATGGACTGGTTTGATCTCCTTGCAATCCACGGGACTCTCAAGAGTCTTCTCCAACACCACAGCTCGAAAGCATCAATTCTTCAGCACTCAACCTTCTTTATGGTCCAACCCTCACATCCATACATGACTATTGGAAAAACCATAGCGTTGACTATATGAACCTTTGTCAGCAAAATAATGTCTCTGCTTTTTCATATGCTGTCTAGGTTTGTCATAGCTTTTCTTTCAAGGAGCAAGCATCCTTTAATTTCATGGCTGCAGTCACCATCCTCAGTGAT
Source organism: Bos grunniens (assembly GCF_055505025.1). Lineage (NCBI taxonomy): Eukaryota > Metazoa > Chordata > Mammalia > Artiodactyla > Bovidae > Bos > Bos grunniens. Next base: position 57,741,286 of record NC_141178.1, on the reverse strand, counting down.
TTTGGAGCCCAAGAAAATAAAGTCTATCACTGTTTCCATTGTTTCCCCCATTCCCTTTTCCAGGGGATCTTCCTGACCCAGGGATCAAAGCTGTGTCTCCTGCACTGAAGGCAGATTCTTTACCATCTGAGCCATCGGGTAAGACCTTATATCATTTAGTAACTTGCGGTTTTGCCAGTTGATATTTATGTACAGGAGTGAGGCACTCATCTCACGAGTAGACACCTGATCATCAAACCAGCATCACCGTCCTAGCTTAATTCTTTGTGGAAGGTATGTTTTATGGAGGAATTATATGTCACAATGGTATTTGTAAATTTGAAAGAAAGTATTAGTGAAAGTGTTAATTTCTCATTTGTGTCCAACTCTTTGTGACCCCCATGAACTGTAACCTGCCAGGCCCCTCTGTCTATGGGATTTCCTAGGCAAGAATACTGGAGTGGGTTGCTATTCTCTTCTGCAAGGTATCTTCCTAACCCAGGGATTGAACACAAGTCTGGTGCATTTTAGGCAGATTCTTTACTGTCTGAGATGCCAGGGAAACCTGGTTTTGTAAATTTGTTAAGTTTAAGTCGTCTTAAAAGTATATCTCTGAGTGCCAAGGAAGCACTTAGTCTGTTTATTGTTAGTCTTTCTTCTCAGAGTTCCTTGCCTTGCATCATTTTCAGTTTACCATCTCATTTCAAGATATTTCATTATTTAAAAATATTTTTTCCTAGCCATATTTTATATGGATGCAAAGCATTAGTTAATTGCATATGTGTTGTGTACATGTGTGAGTGTGTGTACATGTATGAGTGTGTGTGTATGTTCGTTTCAACCAGGCCATATTTGGGCAAGAGTAGGGTTTTCTACATTTACCCATCAGCCCTGCCACTGCCCTTAAATGACTTTAGAGTTAAAGGATACCTGATTTACCAAAGATACAGCAATGTTTACATCATTTCACCAGAGGTAACCAAAGCAAGTACTTTGCAAACAACTACTGACCTCGGGTCCCTTGCCAAAATTTCAAACACAATGAGACAGCACTGGAAGAGAGCCAGGGAGAGTTCTCAGTTTGGAGCACTGAGCCCCGGAGTTGTTTTGCAGGATTTATACATCATACAAGTATTGTTAAGGACACAAGAATTATGATGAATAAAGCAAACAGCTTCCCAGAAAACAACCCTTGGTGTTTTGTAAGTGAGCAGACAGAAGAAGCAGCCATCTTGTCCCTAAGACTGGGCCAGTGCCAAAGAGGGTTTGTTTCCAGGCCTGACAGCATGCTTCTAGAACAGTCTCGCCCATCTGTACCTGCAGGTCCTCTCGCCTAGAATGGAGTCTGTTCGTTCTGCAAGTAGAGGTGACACTTTAAATACCTACCCACCCTGGAAAAAAAAGGATCAGTTCAGTTCAGTTCAGTTCAGTAGCTCAGTCATGTCTGACTTTTTGTGACCCTGTGAGCTGCAGCATGCCAAGCTTGCCTGTCCAACACCAACACCCACAGCCCACCCAAACTCATGTCCATTGAGTCGGTGATGCCATCCAACCATCTCATCCTCTGTCATCCCTTTCTTCTCCTGCCCTCAATCTTTCCCAGCATCAGGGTCTTTTCAAATGAATCAGCTCTTCGCACCAGGTGGCCAAAGTATTGGAGCTTCAGCTTCAACATCAGTCCTTCCAATGAACACCCAGGACTGATCTCCTTTAGGATGTACTGGTTGGATCACCTTGCAGTCCAAGGGACTCTCAAGAGTCTTCTCCAACACCACAGTTCAAAAGCATCAATTCTTCGGTGCTCAGCTTTCTTTATAGTCCAACCCTCATGTCCATACATGACTACTGGAAAATCCATAGCTTTGACTAGACAGACCTTTGTCGGCAAAATAATGTCTGCTTTTTAATATGCTGTCTAGGTTGGTCATAACTTTCCTTCCAAGGGAGTAAGCGTCTTTTAACTTCATGGCTGCAATCACCATCTGCAGTGATTTTGGAGCCCCCCAAAATAAAATCTCTCACTGTTTCCACTGTTACCCCATCTATTTGCCAGGAAGTGATGGGACCAGTTGCCATGATCTTAGTTTTCTGAATGTTGAGCTTTAAGCCAACTTTTTCACTGTCCTCTTTCACTTTCATCAAGAGGTACTTTAGTTCTTCTTCACTTTCTGCCATAAGGGTGCTGTCATCTGCATATCTTTATTCCAGCTTGTGCTTCTTCCAGCCCAGCGTTTCTCATGATGTACTCTGCATATAAGTTAAATACCCTGGGTGATAATATACAGCCTAGACGAACTCCTTTTCCTATTTGGAACCAGTCTGTTGTTCATGTCCAGTTCTAACTGTTGCTTCCTGACCTGCCTACAGATATTTCACGAGGCAGGTCAGGTGGTCTGGTACTCCCATCTCTTGAAGAATTTTCCACAGTTTATTGTGATCCACACAGTCAAAGGCTTTGGCATAGTCAATAAAGCAGAAAGAGATGTTTTTCTGGAACTCTCTTGCTTTTTTGATGATCCAGCAGATGTTGGCAATTTGATCTCTGGTTCCTCTGCCTTTTCTAAAACCAGCTTGAACATCTGGAAGTTCACTTTTCACGTATTGCTGAAGCCTGGCTTGGAGAATTTTGAGCATTACTTTACTAGCGTGTGAGATGAGTGCATTCTTTGGCATTTCCTTTCTTTGGGATTGGAATGAAAACTGACCTTTTTCAGTCCTGTAGCCACTGCTGAGTTTTCCAAAATTTTTTTTTTTTTTTTTTTTTTACTTATAAGTAAACATTTTATATTTTGGTGATTTTTTTTTTAATTTTATTTTATTTTTAAACTTTACATAGTTTAGTTTTCCAAATTTAAAAGGGTCATGTCATTTAAAAAAATCCACCTTTAGGTTTGTGGGTGTTGGAATTAGACCCACTAGGGCTTCTGACATGATTGGACTAAACTCCTTGCAGGCAGGAACTGAATCTTTTCCTTCCTATAAATCACCATTCCTGACCCCAACAGCTCTTCATTCTCTCATGCATGAAAGATGGACACCATGAGGTGAGCAAGGGGCCACCAAAGACACACCTCACTCTGTACTTTCTCTTTGCCTTGTTTTCAGGCCTGAGACTCGAATAACACTGGGTTCATCCAGAAGTTCAGTGGGGGTCATTCTTGCTGTGGTCTGAGCACAGTTTGGAAAGGAATTTCCAGACACAGAGTATTTCAGAAAGAAGTGAGTCTATTAGGAACAAAAAGCAAAGGTATTGAGGGCATTGCAAGCATAGTGGGCCAACCTCCTGACAGGGAGAGCTGATCCCCTTTAATGGATTATCGGCCAATTTTTATAGCCTCAAACCAAAATTCCTGCTGGAAGGGTGGAATGAGGTGACTGGTTAGGGTGGGTATTTTTACCTAATATGGGGTCAGGTTGCTTCTTGATTTAGATCAGGGGGGCTTATGGCAACAGTCGCTATGGGACTCAGTCATTTCTGAGATGACCTTGGTGTAGGGCTCTGCATCTGTGGCCTTGGTTGAAGGTCTTGCACCGAAACCCTGGTCTAGGACTCGACAGTTGCAGTTACATGAATGCTGTAGGCTCCGGGTAGTTGTAGTATGTGTTATCTGCTAGCTCCTAAGGGACCCACTGCCTGCAGGTAATACAAGGTACAGGTGAGGCTGAGGCTTGCTCTGTGGTCCCTGTAGTCCGGCCATCACCTGCCTACCCAGTAGAACCTGAGTGGGGAGAGGCTTCCGCATGCATAGATGTTTATGCTTTGTTTCTGACCCTTGGGTTGAGGTGAATGAGTGGTAAGTTGATCACACAGTAACAATGATCTGTGTGTATTAGTTGCTCAGTCGTGTCTGACTCTTTGTAACCCCTTGGACTTTAGCCCACCAGACTCCTCTGTCCTTGGGATTCTCCAAGCAGGAATGCTGGAGTGGGTTGCCATGCCCTCCTCCAGGGGATCTTCCCAACCCATGGAGAGAACCCAGGTCTCCTGCACTGCAGGCAGATTCTTTACCATCTGAGCCACCAAGAAAGCCCAAACAAGGATCAGGATCAGACCAAATCCATGTTCCCATCAAAGCCCTAAGCTCCAAGTGGGAGAAAGGGATTCTCAGCCTCTCCTTCTTCATCCTGAACAGATCAGCCGGGTTTCAGGATTCTGAGTTCCTTTCCCTGGAAAGCAACAGAGCAGGTGCCAGCCAGTTCTGGAATGTGCCCCTCCTCAATGGTTCCACCCCACCCGCATCACAGCGGCTCATCAGTGCCTTCAGGAGAGCAGTTTTGGCAAATACTTGGCTCATTGTGACCCTCAGGGGTCAGCCGCTCAGCGGAGCCACCACTGGTCTGACTGATTCTGATGCTAGATGCACACAGGAGAGCTGGCTGAGATCTGGGAAGTGAACCTCGGATCTGCTGCCTCACAAGTTGTTCGAAGCTTTGGAAAGCAAGCTGTGGGGGGAATTGTGAGAAGTGAGTTATAGCACATACGATGGGCTGGAATTTCAAACACAAAATGTCTGTGAAAGTAAATACCGAAGAAGATCTTAAGGGAAGTAAACAAGGGAAGAAACAAGGAAACAGTGAGGCAGCCTTGGTGTCAGAAAGGCTGGGAGGTGCTAGCATTCCAGTAATTGATCACGATGCCGATTTCCTTCTCACTGACACAGCTTCCAGGTGGCTTCTCCCCACCGTGTGCTCATCTCTCACCATCACCTGAGGTCACCATGGCAGAGGTGAGAGCAGCTGCAGATCTTGGAGGGGGTTTTTCAAGGCCAGGTTGGGAGTGTCCACAGTGCTGGGGCCTTGTCCTGTTAGCCAGAACCAGACGAGTGGCCCCAGCCTAACTGTGCAAGAGGCAGGAGTTGATGGTTAAGAGGATGATGAACAGAAACTGATGAGCCCATGTCATTATCTGCAATTATCCACCTTTCTGATCAGTTCAGAGCAGCTCTCTTCTTGAGCTAAAACGGGGCTTCCCTGGTGGCCCAGACAGTAAAGAATCTGCCTGCAATGCAGGAGACCTGGGTTTGATCTCTAGGTCTGGAAGATCCCCTGAAGAGGGGAATGGCTACCCACTCCAGTATTCTTGCCTGGAGAATTTAGGAACCAGGCTGGGGCAGAGCTAGATAAGTGCAAGGAACCAGTCCCATTCAGCTTGGAGAAGAGTGGGATGCAGACAGCGGTTCCCAGATGCCCTGAGGACATCCTGAAACTCCCGTGAGACACAGTGAAGATCTTCCAGCACAGGGTGGGGGCTTCTTGGCTATCTGCGTATCTGAAACAGGAGATGGGAAGGGGATCCTCCTTAGGAGCTGCACAGTCATCTCAGCCAGCCTCCCATTCAAGACCTTAAACATGGGATAAGAGTGCCCTTGATGGAGGCCATGTGTGATGGCACTGGCATTTAGGGCCCCGAAGGCAAAAGTAAAATTCAAGGTGATGAGACTCAAGGCTTCTTAGTCAACTGCCCCATACATACCCATATACACACAAACACACACAGAAAAAACGGTGGTTGAGGCTGACCCAGGAGCCCAGCCCTCATGTTCACTCCCCCACCCTCCCCCACCCCTTGTGACAGAGCCTGCTCTGTCTGTCCCAGCACAGCTCTGTGGGCCCTGCCCCATCCATTTTACCATGGGCAGCACTACTGCCTCCCTGACTTTCTTCTTGCTTCCTCTCCTTTCTGTGCTCATATGAGCTGAACCCTGTCCTCCCAAAATTCATACATGGAGGCCCTAACCCCCAGCACCTCAGATTGTGACTGTATTTGGAAAGACAGACTTTAAAGATGTGATTAAGGTTAAATGAGGCCATAAGAGGTGGAGGGGGACCTAATGCAACACCACTGGTTCCTTGTAAGAAGAGGAGGAGATAGCAGGGATGTGACTGCACAGAAAAAAGACCGTGAGGTCTGCAGGCCAAGGAGAGGCCTGAGGGGAGCCAGACCTGCCTATGCCTGGATCTTGGATGTCCAGCCTCCAGAACTGTTGAAGCCCCACCCAGCCTGGTCCACCCCATTTTCTCACATTCTTCCTCATGTCCTGTTAGCTGTGTCCCCCACCTCCCCACCATTACTGACACAGCTAAGCAGAAAGAAAAGAAAATGGTTAAGCTTCACAGTAAGATAAGTAACCTTCTGCTTCTTGTTTCCCTCAGCTACAAAGTGAGTGTCCATAATCTGGAGACGCCATGATGTTGACCACCTGCTATAGAAGGTTACCCAGGTAACCCCTTTAGAGACATCGTGTCCCGTCTCCAGTCCTCTTTTTGAGACCTCTGTTTTCAGGGAAATTAATACTATTTCTTACTTGATTTGAGCATTTTCTCCTCTTTTTCCTTGCATTGAAGAATCATTCTGAACAGAATGACCGGCAGGATGTGACAGATTAAATTAGTTTTTTGCATTTCTCTGGAAATTTAAGTCCCTCTTCTAAGACAGTTTCTTCCATAAAATAGGCTCAGAGTTCCAAACCTTCTAGTCACAAGTGAATCTTTGGAACATACTCCTTACACATTGTGCTGTATTGTGCTTAGTCACTCAGGCGTGTCTGACTCTTCACGACCCCATGGAATGTAGCCCACCAGGCTCCTCTGTCCATGGGGATTCCCCAGGCAAGAATACTGGAGTGGGTTGCCATGCACTGCGCCAGGGGATCTTCCCAGCCCAGGAGTCCAACCCAGGTCTCCCGCATTGCAGGCAGATTCTTAACTGTCTGCCACCAGGGAAGCCCACTCCTTATACATTGGGACTGTCTAAACATAGTTGAATGAAAGAAGTATAAATCTTGACTTTTTTTTTTTGGCAGTACCCTTTTATCATGATGAAACAATCAGCTTGACCTAATTATAATAAGAACAGTCATCTAAGAGGTGACTGGCATTATAGCTTCATCCTCCAGTCTAGAAAACTGTACAATGAGTGGGTTCCCTCACCAGGCCATGAGCAAAGGCCTGATTAAAACCAAAAATAGGCCCAGCTGCTCAGCAGGACGCACATTTCTGCAACTTCACTGAGTAACAAAACAGAGTATAAACATGGGGTATTCGGTAAACTAATGACTGAATAGGAGCCTGTGAAGTTCTGTGTGATTCCTGCCAGCCTCTGCTCCACTTCTGCCTCCGAGACCATCCCCCTGATTTTGGCAGAGAACAAACCTGCCTTATCACGCAGCATGGACCTGAGTACGCGACAGCTGTGTTCTCAGATCTGTGTGTAACTCTTTCCCAATATTTCAGTAGATGGAAGATCAATAGAGAGAAGCAGAAAGGTCTGCCCACAAAGCAGCCAAGTAAATCGTTTGCAACTTTTTGGTGCCTGGGTTCAGAAAAACAGAGACCTCAGGGTGCACTCTGCCTCCTCACAAAAGTCATTCCTTCCCTTCGTCACTGTTTTCAAATGTGGGTGCTTCTACCAAGCACAAGGTGCCAGCTAGATGCTTCCCTGAACTGTAGACCTGAGTACAATAGAGAACTGCTCTTCATGTGGGGCTGGCATTCCTGGAATCACTCCCCAAAAGTGATGAAGCAAAGGCCCTTATGGCCAGGTTTCTGAGAAACTGCTGACTCTGCTTGATAGTCAAATCTCTGTGGCCAGAGTGCTCTCAGGGACACCTGCACTCACTCCTCGGGGCATACCCTGGTCCCTTGCCCCAGGGACAGCCCTTGACAACAGGCCATGTTACCTGAGCACTGAATACTCTAGGGGACACCATCACTAAGCTCCCTGCACCTCCTCCCTAACCACATTCTCCCCACAGGCGAAGAAAATCTCTGGAGAAAAATTGATCCCTGTATAGATGTCCATATATATATATATATTTTGAACTATAGAAACTGTTTATTAGAAAACAATGGTACAATGATAATTGAGTGCTATGTGAGCTTATTTACCAGATTATCACTTTGAGCTACTGACAGTCATCTTGAATTTGCCCAACTTGGGGAAAAGTGAAAAGTGAAGTTGCTCAGTCGTGTCCGACTCTTTGCGACCCCATGGACACCAGGCTCCTCCGTCCATGGGATTTTCTAGGCAAGAGTACTGGAGTGGGTTGCCATTTCCTTCTCCAGGGAACTTCCCGACCCAGGGATCGAACCCAGGTCTCGAACCCAGGTCTCCCACATTGTAGACAGACATTTTACCGTCTGAGCCACCAGGGAAGTCCAATTTGGGGAAAAGAGAGACCAAATCTAGTTACAGCTCTGCCATCACTTAACTGTGGCAATGATCTTGGGAGTGTCAGAACCTCTAGGAACCTCTGTTGGTTTACAAAGCAAAAGGAGAAAGTTAGGATATTGCTATGGTGTGGCTCAGCTGGTAAAGAATCCACCTGCAATGTGGGAGACCTGGGTTCAATCACTGGGTTGGGAAGATCCCCTAGAGAAGGGAAAGGCTACCCACTCCAGTATTCTGGCCTGGAGAATTCCATCGACTGAGTCCATGGGGTCACAAAGAGTCAGACACGACAGACTGACTTTCACTTTCACTTTCCTGGTTTTATTACTAATTATGGAGAGATTGATAATCTCCACTCTAAGGACAGAAAGACAGGAGGAACTAAAGAGCTTCTTGAGGAAGGTGAAAAAGGAGAGTGAAAAAGTTGGCTTAAAACTCAGCATTCAGAAAACTAAAATCATGGCATCCAATCCCATCACTTCATGGCAAATAGATGGGGAAAAGTGGAAACAACAGGTTTTATTTTCCTGGGCTCCGAAATCATTGCAGACAGTGACTGCAACCATGAAATTAGAAGCTGCTTGCTCCTTGGAAGGAAAGCTATGACAAACCAAGACATCACATTAAAAATCAGAGACATCACTTTGCTGACAAAGGTCCGTACAGTCAAAGCTATGCTTTTTCCAGTAGTCATGTACAGATGTGAGAGTTTGACCATAAAGAAGGATGAGTGCTGGAGAATTGATCCTTTTGAACTGTGATGTTAGAGAAGACTCTTGAGAATCCCTTGGACTGCAAGGAGGTCAAACCAGTCCATTCTAAAGAAAATCAACCCTGAGTATTCATTGAAGGATTGTTGTTGAAGCTGAAGCTCCAATACTTTGGCCACCTGATGCAGAGTAAACTCATTGGAAAAGACCCTGGGAAAGATTGAGGGCAAAAGAAGAAGAGGGCAGCAGAGGATGAGATGGTTAGATAGCTTCACTGACTCAATGGACATGAGTTTGAGCAAATTCTGGGAGATAGGGAAGAACAGGGAAGGCTGGTGTGCTGCAGTCCATGGAGTCGCAGAGTCAGACATGACTTAGCAACTGAACAGTAACAATAACAACGGGGAGATTGAGTTAAATAAGCATCAACAAGAATGGTTAGACTGTCAACACAGACATCAACTATGTCAGTTTGGAGAATTGGGTTCTGTGTGAAGTCAGGGCAGGAACATGAAAGGCCTGCTGTCCATTCAGGAGGAAAAGATAGGAGATATCCTAGTACAGAGTAAGAACCTAAGTGTGAAGTGATAGGCTGACCCCTGAGCTGACCTATAAGTCACTGACCCCATGGTCTCTGACTCTGGGGTCTCTGACTCCGTGGTCCCTCTTAGTTTGATTTAGAGGGTGGGTTCCTTAATATTAGGCTTTCCAGGTGGCACGGGTGAAGTGCTGCCAGTGTAAGAGATGTAAGAGATGCAGGTTTGATCCCTGGGTGGGGAAGATATCCTGGAGAAAGGAATGGAAACCCACTCCACTATTCTTGCCTGGAGAATCCCATGGACAGAGGAGCCTAGTGGGCTACATTCCATAGGGTCACAAAGAGTCAGACATGACTGAAGTGACTTAGCATGCATAGCATGAAATCTTTAATATTAAATGTATAAGGTTAATTTCATGGATGTGGTATTTGCTGGCAAACAGGAGGTTTCAGGCCCAAACCTGCCCCTATAACTTGCTGAGCAGGCTTCTTCACAAAATCACTTCTCCTTCACCAGATGTCAGTTTCTGACTAAAACGAGAGCTTAGACAAGTGACTTTGAATCTGCAGTTCTCTTTGAAACATCAGTGTCCCTGTCTTGGTGTCACTTTCTAGGTTTGAGCCTCTGACTTGGTATCAGCCCAGGCAGATGGAGAAGGGGGCTGGTGACTATGGTGTTGGCATTTCATCTTCTATTAATGAGACCAAGGCTTTGATCCTAACTGCAAAAATGACTCAAACTAATCCTGAGAGCAACGTGAGATTCCACAGTTAACAAGTCCAAGCTGCTAGTGAGTTGAGGGAAGGCCTTCCTGTGTGGAAGGGTGGGACATAGTTTAACATTGCAATACTGTATGGGGTCATGGTTAGAGTCATAATAAAAATGTCTTGACTAAATGGGAAAATTTAGCCTTTAATAAAGTTCTAAAATAAGATCATTTACAAGAAAATTATACCTTGTTTTTGCTTTAATGTAGCCCTCTCACATACTTTCTTTTTTTAAATGAAAAAACAAAAATCTCATATACTAGTACACTTTTCAGAAGTTTAATAAAAATTATAGAACAAAACAACCTTTGGGATTACTCTACAGCAGGAGTTGGCAAACATTTTCCATAAAGGCCCAGATAGTAAATATTGTTGGTTCTGCAACCACGTGGTCTCTGTTGCAACTACACAGCTTTGTGATTGCGTTATAAGAGCAGACCTAGACAAGAGCACTAATAAAGAGGCAATAAAACTTCACTTTGGGGCCTTCCCTGGTGGTCCAGTGGTTAAGAATTTGCCTGCCAGTGGAGGGAGCATGGGTTCGATCCATTGTCCTCAAAGATTCCATGCTGCAGAGCAACTAAGCCCGTGCACCAGAACTGCTGAGCCCGCGCTACAGAGCCTGCGAGCTGCAACTATTGATGTCTGCATGCCCTAGAGCACATGCACTGTAACAAGAAAAGCCACCACGGGAAGCCTGAGCGCTGCAACTAGAGAGTAGTCCCTGCTCGCTGCAACTAGAGAAAAACCCTGCGTAGCAACAAAGACCCAGCGTAGCCAAAAATAAATTTAAAAAAAAGTTTACTTATGGACATGGAAATCTGAGCTTTGTGTAATTTCCATATGTCATGAAATATTATTATTCTCTTGATTTTGTCCAACCAATAAAAAACGTAAAAACCACTCAGGTTTCAATCTGTACACAAACAGGACACCTTTGGCCCACAGTGCTATGGACTGGCAACCCCTATTATACAAGAATAAAGATGTGGAAAGATGTGTGGACACATTCAGCAAGAGACAGGCATGCCTCATTCTATTGCACTTCCCTTTATTCTGCTCCACAGATGCTGTTGTTTTTTGTTTTTTTTTTTAACAAGGTTTGTGACAACCCTGCATCAAGCAAGTGTGTTAGCCCCATTTTCCAACAGCATTTGTTACTCTGGTCTCTGTGTCACATTTCGGTAAGTCTTGAAATATTTTAAATATTTTCATTATTATTATATTTGCTATGGTGTGATCCGTGATCTTGGATGTTACTATTGTAACCATTTGAACCATGTTCAAGTAAGAGAATGAACTTAATCAATGCTGTGTGCGTTCTAATTGCTCCATCTGCTGGCTGTTCTCCTGTCTCCCTCCCTCTCCCCAGGCCTCCCTATCTCCTGAGACACCACAGAATTGAAATTAGGACAATTAATAACCCTACAATGGCCTCTAAGTGTTCAAGTGAAAGGAAGAGTCCCATGTCTCTCATAAATCAAAAGCTAGAAATGATGATGTTTGGTGAGGAAGGCATGTCCAAGCTGAGACAGACTGAAAGCTAGGACTCATACCAGTTCAGTTCAGTTCAGTTCAGTCACTCAGTCATGTACGACTCTTTGAACCCCATGGACTGCAGCATGCCAGGCCTCCCTGTCCATCACCAACTCCTGGAGTTTACTCAAACTCATGTTTATTGAGTCGGTGATGCCATCCAACCATCTCATCCTCTGTCGTCCCCATCTCCTCCTGCCTTCAACCTTTCCCAGCATCAGGGTCTTTTCCAATGAGTTAGTTTTTTGCATCAGGTGGCCCCATCAGCTGGAGTTTCACCTTCAACATCAGTCCTTCCAATGAATATTCGGGACTGATTTCCTTTAGGATTGACTGGTTGGATCTCCTTGCAGTCCAAGGGACTCTCCAGAGTCTCCTCCAACACCACAGTTCAAAAGCATCAATTCTTTGGCACTCAACTTTCTTTATAGTCCAACTCTCACATTCATACATGACTACTAGAAAAACCATAGCTTTGACTAGATGGACCTTTGTTGGCAAAGTAATGTCTCTGCTTTTTAGTATGCTGTATAGGTTGGTCATAAATTTTCTTCCAAGAAGTAAACGTCTTTTAATTTAATGGCTGCAGTCACCATCTGCAGTGATTTTGGAGCCCCCAAAAATAAAGTCTGTCACTATATCCACTGTTTCCCCATCTATTTGCCATGAAGTGATGGGACCAGATGCCATGATCTCAGTTTTCTGAATGTTGAGCTTTAAGCCAACTTTTTCACTCTCTTTCACTTTCATCAAGAGGCTCTTTAGTTCATCTTCACTTTCTGCCATAAGGGTGGTATCATCTGCATATCTGAAGTTATTGATATTTCTCCCGGCAATCTTGATTCTAGCTTGTGCTTCTTCCAGCCCAGCGTTTCTCGTGATGTACTCTGCATAGAAGTTAAATAAGCAGGGTGACAATATACAGCCCTGATGTACTCCTTTTCCTATTTGAAACCAGTCTGTTGTTCCATGTCCAGTTCTAACTGTTGCTTCCTGACCTGCATACAGATTTATACCAGTTAGTCAAGATGTAAATGCAAAGGGGAAGTTCCTGAAGGAACGAAAAGTGCTGTTCCAGTGAACACAGGAACAATAAGAGAGTGAAACAGCCTTATTGCTGATATGGAGAAGGTTTTAGCGGCCTGGATAGAAGGTCAAACCAGCCACAACATTCCCTTAATCAGAGCCTAATCCAGAGCAAGGTCCTAACTGTATTCAGTTCTGTAAAGGCTGAGAGAGGTGTGGAAGCTACAGAAGAAAAGTTTGAAGGCAGCAGAGGTTGGTTCATGAGATTTAAGGAAAGAAGTTGTCTGCATAGCATCGAAGTGCAAAATGAAGCAGCAAGTGCTGATGTAGAAACTGCAGCAAGTTACCCAGAAGATCTAGCTAATCATGATAATCATAAAGGTGGCTACACTAAGCAACAGGTTTTCAGTGTAGAAGAAACAGCCTTGTGTTGGAAGAAGATGCCATCTCAGGGTTTCCTGGTTAGAGGGGAGAAGTCAATGCATGACTTCAAAACTTTGAAGGACAGCCTGACTGTCTCATCAGGGGCTAATGCAGCTGGTGACTTTAAGTTGAAGCCAATGATCCTTTACAATTTTGAAAATCCCAGGGCACGTAAGAATTATGCTCAACATACTCTGACTGAGCTCCATAGATGGGACAGAAAAGCCTGGATGACAGCACGTATGTTTACAACATGGTTTACTGACTATCCTAAGCCCACTATTGAGACCTACCACGCTGACAAAAAGATCTCTTTCAAAATATTACTGCTCTTTGACAATGCCCCTGGTCACCCAAGAGCTCTGCTGGAGATGAACTATTAGGTTAATTACTCTTCCCGTGCCTGCTAACACAACATCTTTTTTGCAGCCCATGGATCAAGGAGTAATTTTGACTTTCAAGTGTTATTCTTTAAGAAATATGTATTTCATAAGAAGTATATATTGCCATAGACAGTGATTCCTCTGCTAGAGCCAGGTAAAGTGATTTGAAAATCTTAGGGAAAGGATTCATTACTCAAGATGCCATTAAGAACATTCATATTTCATGAGAAGAGGTCAAAAATATCAACAGGAGTTTGGAGAAAGTTGATTCCAAACCTTGATAGATAACTTTGAGAAGTTCAAGACTTCAGTGGAGGAAATAACTGCAGATATGGTGGAAATAGTGGGGGGAACTAGAAATGGGGTCTGGAGATGTGAGTGAGTTGCTGCTTCCTCAGGATAAAACTTTAACATATGATGAGTTCTTCTGATAAGTGGTATCTGGAGATGGAATCTACTCCTGGGGGAGATGCCATGAAAGTAGCTGAAGTGACAACAAAGAACTGAGGATATGTAAACTTAGTTGCTAAAGCAGTGGCAGGGTTTGAGAGGACTCACTCCAATTCTGAAAGAAGTTCAAACCATCAGGTGATGATTAACACTTTTTAGCAATTAAGTATTTTAAATTAAGGTATGTACATTGTTTGTTCGGGTATAATGCTATTGCACATTTAATAGACTAAAATATACTGTAAAAACATAACTTTTATATACACTCAGAAACCAAAAAATTCTTGTGACTTGCTTTATTGGGTTGGTCTGGAACCAAAGGAGATCCAACCAGTCCATTCTAAAGGAGATCGGTCCTGGGTGTTCTTTGGAAGGAATGATGCTAAAGCTGAAACTCCAGTACTTTGGCAACCTCATGCGAAGAGTTGACTCATTGGAAAAGACTCTGATGCTGGGAGGGATTGGGGGCAAGAGGAGAAGGGGATGACAGAGGATGAGATGGCTGGATGGCATCACTGACTCGATGAACGTGAGTCTGAGTGAACTCCGGGAGTTGGTGATGGACAGGGAGGCCTGGCGTGCTGAGATTCATGGGGTCGCAAAGAGTCGGACACAACTGAGCGACTGAACTGAACTGGAGCCAAACCCATTATATCTCCAGGATGCGTCTGTATGAAATATATTAGGGAACCATATTAGAAATTTAGTCTAAAACAAATTTTTTGTAAAAGGGGATTTTGTTAATCTTGGGGCACATGTAAATGAGTTTAATTTTCTTGATATGAAAAATAACTTACATGGGAGATAATCCCATGGTTATATTATTAATAAATTCAATTACTAATGAATTAAATAAATAGATTTAAAATCTTTAATGAATTTTATAAAGTATGGAGGAGATTTTTGAGTGAATAATTATTTTGCTTTTTCTATGAGATGCAAAATGAGCAAAATTGTTGTAACTTAGTAGGTGATCGCTTTAAACATTTGGAATACTTAAAAATTTAAAACAAAAATTCACACTTTTATTTCTGAAAAGTGAATCATTTCAACATTAGCAAATATTACAATATATCTTAGTATTTGTAGTGCAAGGAAAAAGTTAAATATAATTTACAATATATACATAGAGAAATATCAGTAAAGTATTACAGTTCATAACTCCAGTACTTAAAATATTTCACTAAAGCACTGTTGTACACAGTAGCTGAACACTGTCCTATAGCCTAAACTATATTTCCTTTGATTACAACTTGTTTAAAGATAAAAAGTTTTCAAATAAAACACAATGCCAATTTAATGAATTCTTTGCAGTTTCATATCCAAAACATTCAGATGGTCATTATCATCCAATTTTAATTTTAAAATACATCACATGAGAGCTACATTGTTTTCATGGATGCATGTTAATAACATCAGAAAAAAACCTGCCTTTTCTGGAAAAAAAATCTTCCAATTAATATGAAATCTAATAAAAGTGTAGGTAAAATGATTGAAACCTGACTCAGATATTAGAGTTTCCAGCAACAATAAATTAAATATAAAGAGAATATAGTAAAACCATCTTTAATGTTCTCAAGACATGAAGACAGTCATTTTAAAAGCTATAAATACTAGACATAAGGAAAGCTGAAAAAAATTTTTATTAAAAGGCATGATATAATCCTTTAAAATATCCTCTGTAATATACATCTATGCCCAAAGAGCCCCATATCTGATCAGAAAGTCATGCATTTTCACTAAAACGTGAATGTGTACCTTTTGTATAACCGTGGGAGGTTTATATAAAAATAAAACAGTTTCCTTAGGAAAACAAAAAAAGAAGGACTTTTGCCAAATACTCTGGGAAAAAACAAGCAAAAAAAAAAGACTTTTTCCTCTGAAAATAATAAAGTTCAGTTCCTGGCAATGTGAACACTCACAGACTTATTCAAATGAAAACAAATTATTGTGCTTCTAGAAACTAGTTTCTTTTTTTTTTCACTTGCAGAGTCTGAAACAGCATCTGGAAACCATCACCAAAACGTTAAGATTCACAAGCAAGCACTGCTGGGCAGAAGGGAACCTGCTGCACCGTCGTACTGCCACTAAACACGTCTGCCCACAGGGCACCGGTGAGTGATGGTGCCCGAAGCCTTGTAACAGCACCAGGGGGCCTCCAAGCATATGTTCACGAATGCTTGAATTTATATCTAAACTCAGTATCATATAATGGTGGTAAAATGCCCAAGCCTGCCCGGGATTGGTCCAAAGGTGGACATTTGACACAGCTCTCCACAAGCTCCAGTTCGAAATAGGAAAGCATCAGGATCAAAAACTGCTTGATTTCCTGGACAGCGAATAATCTTCCAGGACATATAGTGACTCCTGACCCAAAGGGCATGTAGTAATATTTTAACTTGAGTCCATTACTGTAGAAGGTGGTCTTTGTCTTCCCATTTTCATCAAGATAGCGATCATATTTAAAAGTCTGCAATAAAGATACAAAGGAAACAAATGCATAAGCTAGTTTAAAAAGAATCTTTTTCTAAACCTGGAAGTTCCAAAGGGTTATTTTCTTTTTTAATCCAATATATGAGTAACATAGCACATACCCTACCTTGAATCAGAAAGTAATAAGAAATAGGAATTTAAAGAGAATTGAGGGGAATGGGAGAGCTTTATACCTACCATCCTACCTGGGTGACTAGTTCCTCCCTCCCTTAGGCAGAACGAGAAAGAAGGATTTAGATCAGAAATTAGAGGAGTCAGTATATTAGCCTCTAATTTCCTAGACTTGGGAAGAGGCACTTTTTAAGGAAGGAAGGAGGCAGCTTTATTATTGCAACTGCAGATATAATCTATTAGAGATTGTTTTTGTTGATATTTAGTCACTAAGTCATGTCTCACTCTTCTGGAACACCATGGGTAGTAGCCCAAAAGGCTCCTCTGTCCATGGGATTTCCCAGGCATGAATACTGGAGTGGTTTGCCATTTCCTCCTCCAGGGGATCCTCCTGACCCAGGGACTGAACCTGTGTCTCCTGCATTGGCAGGTGGATTCTTTACTGCTGAGCCACCAGGGAAGCCTCTAGTAGAGATATGATGGCAAATACCAAGAATAAAAATTAAAATTTCAGCCATCATCCAAATTCTCCAAAATATAATATGAATATTTGACATTAATAAAAGAGACAATCCCTGTGGTTTCAATGATCAAATGAATTCTGCAGTGGTAAATTTCCTCTTTATTTCAGTCTGAGTACATACACATCACCCGGACACTGAACTTTGATGAACAGTCACTTACCAACGGGTCTGGGTAGATTTCTGGATCTAAATGCATTAACTGTGGATAAAGAGCTATGATGTCATCTTTGCGGATATTATAGGAACCGTCCTGGAGGTGCAAAGTGAAGTCCTCTTTAGCAGTACGGATGTTGAGGGAAGCACTGGAAAGTCTCAGAGACTCCTTGATGATACTGTCTAAAGATTTTAAGAGGAATAAAGGAGGAGAGAAAAAGAAGAAGAAAGAACAAAGTATTTATAAGGCCATGTAATCTAGAGTCTGATATACCCCTAGCAGCCAGTAACACAAACCTAAACAGACTAGGGGAAGCTGGCCAGATCCAAATTTCTCAAACTTTTTTATGTGCTGTGATCAATGGTTTAGTTGTGCCTAATGTATTTTTAATCCAATAATCTGAGTTATAATCTCTTGATATAATCTTGATCATCAATGAGAACTAGACTTTCATAATTTTAGAGAAAAACAATCTTATTTCTACATGATACTAGACATCTAATAATTACAAAAAATCAGTAAATAACTTTTATGTGAATTATTCAAAGTTTATCACTTTTGATATTTAATATACTAACACTTTTTTATGGAAATATTTGTTCAAGATGCAGCTTCACTTTGGTGTCTATGTTGCTGTTTCTGCTGCTAAGTCACTTCAGCCGTGTCCAACTGTGTGACCCCATAGACAGCAGCTTACCAGGCTCTTCCATCCCTGGGATTCGGTGTTTATAAGAACCTGTACTTATCATTACACTGCCTGGGGTTATGTGAGTACACCCTGCATTCTCGTAGGGACATAAAGGGACACAAAGAACATGCTGAGAATAACTGAAATATATGATGAGACCTTCCAGTTTCTGTCCTTTTAATTGTCGTGCTTTAAGTGCTCATCACACAATTGTGCATAAAATCATAGCACGTTAGCACTTGATTTCACAAATGAGAAAATAAGGTCCCCAAAGTGAAATGACATGTCCGAGGTCTCCACAGCAAGTCAGAGTCCTCCCATGGGGCCCGTGCTTCTTGCCTCCCTGTCCCTTCCGCTAAGACACACTGCCCCGAAAGCATACACTGGTTTCTTTCCTCTAAAGAAACGTAACAAAAGCAAGAGAAAACTTTTTTCTTACTTAAAAACATAGTACTTCTGTATTTCTATAAAATCCAGAGAATCAAACATTTTTCAATGAAATAACCTTCCACCCCATTTCCCAACCCATGCAGCTAATTGTGGTTTCATGGTGATACATTTTCCCCTTTGATTTCATGCACACGAATAATGTACTAACTATAAGAAGAGTGGTAAAAGCAGTAACAAGGGAGGAAGTGCAGAGAAGAGCTTGATCCCCTTTGATTTCATGCACACGAATAATGTACTAACTATAAGAAGAGTGGTAAAAGCAGTAACAAGGGAGGAAGTGCAGAGAAGAGCTTGAGAGTATAGGGTCAAGAGCTCCATGTCAGGCTGTCACTGGTTCCTCCATCCCATCCCAGGCTGTGACGTAACCTGTAAATGCCCGTCTGCTCACTTGTTATATAGAAACAGTACTAGTCTCCAGGCATAGGGTTGCTGGAGGGTCAGATGGGACATAACGCCTGCAACAAGTAAGTGTGTGATGTGAGCTGACGATCGCGGGTAGGAGGACACAGAAAATAACACGGAACACACACACAAGCACACCTAGCACGGGCATGTTGTCCAGCTGTGTCTGATTCAAATGAATAGGACTGTCTTCAAAGCTAACTTTTTGACCAGCATTCTCTAGTGTTTTATTTACTTCTTCAGTGGCCGCTTTCATTGCCTCCGGGTTTCTATGAAAAGTTAAGAGAAAAGAAAAGATGTACAGAGCATAAGTTTTTTCTCTACCAAAAAGTCTGCAAATAGGCATTTCCCCCTTCTTTTAATCAGATACAGGTCAAGATACAGAGAAGGTGATACAGGGACATTCCCATTTATTTTTTACTCTGTTTTATAGTTGTGCTTTTAAAGTATTTTTCTAGTTACTCCAGGCCTTAGTTGGAGCGTGTGAACTCTTAGTTGCGGCTTGTGAACTCTTAGTCCCTGACCAGGGATCGAATCTGGGCCCCTGCACTGGGAGTATGGAGTCTTAGCCCTGAACCACCAAAGAAATCCCTATAGTTTTTTAAGTCCTTGGATATCAGCAAGAACTGATGAAAGGGTCTCGCTACATAAAAGTAAAACTTTGGCTAGACTTTTAAATAAGTGATTCTAGTGAGGATTAAGTGGTCAAAGTAGTCATTACATGGCAAGTGAGAGAGAAAGTTGCCTCCAAGATAACGATTCTAAAGTACTAGCTAAACTGCCAAAGGAAATTTAAATTCACTTTTAAAATCCCTATGATTCCACATAAAGCAGCTTTTCCACTTGTATGATAATTTATTCCTCTGACACTTGGACCTGTGAAATGAATGCGACTTCATTTTAGGACACTGACACTCACTGGATCCTCAGCACGTGGTGAGGTGTCCATGGACCAGGATCACAGTCTCAGAAACATCTGATTGATGTTTCTGCATGACTGTCAGGAAATCACTACTATTGCTTATAGGATATAAAACTGCTGTTGTAACCTTGCTGTTAATATGTGAATTTACTCCAGACAGAGCTTTCCGAAGTAAACATTTTAGAAGACATTTAATCTTTGAGACAGATGAGTTTTTTATCTGAAATTAAAAAATATATATATTTTAAAGACATAAAATTAGAAGCCCTCAACAGAACTTTGGCATTCCCAATCCAATTGAAGAGTAATTTTGTGTCTGTGCAACATCCAGTTTAACTGGAATAATTCAATAAAACGTTTGAATGTCAAATTCCCAAAAGACTAACCTTTGGGAAAGAAATCACGTTATGCAAAGTTTATGTTGCATCCAAGTTTTTTTTTTTTATATACAGTGTTTAAAAGGCAAGGCTATGGTTTTTCCAGTGGTCATGTATGGATGTGAGAGTTGGACTGTGAAGAAAGCTGAGCGCCGAAGAATTGATGCTTTTGAACTGTGGTGTTGGAGAAGGCTCTTGAGAGTCCCTTGGACTGTAAGGAGATCTAACCAGTCCATTCTGAAGGAGATCAGCCCTGGGATTTCTTTAGAAGGAATGATGCTAAAGCTGAAACTCCAGTACTTTGGCCACCTCATGCGAAGAGTTGATTCATTGGAAAAGACTCTGATGCTGGGAGGGATTGGGGGCAAGAGGAGAAGGGGATGACAGAGGATGAGATGGCTGGATGGCATCACTGACTCGATGGACGTGAGTCTGAGTGAACTCCGGGAGTTGGTGATGGACAGGGAGGCCTGGCGTGCTGCGATTCATGGGGTTGCAGAGTTGGACACGACTGAGCAACTGAACTGAGCTGAACTTAAAAGGCAAAATCTAGCTAAATTCCATCAATAACAGTATATTATGATTGATTCATAGGTATTAGAGTTGGTCAAATAGTATTACAGCAACCACTAACTGAGTGAAAAAACAGCTAATGTAGGCAGGCTGAAGTGACTTAGCAAGCATGCACGCACTGTCCTTTTTGCTGACAGTTCATCAGCAATCATATAAGAATATTTTTATGATTATAAAGACCAAATTCATGCACTTAAAGAGGCGTCATGAAGAACAACCTGGCCTTAAGGAGAAGGGCTCTGGGTGCAGACAGCCTCATTGACCCTGTACCAGTACGTTCCTTTCCCCAGGATGATCAGTCTCTGCTTCTATAAGATGCATTTACTGGTCACAGCTCTTTTTAGAGGATCAGATGAGCCGATGTAAATGTTGAACATTTACGAGGGTAAATGCCACATTCATGATTGACAGCATGAGAAGGTACCATGAGTTTTTCTTTG
Organism: Bos grunniens; assembly: GCF_055505025.1. NCBI lineage: Eukaryota > Metazoa > Chordata > Mammalia > Artiodactyla > Bovidae > Bos > Bos grunniens. The sequence continues at coordinate 57,720,169 of NC_141178.1, read as the reverse complement.
AGTTACAATGGTTGAATTTCTGCTTTCAACTAAAATAAAGAAATTAATGGATAATCTGCTAATTACCTAATCATCTGAAACAAGCTCCAGAAAGTGGCTGGAATGGTGTTTGCTTGCGATGCCCAGAGGACTGCGAGGAGTGACTTGGCTCTCTCTGTGTCGTCCAAAGTGGCGAATGTGTCATTCAAAAATCTGACCAGCTCTGAGATGTGGTCTCTTTCTCTGAACTTCTGGAGTCTCAAGCCCTCCGTCAGCTTCTCCCGGGCGTAGTGTCCTGTCTTGAACACGTGGATGGGGAAGCCAGCCACCAGGGCGGGAAAGATTTTGTCAAATTGCTTGAAGTTGTCCAGGCTGTTTAGAATGAGCGCCTTTTGCGCATCTTGCCCTGCGAGATCGCGGCCAAAGAGCGTCAAGTAGCCAGCTTCAAACATGACCCGGTAGCAGAAGGAGTACATCCCCTCGGTCACCCAGGTGGGTGTGGGGGGCTGTGGTGGCCCCTGGGGTCTCAGGACAAGCTGGAGGTTTCCCATCATGGCTTCCGTGAGGGAGCTCAAGGCGTCACCCTGCAGGGTCTTGATGATAGTTTTGCTTATGGTATCAGTGGTGTTTCCATCGCTCGGGTCAATGCTTCTGTGTCCAAATGCCTGATGGGCAATAAAATGTGGGGAGAAAAAGAAATTAAGCCTGACCCGGGACTAGTAAATGAGGAGGGCATGGCAACCCACTCCAGTACTCTTGTCTGGAGAATCCCCTGGACGGAGGAGCCTGGCGGGCTGTGGTCCATAGCGTCACACAACTGAAGTGACTTAGCAGCAGGAATAGTAAACAGCGTGATTCTTCATGATTCTCCACTTGTTAAAAAAGGGGAGGAGGGGGAACCAGCCTTCCCACCTGCAATTTCATAGCAGTTATATTTGAAATAACTCTTCAAATAAATGGCCAAATCACATCCTTCAAGGCCAACTTTAAGTCCCAGATTATCAGTGAAACTTCCTTCCTTGTACCACTCTGCTCTTCTCTTTCTTATTTTTCTATGCTTCTACATTTATTTGCATGTTAATTTGGCGTTAATCAAGAGTATTTCTTTAAAATGTTTATTTATTTATTTGGCTGCACTGGGTCTTAATTAGGGTACTTGGGAACTCTTAGTTGAGGTATCTGTGATCTAGTTCCCTGACTAGGGATCGAACCCAGGCCTCTGCATTGGGAGTGCAGAGTCTTAGCCACTGGACCACCAGGGAAGTTTGAAGAATTTTTTTTTTATCATTGGTTCTCTTTCATATTCTTTGTAGATATATCTTAACCAGATTTTAAGTTACTTAGGAGCAGAGACCAGGTCTAATATTTCTTTGCAGAAACTCAGTTAATATTGATTCATTTTTCTCTGTAGAAGAGCCTTTTAAAGTGATGCCAAAATATATGGACAATTCCTTAACAAAATTAAACAATTGTGTGGCATGAGTGTGGTAAAACAACTATTGAACGTTAAGTTCCCACGTGCACTTTGGGTGGTGTGTAAAAATTATTGACATGAGTGAGTTTTTAATCTGTCTTATACAGTACCGTCTACTCCAGTAAAACATTTAGTTTTTATTTCACCCTCGTAAACTGGTTAGAAAATGACAAGTCTCTACCTATTTCAACTTTTTAAATGGTTAGTACCAAGAGATTATGTCCAATTTGGTTTATTGTGTTTCTAAGAATCTTCATGTAAGGGTAGCTCTCTTCAACATCTCTGTCTTTCAATTGAAGTACATCAGAATGGTTAAATAGATTGACATAGACAAGGTAGAAAATAAACAAGTCTAATGTTATGTAAATGCAAATCTGGTTACCTTTGCAGAAGCAGTAAAGTGAAATTTTTTCCAATCAAAGTATTTTCCATGGCACAGTACTTTATGATACGACAAGGGATTTGTGATGAAGTGGACATAGTTTCCCATCAGTCTGCAGGTGAAAACATGACCATGTTTCCTTTGATTCGCTCTGAGGAACTCGAGAGGATTGGCACCAAATTGCAGAGCACAACCCAGATACGGAATCAGCCCATTCTCCAGAGGGGGTTCGCCCATCTGCCTGTAAGAAACAAGATGGTAAATATGGAAAACTGTACATAGTTCTTTGTGTATTTTAAGTTTACTACCACTGATGTCAAATTTCAAACTCTATAGTTTATTGATTTTTTTTGGTTGGTGGGGCCCTGCTCCTTTACTAAAATAATGAGTCATCTTAACTTAGTAACATGATATGTTGGTAAAAATGATAGATAAATCCATCCATCCATGCATCCATTCAGCAAACACATATGTGTATGTGTGCACACGTGTGTTTGTGTACAGTATGCTCAATCATGTCCAACTGTTTTGCAACTCCATGGACTGTAGTCCGCCAGGCTCCTCTGTCCATGAAGTTTCCCAGGCAAGAATACTAGAGTGGGTTGCCGTTTCCATCTCCAGGGGATCTTCCTGACCCAGGGAATCAAACCCGCATTTCTTGCATCTCCTGCATTGGCAGGGGGATCCTTTACCCCTGCGCCACCCGAGAAGCCCTTACTGAATGTCTAATATATGCTGCTCATTCTTCCCAATCATGAGGATAAAAGGATCAACCAAGGCCAATAAGATTTTTGCTCTCAGTGTAGAAATGAAATTACATTGTAGTGTTTATATTTGTTTCTAGGCATTGTTGGCCTGAGTATCTCAAAATGTTTTATTTTATTGTCTTCTCTAAAGGTATAGCATACTGAATGACAGAAAGGATTGCAGAACTGAAGTTTTAAAAATCTTCATAGTTTAAACATTATTCTGTAATGATAGTTGAAGAGGGGAATCTGAGAAATTAGCACATTATAGAATGAAATTGAATAAGATAGGTATTGACATGGTTATTGATTATAATTTAATGCCCTTTCTTATAATCTAGCATTATAATTTAATGTTCATGCTATTTTAAATGTTTTCATTTAATAAAATAAACATTTATTTTCCAACAGAAACCACTCTCCCTCTTTGTAGAATAATATAGCATAAAATAATGATTTTTATTTTTGTAGTTTGCAGGTAAGCAGTTTAATTAAAAATAGAAATTACTAAGCCTGAATTAAAATACTGAAAAGGAAAAAAAAAAAAAAACCTGTTAAAAGGTGGACAACCCATAGCAACCTACATAGCTGAAGATATGCAGTGGATAATTCTGTTTTGGAGACTGACATAGTTGAGAATATTTATATGCCCTCCCTCAAATGCTCTTTGAACCAATCAGAAGTTAAATAATTATGGTGGATATATCTGACTTTATTGTATTTCTTCAACCAACTGTAAATGATGCACACAAATAAGTGATGTCTCATGTGTTTAGCAGTTTCCCAATTCACCATGATTGATTATCATTAGTAATAATAATAGATTCTTAACCCTGATGTTAAGGGGACATGGGTTTGATCCCTGGTCTGGGAAGATCTGACCTACCGAGGAGCAACTAAGTCCATGTGCCACAACTACTGAGCCTGTGGTCTGGCGCCAGCGAGTCACAACCACCGAGTCCACACATCCCAACTCCTGAAGCCCGCGCAGTTTGAGCACCTAGAGCCCGTGCTCCACGACAAGAGGAAGCACTGCAGTGAGAAGCCTGAGCACTACAGCAAAGAGTAGCCCCCGCTCACCACAACTAGGGAAAGCCCTTGCAGCAACAAAGTCCAAGTGAAGCTAAAACTGAATGAATACATAAAATAAAGCTTAAAAAAAAAAAGAATAACAGGATGATCACTGCAGGCTCTATGCTCTTGTCCAGCTCAGCCTGAGTGTATACAGTGCACAAGAACTAGCTAAAAAGAGAACATTTATTTAGTCAGAGCATCTATTTAATCTACGAGATAGAACTGTGGATCCCACTGACCACATCTGTCCTTACTACCCCACACTTTATATGCACACGTGGACACACAGACATATGCACACACACAGATCTTACAAAGTTTCTGTCAGTGATGTTTAACAAGTTTGTCCATTTTTACATTAAGACTAATATATTTCAATGCTAAAAAGGAAACATTGCCATTATATCTCTTGTGAGATATAATAAAAAAGATACTTAAAATTTTTTTTAATTTAAAAATATTAAGTAAGAAAATGCCAGCATTTGTAAGTACAGAAAACCAACTCTATGGTATAACAATGAAAGTTAAATCACTTTAAATGAATGAACAAAAATGCAATTTAAAGATAAAACTTACCTTCTTCTCATTCCAAGTAGGTATAAACAACAACACACTGCTATAACAATCCCCCAAATCAAAGAGAGGCTCATCATTTTGCAAATCTAATGTGAAACCTCTGAGGAGAAGCGTCTGTGATGAGAAAGGTAAGGATGTAACAACAGACTCCAGCTAGACTTTTTATACATGGTAAGATGCTTCACTTGAGTGATCAAAGCAAACAATTAACCATCCCTATTAGGTAAAAAAATAAAATAAAATAACTGGCCTTGAACTAAGTCCACAAGTATCAGAAGAGGTTCCAAAACAATCAGAGGCCTGCCATACTTGGTAAGTTGAAGGTCACTCAAACATATGTTGACTTAACATTCAGACCTGGGAATGACAGCCAGTATTACAAATTTAGGACTCTTATGAAAAGAACAAATAAACCTGTTCAAGATGAACATATCAAATAGAGATGTAAAATATAATAAGGCAAAGAAAAGTAAGTACAAGTTATCATTAAGCTAATGATTTGATCTTGTTACCTTTAAAAAGAAATCAATTTAAATGATTTACAAGAGAGAGAGCTGTAAAGTTCAAAGGAAAGAGAACTGAGTGAAATGTTTCTGCTGCTTCACGTTTCAGTGCTTTTACAAAAGCAGAGAGATTTTACTATATATAGTAACATGTTACTTACCTATCACCCTCAAGAGAGAAAGTTTCCCACAAAAATTTATCCTCCAGCTAAACACAGTCTAGTGTTTTAAGTCTTTATTAAATTTATGACAATATTCCTTCTGTTTTATGTTCTAGCTTTTTGGCATGTAGGATCTTATCTCCCTGATCAGGGATTGAACCCACACCCCCTGTACTGGAAGGTGAAGTCTTAACCACTAGACCGCCAGGCAAGTTCCCCACAACACAGTTTATCTTAAAGCATCAAAACTTTATCAACCACTTTTTTCTAATTGAAAATAAGTTTATTAATTTTTCTGATTGTTAAAGGAGTATAGCTTAATTTCAAATAATTCAAGACTAACTGAAACATATCTTAGTAGAAAGGGAAAGTCAACTCATAATCTACCTCTGCCATATCTCCCCACTCAGAACTGTTAGCTGTTTGGTGTGTATATCCTCCCAAACTTTATTTCTTTGCACACTTATGTAGTGATTGAACGTCTATTCTGTACCAAGAACTCTTTAAAGGTATTCTGACTACAGGTATTAATAAGACCTGATTCCCTGCTTTAATGAAGGCACTATTTTTGTCGAGAGACAGATAATAAAATATAAGTCATAAAATAAGGCAAAGTGCAGAGAGCTATCAGGGCATGAGAGCCACTGTAGGCGTGGTGACTTGCTCCTCTGAGATCAAGGGATTAGCCAAGACAAAACTAGAAGGACGAGAAATTCAAGAAGAAAGAGCAAATGCAGAAGTCCTGAGTTAAGGATGAGGTTGGTCTATCTAAGAACCAGAAAGGATGTAGGATACATTGGAGCAGAGTGAATGAGGGGAAGCTTGGTTAAGATGTAAGACAAAAGACAGGCAAGAGCTCAGTCACATACAGGACACTTGAGAGAAGGGAAAGAGATTTTGGAGGGCAGCAGATCAAAACAGTGTCTTCAGCTACACAGACTGCTGTGTTGTCAGGTTAACAATTGAACTTGAGTTTGAAACAAGGGAGAAGAGTCAAAGGTGGAAATAGGAATCACAAGTCATCAGTGTTTGAATGATGTTTAGAGCCCAGAAACTATATCATATCACCTTGGGAGACAATGTGAAATTGAAAGTTGTGAGTCGCTCAGTCATGTCAGACTCTTTGCAACCCCATGGACTGTAGCCTGCCAGGTTCCCCCGTCCGTGGAATTTTCCAGGTAACAATACTGGAGTGGGCTGCCATTCCCTCCTCCAGGGGATCTTCCTGACCCAGGGATCAAACCCAGGTCCCCTGCATTGCAGGCAGATTCTTTATCATCTGAGCCACAGGAAGTCCAGGGAGACAATTAAGCCCAAGAAAAGAATAGAATCCAACACCAGACCCCAGAGCAGCCCATTTCTTGAGATCAGTCAGAGAGCGACAAAGAGGAGATGGGGAAGAAACAGCAGGAATAAAACTGAGAGAATACAGTGTCACAGGAAGAGGAAGATGCCCTTGAAGAAAGATGAGTGCATCACACGCTACTCTAAGGTCAAGGAAGAGGACAGAGAAAGGACCGCTGGACTCGACAAGGAGGAGATAGTTGGTGAGTCACACATAGACACACATGCAAAGGTGGGATTCCATTAAAGACTTTATATAGCACAAAAAAATGAATATCGTGAATGTTTCCCGTGACAACACACATCTGTATGTATTACATTTGTATCTGTAAGATCTCTTCATTTTTTTCTGTGTGTATAGTCTTCCATTGACTAAATGTACTATTATTTAGTTAACTGATTCTCTACTGGTGGGTACTTGGTCTCCAGTTCTTGGCTACAGAATCCATAGATTCATTTCATGCTTTTTTGCCTCCTTAAACAGAAACTACAAATATTTTCTCATGGGGGATTTGTGATCATAGTTATGAATATCCACCATTCTGTGGCAGTACATAGACTTTTCAGTCCATTTAGATATTTCTAGGGCATTGCACCCATTAAATACATTTAGACTGGTGTGCCTTTTTGAATTCCTGTGTCTGTTTTCTATATGACTCATCAAAGGTGAAACCTTTACATTAACTGGGCTGTCACAACAGAATGTCACAATCAGAGTAAACACCAACCTAAGAGCCAACCAGTTTAACCCTTGGGTTAACCAATTTAACCTCTCAAGCAAACAAATGACAAATGTGGAAAAAATGGTACTTGGGGCCTCTAGAAATTATCTGAAGTTTCCGGTGCATTTTTAATTTTGTCAAAATTAGAATGTTTTCAAAATGCTAAAGGAGAAGTACATTCACAACTCCAAGAAAATGTTCTTAAGCCTTGTCTTCCCCATCCCCTCTCAGCACACCACGAAACTCCTTTCAGATATAACCTGGATTCCCTTTAGCCTCATCTATTCTTCCTAATTCTTCTCTCACTGTCCCTCTTCTAGACAAAAAAGCCCAGGACACACACACCCCCTTTTCTTCAGTGGGCTGAGGAAAAGCAGAGACACAGATGTCCATGTTCATACTTTTCTTTGTGGTTTACATCTTCCTTCTAGGATGTCACTTCTCTCTACCGTCCTGTCCGCACAAGGACCCATCACACCCCTAACATGCTGCCTCTAATCTGCCGAGTGGGGACTGAGATGCTCCTTATGTCATCACAACTCTTCATGGGTTGCAGGTAAATACCTGCAAGGTCTCCTGAGGAGTCAAGCACACCGTTTCAGGCTTGGATGCCATGGCATCTCAGTGTGGCTAGTGCAGTGATCAGAGTATCAGGAAATAGGCAAATGCCAGCTGAATTGGAAAGTCATTTACTTGCTTTTTTATTCTCTACTATGTTTCAAACTGTGAATTTTTATTACAAACACATACACACATGCTGAGCATGTGTGTCTGGCATGGGCTCTGACCTATGGGGTTTCCACAGCAACAAGACAAAAAGTAAGTGCTCTGATGCAGAAAGGAGGATGTTTGAGCTGCCAGAAGGCCTGGCATGAACCGAGCTTATATAAACACTTTAATCCCTCTGTAGTCTATCAATTTCCTCTGTATTTATAGGGTAGTGAAGGGTCCACGCTGATGTTCAGAGGAAGAGCTTGTTCTGAGCCTCAGAGAACACAGAGCCCGAGTCCAACACCCCATCCCATGAACAGGGACATACAAAACTTGGGAACTCAAACTAGAGGAAGAGAAAGTAGAGAGAACTGCTCAAGCTATCTGCTTATGTAACCTGATGGCATAACTGGTTCCTTCTATTGAGAAACGCTGTAAACATACTTTACATATGTGTGATTGTTCAAAATAAAATAAGCTGTCAATATGGTTAAACAATTGAGTCAAACCAGTTGTTTTCCTGAATTCACAACCAAAACTAATTCAGTGGTGGAACGTGTGTGTATGTGTGTGAGCTTGCATGCTCAGTCATGTCAAACTCTTTGTGACCCCATGGACTGTAGCCTGACAGGCTTCTCTGTCCATGGAATTCTTCAGGCAAGAATACTAGAGTGAGTACCCATTTCCACCTCCAGGAAATCTTCCCAACCCAGGGATAGAACCTGGGTCTCCTGCATTGCAGGCAGATTCTTTACAATATGAGCCACCAGGGAAGTGGCAAATCCAGGATGCAACCTCAGATTTTCTGAATTGAATTTAAGCCTTCCTCTTTTACGGGCTTCCCAGGTGGTGCTAGTGGTAAAGAATTCACCTGCCACTGTAGGGGGTGCAAGAGACTAGGGTTTGATTCTGGGTCGGGAAGATCCCGTGGAGTAGGAAATGACAACTCACTCCAGTAAAGAATACTGGTAAGAAGCCTGGAAAATTCCATGGGTAGAGGAGCCTGGTGGGCTACAGTTCATAGGGTCACAAAGAGTCAGACACAACTGAGTGACTGAGCACACACATTCCTCGTTTATAGCTCAGAACCTATGGGTGCCTGACTCCAGATTAAGGAAGAATAAGCACTCCACCTGCACATTCAAATGTAAAGTTGATTCATCAAACATGTTCTGAGCACCAAGTGTATAGAAGGCCCTGTTAGGGAATGAGGGAAAGCTAGATAGATGATTTAACAAACATTTCATTCATTCATGTTAACTTAGCACCCACTTGCTGTAAAGCACTTTCTTTTTTTTTTAATTTTGCTATTTATTTTATTTAAATTGATAAATATAAAACATTATTTCTTGAACATGTAATCAATGTAAAGAATTTTATTTTATTTATTTTTTTTAATTTAATTTAATTTTATTTTATTTTTTTTCATTCCAGGAATCTTTATTTATTTTTTTTTATTTTTTTTTCTTTAATAGAAAATTATTTAATTAATTAATTTATTTTATTTTATTTTTAAACTTTACAATATTGTATTAGTTTTGCCAAATATCGAAATGAATCCACCACAGATGTAAAGCACTTTTTAGGTGATGGAGATACAGAGATAGGTAAGACAGGCAGGCTCAAGGGGACACAGGCAATTGACAGGAGAACAAACCCACTATTTGGTTTCTGATAAAGAAAGCATCGTGTGTATGATCAGAAAAGGTCAGACAATGCATCAACATGTTGTGCCAAGATCCTCGCATGCTTGCTCCTATAATCGGCACTAGCACATGGAATCAGACACAGTTGCCTCATTTATGGGTGGCTTCATGCTGTAATGTCCTGGCTCCAGTCCCAGCGCAGCCCCTGCCAGGCCATGTCACAGGGGAACTCCTGTTGCCCAAGGGAAAGACAGGCCCAAGGGCTAGAATTAGAGAAGTGGTTGGCTTTGCTTTTCAGTTTCACCTTAAGCTGAGCCTCTGAAGCTTATCCATGAAGCTCAACTGGACAGAGATAAGAAGTGAGAACCATGGTCCCTTGGACCTGCTGGGCCCAACCAACCTCCCCAGAGAGTAAGGGAACTTGGGTAGAGAGAGAAAGGAGAAAGCAGGCAGGGGGATGAGACAGAGAGAGAGAGAAAGGGAGGAAGGTAAGGAGGGCGGAGGCTTTTCCTACTTGTTATGAACTGTGCTGCTACAAACATTCATATCCAACTTTTTGTGTGAACATAGGTTTTAAAGGTCCTATATGAGGCTGAGCACCGAAGAATTGATGCTTTCAAACTGTGGTGTTGGAGAAGATTCTTGAGAGTCCCTTGGGCTGCAAGGAGATTAGTCAATCCTAAGGGAAATCAACCCTGAATATTCATTGGAAGGACTGATGCTGAAGCTGAGGCTCCAATTCTTTGGCCACCTGATGGGAAGAGCTGACTCACTGGAAAAGACCCTGGGGAAGATGGAGGGCAGGAGGAGCAGGGGATGACAGAGGATGACATGGTTGGATGGTATCACCGACTCAGTGGATGTGAGTTTGAGCAAACTCTGGGAGATGGTGAAGAACAGGAAAGCCTAGCAGCACTTGGGGTCACAAAGAGTCAGAGATGACTTAGCGACTAAACAACAACATGGAGCTAAGAGTGGATTCGCTGGATCATATGGTGACTCTATTGAACGTGAGGGTACTCATCAGTTAGATCAGTTAAACTGTAACTTGCTAAAGAAATAGTAAACTTCACATCAAGTTTGATTTAATTGTCCTGACACCTGCCTTCACTGATCAAGCTTGATTTGTCTACCAAGGTTCGTGGTTCATGGTTCAAGGTTCAAGGTTGCCAAGAGAACACACTGGTCATAACAAACACCCTCTTCCAACAACACAAGAGAAGACTACACATGGACATCACCAGATGGTCAATACTGAAATAAAATTGATTACACTCTTTGCAGCCAAAGATGGACAAGCTCTATACAGTCAGCAAAACCAAGACCAGGAGCTGACTGTGGCTCAGATTGCCAATTCCTTATTGCCAAATTCAACTTAAATTGAAGAAAGTAGGGAAAAAAACTAGAACACTCAGGTATGACCTAAATCAAAACCCTTACAATTATACAATGGAAGTGAGAAATAGATTCAAGGGATTAGATCTGATAGAGTGCCTGAAGAACTATGGACAGAGGTTCATGACATTGTACAGGAGGCAGGGATCAAGACCATCCCCAAGAAGAAGTGCAAAAAGGCAAAATGGTTGTCTTAGGAGGCCTTACAAATAGCTGTGAAAAGAAGAGAAATGAAAGGCAAAAGAGAAAGAAAGATATACCCATTTGAATGCAGAGTTCCAAAGAATAGCAAGAAGAGATAAGAAAGCCTCCCTCAGTGATCAGTGCAAAGAAATGGAGAAAACAATAGAATGGGAAAGACTACAGATTTCTTCAAGAAAATTAGAGATACCAAGGGAACATTTCATGCAAAGATGGGCTCAATAAAGGACAGAAATGGGATGGACCTAACAGAAGCAGAAGATATTAAGAAGAGGTGGCAAGAATACACAGAACTATCTCCATGACCCAGACAATCACAATGGTGTGATCACTCACCTAGAGCCAGACATCCTGGAATGTGAAGTCAAGTGGGCCTTAGGAAGCATCACTACTAACAAAGCTAGTGGAGGTAATGGAATTCCAGTTGAGCTATTTCAAGCCCTTAAAGATGCTGTGAAAGTGCTGCCCTCAATATGCCAGCAAACTGAAAATTCAGCAGTGGCCACAGGACTGGAAAAGGTCACTTTTCATTCCAATCCCAAAGAAAGGCAATGCCAAAGAATGTTCAAACTATCTCACAATTGCACTTATCTCACACGCTAGCAAAGTAATGCTCAAAATTCTTCAAGCCTGTCTTCAACAGTACATGAACCGTGAATTTCCAGATGTTCAAGCTGGATTTAGAAAAGGCAGATGAACCAGAGATCAAATTGCCAACATTTGTTGGATCATTGAAAAGGCAAGAGAATTCCAGAAAAACATCTGCTTTATTGATTATGCCAAAGCCTTTGACTGTGTAGATCACAACCAACTGTGGAAAATTCTTCAAGAGATGGGAATACCAGACCACCTGACCTGCCTCCTGAGAAATCTGTATGCAGGTCAAGAAGTAACAGTTAGAACTGGACATGGAACAACAGACTGGTTCCAAATTGGGAAAGGAGTATACCAAGGCTGAATATTGTTACCCTGCTTATTTAACTTATATGCAAAGTACATCATGAGAAATTCTGGGCTGGATGAAGCACAAGCTGGAATCAAGATTGCTGGGAGAAATATCAATAACCTCAGATATACAGATGACACCACCCTTATGGCAGAAAGCGAGAAGGAACTAAAGAGCCTCTTGATGAAAGTAAAAGAGGAGAGTGAAAAAGTTGGCTTAAAACTCAACATTCAAATAACGAAGATCATGGCATCCGGTCCCATCACGTCATGGCAAATAGATGGGGAAACAATGGAAACAGTGGCAGACTTTATTTGGGGGGGGCTCCAAAATCACTGGATATGGTGACTGCAGCCATGAAATTAAAAGACGCTTGCTCCTTGGGAGAAAAGTTATGACCAACCTAGACAGCGTATTAAAAAGTAGAGACATTACTTTGCAAACAAAGGTCCGTCTAGTCAAAGCTATGGTTTTTCCAGTGGTCATGTATGGATGTGAGAGTTGGACTATAAACAAAGCTGAGCGCCAAAGAATTGATGCTTTTGAACTGTAGTGTTGGAGAAGACTCTTGAGAGTCCCTTGGACTGCAAGGAGATCCAACCAGTCCATCCTAAAAGAAATTAGTCCTGAATATTCATTGGAAGGACTGATTCTAAAGCTGAAACTCCAATACTTTGGCCACCTGATGTGAAGAACTGACTCCTTGGAAAAGACCCTGATGCTGGGAAAGATTGAAGATGGGAGGAGAAGGGGACAACAGAGGATGAGATGGTTGGATGGCATCACCGAGTCAATAAACATGAGTTTGAGTAAACTCCAGGAGTTGGTGATAGACAGGGAGGCTTGGTGTGCTGCAGTCCATGGGGTCATAAAGAGTCAGACACGACTGAGCAACTGAACTGAACCGAAGGTTCACGGTAGCCTAAACAAGAGGCTTGTGGGAGTTGTTTTTCAGGAACATGTATCCAATTTGAGCTGAAGCCTGTAAAACCCTGGTTGGGACCACAGACCCTCCAACTGCACAGGCTCAAATGTCTGATCATGACTTTGTGACCTGAGATGGCCCAAAACATCAGAGCATCCCACAGAGAAGCAAGCAGCTCAGTTGTACCTGCACAACCAGGATGACTTCACCTTTTTCTTATCCTCAGTCACCTTTCCCCACGCTCCAGACCCCCGACCCCAAGGCTTATTCCATAATTAGCCCAAGCCCCTCCCCTCTGGGCAGGTGGGACTGAGGTTTCCTGCATGGCTGTCTTGTGAGTAAGTGCTTTCTCTGAGGGCAAACCTCAGTGTCTCAGCATTTGGCTTGCTGCGAGCCGGGCAAACAAACCTGGTTCGGTAATAGTGTGTTTTTAACTTTTTCCGACAAACTATTTTCCGAAGTGGCTGCACCACTGTACATTCCCACCAGCAAGGTAAGAGGGTTCCGATTTCTTTGTGTCCTTGTCAACTGTTACTTTTGTCTCCATGTTTTTAAGTACAGCCCTCCTGGTTGGTGTGAAATAATACCTCATTCTGGGTTCGATTTGCATTTCCCTAATGAGTAAAAATGTTTTTATGTGATTATTGGCCCTTTGTAAATCTTTGGAACATGTTTACTCAAACCGTTTGCTCATTTTTTTAACTCAGTATTCATCTTTTTCTTGTTCACTTTTGAGAGTTCTTTTCATATTCTGGATGCCATACCCTTATCAGACATGATTTTCAAATATTTCCTCCCATTCTGCTGGTTGTCTTTTCACTTTCTTGATAATATCTTTGGATGAACAAAGGTGTTTAATTTTGTTGAAGTCCCATTTACCTATCTTTTAAAAAAATATTTATTTGGCTCTTCTGGGTCTTAGGTGCAGCATGTGGGATCTAGTTTCCTGACCAGGGTTTGAACCCAGACACCTGCACTGGGAGTGCGGAATCTTAGCGACTGGACCACCAGGGGAGTTGTACCTGTCTTTTTATTGGTCACTTTGGGTGTCATATCTAAGAAGCATTGCCAAATCCAAGGTCATGAAGACTTAAGGCTCTGTTTTCTCCTAAGAGTTATACGGTTTTAGCTCTTATACATAGGCACTTGTAGGGAAAGAGCAAATCAGCCAAGTTGGCAGTGGTCACTCTCTCTCGTGCTGCAGCCTCTCACCCCGCAGTTTGTAAATATATGATTGTGTAACAGCTGAGATCACTGAGAGCACTGCACATGCTGGTCACAATGTACCCACTTGGCCGTGGGCCACTTTTGTTCTGTCAGCATATATAAGCTCCACCTGAAAAGCCCTTGAGGCTGCGTTATGGCTGTATCCACTGGATCAACCATGAGAATACACAGCATGTCTGCTGCTGTGGCCGCCGTACCAGCCATTAGAGAATAAACAAGTCTGAAGTTCATACGGCTCCTCCCATCATCTTTCAGCTTCTTTTTATCCACTTTCTAGCTCATGCCTTGCCTACCCTGAGTTGAGCGAACCAGTAAGATACAGCAAGACAGTATTTGATCCATTCTGTGTTATTTTTTCAATATGGTATGAGGTTGGGGAAAATCTCATGGACAGAGGAACCTGGTGGGCTGCAGTCCATGGGGTCACAAAGAGTTGGGCACGACTGAGCGACTAACACTTACTTAACACTTACTATGAGGTTGAGGAAGTGTGGCATGCTGCAGTCCATGGGGTCGCAAAGAGTTGGGCACGACTGAGCAACTGAACTGGGGATCCAACTTCACTCTTTTGTATGTTGATATTCAGTTGTCCTCCACCATTTGGGGAAGTGAATCTCTTGGCTTCCTTTTTGAAATCCAATTGACCATACAGTTAAGTGTTTATTTCTGAACTCCTTTTTTTCCTTCATCAGTAGGTCTATCCCTGGGCTTCCTCGGTGGAGCTAATGGTAAAGAATCCACCTGCCAATGGAGGAGCACAAAAGACAAGGGTTCTATCCCTGGGTTGGGAAGCTCCCTTGGAGAAGGGAACAGCTACCCACTCCAGTATTCTTGCCTAGGCAATCCCATGGACAGAGGAGCCTGGTGGGTTACAGCCCATGGGGTTGAAAAGAGTCGGACATGACTGAGCATGAGCCTATACGTAGGTCTATCCCTATGCCAGGATCGAAGTCTTTTAGTTGGTTAGTTAACTATGCTGGGTCTTCATGTAGCATGCGGGATCTTTAGTTGCAGCATGCGGGATCTAGTTCCCTGACCAGGGATCATACTCCTGCATTGGGAGCACTGAGTCTCGGTCATTGGACCACTGGGGAAGTCCCAAGCACAATTTTTATTACTGTAGGCTTGTACTCAGTTTTGAAATCAGGAAGTGTTGAGTCCTTCCACTTTGTTCTTTTTAAAGATGTTTTGGATATTCGGTGTCTTTTAAATTTGTATATGAATTTTAGAATGAAGTTGTAAATTTCTTTAAAAAAAAAAAAAAAGCTGGGATTTTGATAGGGAATGCATTCACTCTGTCAAGTTGGAAAGTATTGTTATCTTACCAAAATTAAGTCTTCTGACCCATTAAATGGGTTATCTTCCCATTTATTTCCATCTTTGAATTTCTTTCAGTGATGTTTTGCAGCTTTCAGTTTACAATTCTTGTCCTCTTTTGTTAAATTTATTCCTAAGAGTACATCATGTGAAATGCCAGGCTGGATGAAGCACAAGCTGGAATCAAGATTTCTGGGAGAAATATCAATAACTTCAGATACGCAAATGACACCACCCTTATGGCAGAAAGTGAAGAGGAACTAAAGAGCCTCTTGTTGAAAGTGAAAGAGGAGAGTGAAAAAGCTGGCTTAAAACTCAATATTCAAATAACAAAGATCATGGCATCCGGTCCCATCACTTCCTGGCGAATAGATGGGGAAACAATGGAAACAGTGGCAGACTTTATTTGGGAGGGCTCCAAAATCACTGGATATAGTGACTGCAGCCATGAAATTAAAAGACGCTTGCTCCTTGGAAGAAAAGCTATGACCAGCCTAGATAGCATATTAAAAAGTAGAGACATTACTTTGCCGACAAATGTCCATCTAGTCAAAGCTATGGTTTTTCCAGTAGTCATGTATGGATGTGAGAGTTGCACTATAAAGAAAGTTGAGTGCCGAAGAATTGATGCTTTTGAACTGTGGTGTTGGAGAAGACTCTTGAGAGTCTCTTGGACTGCAAGGAGATCCAACCAGTAAATCCTAAAGGAGATCAGTCTTGGGTGTTCATTGGAAGGACTGATGTTGAAGCTGAAACTCCAAGCTGATGTGGCCACCTGATGCAAAGAACTAACTCATTGGAAAAGACCCTGATGCTGGGAAAGATTGAAGGGAGGAGGAGAAGGGGACTACAGAGGATGAGATGGTTGGATGGCATCACCGAGTCAATAAACATGAGTTTGAGTAAACTCCAGGAGTTGGTGACGGACAGGGAGGCCTGGCGTGCTGCAGTCCATGGGGTCCAAAGAGTCAGACACAACTGAGTGACTGAACTGAAGTTATTTTATTCTTATTGATGTAATTTACAAGGAATTTTTTTTCTCAATTTCATTTATAAATTGTTCATTGTTAATATATAGAAATAAGCTGATTTAGCGGTGTTGGTTTCACATTTTCTGAACTTGTTTATTAGCACTCAGAGATTTTTTCATGGATTCTTTAGGCTTTTCAGTGTATACAAGAGTATTGTTATTTTATTTATTTTTTTTAAGAGTATTGTTATTTTAGTTGATAAGTCATGTCCAACTCTTTTGCAACCCCATGGGTTATAGACTGCCAGACTCCTCTGTCCATGGGATTTCCTAGGCAAGAATACTGGAATGGGTTGCCATTTACTTCTCCAGTTGATCTTCCTGACCCAGGGATCAAACCTGCTTCTTCTACATTACAGGCAAGTTTTTTACCACTGAGTCTCCAGGGAAATGTATACAAGATTATGTCTTTTGAAAAGAGAGAGTTTTCTGTTCAAATGTGTATGTCTTTCCTTTCTTTTTCTTGCCCAGCTGCTCTGTATGTAGCTTCCAGTTGGATGTTGAGCGGTTATGATCTCAGGTGAACTCAGCCCACTGCTGCCTGAAGCTGAAGGTTTCAGTTCCCAGCCAGAGATTAAAGTTGAGTAGAGGAGGTGAGAGCACCAAATCCTCACCACTAGACCAGTGATCAGTGACAAGGCCCTGACCTTTTGGCTTTGAAGAAAAGAATTCCCACAAAGACAGAAAGCAGTGAAACAAAAGAAGTGTTCATTAGAAGGAAAAAGAGGACATGTGGGTAGACACACGGGTGGGCTCAGAGAGACAGTCTGGCCTCGTGGTGGTGTCAGTCAGTTTTACGGGGCATCTGTCTGGGTTTCCTTGGGCCAACCATTTTTATTTGCCTGGTTCTGAGTCCTTATTTCAAACATCTCAGGATCCTGCCTTGTATGCGTGCAGTCTCTCAGCGAAGATATATTCCTATGAAGAGGCCTGTGGGTAGACTTAGCACCACTCCACTTCTGACCTCCAAGGAGTTTTCTAGTCAGGAAGTTTTCCTTGATTTTCAGAATGAGAAATGTGTGGTCTCATCTTTTAGCTGGCCAGGGCACAGCCTCCTGGGCTCCACAGATATTTTGGAGTTGCAGTCCACAGGGGAAGAACTCAAATTGCTTTCCCTGGGAGGAGTGGGGGGAATCTACTTCTAACTTATTAAGACTTATTTTCTGGCCTAACGTATATCTGTCCCAGAGAATGTTGCACACGTACTTGAGGGCACTTTGTATTCTGTTGCTGCTGTGTGACCTGCCCTCTGTACATCTATCAAGTCTAGTTTGCGTACACTGCTGTTCAAGTCTTCTATCCTTCTTGGCCTCCTATCTCACTGTTCTATTACTGAGAATTAGGTATCAAAGGCTCTATAATTGTTGAATCGCCTATTTCTCTCTCAGATTCTGCCAGTTTTGATTCATGTATTTTGTAAC
Organism: Bos grunniens; assembly: GCF_055505025.1. Taxonomy (NCBI): domain Eukaryota; kingdom Metazoa; phylum Chordata; class Mammalia; order Artiodactyla; family Bovidae; genus Bos; species Bos grunniens. The sequence continues at coordinate 57,702,389 of NC_141178.1, read as the reverse complement.
TTTTAGGTGGATTTATACTTACAACTGTTTTTGCTAGATGGATTAACCCTTTTATCATCCTAGCAATACCATTTACCTTACATGTGCTTGATTTTTCCTCTATTAATGTGTATTTTTAAGAAATGTTAGACATGTTACAACCATAGGACAAACCAAAAGGTAATATGAAAAATTAAATTTGTGTTATTTAGGAGTTCATTTATTTTTTCAGTAATGTATGCTTGTGCTGGAAATCTGTGGCTTCATGTTTTAAAAACCTAATGCTTATATTGCCCTCTAGTGGAGAGCTGTGTACACTGACACTTCCTCTGTAGTTAAGGAAACCAGAAGCAACACTCTCACCTGAAACAACTCTGAACTAGAATAGCAAGAAGAGATAAGAAAGCCTTCCTCAGCGATCAATGCAAAAAAATAGAGGAAAACAACAGAATGGGAAAGACTATGGATCTCTTCAAGAAAATCAGAGATACCAAAGGAACATTTCATGCAAAGATGGGCTTAATAAAGGACAGAAATGGTATGGACCTAACAGAAGCAGAAGATATTAAGAAGAGATGGCAAGAATACACAGAACTGTACAAAAAAGATCTTCATGACCCAGATAATCACGATGCTGTGATCACTGACCTACAGCCAGACATCCTGGAATGTGAAGTCAAGTGGGCCTTAGAAAGCATCACTACAAACAAAGCTAGTGGAGGTGATGGAATTCCAGTTGAGCTATTTCAAATCCTGAAAGATGATGCTGTGAAAGTGCTGCACTCAATATGCCAGCAAATTTGGAAAACTCAGCAGTGGCCCCAGGACTGGAAAAGGTCAGTTTTCATTCCAATCCCAAAGAAAGGCAATGCCAAAGAATGCTCAAACTACCGCACAATTGCACTCATCTCACACGCTAGTAAAGTAATGCTCAAAATTCTCCAAGCCAGGCTTCAGCAATACATGAACCATGAACTTCCTGATGTTCAAGCTGGTTTTAGAAAAGGCAGAGGAACCAGAGATCAAATTGCCAACATCTGCTGGATCATGGAAAAAGCAAGAGAGTTCCAGAAAAACATCTATTTCTGCTTTATTGACTATGCCAAAGCCTTTGACTGTGTGGATCACAATAAACTGTGGAAAATTCTGAAAGAGATGGGAATACCAGACCACCTGACCTGCCTCTTGAGAAATCTGTATTCAGGTCAGGAAGCAACAGTTAGAACTAGACACGGAACAACAGACTGGTTCCAAATAGGAAAAGGAGTTCGTCTAGGCTGTATATTGTCACCCTGCTTATTTAACTTATATGCAGAGTACATCATGAAAAACGCTGGGCTGGAAGAAGCACAAGCTGGAATCAAGATTGCTGGGACAAATATCAATAACCTCAGATATGCAGATGACACCACCCTTGAGTCAGAAAGTGAAGAGGAACTAAAAAGCCTCTTGAAAGTGAAAGAGGAGAGTGAAAAAGTTGGCTTAAAGCTCAACATTCAGAAAACAAAGATCATGGCATCCGGTCCCATCACTTCATGGGAAATAGATGGGGAAACAGTGGAAACAGTGTCAGACTTTATTTTTCTGGGCTCCAAAATCACTGCAGATGGTGACTGCAGCCATGAAATTGAAAGACGCTTACTCCTTGGAAGGAAACTTATGACCAACCTAGATAGCATATTGAAAAGCAGAGACATTACTTTGCCAACAAAGGTCCATCTAGTTAAGGCTATGGTTTTTCCTGTGGTCATGTATGGATGTGAGAGTTGGACTGTGAAGAAGGCTGAGCACCAAAGAATTGATGCTTTTGAACTGTGGTGTTGGAGAAGACTCTTGAGAGTCCCTTGGACTGCAAGGAGATCCAACCAGTCCATTCTGAAGGAGATCAGCCCTGGGATTTCTTTAGAAGGAATGATGCTGAAGCTGAAACTCCAGTACTTTGGCCACCTCATGCGAAGAGTTGACTCATTGGAAAAGATTCTGATGCTGGGAGGGATTGGGGGCAGGAGGAGAAGGGGACGACAGAGGATGAGATGGCTGGGTGGCATCACTGACTCGATGGACGTGAGTCTGAGTGAACTCTGGGAGTTGGTGATGGACAGGGAGGCCTGGCATGCTGCGATTCATGGGGTTGCAAAGAGTTGGACACAACTGAGTGACTGAACTGAACTGAACTGAACTAGAATTGTAGAAAGCACCACATAAACCCAACTTACAGAAAGAGAGCCCAGTCTCACACCCCACATTTTGGAGCCTGCAAAACCTAGGCTTGGAGATCCTCCATTCTGTTGTTGTAAGCCAAGGCACTGGTATTCTCAAAAACAAGGTGGTAAGACCACGAAGGTGCAGGACTCTGGAGAAGCTCCAAACCCAGAGACGCCAGGACTAGTCCTCATGAGCTTCTCTGTCTCTGTAGCCTGTGGACAGAGATGCAAAATCCAGCAGTGGGTCAGCCTGCCAGTCACTCACGATGATCAGCCTGTGGTCCTGGATCTCTGTGTAATGTACTTTCCCCTCTATCTTCAAGTTTTTGCTTTGAAACTTTGGTTCTCAGCAGTTTGATGTTTTTAGGGGTTTTTTCCTTCCTTGACTTTATGGCTTGTGTTATTTCACTGATTTTTGGAAAATTCTTGGCCGTTATATCTTCAAGTAGTCTTCTGCCCTCTCTCACTCTTTCTCTGGGATTCCAATTACATGTATGTTAGCTTGTTAACCCATCTGTTGTTCAGTTGCTCAGTCTGACTCTTTCCAACCCCATGGACTGCAGCACACCAGGCTTCCCTGTCCTTCACCGTCTCCCAGAGCTTGCTCAAACTCATGTCCATTGAGTCAGTGATGCAGCCCTGGAAGGTGGAAAAGGGAGAAGAGACGAGGAGGGAGAGCTTTCTCTCCTGAGAGGAGAGGGAGGCTCCGTGCTGCCCTGGTTGTGTTGTGGGTGACGTCACTGTTGGCCTATATGTATTTGTAGGGCTGTGGAAAGATTCCACTGAAAATAGTCACTACTCTTCTATGCATGCATGCTAAGTCACTTCAGTCCTATCCAACTCTTTTTGACTCCATGGACTGCAGCACACCAGGCTTCCCCATCCTTCACTATCTCCCGGAGCTTGCTCAAATTCATGTCCATCGAGTCAGTGATGGCATCCAACCATCTCGTCTTCTGTTGTCCCCTTCTCCTCCTGCCTTCAATCTTTCCCAGCATCAGATTCTTTTCTAATGAGTTGGCTCCTCGCACCAGGAGGCCAAAGTACTGGAGCTTCAGCATCAGTCCTTCCAATAAATATTCAGGGTTGATTTCCTTTAGGATTGACTGGTTTGATCTCCTTGCAATTCAAGGGACTTTTTGTTGTTAACCCATAGTTGACAATAACTTTACAATAACAAGAACATTTTATTGTTAACCCATAGTTGTTCCTTATTTTTTTTTGTCTTTATGTTTGTATGATCCCTACTGACTTATTTTCAAGTCCATTGCTTTCCTTCTTCTCTAGTTTTCAGGCTGCCCGTAAGCTTATTGAAGAAATTCTTCATCTCTGATCTCATGTTTGTTTCTGGCATCTCCACTTGACTGTTTTATGGTTTCCGTCTTTCCTATGAAAGTTCCCTTTTTCTAGTGAAATTCCCCATCTGTTAATGCGCTGTCCTTTTAATGCCTCTAGATCGGTTGACATTTCTTTCATGGTTATTTTAAATTCCCTATCAGCGCCAACATCTTGGTCATCTCTGAGTCTGGATCTTTTGAACGCTTTATTTCTTGAAGATGGTTGATTTTTTTTTTCCTTTTTGTAGAATCTATTTATGATGAGATTTAAATTCATCCATGTTAGATAGCAGGAACTAAAAACTCACCGTGAGAGAAGAGAACATCTGTACTGCGGATTGGGCTTCAGTAGGAAGGTTTGGACATTTCTGGTTAAGAGCTGACTCTGCTTGAATTTGTGACTGAGGCAGAAAATGGAAAATTAGAATGGTGAGGAGGAACCAGAATTTCTCTCTGCAAACTGGAGCATGCAACCAAGGCATATATACCCAGGACCATTTTTTTACTGTCTTTTTCTGGGCATCCAATTACATGTATGTTAGTAATTGACCCTCAGAAAGCTGCATCCCAGGAGAAAGGACTAACAAAAAATTGCGTAGTTGGACATTTAAAAAATTTTTTATTTTGTCTAGTATTTTAGGGGTTTTAGTGAAAATGAAGAAATTCTTTAAGAAATCAGCAGTACAGTTTCTCTGATATTTATTTTTGCTCCCCAGATAATGGAAGAATGAGGGGTTTTTTCCCCTCACCTCAAACTAAACAAGAGGGTTTCAAAGAACTGCTCCAGGAGCCTTCATGTGCCCCCTGGCATTTGGTGGACACAGCTAAGGGACTTGCTGGAGCCAGGGGGCTGACAGAGAAGAGAGCCTCACAGGAAGCAGCCTACACCTCCAGCATTGGGCAAAGAAAGTCTCCGGCTAAGTCACCTTGACAAGGACATGCCCAGAAGGATGACCTGGAGAAGAGAGACTCCAGAGGAAGGGTACAAGTGGGTTGAGACTTCAGAAACAGGAGCTGAAGGTGGGTTACAAATAGGGGCTTCCTGGTAGGAGATCCCCTAGGAACAGGGGCTCCAAGATTAGACAAAGCACATCATCAGAAGTAAAGTGAAAGTCACTCAGTTGTGTCCAACTCTTTGTAACCCCCTGGACTGTAGCCCGCCAGCCTCCTCTGTCCTTGGGATTCTCCAGGCAAGAATACTAGAGTTGGTTGCCATTTCGTGCTCTGGGGGGCCTGTGGGGTGTGGAGGCATGGAAATGGACTTCAGGAAGTCAGGAGGCCAGATAACCACCATTCCAGTCTATAAAGTTCACCCACAACTCACCCTGCCTGGTCAGGGGTTGGGTGGGGGCTGAACTAGCAACAGACATCCAGTGAGGGGGGTGGGGTCAGGGAGGAGAGAGAAGACTGCCGCCCCACCCCTCTTTTCCACTGCAATTTTCCAAGCTTCAGTTCAGTTCAGTCGCTCAGTCGTGTCCGACTCTTTTCGACCCCATGAATTGCAGGACACCAGGCCTCCCTGTCTATCACCAACTCCCGGAGTTCACTCAGACTCACGTCCATCGAGTCAGTGATGCCATCCAGCCATCTCATCCTCTGTCGTCCCCTTCTCCTCCTGCCCCCAATCCCTCCCTGCATCAGAGTCTTTTCCAGTGAGTCAACTCTTAGGTCAGACATTTTCAGGTGGAAGGGGAGAGGCTTAAATTGCACACAAAAACGTCAAACTGAAATCTACAACTAAGAGAGGAACTGTGGATCTGCTGGCAGATGTCCGCTATTCAGGAACAAAAAATCAGCTATTTTAAACTATCATTCCTAATATGTGTGCTTAGTCGCTCAGTGCTTTGCAAACCCATGGACTGAACCCCACCAGGCTCCTCTGTCCAAGGGGATTCTCTAGGCAAGAATACTGGAGTGGGTTGCCATGCCCTCCTCCAGGGGATCTTCCCAACCCAGGGATCAAACCCAGGTCTCCCACATTGCAGGCAGATTCTTTACTGTCTGAGCCACCAGGCAAGTCCATCAGTCCTAATAAATTTAGAGTTTATCAATAAGCCAGTTCAATACATTTCTCTGGGTAATTTTTTTTATAACTTTAAAAGTCTCTGTGCCCAGTACTTATATATCTTTCCTGTTTCTACTGTTGTTTAAATGTATCTTAATTCTAGATCAAATTTATCTATTTTATTCAACTAACAAACTTTTGATGATAATTGGTCAAATTGTTGCAGGAAGGGGGACCCCTTCCAGGGCCCGAAACTGGGCTCTTGTCTAACACTCGGAAATGAATTGTCCGAGGAGACACATCCGCTGACAAAGCAAGAGATTTTATTGGGAAAGGGCACCCGGCTGGAGAGCAGCAGGGTAAGGGAACCCAGGAGAACTGCTCTGCTGCACAGCTCGCAGTCTCGGGTTTTATGGTGATAGGATTAGTTTCCGGGGGGTCTTTGGCCAATCATTCTAATTCAGAGTCTTTCCTGGTGGCACATGCATCGCTCAGCCAAGATGAATGCTAGCAAGAGGGATTCTGGGAAGTGGATGGACACGTGGTGTCTCCTTTCAACCTTTCCCAAACTCTTCCGGTTGGTGGTGGCTTATTAGTTCCGTATTCCTTATCAGGATCTCCTGTCATAAAACAACTCATGTGAATGGTTACTATGGTGCCTGGCCAGGGTGGGGGGTTTCAGTGTGCTTCTCCTAACAAGATCAGTTTTTTGTTTCTGATTTCATTTCTGCTTTTGTGTTTATTGATTCCTTCTCTTTGGGGGTGGTGGCTATTTGATATACTTTGCCTATCTTCCTGAATTGTATGCCTAGTTTATTTTCAATCTTTCTAATATCTGTTTTTAAGGCTATATTTTCACTTGCATACCATTTTAAAGCTATATTTAAGTTGCTAACCCAAGATTGCAGAAGCATCCTTTTTCTTTAATAGTACTCGAGTTACTTTTTTTCCCATAAAGTAATGAGAATCAGAATGCCAAGAGGGAGGCCTCAGATGAATGTTTTTCAAGACAGTCCCATTTATTTTTTACTTAGGATCATTACATAATTGAATGTTCTCTGCCGTGATTTCTCAACCATCTTTTATTTAGACTTCTCCAACATTACTTCAGAGCTGTGTACAATGAAGGAACTTCCCTTTTTATGTCTTAGTGTTGTAGCCACACATTCCGGGAAACGAACTCAGAAGGACGATGCAGAGAGTGGACTGCAGTTTATTACACCAGAGGGCCCAAGGCAGAGTCTCCTCTTAGCCAAGAACCCTGACCAGTTTTTGTGAAAACATTATATACCCTAAGTGTACGTGCACAAACCCGCTTCCCCAAATTCTGTGAAACTGGTCTGAACAAAGGAAAAAGAAAGATACAGTCAAAGTTAACCTGTGATTCACATGCCTTAAGCCTAATTAGTTAACAGTGGAGAATTATCATTAGGCCTGTGGTCATACCCCAATAAGCATAATAGAATGTATGATTCTATGCAGTTATACAGATAATTAGGGTATTATTTTACGCAACAGAGAGTCTAGGTACGAGCCCTGGGACTCTTCCTTCCGGGGGCCTGGTTTTCCAGGCTGGTGTGTGTTTCCATAGATACTGGGCATATAGCTCAAAGTCCACAGTCTGGCCCAAGATGGAGCCCTGCTTTCAAAGATAGAGTCTGTTCGGTTTCTTCCTAAATTAGGAGAGACACAGACAGGAGAGAGATCTTCACAGACCGAATTTGTGTAACAATCTGGTCATTGCATCCAGAGATAATTGACAGTGATAATGTTTAACTGCATAACTTTTCACTTTTTCTACAGGAGTACTAGAAGTCATGTCCGACTCTTTGCGACCCCATGGACTATAGTCTGCCAGGCTTCTCTGCCCATGGATTCTCCAGGCAACAATACTGGAGAGGGTTGCCATGCCGTCCTCCAGGGGATCTTCCCGACCCAGGAATCGAGCCCATGTCTCTTTAGTCTTCTGCCCTGGCAGGCAGGTTCTTTATCACTGGTGCCACCTGGGAAGCCCTACTAGAAGACAGATTTCTTCAAGTTTCTAACAGATGTGGTCCGAATCATCAAGCAAGTGTGAATTTTCATGACTTAGAACATGCTATAATGACTCAGCAACACAACTCATAAGGAAATAGCCTCAGATTGTGTGGAATTCAGATGGTAAATAATCTGCCTGCGATGTGGTAGACCTGGGTTTGATTCCTGGGTCAGGAAGATCCCCTGGAGAAGCGAATGACTACCGGCTCCAGTATTCTTGCCTGGAGAATTCTATGGACGGAGGAGCCTGGTGGGCTACAGTCTACGGGGTCACAAAGAGTCAGACACGGCTGAGCAGCAACTAACACACGCACTGCTCTCCTCAGTGACACTTCATGTATTCTACCTTTTTCCCCAAATGAAGGCAGTACTGTGACTTGGCAGATCACCAAAAAACCTTAGCTCGTGAAGTGGTTTCTAACTATTCCTTATCTTAGTCTACTTTTCAGCATTTATTGATTAGAAATTGTTGGGTGTATTTAGGGCATGATAAATCCTTGTATTTAGCCATTAAGCAAGACAAAGTGAAAGACAGCCATTATCTGGTTCAGCTGCAGCAGTGACATAATTATATGCAAGGGCAGGGCTGACATGCATGAGTGGTTTACCCTGCTGCTTAAATATCACCATTTGAGTTTTAAAAACTGGTTACTAATTAGGCAATGTGTCCACCCTGTCTTTAGGTTTGTTTAATGAATAACTTTATGGACTCTGTATATTGTATTGACTTTTTATATAGCAGTAGATGACGTTATTTTATTTTGGTTTAAACTAATAAAGATGATCTACATTTTATTTTATTTTTTTTCTCTTTTTTTTTTTTTTCAGGAGAAAGCGCGAACGCAGTCCCCCACTACCACAAATTATGCAGTCGAGTTTCCCACATTTGGGGAAATCGCAGGGGTCAGCGCATCCGGAGTGCAATGGATAAGCCTCGCCCTGGGAAAACCACCTTCGTGATCATGGTATCTCCCCTGCCAGATAAGTATGATCTACATTTTAAGCCGATGAGCCCAGTGATATTATTTCTGGCTCTAATAGTGTTGATCCACATATCGAATTCTCCTTTCTAGGTGTCTGACTTTCCTTCAGCTGTTGGGGGGTATTTCCCATAGCTTCTCAGGCTATGACCTTCAAAGCAATTTTGATAATGATATTCATTACTTTCATTAATCATCATTCCTTGTTCTTGGGATCAATGTAAGAACTGCCCAGTAGTGATATGATGTGGCCCCCACTGCCCCTTAGGCTTTGAGCAAGGCAGATATTTTTCAGAAGTTGCGTTGATAGAATGACAGGGTTGCCAAATTGAGCCAGTCAGATCTCCTGTAGGATTAGCTGTGAATCACCAGCAAAAGTTTAAAATCGAAGACCTCTTATTGCAGGGAGGAAGTCAATTCTGACTCCATGTTGGAACTGTTTCTTTGACTTGCTTTTCATTGCTTTTGTTATTATAATCATACAGAATGATTTGCCTCAGAATCCTGCCCCTCTGCCTAACTGTTAAACTAAAGTGCCTTTCTTCAGAACTTTGGCCACCTGTGGATGGCAGGAAGGAAGAATTAACACGTCCCCTGCCTGAGGCTTGCCATTCTAGGAGACATTTGCAAGATTAATGGGATTTTTTACTTTGCTTCCTCACCTCCCGTCATCTGTAATATATAAAAGACCCTGGTATTCAGACCCTGATAAAATAGTTATTTTGAGGCAATAGGCTGCCATCTTCTCGGTCTGCTGGTTCCCAGGTTAAAGTCTCTTCCTTGCCTCAACACCTCATCTCTCAGTTTCATTGGCCTATCATGGGGCGAACAGAGCGAGCTTGGCCTCAGTCACACTCTGGTTAGAAGAAAAACAGAGAACTGATACTTCTAAGAATGTGGAAAATTCATGGGCAGATCTCCGATCTTTATATGCAATGGGTCTCTGATATCAGACCCTAGAACTGAGATAGTTTTCTTCTTTTAATTGTTGTTTAGTTATTAAGTCATGTCTGAGTCTTTGCGACCCACTGGACTATAGCCTGCCAAGGCTCCTCTGTCCATAGGATTTCCCAGGCAAGAATACTGGAGTGGGTTGCCATTTCCTTCTTCAGGGGATCTTCCTGACCAGGGATTGAACACAGGTCTCCTGCATTGGCAGGCGGAGTCTTACCACTGAGCCACCTGGGAAGTCCTGCTCTTGATTATCTGGATTTATCAGCTCTGCTTCCTTGTGACATGCATATTTAGCATGCTGTGACTCACTATGACACATCACTGTCTAGTTCATCACTTTATAGGTCCTTTGTACCTGGTCCACCACAGGTATTGATTGGGCACAGGTGTTATGCTGGACAACTTAACCCACACGGATAACTAAATACTGAAAACTCTGACTCACTGCATTGTGACCTTGTGCACAGCTGCAGCCCTACCCAGAGATTTCCACAGCCCCCTCCCTACTCCTACTCCCCTAACCCCACCCCTTCTCCAGCCCTGCATCCATTCCTACAGCAAGTCAGAGTTTATTCCTTAGGCTTCCCTCATGGCTCAGCTGGTAAAGAATCCGCCTGCTATGCGGGAGACCTGGGTTCAATCCCTGGGTTGGGAAGATCCCCTGGAGAAGGGAAAGGCTACCCACTCAAGCATTCTAGTCTGGAGAATTCCATGGACGGTATAGTCCATGGGATCACAAACGACATCACTGAGTGACTTTCACACGTATTCTTATTCTGTTGTTTGTTTGTTTTATTGTGCTGGGTCTTTGTTGCTGCTCAGACTTTTCTCTAGTTGCAGCAAGCAGGGGCTCCTCTCCAGTTGTGGTGCACAGTTTTCTCATTCTGGTGGCTTCTCTTGTTTCAGGGCACAGGCTTTAGGTGAGTGGGCCTCAATAGTTGCAGCCCTTGGGCTCAGTAGTAGTGGCTCCTGGGCTCTAGAGCACAGGCTCAGTAGTTGTGGTACATGGACTTAGTTGCTCCATGACATGTGGAGTCTTCCCAGATCAGGGATCAAACCCATGTCTCCTGCATTCGCAGACGGATTCCTATCTACTACACCACCGTGGACATCCCCTGGTTCTAGTTTTTCATGTTTTCCTGGCCCATAGAATTTTTAAGGATTCAGTTCAGTTCAGTCACTCAACCGTGTCCGACTCTTTGCTACTCCATGGACTGCAGAACACCAGGCTTCCCTGTCTATCACCAACTCCCAGAGCTTGCTCAAACTCATGTCCATTGAGTTGTCCAGTGATGCCATCCGGCCATCTCATGCTCTGTCATCCCCTTCTCCTGCCTTCAGTCTTTCTCAGCATTGGGGTCTTTTCCAGTGAGTCAGTTCGCATCAGGTGGCCAAAGTATTGGAGTTTCAGCTTCAGCATCAGTCCTTCCAATGCATATTCAGGACTGACTTCCTTTATGATGGACTGGTTGGATCTCTTTGCAGTCCAAGGGACTCTCAAGAGTCTTCTCCAACACCACAGTTCAAAAGCATCAATTCTTCGGCGCTCAGCTTTGTTTATAGTCCAACTCTCACATCCATACATGACTACTGGAGAAACCATAGCTTTGACTAGAAGGACCTTTGTTGGCAAAATAAGACTGCTTTTTAATATATTGTCTAGGCTGGTCATAGCTTTTCTTCCAAGGAGCAAATGTCTTTTAACTTCATGGCTGCAATCACTACCTGCAGTGATTTTGAAGCCCCTCAAAATAAAGTCTGTCATTGTTTCTATTATTTCCCCATCTATTTACCATGAAGTGATGGGACCAGATGCCATGATCTTCGTTTTTTGAATGTTGAGTTTTAAGCCAGTTTTTTCACTCTCTTTCACTTTTATCAAGAGGTTTTTCAGTTCTTCTTCACTTTCTGCCATAAGGGTGGTGTCACCTGTGTATCTGAGATTATTGGTATTTCTCCTGGCAGTGTTGATTCCAGCTTGTGCTTCATCCAACCTGGTATTTCTCATGATGTACTGTGCATATAAGTTAAATAAGCAGGGTGACAATATACAGCCTTGATGTACTCCTTTCCCAATTTGGAACCAGTCTGTTGTTCCATGTCCAGTTCTAACTGTTACTTCTTGACCTGCATACAGATTTCTCAGGAGACAGGTAAAGTGGTCTGGTATTCCCATCTCTTGAAGAATTTTCCACAGTTTGTTCTGAGCTACACAGTCAAAGGCTTTAGTGTAATCAATGAAGCAGAAGTATATGTTTTTCTGGAATTCTCTTGTTTTTTTATGATCCAGCAGATGTAAGCAATTTGATCTCTGGTTCCTCTGCCTTTTCTAAATCCAGCTTGAACATCTGGAAGTTCATGGTTCACGTACTGTTGAAGCCTGGCTTGGAGAATTTTGAGCATTACTTTGCTAGCATGTGAGATGAGTACAATTGTGTGGTAGTTTGAACATTCTTTGGCATTGCCTTTCTTTGGGATTGGAATGAAAACTGACCTTTTCCAGTCCCATGGCCACTGCTGAGTTTTCCAAATTTGCTGGCATATAGAGTGCAGCACTTTCACAACATCATCTTCTAGGATTTGAAGGAGCTCAACTGGAATTCTGTCATCTCCACTAGCTTTGTTCATAGTGATGCTTCCTAAGGCCCACTTGACTTCGCATTCCAGGATGTCTGGCTCTAGGTGAGTGATCACACCATGGTGATTATTTGGATCATAGAGATCTTTTTTGTATAGTTCTTCTGTGTACACTTGCCACCTCTTCTTAATATCTTCTGCTTCTGTTAGGTCCATACCATTTCTGTCATTTATTGTGCCCATCTTTGCATGAAATGTTCCCTTGGTATCTCTGATTTTCTTGAAGAGGTCTCTAGTCTTTTGCATTCTATTGTTTTCCTCTATTTCTTTGCATTGATCACTGAGGAAGGCTTTCTTATCTCTCCTTGCTCTTCTTTGAAACTCCTAATTCAAATGGGTATATCTTTCTTTTTCTCCTTTGCCTTTCACTTCTTTTCTTTTCTCAGTTATTTGTAAGGCCTCCTTAGACAACCATTTTGCCTTTTTGCATTTCTTTTTCTTGGGGATGGTCTTGATCCCTGCCTCCTATACAGTGTTATGAACCTCCATCCATAGTTCTTCAGGCCCTCTGTCTATCAGATCTAATCCCTTGAATCTATTTCTCACTTCCACTGTATAATTGTAAGGGATTTGATTTAGTTCATACCTGAGTGGTCTAGTGGCTTTCCGTACTTTCTTCAATTTCAGTCTGAATTTGGCAATAAGGAGTTCATGATCTGAGCCACAGTCAGCCTCCAATCTTGTTTTTGCTGACTGTATAGAGCTTCTCCATCTTTGGCTGCAAATAATAAAATCAATCTGATTTTGATATTGACCATCCGGTGATGTCCATGTGTAGAGTCTTCTCTTGTGTTGTTGGAAGAGGGTGTTTGCTATGACCAGTACATTCTCTTGGCAAAACTCTGTTAGCCTTGCCCTGCTTCATTTTGTACTCTAAGGCCAAATTTGCCTGTTACTCCGGTATCTCTTGACTTCCTACTTTTCCATTCCAGTCCCCTATGATGAAAAAGACATCTTTTTAAAGGATTGGCTGCAATGAATTTATGTCTCCACATGGCATCCCTGTTATACAGCACTAGTTTAAAGTTGAAAACTAATTTCTTTACAGATTCTATCACTCTGAATTGTATTGGTAAACATTTAGCAAGTCCACGGGGTTGCAAAGTGTCAGACACGACTGAGCGACTTCACTCATTCACTCATTGCCTTGCTGGGATAAACTTATTTATAGTCAAATATTGCTGGGTATATTCTGGTATACTTTCTCACTCTGTTCACACACCAGTCATCTAGACATCGCTTTAAAGTTGAATGTGTAGACACCAATTACCAATGTTACTTGTTTCAGTGCATTGATTCCTCTCATCAGTTACTTCAAAGAAGAGTTTGATCACTTCTCTCTAGATGGGTTTGCTACCATACAGCTCAGCCTCTTCCCACTGGAAACCTCCTAAACATATTTCCAGGCATTTTTAGTACATAATGAAGAGTCCTTGGTTGGTTCTCCACATAGAGGCCACCCAATGAGGGGAGACTGGTACAATCCCATGCCTCTTGGCAGGTTTCTCCCGCATTGACAGGCAGAATCTTTAAACAGTAGTGCCTCCTGAGAAGTCTGGTAGAAATCCAGTCTTTTCTAAATATAAGTGTTTAATCAGATAGTTATACTATAACTTATCAGTAAAGGAAAGAGTCTCTTCTAGATATAACACATGGAAGTCCAGCCTTGAAGAGGAGTTGCTATTATCAAATGCAAGATTAGGAAAACATACTGAAAAAGGAAATTAATATTAAAGGATCAACTTAAAAGACTGCCAGCTCTTCGGAATTCTGTGACAGTCCAGTGGTTGGTACTCCACAATTCCATTGCAGAGGGTGTGGGTTCCATTCTTTGCTGGGGCATGAAAATCCTGCATGCTACTCCGTGTGGCAAAAAAAATTTTTTATTGCCAAATCTTAAGTTATTTTCACCATGCATTCTTTCTTCTTCTTATTCAGTATTACTTGACCATTAATTTTGCACTTTGGGGCATAGTTCCTAGATAATTCATTTGGACAAAGGTAGGTTTCCCTTTTTACATAAATCTTTTTGGCACATAGTAAGTTGTGAACTTATATTCTGGTTTATTCACTCAATTGCTATCAGATTGTTTCCCTGGTTTATGTAAACAAAAATGCATAAGGATTAAGCAAACAAAGTTTGATTCTAATCCCGATAATGAATGATAAAAATCAAGTCCATCAGCTTTGTTAAAAATAGTAACTGCCGAAGAATTGATGCTTTTGAACTGTGGTGTTGGAGAAGACTCTTGAGAGTCCCTTGGACTGCAAGGAGATCCAACCAGTCCATCCTAAAGGAGATCAGTCCTGGGTGTTCTTTGGAAGGAATGATGCTAAAGCTGCAACTCCAGTACTTTGGCCACCTCATGTGAAGAGTTGACTCATTGGAAAAGACTCTGATGCTGGGAGGGATTGGGGGCAGGAGGAGAAGGGGACGACAGAGGATGAGATGGCTGGATGGCATCACTGACTCGATGGACGTGAGTCTGAGTGAACTCCGGGAGTTGGTGATGGACAGGGAGGCCTGGCGTGCTGTGATTCATGGGGTCGCAAAGAGTCAGACATGACTGAGCGACTGAACTGAACTGAACTGAACTGTCAATGTTTGGAATGTGTTTTGTTTTTACATTCAATTGATATAGAAAAAATAACACACTAATGTAATTTAAAATGCTTATTTCTATTTTTTTTTTTACCCAAGTGTTTCGGTTGACCCTTGAATAATCAGAGTTTGAACAGCGTGGGTTCACTCATATGCAGATTATTTTCAATAACTATACAGAAATACACATGGAGATGCTTCCCAGGTGGCTCAGTGGTAAAAAATCTGCCTACCAATGCAGAAGACATGAGTTTGATCCCTGGGTCAGGAAGATCCCCTGGAGGAGGAAATGGCAACCCACTCTAGTATTCTTGCCTGGAGAATCCCATGGAGAGAGGAACCTCCTGGGCTACGGTTTGTGGGGTCCCAAAAGCGTCGGACATGATACAAGAGGTTAAAAAGTATGTTATTCTATTTATAGGACATGCATAGATTAGGCAAATTCATAGAGACAAAGTAGAGAGCAGTAGTTCCTAGAGACTGAGGAGCAGGGATAATGTATAGTTATTGTTCACTTGGGCTGATGAGAAAGTTCTGGAGATGGATGATGCTGGTTGCACAACACTGGGAATGCACTTAATCCCTCTGAATTGTATACACTAAAAAATGGTTAAAATGGTAATTCCCTGTTATACGTATCTTACTACAATAAAAACTTCAAAGAAAAAAAGTCAGACACAGCTTATCGACTAAACAACAAAAACAGTGTGCAAGACTTGAAGTGGATGGCCTATCCTTACAGAGGCATAAGGTCAGTGATGTTTAATATTTTATTACTGTTTTATAACTTTGTTTTCAAAGAATTCCATTACTATACAGTATGCCTCTCTCTCATAATTGGAAGAACTGCATCTCAGCCTACCATCACAAGTGTTTTTTAAAGTGGAACATTTCCGGTGCTGTATTATGAAATATGACTATAATACTGGGAGACATGAAATTTTTATAATGATTCATTCATTAGTGTACAAGCTGAGCCACTGTGAAGCTTTCCTACTGAAGCAGTCATATTGGTAACACACTTGTAAATAATGTGACAAAGAAACATTTATCTTTTATTTGTGACGTCTAGTGTTAGTAATACATATAACATACAGAGTTTTCTATCATGTAAGACAGTGTTGATATAGATACTGGCAGTTGATTCATTTTCTAAGCATAGGATGTAAACGTATTGTACTGATAAATAGAGTACAGGGTACTTCCCTGGCGGTCCAGCGCTTAAGACTGCACTTCCACTACAGGGAGTGCTGGTTCAATCTCTGCTCAGAGAACTAAGATCTTGAATGCCTCGAGGCACAACCAAAAAAAATTTTAAAATAAATATTAAAAAAATACAGTTGAGTGCAGTTGCTCAGTCATGTCCAACTCTTTGCAACCCCATGAACCATAGCACGCCAGGCCTCCCTGTCCATCACAAACTCCTGGAGTTTTCTCAAACTCACCTCCATCGAGTTGGTGATGCCATCCAACCATCATCCTCTGTCATCCCCTTCTCCTTCTGCCTTCAATCTTTCCTAGCACCAGGGTCTTTTCAAACGAGTCAGCTCTTCACATCAGGTGACCAAAATATTGGAGTTTTAGCATCAACATCAGTCCTTCCCATGAACACTCAGGTCTGATCTCCTTTAGGATGGACTGGTTGGATCTCCTTGCAGTCCAAGGGACTCTCAAGAGTCTTCTCCAACACCACAGTTCAAAAGCATCAATTCTTCTGCACTCAGCTTTCTTCATAGTCCAACTCTCACATCCATACATGACCACTGGAAAAACCACAGCCTTGACAAGACGGACCTTGGTTGGCAAAGTGATGTCTCTGCTTTTTAATATGCTGTCTAGGTTGGTCATAACTTTCCTTCCAAGGAGTAAGCGTCTTTTAATTTCATGGCTGCAGTCCCCATCTGCAGTGATTTTGGAGCCCGAAAAATACAGTACAGCACAGCACTATAAATGTGTTTTTCCTTCCTTATGATTTTCTTAGCACTGTCTCTAGCTTTATTGTAAGAGTACAATAGATCAATATGCAACACATATAGCATCCAAAACATGTTCATCTACTGTTTATATTATCGGTAAGGCTCCCCATCAATAGCAGGCTATTAGTTGTTAAGTTTTGAGGGTGTCAAAAGTTATATGCAGATTTTTTGACTCAATGAGGACCCCCCCACAACATTGTTCAGAAGGTTGACTATATTTATAAGAGTGATTGTAAAGTTCCAAATGAAGGAAGTGTGTTTGTTTTTATTATTATTCTGTTGTGAATTTCCACATTTTTGCATTCTGGTCAGAAAATATGATCTTCTATGAACTCTGCTTTTAGGGCTCTTTTTGAAATTTTCAGTGTGATCTAATAATATATTATCAGTTTTTGGTGAGTACTTCATGTGGATTTCACAATTAAGTACTATATATTTTTACATGTTAAGAGTAGATTTTGGTTTGACAGAAAACAGCAAAACTCTGTAAAGCAATTATCCTTCAATTAAAAATAAATAAATTTATAAAAAATAATTTCTGTATCCCTTTTTAAGGAAGAATTATTACTTATACAAAAAATTTTAATATCCTTTCTGTTCTCAGTTTGATATTTTCATTTCTGAGTTATAATAAACTTTCCTACTATGGTTGAGGATTTGTCAGTTTCTCTTCATGATTCTTTAAGTTGTATCCTTTTCTTTGTTGTTCACTGTATGTTTGAAGTTGTGATGATAGGCATATGTAGTTAGCCCTCAGTGTCTGCGTGATTTGTAGATACTGTAGAACCAACTAGCCTGGAATCAAAAATATTTGAAAAAAAATTTCCAGAAAAGTTCCAAAAAGCAAAACTTGAGTTTGCATGCCTCATATTACTTACATTGTATTTGCAACTATTTACATAACATTTATGTTGTATCAGGTATTATAAGTAATTTAGAGGTGATTTATCATATATAAGGGGGCTTCCAGGTGGCACAGTAGTAAAGGAGTCCACCTGCCAATGCAGGAGATGAGGGTTTGATACCTGGGTTGGGGGTCCCTCCTCCCTGGAGAAGGAATGGGCAATCCACTCCAGCATTCTTGCCTGGGAAATCCCATGGACAGTGGAGACTGGCAGGCTACAGTCCATGGTCTCGCCAAAGAGTCAGATACAACTGAGCAACTGAGCACACACAAAGTATATTAGAGGGGGTATGTAGGTTATATGCAAATACTATGTCATTTATATGGGACTTGTCATTTTATATGGAATCTACCTGCAATGCAGGGGATCCGGGTTCAATCCCTAGGTGAGCAGTATCCTCTGGAGAAGGAAACGGCAACCCACTCCAGTATTCTTGCCTGGAGAGTCCCATGGACAGAAGAGCCTGGTGGGCTACTGTCCATGGGGTTGAAAAGAGTCACACAACTGAACGACTAAACCACCACGTCATTTTATATGGGACTTGAATATCCACGGATTTTGGCATTTATGAGGGATCTTGGAACCTAGAGGGACAAATGAAGAGCTTCATGATTAAGGAATGACTATCTCATTAATAAAGCCTTTTGCTTTGTAGTCTAATTAGTTTTGTATTTATGTTGTTGTCTTCTATATATTAGTATCTGTCTTGAATATCTTTTCCATTCTTGTAATTTAAAAAATTTTAGTGTGTAGTTTTTAAACACAAAAGAGCTGAAATTTGTTTTTATTTCAGTATGAATACATTTTTTTTTAATGGAATGAAATTATCCTTTTCATGTTTATTTTGCTTTCTCATATCTGTCCATCCTACTTTTTGTTTTCCAGTTATCATTTTCTTATTTCTTATTCCCTTCATACTTCTGTTGGCTTGAGGTTTCTTTCTCTCTATATTTAATTTTCATTCTCTTGTGGCATAGAAGATACACATGTATATGTGCACATATATGTATTTGAAATTACATATATTTGAAATAATGTATATATTACTGAAATTATATATAAGGAGAATATATACATAGAGGCAAATCTTCTATGTCCTAATAGTTCTGTACTCCAATTCTTATACCTAGAAACAACCTGCTCTCTCAGACAGTTACATTCTAACAGCTAATATATATTAACTGTTACGGATTAATGCTTCAGTGTCAATGTGCTCTTTTGCTTCTTGTGTTCACTTATTTGGGCTTGGAGTTGCTGTGAAAATAAGCTTGCCTTCTCATCTACCTATCTTCAGGGCTTTTTTCTGGTGGAGCAGAAATCCACCTCAGCACCTGTACACATTGTCTAAGTGCTTCTGAGTGTCTGGAGGGAGGAGTTGTTCCCCTAGGACCCACCTCAGTGAGCTCCCAGCAGCAGAGTTGCAAGCTGAATCCCATGAGGCTGTGGGGAGTGTGGTGTCCAAGGCAGGAAGCTAAACAATCTCTTGTTTTCCAGAGGTCATGTGTGCTAGGGTGGCACAGTAGACAGAATAATGACCTCCTAAAGATGTCCATGTTCTAGTCCCCAGAACTTGAAAACATGTTGACTTACATGGCAAAGGGACTTGACAGGTGTAATTAAGTCATTGGTCATGAGATTCGAAGGCCGTCCCGTAATCCCAGATTCCTTGTAAGAGGGAGGGGAAAAGTAGATGTGGTACTGGATGCAGAGTTTGGAGGGATGCACTTTGGAGATGAAGGGTCCCTGGGCCAAGAAGAGGAAATGAACTCACCCCTAGAACCTCTAGGAGGGCCACAACTTTGCCAACACCTTGACTTCAGCCCATAAAACCCACTTTTGACTGCTGATCTCCAGAACAGCAAGATGATACATTTGTGCTGGGTAACTCACTAAGGGCTCCCCTGGCTCAGCAATAAAGAATCCACCTGCCAATGCAGGAGACATGGGTTTGATCCTGGGGTTGGAAAGATCCACTGGAAGAGGAAATGGCAACCCACTCCAGTATTCTTGCCTGGAGAATCCCATGGACAGAGGAGCCTGCTGGGCTACAGTCTATGAGGTCTCAGTCAGACACGACTTAGTGACTGAACAGTAACAACAACAGTCACTAAGGTTGTTCTATTTTGCTACAGCAGTAGTGGGGGAACAAAGGCAGGTGGTGTCTTTCCCCAGCAATAGTGACCGTCAGGTGTGGGTTTCCTCTTCTCCAAGCTATCTTCAGTGAAGGGCTGTCCCAGCCAAGCCAGCCAAAGTTCTCTAGGTCTGCTTCCTCCTTCCCTGCCCAGACTCAAGAGAAGGGACAGGCGCCAGTCACCTCGCAGGTGGGGGTCGGGGGAGGTTTGCACTTCTGTGGCACAATGCGGTTGTGTTTTGTTGGCTTCTGGGAAGGCGAAGATGGTCCAGGCGTGGAACGGAGGCTGGTGAAAAGTGAAATATTGTTCAGAAACATGGTGGAAACACAGCAAGGAAAAGAAGGGTCCTCTACCCTGATGGAACCACCCCTGCGAGCTAGGAGGAAGGCGTGGCTCTACTGCCTCACCCCTCTGCTCCAGCTGCTCCCCTCGAGACTCTTGGCTGTGGGTCTCGGGGGAAGGACATCTCTAGGATTATGATACTACAGTTCTGCACCCCAGCTCTTATATCTAGAAGCAACATGCTCTTTCCGATGTTTGAGTACTTCCCAAGCACAAGTTGTTGGCTGGAGACTGGGTGAATTCAGTCTCAGGACTCAAACCTCACCAGCCTCAGATACACTGTCCCTTCGAGTCTCTCTCTGACTCTGTATCCCAGCTGGTGGGATACAGAGTCTCTTATAGTGCCTCTCTTTGTGTGTGTTAGTCGCTCAGTCATGTCAGACTCTTTGCGACCCCATAGACTATAGCCCACAGGCTCCTCTGTCCATGGAATTCTCTAAACAAAAATACTGAAGTGGGTTGCCATGCCTGCCTCCAGGGGATCTTCCCAACCCAAGAATCAAATCTGGGTCTTTTGCATTACAGGTGGATTCTTTACTGTCTGAGCCACCAGGGAAGTCCTAAGTGTTTGGGTAGTCCCATTTTAGATAGCTAGCCCTGAAATTTTATCTAGATCATCCTTTTTGATTCTGGAAGATCTCCATAGCTTCATATCTTAGAGGACTAGACTATAGAGTCCTCTCTTGCAAGAAATCTGACTTCTTTAACCAGAACTGGTTCTTTCTCCTCCTCGTGTAAGAAAAATCTGCTTCTTCAAGATGACCTTTACATCCCTGGCTGTGACTGTAAAGCGCGTGGCAATGTCTGTGTGTGTAGTTGTTCAGTCTGACTCTTTGTGACCTCACGGATTTTTTACCATCGGAGCCAAAAGTTAAGCAAATATGGCTTTTGGTGCTGCACCCATAAATGGGCTTGATATGATATTTCTCCATCTCTGTCTGACTGACTTCATCCAGTATGACATTCTCTAGGTCCGTCCATGTTGTTGCAAATGGCCTTATTTCATTCTTTTTAATGACTAATATTCCATTGTATATGTACCACATCTTCTTTATCCATTCCTCTGTTGATAGATATTCAGGTTGCTTCCATGTCTTGGCTATTGTAAACAGTCTGCAAGGAACATCGTGGTGCATGTATCTTTTCAGGCCATGTTCTTCTCTGGATATATGCCCAGAAGTGGGATTGCAGGGTTATATGGTAGTTCTATTTTTAGTTTTTGGTTTTTTTAAAGGAACCTCTATACTGTTCTCTCGGAGAAAGCAATGGCACCCGACTCCAGTACTCTTGCCTGGAAAATCCCATGGACAGAGGAGCCTGGTAGGCTGCAGTCCATGGGGTCGCTAAGAGTGGGGCACGACTGAGCGATTTCACTTTCATTTTTCACTTTCATGCATTGGAGAAGGAAATGGCAACCCACTCCAGTGTTCTTGCCTGGAGAATCCCAGGGACAGAGGAGCCTAGTGGGCTGCCATCTATGGGGTCGCACAGAGTCGGACACAACTGAAGCGACTTAGCAGCAGCAGCAGCAGCATACTGCTCTCCATAGTGGCTGTATCAATTTACATTCCCACCAACAGTGCAGGAGGGTTCCCCTCTCCTCACGCCCTCTCCAGCATTTGTTGTTTGTGGATTCTGGATTTCTTTTATGTGAGAAAGAATTTATGTCTGTCTTATTTAAGCTACTTTATTTTAGATTTCTTTTTACAGCTAAACACAATACTACTAAGTCAAGCCTATTTTTTTCTTGCTTGTTAGAACAAAGAAGAAAAACATGGAGGATTGAGGAAACAGGGATGAAAAAAGCAAAACAATCTTAGGCTTTTAGGGGTGGTGTTTTCCATGAAGTCTTTCAAAGAACAAAATGTGCGGTTTGTGGTACCGTCACATTTGTTTCGTGAATGGAGTTAGCCCATGCACAGTTGATAAATGGGAGTGATGTCAGTGTAATGATGCTGATATGGGATTTCCAAGAGATTAGGAGCAAACTTTCTCCACAGTTAGAAAGCAAGCCATAGCCATATACAGGCTCCTTAGGAAAGAAATCCTACCGCAGTACCTTTCTTTAGTGAAAGCAAGGACTGGGTTAGTGGCTTCAAGAATTGCTCTACATTTCCCAACATGAAGCTATCTGGTAAAACCATGAAGACAAACAAGGAAGTTGCAAAAGAATTTTCCTTTGTGTTGGGGGAAAAAAAAAAAAAGACTCCTAGATCAGATTTCCAATTTTGAGAAACTGGTCTCTTAGAAACACATGCCTCTATATCTCAAAGTGGAAATGCAAGCCCCCAAGTTCAAAGGCTGCCTAAGGGGACTTCCTGGTGCTCTGGCGGTTAAGACTCCACGCTTCCAATGCAGGAGGCACAGCTTTGGTCCCTGATTGGGTAAGTAAGATCCGCTGCTGCATGCTATGGTCAGTCGCTCAGTCATGTCCGACTCTTTGCTACTGTATGGACTGTAGCCCGCCAGGCTCCTCTGTCCGTGGGGATTCTCCAGGCAAGAACACTGGAGTGGGCTGCCATGCCCTCCTGTGTCATACATAGTTCACCCAAAATTCACCTGTAATTGGGTAACTGGTCACATCTGTTAGCTAATTGCTTTTATCCAAAGGAGAAATAAGATATCTCTTATCTCTGTGACAAGCATGTTGCTACAACTTGGGGCCAGGTGCCTAAGTGAAACTCCCAGGAGACCTGGAGATACGGGTGCTGCATTGGCGTGTCCAAAAAAACTACTAAGGAGGAGCGGGAACGCAGCATAGGGCAGGCTCTAGTGGAGGTTGACTGAGCATTTTTTTTTTTTTAATAGATGTTTATTGTTTTTGTTGTTGCTCCTGTTACAAAGTTGGGTGGTGTGGTCTGCCCCAACCCTGTTTATTCCATGTGCCCTGTTATTTTTAGTGTATGCGTTTGGAGAATGAAAAGCTTTAAGTGAATGCATATATGACTTTATATACAGCTGGTTGTTCAAAGGAAACAGTAAGCATCAGGGCAGACTAGAAGCAAAAATACACTCCTCTTTCACATCTTAACACCAATGCTTCAGTCAGGGTTGGCTCTCCAACCTGCCTCTTTGCATAATTTTATTTTCTTTTGTCATTGACAATAAAATCTTGAAAAATGGAAAGCTTTAAATGTTTTTCCTTTCATGCTCTTCTTATCAGGAAGCTTCTCATGTAGCTCTTCCAAAGAGGAGCCTGAGGGGATACAGGAGTTGGGGGTACAGGAGACCAGGCAGGTGAGGACCAGATGATGGGGATGGAGAGTCCCCAGGCTGACAGTGGAGCAGATTAGTCAGATGGAGCTCGGGAAGGGAGGTTCCAGGGGAAATGGGGTGGAGAGGATATGATGCATGTGGAAAAGTGACGTCAGTAGGTCTATTGCAGCTCTGTTGGGGAAACCAGGAAGAATTAGCCGTAAGACCATGCAAAGCCAGTTCTAACTTGATTCAGAAACAAGAAACAGGACAGTTCTTGCACCTCCCACAAGGGAGAGCAGGTCACCTATCCTGCACCAGCTTGTGGTATTTAAGAATAAGAAAACAGCTGAGTAATATTCCATCGTGTATATGTAACACATCGTCTTTATCCATACCTCGCTGATGGACATCTTGGTTGTTTGGCTGTCATCAGTAGCACTGCAAGGAACACTGGGATGCATGTGTTTTTTCGAATTATAGTTTTCTCCAGGTTTATGGCAGGAGTGGTATTGCTGGATCATATGGTAGGCTCTGGTTTTCTTTCTTTTTTTTTTTTTAAAGGAACCTCCATACTGCTCTCCATAGTGTTTTATCAATTTACATTCCCATCAACTGAACTGAACTGAACAACAGCAAGAGGGTTGCATTTTCTCCACACTCTCTCCAGCATTTACTGTTTGTAGATTTTTTTGATGATGGCCATTCTGACCAGTGTGAAGTGATACCTTACTGTAGTTTCATTTGCAATTCTACAAACTAACACAACATTGTAAAGCAACTATCAGATCAGATGAGATCAGATCAGTCGCTCAGTCATGTCTGACTCTTTGCGACCTCATGAATCGCAGCACGCCAGGCCTCCCTGTCCATCACCAACTCCCGGAGTTCACTCAGACTCACGTCCATTGAGTCAGTGATGCCATCCAACCATCTCATCCTCTGTCATTCCCTTCTCCTCTTGCCCCCAATCCTTCCCAGCATCAGAGTCTTTTCCAATGAGTCAACTCTTCACATGAGGTGGCCAAAGTACTGGAGTTGCAGCTTTAGCATCATTCCTTCCAAAGAAATCCCAGGGCTGATCTCCTTCAGAATGGACTGGTTGGATCTCCTTGCAGTCCAAGGGACTCTCAAGAGTCTTCTCCAGCACCACAGTTCAAAAGCATCAATTCTTCAGCGCTCAGCCTTCTTCACAGTCCAACTCTCACATCCATACATGACCACAGGAAAAACCATAGCCTTGACTAGATGGACCTTTGTTGGCAAAGTAATGTCTCTGCTTTTCAATATGCTACCTAGGTTGGTCATAAGTTTCCTTCCAAGGAGTAAGCGTCTTTCAATTTCATGGCTGCAGTCACCATCTGCAGTGATTTTGGAGCCCAGAAAAATAAAGTCTGACACTGTTTCCTCTGTTTCCCCATCTATTTCCCATGAAGTGATGGGACCAGATGCAATGATCTTCGTTTTCTGAATGTTGAGCTTTAAGCCAACTTTTTCACTCTCCTCTTTCACTTTCATCAAGAGGCTTTTGAGTTCCTCTTCACTTTCTGACTCAAGGGTGGTGTCATCTGCATATCTGAGGTTATTGATATTTCTCCCGGCACTCTTGATACCAGCTTGTGTTCCTTCCAGTCCAGCGTTTCTCATGATGTACTCTGCATAGAGGTTAAATAAACAGGGTGACAATATACAGCCTTGACGTACTCCTTTTCCTATTTGGAACCAGTCTGTTGTTCCATGTCCAGTTCTAACTGTTGCTTCCTGACCTACATACAAATTTCTCAAGAGGCAGGTCAGGTGGTCTGGTATTCCCATCTCTTTCAGTATTTTCCACAGTTTATTGTGATCCACACAGTCAAAGGCTTTGGCATAGTCAATAAAGCAGAAAGAGATGTTTTTCTGGAACTCTCTTGCTTTTTCCATGATCCAGCGGATGTTGGCAATTTGATCTCTGGTTCCTCTGCCTTTTCTAAAACCAGCTTGAACATCAGGAAGTTCACGGTTCACATATTGCTGAAGCCTGGCTTGGAGAATTTTGAGCATTACTTTACTAGTGTGTGAGATGAGTGCAATTGTGCGGTAGTTTGAGCATTCTTTGGCATTGCCTTTCTTTGGGATTGGAATGAAAACTGACCTTTTCCCATCCTGTGGCCACTGCTGAGTTTTCCAAATTTGCTGGCATATTGAGTGCAGCACTTTCACAGCATCATCTTTCAGGATTTGAAATAGCTAACTGGAATTCTATCACCTCCACTAGCTTTGTTGGTAGTGATGCTTTCTAAGGCCCACTTGACTTCACATTCCAGGATGTCTGGCTCTAGGTCAGTGATCACACCATCATGATTATCTTGGTCGTGAAGATCTTTTTTGTACAGTTCTTCTGTGTGTTCTTGCCATCTCTTCTTAATATCTTCTGCTTTTGTTAGGTCCATACCATTTCTGTCCTTTATCAAGCCCATCTTTGCATGAAATGTTCCTTTGGTATCTCTGATTTTCTTGAAGAGATCTCTAGTCTTTCCCATTCTGTTGTTTTCCTCTATTTCTTTGCATTGATCACTGAAGAAGGCTTTCTTATCTCTTCTCGCTATTCTTTGGAACTATGCATTCAGATGTTTATATCTTTCCTTTTCTCCTTTGCTTTTCGCTTCTCTTCTTTTCACAGCTATTTGCAAGGCCTCCGCAAACAGCCATTTTGCTTTTTTGCATTTCTTTTCCATGGGGAAAGCAACTATACTCCAATAAAATACTACACTAATAATAAAAGAATAAGAAAACAGGATGTCATCCTGTTACTTTTCAAGAGTTCTAGTAACAACCCTGAACTTCAAATAGATTTACCTGCGGCGTTGTTGTTGTTCAGTCACCCAGTCATGTCTGACTCTTTGAGACCCCATGGACTGCAGCATGCCAGGCCTCTCTGTCCCTCACCATCTCAAGTTTGCCCAAGTTCATGTCCATTGAATCGGCGATGCCATCCACACATCTCATCCTCTGATGCCCTCTTCTCCTTCTGCTCTCAGTCTTTCCCAGCATCAGGGACTTGTCCAGTGAGTCAGCTGTTTGTGTCAGATGACCAAAATACTGGAGTTTCAACTTCAGGATCAGTCTTTTCAATGAGTATTCAGGGTTGATTTCCCTTAGGATTGACTGCTTTGATCTCCTTGCTGTCCAAGGGACTCTCAGAAGTCTTCTCCAGCACCATAGTTCGAAGGCATCAACTCTTCTGCACTCTGCCTTCTTTACAGTACAACTCTCACAACCATATGTGACCACTGGGAAGACTTGACTGTATGGACCTTTGTTGGCAGAGTAGCGTCTCTGCTTTTCAGGACACTGTCTAGGTTTGTCATAGCTTTCCTGCCAGGAAGCAAACATCTGATTTCATGGCTTCAGCCACCATCCGCAGTGATTTTAGAGGTCAAAAAGAGGAAATCTGTCACTATTGCCTCCTTTTCCACCTCTGTTTGCCATGATCTTAGTTTTTTTACTATTTAGTTTTAAGCCAGCTCTTTCACTTTCCTCCTTCACTCTCATTAGGAGGCTCTTTAGTTCCTCTTCCCTTTCTGCCATTAGAGTGGTATCATCCACATATCTGAGGTGGTTGTTTCTCCCTCCTGTCTTGATTCTAGCTTGTAACTCATCCAGCGCGGCATTTCTGATGATGTGCTCAGCGTATAGATTAAACAGGGTGACAGCAGACAGCTGTTCTTTCTCAATCTTGAACCAATCAGTTATTCCATACGGGATTCTAACTATTGCTTCTTGACCCGCATACAGGCTTCTCAGGAGACAGGTAAGATGGTCTGGTATTTAAGAGCTTTCCACAGTTTATTATGATCCACACAGTCAAAAGGTTTGGCGTAGTAGATGAAACAGGGGTAGATTTTTTTTTACCTGCAGTAAGGACATGAAATCCTTCCTGCTTTTGTGCTGGTGACCAAGCACAGAGGGCAGCTAGACCTCCCAAAATCCTGGTCGGAGAACCTCATCACTGTACCTCCCTATGGGCATAAAATTCCAATCATTCATGTTGCTCATCTCAGTATCCTTACCCAGATCTTTGGCTTCAGATAACAACAAGGGCTTCCCTGGTGGCTCAGTGGTAAAGAATCTGCCTGCAATTCAGGAGACTCAGGTTCAGTCCCTGGGTCTGGAAGATCCCCTGGAGAAGGGAATGGCAACCCACTCCAGTATTCTTGCCTGGAGAATCCCATGGACACAGAAACCTGGTGGGCTGCAGTCCATGAAGTCCTAAAGAGCTGAATACAACTGAGCAAACACAACAGCAGAGCACCTCTTTCTCCCAGTTTCCTATGTCAGGCCTGACACCTCAGAGTCCCCTGCTGATTTGATCTACCTCTCTTACAGATGTTAGGTCTACAATCATGTACGCACCTCCCCCCCACTCCGCTGGCCCGAGAGGGTGGCCTGCTTAGGGTCAGTCTCTGGAGAAGAGGCTAGTTCTCAGGGAGGAAAGGAGAACTCCTGAAAACCAGGCAGGGCAATGATAAGAAATTCTGTCTCTCTCTGGCCTTGTGATTGTGCCTTTCGTTGCACAAGCCATTTGCTTCCTCCCTCATGGTTTTGAGTTACTTCATTGCATAACCTTTCTGAAGGCAGTTTTCAGTAACAACAAGGAATGCAAGCTTAAGATGAAAGTGTAACAGTTGGAGTGCAAATAAAGCAGCTAGGTGACCTCTGTTCATGAGGTTGCTGGGGAGCTGAAAGGAACGCTGAGCCTGCAAAGAAGACTGTCCCAACTTCCTCTTCTCCTGACAGCTGAAATATTCTACCAAGACCGATTATTATAAATATCTTTAGTTCTGAGTTGTTAAAATGTGGAAAACAACTTGGCTTCTAGAAATAGGAAAATACGGTACATTCTAGAATTCCATAATACTTTTCTGTTCCTCGGGCACTGTGCCAGGCATCAAAGACCATTTAAAGCATAGCTCCAGGCCTCAGGAAGTAATGATTAACACAGAAGAAACCACAGGGAAGAAAAGCAAAGGACATTTCTGTAAAATACTGTAAGGTGCCTGTCCAAAGGTCAGATGAATACAATTGCCTATTATTCACACACTCCGGAAGCTAAAGGAGTGATAGAAACTCTGGTAATTTTCCATAGGACCAGGCTTCAGAAGTTATGCCTTTTCCTGGCTACGTAAACACAGCTAACTGGGTTGATTCGGATCATCTGGAACGCTTTTGGCCACGTGTAACTTGGAACAGAGCGTTTGGCATCCTTTCTAAGGGTGTGTATATTCACAGCTTGGTGAGGAATCTCAAATAGAATTTCACAGTTAAAATCAAAAACATCTTTTAGCAAACTGAAAAAGTACTGTCCTGTGTGGTAGAGAAATAGCCAGTGATCGATGGAACCCAGGGCAACCCAACTGCCCACGTGGCACATCTCCTGTGGAATGTGGGTGTATTCAGAGACTACAGTGATTTCATGTTCTTAATGCAACCTGATGCACCTAAGTACTCCAGATACTATTAAAAATGAAGCTGAATAGCGGTGGCCACAAAATATTGTAGTTAGTGTTCATATACTAGTTTTTTTTTTTTTTTTTTGTGAACTCATCTTCTGTTTATTTTATTTTTTTTTTTTTCCCAAAGTCTGTAGTTTAATATGTACAGAGTATAGAGTACTAACAATGCTATTGAAGAGTCTGACCTTTTTCAGCAACAAAAATCAACATCTCACCCTCCCAAACCCTCATAGCATTTGTCACTGCCTCTCTTTCAACGTTGATCTTGGTCTGGCTAAACTTGGGCTTATACTGGTATTGAGCTCTTTCCCTACTTCTAGATTGTGAGCTCCTTGAATGAAAGGATTTTTTTTTAAAAAAAAAATAAAATTTGAAAAAAAAAAAAAAAAAAAACCTGAGATGGACCCAGCCAGGTCTTTCATTCAAGGAGCTCATATACTAGTTTTGAACACTGATGTGCAAAGAGCTGTATCCTTTCATCAGCATGATTCTTTCAAATCTCTTTCAAGTTTTACGTATTATTGATCACTTTTTAATATTTTCTGTTATAAAAATCCTGTATCAACGGGGGTAAGATATTTAAATTTCTTGCCTTGTAGTTATTAATATCATCATGGTCAGTGTAAGGAGGTAGAAAATAGAACCTTGAAAATAAGCCAATGGACAATTGAAACTCCCTATTTTTAAAGTCACATGTGATTTTACCTTGTTTTAAAGTTTTTCAGCAGCCCCACAAACTATTTTGTGGAGGAAAGAAATCTCTAAACATCGTAAAATGTGTTTTAATTTTTAGGAAAGCAGAACTCAACAGACACCTTTGAAAGGGGGGCCAAATGCCATACTGTAAGTTAATTTAACTTACATTTGCAAGTTATATTTAACTTAGTGGCATGTCAACAACCAGCTATATTTTTATCAAATGTTAAGAGACATGGCTCGTGACTGTGATGGAATTATTGTTACAGATAATCACTTAACTGTGGGCAAAAGAACCTCTGATGAAAGAACTGTAAAAATAGCTTTGTAAAAATGGTAAACACCTAGGGGAATGGTAATTTAGCATCATTTACACAGGAATGTTCCATTATCAGATAACCCCTTTCACTAAATGCAAATGTGAAAAGTAATACTTAGCAAGGAATACTTACATTTCACCAATGTTTAGGCTTAACAAAATGATTTCTTTCAATGTTCTTTTTATATATGAAGCCCCCCATAGGCATTTAAAAAGTGATCAAGTTGACAAAATAATCATTTACATTTTTTTTTTTTGCAAGGACATATTCCCTTTTAAAGTGAGATCGTCTAGAAGGTAATATAGACAAATTTGTCCCAGGAAAGTCAGCTGGGGAGTATGCTGAGTGGCGGTTTCACTCCTCAACAAAGCATTGTTCATAACTTTGTTGATATAAAACCCTGCAGAGGGAAGCATATCCGGAATGAAGGCTAATGTCACGAGTTTAGGGCAGTCCGGTCTGTCATGTGGCTGGGATTTTTAAAAGGAAGAGGAAGTTACATAATTCAGTAGAGCAAGTGGCCTGCAAGGGTTTGACTATTTTTGGTCTTCAGGGTGAGGTTAAATCTTTAGAAATAACAATACTAATTATGATAGTACTATTCATATTTCAGGGACCTTTAAAAAGACAAAATTCTCAGTGCTGAAAATTGAATAAAAATGAATAGTAATTATTCACTTCCTTACTTCTTCCTATGAGCAACATTATCAACCAGAAAGATATCTAAGAGGCATCCTTTTAAGTCAGAGCACTCACTGTACTTTAGGTTTCCACTGTACATGGAATACTAAAGAGATTTTAATGTACAGTAATATCTTTGGGTAGAGTAGTCAACTGGCCACACAGTGTTCCAGGACAGTTTCGGAGACAATATTCAAAAGCAGAGACATTACTTTGCCAACAAAGGTTCATCTAGTCAAGGCTATGGTTTTTCCAGTGGTCATCTATGGATGTGAGAGTTGGACTGTGAAGAAAGCTGAGGGCCGAAGAATTGATGCTTTTGAACTGTGGTGTTGGAGAAGACTCTTGAGAGTCCCTTGGACTGCAAGGAGATCCAACCAGTCCATTCTGAAGGAGATCAGCCCTGGGGTTTCTTTGGAAGGAATGATGCTAAAGCTGCAACTCCAGTACTTTGGCCACCTCATGTGAAGAGTTGACTCATTGGAAAAGACCCTGATGCTGGGAGGGATTGGAGGCAGGAGGAGAAGGGGACGACAAGGATGAGACAGCTGGATGGCATCACCGACTCAATGGACATGAGTTTGAGTGAACTCCAGGAGTTGGTGATGGACAGGGAGGCCTGGCGTGCTGCGATTCACGGGGTCGCAAAGAGCAGGACATGACTGAGTGACTGAACTGAACTGAATACCTTTGGGTAGTCATACCCTACCAAAGTACTTCTTAGCATATATTCATATTTGTGGATCTGTTTTTACATCAGACAACTGAAAGTTCTAAAAAATAGTAACATGTTCTGGAAAATAGCTATCAATACATTCATGTTATAGCTAATGTATGATCATGGTTTAATCTTAAACCAATGATATTTTGATCTTACTATGTTTTCATAAATATTATTCAAAGATAAATCATGTAGAATGACATGATTACATTTCTTGGTTAATTTCCCTCACTTCTTTTGCAGTGATTTATACTCTAATTTCTTATCATTTTCACCTCCCCACCCCCAGAAGCAAGAATCCTTCACTATGTTCAAATTACTACTTTTTGAGGAATTCCCTGTGAGAGCCAGTGGGTAAGATTCTATGCTTTCACTGCTGAAGGTATGGGTTCAGTCCTTGGTCAGGGAACTGAGATCCTGAAAGACACATTGGCTCAGCCAAAAAAAAAAAAAAAAGATATGAAAATAAAGCAAGGCAAAACTCAACAAGTTAACTGTGACTTTTTGTGGAGACACTCATCCTAGAGTGTCTGCCACCCAGTTTTCTCTGGGACTGCATAGCCCACATCCCGGAGTCTCCTGTCAACATCACCCGTCAGCTCTTTGGGACTCTCTGCAGTGCTGACGCCTTTTTGTCATGGGAACCTTCTCATCCTACTTTCCTTTCTTCTTGTATTCTTATTAAGTGCAGCACAGTGTGCATTTCCTCTGTCATTTACAGGGCTTCCCTGGTGGCTCAGATGGTAAAGAATCAGCCTGCATCTTTTCATGTGTTTGTTAGCCATCTGTATGTCTTCTTTGGAGAAATGTCTATTTAGTTCTTTGGCCCATTTTTTGATTGGGTCATTTATTTTTCTGGAGTTGAGCTGTAGGAGTTGCTTGTATATTTTTGAGATTAGTTGTTTGTCAGTTGCTTCATTTGCTATTATTTTCTCCCATTCTGAACGCTGCCTTTTCACCTTGTTAATAGTTTCCTTTGATGTGCAGAAGCTTTTAAGTTTAATTAGGTCCCATTTGTTTATTTTTGCTTTTATTTCCAATATTCTGGGAGGTGGGTCATAGAGAATCCTGCTGTGATGTATGTCAGAGAGTGTTTTGCCTATGTTCTCCTCTAGGAGTTTTATAGTTTCTGGTCTTACGTTTAGATCTTTAATCCATTGGAGCCTATTATACAGAGTGAAGTAAGCCAGAAAGAAAAACACCAATACAGTATACTAACGCATATATATGGAATTTAGAAAGATGGTAACAATAACCCTGTGTACAAGACAGCAAAAGAGACACTGATTTATAGAAGTCTTATGGACTCTGTTGGAGAGGGAGAGGGTGGGAAGATTTTGGAGAATGGCATTGAAACATGTATAATATCATGTATGAAACGAGTTGCCAGTCCAGGTTCGATGCACGATACTGGATGCTTGGGGCTGGTGCACTGGGACGACCCAGAGGGATGGTATGGGGAGGGAAGAGGGAGGAGGGTTCAGGATGGGGAACACATGTATACCTGTGGCGGATTCATTTCGATATTTGGCAAAACTAAAACAATATTGTAAAGTTTAAAAATAAAATAAAATTTAAAAAAAATTAAAAAAATAAAATCATAAAAAAAAAAAAAAGAATCAGCCTGCAATGCTGGAGACCTGGTTTCGATCCCTGGAAGATCCCCTGGAGGAGGGCATGGCAACCCACTCCAGTATTCTAGCCTGGAGAATCCCCACGGACAGAGGAGCCTGGCGGGCTATAGTCCATGGGGTCACAAAGTGTTGGACACGGCTGAGTGACTAAGCACATAGCACATTTGTCATTTACTTCCTGAAAAAGGCAGCTTCAGAGAGAAGCTTGTGGATTCTTGCTGGTGTCAGAATGTCTTCATTCTATCACACAGGAATGATCTAGTTTGGTCCAGTTATACATCACTTTTTTTTTTTTTTTTTAATCACTTTGAAGGCATTGTTCCATTGCTTTCTAGCTTCAGGCATTTCTGTTGAGAAGTCCAGTCTCTTCTGATTCTCAATCATGGGTATATGACCTGTTTTTCCTGGGAATTTATAGGATCTTATCTTTAACGTTTCAAAATATTGCATTGTGGTGTCTTTCTGATGATGAATTGTTCTGGGTTCTCAGTGGTGGTGGTGGTGGTTTAGTTGCTAAGTTGTGTCCAACTCTTTGCAACCCCGTGGACTGAAGCCTGCCAGGGTCCTCTGTCTGTGGAATTCTTCTGGCAAGAATACTGGAGTGGGTTGCCATGCCCTCCTCCAGGGGACTTTCCCAACCCAGGGATCAGACTCGTGTCTCCTGCCTTGGCAGGTGGATTCTTTACCACTGAGCCACCAGGGAAGCCCCAAAACAAAGATGGGCCTTGTTAACGAGGGCCTACATTACAGAGTAATTAGGTCAACTCTGGGTATTTTTAGGTCTTTCCTCCTGAGTTTCTCCTGAGAGGAATCTCTGAATCAACAGCATACTGGAGGCAGGGATGGCTTCAAGTCTGACTGTGGGTTGTCCTTGAAGCTAATGGACAGGTGGACAGTGGGGCTGGGGGGTCTCACTAGTTGGTACATATTTCCATTCCCTCTCCCTTCATTCACTAGAGAGCAGGTCTTCAGTTTCTCCAGACTCAGGTAGTGGACACATTAAGATCCGTGTAATAAGATGTTGACAGGACTGATTCCTTGTGGAGCCTCCAGGGGAGAATGTGTTCTTTATCTTTTCTGGAGTCTAGAGGCTGCCCACATGAGTCCTCTGACCCACAACCACATAGTTTCAATCTTTACTCTCTTCCTTGCATCATCTACTGCCAGCTTTGATTCTCTAGCCACCCCCTCACCCCACCAAAGGACCCTTGTGATTACAACAGACCCAAGTGGATAATACAGAAAGATCTCCCTATCTCAAAATGCTTAACCTAATCTGCCAAGTCCCTTTACCTTATAAGGTAACATATTTACAAGTGGGGGGTTAGGACATGGGCATCTTTGGGGAGGGGTCATTTTTCAGCCTACCACCACTGGGAGCTCATGTCACTTCAACTTTAATAAAGGCAAAAACAGTCCTCCCATCTTCCCAGCTTCTGAGTCAGCTCATCTTTCTGTGCCACCTCAGCAAATGTACCCTACCTATTTGCTCATCCCACCAACAACTAAGTCTTCCTGATTTTCTTTATCCTAACATTTTTTGGGATTTCTCTGATTTTCTCCATCTCTTCTGTAGTTGACATCAGGACTACTGCAATAGTGTCCTAGTGTGACTCTGCACATTCCAGACTTATCCACACATCCTGTCCATCCTCAAGCAGTAAGGAGAGTAGTAGTCATTTAAAAGACCAAAGACCCTGATGCTGGGAAAGATTGAAGGCTGGAGAAGGGGACAACAGAGGACGAGATGGTTGGATGGCATAACCGACTCATTGGACATGAGTTTTAGCAAACTCCAGGAGATAGTGAAGGACAGGGAGGCATGGTGTGATGAAATCCATGGGGTTGCAAAGAGTCTGACATGGACACGACTGAGCATCTGAACAACAACAACAAACAACAACAACAAAATCATTTAAATGTAAATCCAATCACCTCTTTTTCAGGAGCTTCTGAACATCCCTGCCTCCTTCTCCAGGTTCATCATAAGCCATCCTTCTCTTCCTGTTGTGTGATGGCCAAAATGGCCTTTCAGCTCCTGAAATGCATCAAGCTTCATTTTAACCAAAGTGCTTTTTTGATTGATCTTCTCTTTGCCTGAAACACTCCCTCCATTTGTCACTTGGCAAACTCTTACTCTTCAGCTTAAGACACATCTTCAAAGATGGCTTCTTTGAACTCTTAAGACTAATTTTTGTTCCCTTATAATATCTTTCCTTGACCTTTTTCTTTTCAAAATTTATTGATGTATAGATGATTTACAGCGATGCATTGATTTCTAACCTACAGCAAAGTGATTCAATTCAGTTCAGTCGCTCAGTCATGTCTGACTCTTTGTGACCCCATGGACTGCAACACACCAGACCTCCCTGTCCATCACCAACTCCCAGAGCTTACTCAAACTCATGTCCATCAAATCGGTGACGCCATCCAACCATCTCATCCTCATCCCCTTCTCCTCCTGCCTTCAATCTTTCCCAGCATCAGGGTCTTTTCCAATGAGTCAGTTCTTTGCATCAGGTGGACAAAGTATTGGAGTTTCAGCTTCAGCGTCAGTCCTTCCAATGAATATTAAGGACTGATTTCCTTTAGGATGGACTGGTTGGATCTCCTTGCATTCCAAGGGACTCTCAAGAGTCTTCTCCAACACCACAGTTCAAAAGCATCAATTCTTTGGCTGGTTCCAAATCAAGAAAGGAGTACGTCAAGGCTGTACATTGTCGCCCTGCTTATTTAACTTATATGCAGAGTACATCATGCAAAATACCAGGCTGGATGAAGCACAAGCTGGAATCAAGATTGCCAGGAGAAACACCCAATAACCTCAGATATGCAGATGGTACCACCCTTATGGCAGAAAGTGAAGAGGAACAAAAGAGCCTCTTGATAAAAGTGAGAGAGGAGAGGAAAAAGTTGGCTTAAAACTCAACATTCAAAAAACTAAGATCATGGCATGCAGTCCCATCACTTCATGGCAAATAGATGAAGAAACAATGGGAACAGTGAGAGACTTTATTTTTGGGGGCTCCAAAATCACTGCCAATGGTGACCGCAGCCATGAAATTAAAAGATGCTTGCTCCTTGGAAGAAAAACTATGACCAACCTAGACAGCATACTAAAAAGCAGAGACATTACTTTGCAAACAAAGGTTCGTCTAGTCAAAGCTGTGATTTTTCCAGTAGTCATGGATGGATGTGAGAGTTGAACTATAAAGAAAGCTGAGCAAAGTGATTCAGTTGTACATAAATATATTTTTCATATTCTTTGCCTTTATCACAGGATATTGAATATACTTCCCTATGCTATACAGTAGGACCTTGTTGTTTATCATTCTGTATAAACCCTTGAGCTTTTTCTTAAACACTCATCACCACTCTATTTGTGTAATTATTGTATTTTAAATTAATTTTTTACAACAGTTTTAGGTTTGCGGAAAAATTGAGCAAATAGCACAGATTGTTTTCATGTACTTCTATCTCCGTAATCACAATTCACCCTTTTCCTAACCTATAGAATTAGTGGTGACTGCAGCCATGAGATTAAAAGACACTTGCTTCTTGGAAGAAAACCTATGACCAACCTAGACAGCATATTAAAAAGCAGAGACAGAATTTTGTTGACAAAGGTCTGTCTAGTCAAAGCTTTGGTTTTTCCAGTAGTCATGTATGGATGTGAGAGTTGGACTATAAAGAAAGCTGAGCACTGAAGAATCGATACTTTTGAACTGTGGTGTTGGAGAAGACTCTTGAGAGTCCCTTGGACTGCAAGGAGATCCAACCAGTCCATCCTAAAGGGAATCAGTCCTGAGTGTTCATTGGAAGGACTGATGTTGAAGCTGAAATTCCAATACTTTGGCCACCTGATGAGAAAAACTGACTCATTGAAAAAGACCCTGATGCTGGGAAAGACTGAAGGCAGGAGGAGAAGGGGACGACAGAGGATGAGATGGTTGGATGGCATCACTGACTCAATGGACATGAGTTTGCATAAGCTCTAGGAATTGGTGATGGACAGGGAAGCCTGGCATGCTGCAGTCCATGGGATCACAAGGAGTTGGATGCAACTGAACTTAACTGACTATTAGTATTGTACATCTGTCACCAATGATGGGCCAATACTGATACATCACTGCACATCAGGGTTCTTGGCCATTGTATAGCAAGTTCCATTCCATCAACAATTATTTGACACCAACTGGGTGTCCTGTGGTTTCATTCAACCTGACACTAACTACCCAGAATTATTGTTAGATCCTACAAGTCAAAGGACAAGATCTCTAACAAGACTGCATTCACATCACACAAGAGCCCAAATGGCATCCTCATGATGTTGGCACTTCTGTCCAACTGGTTACACATTCAGTGATTCCCACAGTGCCCCTTCAAGTTTGGTACTTAGCTACTAGTCACTGGAAGCACTGTACTTTGGATTGTGGTTTTATGGCACCCCACTCCACTACTCTTGCCTGGAAAATCCCATGGATGGAGGAGCCTGGAGGGCTGCAGTCCATGGGGTCGCTGAGGGTCGGACACGACTGAGTGACTTCACTTTCACTTTTCACTTTCATGCATTGGAGAAGGAAATGGCAACCCACTCCAGTGTTCTTGCCTGGAGAATCCCAGGGACGGGGGAGCCTGTTGGGCTGCCGTCTATGGGGTCGCACAGAGTCGGACACGACTGAAGTGACATAGCATTAGCATACACAAATAAATTGCCAGGTAGATACATAGAGCAAGGTCTGGAAGAGTCCCCAGGGCAGGAGGTTCTCGTTGTAGACTTGGAGGTGCTTCACTCTCCTGGTACTTCGATATGTTCATTAACCAGGAAGCTCCATCAAGCCCTGGTGTTTAGATTTTTTATTTGGGGTTTCGTTACCTAGGTACAATGGATAATATTACTAGCCCATAGATGAACTCACTCTTCAGCACCCTCCCCTTGCCAAAGGTTGGGGAGTGGTGCTGAAAGCACCAACCCTCTAATCTCAGGCTTGGTCTTTCTGGTGATCAGCTTCCATCATGAAGTTTTCTAGGGCCCCTTTTCCCCCGAGCCCTGCTCCAATCAGGAGCCACATTATTAGCATAACAAGGACACATTGGTCACGCATGAAACTCCAAGGGTTCTTAATGCTCCAATCATGGAACTGGAAATGAAGACTTAATATATATACATACATAATTATACTACCTGGTATCCAGAATGTCATGGATCTACCATTACAGTAGCATACAGAATAGCTTCATCATCCTAAAAAAAAATTCCCCTCTGCTTCACATACCTCATCCTTCTCCTATTTTCCAAACCACCGGCAATTGCTGATATTCTTACTGCCTTTATCATTTTACTTTTTTCCACAACATCATATAGTTGGAATCATATAGGATGTAACCATTTTAGACTACCTTCTTTCACATACAATGTGCATTTAAGTGCTTCCCAGGTGGCTCAGAAGTAAAGAACCTGCCTGCCAATGCAGGAGACCTGGGTTTGATCCCTGGATCAGGAAGATCCCCTGGAGAAGGAAATGGCAACATGCCTTTAAGATTCCTCCCTGTTCTCCATGACTTGGTAGTTCATTTTCATTTTATTGCAGAATAATATTTCATTTATGGATGTAGAATGGTTTATGTATTCCTTTATTGAAGGATATCACACTTGCTTCAAAAATTTTGGACGATTATGAATAAAGCTGCTATGAATATTCCTATGCAGAGTTTTGTGTGGTCTTAAGCTCATTTGAGCAAATATCCACAAGCATGATAATTGGGTGATATGCTGAGAATTTGTTGAGCTTTGTGAGAACTTCCAAATTGCCTTCCAAAGTGGTTGTACCATTTTGCGTTTCCATCAGCAATGGATGAGAGTTCCCGTTGCTCCACATCCTCCTTGGGATTTGGCATTGTCAGTGTTGTGGATTGTAGCCATTCTAAAAAGGTGTGCAGTAGTGTATTTCAAAGTGTTGCTTTAATTTGTAATTCCCTAATGTCATGCTTGTGGACCCTCTTTTCATACACTCAGTTGCTATCTATGGTGAAGTGTCTGTTCAGCTCTTTTGCCCAGTTTTAAACTGGGCTCTTATTGTTGAAGTTTAGGTGTTCTTTAAATATTTTATGTGCAAGTCTTTGATTAGATGTGTAATCAGATTTTTTGATTTGCAAATATCTTCTCTGTTTGTGATTTGTCTTTTCATTCTCTATAAGAGCTTCCCTGGTGATTCAGATGGTAAAGAATCTGCCTGCAATGCAGGAGACCTGGATTCAATCCCTGGGTTGGGAAGATTCCCTGGAGAAGGAAATGGCAACCCACCCCAGTATTCTTGTCTGGAGAATTCCATGGACAGAGGAGCCTGGCAGGCTACAGTCCATGGGATAGAATAGAGTTGGTGTCTTTTAATTCTCTAAACACTGTCTTTCACAAAGAAGAATTTTTAAGTTTTAATGAAGTCTAACTTATTAATTTTTTCTGTCATGGATTGTGCTTTTGGTGTCGTATCTAAAAATTTATGACCAAACCAAAGGTCACCTAGATTTTCTCCTATGTTACCTTACAGAAGTTTTATTGTTTTGAGTTATAAATGTAGATCTATGGTCTATTTCAAGTTAATTTTTGTGAAAGGTGTAAAGTCTCGTCTAGATTAAATTTTTGTATGTGGAGGCCCGGTTGCCCCAGTACCATCTGTTGAAAAGACTACCCTTTGTCTGTTGAATACCTTTGCTCCTTTGTTAAAGATCAATTGAATATACTTGTGTGAGTCTATTTCTGGGTTCTGTATTCTGTTCATTGATCTACATTTTTAGTCTTTTGCAGTTACCATACTGCCTTGATTGAGTGAGTGAGTGAAGTCGCTCAGCTGTGTCCGACTCTTTGCGACCCCATGGACTGTAACCTACCAGGCTCCTCTGTCCATGGGATTTTCCAGGCAAGAGTACTGGAGTGGGTTGCCATTTCCTTCTCCAGGGGATCTTCCTGACCCAGGGATGGAACCCAGGTCTCCCACATTGTAGGCAGACGCTTTACCCTCTGAGCCACCAGGGAAGTCACTGCCTTGATTACTGCTGTTGTTGTTTAGTTGCTAAGCCGTGTCCAACTTTTTGTGACACCATGGACGGCAGCATGCCAGGCTTCTCTGTCCTTCATGATCTTCAGGAGTTTGTGCATATTCATGACCATTGAGTCAATGATGCAATCTA
This sequence comes from Bos grunniens, assembly GCF_055505025.1. Lineage (NCBI taxonomy): Eukaryota > Metazoa > Chordata > Mammalia > Artiodactyla > Bovidae > Bos > Bos grunniens. Next base: position 57,662,369 of record NC_141178.1, on the reverse strand, counting down.
CCCATCTCATCCTCTGTTGTCCCCTTCTTCTCCTGCCCGCAATCTTTCCCAGCATCAGGGACTTTTCCAATGAGTCATCTGTTTGCATCAGGTGGAGAAAGTATTGGCGCTTCAGCATCAGTCCTTTCAGTGAATATCTGGGGTTGATTTCCTTTAGGATTGACTGGTTTGATCTCCTTGCTGTCCAAGGGACTCTCAAGAGTCTTCTCCAGCACTACAATATTAAAGCATCAATTTTTCGGTGCTCAGCCTTCTTTATGGTCCACCTCTCACATCCATACCTGACTACATGATTACTGTAGCTTTATAATACATTTTGATGTTGGCACACACAAGCCTGTGACTTTGTTGTTCTTCTCCCATTTTGGGTTGGCTCTTCTGAGACTTCTGTCTTCCCAAAGAAACTTCTAGATCATTTTCTTGATGTTCAAAAAATACCTTGTTGGGATTTTGACTGAGGTTTTGTGAAATCTATCCACTTCGGGAAAACTGATGTCTTGACAGTAGGGATTCTTCCTCTTCATGAATACAGACTTTCTTTCCATTTATTTGTATCTTCTTTGATTCCTTTCATTAGAATTTTAGCTTTTTCCATATGGATTTTTTACATATGTTGTTAGATATACCTAAGTATTGTTTCATTCTTTGTGCTGAGTGATATTGTCTTTAATTTCAAATTCCAGTTGTTCATTGCTGTCATATAGGAAAACAATTGGCTCTTGTATGTTAACCTTGAATCCTGCGACCCTGCTGTAATTGCTTATTAGTTTTAGGTTTTTTTGTGTGGGGGGTCAGTTCTTCGGGAGTTTCTAAGTAACTATGTCGCCTGTGAACAAAAGCAATTTTATTTCTTTCTTCCCGTTCCAGTTGTTTTTACATGTCTATTAGTTAGACCAACAACTCTTTGAAGTCTTAAGTTTTCATCTTATTGTCATCTCTTTTATGCTCAGATTTTTATTTAACCATAGGTTAAATTATCATGGCACTAAATAATTTAGCTAGAAATAAAATGCTTCTAAGTTAATGCTGTTTTTTCAAGTACTGCTATTCCATGGTAAGTATGGAAAACGTAGGTAAAATGTGCCTCAGTGTCTTTGCCCCCTAAAGAAGATGGTTGTATCTACCTTTGATGTAAGCACCAAATTAAGACTACCGTATACCTTATGTTCTTAGGACAGTTCCTAATAGTTTTTCAGTTTTTGATTAGGATACAGGTATTACTTTTGTGGACTACGACACATAACCTTCAACAACCAGCAAACTTAAATCAGACAGACAAAGAGTAATAAAAACCAAAGAGAAAAGTTATAGCGCAAAGAAGGCAGGAGTCCAGAAGGGTTAGTGGGAGGAATGTTTAACAGCCTGTGAGTGTGGTGGAAGTCTAACGCTGGCCAGGAAATCGCCGAACGACAGGTTCTCAGGACTCTGTTGGAGGTGATGGGAACCAAGTGAGCATGTGCGCAGGTGAACAGCAGCAGTAGGCAGGTGGTACAGGGCCGAAGTGCAGGAACTGTGGGGAGAGGAGCAGGTGGGCTAGAGCGGCAGGAGGTGAGAGCCGCCCCCCGCCCTGTTACCATGGGGACCGGGTCACCTGACCGGGCGCCGCGCGCCTGCGCGGGCGGAAAGCGGGGGCGGTGCGGTGACGCGCGGCGCGGGCGGTCCTCGGGAGCGCGCCGCCCTCTTCCCTCTGGGTTTCAGAAGTCCGAGCCAGTGACCGGTGGCGGAGCGCGGGTCTCAGCGGCCTCGGTGAGCAGCCCTGGGGGGCACCGGGGGACGCTCGCGCGGCGTCTCGGGCGCGGGGACGGGGAGCGGGAAACCTGGGGGAGTCGGGGCCGCTGGGCTGGGGACATTTCGGCGGCGGCCTTTCCTTAGTGGGCTCCGCTTCGCGCCCCTCGCGGCGCCCAGCCGGCCCGGGGGCGTAAGTTTGCGCGACGGCGCCCCTCTGCCCGCCCGCGGCCTTGCGGGTTTCTGGGTCCCCGTCCGGAGAGGGGGCCGGGGAGGGAGCTTGAGGCCCGGCCGGGGACGACGCAGGCAGCCCCCCGTCCGCCGCGACTCTTTTTGTTCGTGTTGGGTGGGCCCGGGGCCGGTGCGGGGGCAGCCGCCGGCTCTGGTCCCTGTGCCGCGATCCGGGTGTGCGGAGTCGCCCTCGGCGGCGGCGGCCGCGTCCGAACGTCCGGAGTTGGAGGGAGGTGGTGTTCGGCGGGCGCAGCCTTGACTTTCTGGAAGGGGGTGGGGAGGCTGCTCGCGGCGCTGGTTTGTAGAGAAGTTGGAGGAAAGGGAGAAGAGCTCCTGGCTGGGTGAGCGCGGCAGGAAACGTTCCCGGAGGGCTCGCCTTTCAGAGCCTTCCGAGCTTTCCTTCCAGGATTTCCCTATAATGACGGGAAGGCGGAAACTTAACAACTACGGAAAGTTTCCCCTTTCACCAAAACGTGCTTATATCATCGTGGAGTCTTGTATGATGCCGATTTTAAAAAGAAATGTCTAGGTTTATCTAGTCTGTGTTGTGTATGTGGTCCGCACACCCATTTACTGTTATTTTTAATATCATGTACATTTACTGTTATTTTAAATATCGTGTGCACTTCCTAGAAAGTAGGTTTGGTTTACCAAGCTCATAACATCCAGTGTTTCGAAGAAAAAACTCCTGACTAAAAAGGAAAATGACATGGAAGAAGAGCCACAGGCTGGTTAGCTGTATCTCAAATGTATATAAATGGTCAGTTTAAAGTTTGTTCCTTTAAGCTTTTCTATTTGAGGTTGAGGGCAAACAGTGAAAATGTATGTTTTCATTTGCTCTGTTACCAACTTAATTCTACAAACTTTTGTTCTTTAAATGGTATGTAAACATTATAAATCAGATTGTGCTACAGAATTAAGGGAATGTCTTTTAATAGGTTCAGGAAATAGTCATCCTGTTATAGTACATATTTATCTTTGGCAGCATTAATTTTTCGTTATGTTTGGGCATTTTAAGAAAGGATGTGAAAATCGTGACTAAAAGAGGAAGTATTTACTAATAGTCGGCGGTTGAACCTACTTTTCAATAAACAGTTCCCTAAGTTGAGCATGACTCAACTATATTTTTTCCTGTTTTTGCCGGATTTAGGTACTTTTAGATAGCAAATGCCAAAAGTCTCTAAAAGGATTCCCACCCCTTCAACTGTTATGTGTAGTAATAGATATATTCACAATTATTAATGTTTCCAAGTGCTGCCAAGATTTTTTTGTGTATTAGTCTTTGAGGAAGTAATCAGTTAACGTGACTCAACATTTAAGTGAAGAAAAGCAGGGTACATAGTGTGTACTGTTCCCTTCCTTCAAGGTCCTCTAGCCAGCCTTATTCTCTCACTGTAGGAAACAGCTGTTTTGCATTTCTTAGGTATCTTTATAGGGATATTTTACTTTTCTTTTTTTAATTGCGGTAAAGGACACAACTTGGTGACTGAACAGCAGGCATCACAAGTGCATGTAAACATTACAAGTGTACAGTTCAGAGGTATTAAATATACTGACGTTGTCATGCAACCATCACCACTGTCCATTCCCTTAGCTCTTTTCATCTTGTTCTCAGTAAACAGTAATGCCCCATTCTCTCCTCCTCCCAGCCCCTGGCAACCATTTTGGTACTTTGTGTCTCTTACGATTTTGACTAGTGCAGCAACCTCATGTAAGTGGGATCAGGGTGTTTGTCTTTTTTATATTTGGTTTATTTTACTTGGTTCATGTTTTCAGAGTTCATCCATGTTATATATTGCAGAATCACCTTCCATTTTAAGGCAGGGTAAAATTCCATTGTGTATGTGTGTGCGGGCATACATTTGTACACACAGTTATACCACATTTTGCTTATCCATTCATCTGTTGATGGACACTTGGGTTGCTTCCAAGGTTGAGCTAATTTGGGGGGAGGGGGGTCTCCTATACTGTTTTTTAAAGCACCTGTACCCAGGGGATGCAGTTGTAAAGAGTCTGCCTGCCAGTGCAGGAGACCTGGGTTCCATCCCTGGGTCGGAAGATCCCCTGGAGTAAGGAAGGGCAACCCACTCCAGTATTCTGGCCTGGAGAATCCCATGGACAGAAGAGCCTGGTGGGCTACAGTCCATGGGGTTGCAAAGAGTCGGACACGACTGAGCAGCTGAACACACACATGTGAACACACACCATTTTACATTCCCACAAACAGTGAATTAAGTGTTCTAAATTTTCCACATCCTCACCAAAACTTGTTTGGTTTTTTGGGTAGTTGTCACTCTTGTGTATGTGAGGTGGTATCTCATAGTTTTGATTTGCATTTCCGTAATGATTAGTGGTGTTGAGCGTCCTTTCTCGTGATTGTTGCCTATTTCTCTATAGTCTTTGGAGGAATGATTATTCATGTTCTTTGCCAATTTTGTTTTTGTTGTTTTAGGACTTCTCTAAATATTCTGGACATTAGTCCCTTATCAGATATGATTTACAAATATTTTTACCCATTCAATGAGTTACCTTTTTATGCTGTTGATAATGTTGTTTGACACAAAAGGTTTTTTAGTTTTCATGAAGTCCAGTATGTTAGTTTGTTCTTTTGTGACCTTTGCCTTTGGTGTCATGTCCAAGAAATCATTTTCAAATTGAATGTCAGGAATGTTTTGTCCCATGTTTTCTTCTAAGAATTTTATTGTTTTAGGTCTTACGTGTAGATCTTTGATCCATTTTGAGTTTATATATATATATATATATCAGATCAGATCAGTCGCTCAGACCTGTCTGACTCTTTGCGACCCCATAAATCGCAGCATGCCAGGCCTCCCTGTCCATCACCAACTCCCGGAGTTCACTCAGACTTACGTCCATCAAGTCAGTGATGCCATCCAGCCATCTCATCCTCTGTCGTCCCCTTCTCCTCTTGCCCCCAATCCTTCCCAGCATCAGAGTCTTTTCCAATGAGTCAACTCTTGGCATGAGGTGGCCAAAGTACTGGAGTTTCAGCTTTAGCATCATTCCTTCCAAAGAAATCCCAGGGCTGATCTCCTTCAAAATGGACTGGTTGGACCTCCTTGCAGTCCAAGGGGCTCTCAAGAGTCTTCTCCAACACCACAGTTCAAAAGCATCAATTCTTAGGCGCTCAGCCTTCTTCACAGTCCAACTCTCACATCCATACATGACCACAGGAAAAACCATAGCTTTGACTAGACGAACCTTTGTTGGCAAAGTAATGTCTCTGCTTTTGAATATGCTATCTAGGTTGGTCATAACTTTCCTTCCAAGGAGTAAGCGTCTTTTAATTTCATGGCCGCATTCACCATCTGCAGTGATTTTGGAGCCCAAAAAATAAAGTCTGACACTGTTTCCACTGTTTCCCCATCTATTTCCCATGAAGTGATGGGACCAGATACCATGATCTTCGTTTGCTGAATGTTGAGCTTTAAGCCAACTTTTTCACTCTCCACTTTCACTTTCATCAAGAGGCTTTTGAGATCCTCTTCACTTTGCCATAAGGGTGGTGTCATCTGCATATCTGAGGTTATTGATATTTCTCCCGGCAATCTTGATTCCAGCTTGTGTTTCTTCCAGTCCAGCGTTTCTCGTGATGTACTCTGCATATAAGTTAAATAAGCAGGGTAACAATATACAGCCTTGACGTACTCCTTTTCCTATTTGGAACCAGTCTGTTGTTCCATGTTCAGTTCTAACTGTTGCTTCCTGACCTGCATACAAATTTCTCAAGAGGCAGGTCAGGTGGTCTGGTATTCCCATCTCTTTCAGAATTTTCCACAGTTTATTGTGATCCACACAAAGTATACACACGCATATATATTTATATGGTGTTAGATAAGGGTCCATCATCATTCTTCTGTGTGTGGTTATCCAATTTTCCCAGTGCCATTTGTTGTAAAGATGGTCTTTTTCCATTGAATGGTCTTTAGACCCTTGTCAGAGATGATTTGACCATGTATATGAGGGTTTATTTTAGGCTGTCTCTTCCATTTGTCTGTCTGTCTTTGTGCCAGTACTATACCATTTTCAATACCATAGCTTTATAGTAAGTTTTGAAATCAGGACATGCGAGTTCTCCAGTTTTGTTTCTACGATTGTTTTTAATTTCTTTTAGCAGTGTTTTGTGGTTTCCATTGTACAAGTTTTTTACTTCCTTGATTGAATAAATTCCTAAGTAGTTTATTATTTTTGATGCTCTTGAAAATGGAATTGTCTTTGTGTTTTTTCCTGATTGTTCACTATTTATGTGTAGAATTGCAATTGTTTTTTGTGCCCTGACTATCCTGTTCCATTGGTGAATTTATTAGTTCTAATGCTTTTTTGTGAAGTTGTTAAGGTTTGCTAAACTCTAAGCATATAAGGTCATATCTGAAAATGTAGATAATTTTACTTCTTTTCAGAGAAGGAAATGGGAACCTACTCCAGTATCCTTGCCTGGAAAGTCTCATGGACACAGGAGCCTGGTGGGCTGCAGTCCATGGGGTCACAAAGAGTCGGGCACGACTGAGCGACTAACACTTAACACTTACTTCTTTTCTAATCTGGATATCCTTTATTTCTTTTTCTTAACCTAACTGCTTTGGCTAGAACTTCCAGTACTATGTGTGGAAGAGTAGTGTTGGGAGTGGGCATTCTTGCCTTGTTCATGATCCCAGAGGAAAAATAATTAGTCTTTCACCTTTAAGTATAACGTTTGCCATGGGTTTTGCATTATATGGCTTTCATTATGTGGCCTTTGCTTCCTCCTGTGCCTTTTGTGTCTTTATTATAAAAGGTGCTGAATTTTGTCAAGTGCTTTTTATATATCAATGAGATGATTGTGTTTTTTTCCACTTCATTTTGTTGATATGATGTATTGCTTTGAACAGTTCTTATATGTTGAACTAACTTTCTCTCCCAATAATGAACCCCATTTGTTAAGAAATGTCTAATCTGTTTAATATGCTGTTCTGTTCATTAGTATTTTGGTGAGGATCGCATCAGTGTTCATAAGGGATATTGGTTTGTAGTTGTCTGGCTTTGGTATCAGGGTAATACTGTCCTCATAGAATGAAAGTGTTCCTTTTTCAACTGTTAGCAAAATTTTGAGGATTGGTATAGTTCTCTTTTATATATTTAGTCGAGTTCACCAAAGACGCCATCAGATCCAGGGTTTTTCTTTCTTGAGAGACTTGACTACTGATTCAATCTCTTCACTAGTTACTGGGCCTATTCAGATTTTCTGTTTCCTTGTGAGTCTTAATAGGTTTTGTGTTTTAGGAATTTGTCCATTTCATCTAGGTTATTCAGTTTTTTAGTGTCCATTTGTTCATAGTGCACTTTTCATATAGTCTGTTTTATTTCTGTAGAAACAGTGATAATATTCCCACTTTCATTTTAGCATATATTTCTTTTTTTTTTCCTTAGTCCATTTAGCTAAAGGTTTGTCAATTTTGTTGATCTTTTTGTAGAACCAAATTTAGGTTTCAGTAATTTTAATTTATTTTTTCTGTTCTGTATTTCATTTGTTTCTGTTCTCATCTCGGCTGCTTACTTCTGCTAGCTTTGGGTTTAGTTTGTGTTTTCTTTTCTGGTTGTTTATTTCCCCCTTATTTTATCACAAATTTGAGCGTGCTTTATATACTGGCCTAAATGGTGCTGTATTTTTTCCAGGTAGTGATAATATTTTGGATCTCTTTCACTATCTTGTCTGTTTAGTACTTCCTCTTTTGTTTCAAGAATTTTGCTATTATAGTTGGTACTTCAGTGAATAAAATTCTACATATGTTGCTTTTTGTATGTAGATATATTTATAGACTAAAACCTGAAGTGGTATTTGTGGGTTGGAGAGTATCTGCATTTACAGTTTTGGTAGATACTGCAACTCACTTTTTATGGAAATTGTACTACTTTACACTTATATCAGTAATATATGTGTTTCTCAAAGCCTCATTACCAGAGAGCATTGTCAAACTTTGTATTTTTGTCTGTTCAATGGGTGGGAAATGGGTAAAAAAATGTTATTCTATTTAGAGTAGATGTCATATGACCATATTTCTCAATGGCTTATCATAACAATCTCCCTGGATATTTATTGAAAGAATTCCTAAATTCCTAAGCCGTTTCATGCAATCTGTGTCTGTATTTTTAACTAGTGCTCAAATACTTGTGATTTGGTGATTTGCCAGGTTTAGAAACATAGCTGTGGAAGACTTTGCATCAAAGTGTGTTCCTTGACACCATCTGGAGTCGTCTGAAATGTATGATTGTATGATTCATTGTATGAATCAACTTGAACATAAGAACCCCAAAATCTTATTCTAAATTTTTGCAGCATTTAAAGGTATATGTAGATGAAACGGGCATTGTCTTTGAGGACAACTGATCGCTCATCGGATGTCATCCATAAAGTTGAGAGATAACCCATTTTATACTCTTCCAGATTTCAGTCACATTTCTAATACAGCTTACTAGTGCGTTTAATTCTTCCTGCAGTTGGTTATCAAAACTTTTACATTACTGGTTTTAGATTTCATATTCATCTCTAATAGGTTCTAACATTACTGTCTGGTAACTTTTGTACCTGTGTTGTCAAAAAGCAATATTTTTTGTGGGGATGACAATTTATATTTGCAGAGAATTTTTGTGTGTGAAATTTTGTGGCGATGACTGTCCATTTCTCTATTTTCAGAGAATTTTCACTTATACTTTTATAAACATCAATTAGAATAATCAGTGCAGCAAAGTTTCAAAAATTTCTCTACCTTGCTATTGTAAGGCGCATGTGGAGAAAAAGAGTGAGCCGGGCAGTCAGGCAAGAGAAGGAAATTTATTAGAGGGAAAACGAGAGGGTGACTGGCCTTTAAGGAGATCCAGTGTCCTCCCTTTCTAATGGGGTCTTCTTACACCCCGCCATTGAAAAATTCTCTGAAGGGATAGTTAATTTTTAGCCTGTTGCTGAGTCCTGTAATCATGTAGCTGGAGGTCTGGAATCCAATGGTCTCGTAGCCTTGAGTAGGTAGGTGCCAATTCCTTCCTCCTTCCCTTATTCCTAAGAAAGAATGAAAGTTTTGAAGTAGAACTTCTGAGAAAAAAAATCTTAATTTTAAATTGTATCCCTTGGACCCTGATACAGAGGATTAACAGAGAAGGCAATGGCACCCCACTCCAGTACTCTAGCCTGGAAAATCCCATGGATGGAGGAGCCTGCTGGGCTGCAGTCCATGGGGTCGCTGAGGGTCGGACACGACTGAGCGACTTCACTTTCACTTTTCACTTTCATGCATTGGAGAAGGAAATGGCAACCCACTCCAGTGTTCTTGCCTGGAGAATCCTAGGGACGGGGGAGCCTGGTGGGCTGCCGTCTATGGGGTCACACAGAGTCGGACACGACTGAAGTGACTTAGAAGCAGCACAAGAGGGTTAAGGGGCAGATTTCTGGACTCTGTTTCAGACTTATGTTTCAGTTTCTGGGTCTAGGACTCAATTTCTGTTATTAACAAGATTTCCAGATTATCCTTATGGACTTAAAAATTGAAGATGCTAGGGCTCACATGGGGTCTAATTGATAAGATGGCTCATTATGTCTGCCTCGCAAATGAAGAATAAAATCACGGTGATCTGCGAGACTGACCAAATTGCCCAAATGGCATTTTGTTTTCTCACTGGCCCCTATCTTTTCAAAGCTGTGAGACCACCAGATTCCAGACCTTCAGCTGCGTGACCACAGGACTCAACTACAGGCTAAAAATTAACCATCCCTTCAGAGAATTTTTCATTGGTGGGGTATAAGAAGGACCCCATCAGAAAGGGAGGACACTGGTTCTCCATAAGAGCCAGTCACCCTCTCTTTTTCCTCTAATAAATTTCCCTTTTATTGCCTGACTGCTCAGCTTACTCTTTTTCTCTGCACTCGCCTTAAGACACGATGTTTGAGAACCTTAAGCAGGTTTTTTACTATGGTAGTACTCTGGGCTACTTTTCTATAGAACATTTCAATTGTTTCCTGTGCTGTGAGGTGATACCTCGTTGTGGTTTTGATTTGCATTTCCCTGATGGTGTTGAACACCTTTTCCTGTATCTGTTGGCTGGCTGTCTTTGTGAAAATGTCTGTCCAGCTCCTCTGCCCAGTTTTTAATTGGATTCAGTGTACAGGTCTTTCAGCTCCTTATTTAAATTGATACCTCTGTTTGATGCAATTGTAAGTGGAATTTTCTTAATTTCTCTTTCTGATAGTGTATTTTTAGTGTATAGAAATGCAACAGTTTTGTGTATGATTTTGTATCTTGCAGCTTTACTGATTTTATTAATTCTAATAGTTTTTGGTGAATCTTAGGTTTTCTTCATATTTATAATGTGTTACCTGTAAATAGTAAGTGTTTTACTTCTTCCCTTCCTTTTGGAAGGGTGCCTTTTCTAACTTTTGCTTACCTAGTTGTTCTGGCTAGGACGTCTAGTAGTGTATTGAGTAAAAGTGGCAAGGTGGGATTCTTGTCACTGCATTTTATACCCCCCTACCCTTTTTATGCTTTTGATGTTACAGTTTGCATCCTTTTATCTGTGTTGCCCTTAACAAATGAGTGTAGTTACAGATGTTTGATTTTTTGTCTTCAATGATTATTCTAGCTTTATAAGTAATTAGTCCACCATCTTTATAGCTTTAGGCTATTCTAAATTTTCTATATTTACTTTTACCATTGGGATTTAAACTGTGTTTTCCTGTTACTAATTAGCACCTTTTTGTTTCAACTTAAATCTCTAAAATTTCTCTTGAGGTTGGGCTAGTGGTGATAAACTCCAGTATTCGCTTGTCTGGGAAATTCTTTACCTCACCTCCAAATCTGAAGGACTTTCAGGGTGGAGTATTCTTTCAGCTGTTAGTCCCTTCTGTCCTAGAGTTTCTGCTGAAGAACTGCTTAGTCTTTTGGGGGTTCTCTTGTGCATAACAAGTTGTTCTCTTGTGAGTTTTTAAGAGTCTTTCCTCGTCTTGACGTTTGAGTTATAACATGTCATGGTGTGGGTGTCTTCATCTCTTTTTGGAACTCCCTGAGCTTCCTGGATCTGAGTGTCTGTTTCCTTCCTCCAGTTAGGGAAACTTACAGCCATTGTTTCTTCAAATTAGTTACCTCTTTTCCTTCAGAGACCCTTACCATGCGAATGTTGGTAGCATGGTGGTGTCTCTAAGTCCTTTAAGCTGTTTTCATCCTTTTTTCTTTCTGCTGCTCTGACTTGCACCGCCCTGTCTACTGGTTTGTTTCTTCTCTTCTCCAAGTTAGTTTCTTCCTGCATTCTGCTTCCTCTAGTCTGCTGGTGAACCCTCTGTCATATTTTTTCAGTTTTCATATTTTTTAGTTTTAAGATTTCTGCTTGCTTACATTTTCTGTGTCTTTTGAAATTCTTACTTTGTTCATATGTTGTTCTCCTGAACTTAGCCTCTATTGTAACTTAAAACCTTATCGGGTAAATCGCTTGTGTGTACTAAGTCCCCTCAGTCATGTCTGACTCTTTGCAACCTCATGGACTGCAGCCTGCCAGGCTCCTCTGTCCATGGGATTTTCCAGGCAAGAATACTGGAGTGGGTTGCCGTGCCCTCCTCCAGGGGATCTTCCTGACCCAGGGATCAAACCCATGTTTCTTACGTCTCCTACATTGGCAGGCAGGTTCTTTACCAGTAGTGCCATCTGGGAAGCCCAATTTTTTTTATTGAGGCTTTATCTTGGTCTTTTGTTTGGATTCTGTTCTTTTGTTTCTTCATTTTTCTTGACACCCTTTTTTAGATAAAACAGGCACCCCATCTGATCCTGAATGACTAGTCTCATAGGAGATGAGCTTTCTCATTCAGCCCTGCACTTGTACCTTGTTGTATCTCATACCTTTTTAATTTTCCAAGCAGCCTACTGTATTGCTTTTGGCTCTCAGTAGCTGAGGCTGTGCCCGGGTCTGTCACTGGCCCAAAGGGGAGGATCCCAGTCAGCACCTAAATTCAGGCTGGTGTGAAGCCAGACCCAGACCCTCAGGCAGCAGCTTTTAAAGTATACAAATGTTCCCTCTACACTGAGCCTGGCAGGAGAGCCAGTTTCCTGTGTCTGTTTGCTGCAGTCCTGTTGAGCTGAGGAAGACAAGCCCTACTGACTTCCGGAGCGAGGCTGTCCCGGGATGTTCCCTATAGGTGACTACCTTGGCACTGGGTCCTTTCTCAGAGACACTGGCTACCACAGATGGGGCAGAGGGGGGTGCAGAGATGGGGCCTGCTGGCCCTTCCAGTCTTTGGAGAGAATTATAGCCCCTGGGTGTATGTTTAATTAGAAGCCTGCTTGCTCTTCAGGCCCCAGCTATGAAGATAAGGTAATAGATCTCTTCTAGAGAGTCTGGGGTGTATTCAGTCTGCTGTCTTCACACTGTGCCCTGGAGAGAACCTGTGAAGAACTGTTTTCTCAGTAGGCCAGCTGATGGGGCACCAACTTGAAATGGGTTTCACAGTTAGACCATCACGGGGTCGCACCTGGGTGCAACCAGGACCAAGTGAAAGCCCTGTTGTCCTCCTCAACAGACACAGCCCACTCTTGGCTTGTCAGTGATGGGGCACTCAGTTAGGGTCTCCCTGGATACCTGAAGCTGCCTTTGGGGTGAGTGTGTCATATGGGTTCAGTCCCTCCCAGGTGTCCGTCATGACAGCCGCTCTCTAGACCAGTTGCCTGCTCCTCATCCGTAGGAGCACTTGCAGTCCTGTGGGACCCATGAACGGACGTCTTGCTGACCATCAGAGCCTGGCTATCAGGAGGCATCCCTGGTGGCAGCTACAAAAACCAGAGCACCTGATGTGTTGCGCTGTTGTTTTTTTTTTAATAACTGGTTCTGCAATCCTGAATTTCCATCATCCTAAGATTTCTTAAAAAAAAAACAAAAACAAAAAAACCTTAAGACTAAACAAGTAGATAAGTATTGTTTTAACTTTAAAATGATCGCATGGTTTTAAAAAATTTATTTTTATTTATTTGGCTGTGCTGGGTCTTAGTTGCAGCACTCAGGATGTTTTAGTTGCTGCTTGTGGAATCTAGTGTCCTGACCAGGCATTGAACCCGGACTGCCTGCATGGGGAGTCAAAGGGGAGACCAGTTTGGTGGGTGGTTTGAGGGAAGGAATGAGTCAGTAACTCAGAAAATGATGAGTACTGCCATTTCAGGTGATACTAACTAGATGACTTTACCAGCAGGTTTCCTACTTCAAGAATCAAAGCATCGCAGCTAGAAAGATATTCACAGATAAACCGCTATGGTATTTGAGTCCTTGAGGTCTTTGGTCTGTGTGCATATTTAAAGGAAGTTACTGCAACATTGCCCTGAGGAGGTAGAGGTCAGAAATCTTAATGCTGAGGCAGAATCCTCAAGTATTATTTGTCTTCAGATGTTCTGGAAAAACCCTGAGACTGTTCCAAGCATTGAGAAGCTTCTTAGTAGAATCCAAATTGGGGGCCAGTGCTGGAGAAGACCGTCTTGAGAGTCCCTTGGACAGCAAGAAGATCAAACCAGTCAATCCTAAAGGAAATCAACACTCAGTATTCATTGGAAGGGCTGATGCTGAAGCTCCAATACTTTGGCCACCTGATGTGAAGAGCCGGCTCATTGGAAAAGACCTTGATGCTGGGAAAGATTGAAGGCAGGAGAAGGGGACGACAGAAGATGAGATGGTTAGATGGCATCACCGATTCAATGGACATGAGTTTGAGCAAACTCTGGGAGATGGTGAAGGACAGGGAAGCCTGGCGTGCTGCAGTCCATGGGGTCGTAAAGAGTTGGACACGACTGAACAACGGCAGTGGGATGCACAGGGGTACAGAGGCCTTGAACAAGGCATGGAGAGATTCAGGGAGGCTGCAGAAAGCGTAGAGCGAGCCAGATCTGGGCTGGGGTCAGTGAGGAGCACCAGTTCTTTCCAGGAGTTAGACCAGTGAAGCCATGCTGTCACAGTGAGGAATGTGATGACTGGAGTAGATGCAGAGGGCCTGGAGCACTGAGAGCTAAGCTCCCCTCCTCCTGGTTCTCCAGGCAGCTGAAGGGAAGGCCTGGACCGAGACTCCTTTCTTCACTTGCTACAGTGTAGTGTTTATCTGATCGAGTCCTAAGTGAGAGTGAAGTGAGAATTTTGACACTGATGTAATGCAGGTATTTTCAGAATCCTCTTAAATCTCATTAGTGGTCATTCTGAAATTCCAACCATAATTGAAAGGATATCCAGTAGCTTTGTGGTTCTTCACAGAGGTCTGAGTGTTTTTCACACTTCGCATTAGGTCAAAGATTTAAATACACCATACAAGTGATTCAGAAATAATGCAAGAATTTATTGTTCTCATGGAAAGCTGTTAATAGTGTTGTTCAAAGTAGTGGCTGCTGCTGCTAAGTCGCTTCAGTCGTGTCCAGCTCTGTGCAACCCCATAGACAGAAGCCCACCAGGCTCCCCCGTCCCTGGGATTCTCCAGGCAAGAACACTGGAGTGGGTTGCCATTTCTTTCTCCAATGCATAAAAGTGAAAAGTGCAAGTGAAGTCGCTCAGTTGTGTCCGACTCTTGGCGACCCCATGGACTATAGCCTACCAGGCTCCTCCATCCATGGGTTTTTCCAGGCCAGAGTACTGGAGTGGGGTGCCATTGCCTTCTCCGCAAAGTAGTGGACTTGTTGGGAATTCCCTGGTGGCCTGGTGGTTGGGATCCTGGATTTTCATGGCCATGGCCCAGGTTCAGTCCCTGGTTGGGGAACTGAGATCCTATAAGCTGCATGGCAAAAAAAAAAACCAAACAAACCCAAAAACCCAATGAAGGAGTAGACTTACAAGACAATTATTTTGCTCTCCCTTATTTTGATGATATTGTCTAAAATATTTAATAAACATTTGTTTTCTGTCAGAATAAGACATTGTGTTAGACAAATGTGGTCCTTGATCTCAAATAGCCAGAGTTAAACATAAAATAGCTATACTGAAAGGCAGAGGGAAACTGCTGAACTGAGAGAAATATCAGACTAAGGTCATCAAAGGTGACCTCACAGAAGGGGCTCTTGACTAAGATTGTGATGGAAAAGCCCTGGAAGGACATTCCAGGGAGAAGACAAAGCTTTTACAAAGATCCCGAGGCACAGAAGCACGTAATGCTTGGAGTGAAATTGGATGAGATGAGACCACAAAAATCGTTTCAGGTAAAATGATTGAGGAATCCTTTGTATTTTATAAGAATAGTGAGATTTAAGGTCAGCTTACTTAAACTGACTTTTTAAAGAGTGTAAGTTGGGGTGATACTTGCTGCTGTTTTAAAAGATGCTGTATCTTTTCTAGGCCTGAATGTGTGTGTGTTGGTGGGAGGGGGAGTAATGAGTGACCTCAAAGCTGTTCAAACAACGTCAGTTAATATTTGAAGAAAAGCGTCTGTGGGGAAAAAAATTTTAGAAAACTACTCTGAGTTTTAAACCATTCATCCAGTTCATTTTTGATGGGGGAAAAAAAAAAAAAAAAGGATCTTGTAGGTGACCAGTGGCAGACCCTGACCAGTGGCAGAACCAAGAATAGAACTAACACCTGGATTGCTAGTCAGCATTAGTCTCAGTGAATTTAGAATGGTTTTGTTTATGATGTTGATACATGGGTGGAAAGTGTCAATAAAATGTGATAAAGGAGAAAACTTCTAGAGAACTGATCTTTGGAGACACAAAAGGTAACTTTTGTTTTCCTGGATTAATAGGGTTAAGACGTATTTGATTGTGCTTTTTTAAGAATTTGCATTTTATTCACAAACCGAGGCCCTATTCTCCTCTTCAAAACTGTATCATGCTACTTCTCTTCAGCGTTTTATTGGAGGTTCTATTCCAGGGCGGTTAGGCAAGAAAAAGGAATACATAGGCAAAGGATTTAAATAGATGTTTCTTCAGAGAAGATACACAGATTGGCCATCTAGGTTCATGAAAATCCTTAGTTATTAAGGAATTAGGAGTCAAATCTACAGTGAAGTGCTGCTGCATATCCACTCGGACCGCTGTAATTGAAAAGACCGACAATAGCAAGTGTGTATGAGCCCTTTTATATAAGGGACTTGAGCATCTACAGACTTCCATGTATGCAGGGGAGACTTTTAGAACTAGTGCCCCGCAGAGACCGAGGGACAACGGTATTGTAGTGGCCAAGTTAGGGAAAAATTGGAACCCTCACACCTGTTGGTGGGAATGTGAAATAGTGCAGTCACTTCAGAAACCAGTTCCTCAAAAAGTTAAATACAGAGTCACCATATAACCTAGCAGTTCTATTCTTAGCTGTGTCTGAAGACAGTTGAACATTATATGTTTATGTAAAAACTGGGGTGTAAATGCTTGTTAGCCTTATTAGCAGCATTATTCATAAGTTAGAAAGTGAAAAGTCATCCAAAACATCATCGACTGACTGGATCCCAGAAGTGAGTGGGGAAGGGCATGGGGAGTGCCTTGTTGCTGCCCCCGTGCTGGGAGCCTGCTCAGCAGTGCTGGGGACTGTCGCTGCTGCTCCCTGCAGTGGCCTGGCTGGAGGAGGACACTGCAAGTTGGGAGAAAACACCCTTTTCTCCTCACTGTACCTCCAGCTTCCCCATTGACAAAGCTTAGCATCTTCCCAGCTGGAGAAGAGCAGCATTTAAAGGGCCTGTCTCCATCTTCACAGAGCAGCCAGTCGTGGGTGGGTTTTCATTGGGAGGCAGTCAGAGTATCAACCCCTATATCAATTTAGAACATGTTCTGTTTTGTTGGGCTTCAAGGAAGTATTCATCTCAAAATACCTAAACAAAGTTTTGGAGTATGTATGCCTGTAATACTTTGAGAATTTTGTTTTAAATCACTACAAAAAGCAATTCATGGTCACTAAAAGTCGTTGAACAATATAGGAGTGTTTAGAATATAAAAATTCCTTTCCCTTTTATTCCTCCATTTCATTCATGTCTCCTATGGTGTATATTATTTTATATATATACTTATGTAATGTGTGTGTATATATTTTTTTTTGTAATAATGAGGTTTTGTACATAGATAACATGTATCAGCTGTTTTAGATTTCTGTTAGAAGGATATAATTCTCTCTCAGTTGCTAAGCCCTTGTTCTTGTAAACTAGATGAGTCACATAATTGTTCTTTGATTTTCTAAACTATAGAAATGAAGGGACTTGTATTCAGGGAAGTTTCACATTTGTAATGGATATAGCTCGAGAGAAAGGTAGTTGGCAACCATCAGTCAGCAATTTTTAGTATAGCTAGATGGTCATACTCTTTTGTTTTGCAATTTAAATCTTGTGTTAAACGACTTACATATGTTTATGTGTATGCTGCTGGCTCCATGCACTATTTAAATTTCAATGAAGTCTGAATCATAGACATTTTTTGTTGTTTTTCTTTAGAAAAATCCTGCAAAAATGTCTCTGTACCCATCTCTTGAAGACCTGAAGGTAGACAAGGTGATTCAGGTATGTTTTAAATACTTTTCTTCTTCCATGTCCTCTGCCATACATTCTGATTATAGGTGAAGTGAAGTGAGAAACTTAAATAGCAGATGTATTTGTTCAATTTACACTGTATAAACTCAGTTTTTCTAACTAGAACGTTAGAAAACTAGAGATTTCTTCATTTCACTGTGAATTAATGGGTGCGAGATATTTTTTCTTTGAAATGGGACTTAAGACGCTTCGGAAATAACTTGGTTTCATGACTAGTTTTAATTTAAGTACATTTTAAAGTTTGTCTTGTTTAAAATTAGTATGTGTACTGTTGGGTTTTCAGGGATGACCAGTCTTTGAAGTAATTGTCTTCTCCAAAGTTAAACATTATCGAAACGGGGCGGCACGTACTGTTTTAGGAGGAAGAGGAGTGTAAGAAGAGCTCAGTGAAAGCCGAGCAATGTGTCTTTTTTTTTTTTTTTCAGATGCAGAAAATTGTTAATCATACAATTAGAATGTTAGTAATAGAGAAGTAATATGAATATACTTAATACCACTAAATTGTACACTTGGAGAAAGAGGATGTTAGAAGTAGAAAGGGGACACTATTATGTAGCACTAGCCTTTTATTTTACGGATTAAGAGAATGAATCCTATGGATTTTTTTTTTTTTTTGGTTACTTTTAGAAAGTTTTATTTGTCTTTTCCATGACACATGGAATCTCTATGTCAACTTTATATACGTGTGTTTATTCTAATAAGAACTATAATTTATGCCATTGCTTTTTAATAACAATTTTATCAAAAAATTAATGCAAGTAGCATATTTCAGTCAAGGACATTAGGTCTGTGTGTATCTATGTGGTGCATATGTGTCTTTTAAACGTAAGCAGCAGACAGTCTCTGCTACAGCAACAGAGAGTCCTGCTCCAAGTGGCTATGTAAGACAGTACAGTGATTCTAACACTCATTAAGTCAGGCATTTTTGTACTCCTTTGAGTATTAGCTTTGTAAGATAGTTTCTTCTGCTTAAGAAAGTTTGGGATTGGGATCAAGTCTCACTGTTCTGTGAATTTTCGTTACTGGTTTTAACTGGAGATAATTGTAGTGTTTAGTGAACCATCCTGTTTCCAGTTTACTTTCAACTTGGTCTTTTATAAACTCTTATTTCTGAATTTCTTCAGCTGTTATTTGTTTTTCTAATTTGACAAGATAAATTAAACTCCGTGTTACACTTTATTCTGGAAATCTTTTTGATATGATAAATGTGATGAAATTCTTTTCTGTTACAAGTTGCTGTTGCTGCTGCTAAGTCGCTTCAGTCGTGTCCGACTCTGTGCGACCCCATAGACGGCAGCCCCCCAAGCTCCTTCGTCCCTGGGATTCTCCAGGCAAGAACACCAGAGTGGGTTGTCATTTCCTACTCCAGTGCATGCAAGTGAAAAGGGAAAGTGAAGTCTTTCAGTCGTGTCCGACTCTTAGCCACCTCATGGACTGCAGCCCACCAGGCTCCTCTGTCCATGGGATTTTCCAGGCAAGAGTACTGGAGTGGGGTGCCATCGCCTTCTCCATATAAGTTGCTAAAGTACTTCAAAGTTTTTTACCCTAAAGATCATTTTACTAGAGATCTTGGCCTCAGTTTACTCTACGTGAGATTGACTTCCTAATTAATTAGCATAAAATATTTATTACAAACTTGTGAGAACACAATACAAGTGTTTTTTAGACAAAATGTTCTTTAAGGGTAGAAAGAAATCAGCAAAAATAGTAACAAATGTGTGGCTGAAATTGTTAGCCCCCTGGCAGTGATTGGTTGAATGTGGGGGAGTTCATGAGCGTGTATTTCTCATCCCTTCTCTGGGTATTGATGGGTGGTTTGTAAAATCTCTGAAATCTGTTCGCTTGCCAAGGCTTTGATGCCTGACAGTTTTAAGTGGTTTATTCAGTCATCTCAAATCTGTTTTTTCTTTGCTATTTTATTATTTTTCTCATGTGGTTTTTATTTCCACCCAGGACACCTGAACAAGTATACTTTCTTTTTTAAAAAGCTTTTATTTGAGATATTTACCTTGAAGTATAACAGTTAAGCTGTTACTATGACATCTGAGCACTAAGTGATATGAGAGGATGGCTCATTTCCTTTTCGTCCTTTTTTGTTAGTTTTTATGAAATTGAACCTAAACCACCGTAGACTTTGAACAGAGGTTTTTTTTATCTCAAAAGCAGCAGAAAAAGAAGGCAAGAGTTGATATTGGCAAATGTTGGATCAGAAAATGAACACGGCTGCAGTCCACCTCAGGCTGAGCTCTTCAAGGAGCAGCTCGTTGTATGGATATTTCCATTTCAAAGCCTTTTATATTCTGAGCACAAAGCTAGCTGCCTGGAGATGTGACAGAGAGTAAGGAGGGGGGAACATGGTTTTTAAATTCTCGCTGGATTTAAAAAGATTCCCAGCCTAGCCACTAACATCTTGGACTGCTTCTGTTTTATTTTTTCTTCATTTTCTGTGGTAGTGTTACTTGAGTCTTTGTTTTTGAGGTGCTTCTGTAAAGGTAGTATTTATTTTCTGATCTCTTCTTTCACACCGCAGCGGTGACTTGGCAATTCATATTCTGTAAAGTGTTTCACAGGAACCATCAGGCTGTGGCTCTGAGCATGGTGCAGCCCCTGCGCCTCTCTGTCCACTGTGAGTCTCAAACAGGAGCCACGCCTGTGCATAGTAGACTGAGAAACAGTCATCAGCATCCCGACACAGTGAGCAGAGATTGACTGTGGTGGCTCCATGAGTACGGTGTCTTCTCATGCTTTCTGTAGTTGTAGAAACAACATGCCCCCCCCCGCTTTTTTCACTAGTTTGAGATTTCAAGTGAGTGTGGAATATTTTGCTGCTTTTAAATGGCTTATAGTCCTTAAGCCTTTGTTGTACCATCTTTCATTTTTACTACAAATTATATAGTAATTAAATATGTAACTTTGTGTTCGGAGAGCTTACTTCAGTATTCCTTGGATAAGAACAAGAGCAATGAATGAAAGAATAGAAATAATAGACCAGTGTAAAAAGGATCAATTTTTTAAAGTTAGTAAATTCTGTTTTTCAGAGCGGTTTTAGGTTCACAGCAGAAGTGATGCAAGGTACAGTTTCCATCTCAGTGACCCTTCCCTGTGCGCCCTCCCCCGCTTGACCTGCACACCACACACCTCTCGCCCTACACCAGCAGCATCTTCGCCAGAGTGGTACACTTGTGACAGTCACTGACCTGCTGCTGCTTCCCCACGTCCACAGCTACGCTTGTGCTCGCTCCGTGGGCTTGGACGAAGGTGTGCTGATGTGGAGCCACCGTTCGGTGTCACGCAGAGCACTGTCACTCCCTCACAGTGCCCACGCTCTGTCCAGGCCTCCCTCCCTCCTCTAGAATGTCAGGCTTGGACTCATACCGTAATTTGCCTTTTCGGATTGGTTTCACTGTCTTAGTAATGTGCATTTTAGGTTCCCCCATGTCTTTTCGTGGCTTTGATAGCTCCTTTCTTTTTAGTGAGGAACAGTATTTTTTTTTCTTTTCCTTAGAGTTTATCCAGGAAGCAATCCACTGGCCACTAGCTCCTTTTAGTTGATAGTTGGTGAGAGAATTTTCAAAATTCAGCATATTTTGAGTTTGTGGATATATTTAAAGTTAAAAAGGTTTGCTTGCTGCATTTTATTTGAATTTAGATTGTGACATTATGAAACAGTAATAAAGAATGACTCAATAAGTCATATCAGAACATTTGGAATCCAGATGAGTGATGTACTTGCAGTACTTTTGTGGACTTCCTTACCATCTCTCCAGGCATCTTTGGGACTGCTCTTAGCATCAGTTTCAGAGCTTGGTGATAAAGAGTATAGGTTTAAACTCCTATCACTTAATCAGTATATTTTTGATTAAGTAAAAATTTTACATCTGGATCTTACAGCTTAACTGCCAGTAGAGACATGTCTGCTTGAGGAGCTCAGATAATATCTGTAAGGGAAAAAGGAACAGTCCGTACAGCATGGGCTGTGAAGGCAGCCCTGAGGGGAGCTCCTGGCATACCTGCCCCTGACTAGTATTAAGTGTATATGTTTTCAAAGTTTTGGCAAGTTTTAACACATAAATTACATTACTTTACCATGATTGTTATGTCGGTGATTAAGTATGCATTTTGCATACTTTGTAATATTTTTGTACTTAGTATAACATAACACCCTCTTCCAACAACGCAAGAGAAAACTCTACACATGGGCCTCACCAGATGGTCAACTGAAATCAGATTGATTATATTCTTCGCAGCCAAAGATGGAGAAGCTCTATTACAGATAGCAGAAACGAGACCGGGAGCTGACTGTGGCTCAGATCATGAACTCCTTATTGTAAAATTCAGACTTAAATTGAAGAAAGTAGGGAAAACCATGAGGCCATTCAGGTATCACCTAAATCGAATCCCTTATGATTATACAGTGGAAGCGACAAACAGATTCAAGGGATTAGATCTGATAGACAGAGTGCCTGAAGAACTGTGGACGGAGGTTCGTGACATTGTATAGGAGGCAGTGATCAAGAGCATCCCCAAGGGAAAAAAGTGCAAAAAGGCAAGATGGTTGTCTGAGGAGGCCTTACAAATAGCTGAGAAAAGAAGAGAAGCTACCTGGAGAAGGAAATGGCAACCCACTCCAGTATTCTTGCCTGGAAGAATTCCATGGACAGAGGAGCCTGGCGGGCTGCAGTCCATGGGGTTACATGACTGAGCATGTGTGCATGAGGGTGGAGGGTGACGTGTTGGTAGCAATAAACTGGTAGAACTAAAAAAAAAGAAAGAAGCTAAAGGCACACGAGAAAAGGAATGATACACCCATTGGAATGCAGAGTTCCAGAGAATAGCACTGAGAGGTAAGAAAGCCTTCCTCAGTGATCAATGCAAAGAAATAGAGGAAAACAATAGAATGGGAAAGACTAGCGACCTCTTCAAGAAAAGGTAACCCTTTGAGTTACCAAGGGAGCATTTCATGCCCTTGGTACACAATATGGGCACAGTAAATGACAGAAATGGTATGGAACTATATAAAAAAAATCCCCATGAGCCAGATAACCAGGATGGTGTGATGACTCACTTAGAGCCAGATATCCTGGAATGCAAAGTCAAGTGAGCCTTAGGAAACATCGTTATGAACAAAGCTAGTGGACGTGGTGGAATTCCAGGTGAGCTATTTTGAATCCTAAGATGACGCTGTGAAAGTGCTGCACTCAATAAGCCAGCAGATTTGGAAAACTCAGCAGTGGCCACAGGACTGGAAAAGGTCAGTTTTCATTCCAATCCCAAAGAAAGGCAATGCCAAAGAATGCTCAAACTACCACACAGTTGCACTCATGCTAGCAACGTAATACTCAAAATTCTCCAAGCCAGGCTTCAACAGTACGTGAATCGTGAACTTCCAGATGTTCAAGCTGGATTTAGAAAAGACTGAGGAACCAGGGATCAAATTTCCAACACCTGTTGGATCATCGAATAAGCAAGAGAGTTACAGAAGTTCTCCTTCTGCTTTATTGACTATGCCAGAGCCTTTGACTGTGTGGATCACAACAAACTGGAAAATTCTTAAAGAGATAGGAATATCAGACCACCTGACCTGCCTCCTGAGAAATCTTTATGCAAGTCAAGAAGCAACAGTTAGAACTGGACATGGAATAACAGACTGGTTCCAAATCGAGAAAGGACTACGGAAAAACTGTATATTGTCACCCTGTTTATTTAACTTATATGCAGAGTACATCATGAGAAATAATGGACTGGATGAAGCACAAGCTGGAATCAAGATTGCTGGGAGAAATATCAATAACCTCAGATATACAGATGATACCACCCTTATGGCAGAAAGTGAAGAAGAACTAAAGAGCCTCTTGATGAACGTGAAAGAGGAGAATGTGAAAGTTGGCTTAAAGTCAACAGTCAGAAAATTAAGATCATGGCACCTGGTCCCATCACTTCATGGCAAATAGATGGGGAAACAATGGAAACCGTGACAGACTTATTTTGGGAGGGCTCCAAAATCACTGCAGATGATGACTGTAGCCTTGAAATTAAAAGACACTTGCTCCTGGGAAGAAAAGCTGTGACCAACCTATACAGCATATTAAAAAGCAGAAACATTACTTTGCCAACAAAAGTCCGTCTAGTCAAAGCTATGGTTTTTCCAGTAGTCATGTATGGATGTGAGAGTTTTAATATAAAGAAAGCTGAACACCAAAGAATTGATGCTTTTGTACTATGGTGTTGGAGAAGACTCTTAAGAGTCCCTTGGACATCAAGGAGATCAAACCAGTCCATCCTAAAGGAAATTAGTCCTGAATATTCATTGGAAGGACTGATGCAGAAGCTGAAACTCCAATACTTTGGCCACCTGATGCGAAGAACTGACTCATTGGAAAAGACCCTGGTGCTAGGAAAGATTGAAGATGGGAGGAGAAGGGGACGACAGAGGATGAGATGGTTGGATGGCATCACCGACTCAATGGACATGAGTTTGAGTAAGCTCCGGGAGTTGGTGATGGACAGGGAAGCCTGGTGTGCTGCAGTCCATGGTGTCGCAAAGAGTCAGACACAACTGAGCGACTGAATTGACTGACTGAACACCTTCTTATACTTGGTAAAATGTAGATAAACATTTCATTGGGATATGCTGAAATGGCAAAATAAATATTAGCAACTTAAGTATTTAAATTTTTAGGTGTTCTCCTGGTATATACTTAATGTAAATATGGTTAAGCTTTTTTCTTTAGGTAAAGAAGGTACTTTCACTTAGACTAAAGTGTAACTATCATTTCATAATGCATTGTGAAAATATTTGCAGTAGCATTATGAAATATTAATTATATGTATTTTCTTTGAAAATATATTGCTTAATTGTTTGAAATTAGAATTTCTTAATTAAAAGTAAAGGGTTTTAGATTTTTTTTTAATTACTGGATTTAAGTTATATGAGAAGTTTAAGTGAGTCTCTATAGAGTGTTGTTAGAATTCTTTTTTTTTTTTTTTTTTAGGCTCAGACTGCATTTTCTGCAAACCCTGCCAACCCAGCGATTTTATCTGAAGCCTCTGCTCCCGTCTCTCAAGATGGAAGTAGGTTTATTCTTTGGGTTCCTTCTCCTTGAACAGGGATACCTGTTAAGCCTTCTTTTACTGAAATAGAGAATCCAGGATTTTTTTTTTTTTTTTAACATACACAGCATGAAATTGTCTTGCTCTAGTAGTAAGAAAATACAAATGTTTATTTCAAAACAACCCTTTAATCAAGAAAGTGAACTGTGACTATGAAAGTATGTTTATGACTTTATAAAAATTGTTACTTAAATTTCACCCTTTGTAAGTCCTTGACTTAGGAGTGATTCATTTATGAAAAGATGTAACTCACTGAACTGTCCCCTCCCCTGTCTTTCAGGGCTGTGGGGATTGATAGCGTTCTCCTTTGGGGGAACTTCCCAAATCCTGGAGTCTCTACTCTGACTCCATACCCTTCTCCCTGGTTCCTTTTCCTTCTAAATTCATAGGAATTCAGGACAGAACTCTTAAATAATATGACTTCAGATACAAAAGGTGTGGCAGTCTCAATGGGAGGGGAGTTGGGGGAGAATGGATGCATGTATGTGTATGGCCGAGTCCCTTGTCCACCTGCAACCACTACAACATTGTTAATCAGCTCTACTCCAGTATAAAATGAAAAAAAAATACAACAGGAGTGTTAAATAGGTTTTTATGGCCTGTTGGCTTATAACATTGTTTCCTTTAGAAAATCCATAAATCACATAAAGAGCTTTTGGAAATAGTGTCTAACTCTACTGTTCAGTTAAATACTGTTAATATTTAAATGTACTGTTTCAAAGATTTCATTGCTGTGTATTCTTAAAATGATAGGACACTAAATAAATTTACAAGCTTTAATTTTTTTTTTCCCCCACAGTTCATTTTTTTTGGTAGAAGAATCATTTTATAGCTGTGTTTACTGAATGAATTAAAACATAGCTGATTTGAAGTGTACATTTTGGTCAGTTGTTCTTAAGTGGAGAATCAGTGATATGTGTAGAAAATTCCTAATAGGTTTAAGAGAAAGAAAAGGCAAGATAACTTGGGAAAATTATTTCAAGTCTTGAGTATTTAGAAGTCTGAGGTTTCAGTTAAAATGTCTTCATACTTTCACTTTTATTTTTCTGTTTTCCATTTCTAATTGTCATTACAGAGAAAGGGGTTTTCTAGATTACTAATTTAAATTCACCCTAGATTTTATAAAATAAATGTGATTTTTTAAAATACAAGTAAAACTCCATAATAACAATGGTTTTTAAAAATATTCTACTAATATTTTTCCTCTACTCATTCATTTGTTATTAGATCTCTATCCTAAGCTGTATCCGGAGCTCTCTCAGTACATGGGCCTGAGTTTAAATGAAGAAGAAATACGTGCAAATATGGCCTTGGTCCCTGGAGCACCAAGTCAGGGGGTATGTATAATGTAATTCGTTCTGAATTATATAAAATCATACTTTACAGAGAGATACAAGCTACCATCTTTGTGGCAGACTCACAAATGTATAGCCTTAGCATTGATCTCCTCTCAGGACCGTCTTCTGGTATTGCTTTTTACAGTCTGCTTCCTCTGCGCTGTTACCACTTTCCTAATTGAGTAGGAGTTAAAGGTTCAGGTGCCTTTAACTGGCACATTCTCCTTTGTCTTCTGCATTTAGTTATGGACCTAGTGATTCTGCCGCTGCCGCGTTTCTTATACTCATGTTCTTCATTGTAGCCTGCTGTGGCCCCGTCCCTGTGTTTCTACCTCTAACCTAGATTGTTACAGTTGTCTCTTTTTCCAGTAACTCCTCCAGGAACTTGGTATATCAATGAATACTGAGCTACTGCTAACTTTATCATTCTGAGATTCAGGTCTGTTACCATTTTTTTGCTCATAATCTTTTTAAGTTTAAAGCTTCTTATAGTTTGACCCCAAATTCTTGGCTTAAATATAGTGCGTCACAGTCTTGTGTTAAGATTATTGCTATAAGACTATAATACCTTATAGTACTTGTCGTAGGTAAATGCATAACTTCATGAAGACAGCCTTTATGTCTCTGTTGTTCCCATGACCCCCATGCTTAATACAGTACCTGGCTTTCAATTTATTCACCAAATATTTATTGAAACTTGCTTACGTCAGTCAGGGTCCAGTTGGAACAATAGAAATCACACTAGATTTTTTAACAGAGATAACAAGAATCAGAGAGGTTGAAGAACTGAAAAAAGCAAAAGCGGAACCTAGAAAGCTGCTTCTAGAACTGGGGCGCGCAGGATGGGGGTCGTAGTTCTCAGAGCGACAGTGATGGTGGAGGAGTCCCGTGAGCTGGGCCTCAGGGGAGGGGCCCTGTGACGGGCGCTGGTGCCTCTGGGGGCTGCACGGAGGCTCTTCTGGGAGTGTCTGGAATCTGGAGACTGGTCACCTGCTGCCAGCAGCACGAAGGGCTTGCCCCAGGTAGTACTGGCAGGAGCAGGAAGCAGACAGGAAGGGGCAGGCCCTGGCACCTCCTCCTCTTGAGGGGTCCTGACCAGAAAGCCAGTGACAGAAGAGGGCTCACCGCATAGGGTGGGTTTGGAAGGGACAGAGAGTCTGTGACACTTGTTGTTGCCCTCTCTTCTCTTCAGTGTGCCCACAAGCTTCTCTCTTCATACAGTTGATGCTCAACAGATACTTTCTGGTAAAGAAACCATAGTACATACTTTCAGCTTTACTAGCCAGTATATGCAGAGACCTTGAAAGGCTTTCAGGCAGAAATGAACTTGAGAGACTTGAGAGACAAGACCTAGGTGATGGGCAGATGAGACAGAATGTTGTAGCAAATGCATTGGGGGGTTGGCATTGGAAGGGCTGTCAGGCCAGGTAGTCTGCAGCCTTGTGGACAGGGTAAGGGGTTGGGGGTCTGAGTTGTGGGAATGATAGATATAATTGATTAAAAAAAGGGTTTCTGTGCTTGCTGTGTGGAGGGCAAATAGAAGGGCAAGAGTAGATGGTGGTCATAGTAGGCCTTAGCAGGAGGGGGCAGTGGTCATGTGTTGGTCATATGGATCATAGTAAGAACACTGAGTAAGCACTTAATTGTACTTGCTGGAAAAAAATTCTTTTCCAAAAGTTATACTCCAAAGCTCCTCCCTTTTGTCCTGTATTCCAGCTAAACTAAATTCATTTGCTTAATTTTTTCTGTCCCATTGCCTGATTTCTATGCTTTTATAGCTGTAAGCATTGAAGTTTTGTAATTCTTCAAAAGTTGTATTTTCTGGGTTTGTGCTTGATTCGTAGTATGGTTCCTTGTGTGTGTGTGGTGTCCCAGTGACTGTGATTCTGAAGGAGACACTCGCAGCCTGTGTGTGTGTGCGGCTGAGGTTTCTCTCCCCCATCATGGCTGCTCTGAGCATCACAGGTGTCAGACCAGAGCTTTTTATGACAGGTTCTGGTTAAGATGCCTTGGTAACAAATATGTTCTTCCCTCACTGTCTTTGGTTCTTAAAACAATAAACTGATTTTGGTCAAGAAAAAAAAATAAGGAATGTGAGGCCTGGTACCTAACGGAGTCCCTAGTACAGCTGT
Source organism: Bos grunniens (assembly GCF_055505025.1). NCBI lineage: Eukaryota > Metazoa > Chordata > Mammalia > Artiodactyla > Bovidae > Bos > Bos grunniens. The sequence goes on along the minus strand of NC_141178.1, from coordinate 57,634,341 downwards.
TCTCCATACAGTTGGTTAATCCACAGATGTTTACTAAAGGGACGAAAAATAACATTTGTCTTGTGTGTGTCAGCACTTGAATAACAGGTACTTTTAGTCCTTGTAGTGGAGCTGTGAGGTAAGAAGTTTGCCTCTTTAATAAAAGCTAAGTACATTGTTGAAGATAAGGCCATATAAAAGAACCCTCAGGAAGATGCTATGTGAATTTAAAAGTAAGGTACAGCCTTTATAAAGTTCAAGGATAATATATTTGAGTTGAAAACAAGCCAGGGTACACATAAAACCAATGCCAGCGAATTCATCGGCAACAGAGAGTCATTGAGTCTGCTGGAGATGGTGTCTGGGAGGGTGAGTAACCTGCAGAATTAGTTTTAAAAAACAAAATAGGGTCATTTTTGCAAAACTCAGATCTGAAGGAAATAATTGGCAAATTACATTTTAGGAAACCACAGCAGAATATATTCAGTTATCATTTTGGATTTTCTCAGGGCGTGTGTTTGCGAATACTGATGTGTTGTATGTGTCTCTCTCAGCAGGTGGTGGCGCGGCCTTCCAGCATGAACCACATGGTGGCCCCTATCACTGGTGGCGACATTGGGATCCGCAGGGCAGAGATCAAGCAAGGGATCCGGGAAGTCATCTTGTGTAAGGATCAAGACGGGAAGATTGGGCTCAGGCTGAAATCCATAGACAACGTAAGCACTTTCAGTACTCTTGTCTGATTAGCTGTTACGTGACTGAGTTACAATTTAAAATGTAAATCCTTGATCGGGACTACTTTTAATCTGCTTTTCCACGTGAGATGCTACCCTCTTCTGAAGAGGCAGAGCTGGGACTTGAGCATGACCATGGATGAAGTTTTTTCTTTTTTCAGTCCTTTTTCTGGAATAAAGTTCACTAGTCTGCGTGTATCGTAACATAGTTCATACAAGAATGCTGGCATTGAAATAGGGTAACGTGTACAAGTTAAGACTGATAGGTGGGGTCAGTGGTCGTGAGTATTTTTAAACTAAAAGAGGATCATGTGACTTGTAATGTGGTTTTGGGTTTGTTATTTCTATCCTTGAATTTGACTTTCATGGGGCATTTTCTAGGCAACAGTGACTTTCTAAAGTACATTACTTTACCTCTCACCTTACCAGATGGAAGAAACGAAACCTGGTTACTCTTTGGGGAGGCACTTAGGATCACTAAGGAGGTGCTGAGTCTTTACCCTGATTTGTGGGTTTCCAAGGTAGTTATTGGGCTTCTTTTCGGTCTTTGGTCTCATAGCTCAGCGCATCCAGCCTTTGCACGTAGAAGATGTGGCGCCTGGCGGAAGATGGCTGAGGCCAGTCCCCGCCCCACGTGCCCCTCAGAGGCTGAGGGCGTTGTGTCTTTGCACACTTGTGGCTCTTGTGAGACCCTCATTGAGTGTGCTGCTCTGGGAAGCTCGCGCTTCACTGCCCTCTCTCCATCCTAGAGAGAGACCACTCTCTCTCCAGCTCCACCCCTGCAGCACTTATCCTTGCAGTGGTTTGTCCAGTGGCCACTCTGCTGGGTGCCGCCCTCAAGTACAGGATGCGCAGCGCCAAGTCTCAGGCAGCTCAGGATGGAGAGGGGTGCAGACTGTGGTTGCTTTCATCTCTTACTGGCGCATGCCTTTTATACTTGGCCTGTTTATAGTGTTCAGCATCTGAAATTTAGTTTACATGAATAAAAAGACCCCGTTTAGTTCTCAGTTACCTGTACTTGAGTTCTCTGTATTTACCTTGTAGATTTTTAAGAACGGGGGTTGTATTCTGTGTACCCACCTTTTTAGGCTGTTTAATAGTAGTGATTATGTGTAATTTAGCAAGTGGGTAAAGGAAATATTCAGCCCAAAAGGTAAACTTCTGACCTTAACCTATCACTTTCTTTAAATGAAACTTCCAACACTTTACTGTCTTTCCCCCTAAATAATGATCAGGTGCAATAATACCTGTTTGGTATACTATCAGACTCATGGAACCTTACATTTATTATAGTAATCTGCCTTTATTTTCCTTAGTCTTTTTATTCCAAGGTGGAGGGGGTGATGGAAGTTGGTCAGGTGAGTCATGATGTGAGCTAGAAATTACCACTCACATCTTCCTGTTGCCTTGATAGCATTTTCACTTTCCTTCTTGGGGGTATTACTTGTGTAGTTTTTCCTTTTTTAAAAAAAATTACTAGAGTAGCTGCCTAAAGAGCTGGTTCCTGATTTTCCAGCACTTACTTAGTGATTTCCGTCCTCCAGGGTATATTTGTTCAGCTTGTCCAGGCCAATTCTCCGTCCTCCCTGGTGGGCCTGCGGTTTGGGGACCAGGTGCTGCAGATAAATGGCGAGAACTGTGCTGGCTGGAGCTCGGACCGGGCGCACAAGGTGCTCAAACAGGCTTTCGGAGAGAAGATCACCATGACCATTCGGGACAGGTGAGCTGACTAAACACTACATGTGGACATTCAGGACTAGTTTTCCATTTTCTTGGGGTTTTAATATTCTGGAAATAAGAGGCAATGCCAAAGAACGCTCAAACTACTGCACAATTGCACTCATCTCACATGCTAGTAAAGTCATGCTCAAAATTTTCCAAGCCAGGCTTCAGCAATATGTGAACTGTGAACTTCCTGATGTTCAAGCTGCTTTTAGAAAAGGCAGAGGAACTAGAGATCAAATTGCCAACATCCACTGGATCATGGAAAAAGCAAGAGAGTTCCAGAAAAACATCTTTCTGCTTTATTGACTATGCCAAAGCCTTTGACTGTGTGGATCACAATAAACTGTGGAAAATTCTGAAAGAGATCGGAATACTAGACCACCTGACCGGCCTCTTGAGAAATCTGTATGCAGGTCAGGAAGCAACAGTTAGAACTGGACATGGAACAACAGACTGGTTCCAAATAAGAAGAGGAGTACGTCAAGGCTGAATATTGTCACCCTGCTTATTTAACTTATATGCAGAGTACATCATGAGAAACGCTGGGCTGGAAGAAGCACAAGCTGGAATCAAGATTGCCGGGAGAAATATCAATCACCTCAGATATGCAGATGACACCACCCTTATGGCAGAAAGTGAAGAGGAACTCAAAAGCCTCTTGATGAAAGTGAAAGTGGAGAGTGAAAAAGTTGGCTTAAAGCTCAACATTCAGAAAACGAAGATCATGGCATCTGGTCCCATCACTTCATGGGAAGTAGATGGGGAAACAGTGGAAACAGTGTCAGACTTTATTTTTCTGGGCTCCAAAATCACTGCAGATGGTGACTGCAGCCATGAAATTAAAAGACACTCCTTGGAAGGAAAGTTATGACCAACCTAGATAGCATATTCAAAAGCAGAGACATTACTTTGCCAACAAAGGTTCGTCTAATCAAGGCTATGGTTTTTCCTGTGGTCATGTATGGATGTGAGAGTTGGACTGTGAAGAAGGCTGAGCGCCGAAGAATTGATGCTTTTGAACTGTAGTGTTGGAGAAGACTCCTGAGAGTCCCTTGGACTGCAAGGAGATCCAACCAGTCCTTTCTGAAGATCAGCCCTGGGATTTCTTTGGAAGGAATGATGCTAAAGCTGCAACTCCAGTACTTTGGCCACCTCATGTGAAGAGTTGACTCATTGGAAAAGACTCTGATGCTGGGAGGGATTGGGGGCAGGAGAAGGGGACGACAGAGGATGAGATGGCTGGATGGCATCACTGACTCAGACGTGAGTCTGGGTGAACTCCCGGAGTTGGTGATGGACAGGGAGGCCTGGCGTGCTGCGGTTCATGGGGTCGCAAAGAGTCGGACACGACTGAGCAACTGAACTGAACTAAATACAGCATTTTGTTGCAGAAAATAATCAAATGTTACTGATGAGTTTTATATTTATACTCTTGCAGTTCTGTGTTGCTTTCACTTTCTTACATAGTTTGACTTTTTAAAAACAGTGTTCCGGTTTTGCCTACACCTTAATTCAGAGCTTACAGAAATTTGTCCTTTGAGAAGTTCCTATCCTGTCTTAATCCGTTTCTCTGGAAAATAGAAGAGGTTAGAAAGGTAACAGCAACAGGTGTCTGGACTTTGCCCCCGGTTTCCTGCTCAGGGTGAATACATGGGGGCCTACCAGTTCCCAAAAACCAGCCTGGCCTTCTGGGTGGCTGAGGCTGTAGTCCTTGGTGGGAACATCATCTTTAGCTCATTTATAATGGAGCTTGCGGTACCTGTACTACGGACACCACCACCTTCTCAGCCATGCAGGGGTTGAAGGGCAGACCTTGTAACACATTTTTAGCTTTGGCATTTTTGTTCATGTTGGTTCAACTGGCTTTTATCTACCTTTGTGTTTTCACTTTGAATAATACATGGTAGGTATTAAGTAAACATTTTGCAGACAAATGGCACTTTTGCTCTTAGGTGAGCAAAGTTTCAAAAAGTAACTTGGATCACCAGGAAGACATGACTGCTGTGAACTTTATAATGTAAAATTTGTATTTTGTCATGAAACGTGTGCAGTAACAGGTTGTCAGTGCTCAAGAGCGGACGCCATCTTTCTGAAGCTCCTCCCTTTCTAAGGGACTGGGGGCTTCCGTCTTGCTGCTGCTGCAGCAAAAATACCGTTGTAAAGTTTTCAAAATCAAGATGTGAGAAATATTATAAAGGTTCTAAGTACTTCCTAAGAAAAATTAAGCTCCAGGAAATACTAAAAAGTTAATTCATTTTTAACACTGATTTTTGTTCAAACATAATGTTAAAGGAAAAAGCACATTGATAAACTGCATGAAGCATTGTGTTAATTCTTTGATACTTAAAGGAAGGAAATCTTGATTAGTTAGTCCAGCCATAATGGAGAGAATTTTTAAACTTTTACACAAGATGTACATACCAAGTAAAATAGTTTTGAAATAATTTATGGTAACAAAGTATCCAGTACAACATAGTGGAAATCCATTGAAATGTTTACCTTGGAATTACAATTTTAATTGAAACTGTTATGCTCACAGGCCCTTTGAACGGACAATTACCATGCATAAGGACAGTACTGGACACGTTGGCTTTGTTTTTAAAAATGGAAAAATCACATCCATTGTGAAAGACAGTTCTGCAGCTAGAAATGGTCTTCTCACGGAACATAACATCTGTGAGATCAACGGACAGAACGTCATCGGACTGAAGGTCAGAGCAGAACTTACATCATATTGTTTAGTTTTAGAAGTCTCTTTTTCATTTGTGTTTCGGGGTGGTGCTGTTATTGACCAAAATGGAGACATTCTTTGGGGCGCTGGCTGTGCCCTCATGTTAACCTCTAGAATTGTGGCCTCTGTATGGGTGAGATCTCTGAAGTCCCTTGAACTAGAATTCTGTGAAGACCTGGGCAGTGAAGATGTTGATGAGATTCTGAATGAATGGTTGCTTTTTTGTCCAATTGCTTTTTTTAGTCCAGGGGTTGTAGGAAATGAGTAATAGTTTATGGTCAAATTAGTACTTCATTTTTTATGGTTTATGCCCTCTACAAATTCCTAAATAGGACTATTTTGAGGTCTAAAGGTTTTCATTAAGAATTAATGTTAGCAGAGGGGTGTGGTAATATTGTATATGGGGGCAGTTATTTAATCTCTAGAAAAAGAATGCTTTGTTGGCTAATATATTCAATGTAGTTGATTCTAATGAATTAAAACTTGGTAAAGAAACTGGAAAAAATTTAAATACCAGGAGTTTAGGATTTTAGAGACATTAGCAAAACCTCAGAACATATATATTTCTTTACCAAGAATAACTTAGTTTTATATTTAATAAAGTCTCTCAGAATTTTCGTTGTTTTCAACAGGACTCTCAGATCGCAGACATATTGTCCACAGCTGGAAATATAGTTACTATTACAATCATGCCTGCTTTTATCTTTGAACACATTATTAAACGGTAAGTAGAGAATTCTTTGACTTGATTCTGTGCTCATGTGATTTCATAGAGTCTCTGTACTTCTTTAATTCTCAAGCTTTTCAAACCTTTGGTTCTTTAGTGGATGACATTGGCATTATTTAGACATTTGAACATTTTGGAAGTCCTGGCTGGAAGCTGAGAGAGAATAAAACAGGGGTGGCTGGGGCTGTCTGTCTGGTAGCATCTTACGTTCTGTCCTGGCTCAGCCAGCACAGTCCTTTCGGTATCTACCTGAAAGATAAATGATATTTAAAACATTAAAAAATGTAACTCCTGTAATGGAATTTTTGTTTACCCAGAAGCTGGAATAGAATGCAGCTAGCTCCTTTTGGGGGTTGTTGGGGGGAGAATTGTCAGGACTAATCCTTGAAGAGCTCACTTGTCTTAAATCAGTGATAGCCTCCCCACCGCCCCCCAACCCCCTACAAAAAAACCCCTGTACACACCTTTCCCTCTGCTGCTGCTGCTACTGCTAAGTCGCTTCAGCTGTGTCCGACTCTGTGCGACCCCAGAGACGGCAGCCCACCAGGCTCCCCCGTCCCTGGGTTTCTCCAGGCAAGAACAGTGGAGTGGGTTGCCATTTCCTTCTCCAGTGCATGAAAGTGAAAAGTGAATGTGAAGTCACTCAGTCGTGTCCGACTCTTAGCGACCCCATGAACTGCAGCTCACCAGGCTCCTCCATCCGTGGGATTTTCCAGGCAAGAGTACTGGAGTGAGGTGCCATTGCCTTCTCCCTCTAGTTCATAGCATTAATAGCATTGTCTTTTTTAACCATTCAGCCTTAACATATAAGGATTCAAGGACCTGTATCTTACTGGCCAGGATAGATAGCTTATTTGTAATCAGCTAGATTACCTGAGACCCTTAGAGCTGAACTCATTATAAAACCTGCTCCATTCCCACCTGATGCTAACAGTACTGAGTTTGAATTAGAGTTTTCTTGAATCATTGTAGCAGTTTTGAAAAAAGAAACCCAACCCTCAGTATCTAACAAAAGTAACTGTCTTGTAGGATGGCGCCAAGCATTATGAAAAGCTTGATGGATCACACCATTCCTGAGGTTTAGAAGTCACGGCACAGTGGAAACTTCCCAGAAGTTCTCCCGTTTACGTCTTGGGCAACTGACCTTTCTATTATGCACCTGAAGCTTTCTAGGAGCCAGCGAGCATATGCTGCATGAGGACTTCCTGTCTTACAGTAGGGCTGGGAATCTTACTGTTCGATCCAGTATATCTTGTTCAGACATCAAGATAGTTGTAGCCTTACCCTGGTTTTACAGTTGAAAAGACTTTTACAGACTAGCTTCTTTACTGGAAACCTGATGCTTTCACAGCCTTGTGAGTAGAATGACTGCTCCAGGCTCAGCTCTGTTAGAACCATCACCTTGATATCGAGCAGTGCTTAGTTCTGTGCTGTATTTGCATTTTTACTGTCACCATAGTGCATTTAGAATTACTTTTCTTCAGTTCTATGTGTAACACCAGCTAAGTAACACTGGTTTCATTCCATGTAAGCATTATTAGACAGTGTGTGTAGCTGCAAGAGACTTATCGATGATTGTCATTACATTTTATCTACCTTCACTTAATACGCTTGAACTGTCGCCTTAACTAAGTTAAGCATCTAGAATAAAAGCCAAAATGTAACGATTGCTGCCTTTCTAAACCCAGACGCAGTTCTGCATTCGCCTGAGATGTGCACTGGCCCCGCGCAGCCTGACAGTACCTCCCGAGCTAGCACAGCTGCCGATGTGCATTTGAGACTTTCTAATCCTTCCTTGTGTAATGGAACTTCTTTCTTCTAAAAGTAACTGATATCACTTTTTGAGAAATGAAGCACTATATATTTAATGTAAAAATTCTTGTACTAAATAGAATGAACCTTGACTCTTCTTTTCATGTGTAGATTAAGTGGGCTAAGACCTGATTGTGGCATTTACACAGTATGTAACCTAGCTGCCCCGGGACGGTCTCCGGACACTGTCCTGGTCATGTGTTCCATTTCCTGCCTCCTCCCTGCTCAAAGAATGACACATTATCCTGATTTTTTTTTCCCCCCTCTTTGGCTTATGCCTATTCTATTTTAATTAAAAATGTATAAATAAAGTTAAGTTCTAGTCTGTCTGTTATTGCATCATTTGAAAATGTCAGGCTTGTAGGAGAGTCCTCTCCCAGAGTGGCTAACACCCAGGAGCCTGGGACAAGCCCTCTGTGCTGAGAGGCCCTGAGTGTCCAGAGAAGTACCTTCAGCCTGGAAGCCCAGACACACTAGAGGCCGAGCAGCAAGGCCTCAGCGAGCCTGTTGATTTTCCTGGCGACACCCAAGCCATGTTTAACATTCAGGATACACCAGTGGTTTTTAAGTAACAGAGAAAAATCTTACCTTGCATGCTTTCTGTGGTTCAGAGGTTGAATACAAAATAAATCAGTGCTACTGATTCATGGCTTATCTTGTGTGGAATTCAGAAAAGCCAACCCACTCAGGTTTTTCAGTGATGATGTTCCTCGTTATCTGTCTGGACTTGGCTCTGAAGATAGTTCCAGAAGTACAGGATTACACAGTACTAAGGATGGTTTTCTAGAAGGATCAACATTTGAAGTACCTAGTACTTTGTGCCAAGTTATTTAAATAAGAAAATGAGAATTTCATTACAGAAAAATATTTTTAATGTCATAGAAAAGATGAGCATTTAACAGCCATAATGAAATAAACCATTGCTATACACAGTAAACTGTTATAAGAACTGCTAATCCTTGCCCAGGTTCTCAGAATCTGGGGCTAGCAGGTAATAGAAAGTGACCACTCCATGAAAACACACATCCCCAATCCAGCGGGCATGCCACAAGTGTGTCAATTAGAGTGACTTGGCAACAGCGGAGAATACTCAGGTTTTCTTGCAAAGTCCTTAAACTGTTCAGTGCTTTCGGGAGGTTTCCCCCAGCTGGTTTAGTTATCTTTCAGCTGCTCTTTCACCCAGACTCGCTTTCTGATCGTCATAACCCTGGCACAACCGCCTGCCTCACAGATGTTCCCTCCCCAAATCTCCCACATCCTTGTCCGCCTTCGAGGATGACAACTAACAGCTTTCAATGAAGTCACCATGATTTATAAAGTCTAAAACCACAAATTTCTCATGTGGTGAAATTTGTAATTACTGTAATTGCACATTCACCAATTCCTTTAAAAGTTTGGTTTAAAAGTACATTAAATAGAGTTCAAAAACATTCGAGGAAAAGGCACTTAATACTGCAACTTCCAGAACATAATTTGTCTGTCTTCCCCTCCTGTGATGACGCTGCTGCACTGTTCGTTCATCCACATACACGTCACGGCACCTGCGAGGAGAGACACGGGGTTAGGGTGAGCTGCCCAGCTGCCACCACATCGTCTTGTCCTTTGAAACAATCTTTGCCTGAACTCAAGTGCTTAGGACAGGGAACTTGGGAAGACTAGGAGACCACGCAGATGTAAAGCTACAGCTAAAACAGCTGGGAGTCACAGGTGTGTAACATACAAATATTAACACCTACAACAAGTCAGGTATCATGAGGGACAAGTGGGGAACTGGTGTGAGTGTGCTGATTTCCGTTCCTATCAGGTGAGCGGAGGAAGGCAGGCACAGACCTCACTTGAATGTAGTGTTGAGAAGAAATGACCACACAGCAGTGACGGTGGGAAGTGGACGAAGGTGGGCTGTCAACAGTTACTTGTAAGCATCGACCCAAGAATTAACTGTCCTCCAAATGCTCAAAGGGCAAACTTGAAAATGTAAAGAAAACTAAGAAGCCAACAGGCAGAAGGACACAGACGTACACAAGAAAACATCCTTGGATAATAGACACGCCAGGTCACCAGCTGGAGAAGTCCTCCAAGGAGGGGACCTGGGAGGTGGAAGTCACTGGGAGCAAGACTGTTTTCTCTGTAATTTATTATTATTTTTTTTTTTGGTGACAAGGCATGCAGGATCTTAGTTCCTGGACCAGGATTGAACCTGTGCCCCATGTGGCAGAACCACTGAGTCCTAACCACTGGACACCAGGGAAGTTGCCTGTTTTTTAAAAACTTATTTGGGTCACAGTTGAAGCATGTGGGCTCTAATTCCCTGACCAGGAATCAAACCTGGTCCCTCTGCATTCTCTTAGCCACTGAACCACTAAGAAAGTTGCTTTTATATATATATAAAAAAATCTCTATGCATGTGTTTAAAAAATCTATACCTTTTACTTTTTTTTCCTCTCTATATAGAAGTTAATGTAAAAACTTTCCATTTTGGAGTCAAATGTCTGCCAACACAGATCTAAATCCTGAAAGAACCAAGAGATTCAGGTGGCCAGGCTGGCCAGGACCTGGAGGGGAACGTTCACAGCACAGAGGTCCCCGGGGGCTTGTAACCTGCGAAGAGCGTGTTCTCTGGTGGGAAAGGAGGCACTGGAGCATGTAGGGAGAAGAGGCAGGTCAGCGGGAGACACCTTACCCGAGTGGCCCTGGATCCTCTTGCTGACCCTTCCCCCAAGGAGGTCCCAGACGAGCAGCTCCCCAGACTGACTCCCAGATACGACGGAGTTTCCATCCCAGAGAAAGCACCTGCAAGAAGGATTTGGAAGTCATCCCTCGTCAGGAAGGAAGGGCTAGAGCAGGCCCAGAGTGGTGACTGCGAGCCTGTCTGTAAACGTCTTCATCATGAGTAACCCGAGAGTACCTCTGGGGCTCGTCCGCAGTCAGAGAAGAGATGAGCATTCCTGTCTGCACGTCGATAACGTTCAGACGGCTGTCGGCTCCTGTGCTCAGGACGTGGCGACTGTCTGCAACACAGGGCAGGACAGGGTGCAGGTTACGGCTTTAGACCATCTGAGATTTCACTTCTGAGTCCAGGAGCCCAATGTTCACGTGAGTTATTTGTTGTATTAACCAATGAGGACTAACTTCTCTGTGAAAAGCTTCTGTGTTTAAGGCACTGGGCTGATGACCCTTTGGTGTGAATTCATAAATTAATTTCTCCAGTGATTTGAGCAATTAACAAGAATATCTGATACAGCTTTTCTAATAGGTACACATGCTATATGCACTGTGTTCTCCCACAAAGCAGCCTTAACCCACAGGCAAAACCCCTTTTATCAGCAAATAGCATTTTTGTCATTTAGTTGTTCAGTCATGTCTAACTATTTGTGACCCCATGGACTGTAGCCTGCCAGGCTCCTCTGTCCATGGGATTCTCCAGGCAAGAATACTGGAGTGGGTTGCCATTTCCTTCTCCAGGGGAATCTTCCTGACCCAGGGATCGAACCTGCATCTCCTGCATTGGCAGGCTGATTCTTTACCACTGAGCCTCCTGGAAAACTGTGTTTACATTCTTATTTATTTCAAAATAGTAATTCCAGTTCCCCTGGTATCATCTGTATTAAAAAAGGATGCTACCTGGGCTGAAAGCAGTGTCGCCCACAGTCCCCTCATGACATGGAATCTGGTGTAACAGGGTGGCCGTGGTGAGGTCCCAGATGGTCAGTGTGCCTTCCTTGGTGCCCGAGGCCAGCAGTGTGCCGGCAGCGTTCAAACTGATCGTATCCACCTGGAGAAGGAAGCACACGCAGTAGTCCATCAGAGCCACGGTCATGAAGCTGTGTTTCTCAGCCCGTTCTTTCAGCACCACCTATTTACAAGTGAAATCTTCATAGGCCAGTGACTACAATGAAGTGTTACTGGAAAATGCTGTTTGACAAAGAGCCTAAAATTGACCGACTCAGAATAGTGACTCCATGCGTGACAAGTGGCAGGGCATGCCAGGCTGCCTGAAGCACAGGGGCTCCATGAGGATGTGGGGGGTTTGGGGGAACTGGGGAATCTCAAGGTTGGCTAAACTACATCCTGTATAAATATTCCTCAACCCTGGTTATTCTGCTGACCATGAAGATCAGGCAACAGTTCACAGCCTAGAGGGAAGACAATACCACAGGCCTCAGTGCCAGATGCACCATGCCCACGAGGAGACGGACTGAGTGAAGAGGGCGCGGTGCCAGCTGAGTTCTGCCCCTGCTGCGAGCACAGGGCCGAGTAGACACGTCGGTGTCCTCACCCTAGACAGACAGCTTCTTCCACTTAAGGTGTCAGAAACACATCCGGTTGCCCAAATAGTTTGAGGATACCCAGATATTCAATGTCATGCTAGGAAACTGGTCTTGTGGAAATCTGGCTGGAGGGCAGCCAATTCTTAAACAGCAAAACAGGGAAAAACAGGCACAGTGGACTTGGAAACCCAAAGGATCAACTTGAACTGACAGCCCCCGTGCTCTCTTCCAGTGAGCAAAATAAAAGATCAAGCCAAGAACCCGCTTCCCCTGGTGGTTTCCGCTGGGCCCAGGTACTCACGCTGACGTCGTGCTCCAGCTCAGCCAGCAGCTCAAAGTGCTGTTTCCTGGCACACGGCATCTCTGCGGGGATCCCGGACCACACCTGGGATGGGATGCATCGCAGAACACTTCCTTTAAGAGCACTGCTAATGCGCAGCAAACACTCTCCTGACTGACCAACTCCCACTTAATAGCTCCCAACAAAACAAAGCGTCTTAAGGCTGTTTCTCTGGCCTGTGCCTGCACTCTTAACTCTGCCATCGTGCTTCCTGAGGGTCCGCTGTGCCCGGGTCTGCTCCACCCCTTGCACTTACTGTTGTGACTTAAGTACTTTGTGAACTAAAATTGAAGTGCAGAAGTGTAGTCATGTCTATTAAGGTTTTGAGTGCTCAGTCGTGTCTGACTCTTTGCAACCCCGTGGACTGTAGCCCACCAGGCTCCTCTGTCCATGGGATTCCCCAGGCAAGAATACTGGAGTGGGTTGCCATTCCCTTCTCCAGGGGATCTTCTCAACCCAGGGATCGAACCCACGTCTCATGTCTCTTGCATTGGCAGGTGTATTCTTTACCACTAGCACCACCTAGGAAGCCCCATTAAGGTTTTGAGAAAACTCAAAAAGGCAAGTTGGCAAAAAAATTTAGTGGCTCAGATGGTTAGGCATCTGTCTACAATGTGGGAGACCCGGGTTTGATCCCTGGGTCGGGAAGATCCCCTGGAGAAGGAAATGGCAATCCACTACAGTACTCCTGGAAAATCCCATGGACAGGGGAGCCTGGTAGGCTCCATGGGGTCGCAAAGAGTCAGACACGACTGAGCGACTTGACTTTACATGTAGGCAAGAAAATTTACCAACAAAAGTGCCCCCTCTGGGGGAAGCAGAAATGATGAAAAACTTGAAGGAATTCTAATGGTTTTAGGTTCTTGCTTTCTGCTTACATAAAAGCAAACTGGAAACCAAGGATGATGAATGCTGCTGTGGTTCATGCAGCAAAGTTGTGCAAGATTTCAGAGAAAAGGCCAAGTGTGGCCCTGTATCAGTAACGATGAAGGAGTGTGTCTGTATTTTTCAACGATTCTCCACTTATTTTGATACTTTCTGATTCACTGGTCAACTGCTAGCTCACAGCTGCATGAGCTCAGATGGGCCGCTGCGTGTTTCTCTAATGAACCACTAGACCCCCAGTGGAGCGCACATGGCAAGCTCAGGAAAACATCTCCCCACACTGCACACTAAACACACGAAGGGGATAACCTCCATATCCTTCCATACCACTCTATGAAAAGCAGTGAAAAAGTGACTGAACACATCAACAGCAGGGAGTTGAATGGCTTATACTATTTATATTATCCAAACATTTTAATCTAGAAATTATATATAAACCTTCACAGTAGAGTCCCACGATGCAGAATACAGCCTGTTGTCATGCCAACAGATCTTACTAACAGCATCATCATGTCCCATTAATGTGTCCTGGCGTCTTCCAAATGCTATGGAATAAAAATAGCTAAAAGATAATGAGAATTATTAAGACAGCATTCCAGCTCAATGTTAAGATTCTTAAACACATTTTCAAGAAGCATTAGATTGTTTAATTCTACGCTTACTATGGCCCACTGGAATTACAAATCATTTGTTCTCATGTTATCAAACCAAATACTTAAAATGTGAATTTAAAACTAGAAATTTCTGGGTCTGGCTCATCTGTGTTTTCCCCTCAATTTAAAAACTTAAAGAAAAATAGAATCCAACTGGAGAAATTATTAAAGTCAAATAATGTCTGACTCTTTTGTGACCCCTTAGACTATATCCCACCAGACTCCTCTGTCCATGGGATTCTCCAGGCAAGACTACTGGAGTGGGTTGCCATTTCCTTCTCCAGGGGATCCTCCTGGACCAGGGATCGAACTCATATCTCCTGCATTGCAGGCGGATTCTTTACCACTGAGCTGCCAAAGAATCCCATTCAAATCCAACCATCCTCGTCCGTTCCCTGTTGAAAACAGGGAGCCCGTGCTCCCCTCCCTCAGGTCCACATAGGGGGCTACACGGCGTGGGGAGTGAGGGAGGGGCCCGCAGATACATACACGTTATTATCCCAGGAAGAGCTTATGACAGTGGCATCTCCTGGTAAAAGCAAACAGGATGATAAAGCCTGAAATACAAGTGACTCACCATTAATAATTTACAAAAATTAAATGACTCCTTAATGTGATAAAACTATCTGACAAGTTCCCCCCAAAATTAACCCCCAATTCTGGTTATGTTGGTCTTCCTCATATTCATGAAGTTTCTCTTCATCTGGCTAATTCCAGATGCCTCGTTTCCTCCCAAATGTAGAAAAGTGAAAGTGGGTCGAGTGTGCAAGGATCTAGCGTGATGGTTCTCATGGGGTCCAGGCGCCCTCACTGCCCTGGGCTGAGGGACCCCCACTTACATCAGAGTCGGGGGGGTGCAGGTAGGGACTGTCCTTAAGAATCCCAACACCCACTCTGGGTTACAGACTCAGGTGGGGAAGGAAAACTTCTAAAATCTTTAGGGAATTTCAAAATCTTTCGGATGCTTTACATCAACAATAAAATGTGTTTTTTTTTTTTTTTTTTTTTTTGCAGAAGAACTGACTTTCTAGTATTAGATATCAACTTAGAAATGCATTAAAAGTTATATAAGTGGCACACATACATTTAGTCTGACAGTTCCAAAAAAGGAATGATCTGTTGAGAATTCTACTGGATAGCAATGTAAGCTTTCTAGGCTACAAATAAAACCACGATAACACGAGAAAGAGGTAACCTGAAAATTTTCTGATTTAATTTACAAGGCATCTACCTAAGGCATTCTGTAGCTACCACACAGAAATAAACCCAATTATCTGGGAAGAAACAAATGTCACGTGTGTGTGTGTGTATAAAGCAAACTGCTCCATGAATTTCCACCATAACACTGATACAAAATGAAAACGAACTCAACTCACCATATTTGAGAATGATATGCTTCTCTGTAGCATCCTGGATTCTTTGGAAAACATCTTCAAGGTGGAATCTAATTTAACAGCAACAAAACAAACGCATCAGAAAGGCTTCCTGACCCTTAGACATGACCAGCACGTGCTGAGGTAATGGGCAAGGTGTCCGAGGGCTGGGTCCCCCACGAGGACTCTCTAGTCTGTGAAGTCTATGACCTATGGCGCCATGACGAGGAGGTCAACTGAGAGCCATGACCAGAGGCAGAGTTAAACCTAATAACTGATAAGACTCTAAAGTTACACATGAGGAAAAGACAAATTTTAGTATTAAAGAGAACCAAAAGATCTTGGCAATGTAAGGTTTTTTTTTTTGCCTTTTTTTTTAAGTAGCCACATTATAGAGTGATGTACTGCAGGCTTCCCAGGGGGCTCAGTGGTAAAGAATCTGCCTGCCAACGCAGGAGACCCCAGTTTGATCCCTGGGTTGGGAAGATCCTCTGGAGGAGGAAATGGCAACCCTCTCCAGTATTCTTGTCTGGAGAATTTCATGGACAGAAGCGTCTGGCGGGCTACAGTCCATGGGGGTCACAAGGAGTCAGACACGACTGACTGACTAAACAGCAACCCTAGTGCAGCATTAGCATTTACGGAAGAGAAACACTAACTTTCTAAATAATAAACTGGGGATTAAAATGTCCAAGCTTTTTAATTTTCTTGCCTAACAGAAGCTTTAGAAGTGCATCAAGGTTACCTCTTAAATAAGACTGCAAATTGCAACGTGCTCCAAACACCCATATTTGAAATATGCAACAATATGTTTCCCAACTTGAAAACATACAAACAATAAATAAAAGGTGAGATGAGCTTTAAATCATTTCTTCTTTATAGCACAATCTAATATTTCAACCTACTTTTTGCCAACACCACATGCAGAAGTGTGCTGGGGTGTCAGACAGGAAACTGCCAGCTAGCCTGGCATGTGAAGATGCTTCCTCAACATCAGAGGGTCCCCTCGTTCTGGGGGTGCCCACGCCAGAGGCTGCCACAAGTGGGTCTCCCAGATGATGGGATCGCCTGTGGGATTGCCCACACTCCTAGATACACGCACCTCTGACGAAAAGCTACAACTCCAGGGTGACCGTCAGGGTACATGTAAGTCAGTAATACACATGGAAATATAAATGCACACAGATCAGCAATATGAGCTATTAATAGTGAAGAAACAAACAGAAAATAACAAAAGCTTTTGATTAAAAAGGATGTTGGCAGGTTCACAAAGAAGCCATAGGCTTCATAAGCCTCAGAGGTTTAAAGCCTTGATGCCTGTAAAACTCATGGTTTACAAGGTCAGACAAGTACAGGGAACCTAAGGATTTAACAAACAAACCCAGCTAAGAACGCAGGCTTTGCTAAAAAATAAGGGTTTTTGTCTGGTGTGATGACGGCAGACTGGGGGGACTGGAACCCTGGCCGAGCGTGCCGACTTCCTCCCATGAGCATTGCCATCTGGCCGCCCCCAGCGTGGCCCGTGCACACTGCAGGCGCACTCCCTGGTCCACCGTAGGATCCCTTTCTGGGCTTTGTGGAAATTCTATTTTATGAAATCCAAGGTTGTATTTGACAGAGAAAGGAATGACATGCCAAGGAATGAAAGCCATGGTCCCAGGATCTGAGACCAGCAGCTCTGACCTACTGGAGCGGTGTGGCTGCACAGAATCTGGCCTCAGCTTAATGGAAGAAAAACAGAATTTCCTATGATGAAGACTGAAGCACAGGTAGGCGGTCAGTTACCACTACAAACTCTGTCCAAACCAGGCATCTCAAAGTCCATGAGGGGCAGCTAAGCTCTTCCCCTCTCATCTCCTATCCCTCCTGAGCACCTGCCACAATTCAAATGGGACGCAGATGAGACATGCATCAGTTAATGGCATGTCGTGTAGACTTCCAGGAAAAACAAAGCTGTGGCTAGCAGGAAAAGCCCAAGGCTGAGCCCCTTTTTAGGATGAAAACAGTGAAGTTCTTGTGTGTCACTAAGATACAGTTACCAGACTATCAACCAGCCGGCGCAGGGCTTCTGCAGGATTCTGACAATGTACAGGCACATTAACAGTGTTTGAATTAGATTTTTGAACTTAACCCTACAATCAACACCTAATCAAAAAACCGAATTCATACACTACACACCGAGTGACAGAGTGGAAAACACAATCGCACGTCTGCCCCCGCGTGCTGCTGTGCTGCCTCTGGTCACGCCCTCGCGCCCCAGGGAGGGACAGGCCCGCCGCACACTCTTGCTGCCCCGCCCCTTAAAATTCTAGGAAGCTTATCAGCAATAGAAAGGCATTTTCCACTGTCGTTTTTGGCAAATGAACACTGAAATTTTACGTATTATACCGCAAACTAACTGCCCAAATTTTACGTGCCGGTGACACAGCAGGTACAGTCCTGGACTGAGAGACGACGAGACACTTGGACGCTTTATGACTCAAGATAACCCAGCTTTCAGGTAGGAAAACACACCTTGTGAGGTTGTGAAGATGGACGACCCATTGCGGGACACGGCTATTCCAGTGACTGCCCTGTCGGAAAACAAAGTGTCGCGAATTACCATCAACCATGTGCTTGGACGCCGGCGTCCTACAAAAGGCCCTGATTTGAGTGCAAATTCCTGTGACTGTTTTCTTCACAGCATGACTGCTGGACCCATCCCACCTTCCACAAGGCATTAGCAAGTCATGGCTCGGCAATTCCTAATTCTGTTCTGGTGACGCCTATGGCTGGAAAACACCCCCACTCATAGCTCCCAGGCCGCCCTGCGGGAAGGCTGCCCCACGTCTGCCCACTAGAGAACCAGTGACGCTCGCTGACCACCACGGAAACGCCTCCGTGTGGTCATTTCACTTGCTTGGTCACTTAGCATCTGTTCCATGATGATGCTGTTTTGGTCCTGAGAAGGGCTGGGACCCAGGACCCTCTGCTGCAATGCTGGTACCTGGACAAACATCTCCTCCAACAACAAAATGCAAAGAAACTATAACGGACTAAAAATAACTGCATGCCTGGGCAGCTGGGGCAAATTATGGACAAGAAGATAGAAAAAGATAAAAAAAAATCTGATGCTAGTTCTGAAAAGCTGGGAGCAAAAGCAGGGGACTGCGCATGTCCCCTGCACACAGCACCCAAGGGGTAGAGCAACCACATATGCCACCCCTCTGGCCCGACCCCTGGACCCAGCCCTACCCTCACTCCACTTAAGGAACCAGCTCGCCCCTCCTCGTGGAGCAAGCAAGGGAACCTGCTGCTTGTTCCTGCTCCCTCTGCTGCAGCCGGGGCCCCAACAAAGCCTCGCCAGAATTTCCTGTCTGGCCTCTGATCAATGTCTACAGATCGAGGGGGTCAAGAACCCAGGTCAGTATCAGTCCCAGCAGGTCCTCTTCAAGGTTCCCTCATGTCTTCATGGCCTCAGGTGTCGAGGCCCCTTTCTACCTGCTGTTTAGAAAGGGTGATGAGGGATAGCCAGTGTTACAAGGAATAAGGGGGACCCACAGGTTTCTTTGCAGGAAGCCATGCTCTGACTGGGGGC
Organism: Bos grunniens; assembly: GCF_055505025.1. Classification (NCBI taxonomy): domain Eukaryota; kingdom Metazoa; phylum Chordata; class Mammalia; order Artiodactyla; family Bovidae; genus Bos; species Bos grunniens. The sequence goes on along the minus strand of NC_141178.1, from coordinate 57,615,537 downwards.
TGTGGATCGGACGGGGACAGGCCTGTTCCGTTCCACCCATAACCAGGTGTACATGGCATCAAGCGTCAGACAGGGCATCGGTGGCCCTGGAGCAGGACGTGGGGCCTCCTCCCAGCCTGAGTTTTCTTCTCTGGAGCAGGACGGGTCAGCGAGGTCAGTGCTTCCCAACCTTCCCACCGAGTCCATCACCACCCCTGCAGACAGGGGCCTCAGATGCTCACGACCCCTTTGGGGCCAACGCAAGCCTGATTTGGGGGAGGGCGTTTAAAAAAAATTCTTATGAACTTTGCAACGCTCTCTCTCTCCATGTATGCACACACGTTTTTCATTTTTTAAAAAGGACACATTTTCCCAGATGATAACAGTAAATGTGACACATGGGGGAGATATATCCTGTTTCTCAAGAACTTCACACCGTCGGACTCGAGGGCCGTGAGCCTGTCTGAGGAGCACCCAGCCACCTGCCATCAGTATATCCGTCTGTGCTCCAGAATGATCGATGTCCGAAACAACACACACCCACCTTCTGTGCCACACTGACCCCGGGTGGCTGGTCCCTGTGGACGGTGTAGGGGGATAAAAACCAACCAAGACAGCTTTAAATGACAACAGCCCCCCGTGACTCAGCTTAACCTGGCTTCACCCCAGGCCGAGACCCCACTGTGCGCACGGCCAGTGCAGGGACACTCTTACTCTTTGTGGATTCTGTGTTGCTCCTGGGGCTCTAGCCGGGCGATGTTACTCCAGGCCAGGGTTCTGCTCTCTTCCGTCAGGTCTTCAAAAGACTCTTCGCCTGGAGAGACTACATTAAATTGCAACTCAGTCAACTAAGCTTCTAACCAGCATTGGAGACAAGTGTCAGAGTCTCAAGAATTTCCATTAAAATCAAACAACTAAGACAGCAAAACGCCCACCGAAAAAGAACGACTTTGAAATGCACTTGTTAGACAGCTCCATGTTAGTGAAGGGAAAAAGAATCAGGTGTATGATCTAAATAAAACATCATTTGAAGATTAAGAAGTATCTTTGACTACTAAAGCCTTCGTGCACTTTTAGCAATGTCTGCAGAGTTTTCACTCAACCCTGAAGCTGGGAACTTCAGGAAACACGGCACTGAATAACCATTTCCTTGTCAGCAATCTTTTCAAAAACCTGCCAGTTCCCTAACAACACTGCAGGGTTTTGGTTTCGGTTTTGAGCAGGAGAAAGAAGAGATGAAACCAGCTACTACCACCCTCTTGGGCTGGACTAGCTAAGCCATCCCTTTGCTTCTGTTTTGAGAAGGGCTGGAACAATTTCGCTTTTGAGAAAATCCCCGTGGATGGGTCTGGTGATTAAACTGAGCATGGGTTCAAGGGCATCACGAGATAATCCCATGGTCTTCATGACTCAACCCGTGGAGCTTTCTCTCTCAGGTCACAAGACTGCGGGCAGCTGGACCGCTGAGCCGAGCAGGTCCCAAGTGTATGGCCTGGGGAGCCTGGACGTGCCAGGGACAGAATGTAGAACTGGGAGATGACAAGCAGCCCAACCACTCCGCTCCCAAGGTCCACGCAGGGTCGGATTCCTGGGAGCCTGGGGGTCTGAGGCCGTTTTATGTGAAATGTACAACGTGGATAACTGGATGAAGGGACTCATTCTTTCTTCCCTTTCTAAATACCAGCCGTGAGAACAGGGTCAAGTTCATTTTACCACCTGGCACAGAGGCTCTGTAAATGTCTGTCAAATAACTGAATAAAAAACCAGAATCGAATAAACAGAGCACCCTGCACTGAAGATCTGTACGTGGGGGTGGAAAAACAGGGATGTTGGAAGTCACTCCTGGGACAGGGCTAGGTGACCCTGTTAACAGCAACCACAGCCAGGACAGATCAACATGAAAACATGAATGGCTAAGAATCAGAGGCCAACTTGGAAAACAACAGAAAAGAAAGAACATAACAACAACAAACGCTGCCAGGTTGCATTAAATTACCAGAAACTAAAAGTGAGTTGATTTCCTTTAGGGATGGTACGGGGAGGAAGGAGGGAGGAGGGTTCAGGATGGGGAACACATGTATACCTATGGCGGATTCATTTTGATATTTGGCAAAACTAATACAATTTGTAAAGTTTAAAAATAAAATAAAATTAAAAATTAAAAAAAATAAACAAAACAACAAAAAGAGGTCTGTTTGTAGGAGAAACTCAGTGAGACAGTAAAACAGAATCATCTCTAAGCTGTTCAGGGTTCATAACTTGTCTCTTTTCTAGAACCTTCAGAAAATGGCTTAATCAAGAAAGAGAAACAGAAGGTGCTCATGTTGTTATTCTCTTTACAAGATTTACCTGGAGAATCTGCCGTGGAGGCATTGTAACTGGAGGGCTGGGACACGCTTTTAAACTTTGGGGTGATCCTTCGAGGATGGGGTGTCACAAAGAGCTGTCTGGGTGTCTGTCCAAACTCTAAGATCTGGGTGAGCATGGCGACCTTCTCGTCAGGATCCTCGATGCTTTAGGACAGAACACAAACCCCTGTGGTGACCACTGGGGTCAAGCTCCCTGAGTGTGTGCATTTCAAATAATGCAGATCACCAGGAGAGAGATTAACCCTCAAATAGTAACAGCAACTATATGCTAGAACTGTCTAGACTGTATTGTTTATTTGTTGTTCAGTTGCTAAGTCGTGTCTGACTCTCTGTGACCCCATGGACTATAGCCATGGGGATCCTCTGTCCATGGAATTCTCCAGGCAAGAATACTGGAGTGGGTAGCCATCCCCTCCTCTAGGGGATTTTCCCGACCTAGAGATGGAACCTGCATCTCCTGTGTTGGCAGGTGGGTTCTTCACCACTGAGCCACCAGGGAAGGCCCCCAGACCATATTACATGTCTTTAATTTCTGAGGCTCAGTATTTTATATAATGGTAAAAGCGGGCTATAATTCACTGTAACATTCCCATGCCTTTATATCCTCAGATAACTGCATTCATCATTTAGACACAGAGCTCATTTGTGGCTCAAGTAGAAAATTCCTTAAGTGAAGTCGCCCAGTCATGTCTGACTCTTTGCGACCCCATGGACTGTAGCCTACTAGGCTCCTCCGTCCATGGATTTTTCCAGGCAAGAGTACTGGAGTGGGCTACCATTTCCTTTTCCAGAGGATCTTCCCAACCCAGGGATTGAACCCGGGTCTCCTGCATTGCAGGCAGACGCTTTACTGTCTGAGCCACCAGGGAAGCCCAAGAAAATTCCTTACAGACACGTAAATACCTGTTCAAGTCCACACCTCCTTCATAGGTCAGCGGATGAAACACTGGAAAAAGAGACACAAAAACACTATTGAAAGCTGTACTGTTTTCTTCCAATTCACAATGCTCAGAATTTTAAAAACAACAAATTTTAAGTTGTATTCAAAGAAACTGATTTTCACTTTGCAAAATAGCCTTATACCACCCAGCCTGGGCCAACATCAATGAGGACTGTTGGTTTTCTGAGCTGCAGTCTAACTGGTGGTGAGACACTCTGTTATCTGGGTGCGTGTCTCAGTCGGCGCCTTCTCCTGGGGTAAGCACAGAGTGCCGTGTGTGGAGGACAAGTGAGGGGTCAGACCACCTCCTGCCACCAGTGCCGAGGAGCCTGGAGGAGACAAGAGCTGACCGTGAAGAGGAGGGCTGCAGCTGGCTCCCATCTGCTCAGTAACACAGAAGCCCCAGGGCCCTTGCAGGAGCTGTTCAATCCTATCCTGACTGAGCTTTAGCAGAAATTACTGAATGGGATGTAGTGGACATGCTGAAGGTAGGATACTTCAGCATAGACCCCTTGGATCACAGAGGAGTGGGTGTTTTTAGACAAAAGCACTTCCTCCTCTTTACTCAGGATCGAATCCAGGGTCTCTGAGCCAGGAGACCCCATATATTGAGACCAGATGCTTTGGCCAAGGAAACAAGCTGGGCTGTGCTGAGCCCATTGTGGGGGGTTTGCTTTTGCTTCCATCAAATGCTGAATGGAGTTTCCATGGCTGCTACACACCATTATGGGCTCCGACAGCATCCTGGCCCTGCTGCTTGTAGCCAAACACCAGGTCGATCCACTCATGCAGGTGCTCGGACACGTACTCACTCTCCAGCGCGGCTCTGCTCTTCCGGAGAAAATCCTCGGGACCTAGGAGGAAGCCACCATCAGAACACCCAGGGATGCCACCTGACTTCCTCCCATTCCTTTGTTTTTTCCTTTTGGCCAGGCTGTAGGGCTTGCGGGATCTAGTTCCCCAACCAGGAACTGAACCCTGACCCCCTGCATTGGGAATGTGCAGTCTTAACCACCGGACCACCAGGGATACCTCTCCCATTCCTTCTGTCAATCCACATGTCGACAGACACTGGGGCTTCCCAGGCGCACCGGCAGTAATGAACCCGCCTGCCAATGCAGGAGACGCAGGTTCTATCCCTGGGTCAGAAAGATCCCCTGGAGGAGGAAATGGCAAGAATACTGGAGTGGGTTGCCTGGAGAATTCCATGGACAGAGGAGCCTGGCGGACTACAGTCCATGGGGTCACAAACTAACCAACTAAGCACACACGCAGGCATGCAGGCAGGGCTTCTGGGACAGGCCAGAGGGACATGGTCCTTACTGAGGCTCACCCACCCCTTCCATCATGTAAAATATAAATCTGCGGTGGAGGAAGAGGCAAAAATCATTTTTACATTTAGCTCTCTCAAGTACATAATAATGTTTTTACATCACGGTCTCACAGAATACTTACAATTTGGAGTAGATTTTTACCATCTCCTCCAGACAGAGAATTCTACTGTTGTTTTAAAAAATCTAAGCAACTAAATAACAATACTGAAATTGCACAACTAAGTGGAGGGTTTCCGAGATTCAGCGCTTCCCAGGTGGTACTCACTCCGTGCCCAAGGCGGGAGCTCTACGTCGTTAACCAGCTGCCCTCCTTGTCTCTTCCCCAAATCCAACTTCAGACTGTTGACTAAAAAGCTGACATCATCACCGTAGAATTCCGGGATCAGCTGAAAGTTTTGCGGAAGAAAGAAAAGAACAGCAGCAAACATTTTTAAAGCAGTTAGAAGCCACAAGCCCAGTGAATCATTAGCTTGGTAACTGCTTACCTCTTTAAAATCGGTTGCACCATCCAAACAGTTTTTCCAAGTTTCTGCAATACTAAATATGAAAAAAAAAAATTCAACTGATTTTAAATCGAGGGTATGGAAATAGCCAGGGCGCTATTCTACACTTTACCTAAGTCAGATCATTTCTCTTATTAATTCATAATTCCCAACATTCACATGAGTCCCCCCCACTCCCCTTTTACAGACAAGAAAACTCTGGGTCCACACAGGGTGTGAGCACAGGGTCAGGACATGGACCTGGGGTGGGGACATCCACAAGTCTAAGACAGGAGCCTCCCCCACACATGGCCTCATTGAAGGGCCACTCCGGGCAGGTGCTTAAACATGAAAAATGAGCACAATTATTTTAACAGCTCATTTCAAAAAGGGATTATAAATAGACACGTGCAGAGCTTAGAAAAAGACTAGAAAAGACACAGACCAAAAGATGAACAGTGAGTTCTATCTCAGTGTGGTCAGATGCCAAGCGAAGTTATTTTCTTCTTTATACTCTCTGCTTTTCATGGTAAGAAAATTACTTTTGTAACTAAAAAATATTTAAACACTCACAGGGAATTGTATTCAATTCATAGCAGGCTTATTTAGAATAATGAAATGTTGGAAACAGCCTAAATGTCCAACAACAAATAAACAGTTAAATTATGTCATACATTAGGAAGGGATACAGTCATTAAAAAAAAAAAAAAAAACAATCACTGTTTTGCAGAACATCTAACAATATGGGGAAAATTTTAAGATTTAATACAAGACTGCAAAAGGCAGGACAAAAAACTATTTAAGGTATGTTCTCACATTTACACACACACACACACAACTACACAAAGCCTAAGAGGAACAGATATAACATTACTGTGTGTGTGTGTCAGTCGCTCAGTTGTGTTCCACTCTTTGTGATCCCTTGGACTGTAACTTATCAGGTTCCTCTGTCCATTGAATTCTCCAGGCAAGAATACTGGAGTGGGTTGCCATTTCCTTCTCCAGGGATCTTCCCAAGCCATGGATCAAACCCAAGTCTCCCACACTGTGGACAGATTCTTTAGCGTCTGAGCTACCTGGGAAGTCCAACCATTTATGTATATATAGAAAACTACAATCTTTTACATACTGGATAAAAGTTTATGGAATAAACAGAAGTGTTTTTAAACTTACACTATATATGTTTTCTTACATGTCCTTCCATTTTTGTTTATATCTAGTTTTTCCAGATAAACATATTGTGCATGTATAAATGAGAAGGTTTAAAAAGTAGAATGTGAGGCACAGATGTCTACCTGTTGAACATTCTGTCTGCGTTGTCGAACCTTCCATTCTGCAGGCACAGCATGTACTCTGGCGCTGGAGGGGGAGAAACCAGAGTTAATAAGCTCACAGAATCACTGCAGAGCCCACGTGCACACGTGCGTCCCCGGGAGTGACAATGAAGCAGCTCACCGATCCGGACCAGGTAGAAGAGCACGTAGCCTGGGGAGGAGTAGTGGCTGCCGTACATGAACCTGGGCTCCGGCATCTCCTGGTAGCGGGTCTGCAGCATGGGGAGAGGAGGCCTGTGAGGGCTGGCTGGGAAGACAGTAACTGATCGGGGAGCAAAGCCTAAGGAAACCATGACCTGATCACATCCTAGCCCCTAGTTTCTCTCTTAAATAGGAAAAGGAGCAGATAAAAAGAGGGGGGAAACTGAAGAAACACAGCATTCTTGCAACAAGCATCTTGGTTTTCTTGGCTCAGTGGTAACAATGTCTGCTGGGGTGGGATTGAGAAGAAGAAATTTTACCTATCTTTTGTGCCATTCGCCAAAGGGTAACTTCATCGTGAAAATAAATTGGCAAACCTATGATGAGCTCAGCTCCTACCCACTGAACTGTAAGCAAATGCTAAGCAGCTAAATTCCTCGGGGAAGGAAGGCAGAGGAGGGTAAAGAATATGCTCAGAACCTTTGGTCTCTTCGAATACACCTCCACCAAGTTTTGGGGAAACGAGTGTCAGGAGCTATAAAAACACAGGCCATGGCTCCTGGGTTGCCTAGAAACCAGGAATCCCCGGGTCCACGTACCAGCAGCCTCTCCAGACGCTCCTGGTTGAGGGCCCCTACTGGCTTACTGAGATCCCGGAAGGTCTCTGGATTTGACAGATCTGCAAAAGAAACAGATTGTCAAAAATTAATTAAAATGAAGGATGCAACTAGAGATGATCATACTAAATGAAGTGAGTCAGAAAAAAAAAGACAAATACCGTCTATCATATCACTCATATGTGGAATCTAAAATATAGCACAAATGAGCCCATCTACAAAATAGAAACAGATTCACGGGCACAGAGAACAGGCTAGTGGTTGCCAAGGATATGGTGGAGGTGGGAGGGATGAGCAGCTGCTGGGGGTTAGCACATGCCAACTGTTACATTTAGAATGGAAAAACAACAAGGTCCTACAGTATAATGCAGGGAACTATATTCAAAATCCTGTGATAAACCATAATGGAAAAGAATATAAAAAAATACTGCATATGTGTGTAAACTGAGACACTTTGCTGTACAACAGATATTGGCACAACACTGTGAACCAATGATAATTCAATAAAAAAAAAAAAAGAAAAGAAAATAGAAAGCCGGCAAGCTTATACTTAATAACATTACCCCCTGAACTGATTCACATGCACGCATTTATTTCCAAATAATAAACAGCTTTCTAAAAGTTACAGATCCATTAGAATCACAGTATTTCTGGTGGTTATTTATACAGCTGTAAAGGTTAGAACTTTTGAGTGTTAGCTACAACCACTCAAGAATAAAATCTAATTTGAAAATGTTCACAATATTGATTTTAAAAAAAGACCTACTGATTAAGAAAAATTATATTCCAAGTAAAATGACAGCAAAAAAAAGTAAACAAATTTCAAAGCCCATTATTCTATCAAAATTTATTTTTTAGGTTTGAGTTACTGTGAATATTATCCTATGATAATAGCATAATTGGAGAACTGGGGACCTGAAAATTATCAGATAAATAATATTCCTAGAAAAGCTGTCACCTCTTTCAAGTAAAAGGGAGCAATCAGTGAACTGTCAAAAGTAATTAAATCTTCACAATATCTAATTTTAAGCCATTATAAAATTACTATGCAATCACAATAATTTTGGTAAAATAATTTGAGAGAAAGAAATATACTCTCTCAGTAATGTGATTATTGATGATTCTTATTTCCTTGAGTATTTCAGTACTTTCTAAGTGCTCTACATGAGTTTGAGTAAACTCTGGGAGTTAGTGATGGACAGGGAGGCCTGGCGTGCTGCAGTCCATGGGGCTGCAAAGAGTCAGACACGACTGAGCTACTGAACTGAACTAAGTGCTCTATAATAGTTATTACTTTTGATAATCACATTTTTGAATATGAATTGACATTTAATATGATAACCTGAGATGCGATTTTCCAAGTAAACTCTTCAGTATTTGAAAACAATACTTGTTGGTAATTATGGTAACACTGGCTAAAGATCACATGCGTGTTTTCTGGGTATGGCTTTCAAGACGTATGTGAGTAGTTTCTTTAGGATTAAAAAAAATTCAGAGACAGTAGAGAGAACACACAGAACACACGTAATTCACGTAACACGTGTTATCCAGCATCACGGCGCAGAAACTGGCCACCTAGAGTCACGAGATGGAATGGGTTTTATTCTGCTCACGAATCACAACGTGGTCCTAGGACGGAGCGAGCTCTTTGCTCTGAAAGCCAGGCCCGCGCACGCACCCAGCTCGGAGCTGCTGTAGTCGCCGATGACCCAGGGGAACACGGGGTACTGTGAGAGGTCGCTGCAGCTGCGGTCGGCCAGCGAGTTGAGGTGCAGCAGGTACTGGTAGTTGGACAGGAGGCCGCGCTGCCACTGCAGCGTGTAGCCCTCGGCCGTGCGCTCCGGCACGTGGTGCTCTGTGGGGACAGGGGGACAGGCCGGGTCACACCACGCTCAGTGCACGCAGGCCACGGCCACTCAGCAAGTGACGTTCGTACAGGGGCTTGCAGTGTAGACCCTTCAACCCACTGTTGAAAAGCACATTTCAAAAAAAGAAAAGTAGGCTAATCCGTTTTCACAAAAGAGTTGTCTGGTCAAGGATGAGCATCTCTAAGATCCAGGAGGGAAAATGATCAAATATGTGATATGAAACAACATATCTATGAGATATATGACAGGAAACATACTGTATCTATTAAATATATAAAACATCATATCTGTGAGAGATATGACATAGAATATCACATCTATAAAATATAGGATATAAAGAATCACATCTATTAAATAGATATGACATAAAACAAACATGAAAATATAAAGCAAATACATCAATATTACATGGCAACATATAATGTTTACTATATTTATCTGTAGTCTACAACATGTATTTACTAACAAAGAATTGTTCCCAATGTGCTTGAATTTCAATGTCTTTAAGAAGCCATTACCATTTGAAAAAGGTCATTTCCTCCATTTCCTACGAAATCAAAACAAAACCATCTTTTCTTTCTCTTTTAGATCTGGAAGACAGGCACACGGCTGATTTGTCAATGACTATGTATTATTTATGCAAGTGAGGAATACAGAAAAGAACAGAAACTGCTGAAGAAGAAATCAGGTGTCTGTCAGGAGGACGTGATTTCTCAACTAGAAGGCCCAGAGAGACCACCTGGAAATAACCTCAGAAAAGAAGGAAAACACAGATTGTGTGACACCAGTGAGAATCTTCCTGAGAAATGAGTCCATTTTTCTATTATGTTTAGAAAATTCTGCTTTCAATTTTTTATTGGCAGCATAAAACAACTTCCCTCATTTGCTGATTCAATATTTATTCTTAAATACTTTGCCAAGTTTCTTCTCTAGCTACCGGGAAAGGGCTTAAAAAAAAAAATCAGAACACTTATCCTCTGATTTTCCATTCTTAGAACATCACAGAGGAAGTCTGAACAATCTCAGGAATAAACTCGGAAAGGACACTTCACAGAAGCAGACTTTCTAGACCATGGTGGGTTTAAGATTTTAGGACTCACTATGAGAGTTGAGTTTTTTGTTGCAAGCTTGTTACAGTTAGAAAAATTAAATGAAAAAATTAAATTGGGAGGCAGGAGATAACAGTAAACCCAAAGCAAAGCTATAGTTATGGACTGAGTTAAACTGAATAGCTTAATGTGAGAATAAGCAAATATGAACTTTAGTAAAGTTCACTTATAAACTTTAAACTATGTTCTTCACGTGAAAACAAACAATTCCTCCTTGAGAGAAAATTTCTTTTCTAAGGGAATTAACTCACTACTTCATAAATGGGTTCACTGCACACTGGAACAGCAAACAAAACTGAGATGGTATTAATCAAATTCCAACATGTACTTAACGCATCCCATTCTAGTCATCTGACAACTCTGAAACCAAGAATAACTTAATTCAACCATACAACTTAATATGTTTGTGCTCAAAAAAAAAGAAAATACAGGTGTCTTCTCCGACAAAAGTGGGAAAATTCACATTTCCCATGGAAGACTGAGGAAGTAGTAGTTAGGAGCAAACTTCGCTCCAGGGTACCATAAGAGCATCGCAGGCTCACGTGTTCCTTTTGTACCGTCTCCCAGTTTTGTGATTAGGACCGCAATTAATGCAAACACATGAATGCATACCCCACTGTCTCACATGAGGAAACCCAGTCCTGGCATTCATAAACCAACGGAAGACAGGACTGGACATAAAAAATGACCACGTGTATTCTTTATAATCCATTCAACTTGGGTGTCGTTAAGATACAGAAAAACCTCACCAAGGGTTTTTTAAAAAACCGAATTTGAGTGAACTATTACCAAATTTCATTTATATTTCCCTTTGTTTTTAAAATGCCACTCTGCTAATGATGGTTACCAATGAGAACAGATAAAGGGGACCCTGGAGAGGTGACAGTGGACACAGCGACTGTTCCACTGTTGAACCACCCCCACGTGAACAGATACAAGGACGGGTGGGCACCAAACCTAGATATGTAGCGATGTAAAAGTAGAGGTCGTCTCGGTCCTGACGTTCATAGAACTTCAGGTAGATGTCGGAACACAGGTCATCTTCTGTGCAAAACACTTCCAAGCCCTACAAATCCAGGGAGGATAGAACAAAGGGCACCTCAGTGTGAGGGACTCAAGTACAAAAGCCTTTCAATTCAACACTTGCATTTTTTATTTGTAGGTCTTGTGTGCATATTCCCCAGCTCTTCATTTAATTTATATAACATGAGAACAAGACATGTATTTCAGCTAAACTTTATAAAATCGCTTTTAGTGCTGAGTATTTTTATTGGTAATCACATTTGTGAATTTGTGCTGAATCAAAATTGGCAACTTGTGTCTTCACATATGTTTTTCAAACACAAATGTTTAGCTTTCCTTTATAAATTCAATCATAATTCTGATTTTTGTATTTAGAACTCTCAGGCATACTTTTTATACTTTTAAGTACATTTTTATGTGCCTCTAAATATATGTAGCATTTTTGTATATTAAAAAATACATACTTTTCTGATTAGGTTTTTGAGATTTGTGTATGTTGATTTATACATGGTTGGTTTATATTTTAACGACTATGGAATATTTCACTGAATGAATATAATTCACTTTGTGTGCCCTGCCGTATCTGATTCTTTGTATTCCCATGGACTGTAGCCCACCAGGCTCCTCTGTTAATGGAATTTTCCAGGCAAGAATACTGGAATGGGTTGCCATTTCCTTCTCCAGGAGATCTTCCCTACCCAGGGATCGAACCTGTCTCTCTTGCATATCTTGCATTGGCAGACAGATACTTTACCACAAGCGCCACATGGAAACATAAATTACTTGAGTGATCCTCTTATTGATGAAAAACTAATTCAACCATAACTATTTCAATTTAACAAATTGATAATTGAATTCATTCAAATAGGAACTTGCAATTATTCTTAAGAAAACTGTTGAGTTGTATAGATGATGTGTTGGTGAGGCCAAGATGGGACAGTAACAGAAAGGATGAAAACAAAGCATTGTCCTAGGTTCAAATACAGGCTTTCATATTACTAGTTAACTCCTGGAGTCTCAATTTCTTTGTAAAATAGGGTATCTTGTAACCTCAGAGAGGCTGTGCTAATGAACAGATACTGTACATAAACTGCCCAGTACACACAAAGTACTTAATCAATGCCAATTTCTTCTCTCTTTATGACTATATTTCTGTATTTTTAACAGCATCTGTTTCCCTAATCCTCTACTGGTACTGAAAATGGAGAATCACCTTCTATGTAAGAGAGGCAGGAAAACAGTTAAATTTCATAAAGATAAAACACCAAAACAAGCTGCTTTAATATCCACAATGCTTTTGTAATGCCACCAACTCACTGGTTCATCTTCAAAGGAGAACAAATACATTGATATTGACATCAAATGACAAGCCCCTGGAGTCACATCCTTTGTGGGGACTGGTTTCTAGATTATAAGTGTGTGACTCACAGGAGGGTGGACTTGGGCTTATCCCTGAGATAAGAGGCATGGCAGGCAGGACAGCCCTGGTGGTTGAAATGGTTACCTTATCCGTTTCTCCCTCTCCCCAGGCCTGGAGGCAGAAGTAATCTAAGTCCACAGTGACTGTGCTACAGTTCCACTGAGGGCTGGCTCTGTAAGAACTTCTAAGCTCTGCCTGGAGACCTTGCTGGGCTGTAACAGGGTGGCGGCAAGGAGCCCTGGACCGGTTCTACATGTACAAACCCAAAGCCCTGAGCACTTACTTGGGAGGGAGAAACCCAGGGTGTTCGAGTCCTCTTGCTCTGGGAGCCAAGAACATGTTCCCCGCAGCCCTCCCACCTACCAAAAGAGCTGCTCCTTTAAAAACTGCCAGCTTACCCAGAAGAAGGAGCCATGAGACTCAGAGCCCATCTGCTTACAACACAACATGCAGGCACCTTCCAGAGTGGCCCCGGGGGCTTTAAGTCAATGAACCACTGACCAACCCGGAGACAAGACGCCCATCCTCCAGGGGAACTCACCAGAGGCATGAGGCCGTGTCTCCTCTTGTAAATGCGGCGGATGTCCTGGAGCGTTATCTGGACCACGGGTTTCTTTAAAAGGAGAGAGAGAGAGTGAGGATGAGCTGGTTCGATGGCATCACCGACTCAACGGACATGAGTCTGAGCAAACTCTGGGAGATGGTGAAGGACAGGGAAGCCTGGCATGCTGCAGTCCATGGGGTCATAAAGAGTCAGACACGACTGAACAACAAAAGAGAGATCTCAAACTGCAACATTCTGACGCAATTAGAAGCTCCCCTTCGGTATCAGAAAGGGAAAGATGAGCCCATCTTAACTTCCCAACAGGTCACAAGTGAACGGCTAGAAAGGGGGCTCTTAGGACAGGGCACACCCCACTATGTGCCAGCCTGCCCTTTCCACTAGCTCTGTGACCGTGGACATGTCCCTCTACTCACTCTGCTTTGGTACTCAACTTCTCAGAATGATAATGCACTCATCTTTAAGATTTTTTTTTTTATGTGGGCCATTTTTAAAGTCTTTATTGAATTTGTTACGATACTGCAGAAGCAGTTTTACATTTCAGTTTTTTGGCCGCGAGGCATATAGGATCTTACAGCTCCCCGACCAGAGAGTGAACCTGTACGCTCTGCATTGGAAGCTGACGTCTCAACCACTGGACCACCAGGGGATCCCTAGGCATCTACCTTTCAGGTTTTTGGAAAGCTGTTGAGTGATAAAGAGCATTAAAGGATTGGTGTGTACAACCTCACAGGAATTTTGCTTTTATAGACCTATAGTTTGCTCAGAAACTAATATGCATCTTTTTTAGAGCCCTGTCTTTTGTCTCCTTAAACTACAGTGGTGCTGTTCAGGCGTTAAGCCATGTCCGACTCTGCGACCCTATGGACTGTACCCTGTCAAGCATCTATGTCCATGGGATTTTCCAGGCAAGAACACCGGAGGCGGTTGCCATTTCTTCCTTCAGGGGCTCTGCCTGACCCAGGGGTCGAACCCGCGTCTCCTGCACTAGCAGGGCAGGTTGTTTACAACTGAGCCACCAGGGAAGCCCAAACCTCAGTGTAATAAAGCTCATAAACTATAGTAAAAACGAGAGCCTCTATACTTTATGAAAGAAATTTTCTTGCTTCTCTGGAGCCTTGAAATGCTAGTAAGAGAGGAACAAGGTTACAAAAGGCTACAGGTCCACCCTCCTCCCCACATGAGAGGGAGGAGGAGCCCACAGAGGCAGGGTATGCAGCGGTGGAAGCTGCAAGAAGACTGGCCAAGGCCCCCAGCCCAGACACCTGGGACCCTGAAGCTATGGCACATACTCAGATATTTTTGCAGAAGTACTGACTCAAGCCACAGCAACTGTGGTGGCCCATACAATTTATCACACCACACGGAAGGCCAGTTCTCTGTCCACTGGAGGGCCCGGTGGGTGTGCTGCACCACCTGGTGGACAGACTCATTATAGCACCACGTAGAAAAGGGCTTCCCTGGGGGCTCAGACGGTAAAGGATCTGCCTGCAATGTTGGGAGACCTGGATTCAATCCCTGGGTTGAGAAGATCCCCTGGAGGAGGGTGGCAATCCACTCCAGTATTCTTGCCTGGAGAATCCTCATGGTGGGCTACAGTCCATGGGGTTGCAAAGAGTCGGATGCAACTGAGCGACTAAGCACAGCACAGAAAAGGATATATTTGCGTTTCAGTGAGTGTGTGTGTGTGAGTGTGTGTGTGGTGTGCTCAGTTGCATCTGACTCTTTGCGACCCCATGGACTGTAGCCCACCAGGCTCCTCTGTCCATGGGAATAATACTGGAGTGGGTTGCCATTTCCTTCTCCAGGGGATCTTCCCAACCCAGGGATGGAACCTGTGTCTATCACATCTCCTGCATTAGCAGGTGGATTCTTTACCTCTAGCAACACCAGGGAAGCACATACAATGACTGACCAACTGGGAGAACTTCTTCCATGGCAGAAAACACTCCTGTTCTTAAAGCTGCCGGCCAAAAGGACCAACGCACGAGCACAGTATTGGGATTTCTGCTCTTTCAATGAACCGCTCTGAAAAGGGGCCAGATCTAGATAAAGCCTCTAATCTTAACAAGGTTTAGTGTAGAAATCTGAGTCTCTACTGTCTGGCCAAGTGAGTCTACAGGCATCGTGGAAGAGAAGCCTGCTTCCAGCACCACCCCTGCAGCTGCCCAGTGACAGCATCTCAGCACGCACCTCTGCGCCGCCGGAGAGGACCACTTTCTACCACTTCTCTGGGCAAGACTCAGACCTACTGATTGTGTTTATAATTAAGGAATAACGAGAAATATGACTCAGGGGTACAGATAAGCAGGTACATGGGAAACATCCATTTTCCTTAACCTTAGTAGATTTCACTGCTCACTTGCATGAGTGCAGAACGCATAAATCTCTAAGGACCCTTTACTAAAATCGGGAGGGGTGGGGTTTCTTCTCGCATCGCTGACAGCAAGTGACCCCGAAGTCACAGAAAACAAGTTAGGGGAGGTCAAATGTCAAGGTCACACGGGGAGCCTGTTAAATACCAGATGCTGGATGAGCAGGGGCGGTCATTCTGACTCTCACCAAAATGTGAGAACACAGTAAGGTCAAGTTCAGAGAATGAAAAGTTCACAGAAGACGAAAACTGCAGTGCAAAGGAGCTCTCCCTGGCCCGCAGTCCGCTTACCGGGTACCCGTTGAGAGGCTGGAAATAGAGGGTGGTGTCAGTGACGCAGGCGTGGCCAGGGTTCGTCACCAGAGGTGTCACCATTTCTGCTTTGCATTCCATGTGCAGCTTTTCAGAAACACTTTGGAACCTGAGGATACGTTTTCCAGCAAAAGCAAGAAAAATCAGAAATCAATCTACTTTCTAGGCTTAACTTTATCTGAGGGAGCTCCAGGGTGACTCTGCAGAACAGGTATCTAAACACAACACTTAATATAAGAAAAGCGGTGACGTAAGCTAGTCGCCTAAATAAAACTGCCTTTCTTTTAATGGGTACAATGAGTACTTGATTTTGAAAAAATAAATGAGGTTATGTATCACAGCAGAGAAGACAGACAAGTGAAAAAACTTGTCAAACAGGCACAAGAAGAAACAGACAACCTAAGTAGTCTTATGTCGAGTGAATAAATTGAATAAGAACACTTCAGGCCTGTATGGCTTTACCAATAAATTCTACTAAAAATTTAAGGAAGAAATACAGTCCTGCACACATTCTTTTGGCAAACAGAGACTAAAGGCATTTCTAAACTCATGTTATATGGCAAGCATAACCCTGATAGCAAAACCTCACAAATACACTAAGATTTACAGAGCAATATCCATGAACAGAGATGTAAAATCCTTTACAGCCACAACTACTGAAGCTCGTGTACCCTACCAGAGCCAACCCGGGCTTCCCAACAAGGGAAGCCACCGCAACGAGAAGCTGTGCCCCGAGATGAAGAGTAGACGCCGCTCGCCACAACCAGAGGAAGCCTGAGCGCAGCAACAGAGACCCAGCACGGCCAAAAATAAAAAGGAATTTAAAAAGTCCTTTATGAAATGCTAGCAAAGAAAATCCAGTAATATGTAAACAAAAAAAGCAATACATCATAAGCAAGTTGGATTCACCCCACGAATACAAGGTTGTTTTAACAATGAAAAACCAATCAACATAATTCATACTATCAACAGAATGAAAGAAAAAAGATGATCTCAATAAATGCACAAGAAGCACTTCACAAAATTCTACATTCATTTTTGAGAATACTCTCAGCAAACCACACATAATAAGAAACTTCCTCATCCTGATTAAAGGACAGCTATGAAAACCTACAGCTGGCATTCTTTCGTGGTGAAACATTACACCTCTTTCCTGTAATACCAAGAACAAGGCAAGAATGTCTGCTCTCACCACATCTGTTAATCAAACTGTGCAATGAGGCGAGAAGTAGACATAAAAGCCTTAAGAATTTCTGTGAAACTGTCATTATTCACAGATTAAACAATAATGGACAGATGAAACACTGTAGAATCTACAAAAACCCCCCCCAAAACAGATGGCTTTACCAGCAAATTCTGTAACATTTTCAAAGGTAGTATAAGACACACATCTCACAAAAAGGTAGCAATAAAACAGAATATTACAAACTAATCTCATTTATACACATAAGGTTCTAGCCAAAGCCAACTAATAGTAAATTTTGAATTTGGAAAAGCCATAGGATACAAGGTCATTGTTTAAAAAAAAATGAAAAAAAAAAAAAAAAACCCTATTTTCTATATACCGTAAAAAATGATTGGAAAATAAAATTTTGATAGCATCAAAATCTAGGATTATGCTCAAAAGACAGCAGCATCCACATACTATAATATAAACATATTATATATATATAGTATTAGTATTAGTCGCTCAGTCATGTCTGACTTTTTGTGACCCCATGGACTGTAGCCCGCCAGGCTCCTCTGTCCATGGGATTCTCTAGGCAAAAATACTGGAGTGGGTTGCCATTTCTCCTCCAGGGGACCTTCCCAACTGTACATAAAGGAGACTTCATTAATGTGCATTAGAGGATACCCCAGGTTAACCTGTTATAGAAAACTGTCTTTTAAGTCTTTAAATTCTATACCAATTCTATACCTCTGGTTGGCAGATTGTTTCTTTATTTAGGTTTTAAGGTAAATGACCTGGGGCTATTTGTTTCCATCAACCTGACTGCAAATCTAAAGGCACAGTTGAAATGTCTATTTTTCTTGCCATCCTCAGAAGAGACTGCTGCAGATCTACTCTATGATTCTCATTCTTTTCAGCTTACAATACAAATAGCTTATTATTTTTTGCAACCTATGTCTTATAATAAAGCAGTGCTGAAAAATTAAATAGAAGAATGTTCAGTTGCCATATAGGCTACGAAAATGATTTGCTGGTGATTTTTAAGCTTGATTCTAAATAGATTTACGGAGAATGGCACTTGGAAGATGTGGTTCAAATTTTGCTATTTAAGGTATCTTGAAATTATAGGCTCACTCTCCCTAAAATTTCAAAAAGTGTAGAGCTGAGGCTCTTAAGGGTATAGCAGTGATAAAAGCTTTCACAGTCATTTCTAAAAAGCAACACTTCATAGTTTTCTGTCTCCAATGGTTCTCTAATATACTTGTAGAAGGAAGGCAACAGAAAACCAAGAATAAAAATAGCTGAGCTCTCCACAATTGGGCTTCCTGCTTACTTTCCCTGTTCAAAGAAAAGAGGAGACACCATCTTGCAATAGAGGCTTCATAGGCAACTGGGCTTCTCCAGTGACAGTTGGCATTTGATGCCGCATATCTCTTGGTTCTTCTTGTTGCCAATGGTCGGCCTGGCAATGGTGGTGAAATGGGAGCAATTAATCTGTAGATGAGGGAGGGCTTCCTTTAACAGTTGAAGGGTACTGTCTGGTACGATTCCAAAGACTTGTAGTGTTTTTAATGTGGGAATTTCTCCAAGTTCAAGTAAAGTTTCAGGTATTATGTCATAGCACTGACTGAGTGATAGGTGTTGGAGGTAGTTGAGTTGATAAAATTCTGGAAAGCAGTCATTTTTCAGCATGACACTATCACTTAAGTCTAGGTGGACAAGATTGGGACATCTTCCAACTAAGGTAGAGACATCTGATCTCTGCAGGTTCTTTCGGTACCCGCTGAGGTTCAGCTGGGTGATAGTCTCTGACACAAGCTGTATATAAACATATAACATGTATATATATAAAACATGTTATATATAAACATATAACAGTACAGGGAACTGGATGAAGAGTAAGAACTCTTTGTCCTGTCTTTACATCTTTCAATCTAAAATTAATCCCAAGTATTTTAACAAGGACATTTCGGGGTGTAAATGGGGAAACCTGACTATGGAGCCATGAGCTGCCTGGCATGCAGACTACTGCTGCGTGAGTATCGTGACAGTATGGAGGGCGGCAGAGATCTTCCTGTAACGGAGAAATGTTGAAGTAGTTGCGGGTGAAGTGTGAGGGAGTCTTGCAGTGTCATTTCAAATTGCTCAGGAAAAAGTTATACTCATATTTTAAATACATCATACCAACATACATATGCACATCAGCTGTACATGTATACCTATTTATATAACATATAGACATACGTGTGTTACTTACGTACACACACACAGCAAGCAACAGTACGAGCATGCAAAGTGAAAGTGAAAGTGAAGTCGCTCAGTCGCATCCGACTCTTTGCAACCCCATGGACTGTAGCCTACCAGGCTCCTCCCTCCATGGGATTCTCCAGGCAAGAGGACTGGAGTGGGATGCCATTTCCTTCTCCAGGGGATCTTCCTGACACAGGGATCGATGCTTTAACCTCTGAGCCACTAGGGAAGCCCATGCAAGGACCAACGCAAATTACACAAAATGTTGACAAATTAATACTTCGTGACTCACAGGGAATCTGTGTTCACTATTACCTTTTTGACTTGTGAGGATTTGAAATTTTTCAGAATGAACAGTAGGGAAAAAAAATATACTTCAATAAAAAAAAGTATTTCCTTGGAAGTATGATGAAAATTTATTTAGCAAAAGTTTATTTTCTTTCGTTTAGAGGAATTATATAATCCTGCAATATTTCACTTTATGTTGTAAATATTTCTCCCCCAAATTCTTCAGCCTAACACTCTGGAGACTGGAATAAGTTAAAACTTTCATGGTGAACCATTTTTAAAATTCATGTCATGCTGAAGCCCAGGATTAAAGTCTAAATTGCTACTTAGAAAAATTATCCATTCTAAGTAGGTCAAAAGAAGCTAATTCTTATTATATAATTCTTATTCTTTTCCTTTCTAAAATGAATGCTATACTTGCCCTTCTGCAACACATTTAACTGGAACATCCTACAAATACAAAAATGAAAAGTAATGCTATGTAGGTGAAACAGAGAAAGAACAAACATAACCATAGAAAAGACATTCTTGGCAAATGACTTTACCAGCAAACTCTCTAACATTTTTAAACATAGTGCAAGGCTCACAAATCTCATAAAGGTAGCACTAAAACAGAGTATTACAAACTAATCTCATTTATACACATAAGCTTTCAGCCAAAGCCAACACGGAATAATCTATTCAACCAATATGTTCTACTTTGTCCTACTTTGTTTTGCTAAGCTGCAAGGATACAGCAAAACACAAAAATCTTAAGTAAAAATGACATCTCATGACTAGAGACTGCAATAATCCATACCTGAGATTTTATACACATTAGACAATCTATACATATATATTAAGTAAATGGAATTGAACAAAGTTTAGCAGGGTTGCTAAAAACAAAATGAATACACAAAAATATACTTCATTCTACTTGTCAACAATAAAGAGAAAATGACATATTTTAGGATACCATTTAAAACACCACTAAAATATGAAGTACTTGGAATAAATCTAGCACAAGAGAAGAAAGATCTTTACAAAGAAAATTGTAAAAAAAAAAAAAAAAAGACACTAAGGAAGACTTAAACAGAGTTTCACTGCAATCGGAGTAAAAATCCGAGTATACTTTTCTTCTATGGAACTTGACAAGCTGATTCTAACTTGACGCAGGATGTGTAAGACCAAAACACTGAAGACATAAATTAGAAAGGAAATGCCATGCCAGATACTAAGACACAGTGATTAACACAGTGGTACTGCAGACGGAAACAGACAAATAGCCCAGATCTACTTAACAGAAGGAAATCTACTTAAAATATGGGAAGAAACAAATCAGAGAACAGGTTAATATGAAAGTATAGTTACTTGCAGAAAATATATTGTATACTTAGAAAAGTGAATACTTTACCCTCTGGAGGAGTTTCAAACTCACAAGTGATATAAACAAGTAAGTTCTTTAGAAAGAAAGCATTTTAAAAGCGCATTCAGAAGAGTAGAGAAAAGGGGACTGCAGAAGGAAAGACTCAAGAGTGTAGGGGTGACAAGCTAAATGCCGTCACAGCAACCTGAGCAGTGGGGGCTGGTGGCCTGAACGGAGGTAGTAACGTTGAAAGGATAGAAGCTCACAGACTGGGAGGTTCTGGGGGACACCATTCCCCAGGCCTTCAAGAGGCCAGGAGTCCCCGGACTCTGCGCTGGCATTGAGGCCGGGGCCGTTGCCCCAGGTCAGCAGCTTTGGGGCGAGGCAGACGCCAGCACCCATCATCGATGGCAGACACACTGAATGAGGCCTGAGATGACAACGCCGCTGCTTTCACCACCAGGAATCAAAATCATGGAAAACTTACCTGTTTTTGTCGAACGACGTCCTAGCCAAACGGGACTGCAAGATAGCGGTTATCTGTTAAGACAGAATCATTTAAAAAATATGGCTGTAAGTATCTGTAAGTGACACGTCAATGCAGGTTCATTCACAATAAAGATACAGGTCTTTAGAAACTCACCATGGCAGTTTGGTCCCCCAGTTTGTCCAGACAGGATGCTCTATGAAGCTACGAGTACAGAAATATACACGGATTTATTTCTCTCTCTGATGATAAGAAGATAGTTCCTTAGAAGCAATGAAACACAACCACCATTCTGTTACTCAGTAACAGCTAAGAGCCATTCTAAAACATCTATGACTTCTTCCTAATGTAGAGTTTTCAAGTTCAACACATTCAAGTAAATCTCATTCAGATTTATACCAGAGGTTATGGTTTTGGTGAGATGTATGAACATGAAATTTTTTTAAAAAAAGTTTGCCAGTGAATATCTGAGAAGAGCTCTGACTTACTTGAAGCAGTGTCTCCACAACATCTTCCACTTTCCCTGAAACATCCAGCTCGAAGACATACTCCATCATGCCCTGAAAAAGAGGAAGATGAACTGAATCAGAGGAGAACAAGCACATCAGGACCTATCATTTTGAGAACATTTGCAACCCCTGCTGACAGGTGCAGGCAACTCCCTCAGCCCACCTGGGAGATCTACTTCTGTGTTTACTATTTCCTTCCTTCCACTGCCTTTGGGCTTAGTTTGCTCTTCTTTTTCTAGGTCCCTGAGGTATCTAATTAGGTTTTTTAATTTGAGATCTTCCTCTTTTCTTAAGGTAAGCGTTTAACACTCTAAACTTCCTTCTTAGGATTGCTTTTGCAGCATCCTAGGCGTTTAGGTATGTTTTCGTTTTGATCATCTTGAAGTATTTTTAAAATTTCCCTTTTTATTTCTTCTTGACCCACTGTTTGCACAAGAAGGTTGTTTAATCTCCACATACGTATGAATCTTCCTGCTGCTATGGATTTCTGGTTTCACTCCACGGTGGCTGTTAAAGATACTTGGAATGACATCAGTCTTGTTAGACTTACTGACTTCTTTTGTGACCTGACGTGTGATCTGTCCTGGAGGATGTCCCCTGTGCGCGTGAGACAGTGTGTCTTACTGTCCTTGGGCAGGATGTTCTGCATGTGTCTGTGAAGCCCATCTGGCTAGAGTACAGTCGAGTCCTGCTTCCCGAGTGATCGTCGGCCTGGATGACCTGCCTATTATTGAAGGTGGAACGTGGAAGCCTCCTCTGTTCAGTGCAGCTGTCAGTCTCTCCCTTCAGCCTGTCAGTGCCGGCTTCACACACTCATGTGCTCTGAGGCTGGGTGCACATACTGTTGTGACGGTTACTTTTTATGTGTCACAAACTGCACTCTTCTCTTCCCCACGAGGGTGAGTATGCTGGGCTGCATCTGCCTGTGTCTCTGGCTCAAAGTCTGGAGCAGCTGCACAAGCCCAGCTCTTTCCTGTTTTGGGAGGAGGGTCCCCAGACATCTAGAGCATTATGGGTCCTGTCAGAGCTCCAGGACAGGTGAGAAGATGGGGACTGGGCATTCCCTCCAATCACGTGCACTGTTCCAGGGGAGGGACTATGGTGAGACGATGCTCCAACATTCCTACACCTTCAGTGTGGCTCACTTCACTCTCACCTGGGCACAGGGCACTCTGAACCGGTTTCTGGATTTCTCACAAAGGGAATTCATCCATGTACTGTTTCTGAACCAGTCTCCCCATCAGAGGAATAAGGGTTTTCCCAGTCTATCATCTCTCATCACCATCGTCAATGTCATCATGCCCCCCTTTAAACCTGAGAATCCTCTGGTGTCCTAATTCACACTGGAACAAAAGAGCTTTTCTTTGCTTCAGACAACCTGACCCACTTCCTTTGACGTCACTTTTCAGCAGATTTGTACCTTGAGTAGGCGTCAGGAGAACCTCTGCAGTGAGGGTGCAATGACCCGTGGTTCTCAGCTTGGAGGGGGATGGTCCTGCCACCCCTGCAGGGCATTTGTCAACATGTGGAGGCGCCACACAACAACAGGGGACAGTGTGTGTGTGGGGTAGCACTCAGTGGGTGGAGCAGCCTGTAACGTGAGGGACAGCCCCTCACAGTGAAGAAGCAACCTTCCCAGATGCCAACGGCACTGCCTGTGAGTAACAAGCGCTGAGGACTCACTGCTCCTGACTGACCGGCGTGCACAGGTGCTTCCTGCACATAAAACCTGGAGGTGGCTACTGGGGGCCAGTTGTCCCAGCTGCTGCCGAGGACTCGCATGCCAGGCCGGCCTGTGACCAGGACTGCCATCTAGCCAGCAGCAGTCTGCTCAGACGTGGGGCTTTTCCTAATTCAGAGGAGTCATGACAGGAGCATTAGGCCCATCTCTAGGTCCTGTAAGGTCTCCTCTGCTACATGCTACATGTAGACTACATGCTAAACTGTAGCATGGGTCTGTGCTCAGTCTCCTCTGTTCATGGTATTCTCCAGGCAAGAATACTGGAGTGGGTTGCCATTTCCTCCTTCAGGGGATATTCCTTGCCCAGGGATTGAACCTACGTCTCCTGCCTTGGCAGGCGGGTTCTTTACCACTGAGCCACTTGGGAAGCCACAACATTAAGTAAAGCACAGAGTGGTTGGATGTGATGTCTAGTGACGAGTCCTGTGTTCATGGTCCTTCAGAGCTTCTACCCAATCAGGAGAACTTATACACTTGTTGCTGCTGCTGCTAAGTCGCTTCAGTGATGTTCGACTGTGTGTGACCCCATAGATGGCAGCCCCCCAGGCTCCCTCATCCCTGGGACTCTCCAGGCAAGAACACTGGAGTGGGTTGCCATTTCCTTCTCCAATGCATGAAAGTGAAAAGTGAAAGTCAAGTCGCTCAGTCGTGTCCGACTCCTAGCGACCCCATGGACTGCAGCCTACCAGGCTCCTCTGTCCATGGGATTTTCCAGGCAAGAGTACTGGAGTGGGCTGCCATTGCCTTCTCCTGAGCTCTTAAATAAGGGTATTTTATAAAGTATAAATATTTCTGTAACATTTAAAAGAAGTCCTCAGTGATTCCCATTAAATACGATGTATCTTCTGATTTCAATTTTTAACCTAATAATTTAAGCCTTTTCCCCCACTAATAGACCCACTTATTTTTAAGCTAAAAAGTTAACTGAAATCTTTTGAACTGAAGTCTGTGGCTCCCTTGGATAATTTTGTTATAACTGCTAAGTAACAAGCCTTTAAATACCTGTTATCATTATACTCCATCAAAGAAGTTAACACAGACACAGAACCTTATTGCTCAAAATCACTATGGAAATTGTTGGGGATGAAGGAAAAACCTTACTTACCCTTTCTATTTTATATGGTGCAACAATGTTGTGTTCTTTAATGAAATACACCTGAAAAAGACAAATAAATAGTTGTAAAATAATTAAACGTTGTCAGTGATGAGCTGATGGATGTTATGAATCAAATTTAAATCATTGTTATTTAACCTCTATTTCCAAAAGCATTTGCATTAATATTAGTATGGCTTTAAAGTTCTGATGTTAAAATAACAAACATTAAATTAAAAAGAGATTCATCAAGGAAACAAGGTAGCAACCCCTGCAGGATCGATACAATGTTTAAGATGGCTTGTCAATGTCATCACTTGAGCCCAGTAACCACACAAGTGAAGGAGGCTAACCTAAGTGTTCATTGTCTAAGAAATGATTAAGACAGTCACTGTGGTATGAAATCCATTCATCAACATAGAGAAACCTCTCTTTTCTAGAGGCACAGTTTTCACATGCACCAGGCCACTTGTCCTCACATGGGACACTAGCAACCACATATCACATATACACACACACAACCAACCACATATCTCACACACACACACGCCCCAGAGCATCAACCTCCTCGCACGTGCGCCCTAATCCCGCCCTCCCTCCAGTTAGGACAGAAAATTTGCCTCCCCCACATCCATCAGCTGTTCAAAAACGTAGTTCCTACGATCACACGATGCACTTTCTCCCGTTTAAATGCACTACAGATTAAAAAACACTCCTTTGGTCTCACATCCTTTTACCCCTTTTCTGTTCATTTTAGTGGTAAAACTCTTTGCCAGAGCTGATGTACTTTCCAGGGCCCAAAGCAGGTTTTCCTCTGATCTGTGTCACTGCAGCCGTTCCTGATGAGGTCAGCGAGGACACACAAGGTCGGGGAGGATGCACAAGGCCACTCTTCTCAGGGCTTGGATTCTGTTTCTCAGACGCGACATAGCCGGGCCCTTCCTGGAGCAGGTTTCTAGCCGGCTGCGCGGCACCTGCTCCAGGTTCTCCCGACCTCACCAGCTGCTTCCTCCAGCTTCCCAGGGCCCCTGCTTCCCTCCCCGCCGCCCCGGGGCCTAACAAGTGTCTGTCATTCCAGGCCCAGCCTCCTCCTGAAGCCCAGACAGAGGCCTCCAGACGTCGGTGGCGCCTCCTCCAGGTCACATCTACAAAGCCTGCTCCCACATCGAGCCTCACCACTAGCCCAGCAGCACCTCTGTCAGGGTTTCTTCAGAGCACACCGGGATGCCGACCCCTCTCACCCTCCCGCAGCCACCAGCCTGGGCCACACGCCTGAGTCACTACTCCCAGATGCTCGCCTGGTGTCCCCGGCTACCCCAGGCACTGGAGAGAACCACAGACAGAGACCAATCAGACCGGGGCCCTTCTCAGCGAGGCATCCGCCGCTGCTGCACTACGGTAGCTCGTGCATGCCTTCTCACGTTCTGGCCTCTGGCCTGGTTCACCTTCCTCATGGCGTCTGTCTCTGCCTGACGTCAGAGAAGACATCTGCTCACTGTCTGCTGTCCCACTGAGAGGTAAAGTCCCTGGAGAGAGGGACTTCAGATATTTTATTCTTCCCTCTATCTCCCTCCTCTCTCTTGGGCTTCCCAGGTGGCTCAGAGGGTAAAGCGTCTGCCTGCAATGCGGGAGAACTGGGTTCAATCCCCAGGTCGGGAAGATCCCTGGAGAAGGAAATGGCAACCCACTCCAATACTCTTGCCTGGAAAATTCCATGAACGGAGGAGCCTGGCAGGCCGAAGTCCATGGGATCACACATAGTCACACATGACTGAGCAACTTCACCTCTATCTCTAAAACCTTGACTGTGATACTTACAGGATGCATGAAGAAAGTGAGAAGTGTCAGTCGCTCAGTCCTGTCTGACTCTTTATGACCCCATGGACTGTAACCTGCCAGGCTCCTCTGTCCATGGAATTCTCCAGGCAAGAATACTGGAGTGGGTTGGATGCCCTTCTCTGGGGGATCTTCCCGACCCTGGGACTGAACCCAGGTCTTCTGCATTGCAGGCAGATTCTTTACCATCTGAGTCACTGGGGAAGCCCAGGATGCATGAGTACTATTGTTGATACACACACACCCCTTCCTCTTTATTTTACCAGCAAAAGAGTATATAGAAGCAAAGCTCTCTAAAGCCCAAAGAACCATAACATATTTCTAAAGCACTGTGACCTAGTAAGTAATCACACACACACACACGCACATTTTGTTTTCCTGGTTGTGCAGTTAACCCAGGAAACTTAATATTTGAAAGAGTAGCTTATGTCTAGTTGCCCTTGATATAATATAGCTGATTTTGAGCTTGATATGAGACATCTTACATAAACTATTGAAAGGCAATAGAAAGATTTTGGTTCTAGGTTTATTAAAATTATATTAAAATGGATACTTTTATAACAGAAACCACACTTCCAATTTAAAACCTACCTAATCCTTTCAAGATATGGACTTTCCAGAATAAAGCCACAGTGCAGAATGATACTGTAGTATAATGAGCATGCAGCTGTGGGCCAGAATTATCAATAATGGTGTTCCTTCCCCAAAGTAAGAGATGGCGGTAACTGCTTTCATTTATGCCAGTCAAAACTAACAGACATTCTAAAATTAATAGAACCATGGAAGGCAGATCTGGAATATCACGTACCCTGATATCTCCCAGCTTTCATAAAATAATTTTCAATATACACTAAAAAGGGCCATGAACAAGAGGGCTGCGTGATCTGAACACCACTGGGAGGCTCTCTGCTCCAGACTATTCACCCCGTGAGACTCGCAAGGCTTTGAGTCAAGTCCTGAAGCAAAGAAACCTCTCTATCTGTTTCCCACGGCTCTTCCTACATTTCACAGAAAGATACTTTTCTTTGAACACTTCAAGGATCTGGGGCTCTGCAGAGGGGAGGCAACCCTGCTCTCCTCTCTCCCTTTCATTTTCAAGGTGAAGAAGGTGAGATTCACAGCAAAAAGACAGGGCTAACGGGCTTCCCAGATGGCTCAGTGGTAAAGAATCCACCTGACAATGCAGAGGATCCCTGGGTTGGGAAGATCCTCAGAGAAGGAAATGGCAACCCACTCTAGTATTCTTGCCAAGAGAATCCCGTGGGCAGAGGAGCCTGGCGGCCTACCATCTATGGGGTCACAAAGAGTCGGACACAACTTAGCGACTAAACAACAAAAATGAGCTCTACTCTTACAATTTTTTAAAGATCTACAGGTGAATTAAGTACAGCTGACCCCTGAACAACATGGGCATGAACCATGTGGGTCTACCTACATGTGGACTGTTTTCAATAAATACATTGGGAAATTTTGTGGAGATTTCGGACAATTGGAAAGAAGATGAACTGTGTAGCCTAGAAATATCAGAAAAATTAAGACCTAAGTATGTCATGAGTACATAAAATGTATGTAGATACTAGTCTATCATATCATTTACAACCATAAAACATACATGATAAATTTATCACAACTTAATGCGCAAACTTCCTGACCAGACGTGGCACCAACTGAAGTGGAGAGAAAATGTAAATAACTATATAGAGACACAGCGTGAAGCCACAGCACTCCCTCCCTGCAGCTCACACTGCACCACGGCCATAGCTTCCTAGCCAGCCCCTGTGCAGAGGTCAAGTGTTGAGAGTAACCTCAAAAGGCCACAGGACACCGTTCATCTCCCTGTGAACAGTCATCTCTTCAGTAAACTCCACTGCAGTACAAAGTGGTTTCTCCTGGTTCTTGTGCGTCGTGTTCAGTGTCAGATCGTAACCTTGAATAACACCACGGGACCCACGTGACACTAGTGATGCTGGCAGTGCTCCAGAGGAGCCGAGAAAAGTCACGACACTACAAGCAACAGCCGAGCTACTTGATGTGTGTACCGCTGACTGAGCTGAGGTCCACAGCGGGGGCCGCCCCCGTGTCAAGATAAACGGATCCTGCATTAAGGACCATGGTGGAAAGGAAAAGGACATTCATGAAGTGGTCACGCAGCTAGCCCGCAGGCAGGAGAACCTGGCACTTTCTGTGAAATACTTCTTTATCTCATGTTTAAAATGCAGCTTTTATGTGGGTGCAGGATTGCTGTAAGAAAGCCACACCTATAGATGAATATGAGGTCATCACATGACAACTTAAAGCCAAAGGAAGGTGAAGGAGCTAAAGCTGGAGAACTTAATGCTAGCAAAGGATGGTTTGATAATTTTAGAAAGAGGTTTGGCTTTAGAAATGTCAAGATAACAGGAAAAGCAGCTTCTGCCAACCAAGAGGCAGCAGATGAGCTCCCAGACAGCATGAAAAATATCTCTGAGGAGAAAAGATTATCTGCCTGGACAGGTTTTTACTGCAGATGAAAGTGCCCTCTTCTAGGGGTGGGTGAGCAGGGAATCCACAAAGGACATTCATTAGGAAGAGAAGTGACGACCAGGAGTTTATACGGCAGGCTGAGATAGGCTAAGTCTGCTGTTTTGCACAAGTTCAGTGGAGTTGATGACCAGGACTGTCCTGATCTATAAAGTTGCTGACCTCTAGCCTTGAAGAGCGGAGAAGGCAATGGCAACCCACTCCAGTGTTCTTGCCTGGAGAATCCCAGGGACAGAGGAGCCTAGTGGGCTGCTGGCTATGGGGTCGCACAGAGTCGGACACGACTGAGGCGACTTAGCAGCAGCAGCAGCAGCCTTGAAGAGAAGAGATGACCACAGCTGCCGTCTTTAGGTTGCACAGCAAGAGGGCTGGACAGCAAGGACCCTTTTCCTGGATTGGTTCCATCGATGCTTTGTCCCATTGATGCTGTCAGGAAGTATTTTGCCAGTAAGGGACTACCCTTTAATATTTTTTTTAATTGGACAATACCCTGGCCACCTCGAACGATTTCAACACCAAAGCTGTCAAAGTGGTCTACTTGTCCCAAAACACAGTATCTCTAATTGAGACTCCAGATCAAGGGGTCATAAGAACCTTTAAGGTTTGTGCGCATGGTGCTCTATGGAAAGGGCTGTCAATGCTGACAGCTGGAATATCTTCAGAGTCTGTAAGGACCGCACCACTGAAGATGCCCAGGTTGTTCAAGAAAAAGCCATGAATGCCATTAAGCTGAAAACCACACGTTCCTGCTAGAGAAAACTGTTCAAATGCTGCACACAACCACACAGCATTTATGACAGAGCCAATCAGAGTATGGATGTGGCCGAAAAAG
Source organism: Bos grunniens (assembly GCF_055505025.1). Classification (NCBI taxonomy): domain Eukaryota; kingdom Metazoa; phylum Chordata; class Mammalia; order Artiodactyla; family Bovidae; genus Bos; species Bos grunniens. The sequence goes on along the minus strand of NC_141178.1, from coordinate 57,585,601 downwards.
AAGGGGGCTGAAACGTTTCGAGACCTGGATCTCAGAGAGATTCAAGGACTAATGGACACCGCACCAGAGGAGAGAACAGAAGACAACCTGATGCAGACAAGCGCTCCCAAACCAGACCTGAGGAAGGAGACGCTGTAAGCGCTGGGTAATAAGCTGACATTAGACAAGCTAGCAGAAGCGCCTGGGTTTTTATTTTTTCCTGCCTTTTGACTTCTTTTTACAACATGGACCCTTCTACGACCCAGGCGCTGAAACTAAAGCAAACTGTGGAAGAAAGATGGGTGCGTAGAGAAACACTTTTAGAGAAAAAAGCAGAAAAAGACAGAAATTATGATGTATTTCTGTAAATTTAAACTGAATGTGTCTGCCTTTCCTGCACCCCCACCCACCCACCTCCTCCACCCCTTCCTCCTCTGCCCGCCGAGACAGCAAAACCAAACCCCCTCTTCCTCCTCGGCACAAAGACAGACGACAAGGATGAAGACCTTTGTGACCATCCATTTCTACTTAATAACTAGCAAACAGTCACCCTGCTGTGCAGTTACTAAACTTGTAAACAGATGACAAACTTATAGTATTGATAAACCCAGTACATACTGCAAACGTGTCTTCTCTTCCTTATGATTTTCTTATAACCTTTTTTCTCTAACACACTGTACTGTATGACTACATAATATAATACATACAACATATAAAATGTGTTAATAACCATTTATGATCCCCTACAGGATGAAATGGCAACCCACTCCAGTATTCTTGTCTGAAAAATCCCATGGACAGAGGAGCCTGGAGGGCTAGAGTCCATGGGGTCGCAGAGTGGGACGAAACTAAGCATGTGTCATCAGCAAGGCACCAGCAGGCTATTCGTAGTAGTTAAGTTTTGGGGGAGTCAAAAGTTATACACGAATTTTTAACTGTGTTGGAGGTTGTCAGAGCCTTGAACTTTTTGCTTTACTCAAGGGTCGGTCATATATGTCAGGAGAAAAAACATAATTTATCTCTGTACTGCCAGTGTCAACACAGTGCTGGATGCAAAAATCTATACTGAGTAAACGCGAAATGAATAAAAAGTCACGACTCCAAGCTTTATAACTAGACAAGGCTACACAACCCGAGTCCTGCCTGGGTTGCCATCACGAGTCACCTTGAGCTCACTGAAGTGGTGGGCGCTGGCCTCCCACCTCCTAAATGGTGACGAGGCTACAGGAGAACCTGTAGTCCTTCACCTCAACCTCACACACAGTCAGGACTCCTAAGGGCGAACCCACAGCCGGCAGGTAACACACACACACACACTCACCTACCTACCCGAGGAATGTTAAGGATCTCAGCAGGGATCACACCTGCTAAAACGTATTTCCCAGTGACTAAATTTTAAAAGAATTTAAACATCTTTTCCAGCGGTCTTCATTTGAGATTTGAACAAATAATTTCAGTATGCTAAAAAAAAGTGTGTATATGGAAGCCCATACAAACACACACACACATATATAATGTATGTATTTATTCATTTAAATGTTCATTCAGGTTAGAAAAAATATTTACCAAGTGCTCCTTACCTGGCTGAAAATGAGTGAAATCGCCCCAGATACTGTCCTAAAAATGCAGATAAAAGTCATTAAATATATATAGAGTTTTTTGGTAGAAGTAAAGTCAAACAGTTGCGACAGTGACATACTTTGCAAAGTGTCTATTGGCTTCATTTTCTCCATGTCTTCCTATTTTTATACAATCCCTCAAAGGAATCTGTATAAAATTGAGAGAGAGAGAGGTTATAAAAATAAGACAAGGTAAAATGCACACAAATATAGGGCTATTTCTCTTCACATTGAAAGTGTGTTTACCTTAATGATGGGTTGTGATATTGCATCCGGTTCAAAAATAACTGATTTTGAACATATTTTTAAGGAGCCTCTGATTTTCCTAAAGTACAAAGGGATATTATTAATGAACATAACAAGTCACAGAAGAATCATAACACATTTTAACTAGCATGTAGATGACTAAAGCATCAACTAATAAAAGATCAAAGACAAAGGTATGAAAGGTTGGACAACATAGCAAAATAATTATCCTCATCTCCTAAAGGAAATCAACCCTGAATATTCACTGGAAGGACTGATGCTGAAGCTCCAATACTTTGGCCACCTGATACGAAGAATCTACTCACTGGAAAAGACTGATGCTGGGAAAGATTGAATGCAAAAGGAGAAGAGGGCAGCAGAGGATGGTTAGATGGCATCACCGACTCAGTGGATAGGAATGTGAGCAGACTCTGGGGGATAGTGGAGGACAGAAGAGTTCACTGTGCTACATACAGTCCGTGAGGTTGCCAAGAGTTGGACACGACTTAGCAACTAAGCAACAACCATCACCTCCTCCCTGGAGGTTAAAGAAACTCCACGTGTTGTAATACAGTCTCACTGGTTGAGGACTGTCCGGGAATTTTTATTCATTATCACTTCACTTGGCCCTCACAACTGCATGAATGTGAAGCAGTTTTCTGATCCTTAAGAAATGCTGATTCCATCCTGTCTGTGGTTAATTCTTTTGACTTTGAATTTCCTACATCTTAAACACTTATTCAGAAGACCATACTGTAACCCTAATCCTTTTTAAACCTGACATTGATTGGGTAAGGGATTTTTTTTCCTTATTTATAATCATGGGAAAATAACAGTTTGAATTTAGCACATAAAATGCTTTTAGTGGTAATTCTGGAGTACATGGGAATTCAAGGTAAAATTGCTTCTTTGAGAATAAGCAATTTTAAAGATGATCTGCCTACTACTACAATACCAAATAGATCAGCTGTTGACCATTTTTCTCCTTTTCTAGGACATGGATAAGGCTCTAGTGAGTCTAGGGCGACGCCTGCCTGAGCATGCTAGAGGCCAGTGTGCCTCACTAGCCTGAAGCCAATAAAAAGCTACACTTTATTGTCTTTTATTGACTGAATGACTTTTATCAATGATCAGACCAAGGCAATAATTTATTATGTAATCAGAACACAGGTTAAGAAATACTGGGAAAAAAGAAACCTTTTAAAAAAATCATCTTAGTTTCCAAGACTATATTTTGTCTACAAGGAAAGCTCCATGGATTTTTTTAAATTACTTGTATGACATTTGAGCTTTTCCTCCAGCCATTCCTTGGTGTCCTAGTGAACCCTTCTCACTCTGCCCATCCCAGGGGTCTCTTAATTGAAGCAATTATTTTACTTGGACTCTAGAAAGACCCACCTGCTCTCCCTGAGTCAATCATTCTGCCAAAAAAATCTCACCTCCTTCCTGGCTTACAAAAATGCCAATGGCTTCCTAGCGCACATGATAAAGCCCCATCGCAATCTGAGAAAGGCCTGCCTCTGTGTACACATGTATATGTACCAAACGGATGAGCAGGGTCATGGTAAAGGCCATGATACAGTCTACAGTTCTTCTTCCTCAAAGGCTCTTTTAAATGTTGATTTTTATATCATTTTTTCCATGCTGTTAATTGCATTTACTTCTCTAACACCCTAAATTACCTAATAATAACTTAAGTACTTTTAAGGCAAAAGCTAAAGAAATACAAATAGAACAGAAAACTCCCAAGTACCAACCGACTAGTTCCTGCAGCTGTTAACATGCAGTCATTTCTGTTTTGTGTCTAACACCCTAGAACCCTCCTGGATTTTAGATAAATTCCCAGACTCCTATACTTCATCTGCTGTGCTGTGCTCAGTCACGTCCACCTCTTTGTGACCCCATGGACTAAGCCCACCAGGTTCCTCTGTCCATGGGATTCTCCAGGCAAGAACACTGGAGTGGGTTGCCATTTCCTTCTCCAATACTTCATCTAAACATACTTTAACATGAATCCCTCAAGTCCTTCAATAAATGACCATCATTACACATCTACAAAAAATAATAATTCCTTAATGTCATCCAGGATAAAGTCAGGGTTCAAATCTATTTCATAACTGTTTTTTATAGTTGGTTTGTAAAAAGCCACAATTCCTTTAGCTGATATGGCTCCTAATATCTGTTAATCTAAGACAGTGTTCATTTCCCCGCTTTATGGACTTTGCTAAACACATCTCTGTGGTTTTCATCTATCACACTTCCTTTATGTCAGAGGCAGTGCACACATACTGCCCTCATATCAGGAGGCCCCAGTGGATTCACATAATACCCACCTTGACACGTGCATTAAAATATTTCTCAGCAGCTTTTCACCTGCTGGTTTAGCAGCCACTGAAGAGTATGTCTAGATCAGGGGTTAGCAAACTTTTTCAGTAAAGATCCAGGGAGCAAATATTTTTGACTTTGTGGGCCATTTGGTATCTGTCTCTATTCAGCTCTGTTTCCCTGTTGTCGCAGAAAACCAACCAGATACAAGATGTAAACAAGTGGGTGTGACTGCATTCCAATAAAACTTTATTTAAAAACCCAAGTGGCAGCCAGATATGACCATAGTCTGTGGATCCCTGATTCACTAGGGATTGAAATTTTTAACAATCCTTCAGTGTTTGTTATCTAGAATTTATCAAAGAACAGCTTTAATCATCTATGATTTGGCCACCCTGAAGTACAATTTGTACCAGGAAAGCAGGAAAAATGCTTGATCTTTTTTATCAAGTTTTAGAAAAATGAGTCGGTGTCCTATAATCCTTTGAAGTTAAATGATACACACACACACACATATATATACGTATGAAATTATTTATATCACATATATATATATATCATTATGAACTCATAGGAGTTGAGCCCTTATGATACATTCCAATCCCCTATAGTCATTCTTTTTTGATGCTCAATCTGCTCCATTTTTTTTTTCCCCAACTTTTCAGGGTGGCCTTGTGCCCTTTTAATTCAGTATGCAATCATTTTTGATATTTTTCCTTACCTGCAAGGATAATAAGATGTTCCAGGCTCACCTCCCTCACTTTTCCTGCCCCTAACTTAGACTCAGGCACTTCTCCAAAGAGCCCTCATTGCTTTTACTGGAGAGAGGCATTCACAGGGCAGCTCATTGCTACTGAGCTGTTTCTAGGTCTTTTCAGAAGGCAGAGCTAGAAACTACTTTCTTTTAAAAGAAAAGCATATGACTCCATATAAGCATTACCAACTCAAATCAAAGATCCCAAGGTTTTTACTTAACTCCTTTAATATTAGATCTGTATCTCCTTTGTACTGAAAATCTCGATCTTGGCATTTTTCTTTATCTAACTGTATAAAACTGTGTGTATAAAACAGTTCCAAAATAATACAAAAATACTTAATATTACTACTAAAACAATTTACAATATTTTTTGCAATTATTCCTTAACTGAAAATATATTTCACCAGAGACACAAATTATTGTGTTGTGAAGTTGATTAAAACAATTCTTTTCTGTGATTAATCGTCCAGCTTTCTATATAGCTAGGTTTATTTGTTTCATTTTCTTTTTAATTTTTAGAGTTTTCTGCCTCTCCTGAAATTTAACAAAGAAATAAATTTTATACTGCATATAAATATTCCTATGGTTCCAAAAACAAAGCTATAAAAAAAGGTACATTCAGAGGCATCTAGCTGTCATCTCTGTATTATCTCCTGATCCTCCTTTTTCTATGTAGATAACCATTTCCATTAGCTTTTTGCTTATGCTTTAAAATATATATATATATATTTAACTTTTAAAAACATAATCAATATAACAGCCCCATTTTCATATGAAAGATGGCATCCAACACCAAATATTCTTCCCTTGCATTTTTCACTTAATATGTGTTGGAGAAAAATCTACAGTAACACACAGAACCTCTTCATTCCTTTGTTACAGTTTCATAATGCTCCAGTATGTGGTCATTCCATAAGTTATTCAGTCACCTACTAAATTATTTCCAGCATCTTGCTATTACAAGTAGTCCTACAATAAATGATCTTGGACATATGTCTATTTATATACTTTCTAGTGCATCTCTGCATCTCTGAGGTAGTTTCCTACAAGTAGCATTGCTAGATCAATAGGATAAGGTACATGCAATCTTGCTAAATATTACCAAATTCACTTCCATGGAACTGTACCATTCCAACCTAATAACTTGAAAATTACAAAAACAGGTTTCAGTTTGCTTATTATATTTGTGCTTCAATAATGACCAATGTATTCAATTTTAAGCAGGACATTATTATGACAGCAGAGGAGCATTGGGAGAAAAAAAAGGTACGAAATTGGAGAAAAAAATATGTTCAAAATTCTAGAGGTAAAAAAGCAAGGTTCCACTTTCAATTAGAAAAATAATTATCTAATATGATTGAACGCCAAGGAAACAGATATGCCCAAACCTATCAAACAAAAAGCTAAGTGAGTTTCACTTTGGTTTGTATTTATATAAATAGTACACAGTTTTGATTTAAACAAAAACTGCACGAAATTAATGCTTTTGAACTGTAGTACTGGGGAAGACTCTTGAGAATCCTTTGGACTTCAAGGAGATCCAACCAGTCAATCCTAAAGGAAATCAGTCCTGGATATTCATTGGAAGGACTGATGCTGAAGCTGAAACTCCAATACTTTGGCCACCTGATGCGAAGAACTGACTCATTGGAAAAGACCCTGATGCTAGGAAAGACTGAAGGCAGGAGGAGAAGGGGACGACAGAGGATGAGATGGCTGGATGGCATCACTGACTCGCTGAGTAAGCTCCAGGAGTTGGTGTTGGACAGGGAAGCCTGGCGTGCTGCAGTCCATGGGGTCACAAAGAGTCGGACATGACTGAGCAACTGGACTGAACTGAACACGGTTTTGATCCTTTCAGGATTAAAGGATATTTCATTTTTAAAATGGTAAAAAGTAAAGTGTTTATCTAATACCAAAGCACGTTCTAAATTGTAGCCTGTAGTTGTTAAGTGACAAACCAAGAGAATTAACAGATACATTTTAGTTAATTCAAAGTTGGCATTTTAAACCAAAAAAAAAAAAACCTTCATTATATACTTTTGCACATACCTTTCAAAGGGTGTGGCCAAATAAACAATCTACTTTTACAGTAATAAACAATAATAATTAAAATATAGAGTATTTTGCTTCTAGTTCAAATCAAATTATTCATTTGAAAGTCCTGATTTTTACACCACATGCACTGATGTTTTATGATCATTACTCTAAAACACCATAACCCAAATAATTGAGCATACAAGGACAAAAGGGATGCAAGAAAAAAGTGATGGAATGCATCAGGGGCCCATCGGGTGGATTTAGGAACCAGACCCAACCTCTGAGGAATTAGTACTTAGCTTTAGAAAGGGCTTCCCTGATAGCTCAGTTGGTAAAGAATTTGCCTGCAATGCAGGAGATCCCAGTTCGATTCCTGGGTTCGGAAGATCCCCTGGAGAAGGATAAATCTACCCACTCCAATATTCTGGCCTGGAGAATTCCATGGACTCTATAGTCCACGGAGTCGCAAAGAGTCGGACACGACTGAGCAACTTTCACTTTCAGCTTTAGAAAATATCTTAAGTTATGGCAATCTATACACTGGATTTATAAATCCCTTTCTTCTCATTACTTTCCCAAAAGAAGGGGAAAACTGTGTGATCACACATTTAATTTTAAAACAGACAACAGAAAAGTCTGTAAGTCTGCAGAGATCTAAAACTCCTCCTTACCTTTCCTTCTGGCTGCCCTTATGCTGAATGTGATGAGCCGTGTGCTGTTCAAAGTAGTACTCCTCCAAGTTAAGCAGAAGCAAGGAAAATCTACATTTGGGGAGAAAAAAAAAAAAAGGTTAATTTTTTTAACATATTAAGAAAGCAGAATATTTTACACGTGTTCCCAAAGTGCTTTTCCATCTTTAACATCAAAAAATACTTATTAAGTGTGTATTATATGCCAGGCATGCCTCTCCATCCAGAAAGACCTGTCTAGTTATGTCAAAAGTAAAACTGTTTTGTTGCTCAGTCACTAAGTCACCTCTGACTCTTTGCAATCCCATGGACTGTAGCCCACTAGGCTCCTCTCTCCATGGAATTTCCCAAGCAAGAATACTGGAGTAGGTTGCTGTTTGCTTCTCCAAATTTGTTTACCAAGTGGATCTATTATTTCTTTACAGAAACTCAATAATTTCAAGAAACAAAACTTATTCTTGCCTGAACAAAGCTCGGAGCCTTCCCACCTACAGAGTTCTCGCCCTCTGTTCCCTGTGACTGCACCCTAGGCTCCTGTACCACACACACCACTCCAGTGTCACGGCTCATGGGTGGGTGAGTGCCTCCTGCTACTCTCACAAGACCACAAGCCTCTGAGAGGTAGATCTTTAGATATTCCCCTGTACTCACTGGAAAAGACCCTGATGCTGGGAAAGATTGAGGGCAGGAGAAGAAGGGGACGACAGAGGATGGGATGGTTGGATGGCATCAGCGACTCAATGGACATGAGTTTGAGCAAACTCCAGGAGATAGTGAAGGTCAGGGAAGCCTGGCGTGCTGCAGTCCATGGGGTCGCAAAGAGTCGGACATGACTGACTCACTCAACAACCAACCTAATGCTTGCATACAATGACTATGTTATAGATAAAATAAGCAAGTTGAAACTGAATGGGATTGAAAAATAGTTGCTTTTAAAGTTTGAAGTGCTTTTTTAAAAACAAAGCTTTAAAGAAATGTATTATTTAGTTGTATGGCCACAGAAAGAAACACATGGCAAAGAACTGGAAGCAACTGTTTTGTTTTGTGGTCAGGACCCAGAAACACCGACGGCACCAGAGTTACAGAGAGGGAGAGGGTCTCATGAAAAACGTGGCACTTGAGCTGGGTCTTGAAGTTCCTGTGTAAGAGGAAAGACATCTAGAGTAAATACGGCAGAACAGATCTCTAGATTAAATACGGCAGAACAGACCTCTAGATTAAATACGGCAGAACAGACCTCTAGATTAAATATGGCAGAATAGACCTCTAGATCATATATGGCAGAATAGAACCTAGATTACGCAGAACAGACCTCGAGATTAAATACAGCAGAATAAATATGCATGGTTTATTTCTGCTCCCTCTGGGAACAATACAAAGTAAACAGAAGTATTTTTTAAATAGTAAAAAGCCATAGACTAAAGAAAACTGGAGGGGCACACAAGCAAGTGAGAAGTAACGGTAAGTTTGTGAGCAAGACAGTGAAAGCGGACAGCCAGTGGATGGAGGAATCAGCAGTGACCAGAAACCAGGAGAGCGGATGCCTCCAGAGAAGGCACCAGTCAGGAGAAAACCAGAAGTTCCACGACTGCAGGAATAAGGCAGCAAGAAGGCAGGGATGAAGCCAAGGTGATGCTGAGAGTCCGAATGAGGCTAGTCACCCAGATTCCTCCCCTGGTAGTTCTCCCGATACACAGTTTTTCAATAACAAAGTTAAACAAGAGGCTCCCAACTAGACATCAAGCACGGTGCAGAGCGTGAGAAGGTGGTTACACAAAAATCAGGAAGACATATCACACTCCAAGTAGCAGTCTGGTGGATTATCTTTGGAAAAAACTAGTGCTAAAGAAAGGACCCATGGCTACCAGCATTTGAAAGAACATCATCCCACACTGAAGCCCAGCAGAAGAGGCCTGCCCACGAGAATTACATGCTTCACCCTTAAATATAAGACACCCCAGGATTACCAGCTTCCAGTGTGAAAGAAATAGACCAAGCAAGCAGAAGAATACAACCTGAAGGACTAGAAACGTGTACAGAAAAAGAGGTCCAAAGACTATAATTAACATCCTTACAAAGAAGGAATTATATCCATAAACCAAGATATGGCTCACTTAAAAATTTTGAGCCAACAGAAAAGTAACTCATAAACTAAAAATAATGACAGCAGGAACCAGCTCTACCATCACAACAGGCAACTTTTATTGGCCTGTTCTACACTGTAAAATCCATGAACAAGAATTAATCATAGGCTAAACTGCCAGAGCTCAGTGTAAAATGCTCACTATTAGTACCTACTGTGAATTTCAATACAATCACAAAAGTTGGGATTGCTAGGAACATCCTTTGATGCATCAGATAATTTCCAGGAAGGTATAAATCAGAGAGATAGTTACTAAGTACATTGCCCCTTACTTTTAGCTTGTATTAATATCTTAATAAGCTGAAATGCTTTGCTTGGGCGGGAGCTAGGCAACCCTTCCTCCTTCATCTCCCCACTTCTCTTAGAGAGAGGGTAAACTAAAGTATTTGTCAGTAAGACAATGGCATAATTTTGTGGCTGTAAGGCAATGGCACCCCACTCCAGTACTCTTGCCTGGAAAATCCCATGGGCGGAAGAGCCTGGTAGGCTAAGAGCCGGACACGACTGAGCGATTTCACTTTCACTTTCATGCATTGGAGAAGGAAATGGCAACCCACTCCAGTGTTCTTGCCTGGAGAATCCCAGGGATGGGGGAGCCTGGTGGGCTGCTGTCTATGGGGTTGCACAGAGTCGGACACGACTGAAGTGACTTAGCTGTAGCACAAGTAGCCTTCATAAACAGCAAGCTCTTCCATATAAATAAGATATAATCGTATCTTTAATATTGTTAAAATGTCATACTTAGCCAAAGCATAATATTGTTAAAATGTCTATACCAGCCAAAGCAATCTATATATTCAGTGTTATCCCTAACAAACTCTCAATGCCAATTACTGCAGAAATAGAAAAAAAATCCTAAAATTCATACAGAATCAGAAAGCTAAAATAATTGAGGATAAAAAAACTGGAAGTCTCACAGTTCCTTATCAAAAGATATTACAAAGCTATAGTATTAAAACAATGTGGTCCTGACATGTAGACCAAAGGAACAGAATAGAGAGCTCAGAAATACTCTCATATCTAATGGATCTTCAACAAGGGACCCAAAGTCACACAATAAGGAAAGAACTGTCTCTGCAACAAATGGAAATCTGGGTATTGACATACAAAAGAACGATCCTGAACTCTTCATAATATATATAAAAATTAACTCAAAATGAATTAAAGGCCTAATTTTAAGACCTGAAACTATAAAACTCTAGGAGAAAACATAAGGGGAACGCTTCATGACACTGGATTTGGCAATGATTTCTTGGCTATGACACAGCAAGCCCAACAAAAGCAAAAATAGATAAGTGTAACCACATCCGACTTCTATGACACGGAAGTATGACTACTACTCTGCAGTAAAGAAAACAGTCAACAAAGTGAGACGGAGGGATTTCCCTGGTGGTCCAGTGGCTCAGACTCCATGCCCCCAGTGCAGGGGCCTGGGTTCGATCCCCAGTCAGGGAACTAGATTTCACGTGCTGCAACTAAGACCCAGTGTAGCCAAACATTAACAAAGTGAGAAGGCAACCTACAAAATTGGAGAGAATATTTGCAAACCATGCATCTCATAGCGAGTTAATATTGAGAACATATAAAGAACTGCTGCTGCTGCTAAGTCACTTCAGTCGTGTCTGACTCTGTGTGACCCCATAGACGGCAGCCCACCAGGCTGCCCCGTCCCTGGGATTCTCCAGGCAAGAACACTGGAGTGGGTTGCCATTTCCTTCTCCAGTGCATGAAAGAACTGTTACAACTCAACAAAAATTAAAGTAAAAAATGGACAAAGGTCTTAAATAGACACTTGTCCAAAGATATGCAAATAGCCAGAAAGTGTATAAAAAAGATATTGAACATCACTAATCATCAGGACACTGCAAATCAAAATCTCATACACTATTACAAAACAATAAACATTGGGGAGGATGTGGGGAAATTGCTGGTGGAATTGTGAAATGATGTAGCTACTATGGAAAACAGTACAGAGGTTCCTCAAAAAATTAAAGCTAGAACTATCATATTCAGGTTCCCTCTGGTGGGCAGATGACTCCTATCCTCCTTCACAGCCCCACAGACTCAGGCATCTCTCACCACCTGCTTCTCTGTTGGTGTCATTTAGTCACTCAGTTGTGTCCGACTCTTTGTGACCCCACAGACTGTACCAACTCCTGTCTGTGGAATTTCCCAGCCAAGAATACTGGAGTGGATTGCCACTTCCTTCTCCACCTGCTTCTTTAGCTACTCTTTAGTCCTTCCAAGTCATCTAATTGCTCTAGCAACCAGGATATGTTTATAGACTCCTATTCATTAAAAGGCTTGGCTTCTAATGCTCCATGCCTAGAGCAAGAGACAAAAGCACGATGAGGTTATCACCTCACGTGGCTCAGAATGGCCATCATCAAAAAGTCTACAGACAACAAATGCAGGAGAGAGAGTGTGGAGAAAAGGGAATCCTCCTACACTGTTGGTGGGAACGTAAACTGGTACAACTACTACGGAGAACAGTATGGAAGTTCCTTGAAAAACTAAACCTAGAACTACCATCAGTTCAGTTCAGTTCAGTCGCTCAGTCGTGTCTGACTCTTTGCGACCCCATGAATCGCAGCACGCCAGGCCTCCCTGTCCATCACCAACTCCTGGAGTTCACTCAGACTCACGTCCATTGAATCAGTGATGCCATACAGCCATCTCATCCTCTGTCATCCCCTTCTCCTCCTGCCCCCAATCCCTCCCAGCATCAGAGTCTTTTCCAATGAGTCAAGTCTTCGCATGAGGTGGCCAAAGTACTGGAGTTTCAGCTTTAGCATCATTCCTTCCAAAGAAATCCCAGGGCTGGTCTCCTTCAGAATGGACTGGTTGGATCTCCTTGCAGTCCAAGGGACGCTTAAGAGAACCAACACCACAGTTCAAAAGCATCATTTCTTCGGCACTCAGCCTTCTTCACAGTACAACTCTCACATCCATACATGACCACAGGAAAAACCACAGCCTTGACCAGACGGACCTTTGTTGGCAAAGTAATGTCTCTGCTTTTGAATATGCTATCTAGGTTGGTCATAACTTTCCTTCCAAGGAGTAAGCGTCTTTTAATTTCATGGCTGCAGTCACCATCTGCAGTGATTTTGGAGCCCAAAAAAATAAAGTCTGACACTGTTTCCACTGTTTTTCCATCTATTCCCCATGAAGTGATGGGACTGGATGCCATGATCTTCGTTTTCTGAATGTTGAGCCTTAAGCCAGCTTTTTCATTCTCCACTTTCACTTTCATCAAGAGGCTTTTCAGTTCCTCTTCACTTTCTGCCATAAGGGTGGTTTCATCTGCATATCTGAGGTTATTGATATTTCTCCCAGCAATCCTGATTCCAGCTTGTGTTTCTTCCAGTCCAGCATTTCTCATGATGTACTCTGTATATAAGTTAAATAAGCAAGGTGACAATATACAGCCTTGACATACTCCTTTTCCTATTTGGAACCAGTCTGTTGTTCCATGTCCAGTTCTCACTGTTGCTTCCTGACCTGCATACAGATTTCTCAAGAGGCAGGTCAGGTGGTCTGGTATTCCCATCTCTTGAAGAATTTTCCAGTTTATTGTGATCCATAAGACCCAGCAATCCCACGCCTGGAAATATAATTTGAAAAGATACATACACACCAATGTTCATCACAGCACTATTCACAACAGCCAAGACATAGAAGCAACCTGAACATCCATCAACAAGAAGAATGGATAAAGAAGATATGGTACATATATACAGTGGAAAATAAATCAGCCATAAAAAAGAATGAAGTGCCATTCGCAGCAACATGGACAGACCTAGAGATTATCATACAAAGAAAGTCATAAAGAGATAGACAAATATCATAGATGAATCATATGTGGAATTTAATTTTTAAAAATGATATGAATAAACTTATTTACAAAGTAGGAACAGACACTCAGATTTTGAAAACAAGCTTATGGTAACCAAAGGGGAAAGGCTGGGTGGGAGGCATAAATCAGGAGCTTGGGATTAACATACACACGACTATATAGAAAACAGATAACCAACAAGGGCCTGAGAACTCTACACAGTAACCTCTATGGGAAAAGAATCTGAAAAAGAAGGAATATATCTTTATGCATAATTGAAGCACTAAGCTGTACACTTGAAACTAATACAACACTGTAAATCAACTATATTCCAATAACATTTAAAAAATAAAAACAGAACTACCCTATGACCCAACAGTCACACTTCTGAATATATATCCAAAAGCACTGAAAACGTATCAGAGATATTTGCATACCCATGTTCACTGCAGCGTTATTCACAACAGCCAAGAGATAGAAGCAATCTAAGTATCTGTTGATGGATGGGTGGATAAAGAAAATGAGGCATATACATACAGTAAAATATTTTTCAGCCTTAAAAAAAAAGAAGGAAGTCTTGTCACATGCTACAACATGCAGGAACCCTGAAGGCACTGCTGCAGGTGAAATAGATCAGTCCCAAAAAGACAAATACCACATTGTTCCACTTATCTAAGTATCTAAGAGCAGTCAAACTCCTACTAAGAGAAAACAAAATGGTTGCCAGGAGCTGGGGGAAGGACAGAGCTTCGGTTTTGCAAGATTTGAAAGTTCTAGATATGAGTTTGGGTGAACTCCGGGAGTTGGTGATGGACAGGGAGGCCTGGCGTGCTGCGATTCATGGGGTTGCAAAGAGTCAGACACGACTGAGTGACTGAACTGAACTGAAAGTTCTAGAGATTTGCCACCCAACACGTGAACATACTTAATACTACTATACTGTGACTTAAAACTGTAAATACTTAAGTAAAAAAATAGTAAATCTTAGGTGCTTTTTTTTATAAAAGGGTTTTTAAATTTTTTTTTTATTTTGTTGAAGTATGTGGGTTTTTTGGCCAAAATAATCACATCAGGTACTATAGAACTAAAGGCATTATTTTGGTGAATAATTTATATCCTCCTTAATGTACCAATATGCCTATTTTGTAAGAAATGTAAAACACATAATGAAGGAATATAACTCAATCGCATTATTCAAAATTAAAGGATTAAGAAACCTTTCAGAGTTATTTCCTTTGTACTGAAATGTTCAATTATACCTGCTTGAGAATTTTTGTATGTAAAAATTATTACCATAAATTTACACTGTGTTTTTGAACAATGATTTTCAAACTGCATTCCATGGAGTAAAAGTTTCCATGCTTTAAGAGAACCTAAAAACCCTTTTATAATTTTATGATCTCAGCCATAGTGTTATATCAGTATAACAGACTATAAATTCTTTCTTTAGGAGACCCTGGGTCCTGCTCCTGGGTATTCCTTAGTTCAATCCATGTTTACAGAGCTGTAGTGGCATTTTCTGTAGATAAATTGACTCATTCGGCAACTGAACTTTCCTGAGAAAGATTCTGGCCCATCCTCATAAAGCATCCTGCTCAACACTTAACCAACAATGTAAACAAGTTCACTGTGGGCAGCCCTCAGAGCTAGGCTGCATTCACAGCTGCTCAATGATTGTTCAACACTCCACTGACAAACAGTGTTTAGAATGGAGCCCAAAGATTTTGCCAGTCAGTCGATTTTCTAGGCTGGAGATGCTGAGGAGATTGAGAGAAGGGAAAATGTGCCAGCTCACGTCAGGAGTGTGTTCACAGCCGGCTGTCCTCTATTTCCATCTTTACTCTGAATACCTCAACACGATCCTTGGATTTAGCCAGACTGTAGGGACTCCACTACCTACCTGGAGAGCTGGTTTAACTAACTTGAGCACGTCTTAAAATGGCCTCTGAAACAAAATATGAAATTAAGGGGAACTCCCTGGTGATCCAGTGGTTAGGGCTCTGTGATTCCACTGCAGGGAATGAAATGAATGAAAGGAATGAAATGAAGAAAACGTTGAACGGACAAGGATGAGAACACAGTTCTGTGACCCACTGTTAGAAATGTGCCCCCAATAATGTACATTTGACAGCAACCTCTGAAAAAATGAATCTTACTCCACCTAACTCTATGAACGTCAATTTCTCCTTTCCCAATTCTGCTATTAACACAAAACGAAAGCTTACTCTCTGCCAAAATTCAGCTGAACCGAATCTACTCCATTTTCCCAACCCACCAGTCAGAACCCTGTCAAAAGAGATTAGATTAGCATTAGATGACTTCACAGGGAGTTTATGCTGCAGATGGGTGACAACTTCCTCTTCGGTTTATAAATAATCTGTCTAATCTAGAATGAGCACTAAACCTGTGTTTCTCAAGGTCTTTCAGTTTCTTCACCAAGAGTCACAGCCCTGGGAGCAAGCTTCCAGGAGGGTTCTCTACACCATCGAGAAGATAAAGGTAGAGACAGTTTGAAGGAACAAACAACAGGAAATCCAGATGAATGCTTGATTACTGTTATCTCCAGCAGGGCTTCTCATGCTTTAATTACCCGGGGATCTTGTTAACATGCAGATTCTGATGCAGAAGATCTGATAGGAGCCTGAGATTCTGCATTTGCTAATAGGCTCCCAGACAGAGCTGATGGGATAGCCAAAGACCACACTTAGTGTAACAAGGTACTAAGTCTCCATGAACCAGGCTTGGAGCATTCTTGAATTGTTCTAAATGTCAAAGATACGATAAAAACAAGCACTGACCCAGGATGTAAAACAGGAGCAGCATGCTGCAGTGGAAAGGGGGCCGGGCTGGATCAGAGGACATTTGTTTTAGGCTCAGCACAGCCATGTCTTGGCTACTGGACTCTTGGTCAAACCACTTTGCTTTCTCAGGCCTCCAACTATAAAGTGAGGGGTAGGGAGCCACAGCTTAGATGACCTCAAAAGTCCTTTCTTAACCAGTGTCTGAGCCACCAGGGAAGTACCAGTGGGTTTATAGATTAATTAAATAAACTTGAGTTTAAAGAATCAGCAGGAATTCCATTTTGGGCATCATGGCAGATTAAATTTTCAAAGAAACAATCTCAATACAGAGCCTCTAAAACTGCTGGATTACTGAAAACTTCACATGCTTGGCTGAGGTGATGGAAAAGTAAGGGAAGGTCTTGGAAGAGAGAAACCAAGAAGTCAGCAAGGCACTGGAGGAGGCTTTTCCCAACTGTCTGAGCAGCAGAGCCTGAATTCAGGAGGGAACTGAGATGGGGAGAGGGAAGGAGCAGAAAAAGCTAGGGTCCCTAAAGTAACAGCCTCTAGGGGTGAACTTCCGTTAGATCACAGAAAAAGCAAGAGAATACCAGAAAAACATCTGTTTTATTGATTACGTGAAAGCCTTTGACTGTGTAGATCACAACCAGCTATGGAAAATTCTTCAAGAAATGGGAATACTAGACCACCTTACCTGCCTCCTGAGAAATCTGTATGCAGGTCAAGAAGCAACAGTTAGAACCAGACACGGAACAACAGACTGGTTCCAAATTGGGAAAGGAGTACGTCAAGGCTGTATATTGTCACCCTGCTTATTTAACTTATATGCAGAGTATATCATGCAAAATGCCGTGCTCGACGGAACACAAGCTGGAATCAAGACTGCCAGAAGAAATATCAATAACCTCAGATACACAGATGATGCCACCCTTATGGAAGAAATGAAGAACTAAAACGTCTCTTGATGAAAGTGAAAGAGAGTGAAAAAGCTGGCTTAAAACTCAACATTCAAAAAATTAAGATCATGGCATCCGGTCCCATCACTCAATTGTTTCCCTATCTATTTGCCATGAAAACAGTGAGAGACTTTATTTTTGGGGGGCTCCAAAATCACTGCAGATGGTGATTGCAGCCATGAAATTAAAAGACGCTTACCCCCTGGAAGAACAGCTATGACCAACCTGCTGCTGCTGCTGCTAAGTCACTTCAGTCGTGTCCGACTCTGTGCAACCCCATAGACAGCAGCCCACCAGGCTCCCCGTCCCTGGAATTCTCCAGGCAAGAATACTGGAGTGGGATGCCATTTCCTTCTCCAATGCATGAAAGTGAAAAGTGAAAGTGAAGTCGCTCAGTCGTGTCCGACTCTTAGCAACCCCATGGACTGTAGCCTACCAGGCTCCTCCATCCATGGGATTTTCCAGGCAAGAGTACTGGAGTGGGGTGCCATCGCCTTCTCCAATGACCAACCTAGACAGCATATTAAAAAGCAGAGACATTACTTGGCCAACAAAGGTCCATCTAGTCAAGGCTATGGTTTTTCCAGTGGTCATGTATGGATGTGAGAGTTGGATCATAAAGAAACTTGAGCGCTGAAGAATTGATGCTTTTGAACTGTTATTTTGGAGAAGGCTGTTGAGAGTCCCTTAGACTGCAAGGAGAGCAAACCAGGCAACCCTATTCATATTCATTGGAAGGATTGATACTGAAGCTGAAACTCCAATACTTTGTCCATCTGATGCGAAGAACTGACTCATTTGAAAAGACCCTGATGCTGGGAAAGATTGAAGGCAGGAGGAGAAGGGGATGAGAGAGGATGAGATGGTTGGATGGCATCACCGACTTGATGGACATGAGTTTGAACAAGATCTGGAGATAGTGGGGAGCCTGGACAGGGAAGCCTGGCGTGCTGCAGTTCATGGGGTCGCAAAGAGTTGGACACGACTGAGCGACTGAACTGAGGGTGAAAATAAAAAACCACCCACCGTATCTTCCCAGAGGGATACTGCAGGACCTTGGCCCCAGGCAGGGGACATAGTAAGTCTCCTTTACAGCCTGAGACTACAAGCCTGCCTTAACACGTATTAGGGTTAGAATTCACACTACCTACTTAGCCCAGTAACACTCAGAGCAAACAAGACCAGTTCTGTGTCCCCCAATCCCAGGCACATACACATGCAAACACTTTCTGGAAAAACACTCATTAAACCGAGATCTCCAAGAATAAATTCAAAGAGGCCACCATTGAAAACCATTAAACAAATGAAGAAGTAAAATGACTAAATGAAGGTCAGTACAAGCAGCAGACCACTAGTCAAACCTGTAAAGTCTACAGTTAATTTATTTTCTGCATCTGTTCATTACAAGAATAGTGCTTAGTTTCTCAGTCGTGTCTGACTCTGCAACCCCACAAACTGTAGCCCACCAGGCTCCTCTCTTCATGGAGTTTCCTAGGCAAGAATACTGGAGTGGGTTGCCATTTCCTTCTCCAGAGGAACTTTCCAAGCCAGGGATTGAACCTGGGTCTCCTGCATTATAGGCAGATTCTTTACCATCTGACGGGCTTCCCTGGTAGCTCAGACGGTAAAGCGTCTGCCTACAATGCAGGAGATCCGGGTTAGATCCCTGGGTGGGGAAGATCCCCTGGAGAAGGAAATGGGAACCCACTCCAGTACTCTTGCCTGGAAAATCCTATGGACCAAGGAGCCCGGTAGGCTACAGTCCATGGGGTCGCAGAGAGTCGGATACGACTGAGCGACTTCACGTCACTTTACCATCTGAGCCACCAGGGGAAGCCTGATCATTACAAGAATTAAAGAAAATAGGACATCAAAAACACAAAAGATCAGACTTTTATAAAAAAATGATCAAGGCAGCTGTAAGTGAACCAAATGAAATTAGGAATTTAAAAATATAGTAAGTGAAATTAGTTAATTCCTTGGGTGTCCAGTGGTTAGGACTCGGCACTTTTACTGCCAAGGAAGGGCCTGAGTTCAACCACTGGTTGGGGAACTAAGATCCCATAAGCCACACAGGGAAGCCAAAAACAGGAAAAAAAAAAAAAAGAAAGTGAAATTAAAACCTTAGTGCAAATTAGGCAACTAGTGAAAAAGTAAGTGGTAAGATGGATTTAAATAAACTACATGCAACACAGAAAAATCAAGATACATATGAAACAGTTGTTATGAGAGATCAGGGGCTTAAGGAGTGACAAGAAGCAATATTTCCTGAGCTGAAGATCTAGCTACAAATTTTCCAAAACTATTTCAGCTTGAGGAGCCCCAACTAGCAGAGATGAACCGAAGGAAGCGTCTATGCAGACAAACAGCAAAACAGTACAAAGAAAAGACCTTACAAGCAGCCAGAGAAAGGGCAGATTCCTAACAATGAGACTTGAACAACAGGGGTGTGTTGCAGGCTAATCTCCCCAAATAGAAGGTGGCCCCCTACAAAGCTCCATGGAAACCTGTTCAGTCTTGTGTTATGGCAACAGTCTGGGTCAACAAGGCTTGGACCCCAGTGTCTTAATCATGCCAGAGAAAGTGCTGGCAAGCCCCTAACCATGTTTACAGATACACAGACCCTGCCCTCATCCACTGTGTCATGCAGACTCAAGTTCCAGGCTGAGACAGCCCCTGAGCAAGCCAGGGGAGGGGCCAGGCCAACCCATGGCACTAAAGTTGCATGGGACCTGGAGAGCAAGGCTCCATCACAGCATAACAACCCCTCTGTATCCTGGCCCTCAGTCACCCCACGGGGCCCAGGCTCCTCCTGAAGTGTGAAGCCTGACCCTGCTGGGGGCTAAGAGCCACACCCAGAGGGCAGGGCACACAGGTTACTGATCTATCTGTACTTTGTTGGGTCTTCTCTCCCCCATCCAGTGTTGCTCCAACAAGTCGCATGCATATTACAGGATCTTCAAAATGCTGAGAGAATTAAACAACCAGCAAAATTGATTTTCAAAACAAGGGCCATATAGGGACATGTTCAGGCAGACAAAAACAAACATACTTTACTATCATCAGACCCCCATCATCAGGGGAACTCCTCAAGGACATTCTTCAGGAGAGAGAAAATTCTGTAGGGAAGACACATGCAAGAAGGAATGCCAAGACAATGAAAGATATGCATGTAAACTATACATGTATTAATGAGACAATGATACTGTCTGATTAAAATATAGATTGCAAATACTGGACAATAGCAGACTATAATTTAAAATGGGACAAAAGGAGCTAAGTGTCCCAAGGTCCTTATATTGTTAGGAAGGAGAGTAAAGAGAATGATTGGCCTCAGACCTTAGTTCAGTTCAGTCGCTCAGTGACCTTAGTTTTCTGAATGTTGAGCTTTAAGCCAGCTTTTTCACTCTCCTCTTTCACTTTCATCAAGAGGCTTTTTAGTTCCTCTTTACTTTCTGCCATAAGGGTGGTGTTATCTGCATATCTGAGGTTATTGATATTTCTCCCAGAAATCTTGATTCCAGCTTGTGCTTCTTCCAGCCCAGCGTTTCTCATGATGTACTCTGCATGTAAGTTAAATAAGCAGGGTGACGATATACAGCCTTGACGTATTCCTTTTCCTATTTGGAACCAGTCTGTTGTTCCATGTCCAGTTCTCACTGTTGCTTCCCGACCTGCATACAGATTTCTCAAGAGGCAGGTCAGGTGGTCTGGTATTCCCATCTCTTTCAGAATTTTCCACAGTTTATTGTGATCCACACAGTCAAAGGCTTTGGCAGACCTTAAGTTAAACATAAATGTTAAAATTTCAAGGAAAAGCACTAGAAAAACCAGAAACAGAATATATAACTTCCACATTCTTCAGGAAAAATGAAAGGGAACAAAGGGATCTTGCTAGTTAATCCAAGAAAAGGAAAAAATAAGATAAAAAAGTAAAAATGATTCCAAATATATCTGCAATATTAACAAATATAAGTGGGCCAATCTGTGAAGAAATATCAGAAAGAATAAAAAGTTCAACTACAAACTACAAGAAATAAGCTTAAAATCTAAGGATAAGAAAAGATGAAAGTAAAAGAATGAAAACATATATAATGCAAACAACCCAAAGAAAATATAGCTATATTAATAGCAGACAAAATAGAAAAAAATTATTACTAGATGGAGTTCATTGTATGTTGATGAAAAACTTAATTTGCTAAGACATCAATTCTAAGGTTAAGTAGACTTAATAACATACCCTGAAAATAGTTACAGTGAAGTTGATAGAAATACAAAATGAACTTAGCATCATGAACCCTCTCTCAATCAGAAAAATAATTCATTAAGGAAATAAAAGATCTAAACAATTAATAAGCTTAATGTTAATACATACACAGGATATTGTAACAATATTAATATAAATCTATCTTCAACATCCTATTGAATATTTGTGAAAACTGACTACATATTGTTATAATACAAAATTTCAAACTATTATACAGACCTTATTCACTGAGCACAGATTAACAAATTAAAAGAAGATAATTTAAAAATCTTATGAAGTTGGAAAATCTGAAGTTGGAAATGTTAAATATCTGATGAGTAAAAAATGATACCACAACAGTATTTAGGGGAAAAAAAGCAATGAATTCATTAAATGATCATTTCCATTTTACATCATTTAAAAAACCATACAGCAAACACACTCAAAATCCATTTGTGTGTAGATTCTGGTGTCTTTTTAAATGGTAGCCACTTTGGAAGAAGTTAAATTGAGACAGTAAGAAGGGAATAAGGTGACAGGTATTTCCAGTAAAGCCAATGTAAATTTTAAGTTAACCAAAAAATTTGCAACATTTATTTTTACTCTGTTTTTTGGTTATGTAAGAAAAATAAATCCTATTTCTTTACATCATAGTTATGTCAATTTCTCTCAGCCCATCAGTGTTCCTGGTGGCTAATTGAGTGCTGATTCTGAGTTTATTTTCGACACCTGGCAAACTCCACAGAGGTATGAAAGGAACAGGATGAACAGTCTTTAAAATGAATGATTAAACCAGACTATAACAAATCAGTTTTCCCTCTCAGCAATTATTTTTAGTATAACAAATACAGACACACTGACAAACATATTAAGTAACAGATTTTATATCAGGCAAGAAATTTAACATCAGCATAACCAAGAGAATTATGCACAGATAGAATGTTTGAAGCAAAGCTGAAATCTGAGATATGCCTGTAAAATGATGAATGTAATTTGTGAGCCCAATATAGTATTCATGATCGTCATGTTTTAGCCTGGAAGGACAGCTTTCAAGCCATAGCTAAGTAATTTGTTCTGAAACTGTAGACAGAAAACTGACTCTCTCCCAGTAGGGACAAGCCTCAACTGTCTCAATTTCTCTATCACCTTAAAAGAAAATAGCTGTGGTCCCACCACACCACTCCTAGACCTGAAGATAAAAAATATGTAACAATTAGCTTACTCCATCCTAAAGGAGATCAGTCCTGGGTGTTCATTGGAAGGACTGATGCTAAAACTGCTACTCCAATACTTTGGCCACCTGATGCGAAGAGCTGACTCATTTGAAAAGACCCTGATGCTGGGAAAGATTGAGGGCAGGAGGAGAAGGGGACGACAGAGGATGAGATGGTTGGATGGCATGACCAACTGGATGGACATGAGTTTGAGTGAACTCTGGGAGTTGGCGATGGACAGGGAGGCCTGGCATGCTGTGGTTCATGGGATTGCAAAGAGTCGGACACAACTGAGCAACTGAACTGAACTGAAATCCTGAAATAGAAATATCTAAATAGTGGTAGTTTGTAGAATTCCCTCGTATGTTAACCCACTATACACATCTACCATTCCCAACAATTCCAAGACATGTGAACTGTCTTTAGATTTTTACATTTATCTTCATTAACACATGCAAAGGACATTTCAGAACACCAGTGAGATCAATATGGTTTCTTCCATCTAAGTCTTAACCAGAAGAACAGAGTATTTAGTTTGAATAGCCAATTAGCTCTTTGTTTTCTAATAGTGAAAACTACCCAAAGCTTTACTTTAAAGCATCATCAATAATTGATACCACTCTACCGCTGTTTAAACCGGAAACCTGAGAGTGGGACTGCTGTTTAGCAAGTAAAAATACAGGACAACAGTTAAGTTGGAACTTCAGATAAGTTACAAAAATTTTTTCGTACAAGTATGTACCACATATCACATGCGACATACTGGAAGATTTTTCACTGTTCACCTGAAATTCGAATTTAACTGGGCGTCCTGTATTTTACCAGACAACTCTAAGCTAGAATTCTCCCTCTGTTACCTCTTACATGCAGTCCATCCCAACAAGGCTTATCGATTCTCCCTCCTAAAAACATCTAAAATCCATCCACTTTTCTCCATTTCTTCTGCCATCACATTGGTCTAAGCCACCAATCTAAGAATTTCCCAACTGCCTCTCTGCTTCTACTTTTGTAGAAATACCACTTTCTCTAAAAGTATCAGCATTAACTTTATACTAAGAGAAATAAAAGCTAACTTCAAGTTTCCCCTTTCCGGGTCATTATTGAGTAGCTGAATAGCAGCAACCTAAACTCTCTTAAGCAGCATCAGAGGGACCCATGAAATCGCAGCTCTGAAGAGTGAGGACTTTTCAGGGGTGATCTCTGAAACAGCTCCAAGGAAAGTAGCAGTTCTCTTGGGTGTGTCCAAGTCAATGACCTCTATCAATCATCTTGCTAAATGGTGTTTATTGCTACAAAGAGATAAGCTAAGAAAATCTGTGCAGCCACAAGTAAATCAGTAGTTCAATAAAGCTGGTTTAAAACACTCTTGTCTTTCAGAAAGAATTCCAAGATTTAGAAAGAGACTGCTTGATTGTGAGATATTCCTGTCCTTCAAACTGCTATTCTAAGAAACCATCCTGGTTAGTGTGCCCATCAAGCCAAGGTTGCAAAGCCACAGAGCAGAGCACTAGAGAATTTAGGTAGTCGGTAAGTAAGAGGCAAGTGAAAAAACTGTGGCACTGACTTTTTCACATTACCGATGCTCAAGAACAGTTGCCACCTCCTGACTAATGAATAATAAGTATTTTGGTTGTTCGAGCTACAGAGAGCGCAGCTAACCTGTCATGCTGCGTGATCAATGGATAGCAACAAAGCGGATTATACAGAGAAATGCCAGTGCAGACTTTAAAGATTTGTGTGATACTGCAGAGCTGTACCAGCTAACCAAATTAAACACAAATTACTGCCATGGAAGTAACTGGCAGAAAACAGGTTTCCCTGTATATCAAAGAGGCCCCTGGAATTGTTACAAATGACTCTTAGATCATAGAACACGATGGCAATTCAAGTGTTTCAAAGTTCTTACAATGTAAATTTGAACATTCATCTATTTAATACAGAATACCCAGTCTTAATGTGGTTGGCACTGAACAAAGAAACTATTCAAGCTGTCGCCACATGAAACAAGCATTCAAAGGGGAAGTCAGAACAGCCTCTTATGAGAGTGAGTTCCTTTATTGAGGATCCAGTTATTATTATTCAATAAACAAGCCTTTCTGTGGATAAAACCTAATGATGCCACCAAAATCGTTCTTGGAAGCCCCATCCAAGATACAGCTTTTGGTATGTCTTCTTCCCTACAGTGGAAAATAGAATTTCAGCCTCCGGACACCCAGGCAGAGGCGGGTGGAAATTAGCAATTGGAAAGAGGTATGAATGGTTGCACCGGGTCCAGTCAATCTCTAGAAAAAGAAGCATGGATGCTGCAAGAACAGGTAACCCTTAACGCCTGCACTTGTATTTCATGTATAATGTTTTGTGGGTCTCCACTGATCACACAACGTGACAAGCTGGCAGCACTTACGGCTCCACGACCAAAATACGTGTAAAACGATTCATTCCCAGTTTCTGTCGGCACCTGGGACCAGCAAGCTGTTTCCGTCACACGAAATACACTGGAAACTGGCTTACAGCAGAAGTGAGCTTATAAAGGGCTTCCCTTGGAGAAACCGAGGATCAGAAACTCTGAATCCTAACTGCTCTGAGACCATTTCAGCCTCCGCCCGCGGGACCCCGAATCCCCCCGGGATGCGCTTTCACAAGCACTCATAAGAAGGTCCACTGCTCGGCGGAGGACGTCTGGGGCGCGGGGGAGCTGGACGCCGGCTTTTCTCTGAATAAGGCCGCTCTTTGAGGCTCTCTCCCGGCCCAGGAGGGCAGAGAGCGGCCCGGGCATATGCTTTGGGGCTGAACTTGGGATGGGAGCACCTGCGTCTGCCCCGCGGGCGGGTGGTCGCCAACCCGCGCGGTGTCGCCCGAGCGAACAGCCCGGGACCGAGTGCGGAGATCCGATGCCCGGGACCGGGGGAAGAGGGCCCGCCGAGCCCGCTTACACCCCGCTCCCACCCACCCTCCGACCCCTGACCCCTTCCGGGTGAGCCGGGCCGCGGCGGCGGGACCCGCGTGGCCGCCCGGGCTTGGGGTTCCGGCGCGGGATGGGCCCGGCCCGGCACCCGCTCCTGCTCCGCGGTCCCGGCGGCGGCCCGGCCTCTGCGCTCCCCGGCGGGCGCTCACCTCTCCCTGGAGTAGAGCTGCAGCTGCTGCTCGCGCTGCCTCTTCCGGGTGAACGCCATGGAGGGCGGGCGGGGCGCGCGGCTCCAGCTCGGGTTCCGCGGCGCCGCCGCCGCCGGCCGAGAGGTTGGGAGCCCGGGAGGCGGGCCGGGCACAGCGGGCCTGCGGGCCCCACGAGGAGAGCGCGCCTGCGGCCTGGAGTCCCGAGCCCGCGCTCAGCGCCGCATCCCCGCCGCGTGCGGCCTCGGCCGTGACTCAGGTCGGAGGAGGGGCGGGCGCTCGCCCGAGGCGCCCAGGACCCAGGGCCCGGCCTGGGGTCCGTCCCTCCGCCCCAAATCGCCGCCCCGCGGCTCCATTTCACTGCTTTTCCTCATGAAGACGGAAGCCCACCCTGAACTAAGTCAGCGTGTGGGCCACGGAGGTTCTAAATAACATTTGAGTCTTTAATTGAAATAACTAGTCACATGATTCTCTTTTTGCTAACAGCTGTGTTTGAGATGCAACTTACACGCGAAACAATTCAGCCATTTAGAGTGTACCAATCAGTGGTTTTTAGTATATTCACAGATATGTCCAACTATTCGTGCAGCTGAAATCCAGCAGGACCCTGGAGGGAGGGGGCAGGGTGGCTCCTGGCTACAAAAGCCTTTCTGGGTCCCTGTTTATGTTTGAAGAAAAATGCTTTAGTCTCCTAGGCCTTCCCTGAGTTCCCAAGGGCAGCTTCATGCAGTTACTAACCAGGGCAGAGGGAAGCAGAGACGAAGGGAAAGCAGTCCAACACGGTGCAGAGCAGAGTCCTAGCTCCTCCTCAGGATGAAGCCAGTGCAGCTGAGCTCTGCTACCCGGATAAGGCCCCCGGATCAGGGGGACGATGCTAACTTCTGGCTGCCCACGGGACTTCCCTCTTCCCTCACCACCAAACAATGAGAAGAAAGGCAAACACCCTTCCTCCCACAGCCCACATTTTGCCTATGAACACTCTTCCCTGAAACCCACTTGGTCTAGAAATAGATGCTCTGAGTTCAGAAGAGAGTCACCTCGGCTGGAAAAAAGGCCAGAAAACAGCTTGCAAGTTTACTTCATTCAGTTAAACATTAGCGACTGATGTGACCCTGCTGATGGAGAGTGACAAAGATTCCCTGCCGGAGCGAACTCCAGCCTTGCCACTTTGAGCCTTCCTCTCCACCAGGCCTTGGCCTAGAAAACCACAGACTCTCAGATCAGATCAGATCAGATCAGATCAGTCGCTCAGTCGTGTCTGACTCTTTGCGACCCCATGAATCGCAGCACGCCAGGCCTCCCTGTCCATCACCAACTCCTGGAGTTCACTCAGACTCATGTCCATCGAGTCAGTGATGTCATCCAGCCATCTCATCCTCTGTCGTCCCCTTCTCCTCCTGCCCCCAATCCCTCCCAGCATCAGAGTCTTTTCCAATGAGTCAAGTCTTCACATGAGGTGGCCAAAGTACTGGAGTTTCAGCTTTAGCATCATTCTTTCCAAAGAAATCCCAGGGCTGGTCTCCTTCAGAATGGACTGGTTGGATCTCCTAGCAGTCCAAGGGACTCTCAAGAGTCTTCTCCAACACCACAGTTCAAAAGCATCAATTCTTCAGTGCTCAGCTTTCTTCACAGTCCAACTCTCACATCCATACATGACCACAGGAAAAACCATAGCCTTGACTAGACGAACCTTTGTTGGCAAAGTAATGTCTCTGCTTTTGAATATGCTATCTAGGTTGGTCATAACTTTCCTTCCAAGGAGTAAGCGTCTTTTAATTTCATGGCTGCAGTCACCATCTGTAGTGATTTTGGAGCCCAGAAAAATAAAGTCTGACACTGTTTCCACTGTTTCCCCATCTATTTGCCATGAAGTGGTGGGACCAGATGCCATGATCTTCGTTTTCTGAATGTTGAGCTTTAAGCCAACTTTTTCACTCTCCTCTTTCACTTTCCTCAAGAGGCTTTTGAGTTCCTCTTCAGCACATATGATTTTGCCTGCCACAGTAGAAGACCTGTACAAACAGAAGCAGTTTCTGACTACCCAGGCCTCATCCCTGGGTATCCCCAGCTCCCCTGAAGTGCCTATCTGAGGAGGCTTAAGGCTTCCCAGAGGATTTACTATTTATTGTAGCCAACACCTGGGGCTTCCCTGGTGGCTCAGTGGTTAAGAATCTGCCTGCAATGCAGAAGTGGGTTCGATCCCTCGGTAGGGAAGATCCCCTGAAGGAGGAAATGGCTACCCACTCCAGTATTCTTGTTGGAGAATATCTTGGACAGAGGAGCCTGGCAGGCTACAGTTGGGGGTCACAAAGAGTCAGACACAATTGAGTACATACATAGCCAACATCTGACATGGGCCCTGACTGCTGTTTCTTAGGGCATTTACAAAAAGGGCTTACAGCTGTGAATTCTTTCTCTGAAACCTTGAGATGTGTCTCCCACAACCCAGGATTGGCTTCCTAAAGGACTCGAAAGCCATTTGAAATATCATCAGGAAGTTGAGGGCGTCTATCTCCTGCTCTCCCTGGGAAGGCAGCTGCCAGCCAGCAGATAAAGACTTGCATTTACAGCTATCCACTCTGAGATTTTTCACTTCCCAGCTTACCTTTAACAGGAGAAGGGAAAAAACTCTCTCAAAAAGACTTTCTTGAACAACAGCTCAGATACGCTTCTGCTGTTATGGCGGTTGTGTTCCTTGATAATGAAGAAAGGACTGTGGGGGCGGGGGGGTGGTTCCCTCCTCCTCCTTCCACCCCAAACCACCAGCCCCCCAACACCTGTGCCCTTCACTTCGTTCTGCCATTTCCAAGTGCATTTTCCCAACATCAGCCTCCTCTTCCCACTCAGTCAGCTTAGCCTCTGTAATTATCCCTTCTCTCTTCCCTCTTTCTCTCTTGCTTTGTCTTTTTCTCCCTCACTAAGTCATTCCCATCCAAATATATAGTTTCGAACGATGTTCCCCTTACCCCGCATCTCCTTCCGTCTCCCCATTCTTAGCCAGACTTCTGGAAACATTTGCCTCCCGGGGTGCTTTCTCACCCTGCCTGTCTTCAGTCTGCCCCACCTGGACTTCTGTTTCCACTCTGTGTTGTTGTTGTTTAGTCGCTAAGTTGTGTCTGCCTTTTTGTGACCCCATGGACTGGCGTCAGGCTCTTCGGTCCATGGGATTCTCCAGGCAAGAATACTGGAGTGGGTTGCCATTTTGTTCTCTAAGGGATCTTCCTGACCCAGAGATCAAAGCCAGGTCTCCTGCATTGCAGGCAGATTCTTAACCATCTGAGCCACCCGGGAAGCAAGGAAATTTAGAACATCGGATTTCTGAAGCTCAGGTTCTTTATGTCTCATCACAGAAAGGATTCAATTAAACAGGGTGGTATCACACTCATTAGACTTCAGCCTTATTCTTAAAAGGGCTTCCCTTGTAGCTCAGTTGGTAAAGAATCTGCCTGCAATTCTTAAAGAAGAATAATCCTTATTTTTCTTAAGGAAAAATTATTCTTTTTTTTTTTTGGAAAAATTATTCTTATCCTTCCTTGGTATTCCCTTACCAGTACTCAAGATCTCTGTGGGAATGATCTGATTACTGAAATGTTATTACCATGGCCCATGTGTAAGCTGATTCTCTCTCTTCTAGCTCATGTGAGAATGTTTCTCAGTCGTGTCTGACTCTGCGACCCCATGAACTATATAGCCTGCCAGGCTCCTCTGTCCATGGGATTCTCCAGGGAAGAATATTGGACTGGGTAGCCAGTCCCTTCTCCAGGGGATATCTTCCTGACCCAGGGATTGAACTCAGGTCTCCTGCATTGCAGGCGGATTCTTTACCATCCGAGCAACCGGGGAAGCCCACTCCAGCCCACTGATTTATAGATAAAATTGGCTCAAAGCTCACAGAATTCAACACCCTTTCCAACATGTCGCTTCCTTTCTCTGAGGGCTTCCATCATCATGACTCTCTCTGCCTCCTGAGATCCTGCTTCTTGACATGTGTCTTTGCTTTCACCACGGGAGCATTTTATCTGCCTGCCTCCCCACCACGTTAATGGAGAGTTGTGAATCCTGGCAGCAGTAACATCAGTGCAAACTGCTGTTAAAAACCCATGTTAGAAACCCTGGGCTCGATCCCTGTTCAGGGAACTAGATACCATATGCAGCAACTAAGAGTTTGAATGCCATAGCTAAGACTTCAGTTCAGTTCAGTTCAGTCGCTCAGTCATGTCTGAGTCTTTGCGACCCCATGAATCGCAGCACGCCAGGCCTCCCTGTCCATCACCAACTCCCGGAGTTCACTCAGACTCACGTCCATCGAGTCAGTGATGCCATCCAGCCATCTCATCCTCTGTTATCCCCTTCTCCTCCTGCCCCCAATCCCTCCCAGCATCAGAGTCTTTTCCAATGAGTCAACTCTTCGCATGAGGTGGCCAAAGTACTGGAGTTTCAGCTTTAGCATCATACCTTCCAAAGAAATCCCAGGGCTGATCTCCTTTAGTGCAGCCAAATAAGTAAACATTAAAAAAAAAAAAAAAAAAACTATGAATATTTTCTTAGCTGTTTTAAGTCTACCACCACTGAGGAGCCCTCACATTTTTCTTCCACAAAGAGTCCAGGCTTACAAATTCCTTACCCCTCTCCCACCCCACAGCCTTTCTAGGGCTAAAGTGTCCGGCCCCAGGATCCTCTGGGGTCTTGTTAGAAACACAGATTGCTGGCCCCACCCTGGTGTTTCTGATCTACTAGATGGGTTCCCCAATGGCTAATCAGGTGAAAAATCCTCCTGCAAAGTGGGAGACATGGGAGATGCGGGTTGGATCCCTGGGTCGGGAAGACCCCCTGGAAAAGGGCATGGCAACGCACTCCAGTATTCCTGCCTGGGAAATCCCAAGGACAGAGGAGCCTACAGTCCATGAGGTCGCAAAGAGTCAGACATGACTGTGACTGAGCACACAGATCTGAGGTGGGAACCGAGAGTCCTGAGCCCCCAGGTAGTACTGATGCTTGTCTAGAGACCACTCTGAGAAACTTGGCTTTAGAACAAATTTCTTCCCAGTCTTAAAGACAGCAGCACCTCCACCTCCCCCCACCCCCACCCCCTGCCCTTCTCTTCATCCTGGCATCAGCAAATATGCAACCTCAGGTGGGAGAGTGGTGTGCTCACATTTTACTGCAAGCACTTATCAGCACCTTTCCCCCAATAAGCAGTTTCCCCTCTAAGAGGCATGAGATGCCAGGTTTAAAGAAAATAAGCCTTGTTTTTCCCCCACTGTGTTGCCTCATCATTGTAATTGTCAATATTATTGCTATCTGAATTTATGATGCAATTACTTTGTAGAAAACACGATGCTGAGTACTTTGCATGCATTTTATTCTTCAATCCCGTTGGGAGCTAATTCTCCACAAATCTTTTACATTTCTCCGTGTTAGGCATCATCAGTCAATTTGCTCAGATTTATTTCCATTCTAGGAGAGTAGAGATCAAGAGTATCCTCTGCCCAGAGACACCCTGGGGATGATGAGGACCACACCCTCCCTGCCCCAGGGAAGACTTGCCGACCTCTCAGGATAATTAATGTAATAGTTCTCTCCAGAGGACAGAGGGCGCAGGTTTGCCAGCAGCCTCTGAATAAGGCTGTGGCTTCCCTGGTGGCTCAGACAGTAAAGAATCTTCCTGCAATGCAGGAGACTTGGGTTCGAGCCCTGGGTGGGAAGATTCCCTGGAGGAGGGAATGGCAACCCACTCCAGTAGTCTTGCTTGGAGAATCCCCAGGGACAGAGGAGGCTGGTGGGTTATAGTCCATGGGGTCACAAAAAGTCAGACAAGACTGAGCAACTTTCACTTTCCTGGAGAAGGCTGGGGATTTCCAAAGATGCGAATTCCTGAGCTATGATGCAGGACCACGGTGTGTCCACATCCACTGACCGCCTCATCGCTCCAGTGGGACGTGAGGGTCAAGTGGCTCATGTTGCCTGCTCCCTGGTAAGTGACACACTCTCCAAATCCATATGAGTACACTGTCCCCGTACCTGCTAAATCTAGAGGCATTTGCCAAGCCCATCTAGCAGCTGTCACCTGCCACTCCAGAGGAACTATTTGACTTCCTTCTTGGCAAATCTCTAGACTGTTCTATAATTTCCATTCTTTGGAAGAGAACAGCTAAAGCTTTATGCAGTTTAATAATATGTCCAATAGTAAGTAACAATGCCAGTTGATAAGTGACAGTGACAAGATCTGATCCCGTGTCTGCCTGAGTCAAATCTACTTTCTTTGCAATTATACATTTCTAGTGGCAATTCTGCAGAGAAGGCAATGACACCCCACTCCAGTACTCTTGCCTGGAAAATCCCATGGACAGAGGAGCTTGGTGGGCTGCAGTCCATGGGGTCGCTAACAGTCGGACATGACTGAGCGACTTCACTTTCACTTTTCACTTTCATGCATTGGAGAAGGAAATGGCAGCCCACTCCAGTGTTCTTGCCTGGAGAATCTCAGGGACGGGGGAGCCTGGTGGGCTGCCGTCTACGGGGTTGCACAGAGTGGGACACAACTGAAGCGACTTAGCAGCAGTGGCTCAGTTAGTAAAGAATCTGCCCACAGTGTAGGAGACCTGGGATCAATTCCTGGGTCGGGAAGATCCCCTGGAGAAGGAAATGGCAACCCACTCCAGTGTTCTTGCCTGAGAATCCCAGGGACGGGGGAGCCTGGTGGGCTGCCGTCTATGGGGTCGCACGGAGTCGGATACGACTGGAGAAACTTAGCAGCAGCAGCAGCAGCAGTGGCAATTCTGAGACCTTAAAGAAAAAAAGACAAAACTAAGAATCAGAAGTCCTCATTATTGTATTAAAGCTCTAAGTAACCTCACAGGAAGAAAACAAAAATTTCCACTGTCAGTGTACCCAAGGGAGCCCCAACATACCTACCAGTGACGGTTGCTCCTGGACAATCTTCCTTGAAGGCAGGGAGGGGGAAGGATCAACTCAGTGTTTCTGACATCCCTTTTCAAAAAAATACCTAGTTTTATTTATCTGGCCACACTGGGTCTTAGTTGCAGCACGCAGGCTCTCTCAGTAGCAGCACGTGACCTCCTAGTTGTGGCGTGTGGGATCTAGCTCCCTGAACCCAGCCCCCAGAGTCTTAGCCACTGGGCCATCAGGGACATCCCTGACATCCTCATAAAGTCTGCTTTTCCTCAGTTTCTCTTAGTAATTGATAGTATTTGTACATCCACATACCCATTTTCAGTCAGTTTTACTGAGGTATAGTTTACAATAATGTTCCTCAGTTGTAAGTGTGCCATGGATGTATTATGACACATGTGGAGTCATGTGACCACCACCATGCTTGTGATGTAGGAATTTCCATCACCCTAAAATGCTTTCTTGTGCTCTGTTGTCAGGAAGCCTGGTGTCCCTTCCTGATTCCTGGCAACCACTGATCTGCTTTTTGTTGGTTTACTCCTCTTTTCTAGACTTTGATATAAATGGAGTTATGAAGCACGTCTGACTTCCTTCCCTCAGCCCAGAGCTCTTAAGGTACATCCACGTGGTTACCTGGAACACTACTTCATTCTTTTTCTTTTCTTTTCTTTTTTTTTTTTGCTGAACAGTAAGCTTTGTATGAATAAATCACAATGAGTTTGTCTTTTCAACAATTGATGGAAATCTGGGATGTGTTCAGTGTTTTGGGCTAATATGGATAAAGCTGCTATTAACAGTTGAGTACACATCTTTGTTTTCCTTGAATTCACGAACTAAAATGGACTGGAATGGGTGAATTTAACTCAGATGCCCATTTTATCTACTACTGTGGCAGGAATCCCTTAGAAGAAATGGAGTAGCCATCATAGTCAACAAGAGAGTCCGAAATGCAATACTTGGATGCAATCTCAAAAACGACAGAATGATCAGTTTTCATTCCAATCCCAAAGAAAGGAAATGCCAAAGACTGCTCAAACTACCACACAATTGCACTCATCTCACACACTAGTAAAGTAATGTTCAAAATTCTCCAAGCCAGGCTTCAGCAATACATGAACCGTGAACTTCCAGATGTTCAAGCTGCTTTTAGAAAAGGCAGAGGAACCAGAGATCAAATTGCCAACATCCGCTGGATCATCAAAAAAGCAAGAGTTCCAGAAAAACATCTATTTCTGCTTTATTGACTATGCCAAAGCCTTTGACTGTGTGGATCACAATGAACTGTGGAAAATTCTGAAAGAGATGGGAATACCAGACCACCTGACCTGTCTCTTGAGAAACCTGTATGCAGGTCAGGAAGCAACAGTTAGAACTGGACATGAACAACAGACTGGTTCCAAATAGGAAAAGGAGTACATCAAGGCTGTATATTGTCAC
This sequence comes from Bos grunniens, assembly GCF_055505025.1. Taxonomy (NCBI): domain Eukaryota; kingdom Metazoa; phylum Chordata; class Mammalia; order Artiodactyla; family Bovidae; genus Bos; species Bos grunniens. The sequence continues at coordinate 57,551,288 of NC_141178.1, read as the reverse complement.
TCTGCTTATTTAACTTATATGCAGAGTACATCATGAGAAATGCTGGGATGGATGAAGCACAAGCTGAAATCAAGATTGCAGGAGAAATATCAATAACCTCAGATATGCAGATGACACCACCTTTGTGGCAAAAACTGAAGAAGAACTAAAGAGTCTCTTGATGAAAGTGAAAGAGGAGAGTGAAAAAGTTGGCTTAAAGCTCAACATTCAGAAAACTAAGATCAAGGCATCTGGTCCCATCACTTCATGGCAAATAGATGGGGAAACAGTGGAAACAGTGAAAAACTTTGTTTTTGGGGGCTACAAAATCACTGCAGATGGTGATTGCAGCTATGAAATTTATTAAAAGATGCTTACTCCTTGGAAGGAAAGTTATGACCAACCTAGACAGCATATTAAAAAACAGAGACATTACTTTGCCAACAAAGGTCTGTCTAGTCAAGGCTATGGTTTTTCCAGTAGTCATGTATGGTTGTGAGAGTTGGACTATAGAGAAAGCTGAGCACGGAAGAATTGATGCCTTTTAACTGTGGTGTTGGAGAAGACTCTTTAGAGTCCCTTGGACTGCAAGGAGATCCAACCAGTCCATCCTAAAGGAGATCAGTCCTGGGTGTTCATTGGAAGGAGTGATGTTGAAGCTGAAACTCCAATACTTTGGCCACCTGATGCGAAGAGCTGACTCATTGAAAAAGACCCTGATGCTGGGAAAGATTGAAGGCAGGAAGAGAAGGGGATGACAGAGGATGAGAAGGTTGGATGGCATCACCGACTCAATGAACATGAGTTTGAGTAGGCTCCGGGAGTTGGTGATAGACAGGGAGGCCTGGCGTGCTGTGGTTCATGGGGTTGCAAAGAGTCGGACACGAATCAGCGACTGAACTGAACTGAACACATCTTTGTTAGAATATACATTTTCTCCCATGTCCTAGGGGCCATCTCCTGGAGGCTCCCATGTGTTCCCAAGGTAAAGCCCAGCTCCTAGCATGGCACTGATACTTTTTAGGAGCCTTTCTTTATCTTTCCCACTGTATATCTCTAAATATTTTCTGACACAAATTTGTATCTATGCACCCAAACAGTGCTAACAGCTGGGGATAAATATAAACAAAGCAGAGAAGATTCCAGTCTTTACAGAGCATCTAGTGGGTAAAACTGACTATAAACAAACCAAAATATAAAATAATTGCAGGGAATTCCCTAGAGATTCAGTGGTTAGGACTCTGTACTTCCACTGTGGAGGGCCCAGGTTCAAATCCTGTTTGGGGAAGTAAGATACAAGATACCACAAGTCACATGGTGCAGCCAAAAAAAAAAAAGATCGCAAACCATGAGTGCTAGAGAGAGATGAGATGACACTACTAGCTGCCATATGGCACAGAAAAACTTGGCTGGAGGTGAGAAGGTCACAGAATAACAGGCTGCGAGATAACTGGGTCAGGCACGTGGGCACAGATGCCATCAAGGTTAATGATGGGCTAGGGAAGAGGGACTCGGTTAGCCCAGAGTCAAAGCCTTTCATGAATCAGGTGCATTCCCAACAGGACAATAGATGATAAAGCCTGATGTCATTAACTTCTAAGGAATTCTGGTTCCTGAAGGAGAAAAATATATCATGTGAATATAGCAAAAGGAAGCAAGGAAGATGCTTATCTCTCGGTCCTAAGGTGCACAGGTTTAAGAACCCAGGATTACACAGGACAAAGGACTAAGAGTTGCTATGATTGCTACAGATCAGAAATGAGTAACATAGTCTCTGTCCTGAAGGGGCTGTTATGTTAACTCCCAAAGAGTTGGGAGGAGAGGGGTGGAGAGGAGATGAAGTTCAGAGTGAGTGTCCTGACCTAGTCAACAGCTGGAGAAGCTGGGCTACTGATGATAACAGAAGTAAATAGGTGAGAAATGGGAGGACAGATAGTGAAAATTGTAGTTTGGGTCCTGAGTATATGGTTCTCTGGCTTCTGGCTTCTGCTCACTTGTGATTGCTCTGAGCTTCAGAAGCCTGAAAGGGATGCTTGACCAGGTGTAACAACGTGCCTGTCCACACACTCAGGCCTTTGCAAAGCTGTTCTGACTCAGTAATTTCCCTGTCCTCTGACCTCCCATTCATGATACAAGTCAAATTTCACTTCCTCTTTGAGCTCCCCAGTCACCAGTTGTACCTACCCACACCCTAAGTGAAAAAGAGCAGACATTTGAATCACCCGGATTCTCGCAGCTTCCAGTTCAGAGTCTAATTTTAGCTCATCCCCTCTTGTAATTATTTGTTTACATTTCTGTTTACCTTGCTCTCATAACAGCCCCTTCAGGACAGAGATTATGTTACTCATTTCTGATCTACAGCAATCATAGCAATTCATGGTGTCAGTCCCATGCATATCTTACCAACACAAGCTGATAGAAAGCATAGAAATTCAACTCCATTGGCCTGTTACCTGTTTCATGAAACCATACTTCCTCTTATTTATTGTACTTATCTTGTTCAAGTTTCACAGCATGCTCTTTCCATTAGTACTTTGAGCATAGCTAACAAATCCATGTCATCTTGTTCATGCAGTATAGAATCCTGTGTGCTGTGTGAGTCTATATCCTGATAAACTCAAGTGTCCATGCTTGGTGGCTTGTTCTTTCAATGAAGCTTCTCGCCTCCATTGTTAAGGTCACTTCAACTGCCCTTCTTTGCCCAAGTGAGTATAGACTCCTTTTGTTTCAATATTCAGAAAGCATTCCTTGCTTCACCTTGCTTTTATTCCTTAATTTCTTCACTAGGGCTTAAAATCAGCTTGGAACGTTGACTGAAAACGGGCCTGGTTGTCACTGCGTGAATGAGTGGAAAATATCACTCTATATGTGGTCTTAACATTCAAGAGATTTTAGTTGCAAAGTAGACTAGATTTATGATCACTGTTGTGTGGCTTGCCACCTTTAACATATATATCCTTTATTTAGAGGGTATTGACAAATGACAAGGTATAGACAGATTACCTGTTTCTAGATACATAAAGAGTGTGGAAATTAGAACACAGTCATGGTTAGGACAACACAAAACATCCAAATCTACTTTAGCAAAGATTAATGAATAAGATATCTGATGAAGAATATGCATATATAGCATTAAAAAAAAGTGTTAGTCACTCAGTTGAGTCCGACTCTTTTGTGACCCCTTGGACTGTAGCCTGCTAGGCTCCTCTGTCCATGGAACTCTCTAGGCAAGAATACTGGAGTGTGTTGCCATTTCCTACTCCAGGGAATCTTACTGATCCAGGGATTGAACCCTGGTCTCCTGCATTGCAGGCAGATTCTTTATTGTCTGAGCCACCAGGAAATACCCATTATATGGCATATTGCTTTTTAAAAATATATATTTATTTATTTGGTTTTACCAGGTCTTAGTTGTGGCATGTGAAATCCAGTTCCCTGATCAGGGATCAAACCCGGGCCCCCTGCATTGGGAGCATGAGTCTTAGCCATGCTAAGAGTCCCGGCATATTGCTTTATAAATGATATAAATTGCTTTTGAAAATAATGAAACCTCATCAGAATGCTCCCCAAAGATGTTCACAACTTCACGTCAAAAAGGATGAATATTAACTTACATGGACAAAAAGATTCTGATTTAAGGACCTTGAAAGGGCAAGATTATCCTGGATCATCTAGATGTGCCCACTCTAATCACATGAGTCCTTTCCAAGCTGTAGTCACAGGAAGTGTGAGTGCAGAAGAGAGAACCCGAGAGATGGCAGTGGGAGACTCAAGTCACACTTGCTAACCTGGAAGACAGAGGCCACGAACTAGGGGATGCAGGCGCCCTCAATAGATTGGAAAAAGCAGAGAACCAGTTTCTCCCCCGGAGCCTCCAGACAGGAGCAGGGCCTTGGTTTTAGCTCAGTGAGATTCCAGCTCTGTCGGAAGCCACAGAGTTCATAGTAATTTGACACCGCAGCCATAGGAAACCAAAACAAGACAGTATTGTAAGGCGGATGGAATGGCTTTCCAGAAAGAAAAACCAACCAACCCAGTGAAACCCTGGCTGAGAGTTGTATATAATTTAGATGGAAATGGGGAACATGACTGGAGAACATGAATTATCTTTGATCATTATTTTCCAGACAGGCCTGATGATCACTTAAAACAGAGAAAAAGACAGCACAATATCCACCAAGATGTTCACAGTATTGCTTCAATAGTGGGATTATGGGTAGAGCAATCCCCCTTATCTGAAGTTTCACTTTCCGTGGTTTCAGTAACCCACAGTCAACTTCAGCCTGGAAATATTAAATGGAAAATTCTGGAAATAAACAATTCATAAGTTTTAAATTGCATACCATTCTCAGTAGTGTTGTCGGGAGAGTGTGTAATCTCCTAGGTTCTGTCTTGCCACAGCAAAAATTTGAAGTGACGGACGGACCAGTGTTACAGCTCAGTTTTATTGGCAGGTAAATACATCCTTGAGGTGTGAGGGCAGGCAGACGCAAAAGAGGTGAAGAGAAGTCCTGGGCTCAATTTTGGCTCCTCTTTTTATATGTTTTTTTCTCCTCCCCAGGAGCCTGCCCTATATAAATTGGGCTAGCCAGGAGGGCTGTTTGTTTTACTTGAGGTCCTCACTCCAGTCCTTGGACCTTCCTTTGTTCTATTTTTGTGGGCTTTTCCCCTCTTTATCTTTTAGCCATCACCATTTTGGACTCCTTTTTCCTATTCTAACTACCTAACATTCCCCCCTCAAGAGATGGGAGGCCCAATTCTTTGGGAATAAGGGCATAGAAGTCTTTCTGGCTACTTCCTGCTGAACTGGGATGGTGAGGGGCATTGGGCCTCCCCCTCTTGCTAGTCTTAAGCCTCAGAGTCCTTATAGTGGTGTCCATCTAAGGATGAGTGATATTTTCTGTGGTTGGCTGTAGTTTTATATATCCTTGTTGAACTGGCACTGCATGTTATAGCTTGTTGACCTGGGCAGAGACAAAACAGGTTAGACAATTGAAAATATATGGAGCAATCATAAGCAGCATCAATATGGTGATAATTGGTAGGGGTATTAGTCAACTCCAAATTCCCCTCGCCAGGAGAAGGATCCCCCAAAGAGAGACTGTAGCCACCCTGAGAACTCTCCAGCTCATTTTTTGAGATCCTGTAGAATCTGAATGCTTTCCTTGAGGACTGTGAGACTTTCTTTAACTTAGTTGGAGCTATTTACCCAGAAGCATCATGTCTCATTCAAGCTGACTCAAGCCCCTCCTCATTCAGGGATCAGGAAATCTACCTCCTGTCTGTTTTAGAGTATAACCCCTGCCAAGCTGTGTTGGCTTTTTAGCACTATCCTGAGAAATCTTATCCCCAGAAACTTAGTTTTGGGGGTGTTCATTAGACTGGCACTCATTTGCAGTCCTGAATAGGTATCTGAGATCTCCCAGGGGCTCACAGGTGTATTGAGTGTCCTCTTCTGTTTTCTTCCACGGCTTGACTTGTGAGTAGTGAATCCAGGAGTCATGTCCTTGTACCTTCACTGCTGTGGGGGTAGAAAGTATTAAGGATAGGGGCCCTCACATGTGGGATGGAGTTGAGCCTTTGGGGACCCATCCTTCCAGACTTTAATTAGGACTTGAGTCCCTGGAGCATATAGTGGTGGCTCTTTAGAATATTTTGGGTCCTGGTTGACACCCCAAAGTATATATCTTGTTGGAACTGTGTCCAATGGCCATGGTATAAGACTGGAGGGTCTGAGCCTCTGGATCTAGGAAGAGGTTATTGACATAAACAAAAGGTCTCCCATATAGCATCTCAGAAGGACTAAAACCAACCTGTTCCTTAGGGGCAATATGGGTGTGGAGGAGAGCTATTGGTAAAGCCTCCTTCCATCCTAGGGAGGCCTCCTGGGTTATCTTTTTTATTTGCCAATTTTAATAATTGGCTGGCTCTTTCTACTTTTCCTGAAGACCGAGGCCTCCAGGCACAATGGAGATGATAAGTAATGCCCAATGCTTTAGAGACCCCTTGCGTGACCTTAGAAGTAAATGATTTCCCATTGCCACTTTGTAATGACCTGGGCAGACCAAATCTTGGAATGATTTCATGGAGCAGTTTGTTTTTTTTTTAACCACCTCCTCAGCCTTCTCAGTCTAGGTGGGAAAGCCTTATCCATCTTGTGAATATATCTATCATGACTAACAGGTATTTATACCCTTGAAAAACTGGCATCTGGGTGAAGTCCATACGCCAGTCCTCTCCTGGGCATGTCCCACATCACTGGACAGGCTGGGCCAGCTGGGGTCTTTGAGCTCCTTGGGGGTTAATTGGCAAGTGGGACAAGAGGAGACCACTTGCCTTATAGTCGTTTGGAGGCCTGTTCCTCTAAAGGACCTTTCTAGTAATCTTTGGAGGGCCTTCTCCCCTAAATGAGTGGTGGCAAGTAAGGAGTTAACCAACTTCCATTGGAGGTTCCCAGGTAGAAAAAGGAGTCCCTCCTTGTGGAACCAGCCATATGACCTTGAAAGCCCTCTCTCGTAGCTTTAAGAGTCTCACCTTCTGGATATGAAGGAGTTTCTGGCAAATTGGTCTGTGGAACTAAGGTGGCAACCCCTATTAGGTCACTGTTCTGTAATGCTGCTCTCCTAGCTGCCTGATCAGCTGCTTGGTTCCCTCGTGCCACTTCCATGCTCCCTTTTAGGTGTCTTTTACAACAGGAGACTGAAACCTCAGAGAGCAGAGGAACTGCCTCCGAGAGCCTAAGGATTTGATCACCACATTTGATTGGGGTCCCTCAGATGGTCAAGTGGCCTCTTTCTTTCCAAATAGCAGCAGTTTATATAGCACCAGAAAGGCATACTTGGAGTCAGTGTAAATGGCTACTCTTTTTCCTTACTCTAAAGCTCGAGTCAGGGCTATGAGCTCAGCTAATTGGGTTGAAGTACCTGGTGGCAAAGGTTTAGCCTTTATGGTCTCAAAATTGGAGGCTACAGCAAATTCAGTTATTCTTTTTCCATCCAAGACAAAGCTGCTTCTGTCAATGTACCAGATTTCCTCAGGATTGGTCAGAGGATCTTCTGACAGTCCGTCTCGGGGTTTTGTCCAGTGGTCCAAAGTTTCTAGGCAAGAGTGAAAGGGTAGAGAGCTCTAGGGGGTAGGCAGGAGGGTAGCTGGGTTAAGAACCTCACAAGGGGATATATTCAGGCCTGGATTTTCCATCAGCACTACTTGATATCTGAGGATTCTTTGATCACACATCCATAAATGGCCTCTCCCGTTCAGGAGTTGTTTCACTTGGTGGCTGGTAAAAATAGTTTGCCCCCAAAAGAGAGTCTTAAAGCATCTTCTATCAGGACTGCAATAGATACAAGATTTCAAAGGCAGGGAAAGATCTCTTCCCAATAAGAAAACAGGACACTCAGGGGCCACCAGAAACTGGTGGGAAAATATTTGTCCATCCCAGCAACAAAGAAGTGCTCAGGTGAATCTTTTTGTTAACTGTTTTTCCTGTAGCACCCAAAATGGTACAGGTTTGGGAGGAGATGGCTCCAGAGTAGGAGGTTAGGACAGAGTAGGTAGCCCCTGTGTCAACAAGAAATTCTCAGACGTACCCGCCACATCCAGTTGCACCCTTGGCTCCAGCTCTGTGATGGTTATATGTGACAGGCGGGATGGCTGGAGCAGGCCACTTCAGTCCTGTTGAACCATCGTGAAGAAAGGCTTGGCACCTGACTTCGAGGCTCTTGGGCCCTGAGGGCAGAGTGCTGCCCAGTGTCCCAATTGATGGCATTTGTAGCAAGCTATTTTAGGAGACTTGTCATTGTTTGGACACTCTTTGGCCCGATGTTGCGCCTATCTACAGATTAGGCTTTTGCCTTGTGCCTTGTCCTTTAAGGACTTGGGGTTTGCCATAGGGCTTCCCTGGAGGGCAGCCAGCATCTGGGCATGCCTTGTCTCTTTCCTTTTCTCCCTTTCCTGGGCCTTGGCCTCCCTATCCTATTCTCTGTAATAAAAGGTATTGGTGCCTGTCTGGACCATCTCATCTAAAGAGGCAGCAGGGTCCTGCTGCTGTAGCGGTTTTAACTTTATCCCGATATCTGAGGCACATTGGGACAGGAATTTGTCCTTTAAAATCACCTGTCCCTCATAAGAGTCTAGGTCCAGATTGGTAAACTTTTGGAGGGCCTCTTTTAGCCTTTCCAGAAAGGCAATGGGGTTCTCATTGGACTCCTGAGTTATTGCTGAGACCAGGAGTAGTCCCACAGCTAATAGGCTTCCTTCTATTTCCATAGGTGGACTTCTTGAGAGGGGAGTCTTTCTGAAGCGTATCCTACCCAGTACTGTTGCAACCTGAGAGTCAGGTATCCCCGGGTCAGATTTAGGCGTAACAACTTGCTGGAGATCGAATCCCCAAGCAGGTCGAGGCATGTCAGCCTCCCGAGAATTGGGTCCCTGGTCAGGTCGAGGCATGTTGACCTCCTGGGGCCCCTGAACTGGCAGATCTCTGAGCAGGTTGAGGCGTGACAACCTCCCAGGGAACAGGCAGGTTGAGGCAGGTCGACCTCCTGGGACCCCAGGCTGGTGGATCCCTGAGCAGGCTGAGAGGTAACAACCTCCTGGGGACTGGATCCCTAGGCAGGTCGACCTCCTGGGACCCCAGGCATTTCTCTCCCAAAGGTCAGCTATTTTCTGGTTGACCCTCCAGAAGATTGTAGAGGCAACATTGTGGGCCCGGACGGGGCTCAGGAAAAGCACAAGAAACAGGAGGGAAGGGGACTGGGCACAACTTTTGAAAGAATAACATAGCCCAAGGGCATAACACAAGCTGATTAAAATCAAATGGGTCCGAGATGACAAGTCAAATTCAACTAAACCTTGATCCTCAATCTGCAAGCTAATGACACACCCAGAGGTGCCAGGACAGTTCAGGCAAGGTCAAAAGAGGGAGGAGGGGGTGATTCCTGAAATGTTGGAATGATCCTCCCACTCATTAGCATATGAAATCACCCAGTTGGGGGGGTGGGAACTAACCACACCACATTCCACGGGCATTGCACCCTCCTCTGTGATGGCCCATACCCTGTGGAGTGTGCTTCTCTCTGAATCCAAACAAATCCACCTCTTGCCTACTGTTGTGTCTCTCACAGAAATTTTGCAATGAGACATCAGAGCCTGAGCTTCATTAGGTCCTGAAGCCAGGCACTGTGGGTTCCGGCCAGGCGCAAGTCCCAGCCGGATACGACTGAGTGACTAAACATAGCAGAGTTCCTGCCACGTGGGTTTGAGTCCCAACGGTTTCAAGCACAACTTTCAGAAATGAAAAGATGATGACCTGCCCAATAGTTTGTAAGCAGTGGCATAGATGGAGAGAGGAACTGAAGGACGGGAGGAAAAAGCAGTGGGAAAAATGTACTGAGGAATCCCCTTCATAACCTGCTGGAAAATCTGCTAAAAATACCTGACCTATGCTCACAGTTTTCATTGGCCTGGTCCTTGGCACAAAGAAGATTAAGGACAGAAGAACCCCCACCCACTTGGGCAACAGCTACTAGAGCGCAAAGGATAATGGAGCCTTTGGGACACACTGGGGAGTAGCCTCTCCAGAGTCACTCAATTGCACCCACTGCCATTGGCCTGTTTGCGGGGGGTTCAAGGAAACAAGAAATGAGAGATTGTAAAGGAATTAAGATTTTGTTAGCCATATGTCCTTCCAGACATAGGAATGAGGGATTCCTACCTGAACAGGAGGTCTCCTGGAATCTGAGACTGAGCCGCATGAGCTCTCTGCTGAGTTTGTTTTTGCTGTCCCGGTTTCCAGCACGCTGGGCTTCTTGTCCCTTCCACTGTGCTGGGTTTTCTTTGTGTTCAGCTTCTGCCACAGGAGCTTCACCGAGTTGGGCTTCTGCTGTGCTTGGCCTCCACTTTGCAGGGGCCAAGCCGAGGTTGTTTCAGCCAGGTTAAATCCAAGAAACAGCACCATATATGTCAGAGGAGTGTGTAATTTCCTCAGTTCTGTTCTGCCGTAGCAAAAATCTGAAGTGACGGACAGACCAGTGTTATAGCTCAGTTTTATTGGCAAGTAAAGGAAAATATATCCTTGAGGCATGAGGGCAAGTAGACCCAAAAGATGGGAAGAGAAGTCCCTGGCTCAATTTGGCTCCTCTTTTTATATGCTTTTTCTCCTCCATCCTACCCTATGTAAATTGGGCTAGCCAGGAGGGCTGTTTGTTTTACTTGAGGTCTTCACTCCAGTCCTCAGACCTTCCTTTGTTCTACTTTTGTGGGCTTTTCCCTTGTCTTTTAGCCACTGCCATTTTGGACTCCTTTTTCCTATTCTAACTACCTAACAGTGTGATGCAATCTTCCTGTCCAGTTCCACGCCCCTACGTGGGGTCCCAGCCACAGACATGGTCAGCTCCTGACAGTCAACCCAAGGTTTAAGGCCCTACTTCTGACCCACCGATAGACGGTCAGTAGTAACCTAACACGCTGCCTACACCACTGACTTATCTCCTTTTCATCACATGGGCATTTCATCTTCTCACACTGTCATAAGAAGGGTGAGAACAGTACAATAAAAGATTTTGAGCGAGAGCACATTCATATAACTTTTATTACAGTATACTTTTCCGTTTTATTTTATTATGAGTTATTATTGTTAATCTCTTACTATGCCTATTGCCATTTCCTACTATGCCTAATTTATAACCTAAACTTTATCATAGGTATGCATGTCTAAGAGAAAAACAGTATCTATGGAGTTTGGTCCTACATATGATTTCAGGCACCCACTGGCAGCTGGAGGAACTTATTCCCCACAGATGACGGTGGACACTGTACACATGTATACATATTTCCCCTATCCATTTATCCATATACTTGCTTAGATTTTTTAATTTTTGTACAACAAATATATATCACTTTGTATGTTAACAAAAAAAAAAATGGAAGTGAGCAAAAGAAGAAATTATTTACTGCAAAAAGATTTGGTTCAAAGGTCATTCAGGTCATTCATACTGAAAATCATGACCCAAGACCAAGTTTTCCAGTCAGTAATAAATTCTCTTTCTAAATACTCTGAGGTGCAACACACACACACACACACACACACACACACACACACACTCACACACACATCTGTGAATCAAAAATTAGAATTTTAAAAAACCTTCGTATAGCACTATAAGCTTTATATTTTCCTAATATTCAAAAGAATATTCTTGATGGAATCAGTGTGGATATTACCAACTGTGATTTCTTTTAAAAACGTAGTAATAATGAGATTTGTCAACATTTGGAAGTTACAAAATCACATGTGGGTGAAAGATTCTTTCAGAGTGGGAAACAGATTGATGGATTGAAAAGTTCACTGATACAGTTTCAGTTTCTCCATTCAACCAGCCTTTAAGACGTTACGACTTGCTGAGCTACTGTTGAACCAAAGAGGAAAGTTCATTTACATGAGAAGACTATTAAATACCCTTCCCTTTTCTAATTAAATATCCCTCTGAGATCAGATTTTCTTCGGATACTTCAACCAGAACAGCATATCACAAGGGATTACAAGCCCAGGATACTGCTAGAATCCAGCTTTCCTCTATTAAACCAGACATTAAAGAAACTGTCAAGTATGAAACAATGACATTCTTCTAATTAACTTTATTCCAAAACATGTTTTATGCAAATATTTATTTTAACAGGCAGTAGATTTATTACTGTCATTTAAAAATATCTTAAAAACATCTAGCTATCAATTTCTAAGATAGTAAATATCCACATAAAAGTTCTCAGTAATTTTTAAGGGTGTAAATGGATTTGGGAGAGGAAGTCTGAGAATGGCTAAATAAGCCATTAGGAAGTTCTAGACTCTAACAACTTCTGACAGAGAGATGGAAAAATTGTTAGCAAGGAGTCTTATTTATTTGACACACATGTTGTCTCAGGAAGGGTTAAGAATATTAGAATTCGGACTTCCCCCATGGCTCAGTGGATAAGAATCCACCTGCCAATGCAGGCAACATGGGTTGTACCCCTGATCCAGGAAGATTCTACATGCCATGGAGCACTAAGCCCCGAGCCACAACTACTGAGCCTGTGCTCTAGAGCCAGGGAGCCGCAACAAGAGAAGCCACCGCAATGAGAAGCCTGTCCACCTCAACTAGAGAGCAGCCCCGAGCTCACTGAAACTAGAGAAAGCCCACATGCAGCAATGAAGACCCAGTGCACCTATCAATCAATAAATAAAATCACAATTCTAAGAACAGTTCCAGTTATCCACGCAGCTTCTAAGGTTTCTAGTTGTTGTGATAAACTGAATTGTAAATGAATTACTTTAATATAAAAGAGATTTTCCTATCCTATAAGTAATAAAAAGTGCAAAAGTATGAAAGATTTTGATCCCTTGCTTCAGGAGAAGATGGTACTTTATTAAAAGAAAGGAGAAAAAAAAAATAAGAAGGGAAATGGATACTAGAAGGTAAGAGTTTTGGAGCTGTTCTAGAGAAAATAGCCACTAAGAAACTTTGTGATAGGGACTTCCCTGGCAGTCCAGTGGTTAGGACTCCCCATCTCTACTGCAGGAGGCATGGGATTGGATCCTGGTTGGGGAACTAAGATCCCACATGCCATGCAGCCAAAAAAAGAAGATATAAACTCTGCAATAAACAGAATTACATACCAAGAAAAGATTGGAATCTCTAACTTGGCTGAAGAGATATTTGAAACAAGGGTAATATGTCAGCTAAAATAAAACCTCAAGTCAAGAAACATTCTGTATTCCTGTAGTTTTTATAAAGTATAACATCAGTGTAGATAACCAGAGAAAACAATTTTTATCTGTATAATTTCTCAGCTGCCTTGTCACCACTAGCTGGGTCATGGCCATGGTGACAAATAACAGCCCTTAAACTGACAATCTGTAATACAGAGAGTTCACATATGGAGAACTGGGAATTCATTTCAGGTAATTTAATTTCCCCTCTCTATCCAGCAGGGAAAATATCTCAGATATTTTCCAGAGTAAATGATCACATTCCCCTGAAGATGATTCTAGAGGTACAGTATTTTAATGCTAGTTAATTGAGCTGGTGATTCCCTCAACACTCTGGCTTCACTAGCTACAGGCAGGAGCTCAATGGACTGTAACACAGCGCTGGCCTAAAAGGGCTATTGAATAACTCCATCGCTGCACGCCCTTCAGCCGCAAGGATGCCGACTTGATGGTGATCCAGATGGAGGCTGATGGTTGGAACTCACTGATGTCTTTGTACCACTGGCCATTTTTTTTTTTTAATGCTCATTCACTTAAGCCCTGTCACAGCATATCTACTGTCTCATAAGTTAGCAGTTAAGAGAAAATACAAAAACTTGTTTTTAAAAAAATTGGATTAGTGGTCTACTCTGAGTGAGAAGCTATGGATGAAAAAGCATATGATTTAATAATAACTGCATTATAACAATCATTACGATGTTGGGTTCCAGATAATTGAGGACACAAACGCAGAAGGTGTTTGTGGATTTTTGGCAATCAGCATCCATTGCCTCTTTGCCATAGAATACTCTTTGCCTTTTCAGGACGATCTCATTTCCCATTGAATTGAATCTGGTGGAACTTGTTAGATGTTTCTGCCTTGCCAAGCTGATGGCTGGGCACATGACCCAAACTTGATGCACCTTCCATGCAACTTAAATCTTGACTAGAGAGCCAGAAACTGAGAACGGCTTCAGTGATTTATTCGAGGCACAAACTAGGAAAAGCTGTTCTCACTCCCATTTCATTCCTGCCTTTCGCGTTCTCTAGTTACCTGGGCTCCTGTCCATAGAACTCTGCTTCTCCAGGCACGGATTCTCCGAATTCCTGATACCTGTCCAGAAAACTTCTTTTTAGCAATTAATTGGAGGATAATTGCTTTACAATATTGTATGGGTTTCTGCTGTACATCAACATGAATCAGCCATAGGAATACATTTGTCCCCTCCCTCTTGAACCGCTCTCCCACTTCCCACCCCATCCTACCCTTCGAGGTTGTCACAGAGCGCGGGTTTGAATTCCCTGAGTCATACAGCAAATTCCCACTGGCTATCTATTTTGCTAAAATAAACAAGCAGCTCTGGTAGCTCAATACCCAAAAAACAAACAACCCAATCAAAAAGTGGACAGAAGAGCCAAACAGACACACATCCCCTGTGGGGATCTGTGGCCTCAAGTTCACACAAGCTTCAAATTTAGATACCTAGCTCCAGCTGAGGTTGTGCACACACTTGCACTGTACATGAGTATTTAAAGCATCGGTTTATTAAGTGAACATGCCCATTGACTCCCCATTTTATCTTTTGGGGGCTTTCTTCTTCGTAGCATCTAACATCCCACAGGCACTGGGCCCCTCTCACCTCTGCTGGGGGCTGGGAGCCGATCACACAGGCCTTGTTGGCTGTGGCAGGACTGGACTCCTCTTTCCAGGGCAGTGGGGGCCTCAGAGGGGTTTGGTCCACACCTGAGAATCGCTGTGACCGTTTTTCCACATTAATCATCTCTGTCCTCTTTTCTCCGCTGCCTGCCAAGGGGAGTATTTTTAGCCTTATTTTACAAATGGGGAAACCAAGGCTAAGAATAGGCTAAATAATTCCCCAGTTCACACTGCTGGAAATGGTCAAGCCAGCAGACTAGTACAGGCCTGACTCCCAAATTCAAGCCCCCTCCACTGACTGCCTATGGCCATTCCACTGCCCCGCAGAATTTTAAGAAATACTGGGCACCACTGGAGAGAAGGGCAGTGTTACAGGCTGCATTGCAGCCCCTCAAATTTAGTATCTGAAGTTCTAACACTTACTATCTGTGATGTGAACATATTTGGAGATGGGGGTCTTTAGTTACAATGAGTGCGTACAGTAGGCCCTTAACAGCATGACCAGGGTCCTCATAAAAAGAGGACATTTGCCCTGGATATGTTCCAGTGTCTCCTAGTTTACAGTCTATGGGAACTCGACTAGAATGCATATCCTACTGTTGTGTGAAAACTGTATAAATCATAATTATGTTGAATTGGTTCATAATGCTTTTCTGGTCAACTATATCCATCTACTTTTCTGTCTGTTCTATTAATTTTTAAGAGTTTGATATTGAAACTCCAACTAAAAATCTTGATTTTACGTTTTTTGTCTGTGTCATGCATGCATGCTCAGTTGCTCAGGCATGTCCAACTCTGCAGCTCCATGGACAATAGCCCACCAGGCTCCTCTGTCCATGGGATTTCCCAGACAAGAATATTAGAGTTGGGTTGCCATTTCCTCCCCCAGGGGATCTTCTCAACCCAGGGATTGAACCTGAGTTTTTTGCATCTCCTGCATTGGCAGGCAGATTCTTTACCACTGCACCACCCGGGAAGCCCAATTTACCTATTTAATAAAGTAATTGTAGTATATAGTGGAACTATATGTAACTTTGTTCTGTATTTTCCAAGTCTCCTGTAAATGTGTTATCATACTTTCATAATTAAAAAAATAAAGTGAGATACGATACTCTCTGGTCCCTGTGCATTCCCTGGTCAAAAACTAATGGAGCATCCAATATTCTGTGGCAGCCAGGATGGGAGAGGGGTTTGGGGGAGAACAGATCCATGTACATGTATGGCGGAGTCCCTTTGCTGTTCACCTGAAACTATCACATTGTTAAGTGGCTATATCCCAATACAAAATAATAATAAAAAAGAGGACATTTGGACACAGACATGTACACGTGAAGACACAGGTAGAAGGCGGCATCAGAAGTGCACGACACTTTGGTCTTGACCTTCTAGCCTCCAGAACCGTGAGGAAACCTATTTCTGACAGTTGAGCTGTCTGTCTGCGGCGCTTTGTCTGTCTGTCGGCCTGGAGCAAAGAAGCCCCCTTGGGAGGTGTTCTTTTTTGCTGTTTCTTTGTGGTTGACTGTTTTCTTTCCACAGATGCCCCCATTCCTGGCAGATTTCCCGATACAAGCCTCCAGTTGTAGGGTTGTATCAGAGCTGTCTACACCCAGAGCTTTCTACACCTGGTTTTCTCCCGTAAATAAAAGTCATTGTCAAGTTAATCTTCAAAGCCTTTCCTTCCTACCACATGGTGATGCAAAGCAGAAGATTAAGCCATTCAAGCTAATCTTTGCAATCATCAATATGGGCCCTCCAAGTTGAGGTAAAGCCTTTAATTCAAAGACATTAAGAATGCTAAGACATAATTAAAGCTCTTAAAGGATGTCAGGTACCAGGAGTTAATCAGAAGAGAGTTTCTGAGTTAAGGAAACTTTCAGCATCTTTTGAATCATTCTCCAAAACTCATCCAAAAGGATGATTCCACTGAAAGAAATATTTTGGCAGATGGAGGGGTTGAGAAGCTCTGTGTAAATTTACTCATTTACAATCTCATGACTTGTTTGACTTCACTAGTTGAATCAGTTTCTTGTGTATATTTTTCTCTTAAAAACAAAAAATCCAAAGACAGAACTAACCTAATGCCTTTAGGCACCTGTATTTTGTCTTCTGGAGACTTTTTAGTGTGATAATTCCCTCAACCCCTCTGCAATTCTTTATTAAGTTTTAACGTGGTTTAAACTCTCCATATGTAGACAATGTATTATTTCCCCCTCCTTGCCAGAAGGTCTAATAGTCCCCAGTAGTCTGTTTTAGAGCTCCTCCTGGTGGTTTAAAGCTGTTATGACACATTCATCTGTGGCCTCTGCATCCATTTCAGCTTGCGGTGATTGCTAAGACCTGCTAACCCAAACAATCACAGAAGTTCTGTTTGCAATAGACTGCAGCAGAATGATGCTCAGCTTTACAAATGAAGAATAATGACTCAAAGTGTGACTGTCCACAAAGGACAGGAAAGTTCTGTGGGGGCAGGTTACAATCACTCTAGCAAATGCTGTGACTATAAAAATATACTCTGAGATGGTAACACAGGGAAGGAAATGTGGTGTCTTAGCTGAGTCAGTGATCATAAGAGAAGATTTAATCAGGGCTTAGGAGAAGCACATTTATTTTCGGCACTAAGTCCAGAGAAAATGTTTTCTTGGCGGTTCTCATCAGGAGGACAGGAGCAGTGGACTGAACAATGTCTTTAAAAATGCCTACTGTAAACACAATAATGAATTACTCAGGGCTGCCTCTTATAGAAAAGATCTCAAGAAAGATCATCACAGTTCAGTGAGTAACTTTCTGGGTGGGGAGCCTAAGCAACATGGCCACCATAACCAACACTAGGGCACTCTGACCTTGGTCCAGCCATACGAGTAGCGGAAGGGTTAGACTGTGTCCTTCAGGTATCCTCCACAAAGATAGCTTTTCTCAATGACGTTTGTAAATATTTTTAGAAGGTCTCCCAGAATAATACACGCACATGGTAAAGCAGTGTGAAATAAAGTTCACATTTTGTGGTAAGACATGAAAAATTTAAACATGAAATACTTCCTCTCCCTTTTGGTTCTCCCCACCGCTGTGCATTGTATGTCTGCACTATGCATCGAGCCTCCCCCAAGGGCAGAAATACCTGCTCAGCCAGCATCAACACGCCATCACCTAAAGGGAAACATTCCTTCTTGATCATGTAAGGGGCCAGGACTGGATTCTGTAAACTGTCAATAATGCGTCATTTGGTGTATAGCCCTCTGTCTCAGAAAAATTATATAACTGTTTCTTGATCTCTTGTGGGTGTAAGAGTTCTTGGAGCTTTCTGAGTTCTGAGTTCTCTGTTCCCGAGTTATAATCCTCAACTTGGCTCCAATAAAATATTCCATTTATTTCTTAGATTGGCTGGCTAATTTTTCATGGACAGTATCAAATAGTAGATAACAGCTTTGACACAAGCAACAATTTTCCCCGATCCTCCCCATCCTTTAGACTCATTCTTCAGAGGCACTTACTATTGGGTTGGCCGAAAGTTTGGAAAAACTCAAACGACCTCTTATCCTGCATGATCTAAATTTCACAGCATTGTGTGTAGATGTTTTCCCCTTATTCCACGGACCTGTTCAATTGGTAAATCCTGCCCTTCTGGACTTATTATTCAGATGCTAAGCCTAAGGAAATGATCCTTTAATTTTCTTATATTTTTTCTCTGTTTTCTAGTCTTTTTTGTTCTACTTCCTGGGATATTTTCTCTACTTACCAACCTTCCATAGTCAATTGATCCTTTATGCCTCTTTTCTCTCATTTTCTATTTTTATGGGCATATCCGTATCCACTTATTATGCTTTACAAATTCGGCTTTTACTATTAACATTGAAGTTCTTTTCCAAGAGCTCTTATTTTGTTCCTGATTATTCTCTTTGAAAACAAATTCGGCTTTTACTGTTAACATTGAAGTTCTTTTCCAAGAGCTCTTATTTTGTTCCTGATTATTCTCTTTGATAGCATACTGTTCTGCTTTTCTGTGGTTATAATATCTCAGTTCTTCCTGAGTATACTAAAAATGCATTTATAAATCTTTCTGTTTTCTAAATTTTCTGTCTTTATATTTGATTTTTATGCTGCTGGGTTTTCTCCTATTTCTAGTGATTCATGATTGACATTCTTATTTAAGAGAAGGCTTGTGTGTGAAGTTGCTCAGTCGTGTCCGACTCTTTGCGACCCCATGGACTGTAGCCCACCAGGCTCCTCTGTCCTTGGGATTTTCCAGGCAAGAATACTGGAGTGGGTTGCCATTTCCTTCTCCAGGAGATCTTCCCCACCCAGGGATTGAACCCGGGTCACCGGCATTATAGACAGACACTTTACCATTTGAGCCACCAGGGAAGTCAAGAGAAGGCTTAAGGACCCCCAAAAGCCAAAATGAGATTAGATATTTATGCTAGGCAGCCAAAATCCACACTAGAAACTTTAAAACTCTCCAGAAAACATTCATATTTTTAGTAGTCTTCTGGATTTTCCCCCAGAATTAAATGCTAAATTTCCTAAATACTTTGAGTGGTTAGGTAGGCTGGTGAACTAGAGGGTATATCCTCTGTGGTTGGTGGTGTTTAGTCACTCAATTGTGTCCTACTTTTTGCGACCCCATAGACTGTAGCCCGCCAGGCTCCTCTGTCCATGGACTTCTCCAGGCAACAATACAGGAGTGGGTAGTCATTTCCTTCTCCAGGGGATCTTCCCAACCCAGGGATCAAACCCGGGTCTCCTGCACTGCAGGTGGACTCTTTACCACTGAGCCACCTGGGAAGCCCATCCTTTGTGTACCAGACCTTTTATCAATTCCCTGGTTCTTACTCCCGTCCTCCATCAAGTCTTCTGACTCTGAGCCTAGAGACTCATCCAAGCTCCAGAAGGCATGTGGCTTCCACCTGTCCTGCGGCATCCTCGGAGCACAGTCCTGATGGCTGATCCTTCTGCTGTGTCACCTGACAATATGATCCCTCCCTTTACATGGTCCACCGATTTGTTGATATCTCTCATATGCTGTTGATACTTCTCATGCTCATTGCTATTATAAAATATTATCTTAATGTATTTCTATCATTTGATTTCATTTGGAGGAATAGAAAAGTGCTCAGTTTTTTCCATAAGTACTCAATGGCAGTCAGCTTCAGATTATGCTGTTATATACTCAACTATATCACCTCAAAATTCAAATGTTGAAACCAGCTAGAAGCAGAATCAATCCTGCTCTGCACCCTGAGCTTTGATGCACCAAACTGTACTCTAAACTAGCAAGTGCTCTGCCAAGTTAAATATGTTCTGCTGAATGTGATACTTATTGCTTGGCCTATAAGATATTTATTTTGTGTGTGAAAATAATTTTTACTTATAATGGCTGAAAAATGCACGCAAGTTGTAGTGTTGAATCACGTAATCTAAGATAAATGCTTAAAGGGAAATTTCACAACAGTTGCTTAAAGAATCTTTTAGAAAATGTTTGAGGATATAGAATGTGTGGTAGCCAACTTCTAAGATGGCTATACTAGATTTCTGTGGCTGTTAAAAAAATTTCCTGCAGACTTGGTGACTTAAAACAGAAATGTATTTGTTCATAGCTCTGGAGGCCAGATGTCTGAAATGTATCACTGGGTCAAAATCAAGGTGTTGGTGGGGCCATGCATCCTTTGGAGGCTCTTGGGGAGAACACGCTCCTTGCCGCTCCCATTTTCTAGTGGCTCCTAGCTTACTCTGACTTGGGGCCACATCTTCAACTCTGTCTCTGTCCCATATGTATATTACCTTCTCCTCTGTGTGTCTGTGAAAATGCCATCTACCACTCTCTCACAAGGATATTTGTGATCGAATTTATTTGTGTCATTCACCTGGAATATGCAGAATAATTTTCCCATTTCAGGATTTAAAAAAAATATTTATTTAATTTGGCTGTATCAGGTCTTAGTTTCAGCACTTGGGATCTTCATGTGGTGTGCAGCTCAGTAGTTGCAGCGTGTGGGCTTAGATCCTGCAGTGGGATCCTAGTTACTTGACCAGGGATCGAACCTGTGTCTCCTGCTTTGCAAGGCCAACTCTTAACCACTGGACCACCAGAGAAATTCCTCAGGATTCTTAACTTAATCACATCTGCAAAGACTCTGCCATATAAGGTAATGTTCACAGGTTCCAGGAATTAGGACTTGCTAGTTTTTGGACCATAAAGAAGGCTGAACACCAAAGAATTGATGCTTTCAAACTGCGGTGTTGGAGAAGACTCTTGAGAGTCCCTTTGACTGCAAGGAGATCCAACCAGTCCCTCCTAAAGGAAATCAGTCCTGAATATTCATTGGAAGGACTGATGCTGAAGCTCCAATACTTTGGCCACCTGATGCAAAGAGCTGACTCATTAGAGAAGACCCTGATGCTGGGAAAGATTGAAGGCAGGAGGAAAAGGGGACAACAGTGGATGAGATGGTTGGACGACATCACCAACTCAAACAACATGAGTTTCAGCAATCTCCAGGACATAGTGAAGGACAGGGAAGCCTGGCATGCTCCAGTCCATGGGGTCACAAAGAGTCTGACATAAATGAGTGACTGAACAGAAACAAATTTTTGATGAGGAACAAGATTCTGACCCCAATCACAATGCATGGTTTCTTTCTGCATGACCAAGCAATTCTCAGATACCAGCTGGATGTCCTGCAAGTCAACTCAATTCTGACACTGTTGACCTAAAGACAGCCTCAGATCCCCCAGGGTAAGGGCTCAGCCCTACAAGACTCTCCCCTTCCCCATCCCACCACTGACCCAACTTTGCAGGCCATTTGCAAATCCAGGTTGTCACCTGTGCTTCTGACCAACTAGTTATAGATTGAGAGTGTTAGTCGCTCAGTCATGTTGGGCTCTTTGTGACCCCATGGACTATAGCCTGCCAGGCACCTTTGTCCTCAGAATTCTCCAGGCAAGAATCTGGAGTGGGTAGCCATTTCCTCCTCCAGAGGATCTTCCCAATCCAGTGATCAAACATGGGTCTCCTGCATCGCAGGCAGATTGTTTACTGTCTGAGCTATCAGGGAAGCCATTGAGGGTTCCAACAAATCCCTCTTTACTTACTAGGTCACCAGTTTATTATAAAAGGGTTTAACTCATGAACAGCCAAATGTAAGAGACACATAGCCCAAGATATGGAGAAAGGAATGTGGAGCAGTCCACTCTCCCCATAAGCCCATGTGTTCACCACCAGCCCTGTCCTTTGGGGTTTCTATGGAGGCTTCATGACACAGGCATGATTGATTAAACCACTGGCCACTGATAACAGTTCGATCTGCCTGACTGTTCCCTGGAAGGGTTGGGGGGGGGGGTGTGACTATAAATTCCAATCCTCTAATAACATAATTGCTTCCTCTGGTGACCAGCCCTCATGCTTAGGTTACTTCGGGGCTTTCCAAAAGTCACTGCCTGAACAGAACAAAAGATACCTTTACGGCACTTCTTAGGAAATTCCAAGGGTTTTAGGAGCTCTGGGCCAGAAATAGGGATGAAGACTAAATGAATGTTCTGATTATAAATCACAGGAGAAGAATGGAGTGACAGAGGATGAGATGGTTGGATGGCATCACCAACTCAATGGACATGAGTTTGAGCAAACTCCGGGAGATATGCAAGGATGGGGAAGCCTGGCATGCTGCAGTTCATGGGGTCTCAAAGAGACCAACATGACTAAGCAACGAACAGCAATAAATCGCAATTCATAAGCGGCACGATTCTTTCTGTCACAGGGGTCCGGTGAGGCCCCTCTCCTAGTGCTCACAGCCTTGTTTAGTTCCCTCAGTTGTGACCAATAACATAGAGCACAAGTGATGAGGTCAGGTTATAAAGGACTGCAGCTGCCATCTCAAGTTCTCTGCCTGCCCCCCCCGCTTCAACCCCCAACCCCTCATCACTCATCATTCTGGAGGAATCCAGCTGCCAGGTCTTAAAGACAACTAGACAACCCGACGAGAGGCCATGTGGGGAAGAAACAGGACTTCCAACCCAGCAGCAACTGTGCATCCCAGCTTTAACTACCTGAGTGAGCCTCCTTGAAATGGATTTCAGATCACTGCAATCCACGCGGCCAGCTCGCCTGCAACTTCACGAGAAAACCTGAGACAGACAGAACCACCCAGCTGCTCCCGCATTCCTGACCCTCAGAAGCTGTGAGGTGATTAATGCTGTTTGAAGTCACTAAACTTTGAGGTTAATTTGTCAAGCAGCAATGGATAATACAGAAAGACTAGATTGGTGTGCAGTTAGGGACTGGTGGAAATCTACTGACACTGTGAGAAGCCTCATAAATATCATTACAGTCTGTATTATTGTCCAAAAATTATATAAAAGATAGAAGAGTTATAGTAGGAAGCTTGTCTTGATAACACAGGCTTTTAAACACCAAAAAGAACAACTGACAAGGCTGGGACTGTGCTGTCAGGGGGACCATGCTATGAAGACTGTGTGTTCCTGATTTCATTTGGGCTCCTATTTTCTGGAAGGCATCCCTTAAATGAGTATTGATGTCATTGAATCACTAAGTCAAGTCCAACTCTTTTGCGACACCATGGACTGTAGTCCACCAGGCTCCTCTGTCCATGGGATTTTCCAGGCAAGAATACTGGAGTGGGCTGCCATTTCCTCCTCCAGGGAATCTTCCTGACCCAGGGATCAAACCTTTGTCTCTTGCATTGGCAGGAGGATTCTTTACCGTTGAGCCAATGAGTACAGATGTAATCTAAAAATTGCAAGTTTAAATAAAAATTAGAAACTGTTTTACCTTTTTAATTTGTAAAGAAGAAGACAAGTTAAAACTTAATTTTGATGGACTGGATTTCTGGTGAAAGTACAAACTAGTGTACTACTTCTCTACGGAAATTCAGCAAATGTATGAAAAGCTTAAAAATATGCTTTATTATACTTAAATTTTTCTTAATAACCTTAATAATTTGTTAAGATTCAGCTTATAGAACAAATTCAGCAAGGTTGCAGGTTATGAGATCAATATGTCAAAATCAGTTGTATTTCTATATACTTGCAACGAATAATAAAATGAAGTTCAGAAAAAATCTCATTTGAAATATCAAAAAGGAACATACTTCAGAATAATTTATAAAAAAACTAGAAACCATATACTCTGAAAACTATAATAAAACCATACTGAAGGAAAATTACTGAAAGAAAATACTGACAGAGTATCCAAACAATTGGAAAAACATCCATGTTTATGGACTGGAAGATTTACTGTTAAGATGAGAATACTCTTTAAACTGATCTACAGATTCAGTGCAATCTCTATCAGAATTCCAGCTGACTTTTAGAAATTGACAAAGTAATTCTAACATGCATGTGACATTCCAAAGGGCCTAGAATAGCCAAAAACAATTATGAAAAAGAAGAAAGAAGGAAAACACATACTTCCCAATTTCAAAATTAATATACAGCAATGGTAATCAAGACAGTGAGATACTGACATGAGAAAGGTCATATATATGGATCAGCTGAAAAGAATTAAGGGTTCAGAAATAAACCTATACATTTATAGTCAGCTGATTTTCTATAAGGGTGCCAAGACTATTCAATGAGGAAAGAATACTCTTAAACAAATGGTGTTGGGTAACACAATATGTAAAAGAATAAAGTTAGATTTTTACTTTACACCATATCAAAGTAAACTCAAAACAGATCAAAGTCCTAAATGTAAGAGCTAAAACTATAAAATGCTTATAATAAAACACAATGGTAAACTTATGATTTTGAATTTGGCAAATGATTCTTAGATATCACAACAAAAGCATAAATAACAAAAGAAAAATTAGATGAACTGGACCTCACCAAGATTAAAACCATGTGCTTCAAGGACACTATCATGTAAGTAAAATGACAACCCACAGATGAGAGACAATATTTGTAAATTATGTATCTAGTAAAGGCCTAGTGTCTAGAATATATAAAGGACCCTTATAACTTGATGATGAAAAGGTAAATAACCCACAGAAGATATATAAATGGCCAATAAGCACAATCCAGAGATGCCTGACATCATTAGCCATCAGGAAAATGCAAGTCAAACACACAGTGAGATACTACTTTATACCTATTAGGATATCTAGAATCAAAAAATCAGATAATAACAAGTGTAGGAAAGGATATGGAGAAATCAAAATCCTCATACACAGCTGGTGGGAATGTAAACTGGCGCAGCCACTTTGGAAGAGTCTGACAGTTCCTTAAATGATTAAACATAGAGTTACTATATGATTTCAGCAATTCCACTCCCAGGTATAGACTCAAGAGAAATGAAAACATATCCAACTGAAACCTGTGTGGGAAAACAGCCCCAGTGTCCACCAACTGATGAATGAATAAACACAATGTGTTGCATCCACGAATGGAGTATCACTTGACCATGGAAAGAAAGGAAGTATGGACACATGCCGTGCATGAACGAATGCTGAAAAGTGAAAAAAGTCCTCAGCAGATGATCACATATTATGTGATCGCATTTCTGTGAAATGGCCAGAACACAAAAATCTGTAGAGACAGAAAGTAGCTTAGTGGTTGCTCATGGCTAGTGGTACTGGTTGTGTGGAGTGTGTGTGTGTGTGTGCATGTCGTGTCTGACTCTCTAGACACCATAGACTGTAGCCCACCAGGCTTCTCTGTCCATGGGATTCTCCAGGCAAGAATACTGGAGTGGGGTGCCATGTCCTTCTCCAGGGGATCTTCCCCACCCAGGGATCGAACCCATCTCTCCTGTGTTTCCCGCATTGGCAGGCAGATTCTTGACCACTGTGCCACTGTGTGGGGTAGCAGGAACGAAATCTAGGGAGTTATGAGTGTGACAGCTAAAGCTTAAAGAGTTTTTCTTTTTGGAGTGATAGAAATAATTCTAAAATTTACTGTGGTGATGGTTGTGCATATCTGTAAACATATCACAAATTACTAAATTGTACAGTTTAAACAGATGATTTTCTGTATAAACTGTATCTCTACAAAGCTCTTTCAAAAAAATAGGAATGATGACTTTTACATGTTGGAGCTGAAACTAAAAGTGACCCATTATGACATACTCTTTAATTAGTAAAAAATAGTTTTAGTAGGTGAATATTTATTGACATGGGATGATATTTATGATATCTTGTTGAATAAAAATAGCAATCTATAAAATAACAGATATGATCCTATTTTATAAAATACTTTTACATACATAGAAAAATATGTGTAAGGGTAAGTGTTATAAGTGAAGAAAAACAAATTATTGCATATTAACACATTTATGTGGAATGGTACAGATGAACCTATTTCCAGGGCAGGAATAGAGATGCAGACATAGAGGAGAGGCATGTGGACTCAGGAGGTGCGGGGGGACGAACTGGGAGATGAGGATTGACATGATGATATATGAAATAGCTAGCTAGTGGGAAGCTGCTATAAAGCACAGGAAGCACAGCTCAGTGCTCTGTGATGACCTAAAGGGTGGGATGGGGGTGGGGTGGAGGGAGGTCCAAGAGGGAGGGGATGTGTGTGTGTGTGTGTGTGTATAGCTGATTCACTTTGTTGTACAGTAGAAACTAACATAACACTGTAAAGCAATTAATATTCCAAAAAAAGCAGTTATTCTTGGTGGGATTATAAATATTAGAAAATTTCTCTTTCTATACATCAGTACTTTCTACAGTGAGTATCTATCAACTTTATATTGAGAAAAATAAATTACTTTGTTTCTGCTATAACACAATCAAAAATCTCAGAGAATGTGGCTGCAGTACTTGAAGAATTCTCAAAGAAATTTTAAGCAAGAATCTAAACTTTCATAAAGAAATAATCTCAGTAAAAGACTCAGTAAGATGTGTAATTTTGGATGACACAACCTAGTGTGCCCTGCAAGATGAACTGGCCTGACTACAAAGAGTGAAATAATGCCAGATGCAGTAACATGGACAGACCCAGAGATCCTCATACTGACTGAAATAAGTCAGAGAGATATATTGTATAATATCACTTAATAGCAGAAACTAAAAAGAAAAGATACAAATGAACACACTTACAAAATAGATTCACAGATTTAGAGAATGAGCTTAGGGTTACTAGGGGGAAGGGATAGTTAGGGAGTTTGGGGTAGACATGGGCACACTCCTATATTTAAAAATTATCAATAAAGCCCTACCGTATAGCACAGGGATCTCTGCTCAATGTTGTGTAGCAGACTGAATGGGAAAAGAATTTGAAAAAGAATAGATACTAATGGAATCACTTTGCTGTATACCTGAAATTATCACACTATTGTTAATCAACTATACTCAAATATAAAATAAAAAATTTTTAAAAAGATTAACTGGCTGGAAAATCCTGGTAAGTAGGATACTTTACAGAATAGATAGTAAGCTTTAAACCCATTAAATGTTAAACAATATTTATGAAAGTACAACTTTGAAATAGTTTATCTGAATATTTTCTTCTTAATAGCAATTAAGACTGTTTTAAAGCCACTCCTTGACTGGAACAATAAGCCCCTGCTATCTGTGTCTGGGCACTTTTTTCTAAGGGTAAGTGTTAGGTGAAGAGTGAAGGAAATACTGTATCTAGTTCATCCCAAAATGTCACTAAATTAAAAAAAAATTTATTGACATATAAATATATGTCAATTGATTTATAATGTTGTGTTAATTTCAGGTGTACAGCAAACTGATTCAATTATGTATATGTGTATATATTCTTTTTTAGATTTTTTCCATTATAGGTTATTACAGCAAAAATGTCATTAAACCTATAAAGAATATTCAAAAGAACAAAGAAGAAAACCCTGTGTGTTCTTAGAAATGTAAGGTAGCTATGATGAGTATGTGGGAGAAGTGTAGATATTTATACAAGACTTGATTACAAATCTCTCAAACAAACATTGTTTCATCCATATATAGATATATTATTGCCAGAGTAAGGGTATAGTTACCTAAAATCACTACGCACATGTCATTAATTTTTTTTCTTTTTATTGTTGCCTATTCCAAAAACAGGAAAATATTTATAGCCTGTAACTGCAAGTATTTTTTTTATATCAGTGTAATAAAGCTTTCTTTTGCTCTTAGGTGCCTCAGTTTATACAATAATTTATAAGGTCACCTGACCTATAAGAATATGATTGTGTCATAATTTAAAATATCATGTTTTTATGGATTTAAAATTATATTACACATTTCTCAGTAAGTATATTAAACGTGAATTTTTCCAAATGTGTGGAAATGCAGATGGGCCCGGTGAGAACAGAAATCAGGAAGTAATTCTGTTATAACATTACAGTTAGCATTTATTAAATACCCACAGCTGACCCAGCACTATAGGCACTTTGCTTGCACTATCTCTTTTAATCCACACAGTAAGCTAGAGTTTATGTATCTTGTTTAGCATAACCACACTCTTGGTAAGTTACAGTTAGATTTGAACCAGGTGTGTCCAGCTCCAATTCTAGGGGTTTTCCCTGATACCTCAGGGGAATGAAATGAGACCTTTCTGACTATCTTATAGGCCTGGCTAATTCATGGGTATAGCCCTTGCATTAATGTTGGGCAATAAGTTAGACTTTAGCATCAGATACACGTTTATGCTACTCATTATGTATATAATTTGGGGCAAGTTAAATAAGCATACCCATTTCCTTATCTGAGTATATGGCAGGATACTACTGACTTCACAAAGTTACTGTGATGAGTAAGTGTAATTACTGTCTATAAAGTCTCAGCATTCCTAAGTAACTGCTGGCTCTTATGATAATGAGAAAATTGTCCTTTCAAATCCACAAACTAAGATCCCACCCTGTTCATCTTGGGTGTCCACTGAAGAGAAATGAAGTTCCTACTGTGAGCCACCTTTGGAGTTAGAATATCCTGACCCAGAAGTGAGGCCCTGGAGGTTGATTCTGAGCTGGCTAAGTCGCCTTCGCGTCTTTGGGAATCTCAGGCTTGGACTCTGGGGCATCTGCATGTCACTGAGGACATTCTTGGTTGGTGTAGAAACAAGGGCTTCTTCCTCACGGAGGGAGCTGTGTTCTAAGCAAGGACGTGCATGTATAGCAGCAAGAAGGCAGGCCAGCTGGAGACCTCAAGTACCCAAGGTTTCGTGCCCACAGGTTCACACAGCAGAGTGACCACATCCAAAAGGTCATTGGGAGTTTTGCTCTGAGCTGTAATTTCCTCAGGACTTTAACAAAAACTGACTGCGTGTTTCAGTCTGGTCTCAGTGCTGCTGTGGGAAACTGCCGAGAAGTTCGGCCTCCATGCTCTGGTGGGAATGGGAAAAGACAAGAGAATGTGCCATGGTCTAACAGTTTCAGTTATAATACGGTACAAAATGCTGTTCTATGTATATTTGTGCTTCACCGAAAAGGTCAAATGTTTTAGGTTGGTTTTCAATTCAAAGTTTGCTCCTGATGCTGACACAGATAACACTGAAGTAAATCTATGCTTTCTGCCTCATTTATTCATTCATTCACTTGTTTAACAAAAATATAGGGATCACCAATAATTGTAAACCAGGGCTTTTCCCAAGTGTTGTGGACATAAATCAGATCCTTGCCCCATTGAAGACAGACACATAAAAAGGAAGATGGAAATCTGAATAAGTTACAACAGCCTTGCTGCTGCCGCCGCTAAATTGCTTTAGTCATGTCCGACTCTGTGCGACCCCACAGACGGCAGCCCACCAGGCTCTCCCGTCCCGGGGATTCTCCAGGCAAGAATACTGGAGTGGGTTGCCATTTCCTTCTCCAATGCATGAAAGTGAAAAGTGAAAGTGAAGTCGCTTAGTCATGTCCGGCTCTCAGCGACCCCATGGACTGCAGCCTACCAGGCTCCTCCGTCCATGGGATTCTCCAGGCAAGAGTACTGGAGTGGGGTGCCATTGCTTTCTCCCACAACAGCCTTAAAATGGGGCAAAAAAAAAGTTTTTTGAGACTGTAGTAGTAATAATTCTCGAGGGTAAATACAGAACCACAAACAACAGGATTCCTTCGAATAGAAATAACATAGATGTTAGACATACCCCAAAAGACAAATGCCCAGTCCAATAACTCTAGTGTGCGTGTGTGCTCAGTCACGCAGTCATGTCTGACTCTTTGTGATTCCGTGGACAGGAGCCCAGGCTCCTCTGTCCATGGAATTTTTCCAGGCAAGAATACTGGAGTAGGAAGTCATTTCCTCCTCCAGGGGATCTTCCTGACCCAGGGATAGAACCCATGTCTCCTGCATTGGTAGGCAGATTCTTTATCGCTGAGCCACCTGGAAAGACCCAATAACCCTAGAGGAAGATCCTAATAGCATTCTAATAGCATTCCTACTTGACTTATGAACATCTGAGGTATAGAGAAGTTAACTAGTTTGTACCGACTGCAGAACATGGATTTTAATCCACTTATATCCAACTCTTAATCCCTGTGCTGGACTAAAAATGATTGCTATTACCAACTTACTTGTGCATAGTTTGGTTTTTATTTGGAAAAAAGATAATTTATATGGTGCCCCAGGTATAAAAAATGATTTCTGATTGTAGGACTGTACTGACTACTAACTAATACAGTAGTTCTTAAATTGTTATTTCAGATGGCATTAATATTAAAGGTCAAATATGGTGGGTACTTTTTAAAGGGATATCTGGCATTTTTGGCAACTTGAAGAGGGTCCTGTTGACCCTCCCTCCTGGAATTTATGCCATTGTGTAATCTCCTCCTCTTGAGGGCTGGTTCTAGTCACTCTCTTTAACAAGCACAATATAACAAAAGTGATTTTTGATGTAAATAAACAATTGAATTAATCAATCGAAGAGGAGACAGCTTCTTCTCACAGAAGAATTCCAACTACTAAGTTTTTTAAAAAGTGGGAAATAGAGAATCACAGTAGGCAAATACCACAGTAACACATGTCACAGACAAGAAAACTGCTGGATGCTAAATTGATTGACAAAATTTTGAGGAGAAGTAGGCCTAGTCTCAAATTATCTCCCCCAAGATATTCCCTGTTCAGTGAGAAAGGGAGTAACTACAGTGGAAAATCCAGCAGACATCCACCTAGCCAAGTGCTTAAGTCAAACATAACTGGTGATAAGACATTACTTTGGAATTTTAAAAACAAAATATGAAACTGAAATCATTAAAATAAACTATAATAAAATTAATTATATTTACTCATCAAGATACCACAGGAGACTGAAAAGGCAAATCACAAAATAGAAGATATCCACTCATATATGTGACAAAGGTCATGCCAGAATATGTGAAGCACTCCAAAAACCAGCATGAGACAAACCATTGAAAAAGTGGAAATCACAATGGTCATGAAACATGAAAATACTCTTAACCACATTGATAATCAAGGAAACACCAACTAAAACCAAAAAGAAATAATCACAAGCTCACAGCAAACTGTTCAAAATAAATGAAAAAGAGACCTGTCAATAACAACTGTGATCAGGATATGGACCACCAAGAAGCCTCATATCACTGGTGGAAGTGTAAATTTATACAGCTCCTGAAGAAAACCTGTTGGCACTTGGTTAGTAAAACTGAACATATATATCCTCCGAGACAAAGCAAACCCTCTCTTATGTGTACACCCTTCCTGTACATCTTCAGAACTGTATGCTGAGAGGCACTGAAACACATGAATGAACACATTCAAAGGAGAATTATTCACAGTATCCTCAACTTGGAAGCATTGAGATGTCCACCAACAGCAGGATGGATAAATAATTCATGCAATGGAATATTATGTAGCAACAAAAATGGGATCATTATATACCCTTCAATGTAGAACAATCTTAAAAATCCATGGTTATGGGGAAGAAGGTAATCTCATACACACATACCACATATCTTGTGATTTTATTTAGGGAAAACTTTAATATTTTATTTAAGGATACTCAGTTTGAAGTTAATTATAAACAAAAGGGAAGGGCAACCAGGGGCCTTTTGGGGTTCAGAGAATATTCTATTTCATAATGTAGGTAGTGGTCACATAACTTTTATAATAACTTGTTAAATGAATACATTTATTTATTTAAAAAAGAAAGAATATGATATCCATACAGCCTGCTTTTGGGCAAATGACAATTTCTGAGTGACACAAAAATACTTAATGATGCAGTGTGTTCAAGTATTTAATTTTTAGAATCATAAATACTTAAGACTTTTCTGAAGTTTGATAGTCATTTTTTTTTTACCATAAGTGCTATAGACAGAAAGATTCCTCACAAAATTTGTTGACAATGACAATCTGTTTAATCAAATTTTGTAGAAAATGTGGGCCAATTTCTTTTATTATAACCATATGTATTGTGAAACTAAAAGTCAAGATTTTCCTTAATTTACTCCATTTTCAGTAAATGCCTCCAGGCGTAAGTGGGGCTGAAAACTGGGGGCCTCCAGGCATAAGTGTCTACAAATCAGACTGTAATGAAAGCATTCAGAGATGGTACTTCTTTAGCTAGTCCACTTGATGGCACTAAACTAACACGGGATGTGCACTAATCCTCTATAGACATTTGATGCATTAATGTGTTTTCAATGTGTTTTCATAATCTTAGACCTTGTGAAATCTAAAGGTCTTTTTTGACTTAGAGCTTTGAATACATTCAGTAGGGAAAAAAAGGATTAAAAATTCTTAAAGAATTAAAGCTGGTTTTGAGCATTAAAGAAAGATACATTAAAAGTCTCAGGACAAACAGGGCTTTTCATGTCCTCTTTACTCTTGCCTTTCCCACATCTCCAAATTATGTACCCTAGAAAGAAGAAATAAATAATTTTGGGCTGTAAGATTTTAGAATCAGATCTCATTGGCTCACTGAAGTACCCTTACCATTGCTCTTAGATGGCATGATAGATATACATGCATTGCAGCACTACAGTCTGAATTCTTTTGTGAGGAGAATGAAATGGAGATGATTTTGCCCCCGTGGTCAGCTTGGGCTGACTACCACAGACTGGGGGCTGAAACAACAGACCTTTATTTCTCACAGCGCTGTAGGCTGCAAAGTCTGAGATTAAGATGCTGGAAGACCAAGTGTCTGGTGAGGGCCTGCCTCCTGGTTTGCAGGTCCCCTCAGATGGCAGAGAGGAGAGAAGGGAAGAAGGCTCTCCTGACTTTCTATAAAAGGGCCCAAATCCCATTCATGAGGTCTCCATTCCTATGACCCATTGACCTGCCGTCCCCCCATGCCATCACAGAGAGGATGAGGATTTCAGCACATGGATCTTGGGGGACACCAACATTGTTTAGGACGCTTTGCATAGCAGACACAGGAAGGGGTGGAGCCTCTGCACCCTGGCATTGAAGATGCAGTTTCACAGGCTTAGGCTCTGCAACTTCCTTCTCAGAGGAACATCTTTGTTTGGCTCTTAAAGCAGAATAAGGCTTCTTTGCTATGACTCCTCATCTATAAGCAGTGGGAAGTGGTTCTTTGCTGGTGAAGAGAATTGGGACACTGAAGAAATGGGAGCGGCTACTGCTCCTTTTCCCTGGAGGAGGAAATGGCAACACAGTCTAGTATTCTTGCCTGGAAAATCCCACTGACAGAGGACCCTGGCGGGCTACAGCTGTAACGATGGGGTCGCAGAGTCAGACTAAGTGCACTGCTCCTTTTGGGTGCCTTTATTGAAAACAGAGTAATTTAAGTGGTCTTGACTTTTAGTTTCACAGTACACATGGCTGTAAAGAAAGAAACTGTCCCACTTTTCTCTGAGTGAAATAATTTTGCTTTACGTGTATCAATGTATGATATTGCAAAACAATCAGGAAACCTGTGAGTGCTGCATGGAGCATCAATAGTGACCCTAAAAGAGAGCTATGGGGATCTCTGTTCTTACATTACCTGTAACTGGTCCTTTCCCTGACTTGTAATAAAGTGAAATAGTTCATCTAAGTGCTTTTTTAAAAATCCTGCAGAGAATCCCCCTTCTGTGTGAAGACTTCGGGGTGCTGTTTGCCTGTCAACAGCCTCAGGAGATGGTGGGCTCTGTTTCCGGGGAGACAGGAAGCTTCTGGAGAGAAGGAACTGTGCCTTATGTTTATCTCTAGTCCTGGCAGCAGAAAACCCAATGACTTAGATGGCTGCTCAATAAACATGAATATGACAACTGGATTGTCATTATGTTCAATCTAACATCTGATCTTATATTTCCTTCCTTCCTGTGAAGGTCTGGTTGTCTAGCGTGTCTATATATGAAGTAAGGTCATCCCAGCCTAAAGGTAGAAAATGTGATAGAAAACGAAATGCTTTGTGTGCATACTTTTAAATCTAAATGCTATACATTTTTAAAAATAAAGCCCCACTCTGCACTTTCCTTACCACTTCCTTCCTCTTTTGCTGCAAAGTACCAGCAGTTTTGTCCATAATACTTCAGATAACATTTATTTCCCTCAAGAATTGAAAAAGTTTGTGAGCACTCCTTCAGCATTATTTGACAATAAACTATATCCTGTAAGAAACAAAAAATAAATGTATTTGAACAATAAGAATTTAAAAATAAGTAGGTCTTTTGGACTTAAAAAAACCCAACACAGGCTAAAAAGACACACAAAATCTGATCCTTTTAATCTTTATATTTCTTGAATCATAAAGCATTTGTCAAAATGCCAAAAGCAATATTATACACAGGTAGGATATTAATTATAACCTGAATTCAGGCAGGCAGAGCTCTGTGAACCAAATTTGTGTTCATGCTGCTGCTGCTAAGTCACTTCAGTGGTGTCCGACTCTGTGCGACCCCATGGGCCTATACAAATTCTCTGAAGTATTAGAACAATAGGAAAGGATCACAGGGTATATTTCCTAAAATTTAAAAATATGTAATTTAAAAGCTATGAATAAAAAAATCTTCTGTTTTTTCAATTGAAGTGTAGTTGATTTACAATATTGTGTTACTCTAAGGTGTACAGCAAAGTGATTCATACATATATGTATTCTTTTTCATATTTTCTATCATAAGTTATTACAAGATATTGAATATAGTTCCCTGTGCTGTACAGTATGCCCTTGTTTATATATTTTATATACAGTGGTGTATATCCGCTAATCCCAAACTCCTAATTTACCCCTCCCTGCCCCCTTTCCCCTTCAATAACCATTAAGTTTGTTTTCTAGTCTGTGAGTCCATTCAATTTTGTAAATAAGCTCTATTTGTATATATTAAAAAAAATCCTATCTTTAATGACAGTTTCTCTTGATGTAGAAAAAAATCTTCACAGGCAATATCAAATATTATCATGTGCTTTATGAATAAAAAAATACAATAATTTTATCATATAAGAAAAATTGCTAAGACAATGGTTCATATGGGTCTTTCTAATTTGCTTTAGAAATGTTTTCATATTTTGACTTTAAATGCTGCCTGTTTCTATATTTAAAAAAAATTTAACACACAGAGGAGAAAAGGTATTCATTGTTTGAGTCTATAAACTAATATTTGGTGCAGATAAAAGTCTCTTGTTCAGGACATGTGCCCTCATTGCCTTAGCACAGTGCCTGACACCCAGTCAGAGCTCAATGAGTATTTACTGAAAGAAGGAGCCACTCCACATGGTGGGTGCTACTTTCTCTCAAGTCCTTCTGCTTACTTCCACACTAAAGTCACTGTCCCAGTTCTGGTTCTCATCATCTCTGGTCTGTTTACTGTACTCAGTTGTGTCTGACACTTTGCAATCCCATGGACTGCAGCACACCAGGCTTTCCAGTCTATCACCAACTCTTGGAGTTTACCCAAACTAATGCCCATTGAGTCGGTGATGCCATCTAACCACCTCATCTGTCGTCCCTTTCTCCTCCTGCCTTCAATCTTTCCCAACATCAGGGGCTTTTCAAATGAGTAAGCTCTTCATATCAGGTGGCAAAAATATTGGAGTTTCAGCTTCAACATGAGTCCTTCCAGTGAACACCCAGGACTCATCTCCTTTAGGATGGACTGGTTGGATCTCCTTGCAGTCCAAGGGACTCTCAAGAGTCTTCTCCAACACTAGCCTACTAAATTATCTCTTTGGTTGTTGTCCATGTTTTCTCTTATTCATTCTCTACAATATAACTTTGATTTTTTTCCAAAGCAAATCAGGTCATAATAAGAGCTAATATTTATTAATCCCTAGTATGTGCCAAACTTCACATGCATCACATAATTAAACTCCTGTAGCAACAATGATAAGAAGGCATTAAGGCTCCTGAGACTAGAGATGAGTAAACTGAGGCACAGAGAGGTCAAGCAGAGAGACCAGTCTGGCTCTGGCAGAGCTACCTTTCTGTGACATTATGGGCCTGATAGAAGAGGGTGATTGATGATCTCAATTTGCCTGGAGCCAGTTCAGTGCAGCACTGAAAGTCTGGTGTCCTAAGAAGGTCCTCTGTCCCAGGTCAGTTGAAGCAGTTGGTTACCTTCCACACAGCATAACTTTATACTAGTGTACTTTCATCTCTCCCCTCCCAAGTCCTGTCCTATTTTATCATACATTCTACTTTTCCCTATGGTATAAATCCCATACTACATTCCTAATATTTTTACTTAAATAGTCAATTGTTCTGAAAAGAGATTTAAATAACAGAAACTTCTTTTCTGTTTTCTGTGCTCATCAATCCTTCTTGATTGATGACTTCCCTGGTGGTCCAGTGGATAAGACTCCACGCTTAGACTGCAGGGAGCACAGGTTTGATCCTTAGTCAGGGAACTAAGACCCCACATGCCAGTGTGATGCAGCCAAAAATAGATAAATAAAATAAAATAGGACAGCCTGGTTAAAAAAATCCTTTGCATCGATCCAGATTTCCATCTGGTATTCTTTTCATTTTGCCTAAAGGGCTTCCTTTAATATTTCTTATAGTGTGAGTCTGCTGGTGATGCTAATTCAGCTTTTGTATATCTGCAATGTCTTTATTTTGATTTCACTCTTGAAAGAAAATAGAATGAAAAGAAATAGAATTATAGAGTTACAATTTTTCTTTCAGAATTTTAAAGCATTTGATCTACAGAATTCTTTTTTCTTTTATCTACAGAATTCTTGCTTGCCTTATTTGCTTTGTTTTTCTCCAGTTTTACTGAGATATGACATATAATATTGTATTAGTCCAAAGTGTACAACATAATGATTTGCTATATGTATATATGACAAAATGATTATTACAACAAATTTAGTTACAGACAACCACCTCACAAAGCTAAACTTTTTATTTCCTGTAATGAGAACTTTTAAGATTTACTCTTTTAGCAACTTTCAAATATTTAGTAATCTATTGGTAACTGTAGTTAGCATGTTGCGTATTATATTCTCAAGCTTTTATTATCATATAATTGAAAATTTATGCCTTCTGATCAACTTCACCAGTTACACTTCATCCACCTTCACATTTCTCCTCTGGCTTTTATGAGTTTGTGTTTCTTTTTTTTAACTTTCAGTTCAGTTCAGATCAGTCGCTCAGTCATGTCCAACTCTTTGCGACCCCATGAATCGCAGCACGCCAGGCCTCCCTGTCCACCACCAACTCCCAGAGTTCACTCAGACTCACGTCCATAAAATGCCACATAAAAGTGAGATCATTCAGCTTTCCTGTCTGATTTTTCCACTTAAGCATAAGGCCTTTGAGATCCACCCATATTGTCAAAAATAGCAGGAATTTCTTTTTTATGCTCCCAAAATATTTCACTGTAGACATATACCACATTTTCTTTATCCATTCATCTGTTGATCAACACTCAGATCATTTCATGTCTTGGCTATTGTAAATAATGCTGCAACAAACACAGGACTGCAAATATCTTTTTGAGATGATGTTTTTTGTTTTCTTCAGATAAATATCCAGAAGTGGAATTACCGTGGTTGTATTTTTAATTTTTGGAGGAACCTCTGTACTGGTTTCCATACCTGTTGCACCAGTTTACCTTCCCCCAAATAGTGCACAAGGGTTCCCTTATTCTACAAACCTTTGCCAACATTTACTATTTGTTGTCTCTTTGATAATGGCTATTTTGGCAGGTGTGGGTGATATCTCATTGTGGTTTTGATTTGCATTTCTCTGATGATTACTGATGTTGAGCATCTTCTCATGTGTCTGTTAACCATCTGTATGTCTTCTCTGGAAAAATATCTATTCAGGTCCTCTGCCCATTTTTAAACTAGCTTTTTTTTTTCTAATGCAGTATATGGGTTCTTTAAATATTTTGGGTATTAACATCTTATTAAATATTTGATTTGCAAATATTTTCTCCCATTCTGTAGGTTGTCTTTTCATTGTGTTGAAGGTTTCCTTTGCTGCCCAGAAGCCTTTTAGTTTGATGTAGTCTCACTTTATTTTTACTTTTGTTGCCTTTGCTTTTGA
The DNA here is from genome assembly GCF_055505025.1 of Bos grunniens. Taxonomy (NCBI): domain Eukaryota; kingdom Metazoa; phylum Chordata; class Mammalia; order Artiodactyla; family Bovidae; genus Bos; species Bos grunniens. The sequence goes on along the minus strand of NC_141178.1, from coordinate 57,513,582 downwards.
TGTCAAATCCAAAAAAATCATTGCTGAAATATATGTCTGAAATCTTACCCCCTATATTTTCTTCTAGGATTTTTATGGTTTCAGTCTATTGTTCAAGTTTTAAGTCATTTTGAGTTGATTCTTTTGTCTAGTATAAGATAAGGGGTCCAGTTTCCCCAACACTGTTTATTGAAGAATTTCCCCGTGTATATTCTTGGCTTCTTTGTTGTAAATTAGTTGACCAAATATGCATGTGTTTATTTCAAGGCTCTCTATTCTCCTCTATTGTTCTATTTTTATGCCTATAGCATACTGTTTTATTACAATAACTTTGTAATATGGCTTGAAATCAGAGTATGATGCCTCCAGATTTGTCCTTTTTCCCAAGATTGCTTTATTGGGGTCTTTTGTGGTTCCACATACATTTTAGGATTTTTCATTCTATTTCTGTGAAAATAAATGCCACTGAAATTTTTATAGGGATTGTCTTCAATCTGTAGGTACTTTTTGATTAGAAGGATGACATTTCAAATTTTATCTTTGGGGTAAAATTCTTCTATTCTTATAAACAGAAGACAGTTAAATTCCTTAGAAACAGGTGAATCCTTTCAGGTCTTGATTTTAATGTTTGTCAGGCAGAATTTGAACAGCATTCAGCCTAGGAATTGGAGAAGGCAATGGCACCCCACTCCAGTACTCTTGCTTGGAAAATGCCATGGATGGAGAAGTCTAGTGGGCTGCAGTCCATGGGGTCGCTAAGAGTCGGACATGACCGAGCGACTTCCCTTTCACTTTTCACTTTCATGCATTGGAGAAGGAAATGGCAACCCACTCCAGTGTTCTTGCCTGGATAATCCCAGGGACAGTGGAGCCTGGTGGGCTGCCATCTCTGGGGTCGCGCAGAGTTGGACACGACTGAGCGCCTTAGCAGCAGCAGCAGCAGCCTAGGAATAACTTTCCTCTCTACTGAGATGTGACCCTTCCAGGTACTCTTCTTGAAGTCCCATGGATATGAGGTTTTCCAGTCTGGCTGGTGGGAACAGGCACTATTCCTGGCCCACTGCAAGTGCTGGACTCCATTACCTCTGGTCTGTTGGATGGTTCTTTTCTCAGTCCCTGAGAGTTCCCTTTTTCCCCATGTTCTGATCTGGACTCAGCTGAATATTTAAGGAGGACCTCTACTGATCTCTCACTGCACAGCGTTCTTTTTTTCTAGTATTGTTCTACGAACACTAGCTGCCTTGGTCTCCCCAGCCTTCAGCCTCATCTCAAATCTAGCAAGTCCTCTGGGTTCCAACCAGACCCCCATCCTGCACCAGTGCCTGGAAAGTCTCTCAGGGCAGTAAGCTGGGACAACTGTAGGGCTCATCTCACTTGTCTGTTTCTGAGAGAACCACTGTTCTTTGTCGCCTTCCTTGGTGTTATGAGCCAATACTTCATACGTATTTGTTTATTGGCTGTTTCAGGTGGAGGATAAGTCCCGTTTCTGCTTCTTCATTGTGGCGGTGTGAGACCAGAATGTGATGGATAAAAGATCATAAAATGTTTGTTCTCCCTTCTTGTGGCTCCACATATTAGCACACAAATTTAGTGGCTGTTGACATGTTTTTGAACTTAATTCAAAATTGTTTTCATTTAGTCAAGTTACCAAACTTTTGTTTATATAGACATGATATAAATGAAAGGGCTGAATGTGAAATGATTAACTACAAAGATTAGCTACTCTACAGGATAAGCAAGATAAAGAACAAGATAAGCAAGACAGCTCTTGGTTTACTTATTAATGTCCATCTTACTAGTTGCTTTACTGGCATTTTGAAATAACTACTTTTAATTGTGCAAGAATACTTGAGGTGATCTGTCTAAATGTGATCTAGCTGGGTAATAAAGTAATTATTTTGAGTGGCTAATATCCATTTACATGGACGGAATTATGATCTATGTAATCTAACTTGAGTTCATCCAGTGTTTACTGTATACATTCTATGTGCTAGGCACTGAGCTAAGTCTAGAGACAGAAATGAATAATAAATAGCTTCTGCCCCGAGGAGCTCAGAGGGAGGCAGAACTGATAAGCAAGTTGACAATGTGGTAAGTACTGCAATTATACTAATTACCGGTTGCTATGAGAGCACAGAGGTGGGGCACCTCACACAGCCCAGGCGAGTGTGATGTTTGCAGGTGGGAAGGTGTAGCTGATGCTGTGGTTGACCTTCTCCCTCCTCCTTCCTTCTTGGAAGAGCCCTGGTTTGATGATTCCCTCTCCTCCTCCCTGGTGGGGCCAGGAAGTGAATGCTCACAAGTCTAACTCAGTCACCGTCAATCACTGTACTCCTATGCTCATCTTCAATGATTGTTTTAGATGAGGGTATGTGACACCCCCAGAAAGAAAATGCAGAAGTAATTCTACAGATGGGTCTCAGGACAGGTTTTTCTCCTGACAGAAGGAACCATTGCGAGGAGAAACCTCTCTTCTGGCTTTGCTCACAGTTGTGTGACAACTTGGGCCTTCCCAGGTGGTGCTAGTGGTAAAGAACCTGCCTGACAATGCAGATGCTGATTCGATCTCTGGGTCGGGAAGGTCCCCTGGAGGAGGGCATGGCCACCCACTCCAGTATTCTTGCCTGGAGAGTCCCATGGACAGAGGAGCCTGGTGGGCTACAGTCCATAGGGTCGCAATGTGTCAGACATGACTGAAGTGACTTAGCACACATGCACACGTGACCTCGTGATATTTGAGTTGTGTCATTCATGTTCTCATCATGAAAGGACAGCCTTGCTGTTCTTCAGAGGACTGAAGAACAGAAATAAGGGAAGCTGTTGGGTCCTTGTTGACATCATCATGTTGCTAAATTACAAAGTTGGAATCTGCCGTCTCTATCTTTTCTTGTTATTTTTTTCCCCTGATGTGGACCATTTTTAAAGTCTTTATTGGTTTTTTTTTTTGGTTGCGAGGCAGGTAGGTTCTTAGCTCCTCAACCAGGGAAGGAACCCACATCCCCTGCATTAGAAGAGAAAGTTTTGAACACCCGACCGCTGGGGAATTCCCTCTTGTTGTTGTTATAATGAGATAATAAATCCTTATTATTTAAGCCACTTTCAGTTATTCCATTATATGAAGTCAAAAGTACACTAACAGATATGGAAGGTTACCCAAAGAAGTGATGCTTGAGTAATGCCGTAAAGGACCAAAGACATTCAATCCTGGAGGATGAAGGAGAGGGAGAGGTCACCCCAGGCAGAGGAAAGAGCTTGCTCAAAAGCTTAGAAACACAAAGCAATATGGAGTGCTCGAGAAAGTACAGGCAGTTCTGTACCGGACTCCTGTTCTGGTAATTCAGATTTTCTCACTTGGGTAGAATGTCTTTTGCACATAGTAGAAATCCAATTACTATTTGTTGCCTGATTGCTTTTATAATGTTTTCTTTAATTATATTGAATTCAGTCCAAGAATGTCTGTTGATGTGCCAGGAATTTTACAGGCACATATGGTAGAATCTGACTCTTGTCTGTGGCAATATTCATCCCAACTTCCTTTTAAAATGCTAAAAACTAAAAACTACACTTCCCAGACTTTGCTGAGAGGGTTATGATCTATTTCCCATCAGTTAGATACAATCACTAGGACTCTGACTTTAAAAAGCATCCCAGTGAGGAGAGAAGAATGCAAGGCATCGTGTTGTGGGTGTGGAAGTGGCAGAGACGCTGTGTACATAGGTGTGCTCCAGGCTCCCCAGGTTTGTAGAAGAGACAGCAGTCACCTTCGTGGCCCACGTGGGCTATGTTCTATTGGTGGTTGTTCCCACAACCTCAGGGACAAGTGGCGCTGACCAGAGTCACCTTGCTCTGGGATTACAGGATTACAGTCTGTATAGCAACGACTACTTTCCACAGCACTTTAAAAGCACCTCTCTTGTGTGAAGTTAATAGGGCTTCTGTGACACTCATAGGGCTTTAATATACGTTCTTTTGACACAAATAGAGGCCCCTAGGAAGTTAAGTGAGCTAGAAATTATAAAATAGTGATGGTTGAGACTAGAATTCAGGTTTTATGACTCCTAATCTAGTGCTCTTTCCTCTCAGTGTCATTTGGAGAATGGGCTGTTCTACAGGGACCCCTACTGGAATTATATCTATGCATCACTGAAAACTTGTCATATGGTCAGACCTTTCTAACAGAGATGCTGGACCCACTGACGTGTAGGTGAAAAGCTTTGTGGCCTATTACTGATCATCTGAACCGTCCCTTCTCACTTGAATAGCACGTTTAATGGAAACCCGTCCCCTAAACGAGAAGTACGTCATGTTCCTATTCACCTCCTCCACTACCTTCTTAGAGATCATTATGTGGCTCCATCATATAATGGAAACACTTATATTGACAAGGAAAAATGAAAATCTGCTCTAAAAGTTCAAATTCTTAATGTGTGTTTGATGAGAAGATACTAAAGCAGTGGTGATAAAGTTTCTAATTGCACACTAATGCAAATTTTCAAGAAAAAAGTGGCTTAATTTTTTCATATTGTGCTTTGTTTCCTCAATAAAGAGATATTAAATGTTTCTCTTTCAATTTCTAGAGGTGCTAAAGATAGCTATAATAAATGTTGACAATGGGAAAAAGATGTGAGCAAAATAAAAAGAGAATATGTAGGCTTATGCAATCTGAATTCCATAGACCAATCCAGGGCTCTGCCAGCTCCCCACATCTACCTATTCTTGCAATGGGAATTGCAGAGAGAGACCTTTTAGCTGGAAGATAAACATAGTATTTATTTGACCGAACCTTTTCTAGGAAAAGCAGACTAAGAAGATGCAAGTGACTTTCTCCTTCCCCTATGCTATTTATTGGCTTCTCCACCTTCTTCCATTTCCTACCACTCCTCTTTTTCTTCCTCCTTCTCTTTATGTATGAGATTCATGCACAATGAATGAAATAAGACTCTTGCTCAGGGCAGGTTAGGAAATCTGCTGACACTCTAATAGTCACATATGTATGAAAATATGAGAAGTCATGGCAATTTCATTATGGATGCATAAATTAACTACTTGTCTGTGTCTTCTGGCCTCTGCTACAAGGAACATTTTCAGTGGTGGTGGGGTTGTGAAGGAAAGGGTAGAAGTAGTGAACATATACTGAAATTCACCATAGTTCAGTTGCTGTGCTAAGTATGTATTTTCTCATTAAAATATCACATTAGCTTCTGAGACAGTTACTATTATTATCACTATTATTTGACATATGATCTACATATGATTCGAGTTACAAAATCTTGACTGAGATCAAGATTAGACAGGGGGTTTCAGACTTGTGAAGTCTCCACATCTGTGCTCTTTATCACAAAACTAAATTTATCAAAATGAGGCTGCCTAACAAATTGGTTCCAAATAAATTCAGCAAAGTTTCAGGATACAAAATCAATACACAAAACCCAGCTGCACTTCTATACACTAATAAGAAACTATCTGAAAGAGAGAAACAGAAAAAGCAATCCCATTTATAACAGCATCAAAGGGAATTAAAATATCTAGAAAAAACCTTAACCAATGAGATGAAAGACCTGTACACTGAGAACTGTAACACACTGATGAAAGAAATTGAAGAAGACACAAATAAATGGAAAGATATCCCATTTTCTCAGATTGGAAGAATATTGTGAAAATGTTCATAGTACCCAAAGTAATATTATTAATACAAGTTCAATGTAATTCCTAACAAAATCCCAAAGCCAATTTTTTTTTACAGAAGTAGAAAAAAATTCAAAACCTTAAATAATTAAAGAAATCCTAAGAAAGAACAAAGCAAGTGGCTTTGTTTCTGATTTCAAGTTACCCTATACAGCTATAGTAATCAAAACAGCATGGCAGTGGCATAAAAACTGACAGATAGATCAATGGAACAAAATAGAGAGCCCAGAAATAAATCCACATGTATGTGGTCAACTAATTTTTGACCAAAATCACACAATAGGGAAAGCACAGCCTCTTCAATAAATGGTGCTGGGAAAACTGAATAGCCACATGAAAAAGAATAAGACTGGACCATCTTACACCCTCGACAAAAATGAACTTGAAATGGATCAAATACTTAAATATAAGACCTGAGACCACAAAAATCCTAGAAGAAAACACACAGAAAAGCCCTTTGACATTGGTCTTGGCAATTATTTATTGAGTAAGACACAAAAACACAGGCAACAAGAGCTAGAGTAAGTGGGACTATATCAAACCAAAGAGCCTGTGCACAGCAAAGGGGAAAATATCTGTGAATTGAAAGGGCAACCTACCAAATAGGAAAGACCATAAATAATAGGATTACTATCCTAAATATAAAAAGAACTCAAGTACTCAATAGAAAAAAGTACTGCCAGCACTGGGACACCAGAGAGGAAGTAGAGAAATATCTGGACCTCTTATTTCTCCTGCTAATGCCTCCTACTGGCAGATCCACTGGCAGGCAAGGAGCTTCAGTGATATAGTCCATAGGGGTCACATTCTCCATGAAACGTGCAGCAGAATAAGAAGTCTGCAATAGGAGAGGCTACCTGTCCATGCTGAGACCTTTCCTCAGGCCCCAAAGAAGATACAGTCAGTTTAGTTTATGAACACTTACTTAGGATAATTAGCCTTGGGTCTCCATAACCAGACAGCTTCTGCGAATACACTTCCGTTCTGGAACTGTCTCTGTATGATCACAAAAAATACTCCTTCCTGGGCACAGGTGTAGACTTGCCTCTTTCACATACTCATATCTCTGACCACACCAGATATGAACCAAGACAAGGATGTCTCCTTAGATGTCTGACGACCTGGGAGCTAAGTACCACATTCCTCCTTCCAGATGAATTCCTTTTTTAGAACCAATTCTCCTCCCAAGAGATAAATTCTGATTCAAACACTCTTCTCTATGTGCTAGACACACCTTGGGTCAAACAACCAGGACTCACCTAACACAGGACAAGGCACAGAGTCAGACCCAGGTCTGTTCTGTAAATCTATCCACTCATGAATGTGTGAAAACCCCTTTCTAGCACTTTTTCTGTCCCCTCATCTATTCCAATCCTTTCCCCATACACTTGATAAATAAGGAAAATTGGAAACCAGGACATCAGAGCGTGTTCAATTTTTGACAGATTATTGCGTTGTTCTCAGTACCAGATTGGCTTTCCATATCTCAGGGATAATAAATGTTAGTCACCATCCCCCTCTTACACAGCAGGTGAACAATTTCAGGAGAAAGGCTTCCCTCACACTGTGCTCCTTCTTCCAGTAAGCGTTCACTGTTTCAGACATTTCCCTGAGAACCACAGCAGAGCCTCTCTATAAGAAGGCAGTTCTCAGGGGGTTATTTTATCAGACTAGACAGCCACCATTCACTCTGTTTAACTGTGTAGTTATTCAACACTGAAATTTCCCTATCCTTTTTCATGTTGATTGAGCATAGCGTAATTAAGGGAGAATAAAAGATACCTGACTTATCCAATTTATATGTCTACTTTATCTAAACTACACAGTCACAATCGTAAGAAAAAACAGAAGATGAAAGATATGTATGTGTATACAGATATACATAAAGTGGGGGGGAAAGAACCAATAATTTGGAGCACCAAGTTTAAAGCTTAACTCATTGTTTCCTTAAGAACCTATCTAACAAAACAGGATGAGCCACAGGAGTGGCTTTAGAGTGAGTTTAGAGTGTGTCTCTGTACTCCACTCCACGCTGGGCTTAGATATGGTTTGATTGACTGCCTGTCCTGTGGAGGAAAGATGCTATTAGATTTCATTCCTCTAAAGATATGCTCCTTCTTTATCACAAATTCCAAGGTTGGCTTTTACCATGACTTCTGGAGCAACGGTAGAATGTCTCTTAACTCTGACGGTTTCTCTGTGTGAGTGTAATGTAACAAAGAGGATAAACCAGATCTCACCCTGTGTCTGCAGTTGGCTTAGTTTGTCATGGACAAGAATGAGAGAAGAATTCATTGAGTCATTGCCTAAAAATTCCTTCTGGGCCAAGGAAAGGAGAGTTCCTGGCATGTTACTTTTTATTTGGGCTTCCCTGGTCGCTCAGAGAATAAAGAATCTACTTACAATGCAGGAGGACCTGGGTTCAATCCTGGGTCCAGAAGATGCCCTGGAGAAGAGAATGGCACCCCACTCCAGTATTCTTGCCTGGGAAATCCCATGGACAGAGGAGCCTGGCAGGCCACAGTCCATAGGGTTGCAAAGAGTCGGACACAACTGAGTGACTAATACTTTTACTATCTTTTGCTTTTTGTTTGTACTTCAGTTCAGTTACTCAGTTGTGTCTGACTCTTTGCGACCTCATAGACTTCAGCATGCCAGACTTCCCTGTCCATCACCAGCACCCAGAGCTTGCTCAAACTCGTGTCCATCAAGTTGGTGATGCCATCCAACCATCTCATCCTTTGTCATCCCCTTCTCCTCCTGCCTTCAATCTCTCCCAGCATCAGGGTCTTTTCTGATGAGTCAGCTCTTTGCATCAGGTGGCCAACATATTGGCGCTTCAGCATCAGTCCTTCCAATGAATATTCAGGATTGATTTCCTGTTTCTACGTTTTCTCCAGATGACTGCATCTCTACCCTGCTGACCAGGCTTACCATAGGGACAATGTGGGTGGCAGTAAAAATTTGTTTTGGGGTGAATTCTCACCTTCCTCTGCTACACACCCAGCTGCTGCTGCTGCTGCTAAGTTGCTTCAGTCGTGTCCAACTCTGTGCAACCCCATAGACGGCAGCCCACCAGGCTCCCCCGTCCCTGGGATTCTCCAGGCAAGAACACTGGAGTGGGTTGCCATTTCCTTCTCCAATGCATGAAAGTGAAAAAATAAAGTGAAGTCGCTCAGTCGTGTCCGACTCCTGGCGACCCCATGGACTGCAGCCCACCAGGCCCCTCCGTCCATGGGATTCTCCAGGCAAGAGTACTGGAGTGGGGTGCCATTGCCTTCTCCGGCCACACACCCAGAGATGGTGGTAAATGTGTGTGGGGAATTTTAACATGACCTGAAATCAGTCCCCTGTTTCAGTACCAGAAATAATAGAAAAACGGGCAGGTTAACATTCAGCCCTATGGCATTTTTCTAAGTCAGTTCAATAAGCAAGAACTAGTTTCACTGCTTTAGTCAGAAAGTTTTCTAGGAAATATTTTTGATTGGTTTTAAAACTGTGGAAAGTTGAGAAACTAGCTTATCTCTCAGAACTCTGGAGCTGACCAGCCTCAACTCAGCCACACTCCTGATTTGTGGGATGAGAATGTCCATGTGTATAAAGCTTCTGAGATCAACCATTTTCAGGGTAATGGTAGCACAGTTGTTTATATCAACACACAACTCACCCAGTTCCAATTATCACAATAACTGAGCCACAATATGGCTAGCCCAGATAATTTAGCATTCCTATCAAATTAACCTTTAAGAGTAATTTAAGGATGCTGTGATTGGCCTCTGGAGAAGGCAATGGCACCCCACTCCAGTACTCTTGCCTGGAAAATCCCATGGACGGAGGAGCCTGGTGGGCTGCAGTCCATGGGGTCGCCAGGAGTCAGACATGACTGAGCGACTTCACTTTCACTTTTCACTTTCATGCACTGGACAAGGAAATGGCAACCCACTCCAGTGTTCTTGCCTGGAGAATCCCAGGGACGGGGGAGCCTGGTGGGCTGCCGTCTATGGGGTCCCACAGAGTCGGACACGACTGAATCGACTTAGCAGTGATTGGCCTCTGTGGCAACCAAGAAAAAGACAACCAAACTGTGACTGACTCAGCTGAGCCCTGTAAGCACTGCAGTAAAGCGCTGCTTAAAATGCCCATTTGCAGAAAGGCACACATGTTGGCAGTTGGCCGTATTAGCCTCGCTCAAGTGCAGAGAATTACATAGTTTCCTTCAAAGTCATTAGGACTGCTAGCTCCTTCTTAATTAAAATAAACCCTAACTCAAGTCACATTCACTTCAGCAGTCTTTGTTTTTCAGTCAATTAAGTCAGGTTTTTAACATCTAAATTTTCCACACATACTCTCTAATGAGTTTCATTTTTATTCTGCTTTTCAAAATTCAGATAGAAAAAGCATTTGCATTGTTATTAATATGCTTTTCAAAAAAGTGCGTTTCAGTTCATTTTGAATGGCCATACATTTTCCCCCAAGTTTGGGTGGAATCTTTCTGCATCTGGATTGTCACATAGACCAAATCAGTGTATGAATCTACTTCCACAGCTGTTCCAAACATTATCACCACCATCACCATCATTAAACTCCTTGCATTACACATGCGTAAATAATTTGAGTAAAGTGAACTTATTTTTAACACATAGAAGCATACTCAGAACCCAAATTTTGTTTGTTACTTAAAGACCTAATGGACTATCAGAATGATTTTATATTAAAGTTCTTATATTTTGTAAGACGAGCTATAATGAATCTTACCAATGAGGCATTTGTAAGAATACAGCAATCCTTTTCGTGGATAATATTGTTTGGCTGTATTTTGATTGTGTTATTATTATTTTTTTGGAGAAAGAGGCAGAGTCAATGAAATTTATTTTCAGATTATATCATCTGCTCAGGGTTTGCTGTTTCTACACTTTCCATATGAAGTATAACATTGTGAAAGCAAATCCCCTGATTCTGTCTCGGCACTGATAATATTTCACCTAAGATACAGGGAAGCTTTTTCTGTCTACTGGGGCTAATGCAGATCATGAATAATAGACTACTTGGTGGTTCTGGAAGGCTGAGGGCTTCTTTCCAATTCTGCTGTTCAGTACAGGTTCTCCCATGTGGAGGGGTGAAGTGGGGCCAGGAATGAAAAGTCCTAAGGCAATGGCGTGGAAATTCTCAGCGTTCCCTTAGTCTCCCATTCTTAGTCTCCCATGAAACGTTCAACATTTCTCAGAAATTTAGCCTCTGTTATCATCCATTTGACAACCAAGAACACATTTGTATCCAAAACTTTGATAGTTCTGTAATCTTCTCATCAGTTCTCCACTCACCCTCTCCTCAAATCAGCAAATTACCCTCCAGCACCACACAACCCTGACACTGCTCCAAACGGAGACTGTCTTTTCTAGTACTGTAATATACAATGTCGTTCCAGTAAATGTACAACCAAAGGACAAAACACTACAGACGCAGAGGGAGAACAGGCCCAATTTCTTTTCTTTTTTCCCCTCTTTTGGCCCTGTCACAGTCTGTGTGGGATCTTAGTTCTCCCAACCCACTTCAGTAGTCTTGTCTGGAGAATCCCATGGACAGAGGGGCCTGGCGAGCTACAGCCATGGGGTGGCAAGAATTGGACACCGCTTAGTGACCAAATGACAATGATGACCAGGGATTGAACCCATGCCCCCTGAAGTGGAAACACTTAAGTGGAGTCTTAACCACTAGACCGCCAGGGAAGTCCCCAGGAACTACTTCTTAACGAGGTCAAATCATAGAATTTCCTGTTCATGATCAGAGACTGCCAGACTGCCATGTATCTGTGCTACCCCTTATCTGGGCCTACCCAGGTAAGATGGGCTTTAGAACTCTTGAACCTGAGTTCTCACCTGCAAAGTAGCCTGATCTTGGGGATAAGAAAAGGTCTACTAAGAGTGGTCTAGAAGCAGGACAATATATCCACTCTGGGTGGGTGCATTTTCTAATTTATAAATTGTGCTTTGATAATAATTCTGCAATTCTCAAGGCAACAAAAATAAATATGGCTTCACTGGAGCTGACTGGCCTCACTGTTCCTGAGATTCCAGTCACCTCCATGGCGAGGGATTTGAACTTGAGGAATGCCATTCCAGAGCTGGTGCTGATGGCAACCCCACCCCCAAACCCACCATGGAGCAGTGGAGCAGAGAGGCCAAAGGGCAAATGGTGAGGGGAGGGGCAATCCCATGTTTGTTTAAGTCATTGATTTTTCATATGACAAACTAGGCCAACTTAGTAAAGCTATTTGAGTATATCAGCAGTGGTTTCCAGAAAGTATTGTTACCACAGATGTTACTGCAAGATAATCAAAAGAACACATCTAATTTGGGGATGTAGAGTACTTATTTCTGTTGCTGATTCTATCATTTGAAGCTTTCAAAGCTGAAAGCTTTCATGATTAAGCACATATTATTCTCCTGGAAGATATTTCTTTTTTGGCAGATAAGATAATGGAACAGATCCACTGTTTGTCAAGAGGAGTTACTATGTCATTAAAAAGCCTTTAACACAATGTTTTTTCTCTTTTCCAGGCTGGTTGAAAAGATTTGAATGCAAAAGCACAGATATAACAATAACAGTACAAAACCTAAATTGTCCATGGAAAAGCTTAAACCAACTTAAAATTTTCCATTTGCCAAATGCTCTTCAGGCAATTTAAATGTAATTCAAAACATGCACTCAGTAGCCACAGATGTGTGTTGCCTCAAAATGTTCTTTGTCTTGGTTGCATACATCCAATTTCTTTCTAAAAATTGTCTCCATTACAGCAGGAGGAAAAAAATACCCAAATTCAATTACAAAATTGATATGATTAAAGTCTTTTTTTGTGTCTTACTCCTGGAAAAGTATTATCGCCACAAAAAATCTTTACTTATTTTGTTCTTTAGGACTTAAGAACAATGCCAGAAGGGCCTTTTGCAGTGTAACATGAGTTCATTCAGTACAAAGAGTTCTGAGTTCAAGGAAATGCTCTGAAACACCACTGCTGCTGCTGCTGCTAAGTCGCTTCAGTCGTGTCCAACTCTGTGTGACCCCACAGACGGTAGCCCACCAGGCTCCCCCCCAGTCCCTGGGGTTCTCCAGGCAAGAATACTGGAGTGGGTTGCCATTTCCTTCTCCAATGCATGAAAGTGAAAAGTCAAAGTGAAGTTGCTCAGTCGTGTCCGACTCTTCGAGACCCCATGGACTGCAGCCTACCAGGCTCCTCCGTCCATGGGATTTTCCAGACAAGAGTACTGGAGTTGGGTGCCACTGCCTTCTCCTGAAACACCACTAGCCCTGGGAATAGGGATGGAGAGGCTTCAATTTTTGCTCATGTGTACAGCCAAGGCCATCAAAACATAGTGTCTCCTTGAGCATCTTTCAGGAGATACTCTACTGCTAGGAATCACCCCCGCCTTGTCAGTTTCCTCCAACACTGAAGTCTTTGGATTAATTTACAGTTTCACTTTCACTTTTCACTTTCATGCATTGGAGAAGGAAATGGCAACCCACTCCAGTGTTCCTGCCTGGAGAATCCCAGGGATGGGGGAGCCTGGTGGGCTGCCGTCTATGGGGTTGCACAGAGTCAGACATGACTGAAGCGACTTAGCAGCAGCAGCAGCAGCAACATAGTAACTGCAATAATAATTGACAGTTTATCATAAACTTTAGAAGATGCCTGAATAGGGAAAGTTTTGAATCATTTCTGGGACCTTTCAGAGGTGAGTCACGATTCATGATTGGTATAGACCAAGAAGTGTTTTTCCCATCTAGGCCCTGTGCTCTACAGAACACTTTAACCAGTGTTCTCCCTAGCAAACTGGGCTGCTGGGTATGTGGGTCACCCTCCCCCCAATCCAGAGAAGGGTCTAGAAAGAGAGCTGGCTCTTTGGGGTGATTCTCTTCTACAGCTTCTGGGGCCTCAGGAGAGTGAAGGGCCCCTGAAGCGTCTGGGGCACCCCCACCTGTGTCCCCCACCCTGACTTGGAGGAGGGTGGTGACTGAGACCCTGCCCTTGGCCTGGGTGGAGACTGGCAGGCTTTGGAGTGAGGGTGTAACTTCTCAGAGCCTCAGGAGCTCAGAGGTGGTGAGAGGTTAGTAGTACCAGCCCTCAGGCCTGTTAATTCCATGAGTTGCTACCTGCAAACACTCAGCCCCAGGCCTGCCCTGCAGGGACCCTCCATGCCAGGAGCTGCGGTGGAAATGGTGTCTGTTCTAAGACATGAAAGGGAATGTGGGGCATGGGTTGGGGGGCTGGGGCGGGTGGACCCTTGCTGCAAAAATGTTTAGCAAAATCCCCATGAAATGTAACAGTGGACAGTTTCTCCCCTCTCAACTCCTGTGCAACTAACACAATGGTTCAGTTTGACTTGTCAAGGCCAATGCTGGACAAAAATCACCAACTCTTATCCCCCCTAGGTCTCTGTTGGTCTTTCATCCTCACCACAGAGCTCATTAACAATCCCCATGGGATAAAGCTAGAGCCCAGATAATAAAGTCTTACCTTGTTTTTTCCTTTGTCTTAGTTCAGCTTTATTTGCTCCTGGGATGCTGCGTGGAGGCCTTACCCCAGGCTCTTCCCTCTGGAGTTCCTGGTGCCAAAGGGAGGCTATGCCATCTCCACTCAAGATGGCGGCATTGGCATCTGCGAGCTGAGTGCAGCAGGGCTGCACACGGCACCTGGATCCAAGATGGCGTCAGTGAACTGAGTGGAGGGGCCTATGCCAGATGCCGTGATTTGGGGCTGTGAACGGCACAGCTCTGTCTTTCCCTGGAGAACACCACCCCTTACCGCTCTGACCTCTAAAGCAGCCTCTCCCGCAACCTGTGTCGGGGAAAGCCTGTGCTCCAGCCAGAGAGCTCCCACCTGTTCATCCTTTAACCAAAGAATATAGCCTTCCTTTGCTTCTAAACCCAGTTTTGGTCTCCTATTGCTGCCGACAGACACGGGGCAGGAGGACCTTAATTGGGGCCAGAGTGGAAGGGGCGGGTCACACCGTCTTATTGCTGCCGACAGACACGGGGCAGGAGGACCTTAATTGGGGCCAGAGTGGAAGGGGCGGGTCACACCGTCTTCCTTTTGGAGCCGGTCTCACATTGGGTAATGCGAAGTTTATAAACGAAGCAGTAGGTTTGCAATTCCTTCTCTCTCCTCCCATGGGATCTCTTCGTAAGCTTTGTGCAAACACCCTAGTGGTGTCCCTAACAAGCTCAGTGTTTTTTAGGTGGTATCGTTTGTGCAGGACTGACTGCTTGTGGGAAACAAAGCTGGGATCTGTGGGGCACGGTGTCCCCAGAATCCCGGACTTCCTCACATAAGCTGTGCGACTCCCTACCTTTGATGGAAAAACGTCCTGCCTGAGAAGGCGCTCCGCGGTGTCAGTGACACACATCTCTTAGGGGGCTTTCTGAATTAATGTGGCCAGGGAAGGCCTGCTATGGCTGTGAAGACCCCCGAGACTGTGTGAGGGTGATGGACCTCACTCTGCTGTGCGTGTTGACTCACAGTGACCTGTATCTTTGACATTATTACTAAAGCTTGAATCCACAGGCATAATCCACAGGCATCTGCGCAGAGTCTGAGCCTGTGTGCTGTCCTGTAGCAAGGTGAGCTCTGTGGACACGTTAGCCGTTTTCTTTTTCTCAGTTGATTTCTTAGTTCATTTACACTGTTGTGTTAGTGCCAGGTGTAAGTGGTTCATATATAGAGTATTTTTCAGATTCTCTCCCATTATAGGTTATTACGAGACAGCGATTCTTAAATCACTCTGGACACTACAAAGGAAGTACAGTGCTAGATATTTAAAATTTTCCCTCCTGATATTTGTTGAATAAATGGAAAATGAATGAATGAAGACTTAGTCTTCCTATAGTCATAGGAAACACCTGAAGACATGAAAAGAAATGGAACACTGAAAAATGACCTTTAACAGTGGATTTGCAGGGAGAGAGGGGAGACAAGAGGGTCAGGAAGGTTCTGGAACTCTTCAGACCTAGAATCCTGTTTGTCTTGTAAGGATTTACTGGAGCAGTGTTGGGGGGGGGGTAGGGGGTGGGGAGGGGAGTTTGTTAGCTCTTTTAAAGGATATGCCAAAATGAAATTTTCTGGATTAAAGTTAAGGAATAATTTGCATGATTATGCCTTAACCTGAGCCTGCAAAACATTTACTGATTTGCCTGAGTGCAAATGAAATGGTTGGATGGCATAACCTACTCAGTGGACACAAGTTTGAGTAAACTCCGGGAGTTGGTGATGGACAGGGAGGCCTGGCGTGCTGCAGTCCATGGGGTCACAAAAAGTCAGACACGACTGAGTGACTGAACTGAAGAGTGCAAATAACTTTTAAAAGGACATTTTGTGGAAGAAAACAACTTAATACAGTGATAGAGAGATCTCTTAGAAGAAATTTTAGAACTTAAAAAAGCATGAGTCAGCCAAGACCTACTGAACATATTTTGGAATTACAGATTCCTGGCAGTGCATAATAAGCCAAATCATCGTACCAAGACTCCATCTTAACTTAGAATGGATTCTCCATTCTATGCAGATCAAGATTGGCATCAATGAATGGGATATTGTCGATCTTATTGGAATAGACTCGGGGGAAAATAAAACTGTCACATCTGTTCTTTTCTAAAGCCCTGTGTACTTTCTACCTGACAGAGGAAAAATGCATGATACTTTCAAGCTTTTAGGCTGCAAGAGAGAGATCCAGCACAGACCTCACTGAGGACTGATTGAAGGTTTAAGATGTTATATTTGGACTTACAAGGAAACAAAGCTAAACTGATTCTTTGTAAATTAGACTTAAGCAAAGCAATCAAAACCCTCCCCCAAAGAAAACATCACTGTTATGTTCACATCTGTTTTGTTCACCTTCATATTTTAGCTCTATTGTCTGGCAAAGTACTTGATATATAATTAAGACTCAATAAATATTTGTTGAATTAACATACGGAATGATCAGCCTAGTTACCTTTCCTCTATTGCCTTAAACTTAAAATATTTGTGATCATTAGAAACTTTCTGCATCCAGTCAATCTTTCTGTCCTTGGGCCCTATTATGTGAGAACGAAAATGAGAAGGCACATTTGTTTGCTGTTAGTGCTGTGTTTGTGAAAATTTCCACAGAGCACACAGGATTCTGGGCTGTGTGGTGGGAGCTACAGGCTAGCAAACTTCAGAGAAAGATATTTAAGGCAAGCAATCTTATAATTATGTTAGCAAAGATTTGTAAATAGAAAAGAGCTACAGCCTGCCAAAGTATTTTTAAGAAGAGACATATTGTCGATTTGTTCCACATTTAACAACTAATATAAACAAGAAAATTCCTGCCTTTTGTCATGAGTCAGACATTCTGTCCTCTAGAATAACAGCAACTTCTTTGGAAAACACATCTGGTTTCTGAGCCCAGCTCTGTCCATCAATAAAACAGATGGTTTTGAAAGAGAGACCAGAAGGCTGGACCATGGATTAAACTCAGGCATTTTTCCAAGTAGAATTTCCTTCTTGGTAATTGAAAGCTTGAGATCTTCCTTGAATATTGAAACTCTATTTCATGAGTTTATAATGTGGCATGGAATATTAAGACTTAGAAATAGGAGTAATGGTGAAAACACAGAATGTGTTGTCTAAATTTAAGTCCTTAAGTTCACAATTTTGGCTGCTTAAATCTTATGCAAGCAGTGTGCAAGGAAAAATGTCATAAAAATGCACAAGTCGAAAATTACATTCTGACTTCCATCTTTAGGTAAATGGCTTACCATTTCTGGTCTTAATAGCCACATCTTCAAAGTAAAAGTTAGGCAGGTGATTCCCAAGGCTCCTATTAGTCTTAGAATTCTATGACTCATACATACTCAACAGAATTCTGAAAGGTAAAATCTTTCTGAAGGACTATACGTATCCAATATATCAAAAGCCCTAAAAATGATATTGATTCCATAATTCTGCCTTCATAAATACACTCTACGGAAATAAATGGACACATGTACAAATTTGTATGTAAAAGGCTATTGCAGAGTAATTTACAATAAGAATTGGGGGAAACAATAAAAATATTCATCCAGAGATAATTCATATATAAATGTATGATGGTATATGGTATAAGCTTGAAAAAAAAATTTTCTACATCATTCTCAGCACCATTTTCTTCTTACTAACTGGCATGACTGAAAAAACAAAAAACAAAGTACTGTGGATGGCATTTGGGAAATGACTTTCATGGTGAGCAGCCTATGAGTCGTGAGCGGGCTTTTGGACGTTCTCCACACTTGGGACTTTAGCAGAGGGGCGATCGGGGTAGGACCCTGCTCTAGTTGTGACATCTTGGGATTCCATGTTGAGGCAGGAATATGGGGAAGGAGCTATGACCTCTCATGAGATTCACTTGCTGGACTGCCATTAATGCTTGGGAGCGGCCTGGGTAAAAGTAGAGGTTCAGGTCGCATGGTATCTAAAAAACTCAGCCTTCAGTCATAGTTTCTGTCAATAACCAGCACCAAAGGATCCAGGTGTGTCTTCTTAGGTGGGCAGAGCAAAGACAATGGTAGGATTCAGACGGGGGTTCAGGAAAGAGGCCTCCCCATTGGAAGCAGGGGTTGGGATGGGCGGGATTCAGGAAGAAGGAAGAAGTTGCCAGAGTGGGGGAGGAGCTCTGAGAGATGGGTCTCTGTATTATTTCCTGAGACTGGGACACATGGGAGAGAGAGGTGTGTGGACAACTGACTTCAGAAATCAAATCTGATTTGATTCAACTAATGAGGTTCAACTCAGAACCTCATTAGCTGTGTCCTCAGTCCTAGCTGACTTAATGGAGACGGCATCTCCAGGCTGGGTCTCAATTAGAAGATGTCACAGGTAGGGAAGCCTGGTGGTGGGCGGGGTGATGAGAAGGTGTGATGCTGTGATCCTATAATGTGGTTTCTGTGATCTTTGCTGCTGCTGTCATGATGCTCCAAGCTCGCTAAGTTCATAACAGTGAGTCTATTCAGAAGCCAATCCAAGGACACTAATGAAGCCAAGCAAGACCTGGTGAGATGATGAATTTGCTGGCCCATTTTCAAACACCACCATGTTTCTCAGTCCAATAAGGTTTCTCATTTTACAGTTGTTCTTGGACCATCATGTAGCAGCAGTGTGCCTTTGGAGGCATCTACCAAATGGGCTTCCTTTGGTAGTCTAGTGATCGCCTAATTCGACAGGCATCTATTGAATACCCTCCATGTGCCACAGACAGGACCATGAGAGAGATGAGTCTCATACAGCTCGTGAGGTGCACTCTCTACTCCGTAAATGCCTGGCTGACTCTTCTCCTCTGTGTCCCACGTGTTCTGTGCAGAACCATCTCTTCATCCCATACTTGGCCTCATCTGCAGCTTCCCACGTTCACTGATACAGAGATCCAAGAGATTTCACTATGTGGCCCAGGACAATAACAAATGCTAGCAATGACGCAGCACTTAAGACAGGCTGGGCCCTTTCCTAAGATTTCATGTTATTAAATCACAACATCCCAATGAGGCGAAGTATTCTTATTATTCCTACCATTTGCTCAAGGTCACAGTTACCAAGTGGGAAACTGGGATTTGAACCCAGACTGTCCCATTTTAGAGTACAGGCACTGAACAATTACTCCAGCTTATCAGTGGGGGTTAAAAGAAGTCTCGACCACGGAGGAATTTATAACCTGCTTGGGGATGACAAAGCTGAATTGCTGAGATCAACAGTGGTTGACAGAGCACTATGTGCTTAGACTGTAAAAGTTGTAGAAGCTGAAGAAAGTGAGTTCAGTAGCAGGGAAAGGCTTATTGGAGAGTATCTTGGAAAGCTAATAGGTTTGGGGAGATAAAATTGCAAGGTGGGGTGTTTGGTGGCATGGCAGTTAAGAGCAAGTGGGGGGCACTGCCCAGCGCCCTCTACAGGCCAGTATCTGGTACCAGGCACTGGGTCCCAGAGGAGGGTGCAGGCAAGTTAGGATGTGATTTCTCTTTTTTTGCCCTCAAGGACAAAAATATTTCAGATGAACATCTTTTATTCATGCCGTCCTATTTCTGAAAAGCTAAAAGTAACCTAACAGGGCCTTATCAATTTTAGAGAAGAAAATCTTTCCTGCAGAATTTTCAAAAGCTGGTTGGCTTATTTAAATTTTTAAATATTTGAGTTTAAAAAATAGAATTGCTGTTATATTACGTTCAATATATATTTTTATCTGTAAGAAATTATTCCACAGTCAGGACTAAAGTAATTATTACCATTGGGGTTTCCTTATTAAAAAACATATTTGAACTTGATCTCTACTTTAAACATCAATAAGAGACACTAAACAGTTGTGTTGGGAAGATAAAGTCTGTTGTGATGATACCAAAGCATCCAGTGTGATTTACTGAGGGAAAAACATACCAATGCTGGTGTTATCAAAGTCAAACAAAAGAAAAAGTAACATTTTTAAGGTGATGCTGAAGCTGAAATGCCTGTACTTTGGCCACCTGATGAGAAGAACTGACTCATTGGAAAAGACCCTGATGCTGGGAAAGACCGAAGACAGGAGGAGAAGGGGACGGCAGAGGATGAGATGGTTGGATGGCATCACGAACTCAATGGACGTGAGTTTGAGCAAGCTCTGGGAGTTGGTGATGGACAGGGAAGCCTGGCGTGTTGCAGTCTATGGGGTCGCAAAGAGTCGAACACGACTGAGTGACTGACCACATGCCAGGATTTCTATTAATTTTTCATGCACTGTCTGCTTTTATAGTCAGAAAACCTGAGAAGGAGACGTATCCCTATTATACAGATGAGAAAAGTGAGGTTTCAGGTTATTTTCTCCAAATCACATGTGTGGTAGTGAGAGCACAGACTCTAACCCAGCTTTCTGCCTCATGGCCCCCACACTGTTAAAAACCACAATGGGTTGAGTCCCAGATGCAATTTGGCATGACTCTGATGACACCATGGCTGCCTCCCTGGTCAGCACCCAGCCCCAGGGTTCTCTCTTGCTGTGTAGACATGAGTGTTTCTGGGCAGTGGGTGAAGCCTGTGGTGTGTAGATGAAATAGCTGGCAGACTGGCTGTCATATTCAGAATTCTCCTTGCACTCTTTGCTGTCATCCCTGGACATTTAACAGCTTTGCCAAGGTTGCAGACAGGAAACCCAAGGCTTTCTCTTCAGCCAGAACCCTGCCTTCTCCTCTGTTGGACTTTTCCACTGGATCTAAGTGAAGCTCATTTCAAGATGTAGCCAGTAGACAAACAGGTCTATCTGGAAGGACATTGCCAATTCCTCTAACTCTTCTAGTAACAGAGACGGGGCCTGTGTGTATTGTATAAGAACTGGAAATGTGGGAAGGAGCCTGGTTGGTTCAGGGTTGTGCCTGCAGCCCTGCAAGTCTGCTCCCAGCCACAGGGCTCTGCAAATTCAGAGCTCCTGGAAATTTATTGTTTGATTTGGCCACGTGTGTTTTGATACCTCAGAAAAAAAAAGGACAGCTTGGACATGAGAAACTGGAAAGATTTATGGTAAAAGGAAAGAGTGAGTTAAGATGTTCATTAGGCTTCAAAATGAAAGGTTTACCCAGGTTAACTCAAGATGCTTTGGCAGTTCTTTTTAAAGGGAACTTCTCCTTATGACCAGACATTGCAGGGGGGAAAAGAATATACATTTAGTAAAAATATATATTTCAGGGAATTCCCTGGTGGTCTAGTGGTTAAACTCGGCACTTCTGTGGCCTAGGTTTAATCCCTGGTTGGGGAACTAAGATCCCACAAGCCGGGCAGTGGGGCCAAAAGAAAAGAATTACATATACATACATACATATATATAATATATATATATATATATATATATATTTCAGTGTACACACACTTCCATTCCTAGGGGTATTTTGAAAATTGGGGCTTTAATTGCCAGGCTGCCAGGCTTCAGACCCTGGTGACTCTTTCCTAATTACAACATACAAATTTAAATAGATGAATAATATAATAAAATTTACCTCCTAGTTACTATTTCTATGTATCAATTTCTCCATTTGTCAAATGGAAACAGTAATAGTACCTACCTCATATTTTTTAAAGAGTTAAACTGAAAAAAATAATCCATATGTACAAGTGCTTAGCACAGTGCCTTATTGATGAGCACATACTAAAAAAGAAAACACAAATGAAGTCATCATTAGTGATATTATATTGTGGCCATTGTGTGCTCAGTCACTCAGCCGTGTCCAACTCTTTGTGACCCATGGACTGTAGCTTGCCAGGATCCTCTTTCATGGGGATTCTCCAGGCAAGAATAATGGAGTGGGTTGCCATGCCCTCTTCCAGGGAATCTTCCCAACCCAGGGATTGAACCTAGGTCTCCCGCATTGCAGGCAGATCTTTACCAACTGAGCCACCAGGGAAGCCCGTATTGTGACCATTAAAAAGTGGATATATGACATCTGGGTCCCTTAGTAAATGAGATCTGACTCTAAACCCAGAGCGGCTGTACCCTCGTGTGTCCTTTATGTCCTTTAGGCTCTAGGCTTGGGCACCCTGTGGGTCTAGGCAGTGCCCACTGTGATTCTTCTGGCAGCTAACAGCCCTTAGCAGGGGCCCAGAGCACACAAGTTAGCTGAATTTTACACAACAAAGTCTAAGGCCCTCTTCTTAGTATTCATACACCAGTGCTCTCAGACTAGTTTTAAAATCTGCTTTTCTTTTTAAATAACTTTATCTACTGTTATAGAATGGATTGAAACAATCTGATCATAAAATCATCACTGCTAAACAACCTATCTTTTTAAGCATGACAGGATCACCTATGAGGAATGGAACTGACCTCAGTTTGGGGGCTTATATCTGCTTTTTCACACTGTGTCAATTTAATCATGAAGAAACCCACAAAACCTCCCTTATCTCAGGGAAGTGGCCGATGTTAATTGTAAAGGTTTATCTTCTTTTAACCGTCGTCTAGGAGAGTTGTTTTACTACCTTATCATAGCTCTATTATGACAAGAAATGGAAAATTCATGCCTGCACATATTGCTTATGAATATGTGGCAGGTCTGGATGCATCTTTTATGAAGATGGAACATTTGGCTTTGCGTTTGGTAGTGTGGAGAATAACACACCTGGGCCCGCACCCTAGGTGACGTCCAGGTTACTATTACAAGGGTTTCACTAACTCTGAGTAGTTTTCAGGCACTTAGACCCTCATAAATGGTCCAGGCCTCACTGGTAGTACTTTATTTCTATGACTTTTAGGAGTTAGAGATAATATGAGCTAGCTGAGTTTGTAAAGCATGTGGGAAATATATGGGAAATATATGCAAATACAGCCTTAGAAAAGGGCTTCCCTGGTAACTCAGTGGTAAAGAAGCTGCCTGCCAATGCAGGAGACTAGGTTTGATCCCTGGGTCTAGAAGATCCCCTGGAGAAGGAAATGGCAACTCATTCCAGTATTCTTGCCTGGGAAATCCCATGGACAGAGGAGCTTGGTAGGCCACAGTCCATGGGGTCACAAAGAGTCAGAAATGACTTAGCGACTAAGCAGCAACAAGAATAAAAGCCTTAGAAAGCAGATTTGTTAGTGCTTTCTTTCACTGTTGCTACTCCTGTAAGAGCCAGATCAGATCTTGAAAGGCTGTGATGGCTGCCATCTAGTCCAAGGTCTCTCTTGGAACACATCACTGGTTCACTCTCTGTTGGTCTCAAGTCACCTTTTGCTTTCTGGTGGAATAAATGTAACTCTTCTGTAGCACTTAATGTAGTAATTGATTAACCCATATCAGTCTTTTGTATTTTTAGAAGGAGCTCATGAAAGTGAAAGTTGCTCAGTTGTGCCCAACTCTTTGCAACCCAATGGATTGTAGACTGCCAGGCTCTTCTGTCTATGGGGTTCTCCAGGCAACAATACTGTAGTGGGCTGCCATTCCCTTCTACAGAGGATCTTCCCAACCCAGGGACTGAACCTGGGTCTTCTGCATTGCAGGCAGACTCTGTACCATCTGAGCCACTAGGGAAGCCCTAAGGAGCTCATAATTATATCTAACATTCATGCTCTCCAAGTATCTCTTTGAAATCTATCTGCTTTCAATCTTGCTCAGGCTTTTCTAATGTTTGAAAGGAATTGGATAGGAAAAGATGACTTGGCTTTTAGTACAAAAGCCACCAGAGAACCTTTGGAACATTCTTTTGCACACTGGTGTCTTCTGATACTCACTCAGTAGGTAAACTCATGTGGAAGAGAGCTGTGTCTAATGGGACTGTCTGATTCTATTTATTTTTTGTTATCATCTTGCAGGGCTGTTTTTGGTATGCAGTCATTTGAGTTTCCAGTCTCCAAAAAACTGGGTAATCCTGTGCAGATAATTTCAAATTTGCCTCAAACACCTAAACAATGACATTTTGTATGTGCCAACTTGGGTTTTTGCTTTTGAGAACAACTAGAAAGCTAAGGAGAGATGCTTCTCTTCCAATCAGTAATTTAAATGTCTTTGAGTTTTATTTGGTTTTATTCTTTAACATTAATTTAAATGTATTTCGGTTTTATTTCGTTTTATTGCTATGCATGCAACTTTTACTACTCTGCCAAAAGTATGAATTTTGCACATTTTAATTTAGGTCTTAATGTGTATATGTGTTGTACAAGCCAAATAATAATTTTATGTGTGTTTTTGGCTGAAAACCAGGAAGCAAGCATTTGTCTCAGGAGCCTAGATTGTTTTTTGGAGCTCCAAAGAACTTCCCTTAAAACAATTGCCTAGAAGCTTTTGATCTTCTAATGTTATTGATAAGATATTTCATCACCATCCCAATATATTTTTATATACTTATCGTTCAGCAGGATGTGAGAGTTGGACTGTGAAGAAGGCTGAGCGCCGAAGAATTGATGCTTTTGAACTGTGGTGTTGGAGAAGACTCTTGAGAGTCCCTTGGACTGCTAGGAGATCCAACCAGTCCATTCTGAAGGAGATCAGCCCTGGGATTTCTTTGGAAGGAATGATGCTAAGGCTGAAACTCCAGTACTTTGGCCACCTCATGCGAAGAGTTGACTCACTGGAAAAGACTCTGATGCTGGGAGGGATTGGGGGCAGGAGGAGAAGGGGACGACAGAGGATGAGATGGCTGGATGGCATCACTGACTCGATGGACGTGAGTCTGGGTGAACTCCGGGAGTTGGTGATGGACAGGGAGGCCTGGCGTGCTGTGATTCATGGGGTCGCAAAGAGTCGGACACGACTGAGCGACTGATCTGATCTGATCGTTCAACAGTTTCCAGGTTGGCGTGCAGATGCTGAAACTCCCTTCCCAGGACTTGCAAGGCTGTACATTCTCTGGCCCTTACTTCTGCTCAGAACTCCTGGTTGAGTGAGTGAACTCATGCATCTGCCACTGTAGAAATAGAGCATTTGTATTACAATCACAGACAAAAGCTAAAAAGACGAAGTAACCACAGTGAGATATCAACACATAGCCATTAGAATGGCTATTATCAAAAGAGCAGAAAATCACAAGTGTTGGCGAAGAGATGGAGAAGTTGGAAGCTTTGTGTCCCGCTTGTGGGAAGGCACATGGTACAGCTGACATGGAAACCAGTGTGGAGGTCCTCCAAAAATTAAAAGTAGCATTACCATATGATCCAGCATCCATTCTGGATGCATGTGCAGAAGAATAGAAAGCAGAGACTCAGACATCTGTATACCCATATTCAGAACAGCATCATTCGTACTAGGCAGGAGGTGAAAGCAACCCAAGTGTCCACCAGTGGATGAATGGATAAACAAAATGTGGTCAATCCATCCAAGGGAATATTATTCAGCCTCTAAAAGGAAGGCAAATCTGCCACATGCTACTACATGGATGAACCTGGAGGACAATATGTGAAGTGAATAAGCCAGTCACAAAAAGTCAAATGCCATTATGATTCCACTTACATGAGTTGCCTAGAACATCAAGTTTATAGAAATGGGGAAAGGTTGGTTGCTAGGAGTTGGGGGGAGGGGAGAATGGTGAGTTTTAATAAAGTTTCAGTTTTCGAAGATGAAAAACTTTCTGGAGATATGTTGCACAGCAATGTAAATATCCACAGCACTACTGAACTGTACACTTAAAGATGGTTTAAATGGTTAAGCTTTATGCTATGTCCATTCTAGCATAATATTTAAATAAATAATGCATATTCACATTGAAAAAAGCCTTACAAGGTTATCTTATTTTTCCATTATGACCTAACAATTTTATGACTAATAAAGAATGGATATCATGAAGTGTGAAAGAACTTGCTGGGAAAGATTGAGAGCAGGAGGAGAAGGGGGCGACAGAGGATGAGATGGTTGAATGACATCACTGATTCAATGGACACGAGTTTGAGCAAACTCTGAGAGAAAATGAAGGACAGGGAAGCCTGGCTTGCTGCAGTCCATGGGGTCGCAAAGAATCAGACATGACTTAATGACTGAACAACAACAACAACAAATCATAATAACAGAAGATAAAGTAGAAGATACATTCAAGTTCTTAATTTTTTTCCTGTCTCCATGGATCAGTTTTACTACCTCGGTCTGGAGGCCACCAGTTTTACAGTATGTCCGTTGGCTGACCGTGATGCACACAGAGCCACACCCCCAGCTCCCTGTAAGGAAGGGCACATGTCACTGCGGCAGTGTGCTCACTGGACAGCCTGCTGCCAGCCACCCTGGGACCTGCCTGCTGTGAACAGCCACCTCACCGGGGTCATGGCCTTCCTTGAGTGTTGGTGACTGAGTGTGATGGGTGGGGAAAGTGTGGCCCTTTTAGCTGGCTGTGGGGCACAGGTGGTCAGCGCCCTCATTCCAGACTTTCTTGCCCTGCGGCTGAGGTTTTGTCTGGCCTGCACTGCGGTTCTGCTTCTTTCTCTGCCTGAGTCTACTTTCACTTCCTTCCTTTCACGGGTATGGATTCCTAATAAAAAAATTTACACCCAAATTCCATCTCAGCATCTGATTTCAGAGAATAGAACTTGCAACATATATCAACATACTATTAAGAATGGGGGTGGAGGAGGGATGGAGTGGGCATTTGGGGTCAGCAGATGCAAGTTATTATGTATATTTAGGATGGATAAACAACAAGGGCCTACTGCATAGCACAGGGAATTAAATTCAATACCTGTGATAGGCCATAATGGAAAAGAATATAAAAAGAATATATATATATATAATGGAATCACTTTGCTCTATAGCAAAATTAATACTTTTTTTATTATGTTTAATACATTTGATTAACATTGTGAATCAATTAGGCTAAAATTAAAAAAAATTTAAGTATAATTGATTCACAATTAAATTGATTCACAAAATTAAAAAGATACTATTAAGGTTAATGTAAACTGATTCTTTAATTTCTAAACATGAGTGAACAAGTATTTAAGTTACTTAGTGAAATGATGAAGGCCATTATATTTGAAGAATAAAACAAGTGGGAGTTCTAAACAGGAAAATTAAGGTCTTTTATGATTAAGAAACACACACATACACAACCCATACACACACAAAAGAACCAAACATTAAAAATAATATCACAAAATGAATAGGAACCTTTGCTCTATGAAAGCTGCAGTGTTTGTACTTCAGGTAAACATTTTTATACAAAGCAAGTATGATCAGACGTTAATATTTGTATGTTACTCCCACATTGTAAATGTAGACATGATCAATGGGTTTGAAAGAAGAGCTACACATACATATCCTAAGATGATTGGAGAAGGAAATGGCAACTCTTTCCGGTATTCTTGCCTGGGAAATCCCATGGACAGAGGAGCCTGGTGGGCTACAGCCCACGGGGTCACAGAGTCATACACAACTTAGTGACTAAACAACAATCCTAAGACGATAAACAGCTTAATCCACCATCAGGCCAGTTCATAGTTACAAGGAGAGGAAGATAAAATGTGCGGGAAAGGCCAAGGTGGGAGCTACCAGGCAACTGAGTAGTTACCTTTAATATAGTTATTCCCTTTAGAGTAACTAGAGCCGTATTTCTGATTCTTCTTTGTGCCTCTATGATAGCTTGTGGAATTACAGAGTTTCTCTGAGAAATCCCACACATCTGAGAAGTTTTTCCAAACATTACAGTCTCTGCAGATGTGTTTTGTGCTCAAATATAATTTAATTTCTACTTCCCTTTGACTTTATTTATGTGGATCTTATAGGACCTTCCACATGTAGAACATTCTTAAACATAAACATATATAAAACCTTCAAAATCAGAAGTCAGTGGTTTGTGATCATGGAAGGAAGAAGAGATGTAACAAATGAATTAATTTTACTTCCATTTAGCTATTGAATGAGCTAAAAACTCAGCCTTCTTCCAGGTTTTTCTAAACTGTGATAATGAGAGCTGATATTTACTCATGCAATGTGTCATATGTACTTTATTAGGATTATCTCAGTATTTCTTCAAAACAACCTGCAAAGAAGGAATTATTATAAACTCATTTTACAATAAGGAAATACATAGCTTAGAGGATTTAAACAACTTGCCTAAAGTTATAGGGGATGGAACTGAAAGAAACAGGAAGGAAACTAAGTGGCTGGCTGGAATATACATGTGAATGTAACCAGCCAGTTCATCAATTTGCTGTTTAATTTATGGTTTACATTGTATGAATTGGTATTTTAAGTAAATGTTCTGAATTGTGGAATTGTATTACTTTGGATTGATAGACTTTAGTTAAAAAAACTACAAGACACTTAAATTTTAAGTTTTTTTTTCCATTAAAAATGTTGCAGGCTTATTTAAGGAAGAAAATACCCAAAGCAGTTACAGTGAATAAATTGTTCTTTGGATGACTCACCTAAAGGAGAGGGTGAGGCATTAAATGATCCATCTAATCATCTAATCTCATTTACCAGGGAGATGATGGTTTTCATTTCCTGAACTTTGAAGTTTACCCAGCTCATTGCCAGAAACCTCTTTGTGGGGCTCAGAAATGGCAGATACATGCCATCTGTCCTGCCTGTCCTCCCTGCCACACCCACGGCAGACAGTACTAATAGATCACAGCACCGACGGAGCCCAGAGGTGGTCAGGAATCTGTTTCGGCTGAGTCCAGAGGAACCAAATGACTGGAAAGACTTTTGGTGAGAACAACACTGTTTTTGGTCCTCTAGCACTTTGGGGGACTGGAAAAGGGGAGTTCAAGGTGCAGCTCTGGTCTATGGGGCTTTTAAAATGAGTGATTTTTTTTTTTTTTTTCAAATACCTTGAACTGTCTCAGCTTCCTCTTAAATTTTCTAATCAGGGTTGTGGCATTTAAGGCAGAGAGGTTTTAGGGCAAAAGCTACTCTTTCCACTTCCTTGATTCCTTATTAGGCAACTGGACAGTTAAATAATATTAACACAATCTCACTTAGACTGATAAGAGCTTAATGTATTGATCTTCTGACTAATACATTTGCAACTTTAAAGGAATCTTTTATCTGCTATTCAGATTTCATAAACGTTTATGTTAGGTGATTTCAGAATCGCTGGCTCTTGGAAACACAATAGCAGTTTTGGTTCCTTTGTGGAACTCTGCAGCCTAACAGGGACAGTTATTTTGAAACAAACTTTTTGGCAAACCTCAGATAACAGCTTACCCGAGGTCCCTGAGCTTGTGGGTAGGCATGGGCTGTGGCTCAGGACTAAATAGAAATGAATGTTCTCTGCAGGGAGCAGTCATTACCAATTTAATGAACCAGAGTTCTGTTCATAGCTCTGTGAAGGATCATAATGTGTAAATTTAAATAAACCACCATGGCTTTGATTTTAAGTGTTAATATGTAAACTATTAGTCTCTTTCTAAGTTTGAAAGTAAAATGTACGAAATTTGAATGTGTCTATCAAGTTTACTGACAGGTGGCAATACCCAATGAGAGACACCAATAGAAATGCAAACAGGGTTCCAAACAATGACATTGCAGGCTCTGAGGTCCGCGTGGGTTAGTTCTGTTCTATCTGCTATAGGGTTGAAAGAAGTGAAAGTGTTAGTTGCTCAGTCATGTCCGACTTTTTGTGACCCCATGGACTATATCTCTGTCCTTGGGATTTCCCAGGCAAGTACTGGAGGGGGTTGCCATTCCCTTTTCTGGTGATCCTCCTGACCCAGGGATTGAACCTGGTTTCCTGCATTGCCGGCAGATTCTTTACTGTCTGAGTCACATGGGGTTATAGGATTGATGGCTTTCATTAGTAAGTTACATTTAAACACACATTTATATACACGTGCATATGACACATCTTTTAAGTTGTAAACCAAAGCAATGAAAATGTCCTTTGAGATCAACTTCACGGTCTCTTCTCAGAGCTCCTTCTGTAGGACTCTTCATCAATTCCCTTTATTTGCAACATTTTCTATTGACTGTAGACTTCTGCATGTGGGGATATACTGGGTCCTGTTCACTGCTGTCTTTTCAGAGCCTAGTTCTATGCCTGATCCACACCTGGTGCTCATGAAATGTTTGCTGGATAAATGAATGAGTGACTTTGAGAAGTATAACTACTGAACAAAGGATCTTGTACCAGGACTTCTTTTTCCATGCTTAATGAGTTTTTCTTGAACAGCTAATTTAATTTAATTTTTTTAGTTAGTAAATTCAATTGTCTGATCTCCAGGTGAGTTCCACTTGGGATGAACTGAGCCAACTGTCTTGAAATTGGGATCCAAGTACTTTCTGAGGATGGAAAAGATTTTCCAGGTGGTCCACAGACAAAATCACTTTAAAGGAATCAACATGCAGATCTTTGACTTCTACATATGCTCTTTTTCTTAAAATTAGTTTTCATGAGAACACACATATAAATCACTTCCACAGTTGTGATCATGTTTCTTCCACTTTTATTGTAAAAAGGGGCATGTTTCCCACACAGTGTGAATCCTACCTGGAGTGGGAGAAGCTCAGGTGACCATAAAACCTACCATCCAAACCTCAGGGGCATTCCTGAGCAAGAAACATAGGCTCTACACATCATTAACTTGGGATAACTAACACTGACAAAGATGTTTTAAAGATAATGCTATTATAATTCCCTTCCCCCCTTCTGAGAATACTTGGCTAAAATGTGCCTCTTAGTGAAAGTGTAGCAGGTAAATTAATAATCACTTATTGTATATCAGTAAAAAAATTTAAGATATTCTTCCTAGATATTGATCAAGCAAACAAATATAATGAGCGAGTTAGTGGTTTCCAAAATCTTGTTAGAAAAAAAGGAGGATGTAATTGGGTTGTCAGTGGATAGATCAAAAGAGATTTGCAAACACGTTTATAGCAGCATTATTCATAATAACCCAGAGTTACTAACCCAAAGCTCCACCAACAGTAGGATAAATTGTGGCAGTGGTACAGGCAAATGCTACGTAGCAGTGAAGAAAAGCAAGCTATCACTACACAAAACACACACGCCCACTGGGCTGCAACTGCAGACTGGCAAGCTTTGTGGTTGCTCAGCTTCGAGACCGAAGAAAGAGCCTGGAGAAAACAACACAGACAGGAATGGCTTGTTGAACAGGACATCTCACCCAGATCTCCCAGTGACACCCTCCCGATTACAGCAGGTAGCTAGCAGATTGGACGTGGAGCAGTCTTCTCTACTTGGGGAGAAGGAGGCTACCATTTACAGGCAGAACTGAGGTCAGAAAGACTCAGTTCCCAGGGACTAATTAAGCCCTATAATTAAGAGGATTTGGATAGTCATGTGGGTGAAGCTGAGACTCTAGAGAGAATGAGAGGATGGTCATCTGCAGAGGTCTGACCGCACAAGGACTTTCACAACTGCAGAGGGTACATACGAGAGGATTCCATCTTGATGAAGTTTATCAACAGATAAAACTGATTTATGGCATTGGAGACTAAAATAATGCTACCTTAAAATAGACAGCTAATGGGAAGTCTGGCCTTTTATACAGTTCATGAGGTTCTCATAGCAAGTACATTGGGGTGGTTTGCCATTCCCTCCTCCAATGGATGCAATGAACATGAACTTGTGCAAACTCTGGGAGATGGTGAGGGACAGGGAGGCCTGGCGAACTGTGGTTCATGGGGTTGCAAAGAGTTGGATACGACTGGGTGACCGAACAACAACAACAACAAATGTTGCTGTAAACACAGGGAGCTCAACCTAGTGCTCTGTGACAACCTAGAGGGGTGGAATAGGGTAGCAGGGTAGGATAGGGTAGTGGGGTAGCAGGAAAGTTCAAGAGGAAAGGGACATATTTATACTTACGGCTGATTCACGATATTGTTTGGCAGAAATCAACACAACATTGTCAAGCAATTGTCCTCAAATAAAAAAGAACAATAGAACCTTTGGGTGGAATATAGGCTAGGAGGGGACATAAGAGAGACCTCCAAACAGATGGAAATAGTCTAATCTTGATTTGGGTAGTGGTCACGTGGACCTATGTATATTTAAAATCTCCCTGAACGGTACACTTGAGATTTGTAAACTTTATTGAGGTTACATGTTAGCACGAAAGAAGAAACTGATTTATTTAGTCAATAAAGGTGTGCTTATGCACAATGCTAGGTGCAGCTGATCTAATACTGAAGTTACAGATAGGATAACCATATCCCATGTGAGCCCTTCTTTTGCCATAATTACTAACACCTACTTGCACTCCCCTATCACCAGTTAGTGATCACTATGTAACAAATCCATCCCCAAACTTAGCGGCTTAAAAAAACAATAATTTCCCAAGTGGCACTGGAGGTAAAGAATCCGCCCACCAATGCAGGAGACTCAGGAGACACAGGTTCGATCCCTGAGTCAGGAAGATCCCCTGGAGGAGGAAATGGCAACCCACTCCAGTATCCTTGCCAGGAAAATCCCATGGACAGAGGAGCCTGGTGGGCTACAGTCCATGGGTTGCAAAGACTCGGACATGATTGCACGACTAAGCACACACACAGTTTTAATACACTTCCTGATACCATAGGTCAGGCACTCATGCAGGCTCAGACGGTCGATTCTTGTACATCTGTTTGTCTTGAGGGCAGCTGTTGGTGGTGTTGACTGGCAGGAGGGCTCAAGAAGACTCTCCTCCCAGACTCCAGCAGAGAGGCTGAGAGAGGAGTCAGTGGGATAACTGCCTGGTGCCCTCGTGGCCCCTCTGGAGGGTGTCTCAGGGTGGTAAGACCTCTAATGTGGTGCATGGCCAGTTGGAAGCCACGTGGGCCTTTACGACCTGGCCCTGGGAGTCACATGGTGTCTCTTTTGACTCACTCTGCTCATGTTCAAGTAGGGCAGGCATAAACCCCAGCTCCAGTAGGAGGAGTGTCGCAGAATTACAGTCATTTTTTAAAAAGCACAATGCATGCTTACAGACAGGATCCAAGGACTTATCATCTCCGTTCTGAATACCTTTCTCACATCCTTTCCTCTTCTCCATCTTCACTATGACTTCATTAGCTCAGATTCTCAGTCTCTTATCTGTACTATTGGATGATGCCCTTAGCTGGTCTCTTGTTCCTAGTTTCTCTCCCTTTCATTTGATCTTACTGGATGTTAACTGATGTGCCATCCCGTGTCTGTCAAGCTTTTGCTAAAAAAAATATATATATATATATATTTTTTTTTTTTTTCTTAATAAATCTGGGTTTATTTACTAATTAAAATTCAAACTCCTTTGCCTGCCAGTCAAGGCCCTTTGTCACCTAGTGCTCATCTAACTTCCAAACTTATCTTCCGCAGGCCCTTTCATGGGTTTGAACTTTCACCAGACGTCTCTTTTCCATTTTCTCTCTCTGGGACCTGCCCTTCACAGACTGAGTATGAACTCACAGGGTTTATTTTGTGTCTTCATGGGCCTT
The DNA here is from genome assembly GCF_055505025.1 of Bos grunniens. Classification (NCBI taxonomy): domain Eukaryota; kingdom Metazoa; phylum Chordata; class Mammalia; order Artiodactyla; family Bovidae; genus Bos; species Bos grunniens. The sequence continues at coordinate 57,480,108 of NC_141178.1, read as the reverse complement.
CCCACTCCTCGGCCCCTACCCTCCCACCCAAATCTCACAGTTCTGAAAGGTCCTGATAAAAAGCTTCCTCTGGTTGGACTAAGCATGCCTGGGCTAGAATGCTTAGTCCAGCCAGTGGACGTTTACGGCAGTCTTCTTTGTCAGGCTCTGTTTTAGGTCCTGAAAACACAGGCAGATGAGGTTCCCAGCCTACGAGTTTATAAATCCTTATTTGGAAGTAATACTGTCCTTAGATGTCTCGTGAAAATTCACTTGTTCTTTCCTTGTGCTACCTTTGGTGGTGGTGTAAATGGAGTAACTAAACGGCCAGTCCTACAACTGTATGACCTAGGGCCTCAGTTTTCTTTTCTGTAAAGTATGATAATAGTCATACCTGTCACATAGTTACCATAGTAACCATGAAGCTCACACATGTGATTAAATATAAAACACCTAGAATAGAGTTTGGCAAACAGACCTAAATTAGCTTCAGTAATTATCATCGTCATTATCACCACCATCGTCCTTAGTTACACATATTTTTTCCTCTCCTCTTGCCCCATTAGATTATAAACTTACTTTTTTAGAAGTGGGCAGTGTATCTTATGTATTTACAGTGTCTTGAAAGAGTGAGAGCTTTTAAGTCAGGCAGAGATGTTTGAGTCCAGCTGTGCCTCTCACTAACTGTTAGACCCTGGGCAAGTTGGCATTCCATACTTTATTTTTTTCATATGTAAATTCTGACAGAGAGTTGTCATGGGGATTTAATGTGGTAACATTTGTAAATCATCTGATACTTAGGATGTGACCCCAAATGACAAAGATGGTAACAATGATAATGATGATACAATAACTGACAATTCCTCAAACCCCCTCTATTTAATACGATATATAATTTAGTATAGTCTATATATAAGTAATCTTTTTATCATTCACTGTAAATAGTAAATACCTTTACATTTCAACCCATATGGTTTTGCCTTATCTTTTACAATCATTACATAGCTTTTCTTTATATGTGTGTGTGTGCATGCATGCTAAGTCACTTTGGTTGTATCCGACTCTGTGCCACCCCATGGATTGTAGCCCGCCAGGCTCCTCCGTCCATGGGATTCTCCAGGCAAGAATACTGGAGCAGGTTGCCATGCTCTCCTCCAAGGGATCTTCCTGATCCAGGGGTCGAACCTGCATCTCATGTCTCCTGCATTGACAGGCAGGTTCTTTACCACTAGTGCCCCCGGGAAGACCTGATATATGTGCACCATAATTTAATCAGTCTCTTACAAATGTGTTTCCAGCTTTTTGCATTATATGCCACACTGTAATCAAATGAATTACATACACATGTTTCCACCCTATCTTATTATTTCTTTAAGACAAGTGATTAAAAGTAAAGCTGCTTGGATAAAGGAAATATGCTTATGGGTTTTATGCATATTGACTACATTTATGCAAATGGTAGATTTATGCATAAATCTACCATTATTCCCCCAGTAGGGACCATCTCTGTTTCAGACATCTTTGAAACATGAGACTTTGATCAAGACTTTACACCTTCCTAAAGATTTATTTTTCATCTATCCTTTTAACCTGTCAATATATCCCAAGTAACCCATGTTTTTGTTTTTTTTTTTTTTAAGGTGTACCTGTTTTTATTTCCTCTGGACTCTGGACTTTTTGAGGGAAAAATCCTTTTTTCATTTTGGTTGTGTCCCCAAGTCACTGGTCCATTTCTTTGGAATCTAGAGTAAACACTTCTCTTTCCTCAGCAATTCTTTGCTGCTTTAAGGTTGATACAGGTCTTAAACAAAATCACCTACTTATTTGTTAAAGAATGGGCGAAAAGAGAGAGAATTTCAAGTGCTCAGAAATTAAAATTTACATTTAGAATTTCCTTTCCTTTTGACTGTACCTTCCTTTCTCTCCTGTTGGTATTTCCCAAGCAGATAGATTTAGAGGAGCTGAGCGCAGCACCCACAGCTGCAGAGAAGAACAGAGAAGAGATGAGGAGGGGCAGTCTGAGGGGTTGCCGGGCAAGCACAGAGGTGACTGTCCCATCTCACCTAACCAGGCACACCTAACCTGGTGTGGTCAGTGCGCTAGAAGAGTTTGAGATCCTATTGTGTGCCAGACGTTAATACCAGACTTAAAAATGGAAAAGAGTGCCATACACTAGGCAAAACGCTGAGACCAACCAGGGTGATTCTACAGAAAGACAGGAAGAATTGTTCCTTACAACAGAACAGAGAAACAGAACGCGAATTTTAGACAAAACAACCAAAAACACAATCCAGAGAGAGGAAGCTGCTTTAGTAAATCACTGTATCTGAAAATTTAATTCAGACATAAAAGCAAGTTTCCTCCTTTAGTCTCATAATCACATGGTTCCTCCAGGGAGATCTTAAAATTCCTGTGGATGATCATTCATAAAGAGGTCCGTGTAAGTGGTGGGGCATAAAAGCCAGGTGAAGCACTGACGAGCCAGAAAAGAGGCTGTTCTATTGATTCTCCTTCAGTTTTAGGAGGGCCTTAGATTTGTGCTTTGAGGGTATATCAGTCAGAGTCCTCCAGAGAAACCGAACCAATGGGGTGTGTTGTGTTGTGTGTGTGCGTGTCTGTGTGTGTAAAGACAGACAGACAGACACACATGCACAGAGAGACTGAACTTACTTGAAGGAATTGGCTCATGCAATTGTAGAGGCTGGCAAGTCCAAAATCTGCAGTGAGTCAGGAACCCTGGAGACCCAGGGAAATGCTGATGTTGCAGCTGAAGTCTGAAAGCCATCTGGGGACAGAACTCCTATTTCCAGGGGTGTGTTAGCTGCTCAGTCGTGTCCGACTCTTTGTGATCCCATGGACTGTAGCTCTCCAGGCTCCTCTGTCCATGGAATTCTCTGGGCAAGAATACTGTAGTGGGTAGCCATTTCCTTCTCCAGGTCTTTCCGACCCAGGGATTGAACCTGGGTCTCCTGCATTCCAGGCAGATTCTTTACCATCTGAACCACCAGAGTACCACAGTCTTCTACTCTTAATGCCTTCAACTGATTAGACAAGGCCCACCCACTTTATGGAGAGTGATGTGCTTTATTCGGTGTCTACTGGTTTAAATGCTAATCACACCTGACCAATACCTTCACAGTACCATCCAAACTGCTGTCTGACCTGAAACTGAGTATCAGGGCCTAACCAGGCTGACACATGACATTAATCATCATCACAAGGGGTGTAATTTCTTTTCAAGCAGGACTGTCACTGAGTGAAAGGGGAGAGGGTCTGGTGCCTTTAGGCCTTTGGGGTGATGAACCTCTGTAGGAAAACAGGACCTGCCATGTGGGAGAGTCAGTGGCCTCAAGGAGGGCTTGGGCAGAGGGACACCCAGGCTGCCTCTGTCCTGAGCAGAGAGAATACAGCTGGCCAAGAAGCAGCAGGGCCTGGAAAGAGGACAGATGTGGGGGGTGAGCAGAGTGTGAGGAGGAGCACATTCCATTAGATCTTTACCTGCAGAGAAGAAAAGAACGAGACGGTCTAGGAAGTCCCTTCTCATACCCCTGAGTTTCTGAACGCCTTAGCCAGGGACCCCTTCCTGGGATGGGGGCCACCAGTCAGCACCAGCGAAGTGAAGGGTCTCTAACTGAAGGGGCTTCTGAACCAACAAGTTCAACCCTTTGTTTAAGAGAAGTGAGGTCATGGAGGGTTCACCATGGGGCTGCTTGGGGTCTCGGCCTGCTCGTCACACACTGGGGCTCTTTTTTACTGTGGGTGATTTTTACCCACTTGGGGAGCTACAGAATCAGATCTGTCCTGAGGCTGGGATACTGGACCTATTCCTTCCCACACCATCAACCAGGATGTCAACGCTGGAGGATCCTTTAGTCTCCTGTGTAGGGGCTCTTTTACTTAATCTTCAGGACACAGACCCATTATTATTCTGTAAATTTAAATTTTCCAGTTAATTTTTAAACCTCATAAAGGCTAGTTTTAGTCAAAGATATTAATAATGAATGTTAAATAGACATGTCTATTTCACATAAGTTCTTGTCTCTTCAAATGATCACTGCCAAAAGGTTGTAACTTTCATGTCTATTGATGTCTGTTATCTTTCTAATATATCACAAAATAAATGTCATATCACATGAGGCACCAGGAGAAAAGCAAGACATCTATGTATGTATCTTTTTATCAGTAAAGAAACCTTTCTGAAAAACCGCCACCACTGCCCCTAGCAGATTTTCTTTGACCAAGATTGTATCACACCTTTCAAACCCAGACACAAACACATAATAAAATACTAGAACTTTTGGTAAATTGTGTTCTATCCATCAGGTGAAATAACTGAACTGTGAAATAAGCACTATTTTTTCAGATCCTAAAATTTTCCCTGTTAAGGCCAAGACCTGGGTGCCATTCCACAGCTGAATAAACTGCCAATGATGGGACTTCCTTGGTGGTGCAGGGCTTAAAAATTTGCCTTTCAAAGCAGGGGACATGGGTTCAATCCCCAGTCGGGGAACTAAGATCCCATGTGCTGCCAGGCCAACTAAGCCTGTGCACCCCAAATACTGAACCCGTGCACAACAACTAGAGAGAAGCCAATATGCCACAAAGTACAGACCCTCCATGCTACAAATAAGGCTTGATGCAGCCAAATAAATATAAAAACAATTGCCAATGATAAGGCTGTGAGTTGAGTGATGAGTGAACATGAGCCTTGCTTTCTCTAATCCCATTAAGACAAACAGAGAAGCTGGCAAAAGATCAGCTATAAAAACTTTCAACCACTGCCAGAGTGAAGTTTGCCCTTCCAAGAGCAGGATTCACACTGGCTTCTGGCTTCCCAGGAGAGTCTTCTAAGGAAAGTGTTGTACAGGCTTTATCTCGACCAGAATTAAGCTGTTGCCTCAAGTGACTCTGGACTCCAATGAAAGCCCTCACACCTTATCAGTTAGGTAAGGCCAAGGCAGTAGGATTCACATTTTAGAATGGAATACCAGACCACGTGACCTGCCTCCTGAGAAATCTGTATGTGGTCAGGAAGCAACAGTTAGAACTGAAATGGAACAACCGACTGGTTCCAAATCGGGAAAGGAGTACATCAAGGCTGTAAATGGTCACCCTGCTTATTTAACTTGTATGCAGATTGCTGCTACTGCTGCTAAGTCACTTCAGTCGTGGCCGACTCTGTGCGACCCCATAGACGGCAGCCCACCAGGCTCCCCCGTCCCTGGGATTCTCCAGGCAAGAACAGTGGAGTGGGTTGCCACTTCCTTCTCCAATGCATGAAAGTGAAAAGTGAAAGTGAAGTCACTCAGTCGTGTCCGACTCTTTGCGACCCCATGGACTGCAGCCCACCAGGCTCCTCCATCCATGGGATTTTCCAGGCAAGAGTACTGGAGTGGGGTGCCATTGCCTTCTCCATGTATGCAGATTACATCATGAGAAATGCTGGGCTGGATGAAGCACACACTGGAACCAAGATTGCTGGGAGACATATAAATCACCTCATATATGCAGGAGACACCACTCGTGGCAGAAAATGAAGAAGAACTAAAGAGACTCTTGATGAAAGTGAAAGAGGAGAGTGAAAAAGTTGGTTTAAAACTCAACATTCAGAAAACTAAGATCATGGCATCTGGTCCCATCACTTCATGGCAAATAGATGGGGAAGCAATGGAAACAGTGGCAGACTTTATTTTGGGGGCTCCAAAATCACTACAGATGGTGACTATAGCCATGAAATTAAAAGATGCTTGCTCCTTGGAAGAAAAGTTAGGACCAACCTAGACAGCATATTAAAAAGCAGAGACATTACTTTGCCAACAAAGGTCCATCTAGTCAAAGCTATGGTTTTTCCAGGAGTCATGTATGGATGTGAGAGTTGGACTATAAAGAAAGCTGAGCCATGAAGAATTGATGCTTTTGAAGTGTGGTTTTGGAGAAGACTCTTGAGAGTCCCTTGGACTGCAAGGAGATCCAACCAGTCCATGTTAAACGGAATCAGTCCTGAGTATTCATTGGAAGGATGATGCTGAAGCTGAAACCCCAATACTTTGGCCACCTGATGCAAAGAGCTGACTCATTAAAAAAGACCCTGATGCTGGGAAAGATTGAAGGTGGGAGGAGAAGGGGACAACAGAGGATGAGATGGTTGGATGGCCTCACCGACTCGACGGACATGAGTTTGAGTAAACTCTGGGAATTGGTGATGGACAAGAAGGCCTGGCATGCTGCAGTCCATGGGGTCACAAAGAATCGGACATGACTGAGCAACTGAACTATCATTCTAAGAGTTGAGTAATCACAACAATTTGCCATGAATGGCCTCCTAAATAGAAATAGAAAGTAAGGTGACCTGTTTGTACTTTCTGTCTGAATTCTCTTAGGTCCACCCTGATATTTTTGGTTCTGATGTACACAGGCTTTGTTTATTTCCATGGTTATTTTGGTCTTGAAATCTCTTTAGACCTTCGATTTACTGATTCCTTATAAATGACAAAAGATACTTATTTCATTCAATCTAGAATATATATAAAAATATAGATACTCATTGTGCCACAAATGACTGAAAACATACCTCACTGCTGGAGAAACACCTCTGAGAATAGACAGAAACATCAGAGAAGTTGTGCTTCAGGGCTGGTTGCTTCTGGCTGATGGTAATGCTGATTACATCTCAGACAATGTTCACAGGCCAGATGTGAAGAACTGACTCACTGGAAAAGACTTTGATGCTGGGAAAGATTGAAGGCAAGAGGAAAAGGGGACAACAGAGGATGAGATGGTTGGATGGCATCACCAACTCAACGGACATGATTTTGAGCAAGCTCCAGAAGTTGGTGGTGGACAGGGAGGCCTAGTGTGCTGTGGTCCATTGGGTCGCAAAGAGTCAGACACAACTGAGCGACTAAACTGAACTGAACTGAATGTTTATATAGGGCTTCCCAGGTAGCCACTAGTGGTAAAGAACCCAGTTGCGAATGAAGGAGAGGAAAGAGACATGGTTTCAGTCCCTGGGTTGGAAAGATCCCCTGGGATAGGAAATGGCAACCCATTCCAGTGTTCTTGCCTGGGAAATCCCATTGACAGAGGAGCCTGGAGGGCTACAGTTCATGGGTTTGCAAAGAGTTGGACACGACTGAGTGACTGAACTGAACTGATGTTCACAGGCAAAGGTCTCGATTTACCATCCAGGGGAAGGATGCAGGAGGAGAAGAACCAATGTAGAAACCACTAAAATGTCAGCTATTACAGGAATAAGAGAAAGAATAGGAATTATCAGGGGATCTGGATAAAGGATGTCCAGAGAGGTATGGGGAGATAAGAAGAAAAGTGTTTCAGAGAACACACACCTAGAACATTCTAGAAGGATCGGAAATCAGCTGTGCTAATGCTACTGCACTAGGAGGAGGATGAAGATCAGCATTCCCCTAGCCATTGCTTCATGAGAGTGGATTATTAATATACATGGGATGTGGTGCTATAGTAGATGCTAAGAATACAGAGAAAATCCAAAAACTAACTTACCTTCACATAACTTTCAACATGGTGTGGGAGAGAGATGAAAATGGTTTAAATGCACTGAAGTAAATGGCACAATAAAATTATGTGAGAGGAAGAGGGCAGGGAGAGCAGGAGTCATGATGGTTTCTTGGCAAAGGTAATTCAGCTACATTTTGATGAGGAACTTCCACGTGGAGAAGGGAGGTACAGGTGTTACCAATGAAGGATGCAGGTAAAGGAGTGTGTGTTGGGGCGGGGGTGAGGTCGTGGTGCTTAGGGAGGGGGCAGTTAAAAGCTATATTGTATATTTCTAGTACTTAAAATCATTCCTTCCTCATAGTATGTCTCCTGTAAATTTTGAATGGAATTCAGAAAGAGGAAGGGTTAAACTCCAATTAGGAAGAGCACTCAACCCTACCAGAAATACTTGCCAAAAATTTCATGTAGTTTAAGAGTCACTCTAAGGAAATAAGATCATATAAATGGAATTTGGAGATTTAAAGTAGTGAACATATGGCCATTATTTTAGCCCAGTGTTAAAAACACACTGAATAATTTGTTGTTGTTGTTTAATAAGTGAAAAGTCGATAGATTCAATCATCCGACAGCCCATGACAGGCCACTTGCGAACAACTCTGTCTCTGAACCGATGCTCAGAAGTTTTGGCCTTCATTTAATGTAGAAATGACTCAGTTCTCCAGACTCAGTTGTAATTGTTCCTGGAATAATTTCTAGGATTGAAACAAACTCTTATGTGGAGCAGATGTTCTAATGAAAGATTTTTGTATCCCTACAAAACTACCTCTCTTCTTCCGTAGCAGGGGTTATGTTTCAGGGAGAGTGTGAATGCAGAACGGTTTTGAAAATCAAGCCAAAAAACCTGGAAAGTACCCATATTGGTTGAGTTATATTTACATAATAGAAACCCCAGGCACATAAAACCTCAGCTGCTGTAGTGAAACTAACAGACTCAAAAATTTTTTTGTTTTGGGTTCTCTTGTATGTATGTATGTATGTATGTATATATATATACATATATATATATATATATATATATTAAAAGACACTTACTCCTTGGAAGGAAAGTTATGTCCAACCTAGATAGCACATTGAAAAGCAGAGACATTACTTTGCCAACAAAGGTCCGTCTAGTCAAGACTATGGTTTTTCCAGTGGTCATGTATGGATGTGAGAGTTGGACTGTGAAGAAGGCTGAGTGCTGAAGAATTGATGCTTTTGAACTGTGGTGTTGGAGAAGACTCTTGAGAGTCCCTTGGACTGCAAGGAGATCCAACCAGTCCATTCTGAAGGAGATCAGCCCTGGGATTTCTTTGGAAGGAATGATGCTAAAGCTGAGACTCCAGTACTTTGGCTACTTCATTCGAAGAGTTGACTCATTGGAAAAGACTCTGATGCTGGGAGGGATTGGGGGCAGGAGGAGAAGGGGAAGACAGAGGATGAGATGGCTGGATGGCATCACTGACTCGATGGACATGAGTCTGAGTGAACTCCAGGAGTTGGTGATGGACAGGGAGGCCTGGCGTGCTGCAATTCATGGAGTCGCAAAGAGTCGGACACGACTGAGAGACTGAATTCAACTGATATATATATATATATATATATTTATATATTTATATATTTATATATATATTTTTGGTTTTCATTAATCTCACTGGATATTATCCTGGAAAAATATGGCTCCTTAATTTTTTTTCAGAAGACAAAAATGAATTTAGTGAATATTTTTATGTTGGGTTAACCAGAGAGATTTGAAATATGGTATACAATCTGTTCGGAGAAGGCAATGACACCCCACTCCAGTACTCTTGCTTGGAAAACCCCATGGATGGAGGAGCCTGGCAGGCTACAGTCCATGGGGTTGCGAAGAGTCGGACACGACTGAATGACTTCACTTTCACTTTTCACTTTCATCATTGGAGAAGGAAATGGCAACCCACTCCAGTGTTCTTGCCTGGAGAATCCCAGGGACTGGGGAGCCTGGTGGGCTGCCGTCTATGGGGTCGCACAGAGTCGGACACGACTGAAGCGACTTAGCAGCAGCAGCATACAATCTGTTGGTGGTGGACCAGACATGAGAGGGCAGGACAGAGGTCATCTGGACTCAAATAGCAAAAGACAGAGTAAGAAGCAGGCGTTCCGAATTGTTCTCTCTGCTCTGTCACTAGTGAGTTGCCGTGTGTCTCTTGGGCTGATGCTGGGAAAGGTTCAGGAGGAGAAGAGGGGCAACAGAGGATGAGATGGTTAGATAACATCATTGACTCAATGGACATGAGTTTGAGCAAACTCCTTGAGAGATAGTGAAGGACAAGGAAGCCTGGTGTGCTGCAGTCCACGGGGTCGCAAAGAGTTAGACTGAACAACAACAAAAGGCTATGGATCTGGGGAGGGGCTGCACCAGGCCGCCAGTGAGAGGCCTCCATGTTGCTCTTAGAGGTTAGCTTGTACCAAACTAACTAATCAAATGAAATCATCAATCACACGAAAGGTTAACAGGACAGGAGCAGACAACGTTAATTCTCAACCCATTCTTGGAGGGGAGGCACCCTGAACAGCTTGTAGGGGTCGGTGGGGAGGCCAGGGCGGTCCACCTTTGAAGCCTGTGGTTTTGCACTCGCCATTGGGTTGGAGGTACAGGCCTGTGGGTGAAAGGGAAGGGTTTACATCTGTGGCCACAAGACCCGTGGGGTCGGGGTTGGTGCTAACACTGCTTCTGTGAAGCTTTTGTTCACAGTCCTTTAGGTATTCAAACAGACCAGGATCCCACATGGCAAATCCTATGGAATAATTTCCGACCCCTGAATTTCACTCACCTAGTTTCGATTTCACTACAAATGGATGGTGGTTCATCATTTAAAAGGAAGGATTTACATGCACAGTGCAGTTTCAAAAGTGGACTCAGGAGTTGTTATTCTGTAGCATCTTCCTGCCCGTCAGCTCACAGGGCTTCGGAGAGGATGAGAAACTAGACCTTGAAGGTACTTTCTGCCTTGTGCAGAGGGCGAGCTTTCTGATCAGCTTTAGAGCATTTCTGTCATCATACTGTAAAACTTTGGGCCAACCAGAAGCCTGAGGGGAAACCCTCTGGCAAGATTCTTTATACAGATGTGTGTAGAAAGACAGAAGGTCAAATACGAGGTGCATTCTCCGCAGCAGTGCCCAGCCAAGAAAATGAGTGAGTGGGGAACTCTGGTGAAGAGAAGCGCCTGGAATTGGGTTCTGGGACCCAGGACTAGTACTCCAATATCTGTGTTCCAAAACTGCCAGAGAGACACGTTTCCTCCTTAGACTTACTTGTGGTTCGGGTGTTAGTTGCTCGGTCACGTCCAACTCTTTGTGACCTCATGAGCTGTAGCCTTCCAGGCTCCTCCATCCATGGGATTCTCTAGGCAAGAATACTGGAGTGGGTTGCCATGCCCTCCTCCAGGAGATCTTCCCAGACCAGGGATCGAACCTGGGTCTCCCACATGGCAGGGAGATTCTTCACCATTTGAGCCACCAGGGGATCCCAGGTAGGTTTCCCTAAAGAAGCAGGTGGCTGATAATAACTGGATAGATTTTATTTTCAGACATGATTAACGTGATGTCAGATAATTGGAGGGGTTTCCCTGGTGGCTCAGAGAGTAAAGAACGCCTGCAATGCAGGAGCCCTGGGTTAGGTGCCTGGGTTGGGAAGATCCCCTGGAGAAAGGAAAGACAAAATAGGCAATTAAAAAAATACGGCCTTATATGTTTAAGCTTTGTTTTTTTTTAATGACTTTATTAAAGTAACTGTCAAATGGGGACTTCCCTGGCTGTTCAGTGGTTATGACTCTGCCCTTCCACTTCAGGGGGCACGGGTCTGCTTGGGGAACTAAGATCCTGTGTGCCTCACAGAATGGTCAAAAAGAAGAAAAAAAGAGTCAAATGACTCAGTGATTGTTAGTAAGAAAAAGCCTTTCAGGTACAAGCCCTTATTCTGGGTGCGAGTGGTGCCTTGGTTTTCTTTTGAATCTAGCATGGCTGAAGGTTGGCTTATTCCTGAGAAGGCTCCATCTTTAACACAGTTTCTTTTTATTTATTAGTACATCTTTCATCCAAGAAACCAAGAAGATGAACGATGCATTGTTTTAGGTTGGGTTTCCTAGGAAACCACCCCTGGAACAGAGCCTCGTGTGCAAGAATATGGCAGGGGAGAGCTCCATGGATCCGTGCAGGATGAATGAAGGAGGACCGCAACATATCCACCAAACAGGCTGCAGCTGGTGCTGACCCTGGGGAGCTCCAGGGTGGGGACAGTCCTGAAGGGTCATTCTAGCTTGAGGCAAGAACACAGGCTCCAGCCAGTGGATATGCGTTGCCCCTGGGCAGGGGTCATGAACTCAGGTGAGGCAGAGCAATTCCCAGAGAGGGACTTGACTGAGAGCCCAGAAGCTAACCCTCTCCGCAGCTAGAGAGTGAGGTTGGAGTCATGCAGGGGAGGCCAGGCGGTGCATCATGGAAACCAACGTTTGGCTCTCAGTTTTCTGCAAAGCCTGGTGCAGCTCTTCCCCAAGGGACTCTTCATTTCCCACCAATATTTATTTAGTCTTTCTATGCAGTGTGTGTGTTTGTGTGTGTGTGACACATCCAGCTTTCATATATCCATATCTACTGCCATATCACATGATCTGTGGTTGTATCTACCCAAGTGTGCTATGCTGGGGTGCTCACATATTGTGGGCCTTTCTGGGTGTTCAGAGGCATGCAAAGCCTCCAGCGGGGAGGTGCTTTTGAAATGAGTTTTAAAAGTGTATCTGATTTAAAGTCTTCTGCCAGGCTTGGGATCCCAAGTGTTCGCAGCCACAGGACGATAAGTGAGCATTTTCACTCTAAGAGCAGTTTGTGGTGGATCTGTGGAGCCTGGACAGGGATGTGGGCTCTCAGACCAGAGAAACACATATCTTATCTCTTGGCTCTGAGGTGTCGGCTGCCAGGAGCTGGCGAGTTCTAGAGGCTGTTCTGTGGGGGACAGCACACAGCCTTGGTCTAGCCCCTGAATGACCCATTTCCAAATATTTGTCACAGACGAGGCCCTCAGATCTGCCCAGAGCTTGCTGTCAACCCCCCAGATGCCAGAATTCTTTCTGATTTACTGAGGAAGAGGATGAGGCTCTGTGAGGTTAAACCCACATGTCCAGGGTCTGCATGGCTCTCGGCCTGCCAGTCTGTTTCATGTGGCCCCATTTGTTCTGGTGTAATTGTGAACATCACCCCTTTTCATCTACACAAATTTCTTAATTCAGATGATGTGTGATCTGGTTCTTGAGTTGAGGCCTCTTGACACCAAATCTCACAGGCTTCCTCTAAGGCCTTGCAAATGGCCTTAGGGAGGTGGAGCTTGTCCATGGTACGTGGCCTAAACAATCTGGAATGGTACCGTCTACATGCCTAATGTCCTTGGCTCTGCCCGCGTCTCCTGTCTTTCTCCGAAAGACAGACCAGGAGCAACTGGCATTGAACATATTTTCCACTAAGGTTTTTTTTTTTTTCTCAAACATACAGGAGTACAAAAGTCAGAACCCAAAGACACACTGGTATAAAGCAGAGAGATGCCAGTTTTTACTAGGTTGTCATTAATCTAGTATTAATGGTCTAGTAAACCTAGGGAAGGCCCTTTTGCACTCTTTTCTAGACTAAGTTCATTTGGACCTGTGCTGATTTTTTTAAATTAATTTTTTTTAATTGAAGGATAATTGCTTTACAGAATTTTGTTGTTTTTTTGTCAAACCTCAACATGAATCAGCCATAGGTATACATATATCCCCTCCCTTTTGAACCTCCCTACCATCTCCCTCCCCATCCCATTCCTCTAGGTTGATACAGAGCCCCCGTTTTAGTTTCCTGAGCCATACACCAAATTCCCATTGGCTATCTAATTTACACATGGCAATGTAAGTTTCCATGTTACTCTTTCCATACATCTCACCCTCTTGTCCCCTCTCTCCATGTCCATAAGTCTATTCTCTATGTCTGTTTCTCCACTGCTGCGCTATAAATAAACTCTTTAGTGCCATTTTTCTAATTTCTGTATATGTGCATTAGAATTATATTTATCTTTCTCTTTCTGACTCACTTCACTCTGCATAACAGATTCTAGATTCATCCACCTCATCAGAATTGACTCAAATGCATTCCTTTTTATGGCTGAGTAATATTCCATTGTGTATATGTACCACAACTTCTTTATCCATTCATCTGTTGATGGACATCTAGGTTGCTTCCATGTTTTAGCTATTGTAAATAGTGATGCAATGAATGATGGGATACATGTGACTTTTTCAATTTTGGTTTCCTGTGGTATATGCTTAGGAGTGGGATTGCTGGGTTATATGGTGATTTAAGGAATCTGCATACCATCTTCCGTAGTGGCTGTATCAATTTACATTCCCACCAACAGTGCAAGAGCATTCCCTTTTCTCCACACCCTCTCCAGCATGTATTGTTTGTAGACTTTTTGATGATGGCCATTCTGACTGGTGTGAGGTGATATCTCATTGTGGTTTTGATTTGCATTTCTCTAATAATGAGTGATGCTGAGCATCTTTTCATGCGTTTGTTAGCCATCTGTATGTCTTCTTTGGAGAAATGCCTGTTTAGGTCTTTTCCCCATTTTTTGATTGGGTTGTTTGCTTTTCTGGTATTGAGTTGTATGAGATGCTTATATATTTTGGAAATTAATCCTTTGTCAATTTTTTTCATTTGCTATTATTTTCTCCCATTCTGAGGGTTTCTTTTCACTTGCTTATAGTTTCCTTTGCTGTGCAAAAGCTTTTAAGTTTAATCAGGTCCCACTTGTTTACTTTTGTTTTTATTTCCCTTACTCTAGGAGGTGGGTCATAGAGGATCTTGTTTTAATTTATGTCACTGAGTGTTCTGCCTATGTTATCCTCTAAGAGTTTTATAGTTTCTGGCCTTACATTTAAATCTTTAATCCATTTTGAGTTTATCTCTGTGTATGGTGTTAGGAAGTGTTCTAATTTCATTCTTTTACATGTAGCTGTCCAGTTTTCCCAGCACCATTTATTGAAGAGGCTATCTTTGCCCCATTGTATATTCTTGCCTCCTTTGTCAAAAATAAGGTAACCAGAGGTGCAAGGGTTTATTTCTGGACTTTCTATCTTGTTCCATTGGTCTATATTTCTGGTTTTTTTTTTTTTTTTTTTTTTTTGTGCCAATAGCATACTGTCTTGATGACTGTAGCTTTGTAGCATAATCTGAAGTCAGGAAGGTTGATTTCTCCAGCTCCAGTATTCTTTCTCAAGACTGCTTTGGCTATTTGGGGCCTTTTGTGTTTCCATATGAAATGTGAAATATTTTGTCCTAGTTATGTGAAAAATGCCATTGGTAATTTAATAGGGGTGGCACTGAATCTGTAGATGGCATTTGGTAGTATAGTCATTTTCACAATATTGATTCTTCCTACCCAGGAACATGGAATATCTCTCCATCTGTTTATGTCATCTTTGATTTCTTTCATCACTGTCTTATGATTTTCTGTGTACAGTTCTTTTGTCTCCTTCAGTTCAGTTCAGTCACTCAGTCATGTCCAACTCTTTGCAACCCCATGAATTGCAGCATGCCAGGCCTCCCTGTCCATTACCAACTCCCAGAATTCACCTAGACTTCTGTCCATCGAGTCGGTGATGCCACCCAGCCATCTCATCTTCTGCTGTCCCCTTCTCCTCCTGCCCCCAACCCCTCCCAGCATCAGAGTCTTTTCCAATGAGTCAACTCTTCGCATGAGGTGGCCAAAGTTTTGGAGTTTCAGCTTTAGCGTCAGCCCTTCCAAAGAACACCCAGACTGATCTCCTTTAGAATGGATTGGTTGGATATCCTTGCAGTCCAAGGGACTCTCAAGAGTCTTCTCCAACACCACAGTTCAAAAGCATCAATTCTTCGGCTCTCAGCTTTCTTCATAGTCCAACTCTCACATCCATACATGACCACTGGAAAAACCATAACCTTGACTAGATGGACCTTTGTTGGCAAAGTAATGTCTCTGCTTTTGAATATGCTATCTAGGTTGGTCATAACTTTCCTTCCAAGGAGTAAGCGTTTTTTAATTTCATGGCTACAGTCACCATCTGCAGTGATTTTGGAGACCCCCCAAAAAAAGGCTGACACTGTTTCCACTGTTTCCCCATCTATTTTCCATGAAGTGATGGGACCAGATGTCATGATCTTAGTTAGGTAAGTCTATTCCTAGATATTTAATTCTTTTTGTTGCAATGGTGTCTTGCGAATTAAAGATATTTAATTCTTTTTGTTCCTGGAATGTGAAGTCAAGTGGGCCTTAGGAAGCATCACTATGAACAAAGCTAGTGGAGGTGATGGAATTCCAGTTGAGCTATTTCAAATTCTAAAAGATGATGCTGTGAAAGTGCTGCACTCAATACACCAGCAAATTTGGAAAATGCAGCAGCGGCCACAGGACTGGAAAAGATCAGTTTTCACTCCTGTCCCAAAGAAAGGCAATGCCAAAGAATGCTAAAGTGAAGAGTGAAGTCACTCAGTCATGTCCGACTCTTAGTGATCCCATGGACTGCAGCCTACCAGGCACCTCCATCCATGGGATTTTCCAGGCAAGAGTACTGGAGTGGGTTGCCATTGTTTTACTGCCTCACAATTGCACTCATCTCACATGCTAGTAAAGTAATGCTCAAAATTCTCCAAGCAAGGCTTCAACAGTACGTGAACCGTGAACTTCCAGATGTTCAAGCTGGTCTTAGAAAAGGCAGAGGAACCAGAGATCAAATTGCCAACATCCGCTGGATCATTGAAAGAAGCAAGAGAGTTCCAGAAAAACATCTATTCTACTTTATTGACTATGCCAAAGCCTTTGACTGTGTGGATCACAATAAACTGTGGAAAATTCTGAAAGAGATGGGAATACCAGACCACCTGACCTGCCTCTTGAGAAATGTGTATGCAGGTCAGGAAGTAATAGTTAGAACTGGACATGGAACAACAGACTGTTTCCAAATAAGAAGAGGAGTACGTCAAGGCTGAATATTGTCACCCTGCTTATTTAACTTATATGCAGAGTACATCATGAGAAACTCTGGGCTGGATGAAGCACAAGCCAGAATCAAGATTGCCGGGAGAAATATCACTAACCTCAGATATGCAGATGACACCACTCTTATGGCAGAAAGTGAAGAAGAACTAAAGAGCCTCTTGATGAAAGTGAAAGAGGAGAGTGAAAAAGTTGGCTTAAAGCTCAACATTCAGAAAACGAAGATCACGGCATCTGATCCCATCACTTCATGGCAAATAGATGGCGAAACAGTCAAACAGTGTCAGACTTTATTTTGGGAGGCTCCAAAATCACTGCAGATGGTGACTGTAGCCATGAAATTAAAAGACGCTTACTTCTTGGAAGGAAAGTTATGACCAACCTAGATAGCATAAAAAGCAGAGACATTAGTTTGCCAACAAAGGTCCATCTAGTCAAGGCTATGGTTTTTCCAGTAGTCATGTATGGATGTGAGAGTTGGACTATAAAGAAAGCTGAGCACTGAAGAACTGATGCTTTTGAACTGTGGTGTTGGAGAAGACTCTTGAGAGTCCCTTTGACTGCAAGGAGATCCAACCAGTCCATCCTAAAGGAAATCAGTCCTGAATATTCATTGGAAGGACTGATGCTGAAGCTGAAACTTCAATACTTTGGCCACCTGATAAGAAGAGCTAACTAATTGGAAAAGACCTTGATGCTGGGAAAGATTGAAGGTGGGAGGAGAAGGGGGCAACAGAGGATGAGATGGTTGGATGGTGTCACAGATTCAATGGATATGAGTTTGAGTAAACTCTGGGAGTTGGTGATGGACAGGGAAGCCTGGTGTGCTGCAGTCCATGGGGTGCAAAGAGTCAGACACGACTGAGTGACTGAACTGAACAGAACTGAATCTTTACTATCATTTCTTTCATTTCTTTTTGATTTATTTCTGCTTGGATCGTTAGGATTTCTTTCCTTCTACTAATTTTGGGTTGTTTTGTGCTTCTTTTTCTAGTTGTTCTAGGTGTAGAGTTAGGTTGTCTATTCGATGTTTTTCTTGTTTCTTGAGGTAGGATTGTATTGCTGTAAACTTCCCTCTTTGAACTGCTTTTGCTGCATTCCATAGGTTTTTAGTTGTCATTTTCATTGTCATTTTTTTCTAGAAATTTTTGGATTTCCCTTTTGATTTCTTCAGTAACCTGTTGGTTATTTAGAAGTGTGTTAATTAATCTCCATTTATTTGTGTTTCTTACAGTTGTTTTTTTTGTAACTGGTATCTAGTCTCATAGTGTTGTGGTCAGAGAAGATGTTTAATACAATTTCAATTTTCTTAAGTTTACTGAGGTTTGATTTGTGACCCAAGATGTGGTCTATCATGGAGAATATTCCATGGGCACTTGAGAAGAAGGTATATTCTTCTGCATTTGATGTAATGCCTTGAAGATATCAGTCAGATCCATCTCAGCTAATGTATCATTTAAGACTTGTGCTTCCTTATTTTGTTTTGATGATCTGTCCATTGATGTGAGTAGATTGTTAAAGTCTCCTACTATTATTGGGTTAATGTTAATTTTTCCGTTTATGTCTGTTAGTGTTTGTCTTATGTATTGAGGTTCTCCTATATTGGGTGCATAGATATTTACAATTGTTATGTCTTCCTCTTGTATTGATCCCTTGATCATTATGTAGTGTCCTTCCTTATCCCTTGTAATCTTTATTTTAAGGCCTATTTTCTCTGATATGAGGATTGCTACTCCAGCTTTCTTTTGCTTCCAATTTGCATGGAAAACAAATATGTGGAGAGGAAAGGAAAGAAAGAAAAGAAAGAGAGAATAGATATTCAAAGTTAAATAGACATAGATGAAGAACATTTATATATATTAAAGATAACTGCAAGGGAAAAAGAGCAGTAGGAAAGGCAAACAAAGGAATAAATGTAGAATAAAATATAATAGGTTTAAAAATTAAAAGTTAAAATTATAAAAAAGAGAAAAGAAAAAAAAAAATGAAATAAAAAAGAAAAAAAGAAAAACTCCCCAGAACTGCAAAAGCCCAACATAGATGCAGAGGTTTATAACAACAGTAAAAAATGTGGCTGAATATACACATATACATATACACCCATAAGCAAAATCAAACAGTCCAGCAAAAATAAAGTACAATAGATTGACCTGGGTAACAAAGGAAACCAAAAAGCATATCTACTGGAATAAAACTAACTAAAGCACAAACTGGAAACAAAACTAAAGCAAGGTGCCAAGTGGGGAATAAAGCAATGAAAATAAAACTAACAAGTACGTGGAGAGGAAAGGAAAGAAAGAAAAGAAAGAAAGAATAGATATGCAAAGTTAAACAGAGGTAGATGAAAAAGATTTATATACATTAAAGATTAACTGCAAGAGGAAAAGAGCAGTAGGAAAGGCAAACAAATAAATGTAGAAAAAATATAATAGGTTAAAAAAATTAAAAGTTAAAATTATAAAAAAGAGAGAGGAAAAAAACAAAAACAAAAACAAAAACAGAAGAGTAAAGAAAAAAGGAAAAAAAAAAAAGGAAAACTCCCCAGAAGTGCAAAAGCCCAACGTAGAGGCAGAGGTTTATAATAACTATAAAAAATGTGACTGAGGAAAGAAACCCAAAAAACGCTTAAAAGCTTAACTAGATTTCACAGTGCCAATATAATCGACAACTACAACCCGGGGTGGGGGGAGGAGAAGGGGAAAAAATCCAAAAGAATCTACAGAACAAATCAAAACATAATAATGAATGTTTTTCTCATGTCACTGCTGTCAGTGTCCTTTCCCTCGCTGGGAATCACAGTCCACTTCCCCTCCCTGCGATGCCCTCCAGCACTGTGCTGATCTCTGGACCTGCTGTGGGGGCAGCTCAGATTCTAATCTGGTCCTACTCCTCTGTGTTCTTGCCTCCAATGTCCACCATCAGAACTAGTGCCTTTTCTTTTGTGGGAGCTCTCAATGACCTTTTATATATTTCATAGACACAGAGTCTGCCTAGTTGATCATGTGGATTTAATCTGCAGCCTGTACAGCTGATGGGAAGGTTTTGGGTCTTCTTCCTTAGTCACACTGCCCCTGGGTTTCAACTGTAGTCTTATTTCCACCTCTGCATGTGGGTTGTCCCCTGGGGTTTGCTCCTGAGGTTGCCCTGGAGGACTGGGTTTGCCCCTGTGAGGTCCAGGTGTGGAGGTGGTGCAGCTGCTTGGGTTGCAGGGGTTCTGGCAGCGCCAGGTACTCAGGGGAGTTGGTGGCTAGGGCAGCAGGAAATATAGTGCTCTAGAAGGGTAGGGCAACCAGTATTGGTCAATATGCTCCAGTATTCTTGCCTGGAGAAACCCCTTCCCTGACAGAGTAGCCTGGCAAGCCACAGTCTAAAGAGTTGCAGAGAGTCAGACACTACCGAAGTGACCCTGCATGTGTGCCTAGGCACAAGACTTTTTTTTGCCTGTGGCAGCTCTGCCCCAGTGAGAGTTGAGCGTGAAGGTGGCCCAGCTGCTTGGCTTGTGAGGACCCTGGTAGTGCCAAGTGCGCACGGACACAGACTGCCTCTTTGCAGGAGTTATGGCCCTATCAGAGTCTCTTTTGAGCCTCTTGTAGCTGCTGATCAGAAGGCCTCTTTGGCCAGTCTTTCTCTGTAGCTTCGCCCATTCAGGCACCGAGAGGGCTCCCTTGTCTGGGGTCCTTCTCTGTTGTTTCGTGCATCAGACACATAGAGGGGCCCTCCTGGCTGGGGTCCTACTCTGTAGATCCACACGTCAGGCAGTTAAAGGGGCACTCTGGGTGGGGTCCTACTCTGTAGTTCAGTGCGTCAGGCATTTGATGGGCCGGCTTCTCTATTGTTCATCTGCCAAGGCTGGCCTGAGGGCGAGGGAGGCTATGGTGATGGCTCCACTCCCTTCGCGTGACTCAGCGATAGCCTTGCTTCAACTGCTGCCTGGCTTTCCTCCACAGGCATTCCCCACCACGACCTCCTCCCTCACATCCCCTTGATCTGTCTCTCTGCAGTCAACAGCAGCCCTCGCCCTGGGATTGCGCCACAATCCCTAAACTCCAGCTCCCAGCCACTGCACATTCCAGGAAATCTACATCCCTGTCCGGGGTATGTATGGCTGTGGCCAGGACCGTTTGATTCTCATTCCATTTAGGCTGCCACAGATCAGCTGTTTCACTCTCAAGCCTTAAATGTTTCTCTTCTGACTCAGACAATCCCCCGATGTGGGGATGGGACCCCTGCTTCAGTTCCCCCACCCGCTGAGGGCAGGTCCAGTCCTACTAACACTCCTGTTTTTCCCCCTAGTACCTCATCCTACCAAGGTTTGCGTGGGTCTATATATTCTTTTCCGCAGTCCCTGTCCACTCTCAGCTGGTGTTCTGCATGTGCTTCTGTGTCTGAAGGTGTATTCCTGATGTATCCATGGAGAGAGATGTACTCCACATCCACTTACTCCTCCGCCATCTTGTTCTCTCTGTGCTGATTTTTATAAAGGAGCTATAATGGGCTTCCCTAGTGGCGCAGACAGTAAAGAATCTGCCTGCAGTGTCAGAGACCTGGGTTCAATCCCTGGGTTGGAAAGATACCCCGGAGAAGGGAATGGCAACCCTCCCTTCCAGTATTCTTGCCTGGGAAATCCGATGGACAGAGAAACCTGGTGGGCTACAGTCCATGGGGTCGCAAAGAGTCAGACACGACTGAGCAACTTTCATACAGTCTGAGGAGAGGATTAGCGGTTTAGCCTTTGAAAGTCATCTTCAACCATCTGCCCAGTGAGATGCTTGGTGTTTTCCCAGGAAACAGGACTGTGAACACGGCTACCAGTGGGGAGAACCCGGCCTGCTTTGCCAGTGTGGTGTTGCTGGTGCTCTCCTGGTGGCAGCTGTGGGCATGAGGCTGGCATTTGGAGAGTATCTCAACAGTGAGAAATGTACCAGCATCAGCCTCTCCACAGCAGGAGAGAGAACAGCACTGCAAGCCACAGATAAACGTCTCACGAATTCCCCTCCCTCAAAGAGTCTTGAGTCAGCCAGCCTTTTTTGATTGTAAGCCCCTTGATGGGGTATGACTTCAAAAAACTACTTTATGTTAGTTTGATAGGACATATTTCAGAGGAACTAGTTGATTGTGGCAGAAATCTATTCATTGTAGGAACTAGGACAACTTCTCTTGAAAGTCACTCCATCATGTCTGACTCTTTGCGTCCCCACTTAGAATAAACTCTTTGCAACCCTATAGACTATGCAGTCCATGGACTTCTCCAGTCCAGAATACTGGAGTGGGTACCCTTTCCCTTCTCTAGGGGATCTTCCCAACTCAGGGATCAAACCCAAGTCTCCCACATTGCAGGCGGATTCTTTACCAGCTGAGCCACAAGGGAAGCCCTAGAATACTGGAGTGCATAGCCTGTCCCTTCTCCAGTGGATCATCCTGACCCAGGAATTGAACCGGGGTCTCCTGCATTGCAGGCAGATTCTTTACCAGTTGAGCTATCAGAGAAGCCCTACAACTCCTCTGAGGTCTCGCCTAGAAGAGATGAGGCTTATCCTAGTAATGAGCATGCATGCTGTGTGCTAAGTCACTTCAGTTCTGTCCAACCCTTTGTGACCCCATGGACTGTAGTCCCCCAGGCTCCTCTGTCCATGGGATTTCCCAGGCAAGAATACTGGAGTGGGTTGCCATGCCCTGCTCCAGGGGATCTTCCTGACTCAGAGATTGCACCCATGTCTCTTAAGTCTCCTGCATTGGCAGGTGGGTTCTTTACCACTAGTGCCACCTGGGAAGCTCAGCAGAGAGCATAGATTTCTGTTTTTTATTCAAAATGGCACCCTCCCCCCTCCACCTGCCCTTAATGGAATAAACAAAGAGGCTTTCTGGTTACAATTAGTTTAAATTAACTTGAGTGGTCTTAAAGAGACAGGAATTTCTGAAAAAAAAACCCTTAAGATCATGCTTTTCAATAGTTTCTCCATCACATGGTGAAGGAGAAAAGAGTTTTTTTTTCATAAGTGAACTTTTAACCTACTGTGGTGACAGAAGGAGCGCAAGGTGGAGGGGAAGAATAGAGAGAGGGACACTAGGCTCTTTTATGTGTGTGGGAAAAAAACCAAGTTTCTTTTGCATTTTCACTTTGTCTTAAAATATACCAGCTAACTTGCAGAATTAGAAAGCTCCCAATTTTAACTAACAAATACACCAAAAGTAAAAGCCAAAGGTTAGAAAGGCCCTCGCAAAGCCAGCTAGTAACCTTCTTGTCTCAGGTTTAGAAATTAACAGAAAATGCCACTTACCCTTCAATAAAAACAATGGATTGTCATTTTGGTTTCCAAGCATGCTTTCCTATACAGCTTCAGAAGACAGTTTTCAATTAAATAAATGACTCACTTGAAAATTAAAAGCATTGGAAAGGCCAAAAGAAAAGAACGGAGGGGTCAACTAACTGTTGCTATTTTCCTGAATTACTTTCCTGGTGGCTTCAGGAGAAGAGTGAGGTCTCAGGTTAAGCTTGCCATGGATACGGAAAACTGTCTCTGAGTGATGTCTCACCAGAATTGGTTAGACCAGTGATCACTCAGCGGTAAAGAATCTGCCTGCAATGCAGGAGCTACAGGAGACACAGGTTCTGTCCCTGGTTTGGGAAGATCCCCTGGAGCAGGGCATGGCAACACACTCCAGTATTCTTGCCTGAAGAATCCCATGGACAGAGGAGCCTGGTGGGCTACAGTCCATGGGGTTGCAAAGATTTGGACATGACTGAAGCAACTTAGCATGCATGCACGTGATCACCTAAAATAATTCAGTCGCCACCATCCCCTCCAGCTCTTAACAAATTACTAGATGATGTGTGAAACAGACATTATTACCTTATTCATGAGCTCAACCTATTCTGTGCCATCTTGTCCTCTGGTCCCAGCTGGACCCTTTGGGAAAGAGCAAGAGGTGAGTGTATGCAGAGGGCACCTTAGTTGGGATCAAAGACTTGTCTTTACACTTTCACTCACCTGTTTTGACATGACAGCTTCAGATGATCTTTTCCCGAGTGCCTGGCTGTGGAACAAGCCATCTTAGAGAAAAAAAAAAAAGAATAATATGTCCAAAACTATGATGTAAAGAATTCCAAACTGGTTGTAAGCAGCTGCCCTATCTTTTGTTTTCTCTTTTAGCATCCTTCTTTTATATTATTTTGAAGATTCACCTTGGTCCCATTCGAGATGCTGTGAAATCCAGAGCAAGGACTGCTGGAGTCAAAACTTTTCTTGGGATAGAAAACAACAATCTGATAAATTTCCTGTCTTTTTTTCTTCAGCCCAATCATGATATATCAAGGGGGAAATGTAATATTGTAATGAAATAAAGAGAAGGAAGAATGCAAATCTGACTATTAAAGCCATAGTTAGACTTTGCCCGAAGATTTTGAGACTCTGTTTTTATTATGTAATGTTGATGGCGCATGCACATATTGTCTAAAATTTACTTGTTCCAAAGACCTGGTCAAATCTACTCAAAGCCCGATTTCTGCATCCCACGGAAATCCACTCTTGGGGAGAGGATGGGAGGATGGTTCTCATACCTCACCAGTGCTCCTACTGCAGGTTCCCACCTCCGCTGACTTTGGGAGGTTTTTGATAATCTTGTCATTTCATGCAAGCTGTCACTCTTTCCCATTGCACTGACCAATGTGGAACTTGGCTCCTTTCTGTGATAGCCACAAAAACTATGCATATAAATCCTTATGTGTATAGACTTAATGTTCCTGGACTTAATTATTTGCATTTAGGATTAAAACTGAGAAAATTCAACTTGTTTAATCTTCAAAATATACAGGCAGACATAGCTAATAATATGTGCTAAGTCACTTCAGACATGTCTGACCCTTTGTGACCCTATGGACTGTAACCCTCCAGGTTCCTCTGTCCATGGGATTCTTCAGGAAAGAATACTGGAGTGAGTTTCCATGCACTCTTTCAAGGGATCTTTCTGATCCAGGGATTGAACCCGTGTCTACCTGCATCTCCTGAATTGCAGGCAAATTCTTTACTGCTGAGCCACTGGGAAAGCCCAGCTAGTAACATAATGAGAACCAATATACCCACACCCAAACTTACAAATCTTAACTTCCTGTCGTTCATTTTTTGGATACATCCTTTTCAAATAAATAAATCATTATAGATACAGTTAAGGTTCCAGTCCAAGTCCCTCCCGGATCTTGGTCCTTTTCTTCCTTCATTACATTGCTGCTCTCATAAACTGTTTATTATTCTCATGGCTGCTTTTATACTTTTACTCATATATGTAGCAATAATTAGCATAGATGATGGTGCTTCATGGTTTTAACTTCACATGATTGAACTGTATATAACATTCCTTAGCTTGGCTTTTTTTCCTATCCAGTGTAGATGGACACAGCTCTGGTTCATTCCTTGGTAGCCATATGGTATTCCGTTGTAACAATCCTGAGAGCCACCAATGGATGCTTCACCTCCTCCCAGAGCCTCAAGGCTCGTATTCCTTGCTGACTCTGACATTTCTTCCTTTTAATTTGTTTCTACCACTTTTTTTGTATAAAATATCCTCTGTCACTTGAAATTATCTACTTTCTATTTTTGGTCAATTCAGCTCTTTATAGCCCTTGCACCTAAACTCAGCTCGTTTCATCTTTGCATGTGTAATTCTGTTATGGCATTCTGTGAGACAAAACCAACTGAATCAACCTCTCTTAATAGGACCCAGCCCCATTAGAAGGTGATTGTGATTGCGAAAGGAATCTGATTTCTCCGTGCCTTTAGAAAAACTCAGAGAACAATGATTTTATGTCTTTTGGTCTAGGGAATCATCATGTGATTGTGAGATTTTTATCTTAAAGAATAAAATACACTGTTCATTTCTTCAACAATCACATTCCTAAATGTTTACCTGGCACTGTACTCAGTGCTGGAATGGTCACAAAGATGAACAGAATCTAAGGAACAATCAATCTAGTCAGGGAAATAAACCCTTAAACAAATACAGTACTTTAAAATACTTTCCTCCAAGAATGAAACAGAGTGCTGTGGAAATATTGAGAAAAGAAGGTTAATTTTATTGAGAAAGCTTCAGAGAAGAGACAGCAGCAGGAAGAATAATTGCTATAGCAGCAAGAGCCTGGGAGTCTAGTGTGGTTGGGATTGGCAAGGAATTTGGTGGCCAGATTTCAGAATCTTGGAAGGAAAAATTGAGAAGCAGTAACAAGGAAGGTAGACTGGTGCCAGGTTTTGCGTGGTTGTATGCCCCAGGCTCAGCTGTTTGAATTTTAAGCTATAATCAATGGGGACCCACAAGAATATAAAAAATGAAAGCATTATAATATTAAATCTGGGTTGTAAAAAAAAAACCAGACCAGCAGTTGCGTGTACACTGGAGATCACTTGGGTCATTGTGGTGGTGCTCCAAGGCAGAATGCGGAGGGACTGAACTGAGGGAGGTGGGGAGGATAGAAGGAAAGTAATTCAGGAAATTTGAGAACACATCAGGACTCACCACTGTTAAACAGAAAGATGGTCCTATATTTGTGAGCAATGAAAGGAAGAAAAAGTTAAAAATCAAAAGAATCCTAGCTAACGAGGCCAGGTAGGTCAAGATGCTATCCTCCAAGGAAAGGACGTTGGGAAGACAGACGAGTCTTTGTTGGAAGGTCATGAATCTGGTTTAGGTAACTTTTCATGTCAAGTGCTCATAAGAAACCAGATGGAGTCATCTGTGGTCAGTGCAATTATGGCCTGGCATTTAGAGGAAGTAGGACCGAAAGGAGAGACTTGGGGGAGGGTTTCAATATTGTTCAAAGCAGCAGAGAAACCTGGGAAGATGAATTCAGAATACAAGGCACCTGCTGTCAGGGGACCCTTCAGGATATTGGTCAAAAGAAAAGTTAGTAACAAGGCAGCAGAAGAGGCTTTGGTTAAATAAGTGGAGCCTGGTGTGTTGGACACTGAACATTTCTTTGCAATTATCTGTTCTCCCAGTCTTCCTCAGCAACAAAACTTGGGTTTTATTTAGGGAGCAATGAGCATTCAGGGACAGCCATGTCTGATTTTTCTGAACAATGGGATGTATATGGAAATCTACTGGGGATTTCTGGGGAAGTGTTGGTGTCCTACTAGACACTACTTCTTCTCTTTGCTCTTCCTCCTTCTTTCCTAGACTTCCTAGAACACCAAGTGAGGCCACAAGAATGGGGAGGGATGCCTCCATGTTCAGGATGCTGGGGAATATGGCATCGCTGAGCAATGGACGGCTCTGGGCTCTCTGTCCAGAGAGTTCTTGCTGTGTAAGACCAACAGCATGCATTAGATAATTTAGAGATATGAGTTGGGTGTGATTTTATCACCAGCAGCTGATTCCTCGAGCTGGGATTAACCCCGGGCATTGGCAACAGAGAATCTGAGTCTTCAAAGTTGATGGCAAGATTGGCCTGCCCTTGCTTTGCATCCTTGTCCTGTGGATGCCTCCATGGAAACCTCTTGTGAAAGCTGTAAAAATGCAGACACCTGACCTGCTTCCTGAGAAATCTGTGTGCAGGCCAAGAAGCAACAGTTAGAACTGGACATGAAACAACAGACTGGTTCCAAATCAGGAAAGGAGTACGTCAAGGCTGTATATTGTCACCCTGCTTATTTAACTTATATGCAGAGTACATCATGAGAAATGCCGGGCTGGAAGAAGCATAGGCTGGAGTCAAGATTGCTGGGAGAAATATCAATAACCTCAGATATGCAGATGACACCACCCTTATGGCAGAAAGCGAAGAACTAAAAAGCCTCTTGATCAAAGTGAAAGAGGAGAGTGAAAAAGTTGGCTTAAAGCTCAACATTCAGAAAACTAAGATAAAATATTTGATTCTTTTGAACTGTGGTGTTGGAGAAGACTCTTGAGAGTCCCTTGGACTGCAAGGAGATCCAACCAGTGCATCCTAAAGGAGATCAGTGCTGAATATTCATTGGAAGGACTGATGCTGAAGCTGAAACTTCAGCTGAACTGAACTGAACTGAACTGAGGGGCACCACTCTAGGCTAACTACATCAGCTTATCTGGGAACAGAGCCCGCGAATCTTTTAATATACTTTGCTGTTGTTCAGTCGCTAGTCGTGTCTGATTCTTTGTGACCCTAAGAACTGCAGCACGCCAGGCTTCCCTGTCCTTCACCATCTCCCGGAGCTTGCTCAAACTCATGTCCATTGAGTCAGTGATGCCATCCAACCATCTCATCCTCTGTCACCCCCCTTCTCCTCCTGCCTTCAGTCTTTCCCAGCATCAGGATCTTTTCCAATGAGTCAGCTCTTCTTGTCAGGTGGCCAAAGTATTGGAGCTTCAGCTTCAGCATCAGTCCTATTGAATATTCAGGATTGATTTCCTTTAGGATTGACTGGTTTGATCTTGCTGTCCAAGGGACTCTCAAGAGTCTTCTCCAGCACCACAGTTTGAAAGTATCAGTTCTTCAGTGCTCAACCTTTTTCATGGTCCAACTCTTACATCCATACATGACTACTGAAAAAGCCACAGCTTTGACTATACAGACTGTACACTAAGGTCGAGAAATACAGCTTTAATTTATGATACCTCTGTACTACTTTCAGAGTCACGCATGTAGTCATGCATGCCCACAACCATGGGCAGCCAGGGAAAGTGACTTTGTCTCTCTTATACTGGGATGAGAGTTATACCTATATTTGGATGGATTAAAAATAATTAAAGGGCCAATTAAAAGTCTACAGGTCAAGAAAGTCAGATTTGGATGCTGTCATGCTCTAACTTCATCCTATAAAGCATCAGTCCTTGGTGACTGTAGAAACTCTGAAGGAATGGGAGAATGTGAGGCTACTGAATAATCAAAGGGGACTAAGCAAAGGACTGAATCTTCAAATCTCCCTGGCCATTGAGCCTACAGGCCCCATGATACTTCTGGGAAGACAGTCAGAACTATCCCCATAGAGCAAAGGGAAATGGGGGGACAGAAGCTGGAGTTGGAAGCCAGCCAGTTGGTTAGTTACACCAGGTATGTTTTGAGAAATGAGTCAAGTCTTTACAACACTATATAGTTCTTGTTTTGAGTCACTAGAGAAGACTATTATATATTTCTACTCACTATTTTAATCCTTAAATAACAACAGATAATTTTAAAAAATTCTTCTTTTAACCCAGGAACATAAGGTAACATCTAGCAAGTAGTTTATGTTGACTCTGCACAACAACCAAGAGTGGATAAAGTTTTGTGGTTGTTTATTTGTAGTTTCTCTCTTTGAATATGCATTCTGAAGAAGTGTTTTTTTCAGTATGTGTGCTGTCCAAATGGAAATATTCTCCAAAGTAATAACATCAAGATAAGACCAAGATCAAGCACCAGCGTTATTATGCTTGGCAGCATCCGCAGTATTTACAGTGAAATAGAAATGATTGAACTAACCTCACAGAAGATGGCAAATGCTCAGAGGTTGTCAGCAAAGGTACGTGAGTTTAACTTGTAAAGTGATTCTAAGACCACTTTGTGAAAACATAAATTCCCTCATGGGCTTCCCAGGTGGCACTAGTGGTAAAGAATCCTCCCGGCAATGCAGGGGACGTAAGGGATGCAGGTTCAGTCCCTGGGTTGGGAAGATCCCTTGAAGGAGGGCACAGCAACCCACTCCAGTTTTCTTGCCTGGAGAATCCCATGGACAGAGGATCCTGGTGGGCTACAGTCCATGGGGTTGCAAGAAGTCAGACACGACTGAGCAATCGAGCACATACACACAAACACCCTCATAGAGCACTCATCAACTTCACTCTAGTGCTGAAGTCTTGTTGGGTGGCACGAATGATGATGATTAATGGCTGAAACACCAGTAAACTCCTTTACAGCTACAAAAATGGGAAAACACAATGCTTTAGGCAAAATGCTAAAAACAGACTCCTTTTGGTGAAATGAAGCTGTTTGAATAGATGAAACTAATCGTTTTTATTGAAACCATCTGCAGTGTGGAATGGGAAGTTGTATAGAAAGGTCCTGAGAGACTTCTGTTTGCTTTACTTCAGTAAGAAGAGGGGAGAGAGCACATGGAGCTTGTCTCCATCTATCTGAGACTTCACAAAATAAGGGGCAAAGTGATGGTGGAGGCCAACCTGTGCTGGCAGCTGGCGACCTGGCTCCCTGGTGGTCCATGTGAAGAGGACGAACGTTCTGAAAATGCGACACCAGACACCATTCAAGAAACTGGCAGGTTAAACAGAGTAGCAGAATCTTTGCCCTGTAAGGAAAGGAAGAATAGAGAGAAAGAGAGAGAAGGAGAGACAGGGAGAGGGAGAGAGAAACCCTATCTAACACTTCTGCTGTGTTGGTCTGCTGAAACCACATCTTGAAACCAGGTGTTAAAAATGACCCAACTCGACAGCGAGAATGGCTTTGTAGATAAGTGTATTTTGTAATACTACTCGGAAACTGCAGTTTCATTTAGATAGATCATTCTTCCTTCCTTCTTGTATGAAGATCTTGCCAGGACCAGATTTAGGTTTCAGTGGGTCTACCTTGATGAGAAAACTAAACAAAACAAAATGTACAATACTCCATGGAACTGGTTACAATTTACGGAGGGATGGATTCTAAGTGGTCTCCTCAGACTTTGGAAACTGGATAAAACTAGGTCAGAGGTAAATCCATGACTGTTGGTGCAAACAGCTTTCATAAGGTACGATGTGCATGGTTGAGCAGCACACCAATAATGCTGAGTTTCTGCAATGACCTTATCCATGGACTGAGCACCCTGGGGTGGACGGCGTTCTCTCCTGTGCCGTTCTCCTTGGTTCTTGTGCAACCACAGCAGAGTCCTTGACAAGGCACTGGGCCCTCACCTCACCATCCGCTTCATCAATTTTAATCTTTGAGTTAGTTTATTCCTCACCTTCCATACTGTTTACTCATATGATGGGAGAGAGCGAAACCTATGAAACTATGAAGAAAAGTTTGCCAAATGCTCTCCTGCAAAACATGCTTTAAGTGACCTGTTGCCCCTGCCCTCACCCTGGATTTTCTTGGATTCTACTAGAAATGATATTACTTTTTTTGAACTAAAAGGTTGATGCTGTAGTCTCTGAGCTTCATTTGATCTGCAGCAGGGTGCTTTGAGCTTCCCTGGTGGCTCAGTGATAAAGAATCCACCTGCAATGTAGAAGACACAGACATGGGTTCGATTCCTGGGTCAGGAAGATGCCCTGGAGAAGGAAATGGAAACCCACTCCAGTATTCTTACCTACAGAATCCCACAGACAGAGGAGCCTGAAGGGCTAGGCTATAGGGTTGCAAAGAGTCGGAGATGACTGAGTGACTAACAACAAGGGGTGCCTTGACTCCAGCGATGGTGCCACCCCTTCTGGGTGAGGAACCATAGGACCAGGCAGAGTGGTTGCATTTCCACACAGGTCAGTGCGTGGCCTCATTTCTGGGCGGGCAGTCCCTACAGCAGCAGCTCTTATGCTAGAAAGTGGCAACAGAACCCATAAGTCTAGGGCTATTTTAGGACTTAGAACACTCGGTGATTATGGCCATAGATTAATTTTTAAGTGAGCTCTGCTATCAGATTTCCCTTTGACCGTTGCCTGGGCATCAGCACCCCCAGGAATGAACACTCTGAGCACTGAGCTGGCCTGGTGGGTCCCGTGGAATCATGAAACACACGGCTGCCTTCTGTTCTCAACATGAGTCCCTCCATTCCTCTACGTGAGTGCCGAGTGGGTATTATTCCACCCACCATCGGGGTGTGTGGATTAGGGGCAGGGTTCATGGATGGCCATGGAGGAATGGCACCATCTTAGAGCTGACCAGTAGGATGTGTTTGTCTATGCCTGGGAGTTTGACCAGATTTGATTGCAATTCAAATGTCAGGCATTAGACTATATCAATAATAGAGACTTCAAAAGAGAGTTGTTTGGAGCTTACATGTTGACAAACACCTGCTTTAAATGCCCATCCTGAAAGCTTAGCTCCTAGGCCAGCTCCTCCCTGCCCACCCCCCGACACACACACGGTTTAATGGAAAGTGCCAGCAGAGGAAGGGTTAAGAGATGACATTGTCCTCTTGCATCTGCTCTGCCTGTTGCAACTGGAAAAGGCTGAGATTAATCTTTGTAAAAGCAGTCATATTGGAAAGACGAATGTGACTCTCACCATAACACTGGGCCCTTTATAGCCTGATGTCTAACTGCATTGGAATGTTATTCTTTCCATTGCCGTTATGACTGTACTTGGATTTGAAACTACTGGGTCTTGTTCCAGTACAAATCTCAATCTGCCCTTTCTCTTATGAACTTTAAAACATCCCTGTCTGCCTTATCCTACAGGTTTCCACTGAATCCAGATGTGAGGAGCATTCTGTATTCTACTGAGTGGCTTCGTCACCTTTCAGAGTTCCAGCGGGGAGCCCCAGGCCACAGGGCACAGGTGGCTGGCCAGGGGGGAGCTTTTCCTCAGGGTCCCACTGTGGAGTCTCTCCCCAGCCTTACGGCTAATAAGGTGTATAGGCCAGTCTGAGGAGACCAACATTATTTTGGAAATCTGGTGGTGCTAAGCCTTTGATCGCTGATTTCTAACTGTCTTGAAAACCTTCAGCCTCCCAACAGTTGCACGCTGTGGTTTTGTGTCTGTGTGAGGTGACTAACAGCGCCGGCAGTCTTGTGTGGGGAACGTATTCACCCAGCACCCAAACCACCTACCGGCTTCCGGCAGCTCTTATCAGCCCAGCCATCGGCCACGAGCTGACATTTCAGTGCTCAGAAGCTCCCTACCCCCACCTTTAAAAAAAAGTGACAGGAGGAGAAAAAGGCTCATTTGGCAGTAGTTCGCTCTTGCTTTTTTGGCCTGGAGAAAGACATTGAAAGTGGTAGAAGATTGTTTAGTAACAGCTGGCGAGCACCAGGGTGTGAGGCTGATTTTCAGATATGACAGGCACTTACAGGAATGCTGCCAGATACAGCTGTTTAAAAGGCTTAATAAACAGCAAGTCAATACTAATCTTTGCCAAATTAATCTTTTCCCTGACAGCCCATCAGAGCAATTATGTTTAGGCTTATTGTAAACACACAATTGTCAAACAGGGACACTGCAGCCTTAAAATACTGTAGTTTGGTTTTTAGTCTCTGTTTGGGAGTGATTTTTTTCCTTTCTGTACATAGAATTATAAGTCATTCCATTTCATTTCCAGTTACTATTTTTTTTTTTTTCTGGCCTCATGTCAGCGTGAATGAAATTTCACTTTCAAATGTCTTTGCTAGCAAGCTGTTAATACAATGAGCAATGATGACACTGGAGGAGGCGTGCTGGTGTGTGCAGCTAACAGGGCACAGTTCCGACCAGTGCTGACATGTAACAGGCCACTGTCCTCAGTGGTCTCCGGGTCCCAGGACAAGAATTTGTCTTCACTTCCTACCTCCTACAAGGTAATCCTGTTCTGGATACAAAGGACAAGATGTTGGCTGCATAGGAAAAGAGAAAACAGTCTCAAGTTTCTGCAGACATGTGCTGCAGAGCCTATACATCTTGGTTTAGAAGTGACACCTCCCTCCCCGCATTCCCTGCCTCCCTCCTTCAGGACTGTGAAATCGTGAGGGAAGGTGCTCCTATACTGGGACCTGGTTCTAAATAAACCTAGGGAAATCTCCTTTGAGCATCTTCAAAAAAAAAAACAAAAAACGACGGTTATGAGGAGGGAAAGCGGGGGTGGGGAGGTTGGATGAATTGGGAGATTGGGATTGACATATATACACACTATAAAGAAAACATAACTAATAAGGACCTACTGTGGAGCACAGGGACCTCTTCTCAACACTCTGTTAATGACCTCTACGGGATATATGTATAACAGTGGATATATGTATATGTATAACTAATTCACTTTGCTGTACAGCAGAAACTAACAAGGCATGGTAAATCAACTATACTCCAATAATTTTTTCTTTTTTTTAAGTTAAAAAAGGACTTCTTACCTTGGTGTAATTTAAGTAGAGCCAAGGAAACGGAGTCTTTTACTGGTTTCATCAAGTCATATTTGCACTTGGTAATTAGTAAAACAACTCAGTGTCCTATTCATCAGTGTTTTAATTTAGCATTCTATAAACTTGGCTCCTGAAATTTCTCTCCTGCTCTCAACACTCCTACTTGTCTGACACCTTTTTTTTCTCCTTGGCTTCTCATTTTCTCGATGTGACTAGAGTATATTCCATCTTGTACTTTTGTAACTAGAAACTCCGGTTTGATTATGCAGACCAAAAGACTATAGCATAACTCATTCCGAAATTCTTTCTTTTGGTAACCTTAGGTCTCTTAATGAAAAATTTCCATTCTTCTTCACCTCCCAATTCTTATCCACAATATTTAATGCCCTCTATATTTAAAATCGTCAGGGGCACATCCTATAATGGCTGTTGAGGGCAGTTTGTGATGGACCGCTGGTGCTTCTACTTAGCATTGCATTTATTGTGCACCTACTATGAACAATGTGGAGAAGGAGGTGGCAACCCGCTCCAGTATTCTTGCCTGGGGGGTCCCATGGACAGAGGAGTCTGGTGGGCCATGGAGAGTTGGACACTACTGAAGTGACTTAGCACTGCATGCAATGACATTCCAAGTTGCTTTGGAGGTCAAGAACTCACTCTGTTTTAGGAAAACAGAGGGATCTGTACTGTTGGGTGACTCACATGAATTCATCCATTGGGTGACTCAGTGTAGTAAGTGTCTGAGGGTTAAATTTATGATGTGAATTCTGTACCTTGCCTTGCCATCATTTCAATGTTCAGCCATCAGCAAAACAGGTGGAATTCTCTGTTTCTGTAGTTACCTTAAAATGAGAGTTATGAATGGAATAAGAAAATGCAGATCACGTCCTCTTTCAACAAATAAACATTAAGAGAACATCTATGTGTAACAAAACTTTCATGTTCCAGCAGATAGTCTGTTTATTACCAATTTCCACTTAATTTTTTTACTATAACAAAGAAATAGGATGTTTATTGGGGTTTCCTAGAATCTGGAAATTTGAAATATTCTTTGTTTGGTCAAACATAGCTGTCTGGGACTGACTGGAAGTGGGGAACCTGGTAGACAAACAACATTACTTCTCTGGGTCTTTTCACCTCAGATTTTGTAAAGAACTTCTAAGTCCATTTGAAATTATACTGACATTGTAGCTAAAACCCCATCATCTTTAATTCCCAAACATACTGGGTGGAACTATATGAAGTTGCCATTTTTTAGGTAAAAGAGTCATATATAGTCAATTTCATATGGCTCAGTCTAATTACCTTTCAAACATATGCGGCAACTCTTTTGCACAAGACAAGTGAGTGAGTGAGTGAGTGAAGTCGCTCAGTCATGTCTGATTCTTTGTGACCCCGTGGACTGTAGCTCCCCAGGCTCCTCCATCCATGGGATTCTCCAGGCAAGAATACTGGAGTGGTTGCCATTGCAAAAGACAAGAGGTCCACAGGAAAGGAAAACTGTAGATGTGCTTATCTTAAATTTCAAATTCATAAATCAAAAACAATTTCTTAGTAGTGAATCGGAGTCAGGACACACGGTTCTTCGTTGTCATAGCCGTTGGTGGGTCACTGATGCTTTGATCAGAAAGGACTCCTCTTTAAGGCAACAAGGTAAAAATGATCCCAGAGACCAGCTTTAATCCTTAGCCATGTTCGCTAGTTTGACAAACTCGAAGTTGTTCTGTGACTGATTTTCCATTGTCAACTCACTCACAATGGAATGGCAGTTGGGGTTTTGGATTATTTTTTCTTGTGGACATTAGACAACTCAACCTTCTCCTAGCTGCTGTCAGACCTTTTTTCTCTTTTCTTTTCTAAAGAGTTATAACTGTGACTTTGGTGTGCTGGGAAAGATATTCTATGTTCAGCACTATCGCCAAGTCTCTCAGAATGCCTTTCCTGGAAGTCTGGGAATCCCATGGAGAGCTACATAACAGAGAACTCGGTGGACACCATCACTGTTCCTTATGGTTACAAGTTGGGAGCTGCTGGGCCCAGGCTGGATTCTGGCTTCCTGAAAAGTGGAGTTTCTCGGGCAACATCTGACAGAGGGTGTTCTCAGTGTTTCAGGAAGGAACACCTGTGGCTGGGGTTCATCGCTTCTGGGCCTAATCACTTCTGCCATGGATTTTGGGATCTCTCCTCTGGCTGGGTGTGTCTTTCAGAGACTGATGGATATTCAAATAGAATACGGTCATGCATCATAAGAGTTTTTATTTATGATGTATTTTCTTTTCTTTACATTTTTTCCCACTGTTTTTGGTGTTGAGTATCAACACTCTCTCTACCCTGGTTGCACACCTGCTCTAGAAAAACTGTAAACAACATTGTACTTTTCTGTGGAACCCACCTGTCAAAGCTGGTTGTTCTCATCCCGATAATTAGTTTCTCAGTTTAGACTTGACACAAGTGAGAATGTTACTTTAGCATAATATAATAAATAAAAGACATTAGGTAATTAGTAGTGCTGGTATATTTCTAAAATACTAAACAGACAAACAATAAACTGTGAACTTAATCACATGAGTTCTTATACAGTTTCAAGACAGGAAAATTAGAGCTCTCAGCTACAGTCATTTTAATAATCACATTGGATCTGCATTATTTATTAGTTATTACATGCTCAACTGATTCAAGGGTGTACAAGGCCTAAAATCATTTCAAAGCAAGCATACCTTTTGTTTTTTGAATTCTGACTGGATTACATAATGCATATATTTGTATTTAGTTAAATTGCTAAGTTTATTTCACACACTCCATGAAAAAGACATCAGCCATTCTCTTAATTTCCAACCAGACTGGTTTTCTTGCTATAACTCTGTAAGGGCATAATTTGCTCTTTCTGATGTAAAAGCTATGCCAGCCTTCAGCCAGATTCTCAATGCTTTTGGTTCTTTAGCAAATCCCTAGTACCCTCAGAATTCTCTTGGAAGACCCAGGAGTTCTGGAAAGAGAGTAGCTTGTGGAGGCACAAATGGCAACAAGATCCTCAATTTCTATCAAATTTCAAACGGGAACGCGTCTCCTTTTTCCTGTCTGGTTACTCACCTTTCATTTTTCGATATTCTGGACAGTGTGCTTTCCCTTTCCTCCTGTCCTAGTTTAATTCCTAAATGTTTTCTGGATTTTGTGAAAAGCATGCAGGTTGAGGAATTTGACTGATTTGACTTTAATTCTTTTTTGGGAGGGGGAGAGGGAGGAAGTTTACAGAAATGACTAAAATCAGCTGAGAAGTTTAAAGAATTGACTAAAACCAGCTGAGAACCAAGAAGCCACCTTTTCCTCTCAGGTAGGGAGCTCATCTGTTCAGTCTTGGAGCCTGTGTGACTTTTAGGGCAATCTTCTGTTCTATTGTATGAAGAAAGAAATTCTTAAATATCACAGTTTTTCATTTGCGTCAACCAAAGAAATATAGAAATAGAGGCTGGTTACTTAAATTTGCTGCTAAAATGAAAAGTAGGTTTGGCTTTATTCACTGTAAAAACTAAATTATAAAGTATTCACACCAAGCGTGAATTTTTTTTTTTTTTGCCAGCAAAAGTTAAAACATCAAAGAAACCTCTTTCAAATACTAACAAATTTACTTACAAACACCTATATTTATTATTTCATAAATAGGCGCAACAGTTTCCATAAAAAAGATTAAATACAGACACAGTATGAAGAAACAATAATACAGAGCCCTATGTAAAGGTTATAATTTAGCTGTTTTCAATCTCTTTCTGCATCTAATAAAATACCAGGTAAGCATTTGGCAGTTTTATACATGAAAGGGCTTAAATGACATTTACTAACCATTACACAAAAAGTGGTACAAAAAAGCAAGTTTTCTGCAGTACAAAATAAACGGTGTTTGCGCTTCCCCTCACACTAGTTTCTTTTTGTCTGATCAATGAGACAAAGCCAATTTGTTTTTAAATTAAAATCATTTGGGAGTACGTTTTTTTCAAATATTTTGAAAATATAGAACTATTAGTTGTTTTAAAAATGAAGTAAAAATATGAATGTTTGCCAATTTAACCCCTATTGTGAAATCAATAAACTGGAATGAGCCAGTTTCAAATCACAATTTAGCTACAAAAACATTCACATTTTATACTCTAGGAGAGTGTGACATAGATGCTATTTACAAACTTGCTATGACTGCTACATCAAGCCATTTAAAAAGTCTTTAGTAGTTTCATATAAACACCCATTATGAAAACCAATGGAAAATCCAGGACTTTTATCCAAGACATCTATAGTTGCTAAGGCAGTTACTATAGCGCAGCACTTCACAGCAAAAAACCAACATAAAATCTGAATGGTCCAAAGTTCCTTCAGGGAAGAAGAAAAACAATGTCCATAAAGGATTAAAAAAATAATAAAGGTAAAGAAGCATGACTATTTCTTCCAGAGTGGGTGACCCACAAGCTCAAATGGTCCTAAGTGCTTAGCAACTTGTATTTTTTCTAACAAAATGGAGAACTGCCTTGACTGTACAAAGCAATCCACGGTGAAAAGACTTCCCTGAATGCCTCAGTGGAAAGAAGAGGTGTCTGGAGTTTCAGGTAAGGTACAGTGCTTTGTCCCTCTGCATGCCCCTGTGTGGAGAGAAAATAGACAAGCAACCGGTGTTAACAGGACAGCCTTGCTACGGGTGACCAAGGGGGATGTCTGTCTGCTCTAGCTTGAGGGATGGGGTTGGACATGGGGAAAATGCACAGTGAAAGCCAACAGGGTTTAAAGGCATTTACTCTTGGAATGCTTAAAAATTTCTGGTTTTGCGAACATGGAACCGTTACAGATTATCTTTTGGAAAGCTGGAAGAAATAAGGTATCTTTTCACGACATGCCTGTTATGAGAGCTGTCTGCCACCAGGTGGCGGTGGCCGGCCGCTTACCCACTACTGCAGTAGTCGTTATTCCAGTCCACGGGCTGGGTGGGAGGATTTCTGCACCCGGAGCGCACATATTCCATGGCCTGGGTGACCACTTGTGCAGCTGTAGATGTAGGATTGATTATGGTCTGATAGTCGGGTTGAAGATTAAATCCCTGAAAAGCAAAGCAAGTCCACAAATGAGGATCAAAGTGCCTTGTTAAGAAGAAAAGCACCTAAATATTTAGCCACTGTTTGCAAACACTACTACCTTCCTGCTTGTGCCCCTGCAAGGGCAAGCTAATCCCAAGAACCATGAAAACTTAAAACAAAGATGGAAAAGAAGTGCCCACACTCCATCTTTCTTACCTTTCCTTCCTTTAGCCATGTGTTACTTGACTTGTACTCTTGAGCAGATACATCGAATTGAGAAACAATGTAAAATTTAGAAAAGCCAACTCAACCAAAACAAAGAGAAAAGGCCCTAAACCCCTCAGAGTTTATGTTTTCTGTCTAACCCAAGGATACATTAATAGTTAATCCCCAGAATATGCAACAGAATCTTTTCCGAAGGATTCAGGCAGCAGGTGGCTGAGTGTTTTATTAGACTACACCTATTCACATATTGTTCTCAAAACCCTTTTTCTTCATTCAGTCACAAAGGGACCATCTGCTTCTTCTTTTATTTGTACTTCTTTCTCAGCTAAAAATTTCAACCAAAGCTTTTTAACAGTTGTTGGACTAATATAGGGAAGGAGATTCAAAACAACTTGCCACTGGAAAACACAGAGGAGGAAAAGTATAAGGCAGAGAAAATATTTTAAAATTGAAAAGTCTATTAACTGGCAAATAATAATCAGACTTCAGGAAGGTTCTTTTAACACACTGGTGTGGTGAAGTGTTGACTTTTAATCCTTGCAGAGCTATTAAAAATTCAAGGACAGAATCTCTGAAGTAGATAGCTATATCTGGTAAACAAAAAGCATTATACGCTAAGAGTTATTTTTAGCTTATCTGGTGAATTCAAGAGCTGCATAAGCAAGCTTTGCTGGAAATGACCAAAAAAAGCAACTTAATTAATCTCATGGTTGTCTGTTTTTGCAGCAGATTTCATACATGGTTTTTACCCACTGAAAAACTAAGAGATTTAAAAACAAATCATTTTCTATTGACTTGCAGGGAGCTTCTTTTGAAGGAATAATATTGTTGAGATTTTATCTTTTTAAAAAATTCAGCAGAATGATCAGAGAATTGATTTTGAACTAAGGCTATTTCCTTGGACTTTTATTCATTTGCAAGTACCCTGGGTAAAGACTCAA
The DNA here is from genome assembly GCF_055505025.1 of Bos grunniens. Taxonomy (NCBI): domain Eukaryota; kingdom Metazoa; phylum Chordata; class Mammalia; order Artiodactyla; family Bovidae; genus Bos; species Bos grunniens. The sequence goes on along the minus strand of NC_141178.1, from coordinate 57,440,377 downwards.
AGACATCTATTATCAGATGTCCTCAATTCTCAATATTGGCTTTAAGGTATTAAATTATTTTCCATTCAAGGGATAAAGACTTCAAGCCAATGTCCAGGCAAACTCCCAACAAAGCTGCTCATGAAAGACAGAGCACTGAATGACTGGAAACAAATCACTGAAAAGTGGAGTATTCAGTCAGCTTGATTATTTGACCTCACACAGCTAGAAAGAGTAGTGTTTCCTAAACTAACAACTGGTTTGTGAGACGGAAGTTTGTTTACGTAGATACCACCTGCAGCTCCAGCCGTAAACATTTTCCAAAGCAGGGGGGCGTGAGAAGTGAGAGGAATATAACTGGATGTTTGGCACTCCAACGCTTTCCAGGCTGGCGTCCACTCTTTCTCTAGACCGTCTTGTATCTCTGTCATGCGTGGAGTTTCAGGATGGTCCTGTAATGTCTTAATGGGGCTTACTGTCCAGTTTTCTGGACCTCTTTCCCAAGTGTCTTGTGTAATGCTAGGCAGACGAGCAGGAAAAAGTCCCCAGGGAGAGGAACCTCAGGCTGATTTTTATTTCAGCCCCTCATCAGGGCTGCCCAGTGACCAGAGAGTGTGCTGCTTATTGGATATTCTCAGGGTCAAGTCCATAGTAGTGGCTCAATAAATCATGTTTTCCAATAAATGAATTTTACCATCAACTATTTGATGCTACTCTTCGAAAGGCCTGGGGAATATAACTGTGTAAATACCAAGGCTTTCCTATCTTTTTAATGTAAAGTTCTCCACATTGGATTTTTGCACAGTCAACAAAACATAACTTAAAAGTAAATAAGTCTTAAAACTAGAGCAGTTGAAAATATCTCATGTTAGGTGAAGGTATGGAAACATATGAGAAAGCAAAAAATAAGTAAAAACAAACCAACCTGCTTCTATCCAACACCACACAATCAAAGAACAGAAATGATCATTGCTTTTTTCTATCCAATGAACATGGCCCCTCAGTTGGGAAAGAGAGTTATCAGGAGAACATTAACTTTTAAGTGATCAGTTTAAGACTTAAATGGGTAACTTCAGTTTATAAAACCAAAATGATGTGTTATCTACGAAGCTCAAAGATTTAAAATTTAGCTAACTTCAATGCCTACATTTAAGATCACTAGTATTAAAACAACTGTGGACCGAGGAAAAGACAAGCAAAGCCTGAAGAACATAATTTTACTTGCTTTCAATTTAGAAAATGAAGCTTTCTTCTGACGACTGTATTAAGAGATGCTGAGGTCAAACCCAGAAATAACGGTATTTTTATTATTGTTGCAAGTATGAAACAACAATGACGATAGAAAGTTTTGAAAAAATGTTTGCTTAGTGATCTAATTAAGCAAGACTGAATGTTTTGCATTTTAATGCTCAAGAGAAAAATCACCAACTGTTTTGTAGCATGCCTGGAATTTTAAATTTCATTTTCTGGTGCCAGATTGAAATAAAAATAGGAAACATGATAAAGATTAATTTGATGTCAGAAGGGACATTTGCTCTTTAATTAGATTTCTGTAGCCCTAGCAGTTTTGTTGTGCCACCATATCAAGTCCTAAAAAAGCCTGCAGCAATACCAAACCGTGATCCTCGTATCCACACTTTACTGGGAACTAATTTCATTTCCTGCCTGTCTGGAGAGGTCTTTTCAACAGGCATCAATGTTTTTGTCTTCACAACTGATTTATTCATCAATCTCAATGTGATTTTTTTTAAACCTTTAAATTACACCCAAATCCTAAAGCAGCTGTTTATTACACAAGGAAATTGAAAATCTGTCTGTGTGATATCATACAAAGATTTTTTTCTTGAGGTTATAAAGGAAGTTGACAGATATTAATGATTTTTTTCTCTTGACCTCATTCGGCAATATAGTGAACAGAAAAAAAGGAAGAAAACTGGACTGAAAAATAAACCCCAGGTCTATGGGTTTAGTGTATAAAATATTATTCTAGAAAAAAAAAAACTATTACTCCTAGTGGATGATACGATCATTTTTAGGATACATTCATTTTCAAAAGGATAATAAAATAGCTAAAGTAATGCTGAAATATGAAACATTACTGTAAAAATACAGTAGCCATGAACTTTCTTGCTCTTTCTCTTTTTCTTTTTTTGGTGTTTGAAAATGGGAACATGGCCAGGAAGCAAACACCTTCTTGATAAAGATGATGAATCCAACAGGTCAAATTCCAGCCATAAGCTTTCTACAACGCACTTTGATGACATGAACATTGGCCCCACAGACCACTGTGATTGTAATAAACTGAGTGACATGGAGGTGTGACGGACACTCTGGATCTGATTTTAGGATTATCAATTCGTTGAGACTTCCAGTCTTCTTAACCTGCAGGATTCTCTCCAGGGATCTACCCTGACTCTGACCTCACTGCCCATCACTCTCCGTTCCTCACCATGCTCCCCACTGGCCTCCTTTCCATGTCCTGGATAAGCCACGTTCCTCCCAGTTGGCCCTCCAGGCCAGAGGAGTCCCTTCTCCTTGCTATGCTCCCTGCTAGTATCCACCCCACTCCCTTCCCACCCTCTGATTCCTAGAGGCTGCCTCCTCTTGAGAGATGCCTTCTTTATCCATCCCAGCCAAAGGCCTACTATTCCTTCACACATCTTGCAGTTTGTCCCCGTTTAATTTTCCCCATGGGATCCTAATAACTTACCTGTTTATCTTATTCCCACTGCTCCCCCTCTCCATTCCACCCCCAACTCTATGTGAGCTCCATGGGGGTAGAAGTTGCTCAATTTCAGCCAGCGTCTGGCATGTGTTAAGGGGTTCAACAAATCTTTTTTGAATAAATGAAAAATTTTAAAACTTTTAAGGATTTGAGAGTCTACAAACTAGCCTGTAATTTCTTCTAATATTTAAGCTTCTGCAACTCATTTTTTTAATCCTTCATTTGTTAACTTGTATCTTCAGTAGTTATTTTATTGACTACGTACAATGATCAAGCATCATAGTGATTTTAGTTACCAAGGTCTCTGCAGCTGCACTGACTCTCCATTTTGGGTTCATGCCATTTTGTCTTCTATTATTAATGTCAGTTAAAATCAAGCCCTACCATCTCAATAAGAAAACTTTCTGAGATACACTAATAGAACTCACTTAAATATTGATGAGTAACTTGTCCAATGTAATCTGCCCTATTTTTTCCTATTAAGATTCTATATGGAAAGACACATCTCCTGAGTTTCCAAATGTGGCCTTATATAATTCAGAAATGTTTGAAAACTCTTCAGGGTCACAGCTCATCTAAGGTATAGAGTATAAAGAGACAATGAACTGTCTCTGAGTGGATAGATTAATAAAAAGTGTTCTCTCTGCACAGAGCTCTGGCCCCCAACCTGGGGAGTGGACCACATACTCTATATTTTTTCCTCTGGGAAAAAACACCTCTCACTACAGCACTGAGAGCAAAACATGGGCCCTCAACTGGATAGTACCCTTAGGCAGAAGTCAACCCACCTGACCAAAGGTCTCTCAGCTCTTCAAACACTATTGGTTCATTAAAATGCAAGAAACCCACGAATGTCTCTTTTATCAAGAGTAATGTCTGATGGAAAGAAGGACAACATGGCCCTATTAATGTCACTCACTCGTCACAAACCTGCCGTAGACAAGGAGGTTGGTCTTTTCCAGTGAGTTTACAGCTCGTCTGTTGAACAGGTAAGTCAGTCATCTGAGCTTTATCAATATCCTTGGCTTGGGGACCAAAGACTTCGGTAGAGAGATGAGTCCTTTGCTCTCCATGATCATTTAATCTCAGAACTAACTAGGATTTACAGAGCCTCCCAAGTCTTAGGAGAAACTATTAAGAATTGACAAGAACGATTAACAGTGAGAAGCAGCAGGCCTAGCATTTAAGAATCAAGGGAGGATATTGTATACCTATGGCTGATTCATGTTGAGGTTTGACAGAAAACAACAAAATTCTGTAAAGCAATTATCCTTCAATTAAAAAAAAAAAGAGTCCAGGATCTGACTACTGAACAGAGCTAGGTTTGAATTCTAGCTCTGACCTTGGGGCAAGTTAGTCAACTCTGCTGAGCTCTGTCTCCTCACCTGTGAGATGAAGACAAGGTCAGGACCTGCACTGTGAGTTTTCTGAAATTAAAGAGGAGGTAAGGTAATGTATTAAGGTTTGTAATTGTCACCTCTTGGAAATCCTGTCTATAATAACAATAATAAAAATGGATTTGGGACTATGTATATCTGATTCCTATTTCTGCCTCCCCTCCACCCCACTGTGGCCAATTATAGACTATATCAGAGGGCTCCTATATCACTCTTATAAGAAGACTCTGCATATTTAATTATAGACCTGGGAATAAGTCATTGGATTAGGAAAGTGATAGGTTAATTTAATATGCTTTGTAGTTTCTACCTTGACCTGTTTTTTTAAAAACACATTTTTAGGATTTTTAAATGCTTTATATTCAGTTTACTTTACATCATTTGCTCCTAATTCTCAAATTTTAAAATAACACTAAAATCCAGAAGGAAAATTATTTCAAAGACAAGTTAAGCTAAGATTGCACACAAATGGTTTCCATAATTGTGGGGTAGACATGGAGGCTTCTAAACCTCCTGTGTTTTCTAATGTAGAAGCCAGATATCCATTTTAAAATAAAACTCTGGTTAGGTTAACATTTTCATTTCTTAGGACTCTTAAGGTTGTACCAAATTTGATATTTCTGACCAGAAATAGTAGGCCTGATTTCATCTTGCAGGATTTGTTGGATTCAACAGGCGTATCATCAAGAATTTCTCATTTCTGAATAATATACTGATTATATATGTATATGTGTATATATATATGTGTGTGTGTGTGTGTGTGTGTATGTATGTACATATGGCAGACTTCTCAACCCCAAAAAGATCTTAAGCAGTAGTGGCATCTGAAAACAACAAATTTCTGCCTCCCTTAAAGGCAGAAAACAGGGAGAGTGACGAGAAAGATGGGTACTGTGGGGAAGAAGTCAGGGATTATGAAAGGCAGAAGCTGTTGTGATCCTGTGAGGCTGCCTGACTCACCCATGCAAGTTAATTTTCAGGAAGCAGAGATCTCCCATTCTCTCTCCACTTACAGAAAAGAATGGGACCCCCACCCAATCCACTGGAGGAACAGACCCCCCCAGCACCTCTGGAGGGGAGCCCAGGGCCCGGCCCGCACATACCTGCTGCATGGTGGGGGAGTGTAAGGCGGGCTGGACCTGCATGGGGAGCTGGGTCCCGAGGGGCTGCTGCATGGAGAGCGGCTGGTGCTGCTGCAGGTTGAGATGCTGGTGAAGAGGGGGGCTGATCTGGAGGGGAGGAGGGGGGGACACGGCCATGTTGGCTATAGAGACAGTCACTGGCATTTGGTTGTTGGCCTTGGGTGCTATGCTCCTGGGGAGACTGGGATGCATGGCGGTTAGGTGAGGGTTCATTCCTGGTTGTTGGTGGTAGTGGGAACTTAGGTACAGAGCTGAGTGGGCCTGGCTGGGCCCGGGGAACACTGACGGCGGCTTGGCATTGATCAGCTGTGGAGGCTGAGCCGTCTTCACGTCAACAGGCTCGCTGTAGCTCTGTGGAGAAACAAACAGGAACCGAGTTAAGAGGCGGACACCCAGGCGCTGCTTTTGCTTAGCAAGATGCTCTGTGAGTTCACTTGTGAACGGTCACGTGGATCAGTACCTGTTCCTACTCTTGACTCCAAGAACTCTTCCATCGTCACTTGCCACATGACCTTATGCAAGCCTGAGCCCATTCCACCACTTTTATGAAATCTAAAACAAGGTACGTTGACATTTTTTCTTTGCTTAAATGTTAAGCTCTAATTTGGTGCCTTTTCTCATCATCCAAAGATGAGAAAATGAGGGGTGCGTGCGGCGGATGCAGTCAGTGTCCTACCGGGAACTACCCGTGTGGCTCACTTGGAAGGGAAGTCCGTGAGGGAGTTTATCTGTTGACTACATGCTTCGCTTTTATTTTTCCTTTTTATATTCTCAAAGAACCTTGACATTAGATATTGCACAAAGAAAACAATGTTGGTTAATGGAACTGGATAAGGAAGAAAGAGTTCAAAAATACCTTTCTGAAGTCATATAAAACCACATTAATGTATCTTCAAAGTAACCGTAGAACTCATCTTGATTTTTAAAGAGAGTTGGTGATGAATTGTCCTCAATAATGAACTGGATAAAAATAATCTCTCTTAGAAATTTTAGACTCCATCATAAATTAACATAATTTTCCCTGAATTTTTTTACACACCTTCAAATGGTCATTTCCTAATATCTTTTTAATTGACTTAAAAACTAGATATTTCAGTGGAAGTTGACAAGTATCAAGAGTGAACCCCAAGTTGTTTCTTCTTGGGCATGAACCTGCCTCCTACTTTTGCTGAGAGGAAGAGACTGCAAAACAAATGGTAAGTAGTGAAACCAGGTGGAGAAAGAAGATGCCCAAATTTCCTTCTGGAGAAAAAAGTCACTTGGTCAAAATAAGATCTTGAAGATGCATCTGTGCCCTTATTCAGTGCCTCTGATGTCATGCTTCTTCCACCAATAAGTCAACACGAGCCTCTTGTTACCCAGCACAGCAGGGCCTTCCTGGGCTCTCCCTGCTCAGTCTCTGTGTAGCTCGGGCACTTTCAGGAGCCTGGTTCATCACACATGGCGACAGGAAACTCCATGTAGGGACTTCATTGCACAAGTCAGCCAGCAACACAACTCGTTTCCTCCCCACAGTGTAGGGGATTGAGTGATAGCCACAGGATGAGCGGTTATGTATTATGTGTGCTGACTGCAGGAGGCCAGGCTGGGGTGCTGGACTGGTGGCCTCTCATACTCTCTCATACTCAGGTCATAGGAATGACCTGAATGACGTCTCTAAAAATACATCAACCATGGAGATGTGGGGTCCTGCGAGATCCTGATTACTCCATGCAGAGTAGAGAGTAAGGTGAGCCCTAAAGAATTCAAGCTCCTCCAAAGAACCTTCTCATTATATTTTTCTGTGTCAGTAGTGATGCAGTTTTCTGAAACAGGAGTAGACATTGACTCCCTGTCTTCTGCATTAACATGAAACAGGTCAAAAATTGTTCACGAAAATTTTCAAGGGAAGGCTTTGGATCAAAAGAGTTTTACTAAATGTAGTACCTAAAAGGAACTTTCAATTGATAAAAAAAAAAAAAAAAACTTCAGTCATTTACTTTCTTTCTTTTTCTTCCATTTAAAAACTCTTATTGCTGGTATGCAGAGCAGTGAACAATTAAAGGAAAAGGTCAAATGGGTTAACTCAGGCTGTGTAAACAGTGACTTGTTTTACATCAGAATAACACAGACTGCAGTGATATGCCTCAAAAACCATCCCATATATGCCAAGAAGATTATGTACTTGTTGTCTTTGTGTTTAAGTCATGTGGGAAAGTGTTTTCATTGTGTTGCATTCTCACTTCTTTTCCCAGTTGTGGAAGGGCTAATTTCATATTTAGTCACACACCGTGCCAACTTCATATAGGAAAGGAACAATCACACAACAACCAAGAGAGCTACAAAAATCAATACATGTTAGGGCATGTTCCTTTTTGCTTTATAGTTGCTTTAATTTTTTAAACAGAAGAAAAATCACTCACAATTCCTATACTATCAAAATTATAAAATATATGTCGTTGTAAAACGTTTTCACTTTTTATTTCTAGAGCCAATAATCACATCATTATCTAGTGACATGAGGCACACAGAGCAGTAGACAGGTATCCTGAGCGTGTGTGTGCACACGTGTGTGTATGTGAAGACAAAAAGACATGTTCAGATATGTTCATACATTCATCTTAGGTATTCCAACAATATTTAAACAAGCCTAAAGGCAGTATATTGGGTTGGCTAAAAAGTCTGTCCAGGTTTTTAGGTACCATCTTATGGAAAAAAGCCAAATGAATTTTTGGCCAGGCCAGTACCTATGTTACATTTAGAAATCACTAACTGTAGTAGGTACAGACACTCAGCAAGAAGGTGGGCTGGCTTCATGGACCAGAAGTCAGTCCTGGTGAGCAGTTTTAGGGACAAAAAAAAGATTTAGGGACTTTGCCCCCAACACAGTTTCCAAACTGTATTAGAGGGGTTTGTGGAAAAATAAATGTCCTTCAAAAACAAGTTTCCATGACAAAATATGTGTGGGAAGAGCACTGGGTCAAGGGAGGTTAGGAGGGCTCCTCTCCTGCGGGACTTGTCAGAGCCTTCAGTGTGTAATGCACACTGTGAATTTCCGAGGGACCTACCAGAGAAGTCTTTCCTCAGTGGGTAATTTCACTGAAATAGTCTTCAATTGGAAACTAATTCAGAAGATGAATTAATAAATTACACAAACATATCTAAAATGACAAATAGAACATACATTTCGATTTGAATAGTCATATCTCTTGCCTCAAATAAACTAATTTGTATTGCCCCCAAATACATACTTAAATTACATCCGTCTAGGTGTAATATCAAAATTATCTTTTGTTTCATGTTTACCGAATACTATCTGTATAGAGAATTTCATATTCTAGGCCAAGAACGGTGACACCATTTCCTGAACGAATTAGCAAATTGGTAACTTCTCAACTGTAGCCTAGAATTGCTAAGGCATAGGGCTTCCCTGGTGGCGCAGACAGTAAAGAACCTGCCTGCAATCCAAGAGACCAGGTGTAATCCCTGGGTCGAGAAGATTCCCTGGAGAAAGGAATGGCAACTGACTCCAGTATTCCTGCCTGGAGAATTCCATGGACAAAGGAACCTGGTAGGCTACAGTCCATGGAACTGCAAAGAGTTGGACATGACTGAGCAACTAACACTTTCACTTTTCTTCAGACACAGTAAGGCAAAATTCAAAATAAACCATGAATCAAATTCTCCTGAATTTCACTTTCTAAACTGTGTAGAGATAAAGACAGACACACAGACACAGACAGAAACCTACTTGAGATACTTCATTGCCAACTTTGAGAAGACTCTCTTTTCTCATGGTAACTAAACACAAAATCAAGACTGCCGGGAGAAATAGCAATAATCTCAGATACGCAGATGATACCACTCTTATGGCAGAAAGCAAAGAAGAACTAAAGAGCCTCTTGATGAAAGTGAAAGAGGAGAGTGAAAATGTTGGCTTAAAGCTCAACATTCAGAAAGCTAAGATCATGGCATCCGGTCCCATCACTTTATGGGAAATAGACGGGGAAACAGTGGAAACAGTGTTTATGTTTTTAGGTTCCAAAATCACTGCAGATGCTGCTGCAGCCATGAAATTAAAAGATACTTGCTCCTTAGAAGGAAAGTTATGACCAACCTAGACAGCATATTAAAAAGCCGAGATACCACTTTGCCAACAAAGATCTGTCTAGTCAAAGCTATGGTTTTTCCAGTAGTCATGTATGAATGTGAGAATTGGACTATAAAGAAAGCTGAGTGCCTAAGAATTGATGCTTTTGAACTGTGGTGTTGGAGAAGGCTCTTGAGAGTCCCTTGGACTTCAAGGAGATCAAACCAGGCAATCCTAAAGGAAATCAGACCTGAATATTCATTGGAAGGACTGATGCTGAGGCTGAAACTCTAATCCTTTCACCATTTGACGTGAAGAAGTGACTCATTGGAAAAGACCCTGATGCTGGGAAAGATTGAGGGCAGGAGGAGAAGGGGATGACAGAGGATGAGATGGTTGGATGGCATCACCGACTTGATGGACATGAGTTTGAGTAAGCTCTGGGAGTTGGTGATGGACAGGGAAGCCTGGTGTGCAGCAGTCCATGGGGTTGCAGAGAGTCAGACATGACTGAGCGACTGAACTGAACTGAAACACCAAACATTTTGTCTATACAGCCATTTGTTTGTCATTTGTCTTCTCCATTCTAAAGCATGAAGAGATCAGTACTGTTAAGCTTACTTTGAAAGAGTAGTATTTTTTAATCACTACAAGGACTATAACAAGTCAAACAGATTTCCCAAACTAAGGATTTAGACACTTGAAACAATTTTTAACACACACAGAGAAAAATTTTTGGGAAGTTACATGTTTTCCCTACACTTTTGAAGTCGTTGAATATAACAAGATAAATAATGAAACTAGCCATGTGCCTAAGCATGGCAGGCACTCCATTGGGGGTTCTCTTCCTGCATTCTCTCTTCACCATAATTTCCTGCACCATCAGGGAAGGATGTTTTTTGGGGGGTTGCATGGCTTGCAGGATCTTAGTTCCCCCACCAGGGACTGAAACTGGGCCCTGGCAGTGAGAGTGCTGAATCCTAAGCACTGGACCACCAGGGAATTCCCAGGAAAGGACTGTTTAAAGGTTGGGACTGGAATCTTACGTGTCCCATGCGTCTGTTTCAGTGCCAAGTACAGAGAAAACAAACACATTTGCTGAGTGACTGAATGACTGTCCTTGAACAATACTGGGAGCAGTCACTGTTGCCCTTGCTGAGACTCCTGATGAGACATACCATTCCTCTAGGGAGTAGGTTTTCAAATCTTTGAAAACTCACAGAATATCAGATTGTTCTTTACTGTCTGCTCTCATCGTGAACCACACCCTTTCGGAAGAAGTGGGAGATTACAAGCCTAGCTTTGCTCTTTAGTTGGATCCCGTGGGCTCTGCTCCCCACTGGGCCGGGATGGATGGCAGGAAGCAGGGAAGCTTACTGTGTTTCACCCCTATCTTGAGAATTTGTATCTTTATGTAGAGATCCACTCATTTAGGCAGGGAAAAAATTTGCTTGGGCCTCACTTCTCATTAATTCTTACTCAGACTAATAAACAGACACAGAGTTGTTTCACTGTTTTGGAAGACAGGCAAAACAAGTTCATTTTCCATAGCAAAGTGTCATGAATGCATAACCTGATTAAATGGAAATATGAAGAAATCCTAAGTTTAATACACTCGCACCATCATTTTCTTTGAATTAAACTATGAAAGCAAGGCTTGTTGTTGTTGCTTTAGTTGCTAAGTCGTGTCAGATTCTTTTGCGATCTCATTTTGCAAATAACGATACTGTATATGAAGATCATTATGCCTTCCATTCAGAAACTAGAATTACTTTCTCATTCAAACGAAATCATTTCAATTTGTTTCTAATTCCAAATGCATTAACCACTTTAACTCAGTGGTGTGTGTTTTGTGTCAGTCACCTGCCAAGTGTAATCCTATCAGTGTATACACAACTGAAAATCAGCCCTTGAATGTGGCATTTTCATGGGGGTGAGTGTGTACTTGTTACTGGTTTATGAGTAAGTTCTAGTTCCTGCTTTCTTTTGGGCCACTGATTCTAAAAGATGTTTTCTATAAGCAAAATGGTGTGTGTGTGTGTTCAGGGAGGGGGGCAAGGAGAGACATTTTGGGTCTCTCCAGTAGTCTTTCACAAAGGATACAACTCTATAAACACCAAACTACTTCATATTAATCAAGTTGTTGATTGTCCGAGATAATTTCAATCCCATTTACTTTGTATTATGAAGATAATATTGCATAGTGTATAAATGTTCCCTTTCTAGGATGATAAGTGCTATAAAAATGAAAGATTGACAAAGCAATTGTTATTTAAAATAGCAAAGCATAAACATAAGACATAAAGCTCAGTGGATGCAACAATATAGGAGTTGCTGAACCAAATCAGATTAATAGTCCATCTAATTTGATTCTTGTTTCCAGCACTGACCAATACATGATGCATTGGAAATTAAACAAAATTTATGCACTTACTCAATTGCACATTGTTACTTTTGGAAGGAAAATTCTTCTTGGTACTTGCAGGTGATTAGCTTACACCCTGAAGCATGAGATTTTATTATCTTTAAATCACGGTCTGGGCTTACAGAGCTGCAAATTTTATGTGAACAGTCATAAATTGATCCATTCTATTTTCAAATTCAGTGTCTCAATAGCTCTCCTTGGCATGAATTCTATAAGTTACACTCATCTTGTAAAAAGAAATGATTTGTTTTGAATTTAGTCCCTTTTAATTGAACTGAAGATTGTATTTATTATGGGTCATGGCAACAGACTGAGAACTTTCTTATTTTAGTTCAGTTCAGTGGCTCAGTTGTGTCCAACTCTTTGAGACCCCATGAACCGCAGCACGCCAGGCTTCCCTGTCCATCACCAAATGCCAGAGTCCACCCAAACCCATGTCCATTGAATCAGTGATGCCATCCAACCATCTCATCCTCTGTCATCCCCTTCTCCTCCTGCCCTCAATCTTTCCCAGCATCAGGGTCTTTTCAAATAAGTCAGCTCTTTGCATCAGGTGGCCAAAGTACTGGAGTTTCAGCTTCAATATCAGTCCTTCCAATAAACACCCAGAACTGATCTCCTTTAGGACGGACTGGTTGGATCTCCTTGCAGTCCAAGGGACTCTCAAGAGTCTTCTCCAACACCACAGCTCAAAAGCATCAATTCTTCGGCACTCAGCTTTCTTCATAGTCCAACTCTCACATCCATACATGACCACTGGAAAAACCATAGCCTTGCCTAGACGGACCTTTGTTGGCAAAGTAATGTCTCTGCTTTTGAATATGCTATCTAGGTTGGTCATAACTTTCCTTCCAAGGAGTAAGCGTCTTTTAATTTCATGGCTGCAGTCACCATCTGCAGTGATTTTGGAGCCCCCCAAAATAAAGTTTTCCACTGTTACCCCATCTATTTCCCATAAAGTGATGAGACCAGATGCCATGATCTTCATTTTCTGAATGTTGAGCTTTAAGCCAACCTTCTCACTCTCCACTTTCACTTTCATCAAGAGGCTTTTTAGTTCCTCTTCACTTTCTGCCATAAGGGTGGTGTCATCTGCATATCTGAGGTTAGTGATATTTCTCCCGGCAATCTTGATTCCAGCTTGTGCTTCTTCCAGCCCAGCGTTTCTCATGATGTACTCTGCATATAAGTTAAATAAGCAGGGTGACAGTATACAGCCTTGACGTACTCCTTTTCCTATTTGGAACCAGTCTGTTGTTCCATGTCCAGTTCTAACTGTTGCTTCCTGACCTGCATACAGGTTTCTCAAGAGGCAAGTCAGGTGTCTGGTATTCCCATCTCTTTCAGAATTTTCCACAGAGGTAGGTCAGGTGGTCTGGTATTCCCATCTCCTTCAGAATTTTCCACAGTTTATTGTGATCCACACAGTCAAAGGCTTTGGCATAGTCAATAAAGCAGAAATAGATGTTTTTCTGGAACTCTCTTGCTTTTTCGATGACCCAGCAGATGTTGGCAATTTGATCTCTGGTTCCTCTGCCTTTTCTAAAACCAGCCTGAACATCTGGAAGTTCATGGTTCATGTATTGCTGAAGCCTGGCTTGGAGAATTTTGAGCATTACTTTACTAGCGTGTGAGATGAGTACAATTGTGCGGTAGTTTGAGCATTCTTTGGCATTGCATTTCTTTGGGATTGGAATGAAAGCTGACCTTTTCCAGTCCTGTGGCCACTGCTGAGTTTTCCAAATTTGCTGGCATGTTGAGTGCAGCACTTTTATAGCATCATCTTTCAGGATTTGAAATAACTCAACTGGAATTCCATCTCCTCCACTAGCTTTGTTCGTAGTGATGCTTTCTAAGGCCCACTTGACTTCACATTCCAGGATGTCTGGCCTAGGTCAGTGATCACACCATTGTGATTATCTGGGACGTGAAGATCTTTTTTGTACAGTTTTTCTGTGTATTCTTGCCACTTCTTCTTAATATCTTCTGCTTCTGTTAGGTCCATACCATTTCTGTCCTTTATTGAGCCCACCTTTGCATGAAATGTTCCCTTGGTATCTCTAAGTTTCTTGAAGAGATCTCCAGCCTTTCCCATTCTATTGTTTTCCTCTATTTCTTTGCACTGATCACTGAAGAAGGCTTTCTTATCTCTCCTTGCTATTCTTTGGAACTCTGCATTCAAATGGATATGTCTTTCCTTTTCTCCTTTGCTTTTCGCTTCCCTTGTTTTCACAGCTATTTGTTAGGCCTCCTCAGACAACCATTTTGCTTTTTTGCATTTCTTTTTCTTGAGGATGGTCTTGATTCCTGTCTCCTGTACAATGTCACGAACCTCCATCCATAGTTCATCAGGCACTCTATCAGATTTAGTTCAACATTGTCCTTTACCGTACATTATAAAAAGATTCCATCAACTCTGTAAGTTTTGGCTCAAATCAGAGACAAAACCTCCAACTTGATGTGTGACGAAGTCATGAATCTGATTACTTAATACTGAACATACCAGAACATACTTGTCCAAATGTTGTCTCTTTCCAGGCTGGGGCTTCCGAGCAGCTGTATGCTTATTTCAATAATGCTGCTTTTACTTGGAATAAATATCTGGGAACTTCCCTATAGGATTCTTCCCAGCACCCATGAGACGCCATTTTACATATCCTTAGCCAGCTCTCTGTCTTTGGGTGGTGAATTTGTTTTTTGGAAACAGCTAATAGTCACTGGAAGCCAAGTCTGTGCGATGTACATGGGTGATATTTGAGAAAAAGAATGAGGTGTTAAAACAATGTTACAAGATTGATTTGCTAGTGGCTTATAATTTGCTGAGTACAGTTTTAAAAGAGAAGTTTCAAAAATCTTTTGAACTCTGGGGGCAATAATAAAATAAGTTTGTAGCCTCCCTAGGTGACACCTTTCAATGCAACACTCATTTTGGGAATATTAATTCTGGTCTATGTGGTAAAATGAAACTAGTTCCAATTGCTTTAAAGTTATACATTGTTTTTCAATCTGTTGAGACTTAGGTAGAGGAGTTTCTGAGTCTATGTAAAAACTGATTCCTTAAGCTTTATTTCTTGCCTGGAGAAGCCCAGGGACGGGGGAGCCTGGTGGGCTGCCGTCTGTGGGGTCGCACAGAGTCGGACACAACTGAAATGACTTAGCATAGCATAGCATAGCATAGCAAGCTTTACTTAGACCAACCCCAAATGACCTTAAGTGAAGGTGAAAGTGAAATCGCTCAGTCGTGTTGGACTCTTTGGGACCCCATAGACTAGCCTACCAGGCTCCTCTGTCCATGGGATTTTCCAGGCAATAGTACTGGAGTGGATTGCCATTTCCTTCTCCAGGGGATCTTCCCAACCCAGGGCTTGAACCCAGGTCTCCTGCATTGTAGACAGATGCTTTAGCATCTGAGCCACCAGGGAAGTCCTCAAATGACCTTAAATAGCATGTAAAACCACTCCAGCCCAGAAGCCATAGGCTCCACAATGGCATATATTCTTAGTCCTCAGACTCTTTGAAGGCTTCCTCGATTAAAGGGTCATAAAGACCATTTCAATTAAGGAACCCACATAGGTGATTTTAAAAAATGTTTACATCATTTTTTATCTTTATAAAAGAATATATCTATGAAGCAAATTTTTCTTATGTTAATGCCACTTAAAATTTTTCTTTTTATCAAAGCAGCTGTGTAGACACCTAGAATATGATCCAGCTAAATCCTGAATCATACACAAAAGTTTCCTGGTTCTTTGTGCACCTATCAATAATGTTAAAAATAAACTTGATAATAATAATAATAATTGCTGGTATTTATTAAGTACTTTCCTGTGTTCAAGATGTCAAACCATGCAGTTTATATAAGAGTTTCCTATTTTATTTTTATGGAAAGCTAATGATGTGGGTCCCATTATCTACTATTTGATACACGAGTAAACTGAGACTTTAAATAGCTGAAAAACGGGCATAAAGGCAAGCAGTTAGGAAGTGAGAAATCTGGAATCTGAACCCAGATGGAGCTGCCCTGAGTGCCTGGGGATATTTCTGCCCTCTGAGGACTCTTTCTGTGCAACACTGGTGGTGCCTCAGAGGTTCTTTAATGTTCCCCTTGGTGCCTGTGGAAGCACAGATGCTGAAGAAGCCTTCACGATCTTCTCCAAAACCTACTTATAAACCTTTGCTTCCTGCTTTTAAATTTCTCATTGGAAAGAAATTGTTTGCCTAAACAATCTAAGAGTTTGGTAATGCTCCCTGTTCAGATTAAATTCCTCTAGGGTGACATGGTATCTCCATTCTTGTTCTGGAATCGCTGCCCATGCCTGACACCTGTCATGGGGTGAACATGCCCATATCTTTCATGTCAAATTCACTCTTTGCGGCTACTATCTCCTGCCCTCTCTTTCAACCGCTTGGTGACTCTTTCCTCTGAAATATCTCCAACTTCTCTCTTTATAGAGAGTAAAACTGAAAAGTTAGTTCATCCAGGTCTAATCCAGCCTATGTCTGCAGCACCCAATGATCCCTTTCCTGTGACCCTCAATACGCATGTTTTTCCACAGTAGAGTGGCCTGTCACCGAGCAGATCTAACTGCGGGAAGGTCTGTCACTGGTTCCACATGACCAGGCAAAGCATGCGAGCAGCTAAACAGCATGGCACAGAGGGGAGCTCCTCAAACATTCTGCAGGCCCCAGAGTCCTCTGAGGGTCTAGGGCCAGCCTCTGGTGGTGAGCAGCCTTCTGTCCCTCAACCCCAGCTTCATTTAACCAGAACAGCTTTACTCTTGGCTAGCTAATTTGTAAGAGTTGGCATAGAATTTTGCTGAGGATAAGAGGTTGCAGGTCTAAAGATATAAAACTTGATAGTCACTCAGGGTAGAGAAAAGCCTACAAGCTTTGGAATGAGAGAGTGAGGGGTCTCAGCTCTCCCTCTGCAACCACCAGCCTCTCCTTGGTCTCTTAGACTTCAAGTCATATAGTCTGCCTAGAGACTGTGCAGAAAATGGGGCTAAATCTTACTTTGTAGGGTTATTGTGATGATGAATAGAAACATATGTAAAATACCGAGCATAGCATGTGTCACATAGTATCTACTTGATAGCAAGGTGCCATTTGTATCTTTGTTCCTGAAGAAAATTTGGTGTCCAGCTGGCAGTGTGTCTGTATTGTCATTTTCAAGTATGAAGGTCAGAATATGCTACTACAACTGAGTTCTTTTTTTTTTTTTTTTTGTGGGTTAACTTCAATTTTTGTCCAGGTCTGATGTCATGTTAACTAGTATGCTGGGTTAGATGGTATATAATTCATTTAAGTAAAAATGTAATTGAGAGGAGAGGAACATTGTTAATCCTGTGACTCAGTCTCATGGGTAGAGCCAATGTTCACTGGCTGTTTCTATTTTTTGATTATGTTCTGTGAGAAGCAGCTAATTTTAGTGAGTATAGTTTCAAGCCTCTCAAGTATTATGGAATACTTTACTTTGATCTGCTGTGCTCATCGCTGGGCTCTCACCACCGAGCCCTGTGCCTGATGTGGGGCAGGTGTCGTGCATCCCTGGCTCCTTTGCAGAGTAGGGCCTGGAGTGAGAGCACTGAGAAGTAGCTGACCTGATGCTGCTGTACATTAGCGAGGGCAAGAGCTGCTGGCCCAGGAATGCAAAGCCAAGCTGGATGAAACAAATGCACTGCATAGAACATTGCTACCAAAATGTGCATGAGTAAATCAAGGAGGGGTAAATCAAATTTGAGTATTCTTTGGCATTGCCTTTCTTTGGGATTGGAATGAAAACTGACCTTTTCCAGTCCTATGGTCACTGCTGAGTTTTCCAAATTTGCTGGCGTATTTCCTGCAGCACTTTCACAGCATCATCTTTTAGGATTTGAAATAGCTCACCTGAAAATCCATCACCTCCACTAGCTTTGTTCATAGTGATGCTTCCTAAGGCCCACTTGACTTTGCCTTCCAGGATGTCTGGCTCTAGGTGAGTGATCACACCATTGTGATTATCTGAATTGTGAAGATCTTTTTTTGTATAGCTCTTCTGTGTATTTTTGCCACCTCTTCTTAATATCTTCTGCTTCTGTTAGGTCCATACCATTTCTGTCCTTTATTGTGCCCATCTTTGCATGAAAAGTTCCCTTGGTATCTCTAATATTTTTAAGAGATCTCTAGTCTTTCCCATTCTATTGTTTTCCTCTATTTCTTTGCACTGATCACTGAGGAAAGCTTTCTTATCTCTCCTTGCTATTCTTTGAAACTCTGCATTCAAATGGGTATATCTTTCCTTTTCTCCTTTGTCTTTTGCTTCTCTTCTTTTCACAGCTATTTGTAAGGTCTCCTCAGACAACCATTTTGCTTTTTTGCATTTCTTTTTCTTGGGGATGGTCTTCATCATTTGAAAAGACCCCGATGCTGGGAAAGATTGAAGGCAGGAGGAGAAGGGGATGACAGAGGATGAGATGGTTGCATGACACCACCAAGTCAATGGGAGGCCTGGCACGCTGCAGTCCATCGGGTCGCAAAGAGTCAGACACGACTGAGCAACTGAACTGAACTGAAATCGAATTTGCCTCAACATTTTAGTAAAATAGACACTGAGTTTTGGCTAATACAGTATTTCACTGACAAAGGGACCATAGGAAACCACCAACAAACAAAAAGACAATCTATAGAATGGGAGAAAATATTTGCAAATGATGAAACTGAAAAGGGGTTAATGTCCAAAATAAACAGCTCATACAACTCAATACCAAAAACCCAAACAATCCAATCAAAAAATGGGCAAAAATCTAAATAGATATTTCTCCAAAGAAGACATACAAAATACTGATGAAAGAAATCAAAGAGGACACAAATAGAGGGAGAAATATACCATGTTCACGGATTGGAAGGATCAATATAGTGAAAATGAGTATACTATCCAAAGCAATCTATAGATTCAATGTAATCCCTATCAAGCCACCAAAAGTAATTTTCACAGAACTAGAACAAATAATTTCACAATTTGTATGGAAATACAAAAAACCTCAAATAGCCAAAGCAATCATGAGAAAGAAGAGTGGAACAGGAGGAATCAACCTGCCTGACTTCAGGCTCTACCACAAAGGTACAGTCATCAAGACAGTATGGTACTGGCACAAAGACAGAAATATAGATCAATGGAACAAAATAGAAAGCCCAGAGATAAATCCACACACCTATGTAAACCTTATCTTTGACAAAGGAGGCGAGAATATACAATGGAGAAAAGACAATCTCTTTAACAAGTGGTGCTGGGAAAACTGGTCAACCACTTGTAAAAGAATGAAACTAGAACACTTTTTAATGCCATACACAAAAATAAATGCAAAATGGATTAAAGATCTAAACATAAGACCAGAAACTATAAAACTCCTAGAGGAAAACATAGGCAAAACACTCTCCGACATAAACCACAGCAGGATCCTCTATGACCCACCTCCCAGAGTAATGGAAATAAAAGCAAAAATAAACAAATGGGACCTAATTAAACTTAAAAGCTTTTGCACAATGAAGGAAACTATAAGCAAAGTGAAAAGACAACCTTCAGAATGGGAAAAAATAATAGCAAATGAAGTAACTGACAAAGAACTAATCTCAAAAATATACAAGCAACTCCTGAAGCTCAATTCCAGAAAAATAAATAACCCAATCAAAAAATGGGCCAAAGAACCAAACAGACATTTCTCCAAAGAAGACATACAGATGGCTAACAAACACATGAAAAGATGCTCAACATCAGTCATTATCACTGCTGCTGCTGCTAAGTCGCTTCAGTCGTGTCCAACTCTGTGCGACCCCATAGACAGAAGCCCACCAGGCTCCCCCGTCCCTGGCATTCTCCAGTCATTATTACCAAAATGCAAATCAAAACCACAATGAGGTACCATGTCACACCAGTCAGAATGCCTGCTATCCAAAAATCTACAAACAATAAATGCTGGAGAGGGTGTGGAGAAAAAGGAACGCTCTGACACTGTTGGTGGGAATGAAAACTAGTACAGCCACTATGGAGAACAGTGTGGAGATTCCTTAAAAACTGGAAATAGAACTGCCATATGACCCAGCAATCCCACTGCTGGGCATACACACCGAGGAAACCATAATTGAAAGAGACACATGTACCCCAATGTTCATTGCAGCACTGTTTATAATAGCCAGGACATGGAAGCAACCTAGATGTCCATCAGCAGACAAATGGATAAGAAAGCTGTGGTACATATACACATTGGAATATTATTCGGCCATTAAAAAGAATACATTTGAATCAGTTCTAATGAAGTGGATGAAACTGGAGCCTATTATATAGAGTGAAGTAAGCCAGAAAGAAAAACACCAATACAGTATACTAACACATATATATGGAATTTAGAAAGATGGTAATGTTAACCCTGTATGCGAGATAGCAAAAGAGACACAGATGTATAGAACAGTCTTTTGGACTCTGTGGGAGAAGTCAAGGGAGGGATGATCTGAGAGAATAGCATTGAAACATGTATATTATCATATATGAAACAGATCATCTAGGTTCGATGCATGAGACAGGGTGCTCAGGGCTGGTGCACTGGGATGACCCTGAGGGATGGGATGGGGAGGGAGGTGGGAGGTGGGTTCAGGATAGGGAACACATGTAAACCCACGGCTGATTCATATCAATGTATGGCAAAAACTACTATAATATTGTAAAGTGATTAGCCTCCAACTAAAATAAATAAATTAAAATAAAAAACAAACAAAGAAGACATACAGATGGCCAACAGGCACATGAAAAGATGTTCAACATGGCTAATTATTATAGAGATGCAAATTAAAACCACAATGAAGTATCATCTCACATAAGTCAGAATGGCCATCATCAAAAAGTCTACAGATAATAAATTCTGGAGAGGGTGTGGAGAAAAGGGAATCCTCCTGACCTGTTGGTGGGAATGTAAATTGGTGCAGTCACTATGGGAAACAATGTGAAAGTTCCTTAAAAACTAAAAATAGAACCAGCATACGATCTAGCAATCCCACTCCTGGGCATATATTTGGGAAAGATGAAAACTCTAATGAAAAAAGATACACATACCCCAGTGTTCACAGCAGCATTATTTGCAAAAGCCAAGACATGGAAACAATCCAAAAGCCCATTAACAGATGAGTGGTTTAAGAAGATTTGTATTCCATTACATATATATATCACACACACACACACACACACATATATATATATATAAATGGAATAGTACTCAGCTACAAAAAGAATGAAAGATTGCCATTTGCAGTAACATGGATGGACCTAGAGAGTATCATACTAAGTGAAATATGCCAGAAAAATACAAATATTGTATGATATCACTTATAAGTGGAATCTAAAAAAAATGAAATGGTTCTATATACAAAACAAATAGACTCACAAACATAGCAAACAAACTTTGGGGAAAGGGGAAAGGGAGTGGGGGTTAAGGGTATAAATTACAAGTCTGAGAATGATAGATACAAACTACTATACATTAAATAGATAAGCAGCAGGGATTTACTATATAAAGTGGAACTATATTTAATGTCTTGCAATAACCTATAATGGGTTTCCCTGGTGGCTCAGTGGTAAAGAATCTGCCTGCCAATGCAGGAGACGTGGGTTCAATCCCTGGGTTGGGCAGATCTCCTGGAGAAGGAAATGGCAACCCACTCCAGGCTTTTTGCCTGGAGAATCACATGGACAGAGGATTCTGGTAGGCTACAGTCCATGGGGGGTCTCAGAGAGTCAGACACAATTGAGTGATTGAACAATAATAACCTATAATAGAAAATAATCTGAGAAATATACATAATTGAATCACTTTGCTATATACCTGAAGCTAACACAATATTGTACATAGACTGTGCTTTACATGAGCTGAGAAGAGAGAATGTAGGTGTTACACCTGACTTGTTGGGCAGGGCATGTTTCAGGGAAGCAGGTGAGGTGCACAGTTAGGACCTGGGAACAGAATGGCCCAGCATGAGGACTGATGGAGGCAGGTCAAGTGCTGGGCTCGGGCAATTGCTACCTATGTGATACTTTTCCTCTTTTGTGAAATGTTAATAATCAGGCCTACTTTGAGGAATAAGATATGGGAGGTGAGGGAAGTCATTCACATAAAGTTATCTTTTTTTTTTTCCTTTAACTTTTTATTTTGTATTAGGGTATATAGCTGGGTAACAATGATGTGATTGTTTCAGGTGGACAGCAAAGGGATTCAGCCACACATATACATGTATCCACTCTCCCCCAAACTTCCCTCCCATCCAGGCTGCCACATGACATTGAGTAGAATTCCCTGTGCAGTAGGCCCTTGCTGGCTATACATTTTAAATGTAGCATTGTATACATATTGATCCCAAACTCTCTAACTATCCCTTCCCTCTATCTTTCCCCTGGCAACTATAAATTCATTCTCTAAGTCTATGAGTCTCTTTCTGTTTTGTAAGCTCATTTCTTTTTAGATTCCACATAGAAGGGATGCCACGTTATCTTTTAAAATATAAATCCAATCAAGCCATCCCCTACTGGAACCCACTCAGTGGGGTCCCTTTGTACAGAGTATGAAACCCAGCTCCTTTCACTGACCTGCAGGGCCTGTGTGACTTGGCCACTAACCATCTTCCCAGCCAAGCTTCATCTCAAACCACCCTCCCCTGTTTACTCAGCTCCAGCCTCACCGACTTCCTTAGTCTGAGGAGGTATTTTTGACCCTAGAGCCTGCCTGTGCTGCACTGCCTGACCAGCTGTCCTGGGCCCTCTGTGTCTTGTGAGCTCCTGTCGTCCCTTGTCTCAGCTCCAGTGTCACATCTGCAGAGGGCTCAGTAGACCATTCTGGTAGATGCCTTCCTTTATTTCCCAGTAGGCTTTGATTCACAAAGATCTCAGTCATTTATGAACTTGTATTTTCACTAGTGATCTCCCTGAACAAAAGAAAGCTAAGTACGCGGGATGCACCTGCCCATTTTCCTGTGTCCAGGTGTCGTCTAAGCCTGGCCCAATGCTGGGCACAGACTATGTGCTCAAGGAAATTTACCAAATGATCGCATGAATGAGTGAATGGGAAAGACAGAGCTTGGCTGGCACACTGTAGTTACTTGGAATTGTGACTGTTATTATCATGTAGCATTTTATGACTGCTCATGTGGATCTTAGCTCTTTCAAAATAGAGAAAAAATTTATAACTTATTAAAAAAACAGGAAAATATATATGTAAATATGAATGGCTGTTATTTTCCTTGTGATAATTTTAAATGGAAAAGCAATAGGTTTTTACATAAGCTTCTGCATGCAATCAGTGGATAGGCCGGTAAATTTTCTGTGAGTGCATGCAAGGTTATACTGCAAATAGCCCATTCATATCCAACACCAGACGGCCATTTTTCTAACCTAGAGAAGGTGTTTATAACTTTTCTTCGATTTATATACATATTGATACAATAGATAGTTGTACATAAATAGACATTCACCAGCTCCAGCAAAATTCCTGCTGCCAAAGAGAAGAAAAACGTCAGAGTAAGCTGTAAAGAAAGTGCTTGGTTTTTTAAATGTGGAAATGGCAATTCACAGCATTTATTCAAATTGCCACGTACTGAGGGTTGCAACTCCGAGAATGAATAGTAAGAAAAGTTGCAGCTAAGAGCAAATCTGAGAACTCTTATTTTGAAAGTAAAGGCTTAGTCAGTACTATAGCATTCTGGCAATCTGCATAATATTAACTAGAGTGTTTTGTATTGGGACCAAGACTTTATGTATTGATTTTCTTGTATGTAAAATGTCCTGACTAAAACTTCTCTTTAAAATGCTCAAGAAGAAACTTACCTTGGATGAAACAAGAAGAATTCACATGCCCCCTTACGTAAGAAAGGCAATGCCAAAGAATGCTCAAACTACTGCACAATTGCACTCATCTCACACGCTAGTAAAGTAATGCTCAAAATTCTCCAAGCCAGGCTTCAGCAATACGTGAACTATGAACTTCCAGATGTTCAAGCTGGTTTTATAAAAGGCAGAGAAACCAGAGATCAAACTGCCAACATCCGCTGGATCATCAAAAAAGCAAGAGAGTTCCAGAAAAACATCTATTTCTGCTTTATTGACTATGCCAAAGCCTTTGACTATGTGGATCTCAATAAACTGTGGAAAATTCTGAAAGAGATGGGAATACCAGACCACCTGACCTGCCTCTTGAGAAACCTGTAATGCAGGTCAGGAAGAAATAGTTAGAACTGGACATGGAACAACGGACTGGTTCCAAATAGGAAAAGGAGTACGTCAAGGCTGTATATTGTCACCCTGCTTATTTAACTTATATGCAGAGTACATCATGAGAAACGCTGGCTGGAAGAAGCACAAGCCGGAATCAAGATTGCTGGGAGAAATATCAATAACCTCAGATATGCAGATGACACCACCCTCATGGCAGAAAGCGAAAAAGAACCAAAGAATCTCTTGATGAAAGTCAAAGAGGAGAGTGAAAAAGTTGGCTTAAAGCTCAACATTCAGAAAACTAAGATCATGGCATCCAGTCCCATCACTTCATGGGAAATAAATGGGGAAACAGTGGCTGTATTTATTTTTCTGGGCTCCAAAATCACTGCAGATGGTGATTGCTGCCATGAAATTAAAAGATGCTTGCTCCTTGGAAGGAAAGTTATGACCAACCTAGATAGCATATTCAAAAGCAGAGACATTACTTTGTCAACAAAGTTCTAGTCAAAGCTATGGTTTTTCCAGGAGTCAAGTATGGATGTGAGAGCTGGACTATAAAGAAAGCTAAGCGCCGAAGAATTGATGCTTTTGAACTGTGGTGTTGGAGATGACTCCTGAGAGTCCCTTGGACAGCAGGGAGATCCAACCAGTCTATCCTAAAGGAGATCAGTCCTGGGTGTTCATTGGAAGGACTGATGTTGAAGCTGAAACTCCAATACTTTGGCCACCTAATGCGAAGAGCTGACTCATTTGAAAAGACCCTGATGCTGAGAAAGATTGAGGGTAGGAGGAGAAGGGGACGACAGAGGATGAGATGGTTGGATGGCATCACCGACTCAATGGACATGAGTTTGGGTAAACTCTGGGAGTTGGTGATGGACAGGGAGGCCTGGCATGCTGTGGTTCATGGGGTCGCAGAGTCGGACACAAATGAGTGACTGAACTGAACTTACATCTTGGGTATATTAATCTGCATGATACCAAGTGACTATATAACCCAATTTTTGGATGGATTTATTAGGCTGGTGCAAAAGTACCTGAGGTTTTCAAGTTTGCCATTTGATATTGGAATACATTCTTAAGTAAATGTGGTTATGTTATACATTATTTTAATGCACATTTCTCACTTTATGTTTTTTTGCTAATGAGTTATTAATTTCTGTTTATTTTATATTTATTCTAGATTATAGAAATGATGTTAGACAAAAAGCAAATTTGAGTGTTTTTTTAAATTCGAGTTCAAAATGGATCGTAAAACAGTGGAGACAACTAGCAACATCAACAACGAATTTACCCAGGAACTGCTAATTAACATACAGTGCAGTGGTGGTTCAAGAAGTTTTGCAAAGGAGGGGAGGGTCTTGAAGATGAACACCACAGTGGCCTGCCACTAGAAGTTGACAACAAGCAGTTGAGAGGATCATCGAAGCTGATCCTGTTACAACTACACAAGAAGATGCCAAAGAACTCAATGTCAACCATGGTATCGTCATTTGGCATTTGAAACAAACTGGACAGGTAAAAAAGCTCAATAAGTGGGTGCTTCATGAGCTGACCACAAGGCAAAAAAATCATTTTAAAGTGAAATCTTCTCGTATTCTATGCAAAAACAATGAACAGTTTTTTCATTGGATTGTGATGTGCAATAAAAAGTGGATTTTATATGACGGCTGGTGATGACCAACTCAGTGCTGGACAGAGAAGATGCTCCAAAGCACTTCCCAAAGTCAAACTTTCACCCAAAGAAGGTTATGGTCACTGTTTGGTGGTCTGTTGCCAGTCTCATCTGCTACAACTTTCTGAATCCTGGCACAATCATTACATCTGATAAGTGTGCTCAGCAAATCAATGAGATGCACTGAAAATGGCAACATCTGCAGCAGGTTAACAGAATGGACCCAATTCTTCTCTACGACAATGCCCGACTGCGCATCCCACAACCAATGCTTCAACAGTGAACGAATTGGGCTATGACGTTTTGCCTCATCCGCCTTATTCCCCTGAGTTCTCATGACTACCATTTCTTCGGGCATCTCAACAACTTTTTGTCAGGAAAACAACTTCCACAACCAGCAGGAGGCGGAAAATGCATTCCGAGAGTCTTTTGAATCCCGAAACACGCACTTTTATGCTACAGGAATAAACAAACTTATTTCTCTTTGGCAAAAATGTGTTGATGGTAATGGTTAATATTTTGATTAACACAGATGTGTTTGAGCCTAGTTATAATAATTTAAAATTCATGGTCCAAAACTGCAATTACTTTTATACCAACCTAGTAGTATTGGGCCAATCAAATCCTAAATATTCATTAGAAGGACTGATGTTGAAGCTGAAGCTCCAATACTTTGGCCACCTGATGCAAAGAGCTGACTCGCTGGAAAAGACCCTAATGATGGGGAAGACTGAGGGCAAGAGGAGAAGGGGACAATGGATGATTAGATAGCATCAGTGACTCAATGGGCATGAGTTTGAGCAAACTTTGGGAGATAATGAAGGACAGGAGGCCTGGTGTGCTACAGTTCAAGGGGGTCATAAAGAGCCAGACACAACTGAGTAACTGAACAACAACAAATAGTATTTTGCACCTTGTTTTTCTGCTCTAACTTTACATACATGCTATGAATTATTTAATTATATAGAAATTTGTAATGGTATCAGCAGAAAATACAAATAGCTTTGAAAGGATTTAGAAAAATTAGAAAGTGTAAGATCCATTGTGAGGTAATACAAATAAGGTAGGAATTTTAAGGTTAAATAATAAATATTCAGTTTTCCCACAGTGTCATACTTTAGAAGTGGAACAGGTTGTGTGAGACCAACGGAGATGAAATTTCTTATGCATTTGTATTTTGTGGTCCTTTTTCTTCTGCACATCATATATTCAGTATGCATATTCCCCAAGGAAAACTAACTTACATAATTACTTTAGAGTTGTTGGAAGGGGAGTGGGTATTTGTGGATAAAAGAAAGCATTTTTCGTGGGTGAATGGACTAAAGTCCAGAGCCTCACCCAATGCTGAGCCAAATACCAGCCACATCTGGACTCAGGATGACACAGTGTCCAGTCTTCACAGCCTCAGCCTCAGTAGCCTCTGAGACTACTCCTCGAGAAATCTATACAGGGAAATATAGATTTAATAACCCAATACCAAACAGAGTTAACTCCTGAGTTTTTATTACAGCAAGGCCTCATATTTGAGATATTCCAAAGCATAAAATATTTTTAAGGGGTGCTTTCATTTTCAAATGAAATGATGCATCTTCCCCGCATCTGCTTGCTTATTTTGGCAGGCATACATCCTAATGATGTTGTAATGAGGCTACAATTAAAGACAGTTGCCATCTCCTCAGCAAAGACCAATGGGATGGGGTCGGGGTGCTGGGAGGGAAGAAATTTAAAGAGTGGAATGTGGTGAAACAGAGTTGGCTCAGGATTAAGAACGTGTTGCAACTAACCCACAAAACAAGTAATCCACAGGCAGGCAACATTACACCAAAGGCCCAAGGGATGTTGTTCTGGTCCTCTAGGTACGAACAAATATTTCTATAACATACAGCTTTGCTTAGGATTTACTTTTTCAGCAAAGGAGACTGTGCAGAAATGCTGAAGTAATCTTTTGTGCTTTCTAATGACCATCATGGTCTGAGACGAGATGGCCATAACCCATCCCAAGACCACACGGTTGCATGTTACCTTGGACACCAGGCTGGCTCTGTATGCTGCTAGTTGCTTCAGGTACTCCTTCTTCGCAGCCTCTGTTTTCTTTTTATAGACCTGCAACAACAGAGAGTCTTAAATTAGAAAGCGCATCTGCTTTTGTTTCCAGAGAAGTGCAATGCAGAATGACAATTATGTGTGTTCACACACACACACACACACACAGACATGATACAATAATACGTATCTCCCCATAGATAGTGTTTTCTTACTGAAACAAGTTTTTAAGAAGTATAGCAAGAGATTAGATAATAAAAAGATTAACAATAGTAAATTTTCCCATTTTGCATAAAGCATATGAAGAGATATATCTGGGTTAGTCTGAGAGTGGAGGCAGTTGGTTTGGAAAGATACTATGGATGGAGGTTCCCAGGGAACCACATGTGAGTAAAGAAGCCATTCATACTTATATAAGGGGCAGATAATGTTATAGTGCACTCAAATCCTGACATATATAGAACTTCCCTCGTAGCTCATCTGGTAAAGAATCTGTGAAAGATACTATGGCTGCAAGTTCTCAGGGAATCACATGTGAGTAAAGAAGCCATTCGTACTTATATAAGGGGCAGGTAATGCTACAGTGCACTCAAATCCTGACGTGTATCTCCTTGCTAAATACAAAACCAAGGACAGAATTCAAAGATGATCAATAAAGTTCAACATGCTAATCACACAAACGGTTATGGAATTTGCAGGTTCATCACTATTTTAAAGTTTTGTGCCTTGAAGTTCTATTTTCAAAGACTCACACCAGTCCAGGTTCGATGCACGATACTGGATGCTTGGGGCTGGTGCACTGGGATGACCCAGAGGGAGGGTATGGGGAGGGAGGAGGGAGGAGGGTTCAGGATGGGGAACACATGTATACCTGTGGTGGATTCATTTCGATATTTGGCAAAACCAATACAATATTGTAAAGTTTAAAAATAAAATAAAATTAAAAAAAAAAAAAACAAAGACTCAGCAATCAGTGATGGCAGTTGAAGTCCCATTTGGGAGTGGGCTGGGGAGCCTGAGTGGCCGCGGACTGCACGTGTGCCGTGACGCGCAGCCTGCTCTGGTCATGCCCTTTCCAGAAAACACAAAAAAACACAGTGGATGGTATGGATGTGTGGATGCCTCAATGTGAAAAGGTAAAAGTGTTCTGAATTGAGTTTCAATTTACAGCAGCTTTCATTTTTCAGAGGAAATCATCTTGCAAATACAAGTAAAATCATCCTAAATTGAGCAAAAGTACTGAAAAACAACTTGCTGGTAGGCTAAAGGTCACATCGCTAAGCTAACATAAAAAAAGTTATTAGAGTCGAAAATGAAAGAGAAGCAAAGTGAACACACCTTGTCTGCTACCATTAAGGTAATTCTTTCAAGGCTTTGAGCCTGTTTTTGTCAATCTTTAGAAACCAGCCCAAAAGAACAAAATATTTTCACCATTGGATGCATTTTCATCGATACGACTATTTTAAATTTCTCACATCTTGAATTTTACAGCAAGGAATGAGGCTTGGCTACTACTTTGTAATGCTGAGCTCAAAACCAGACACAGGCCAGCGTGAAAAGTGGCTTTAGAATTAGTCAAAGTATTAAATATAAATTATGTGTAAAGACCAAATATCTACCAAAGTTGGCAGCAGAAGTCAATTTATGGTTTCTGATGTGGAAGGTGGTTTGCTGAGGCCGGTCCCCGACTGTGAAATTTAAGGTGTGAGAAATATTACCTACTCATAAATATTTTAATTAAAGCAGAACATTTTACTTAAAGTAAACAAATGAGTAACCTTGTCAACAGAATTATAAAGGACCCTATGAAATGAATGTGCTCATTGTTTTCCCTTAGGGAGCGCTTCAGCCTAGTCTTTCATATTTGGCATTTTGGTATATTATAATAAAGGCAACTATAATAAGGCAATTATGAATTCACACAATAGTATCACACAATCATTGTGTCATCTTTATAATACATGGAACTAAAGAAATTTAAAAGAAATTTTTTAGTAAGAAGTCAATTAATCAATTACAGGAAAATTAATTCAATTACAGGAAAATTCTTAATTTACTGAGCTAATTTTATTGGAAGTCAAATTCAGATTCTTTTTTAGACACCCATATATGAAAACAAACACACACTAAATTCCAGCAAATGTCTTTGAACAGTATGATTCATGTATATCATATGCTTTGGTTCAGTCAGAATGAGAAACATGGAGCTCTCTTGCTTTTTGATTGATTTATTTCTTTCTTCAAAGACAGATTTCTGTTTGTAGTTCTCCCTCCAATCTCTTCCCCAAGACATACTTTTTGTTATGAATGACCTTAAACTGACAATGTTTACATTTACTTTTCATACCTTAAAACTGTTTCAAGAGGGTTTTTCTCCCACACAGACAGAAATCCTATTCAGGACTTTGAAGCAAATATTTAACAAAAATATCTTCGATGGTAGTACACTTTTGTAAACTTGAAGCATTTCTATCACGTTCTTTATTCATATGTTACTCTAGGTGACCTCCTTGGGCAGCTAACTGGGGTTCATTTAGCTTCCAAAGGCAAATATTACACATGTGGGTCCACAGCATTGCCTGAAGCCTCATTTTCTACGTAGCACAGGTAAGACGGTGTTCAGATGGCCTGACTGTAACATCTATCATCCTTCTTGCCCTTGGTTTCTATAGAAAAAACAGCAGCGTTACTACAGTGGGGCTCCCAGTGGTTAACATCCCACAAGGTGTTAACTTTCCTGAAATTTGTGTATTAACAACCATGGGAGAAAGGTGGCAACTCCATGTGTTTCAGGCTGGATGTATGCCCCCTGGTTTCAGGGGAGATTGATGTCGTTATGGGATTCCTGACTAGCATTCAGAGCACCCGGTTTCCTCCAGATGGCTCCCTATCGGCTATTGATGACCGGCTATGTGGGATCATCCTACACGTGCCTAAATACTACTTTAGGAAAGAGGAAACTCATCACGTCACATTACACGGCTTGATGGGTCTGCTCTTCCCTGAATAGCTGCAGATCTTCAGAGGGAGGATTTAAAGGGTGGTGATTTCAGGATGTATGTTTCTGTAATTGTGTCTAAAGGGGGGTGCCCTGGATCAGAATTAAAATCTGAGGTGGCCTCCCCTACAGTAATTTAGAACCTCCACCTTTGAGAACTAGCTAATGGCTCAAATATTATTCACCCTGTATGTCCTTGTGATGCTACCTTCTAAAATTGCACAAGGATGCTTTCTGAATCCTGTATTTGATGCAGATGTCTGAAGAAGGACCTCAAATATATGAGAATGATAAAAAACATGTAAGAATTCCACATACTGAAATTCTTCCTTTAGAACAGGTAATTAAAAATCATCAGTAGAAAGTTCCACAAAAACGTTTCAAAGCTCTATTTATGGATGGAGAAAAGTCTTTCACTTGCAGAAACCAAAGATGACGCTGACTGCATTTGCAATGAGCAGTCCACTGCAATGATCAAACCTTCTAACCTAGGGGATGGGTCTGATTTACATCAAAGTTAAGTTTGGGAAAGAAATGGTCTCTCCCTCTCTCTCAGGGAAAGACAAATATTTTAAAGAAATGTGATTCACACAGTAAATATTAGTACTCAGCTGAACTACAAAATGGCTTCCAAATGGTCTACAGCTGTTTGAAATAAAGTGCAAAGTTGGCCAGATGAGGATTTAAAAATCATAATACATCATTTATCATTTTCCCCAGCTCATCCAAACACTTTTGAATTCATCCTGTCCTAACTTAGTTAGTTGCTGTGGTTTGTTATTCTAAGAAAGCTACCATACCCTATCTAAGGATTGCATCTCAGTGGTTAAGTTAAAACATATATAATGGCTAAACTAAAACAGATCTCAAATGGCAGTTCTAGAGAATCCAAATTCTGTTCATGTAACCTAGTGATTCTATGAATCATTTTTTAAGTTGCACTATATTCCAGTATGTATACACATTTTTATAAGCGAATAATCTCTAATTAAAATCAGCAGTTCAGTATCAGTGACTATGGATGCACTCAAACAGAAAACATTCTAATACAACCTGTCATTTTGCTTTTTTCACTTTCTGCTCTTTCCCCAAACAATCCATCTAACTTATATAGAAAAGTAAAATCTTATAAATACCATTTAATTCCTTCTTCCTTCCTTCTTTTTGGCTCTGGTCCTTAGTTAATCTCTAGTTGTAGTTTATTTCAACTCTTTGCAGTAATAATAAGAAAAAACACAGTTCTTCTAATTCTGGATTTTATTCAAACACTACAAAACTAAAGGCACTTTTCTTTTTGGTTAACTTCAAATGCAGTTTTTCCCCAGTATAATTTCATATTTATAGAAAATGCTTAGAAACATGGTTATGTAAGAAATAATAATTTAATCTCATTTCCCTGTAATATACAGTACTTGAGAAATTAACGTTTGCAGCATCTTTGAATGCTATTATTATTTAGGACAGTTAGAGCAAGTGCATCTGTGTTTACACAGAACTTAGTCCTTAAATGCAGTTAAATTTCCATTTGTGTAACTTGCTCAGCGTTTTCTTAAGCATTCCAGAACTCAGAGAACTTTATAAAGTGGTATTCAGAGAACTGAAAACATTATACAACATGACAAAAATTTTGCTATCGATTCTTTTTGGGATCCATCAAATGCAAACACATGGTCTACACAATAATGGGGTAACCTGTTTCTGGAATAGTAGAGATCAGAAGCAAGCTCTTCATCTGAAAATATGGCTGCAAAATACATCTGTCAGTTTGTTAAATGAGGATGAGAGAGTGTAATGTCGTTCAATTATATTTAACAATATAGTGAGTATCTGTTATGGGCCTGCATGGTGTGAGGAACAGAAGCTACAAAACCAAAAAAAGTACTAAAATATGCTTCTATTGTGTGCGTTTTTTTGTGTCAGGCAAATATATACATATATCTAATCAAACTGGTCTGGTATCTGAGATTTATCTCTGTTTACGCAACAACCCCTCCTGGTTGCATGCGATCTCCCTTGCATACCTCATTCAGACCCCCAGCCACAGGGCAGCCCTTTTAGCAGGGCAGTTCAGCACATAGCAGGTGCTCGGGAAATGCCTGTGATAGAGTGTATAATCCCTGGTCTCAGGTTTCTCCTCTGTGAGTCAGCATGGGTGTGGTACTCACGGCAGAACACCAAACTGCATCTTTTAAATTAGGGTGGGCATCAGTGGGGACAGAGGATTTGGTATACAAAGAGGTAACCTGCCCTCCTGAAACATGTTTACTAATAATACACAAAGCCCAATGGACTTGAGTGAGTATTATGTTCAAATTCTCTCCCTTCTGACATCATGGAACCATTCAAGTGAAATGTCTGCTCTCTGTATATCAGCATGGAGTATTTCCATGTGTGCTCTGTGTATTTATACCCAGGAAGGTGTGCCACAACCTCATTTGTGTACCAATTAATTATAGGTATATATACCTGTGATTTAGAAATAAAATATGTTCACCATTGGATATAATATTTCCAACTGCTGTTTCAAGTTTTTATGAATATTAATATAAACTTGCCTCACCTTCTACAGTTTTTAAATGAACAATTGTTTTATATATCTTTTACACCTAGCATTCAAAAAATTGGAGAAAATGCATAATGTTTATAAGGAACTGGCCAAGATAAACACATGTGTGAATGCTATGGTAAAACAGGATTTTAGTTAACCTTAAGTATTGTTGACATAAAATCCAAATTTTATCATAAGATACAGGGCGGGTGTGGGGGAAGGCCCCGGCAGCACTTCTGTAGTGGGTATTTGAGCACCAATGAGGAGTAAATGATTTGATTCCGCGGGCTCAGAGGATTTGTCAGCTGCCTCGTAAGTATAATTCTGGCTCTTCATATCCCTGCTGCTTCTAATTTAGCAGGACAGGCTCATAATTGAAGCAAATTAACTATTTACACTTGCCACTTCTACCAGGGGAAGAGGACACAGCAGCAGGAAAGAATGAGCAGGAAATTACATTCTTCCCACTTGTGTCAGACCTGCCCTTATATAAACACATTAACAGTAATTTCATGAGGCGTCAAACATAGGAATAAATACTGAGGGATGAAATAATGAGGTGCTGCTATTGAGCTGAACTGCTATGGCTAATATCCTTGGATATGAATTATGCATCCTGAAAGAAGGCATATGTTACAATATTCAAACAGTTGCCCTGCAAGTGATATCTGCTCATTAGGCTCTGGATCTCAAGGTAAACCTGCTCTCTTCTCCCACGACAGGGCAGCATTTACAAAAATATGCTCTCTGGGCACCATGGGCTGTGGTTTCTCCTGAATACACCAAACCCTGAACAGGCCTTCCATTCCATTTTTAGCCTAACAGCGTGTTTATTTAGCTCTTTGGCTGAAGCTTTAAAGCCATTTAATGTAATGTAAACAAGAACATTTTGTTTGTAATTTGCTAAATGTATTACAGCCCAACTGTGTCTCCAATTAGGAACTTAAGGTTCATTTAGTAATTTACATCTGGTTCTGATTTAAGGTGACTTTCCTTTCCCACTTAGGAGCTGACTTTCCGCGGCTAAAAAGGAACCAAGAATGCTTTATAGCTCGTTGGACCGATCCCTTCTGCTTCAAAGCTGGACGGACTCTTTAATTTAGTGGGGTTTGACTTTGATGACCAGAATCACAGAATTCAGAATAATAGGGAAATATAGGAAATTCAGCTGGACCTTCATAAACAAAGATGCTGAGGGTTGCTCAAACTCCAAGGAGTCTCATATAAAGGGAATGATCTTGTTACATTATTATTTTTCTTTCTCTGTAGGTTCCAGTCAATGAAAGATAAGTAGCGAAGACCAACATCACCGTCACACTTATGTTTTATTTCCTTTTCTCTAGCTGGTGCCTTTTGGAAACGACTTACTATGTCTCTGAACCAGGTTCTCCACTGTCGTAGGATCTGTTAGCATTTAAAACCTTCTGTTGGAATCCCAAACACAATCCCGTTCCCCTTCCAGATTCAGCCCCATCTTCGAAAGTATTCAAATGGAGACACTGATATGTCAAGTTTGTTTAGTGGCTTTGGTAGGAACAACTCATAAGGGAGGTTTTGTGTTTCTGGAGGATTTTTATCACTTCTTTTAGCTTCCTTTTGATTTCTCTTCTTTGAGAGATTCTTTACAGAAATCAAAGTACATATAGTTCCTCCCTTTCCAGGGCTTCTGAAAATAAAGACCTGCCCATCTGCAGTGGCTTCTTAGCCCCGCCTAGACTCCACAAAGAGGAAGCATGTGACACACACAGACACAGCAGCCCCATTAGTCCTGTTCCCTCTGGCTGGCAAGAAAACATTCAATTGTAATCTCACTAATAGCTGTTTTTCCTTAAATATTGTAATTTTCTGAGCCCCTAATAAGTCATCAATAATTTTGCCCATTTTCCCCAGTTTGTGTTTATATTTGGAGCTATTCATAATTGTGGGCTATTATGACAACGGGATTTCTGAACAATGGTGGTGCATGAAATCCTAGCCTTCTCCTTGAACCAGCTGCCTACACAAAGCCAGCAGCATCACGTGGGGGCTGTTCTGCAACATGCACATTTGTCCTAAATTTTGAAGTTTAATGGTCTGCCTCTAACTGGCTCCAGTAACATTCCTTTAAAAATACATAGCAGTATGTGTGCTCTCCAATTTGAATATTAAATGAGAGTAAAATACAATTAAATTAAGTTTGAAACAGAGATATTATGTTGGCACCATGAGTCAACATAAAGGGGAAGAACAGGTGGTAAAACACCATAATAACACTTTTGGATATTTTGCTGAAATTCTCTTGATGCCCAAAACGTGCATTCTAGGTGGGCATGTGCGCTTTGCGGGCAATTCCCGGCAAACTGTAAGAGAGGGGCTGCCACGTGGCGCACGGCAGGCCCAGCTGATGCAGTATGTCCCTTCCATAAGCGAGGCATCTGCTCTCACTCACTGAACCCTCTCCCTGCTTGTCCCTGGGACAGACTTGCACCTGTATATGTCAAAAACCACCCTTTTTGACATACTCTATCTTTATTAAGCAAGATCATCTTTTAAGAGGAAAGGATAAACTATGCTGAACCCCTGTCAAGTCAAAGGAACATAAGGCATGGGGACAAACTATCTCAAGTGACTCAAACTGATCCCAGTACCTTGTTTTGGTAATGGTGCTTGAGTGTTAAAATACTAACTTCTCCATAAGAGAAAAAGTTATTTCTATTAATATATCTCCCTAAGTAATCTTAGAATAATTTTCTTAAACAACTGCACTTTGATTATGGAAATTGCTTTATAATACTCAGTGAGTTAAATAGGGTCTGTGCTATGCTAAGTTGCTTCAGTTGTGTCCAACTCTTTGTGACCCCATGGACTATGGTCAGCCAGGCTCCTCTGTCCACAGGGCTCTCTAGGCAAGAATACTGAAGTGGGTTCCCATTATTTCCTCCGGGGGAGCTTCCCAACCCAGGGATCGACATCACATCTCTTAGGTCTCCTGCATTGGCAGGTGGTTTCTCTACAATTAGGGCCACCTGGGAAGCCCCCAAATAGGGTCAGCTATTATATAATCTCATTTTTTATTTATAAAACACATTCTTCAACCCCCCAACTATTTCTGTTAAGAGAGAACCCAAAGACAGACTCATTACAAGTTACATATTAAATTGGAAACAAAAGAGAAAGAGGAAAGTGTTTTGTTATCACAATATACAATTAAAAAGCCTTAAGTATTATGTCATAATTGTGATCCTACTTCCATTAGAAAGGCTCAGAGCTGAGTTTGAAAGGCAGAATGGGAGAATGGGAGTCATTTCTCTTTTTAGCACGACACTGGAGAATAGTGACTCTCATATTCTTTGGGTCTGTAAAGACCTTACCTGGTCAGACCAAAAATGTGGAATATTATCTCAGTGTTCCCCTCTTGCTATAATAAAAATAAAAGACCGTATTAGAATTAGTGGGGAAATTCTGAAGCTTTATATTTGTTGCCTTGAGGAACTACCCAGTTTTCATCATAAGAACATTATTCTTTTCCACTAGAAACATGGGTACAGGCACTGACCTTGAATTGATAATGTAAAGGATTTGATCGTGGGCTAGGAAAGAGCTGTGTAGACCTCCCCCATTTAAGCTCCTCTAGTAAATGTGGGAAGTAATTAGGAAAAGATATCCAGGGTTAGAAAAACAGGTAAGAGGAGTCAGATCGGTGGTAGCACTGGCAACTGAAATTTCTTGACATAAAACCAAAGGAGCGCGTGTGAGCCTTTGAGCAGCACCCCCAGCTCGCTGCCAGGTCACAGAAGGGATCACTAATGTCCTCTGATTACAAGTTGCCATCACAGTCACTAGGGAAGGCAATCACATTCTGGATGTCTCCTCTGGCAAATTCTATCTCACAAAGCAAGAGTTTATAGCACTGAAGCCTGGCCCCTATCCACGACTACACACAGGGGCTGTCTGAGCAGGGAGGGAGGTACGTGCTGGTGCCCAGGCCAGGGTAGAGCAGGACAGGGGTGGGCTGGGGTTCCTGGTGGAGGTGCACTCAGTTTCTCAATCCGTGAATAAGACCCGGCGTAGAATTCCACCGTGTGTCTCCAACGTCAGTGGGGAGCCACACTTTGGCTTTGGGAGTGTGAGAGCAAACTGATCCAAGTTAGGATAGAAACCAGCTCTGAAGTCTCAAAAAACTACATTAGGTTTTCAGTGGAATCACAAAACATAGTGTCAACCAATCTATTTGTGAGTTGGGTATTTTAATCTCACACACAGAGAGCATTTCTGTGCTACGGTTTCCATCCTCAGAGACGACTCTTGTAGCAGAGCTCCACACGGCAGGGCTGTGCTTTTCTGTGAAGCCCTTTGCCGGGACTGGCAATCTTGAAAAGGACATAATGTGTAGATTTCAGACTGTACAGGACAGCTTTGACTTACAGTAAAGGGGGGTTGGAGAGAACTGGAGAAGTAGGTTCAGCTAATGTTTTGTTAGCAGCTGGTTTTACCATTACAGCTATAATTGTTTTTATAAATTGGTTAGAAAAGAACTGTAGGTTGAATGATAAGTTCTAGTCATGGTGTGTAGTCCTAGACAAATCAATCAACGAATGGGACTCTGTCTATTCTCAGCTCGCCCCCACAGTGTCTAGAAAAGTGCCTGGGGCACACAGTAAACACTCAATAAATCTTTGTTGAATGGATAAGTGACTGAATTTAACTATCTGGCCCCATTTCATAACCTATGAAATTCAGAAAACAGCATCTATGAATACTGTGCTGAACAAATGAAATAAATCATGTAAAACTGTTGTTAGAATATAAAACACAGTATACATTGTAGATGCTGACAGATACTACGGTATATAGGTTCTTAGAGATGTACACAGGTTTGAGATGTTCTCTTTCTTACATACTTCCCTGGACCTGAGGAGGAGAGGTAAAAGTCTCTGTTAAGAATCCAATATGAGACTAACCCATCATGAATGCAGTTCAGTATTCTGTAGTAGCTAAAGCTGCATCCACTTCATCCACATCCAGTGACTGCACTTTAATGATAATGCTTGTCTAATTTTTCCTTCATGATAATGAAATTCTAGATGGTGACAATGGCAATCTAGTCCTGGAAATCTAGAAATCTGCGATCAATACTGCTTCTTTGTTGAAGTGGGTTCTGTCTACACATGGGTTTCCCTGGTGGCTCAGACAGCCTGAGAACTTGCCTGCAATGTAGGAGACCCGGGTTTGATCCCTGGGTTGGGAATCCTCTGGAGAAGGAAATGGCTAACCACACCAGTATTCTTGCCTGGAGAACTCCATGGACAGAAGAGCCTGGCGGGCTACCGTCCACAGAATCGCAAAGAGATGGATAAGACTCTTTTCCATGATTCCCATCCTCCTTAAGACCTTCTGGATGACTTACACTGTGGCTGAGATACAAAGTGTCTCATGCCCCTGCTCCCCACCAGTGTGGTCCTCAGTCACACCATGGCAATCCACAAGAGGAGAAAATAATCAGGTATCTGGGCCCATTTAATACAGCCTAGCAATATGGTACAAGAGGGATTGAATAACATACTCCAGCAGTCTTTAGGGAATGGCTAAGGGTAGAGATCCTTAAATTCAAGGTTCATTTAGCAAAGAGCAAAGAGAGTTTTGATGACAAAAGAGTAAATACTAAGTGCTGAAGAGAGGTGTGGACAGTTTTCAAAATGCTTTTAGGGTTTTTTTTTTTTTCTGTCTTTAGGATCACATTGGCAGCGTTAAGGAATGAGGTAATTCTGGCTTGGATATGTAGAAGCCCTTCCAAAAGTAACTACACCATATAAACTTTGAAACAAAGGAACTAAGATGCTATTTATAACAGCAATAAAGGAATGTAAAACCATGTCAGAGTCCCCTGAAGTCTGGTTCTGGTGGGGCACATTCTCAGCCTTAGCTCTAGTATCCGAGGAATTCACCCAATGACCAGGCTTCCCACGTGGTGCTAGTGGTAAAGAACTTTCCTGCCAGTGCTGGAGGCATAAGAGACATAGGTTTGATCCCTGGGACAGAATGGCAACTGACTCCAGTATTCTTGTCTGGAGAATTTCATGGACAGAGGAGCCTGGCAGGCTACAGTCCGCAGGGTCATAAAGAGTCGGACATGACTGGAGCTACTACACACACACACACACACCAGCACACACCAAACGACCTCAGAAGCCATTTCTTTAGGATGCACACACTTTCTCAAATCATGTTGAATCATCCATTTTGTATCTTTTCTTACCTGTTTTTGCTCTTCACCCAAACCATCCCACATGGAAGCCACAATTTTAGAAACTTCACCAAAGGTAGCATTTGGATTTTGGCCCTTGATGGCAGCCTGAGTATCACGGAAGAATAACGCATAGGCAGACACTGGCTTCTGTGGCTCATTAGGGTCCTTCTTCTTCTTCTTTTTGGGGGTTTTTGGTTTTTTCCCCATGTCAGAGGCAGGTCGTTTCTCTCCACCATTGATCTGAAATAAAACAAAATCTGAATTATAGAAGAACTAAACAAATTTAGGGGCAGATTGCTCTTCCTTGAAACTTACCCAGGTATACTCACCCATACACATCACACAAACACAGACATTTCTAAGGGCCACTTGGTTTTGTTTTTTCTGTTTTTCAAGTAAAACTTCTTATTTCATGTAATTTTCATATTCATCCTCTTCCAGCCTAATTTACATAGCTTTAACACAATCTTACTGATTCTCTTTATAATACTATTGTACTGTTAGATATTATACCTTAACTCTCTCAGCTTTGCCTTTTTCTCCTGCAGGAACTGAATGACGAGCAGCACTGTGATAGTCAGCAGGAGATTCCTCCTGTAGTAACCCCACTGTATGAACAATCCAACCTGCTTTCTTTGGGGGAGTTTATCCTTTTGTTCCTAATTATGATTTTTTTTTTTTGACTGGGCTGGGTTTTCCCACTGTGGGCTTTTCTCTAGTTGTGGTGAGTGGGGGCCACCCTCCAGTTGCGATGTGAGGGCTTCTCACTGTGATGGCTTCTCTTGCTGGGAAGCAAGGGCTCTTAGGCGTGCGAGCCTCAGTGGTTGTGGCTCCCAAGCCCCAGAGCACAGGCTCAGTAGTTGTGGCCCACCGGTTCAGCTGCTCTGAAGCCCGTGGGATCCTCCTGGCCCAGGGACTGAACCTGTGTCTCTTGCATTGGCAGGCAGACTCTCCATCACTGAGCCACCAAGGATGCCCCTAATTTTGATTTTTAAATGATAGTGGGCAACATATCCAATGAATAAATTTGACTGGCTCCTGGTGTTGCACTTAGGTCTGTGGAATGCTGCTGGGAAATCCTAGTAATGCTCATGGCTTAGAATGGCATAATCCAGACCCTAGGTCAGTGCTGTCCAACAGAACTTTCTGCT
Source organism: Bos grunniens (assembly GCF_055505025.1). Taxonomy (NCBI): domain Eukaryota; kingdom Metazoa; phylum Chordata; class Mammalia; order Artiodactyla; family Bovidae; genus Bos; species Bos grunniens. Next base: position 57,399,770 of record NC_141178.1, on the reverse strand, counting down.
AAGGGGGTAAAGTTCTAAAATCTGTGCTATTCAATATAGTTGCCACTAGCGACACATAACTAATGAGCATATGAAATGCAGCCAGCAGGAATAAGAAACAAAATTTTAAATTTTATACAATTTTAATTGCTTTAAATTTAAATAGCTAAATGTGGCTAGTGGTTACCATATTGGAGAGTGCATCTCTGGAAACTAGACTCTCAAATCTAGACATTTCTAGCACAGCTTTAACACTCAGTTTAAGGAAAGATTCCATTTCTTCCCATTGTCCTTGAGTATGAATATCTGGATAATCTAAATTGTTATTCTGATGCAAGTGGGAAAAAATACAATGTATTTTAGACATCTGCATTTGAACTTGGATACTAACTAGTTAATATGTGATGTCACTTTATCAACATCTATAGAATGAGATGTCTGGGCTACAATTTCTTTCTAGTTCTAGAATTATATGAGTCTACATGAGTACTGAGTAGTGCTGTCTCTGGAGGAATCCTCTTTCCACCTGCCTCTCCCACCAGCACAAGGGCCCCCATGCACTGTGCCCTGATGAAGTCACCATTATCAGGGAGGTTCTGCACCATCACTTCTATTGCTGTGATGGCTGTTGCTTTTCTCTTCTTGGCAAACATGCAATATGTATCTTATTCAGATAAATTGCCAGGCAAGGTAATCTGTGTGAAATAACAGCCACCATTGGATACGAAGTGTGAGCTCCTGAGAGGCTGGTGGATGTAACATCAGAAGATCCACACTCACGTCCTCTGTTTAGCTGTTTAGCTGTGAAATCTTGGTAAGCTACATTATTTTTCTGGGCCTCCATTTCCTCTACTGCAAATCAGTTGCAATGCCATTGTGTGATTACTGAGATGATATATATGTAATATGGTCAAAATTTTAAAATGGTATTCAGATGTTAATTATGACACAGTAATAACTTTTTACTGAATGAATGGAAAGAAATGACCTCAACACTAATTTGTGATGCCATATGGTCATGGCTTAAAAGATATGCCCTGAGAACCAGAGACAGGAAAAACAAACAAACAAACAAAAAAAACTAAGCGAATTCTTTGGCTTTGTCTTTAGTTAAAAAACTATGGAATAGATTATTGTTTCAAAACTGTCAGTTGAAGTAGATAAACAACCCTTTGGGGACAGGAGGCTCTGAACCTAGCAGACAGACTGACATAGATCAACACTAGAAAGTGACTTCCCCAGGAAGGGTTTCAGGTGATCCTGTGAGATGACTGGTCCTCAGGTTAATGAGCCAAAGGACAAGAATGCTGGGACTGGACTGAGCGGATACTGGGCAAACTGGGGTAACGGCTCTAAACTAAACACGTAGGTAAATACGACCTCGATGCTCATTCTCAATGGTTGGATGTTAGAATCACCTGGGAAACTTTTAAATAATACCCTCATGTCCAGGCTTTAGCTCTATACTGATTACATCACAGAGTCTAAGAGCAGGAGACACTGGCTTTAGTCCACCTTAACTCTACTCCTCCAACTGCCTTTTGATACTTCAGACATGCAACAAACAGACAAGCAAAGCTTCTCTTTGCCCCAAGGCTACACAGAGCCACAGCTTTTCTTCTCTTCACAGTCAGACTCCTCCAAGTGGTTATGCTGACTGCAGGCAACTCACTGTGCCTTCCCATCACTTAGGCTCTCAAAAAGGTCACCAAGGACCACAAAGATAAATCCAGGGGACTTTTCAGTCTTCCCCTGACTTGATTTCTCACTGCGAGTGTCCTGTCTCTTCCAAAGCTCATCATAGTCTTCGGATTTTATGCCTACCTTGCCTTCCTCACTGTTTCTAGAATCATTTTTAGGCCCATCCTCCTCTACCTGGCCACTAACTGGTAGTGTACCTGACTTTTTTTTTTTTGCTGTAGACTGTCTTCTCCTGTGAATTTTTATTTAGGGAATCTCTTAAGATGCAGGGTTTCCAGTAACAATTGTGGGTGGATGACTGTCAAGTTCATTTCCTCTGAATTTTGAATGCATAAAAACCATTGCTATTTGACATCTTTATCTTCTTTGTATGCTTTATAACTTCCAAATTTTCTAAACATAACTATTTCTATATTCAAAACAATAAAATATCAAGAAGAGAAATAAAAAGGATTTAAGAAAGACCATAATGAAGAATGCTAAAAGTGAAAGGATCATGACATTGGAGGTCATATTTCATCAAGGATTGGAATATGTAGACAATGGGGACACAGTGTATGAAAATAAATGCTTATCCACATGGAATATTTACCTGGGCTCCCTATAAATTTTAATGGAAAAAGTTTCACTTTTCAAGATTTCAGATCTGACACACTGAAATCTCCATGACTGCAGATTATATCAATCTTTGTAGAAATAATTGATTGTCAGTTACATAGAGAAATTTCCTATGACTCACTGCAAATGTTTTTATTAAAAGATTTCCCCTGAATAATTTAAATTGTTTCCATATTCCACTGTCTAAAATTGTGTTTGAACGGCTGATCTTTATGCTTCCTTACTTTTTTTTAATTTATTTTTTTGTTGAAGGATGATTGCTTTACAGAATTTTGCTGTTTTTTGTCAAACCTCAACATGAGTCAGCCATAGGTATACTATATCCCCTTCCATCTCCCTCCCCGTCCCACCCCTCTAGGTTGATACAGAGCCCGTCTGAGTGTCCTGAGCCATACAAGAATTCCCACTGGCTATCTATTTTACATATGGTGATGTAAGTTTCCATGTTACTCTCTCCATACATCTCACGCTCTCCTCCCCTCTCCCCATGTCCATAAATCTATTCTCTATGTCTGTTTCTCTACTGCTGCCCTGTAAATTAATTCTTCCATACTATTTTTCTAGATTCTGCTATGTGTGTTAGAATACGATACTCATCTTTCTCTTTCTGACTCACCTCACTCTGTAAAATAGGTTCTGGGTTCATCCACCTCATCAGAACTGACTCAAATGCATTTCTTTTTATGGATGAATAATATTCTATTATGTGTAGGTACTACAACTTCTTTATCCATTCATCTGTCAACGGACATCTAGGTTGCTTCTATGTTCTAGCTATTGTAAATAGTGCTGCAATGAACAATGGGATACATGTGTCTTTTTCAATTTTGGTTTCCTTGGGGTATATGCTTAGGAGTGGGATTGCTGGGTCATATGGTGATTTTATTACTAGTTTTTTAAGGAATCTGCATACGGTCTTCCATAGTGGCTGTGTCAATTTACATTCCCACCAACAGTGCAAGAGCGTTCCCTTTTCTCCAGCATTTATTGTTTGTAGACTTTTTGATGATGGCCATTCTGACTGGTGTGAGGTGATATCTCATTGTGGTTTTGATTTCATTTCTCTAATAATAAGCAATGTTGAGCATCTTTTCATGTGTTTGTTAGCCATCTGTATGTCTTATTTGGAGAAATGTCTGTTTAGGTCTTGTTCCCACTTTTTGCTTGGGTTGTTTGTTTTTCTAGCATTGAATTGTATGAGCTGCTTGTATATTTTGGAAATTAATTCTTTGTTAGTTGTTTCATTCGCTATTATTTTCTCCCATTCTGAGGGCTGTCTTTTCACCTTGCTTATAGCTTCCTTTGCTATGCAAAAGCTTTTAAGTTTAATCAGGTCCCACTTGTTTACTTTTGTTTTTATTTCCCTTACTCTAGGAGGTGGGTCATAGAGGGTCTCGCTTTGATTTATGTCATCAAGTGTTCTGCCTATGTTTTCCTCTAGGAGTTTTATAGTTTCTGGTCTTACAATTAGGTCTTTAATCCATTTTGAGTTTATCTTTGTGTATGGTGTTAGGAAATGTTCTAATTTCACTTTTACATGTAGCTGTCCAGTTTTCCCAGCACCATTTATTGAAGAGGCTGTCTTACTTACTTTTTGAATCAGTATTTGGATGACATGGGGCACGTTTCAGATCTGCTGGATTCATGTGACACCCATGGTAGCAGGTAGGACAGTTAACTTACTACTGGAAAACGTGGCCCTCCTTTCTAGGGAGTCTCTGCAGAAGCAGGAGCACTGGCTATGGCCAGTGAGATAGATGCTCTAAGTGTCAAGCATACAGAAACCACAAGCTACTGTTTTGACACAACACATATAACTGTTTTGATAGCAACCCTATAGGAATCTCTAAACAAGTCCATGCAGCCAATCAATTTGGTTGGCTTTCTGGAGGCTTCCCCTATTTTCCTGGCTTGTCTTTATTAACAGGGTTAGCCAGATGCAGTCTTCTCCTTTAGAAGAAACAAGCATTTTATGATTTCTGCCTCCCTATTTTCAAGGCTTAGCAGACATCATTTATGTACTATGGAGGGTCACCCCGAGGCTTCACCTGTGTATCTGACAGTGTACCTGAGAGGCACCAAGCTTGAAGCCGGGGTGTCATCCTCCATTATGGCCAGACCACTGGCCAATCTCATAACATTACATCAGCTTTGTCTCTGTGATTTCTGAAAGTGAGAGCGTGTTGATATACTGTCCTTTTATTTATTTATTAAAAAAATTTTTTTACACTCTCCTTTTAAATACTCATGGTTAATCTTAGGCTGAATTATCTGTCATGCAAGAAAACTGGCATCTGAGTGGACTAATCTACAGGGCACACATAAAATATTTATTTCTTAAGGATCACCACCTTTTCTTCAGTAATTCAATTAGCTCACTAAAACTGTATTCTTAGATCATAATATTCTGACCACTTATAAAACTGCCCTCATAGAACCAAACTATGGCTTAAAATAATGCCCTTTCACCAAAAGCTGGTGTAAGAGGAGAACACAAAAATAAAAATTACGTATGAAATAGTTTTAAAAAATAAAATATGCTTTGAAGGGAATCATTGTTATATTGCTCAGTGTTCCTTGCATAAAGGCTTACTGGGTATGTATAATGTCTTTGCTTTTAGAAAGCAATAAAACAGGATACAAATCCCCTGCTGTGGTTGGCTGTCTAATGCACCCACACATGTGGGCAGTACTGTATGAAGTGAAAGGCTGTCTGCCATGTGAGCACTGGCCATTACCACCTGATATGGTGGGGGGCGGGGGGGTCTGAACACTGGGCATTACCACCTAATTGTGGAGGTCTTATTTTTCACTTTGCATTTGACTTGTATTTGGAAAGGTACAGAAGTGAGCTGTTATTTTAGACTGTATAATGAACTGGGAATTTGTCAGGCCTACTTTCTGGCTGTAGTTTCATCACGTATTTGAAAACCACACGATCATTTCTCATATACAAAACCTCCCCAAAGAAAGATACGCTGCTATAATTTGGATCCACTTACATGCCAGGAATGGATTGCATTTTGAAGGACACCTGGCCTTTCTGACCATCAACTATTTGGAATGAACACAATGATGATAAATACGATTGTGGTGAGAAAATGAGCTAAATGGATTTGTAATATGTCCCTGGACCTTAATTTTGAGTATTGTCTGAATGGATGAAAGTTTATAATTTTATGGCCTAATTTTCCCAGAGACACTGACTACTGTAGTCTAGAGCAGTACTATCTCATGGAATTTTCTAGGAAGATGGAAATGTTCTCTGTACTGTCTGAAGGTAGGCACTAGCCACGTGTAGCTTAGTATGCTAAGCTACAGCAAGTGAGGAACTAGATTTTTAAATTTAATTTTAATTAGATTTAAATGTACACAGTCACACAGGACTTGTGGCTACTGTAAGGACTGTACAGCATCACGTACAGGACACTGTTTTAGAGTATAACATTTCTAGAGTTACTTGGGTTCTAAGACTAGAAGAGTTAAATTTAATTCCAATGTCATGATCTTGACAATACAGATGGACCATAGAATGCAAAAATATAAAGTCTCCACAATGACAAGCACATTGAGAGTAAGAACAAGGTCCTGTTAATCTTTCCAACCTCACAACATCAGTATGGAGTCTTACATGCAGTGGGTCACCACATGTTTCCACCTGCATTCTACAGTGGTGGGCAAAGGCTTAGAATGACAAGGAAAAGGACATCTGAAACATATACAAAAGTTGTTTGAAAATCATAGCAACTAAGAATATGTCTGGACTGAGGCCTTACCTGTAATCCTTATTACCCATGGACTTGTTTCATGTTCTATTAAAGCTCCCAGGAAAAAATAAAAACATACAAAAATGCATAGACATACTACTCTCACAGTAGCTCTACAAAGATATCTGTGCTTCCTGTATTAACTTTTAGACTGATATCTATTTCCCAAATCCCTAGGGTTGTCTTTATGCTTTTGGTAATCCACCTCTGGTCATATCTTATTGCTTAATTAAAGTGATATATTTAACTTATTTATCACAATAAAACAATAATTTTCCACTTTAAAAAAGCAATGTGTTAATGGTGTTACTTAGATAGCACTTCTTAAGAATACAGAGTAGAGTTAAGACTCAAGGAAAGAGAATCACTGATATTGAAATGTCCCTGGAGAAGTTGGAAACATCTATAAGCATATTTAAAATAAACTGCCGCGGTCCCAAAGCCTTTAATGGAGCCGGGAGAGCTGTTTAATGCACACTATCTTGCAGTAATCGCTGTAGTTTAAAATAGATTTTAATCAAGCACCATCTGCATAATAGGCTGAACAAACAACATAGAACTCCACTTATAACTCTTATCATATAAAGTAAATATTATAAAATCTTTGCCATAGAAACAGGGCATATTACAGCACTTTTTGTGATGGTACTGTAACTGAAAAATTCTGCTACTTAAATTCATTCTCTCTTTTCTTTCTAAACTATGCCATCTAAAATCCCCTTACGAGAATAAATTCAAATAAGCATGGAAAGTAAGTCATCTAGTTACTGTGAAATCAGTAAGGCTTTAATACCTCTTTCATTTTACAATTGGGTTTATTATTATCATTAATAATAACTAATTCAATGACTCAAAACATCAGTTATAGAAAGCTATATATAAAGTGTTATACTCTTGAGATGATTCACAAGCAGAGGGCATTGTATAGGTTTCATAGCTTGTAAAACAGATTCATTTTTAGGGATTTTTGATTCTGGTATTGTTTTAGGATGACTTTAGCAAAAACACTCAGTGGCCTCATATAAGGTAAGAAATTTGGGCTACTGTCTAGAAAAATCACTTTAAAGTGAAGAAAAGATTTGACTATAACTACATACATCTGTTAGTTATGTTTATTGGTTTTGTTAGATTTATTTGGTCTTTTCTAAATTTACCTTTCTAGGATGATACATTTACTTATTTTAGGTTAAAAATTCCTCTTGCCTCACAGAGAATGCACAAGCTGTTGATACACAGTTCCCATGAATAAAATGCCAGGTAGGCACCTGTGTGTAGCCTCAGTTAAGTTCAGTTGCTCAGTAGTGCCTACTCTTTGCGATCCACTGGACTGCAGCACGCCAGGCTTCCCTGTCCATCACCAACTCCCGGAGCTTGCTCACTGTAGCCTCACTTGAACTTTATTCCATGACTTAATCAAGGTATGCTCAATCATCTAAGAACATTTACACCCAGGAAACACCACATTGTAGTATAATTTAGCTAGTTAAATGGATTTTAGGAACTATTATTTGGAATTGAGTACTAACTGGCTGCTTGACTGAATTACACTATTTTCCCCAAAACTGCTTCACTAATAAGCTCAATCTTAACCACTGCTGCTGCTGCTGCTGCTGCTAAGTCGCTTCAGTCGTGTCTGACTCTATGCGACCCCATAGACGGCAGCTCACCAGGCTCCCCCGTCCCTGGGTTTCTCCAGGCAAGAAGACTGGAGTAGGTTGCCATTTCCTTCTCCAATGCGTGAAAGTGAAAAGCGAAAGTGAAGTCGCTCAGTTGTGTCCAACTCTTAGCGACCCCATGGACTGCAGCCCACCAGGCTCCTCCATCCATGGGATTTTCCAGGCAAGAGTATTGGAGGGGGGTGCCATTGCCTTTTCCGGTCTTAACCACTGGGATACTTTATTTCTGATAAATGAGTACATATTAGTTGCTTGGATCTAAGAAATTCTTAAAAGTATCATACATATTACATCATGTGAAGTGTTTAATAATTGTGTGATAAATACAGTTCAACGTGGGAAATACCAGGCTTTTGAAACTCAATTTTAAATATTCTGTCCTAATGCTAGACAATGTGACTTGACATTTGGTTCCAGCACTGCTTGATTTCACTCCACTTCTGTCTGCCTACCATTTTTACTTTATTGTAGAATCTTCTAGCCTTCAGAACAGTAGTAAATAAAAAGTACTTTTCTAAGGCTTATTTAATTGTTCCTCTAGCGACACCCTATTTTCTTTGAGGAAAAAAAAAAAAAACCCTTCTCTTTCTGTTCAGTGTGGTAATGCATACTAGATGACCTAGCAAATTAGTAAGAAACTCTTAAAAGCAAAAACAAGCAAATGCAAGAACCCGGAGAAGCAAGCAGAGTACTAAGGCCAACTTTCGTCTTGAAGACAGCTGCTGAACCTGGTGAAATTGAGTCAAAGTTACAGCAGATAGAGGACAAAGCCCATGACTGACCAAAAAAAGTGGGATGTTTAATGGGAGAGTTCCTATTAAAAGTCAGGACTGAAAAGAATTAGACTTTCTGAGCAGGGTGAAATAAAATGATTTGCCTGGCACGTTCCCTCCCAATACCTGCAAGGATGATTCTGAAGGCAAGGGGAAGAATATCTTTTGTGATAATTCACAAACAGAAGCCAGCATTTGTAAAGATTTATACCCTGAACACATATGACTCTAGTGATCTGAAAAACTTTTAAGCCTGAAGTGGCTCTAGATTGTAATGGTCCAAGCCGCTTGGCAAAAGCAAACACAAACCATCTTTAGAGGAGTCCACTTTCAAACCAGGTCGAATAGAATTCTCATAAAGTTCTAAAGAATATCAGCTCTTATTCCAAAAGCAAAAAAAGCAGAATGAATCAAGGCATTAAAACCAAGGGCCAGTGGCAACAATAGACAACAGACTCAGACCCCAAAAGGCTTCACAGACTGGAATTAACAAATGCTTAAAGAACAAAAGAGATTAAATCCATGGATAGAGAGCAAGCAACTAAAAAAAAAAAAAAAGCAAACAGATTTGAGAAAGAACCAAATAAAACTAGAGATATAAAATAATTGAAATTAAACCCCCAATATATGAGCATTAATTTCAGATTTGATACAGCTGAAAGTTGAATTATGAACTGGGAAATTGATGTAAGTAAATTAATCAGAATACAATGGAGTAAGATATCTTCAAATGATAATGGAGAATCACCATCAATCTAAAATTATTTTTCCTAGTTAAAGTAGTTTTTAAGGTAATCTTGTTCCCAATAGATCATCATGAGAGAAAATTTCAAAGGCATAGGGAAAATGATGTCAGATGAAAAAAAAATTTTTACATGTGAATAAATCTAAAGAAAAAAGACTGTAAAAACAACAAAAATAGCATTTTATGAAGTTCATAAAATTACATTTAATTCAAAGATAATTTATAATTTAAATTATAATCAAGATAAACAATAGCAATAACTGCTCCAGTATAAATTGAAAGAAGGGTATTCAGAGTTAAAGTAATTTATGAAGGGTAAAGATATTGATCAATGTTAGACTTTCATGCATTTTTATGTTAATTTTAGACTTTCACACATTTTTAAGAGTAGTTACTAAATAAAGAGAAGGATTATAAAATTTAATTTCCGATTTTAAAATGGGAAATATTGAAATGAGAAAAGTAAGATCAATCTTAAGGAAGGTAAGAAAGAGAAAAAGAAACATAGACATATGTGAGACAAATAGAAAGCAACATACTTAAATGGAGAAATTAACCCAAGTATTTTAGCATTTATTCAATATGTGAATGTATGTAAATGAGGTCAGTGTCATTTTTTTTTTTGACATGATACAGGCATGGTTTTATATACAGAAATAAACATAACAGCAAAATATATTAGGTAAAACATAAGAAACATAATTAAAACCAAAACAATTACATCGCTTTTGTCATTAAAAGTCAGTTTCACTTGAAAGTAAAAACTTGACTATATACCACTGACAAGAGACACATACAATCCTTTCAGCAGAGAAGCTGAAAGTAAAAGGATGGAAAAATATGTATTGTGATTCTTAGCCCATAATTCCCTTAAAGGGAAAACTGTGCTAAAAATACTGCTGAAATGCCAGATACTTTAAGTGTCTTAAAGTGTCTGTTGTGTTACACGTACTGGATTACAGGCTTATACCATAAGCTACCCAAGTTTATATTTTTCTGATGTTTGACTGTATGTCTAGTTTATGACTTCAGGCTGTCAACACAGCTCCATAGCAATCAGGGCCATGGGGAGTGTTTATAAGGTGATAATTTATTTTACTGATGTATTTACAATATTTCTGTCTGTCAAAACAAAGTTATTTCATTTACTTGTTCAATTAGATAAACTGGAATTAATATGCAATCGCTTAAGAGAGCACAAAGTGTTAAGAGGGAAGGTTTAAATGCTTCTTTTTCAGGTGTTAGACTAAATATTCTTTTTTAGCTCTCTTATTAGAAATTATTTAAGTGATCCTTTTGACTAAACAGTACTTCACATTTAACAGGAGCTGTTGCAGTACAACATTCCTCATAAACCCTTCTCATACATAAAGGAAAATTCCGATTTAATTGGCAGTGATGAAGAATGCTTGAACACTTTCATCGGAGGAATTTTTAAAATCATTTAATAAAAATAAGTTGAAAAATGGGCAGGGGAATTCTGAACTGGAGAGAAGGTGAAGGATAGTGTGTATAGCTGGAATGGGAAGATAGCTTTTGAGATGGAAAATGCACTTAAACTAGACATGAACTTGACAGCATTTGTGTAGACAAAAAGTCACCTTAATGAAGGCATTCTTGAGAAATCCACCTTTACATCATAGCTTATTCAAGAATATACCACTATAGAATATTCCACTACACAACATTTACATGGTCATTAGTAACGAGCTATAAATTACTCTGAGATATGGAAGTTAAATGATTGGTTAGGATACTCACTGGCAAAGTTTCACACCTGCCTGGAAACTCATAACATACAAATTCATACCTCAGCAACAGTATAGGATATGGACCTGATGTGTCAATAGAAAATGGCGAAATCTATCAGTATTAATTCTATGAACTTCTGATTTCTACTCAGTGTGCTACACATATAAATTGAAGAGTGTAGGAAATGCTTTTGTAAGTAAGAATAATCCTGCATTAAATCTACTGTCAGAAGGTGCTAATTTTGCATTAATTTCCTGAAATGTAAACAATGAATACTGATAAAGATCTAATCCAGATGCACAAACTGATCCTTCCTATGAGTAGAACATGAATTTTTTCCCCTTGCAATGTAGTACATATCACCTATGTTAAGAAATTTAACTTGAATCATCATCCATGCATAATCCGACACCTAAACCACTGACCACAAAGAGATTCTTGGCGTTCACATTTAGATCCTGGTGCTCACTGGCTGGAGATACCATTAGAAGAACACACATTTTCTTAAAAATTTATTTTGCCCTTGAAGTGATCAGCCAAAGATCAGGCTTTCACTAGCCTGATACATTATTCAAGTCCTATCAGTTAGTCTCCTTCTCTTTTTCTTTCCCTCATGAGAGGATGGCTCACTGACAGGGAGAGACCATGGGATAGAGGGGATCAGCATGGGCGCTCATATCTAGCTGTGTAGCTGCTGTAAAACGTATCAGGCATTTGTTTTCATCAGGGACGGCAGACAGCAGTCATGGAAATGAATGTCACGAAAGAAGAAGTTTATACTCACACAAACCCAGAAACAGGAGGCCCAGCATGCCATACAGGGTCAAGAGGCAGAGATGGGAGAGGGCAGGGAAAGGCCAGAGTCCTTATTGCGGTTTTTGTGGGAAGGAAGGAAGGGGCCGAGTCAGCTCAGGACCGGAAGGTCTGAACAGTTTTCCATGGGCTCTGCTCTAAAGGTGTTCCCTAGTTGTCCATAGCTGGTCCTCCGGGGAGATGTGGCAGGGGTATTGGTATGGTGTGTAACAGTTTGATGAAGGAGATGACTTGGGTGTGGCTCTGGATGTGTTGGTATGTCTATCAAAGATGTGCTCACAGGGGAGTCATTCACCATCTCTAGGAATTAGCTACCCTGGTGGTGCTTCGAGGATTAACGCCCTAAATGTTAGAGCTTCAGGAATACTGAAAATAATAAAATGTCAACGTAGCAGCCTTGTCTTTTGACATCAGGCTGAATAAATCTATGTGTCACTATTTGGATTGTTAAAAGATTAGTGTAGCAGCTGCTGCGTCACTTCAGTCGTGTCCGACTCTGTGCGACCCCATAGACAGCAGCCCACCAGGCTCCCCTGTCCCTGGGATTCTCCAGGCAAGAACACTGGAGTGGATTGCCATTTCCTTCTCTAATGCATGAAAGTGAAAAGTGAAAGTGAAGTCGTTCAGTAGTGTCTGACTTTTAGCGACACCATGGACTGCAGCCTATCAGGCTCCCCAGTCCATGGGATTTTCCAGGCAAGAGTACTGGAGTGGGGTGCCATTGCCTTCTCCAGTGTAGCTAGCAATTGTTAGGTTAATTGTATAGATCAGAATCCCATGGTATTGCCTTCTGTTTCCCCAAAACAAAATTCTCACAAAGTGAAAAGAAACAAAAGACTGACACAAGTGACAATTCATTAGTGCATTAAAAATTAGGAGGAATATGAAGTATGCATGTAGCCACCAGTATTTTCCACAGTAACCAGGGACAAGAGTCCTCGAGGGGTCATATTTGAAAGATGCTTTAGTGACGTGGTGCTTTAGTCGATTAAGTCACGTCTGACTCTTTTGAGACCCCACGGACTGTAGCCCACCAGTCTCCTCTGTCCATGGGATTTTCCAGGCAAAGACATGGAGTTGGTTGCCATTTCCTTTTTCAGGGGATTGTCCCCAGGGATTGAACCCTCTTCTCCTGAATTGCAGGTGGATTCTTTACTACTGTGCTACCAGGGAAGCCCGCCTGACTGATAACCAAGGCAATAAAAAGATGATTTTGATGTTCTTGACTGAGAGTATACTTGGTTATGAAACAATCATTTGACAAGGGTGCCTTGAGTACTTTAAAGAGCTAAATACTTTTGTAGTTAATTTTCCAAAAATAAGGACAACGAAGACCCATCTTTATACAGATAACTTAAGGTGATGCAGACAGACAACCATAATGGCCTGGCGTTAACAAAAGGTAAGTAAAGAAGCACCCAGGCTCCTTTCTCTGGAAGGGCATCATCTAGTACTTCTGACCCTTCTTTTCTTCATCCTAAATATGACATGTTTGGATCAGATGATCTCAGAGATTTCTCTAACCATCACACACACAGAGACCCATCATTATAACCCTGGGATATTGCCTTTTTAAAATAAAGCAGTTAAATTGAAAGATATTTTTGAATGAGCAGTGAATTAAGCCTGACTTTGGATATTGAGTCCTAGATGTTTGTTTATTCTCCCTTACTCACTAGCAGACCCTGTACTGTGTGGGTGCAACCTACTCCTATGTTTAGTACATTTTCATTTAAAGGATTTGTTGCTGCTGCTGCTGCTAAGTGGCTTCAGTGGTGTCTGACTCTGTGCGACCCCATAGATGGCACCCCGCCAGGCTCCCCCGTCCCTGAGATTCTCCAGGCGAGAACAGTGGAGTGGGTTGCCATTTCCTTCTCCAATGCATGAAAGTGAAAAGTGAAAAGTGAAAGTGAAGTCACTCAGTCGTGTCCGACTCTTAGTGACCCCATGGACTGCAGCCTACCAGGCTCCTCCGTCCATGGGGTTTTCCAGGCAAGATTACTGGAGTGGTTGCCACTGCCTTCTCCGAAAGGATCTGTTAGGAACTTAAAAATGTAACTGGACAAGCAGGTGATTTAACTCATTCAGTCCCCCACAATGCTTCCCACTTGGATGATATTACCTCCATCCACCTGAAGTCAGGGGAAGTGCTAATGAACAGTTTTTTTTTAGGCAGCAAGCATTTCTTATAAGTCCTACCTTAGAGGCATCATCACCCTCGTCTTCGTGCACTGAGCTGGATGGTGAAGGTGTCGCAGATTTGCTTCCAGGAGGAGATGGTGAGTTGTGGGGGACACTGCCCCCTCCCACGTTAAGTCCAAGCTGAGCGCTGAGCTGTGACTGGTTGATGGTGGTGAGCTGGCCATGCGGCATCATTCCCGGCTGCTGCCTGAGGTCTGCAGGCTGAGCCCTTGGTCTCATGGCTGCCATCTGAGGATGGGAGCTATAGTGCGTTCCTTCTGGGTTCCGTATATCTTGCATCTACAAAAAATGGATAGGAATAATTTTTCACAAAACTTGTTTCTGGAAAAAAAAATCCCTAGGCCTTAAAACTCCATTTTTTAAGTTTAAACTCCTGGTCAACTATACACATTTCCACCCTTCTCCTAGAGAAGGATAATCGTAACTGTATGTATCACCCTAAAGATACTAAAATACAGAATGTTGGAAATCCATTGACATTACATTTTATTACTCAAGACCTGGTTAATTATATTTACAGTCCTTCTTTACACTGCAGTGAAATGCAAACATATATCATTAACAGATACTGATAGTGTAAGTTTCAAAATACTGGTGTTTATTAGTGTATCAATATTATATAATTATTAGTGATTACAGCATTCACTGGTGCCTCAGAATGTAAAGAATCTGCCTGTGATGCAGGAGACACAGGTTCAATCCCTGGGTCAGGAAGATCTCCTGGAGAAGGGAATGGCTACCCACTCTAGTACTCTTGTCTGGGAAATCCCACAGACAGTGGAGCCTGGTGGGCTATAGTCAATGGGGTCTCAAAGAGTCAGAGATGACTGAGCAATTAACATTACACTACTATTACAGCATTCACAGTAATTCATGAAAATCCATTTCTTTGATTCTCATCAATTAAAAAAGGTTTTGAAAGTTAAGCATACGATGGTTCTCAGCTTAATTCTATATAGGCTAGTATTGGCCACATGATCTATGAACTTCTGACTTAGAACACTTACAGGCTGGTATTAACCAATTGATTAATTGACTATTGAAATGATTTGACTACCTAGTCAGATTTGAAAGTAAAGCTCTAAAGTTGCAAGGTCACGATATTAATCCATTATGCTATCTGGGTCACTGCTTTTTAGCCTTAATGAGACTCACTCTTATAATTCAAGCAGTGAATTTTGTCTCTGCAAGGATTAGAATTAAAAGCATTGGAGGATGAAGCTCTTAACGCATCTAGAGGTCAAATGTGTTGTATAAGAGCAGTGTGGTGAATTTCACTTAATATTTCTGTGGCATTTTCAAACTTAAAATAATGGGAATATTTTGTGAGGCTTACAGAAGCAGCTCAGTTTTGTTCTTGCTTAAGGGTACTGGGGAGTTCATGCAGGTAGATTTATAAAGCAACAGAGAGAAAAAAGAAATGGAAAAAAGAAGGGCAGTTCTTTTTTAACATGAAGAGATATACGTTAAATTTACATTTGGGAATGGAAAAAGTAAAATAAAAGTTACCTTTCTCTATTTCATTATGAAAAAAACCCCATACAATGTCAGAATGCCTAGTAATTACCCATCTGCAAATGTTACCATGACATGGAAATAATGAAAAGGGCAACAGGTAACTTAGTCATAGGATTTTTTTCTTTTGGTAATAAAATCATTTTCTACCAATGTTCTCTAGGCATCTTACCAACCCAGTTAGACCCGTCTGAAACAGGAGTTGTGACTGAAGAGGTGTCTGCCCCTGTTCTCTGTATTAGGTTCACTGTCTCCACCATAAGTCATCATATTAGTCAATACTCCCCTTCTGACCTTTCCAACTCTTGCTACTGCTTCATCTTCAGACTCACTTCTACGTATCCTAGTCTTTGGCTCTCCTAGGAGATGGGTTAGGCTGACCCTATGCTTTTATAGGCATTGCTTTCCTGGTTCAAATCAACTTTTTCCCCCATAATTTAAACCATGTCCCTCTAACCTTCCAAAAGCAGCTCACAGTTCTCCTTTCTATGAAACCCCTCATTAAGCAGTTATTACTATTCAATGATATATGTTAGCTCTGCAGAGGCCCTAGTGCCATGTTCTCAGTGAAAAGAAGAGACTGAGGGGTTTTGAATATCTGTTGAAGAACTATATAAATAAATGAGTAAAACCTGGAGATCTTAAAAAACGATTTACCCAAATCACAGAGTTGGAGTGAAAACCTACATCTCTCAATTCCAGTCTTTGATACTTTCTACTGTATTAAGCAGCTGATCCAATATTTTATGTATCCTAAAGGGATAGTTATAGTTAATTAAAGATAATCAAACACACCTGTCCAAACTGTCTACCCAAATCCATGGTTTTTATTGAGTCCATTCATGTTGCCTCCACTCATGTTTACTAAAATAGTGTTTGTTCCTGTGTAACTGTTCATATAACTTCTATAATCTGATCAATACTAGCATTCACGGTTATCCTGAAGTTGTGCCACTGAGTCTCTTTTCAGGCCCGTACTCTAAGGTCCTGAGGTCATAATGTGCTTTTTTTTAGACTTTTAGCACGCGGAACTGGTGTTTCATTGTGGCCACCGACTAATGGGAGCCCATAAAGGGTACTGTTCTATACATAGGGCAGCTCCCTCTCTCAACCCTACACCAAACAAAGCTGTTACATGCATATTCAAACATATCTTTTTTGTAGAGTCCTGTAAATTAAAAATGCTTACTAACAGATTCATACTTTAAATTATTTTCCCAAAAGTATGTAACTAATTGATATTCACAGAAATCCCAAGTTACAAGCTTGAACAGTGTGCAACTTATCTGGAGCTCACTTCTCACTCCTTCAGCAACACTGTGGTTTTCACATGACATGGCGGAAAGTGATCTCTAAATTACCTACACACAGAGTTTCCAGATTTATGCCTACAAATTCCACCTCATAGCACCTATCTCTTTCACTATTTTGTAATATTTTCTTAAAATTATTATTCTCCCATGCTAATTAGTGTGGTGAGTAGATCTCTGAGTACTAAAGCTGTATTTTCACCTTCGTAATTTTAGTAGAAGGAAGTGGGCATGGTGAAAGGGAGTAAGGAATCAGTTTGGGTAGGGACCATGAAGCACTCAACAGGATACCACTTTTTCAATAGACTTATCATTAGTTCAAAATATCATGTAACCAATGGTGTTAGGCCAGGCAGACAGCAGCTTTAACACTGAATCAAAGACCACTTCTCCTGTGTGGAGGGTGGCAAGCACAAATTAGAGAGCACATTCATCTCTTTAGCCCTCAGATGCACTTAGAAATAGATCTTAACACCCCTGGTGACATTTCTGAATTAGGAGGAGTTTTTTCATTCCAGCCTGCTTTCATAGGAGTCAGTTCAGTGTTCATCACTGCCTAATATATAACATGGGGCAAATTAAACTGGAGGGAGCTTGATTACTGAAAACTAAAAATAATTAGTCAGCTCATGAATGTAAGCAAATGTTTTGATTACTGGTTTCCTTCTAGAAAGATAGTGACTGACTACAGATCTTAATGTGAAATATGAAACATCAACTTGAAAAATATTATTTCCTGTTACTCTCCAGTATTTTCCACATATTGTGAATAATTCGCTTAAGTCATGCTTAGTCTCAACTGCTATTCTGACTCCTCTTGGCTCTGCCATTGACTTCTATTCTTTTTACAACTTTCCACCCCTAAAAGATTCCCTAACATTCTGAGTCACATTTCTTCCATCCAGCTAAGATGCATCACGATTTTGTTAGTGGGGAATTTCTAAATCAAAATGTATAATTCTGGCCCCAATTCTGGGTCTAACTCTGCTAGACATCACTACTTGGACATCACCCCTGCTGGAAAACTGAACAAAGTTTTCTTTTTCAAAACTATTTTGTACTCTGTGTCTAGTTTCTCTTGATGACACCTTCATCCTCTTCATCACCTCTACTCCAAATGTTCTAGTAATTTTTGGTTAATTCCTTCTCTATCAAACTCTGGTGGGTTCCACTCAGTCGGCTCCAAAATACCCCTCCCATCTGACCTTCTCTCACCCCACACCATTCACGTATTTCAGGCTTTCACTACCTCTTCACTTGCAACAGCTACTTAACGTTTAATAAAAAGAACATCTTCACATCCACCCCAAAGAGTGCTGTAAAATTAATCTCCATGAGTCAGACTCAAACACTTCTCAGTGATATCTGCCTCCAAAATGGAATCCAAAGTCTTTGGCATGCTATTCAAGACTCCAAATAAACTTTATTCCTTATGTGTCCATCAAACACCTAATTATTCAACTAAACCCAACTAACTGCTTTTCTTTGCCTCTCTCTCTCTCCCTTGAACATGTGCCTTGTCTATGCTGCTCTTTCAGCATTCACTTTCTGAGGAGTTGCTGTTTGAAAATTTGAAAAACAGTTAAAAAATACTTTGCTCTGTGATTTGCAGTTTGCACAGAACTTTTTCACCTGTTGGGCCTTATAATTCCCCTTTGAGGCAGAAACGTCTGTTTACACAAGTTTACTGAGGATGGTAGAGCTTAAATGGTCTCAGCTCTCTCTACCAACAAAGATTAGAGTAAAAATACGCTTATTTTACATGTTTGTGTTCTTGTCACAATTCCATGATGCCATTATCATATTCACATATCCAAACACTGAATAAATTTTAAAGTTCAAAAGTCAGCTCATCTACAAAGCTTCAAGAACCTCCTTATTCTGAACTGCTAAAGCATTCTGCTTATACTTTCTTTGTGGGCAATACTTTTAAATTTCTTAAATGTGTATGTATTTCTACAAGGTAATCTTGATTTGTACATGACTAAAGCAGTACACTCTGTAGGAGATCAGCCCTGGGATTTCTTTGGAAGGAATGATGCTAAAGCTGAAACTCCAGTACTTTGGCTACCTCGTATGAAGAGTTGACTCATTGGAAAAGACTCTGATGCTGGGAGGGATTGGGGGCAGGAGGAGAAGGGGACGACAGAGGATGAGATAGCTGGATGGCATCACTGACTTGATGGACGTGAGTCTGAGTGAATTCTGGGAGTTGGTGATGGACAGGGAGGCCTGGCATGCTGCAATTCATGGGGTTGCAAAGAGTCGGACACGACTGAGCGACTGAACTGAACTGAACTGAACTGAAAAGCATTTTTCAATCCTTCCTGAGATCTCTTTTAGTTAAATTAGGCATTTCAAGTATTCTAAAAACACTTGCCTAGTCAGTGTATAAATGAAGAAATGAACATTACAAGTACAAACTGACTTTAGCCAGTATGATGATCTTTATTTTTTTCCTGTGAACTTCATCTAGCTTTAGTCCCAAGATGAAAAGAAAATATGAATAATGTCTGTTTCCATTTGTGGCAGAAATCTCAAGCTGTACCCTCTGATCCTCATTTACTTTGGTCCAGAGGGACAAGCCTCTGGTATTTAGCTTGTCGAGCCAAAAAGCTGGCTCACAGAGGACACTGCCTCCTTTATTTGCAGCTTTATGGTCATGTGACCATGTTTTGGCTACTGAAATATAAATGAAAGTGTTGGGTGGTCCTTCCAAGAAATCTCCTTGAAGGAAGGGTTCACTTTCCTTTGTTCTTTTTCTGCTGGAAATAATGTGGGTGTGGTGATTAGAGCTCAGGAAAATGTCTTGGACCAAGAGGCAGCACCCTAATGTTTTTGGACTCACGGAAAGAAGCCTGAGTGTCTGACTATCATGAAGACACCAGACCACGGACGGTCTACCTACCATGGGAGTATGTAATGTGGAAGGGAAGTAAAGGTCAATCTTTTTCAGTCCTCTTGAATTTTCTGTTGTACATAGCAGAACT
Organism: Bos grunniens; assembly: GCF_055505025.1. Lineage (NCBI taxonomy): Eukaryota > Metazoa > Chordata > Mammalia > Artiodactyla > Bovidae > Bos > Bos grunniens. The sequence continues at coordinate 57,379,929 of NC_141178.1, read as the reverse complement.
AATCTTGCCTGATACACCCTAATAGATTATAAATTCAAAAAAGCAGGGATAGAAATCTACTTCATTTACCAGCGTAGCCCTCATATCTAGCACAGACCTTGACACATAGTAGATACTCAGCACATATATCTTGAATTCCATCAAATAGATGCTCGGGTATATTTAGGACTGATGACTTGGGCTTTACACAAATAATATTAAAAATCCTTGATCTTTTGGGAACTTCATTTGCTAAATTCTTAGGACTCAAATGTCTCAAGGTGCTTTCTAACTTGTGTGTGCATTTCTCATTTTGTTTATTTCAAGCCCAGTGAACTTTGTTTTTTTCTTGACTGAAAGTCCGGCATGTCATTGGCATTTCAGTCTTGAATGGCTCTTAATAGTTATCTCCCCATTGGGGAAACCTGATCCATTGAACTTAGAGGATAGATTTCACTTTTTTGAAAACTGGAACTGTTTCCTTAAATTTCACAGGTTTTTGTTGAGGATTAATATTGTTCTTTATAGAAACTAAAAAATGTCAATTAAAGTAATGGAGGAGGATTATGATGATGAAGAGATTTTCAATGAATTCCTTCAAAACCTTTTTCCAATTAATGGAAAGCAAAGGCTCAGTTAAAATCAATTAGGAAACCAAAGCAGATAACATGTGTTCTCCCCTCCTGACCTGCCTATTACATCCATGGCTTGATGCTAATATAACATTCTTTTCTCCCCTGGCCCACAACTACAGTGTAAGAGTGCCAGGCTGAGGAACAGCTGGAGAAGGACTCTGTGGGCCCACTCTGATACAGATTTAAACACGTTTGCATGTGATTTTTCTTGGGTTCTCTTTGAAAAGGAAAAGGAAATAATACCCAGGTTGTTCAGCTCAGATTATTGTTTTAAAAAATGAGTAACATTTTGTGTATAACTAATAAAAAAAATCCTTAAAACATTAGTTGTATTAGTAACTAAAGGGTGTTAAAATTGCACACTTGAATGGCATCAGAACAAATGAAGGCCCAAGTTTCAGTATTTAAAATTGTGTGTTTCCCAATCCTTCAGAGTCTGTTTTCTTCTTTCAAATATCAGCATCCTTCAGAGTCCAACGTGCGAGCCTTGAAAGCTATCATTATCACTGCCTCCAGCAGACAATCCGTATCAAAACAGTTGTACACATAAAGCTCGAACGACGTCTTGGCTCTCTCTGCTCTGATCCAGCTGTTTGAGTGAACAGCAGTTGGTGAACAGAGCCTGGAACATGGGGAGCCCTGAGGCCTTATTTGCTAATGCGGCTCCACCAGCTGCTGCTTTCTATGGGCCTTGCAGGCGAGGCTTGGAAGTTTGCCAGTTGCAGCAGGAACAAGAGAACGTGAGGAATCTCTGAAGCCCTTCCGTTTACCCCTGTCTGTCAGCATTTGACACCCTTTGCTGTGGAGTGTTTTTCCCAGCACCATGAGGAGACCCCTCTGGCTTAGGCTGTGACAAGTGCTTACTCTCGGTCCCTTTAATACACACTATCAAACATACACCGTTCTCAGCATCCAAAGAAAAGCTTCTGAGCCTTACTCTTGGTACTCCATCCAGCCCTGCATGATTAATCAGGCCAGGAAGGCTAAGCGTTTCCATTTTTCTTAGGAATAATGCACTCTAAGAGGCTATGAGAAGAATGTAAATGTTGATATTATTTAAGTCTCCAATTTGATTACATATTTTTGCCAGGGATTCAATTAATATGTAAATGCATACACCCGAACAAATGCATGGGTAAATTTAATAATCAAATTTATTATTTTCCTAAATGCATTTCCAAGAGAGAGCTAAATTATTTGTTGTCCAAACAAATTAAATCATTTCTATGTGATCTCCTTGTGTGATCTACTTATTAGTTAAAAACATGTATTTTAAATAAGCTTTAACACTTTTGACTATTAGATTTCTGACTCTGAAGACCAATATTTAACATCAGAAGAGGGGAAATCTAGGAAATACATATGTATAGCACATGTTAAATTTTTTAAAATGAGGAAAAATGCAGTTTGAAAAAAAGATTGAGGATTTTTATGAAAATGTATTTTTATCCTCAATATTTGACCAGAATAACTTGATTTCAACTTTGATGTTCCAAAAAAACCCTGTTTTGGAGTCTACTTTTCTTCCCATAGACAATATGGATGCATAGATTCATGTTTCTTTACAATGCACTAGAATGGAACATCTGTAGTCTAGTTTGGATGGTGCATGCTAAGTCACTTAAGTCGTGTCTGACTATTTGTGACCCTATGGACTGTAGCTCACCAGACTCCTCTCTCCTTGGGATTCTTTAGGCAAGAATACTGGAGTAGGTTGCCATGCCCTCCTCCAGGGGATATTCCCAATCCAGAGATTGAACAAGCATCTCTGTGTCTCCTTCATTGGCAAGTGGGTTCTTTATCACTAGCGCCACCTAGGGAGCCCCTCAACCTGAACTTCAGGTGGATCTCTTACTGTCTGAGCCACTAGGGGATGTTTCCATTAGTTAGGATAGTCATCAGAAAACTAATTATTACAAGAAAGCAAAAACTCTGAAGCATAATTCATTAGACATTTGCCAAAAGGATAGACATAGTACTCTCCAGGACTACAATCCTTGGGGAAGATGAGAACCACCCTGGAAACCAAGTGCTCATGTCCACAGGCGCTCCCACTGCACCAGACCATCTACTTCCTTCAGACGGGGTCTCTCTCTCATGGCAGCCTCTCCCATGAATCAGGACCCTTGTTACACAAGGGGCTTGATATGATAGAGGAAAACATCATCAAAAGTTTTTAAACATCATGGTTAAAATTTACACTGGCTAAAGAGCACTTAAATTTTTTAATTAAAAAATTTTAACTTAATTTTTTGTGTGTTCTTCCAGGGATGAACCAAAGATCAAATGTCAAAGACAGAAAGCCACAGAAGGAGGTAGAACCCTCAACCTCTAAATGTCCTCAGTGTCCTTGCCAGGTACTGACCCTCCTCGACAGGGCTCGACTTCTACATCCCCTAGGTGCAGAAAGAAACACCTGAGTTGCACTAGTGTATGCATCTGGATTCGTTATTATAAACTGGAAAAGCAATTCTATACCATTTTCTTTGATTTCTTTCTCTTCCTTTTCCCAGATGGGAGGGAGTGTGTTACGGTGGAAGGAACCCTGCTCATGACATCATCAGACTAGCTATGTTCTAATGAGTTATCCTACTTTTAATTTACTTGGCCCTCATTGTCCACCTCTGCAAAATAGGTGGATAACAATTTTTCAACAACAATTATTGATTGAGTGCTTCCTTTGTGCCAGGCACTGCTCTAGGTACCAGGTAAACAACAGTGAGAAGCACACAGAAATCCCTCCCTACAAGCTCTTACTAATGCAGGAAATGTGATAAAAAGTGTGAGGTGTAGTTTGTTCGATAGAGGTTAAGTTGTAAAGAGACCAATATGAGAGAAATGTGCTGACTTTAAATGTTTGTTTCAAAGTGCAATTTTGAGGATTAACTAAAATAAAAACCATGAAGACATTTTGCCAAATGTAAACTTATTCTGTGGTTGATGCTGCCATGCATTCCTTTTTGTGGAAGAGGCTGCTATTTATCTTTTGCTATCAACCTTGGGTTGCTTTCCCTGACTAGTTCTAGTTCATGGTGAACCACTAACATGGTTGTGACCAAGCATTCTGGCAGCCCAAAGCTGGCATCTGTAGAGACTTTCTCTGAGAAAAGCTGGGCAGCTCATGTCACACAGCACAGGGGTTTGCTGTGAGAAAGTAAATAGTCCCTGATCAGTGCTAATAGGCTAACTGGGAGATACAAAGTTCAAAAAAATTTTAATGCATAAAAATATGTTGCAGTTCATAGTGTACCATTCTTTCCCATCAACTCTGTGCATATAATCTCTCCTTTGGATCACAATGATGTTTGGGAGCTTGTGGGATAGACTGATACTTTCTAACTGCACAGTTAGAAAGATGTTTTTTTTTACTCAGATTGAGGCACTGCATTTTTTATTGTTTCATGTCAACACTCTTTGTTGCTTGCTGTTATGGTTATACCATCAACATTTCAGTATTACCAAGCTTGACACTGTGCTTCAGGGGGCCTTGAATAGGTTCCTCTACCCAGCACAAGTAAAGCAGACCCACAGATGTGCAATGGATGAGCTTGGCTCTTAGGTGAGAAGGACAGCTCTCATAATTCTAATTAAAGGCAGGACACGAAAGCTCACAGACTGAAATTTCTGCCTTATCTAAAAGGGTTTGGGGGACTCTGGTTCTCCAAACAGTTGAGTTAGCAGTTCCTACACACTTGTCCACCTCTGGTGCTAGGAGTCTGTGAGTCTGCTTAGGGCCTACCTGTGATTAGTCAGTGAAGTCCTTTATTTGTACAGATCCTGTCTTTCATATCTGTACTACAAAGTGTAGGCAGTGCTTTGTTCACAGGGCTATAATCTTATATTAACGTGTATTCAAACATGCTAATGTCTGTTCACATTTCCTCTGCTTTGATGTTCTCAGAGAAGGGACTGAATAATGTGCCTTATTTTCAGAACTCTTTCAAAGGATTGTGTGCATTGAAACAAAAAGAATGGATTAGAAGAATAGGTGATAAGAAAATTGGGAAATGTTATAAGACATGCCCTGTGGGAGCTGTGGTTTTTCTATGAGAACTTGCTCCGAGTATTTATAGCATCACAAGTCCGCTGAAATGGTTTTTTAATACTATACTCAGACCTGAAAATTTAACTGAATTTCATACTTTCCACTGGAATATTAATGGGGCGCTAGTAAAAGTGGAGATGTCAAGTGGAATATTGACTTCCTAATATCAGTTCAGAAAAGTGATATTTGAGTTCATTTAGAGGCTGTTAAATCATTAAATACACATGACATTCCCTTAAAAGTACATCTCAAGAGGCAAAATTAAAACCTGTATTCTGCTTGGCCCAGATAGTTTTCCTATACAGAATATTTGTATGCTCCCAACTTATTGGGGACTTGAAAAAAGTGCATTTTAAAATTAGTATGTTATTATGGAAATCTTCCAATAATCCTTTTAATAATATATTATAAAACATTAAAATAGCATGAAACCAAGATAGGAGAGGCTGGAAATCCTCTCCTATTGAGCATAATATTAATGACTTGGTAAAATTGGTCTAGGAAAATTACAATGTCTTTCAGTTCCTTAAAAGTGTCTGACTTGGTAAGTGACCTTAAGCTCCTTTAAAACAATTAAAAGATTCAAATATTTGTCCGCCAAAATTTTATAGCATGTTAGATAATGGGATGAATGTAGTTATATACAGTCTCTATATTTCTGAGTATACCTAATTTAGTTAATATTAACATTACTTGCTCATTTATGCTTTTATACACTTTGAGTCACATAAGGTCAAGGTCTCTAATCATAAAACTACTGAATGCTATTCATGCTAATATAAAAACCCTTTCTTTAAAACAACTGCCAATAAATTTCATTATAAAAAGTTATTAAAAGGGTTAAAAACCTATTTAATGTCAAAGAATTTGCATGACTCAAACTTCTAATAAAGAAAGAGAATAGGCTTTCTTTCTGAATTATTTAAATCTTTACTGACTGTGCACTGAACCATGAAATTAGAAAAGTGTTATTAGAAGTATTCTCTGGTTTTTATAAAAGTTGGAGCCCAGAATGTATCAAGCTATAGTCTTTAACTAGACTAGTTAAAGCAATAGGTTTTTAATCCCAAATACATGGCTTCTACTGATAGAAAGGTCATAATTAAAACTCTATCCTGTAGCTTGGTGATAATAAAATTATTATTACAGAGGCACACATGTTCATTTAAAATATATGAGGTACATATTCCAATTTTAATTTGGACAAATATCTTCAAGTTTTTCGATCTTTCAATGTCCGCTAACATAGACTCACTTAACCAATAATTAGGTTTTAATGGTGGCTAATTTTAAAGCACTAAAGTTAAGAATTTGAATTATCTATCATTTACAGGTTTAACATCTACCAAATATATGGTGAAATTAGACTAATTATGGTCAAAAGAGTTAAAAAAAATCACAGTTCTGCATGATTATAACCCTGTTTGATGATGGCATAAAATTTTTGACATATCCATTATAAAAAATAGCAAACACACCTTTCACAGTTTAAATTTATTTCTCTGGGAAACTAACTTAGTACAACCGATTTGAACAAGAAGGCTATACCTAACAAGAGGACTTCCCAAGTGGTGTAGTAGTAAAGAATTTGCTGGCTAATGTGGGAGATACAAGAGATGTAAGAGATGCAGGTTTGATCTCTTGGTTGGGAAGATCCCCTGGAGAAGTAAAGGGCAACCCACTCCAGTATTCTTGCCTGGAAAATTCCATGGACAGAGGAAAGTGGAGGGCTACAGTCCATGGGGTCACAAAGAGTTGACACAACTGAGCTCACACACACGCGCGCATACCCAAGTGGGCAACTGTCTACCCATCAGTCTCTCCAACTGCTCAGTGCCAGCCTTTGGTAGCTGTAGTCTTAGGTTCTCTTATTAATATCTGATACTTGTTGATCCTACCTTATATACCAAGCACAGTGCTAAGAAGCTGATAAGCACAGCTCTATTTAACCCTCACAATAACAAGGTGAGACTGTCAGACTCCTGAAGCCCCAGAGAAGGGATTCTTCAGTTATGCAGTGGGTGGATCAGCTGGAACTGCTCTCAGGCTGCCTAATGGCAAAGATACAGGACCCTGTGTCTGATTTGATGCTTACAGGTGTCCTTGTAATATTGAAAGAGCTTACTGGGGAAGATGCAGTTAGAACCGCGAATGACTGAATTTAATGTACTGATTTCTTGGGTAGGAAATTCAGTTCAAAATATTTTCCTGTGTATTTACTCTGAGCCAGGTACTAATCAGAGACCCTCAGAGAAATAAACATAGATATACTGTCCCTGAGCTTGAAGAGCTCCCAGTGCTGGGAGATATGCTGTAACACAAGTCAGAGGGGATTAATTTCTGTAACTGAAAGCATACTACTACAAAACTGCAGGGGAAGGCGTGTGACTTCCACGCAAAGAACTAATGGCTGACAGATGGTTCTGAAAAGCGCAAATAATGCTGCAACAGGCAATCTGTCTGCATTGCACTGAGACTTCAGTGAGCAAAACTAAAAATTGAGAGTGCTTTTCAATATAAGAAGACATTTGGAAAATGGAAATGAGTAGAAATTACCCCTGGAGGCTGTATTATTGACACTAGACACACCAATTGATTGTTGGAGGGTCACTGTATCCACTGTATTTTCAGGAAAGTAATGATTTGTCTAAGATAATGTGAGATAGAACTGAACAAAAATAAAATAATTATGTGGCTTTTCCACTGAAGGATTATTTTTAAATCTTAAAAATGTAATGCACAATCAAGTCAAAATATTTTTTTAAAAATAAAGCAATCTAATAGTTTGATATCTGTTTGGGAATTAGCAATTTGATTTTCAAATGCTTTATCTTCTGAATCTTAGGATGCCAGAGACATTTTGTAGTTTCAAGGCTATAAATCAGAATATATTTTGAAGTATCAAGTTGTGCTAACCGAAAGAAGTCAATAAAACACATTAACATTTGATGTTACATAAGCTGAGAGACTGTTTTGTTGTTGTTGAGTTGGTGAGTTGTGTCTGACTCCTTGTGAGCCCATGGACTATAGCACACCAGGCTCCTCTGTCTTATTAGTTTGCTTTAACTGACCCCAAATATGGACCTAACATTGGAAAAAGAACTTGGGATTTTTCACTGGGTTCTAAAAAGTATTTATGGGCACATGAACACCAATCATTTTCATCTGGATCTTTATAACATTCACTTCATTAACTAAAAATGCTGCCACATAAATTATGCTCTCACAGAACAAGTTGATCAAAACCTTTCTTTATATTGCCCCACCTGTCAATCAGCGCCATTCATTTGTGAGTGAAGTACATTACCCAGAAGGAAGAAAGAGGCGGAACACTTTGAATGGAGATAAGTGCACAGATCTTGCTGTGGGTCTAGGCTGGGCTCATGGATAAGTGATATGAAAGCTAAAGATCTCTTAAGACAAAAATGGAAAGTACAGGAAGTATAAAACAGATTCTTTGTGGGGAAAGAGCACTGAGTGGACATCATCTGCTTAAAAAAAATAAATTTCCTCTCTTTAATAGCAAACGTTAGCTAAATGGATGTTTGATGGGTTTATGAGAGCTGGTATCAGGAACTCTGAACAGAAAAGAAGTGCTTTCTACACATTACATTCAATTTTTGATGAAGATAACTTTTCCACCTGATTAATCATTAAGTGGTCTCTTCCACCTGCTCTCCTGGAAAAAGTGGTGGATGGCTGGGACACTGGGGAGCTGCTGACTCTGAAGCACAGTAAAAGGGGACCCAGTGTAAAAGTGGTCTGCAAAGGGTCCATCCATAGCAGGGTGATGAGCACATGTGTTGATGACAATGATTCTGACGTGGCCCCTGCCCTGACAGGGAGGCTATTTTAGAATAAGAATTCACTTACATTAGCAGCATCTCTGCAGAGAAGGCAATGGCACCCCGCTCCAGTACTCTTGCCTGGAAAATCCCATGGGTGGAGGAGCCTGGTAGGCTTCAGTCCATGGGGTCGCAAAGAGTAGGACACGACTTCACTTTCACTTTCACTTTTCACTTTCATGCATTAGAGAAGGAAATGGCAACCCACTCCAGTATTCTTGCCTGGAGAATCCCAGGGACGGGGGAGCCTGGTGGGCTGCCGTCTTTGGGGTCGCACAGAGTTGGACATGACTGAAGTGACTTAGCAGTAGCAGCATCTCTGAATAGTCATGTCCCTAATCTGGGTAACATAATTTTGGTAAAATGTTTAAAAATTCCCAGGAAAGGGGGTGTCCCTATGAATGTAATTTTAATTTAATTTAGTGTCTTGGTTTTTTGTTTAATTCTGGTTAAAAACTGTTCTAGCTGCCCTTGCCCACTTTTCTCCCCCAGTTTAACAACTAATTCTAAATGAAATGTAATCCACATTCTTTTTATCATGACTCTTGAAGAGTTTCAAGAGCATGGATCTTCCTCTCAATTATCACTTTGCAGTTCTGTGGCTTTGGAATATGAACTAATATTTTGCTGATTTGTGGATACACCCTTCCCAGTGAATGCTTTTCTGATCCTTAAAGTGCTATGCAACAAAAAGAAAAGTAAAATACAGTATTCATGAGCTGAAAAGTTTGCTTGAGAGGACTCACATTAATGGAAATCTGCCAGGGGAACTTTCTTTTTTAAATTAGAAGTTATATTCACTTTATTATTTTATTACTCCCACCCTCTAAATTTTAGTAATAGCATTGATGTATTTTAACACTAAAAAAGAAACTACTATCACCTTAGATAAAGCCTGAAAACCCATGTTTAGGCTAAACCCATATATTAACAGAACTATTCAAACAATAGGAATCCTTATTGTAAAAGAGTTTACTTGCATCTAGTACATACTGAGACTGCTATACGAGAAGGTATATAGGTATACATGTCAGAATACTGACATTTCTTCAAGCATTGGTTCAAAAGGAAAGCCCAACAAGAACATAGCTGTGGACACTGGAAAGGATAAATTATTTTAAAATTTGCATAATTACTAAGCTGATAAACCCAAAATGTCTCAATGCCACCAGAATAAAACCAGGAGCATTCTTTGTTATGAAAATTTAATTGCAAAAAAGTAACTGATAAGGACAACTGCTGTATTAAATTTACTTTTGGAGACATAAGCAACATTTATGCTTTCTATGCTTAAGCAATGACATGGAGAATCTACATTTGAACAGTTCTCCAAAATTATAACCTGTACCCAGAATAAATGTTAACTGGCAGAATGGCCACTTAGAATAGTAGTAGAATCTTACTAATTGGTCAGTTATATATTGATACTTGCAATTCTGCTGTTCCCTTATTCCCAGATAATAAAATAATCCAAATATCAATGTCAAATCAAGTGGCTTTTAAAAGAATGTTAAATATGTGGTGCTGCTGCAAGGCAAGATAATTTTTGCAAGTTATGAAAAATGCACTTTGCTCCTGGGTAAAATGTAGTTTAATGATATGAAAATAAGCTCATGTTTCCTGTGTATTATATTTACAATTTTGTGTCTGAAACATATTTAATATCTCTAGCATAATTATATGACCACAAGATGACAATCCAATAAATGGGAAAAATCTCAACTACACTGATCAACCAAAGGGAAAGAGAAAAACTTACACCATTAAAGTTTAGAGCCTATTATAAGGGAACAAGAAAGAATATCTAGCCAGCAGTTTTTAAATTTAAAACCATCTGATCATTCCTCTGCATCTACATTCATAAAAGCTAATAGAGATTTCCAGTTGCAATTTATTTTCTGAAGAAAAAAATGCTCTTGGAAAAGACAGAAGTCAGAACTCTTTAAAAGGTACATTACATTTCATTTCCTCTTTCACAGGCCAGGGGTATTTTAGTTGAAGACTAGAAATATTTATATTTTCATGTTCTTCTTTTTTTTTGGCTGTGCTACACAGCACGCAGGATCTTAGCTCCCCGACCAGGTATCAGATCAGGGCCGCCCTGCGGTAGAAGCACGGAGTCTTACCTACTGGACCACCAGGGAAGGCCCTTCATGTTCTTTTTTTTAATGAAACAGGCAGATAGCTTCTGGGGGTCTTATGTTCCTTGCCTTGTTCCTCCCCAAAACGTTCACTGGATGCTCACTGTGTGTGACCCGCACTCAGGTGTGGCGTGGATTGGGTGGGGTGGGCGGAAGAAAAGGTGGCGGGCGGTCAAGATGAATAAAGCTCTACCCTACAGCCTCTCAAGGGCAGCCACCTCAGAGACTTGCCTTGACAGGCCTACCACAGTACCTCCATCCATCCTGTCCCAGGCACCTTGTTCAGAGCATGATCACTGTCCACAGTTATCTGGGGCAGGATGCTGCAAACTGTGACATGCACATGGATCCTCTGTGGATCTTTCTGAAATATGATTCTGACCCAGGGAGTTTTAGGAGGGGCCTATGCAGAGTACATCATGAGAAATGCTGAGCTGGAAGAAGCACAAGCTGGAATCAAGATTGCCAGGAGAAATATCAATAACCTCAGATATACAGATGACACCACCCTTATGGCAGAAAGTGAAGAGGAATTAAAAAGCCTCTTGATGAGAGTGAAAGAGGAGAGTGAAAAAGTTGGCTTAAAGCTCAACATTCAGAAAACAAAGATCATGGCATCTGGTCCCATCACTTCATGGGAAATAGATGGGGAAACAATGGAAACAGTGTCAGACTTTATTTTGGGGGGCTCCAAAATCACTGCAGATGGTGAAAGCAGCCAAGAAATTAAAAGACACTTACTCCTTGGAAGAAAAGTTATGACCAACCTAGACAGCATATTGAAAAGCAGAGACATTACTTTGCCAACAAAGGTCCGTCTAGTCAAGGCTATGGTTTTTCCAGTGGTCACGTATGGATGTGAGAGTTGGACTGTGAAGAAAGCTGAGTGCTGAAGAATTGATGCTTTTGAGCTGTTGTGTTGGAGAAGACTCTTGAGAGTCCCTTGGACTGCAAGGAGATCCAACCAGTCCATTCTGAAGGAGATCAGCCCTGGGTGTTCTTTGGAAGGAATGATGCTAAAGCTGAAACTCCAGTACTTTGGCCACCTCATGCAAAGAGATGACTCATTGGAAAAGACTCTGATGCTGGGAGGGATTGGGGGCAGGAGGAAAAGGGGATGACAGAGGATGAGATGGCTGGATGGCATCACTGACTGGATGGACGTGAGTTTGAGTGAACTCTGGGAGATGGTTATGGACAGGGAGGCCTGGCGTGCTGCGATTCATGGGGTCGCAAAGAGTTGGACACGACTGAGCGACTGAACTGAACTGAACTGAAAACTCAATAGTTCTTGACAAGGTCTCAGGTGGTGCCACTGTCGCCAGTACACAAAGCCACATTTGAGTGGCAGGGCTCTAACAGGTGTGTTGGTAATGGACTTCCATGACCAGACTCTGAATTCTTTTTACTTTTTAAATTTTTTTAAAAAGTATTTATTTTTAATTGGAGAACAACTGCTTCACAATATTGTGTTGGCTTCTGCCATATATCAACATGAGTCAGTCATAGGTATATGTATGTTACCTCCTTCTTGAACCTCTCTCCCACCTGTCACCCCATCCCACCCCTCTAGGTTGTCACAGAGATCTGTGACAAAATCAGAGTCTGAATTATGAGTGCAGGGTTCTTTGCCTGCCTTGTTTATTTCCCTTTCTCAGTGCAAGACTTGGGTCCCCTGAAGAACGGGGCTCAGGGAGAATCATGCAGCAGAAAACTGAATGGGAGAACCCATTGGTAAAGCTCCCAGCTCTCCCAAGTTGTGTCTATCCTTTGTAGATCTCTTTGCTTATTTTCATGCTGGGAGTTTATGGTATAGATTGGCCAGCTGACAATGGGGCACTCTGATCTGGCTTTTCTGTGGGTGGACTGATAAGAACATTATTACTGGCAGGTCCTGGGCTATTATCAAAAGCAGTGCTTAGAGGGAAATTTATATCACTAAATGCACATATTAGAAAAGAAGAAAGATGTAAAAAAAAAAGCTTAAAAAACATAAGCTTTTCTTTTAGGAAATTAGAGAAGGAAACACAAGTTAATTCTAAACCTCGTAGAAGAAAAGAAATAATAAAAATTAAAGAGAAATAAATGAAATGGACAACAGAAAAATGATAGGAAAAAAAACTAACAAAGCCAAAATCTGGTTCTTTCAGAAATCATTAAGATTTCATGCAAAGATGGGCTTAATAAAGGACAGAAATGGTAGGGACCTAACAGAAGCAGAAGATATTAAGAAGAGGTGGCAAGAATACACAGAAGAACTGTACAAAAAAGATCTTCACGACCCAGATAATCACAATGGTGTGATCACTCACCTAGAGCCAGACATCCTGGAATGCGAAGTCAAATGGGCCTTAGGAAGCATGAACAAAGCTAGTGGAGGTGATGGAATTCCAGTTGAGCTATTTCAAATCCTGAAAGATGATGCTGTGAAAGTGCTGCACTCAATATGCCAGCAAATTTGGAAAACTCAGCAGTGGCCACAGGATGGGAAAAGGTCAGTTTTCATTCCAATCCCAAAGAAAGGCAATGCCAAAGAATGCTCAAACTACTGCACAATTGTACTCATCTCACATGCTAGTAAAGTAATACTCAAAATTCTCCAAGCCAGGCTTCAACAATACATGAACTGTGAACTTCCAGATGTTCAAGCTGCTTTTAGAAAAGGCAGAGGAACCAGAGATCAAATTGCCAAAATCTGCTGGGTCATCAAAAAAGCAAGAGAGTTCCAGAAAAACATCTATTTCTGCTTTATTGACTATGCCAAAGCCTTTGACTGTGTGGATCACAATAAACTGTGGGAAATTCTGAAAGAGATGGGAATACCAGACCACCTGACCTGCCTCTTGAGAAACCTGTATGCAGGTCAGAAAGCAACAGTTAAAACTGCACATGGAACAACAGACTGGTTCCAAATAGGAAAAGGAGTACGTCAAGGCTGTATATTGTCACCCTGCTTATTTAACTTATATGCCGAGTACATCATGAGAAACGCTGGGCTGGAGGAAGCACAAGCTGGAATCAAGATTGCTGGGAGAAATATCAATAACCTCAGATAGACAGATGACACCACCCTTATGGCAGAAAATGAAGAAGAACTAAAGGGCCTCTTGATGAAAGTGAAAGAGGAGAGTGAAAAAGTTGGCTTAAAACCCAACATTCAGAAAACTAAGATCATGGCATCCAGTCCCATCACTTCATGGCAAATAGATGGGGAAACTGTGGAAACTGTGGAAACAGTAGTTGCCCTTATTTTTCTGGGCTCCAAAATCACTGCAGATGGTGACTGCAGCCATGAAATTAAAAGACTCTTGCCCCTTGGAAGAAAAGTTATGACCAACCTAGACAGCATATTGAAAAGCAGAGACATTACTTTGTCAACAAAAGTCCATCTAGTCAAGGCTATGGTTTTTCCAGTGGTCACGTATGGATGTGAGAGTTGGACTGTGAAGAAAGCTGAGCGCTGAAGAATTGATGCTTTTAAACTGTTGTGTTGGAGAAGACTCTTGAGAGTCCCTTGGACTGCAAGGAGATCCACCAGTCCATCCTAAAGGAAATCAGTCCTGAATATTCACTGGAAGAACTGATGCTGAAGCTGAAACTCCAATACTTTGGTCACCTGATGCAAAGAGCTGACTCATTGGAAAAGAACCTGATGCTGGGAAAGATTGAGGGCAGGAGGAGAAGGGGACAACAGAGGATGAGACTGTTGGATGGCATCACCAACTCAATTGACATGGGTTTGAGTGGACTTTGGGAGTTGGAAATGGACAGGTAGGCCTAGCGTGCTGCGGTTCATGGGGTCGCAAAGAGTTGGACCATGATTGAGTGACTGATCTGAACTGAGTCAGGTTAACCAATAAAAAAGTGAGGACAGAAATGATCAATATTAGAAATGAAAGAGGAGTCATCACTACTGATCTCAAGCACACTATAAGGATAATAAAAGAATAACATAAAAATTCTATGTCCATAAATTTGACACTTTTGATGAAATGGAATAATTCCTTAAAATTAAAAAACTACAAAAACCCCTACAAAGAGAAAAACATAACCCAAATAATACTGTATCTATTAAATAAATTATCCAATAATTAACAACCTTCTAAAAAGAAGTCACCAGGCCCAGATGGTTTCTACCAACTACTTAAGGAAGAAGTCATGACATTCTCCATAATATCTCCAGAAATTAGAGGCAGAGGAAACACTGTCTAAATCATGCTATGAGGCCAAAATAACTAATACAGAAACCAGATAAAAATACTGCAAAGACATCACAGACTAATAACTCCCATGAACATAAATATAAATACACTATCAATAAACTATTCATAAGTTGAATCTAATAATGCATAAAAAAATCTAAAAATGCATAAACACTGCAAACAAGAAGAATTTATCCTAGGTGTATCCTAGGTGTGTATAAGGCTAGTATAAGGCTAGAAAATCTATCAGTGTAATGCAATACATCAACACACTGAAGAACAAAAATCACATGATCATATCAATAGATGCAGAAAAAGCATGTGAAAAATCTAAACCCATTCACGATAAAGCTCTTAGCAAACTAGGAACAGGAAGAAACTTCCTCAACTTCATTTAAAATATGTACAAAAATCTTACAGCTGACATCATACCTAGTAGGAAACTGGATGTTTTCCCTGAAGAACTGAAAAAAGGTAAGCAAGTCTCCTGTTACCACTCCTATTCCACACTGTACTAGGAGTCATGATTAACGCTGTAAGATAGTAAGAAAAACAAAACAGCTTGGAGAGGAAGAAGTAAAGCTGTCTCAATTTGCAAGCAACATGTTGTCTATGGAGAGAGCTCTAAAGAATCAATTACAACAACAACAAACATCTCTTGGAAATAATAAGCAAGTATAGTAAGTATGCAGGATATAATGCTTTCCTATTTACCAACAGTAAAAAATTGGAATTTGAAATTAAAAAAATGCCATTTATAATAGTATTCCAAAAATGAAATGCTTAGGCATAAATGTAACAAAACATGTACAGGCCCTATAAACAGAAAACTATGAAACACATTAAAAAAATCAAAGAAGATCTAAATAAATGGAGAGACGTTCTGTGTTCATGGATTGGAAGACTCAATGTTGTTAAAATGGTGGTTCTTTTCAACTTGATCTATAGATTCAACACAATCCCAATCAAATCTCAGAAAGCTATTTCATAGTTTTCAACAAACTGGTTCTGGAGTTTATATGAAAAGGCTAAAAACCTGGAATAGCTAACATAATACTGAAGAAGAACAAAGTTGGAAAGATGTACACTGCCTGATTTCAAGACTTTCTTTAAAGCTACAGTAATAAAGACAGCATGGTATTGGAAAAAGAATAGACACAGAGATCAATGGAAAAGAATAGAGAGTTCAGAAATAGACCCACACCAATATAGTCACTGATCTTTGGTGAAAGAACTAAGGCAATTCAATGGAGAAATATAGTTTTTCAACAAATGACGCTGGAACAATTGAACATCCATATAAAAAAGAAAAAAAGTACAAGATCCTTCATTCAACACAGATGGGAATGTAAAACGGTACAGCTACTTGGGAAGACAATTTGACAGCTTCTTACAAAACTAAACCTAGTCTTACCATACAATTTAGTGATCACATTCCTAGGTATTTACCCAGCTGATGTGAAAATTTATGTCTACCTAAGAATCTGCATACTGGTGTTTGTAGCAGATTTATTCCTAATTGCCCAAAAGTCCTTCAATAGGTGAATGGAGAAATAAATTCAAGTACATCCATACAATGAAATATTATTCAGTGATAAAAAGAAATGAGCTATCAAGCCATGGAAAGACATGAATGAATCTTAGATGCATATTGCTAAGCAAAAGAAGCCAGCCAGGAAAAGCTACAAGTATGTACAAATCCAACTACCTGACATTCTGAAAAGGCACTGCTTAGAGAGATAGTAAACTTTGACTGTCAGGCATTCAGAAGGGAGAGGTGGTTAAATAAGTAAAACAAAAAATTTTTCAGAGTAGTAAAACTATTCTGTATGATACTGTAATGAATACAAGACACTAAGAATTTGTCAAAACCCACAGAACATTATTGTACAAGAAGTAAATCATGTTGCAAACTTAAAAAATATATAGGAGATTGGGGAGTCTCAAGGTGAAAGGTAGAACATGACAAAAGAATCTTAATGTATTGAAAATGTATGAAACAGTCTCATTAAAGGAGATGGGTAATAAGTTACTGACCTTTGTGACTTTGGAAATGTGTAGAGTCTACAAGGCTAAAGGTAGAGGAACTATGTAGAAGCATCATATCCTGCTCCATAAAGTTGTCCCCCACAGGAATGGGGGCTAACAATTTTGATACCATGATACAGGTTTCCTGGAATAAACAATGAAGTAAATGGATGGTGGATGGTAGTAGTCAGGTTTCTCACTGCTGATGTGAGAGGCTACAGATAAACAAGGGTCAAAGGTTAGGTGACAGTGGATTAGACTTGAGGACATAGTATGAATTCATGTTCAGCCTAAAATAGACACAGAAGATTACACACAGAGTCTTTACAGGTATATGTATGTACACAAGTTAGCATTCATGCATATATCCCCCTCCTCTGCCAGGTGAGAGGTCCTAGGAGCAATGAAGCCCCAGTAGCAATGGGCATACCTGGTGCTTAGATCTTATTTCTGATAACATTCTACGAAAAAAGGAAACAGGGCTTCTTGCAAAACTAATACAATTATGTAAAGTTTAAAAATAAAATAAAATTAAAAAAAAAAGAAGACAGATAAAAAAAAAAAAAAGAAAATTTACAAGAGGAGTCTGGAGTACATTGTAGTAACAGAAATTAAAACATTCAAAATACCAGAAAAAAAAAACAAACCCATATCCCCTTACTCTCCACACACACAACACAGAGTGATGGGTGTGTGCCAGAGATATATAAGAAGTCAACTGAAAAAGTTCCCTCATCAACAAAGCTGGAATAATTTGAGATAGACAGATAAATGAAATAATATTAGATTATAACTCAAAGATTAAAAATAAACACCCATGAGCCCATACTAAAAAAGATAAATGATTCTATGAACAGACAAGTATATAAATCAATGGGAGAGAACAAGTAAGTCTCCAATGCAGAATAATTTCAAATAATTTCTGTAGATACTCCTCACCTTCAAGGATGGGCACTATAACTCCCCACTCCTTAAATGTATTGGCTTTTCTTTGGCATGTTGAACTGCTTAATTTTTGAGACTGCAGTATACTCCCGTCTTCTCTTGTATAATTTTTGTTCCTGTCCTAGAACCACTCTTTCTCCAAGAAGCCCTGTTTCCTTTATTCCAAAGAATGTTATCAGAATTTAAGACTGGGCAGCAGGCTTGCCCATTGCTTTCTTCCAAAGAGTATGAGATGGAAAGGGAGAACAAGAAGGAGTAATTTTACAGTGTAGAAACCTGACACACTACAAAGCAGAAACACTACTTCCGAGCAGCGACCAATCTTAACATCAACAGTGAGAAATCGTGTTAACATGGACCCTTGATATGATATGAAGAGAATGGTACCTTATGGTTTTCATCCTAAAACTACATTACTCCAATCTAATCATAGTTAAAAACATCAGACCAATCTTGATCAAGGGAAATACGAAATACCTGTCAGCGCTTCTTAAAATCGCCAAGGTTATCAAAAACAAGGAAAGTCTGAAAAACTGCCACAGCCCAAGAGGAGCCTAAAGATATAGGATAGTTTGATAGTATCTTGGAACAGAAAATGGAAATTATGGAAAATGGACATTACCATTTTGGTAATGGACATTGCCCTCATTTAGATACCGAGGGTATCTAAATAAAGTATGGACTTCAGATGAGAAAAACGTATCAATATTTGTACATTAACTATGACAGTTGTCCCATACTGACGGAAGGTGTTAATAATAGAGAAATGAGGTCTGAGGTATGTAGGAACTCATGGAACTATCTCCACAATAATTTTGTAAGTCTAAATCTTTTTTCCAATAAAAACTTTATTTAAAAAAGCTGACCCAGTTTTACTCCCAGTAGTTGAGCTATAAGCTAAACAAGAATCAGGTATATTAGTTCCCAAACTCGTTTATGCCAGTTGTGTTTATTAATGCAACTGCTAACATTTATTCAAATAGCATATAAATGGATTAAATCTGCATGTGTGCGAAGAGAATTGTTTCTATATACATGAAGTTTAATGCTTCGGAAAGGCTGAATAAAGATAGTCTACTTAAAAACTTGCTGCTTAATCATGACCTAACGATGCTATAAAAGATTATGAAAAATTTTGTAAAAATCCATAAAGAACTTTCTTTTGGATTGCCTCATAAGTCTTTTTAACTTCTTGCACAATTTTAAAGAGGTATAAAGAGAAAATATTCATAGACAAAGTTTTTATGGCTGTTGTTCATATTACAAAAACTGCACAGGATTGCAAGCCTGGATGCAAACACTACGGCAGTGTTGGTCTCATCCTCAATGACAGGGTATTGACAGGCTTAACTGCTTTTTTTAACCAAGTAACTACTGTGTTCTGACCTTTCTTACTACAGCCTAGAAATTTTCATTTTATGTAGAAAGTTCTCTGTATACCACAATGTCACATGCATGGATCAACGTGAGACTAAAAAATGAGCACTGGATTTCTGTCATTCTCCAAGTGCTCACTGGACTCGCATGTGATGGAACTGTTTAAAAAGAAGGCACCAAACTTGTACTGTATTGGGTATGCCAGAATGCTGGCAGAATCCCTGACTACCTTTGGTCTTTGCTCATGGAGGATACTATATTTAGCTGTCTAGCTACCAAAGGTTCCATTAATTTTGGATATTTCCCCTCTACAATCTGTTTAAGGGCAGTGACAAGATATTTCCTGAGTGACCTGTCCCTTCTGAAAAGAATACATAACCTGAACGCCAGCACTTTTTGTCATCAAGATGGATGAGGACCCATTGTTGGTCAAGTGTGACAGGAGCTGGGCCCCATCATTAACCATACCAAAGACAAACAAACTTCTAGAGCGTTCCTTTTACCTGGCTGGTGAGTCTACTATAAGGGTCTTCATCTATGCGTGCCTGGCATATACTCCCCAGATTTCTAAGTGCTGGAACTATGTGAACAAGCCCACGCATGTTTTTGTTATCCCATTCATTGGAGAAGGAAATGGCAACCCACTCCAGTGTTCTTGCCTGGAGAATCCCAGGGATGGGGGAGCCTGATGGGCTGCCGTCTATGGGGTCGCACAGAGTCAGACACGACTGAAGCAACTTAGCAGCAGCAGCAGCAGCAGTGGATTTTTAGAATTTTGGTATTGAAATTTCCTTAAGGAAATTTTTTACTTTCCACAGAAATACAAGAGTGCCTTTTCAGAATGATGGAATTTTTATTTTGCTTTGGAGAAGGAAGAGTCTGAGGGCTGTTTTGAGTGTGTGCGGGTAGACAGTGGTAGGAATATATGCGTTCCCAAGAACATTTTGGCTTCCTAAGACTGAGAGCACTAAGGTAATTCTGGCTTCTGGATTTGCCTACTTGAGGCATTTCTGAGCCAAGATTAGAAAACTGGAGCCAAAGATGAGAATCATGTACCATTTATTGAGAGGAGAAAGTCTATTTGTATTAAGACTCAGTCTCCAGAAAAGGATGTCTAAAAAAGCTCAACAGATATTACAAAATGCTGAAGACAAAATTAATTTTAATCCGTTTAAATTTAAAACACAGATATTGTGCCACCAAAAAAAAATATTTAGGAGGAGATAAAGGTGTTGCAAATGATGCCAAAGCAAAAACCTGTGGGGTGTCCAACACCAGAAGACTGGAATCCCTGTTATCACTGATACCCTTGTAGACTGTGTCTTTATCTCTTTCACCCTGAAGGTTCTATCCAAGCACTCAGAGGAGGATTCCTGCATTTCACTTGTCCTAGGAGTCAGTGTGCACAGAGTACAAATTATGGCTCACACTGCCTTCTGATAGTACTTTTCAGCTTTTGGGACTAAGTACAAGCTCTTTCTGGTGGTGAATTTTGTTACTGCATCCATGTCAAATGTGGGAAACCTACTAAAGAGATCTTTTTTCCCCCAGACACTTCTTTTATTTTTTGCAAAAATAGAGACAGTAGCTTCGAACATGGTGAGCAAGCATGCACTTCATAGATTCTGATGAGTCAAGAATTTGTCTTATTCAGAAACTCTTAAGTCGCTTAAAAGACCTCAAGGATGAACGTAACTCTTGGATTGTCCACCAAGTGAGGAAAGCACTAGTCTAGTAACCCACTGATATTTTGCATTTGCTCTTTGTCATTATGTTTCTCAAAGACGTTCTAAACTCAGTGTTTTTTGTTTTTTGTTTTTTTGCTCAGAGCAGACTCAGAAAAGAAATTTCCTCTTAGAATAGTAAAACAATCTAAAATAGAGAATTAATATTTAAAAAGACAATGATTTACAATCTCCTGGCTGTCCATTAGAATAACTTAAAACAAAAGACTTCTGATAAAATGTGTTTCGTGTTTTTAGTGACAAGTCTTTGGCAATTGGTTTTGTATTCAATGAGAGAAAAAGGAGTGAAAGCGCCCCCAACTCACATCTGGCAAGTTCAGGAAGTATCAAAGGAAAGGACTCAACTCTAGGTTAGCCACAATTGAAAATCACAAATCGTCTCTAAGCTTCAGTTTTTGTTCTCTAAAATACAGGGGTGTGACCAGATGACTCCTTAGGTTTTCCTGTTTTGGGACTGCAGTTCAGCAAATGGATGTTGTGTGAGTTACAAAACAATAAATGAATAGCTTTAGGTCAGAAAAATCGAACTTAAAAGTGATGCTTAAAACAGACAGACCTGGCTCTCCAGTTCTTCTAGAGTATTTTTTTCTTTGTGTACTTAACCCAAAATATTTGATAAAACTTCCAAGTATGCCTCATTTTTTGTCAGGTGATACTATTCATTCATAAACTAAGTAAAGAGATAAATATTTTTAAACATAAACATTTCCACAAAATACGTAAGTGCCTCCAAATAGGAGAAAGAGATGGTTGGATGGCATCACCAACTCAATGGATATGTGTTTGAGCAAGCTCTGGGAGATGGTGAAGGACAGGGAAGCCTGATGTGCTGCAGTCTATGGGGTCACAAAGAGTCAGATATGACTGAGCGACTGAACAACAACAACCTCAAGTGAAAATATATTTATTTAATAATATATGATAGGAACTACATACATATATTGTTTTATCAGCCTGAATTTATGAGCCTGAATAAAGTAGTTTAATCAGGCCAGTCTTGGGTACTGGTGGGCAGCACAGAATGTGCTATGATTTGAGGAGGTCTGTATCAGCTCCCTGCACTCAAAGAACCTTGGGTAAAATGCACCCTTTCACAATCACTAGTTTGGATTAACATTTTTCACTTTTAAAACAAGGGAGAAAAGGGCAACAGTAAATATATGGAGCCAGCCATAATCATTCACATCTCTGTTTGAATTACTTTAATTTGACTGCTTTCCTTTTAGAGTTTATGATCAGTTTCACTGAGCACATTGGGGGAGGGGCAGAAGAGAGACAGATGCCCAGCTACGTGTAACTAGCGGGTAGTGTGAAAGGGTCTAGATGTTTAAGGAGCAGGAAAGAAAGACGTTTCAAAGGCTGGAATAAAAACTCCTGTTTTAGAATTTTCATTCCACATCTGTTCATGTAGTGCCCTCTACATGCCTGGTACTGTGCTGAGTGGAAGGGGATAGTTACAGTCTTGCCTAGCTCATTCTATTTTTCTCCTAGAAATGCAAATAAACATGAACAATATACTTTCAGATATTCAGAGGCTATTCTGAATTCCAAGTAGTAAAGTCTCTTTGGTATACTGTATTTTGAACTTTTAGGAAGAGACATTAATAATTTAACTTTGAAGTGAACTACAGTGAAATGATGTAGAATTAAAAGCATCACAAATGCTGCTAAAATATTTATGGAGACTCTATTTTGACTAAAGGATTTCAGCTATGGAATGACTTACGTCCTAGTTTCTGAGATCTCAGTTTACAGAAGGAGCCAAAGCTGAAACCAAATTTCACAACTGTGCTTTTCATTATGAAAAATTTTCCATGTCTTCTTTTTATGAATTATTACAATGATGTGTCTAGATGGTCTGTAGCAGTATTATACATTATATTCATATAATTCTTCCATAAACATGTGGCAGATCTTCATGGAGCCTTTGAACATTAAAAAAACATCGGTGAAATGGTGAATGCCATTTAACATAGTAAATGCATTACTCAAGAAAAGAAAAGCCCTGATGTTGCTAATTATAGTCATGCTAGAAGTTCAGCATGACTTCCTCTAAACTTGATTGATTCTGCATTGGTCTGCCCTAATCACAGTGAAGGTATTCACTGTCCCTATCTTGTGGAGGAGAGAATCGACAAGGCTTTCTAATAACCCCCCAACCTTGCCTGCTGTTTGCACACACGGTTACTGGAACCACGGTGCTGCATATAATCCAATAAGGCTCACACCAGTCAAGATCTATGTAATCAAGGATCTGAAAGAACATTCTCCGCATTAGATTCAGTCTCTTTTAACTTGTACTTCACAAAACAAACAGTCTTTTTAGGCAGAAAGAAAATGTATGTCTGTCATCCAAAGTACATATGAAGTCATGCCATGGACTGACAGCTGCAGGCCTCTCAAACACTTTTTAAATCCTGCCACAGCTCCGTTTCACTGTAGAAGTACACGAGCATTTGGGGAAAGCCAGCATTAGACAAAAGAGTGGCAGGAAAACTCTGCAGTTGATTTTGCCTGCACTAAATACCCTGTTCTGATTGCTCAGGGTAAGAGGATGACACCCGTGCTGCCTGACATTCTACTTTGTAGCAGAAAGCTGAATGAGAGGATCAAGTACAGACTCTCAAGCAAACACCAGGTGTCCAGACGTTCTCAGCAACCAGGGTGCCTACCAATCCCCTCTTAGATTCCAGAAGAATTCAAATCTGAAATGCTCCACCAGAAGGGCCATCAACTACTGGTTTAGTCCATCTTCACTAAGAGCTCTTTCTCCTTCTTTATAGGAAATAAACAATGATGCAGAGTTAGGTGTTCTTTAGAGGGAAAGAGAAAATCGAGAATCTTCTTTGCCCTCCCCAAGTTTATCAGAAGAACTGGGAGTAGTGCCATGGCCAAAACCAAACAATATTCTGTAGAGACTATGCTTGTATAATATACTTTCTTAAAATATCCAGAGAAATCTTTCGTAAGTCAAAAAGAAATTTTAGAATTTTAGGTTTCTATCAGTTTCTCAATTATCCTTAAACTCATTGGGGTTTATTCATTTTTTTCTCTGAAATAATTAATTACTTCATTCTTGGACGAATGTTGAGATAAACCAGGTCATTTAAAAATAGAGAAATCATCAATCAAAATCTATTTCACAGCAATGACACAAGAGCAATGTGCTCTTGGCCTGTTAACACAGTTTGGTTTATCTTTGATAGTAATTCTATTTTTCTGTCCCATTTTGGGATCCTGTAACATTCCCTGTGCCTTTCTGTAGCTTCCAGGTCTCTTTCAGCTGAAAAGGAAATAAACTTTGAGAAGGCATTTGTTGAGAATATTTTATTCTTTGCCAGTACACAGAGCCTCACATAAGAATTGTGTTTGGGTAAATTAAAAAAAAGAAAGTGAATAAAATTCCATTTCCATTAAGAGCTACATTCATGTGCAAAGACCTCCAATTAGAGTTCTATAAAATCAATGATGCTTTGATATTTGGTTCAGAAGTCATACAACACAACTGGCACAATAGTTAAGAATTTCTGTTTCTATGTTAATTTATTTTAGATAGTTTTGCCATCATAGCTAAAATGAAATGTCAGTTAGTGCATATAATTTAGAAATTACACTTAAGTCTTTCAGAATTTTAAGTAAAAGTCAGATGCTCTCCCCAAAGAATAAAAACTGATTTTCTCCAAATGAGCATTGCTTTATTTCAAGAAAACTTCTCTAATTCCTACTTAAAACCAAAAGGGATCACCCAATTTTGTGTATCAGGGAGTATGTGGAACAACATATTTTTGTCATAGTTATTACATCAGGCAAATATACTTTATTATAAATGAAAAAAATATGTGCCCCAGGAGTGATCAACCATGTAATCTAGCTGCCTAATAAATTCTTCGTTGTGGCTGACTAATCCTTTGGGAAATGCCACATTCATTCCTTGCAAAAATGAGGGGACTGGCTTGTACCAAACAAAGAATTTCTTAAAAGCAAAATGAAAGGAAACAAAACAAAATCTTAAGTTTGTGGTTGATCAAATTGCAAAACAAATTAGGCTCTACTGAACCAATTTTCTCTGGCAAATCTCAGAGTACGTATTTTAGTTATTTGATCTCCAAGAATTAAAAAAAAATTGTAGTGTCACCACACTTAGTATGTCATCTAGGCATACTTGATGACAGAAAGAGGGGGGATCCTTTTCTTACACTTCTCTTTTTTTACTCTCTTTGTTGTAACAAACAGTACTGAGTAAAAGGTTATTATGTTTTATTATCTTTGGTGTCTTTTAAAACTGTTCAGATCAATCTGGCAACATTCAAAAAGAATGACTGGTTCACCAGGAAGCTGATTTCTGAAGAGAACTAGAGCAGCCTACACAGCTGCTGTTCTAGAATGAGATTATTCCTGGAGGCTGGGAGGCTTGTAAAGGTAGATACAGGCAGCCCTGAAGACAGAGCGGAAGACTGAGACGTGCCAGTTGCTCCTGTCTGCTCTGGAGGCATTGCAGAGGGAAGGCAGGTTATCCAACGCTGCCGAGCTTGAGTTCCCAAAATGTAAGGTGGAGGATAGTAAGACCCACTGGCATAGAGCTGTGAGAGTAAATAATATGTGCAAAAGGTCCAGCATATATTTAGATCATAACAAAGGATGACTACTATTATTACAGTTGGTAGCTGTGTGTTTTTACACACTTCAGAGTTTATTTATTTATTTTTTCTACCTGCAGGGAATAATGATGAGAAAAGACTAGAATGGTGATGGCTGAATATTTTCTTAGTGGATATTAGATGGGTTAACAAATGATAGGGAATGTGGGCATTCTCTTTCTTTTTAAAATAAAGACTAAAAGCTAAACATACCAAAGGAAATGAAAGGAATAGGGCTGTGAATGTCTTGGGATGCTGAAGGAGCACATAGCAAAACAATGAGCTGAAAAAGTACTTAGGTGGACCTAAGATTGTCTTTGAATCTTATTACAAATAAAATTTCTGTGCTATCCTACTAAGTTATTTATGATTTAATGTAGCATTACTTGAGAAGAAGCAACAAGATTTATTGGACATAAGGAGGGTCTTACTTTTGATCAATTCATTTGCACATACTGAAAGTATCTATGACCAGCTACCTTAAAAATGTGACTAATATACCAGCTAGCCTCTAAAGGTAACATATCACCAAATGATTTATTTGGTGATAATTTATTCAACAGATAATTACTGTGGGCTTTTTTTAACTACCCCGTAAGGCGGATAGGGAAGGCATGGTGCTCACTTTTTTCAGAAGAGGAAACCACTACTCAGAGAGGTGCAATCACTTGCCTGAGGTTGATGTACTTGAGAAACTGACTAGAGCCTCACTTCCCACTCCAGTAGCCATCTCACAATGAAAGAGCACATGCTGGCTGACTGCCGCTGCATACGTATGGTGTAAGGAGATGGTCATAACGCACAGCCCTTGTGTGAAATCTTAATTCCCTGAACTGGCTGACCCATCTTACACCTGGCTTGTATGGTCTTTATCTTTCCCTGTACATACAGCTACTGTCATACTGGACAATGGGAACGCAATTCAAAGACTGCTTGAGAATCATTCCTTGGTGGTCAAAACTTCCTTAGCTGAGGCTTTGATTTCTTAGCATCTCTAGCTGTCCTAAGAGAACTTGATAAAATGAGTTCTTCTAAGGCTGGTGCTTGCTGTGCTCTGCAACCTTCTTGGTCTTTGAGGGCATCAGTGTCTATGCAGTCACACTGATTTCACTAGAAACTGACCCTAAGAACTGACTCTAAGAACACACAACCAATGACACTACAGTTTTGAAAAAATAAAAAAAAGTTGTTTCAAGTTCTTCCTTAAAAGACCTTTTGACAACAGACTGTAGATACCAGAACAGGCTGCCATGCAAGAAAGTCAGCTCCCATCATGGAGCACGTTAATGTAAAGATTGATAACAACACAAGAGGGTTGTTGTAGGGCAGGTTACTACACAGGGAGAGGGGTACCTGGGTGTGTCACTGTCAACTCCAAGATTCTTCAAAGTGTCCCATGCAAGTTTTATTTACTGTTGGATCTAGAATTCATGAGAGAAATAGCCACCCAAGTTGGAGATTCCACCTTTTAAGGTAAAGAAAAATAGTGTCTCACTTGTCAATATCCATTTATGAATAAAATTCTTATAAGGTGAACCATGAGACAAAGGTGGAAGTGTTCAAATGAGAGGTGAAGAAGAAGAAGCTCTAAGGTCACACATGGGAACCCGCCTGTTCTGGGCTTTTGTCTTTCATTCAGTTTTCTCAGCAATCTGTATCCTAAGGACTCTCTCAGCAGTGACTGGGCACAGTGCTGGGCTCTGGGGTTACAACCACTGCAGAGTTCCAGGTTCCCATCTGATGTCCTATATCGTGTCAGCACAGGAACCCCTGGCTCCTGGCTCCATGTCACCAGAGGGCTCTGATCTCTGACAGGAAGACATGCCCTAAACTCTGTCAGGCCTCAGTGTTCTTACCAGTAAAACTAAGGACTTTGATTACAGGACCTGTTTGTTTCCTTTCAGATCAAATATTTAAAATAATTCTACTTTATTCCATTATATGGAATCTACTTCATTCCATATTCCTATTTGGCCATTAAAACTTTTAAAAAAATTTTACGTTAAAAATTATTTCACTATTTGGTTGAGTGTGTGGCCAATGATCAAAATGTTTAGGAAGTTTTACAATACTGAAACTTGATATTATGGCTCTTCCTAGAAGCCATTTTCTAAGTTTATAAATAATCACTCTGGTTTCAAAAATTTTTTTCCAAAGCTTTCATCTTATATGGACATTAATCATTGTGACAGCCTTACAGAATGAAAACTACCATTTTAAAGCCCAATTTTAATCATTCATGGAAAAACATCACGTTAGAAATTGTCTAAATAGAAAAAGTATGAAATGTAGCATTTCTATCTGTATTATTACTTTTTGAAAAAGGTCCACTGAGTCTGCAGAAATTGTTATAATGAGAAACAGGCCACAAATTGAAACCTCAAAGAAGACATCTGATTGACTTGAAAAATAATTGGTATCTTTCCACTTAATCTACATTAATGTAAACAATAAATCTTCTCTTAAACAAAGATTGTGTGAATCTTCATTTATCTTTTCTGACAAGAGAGCAAAGGTTGTAGTTTAATGAATGGAAAGAAGCAACAAGGTCAGTTTTAAAAGCCTCACAGGTCAAATGTCTGACATCAGTGAACATTAAAAAAAAAAAAAAGAGAAGAAGAAGAAGCCCTAACATCGTAATTTCTATTTTAGTCAAACCACTAGGGTCCAGCTAAGACTTCAAGTAGCAGGAAAGAAAACACCATAATTTAGTAACATAGAGACAAGCAATTGGAATGGCAATATCCTTTTAGGATGCATTCACCAGCATTTTGATAAGGTTGAATTAGGTAGATTTTAAAATAATTTTGAAGCTTCAAGTTTTGACAGCTGACAAGACGCCCTGGCACTGATAAAGGGATTGGAAAAAGAAGAGCACATACTTTTATTTTACATATGCATTGATTTTCTCCCAAATGGAAGACCTCTGTCATCTGAAAAGGTTATTCATAGATCCAAAGAGCTGATCAGGGTCATTAATAACAATAGTAAACTGATCATCATTCCAATGGGACCTGACAAGTTTCTTTTCAAAGTGGATACTAATGTATTGATGCTTGTGAAGTTCATTACAGCAGTAATAAATCATTAGTCTCTGCAAAATGATTTATAAGATGGTTGAAATGCATTACAATAGACAGAGCTTTGCAGGCACAAGAAGGCTCTTGCTGTTTTACTGAAAGTGTGATGGCTTACAGTAATTAGACACCAGCACCAAATCTAACACTACAAAATACACTATACCTATGGTTGTTTCTTGTTCGTTTAAAACCAAGTTTTAATTCAGCACAGCCTTGAATTACTACTGTCTTACAAAAGTTTTAAAAATTATATTTTTGTTTATTCTACAAAGGTTCATTGTGACTCCTGCTAATTGAATATTTTTTTAGCTTCACCAAATACTACTTAGAGCATTTCTAGTTGCAATTATTCCCTTAAGATTATTTGCATGCATAATAACATGCAGAGTAAAGCATTCTCAACCATTTAACATTATGAACTAACACTGTAATGAAGTGATTCATAGCTGAACATGGGCTGAAATGTTTATTTCCAAACATGTGTAACAATATGTCTTTAATATACCTATAATGCTTTCAAGAGTTAGATGTGTTTGCAGGTACTATTTGTCCTGCAGAGAAAGAGGAAAATAAGCTTAAGATAAAACAGTATTAACCTTTTTCGGAAAACAGGAAGGGCTTTCTGATGGTAAGGGTAGTTTCACCATTACAACAGAGAAATGGGTTCCAGATGATGTCCATTTTTTTAGTTTGGGTGTGGACTTAACGAAAAAGTTGTTTTATCCTCTGTTGCCCCTATGTTTATTGGGAAACATGGCCAAAGGACTAATTTCATGGCTGCTCCTAGCCATTTTAAATGAATCACCTAACATAATTTTCTCCGATTATAGTAGTTCCATTAGAACCTACCTGTTGCTACTCCTGACTGGGAAATCAGAACAAGTGTGCTTACGTGCGAACAATCTCTTTTCAGAGTACTTTAAACTACGTATGAAATCCCACCTCTTGTTTTATCACCTTTCTCTAGTCGTCACTAACAAACTTGTTCTTACAAAATAAGGCTATTCAGATAAGAATAATAATTTATTTGGCATTCTGAAGAGTTTTACTATGTTAGTTAAAAAAAAAATCAAAATGTCAAATACATCCCCAAGTGATTTTCAATCTAGATTTCCTTATCACCTGTCCTTGGCTGTTTACAGGATTTTTTTGTCATTTCGTAACAAAGACTGATCAAGCCCATTTTTAAAAACAGCATCCTGCCCTGGAACATTAAAGGGTAATCTGATGCATTTGATGAGTGGATTTTCAGAAGTTCATTGTTATAAGCAAGTCACAAAGTCTATGCTTCAATGAAGCCTTAAAATATTGTGTAATATGGCTGTCATTCCATGAATGCACATATAATATTTCCTGAAACTTCAATCAAAGTGATGCCCTAGAGTAGGATATTTGCATTAACCTGTGTTTTGCTGAGGTATTGAATCATGACTTCACTGACAACATACTCTTGAGATGGAGACCTTGCATATAATTGCATGCTGAGGTTTCAACAATTTCAAATATTGGTTTGTGTGTCACAATTTATTCCTGATGATTATCCCAAAGTGAATTCTACCAATTGATTGTTACTGCCGAGCCTAGACTAGGGACAGACCCTAAGTTGGAGGAGACAGCGAGCTTCTTATTTGTGTCTGTTTCCATCCAGCCTTTCTCAGATGGACTCAGCCTCCACTGAGCAGGATTGGGAATCCCTAGCCTGTCACCTCCCATCCTTATCATTCTTAACATTCTCACAACAGTATCAGATACTAAGAAAGACTATAGTAGATATGAGTGCCGTTAATTTTAAAAATACAGCTAATTCTAGTTATTTTATAAAATTGTCTCCTAAGCCTATTATTTTCTGCTCTAAATGATAGTAATTGATAGTCTGAAACCACAGCTACATCACAGTATTCGATGAAAAGCCATCAGAGATGCATATGGACTGTGCATATATGTATGTGTCTGAAGCAGATTTCTTCCTAAATGAAAAACAGATACTCTTACATCCCTGAATAAATCTTCCTTGGTCAAGATGTATTCTTACTCCTGATTTCTGTTTAATATTTTAATTAGGCTTTTGCATTGATACTCATCAGTGAGAGTAGTTTTTAGTGTGATTCTCATCAAGTTTTGGTACCAAAATTGTACTCACTTCATATCAAAAATGTTGCAATTTTCCTTTCTATGTTGATGCTTCAAACAGTTTTTAACAGCTTTAAATATTTGTTTGAATTCCTCTACAGCCATTTAGGCATGTTGCTAATTTTATTAGGAGAGGGCAGTATTCTTATTTTCTTCTTTTATAACTTACCTATCTCTTAAATCTAACTTACTTATTTCATTTAAATACATTTTATATATTTACTGACATAAGTATTTAAGGCTAAGAATTTTCCTATTAACACAGCATTAGCCATAGCTTATAGATTCTGATATGCCATATTTCATTTTTATATTTTTAGAAAGTCTCCAACCAGATAGAAAATATAATAGAAGAAAACATCCAATTATAACAGCATCATGATATATAAGAAAAAACCTTAACACACTCCTGAAAGCCATGAAAGAAGCCTTGAAGAAATGGAAATGCTTAACATATTCTTGAAGAAAAGAACTTAGTATCATTTTTCTGTTGATTCTCTACAAGTCAGTTTAGAAATATAGTATAATACCAATTTAAAAATACTAGGAAATTTTTGTTTCATGAGGTTGGTCAAGTTATCCTAAGTTCAAATAGAAAAAATTAACAGAAATAACCTGGAAGAGCAATAAGGAAAGATTAGCAATAACAGATACCACAATGCATTAAAACACTGGAAAAAAATCACCACAGAATATTAGTACAGGAACGGAAAGATCATAGAATAGAAAATCTGGAAATAAGACTCAACTATATGCATGAATTTGTTAAACAGAAAAGGCACCTCGAACCAGTGGATTAAAAATGGATTTTCCATTCAATATATGATGAGTCAACTGACAAAAATTAAATTGTATCCATACCTCCTAACTCACACCAGGAAAAGTTCTAACAGACTGTTTATGAAAAGAGGAAATATGAATGGCTCTTAATTATATGAAAAAATATACTTAGATTTTTTTCATTTGACAGACTGACCAAAATCTGACAGAATGAAGCAGACACTAACATTTAGACAATGATAAAGTAACTTGTTACAAAACCTATAAAGGGCAATTTGGCATATCTATTAAAATTACAAATGCATATGCTACATTTTTTTAAATCCAGAAATTCCACTTCACTTGCTCTCATACAAAACACTTGTACAAGACTCCCTAGTGAAACACTGTTTGCAATAGGAAAAACTAAAACTGGAACACCTTGCAACAGGAGACTGGTTAATTGAGTTACGAAGAATTTTACACAATGGAACACTATACAACCATGAGGATGAATGAAGCAGCTCTGTACTTATGTGAAAGATTTCCAAGTGAAAAAGAGGAAGGGAGTAGTATGTCATCTTTTGTAAAAAGAAGAAATGGGGAGGGAATAAGGATCTATAAACCCTGGAAAAAGATGGAAGAAACAACGTCAGTGGTTATTTATTTTGATGATGGGGGAAATGGGAAGATAGAAGATTAAGGGAGCATCCTTCGTGTTAAATTATGTGAATTTTATTAATCATTCAAATAGCTATATTTAGAAGAAAATGTTAATAGCAATACAAAGTGACAATTAGGGACTTCCCCGGTGGTCCGGTGGTTAACACTCTGCACTTCCAATGCAGGGGGCACGAGTTTGATCCCTGGTCAGGGAATTAAAATCCCACATGCCACACAGCATGGCCAAAAAATAATAATGATTAAAAAATGACAATTATACTATAAAAAATCTATCAGTAATAGATGAATCTCCTGTAGATATTTTGGAGTAAGATTTTACATCTTAAGAGGGGGCTTATCTAGTGGAAATCATGGTTTAAGAAGTGAACTTCTGTGTCCAAAAAAAATGTCACAGCAAAGGTTTCAATCTTCAAATGCCTTACATTTACTTTAATTAATATTACTAAATGTGTATTTCAAAATCAGTTAAAGGTACATTATTAGTTTCCAAGAGTTCAAAATTCAAACTAAGACTGAAGTAATCTCTTAACAGCATTGTAAAAACAAGGATTCCAATTTTAAAAGCTTAGAGGTGCTACATGTTATGAGATATGACTCACACTTTCCCAGATGGCTATGTATTACAGGCATACCTCAGTTTAATGAATTTTGCTTTATTGCATTTCACAGATAATTCATTTTTTACAAATTGAAGGTTTGTCAGATGATGATTAGCAATTTTAGAAATAAAGTACTTTTAACTTAAGGTATGTATACTGTATGTTTAGACATCATACTATCGCATACTTACTAAGTATAGTATAAACATAACTTTTATATGCATTGGGAAACCAAAAAATTCATGTGACTTGCTTTATTATGGTATTTGCTTTATTGCAATGGTCTGGAACTGAACCTATGGTGTCTCCCAAGCATGCCTGTACTCACCAAAGATGGGTGTGAAAATAGAAAAATATTTTTAAATCATTATGTTGGTAGAAAATCCGAGAAGTAAGGTATAATTGTCTTAAACATTTTATAAAACATTTTACGTCCAGAACTTTGACAATCATCTTTTGGGGGGCTCCAATTAAACATAAGATATATTTGATAATACTTCAATTCACTTGATAAATATGAGAGTTATTATGTACAAGATAAGGTTGACACTCTACACTGTGGAGAATTCAAGGAAGAGGCTAATGTAGCTCTGATGTTCAGAGAGCTTACAGTATAGAGGAGGTCCTATGGGGCTTTCCAGGTGCCTCAGTGGTAAAGAATCCACCTACCAAGCAGGAGACATGGGTTAAATCCCTGAGTCAGGAAGATTCCCTGGAGAGGGAAATGGCAACCGACTCCATTATTCTTGCCTGGGAAATCCCATGGACTCAGGAGCTTGGCGGACTACAGTCCATGGGGTCACAAAGAGTTGGGCACAACTTAGTAATTAAACAACAACAAGAGGTCCTATGACTCCTTGACAGTTGGAGGTGTAATGCAGTAGACCATCTTTGGAGAGCTCCACAATGTTTTGAGGGTACAGCTGCAGGAGACAGACCACGTTCAAGGTAGGAAATAAGCTGAGGACTAAAGAGAAGTAAGGCTATGAGGGGGGGTGGGCAATAGTTCACACAAAGTCTCAGGGAAGACAGGGCCACCGTCCTGCACGATCCAGAGGATATGTGCCAAAAGTGGCGGTTCTGCCCAAGGGGTATGTATTTTTTTAATGGGCAATGAGGAATCCATCAAAGACTTCTGAGCACTGAAATGACACAACAAACCTATGTCTTAAAAGAAGTATCCTCATGTTTTATCTCTCTCTCTCTTTTTTTTTTAACTTTTTAAGCCATGCCACGTGGCATGTGAATAAAGGAGTGGTGTAAAAGAAATAGTTTAAGACCTTAACATTACTCCAAACAAGAGATAATCTTTTACTTTCCTTTGCTTGGAATGGGTAGAAATCTCTCACATTGGATGCTGGTGCTTGGAATGCTAATGAAGAGACAGAAATAGGCTTTTGGAGGCTAGGGTGTGGAAAACGTGATACTAAGGTTTCGGGTCTTGGTAACTAGGAGAGTAGCAGTAGCTCAGGTGAAGCTACGAGGAGGAACAAAGTATAGAGAGGAAACTGTGAACTTGGGGTGTTAGCTTTTTGCCACCCGGCGGCGGGGGGCATTCACAATGCATCTGAAGTCATGGAATAGAGGCTGAAAATGAGAATAGCGTGGGAGATACCAATTGTCCATCTCCTAAATGTGGCTGTGGTGGAAACTGCAGGGCTGGCTGAGATCACAGGGATTCAGACACACGGCACTATGGTGGCGGTTGGGGTGGGGAGTGCTCACAGGATGACTGGCAGGAGAGAAGGGGCCGGTGACAACCTGGAGTCACAGACTCACGTCCAAGCAGAAAAGGATCTAAGAGCTCAAAGTATTTTCCCCTTAAACGCATTGATCTCTAAGATCTTCCCTTCCTCACATTTTCCAATTGAGCAAACTGGGGTCATGACGGGAGAAAAGCGAGACCAGCGGTTTCCATCAATTTATAGGAGGAGATGTATAGACTACCTTTGAGGTCTGGGGTGAAGAAGAGAGGAGAGATGGGCAGTACATGAGTAAATAGCAACCCTTTGGAACAACTGCTCTTTTAAGCAAATAGGAGACCTATACACATTTGTTAAGCAGGAGGTTAGTCCAAAGTACGACACCCAGTGAAAACTGAAAATGGTAGTCACTCAGTTGTGTCTGACTCTTTGTGACCCCATGGACTGTAGCCCGCTGGGCTCCTCTGTCCATGGAATTCTCCAGGCAACAGTACTGGAATGGTAGCCATTTCCTTCTCCAGGGGATCTTCCCAACCCAGGGATCGAACCCAGGTCTCCTGCATTGCAAGCAGATTCTTTACTGTCTGAGCCACCAGAGAAGCCCTGAGATACCCAATATTTAAAGATAAGGAGGAGTATGGGAGGACCAAGTATACATTGAGACATGTTGAGTTTTTTCCCAGCTTTCTTGAGATATATTAATAATTGATGTAAAGCTATTT
This sequence comes from Bos grunniens, assembly GCF_055505025.1. Taxonomy (NCBI): domain Eukaryota; kingdom Metazoa; phylum Chordata; class Mammalia; order Artiodactyla; family Bovidae; genus Bos; species Bos grunniens. The sequence goes on along the minus strand of NC_141178.1, from coordinate 57,344,673 downwards.
AGACATGCTAATCTTAAAAAAAAAAAAGGAAGGAGTGGCTTCTTCCTCGGGAGCCAAAGGGAAGGACCAATGAGAGGAATAAAATGGCATGCTGTGCTTTAAATGTTCAGCCCTGTGTAGTATGTAATTTCAAGAACACGAAGGCCAAGAGCATTGTGCACGCTGACCTGCTTCTCACAACGGTGCCCAGTAAGGAGGGCTCCCCACCAAAGTAGTCTTCCTCCCTCCCTCCTGATCATCTCACCCTGAGGCCTACAAAGGGAGACGAAACAGATACAGAGAGCACACTTAGGAAGGGAAACGCCACACGGAAAGAGTTTGTGCTAGAACTAAGATTCCTTCATGATATGAAGTTCAGCTCCCTCGTTGAACTGAAAGCTGGGAGCTTAGAGAGACGGGAGGACTTGATTCAAACACGATTTTAAACACAGGAGCAGGGCTATGTTTTGCACGTGAGACAGGCAGTGCCTTTCTTCTGCTTCAGCAGACTTTGCCGTGGGAAGTGGGTGGGCTCTGTGTTGGGTAATAGTGTTCCACAGAGAGCTATGGCGGGCCATCATTTTTATTTACATATGTTGGTCCTCAAATGAAGTCACCCGGATTCTGCCACCCAGCACACTTTCTAAACCATTCGTATTCATAGCGCTCTGTAGATGGAATTAGATAGTGAGACTGCTATTGTGTGAGAAGGAAAAAAAACACCATTCCTGGGTGGGAGCCATTTCTAAAGAGCTTACTCATCAAGCTTTACAGAAATTTCAACAATTTACTGTTGTTATAATTGCTTTGCTCCACTTGCTACTATGCTGAAAGGCACTATCCAGCCTAACATTTTGGTTCTCAGTGTTCTTTCATTTTACAACATTCCTAAGTGCAAAGTAAGGCTCTCAGTGATGGGTCAATTCCAGGATGAACAACATTCTGAATGAGGCAGATCTGCGGTGGTGGTGGTGGTGGTGGTGGGAGAAACAGACAGACACATAGAGGATTTATTAATAGGAGACATTTCCTTCTCCACTTACAATAAAACTGCTTTTCCTGGTGGTTGGTGGTTGCATTTTTCTGGTGGGCATTGCAACAGTTAAACTAAACAAACATAAACTTGAACTATCCTGATATTAGATTGAAATTCATTTGGATTAGAGTTGCATGAAGGATGTTACCTATACTGTACTAAAACTGATGAAAAATGAATGGATATGGCTTTTAGGTTCCTTTTGAAGTGTCACATGGCCAAAAGAACTCTGCTTATGCAGGATTTAAAGTACTGAGTTAGAGAGAGAATGCAAAACCACACACACTGGTTATGCTTGATTCAGATGCAGCCTATGCACATCAGTTCTTGGCTAACTGTGTGGACTGTATTGCTTCCACAAGGTGGTCTCTGGAGAAATGCTATATTGGGAATCAGCTTCTCATTGTTTTTAGCCTCATTTATGCATTAATTCTGTATGACTGTGGGCAAGTCACTTAATCTCACAGCTCCCCACTTCAATTAACTATCTAGTGGAGCACCCTACTGCTCAGGAGAGTTAGAGCAATTGTGAGGACTAAATATTTAGAATAGCAAAGATGTCAGCAACCACAATATAAAATGCTATGTGGCTGCTGCTGCTGCTGCTAAGTCACTTCAGTCGTGTCCGACTCTGTGTGACCCCATAGACGGCAACCCACCAGGCTCCCCCGTCCCTGGGATTCTTTAGGCAAGAACACTGGAGTGGGTTGCCATTTGCTTCTCCAATGCATGAAAGTGAAAAGCGAAAGTGAAGTCGCTCAGTCGTGTCCGACTCCTAGCGACCCCATGGACTGCAGCCTACCAGGCTCCTCTGTCCATGGGGTTTTCCAGGCAAGAGTACTGGAGTGGGTTGCCATTGCCTTCTCTGATAAAATGCTATGGAACTACGTAATTACTGAATCTTAGAAATAACTAGAAGCAGATGAATTTGTTGGTCCAGTGCCATATGCTTCAGGTCAAATAAAAGTTTAAGTGCAAAAACATTGTCTGTATTACTCTACTAAGTTGCTTTATTTATTTTGCCCAATTGCCATTTAACCCAGAATCTAACTGCTTTGTGTCTATAGTAATTTTGTAAAGTTGTAATTTTAAATAGGAATCATGATTTACCCTTCAGATGGCCCCCAGTTACTTACACACACTCAGCATGCACTAGTATAAATACTGGGAAAAACTGAGTCCTCAACAATTTCACTCTTATCTTCAGTTTGAAGAAAATATTTATTTCCCTCAAAGACATTATCTTTATTTCTTTTGTCAGACCAATGCTCATTCCCAATTTTGCCCATTTCCAGATGACATTCACTGTTGCAGTGGTTTCTAAGTAACATGTATCGTATGTCCTAGAAACAGCATTTGCACAGTCTTTTCAATAGAGAACACATGATTTAAAAATCTTTAGTCCATAATTATTTTTAGTAGATGTTTATATAAATTTTTTAACTTGCCACACATCCAGTACAATTATTATCTTCATAAGCCTGTGTTTTACTTGCAGAAAGTAACAAAAGCTTTCAAAAACTTTCCTTCAAGAGACAACTGAACATCAGTATGTACCTTAAAACTGTTAAGGATGCAGATGTAAAATGAATGAAAAGACTTTTAAGTATAAATGCATGACGTAGCAAATTCACAATATGCCCTGCTTATTAATCAACAGGTAAATCTGAGAACTATCCCAGTTACGGTGGGGAGACATTCACTATCCCTTTGCAAACTAGATGCACTGTTTTCATCTAAGGATCACTTTTTAACTGAATATAAATTGTCTTTCCTAAAGTAAAATGGGTCAGTCTTTGGCTTACTGCAAACTTGATTTGCGAGCTTGCTTCCTTTGCTAAATTGCACTCAAGTTCTTTGAAGTAATAGTATGATGATCATAACTCAAAGTTGCTTTGAAAACTGAACCCCTTGCTGTACTACAAGCCAATCGGATTTGCATTCAGTGACTCTGTTGATTGCCAACCTTGTTGCAGTTCTGCAGTGATCTGGGCAGGTACTATAGACACATGGCAACATTTAGTTCTCAAAACAGCTCAGTGAGGGAAGTTCTACTATCCTTACTTTGCAGATTAATTAATAAAGGCTCTGTGAAGTTAAGTGTCATCCAAGACATGGAAGAAGTTGAGCTGAGCGTTATTGATACTGATTTTAAACGGTGAGAAGAAAAAACTAAATTAACATCAGCTTTGATATAACAATGTATTCTTAAAAAAAAAAAAAAAAAAAAACAGATATTGCCTCATTTAGCATTCATTTGGGCTTCCCTGGTGGCTCAGATGGTAAAGAGCCTGCCTGCAATGTGGGAGACCCAGATTTGATCCCTGGGTTGGGAAGATCCCCTGGAGAAGGAAATGGAAACCCACTCCAGTATTCTTGCCTGGAGAATTCTATGGACAGAGAGGCCTGGCAGTCTATGGTTCATGGGGTGGCAAAGAGTTGGACACGACTAAGAGACTAACACATCAATCATTTATCTTTCCTAATAGGTGCGTAATTAACAATTCTGAGTATGCTAGAGCTCTTATTACTTGCAATCTTATTAGATTCTAGTTGAGCAATCTTCCTCCTATTTTTAAAATATGACCGGAAAACAAAGAAAAATACTAGGAGAGTCTATCTTCATAAACAAAAAGACTGTAGTTATTATTATTACTTTAATGTAGAACTCCTGGGTACTATGGAATTAATTAACAAGTCAGAAAGACAACATCCTGTGTGGACAGCGGCTTTCGGATACATTCAGTAGAGCATAAACTATATATCATAAATGCATGTCAACCACAGGCAGATAGGAACCCACTGTACGGAAAAATTTATCACTCGAAATCAAAGTGTAACATCAACTAAAACTCAGTAATGTGTTCCCTGCTTCTTTTTGACCTTCTGTTGTTGCTTATTTGAAGATCTTGGCAACTGTCAGTGATGGAATATTCATGAGGCTATAGTCATTCCAAGACTAAAATGTTAGATTCTGCCACTTTTTCACAGATGAGGGTAGAAGTGGGATTTCATTTAAATAGAAGTCTTTTTTTTTTTTTTTTTCTTCTAACACATCCTACATACATGAGTCAGGAACAATTGTGGTTGAACCATGAATGTAATTTTCATGAATGATAAATCCTGTTTGCCCTCTTACCCTGGATATTTCTATACTTTTTTTTTTTTAATTCTACCAGTGGCTCAGCAATCCATCACAAGATTGTCCAGCTCTTGATGTCTTGTGAAGAAAATATTTCTAAATAAAATACTTTTTGTGTTAAAATAGTTATACTGGTTTCCCATAATTGTAAGATAAACTAATAATAGGGTCTTAAAGCCTGGTGGGCTACAGTCCACGGGGTTGCAGAGTCGGACACGACTGAGTGACTAACACACTCACACACACAAACTATAGCAATATGAAAACATTTGATAATAAATCTGATACAAACATAAAAATATTTTCAGGCACCTTTCTCTATTAAAAGTCCTTTTTGCTAGGAAGCACATGGTAAATACAAACAGAATGTATCTCATAATTCTATGCAAATATTAGAGGGAATTTCAATTTGGCTGTCTCGATAACTCCATAGGATTATTACAAGTGTAATAGTTTTATGTTCAAGTGGGATTCTGCTGTATTAGATTCAATGTTAATCAAATCAGCCAAGCTCTCTCTGGAATTTCAATTTACACCTTTGCAAAATATTAGCAGTGATTAATATTTGATTTATCCATATGTTTGATTATTCAGCTACACATTAAAAAAAAAGCCTCTTACCTCTCAATGCTATATTCTTTTATGTTTAGTTATGCTAAAAACACATTTTAGTCCTAGTAGCTTATCATGAACTGTGGTATGTAACTATTAATGCATTGAAAATCAAAGCAAAATGTATTCTGTTATTACAAAACTTTTGATTTTGGAAAGCAAATCAAGTTGTTTCTAAGTGCAAAGTATTTGCGATCTACTATCATAGCATCATGCCAGAAAGTCTCAGGAGATACTAGTGGGAGGCTCAAGAAAAAGGTTTCTGGTGCAGGGGATAAAGGCAGCATTTGGGCCACACCAGTGAATAACAATCACTTGGGCTCACACACTGGCTTGAAACCAAGTTGTCCCTTCACTTCCCAATCCAGTTCCTTCACATGATTCCTCTGCAATGGAAAGTGCAGGGGTGGAGTCTGCTGATACACCAGGCAGGATTTAGAGGTGTTTAGCCTCACCCCAGCCTTTGGAACTGTTTGACCTTGGGAGGTCAGTCTAAGACTCAATGTTGCACAGTTGTTACTTAGATTCAGATTCTGTTTTCTCTTGAAAAGTGAAAGTGAAAGTTGCTCAGCCATGACGCACTCCTTGCGATCCCATGGATTATACATGGAATCCCATGGATTATCCCATGGAATTCTCTAGGCCAGAATACTGGAGTGGGTAGCCATTCCCTTCTCCAGGGGATCCTCCCAACTCAGGGATGGAACCCAGGTCTCCCACATTGCAGGCGGATTCTTTACCAGCTGAGCCACCAGGGAAGTCCAAGAATACTGGAGTGGGTAGCCTATCCCTTCTCCAGTGGATCTTCCTGACCCAGGAACTGAGCTGTGGTATCCTGAATATTTAACTTATATGCATAGTACATCATGAGAAATGCTGGACTGGATGAAGCACAAGCTGGAATCAAGATTGCTGGGAGAAATATCAATAACCTCAGATATGCAGATGACACCACCCTTATGGAAGAAAGCAAAGAAGAACTAAAGAGCCTCTTGATGAAAGTGAAAGAGGAGAGTGAAAAAATTGTTTTAAAACTCAACATTCAGAAAACTAAGATCATGGCATCCGGTCCCATCACTTCACAGCAAATAGATGGGGAAACAGTGGAAACAGTGAGAGACTTTATTTGGGGGAGCTCCAAAATCATTACAGATGGTGGCTGCAATTTCAATGAAATTGAAAGACGCTTGTTCCTTGGAAGAAAAGTTATGACCAACCTAGATAGCATCTTAAAAAGCATAGACATTACTTTGCCAACAAAGGTCCATCTAGCCAAAGCCATGGTTCTTCCAGGAGTCATGTGTGGATGTGAGAGTTGGACTATAAAGAAAGCCGAGCACTGAAGAATTGATACTTTTGAACTGTGGTGTTGAAGAAGACTCTTCAGAGTCCCCTGGACTGTAAGGAGATCCAACCAGTTCATCCTAATGGAAATCAGTTCTGAATATTCATTGGAAGGACTGATACTGAAGCTGAAACTCCAAAACTCCAATACTTTGGCCACCTGATGCGAAGAACTGACTCATTTGAAAAGACCCAGATGCTGGGAAAGATTGAAGGTGGGAGGAGAAGGGGATGACAGAGCATGAGATAGTTAGGTATCATCACCGACTCAATGGAATTGAGTTTGAGCAAGCACCAGGAGTTGGTGACGGACAGGAAGGCCTGGTGTGCTGCAGTCCATGGGGTCGCAAAGAGGTAGACACACTTGAGCCATTGAACTGAACTGAACTCCTGCACTGCAGGCTGATTCTTTACCAGCTGAACTATCAGGGAAGCCCTGTTCTCTCTTACTGAGTATTTATTACATGATGGGTGCTTTTACACATTTAATTTTGAGACTAGCTCTTTGAGGATGGCAGTATCATCTCCTTTGAAGCAAACTGAGCTCTAAAAGGTCCAGGGACTTGGCCAAGGAGACACATGGTTAAGGGACAGCCCTGATCTGCACCCCGGTCTTGTCACTCCAAGTCTGATGTGTTTTGCCATAAACGGTGCATCTTCTAATGACAGGGCTTGTCCTATTTATATCACAGAATGGTTGTGTAAATCTAATGAGATCAGGTAAAGGAAAGTTCTTTGTAAGCTACATAGAGCTGTAAAGTACAGGCTAACAGTCATTTCTCATCTTTACTTTCCTATCTCCCACTAACTGGTTAACAATAGCATCAGCTTCTTATGGTCGACCAGGGAAGACCCAGACCTCAGAGACAGTCTCTTTAGGCAAAACACTAATAATCAATATAAACAGACTCCCTCGTTTTTCAATTTTTGGCGAGAATCTGTGCTTTAGACGCCAGCTTTTTAAAAGAACATAAATTTTCTCTTTTGATCAGCACTTTGAGACTTGTGCAAGCAAAACGATGTCTGAGGCTCACACACAATTGTGATAGAGTGCTCAAATGTGAACTTCTTTACCTTGAAAATGAGAAAACTGAGTCAACTGTAGAATTTGCAGAGAGGGAAATACCACTACCCTAGTTTTAGTTAAGGGAATAACATAAGATAAGCTAAGCCCTACACTGAAGTGAAGGTCTGAGGATGTCAGTTGGAAAACTCAGGCTCCAGAGGAGTACTAGCACTGAATTTAATGTCTGAAATCACAAACTTGTTTGCCTACACAGATCTGTCTCAACAAATACATTTTCAGTGCTCTTTCAGTTGGTCTGTGAAGATTGTGCCAAGACAGTCATTTTAAGTGATGATCCTTTTGTTGCTATCAATATGAGTAATTATCTTGTATAAAATTCTTTCCATTTACAGTGATTAATAATATTTTCATTTGCCTCCCACCCCCCATGAAACTACCTTGCTCTGCCCTGGGCCAGGCTTGAACTGAATAGATACCTAAGGACTAAGAAGTACCTACTATTCACCCAGTGGAATAAACATTGGTCCAACATAGCTCTTTTTTCAACCAGAGATTATGTTATCATAAAAATGAATCACGTACTGAACAGTTAGAAGCAATACACTACACAAAATGGCAATTAAAAATGTAATGCTTGGTATTTAAGTAATATAATTTCCATACATACATGAGTAGATGAACACATATGATGCTATATTATGCTCAGTAGGATAAATATAGACTATGGAATATTCTAGATATACACATAATGATAATATAGGAATGCAGAAAATGAGTACCCAAAAGAAAAATCACACTCGATGTTTCAGCTCCCATTTTAATAGTTTCTGTTTTAAGACGTTTTTGTTTCCTCAATTTTTTTGTTGTTTACAGTTTCTATGAACCTAAGCAGAAGATCTAAATTACTTTAAATTGAAAAAATGCTCATACAATACAACAATTTCAAATATGTACTTATAGTAACTTCTGACACCACCTATTCCTGTCATACCAGTGTATTTCTTGGGGCAAGAGACCTGCAAGGCAATACTATACAGACCATAATCTAATCATTGCAAATAAGGAAAGCCCAGTAATGACAGAGAAATATATATATTTCTCCATGAGGACAGCATGGTAAGATGAAGATGTTTAAAACAATAAAGTTAAATAAATTAAATTGAAGATAATGTATAACTGGTAGAGTTTTTAGTAAATATTTAGACCTTTGTTAAAATGAATTTTACAAATAGCCATGAGTAAGATTTTGAAACTCCATTCTTCTCTTGCATTTCATTGTCAACATAATGTTTCTACAGTTCACACAACCAAAAATAAATCACTTTAACCTTATACCTTTTACAGCATCAGTAGATTTTTGAGTTATATCTAAGGCCATTCTTAATTAGCAACCAGTAATGGAATAGCTTATCCAATATTTTATTTCTTCCTTCAAAAATCCACATAGAATTGTTTGGTGACTTTGCTTTGAAGAAAGTGTCTTTTATTACTTATTTTAGTACAACACATTAAAATCAAATATCTCCTGTAGCAAAACGATTCAAGTCCCTGGAACTCAAATAATTTTCTAATAAAAAATGCATGAGACAAATAAATGCACTTTATGTTCCACAAGAAAAGGCAGTTTCAACAGGCTAATGCTCAGAGAAAATTCATTTTATCAACCAGCCATTTCATTCTTTGGTGCTGTTACAAGCTCCTTCCAGTTGCTAGGCAACCATAATTCATAGTACCTTTTAATGGATACTCTGCTACTGCTGAGAACATTAAGGTGAAGAGAATAAATGCCTTGGGTGAATCTTGAAATCTTTCATTATGCATGTCATTCTATTTCTGTAATGCTATAATGCTGAAATGTTTCTGTGGCAGGAAACTGGGTTGTAGTAATTGCATATTCCACTCATATATGTTTTGTAAGCAGAGCAGCACGTACTTGTCTAAAATGAGTTATTTCAAACATGATTGAAATTGGACTTTTCTACTTCTAAAGGTAGTAAATAAATCTAAAGAAAGAAAGAATAGGTTTAGAATAAAATGTCTTGAAATTTCCAGGAAGAATGAAGAAATCTTACAGCACAAATCAAAAGTAATCAAGCTGGTTCAAGCTTGATCAGAATGGTTTATAAATGTGTGGTACATATAAGTTGAAAGGTAAAAATAAAAGAATAGGTGAAATACACTACAAGCTTTAAAACAATCCAGGCCAACTTCGTAAATAGGTATACACAACTAGTACCACTCATGAGTCCAAGTTTTATTGATTAAGACTGGGAATGCATGCATCATGTGTACTTTTCACATTGTTGTCAAACGGACAAGGAATTATACATATTAATATGTAGCTGTATTCATTGTATAGCATATGATTTTTGCTTTAACTCTAAACATTGTTTTAATATTTTCAACTAACATATCTATATTTTTACATTATAGATTCGTTTTATTGCATTAAAAAATAAATCTAGGGTTTCCACATAGGGCAATCATCAGTAGAAGAAATGTGACCTTTTTCCTCTTTTCTCCTTAATATGGGGTACATACTTCTTCCAGTGCAAAAATAGCAACATTTTTCTAATAGGTGCCACTTTTAATCTGGTCACCGTCAATTTCTGGACTGAAAGAGAACAACCATGCCACTATCTTCGTGTGTTAATGAGAAATGAACAATCTGATCCAGCATCTACATGTTAATCCAAACATGTGGTTCTCTCTTAGTGGCAGCTATAGGGGGCTTCTTATAAGAGAACTGGTCGGCTCACCCAGACATACTGAATCAGTCTCTGGAAAATGGGTGTTGGTGGGGGAAGAATCTAGATTAGGGCTCAAACTCAGGCTGAGTTATCAATGTTAAGTCTGGCGGCTTCCCCAGTTGTAGAATTTGGGTACTGTTTTAGGTTTGTTTTGTATCAGTGAACTTTTATGATTATAAGGATATATCTTACATGCTGTCTGGAAAGATGAGGCAGTTGACCATGTTATTTTGTCAAAAATGGGACATAAGACCTTCTGTCTTCTGATCATTTGGATTATTTAAATTCATTTTTCTTTCAATAGCTGTATGAATTACATCTACTGCTTCACAGTAAAATATGGCTCTTTGTTTCTTTCTCATTCCATCCTTATGCCTAAAAATAATGCTGAATAGCCTTTGTGAGGATTTGAAAAATCCAGCAATCTTTTCATGAACTCCTGTGAACTCTACTCAGTATCCCCTTGCTTAGAATAACGCCAGCTCTACTAGTTCTCTGTGTCACCCCCACTACAAAGCTTTAAAATGACTTTGTACTACCCTCTGCTCTCACTAACTGCTGGCTGGAGGCCCAGTCTGAAGCATGAAAATGAAAGTAACTGTCCTAAATTTTAAAATACTGTTTACTTTTTAAAAAAATATGTCTTTGAATGAAGCTTAACCTTTTATGAAGAGCACTAACTGAGCAAATAGGATTCATATGGTCCATCCAGGCACTGATCACAGAAATTAAGAACTGCAGAATTCAGGCAGAGTGAGACCAGAAGCCCTGGAGTGAAGACAGTTTTGTAAGAACTGGTGCTGTTGAAACACAGTATTAAACAAATGCTCCAAGATGGGTGTTAAGGGAATTTACTATATTACAAATGTGTAGTGGACTCTTGTTTTAGATGGGGTGTTAAAATTGAGGGTCTTGATCATATGCTATCATTAAAGATCCCACGGTGAATGTACTTCTTGTAGAAGGAGGCGCGTTAGTCAAAAGTCTGGACAAATTCCAGCTACGTAATTACATCCTATCTCAATTCCCTGTGTAGTTTCAACTAGAGAAGGTATTTTTCAGTTCTAATCCAAAATTCAGACACAGCTTTTCTCTGCACTACTAAACAGCTGCTGCATTTTTACCCCCAATGGTATTTAGAATTGGACTCTGATGGGTTTTCCATCAATTTCAGGAATGTTCATCTCTGCTTTCCAAGTTTAATAAGGGATCTTTCTGAATGTTGGCTAATATTTACATTATTAACACTCTTACCAAATTGGGGGCACATGGTAAATATAGAATTTCTGAACAGGAAGAGACCTTGAGGTCATCGAGTCTTGCATCCTTTATTCATGGAAGAAAACTGAATTGCCAATAAATTAGCAAATATCCAGGGTATAGTATGTGGGCTTAGAAATATTTAATTAATGAATGGCCCGACATTACACAAATACATGATTTTAGATCCAGAACTCTTAACCCTGGACCTTGGCCTGATCAGCCAGGGCTCTTTTCACTGTTCTATTTTGGGTTTTCTATATATTTCTAATAAAATGGATTCTCTTATTCCTGTTTGTAGAGGTTAGATGAGCAGCAGTGTAAAAAATGAACCATACTGCATTCCGTGGTGGTCCAGTGGTTAGGACTCTGCACTTTCACTGCTCAGGGTTTGGGTTCAATCCCTGTTCAGGGAACTAAGATCCCACAAACCACACAGTGTGGCCCCCCACCCCTAAAAAAAAGTTAACTTAAAAATGAACCAAACAAGTGACACCAAAACCTTATTTTAGCAATTAGGTAAGAACGTATGTTTAGGCAACGGGTGTCAGATTCTGTTTTATCAGGAGATGTACGGTGTATTTCAATGAGAAAAATATTCAAACACACTGATTTGAATGGTTTTGCCAAGAAAGAGACAGATTCTGGGTCCACAAAATGCTACACAGTAACAACACACAAAATGCTTTTTTTGTTGTTAAATGTGTGACTTTTTGGTATGTGTATTTAATATCTATCTTTCCTATTAGATTGTAAACACCATGGTTGTAGGGACTATATATATACTATTTTATTTACTGTTTTAAAGCACAGAGCCTCGTGCCAAGTAGGGGGCACAATAAATATTTGCTGTTACATTATTTAGGGGTTTTCCAAGTTTACATTTATGATTTCACTCCACTTCATAGCCTGCTGGGCACTGGAGAACCATGTCCACCTGTGGTTGAGCTCTGGTAGTCCACATTTGCTGGCACTCTATTGAAACAAAACTACCAGTTCCATCCGGATTCCTCACAGGCTCCTAGATTACTGCTGTATTCCAACAGTCACTTCTTTTTCACTAACTTTTTTTAAGTAGTGGCAGCAGCAGCCTAACATGGTAAGGCCCTATTGTCTACTTTTTCTTTTCCCATGTTTTGCTAGCTGATGATGAATTATTCTCAAAGTTTCCATGAGCTCACCATGACTTCAACATGCCTGTCCCACAGTAGGAGCTGAATGAATATTTACTGACAAATGAATAAAAATAAAACAACCAAATGTGAATGAATGGAGAAGACAGAAGGAGGCTCAGGGACAGCCTCTGGTCCTCATGCATGGTTTTTCATGTAACCATTTAATGTCCTAGAACTGGGGCTTCCCCATCTGTAAAATGGGAGGGAAGTGACTAAGCATCAACAAGTCAGTCCACAGCTCTGAAAGCACCGACAGGCTTGACTTTCAAACCCTTCACCCTGTGACAGTGGTGCCTGGGGCTAAGCAATGAGACAGTCAAGGGACTGGAAGTCTGGCAGCGGATGAACATGTCTTTATCACACTAAAGTAGGTAACTGGCCACTGAATAATTTGAAATTATTTTCTTGCACTACCACAAGGGAACAATTATTTTTATTAGTTGAATGACCACTTTTCTAAAAAATTTTCACCTTGAAAGGTCTCACTCACATAGACAATGTTTCCCATTCAAAACTTTCCTAATCTGAAAGCTGTCCTTTGGGGGAAAAAATATTTAATTACAATTTATCAGAGATGCTTTGCTTTGTTTTAAAAATGGAAAATAATAATTATGCTGCCAGAAGATGACCAAGGTCATTATCAGTAATCTTTGTTATCTTGGCTGGATAAGACGAATAGGTGGGGATTTTTTTGGGTCAACAATAAGCTGAGAAGGTCTCCTATAGCTTGTGCTGAATTTCTTCTTGTTCTATGAATCAACCCAAGTCTTCCCCATGCAAAGCATGGGGACAGATTTTCAGTGATTACACAAAGCAAGTTCCCAACATACACCACAGCTTGCACTACTCCTTTGTACTGTCAAAAGTGTAGAGTTACAATTTGGATTTCCTCTTCCACTATGTTCTGTTATCCAACCATCCGATTTGGATCCCATAGCAATGTTTAGTCACATTTCTGAATACTCTTTACCAAGATCAGGCTATATTTTGTCACAGTCAAGTCAAAGGCTCTGAGCAAGAATAGTAAAGTATCTCATAGTTACGCCCTGCCAGAATTTTGAGGCCATTTTCCTTTTAATTACTGTCAAATTCAATTTCACACCTTTTCATTCTTTGTTTAAGGATGTACTTTTCTAGGGAATATAAAATATTAACCGATATTTACACTTTGCAAAAGCTTCCTATTAATCTTTTTCTGAAACAAATTTAACTGTGAGTTCAATATTAATTGGAAGCTGATGGGAATGACTATTATATAAACAGAAAAAATGAATTTCCTTTCAAGTAAACATGCTTTTTCAAACTTTCTGTTTGGTCCAGTACGTGTACTGTAAGGGTCATGATAACTCAAGAAGAGCATGCAAAGCTAATATCTTAGTTGTGCAACGAGCAGAAGAAAGCAGCTTCTCAATATCATTTATCAAAGTAAGAAGAAAAAATAAAAACAGAGACCCATCCAGTGGAAGGTCACAGCCAATAACGTTTCTGCAAATAGAAAAAGGATTCTGGAGCATCAGATGTAAATTGCTGTTTGCTGAAGAATTTTAATGGAGTTCTACGTCACATTATAAAATGTTTAATTGTGCCCCCATTTTAATAACACCATCTGATTAAATGAAAAGACGCCTTGCTGATCGCAATTACAATCTGTCAAACTGCATATTTATTTACAGTTTGGTTTTCTAAAACCATAAGATAAAAAAAGAAAACTCTATTCAGCTTGTCAGGAAACTATAATTATTGTGTATCCTTCTGTCAGTTTCTGCATAAAACTTTTGGTCCTAAAATGGATCTAATTATATCTACATCAACATTTTTATAAACGCTACATTTTTTTCCTCCATCTCAGTGAAATCTTTGTCGTTAACTAGGAAAAACATATTCTCTCATTTTAAAAGGCATTAGCCAGGCTTGTTTGCTTTCTTTCCATCAAGATGTTATAAAATAAAACATCCTTTTCAAAATATAAAAATATTTGCTTATATCCCCCTCTCTCCTGGCATGAGATTACGAAAAAAAAAAAAAAAGGAAAAACCAACCCAACAGTTTTTGGCTGTTCTGGCAACACTGTTTGCGATTGTCTGGGATATCATGAAATTCCTTCAGTCTGCAACCATAAAAATCTCAGTCTCTCAGGGAACTCAAACTGGGGCTCTGTAACAACCTAGAGGAGTGGGATGGGGAGGGAGGTGGTAGGGAAGTTCAAGAGGGAGGGGACATATGTATACCTATGGCTGATTCATGCTGATGTTTGACAGAAAACAACAAAATTCTGTAAAGCAATTATCCTTCAATTAAAAAAATTTAAAAGTAAATAAATTTAAAAATTAAAAACAAATCTGAGTCTCTTTTTCTAATTATATTCTGACATTCAAGGCCTAGGGATCCTCTGCAGCTACAGGCAGGAACAAGCTGCTGGAAGCCACAAGGGAGGAGACTGGTCACCTGGATGGCTTTCCTCTGAGATCCTCCCAACGTCTCCTCAAGCCCTGTCTGTTTCTACTGCCCATCTCCTTCCCAGGCACTCAGTGACTTCACCTTTCCTGGGATCGGGCACTTGTCAAACACCCCATGGAAATGTGCCTAACGCTGAATATATATCAAATCATGCATGTTTTGTTTGCCTCCTCCCCTTTAGGGTCCACTTTAGGAGAAGGGCTTCCCAGAATGGGCAGAGTATCAAGCATGATCACCCTTGAGCATCTTAGTATAAACGTGCAAACCAGCAAGTCCTTCTCCTAAGATACTCAAGGATGATCATGCTTGATACTCTGCCATTCTGGGAATCATAATTATGGCTTTAATTAACATGTAGTGAAAGAGAAGTGACTCCATTTAAAGGAGTGCCAGACGTGTTTCTCAGGCACAAAGAGAGCACTTGGGGTAGCTTAGGACAAGGGGCTGACGGTGATTTTCCTGCTGTCCGAACACTGACTCCGGCTTTGATGATATTCTCTAATAAGTTTTTGGATTATTTCAGGTTAGTAAATCACATCAACTTAGAATAAAACCAGGGCAATTCCTGGAGAGCATAAACTTGATGCTTAGGTTTTTTGTTTTATATGGAAAGTTTACACAAGGCAAGTAATATGAACCCAATTCAATGGTCTCAAATATGTCATCAAAAATACAGAAAGATTCAAACTTATAAACTGGGAAGAAGAATTGTGATGTGTTCAACATGAGAAAATTACATGATGTTAAAACATCCTCATAATAGAACTCTATAGTGACCACACTAGTGGGGAATCTAGAGGTTATATTCCCCACCGTTTACACATAACCCACACATGCAACCTAAGCATGGCCTTTATGATGGGGTTCCTGCCCCCGGACTGGCCTCGGCTCCCCTTTTATGTCTACCTCCAGGCTCCCAAACGTGCCACTCTGACCTCCGTGCCCCTTTCTGATAATGCTGTCCCTCGCCCTGAGAGCCTGCTCTGCTTATTCATCTGGGTTTCACTCCTCCAACAGCTTTAAAAGACATTTGAAGGCCATTACTAAATATGGCTGGAAGATTCATAAGCAATTTCTTCTATGTTTCATATGCAATTTGTGTGTGTGTGGTCGCTAAGTCGTGTCTGATTCTTGCGACCCCATGGACTGTAGCCCACCAGGCTCCTCTGTGCATGGGATTCCCCAGGCAAGAATACTAAAGGGGGTTGCCATTTCCTCCTCCAGGGGACCTTGCCCACCCAGGCATCAAAAACCTACATCTCCTGCATTGGCAGGTGGATTCTTTACCACTGAGCCACCTGGGAAGCCCAATTTGTTTATATCTCCTCCAAAACAATGATCATAACATGCTGTATAATTTGTATGCCTTTTATGTGATATCAGAGTCAAGGGAAATGGTTTTACTGCAAGGCCTGTGCTGAGCACAGTGCATGGAACACAGAAGACACTCAGTATATACTGACTGATAATCCAACTGTCTTATTTATCCTTTCCTGAGAGACAGTCCTCTTGTCTCAAACCATCTCTTAGGGATAAAAATGACTCCAGCCTAAAGCACCCTGCTCAAGGCATAGGCAGTTCTATTTTATACAATGTTTTATTTTACAAAGTTGAAAACTGCCTGCAGCTTTCTCTCTTTTTTCATCATTTTGTCCTCCAAAGTTTCTCATTAACAGGATGACATTGTCTATACTCCCTCATTAAGAACTAGTAGGTTTACAAATTAGTGACTCTCAGGAAACCTAGAAAAGCTGTAGCTTTGTGGTTTTCAACCCTGGCTGCACATTAAAATCCCCTGACGACTTCTGAAAAAATACTACTCTTTGGATTCCATCCCAGAACAAACAGATCGAATGGCTTTGGGTGGGGCTCAGTGCCTTCTGCCTGCTGGTGAGCACTTTGGACAATAGAATTCGTGCTACTTAAATGGGGGGCCCTGGGCTAGAGGCCAGGCCTCACCTCTCAGGCCCCACCTAGACCTGCAGAACCAGATTCTACATTTTAACAGGGTCTCAATGATTCGCATATACATTAAAGTTGAAGAAACTTCAAATCTAAATCTCATTTAGATCTCAGATTCCCACACTGTCCATCAGGGAACAGATCATGTTTCTGAGTGGTGATGTGGTAGAGGCAGGAGAAACTGACCCCAGCCTCAGAGGCCAGGCTAGCACCAAGTTTAATCGTCCTAGCTGCCTCACACATTGTGCAATAATACCCAAATTTCACTGAGGATCTTTCAGGGTCACTGCAACGGTCCAGGAATCCACATGCAGATCATATGAATGTATGAATGTATTTAACAAAATTTTCCTGAGTTTATACAGATACTATTGAGAATCATAAAATACAAATGAACTTAGTAGCACTACTGAATCCTTGGGAACTTAACTATTTTTAAAATCAACAAATCTTGAAAGTTTGACTACTGTAAGGTTGGAAGAATTTGATAAGTTTTGAAATTAAAATGTAAAAAGTTTGGAACCTACTAGAGCTAACATTTTAAAGTCTGTCAAAGAAAGGGCAGATTTTTACTGGACCCTGTATAAACAGAAATAAGTTGAGGTTTCAATGTGCACTTAACTGGCTCTTTATAAAGTAGAGGATACTTTCTTATGTTTAGTACATGGCTCACATTTTGCTGGAGGATGTTGTGACAACATGAATTAGATTATTTGGGAACTTATTTCTTTCTTCTGGAATACAATTTTGATATTATAAAGTAAGTTAATTGACGATCACGATTTGATTTAGCAAAATGCATTTTATAAATATCTTTTAAAGGACCTATTTCCTTAGTAGCATATGCCTGTTAAATTCTGTCCAAGGAAGGCACAAAGAACTAGAGCTTGTGGAGAGCTTATTATATTACTGTGTTTAGCTGTGTATCCTCTTCCCTGGGCCCTAGCTCTAGGCTTGGACACCCATCACTGGTGTTTATCAAGGAGGTCCAAAGAACAGCTGCAAATAAACACAATCATGGTCAAAATGTTGGTTGACTACAAAGACATCTCTTTTCCTAAATGTAAATATATTTCTATTCCTAAATATATTTCTATATTCAATTGGTTGGTGAAATATTTCCCAGTCCTCAGTTTGTTCTTCAGAGAAGCATTATTCCCTATTATGTATTTTGTAGTCTTTTTCCTTTTCACTGACAAATTGCACAACCTCTTGGATGTCTCCCAAATTCCCTTGGGAGTTTATTTCATCATTTATTACAGGATGGCCCATTTTAAGCAGTTTCCTTTGAACGTGTTGAATGGGAACTCTTTAAATGGGTCACTCTGAGTTTGGGATCAAAGGTAGTTATTTAGTTTAATATCTTGGATGTGCAGCTGAAAAGATCACTAGAAATGTCCAGACACTCCAATGGTAATATGTGAAGCAGAATGGAAATGTAAATAAAAACAGAAATATCTAGTTCTGCTCTAATTTTTATTTTAATCCTGTATTATTTCTCTTTCTTATTGTAGATATATATGTACATACAAATATATTGACAATATGTGTACTTTTTCTTGATAAATTTACTCTATTCTAGTAATTTAAGGATTAAATTCATAAAATGCACAGCTATATAAACTATTAGACCACAGATAAGCCTAAATTGAAAGGTATGTATTATTTAGCATTGGTTCAATATTGATACGGCAAAGTGAGGCTGGTTGTTTTGAACTGCAGTGGAAGATCAAGTCATCTCAGAACAGAAAAAAAGAAGAATATATAATACTCAAGCTCAGTTACTTTTCAATTTAACTCTCCTGTTACCACTCCAGTTAAAGTCACAAGCTTGAGCTGAAATAATGGAATTTTGGTGTTCCAGAAAGTATCTTTGTAATGGACTTTGGTTGTTATGATTCCTTCTGGTTATGGAACTTTATCTTATCTGTCTGTCTCCACAGATTGTATCATAATTTTTCCTAAATTTAACAAATTCAGATTTTGAAAATCAAAGAAGTGTGATCTACTTTGTTTCTTTCATGAATTTAAATAAGATTTTCAAATAGACTGTTTTGCTCTTTCACAGGTGAAAGGCAACTGAAGACTGGGTTTAACTCATTTTACTAGCTAGGATTAGCTTATATCTTTAAAAAATTACTTTATTGATTCCCAATGTTGTGTTAATTTCTACTGTACAGCAAAGTGATTCAGATATATATCTAAATATTTTTAATATATACTGAATATTGACAAATACATATATATATATTTAATATAGTTCCCTGTGTTACACAGTAGAATCTTGTTTTGTACCCATTCTATATATAACAGTCTGCATCTGGATTAGTTTATATCTTAAAGATAACTAGTTTAAATTCTGCCTATGATTTTTGTATTTTTTTTAAGAGCAGGATGCTTAGACTTACTTTTGTTTCTGCTGAGAAAGAATAGTATTCTTTGTTTTAAATTAAGTTACTCTAGAACAGTGGTTCTTAAACTTGAGTGTGCAACAGAATCACCCAGAGATCTAGTTAAAAGATAGAAATCTGGGACCAATAGCCAGAGTCTGAGAAGGTATGAGGTAGGGCCCAAGAATTTACCTTTTAAAAAGTTCCCAAGTGATACTGCTGTTGCCCTGCACCTTGAGACTGCCCACGGCTCAGGAATGAACTCACCTTTCTAGACCAGCAGGGGCACACAGCATGGGAACACAGCTTCTCTTTATCTATCACCATGATCTTATTTGTGTCAAATAAACATACCCTCTCCTTTTTCTCTGTGCGCATGATGATTATGTTAACCTTGGGCCTTCCCAGTATACTTCAGTCATGCTTTAATGTTATGCAGAACTCCATGTCTATACATGAAATCCACGGAGTGACTCAGGAAAAGAATGGCAAACTGTTCAACTCCAACCATGCCTCCTTTGATTACAAACCCTCCATCTGTTCTCACTGACTGTTATATAACAAATGAAGTTCAAATACCTCCCTTCATATTCAAGGATCTGCATGAACTGGCCCCAGCCTACTATCCATTCTTTTATCTGTACTCCTCTATTGATGTTTGATGAGATATGGTTCTTCGCCAGGAATTATCTAAGATACTCCCACTTTACATGCCATCTCTCCTGTTCATTCATTTTATGATGTAATGAAATGAAATATCTTTGTTCTTTTGCTTTCCTTCACGTATGCCTTCACTTGCATTGTTCCCAATACATTGTATTTTTGTCAGTGTGGGAAATATTCCCCATTTCAAATTACTGGACTACATGATAAACGTTTGTATAGCACCTAGCACAGTGTCTGGCATATAGCATGCTCTGGACTAGTGCTAGTTTTCTATTTTCTCTCCTCTTTTTCTTCATATTCTTTGTCTTTACCTTTAGTCTCATAGTAAAGTCATCTTGTAACTATTGCTTAGTTTGATTTATTCATGTCTTGCTTCCTTAGGAGGTATCTCACTGATTTCCACATTTTTCACAAGGGTAGCATTCTGCCTTGAAGCTAGTAGATGCATGGTCAAAACGTTGACTGTAACTATCTTTATTATCAATACCTAAAAGTATGAGAATATTTAAGATCTATTTGAAAGTGTGAAAAAATTTATTGTTGGACTTTAAGATGCTTGCCAAAAAAGGACAATTTGGATTTATTTAAGTTAGAATTTAAGTATCACTGAATTTTGCTCAAAGTTAGCTTTCACTTAGCCATTTTTCAAAAAAAAAATAAATCATGTCATGGTTATTGGAATGACAATGGAGAAAGAGCTGAGAGTGTGCTCAGTGGAGTGGAGAGGATTGTACGTGACAGGCAGCCCACCTGGCCTCATTCTGCAGTTGACTAAATCATGGAAACTGGTGTAAGTGCGTTTGTCAAAATGGTTACCCAAGGAAAACGGTGAAGGTTATAGTTCTAAACAGCATGCTGTCAATATCAATGGCTCCTTTATCCAGAAGCAATGAACTATGATGGGAAGAACCTAAAGACCAAGTCAGGAGAGGCTGGTCTAGTCTTGCCTCTGGTAGCTCTAAAAACTCAGGCAGTCCTGAACGGCCCTAAGGATTGACTTAATTATTGAGTTGTCAAATGAAGGATTCTGCTTAGTGATCCACATAACTTCCAGCTCAAATCTCCAATTCTGATTGTTCTTGCAAGACTAATACTACAAATAGGCAGAATCTCACTGCACTTTTTCTTGCTGTGTTCCTTTAAGAGAAGACTTGGGCAAATCTTTGATCATACCCATTCCACATTTACAGAAATTGTCTAGCTAGAGTGTGGTTCTCATTCAGAAGCATTTTTCCCTCAGAAGACATCTTGCCATATCTGGAGATTTTTCAGGTGCAACAATGAGAAAGTTTGGGGTGCTACTGGCATCTAGTGGGTAGGGGTCAGGGTTGCTGCTAACATTCTACAATGCAAAGAACAGTATCCCCCTCCCCAACAAAGAATTATTCAACCCAAAATGTCAAGGTTAAGAATTCCTGATCCAGACAGTAAGCTAGATAATAACTTCTCTGTGAGAAGTTGTTTTCTTGGCATCTATATTTCTGGGCACAGAGTAAGAGCTCAGTGTATGCTTGTTAGAACCAGAAAAAAATATTTTTAAAGTTTCTGATATTCCCAGTTCATTAATCATTCCTTTGAGTTAAGATTGTGAAGATTGCTCTAAAAATGCATCCATGACTCATGGTGAGTGACAGTGGACTGATCTGTTACCTGTGGGGCCACCTATTAAGATATAAGTCAGCTTTGTGAAGACACAAACAGTCAAGAGAGGAAACCAGAGTTGTGAAGTGCCTTTCACTAGGGTTATACCACATATGACAGGAAATCTAGCCTGAGGGCTGAAGGTGTTCCACCATCTCTTCAAGATGTGCTAGCTATATTTAATTTTTGAAAAATTACATTAGTAATTGATTATAATGGCTATAACTGGTTATTATAATGGCTATAATGGTTATTTATAATGGCTATTATAATTGGCTATTATAATGGCTATTTAATTACTAATCTATATTGATATTAAGGATAAAGTAAGAATGAAGTTAAGAATGAAGTCTCCTAAAAGTCCATGCTGCTGCTGCTGCTAAGTCGCTTCAGTCGTGTCCGACTCTGTGCAACCCCATAGACATCTGGCAGCCCACCAGGTTCCCCCGTCCCTGGGATTCTCCAGGCAAGAACACTGGAGTGGGTTGCCATTTCTTTCTCCAGTGCATGAAAGTGAAAAGTGAAAGTGAAGTCGCTCAGTCATGTCCGACTCTCAGCGACCCCATGGACTGAAGCCTACCAGGCTCCTCCATCCATGGGATTTTCCAGGCAAGAGTACTGGAGTGGGGTGCCACTGCCTTCTGACAGCATATTAAAAAGCAGAGACATTACTTTACCAACAAAGGCCCATCTTGTCAAGGCTATGGTTTTTCCAGTAGTCATGTATGGATGTGAGAGCTGGACTATAAAGAGCTAAGCGCCAAAGAATTGACGCTTTTGAACTGTGGTGTTGGAGAAGACCCTTGAGAGTCCCTTTGGACTAAAGGAGATCAGTCCTGAGTGTTCATTGGAAGGACTGATGTCAAAGCTGAAACTCCAATACTTTGGCTACCTGATGCAAAGAACTGACTCATTTGAAAAGACCCTGATGCTGGGAAAGATTGAAGGCAGGAGAAGGGGATGACAGAGGATCAGACTGGTTGGATGGCATCACTGAATCAATGCAGATGAGTCTGAGTAAACTTTGGGAGTTGGTGATGGACAGGGAGGCCTGGTGTGCTGTGGTACATGGGGTCACGAAGAATTGGACATGACTGAGCTACTGAACTGAACTGAAAAGTCCATGAACAACTTCAAAGAAGATATCCACTTAATATTTCAACCTACATAGGTGTTGACAGGGTCTACAATTCATAGTTCTTTAAGACATAAATCTATATGACAGTTTTCCAAAGCCCAAATTGTTACCTATAGTTATAGAATGTCATAACCAAAATAGGTATGAGAATACATTTGGTGTGAAGGCCCAGGTAAGTTAAGAACTTGCCAGGCTCTTTCACTTATACTCCCAGTATCTCTAATTACTCCAAAATGAATTTCTCTACACAAGCATTCTCTTCCTGACTAGATTCCTAGAAGCAGAAATGGGAAAGAAAAAGAAAAAATTCCAAACTCTTTTCTGGCCTTCTCTATACATTTTGTAAATACTTCTGCAAATTATTTGCCAATCTATCAGATCTCATCAAAACTTTTTAATGTTAAAATTTTAATTGTTTTTCAATATTATGTCACTAAAGTACTTTTTAAACACGTCTTGGCCTCGTTAAATCTCTGAAGGAGTGTTTTCAGTTTTCAAAGCTACTTTTCTATATATATATTTTTTTACCTTAATGCTTATACTTTGAAAGTATGTTTTAAGTCCAATCAACCACATAACTTTCATTCTTATGATGTTACATGAGCTAAACATCCCCAGATTTGATCATCTTGAGGAACTAGAATCAGACACCTTGGGATGGGGAGAATTCTGTGTCACTCTCTTGGTTCCTCATTTTCCTCTCTGCTGGATTGGAGAATTTGGCAGGCATCGCTGTCTAAGGCATCTGAGTTGGGAACAGTAACTGTTCTTAGTTTGTTTTGGTGGTTTAGTGACTTTAAGTAGTGACTTTTGCAACTCCATGTACTGTGGGCTGCCAGACTCCTCTGTCCATGGGATTTCCCAGGCAACAATACTGGAATGGATTACCATTTCCTTCTCTGAAGGATCTTCCTGAATCTGTGCCTCCTGCATTGGCAGGCAGATTCTTTACTGCTGAACCACCAGAGAAACCCTGCTCTTAGTTTAGGATCTTCCTAAATGAAGGAGTTATGTAAGTGTCCATTAACAATAGGAAAATATATATGGTTTATACATCAGTCTTCTTGGTGTCTCAGACATCTATGTGTGTTCTCTTGAAACTGTCCTGACTAGGCGCTTTACAAATTTAAGGCTCTCAGGATTGAAGTTTAGGAGGAAGAAGCCAGAAAGGAAGGCAAAAATATAAAATACATTTTAATCATTATAAATGAGCACACTTACACAGTTAGAGTGTGTATATATAATGTGTGTGTGAGGACATACATATACCAAGGTTTTGTACCTGTTGCTATGGAATCCCTGTTATATTAAAATAGGAAGTATGACCTTTCCTGCTGCTGCTGCTGCTGCTGCTAAGTCGCTTCAGTCATGTCCAACTCTGTGCGACCCCATAGATGGAAGCCCACCAGGCTCCCCCGTCCCTGGGATTCTCCAGGCAAGAGTACTGGAGTGGGTTGCCATTTCCTTCTCCAATGCATGAAAGTGAAAAGTGAAAGGGAAGTTGCTCAGTCGTGTCTGACTCTTAGCGACCCCATGGACTGCAGCCCACCAGGCTCCTCCGTCAGTGGGGTGCCTTATGACCTTTCCTAGAGTCTTGAATTGCTTAAGAACTTATTTATTCCATCAGATATAATGCTGACTGAATAGGCATTCACTTAACAACTATCAAGTGGGTGCCTCCTATGACTGCTCTTCAAGATGTGCAGGACAGAGCAAGGATCAGACAGCCAAGATTTCCATCTCTCACAGAGAGAAAGGCAGTGGAAGGCAAATCACTAAGTAAACTAGATAACTCAGAAACAAAGACAATATTCATTCATTTTGTTTTCATGTGAGCTCTGCAGTGTTAACTCATTCCAAAAAAAACAGCAATGTGATGTGAGGTGAGTAGTGGTGATGGTGGCAGGGACAGTGCCACTTTAGACCAGTGTTTCCAAGAGGTAACATTTGAGCTGAGCAGTGAGTATGAAGATCTGAATCAAGAGTATTTCCAAAAGCTTGAAGGTCACTGGGTGGGAGAGAAGTGAGTGACAGAAAATCATCATGACTGCAGCTCAGTTACGGGCAGAAGAGTATGCGGCAGGGTCAGTAGCCTCAGAAGGGCCCTGAATATCATGCTAAGAAACATGGAATTTCTTTTTCTCCTTTGTCTCAGAAGCAATGAGAAGTCAGTGAAGGGTAAATGAGCTAAGAGCACACTGATGCTTGTGTGGAGAGTGATGGAGGGACAAGAGGTAGGAGAGGCCAGTGAGGATCCCAAGAGAAGATGGCACTGTGGACCACAGTGGGAGCAGTGAAGAAGCAAGCTATGTACACAGACTGCAAGCATGAGGGAGTGAGAAGAAAAGATGAATGAAGTTTTAGGTTGAGCATCTGGGGTGGACAGTGATTCAACTCACATGATACATACTCAGTGAAACTCCCTCACTCCAAACACACTTCTCTACTTCTCCCTGTCAATAATTAGTCATTTATTGAGATCCTTTTCTAACTCCATCCCTATTAGGGAGCCTTCCTTGATTTCTCACATCATTTTAAACTCTGTGATAGGAAATGCCATGCTTTGAAATGGTTGATGATGTTTTAAGTACAAAACTCTTTTGCCTTATTAGACACTCAAGACCAGGAGTTGTTACCAAACCTTTGGCATCACCATCAACATGCTCTGTCTTGACTGGAACTTAAATTTGTGTCCTCAGGAGAGTCCCAATTTTAGGCTAATCATCATTAGTTAGGTGCTTCACTCTCAAAACTGTGTTGGTTTGAATGATAAATTATATGGCAATCCTCCAGATGATAGATGCCCAATACTGCCTAATAATTCTTAAACTCAAGGCCTGTGTATATGAATGAGACACAAGGAGGAAAAATTGGGGTTCAATTTTAGACTTGGCTAGAGTCCACAACAGAGAAGGCAATAGCACCCCACTCCAGTACTCTTGCCTGGAAAATCCCATGGATGGAGGAGCCTGGTGGGCTGCAGTCCATGGGGTCGCTAAGACTTGAACACGACTGACGCGACTTAGCAGTAGCAGCAGCAGCAGAGTCCACAAGCAAGAATCGCTGATGAAGAATCCAACCAAAAAGCAGAGACACTTGGTACTGCAGAGATGTGAGCTCTGTCTGTCCACAAAGAGGAGACAGAAAAATGATGAACTGCAGATACGCGAGGAACTTTGTGCCTCAAACATTTTGCTATTTTAGGTAAGTGTACATTTGGTATGGTGACTCTGTGATTTTCCATTGACATATGAAATTGCAAAAGATGTAAGAATAAGGGGTTTCAAGCTTGTACAGTATGTGCTAGAGTTCTTATCACCTCTGTATTTTTAAACTAAGCAGAAATAGGAAAGGTTTGAAATGAAACTCCCTGGTAACTGTCAACAGGATTACTGTCTTAAATATTTGTTCAAATATTCTCAAAGAAAAGGACGTATAACCAGGTTTATTCCTTGTCAAAACATTTGTTTGCTCTCTCATGGACATAACCCTAATCACTTTCTCATCTCTTAAATTTCATGCCTGAGAGGCGTCTCCTTCACAACTTGGACCAAGAGTGCTCTGGGCAAGAATCTTCTTTTCCTGGGCAGAGTGCAGCCCTGTATTCATGCAGGTGCTTATCCAATAAACTGTAATAAGAACTCATGATTTTATGCATCATAAAGTTGTCATCGAGGGGCCTGAGGAAACCCTTTTGTGATCCACGATTCAGAGTTACGTGCATTTGTCTCCCAGTAGATGATATTTTCTCATCAGTAATGTGTTTCTCTCAACATTTTGATAGATTGCCTGGGGAGATTTAAGTCCTAATTTCGTCTTTTCTGGCCTTTGCAGGAAGCTGTGTATCCTAGTCATTTCTTTTCTGTTTGCTTGTGCTTTTGGGAGTAATTTCACCTTCTTTTCATTTCGCATCATATGATGATTACAGAATGATGTAAGAGCCTGTGAGGACAATCAGGTTCCTCCCCTTCCTTGCTGTCCAGTGCTTTACTGGCAGACACACGTGGAGGAGGGCCAGCCCCCTCCCACCACAGCCACAGCCCAGGACTCTACCCTTTCACCTGGAACACTGCAACTTTCAATGGCAGGTCAGATGAGAAGATTCAAACTCTTAAAAGTAACCATGCTTAAAAGCCTCAGAGAATTAGAATCTATTGTTTTTTCTTTCTTCTTCTTTTTTTTTTGAAGTATAATTGATGTACAATGTAAGTTATGAGTATATACAGTATAATGATTCACAATTTTAATGGTTATACTCCATTTATGGTTATAAAATACTGGCTATTAATCTACTCTATTTTTAATTTTAAAAAGCCAAAATTTTAAATTAATATAAATAAGAAAGCTTTACTTTGCAAATCATATGACATATAATATCAAATTTAATTAACTTAATAAAACCTCACATGAAAATTAAGGAAATCCTCAGTGGTAAAGAATTCACCTGCCAACGCAGGAGATGTGAGTCCAATTCCTGAGTTGGGAAGATCACCTGGAGAAGGGAGTAGCAACCCACTCCAGTATTCTTGACTGGAGCACCCCACAGACAGAGGAGTCTGTTGGGGCTACAGTCCATGGGGTTGCAAAAGAGTCATCTTAGCAACTAAAGAACAACAATATTAAGGTACATTCAAAAGAAGTAGCTGTTTATAATTTACTGTGTAAACCTATGGTATGGCTTTACTTGTACTATGTCATTTAATCTTCACAACAAGAGGAAACACGCTCTGTCATTACCTGCATTTCACAAATGGGGAACACGCTGAAGTCCCCTGTTACAGGTCCTGCTAGGAAGGGCCTATCTTCTCGTAACTACTGCATGAGAATGGAACTCTGAACTTCATGAGGTCATGTCTGGGATTCTCCACCCTCAGACATTCCTGATTTCAGTACTCTTTCCATTGTACCAATGAAATGTGCCAACATTCTATCTTTTAAACTACTCTATGCTCTAAGAAGTAGCTCTTTTATACCTCTATACCACGTTTAGAGGACTGTTTTCCATAGCTGACGCTCTCTCACACTGAGAAGCTAATGCTGCGTGCATGCACTCATCCAAATAGACAAGGATAGTGTGTCCCTCTCCTGTGGCTGTGGGGATGGGCTATGTGACACATAAAAGCACTCAGCCTAAATAACTATCCTGGTAGGTACATCTGAGACCAGGTCCTGCTTGGAAATCCCTCTGTAGGCAGCTGAGTGCCCAGGGAAACTTGGATTGTGAATCACTATGAAGACAGAGTTTTGCCAAGAGAACACACTGGTCGTAGCAAATACCCTCTTCCAACAACACAAGAGA
Source organism: Bos grunniens (assembly GCF_055505025.1). Taxonomy (NCBI): domain Eukaryota; kingdom Metazoa; phylum Chordata; class Mammalia; order Artiodactyla; family Bovidae; genus Bos; species Bos grunniens. Next base: position 57,316,795 of record NC_141178.1, on the reverse strand, counting down.
AGACTCTACACATGGACATCACAAGATGGCCAAAACCAAAAATAGATTGATTATATTCTTTGCAGCCAAAGATGGAAAAGCTTTATACAATCAACAGCAACAACCAAAAACCCCACAAGATCTGACTGTGGCTCAGATCATGAAGTCCTTATTGCCAAATTCAGACTTAAATTGAAGAAAGTAGGGAAAACCACTAAACCATTCAGGTATGACCCAAATCAAATCCCTTTTGGAAATGACAAATAAATTCAAGGGATTAGATCTGATAGACAGAATGCCTGAAGAACTACAGATGGAGGTTCGTGACATTGTACAGGAGGCAGGGATCAAGACCATCCCCAAGAAAAAGAAATGCAAAAAGGCAAAATGGCTGTCTGAGGAGGCCTTACAAATAGCTGAGAAAAGAAGAGAAGTGAAAGGCAAAGAAGAAAAGGAAAAATATACCCATTTGAATGCAGAGTTCCAAAGAATAACAAAGAGAGATAAGAACGCCTTCCTCAGTGATCAATGCAAAGAAATAGAGAAAAACAATAGAATGGGAAAGACTAGAGATCTCTTCAAGAAAATTAGAGATGCCAAGGGAATATTTTATGCAAAGATGGGCACAATAAAGGACAGAAATGGTAGGGACCTAACAGAGGCAGAAGATATTAAGAAGTGGTGGCAAGAATACACAGAAGAACTGTACAAAAAAGATCTTCACAACCAAGATAATCACGGTGGTGTGATCACTCACCTAGAGCCAGACATCCTGGAATGTGAAGTCAAGTGGGCTTTAGAAAGCATCACTACCAACAAAGCTAGTGGAGGTGATAGAATTCCAGTTGAACTATTCCAAATCCTGAAAGATGATGCTGTGAAAGTGCTGTACTCAATATGCCAGCAAATTTGGAAAACTCAGCAGTGGCCACAGGACTGGAAAAGGTCAGTTTTCATTCTAGTCCCAAAGAAAGGCAATGTCAAAGAATGTTCAAACTACTGCACAATTGCACTCGTCTCACATGCTAGCAAAGTAATCCTCAAAATTCTCCAAACCAGGCTTCAACAGTATGTGAACCGTGAGCTTCCAGATGTTCAAGCTAGTTTTAGAAAAGGCAGAGGAACCAGAGATCAATTGCCAACATCTGCAGGATCATCAAAAAAGCAAGAGAATTCCAGAAAAACATCTACTTCTGCCTTACTGACTATGCCAAAGCTTTTGACTGTGTGGACCACAACAAACTGTGGAAAATTCTGAAAGAGATAGGAATACCAGACTACCTTATGTGCCTCCTGAGAAATCTGTATTCAGGTCAAGAAGCAACAGTTAGAACTGGACATGGAACAACAAACTGGTTCCAAATTGGGAAAGGAGTACATCAAGGCTGTATATTGTCACCCTGCTTATTTAACTTATATGCAGAGTACATCATGGGAAATGCCAGGCTGGATGAAACACAAGCTGGAATCAAGATTGCCGGGAGAACTATCAATAACCTCAGATATGCAGATGAGGAAAGCGAAGAGGAACTAAAGAGCCTCTTGATGAAAGTGAAAGAGGAGAGTGAAAAAGTTGGCTTAAAACTCAACATTGAAAAAACGAAGATCATGGCATCTGGTCCCATCACTCTGTGGCAAATAGATGGGGAAACAATGGAAACAGTGAAAGACTTTATTTTGGGGGGCTCCAAAATCACTGCAGATGGTGACTGCATCCATAAAATTGAAAGATGCTTGATCCTTGGAAGAGAAGCTATTACCAACCTAGATGGCATATTAAAAAGCAGAGATGAGACTTTGCCAACAAAGGTCCGTCTAGTCAAAGCTATGGTTTTTTCCAGTAGTCATGTATAGATGTGAGAGTTGGACTATAAAGAAAGCTGAGAGCCGAAGAATTGATGCTTTTAAACTGTGGTGTTGGAGAAGACTCTTGAGAATCCCTTGGACTGTAAGGAGATCCGGAGTTTGAGCAAGCTTAGGGAATTGGTGATGGACAGGGAAGCCTGGAGTGCATAGTCCATGGGGTCCCAAAGAGTTGGACACAACTGAGTGACTGAACTGAACTGATGAAGATCCCACTAAGTGCTGGTGTGTTCAAATCTTCCAGCTCCTCCTCTGCGATAACTGTGTGTGGCGTTTGTATGCAGGGTAAGTGGGCCAGTCAGTGTACGGTCCCATGCAGAGGTCTCATAGCACTGCTCTCAGGAGCTGGGGTGTCTGTAGGTTGATGAGAAGAAGGAAGCCATTGACATGGGGAGCTCTGCAATTCACTCTCGGGCCCCACCATTCTTCACAACGTGTGTCCTCGTTCACACTCTGGGCTCTTGGGTAGGGCCTTCAGTCCACGGGGGCATCTGAGCACACTGTTCCTTTGGGACTTGTCCTGTCAAGAGGCTTTGTGACCCTGGTTACATTAATTCATCATTATTGGACAGGAATGAAGAAAACCTAAAGTTTAGTCGTAATTCACTGTCCATTTCTTTGGCTTTTATCCATTCCCTGTCACACAGAACATTCAAATAATTATGAAGAGACAAATTGATACAAACATATTAGAAAAGGTAGTAGGAATTTAATAAAGAAAAGGAAACATTTTGACCTAATTTCAGATCTGCTATCCTTGGCAAGTTGCCCAGAATTTTTACTTCTTTTATTTATAAAATAATTTAAATATCTTTTCACTTTTAAAAGTAAGTTTTGTATCCTAACGATGGAGAGGGAAGAATATCTTGAGGTTGGTTGATAATGGTGTCCTGACAAAGGGTGGACAACCCAGCTACCGGGCACAAGAACTTGTCTACTAGCGTAGCCTGCTGCCGCCTGAAGAAGTAACACTGCCTTCCTCATAGAGGAGGTAATAATTTAAATTTTTGGATTTTTGGCAAAGAGCTAACATTTATCATTAGCTGGAATGCCAATCTATTCAACATGATGACTGGAAAATGTACTTAAACTGTTAGGTACTAGAAATATTAATCTTGTGTTTCACTTAATCCCCCAAACCACACAGTGATGTAAATATTGTTGTCATACCATTTTTTTCCCTTTTACAGCAAAGGAAACTGAGAGTCAGAGAGACCTAGTGATTTGTCAAAGTCATCAGCAAGAATTCCAAGCCCACCCTTTTTTTTCACTGGATTATAAGAGCTCTCTTTTCCTCTACTCGTTCTCTGATTATATTATTTCAGCAATGTAAACATAAAGTGAGTTAATTTTGTTGAAAAAACAAGAGAACAGAATTGGGAAGGTTTCTGTCTGGCATGGGCAGCATGAATGGAATGGAACCAAGTCCATCAGAAACCTCCATGGGGAGAATGGAAGGAACAGGGGCCCCAGTAAGGCTTTCAGTGCAGTGTGATCGAGCCTCACCCCATGAGAGGCACAGCCTCTGCCTCCTCAGGAATGGCAGGGTGGCTGCTTACCACCTACTGGCTGCCAACTGTATAACCTGCCTGTGACCTCAGTGCCCTCCCACCCCGCCCCCGCTCCGGGCAAGGAAAGGATCACACCACCCTCTCCTGGTGCAACTGTGGGGATTTAGGAAGAAACTGTGAAAACACTTTGCCCAGGACCTGGCAAAAGCAGATGCTCAGTAAATGTCAGCTCAATAGTTCTTAGAACGGCCCAGGTAGGGTGGACACTAATAACTGGAAGAGGAATGACAGACAGTGTGAGGAAAACCCAGACAAGCAGCTGTGGGGCTTCCAAGCAAGTAGGGAACAAATAGCTAACATGAGGCACCCCATCTGCCGGGTGCCGTTTGAGGGCTTCAGACACCTGGAGCCATTGAAGCCTCACCACCAAGGACAGCGAGGCATGTGAACTCATTGGCCCACAACCACGTGCAGGGGTCAAGTCTGGGCTGCCTCACCCCTGAACCAGCTGGTGTACCCACCACCCGCACTGCTTCTCCAGACCCCGAGGCCATGGGTTCATTTCTGCAGGTGGCCAGCACTCCCTGGATGGCTTAAGGAGGGCACCAGATCTGAGAATCTGACTTTCCACAGTCTCACATTTTCCAAGTTTCATATATGTAGCCCTCATCTTTCCCAGTGAACTGTCAGCTCCTGGATTCTAACCTTCACTGCCTGTCACACCTGGTAGATTGGAGGCACAATGAAGACCCTACAAACATGTGAGAGTGGGGTGGAACGCGAGCTCGCAGTCTGGCTGCAGAAAAGGCTTTGTCTGTTGTCTGCTGGGAAACATGGCCTGAGCCCCGTGGGTTGCTGTAATTAGACATGGGGCTGGTTTGGGGAAAGCAAAAACAACCCCAGACACGAGAAAACAGCTGTTGCCTAAAGGTCCCAGTTTGCATCTGTCTTGTGGGGGGAATGGCCACTGGCACCATGGTACTCTGGCGATGGGAAAAGAGTTCCTAACACACAATCGAGGCCTACATGTGTAACTGCATACATTTATGTAGAGAGATGAGAGATATGTAAATACAGATGCAAACAATTTAATTTTTTTCTATGTGAATAAAGTTATGTCTCTTTGTCCTGTTAATTTTTCAAACACTGTAGATGTGTATACCACACAACAGAAAGAAAATGCATTAAAATGCAAATAGTTTTTTATCTTTTGATAGTCTTAATAACATAATGGTTTTTTAGCAATAGTCCTTATGAATTTACCATCTTAATTAAAGCAGGACTTTATTTTTCAGCCACATCATTTTCAAATTTCATAATGCATGAAGGACTGGTCCTAGCTCGACCTGCTAAGCCATTATTTATGTCTGCTGGTTAGTAGAAAATGTGATTAACTATGCATTGCATATAAAAATATGAAAAATGTTAATAGTGCAGTATGTTTTGGGGGCTTGAATACTATTTTATTGAAGAAAATAATGATTTTGATTAAAAAACACAAAATCCCTTAAATGTTAATAGTATTTTTCAAACGTAACAAATTTTGAAGAAGTTTTTCCCCTATCCTGAATTATAAAAGGATAATTAATTACCCTTCTGTCAAATGATACATGGATTTCCCTGGGGAATTTGTATATTCTATTAAATTCAGAGAAATCTGACTATCAATTTTGTTATTATATATCTATTAAAACACTAAATATATTCATTAGGTGAAGAAGAAAAGACCTGTTCTCAGAATTATTATGGCATTTGTGATATTTTAAATGACTGAGAAAAGGAAGGTTGAATCTAGTATTTTAATTACTGTCCAGAATGGTAAAAGACTGCAGTACTCTATGCCTTTTCTCCAGTGGAGTGTGTTTGCTTCTGGCAGAGAAACATATATGAATGACTAATATAAAAAGACAAACATTATGTTCCTGTAGGTATTGCTTGTCCACATAAGAGAACTCAGAACTTTCAAACTGGAAAAAAACTGAAATGGAAAAAAAAACAAAACCTGCTCTTAGAATGTTCCCATGTGCTCGAGATAAGAACAGTTAATGAATAATGAAGGAAGCGGTGTCTTGGAGTGAGACTGGTTCATTGTTCTCCTGAAAAGCATTTTAGACTAATTCTCCTATGACTCCATGACTAAATGGATTTATAATGCACCATTTTAATGTTAATAATCTACTCACCCAAATCAAGGCAACAGCAAGTCAAAGATTGAATCATTTTGTGATTATATATGTGTATATATATATATGTATATTAAAAATCAACACTGGTCATATGAGCCAATCTTTAACAAACATTAATTCTTTACATTGCCTCTTCTGCCCCTAAGATTTTGGAGGACTAGGCACAAATATGTTCCTTTAGGTATCTTGTAATTTTGCTGACAAATTTTCTCTACAAAAATAGCTCTACTCAGAAAATAAAACTACACATCTGAAAAAGATCAACTATACATTGTAATTAATTGTCAAACATATCAATTTAATAGTGGTATGGGTTAGGAATAATTAGTAGTAAGTTGATTAAGTGTTAAAACTACAAAATAGATGTAAGGTTAGGGCTCAGATTAATTTAGCTAAATGGAAAGTATTACCGCAGTCTCGATGCATTTAGATGCCACAACACATGGTATTACATTTTTTTAAAAGTCGGAAAACTGGTATTATTTTAGAAGACTATACAACTTAGAAGTGTCAGGAAAACAACAACAACAACAACAACAACAAAAAACAAAGCAAGAACGATCCTGTACCTGTTTGGGGAAAATTGTAAGGGTTCCATCAGGGATAACTGAGTTCATTTCTTAGATCAGAGATAGTTACTGAGGTCTTACTCTGTGCAAGCACGCCCTGTAACACTGTTATTAAGGATTTCCGTGTGGAAGTCTTGATAATGAAACCAAACAAGCTCTTGGGGGTCTGGGTTCTCTTTTCCGTAAAGAGCTCACCGGGCAGAGTGAGAGGCAGACTTCTCTGCATGGTGTGGTGAGAATGGGGTTATGTCCTGAGCGTTAAAGCAAAGGCCAAGGAAGGAAAGACAGAGCCAGAAGGACACGAGGGCAGTGCTCGGCTCAGAGTCTGACTTCTGTTCAGGACTTGATGGATGAAGCGCTAACAATCTTACTTAGGGTCCAGGTGTGTGGATGGACCCAAAGGTAGAGGAGACACAGACAGCATGCATGGAGGGGGTAAGGCACAGGCAAGGGGGCCACACGCAGGAAGCATACGTCCCACGGAGCCCTCAGGTACACGATTTCTCTCCTGAACAGCTGTTTATTCTTCCTGCTCCCACCTCTTTTCATCCAGATTCTGTGCTGCTTTTCCCAAACGCCCTCTCAACACTTTAGGAAACATGTTATTAACAATTGGAGGGTGCAGCTAGAGACTGAAACTTTATTGCCAAGGCCTGGGAAGTCTTACTTATGGGCCTACTTGGCACCTGTTTGTCCAAGGACAATTAGGAGTACGTAACAATATTTTTCTTCCCTCTCTTTGTTTGCCAAAGGCTATTTAAATCATGGATACGCAGCCAAAAAAAAAAAAAAAAATGCCTAGAGGAGTAACGCCATGATGTCCTTCCCAGATGTTTGCCTTTAGGATGAGAAGTGAGTTACACAGAAATAAGATGGGGAACCGCTGCCTAGATACTAATATAGCAAGGGACACATGCCGTGGGAGTGACCGATGGGTCAAAAATTAAATATGTCAGCAATCAATGATGCTATTAAAGAGCCTATCATAAAATGTCCATGTAGGGGCATAGAATTATTTGAAAACTTCAGAAATAAATCTGCAACCCCAGGCTCTGTCTGGAGCTCTGCCTTCCACGGTGGTTGGCATTCCTTAAAATCACAAATTAGAAAAGAAAAAGTTAATTTGATTTAAAAGTTGAAAAATATGACCTTTGAGGAAAGGTTAAAGGAACTGGGGTTATTTGGACCAGGTAAAACACAACTGCAGGACTGACTTAATAAATGTCAAATACTTTCAATCAATTGTTCCTCAAGCATTCAGATGTCTGAAGGAGACAAAGTAGAATGAAATTGCAGTTAAGATTTTTTAGTTTAACTTTAATAAACAACTTCCTGGAAGGAATCTAAATCTCTCAGTGCAATTTAACTTAATGTTACAAGGTTAATTAAACACAAACAGACTACCAAGGAAAGTTGTGGAATCTTGGCTCTTAGATAGAAAACCGCATATCTTAAATGGTTTAGGTTTACTTCTGTCTGGAATTAAGAGACTGGATTGAATAACTTTAAGTTTGCTTATAGTATATTATATAACTGGTCTTATAGCTTTTTAATTTCTTCCGTGCATGGGCTAGGCACTAATCCATATGAACTCTAGGGGTGAAGAAAAAGTACAGCAACCCTTATACACAAAGTGAATCCTGAGTTGTCATACTTGGCATAAGAATGGAGAGGAGTTATTTTTAAATTGGCTCCTTTACTGAACACTATTGAGGAGAGTCTATTTTGGAGCAATATTTTATTACAGAACTAAAAGATAGTCCCAAATCATTAGCATACTGAGTTCATGGAATTTCTGAACAATACCATATTCAAAGTAGAATCTGTTTTGAGCAAAGAAAGGGCTTAAGTGGAGCTTACCAACTCACTACAAACAATGCTCATTTTTAGCCTTATTAGGAATTTGACACTAAAAAAACCCCAAACCACACACTTTTATTATTATATATGGTCAAAAATAAGAATAAAAAACCTGTCCATTTTTTCACAGTTGTTACAATGGTTTAATAATTGCTCTCATGTTCAATATTAAAAAAAGGATAATTTGTGAAAAAATGGCTGAAATTGCTAAACTTTTGATGAATTGTGGCATAATGCTAAGTAATCATTCTTTGTCTTTTTTCTTCTGTCAAAGTGGGCAAAATCATTTTTTTACTGCTTTTCTGCTCCTATTTTTTTTTTAAAGAAAGAAACAAACCAGGGTGACATCCATTCCATTTTAAACTAATGCTTCTATTATTTCATGTCTAAATGGGGCTGACATCATCAGCTCCTTCATGTCCTAAAAGATACTTACTTAGCTCCAGTCCACTATTACATACTTTATGCATTACATGAAATAAAATATCTCCTGATTTTGAAAATATTTATTTTAAAAACAGCAATCAAATTGTATGTAATCACATTTTCTGCTTGGCTTTGAAAGCTACATTATTCAATATGCCAGTGGTCCTTTCCATAATGGCAACATATTAGCAATTCATGCTGCTCTAATACAGTGGACTTCCTTGATGTACCGCATTCCCTACAGACCCAGAGGGGCACCCCTGCTTTAGCTGCATGTGTCCTGCACAGCACCTACCCAAGTGATGGTTGGCAAAACAGCTGTGCAGTGGCCTCTGAATGCAAAGTGTGCCAGACTGAAAGCTTCAAAAGACAATACATCTGAGTATATACATCACGCTTGCTTTTGTTGCCCGGAAAAAATAAGGCATTTGGGAAATAAACCCCCCAATTTTATTGCCTTTTAACATCTTTTTCCATTTTAAACTCCAGAACTGGAAATTTGAAGTATTCAAAGAAACTGAAATCTCCTTTGTTGCTTTTCTCATTGTAAATTTTCTATACTATGTCATTAGGAACCATACTCTACAAAAAGCCCAGGTTCTAAATGAATCCTTTCTGTGAGGCCATTCTAAAACTTTGCACGATGTTTCTTTGTATGAAAGAGCTTCTGTTGCCTGCACAAAGAACAAGCAATCACCACATGAGGGCCAGGCAGGAGCCTTGAATGACTTTATACAAGGTTGCATTTTGCCTTCCACCAGCCCATGGTGAAACCCAGCAGTGAGGGTGCCAGGATGAAGGGGAAAAGGAGAGGCTCCTGATTTCAGTTTGCAGGAATCAAGGGATTTTTCTTAGACCATGAATACTTAATATGGACATTTTCTTATTCTACCTTTCTCCCCAAACAACTCTGTAGTTTCTATATAACAACATGAAAACAACATCACTTTCTTCTTAATGGCATAATAATATTTTCCAGCTAAAAGAAACGTTCTGTCCAATAAGTTCAAGCAGCTTAATAATCGATTTGGCTTTAGGGTGAGGGTATGGGTAAAACACTGAGAAAGCCCATGCGATGGTGGGAAAAATGACTAAGTAACTAAGGTGACAAGCTGAGTGAGCTGCAACTCTGGATCACAGTTGTGTGGTCGATAGAGAATGAATCACAGGAAAATGTCAGCCCTGGAAAGGATCTCAGAACTCAACTAGTCCTGTGGTTTTCCTTCTTCTTGGGGGGTAGAATCCTAAGTTCAAGGGCATTTTTTACGAGAAATGTGAACAAGTGAGATGAATAAGAGCATCGTGGTTCTGGCTGATTCCGTTCTGGCTTCCCTTGGCTCCGCCTGATCTAGTCCAACCCCGCTGGTTACAGCCAAGGTACAGTGAATCGTCCATGGTTAACAAGCTTAACCCAGGCAGGGCCTGGCCTTCCAGACTCTCATTCCAGTGCTCTTCTAACCAGATTTCACTCCTGGAAAAGCACAGACTGTTCAATTACCCACTATCAAAATAACTCAAGGGAATTTTGAGAAAAATGGAACTCTTACACACTGGGTCATGAATGACTGTTTAGCTTGGACCTTGAAAATCAGAACTAGTTGGCACTTATTTGACAGTATATACTAATAGAAATTCTACACTCTTTTATAACCTGGTCTTGGAAAATATGGACTTTTAAGAAAATGGAATCTTTTCTCAAGTGCCAGAAATCTAACTTTTTGCCAGAGTCCAGACTGACTACTAACACATAAAATTGGCATAGGCAAGAATATACAAAACGGAAGTGGTGGGAAATTGGAGAAGGAAGGAAAAAAGTCACCCTATGTATGCTTCACCCCTGTATATGTTTATGGCAAGTTTCAGAAGGCAAGCTAGATATTCTACCCTAGTGACATTTTTATCAAAAACTAATACAATTATGTAAAGATTAAAAATAAAATAAAGTTAAAAAAAAAAGAAAAAAAAATTAAAAAAGAAGGATTAGTTGGGAAATTGTATCTAACAATTCCAGAAAAGAAATCTATTGTAGAATATGCAAGAACATTATGAATAAAATTTAAAAAATGAATTAGAGTAAAAAAAAAAAGGGGGATACCACTGAATATATCTAGTGCCTACTGTTTGACAGGCCCTAAATTCATAGATATTAATTACTTTAATGCTCACAACAATATGAGAATAAGTGTCTTATCTCTATTTTATAGGTAAAGCAACTGAAGTACAGAAAGGTTATGCAAGTTGCTCAGTGTCATATAGCTGGTATGTTATTGTGCCAGGATTTGAACTGAGGTCAAAAGACATCTTGTGGTCAAAAGACACCAGGGTTAATCACAATGATATATAAGGACACTCAGTAGAAAGTAAAGACTTTTTGGTGATGGCAGGCTTATTGCTTTTTTTTTTGGACAGATGTGAAGAAGATTAAGGATTTAAGTATAAATAGCTCATTTGAAAAATCTTCTCTCTCATGTATTTTAACTTCTCCAAAGGAGTTATACATATACATTCTTGCTTTTCATATTTTATTTAGAAAACTTACATAATAATGCTTCCTGTGTGCCAACCAATGATCTAAGCAATTCTTAAATATTCATTTCACTCCACAAGATAAGGACGATCATTATCCTTGTTTTTCACATAAGGAAGCTGGAGTATTCATTGGCTGAGCTATGGAGCAAGTCACTTAACTACTCTGAACCTCCATTTTTCATACTATTGGGATAGTAATACTCAGATACTGACTTCTAATTATGAACTAAATTTTTTACATCTAATATATTAGACATTTGTTGGAAATGCTTAGAATCAGTAAAATTGTATCACTTACATTGCCAATAGAGATAAAAAACAGATAGATATAAGAACATTTAAAATAAATTTCCAGAAAACATTATGTATTACATAAAACAGCAACATATATAACATAAAATAGTGCATATATGTTAAATAATATAATAACCACTAAAGTATATACAGTATCTAAAGGAGAACTAAATATTTTCACCTTTTTGATCCATTCAAATTTTAAAATTCCATCATGTGAAAATACTAACACAAAGATCTGAGCACCATATTCAGGATATATTTAAAGTACTGAAAGGGAAAAATATACAACCAAGATTACTGCACCCGGCAAAGATCTCATTCAAAATTGATGGAGAAAGAAAAAGCTTTTCAGACGAGCAAAAGTTAAGAGAATTCAGTACCACCAAACCAGCTTGACAACAAATGTTAAAGGGACTTATGTAGTCAAGAAATACAAGAGAAGGAAAAAGATCTACAAAATCAACCTCAATTAAGAAAACGGCAATAGGAACATGTATATCAATAATTACTTTAAATGTAAATGGATTAAATGTTCCAACCAAAAGACACAGACTTGCTGAATGGATACAAAAACAAGACCCTTATATATGCTATCTACAAGAAACTCACTTCAGACCTAAAGAAATATATAGACTGAAAGTGAGAGGATGGAAAAATATATTCTATGCAAATGGGAAGCAAAAGAGAGCTGAAGTAGCAGTCCTCATATCAGACAAAATAGACCTTAAAATAGAGAAGATTATAAGACATAAAGAAGGACACTATATAATGATCAAGGGGTCAATCCAAGAAGAAGATATAACAATTGTAAATATCCATGCATCCAACATAGGAGCACCTCAATACATGACAAACACTAACAGACATAAAAGGAGAAAGTCACAGTAACACAATAATAGTAAGAGACTTTAATACCCCATTCACACCAATGGACAGATCATCAAAACAGAAAATAAATAAGAAAACACAAGTCTTAAATGAAACATTAGATGAGATGGATCTTATTGAGATCTTCAGGATAGTCCATACAAATGCAGAAGAATACACCTTCTTCTCAAGTGCCCATGGAACATTCTCCAGGCTAGACCACATCTTGGGTCACAAATAAAACCTCAGTAAATTTAAGAAAACTGAAATCAGATCAAGCATCTTCTCCGACCACAACTCTATGAGACTAGATATCAATTACAAGAAAAAACTGTAAGAAACACAAACACATGGAGATTAAACAATACATTTCTAAATAACCAACAGGTTACTGAAGAAATTAAAAGGGAAATCAATAAATTTCTAGAAACAAATGCCAATGAAAACATGACAACTCAAAACCTATGGGATGCAGCAAAAGCAGTTCTAAGCAGGAAGTTTATAACAATAGAATCCTACCTCAAGAAACAAGAAAAACATTGAATAGACAACCTTACTTGACACCTACAACAACTGGAAAAAGAGGAACAAAAACCCCCCAAAATTAGTAGAAGGAAAGAAATCATAAGGATCTGAGCAGAAATAAATGAAAATGAAAGAAACAACTGTAATGTAAACAGTGAACAAAGAGTAAAGATTATTTAGTTTTAATAAAACTAAAAGCTTGTTCTTTGAGAAGAGAAACAAAATTGACAAACCTTTTTGGCCAGACTCATGAAGAAAAAAAGAGAGAAGAATCAAATCAACAAAATTAGAAATGAAAAACCAGAGGTTACGGCAGACAGTGCAGAAATACAAAGGATGATAAGAGACTATTATGAACAACTGTATGGCATGAAAATGGATAACCTGGAAGAAATGGACAGATTCCTAGAAAAGTTCAATCTTTCAAGACTGAACCAGAAATTATGAACAATCCAATTACAAGCACTGAAATTGAAACTGTGATCAAAAATCTCCCAAAAAACAAAAGCCCAGGACCAGATGGCTTCACAAGAGAATTCTATCAAACATTTGGAGAAGAGCTAATGCCTATCCTTCTAAAATTCTTTCAAAAAATTGCAGAGGAAGGAACACTTCCAAACTCATGCTATGAGGCCATTATCACCTTGATACCAAAATCAGACAGAGACAACACAAAGAAGAGACTATAGGCCAATATCACTGATGAACACAGATGCAAAAATCTTCAAGAAAATTTTAGCAAACAGAATTCAGCAACACATCAAAAAGCTCATACACCATGATCAAGTTGGGTTTATCCCAGGGATCCAAGGATTCTTCAATATATGCAAATCAATCAATGTGATACACCATATTAATAAATTGAAAGTTAAAAACCAAATGATCATCTCAATAGATGTAGAAAAAGCCTTTGACAAAATTCAGCACCCATTTATGACTAAAACTCTTCAAAAAATGGTCACAGAAGGAACATACCTCAACATAGTAAAGGCCATATATGATAAGCCTACAGCAAACATTATTCTCAATGGTGAAAAACTGAAAGCATTTCTCCTAAGATCAGGAACAAGACAAAGGTTTCCACTTTCCCCACTATTGTCCAACATAGTTCTTGAAGTCCTAGCTACAGAAATCAGAGAAGAAAAGGAAATAAAAGGAATCCAGATTGGAAAAGAAGAAGTAAAGCTCTCACTGTTTGCAGATGACATGATACTGTACATAGAAAACCCTAAAGATAGTATCATAAAATTACTAGAGCTAATCAATGAATTTAGCAAAGTTGCAGGATGCAAAATCAATACACAGAAATCACTTGCATTTCTATATACTAACAATGAAAAATCAGAAAGAGAAATTAAGGAATCAATCCCATTCACCATTGCAACAAAAAGAATTAAATATCTAGGAATAAACTTACCTGAGGAGACAAAAGAACTGTACACAGAAAATTATAAGACAATAATGAAAGAAATCAAAGATGACATAAACAGATGGAGAGTTCCTGGGTAGGAGGAATCAATGTTATAAAAATGACTATACTACCAAACACAATCTACAGATTCAATGCGATCCCTATTAAAAGACCAACAACATTTTCCACAGAACTACAACAAAAAATGTCACAGTTCATATGGAAACACAAAAGACCCCGAATAGCCAAAGCAGTCTTAAGAAAGAAGAATGGAGTTGGAGGAATCAATCTTCTTGACTTGAGATTATACTACAAAGCTACAGTCATCAAGACAGTATGGTACTGGCACAAAAACAGAAATACAGACCAATGGAACAAGATAGAAAGCCCAGAAATAAACCCACGCACCTATGGGTACCTTATTTTTGACAGAGGAGGCAAGAATATACAATGGGGCAAAGACAGCCTCTTCAATAAATGGTGCTGGGAAACCTGGACAGCTACATGTAAAAGAATGAAATTAGAACACTTCCTAACACCATACACAAAAATAAACACAAAATGGATTAAAGACCTAAATGTAAGACCAGAAACTATAAAACTCTTAGAGGAAAACATAGGCAGAACACTCGATGACATAAATCAAAGCAAGATCCTCTATGACCCATCTCCTAGAGTAACAGAAATAAAAATAAAAGTAAACAAGTGGGACCTGATTAAATTTGAAAGCTTTTGCACAGCAATGGAAACTATAAATAAGTTGAAAAGACAACCCTCAGAATGGGAGAAAATAATAGCAAATGAAACAACTGACAAAGGATTAATTTGTAAAACATACAAGCAGCTCATACAACTCAATACCAGAAAAGCAAACAACTCAATCAAAAAGTGGTAAAAAGACCTAAACAGACATTTCTCCAAAGAAGACATACAGATGGCTAATAAACACATGAAAAGATGCTCAACATCACTCATTATTAGAAAAATGAAAATCAAAACTACAAGGAGATATCATCTCACATCAGTCAGAATGGCCATCATCAAAAAGTCTATAAGCAATAAATGTTGGAGAGGGTGTGGAGAAAAGGGAACACTCTTGCACTGTTGGTGCGAATGTAAATTGACACAGCCACTATGGAAGATGGTATGGAGATTCCTTAAAAAACTAGGAATAAAACCACCATATGACCCAGCAATCCCACTCCTAGGCATATACCCTGAGGAAACCAAAATTGAAAAAGTGACATATATCCCATTGTTCATTGCAGCGCTATTTGCAATAGCTAGAACATGGAAGCAATCCAGATGTCCATCAACAGATGAATGGATAAAGAAGTTGTGATACATATACACAATGGAATATTACTCAGCCATAAAAAGGAATACCTTTGAGTCAGTTCTATTGAGGTGGATGAACCTATAACCTATTATACAGAGTGAAGTAAGTCAGAAAGAGAAAGATAAATATCATATTCTATCGCATATATAAGGAATCTAAAAGAATGGTACTGAAGAATTTACTTACAGGGCAGCAAAGGAGAAACAGACATAGAGAATAGACTAATGGACATGAGGAGAGGGGAGGGGAGGGTGAGATGGATGGAGAGAGTAACATGGAAACTTACATTGCCATGTGTAAATTAGATAGCCTATGGAAATTTGCTGTATGGCTAAGGAAACTCAAACAGGGGCTCTATATCAGCCTAGAGGGGTGGGATGGGGAGGGAGATGGGAGGGACATTCAAAAGTGTAGGGATATATGTATACCTATGTCTGATTCATGTTGCAGTTTGACAGAAAAGAACAAAATTCTGTAAAGCAATTATCCTTCAATTAAAAAAAGAAATAAATTATATTTTAAAGAAAGATCTGAGCATCGTACTAACAGCAAAAGGCTCAGCTTTAATAAAACTGGAGGGCTTTTGTAAAATTAAGTTGTGGATAGTTGATTCTACACATAAATCTACCTAGGGTGGATCATATTCATGAGATGTAAAAATTGACAGCAAGTAATTATTTAGAGTTCACAAGTGTTAGCTTTAATTAGTTGTTTCCAAACTTGAGGAGACCTTGAAAGAAGAGAAGTTATAGAAAGAGCCCTGTAATTTCTAGGTGGGATTTTTTTACATCCTGATTCTGTAGCCATTATTTCCTCATCTGTATGAGCACTGATGACCTAAATCGTACACTATTCCATTTCATACATATGTCTTACATATATGTCAACAACTGGCAAACCAATCAATCACATTATACATGAGCAAAGTTGCTAGAAAAGAGTTTTAGTCAGTTTATACAAACATGCATGAAGAGAGTATCATATAGACCTAAAGTTACTTTCAGGGAAGATAATACTTAGTGCTTTTAAAATATAAAACATGGCAATATGAAGGGCTGTTCATCTTTAGCTCCGCCGATATGGGAATGATGTGCAAACAGCTTACGAGCTCATCTTTCTGTTCTCATCCTCAGTACCCTGTGTCTCAACACTCCTTGCCTGAGTTATAACAGGCTCCCAGACTCGACACAACTCCAGTTTCTTGCCACTGCAGTCCCTCCAGAGAGATGCCAGAAGGATATTCCTATGACACTGATTTCATAATGCTTTTGCCTTCAGTGAAAACAGCCAATGGTTTCTTAGAATCCATCATATCAAGTCCACTGTCCTTAGAGTGGTTTTTGAAACCTTTGGTCAAATCTCCCCACTTACAGTATCCAACCTGCTTTTCAGATGCTCTCTCCTGGATGCCTTTTCTTTCCTCTCTGTTTGTCCAAATCAAAACTACCTTTCAAAACTGGACTGCCATCATACCTTTTCCACTAAGTTTATACAATACCCAAGCCAGATGACTATAGTTCTGCTAGGTAGGATTCCTATTGGGTCCACAGTCAGTGAAACTGTTTACCCTTCTCTTGTCTCTAGTTGCTTCACATTTGACTCAAATTGTTTCATACTTAGTTGTGCTTTTTCTAGAGTTACAAGCTCCTGAAGGACAGTGACTGTATCTTATCAATCATTTGACCCCTTGCAAACATTTAGAGCAGGGAAAGCATTTAAAATGTACACACTGATGAGTGGTGTTCCAAACACATAATAGCTCAAAATAAGAACGGGAGAGGCCTCTTGTTTCTCAAAGGAATTAGCAAACTCCAATAAAGTTGATCTTTCCAACTGTATTAGATTTCTACTGCAACTCTGCAGTATATCAGACTCTGGCTGTTGGAATACAGTCAGAGATCCAAACCTTGAAACAGAATTCTAAAAACAAATTTCACCTCCAAATCTACATTCTCCAAGACCACACTTGCTTAAAAAATGAGTTTAGTATAGATTTAATGTTAAATCAACATAATTAACTGGATTTATGCTGTCCAGGACAGTAGCCACTAGGTAATGTAATTAAAATGAAATAAAATAAAAATTAGTCCTTCAGTCATGCTCGCGATGTTTAAAGTGTTCAATAGCCAATGACTCTTGCTATTAGATTGCATGGATAATAAAAAAGCCATCAGCACAGAGAGTTCTACTGGACTGTGCTGAAGCCTGTCCGAAGTCTTGCCAAAATTGGATTTGTTGGAGCAGCTTTTAACTTAAAGCATAAAATTCTAGGACCAGTTCTGTGAGGAGGCAGGGCAGATGTCCACCTCAGAATACGGTTTGGAGGTACTGGGATGTCTCACTGTCCTATGAAAAATCCTGACAGACTCACGTGCCAAGAACTGGAATAGTACATCAGAGCTTCACTTGCTTAGCTTAGGCTGAACAGGATCCCTCTGCCTTGTAAAGTGTGCAAACACAATGTTAAGGGGGAAAACACCAAAGTCCAGTTTCTAAGAGGAAAGGAGCATGAAGAATTAAGATGAGAGAAGCTCATGATAAGCAAAGAGGGAAGCACTGTAGAGGAATGGCCTAGATAGTGGTGCTTCATGACTGGGACCAGGGCCAGTCCTGAGCCTGTTAGCTGAGGACAGAGTGACCAAGAACAGCAAAGCTGGGCAAACTCCAGGTCAGTGTACACTGAGGTTATACACTCATCTCTTAAAGAATGATGGTGAATTGGGAGAGTCCTCGGAATGCTGCTGCTGCTGCTGCTAAGTCACTTCAGTCATGTCCGACTCTGTGCGACCCCATAGATGGCAGCCCACCAGGCTCTGCCGTCCCTGGGATTCTCTAGGCAAGAACACTGGAGTGGGTTGCCATTTCCTTCTCCAGTGCATGCTTGGAATGCTAAGAAGGCAAATTATATGAAAGGAAAAGGGTTTTGAGACTAAAACTCTCTGACTGAGGATCTCACTTCCTTCTATGGCTCAACCTCATGAGCACACAAGGATGAGGTGAGGAGGACAAAGCTGGTACTTCCTGCACTGTATTCATCCTTCCTCTTCTTCTCAGTGAATAGGGGAGCCTAGAAAGCATGACCTGGATGCCTTATTGGCTCCTGAACTGGGTCTGAACCTTAGCCCCAAAGAGGAATAGGCACATGATTTTTCAAGGTCACTACTTTGAAGTAAAACATTATTCAGATTTACACAGCGTATTTTCTAAAAAAAATCCATCTTCCATTTTATGAAGTCACACTAATACTCTTAGGATAAATTTATATAGTGTAATATCATCTAAAAACCAAGACAATAGTGTAGAGATTTTTGCTACTGCTGGTGCTGGGAATAAGTCCTCTCCTTCAGGCCAACCAGCTAGCTGCCAGTTTTGCAGAGAATCCGACACCCTACCATGCCCTGTGGCATTAGGCTCAGGACTTCATTCCCCAAACTACAAATAGATTTCTTTCCACTGTCCATCTCCTCGCTTTATGTTCATGGTTAACAGCAAAACCTTCCAGTGAAGTCACTCAAGTTAGAGATACATCCAAATGATTTAGATAAGTGATAACATCAAACACTTTCCTATCAGAAACAACATAAGATAAACAAGTTAATCGATTTGTTCATTGGGAATATGGCAGCACTGTTCAGTGACTTATGAAAATGACAACAGAGATGGTTGGACTGTTAAGTGACTGAACAACGGAACCAAAGTAAAGACTTTAACATCCCACCTGTCATTCATTAGAAGTTTCTATTAACCTCAGAGAGTTTCATGACATGGTAGAAAGCTCTGCCCTTGGCCATATACTGACGATAATATCTTTCACTCCGTGAGATATAGACAGAGAAATTACTAAGGTTTTAAATGACGTAACAATCAGAAGGAAAGATTTTATGATGTCCCTATTCTCAAGCACAGGATGCTTGTTAAAAATACAGACTCTTGGACTTTTGGGTGGGGCTAAGAATTTAAATTTTGCTAGTTTTCTGGTGATAACATATTCTTACTAAATTTGAGAAGTGTCAAACATTAGAAGATTCGGAGTAACAACAAAGTCCAAGATACAGAAACATTTTAGTGGAGACAAATTTTGATCACCCAAATCATACCTTCAAAATAAAGATGAAAATTGTTTTCTTGCTTTCTGATTATATAAATTTGTGGGATTTGAGAGCAGAAAACAGGGGTGAAACCAACCTTCATAGCAGTTCCCAGAAGATGTGGGGGATCTTGCTTGTGGTGAGAAATCCTGCACTAGATGAGACATGGCACCTTCATGATAATTTTTATCTAAAAGCTAGTAAGACAGTTTGACCACATGACTGGACATTCAGTGCCAAACAGTATTTAGTACTTTGGGTTATAAATATAAGTGATCAAATGTGTGGTTAATTGATTTTGCCTTGACTTAAATATACGATGGAAAACTGTATTAGGATTTTACAGGACTAATGGAGAACATCTTCCATGGCTGAGAACTATTCTAGTTTCAGAAAGCCATGTTATGATGATTGAAAGCTCCTCGCATGAATTTAGGCCTTGTCAGTGTGGGGTCCCCGACTCCCCAAGACAAATCAGGAAGCAGACTCTTACCACAGAAATGGAGTTGGGAAGCAGTGCTCCGTCTTGTCCCAGCATATTGGAGACGGTGATTTCAGGTAGGTCCATGTTTTGTGGATGAAACGGTAGCAGGCCATTATGGTTCATTGGGTGACACAGAGAGTGATAACCAGGTTCGACCTCATTCAGCTGCACCAGAGAGTGATCGGGGAGGGAAGGAGGAGTGATGGGAGGAATGTTAAAGTCTTCACTTTCCAGGCTTGGGCCAGGGTAGGACTGAAAAGACAAGGTGATATTATTGCAAATTACCATCCCCTTCTTCTCATCATGGTGAACAAGCACACAGGACCCCTTCAGATAGTATTACAAGCAGCATTAAAGATCTGGCAAAGACATTTCTAATACTCAGATTATCCCGTTGCAAGTTCTCTATTATGCATGGAAGAAAATTGCCTCAAAGGCATAACCACTTCTCGTATAAAGAGTGCTTCC
Organism: Bos grunniens; assembly: GCF_055505025.1. NCBI lineage: Eukaryota > Metazoa > Chordata > Mammalia > Artiodactyla > Bovidae > Bos > Bos grunniens. The sequence goes on along the minus strand of NC_141178.1, from coordinate 57,296,393 downwards.
ATTAGGCAGTTTTATTTTTCCAAGAAGCTGAGCTCAAACAGATTTCAAAGGTCCCATTAAAATTTTCCAGAGTTTTAATCTAGCTGAATACCTTTTTCATAGGAATTGTGGGGAAGGAAAAGCAATTTATAAAATTAATATTTGATCAAACATGTTTTGTAGGGCTCCCTACTGCTCAGATCATGAGATGTCATAAAATGAATTCCAGAAGTTCTGAGGTGACTGCTTTTGTGGTTTGAAGTGCTACCAGCTCACAACTGACAAAAGACAAAAACTTAGTAAAGCTATAACTTAAATATGTTGTGTAAGTATGGTTGCAGGGAAAGTTTGACATATGAAGACTATGCCATTAAAAGCTATTTTTATCGTGAAGATTATGTCATCAAAATAAAAATTAAGATGGTTTTCTTGATTTCTGACTATTTACATTTATTTGATTTTCCTCTAGAAGATGACAAACTCAAAATCATTGAAATGCAGTTTGGCTAATTATGAAAGGCAAAATAACATGAATATCACTATAATACTAATTGAGGAATAAAAGTCAATTAGTAAAATAAGTAACAACATATGAGTGGCTTTTTCCTTTTAGAAAGTAGCTTTTAGATAAAAGAGGAAAGGAGGAAGCAAAGAGGAAAGGAAAAAGCATACCAGGACACTACTGCTTAAAAATAGAATGTGGTAAACACGGAACTGATTAGTAAAATGCTGTTACCAATTCATATCAGAACACAGTGAGAGTCAGCAGTCTTTAGAGAGCAGGTGCCATAATGTGAAGGAAACAAAGGGGGTCCAGATAACTCCTGCAAGCCTATCTTTCAAAGTAAGCGAGTCTTCCTAGTGTCTGGGCGCATGGGTAACAAGGGCTCGCTTGTCTGACAGAAGCACGCCTGCTGGAGTGTGCAAGATTTGAAATGAGCAGGCAGAGGGTAGGAGCCAAAGAAAGTAGTCTAAGGTATTCATGGGGTGTTCAGCCAATAAGCTGCATACTCCTGCTTCCAAGTGCCTGGGGTTATTTTTTCCAGATGGCGTCTATTTGTCTAACAGAAAGAAAATCTTCAAGTTGCACTTGCTAAATGTTGTACAAGTTTTGATATATTTGTTTAGGTTTTGTCAGAAGACATGATTAAATGAAGAGCTACTTGGAACATCTGGCATGGAGACCTGGTCACGTAGAGGCATGTGTGGGTTACAGACTGGGGTGTATGAGGGAAAGATTTGATTCATCTCTGCAGGTAACTTTTCTTAAGTATCTAAAGTTCTGCTAAAAGAAAAAATCTCCAGCTCTAAAAGTTCAATCATAAGTTTCCAAATTTTCCTGTTTACAATATCTGTCTCCTGACTGAAAAATATATTAGTGCTTTGTGTGAAAACTGCAAGTTTGATTAAAATTCTCACTTGCCTAAAATATTTTAGACCTTGAATCTGTAGATCTAAACCATCAGCTCCAGGTACAAGTACTCATATAAGTAAACATAAAAGATGCAAAATGGGGGAGGGGAGAGGAAGCACATTTATCAATGCTGACTTTGTGTAAAGCACTGTACTGAGTCCTTTGACTATGCTGTCTTCATTTAATCCTTACAATAATCCTTTGTGTGGCTATTCTTACCGTTTTCCTAAAGAAAAAATTGAGAGGCTAAAGTTAAATAACTTTCATTTAGCTAGCAAGCAATCAGAACATTTGAGGGATGAATGTAAGAAGAAGGAAGGTATTTTTAATTCTAATACTTGTGTAATTTTTCATTTCCATTATTTTGTTAAGTTAAATGATACAAAGTTGCTAATACTCAATTGTTTTTGATTGATAAAATTTTACAATTTAAGAGTTTATATTAGCGTCAGCCTGGTCCCAAATTCTACCCCAATGCCCATCCCATTAAAATCTAATATTTACTCTATAAGAGCACAAGTATTCATAATTTGTCTTTTTGTCAATATTTCAAAGGCTGAACTTGTTGATACATGTCTTTTAAGAAGTTATCTGATGTCTGTTTGAAACTTGCCTGAATAAGGTACAATTAATTCCAGTCATAAAGGAAAAAGATGTTTTTAACTTCATAAATGCCATTAAACAACTGAAAATACCCAGGGATATTCTACCTATGGTGTACTATAACTTACATTCTAGAATGTCTCCAGTCGTTAAATCTTAATTTGTGGTGTTTTAAAGGAATTTAATTGGTATCACTTTACATCCAGTGATAACAATTGTACTGCAATTTAACTAAACTACATGGTTTACTTTCACATAATTAGACATTAAGGTTATTTAATCCATGCACTTATGTACCAAAACCACAGATCCCACAACTTAACCGGTAATGGGTAGTATGTGGATCAAGAATTTTAACAACAAAAGGTTACTTAGTAGTTTCTGTTCTTTACATTAGAAGTCATGAGATGGTTATTTGCCAGGAGCCTATTACAGTGTAAATTGATGCCATATAAAAGTATCATGGTAACTGCATAAATGTCAAAATGTCACAGAACTTAGAAAAACTTCACTGCCAGACTAATTACTAATTACTTTTTAAATCTGGAAAAGAGTTAGGTAATTCTTCAACACTGACTTCCATGACACGACTTTATTTTGATTTCTTGAAATCTAGTAAGTCTGACTTAACCATAGTAAGTTATATGTTAGAGGCAATTTGCAGTTTGGGGGGTTATGTAACAATTGCTTATGACTCAGTATTTTCCCTCATTCTCCACAAAGCTGCCTGGTTACAGTCAGCATTCAATGTTTGTTGAATGAATTAACAAATGAATCACTAAACGAATGCATTCAAGAGTAAGTGAAGGAGAAGATGACTTTTTCAAAGGCATGAAGTTTATGAATATACCCATGCTATGGCATGGGCATGAATAAATACACTGTATTCCCAAGAATGCACTGGCTAGATGACCACATGGTATGGAATGCTGACTGCTCAGCATGTTGGGAAGTGAAAGTACTATATCCTGTGAAAGATGTAAAGGCTTAAGCAGCCTGAGAATGCTGGGGTGGGGTGGTTTGGTGTGCCTCTTTGGCTATTTATTCATCTGTCCCTCTGAAGTGGCTTGCACTTACCACCCCATGGTAACACAGAAGCCCCAGAGGATTCCTAAGGGCGGTTTGGGGCTTCTGGCTCTCAGGAGTTGTTGGACCTAACCCCAGTGCAGCTAAGGACCAGGCGGAAGCCTCAGTTCCACATCAGGATCCCAAGGGGTTGGCCATAGAGGGCATGAGAGCGTGCTCTGAGCATAGAAACTGGACACCAATGATGATACCAGGGGCTGAGTAGTCAGAGAAGCTTCAGTGAACGTCATTCCTTGCACTTCCTACCAATTCAGGATGCTTTTCTGACTCAGGCTTATTTTCTTCCTTCAAGTCTCAGTGAGGCCAGGTATTAAAAAACTTTCATCCTCCAATTTTCTTGACACCAAAAATCACTTGATCCTAAGACCCTGCATATCCCCATGAGACCTAGGGCTATGTATTTTTTTTCAGCCTGAGTTAGAGGCCACCAAGGATCAATCCATGGTCTCTAAGAATCTAGAGGGCTGAGTTCCAGGGTACAGTGCTGGAGAAGAGCAGGTATGGACCCTCAATGTGGCATCATCTTCCTGATCAGCCTTGATAGTGCCGTTCACTCCTCCCTGTGTAGAGATCAGAGCCATGCAGCTGCCTCCTCCCCAAGAAATGACAGAAATCAGTGGAGACCATCTCCACAAATGAAGAGAAAGTACTGAGTTAAATAAAGGTATGAAATTCAAGCCAATATGTTTAATTTTACCTTGGATCTTCACCAAGTTAATGAATGGTGAACTGGAATCAAAGACTCATGCCAAGTGATTTGCTCTAAACCATAGCCAGTTAGCATGATCCAAATTATTTCAAATAACTCAAAATTCGATCACTGCTACTTAACCAAACTCTCCTGACCCCAGGACTTCTCACTGGTCCCAGACAAAGGGGTGATTCATTCTACTGCTGGTTCTAGGACATGGCTCTGTCCTAGAGTTGGGGTGGGGGGTGGGCTCCGTGAGTCCCCATGTATCTAGGGGGCAGAAGTCAAGGTCACGGAACGTGGGAAGAGTGGGCAGTGCTAGTACAAGACTTGACTACCACTGGAATGTACGTGAACTTCTCCAAGGCCACGAGGGAATTGCTGGGAGCATTAAAGTAGCAATTCCAAAATATTATCATCCTTGAGAGACTATTTCTATGGTCCTAAATAACAGATCCAGTATCTATTCAAGTCAATTTCTTAAAACCTTACCATTGGTATTTGCATATTTAGCTTATAAAGTGCTATATCTTTCTCTGAAGAGGAGACAGATTTTGGACTGGTTGAGAGTACTTATAATGCCTCCTCAGAGACTGATAAGAAGGCCATGTGGTATGCTGGAAAGACTGGAGCCTCTGGAGTCCAGCAGATGGTGCTGCTCCAGGCTCTCAGAAGCATTTATTAGTGTGGGTTCTGGGGCAGCTTTCTTACTGCTGGTGAGCCTCTGTTTCAAAACCTGCTTTATGGGTTCTTAGGAGCATGAAAACAGAAACATAAGATGGGTAAATGCCTAATAATATATGTCTGCCACATAGAAAGTTCTTAATAAATGGCAGCTTTGGCATAGCTGTGCTTATTGTAAAATGGGTTTACGTACACCATGAATTGGGTCATATCTGAGAAAACAAACAAGTACAGATCAAACAGGAGAGGATTAGACATCATAATAAAGGAATTTCAGTATATTTATCATTGATCAGACTTTACATTGAAGCAAAGTGTTGCCCCATTTGTACGTAATGTGTTCATTTAATTGCTCCCTATAAATATATTTTGTCTTTATTTTAATAGGAATTAAACTGCAATTTTGAAATTAAAGAATAACAAGACAGTGGGAAATGGTGAATAGGTGAAGAATGCTGAAGAGCTCAGACAACAAGGACCTCAAGTACAGAGGGCCACAACTGATTCTTCAGAGAACTTTGCTGCAGGCCAGCACCCATCAGTACTGACAGCTCCAACCTACTAACCCACGGATGAATCTGTGAAGCAGAATTTCAGTATCTAAGTTTGCAGCAAAAGCTGTATTTTCTAACATACTGTCTTGTGTCCAAAGGAAGACCATATTCCCTTGGAGACTGTGGTCAAATTGCTAATCAGATGGTTTGTTTTTGAGACAAGAATCAAGAGTTTGGCTAGGAAAGTAACAGAAGAGCCTTCTCATATGTTTTGATTTGATCTTTGGGGAAACTTTCTAGCCACCTGACTAAAGCCACTGTCTTTCCCCATGTCCAACCACCCCTGGCATCTCCAATCCAGTGAAAAAAGAAGGAAAATCTCTCGCCTGATTTCTGGAAGATCTCATTCCCCTGCCTGTTAAATGACATTTCTTTTTCATCGTTTTGCTTTACATATTCCATAGCCTGGGTATCCTGTTTACATTGTTTTCTCATTCTACAATCCACACTTCCTTTCACTACAGTCTGTCCTTAATTTTTGTTCTTATTCTGAATTATTACATCTGGATAGATAAATTAAGCTGATTTTTCTTTTGACTACAGAGAATTTATATTTTTTTGGACTGTTTAGATAAGAGGGTTAATAAATGCTGACCAGGAACAAATAATGGGAAATCTCTTCTGGGCTTTGTCTTTTCTTCTAAAAACCTAGTTTCTCTACCAGAGGGCCTTGTATTTGTGGGTCTCTGTCCACACACTGTATTCATTATACAGAGTGTTCAATCTTTGGTTGACAAGTCCCATAACTCAGAAGAATTCAAAAGATATCATCTTGTACGTATCTTTAAATTATGTGATGGCTTCATGTGATCATGCACACACTAAAAATATGGCAGTAGTTAGAATACTGTAAAATATGTTTCCCATATAGATCTTTATTTCAAAGATAAATAAATAGCACTGCCATCAAATGTATATGAAATGCCTTAATTTTTAATCTATAACATAATTCCTGAAAGTTCAGGATAGAAAAATGCCTGTGTTTAAAAATGTTTCACCTTGTATTATTAAAAATTCTTGTTGCATAATTTAAATAACTGAATGAAAAGCAAAGTAAATTGAGTTCATTAGGAAATAATAAACTTCCTTTGTATGTTTTCAGAAGTTAAGATATTGCATGTAACGGTGCTTTCTCTCAAAAGAGTTTAAATAGCATCAACATTATCTCCAATTTCTTTTGAGAAGACCTTCAGAAGTAGGTATTTTTCAGATTCTTTTGTCTCTGCATGAACAAGGGTTGATAGCTTGAAACTATAATGTATTACTGTGGAAAGCCTCGGTCTGTTACATAAATCATCTGAACACTCAGCAAGAATTGTCCAACAGTGCCATTGATGTGCTCAAGCCAATGATCCTGCAAACAATTTTTTTGTCTTTCTTCACATGTTAGACAATAGCAATAAATCATCTTCATTTAAAAACACACAATGCACTAATTTTTCAAGCAACAGTTATCAAAATGCAATTCTGGGTAGAACGTACTACATTTATTTTATTTGTGCTCATTAGTTTTTGTAACCTCTTTAAATAAAAGGCAATCAGTGCTTCATCTGTCCTAGAAGCGTTTGTTGTGTACCTACTATGTGTAAGGCATTCTGCAAAGTGGGATTTGAGATACAAAGAACTGCAAGAGTTTGTTATAGAGGAAGTAAATTAGACAAGAGAGAAAAACTTCGTCTTCCAATAAAACAGCATGTCAATTGTCAAGCTAAGTGGTATCTGGGTGTAAATGAAATAAGAATTATTTGAAGCTGGGATGACGGGCGCAGGAAGGTTCTTACAAGCAAATTTACCCTGATAACAGGACCTGAAGATCAGACACTTCTGCTCAGATGCAGTAAGTGATGAAGGGAAGACCACGAAACTGACAAGCAAATCCAGGCAATGCAGCAAGAAGGTTCATCAGGGAGGTCAGGTCTTCAATCTCTAAGAAACCTTCAAGGGCAAGATTGAGCCCATTAAGCAAACAAACTTGGGGGTACTGAGCCCAGTGCGAGCCTCTACTGGGACTCATTTTTATCAGATTATTAAAAACGGGTGGGGGGCAAAGCCTGAATGAAATCAGAAAACAGGGTTAATGTGAGGCCGCCCCAGATGATTTCTGACACTGGGGCCAGGTTTGGGAGAACTCTGACCCTTGAGGTGGGGTTCACAGGCTGAAGCTTTAAGGATCTAGTGGGGTCAGGACAGTGGGCTAAGCACTCTCAAAGCAGGGGTGGGAGGGGTAGGGAAACCCAACACTCTTCTGGGTGTCATGACTGCTGCTCTAGGGCCATTCTACAGGATTTCAAGAAAAGTGCAGAAAAGTCCTTAGCACTTACATACAGGTGTTTCTCTTGCCATAATTCATTAAGGATGCTGGAGTGGGAAGAGATTTATTTCCTCTCAGAATTGGGTTGGGGCCTACATGAGTCTCTGAGCTGTAGTTTTAGGGGACATTTTAAAATCAGGTGTTGTGTGCTGCTGTCATAAGGACCTTCTCCTTGATTGAAAAATAAAGCTTCTGTGAAACAAACAATGTGCCACCCGTTCCCCTATATTCCCAACCACACAGGGGTGCTGATTAGGGAGAGCAGACTGATGTGGGAGAGTTACTTCTGAAACCCTAGTAGGGTCCCAAGGATGTTCTGCGAACAGGTCATCATTCTACATTCAGTGTTTAAAGGGTATAATTAAAACATTTAAAGTTTCATTGCTTAGTATAAATTTCATGTACAAAAACTGCCTATCCTTCTTTATAGTTTTCCAGATGTCTTCAAGTCTCACATTGAGTTCATATATTCTGAGATTCAGTTCTACACTTTTTTTTTGGTTTATTTTAGAAATAATCCATGTTAAAAGAGAGAGAGAATAAAGAAAAGAAAATTTATACATGAAAAACTCACATTCTTTCAAGATTCTTTTTAGTCCACATTTGCTATTTTGTTCTGGAATTCTGTTTTATTTTTAATAACCAAAGTCAGATCATAATACTCTGATTTTGGAGCTAGAAATGCTATATCCAGTACTCATGTCCTCTCTTAGCAGATATAGGTACTTAATTCTCCTAAACCTTAGTTTTCAAATCTATAAAGTAGGGATGATAATAATATTCAATTCATTCAGGGTGCCTCAGGGTTAACTGAGATAAATGAGATAATGTAAGCTTTAGTTTTTCCAGTAGTCATGCATGGATGTGAGAGTTGGACTATAAAGAAAGCTGAGTGCCAAAGAATTGATGTTTTTGAATTGTGGTGTTGGAGAAGACTCTTGAGAGTCCCTTGGACAGCAAGGAGATCCAACCAGTCCATCCTAAAGGAAATCAGTACTAAATATTCATTGGAAGGACTGATGCTGAAGCTGAAACTCCAATACTTTGATCACCTGATGAAAAGAACTGACTCATCTGAAAAGACCCTGATGCTGGGAAAGAATGAAGATGGGAGGAGAAAGGGATGACAGAAGATGAGATGGTTGGATGGCATCGCTGACTCAATGGACATGGGTTTGAGTAAACTCTGGGAGTTGGTGATGGACAGGGAGGCCTGGCATGTTGCAGTCCATGGGGTCACAAAGAGTTGGACACGACTGAGCAACTGAATTGAACTGAACTGAATGAAAAATAATCTGAGTAATATACTATCTCATAAGAGCTATCAATAAATGTCAGCTGCATTATTATACCATCATAGAATCACTTAAAATGGATTGTGAATATTTTTCATGCCTATAAATAGCATCTACATTATTGTTAACAACTGCATATTATGTCATTGTGTTCATCTTCTGGAACTTACTCCAGTTTCCAGTAACTTATACCAAACATTTAGTGTATTTAGGGTATTTTTAGTTTTTCTCCTTTATGAATCACATTGCAGTGAATAACCTTAGGTATTTTTTTCCTTAGGATAATGTTCTAGAATCCTATGCTTATGCTAAAATGAAATTAAAGAATGCCTGCTTGAGAGAAGACCTCAGAGACTATACCTTCACTCCGTAGATGAAAAAAATGAGGAGTAAAGAGGTTAAAATGATTTGCTTGTATTTAGAGAGCCAGTTGAGCACAGGGAAAACTCATAGCATCATTACATAGAATTTTTTTACATTCAATAATTGAATAAAATACATGGGGTTTAATATACTATTTAAAGCATGAATGGCCTCTGAGCTTCAATAAAATTTTCTTTTTTAAGAAACCTCTGCTAAACTGAATTTTGCTTATGGTCAGATTCTTCTTGCTAAAACATACACAGGCAGCCAACATGGATTTGAGCATTCAGGATTGGCCTATTTTTATATGTACATATTTTTATGTAAAATTTAAAATATAAACTACATGTGTTTATGGTCATTCTTTTCATTTTTCCTGTTGTACAGAAATCAGTAAATGTTGGCTATGTAAACTGACTGTCTTCAAAAGCCAAATTAGCAGAGGATAAATAGATGGCCTCTGCTCTTGGTTTGGGTCTTCCTTCAATTAAGCGGGACAGAAAGAGGAAAGATCATCATTCTCTGATATGCAATTTCTACTCTTTGGATCCTTCCCCAGGAAGCAGTTACAAGTGGATCCCTAGGTATCTGAGGATCATCTCACTTCCCACGGTCTTTACTTCCAAGAAAGCTTCTGCTGAAATGGAGTTGAAGATAGGGGCAAGGGGGAAAAAAGATGAACAACTGGAGATAATTTTCTGAGTTTAAAGAAGCTAGAGTTCTTCCTCCTTCAGTTACGCAGAAGCTGGATCCCTGGGAAAGCTGGAGAAGGGGGACGACATCTTTGATGGCGAGACCTTCTAGACATTGTTTACGTTTTGGTCGAGAAAAGGAAAAGCTCCAAGAAGAGTCCTCAACCCAGACAAGAAAAGCAGAAAATACACAGGAAATGAGGACAACTATGATTGCCAACGTATGGAAAAGAGGGGAAAAAAGGAATCACTGTTTTGGATAAAAGAAGCCAGGCACTGCAAATAAACACCTCTGCATGGTTTTTAATGTGTGTTTGAACAAAATATGAAATTGCTGCTTTGGTAGGGAAAAGATGGTCAAATATCTGCAATTTCATTTGGTTCGACCTGCTATTTTTCAGAGTATCCCCACACAAGGTAACACATGTAGTTATGCAAATACTAACAAGTACTGAGATTAGCACATAAACATTTTGACCTTAAAGTTCTAAAATACAGTGTGGCCTGTGGCCCAAGGATGCAGTCTGACTTGGGCGTTAGGCCTTTCCGGGCCAAAATTGGAACTGGATCATGTACTGTCTTTTTGATGTTTGGTCACTCCCTCTACCACTTTCATCCTCCGGGGACTGTTGCAATGATTCAATGAAATAACACATGCAAGGCCTTAGCTTATTTCCTTACAGATACAGGTAGCTGTCAACTGACAGTTATTACTGTTATGGACTGACTTCACTCGTTATCTTGGGGGTAAGGGGAATGCTAACCTAAACTTCCAGTCAAGCAGAAGTTTCCTGCTAAAACTTACCATTATCTTGTCAAGCAAGACATTTAACTGCAGTTGGAGTATAAGAAGTAAACAGCTCAGTGCTCATGGTACAGGTAAGTTTGGGCTTCTCCGAAGGCAACTGCTGTCCAGGGCTGTGGGCCCTGCTCCAGCCCTGCAATCTTGTGGCCTGCCCCAGTTCCCACTCCTCCAAGGCCACTCTGGTTTGTGAGTTCAGAAAATGACTACTCACAATAGGCTTAGCTCTTCTTGAAGGTGGGCCTTCTCCTGAAATGCTAGGGGGCCCAGACACATCTAAGGAAGGCTTCTCTATTGGTCTCAAATCATGACCCTCAGAACCCAGGTGAGTTTCAGACCAGGCTGTTCTAGTTGAAAAATCTGATGCCAAAACTAAGAATTTATTTGTCTGATTTTGCTTGCAACAGGATCAATGATCATAATGTACAAAAAGGAAGGAATGTATGCAGAGCATCTTCCACAACAGCCACCAATTAATCTCAAACCATGAGGATTGTAGTTAGAAATTTTTAGGTCCAAACTGCAAAATAACATAGATCAGAATAAACACAGGAGAAAGAAAGAAAATATGAATATAAAGATTAAACTGAAACCCTCTTTGTGTTTCTGGGAAGTCCAGCCTAAGTATGATCTAAAACCAAGGAACTGAAATTGTGAAGGGAAACGACATTTTTTTAAAGGTGTTCAGGTGGCAGGTGAAGATATGAAGAGGGTGGTCTCAGAAGAGAGAGGGATAGGTGGAAAGACAGCTTTTCTAAGCCTCAGTGTTCTTATACTAAAAATGGGTGATATCACTTCTACTTGACATATTGGCATAATGAAATTTTAGTGTTTGTTTGGAACAATCTTTTAAGTGTCTTGGAAGTGGAGTTGGCAGAGACAGATGATATCATTCAACATACTGCTGTTCTTAACTTGAATGCCATACCTATTATTTAGACATTATTTAGTGACAGGTTTGCTTCATTGGTAGCTCAGCTGGAAAAGAATCTGCCTGCAATGCGGGAGACCTGGGTTCGATCCCTGGGTTGGGAAGATCCCTTGGGGAAGGGATAGGCTACCCACTCCAGTATTCTGGCCTGGAGAATTCCATGGACTGCATAGTCCATAGGGTTGCAAAGAGTTTATTATAAGTTATAGAAAAAAAAAAAATCTAACACATATATATATTCCAAAATTTAACAGGAAGGATCATTTAGTTTTTCATCACTGCTCATATGCTAAAGCAAAACATCTGCAAAAAATACCATCATGAACAAGTCAAAGGGCTGTTTTCACAATGTATCAAAATCAACTAAATTGGTCAGGCTGTGTGCTAGAGTCATGGCCCCTTGGCCAGTGCCAAAATGTCTTGGTGTCACTTGACAGTTGTCCACAGAGCAAACCATCCTCCACATGGAGCTAGATGCTTTTTCAGAATCTGTTTTTGCCATACATGCTATTCCATTCAGATAGTTTCATAATTTCTATCATTGAAATGCTTTTGTCTAATGCTTAAAAATATATACTATCAGATAACTATAATAAAATTCTTAAACATACTCAGCAACATTCGTTTTCTGAAATAAAAAATGAGTCTTATATTTGCAAATCCCACAGCTTGGAAATGTATATGATACACAACATTTAACCTGTCAGCAGCCTCATTAGTGTCAATGAGTAGGAACTGGCAATCAGTGGATGGTGTGCTCTACCTGTGTTTGTGTTTTAAAATGTTCCCAAAATAGCTCTCTTAGAGGAGTTAATATTAAACACTTTTACTGGACAAATGAATTTCAGCTTAAACTTTATGCTCTATTTGAATTTTTTTTGAGAAATTCCATTTCTCATATAACTGATCATTTATAGATTACAGAGTCAAGACCCAATTAATAATAACAAAAACAACAATAATAATAATAAAGATTGGGTGGTTAAAAAAATCATCTAAATTTCAACCCTATCAAAGTGTAAATGATAAAGAAAATATGCAGAAAAACGAATGTGTGCTTGAGTATCAGGAGCTCTAAGATATATATTAATATTTGTATGGTGCTGGTATTCAGTATCCATACAGTTATTAAGACATTTTTATAAACTGTAAGAAATATGTGAGCTATTTCAAGATATAATTCTGAAAAACAGACTTCCATGTAAGAAGCCAATTTAGGAAGAAAACAACATAAACAATAGTAACTTGTGTGCTCAAGTGAAGCATCTTTTTAATTTTGAGTAATGAAGATGTCAAGCCAAACGCTAGAGTAGTTTAACTTAATTAGGTGGCCTATTTTTCCAGGCATCCTTTCATTTCCCATTGAAAACTCAGCTTGTATGCAAGGCAACAAGAGCAATTTTGTCTGTAATGAATACCTCTGGGACTGCACAGAGTAATCATTTGAACGTTACACTGAAGACTGGTTTGAGTAACTAGTTTGGGCTTGTTAAGATGCCAGACTTTGTTGGACTAACTAGATTACTCAAAGCCTGGCAGCTTTGCTATTTTATTGGGTGAATGGTCAAAAAGTCAAGCTGACCTTACTCCTGAAATTTCTGCCAAAAGGAACCAATCTAAAAGTAATTGGCCTAATTTATAGTTCAAATTTATGTCACAATCATGGAAATTTTATGACCTAAGTCAAGGGATTTTTTTTTTCAAAAGTGCTCTTAAAAATATTATACTTTCCAGGCCCTGTTGTCATACCTCATTTATACTGTATCTAACCTTGAGAATTTTCTCATCTGTAACTAAAATACAGATAGAGTTATTAATAAGTTTGCAAACATTAAATATTACAATTCTGACAGTATATATAAGAGAACATTGCACAAAAAAGAACTTGGGAAGTCCCATTGGTTCTGCTGCCATTGTACTGTGTATGACAAATAGCAATACGATATTACTGTAAGAATAACTGCCTGTTACTATATAGTTTATTATCACATTAATTCTTGGAGTCCTGGACTTGAAATAATTCTCTGAGGTGCTAAGAGTGTTGTGCCTTTTGTTAACATGTGAGACACTGACACCCAGGTGGAGGGGTGCTGCTCGAATGGAACGGGCAGGACCAGGTTTGCTAAATGTCTGCACAGCAGGGCTGAAAACTACTGCGAGTAGAAGACTCAAAGAATTAATGTAAGTAAAACATGTACACAAAATAAAGCTGCACATTTCCAATGTGCCAAGCATTGCTGAAGCACAGGAGATCCAGAGAGAAAGAAGGGCGAGTCCCACTGCAGTCATGCAATACACCACAGCAGGGCAGGTGTGTGTCTCAATAACTCCAACCAGAGAGGCATGGACATGTGTGCATAAGGAAGAAACATGGATCATTCAGCAATAGCAAGAGGAGAGATAGATGAAAGTGAGGTAAGATGAGCTGAGTTAATGAGAAACTGTGAGGTCCAGAACTCAAGCCGTAATAATGTAGATGGAAAAGAGGAGACAGATTCAACAGTGATGCAGAGAAGTAGAATCAGTACTATCTGGAATCAGTTCAGAGCTCAGCTTTTAAGGGAGACTCTTCAAGTTTCTGTCTTGGGTAACTGGGGAGTGGTGTTCAATCTCACGACTATAGGCAACATAGGAAAAAAAGAAGTTTGGGGTAAGGTAGTGGGCTGGAGGTGATGAATTTCGATTTGACAAATGGATATGTTGAGTCTGAGCTGCTGTTAAGGACAGGTGCCCAGGGAGGTTAGAAATCAAACCTGAAACTCACATGAGAGCTGCCCTAGATGCTTTTCAACTTTTCCATTCAAGATGGAGGGTATAAAATGTACATTAAATGCTTAGTTGTAAGATTCTAGGAAAAACATTGCTATGTTTTATCACAGTTATTTTTAATCTTGAGATCTGAGGAAACAGGTAAGAGAAATTCCAGTGGGAGAAGAAAAAGAGAAGCAGAGAGAAAGCTGATTACAACCTGGAAATAATGTAACACAGGATCTTAGGTCAGGACATTTAATACTTAGGGTTTACTATAATGCTCAAATTAACAACAAAAATTATGGAAGAAAGGGGGAAGGAAGAAAAACAAGAGAGGGAGGAAAGAAATGACGGAAGCAAGTAGATAGGGAGGGAAAACAAGCAGAAAGAAATGGTTTATTGGAGTCAAGGAGGAAGTGATTTATTGAAAACATGGTTTAATCAAGTAACCAAAGATTCTCCATCACCTCTGTCAGGAAAATCTGCCAGGTAATTATTTCTTGTATATATTAAAAAAAAAAGGCAAAAACAGTACTTCTCAATCATTTCCACACAGAGCCCAAACTGAGGGGTGAGAAGTGAAGAGTTCCTACATCCAGGGAACTGGTAAACAATCTCACCATTGTGGGTGGAAAGCATGGAATGAATAAGTAGCTGTGGAAAATGATACTCTTGAAACTTCTATAGAAGAAAAAGAAAGAGGAAAAGGAAACTAAATAAATAAACGGATAGATAAATGACCTTGGTGCTATACAAAGTTCCTATCAAGAAACCCAGACTCCTGTTTCCTTTGATGTATTTAATTCAAATGAACATTTATCTTGAGTATAATTGACTCCATATAAGGAATTACAGAAGGTACTTCAGGGAAAAAGAAGGATTTCCTGGCATGAGCATCTAAGTAGGCTTGGGTGATTCTGGAGAAGGGGCAGAGCTCCGGTGGGCAGTCCAGTCCCCTTCCACCTCTGTGCTGTGCCATTCGGCATGTGGTCAATCAAACACGTCAGATTAAGAATGAGAAAGGAGTTCGTGATGGCCGATGGCTGCTCCTTACTTCTGGCTTCCTTTCCATTAGCTGCTCACATTTTCTCCCCTAACTATAGAGAAGGGAACCTGTAAGTTCATGAGGTATCAAGCAGCATGGGCCTCCTTAGCCAGAGTCTAGAAACCCACAAATAAGTCTTGCATTGTGTGGTTCAAATTCTATCCAGAATAAGAAAAAGTTAAATGGTGTTTGAAGTCCTGAATGGCCAGCACACTTAGGGCTATTATAGGAGAAAACAGTGAATATTTTAAGAATGAACCCAGAAGTCAGACACGACTGAGCGACTTCACTTTCACTTTTCACTTTCATGCATTGGAGAGGGAGGTGGCAGCCCACTCCAGTGTTCTTGCCTGGAGAATCCCGGGGACGGGGGAGCCTGGTGGGCTACCGTCTATGGGGTCACACAGAGTCGGACACGACTGAAGTGACTTAGCATAGCATAGCATAGCAGGCTTATTATAGGGTGGTGTATTCGATATAAAAGCTGTCTATCAATTACAAAAGTATATGCAAAAAATTCTAAGGGTTTGTATACACTAGACTTACGAGGTATAGAGTTCATGCAGTAGATGAGTGCCAGAGAGCCCTTTGGGACTATCTAAAAGAATATCGTTAATTTTTACAGTGTACTTCCATTTCTGGAGCCATTCCAGCACTGGCTTTCTATAAAAATCATTTCTTTAGAATTGTGCTATTTGCTTGTAGCAACATCACAGGAGCAGTAGTGTACCATATGCTGCTACTTAGCAACTTAGTTTGTAAGTCCCAAAGCATGTACTGATTTGAAAATTGAATAGGAATTACAATTGTTGAGAGATATTAAGTAAGCTTGGATTACTAAACTATGCAGATGCTTGATATTGTATATTGTGTAGGAAAAGGAACAAAACTATATATCTTTTTTCCCCTGCAGATGACTAAAGTCTTATTTATTGTTGCCGAAAGGGGTAAATTGATTAAAATTCCCTAAAAGAATACCTGGTAATGAATTCTTGAACACACCATATTACAGTAAACAAAAGGAATGTTAAGGGTAAAATTTAGTAAAGGCCATTCAACTTATATAATTTGTGAAGCTTATTCCCTGCCATGGTATGTATTATCTTACATTAGTCGAATTTTTTCAATAGCACATTTTAAAAACATTTTAATATGTGCTGCATTATTAAAAAATAGTTTGCTTCTGGCACACAAACCTGTCATATCTTTACAAAGCACATAAAGTATTTGGAGCTCCTGACTCCTCCATAAATTATCACTGGTATTTAAAACATTCTTGGTAACTGGACTGAAATATTAAGAAAAATAACTGTTTGATTTTAGTCAGGGATTAATAGAATTCATGGTACTTGAATTTAAAAATCTGAAGAGCCAAGTTGTTATGATGTATACGCTTTGAATTTCCAATCCTTTATCCAAAAGTCTTTAAGACGGACATAATGATTCTCCGAAAGGGAGCAGCTGCTTTATAACAGCAATCATTTATTGAGTTTGTGTTCCTACTGTTTCAAACAAATTCAATTAGCCCTTACACTTCAAAACCCTAAAGGCACCAAAGAGATGATACCAGGTTGCTTTCATCTAATAGTAATACTAAACTTGTCAGTACAGTTTTGGGATTGATGGTTAGAAGAAAATTAATAGTAACATTTTTCATTTTTTAATCAAACAGTCCTATTCAGAACTACCTATGGATCTTGGCGGCTACTTAGTTGAATGAATTCAGTTTAAGTAATGATTCTAAACACGAAGCCCAACCTTCCAAAGGTATTCTGAGAGTGACTGACTCTGTTGAATGGAAGGAAATGTAGATTGGGTATTTGAACTCAATAATGACCTTCTCATCTGAACAATACTGTATAGTTTCCAGAATGTCTACCAGAGAAGGCAGTGATCATAATGACTTCTAAATGCAAAGTTCATGGAGAGGCAGGCCTGCCTCTGTTTTGAGTTAAGCCTGAGACATTTTGTTCTTAGAGAAATTTTAAAGCCCCGTGAAGTGCACCCCTGACATATATATTAGATTTAATTCACTGACAACCACCATGAAGAAAAATAGTTTTATTTTTGTTCTCTATTTCCCCACCCCTCTCAGTTATCAAATGTATTTGGGCGGATATGTGGGCATTGAAAACAACTGTTTTCAATGTTTGAGTTTACATTATAGTTATTGACACATGAAACTCCAGGCTACCGTGGTTTTCACTCTTCCAGAAAATATATGTTCAAGTCCACAATATGCTCCTGTGAACTTTTCCTCACTCTCATTTATTCATTCATTTATTTTTACTTACAGTATTCTTACATATCATGTTATAGTGGCCCCAGAGGGCAGTTACTATTTTGCTTCAAATACCGGCTCTGGATCAAAAGGTCTGGTCTTAAGTATCTAAAAATAAATAGCCAAACATTCACTTTTATAAATGTAACCATTTACATTTTCATTGGACTTTCGTTGTCACTTCTCATGATTAAACACCTTGTCAACCATTCCCAGTGAAATGGATACAGATGTGCCCTTGAAATGTTTCCATAATACCACGGTGTTTTGGCTTGAAAGCAGCCATAGAGCACTCTCTGGCTGTGGGATTCTGGTGATCAATGTAACATTTTATTGAAATGCCCCAATAGTTGATAATTAAAGCTATCTGTGACATGTGTAGCTTATAATGATTAACTCGTCTACAGTCAGAAGCTCAAATAACCTGCACCTGTAAAGACTTTATTTCCTAAAGGTAAAACAACTGTTTAGGAAAGATCATGCTGGCAAAACAGCTGCTTGCCATTCTGGAGAGGAAACAAGGTATTATCTTTCAACAAATGCCAACTCTGGGGTTTTATCAGCGCGATCTCATTAACTGGAAACAAGGCTTAAATGCTTTGTTTATAAATTATGATTATTCCTGATTGCGGCAGTTACTGATAGTGCTACTCATTTGCAATGCAACTCTTTGAATTTGTTTAATTACAATTTGAAACAAGGCAGAGAAGATTAATTAACCCACCTGGCTGGCTGGCACATAGTCCTGGCTCGGCTCTGTCATGCTCATATACATGTTCTCACCGTCAAACTGCGAATGAAATAATAGTAAACATTCAGCAATCTTGACTGTGTGCATGTTTGTTGTTGGTTTTTGTGTTTTGTTTTTTTTTTCACCATCAAACTGGAAAACAGTAGCCATAAAACAAAATACTGTGGTTGGAAATATGGAAAATCTGTCACAGCAAGAGAACCATGTCTATTCTTTGATGCTTCTGTTGTCATCTTTCCTGACCCTGGATGTCAGTGATTTGGAGTAATTAGTGCTCTAGTAATTACAGCAAGCAAGCAAGAAATGAATGGTTTCCTTTCATCTGCAATCTGTTTTAAAACAAAATGGCTCATTCTGCATACCACATATATACATATTGCAGTTCAGCTGTAACGAAGTATTAAATGGATGGCATGATTTCTGAAAGAAAAGAATAATGGAAAATATACTAAGGCACAGCTCAACACATTCTGAGTTTGGTTCTCAAAAATGAAAAAGTGCAGAGTTTTCATAATAGACTAAAATTGGCTTCACCACAATAGCCTTATGATTAAAAAATTTTAACTTGATAATAATATTTGAGAAGAGCACGTGACACTACAAGCATGTCTAAGAATGGTAATAACAATGGATAACAATATAAATATAAGACTCAATGATCACATTTTCCTCTCGGAAGATTTTCAAAGACATAGAATTAATGTATTACAAATGCATAGAAATCCATATACAAATTCACAAGTTAGGAGCAAGATGGGAGGAGAAAATTTCTGGGGGCAGTTCGCATACAAAACTGTAGAAGAGTTCAAGCAACAATAACAGTAACAACATCAACAACAAACTTTTCATTATTTGGGTTTTTGAAAGCAGTAATCACTCCATTCAGACTTAATCCTCAGCTTAAAAGTGCTGTCTTTAGTTACTTGATAAATGGGTAAAGCATTTCCCTTTTAGTTACAGGAAGAATTTTCCCAAGGAAATAATCAAACGGACTAATACAGCCAGCTTCAAAGAGCTGAGTCTGAATATACTTTCACTGCCAGACTATTTCAGACATGGCAATTTGAATATCTGGAAGGTTATTTTTCAAGACAGAATAGAGTTAGTGATGGAGGTAGAAGGTGCAGTGCTGTGGACATGCTTGTACAGCATGAGAATAATTATAGACACAGCATTCCACCACCTGTGAGCTGCTAGCAACAAAATGGACACGCCTCAGTTCTGGAACTGGCTCTGAACTGTAGTCTGCAACACTGCCCTGAAGATCCACATAAACATGAGCTGTATAGAAAGACCTCCCTAAGGACACTTGAGGCACTCATTAAGTTCAAAGAACCAAAAGATTTCCTCACGCATCATCTTGAAAATATTTATATTTCATGTTATGTGAATAGACGTATCTAAACAGATCTGATATCACTCATTGAAAGATGTGGTTGTTAGGACAAATCAGAAATAGCACACCCAGAAAAGAAGATCTGGACATTTTAGTTGCTCTGTCATCTGGCTTAGGAGCCCTGAGTCCGATTGACTTACCCACAGTTGGTTTTCCATCAGTCAGGTGAACGCCTTCAACCCAAGATAGTCTAGCCTCACGAGATCCGCCTGTCACTTCTACCAGCTCAAAACCTAACAAAGAGCATCATTTAGCATTTCTCCACCCCCTCCCACTGTTGGTTTGTTTATAAATGTTTTTAATGTTAAGATGCCAAAGAATCATTTAAAATATGGACAGTTTCTCTTACTGTAGCAAACTAAACTGAACAGAAGTAGTGAAGTGAATCAAACACTCCACTGCCTATGCATATTCTATAAATGTGTTACTTTCTATTTCATCTTCTCTTACTCATTTTCTAAATCTGGTGTCATTTTCAAGCCAACTAAAGCTTTGAAGTTTTGGTTTTAGTCTATCCAAAATGTGTGCTAATTGAGTATATTCAACTTACTGCTCCTAAGAACTCTTTCCTCAAAAAAGTATCAGCACTTAAGTAATATTGAGCCAAGGCTGAAACAGCATTTTAAGTAAAAGATACTTTGCTAAAGGAAAAACTATTTTTTTCAAGTATGTCCTATGTATCTGTAACGAGTATTCTTGCCTGGAGAATCCCTATGGACAGAAGAGCTGGTGGGCCACCGTCCATAGGGTCACAAAGAATTGGACGCAATTAAAGTGACTTAGCACACACACACAACCTACCTGTATCTTTACACGCATTAACTGATATGTATTAAGTGATTTAATCTTCACAACAACGAAGAGTTAGGTATTATTATTATTACCCGTAAAGGCAGAGAGAAGTAAAGCTAGATGCTCAAAGTTACACAGCTACCAAGAGGCAGGGCTGGGATTCAAAGCCAAGAAGCCTGGTTTTACAACATATGCATGTAACTCCCAAAACAAATATAAATATATTCTGAGCCATAAATGATGAGTTAGCTATCAATTCTGAAAATAATGCCAATATATTATCAGAAAAGACTGATGACAGTATCTCAATGATGTTAAGATATCATACAGAATTTCTATGGTGAAAGTGAAAGTTGCTCAGTCGTGTCCCACTCTTTGCAACCCCATGGACTATACAGTCCATGGAATTCTCCAGGCCAGAATACTGGAGTGGGTAGCCATTCCCTTCTCCAGGGAATCTCACCAACCCAGGGAGAGATCTTAGCACAACCCATCGAACCCATGTCATCCACATCGCAGGCAGATTCTTTAACAGCTGAGCCACCAGCTTTCAAAGAACAAGAGTCCCAGTGAGCTGACAATTTAGTAATCAGGCTGGGAGAATATTCCTGGATGCTTTATAAGTAAGCCTTAAAAGACAGGGAGGTGGTTTGCTGGTTAATTTTATGTGTCAATTTAGCTGGGCCACCAATGTCCAGATGTTTGGACAAATATTCTGGGTGTGTCTATGAGGGTCTTTGGACAAAATTAACATCTCAATTGGTAAAAATGAATAAAGCAGATTGCCCTCCTTACTGTGGGCGGGCCTCATCCAATCAGTTGAATGTCTGAATAGAACAAAAAAGCTGACACTCCTGAGTGTAAAAGGGAAATCTTCCTGCCTGACTGCTTGACCTGAACACCTGTCTTCCTGCCTTCAGACTCAAACTGAAACATCAGCTCTTCTGGGTCTCAAGCCTGCCAGCTTTTGGATGGGAACTATATCATTTGTTATTGTTTGAATATTTTTTAATGAAGAAAAAAACCCCAAAAAACTCTTGGTCTCCAGCTTCCCAACTACACATCTGGGGACTTCTCAGCCTCCATAATCACAACTCCTTGTAATAAATCCTCCCTTCCTTCCCCTACCACTTCTATTACTATCAAGATATTCACAACTCCTCTGAAAGCTTATCTCTGGAAGACCGGCAATGTAGAGATGCAGAAAGAGATGACCTTGATTTTTTTGCTATGAGTGTCTGGCCTCACCACAACCACTCCCTGTGACCCAGTATATGTCACATACATCCACACCTCTTTGTCCAGACTGTCTTCCTTCTCTTGAAATGTTTCTTAGATCCTTCAGTTCCCCTTAGTCAGCGTTGGGCTGTCTCTAGCCTCTGGGGTCCTCCAGGTAGCCCTCTGGTTCCAGGCAGGTTTTGTTATTGGGGGATTAACTCCCTAGGGCTGTGAGCTACCAGAAGACAGTACACATCTTGGTAATCTTTAGTGTCCTTATGGCTTAGGGATAGCACATAAAAAGTCCTCAGGAAATGTACAATTAACCAAAATTAAACTGTATTTGCTTGATTGCATAGATCCTCTTCCTACAGAAGGCATTGACTTGACAGGAGGGAGAATATTCAGCTTTTAGAAAATGATTTGAAGGCTTTTAAATGCGCACAATTCATAGTCTTACAGTAGATTAAAACTGGAGCAGAATTACAATAGGAGCAGAAGCTCTTACAAAGAAAAAAAAAGGTACAGAAATAGCCAAGACAGCAATACTTAAATGCTGGAACCTGTTCTTCCTCAAGATTTTTATTCAATTAAAAAACATGCAGATTTTTTTTAAGAATCAAGAGATCTCACTGTAAATTAACTTAAGGTCTCTTTCTGAAGAATTATAAGTTACCAAATAAAGATACACATATGTCAAAACAAGCCTGGTCATTCCTCTTTGTGTCTGGACAAACTCTTGAGCTCAAGAAGAAAAATAAGCCAAGATTCCAGTGCCCCAGCTCACCGTCTCCCTGCAAGACCCCAACAGGTTAACATCATCCTTGTACTTTTTATAGCTCCACCCAACCACACCCTGTCCAGAAGCTGGTTCCAGGGATCTCAACAGGTCTTCTGCTGATGCAACATTCTTAGAATGCATCTGTATCTTGGGTTTATATCTAGTTGCCATCTGAAGTTGAATTATAGTGGATAGAGTCCCAGAATTTCGGTCTTGGAAAGGTCCTCAAAGGTGTCATGTCTGAACCCCTGAGGTTATGACTTAAGAAACAGACTTTTTATTGGTCATGCAGTCCATCTGGGTATAGAATCAAAGTCTAGATTTCTAGTAGAAGAGTTTTTCATTATGACATGCTGCTTTATACTCCATTGCCCATTAAAAGTGAGGGATTAGACTCTACGGCTACTGTTTTAAACTCCATCACAAATAATAGGTGGGGGACCAGATCCACAATGCTTTGTGTGTGGCTTGTTTGCATGCCCCACAGTCTAAAAGGCAAAGTATTTGAGTTATTACACGAATGACCCCAGTTCACTTCATCTGGACCACATATTAGATAAACCTTATTCATAATTGTTGCAATGATATTCTTTTATTAAAAATAACTAACTGCATCTCCTTACTCCTTGCATTTGTCACAGCTATTATTTTTAGAATTCAGCTGAATTTAGGCATTATAACTTTTCAAAATACATCTAAGCATCCTAGGACTTTTAATTTCTGTGTATTCTCAATTTAAAACCTGAAGCAAAGTTTGAAGGAGTAAATAGGCTGACTTATTTAAATCTAAATGTAAACGGCATCAACTCGGGATTAGCCTTTCTGACCAAGTGCTTTAGACTCTTTTTCGTGTTTTTATTTCAAAGCACCAGGGGATGCAATCACATAAAAAGTCATTCATAATCTTCCACTACAGTTTTTAAAAATTGTTTTCAGAGGATATTAACCAAACCCATAATCCCAAAGAGCTTTTCAAACTAGGTAGTTATTATTTCTTCTATTTAAAACTGAAAGTAGACATCCAACACCATCTGAACAGAGTAAACGATGAGCAGAAATGAGTAATATTAGGCTCCCAAAACCACTAAACATAAGAAAAATCAAAGATAGAATATGAAGTATAAATCAATCATTGGCACTGGTAGAGGAAATGGAATCTTTTTAGGGAAACCATTAGAAGAAAACCAGAAAACTGCTGCTGGGGAAGAATGGGGGCCTCATGGGATTCATGAACAGTATTGCATTGTATCCCCTGTAAAAGTGAAAATCTTATATTTCTGGGTGTTTTCTGGAGGAATATTGGATACTTTGTTTTTTTTTTTTTTTTTAAAAGAAGCTAAAAATGGAAATGTTTATAACAGGGAGTTAATGTGACATTTCTTAGAAGACTATAAATCATTATAAGACAGGGCAATATCCTCAAAATAAAATATCCAGTTTTGTATTACTTGGCTCAATGTGAGATTAAAAGTTATCTTTTTCTTTTCTTTTTTTTTTTTTGGTAATGAAAGAAATAGTTTAAGTTTGGTCAATGAAATCAAAGACTTCTGCTCTTTCATGTAGAGCAAAGCGTTTTGAAAGCTACAGCATAATGTGAAGGGTGGGAACAGGCGCTGAGCACAGCTGTCACCACTGTTCACACGCAGAGTAACGTGTAGCCAATAAAAATAGACTGAGGTGAGCTCCAAGCTTCCTAGGCATCCTCCATTCTCCAGGAACAAGGTCAGGAGACACTGGAGAGGGAGTGTGTGTTTATTTATCTTCCAGTTCCAAGGCTGACCGTGGAAATGTGAGAGGGGCTGAGGCAGTCCGCCTCCATGCCGAGCCAGACTGAATGAAACTGGCACTGTGCAAAGGGGCCTGGAAAGTGCTCACGGACCCTGAAGGGACACCTGCAGAGCACAGCCCGTCAACACCCAGAGAAAAGGAAACAACTACTGCCGGTGCTTTGAATGGATGTGCGTGACAACCTGGGAGCACACAGAGCTGAACCACGAAAGAGAGACCCCTCTTGGTTGGCTCCTGTCACTTGAACTTGAGTGGTAAACACTCTGCTGCAGATCTGAATGGCATGGAGAGGAAATATGATCTGGGCAGAGTGGAGCTTGATGACTTGGCCACTGGAGGGGGAAAGAGAGAATATCACTTCCACAAGTGCAACACTGGACCCACCACTGAGAATCTGAGCTGTGTTTAGGAACTGAATCTATACTCTCATCTTTGTCCTAGTGATACATTTATTTGGGGAAGAACTGTGTATCATGTTTCCGTTGTTAACTTTAATAACTGACATTTTCAGTAACAGTATTATGCATTTATCTTGATCCTATCCTCATAGATGCTGTCCTACACCAAGGCCCAGTGGCATGGTAGCAACTATCTCCATCTGCTGTTAACGGCATGGTTACAATGCAATGTTTGTTTGCTTTTTTAGGCAACACACCAAATTTATTAATGCAAATGTACTCTGTATTATTTTAAGTGGCACACTTAAAGTCACACTTAATGGCTCCACACTTAAGTCATGCCATTATGATTCAAAACACTTTTAACCTCTATGGGCACTTTCCAACCACATATTAAGCCATTTAGTTTTTGGAACAGCTGTAATATGGTGACTACTGTTAATCCCATTACAGACGACAAAACTAAGACACAGAGGAGTTAAGTAACCTGTCTGTGATGGATCCAATCACATGTCCCCCAGGCCTGCACAGCCTGCCTGACCCTCAGGCCTTGGCCACTGGCTTTTAATTTCACAGTTCTCATGGAAATAAAAGTCCCCAGCTCTCTGTACTGCCACCACAGTACAGTTAGAGGTGCCCTAAATCCACACCAACTGACATCGAGAGGCCCCGCCTCTCAATTACCAGAAGAGCTGGTAATGCACCTCAAGAGTTGGGTAGGTACTGCCCAGTGGAGAGGACTGGCCCATGGCAGGCCCTGTGGCCTCTTCAGAGAAGACCCTTTGGCCTAACAAGCAGCAGTGATCTGCTGCACAGCTACTACGCTTGGAAGTACACACCATGTTTTGTTCTTCCCACCTCCCTGCCGTGGTCCTTCCCCCTCACTTTGGATTCCCTGGACTTGCACTCCCGGTGTTAATATGCAAGCATTCATTATGGGCTCTCCTTTCCAGGGCACCTGGACCAAGACAGTGCCAGGTGAGTCGCCCAAGGTTAGTAAGTAACAGCTCTTAACTAATGCTACATTTCATCCTGTCTTTACTGTCTTTATTATGCTTCCATTATATTATTGAGTCATTTAGTTCTATTTTAAATGTCTATGCAGTGACATAAACAAATTTATGAAATAGTAATAAACAGAAGAATCAAGATTTTTCAATATCATGAAAATACCACTCAGACGGTAAAAGCATCTGCCTACAATGACAGAGACCTGGGTTCAATCCCTGGGTTGGGAAGATCCCCTGGAGAAGGAAATGGCAACCCACTCCAGTACTCTTGCCTTGAAAATCCCATGGACGGAGGAGCCTGGCATGGGGTCACAAAGAATCGGATAGGACTGAGTGACTTCACTTTCACTTTCATGCAAGTTTTGAGAAAATTTCATTAATCCCAAAAGAAATCCATTTTCATTATACATTATTTAAGAAAGAAAAGAATGTGTGGATAGAAGCTTAGCTATCACTCCAAATCAATCCTGGTGCACTTAGTGGAAATAACTTTTAACTAAATCATGAAAACACACTTGATCCATGACACTAGTGTCTGATATCAGAAAATCATGAGCAATGATTTCTGAGTCCATGTAGAACTCTTGTTTTTAAAATGAATTTCCAAGTAATTTCTGTATTTCTATAAAGCAAAAAGCTGTAAAACTATACCATGTCACTGAAACTCAGTGCACTTTCAAATGATTGGTTCAGAACATTCCTGTGACTTATGTTGTAGTCAAGTTTTTCTGAATCCATCGGCTAAGAGAACAACTTGAGAAGTACATTCAAACTTGCTGGCAATCCTTACCTAAGCTCACTATTTCCACATCGTATCAGCTCTCACCTCATTCACCACAGTACCTAAATCCTGCATAGACCTGGAATGAAAAGTATGAAAGTCATTTTTTGGGGGGTTGCCTCTTTTATTTCTAGTATTCCTTTTAAAGCACAGTGAACATTCTTCAGTATCTGACACATAGAGGAAAAGGTGAGACTATTTTTCACACATGTCTGGTCTGGAAGAACATGCTCTGTTCAAAACAAGAAAAATGTGAGACTCAGAAGTTCAGAACATTGAGAAGGTTCTGAGACTTGAACGACAGATGTAGAAAAAGATTAACAGAGAAGTTGTATTTAGACTGCTTAGGTGACAATTGAGTGGGATGAAAACTTTTTTAAAAAAGAGTTGAAGTCAAACAATTATTGAATAATTTTTAGATTAAAAGTGAGGGAACCAAATAAAAATACAAATAGGAAGGTACAGAATTATTAAGATGGAGATTCTCACTTCCCTATTATTATTACTCAGAAAATAACATTGAGACTAAATATAACAATGATGTTACAGGAATAGACTTCTGGTCATTAAACTCTCCTAATGGTAGGACAGGTGTTGAAATATATTTTGGTATATTCAGGGTAAACCTGACCGATTAAAAACATAAGAAGTTCAGTTTAGATATACTCCATTTTTCTTTTGAGATCATATATAATATTTTTTTTCAGGCTCCAGCCAGAGAGTTTCTATTTTCTGAATGAAAACATACTGACATTTTAAAGAACTGGATTAAATCTTTCAAGTCACTGAGTGTAAATCTGTCCATTAGGAATGGAAACAAAGCTCTGGATCTTTCACTTTAAGGAACTTAAAAAGTTACTCAATCCATTTGTTTTATAAAAAGGAGAAGAATTTCTGAATTTTCTTTGAGATTTCAAATACTATATAGGTATATTTATTTTTATATTATCTTCTTTGATATTTAACCCATGATCCCATGTAGCTCTCCCTGCTGACTTATCATATGTTATGAAGATTATGACATAATTTCCCTTGCTTTAGCTTAAGACTTCATGCATAAGATGTGCCCATCCCAAGGCATATTCATTACATGTATTTATAGAGTTTTCTTATTGTCTTCATGTTTACAGTAGTTCTAACTATCCCCCTAGGTTATATTCCCACTCCCATTTGAATTTTGTTTTTTTTTTTATGGTAGCATTCTCCCAAATAGTTCATCCTCCCTTTGGACAACATCCTTCTTATAGCATGATACAGTGCCAGAAACATGTCTAACCCGAAACAGGAAGTCTTGTTGCTGGAAATTCCAAGTCTGCTTCCACTCAAAGCCTTATTTATACTGCATGGTGAGGAGAGACTGGTTTCCCTTGTTTTACTTTCTGAATGGCACCATATGATGCTCTTTTGCTGAAAAATTGCAAGACAGTCAGCACATGGACAGTCACACAAGACAGTCAGGGGTGCACCATCTAGCATGGTCTTGCTGTTACAGTAAATGTAATGGTAATCAACACAGTCCCAGACAAAAATGTGGTACTCACTCATTCAATCATTCAACAAGTGCTCCTTTTGCACCCGCTGTGTGCCAGGCCCCGTTCACAGTGACAGCAGCTAACACCTACTTTATACTCACTGTGTGCTAGGTGCACACATGCATTCACTCACTGAATCCTTCCAACAACTCTGTGAGGCAGGGAGTATTCACGTCCTTTGACCAAAAAGGAAACTGAGCCTTAAAGAATTAGGTCACTTGGAAGGGGTAGAGCAGAGGCTCAATTCCAGGTCTGTTTGAGGACAGAAAAATACTTACTAGTACTAGTACTAGAAGAGGATCAATCAACATGAAACTTTCTGGTAACCCAATGTGAGTATAAAATTAATGAATATCAAAACCAATTCAACAACTACCAGGACAGCAGACTTCATTATTTCAATGACAATACTCACTTAATGACAATGGAATACTTTATTCCATAGTCAATTCTAATGGGATCAGAACAGTTACTAGAGGCAGAAAGTGTATTAGGAAGATTACATGCATGTTAAGTCACTTCTAAACTCCGAGAGTTGGTGATGGACAGGGAGGCCTGGCATGCTGCAGTCCATGGGGTTGCAAAGAGTAGGACATGACTGAGCGACTGAACTGAACTGAAGTCACTTCAGTCGTGTCCAACTCTTTGCAATCCTATGAATGTAGCCCACCAGGCTCCTCTGCCCACGGGATTCTCCAGGCATGAATACTGGAATGGGTTGCCATTTCCTTCTCCAGGGAATCTTCCCAACCCAGGGATCAAAACTGTGTCTCTTACAGCTCCTGCATTGGTATTGACAGGCAGGTTCTTTATGTAGGCTGCAGTTCATGGGGTCGCAAAGAGTCAGACACAGCTGAGCAACTTCACTTTCACTTTTCACTTTCATGCATTGGAGACAGAAATGACAATCCATTCCAGTGTTCTTGCCTGGAGAATCCCAGAAACAGCGGAGCCTGGTGAGCTGCCGTCTATGGGGTCGCACAGAGTCGGACACGACTGAAGCGACTTAGCAGCAGCAGCAGCAGCGCCACCTGGGAAGCCCCACAGAATTGAATAATTCAGAGCAGGGTTCGAAACTCAGGTTTGCCACTCAATATCTGCGAATAGATCCAACCAGTCCATCCTAAAGGAAATCAGTCCTGGGTGTTCATTGGAAGGACTGATGTTGAAGCTGAAACTCCAATACTTTGGCCACCTCATGCAAAGAGCTGACTCATTGGAAAAGACCCTGATGATGGGAAAGACTGAGGGCAGGAGGAGAAGGGGATGGCGGTGGATGAGATGCTTGAATGGCATCACTGACTCAATGGACATGGGTTTGGGTGGACTCCAGGAGTTGGTGATGGACAGGGAGGCCTGGCGTGCTGCGATTCATGGGGTCGCAAAGAGTCAGACACGACTGAGTGACTGAACTGAATTGAACTGAGCTGTAAATGTAGGAAGGCATAGCCTCTGTGAGCTTCAGTGGCCGTGTCACAGGATTGTTGTGAAGACCAGAACTGCTAGGGGAAATGCCTGGTACAACATCCATGACTAACTGATTCTCAAAGTTAGTCCCTTACCTTTCTGTTCACTGCTAGACTAAGCCAGACTGAGTATACTAAACTGGTCTTTCTTCTCCTCCACTTTCAATGCTCCATAAGGTTTTCAAGACAAATTCCAATTACTTAGTTCAAAACACAAGGTCCTTCATGATATGAACAGTGATGTCACTTATTTATGGATGGTGCCCAACTCTAAATGGCCAGTGCCAGTGCCATGCCAGTGTTAAATGTTTTTAACACCACTCCCGTCTACATCTCTTGTCACTACTGACATACGACCAGCAAACTCCCACCTCTGTTCCTCCCACTCATTCCCTCTGCCTGGAATACCTTTCCATCTCCCAGTCCATGTGAGTTCTTGTCCTATTTTCTAGTAATAAGATGGTCACTGAATTGATAGGCCAACTTGGAACACTTCTAAAAGTGAGGGACATACTAAAACTAATTATGATTGAACAGCAGGCATAAATGTGATTCTCTCAGACAAGAAGCATCTTCCCACCAGAAGGTAAGCCTTCCCTAAAGCCACTTATGATCTAGGGTCCCTTCTCTGTGCCTCAGTAAGTTCACTACAGCATCATGTGCTTACTGCAGGCTGTATCTCATTGTGTGGGCACTGTTCTATGCTACCTGACTCCTATATCAGACTATGAACTATTAGAGGGCAGGGACATTCCTATTTACTTTTCTATCCCCAGTACTTAACACTTGTCAAGCACACAGAATTTACTAAGTTAACACTAAACAAATGATTTAAAAAAATTCAGTGCAATGTTGTGAGAAGTGAAAGCATTTTAGGTATCTCACCATTCTGCTATTCTGCAGTAATATTTATTCCATGTGCTTTCATTTCCAAATCAATTTCTATCCATGAAAATAACTGATCCTCCAGGGGCACTGGAAAAAAGCTTTTGTAAACCAGACCACATTTCAGTTTTCCATCTCTTCCTGTTTTATAGGGACTGAATTTTTTTTTCAGTCACTCTAGTTTGGTTAGCGTGAAAAGAAGTTCATTTTATGAGCACTTAGCTAACAGAGAAAACTTTCATGGTACCAAACTGCCCAGTTCCGGTAAGCAGGCTGTGCCCATGCTGTTCCAGATCAAGCTAGTTTATTTTTTCATGCTGACGTCAAGCTGCTGATGAACATTTTGCTCTCTGCATCTCCAAATCTATGAAAAGATTAGTCGCTCAGTTGTGCCCCACTCTTTGTGATCCCATGAACTTCAGCCCACCAGGCTCCTCTGTCCATGGGATTTTCCAGGCAAGGATACTGGAGTGGTTTACCATTTCCTTCTCCAGGGGATTTTCCTGACCCGGGACTGAATCTGGGTCTCCTGCACTGCAGGCAGAGTCTTTATCCACTCACCTACTAGGGAAGCCCTAATCTATACCAGTGAGCTAATGAAAAGCTGACTGGACTGGCAGACAGAGTGCAGTTCATTCCTCCCTTTTACCATGTGGTTTTTGAGTAATTGGAGTCTCTTGTTCCCTTGCAGGTACGGCAGAATAGGGGCAGAATTTAGAAGAGATTCCACCATGAACTGGATTTGAAATAAGAAGAATCAGATGGAAGTCTTGGTTATGACACTTCCTAGCAGACTCTTCAGGGGAATGAGAGTAAGAATTACACTTTCTTTGTGCAATTATTTCAGATTGGGAAAGCATTTGTAAATTTAAAGCACTAAACATACAATCCCTGTGCTACCGTCTGGAAATTACAGAACTTCCCCTCTCATGGCAAGTTCATGTGATTGCTTTCATCATTTACTGGAAAGATCAATAGGCAGAAAGAGTGCAGAATCACGATAAATATGCCCTAAATTAACTTATGAAAAGGTCTTTAATATGGAAGATGATATGCAGACATTATTTTTACCACTATATAAGGAAGGGCAGAGTCCTACCTTAAATATTAGGTAAAAGAGAAGCAAAGGAGTGTAAAACAGTAAATAATAGTGTAATTACCAAATACATGAAGACTTTGTAGAGCATCATGTGTATGTATGTGCAAGTATACATGCACACACATGTTTTTTATATAATGTACATATTTATTTATTGTATCTGCATACAGAATATTTTTCACATGAAATGTTATTTGGTTTTTATTTATTTTAGGCTACATAAGGGAGATGCTATTATGGTAAAATATATCAAAAACTGCTATACAAAACTGCAGGAGAAACTATCTGAAAATGCAAAGCATTACTGAATTGTTCTCTTAATTCATAGAGAAAATATTACCCAGTCATAGTAAGCTATATCATATCATATTCACTAAAATTGCTTCAGGCAGATTTATTGTCATAAAATGAAAATTTCAGGCAGTTTTTTGCATAAAAATACGTTATACTTAAATATTAAATATATAATAGTATGATATAAGATGCTATAGATTTCCTATAGCATCTTATTTTCCATAGCTTATTAGCTTCATACATTTAATTATCCATAAGATAACAACTGCTTGTATTTTATGGAACTGCTGCTGCTAGAACAATTTCTGCTCTAGTCCAACAACTGCATAACCCAGTTAGATATTTAATCTGTTTCACTAATCAGTTAATGTTCTTTATAATGCTCACATCAAAGAAATTATGTAATCTCTACTACTCTGTAACCTTTAATTTCACTTTCTGTAAGAAGCATTACATTATTAATATCTTTTGCACATTTCATACTTGCTATGAAAAATTCTGGCATAATATATTTTTATAACCATTAAGTAAATTAATATTAATGCTAGATTAAGTAGTTTCAGGATTTTTTGTTTGAAATGCCTTCTTAATAGTTCTGAGCAGAATGTACATATTTTATATTAATATATATGTAATGAGTCTTGTCTCTAAGAAATCCTTCAATGTTACTTGAGACATTAAACTTGAAACAAATAATTTAAACATATACTGAAATAAGACTAGGATGGAAAATAAACATTACAGCAAATCAAATTATTTAACAGATTTTAATTTTAAAGCAGAATGATGCTGCTTTTTCTTCAGAGGTAACCCAACTTTCCTCAGAAAGTTTAATTATAGTGCCTACTCCCCATTCCACATAATTTAGGCAACAAAGCTCTTTGGACACATGACAGGAAAATATCCAATATCTAATATTTAAAATCCGTATTTTACAATATCCTTATAGCATACCATTTTTGGGCAGTGAAACTGCATTTGTAATAATCCATTTATATCAGTGATTCTAAAACCTAATGGGGTTTCTCAAAAAATGTACACTCAAACCTGTATGTAAAATTTTAAACCTGTACTTTTTTTTTAAACAGGAGAAAAACAAATTTAATTACTTATGTATATATGTATAGGACCTCCACAAAGATATGAGACTCAAAGGCAGTCAATGGAGACTTACACACCACCCAGAGCTAAGAAAAGTGATATGGATCTAGGGCTTGAAAGGGGAAAAAGGCAATTCATAGGAAGAGAAGAAGGGCAAACATCTGGTCCATAAAAGTTAAACTGTACTTTTTAAAAACAGTGTATTTTCACTCTGATTCTTGAAAAAGGCTTGTGGATGTGCATTTTTAGGAAACCCAATAAGACCCCATGCTTTTTATCCATTAGCAGTTACTGTTTTCAGTCAAATGTTCTTTAAGGTGAGAGGCTGATTTAATGAATGGTTTCCATAATGATGGGCTGGGAAGACCAACCCCACGTCCAAGGAGTGGTGGCTGCGCGGGCGCAGGAGGGCCTAGAGGAGCTATCCCACGTTGAAGGTCAGGAAGGGCGGTGGTGAGAAGATACCCATTGTCCAAGGTAAGGAGCAATGGCTGTGCTTTGCTGGAGCAGCCGTGAAGAGATACCCCACGCCCAAGGTAAGAGAAACCCAAGTAAGATGGTAGGTGTTGCAAGAGGGCATCAGAGGGCAGACACACTGAAACCCTACTCACAGGAAAATAGTCAATCTAATCACACTAGGACCACAGCCTTGTCTAACTCAATGAAATTAAGCCATGCCCGTGGGGCAACCCAAGACGGGCGGGTCATGGTGGAGAGATCTGACAGAATGTGGTCCACTGGAGAAGGGAATGGCAAACCACTTCAGTATTCTTGCCTTGAGAACCCCATGAACAGTATGAAAAGGCAAAATGATAGGATACTGAAAGAGGAACTCTCCAGGTCAGTAGGTACCCAATATGCTACTGGAGATCAGTGGAGAAATAACTCCAGAAAGAATGAAGGGATGGAGCCAAAGCAAAAAGAATACCCAGCTGTGGATGTGACTGGTGATATAAGCAAGGTCCAATGCTGTAAAGACCAATACTGCATAGGAACCTGGGATGTCAGGTCCATGAATCAAGGCAAATTGGAAGTGCTCAAACAAGAGATGGCAAGAGTGAATGTCGACTTTCTAGGAATCAGCTAACTAAAATGGACTGGAATGGGTGAATTTAACTCAGATGACCATTATATCTACTGCAGACAGGAATCCCTCAGAAGAAATGGAGTGGCCATCATGGTCAACAAGAGTCCAAAATGCAATACTTGGATGCAATCTCAAAAATGACAGAATGATCTCTGTTCATTTCCAAGGCAAACCATTCAATATCACAGTAATCCAAGTCTATGCCCCAACCACACCCAACCAGTAACACTGAAGAAGCTAAAGTTGAACAGTTCTATGAAGACCTACAAGACCTTTTATAACTAACACCCAAAAAAGATGTCCTTTTCATTATAGGGGACTGGAATGCAAAAGTAGGAAGTCAAGAAACACCTGGAGTAACAGGCAAATTTGGCCTTGGAATACGGAATGAAGCAGGGCAAAGACTAATAGAGTTTTGCCAAGACAACGCACTGGTCATAGCAAACACCCTCTTCCAACAACACAAGAGAAGACTCTACACATGGACATCACCAGATGGTCAACACCGAAATCAGACTGATTATATTCTTTGCAGCCAAAGATGGAGAAGCTCTATACAGTCAACAAAAACGAGACCAGGAGCTGACTGTGGCTCAGATCATGAACTCCTTATTACCAAATTCAGACTTAAATTGAAGAAAGTAGGGAAAACCACTAGACCATTCAGGTATGACCTAAATCAAATCCCTTATGATTATACAGTGGAAGTGAGAAATAGCTTTAAGGGCCTAGATCTGATAGATAGAGTGCCTGATGAACTATGGACTGAGGTTCGTGACATTGTACAGCAGACAGGGATCAAGACCATCCCCATGGAAAAGAAATGCAAAGAAGCAAAATGGCTGTCTGGGGAGGGCTTACAAATAGCTGTGAAAAGAAGAGAAGCGAAAAGCAAAGGAGAAAAGGAAAGATATAAGCATCTGAATGCAGAGTTCCAAAGAATAGCAAGAAGCGATAAGAAAGCCTTCTTCAGCGATCAATGCAAAGAAATAGAGGAAAACAACAGAATGGGAAAGACTAGAGATCTCTTCAAGAAACTTAGAGATACCAAGGGAACATTTCATGCAAAGATGGGCTCGATAAAGGACAGAAATGGTATGGACCTAACAGAAGCAGAAGATATTAAGAAGAGGTGGCAAGAATACACAGAAGAACTGTACAAAAAAGATCTTCACATCCCAGATTATCATAATGGTGTGATCACTGACCTAGAGCCAGACATCCTGGAATGTGAAGTCAAGTGGGCCTTAGAAAGCATCACTACGAACAAAGCTAGTGGAGGTGATGGAATTCCAGTTGAGCTATTTCAAATCCTCAAAGATGATGCTGTCAAAGTGCAGCACTCAATATGCCAGCAAATTTGGAATACTCAGCAGTGGCCACAAGACTGGAAACGGTCAGTTTTCATTCCGATCCCAAAAAAAGGAAATGCCAAAGAATGCTCAAACTACCGCACAATTGTACTCATCTCACATGCTAGTAAAGTAATGCTCAAAATTCTCCAAGCCAGGCTTCAGCAATGCATGAACCGTGAACTTCCAGATGTTCAAGCTGGTTTTAGAAAAGGCAGAGGAACCAGAGATCAAATTGCCAACATCTGCTGGATCATGGAAAGAGCAAGAGAGTTCCAGAAAAACATCTATTTCTGCTTTATTGACTATGCCAAAGCCTTTGACTGTGTGGATCACAATAAACTGTGGGAAATTCTGAAAGAGATGGGAATACCAGACCACTTGACCTGCCTCTTGAGAAACCTGTATGCAGGTCAAGAAGCAACAGTTAGAACTGGACATGGAACAACAGACTGGTTCCAAATAGGAAAAGGAGTATGTCAAGCCTGTATACTGTCACCCTGCTTATTTAACTTATTTGCAGAGTACATCATGAGAAATGCTGGACTGGAAGAAGCACAAGCTGGAATCAAGATTGCTGGGAGAAATATCAATAATCTCAGATATGCAGATGACACCACCCTTATGGCAGAAAGTGAAGAGGAACTAAAAAGCCTCTTGATGAAAGTGAAAGTGGAGAGTGAAAAAGTTGGCTTAAAGCTCAACATTCAGAAAACGAAGATCCTGGCATCCGGTCCCATCACTTCATGGCAAATAGATGGGGAAACAGTGGAAACAGTGTAAGACTTTATTTTGGGGGGCTCCAAAATCACTGCAGATGGTGACTGCAGCCATGAAATTAAAAGACGCTTACTCCTTTGAAGGAAAGTTATGTCCAAACTAGATAGCATATTGAAAAGCAGAGACATTACTTTGCCAACAAAGGTCCATCTAGTCAAGACTTTGGTTTTTCCTGTGGTCATATATGGATGTGAGAGTTGGACTGTGAAGAAGGCTGAGGGCTGAAGAATTGATGCTTTTGAACTGTGGTGTTGGAGAAGACTCTTGAGAGTCCCTTGGACTGCAAGGAGATCCAACCAGTCCATTCTGAAGGAGATCAGCCCTGGGTGTTCTTTGGAAGGAATGATGCTAAAGCTGAAACTCCAGTACTTTGGCCACCTCACGCGAAGAGTTGAGTCATTGGAAAAGACTCTGATGCTGGGTGGGACTGGGGGCAGGAGGAGAAGGGGACGACAGAGGATGAGATGGCTGGATGGCATCACTGATTCGATGGACGTGAGTCTGAGTGAACTCCGGGAGTTGGTGATGGACAGGGAGGCCTGGCATGCTGCGATTCATGGGGTCGCAAAGAGTCGGACACGACTGAGCGACAGAACTTTGAACTTCTCCATAATGACAACGACATCAACCATATAGTTTGGCAATTCCATTATTTAGATGGTTATTTGACATTTCTTCGGATATTTTTGTATTCAACATTTGTTTTGATTTTGTTTTTACAATTGCTTGGTTCATTCTATTTAATAATATGATAGATACACAGTGAATGGGGGGTAGTTCCTAACTGGGGGCAATTCTGTCCCCGTTTTTTTACTGTTATGACTGAGGGTTGCTACTGAGGGTTGCAGAGAGGGACCAGGGATACCTCTGAACCTCCTGCCATGCACAGGACAGCCCATGGAAGAGAACTATCCAGCCCCATTGTCAACTGTACTGCTCTCGAGAACCCTGGTTTACCCTGGTTGAGTTTGAAGCTTTGGTTCTTTTCATGGTAAACTGGACATGAGAAATAAGATTCACTACAAAATGACTCATTAAAAGTAACAAAGGTAACTCAAATCCTAAATCAATTTACAAGTCTTAAAAATAATCATTTAGATATGGTCTAAACTCCATGAATTAGTGATGGACAGGGAAGCCTGGCATGCTGTAGTCCATGGGGTCGCAAAGAGTCAGACTGAGTGACTGAACTGATTGAAAGAGTTTGTACGATACAATATAATTGCCCAACTCGTACAGGGCTGACAGCAATATTCCAGGCACTTTGGGTATGGTGTTCAAAACAAGAGTTAAAGAGCCCTCATCATTCCATGCTTACAATTCAATTACTGCAAAATAAACATATGCCATATTACTTAAATTCTGGAGCTATAATTACTGTAAGTAACTACAGAATAACAAAAATAAATTCTTCAAACTACACATTAAAACTTCCACTTGTCATGAATCTAAAACCAAGAAAAATTACTGATTTGTTACTTAGAATTCTGTTTATCTCTTCATGCACGAAACTAATTATTTGCTTGCAAAATGTTGCATCTTCATTAAAACCATTAATATTCTGAGTAAATGGCAGTACTCGTTTTATAAATGAAAATGGAATTTCAACACTGTGTTTCATGCAGTTCTTAGGACAATGAATATTCCCACATGATGTTATCTGTCTAAAAGGGGCAGTTCTCTATACTAACCCAAAGCAGTTATATCTAATTCATAGTATTCATTATTTTTCAAGCATTCTTCCTGGATATCAAGTAGGCATATATAGTATTCTTTGAGATATATGTACATAATATGTGCATATAATATTGTTGGCAGAGTGTAGATGCAATTTGCCAAACCCTGTCTTCCCCAAATACTGTTATATTTTAAAACAATATAAAGCCACCTCTTCAATTTTTCTAAGAAAGGAGAGTCCATGACCAGGTTATCTTCTTAAAAAGAAAGAGCAAATAATCTAAAATTAGTTAATAAGTCCTCCTAACTTTGTAAGTACTCCATATATTTTAGGCAGTATGTTTACCTCCCAAACATGACTTAATTAGTTACTACAGTTATGAGTTTTGATCACTTGATGTGGTGTTAGGCATTGAGGGAGGTGTCTCAGGGATGTTCAGAGCAGTTACGGGAAGTCAGTGCGGGATTTTAGATGGCTCCACGCAATTCCAAAGAAGATGATCAGTGGATGTGCAGTGGACAACTGGAGTCAGAAAGGACAACCCAGGGCTACTCTGGTTTGAGTGGAATCAGAAGACAGAGCAGGTCAGAATCAGAAGTGTTCAGGGAAAACATCTACATTAGGCAAAACTCTGGGAGGAGTTGGTCTGGCTCCCTCATCTTAAAATGGTAAACACTCTGCTGCTGGGGCCCATCTAGCAGACTGGTTCAGTAACTTTAATGAAGAAGGCAAGGAATATATATGCAAAGTGCTCTGATAATCTTAAGAGGAAATAAACTACCTGTATGTTTATAAATATTTATTGCTATTGCATCCCAGATAGAAAAGTATACATTAATAGTCTTGCTTTTTTAAAAACAGTATATTGTTAGCTTTTAAAATGAATAAACTTTGCTTTTTAGAGCAGTTTTAAGTTCCCAGAAAAATTGAGTAAAAAGCACACGGTATTCGCCCAGAGACCGACCCCACACCTGCACAGCTTCCCCCATTTTTGATATCCCCCACCACAGCGGTACATTTGTTACAGTTGTTGAACCTACACTGACACATCATTATCCCCCAAAGTCCACAATTTACATTAAGGGTTCATGCTTGGTGTTGTACATTCTATAATTTTGGACAAGTGCACAATGATATGTATCCACCACTACAGGATTACACAGAAAAAGAGCTATATTGATTCCTTTTTGTTCAGCATTTTTTGTCTGTACAATTGGAGTTAGGATTCTTTTTAGCCAGTACTGCCTCTATCTACCTCCAAAAAGTACTGTTGATAAAAATAAACACCCTAGTCTAAGCTTCTACTGGTAGTCCTTAGTACACTAAGAATGAGTTGAATTTTTCTTAAATTAACGTTAAGGAGGAGTTATGGAAAATGATATGCCTATTTAATGCTCTGCTCATTTGACATAGTATCTTTCCAGAAATATCTCTAAGTAGATTCAGGATTTTTCATGGATTAAAATGTCAGTAGTTGATTTCGCAAAGAGGCAAATACCACAATTAGACTTCTACTGTCTCATATTCAAACTGAATTTCTGGGAACATTTCCAACTAGCCCCAACAGTCTTTCTAGGTTAGTGACCGGGAATGTTGCAACTGACTAAATTTATACCATTTGAGCAAAAACTTCCGTTTGTGTTTCAGGCTATGTTGATACAGAAAAAGTAGAGAATTGGCAATTATCCTGTTAATTTGATGAACGTGGACAGCCATACCAGCTATTTCAAACCACCAAACAAAATTTTTTTGTCTCAATGATCTACTCTGTTAACCAGATAACTGCCAAGACTCCAACTTCATTCTGTTCTGTATAAAATTACAATTTCTTAGCATCTCTGATATCAGCTACTTAAGGGAAATGTATGGATAAATGTATTGGATGGAAACGTATGGATATTTTTGCATTGAAGCTGTATTTCTCACTTCATACTGATAAAGTATCATGGAACACAGAAAGAACACAGACAGTTATGGCTTTTTTTAAATGCTGCATCTCAAATGCTGCTGCTGCTGCTGCTAAGTCACTTTAGTCGTGTCCGACTCTGTGCGATCCCAGAGACGGCAGCCCACCAGGCTTCCCCGTCCCTGGGATTCTCCAGGCAAGAACACTGGATAGTCAGTATTAAAAGTATATTAAAAAAGCAATATGATATCATGGCTACAATCAATGGCTTTGGAACCAGCATGCTTGAATTCACATGCTGGTTCTGCCTTTGACTATATATGTGACCAATGGCTCAGTTTTTCTATCTGTAATATGGGACATGAGAGCGCCTACCTTATGGATCACTGTGAAGATCAAATGAGTCAGTTCAAATAAAGTGCTTAAAATAGAGCTCAGATCATGGTAGGCACTGAATAAATGTAACTATTATCCTTATCGTAATCTCATCATTAAGATTGGTTAACCGATTAAGGATCTCTCAGGGATGATAAAAATGTCCTAAAACTGGACAACTTGGTAAATTTAATAAAAATCATTGAATTGTCCATTTAGCACAGGTGAATTTCATCATAAGTAAAAGGCACCTCAATAAAACTGTTAAAAAATGAGGCAAAATAAAGATTGTCCAGACTTATTAACGCAATACCATTAGGTTACTGAGCTATAAAGGCTGAGATAAAGAACTGAGAAGCATGGGGGAGAAGGGAAGAGTGAAATGCGAGGGACCTAGAGCCTGCCCCCTCTCTTCTCTCCTGTTGTGTGAACTGTTTCTTACTACAGCGGTACAGCAGCTCATGGCTTGCCTGCTGTGCACTGATTCTCAGCATGACCTCCCAGAAACCACTCTCCAGCACTGAGAGGTAACTTTGAAAAGGCCTAAGAATTACTTCTCTGCTTAGAATGTGTCTTGAGTCTACTCCTAAACTTTCCATTTCCGGCAACCCTGTTCCTTAAAATCGAGAACAAATGAACTATACTAAGTCAAATATTTTCTCACTTTCATTATCTCACTGACTTATGATTTTAAAAATCTGTTCACTGATTCAGTCCTTAATTCAGTGTTTATTACTCTACTTCTTCTATGCTCTAAGCATATTCCTGGAAGGTAGAGGGAGAAAAAGACCAAGATAGTGTGGTTCCTGCCCTCAAGCATCTCATAGTTGTTAATGTGGTTTAATAAATCTGTATACGCCCCCTCTTAAATCTAAACACTGTTTTCCCAGTTAAAAAAAAATCTTGAACATTCTTTGAAGCACCTTTCATTTCCAATGCAGATAATCCTTCTCTCTCATCTCACAGGTCAAGAGGTAGAGATCAGAACTGGTTCCTTCCAGAACATCACTCCACTGCCATTTCTAACTTGTTCTCTTCTGGACTCTACATCATCTCTGATCCCGCATTTTTTGTCTTAATTGTTTTCATCTGCCATTTCCTAGGATGTTTCTACTTCCCTTCCCTTTGTTTTAATTACCTTTGCTGGCTTCAATATCTCTGTTGCTGATCTCTTCAAAGTTACCTTCATTTTTTGATTGCTGTTATTCCAGTTTTAATGAATGACTAAACCTCAGCTTCCTGTAGGCACTGGAGCAATGTGGATTTGTCATCATAATGCTCAGTATGCTCCATCAGAATGCTCTGTATGGATACTGAGTTATCAAATTCCTCGTTCTGACTAGAATTTCTTCCTCTTCTACTTCTTTCACTTTTTAAACTTCTATCTACTCTTCCAATTACCTTTAATAACTCTGCCTCCTTCTAATCTTGATTTCATTGACTCCAAGAAGACGTAGACTAGATTTCAGAGCTGGCCATTTCAATGAAGCTCTATTACTCCATTTTTTTGATGCCTTTGACTCTTTCCCCCTTTACCTGTCTTATACTTCCCCAATCCTGCAGTAATGCCACTACCTTGCTTTCCTAGTCAATCATGGAACTGAACTGATTGATTAAATTATGCAGTTGTGTTTTCCAATCTTACCTCCACGTTAATTAGCTCAGCTTTTTTCTGAGCAGAGAGAATCATATTCTAAGCTGGTGCTACAGCTGCCATGGAAAACCAATATGGCAGTTCCTCAAAAACTAGGCATAGAATTACCTATGTGTGTGTGCGCTCAGTTGCTCAGTTGTGTTTGACTCTTTGAAATTCCATGGACTGGGACACACCAGGCTCCTCTGTCCATGGAATTTTCCAGGCAAGAATATTGGAATGGGTTGCCATTTCCTTCTCCATAGAATAACCATATGATCTAGCAATTCCATGTCTAGGTACATATTCAAAGAATTGAAAGCAGGAATTGGAATAGATATTTATATACCCATGTTCAAAGCAGCGTTATTCATAATGGTGAAAGCAAACGAAGTGTCACCAACAGATGAATAGGTTAACAAAATGCAGTACATACATACTATGGAATACTATCCAACAGTGGAAAGGACAGAAATTCTGACATATGCAACATGGATAAACCTTAAGGACATTAAGTGATATATGCTAATAACAGAAAAACAAACTGCATGATTCCACTTATATTTGGTATGTAAGGTAACCAAACTCACAGAAATGAAAGTAGAATCGTGTCTGCCAGGTCCTGCGGGAAGGCAGACATCCCCCACCCTTGGCACTTTACCGGGAATAGACATGACCGAAGTATGCAAGGAGACCTCCCATTTTTAAAACATCCGTTTCTTCTGTTTGTGAGGAAGTGGGAATCTGAGAGCACAAAGGTCACCTAATGACTCATCAGTACTTATAAATCTTGTAAGGAACCTTGTATCCTCACAGTTGATCTATAATTTAAGCGCTCTGATTACTGTTCAAATACTAATCCTTATAATAATAAACGCTTATGGTCCAGCGTCAGTGCACTTCAATAAGCTCATATTCACTACTTCTCTTAAACACAGCACTTCAGTGTCATCACTTAAGTTTACTGAAGGAGAAACACAGGACCAGAGAGGACACTTAAGGGAAGCACCAGTGGTTCTGCTAATCAGAGGACATGCTATAAAAGAGCCAGGAAATCTTCATGGTGCTCAGGGCTGGGCTCTGGTGTCTCAACCATGTATCCATGAAAACTACCATTCGATTCAGAAAGAGAAGATAGATTCCCAGTACCCAATCTCAGTTACTCGTCTGCAATTTCACTGCTTGCAACTGAAACCACAGGAAAGCAAGTGAGACTATAGTCTGGCATTTGGTTGCACAGTTCAAAATAACCTGAAGCAGTGAAGTCAGAAACTGATTTAATGAAAGTGTTTTACGCTTTTCTTAAAAAAAAAAAAAAAAAAGGCACAAAGAGGAATCTGAATTATGTATTCCATTTTATTTCTTACTGTTCAACACAGACACTGTCATGTGTATCTAATGCCTTTTAGGAACACAAAGTAAAAGCGATGTCACGTATTATGATCCAGCAGGTAATTCAGCGATTCAGGATTAGCCAAGAGATTTATCAAGCGGTCTCCAAGGGAAGAGAGTTCAAGTTCGGGCTCATCAATAATACATAAATAAATTGAACAATTAGGTACGAAGTGGCTATCTTGTCAGTCGACTTATTAGCCGAAAAATGATACACTCACTCGCTGCCTTGAGTACAGAAAGAGAAGACATCTTAAGACAGAAGAAGAGCTGAATAAAAAAGAGAGAAGGGCATAGTGCTACCTAACCTCCCACAGCCTTGAGGCTTCCCTCCTGTGTCACCCTGCTGTGAAGGCAGGCCTGGGTGTTAACGTGGAAAGGTGAATGAAGCACTGCTTGGGAGCTTGACTCTGAATTTCATGGCCTCTTTAAGCAGCCTACAGCTTGATGTCAACAGGTCTGCATGTGTTTTGGGGAAACTAGACAGGCTGGACATGGAACAACAGACTGGTTCCAAATAGGAAAAGGAGTACGTCAAGCCTCTATATTGTCACCCTGCTTATTTAACTTATATGCAGAGTACATCATGAGAAACGCTGGGCTGGAGAAAGCACAAGCTGGAATCAAGATTGCTGGGA
Source organism: Bos grunniens (assembly GCF_055505025.1). Lineage (NCBI taxonomy): Eukaryota > Metazoa > Chordata > Mammalia > Artiodactyla > Bovidae > Bos > Bos grunniens. Next base: position 57,252,778 of record NC_141178.1, on the reverse strand, counting down.
GAGATATCAATAACCTCAGATATGCAGATTATACCACCCTTATGGCAGAAAGTGAAGAAGAACTAAAGAGCTTCTTAATGAAAGTGAAAGAGGAGAGTGAAAAAGTTGGCTTAAAGCTCAACATTCAGAAAACGAAGACCATGGCACCCGGTCCCATCACTTCATTGCAAATAGATGGGGAAACAGTGGAAACAGTGAGAGACTTTATTTTGGGGGGCTCCAAAATCACTGCAGATGGTGATTGTAGCCATGAAATTAAAAGACGCTTACTTCTTGGAAGGAAACTTATGACCAACCTAGATAGCATATTAAAAGACAGAGACATTACTTTGCCAACAAAGGTCAGTCTAGTCAAGGCTATGGTTTTTCCAGGAGTCATGTATGGATGTGAGAGTTGGACTATAAAGAAAGCTGAGTGCAGAAGAATTGATGCTTTTGAACTGTGGTGTTGGAGAAGGCTTGTGAGAGTTCCTTGGACTGCAAGGAGATCCAACCAGTCCATCCTAAAGGAGATCAGTCCTGAATACTCATTGGAAGGACTGATGTTGAAGCTGAAACTCCAATACTTTGGCCACCTGATGCAAAGAGCTGACTCATTTGAAAAGACCCTGATGCTGGGAAAGATTGAGGGCAGGAGGAGATGGGGACAAAAGAGGATGAGATGGCTGGATGGCATCACTGACTTGATGGACATGCTTTTGGGTAGACTCCAACAGTTGGTGATGGACAGGGACGCGTGGCGTGCTGTGGTTTGGGGTTGCAAAGAGTCAAACACGACTGAGCGACTGAACTGAACTGAACTGAGATAGGCTGGAAGTCCAGAAAAGGTTCACTTTCTGTGGGGCTTAGGTTCTCAGGTGTGCCCCAAAGCAGAAATTGGGGATTGTTAAATGACTCTAGAAAAGCCCATATTCTGCCTCCTCTATATCACGGACAGCATAAGGTTCAATTTTGACACTGCATTATAAACTACTGAAATGTGAAAAAGTAAAAAACAATTAATTGATGATTAATTGATGTACTAATTCTGGAATTAAGATCCAGTTCTGAGTCAGTGCTAAGTTAAATGATAGGTACAGTCAGAATTATACTCAATGGCTAAGCCTCTATCTTGGTACCCAATGAAATAGTTGGCTTGTTTTTAGAAACTGTGGGGTCCTTTGGCAAGTATCATTAGTCAGAGAGATCTTAGTCAGCTCAGTGCCAGGCTCATATTATCAGAGGCACTGGAAGTGAGGCTGGCAGAAGTGAGGTTAGCAGAAAGGATGGCAAATCCACACCCCTTCAGACACACATACTATGGATGGTTGCCCACTCCCAAGGGCTAGTGGAGACTTCTGCTCTGTAACTGAAGCTCTCTCTATTTTAAAGATATGTGAATGAGGGCTCAGAGAAAATAAACTGGCCCAAATCACACTTGTTGACAGTAATGCAGGAATCCCAACCCAGGTCTTCTGAACCCCCAGGGCTTAGATGGGTTTACTATGCTATGCAGTTTCATTAAAAACAGCAGGTAGATGCAAAGTTTAGATGAAGAGACACTGTCTGAAAGGCATACATTGTATGAACAGTGATCTGGAACTTAAAATGATGAACTAAAGCGTCCACTTCATCATTGCAAAACTGAAATGAGACAACTATAAAGAAATGTCGTTGTTGTTCTTTAGTTGCTAGGTCATGTCTGACTCTAGTGACTCCATGGACTGTAGCCTGCTAGGCTCTTCTGTTCACGGGATTTCCCAGGCAAACATACTGGAGTGGGTTGCCATTTCCTTCTCCAGGGGATCTTTCCAACCCAGGGGTCAAACCTGTGTCTCCTGCATTGCAAGCAGATTCTTTACCGCTGAGGACTGGGGAAGCCTATAAAGAAATTAAGACAATTATAAAAACCCAAAGAGAATGAGTCAAAAACTACCAAAGAAAAGGTTTTAGGAATAAAGGCAGATTTCAAATAATGAATTTACTCATCTCATTCAGGGGTCCATAAACTAAGGCCATGGGCCAAATCTGCCCAGCCACCTGTTTTTATAAATAAAATTTTATAGGAAAACAGCCATACTCATTTATTGACATATAGCTATGGCTGCTATTGTAATACAAAACTGTGACACAGACTGCCTTGCAAAGTCAAAAATATTTACTATCAGGTCATTTACAGAAAAAATATGCCAACCCATGAACTAAGTCATGATGAAACCAGGGCAGATTTAAAGGTGTTAGTAACTAGTCATATTTGTTAATCCACATGAGTAATTCTCAAACCATGTCTCACACATTCTTTTGTATGTTAAGAATTGTTGATATTATGTGAAAATGAGTTCAATAAACCAACAAGTTTGGGAAAGGCTGGAAAAATTATTTTTTCAAAAAGGCCATATGCACTATGAATTTCCAAGTTACTGTCATGGGTGTAATTTTATGCAGTACTCTCTCAAACTCATTTGACCAGCAGTGTACACCTAGAGCCAGTAGTCTCAGTGACCCCTTGGCTGATTCTCTACTACAACTGTGAGACCTGGAAGAAGTAAAAGAGGGTACAACTGCCAAGACTGGAAGGAAGTTACTTATTTCCTTACTGGCTCACCAGGTTCTTTATATGTAAGAGAGAAATAATCAAATTGTTCTCTGAGAGTGAAGCAGAGTTCAAACCACTATTACAAAGCCTTGGAAAATACAGACTATTTTTGCTAAGCTTAGTGCATTACAGTATGAAGTGCCCTTCTCAGCATAAACTAGCATCTCCTGAGAGAGCCAATGGGTAATGAGATGCAGGATAGCCACAAGAGAAGGAAGTGTCCCTCTACATGATGACACACCCAGTATTTGTGTGTGTGTGTTTAGCAGCTTTGCACATTTTGCCTCAAGTGTTTTGTTCCCACTAACTATGAGCTAAATGTCTACTTGAGTAATTGTTTCTCCTTTGGTGTTAACAAAAGAACATATGCTATTTCACTTGCATCTCATTAAGCCCTTCAAATATTAGAGCTGTAGGAGACTTGGTCTGTCTGCAGAAAAAAAGTAAGTGTATGCTCCGTAGCTGTATTTGATAACCTGTTACTTATTAATACAAACTATTTCCAAATGAAATGTTCTATGACCACTCTTCCTTTTGAACTCAGAAGGTGTGAACATGTTATGGTTGGAGGACTCATAACCAAAGCCCCACTCAGGACACCAACCTCTTTGACCCCAGTCCAAGGAGACAGGTTGGCCTGTAGGTGCCCTCTCCACATCTCGTGACAACCACACCAACTTGATCCAGAACTAGGGGGGAGAGGTGTCCACAAGTGCCCATGGTTCTAACCTAGTCAGCCCTCGTGCAGAGATTACTGCCCCCGCCCCGCCCCGCCCTGTCCCAAGTTCCTTTACAGACTACCTCTTTTAACTATTATTAATATGTCCATTTCTCAGATGGGAAAACTAAGGCACAGATCAGGTAAAGAACCAGACTATGACTACACAGCTAGCAAGATGTAGTGCTGGGTATGAACTAGAGAGGTTCAGGTCTAGAGTTCATGCCTTTAACTGGCCTGTAGTGGACTTGGGGTCCTGTTGTCCTTAGAGACTTGCTTTTTCAATTGCTGGATCCCATAAAATACTCCAGTCTCCTAATAAATGTTCATTTTTGCTTAAGCTAGCCAGAGTTGGCGTCTGTCACTTGCAACCAAAAGAAACTTAATAGAAGAGAAAGCACTCCTCTCTTTTCTCAACAAGATTTCCTGTAGAAACCATATGTGAAGGACACTGAAGTCACCATCAGTTTCCACCATCAAAGCCGAAACTCTTCAACACAGAAGTAACGTGAGACGGCAGGGATGGGGTGGAGGGCTGGGCCAGGGGAGCTCAGCAGAAGCAGGGTGTAGATTCGCGTACACTTGCTGCCGATCATTAAAGCTATGCCTTTCACAGCTCCCTTGTCCCAGCATCTCTGTACCACTCAGTCGGTGGGCCTGTGATGGGAGCACAGTGAGGCTTGTGCCCACCTGCATGGCCTCTCAGGGTAACCTCCCATCTTTTGCTTCTTCCCACTGTGGTGTGGACCACAGTTAAGCTGAATGTGTCCCGTAACAATATCCTTTAGAATAAAAGGTACTTTTTCTCCTTAGACCCTTGAAGACAGCTCCTTTGCCCAAAGGCTTTCGGTTTCTTTTTAATCTAGCATTTATTTGTCACTTACAAAATTGAATACTCTTCGAAGTGCTTTACCTTTATTAGTTCTTGTAAGTCCCTTGAAAATCACATGAAGTTTTACAGATGGGGAAACTGAGGTAAAAACAAAGTGTGCAGCTAGGATCAAAGCTAGGCTGTGGGTCCCAGAGCTGACAGTCACATGGGCTGTGTGAGAAGGCCCCCTACTGTCCCCACTGTGGTGGGTGATGACAACCAGGAAACGTGCTGACAAACTGTAATTCTGATAAAAATTGTTTATAATTGTGCAATCCAAATTATCCTATTTAATGAAGCTGAAGAGAATTGCTCATTTAGGATGCGACTAACAAGAAAATTAAGCATTGGCTTTTGAGCTAGAAGAGAGTGATCTCCATCTTCTTCAAGCATTAGAGGAAGTTCAATTTTCCAAGGTGACAGCCCTACTTAGGAGAACCCAACAGTGAGTGCCTACACAAACCCAAAATGCATAGTCAATTAATTAAAAAAAAAAAACTACGATAAGTTCTGGAGTGAAGGGGGTTGTTACTCAGGAAATCATCTTGATCACTTCTGTCCCTGTCACTGTTTATGGACCATAATATCTAGCTTAAAAGAGTATCTTTTCCAATAGGCTTTTATTCTCTGCACTAGTATCACAAAACATAAATGACATTGGCCACAATTTAAAAATGGTTTCAAAGAGATATGCCAGACAATACTAAGATTTGCTCTGAATTTCCTTGTTTTGTGAGAGAGTTTTATCTCCAGCAATGAATTAATCTTCAAAAAGGCCCCGTAACAGGGTGAAGGAAAGTGTATCCTGGGGCCATGAGGAGGGTTAATGCCCTTGCAGACTGTAATCAATGGCAGCAACATGATTTACAGAATTTCCTGGGCTGCCAAACAGCCCGTGTATCAGGGCACGGATTTCTGCGCTGGCGGGGCTGCTGGTTATGATGGAGACGCTGGAGTCCTCGTTACACTAGTTGTACCTGGCAGGCCGTGCAGGGTCTGCGCAGAGATAAAACAAGACGTCCTCGGGCAACCGCAGGCTACGTGTCCCTGCGGCACATGCTGCTGGCTGGGACTTTGTAGTTTATGTAAAAACAGTTGTTTTCTGAAATGGAATGAAAGCAAGGCAAAGGGTGGCAAGCAGAAACCTCAACTGAGGATGAAGGGAAAACACAGGCCCAATTCGGAGAGAATCCCAGCGAGGTAAGTTGCTCAGTGGTTGACTGACAGCGGGGAGGCAGCCGCTCAAGTTTCCTCTTTATGTCTGGGTCAAGTCTATGAACACCACCATTCACTACAGGCAGAAATAAATCAGTGTTTTCAAAAATGGAAACACCATAATATTGTATAGATTTTTCTTCTACTTACATGGCACAGAATGTCTGTCTGCTTCAGCAATGTACAAACATTCATATTTGAGTATTTCAGAATGAAGTTTAGCTTTTAAAATCACATGCAGGTTTTAGGTCCCCGACAATGCTTTGGGTAGCAAAGTCCCTGTATTCACCTATGTGGATTGATGGTTTCACTGTCATCTTCTGAACTTACTCTAAGAATCTTTTCCATAGAGAATAGTGGTCACTTCCTTTAGTGAAAAAAAATATCACATTCCAATCAATCATATTTATTGAAGTTACAAAGGCCTTTGTAAGTAAAGTCCTTTTACTTTGCTAAGTAAAAGCTGCATTTTTAGAATTAAGCATTATTCAACTTTTTGAAGCCAACTAAATAGAACAGGGCGACAGTAGATTAAGGAGAATGGGGCAGGAGAGGATGAGATGGCTGGATGGCATCACCAACTCAATGGACATGAGTATGAATAAACTCCGGGAGTTGGCGATGGACAGGGAGGCCTGGCGTGCTGTAGTCCATACAGTCGCAAAGAGTTGGACACGACTGAGCGACTGAACTGAACCGAGATGAAGTAGAACTCTCATCTTAATGTTTTTCACCTCAACTCTATTTACCTACAGATTAAATTTGAAGGCAGGGATGATTAAAATGTAAGGAAATTCTCTTTATCTGTGATGGTGTTTATTTGATAACCTTATTATCTCATCTGTAAGATATTTCCATTTGGTAAAACTACAACAATGGAAGTTAGGCTGAGCTCCCCCAGACGCCCAGATGAGAAAAGCAGCAGAGCACAGGCATAGGTGTTGCGGGAGAAGGGGGGCCCCTCGTCGGAAAGGCCAGCACCTGTGTGTGTAGGTGGGCGGGGGACTGGGCTGCAGACCTGACAGACTGCGGGAACTCCACTGCCTGCGGGAACCTGAACCTTCAGGGACAGTCAGCTATCTTGCTCTAGAGGCTGACAGGGCAGTGAAGGACTTCCCGGCAAGGACTGCAGAATTCCTGTGTATGTGGGGCTAGCATCATTGTCTTGAAGCTACGTTCTCATAGCTCATATATTGCTTAAACTGAGGATAGATTTCACCTGGGGGAGACGGGGGCATCTGTGACCAAGGGATATTTATGGCGCTAGCCTCTTCAAGTGGCCCCTGACTCTTTGATGACTATAAGTGAAGTGCCACCAGGAATAGTGAACTGAGGAACCTGTCACATAAGCACAGGATGTTCCCAAACCCAGCACAGGAAAGCACTGGGCCAGATGGGAAAATGTCTTTTTCATCCACAATGTGCAGGAACAGCCGAGCTTTCCATGGAAAATCAGAAAGTAGCTTCTTCTGAGAAGAAATGAAAACAGTGACGACAGCCAGGGGCCAGATCAACATGGGGTTCTGGGGCCAAAGAGATGGACGCCCTTTCAGTCATGCTATTCAGTGTTCAAGCCACGGGGTGGGTGTAGGCAGGGACCGGAAGACTGAACTGAACACATTCCTCTAAAGTGAGGATCACAGACCTTTACTGTTGACTCATCAATTTTGTCCTTTCACATAATTTGCATTCTCAATTTACTTGTAATAGACCTTCTGGGAAATTCTAGAATCTTCTATGATGACCTAAGGGGAAAAGCATCTTGCCACAGTTTGAGAATACAGAGATCAGCATTTGCCAAGTGGCAGGGTAACCAGTTGCCATGGTAGCATAACGTATGGACTTTGTGAAATATTCTACCTATGGAAAAATTTTTCAGAACTAGAGCATAATTTATTGTAACCTGAGTCCACAACATTTTCTTGTTAGTTTTCATCAGGGGGTTCTAGAGATCTGAGCCATGTCTAAAAGAGCCAGAAAACAAACGTGGATAACTAGAAATGGCCTTCCTTGTCAGTTAGTCCTTCTACAAAGACCCATGTGAACTTAATGTTTAGTCTAGAAAAGTCTGAGTTTCTACTGGAAGCTCAGTCAAATGGTTTGACATTGCCTGAGATGAACTCAGGGAAATAAGAGCTTAGTTGTAATGAGGGAAGTACAGATGAGTCCATTCAAATCTGTGTAATAAGGGAATGAATAAAAATGGACACAAACGTACATTTCCATTAAAGGAAAAAAAATCAGTAAAGTCATATATCTATATTTAGACTATAGATTTTAAAATACCAAAAGACTAAATTGCTTAGGGCTCTTGGGAACTCCAAGTCCCTGTAGTAGAAAAGTCCTATTGTCTGGAATGCTAAATTTTTTCCTAGCATGACTGCTAATTCTCTACTGCTAACCTCTAAGTACAATCAGTGGCAGAAGTTCTATGGTAGAATTATGTTACAGAGATAGGAGAATCCATGGAAAGTAAGGCCATACAATTTGAAGTAAATATTAAATCAAGCAAAAGTTCTAAAATACCTCCTAATGATTCAGAAATGACCCAAAACTCAGTTGTTTCAGAGACAGTTGTTGGTTTCTCCCCCATCTTGATGTGACTCTCACTTCACATCACTGGAGGGGCAGCCAACCTATCCAGGGCTAGCATTGTAGCCTACTGCCCTGAAGATGCCAAGGGCTGATGGCTCTGGTTACTTTTCAGTCATTTCAGTTAAGTTTTTTTCTCGTCAGTCAACCCTCTTTCATGTTACTGTCCCTTCCATGCATCATACATCTTTTATCTTTGTGTACCTCCTGGTAAGATTCAAAAAATTATTTATACAACTATCTGTCCTACTAGACTATGAGCGTCTCTATAGTAGTGAACATGTCTTTATTTATGTATATTCAACTGAATAAACAAAGCTTATTTAAACTTTTAATCATCACTAATCATCATCATCAGTATCTCATTCTCCACTAACTTTATTTAAATTTCACTTGAGGAATAAATGCTATGACAATGGAGATACAGATCTAAGAGTACAGTATTTATTTAAATTCCAATTTCTCTCATCTGACTTTTTTCTACTTCAACTTTTCAAAGACAAAATGATATTTCTGAATTTCTGTTTGTGGGTCACAAATTTCTTCTGATTTTACTTTTAAGAGAGTGCACTGCAAACACTTGATGATCCTACAGTTCCCTAAAGAGAAAAATAAAGATTGCCAAAAGTAATCATCTTGTTTCATTTTAATGTTATAATGAATATTATTATTCATATAAATTGAACATAGTGTACATAATACATAGTGTACACAGGCACTATTTATCAAGATCTCACCACACCTCTGGATAACATGTATGACTGAAAAATGCATGATTTGAACAATGCTGCTAGGAATATACTCAAAAGATAACCTCCAAAATAGAAAAATAAATGTGTTCATTTTATGTTGTAAAAATATGGTGAATTGGAAAAGAGAAATTAGACCCATCTCTTCATATGCTGGTCATCTTTTCCATCATGAAAAATACACTATAGCATTTTGTACCTCAGTGACTGATGTACTTGCTTGAATGAATCCTTACCAACAGGTAAAATATCATTTCGATTACTTTGTGCCATTTCAAAACCGAGGTGACTCACTCAGTAATGAGATAGAGTAAAAAGCAGTTGTTTTTAGTGGGTTTTTCCTGGGGCAGGGAATCATTTTAATTTACTTGTCCCAGATGCCACATTTCATCTAGTTGGTATTCCCTCTGTTACTGGGCCTGCTCTCCCCTTACTCAATAAATATGGAAATCTATTCCTCGTCCAGTTTGAACACTGTAATTTTTATAGCAGTTTTACTCTTTCTGACAAGCATATTTCCACTCTCTTTTCAGTTCTGAAGAATGTGGAGCAATGCACTCTTCCCTGAAAATGCTCTGCATTTGTTAAACATATTTTAGGGTTCAAATTTTCTACATGTATTGTTTAATTAGTCTTTACAACAAAGGCCTCAGGATCTCTCCCACACTCGGAAGTGAAGCAGGGAACAAGTGTGGAGTGACTGGGGCAGACCCAGCTGAGGTCAAGTCAACCTTTAAGTCCAATTTCAAGGGTCTTCTCTCCCATGGTCTCATTTCTGAGGAGTAGCAAGCCCCCATCTCAGAAATCTGGAGGTCCCCATCCTGCACACAGATTAGATTCTGATCCTTTCCCTTTCTTTAACATTCCTTCTGGGAAAAGGTGGGTTATAATGGAAAAGCAAATAAGTAATTAAGTAATTTAATAATGAGGGGAAAAAAATGAGGTCAAAGCCCCTTTCCCATAACCATAACCTACTGCTCTATATCTCCAATTCTAGCCAGACTCCTTGTTGTTTAGTCGCTGAGTCATGTCCAACTCTTTTTGCAACCCCAAGGACTGTAGCCCATCAGGCTCCTCTATTCATGGGATTTCCCAGGAAAGAGTACTGGAGTGGCTGTCATTTCCTCCTCCAGGCAATCCTTCTGACCCAGGGATTAAACCCGCGTCTCCTGCTTGGCAGGTGGATTCTTTACTGCTGAGTCACTTGGGAAGCTCCTCCTTGCTGTACCTGGTAATTTTTGTGCTGAATTATATCAGTAATATAATTTGACAAAAAGACGATATGAAAAGTTTTTTTTTATTTATAGGCAAATAATAGCTACCTTTATCATCAGTAAAAACCTATTCTTTGTTTAATAACAACAACAACAATGAACTAGGCATGCCAAAGTCTTTTGAAAAGACCACACCACCCGACTTTCAGGTGATGAGGTGTTGGGAATGCGCTGAAGGTTTACCAGCTGTGCAATGACTGCGCTGCAACCCCCACTGCACCTCTGCACTGGAGCCCTGCCCCAAGAGCTCTCTTTCAAGTTCTCACAACTGTGGTGTTGATTTCCTACCTCAGTATTTTTAGAACTGCACCACAATATGAAACACACATCTTCAGACTAGTAACCAAAATCAGGCTGACGGACCCCTCCATCAGCACACTCTCAAAGAGGCTTTAAAGAAATACAAAGGTAAGACTACCTCCAATGCAAGACAACCCTAAAGGAGCACAGTCTTTCCCCCAGACATTCTACCCCCAGCTGGTAATATGAAAGCTGCAGAAACCCATGAAAAAGGCACATATTCACAAGCAGAGAATGAGAATGGTAAAAAGTGGAGGGCTGCTTTGAAACTTACTATTAAGATGGGAAAAGTGAATAGACACAAGCAAAAGGAAAGCCAGGCTGGAAACCAGTGGATTAAGACATGAATCCACAGTTGGGTTAAATAACCTCTGAACCCAATTTAAGTGCATTTATGCTGGGGGACTAGGCCTTTGATGAGTCTTTTACTTCTGAAGACTTACTTCTAGGTAAGCCTTTATTTCTAGGCCTCAAGAAGGCCTCAGAAGACTTTACTTCTAGGCCTCAAGGCTTCAGAGTTATAGATTCCCATCCTATTCAATTGGAACAACTATGTTTATCAGCCTGCCAAGTGCTGAAGTATGCCAGGGTCAATAATTTAGTTATTCCTCTATTCTATTTAAGTATTGTGTTTACGGGATCATTATTTGACAAGATCTTATTCAGCATGTAGAATATCTTAAAGGTTGAGAGTCACAGCCAACAGATAATCAAACCAATATTTTATTAGCAACTTCTTACATTTGAGTCAGCATAAAGTATACATCTAAAATATACATAGTATTTATAATGGTATTATAAATTTGGAAATTGCTTAGTTTCAGGTCATAAATATTATATAAATACATAGACAATAATTATCAGATATAGTATTTTGGTCATGTTAATATCAGATAATCAATGGTGAATATTTACAAAATAATTTAATATGAGGAAGAGGATTAGTCTTGACTCAATAACAACATATGGTTAAGATTTTAAAAACATTTTAGTTATCTGGTCCCCAAATAATTAGGAACATATAATCAAAATTCACTGCATACAAAGACTCTGTTAACTACATAATAAATTCAGAAGATTTTTCTATTTTGAAGCCCAAAGGTAGAACTTGATCTAAATTAGGTGAATTTCCTAAATCCTTCCAACAGAGTGCACTCCCAAATCATCAGTAACTAATTCATTTTATTAATTCAGTTCAATCTGTTGCTTCCTAGAGCTACCAAATGTTTTCTTTGGCATCATGTTTATAATCAAAATGTTTACTTTAAAATTAAAACATTTGTTTTGGTGACACCAGTTTCCAAGAGCAGCTGAATCTTCCCAATAACCAAATTGAAATTAAATTCAAATTGTTACAGAGAATTTTGGCAGCTCTCATTGGTAACCAGACTGCTATAAATGGAGAACAAAATGTTTTGCTTTTGAGATTAGAGACATGAACAAAAATAACTAATATAAAGACAAATGGCCAGCCCATTTAAAATGAACCTGATGAAGAAGCATGAAAATAAAGGAAAGCTAAATTCTTTGGTCTTTGGAACAGTAATACATAATTTAGGAAAAGATAATAAATTAAAGAATGATCAGAAAAAGAAGTTAAGTTCCCGCATGGTATAATAAGTCAAAAGAGAAACAAAAGACACAAAAAGACACTCAAAGGTAAAGTCAACAAAGTTTCTGAATGTGAAAAAACAGGAGTTGTCAAGACTTTTGTGTAATACTGTATACTCTGAAGGAGAAAGAAAAAAGAATGTGGAGTCATGGGGTCAGTGATTGTCTAGAATCTATTTTTATATAAAATATAAAATAAACTCATGGAGGTTTGGTCACTTTTGAGACAAGAATGTTGGTACAGAGGACGTATCTGAAGGATATGGATTCATGAATCTCTATAGCGGGACCATCCCCATCTGTGTGTGACAGGAAGAACCACCGGAGGTGGAAACACCAGACATAACAGCATGTGATACATTTTTTAGAAAGAGGTATATGGGGAGCTACTGGGTCCAATTCACAATGTGATTGGGGATTTCTAGACAAAATCAGATTTATTAACTTTCATGAGTTTCTATCATGACATAAGTGTAAGAGACAGCCAAGCCATTTTGTGTGATCAATGCAGGAACTTACAAGGTGGACACAAGAGGGGCTGAACTTGGTTTTAAATTCAGATTTAAAACTCAAAATAATATAAAAGCATTTTTCTTCATAATTCTTCAAGCCTAGAAATCAAGATAGGAAGAGCAAAAGAAATTGAGAATCTGGATATTTAGTTAAAATACTAATATATAAATGTGTGTATGTGTGTGTGTACACACATAAATGGATACCCTTTAAAAATATGTCATGTATTTACAGGAGGAAGAATTTGATCTAAAAAAATCTACTATATACAGGGTAAAAGAATAGGAAACTCTTTGGAGGAAATGAAAAGAATGAATGTGTATATTCTGTTCTTATAGATACTAGCTGAGGGAGTTATAAAATAAAGCTAAATCAAATTGATTGGCAGCAAGGGAGAAGTGACATTAAAGAGAAAGTGATAAGAAGGAAAAATCACGTCTATGGTGGTATACTCTAGGAATAATACAGTAATTATAGTGAAGACACTATGGGAATATCCAGCCTGTACAAAGGGAGGTGCTAGAGGCTAAATGAATATTATTTAAAGTTCATAGGAAAAAATGAGCTGGATGTTGCAAAAAATGCAATTAGATATTGCCCTATCTGCTGGATTTGTAACTGAGCCAAAGTTTTCCATTATAAGTAGTTTTTAGATCAACCGAACAATAACAATTTTCTTGCTTAGACATACTCAGTCTGGCTAAAGAATCTTTTAATTCTACTAGTAGTCTATATTAATAACTTGATTCAAATTATTTACTGTTTACTTAGGTAGGTAACTTGCTCTAGATCAGCATTTCCTTAACTAAGAGTCAGACATGACTTAGTGACTAAATAACAACAATATAGAAATTGAGAGTTAAAAATTTCTGTGTTTGACATTTGTGTAGTGATATTATTTCAGTAATCAGAAACACACACACTAAAGAGATCAAAATTCCACTACCAAGAAAATTTTCTTTTTATCACCTGTCACTATACCCATTAAAAAAAAATCAGGACACTCAGGAAAATACTGAAATAATTCAAGAAATTAAATTCAAACCAGGCAATTCAATTTTGAAATTCAAAAATGATTTCCCATCTTATTGTCGGTGTGTCTATCCTCCCACTAATTTACCTATATTCTCTAAACAAGAAAGAGAATATGGACTGGTAATAGAATTATGATAGCAAGCTTAGTACAATTGGTAATTACTGTAGTCTCTTCCACAAAGGCAATCTCTGCAACAGTCTCCAAGCAGAAGTGAGTCAACTAAAAATCTACAAGAACTAAGATATCTGCCTCAATTTATTAACCTCCCATGTGACATAAAGGAGTTTCCCAGATTCCTTGTGTTTAGACTGAGTTTTAAGGTTACATCCTTTCAGATGTAGACTATGATGCTCATATCAAAGAAACATCAAGAGCCACCTGACATCTGGGTTTTGTCTTCCCTCTTCTAATTCTATACAAATAGTTTTCTTGATTTAAGTAATCCTAAATATTCGTGGCTTCTACCTAATGTATACTTCCCATTCACACCCTAAAAAGCTGCACTCAGAAACAAGCCAACATTTAATGATGGAAAAGTGATGCTAGCAATTCACAGAAATCACACGTCAGTTTTGATGAGACTCGAATTGACAGGACCAAACACAATTGAGAAGTTGCTATTTTGTGCCTTAAGTCACTTAAGTAAGTACGTAAGATGCAAATGAGTTGCCCTTGTAAGTTTTAATGACAGACCTGAGTATGAAGTAACTCTAGAGATCCATTAGAAGAGCAAAACCAAAAAAGATTAAAAAGTACTAGTATTTTGAATAACTCTGGTTTGTGTTTTTTTGAAAGTTTCATCCTATTCAATTATAGTAAGAAATAAATTTCAGATGACAAAATGATATATGTTACACCATTAATTCCAAACACATGCTCAAATCTAATCAAAGGAGACCAGGAGAAATAACTAATAAAATAGTCATAGTAGAATTATTACATCTTATGAATAAGTTGGCTATGACAGTTTTCTCTTTATTAATGAAAATGTCTTCATTATCAAAAACTACCTTGAAAATGGTACAATTTAAATACTGAAATACTTCATTTAAAAATATGGCACATATAAACTGAAACTCTAGTATTTTAAAATATCTTCTAACCATTTAATACATATATGATATTATCAGGTGAATTAAAGTTATAGTGTTTATTTTTTGTTTCAGAAGGAAAAAAAGACAATAAATGGGCAATAAGATAAATATTATGAAGTGGTCTTTCTTACTGGGAACGAATCAGTCATTAATTTCAGCAGGTTTGTGGCAGAGTGAATGTACTGCAAGTTCAAGTCAAATAAATCCCTTTCTTGATGTTCTTAAACTGTTGAAAAGTGAAAGTGAAAGTCACTCAGTCTTGCCCGACTCTTTAAGACCCCATGGACTGTAGCCTGCCAGGCTCCTCTGTCCATGGAATTCTCCAGGCAAGAATAGTGGAATGGGAAGCCGTTCCCTCCTCCAGGGGATCTTCCTAACCCAGGGATCGAACCTAGGTCTCCTGCATTGCAGGCAGATTCTTTACCAGCTGAGCTACCAATGGTGTCTCAAATGAATAAAAAGGGATACACAGATGTCTATAAATGCCGAAAAAAGGAGAATTCCCTTTACATTTAAAATGATGCTTCATTGTGTATTCAAAATTTTAACTTGAGACTACATTATATGTTGATAAAACTGACCTTTGGTTCATCTTCTTCCATGATAATGGCTTTAAGTAAACAAAAATCAAACCAACTTTCAAAATATTTTTACACATTTATACTTTTTCATGAACAGTTATACCCTTAGTTACCAGGTAACAAAAAATTAGTCTATTATTTCAATGTAAAAAATGACAACTTGCATGGTTATTATTTTGAATGTCTTCCCCCCCCGTCTTTGTTTCTGACATTACTTTATTAATTATAATCATTTAAATGTATTCTTTTTCAGATCTAATTGAAGATTATTCTACTACCATGACTTGCCAGCTATGAGGTTCTTTACACTCTACTTTGCTCTGCTCTCACCTGACCCTGGCTATTTTCCAAAAATCTATTAGCAATTCAATTTTAATAAGTGACAAAAGGAAGAAGGAATTTACAGTCTTTATAGAAGTACAGAATTCATGATGACTATGGAAAAGTATAACAACAGGGAAAGGCAGAAAAGAGGGGGAAAAATGAATAAAATGTTTGGGTTCCGATGTTAAATGATTGAAACAGTTTCTATTTAAATGCAAATTTGACTTTTTAAAAGATGGGACTACCAGTAACTGCACCCTAAATGGTAAAATGAAAATCAATTTGAAATATGGGATGAATAAAGTATATGTGGACTTTCTGGGAATAATTTTTTATTATGAAAACCTTGATGCATTTTCCTTTGCTCAATCCATCTTAGACTTTGGACAGCTATGTCTGAGATGAAATGCAAACATTTTTTAATTTGCTTAAGCCCAAACATAGTCAGCTCTCTAGAATCTTCCCTGTCCATTCAAGTCAGATTTCACAAAATAACGATCAATAGTATGATGTATGTAAAATACAAGACCAAAAATAGGAGTTTAACTGCAGCATTATAATGACCAATAGTCACTATGTGTTTTTTATGATGTTGGGAAATCACCTTTAAAAAATGGAAATCACTACATTCTATTGATTCAGAAACAGAATCTTCAGACATAAGTCAGCAGAGTTGACACTTTGAAATACATAAAATGTGACATCTGCTCTTACAAATGCACTATACAGGCTGTATATCATCAAAGAGAAAAACAGTTCAATGTCATTTCAGCCACTGTAAGCTATGGTTTACAACTGAAAGATAAAAATAGTCATACTGTCTCTATGACATCTAAACCACTTTTCTATTGCAGTAGCCCATGTTCTAATTTATCTTTGTGGTTGAATAACACACAATCAATTGTAAGCAACTAGTCTAGTTAGGATTCCAGTCAACTGCAATTTTCTATAGCTTTATCTTTCCCCCACTGAGGTGACTTTTAGTAATATCCACAACACACTATCTCAATTTTTGTGGTTGCTTATGTATGTCAAGTTTTTAGTCATCATTCTAAGGGCTAATATATGACACTAATCCATAAATAAACCTTATATTTTAAATAAGGGAGAGACATTAGCACTTGCTTGCATTATAATAACTAAAGACCTATATTCCACTGGCAAAAGACATTTTTATTAGATTTAAAATAAGACATGAAAGAGCATGGTCTTTGTGTAAGATTCCTGATTCTACTACTTGTTAACTATGAAAATTCAAGTGAATTATTGAACCCCTAAAGGAATCATGCAACTCATCTGAAAAATATGAGATAAAAATTCTTATCATTTAGGGGCAGTTTTAAAGATTTAAGTGAGACATTGTAAATATCTAACACAGTGCTTGACACATACTTGATGTAACATGGTGACTATGGTTATTAATGTTGGGTTACTTTTTATTATCATCATTGGTGGTACAATAAAACAGCACACATTTTTTTGTGGCCAGAGTAAACAGCAATGCTTGTTCACGTAGTCCAGTATTAAAAGAACTCCAACATGGTAACCTACACCTAAAATACAAATGATCATATTTTGATTTTTCTTTGCAAATAATGCTAATATTCAAACATTTTCAGAAATTTTATGTAATTGTAACATGAAAATATCATTATAAGTGGTTTTTTAAAATTCTACAATAAAAATGATTATAGCAAGTATTAAAACCTAGGTACTGTGTGTTTAAATGACTGAATAGAGCTAAAAGGAAGGTAATATAAATTAGCAACAATTGCTGGTAAATGGAACCTTATACATATTGATATGGATATTATCACATTTTTGCATTTCTATATAATAACTTATTACAACCTGGAAAAGTAAAATCTATCACAATAAAGTATAGCTAGTTTTCTAGAATTCACTTTCTAAACAGCCGTCAATTACCAGTTTCTATCATCTTTTTTTTTTCCAAATGAGCATAAAGCAATGAGGAAAGACCTGTTAATAATCAATTTGGTTTCGGGAATGACAGAGACTTGCTCACTGACAACTTTCTTGGAACTGAAACAGTGTCTTTCATTTTTCTCCCAGGTCCCGCAGTGAAGCTCGAAGACCAATATCTTGTCACCTACTAGCCCCCTGGCCCAAGGTGAATCTACCACTGTCCTGGGTAGATTTAAAGCTGTACATTTAGCCATTTGGGTGCATTTTCCTTCTCAGATCTTTTTATTATTACTAGTAAAGCAGCACCCTCAGGGTCTGTACTTATCAGACCTTTCTAGGCACAGCCTTGGGCTGCCCTCCTGCCTCGGTTTGCCAAGTGTGCACACAGTTATTGTCTAAAGCACTCCCTGCCATATGCTCTTGCTTATGGAGACGTTTTGCATGGATTCCAGATTAATGTTCGAATAAGCCCAGCATTGCATTTCAACTTTCATTTGTCAGAAAACAAATGTTCTCTCAACATTCACGTATTAGATTCATTGTGTCCATGCTGCTTTCTTTTAGTAAAAGAAAAGATTTGACATGTAACTCCTAAGCCTCTGGTCTTTGCACACATATGTGGGAACATACACTGTGAGATTACTGACAAGGAGCAAAAGACATAGTTTCAGAAAAATTGGGATGCTGTTTTCCTAACTCACTAAGTCCTATCACTGGCTTTTAAAGTAAGCCTGTGCCCTGATGGATTTATGTCCTCTTTTGGAAAAGTAGCTGCTGTTCTATTATGATGGACGTTTTCCCTGAGAGAAGGAAGAAAGGTGGGGGAGGAAAAAAGTTGTAATTAGGTATATGTTTAGATCTTTTTGATCTGAGTCCTATAATTCTATCCCCATTGTCAAGGATTACTAGATTACAATCTTATCAAGAACATGTATCACTTCTTTTTTATACTTTATATTTCTCCAAAAGGGCCTAATGTATATTTTACCCTCTGATAACATTCATTAAATATTGATGGAGTGACTGCAATACCGGCGACCTTCCTTAAAACATAATAGGGACTTGGACACATCACCAGCCCTTAATTCCTGAGACACTAACTTTAAATAGCTAATTACAAAAAGTTGACTGAAATTTATAATAAATGGGATCTTTCTGTGTACCTCCAGGCCAAAAAATAACTCTTGGAGAAAAGAAAACCTCATTTAAATGCAGGAATTTTAGTTCTGTCTTCTAATGCTTACATTCCAGTGCCTCCATGAAATCTCCTTTCTAACTAGAATGCATCCATTTCTTTCTTCTCCTCACATCCATTAGGAATAGTGCTGGGTACAGGCAGGACTTAGGTACATGATCGCCAATGGATAGACTGATGTTGGAATTGAGCAGCAAAATCCTGATCTACCAAAGTTAGGAGAAACCAGAAGTGCCTTAGCATCACCCCCTGTGACTGACAATAAGGCCTTGCCAGCCCCTTGCATTCTGCTGCTGCTGCTGCTGCTGCTGCTAAGTTGCTTCAGTCGTGTCCGACTCTGTGTGACCCCGTAGATGGCAGCCTACCAGGCTCCCCCGTCCCTGGGATTCTCCAGGCAAGAACACTGGAGTGGGTTGCCATTTCCTTCTCCAATGTTGCATTCTCCTAGTGCTCACAAAACAAACCACCACTTCTCACTTGTTCTTAGAGCATCACCACTGCTCTGCAGCAAAGTATCAAGTTGTCACAACTTTTTTCCATTAAGAAACCTTTTTAAAAAGTTATTATTAAACGCTGTCATTTGACTCAGTTCAATGAAATTCTTCTTTCTTGAAAAGTGAATTTAACCGACTGGGACACTGTCTAAAATTGGTAGAAAGAGGAATAATGCATAAACAGCAATGCATGGACTTTCTCAGTAGAAGACTGTATGTGTAATGTTTTATATGATGCATGGGAGCTGCAAACTAGTTACTAGAGTTTAGAATGTACATCTCAAAATATAAACCAGGTCTCTGTATTCAGAAAAAATATGAAGGGATCTGAAACATTTAGTCAGGGATAGAAATAAATGATTAAAACTTGAATAATGAAATCTGATTAACGTAACGTGTTAACAACAAAACCACAATTTCAGGAGGAAGGAAATAAACTCTGAATGAACAATAAAACCTCTTCGAATTCTTTCTGGAAACTGAGTATTAAGTAGATAATAAGTAATGGGGTAATATTGATACTACAGGTAATAAGGAAGTAAATAAATAAAAGTAGTGGCATTTTTCAGTAAACCTGATTAATCATTCTGTCCATGAAGTTGAATCTTTTGCTGACGTTACTCAAATATTTCCTAAAGATATTAAACTACATGGGTAATAACAAAGTTGATGTATGAGATAAGCAACTTTTGGGAAGTTTGAGAAGCTGGAAGGTTATCAGCTATGACACTGATAACCTAACTGAAGAAAATATTTCTTTCTTAAGAAGACCCTAGTTACTCTCAAATTTGGCATGACAATTTTTCCATGCATTTATCTTTTACCTGCTTCACTTCCAATGATTTCAAATGTGAACTCATGACTGTTTGGACTTTCAAAATAGATAAAGTATCAGTTCAGTTCAGTCGCTCAGTCGTGTCCGACTCTTTGCGACCCCATGAATCGCAGCACGCCAGGCCTCCCTGTCCATCACCAACTCCCGGAGTTCACTCAGACTCACGTCCATCGAGTCAGTGATGCCATCCAGCCATCTCATCTTCTGTCGTCCCCTTCTCCTCCTGCCCCCAACCCCTCCCAGCACCAGAGTCTTTTCCAATGAGTCAACTCTTCGCATGAGGTGGCCAAAGTACTGGAGTTTCAGCTTTAGCATTTCCTTCCAAAGAAATCCCAGAGCTGATCTCCTTCAGAATGGACTGGTTGGATCTCCTTGCAGTCCAAGGGACTCTCAAGAGTCTTCTCCAACACCACAGTTCAAAAGCATCAATTCTTCGGCACTCAGCTTTCTTCACAGTCCAACTCTCACATCCATACATGACCACTGGAAAAACCAAAGCCTTGACTAGATGGACCTTTGTTGGCAAAGTAATGTCTCTGCTTTTCAATATGCTATCTAGGTTGGTCATAACTTTTCTTCCAAGGAGTAAGTGTCTTTTAATTTCATGGCCACAGTCACCATCTGCAGTGATTTTGGAGCCCCTCAAAATAAAGTCTGACACTGTTTCCACTGTCTCCCCATCTATTTGCCATGAAGCGATGGGACCAGATGCCATGATCTTTGTTTTCTGAATGTTGAGCTTTAAGCCAACTTTTTCACTCTCCTCTTTCACTTTCATCAAGAGGCTTTTGAGTTCCTCTTCACTTTCTGCCATAAGGGTGGTGTCATCTGCATATCTGAGGTTATTGATATTTCTCCTGGCAATCTTGATTCTAGCTTGTGTTTCTTCCAGCCCAGCGTTTCTCATGATGTACTCTGCATATAAGTTAAATAAGCATACTACACATTATTTCTTTTTACTCTTAGTTTTTTTTTGTTTTTGTTTTTGTTTTTGTTTTGGTCAAATGCAAACAGCTTTTATTGGAGTGATTTCCATCTTCCTCAGGTCAATTGGTAAAAGAATGCTTAAATTATCTGTGCATTTATTTGAATGAGAAGACTATTCTATATCCATATTTATAGGTCATCTTAATCATCCACATTTTGAGGCACTAATTTAGTGGTAGAATGAAACATATTAAAGAAACTGTATAGGTTTAAATCACTATCTGTGAGATAAGATTTTTCATGGATAAATGAGAAACAGTGGGAGTTCCATTGACTGTGGTGGCAGGGTTTAGTTGCTCAGTCATGTCTGACTCTTTGTGACTCCACGGACTGTAGCCCACCAGGCCCCTCTGTCCATGGAATTGTCCAGGCAAGTATATTGGAGTGGGTTGCCATTTCCTTCTCCAGGAGATCTTCCTGACCTAGGGATCAAACCTGTGTTTCCTCTGTCCCCTGCACCGCAGGCAGATTCTTTACTCACTGAGCTATCAGAGAAGTACTCCACTGACTATAGTGAAAGTGAATGTGAAGTCGCTCAGTTGTGTCAGACTCTTTGCAACCCCGTGGACTATAGCCCACCAGGCTCCTCCGTCCATGGGATTCTCTAGGCAAGAATACTGGAGTGGGTTGTCATTTCCTATACCCACCTTTTAATAAAAGAAAAACAAAAACAAAAAATCTGTGCTCACCGAAACTCTGTCCTGTCAGAGGGGCGGTGGCGGACCATGTGTGTTCCTGTCCGCCAGGCCTGCCCTAAGGTGTGCAGGGACACAGTCCGTATGGCAGGCTGCTCCTTCATGGGAAGGTGGGTCCTTCCGTACAGAGACACAGGAGTCGTTGGTCCAGAGATCACAGGAGATTTGGAAGAGTTCTGCGGGAATGACACGTTCCAAGAGGAGTCTCTCAGTGTGGTGGCCTCCTCAATGGCAGCACAGTTTCTCATGGCGGTGGCCTTGTAGCATTTTCCCCTGGAAAACTCACTGGTCAGTCACACTGTCTGGCTATAAAGATGGCCTCAAATGCGGCCATCGGTGAGTCAATTTCGTAACAGAATTGAAGTTAACCTGGATTAACGCTATAAACTTAGGGAGCACAAGGGGAAAAGTGGGATATAGAAGATTTCAGGAGGTATATCACTCTAGTTCTTTTTTGGGCTTAAATTTTGTTTAGTTTTTCTTCCTTCCCTCCAGGTCTCCCTTCCTTTCTTCCTTCCTATCCTCCTTCCTTCCTTTCTTTATTCATTAATTCTTCCTTCTTTTCCTCTTTTTTCTTTCTTTATGAGTACAAGTCTCTCAGGAGCACTCATTCTCATCTTCCATCTTGAATTCTCTTGGTTCTTCTCTCTCCCCTTTCCTTTCCACTCCCTTTCTCTCTTCCACATTCTTTTATCTCCTTTTTCTTAACTTTCTGCAGGAGGTGGAGTATTCTCTTTCAGATCCTTTCCTTTTCCACTATAAGTTCCAGTCTCTATTTCAGAACAATCAAAGTGAGTGACTCCCAGTTTTGCACCTTCTGCTGCCATTTAATCTCACCTGCAGCATTGCACTAGCAAAGGGAGATGTGAAATAGGCAAGAAATATGCAAATGAAATATGTATTTAAAAATCTGACCAGCTGTCAGTAATTTGTACACAGATTTGGAATAAACATGGAAGGAGGATAGGATGTCTCCTTTAGAGTTTTTGTTTTATCAAAAGAAGATAAAGAGCTACTGAGTTTTATCAGAATTATACTCTGGACTTTAAAAATGACCTTCAAAGTTCATGTTTAAGATATAAAATAGTGCAGAATTTATGAGTATTGGCTGTAGAATTTGGTCTGGATTCATTTCCAATTCTTCCACTTAAGTAGTTATAAAATCTTGGGGAAAAAATCTTGGGCTAGTTTCTTAAAAATCTAGAAGCCAGAGTTTTCTTAGGAATAAAATGAGAATGCAAAGAATACTTAATGAAAAGATTACTGCAAATATTAAATGATAACAGTGCAAATAAAATGTTTAATAAGTTGCCTTACACTCAAAAAGCAGTTCATAAATATGTTACCAATTATTATGCCCATTATTATTTCAGGGAAACAATGAGGGAAGAATTTAAATATTGCAAAAGACAGCTGAAGTATTTTAGGTGGGAAGCTGCTGGGAAGATAATATTAAACTATTGTATATAATTTTAAGAATGAAGGGGTGAACCAAACTTAAGATGTAATATTTGCAAAGGTTTTGTTTACAGTTACCCTCTGCCAGCCCTAATCACTCTGGATTCCACCACGGTACAATAGGTTTTGATGGGACTGTGAGTCCAGCTGTATCACCAGATAGCTATGTGAGATTATGAAAGTCATTTAACCTTTCTGAATCTCAGTCCTCACAGCCCTCTTCAACAAAACTGGGCTAATAATGCCTACCACATAGAGATATTGTGAAGATCCACTATAACAATACATTTGTTGATGCTTTATAATCGGCGAAGTGTTATCATTCGCGTTCACTGCACTAAGGGAACACAGGATATTTCTCCTATAGACACAATTGCTATGAAAAACAAATGAGTTAAGTGAAAGGACTGGCAGGGGTTTTGACAAAGGATCACTGTGCCTGTCCCCTCCACTGGCCTCCCTTAGGAAGTCCAGGTTGCTGGAATGTGTGTGCATTTGCATAGCTGAATCACAGTGGGAACAGGAGTGACAGTAAGAAAAGGTGTTTCCCAATTGCTCTCCGAAATGAAATACAGCTAGTGCCTCTGAGAAAAGAAGTCTGCCAGGATAAAGGAAGAATTCACAGAAAAACCATGAAGCTAATTTCAGATATATTGTATTTTTAGATCCCTTTTCACTTGGCTCATGGAACATGTCAGTACTGACAATTACACATAATTGATCTAAAGACCATGAAGATAAAAGTAGTAACTGGGCATTATTTAACAAAAGCCAAGGTAACAAAGAGACCAAGCATTAGCCTGCCACCAATGTGATTTCAATCCATCCAAAACTCCTTTTCTTGAAGGAAAATCTTATTTATTTCAGTTCTGTCTCCTGAGCACAAAGAGCAGCTTTCCCGTGTAGAAGAATCCCTGCCCCCCAAAGCACCCCTACCCAGGAAAGTCTGCTGAAAACAGCCCTGTACGTATGTTTGTGTTTAAGGCTTCTGGACATGGCAGGCTCCGTTGGCAAAACTCAGCAAATCCTTTTTCAAGTGTCCTGGATTTCTTACTAACATCTTTACTTGTTCATAATATCTTTCAAACTCCATTAACTTCAGTCTGAAAGATAAGTGGCCCTGTCACTTATTGTCAAGAACTTTGATTCAGGAATTTACCTCCCCCATCTCTATCAGTTTCCTAATTGATAAGATGAGAATAAATGTAGTAATACTACTACTACTACCTCTCTTTGGGGTTTACTTGAAGATTAAGTAAGATTATACACGGAAACAGTCCTCCTAGGTGGCGCTAGTGGTAAAGAACCCGCCTGCCAAGGCAGGAGACATAAGAGACATGGGTTTGATCCCTGGGTTGGGAAGATCCCCTGGAGGAGGGCATGGCAAGCCACTCCAGTATTCTTGCCTGAAAATCCCATGGACAGAGGAGCCTGGCAGTCTACAGTCCATAGGGATGCAAAGAGTCAGACGAGTTAAGTGACTTAGCATGTACGCACACATGCACACATGGAAACTCCTGACTCTCTGTCCACAATAATAACCCCAACATCTTAGCTTCTCTCCTGCCACCTCTACTCTGGGGCCTATGCCACCTGCTTTCTCTTGCAAACAGCAATTCAACATACTACCACTCCTTAAAGAAACATAGTGACCACAGAAAAGCCATAAAAAGGAATTCATGAAAGGTCAAGGTGATGCTGGATACACAAGTTCAAAGGGGAAGGAGCTAAATTTCAATGTGGCTTGATTTAATTTTTTATAGTAAAATCATTCCTGGGTGGAGTAGGGGTACACTGGTAGCATCAAATCTTCCTCCTTCCCATCACCCTAGCCTCCTCTCAACAAAATGCAGTCAACCTTTTGATTCTTTAATGTGACTATAGGAAAAAACACAGTACTCTAAGGTTTAGAAATTTCATGGTGAAGTGAACCAACAGGCAATCTGATGTGTGGATTAGTGGCAACTGGAGTACCTTTGATTGTTAGTTTTGAACAAGAGTCTAATTCCACGTTTGGAGAAGGGTCAAGGGAACTCAAGGAATAGATATTTTAGCAATAAGTGTGGGGCACACTAGGAATATTTGGAGGAGGTGGTAGGGAGGAGCCACTGGACAAAGGAGGCCCAAGGCAGGGGTATTTGGAGAATGAGATTTTAGAGATCTTAGCTTTCCTGTGAGAATGAACAAGTACCCACAGAGAACCTGACCTGCCTGGGCAGGGGATGGGGTTGGGGTGGGGTGGGTGGCTTCAAATTTCAACCACAGAACTCACACATAATCACATTAAAAAAAAAAAAAATTGGCCATCATGCAGCATATGGGATCTTAGTTCCCTGATCAGGGATTGAACCCTCACCCCCTGCATTGGAAGCACAAACTCTGAACTACTGTCAGAGAAGTCCCAATTACATTTTTCTTGGAAAAAAACACTATTCAATCTTAAAGTCAGCATCAGGATATTTTCACTCTAGAAAAGGCTTCTGGAATTATAACTAACAAAGTAGAAACTAGGAAATTAATTCACACTAATCTCATAATTGTATCTTTCATTAATAAAAGATCGATCATGATCATAATACATTTTAAAAAAGAATCATCTTTGTGCAAACACCTCACTTTCTCTTTGACTTCAAGAAGCACAGAATCATGGGGATGTAAGGAGACTTACTGTCTCTCAACTTAACCCAGAAGGAAACTGAGACAGAGTGAAATGACTGGCCCAAGTGTGCTCAGCTGACCAGCAGGAACCAGCAGAAACCTCGTGTTCCCAGGCAGTATACTCTTGGTGCGCCCACATTTGTTGCCATAGGTTAAAAAATACCCTAAAATAAACTGAATCAGGAAACACTAGTGACAAATAAGCTAGCTTGTGGTTAATCGAGTACTGTACAGTCCTTTGTCATATGCCAGCATTCTAGCCCTGCTGGTGCTTCCAGCTTACAACCATCAGCCCATGTGTGTACATATTTCTTCACGCAACTACGGTTCTTAATTCTAGGATTTCTGGCAGGCATGGGGTGAGATAATTCCATACTACACATGGAATTGTAGTATGCTACAATTGTTTGTTTTATTATCAAACGCTTTTGCTTTTATTTATTATCCTATTATGCCTTTTTCTCTTAGGACCTTACTTCTGTCCTGGATTTTCGGGTCTAACAGGACTGTGAAGTAAACATTTTATCTTGGATTTTGTCATATAAGGCTGTCATCCAATAATGTACTCCAGCCATAATGTCCTGAGGATGAAGTTTCAGATGATGTTAAGGAGATCATTCCATAATTTAAAACTCTAGGTTTTCAATTCTGCCTCTCAGATAGTCTTGTATGAGGCATAACTATTTATGTGCTGAGCATACCCTGGCCCCAATTTCCCCCACCTAAATTTAACTGCAACATTTTAAATTTAATTCAATTTAGTTGAGCAAGAAAAGTGCAGTCATGTTGTTTTCTTCTGTTTATTTTGATTAGAAAATTAAGCAGTGGTTTATAAAATAACTATGCCTCTCTTTTGAGGAGTAAGTATAACATTAAAACACTGTCAAATGCTAAAGGAACCTTTTTCTAAAATATGTTACCTTAAAGTGTTTTAGAAATGAATAATGTAAAAAAAAAACTGTAATCATTCAGTATATTTAAAGTATTATTTATTAAGTATTAATGTATGAAAGTATTATTGGTATACTGAAAATAAGACTTATACAGTGGTGAAGTTGACAATATGTTATTATTCTGTGGGGTACATAAGAAATAATGAATAAGTTTAGAAAGAAAATAATGGTAAGAGGAGCTAAAGATTTGCTTCACAAAAGTTCCTTTAAATCCAGACCCTACAGAAAGTTAATAAGGGAAGCCTCCTTGTATTAATAAAATTACCAGGTTCACGTTATCTCTCTCAGCATTAATCTGAAATGTTCCTGTCATCTGTTTCCATTTTGGAAGTTGAGCTGTATTTTCCCCAAGTCTCTGGAAAGGAGGAATCAAAGCCTATGTTGATATGTAGAATCTCCACTGCAGCTAGAGCTGGAAACACTTCCTATCGCCAGACAAAGCAATCCAAAATCAAGCAACTGTTACGTCAAAACTCGTCAAGAGAAGATAGAAAAATACACTGAGGGAAATGCTGATGACCTGCTTACAGCCTAAATATCTTTGTTGCAAGGACACTGACAAATAGAGAGCAGTTAAGAGTCATCTGGAGCACCAAAATTTCATTCCACAACTGTATTTATTTTTAGCATTTATTATTATTCATTGGTGCTCCTAGAATAATGGTGGTGTGAATTATGCATGGCAGAATGGAATGAGGGAATAGTATTTATAATTCTAAATTTACAAACAGGAGAGAAATTAGTAATAGTATAGTTATCAAAGGAAACAATCCTAATTAAAGAAATAACTGCTACAAAACCATATGCAACTCAAATCAGAAAAAGACAATTCACATTTAATGAATGCCTTTAATATTAATTACAGAATTCTTAACAATACATTGGGACAGCTCTCTTGGAGAATTCAGCTTACTGTTTAACAATTTCTGACTAATTTTATTAACCTGTACATCTGAGAGGATCAACCCCCTCTGGGTTTAATTAGAAGAAAATTCAATTTAAATCTAAATGTCAACAGTGGTTACTAATTATGGCAGGGCCCTGGACGGGACAGCAAGTCTGTAATCAGGCAGTTCCCTGGTAACAATTAACACTTTCTTTTTGAGTTATGAGTGCGTTAGGATATTTTAAAATAAATACGATTCAGCATGGGACACTGCTAATATCTTGAGCCCCTACTGCTAGGTGCAGACATGCAGAAGAGGATGCCAAATTAAATTACAGAGATTTCTCAAACATATAGCTGAATAATAAGCAGCTACAAAACTAGGTCAGGGTCGAAAAGCTAGAGCTGAATGCCCCTCCCCCAACATGCAAAATAAATATACCCACTATCTCTGAATAGAAATCATTCTTTTGTTATGCCCTTTGTCAAGAATACATTATTGCAAAATGATATTTATTTCCACAATCTTCACAGCTGTGAGCACGACTGAATTAATCTTTCTAGAACTGATTTCATTTGCAATTTCATGATTACGATTATAAAATGTAAATTTATTACTTAAAAAAGAAATGATTATAAAAGACATAGATAAAAAAGACAGTTCTTTATCTGTTGGTTTGCTTTGCTCGATACTAATGAAATAAATAGCTGACTAACCCTGAAATGAAAACAAACAGTATAAAAATGATTGTAAAAATGTGAAATGAAAGCTAGGAAGACAATAAAAAATCAACTCTTTTAACGTAACACATACAGTGATTATGTAGCTCACAGAAGTACCAGGACATGCAGATTTTTTCATGGTGAGGCTAAGCTTTAATGGTTTAGTCATTTGAGATTTTTCTATGGCTGCCATTCTTTAAACGTTAGCATTAAAGATAATACAGAAAATACTTGGGTACTACTAATCTTTTTTTTTCAGCTTTCAGTTTTATGCTCTTAAAAGATAATCTCCAGCAGGCCATTTTCAGACTGTTTAATATTGATGACCTAAATAACAAATTAGTTTAAAGAAATCCATATTTATAAGACCTCAATTTTTAGTGGAATTCAGTCACTAAATTGGTCTTTCCTTGAAATATATTTCTTCTTTTAATCAATATGAAGTGCCTACTGTATGCAAACAACTGCACTGGATGCCAGAGTATACACAAGAATTTGAAGACAAGCATGGCTGGGTTCCACATTATTGGTAAAAATAATAAAGTCAGATTTTTTTATAATAACTCGGCCATTTATTTTATGCAGTAGCTTTATTTACATTAACTCACTTATCCCCAAATTAGAGTGATCTATTCTTTAAATATCAATTTAATTTTTTCTGCTTAACACTTCGACTTCTAAATATACAAATACAATTATTAAATATATTGAGTGTCAAATGTCTATTTACAGAAAAAGATCACTGAGGGTAAAGATGGCTCAACTAAAAGCTGAATGCCAATAAGTGGTTATAACCACTTATGCTCATAATAGTTGAAATAGCATGTTTAAATAAATATTAACATGTTAAAACTCCTATTTATCATGTCAACTCCATCAATAGTGATCATATTTCTAATACTAGGACTGATCAGTTAGCTTTTTGAATTTGCTCATATTCACAAAGCAGAAACGCAAGCACTGTCACATTTGTGGTGTTCAATTGGATCTGAACTAGCTGCAGAGGAAAAGGCTATTTAAGCTCATGGGACAAAACAGGGTGTGAATATAGAATAAATTATTTTTTACTGTATGATTCCTTTCCATTTGCTTTATCTAAGAGTCTGAGTTTTCAATAAACTATTTCTACTTTGGACTTTTATGGCTTTGTAGAGTGTGAGTTAAGCAGAGCTTTAGGTTATTCTCCCAGTGCAAGTATTATCTGTCACTCCTCTAGCAGGAAGGCTAACAGCCCTTGGCTGAAGATGTCTCTATTGCTTCTTCATGTTCAGAGCCCTGGACACTTCCTCGGGCGTGGAAGGCATCCTTCCTCCTTGAAGAGTCCACATTTCACCTCTGGGAGGCATGATGCCTCCACCAGGCTGCTACCGCCAGAGTGCCTAGCGTTCAACAACCTGACTCCAGGCTGGTGTTATAACACTTTGCGAGGAAACCTTCAAGTAGGCTGAAATAAACATACCTTGTTGGCATTGTCATATTGCTTAGTAACTCCATGCTTAAATGAAATTTGGAGAAGCCGTGCTTATGTAAATTGTGCCTTGAATTTTTTCTTTTATTTTCCCCTCTCCCTGCCCCTATCTCTCTCCTTTCCCTCTCTCCATCCCTCTCTTTCATCTTCTTTTTTTTTTTTTAATAGCATTGTGCATCAGAGAGGTTTACACTAACTCTTTCAGCTTTCCCTAGTATTACTACCCGAGGCACCGTATCCTCTCCCAGAGGGAGACAGCATAACAAGCGTGCCTTGCTGGTCAACAGAAAAGCTGGGAGGTCTGTCTGAAACTCCTAGTTAATGACTGGTTTGTCCTTTGCTGAGGATTCCTTTAAGATAATTTTCAAAGCCATTCCATGATTAGGTGCTGGATCTCGCAGAAGAAAGAAACATGTTCTTTGAAACTAAGTAAAGCAAATAAACAAGAACAATGATATTTATACATGATAGACAATATAATTAGATATATTTCTTACACTAGTTTTAAAGTGTGAGTCACCAGGTAATATTATTCTGAATATTATACTACAAACTCAGAACAGGTGTCTAGAACTATTTTCCTACACTTTTAAATGTTAACTCTTTCTCTCTGCTTAACTGAAGCTTTAGTTAAGATCTTTTGATAACAAAACGGAAGCTCTGTAACCACAGCTCAATAATAAGGTGAATGGAAAAACAGTTGGTTTCCGTCTCCCTCAACTGCTTACCTTGATGTGTTCAAGTCAAAAAGAGAAAGAGAGAGTGTATGTTCTCCATTATACCAACAACCACAAAGGCAAGCGATAAATACAAAGCACCGTTTTATACTCCCTGTTGGTATAAAGTCTTTATTTGTTAAATCTTATGAAAATTTTATTTTCATTTAGGGCCACAAATTTCAAACAAAGGTTGAATGGTTTCATAATGTCACATTGTTCAAAAAATGTCTTCAACCATTATCATGGTAATATTTTGAAGAAATAAACTGTTATTTTTATATCTGAGGCCCTATTCTGAAACTTGCACAGTAACTTCTTGGAGAAGTGGATTTAACCCTTCTGTGGAAAGCGGCCCAGGTGAGAAAGAAAAGGCCCTGTGCCCCAAAGGAGGGTGCCAGTGGGAACAAGGAATCAGGAGGGTTCTGGGGAAACGTTCCTCCGTCCTCCTCCCAACCCTCCACACTGGCAGTACAGCTTAGCAATTCAGTCCTCATGTTTAAGTTTAGGATCAGGAAGATTCTAGAGTAGCATTTCCCAAAGTGGGTTCCACAGCATGATGGAAGGTTATGCTTAAGCAGGTTAAGTAAATTGGGACATGCCAGGTTAAACAAAGGTTAAGGAGCTTTACTGTAAGCTTTCCCAGGGCTCTAAGTCAGGCAAAAGGATTCTAAATTCATTTATTCCATGTGTTTTTCTCACCTCTTGACTCTCTAAGGTGTCTCTGAATTACTCTGCTCCTACTGAGGGACTTAAGAACCTACTCATCCTGGACTCCTCAGGGTGAATTCCACAAGTGTGCACCAGGAAGTTCTGGCCTTTTCCCCTTGACTTTAGAAATATGTTGATAATTAACACTTTTCTTGCTGAAAACATTCACACACACAACCAAAAAAACAACAAATTTCAGGGTGAAGCCAACAATCCCATCATGATTACACAAGATTGAGAACAGAAGAATTATAATTAAAAAAGGTGCTGATTATTAAGGCTGGCATGACTGATGGTTCATTCTGGGCCTTCAAATCTGGGGGACTTCATATTGATCAATAGTGTCTATTTTATGGAAATTTTTTCTCAGGTAGATCCCGATTAATTTTCTTACCAAGAAAACACCTTTTGCTTTCTTTAGTATTTAAAATTTAAACATTATGATATGTTTTCTAAAACTGAGATATAATTAAATAATCTAGGAAAAAGATATAAAATAGATTAATAACCACAGTATTCTTCAGAGCATCATGTTTCAAATGTGCATTGTTAAATAAGGTATGTGACAGCCTTCAGCACTAAAGCCAGATTATTAGCAAACAACTAAGTGAAACCAAGAAAAGTGTACACCCTGATCTTACTGAAATAATTATAGAACCTTTAACGTCCCACAATGCACAGAGAGAAAAAGAATGCAGCGAAGAAAGAGCAACATAATAGAAACAGACAGAAGTAGGACAGTCATTTTACTTTTTACACAGCAGACACAAACTACTGTGGAAAGTTGAAGAGTATACAAAAATGATCACTGAACCAAAAGTGAAATTTTATTTTGTGTCTCAATTGAAAAATATTAAGGAAATGTATCTAAGTAAAATAAAAATAAGCTGTAATTTAATTAGGTCACTCTTGCTTTCATATAGATACGTAATTGTTTAGGTCAACAAATGTATACTCTTATGCACGTGTGTATATATGCATTTATATCTGACTACATAAAATGGAATGTGAGTATACATAATATGTGTTTTTCTGTTTTGGAATCATTACAGATTATTATTTTACCCAATGGATAGTGACAATGTCCTACAGTCTGGCAATACAATACTCATAAGTTGACTTGCTATGCAAAGTATTCTCCTAATGAACTTTGGCTGCATCTCTGCAATGAATCATATTTCTCTCTACAAGTCTAAAGATGAAACAAAATGCAGTTAAAAATAACTGCACAGCACATTGTAGGCACTCAGTTTGCAAAACAACTGAATGAATAAATGAGCAAGTGCAGATCTTGCCCATGAGACGTTTCTACAATGGTAGTTTTTACCCTTCACTTGGAAAACACTGCTGAGTTTTGAGGAGGTGCTTTAAGGACTAACCTTCAAAAGCAACGACTTCACTTCATAAACTATACTAGGGTTCCACTCAAAATGTCATTTATACAAAAGGACACACAGTTCTTATTTTGAATGTGATAACTGCTGGTCCATATTTATGGTTCAAGGATCTTCTCAATTGGGTACCACCCTGTTTTACAATCTTTTCCCCTTAGCTTTCACTTGGGACAAAATGAACTGTTGATCATTTCCATGTCTTCCCACCTAGTGGGACTCATGTTGTTCCTTCCAGCAGAGAACACTTCCTTATTCTTTCTGCCCATCTAGAATGTACTCTACTTTCTAGGCCCAGCTTCAAGTCAATGTTTCTGCACAGCTTCCAAGCTGTCCTCACAGCTATGAAACATAAATACATTTTAAATGTATATAGTGGGGCTTCCCAGGAACTCACCTGCCAATGCAGGTAGACATAACAGATGCTGGATTGGAGAGATCCTCTGGAGGAGGGAATAGCAACCCAATCCAGGATTCTTGCTCAGAGAATCCCATGGACAGAGGAGCCTGGCGGCTACAGTCCATAGGGTTGAAAAGAGTCAGATACAGCTGAAGCAACTTAGCATGCATACACAAAAGAATACAATAGAGTATTTAAGATACTGCTGATGCTGCTAAGTTGCTTCAGTCGTGTCCGACTCTGTGCGACCCCAGAGACGGCAGCCCACCAGGCTCCCCCGTCCCTGGGATTCTCCAGGCAAGAACACTGGATTGGGTTGCCATTTCCTTCTCCAATGCATGAAAGTGAAAAGTGAAAAGTGAAAGTGAAGTCGCTCAGTCACGTCTGACTCTTAGCGACCCCATGGACTGCAGCCTACCAGGCTCCTCTGTCCATGGGATTTTCCAGGCAAGAGTACTGGAGTGGGGTGCCATTGCCTTCTCCAATTAAGATACAGTTTCTGTCAAAACCCTAGATTCCCAAGCACTTCCACAAAAAGGCATCAACTAGTTACACCATCAGATGTCCTAGGATTTCTTTTTAAGTTTCATCTGAAAGTGTTACTACATTCTTCATGAAATAGGTGTAATAAAGTGTATAGTGAAAACTTCTGACAAATATCAGCTTTCCTTAAAGTATTACACTTTTCTCAATTGCAGAAGACAGCTGAGGTAATATGTATGTACAAAGGAAGTTTTTCCTCTTATTAAGAATAGATTTAATTTCTCTAAACAAATGTAACAGCAGAAAATATATCTAAAACTTTCTAACAAAGGAACAATGCATTCCAAACTTTCTCTTTTCCTATTACAAAAAAAAAAAAAAAAAGTCCTATGAAGTCCAAGTGCTCCTGTGTGTACCAGCTCCTGATGGAGTGCGGTGGTTCTAGAGAGAAACACAGTGTAAGATTCCTTGGTAGATAATAAATACACAACTATCGTCCCTGAAAACACTGCCATCTGTTGTCAGAAGAGAAAGGTCACTTTTGAAATTTTGCCATGCGATAGGTTTTCTACCAGTGAAGAAAAAAATACCTGAGACTTAACAGAGCAGGTCATCCTACAGGAGAAAAAGGTCTCTAGGGAAACTACAATTTGGAACATGGCCAAAGCACAACAATACATTGGTTTTCTCAAATAAATACTTCTTTAAAAGAAAGTGACTCGGAAACAGCAACCCATTCCAGTATTCTTGCCTGGAGAATTCCATGGACGGAGGAGCCTGTGGACTGCGGTCCATGGGATCACAAAGAGTTGTACACGACTGAGCGACTAAAACACACACACTCTCTCATAAGCAGCTTTTATTAATTACCATATATATTTTCATTTTCTTTTAAATACAGAGAGCCAAAATCATGGTTGAAATTCCAGTGATTTTGCCTGGCTAATACTTTTTCTTAATTTTCCTAAAATTTTCTATTAAATTTTATTAGATGATAAATGTTACACTATTCCCCATGGATCCATAATAGAAGAGAAAGGAGGAAAATCATGAAAATCATCATCTACTCTGTCTCTATGTAAAGGATTTTAAAAAGTATACATGTAATATGTTATTTTCTGAACAAAGTAACTCACATTTCCTAAGAAGGGATCATTACAGAAGCTATTTGTCAGTTATCCACCATCTGAAGTTTCAACATTTTTAATTAGGAAATTTAAGTTGCAACCCAGATTAAATGTAGAAGGTGTTTATGAGCCATCATTGCATCAATTTAGATTTTCTAAATTAGACTGAATATCTTAAATATGACTTAGAAACTCTAATCATAAAGTTAAACAGAGTTAAACTTAAGTTTAGTAAATTTTGTGAATTTCATTGGCATGTTCTCAGTTCTTAAACTTATCCATTTTCACTTTGGTTTAGTCACTTGGTCGTGTCCAATCTTGCAACCCCATGGACTCCACGCTCCTGTGTCCATGCGACTTCCCAAGCAAGAGCACTGGAGCAGGTTGCCATTTACTTCGCCAGAGGATCTTCCCAACCCAGGGATCAAACCCACATCTCCTGCACTGCAGGCTGTCACCTGCATTTTCACTTTGGTGAAATTGCCCACAATTGTCTCCTTAATAAACAGGGAGGATCAGTGTAGAAAATCCAACCAAAAACTACTCCAGGTCCCCTGCCAGAGCTCTGCATACAGTCATTTAATCCACACAACAACTGTAAGAGGTTGGCTTTCTGGACTCAATTTACAAATGAAAAATGAAAGGATTTGTGTTTCCATCCCCAATTTTGCAGAGCCGGTCACAACAGAGAATTCAAATCCATGTGCCTCCAGCTCCACAATCCTTGCTTTTTCCTGTACACCACACTGCCTCACACATGAACTGTTTCCAAACTGTATAACAGTATTCTTTAGTGTGCATGGTGATTGACTTGCTTTTTATTCATCTATTTCTGCTTATTAAAATGCAGCAACTGGTAAACTTCTGGGGGGTGCAGACATCAACTAGGCTTTCCAGGCAGAAACTGGTCACTAGCATGACAGATGATTCACAAAGTGGAAATAAACACATGAGTAATTAGGCTTGGGTTTAAGAGGCTAGCAGACCTGATGCGCACAGTCAGCTGACTGTTGGTTCACTTTGTCTAGGTCACTGCCTTGAGGCATGACAGCAAAGCCCAGCTAATTGTGGGGTTTGGAATTGAGACCTTGACAACTCTAGTCTAAGGGGAAAGGTAAAAAACACCTATGAAAAGCACATGCACCATTCCCAAATGGCTGGAAATCAGTCATACTGTGAACTCAAACTCCTTTAACTGTTATGTTTGAATTATGAAATCTCAGTGTATGACTTCCACTGTGCAATTTTTGAAGTTCATACTAATGAGTCTGGCAAATCTGCTTTGAGATACCATCTTGCTGAGAAATAGAAGGCCTTTGAGAAAACCTCTGAGCCCACAGTTTAACTCATGTGTGTTCAATGCCTTTTATACCCATTTAAGAATAATTTATGAATCTAGTTTAGTACACAATGTCCCACCTATGTCCTGCCTACTAATCCATAATCTTAATAACTGTGGTTCACAGATCCTTCAGACTCTCATGAACTGTGAAACCACTTGAATAGAATGTTTTTATTAAAAACCATCCTAAAAATACTCTGTGACTCTAGTTTTCAATATCTGAGAACCATGTAACAGATAAAAAATACTTTTGTATTTCATCTAGTCACTTCTTTAATTTTACAGTTGGAGAAATCTACCCTAAAGGTTACAGGATTTGCTCAGTCCTACCACTGCATAGTAAAGAACTCATCCACAGCTCTTTCCACTGTATTCCAGATAAAAGGCTCTATTATTTTTTCAGAGTCAAGAAGTTTTGACTGTCATAACACTGTGTTAGGTCACTAATATGACACAATCCCAGCCTCCTCCCTAGTCTCCTCTACAGCAATTCTAACCCTATAAATGATGGACTTTAAACACATCAACTCAATCACTCTAGGCAGAGAATATACAGTACACGCCTTCCGACATGCTATCCTTCTGTCCTTTACCCATGTCTCTCAGGCTGCTTGGTAACTCCCTCCTCAAGGCCCAGCTCAGACATCACCTTCTCAGCAGCAGTCAGCTCTCTTTTCCCTTGGCAGGACTACCTGAGTTCCCGCGTGTTTATGACAGTACCTATTGTGCTATGGAACACACTGTGTTCATGACCACCTTCTCAAGGAAAGGACTCATCAAGGACAGGACCTTGCCTTGCTCCAATTTCTCCTCTAGGACTAGTGGAGTTCCAGACACAGAGCAGGTCCTCAGAAACATCGCCTGAATAGAACTGACTGTGATAGATGTATCAATGAGTGTGGTACAGACACTCAGGACGACAGCTCCACCAAAGTGTAAGTTTCAAAAGTGAAAAAAATGAAGACAAAGGTTACACACACGATCTTCACTCATTCAGGGCCATTGATGAGTTTTAGATTTGTGTCACTTCTTTTATTCATTCAGTTATTCATTCAACAAAGTAAATGATCCCACAAGAGTCAACACTGAAATTGTGCAATATCTGCTTTTACTTTCAATCTGTACTTTTCCTAGGACATTCTGTGGTTCTATGTCATTGTGATGGCTTACTTCAGAGTGCTGCTGACATTTTAAGAAGGCATGGTTTTAGTGGCCAGCATGGTCACGGGCCAACAGGAAAGACTGAGGCAAGTGTCAAAAAAGCAACAGAAGAATGAAATTTAGCAAGCCATGACCAAGAGCACCTCACTTGTTCAACAGCAAAAAAGAAGAAAAGGAGACAGGTGGAGATTCAACTGGCTACTTTTTCAGCCTGTAGGCTGTACCTTCTCTGTATAGCATCATGCTACAGAGTCTTGAAAGGTCTTCTTTCAATTCGATAAGCGAGCAATTTTCCTCTAGCAATCTGGGTTTGGATAAGAAAGCTTACAAGATCTAGAATCCACTCTTATTGTCAGTCTGATAAGCCTGTAACTCTAGGACACTGAGAAATGCAGTTAACAGCACTTGCCATTTGAATGACATTCAGGTACTATGCACTGGATGGAGTCTATCCTTTCACTTCTCAAAGTTTCAAGTTGCCATACAGAAATATGTTTCACTTAAGTTCCAATATTTAACAAATGTTCGTTTTCTGCCTTTCTTGCTCCAAGAACACAAACTATTTGGTACAAAATTTCCATGAGAACAGGAAGCAATTTAACACTGCCATAGAATTGCTGTAAAAACACAACAACAACAAAAAAAACAGTGTCCCTGTGATTAGGCCAGAAGTGAGGCATGAGGGAAACACGGGGTGGTGGTTGGAAGGTGGGGTGGTAATTGCTGAAGGCTTTCACAATTACAGCAATTTCCACTGGCTAATCACCTGCTTTCAACCTCTGCACCTCTTTTACTTGTGGTCTCACCATGAAATCTACAACCTGTTACAGAAAGAGACTGGGTGCAATCTACAAGGAAATGCTTCTAGCTTTTGATTCAATGTTAGAGCTGTGTCCAGATCGTCCAGTCCTAAACTCAGGGACCAGAGAAGGCAATGGCACCCCACTCCAGTACTCTTGCCTGGAAAATCCCATAGACGGAGGAGCCTGGTAGACTGCAGTCCATGGGGTCGCTAGGAGTAGGACACGACTGTATAACTTTCAAGTAGACAACCTGAGCGACTTCACTTTCACTTTTCACTGTGATGCACTGGAGAAGGAAATGGCAACCACTCCAGTGTTCCTGCCTGGAGAATCCCAGGGACAGGGGGAGCCTGGTGGGCTGCTGTCTCTGGGGTCGCACAGAGTCGGACACGACTGAAGTGACTTAGCAGCAGCAGCAAACTCAGGGACATTACTAATGGTTAATAAATGGTTAATAAAAGACTATGTAACTAAGAAGGTCAAAATTTCACATAATATATAAAATTGTCTATCTAAATATTACCTATCTCTGTACTATCTAGTATGAAGATATACCTGTTAATCTCAGATGTTAGAATTATAAAACATGAAGTCATCCTTCAATTTCACTGCAGATCAAAAGATGGAATGTTTGTGATTTGCAGGCATTTTGCAGTTTATTGTCTTTGTTTTTGTTACATCTTTATGTTACGTGAACAACTTTGTTTTGACTTTTCTATGAACTAAAGATGGTTCAAAATACAGAAACAGTTTCTTTTTAAAATCACCCTGTTTGACAGCACTCATTGGTTTGAGTCTAAGCATCTTTGTAAAACATTTTGGATTTGTTGCACAGATTTAGATCTTCCATGTTCCTTCTCATCATTAGCCAATTATGAAGGAACTATTACCTTTGCTCACCCTGATATTTTATCAACTTCACTGAAACAGTCTCATCACTCATGATACACTCAGGAGATTGGTCCATCGCCCAGAAGTGCACAAAGAATATTTTTGGTGAACTGCCATTAGCCTTACGAGGAGTTACGCATATACATGTGATCCTCATCAAAAGATGGATACAGACTTCTATGTATTTGAGTATGGTAATAGATCCCATCTTGCAGAACTGTGACCTACTGCTCTTTGTTCACGTGCTTGTTAGCCAGTTACATTTAGGAAGGCTTCAGATTTCACTGTTATCCCTGGTGAATTATTAGTCATCAACTCCCCAACATCAGGTCTTACAACTCTGTTCAAAGCAGAAACATCTCTGAAATCTTCTGAAGCATGACTTCATTAATAGATGATATACTAAGCATTAGAATTAACCGTACGGATTTGTATCTGTTACCAAGATTTGTGTGAAATAGCAGAGGGATCCCCTTAATAAGAAATTCCTTTTAATACTGCCAATCAAAATATTTTTATTCCTGTTATTACAAAAGCAAGTTTGACACAGTTGTGCCTAATATCATTCTTCAGTAAGAAAATGAGGGTTTTTTCTTTTTTTAAAGAAAGTTTATAAATATGCTAGGCACATATTTCCAACTCTTAATTTAAAACTGATGGCTATAATAAGAATTACAAAAATGAAATGTTCTTTGTTCAGAGTCATAATTCAGAATGAAGGATTATTTTACAAAAGCTTAATAACTATACATTTTTGTATCTTCTTTGACACAGAAAATGAATCGTTTGCAAAAAATTTCATGATCTATGCATCTGGCTATTTCAGTACATGGATAGTACTGAAGATCTCTGATATGTATATTACCTGTGGACACTTTTCTAAGTAACACTAGAGGTTCAAATCCAGAAATGTAGATTAGGTTGGCCCCTTTTTTTGACTGCAATGGCAGTCAGGGCCAATAGGTAGGTCTTTTTAAAGAACTTTACTTTTTCACAATTAGGTTTCAAATAATGCAGATTTCATAACTGTTATTAATGTAAACAAAGACTACTTGATCTTTCAAAGTTATATTAAAAAGATCGTTTCTGAGCTACCAAGCTTATTTAAAAGATAATTATGCCAATCATAATTTTTAAAAGTGTCTTTATCACTGCGGTATTTTCTGGCTTGATTAGCAAATAATATCTTCACAAATTTTGAAGTTCACAAAGACGTAAAATTCTGAATTACAGCTCTGGCAAATGTATTTCGTTGTTAACAGCATATAGATAGGTAATTGCTAGTTTGGGGGCAGAAATGCTTTATAACCAAAGCACTTTTTCCTGGAGGGAATCATACTGTCATTTGTTTTTATTTTCAGAATGAAAACAAATGGCACTATGATTCCTGAGGGCAAAAATGACTTCAGTCTATTTCTTCTCCTCTGCACGCTCATCCACTCATTCTTAGTTAGATGCAATATAGATACAGAACCCACCCACACCCCCAGGACTTCCACTGCTGCAAAATGTATTCACTTGCTGTACAGTAATTAACAGCTCTTGACTGGAAAACTGCCAGCATGTACAACGTGACACTCTTCCTTTGAACACTAACAAAGTGCATAAGTAATTTATGTTGGATTAAATATCCCTAACAGGGACCCTTAAGTAACCCAATCACTTTAAACAGGCTCCACATGCATGCTCCAGTGCAGTGAAAATGTCAGACAGTGATAACCCACTAATAGCACAATTCTAACTATATTCCAGCCATTAGCATTTTATGACATCAATCCTCATTAAACCTGGCAAGGAGAAAGATACTAATGTTTCCCAATTTTACAGCCAAGGTGGAAGAGAAATGGAGAAAATGTGTAGACAGGTGCTGTCTCCCAAAAAGGATTAACATTTTTTAAAATGTGGTAGCAATTTTCTGTTAGTACCTTTGTTTGCATTGAAAGAGAGACAACAAAGAGGTAATGGCTACAAGGACCTCGATGGAATTCAGCCAAGAGCGAAAGAAAAGACTGGTATTTCAGCCATTGTGCTCACTGCTAAAGCCCTGTGCCAACTCATCTTCCAACCCATTATATGAAATTTAATTTAACCTGCTATGCAATTAATTCAGATGTTCAGCCTATTTTTCTCATGGCAGAATCCCTCACACAATGCCTTATTTAAATATTAATCAGTCCTCTTTCAATTAGGACTAATTTGCTTCACAGGGTTTCTCTCATCTTCTGATTGCAGGAAAATGGAGGTAACTTGCAACGTTTGAGGATAATTAACATGGTATTTTTATAATACTGATACATCAAATGGGACCTTAATGAACCCCGCTGATTCCATTTAGTAAAGCATGCCTCAAAGTTATAATCAAGAGGAAAGCCACTGCCATCTGTTTGAAATACTAAGGAGCACAATTTAAACACAAAATGCTTATTTCTCTAAACTGTCTATTGTAGAGGTCTGCAAAAGTCATTTTTCTATGCAAACTAATTGTACAGTATTTTAATTTGAACCTTTTACTGCACATATACAAAACAGGGACATCTTAAGATGTAGGGGCCCTGTTTAATTAAATGTTGACAACCACAGAAATAAGTAATGTTTGTCAATGTTACTTCTTTTACGCGTGCTGCGCCGTTGCCACTAGAAAAGCAGCATTAAGTTTTACATTTCTAATGAATCTAATATTTCACAGCCTTTTGTTTAATATTTGAAGAACTTTTCTTAACAAAAACCATGAAGCTCTATGAAATGGAAAAAACATACGCATACACTGTTGGTTTGCTGCTCCTGACGTCACAGAGTAAACAGGTTAACATTTACACACGGCCAGGTGTGCACAGTGTTCCATCTGCTTCCAGGCAGGTTGAAGGTCAATGTTTTAGGCTTTGAGCTATTCTAGAGTTCCTTGGTTACATCTAGGTTACAGAGGCTATTGGCTCCCAAGGTCATTATCAAAGCACTCAACATGTTCCAATGGCAATAAAACATGATTGATAACAGATTGCTTATTTACAATGTTTACACTGTGGTCACAAGGATTTCCTCTGTGAACTTCTGAAAAAGTAGACATTACCTGTGGGTGTTTTAAATAAGAATCTCCCCTCATTTTCTTTATAAAGCTACTCTACATCCTGCGTCATTATATCAGAAGCATCAATAGGTCAGAATTTCATTGTAAAAACAAAACCAAACATTTGATGTGAAAAATCACATTCATATTAAGTATCAGTCAACCAATAAAAGTATCAACTGTGTGTCTTAGATGCATTTACCAGATGCAAAGAAGAAATAACTGAGGCCACTCCAGGGTAAGAAACACATTCCAGTTAAACCTGACAGAAAGAGCAAGAGAGGCCACCGTGTATAAAAAGGACAATGAAGAGATTAACTGGACTGGAGAAAGCGGGTCTGGCTGAGGTTTTATCGAAAATAAAACCTATAGCTCGAGGATAGTTATGTTATCTCATTAGCCTAAATACATAGCACATTGAAATAATTTATGTGTTTATTACTTTGTTGAGTTTAAAAACTTCTAGGATGAAATCTACAAATTTCTCATCCCAGCACCCACTACTGGGTCATGTTTTACATAGTCGGGGCACGAGTAAACCATTTGTTGATTTTAATAAAATTCTTGTGCTCATTTGGCAAATACCTACTGAGCACACATCATGTTCCAGGCATGTTCTAACCACTGTGTATCAGTGAACAAAAGATGAAGAACATCCCTGCTCTCAAGGTGTGTAAGTTCTAGTGGGGAGGGACAGGCAATTCAAAAGATAAGCAAACAAATGAGATAATTTCCAATAATAAAAACTTATGAAAAATGCAAAGCTAGATCTTAAGCATAGAAAGTGAAAGGTGGGGACATTTTGGATTGGGTGGTCAAGGAAGGCCTTTCTGAGGGGGTGACACGTAGGCTAAAATTTTAATGATGAGTCAGCTTCAAAAGACTGTGCCAGCCTAAGAGAGCAGGTCAATGGCAACCGTGAGTCAGGAAGAAGTTTGGCTAGTGTAAGGAACATTAAAAATAAACAAACTAGAGAAAAACACAAAATGAGGTTGGAGAGATGGACAAGGGTTGGAAAATTCATGAAAGTGAGTCTGCGAAAAGAAATTGGATTCTCCTCCTAAGCGCAATGAGAGAAACTGGAGAGCTGTTCGCAGAGCAGTGACATAATCTGATCTGTGTTTTTTCTCTTGTTTTCCATGGGAAAGAGGGATGGTAGACGAGTAAGCAGAAAATCAAGGACACTATTAGGAAGCTTCTGCATCAGTCCAAGCCAACTATGTTCACGGTTTGGCTAGAGTGGGAGTATTAGCAATGGAAACAGATGTGAATAGAGAAAGAGGCAAACAAGAGAGTGAAGGGGAGAAGTGTAGGATCAGAGTTGACTTGGAGGCTGTTGCTATAAATAACTGGGTATCTCCTTCTGAGACGGAAACACTAGGGAAGGAACAGTTCAAGAAAAAATCTCGAATTCTCTTACGGTCACTTTAATTTTACAAGTGGAGCTGTTGTACAGTAAAAGCTGCTTATCAAAATAATATTTAAATCATTTACTATTATTAGCAGCTCTATGAATATTCTCTTAGACTTCTGAAATGGTTGTTTCCTTTTAGTTTCACTAGCGTAGTGTGCGGTCAGATGCCTCTGAACCTTTACTACACCATCCCCTCTGACTGCACCACTCTTCCTAATATCTACCCTCTAGCTAATTTCCACTTTCTTTAACAATAGTGGGAGCTCATACTTATGATTGGTGAGTGACAGGCACCAAGCTAGGTGCGTAGACGACATTTCATTCAAAGTTCACAAAAACGCTAAATCTAAAAGATACAGAAATATCTACTCTACAGAGCACTCTTTCTGGTAGCAAGAACAGGGTAGAGTTGCTCCCATGATCTCAGCAGATTAGGCCCCTCAGTGTAGATTTCTATAGTAATTTCTTAGCTGCTCTGCCCTTTCAGACTGGAAGTCCTTGGCATCGTCTGGAAGCATACGGAAGAAAATATACCCAAATAAACCTCAAAGTAGCCAAGATTTTGATTTGTATGTGTACCACCTACCAAGGGCCCTACAAACCCTCTGCCTGAATTGTGCTTCCAGTCTGATGGGGAATCCTTGATGCCCAGGAGTTAGTTCTTCATGGTCCCCATCCAATTACTTATCCCTCACAGCTTGAGAGATGGTATCTCTCTCACAGTTTAAAGACAGCATGGCTGCCAACAGGCCAGAACGATCATTAATAAGTTAACTATTCCCAGATAAGATTGCAATCTATGCCAGTCCTATTATAAAGTAATCTCTACTATAATTACTACACAGACTTCCAGGACACAAATTCTGACGTGGGAGGCAGGTGATGAGGTTCTGTGTCCACTCACAGCTCAAGAGGTACCTAATGTTTGTGCCCTTCCCCACCAAGTTTCCACCCCAATGATGAGCAAAACACAATGCTTAAACGGTATTAAAAAGAAAACCAATGCTTTACACAGTCTCCCATCCCCTTAAAAATGGCAACAGAAAGGCTCAGTCCTATTGGTTTGTTCAATGTCCTCATCTGAGAAGACAGGCCTGCTGCTGAGTGCCAAGATGGGGCCAAAAAGAAGAGCCCTCGGCACACTCCACCCGGCACATCTAGACATGAACTTCTACCCCGCAACCAGTACTATACCACCAGCTCACAATCAACCATTGGGCATTTGGATTTTTAGAGCAGAAGAAGAAAACAGCAAGTTAAAGAAAGGAAAGCAGTAACAGTTAAAACAACATACTCATGGGTAGCACCTCATTTTGTGCCAAATGCTGCTTGTCTGGGGCTTCCAAAGATGGATTCATTTTAGCTGCACAATCCAAGGGGGTAAAAACAATCATGATGCCTATTTTATAGATGTGCAAGTTTAGACACTTCATACAGTTACAAACCAGTTATGAACTCAAAGTCTCATAAGGAGGAAATGGAGGAAGGGAGGGAAGAGAGCAACATGACCAGGG
This sequence comes from Bos grunniens, assembly GCF_055505025.1. Taxonomy (NCBI): domain Eukaryota; kingdom Metazoa; phylum Chordata; class Mammalia; order Artiodactyla; family Bovidae; genus Bos; species Bos grunniens. Next base: position 57,208,030 of record NC_141178.1, on the reverse strand, counting down.
ACCTCGGAGGAAGTACATGGGGCAGAATATTCACAGACAGAAGGAAAATGGTGTGGTATGCCCTTTGACCAACTGTATCCACCAATCACCCACACTTGTCACAAATGGCCATTTCACAGAATGCTACACTATTCTCTACAGCCTCCTCTAGTACTGAATAATCAAATATTTACCTAAGTAGATTTTAACTGAAAAAAATAAGTATGTTAAGACTGTGCAATGATATTAATACTAAAAACAGTAAAAAACACACTCTTCCTTGGCAGAGCTCCTGGACAGGCGACCACTGTGGAGGGTGGACCCTGGCCCACACATCTGAACATTCACTAAACAGCCCTGACTCGTAACTCTCTCCGCCCCCTTCTTCCAGTTCTGTCCTTGTAGACACAAACAGTTTAGTGCTGTGCTGTGCCTAGTTGCTCAGCCGTGTCCAACTTTTTGTGATCCCATAGACTGTAGCCTGCCAGGCTCCCCTGTCCATGGGGATTCTCCAGGTAAGAATACAGGAATGGGTTGCCATGCTCTCCTCCACTGGATCTTCCCAACGCCAGGATCGAACCCAGGTCTCCCACATTGCAGGTGGATTCCTTTAATTGTCTGAGTCACCAGGTTAGTACTCCCCATAAAAATATGAGCACACATACTTAATTTAATAAAGCAATTGATTTCCATTGCTAAGCAACAAAAATGTGTGCATAGTTGAAAATTAGAATAAATAATTTAGTAACAGTTACAGTGACTACAGTAAAACAGTAATTCCCAGATTACATCTAACTTCCATTCCTATATTTCATTTGCTTATATACACAAACAAATGCCATATGTTCCACTGTGACATATAATCTCTCAGAGTCGATGAGTAGCCACTCTCTTTTCTATTCTCTTACTTATTCTCTTACTCGAGAAAACATTTAATGAGAAATATTATGTGCCAAGGGTACTCAATCCTGAGGCTACAGAGCCTAATATGGCATGACAGGAGCTCCAATTTCTGAAATCAGAAATACAGTACAGTGTGAGTGACAAGCAATCATGATAACAATAATGATGACGAAATAATAACGATGCAAATCAGGATGCTGATGAGAGCTCACACTTACAGGGTTTGCTCTGTGCCTGTTTTAATTGCTGCACATATGTGAACTCACTGCAGCATCAGAATAACCCTATGAGGGTGTTACTATAAGCCTCATTTTACAAAGAAAGAAATGACCCAGAGAGCTGAAAACTCACTCACAATTCCAATTCCCCTCAGTCATTCAGATAGCAGGGGGTAAACAGGCCTTCAGGCCTAGGCGCTAGCTCTGGTCTTTGGCCCTAACCATCTCAGGATGTTGTGCGCATAGCAGTCCTGTTCAGTGTCTTGAAGACACACACACACACAAAGAAAGAAATGCAAGCCAGACTTATGAGGTGGGAGTAGGGTATTAGAGAAGTTTCCAAGAGGAGTTATTCTTTAAGTTGAATGTTTAGGTGTGAATAAGACAACTAGATGACAGGGGTGAGGTGTGGGAAAGGGAATGCAGTATCTGAAGAGATGGAATCCAGAAAGAGCTGATCACTCCCGGAAACTCCCAGCTGTGGCCTGAGGGCACATTTCACAGAGTAGAGAGAGAAGCCTGGAAAGGTGGGCCTCTTCCTGTGCACAGGCCCTTATCCTGCTCAATTCTGGGATGTCTTTTTATCTCTGTACTTCATCCTGCATCTTACAGAAAATTATCATTTAAACTTTAATAATTTTGGGACCATGATAGTCTTGCTGGAGAGTACAACATTTGTTGGAATAAGAAGTTCATCTCTGTGTAAAAGGCCTTCCTGGTGGCTCAGCAGTAAAGAATATGCCTGCAAAGCAGGAGACGCAGGAGATGGGGGTTCAAATCCCTGGGTCAAGAAGATCCCCTGAAGGAGGGCATAGCAATCCACTCCAGTATTCTTGTCTGGAGAATACCATGGACAGAGGAGCTTGGTGGGCTACAGTCCATGGGGTCACAAAGAGTTGGACATGACTGAAGCGACTTAGCACACACACATGTGCAGTGTAATAGTGAGGCTCTTTCCTAAATTATTAATGAAAATATTATCAATCAATCAATGAAACTAAGTTACATTCAGATTACATCCACCCTTTCCTTTTTAAGCTGGCTACCAGTATTTACAGGATGAAATTACTTTATTCATACTGGTATTAAAATTGGTATAATTTATTCTTCATAAATCTGGTGTGTGTGCTCATGACTGGAAAAGTTTAATGTTATTTGTCCTGATAAGATCCAAGTTAAACTGATGGCTTTATTTTTTGCCAGGGTCATCTTTTTATCCCTTAAAACACACAGGCCCTTCTGTATCCTTTCTGAGTCTTGATGTGTTTCTCCACTTTATGAAGAGGCCTGGAAAAATGATCCTTTTAAGATGAAATGAAGTCTGCAATCCCTCAAATAACCTAGGATATCCATCAAGAGGCACCCACGGTTAGACTGTGTGGGGTTTTGAGGCTTCATCCAGCCATTTCCCACCTGTTGGAACTCTCCTGCAGTGCGGTTTCATGATCACAAATAGCCCTTGTGTTGAACAGTTAAGATACTACTACCAGAAGTTTCAAGTAAAGGAAGGCAAAGTAAACAGTGCATGAAAAGAGTGTGCTACTGCACTCATAAGTCTGTGTTTACAACCATTTAAAAAGTTGTTTCCCCCTCTATTTGGCTCTAAAAATTTCTTCAAATTCTTTGTTAAGAATTTTCTGTAAATTGGTTTCTTCTTTGCAGACTATCTTAACATGCCACTTTTCCTTTCTTAAGAATCTTACTATTCTGAAGGCATAGTAAGATTGTGTTCATTTATTCTGTTTTTATGCTGAAAAGTGATCACAAAATAGCAGCATTACAGAAAACAACCATAAAATATGAGGACTCCAAGACAGTTTGGGGAGCACCCAGTGGTCTATGGCTTCTGAGATATAAAAATTCTCTGTAGAAGAATTTACTTATAGTGACACCAGTTAAATCCTGAATTAAGTCTCCAGTATGAATTGCCTAATGTATTTTATGTATCTGCTTTAAGCATATACTAGAGTTATAATGGTAAACTCGTACTCTTGCCTGGAAAATCCCATGGACAGAGCAGCCTGGTAGGCTGCAGTCCATGGGGTCGCTGGGAGTCGGACACGACCGAGCAACTTCACTTTCACTTTTCACTTTCATGCACTGGACAAGGAAATGGCAACCCACTCCAGTGTTCTTGCCTGGAGAATCCCAGGGACGGGGGAGCCTGGTGGGCTGCCGTCTCGGGTCGCACAGAGTTGGACACGACTGAAGCGACTTAGCAGCAGCAGCAGCAGGTTATTTATGTTAGCAAAAGCTTTTAGAATATTAAATTTCATTCTGGCATAATGGCTAACATATTTTGCTCTAAAGAGAGAATTATTTAAGTTCTCCTCACAAATCTATGGCCTTCTGAGCTCAAAGTTGAGGTAGCAGTGCTCTAAATTTTCATGAGTTGGATAATTGACTATGCCAGACCAAGAAGGTAGATGATTATTAAATAGCAACAAGGTCAAGTTTTCTGTTTTGTTTTTTTTACAATAAAAATTTTGTATTTTGCTTATGCTAGCTCCTCCCTTGGGCAGAGGTGAGGTATCAACAAGTTTCTCACATTCCATCTAAGATTTTTCAGCCAACAGTATCATTTTTAAACAACAGTAGCTTTTTATGAGTGATTACATTACTTATTTTCCCTCATTTTGATAAGGAATGAGCCACAAGTGTCCTTAAAAGTTGAGATTATCACTGGTACTCATAACAGTTACATCAGAATTTTAAAGCTGGAAGAAACTTTTGATTTCACCAGATCCTGCCTCTGCCTCTTATAACTAGAATAATCTGCTCTCCCTCCAGAATGAGGCTATGGTTCTCTGCCCAAGCTCACTAATTAACAGGAGCCTTGAGAGGGGCTCTGGGGTCTTACACTGATGCTAAACCTTCCACAACACATGCCTCTCCCTTAGCAATTTGTTCTCTTAAAAATGTTTTGCTTGTTTTCTCTTCTGTTTGCTCCATTCTGAAGCCAGTAACAAGTTGATTGGTAATGGCAGCAAAAAGGGGGAAGATTCTTTTCTAAATCTTCATGTAACTTCTCTACTATTGCCCCAAGATCCTGGAGCAGCCTGATGTGATGAAATCTCAGTGGACTGGGGGAATGTGAGTAATTCTTAGGCTGCTCCCAACCAGCCTCAGGCCACAGGCAAAAGCATGTAGCTTTTCTAAGATTTTATTTTCTTCATTTATGAAATGACAGTTGGGCTAAATGATCTCTGACCTCCATTCCTTGCTTTAGAATTAAAACAATATTCCCAAAATACACTGAAGTCACTTAAGAACTGCACTACGGTAATCCTACATTATGTCAACTCACATCAGTCATTCATTAGTGGGACATATCTAAAAAAGTATGAGCAAGCTCGATTAAGCAAAGAATGTCAAACTCAACCAACCTTAATCAAACCGATTTGATATGAATAGAAAGTGTATTGTGCACATACCTGTTATGACTGAAAGCAACGATTATCAAATATTTTCCAAATTGTCTTCTAATGAATCTACAAGACTGTTTATACAGTGGAAAATACTCCTGTGGTAGGCCTTTTTTTTTCCTTTCCTTTTTCCTTGCCATAGTTGCTTTGAGTTGCCTGCTTTTCAATAGTGCTCTATACTTCCTTACGTTGTGAAGAAAATACATACAGACGAGGGAAAAAAGGACTTCAGGATTTTTGTTTATGTCCTCATTATTTGCCTAGAAATGATGCATTCCCTTGTTCATTTTCATTAATGCTCCCTTCCTCCTTTTTTCTTATTCCGTCTCATTATCCTTCTAAGAGGATAATGTCCTTTCATTGTCCATTTTTTTTCATTTCTCTTATTATTACCCTAACTACCTCATTCTGGCATCCACCAATTTTCCCTTTAGGCTAAAAATTAAAGAATCTAAACCATTTCTGTAAATTGTTGAAAATGATTCTTTTTTTTTTTCTTTCAGAAAAACATTCAGCTATAACTTATAACTATGTATTTACCTTCTAGTTTGGGGCAGAGGAAAACTAATTTAAATACATTTAAATTTATATCCTTTAAGATAGAACAGCACATTATTTACTAAATTGATACTTTATTCTGGTTTATACTGTTTAAATCCAGTAAAGGGAAAATGAGAAAACTCATAAAACAAGATAATTTTAATGTTCCTTAGCTTAACAGAAATTCACATGTGAAAAATAATTTACTCACAACTGGACTCTGAGAAGCCATCAGTTTCCTTCTGTCTCAGGAAATGCGAAAGTCCTTTGCCATCTGAGACCATCAACAGCAACTGAAGGTTGAGGCCACCTGTAGTAGGTACAGCAGTAACTTCCCACCCATCAGTGATGCACATTTTGTCAAGCTCAACAAACACTAATTTGAGTGCTAATCTTCTGTGTGAAAGGCACTAATCATGAATCAAATAAACAAGCCATTTGAGTGTACAACTGTCAATATGACCAAAATCTGTTCATACCGGATCAACACCACGCCCTGGCCAACTGCTGACGTACCACAGACCCCGCTGTCCACTGCTGCTAAGGCACACGGTCCTGTTAGCTCAACACAGACAAAGCATTCCTTGACTATCAAGGAAAGGGTAGGTTGAAAGGAACCTCAAATCAGAACTGCTTTTGGAGTCCCATGGCCACTGCCTCAGGAAGAGCTCTTCCTGCCTCTGGGACTGGAATAGCCCTTGCTGATCTCCCTGACCCCACTTCTCCCCTCACTTCTACTCTCCCTGTCTCTTCTCTTCTTGCCAAAAAGCAAAGAAATGTGATCCGGCCACCCTTTTGCTTCAAAACTTCCATTGGCCCCTTGCCAAATGAGGTCAAAACAAGCCATACCATCAGAGGGGACTGGTCACTATCCTGTGCTCCAGCCACTTACTGGCAGTGAAACCTCTGGCTATGGTGGGAGTGCCTCATAAGAGGGACAGAATGAATGTGAATGTGTGTGTGTGTGCACATGCCTGCACAAGTATAAAGCATTAAACCACCTGGCACACAATGGGTATTTAAGGTACATTATTTTCATCCCTTTTCTTACTTGACTGCTGGAGTAATCTCAAACTTCACAGTATGGCATCATCAGTCCCATCCTCTGAATCAAGCTGTGCTGCTCCAACACCTTCTTTCACTTTCCCAGTTCTGCCCCCTCATTAGAGAACATCAGAGCTCCCAAACCCAGCAGGCACCTCCTGGAGTCTGGGTCTTGTACCTAGGATGCTCTCTTACCTTTCCCCCTTGAAAATGTGCACTCATTATTTAACAGCAACCTCACGTCCTTCCCAAACTCCAGTGAGTTACAGCGCCTTTCTGCCTCTACCACATACTCATTCACTTGCTCAGCAATTCTACTTTGTGGCTAGAAGCGTGGACTCTAGAACTAGCCAGCTTGAATCAAATCCCAGGTCGGCCCCTCATTTACTATGTGAACTTGAGCAAGTTACTTAATCTCTGTGGCCCAGTATCTCTGGATAAAACACAGTTAAAAATTTAAACCCTATTTTAGGAATTCTTGACATATTGTAAGAAAACAGTAAGTGTGGAAGTGTCTTGGGTTCTTGTATTGGTTATGTCTTTTATTAATGAATGAACTTAGGGAAGTCGATGAAATGAGCACTAACTGCTGACCTTACTGAGTGATCCAGTATCACCTTCTATGAAAAAGGAGAGGACTGAACTGAATAGTTTCTCTGAGGTCTCTTCCATGTTTACAATTCTAAGATTTTTCTCCTAATCTGCTTATTTCTAATTCTTCAGAGCTATTATTATAAAAGTTTTTCTTGCATTTAAGTGCCCACAGAATTCCTTAACACATGCCATATCAAATGTTACTTCTTTCAGATGGGAACACTTATACCACAGTCAAAGGGATTTCCAATAAAGTCCAAATTGTGTCTAGGTCTTAAGGTATTCTGATTGCTAATGGTAAAGGGTCTGGAGCCCAACAAACCCAAGATTATAGGAATTTAATGCTCAGGGGTATTTTTTTAACATGTCAAGGAACCCAAAATATTACCTGACAAGGATCAGAAGCTGGTCAATCAAATATTATTTCCTATCATTCACATCAACATTAACATCCAAGTATGAAAACTTGATACCAAAGTCATAAAAGGCATTTCAGACCTTCATGAATGAAAGAACTTTAAAGCCAGAAAAATCTTTAGGATTGAATGAAAGAACTTTAAAGCCAGAGAAATCTTTAGGATTTTTTTTAGGTAGATATGATATTTAAGTATTAATCCATAATGTAACAATGGAGGAACAACCAAGAACAATTTATTTCCCTATAAAAATAGTTGCATTTTTATTACTATAGAAGGTATGAAGGCTCAAAAGTATCACATAACAGGTATGAATAAATTCATTTTTACTGACTGCCAAGTCCATATACATAGTTTTTATTACATGGCTTTAAATGTACTTACATGTGCTTGTAGATCTAGATATAATCTTATAATAAAGTAGTCATATGACTGATACCATAAATGAGGTGTGACTCTGAAGTAGTATGACTAATTTTTAAGCAAATATATCAGAATTTAACCATAAATAGTTACTAGTCCTTTTTAAAGTACTGAAGTTAGCTTGATAGTATTTTTATGGGTTTATCTTTATCTTAAAAGTCTTGTTTTAGAATCTACTTTTGTGTGTATGTGTGTGTCTTCATGTGTGTGTGTTAGTGGTAAAAACTTTTTTTAGGGTGAATTAAATGAAGAAAAACTACCAAAGAGTCAATCACCTATGCATCAGAGCAAGTACATAAAAAAGTTATGGTAGAATCTAGCTTTGCTTTAAAACCTTTCAACTTGGCTCTATGTCTGAAAGTTTCCCATAATGAACTGTAGAGAAAAACATCAGAACTGAACTTAGTGAATAAAATGGGAAAGCTGTTAGATAACAGACTGACACTGTAAATAATGTAATGAAATAACTACTTATGAGTTCTAATATAGACTGGAATAGAAAAGTTACAGAAGAGGCGTTCTCAACATGTTTCAAACAATGGCACTAATTGTGGATCAGCTGCGTAGTATTAAAGAGGAGACCATGTATTTGGATCTCTATATTCCCACAGTCATGTTTAGAGCATGGAGTCAACTTTATGACTTCCCTCCACTATGTGTGGATCCTTAAAGTAGTCTACCATCCCTCTACCAAAGTACACTTTCTGAAAGCAAGAATGGAAATTTGATCAAGCACGTAGAACAGACTGATGCTGGCATTCAGCCCTGAATTCATTTAAATTATGATACCAAATACAGTAGAAAGGGACCAAGACTTATGAATGGATGCTTCCTGTCTTTGCACAGCTCTGAACCCCAAGGAGTACCCTAAACCATAAGCCTTACAACCACAAAATCGACTCTTCCTTTTTTCTGTTCCTTTTTCTCTTCTGGAACCCATCAAATCCTCCATACATAGCTACTTCCCTGAGCCAGTTTTGGTGTAACATTTAAAACCGCAGAATTATGCTGGGAGGTTAGCACTCATTCCATAACAGAACTGTAAAACTGTTCTGAATTCAGAAAAACTATGGTGGTACCATTAAAGGTTTCGGAAGGAAAACAACAATTCCAATTTCCCTTTCATGAAACTCATCAAAAAAAAAAAAAGTGGACTACAGCCACCAACATTGTGTGAACCAACAGCTCTGCCAAAACTGTGAATAATTAACAGATTTGAAAATATAAGTAGCTTAAGCCAATCACACATTTGGTAGAGGTGAAAGTTGACAGTGATAACTTGTTACTATAAGTGCCCTCTTTTTCGAAAACATCATTTCCCACCTGTCCCTCACTGACTACACAGAGTTGATTCCCTGTCCACATTTCCACAGGCTATGATGGTGCATCTGACAACTCAAAGAAGGTAACAGAATATTTACATACACAGAGCATTTTATATAGTTCCATGTAAAAGACATTTTTTTAATGATTTAAATTAGCTTATTTCTCCAGGTATATATTCTTCTCTCATCTAGACTATACGACAAAAATATCTAAATTTCTACTTTATTGTAATGTAATAGAGTGTTTTGAAATTCTACATGGGGACTCTTTTGAAACACAAGTTTCTTCTTCACACATACTTAAACACTGGACAAACTTTGTGTATGTGTTTTAAGAATAAGCAGTGTCACTTAAATGTCCTCGTTGCTGCTGCTAAGTCGCTTCAGTCGTGTCCGACTCTGTGCAACCCCATACACGGCAGCCCACCAGGCTCCGCCGTCCCTGGGATTCTCCAGGCAAGAACACTGGAGTGGGTTGCCATTTCCTTCTCCAATGCATGAAAGCGAAAAGTGAAAGTGAAGTTGCTCAGTCGTGTCCGACTCTTCTCGACCCCATGGACTGCAGCCTACCAGGCTCCTCCGTCCACGGGATTTTCCAGGCAAGAGTACTGGAGTGGGGTGCCATTGCCTTCTCGTTAGGGAAAATATATATATACAACAGCTTCTTATCAAATTCAAGAAAGCCTAAAATTAAAAACTAACAGATTTGTAGTATGTATGAATACCTGGCTAGTCACATGGTTTTGCTACTTTCAGAAAACCAAATGCTAAGTTGCTTCAGTCACGTCGGATTCTTTGTGACCCCATGGACTGTAGCCTGCCACACTCCTTTGTTCATGGAATTTCCTATCTGGTTAATCACATGGTTTTGCTACTTTCAAAAAATCAAAAACTCATTTTAAATTTAAGTATTAGCAGAATAGCTTAGGAAACTGAGCCCATCAGTGTATTTAACCCTATACATATCAATCCTCTAAGTCAAAATGGCACATATTCACCTTTACATAGAATTATCTTAAAATGATGGAGATTTGTATTATTTTCCAACTTTTGTGTGTATGAGAATCAGGTTTTTTTTTTTTTTTTTCTACCCAGTTTTATTCTCTTTCTCAACTATTTTTTTGCTACTTTCACATGATTCTCCTTTTTAATTTTTACTTCCTTAATTACCTGCAGATACATCTTTTTTTTTCTGTTATTATTTAAACAAGCTATATTTAGAAGCAAATGCACTGTGTTTCTTTTAAGACGTGAAGGAGAGTTTCACCTTTAATAGTATACATCTGTTCCTTTCTATGTTTATGTGATGGTGGTAATAAGATTTTTCAAAAATCTTTTTCAAAAATCTCAGGGTTCAAGATTTCATTTTTCAAAGTAATTCACAGGCAAGACTTGTAACTGGTACAAAAATAGTTCTGCTACTCAGACATAAAGGAATCATGTTTGATGTTGAATGGCTGGGATTCTATTTTCTATTCATAGTTGCTATCTGAATAATGACAATCTAGACACATAGCAGTTAAGTCTGTAGAATATAGCAAGGTCATTCCAAATTCTAGAGAACTTTCAGTCCCTTCAACAGTCATTCATGTTAAAATGAGGCCCGATCAGGTTTCCTGTGAGAGGCAAGAACAGTGAGTACCCCCAAAACATCCAAATCAGATAAGCAAAATTCTGGGGGTTGGTGTTCCATTTTCCACCTCTCTCCTGCCTAGGAAAAAAAAATCTACTGATCTCTTCTAATTTAGGAAAGGATTAAATAATGATTTAGTGGAAGCTGACTTTGAGAGGACTCAAAATATATGTGCTGGCAGAATACCTGTGACTATCATGGAATGAGGCCAAAATATTTGAAAGGCTTCTTTTGCTCTTGACTTCAGAGAGATTTCACCAGAAAGTCAGAAGTAAAACGGGGCTCCAGCTTAGTACCAACAAGTCACTCAAGGCATCTGGGTTAAGTTGGTGTATCTTTCCCTTCCTGGGCAATCATGACCATGCCCATGTTTACAGCCAATGGTGATGGCCATTATCTGGGCTCACAGGCCTCTGTACAGTCTGTGTCTGCTGACTTTTAGGAAACTATAGCATTACAGAAACATGCTGATTTTTCCCCTTCATGTTGAATGACTTCATTTGCTTATTCATTTGACAATAACAGCACAAACAATACTAACATATATCTCATATTTATGTGCGAGGCCAACTGACATACCATAATTTACATATGGTATGAAAATTTTTAAATACTCAACTAAGAATTAATAATGGCAATGCAGAAGCTTTTTATGAATTAAATATTTCATCGAGATTTTTTTTTTAATTCTCCTATTCATTATTTCAAGACAATTAAATTCTCCTAGTGTTCAAGCTGCATCAACACTTTGAGTCCTGAGGGTCTTACTGGGAGAGTTGCAATTTCAGACAACTAAATAATAACCTAGGTGTTAATGAAACTCAGGATTGCTGAAGGTTCATAACTTACAAACAGGGAGCAATTGAGGCACTGAAGGAATAAATACCATCTTTCTGTAGGAAAACAATACTCTGAACCTGAGTTTAAGTACACTGGATCATCATCCATACCTCAATATCATGTTTTTAAAATTGCAAATGGCACAGTATGTATTTCATGGCAACTCACTGGTAATAATCCCCTGGTTCATGGTACAGGCCAGGCTAGCGGAGAAAGGTGCACATGGGGAAGGAGGAGAAGGAAAGAGTTTCCATCTTTCACGTATTTCTGCTCACTGCTGGAACAACACAGCCACACACTCACTGTGCAAGTTAATTAAATGCAGTCTTTTAACCATGGGTTAGTTTACATTGAATAATTTCACAATTAACCTAAGAAAGAATTTAGGATTGTGCTGCAAATAAAAGCCCTAGAAACAGAGGCTTCTGAGAAAAAAAAGGAGCCTAAAAAACACCATCTACACTAATTTCAAAACATCACAGAATGAAATGATAAACAAACTTAATTACGTTGTCAGAAAAGTGAGTGTAGTAATTTAAAGACAAAGTTTTATTCAGAATTCCCCTCTTTGTATTATGAATAAAAAAGAGAGTGCCATGTCTAACAGGGAGTTTTTGCAATACAGTGTCACAATGAAATACCCGGTCCCAGTCTGAAATGTTATTAGGAATATAAATGAGTTCAATAGTAATTGTTAAGCCATTAGTTGTTATTACAGTAATGTAACTTCAGAATAAAGTCTGAAGTAAATCTTTACAGAAAATAATTACTGCTTTCTTAGAAGTAAATGAGTTCTATTTCCTCCTGTCCACAAGGTCAAATGAACTTTCTCCCAAAGGCTAAATAAAGTCACAGCTCCTCAGAATCTCAGAGTAAGAAAGAGTACTCTAAATCAACCTGCCAACCTGTCTTGTCTCATAGCTCATGACAGTACCTTTATATGATGGCAGGTTACAATGCTAAGGTAACTGGTAAGTTCTGTTCTTGGTCATCATCAGAAGCAATAACGAGGAAGCAGCTGAACTCACCAATCTGTGGGACTGTCTTTAGCAATCGCTCCCTGCCTGGATCTTCAGTCACCTTCCCATGTCTGCACCCCACAGACAGTTCCATGCAAACTCACCATTTGGATACTGTAGATATTTTTCTGTTTTACTGATAGAAACACTAAAACATCAAGAGGCTAGGAAACTCACCCCCAAAACACAGAACTTACAAATAGTAGAGCAAAATCTCTGGTCTTCTGATTCTAAGTTAATATAACTTTCCCCAAAGAGCAAGCAAAGGAAACAGCTTTCTTGGAACTGTCTTTACTGTTCATACCATCATGAATGAATTGAGCCAAAAAAAAAAAAAGAAACAAAAAATGGAACCTATTGTTGGTTTTCCCCTGGAGACATTATTTAAACACCTAACTAACATCCTCTATTAAAAATAATTTGTATTTACACCATTTAACATACAACATACCACTATTCATGCTTACATGAGTATGCATAAGCATAACAGAAGCATTAATACATGAAATATAGTTATTTCAAAGAAATAAAAACATTTTAAAAGCATTTGAATTCATTCAAGGACACAAAATTCATCATAAACTCTTCTCACATATTTAGAATCTAGTCCATTGACTTATTTTCAATGATGTTATAAGCAAATTAATTTACCTATCAATTATTTCTTTATCAGGTAATGAAATGAAAAGCAGGTGGTGATACAAAAGAAGAGACACACCTTAAACATCTTAACTGTGTTTCAATTCGTAAGTCAGTTTGCTCTTTCAACTTGCGGATCATAGACCAGTAAATTAATCACTCAACTGATAACAAATGTTACTCGGGCTTCACTTGGCAATTACGTGGTCACTGAGAGAATCAAAGGCAATTAAATAGCTGATCAATGAGCTCTCCTCTTCAATAGATAACAAAGACTCCCAAGTTTTATCTCCTCTTTTTCTAAATAAACTAGAGAAAACATACATTTTTATCAACATATTAGGCTGAAAAGACTTGAAACTCCAATGTCTTTCAACATTTCAATACAGATTAAATTCTATGTGTTAATGATGATATCTACAATATAACAAAGTATTAAGTATTAGAAGCTAGGTTTAGGGAAAAAAAAATCCCTTCACTGAATAAGATAAGCAAAGCAGACCAATAGCTAAGCAATTATTCAGCCTACTGAAAACAGCAGTGTGATGAAACTTCCCAGTTCTCTGTTTTTCTAATCTATAAATTATTTTAAATCCCTTGTAAAGAGATTTCAATAGGATTTCAAACAATGGCTTTCAAACACTCATGTAGAAGAACATTTCTGCTGGCTACTGATACCTTTATGAACTCCTGAGTTAAACCACTTCTGTGGATCACAGAGTGCTTTATAGTTTCCCCAAAGAAAGTGAAGTTGTTTGAAATATGAGTATTTAGAAAGTTCGCCTCTCTTGCGGAATGTAGTCAAATAAGAGAGCAGAGTAGAGTGGTAGGGGTTTCTATACTAAGAGGGCTTTGAAAATTAAAAGCAAAGAAGTATATGTTCTTGTATTATATAGTCACTCTAATAAAAGGAAAAAAAAAACACATCCGGGGGATGCCTGACATGAATAGTTTCATAAGCCTGGTATCGATCCCCTGATTCTTTTCAAGGGAGGCTGCCTTGCTATAACCTGTCCCCTGGTGCATTTCTATCACCTCACTCTCCTAAGTCTTGCACTAGATATAGGAGAGTTTGGAATTTCATGTTTTGTGACAATTTATTGTAACTTATGCCCTATTATAAAGTTTATATATAGTCATGATTAATGTGAGTGCATGAGGAAGGCAGATATAAGGAAGCAACATCTCAGAGTTGACAGTGGAACTGGACTTGGAGTTGTACAGCCAGGCTAGATTTCAGTTTCCCTTTCAGGCTATGTGAGTGCAGTCATAGATGGCGTTTGCGAAAGTGTCTCAAGAATAACGGAAGACTACTCAAATATTAGAAATTATAAACCAGAGAGTAAAACACCTATGTATTCCATCTTCCTTAGGCTCAACACTTTTATTTCCTTGACCTAGTACTTAAAAAGTCATTAGATTAATAAAGTAAAATTAGAATGGTATAATCTTTGAGTTTTCTTCCTTACCATAAAGCACTGTACGTAAACAGGGAAAGCCGATGCTCTCATTTCCTTCTGATTCTTATATTAATATAAAAACCTGAATGTATTCTAAATCTCAGGGCATCTGGCAAGAAGCTCAAGTTGACCTTCTGGATCTTATATTTGCCTCACTTAACATCTGGAGCATAAGTGTTTTTTACTTTTATACCTTCATTTTGACAGTTTGAATTGTTTATGTTTTTGCTGTGAAATATCTGTAAGAGCAAAACTGAAACAGCTCAGCTGCATTCTGTGTGTTGCATTCTGCAATATTTCACCAATATGGAAATCTTTTCATTGTTTCTGATAAAGGAACTAAATCATTCTTTGCTTTCAAGATCAATCACTCATCATCAAATATTTATGGGAAGCTATTATATGCAAGGCGCCACACTAGAAACTGGTCATACAAAGATTAAGATGAATATATATATTCTTACTGGTTTGGGGCATAAAATTATCAGCAGAGTCAGGATGATTTTAGATGACTTCAAGAACAAAGGAAGAAGGGTTGCTGGTTCAGTAAAGTCTTAATGTTTGATACCAACATACAGATGGTATTTATCATCTACAAAATGATCCTTCATACCACTTACTGGGGGCATTATACTGAAGAGAATGAGACAGGTTTGGCTCCTTTTGACAATGACAAAATTTCCTACTGTCTTATGAGGATGTAGCTTGCTCTAGTTAATGTATAGGAAAGCAGGAGATTGATTTAAGAAAATATTGAGGACAATTAGTAACTCTAAAACAATCCACAGAAACTTTGGGATTATGTCAGACACCTCAAACAGTTACAGAGCTTGGTAACCTCAGGATATAAATAGAACAGATAACTTTAAAACAAACACAATTTGCATTTTAGTTAAACTTTGTACCATTTTTCCTTGTAAATCTTAAGTATCTCTATTCAACCTCAGTCCTAGCAAAGAAAGAAAAATCTCTTTTGAATTTCAAAAACTTATGTAAACAATCTGGGCCTTCAGCAGATGCTTTAAAAATACCTATTAAGGGAAAATGACTGATAAATAGACCAAGACTTATACAAGCCTAAACACTTCCTTGAAATTCATGTGACAATAAAGCTAATGATGATTATTAGTTTCAGAGGATGACTTTGACATTTCTTTTTTTTAAACTGAATTATAGTTGATTGTCCTCGACATTTCTTGAATGAAGAAAAATCACATATACTATCGACCAAACCATTGTTTGATTCCACGATTTTTTTTCAAAAGTTTTTTTTTTCCAAAAGTGTTTTGGTTAATGCACAAACTTATTGTCTAAGCCATTCAGTATTAAGATAAAAAACCATAGTGCTCAGTATTTTGACCAAAAAAATTGCAGAAATTCCTTCTCCCTTTCTATCATTTAAATATGTTACAATAAAAAAAATGCCTTGTCCATAAAACAGTAATAACTTAAAATCCCTAGTGGAAAGACCAACAGAACACATGGTTTGCATTTGCCCACATTCTACAGCAATCCACTCTCCACTGCACGGCCTCTATCTCAGCAAGTTTGCCTGGGGAAATATATTGGTCTGCCTCAACTAGAAAAAACATAAAACATAATCTTGACTGTTGTTTCATTCGTTTTATAAGACTAATAATTCAGTTGTCTTATATCCAGAAAAGCAGTCTTTATAACATGTTCCCTTCTGTACTGACATTTTTATGCCATTTTTCTAAAGTGTCATATATTTCAAATGGCGTTAGAGTTAAGAGTTATTACTCATAAGTAACTGCTTCCCTTAAGGAATCTAGGGAATTCGGATCAATGTGTAAGTGGTACTGAGAACACATGTACACTGTTCAAGGATTTAGAACTTATCACTGGATTCTTCAAGCAAGAATACTGAGGTGGGTTGCCATGCCCTCCTCCAGGGGATCTTCCTGACCCAGGGATCAAACCCATTTCTCTTAAGTTTCCTGCATTGGCAGGCGGGTTCTTTACCATCAGTGCCACCTGGGAAGCCCTATCACTGGTCTGGAGATAGTCAAACACCTAACCTATTTCCATTTGAAAGGAAAATAAAAAGACGATTCTTTAATGATGGTTTAATGTCACTTTTCTTAGAATTATAGTCAGTCATTCAAGACCAAGCAATATTCTTGCTTTCTTTCTCTCTCTCTCTATATATATATACACACATACACACATATCTCAAAAAACCACGTGTACTTTTGTTAAACATTGTTTTCCAACTTTGCATATGAAATCTAGGATTAATTTTATTCATATTAGAAAAAGAATAACATATGATAAAAGAGAGGTTAGTTCAACTAATTGTACTAACTTGAAAGTTAATCATCTGTTCAGTGTTTAGGGCTCAATTTGTGAAAATGAATGACCAAAATGATCTAATAAAACTCTCCAGTGTTTTAAAGCCACATGTGCATTATAGCATCTTATGTTAATTATTAATCAAATACTTATAATATGCATAAATAATGGAAGCTATATTTAACTCTCTTACACACAGTTCATGAGTAGGCATGAGTACAGAGGTTATCAGTATACAGGCATTATCCCCATTTTGGGGTACTCTTTCCTTCCTCTAGCAGAAAGAAAACAAGAAAAGATTTCTAACTACACCAGAATGTTAAAGCCTTGTCCAGTGTTCCCAAATGTCAGAGATGAGGAACTGTTTTCTTTTATCCTGCCAATCTATCCTTACAGTTATGAGTTCCCTGGAAATGGCTTTTGTGACTTGTGTCATGTAATTTAACATTGTCAGTATTTGATAATTAAAAGGGAAGAAAGGTTTGGGGTTTGGTATTAAAATTTTGACAGAGACAAATACATTGTTTCAGAAATATGTTTAGTAACTTTTCCAGGAACAACAATAAACAAAAAAACCCCAACATAGTTCTGAGAATTATATTAAAGACTAGCCTGTTAAAACTTTGCAAAAGGAAGTTTCTTCACCACAAACCAAATACATTCCTCTAAATGTACACTCTCTCATAAATTATAGAGATGTTCTCTACTACATACCACTAGCCACTACAAGCTCACAGATAGTGAGAAAAAAAAAAGGAGGAAAGAAATAAAATTCTAACTGGCTTCACTGTAAGAGCTTTTCCAGTTTTCCAGGGACATTTCTTGGATTGCATTATGCCCACGGAGCTGATACGATGACCAGTTTGCTGATTTACTTTGTATACTCTGGAGTTGATTCAAACGCCAGGCTTGCTGTGATCTCAAAGGGGGAGCCATGCTCAGATCAGCTGCAAAAAGGCCCTGGGGACAAGCACTGTTGTAAACCAACAGGAGCTCTACTCTTGAATCAACAGTAGCACACAGGGACCAGATGAGCTTATTACTCGGCTCGAGGCAAACCCGGGGAGGGCTTTCTCTACCTACTCCCCTCCACCGTGCCATTTTCTCAGGTCTGAGCTTGAGAATAAAGAATAAGAGCCAAATGTGTCCTGCCCCTCTGTTTAACCTGTTAGCCTTAGTCCAGTATAGAGTTCCAGGCAACAAGAAAGGCTGCAGCCAGGAGGCCAGGGATGGGAAATGAGGACTCAAGTGCAGCCACCACAGAGAAGCACATGTTTCAGCCTAAATGGATTGAACCAAACGCAAAGGCCAGAAGCTGATCCTACTACATGCGGGAAATTGAACACATGATAAAATGCTGTTAGGGAAAAATGTTAGATCCCTGCCCCACACCTTAGTCAAAAACAAATCATTAGAGTCAAATATTTCAAAGAAAATCAAGTAGAAAGTACGTTAGTGGGGAAGTACAGTACAGCGGGGAAGGCCTTTCTAAGTATCACACAAAGTTCTCTCTAAAAGTCTGAATTTCCCAAGTCAGCACCTGGGTCTCTGCACTGCTAGTACTCGCTCACTTTATCTGGACTGTCCAATCTCCAAGACTGTCTATTCCATCCTGCAACTTTAACCAGACTGCCCAGAAAGCCATCTCAGGATGTGACAGCAGTGGCTGCTGGACACCATCCTAGAAAGAACTGGCACCAAAATGCAAAAGTTCGAGTTATTCTTTAGAAGTCTTAAAATAATTTTACTTAAAGTAACTGTCAAGTGACCCTATGAAACAGGACACTCTTCATATACATTTCTTTTGCCAAAGAGATCAAAACATTTTGTTAGAAAGCCTATAAAAATCAAGAAAAATGAGTAATTTGTAAAGTTTTCATTGGAAATGTTCCCAAACCATGAGACCCAAGAAATGTACTGATGTTACTACAGTGAAACTAATATGATTAGGTGATGCTCTTTACAATGTCCCTAGGACTGTAGTTACACTTATCCTCAATCTCAACCTCTAAGGTGAAAAACAATCTCTGAACACTGGTAGTCTTCCCTGATTAAAGGACTAAATCTCATGGAAACCCCTCGAAATGTTTGCTGTCGTGTGTCATTTATTATATAAAGGAAATGCACGCAGTGCAGAAATTCCCACCACAGGTTTTATTAACTGGAAAGCCATATTCCCTCGGCTTGGGGCATATCTGATAAAGACACCAACTGTGCACAGTCTGGGTTCCCATGTGAGGAGCAACTAGGAAAAGGCAAAGCAGTGAGTATTTGCAACAAGTTTCATTTCCACATTTTAACTAATTACTTGGGAAGAACTGATAAGATCATGACATATTTAGAAAAAGTATAATCTGACTTGGAACAACAGATAATATATGACAAGCTACTCCTTAGCTTTTACTAATGTAGGAATCTGAATTTTCTCCCTGGAAGAAAGAGTATGAATGATGTCCTTAGATTTAAGCTTTAAAATATAAACTAGTCAATTTATTTTTAAATAAAAACCTTATTCAGGGAAATATTTAAACACAAAATGAAACATACATTACAAAACGTATTACTAACCAGCCACATTTTGTAAAAAAAAAATCTTTACAAATAGCTAGCATTTACTATACCTGACAACACACTAAGTGCTAAATACACACCTCATGGGTTTGTTCCGAGAGTTAAAAATAGACATTATATGAAAAACAGAACAATGTCTTGGACACTGAAAACATTCTGTAAGTATTTAGTTCCTAGTATCTCATTTAATCCTCTCAACAAGCACAGCTGGCCCAGAGATATTAAATAACTTGTCTAAGTTACATCATCTTACTCCAGAGCTTATGCTCCTAACGGCACTCTTCATGAATATAAACAGTACATAGACGCCTTCCTCTCTCTTTCTCTCAGCATATAGTCTACATAAATGAACAGTTTGTATATGAATGACATATATTTGTATATTACACACATATAAATGCTGGAAGAAAATGCATGCTGAGTGGTATAATTATACATTTTTATAGCTTCACTTTCTATATTTTCTACAGGTAATATGTATGCCTTTAATAATCATTTATTTTTCAAACATCTTCAAAAAACTTAAATCGTGAAAACCTTAAGAAATTTTAAGTGCTTCATATGATTTACCAACAATATCAGCAAAGAATCTTTTTTAGTAAAAGCGATTACTATAGCAAATTATTTCTTAAAGCACTACAAGGCACCATAGTAGATAAAAGAAGTTTGTCTTACACCATTCCAGATGTCCTAATTTCTCATCGGTCAACAGTAGAACTATTGTTTTTTAATATTATTTGTAAATATCCACAGGGCCCCCTAGAATGTAGACCAAAGTCAGGTCAGTCCGTGCTCTGGGCAGAAGAGGGAGGGGGTATTAGTTAAAGAAGTCAAGGTTTCCTCTGAAACAGAAATTGAGCAGAGAGCTTAGGGTACGGAGGGAGATACCGAGTTTGGGCCTTCAGTCTAGTTCAACAAACATACCTTGAAGGTCAACTTCTAGCAAGGCTGGGTGTTTCTAGAACATAGGAGGCAAAGAAATAAAGCACTCTTAAGAGCAGCAAGAGGAATCTGGCCAGAGGATTTGAACTTCTCTTGGCTCTAGTGCACTGGCAGCCTTCCAATTGGTTTGTAGTAAGGAAGAGGTAGAGGAATTTTAAATAATGAGGATGGCTCACTAGGGAAGTAAGAGCCAGTTTGCTCTTAGTAGTTTTCTGGAGTATAAAAGGAAGAGAATTGCAAAAGTGCAGTATCTTCTTTTTTAAAAAAGTTATTTTCCATTATGGTTGACTATAGGATATTGAATATAATTCCCTGAAGCATTGTATCTTCTTACTCCCCTTTCCCCATGTCACCAAAATCAAAATCAAATTGAATAAGTACACATACAGGTTTCCTAAGAGAATAAGAAAGAAGGTGAAGGTATCTTTGATGCTCAACTGAAGATAAGGTGAGCCCCCAAAGACCTCCTGTTTCAGGTATAGGGAGAAAACAATTTAACTGGAAGGAAAAAATGAAGGAATCTTTTTACTGTTTTAAAGAATTATTTTATGAAAAAGATATTACTGGGTTAGTAAAAATACAGTGTGGAAAAAGAAAGAACTAGCAATAAATGTATTTCCTTTGAACAAATTAACACTAATATTGATTCTTAAATGTCCTTACAGTAGTCTACTGTCAAATTAGATAACATGGATTTATATTATTATTCAAGGAAGAATTCCCTATCGGGAGGCCCATATTTCAATGCAGAAAGTATTACATTATTTGTCAAGGAAAACACATTACTCTTTGTAAAACAGAAAAGTTGACCTTGGCAAACAGTTAGTGAAATTGTTCTCTACTTGATTTCACTTACATGCAGTGTGTGGGAGAGAACATATTTAGTGTTGCTTGGTGGCATTGTTTCAAAAGAACTCTCAGTATTGTAGCCAGAAATGAGTAGGGAACATCTAGAAAACAGTTCTTATTGCAGTGCTGGGAAGTGATTGAATTCTTGTTTCCATGCTTTATGTTAGGTAATAACAAAGAATTTGGTGGTAATTAAGTACTGGCTTAATGTATGTTTATCTTTTTCCCAAGATCAACCATAGTCACTTTTTCCATAATCAAAGACAAATAATAAGCTTTCATTCTTTGTTAAAATTCTAAAATCGTGTAACCATTTCCCCTGTTACTAGGATGTTATTACTTTATCATTCAGCTTTGTTTCAAGTGGCACTGCCACTTCTTGTACATAGTGTTTAATTTTGGTAAGGCAAAATTTGATATCCTCATGTATCTCTGTCTTTGTTTATGGATTACTCGGTCTATCTCAACAGGTTTACTTACCCTAACTTTAAAAAATATTTATGTTCATTCATTTGGCTGTGCCAGGTCTTAGTTGCAGCATGTGAGATCTTCAATCTTCCTTGTGGCATGCAGAATCTTTTAATAGCAGCATGTAGGAGCTAGTTCCCTGACCAGGAATTGAACCCAGGCCCTCTGCATTGGAAGCACAGAGTTTTGGCCACAGGACCACTATGGAACCGCCCCCCGCCACATACAACTCTTTTCTTTGTCTTTATCCCTCTGGCTCCCAATCTCACTACTGTCCCTTGTACTATCATTTGATAGAATAATAGTAATACAATAATACTAACAACAAATCTTTTTCAGTGCAAGTAACTTTTTGAAGCAAATTTTGCATATTATTTTCTCAGCAACACTGTCAATTAGATAATACCATTATCCATGCTACAAAAGAGGAAACCAGGACTCAGAGAGACTGACTATAATTCACCAATGTCACAGAGCTCTGAATGGGTACATGGAGGACATTTCTTTCTGATGCACGGTGCTGACCGATCCTCCATGATGGCAAATTGCTTTGTGCTGTTTAGTCTCCTTCACTGTCTATATTAAGGATGAGAAATTACCCCACTGCTAGCCTATCAAGACTAGCTGGTGAACAATTCTACTCTTGGGGGAAAAACTTAATTGAAAAACACAATGGAATTTTTCACACTAAACGTCCTTCACTTTTGTCACTCCCCACTTAAAGTCTACCATAAAGCTCCATCTTTTTTGATTTACTAAGAACTGAGTCAGCAAGGATTACAGGAGATTACCAAGCGATTGTACCGTAAATATGACAGATTGTAAAACAATGCAAAATAGAAGATGAAAACAAAATTTTTTTCAAAATTGCAAAGCAAATCTGCATTTGAGTATGTGTACGATCAAAATATGTTATTAAATGACTGGATCAAGGTATTATGAATGGTGATGCTTCGGCTTCTGAACTATCAGTGTGGATCATCAACAATAAATGCAACTAAAGCACCTCGTACTGATTGCTTTGAGAAAAGGCATTTGATAAAGGAAAAAAAAAAAAACAAACGAAAACAGTACCATGAACCATTTTACCTCCTGTGAACAGAGATACATCCTCATATCTCTAAAAGATAATGTGCAGTAAAAGTTTAGTAATTACCTGGCATTTCCTCTCTTTGATGGTCTCTGTCTTCTGTAATTTCCTCTACCACAATTTTTAAATAACCAAAAAAAAATGTTTATCTGGTAAAAAAATTCCCCTCTCTTCCCCTACTCCATAGTTTCCCACTACCAGCAGAACTCCCACCTGGCCTCTAAGATTCTTCACCAGTTTCATAGTTAGTGGCCGAGTGATCCATCTACCTGATGAGAGGACAGTGAGTCCCTGAGTAGAGCTTGTAACTTTACTTTTGACCATTGCACCATCTGACACTTTCCTACATAAAACAAGGGATCTAGCCAACAAGCAACCCAGAGGTCTGGAATTAGGTCCTCTTGGACATCACCTGGAGAAAGAAGGCAGAGTTGGCAAAAAGCAGACTCCAGTCCTCTGCCCCAGTCAGGAAGGCCAGGAAAGCAATGGCAGAGCAAATTTGCATCGCTCTTCCTCATCTTTCTTAACTCTTTTCTAGTTTAGGGTTAGTATTTTAAACTTCTTAAATTTTATTAATTTATTTTAATGTATATTTTACGAATTCAAAATTTCACCTTGAGGACTATTATTTTTCCTAAACAAAACACATCTAGAAGTTACCCCCAATACAGCACTTTGGGGATTTCCATTATGTCCTCCAACCCCAGAAAAAGGTACCAAAGTACCCACATGATCCTTATTTAACAGAAGCAAAGGTTTTTGTGTTAAAATTCAAATGCAAAAGTAAAGTAAAAGGGGCTAAAATATAGAAGTAATATACCCTCACAGCAATGTGGTTTTTCCTCCTCCTGGTTCATTCATTCTCCTTCTTTCCCTCTCTCCCTTGGTCTCAGCTCATGCCACCACAAACACTTTCTCTAGGCTTTTATAAATATTCATTCTGTACTTACCACTCACCAAGCACCTTGCAAGCACTGGGGAACTTAGGGTAAATATGACAAATATGACCAGCCTTAAGAATTCACATCAGGAAGATTTAACAACTTGACCAATAGCTACAAAGCAGTGTGATAAGTGCTGTAATGGAGGTTGGTGGAGAGGAGAAGGATGTCCTAGCTCCCCAGAGATTGGGAAAGCCTTTGCTGTTACACTAAGTTGTGTCCAACTCTTTTGCAACCCCTTGGACTATAGCATGCCAGGCTCCCCTGTCCATGGGATTTCCCAGGCAAGAATACTGGAATGGGTTGCCATTTCCTTCTCCAGGGGATCTTCCCCACCCAGGGATCAAACCTGAGTCTCCTGCATTACAGGCTGCTTCTGTACCGCTGAACCACCTGGGAAGCCCCAGCAAAGCTTTGCTGGGAAAAAAATCCTTAAAGAAGACTCAAAGCATGAATACAAGTCTGTCATGTGGGCCAGGGAGAATATGTCCAAATAAATTAGCTTTTAGAGCAAATATCAACACAAGGGGGAGCAGGGTGATTACTCAAGAAAGCATAATACTTTTATAAATACGGAACATTTAACTGGATAATTTAATATGAATTGAGTTTGAAGGCAGCATGGGAATAAGGAAGGAGGCAGTTTCAGCTTTTATTATCAGTGTGCTTTACCAGAATGGCTCTTCTGGGTGATGACTACTACCTGTTCTAAGTATACAGCTTAAAGGGATATTGCAGATTGCTCATCTTCTCCATTTATAAAACAAAGTCAAGAACTGGTGCTTTTGTTTTATACTTGCTCCCCAGTTACAGAAGTTGAAACAACCATAAAATTCCTCAAACCTTTGCCCCTTACTATTGAAGTCAAGTCCCCCTCTATAACTTTTTGTTTCCTCAAAAATTACACAATCTCTGACAATTATTTCTAAGAAATAAAGGATGTTTGTGTGTGCCTGTGTGTGATAGAGACAGAGAGGAGTTAAGATTAGAGAATAAAAGGAAATCAGACCTATTATCAAGCTTTAAGACTGCTGCAGTAAGTTAGTTTTTATCCCCCTTATAATATAGATTAACTTCTCTAAATGATTTAATTTAATGCCTTTATCAGGAAAATTAAGCCATATGAATCCTTCACAGTAAAGGGGGAAAGACTTAAGGATTTATTTCATATTTTTATTCTTGCCTGTTTTTAGTAAAAATAAACTTGCAAAACTTCTTTAGAAAAGGTGTTTTTAGCTTTACAATGCACATTTTTAGCTGATATTACTTACAAGGAGTTCTCTAGTGAAATCCTATATATTCATTCCTCAATAAAAGTACTAATTAATAGAGGATTAAGAATGTCAGAATCTTGATCAAACACTGCCAAGACTGTGTCTCTGATGGGGCTGAGACAGGATTTGCCTGCTAACTAAACCTGTATAGAATATACCACAGGTCAAGTGCTAACTGCTTATTTTTCTATTTTTCATCTGACAAAAAAAATGGCAGATTTATTTTATTCCAAAAGACTGGACACTGGCCAGACTGTTCTAGCTAATGATAAAGTTTCTTGAAGACGGACACAGATTTTTACTGCTTTAGACCTAAACTTAACTATAAAAGAGTACTTCAGTACTGAGCTTCTGAAAATCATCATTGTTAATCATATAAATGGGAATGTCTATGAACACTTTTAAGTAAAGAAAAATATCCTTAATTCCTTTAGCTGTGATGATATATATCTACATAAGGTATGTCACACATTCCTGGAGGACCAATGTTGTACTAAACGTACTATAGAGAGAATAAAAAAGGCTTTGGAAATGACACAGGTTTAAAGTTCTTTTACTAACTCTGCTGAGATAATTCAAGTACATGGAAGGGGAGGTGGATGAAAGCGAGGGTAGAAAGGAGACAGGTATTAGTGCCTGTTGTAATTACTGTGTTCCCCATGGTCTGAAATGCTAAAAATGAATGTTTCCTCTATTACAAGGATATAAACCTTTCTCACTGAAAGCCATTAGCATATATAATGCACATGTCTGAAAATCATGGTTTCTCTGTCACTCTTTTAAGACCTTTAGGGACTTGGGTTATTGTAGAGACTTAAATTACCGCCAAAGCGTAATTTGTAGTTCTCTAGTTTTCCAGGGTATTTTTAAAAATCAGTTTAAGCAATTTTACTCATATTTAATGGCTCAGTCTTTTCCAACAAATTAAAGTGTTTGTACAGTCTTGACTCTGGAAAAATTTGCTATACAATTTGCAAAAGAGAAGAAACATTAATATACTTCATCAACTGCCTGCATTTCTATCAATGAGATGATTTAAAATTGCAATTCTAGTAATTTATTAATGTAATATTTCTTTAAAAATAAATAAACAACTTCTCAGAAGTCAAAACACATATAAACTCTTGATCTGCTTACACCATTCTAGGCATATAAAGTCACAAGAAAATGAATGACATTAATTTGTACCTTTTGTACAAATACATTTCCTCTTGTATTCTGGGGATAGAAATTGTACTACACTTAACACACACTCTGTTTTTTCTGTTTTCAGTTCTTTCATCCCAAAGGAAGAATAAAACAAGAAATGTTACTTCCCTTATTCAGTTTTATTTCGGTCTATGTCAGTTTAGCATATTTTAAATAGTCTGTATAATTTTTAAAAATAAAAGGACCATTCTAATGTTAATTTGGATCAACTTTCCAAACATATGATTCTAGGTTTCCAAAAGGGGCCCTCTTGAGGGGACTTTTAAAACTGAACAACAACAACAAAAAAGCACCCTGAGGCTGCCCAATTCACATTTAACCTACTTACATGAAAAAGGAACTGCTTTGGTTAAGAATAAACTTCCACCAGCTCAGGTTCAAGCTAAATACACCAGCATATTAGTGAGGAAATGAGACAGCAATAGTAACTCCTTTCATACTAGCGAGAAAATACTGTATTTATTTTAAAGCAGCTGGCAGAAATTCTCATTTTAATTAAATTACATTTACTGAAATAACATTTTCATAATTAAAAAAATAACCCATTTCTCCCAAAGAGCTAGCAAAATATAATCAGAATAACTTAAAGTGGGCAAAGGAGTAATGAGATTGTTGGAATAAAAGTGACTAATTTGGATTACAATTGTGCATCAGTTCAGTGGTTTTCAGTGATGCAGAAGCCATTACTATCTTTTGTTGCCATGTAAAGTTAATACAAAGTAGATAGCAAGTTTTGTTATTAATGATTTTGTAGAAGTAACTGAGTACAGGTTTCATATCATATATTTTTACTACTTGCATGTTAGACTAAAGATATTATCATGGAACCTCTTCCTTTTACAAATGAGGAAACAGGGCTTCCCAGGTAGCTCGGTGGTTATAGACTCCGCCTGCCAATGCAGGAGACACAGGTTTGATCTCTGGGTTGGGAAGATCCCCTCAAGGAGGAAATGGCAATCCACTCCAGTATTCTCGCCTGGAAAATCCCACAGACAGAGCCTGGTAGGCTACAGTTCAGGAGGTTGCAAAGAGTCAGCACACCCAAAATGCGTTCAGAAAAGTTAAACGTCTTGTTTGTAACCATTTAGCCAGTTAGTTATAAAGATTATTCTGGAACTCATCAGGTTTCCAGTGCATAGCTCCTTTTCAGAGCTGAAACATTTATACCTTCATAGATGGTAGAAGGAAAAAGAAAATGGCGCATATCTATATGAATTATGGTAGAAACAAAATTCCATTCCAAACTAACGTTCAGTTTCTTCCACTTCTGGTTCCCTCCTTCTAAAAGTTCACCTGAGAATCAACGTTCATGTTCCAAAAGGAACAAAAGTTGCTGAATAATCAAGTTAAGTTTCATGTGTTAACAAAATCAATACGTGAATATGTTTTCAGGGTTTACCAATGATAGCTTCAGATGCAGCAATATTTTCTATAGATAAAATAATTCTGAACGCTAAACTCCTCATAGAAACAAGATGGCCCAATTGGTCAAATGATAAACCCCAGTGGCGAAAGCTATACAGGAAAAAGAAAGAACATTTAACTGAAGAGGGAAAGGATAACAAACCATGGGGAACAACATGCTTTCTTCTCGGATATTGCTGAATGCCAGTCTTGTGAAGAATAGAAAGCATTACGTGGTATAACTATGCCAAATTAAAAAACTCACAGTAGTTGTATACAAGTTGTATACATGTGCTGCAGGATAATTTCTGAACAACTTTGTCGTGGCTGAAGCCTAAACAAGTAGGAACTTTGCTTCACTTGTACAAAAGAAACTCCAGTGAGCTTTCATTAGCAGCCTTCTCCATTATTAGGTCAAATCAAAGTACAGTGAGTGAGCAACCCAACAACTGCTGCTGGGGAACAGACTAATAATGTTCTAAACATTTACAATCTTTACCAGCTATAGCAAAAAATAAAAAAACAAATGCTGTTAAATCCCATAATACTGAATATCTGTGACAATGACTAACAAAAAGAGCCCTGTTCTTTACTAATTATGGATTGCTTGTCATACTCCCTGAAATTATGTCTTACATTTCAATTCTATAATCCCACAAATTCTTTGCATTTCAAACCTTTCCCAAGATTCTTTCAGTATCAATCTACTACTTTTTCTGCTCTGTGTAATGTAGATTATGAATATCATTTAAACTCAGAGGGCCCAGGTACCTTCAAGGAAAAAAATTCTTCGTTGCTCAGCTTTCTTCACAGTCCAACTCTCACATCCATACATGACCACAGGAAAAACCATAGCCTTGACTAGACAGACCTTTGTTGGCAAAGTAATGTCTCCGCTTTTGAATATGCTACCTAGGTTGGTCATAACTTTTCTTCCAAGGAGTAAGCGATGACTAAAATATGATAAACTTAATGTTAATAAAAATAATGCACTACATTTCACATCTTTGCATCCCAAATGGTAAACACCAATATTACACAGATTGTCCCACAGATCACTACTGTGCCTGAAAATGTTAGTAGATATTGAGGTAGGGGAGGATAGGGTTCCAGAAATAGTGAGGTAAACAACTGAACAAGTGCCTTTTTGCAGACCCTCTGAGTAGCTGTTAATCTCACTGCAGACCCAAAAGAAGCAGAGTTTGGTGTGCTACCATTTTCTGAACTTATTTAAGCACAGAAAACCAGATTTCCTGAAATTTCTCATTTGTGGAAAAGGAAAAAATCTCCAGGATATAGCTAATCTAATGTTCTAATTTAAAACTACAATAATAACTGTAATACATTACTATTTCTAAACACACTCCTCCATTTCTAAAGACACTGTGGAAAAACTGGACCTTACAGTTTTCACAAGCTTGGCTGTCCCGATGTCACTCTTTGTAAATGCTGGACATAAGAATTCACACCAAGGATCAGGCCCCCAAAGATGGAGATGCTTCTCTGCTAAAAAAGAAAAACTCCATCCCTGATTAGAACTGTGGGCACTAGTTTAAAAAGTTAAGACTTAATTTTACCTATTTAATTTGCATATCAGACACCTAAAGGTTTTCCACACATCTTTCACTGATGGAAAATGGCATTTCTCTCTTTGACTTTCCAAGAAATAAAATCATATCTGTCATTTCTTTTCTAGTAGGAAAAGGTACAATTATAATAATAGTTATATATTTTTATTATTATATATAATAATAATATATTATTATATATAATAATAGTTATATACATTCCTGACACACAGAAAGTGATATAGAAATGTTTGACATTATTTCTGAGAACAGATTAATAATGCTTTAAATGTTTACAATCTTAACTAGCTGCAGCACAAAAATCAAATAACAAATACAAGTTAAATCCCATAATATTGAATATTTGTGACAATGACTAACAAAAAGACCCCAGTTATTTACTAATATTCCTAGGACCTCATCCTTGATATCTAGTATTCACACAGGTTTTCTAGTGACCTCTGGATTTAATCATTAATTTAATGAAACATTTTCTAACTCTGAAAAGTGAAAATAATTTTTGAAGGTGGAAAAAACACAGTTATTTTTCCCCACTGTCCAATAAGAAGTATTCTCCACAATAGGTTATGGGGCACAGAATTGAATACAGCATAGTCCCAGTATCCACAGAGCTTCCACAGAGGCCAGATTGGAGAGATGGTTCAAAGGAAGAGGAGGCAGAGGATGAAAAAGACAAGGACTGGGGACAAGGGGAGGAGAAAGAGGAAGATAAAAAGAAGAAAGAGGAGGAGGGGAGAGGAAGGAAAAGCAAAGAAGAGGAAAAATAAAAATCAAACCAAGTTTTGTTAAAACTTACTTTTGTGTGGCAGGCATTCTAAGTATTTTGCATATTTTTGTTCATTTAATCTTAACAACAGCCCAAAATGCTGGGTAATACTATCTCTACTTTAAGATCAGGAAGCTGAGGCATAGACAGGTGAGGTTAACCTGCTGTCATGACATGACTGCTGGAACCCAGCCACTCAGCTGGATTGTGGACGCTAGGTTTGTGATGACTTCACCAACAATGACAATATTTCCTGCTGTCTGAAGGTTAGTATAAGGTATTTATAGACATCAATGCGTCCAGAAGAAGCACTTCGAACTTAAAGTGAGTCTGGTGAGGCTGCAAAGATGACTTCTGAGAGTGATATGGGAAGAGTTTGCAGCAGTTAGCCAGGTAAGACAAAAAGGGGAGCATCTGAGGCAGGAAGAGTAGCCCATGTTATTTCATGATGGCTTGAATAGCAAGGTACTGGCAGGTTCAAGGGTATGGTAAACGTGAAGTAGTGTGGAGGGCAGATACGTGGGAGGAAGCCAGGTGTGCAACCAGGAGGGCCCCTGTGCCACACAAAAGAGCTGACAGCAAGAAAGATGGATATTCAAGTGATCCAGTGAGAAATGATGAGGGCTGACATCAGAGAGATGAAGTACAAAGGAAAAGGTGGTGGTGAATAGGGGATAGATTTATTGCAAGAACAGAGAGGTGTTAGTAGCACATTGGATGCAGAGGATGATAAAGAAGGAGCATGTCAGAATTCTTCCCAGGGTGTCTCTTTAAAGGTCTGAGCTGCTTCTGATTTTCTTGTATTCTCCCTCCCTTTCTCTTACTCTCCTCAGGAACCAGTGGATTACACATTATAGGTATTCAGGTAATTGTTGAATAAGTTGAAATCCAAGGTATTTCAAGTATACGGTGGTTGTTGTTTTTTAGTTTGTAACTATATAAACAAATAAATCAATACACTAATTAAAACAGAAATAAGACTTCTGCATTTCTGACCAATACAAGAATACCAGTTTCCACTGCATCCTTCCTTGATCATCAGGCATTCTGACACAAAAGGAAAAGAAAGAAAAGGGACTCTCTGCAATAATGTTCCTAAATATACTGCCCTACGGGTAGAAAAAACACTGAATTTCTTTTTCGTTTCTTATCACGGTGTTTTGCCACTGCTGGACTGTAACAGATCAATGACATCATCACATACCAATGATGCAGGAAGGCTTCCTACTCAAGAATAAACTGCCTTACATAGAAGACATTTAGAGAAATGAATTATGCTAATCATTGGCAAGTTACATAGTAATGATTAAAGAATTAGTTGTATGGTATCTTGCTCTGAACACAGTCACAGAGCTGCATATCACAGAAAATTTGAAACTACTGAAATCTTTGTGGACCATCAGACTATCTTTTCCAGCTATTGTGTCTTACACTGACAAAATGACAAAATAGAGTTGAATTTCTAAACTAAGTTTTCAAATTTATACTAAAAAAAGCTGAAAAACAAAAAACAACCCCATTAACTGATTCTACCTGGGAACATGCAAACCTCTATCCATGCTTCTGTTTAATCTTAGAAGGAGCTAGAAGCATCTCAGAGATCAGCAACATATAAACTTCATCAGTTTCTATTACCATTATAACCTCTGCATTTTGTTAAATATCCCTTCACTAGCTCTAGAAACCATCAAGAAAACCTCAGAAAATGAATAAAAATAACAACAGCCGCAACAAATATCCAAAACTTTATTGAGCAAAACCACACTAAATATGTTGTTGGAAACCAAATAGCTGTTGGGGTTGGTGAGGGTGTGGGGATCATGGCCATAGTATTCAGGGTCCGATTTACTTTGAGGCCAGCATGGATAGTAGAATATTTTTATCTTAAGTTTTTCTTTCACAGAATTCAAGTCCTCAAGACATTATCATTGGACAGTATCCCAGAAAATTAAACACAAATCCCTGAGCTAGAGAAGAATGTTCATGGTCTCCATAAATCTACTTAATGGAACTCAAGCCTTCCCTTGGACAAATGTGGAAGACCTGACTTAAACAATATTAAGTGTTCCATCTAGAAATGACACAACATAACTTCCTCCCTTCACCCCTCTACACTCCAAAGGACCCCCAAAGACACCCCTGAGTTGTGATCAAGCACTTCCTTCACCTAAATAATATGGCTTGTATATATTATTACGCAAAGATAAAGCATTAATTCTCAAACTTTATAAACCATTCTCCTATTTCCTCACTGCCCTTATTATTTATAGATTTTCCACTTTTTTTTATACCTTGAATTGTCCAGATAATAATTTTAATTCTCCACATCAATCATGGCAACAAACACTGCCACAGAAATAAGTAACCTTGGGCAAGTCTCTTTACCTCGCAATTCCTAATTTCTCCAACAGTAAACCTGTCTGTAAACATGTCATTTATCAGTTCTCTGAACAAATATCTATCAAACTTCCACTGAAGAGAGGCAAAGAACTGGTGTTTTCTGCTCAGAGTGCTATTCAAGTGCTCACAGAGTGGGTACCCAAGAAATGCATTGGTAACTAACCAGAAAATATAGTTCCTACACTTGCTATCTTAGCAAAATGCTGAATATTTGTAGAATTGAGAAAAAGCAGCAGGTAAAGAGTGAAACATGTTCCTGGTAAGAAAAGTAAAAGTGAAAGTTGCTCAGTCGTGTCCAACTCTTTGTGACGTCACAGACTATACTGTATGGAATTCTCCAGGCAGAATACTGGAGTGGGTAGCCTTTCCCCTCTCCAAGGGATCTTCCCAATCCAGGGATCAAACCCAGGTTTCCCGAACTGCAGGCTGAGCCACAAGGGAAGCCCAAGAATACTAGAGTGGGTAGCCTATCCCTTCTCCAGCAGATCTTCCCGACCAGGAATCGAACCAGGGTCTCCTGCATTGCAGGCAGATTCTCTACCAACTGAGCTATCAGGGAAGCCCTCTGGTAAGAAAACTAATCATCAATCAAAAAATAAGTTTTCAACGAACATTTATCTACCATGTACGCTGTAAGATATCCAGATGGATCCAGAAGAAAAATGTCTAGCCCCTAAAAGCTGTACCCCATCACTGAAGTATTACTTATTTACACAAAAAAATAGATGAAGCGACAGTGAAATATAGTGTAAAAATAGTGCAATATCAAGAACTAAAATATAGTAGATTGCCTCTGAATGTCAGAGACTGAAATTAGAGAAAAGTGAAGGTGAACTGGGATCAGGAAAAGTTTAGAAGGAAGATTTGACCCTAGAACCTGAGCCCCAAAGGAAGCAAAAAACCTGGTCAAGTGTGAGCATTTGAGGTGAGAGGGGCAGAGAAAAGATGGAGACACAAGAATTTATGTACAACACTCAGAGGGAGCATGAGATGCCAGGCCTTTGGAAGCAGAGGGCCAGCATCATGTGGAGGCCATGCCAGGTTTAAGATTTCATGCAAGAGAAAGTAAGGAGCCAGTAGAGGAACAAGGAAATCACATTGTGACTAAGAAAGATCACATGTTACATGTAAGCAGATCCGAAGGCAGGGACAGCAGATAAAGGCTCTTTCAGGGACACAGCCATGAGATGGTACTGGTGAAAACAGGAATTCCAGTGCATTCCAAGAAGACAAATCGACAGCATTTACTGATGTGATGAAGTGTGCAAAGAAGAAATCCAGATTTTTAGCCAGGACCCAGAAGAACAAAGATGATAATGGCAAAACTGATGAAAGAGAGTTGATAAGTTTGATTCTGGAGATGTTAGCCTAAAAAAAATCTGTAAAAATAATACATAAAAATCATAGGATTTTATGTCTACTGATGTTAGAATTTTGGTCAGCATTATAGTCACTGCATAAACCATGGCCGCAGACGTGCCGACTAGAGAAGTAAAGGCAAAGAGAGAAAGGCAGCAGTTGAAGTCTGACAAAGACTCCTCGACCAAACTTTAGTCAGACTCCTCTGAGCCCTCTTCCAACCATGTCTCGACCTTGAGCTGCAAGCTCTGTCTTTGCAGTGTCCAGTTTCAGCAAGAATTCTTCTAAGCCAGTTTAGAGAGAATCCCCCCCATCCTCAATATCTGATAAAATTCCCCGTCTCCCATCATCCTGTCCTTTGTATCTGATCACCCTTTATGAGGTCAGTCTCACAAGAATGACCCCTGCCAACAATTACCCTTAATAATCTCCTAGCCTCCAATCTCTCTTGCAAGCTAGCTCCCTGACTATAAATCCTCACTTATTCTTGTTGTATTCAGAATTGAGCCTAGGTTTTCCCCACTGCAACAGTCTTGATTCCACCTGTCACAATAGTCTGGATTAAAGCCTTCCTTATCATTTTGACAAGTTTCAGAATAATCTTTTCTTTAACAAGGGTCAAGTCAAATGGATTACCTATTATTAAGGAGTCATGAAGAGTCTGTGCGAAGGGGAGACAGAGCTCCATTTCTCAGGAAGGAGAAAAATAACAATCAAATAGGAACAAAACAACACCTCTGACCCCATCAAGAGCAATACTAGAATATCATTTGTATCATACTTTATAAAACAATTTCACATATATTATCTTACAGTTAAATCCTCAGAGAGCATAAGATGGTTGGATGGCATCGCCAACTCAATGGACATGAGTCTGAGCAAACTCTGGGAGATAGTGAAGGACAGGGAAGCCTGGCGTGCTGGAGTTCATAGGGTCACAAAGAGTCAGACACAATTTAGGGACTGAGCAACAACAATAACAAATCCTCACAACAGTCCAAAAAGTCATAGAATTTTTTTATTTTTCCCAAACAAATCAAAAGCGGAGAGAGTCGGAATGGGCCGGAGTCACACAGCTCCTGTACCATCAGGAGCTAGGGTATCAAAAACCCACCGATTGCTCAAGGCAGTTCTGGTCCGGGGTGAACACGTCTGAGGAATTCTACTGCCGTCACAGATGACCACTTCTCTTGGAGTTAAAAATATGCCCCTGAATTTAAACCCTATAACCATGGAAGTGAGTACCCTTGGTTCTGCCAGTGAGCACGTACTTCCTCCTACGTTCCCGGAGGCCCAGTGTCTATGCTGCAACCCCAGCTCCGTCTGTCTCCTGAAAGTTTGGATGGAGATAGTTCATCTGTTCTCGAGGCTCCATCTAAGTTTGACCGTATCTCTTTCAGATCTTTTTCATCGTGAAGTCTCTGTAACAGTGAGGTCGTTCACTTCCTCACTAGGACGTGACCAGGAAAGGCATGAAGCTTGGTACTCAAGAATGTGTGTCTCATGGCCCTGATCCCTGGATTTCTGAGAGCCCCACTTATAGAGCTCCCCAAACATACAGAATATATACAAGCACAAAAGTGCTATCACTCTGGCACAGAGTACTGCTCCTGCACTGATTCTTTCCTGGTGAGAATTGGAAGGTTCTAGATAGTCTTGATGAGAGATTAAAATATGTCCAGACTAAGGGCCTGAACAATTGACATTTTATTTACATGGCTGATAATGAAGTTCAATACTTATTGATTCTTGCTTGTTTGCTAAGGGCTATGACGTAGAAATGGAGAAGGCAATGGCACCCTACTCCAGTACTCTTGCCTGGAAAATCCCACGGATGGAGGAGCCTGGAAAGCTGCAGTCCATGGGGTCGCTGAGGGTCGGACACGACTGAACAAATTCCATTTCACTTTTCACTTTCATGCATTGGAGAAGGACATGGCAACCCACTCCAGTGTTCTTGCCTGGAGAATCCCAGGGACGGGGGAGCCTGGTGGGCTGCCGTCTATGGGGTTGCACAGAGTCGGACACAACTGAAGCGACTTAGCAGCAGTAGCAGCAGCATGATATAGAAAATGTGCCATTAAAAAAAAAAAAAAAGAAAATGTACTTATTGGACTATAAAGAATAGAGGTAATTGAAAGTCTGACAATCCTACATATAGAATAATCGTTTTGTCCCTTTAATTCATGGTAAAGACAAATGTTAAACATAGTAAGTTTTGCCTTCTAGGGCAGCCTTGGTTGCACTTGGGAATGCCTAGAGTCATTGCCAGTGGAAGGTGAGTCAACTCAGAAGGAAAGAAAGGAAGACAAAGGAAATGGAGGAAAAAGTAGTATCCACACAACAGTTAAATTATGAAAACTATTAGTACTATCACCAAGGATCATAAAGCCTAATTCTACTTGTGCTATATTCCAAGCTTGGGCACTGGTAAAGTTTCATGGGCCAATTCATGAGCCTTGGGACTAGAGTAGAGAGAGCAAGCAAGTGGCCTGAGTGGCTGTCATATCTGCAGTCATCACTCTTCCTCCAGGAACCTGGGACAGCAGCCCCTCCCACTGGGAGGAGGACACCTGTGATGTGGTGGAAATTAGAAATTTTTACATGCTGCATTTGACAGTGCACTTGGAAAGTTTTTTAATGGAAGAAATCTGATTCTTGCATAGAAAAGGAGTTTTCAAGTTAATTCAGGATCACAGCACAAATGAGCTGAGACAGCAAACTTAGGTTAGCTCCCACACAAGATTCCTGCAACTCCTTAAACTATACCCTTATTTGCTTAAGTTGTTTTTTTTCCTGTTATTGTACAATAGAAGAGGAACTCAAAATATCTATGGTGACTTCAAGTTCCACATTCTGATTGAATTTTCAGAGCACCATTCAATATCCGTGAAAAGTAGCACTTGGAAAAATATTTTTACATGATTCCTAAGAAAAGTAGAATGCAACACCTCTGAAGGTATTGATTATGTTACTTGGGAAAGCTCTAATAACTGTGGCTTGTCAGGCAGAATGAAGCATCCTTTGGCATCATGTTCAAAGCAACAGTGAAGGAGAGGATAAAATTGAGGCAAAGGAATAACAGGTAATTCCATCCTATTTTAAAAAGCCAGATAACTGACACTGGAAGTTATTTGAAAAGGCAAATACTGCATGCAGGCTTTCCATGGCTACTGTAATTCTATACCTTTACCAAAAAAGTGTGTATGTATTTATTTCCATTTTCCCATAATTTAAATCAAATCACTGAATATTTATAAAGGAGAGAAAAAATAAAACTGTTTTACCTTGAGCCATAATAATCAAAGAGATTTATTTTAATTTGGTTCTCTACTCTGAATGTTTCCAGTCAACCCCAGCAGTGATTTGATTCATTGTGACTATATGAGAATAGCTTTTTGAGATAGCAACATCATTTCAGTTGAGTTCTCATCTTGCCTTACGCTTGTTAATACCATTTGATAAGCCCATAACTAGTAATTTTTGGATATTCAATTTTATTTTGTAACAATTTATATTTGTTCAGATTGATTTTAATTTGGAAAAGGTACATATATATATATATTTTGTTTTTTAATTAAAGGAAAACCACTAATGCTGTAAAAGTCTGGATTCATTTCGATATTTGGCAAAACTAATACAATATTGTAAAGTTTAAAAATAAAATAAAATTAAAAAAAAAAAGAAAATCTTTTACAGAGAATCAGGGAATTGAAAGTATCATTTGTCAGTGGGTCACTTTGGGCAGACTTCATCCACGAGACCTTGAGGACATAAGCTGGGAGGTTTTCTTGAGTCAAACAGCACTGTGAAATCTACTAACAACCAACAGTAGGGGGTTGCCTCAAAGAGTATGATCGCACAACTAAAACTATCTTAAAATATATTTATGGATATGAATTTTATTTAATTAATGCCTCTATGTCCTGTACATATCTACCCTTTACACAACTGTTAAACATATTCATTTAATGCCTCCTAGGTGTGTGCACAACAGTCACTGTTAAGGGGATAGAACGATGAACAATATAGGATCTTGTCCTCAAGGGAAAAGAAAGCTAAAATTTGTGGGACACCTACTATGTGCCATACCTTAAACTGTATCTTTGTTACAACCACCTCAAGAATAATCTTGAGAAGTCATATGACTTTTGTCAGCTAAGTGAGAAAAAGGCTTTTAAGTTTTCTTTTAATGTATCTTCATTACTATATCTCCATACTTGTGAGTTTGTATGCTTTCTCTATAAATTAATGAGAGAAAGAAGCTATGTCCCTTATGCCTTCCCTTTCTTTAGTCGGAAGTCAGGGAGGAAAAGAACCTCACATTTATCCAATTTCATTTCTCCTTAACCCACCCCCTTCATTATTTTCTTAAAAGAACTCACAGTCAGTTAGAGATTTGCACTTAAGAGGCTATTTCTGGGCTTCTGTTGCTGTATCTGGGGTGAGGGAGTGTGGGTAAGCAGAGAAAACCTGACTCCAGTACAGGCTTTCCTTTGTACCTCGATGGACAATCAACAGACTAAGTCAGGAAAGGAATTCCAAGTATAGTTGCCTTAATAGGCTAAAATTAGAACGAGGGGTAGGACAGAGAATGAAAGAACAGAAAAGCAGGCAGAGAAGCAAGGAGAGGCTGTATAAATGTATTCTGTAAACTCTTCCTCTTGGAACCTACAATTATTATTATTATATTTATTTAAGCAAATTTTTAAATAAGTATTTAAATGCTGCTGTCTCTACATTAAAGCCTCTTAATTCTGTATATCATGGCGGGGAAAGAGAGCTTACCAATCAAACTGTCCTATGATCAACAACTCAAATGACATTTTAAGAGTCATTCCAATATATTTGGTTATTAGACAGGTTTACTGGAAAAATAAAATAAAAATGAGTGCCTAATCATTTCAGTTTTTAATCCAACACTACAAGGAACATTTACGCAGATGAAATATACTTGTAATAACAGTGCTTAGAAATAAACGCTATTAAGAAAGCTTAGGGAATGATTATATTTTATTCAATAGAAAAAAAACAGCTGAACTCTGCTCTTGTCTTCTGTTTCCACATTATGTCTCTGTCCCTCCTCCTCTTGTAATAAATATTCTCTTGCCAGCCCTGTTACTGACAATAATGTACGTGAACTCCGCACCATGGACATCTGTCATTATTAATGACCATGCGAGAGAGAAACGATAACTCACTCTTTCAGGAACTAAGAGGGCAAAACGCCATAGAAATTTTCTTTCACATGTTCTGACGCTAGAATATTTAC
The DNA here is from genome assembly GCF_055505025.1 of Bos grunniens. NCBI lineage: Eukaryota > Metazoa > Chordata > Mammalia > Artiodactyla > Bovidae > Bos > Bos grunniens. The sequence continues at coordinate 57,169,125 of NC_141178.1, read as the reverse complement.
ATTTAGCCTTTCTAAATTCACCAATAAGCCTCAGTAGCAGAATAGGAAGGGAAAAAAACTCACATTTTAAAATGTCAATTGAAAAATACTGTTGATACAGAAGACACTTGTTGCTATATGAAAGTTTTTATGAAAACAATGTTATATACTCAATGTTTTAGGCATACAATACATATAATCCTTTTAAAGCTCTGCCTATAAAGAAATGTTATGGTAGGAACTTTTTTTTTACTCTCAGGCTTAAATAACTTTTAATATGACTAGCCCACAGAATGCTCTTACTAAAATAAGAGCATTCCATTTAGTAAGTTTATAAAAGTATATATTTATTTTAAATTAGGCCTTTTAGGTATTTGTACTTGAATGTTGAGAGTATTAAAATACTATGTTTTTATTATCAAAATATAAACGAAATGCTATAGAAACAAAAGATAGAGATACCTGCTGCTTTAAGAACAAAGAGCCCTTATTCACTTCTCAGAAAATTGAGGATGATTGTGCTAATTCTGTACTGGAAAATAGCCACACAAGTCTGTATTAGCCATTTCTTACTGGAAGGACAGATAACATTCTCTAATAAAATAAAAATATACCAATTCATGCAGACACTGTATTTCAAGCTAATTCTTAGGTAACAGTTCTTCTCAATTTTAAACCACCTACTCTTAGTATCTTTTGCTTCTTAGTATTGAGGCTGACCAAATGTGTCATGAGGGTTATTCTGACTTTTCCTAAACATAAGGTTTAAGACTTCAGTAGACTGGAGGGCTCAGTTTAAGCCACTACCATGCTCTGCTGCCTTTCTCTTGTCTTCCCACTGCTCCTTGCACTGTTCTATTGACGTGTGAAATTCTAGAAATGTCAGCTTTTGTCAACATTACAGTCTACACTGTTATTAATACCTTTTTAAGAAAGCATAAAGAGATACTAGAAAACAATTTTGTCTTTCAACAGATTTTTAGAAGACAGTAAAATATCCATAAATTTAAAGCATTTTCTACCCAAATCCCAAACTGAAATATAGTTTTCCAAATGCAATGCCAAGTATAAATGTAACTGTATATGCCAATGAATACTGTAGTAATAACTCCAGATTTCACATCTGTTTAAATGATAAATCATGCCAAATAATAAGGAAACAAAAAAGTAAGCAATGACATATGAAAAAAGGATAGTCAGAAGTAGGCCCTACACATCTCCCTGAAAAATGTCAGGCTCCTCCAGATACTACACGATAGCAAAAACCAAGACAAATTTTGATCTGAGAGATATTCTACTAGCAACCTTTAAGGAAAACAATCCCTCAATTTTTATGTGCAAACATCTGTGAATGAATCAATGAATCAACAATAATTAGATTCCAATTATATATTCCACCAGCCATCAAAAGGTACACTTAACTGAAATGTTTGTCTACACTCACTTTCAGAAAAAATTAAATCCAGTCAAATGTTTGGTTTTCTTTTTTTTTAATTATATAACACCAAAATAACCAATTTGAAATTGTCATTTTCCATTTTGTTTTCAGTGCAGATGGAAATACACTAAAGAAAGGCAGCAGGCTCTGTGTTGGGAGAGGGTCTCTCCAATTTTATCAAATGATCCTAGCACTTCTCGTATTATTACAGAAGCGAGACTAAGGGTGTGAGGTTTAGGAGAACAAGATGGAGAGAGGATTTTCTCTACAAATTTTCCCTCCTCTGAATCTCCTGTTACAAATTTTCAGGTTGAATCAAACCATTCCACCAAAGCTCACAGAGAATAAAATCCGTTTGCCTTCTGGGATGTGGGGAGCTGTGGGGAACACATTTTTCCACTCCCAACTCCATCCCTGCTCTTATCTCTCCCCACCTATTCATGTCAGATGACAGAATCAGGCCAAATGGGTTTGTTTCTATCTCTGGTACTGTTTTTGCTTAATTGAATTGACTTCCCTCATCAGAGGCCTGCCTAGACCTTATTCCCCTTAAACTTTTAGTCACTAAAACTTAAAAAGAAGCATCAATAAACATTTTAGGGACATAAAATCATTCCATTCAGCCAACTGTTTCAAATCAAATTAGTTCAAAACACTTTATCCTTAAGATTGCAAAAACATTGTGATACTAAATATTCAATATTATCAGTCAGGCAAATTGGCCCAGGTCAAATGAGCAAATTTTTTAAATGAGATTGCTAAATTTCTCAACTTGATAGCTTCATAATAAATAATGTGCTTTCTATTCAAGCTGTACATTAAGTCTTTTATGTGGCCTAAGGCACTCTCTGATGGCTATGCCCATTACAATGTAGCCATAGAAACTGACACATTTATTTCTTGGATTAGTGTGCCATTGAAAATATTAATATGATGCAGTAAATGGGGATTTAATCTAATCTACTGATGGTAGGATGAAGTTAGTAAAAGGTTGAGTGCCCTTATGGAGAAAGAAAGATTATATCTGCAGAGAGAAGCTTGTTACTGGTTACAAAGATCAACTAAACAGTCTATGACATATTACGCACTTTCTACGTTTAAACAGACTTTGTCAAACTCAGCATGGAGGCTTTCTGCAGGCCAAAGAATGCTTTTTCACACATATATTAAAGATTTCAACATCCAAGTTGAAACACCTTTTATCTGTAAGCATAAACAAAATAGGACACCTCTCACAACTTACTTTGTGAAACATGGCACACAGGGTGAAACTGACATGCCCAAATCCATTTTATTAATAGTAAAATTTGTTTTATTTTGACTTGAAGGTGTTTGCTTAGCCTTTCACCTCTGCCAAGGGTTACCAAAAAAAGAAACATAGAAGAACTTCACTTCACTAAAAAGAAAGCCAATTTTATTTAACATGTTCTGAGAAAATGCAGCTAATCAATTTCACCATTCATTTTGTTAATTTCTAATTGGAAATCAAATATCGATAAATACTCCTTTTGCTGTGGGATAGATCACACTTGACTCTGATGTCTCCTAATAATTCATAGGATTCCAGGTCTGTTTCCCCCTTCACTCTGCAGCAAACTACATAAATTTCAAAGATATATTCTGACAGATGAAGCATTATTGAAAAGCAAAGTACAGCACTTTGTCCTTGAAAAGTTAACATGTAATGCCATAAAGTATTCAAATAATAATTTACTCAATCTTTCAGGGTAATTAATTAAAATGCTCGAGATGTTGGAGAAAATCACCTTGAGCTTATAAAACTGGAAAGCCCCCCTTTTCCTCTCTGCATGCAAGCTGCCCCTGCAGACCTACCACATGCTTCCCCAGTTATAGGGTTTGATTTCAGAAGATAATAAATAGCCAGGATCTAATTTTGCCATGTCACAACTGATTATGTTTCACAAGAAAAGGTAGAGTGCTCACCTACCAGATGAAGGTGAAACATAAAACCACTTTTATTTATGTCATGTGTCCAAATTCAACTCAACCTGGCCCTGGGTGCTGCGAGTGTGTGGACTTCCATTGTCATGTGAATTTATGCACCTCAAGAAAGTGTCAAATATAAACATAAATTTAATCAAAGGTCTGGAAACCTTTATTGCAGAAAAAAAATAAAACACACTTCTGACATCGAATATAAATTATTTTAATGTGTTTTGTTACTACTTTTCAGAAGGTCACAAAGAAAGAATAAGACATTAAACAGACACAGTCTATGACTATCTTAATTCAGGTGATGATTATAGCCATATAATTTAGACCCAGATACATTTTTAAAGCCTTTTTTTTTTTTTTTAACTTTCAGAAGTTCATGTCCACTCACTATCTTAATCAACTGTAGTGGTAAGTTGCTCAACTGTAGCCACGTAAAGGAAAATTTATCATAGGAATTTATATTTCCAATGGGAATATAATCAGGCCTGAGTCTTTGACCCTCTGAGTAAAACGAAAGCCTCCAGACATTATCTGGACGAGCTAGGTCACAAATATGTTTCTAGATCATGAATATAACTATTCCAGCAATACACTTTGGGTGCAGAATCGAAGCAAAGTGTAGACTTCAGAGTTCCTGTTGCTGTTCATGTCAGGAGGATAAAGCAGAAGGCTGATAACAATAGATTAACAAGGCCCTGGTATTACTCAGCCGTTCCCTTCAGTTGGGTAGGCTTTGGACAGAATTTTAATGACTAAAAAAATTGCATATGATGAATAAGGATGTCATTTTCAATTAACGGGAACAAAGGATCATCCCCATATTTGGCAAATGAGGTAGCCGTGGTGTAAGAAAAGCTGGGGCATTCACAGACAATGCATCACCCTCGCGAACCAAAACAAGCTCATGACATTTGGGTACCCTTGCTCTGACGCTGCTGTTTGTTTCTAGCAGGTACTTATCCACAGGTTAAAGAGGCCCTAAGAGCCTCCCACTAACTAAAAATAATACTGAATTGAATACTGTTAGGAGTTAGTGAGGGGTCACCCTAAACATAGATGGCAAAACCAAGATAAAACACCTTGAAACCTAAAAACAACTTACAACTGGTATCCATGACAAACTGGAAATCCAAATCGCAATAAAGTTTGACCTCGAGGGAACTTACTTTGCAGAAGGATTTCGAAGAGTGCCTCAGGCTGACAGGAAAGGTAACGAGTTCACTCAGGACGCAGCAGGAGCTCAGGGTGTAGCATGTGTGACGTGCTCATAACGTAATATGCACGCCTAGGACGTAGCATGCGTGCGCATGACGTAGCCTGTGTATGTGCCCAGAACGTAATATACGTGCCCAGGACGTAACATGTGTGCGTGCTCAGGACGTATTATACATTCCCAGGATGTAGCATGTGTGCGTGTTCAGGATGTAGCATGTGAGGGTTGTGTGGGACAGCCCTTATCCTTCCGTAATTTCCTGTTGAGTTTCCTCACTAGGAGCCTGTCTTGAGTTCACGCTACCACCATAGCGACCTCTTTCAGCTCTTCAGTGGTCTGGTCGAGATTCAGTTAGAGTTCCTGAAAGTCCCTTAGGTGTCTCCTACTTTAAGAATTGGGGTGTCACAAGTGACTTCTCAGATTCAGTGATTACCAGGGGAGTCCATTCACTCTTTGGTGGCTCGTAAGAGCCTCAGGGAAGCAAGACCAGCCTTACTTAATTCGAAGTATTAACCATAAGTTCTATGGTTAATACTACCATCCCCTCTGAGAATATAAGGCTCTATGACCAGCAAGCTCCAGTGATAGCACAACAAACTGAAGATCCCACCAGACTCAATTTACTGGCCATTGATGTGATCAAGTGCTTTCTGTACACTATGGCCAAATATGATATCATTTTTCCCCTCACATCTTCTACTGGGTTACACAAAGTTAAACAAATAACAATCCAGCAGGACTTCTCAGTCTTTCATAAGTTAACATGTAGTGAATCTCTTGAGAATGTACGCAATTACGTTTTCTTTTTTTTTTTTTTCCCACCTAGGACAACTTTTCTTTCATGGAGCACCTATTAAAAACTTCATAAAACACTCATATTTTCAGCCAATAGTCTGGAAAACTTTGCTGTAGGTAACTGAACTAAAGTTATTATCAGCATATTTACTGCTCTGTAATTCAAGTTTTTCCTAGATCTGAGAGCTCTGTCTTTGGTAGTACCCATGTTGTTTCCAGTGCGTAATATCATCTACATCAAGAGATGGACGTTGTGTATCCTTTGTGCATCTCTAATGAAATTTGCAAGGTCAAACCAGAGAATGCCAAGAGCACCCGATAGTAACAGAAGCCTTTCCAAAGATAGGAAGGGTCCTGGATGCCAAGGAGGATTAGACACAGCTTTCCCAAGGTTATGTGCTCCTTAAAGAAGAAATTGGGGTATTCCTAGAACTGCTTTTAGATGAGTCCATAGCATTGTCCACAATTCCTCTTTCTTGTCTTGACTGGCTCCTTCCCTTATTTCACTGCACCTATTCACTCATCTTTTCAAAGCTGCTAACCAACTCCATCTCACCCCTCTGAGCATATGACCCTGCTCTGTTCACTAAGTAACCAGGAACATTGGTGGGCACATCTTCAAGTTCGAGACTTGTAAAATAAATCAATCACCTTCTATATTTTTCCTTACTTGCTTTGTCCAGTGGCAAAGCATTGGTGCCCCTTCTTCCACTGAAGGCAGCACCCAACCAGCTCCACTTTGGCCTCAGTGGGTCCTTAGATTGTTTCCACAAGATCTGGCTCCATCGTTTCACCACTCACTCTGCTTATGCAGCAGCACTACCTTCTCCATATAAATATACTCAAAAATAACCACTCCAGCTGCCTGCCTCCCTCACGCACAACTCAATCTCTTTCCTTCCTCCTCAGATAAATGTATTGAAGAGCCACCCACACTCTCAGTCTCGACAGCCTCAATTATTCTCATTCCTAAGTCCATCATTATCTGACTTCAAGACTCATCACTCTATTAAAACTACTTTCATCAAGTTGCTGATAATGTCCATATTGGCAAATTCTGTGGCCATTTATCCATCTTTATCTTATTATAATATTCACTATTGACAATATACTCCCTAGAACTCTTTATTCTCTTGGCTTCAGTGACATCAATTCAATTCAGTTCAGTGTCCGACTCTTTGCAACCCCATGGACTGCAGCATGCCAGGCCTACCTGTCCATCACCAACTCCCGGAGTTTACTCAAACTCATGTCTACTGAGTCAGTGATGCCATCCAACCGTCTCATCCTCTGTCATCCCCTTCTCCTCCCACCTTCAATCTTTCCCAACATCAGGATCTTTTCCAATGAGTCAGTTCTTTGCATCAGATGGCCAAAGTATTGGAGTTTCAGCTTCAACGTCAGTTCTTCCAATGACATCCCTCTATCCTAATTCTGATTCTTTTAAAATCTCTTCCTCTGGTCATCACTTAAAACTTGGGCTCCCCCATGATTCCATTGTTGGTCTGTTATTCTTCATTCACAATAAGCTATTCCTGGATAATACAAACAGACAGGTCTGGGTTTTAATCTAACTTAGTTTTTTGCTTAGCTCTTTAGCCTGTTTTTTCATCTGTAAATAAATGATAGCAGCTCTTTTATAGGGTTGTTATAATAATTACATAATCCATGTAGAGTATACATACATATCTGGTACATGGGTATCAATAAATGTTGTTGTCACATTGGGAATGATTTTCTTTCTCAGTCACTGTCATCTAACCAATCGTCCATATCTGATTTTCCCTCTTGTATTCATCACAAATCTTTCCATTGATTTCTGCCATGTTAGATCAATGTTGCCACTTCATTCTCCCTTCATTTACCTGAAGATCAATAGTTTTCAAAACTTCTTCCAAGAACTCCTAGGATTCCTCTATTTATATCTACTCTATTAAATTTCAGTATATACTTTTTAAAAAAGCTTTTGTTGGTATAAAAAGTCAGAAGTCTATCAGGTCTGATAGATTACTAGCTGGCATTCCTGTTTTCCATCCTGTCTTTACAAATCCATTCACTGCATTAAAGCCAGAGTACTCTCTCTACAATCTACATGGAATAGGCTACTTCCTCAATAAAACGTTTAAATGGCTTCTTATAAATATCAACAAATAAATGTCAACCTCTCTAACACAATCCGTGAGGCCAGAGTCTAAGCCCAGCTTCGATCCTTCTTGTTCTAGCAAAACCAATCTGCAAGCACTTCCCCAAGGGCTCAGGATGAACCACGTGAGTGCTGCTAAATCACTTCAGTCGTGTTCAACTCTTTGCGACCCTGTGGACTGCAGCCCACCAGGGCCCTCTGTCCATGGGATTCTCCAAGCAAGAATACTGGAGTGGGTTGCCATGCCCTCCTCCAGCATGACCCACATTCTCGGTTTATGTTGGTCTCTTGATCTGGGAAACAGTTTCCACCTTTCATCTGGCTAATTCTTACTGGATTCTTCATTTCCCATCTTCTTCTCCAGGAACTCTTAAGTCCAGGCTGAATCAGGGCCTCCCTTTGTCCTCCCTATGCATTGTTCTACTATATCATCTTCCACAATACATTGTATTAATAATCACCTATTTATGTGTCTCTCTACCCTACCAGATTGTGAGCTTTTAGGGACAATGACTGTATCCTGTTTATCCTGAACTCCCCATGCTTAGGTCAAGATAAGTATACTAGAAATGTCTGTTGTTCTAATATAAACTGTGTATTCTTGAGAAGCAACAGGTGTAGCAGAAAGAGCATTGGACAGGACCGGCAAACAGGTGGTGAGCACATTTTGGTAACGTCACCAAAACCAGTGATCACTGCATCTAGAAGAGGGATGGAGGCTACCTCTGAGCCAAGTCAGGAAACCAGAAGACCTATTAGCACTTTCTCCATGGGCATGGAATGGGGTCACAGTAGACCTCCTGTGATTGAGACCTTTCTGTCCTTGCTACATAGGCTCCAAGGGGAAAATCTCCTTCCAATCCTGGCTTCATCACTTACGAGCTACCAGTTATTTATTATGCCTGAGCTTTATCTCTCTGTAACTGTGTCCATTCTATCATAGTTGCTAAGAAATAATTTAGATACAACCATTTACAGAAGTGGAAAGTCCTTGAACAAACTGAGTCTTAGTCTTATTTTAATTCCTAACAGAATCAAGCAAAGGTGGTAAATGCTCTGCTGCTATTGCTAAGTTGCTTCAGTCGTGTCCGACTCTGTGCGACCCCAGAGACGGCAGCCCACCAGGCTCCCCCGTCCCTGGGATTCTCCAGGCAAGAACACTGGAGTGGGTTGCCATTTCCTTCTCCAATGCATGAAAGTGAAAAGTGAAAGCGAAGTCATTCAGTCGTGTCCGACTCTTCGCGACCCCATGGACTGCAGCCTAACAGGCTCCTCTGTCCATGGGATTTTCCAGGCAAGAGTACTGGAGTGGGGTGCCACTGCCTTCTCCGAAATGCTCAGTTAACATCTAATGAATGATTATCTATCATTGTTACTATCAATCATATATATCTATCATTGTATCTATCATATATATTATCATGATATTCATTATATCTTGCCATTGCCTAAGTGCTCTGTCATATTTCAATTACTTCTAACTGACATTTTTCAGTTGCTAAAAGTGCTTTTGAGTCAACTATTGGGAATGGTGTTACTTCAAAAATGTTTCTTTTAAGCCTGGCTAAGTAAACAAACATTTACAGTTACCTGTACACCTTCATAATGTGGGAGTCCCTGTCTAAAAATCTACATAAAGTCTTTTCTTTCTACTGTAAGGTACAAACTTTTCTGCTCAGTTGCACTTGCAACGGGGACTTGTCTGCCTGAAAATACATTCTTGCTTCAGTATATATATGGTTAATTAAATAAAAGAGTTATGTGGTAACTTGAATGTCTTAGCTACAAGTCCTATTTTATTTCAAATAATTCAACCTTTCAAAAATAACTCAGGAGGAATCAATAGATTTGATCAACTTTTATTGGTCTGTTGCTAAGTGCCAATAACAAAATCTCCTGCAGAGAATATCACATCATTTACTCATAGCCTTGTTACACTAAACAAGATAAATAATCATGACATCAAAGTATTAAAAAAGTGATCAGAAATTATTTACTGAAAAATTATGATAAACTAAAACACAGTATAACAGAGCATGATTCCCATTTGGTTAAAATTACATACTCTCCAGATTGTGTAGTACTCAATATATGTTAAATGCGTCTCTAATAATATAAACATTTATTCTTAAATAAAAATAGTAAAAACAGTGGAAAGTTACATCCTAAAACGTTGGCAGAGGTTATTTCTGGAGGTAGAATTGGATGGGAAAGTGGAAATGTTTTGACCTTTTATTTTGTTTATGTTTGCATAATTTATAATATAAACACAAGAATAAGTTGTATAATTATTACATAATATTGGGCTTGAAAGATTTATAATCATCATAAAATTTTTAATTATTACTATGGGTGATAATAATAACTGGGTTTGAAAGACTTTGTAATTAAAATTTTAAAACAGAAAACCAATAATTGGCATGAGTCACAGTGTAGAAGCGTTTGTGAAGCAGTGCAGAATCTGGAAATAAATACATAGACTGTACTTTTAACAGGTTTGACAGTTCTGAAGAATGAGCAGTATTCCTCAAAGTTATCTATGTCCCCAAGGAGGTATACATTTTTGCGGACAACTTTATAAGGGAAACACATATTTCAGTCACCTTTCATCCTGGTTTCTAAAGAAAGGACACTCAGAGAGCCTTTTTGTCTTACTGATGTCACTATGCATGGTAGCAGCACAAAAAGCCCACTGCTACACTGTATCCCAAATAATGGTATGAGTGAAAACTAGATCATAATTTATTTTCCTAATATCTGAATACCATTATTCACCATTTACTAACATTTGCATCTCTTTTACAGAACCATCACTAACTTATATCCTCATTATGCAAATATCTTATACAGCCTATAATATTCTAAGTGCCCAAGGGTAGGAATTATATCTAATCATAATTGTACCTCCCATGGTTTTGTCAATTTTTGTTTTGGTAAGTAATTGAGGTCACTCATTTTAGGGCATAATTTAATTTTGCAATTACATACATAAAGAAAATATTTACTTTAAAAGTCAAAAAGTCATTTTTTTTTAGCTTTCCATAGATATTTCAGAGATATAGTCTAGCACATTAAAAGAATATACTTAAGATTTCTAATATTTACTTCAAGGGGAGCTTATTGACTTTTCATGTAGTTAGTTTTCCCAAGAATACCCTGAAAGAAAAGTTATACTAAATATAATGAAAGAGAAGCAGATTCTTGCACATTCTTTAAAAATAAGACTTCCATAAGGTGAAATAAACTAGCATTTCCTTGAGTGTTCTCCCTGAACCATGATTTGACTGTTTAGGCAGACATGCTGGTTACCTCCTAACTTCAGGAATTCAACAGAACCAGTGGACTATAGAGTAGATGTCTGGAGATGGATTTATATCAGCTCACTTATTAGTATATTCCTATTGGGTCAGGTGGCTCTGGGGTAAAGAATCCACTTGCCAACGTAGGAGATGCAAGAGACACAGGTTCGATCCCTGGGTTGAGAAAGTCCCCTGGAATAGGAAATAGCAAGCCACTCCAGTATTCCTGCCTGGAAAATTCCATAGACAGAGGGACCTGGCCCCAGTCCATGGGGCTGCAGAGTCAGACACCGCTAAGCGTGCATGCGCACACACACACACACACACACACACAATTCTGTCATTTACTAGCCACATGATTTTAAATATTTCACTTAAATGCTCTGACCCTCAGTTTCCTTTACTATGTAAGGGATCGCCAACTCCCTCTGCCCCCAAGAATTGTTAAACATTTCAAATATATGTACAAACGCCCTGAAAACAATAAGGGAGAGTACCAATTAAAGGATAATTGCTCATTATCAAATTACTTTAAAAGTATAAATGGAATGGTAATGTCTCTTCCACACTCTTATTATCACCTGGTGAGATGGACTAAACGTGGTTTTAAAAATGACTTTAATTAGTTTAATTTTCTAACACCCATTAGCACTCCTAACATTAGGAGTATGAGAGCTTTTGTTCAAGCCCTAATAGGCAAGTCATTACTAAGCCATCTTAACTTCCTTGTACTTTTGTCTATTCACTTTTTACTAACTTCATACCAAAGCTGAAAGTCACAACACACACACAGAGTGCATTCCTCTGGTATAAAAGTGAGTGCCTCTCACCTTTCATGGAATGTGTAATAGTCAAACTGTGACAATGAAACCCAGATTGCCCTAAAGTATCTTAGAAATAGTTCTCTAAATTCTCTCTCTCTCACACACACACAAATTACAAATCTTTATTTAAGAAATTAAAACGCCACTAGAAATCCAAAACAAAGATAATCTGGCTCCCGCTTTGCAGATAATGGTCATAATATCATTTGAGGTAATTACGGAGAAAATAAAAAAGATTGGGAAAGGCACAGAAGATCACAGGAGGAGGAGTGTCCTGTCGACCCTTGTGGGTTTGTTGACACCTCCGGGGGCCACGGCAGGGCAAACACAGCTAAGAGCCAGGCGAAGTGTGTAACTGGTATCTTTGCAACACTTCTTTTCATGAAAGGCCTCCTGTTCTATTCATCTGCACCCAACTGGTGTACCCAACTGGTACAACTCTAGGGGCATCTTGGGTTAGAACTTCTTTGCCTGACTTCTTAGGGCCTAATGTGGCAGTTTATTCATGGGATACATTCATCTCAGCAAGTGTATCAGGGCATGAGGCTAAAGCACCATCCCAGCTGAGACACACGTTTCACTGTGGCCAGCTGCAGCCCTTGTGTCGTCAGCCTCTGTTCTGGGACCTGACTTTGCTGGAAGGTGCCCAGAGCCACGTGTAGGGGAGCACCTGGGGTTCAGGAGGCCTGCTGGCACCTTCAGGACTGGTGTCCCTAACAGGATGCCATGTCTGGGACAGTCCTCTTCTCCACGAGGAGAAGTGCACGCATGTGACGGCACTTGTGTGATCTTACAGCAGTGCCGCCAGCTTCAACACCAGTTTGAGGTACTCCAAAGGAGACTAGTTAATGAGTTTCAGAAGTGATGTTTACAAGCAACATGAGGCCCTCTGGCCATGCTGATGCCGACGGAGTGAGTTTTGAGGCGGTAGCAATATATGTTCATTGAACACTTCTGTTCCAGGCTGGCAGGGTGGTGTTTTACAATCTCTATCATTTAATCCTTACTATAAATTTTATAAAAGAAATAGTATTATGGTTTCACTTTTGCTTTTTTTTTTTGACTGCAACATGTGGTATGGCATGCGGGATCTTAGTTCCCTGACTAGGGGTCGAACCCACATCCCTTGCATTGGAAGCACAGAGTCTTAACCATTGGACCACCCAAGGAGTCCTTATTGCTTCTATTTTGCAGATGAGAAAACTGAGGCCCAGAGAAGAACAGAAACTTGCCCTAAGTGTTCTCTGATGCCTCTACAAAGTTCCCTGCTTAGAATTCTTATTTGGGCACATTCTACACCAGTGTGTTATTCGCTCAGTCGTGTCCAACTCTTTGAGACCCCATGGACTGTAGCCTGCCAGGCTCCTCTATCCTTGGAATTTTCCAAGCAAGAATACTGGAGTGGGTTACTATTTCCTTCTTCAGTTCTACACTAGAGCTGCTGGGAAAAGCCATGTATGAAATTCAAATAAATCCACAGTTAGCACTTACTCAATTTCTGCTTTCTGCTGTGGCTTTGACTGCATAGCTAGACAGGTTGACACTGAAAGGCTCTAGTGCTTTCTTGAGGAATTGAAAATAAACTAATTAAAGGGTTTTAAAATAGGTAAACATTGTATCTCAGGAACATATGACTTTACTAGTATGTGTCCATGTGTCTTTTAAACATAAAAGTTATCTTTGGTACTTCTTCAACTACTGGTTGTCAAACCAGTTTGTCAACGCACATTTTAGTTTTCCAGTTTACTTCATTTTGATCAAAGTGTAAAATTCTTCTTTGCCTTAGCTGAGGTCAATTACTGATGGCTCTATCTGGTCAGGGGGCACATTGAGAGAAAAAGAGCACGTGAAGCAACCAGCACAGATGCACCCCCCTTACTGCAGCTAAGGTACATGCTAAGTTGCTTCAGTTGTGTCCGACTCTTTGTTACCCCATGGACTGTAGCCTGCCAGGCTCCTCTGTCCATTGGATTCTCCAGGCAAGAATACTGGAGTAGGTAGCCATTCCCCTTTCCAAGGGATCGTCTCGACCCAGGGATCAAACACGGGTCTTCTGCATTGCAGGAGGATTCTTTATTGACTGAGCCACCAGGGCAGCCCAAGAGAGCTGTAGAAAATGTTTTTTTCAATTTCCTGAGACTTTTGTCTATAAGGTATTGACCTACTCATTCCTTCAAGTACAGCATCTGAGAGTCTAGAATATGGGCTTGTACATGTGAAGCAAAAGGGTTAAAGATGACTGAAAATCGAGCCCTAAGAATACATTTTCCTTTTATGTTATTCTCTCCAAATGTTTAATTTTTTAAGTATAAACTCTTTTCTTTTTCAACCCAAAAACTTCTTGAAGTCAGGAACTCTGCCTTCTTAAATCTTGCTGATAATTTATTGGTTAAAGAGAGAGCAGACTGATAGCAGGCAGGCCCATTTGGATAGCCTGCACACTCTCCACTTAAAATAGGAACTTTCAAGGAGTCTACAACAGCAAAGCTAGGATTTGTCCCAGTGATATAAGAACTATAACAATGATGATAATAAGCCTGTGTGAGCCAGGCAAGAAACTGAGCTCAGCAAGACCCCTGACTATAGATGTCAATGCTCACTCAGGTTGAGCTAAACCTCTGAAAGAAAGTGAAAGTGTTAGTCACTCAGTCTTGCCCGACTCTTTGTGACCCCATGCAGGGTCTGACAGGCTCCTCTGTCCATGGAGTTCCCCAGGCAAGAAATTGGAGTGGGTTACCATTCCCTTCTCCAGGGGAACTTCCCGAATCAGAGATCAAACTCAGGACTCCCGAATTGCAGGCAGATTCTTTACCATCTGAGCAACCATTCCCAACTCTCTGGGATTCCTTGGCCTGTGATTATCAAATGCGTTTCCTAACTTACCCTATTAATACAATGAAGCATCAGAGAAACGCTTGTCAGTTTCCCACTTTAATAGACTCAAGTTCCCATTGAGCCCAGATGGTTCAGTTTTTTTAAAAGAAACCTCAGTTTTTAAAAAGTGACATTTTCCTAAGATGTCAAGTTGGAACTGGTTAAAACCATGTTCAAAGTTAGCTCTAAGGTCTGCTGAATGGAAACTCACTGTGTTGTGTTGTTTAGTTATTAAACTGATCAGATTTTAATGAATCCTCATGGTATGTTATGAAGGACAACACCATCAAGTTTGTAAGTTTGATGTCTCTGATAAAAAGGCCTCCGGTTGCTTTTAGTCACAGAATCTCTTCATATTATAGAATTTGTTGCTATTGTAGTTTATTTGGTGAGTTGTGTCCAACTCTTTTGTGACCCCATGGACTTGAAGCCCACCAGGCTCCTCTGTTCATGGGATTTCCTAGGCAAGAATACTTGCACTGGCTTGCCATTTCCTTCTCCAGGGGATCTTCCTGACCCAAGGATGAATCCCTGTCTCTTGAATTGGCAGGTGGATTCTATACCACTGAGCCATTGAGGAAGTCCATTATAGACTTTACTGTGTAACAAATCAGCAGATATCCCTGACATTTTAGGCAGGAAAGAATATTGCAGATGATGGAGCTCCTTGTTTTGGAGAAAAGATGAGACGTTAGTAACGTATCCCACACCGAGTGGTTAGCTCTTTAATTAGCATCTACATCCTGGAATTCCTTGTCCATCTCCTTTCTACCACATTAAGCTATAAACAGACCATTTATTCAACTCATTTCATCACCATTACTAATCATCAGAATTATGTAAGAGGTTACCTGGAAGACAGACATCAAATGGTTTAGTACCAAATAAGTGAACAATTATGTTATTTCAAAAACTATACTGATAAATGTAATCACTGAATAAAATCCAGGCATATAATCAGTTACCTGAGTATTCCTGAACACTTGACATTATAGACTTAAATGAACACACATGCCCATAGAGTATCAGCATTTGGCTCAAATCTCTCTAATTTTTTCAGAGAGGGAAGCAATCAGTCTATGGTGGCATTTGACAGCAGGAAACACATAAGGTGATTATATTTTAACTATTTCCTAGTATATATATTTTAAATGTCATAACTTTAGAAAAGATGGCCTAATGTAGTTGTTCTAATGTAAGTAAAGTTTGGGAGTGAAATAAAATGATAAAGAAAAACTTCACTGAAGATGGTAACAGACCGTACCATATGGCTCTCAAAGTCAACCAAATCTCCTTTTGGATAACTCTCAAAGACCCTAAGAACTGGCTTTCATTTTTTTTAAGGCGAACATTTCTCTTTGTAATGTAAAAGAAAGGTTCTTGATTTTGTCATTAAATGTAAATGTATTCCATATTTGAATACATGGCATTCCAGTTTCCATTTAAAGACATAGAGTAGAGTTGCGTCTTTTTTCCCCCTAAAATGCAATTACTGAGAAAAGAGCTTTTGAGTGAATTATTTGAAGTAGAAAATCTTAAACAACCCCTCTCAGGAAAAAGGAGCTCTAACATCGGGTGATATGATGCTGAGGTTGTTGCCACAGACACAAACACACACTATGATATCGTGTGTCTTTGTTTCTCTTTCTTTTTGACAAAGACCACAAATAAATATCCCGACATCCTAAAACACACATGCCTAATTCTGCAAGTGGTTATAATGAAGCCCTTTGAATTATTATAAATGCTCGAACATTAAAAATTCATTGGCAAGCAGAGAGAGGTGCTTTCTATTTGTGGTGCTGAATTCAAACACAACCACCAAGAATGGCTGATTGTCCCAGGCAAGCACGGCTGACAGCCATCAGCAGGTCTGTGCAAACGGTGTATGGAAAAGGTAATAAGAGCTTCAGGAGTATATTTCAACCCATATAATAAAGTAATTGTGAAAGCGTAATTGCAGTCTGCTTCCATACCATATAAGGGTAAGGAATGAGATGGTTAAGAAAATACGAGATTCACAGAATTATATTGTAAGCAATTTTGCAATGACTGTCTCCTAGAATATGCAGTATTTGTCAGAAAAATCATTTTCAGTACACAGTAGTGTTTATCTTTGGAAATCCATTATGATGAACCTGAACTAAATGAACATTGATTAGTTCACCATTTCAAAAAAATGCTCCCTGAACTTAAAAGCAACTTCAAATATAAAAGTAGTATTGGATAATACTAAACAACTGATTTCAGCTCATTTAAAGCCCTGATTAAAAAAAAAAAAAAGAATTGCACATAAATCTTGTTCTTTATTTCTGAAAGATAGTTTACATTTCCAAAGATTTAAATATTTGTAAGATTAGAATTTCAATTTTAAAAAATTCATTCCTTGGGCTACTTCAGAAACAATCACTATTGGCTTAAGTTACCAGGTTATCGTATCCCACAGGCTATCAGTTGCTCTCATAGCAAGACTTGAGAACAGGCAAGGAATGTTGGGTCTACCCTCAGTCAAACCATCTGGACTAAAATTAGGAAAAGGAGGAGGGAAGGGAAATGCGTGAATGAACATAGGGATGTTCAGCACTTAATATGAATAGCGCCGAGGTCAAATATGAAAGTTGTCTATTTGGTTCTCACCTCACCCATCTTCTATTAATAGGATTATTCATATCACATCTAAGATTATTACCTCTGTTAAGTGACAATTTTTTTTTCTATTCCTACCATTAAGCACAGTTTGTGGTGCATAGTAACCACTTGGAAAATATTTAGTGAATAAAATAACCAGTATTTGGAAATGCCATATAGTGGGAAGCTGGGTCTATAGCAAGCCTGTGGCATGGGCTCTGAAACCCATGGTGAAATAGGCAATGGAACTGAATATAAGGAATCTGCTTCTTCATTACTTTTTTGTTCCACTTTTACAGGACCTTGCAAATAACTGTGTGTAAACTGCAGACATGTATTCATTCCCCTGGCCTACCATTTCAGATAAAACTTCAAAAGGACGTTAAATAAGGGAAAAGCTCCTTGATTCGGATAAGTGAAACAGCTAAAATGCTCATCTGCCTAAATGAAGTTTCTAGAAGAAAACACACATTTTTGTCATTAAAGAGAATAGCTGTTATTTACATATGCCTGACTGGTTTACAAAGAACTCATTTCAAAGTGAGGTTAAGACTTAAATGAATTTAAGGAAAATGAACAAACCAAGCCTGACTTAATGCTATGCTGTGGACATCAAGTAGATCAGTATTTGTTGAAACCTTGCATACACACGTAAAATCTATCCATGTTGTCCTGTGTAACTAGAACTATTGTTTTCCAAGAAGGGGATCCTAATGATGATGGAGAAGGCAGGCAAGGATGGATGCCCCAAAACAGAAGCCCATTTTAGGCAGATGAGAAAACAAGTAAAACAATGTAAGTCTAAAGGAATCTTGAAAATAATGTCAGTCATCTTACAAATTCTCTGAAATGGAAGGAAGGAGGATGGGCAAAAAGGAACTCAAACTTCAGCCATCTGTTATGTTATAGGTCTTGCTCCATCCTGATGCACCCTAAATCATCACCATAACCATTCAATTCTTCATGATCCTTTTCTTTTCTTGAATTTTCCAAATTCTTCTCAGGTGAGGCTATGTACTAATGTCTAACAGCATAGTACCACATTTGACCACCTTTCCCATCACTAAGTATACTCAGGTTTTGCCAGGAACTCCAGGACCATTCTCTTCTGTCTGCGTTCGTGCGTGCGAAGTTGCTTCGGTTGTGTCCGACTCTTTGTGACCCTATGGACTTGCAGCCCACCAGGCTCCTTTGTCCATGGGATTCTCCAGGCAAGAAACTGGAGTGGTTTGCCATGCCCTTCTCCAGAGTATCTTCCCGACCATGGGCTATTCCTCCCTCTTTCCCATTCCCTCCCTTTAAGCATAAGGTCACTATGCCCACGGGACCAACAATGATTGAGCCCTAGCCACACTGCTTTCCATTTGAAACCAAGATCAAATACTTTGTCAAGCTTTCTTATCAAAAACAGAATTAGTGGAAGTCAGAAAGAGAATTAAGAGTGAACAAAATATTCTGATCTCTGGGAGAGAGATAACCTAACAAAATCAGCTTGTACAAGGCCTCCAGTCTATTTCTTAATAAGAATGAAAGACTGTTATGCTATTTCATGCTCCCCAAATTCATAACCCTAAGAGCAAAGAGTGATACATGAAGGCAGCAGAACTTTAGAATAACAGAGACTTGGTTTCTGGAACAGAGTGGACTCAACTGTAAGTCATTTAAAGTATTATACTAACATGAAAACAGACAAGGAATGTGATATGGAAAATATTATAAAATTTACATATTTCTTAAAGATGAAGCATCATCCTTCTAATAACTCCGTAGATTTCACAGGAACTTCTGGAGTCTTCCTCCACCCCCTCAGGGTGTAATTCCATTAATGTATCTCAGTAGAAAAACTACTTGAAGACTGTGAGATCCCTTTAAAACTGCTGAAAGACATTTCTGAATATGTTTGGACACTTCACTGTATTTTCCCAGTTTACTTATAATTGTGTGCCTATCTGTCACTAAACAAGAAATCTCAGCAAAGCGACTACTAATTTTAGAAGTTAAGTCAGCCGGTGCATTTCTGCAACTACACACAAAGCAAAACATTCATATTAATTTCTAATTATCAGGATGATCAATTTAAAAAAGAACTTGCAGGTAGACTATAAGACTCTAGCGTGTCTCTCAAGAAGTTACATTTAATATAACTGAATCTTTTGGCCGACATATAAAGCCTCTAAAAGCTTTCGTGCTAAGTCACTTCAGTTGTGTCCCAACTCTTTGAGACCGTATGGACTGTAGCCCACCAAGCTCCTCTGTCCATGGGATTCCCCAGGCAAGAATACTGGAGTCAGTTGCCACGCTCTCCTCCAGGGGATCTTCCCAAACCAGGGATCGAACCCGTGTCTGTCTCCTGCATTGGCAGGTGGATTCTTTTTTTTTTTTTTTTCTCATTTCATACATGATATTATACATGTTTCAATGCCATTCTCCCAAATCTCCCCACCCTCTCCCTCTCCCACAGAGTCCATAAGATTGATCTATATATCAGTGTCTCTTTTGCTGTCTCGTACACAGGGTTATTGTTACCATCTTTCTAAATTCCATATATATGCGTTAGTATACTGTATTGGTGTTTTTCTTTCTGGCTTACTTCACTCTGTATAATAGGTTCCAGTTTCATCCATCTCATTAGAACTGATTCAAATGTATTCAGGTGGATTCTTTACCACAAGCGCCACCTGGGAAGTCACTAAAAAAAGCTTATTCATCGTAACTGAGACAAAGTCTTCAAAAAAATAGGTGAATATCTTAAGGTTCATTTTACCACAGAACTCCCTCTCCAGGCAGTTTTCTCTGGTACATTCCTATAAGCGCTGAGCATGAGTTCACTTTCAGGAAGAACCTGAATTCCACCCCAACTGCTCCCAACCCTCTCTCACGTGGCAACCGTTACCTGCCTGACTTGCGAAGCAATTCCTGTTTGCCTGGGAGTGAAGCTCTCCTCCTTAGGCCCATATTTCTCACTATCGACACCTCAGCCTCAACTCAGGCACCATATTGGGTGGGGCCTCAGACATCCTGTGATGTCACACCTCCATCTATTTCCTCATTTGATGTCTTTTGCAGTCTTTCATGAGAGGAAAACTTATGAATGATTAGGGTTCACAAGTCTCTCAAATAATCAGCATTCTGTCACTCAGTGGGTTTCCATTTTTTGCTCCATGAATGAGCAAGAGCCAAACTTAATGTCTGATTATTGGGGTAATCTGGGCTTCCCAGGTGGCTCAGTGGCAAAGAATCCGCCTGCCAATGTGGGAGATACGGGTTCAATCCCCAAGTTGGGAAGGAAGAAAAGGAAGAAATGACAACTCACTCCAGTATTCTTGCTTGAAAAATCTGAAAGACAGAGCAGCCAGGCAGGTTGCAGACCACGGGGTCACCAAGAGTCAGACATGACTTAGCGACTAAGCACAGATAGGGATCACACCTGAGCTAAGAAACACGTGGCATCTTTTTTTTCTGGCTACCATAATCTGCATTAATACTAATAGCCTTAAGGTAGGTGTTGGCCTTTTTTTTTTTTTAGTTGCCTCAAGTCATTTTGAAAAGAGGTAGGAAGTCTAAAAAATAGTTCAAAATATAGGAGTCCCTTTCCCCCTCTCGCTGCATGATTTCTAAGGCCAATTAAAATGCCATTTCCTCCAGGAAGCAACGGGGATTTCCTGAACTTCAATCCATTAGTACTCCTTCTATACCACCAGCACTTTGACTACAGACTCCATCCGCATCACATCAGTTACACTAGAGCTGGGCCACAGTTATTTGCATTCCTCTCTTGGCTAGTCACACAGAGGCAGAGTCCAGTACTTACTGATCTTTGTGCCTGTCTCCGCCCCTGGAACACTCAGCCTAAGGCTCAGCACACAGTTGGGTGTTCAGTAAATGCTTTTCATTTCTAAAAATGAATTAAGTGTGCCTTATTAACAAAGCCTACAGCTTCTTTACAAGTGTAGTCCAAAAAAAAAAAAAAAAAGTCTGCTTCTTAGGCGAGAATATCCTCATCTCATCCCTGTGCAAATATCTGTGTGGGGACTGCATTAGAGCTACCTGAAAATAAGAAGTTATAATGGAAACAGTGACACAGCCTTAAGTGAGGCAACCCAAATAGGAACTACTTTAATACTTTTACTGCAATGTTCTCTGCTTGATAAAGTTCATTACCAGAATATCATCTTTAAAAGTGAAATGCATTCAGCTGAGTACTTTTTTTCATTTTGTAAATAGATTTTTCCTGCCCGAGCTCTCAATATAAAGTACAAAATAGTTTTCCATAACATTAGAAAAATGTCACCCCGTAGATAAAGCTAAATTTTTTAAAATAAGTTTTCTTCT
Source organism: Bos grunniens (assembly GCF_055505025.1). Taxonomy (NCBI): domain Eukaryota; kingdom Metazoa; phylum Chordata; class Mammalia; order Artiodactyla; family Bovidae; genus Bos; species Bos grunniens. The sequence continues at coordinate 57,147,644 of NC_141178.1, read as the reverse complement.
TTAGCCTTTTAAAGGTACAGCAGTGTCTTCCCAGAGCCATAACCCTGTACTGCCTACTATTGTTGCTATTTAGTTGCTAAGTCCCGACCCTGCGACCCCATGGACTGTAGCCCATTAGGCTCCTCTGTCCATGGGATTTCCCAGGCAAGAAAACTGATGTGGGTTGCCATTTCCTTCTCCAGGTGATTTTCCCAACCCAGGGATCAAACTTGTGTCTCCTATATTAGCAGGTGGGTTCTTTACCTCTGAGCCACAGTGGAACCCCACGGCCTTCTATACTAAAGGCTGAGTCATCAGCCTGCAATTTGACACCTTCTAAAATGTGTTGGGATAACACAATAAGCCTAGAATAAAGTTACGGCCCCATGGGATATCCTATGGCTATAAAGTCACCATCTTTTCAACAGGACCCTACTTATTACTAGGATTATATTTAAAATGACCCTGGCACTAATCTTTTTCTCACCCATTCAAAATGACACAGAAAAGTAGGTAGGTGTTAAATTTACAACCCAAGTGCCAAATTTTCACATCACATCAAATGAAAAATTTTATATATAGCATATCCATTGCTGAGTGTTTTGTTTTTACTTTGAGTTCCTGATCAATCTGGGGTGACTGTAGCCAGTTACCTCACACAGTAAGTTTGATTCCAAGGATTTCACATGTGTTAGATTTAGACAGCTAACTAAGATAAATAGTTTATCACCACTGTTACATCTTGGCAAAGAGGTGATAGCAGAAATGAAACTTTGACCTTTAAGTTCTCAGTCTAGGAGTTATTTTTCTAAGAACTGAACATTCATATATTCATTCATGTCATTTTACCATAAACACTGTATTCTTGCTCTTCTTAACCAAAATTCAGATACAGCTTCATGGTCCCTCCCCCTCTCAGATACATAGCCTTACTTCTCTTCCCTCCACTAACCACCCCCCAAAATTTTTTTTTCTAAAGATTTCAAGTTAGAGAGAGGCAATTGACCTCAGTAAATTTTTCCATCGGCTTACATTTTTTTTTTTCTCTTTTCAAAGTACTCCTTAGGGAAAAAGAAAAAAGATAAACACACTTCATATAACAAGTGCCATAAGAAAAATATGTTCTGGCACTTTTCCCAACTTGTAACAGAAAAGAATTTACATCATCCAAGTATAAGTGCAAAGAGTAAAAGAAAGAAATCTCCAAATGGATTTCTGTTCCATTTTCAAACTCCAAGGCTAAGGGAACACAAGTGCTTTACTTCAGAAATGAATAACGAATGACTTCAGTACACATACACCTTTCTCTTTGGAGATATTGCACATAAAAGAGCATTTTTTTGGCACAGCTGACCTGCAGAGATGTGGAGCTAAGCAGAGTCATGAATTCACTCGCTCTGATATGCACACATGATACGCAATTAAAATCTCCATTCACATTCCTGCCGGGTTGTCAATCATGAGGAAAGCCTTTTTGACAACATTCAGCGAAGCGTACCAACTAACCGCTCAACAGGAACTTAAACAGTAACAGCTTTTGTTACTAGCAAGAACGATTTTCTTTTTTTTTTTTTTTAACCAAGATTGGGTTCAGTTTCTAAGAAATCATTATGCTCTGTATTTTATGGGCTTTCATTAAAAATGAAAATGTGTCAAGATTTTGTATAGCAAGCAATGTGATGTAATATCTAGAAAATAAGAGATACATAACAATTTCTAGCCTTTTCAACTGGGCGGGGGGGAATCTTTTAACTTTTCCTGTGTAGAACAATGAACAATGATCTTATAAAGCAGAGTTCTGGGAAGAGCTGTGACGTTTCTAATTCATTCTGAAGCTTTTTACTAGAATTTTCAAACTTTTCAAAGAGATCAGGTATCTATCTCACTTGAAAAGTGACTGACCAGTTTATAAACCAATAGGAAAGTGACATTTTTTTAATTATAAAGAAGAATATTTGGCATGTCAGAAACACTGCGTGCATTAAAGCTTTCAATTTATAGCACTCCACAGAAAATATTATGCACATAAATTCTCTACAGACGAACCCAGAAGGTACTCTGCTCATAACTTAGTTTCTGTTGAACATCTAATCAAAGACTGTGCCCTTCGTAATAGCACATTAGTTTGCTTTAAAGTCATAAATCCATAAAAACAGGGCCCACTAAAATTGAATACAGGATGCTTGTTAATCGGCTGCTGTGTCTGTTTTGAGCAACTAACCTTGGATTATAAATTTGAAACAAGTTAATACTATCAGGTATTGAAATATTTGTCTTTTTACTTATCACGCTCTGTAACCGAGAGAGCAGATGCATTCTGACCATTAGCAGTCATGACAAATTGCCTTGCTAATGAACGTTACACACTGAAAGTGCCATAACTGATTAAACTACAATTTCCCACTACCAGAGAGAGAGAGAGAGAGAGCTGGGGACTCCAGCATGGGCAACTCTGATATTCTGCCAACAGGCCTTCAGGCCACTGTGTGATATTTTGGAAAACACTCTAAATTCCATATGAACAGATTCTAGAAGCCTATGTGTACACAACAGGTTTTTAAAGAACATTAGATAAAACAGCTTAGGTTGGAGCTGATGAGCCATGAAAAATGGATGCGTTTTAACTATTTGATATCTTTGCAAGTAGGTATTAAAGAATATTCTCTGGTGTGAGTGTTTTTTTTTTTTTTTTTCCTCTCTCCCTCCTTCCCTTTCCCCGCCCCCAAAACATCGCGTGTGCTTTGCATTTCACATAAAATCTTTCTTTTGTCAGTTCCTTTGTTGGTGCAAAATTGGCAGCAGTTCAAATTCAAAGTACTCCTATTCATTTACTGACCAATGTCATTCTAGTTCACATCAGCCAGCGAGCTAAGCTCTAAAAACATAAAAGACTTGCTTCACCACTGACGAATAATGTGTACATTTTTACAGAGCTTAAACCTTAATGCTTTCCCTGAAACTAACAATACAGTATATCTTATCATTCCTTTTTCACAAGCAAGCAGCTGCTGAAACGCTTGCCACTTCAAAATATCAATTGCTTGCCAGAATTTTCCTCCACACACCCTGTCAAACTCGTGTATATTGTGCAACAAAAATGGTGCAGGACGGAAAGCTAGAAATTGTGTCAAATTCTGCTGTAAGGGTATGATGTGCAAAGAACAATGTATGACAACCGTAGAGACTACAAACAATGGCACTGGAGCCAGGGACTTCATAGATCACAACTGTGCCTGTACATATTTCATTGTAGGCATTATATATTTAAAGCATGACAAATGTATCGTCCTACATTATGTGCTACACAGAGGCTCCTCCCACAGATCGCCTTTCACGTTTCTCCTGGTGATGGAAACACAGTTGAGTTTCATTTCTTTTTCTTTTCTGAAAACATTTAAGGTTCTCAAGTCCTCAAGGAAGAAGACACTTTCACACACGCACACAAACAAAGCTATCCAAATGAGTAACAGAAAACAGAAGACAATAATACAAGATGAGAAAAGGAGATCTTGTTCACTTAACATTTTGGCTGCTGAGGACACAAAGGCAAGGATTATCTGAAACAGTAACCAAGGGTATCAAGAGAACTACACTATCACTATGCCTGTAAACTGTTGTCTGCCTAATTTTAATGCAGATAAGTGCTGGCTTATTGATTTGTGCGATTTTCTAGCAAAATGGAAATCCCACGTGAATATGTTCTTTGTGTGCAGAAAATATGGTTTAAGAAGCTTTTACTCTTATTGCTTCCCTATGCCAAAAGAACAATTAAGCAAATAATATTTCACTACTGGATCAGGTCTATAAACTAACACAGATTCCTGTCTGTTTAGACTTTAAATATCCCTTCTCGTTTTCCGATTCGCTCTGTTTACTTTAAAAGCTTCTGGTTATTGAAAAGTTGTTTTTCTTCCAAACGTCTCTTCAAATAACATGTAAAATCTGAAAACAGTCTCCCTTTGGAACACATTTACTTAATTATAAAGGGGTTCATGGCTCTAACAACCTCACACTAATTCAGTCAATGACTTCAGAAAGGGAAACATGTTTATGGGAGATTAGTATGAATCTATATTCATCTCCTCCACAACCTAGCTTAGGTTACAAAACCTTTATCACCCAATTAGCTTGGTGTGGAATTAACTAATTCTAAGTTAAGGAAAACTTCAGGTCAGATAATCTTTTAGGGTGTCAATAAATATTTTGGAGAGAGAATAGGTAGTTTAGGTGCTTAGGGGTGCTGACCTTTGCTGTGTTGATTAGTGGGACAATGCTACATTATTAACACACAGCAGCTGTACCTGAACTGTTGCCATGAATATAATAGCCTTTTATAGCCATCAGGGGAGTGAGGTGGGAGGCCTTTATTAACCACTAGACATGATTAGCACATTATGTGAACTTTAGTAGGCAAATTATCTCTTATTGAAATATAATGTTGGTTATAACTAGCTGTAAACATAATTTTTAAAACTTCCCAGTGCACAACTCCAGGTTTTACTACCATTCAGTTCATTATTGGCCAGTAATCGATGAAAACAGGTTCTGTTGGGGAATGTACTTATGGGAACTGAATCTCCAAAAGGCAGACCTTGTCACCAAAGGCTGACTTGAAAACTGTTTGGCATTCCAAGTTCAGGGATATTAGCATACATGCAAACTTTCTCTCTTTAAGTCAAACTGTTCAAGAACTAGAAAAGCTGCTTTGGGATTTTTCTTCTTCTTTATTTCTTTAATCAGTTCTTAAAAGATTAGTTTTGCAGTAAATTTTGGAGTTACCTTGAAAAATAACGGCATAATGTATTTCAAAAAGCTTAATTTGGAGAGAGAAAAAGATTATCCCATCAGCCTTAGTAACTGAACACCGTGCAGAGAGTCCATTATGAACAGTCTTTTATGCCCTGGCAGAAAGTCATTAACATAAAATAAATCATTAGCTTTGATATTAAGCTTCTACTATCTGCAGGTTTCTATGATTAATGTTCATGACTGCATCTGCCAAATGATAAAATATACTTTTTGTTGAAAGGTTATCCTGCCTCTTTATTATTAACATTTCTCTTTATACAATTGTTCCTGGCATTTTAGGTGAAGGCATATTGGTGTAGAAGGAAAGAGTTAGTTTTTTACAAGAGCTTGGAGATGCCAATGCATATAACACTTTACCCATCATTTTTCAAATTAACCATTTAATTGAGTTAAAGGACTTAAGAATATCAGGTGGTGTGCAGACATGCTTTCAGTGTAATTGGACTATCTTTAGATCCAGTTGGTCCATTGTTTAATTAATCTTGCATATTATATTGCCCATCTCTGGCCCATATATCAGAGGAAGGGAGTGAGGGGCAAGCTTAGTCCCCTGAAGTCAGGAACTACAAGAGGTCATTTCCCTCTGGAGCAGGCATTCTCAACTTTATTTTATCTCCCTACACTGCCCCATAGATAACAGATTCCATCCTAACATCTCTCATTAGGTGCACTGACTCACAATGCAGAAAGCGAAAAAGACACTCCCTGGGGGCTTATCAATATCTGAGAGATGGAGATTACAGTCTGTACAGACACACACCTCATTTTCCCCAATTCACCTCTGACCCGCTAGAAAGGTTATTCCTTTCGCTCCTTTCCTGAAAGAATCACTAATCTATGACTTTGGGAGAAAACGTCATTCCACTAAGGTAGCAGAAATAGAAGAAATGGGCTGAGAATGCAGTATTTTTCTAAGGTCTACCATGGCTTGAATTTTTGAACATCTTTTCTCACATGGTTTCAAAATAATCTACCTCTGTTGACTCCTTGAGGCTCAAAAGGGTGCCTTGATACAAACATAAGTTATTTCCTCTAGTGGATGCAGGCAAGATTGGGACACAGGTGGATGAAAGGTTTTTAGGTATCAGAACTTTTACCAGACATAGAACAGAGTCAGGCTTCTAAACAGAATGGGAAACAAGTGGAGGGAACCATATCCTTTCAGGGTTATATTTATTTTGCCTAGGGGGTAAGTCAACATAGGTTCAAGAGCCCAGGTTTTATGTGAAATCTTCAGCAAGTCTTTTCTTCAGTGAGGCCTAGGGCTTTCCTCAGAAAAGATTCAGTTCTTTAGTCTTATTAAGGTATAATTTGCCCAATTAAAGCCCTATCATTGTGAAAAAGTGTCACATGTGAAATACGGCTAAGTTTCTTAAAAAGGAGTGGTAATGAGGCATTCCTGCTAGCTAGTATGATTGCCTTTGTTGTTGTACACACTGATTCTGCCACTTGCGGTAAACTCTCCTGCATTTATGGGAAGAAATATATCCAGGACAATGTGAAACACAGTAAAACACGTGCTCACCCAACACATACACACACGCACATGCACGTGTATGTGCGCAGGCCAATTTCTCTACCAGGTAACTGACTTCCAGAGAGGGGCTCAAAGACTTGAATGGAAAAGTGTTCATGCAGCAACTGATGGTGTTGTAACTGTGGATCAGATACATGTAACTTATAAGCCCACATAGTAACTCAAAACACTTTATATTTTCTTGGCCACTAGCAAAGCTTCTTATCAACGAACCATAGCACTAGTTTATTTAGGAGTCCTTTCAAAACAGCTTCATAAAAGCACATAACTCAAGAATGAAAAACAATAAATACTTGGCTAAAGCTGAACCATTAAAAACTCCAAAGTGAAAAATGGACAAACAGAAAAGCATTGAGAGTGACATGGGTTTCATGACCTTTGTTAGCATAAAAATAAATCAGTGATGATGTTTCATAAATACAATGGAAATCTGAAGATAGATTTTAAAAGTTAGGCAAACTCTCGCTGTAGATCAAATAAAGAGATCTAGGGAAATATTGATACCTCTTGATAAAACAGGGGGGTTCTCTTTGGCATCACCCCTCCTCTGATCTTTTTGCTGCATCCAGGCACAGAGCAATATAACGTTCCCATTTTCAAAATGAATGCTATAGGGAGGAACATGTTATAACCAGGAAAGACTCATTTCAGGTTAATGTGAATTCCATGTCTCAAAGTATTATGGAAGAACTGCTATAATTAACAGTCTGTTGGCACTTCCATTATAAACCACATTTCTAAGCAGTTTATAACTCAACTGTTTTTAATGAGAAATTACTCTTTAGGATGAAACTTGGCATGCATGGTTTAAAACAAAAAAAATGCTCCACTTCATTAGGGTAGATGTAAGCTGTAGCATCTTGGTGGGCTGCTTTCCTAGCAGGACAGTCCATTTAACACAACTCACTATCTACTGCTGGTCCTGTCAACCCTTGGAGACCACAGGCTATCTGATTCTGGGAAGTGCATCTTCAAAGAAAATGATCAACTGAATAATAGTTGTTCTTGGGCCTCCTCAGGGGCCTGGGCCCAGGATTCCCCTCGGATACCAAAATCTGAAGTCTCTCAAGTCCTTATATAAAGTGATACAGTATTTGCATGTAACCTACACACATCCTCCGTTACTTTAAATCATCTCTGGATTACTTATAATGCCTAAAACAATGTAAATGCTATGCTAATAGCTGTAGGCACTATGTAAATGATATGTAAATAGTTGCTGCTGGTGTGCAGCAAATTCAAGTTTCACTTTCTGAAACTTTCTGGGATTCTCTACCGCCCCCAAATATTTTCTATCTGAAGTTGGATGACTTGCCAGTGCAGAACCTGCATATATGGAGAGCTGCGTGCACGCACGCTCAGTTGTGTCTGACTCTTTGCGACCCCATAGACTAGTCCATCAGGCTCCTCCATCCACAGGATTCTCCAGGCAAGATTATTGGAGTGGGTTGCCATTTCCTTCTCCAGGGGATCTTCCCAACCCAGGCACTGAAGCAGCATCTTCTACATTGCTGGTGGATTCTTTACCACTGCACCACCTGGGAAGCCCGTGGAAAGCTGATGTATATTAATAACATGAAAATCGAAATAAATAAGAAAAAAGAAACTATCTTTAAGATTGGTAAAAGTAAACATTCCCATGTTAAAATTTTGTTTAAATTCAATTAAACAAGGCAGCTTTCATATATTCAGATGCTTCATGGGGAAGCTTCTTGCAGCCAAGATTATAGCTATGTCTTTGGGGCCCACAGTATTTATAATTATGGTGTATCACAATGTTGTTTTCTCCCAAAGATATACATGTTAGATTCTTATATTTGGCTGTATACAACGTAAGTTTTATCTTAAACAGTTGATCCAATATTTTAAAAATGCAATTGTTCATAACAGTTCATCGAGTCATGATAAGTAGTATATTACTTTTCCTTGAAATATAAGTTAAATATTCTACCTTATGACTTCTCAGAAACCTTGAGATTCACCTTTGGATAAGCTAAGATGTAGGATGACAAGTTACCTAAAAGTGATTAAATAGGTTCTTCATTTCCAACTATTCCAATCTTAGTTATCTATGTATATTCTGATGAGAACACATAAACATGCCAACCCATATAATCACTATAAATGTAACTACCTAACTTACCATGTGCAACTAAAGATCAGAAGATCATAGTCCCACTTACATACTATTTTAGAGTCTAAATTAAGATTTCTCACTGATAAGGGATATTCAAGGAGCTGATCCCAAGCTCTAGATACACTGTGCTTAAAATGTGCTGGAAGAAAGGAACAGTGAGAGCTTAGAAATACCCACCATGGCTTTCCTCTCAGGATCACATCTGTTTTCTTAGTCTATTATTCTATGACCCTAGGTCATTCACTCAGCTGGGGAAAAGGATAGCAGCCTAGTTGAGGACTTTAGGAAGTGGACCTGGGCCTACGGACTAGAAGTTTCCAATTTCTGTGCCCAAGAAAGGTCAAGTACTGGGAGAAGGATGGACTTGCCAACATGGCTATGATGGCAATGATGACAATGAAGACAAGCACCAAAGGTGGCCAAGATGAACACAATGGTGAGCCAAGGATCTGAGCAGAGCAAGTTCAGGTGAGAAAACATAGACCTTCCACGTTCAGACCCAGACTGGGAAGGAGAAAAGCAGGGGAGGGGGAGTTGTTCCAGGATTGCGGGTGTTTGGGAAGGGGATGAGGAGGAGGGAGGGAGGAGGCACCAGACACACAGACAGACCAGTTGCTGAGGGTAGGCTTCCATCAAGACAGGAGGATCTCCAGTAATTGAGAAATATCCCCAGGGTCTTTTTCAACTTTCTAGTAAGTTAGCAAAATGTTGGAAAGCACGAGAATAAGTCATCCTTCGTGGTAAGATTTCCTCTATGCCCATAGCCCCAGTCCCCTAACCTATCCCTTTCTTGAATTGAGCCCATCACACAAAAAAATACGACCACAAGAAATAGCCCCACACACCAAAACCAACATTTGAGACCCATTCTGGTCCTAAGAAAACCACTGTTAACTTGGAACTTTCCCTACTTCTTTCAGATTCAAGTGCCTTACATTTTTCTCTGTTCTAAGCCCCTTGCAATCATGTCACTTAAAAAAACAACAATAAGCAGCTGATGAGATAATATTTAAATATTAGTTTGGTTTTCCCAGCTAAGAGAAATATCAAAATGCTCCTTAATATCATCACTCAGTAACTTTAAAATAAATGGTAAAATGTGAGAATAGTAAATAATGTAAACTATTTTAAAAATAACATTATGAGCTCCAAAGCTCAAAACTAAAATTTTTGCATAGACATTTAAAATTGGAGTTTATGACACTGAGATATCTCACAAAATCAAGATATTAATAGCTACATTTGAGGTTTTTGTATGACATCTGACTTAGTGGCCAAAACCATATGATTGCTTGGCTCAAAGCTCTTGCCTATAAATTTATTTAAAACATATTTAAAGACCTCAAAACTTACGAAAGATGCCAGCTTAATAAAACTCCCATGGGAGTTTTTAATTACACTAATGATGTTCAAAGTATTGACTATGAATTTCCCAAAGTCCTAGAAGTTCTGGGGGTAGGGAGGGAACTAATCAAGCATGATGCTCTAAATTGCTTATAGTCCTCCCCTCCCTCCTCTCTCCCCTCCTCCTTTTTCTTACATGTATTAAAGCAGAAATAATGACTCCATCATAATGTGCTTGCAAATCCTGTATTTTAGGAAGGGTGAGTTTTGCCACATTCAAGAAAACACATAATACTCTAAACAGGAAAATAAGCTCGAAGGAGATTCTGCAGAGATGAAAATGAATCTTGTTTTCCTCAGAAGTCATCAAATGTTTAATGTTAGCCCTGACATTTTAAGTCAGAGTTCATCACAAACAGGTTCTTCCTCCTGTGTTTATGTGAAAAGATGATACATTTTCCTTCCTCATTTCAATGACAAAAGCCCAATATTCCAAACGCCCATTATTTTTCACTCTGTATATAGCCAGTATTAAGCATGGGTTTGTGTTATGAACTTCCTTGGGTCTAAATCAGTCAAAGAAAGATTCAGGGCCTGATTCCACAAAAGCAACCGCTGAGAACAGTAAAGACCATTATTTCCTCTCCCACTGCTGGCAGAGGTCAGCATCCCTGTCATTAGCCATGTCATAACATAATTGTATTACTACTCCTTATGTGGGCAGATACTGAGCAATAACTGAACACATCACATCATTGCAGAAATGAAAAAGTGCCACTTCTTCGTCCCAATTTAGCATAAAATCAGTGAAAACAATCTTCAGAAATGACACTGCACTAGAAACTGAAAGGAACTGTTATTACTCTGTGGGTATATATTTAAACTAATGTTCTGACATCTTCAACTAGAACAAAAAAGAGGACTCTATTTTACTACTAAGCTCCAATTGGGAGTGCCTATAATCCAATTTCTTTTGGTAACATTCAGTTCAATTAAGGGATACAATGTTACTTAAAATAGCCTTCATTAGATGAAACTCCAGTATGGTACCCATCTCTCAATGTCTCAAACAAAGCCATGCTTTAAGTTGCCAGAGGTAAACAGTGTTACTTTGAGCCTACTGGTTCCTGTCCAGTCTATGAGTTACACTGCTATTTCAAAGGCTGACCTATATACAGCAACATGCCATCCAGTTCTGGCTGTTTGTATAAGAAGAGATGCTTCGCACAGTTGCCATAACTAACATCGATGCATTGTTCTCACTTTTCTCCCTCAATGGGTTACGTGAAAATGGAGGCCACTTTGTATGATGATGTGCTCATAACCTAATGTGTTCTTGCAACAGAGCGATACTAAATTAAACTGTTTTCCAAAAAATTGCTCCTCCAGAGTTTATTAACTGAACAATATAAGTAGTGTTTTGGCAATCTATAGAGCAGCAGTGCTGGAGAATGTCAGCAAAGTAAAACAACCTCGTTTTAGTTTAGAAAAGCTCCAGGAAGAGGATATTCATTTTCTGGATTAGGGTCTCTCCTGACATTGAAAAAAATAATGTCACTGGAGAAAGTCTAGTCACAGTGTGTGGTGCTGAAGCACAGAAAGATACTGGTTCCGCTGGGATTTAGCACACTGACTTTAGTAAAGTGTCGACAGATTTCAAATAAAGACAATTAGTAATTTATGATCTTATCATCCTACTGAAAACAAATAGCCTGACAAAGTGACTGTTTCTTGTAATCAACTACACACTAGTGACACCTCTGAAAGAGACAAGGTTTACTTTGCAGTCTTCTCTCTTTGGGGGGAGTCAGAGCTAACTTGTTTTTACTAATGTAGATAAAGATTATTTCACCTCTTTCAAACTTCTGTCCACCTTTTAGATCCCAGCAAATCTACTTGAGTCACTGCAAAAATGAATGCTGGCTGACTACACTGTAAGCAGCTCAAACTGTGGAACCGGACAGAAATTTTGTGCCAATGCTAATCACGGTGGAGTAGAAAACATTAGTGCCGGGGCTTTCTGGGGCCTAGCAAATCTACTCAGTACACGAAATATAATCAAGAATGAGTGACAAACATAGTTGATAGACTGCTACCCAGAGAAGGGCAGGAGCAGACATCCTGAGGCAAACATTTCCATGAAGTCTCTTCCTACTATGAAAAGTGTATCTTATGACTGTGTATCTTTAAAAATCCATTATTCCCTGAATAAGTAAAATAGAAGACTTGCATCCAGTCTATAGAAAGGGTGGCTGATTTGCATTTAAAAAGAACAGTTTGCTCCCCGTACACTGGATGACTTAAAAGGAACTTCAATGAGCTAGTAAAAAAAAATTCTGAAGACTTTCTAAATTAATTTATTCAATGCACAGTACAACCCACTAAAATTATTTAAAGCACTTAATTGGAAAATGATTTAATATATTGGAGCAATTCTTGATTTTCCAAAGCATTTAACTTTCAAATTAAATCTGACCCTCCTATCACTAGAATGACGAGTGAAATGTGTATCTAAGACATTATAAAATCACAGATAAACTTAATAAGATTTGTCCAGTTTCAGTGACAAAATGTTTCTGACCTTTTGGTTCCAATTAATACTGCGGAATAGGTCTTTACTATCAAGAATGCTGCTACCTTTCTATTATTTTTGTTAGTAGACGTGTTATAAGCAAAAATAAAATATTACAAACACAAAACACCTCCTTATTAAGGCAAACCAGACTTTAGAGTAAAAGAGCTATGTTACCAACAAATAATGAAACTTCATCACAGAAACTTCTCTGGTCAAAGTTCCCTTACCCTCCAACTTGTCCCTAGCTACAGAGATGCTTCCTGCGGGATGAAAAGCCTTTCTACCTTGTCCAAGACTAGACTCCTCTGGTTTCTAACTTGCCTAGACATCAACACACGCACGTTGGTCTTACACATTGTATACACAGGGCATCAGGGAACTTCTCCACGGGATGCTATAACTCACAGCTCTGTGGGGTGTGTGTCTGGAGGGTGTCTGGAGTGTGAGTGCGTGTGTGTGTGAGTGTGTGTGTGTGTGAGTGTGTGTGTGTGTGAGTGTGTGTGTGTGCATGCGCGCGGGCGCGCGCCTGGATTGACCAAGACTCTGAGTTGCGAGTCTGCAGCGTGCTGGGGCCCCGGGGCTGAGGGTGAAACGCGCTAAATACCTCCGGCTCACGTAAAATAGCTGCTTGATGATGACTCGCCACCGGGCAAATGTTACCAGTCCCAACGCTCTATCCAGTGGAATTCACCGAGGGGCCGACGCGGGATTGCTGGCAGAGGCACGGTGTCCACCGAGCGGGAGCTGGGCGTCTAAACCGCTCCCCCAGAGTCGCAGAGAACTCAATTCTCCCCGCCACGTTTCACCGGGCAGGACTGTTTAGACATGTCCAAAAAGCCCGAGGCGAGGACAGCCGTGGCCCTGCGGCTGCTCTCGGACTCGGTGCCCCACGCGTCCTCCCTCCGGGAGGTGAGAGTTCGGGAAAGCGCAGGAGTCGCCCCCTTCCTATGTATCCCCAGACTGTTCCATCCTTGGGACAAGCGGAGCTCCGCAGAAGCCCCGCTCACCCTCCCGGCCGGCTTCGCCCCGGACCCCGCGGCCTGAGCACCTGGGGTCCCCGGGCTTCGGGTACAGTCCAGTCCAGGACCTGCTCGCGTCCCGCGCCGAGTGCTGCTGCTCCGAACGTGAACGCGGCGCGCCCGCCCAGTTCCTAACAAACTCGCGGTTTCTGCGCGCACCTCCGGGCGGGAGCTGTCCCCGGGACCCCGCGCTCCCGTGGCACCCCGGCCTGCAGATCCGAGCCCGGATACTGGGCTCTACCGCCGATCGGCTTCGGGAAAACAAAAGAGTTGCGGAGCGCCGTTCCCGGGCGGAGGGCTTCTCCGGGTCCCCGGCACCCTGACTCCCAGCGGCTCCCCTGGCAACTAATTCTGGGCCGGGAAGCGGTACCACGAGCCCCCGCAGCCCGCACAGGAACGAAGGAGGGAGAAGGGGAAACGAGAAAATCAACGGAATTCTCTCACTCTCCGCCTGCGTTCCGGGACCCCAGACACACCCCCAAAGTATTCTGCTGTTCTTTCTTAATTTTTTTCCCCCCAGCGCCCGCGGCAACCCTAGGCAGGACTACTGAATCGCGATCAGCGGGAAGGGAACGATGGAGCAAAGCGCGTCACTTTCCGCACTATCGCGGTGCAGGGTAAAGCCGGCAGCTGCTCCGCAAAACTGACTCCCCGAGCGCACGCCCCGGCAGCCGCGGGGCTGCGAGCCGAGCGCGCCCGGGAGACCGGCCTCCGCGGCCGGCCGGCGGGCCTGCCGCCGCCCCCCTCCCGGGACCGAGCAGCCAGAACGCGGCGGAAACAAAAGCAGAGCGTTCACCTTGTTGCAATAGTAGGGGTCCAGGCAGGGAGAGGGTCCCAAACAGGGCGCGTCGGGCGCAGCGGCGGGCTGGGCTGGAGGTGGATAAAATCTTACGTCCATTTCACTCTCACATCAAGCAAACTCCTTTTCTGTGCCTTAAAAAAAAAAAAAAAGTGTCCAGCAAAACAAGCTTAGACGGAACAGAGAGAGGTGTCTGGACTCAGGAGTAAAAGAAACACCTTCCTTCCCTCACATCCGTTTGTGGTTTGTTTAAGAAGAAGAGGAGAAAAAAAAAAAAAAAAAGAAAGAAAGAAAAAAAAAAGAGGGGGGAAAAGCGCTCAACTCTCCCCCAAGCCGCGGCGCGCACCCGTCGGCGCCGAGCGCGCAGCCCGCTCCGCCGCCGGGCAGGTAACTTCATGCGCTCATTGTCCCCCCGCCCGCGCCCCCCTCCCCGCCTCCCGCGCCCCTCGCCGCCCGGCACACGCGCTCGGGCTCTAGGTCCTGGGCGTTTTATTGAAGTCTCTGAGTTGCTCTGCTTGGAGTTTATTTTCTCCACCTTGGAGGCCTGGAATAGGGTGGGGAGGACCGGAGAGGGGGACAGGGCGGTGTGTGTGTGGTGTGGTGTGTAGAGGGGGGCGGTGAGCGCCCCGGGCCCGGCGGGGTGGGGTGCGCGGCGGGACGCGGGTTGCTGGCGGCCCAATGGCGAACGCTCGAGGCCGGGGGCCGGAGGAGGGTGGAGCGGAGAAGGACCAGGAGAACGTGGCTGGGCCCCGGGCCGCGCTCTCCTGGCCGCGGCGCGACGCACACAAAGGGGCCGGCGAGCCCGAGCCTGAGGCGGCCACGGGGCCCAGCGGGGAGCACGCAGCCAGGGGGCGCTGTGGCGCATCCCGCTCCGCGGCCCCGCCCCCAGGCCCGCCCCGGCCCCGCCCCGCTCCCGCCGCCCCTGCCGCGGCCCTCCCCACCTCTCTCTGGCGCCCAACACCTCTAGCCGCGCGGCCGTCCCCACCCAGCTGTTCGCTCCCCACCCCAGTTCCCGCTCTTGGGTGGAAGTGACTGCTCCTGCCTGCGCTGCTGTGGGGGCCGGGAACCCTCGGGGAGCGCCAACCCTCTGCGCGCTCTAACTGGCCTTCTGTCCCAGGGACCCCAAGGGAGGGCAGTTGGCGAAGGCTAAGGCTGCGTTGTTGTTGTGGTGGTGGTGGTTGTTCAGTCGCTCAGTCGTGTCTGCCTCCTTGCCACCCCATGGTCTGCAGCAGGCCAGGCTTCCTTGTCCATCACCAAACTCCCAGAGCTTGTTCAAACTCATGTCAATTGAGTCAGTGATGCCCATCTCCTCCTCTATCCTCTACTTCTCCTCCTGCCTTCAATCTTTCCCAGCGTCGGGGTCTTTTCCAATGAACTGGCTCTTAGCATCGGGTAGCCAAAGTATTGGGAGTTTCAGCTTCAGCATCAGTCCTTCCAGTGAATATTCAGGGTTGATTTCGTTTAGGATTGACTTTTTTGATCTCCTTTCAGTCCAAGGGACTCTCAAGAGTCTTCTCCAATACCACAGTTTGAAAGCATCAATTCTTAAGCACTCAGCCTTCTTTATGGTCTAAGTCTCACATCCATACATGACTACTGGAAAAACCACAGCTTTAACTCTATGGACCTTTGTTGGCAAAGTGATGTCTCTGCTTTTTAATATGTTGTCTAGGTTTGTCTGAGGACAGTATAAGGAAGGATAAAATGAACATCCCTTGAGGTCTATACATGGCTCCTTTAGGAACATTTTGTTAGGCATTGTTTTATATTTCTTACATCATTTTCATCTTAAGTCATTGTTTTCTTTCTTCCCTCATCATTTTTTAAGTGGCAAGAATACAGCTTCCTCTCTACCTCCAGATGAACACGGTGCGAATTGTTGTAGGGAGAGAGAATTGTAAGATAAAAGAATTTTTCTCTGTTGGATTCAGAAGAACCTCTGTGTTTCCAGGTCCTTCAAGGAGTGATTGATCAGTCATATGTGATGATGTCTCCATAAAAATCCCAAAGATCAGGGTTCAGAGAGCTTCCAAAGTGGTGAACAGTAGAGGTGCTGGCCTCTCTCATACCTTGCCCTCTGTAGCTCTTCTATCTATTTGTTCCTCTATGTCCTTTATTATACCCTTATATAATCAAGTGATAGACAGTAAGTCAACCTTTTCCTGAGTTCTATGAGCCACTCCAGAAAATTAAGCAACCCCAAGGAGGTGCCATAGGAACGTCTGATTTATAACTGATTGGTCACAGGCATAGGTAAATAGAGACTCCCCTAGTGGCCCAGTAGCTCAAAACTGCATTCACAACGCAGGAGAACTGATTTCCATCGCTGGTCAGGGAACTGGATCCCACATTCCGCAACAAAGATCAAAGATCCTGTGTGCTGCAACTAAGACCTGGTACAGTGAAATAAATAATTTTTTTTTAAAGTGTTATGTGCCTGCCTGGATAAAGGGGGGGTGGTTGGGGGAGAAGGGATACATATCCATGTATGGCTGAGTCCTTTAGCTGTTCACCTGCAGCTACCGAAACATTGTTAATCAGCCGTCAGTTCAGTTCAGTTCAGTCGCTCAGTTGTGTCCGACTCCTTGCGACCCCATGAATCACAGAACGCCAGGGTCCCTGTCCATCACCAACTCCCGGAGTTCACTCAGACTCATGTCCATCGAGTCAGTGATGCCATCCAGCCATCTCATCCTCTGTCGTCCCCTTCTCCTCCTGCCCCCAATCCCTCCCAGCATCAGAGTCTTTTCCAATGAGTCAACTCTTCGCATGAGGTGGCCAAAGTACTGGAGTTTCAACTTTAGCATCATTCCTTCCAAAGAAATCCCAGGGCTGATGTCCTTCAGAATGGACTGGTTGGATCCCCTTGCAGTCCAAGGGACTCTCAAGAGTCTTCTCCAACACCACAGTTCAAAAGCATCAGTTCTTCGGTGCTCAGCCTTCTTCACAGTCCAACTCTCACATCCATACATGACCACAGGAAAATAATCAGCTATACTCCAATACACAGTAAAAGTTTGAAGTTTGAAAAAAAGGAGAAGCACAAGTAACAACCTAGACTTGCAACTGGAAGTGTGTATGTCTTTGGCGTTGCGGGGAGGGGGGAGGTGCGGGGGGGCAGTCTTGTGGGACTGAGCCCTTATCCTGTGAGTTCTGATGTTATCTCCAAGTAAATAATGGCAGAATTGAGTCCAATTGTAGGACACCCAGCTGGTGTTACAAAATTGCTTCATGTGGAGAAAACCCACACGTCTGGCGTCAGAAGTGTTGAGTGTCTAGTAGTGTAAGAGCAAAGGAGAAAGACAGGAAGCAGACCAAGTTTTTCCCAACTCAGGTGCAAATTTGAGCTGTTGGCAAAAAAATTTTAAGTTCTATACTCTAATCACTCATATATAGAGAGAAGACCAGGAGTGTCGTCTCCGTGTAATCGGAAAAAATACTCTCTTGATAATGCTCCACCCAGGACTGGTCATGATCATGTCTCAAATGGGTAGGTGCACTTCCACCAAGAAAAACTTGGGGAAATTTAAAAAGCAAGACCTCTGAGTAAATCTTATTGATTTGAAAGATAAAATAGAGGATCATTATAACTTTTGAAAGAAAACCTTTTTATTTTATATTGGAGTATAACCAATTAATAATGGTGTAATAGTTTCAGGTGGACAGTAAAGGAACTCAGCTATACGTATACATGTATCCAATCTCCCCCAAATTCTGGCCCAGTCATTACGTTACTTTTCAATTTCTGCGGCATTCAACTCTATGTCATGGCTTTTTGTTGTTGTTAGTCGCTAAGTCATATCTTGACACTTTTGGACTATAACCTGCTGGGCCTCTCTGTCCGTGGGATTTCCCAAGCAAAAATACTGGACTGGGTTACCATTTCCTTCTCCAGTGGATCTTCCTGACCCAGGGATCAAACTCCTACATTGTCTCCTACATTAGCAGCAGATTCGTTACCACTGAGCTACCAGCGAGGCTCTCATTTATTTGTCCATTTATTCATACATGTGTACATTCTTCATCAAAGGTTTATGAGCTGGGGGGAAAGCACTATGCTGTATGTTGTGTGTAGGTTAACATATAAAAACAAATTACTTCAAAACACTTTCTTCTTTAAATGACTTTAGAGTCTTATTGAGCAGTGTTTCCAGCACTGTTTGTTCAGTGAAATCACCTTAGAAGCTTCAAAAAATACTTGTGCCTGGGATCCTCCTGCAAAGAATCTGATTCAGTTCATTTGGGGTAGGGCCTCGGCATAGGACTTTTTAAAATCTCTCAACTTTTAAAAAGATTGAGGTCAATTGTTCTAGAAGGAAAGATAAGACGTGCAGAGAGGTAATGTTAAATATTTTAGTAAATAAAATTGGCTGCATTTTTCTTGGGGTTGAAAATCACAAGGAGACACTGGGGACCCTGACTTCCAGGATCCCATCACCTGCACTGCCTTTCAGAGACTGAGTGTGGCAACAAAACATGAATAAATTGTTGTGTAGCCAGACTACAATTTGGTCATCTGAACTAGGAATTTTACATACCTCATTACCAGAAAATAGGCTCCCCAGTGGCTCAGTGATAAAGAATCCACCTGTGATGCAGGAGACATGGGTTTGATCCCTGGGTTGGGAAGATCCCCTGGAGAAGGAAATGGAAACCCAGTCCAGTATTTTTGCCTGGGAAATCCCATGGACAGAGGAACCAGGCAGGCTACAGTCCATGGTGTCACAAAAGAGTCAGACATGACTGAACAACTGAGCCTGTGCACCAGAAAATATGTGTCTATAAGCAAAACATCTCCCCACTAGAATTGATGTAATAACATGGATAGCTGCAATTTATAAAATGCCTCCTCTATTGTAGACCTGGTCCTCATTTTTATACATTTAACTTCACTGTCTCATTTAGTTTTACAAATGACATTGGAAACCCTAACCAGTAATTACAAACCACACTTAGCATTTGATTTGGTTCTCTAAACATTACCCATCATCATTTTAATTATGGTTCCATACATTGTAATGTTTTCAAATTTGCAATTGCTTTCCTTGACCACATTTTATGTTTACTGATTCTTTGTACTATGCTAAGTCCTAAATCTTGGAGTAAGATCTCCAAATTACACACAGGATGTGTTACTTTAGGGAAAATATCCCCTAGAAAGTTCATCCTATCTATGATATATTAGAGTTTTATTAGAAATTATTCAACAACAAAGTGGTACTTCCTGAGGGACATTTTTTGTTAGTTTGGGGAGTTAGTTTTTCTTTCAGGAAGATCCCCTGGAGATGGAAATGGCAAACCACTCCAGTATGCTTGCCTGGGAAATCCCATGGACAGAGGAGCCTGGCAGGCTACAGTCCACCACAGGGTCACAGAAGAGTCAGACATGACTTAGCAACTAAACAACAACAACCACAGCAGACTACCTCTACAGATAGACTGTGAAAAACATCTTGTAGGAATTCATTTTGAAATACTAAATTTTTAAGCTAAAATGGAAGTATGCCATACTTTATAATTAAATTAATATTCAGTCTTTCCCTGGCCTCTTATGTAAGGGTGAGTTTTCCAGCAAAGCTAATGCCTCAATCTCTCCTATAGAAGAAAAGCCTCATTTTTTAAAAAGACCATTCATTTGAACCTCATTGGGCCACCTTCTGTTTTAACCTATCTCATTATGCACGCGTATATAGGTTGACCTTCCTAACAAGGTTATGGGGTGAAATAGCTGTGCCTGTCCCCTTAGAACCTAACCAACCCTGAGTCCTACTTAAAGTTTCAAAAAACATCATTAAGGGTTTTGTTGGGAAAGGTTTACATTTTCTCAACTTGCCAGTTAGAATTTAGTGTTGTCCAGAGTCATTCACTATTTTTCTAAAGTAATTTAAATGTAAACTAGGCTGATATGCAGTTCGTAATATAATGCCACAAGAGAACACAGAGTACTGAAGTTTATTTCCTGGGGAGACTGGTGAGAAATGACTAGACTGGAAGCCTTTCAACCAGAAAATAAAGGATTTTTGGAATGATGAAAGTTTGAAGGAAATGATAGAGGGTCCACAGATACCTCACATGGTACTCAATGACTCATAAAATGCAGTATTTTTTACATACTATGGAAAGTGCGCCATGCTTGTACATGTCACCATTGAGTCTGGTACAGTACTTTGATCTTCAACAATATACAACATTTGTGGCATAATGGCCATAATAGGACTATTCAGCTATTTCACACGGCAATAATCCAGTCCTCTCTCATCAGGATAAACTGTGAGGACAAATCCTTTCAAAATCAGAATTAGTTCCTTGTAGAAGAGGGAGGCTACAATTATCCTTTAAATAGGAGCAGCTGCAACATGGTATCGGCCTGGATTGTGGCAGAGAAGTGTTTCTCCAATGCAATTAAATGGATTTTTTTTTTAATGCACACATGTTCTATAAAAAGTCAACTGCAAGGTGAGTAGGCGTGGAATTGCTGAGATGAAAAGAACACGCATTTTGCTTACCTGAGTTAATATCACTACCTTGGTAAGTGATATTTTGCTGCGAACGAATTATCAAGGCTCCTACTTTCCCATAAAGTGGGCCCACTTGGGGACCAGAGTAACACAAAGGAAAGATAATTCTGGTTCATTTGTACACTCTGTGTCTTATTTTGAAATGTGTTTAAAGCTACATTTTGTTATTGTTGCTTTTCCAAAAGATATGATGAGTCAACAGCAACATTTTGATTTAAACAAGAAAGGTAGCCCTTGGGTGGAGAAATATAAATATAGGACTTAACGCTAGGCAGCGCCTACCTCCATGACAAGACAAATGGAAGGGCACTTCAGTTTTGACCATAAAGATAATTAAAGGATTGGAAAATAAGATCTTTAAGAAAGATGAAAGGACCAGAGAGGGTAATGTGGAGAGGCAATGTAATATCTTCAAATTGTGTATCTTAAGAGTTCTTTCAGAACAACCAGACAACACCTCCACTGGAGATATGACATGAGGAATTGTATGTAATTCTAGAACAGTGAGCATTTCATCTCACGTGAAAAAAATTTCCCCCAGTGATCCTGAATGTACTGCCAAAAGAGAGTATGAGCTCTCCTTAGGACTGCTTTTTAAAATCTCAGCACCCAATGAATACTTGTCAAGTCACCCAAACATCTCCTGACACCCCTCCTCTTCTTGAAATGTTCCTTCTTTATAAAAGACCCAGTGGGCAGAGGGTTTGAACTTAGCTCTAATTATCTGAAGGGTTTCCGTGCTCATAAATTTTAGATAGGATAAAGTTCAGCCAGACAATGAACCAAGATGTCTCCCGTGGCTCTTTGAAATCTGAAAAATGCTTTCTTTAACGTTAGTTCTCGTTCCTGAGTATTGTCAAGGACGTTGGTCACAAAGGAAAATAGCAACATCTGATTTTGTAGACAAAATTTAAGATGTGATGTAAAACTAGGCATTACAATCTTTAATATACTTTTAGAAGTTTACTTTTTTTAAAAGAACACTCTCACATGAGAGAGATGGCCTTTTAAAATGATCCCTGAGCCAAAGATGAAAGAAAAGGAATCCTCCTGCTTCACTAGACTGGATTATAATGCGTAGCCTTCAATTCACTAATTCAAAAATCACACATTTTCAAGATAGCAAGAGACTCTTCAGCTCCAAGTTAGGCTGATGGTGGCTGCCAAATCCCTACTCCTCCCATGAAATCGTCCATGGTTGATTAGGAAAGTGACTCTACCCTCTACCTGCCCTGTTTCCACAGGTAGTCCCTGATCTCTGCCCTGATTAAGTGCGCCCTGCTTCCTTCCACTATAAATCTCTTTACACTTGACCTTTACGTAATGCAATTACCTGTCTATCCATGTATTGCTTTAATGTTTCCATTTCGTTCCTAGTGGCATTCCAATATACCTGTCTGTATTAACGTGTTTGATGCTGATTCTAAGCTCCTGGAGGGAAGGGACAGAATCTCTTTAGATGGGATTGATGGTCCTCAAATATCAAATGCCTAAAAAATGCTCTCTGCAAGAAAACAACTTAACTTAGCATATTTTTTCTTGGTCTGGAGAGATTTAATTCAGGAAGCTATTGGTAAAGATTCAGGATGTCATAATATATAAACACTTCCATTTTATTAAGACAAGTAGGAAAGAGTTAGAATTGTACTATATTATCTATGTTGCCTTGTCTCTATTACTACGTTTGAATATCACCTGTAATTAGGGCTTCCCTAGCAGCACAGTGGTAAAGAGTCCTCTTGCCAGTGCAGGAGATGCGGGTTCGATTCCTGATCGGGAAGATCCCCGGGAGAAGGAAATGGCAACCCACTCCAGTATTCTTGCCTGGGAAATCCCATGGACAGAGAAGCCTGGCAGGCTACACAGCCTGGGGTCACACAGAGTCGGACTGAAGCGACTGAGCATGCACATCATCTATTAATATAACTAAGGAAACCATAAATTATTAAGGTCCCTTTACATGTTAAGTGTCCCCATGGAATAATACGTTAGTTCTTGTGGCTCCTTCTCCCCCTCTTCCTCCACTCTCTTGACTGCTTTACCCATTTATGCTTTTGATGTGGTGTCTATAAACACCTATAATCTCTAGACTTCCAGAGGA
Source organism: Bos grunniens (assembly GCF_055505025.1). Lineage (NCBI taxonomy): Eukaryota > Metazoa > Chordata > Mammalia > Artiodactyla > Bovidae > Bos > Bos grunniens. Next base: position 57,124,826 of record NC_141178.1, on the reverse strand, counting down.
TTGGGACCTCCCTGGTGGTCCAGCTCTCTGATACCCAAATATACCAAACCGGTAACTCTCCCGAAAACAGCCACATGTCACTGGCCTTATTTTCAAGCGTTTACACCTAGTGCTCCCTTGGTCTAGAAAAAGCATCAGTAGTGCCACATAATCACATCACTTCCAAAATCCAAATCAAGTATTACCTCCACGTGAAGCCCTGCTTCTCTCCCTACCCGCCACCCACCTCCCCCCCAGCCCCAGGCATGATGTGTATTCCATTACTGTGTTGTAATCATTAGTTTATAAGCTATTTTTCTTCTGCTTTAGATTATATCTCAATCATCTTTATACTTCTAACCTTTGGTATAGAAATGAGTACAAATGGCTAGTACGACACGGCAAGTTTTTTTTTTTTTTTTTAATGTGACCTGCTTCTGTTAGGTGTTATTTGGGAATAGTGTCATATATTTTATGGTGAATACAGTTTTTAAAAAAAGATTTATCCACTCCCTTAGCAGTGGTTTATCTCTCCCTCAGAGAAAACCAGAATGAGTTTTTTAATAAAATGATTGAACAGGTACACTAAATCTTCAATTTAATTATTTCAATTCCTGCAAAAAAAAGGTCTTTCAGAAAGCCTGCTGCTTGGTAAAATGTGATAAAGTTCCAACACATTCTTAAAAGTTGTAAATTAATTTATAAATTTCCATTCAAAGTTTAATCTGCTATTTTCACACAAGAAAACTCATAAGGTTGCTTCCTATTGAGTTACTATCTTTGCATCTAGAGTTTAAGCCAGTATTTAATCTCTTTCTAGAAGCTTCCAGAGGTGCTTCGTACATTATAGGTGAATGTTGCCCATTTTTATTGCTTTTGGAGTTAAGCAAGAATTCCACACCTGTCATTCCAGACCCTGGCTTGCTTACTTACTTCTAGTTTATTTCTCTCAATTTTTGTATTTCTCCCAGGGCAGGTCACCTTTTTTTTTTTAATGTGCCCTGACTCTGGCTTCTGCGTGTACGTTCCTAAGCACTGTCCTGCCCTCCACATCCTCCCAGAAGCTTCATCACCCTCTTGCTTTTGTTCTTAACAGCCACTGCCCCGATGAAACTACTACTGATTCTTCTGTCTCGATCTAGGCTTGTCCTACTCTCATTCCTGGAGCAACTATTGGTGATTCTTTCATGGGATGTCTCTCTCACCCACTGTGTTACCATTCTATGCATTTTATCCCATCTCCCTTCTCAATAAGTTTTTGGGGCAGTATTACCGTGCCCTGTTCATCTCTGAGATGCCTGCAATGCCGAGCACAATTTCTTGACCATAACAAGGACTCAGTAGCTATTTGTTTAACTGAATTGAATTCAAATATGTTCAAACAGCTCTCTCCTCACTATGTTTGACAAAACAATTATAACAAGTCCATAATCACATTCAATGGTAAAGCCAGGATTTGAACATGAATAGCTCACTGTACTTTAACCCCTACAACTTTGTTATCCCTACAATAGACAGAATATGTATTCAAAATTGTTGGCCTGGCTATAAAATTTATCTCTAATCATTAAAGGGTAAACGTTTTCCTGATACTACTGAACATATTTTCTCTGACAGTGTGACAAAAAATGATTTTATTTTTCTGTGACACCAGTTTCACAGAATGGGAACGTAAAGCAATTTAAGAGCATTCCTTTCATAAGTTTATTATGATATCCCTCTGAGTTCTTTCAGGATCTATAGATACAATGCACAGATGTATAGATACTATCAAGTTTACTATATAATATTGGATTATGCATGCATGCTCAGTCATGTCCAACTCTTTGAATCCCCATGGACTGACTATAAACCAACAGTCTCCTCTGCCCATGGGATTTTCCAGGCAAGAGTACTGGAATGGGTTGCCATGCCCTCCTCCAGGGAATCTTCCTGACCAATGAATTGAACCTACATCTCCTGCATTGCAGGTGGATTCTTTACCACTGAGCCATCAGAGAAGTGCCCATAATAACGGATTGTCTGTCCCCAGTTGGAAGACTGTTTACTTCTGTGCACTTCAGTGGCTCAAAGGTAGCACAGGAGTATTTGGAGCCAAGGATGTGGGCTTTATAATAAACTTGGCTTAGCATTCAGGGGTTTATTCTGGGTTTTGGGGCTTCAATATGCTGGAAGAAATATGGAATCTACAAAACATCTTTTTAATCTCAGTGATGGAACTTGAAAATTTAAAAAACAAGTCTAAAAAAATAACACCAACTTAATCTCTCCCTACATAAAGGAACCACTTGTTCTAGTAGAAAGCACTGTTGAATTTATTTTTAGAATAGGAAGGGAAAATAAAACTGAGGGAAGCAATGAAGCAACAATGAATTACCCTTCTGCTCTGGTGATATATTTGAACTGATTTTTCCTTTGTGGCTGGGCTTTTTCTGGGGGACAGAAACAGCAGAAATTATTTTACAATGCCCTTCAATAGCTGAGTCAAAATTCTCCTGAACTGTTGAAATTCTTCCTTATTTGCAGTTGAGTTTACTTTACTTTTACCAGTAGGTGTTTCAGATCAATGTGCATTTCACCACCATCTTCTGGATGGAAAACTGCCTTTCCGTTCAGCAGCCTTCTCTTAAAATATCTTAAGTTTAAGATTTTCTGCTTTATAACTGTGTCGTTTCCTTTCTAAAATATTTTGAGAATGTGAGGTTCTGGCAGTATCAGTTCAGTTCAGTCACTCAGTCGTGTCCGACTCTTTGTGACCCCGTGAATTGTAGCATGCCAGGCCTCCCTGTCCATCACCAACTCCTGGAGTTCACTCAAACTCACGACCATCGAGTCAGTGATGCCATCCAGCCATCTCATCCTCTGTTGTCCCCTTCTCCTCCTGCCCCCAATCCCTCCCAGCATCAGAGTCTTTTCCAATGAGTCAACTCTTCGCATGAGGTGGCCAAAGTACTGGAGTTTCAGCTTTAGCATCATTTCTTCCAAAGAACACCCAGGACTGATGTCCTTTAGGATGGACTGGTTGGATCTCCTTGCAGTCCAAGAGACTCTCAAGAGTCTTCTCCAACACCACAGTTCAAAAGCATCAGTTCTTCGGCATTCAGCTTTCTTCACAGTCCAACTCTCACATCCCATACATGACTACTGGACTGTAAATCAGATTAAACAACACCAATTGCCAAGTGATCAGACAGAGAAAGAATTGTATGGATGAAAACTAATGACACTCTGACCATTGCTAGGTGGCACTCTGTGGGATGCTCACAAGGAGTCCAGTTCCAGTGGCCGTTGAGCACTAGCTTCTGGGCTGTTTGGAGGAATGCTGGTCTCCTGCTTCAGTCCAAGAAAGATCCCATCAAGACAATTTCAGCAATTGTCTTGATCTTGATCGCTCTTATATTTGCTCTGTGGAAACTGGCAAATAAAGGCTGGTCTAGGGTTTCATTTGTCTGGATAATTATATAAGCTTGGGAGAATATATTGCAAACATTTTATTTTTTCCTCCACTCTTCTTTAGTTTGCATGATTTGGCTTTGCTTCTTCTTAACTTGAAAATACCCCAATGCAAGCAACAATTTTTTTTGCCAAAGGTTTTGAAAAACCTCTGCTGTCTGGGGTAGTGCATGTTTTCTGGTGGTATGAGAAGATGCTGTGGGGATTAAGAGCCTGTGCTTGGGGATCTACCAAGCTGGGTCTAAATGCCAGTTCTGCTATTTGCCCAACTCTGGCAACTGAGTCCATCTTTTGCTGCTCAATTTCCTCATCTTGAAGACAAGGATCCCAATAAGAGTAAAAATACCTTATGGTGGTTTTTGTTGTTCAGTCTGTAAGCCGTGTCTGACTCTTTGCCACCCCACAGACTCCAGCACCCGCGCCAGATTCCTCTGTCCTCCGCTGTCTCCTAGAGTTCGCTCAAGTTCATGTCCATTGGTTGGTGATGCTATCTAACTATCTCATCCTTTGCCGCTCCCTTCTCTTTTTTCCTTCACTCTTTTCTAGCATCAGGGTCTTTGCCAATGAATCCACTTGCTCACAAAGGCTGTAAAATAGTAATTCTGATATGTTCTAGGCATAGGCACTGATTAAAGTTTCTTATGGATATTATCTCACTTCATGTCTTACCCCATGAGGTTGGCTCTATTAGTAATCCCAATTCAAGGGAGAAGGGGATTCCCTGGTGCCTCAACGGTAAAGAATCTGTCTGCCAACGCAGGAGACACCAGTTTGATCCCTGAGTCAGGAAGATTCCCTGGAGGAGAGCATGGCAACCCACTCCAGCATTCTTCACTGGAGAATCCCATGGACAGGGGAGCCTGGTGGGCTACAGTCCATAGGGTTGAAAAGAGTCAGACACGACTGAAGCAACTGAGCAGGCACACAGGTAAGGGAGAAAGAGATGGGGGCACAGAGGGTAAAGTAGCTGAGTAGGGACACCCCACTGTAGGGAAGTGCCAGCTGGGATTCTGGCCCAGGCACGATTGTACTACAGGTGTATTCTTCACTAAGCAAAGCTAGTCTTTCATGGGCGTGGGCAATGTGACTTATGGTGCCTGCTGGACAAGTGGACACATGTGCGTTTAATTCACAGAGTGCTCCTGAGCTGTGCGGCAAGGCGTCTCACAGTTCATGACCTGCCTGTGCAGGTCTTGGGTGGGTGCTGGGAGAAGGAGGAGCCCAGACGCCAGAGTTACATCCCTGCCACCTTGCTGAGTCTGCTCTGCTCTGAGATTTTCCCTGAAGCCTGAAGGGGGATCAATTTTCTTTCCTTCAGATTGTTTTTTTCTTAACATTTCTGTTAATTTTTTTTTTTATATTTTATTCCCCCCCCCTCTCATATTATCCTTAAGCATCACCAGCCAAAGAATTAAAGGAATACTCTTGGGGTTGCTATTTTTAACTCCTGTGGTTGGAGAGGATTCAATAAACATGCCTCTAGTGTTAGTTAACATGTTTTATTGGCTCGCCGCATGTTTAAATATGCTCCACACACACTGCTCTTTAAGTCTTCACCTCTTTTGCCCCAGCTTGACTGTATGTTCTCTTTTCACGATGTCTTCCTTACTTGGCTATGGTTTAGGCATATTTGTATACCCTTCTCATCCAGCCAAAAGACTGTAATCTTCTTGAGGGCAGAAATTCTTACTTTCTTATCATGTTATGTCCTGTAGCAGCTAGCATGTTGTGGTTGTTTAGACACTGAGTTGTGTCTGCCTCTTGTGTGACCCCATGGAATGTAGCCCACTGGGCTCCTCTGTCCATGGGATTCTCCAGGCAATAATACTGGAGTGGGTTGACATTCTCTTCTTCAGAGGATCTTCCTGACCCAGAGATTGAACCTGGACTCCTGAGTTGCAGGCAGATTCTTTACCATTTGATCTCCAGGGAAGAAAGATGCTTATCACATAGTTATATAACAGACTTGGAAATTATTTGTTTTTATTAAAATTACACTTAAAGATGTGATAAACTTGAGAAAAATTAGCAAGACTAATGTTTACAACTTTATTCCAAACAATTGTTATCTATTGAGTAGATAATTTTTTAAAAGTTGCCCCGTTTCTTTGCCTCTCTCTTATCCAGAGTATTTTGCAATGGTGATGGTTTAGTCATTAAGTCATGCCTGACTCTTGCAATCCCATGGACTGTATCCTGCCAGGCTCCTCTGTCCATGGGATTTTCCAGGCGAGAATACTGGAGTGGGTTGCCATTCCCTTTCTCTAGGAAAACTTCCCGACCTAGAGATTGAACCAGGGTCTCCTGCACTAAGGTGGATTCTTTACCGAGTGAGGCACAAGGGAAGCCCCCTCAGGAGGTGGAGGCCATTTATTTATTCCTTAAGTCTGGATTAATACTGAAATGGCTTTGGACTATTACAAACAGTGGCAGCTACAGCATGCTAGTTTCAAGACTAGGACTAGAGTGACCTTGGCACGCATGTATTATCTTTTTTTTTTGTCACTGCGCCACTACCATGAGAGGAAGCTCGGGTTAGCCTGCTGAGACCCCGACAGGAGCAACAGGACTGAGTCGAGATGTACTAGCAACACCAGCAGAGACCGGAGGGCTGCCTGGTCAGCCAGCAGACTCTTCCTTTTCTCCTTCCCCACTTCCTTCCTTCCATTACATCTTTCTTCCCCTCACCCCTTTCTTTTTCAATGTATATAAGGTTTTCTTTAAAATTGCCGTACTCTGCTAGCCCATCACATCTACTAGGATTAGGCCTGCAGTGACCGAGAGTAGGAAAGACACTCCTCTTTTTTTTTACATTTATTTTTAATTGGAGGATAACGCTTTACAATGTTGTGTTGGTTTCTGTCATATATCAACATGAATCAGGCATAAGTATACATCTGTTCCCTCCCTCTTAAACCTCCCTCCCTCCACCCCCCACCCGTTTCCACTCATCTAGGTTGCCACAGAGCACCAGATTGAGCTCCCTGTGTTATACAGCAACTTCCCCTTGGCTATCATTTTACACACGGTAGTACATATATGTCAATGCTACTCTCTCAATTTGTCCCACCCTCTCCTGCCCCCACTGTGTCCATGACTCTGTTCTCTATGAGGAAAGACACTTCTTAATTCTGTAACCTTCAAAGCAAACGGATTCTTCATGAAGCTAGTGCACTGGGGAAATTAGTGTAAAAATTATCCTAACAAAACAAAAGATATGTCCTAAATAAAACAGCTTCTTGGTTTTAGACATAGTAGATATACTCTACTTTTCCCCTGCATTCAATTTTACCTGGTGCTAGTGTTTGAAGTGGAAATATATATATATATTTCCCTTTTGTCCTCTGGTGCTGGTCACACAGACAAATGAGCTGTGTGGGCATGTTTTTATTCTTGCCTGAAGCATACATGCTCAACTGACCCTTTGTCTTTGGATGTAAAGGGAATGAAGAGGTGTAAATCCTTTTATCTGGGGTTTGAAGAAATGTCCTGGTGGGGCTATCACACAGTTTTGAGATGGACAAATTTTCACAAGTGGCCTTCACTAGGATGAGAAATTATTATAAACAGTAATACAACAAGAAGACAAATGAATGACTGTCCCAAGGGATGTAGCCCATGGAAAGAATTTTTTTGAAGGAAAAGGTTAATTTCATAAGAATGTGACGAATACAACCCAGGAAAAAAAAAAAAAAAAGCCAATGGCTTCACCATCGTATTACATTGTTCATTAAATAATATCTTAGAATTACCTTGTTTTTTTATAGATGCATTTTTTAAATTTTAAAATAATTACTCACACTTAATAAACATTAAATGAGACAGAGTAGGTACTAAGGGGTCTCTGTTATATATTTAAAATGTAGTCAGGTATGGGTAGAAAACGTTGAACAGCTTGCTAGAGTAGCTCATTTCAAAGTATTTTCAGTTTTATTTTTATTTATATAGTTTTTACTGGAATATAATTGCTTAGGTAACAATCAGCAGATCCCTTCCCAGAGATAATGGAAACAAGCAATAGAATTGAAATAGATGTTGGTACAGAAAATAGCGAATGCTGAATCGTTCCAAAACAACTCTGGAGTGGAAGAACAATATTAACTGTAAAATAGCCAAATTAAAAATCATTTAAAGTCAGATTTCAATATGGCGTTTTCGTTTTCAATAGAAAGCATGAGATTATACTAAGGCTCATTCTGATTATTGAAAACAGTGAAATAAAGACCTTTCCCTTTGTACAGAGGGTTGGGTGAGTAGAAGTTCTCATTTACTGCTACAATTCCTTACATCATTACATAATTGTTCCCTTGTATGCCAGTTATTCCATGGGTATTGAAGTATGCAGGGCTGTTGAGCTAATCCTTAGTTTTAATGCAGTGCTATGCTTATAGTAGATTCACAAATATTTTGAGTGAAAAAATGAACAAATCTCCAAAGTGGATAATTAAAGTCACCTGATACTCTTATAAGTGAATTGGTTAAACATATAGCACAGTCAGTTAATGTTTAACCTCATGAGTAATCAGGAAATGCACGTTAAATCATCGATGATACATTGCTTTTCACCTATCACACACTGCAGTGAATTGTAAATTGCTACAAGCTTTCTAGAAAGCAATTTGGCAAAATGCACTGTGAGCCCTCAAAGAGTTCATACCCTTTGTCAGGATAATAACACGTCCAAGAATCTATTCGACAGAAACAATCAGAGATACGAAGATTTTTATTCAAGGATATTCATTGCAGCACTATTTATAACTGTAAAAATATTAAGATTTCTGAAATCTTAAAGTCTGAAAATAGAGTTAGCTAAATTATGCTACATTTCTATGATTAAATGCGGTGGAGCAAAAATAATCACATGCTTGCAGAATATTTAATGACATGCAGAACAGTTCAAGTTAAGTTTGCATTGTGTGTATATGTGGGGGGGTGGTGTGTGTGTGAAAAAGAGAAAGAGAGCGATGGTTTAGAAAATCTCTCTTGCGCTAGGCAAAAAATAAGTGCAGATATATAACATAAATGAACAAATATTCTTAAAGCATGATAAATCTTCTGTAAAAGATAATGGATTCTTTCACAGAATCTAAAAACTGAATTTTACAGAGAAGGAAAGTATGCAGTAAAGAAGCACGAGTGTTGGGTTTACACTTAGTGTTAAGAAGTCTTGTGTGTAGGGGCTTAAGAAATAAACCTGAGGACTGAGCAGGCTGACTCACTGGCAAAGAATCCACCTTCCAGCGCAGGAGATATAGGCTCGATCCCTGGGTTGGGAAGATCTTCTGAAGGAGGGCATGGCAACCCATTTCAGTATTCTTACCTGGGAAATCCCATTGACAGAGGGACCTGGAGGACTATAGTCCACGGGGCCACAAAGAGTTGGACATGAGTTAGTGATTCAACAAAAAAAAGGTCAAATTGCAGCTCCTATAAACAGGGAAATTCCTAAAGGATTACAACACCTTCCTCAGTGGTAGATAGGAAAAAATATGCCCTAGAGAGATGGTGGGAATGTATGTATATCCTATCTTTGAGTGAAAAAGAAAAATGAATGAGGGAGAGAGAGAGAGAAACATTCATTGAGAGAGGTATAAACTTTTCTCACACTTTACTGGAGATTTGGGCCTGAATTTACATTAAAACCCTGGAGGGCTACAGTCTGTGGGGTTGAAAAGAGTAGGACATGGCTGAGTGACTAACACTTTACATTACAAGATGCATCTCTAAACTTAGATGAAGTGCGTTATATGTTGGTAATGACCTCAGAACCCATGTTTTATTTGCTTCCTCTTCATTCTGTTGGTGAATAAGAGTTTTCTACCTTAAGGATATGAGGGTGGTTGAACATAGGACACTCAACACTGGACGTGAAGATGGGTAGCCACATATATTCACAGCCTTGGGGAGGAGAACACCGCGTCATGCAGGCTCATTCAGAGGTTGACCTTACAAACAGAGTGAACATACAGGGGATATGAGAGGCCGTCTCTGAGGTATTAAGAGGCTGAGGGGACCTTGGTTTTTGTGGGAGGATACCTCAGATATCCAGATGACACCACCCTTATGGCAGAAAGTGAAAAGGAACTAAAGAGCCTCTTGATGAAAGTGAAAGAGAAGAGTTAAAAAAAGTTGGCTTAAAGCTCAACATTCAGAAAACGAAGATTATGGCATCTGGTCCCATCACTTCATGGCAAATAGATGGGGAAACAATGGAAACAGTGAGAGACTATTTTGGGGGGCTCCAAAATCACTGCAGATGGTGACTGCAACCATGAAATTAAAAGACACTTGCTCCTTGGAAGAAAACTATGGCCAACCTAGACAGCATATTAAAAAAGAGACATTACTTGGCCAACAAAGATCTGTCTAGTCAAAGCTATGGTTTTTCCAGTAGTCATGTACAGATGTGAGAGTTGGACCATAAAGAAGACTAAGCACTGAAGAACTGATGCTTTTGAACTGTGGTGTTGGAGAAGACTCTTGAGAGTCCCTTGGACTGCAAGGAGAGCAAATCCTAAAGGAAATCAGACCTGAATATTCATTGGAGGGACTGATGCTAAGACTGAAACTCCAGTACTTTGGCCACCTGATGCAAAGAGTGAACTCATTGGAAAAGCCCCTGATGCTGGGAAAGATAGAAGGCAGGAGGAGAAGGGGCAGCAGAGGATGAGATGGTTGGGTGACATCACTGACTTAATGGACATGCGTTTGAGCAAGCTCCAGGAGTTGGTGGTGGACAGGGAAGCCTGGTGTGCTTCAGTCCATGGGGTTGCTAAGATTTGGATAGGACTGAGCAACTGAATTGAATTGATGATTGGCTTGTTTGAATAATTCTGCAGGCTGGTGGGAAATGTAAGCCTGCTTTTCAGGGATCAATAAGCACTGTGTCTGGTCTCCATCATAAGGAGGGTTGTTTAGCTAGAGAACCTTTTCTAGACAGTACAGAGGGAAGGTGAGTTGTGATTCGTCCATTTGATGCCCTCCAGTCTCAGATGTTAAGGCAGTATATACTACTGAATCTTAATTTCAGACTTTAACCATTCCCAGACAAAGCAAAAGCAAATCATCTCTAGAAAAATACAGCTAAAACCAGCCCCAGGGACCACCCACAGCTGAAATTCCAAAAGTATTAATATATCTAGAAACCAGAGAAACCAAGCTATCTAAATGAAGTCATATTAAACAAAGAACTACAGAATCAAATCCTTAATCTCTAAACATTAGAATTATCTGATAGAAATATAAAACAATGTCTTTTAAAAGATAGCATAGAAATATGACAGAGGAATAAGAGATTATGAAAACTAACCAGGGAAATTTGATAAATAAAGTAAATAGAGATTCTAGAAATGAAATTAGAAACTGAATGAACTGACTAAACAGTGATTTAGAAACAGTTGTAGAAGGAATTCACAAACTGGAAGAGCTAGCTGAAAAAATGAGAGGTTAAGAGACTTGTATGATAGAGTGAGATCCTCCAATAAATGTGTCATCAAGGTTTCAAAATCTAACAGGAAGAATGAAGGAAAAGAACTATTTAAATGTATAAATGAAACAGATTCAGAAAATTCAATGGCTCCCAGTGAATCATAAGAAAAAGAGGTTTAAAAGATTTTTTAAAAAGACTTAAAAAGCCAAACAAAGAAAGATTGCTTAACACAAGCCAGACAGAATTCAAAACAATTTGCGTGTATTAACTCTATCCTCACAATGTAGGAGATTATTTAGGCACAGAAAATTTAACTAATATAGCCAAGGTTTAATAGCTCACAAATTGTAGGAGTAATCTGGCTGCTGAGTTCATGCTATTAATACTTATATGAGACTGTCTCTTGAAGAGAGCTTCAAGTAGGAACATCTTAATGTGATGACAAAACCCAAAAGTAGTGAGATCTTAAAAGCGGCAGGAGAGAAAAGTCGGATCACCTACAAAGGAAAGATGACTAGATAACTGTCTTTTCAATGGAAACAGAAACCAAAACAAAAATGCTTGGAAAAAATAACCCTCAATCTGGAATTATCTTTCAAGAGTGAAGGTAAAATAAGACATTCAGGCCAATAGAAATGAAGAGAATTTATTACTAACAAGTATACAATAAACACACACACAAAAACCAAAAAAAAAAAAAAAAAGGCCCAAACAACAACACATTCTTCAAGATGGATCAAGGACAATGATGAAAGATGGTATATTTCTAAACTAGCATAAGGAAAACATGGGGTGAGGGCAGATAATTCAAAAAAAAACTCAATAAATTTAAAATAACCACATGAAAAAACATTTAAAGATACAAACATTCATTCAGGGATTATCAGACCAACAACAAAAACAAAATTATAGGCAATATAGGATATTGCAAGAAAAAAAAAAAAGTCAGCATCTTAATCAGAAGGCACAGAAAGATGAAAGGATGGAAAAATATATTCCGGGCAAGCCTAACAGTGCCAAGAGACAGCTTGCTTGCTCTCACATCTGCTCCTCACTCCGTTGCCCTGCTGTTTATCACACAGCCACTATTCCCAGGTTCCCTTGCCCTCTGGTTTTGTGTTGTTTTGGCCAGTGTGAAGCTTGACAGGACAAGAGGGTAGAAAGAATGGGGGGAGAGTTATTTCTCACCTGTGCTCTAGCAGCTTTCTCTTCTCGGCAACTTCCTTTGGAAAGCCCCTCCCTGTGTTTTCATCTCCTGATGGGCAGCTCCTGCTGTGATCTAGCTACTGCTCTGATAGAACCAGCTTCTGGGCTCCAGAGCACCTGCTCCTCTCCTTGTCCTTCCAGTCCTGGGGATGCTAACACCTTCCTGCTGCTGCTGCCCTAAGCTGCCTCACTGGCCCCTCTTTGCTGTTCAGCTCTTCAATCACGTGTGTAAACAATTTTAAAGATTAAATATTACCTGATTGGAATAACAAGAATGTTTTTGTTTGCTCATAAAAATCACAGAGAGTAGCTTTGTTAACAGGAAATAAAAGGAGTTTAACGCCAGAAATGAAGAAATGATAACTAGTGATAGCTACTAAATTTGATTTAAGTAAATTGACTTGAAATAAAATTATATTTGTATGCATCTAATAAAACAGGAGTCCCTTGGACTGCAAGGAGATCCAACCAGTCCATCCTAAAGGACATCAGTCCTGGGTGTTCTTTGGAAGGACTGATGCTAAAGCTGAAACTCCAATACTTTGGCCACCTCATGCGAAGAGTTGACTCACTGGAAAAGACTGATGCTGGGAGGGATTGGGGGCAGGAGGAGAAGGGGACAACAGAGGATGAGATGGCTGCAGGGCATCACCGACTCGATGGACATGAGTTTGGGTGAACTCCAGGAGTTGGTGATGGACAGGGAGGCCTGGGTGCTGCAGTTCATGGGGTCCCCAAAGAGTTGGACACGGCTGAGTGACTGAACTGAACTGAATAGAACAGCGGGCTTCCCTGGTAGCTCAGCTGGTAAAGAATCTGGCTGCAATGCAGGAGACCCTGATTCAATTCCTGGGTTGGGAAGATTCCCTGGAGAAGGGATAGGCTAACCACTCCAGTATTCTTGTGCTTCTCTGGTGATTCAGTTGGTAAAGAATCTGCCTGCAATGCAGAAGACCTGGGTTTGGTCCCTGTGTTGGGAAGATCCCCTGGAGGAGGGCATGGCAACCCACTCTAGTATTCTTGCTTGGAGAATTCCTTGGACAGAGGAGTCTGGCAGACTGCAGTCCATGGGGTCGCAAAGAGTTGGACATGACTGAGTGACTAAGCACAGCACAGCTCAATAAAACAGCATCAAGTGAAAGTAAATAAAAATCAACAGAACCTCAAGGAAAAAGTGCAAATCAATTGTTATAATGAGAAATTTTAACACCCATCTTTCACAATTGGCCAAAACAAAAATTGGGGATATAAAAGATTTAAACAACATTAAGTCACAAGCTTGAATGAATGAACATTTAAAGATCAAAACATGGAGAACAATTACAAAATTTAAGCATGTATTATGCTAAAAAACATGCTTTTGTAAATTTTAAACACCATCTTTTCCTCTCATTTTGTAGTTCTGTCTCAATTTACAGTTTTACTTATTTAAATAATTCTGGAATTAATTGAAATTTCAAAATTTTGTTCACTTCCTTAATAATTTGTAGAGAGTCCGTGGACTTTTTAAAACAAAATATAATATTTGAAGAGCACAAAATTTAATACAGACGTTCACTACAAGGGCAAATTCTGTATCACATCAGTTTCATTTATTTCCTTTGTTTTTTGATCTCACACAGACCAAGAGAAGCGGTTAAAGTCTTCCACTAAATTCATTTTTCAGATTTTTTTCCTCTGAGACAAGAGTCTTACTCTGAAGTGGGATCTGTGGGGAGAGGGGCTGGGTCAGGAGGGGGCGGGGTCTACTTATTGAATTGTGGTACAATCCTACCTAATATATAGTGTATCTTGTGCATAGGTTTTAATATTATGGTCAAGGAGGCCCTCTTGGAAGAGGTGCTGTCTGAACTGAGATATGGGTCATGCAGGAGGCAGTCATGTGAGGATCTGAGAGAAAGGAGTCAAAGCTAAGATCATAATTAGGGAGAGAATTGGGGAAGTTGAAGGAAATGAATGAAACAATGAATCTAGAAATGAAGCGAAGTCCTACCCTCTTGAAGTTGCCATTGGAGTCATCACCTATAGAACATGACCTTTTCCGGTCTATACGAGTGGACTCTCTCCAAAGGCAACTCCAAGAGGGTAGGACTTCGCTTCATTCCTAGCTGTATGTCCAGTACCCAGAACAGTACCTGACATATAATATTTCAGTAAATAAATATCAATAGATGTGCATCAAATTGACAAATAAAAGAATGATAGTTTAGGAGCCCTGATTTTTTTTCCTATGACTAGTGTGGACTGGGAATATAAGAGTTAATATCATTTTTGAAATGAAGATTCTTCTTTAATTTAGTTACAGGGTTCCAGATTGTCAATATGTGTATAAGGCACAGCCAACTCTTTCTTTCTTTCCAGTCATATCTTATCAGTATCACTTCAACACAAAGCCCTATTGTTGAGATATTTTTCAAGACAGTTTGCTTCTAGTGATAATAAAAACATGAAAAGGAGAATTCTATCAACTTCAAGACTTTTCTTTGTGAAAATGCATCAAAGTCTAAGCTTTGTTTCAGTATAATTATTAATTAAAACTTCCAACCAAGGAAATAATTTTTCCCTTGTTAACCATGATTGAATTAGGAAGCATAAGGAAAGCACTTAAACCATAATAAGAATGTCATTTGGTAGTTTATTAAGCTTTGGACTCTGATGTGAAGCTCCAAGAAGTCATTGTCTTCATGGATCAAAGGACTGGAACTGACAGAATTCATGAGCATAAAAGGGTCTGTATCATGCTTTGAGGAAGGCCAGTTACTTTGTCCAATTTCTAGCACTTTTAGGCAGTAGAAGGTAATCATTTTGAGTATCTACAAGCACTCAGCCCTCTTGTCTTAATACATGCCTGCACTGACCTGTTGTTCAGTTGCTCAGTCATGTCTGATTCTTTGCGACCTCATGGATTGCAGCATGCCAGGCTTTCCTGTCCTTCACCATCTCCCAGAACTTGCTCAAACTCATGTCCATTGAATCGATGATGCCATTCAACCATCTCATCCTCTGTCGTCCCCTTCTCCTCCTGCCTTATATCTTTCCCAGTTAGGAAAGATAGCACGTGACCTAGAAGGAAGTAGAGACAATCTCCACTCTTGGTCTAAGAAGAGTTACATGCCCAAACCTTAAGAAACACCTTGTTGTTCAATAAGATCACACTGCTGTTCAATAATATTTTTAGCACTTTTGTCTTCAGCCAGATCACTTACAAAATCTCATGCTGCCCAGTTGGCGGAGGTGGTAAAGAACCCACATGTCAATGTAGAAAACACAAGAGACGTGGGTTCAACCCCTGAGTCAGGAAGATCCCCTGGAGTAGGAAATGGCAACCTACTCCAGTATTCTTGCCTGGAGAATGCCATGGATAGAGGAGTGTAGCGAACTACAGTCCATGGGGCCGCAAAGAGTCAGACAGGACTGAGCACACGCACACACTCACACACATACACATGTTGTCAAAACCAAAAGTACTCCATTAATGACTGACATTTAAAAGATTTTAGTATTATTTTCAGCACAGCTAGTATTCACTGTGAATCTGCTTTAAAATCATAGTTTTGATGCATCTAAAATAATTTCTGTTAATTCTTTTTATTTATACAGATGCCAAATGAACATGAAATAAATCTTTGTTGATAATGATAAAACCAAAAAAATTTTTAGATGTGAAAAACACTGTCATGACTGTGATATTAGTTTTAGCATATGAAATTCTACCTGAGAATTAAGATGAAAACTAAACAACCCAACTGGAAAAAAGCAAATGTTTCCAAAAACATACAGACTTGGTAAAAGCAAACTTTTTCAACTTAAATTGAGTGCTGAAATTGGTATAGATGTGAAATGTTCTTCCAAGCATTTTGGGATGTTTTCTTTTGTAATAATAAATGTGGTTCCTATTACATTGCTTCTCTTTTGGGACTGTATCACTATGACTCATGATGAAGTCAAGAAAATACATAATAACTACAGATGGAAAAACACAGAAGCACTCATTATACTGTTAGCAAGTCTATACTGAGAATAAAAGCTTAGCAGTGGAATCTCTTATTCTAAATTTTAATGTTGAGGTAAGAAGTTATCACTTGTCAAAATTTATTTGAATATAATTTTCTCCACTTCTGCAGCCAAGAGTCTCTACCACCTCCACAGCAAGAGTCATTCAACTTGTCTTTTCCTCCACTCTTGTCTTTCTACTGTCCACTCTCCAATAGCAACCAAGTGGTGGCCATTTAGTCCCTCAGTCATATCTGACTCTTTGCGACCCCATGGACTGTAGCCAGCCAGGCTCCTCTGTCCTTGGGATCTCCCAAACAAGAATACAAACAAGTGGGTTGCCATTTCCTCCTCCAGAGGATCTTGCTGACCCAGAAATTGAACCTGTGTCTGCTGCATCTCCTGCTTGGCATGTGGATTCTTTACCTCTGAGCCATCTGGAAGCCGACTTTTTGCGATCCCATGGACTGTAGTCCACCAGGTCCTCTGTCCATAGGATTCTCCATGCCAGAGTACTGGAGTGGGTTGCCATTCCCTTCTCCAGGGGATCTTCCTGACCCAGGGATAGAACCCAGGTCTCCTGCATTGCAGGCAGATTCTTTACCAACTGAGCTACTAGGAAACCTCTGTTAGCAACCATAGTGGTCATCTAAAAACATGGTTTGGAACAAGTCACTTTCCTGCTTCAAACTTCCCCTAATATCCCCTTTACACCAAAACGCAAGCTCATATCCCTGCCCCTGGCCTGGAAAGTCTCATCTGATCTGGACCCTGGTGAACTTTCTTACCAGCCAGCATCTCCTGCTCACTAGACTCCAGTCACACCTACCTTCTAATTCTAAAACACACCAAGCTCTTCTATGCCTCAGGGCCTTTTCACTAACCCCCACCCCTGCCTGAGAGATTCTCCTTCTGTCCAGAGATTCTCAGAACTGTCTCTTTCTCTCCATTTAGCTCTCAGCTTAAACATCAACACTGCACAGGGGTCTCCTGTCTTCTCCATCTCAAGTCACTGCTTTGTCACTGTCTCACATCACCTGGAAATATTTTAGTCATAGCCAGAGTGCTACCTGATTATTTCTTGCTTCTTAACCAGTTAGCTTGTTTACTGTGTAACCCATAAGATAGAATGAACTCCGTAAGTCCAGGGACATAGTATTTTCTTATGAATCTTCTCAAGGTTGCAAGACTGATAGTGATATCCTCTATTTAATTCCTGATGCTGGGAATTTATATCTTCTTCGGTTTTGGTCTTGATAGTCTTGCTAGAGACTTTACTTTTCATTGATTTTCCCCCCCCCCCATAAATCAGCTTTTAGTTTCCCTGATTCTTTGTTATATTCTTATAATAGAGGATTTCCTATTCCTAATAGGAAATTTTCAGTTTCCCTAACTTCTGCTTTAATCTATGCTCTTTTCTTTTCCTTTCTTTGAGTTTATTTTACTCTTTTTCTAGTTTCTCAGTAGGAACTTAGGTTATTGATATAGTTTTCCTGTGTTTTAATGTAAACACTCACTGCTATAAATTTCCCTCTCAGCACCACTAGAGTTACATTCCATATATTTTGATAAATTTTGTTTTCATTTTCATTTCATTCTATGTATTTTTAAATTTCTTTTGAGACTCCCTCTTTGACTGGGGACTGGAAGTGTGTCTTTGATTTCCAGGGGTTAAAAAATGTCCTCCTGTCTCTCTAGTTATTGATGTCTAGTTTCATCCTACCGTGATCAGAAAACACATGCTTTTTGGTTTCAGTTTAAATTTGAGGTGTGTTTTACGGCGCAGGCTGTGTTCCAACTCAGTGAATGTTCCATGGGCTCTTGGGGAAAAATATGTATTCTGTGGCTGTTTGGTGAAGTGTTCTACATATTTTAACTAGACGCTGTTGGTTGATTGTATTGTTCATATCTTTTGTACCTTTGCTGATGATCTGTCTAGCAGTTCTCTCAGTGGCTAAGAGTGGGTTGGGAAGACTTAGAATTGTGGATTCATGTGTTTCTCCTTTGAGTTCTATCTGGTTTTGCTTTCTGTATTTATTTAAAGATTTTTTTTTAATGTGATTTATTTTTAAAGACTTTGTTGAGTTTGTTACAACATTGCTTCTGTTTTTATGCTTTGGTCTTTTGGCCATGAGGCATGTTGGATCTTAGCTCCCTGACCAAGGATTGAACCTGTACCCCATGCACTGGAAGGCAACGTCCCAACCACTGGACCACCAGGGAAGTCCCTGCTGCTTGTTTTTCAAAGCTCTTTTTTTCACTACCTACACAGGATCATTCGGAGAAGGCAATGGCACCCCACTGCAGTACTCTTGCCTGGAAAATCCTATGGATGGAGGAACCTGGAAGGCTGCAGTCCATGGGGTCGCTGAGGGTCGGACACGACTGAGCGTCTTCACTTTCACTTTTCACTTTCATGCATTGGAGAAGGAAATAGCAACCCACTCCAGTGTTCTTGCCTGGAGAATCCCAGGGACAGGGAGGCCTGGTGGGCTGTCGTCTAAGGGGTCACACAGAGTCGGACACGACTGAAGTGACTTAGCAAAATAGCACACAGGATCATAATGTTTTCCTGGTGGGCTAAGCTTTTTATCATTGTGTAATGTTCCTCTGTATCTAGTTATTCTCTCTGTTCTGAGATCTATTTTATTATAGATCAGTGTAGCTACTTCTGGTTTTTTTTTTTTTCTTCCTTTTTTGCTAATTGCTCTAAGAGATGTAATTCATACATCATGCAATTCATTTGATTCAATAGTTTTTGGTATAAACTGTTGTACAGACATCACCACAATCATTTCCAGAACATTTTCGCAGTTCCAAAAGGAAATCCCATATCCTTTAGACATCACCACTCAGTAGAAAACCCTTAGTAGAAAACATGGATAAATCTTCGTGACCATGGATTTAGCTCATCTTTCTCTTATCATCTTTTAGAGTTCTCCTCTGGTTGTCTCTTGCACTGTATCAAGGATTTATACTCATGCTTAGCAGAGAGGAGCAGGGGAACCTGGTTTAATGTTATCTAGTCTAAACTGAAAGTTCTACCTGGTAAGTACTTCTAAAGTGACCTAATAAATTCATCTAATCTTTGGGTCTACTTACCTGAGCAGTCGGGGCTGGGTCATTTCAATGTAGTTCTGGGGGCTTGATCCATCCCATTTATCTTCTGCTTAATGGACATTATCTCAGGTCATGAATGGGGTAACAATGAGTTATTAAGAAACATCTCATTTCTAGGTTCCAATCCAGTTGGATTCCTTTGACAAAGGGAAGTGTCATCAGTCACCACTTTGTCAGGTGCATGGGGAGGGGAAAGCAGTGATACTCACTCTAGAATGAGAACTAGGGTTTCCCAATGCTGTGGCTCTTCTCAGGTCCCCGTTACAATTGTTAGGAATCTGCACTGCCAGTCAGTGTACAGATTCCCAGGAAGGTGTTTGTCAGAGAATCCATTGCCTTAAATTTTGCTGGGCTGTGAATCCCTTATATGCAATGCGGAAATCTTGTAATATGGGTGAGTATTCATTGTATGTGTATTTGACAGAAAAGGATGAGACAGGCGTGTTTGGAATGTAAAGACATTATCTTTGCATTATCTGCAGATTAGCACTGTATTCAAAGTAGACATTTTGTGCTATCTTGGGCTTATGCTTCATTTGGAAAAGTGATGTCCCAGAGCAGGATAAAACATTTATTCCTTAGTGTACAAAGGCTTTTGTAATCTAGACTGAGCATATCTCTCCAGCCTCTACTTGCTCATAATCCTACTTTGAGGAACTGTTTGCATTTCCCACACTCTTCTTTAACCTCAATCTTTCCCCCATCCTATACCAAGTCCCTGAAATATCCATCCACACATCTTTATTCAGTCTCAAAAAAGATCTATCTTGCTTTGTATATATTTTGTGTAATTTCCTCATTAACCAGTACATTAACTATCAAAACTTAGAACTTTTTTTAGTGAAATTTTTTTCTTGGATGACTTTTAGAATCTGAATCATTAATGTGATCAACACTGGCTTATTATACAATGATATGGGGTAATCTTCAGGCAATGGCTACAGCAGACTATCAAATGTTGGTATAATATCTGATGGTTTTCATTCTAATATATGAGCCAAAAGGAGAAATTGAAGTCTAACAATTCATGGGAAGTCATGAAATTGTATCTGTTTTATGGTAGACTGCATAGATGCTCACCAAACCCATTACTTCTTTTTGAGCACATCAGATCAGATCAGATCAGTCACTCAGTCCTGCTCGACTCTTTGCGACCCCATGAATCACAGCATGCCAGGCCTCACTGTCCATCACCAACTCCTGGAGTTCACTCAAACTCACATCCATTGAGTCAGTGATGCCATCCAGCCATCTCATCCTCTGTCGTCCCCTTCTCCTCCTGCCCCCAATCCCTCCCAGCATCAGAGTCTTTTCCAATGAGTCAACTCTTCTCATGAGGTGGCCAAAGTACTGGAGTTTCAGCTTTAGCATCAGTCCTTCCAAAGAAATCCCAGGGCTGATGTCCTTCAGAATGGACTGGCTGGATCTCCTTGCAGTCCAAGGGACTTTCAAGAGTCTTCTCCAACACCACAGTTCAAAAGCATCAATTCTTCGGCGCTCAGCCTTCTTCACAGTCCAACTCTCACATCCATACATGACCACAGGAAAAACCATAGCCTTGACTAGACGAACCTTTGTTGGCAAAGTAATGTCTCTGCTTTTGAATATGCTATCTAAGTTGGTCATAACTTTCCTTCCAAGGAGTAAGCGTCTTTTAATTTCATGGCTGCAGTCACCATCTGTAGTGATTTTGGAGCCCAGAAAAATAAAGTCTGACACTGTTTCCACAGTTTCCCCATCTATTTCCCATGAAGTGGTGGGACCGGATGCCATGATCTTCATTTTCTGAATGTTGAGCTTTAAGCCAACTTTTTCACTCTCCACTTTCACTTTCATCAAGAGGCTTTTGAGTTCCTCTTCACTTTCTGCCATAAGGGTGGTGTCATCTGCATATCTGAGGTTATTGATATTTCTCCCGGCAATCTTGATTTCAGTTTGTGTTTCTTCCAGTCCAGCGTTTCTCATGATGTACTCTGCATATAAGTTAAATAAACAGGGTGACAGTATACAGCCTTGATGAACTCCTCTTCCTATTTGGAACCAGTCTGTTGTTCCATGTCCAGTTCTAACTGTTGCTTCCTGACCTGCATACAAATTTCTCAAGAGACAGATCAGGTGGTCTGGTATTCCCATCTCTTTCAGAGTTTTCCACAGTTTATTGTGATCCACACAGTCAAAGGCTTTGGCATAGTCAATAAAGCAGAAAGAGATGTTTTTCTGGAATTCTCTTGCTGTTTTGATGATCCAGCGGATTCTGGCAATTTGATCTCTGGTTCCTCTGCCTTTTCTAAAACCAGCTTGAACATCAGGAAGTTCACGGTTCACATATTGCTGAAGCCTGGCTTGGAGAATTTTGAGCATTACTTTACTAGCGTGTGAGATGAGTACAATTGTGCGGTAGTTTGAGCACATGGTTAACTGTTAAATTGCACTTCCTAGCTTCCTAACATTTGGGAGGGGGAGCAGGTGAATAGTTCTGACGAACAGAGTTTGAGAAGTGACATAAATCACTTCTAGACGAAGGGAGATAACAGTGACGGTCCCCCCCCTTCCCCCCACCCCTGCCGCAATCAACTCTACTCCCACCACTTTCCAGCTTACTGGAAAGAGGCCAGCTTTTAAACTATATGATGAAGATAGTGAAGATACAATGTGAAACAACCTTGAATGGATTGGATCACCCATCCCCCATCCTTTCAGTCCACACTGAAATACACTGAGTTGGTTATTTTCAGCTATTACCAGATTTTAACTAATACATGTTTATTATTTAGCCAAGTACCCTCATGATTACTATCTCCCTGGGCATATAACATGATTTTAAGAATGATGAATAACCAACAATTCTCTTATTCTTATTTTATAATCTCTACAATAATGAAGCCATAAATATTTATTAATTTTTAATTCTATATGGGATAACCAAACTCCGTGTAGTGGGTATGTATTCCCTAAGGAGTTCTTAACTTCTAAATAATAGTGAAAATGTCATAGAAATCTATGTGTGTTCATTAATTTTACACAGACTTCTCTGAAAATGCCAAAAGTTGCCTGGAAACTAGTGACACACGGCATTTTGAGTCTTTTAGAAAAGTCTCTTGCACTAGACCCCGTTTCCTGTTCCCAACTCATGGATACTCTCCCACCAATTCTCTCCTTTCTCTTCTGCATCATCAATATTTTTGGACTTGATGGACCTTCCTATCACTATACCAACATGCTAAATTATATTCCCATATTTCAGCTCTTTTGGGAGAGAGAACTTTTCAAAGAGTTGCTTATATATGTTTTCCTTCATTTATCCTGGTCTCATTTTCTTTTAAGCTCCCACCAGTCAGGCTTTTGTTCCTACCTGCCCATTGAGCTCTTGTCAAGGTTAGTAATATCCATGTAACTAAATTCAGTTGTCAGCTCTCTGTGCTGTGATTCCCTTCCTAACTGATACACTTGTATGGTTTTGAGGACATCAGTCTTTTTTTATTTTCTTGTTAAGTTATTGGCTTTGTTGTTCAGCCTCTCAGTTGTGTCTGCCTCTCTGCAACTCCATGGACTGCAGCACATGAGGTTTTCCTGTCCTTCACCATCTCCTGGAGTTTGCTCAAACTCATGTCCATTGTGTCGGTGTTGCCATCCAATCATCTTGTCTAACCATATCCTTTTTTAATTTTTATTTTCTTCCCACAGAGTGAGAGTCAATCTTTTTTTAAGAAAAACTTTTTAGTTTGTATTGGGATACAGAATCTACCTGCCAATGCAGGAGACATAAGAGATGTGGGTTCGATCCTTGGGTCAGGAAGATCTGGAGTAGGAAATGGCAACCCACTCCAGTATTCCTGCCTGGAAAATTCCATGAACAGAGGAGCCTGGCGGGCTACAGTCCATGGGGTAGAAAAGAGTCAGATATGACTGAGCAAACACATGCACAGAGTCATTTAACAGTGTTGTGATAGTTTCAGTTGACCAGTGAAGGGACTCAGCCAAAATATACACGTGTCCATTCTCACCCACACTCTGCTCTCATCCAGGCTACTGGCTACTCCCTTTTAGTCTTAGCCATTCCCCAGTGGGCTCTACAATGTCTTGGTAGCACAGTACCTTAATTTTAGTTCTTGATCTTCTTTCCTTCTCCATTTACACTCACATATTTACTCACATATTTGTTGTTCTCACCTAGTCTCATGTCTTTAAAACCACCTAAATGCTGAGGCTTCCCAGGTGGCACTAGCAGTCAGGAATCTGCCAGCCAGTGCAGGAGATGCCGGAGACAAGTGTTCAATCCCTGGGTTGGGAAGATTCCCTGGAGGAGGAAATGGCAACCCACTCCAGTATTCTTGCCTGGAAAATTCTTGAACTTATAATCTTGTAATATACTCTATAACTTGTCTGTTTAGTATATGTATTATTTATTGACAGCCTCCCCTTCTTCCCATCTCCACTAGAAATATAATTTCTACAAGAGCAGAAATTTTAGCATGTTTTGTTCACTGGTGCATTCAAGAACCCGAGACAATGCCTGGCACAAAATACATGCTAAATATATATTTCTTAAATGAGTGAATAAATGAATCTTCCATTTGAAAAAATTAAAATCATCATCAAAGATACAAAAATGATAACTTCTAATTGTTAAAAATTAGTGACTTTGATCTTATTTATACAAATAATAATAATAATTCATTGTCTAACAGATCACAGAAAGATTCAGAAAACAAAAAATATGTAGACTGACAATAAACTTGTGAATGGCCAGCATTATTTTTCCAATCTAAATCAGAGGAACTTTACTGAAAATAGAAGGTCTTTGATGCTGAGACATAAATAAAAAGCCAACACTCCAGCCTAATTATATTTTGCAATTCAGAATATAAGCAAATCAAGTCTTTGTGACTATTTTCAATGGTTATTAAAATACATTATTCATATTAATGTCATAAATCATACTTGGAATGTGTTCTTGATTTGCTTTATTAGCCCTGTGGTTGCATAAATGTAACTATTGATTGCTTTTAAATTATTATCTGAAAATTGCCTAAACTTGTAGCTACTAAGCTCATGTTTCTCAAAATGTTCCAAGAAATGTTAACAGGCATTTCGTGAAAATGTGGAGTCCTAGTTCATGTAAGTTTGGGAGCTTCTGAATAAAGCAGGTTTCTTTATTATGGGATTGCATCATGGGTTTCAATTTTCAAATTTGGCGCACAGAATTTCCTAAATGTATTTGATCACAGCACCTTTTAATCAATGATCAGTTTAACTTTGGGAAATCATGCTGCTGCTGTTAAGTCGCTTCAGTTGTGTCCGACTCTGTGCGACCCCATAGACGGCAGCCTACCAGGCTCTGCCGTCCCTGGGATTCTCCAGGCAAGAACACTGAAGTGGGTTGCCATTTCGTTCTCCAATGCATGAAAGTGAAAAGTGAAAGTGAATTCGCTCAGTTGTGTCCGACCCTGAGCGACCCCGTGGACTGCAGCCTACCAGGCTCCTCCGTCCATGGGATTTTCCAGGCAAGAGTACTGGAGTGGGGTGCCATTGCCTTCTCTGGGAAATCATGCTACCCACAGGTAATGCTGCCATCAGGATCAGTTTGTGGTCATTTATGATTGAGTCATTAATTTTTTCACAAAGAATTACTTGCCTGCTTGCTAAACTGCTTTACTTGTGTCGGACTCTTTGCAACCTTATGGACCCTAGCCTGCCAGGCTCCTCTGTCCAGGCAAGAATATTGAAGTGGGTTGTCATGTCCTCCTCCAGGGGATCTCCCAACCCAGGGATTAAACCCATATCTCCTGCAGCTTCTGTATTGGCGGGCAAGTTCTTTACCGCTAACGCCACCCGGGAAACCCTAATGATTAGTGATAGCAAACTGTAGAATATCAGCAGAATGAGTAGAAAAGATTGAGGATGTCTGGATAGAAGATATGTAACCTAGGTGGAAAAATAAACACTTAAATACACTAAAGAAGAGGGCCTGGGGTGTCATGACAGACAAAATTTGAAGGAAATGGTAAATAGAGAAGGAATAGAGATTGAGGAAAGGATGGAGATAGGGTTAAGAAAAAAACATAATTAATGCTTTCATTCCTGATATGCACCCAGAATCCAGATTTGCGTCTTATTGCAAGGGAACAAGAGTGGGAGCCCCTACTCTATTCCTTCCGACGCTTGTATGGAAATGATAGAGAGTAAGCAAAATGTGCATTTCATACAATATAGTTGCTTTTTTCCCTAAGGAAAGAGAATAAAGCCTTAAGAAATCAGATTCTTGTGACATTTGTTCTTCTTTATCACTGAAACAGTGTGCATTCTCAAATTTTAAAGGCCATCCGATTAACAACACGTGGATGACATCATTGAAAAAGCACAACTTATGGGTCATGAAACATTTCTTGAAAACAGTAACAGAAAAGATGAGTATTTTTCATTTGGAGAAAGATGTCCATAAATCTTAGTTACTAGTTGCATTTATTGGCAAAAAGGGACACAATTTTTCTAGTTTTATTTTGATTTCATTTTAGTTTGATTTAGCTTTATTCAGTATTGAATAATTTTGTTTGGGGCTATAAAATCGCATAGCACTGAGATATCACTTAGCTTTTGAAAATGATCACTTGTCTTTGACTACGTTGCTGAATGATCTGTAAATAATTATATAAATTTGATGTTTAATATGTTCAATTAACTTACCCTGTTCGCTGCATGTGTGCTAAGTCACTTCAGTCACATCTGAATCTTTTCCACCCTATGAATGGTAGCCTGCCAAGCTCCCCTGTCCATGGGATTCTCCAGGTAAGAATACTAGGGTAGGTTGCCACTTCCTCCTCAAGGGGATCGTCCCAACCCAGGAATCGAACCCCCGTCTCTCATGTCTCCTGCATTGGTTCTTCACCATGTTCCTTAGGATGATCCATTTTAAGCAGTTGTGCTCAATATTTATGGAGAGAGATTGTTTAGGAGTGATGTGTATCATTTGAATGAGAGTTCTACTCTGATCAATTGATTCTCTCATCATCAACCTATAGTCAACTATTGTAGTTTAGAAGGTTATTTACTTAGTTTTGATGTCTATTTTTGGTTTAATATCTTCAGCACTCTGTGTAGATACTAGGGAGAGATAGAGTCAGTTGGGTGCCTTTTCCTGCTTGGGTGCTAGTCTTGACAGTAGCCTCTACAAAGTCAGAGCTTGCAATGGAATGGAGCGTTTTTCCAGCCCACCGGCTTCTGCTGGGTTGTAAACTGTCGGCTTGCTTTTAAGGGAGGGAGCAGAGCCTATAATGAGGACACTAGTCCCAGCTTAGTTCATTGCTTCTGCCACCTGCCTTCTGGCTTAATGTTGGAAGCAAGAAGCATGCAATTAAGTATGAGGAAATGAAAATAAATGACACCGTTCATTGCACATTACAAAGTGCCTGGCAGAAAGAATGCTGTTTGTAGAGACCCAGTGGCCCTACAGAAAATGCAGTTCTGCCTGAGAAAATGCTGGGGACTGAGAAGTAACCCAGGTTCTCCCTGTAACCTATTGTGACCATAAACCAAATACATTACAGGTGCAACTCTTTAAATGCCCAGGACATTCACTGTTTAATGATTTGCAGACAGTCAATAATTAAATTTGAGTATAAGGGGATATAGTCACAGTGACACGTTTCAGCTGATTTTGTAAGGTAAATCCTATAAAAGTAATGACTGAGGTAAATAATTGATTCCTTTTGGAAGACCAGTCGGAAATTGTTTTATAAAATAACAAATACTTGTTACTGAAGCCCAATTTGTTTTCAAAATCACTTCCTTTTCTTCGAATTTACTGATTTTGTTTTTGGTTGTGCTGAGGCTTGGTTGCCGTACACAGGCTTTCTCTATTTGTGGCGCGAGTGGGGGTTGCTGTTTGTTGTGGTGCTCGGGCTACTCACTGTGGTGGCTTCTCTCGCTGCAGAGCACAGGCTCTAGAGCTGGACTCAGCAGTTTTGGTGCAGGAGCTTAGTTGCTCCCAGGCATGTGGAGTCTTCTTGGACCAGGGCTCAAACCTGTGTCTCCTGCATTGGCAGGTGGATTCTTATCCACTGGATCACCAGGAAAGTTCCTCAAAATCGTCTCTTAAAAAGCATTTAAGTAAGCTGTATTGAGCTCACTGAGTAAAGGAACACACGGCTCATTCGTGCTAAATGGACATCAAATAATAGGTTCAGGATATTGTCCATGGACAGTTCTACCCCCTTTCCAATGAAGAGTTGAGAGTAGAAGGCACATCGCTCTTGGACACAGAGCTTAGGAGAGCACCACTGAGCTGGCCGAGAATCTCAGAAGCCTTCAGTTTCGTACTAAGATTTAATCTGGTTAATAAAGGCATCTTTCGGGTGTGTGTATCATTTCAAGAAGAGAATAGTGTTGCAAATCATTCCACCATACACATTTAGTACATGCTGCAGAGAAACTGCAGAGCAATCTACTACGTGTGATATTTTCAAAACACCATGAGGGTTGGGGGAATTTGCTGCGTATTCAAGAAGCTGAGGGATGGTTCTTACAATAAGCCAGCCCATCATTGCTATCTGGAGGAAGCCCAGGTGGCAAGAATGGAGCTGGTAGGTCTTTTCATTTTGTAGAAATCTGCCATTGGTGGGGTGGGCGGGGCAGGGTGG
The DNA here is from genome assembly GCF_055505025.1 of Bos grunniens. Taxonomy (NCBI): domain Eukaryota; kingdom Metazoa; phylum Chordata; class Mammalia; order Artiodactyla; family Bovidae; genus Bos; species Bos grunniens. Next base: position 57,097,010 of record NC_141178.1, on the reverse strand, counting down.
TGGTGGTCAGAAGGCTGGAAAATAAGCTCTGGCCAGCATTCCAGTGATGATTGGCATGGGAGACTGAGCAACATAAGAGGATAAGAATTACAGGAATTAACTGATACTTGACTTAAAAAAATTTTTTTTTATAATTCAAATCGCTGATGTTGACCTTGTTCATATAAATAGCAACTTAATAATTTATGTTAAATATTGTTTCTTCTAATTCTCATTTTCATGTCAAATTGCTCAGCAATTAGTGTTAAGGATCTAGATGGTGGATGCCATGATGGCCTGGGATGCACTGCCCCGACCCGACCCCTTCATCAATGAAGAACTTATTCCCTCGGCTGCTAGGAATGCTGCAGGAAGAGGGCTCTCTGTATAGCTCCTCATTGGGGTTGCCTTGGTTCAAGACAATGGCCTCCCTGAAGAACACATCTCCTTCCAATGACTAATCAACATTGGTGCCCAAGGGCCTGGCTTTCTCACCCTAAGGCAGATCTAGGGATTTGGAAGGAAGGCAATTAGAAAATGGGTGACAACAATGTTTGGGAAAATATGTGGATAAATATCTCCAAGTGGTCCTAAAGTGTAAAGACAGCTATGTCCCACATGACGTCGGCTAAAGTGGACAACAGGTTTGGTTTTGCTGCTGTCAGTCATCTTTCCTTAGCTACTCCCATTACTGCCCATTGGCTCATTAACAAAATGGCCATGATAGAAGGGATCAAGAGTACTCATGGGCACAGCAACATAGGTGTCTACTCACCAAGGCTAACTTGGCCACGGCCACTGCTGAGCACTCTGTCTGCCAGCAGCAGAGGCCGGCACAGAGCCTGCAGTGTGGCACCACTCCCCAGGTGACCAGCCAGCTACTCAGGTGCAGGATGATGATGCTGGAGCTCCTCCATCACAGAAGGGGCAGCATTTTGTTCTTGCTGGAATAGATTCTTACTCTGGTTATAGATTTGCTTCCTCTGCTGCAATGCTTCTGCCAAACCCACCTTTTGTGACTGGAATGTCTTATTCACTGTGATAGCATGACACACATTTTCACTTCCCAGTAAGGAACTAATTTGCAGCAAAAAAAAGGGAGCCAGTAGGCCCATGATCTGGGCTTTTCTGGTCTTACCATATTCCCCATCTTCCTGGAGCAGTTGGCAGGTGGAGTAACCTTTACTAGCCTGAGTGATGGCATCAAGTAGGTGACAGTGTTGGGGGAGGGGCAGTGTCCTCCAAGAGGTGATATATGACCTAAATTGGCATCCAGTACACGGTGCTGTTTCTCCCATAACCAAAAGTCCTGCATCCGGAATCCAGGGGTGAAGATGGAAATCCTCCACCCACTGTAACACCACGGTGTCCACTAGCAAAAGCTCTGCTTCTCATTCTGCTACTTAAGGTCCTGCTGTCTAGATGCCTTGGTTCCAAAAGGAAGAATGCTTCTGCAGGGGGTCCAAGAAAAGTTCTCTTGAACCGGAAGTCAATAGTGTCACTTGGTTTAGAAAGGATTTGTGAAATTCTAAATATATGGTCTTATCTAGATGCAAAACTGTCTTCCATCTCTCTGACCTCTAACACGTTTGTTTTCTATAGCTGTACTTATATTTACTTACAGTACAGAGAGACAAAGACAGATGGAGGGAGGACATGAGAGTAGCACACTCCTTTTGTCAATTTTTAAGAGAATGACACGATTTCTGTAATTCATAACAGGCAGCGACATGGCAAGAAAAGCCTAGGTTTTGAGCCAGATGGGCAGCTGTGTTCAAACCCCAGTTCCTTGATTTACTAAATCACTTAATTTTGCTGAGATTTTGTTTTCTCATCTGTCAAATAGGGATGACAGTACCTGCTCTCCATCTCTGCTGCGAGTGTGAAATAAATAAATATGGCAAAGTGCATCTTGAACTCAGCATAGCACCTCCAAGGTCATCACGAGGGACAGGCTTGACTTATGCTTCTTGTCCTGCAGTGTTTATCCTTAATGATATTAGTTAGTACTTGATTATTATAATAATTGTTAATATATTCTCTTTCAATTTAAAAAATCAGGATGATAAATTGTAGGTTTATTCTAAGCATCATCAAGTTTTAGTTTGGTGGGACGAATTAGGAGAGTAGCAGTGACATACATACACTGCTGCTGCTGCTGCTGCTAAGTCACTTCAGTCATGTCTGACTCTGTGCAACCCCATACCATGTGTAAAATTGGCAGCTGCGACCGACGGTGAAGATGGAGAAGCTCTATGCAGTCAGCAAAAACAAGATTGGGAGCAGACTGTGGCTCAGATCATGGACTCCTTATTGCCAAATTCAGACTGAAATTGAAGAAAGTGGAGAAAACCACTAGACCATTCAGGTATGACCTAAATCAAATCCCTTATGATTATACAGTGGAAGTGAGAAATAGATTTAAGGGACTAGATCTGACAGACAGAATGCCTGATGAACTACGGACGGAGGTTCATGACATTGTACAGGAGACAAGAATCAAGACCATCCTCAAGAAAAAGAAATGCAAAAAAGCAAAATGGCTGTCTGAGGAGGCCTTACAAATAGCTGTGAAAAAAAGGGAAGTGAAAAGCAAAGGAGAAAAGGAAAGATATACCCATTTGAATGCAGAGTTCCAAAGAATAGCAAAGAGAGATACGAAAGCCTTCCTCAGGGATCAATGCAAAGAAAACAATAGAATGGGAGAGACTAGAAATCTCTTCAAGAAAATTAGGGATACCAAGGGAACATTTCTTACAAAGATGGGCTCAATAAAGGACAGAAATGGTAGGGACCTAACAGAAGCAGAAGATATTAAGAAGAGGTGGCAAGAATACATGGAAGAACTGTACAAAAAAGATCTTCATGATCCAGATAATCACGATGGTGTGATCGCTCATCTAAAGCCAGACATCCTGGAATGAGAAGTCAAATGGGCCTTAGGAAGCATCTCTACGAACAAAGCTAGTGGATGTGATAGAATTCCAGTTGAACTATTTCAAACCCTGAAAGATGATGCTGTGAAAGTGCTGCACTCAATATGCCAGCAAATTTGGAAAACTCAGCAGTGGCCACAGGACTGGAAAAGGTCAGTTTTCATTCCAATCCAAAAGAAAGGCAATGCCAAAGAATGCTCAAACAATTGCACTCATCTCATAAGCTAGTAAAGTAATGCTTAAAATTCTCCAAGCCAGGCTTCAGCAATACGTGAACCATGAACTCCCAGATGTTCAAGCTGGTTTTAGAAAAGGCAGAGGAACCAGAGATCAAATTGCCAACATTCGCTGGATCATCGAAAAAGCAAGAGAGTTCCAGAAAAACATCTATTTCTGCTTTATTGACTATGCCAAAGCCTTTGACTTTGTGGATCACAATAAACTGTGGAAAATTCTGAAAGAGATGGGAATACCAGACCATCTGACCTGCCTCTTGAGAAACCTGTATGCAGGTCAGGAAGCAACAGTTAGAACTGGACATGGAACAGCAGACTGGTTCCAAATAGGAAAAGGAGTACGTCAAGGCTGTATATTGTCACCCTGCTTATTTAACTTATATGCAGAGTACATCATGAGAAACGCTGGGCTGGAAGAAGCACAAGCTGGAATCAAGATTGCCGGGAGAAATATCAATAACCTCAGATATGCAGATGACACCACCCTTATGGCAGAAAGTGAAGAATTTAAGAGTCTCTTGATAAAAGTGAAAGAGGAGAGTGAAAAAGTTGGCTTAAAGCTCAACATTCAGAAAACTAAGATCATAGCATCTGGTCCCATCATTTCATGGCAAATAGATGGGGAAACAGTAGAAACAGTGAGAGACTTTATTTTGGGGGGCTCCCAAATCACTGCAGATAGTGATTGCAGTCATGAAATTAAAAGACGCTTACTTAACTCATTGGAAAAGACTCTGATGCTGGGAGGGATTGGGGGCAGGAGGAAAAGGGGATGACAGAGGATGAGATGGTTGGATGGCATCACCGACTCGATGGATGTGAGTTTTGCAAACTCCGGGAGATGGTGATGGACAGGGAGGCCTGGAGTGCTGCGATTCATGGGGTCGCAAAGACTCAGACACGACTGAGTGACTGAATTGAACTGAACTGAACTGACTCCTTGGAAGGAAACTTATGACCAACCTAGACAGAATATTAAAAATCAGAGACATTACTTTGTCAACAAAGGTCTGTCTAGTCAAGGCTATGGTTTTTCCAGTGGTCATGTATGAATGTGAGAGTTAGACTATAAAGAAAGCTGAGCACCAAAGAATTGATGCTTTTGATCTGTGGTGTTGGAGAAGACTTCTGAGAGTCCCTTGGACTGCAAGGAGATACAACCAATCCATCCTAAAGGAGATCAGTCCTGGGTGTTCATTGGAAGGACTGATGTTGAAGCTGAAACTCCAATACTTTGGCCACCTGATGCGAAGAGCTGACTCATTAGAAAAGACCCTGATGCTGGGAAAGTTTGAGGGCAGGAGGAGAAGGGGACGACAGAGGATGAGATGGTTGGATGGCATCACTGACTCAATGGACATGGTTTGGGTGGACTCTGGGAGTTTGTGATGGACAGGGGGGCCTGGCATGCTGTGGTTTATGGAGTCGCAAAGAGTTGAACACGATTGAGCGACTGAATTGAACTGAACTGGTGTGTAAGATAGCTAGCTAGTGGGGAAGCTTGATCTAGAGGGATGGGATGAGGGAGTGAGGGGGATGCTCAAGAGGGAGGGGATATATGTGTACGTATAACTGATTCATTTTGTTGTACAGAGGAAACTAACACAACATTGTAAAGCATTTATACTCCAAAAATAAAATAAAACAGTGTTAGTTTGCATTCACCATGACTTTATTGCCTATTGTTGAGATGATTGGCATAAATTAGACTTCAAAAGTCGTGCTACCTGTTTCTGGTAAACTCAGATTTTAGATGGTGACTGGAACTCCTAGTTTTATTCTGAATAGAAGAGAGTGTAGGTATTGAGATTTGATTGATGATGAAAGCGCTAATTGATTGTCTCTTTCTACGACCTGGCTTTATCCAAAGGAATGATAAAGCAGATACCTTCTATCCCAGTAGAGTTCTTGAGGAAGACAAGAAAAATGCAGTGTAACCCATCACTTAAACACTGTGATGTGAAAGGCTAAAAAATATTCAGGAGAACCATTGTGGCCACATATGTTTAATCACATTTCACCTGGGATTTCTTGTGCATTGTTGCACATGGGATATTCTAGTGGGTAGAGTCTTCAGTGCCTTTCTAACCATACTCACCAGAGATGGGAAGTAGGCTCATGGCCTCCTTTGCAGCCTCTGATGACACATTTCTTGTCCTCTCTTTGTTGGACAATTTAGAGAAGAATGATCTGTTAGAGTATTTATAGAAGCCATTAGCATGATGACTGAAGGCTACAAGTAACTGATGGCTCTTTAAAAATATGGCCTTAAGAAGAGAAAAGAGAAACTTGTAGGGTGTCTCTTCCAAATAGCAGAGTGCTATATTTGGGTGGTCTGAGGATTATGACAAATGTCAAGGACCACACACCGCAGGAAAGCAGCTCGTTAGAGCTGCACACACTGAATGCCATGTTCAAGGTTGAGTGCCTGATTTTGCTGCAAACACTAATTTTCAGATTATACAATTTGAAATTTTTAATTAGCCATGAATTCTTGTAGGGATAACTTCCTACACCTCTTTATAATACTGTAAAAATAAGTCGGGCTCTGCTTCAGCAACCTGAGAGCTCAAAATAAGGGTTTTTGTGAGATAGTGACTGTTTCCTCTTCAAATGTTAATTTTGAAAATTCATATTTCAGAAGAATTAATGGCCCAATTCTGTGGCCATTCTGCATTTCTAAATGTCATTAAAGTTAATGAATTCTGAAAATGAAAGGAACAAAGACGATCTTTTCAATTTGAATGAGTTTTTACTGTTTAACAACATCGGATCCAATAAATCACTTAAGTATGTTGGTGGTTTACCCCTTTTAAATGACTGTTGGGTTCAGACACAGCACCCTTACTGTTGGGAATGTGGTGTAAACCGTATGGGGGACAAAGTATTAAAGACTCATGTAAACATACTGGGTTATTTAGACTCAGTGTAGATCCTATGTAGTGAATGTGAAAATTCAGTGAATAGCCAAAAATACAATCTTTCCTAATGGTGGTATTGTTTAGTCACCAAGTTGTGTCTGACTCTTTTGTGACCCCATAGACTGAAGCCCAGGCTTTCCTGGTAGCTCAGCTGGTAAAGAATCAGCCCTCAATGCAGGAGACTCTGGTTTGAAGGGATAGGCTACCCACTCCAGTATTCATGGACTCTCCTCATGGCTCAGACAGTAAAGATTCCATCTGCAATGCAGGAGACCTGGGTTCAATCCCTGGATTGGGAAGATTCCCTAGAGGAGAACATGGCAAGCTACTCCAGTATTTTTGCCTGGTGTATCCCCATGGACAGAGGAGCCTGGTGGGCTACAGCCCATGGGGTCAAAAAGAATTGGATATGACTGAGAGAATAAGCACAGCACAGACTGTAGCCCACCAGGCTCCTCTGTCCATGGGATTCTCCAGGCAAGAATACTTGAGTTGGTTGCCATTTCCTTCTCCAGGAGATCTTCTCCACCCAGGGATCAAACCTGTATCTCCTGCTTCTCCTGCATTGGCAGGCAGATTCTTTACCACTGAGCTACCAAGGAAGCCCTTGCTAACGGAGTGTCAGTGTGTGTGTGTGTGTGTGTGTGTGTGTGTGTGTGTGTCTAATCGCTCAGTCATGTCCAACACCTTGGGACCCCATGGCCTGTAGCCCCCCAGGCTCTTCTGTCCATGGAATTCTCCAGGCAAGAACACTGTAGTGGATTGCCATTTCCTCCTCCAGGGGATCTTCCCAATCCAGGGATTGAACTCTTGTCTCCTGCACTGAGGGCAGCTTGACCATCTGAGACACCTGGGAAGCCCCGCTAATGGAGACAGTTCCACAAAATATTGCATTCTTAGAGATGATGCCCTAAGTATATGTGTATACAATAAAAATACATAAGGTAGGTAAACAAAAATTATAAATATATAAAATATAAGTATGTAAAATATATACTATATATGGATTATGTATTCATGTTTGTATATGTATGCGTGTGTGTGCAAAGTTGCTTCAGTTGTGTCCCACTCTTTGAGACCGTATGGACTATAGCCTCATGGTCTCATCTGCCCATGGGATTCTCCAGGTAAGAATACTAGAGTGGTTTACCGTGCCATCCTCCAGGGGATCTTTCCAAACCAGGGATCGAACCCACGTTTCTTACCTCTCCTGCATTTGCAGGCGGGTTCTTTACTACTAGGTCCACCTGGGAAGCCCTTTGTACATATATACATTTCCATATATATTTTTAAAATTAGAGCTTTGCAAAGGACACAGAAAATATAATTCTATGGGCTCTTAGTTCCCTGACCAGGGACTGAACCTGAGTCTCAGTTATAAAAATATGCAGGATTCTTTTTCTGCCTCAAATGGCATTCAATTTGGGTTATAAACTATACCTAAACTGTTAAAGTTAACTAGTCCTTCAAAAATTTTGTGAAGTTGAATCTGTACTTACCCATGTATTCCAAAAGTATCTATTTGACTCAGCACAATTATTCCGTCTTTTAAAACCATGTGAAATTGAGAGCCAGAGTTATGTAAGTATTGGGAGGCCCTGTGCTTTTGATTTTCTTGTAATTACTTACATGACTCCCCAGCATTGCAGGCAGATTCTTTACTAGCTGAGCCACAAGGGAAGCCCAGGAATACTGGAGTGGGTAACCTATCCCTTTGCCAGCAGATCTTCCCGACCCAGGAATTGAACTGGGGTCTCCTGCATTGCAGGCAGATTCTTTACTAACTCAGCTATAAGGGAAGAATCTTGTAATTACTTACATGACTGAAATAATGGAATATTGCACATTGATTGATTTTACTTAGGGTTTTCATACATTTCCTTAGAAGTGTTAACATTTTGTATGTAGAAAACTTTTATTATAAATAATTCGGATACACTTACAATCAGAAGAAGAGAATTGCTTTCCTAACTGGATATGTTTTCTGCCATGGTGTAGGTGTCTTATAAGAGCTAAATAAATAACAAGTAACATCTTATATTTACCTTGCTGCAGGTGAATAAATAAAGTGACAGGGAAATAAATTATTTTCCCTGCTAGCTAAGCACAGAGTCAATCTTCCTTAATAAGGTGATGAAACAACAGAGCTATACTTTATTTACTTTTTACCTTTATTGTGGGAGAATCATATCTCCAGGGAAATCAGCTTTCAACTCTAGAACTGAAGGAAATGTAATATCATTGTCTGTTTCTAACTCATATAGTCAACCTACAATTACTGTTTTAGTTCCTACTTAAATATTCCTTGTCTTAAAAATGCTTTGCTGCTGCTGCTAAGTCGCTTCAGTCGTGTCCGACTCTGTGCGACCCCAGAGATGGCAGCCCACCAGGCTCCCCGGTCCCTGGGATTCTCCAGGCAAGAACACTGGAGTGGGTTGCCATTTCCTTCTCCAATGCATGAAAGTAAAAAGCGAAAGTGAAGTCGCTCAGTCGTGTCCGACTCTTCGAGACCCCATGGACTGCAGCCTACCAGGCTCCTCCGTCCATGGGATTTTCCAGGCAAGAGTACTGGAGTGCGTTGCCATTGCCTTCTCCAAAAATGCTTTAGGTCCAAACTATAAGGCCTTAAGATCAAATTGTAAGACTCTAAAAGATACGTTATTTTAAAGCCTATGGCACATCACATTATATATATGATATATTTATTAATGTATATGAATATAATCTTCTAGCACATTTTATTTTTTAAATTGTCTTTGGATACAATTTTTAAAAGTTAAGTATTTTTAAAACTTTTTTTAATTTTTAAAATTGTGTCCAAAGACACAATTATGAAAGATAAGTCTTTGCATTGTCACATCTGTCTGTGGTTATTATTTTTTTAATGTGTTTTCAAAATATTTTTTATTATGATAAAATATATGTAATATAAAATTTATAATTTAAGCCACTTTTAAATGTACCTTTCAGTGGCATTAAATACATTCATGTTGTTGTGGAACCATCACCACCATCCTTTCCAAGAACTTTCTAATCTTCCCAAACCGAAACTCTATATTCATTTAAATAACTCTTCATTTCCTCTTACCCCAGTCCCTGAAACCACCATTCTACTCTGACTGTCTATAAATTTGACTAATATAAGTACCTCAAATAAATGGAATCATAAAATATTCTTCCTTTCATGACTGGTTTATTTTATTTAGCATAATAGATGAATGTCAAGATTCATCTTTATTGTAGCATGTGACTGAATTTCTTTTCTTTTCAAGGCTGAATAATAGCTAACAATAGTAGACGATTTAAAAATAACTATCAGCGATTTCCATAATGACTTCCAACATCATATTCAGAGGGACATAAGGGAATTTAACAGTTGGATGGAGGTCGGAGGAACATATGCAGAAAATATCTCTTTCATATGCATATTGACTCTCTGACCACCCTGTAAATACCCATAGCTTAGCAATTAGCAAACATGATTTTAACTGCTTATTTACTTGTTGCCTTTGAGCACTGGACAGTCCATTTGGAAGGCAGGATTATGTCTTATTAGCATGGTATCTCCTAAAATTAGCACTGGGCTTGGTACAAAGTGGGCATTTGTTATTTCTTTGCTGAAAGAAAGGACTGAGGAAGTCAGAGAGAGACTAGCAAATTTACCTCTAACTGGTGGCTCAGATGGTAATGAATCTGCCTGCCAATGCAGGAGACCCGGATTTGATCCCTGGATCAGGAAGATCCCCGGCAGAAGGAAATGACAACACACTCCAGTAGTCTTGCCTGGGGAAAACCCATGGACAGAAGAGCCTGGTGGTCTCCAGTCCGTGGGGTCACAAAGAGTCGGAGTCAGACATGACTTAGTGACTGTGTTTGCAGTACTTCCTGCTGATACCTTGATCACTGTTAGATTTGAAAATAGTAGCATCTAATATTTTTCATATGTCAGAATTTATCACATTTTTGAACAGTGCTGGTCTAAATAAGTATGCTTTGATTCATGGTTTGGGGGAGGCAGTAAAATGTGGGCAATATACTTATTTTATAAGGATGTGATAGAAATTGTGGTTGTTGTTGAGTTGCTCAGTTGTGTTTGACTCTACAATCCCATGGACTACTGAATGTCAGGCTCCTCTTTCCTCCACTATCACCTGGAGTTTGCTCAAATTCATATCCATTGAGTTGGTGATAGAAGTACACACACATAAACCTACATAAGTGCATATATGAAGCTTTTGGCCTAACCTCCATATATGTTGTTGTTCAGTACCTGAGTTGTGTCCAACTTTTTGCAACCCCTTCGACTGCAGCCTGTGGATTTTGTACCACTGAACTCCCAGAGAAGCCCATCCCCCATATATAGTAACTGTTATTTTTATTGCAACTGCCGAGTAGGCTGCAATAATGAGAAAACTCAGCTATTTCTGTTTTTTACAGTTACCTACCTTAGAAATTTCTACTTGGAACCTTTTGATAAATAATACAAGGAAAACAAAATCACTTCAGCCCTAACCTCTTTGGGATGCCGATTCTAATTGTGACATTTCTTAAAGCAGTAGCAATGAGAATTTTTGGACTAAAGAATCTTATATTTCTCACGCTTTGTTGTTGTCCTCTCAAGGTTGGCATAAAAAGCAGGATCAAGAGATGGAAGTAGGTACCAGTCCACTCACCATCCAGAACCTTGATGTGCCAGATGTTTTTGGTTGGAAGTAGGTAGTATGAGAGCATGGACTTACACCTGTTTGTTCATTTCCAAGTCCCAAGAGCATGCCTCAGAATAAGCCTTCAATTCATAATTTTCCAGCAAATGAGTGCATCACAGTTTTTTTAATTTTAATATTTTATAATATTACCTGTGCTAATGCTTGTGGGATTTTCTGATGGCTCAGAAGTAAAGAATCTGCCTGCCAATGCAGGATATGTGGGTTCAATTCTTGGGTCAGGAAGATCCCCTGGAGGAGGAAATGGCAACCCACTCCAGTATTCTTGCCTGGGGCATCCCATTGACAGAGGAGCCTGGTGGGCTATATCCCTGGGGTGGCAGAGTCAGACATGATCCAGTGACTAACCAATAACAACAACAACTGTAGGTTTTTATTTCAGAAAATGATGTTGTACAATAATAAATGTTAGAAACAAAAGGAGAGAGAGAAGAGGGGATTGTGGTGATGGGAGGAGCAGCCACAGAGACGTTTACGTAACCAATAGGGAAAGTATAAAAAGGCATTTTAAAACATTTTGTAAAACTTGTGTTACTAGTATAAAAGTTTGGCTAAATGGCAGTTGTGACCAGGGGTTGGGAGGAGGGAGAGATGAAAAGGCAGAGACATTTTAAAGCAGAGAAAGTACTCTAAATGACAGTACAGTGGTGGATGCTGTGCTGTGCTTAGTCGCTCAGTTGTGTCTGTCTGTGATCCTATGGACCATAGCCTGCCAGGTTTCTCTTTCCATGGGGATTCTCCAGACAAGGATACTGGAGTGGGCTGCCATGCCCTCCTTCAGAGGATCTTCCCAACCCCGGGATCGACCCAGATCTTGCACATCATGGGCAGATTCTTTATAGTCTGAGCTACAAGGGAAGCCCATGAATACTGGAGTGGATAGCCTATTCCTTCTCCAGGGGACCTTCCTGACCCAGGAATCGAACTGGAGTCTTCTGCGTTGCAGGCTGATTCTTTACCAGTTTCCCTGGTGGCTCAGATGGTAAAGAATCTGCCTGTGATGCAGGATGCCTTGGTTTGATCCCTGGGTTGGGAAGATCCCTGGAGAAGGGAATGGCTACCCACTCCAGTATTGTGGCTTGGAGAATTCCACGAACAGAGGAGTTTGGCAAGCTACAGTTCATGGGGTCACTGAGAGTCGGACACGACTGAGCGACTTCACTTTCGCTTTTTACTTTCGTGCATTGGAGAAGGAAATGGCAACCCACTCCAGTGTTCTTGCCTGGAGAATCCCAGGGACGGGGGAGCCTGGTGGGTTGCCGTCTCTGGGGTCGCACAGAGTCGGGCACAACTGAAGCGACTTAGCAGCAGCAGCAGAGCGACTTCCACTTCACTTCTTTACCAGCTGAGATACCAGGGAAGCCCCACAGTGGTGGGTACACTTGTTAATATGCATTGTGTGTACAGTACCAAGAGTGAACCTTAAAGTAAACTGTGGACTTTGGGTGAAAATAATGTGTCAGTAAAAGTTCATCGATCGTAACGAGCTCACTCCTCAAGTACCGGATGTAGATGGTGGCAAGTTTGTCCATGGAGTGGCAGGGGTATTTTGGGAAATCTGTATTTTCTGTTCAATTTTGTTGTGAATCTAAAACTGCTCGAAAAAATATAGTTTGTTAAAAAAGAAAGTTAACCTGATGATAACTTCATGGTAAATCTTCCACTGAACATTATAAAATAAAACCACTTCCCCTGGAAAATTAATAAACAAAGTCTCTTTTGCTTTCCATCTTTGGTATAATGGCTTAATCATTTCAGCTACAATGGAAAAATTTGTAACTTTTATTTTCCCAGAAATTATAAGTTTCATTTTATAATAAATGCATAAAATGGTATATGAAACTATAGTACATTTTGGGTACATAAATCCAGCTATTAATTAAATAATCAGTTTGTTTCATAAACAATAGTTTAGAATCCAGATTTCCCAGGGTCCCATGCCAAGTGCTCCAGCAAATGCAGAGATTTTTAAAAATAATATTCTGCTTAATTTGTAAGGTCACTTGCCATTTTCAGATATTTATAACTATATTTTTTCACCTGTTCCTCACAGCCCCAGGCAGTCAACAGGGAAGATCTGAAACTTGCACTCAAGAAGTCTCTATTGCTTGAAAAAATTTATATTTTTTTTGCATAGTAATAAAAGAAAGCAAAATATAAGTTTAAAATGAAAACAATATCCTTGTACCCAATTATCTTAAAACATCTTTAACGAAAAAAATGAAAAAGAGACTTTCAGACTGTTCGTATATGAAAAGTAATCACTATTGGTTCCAAGGTGGTATTCATAGAAATGACTTACCATGGCAAAAAAAGTTATCAAAGTTACATGCTAAAAATAAAATGTGCTGCTATTCAATTTGGGGAAAGGTGCAGTGATCAGCAAGACCTTAGCAAGTAACAGGACACAGGAACAGATCTGGTAAGAACACAGTTGTTAAAACAACCATAGTGTCTTTTGAAAGGCTGAATTTTGGATTCCTGATGTTGATGGCGTTTCCCTTGTTCAAGCTCCCTTTACAAACCTCTAGCTTACAGAAGAAGCACATAGGAGAAAGACGAGTGATCCTGTGTCTATTTCTGCTCTGGAGAAATCCAGGGAGGAGCTTGAGAGGAATGGGGTCAACTTCCTCTTTTCCTGTGTTTTCACAGCTCTCCATGCTGTCTGGGCTGTCACACTGCTAACCCTCCTTCTCTTCCTCGTATGTTCCAAGTTCCTGGCAGCCACATTCAGGTTACAATGAACCAGGATGCACTAGAACAGCTATCTAGTTCAGGTTCCTTTGCTGCCTGATTTGAGTGGATGCTGTTTCTTTCTTCTCGGCATTTATCTCCTTCATACCCTCTGCAGACTCTAAACCGATTTTATGAGAGCCAAGGCTCTATCTGATGTTGTTCCCATTGTGTTTCCAGACACCATCTCACTGCCTGAAACTCAGTCACTATTTATTAACTTAATAAATGAATGCATTTCCAATTCAAATGGGATCATGTTCCCCTCATGTTCAAATCCTTTAGCTGACCTTCCACTGTGGTCAGAATAGTGTTCAAATCCCTTAATATGGCTTGTGATTCACCTCATGCTCTGCTTCCTGGTCCGTCCCCAACCTCATCTCAATTCAGTCTCATTACACACATATTTGCTGAGCACCTAGAAAGTACCACACGGTGCTAGAGAGAGGATTCAACAATGAACAGGACAGACGCTGTGTTGATGCTTATGGAGCTTATGGTCCAGGACAAACGCTAAATGAACAATGACAATTTTGATGAACTGAATGTTATATAAGTAATAAAACAGCGCTTCCTTCACACTTTATGTGCCAGAGGCCATCGCAAGTTACTTTTATTTCCTGCCCACACTGCAGGCACTTGTCTTGTGGTCTTGGCACATGCTCTCCCTTGTCTTTCTTAGATCAGCACACTTGTGCTTTCGTTTTTGTCCTTTCCCCACTTCCCACCCACCTTTGCCTGACTCGCTCTTCTTACTGAAATTAGTATCTTTCCAATCTTCCCTTTCCTATGAGCTCCGAGGGCACCTGTGCTTCCACTACCTTCACACCTACAGCTCTGTGTCTCTTACTTGAGCCCTAGAAGGACAGGCTTGCATCTGCTTTGCTCCTGTGTCAAACACACGATAGGTGCTCATAGGTGCTCAATAAATAAATCTTGATAGAGTGAATGGCTGAGCGTCAAATGAATGGGTGAGCAAAGTGGGATGGGAATTCTGAGTCCAGGGATGTTATTATGCGAGGAATGATTTATGAAGCAGATGTCTTATTTTACCAGAAAAAAAAAGGTTGCGTTGTGCTATAGTTTTGTCAAAAGCAGATTTACAATTGCCAATGTTTGAGTTCTCCCCATTGGAGGCCATTATTACTGTCAGCAAAGACTCTGCTATCAGCAAACATCCTCTCTATCACATTCCTACCACCACCCTTCCAGGCTGGGTATTAGTAAAAGGCTAGAGATTCCTGGGAAGAAACAATTTAGGGATAAATATTTTGGTGTTCCTATCCCTGACCGCCTAGGGTCACATCATATCTCATTAAAACCAGGTAAGGTAGCAAATTGAGATTTGTTGGAAGCCATCATATTAATCGCCCAGTCCTGCGAAATGGCCCTGGAAATGGTTTTTCTCACTGACAGAGCCTGAGAGGCTCTGGGAAACTTGAGTGCAATTTCTCACTTGAAAAACACAAAGATACCCAAAATAAGGTGTCTATGAGACAGGAAACAGGTCAACACATACCATATAAGTGTCAGTAAGGAGCCATGGGCGGAGGAGACTCTAAATAGTGCTGGGAGAATTCTTATAGACTTGGGTACCTAGATTTGGGAAACTTGGCTCTTTCCACATTTGTTTTTTCTCTGATCATTTTCACTTTATTCCCTGTTGACATTTAATGATGTTCTCTTTGAAAAGAAGTCTTCCCTGGTAGCTCAGATGGTAAAGCGTCTGTCTGCAATGCAGGAGACCAGGAGTCAATCCCTGGGTTGGGAAGATCCCCTGGAGAAGGAAATGGCAGCCCACTCCAGTACTCTTGCCTGGAAAATCCCATGGATGGAGGAGCCTGGTAGGCTACAGTCCATGGGGTTGCAAAGAGTCGGACACGACTGAGTGACTTCACTTCACTTTGAAGATGCCAGCTGGTCCAAAATGTATAATGAGGAACCCCAGAAGAGTGTGTTTTGTGTTGTTAAAAGGTAAACTGGGGTAACTCAGATTTTGGAGGAGTTTATTTGAGCAAACATTGACTAGATTAAGCAGCACCAGAATGAAAATAGTTAGGGGCCTCAGCCAACAGGAGTCTGGGAAAGGCTTTTATAGACAGGACAAAGCAGGTGGCGATTTGACTGGCTGCAGCCAGGTCGCCTTCTCTGGGAAAGCCTGGTTGGCTGTTTGTGATTGGTTGTTCTTCAGCTATGATTTCTCAGCCTGGAGGCATTTATAGAAATTGACTCTGGCTGAGTTTTCAGTTTGCTGCTGGGGTGTTAGAGCCATCCTGCTCTAAATGACATCCTAATTTAGTTATTTAACAGTGTTTTCTTTTGTTTGTTATGATATGAGTTATCAGATCTGGGCATGATATGAGAAGTGATGTGTTTTCCTGGGTGGTCAAACAGAAGGACAGCAGTAAAAATTAAAGCAAGTGACTAGGACACAGTGAAAGAGTAAAGAAGAGTCAACTTTACTTGCTCCACCAAAATTTGTTCAATTTGAGATAATTCTTGCCTTCCAGTTAATGAAAAATTTGATCTCTGAAGTCTGATATTGAAGCATAATCTATGAAGACCACGTGCTGCAGTTTGCCTCCTTATTTTCTTCACTACAAAGAGGGTTCCCAGAATGATGATGATGAAATTAGATGACTGCACAATTGCACTCATCTCACATGCTAGCAAAGTAATGCTCAAAATTCTCCAAGCCAGGCTTCAACCGTATGTGAGCTGAGAATTTCCAGATGTTCAAGCTGGAAATAGAAAAGGCAGAGGAACCAGAGATCAAATTGCCAACATCCATTGGATCATAGAAAAAGCAAGAGAATTCCAGAAGAAATTCTACTTCTGCTTCATCGACTATGCCAAAGCTTTTGACTGTGTGGATCACAACAAACTGTGGAAAATTCTTAAAGAGATAAGAATACCAGACCACCTTACCTTCCTCCTGAGAGATTTGTATGCAGGTGAGGAAGCAACAGTTAGAACCAAACATGGAACAATGGACTGGCTCCAAACAGGGAAACGAGTACGTCAAGGTTGTATATTGTCACCGTGCTTATTTAACTTATATGCAGAGTACATCATGCTAAATGCTGGACTGGATGAAGCACAAACTGGAATCAAGATTGCCAGGAGAAATATCAATAACCTCAGATATGCAGATGATACCACCCTTATGGCAGAAAGCGAAGAGGAACTAAAGAACCTCTTGATGAAAGTGAAAGAGGAGAGTGAAAAAGCTGGCTTAAAACTTAACATTCAAAAAGCAAAGATCATGGGATATAGTTCCATCACTTCATGGCAAATAGATGGGGAAACAATGGAAACAGTGAGAGACTTTTTTTCTTGGGCTTCAAAATCACTGCAGATGGTGACTGCAGTCATGAAATTGAAAGATGTTTTCTCCTTGGAAGAAAAGCTACGGCAAACCTAGACAGCATATTAAAAAGCAGAGACATTAGTTTACTGACAAAAGGTCCGTATAGTCAAAGCTATAGTTTTTCCAGTAGTCAGGCATGGATGTGAGAGTTGGAATATAAAGAAAGCTGGGCACCAAAAAATTGGTGCTTTTGGACTGTGGTGTTGGAGAAGACTCTTGAGAGTCCCTTGGACAGGAAGGAGATCAAACCAGTCAGTCCTAAAGGAGATAAGTCATGAATATTCATTGGAAGGACTGATGCTGAAGCTGAATACTTTGGTCACCTGACGTGAAGAACTGACTCCTTGGTAAAGACCCTGATGCTGGGAAAGACTGAAGGCAGGAGGAGAAGGGGACAACAGAGGATGAGATGGTTGGATGGCATCACCGACTGAATGGACATGAGTTTGAGTGAGCTCCGGGAATTGGTGATGGACAGGGAAGCCTGGTGTGTGCAGTCCATGGGGTCACAAAGAGCCGGACAAGATAGAGCGACTGAACTGAAATGATGACGAAAATTACTAACAAATTACTGATGCTTTTTGTTGCAACTGAAATATCTGACTAGAGTATGTTTGCTGCTGCTGCTGCTGCTGCTAAGTCGCTTCAGTCGTGTCCGACTCTGTGCGACCCCATAGACGGCAGCCCACCAGGCTCCCCCGTCCCTGGGATTCTCCAGGCAAGAACACTGGAGTGGGTTGCCATTTCCTTCTCCAATGCATGAAAGTGAAAAGTGAAAGTGAAGTTGCTCAGTCGTGCCCAACTCTTAGCAACCCCATGGACTGGAGCCTACCAGGCTCCTCTGTCCATGGGATTTTCCAGGCAAGAGTACTGGAATGGGGTGCCATTGCCTTCTCCAAGAGTACGTTTAACTGTCACTTATTCAGCAGTTTTTAATCACTTATCTTATTGCATGCCCCAACACGGACCAGCATGGAGATGTTGCATCTCATTTGATGGTTTTGATATTTTGGAGGGAAGTTACAAACTATTCAGGAAGAACTTAGTGTGCCATTAATTTAAAAAGAAAAAAAAAGGAAAGAAGAAGAAAAAGAAAGGAAGAAGGGAGAAAAAGGAAGAAATTGTCTTTCTCCAAAATGAAACATAGCAACTGTGAGCCAACAGGAGCATGACAAGGTCTTCACCTTTGGGTTCTTGCTTTGCATTCAAATGCTCATAACTGTTTTAGCAAGCTCGTCTCCCACACAGCGGGCTCTTGCTCCTCTTTAATTTTCTCTAATTTGTGTAGTGAATAACCAAATACTCATAATGTAATTAGAAGATAATCAGGCTTGTAATTATGTTAATTGCTGGAGACTTACATCAATCCTCCAGCAAAGTGATAGGATTTCAGGGGAACTATTAACATGGCAAGAGGGTGAGGGTGAGACCAGGATGGGAGCCGAGCAGAGTGATGAGTGCCTGGACTAGCATCATTTAACCACATGATGGAGAAGCGGACGGAGCCTTCAGGGGAGATGCTTAGAAACTCGAGCTTTACGTTCCAGAACACCAACCTCTTTAGTTGGTTTTCTTCCCGTAAATAATCACATGGCTCGCCTGTATTTATTGTAAGAAGCCTATTTCAAAGGAAACAGGAAAACAGGTGAGAGAGGAAAAGGGAGAAAGCGAGAGAGGATTACTACTTGCCCTTTATCCTGGTCTTCCAGGTTACTGGAAAAAAAAAAAAAAAACAAGACATGACTGGCAACACTTCTGCACTGGAGGGTCCTTTCCTCATGCCATGATGATCATTGTCACAGCATTACTTAAGTGTAACCATCTTTAGATCGCCATTCACCCATTCAATCTGCACAGCCCTGACAATGAGTTTCTCTCTAAATACAATGCATTAAAATATTCATGCAGATCTTCAAATTTCTTTTAGAGCTGGAGAGAGCTAAGCTGGGCACCTAGGAGCCTGCTCTGACTAGCTTTCTTGCTCTCTTCACGAGTACCAAGTCTGAGAAGCTTACCCTTGCTTTAACCCACTTTCTTTTCCTTTCTTTCACCTACATCTGCTGTGTGGTGTGGCAGGTGAGAAAAGCGTGTAGTGTGGTTTAACTGTTACTTAAAAAAGATTTATACCACCACATTTTTACCACCTCATGAAGTTAAAATTAAAATTACCTCACAAAAGCAGGCAGAGAAAAGGGAATCCCTGCGCACTGTTAATGGGAAGGTAAATTGGTGCAGCCACTGTGGAAAACAGGATAAGGGAAAGATTAGTTTTCCTGAAAAATTTAAAAATAAAACTACTATATAGATCCAGAAATTCCTCTTCTGGGCATATATCTGAGGGAAATGAAACCGCTATTTTGAAGCTGTATCCATACCCGCATGTTCATCTGAGCATTATTTATAATAGCCAGGACATGATAACAACTTAAGTGTTCATAAACGAATGAATGGAACATGTGAAAAAATACACACATACACATATATATTCAGCTATAAAAAAGGAGGAAATCCTGCTATTTGAACAACATGGATGAAACCTGAGGGCATTATGCTAAGTAAGATAAGTTAGACAGGGAAAGACAAATACTGTATATCACTTATATATGGAATCTAAAAAAAAAGAAAAGAAAAAAAAATTTCATAGAGAGAGCACAGATTGGTGGTTGCCATGATAGGCAACCTGGCAACCAAATGAATGATGGTTGTCAAAAGTACAAACTTCCAGTTATGAATAAGTTCTGGGACATAATGTCCAGCAGTCTGATTATAGTTACCAATACTGTATTGTATACTTGCAAGTTGCTAAGAGAACAGATCTTAAAAGTTGTCACCACAAAAAAATTTTAACTCTGTGAGGTGATGGGTGTTAACTAAACTTATTATGGTAATCATTTCACAATATATACAAATATCAAGTCATTATGTTTTATACTTGAATACAATGCTATATGTCAATTATATCTCATTGAAACTGGGAAAAAATAAACACAGGGAAAAGCAAAAGGACCACAGGGCTCCTCTAGGCATGGAGTAGAGAGCTTGGTTAAAGCTGATGTTAAAATATGTTTAATTACCATAAACCTCCTTTGTCAAAATGGAGGGGAGGAGAATTCGCTCACCCAGGTTTTGTTTATTATCTGTAAATAAAAGGACCAGGAGATCCTCTGTATATTATTTAATTGAATGCCACCTATGAATTATAAGGTAAATTGAAAAGCCTCTGTTTTACAAATGCACACAGACTGAAATGACCCTATGCAACAAAAGTAGGATCATAAGCATCAAATCTTCACTACTGCGACTTAGTGTGAATACACACAAATGCTCATTTCCATCATAACTTGTATTTCATATCCTTAATGTCAAAATAAAGTGACAAATTTGAATTTGTACTTCACCATATGTTTACTGCTTCTTGGCCGTTTGGGAAGCGTATTGAAACTATATGGTATATAAAGAAACTGTAAGAATACTGTGAGCTGAGTTAAATAAGGTGTGTTACATAACATTCACTCATTTTCTATTGTATTTTGATAATTGTTAACCATTAAAACAAACACAGGTTTTTTCAGGTTTATGAAAAGTTGAGTCATTAAAAGGACCCACATGATTAGATTTCCCTGGCCACTAGAAAGCCAGCCAGACAGGAAAAATCTATGATGAACCCACAACTATTTTTAAAGGATGTATATGTGCTCAGTTGTGTCCAATTCTTTGTGATCCCAAGGACTGTACAACCAGGCTCTTCTGTCTACGTAGTTTTCCAGGCAAGAATAATGGAGTGGGTTGTCATTTCCTTCTACAGGGGATCTTCCCAACCCAGGGATCAAACCTGTGTCTCTCGCATCCTCTGCACTGGCAGGTGGATTCTTTACCACTGCACCACCTTGGAAGCCCATTTTAAAAGAGGTAGTTCTAGAAAAGGTGCCAGTCAACCATCAATTTATTTTGCAATAAAAAGATGATGCTGTCATCAATAAAAGAGTAATTACCAGTTAAAGATATTCAAGAGTAAATGAGGAATTTGAGAAAAGGTCACATTTCATGATATAGAAGGATAGGAAAATATATTACTCACAGAAACTAGAAATTTTTCCTGTAACTTATTTACAGTTGGCAAATTGTCCAAAAACCTAATTAGACAAGCAAATGTTCTTGGAAGAGATCTCAGACTAGCTCATTACATTAACTCCATAAATTTGTTCTTTGAGTAGACAACTAATCATACAGAGAGTTTCTTACTTTTTCTCTTTCCTTAATTTCAACTTTTGCCATTGACTAGAATTGTATTTTTACTGAGCATTGGAGTAATTGACCCAGAAAAATTCATTTAGCTTATAAACCATCACTTCAAATAAGATGTAGATTTGAAGATAATTTAGTTAACATTCTACTATGATTTCTCATCAATATAAAAATATGGATTTCATCTCCAACCTCTTTAGTTTATGAGAATAGAATTTATGATAGTCTTGTTATATAAGGAAGGAAAAGACATTAATCCTAAAAACTGTACTCCTTAAGATTGAAATTGGTTTTATAAACATTTTTTTTCTTTTCAGTCTCTCTCAAGGCCATGGAATGATGGAAATGCTAATGGTGGAAGACGAATCCAGTAACTGTGGTCAAAGTCATGATGAATAGACAGCATACATTCTAACTACATACAGGTAAATGCACCATATACTACTTATAAATGACTTTTATGTGTGAGGTAAATGGGATACAGTATTTTCTATATTAAAACATATTTTAGTCCAATTAGTTTCATAAGATGCTATAAAAAGAAATAAAAAACACATTTTTTTCTTTCACATTCTTTCCTTTCCTTTACCAATGTGCTTTTTTCTATGTTCCAATTTCTCTTATAATTAACAAATTTGGGTCTGTGCAGATTTTCCCCAAATTGCATCCAGCTTTCTATTAATTCTGTAGCAAGATTTTAGTTTATTCCACTTCATGCTGATTTATTTCCTTACTTGTTAAAATACTTCAAATGAGTGATTAATGCAATGGAGAGTAGCTAAAACCTGTATTTAAAATTTAAACTATTATTGGACCCAGACATCCTGAAAGTATTAAAAGATTGAAGGAAAGTGGCTAGACATGAACACTGAAATTACCTTACTTAAGAACAAGTATTTGTCAAAATTCAAGCTTATGGCTCTGGACAGGACATTCAAAACATGTTTTAAAATAAAATATTCCAGCTGTATAGCCTGAAGTCCTCTGTGAACACTTTGGAAAGAATTGCCTTAAGGTATAACTAAATTACTAAAAGCTGGTTCATTTTGAAGTTTAATTTGTATCCCTAAATGATATTAACAGTCAAAAAGAGATTCAGAGTTGAAAATGGATATATGTCATTTGTGTGACAAAAAAACAAAACTAGGAGTATGTTTGTGTACTAACATAAACATTAACTTTACGTGCTTTAAATGGAAAAAACAAACTAAAAGAACTGAGAAAAATAGGGAATTTTGTTTTCACAAAATTCAGTCCTGTTATCATTATTTTGGTTAAGAAAGGCCTCAAAGGAAAAAGCATGATCTGAAAAGAAACATGCACCCCAATTTTCATAGCAGTACTCTTTACAGTAGACAAAACATGGAAGCAACCCAACGTGTGCTTTGACAGAGGAATGGATAAAGAAGATGTGGTACATATATACAATGGAGTATTATTCAGCTATAAAAAAGAATGAAATAATGCCATTTGCAGCAACATGGATGGACCTAGAGAGTGTCATGCTACGTGAAGTAAGTCAGATATAGACGGAGAAATATCATATGATATACCTTATATGTGGGATCTAGAAAAAAATGATAGAAATGACCCTACCTACAAAACAGAGACAGATTCACAGACTTCCAGAACGAGCTTATGGTTGCAGGGAGGAGGGGATGGGGGGATGGGATAGTTAGGGAGTTTGGAATAGGCATGTAAATGCTACTGTTTATAAAATGGATAACCAACAAG
This sequence comes from Bos grunniens, assembly GCF_055505025.1. Classification (NCBI taxonomy): domain Eukaryota; kingdom Metazoa; phylum Chordata; class Mammalia; order Artiodactyla; family Bovidae; genus Bos; species Bos grunniens. The sequence goes on along the minus strand of NC_141178.1, from coordinate 57,074,132 downwards.
GACCTACTGTATAGCACATGGAGCTCTGCTCAGTGTTATGCGGCAGCCTGGATGGGGGGAGTCTGGGGGAGAGTGGCTGCGCGGATGCGTATGGCCGAGTCCCTTTACTGTTAACTGGTGTGAACCGGAAACTGGCACAACGCTGTTAATCGGGTGTGCCTCAATGCAAAATAAAAAGGTTTCTCAAAAAAGAAATGCCTCAAAGATTATGTCAAGTATCTGAGTTCTTGAAGAAGAGTATGGTTGATTATCACTTTCTCTATTAGGGCCAGAGAAGAATTAAATATGTGGTTTCCATTTACTGAATAAAAACTGTTTTCAGGAAAAGAATGTAGAAGTAAAACAAACTTTTGAGGATATTTGATAAACTATTGCTACTGTGTGTGTGTTTGTGGAGAATTTTAAAAGTAATTTAAGCATCCAACTGTAGATAAAGGTCAGCCTTGAAGTGAATCTTTAAAAATTTGATCAAAGGGGCATGTTAGTTTAGAGACAAAAACCTTTTAGTGGTTATATGGTCATGGAGGTGAATAGATTGAAAGATGAGATAGAAAATTCGATTTAAAAATATACGCAGTAAATGTGAGTTCATTAAACTCACTGTTGATGTTATTGGGAAGGTTGTAAATCTTTGATGAAGGACCATTATTATCAATATAAAAAGGGCATGTAAAATTTAAAAAAGAAAATTTAAACAAAAACTATACATAAGATGGAAATAAATCTTATATACCAAAATTACATGTAAAGGCTAATATATAAATAAAATATTAATTTTCATTTCACAAAATGTTTAGAATATGCCATTGTGCAAATGGCATTATAACTATGGAAAGGTGTACCCTCTGCTTTTCAACAGTTAGAGGCTTAAAATAACACTTTGCTTGTTATTAATCATCTGTTGGCCAGTTATATTAAAATCAAATGAATGTTGGGTTACAAAAGTGTATTTTTCACAGGAGTGAAAATAAAAGTGCATTTATCAGTTAGCTATGAAACCATAAGTTATATGGAAGTTATTTAAAGTGAAGTTGCCAAATGATACCTAGAGAGAAATTCCAAGAAAATGGAAAATTAAGAAACTAATGAAATAATTAAATTTTTATCATGGCACCTTTGAGGAGTAGAAATTGCCAAACAAGCTTCGCCATTAACGGGTTCTCCTTAAAGGGACAGAAGAGAAAAGCCTCCTTGTGGTTATTCAAATGAATACTTTAATTATTATTTTTGTTAAAGCATCATACTGTTATGCGTATGGAAGGAAGAATCCATAAAGCATTTTGATTAAGCACACTAAAATTGTGTTTCTTCAGATAATATATGAACTGAATTAGAAATTATTGAAGATAAAAATGTCACTTTAGATATGTAATAACTACTGCAGTCTCAAATGAATGGTAATATCTCAAATGGATGATAAAAGATTAAGTCCATTTTACATAATAACTCATGTAATTTAGAAAGCAATTGACTGGGTGGAAAAGGGCTCTTTTTAATACTTCTGATTTTCCTATAAATGGAATACAGTAGAGGTGCAAATATAATCCCAAATGGTAAATAACTTTCTTGCTCCTCAAATTACTTTTCAGTGAGTCGTGATTTACATAAGTCACTCTTGATCAAATTTTAGGACAACTGGTAAATGATATCCCCCTTCTCTGATACCTCTGGGTATCTTTTTCTTATCTGATTTGTAATATTCCTAAACAAGTTCACCATAATCATGATATAATTTATATTTATGGAAGGATCTTCTTTTTCTCCATCTCACCAAAAGTAAGTCATGTTTCACATGAAATAAAATCCTAAAATGTCTGCAATCTGGCACATGTGGGTATTTAATAAATATTCACTAAGCAATAGTCGACTGAATAAATAACGAATAACATGTTATTTTAAAATTAGTTTATTTGGCTGCATTGAGCCTTAGTTGCAGCACATGGCCTATCTGTTGCGGTGCACAGGCTCTAGAGTGCATGGGCTCAGTAGTAGCTTAGTTGCCTCATAGCACGTGGCATCTTAGTTTCCAAACCAGAGATCGAACCCTCATCCCCTGCATCCAAAGGCGGGTTCTTAACCTTTGGACCATCAAGGAAGTCCTGAGTAAGATGTTTTTGATCCATGTGACCCTTGGGTAAATGTTACTTATAGGTCATTGGATGCTTACTTTATGAATGACAGTGTGTTAGGTGGTCTAAGTAAAGCAAAGATGAGAAAATTTGAAGCTGTGTAGCTCCCTTTGTTCTCTCCAGGTTGTCAATTGATGTGTCCTTCCTCAGTTACAGAGAACCCCTGATACCAAGATTATGGGCTTGGTGATCATCATGATTTTCCGTATTCATCTTGGGAAAGATATTTAACTTCTCTAAGCCTAATACACAGTGGGAATAATGATACCTGTAGCACAGGTTATAGTGAGATCATATGAGGCAAAAATATGGGAAGGGCCAAGTCCAGCACGCTACCCTTGATTTCACTTTAAACCTTATTTATGTTTAATTCACACACATTGTTACTCCTTTGTCTTCTTGTACCACAGTATCTTTGCTTCCATTTCCCTTATTCTTTATCTTGATGATATCAGTCTGTGTGTCCATTGCAAGCTTTGGTTTATGTATTTTTAAAATACAATAAAACCAAGTTAATTCAGCCAAAACTCTCAAGGATCTAGGATGCCGAATAAAATTATTGACCATGGCTTTCAGAAGAATACTGAACTTCCAGCTCAGTTTCACAGTTGGTTGGTGATGGCATAAACCAGATTCTGTAGGCTTACCGAGTAGCTACATGATGAGGAAATGCAAGTAGACATTGTGGATTACATGTTACAGATGATCATAAAGGGGAAGAAAGAAAACGTGTTATGAGGTCTCTAAAGAATGAGACTCTACAGAACAAGGAAATGGGAGCCAAGTAGGAAAGTTAGAGCAGGCAAGGTTCACGTGGGAGAAAGGACTATAAGAAGGAAAACAGATTTGAAGGCACAAAGAGAGGAAGTTAATTATTTGCTTTGGAAGTTCTTACTTAAAAGTTCACTGCAGAAGTAGAGTCAACTTTTTTTTTTAAAGATTCTTCTTTCATTGTAAAATATGCAGACAAAGATGTAACTAACTTACATGAGGACCCGTAACGTGAGGACCAGTCAATTTCTTTTTAGTCTTTCACGTATTTCCTCTTTTTTTATTGTAAAATATACATAAAATAGAAAAAGCAAAGTATATATTTGTTGTTGTTCAGTTGCTCCGTCATGTCCGACTCTTTGTGAGCCCATGGACTGCAGCACGCCAGGCTTCCCTGTCCATCAGCAACTCCCGGAGCTTGCTCAAACTCATGTCTATTGAGTCAGTGATGCCATCCAACCATCTAGTCCTCTGTCTCCTCCTGCCTTCTATCTTTCCCAGCAACAGTCTTATATATGTGTGTGTGTATGTGTGTGTGTGGTTAAATGTATAATTATGAAAAGGCTACTCATGTTACTACCATTCACTTTAAGAAATAAAACTTTGCCTCCCCAGGGTTCCCCTGTTGTCTTCCCCATGGAGAAGCAAAGATGTCATTACTTTCAATGCAATTAAAAAGTATTATCTGACTGCATAAAAATTTTTGCATCATCTTTGGTGTTTGGTAATTTCACTAGCATGCATCTAAGATTAATTTTTTTATTTTTAAAGAACTTTTTGTTAGGGTTTGTAAACAAACCATAGAATCTAGAGATTGGTGTTTTCCATCAATTATTGGAAAATTCTCAATACTTCTCAAAATATTACCTTAACTTTTCCTCTCTTCCCTTCTCTTGTCTTCTCTTGTTTCATGTTGTCTTCTCCTCTGCCCGCTCTGTGTCTTCTCTTTGAGGAACTTGTATTAAAAGTATGTTAAGTGAAAGGTATTCCATGTTCATCATGGGAAGATTCAATATCGTTAAAATGTCAATTCTTTCCAAATTGATGTATAGATTCAATGCAATCTCAGTCAAAACCCCAAGGTTGTTTTGTTGTTGTTGCTGTGTTGAATGTGCACGTGTTTTAAATGATTAAGGTTTTACTGGGGATCGGATGGCTTCCCAGGGGGTACAGTGGTAAAGACTCTACCTGCCAATGCAGGAGACACTGGTTTGATCCCTTGATCTGAAAGATCCCCTGGAGGATGAAATGGAACCCCACTCCAATATTCTTGCCTGGAAAATCCCATGGACAGAGGCGCCTGGTGGGTTACAGTCCGTGGGATCACAAAGAGTTAGACGTGACTGAACAACTGAGCACACACCACGGGGATCAGACAGGACTGGGTAGGAAGCACGCTGGGAAGCAGGGCTGCACACCAGGCCAGTTCTGTCTGTGCTGGGTGACGAGAGCAGAGCTCTAAGGCCGGAGGTCTGGCTGGGCTCCTTGCAGCAGAAGCTGTTATTTCCTCCATTGGCAGTGTACATACTCAGAGTGAAATCAGTCCTTTGAAATTCTTAAAACTTGTTCTATAATACAGCATATGGTTATTTGGTAAGTACTCCATATATAGATGAAAAATATGTATTTTGTGGTTGGTGTTGCAATGTTCTGTATATTTCAATTAACTTAAATTTGTTAATTTGTTAATTAGGTTTTCTATTTATATCTTTTTATCTTCCTGTTCTATCAGATATTGCGAATATTTTGTCTCTCACTATAAGTGTGAATTTGTCTACTCTGTTTTAATTCATTAATTTTGTTGCATATATTTTCATTTTGTTATGAAATACATACTGATTTTGAATTGTATAACTTCCTGGAGGATTGGTGCTTTTATCATTATGACATATTTCTATTTCTTTCTAGAAATGCTTTTTGTACTAAAGTAGTCTCTGATATTAAGACAAAAATAATATATTTCTTTTGGTTAGTGTTGTCATGGCATGTATTTTTCATCTCTTTTCTTTTAAATATTTTGTTTTTTATACTTAAGATATGTGTCTCCTAAGGAGCATTCTAAAATTTTAATTAAATGTATCTTCATTTTGTTATTAAAAATCAGCATCATCAATTTTTTTTAGTATGGTTTTGCTTTTCTACCTAGCAAAAATTTCTCACATTTTGTTTATCTGAAAATATCTTTATTTTCATATTTCTATTGAGAACTTGGCTTTCCAAGTTATTGTTTCTTCTTTGAAGGCAATTTCTCCTTATTTTTTTGCTGCTTTTTAAAACAAATTATTTATCTTTAATTGAAGATAATTGCTTTACAATCTTACTGCTTTTAAGACATCACTTTCTGTCTGTGTCTCTGCCTCTGCCTTCTACCTGCCCCATCTCTCAGCTCTTATATTGTGATACCTCAGAAGAATGTTTTGTTCTTATCCTGCTGAACTTTACAGAGGTTCTTCAACCTGGGGTTGATATTCCTCAACAATTCATAAATAAGTTTTTGGCCATTCTTTCTTCAGTTTGCTGTTAAATCCATGTTAGATATGGTACATTTTAATTTTTAATATCCATTTCTTTTATTCCAGACTTCTGGTGAAATTCTCCCTCTTTATTTTATTTTCTTCACCTTTCCCTACATTTTAATGAATATGTTAAACATGGTTATTTTAATATTTTTGTTTGTTCTCCTCAGCATCATGATTGTTTGTAAGTCTGTTTCTCTTATCTTTTTTTTCCCCCTCTTGATTTTGGTTAATTTAGTCTTGTCTCTTGGTATGTAAAATGGTAACAGCTCCAGATGATATGTAACACCTCTTTCCTAGCTTGGATGATGATCTTAATCCAATCAGGGATGGTGGGAGTCGGTCCAGGATTGAATTTTGGGTTAGGTTCAGTCTTCTCCTGGCTTCTGCTATGATTCTAGGGTGTAGCTCTCCAGTATTTTCAATTGGCTAAATGGTGCAATGAATGAGTCCCTCCTACAGTGGGGTCTTGAATCCTATTTTTTCAGTTTATTTATTTGCCTTCTATCTGCACTTCTTCATAATTTTGTAAAAATCCTGAAGGAAAAATGGCCAGATGTTTGATGCTTCTCCAATCTTCAGTTGACTCTCTCACCTCATGAAACTGCCCAAAGCACTGGTATTTCTCTCTTCCTAGAGCTGGACTCTGCTGGGATGAAGCCCACATTATTAGCACATAGAATCAGCAAATGCCTTTAGGGAAAAAGAAGCTGCAAGTCATTAGCAGACATCTCTTTGGTTCTCCATCTTGATAATCCTTCTTTCTTGGATAGGTCTCTGACATTCTGAAACAAATTATTTTATAGCACACTCAGTTTTTTCAATGTTCTTGGTAGGTGGCTTGTTGGCAGACTCACAGCACTAATTTCTCATCTTCTCCCAGCCAATGTTTATTCTCCTTCTGCTTAACTCTTCCTCAGGAGTGTAATATAAACGGGATAATACACTTGAAGTTTTTGTTTCTTTACCTTTACTCCGTTTATTGCTTCTTAGAACTGTTCTAGAACCCAATATGGATTCAACATCTGCTAATAATTACTTTCAAATGCATGATTTTATCTTGCCTTTTTAAAAATTATAAATCATTCTTTGCACTTTGAATATAATTGGAAAAACAAGCAAATAAGTAATTTTTGTAATTACTTATTTAGCTTATAGCAGCACCTGTAATTTCAATAATAAAGTCAGGCTAGTTGGATCAGCTCAGTTCAGTTGCTCAGTCGTGTCTCCAGAGTAGCCTGAAATGTATGTAACTAATATAGCAGCTATCTACACCCTTTCCTTTATTTCCCTCCCTTCCAATTTTGTTGTTGTTGTTCCACTGCAGCATGCAGGATCTTAGTTTCCTCATCAGGGATTGAATCCTTGCCCCCTGCAGTGGAAATTGAGAGTCCTATGGGGTTGCACAGAGTCGGACACGACTGAAGCGACTTAGCAGCAGCAGCAGCAACTACTGGACTGTCAGGGAATTTCCCCTCCCTTCTAATTCTTTGTTGACTTTGCACATATGCAGTAGCAACTCTTAGAAGCCACAAGATATTGGCAGTGAATCATTTTCTAGCATTTGTTTTATTTTTCACAATATGGTTTTTAGCAAGAAAATTTTCACTTACCAGGACTAAGTTTTTTTTTTTTTTTTTAATTATTGAACTTGAGAAAAGTGAAGTGAAAGTCGCTCAGTTGTGTCTGACTCTTTGCCACCCCATGGACTATATAGTCTATGGAATTCTCCAGGCCAGAATAATACTGGAGTGGGCAGCCTTTCCCTTCCCCAGGGATCTTCCCAATCCATGGGTCGAACCCAGGTCTCCTGCATTGCAGTCGGATTCTTTATCAGCTGAGCCACAAGGAGCATGAGAGGTACATGGCAAATTTCCATATCTTTTACAGAGAGGAGAGATATGATTTATAAAGATTTTTTTTCTCAGTCTCTGAACTGTGGATGATATTTGGGTCAAGATGAATCCTAGGTCAGTTTGAGTTACACGTACAAATGCCTGGTTGGGAAGATTTCCCATGACAAGCCCAAAGAATTTGCTTCTTATTAATCCCTGCTTCTCTGGGCCGCTGTTGGTCTGGCAGTGGTTATTTGATGGCCTGAGACACCTCCTGAAATAGAATCTGAATGTACAAGCCAGGCTGTCAATCTCTACATTCAGGTGGGCAAACCTGATCATGTCTGCAAGTTCTCTGAAAGTGGAAAGAGTCAAGTGTCATGGCTTAAGTTGGGGGTGGGAGTCATGACACACATGGTTTACTCTCCGAGATTAAGGAAACCCTCCTCATCAGGAGGGTTGGACAAAGCAGAATTGAGGGTGAGAAAGGAGGGTTCTGGGGGTGGGGTGTATCTCTAGGGGTAGTGTCACTCTAAATCAGATTATCTATTTGGTGAAGAAGTTTTGTTCCAAAACATGCACACAATACTTGGAATATAAGCATAAAAAGATCCAGCCACTGTGACTAGAGATTTCCTCCCCCTCCCAAAACCCCCACCTCCGCCTTTACAGACCTAATGAATTAGGTTTTTGATTGCATGGTTATTAATGACAACATTTTGAAGACTTTTATCAGAGTTTAGCTTTTTTCATGCATTTCTCCTTATCCTGCAATTATTACAAATGGGAAAAATGATATGGTTTCTATTTTTAAAGGATTCAGTGTATACCTATGTTGCTGCTGCTGCTGCTGCTGCTGCTGCTGCTAAGTCGCTTCAGTCGTGTCCGACTCTGTGCGACCCCATAGACCCACCAGCCCACCAGGCTCCACCGTCCCTGGGATTCTCCAGGCAAGAACACTGGAGTGGGTTGCCATGTCCTTCTCCAATGCGTGAAAGTGAAAAGCGAAAGTGAAGTCGCTCAGTCGTGTCCAACTCTTAGCGACCCCATGGACTGCAGCCCACCAGGCTCCTCCGTCCATGGGATTCTCCAGGCAAGAGTACTGGAGTGGGGTGCCATTGCCCTCTCCCGTATACTTATGTGGATATCTGTAATTTCCAAATGCATGTATTCAACAATCTTTACCCAAACTTTTCCAGCCGGATTTTTTTGTGTGTCTATTAATAGTTCAGTGGTGCCACCATCCACTTAGGTACTCAAGCCAAAGCCTTGGGAGTCCTGTCCTCTTCTACCCTTTCATTCACACACCTGACATCTAACATATTACCAAAAATACATCTCTACCACTAAAATATGTCCCATATTCCACTTGAGTCTAGAGCTTCACCAAGAGCTATTGGCTTAATTGAATAACTTCCTTACCTTTTTTTTCCCTAGTTTTCATTCTTGTTTTGACACAATCTGAGGCCTATTAAGAAGCCAGAATGATCCTCTAGAAACTTTCATCAGGTTGTGTTGCTCTTCTGTTTTTCACTGAATTTAGGAAAAAAAAAAAAAATCCTATCTCTTTATCACTGCCTTTAATTCTTCTATGAGCTCATCTCTGCCACTCTCTGTGAGTGAGACTTAACGCTATTCCTGGATTTGACCAAGTCCATTCTGAATTTGAAGCATTTATACTTGCATTTTCTTCTGAAATCTTCTCATAGCTAACTTCTACCTGTCAATCAGAACAGAATCAAATCAGAGTTTTCTTTGTTGGAAGATTAACTTTCTGCCTATTGAATCTAAAGTGGCTTCCTAGTCATTATCTATAATACCACCATCTTTTATTATTTTCCCAGTACTTATTGTAATATAAGCATATCTATTTTGTTATTGGTTTAGCCATTTACTCATTCGAACTCCATAAGAAGGAGCATCTTGTATGTGATTGATCAGTGCCTTAACCCCAGCACCATGAAGAGTGTCTGGCACACAAGAGCGGCTCAAGAAACAGTTCTTATATAAATAAATGAATGGGTATCCAGTACACTTATGTGAAAGAGACTTAATTACAGTAGTGGCATTGAATTAAAAAGTGTCAGTTGGTAGCAACAGGTCCCAAGGAATACAGAAGAAATACAGTGGAAAAAGAGTGTTTTCAGAGTAGGCTGAGGTTAATCAAGCAGGATTTGAGGAAGAAATAGTTTTAAGAGTTGGATTTTAAAGATTTGGGCTATAGGAACTGTTTATTCTCAACAAAGTGCAGCTTTTGAAAGTTCCCACTTCCAAATTCAATACTATTATTAGTAGTAGTACAATGGTAGACAGTGGAGAAGCAGGTGGTTTTAATTCTATCTGTAATAAACCTCAACTATTAACCATTTGATGAAACAGGGAATCTTTGTGGTACTGACTGCTCTTACCGATAATAGATTTCATTTTTAATCTTCTCAGAAAATGTAGTCAGCTCTGTCCTTGTTCTTAAGGGTCATTCAAAAGGATGGATTATAAAGTTACAGCTCCTGCTCTGAGCAACAACAATCGGGTGAACCCTGATTCACTGTTGTCAGGGCAGGCAATTGAGTTGCTGCCATTACTTCTCCCATATGCAGCTGCTGAAAAGTGAAAAGAAACAAACACATTTCTGCTGGAGCACAAAGTTCCAACCCTTTCAACTAAGCTTTTCTCTTAAGGGTCTGAGTCATAAGTCCTGTTCAAGTTCTCTTGATCATTTTCCCTCATAGGTAGTAGATGAGAGAAAAATGGGTCTCTAGAAGATGAAAATTCAAGAGTAAATAACTTTAATGAAAAGAGCAGCAGGCCGAGAAAATGAATTAAACTAGTATGTGAAGTCCTGCTACATGTCTAGCTTGGGGTATAAAATAGAATAGGGCATGCTACTTTCCCAAGAAAAGTGTAGTTCTTCTTCTTTTTTTTTTTTTTTTGTCTTTTTTCAAATTTTTTAAAGTCAGTTTTTAATTGGAGGATAATTGCTTTACAATGTTTTCTTGGTTTCTGCCATACAATAATGTGAATCAGCCCTAAGTATACATATATCCCCTCTCTCTTGAAATCTCTCACTCACCCTACCCCCATCCCAGCCTGCTCGGTCATTACAGAGCACCAGGCTGAGCTCCCTGTATTAGACAGCAACTTCCCACTAGCTATCTAGTCTACATATGGTAATGTATATATTTCAATGCTACTCTCTCAATTTGTCCCACATCCCACCCTCTCCTTGCCCCACTGTATCCACAATTCTGTTCTCTATATCTGTGTCTCTATTCTTGTCCTGGAAATAGGTTCAGGACAAGTACCAAATTTGATATTTGATTTGGTACCAAATTTGGTATCAGTACCAAATTTCTAGATTCCATATATATGTGGTAATATACAATATTTGTTTTTCTCTTTATGACTTACTTCACTCTATATCAGTCTCTTGGTTCATTCACCTCAGTACAACTGACTCAAATTTGTTCCTTTTTATGACTAACATTCCATTGTTTTTGGTACCACAACTTACTTTTCCATTCATCTGTTGATGGACAGAAGTACTTTTATCTTAGGTTAACTAATTTACACTCCTGGATAATGAGAAAATAGGGACTGCCAAATAGATAAGTGACCCAAAATAATTGCTAATAATTTTATACATTTCTACCTTCCTTTCATTCCTTTCTACCTCCCTCCAGTCTCTTTCCCTTCCCACTTCTCTTTCTTCTGCATAAACAACCATCTGGGAAATACACATAAGAGGACCAATGAATAATATCTGAAAACTACATTTTGGATTAGCTGTTCTTTTGGCTATTGTTTCCAATGACTTTGTAAAATATTTACAAACAAAAGCCTTCAATATGTTTCAAATTTTCAGAATGTTTTCCTTCGTGATATCCTCTATGGCTTCACAGGTTAGAGAGACATTTGTTCTAGATCAGATCGGATCAGATCAGATCAGTCGCTCAGTCGTGTCTGACTCTTTGCGACCCCATGAATCGAAGCACGCCAGGCCTCCCTGTCCATCACCAACTCCCGGAGTTCACTCAGACTCAAGTCCATTGAGTCAGCAATGCCATCCAGCCATCTCATCCTCCGTCATCCCCTTTTCCTCCTGCCCCCAATCCCTCCCAGCATCAGAGTCTTTTCCAATGAGTCAACTCTTCGCATGAGGTGGCCAAAGTACTGGAGTTTCAGCTTTAGCATCATTCCTTCCAAAGAAATCCCAGGGCTGATGTCCTTCAGAATGGACTGGTTGGATTTCCTTGCAGTCCAAGGGACTCTCAAGAGTCTTCTCCAACACCACAGTTCAAAAGCATCAATTCTTCGGCACTTGGAAAATATTCAGAATTATTCTCGTCCATTAGGAAACTTTCTTGAGTCCTATGATGGAGTCCGTGAGCTCTCTCATCATTTGCAAACAAGAAGCAGTGATGAGCCTAGTAAAGTATTTTGAAATAGAATAAGTACTAATTGATAAATGTTATTAGTAAACATGGAGAAGTTAACAAAGCTAGAGGTATCATTTAAAAGTATATTCTTTGGGTTAAAAATTGGTACAAGTCACAGAATTAATAACAGACTTACAAATCAATTTTTTGTGTATTTTTAATTGAAAAATTCATGCTTTGAATTATTGTGGTCTTGAAATATATTTCCTACATGGGCCAATTTCCTCTCATTTATTTTTCCTTTAGGAATTTCTTAAATATCATTTCCTGTGGGCTCTTCCTTATAAACTTTAGAAATATTCTCCTGTGTGTTAATGAATTTTGTGTCTTTATAATTTTATAATTTTATAAAATTTTATAATTTTATCTAAGAACAGTTATCAAATAATATTATTTCTTATTCAGCAGAAATTATATATCTTCAAAGTATTGTGACTTTCTTTATAATGTCATACATATTCCTGAAATTATCCCTAAAATGTTTAAAAATTTTTTCCTATTTCCATGAGTAAGACCTTTTGGGTTCTGACATGTGTTTCAGCCAAGTATGTAGAAATTGAAGAATATATTGATTTTTGTATATTTATCAGCAGTATAACTAGAATGTTACAACTCAACCCCAAAGAACTAACCAAGTGTGCACACTCTGCTTTATTACTGTATTTGTTTTTTAAACAAATTCTTACAGCTCCTGTTGATACACATTAATGTCATCCGATAATGAATTTAATACTGTGTCTTCTTTCCCAAGATTAAGAATTCTAATTTTTTAATGATGCATGGTATTGTGATGAGTGAGTACCATTTTTTGTTGCTGATTTTAAATTTGGTGAAATTGCTTTTAGAGTTTTTAATGTTGAACTTTTGGTTTAAGATATTCTTTGTTAAGAAAAAGATTCTGTTCTCATTAAAATTAAAAAAAAATTGGAGTATGTATTTGAATAAACTACTATTCTGATAGATCTCTTAAAATTGCAGCATTCTTACATTCTTAGGATAAAACTTACCTTCTTGATCATGGTATAACATAGCGTTTGGTTGAAAGTAATCTGATGATAAACAATTAATGAAATGTCCATGAAAATAAAATTAGCCATAAAATAAATATTCCCCATCACTCTTATTTTAAGTAGGATTTATCCTGAGTGTCAATGTTCAAATCTGCATCAATTTCAGTAAGTCATTTTTAAATTTTTTATGACACGTTTCACATAAAATAATTAAAATATTTAGTATGTTTTTAGTTGAGAATAAAAATTTAAAAGAAATACCTGTGGTGGATTCATTTTGATATTTAGCAAAACTAATACAATTATGTAAAGTTTAAAAATAAAATAAAATTAAAAAAAAAGAAATTGTTGGCAAATGGCAAATTATTAAAAACACTTTTAAAGGAAAAGAAGCATAAGTAATTGAAATTAATTGAATTTAAAATGCTTTAAAAATCTTAAAACTTAGAATTATATAGTGTTTTAAATGTCTTTTCATAGATTTTCATTTTTTCTTCAGTGCAGAAATAAAAGATGATATAACCCACAGAGAGTCTTTCACTGTTAATATTTTCTTGTATGCTTTTCCTGATATTTTTCTTTCCAGTGCACATACAGTCACATTATTATTATTATTTTTTACAAACATGGAATGAATATCAAATGTATATAGGGGTCTGTTTTCATGGTTATGTTTTCAGAGCAATGGGTAAATTTCTCCAAGATAGTTATTAATAATTATATGCAAATCCACTCACACATATTGTATTCCATTCTGCCATCATTTATTTAGTCATTCTCCTATTAGTTATTTGTATTTTTCCTAACTTTTAATTATTATAAACAACACAGAACAGAAATTGGTATAAGAAATTGATTGTTAACAAGAATGAAATACATCTTGAACCAAACCACATGAAACAATATTAAAAATTAGATTTTACTTGCTTTTTTTTTTTACATTTTTGTCTTTTTCCTTTTTTAATTTTTTTTAATATCTCTTTTCTTAAAAGACAAGCTAGTCTAGACACAGGTGTGGGTGTTGCTTTTTTTTTTTTTACATTTTCGTCTTTTTCCTTTTTTTAATATCCTTTTTCTTAAAAGACAAGCTAGTACAATAAAAATTAGATTTTAAACAAGCTAACTCTAACTTTCTAGAATTTAAAATGCTTGTTTCTATATTTCTCTGCTTGATATATTAATTAATTTTAATTATATTCATAGATAATTTGTTTGATATTTTTATCAAGCTTAAGGTTTGTATTAATATTTTTCTCATTGAATAAATAAGTGGTTCCTACTATTTTTCAGTGTTTGTAATTACCCAAGATTAAAATATTTTATTTTCTGTCATCTCAAATAACTATTTAGTAAATTATCAATATTTGGTATATTTATATTATCAATATTTGGTATATATATTGATTTTTAATAAATGTGTCACCATTTCTTTTATATTTATGGGCTAAGAGTCGGACACGACTGAGCGACTTCCCTTTCACTTTTCACTTTCATGCATTGGAGAAGGAAATGGCAACCCACTCCAGTGTTCCTGCCTGGAGAATCTCAGAGGGGAGCCTGGTGGGCTCCCGTCTATGGGATCGACAGACTCGGACACGACTGAAGCGACTTAGCAGCAGCAGCAGCATATAGATATTTTAACTTGTCAACTTTTACACTTCGTAATACTTTATAGAATTTAAACCATTTGCAGGAGTAACTAAAATTAAGTGCGACTATTACATGGTAATACTTAAAAAAAAAGTCTCAGGACTTCCCTGGCTGTCGTGGTTAAGACTTCATCTTCCAATGCCGGGAGTACAAGTTCGATCCCTAGCTGGGGAGCTAAGACCCCACATACCTCATAGCCAAAAACACAGAACATAGCCAAACACAGAATAGAAGCAATATTGTAATAAATTCAATACAGTCTTTAAAAGTAGTCCACATCAAGAAAAATCTTAAAAAAAAATCTTATCTTCTTTTGCATTCTTATTTTAACTTAGATTTGTCTTCCTTCCATTATTAGATTTGCCATTTAAGTTTTATATTATTGATTGACCTGCAAAATTACTTTCTAGATTTGTCATCCATTATTTTTCTACTGTCTAAATCATTTTATCCTACTATAAGCATCAACATTTCTAGAAATAATGGTGTGGCCCAACTATAGATTGCTGGAAAATATTGTGATTCTTCAGTCGTCAACTCAAACATCTAAATTTTAAAAACCCTTACTCTGGCCAACACCACACACACGCTGACTTGTAAAAGGAGAGGTAGCGTAGATAGGAAACATTTTTTTACTTATAAAAAAAATATTGGATTTATACTCAACCATGTAGAAATAAATTCCTCAAATTTCTTCTACCTGTATCTCTTGTGATCAGATTTGTAGTATTTTCACCTGAAATATTCTAGAAGGCGACCTTGCATTTTTCTTTGAATAATTGCTACTGTGGGAAATATGTCTTTATGAATTTTTGTACTTTATGATGCATGAAATATTCGATTTTATCATGCTGGATCTTGAGACAATTATCCATATAACTTTTGAGTGTTTTGAAGCTATTTATTTTTCCTTTTTTGGCATGATACAGTATCAGTGTTTGTGTATTATCTGTGGACACTTGACAATTAGGACAGTGGGGGAGAAGGTTGTTAGTGATTTTGAAGTACTTACCATAGAAAAAGGTCTTCCCTGGTGGCTCAGTGGGTAAAGAATTTGCCTGCAATGCAGGAGACCTGGGTTCCATCCCTGAGTTGGGAATATCCCCTGGAGAAGGAAATGGCAACCCACCCCAGTATTCTTGCCTGGGAAATATCATGTACAGAGGAGCCTGTCTGGCTACAGTCCACGGGGTCTCAAGAGTCGTATACGACTTAGCAACTAAACCACCACCACCATAAAAAAATCCTTCCAATATTTATGTCATTTAATCCCCAACAATCCAGCGAGGTAAGAATGATAATCTACACATTTTTTGCAATGGAAAAATAGACTGGAAGTTAAGTGCCCTGCCCAGATCACATCTTAGTAGAGTGTAGTGCTAGAGCTGAGCTGGGTGTGCTAGACGCTGAAGCCTGATGCCTTTTTTACCAAATTAGTGTCTTTCAAGGAGATGTAATTCCTATTAGAGGTGTACAGAGTTTGACATATATCTAATTGTTGAACATTTACTGTATTATTCCTTTCTTTGCTGTCCTTATTCAATTTTTAATGGGGGCTTACCCAGGATAATTGGATGCAGTAATTTAATAGTAGAGTTTTTGAAATATGGGTTCCCCAGGCAATCCATCTCATCCGTGCTGTGCCTTCAACTACCACACTTCTGGCTGTCAGCTTCCAAACTTCTTTAAGCTCCAGGCTTGAGCTCACAAAACGTTTTTAAAAACTCAGATTAAATATTGTACCATTTGGATTCAGTATTAAGAATGATTAATAAACATTTACTGTAGGACATTTGGAAAACAATGAGAAACATGAAAAATATAATAAAAATCATCTCAAATTTCACAAGTTTGGAGAACACTATTTTTATGATTTATTTTTTTACTGCTCAATATCTTTGTCTGTTATAGGTACACACATATATTTTATTTATCAATTGGAATCAAGTCAACGATTCTGGTTTTGAACCTACTCTTTTTTTCTACTTAAGAATATAATGTGAACAATTTCACATTATCAGATATTATTCAGCAGTGTGTTTTTTTTATTAGCCATTGTATTGTGTTGTATGGATATACTATAGGGTAACAATTCCATATCGCTGGGCATTTATGACTACAACTGTAGATAATTTTTATGCAAAACACAGGATGGATATTGATGTGTACAGTATTTTAAATTGCACCTCATTACACAATAAATGAACTTTTGATAAAATTTCATCAGGTAGGGTGGCCATGGAATTGAGTAGTCAAGAATCAATCTTAGTAAAATCTGCAGCATACCTTTGACATTATCACAGTTTCTGTTAATGGTACACTCCATTTTAGGCTGGATTTCAGCTTGAGATACCTCTCTAGTAATATCCCAAACCTTTCACCCCACAAAACTTGCATTCTTTAATGCAAATTTAATTCTTTTCTTTCAGAGTTGTCAAATACTGCCAATATTTTTTTTCTGCTGATGACAACAGATATAAGAACTAAGGTGACTTCTCTAGATAAAGATCATCTAAAGACAGGTAAACTTAGAGACATTTTAAATGGAATTAAATGCAATAATGTAAACCTTGATGCGACTCTTCGTTACTAATGCTGCTTCAGTTCTTGGCATCCCCTGCATTTCTTCTCACACGTTCTCAAATCTGTTATCTGTACATTTTTGCCTTCCTGTAAGTGGTTTGTGAAATAAAGAGAACATTTACTTCCCATTTGACTATTTTATAATAGCTTCTAAATAGGAAAGTTGTGAGAAAATGTTCACGTATAATGTGAAGCTATTGAATTTTTTCATAAAAGGCGAGAAAAAGCAGGAAAAAAAATCTCATTTCACCTAATGCATTTCACAGATTGCCATAAACTAAGACTCTTTATCATTGGAAAGAAAATGCAGCTTTTCTTCAGTAGGAAACAAACATTTGCATCAAAACAGAACGGGGAAGCTGTAAATAGACGGGTAAATTTTGGTTGTTGCCAGGCAGACTGAGCTGTCACAACCCTTGGAGACATTTGGAGAATATTTTCACACAAAAGGTGAGAATCTAATCATTTATTCATTGGAATCTATGATTTACTTCCCACATATAAGTAAGGACTTTTTTTTAAAAAAAATTAAAATCTCAATGACTTTAAGTTTTCTATCTCATTTCCAATAACCATCTAGGGCACCTTCATCATCTGTCTCGATGATCCTGTTAAAACCGATTTTACATCTTGTTTCCAGAAATGTCTACATCCACTTGGCTAGAGTCAACACTGGCCATGCTGTTGATCTCTTTTCTCTTTGACTTGCTCCAAACCCCCTTGCCTTCTAGAGAATGCTTTCTTTACATCCATTGGGTGATATAATCCTGATTCAGTCTCTGTACATTTCCCATGTCCATTGTCACTTTCTCAGTTGTGATGGCTTCTCTTTCCCAGCCTCAATTTGCTGACTTCCTGCCATTCCCACCTTCTAGTAGATTAATAAATGTAAGTACTCACACTGGGCTTCCCTCATGGATCAGATTTTAAAGAGATCTGCCTGCAACGTGGGAAACCTGGGTTCGATCCCTGGGTTGGGAAGATCCCCTGGAGGACAGCATGGCAACCTACTCCAGTATTCTTGCCTGGAGAATCCCCATGGACAGAGGAGCCTGGCGGGCTACAGTCCATGGGGTCACAAAGAGTCAGACACGACTGAGCAACTAAGCACAAGTACTCACTTTACAATTTCTATTGCTCCTTATTATGCCTGAACTGTCGAGAACTGATACAGTGGCCATGATGTGCTGATGTGCCACCATAATGGGTTGGCCAAAAAGTTCTTTTGGGTTTTTCCATGAGATGGTACAAAAACCCCCCAACAAACTCTTCGGTCAAGCCAATACGTGGATTTCCATCAGTCTCAGCCAGTTCTCCCAGTCACCAGCTGCCTTTTCTCCAGAGTGCCATCCAAACATGTGTGCTGTGATGGGGTAATGATTAGGAATTGCTGATTGGAGGTTAACAGTTGAATACATGAGCTGATAGTTGTTATTTACTAATATTTAACCCTGAGTGAATTGCTTAACTTCTCTATCAGTTTCCTTGCAGGATTGTTCCCAGGGTGAGTTGATCTTATTCATGAAAGCACTTTGCATTATTTCATTATTATAAAGATAATGATGATCATGCAAGGAATCATGGTGTGGATTATGGATGACACAGAAGTGAGGTACTCTATCCTTAAAGAGATGTCAGTAAAGTTGGGGAGACAAAAGCACTAAGAACTACCAATGTAGTCCATCAGATCAGATCAGATCACATCAGTCGCTCAGTCGTGTCCGATTCTTTGCGACCCCATGAATTGCAGCACGCCAGGCCTCCCTGTCCATCACCGACTCCTGGAGTTCACTCAGACTCACGTCCATTGAGTCAGTGATGCCATCCAGCCATCTCGTCTTCTGTCATCCCCTCCTCCTCCTGCCCCCAATCCCTCCCAGCATCAGAGTCTTTTCCAATGAGTCAACTCTTCGCATGAGGTGGCCAAAGTACTGGAGTTTCAGCTTTAGCATCATTCCCATGCTATGGGAATCCCATGATAGGTACCAAATACATATCACAAAGTGCTCAAGGGTTCAGGAGTCAAGTGAAGGGAGGACTGCCCAAGAAATTAAATAGGAAGTGAGTCTTAAAAGATGGTGAAAAAAACAGGGGGAGTAAATGCACTAATGGAGACTGAGCAAACCTTCAGATTCACATTTTGTTGAAATTAGGCTTTGTTAAAATTAGGTTCTTGTGTCAAATGTAGCCTGACCAGATGCTGGTTGAAACTGTTTAGTAGAACAACCACTGATCCGTCAAAAGGAAAAAAAAAAGATGGCAAGGAGTCCCCTAGGTAACTGGGAACCTGCCTGACATCAGTAGTCTAAGGAATTACTCCATTACAGTAAGGCAATTCGTTTCCTTGATGGCTCAGTGGTAAAGTAATCGCCAATGCAGGGGACTTGAGTTTGACCCCTGGGCCAAGAAGATCCCTGGAGAAGGAAATGGCAACCCACTCCAGTATTCTTGCCTGGAAAATCCTATGGATGGAGGAACCTGGAAGACTACCATCCATGGGGTCTCAAAGAGTTGGACACAAATTAGCAACTAAACAATAACAAGAAGGCAATTAAGACACAAACCAATTTGTATTTTCCAGGCTAGAATCATCGGCAAGAGGCAAATCTCAAAGTTGATTTACTTGAAGTTTTTGACTCACAACTTAAAAATATTTAAAATAATGTGTCCTATTTCTCCCCACTTGAAATGACATGATTTAAAAAGAAGTCTCCATACATTTAATTTCTTGTGTGTGTGTTTACTTTTGGTGGGGCAATGTGCCCTTGGGTGCTTTTGTTTAATGTAGTCTTTCTTGTCTCTTTCTTCTTACTTCTATTTTTCCTCTGTTTATGATCAGAATGACTTCAGATAAAGAAGGGAGAAATCAGGATTCTCAGGCCAGGGACAGAGGGTCCCTCTGTGATAGCAGCCACTTGCAGTTTTTGATCAGCCATAACAAGGAAAATGATGCAAAGGGAAAAGTGAGAGTGAGGGCGGTCTGTCGAATTACTCTCCAGCTCCCAACTCTATGACCTCCGTCTAGTGGTGTCTTTTCCTCCAAGTACTTAGTCAGGATTTAAAACTAAGGAAAATGAGCTGAAGAACTGACAAGTAGTACCTGCTTTTTCAAAATTTCCTAAATTGGTCTCAGCAGCAGCTTTAATGTGATGCTGGAAATCATTTCCTTCTAAGCAACATTAGCTCTACTGGCTTGTGGTTTATCTTAAAATGAGTCAACTCACTGATATCTTAAAAAACACTTCAGTATTACAGAATTAGCTCTCTGCTCTAACCTGAGTACACAACATTAGTTTCCTGTAAATTACTATATAAGCTCAAAACCATTTAGAACACGGAGTACTTGATTCTTTCCAGGCACAATCAATGGAATGCCATTATTCCTCCATGGGAGAGATACAGTCAAGATTTTGTTTCTCTGCATGATGCATTATTGCGCTATAGTCCATGTTATTATACTAATACAAATAGTACATTAATGAAAATAATATTCCAGGAGTAGGAATAAGTTTTTGTACTTACTAGGAGGGACAATGTCATTGTTGAGAGCTTCCCAGATGACTCAGTGGTAAAGAATCTGCCTGCCAATGAAGGAAACATAGAAGATCCCGGTTCGATCCCTGGGTCGGGAAGATTCCCTGAAGAAGGAAATGGCAGCCCACTCCAGTGTTCTTGCCTGAAAAACCCCATGGACAGAGGAGCCTGGTGAGCTACAGTCTTTGGGGTTTGCCAAGAGTTGGACATGACTGAGCGACTAAGCACATAGCAATGTCATTCTTAGGCAACTGATAGATGGAAGGTTTTCACTGTTGTCTTAAACAGAGCAAGGTTTCTGGAAAACTTGATTAGAGATTTTCAGGAAATTGCTTAGAAGACAAGAAACTTGCCTTCATTTCTCTCTGAACCTTCCCCTGGTGACCTTCCAATTATTTTCAGCAGTATCATGAGATCAGAAACTAGTTCCTTTTTTTCAGCACATGATTCCCATTGCCTAAGAGTACCCAGTCCATAGCGGGGTCAGGATGTGTGTTGACCAACTATGAGCTGTATTCTTGGAACTGGTGTGCTTCTTTTGCTTTCCTTTTTGTATCTTCATCAAAATTTATTCACCCTTTATTTGAATCCTATTTGTCCTAGGTTGTGCTAATTAACACTGAACTAAACAGGTGAAGTCATTGAGAGAACGTTTCAAAGGACAGCCATTATAAAAAAGACACAGTAGTAAGAATTTTAGACAATGTGCAAGTCTATAGGGAAAATATTTTCATTAATAATAACAATTTACATGAATTGATTAGATAGTTCTCTTGGCATTTCACAGATGACATGGTGTAGACAGGACCTTCCATGGAAGCTGAGAACTGGAGAAGTTGTGAATATGACTCAGAGCAACTTCAGAAGGAGAGGCATGGTCAGAAATAGCTTACCTTGGGTGATGTAAAACAGTGGACATAAATTCACAGATTCACAAATATTAATGACAATAATAAACATGGCAATCAACTGTTGTAAGCACAACCACATGGCTTAATCTGAATAGACAGGGTATAGATTTTTGAGGACAAATGGAAAAAGTAGAAATGTAGGGAGCATCTTAGTTGGCTTCACTATTATTGGTCACACAATAGGAAAGCTCACAGTTTTTAATAATCTGTACTAAACAGGAGCAAAATGAAAAACATAGAAAAGTAAAAATGGGAGTAATTCAATAATTTACATAAGAATGCAACATTTTTAGTTTACCTATCCTAATTTTTGTTATAAGAACTATAAATTAACAGCAGCGTGCATTTTGTTTTTTTTTCTTTCTTCTTTATCCAACTTTGGTGATATGTCATATGAATATCTGAATGATCAAATGTTTCCTTTTATTTATTTTTAAAAATAGTTTTACTTATTCATTTATGCTGTGCTGGGTCTTCGTTGCTGTGTGTGCTTTTCTGTAGTTGAAGCAAGCAGGGGATACTCTCTAGCTGTGGTGCCCTGGGTTCTCATTGAGATGGCTTCTCTCGTTGAGGAGCACAGGCTCTAGGGCGAACAGGCTTCAGTAGTTGCGGCTCTTGGGCTTAGTTGCTCTGCGGCATGTTGGATCTTCCCAGACCCATGAACATGAAATATCTTTCCATCTATTCATGTCTTCTTCAATTTCTTTCATTAATATCTTTTAAGTTTTCAGTGTTCGTGTTTTTCACCTCCTAGGTTAAATTTGTTCTCAGGTATTTCATTCCTTTTGATGCAACTGCAAATGAGATTGTTTTCTTTACTTCCATAGCTTCTTTTTTTATTTTTTAAAAAAATTATTTATTTTTAGTTAGTGGATTATTGCTTTACAGTATAGCATTGGTTTCTGCCATACATCAGCATGAATCAGCCATAGATATACATATGTCCCCTTCCTCTTGAACCTCCCTCCCACCTCCATAGCTTCTTAACACATGGAAAAAGAAACAAAACTGTTGTTGTTCAGTCACAAAGTCATGTCTGACTCTCTGCAACCCCATGGCCTGCAGCATGCCAGGCTTCTCTGTCTTTCATTATCTCCCGGAGTTTGCTCAAATTCATGTCCATTGAGTTGGTGATGCTATCCAACCATCTCATCCTTTGTTGCCCCCTTCTCCTCCTGCCTTCAATCTTTCCCAGCATCAGGGTCTTTTCTAATGAATTCAGCTCTTCACATCAGGTGGCCAAAGTATTGGAGCTTCAGTTTCAGCATCAGTCTTTGCAATGAGTATTCAGGGTTACTTTGTGTTAAAGCCAATTTCTAATCCAGAATGATCGTAAACAATCTGAACAGTAACAAACAGATGGAAACTAGCATGAAACGCTTCCCAGTCTCTGAAAGTGCTTCTTGGGTGGCGATCATACCTCTGGTAATAGCCTGGGGCACCGGAGGCTGAGCCAAGGCACCTGAATTTTGATGCAGTTGTAGAAGCTCTATCTATAGCTTGTCTCTTGCTGGAGCAGCCTGGGATATTTAAAAAAAACTTGTATTTCAATGCTTCTCTATCTTGTTAACAGATACTATCTCTGTGTAGGGGGGAGTATGATGCATAAGAGGGAGGAGAAATTACTTAACATATATTTCTTCTTTTAAATATTTCCTTTGTTTTCTGGTTATAAAAGCACCATATACTCATTCTAGGGACTTGGAAAATATAGACAAAATCAAATAAGGGTTAAAAAAAACCCTCTTGTCGTCATTCTATCAAAGGTAAAAATTTTGATTTAATTCCAATTCTTCCTTTATTTCATATCCCCTCTTTATCTACTGACCTCTTTTTCTGCTTTTCTTTACAGAAAATGTCCTCAAAAGAGTCGTCCTTCCTGTTTCTAAATTCTTTTCTGACATTCTCTCCAGAGCCCCGTCATCATTACACTGCACCCTGAATTGCTGTCATTTGGGTCACAAATGAAGTCCCTGGTTCTAAATCCAGTGACTGGTTCTCAGGCAGGATTTGGCACATCTGTTAATTACTTCCTTCTTGAAACTGGTTTCATTTGAATCCCAGGACACCACTCTCTGGTCTCCTCCCACACTTCTAGCTTTTTATTCCCAATCTCTTTAGTATTTGTTTCTTCATCTTTACAGCGTTTGCACATCAGGACACATCTGGACTCACTCTCAGTTCATTGTGTGAACTCATCAAATCTCAAGGCTCTAAGTTTCAAATTCACCTATGTAGCCAGGACTACTTCTCTGAACACTATGCTTACATTTCCAGTTGACTATCTTGGTAGGTAGCTTCCCTAGTGGCTCAGTGGTAAAGAATCTGCCTGCCAATGCAGGAGACGCAGGTTCAATCCCTGAATCAGGAGAATCTCCTGGAGGAGGAATTGGCAACCCACTCCAGTATTCTTGCCTGGGAGATCCCAAGGACGGAGGAGCCTGATGGGCTACAGTTCATGGAGCTGAAGAGTCAGACATGACTGAGGACACATGCATGCAAGTTTCTTATATGATAATATAGCTTGGCTAATTTTGATGAAATAAAATTAAGAAAAGCACATGTTTATAAACTCCAAAGAGAACAGAAATAATAAAATGCAAAGTAAATTTCTTTTTCATTGGGTTAATATATGACCAGGCCCTTGCCCAAGGTTAAATATTGTTATACTTTTTTGGTACTACTCTTGGACTTTACTAGAAAGTTTTGATATATCTTTTTATCTCACTGTATTACATGCATTTAGTTTCTTTGATTAGAATGACACATAAATAGTTCTTCTTGATTAAATGTGTGTAGCTTATTCTATATTTAAATATTAATTATGAATTTCTTTTGTAACTTTATTAAATTATCAAATTGAGATTTTTTTCATTTCCTTCATAATGCTGAAATAGTTCCAGGTTCTCAGTTTGTGTTTTAAAAATTAGATATAAGAAAAATATTTTGGAAATATGCTCAAAGAATATAGATTTTGGTCTTATTAGCCTCATTAACTCTGTGTTTACATTTAGTCATTTAGTCTTCCTGAGCCTTAGTTTTCCCATCTGTCATTAAATTGCATTGAATTAGATAATATCTCATATTAACTCCAACTGTGAAATTTGAAGTGCATAATTATGTCTCTTCTTTCAGTTCAGTTCAGTTCAGTCGCTCAGTCATGTCTGACTCTTTGCAACCCCATGAATTGCAGCACGCCAGGCCTCCCTATCCATCACCAACTCCTGGAGTTCACTCAAACTCATGTCCATCGAGTCAGTGATGCCATCCAGCCATCTCATCCTCTCTTGTCCCCTTCTCCTCCTGCCCCCAATCCCTCCCAGCATCAGAGTCTTTTCCAATGAGTCAACTCTTGGCATGAGGTGACCAAAGTATTGGAGTTTCAGCTTTAGCATCAGTCCTTCCAGTGAACACCCAGGACTGATCTCCTTTAGAAAGGACTGGTTGGATCTCCTTACAGTCCAAGGGACTCTCATGAGTCTTCTCTAACACCACCATTCAAAAGCATCAATTCTTTGGCGCTCAGCTTTCTTCACAGTCCAACTCTCACATCCATACATGACCACTGGAAAAACCATAGCCTTGACTAGACAGACCTTCGTTGGCAAAGTAATGTCTCTGCTTTTGAACATGCTATCTAGGTTGGTCCTAACTTTCCTTCCAAGGAGTAAGCGTCTTTTAATTTCATGGCTGCAGTCACCATCTGTAGTGATTTTGGAACCCCCAAAAATAAAGTCTGACACTGTTCCTACTGTTTCCCCATCTATTTCCCATGAAGTGATGGGACCAGATGCCATGATCTTAGTTTTCTGAATGTTGAGCTTTAAGCCACCACTCTCCTCTTTCACTTTCATCAAGAGGCTTTTGAGTTCCTCTTCACTTTCTCCCATAAGGGTGGTGTCATCTGCATATCTGAGGTTATTGATATTTCTCCCGGCAATCTTGATTCCAGTTTGTGTTTCTTCCAGCCCAGCATTTCTTATGATGTACTCTGCATATAAGTTAAATAAGCAGGTGACAATATACATCCTTGACGTACTCCTTTTCCTATTTGGAACCAGTCTGTTGTTCCATGTCCAGTTCTAACTGTTGCTTCCTGACCTGCATATAGGTTTCTCAAGAGGCAGGTCAGGTGGTCTGGTATTCCCATCTCTTTCAGAATTTTCCACAGTTTATTATGATCCACACAGTCAAAGGCTTCGGGATAGTCAATAAAGCAGAAATAGATGTTTTTCTGGAACTCTTGCTTTTTCCATGATCCATCGGATGTTGGCAATTTGATCTCTGGTTCCCCTGCCTTTTCTAAAACCAGCTTGAACATCTGGAAGTTCACGGTTCACGTATTGCTGAAGCCTGGCTTGGAGAGTTTTGAGCATTACTTTACTAGCGTGTGAGATGAGTGCAATTGTGCGGTAGTTTGAGCATTTGGCATTGCCTTTCTTTTGGATTGGAATGAAAACTGACCTTTTCCAGTCCTGTGGCCACTGCTGAGTTTTCCAAATTTGCTGGCATATTGAATGCAGCACTTTGACAGCATCATCTTTGAGGATTTGAAATAGCTCAACTGGAATTCCATCACCTCCACTAGCTTTGTTTAGGTCATGATAAATGCACAAAACAGTTTTGCTGAAAGCCTGGCCTGTAGGTCTCTATAAGGGACGTTCACCTGGCCTTCATATTCACTAAGGTCTTAAATTTATGTATTTAACCTTATTTCCAAGTTATGTTAAACATACTACCTCAGAGAAGCTATGACAGAAATGAAAAAAGTGCTAACCATGGAGCTCTTTTCCTCTCTCACTACTAGACCACACTCTTTGTAAGTTATGATAGATTCTTAACTTTTCTTTTCCAGGGGATCTTCCCAACCTAGGGATTGAACCCAGGTTTCCCACATTGCAGGCCAATTCTTTACCAGCTGAGCCACAGGGAAGTCCAAGAATACTGGCATGGGTAGCCTATCCCTTCTGCAGAGGATCTTCCTGACCTAGGAATCGAACCGGTGTCTCCTGCATTGCTGGCAGATCCTTTACCAACTGAGTTATAAGTGAAGCCCTATGATAGATTCTTAATGAATATTATGACTATCCTGTGGAAAGCATATTTATACTGCATTGCATTTTTATGTTAAAATATTAATTTGTTAAATACAAACATTTAAACTAAACTATAAGTTTTGCAACTCTGTTTTGTGATTTCTTTACTTAATTATTAATTATTTTTAAGTATAATCATTTAAGGTATCTCCACTCCAGTATTCTTGTCTGGAAAATTCCATGGACAGAGGAACCTGGTGCCCTACAGTCCATGGAGTCTCAAAGAGTTGGACAGGACTGAGCACACACACACACCCACACACCCACACACACACACATCTCTTGACATGAGGGTCTGTGTTTGGAGTATGTGTATCTGAAGTATTAAAGTTAATATGCAATACTTCGGTTAAAGGACTGAGATTGGCCCTTGCATTCCTACCAGCAGAGGCTGTATTTCGAGTTTGTTTTCCTTTTACTTATATACACATGTACATATGGTAGGCCTGAGATAATGAGATTCTTTTCAACTTAAAATGCCTGTAGCTAGACATATGAACAAAACACCTCCATATAATATGCCTTCCTTAGTGGCGTTTACATGGGAGATGTGTTTTGATTTGCTTTTGTGTAGCAAATACTATGTTATCTGGGCCAAAAACATTTCACCGTCAGAATTAGAGACTGTAAGCACAGCTGACTTTTAAGAGTATTTTGGGCAGCTGCAGAATTCTGATGACTATCCACCAGGCACTTCATCTCTTCACTGCCCAAACTGAGTCACTTTCTATCTTAAGTCTAACTTTATATAAAAAGTGTCATCTCTTTCCTACTGATGAAATAAATATACAGAAACAAAACTAAATGAAATAGAAGCAATGTCTAGTTTAAAAGCTTTATATTTAAGAAATGCACAAATACTTTGAAAGTAAGCCAGTAATTATCTATGTGTCTTTGGGCCAGAGGTTCATCTTTAAGTTCCACCAGAAAGTGTCATTAATTTTAAAGATTTACATACAGTTAGATATTTTTTCTGCTGTTACAAAAATTAGGTGTTTGGGATAAATATACCTTTAGATAAGGACATGATGAGGGAAATCAATACTTCATTTAAATTTGCACTAGGAGAAAATTTAGTCTGAGATGAAAAGTGATGTTTGGCTAAATTTAGGGATGTCCATGAAGACACTTCCTAAACTCTCTGTCAGAGATTATTATGTAGTTTCTCCTACTTGTTAAATAATATATTAGTTATTTTAAGACAATTAGTTTATTTTATAATTTTATAAATCCTACATTAATATTATTCATCTTATGTCACACACAAAAAAAACAAGACTTAAAGGACATGTTGTATAGCTGGATTTTAATCCAGTTCTGTTTGAACCAAAAAGCCTGTGCTTTCCACTCTAAGAAACCACCCCCTGCAATGAATTAGGCTTTTTATTTTTTAATTGAAGTATAGTTGGTTTAAAGTGTTGTGTTAGTTTCAGGTGTACAGCAAAGTGATATTCCATATATATATATACATATATAAAACATTTTCTATGTATATTATATTCATTGTTATATATATATATTGTTTTTCGGACCCTTTATCTATATGAAATTAAAAGATGTTGAGTATATTCCCTGTGCTATAAGTAGGTCCTTGTTATCTGTTTTATATTTAGTGGTGTGTATATGTTAAACCCAGGTGAGTTAATTGTTTTGATCTGCAGTCCAGTCACTCTTTTCAACAATACCTTTCAGTTTAGGACTGGGGCTCACGCAGACACGGCCATTTGCTTACTCTTGAATGACCAGACGTCCTTCTGTGGAGTCGGTGTTACCTGTCTACTCATAGGGCCACACATCACCATCTGACCCTGCTTTCCCTTCCCAGGAAATGGTCCAGGGTAGGACACACTGTTTTCCTCCTCTCAGTCCAACTCAAAATTCAAGGAACTATTTGACTTGAGTCACAACACCCAGTTGGGGCCTTCTCTGGTGGCTCAGACAGTAAAGGATCTGCCTTCTATGTGAGAGAACTCGGTTCAATCTCTGGGTTGGGAAGATCCCCTAGAGGAGGAAACAGAAACCCACTCCGGTGTCCTTGCCTGGGAAATTCCATGGACAGAGGAGCTTGGTGGGCTATAGTCCATGGGGTCACAACACCATCCCAGGCCTGCTGAGGGCAGCCTAATTTCTGCAGGTGAAAAGTGTTTTGAGGAACTGGCATGTTGCCAATAAGTAGTAGGTCTTGTGATTAAAGAGCTGTGGAAACCATTGGTGAAATGAAGTTCAACAGGGTCCTAGTCTTTAATGTGCTAGCCGCTTTATGAGTTTCCAAGGGGGAGCGTTCGTGTGCAGAGTGCTCCAGATGTGTTTGATCACATCTCACTATTCCTTTTTCTAGAGCCCTTTAAGGAGAATAGTATTCTATATGAGACAGTTTGGACATTGTTGATTTAAACTAATGAAGCGGTGGGATTTTCCTAAGCCCTGGAGAGGTGAGTAGGAGCCATAATCGGAAAGACTCTCCCTTTGTAATATTTGAGTCATTATCAACTTAGTTGTTGCTGTTTATTGTTGAGTCACTAAGCCATGTTCAACCCTTTTCCGACCCCATGAACTATAGCCTGCCACGTTCCTCTGTCCATGGGATTTTCCAGGCAAGAATACTGGAGTGGGATGCCATTTCCTCCTCCAGGAGATTTTCCTGACTCAGGGATCAAACCTGTGTCTTCTGCACTGGTAAGCAGATTCTTTACCACTGAGCCACCAGGGAAGACCAATCAACTTAGGAGGTCTGTTCACAAGGCTGCTCCCATACCTGATACTTTCCTTAATATCAAACCAGGCAGTCCTTTCAGGGGGACTGTGTAGAATAAACATCATGCTAAGATATGTGAGTGCTCCTGGCTGAAAGTAGGGACAGGAAAGGAAGAACAAGAACCTGAAGCCAGAAAGAGAGGCTGAATCCGTGACCGAGGTTCAGAATGCAGGTGTGCATGTCTGTTGTCACGGGTTAAAGCAGGTGAGTCCTTCTTGTCTTCTGGGGAGGCTTCATGGAAAAGGTGAGTCCTGAGCTCAATGTTATAGGAGGGGTGACTTTGGCAGAAGTGTGCTAAGAAGTCCTCCAGGCAAGGCAGGGAGCAGGAGGGTGGAAATGGTGAGTCACATCCTGGACACAGCAGATACTTCACTTCTGCTTCCTCTGTCCAGGCAGGTCTAATCAAGTTTATGCTCCTTTATAGGAGAGAGGAAAGGATAGGGTAAAGAAGGCAACCAGTTAGCTCCTAAATCTTTCATTCTCCTTCATTTGGACTGACATACTCATGCTGGTTTCCCCTAAACAGACGTATTCCTACTTTTTAAAATAAGGTTGATTGGACCAACCACATTAAAATAACTAGACGAAAAATAAGCAGGCAAAAAAATAATGAAAAAATGAATATTTTTCATTCAAAATCGAGTTCTTGGAAGTTGAAAGAAATGACGTCTTAGAGCAGTAGCTCAACCAGCAGAGCCTTAGAAGCAGCCAGATGAGACATGCTTTTCACCTCTGTGCAAGGGGCCCTCCAACCCCTGAAGTGGGGAAGGGGTGGAGATCAAGGAATGCTAGCTCACCTGTCCATCTTTCTCAGCCCCACTGTCCCATTCTCCCCACTTGTTCCCTCTCTCCTGCCCTGTTTCTTCTCTACAGGCTCTGGGGGACCACCCTGCCACAAAACTGATGCTGAGTTTCTGCATGGGGAGCAAAGGGCTCTTTAAAAATGTAAATTGGATCGTGTCATCTCCCCTGCTCAAAATTCTTTGGTGGCTTCCTACTGCCTTTACAATAACCTTTAAACTTCTCACTGTGACCGCGGGGCCCAGCACACCTCCCCAGCCTCTCTCTCTGTCACTTCACCTAACCTCACCTTGGTTTTCCTCCTTGAGCCTTTCTACAGAATTCTTCTCCAGCTGCCACTGTCCTCTTTTGCCATCAGAGGTTTGGCAAGTATGGCCCACGGGCTGGTTGGCTTTTGTTGTGCTTCTGTAAGACCCTTAAACAAAGAAAGATTAATTTTTATGTTTTTAAAAGGTTATAAAAATATGTGGCAGAGATCAAATGTCATCTGCAAAGCCCAAAGTATTTATTATCGTTTTTCTTAATAGAAAGAATGTGCTAACTCCTGATTGAGATCATTTTTTCCTACCAGCCCATTCTTGATGTTCTTTACATCATGTACCTCAATTTGCAATTATAAGCTAATGAATGTATTTACTTGCTGTTCATCTGCTTCTCCTCCAGCCCCCACAAGGAACAGGATCATCCCTGTAAAATCTTCAAGAACAGAACCCAGTGCCTCACCTGTGTCTTGCCACTATGAGCATTGAACACATCCTTGCTGCTCACTTTGATGGATCCATTTATGGTGGGCAGTCCCTGCTCGCATTACACAGGTTAGTTACCATCTTTGCTTTATCTTCCTCTAAATTGTCCCCAGTAATTTCTACATCAGGAAATCCAGTTCAGCTGTGTGAATAAAGCCTAGAGCCATGCCTTATAACATGATTATTCAGCAGAGAATCTGATCCCACATCCCCAAATTGCATATAATGGGTTCCTACTGTGGGTTTCATAGACTGATCGGTATTCTAGGAGATCAGGAGGCTGGCCCCCAGGGTGCTGCAGTTACAGTCTTTCAAGTTGAGGTGGCAACCAGTCTCCTGTTTGTCAAGGCACAGATGATCTGTCTGGTTGCATCTTCTGTTACTGAAACTTAATAAAGAAGAACATTCCTGAAATTTTAGAAATTGGATTACTGTTGATAATTGTCTCTTTCTAACCATGGAAGGACCGTGTTAATAATTCTTTGCAGTGCTATTCAAAGATGACATCTGTTTAAGCATACATTATAAAAGTCAGATTTGCTCAACAGAGACTTTATTAATTTGTTACTTTCCCTGAGCAAATGTGACTGCACATTTGTTTAAATATTTACAAATGTATGTGAATGAGCAGCAGAAGAAGGTAAAAACTAAAGCCAAATAGGACACATGTTTTTAAAGAAAGATAGGGTTTCATTTACTTTGTTGTCATATGAGTAATAACTTGGTACAGAAAATGTGATCTGTTCAAACTGTGCTTCTCATATTCACTGATTGAAAAGGGACAGTTCCATTTTGTGCAGCGCAAAACCAAGTCATTCTTATTAAAAGGTCACAGGAAACTGAGGAGAAATGTCAGGCACACAGACTGACCTATTCAGAATATAATCAAGCTTGCTTTAAAAAGACAACATCTACATTATGAAGGAGAGAGATCTGATTGTATTCTCTGTGCTTTGGTAATACAGTTAGTGCTGATAAGACCTTGAGACAATCTTGCCCTTCAGAAAATGAGTGTTTGTGGTGGGTGTGGGTGAGGTGGAGGGGACATCGTGATGTAATGTGGCTAAGATCATCTCTTCAGCCACTGTTTCCTTTTAATTATTGATTTTTTTTTAATGAGATGCACGTTTTTTTGGTCCAAAGATAGCTTTGCTCCACTTTGATTTTTTTGATTAATTAATTTCATAAAGAACTGATGAAAGTGGTCTCCTGGATCCAGCAGCAGATTGGGGACAACACAACTTCTGTCATCTGCTTGCCCAGAGCCTGAATGCCATGCAGAGGTACCATTTCTGCAGCTCATTCTCTGATACTCTCCCATTTCGTTTTCAAAGACCAGCTGTAAAGGCAAGATGGCAATGCTGTTTTCATGCCAGTTCATCCTTGGCCTCTCTCCAGATCTCTAGCATTCAGGGCTTGATTTTGCTGGCTGCTTCATACCTTGTGTGCGCAGAGCTCCCATTGACTTCATTATGATAAACAGAATGATGATAACTTCAATGGTAAACAGAAGGGTTCTTCACTTAGTTGGGAATTCAGCATCTACGAAGAAATGTGGTCCAGTAAAATCAGCCCATTTCAGATCAAGTAAATAAGCATAATAGTAAAGGCAGTGCCAAGTTGGCATCATGTGACATATGTCTAAGAGAATATGGTCACTAGAGTTTCTACTTGTGTGGCTACCAAATTAGCATCTGATGGTACCTATTTGACTTCTTCAATCTCCTGATTGGAAACCTGGAGTTGGTTATATTCCTCTCTGACTAGGATGGATCTTTCAGCAGATGTAGACACACACATGTTCCTTAAGAAGTTGATTTTTTTGTTGTTGTTGTTATGAAGATAGATCACAAATAAGGCCCACTGGAGCAAGTAATTTATGGAATTTTTAATATCTGCCATTTCTTCTTTGATTCAAAAAGTCATGGCCAACAATCCAACAATACAATGTTGTATTTATTTCCTCCTGAGCTGGCAATGTAGCAAAGTGGCATGGTGTGGCTGATTCTGCCAGGTTAAGTATTCAGTTCTAATAGACAGACTTTTTTAGGTATGCATAATCAGTTGAGTCAAAATTGTACCATGACTTCTTAGTTGTGGCTGATGGTCTTTAAAATAGTATTTTGTTAAAATGGCTATATTTTAGTTAAACTATATTTAAGTAATTATAGTTATTTTAAATAACTATATTTATACTAATTTATTATATTTTAAGAAGATAAAACCCAAGTTGGAGTTTGATACAAAGAAATAAAGGAACTAAGATACAGTAAAGTACCTGTTCCACTAATGGTTACATTCTGTAAATACTGGTTAGTCTAGATGTGTTTTCCCACAAGGCTTGAATAAATTTAGCTTCCTGTGTATCATTTTTGGCTTAGATGAAGCTTCAAACATTCCAGTTAGCATACCTGGATAATGAACTATTTATTCACACTTTTTTTTCCATTAAAGATTTTTAAAAACTTTTTTTTTTGACTTGAATGAGAGAAACCTTAAGCATTTTTGATGTATAACAATTACAGAAAAGATCCATTTTGGTTTAAGTTTCTTGACTTTGTGCTTTTTCTGTGTCTTTGACTTTTTGACACTTTTTTTTCTTATTAGATGTTTTTTAGAAACTAGCTGCTGTTCTTCCTTTTTCCTCCTACCTAAGTACTGTTTCAATGTTACCTTCCTCTTTCTGGTAACTTGATTAATCTAAATGTCACTGGAATATTTACCAACAGTCTAAAATTTTCTGGATCCTTTGCAGATTGGCTTCTGGCATAGATTACATTTTTAGAAAAAAAAAAACTATTTTTACTTTTCAAGTATTTAATTTCTGAAAACACATTTGAATAGGTTTTAACAAAGCATTTTTCTCAAGAAATGCAAACTGATTTCTCTACAAAACTATTGTGTGGCCTAGATTCAAAGGATTCAATAAAAGCAACAAGACTATAAATAAATGACTCAAAAAGCAGATATTTTCCATTTTGTATTATATAGTTTGTAAGCTACAATTAAGTGGGAGTAGTAAAAAAAAATTGCTGAGTAAATATTAAGAAAGATAAGTTGGAAATTTGAGTGTTTTAAGAAAATAGTGGTATAATTTTCTCAAGTACAAAGACAAACTTTTTTCCTCTATCCATTTGACCTGTTTTTTAAGAAAAATTTCACTTGGGAAGCCAATGAGAAAAAACATTGGAAGACATATGGTTCTTTTCTTTAGCTAAAAATGAAATGAACTAAACAACAAAAAAAGGAAAAGAATTAAAATGTTCTGCTACATCAAAAAGATTAATGCTATTTTTAATATAATTTTTAATACCATTTCAAAACATATTACAAATATTTTTATTAGATTTTACAACTCCACTATAAAGTACACAAATAAAAAAAGATCAAAACAACAGCTTTCTGGGTGTGTGTGAGAGACAAGGAGTAGTTTGAGGCAATGAGAGAACAATTACTTGATGAAGTATTATCTTTTGGCAAAACAAGTCCATCAAATAAATGACCACCATGAAAGGTGAGACACCAATGAATAATGACTCATTGCAAACACAACGAAAAGCTCATATAATTAGTTCTCAGTATCTAGCAATTTGCAAAAGTCATAGACAATTCATTACATTGTTACTGCCACATTGAGTATAATAGTGGAAATATGGTTTGCTGACAAACCATAGTCAAAGCTATGGTATTTCTAGTAGTCATATACGGATGTGAGAGGTGGACCGTAAAGAAGGTTGAGTGCCAAAGAATTGATGTTTTTGAATTTTGGTGCTAGAGAAGACTTTTGAGAGTCCCTTGGAGATCAAACCAGTCAATCCTAAAGGAAATTAATCCTGAATATTCATTGGAAGGACTGATGCTAAAGCTGAAGCTACAATGCTTTGGCCACCTAATGTGAAGAGCCAACCATTGGAAAAGACCCTGATGCTGAGAAAGATCCAGGGCAGGAGGAGAACAGGGCAGCAGAGGATGAGATGGTATGAGTTGGAGCAAACTTCGGGAGATAGTGAAGGACAGGGGAGCATGGTGTGCTGCATTCCATGGGGTTGCAAAGAGTTGGACACAACTTAGTGACTGAACAACAACAATAGCAAATCATATTTTGATAAATGTGCTTTTAATATTTCATATTAAAATAAAATATTTTTATTTTTGGTTGCATGGCATGAGGGAGCTTATTTGCCTGACCAGGGATTGAACCAGGGCCACCTGCATTGGGAGCTTGGAGTCTTATCCACTGGACTGCTAGGGATGTTCTAAAATAAAATATTTTAGTAAATATTTTCATAAATCATCTGTCCCTGAGTGCTTTTTCTTCATTTCAAACTTTATTTTTAAGCAATTTAAATAGAAATGTAAATTTGAAAGAAAGGCACTAGCAGAAAGAAAGGTGCCATGTAAATTCATACCGCTGCTTACTTTGTTTTAGCATTTCTATTTTTGTTATTTAATAAGACTTCAAAGTGAGTGAAGACTGTAAGGACCAGTGTTGTCATCTCTGAGCATTCCCAAGTCACCTCCCCCAGTTGAGCCTTCAGCTTCCTCACCTATAACCAACCATAGCTATTATTTATTACCGGAGAAGGAAATGGCAGCTCACTGCAGTATTCTTGTCTGGAGAATCCCATGGGCAGAGGAGCCTGGCGGGCTATAGTGTGAAGGGTGGCAAAGAGTCAGACATGACTGAGCGACTGGATGCGGATGAGACGAACGCTAAATAGTGCATGTTATATGCCAGGCATGCTTCTGAGTGCTTTTTAAAATAATTTTAATTAGATTAATCCTCATATAGTCCTCTACAGAGGTCCTAGTTTTATCTCTGTCTTTATGGTGACGAAATCAAGGCTCAGAGAGGTTAAGTACTTTGACAGTTAGTAGCAGAGAAGGGATCACAATCAGGACAGTATGGCTCCAGAATTTCTCCTCTTAAACTCTGCTTTATTCTGCTTCTCAGTAAGAATAATCACATACAGATAATAATATGATAGAAATATAAAAATAGTGATCGTACAAGAATATGGTAACCTAGACCATGTGCTGTGCGCTGTCGTTTTTCTGACATTCCTATTTATTCCCCCAGTAACTCCTGAGAGATCACTTCTAGAATCACTTGTTTCCTGTATCCACACCTCATGTCCCCACAGAGACAGGACTCAAACCAGGGTGAATCTACAAGGCTACAAAATACAGCACATAACAAGTAGTCCCTGGCACAATGAGGACACTGGGCCAGTCTCTAGACCCTCATTCAGCTCCTCCCTGTCATGATTCTCTTGTTAGACGGCCTTGGCAAAAGCAGTCATGGGCATGTTTGACCCTAGTTCTAAGGACAGCGAGTGAATTTGGTGACTAGAATTAAGCGTGAGTCTTCACATAAAAATAGGAGAAATAATGTTTCAAAGTCAGATTTCAATATTGCTTCAATACAGTTCATGTGGGAGAAATTAATCTTACAAAATTATGATGTGTTTCTAGTGCCTTGCAACATAGACACTCAAGGGATGTTTTGAGAATGAATAAATATTAAGGTAGGAAAGTACTTTCTTCCAGGCACTGGCCTCCTTCCACGTTCTCTGCTCAGTTGGTAGGCATGTGCTAAGCTGTTAGGTCTGAAATTTACTTCTCGTAGGATTACACATTCTACAGATATCCAG
Organism: Bos grunniens; assembly: GCF_055505025.1. Taxonomy (NCBI): domain Eukaryota; kingdom Metazoa; phylum Chordata; class Mammalia; order Artiodactyla; family Bovidae; genus Bos; species Bos grunniens. The sequence continues at coordinate 57,037,705 of NC_141178.1, read as the reverse complement.
CCACGTCTAAAGAAATATCTCAGTCCTTAACATCTTAATGGAGGTCATAGACTCCAACCCTTACCTTTTTCACCATGGAATAGGCAACAATAAAGCTAAATCCTTCAGCTGTTTGATCTTTAAGAAATCCACCTTAAAGAACTGACCTTCAAGAATAGAATTTTTAAATGGTTATACAAGCCCATTGAAAGAAAAATCCTCAATGATATGGTACTCATATATGTGATGCTAATGTCATATACTATGAAAGCAGGCAAGTTCTTTGTCATCTGTAGGGAGTACAGGAGTGAAATAATACTAGAAAATAAGATCTTCTCCCAAAGAATGTTGTTCTGTACTCTATACATACCATCAGGGTGAGGCTGCAAAGGTAATTCTCTGGAGATGAAGTTATTCTTGTACAGTTCATTGTATATGCTTGTGTCTACAAAGAAAGAAATGTCCTTGTATTTCTTACTGAGTGTTCCTTTTAATATTTTATAGTATTTAGTTACAATGAAAATAAATATTAAGCATTAATGGAAGTCAGTAGAAATCCTGTTTATAAAAGTCTATTAATAGACCACTTGTGGGGATGTGGTATAGAGATGTGTGGAGTGGAAACATAGTAATTAAGTGGCTTCAGTGTAACCACAATAGGAATTAAGAAGCAGGGCAGTAAAAAAAGTCCATAAAACCATTTTTTGGTATAATCTGAAAATAACCTGATAAATTAAGCATGACATATCTGTCTAAATAAATGTATTTATGCACTATTATTTAAACCTCTAATGGCATTTTCACTTAGCAATGGTCCCTGGAACATAGTCTCCGAGATTATCTTAGAGATAAATGCTTAAAAATAAGGTTATTTTGACTTCAGTAACTAATGAATTCTGGCTTCAAATCTTTGTTTTTGCTTTACCATTTAAATTCATATATATATATATATATATATATATTTGCACATTTTCCAGTTCCTTTTTACCTTTCTTGAATTGTGGCCACTAGAACTATGAGAATTATTATAGGCACAGATGAACCAGAATTTGTTTTATTCCAATATTCTACAATGTGATGCCCACCATTTGTTAGCCTGTTGGGCTGCAAAGGTACTCAGAGTATTCCTGATACTAAGAACTGGCGTCCCTCCCAGGCAGTTATCACTTGATTGTGATGCAACCTTCCTTCCAAAGAACCGAAGTGCTCAGTATTGGCTGGTGGTCCTGTGCCTTTAGGATGGAGGTGGTCTCACACTGATGTGTACTTGCAAAGCCCTTTGATCAAGGGAACCAGTTCACTGAATTGCTTGGAAAATTTTAAGATGTGCTGCCTGGTAGGAGGCATGGAAGAAATATATAATACTTTCCAAAAACCTGCCCTTCTGCACACCCACAAGGCTTGTCTTTGTAGTAGAACTTGGGAAGAATTAGAACTAAAATGTGTCAGTGGGTAATTAGCAAAGCCATTTAAGAATCTCATGGATAGTAATAGAATCACAACTTGTTTCTTGAGTATTTATAATGTCTTAGGTACATTCTGGAGAAGGCAATGGCACCCCACTCCAGTACTCTTGCCTGGAAAATCCCATGGACGGAGGAGCCTGGTAGGCTGCAGTCCATGGGGTTGCTAAGAGTCGGACCTGACTGAGCGACTTCACTTTCACTTTTCACTTTCATGCATTGGAGAAGGAACTGGCAACCCACTCCAGTGTTCTTGCCTGGAGAATCCCAGGGACGGGGGAACCTGGTGGGCTGCCGTCTATGGGGTTGCACAGAGTCGGACATGACTAAAGTGACTTAGCAGTAGCAGCAGATACATTCCGTCTCTATCTATCTATCTATCTATACATTGAATCTATATCTATCTATATATCTGTGTATGTAAGTATGTATACGTCTGTGGGTATGTATCAGTCAGTTCAGTTCAGTTGCTCAGTCATGTCTGACTCTTTGCGACCCCATGAATCGCCGCACGCCAGGCCTCCCTGTCCATCACCAACTCCTGGAGTTCACTCAGACTCACGTCCATTGAGTCAGTGATGCTGTCCAGCTATCTCATCCTCTGTTGTCCCCTTCTCCTCCTACCCCCAATCCCTCCCAGCGTCAGAGTCTTTATAGTCCGACATAAAAAAGCCAGATAAGTTTGCCATGTCATCACACACCTTTTATAGAAGGGAAAATGCGATTTGGAGTTAAAGTTAACTTGCACTAAGTCACAGGCTGAAATTCTAAGGTTTGCATTCAGGTCTGTCTGATAGCAAAAGCTGTATATCTCCTTTTCATTATATTTGAGAAGACCACAAGTATTAGATTCTGTAACACAGAAGCTGACTCTTGCTTATTGAAACCAATAATTACTGATCTATAGTTAGCAGTCTAACTGATCTATAGAAAGCAGGTTGTCCATGTACATAGTTAAACAAGTAATACAGTTTTGGGTAAATTGCAACCATTATCCATTGTGATCTCGATAAGAACTGAATTGAATCTGTAGATTGATTTTGGGAGATATGGACATCAGAAGAGTATTCAGTCTTTCAATCCATAAACACGGGTACATTTGTAATTTTTTGTCTTTTCTTCAACTTTATTGAGGTATAATTAGCATTTTATGTGTTTTAAATTTCTCTTATCAGTGTTCTTTAGCTTTCAGTATGGAAGTCTTTTCTAACCTGTAAATTCCCATTCCAACAGTGAAAAACCTGCCCCCACCAGCCACCATGCATTTATTTAATCATTCAATTCACTTATACACTTAACTTTTGATTCAACATGTAACTAAGTTGTTTTCTGCAGTTATATGTATAAGCTATAAGTTATATATAAGTATATATATATATATAAGTTATAATGTAAGTTATATGTATATTATTATTCCCAGGAATAATATTCTGTGGTTGGTATGTGAGCTTATGAGAGGCTGTAGGTAAGATGAGGGGCTTCCCCAGTGCCTCAGTGGTAAAGAATCTGCTGCAATGCAGGAGATGTGGGTTTGATCCCTGGGTCAGGAAGATCCCCTGGAGAAGGAAATAGCAACCCACTCCAGTATTCTTGCCTGGGAAATCCCATGGACAGAGGAGCCCGGTGGGCTACAATCCATGGGGTCACAGAGTCGGATACGACTGAGCATTCACGCATGCACATATCTACTTGTGTGTCAATCCAAATGATGATACCTTTCTGTATGTACAGGACTTTTTTTTATTGCCCTTAAACAGATGCTAGAGAATCATTTTTGGAATGAGAATCTCACCTTGATCACATGTGTGACTTAGGTATTTTTGTTCCTGTTGGAATTTAGCCTGAAAAACAGTGACTTTTGTCCAATAAGCATTTCAGCAACCAAAAGGACATGCTGTCAGAATCTTAATTAGAGTGATGGTGTGGGGCTCTTTTACACAACAACATGAGTAATTACATAAAACAATCATCAACACGCACAAGTATTAACAATGTCCTTGGTATGGCATGTGAAGAACGTAATGAGAATCTCTCCAGATTAATCTAATTTGGTTTTTTCTTTAAAATAAAACTAGCTGGTTAAAGATAATATATTCTACAGATTTTTGCTTTTCAGACTCTATATTGTGAAATGATATGCCAAATAAAAGATACCTTCTGTTTTAGACATTGCAGAATACTCCTGAAAAATTAGGGGAAAGAGAAGCAAGAAAATTAATAGAAGTAGATAAATTATAGGTGGGACATTTATGAAAATTGGTGTAGAAAAACAAATTCTTTCCATGAGTGAAAAATATCCTAAGACTTCACTCCAGTGTTCTTGCCTGGAGAATCCCGGGGACGGCAGAGCCTGGTGGGCTGCTGTCTATGGGGTCGCGTAGAGTCAGACACAACTGAAGTGACTTAGCAGCAGCAGCAGCAAAAATGTTAAAATAAATGACCTCTAAGAATTGGATTGTATCAGAACGGAGCCTAAATAAACTGCTACTGAATTCAGTGGCAAATAGAGAGGCCAAAGGCAACTGTAAAAAAAGAGAATACGTTTATGACTTACAACAGACAGAAAGAATCTTGGAAAAGTATTTTGTAAGCATATTTGTGGGTATGCTAGCACTTGTTTCAAAATGATGTGAATGGTGCCATATCCCTGGGTCTTCCTTTAAAAACTCCATCTTACCCATGGCTTTAAAGAAAAGGCTTTAAGATTACACATTAGGCACCTTTATATCTACCATGTGAGAGCTCATTATCCAGCTTTAGCTTGAACGTTTACTCTTTATTTTTCCTGTCAAATTTTCTTTGAGTTCAGCAGATAACTATTGCTGGTATATGTTAGGTATTTTTGAGGGACTCTAGATAGGATTGGCCTTCATATGAGATGGGGGAGTGGGTACTGGTGGATCATATAGTAACACACACATATCATACCTATTGTGCACTGAAGGAAGGGTTAAAGGAAAAAAGAATGGGAAAGTTAGTCAGATGGGCAATTTGCTTCCTGAAGGATGAGTATACAAGTGATATGTGGAAGACGTTTTAAATTAAAGCTTTCCTAATAGCTCAGTTGGAGCTGTCTGCAATGCAGGAGACCCTGGTTCAATTCCTGGATTGGGAAGATCCTCTGGAGAAGGGATAGGCTACCCACTCCAGTATTCTTGGCTGGAGAAGAATCCGCTAGTGAAGAATCCGCCTGCAATGTGGGAGGACCTAGGTTTGATCCCTGGGTTGGGAAGATACCCTGGAGAAGGAAGGGAAAGGCAACCCACTCCAGTATTCTGGCCCAGAGAATTCCTTGGGGTCACAAAGAATTGGACACGACTGAGCGACTTTCACTTTCACTTTTAAATTAAAGGCATTGTTTCTTGTTTTTCCTTTTATTGTTTAATTATGAAAGCTTCAGGCTCTCAGTCTTTTAAAAAAAACTTTAGAATTGTCAGATTTTTAGATCTTCCCTGTTGTCCAGATGGGCTTCTCTGGTGGCTCAGTGGTAAAGAATCCACCTGCCAATGCAGGAGACACAGATTTATTTGATCCTTGGGTTGGGAAGATCCCCTGAAGAAGGAAATGGCAAACCACTCCAGTATTCTTGCCTGAGAAATCCCATGGACAGGGGAACCTGGTGGTCTATAGTCCATAAGGTCGCAAAAGAGTTGGACACAACTGAACAATTAAACTTGTTGATCAGATGTCTTGCCCTGGTTAGCTTGTGCCCAGACAAGCCTAAGACCAAACATGCAGTGCCCATGGCAGAATTCCTGACTCTATGGAACATACTGGTATGTTGGCCTCGAAGGAGGTTGTTGAGCAACTCAGAGAGTCAACACTCAAAGCAAAGCAGATGGGTGGAGCATACAGTAACTGTGGTAATGGATGCTACTCTCTCCTGACCACTTGCTGTGTTCCAGGCACTGTGCTCTATACTTTACATCTAACCTTCAACATAACCCTATGAAGTCTACTAACTCATCAGTCACTCATTCATTTATTTGACACTTATTAAGTGCCTACTGCCGGGCACTTGTGAAGCAAAGGTGACAGGCACAGTCCCTCTGGCGGGTAACTGCCAAGGTGCTAGTAGGCAAGCATGACTGTCTATGACTGTTCCAGTCAGCACAGGAACCAAGCAGGGGATGTGCCTGGCAAATTCTGGGTCATGAACAGAGAAAAATGAGCATGTTAGGTAACCAAGTAGAGAGAGATCACTCTAGACAAAAAGAGTCCTATGCAAAGTTAGTGAAGCAGGAAAGAACGCACATGTGATAGGGATGAAAGTGTGTGGTGTGGCCATGGATAGATCCTGAAGACTCTGTGTGAGAGCCAAAAAGTTCTGAATTTTATCTCAAGGTAATGGAGAGTCAATTAACAATAGACTTCCCCCTACTTATTGTACAAGTGAATTTCATTTATTGGGGAGGCTATGGGAAATGAAAAAGAGGACAGTATAAATCATCACAACTCCATCATGAAGATTTAACCCCCTGGAAGAAATATATGGATACAGATATGTTTATATAAAAGTAAATGTAAAACACATATGTACTTTTATGAATACAGATAATCCCTGATTTAGATGGTCAACCTAACCATCTTCCACTTGACAATGGTGTGAAAGTGATATGCATTCATTAGAAACACACTTCAGATTTTGAATTTTCATCTTTCTCTGGGGTAGGGATATGTGGGTGGGTCCTCTCTCCTGATGCTGGGCGGTGGAAGTGAGTTCCAATCAAGAGAAAACAGCTACTACCCTGACAGCCATTCTGTTCTTCACTTTCTGTATAGCATTCAATAAATTACATAGATATTCAACTCTTCCTTATTACACAGGCTCCCTGTCAGAGGAGTCTGCCCAACTAAATGTTGATGTAGTGTTCTGAGGGGCTTCCCTGGTGTCTCAGACAGTAAAGAATATGCCTGCAATGAGGGAGACCTGGGTTTGATTCCCGGATTGGGAAGATCCCCTGGAGAAGGGAATGGCAACCCACTCCAGTATTCTTGCCTGGAAAATCTCATGGATAGAGGAGCCTGGCAGGCTACAGTCAATGGGGTCACACAGAGTTGAACACAACTGAGCGACTAAATACACATACACACATGCACATACACAGTGTTCTGAGCATGTTTAAGGTACGCAAGCCTATGCTACGATATAGGTTTATTTCATTAAATGCATTTTCAGCTTATGAGGGGTTTATCAGGAGATGATGTTATCACAAATTGAGGTGGATTTATATGTGCATACATACATGTTTATGTATAAATGTATTAGCAATTTTTTTTCAGTGTGTCTGTGTTAATATATATATTTTTACATATCCCTATTACCATGCACATAAAGTTTTGGAATCTGCATAGTCACAGATATTGAACATCTTTTTGGTCAATACATATTCTGCCTTAAATTTAGTTTTAACTGCTGTGATCCAGGAATAGGGAAGATGCTAGGGTAGGTGTCAGGCCTGATTGGCTGTAGGATGGTAGGGGCTGGAAAAGGCTGAAGGGAACAGGGAGAAGTTTAATTCTGAAATGTCAGTCTTAAGAGGTCTGAGTTTGATCGTGTATCTGATTTATCTCTCTTGGCAACACAAGTATTCCCTTGAAGGAGATACTATGTGTTGCAGTTCCCCTATCTACCTGGCCCTTATTTTTTCTTCTCACTCCTATTTTTATCAGAATGCTTTTCGTTACCAGGCTGTGTCCATGTCTGGCATGCTTTGAACAGTGCCCGCTGCCAAGCAGTATTTCACGTCCTGTCGTGATTAAGATAACCCTGGCAGAATGCCTGTCCTGCAGTCTTTCTTTTTAATGCTATGAATTCATCTTGAGTAAAAGTGGCATTTAAATGCTAGATGAAAAATGAGAAAATGAGTAGCAGTGTTTAACTTGATTGTAAACTGAATTGTCTGAAAATTCAGATTTAAAAGTGTGATCCCTCGAATCAGGCTCATTGTACGCCATGAGGAAGAATTAGTTTAGTAGAATATCTTTAGTGAAAGATGTCAAACAGGAGTCGGTTTTCCTCCTAAATCTACCTATAAGCAGTTCTCAGGTTCTTGCTGGCTTCTTTAAAATCCAAAACAAAAGTTTTAAAACATATTTCAAAACAGAGATATACTTTATAAAATTTAGAAAATACAGAGAAAGAGGAAAAAAGACAATAAATATCCCACAATGATTATATTTGGGGTTCCAACTGAAAAGTAATTTTGTATTAATATAGTTTGATGAAGCTGAGTAATAGCAGTGTCCTAACAGAAGGATTAGCTCGAATTAACTGTCTTCTCTCATAGACGTGACATCATAAGTTAAGTGAACACAGAATAAGAGATTTTGAATGTTGTTGCTCCGGAAATTTTGTTTAGGAGTCCAGGATTGGCTCTCCTTTACAAAAGTATACTCATTTCTATGATTGAGAACATCAGTCCAATCTAAATGTAAAGAGTTTGTTAACTGTTTCATGGTGTAAAGAGCTTAGAGGTTTCTGTGGGAGGAAATGTGACATAATTTTCACAGCTTTTTTTTTTTTTGCAAGCTCAACACATTCAGAGAAATGTACAACCTATTTGTATAATTTCCATAACGGAAAGTACTACTTCTTATGTAGAAGCACAATGAATTTAGTAATATAGACTATTAAAATTCTATGGTTCTGATTTTTCATAGTTCATTCTTGCCCCAACTGAGAGTAATTATCAAAAATTGATGCTCATTGTAAATAAACATAAAATCAAGTTTATACTTAACTGAAAATGACCAGCTAAAATTCTTGAGAAACTGAATGTTTCTATGGATGTACTCCTATCTCTTAGCAAACTTAGAAACTGACAACTTATTGCAAAACCACTGCTATTAATTATAGACCTGAATAGAGTTCTTAAAAAGAGAAAGACACAAGATTTTTCAGGAGGGGAAAAACCAGTGAAAGAATTGAAAGATCTGTTAACCTAAGTTATAAACCTTAAAAAATAGCACATCATTAAAATATATATATATATATATTTTTTTTTTTTTATGTGTGTGTGTGTGTGTGTGTGTATATGTGTGCGCACACGCTCAATGGCTCAATGGTGTCTGACTCTTTTGTGACCCTGTGGACTCTAACCCATCCATGCATGGGATTTTCCAGGCAAGAAATACTAGAGTGGGTTGCCATTTCCTATTCCAGGGGGTCTTCTCAACCCAGGGATCCAAGCTGCGTCTCCTGCACTGGCAGGAGAATTCTTTACCACTGTACCACTTGGGAATACAAAGATACCTAGAAATCATGAGACTTGTATATTGACTGATACTTTCATCTAATAGAATGTTTTCTTATCAAATAATATAGCTGATAAAAAGAGAAAGCAGTACCTATCACTGTTCCACCTGTGGAATTAAACAGCATACTTCTTACTTTAATTTATGTATAAAATGGAGGTAAGCAAAGATCATAAAATAGAATCTTTGGTAATGAGGTGAAGGAGGAAAGAAAGGAAAAAGGAAGGAAGTACAATAAAAAGAAACCTGATTCTAGTTTGTCCTAAAGGGAGGTTCAGTTTCAAATCGAAAACATTGGGTTTTAATAAAAGGATGGTCTTTATTCAACCATAGTTTCATGTTTACTTGGATAAGTGGAGGCTAAAAAAGATACTGCTTGTGTTCCATATGTTACTCATTAAGCTGCAACAAAGACTCCAAGCAGAATTGTTTTGTGAATCAAGATTTCTACTGAGTGTAAATTATAGCCTCTAATTGTAGAGCCCACAGCTCACCCGTATCCTCAGGTACCACAGGGGGTGCAATAATAAATCTCAGGTAGACCAATTATGAGCACATGGAAGCTCTGACTTGCTCATAGATATTTGGCATAGGAATGTTATCATTCACTGAGCAACTGTTCTTGGCAATGTTTTCTGTAGTTTCCATATAAACTTGTGGGGAATGATAAGGTCATAAGTTACATATTTGAGTTTGGAGCTCTTAACTTAATGTTATATGTCACACATACCAACCTCTGATAAATCTTAATCTATGGATTACTCAAATGTGGAAATTCTGGCACTAAAACCACAGGTAGTATAGTAATCACAGGTAAAACTAAACTCAAGTTTATTAATCCCAAATTAATATCCCACTGAGGGGTATTATTATTGTTTTTATTATTATTATCTTCTATGAATGTGGCTTAAAAATTCTTTTACTTCTGGTAAGCAAAATTCTTTAGTGTTTGAATACCATAGTAGGATATTTACAAGATAAGTAATAAAGTTGCATGCACAAGATAAGTAATAAAGTTGCATGCATGTGTGTTAAGTCACTTCTGCTGCTGCTGCTAAGTCACTTCAGTCGTGTCCGACTCTGTGTGACCCCATAGTCGGCAGCCCACCAGGCTCCGCCATCCCTGGGATTCTCCAGGAAAGAACACTAGAGTGGGTTGCCATTTCCTTCTCCAATGCATGAATGTGAAAAGTGAAAGTGAAGTCGCTCAGTCGTGTCTGACTCTTAGCGACCCCGTGGACTGCAGCCCACCAGGCTCCTCCATCCATGGGATTTTCCAGGCAAGAGTACTTCAGTCATGTCCAATTCTTTGTGACCCTATGGACTGTAGTCCACCAGGCTACTCTGTCCATGGGATTCTCCAGGCAAGAATACTGGAGTGGACTGCCATGTCCTTCTCCAGGGATCTTCCTGACCCAGGGATTAAACCTGTGTCTCTTGCATCTCCTCCATTAGCCGGCGGGTTCTTTACCACTAGTGCTACCGGGGAAGCCCAAAAATAAGATTAGATATACATAATTTATAAATATAGGCAAGTTATTTATAAATCAAGTTATTATTATTATTTTGCTCAAAGAAATATTGTGCTTGTGAGTCATTTCTTTTAAAAAATTTTGACCAGAATCAAAGGTGTTTTTCCCATCCAGAAAAAAAGTGCTCCCCAGAGTCTGCTTTTTTGTGTTTTTGTTTTTTCCCTATTGAGTACCCCTTACATCCTTTAGGTATTTACTGCATGCATTCACTGTTCTCTTGTCTGATTTCTTTTGTCTGGCTTTTACAACTTACTCATTCATGCTCTCATTCAACCTCTCCTCCCAACCCTGATATAAGTTGGCAACATTTCAATAGTTAAATCCCATCTTATCCTTAAAATATTCCCTGACCTTACAGATAAACCCCTTCCCTCACTATGTGGTCAAAATATAATCTGAAATAATTCTCCTCATACTGTGGGACCACATTTTGTTTAGTCGATTGCATAAATACCAAATTATAATTTAATGCATGTAGGAATGTCCTATTTTTAAACTGAATTTCCACTTCTTTGTTTTGAAGATCTTAAAAAAAAAACTCAGCTGAATTCAATCTGATACATTAGACTCTCTCAGCAGTCATATTGATAACAGAAACTGAACAGCCAACTCTATGCCAGATGTTCAGTTCAGTTCAGTTGTTCAGTAATGTCCAACTCTTTGTGACCTCATGGACAGAAGCAGGCCAGGCTTCCCTGTCCATCACCAACTCCCAGAGCATACTCAAACTCACGTCTATTGCGTCAGTAATGCCATCCAACCATCTCATCCTCTGTCGTCCCCTTCTCCTCCTGCCTTTAATCTTTCTCAGCATCAGGACCTTTTCTATTGAGTCGCCTCTTGGCATCAGGTGGCCAAAGTATTGGAGCTTCAGCTTTAACATTAGTCCTTCTAATGAATATTCAGGACTGATTTCCTTTAGGATTGACTGGTTTGATCTCCTTGCAGTCCAAGGGACTCTTCAAGAGTCTTCTCCAACACCACAGTTCAAAAGCATCAATTCTTTGGCCAATGCATCCAATTTGGGCTTCCCTTGTTGCTCAGCTGGTAAAGAATCCACCTGCAATGTGGGAGACCTGGGTTTGATTCCTGGGTTAGGAAGATCTGCTGGAGAAGGGAATGGCTACCCACTACAGTATTCTGTCCTGGAGAATTCCATGGACTGTATAGTCCTTGGGGTCGCAAAGAGTTGGACATGACTGAGCAACTTTCACTTTCATGGTGACCATGCCAGATGTAATACCTGTTAATTTTGCAGAGAATTCCATGAGGTAGAAATTTTCATGCCCTTTTTTGCATCTGAGGAGTTGGGGTTCAGAGTAATCACATACATTGTCTAATGTGACATATCTCCTTTTGAATAGTTCCAGGGTTAGGTGCTGCCATGATAATTTTGCAGAATAACAATGGCTTAGAGTTGTGCAGGGTACAACCTGCACAAGTAGACAAGGGAAGCCTCCAGGATACAACTCAGGGCTTTTCTTTATGTCCAAACTCCTTTCTAGTTATGGTGCCCTTGGGGAGCAGTATGGAACCTATTCTCCTTTGTGGGAGAGGTGGAACCAACTGTGACTTCATGTAGTTGTGAGCAAGTATGGTCTGAAGAAGGTCTGAAGAAGAAGTAAGTAAACTTTATTCACAGCACCCTGGAGTAGGCTTAACACCACCATCCCCACAGGGCTTACACTTTATCTTCCTGGGAGCCCATTACCTCTTATTATTTCTGTGATTGGAACTTGAAATAACCTATTGCAGACTTGTTCTCTTTCCTGATACACACTAGATTTCTCTTGAATCGCATTTTGCTGACTGTGGCTCATTTAAGTCTAAGCTTTATCACAATTACTTAGTAGCTTTGTGAACTTGAGCGACTGACATGTCTGTTCTAAGCCTTGTTTCTCATGGGTCAAATGACAATAAACTGACACAATTTTTATGGAAGGATTAAATAAGTCAATACACATAAAGATAAGACAATACATGCGAACATAGCTTCCTCTGTGGCTCAGACAGTAAAGAATCTGCCTGCAATGCAGCAGAGTTGGGTTTGACCCCTGGGTTGGAAAGATACTCTGGAGAAAAGAATGGCTATCCACCCCAGTATTCTAGCCTGGAGAATTCCATGGGCAGAGGAGCCTGGTGGGCTACAGTCCATGGGGTCACAAAGAGTTGGACACGACTGAGCCACTAACACTTTCACTCTCATGTAAAGATACAATGCAAAATGACACACAGTAAGCTCCATAAATTATTATCCTCCTTCTTCTTGTCTTCCCTCTCTCTCATCTTCACATATATGCATTTTAAAAACGACAGTTCTTTCTTTGCAACCAACCTCTGTAGTCTGTTAAAATAGCTCAACAGTGGGAATTCAGGCTAGTTTCCAGGACTGGGGAGAGACAAGTAGATCAAGAGTGGAGAAGGCTCGTGTACTCTTTTGCTTTTTAGCATCTGACAAACAACACAACATCCTCATGTCATGGATTTAGGACTTAAATGTTGAGATGCTCACATAGGGTTAGCATTTTCCATGAAGAATGCAACTGAGACCACTTTGCTCATTTATTAGGAAGTTTAGAGAAAGAGATAGATTCATAAGCTCTTTCAGTGATAACACTACCCTTTCCTCAGTCTTCTTTCTGCTCCTTTTCTCTGAGCTTTCTATGCCTTTAGAGCTTCCTTTACTCCCTCCCCTCTTCTTTCCTCTGCTTCCTTTGTCCCTTTCTTTCCCTCCTTCTTGTCCCTTCTGTCCTTTGCTTAGTCTAGTGCTCTCTCTCTCTCCTTGCCTCTGTTACTGCATCATCTTTCCCTCCCTCCTTTCTTTCTTTCCACATCGGTTATAAAATGTTATTCTGACTCCCATATGCTCACTAACTTAAGCCTCACCCATATTTCTGAGTAATGGTAGTTACATGTCTAGGCTTGAATTCTATGAATATTATATAGGCTAATAAATCTAGCAAAGAACACTTTTAAAAAATAATTTTTCTTATAGAAATATTGCATACTCAAAGGGTGCCAGAGCATTTTTTCCCCTTCCTCAAACACCTGGTAATGAAATTTATTGACATATAAACTTAATAAGCTGCTAATTGAGTAATTATCGATTGCCGGAAATGTGTTCTTAAAAGTCACATTAACAATTGGCAGAGAGGCAAAAATAGAACAGACTCGGTTTTCAACTTACTTTATAACATTACCTTAAAATTGTAAAGAGTTAATCTTATCACACTACACATGGCTGAATTTATAAAAGATAAAATCACAAACGAGCAATGCACAGTTACTTGTTACATATTCTTCCCATTACAACTGACAGGTTCATTAATCATACAGTGTATTTTACTATTAGAAGCTATAAAGGAGATCAAATCTCAAGTAATTTTTCTTCTTCTCTTTCATTTGATAAGTGTGTTGTTTCAGTGTGCAGATAAAATATAGTGTCAGTCACCAAGAGTCTCAGGAGACATTCATTTTTCCAGTAAGAATATCCTTGCTTATTTGCAATGTAAAAATTCCCTAGGTCATGCATCATTTTCCCTTAACTTGGCCATCAGATCAGGCAAAGAGTCTGTGTGCACCAATTTGCAGAAGTGGTTGTCCAGAATTAAGTGCTGGGCAGAGAAACAATGTTTTGGGGGACAGTGGCATTGCTTACTGAGTTTTGCTGGTATTAACGACAAACATCTCTACTCATATCGTAACACCGATTCATAATTAAGGCTCTTGTAAATTACACAGATTGCTGACAGATTTCATAAGCTGTTCTGGGGAGAGGTGGCAAATTTTACAGTTTGTCACAGATTGCCAATGAAGCACTTGAAAGCGTAGATGAAATACAAGAATATTTGCCAATAAAGTAAGGGAGTCTATGATATTCCCTTTCATGGCATGTGATGAAAAATATATTTTAAAAGGGTACCTTTATGCTTGGAAAACAAAAATTTGTGATTTTTCTCCAGTCTAGGAAGAAACCCTGAAAGAGATGCCATCAATCCAAATACCAAAAACAGATGGACACATTTTAATTTTTTCTAATTAGTAAGGAGAATGGAAAAGTGTCTTTCAACTCTCGTCAACTTAAAGAGGGGAGAAGTCAACCACGAAAACTCTCTGTGTTTCTCTGTGTTCCCATTTTCTGACTTTTAAAAGTATAACTTATAAATAAAATTCTTAGAATTTCTTAGTTTTGGTGATTGGTGTGACACTGATGTACTGTAATTTATACAAGAACTACTTCAGTGTTGTTTTTCAGCGTTTCTTGCCAACCTAAGTATTCTAAATATAAACTGAAGAAATTCGGTCTGGCACGGAACAGCTGATGAAATATTCTGGGCTTGCATTCCACTACTTTCCCAGAAGACCTTCTATGAGAAGCCGGGAATGTAAAGAGATCTTGATTGAAGTGCAAAAGTGGCGGTAGTCTGGGTGCACGTAGTCTCGGTTCAGAGTCCACCCTGAGTGACCCTTCAGCTTCATCGTGGGCACCTGGGTACGGCTGGGACATGGCCACGTGTGTATGCTCATCATCTATATTTGGGCCACAGCTAATTTTCCATATTATAACTCTCTCCTGTGCATGTGCATGCTCAGTCCCTTATTCGTGTTCGACTCTTTGCAACCCATGGACTATAGCCCACCAGGCTCCTCTGTGAGATTTTCCAGGCAAGAATACTGGAGTGGGTTACCATGCCCTCCTCCAGGGGATCATCCAGACCCAGGGATCAAACCCACATTTCCTGCATCTCCTGCATTGGCAGGTGGATTCTTTACCACAGAGCTACCTAGGAAACCCACAACTCTCTCTCTTAAAGCCCACCCTGTAGTATACCTGCAGGGGCTAGACTGATAAAGCTGTCCCTTCCATTCCATGTTTAATTAACTTAAAACTGAATTTTAACATGTGTCCAAGAGCTGAGCAGTCATTTGGTGAATCTGAGCAGAGTAGACAGCCTCTACTTGTTCTTCCCATGGTGTTTCCTTCCCTGTATTGATGGTCATATCTTTTTCTTTCTTGGTATAAGTATCATGATGGTAGTTTAGTCACCAAGTTGTGTTTGACTCTTGGGAAACCATGAACTGTAGCCCCCCAGGCTCTTCTGTCCCTTGGATTCTCCAGGCAAGAATACTGAAGTGGGTTGCCATTTCCTTCTCCAAGAGATCTTCCCGACCCAGAGGTTGTAACCAGGTCTCTTGCATTGCAGGCAGTCTCTTGAGGCACATACAGACTGAACCACCAGGGAAGCCCATAAATGTCATGCCTTATATTAATATTTGAATGCGATTCTTACAGTACCTTTGGTTAGCTAAGAATGAATATATAAAATAAGCTTAAAACCTCAACCCAGGGTTTCTAGTCCATGAGATCTGATGCTCCAGCATCATGATGTTTGGGGGACCTGGCACATCACATCTGACTCCACAGCTGGAGTAACTAACTATAGAGTCTTACACCTTGGACACATCCCTTCATTTTCTTCACAAACATAGAGCATTGTTGCTATGCGTATGTGTCTTCAAACACAAGATTATTGAAGAAAAGCATCACTAAGAGTGACCATTAGAAAAACAAAGAAGGAATTTCTAAATGTGAAGATTGCAAGGATTTCTCCACCTAGTGGTGGTTACCGGGCTGAAGATCTGAAGATGTGATTTAATTTTGCAGGGCTGTCCAAGTCAGAGGGTCTCAGTTTCTCAAAGGCTTGTTGGGATGAATGGGTGAATAGAACTCCATCACTACTCTTGATGTTAACAGTGTCAAAAGTGGCCTTAAGGAACTTAAAAAAACACAAAAATTGATACTGTTTTAATACAAGCAAGTTCCTGAGAGTTTTGGCATTGCAACCTCTTCTTGCAGAGGGAGATTTGAAATTCTTCACCCGTCAATCCCAACTCCTCACATGGGCCCACGAATTTTGCAAAGAATTTGTAAGACCAAAATTGTCTATGCAGAGTCCCCACAAAGTAATGCTATATATGCTCCCATACACACCAGAGGCAACCCTGCTTAAGTAACATGTATCTGGGATTCAGAGATGTTGAAAGGAAAGCCATGGCACGTAGTGCTATTTTGTTGTGGAGGTGGTTGTGGTTTAATTTGCTGTTAATATACACCATTAGCACATTTAGTTTTCAACAGAATAATCTCTCCACCCCCTCCCCCAACTTTAGGCGTGTTGAGTCTGTTCTTAGATAATCTTCCCTTAAAGGATAAATATTTATTAATTATCCCCTATTCTGCCAAGTGTGGCAATAATTTAATATGGAACAATGCCAAAAATACTGTGGGTGGTGATAAATTTATTTGGAAGCAGTGAGATGAATGGTATCCATATGTATACAGACATGTAGAAAAAGGTGGAGTCCATTAATTTTAGCCTTTTTTCTTTCTAAGTCATTGGTGGAGATGGGAAGGTGTTCTGGCTCTTAAAGTATAAATGTATTTCAATATATTTTCATATCCATTTCTACAGCATGATTCATGCATGCTCTGTCATGTCCGACCCTTTTCAACCCTATGGACTGCATCCTGCCAGGCCTCTGTCCATGGGATTTTCCAGGCAAGAATACTGGAGTGGGTTGCCATGCCCTCCTCCAAAGGATCTTCCTGACCCAGGGATAGAATCCAGGTCTCTTCCGTCTCCTGGATTGGCAGATTCTGGTAGGCTGCAGTCCATGGGGTCACTGAGTGTCAGACATGACTGAGCGACTTCACTTTCACTTTTCACTTTCATGCATTGGAGAAGGAAATGGCAACCCACTCCAGTGTTCTTGCCTGGAGAATCCCATGGATGGAGAAGCCTGGTAGGCTGCAGTCCATGGGGTCGCACAGAGTCGGACACGACTGAAGTGACTTAGCAGCAGCAGCAGCAGTTACCACTAGCACCACCTGGGAAGCCCATTTCTACATCAATACTTACAAATTTTTTGCACCAGTTTTGTAGTCTTAGTTGAATGGCTCTTTACACTTGGCAAATAAATGTGGTGTGAACAATTCCTAGGAAACTTGCATACTATGAACTAATGGCTTTAGAGGGGAAAGTAACTGAATTATTTAGAGGGATTGCCTGGCATTACTGCAAAGAGAAGTATTTACTTTGACTGTCAAAGCTTGTCATTGTGGACCTAGAAAGAGGAAGAGGAATGATCTAGAAACGTCTAGAGGCATGTTGGCTGCACAGCTCTATTTTGAATCCTGAGAGATGAAAATATTTCTTCTTGACCCTTCTAAATATTCTGGGTTCTTGCTTTCATCTCAGCCTGCCCCAGACCCTGCTTTAAATAACATACTGGATCATTTGCATCATATGAGTTTTCTCTACCATGACTCTCTTCATACCAGTTTCCATACTTTGAATAATCTCTGATACTTTTCATTCCCCACCCTCTCTCTTCCTCCTGTTGACTTATCTTTTCTGCTTTGTGCCCTGCTACAAAGGACATTATGAACTGGTATCAGTGGGTTTCCTGTGCTTGGTGTCTAGTTGGGTTCTGCCAATGGGAGGCACCTTCTGGAGACCAGAGGGTGTAAGGGGATCTTGGGTTGGGAAGATCCCCTAGAGGAGGGGACGGCAACCCACTCCAATATTCTTGCCAAGAGAATCCCATGGACAGAGGAGCCTGTCGGGCTGCAGTCCATAGGGTCACAAAGAGCTGGACATGACTTAAGTGACTGAGCATGCGTGCATATGCTATACCAGGGACTGGCCAACCGTGGCCTCTGGGCCAGATCTGATCCTCCACCTGTGTGTATGGTCCATAAACTGAGAATGGATTTTACGTTTTTTATTTTTTTAAATTTTTAGTTACCATTGTTTAAAAAAATCTTTATTGAATTTGTTTCAGTATTGCTTCTGTTTTATGTTATTTTGGCTGTGAAGCATGTGGGATCTTGACTGCCTGGCCAGGGAATGAACCTGGCGCCATTTGCATTGGAAGGCAAAGTCTTAACCACTGCAGCACTAGGGAAGTCTTCCTGGATTTTATATTTCTAAATAGTTAAAAAGCTCAAAATTTAAGATTTCATGAAGCATGAAGGTGGTATGCAATTTGGATTTCAGTGTCCATGAATAAAGTCATATTGAAACGCACCACCCTCATTTATTTCTGTTTTACCTGTGGCCGCTCTTAATGGCAGAATCGAACAGCTGTTACAGAGGCCATGTGGCCCAAAGAGCCCCACGGATTTTCTGTCAGCCCCTTCACAGAGAAAGGTGCTCATTCCTGCGTTTCTCTGTGTTGCCCTGGTGAGCTCTCCTTTCTCTGAACTTCTATTCCACTGATGGTTTCCATCACAGTTGTTGAGTGTACGACAAATTCTCCTTGAATTGTCATTGTGTGTTGTTCAGTCACTAAGTCTTGTCTGACTCTTTGGGACTCCGTAGACTACAGCATGCCAGGTCTCCCTGTCCTTCACCATCTCCTGGAATTCACCCAAGTTCATGTCCATTGAATTGGTGATGCCATCCTCGAAGGCATCTCATTGAATTAACTGAGTCAAATGTATTACTTTAGTTTCCTGTAGAATCATGAATGCTGTATTAGTTTCTTCGGCTGTCACAGCACAGAACCACAGGCCAGGGGCTTAAAAAACAACATCTGTTTCCTTGTGGTTCTGAGGCTAGAGGTCTGAGGCAAGGCGTCAGTGAGGTTGGTTTCTCCGAAGGCCTCTCTGCTGGATTGTGGATGCTGAATTCTCTCTGTGTCCTCACGTGGCCTTTTCTCAACGTGCCAGTAGCCATGGTATCTCTGTTTCTCATAAGGACGCTGGTCACATTGGATTAGGGCCCCACCCTTACGATATCCTTTCACAATTACCTCCCTAAAGGCTGTACCTCCAAAAGCAGTCACAGTGGGGGTGAGGGCTTCCATATACGAATTTCAGGAGGACATAATTCAATCATAATATATAACAAGGGATATGCTTCTGGGGGGCTTCCTAGGTAGCTTTAGTGGTAAAGAATCTGCCTACCCATGTAGGAGAGGCAAGAGATGCAGCTTCAGTCTTTGGCTGGGGAAGATCCTCTGGGGTAGGAAGTGGCAACCACTCCAATATTCTTGCCTGGAGAATCCCATGGACAGAGGAGCCTGGTGGTCTACAGTTCATGGAGTCGCAAAGATTCAGACACAGCTGAGCACACACTTTTAGGATGCACCCTTTTAAATCAGATTTTGATATCCTGGAGTAGAAAGGGGTGACAAAGCATAATGTTCATGCTTTTATTGTCAGATCGGGCCACACTAGGCGGTGCTTTAATACTGGATTCTCTCTATTATTATTACTGACTCTAACCACATTGAGTCTGATTGACTGACTGCGTTTGCTTTTCTCAGTTCTCATCTCCAGATTGCAAGGGTTTTACATCTCTAGAGACAAGTCATATAAAAGAACAAAGTACAACACTGGAGACCTTAAAGGGAAAGCAGAAAAAACAAACAACAAAAAAAGGCTGTGTAAAATAGAAGAGCATTTTCAGTACCTTCTAAAGTCGTTAGAACATTCTGCCCTAACCTCAAGTGGGAGTGAGAAGCAAAGAACATTGAAGATAAACAAACACGCCATCATCCTGTCTCTGCCAAGCGTTGCCTCTGTTGGCATTGTCTCCCTTTGATGGCACAGTGATTGGAGGCTGTTAATAATCACCACTGCATACATTTAGGGCTGGTCTTCTGGGATGTATTAGGTTCAGCAAATGCTTTGTCTAAGTAAGTGTGTCCTATGTAGAGGGCAAACGTGGTGTCTGACTTGTCACAGAAAATTTTGAAATTATATAATTTTCTGAAGGGTAATTGCTTAAGATGTTACAGAAAATTTGGAACTGATATACTTTTATAAAGACTAATTTTTAAGATGGGGAAAAATAGAATTATTTTTAAATGTAAAAGTGAAAAAAATTGGCCTTATCTAAAGAACATATGGAAGAACACATTTCTGAATCGCATCCTGCTAAAAAAAATCCTTCTCCGGTCTCAGTTTTCTACCCACCCCCCCACCGTTATGCCAGTTCCAGTTCCAAATATGTAAATGGCGCCACTAAGGTGTCCGAGGGTGTGGTTGTTCTACCAAAATCACAGAGGGAGATTTCTTATCCTTGTCAACTTCTGATTTCCTCTGGTTCTAGATCTGTCCCATTAAGCCGATCAAGTTACTCTTTGCTTGACTTGATGGCAGTGAACATGGAGATAGAACTGTGTGTGTGTGTGTGTGTGTGTGCGTGCGCACACGCCCATGCATAATCTGTGTTTCTGTGATATTGACATAGCTAAAGAGGTGTGTTCTATTTGGAAGAAAGCATCAAATAGGTTAAGCAAATTTTCCTTTTTTAAGTCTATTATTGAATCTGTTACAATACTGCTTCTGTTGTTTATGTTTGGGTTTTTTGGTCAGAGGTGTCGGGGATCTTAGCTCACCAACCAGGGAACAAACCTGTGCCCTCTGCATTGGAAGGCAAAGTCCTAGCCACTGGACTGCCCAGGGATTCCCAAAGCAAAGTTTCTGCTGCTGCTACTGCTGCTAAGTCACTTCAGTCGTGTCCGACTCTGTGCGACCCCATGGACTGCAGCCTACCAGGCTTCTCCGTCCCTGGGATTCTCCAGGCAAGAACACTGGAGTGGGTTGCCATTTCCTTCTCCAGTGCATGAAAGTGGAAAGTGAAAGTGAAGTCGCTCAGTCGTGTCTGACTCTTAGCGACCCCATGGACTGCAGCCTACCAGGCTCCTCCATCCATGGGATTTTCTGGGCAACAGTACTGGAGTGGGGTGCCACTGCCTTCAAAATAGTACTTGATAGGTTACTTGGAAGACTAGATTTAAGCAGGTTTTTTGCTGAAATGATAAAAGCACAGCAGAACTGTGCCCCAGCTGGGTGACCTTGGAGTAAACGGCTAGCTTTTCTAGTTATCTAATCTGGACACACTAAGGTAATTGTTTATATCACAAAGTTCATTTCTACAACTTTAAATTTTGCAACAAGAAGTGGCAAAAATAGTGAAAACAGCTCAAGAAAAATCACATTTATCCTTAATTAGTGAAAAATGAAAAATTTATACAAAGCAATTCAAAAATGATTGCAAAAGTGAATTTTTTGATTAATAGTTCCATATAATTTATCTTATGCACAGATTTGGGTAACTGCCCTCTAACTGGAATATAACACTGTATCATCATCACTTAGAAACTCCTGAGGATGGTTTTGAATGTTGAATTATTGTAATAGCTAGTAGACTTGCATATTTTCTTTAAGAAGGATGATTTTTTTTATCATTTTTCCACATCTGGGAAGCTCAGCTGGGCTTACCAGGTGGCGCTAGTGGTAAAAAATCTGTCTGCCAATGCAGGAGATGTAAGAGACGTGGGTTCAATCCCTGGGTTGGGAAGATCCTCTGCACTTGGAAATGGCAACCGGCTCCAGTATTCTTGCCTGGAAAAGTCCCATGGACAGAGGAAGCTGGCAGGCTACAGTCCTTGGGGTTGCAAAACATCAGACATGGCTGAGTATCAAGTGGCATCTTTCTTGTTATAAGACATTTTATCATAATACCTAAGTGGATTTAAGATGATGGTTTTTTTGGAAATGACAAAGAATTTGTTAAAAGTTTCTGAGCTCACTCTTTAACAAGGATAATATTCAATTTACAATGCTCGAGCAGGGGCTTCCCTGGTGGCTCAGCAGTGAAGAAGCCACTGCAGTGCAGGAGATGCATGAGAGGTAGGTTCAACCCCTTTGTCAGGAAGATCCCCTGGAGGAGAAAATGGCAACCCACTCCAGTATTCTTGCCTGGAGAATCCCCATGGACAGAGGAGCCTGGATGCTTATGGTCCATAAGGTCACAAAGAGTTGGACACAACTGCGCGACTAAGCAAATATGTATGTATTCTAGAACAGACTCTGAAGGTTAAGGACATGTTCTGATACAACTAGGGAATTAGATTCAAACCTCGTGTCTTAGCTCATGCACCAGCGTCCTCTTCTGGGTGTCCTGTATGGTCACATCTGTGCTGATGGGACATGTCTTTGACTTCAGGGCTAAGATCTTCTGTCATATGGTTCTTAATCTTTAGTAACCCAAGCTAACCTGCATAGTTAGAAATTATTTCTCTCCAAAGTTCTTTTGTTCTCCCACAAATATTTACTGGGTACATACTCTCTGGTGAGCACAGAACATGGTACCAGGACATAGCTGGACCCCTGCCCTCATGGAGGTTCAAACTCAGTAGGAGTGGAAACTAGGGGATAAGCAATTATAATACCAAAGTGGGGTGGTTAGGGATGTCCAAGGTGATAAGGAGGTACCAGGAAGAGTAGCTAACCTGAGCCTGCAGAGAGTCTTGAAAGGTTTCATGATAAAATGACATTTAGGGTGAGTTATGAAAAGTCCAAGGAAGTTATCTAGGTAAAAGAAAAGGACAGGAAAAAAGTGAAGGTGAGGCAGAAACGAAGGCACACAGGTGGTATGGAGGCAAACCAGAGGGGACGACGGCAACAGGCGAGCCAGAGAGGAGCTCTGTCCGAGTTTGCTTTGAGGGCACCGTGCCCCCTTGCCTGCAATGACAAGGGGCCATCTTTCCATAGACTCATGACAGCTTTGCAACACCACTCAGCCCAAGCACACTGCACAGAGTGGGACCCTGGTCCTTATCATATTATCAGGAATCTGGTGAGGCTCAGCCAGCAGAGTGGGGGCTCTGATTCTAGAATGTTCCTGCTTTTGCTGTGATTATACAGCTGTCACTCTTGTTTTCTTTCTGCTTTGGTTTGATTCCTTTGGACTTAAAGGAAACCTCCAAAATGAGTTTGCATTGGTAAACTGTGTTTTTTCATTTGTGTTTTTTTTTCAAATGTTTTATATTCCTGTTTCTGCTTTAAGACAAATTCAAATTCAGACAAACAAAATACCAAGAACCAGTTTACTTTTTCATTTAATGTAGAAAAGCTATAAAAAGTGACATGGATACTAATATATTCACATAGGCATTTCAAAATATAACATGGGAAAGAGTAGACTGCTTCAAAAGAGAGTATGTGTTTCTAGAGGAACAAGAAAAATGCTGAACTAAAACCACTCTCTGGACATAGTTTTTATAACACACCTAAAGGATATTAACTCTGACACCAGTCAGCTACAATAAAGGACTAATTTTATTACGGCCCTTGAAAAGAATCCTACACCCCAAGTGATTATACAACAGCTGTAAAGTTTTGATGTGAGCTCTCTCTAACACAGAAGGTTTTTCCTTATTTCTCATCTACCTGGTTATGGCTATAGCTTTGACCTTCTTTATGTCACTCATCCAGAGAATACATTAACTCTGTCTTGAAGCTTCTACCTCAGAGTATTTGAAGAAACTACATGAGTTAAATGTTACCAGAGGGGTTAAACACCTGTGTTACCCTTTGAAAACAAAGATTTCAAAAGGGCATATTTATATACTTCCAGCTACTGTTTTGTTAACATTTGTTGAATTTAATGTCTCTCTTCTTTGAGAGTCCATGATGGGGAAACAGGAATTGGCATTCTGTTCAGCAGACCAAGGAAGGACCAAATCTGAGCTATCCCCTGAACTTATCAAAGCAAATGTTTTCACCTTGTTGTAGGGAGTTCTGTGTGCTAGATTCAGCCAGCAACTGCTTGGATTAAGTGCTCAAGGTTTGAAATTGGCTCCATTTCCTAAGAATGAAGCCATGCCCTAGAAGGGCTATTAAGCATTTCTTTACTAAGTCTTCTCCTCATCTTGTATTGAATGCATATTAAATGCATGAAAGGAAGTAACATCTACACAGTATCAAATATGCAATAAATTCAGTAAATCTGATCAAAATGTTAACTCTGATTTTCTTTAAAATATAGATAAAATTATTTTTTTTGAAATAAAAATATTTCAATGGCTGAATGTCTCACCTTAAAACTGTCTCATAATGCCTCTTTAGATTACTTAGATGATGTCTATATATTAAAAATAAAGGTAAGAATTGCCAATAAATTTGACCAGAAAGTCAGGGAAGACCATCTAGGTCTCCTAGTCTGAGTTGGGCATCAGAGGTGATGACCAGCGTTGGCTGTCCATATCAATTAAGCTAATCAAAGACATTCCAAATCACAATTTATATAGGCTGTCGAGAAATCAGGCCAACTAGTCAATAATTCTCTCCAGACTGATTCAACCTTGGCGGTATCTTTTATTGTCAAATGTTTTATTTCTATCTACTTTTGAGAAAAGAAAAAAATTCTGAATCTTTATTTTGGGGGTAGGGGGGCGTTTGGTGAATTTAGCCTATTACATGGGAATGATTTCTCTCGAGAGAAGGGTATGAAATTACAGGTAGATGAGTGGAAATAAAATGATTATGATTCATCTGTGGTTGGTATTTTCCCAAAGTGGAATTCATTTAAATTAATTCACCATTCAAAAGGAAATTGTCTTGAGTCAATGGAAGATAACTCCAGCTACCGTCATACAGAGCAACAAGTTTCCAGGTTCAAGATGAGACGAGAAACAGATTGTTTGTACTCGTTCTCATTCTTGTTACAACTGTCGTTATTAGAATGGATTCACGTCGTGCCATTTTCTGTCCCTTTGCTTTTTTTTTTTGTCACAAGAACAAGACATGAGAATCTCAATGGCAAGTGTGATCTGTGAAAGGCAGTAAACTATTCTGCCTTCACCTTTTATGCAGTCTTCTTTTGATTGACTCACTATTCTGTCTCTTTCTCCTAAGTTACCAATGGTGCTAAAAGAAAAGACGAGAAATGGCTGCCTAATCAAATGAAGAACATTAGAAAGGTCAGGACTGGAGTCTCGGCCACTGGCTTTCACAGCATGGATGAAACACATTTTTAAAGAAAAAACGTATTCTTGTGACAAAGATTGCCATAAGAATGGAAAATGTCGGATCAAGAATCTATTCATGTGACAATGATTGTGATAGGAATGAAAATAGTGCACACTTTCCCCTTTCTCTTTATAATCATAGTAAAGTAACTTCCTGTGGTGCCCACTTGGGAGCTGAACTTGAGAATTCTGAAGCTGGAGGAGAAAAATCAAAGGAAGAGTGAAGCATAATGAAAGAAGAATCAACATTTAGGTGACCACCCAAGGGAGAGACAAGTCTCAATTACAGAATGTGGGTGGTTTGAAGTAAAAGTCTGGTAAAATTGGTCTGCAGATAAACCACATAGAGTTAAACAGGAATCCTATTTCTATACTTACATTGCCTTTGAAATATCTGTGAACTTTTAATTATGTAAATAACAAAACTGATTTCTAAGTACATGTGAACTTGTAACTAGGTCATTCAAAGAACACAATATATTGATTATTTTTTTTCTGTGACAACAGATGACAAATTACTCACTATTATTATTTTTTTTTTCTGAGTCGTTTTCTAGCACAGACTCCTAAGCTGAAGCTTGTAGGGCACTCAAATCCCTGTTGAATTAAACCGAGTTAAGTAAAATTGTTAAGAAGTAGTAGTGGACAGCAGTAGCCTTCCCAAATTTAAAGTGAATTTAAGTGATATTTCAATATGTATGATACTTAAGATATTATTACTATAGTAATAATTGAATCGGGAAACCAAGTGATATCTCAAGACTGCTATGCCTTTATTGAGAAACAAAACAAGCAATAAAATAAAAACCTTTGCACTAGCACTCTAACTTAATAATTTACATACTTAGATATTTACCATGTACCTAATGTTTACAACCTAGGGCTTCCCTGGTAGCTCAGTTGGTAAAGAATCCGCCTGCAATGCAGGAGACCCTGGTTCGATTCCTGGGTTGGGAAGATCTGCTGGAAAAGGGATAAGCTAACCACTCCAGGATTCTTGGGCTTCTGTGGTGGCTCAGCTGGTAAAGAATCTGCCTGTAATGCAGAAGACCTGAGTTTGATCCTTGGGTTGGGAAGATTCCCTTGAGAAGGGAACAGCAACCCATTCAAGTTTTCTGGCCTGGAGAATTCTATGGACTGTATAGTCCACAGGGTCTCAAAGAGTTGGATATGACTGAGTGACTTTCACTTCACTTTTCACTTAATATTTACAATCAGTTGTGTGGTCCTGGCCTCTGCAGGCCTACTTCTCTCCAGTAACTCTTTGCCAATGCACTGTCCATTTGCCTGAAGTTTGCAACAACAATAACAACAAAAAAAAAGAGAAAGAAGTAGAGTCATATATATTTATACTTGTATTTATGATTTTTTTAATTGAGATATAATTGAAATATAACATTATATTAGTTTCAGGTATATAACATAGCAATTGGATATTTGTATATATTCTGAAATGATCACAGTAAATCTAGTTGGCATTTATCACTATACACAGTCACAGAATTTTTTTTCTTGTGCTGAGAATATTTGACATCTATTCTCTTAGCAATTTTCATACATGCACTACAGTACTATTACATACATTCACCATGCTCTACATTACGCCCCCAGGACTTACTTACTTCATAATTGGAAGTTTACAGCTTTTGACTCCTTCCACCTGTTTTGCTCACCCCTTATCACTCACCTCAGGCAACTACCAAGATATCCTCTGTATCTCTGAATTTAGGTGTGTTTTTTTTTAGATTCCACATATAAGTGAGATCACATGGTGTTTGTCTTTCTCCATCTGACTTATTTCACTAAGCACAGTGCCCTCCAGGGCCATCCATGCTGTTGCAAATGGCATATTTATGATTTTTTATTAGTCTTATACATATTGGGAAGGAATAATCAATAACAGACTGACTTCTAGACTTCAAAAGACAAGGATTTGATTGATTAAGATTTTTTGTGTGGTTTTATATGAGTATTTTGAACAAAGAGCAGCAGATTTATCATCCACAACTTGAGACCACTAAGTTTACTTATCCCAGACAATGTGGGGTTGCTTTTCCATTTTCAGGAATATCCTCAAAGACCAAGGCTGAATCTTAGCTTTAAGCATAAACATTAGTTCCAAAATGGTTGTCCATATGCTATATTGGTATTTACATTGCGTGATATTATATAACAAAAGAAGCAAGCCCTGCAAGTTCTGGAATACACAGACTTGGAAAAGAACAGTAAAGTTCAGGGCAAACTCCTACGTGCATTATACTTTTAAGTTTGCCATCACAAGATGAATAAACAGGAAAATTTCTTGGCTGGAATTTAGACTGTTAGCTCCTTGAAGGAAGGGACAATGCCTTGGGTTTTTTAAAATGTCAAACATTTTATTTATGTATAATTGGTATATAATGTGCAGTGGCATTAGTGGTAATGAACCCACCTATCAATGCAGGGGACATAAGAGATGCTAGCTCAAACTCTGGGTCTGGATGATTCCCTGGAGGAGGATCATGGCAACCCACTCCAGTGTTCTTGCCTGGAGAATCCCATGGACAGAGGAGCCTAACGGGTTACAGTCCATGGGGTCACAAGAGTCAGATACAACCGAGCACCTACCAACAACTACCAACTACTCACCCAGAGGTGCTCAAAACCAGGAAAGTCTAATGTGTGCTTTCGTTTATCTTTGAAATCTTTCTGCCCTATAAGGGAGAAGCATTTTTCTCTCTTAGCCCTCTTAAGTGTTGCAAAGAGCATTTATATTCTTAATTGATGTTCTTAAGGCATGTCAGTTTTTGTCTTTGTCATTTAGAAAGCATGATTCACAAACAAGGTTGGGTACATCAGCTGCCTAAGGGGATATCACTATTAGGGTGGCCCTGGGTTTGAGGCAGAAGCAGGAGCACCCATAACATCTTGAGAGTAAGCAGAAAGTAAAACTACATGAAAGAGATTCCGATACGATCTGGAATTCCTTGAGGAGGCCAAGTCCCATTCAATACCTTTAAAGCCAGTACGAACGCTTAGAGATTGCAACTTTTTAGTACGTGCCCATTTGTTTTAATCTCCTGCCTTAATTTTATTTAAATATTCCAATTGACCTTTATCTTTCCACATTCTTAGAGATTGTCCTTGAAACATAATGTTGAAGAATCTGGCTTATGGGGTAGCTCTTTAGCACAGTAATTTTCACTTTTAAGGGATCTTCACCTTATTATGAAAATCACTTTATGGATTTAATCTGATGAAAAATTAAAAAATTATTAGAATCAAGAACACATTAGGTGTAGTCATGGAAGAGAAGAAAGGCACCATGATCCTCCTCTCATGGACACAGTTTTGAGAAATTTAGAACCGGATGTTAATTTATGGGCCTGCTCTCTCTTTTCAGACTGGGTGAATATTCATCAGAAACTCTTCAGAACAAAACAGGAAAAGATATTTTTCTATCGTCTCTCTCTCTTCAATTCAGCAAAATAATTGACTTATGTATCTTTTTTATCACAGTGTGGCTGGGAGGTGACACACTTTTATTTTCAGACAATCTTGATTTTTCAGGGACCCATGGCATCCTTTATTGAGTGTGGTCCAAATGGAGAAACTCAACTGACGAAATCCCTGGTACCTGGGCAAACAGCCTCTGCTTATACATGATCAATGGTATGGAATTATTTACTTTTCAAGGAAATCCATTTTACTTTTCAATAATTCTTTTTAAAAATATTTATTCTTATTTATTCGGCTGCGCTGGTCTTAGTTGTGGCATGCAAGATCTCGAGTTGGCATGCAAACTCTTAGCTGCGGCATATGGGATCTAGCGCTCCAACCAGGGATCAAGCCAGGCTCCCTACATGGGAAGGTGGAGTCTTAACCCCTGGATCACCAGGGAAGTCCCTTATTTTTGAATAATTGTTACTGTTAGAACATTCTTTCTGATCAAACGCAAATTGCTTTCCCTATAATTTCCAACCCTTACATTTGTTTCCACTTTCTAAAACTTCATCAAATTAAATTTCACATGGAGATCATTCATATGTGTGGCATGCTGAATTTCGAAATCAAACATTCTAAGGTTCTTCAGCTGCTCCTCACAGGTAATGGTTGTGAGACTTCTCTTTTTTGGCTCTCTTTGAATGCTCTCTAGATTGCCAATGTCTTCCTAAAGTACACTGGATAGAACTATGTATCAAAATATCATCTGAATAACAGAGTATGATGGTTCTTTCACCTCCTTTAATCTGAAAACTGTGCTTCTTATGATGTAGCCTAGAATATCTTTCTCTTTTCAGCACTGCTAAATGAGCTCAAAAGAATCTAAAAATCCAAGTGCTTCCCACCAAGAACTTCTGACACATCAGCACATCTTCCTTCCTCTGTACCAGCGCAAGCACTTGAAGGGAAAAATAGTTATTTAAGGACATTGTTCATATTTTTCTAGGATGATAAAATCATGATGTTTTGGGATTAGATACAACTTTCAGTTCAGTTCAGTCACTCAGTCGTGTCCGACTCTTTGCAACCCCATGAATTGCAGCACACCAGGCCTCCCTGTCCATCACCAACTCCCAGAGTTCACCCAAACTCACGTCCATCGAGCTGGATGGTGATGCCATCCAGCCATCTCATCCTCTGTCATCCCCTTCTCCTCCTGCCCCCAATCCCTCCCAGCGTCAGAGTCTTTTCCAATGAGTCAACTCTTCGCATGAGGTGGCCAAAGTACTGGAGTTTCAGCTTTAGCATCATTCCTTCCAAAGAAATCCCAGGGCTGATGTCCTTCAGAATGGACTGGTTGGATCTCCTTGCAGTCCAAGGGACTCTCAAGAGTCTTTACCAACACCGCAGTTCAAAAGCATCAATTCTTTGGCGCTCAGCTTTCTTCACAGTCCAACTCTCACATCCATACATGTGAGACTACTGGAAGTCATCTAATACAATCCTTAAACTTAACAAAAATTTGAAAGTCTGGAGAATATAAGTGCATTGAGCAAAGAGCATGTGACTATGTGCTGAGGTAGGACCAGGTCCTCAATCTTTGGTTTTGCTGAGAAGAGAAATATTGTCTAATACCTCCTTAACTAAGACAGAAAAGGAATGATCTACTGACCT
This sequence comes from Bos grunniens, assembly GCF_055505025.1. NCBI lineage: Eukaryota > Metazoa > Chordata > Mammalia > Artiodactyla > Bovidae > Bos > Bos grunniens. The sequence continues at coordinate 57,007,548 of NC_141178.1, read as the reverse complement.
TTAGTAAAGCAAACTGGTTGAGCCCACAAGTTGACATTAATCATTATCATTTTTAAACAAATGTAAGTAAGTTATATCCAGCTAGAGATGTGCATGGCAAAAGGCAACTTGATTATTTCTTTAACATCAAAGTGTAGAATTATTTTACCATCTTCTAAATGCTCGACCCCTGGCCATTTTGGGGTCTCCAAGTGATTATGCTACTCTGTCTTTTTTCTTTTTATTTCTTTCAAGCGGTGCAAAGACAGAGTAGCAGAAAAAGATGCAGTAGACCAGGAACAGGAAACCACAGAAGAGAAACTGTTTCTTTATCTTGCTCTCTGGCAGTTATTCCTCTTATAACAGTGAGAGAGGGCGGGAGGTGCATTTCTGTCAGATAAGCAGCAAGATGGGCTTTCAGGGGGTTGAGGATAAACTCCCTGCACATTTAGAATTCATTTTCAGGGGAGAGAAAATTTCAGGATTAGTGAGAGAAGTATAGAATTGTGCCCCAAGTTAGCTGTTAATAGTGGGAAGCAGAAAAGTATAACACAGTTGATTGAAGGTCTGTCTGCATAACCCAACTGCCTGTGAAAATGAAGATCTTCAGATACTAATTCCATGGGTGTGGAAAGCTTCCCGCGCTTTCCAGAAATGCTCCCCAAGACACAGTGGTGTAAAGTCAAGGATAATATCACTGGTGAGAGGTGAAGGGCTTGGGCTGTGCAGTTAGCCTGCTCGTTTGCATCGAAGTTGATCTCTTACTCACTACATGTCTTTGCACAAGTTAGTTAACCCCTCTAAGCTCCATCTCCTGGATGTAAGTTGGAAATAATATTGGGAACGATATTATTATTATGAAACAACTTTAGAAACTAGTGTAAGTGAAATAAAATCATACTTCTAAAGGACTTAGTACAGTGTCACGCCAGGTACCCTGTAAGTCTTCCATGCATATTGATAATCCTGAGTATTTCTTTAGAAGTTTCTCTAAATGCTCTTTTTATAAATATGAAAATATTTGGATTATACATAGAAATATTATAATCCAAATGAGGATGAGATAGTTGGATGGTATCACTGACTCAGTGGACATGAATTTGAGCAAACTCAGGGATATAGTGAAGGACAAGGAACCCTGGCATGCTGCAGTCCATGGGGTTGCAAAGAGTCAGATGCAACTTAGCAACTCAACAACAACAGCAGCTATATATATATGTGAAAATATATATACATACACACATATGTATATATAAAGATATATATTAAGTATTTTTGGCCTTCCCTCATAGCTGAGTCAGTAAAGAATCTGCCTGCAATGCAGGAGACCCAGGTTTGATCCCTGGGTCGGGAAGATCCCCTAGAGAAGGAAATGGTAACCCACTCCAGTATTCTTGCCTGGAAAATCCCATGGGTCGAGGAGCCTGGCAGGCTATATAGTCCATGGGGTTGCAAGAGTCGGACACGACTTAGTATTTAAATATTAGGGCTTTCCTAGTGGCTCGGACAGTAAAGAATCTGCCTCCAATGCAGGAGCCAAGGGTTTGATCCATGGGTCAGAAGGATCCCCTGGAGAAAAGAATGGCAACCCACTCTAGTATTCTTGCCTGGAGAATTCCCTGGACAGAGGAGCCTGGCAGGCTATAGTCCATGGGGTCACAAAGAGTAAGACACGACTGGGCGACTAACACTTTTATATTTAATATTAGATATATAACATCTAAATAGTATCATATATTTCATACATAAATTATATACATACACATCTGATTTTGAAACTGGAATGTGGGCAGCAAAGTGTGGGACTCGGCTGAGAGAGGCTGGATTTTATGGGCAGGCAAACAGGATGTAGTATCTCAGAGCAGCAGAAAGGGCTGAAATATACTCCTTGTTAAAGAATAGTCTGGAATACTGTGTAAACTATTGGATTAAAAGGAGGTCAAGTATTCCAGGAGGTTAATATACACCGAACACTTGTTGTGTCTCTTTATTTAATCCTCCAACCCAATCTATGAAGTTGGTACTAATTTTATTCCATTTTCAAACAGGGCAGTCAGGCCTTGGACTGGTTACATCCTTGTGAGATTAGACTGCTAGCAAGTGGTGAGTCTTTCAAATTCATAGGGTTATTGCCATTCAGATCATGAAGTTACAATTGAAGACCTCCTGTCACCTAGTGTCGATGTACCCACATTACAGGCTTTGTTTATTTCAGAACTGAAGAATTTTACATGGTCAAAGTAAAGTCTGATGTTGTAAAGAACAATATTGCTTAGGAACCTGGATTGTTAGGTCCATGAATTAAGATATCGTTAGATAGCATCACCAACTCAATGGACATGAATTTGAGCAAACTTCGGGAGACAGAGGAGGACAGAGAAGCCTGGCGTGCTGCAGTCCATGGGGTCTCAGAGTCAGACATGACTTAGCGACTGAACAACGACAGAAGACATTTCACTTGCAAAATTTTAGAGGAAACAAGATTTTGAAGGGAAAGTAACAATATTTGTCACTGCACTAACCAACACATTTGACCAGAAGATATCATGCTGTTTTGTCTTCAGAAAAACTTAGGGTGGAACTTTATCAGGTGTGCAATCATGGATGAATTTTTTAACCTCTGGGAAGTGAGCTTTATTTTCTCTTATGCATAACTGTGATAAAGTTTCACAGTTTTCAGATTTTTTAATGCATTAGAAATAACACATGTTCAAAATATCTAGCACAGTTCTTGGCCCATATGAGAGGCTCAGTGCATAAAATGTACTTGCTTCATGTGTACATTTAACTTAAATAAAAACAACTATGGAGAGAGAAGAGGGGAGAGGAGGAAGTAGGGGGAGGAGTAGGGAGAGGGGGCCGGGGGAGGAGGGAAAGAAAAGCTTAGACTGAAAGCAAAGAGAGAGAGGAAGTTAATAATGGTTGCTTAAGTGTCTACTCCTAGACATTACAAGTGCAATTTAAGTGGCTTTATGGGAGTAATTTTGGCTTAATTTCATTCTTACACATTGTCTTAAAAAAATGAAAAGTGAAATGCACTTCACTGAGTTAGTGGTAACAGAAATATTAAAATAATAGTATAATAACACTACAATAGGTAACAACATAATAAATGTGTCTCTATTTTAAAAGTATTAAGGAGGACTCAATGAGACTGAGATGTAGAATGTCAGACCAGTAAGTGATGTTATGAGATGTGAATTTTCTTCTCCATTGTTGCAGACACATCCCCTTCAAATGGCTATAGTGCGGAAGGACGTGGCATTCCACTCCAGTATTCTTGCCTGGGAAATTCCATGAACAGAGGAGCCTGCAGGCTATAGTCCACGGGGTCACAAACAGTCAGACATGACTAAGCACACACATAGGATTCCTGCACATGGTTTGGGTGGCCCTGCTGCTCTAACCTCCTCCTGGTGGCATGACCCAGGGACTCTGCTGCCCTTTGTCTCCTCCTTCAAGCTGCCTCTCACACTTGGATTTGTGTGTTCTCCCGTAGCCTGCTGGTGGGAAAGGACAGTCTCCTCAGCTCACTGCTTCCTTCCTGGTGCTGAAGATAGGCACCCCAGCCATGTGAGCTCTTAGGTTTGCAATCATGGTGTTGCAATCACCATGGAGAACTTGCACATGATTACAAAAATAAAAATTATGAGTATGATACTAAAGTAATGGAACTCTATAAAATATTTGCCTGCTGGTCTACTCCTACCCTTGTACAAGCTTCTATATTGTATGCCCTATCTTCTTCAAAACAAGGCTTAATTTCAAGATTCAAAGAAATTAACATGTGCCCATTTCTCCTACTTTGTCTCTGATATGGGAAAGATTAGGGTGCTGCCTTTGTTTATCGTGGTCTTGACTTAGTTTTAATTACACTGGCCCAGTGTTTTGCAGCATGTTCCCTAATTTGAGGTCGTGTGATGTTTCCTTGTGATTAAAATCAAGGTATGCATTTTTAGCAGGAATAGCATGTAAATGATATTGTCCTTTAGAAGGTAGATCGTATTACTATACCCCTACCAATTACTGGGCTTCCCAGGTGGCTCAGAGGTAAAAAATCTACCTGCCAATGCAGGAGATGCGGGTTCTATCCCTGAGTCAGGAAGTTTCCCTAGAGGAGGGCAGGACAACCACTCCAGTATTCTTGCCTGGAGAATCCCATGGTCAGAGGAGCCTGGCAGGCTAAGGTCCATGGGGTCAGAAAAGAGTCAGACATGACTTAGTGACTCAACACCACTACCAGTTACTAGTGGTAATGTTCACTTTTGTCATTTATTTAAGATGACATCTGCCAGGTTACTCTGTAATTGACAAGTATCTTATACAGAGATACCTTGGAATCTCACCTCTCTAAATTTTCAATTTTTATGTGTTTTATTGTATGTATACTATATTAGCAAAATGGTGAATGTATATAACTTATAAACAACTTATCTATACAAATAGTGCTCAAATGCTCAATTTTTTTTTAATCAATAGGGATTTCTGATGAAATTTGTTTCAGAAACCACTGTTCTATTTCCTTTCCTTCCTTAGGCTTAACAGGATATCTCCCCATTGTTTCTTACAAGAAAACTTCGATTGCTGACTCTTTTCCATTATAATTTCCCCTTATCTACATTTTATACTCTTTTGGACCTGTATGTATGTATTTGAAATAGACTGCTTCATCTGTTTGCTAGGTTTTTTCAAATATTTTATTTGATCATTATTATTTTTGTTTTGCCACACCTTGCAGCTTATGGGATCTTGTTCGCCAACCAGGGATTGAACCTGGGCTCTCAGCAATGAAAATGTGGAGTCCTAACCACTGGATCGTTAGGGGAGTCCCATATTTGCTAGTTTTATTAATAAAAGCACCTTCATTTATTACCATGCTTCAGGGCCCAGCGTATTTATCTAGATTTTAAGGTAGTCAAAGTTGACTTCTTAAATGTTACATATGTCATATTCTATATATTTTTTATTAGGACTGTGTCCTCTGAAGGTAGCATCTGTGTTTGATTTATTTCTCTACCTGCCGTAATATGAACATAATGCCATGCACATAAAAAGCTTTCAATTAGCTTTGTTTATTGACTGAGTGAGCAGATAAACATCTGGTACAATGTTTGCACAGTGAGGAATCACAGTTACTTTGGTTCAATGACAGTAGCAGACACTCTTGGATGGCTAACCAAGTCACCATTTCCAACTTTTTTCTAGCCAACTTCCAGTTAGTGTTGGGCATATGACATAGTTCTAGCTAATGAAAGAGAAGGGGAAGTCTGATATGCAGTTCTGAGAAAATTTTCTGTTTTTCTCCTATAGCCACTGAATTTGTGCTTTCTTCCAGCTCTTTGCCTCGGATGTAGAGGTGATGGCTGGGCTGCGGCAGCCATTTTAATACCATGAAGGATAGATAAGAGAAAAGCACTGCTATTGATCTTTACAGTTTTAAACTGAAAAAGCAAAACCAAGAACTATTTACTTTTGAGCATCTTGCTATATAAGAAAACAAATACAAATTGGTATAAACCATTGTATCTGGACATCCTTCTACCTGTTCAGATAAAATATTCTTGACTTATACTCTGATAGATCAGAGAAGCAAATGTTCTTTGATTTATTCAGAAATGCTTCTCTGAGAAGAGGGTGTTTCATGATCATTTTTGAGTTGGAGAACTGACCTGGGATACTTGAATTAGAAGAAATTCCCACATGCAGTTCTGCTTCAGATGCTGTCTGGAGATGGGGATAAAATAAGCAATGTAAGAGGAGCTTATTTCTGGGATCTGCCGGTGGAGGGGTTATGGGATGTCAGAGATGAGGACAGTGACCCATGCCAATGTAAAACTTGAACATCTGGCCACAGGAAGGTCCAACTCATAACAGGACAAGGAAATATGGCAATTAGGTAAAAATAATGTGGCAGGCAGATCAGAAGCAGGGACATCTTAAGAAAGAAAGGGGAAACCTGCCAAAACCATTGGGGACGTTATGAGATTTGGGGCAGTGGGGTATAGTAAGAGCTCAGAGCCTACAAGTTCAGAAAGTTGGAATTAAAACCTTTTGGAATTCAAAGCTCACGCTGCTACATACCAGCTGAACAAGCTGGTGAATTCATGTCCTTTCTGAAGCTCAGTCTCCTGTCTGTCTAAAAAGAGATGTTTTATTACCTTTTGTGAGGTATGCACCTCAAGAAAGAGATGAAATAATTATTCAAATAGGGAGCATTGGAAAGTTATAAACAAATAACATTTATTGATAATAAACTGTAGTCCAATCTGAGGGCGATTTTACATGGCATGGATTTTACAGGGATGTGGAAGAGAATCCCTGAAGATATAATTTTCCTTTGAGGGCCAGAGAAAGGGATGGTTTTTAATACAAGGTATACCTCAAGGCTCAGAATCTTTTGTAGTTTTGTGTGCTTGGGTCTCAACAATGTTGAATTAAAGCTTCTGGTTTTCTGCTCAGTTTCGGAGGCCATGGTAGGAAAATTCAGTTCCCATAATCTTAGCAGTTTAGACTTCCTGATGGTTTTTAAGCCAATAGAAGTTGATGAATATTACCTTTTGGTCTTTTCACCTGTTTTAATTGAGGAAACTTCTGTAAAATGCTGGTTTTGGTTCCAGCACACTCACTAGTCAGGGTTACTACTCAAAGCCAAACTCATTCAGCCAACAGCACTAAAAATACTCTTGGTTTCTGCCAGTCAATTTTCTTGTATTTTCACAATTAGTTGTTCTGCCTGGAAACTGCCTGCCAAAATGCAAATATCGTCCAAGGGCTGATGGAAATTTGAGAATGTGCTAAGCTGTGTAAGGTTTAAGAGCAACATTATTCATTCACTATTTGAAATATTTAAACAAATGTAAATCAAAAAAAAAAAAGAGAGAGATGAAATCTCATTATAAGAATGAATGGCTGCTTTCCACTCTTTCTACAATATAGGCTTGATCCCCATTTACATACCATTTGTAATATTAATATGATTGTAGTGAAATAAATCACATCCTTCACTTTTACATTTTTAATTACATTCTACTGCATTTGTTCTTTTGTTTATAGTTAACTAATAAAATATTTATTACATCTTACATATATGATAGTGGTTCTGTATTTTAATCAGATTTTACACATAATCTTTTCTCCATCTTTTAGTATCTTTTTTATGACCCTACGCACCCCAGGATGTTGTTTTATGGAAACCTCATTATTTTTTAATGCATGGCTATTTATTAATGTATTGTGTATATAACACACTATGCATTTCTTTGAATTGATGAATACATTTACATCCACTTGAGAATAAAAATTCCCTGAAGAGCCAATCTCACATTTCTTTCGCTGTGCCAGAAGCCCATATGATTATTTTTTCTTGTTTTGTTGAGGAATGAAGAGTGAAAAGAAGAGAAGAAAAAGGCAGAGAAAAAAAGAGAGAGACAACGAGTAGTTTTTTAAGTTCCATTTTCTGAGAAACCTTTCTCCTGAGGTCAAAAATTAATGCCTCGCTGCAAAATGGAATTTTCAGAGCATGCAAATTAATTTACCCTTTGCAAATTCTTATATTTGATATGCATTTTATGTTGAGCACTTGACCCACTGTTTCTTCAGTCCTTTTCCATTGTGTTTGCTGAATTACCTCCTCCATTGCTTCACCATATTGCACTTAGAGGATTAGATATTAATTGCATGAAGAGTGAAGATCACAGGTAACTACAATAGCAGGTAACACTGAATGTAATCTCACAGCTATAAAGAACAACAACAACAAAAGACTATCATCAAAAACCCTGCTACTAACCAGGAACTCAACTCCCCATAACTCAGGGAGACTTTGTGAGCCACAGAGTAAGCAAGACAGAAGCAATCTCTTTCTCTTAGGTTAATTCATCCTCCTTTTGCATTATATGAGAATTTTTGAGGGGTTGCTGGGTGTAGGCCCTGGCTATGTGTCTTGCTAAGCATCCTCCTCACGACCTTTGAAATCTTTTGAGGATACTACTCCAGGCTCTTTCTGTACTAGCACAGAACAGTGTTCAGGTTAACTGACTGGAGAGACCAATGAACTTAGCAGATTGACTCTTTGTTCTGTGAACAAGAGTCAGGTTTAGTGGAAGACTGGCAGAAGGCTGGTGAGCATGACTGAGGTTTTTCTTCTCTTCCATTCTCTAGACAGAGTCATTTTGGATACTTTAGAGAAAATGTGATACAAAAAAATGTTCTCATATTATTTTCTCTCGCCTCCTACCTTATATGGTTTTGCCTGACATCCTCAGTGGACTGCACACTCACAGTCCTATTGGAGGTATTTCCATGTTAACTCCCTATGCTCTAAATGCTTCTCAATTTCTAAGGAATATATTTAATTTTCATATGGTATGAACAGGGTGCTGGGCAGGAAATATATTGTGATCTCCAACTTCAATAAGCAAATATATCAATTGTCACTGTGTATTTGGGGACTAGGAATATAAAGTGCTTTCTAAGACAAAATGTACTAGATGGAAAGTTACCATCGAGTCACAGAGAGACCCCCCACATATATTCATCAAGCTTGATGTTTTCTAATCCAACTGATCTTTCAGGCCTGTTCTTCCACAAGGGTTGATGCAGGACCCTTTGGCAATTAGGGGGAACTCTGGATACTTTCTCACTATCTGCGGGCAATATTCCCCAGGGCATTCAAGTTTCAGAGGCTTCCCAGGTGTTGTGCTGACATGTCTCTGGCTTGGGGATGCTCAGAGATCTACATGGGTGAGACACATGACACCCCATGCTCTTCTCAGACCCAAGTCATGAGAGATCTTTTTTTTTTTTTTTTTAATTTTATTTAGTGACTAACAAATGTTTCAAGAAAAATACATAGAATTTTCTCAAAGAATCTAACTGTAGACCAAAGATATGGTTCATTTGCTGTTCAGAGTCACTTAAATTATTAGAACCTCAAGGTCCTCATGTTAAAGTAGGACTGGTAGTAATAACAGCTCCCCCAATGTTAGCTCTCAGTATGACTAAACATTTCCTGCTCTTATGTCTTTGTTTGCCATTCCCTTCTCCAGTGGACCACATTCTGTCAGATCTCTCTACCATGACCTGCCCATCGTGGGTTGCCCCACGGGCCTGGCTTAGTTTCATTGAGTTAGACAAGGCTGTGGTCCTAGTGTGATTAGATTGACTAGTTTTCTGTGAGTATGGTTTCAGTGTGTTTGCCCTCTGATGCCCTCTTGCAACACCTACCGTCTTGGGTTTCTCTTACCTTGGGTGTGGGGTATCTCTTCACGGCTGCTCCAGCAAAGTGCAGCCATTGCTCCTTACTTTGGACGAGGGGTATCTCCTCACCGCCGCCCTTCTGATCTTCAACGTGGGATAGCTCCTCTAGGCCCTCCTGCTCCCGCGCAGCCAAGGCTCCATGGACGTAGGGTTGGTCCTCCCGGCCACCGCCCCCGGCCTCGGGCGTGGGGTTGCTCCTCCCGGCCGCTGCCCTTGGCCTCGGGCGTGGGGTAGCTCCTCCCGCCTGCCGCCCGTGACCTCGGACGCGGGGTATCTCCTCTCGGCTGCCCCCCCGACCTCGGACGTGGGGTAGCTCCTCTCTGCCGTTCCTGCACCGTCGCAGTCTGGTACTCTCAGCCGCTGCCCCTGACCTCGGACGTGGGGTAACTCCTCTTGGCCGTCGCCCTTCGGGCATGGGGTCCTCCCGGCTTCTGCTCCTGACCTCGGACGTGAGGTGGCTCCTCTCGGCTGCGCCTGTCGCAGCCGCCTGCGCTTTAGCACACCCGTCGCAGCCGCCTGCGCTTCTGAAAGAGATGGGAATACTAGACCACCTGATCTGCCTCTTGAGAAATTTGTATGCAGGTCAGGAAGCAACAGTTAGAACTGGACATGGAACAACAGACTGGTTCCAAATAGGAAAAGAAGTTCGTCAAGGCTGTATATTGTCACCTGTTTATTTAACTTATATGCAGAGTACATCATAAGAAACGCTGGACTGGAAGAAACACAAGCTGGAATCAAGATTGCCGGGAGAAATGTCAATAACCTCAGATATGCAGATGACACCACCCTTATGGCAGAAAGTGAAGAGGAACTCAAAAGCCTCTTGATGAAAGTGAAAGAGGAGAGTGAAAAAGTTGGCTTAAACCTCAACATTCAGAAAACGAAGATCATAGCATACAATCCCATCACTTCATGGGAAATAGATGGGGAAACAGTGTCAGACTTTATTTTTGGGGGCTCCAAAATCACTGCAGATGGTGACTGCAGCCATGAAATTAAAAGATGCTTACTCCTTGGAAGAAAAGTTATGACCAACGTAGATAGCATATTCAAAAGCAGAGACATTACTTTGCCAACAAAGGTTCGTCTAGTCAAGGCTATGGTTTTTCCTGTGGTCATGTATGGATGTGAGAGTTGGACTGTGAAGAAAGCTGAGGCCAAAGAATTGATGCTTTTGAACTGTGGTGTTGGAGAAGACTCTTGAGAGTCCCTTGGACTGCAAGGAGATCCAACCAGTCCATTCTGAGGAGATCAGCCCTGGGATTTCTTTGGAAGGAATGATGCTAAAGTTGAAACTCCAGTACTTTGGCCACCTCATGCAAAGAGTTGACTCATTGGAAAAGACTCTGATGCAGGGAGGCATTGGGGGCAAGAGGAGAAGGGGACGACAGAGGATGAGATGGCTGGATGGCATCACTGACTCGATGGACGTGAATTTGAGTGAACTCCGGGAGTTGGTGATGGACAGGGAGGCCTGGCGTGCTGCGATTCATGGGGTCACAAAAAGTTGGACATGACTGAGCGACTGATCTGATCTGATCTGATCTGATGTCTTTGTTCCTCCATTTGCCCTCTTCCTTGCCATTTCAATGTGCTCTGCTGCTGCTGCTGCTGCTGACTCTGTGCGATCCCATAGATGGCAGCCCACCAGGCCCCGCAGTCCTTGGGATTCTCCAGGCAAGAACACTGGAGTGGGTTGCCATTTCCTTCTCCAATGCATGAAAGTGAAAAGTGAAAGTAAAGTCGCTCAGTCGTGTCTGACTCTTCCTGACCCCATGGACTGCAGCCTTCCACACTCCTTCACCCATGGGATTTTCCAGGTAAGAATACTGGAGTGGGTTGCCATTGCCTTCTCCTCAATATGCTCTGCTAAGTCGCTTCAGTCGTGTCTGACTCTGTGTGACCCCATAGGTGGAAGCCTACCAGGCTCCTCCCTCCCTGGGATTCTCCAGGCAAGAACATGGAGTGGGTTGCCATTTCCTTCTCCAATTCATGAAAGTAAAAAGTGAAAGTGAAGTCGCTCAACTGTATCTGACTCCTAGCAACCCCATAGACTGCAGCCCACCAGGCTCCTCTGTCCATGGGATTTTCCAGGCAAGAGTACTGGAGTGGGTTGCCATTGCCTTCTCCTCAATATGCTCTAGTTTCCCACAAAAATAATGTCTTGACAGCTTCCACCACCTCCAATCTTTCAAACTGGATGAGTCTAAGCTTTTGTTCTCACCTTCTCTTCACCTCTGGTTACTTCACTGGACCAGAGCGCCAAGTACTAGTTTCCAGAGCAAATTAAGTCTCCAGGAAATGTTAACTTCCTCACTATATTTTTTTCCCTTCTCTTCTATGCTCCAGAAATTAGCATTTTTAAAATAATTTTTTTTGAGCGATTTTAGCTTCAGAGTAAGATGGACAAGAAGGTACAGAGATTTCCCCTATACTCTCTGCAACTGCACATGTATGGCTTCTCCCACTACCAGCATCCCCAGAGGCAACATTTGTTACAATTGATGAACCTACAAGGACATATCATCATCACCCAAAGTCCATAGTTTGCCTTCTGGTGCACTCTTGGTGCACATTCTATGGGTTTGAACAGTGATACAATGACACGTATCCATTATTATGGATATGCAGCTCAGTCGGTAAAGAGTCTGCCTGCTCAATTCCTGGGTTGGGAAGATCCCCTAGAGAAGGAAATGGCTACCCACTCTAGTATTCTTGCCTGAAGAATTCCACGGACAGAGGAGCCTGGTGGGCTACAGTCCACAGGGTTGTAAGAGTCGGACATGACTGAGCGACTAAGTACACATCCGTCATTATAGTATCACTCAGAGGATTTTCACTGTCCTAAAAATCCTCTGTGTTCCTTACCCATCTCCCTGACCCTCACTGCCCCTGACAACTACTGATGTTTTTTCCTGTCTCTATAGTTGTGCCTTTTCCAGAATGTACTATAGTTGGAATCATACAAATATGTAGTTTTTCCAGATTGGTTTCTTTCACTTAATAATATGCACTTAAGTTTCCTCCATGTCCTTTCATGGCTTCGTAGCTCATTTCTTTTCAGTGCTGAATAATAAATATCCCATTGTCCAGACATACCACTTTGTATATCCATCCACCTACTGAAGAACAATTGATTGTTTACAAGTTCTGACAACTATGAATAAAGCTGCTATAACATCCATGTGCAGGTTTTTGTGTGGATATAAGTTTCCAACGCTTTTGAGTTAATTCCAACGAGTGTGATTTCTGGATAGTATGGAAATTATGTGTGCTCAGTCCAACTTCTTTGGTCCCATGAACTGTAGCCCACCAGGCTCCTCTGTTCACGGAACTTTCTAGGCAAGAATACTGGAGTGGGTTGCCATTTCCTCCTCCAGGGGATAGTCCCAACCCAAGGATCAAACACATGTCTCTTGTTTCTCCTGCATTGGCAAGTGGATTCTTTACCACTAGCACCACCTGAGAATTCACTTTCTTCCTTCTAAATTTGGTGGTGTCCTCTTAGGATAATCGACAGTCTCTGCAGCATCTCCCGCTTGCTTGGCCTGTCTCCTTTAGACCATCTGCTGTGGGGCCCCTCCCTTGTGGCTCACTCTTTCTTCATTCTCTTTCCTCCAGCTTAGAGCACAGAGCTGCATTCTGTTTTCTCAGGGCACAGTCTTTCCCTGAAATGCTCTTTAGTAATTTATAAATGCATACTTATTTATCTCTTTGTGTAATGTTTTGTCCGGGGACTGTGTTTTAGGGCTGTTGTTCACTGCTGGGTCAGTAGCCCAAACTTTCCCCCTTATCCACCTGCAGCTGCTGTATCCTTGCAGCCTGAAAGCAGAAAGTACTGCTCCTGACACAGAGTTACTGGTCAACAATAGGTGCCCAATGAGTGAATGAATGAATGAGTGAATGACATATATACACTGTTGCTATCAGCATGCTTTTGAGGGTTAGCATTTTGAATGGGAAGAGTAGGGTTAACATTTGTACACTCAGTTCAGTTTAGTTCAGTCCTCAGTCATGTCTGACTCTTTGCGACCCCGTGGACTGCAGTACACCAGGCTTCCCTGCCCATCACCAACTCATGGAGCTTACTTAAACTGATGTCCATTGAGTCAGTGATACCTTCCAACCATCTCATCCTCTGTCGTGCCCTTCTCCTCCTGCCTTCAGTTTTTACAAGCATCAGGGTCTTTTCCAATGAGTAAATTATACACATCAGGTGGCCAAAGTATTGGAGTTTCAGTATCAGCATCAGTTCTTCCAATGAATATTCAGGACTGATTTCCTCTAGGATGGACTGGTTGGATCTCCTTGCTGTCCAAGTGTCTTCTCCAACACCACAGTTCAAAAGCATCAATCCTTCAGTGCTCAGCTTTCTTTATAGTCCAACTCTCACATCCATACATGACTATTGGAAAAACCAAAGCTTTGACTAGATGGACCTTTGTTGGAAGAATAATGGTTCTGCTTCTTAATATGCTGTCTAGGTTGGCCATAACTTTTCTTCCAAGGAGCAAGCGTCTTTTAATTTCATGGTTGCAATCACCATCTGCAGTGATTTTGGAGCCAAAAAAAATAAAGTCTGACACTGTTTCCATTGTTTCCCCATCTATTTGCCATGAAGTGATGGGACCAGATGCCATGATCTTAGTTTTCTGAATGTTGAGCTTTAAGCCAACTTTTTCACTCTCCTCTTTCACTTTCATCAAGAGGCTCTTTAGTTCCTCTTCACTTTCTGCCATAAGGGTGGTGTCATCTGCATATCTGAGGTTATTGATATTTCTCCTGGCAATCATGATAACTGCTTGTGCTTCATCCAGTCCAACATTTCTCATGATGTACTCTGCATATAAGTTACATAAGCAGAGTGATAATATACAGCCTTAACATACTCCTTTCCCAATTTGGAGCCAGTCTGTTTTTCTATGTCCAGTTCTAACTGTTGCTTCTTGACCTGCATACAGATTTCTCAGGAGGCAGGTCAGGTGGTCTGGTATTCTCATTTTTTCAGAATTTTCCAGTTTGCTGTGATCCACACAGTCAAATGCTTTGGCATAATCAATAAAGCAGAAATAGATGTTTTTCTGGAACTCTCTTCTATTTTCAATGATCCAATAGATGTTGGCAATTTGATCTCTTGTTCTTCTGCCTTTTCTAAATCCAGCTTGAACATCTGGAAGTTCACGGTTCATGTACTGTTGCAGCCTGGCTTGGAGAATTTTGAGCATTACTTTGCTAGCGTGTGAGATGAGTGCAATTGTGCAGTAGTTTGAGCATTCTTTAGCATTGCCTTTCTTTAGGATTGGAATGAAAATTGCCCTTTTCCAGTCCTGTGGCCACTGCTGAGTTTTCCAAATTTGCTGGCATATTGAGTGCAGCACTTTCACAGCATCATCTTTTAGGATTTGAAGTAGCTCAATTGGAATTCCATCGCCTCCACTAGCTTTGTTTGTAGTGATGCTTCTTAAGGCCCACTTGACTTTGCATTCCAGGATGTCTGGCTCTAGGTGAGCAATCTGCCATGCATAACATAGATAGCCAGTTGGGAGCTGCTGTATATAGCACAGGGAACTCAGCTCAGTGCTATGTGTGGGATGCGTGGGTGAGAGGGAGGCTAAAGAAGAAGGGAATATATGTTTACCTATAGTTGATTCTGCGTCGATCACAATAAACTGTGGAAAATTCTGAAAGAGATGGGAGTACCAGACCACCTGACCTGCCTCTTGAGAAACCTATATGCAGGTCAGGAAGCAACAGTTAGAACTGGACATGGAACAACAGACTGGTTCCAAATAGGAAAAGGAGTACGTCAAGGATGTATATTGTCACCCTGCTTATGTAACTTATATGCAGAGTACATCATGAGAAATGCTGGGCTGGAAGAAGCACAAGCTGGAATCAAGATTGCCGGGAGAAATATCAATAACCTCAGATACACAGATGACACCACCATTATGGCAGAAAGTGAAGAACTAAAAAGCCTCTTGATGAAAGTGAAAGAGGAGAGTGAAAAAGTTGGCTTAAAGCTCAACATTCAGAAAATGAAGATCATGGCATCTGGTCCCACCACTTCATGGGAAATAGATGGGGAAACAATGGAAACAGTGTCAGACTTTATTTTTTTTGGCTCCAAAATCACTGCAGATGGTGATTGCAGCCATGAGATTAAAAGACACTTACTCCTTGGAAGGAAAGTTATGACCAGGCTAGATAGCATATTGAAAAGCAGAGACATTACTTTGCCAACAAAGGTCTGTCTAATCAAGGCTGTGTTTTTCCAGTGGTCATGTATGGATGCGAGAGTTGGACTGTAAAGAAAGCTGAGCACCAAAGAATTGATGCTTTTGAACTGTGGTGTTGGAGAAGACTCTTGAGAGTCCCTTGGACTGCAAGGAGATCCACCCAGTCCATCCTAAAGGAGACCAGTCCTGGGTGTTCACTGGTAGGACTGATGTTGAAGCTGAAACTCCAATACTTTGGCCCCCTGGTGTGAGGAGCTTACTCATGTGAAAAGACCCTGATGCTGGGAAAGACTGAAGGTAGGAGGAGAAGGGGACAACAGAGGATGAGATGGATGGATGGCATCACTGACTTAATGGACGTGAATTTGGGTAAACTCTGACAGTTGGTGATGGACAGGGAGGCCTAGCATGCTGCGGTTCATGGGGTCACAAAGAGTGGGACATGAGTAAGTGACTGAACTGAACTGAATAGTTGATTCATGTTGTACAGCAGAAACTAACACAACACTGTAAAGCAATTATATCCCAATAGAAAAAGATAGCATTTTCTCACTGGTTTCATTTTTCACTGGGACTATGGAAATATACTCAAGGGTTTTATGTCTCATAGATCATCATTAATTTACAAGGTTGCCTGAATCACACGCTTAAATACAAGTTATACATGTATACTTCCTCCTCTAGAACTTACTGTGCCTCTTCCTGCTTTTAAACTGAAGTCTTACATGTCTGCTCCTGAACAAGTGCTCCCCTTTTTCTCAAGATCCAACTCCTCCCTCCTCCCCAGACTCTTGATCCACAGACATGAACTTGCAGACATGAACTTCCGGCCATCACAAAATGTGATTCAACACCTGTGGGCAGTCTTAGACTGTTCCCTCACCCCTCATTTCCACTCACTCTTCCACGTGCTTTTGGGGTTTCTCTTGGTCTCTCTGCTGTGATAACATGTTTGTAGACTTCTGTTATTTCATGTTGATTTGGTGTGTCTTTTTTCTGGTCAACCTCATGCTACTGGTGTCCACTACTGGAGTGTAATGGCCATGAAGGTATGGCCCAGCCCTCTTTAGTTTGTCTTTGTTGTCTTCGATACAAAATATAATGGCCATTCAAGTCTGCTGAATTATTAATAAACCCAGAAACACCTGCTTCAGACTTTGTAATGTAATGTATTTTGGTATGAGAGTACTCTTAATAGAGACATTTGGACTGCTTTTCAGTGCCTCTGAACAGGTGGAACAGATAACAGTTCAGTCAAGTGTGTTGTTTGACATTGTGTAAATTCATACTATCTTCAATTCAGTAAATGAATTTTGTGTTTAGAAATTGTCTAGAACCTAACTGATACTCACATAACTACCACAAATGAAGAGAAAATCATATTTTTATTGGTGAAGAGAGTAATTCAGATCTCATAAGGAATCCAATTCAATAGTGAAATGTGACAACACAAGCGACGTGTTTAAAGGCTCCTGCACCGTTCAACCAATCCCATTGTTCTTTGTTCCCAGGTGGACCATAACAATGGCTTACAGATGGATTTTATTAAAATTTTATAAACCAAAGTCTTTACCATTATAGAGATGGCTGTTTCAGGAGGAAAGTTTTACTCGATGATAATACAATTTTCCCCTCACTTTTCAAAATATGTGAGAGTAAAGCTCTATATAAAACTATCACAGACTAAAAGTAAATAATCAAGTATATTTTAATCCATTCAATTCAGTTCAGTTGTTCAGTTATATATGACCCTCTGCGGCCCCATGGACTACATCACTCAAGGCTTCCGTGTCCATCACTGACTTCTGAAGCTTGCTCAAACTCATGTCCATGGCATCAGTGATGCTATCCAACCATCTCATCCTCTGTCATCCCCTTTTCCTCCTGCCCTCAATCTTTCCTAGAAAAGATTAAGTCAGCTCTTCACATCAGGTGGCTAAAGTATTGGAGTTTCAGCTTCAGCATCAGTCCTTCCAATGAATATTCAGGTCTGATTTCCTTTAGGAAGGACTGGTTTGATCTCCTTGAAGTCCAAGGGACTCTCAAGAGTCTTCCCCAACACCACACTTCAAAAGCACTAATTCTTCAGCACTCAGCTTTCTTTATGGTCCAACTCATACCCATACATGACTCCTGGAAAAACCATAGGTTTGACTAGATGGACCTTTGTTAGAAGGTTTGAATCATCTCTTCTCTGAGAGATGCAAAATTAAATCTTCCTTTGTATTTTTAGATACGCACAATTTATTATTCTGCTTGACACATCACTTTTACCCATTATTCTTGGATTTATGAAGATACTGAAGGCTGGAATTGTTGGAGGCACACTTGTTCTCCTCGTACTTTTTAGGTGTGTTTTAGCAAAGCCTGTATTGAATCAATGGAAGAAGTTCCAGGATCTTTGATTCCCTTCCCTTCTTTTACCACCTCATCCATTTGTCAGTATACTAGGATGCAGAACACCAAACTTTATAAATAATATTATGTACATAACATATAGTTGGAGAAGGCAATGGCACCCCACTCCAGTACTCTTGCCTGGAAAATCCCGTGGACGAAGGAGCCTGGTAGGCTGCAGTCCATGGGGTCGCTAAGAATTGGGCATGACTGAGTGACTTCACTTTCACTTTTCACTTTCATGCATTGGAGAAGGAAATGGCAACCCACTCCAGTATTCTTGCCTGGAGAATCCCAGAGACAGAGGAACCTAGTGGGATGCCGTCTATGGGGTCACACAGAGTCGGACACGACTGAAGCGACTTAGCAGTAACATGTAATTAAAATGTTAAAGAGATATCTTAATAATATCATATATAAAGTTTATTTACTATATAAAGTTTAAAATATATCAGTTCAGTTCAGTTCAGTTGCTCAGTCGTGTCCGACTCTTTGCAACCCCATGAATTGTAGCACGCTAGGCCTCCCTGTCCATCACCAACTCCTGGAATTCACTCAAATTCACGTCCATCAAGTCAGTGATGCCATCCAGCCATCTCATCCTCTGTCGTCCCTTTCTCCTCTTGCCCACAATCCCTCCCAGCATCAGAGTCTTTTCCAATGAGTCAACTCTTTACATGAGGTGGCCAAAGTACTGGAGTTTCAGCTTTAGCATCAGTCCTTCCAAAGAAATCCCAGGGCTGATCTTCTTCAGAATGGACTGGTTGGATCTCCTTGCAGTCCAAGGGACTCTCAAGAGTCTTCTCCAACACCACAGTTCAAAAGCATCAATTCTTTGGCCTCAGCTTTCTTCACAGTCCAACTCTCACATCCATACATGACCACAAGAAAAACCATAGCCTTGACTAGACGAACCTTTGTTGGCAAAGTAATGTCTCTGCTTTTGAATATGCTATCTAGGTTGGTCATAACTTTCCTTCCAAGGAGTAAGCGTCTTTTAATTTCATGGCTGCAGTCACCATCTGTAGTGATTTTGGAGCCCCCCAAAATAAAGTCTGACACTGTTTGCACTGTTTCCCCATCTATTTCCCATGAAGTGATGGGACCAGATGCCATGATCTTTGTTTCCTGAATGTTGAGGTTTAAGCCAACTTTTTCACTCTCCTCTTTCACTTTCATCAAGAGGCTTTTGAGTTCCTCTTCACTTTCTGCCATAAGGGTGGTGTCATCTGCATATCTGAGGTTATTGATATTTCTCCTGGCAATCTTGATTCCAGCTTGTGTTTCTTCCAGCCCAGTGTTTCTCATGATGTACTCTGCATATAAGTTACATAAGCAGGGTGACAATATACAGCCTTGATGAACTCCTTTTCCTATTTGGAACTAGTCTGTTGTTCCATGTCCAGTTCTAACTGTTGCTTCCTGACCTGCATGCAGGTTTCTCAAGAGGCAGGTCAGGTGGTCTGGTATTCCCATCTCTTTCAGAATTTTCCACAGTTTATTGTGTTCCACACAGTCAAAGGCTTTGGCATAGTCAATAAAGCAGAAATAGATGTTTTTCTGGAACTCTCTTGCTTTTTTGATGATCCAGCGGATGTTGGCAATTTGGTCTTTGGTTCCTCTGCCTTTTCTAAAACCAGCTTGAACTTTTGGAAGTTCATGGTTCACATATTGCTAAAGCCTGGCTTGGAGAATTTTGAGCATGACTTTACTAGCGTGTGAGATGAGTGCAATTGTGTGGTAGTTTGAGCATTCTTTGGCATTGCCTTTCTTTGGGATTGGAATGAAAACTGACCTTTTCCAGGTGTGTAAATGTATATCATATATTCATAAGTATATTATATTTATATATCTATTAATTTCACAAAAAGGATAGTTCTCTGTGTGTAATAATAGAAGCAGGCTAAAAATTTTTTTGAATTTTCTTTTATTGAGATAATTTTATTTTATGGAAAGATGTTTGAGTTTATAAAAACAGCAACTATCAAGATGAGTTTCCATTTTTAATCCGGCTTACTTAATATTGCATATCCAATATATCAAGATAACTGCATATTCTCTGACTTATTTGCTATTTCTCCATATTTGTAAATCTCATATAGTGAAAATAACATATTGCATTCCACATTTCATCTCTTTAAGAACTATCAGAAAAACGTGAAAGATCTTGTCAGAAACATTTTTCTTTGGATTTGGCAACTATTTGAAAGCCAGGAAGGGAAGAAAGAGTCAAAGATGAATAGAAGCCAGTTGTCTGGAAGAAAGAGGCGCCAATAGTAGAGATCACGAAGTTGGGAGGAAGAACTTACCTGGAGTAAAATATGAGTTAAATTTTGCACCTGTACTTTGAGGTTCAAATGAGATGTCTAGGTGGAAGGGTATAGAAGTTAGTTGGGAATGAAATGAAATAAAGTTAAATAGAAATAAATATTTGTGGCTCCCTTGTATTGAATGGTAACTTTGAAGAGTTTGGAGGATGAATAAAAGGCTGAAGTTAGAATTTTCTAGAATCTGAAATACTACTTCCATCTATTTTCTAATTTATTATTTAAATTTAGTTATAGTATATAATTCAGCTAGAAAATAATTACTGTAGATGGCTATTTAAAATATAGTAATCTTAAAAAGCTACAGTTTTCTACATCAAGGATATTATATAGCATAAGGGTAATGCATAAAATGATCCATCAGTCATCAATTATGTAGATATTAAAAGAAATAGGTATTATAAGTGATTGCTTTGGAAATTTTTCCTACAGTTTGACTCTCAAATGTATGTACCCCAGCCAATTTATTCCTTCTTTTCAGACTGTGCTTTTAATCAATGTTTACAGCAAGTAGACCATTAGAGATATAGTTTGAAATGGGAGATTAAATTCTGAAATTTGTTTCAATAAACAGATGAAGGTTTAATAATTTCATTGACTTTTAACACTGATTTAATGAGGAGATTTTGGGGGATTAAATGTTTAGACAAACAGGCAAAAAAAAAAAAAAAAAAAACGAACCTGAGATGTATGCTTCTAGGCAAATAAATGAAATATTTACATCTGTTTTGCAAGCCTCTTCATAATGACTTCTTTTCCAGTTCTGAACCATATTTTATTTATAGAAGAAGTTTCAGTATTACAACATAAAAAATAATTGAGCCTCTGTGATATTAGAGTGAGTCCTATACAGGTCATGAATGGAGCAAAATAAGAGACTGCTATCATTCTTATTGTTCTAGATTTGTAAAGCAAAGGCAATTTTAGCCAGTTCTGGGAAATATAGTTTCTCACTGGATTTGAATGTGAGGAAATGAAGCATAAAGTAGTTGTATGAAATTATGCCTTTGAAGGGAACTCTTGTTGTAAATGAAGCTCTCATGGATGGGAATTGGGACTTGGTAAAAATATCTGTGGACTTCCCTGGTGACTCAGTGGTAAAGAATCCGCCTCCCAATGAAGGGGATGCGGGTGCGATCCCTGGGTTGGGAAGATCCCCCTGGAGAAGGTAATGGCTACACACTCCAGTATTCTTGCCTGGGAAATCCTGTGGACAGAGGAGCCTGGGGGGCTATAGTCCATGGGGCTGCAAAGAATTGAACACGACTGAGTGACTAAACAACAACAATAGCAATATTTGTGCCTTAGGCCATGTTACCCTGAAGCCGACTGTATCTTTGATCTTTTTTGGTTGTGGTACCTAGTTCATTTTTGTTTAAATCCTAAAATCAATTTGGAGAGGAGTTTCTGTCACTGTAAGCATTCTAAATGATAGAACTCATTGTTGATGACTTTTTTCCCCTAAGAACTTCCTGAAACAAAACCAAGGAGAAAAGTCACGTCTTAGAGTCTAGTTCCTGGTTTAAGCAATGACCATGTCTTACTAGTTTTCAGGAAGTCCTCTGGGTCAGTCTGGTTCCTCCACCACCCCAAGCTAGGTGAGGCGCTTTCTTTATTCAAAGTTTTATGTCCTCTGCGGCCTTCACTTTAACGTTTTTCTTGGGGACTGCTTGGCAATAACTGAAACCCTGTTGCCTGGTGCATTCTGAGAAGGACCACAAGCCTGGGAGATGCTGCAAGGGCCAGTGACGGGGCATTTTTGTGACAGAGGTTGGGACATCTCCTGACCACAAGTATGCATGGCTGAACCATGGTGATTTCTCAGAAATGAGACACACTGCGTTCCTTCTGTCTTGTTTTCTCTTTTCCCCCTTTTTTCAAGGAGGAAGAGTTAAATGCAGACTCTGTGTAAAAATCTACATTCTTTGCATTCATTTTAAGGCAGGAGCAGGCGTACCTCTCTGCCACCCAGTGTCCTACAAGCCCTCCATGAATGTGACCCCAACCTTCAAGACTCCATTATAATTTCTGTCCAAGAAGACTTGATAATCGCTCTTCCTCGCACTTCAGTCTATGTCAGCGTGCCTAAAGTTAATCATATGAAGTCGTATTTGTGGCCTTGACTTACATGGACGGGGCGACTGAAACTCAGAGAACTTGGGACTAGATGATAGGTCTCTGAGTAGCACGTCCAGGCACCTCCACCTTTCCCCAGAGTGGCTTTAAGCACTAAGGTATCTGGCCCATGAAAGCACAGCCTCCTGCCTCCAGATCCGAGGACCCAACTGCCTTCTCGGAAAGGGAGCATCAGAGAAAATGATTGTCCGCCCTGCAGATGCAGTCCCCTATACTTCCTCTCTTCCTTTGACTCTGTCCTTCTCACATCATCCCCAGAGCAAGAGCAAGAAAGCACAGAAACGCTTGCATGGGTGCACACACACACACGGCCTCTCATAACACGGCTCTCTTTGGAATAGTCCTGTTTGTATTTTCTCTTTTTTAAAATTGAAGCTTAGTTGATTTACAATATTTACAATATTGTGTAGTTTCAAGAATACATCAAAGTGACATATATATATAATTAATGTTATTATTATGGGATTCCCAGGTGATGCTAGTGGTAAAGAACCTGCCTGCCAGTGCAGGAGACAAGAGAAGAGGGTTCAATCCCTGGGTTGGGAAGATCCGCTGGAGGAGAGCACAGTAACCCACTTCAGTATTCTTGCCTGGGGAATCCATGGACAGAGGACCCTGGTGGGCTATAGTCCATAGGGTCTCAAAGAATCAGACACGACTGAAGTGACTGAACATGCACACATATATTACTATATATAGTAGTATATGTGTATATATGTAATATGTTTCTTCTTATGTATACATATTTCTATAAAATACATACATATTTTTCAGATTCTTTTCCATTATACATTACTACAAGATATTGAATACAGTAGAATTTGCCAAGAACCCTGTCTGCAACCAGTACAAAGATTATTAAAATTTTTTGTCCAGGAAAATGCACAAATTCTTATGCAAAGTTCTTTGTTTCTTCCTTTAGATGTGAAGAAAATGGAAGAGAGTTAATTGGCTGCTTAAACATATTAGAGTCTGTTATTAGTTAATAAAATATGTCTATGTTTACTGTTTTTTTTTTTAATGTGTTGTGCCATACTAAATATTTTGCAGTAATTCCAAGCTGCCAAGAAAAAAAAGTCTCAAAGGATATTTTTAGTGTGATTTTTAAACTCTGTGAAATCAGCTCTTTTTTGGACTTTAATTAGAACCATATGACGTCAAATCTTGCCCTCAAGCTAACTGCTGATCTGCCTCCTCTAGTTGCTTCCTCTCTTCATGGCTGGTCAGGGGAGAGTGAATGAAATGCTGGCCTCAGAGATCTTCTGGTTGCTCTGCACTGAATCGTGATCCCTTGCTGGTGGAAAAGTCTATCACAGCACTCTCTTCCCATCCTTCTGCTTGTTTTTAGAACAACTCCAAAACAGACATCTTTCCAGGAGATGCATCATTTAGCACAGGGAAATGCCAAGAGCATTCTTATCTCATTGGGAAAGACCCTGATGCTGGGAAAGATTGAAGGCAAGAGGAGAAGGGGGCGACAGAGGATGAGATGGTTGGGTGGCATCACCAACCCAATGGACATGAGTTTGAGCAAACTCTGGAGATAGTGAAGGACAGGGAAGCCTGACATGCTGCAGTTCATGGGGTTGCAAAGAGTCAGACATGACTTAGTGACTGAACAACAACAATTCTTATCTCAGAATCGCTATGGTTCTTGTTTTAGGAGATTATAAGGATTTTTAAATTTTTATTTTTAAAAAATGATTTTAAAGACTAGTTCTCTGCAAAATAGCAAGTGTAATTAGAAAGGACACTTCTTTGGCTGTTTTGCTTGAAGATATTTATATTTCTAGAGGGAGAAGTCAGATGCTGGTTAAAGGAGGTCAGAGAAGTGTTTACATCAAGACGGTGAGCTTCTTATAACTCAAACTTAACCTTATCTCTATGTGATCAGACTGCTTGATCTTTACTGTTTTTAGATTACAGCAGGATAGTAGTTATATTAACAATTTAATTGGAGTTAAAAGCATTTAAGGGTACTGAAGGGGGATGTTTCATGTCCTTATGCTGTGCTTAGTTGCTCAGTCATGTCCGACTCTTTGTGACCCCATGGACTGTAGCCCACGAGGCTTCTCTGTCCATGGGGATTCTCCAGGCAAGAATACTGAAGTGGGTTTCCATACCCTCCTCCAGGGGATCTTCCAAACCCAGGGATCGAACCCAGGCCTTCTGCATTGCAGGCAGATTCTTTACTGTCTGAGCCACCAGGGAAGCCCTTTCATGTCCTTAGTGGAGTGCTATTGTCACATGTGTCTGCTATAGTAGACAGGCTAACACTAAAATGTGTCTGTTAGTTATTCATAGGTTTTTTTTTTTTTTCTGCAGTAAGTTTGCCTTGCTGCTAAGTCACTTCAGTCGTGTCCGACTCTGTGCGACCCCATAGATGGCAGCCCACCAGGCTCCCCCGTCCCTGAGATCCTCCAGGCAAGAATACTGGAGTGGGTTGCCATTTCCTTCTCCAATGAGTGAAAGTGAAAAGTGAAAGTGAAGTCGCTCAGTCGTGTCCGACTCTTAGCGATCCCATGGATGGCAGCCTACCAGGCTCCTCCGTCCATGGGATTTTCCAGGGAAAAGTACTGGAGTGGGGTGCCATTGCCTTCTCCAAGTTTGCCTTACCAAGCTTCATTTAGAGAAAATATTTTCTCCCTAAGAACATATAACCTAGAGGTTGTGAGAGACACACACTTGATTGCTTTGAAGAATTCTTTCAAAATCTCCACATTAAAAAGTTAGCAAAGGAAAAAAAAGAACAATAGTTTTACTCTTGGTTGTCATTCAAAAGCATCCAGCTGAAATAGATGTTCTACTTTTGAGGCTTAGAGAAGAAAAACCTTGATCCACATTTTCCCTCTCTCCTTTTTGAAAGAATTTATGGAGGGTGGAATCCACATCCTTTTCTTCAATCATTATCTAATAATTCACCAATTTATATATTTGTTCCAGGTTTTTTTCAACCTCTAGTCCTGAATCCAACTTGGCAGGTACTACAAGCTCTTCAAACAAAAGATTTCTCCCCAGACATGCTCCTCCCTTGTGGACCCTTAGCAATTGGTAGGTGTCACCATCTACCCAGTTGGGCAAAACATGCTTCTGTGAGTTATTCTCTTCAACCACTAAATGTCATGTTTTTGGAAGACTCCTGGTCTGGACTGTTCTGTCATTCATTAAAGCAGCAGTCTGCATATAGTTTTGGACTCAATACTGATGAGTTCTGAAAATTTTAACCCATATTTACAAGGCTAACTGTGGCCAACAAAGAGAAGACATGAGATGTGAGAGAACAAGAATGGAAGTAAACCTCCTTCTCAGAGACACGTTTACCTGTGTGTAGGTGTCCAGTGCTGATAATCGAGCCAGTACTTTTACTCCTGAGATGTGTGTGAGCAAGGTATTAGGAGGATGGCACCCCTGTCATTCACACATGGCCATCTCTCTGAGTCCTCTTCTTTGGGAGAGAGAAACTGGAAGGTTCAAGGCTCATTGTGCCAAAGGATTTTAGAGGGAGCAGTCTTCCATCAAATGGGAAATGTGGGGCTTTTGCTGTATTTAGAAAAGAGTGAATATGAGCCTTTCATCCATCTCCAATTTCATATGCTGCTGTTAATTTATTACAGCAATGGTTCATGGGCAGTGTAATTCAAACAAAGCAGCTCAATTTCCAGTTTGCTAACAAAGAATGTATATTAAAAGTGTGAATAAAACATGATTTATAAGAAATCAATATTTTAAAATCCTTTGAAACCTAATTCCTGGGGCTTCTAAGATTCTAGAATTAATATATTAAGAATTTATCAATTTCTCTGCTTTTAAGAAATTGTTAAATAGCCCCCAAATGAATAAATCTATATCTTCTTTTGAAATAACCTAGGTGTTTTTTCTTGGGATTCTGTAAGTCATTATTATTCTTAGTAGTAACTTCAATTTACAACAATTTTCTTTTTTATTGTCTCTTAAAATACACAATACAGAATAACGCCACATTTTAAACACTTGACTGATGCACAAGCTCATAAAGACTCCTCTCCTCCACCTCCTATTCTGCTGCCAGCCCATCACCAGCAAGGTGAAGGCGGAGTGGGTAACAGTGAGGGTTCCCCCAGGTCCTCTGGCCATTACTGCCTTGCATTTAAGAAAACATAACCAGACTGCTGTTTGCCTTAGTCTTATTAGCCTTTTCTCTTCAAAGCATGCACCTGATTCTCTGTTTTAACTATGACAGTGTCCTGCATATGGAAGGACCTTTGGATTCATGGCTGTGTATCTTAGAGGGAAATAGATAATGATGGTAGTTACCCATTCCATGTCAAGGCTACTTTTAAAAACATCTCTCCGTACTTTCTGCTCCTCCTTACTCCTCCTGCCAGCATAGGTTAGAGCTCTATCTACTCTTTCCTAAATCCTTCTGACAACCTCTGACTAAACTATTTCTCTTTCTCCAGTTTTCATTTCTCTCTGATTCATTATCACCGGCAACTAGTATAATCCTTTTTTTCCCCATCCATTCTTTTACTAAGTGAAAAGGACTTCTTTAGTCTTTACCATTTGGCACTATTATTTTTTATAATAATGACAAGTTTAGAGTATATTTGACACAAATACTTAATCCTGATTACTAAATCATATTTATGACCAATACTTGCATGATGTACTAAGCTATTAAATTATTTAAATAATATGTGTTTTGTGTATGTACAATCATTTTCTCTCTTCTAAAGGATTTATGTGTATGTGATGCATCTTCAGTCACTAAGTCATGTCCAACTCTGTGACCCTATAGACTGTAGCCCACTAGTATCCTCTGTCCATAGGATTTGCCAAGCAAGAATACTGGAGTGGGTTGCCATTTCCTCCTCCAATATATATGTGATATCATCATGTATATTTTTTTTTAAAATTTTTATTGGAGTATAATTGCTTTGTGTGTGTGTTTCATGGCTCAGTAATGTCTGACTCTTCGTGACTCTATGGGCTGTAGCCCACCAGGCTCCTCCATCCATGGGATTTTCCCAGAGAGAATACTGGAGTGGGTTGCCATTTCCTTCTCCAGGGGAATCTTCCAGGCCCAGGAATTGAACCAGTGTCTCTTGTGCCTCCTGCATTGCAGTTAGATGTTTTACTTCTGAGCCACTGGGGAAGCCCATAATTGCTTTACAATGTTGTATTAGTTTCTGCAGTAGAACAAAAACGTGATTCTTTTAAAATGCAAATTCCATTTTGTTAACTCTGGTTTGTACTCTTTCACTGGCGTAGGGTAAAGCCCCTCTCCTTAGCTGGATAAGCTGGCCTCATATGAAAGAATCTTTCCTGTGTCTCCATTGCCCGCATTCCTGCTGTCCCTT
Source organism: Bos grunniens (assembly GCF_055505025.1). Lineage (NCBI taxonomy): Eukaryota > Metazoa > Chordata > Mammalia > Artiodactyla > Bovidae > Bos > Bos grunniens. The sequence goes on along the minus strand of NC_141178.1, from coordinate 56,979,870 downwards.
CACCTGTGTGCATCTCGGATGCCACACGAGCCATCTGTCTTTCTCTGAATGTACTCTGACCTGTCTTGTCTCCATGTCACTGACCTTGCTGCATTATATGCGTAGAGTGACTTGTTCTGTTTTGTCTTTATTGCCAATACCTTTGGACTCAATTCAAATACCATCTCAATGTGCCTGGCCTCCTTTCACAGAGCTAGAGACCTCCTCCTCTGCGCTCCTGTAAACTCTTGCACATGCCTCCACTCCATGTATTTCGATGACTCTCTTCTACAGGGACCATGTTTCATTTATTTTGATGTCCCCAGCATCAATCAAAATACCTAAAAAATAGTAGAGGTAAGCAAAATAAATATTTATTTAATGAACAAGTGAATGAGTGAATCAGCAGGAATGAAGGTGAGGCAACTTAATTACCAGGAAATAGAAATTAAAAGGATAGAAAAATACACAAGGCATATGCAATTGATCAAGTGTTTTTTTAAAATCAATTGGGCAAAAGACATAGTATTGGACGGGGCAAAATTTTTGTTCTGTTTCTGTAGTGTTATGGGAAAACCCTGAATGAATGCTTCAGCCAACCCAATATTTGCAAAAGGTAACAAAATTCAACATTTCAGACTCAAAGCTATCAACCCGGCCCCACCCCAATTCATCTTCCCATCTTAGCATCACCTCTACCCCAGATCACACTTCATGGCCTTGTTCGAGGTCTATTTTTTGCCCCTGGACCTCACTCTTAGTTTTCTCCCGTCAGTAAGCTTCTGTGAGTCTCCTGGCCTCCTGTCTACTTTTTAGAGTCTCACAACTCCTGCCTTTATGATTGACACCTCAGTTGCTGTGCTGATCTAGATTGAAGAGGGAAGAGGTTTATTTTGTGGCTCTTTTACTTCCATTGAGATCAAAGGGAATTGAGGCTCAATTTGGATTTTGGATGCTACTGCATTTTTTTTAAGTGCAAAAGTCGATTTGTGTTCCTTTATATATACAATAATGATGGTTGCTGCTTTTAGTTAGCAAAGTTAGATTTATAGACACTATTTTTTTCCCCAGACTTGCTTAAACTTTTGTCAATTAATTCCAGATGAAGGGTAAAACTGGAAATGCTTCCATGACTTGAATTGTCAGTTTTCATGTCACTGTGGATAAATAAAATGGAATTTAATACGAGTCATTCAGCTACATCTTTCAATTAAGACATTTTATGCAAACAGTAAAGTCCAGAGAATACTCAGTTATAATTGTTAAACTTTAAAACAAATGATGCACAATTTAGAGCAATATTTTTAAAGCATAAATATCTGGTATCATCTGAATCTTTATTTTGAATATCAATAGTTCAAAGCTACTGTTTATTCTAATTGTATTTAATCCTGTTTTTATGTTTAAGACTAAATGAAGAAATTCACCCTGTAATCTACATTAATGATAATAAAATTTGTTAGCATTTCTGGATTATTTACTATACATCTGTCTGGCATTTTGTTTATATGCTTTAATTTAAATCTTACAACCAGCTAAGAGGTAGGCATTACTTTCTCTGCTTTGCTAATATGAACATGGGCTTCCCCAGAGGCACAGCAGTAAAGAAACTGCCTGCCAATGCAGGAGATGCAAGAGACATGGATTTGATCCCTGGATCAGGAAGATCCCCTGGAGGAGGAAATGACTACTCCAATATTCTTGCCTGAAAAATCCAGTGGACAGAGGAGCCTGTTGGGCTACAGTCCATGGGGTCACAAAGAGTGGGACACGACTGAGAACCCATGCACAATAAAAGCATGGAGCCTCAGAAGTGGAAGTGTCAATTCCCAGTGGAAACAGCTCTTGATTAGAGGGGCAGAGGCTTGAATTCACATCTACATGATAAGTCTATGCAAAAGCCACCAGTCACTCCTGCCCACCACCTACATACTACATTACCTCCAAGCCTACGGTTGGAAGCATTTCAGGGAAAGTGATTGTAGTTCTGATGCTTTGAGACTTCACTACATCTCAGCATCCAACTCTTTTGTGGGCCATTTCATGTATGCAGTCACTAAATGGGTAAGATTAATGACAGTAAGGCAGTTTTGTGTTTTTTTAATGTTCCTTTTCTGGACTCATCATTCTGCTTGCCCTGTGACCAGCGGAGAGGAAGTTAAAGAGTATCTGAGGCTTATCTTAGGTGGTTGATTCTAGGCTTTGTTGGGTAGAAGAATGAGCACAGTTCAGTTCAGTTCAGTTGCTCAGTTGTGTCCGACTCTTTGCGACCCCATGAATCGCAGCACGCCAGGCCTCCCTGTCCATCACCAACTCCCGGAGTTCACTCAGACTCACGTCCATTGAGTCAGTGATGCCATCCAGCCATCTCATCCTCTGTCGTCCCCTTCTTCTCCTGCCCCCAATCCCTCCCAGCATCAGAGTCTTTTCCAATGAGTCAACTCTTTGCATGAGGTGGCCAAAGTATTGGAGTTTCAGCTTTAGCATCAGTCCTTCCAAAGAACACCCAGGACTGATCTCCTTCAGAATGGACTGGGTGGATCTCCTTGCAGTCCAAGGGACTCTCAAGAGTCTTCTCCAACACCACAGTTCAAAAGCATCAATTCTTTGGCGCTCAGCTTTCTTCACAGTCCAACTCTCACATCCATACATGACTACTGGAAAAACCATAGCCTTGATTAGATGGACCTTTGCTGGCAAAGTAATGTCTCTACTTTTTAAAATGCTATCTAGGTTGGTCATAACTTTCCTTCCAAGGAGGAAGTGTCTTTTAATTTCATGGCTGCAGTCACCATCTGCAGTGATTTTGGAGCCAAAAAAAATAAAGTCTGCCACTGTTTCCACTGTTTCCCCATCTATTTCCCATGAAGTGATGGGACCAGATGCCATGATCTTAGTTTTCTGAATGTTGAGCTTTAAGCCAACTTTTTCACTCTCCTCTTTCACTTTCATCAAGAGGCTTTTGAGTTCCCCTTCACTTTCTGCCATAAGGGTGGTGTCATCTGCATAACTGAGGTTATTAATATTTCTCCCGGCAATCTTGATTCCAACTTGTGCTTCCTCCAGCCTAGCGTTTCTCATGATGTACTCTGCATAGAAGTTAAATAAGCAGGGTGACAATATACAGCCAGTACATCAAGAATGAGCACAGGAGCCAGTTAAAATGCGTATTCTGGGAACTTGTTCCTCAAGATGAGCTTCAGTAATCTGGGATGGAGTCTGACTGTCTAAATTAGTAACAAGCGCCCCTGGTTCTTTTTTTTCCTCCTTTCTGAAAAATGCAATATAGTTAACATTTAACATTTTATTAGCTGCTGCCATGCAATGTAATGATTTGATCATATTTGTATATATTGTGAAAGGATCACCACAATTAGTCTAGTTAACATCCATCATTGTACACAGCTACAGATTTTTCTTTCAATGATAAGTTTTAAGATCTATTCTCTTAGCAACTTTTATTTTTTAATTTAAATTTATTTATATTTAAGTAGAGGATAATTGTTTTACAGTATTATGTTGGTTTCTGCCATACATAAACATGAATCAGCCATAAGTACACAAATGTCCCCTCCCTCTTAGAAACTTTAAAACATGCAATACAGCACTATTAACTAGTCACAATGATGTACATTACATTCCCATGAAATAAATATTTTATAACCGGAAGTTCATATCTTTTGACTCCCTTTACCCATATGGCCCACTTCTATCCCTTATCCTCAGGAAATTGCCCATTTGTTCTCTGTATGAGAGAGCAGAATTTTGTTTTTTTCCCCCAAATCATCTTTATTGCTATATACTTAGTGTCTCAGAGCTAGGGTTTCACCAGAGAAACAGAATCAGTAGGATAGAGATTTGTTGTAAGGAGTTGGCTTATGTGATTGTTGGGGCTGGCTAGTTCAGTTTGAAACTCTCAGGGCAATCTATTAGGAAGGATAGATGAGCTTGGTTTTTATTTGTTTGTTTTAGATTCCACAAAAAAGTGAGAATAAATGGTATCTGCCTTTCTCTGTATGACTCATTTCACTTGGCATAATGACCTTAGGGTCCATCCATGTTGCTGAAGTGGCAAAATTTCATTCTTTCTTATGGCTGAGTAGTATTCCGTTGTGTATATATGTGTGTGTGTGTGTGTGTGTGTGTGTGTATGTATATATATACACACCACATCTTCTTTATCCATTCATCCATCAATGGATATTTACGCTGTTTCTATATCTTGGTTATTATAAATAGTGCTGTGATGAATATGGGGGTACAAGCATCCCTTATTCTGATATAGGTGGTACAGGGAACAGAATCTGAGAAACCAGTTTAGACCCTAGAATGATGCTGCATAACAGAAAGACAGGTTTCCTAATAGAAAGATAATGTAGGTCACAAATGGGTCATTTAAAATTTTGTAGTGGCCACATTTAAAAAGCAAAAAGAAACAGATAAAATTAATTTTAATAATATTTGGTTACCCCATGCATTCAAAAATACTATTTAAAAGTTAGAATATATAAAAATAATTGAGATATTTTCAAGTTTTTTTATACCAAGCTTTGAAGCAGTTTATCTTTAGGATGCTTGTTGATTTAGACCAGCCACATATCATGGGCTCGGTAGTTACATGTGGCTGCCATATGTGACAGTGCAAGTCTAGAATCAGAGAGGGACATAGCTGGAACTTTGTTTCAAGGTCAAGTCCCAATTGAGGGTGAGATGAGTTACCAAACGTGTCTTCAGATTACTTACTGTGTTAAGCATATCCCACACACTGGAAGTAGGCATGACAATAGAAAAGCCCCTAAATCTTCTCCCTTGCTAAAATGAGATGATGCTGTGCTATGAGGACCATGCCATATGCACATCCATAGAAAATGATGTTCATTTTCTACCTGGAGAAAGTATTAGTACTGCTCACTCCTGGTCAGCTCTGAACCTTTTGGAACTGAGGCTTGAACTTGAAACATAGAGTAGCCTTTGCTAATATACATGGAATTCATGTTTCATATCCATACTTAATTCTCATACTTAAAGGGCCCAACCCTTTTCCCCCAAAGGCAATTTTAAATTGCCCAGGAACAGAAGGCACCATAGCTTTGAAACAAGGATATAAGTTTGGTTATTCACAAATTATACTAAGGCATGGTTTTTGTGTTGCATTTAAATGGCTTTCCTGTGTTGTGTATTTGAAGCACATGGAAAATAAAAAAAACAAAACCAAAATACAAACTATTGAAATAGCACTTTGAGATTGATTAAAACTTTGAATTCAGAGTTATATTATAGCTCAGATTGCTTCAGATTGCTGGCATATGTAGACTTATATGCTAACACATCCTAAATTTTCAAATATCTCTTATCTCACATATGTGTACACATAGACAATCAATCTAGAGTTACTGATCTTGCATTTAATAACACTGCACTGGATATATTGGCCAAAGTCAGATAAATTAAAGCTAGCAAATATGATACACTCAAACTATTAGAAGCAATAAAAACCTAGAATATAAAGGTGTATTTGACAAGGTCAGATATATGGTATAATAAGTGTGTTCAGAGTTTAGAGGAAGGAGAGGTTATTCTGCGCTAGGTGAGTAGGGGCAGGAGTCTTGAAACCAGTGGAGCTTGAGTCTGACTTGGCTGCTGAACTTAAAGCTTCTAACACTGCAGGCATGAATTCTCCGTCTCATGCATTACAGTTCCATCAACTTCAGTGGCTGGGCAGGGTTGCTGAGGACACAGTGGCTGTAATGTACTCTCAGAATCTCAGTACCATTCCCACTGTAGCATGTGGTCAGTGTTATCAGGCAGAAAAAGTTTCTCTATTCCAGTCCTGGTGAGCCTGGGTGCTAAACTCGAGGCTCAGAATAACTCGTGGAGATTTCTACACACCCCAAAGTGGTGTTCTCCTCTGCATAAAGGAAGGATGTGGGCTAGCGTGTTCTGCTCTGATAGAGATAGTGGAAGGAAGAAGAGGGAAAGGATAGATTAGAAACTCAAGTTCCACTTTTTGACATAACTGCAAATTTGTGTAGGGTAATATTTATCCTCCTGAGTAGTCAACTTCAGCCTTTTTGATTTTAATGATTCCCATGGACAATAAAGATGTACATTTTATTAACTTCTCATCTGTGTCATGCTAATTAAGATGTTTTGCAGGTCTAAAGTTCTTCCCACTGCAGTTTTGCCAAAATAATAGATCTGGGAAGTATAACTTTAAACTACGTGTAGGTTCAATTGTATTGCTTTAAAATACAGTTCCTAAAAGTCTACAGTTCGCAAATGGATTTCTGGGACACCCTTGAATCCCACAGACATTGTCAAGAAGTTTAGGAGATTCTTCGCTTCATTGCATGAAAATATTCCAGTTAGGTCTGACTTTTCATGAAGAAGCAGAAGGCTGCATATTGGTATTCTTTGAGATGCGTTGGGATAGATGAGGCTATTCTTTTTTTAAAGTGTCTTCTTCACAGCTGCCATGGTGTGTGTGTGTGTGTGTGTGTCTGTGTCTGTGTGCTCAGTTGCTTAGTTTTGTCCCACTCTTTGCAACTCCATGGTCTGTAGTCTGCCAGGCTCCTCTATCCATGGAATTTTCCAGGCAAGAATAATATTCCAAAAATTAATATTCTTCTCTTTTAACAAGGCTTTGGAAATACTGAATTAAGCATACATATTTTTAAGTGGGATAAGACCTGTGATATGCACTGACATAAGTATAAGCATATTTTTGAAATCCATTAATCATTATATTATTTCCTTAGCCAGGTCTGGAACGCATGCAATTTAAGAAAGAAGGGCACATTTTGTACAGAAGTATTGGGTGTGGGGATTAGGGAGTAATGTGGGTAAGTAGTTGCAAGACTGCTTTGTCTGAGGAATTCTTTAGGCAAGAATACTGGAGTGGGTCACCCTTCCCTTCTCCAGGGGATCTTCCTGACCCAGGGATCAAACCCAGGTCTCCTGCATTGCAGGCAGATTCTTTATTGTCTAAGCTACCAGGGAAGTCTGCTTGAGTTAAGATCAATATTATTTATCATCTACAGTGTTTTTCTAGTTTCCAAGAGGCAAGGGAAAAGATTTTATGACTTAGGTATTCACTGTGCCTTCTAAAAAGGAATGGAACTTGGAAGTCTCACAAGTTCTATCTATGTATCTATCTCAGCAATTTCACTCATGAATAAATGCCTCAAATAATTGAAAATAGATATTCAGACAAAACCTGTCCAGGAATGTTCATAACAGCAGTGTTGACAACAGGCAAAACATAAAAACAACTCAAATGTCTATCAATGGATGGATGGATTAAAAAATGTGGTATACTTATACCAAGGGATATTATTCAGTAATAAACAGGAGTGAAGTTCTGATATATGCTACAACATGGATGAACCTTGAGAACAATAATGCCATTTGCAATTGCCATCAAAAAATAAAACACTTAGAAATAAATTTAACAAACGAGGGAAACAACTTGTACCTTGAAAACTATAAGACATTAATGAAAGGAATTGAGGACAACACAAATAAATGGAAAGATATTCTATGCTCACGATGCAAAGAATTAATACTGTTAAAATTCCATACTACCAAAGCAGTCTATAGATTCAGTGCAATTCCTGTCAAAATTCCAGTGGTATCATGGAACCACAGAAGACCACAAATAGCCTAAGCAATTTTGAGAGAGAACAAAACTTCCTGACTTCAAACTATATTACAAAACTATAGTAATCAAAGCCATATGGCATTGGCATAAAACAGGCACATATTTCAATGCAAAAGTATAGAGAGACAAGAAATATATTTATATATATATTCAATTAATTTATGACAAAGGAGCCAGAAATATACACTGGGGAAAGGACAATCTCTTCAATAAACAGTTTTGACAAAACTGGATAGCCACATGCAGAGTCAAACTCGACCATTACCTGACATCATACATAACATATCTCAAAATGGATTAGAAACTTGAATGTAAGGCATAAGATGATGAAACTCCTAGAAGAAAACCTAGGTGGTAAGCTCCTTGATATCAGTCTTGGCGATAATGTTTAGATTTGACACCAAAAGCAAAGGCAGCAAAACCAGAACAAACATGGGTCTACATTGGGTCTACTTTTAACAGGTCTATATTAAACCAAAAAACTTGTGCACAGGAAAGGAAATTATCAACTAAATGAAATGGCAGGATGTCAGAAAATATTTGCAAATAATATATCTGATAATGGGTTAATATCCAAAATATATAAAGAACTCATAAAACTCTGATTGAATAATGGGCAGAGGATCTGAATAGACAGTTTTCCAAAGAAGACATACAGACACATAGACCAACTGATAAATAAAAAGGTGTGCAACATCATTAATCGTTAGGAAAATGCAAATCAAAACCACGATGAGATATCACTTCACATCTGTTAAAATGGCTATTATCAAAAAGACAATTATAAGTGTCAGTAAGGATGTGGAGAAAAGAGATCCCTTGTGTGCTGTTGATGGGAATGTAAATTGGGACAGCTATCGGTGGCTCAGAGGGTAAAGTATCTGCCTGCAATGTGGGGGACCTGGGTCTGATCCCTGAATCTGGAAGGTCCCCTGGAGAAGGGAATGGCAACCCACTCCAGTATTCTTGCCTGAAGAATCCCATGGAGATAGGAGCCTGGTGGGCTACAGTCCATGGGGTTGGAATAAGTTGGACACAACTGAGCAACTAACACTTTCACATTATGGAAAACAGTATGGAGACTCCTCAAAAAATTAAAAATAGAACTATCATGTCATCCAGCAATTCTATTTCTAGGTATTTATCTGAAGGAAACAAAAACATTAACTTGAAAATAAATCTCCACCCATATATTCACTGGAGCATTGTTTGCCACAGCCATGACACGGAAGCAACTTTAATTGTCCATAGGTAAATAAATGGATAAACAAAACATATTCAATGACATATTACTCAGCCATGAAAAAAGAACTTTTATAATTTGTAACAACATGGATGGACCCAGAGGCAATATGCCAAGTCAAATAAGTTAGACAGAGGAAGACAAACACTTTATGACCTTGTATGTGGAACCTTAAAAAAAAAAAGTGTCCTAGATACAGTGAGAGATTGGTGTTTGCTGGAGGTGAGGAATAGGAGGTGGGTGAAATGGATGAAGGTGGTCTTCAGTTATAAAACAAGTCCTCCTGGGGATGTAATTTGCAGCATAGAGATATAGTTAATGATATTGTACTGTATATTTCAAAGTTGTTAAGGGAATAGATCTTAGAAATTCTCAAAAGAAAAAAGAATTGTACCTATAAAAATGTTCTATTTCTGCCAAGCATTTTTAATTATATCCATTTAGTGAAGCCCATGTGCGCAATGCCAGAGGCTCTTGCTCCACCCTTAACCTTTAGGATGGGCAGGAGGCAAACTGGTTGTCATCCAGGTTAGCCTGGACAGTGTCGGGGGCCTGTGGTCTCAGAGTCCTGACTCATCAACCTTTTCTTTTACTCTAAAGTGGGTAGTATATTATGTGCTTATCTGGATAGAAGATGTCCTTTTTGTCTGCTCTTCTATTGAAGGCAAAAAGCAAAGCAATGAGATAGGAATTTACCCTTATTTATTTACTTATTTATTATAATTTAGCCTTCCTGCTAGGGGAAGGGAAGCAACATTCACGCTTGGTTGAGTATTAACCCCAGAGCTTGTCTTCCATCTCAAAGATAAACGCTTCTTCGTGGGAGAAGTCAAGGCAAGGAGGTGGTTGGTAAGGCCGTGGAAAGAAAAAGTAATTGTTTTCAGCACCTTGCCAGCATGAGTATGGAGATGGAAGACTGAGCTTTCTTTCCTTTCGACTGGGTGGAACAGTTTTTCATTTTTGCAATATTTGCAATTATCTTGTCAATGTTTGCATCTCCATCTGTGGGCACTCAGTGTTCACTTTCCAATGAGCATCTGCGGCCTTCCAGCCGATGGCATGCTGGAGTTTTCATTTTCCGCTTCCCACTACGCAGCAGCACACGCGAATAAACCCTGAAATGCTCAGAAATGCTGAGGCTAGCAGATGAAGCATGGGCTTGGAGGAGGCCCCTCATCATTACGCTGTCATTCAAATGTGACATCACAGAATATTGGATCCCTGGGATGTTGCCTTTATTCTCTAGCATGATGTCCTAGTAGAGAGCTTGACAGTCACTTGGCTTCTTAGAGCATTGGAGCAATATGGCGCTAAGAGCACTGTGTTACATGATGTCCATTCCTCTTTGAGGATGAGAGTGTGTGTTTCAGACTTTGAATAGAAAGTTTCTTGTAGCAGATTAGCCACATGTGCTAAGTGAACTAAAATTTACTGAATGAGAGACACTACTAGTCACTTCTGATAATCTAATCTAATTGGTATAAATTTGTAGACTAGGTGATGCTATTATTCCCGTTACAGAGACAGAGACAGTCCAGCTTCCTAATCTGACAAAGCAGAAACAAATTCAGGTCTTTCTGGTTCAACTCCCAAGTCTGTTCTTGTTTTATTATGTTATATTGACAAGTGAAAAGTAAACACAGATACACCATCTAGTTTATGGACCTAAGAAATTTATATCAATGTGTAGTCAAGGACTGTACTGTAATGAAACAGACCAGTGGTCTCATAGCTTGTTTTGACTGTGACTGATATTTGTACCACAGAAGTACAAATTTGAAATACACGGGGTTGATACTTCCACTTGTTTAAATGTTGTCTAGAGCCTAAAATTCCTGTAGAGTTGAACTGTCACCTCTTCCCTCTCCAAATGGTTCTCAATCTTTCACCCTCTCAGAGAGAATGAAGTTAATCTTCCTACTGAAACGGTACTTCGTATTTGAGATCCAGTTGCCATCCTCACGGCCCCCAGACTTTATTGCTCTATTACAAACATTATTTCATGTCCTGCTGTTGAAGTCTGTAGCCTTTCAGAGCTTTAGGCCAGTAATGCAAAGTGCTTTGTCATCCGTGATCTATGCTGCAATCACAGGTGGGGAGGTGGGAAGAATTTTTATTTTCCTCGTCTTTGTGATGTTAATGATTCTCTCAACAAAACCACTTCATTTTGTGTAAAATTAGAGATTCATAACCTGTGAAACCCATAAAGACTTTGTACCCTCAGACTGCTGATGACCATTGAAGGAAGTAGAGTCAATTCCGTCTGTACTTTCATAAACAAGGGAAAAAAAAAAACAACTTTAAAAATTCTTTGACCCTGCTTTTCGCCATCTGAATGGTCATGGTTGAGTGGAAAATCAATGAGGTCCTGTGAGAATAGCACCTCAGTGTTGCCGACAAGGCACACAAAAATCCAACTTTTCACATGAGATGCAGATTGCCTTTGCTTCATTTACTCTCTTAAGACACATTAAAATCAAAGCTATCGCCCCATTTGGCCATCTGTCAATGCTCACCACACAGTAAGTGGGTCGACTTTGTTCTTGAATCACCAGAATACGAGAATGTTTTGTTGTTGTAATAAATGATTTCAGGCTTAAGAGACAGAAATAAATCAATGCAATTTATAAAGTTGGGGTGGAAATGTTAGATGCTGTTTTTATAAACCACGGAGAATTATATATGGATGAGTTGCAATAAATAAAGCATAGCTTTAGCAGTTCACAACAATAAATGATAAAGATGAGATAAATTAGTGTATGGCCTTTTATCTGGAATCATCTCTTGCTTTCCCCAAAGGCACACCAAGGTCCTTTGCTCGTTAAATTGCAAATTTCGGGTTTGAATGTAACATGGTAAATAATGGCTCCCCATTTTCTTCCTAAAGTTCAATTTCCAAAGTTTGGCTTACAGGAGACCCCAAACCAGACAACCTAGTTTCTGAAGGTTCCCATGCAATTGTACTCCTGTTTATTAACAATGAATTGCCTTTTAACAATGGCTTGCATTTTCAGATTGAATATACTGACCCTGAACTGGTTAAACACAAGTGCTCACCCTGCAGGTGCTGGGTCAGAGAACTTGTGTGGCCAACATCTTCAGAGCTGGTTCAGGAAACAGAGCACTCTGGGCCATGCAGACTGGACCATAGAGGCTCTTATTCTCACAGCCAAGTTCCAGGTCGGCTTCCTTGGCTTACCAATTGTAGGAGATTAGATTTTCCTATGCTGGTGGATTTGATCAGGCAAAAAGAGTAGCAAAGCGTAAACACTGTTAATAAGTAGTCAGTCACAGATTCTCCTAAACATGGTTTTGTACAGAGATTGGTGAGTTAGTCTGTTGGAAAAATAGAAACCACAAAACAATAAAATATGTAATATTGGGAAAAAACTGAATAATATCCAACTACAAGCAAAATGCCTTCCTCTTTAAGGCATCATTTCTTTTCAAGGCTTAATTTGTTTTGATGAGAAATCTCATTCGGTTCCAATATTATCACTGCGTCCTTAAAAAAAATATGGCAATAACAACAATACTATAGTGGTTCCTGAAATATATTTTGTGGAACTCTAGTTTGACGAGTTCACAGATATTCTCGTTAAAGCAGTATTTTATATCATTACTTTGTGTCTTGGGAGAGAACCGCATGCTCCTTTAGATATTAAACACTTGAAGAAATCCCACAATAAAGAAATAGAGTCCACTTTTTCAACTCTGTCTTTTGCAGAATGAATTTCTGAAGAACTCATTTTGTATACTGCGATCAGTGAAAAACAGATAATTTTCCAGAGGAGACTATTATGATCACTTCTGATCACTTTCAAGAATGCCTGTGCAATTCATAAAAGTTGGTTTTTTTCTAATACCTCCTCTTTTTTATGTCCTCCTCTTCCTTTTCCAGAAGAAGTTTGTATCAATATAATACATTGCTTTTGTTTTATTTCCAGTTATCGTAGCACAAAGAAACTGGTGGTAACCCCAAATATCTGACAATAAGAGACAGAGAAGTAAGATGTGGTGTGTGAATGGGTACAATGCCCATCTAAATTCAGAAATGTGAACTAAGGTTACATTTTACAGCACAGAAGTTCTCAAAAATACAATATTTAGTCCAATAAACTTGGGAGAGAACAAGATTTATAGTAAAAACAAAAATGAATAATATACATATTTTATTACTGAATTAATATTGCATGAGCTATGTATGTGTGAGATACATATACCTAAGTAGACGTACAGAAGGTGGATGGAAAAGACAGATATGAAATGTGCTAGACCTGAATGCCTGTTGTGGGAGGAGACTGAACTAGGAGGCAAACAGGACAGTGGAGAAGATAAAAGATAAAGCATAATGCAGTGCAATGTGGGAAGATAAGGATCTTCTTTGGGCCAATGATTATAATTTGCCAGGTCTCAACTCCAGACACTTCAAATCTAAAACAAAGAAATAAGGAAGATGAAAAGACTGAAGGTGATTCTGATGTATTTGCTCCATGTTTCACAGTGTGAGAGACAGAGCTCCACGTGCTTGGACCAACTCCACAAGTCCCTGTCTCTGTGTCTCCTTCACTGAAAGACAAGACAGGACACACTTGGGGGTTACTCAGCTTCTCTAAGTGGAATAAGAAAGGCCAAAAATTTGCTGCAGCTTTACAAATCAGGCTGATTTCAGATCTGGTGTGTAGAAATTGACCTTCGTTGGTCACGAAGTCAGGCTCTTGTCTTGAGCATCAGTGAAGTGGAAGAGTTCTAACTATAAAAGGTAGGAAGTTTGCCTATGCAGTTTAGCCTCGGGCTGCTTTTCTGTCCTGGGTTGCCCTGTCTGCTGGCTTCTCCTTCTTGGGGCAGGCAGCAGATGCTCGGCTTGCTTTCCCTTTCTCTTAGAGTTTATGCATCTGTTTCTGTATCCTCCCATCTCCATCCCCTAGTCCGCATCTGCATCTCCATCTGTATCCATGCCTACATCTGTCTCTGTATCCATACAACTTTTAGATTCTTGCTTGATACATAGCAAGTGCTCCCAAAGTTAACAATTATTTGTTTACTTATGATTTAAACCCACTATTACCCACATTTTTCCTTGGGGTCTTGGTACCCCAGAATATTCGCTGTAGAAAAAGTTCCAGTCTCCTGCTTGCTCTACGCACAATTATGTGTATGCATATTTGACTGTGAATCTCTGAAGAAAAATGACCAAAAATAACAAAGATGAGGAAGTTGTAAATCCTAAAACATCATACATGGTTCTTCTAGTATGGTCCCCAGTTTTTTACTCCATTGTTGACACGGCAACTGAGAACCACTCTGGCTTTTCCTTTCATGATCTTGAGAATGAGACTCATCAGTATTCCCCTCATTCTTTCCTGCATCTAATATCTTCACCCTAGATGAAAAGTACTCAGAACCCTAGGTAGTAAAATCCTCAAACCCCAATTATAGCACCACTTACTATGGGAGGAATGGTGTGTTCTCCTGATGCATACTGCTGAAATATATGTAAATTCATGTTTCTTATCTCATTTGAAAGAAAGGCATTTGTCTGGCTGTGTCTCTGGTGGCTCAGTGGTAAAGAACCCCCTGCCAATGCAGGAGATGCAAGAAACGTGGGTTCGATCTCTGGGTGGGGAAAATCCTTGGAGAAGGAAATGGCAGCCCACTCCAGTATTCTTGCCTGGAGAATTCCACGGAGAGAGGAGCCTGGTGGGCTATGGTCCATGTTGTTGCAGAGTGAGCATGACTGAGCAACTGAACATGCACATCCTCTTTGACTGATACTTTTGCATTTCCTTCTCCTCCCAGATCGTGGAAAGTACCACTCCTTTCTTGGCTTCTATGAGTTTTACTACACTTGATTTATCTTATAAATCATGTGGTATTTGTAAGTAACTTGAATTTCCATCAGTAGATGATCAGATAAAGAAAATGTGATATAAGCATACAGGTGGCACAGTGGTGAAGAATCCGCCTGCCAAATAGGAGATGCAGGTTCGATTCCTGGGTCAGCAAGATTTCCTGGAGAAGGAAATTGCAACCCACTCCAGTATTCTTGCTTGGAAAATCCCATGGACAGAGGAGTCGCAAAAGAGTCGGACATGACTGAACAGCAAACAACAACAACAACAACAAAAATACAAGGCAATGTTATTTGGTTTTAGAAAAGAAAGAAATCTTGCTGTTCATGACAATGTGGATGAACCTGGAGGGCATTATGGTAAGTGAAATAAACCAGAGGCAGATGACCCCCACTTCTGTATGATGTTCAATCACTTGGACAGACTTCACTGGTTTGTGACCCACTTGAGTCTAAAAACTACCACCCACATTTTCTTTAACCACATCCTTTCCAGGTACTAGTAGATTGGCATGAACTCTGCTTGACCTGGCGTTCTCCCCACCCTTGTGGACTTGGTGCTGTTTATTCCTATCAGTCTCTAGCCCTGTAAGGATCAACCTTAGCTTCTTTGCTTCATCTGTTTCATTACCAGGGCCAGGCCAATTTGAGCACTGAGATTATATATATATACACACAACTATATATTATAATTTTATATCATATATCTATAATTTTTCTGATATCCTAAAGAACTATTTCTGCCACCACCAAAATAAAACCATCATAACTTTGTATATATATATTTTCAATACCTGCTCCCTAGTAGCAATTTTCATTCTTTCCTCTTCAGGCAGCTTTGAATATATAGTACTGGAAGATGAATGTGGATGGACATAATGTGCCCACTGGGGCAGAAAAATAACCAACTGGCACAAGATTTTGAACTCAGTGACTATACATACAATCTCTAAACTAGAACGTGTAATTGACATACATGCTGATAATGGGGCAATATCTTATATCCCTTCATATAAACAATGTCCCTGGAATTCTAACAGAATGTTATACCAGCTACTCTGAAATGGATAGCAAGGCCCTCTCTCTCATTGCTGTGGAATGCAAGCACATCTTATAATAAAAATGACTTTCTCTTGAGTTTCTTGATTGAGACTCTGTATTGTGAATATGGAAAATTTACTAATATGAAGTAAAATACTGGGTGAATTTTTGGTGTTTGAGATTCTTCTCATGTTAAAAAGAAAAAAAAAACATGAAAAAGAGAATTAGGTCAGAACATATAATTTGAGGCATTTAGTACATTTTGGAGGTGAAGGTAAGTATTCCTAGGCTTTGGATCAGAAAAGCTAATGGAAGTTCTTCTCCAAGGTGAAAGAGACCATGTGAGGAAAAGAATCAGCTGTTCTTTGCATCAGCTGGAGACACGAATCAGAATGAATCGGAAAAAACACAAAAGCTGTAGAGGGCAGTGGGGGTCATTCACGCCTTTCACATTGGCGGAGTGAAAGGAGAGGTGGTTACCCTCTAACGTTCGTGAATCGGAGGTAACTCTCACTTCATCCATTTGCCCTCGAAAAGTTGACATTATAATAATGAAAAACATGTCAGGTTGCTGAGATTTGAATTGAGTATGCACATTTGTTAGCATTGCTGGCTGCATGGGTACTTTTGTAGATGAAATGAAATGCTCTATAATATTAAATCATTATTTCATGCCCCTTGTATTGATGTTCTGAAGGGCACTGAGAATTATACTATTTCTTAGAGTTGATTATAACATGGAGGTGATCATATCCCATTTGTGAGCTATGATACTTTTTAGAGGAAAAGGAAAGATTACTTCTAGTATATTCATTTTTTTTGCTCATAGATTTTGGATCCAATGCACCTTTCTAAACAGGCTAGATTGGATAAAAATGAAAGTTGAGATAGAAAAGCAAAAACAAGAGAGGGATGGGAGATCTGATGGGTTTCCATGCTGCATTTTTCCCTTCCTTGTTTTCCCTAGGAAGGAATAGGTTACCCACTCCAGTATTCTTGGGTTTTCCTGGTGGCTCAGATGGTAAAGAATCCTCCTGCAATATGGGAGACCTGGGTTCTATCCCTGGGTTGGGAAGATCCACTAGAGGAGAGCATGGCAACACACTCCAGTATTCTTGCCTGGAGAATCCCCATGGACAGAGGAGCCTGGCAGGCTACAGTCTATGGGGTCACAGAGTTGGACATGACTGAGCAACTAAGCACACAAAAGCCCTTTCAGATTTTTAAAAATTTATTTTTAATTGGAGGATAATTGCTTTACCATAAGATCCCTTTCAGAAAGACTTGGCATGGAACAGAGAAGGAGAAATGAAAGAACCTGATAAAGACACAAATGGATTGAAGTAATTGCTAACAACTCTCAAGAACAGACAGCTTTCCTTAATGTCCCCCTGTCATCGTATGGGGGAACCTAGTGACATGGGCTCATCTGTGCTCACTTTACGTGCTCTCCTCTAAAGAAAGCTTAGTTCTTTTTAAGTTTCTTATTTATTAATTTTGGTCTCACTGTATGGCTTTTGGGATTTCAGTTCCGCAACTGGGAATTGAACCTGGGCCATGTCAGTGAAAGCTCCAAGTCCTAACCACTGGACACCGGGGAATCTATAGGCTTAGTTCAGAATTGCTACAGAACACAGAAAACCCTTTCTCCTGACATTAAATTTACCACCTGCAATTTTTTCAATCTTTAAAAAAAATGCACAATAGATTTAGAATATTATAGGGAAAAAGAGTAGGCGTAGCAATTTAGTCAGGAAGAGCAAGGAGGGCTGTGCACAGATATCTTGACAACTGGACCACTAAATGCAGTTCGTGTAGTTCATGTCTGGAAGTGGACCCTCCAGGTGTTTACGGCCTCTTTAGAGGCAGCCAGAGCTACATGCAGCGAATGGTAACCAAGGACATTTGCCTTCTTAATCTGAAAGCGGCAAAGCTGAGTGTCTTACTCATAGCCATCACAATGGAGCAGCAACGAAATGCTGAAAAAGTCTTGGCCTTTGCTTTTCTTTATTTAGCATTCATTTCATTGGCCAGTCTGCTTAAATTTTCTTTGACAAAATAGCAATGCTATTTCTATTAAACTATTCTATTTGCCATTGCTATCTTAAAGCAGTTATCAAGAATATTAAAAAATGAGAGGGAGAAATTTTGAATTAAAAAAAGAATATTTAAAAATCAACCAGAAGATGATATATTTGGTCAAGCCATGCAATAATAATTGAAGACACCTCACCCTTGAACATTTAATAATTTAAGAATTACTAGTATTGACTGAGTACACACACTGTCCCAGACGCTTCTGAGCCTTTCATGTGGACTAACTCATTTCAACCTCTTAACCCTATGAGATAGTTTTTTAAGAAGCTCAAACCCATAGAGCTTAAGTTGCCCAAAGTTATTCAATTGGTAAGTTATGGAGCAGGGATTCGAAGCCAGGCAGTCTTGGATCCTATGTCAAACTTTCTTTTCCATTTTCTTACAAGGCTGGTAAATAAAGAAGACAGAAGTGATATCTGACTTTGATTATTGCTGTCTTGTCAGTGAGAGAGTTTATCGTATGGTCATATTGACGGAGGCATCACTGAATTCATCTTTTTCATTAAAACGGATCTCACAACTTTTGTCTTTTCACTCTCAGTTGAAGACATCACTATCTTTGTAGTAACACATGTTCAAAATATCTGACACTCTACATTCCTCGTCTAGCTGCCAAATTCTTTTGCATCTTTGAAGATTTAGCTAAAGAATTATCCTTTCTGTGAATCTCTCCCCAGGGAGATTTCCTTACATTTCCATCTTCTCATGGACCTGACCTGTTTCTCCTGGTTCCTAAATGAGATTCTGCACCATTCCTAAGAGATTCAGGCTCAGTGTGTCTGCTCCCAAATGCACTTTTCCTGCCCCTGCACTTTCATCTAGCCCTTTGAACATTCATTCATCCTTGGAATTCAGACCATAACTGGCACAAAGCACAAGGTCAGCAAATACTACTGCAGAAGCAAAAGAAAGAAACAAAGGCTCAGGTCAGATGGATATCACAGAGATTTTCAGGAAAATAAGTATTAGGGTATATATCATCAACCTAATCAATCATAATTTTCCTGACATCAGTGTCAGAATGTCAATTGCTTATAAGAATGACCTGGGTTCAGTAAAAAACAATTCCATTATATTATGTAAATTGTACTTAGAGCTGATTATTTCACAGTACTTTCAGAATAACATTTTACATTTGTAACATAAGGGATTAACTTGGTTTTCTGGAAGATATAGATTTCTAGAATGACTCCAGTCAGGGATCTGGATAACTGAAGCTTGTTTTACTAAAATTCCATGAGCCTGAAAACTTTTGTTGGCCGTGAACTATAGAAAGAACTCAGTTTCTGAAAAACAAATAATAAAGTTTAACCCATTTTTAGTTGTAAGTCTTTAATCATACAAAGAATTTTGAAAAATAATTGTTAACTTTTTCTGTGCTGAACCATATCACCATGACACTGCTTCCTAAATGCTTCAGCATCTCCAAAAAAGTTGACATTGTCCTACATAAAAACCATGCATTACCACAGCTAATAATATGAACCGTAATCTAAAAATATCTAATACTTAGCCCATATTCAAATTTCAACAATTGTTATTAAAATACTTTTGATAGTCATTTCTTAAAAATAGCAGAATCATGCAAGGATAATGTGTTGCAATAATTAATTGGCTTCTTAATGTTTCTTTTATGCATAAATCATCCACTGATTCTTTGAAGGATCAGATCTATTATCTCTTAGAATGCTCCACTTTTTGATTTGTCTGATAGTTTTCTCATGGTTTTGTTTAATTTTTTTCTCTTTCCTCTGCATTTCCCGTTCTGAGACTTAGTCCTAAAGACCTGATTAAATTCAGCTTCGACATTTTTGTCAGGAATACTCACGGGTGAAGCCGTGGCATTCATGCTACATTACATCAGTAGGTACACAATGTCTGTTCGTCTGCCACAAAATTTGATCAGATGGTGTAGTGCCAGCATGACTTGCAAAGCTAGGTGACAGCTCTGGTTGCTCTCCTCCAAGCAAATCTTAAAAGCCCCATTTTCCGAAGATAACTCTCCCATTGTGTCTTCCATAATTTCTGGAATGCCAACATTTCCCACCTTTGTTTATGCTGAGCTATTGGAAGCCTTTGATAGAGCTAACATAATAAAAACCACTCTCTGCCATTTATACTTTTATCTTGAACTATGTTATTGGATTACACAGCTATTGACTCAGCAAGGTACTTGAGGGGAAATAGTGAGAGCATAGGCGTCTTAATGGAAGGGAGAAGGACAGGAAAGTAAAATTAGCTAATCCAGTTGGCACAAATTACCAAGGTTTCTTAACAGTTATTTTGTAATAGGAGGGGTAGTTAGTTTGTGGGTGGGGAGTGGGTGGTGAGGAGCAGAAAGCAAACATTTTGTGAATGGCCTGGAAGTATGCTATTAATTCTCCAAGTACACTGGGGCCCCAGCTTGCTATCAGGTTACTGTGATGCTCACACCTCCGTGTGGGCTGGCCCCAGGTCCACTACCATGATTGACTTTTATCACATTATCTTCTCCTTATTTCTCTCTCGTTCTGATTTTACCTATAAGATCATGAGTCGAGAAGACTCCGTAGAAGGAACTAACCCTCACATACTTTTCGACTTCGCTTTTTCTACCTGGAACTGCTGTTCTTTCAATATTGTTTTGCTTATTTATTTCTATCGTTTGGATAAAGGCAAGGACTTTGATAACCTCTGTCATTCTTCTTTCTCCGGGCTCTAGAACCCACCTTGCCCAGAGAAGAGTTTCAGAAAACTTTGTTGCTGTGGAAGGAAGTGTGGAATGAACAGCCTGAGACAGGCTGGCATCATTACTTTCTGTGGTATGTGATTCCTTTGTATTGCTAATTCTATTATCAATATTTATTGGAATTAATCAGATGATGATGTTCTGACTAGAATGAGAAACATGTTTTCCCGAAATCAATATCTTGCAGTTCTAAAGATAGTAATTTTCTTTCTCATTCACCTTGAGCGATTGTCTCTAGGTATCTCAGAGTATTTCAAGCACATTTTCTGCGATCATGCATTTTGGATGGAGGAAAGGAACAGGAGCTTTAACTTGTTTGTTGCTTGTGAGGTTTTTTGTTCCTCTGGTAATAGTATATATCAAATTGAGGGGATTGTTGGCATATACAGCAACTCAGGCAGCTATTTTTTTTCATTTGTTAGATGAAACACAAGTCCACTTAGAAAATAGTCTTCTTGCATTTCTCTCATGAGAAAATAGTGAATGAGTACAGAATAAAGAGTTATGGATGTTGACCTTTGAAACTCTCCCCAAAGCAGCATTGCTACTGATAGGATGACATGAAAAGTCATTTCACTTGTAATGAGATACCAAGTGGGCCTGTCTTCTTTTAAAACCTGGCATTTAAAAATACATTTACTTCTATTATGTACTGGCCTAACCTGCACAGGCTATTGGATATGACATATTACCTGAGCAGATGTTTTAGACAAGACGCTGGCAGCAAGGCAAGTAAAGAGTAAAGTTTATAGTTTTGTTTCTTCAGTCCTAGAGTCACACAATCGAGAAAGCTTTTTCATATGGCAATTTATTGCAAATGTTATGTAAACTGCCTATTAATTTTATGCCTACCGTGCAGCAGAAACCTTTAATATGAAGAAATGGGGGAAATAGATTACTTTTTTTTTTTTTTTTGCACAGGACAGCTTTCCACTTTAGCAAAATCTTTGCTGGTCGATTTGCCTCTGACCTTATGATCTTATGGATGAAGAGATAGGTTGGGGGATATTCAGATATTTAGAGAATTGTATTCCTTGACCCTAAAGGGGGGAAAGAGTTGTGAAGGAAAGGCATGATGATAGAAAATTTTATAATTGCATTCTTTTGGTTATTCCTAGGTTAAAGAAGGGCAGGGCTTTAAAAAAAAAAATTGTTCCAGGGAAAGAACTGCATTCATTTTACTGTCATGACCTCTACAGCGATTTAGATTAAGAACTCAAAATAAGACTGTTTAATATTTCATTAAAATGTATAAAGTATAAACATACAGTATTATGTTACATAATGCATTTGCAAGTTGATATTCAGATGTGGAAGATTTCTGTATTCATGAAGGAATGACCTTCATACCCCACTGGATCATCATCAGTTTATGCAATCCTCTGACATTTTTATTTTATTTATGTGCCATATGAAAATATGACATTCTTATCATCATCTCTAACAAATCTGTTATCAATCAGAGAGGGCATGCAACCATCTCTGTGTTCACTAGTTGCTGGCTCCAGCACTTGCCCCCCTGACTTGGCAGTGCCATCTGAAGCTGTGCATATGCTCAAGTATTTGCATTCCTAAAATTTTTCCTTTCCTTATCCAGACTCGTCAAATAACAATTTAGAAAAATGGAAAAGACATGATCTCGGTGCTCTGAAATCAACAGGGTATATTTCTGAATGACAATGGGGCAGAAATTCAGAAAACTAGGGGGAAATGAGTTAATTCCAAGTCAATTAATAGAATACCACCACCACCACCACCATACAATTAGAATGCTTGAACAATTTCTGATTTCTACACAGAGACTTCATCAAGATAAATAGACATTCCTGTGACACTCCACTCTCTCTTTCCCCAAGCAGCACTGGTCTGTCCTGACCTATCTTATTGTTTCCAGTCCTAACTAACAGGAGGCAGTGAAGAAGCAAAACAGTTCTATGAATTGGCTGCTTTCTTTAGGTGGCAAGACTAAAGGTGGTGATTTAGATTCAGAAAATACTTATTCATAGGTTACGGGAAAAAATAATCAGTATTGTCAAATGGCTTAGAAGTTTTGACATTGCTCCTAGTGGGACTTCTGTTGGACTTTTGTTTAGTTGCTCTGTCGTTTCTGACTCTTTGCGACCCCACAAACTGTAACACGCCAGCCTCCTCTGTCCTCCACTGTCTTCCAGAGTTTGCTCAGATTCATGTCAATTGAATCAGTGATGTTATCTAACCATCTTATCCTCTGCCAGCCCTTTCTCCTTTTGCCTTCAATCTTTCCCATCATCAGGGTCTTTTCCAGGGAGTTGGCTCTTCGCATTAGGTGGCCAAAATATTGAAGCTTCATCTCCATCAACTGTTCTTCCAATGAATATTTAGGGTTGATTTCCTTTAGGATTGACTGGTTTGATCCCCTTGCAATCCAAGGGACTCGCAAGGGTCTTTTCCAGCACAGCAATTCAAAAGTATCAATTCTTCTTAGGGTTTAATATTTAAGCAAAGTATTTTTAAAAATAATTTAAAATTTATTTGATTTTTTAAAAAAATTGAAGTTACATATGGTATTATTGTTTCCAATAAGTAGCAGTACTTTTTAGAATAATCTTAACATTTTTTATTTTTTTCTTCAATAAACATCTGAGATGTTTGTTTGGCCATTCATTTACCAAAAAGAGAAATTAAATGATTCTATTAATATCCCACAAATAAAATAAATAGAGAATATAGGTAAAAGTTTACACATGTCTTTTGTTTCCTATGCTTATAGCAGAAAATCAGGAGAAAGAATTAGAGCAAATTTCTAAATTAAAGATTCCTTCCCTCCCAGTCCACATTAGGTAACTAACTGTAGCAGATTTAATGAAATTGGAAATTGAGCTAGCAAGTAGTTAAATGGTCCCTCCCACTGTTGTTTTCTATGATATTTTGTTTCCTGGCATCTCTCAATTAAGATAATGAACAAGATTTTCTATGTTATTGATAGCAAGCAGATGAGTCTAACTACAGTTGGTTCTGATTATTAATAGAGAGAAAAACATTTCACTCTAATATGGAAAGGTCTTTATCAGTATTGTTTTTGCTCTTTCTCCATTATATTGTATTAGGAACAACCACTACAAATGAATTATATGCATTTGCTCTTTTTACTTATTAAATTGGAAAAGAGGAATTTTATTTGATTATTTAATGAATTTCATCCTATTCCAATAATTGATATATTACATTAATATTTTATTGAGAAAAAAGATTCTTTGGTTCCATGAAAATATATACATCCATTATAATATTTATTACCAAGCAAGACTTCTCCAATTACTTTTTTAACAAAGTATTTTATTGTGCACATATGTTCAGCCACCAGATTTTGTTAAGAATTTTATAGAGCAATTCTTTTAAAATGCAGACAGTCTTTTGGATAATGCTAAACAGCCTCTCCCTGAACCCTCTCAAATTGCCACTCTCATTTATTGCATAAAGCCTTTCATTTACACTTTTAACACCATCCCATCACTCTTGACTTTGTTGCATTCTCTTGCTTCATCACTTTAAGCAAGCTGTAACATCTATAAATTGATTTAACTGTAACATCTATAAATTGATTTAACTGTAACATCTATAAATTGATTTATGAGTGATTTAAAGATATCAGCATTGATTTATTTTTGTACCTTAGCTGTTAAATGAGATGATAAATGTAAAGTAATAACACAGAACCTGACTCATTGTGTGTGTGTGTGGGTCTTTATTAAATAAATTTTAACTTTTAAAAATTATTTATAAATTGACTAAATTTATAAATAAACTAGGATCATTCTGATAGTGAAATTGGGGGCTAGCTCAGCATAATGTCTGCCTATGTCCGACAAGTCTGTGTTAGGGCTTCCTCTTTGGAATTGATGACAAAATTATCAATGACTTAAGTTTCAAAAGTATCTAGTCTACAGAGCACATTGACAGATACTTTCTGACTTGATTCCATGACAACCCTGTGGATAAACATAAGGAAAATATTAAAATCTCCTTTATAGAAGTTCTGAAAAATGAACTGATGTACATTAACCTGTATCAGTTTGTTCTACAATATACCTCTCTTGATTCAGTTCAGTTCAGTGGCTCAGTCATGTCCGACTCTTTGTGACCTCATGGACTGCAACACACCAGGCCTCCCTGTCCATCACCAACTCCCAGAGTTTATTCAAACTCATCTCCATTGAGTTGGTGATGCCATCCAAATATCTCATCCTCTGTCATCCCTTTCTCCAATCTTTCCCAGCATCAGGGTCTTTTCCAATGAGTCAGCTATTTGCATCAGGTGGCCAAAGTATTGGAGTTTCAGCTTCAACATCAGTCCTTCCAATGAATATTCAGGACTGATTTCCTCTAGGATGGACTGGTTGGATCTCCTTGCTGTCCAAGGGACTCTCCAAAGTCTTCTTGTTGAAGTTGAAAAGCATCAATTCTTTGGCACTCAGCTTTCTTTATAGTCCATCTCTCACATCGATGCATGACTACTGGAAAAACCATAGCTTTGACTAGATGGAACTTTGTTGGCCAAGTAATGTTTCTGCTTTTTAATATGCTGTCTAGGTTGGTCATAACTTTGCTTCCAAGGAGCAAGCTTCTTTTAATTTCATGGCTACAATCACCATCTGCAGTGATTTTGGAACCCCCCAAAAATAAAGTCTGTCACTGTTTCCATTGTTTCCCCATTTATTTGCCATTAAGTGATGGGACTAGATGCCATGATCTTAGTTTTCTGACTGTTGAGTTTTAATCCAACTTTTTCACTATCCTCTTTCACTTTCATCAAGAGGCTCTTTAGTTCTTTGCTTTCTGCCATAAGGGTGGTGTCATCTTCATATCTGAGGTTTTTGATATTTCTCCCGGCAATCTTGACTCCAGCTTGTGCTTCATCTAGCCCAGCGTTTCTCATGATGTACTCTGCATATAAGTTAAATAAGCAGGGTGACAATATACAGCCTTGACGTACTCCTTTCCCTGTTTTTTGGAACCAGTCTGTTGTTCCATGTCCAGTTCTAACTGTTGCATCCTGACCAGCATACAGATTTCTCAAGAAATCTGTCTTGATTGCACCTTGTTATTTTCAAGAACCAGAAACTGACTGAAAACAGCTTAAATGAAAGTGAATGTATTGAGGAAGTAGGGGTAAGTACAAAGTACACACGGACCTCATGGTGGCCAAGCCAGACTCTCTGCCCCTGCATCCTCTGGGTCTCTTCTGTGCATTTACTTCAGATTTTCTACCTCTGTGAGGATTCTTATGTTTTCTATGAAATTTTGCCTAAATGCGAGTATATGGGCCCTGGTTTTATTGGCTTCATGTTTGGCACTCAGCAAAGCCTAATAATAGTCTTTTGTTCCAATCCACAATTCTCACACTCAAGATTCCCTCTTTCCACCTTCTCCCTCCCCCTTCCCTATATGGGGCAGGGGAACATCCCAGATCCCAACATCTCTGGGCAAAGATGCAGGATTTAATGACTTGCTGTCCTTTGACATGTTGTGGGCACCTGCTATTTTGACAGATGGTGTGGACAGGTTGGAATATGGGAGCCAGTGAGATTTTAAGACACCTCTAGAACACCAAATCATTTAATTTTGCTCCAAGATCACTCTGTACACTCCCTAGAGATATTAGAAATTATATTTTAGCCTTTTAAAAAGAGAAGGATGCTGTCTTTTTTTTTTTTTCCAAATGGTAGTTGACATTAATTTCTGGTAAACAGTTTCTTCCTTTGTATTAAATTGAAATCAGAACTAAATGTGGACTTTCTTGGTGGTCCAGTGGTTGTCTGTCAATGCAGAAAATACGGGTTCAATCCCTGGTCTGGGAAGATCCCACATGCCGTGAAACAACTAAATCCGCGTGCTACCGCTGAGCCTGCACGCCGTGGAGCCCGTGCACCACAGCAAGAGAAGCCCCCATATGCAACAACTGGAGAATCCCACGTGCAGCGATGAAGATCCAGCACAGCCAAAAACATTTTAAAAAGTTAAAAGAAATACTAAATGCAACAAAACATATATGTTTGGTTTTCACAAAATAATTTTCCCGTTAAATTATTCCCCAGGAAATTGGTTTAGTGTGGTAAAAGATCCTCTAGTAAAGCTCATTATCATTTTATAAGTATTGTCTTAATGAATGGTTACGAAGCACTGTGGGAGAATAGGCATGATTTAAATACAATTAATTAATCTAACAGCATCTTAAAGCAAATACTGAAGATGTAGTCTCCCCAAATATCAAGTTCCATTAAAAAAAAAATGTCTGTATATTCCTTACCCCTTGACATTTTTCAGTAGTGTTTGGATATCATGGTTTAACCCTTCTCCCCCCAATCCTAAGTGATAATGATCACCAAAAAAGAGTTTTAAACAAATAAAGCAGCCACAGGAAGCTTAAACCAGGCAGCCAGCCTACAGTGGCAGCAGCAGGAGTGAGTCGGGATTAGTGAACGCCTCCCTCATCCAAACCCCGAGGAGTTCATGAGATAAATGGCTTTATCCTGAACTGCCTTAGAAATTTGCCCTGTTACTGGAAGATGGCTCCATATGTTAACTTTTAATTTGAGTATAGGAGGGAAGAAATGGCTGGAACTATTTAACAAATGTAATTTTATTGCTCCCTCTATGTGTCGCCATAGAGAAAGCTTTTTAAAAATTTAGATTATTCATCTATCAATTTGTTCTCTCTGCTCACTGGCACTAATATGTTGAAATTAATTTGCTTTATATGAGGCCTTTAGAAACCACGTACCAGACTTAGGTTCTCAAACTCAACTGTTTGTCCCACTGTAGCCTGTTATCTTTTTAAAACATAAATAGTTCTCCATTATTTACACTCCTCACTTAAAAATCTTCAAACTATTCAGCATTACTTCCAGCTCTATATGAAAGTGAAAGTGAAGTCACTCAGTTGTGTCTGACTCTTTGCGACCCCATGGACTGCAGCCCACCAGGCTCCTCTGTCCATGGGATTCTCCAGGCAAGAATACTGGAGTGGGTTGTCATTTCCTTCTCCAGGGGATCTTCCCGACCCAGGAATTGAACCCAGGTCTCCTGCATTGCAGGCAGACTCAGGCAGACGCTTTAACCTCTGAGCCACCAGGAAGCCCAGAGCCCTACATGACCAACCACCAATTCCCACCACTTTTCCCCTTGCTACCTGTACTCTAGCCATATGAAATTTCTTCCAAATCCTAGGACATATACTAAAGTAAATACTGTAGATGTGATCTCCCCGAATATTGGAGTTCCATCAAAAAATCTCTGTATATTCCCTACTCCTTGACATTTTTCAGTCGTGTTTGGATATCATGGTTGAACCCAACCTCCCAAATCAGAACCTTTACAAAGCTATTATACTGCATGGATCACTCATTTCTGCTGTCTTGTCCTCTCATTTCATTTAGTCTCATCTCCAATGTTATCTGAAAATGAAAAAAAAAAAAAGCTTTCTTTGATCAGTCTATTTAAGATAGCTCCCAGTCACCATTTTTTATGGCCTGATAGTGTCTTACTAGAGCTTCCCTGGTGGCTCAGACATTAAATAATCTGCCTGTAATGCAGAAGATTGGGTTCTAATCTGCAGAAGACCTGGGTTTGATCCCTGGGTTGGAAAGATCCCCTAGAGAAGGTAATGGCAACCCACTCCAGTACTCTTGCCTGGAGAATCCCATGGACAGAGGAGCCTGGTGGGCTACAGTCCATAGGGTCCCAAAAAGTTGGACATGACTGAGCCACTAACACTTTCACTTTTCATTTCACAGTGCCTTACTATTTCTTTATAATACTCATCATCACCAGACATTAAATCATTTATAATTCTATTTTTATTATTTCTCTTCTCTGCTAGAATGTAAACTTGAGAGCATGAACCTTGCCCAGTTTGTTCTAGAATAGAGTTGGCACAGAGCAGATATTCCAGGTGCTAGTCCATAAACTTTGTGTTACCTGTTCATGGCAAGATAAAGATATTACATGAGAATATGCATTCAAAAACTTTTGTAACAATTTGACATTGATGCAACATCGAAGTTTGGGATTTTACAGATTATAAAATTATCAATCCGTAAGGAATTGGGAAAAATAAAAACTGGTCCTGCAGCCAGAAAGTTGGAGGTGTACTGCCCTACTTGCTCAAGTAAGACAGTTGTTAGGTGGTGGGAAAATATGCCACTGAACCTTATACCACATGCTACTAAAAAGGGAGGACTGTGCAGACATTCGTGCTAAGTTGCTTCAATCATGTCTGACTCTGTGACCCTATGAACTGCAGCCTGCCAGGCTCCTCTGTCCATGGGTTTCTCCCGGCAAGAATACTGGAGTGGGTTGCCATGTCCTTCTTCAGGGGATCTTCCCAACCCAGGGGTCTAACCCACGTCTCTTGCGTCTAATCTGCGCTGGCAAGCAGCTCTTTACCACTAGCATCACCTGGGAAACCCCCACAAAAGAGGATTGGATTTCATGAAAAAAAATCCTCTTTGGATTTTGGAAACCACACATTCCACATCTGCTGTGTGATTCTGATCCATTAGCAAGTGTCCTGCCCTAGAAGGCCCTACATCAGATCCAGGCTATGGAGAGTATCCAACTGAAGTGCTGCGCAAGTAGGAATTCTGTTTGAAGGCTCTGACAATTCCTCATGAGATAATAGCAGCACGGAACTGAAGGATTTTAGAATACAGTGGTGCCCTATTTTCCAGTAGTAGTAAAGAAACTGCCCACCAGGGCAGGAGATGTAAGAGACACGGGTTCAATCCCTGGGTCAGGAAGATCCCCTGGAGAAGGGAATGGTACCCCATTCCAGTATTCTGGCCCGGGAAATCCCATGGACAGAGGAACCTGGGGGGCTACAATCCATGGGGCTGCAAAGAGTCAGACACAACTTAACGACTGAGCACACACAGACACACAGAGCAGTAATATATTACGTTTGTAAAGATATTGCATGTATCTTGTGATTACAAGAGAAAATAAAGTGCCCTGCTCAATTTAAGCTATGGCATTATATTTGATATATAGTATTTCAGTGTTGAATATTCTATACTTACATTTAATGCAGTTTCCCAAATTAAAAAAAAGTCTTTTCTTTTAAATATGGAAAATAGGTTGAAATATTAACAATATAAAATGACCAATGGTAAATACTAATGTCATTCAGAATTCTTTAAGAAAAACATTTTTAATCAACCGAGCCATTTTTTTTTTTTTGATCACTTTACAAAATCTATCAGTTGGATGGTAAATGGTTGATGGACAGAATTAACTTTTTTTTGTTATTTTGTAAAGCTATTTTCTACGGTAGGAAAAAGGTGATATGTCCAAACTTGTTATTGGATTTATTTCTCTTTGTTAACTTTTTCTAAGTATAGCATTTTTAAAACATTTGGGATTTCCATCCTCATTATGTGTCTCAAATTAAGAGAATAAAACTATTATATACATTTTCCTGTGATTTCTGGAACAATTCAGGCCAAATTAGAAAATGCCTTCATTGTGTTTAACAGCTGTTAAAACAGACAAAAGATAATCAGGTCTTTAACAAAACAATTCTGTAGTGTTATAAAAGTTCCCCTTGGCTAAACCCATTCTGTTATGAAATTAGAACAGTTTCTACATTGGGGAACTCTGACTTCAGAAGGCAGTCTGCCACATCTTTGGATAGATCTTGTTAGATTTTCCATTCCGAACTCTAACTGCAAATAGCTTATCTTCATTGGTCCCAGTTCCACCTTTGGGACCACTCCCTTGCTTCCTGACATACATCAAACACATAAGTGTAGCTATATATGGTGGTGGTTTAGTTGCTAAGTAATGTCTGACTCTTGCCACCCCGTGGACTATAGCCTGCCAGGCTCCACTGTCCATGGGATTCTCCAGGCAAGAATACTGGAGTGGGTTGTCATTTCCTTTTCCAGGGGATCTTCCCCACCCAGGAATAGAACCCGGGTCTCCTGCATTGTAGCTATATATATTCCCTCACTCTTATTCAGGTTATACATCCACAGTTCTTCTGTTCTTAGATATTGGTTGCTTGCTTTCATCATATTGAAAGAAAGTGAAAGTGTTAGCCCGTCAGTCATGTCTGACTGTTTGTGACCCTATGGACTGTTAGCCTGCCCAGCTCCTCTGTCCATGGAATTCCCTAGGAAAGAATACTGGAGTGGATTGCCATTTCCTTCTCCAGGGCATCTTCCTGACCCAGGAATCAAACCCATGTCTCCTGCATTGCAGGCAGATTCTTTACTGTCTAAGCCAATCAGGGAAGCCCCCTTCATCATCTTGGCTGCCCTCATCTAAAAATACTTGTGACCTTCATTTGGTGGCATAAGTGGCCCTTCTTACCGCCTGATTAGCACCTCCCATGAAATCTTTCATATAACAAATATCATAAATAAATGCCCACAGCATCAATATAAACTTTTATTTACAACAGTGATTGATAACAGAACCTATTGACATGGGGCTAAAGCAATGAAGCATGACAGGAGAGGTGATACTCTGACTCAAGAGGTTGAAAGACTTTTCTCTGCATGGAAAACAAGTCAGACTCCTTTGAAAGGAGCAATGAGTTTTGGCAATAGCATGGTTTCTTCTCATGATACTAAAACAGGTATGAAAAATAGAGACCCAAACAGAGATTTTCAAAAAAAGAAAAGGATGTGATCACTTTAGGAAGAGGCACTGGTTGATATAACTTATTTTAGAAACTGGGAGAAGCCACAAGGATTGACAGCTGGTTCTTCTTATCCTGGGTTTTCCAATGCAAGAGACTTTGGTTCAATCCCTGGGTCAGGAAGATCCCCTGGAGGAGGAAATGGTAACCCATTCTAGTATTCTTGTCTGGACAAATCCCAGAGGAGCCTGGTGTGTTATAGTCCATGGGGTCGCAGAAGGATTGGACACGACTTAGTGACTAAATAACAACAGCAACAACACGTTGTTACCCTCTTCTCTACCCTTACTGGAGTTTGACCTATAACTACTGCCAAATTACGTAATAAACAAGACATCCAGATGGACAATGTTTTTCTTAAAATGTGGTGAGTAAAATGAAATGCAATGCACCAAATGAGATCTGGAAAGTATGGAGTGATGTGGGAATGTTTCCATTTCTCAAACGACACTATACTTGCTTTACTGGGACCTCAGTTTTCAATATTTGTTCTTTTATGTTGAGCTTGGGATCGATTGAAACCCCCATATCTTTCCTGCTTAAACTTTTGCTGAGCAACATCATCCACTTGTTACTTGTACAATCAACTTAATCAAATCAGGATGTAAGATGTTCTCATTCTTTACTTAAAAATCCATCTCTCTAACTGATCTATATTTTCACACCTAGAGATAGTTGCAAATCTTAATTCTGTTACCCTTTCTCATATCTTTCTCATTCAGTGACCTTTTTCATTTTGTATCTTTTGCAAGTGTGATAAGCCACATTCCCTGGACTATGTTCAAACAGAGTGACACAGGAATAAAATTGGTGTTGTGCAATGGGAAGTGCTTTTTAGCTCTATCTCCAAAAACAAAGAAATTCCTTCTGGCCCAAAGCTTTTAGAACCATTGCATCCATGACCACAACATTCTGAGGCAGCAGATAGTGGCAAAGATAACACAGGAGAGGGCAGGGATCCTAAACTCAGGGCAAATAGACGGCCCCCACTCTGATAGGGATTCCCATGGTCTGGTAAAGACAGCAGCTGGGGTTCCACAGAGTGTAGGGTAGATAAACAAAACCTCTGACAGAAATCCATTGATAAAGATGCAATTCTAAGGGGTGAGAAATATACTTGTAAGTCTTACGATCAAGTGGTTGTGGTTCTAGAACTTAGAAGAGACGTCCCATGAGGTCAGCTTGGGGAAAGTCTTCTGAGACACACAGATCTAGTTCCACAGATTATCACTGGGGGACATGGCTCAGTCAAGAGGGCATGGAGCATCTCAGGTGGACCTAGGACTAACTGTATAAACCTTTCATTTTGTTGTATAATGTGTGGCAAATTGGCTTCCCAGGTGACACAATGCTAAAGAATCCACCTGCCAATACAGGAGACACAAGAGACATGGATTCAGTCCCTGGGTCCAGATGATCCCCTGGAATGGGAAATAGCAACCCCCTCCAGTCTTCTTGCCTGGAAAATTCCATGGACAGAGAAGCCTGGCAGGCTACAGTCCTTGGGGTTGCAAAGGGTTGGACATGATTGAGCAAACACACACACACACACCACATACAAAATGCACGCAAAATCTATTTTGTCCTTTTTAAGAACATGATGCTCAAAAACATATTTTGTTACTAACACTACTTAGTTATTACAGTCAAGATTCTGGTACTCAGGACTGTTGAAAAGAAGATGAACAGCAGCCTTTACAGAATTTTTTTTTTTCCACTAAGATGTATTTCTGGCTTAGAGGCTTTTCTGTTTCACTCTCACTGAAGTCTTAGTATCTCTTAAATAAATAGATCTTGGCTATACTGTCTTTTATTAAGTGCTTCTTCTGTCCTAAGTGATCACAACTCACCCGATTAACAGTTTATTCTAATCTTTAAGATATCATTCTTTAATTTTGATGATACTAATCTGGATGTAATCTTTCACCCCCTCTTTTTTTCAGATTTAATGACTGTTTTCCTAACATTAGTATCCTTCGTTCATTCTCCATGTATTCTTAAAATTATTGTCAGTGATTTTTGGAATTCCATCTTAGCTTTTTGTGGTAAATCAGGATGTAATCCTTCTAGACACCTAAATTCTTTTAAAACAAATTGTTAATTTCTTACAGCCTCTTTACATAACCATCTTGCTTTAGTTCCATTCCTGAACATTCCTAACCAGATTGAACATTTTTCTCCTTGAAACAGACTATAGATGTAAATTAGACTATTGAGAAATCATTTTCATCATCTTTACCTAAGAATTCTATTCTTGTTCTTGTTCTGAACAGGAAATAAAAAGGCTTTACTATTTAATTGTTTTCCCAATTAGATTGCAAGCTCCCGCTGGGCAAGAGTATGTATTTATACGTCTTTTATTTACTTTTCAGTGCCCAGTGCTGAATACGTAAAAGATCTTCAATAAGTACTTAATAGTTTGCCTTGTCACTCAGAACATTACAAAAGCTGCCGTCTTGTAGATGTTGTGAAAATGTCAGATATCTTTGGCTTGTCATCTCACCATCTGTTTTTCACTTTCAGACTCTTTTTTGAAACTTTGCCTAGGCACATAGATGATTCACTTTCTTTTCCATAGTGTTGATGACATTTCCCCAAGTGTTAAACCTCATGCCTGTGGTTAATCGATTCCTGGATCAGCTCATCATTCCAGCCTGATGATTCTTGCTTGTAGAATCCATGTGTCTTTTGTCAGGGTTATAGACTGTGGTCTTCGGAATATTTTAAAAACTTCTGACATTGGCTCAGTGCTAGGGATTAGAATTTGCCAGTTTTTCTATTGAAATGAAAGAGTCCTCTTGACTAGAGCACTGCCTTTTATCTTTCTTTGAGCTAACCAACTGTCATCAAGTCTTCTTTAATAGTTAAGTCTTTTTCAGGAATTTATGAGACTTACGAGAAAAGTAATGTTATGCTGAACACTCCGAAGGCCAAAATTCTCAACAAGCTTTCATCAACAAGTCATTCATTCTGAACATTCTGATGAATGGAAAACTCCAGAGGACGTTAAGGCCGTCTGAATGAAATAATTAAATGCTGGAGTTGGAAGGGAACTTAGAAATAACTTAGCATATCCCCTTAATTTGACTTGTGGGTGAAAATGAAACCCAGAGAGAATAGGGGATATGCCCAAAGTAGTTTAGGAAGGAGCCAAATGAGAACCAGGAGCCAATGTGTCCAACAACAATCCAAGGGCAGGGCTCCTTCTGTGCAACCCTACCATCCCTTCAGGCTTCCTTTAACAGAACAGTTTGCAAGAGTTGAAGAAATGGCCAGATAAAGTAGCACAGAACTAATGAATACGTTCTGGCTGCAATAGGGACTTTCATAAGTGAAATGTCTTATGACCTCAGCAAAACAATTTTTGCATGTTTCTTGTAAGTGATGAAATTAGAGGTGTGGTGGGATGTGCTGGAGACAGTCATTGATTTTTGAGTACGATAGTTGACAGGGAGGCAACAGGCAGACACAGTGAAACTAATGCAAGTGTGATAGGACAGCGTTCTGAGAGTTAGGGTATTGCTGTTGTTTAGTTGCTAAGTCATGTCTGATTTTTTTTGTGACCCCATGGACTGTAGCCCAGCACGTTCCTCTGTCCATGGGATTTCCCAGGCAAGAATACTTGAGTGGGTTGCCATTTCCTCCTCCAGGAGATCCTCCCAAAACAGGGATAGAATCTGCATCTCTACCATTGGCAGATGGATTCTTTACCACTGAGCCACCAGGGAGTGTTAGGGTAGAGGCTGATAAATTTAGTTTCTGGTCAACAATAAAGTCTGTCTTTAACTTTAAGTAGTGATGAAATTATAACTAATGCATAGCAAAGCATCTGCTGTTTCAAGTAACATTATCTGTGGAAATATCTGGATTTCTCAAAAGCAGATTAATTACAAACAGCATCTCTTGGTCCTAGACTGAATCAAATATAGTGTCCTTGATTGCTGTTTTCCATACTGCTACATTTCTAATTGGTAGAGGTGTGCCTGGGCAATGGTTCATTTGGTGACAGTGGAATTACATGTAGAATGAATGTTTTGGTCCTTGCTGACTGGACACTGCTCCTCAAAACTCATCTCACATAGAGGTGACATGACGTATTTTGAATTGTGTTACACTGAATCATTTCAGGTTGGCTTTATTTTCCTATGGTTTGCTAGACTGTACCCCCTTTACAATCCATGCCAGTTGTCACACCTGCTACTATTTTATTATTTCTGTAACAATGATGAAACCTGCCCTCCTGCTTTGTGTACCTAACGCTGCTCAAATGCAGGGACCTCAACTGGAACAGTGTGTGGTAACTTTCAGAAGTTTAATTCTTCCTTGAACATTCATAACAAATCAGCAGCTTTCAAAGACAGCTTTGGGGGAAAAAAGATTACTTTTAATGAAAAGAATTCACATTTACCATCTATTACAAAAATTCAGGCACACAGAACTTGGAGCGAAAAAGACAGGACAGAATAAACCAGCATTGTGTTCAATCATAAAAATGTTGGGAGTACAAAAGACACAAAAGATGCTACACTGAAGAAGGATATAAGGTCACAGAGGAGGAAAAAAAGTGAACTGCAGTGATAAGAGGAGGTGAAATGTAATTGTCTGTGTACCCAAGGGTGGGTACCCCAGAGACCTGAAACTTGTAATTGCTAACAATCATCTCATGGACACACACTTCAGACTCTTTTAACACCGAAAGTCAGAAAATCGGATAGATATAAAGAGAGCAAATTTTTACTTCTAACTGTATTCTAAATAATCACATGCCTTATCTTTTAAAAAGAACTGCTTCTTAACTGGAAAATAGAATGAATAAATACATAGAGAATATATATTTTTAATTGTTGCAAAGGGATAAAAGAAAATAAAAAGTATTATTATCTTTTTTCTGATGGTTACATCTGGCTTTTCTTTGTATCATTTTTGCACTCAGAACTACTTTTGTTCCTTTTAGGAATCAATACATTAATTAATCCACTTGAGGACATTTTTAAATGTATTTTTTAATAAAGTTTTTTTAACTTTTTTTAGAGCCATTAAAAAAATCTTTATTGAATTTGTTACAATATTGCTTTTCTTTTATGTTTTGGTTTATTGGCTGTGAAGCACATGGCATCTTAGCTCCCCCACCAGGGATTGAACTCGCACCCCCTGTATTGGAAGGTGAAGTCTTAACCACTGGACCACCAGGGAAGTCTCCATCTGAGGATTTTAATTGTTGAATTACACATGTATTCTGTGGGAGCCATTTTGCAACCTTGATGCTGTGTGGTTAGATAGACCCACTTTAATACAAAAGGTGAGTTTTTCACTCTTTTTCCCCAATGACTTGAAATACTCTTTCTATAGATAGTTGAGGGTTGGTATAATTCAGAGCCATATGTGTAAGTTGGGGTAGGCTTGAACCAAGCTTTGATCCCTCATGGAGGTTAAAATTGAGTGAAGAATATATAGAAAAACATGTTAAACAAGGACATTATGATATTTGGAGTAGGTTTTCTGGTAGGTAATATGTGAGAGAATTCCATACTCCAGTGGCATTTGCACCTTCCCCTCAACTCCACCTGCCCCTCATTCTAATTATATGTATTTTATAATTTCCCTCCTAGCCAGATGTCAACTATGCATTCCTCTCAGTCTTCCCAGGGCTTCCCAGGTGGTGCTAGTGGTAAAGAACCCACCTGTCAATGCAGGAGACATAAGAGATGCAGGGCCAACACCTCTGTGGGGAAGATCCCCTGGAGGAGGCCATGACAATCCACTCTAGTATTCTTGCCTGGAGAATCCCATGGACAGAGGAGCCTGGTGGGCTACAGTCCATGGGGTCGCAAAGAGTCGGACACGACTGAAGCGACTTAGCACGTGCACACGCAGCCTTCACAAAGCTCTTTTTGGTGTGTTCCTCTTCTCTCTCTGCCTTCCTACATGGCTGAGAGAAGAACTTCATAACTTTTTAAAAAGCTGTCGGTACAGAATTTATTCAAGGGCAGCCCAACTCATGGTTAAATTTCTGCCTGAATTTTAATATGAAGGAAAACTGTGTCTCTGAGCAGACCAACTTGCCTGCTCCCTATTGTGGGAAAAGAAGTGCATGACCAGATTCATTTTATTTTCCACTTCTCTTGACAAAAATCACAGTGCTTAATGTCTTGCCCGAGTGTTACAATCTGCTCAATTCAGTTGCCTCAAAAACACCTATTCCTTCTGCTTTCTTCAGATGGTATCTCTCTGGTGTAGTCTTAAAAATATGTTCATAAATGAGTAGGGTACAATTATGTAATTATATATATGTAGTCAAGTTCAAGTGTGAATTCATTTTGCTACCAGAGATAAAGATTTCCCAAAGACAAATCCCTCACTAAGGCTGGGGAATCCCATATGCCCCTTAGATTCATCAGGGCTTGCTCCAAAGCTATTCCTCCACCCGCCGTTTTTTGTTTTTGTTTTTTTTTGCAGCATCATTGTTTCTGTCTTTATGATAAATTTTTGCATTCTGTACGCTGATGCCCTGGTGTGTCTTCTATTTGAAAAAACCTCAACAACCTTATTTCATGAACTTCCTTCCCTCTCTAAGCAACGTCTCATCTTTCAGTCTTCACAGAGCCGCTCCTCCAGCTTCCAGTCTCTTCTCCATCTGCTCTAGCCGGATGTCTATCCACTGCTCTCTGCAGACTGCTCTTGCCAAGGGTCTGGGGAATTCCTATGCTGCCAAATCCCACGGTCACTTCTCTCCTTTTCTCTCACTTGACATCTTGGCAGCATCTGCTACAGTGGATGAAGTTTTTGGAAAAACTTTCTTTGGTGACTTTTCTATTATACCACATTTTGTTCGCTTTCCTTCTATTTTGTGGCCATTCATAATTTTTTAAAGCTTTATCGAGGTATAATTCACATACCTGGATTCACTCTATTTTTAGGTTTTCAATTTGATGGTTTTGAGAAACATATAAAGCCCTGTAACCTCTACCAAGAATATATCCATTAGTCCAAAAACTCTATCATGATCCTTTGTCATCATTCCGTTCCCATCTCCCCCAGCCCCTGGCAACCACTAATCTGATTTCTGTCTATGATTCTGCCTTTTCCACAATGTCTTAATGAGAATATACATGAGTGGCCTCTTGGGCCCATGTGTTTTCACTTAGCATAGCGCTTTTGAGGATCATCCATGATGTTGTGTCTATCTGTAGTTCATTTCTATTTATTTAATAATTACTGAGGGCAATAAAAAGTCCACTAAATGTTGTTGCTGTTGTTCAGTTGCTCAGTCCTGTCTGACTCTTTGTGACCCCGTGGACTGCAGCACACCAGGCTTCCATGTCCTTCACCATCTTCCAGAGCTTGCTCAAACTCACATTCATTGAGTCAGTGATGCCATCCAACCATCTCACCCTGTTGTACCCTTCTCCTTCT
The DNA here is from genome assembly GCF_055505025.1 of Bos grunniens. Classification (NCBI taxonomy): domain Eukaryota; kingdom Metazoa; phylum Chordata; class Mammalia; order Artiodactyla; family Bovidae; genus Bos; species Bos grunniens. The sequence continues at coordinate 56,941,177 of NC_141178.1, read as the reverse complement.
GCCTTCAATCTTTCCCAGCATCAGGATCTTTTCTAATCAGTTGGCTCTTCACATCAGTTGGTCAAAGTATTGGAGCTTCAGCATCAGTCCTTCCAATGAATATTCAGGGTTGATTTTCTTTAGGATTGACTGGTTTGATCTTCTTGCAGTCCAAGGGACTCTCAAGAGTCTTCTCAAACACCACAGTTCAAAAGTACCAATTCTTCAACATTCAGCCTTCTTTATGGTTCAATTTTCACATCTGTACATGACTACCGGAAAAATCATAGATTTGACTATAGGAACCTTTTTTGGCAAAGTAATGTCTCTACTTTTTAATATGCTGCCTACATATGAATGCACCACAATTGTTCATCCATTCACCAGGTGATCAACATTTGGATTATAATTAATTTTGACAATTACGAATGAATCTGCTATTATATATTTGCATTCAGTTATTAGCTGGAAAATATATTTTCTTCTTCTTTGTAAATATTGATGAGGAGGATTACTGGGTAATATAATAAACATATATTTACATTTATTTAAAAATAGCTAAATTGCTTTCCCTTTTCCATTCCAGTAGCAATGTTTTAGGGTTCTAATTGCTCTTTGTCTTCACCAGAACTTGGTATTATCAAGTTTAGCAATTTTAACATTTATTTGATAGCATTTCATAGTGATTTTAATTTATATTTTCTAAAAGACTAATGATTTTGAACATTTTTATATGTTGTTGGCCATACATAACTATCTATTCCTTGGTGAAGTTCCTGTTCAAATGTCTTATGGAATTTTAAATTGAGCTTTTATTTTTCTTATTATTAAGTTGTAAGAAATCACTCACCTAGAGTCAGAAGTCCTGGAATGTGAAGTCAAGTGGGCCTTAGAAAGCATCACTACGAACAAAGCTAGTGGAGGTGATGGAATTCCAGTTGAGCTGTTCCAGGTCCTGAAAGATGATGCTGTGAAAGTGCTGCATTCAATATGCCAGCAAATTTGGAAAACTCAGCAGTGGCCAGAGGGCTGGAAAAGGTCAGTTTTCATTCCAATCCCAAAGAAAGGCAATGCCACAGAATGCTCAAACTACAGCACAATTGCACTCATATCACATGCTAGTAAAGTAATGCTTAAAATTCTCCAAGCCAGGCTTCAGCAATACATGAACCGTGAACTTCCAGATGTTCAAGTTAGTTTTAGAAAAGGCAGACAGACCAGAGATCAAATTGCCAACATCTACTGGATCAGGAAAAAGCAAGAGAGTTGCAGAAAAACATCTATTTCTGCTTTATTGACTATGCCAAAGCCTTTGACTGTGTGGATCACAATAAACTGTGGAAAATTCTGAAAGAGATGGGAATACCAGACCACCTGACCTGCCTCTGTGGAAAATTCTGAAGGAAATGGGAATACAGACCACATGACATGCCTCTCGAGAAACCATTATGTTGGTCAGGAAGCAACAGTTAGAACTGGACATGGAACAACAGACTGGTTCCAAATAGGAAAAGGAGTATGTCAAGGCTGTATATTGTCACCTGCTTATTTAACTTATATGCAAAGTACATCATGAGAAATGCTGGGCTGGAAGAAGCACAAACTGGAATCAAGATTGCTGGGAGAAATATCAATAACCTCAGATATGCAGATGACACCACCTTTATGGCAGAAAGTGAAGAGGAACTAAAAAGCCTCTTAATGCAAGTGAAACAGGAGAGTGAAAAAGTTGGCTTAAAGCTCAACATTCAGAAAACAAAGATCATGGCATCCGGTCCCATCACTTCATGGGAAATAGATGGGGAAACAGTGGCTGACTTAATTTTTCTGGGCTCCAAAATCACTGCAGATGGTGATGCAGCCATGAAATTAAAAGATGCTTCCTCCTTGGAAGGAAAGTTATGACCAACCTAGATAGCATATTAAAAAGCAGAGACGTTACTTTACCAACAAAGGTCTGTCTAATCAAGGCTATGGTTTTTCTGTGGTCATGTATGGATGTGAGAGTTGGACTATAAAGAAAGCTGAGCACTGAAGAATTGATGCTTTTGAACTGTGGTGTTGGAGAAGACTCTTGAGAGTCGCTTGGACTGCAAGGAGATCCAACCAGTCCATCCTAAAGGAGATCAGTCCTGGGTGTTCATTGGAGGGACTGATGTTTAAGCTGAAATTCCAATACTTTGGCCACCTTATGCGAAAAGCTGACTCATTTGAAAAGACTCTGATGCTGGGAGGGATTGGGGGCAGGAGGAGAAGGGGACGACAGAGGATGAGATGGCTGGATGGCTTCACTGACTTGATGGACATAGGTTTGGGTGAACTCCAGGAGTTGGTGATGGACAGGGGGGCCTGGTGTGCTGTGGTTTATGGGGTTTCAAAGAGTCGGACATGACTCAGCAACTGAACTGAACTGAACTGAAGAGTTATATATTCTGAATATAAGTTTTTTTCTAAGATATGTGTCTTGACAACATTTTTGAGTCTATGGCTAGTCTTCATTTACTTAAATGCTTTTTGAAGAGCAGAAGTTATAAATTTTAGCTTACCAGTTTTGTCTTGTATGGTTTGTGCTTTTTTTGTGTGTCTTGTTTAAGAAATAATTGCTTAATACAAGGTCATAAAAGTTTTCTCGTGTATTTTCTTATAAAAGTTTTATGAGTGGTCTATGATCCACTTCAAGCTGAATTTTTATTTCAGTTTGAGGTAAGAGTTGATATTCATTTCTTTTCTTTTTCTCTTCTTACGTATGATTGATCAAGTGTTCTGACTCTGTTGAAAAAACTCTTTTTTCTCTACTGAAATACCTTGGCAACTTGTTGGAAAATCAAGATCAATATATGTACATGTGCAAAAAAGAATAACAAAATTTGAAAAGTCCCATTTCCTGATTAATTAAAGTTCCGATTGTGTGTACTCAAAATAAGCTTTTCATATCTTTTATTTATTTATTTTATTGAGGTGTAATTGCTTTTGGTGGCTTCCCATGTACTGCGGTGGTAAAGAATCTGCCTGCCAATGTAGGAGAAGCAAGAGATGCGGGTTTGATCTCTGGGTTGGGAAGAAATATCTTGGAGTAGAAAATGGCAACCCATTCCAATTTTCTTGCCTGGAAAACCCCATGCACAGAGGAGACTGGTGGGCAACAGTTCATGACATTGCAAAGAATCAGGCAGGACACAGTGTGCGCACACACACACACACACACATACACCCAATTGATTTACAATAATGTATTAGTTTCAGGCATATGACACAGTAATTAAAAATTTTTACAGATTATACTCCTTTTGTAGTTGAAAAATATTGGCTACAGTCTTTGGGTGATACAATACATTATATACTGTTCACAACTAGTTTGTTCTCTATGTCTGTGAGTCTGTTGCTTTTTTTGTTATATTCACTAGTTTGCTTAATTTTTTAGATAGCAAGTATAATGATACTTGAGTGTCAGATGATAACACAGAGTATTTGCCTTTATCTGACTTTTTTAACTTAGCTTATTACTCTCCAGGTCCATCCATTTTGTTGAAAATGGAAACATTCATTCTTTTTTATGGCTGAGTAATATTCCGTTGTGTATGTGTCTGTGTGTGTCTGTGTGTACTTTGTCAGCTGTATCCCTTATCACAGTAATTTAACCATAATTATAACGAATTGTGAAATTTCTCAGGAGTGGAAGAGGTTTCTTTTGGAGGTTGAGGGCTGTCTTTTTAGGTTCTTTGATTGTTTGCTCTTTTGTTCCACTTGGTTTGTTCCTTTCTCCTTTCACTGTCCCATCACATTTTCTTACCTTGGGATTTTCTATCAATTAATGGATTTCATATCAATTAATGGGTTTTCCTAGTTGGTTCCGTAATCATCACTGTTTCCATACTACTGTGCTGTGCTCAGCAACTTAGCTGTCGCTCAGTCATGCCTGACTCTGACTCCTGCCAGGCTCTTCAGTCCATGGGATTTTCCAGGCAAGAATATTGGAGTCAGTTGTCTATTCCTACCCCAGGTTCCATACTACAAATTCTCCAACCAACTGATCCAAATTTTTGCCTTCTGTTGGTCTGATTTTCTTAAATGATAGGATTTAGACTTTCTGGAAGAGGAGATGAAGTACATATTCTTCAAATAAATTTTCCGAAGTAGTAATTATTTTAGGCTTTGATAGAAGTTGGAATAAACTAACGGCAATGATTTAGTGCTTTGATGTTGAGAAGAAACAATCATTTGGTAGGAAAGGAGAAACTAACAGAATTCAGGATGATACTGCAAGAAATCGAAGAAAAATCAGAAATGTGAAAAGTATATTTAAAGTTATGAGTTACTAGAATGATGTGAGGTTAAAACTGGCTCATATGTAAGACCTTTTTTTTTTCTTTTCTTTTTTTTTTTCCCCAACCTGCTTTTGGACTTTGTTCCTTATATTAAAATGGTGCTTCTTGATGTAAAAATGAAGGCATCTAACTAATTTGGCCAATGTTCTAAAGTTGGCTTAGACTAGACCAAATTTTTTTCCCAACAAGCATTTTTTCACAAGGGCTCATTGGCTTCTGATATAGTCTTGCTGTGAAACTGTTTCATGAACCATTTTGTTGAGCCAGATTACATACAGAATCCATTTCCTGTGAGCATCATGGCTGAGAGACCTCCTTGCAAGCCAATCTTCCAGTTAAATGCTCCAAATTACCAGTTAATTGCTCCAGCCTGATGAAACTGGCTTATGCATCTTCCAGAAACTAAGTCAGAAGGAAATAGTGCAGATAACTGCAAATTATTCAGTGGATTTCAAACCATTTATTTAGCTAATCAAATATTGAACATATTTAGCATTTACCCAAATGTACCTGAATTGACAAAACTCACATTCTCAGAACTATATTTTTTCTCATTAAGCAGCATATACAGTGATTAATAAACCTAAATTATGAAGTCAACATTTTAATTGCTAATGTACTTGGATGCTTCTAGTAAAATTTGGTTTTATTCCATTTATTTTGCATATCCTAATGTATTTTATGAAAGAGAGCACACCTGTGTCATCAGTTACAAAAGAAATATGCATGCAAAACAAAGTAGAGTCCATTGGTGTGGATTATTGGTGGCCAAATTATTATCTGTGTTTTAAAAGGACTACCCCACAAAATAATATCTTTAACCTAATCATTGAAGGGCATATTCAAAATGTCTTTATGTGCCTTATCCAGACTTGGAAATGAATGCAAACCTGCCTTATTAAATAACAATATAACTATATAGCTTTAATGAAATTGAAAAAATAAAGACTTTTGAATTATAATAGGCCACTCATGCAGAATAATTCATGCACAATACAGGATTCCAATTGGGGACTGATTTAATACTGATGTTAATGAAGTGCCAAGAAGAGAGTGAGTAATAGGGTGAAATTCTTTTGTAGCAATTTTCAGGAGAAGGATTTTTTCAGGGGAGTAATAGAACTTCTTAGAAATTTCAATTGGAGCAATTCTTTTTGGGTGGGAGGGTTTGATTGAAAAGACAGAGAGGAAAAGATGAAGAGAAGTAAGGTTGAGTAAGGGGGAAACTTATTATCTTGCTTCTTTGTGAAATAAAAATTTGCTCATGTAGTAGAAAATGAAATTGACTAAATGTTAAAATGAAATGAGCCTACCTTGTACATTTTCCAAGCTGAACAAAATGCAAACAATAGTAACAATAAAGAATAACGATGTTTTGTGAATTTAACCAGTTAATGATCTTGTGTTCCTTTAATATATCCTTTAAAATAATGCCGTCCTCAAGGTAACAACTTTGAAATATCGTGGGATTTAAATCATAAGTAAAATAAAAATAAATCTTATCATTGCAGTTAAAGATATCATTTTCCAAAAGGATTGTAGCAACAAGAAAGTACCATTTCAAGGAACTGAATTTATTTCATGGAAGTAGCGGTCTTACTCTCATTACCATCTTTACTTTAGAAAACAGTCTTCAAAATTATACATACAATATTTCATCTATTCTAGAAACAACACTGACTTATTTGATATGGTTACCTGCTTATTGCAGCTGTACACTATTCACCAAATTTGCCAACTGCAGAATATTTACAGGACAGTAAAAGTCCTAAAGCAGAAGGCTGGATGGCTTAATAGAGCATAATTTTTATATATTTCAGAAGACGCTAATGTTACTACTCAACATGGCTGTTCTAATATTTGAGAAATGGGAGAATTTACCTTTCGCCCTCTCATTCCAATTTAAAAATCTAATCTGCAACACATTTCTTCTTTCCTATCATTTTGAGATGCCCATTTCTGTGCCTGTTTGTGGATATGAGGTTGTTAACGTTCCCCAAGGCTATAAAGAATAAAATATTTTAAATTCATCTTTTGAAAGTAAAAATGCTTTTCCTGTTTATATAAAATTTTGCCAGAGTCTTTTCCATTCTGGCGTCATCTTGTTTCTGCCATTTTAATGTCTATAAGTTGTTATTTTACTAATAAGTCTCCTTCGATGTGAAATCTTCAACACTGCCTACAGAATGAAGTTTAGACAGATTGACAAACTACAGTCTCTGAAATCTGTCCCTTTGCCCCTATTGCCACTAAACTTCTACTTAGAAATGCAACTCTAGCCAGAATGGTTTGTTCACCATGTGAAAACAAAGACATTTTCCATTTTTTGCCTTTACTCTTGTCCCTCTCACTCCTTCTGCTCTCTTTCTACAGAAATACTAGCTGGCTCTACATGAGTCCGTGTTAAGTCGCTTCAGTCAGCTCCCATGGACTGTAGCCCTCCAGGCTCCTCTGTCCATGGGGTTCTCCAGGAAAGACTACTGGAGTAGGTTGCCATGCCCTCCTCCAAGGGATCTTCCCCACCCAGGGATGGAACTGAAACTTGGCAGGTGTGTTCTTTACTTCTAGGACCAGGTCTAGATCAAATGTTATTTCTTCCAAAAAGCCATTTCTAACACCCCTGTAAAATAAAGTCACTTTCTTTTCTGAATTCCTTCAGCAATATTTGTATCTCTCAAATTATATAAATCAATATGATGTATTTACCTCTAAAATGGGACCAGAAGCATTTCGTCACTATAGGTCAGAGCATGGACTCAGGAGCCCAGCTGTCTGAGTTCAAATACCGACTGTGGAATTTTTTAGCTATGTGGGTTTGGGCAACTTGAACACCCTGAGGTTCAGTTTCCCATCTCCAAAAATGAGATGTTAATTGTTCCAACTTGAGAAAATTTGATGTGTCCGAAATACATAGAACAGAAATTGACCATCATGGTTGAGCTTAAATAATGTTTAGATTATAGCTTACAAGTTACAGAATTAAGATCGAAATTCAGGTCTGCTGCTTCAGTCGTGTCCAACGCTGTGTGACCCCATAGATGGCAGCCCACCAGGCTCCTCCATCCATGGGATTTTCCAGGCAAAAGTACTGGAGTGGGTTGCCATTGCCCTCTCTGAAATTCAGGTCTTTATGAGTCAAAACTACATATTCTTTGCATAATGCTATCCTTTCTGCTTTCATGGCACTACTGAGCATCAACCAAGGTTGTGTATTTTGAGGCCAAAGTGTGTATATTTTGCCTCCCACTGGTTCTATCATTATACTTATAACAAGTGCTCGATAAATATATCATGGATGACTCAATACACATAAACTAATCAAATAATTCTAACTATTGGCAGCTTCTATGAAACAAAATTCAATCATAGAAAATTGAAATCCAAAGTATTCTTTTCAGAACTTATGACATATATTTAGCCAGCAAATATTATCTGAGATCATGTTGTTTACAAGCAATTTATTGCAAGAGCAATAAATTATTTTGTTGTTCAGTCACTCCGTTGTATCTGACTCTCATGACTCCTGGTGGGACTGTAGCCCACCAGGCTCCTCTGTCCATGGAATTGTCCAGGCAAGAATACTGGAGTGGGTTGCCATTTCCTTATCGAAGGAAAGAAACGTTACTGTGACATGGATTTGAATTGAGGTTTCTATGGCCACAATGCAGAGTACTAACAACTGTATGATCACAGCCCGCTACTGTAAAACTCATTTATTAGAAGCCCTCTCTCTAGTAACTGCCAATCTACAATCAGTCTGGTTAGGTAACTAAACTAATCTGAAACAGGTAGTTAAGCACCCACCCCCTTTTCTAGATAAACAGGACCACAGTCATTCTCATAAAATATATTGTAAAGATTTCTTTCAAGTTGAAGTTTACAGACTTTTTATGGCAGACTCTTTCTATCAGGAGATCTGCTTCCCTACTTATAGCTTTCCCAATCTCATCGTTCATTTGTACTTGCTATCACATTGGCCAAAAAGTTTGTTCAGATTATTCTATAAGATCTTATGGAAAAGCTCAAGTGAACTTCTTGGCAATACTTTAAGAATTCCATTTGGGAAGCACTGCCACATTGTCTGATGATGAAGCTTGAGAGCACTTACAGGATGATCATATCTTTCTGGCATATATTTCTGGAAAAATATACCCACCAAAGAGAAGGTTAAAGATGCTGTTCCACTCTCTATATTCTTACATTTAACCAACTGCTAACTTGGGTAGAAGTTGTCATGTAAAGAACATCCAGGGAAACTTAAATGATTTGTATCAAGTGTGTGAAAGGCCCTGAGGAATATCTACTCATTTTACTTGGAGAGATCAGAGAGGTCTTGATGACTGAAGTAGTTTTACTGATGTAAATTTTGTATGCAGCTGGCAAAGCCAGAAAATGGAAAGTTGCATGGAGAGAGAGTTTGAAATAATTTTTTTTTTTTTAGTCAGCAATAATTCATCATGACTAAGAGAACCTTACTGTCTTCCTGTTTCCCAGCATCATCACTTCTCTACCTACACCAAGAGAAACCTGACTACCTCACTAGTCTTCCTTCTATCAGGCTGCTGCTGCTGCTGCTGCTAAGTCGCGTCAGTCATGTCTGACTCTGTGCGACCCGATAGACGGCAGTCCACCAGGCTCCCCCATCCCTGGGATTCTCCAGGCAAGAACACTGGAGTGGGTTGCCATTTCCTTCTCCAAGGCATGAAAGTGAAAGTGAAGTTACTCAGTAAGTGTCCAACTCTTCGTGACCCCATGGACTGCAGCCCACAAGGCTCCTCCGTCCATGGGATTTTCAAGGCAAGAGTACTGGAGTGGGGTGCCATTGCAGGCATGTACATAATAAATGTAGCACCAGTTATCAAGGAGTAGGAACTTTGCTTATCAATGAAAACAACAAGATTATGTCTATCTTTACAATCTTCCTAAGGACAAGTCTTATTTGAACTAAACAGATTAGCACACATTAATACAACATTGTATAGTAAGAAGCTTTTGAAGATGGTTCTCATGATCTCCACCTCTTGGTATTCATGCTTTTGGCTGACACCCGTCTTTGAGTGCAGACCTGGAACTAATGATTTGTTTTGAAGAGAATATGGCAAAAATGATGGGATATCACTCCCATGATTGTGCTATAAAAGACTATGACATATATTATTGGACTCTTTCCATTGTTTTCTTGGATTGTATGCTTTAGTAAGCAAGCTGCCATGTTGGAAAGATCCATGCGGGAAGAAATTTAGGGTAATTCCTGGCCAACAAAGAGCAGAATTCTTCAGTCTAACAACCCATGAAGCACTGAATCCTGCCAACCATGCGAGCAAGCTTAGAAGTGGATTCTTCTCCAGTTGAGCTTTAAAGAGACACTGTGGCCACAGTTGACACTTTGATTACAGTCATATGAGAGACTTTGAGACAGAGGATCTGTATACACCGTTCTCAGATTCCTGACCCTCAGAAGCTGTGAAATAACAACTGTGTGTTGTTTTAAGTTGCTAATTTTGGGCAATGTGTTTCACAGTCATAGGTAACTAATACAGTGGGTGTTTAATTTGTATTCTAAAATTCTGAAACAATCGGTCTGTTTCTATAATATTATTTAAGAATATAGAACACACTTGTGGGTTTGATCCCCTTTGGACTCCAGCCCCTTGAATTAATTATATGTTATGTTGATTCTTCTGGAAGTATTTCAGTTAATTCTCTACAAACCTTTAGTTTTTCTTTTCTTTAGATAAATACTTGCCAAAAATATTTATTGGATTTTTTTTTTCAAATTCAGGAATCAATTTCCTAAAATAAAGGTCTTTACATTTAAATATAATTTTACATCTGAGTGTGCCTGCAGAGTTGAGGGAGAAGAGTATACTTATAAACATCACAAAACACATTGGGGAAACAAACATCCAACAAGCAGAGACATGTGTTGCTGTGTTGTGGGTGTTTATGTGTGTGGTGTCTTGTTTATATTTATTTATTCCCTGAGTGTCTGAAGATCAGAAAACTAAAGTTGGAATAAAGGAAGGGAACTTAAGTCATTCTAGTGGGCTAAGATAAATAGGTTATTTCATTAGGAAAAATAACAGGAAAAAGTAAGGATCTAGTTTTCAAATTCTTACACTTATTTTTATTTTTTTAAGGCATAGTACTCCATATATACCAACTACTTTAAAAAGCCACGTAGAAAATAATAGCCCTTCTCAAGAATTGGACTGTAGGGTAATGCAACTCTATGATTTCCCCTACTAAATAAACTCATCTGTGGCACCACTGGGTCCTTTCCAGTATCAACTACACAGTCTTTATGATGTTGACATTTCTTCCAGCAAGTTGGAAGAGTTTCTCTACCAGAAATGTCATATTCCCATAGGAAACACCAATTTTGACTGCATTTTTAAGTTGGGAAGAGTTTGGTCTACACATTCTTCAATCTCCATGAACATGAAAATTGGATTCTTGAAAGCAAGAAGAATGCATGTGTAGTGGCTAAATTGTTTTTTCTCCCTCAGGCTAAAATCTCAAGGTTTCTTCCAAGAGGTACAGATTGTTCTGGCTGCAAAATCTTTGAAATCTCATGTGCTTGATATATTTTTAATTTTCCCTTTATACATCCCAATGTTAAAGAAGAAAGGGGGATTTTAAATGAGCAATTTGCAATATTGTATATAGTACAGTACAGGTTTTTTAGAAAAGCATTTCTTTTGAAATATCCAATACAAAATGGAGAAGAAGCTCCAAATCAGTAAATCTGTAGCTTTGTACATATAAAAGCAGAATGAGATTGGGAAATGTGGCTACATCTTTTTCTCACGGCAATTCATTGGAACTATGATCTGTCTTAAAACCAAGAGGAATCTAGTTACTTAAAAAGAAAATATATTATACAAAATATCACTTAAGATGAAGGCCTCTTTGTTCATAGGATGAATATGCAAATCTAATTTCTGCAGGAAGGTATTCATGTTTAATCAATGACACAATTATGGAGAGCATAGTTCTTGACAAACAAGTGTATGGTAATAGACGTATCTTTGTTGTTCAACCTCAATAAATATGCTTCAGCACTCAATTGACACCTAATTAACAGTTAATTACAGTTTCAAAGAATATAAATTTATATTTGGTTGCGTTAGTTAACTCAGTGCCTTTAATACTTTGCTCTTGGTAGCAGTCTACGTAAGAATTTTACTACATTTATTCCTCTTGCCAAGAGAAATGTCAGGAAGCTAAGAGTTATTAGAGCATTCTAATTGAAATTTGAAAACTAATTAGAATGTGTGTTCCTATTTAGAAGCTGCTGAACTAAAAAGTCTGAAGCAAAAATAAATCACTATATTTATACTATAACTGTCATAGATTCTTAAAATTAAATTCAAACGTGAGACTTGATTTACAACATAACCAAAAATATACACCAAAGCACTTTAAACTTCTTCAAAAAAGTTGTGAAGATATTTTTGAAACTAAATAGAAATAAAATCTGCTTTTCCTGGGATAAACTAACAAGTAAAATAGCAAGTAGTAGAATTTTAACAACATTATATGGAAAATATGGCAACACTGGCCAATATCAGCAATTTCATTCACAGGAACTGCATGGGATTAAACTTTTGCAAAGAAAAACTTGGCAGGAAAAATTGTCAAACTCTTTCCAGAAATCAACTGACAAAGAAAACACACACACACACACACACACACAGTCAAGAAAATCCTGGTATCAGTGGGATCTCCCCCAAACTCATACAAAGATACATGAGCCAAAAGTATTTGATAATCTCTGACAATTTGAGGGTTTGTTAAAAACATACCTATATGAAAAAAAAACAATGCTTACATTTTACAACATTGAAAGTGAAAGTTGCTCAGCCGTGTCAGACTCTATGCGATCCCATGGACTACAGTCCATGGAATCTCCAGGTCAGGATACTGGAAGGGTAGCTGTTCCCTTCTCCTGGGTATCTTCCCAACCCTGGGATCAAACACAGATCTTCCTCATTGCAGGTGGATTCTTTACCAACTGAGCCACAGGGAAGCCCAAAAATACTGGAGTGGGTAGCCTATCCTTCTCTAGGGGATCTTCCCGACTCAGAAATCAAACCAGGGTCTTGTGCATTGCAGGCAGATTCTTTACCAACTGAGCTATCGGGGAAGCCCTTGGGGGTTATTTGTTTTGAAGAAGCTCAATATTTGAATTGGAGAAGGAAATGGCAACCCACTCCAGTGTTCTTGCCTGGAGAATCCCAGGGACAGAGGAGCCTGGTGGGCTGCCGTCTGTAGGGTCGCACAGAGTCGGACACGACTGATGTGACTAAGCAGCAGCAGCAGCAATATTTGAATAAAACAGAACTCCTCTGAAATATGAGATCACTGTACCCTTTTTTTATGAATAAAGTTCAGTCACCTGAGAAAGAATTGAGCCCCCACCTCTAATCCATAGCCTCTCCATCTACAACAAGGTTGTCTTGTTCTTTCCTGAGCCAATGTTGTCCCAAGAATTCCTTCAATTTGGCCAACCTTCACTGAAAGATGTCTTCTTGTTACAGGGACTAATAAGTGAATAAAACCGATAGAAATCCCTGACCCTGTGGATCCCGCACCCTAGTGGAGGAAAGCAGGTATCTGCAAAACAAAACTCAGTTCACATTAACTTCAGTCTCTCCAGACTGGCTTTCATTTTTTCATCCATTCATTTGCCAAACAAAATGGCACACATGGAGCACAGTGAGGTTCCACAGCTGGAGACCTAGGGGCAATAAAAAAGTCAAAGTAGAGGTAACCAGACAAAAGAGGACCCTTCCTTACCTGTGTGTGTCAGTCGCTCATTTGTGTCCTACTCTTTGTGACCCCATAGACTGGGGCCTGTCAGGCTCCTCTGTCCATGGAATTCTCCAGGCAAGAATACTGGAATGGGTTGCCATTCCCCTCTCCAGGGGATCTTCCCCACTCAGGGCTTGAACCAGGGTCTCTTGCATTGCAGACAGATTCTTTATCATCTGCGCCACTGGGGAAGCCCGTTTTCTTACCCTGCAAATAGTAAAATCCCAGAGCTTTTCTATCACTACCTATAAGTGTCAATGTGTTTGTGGCTTTCCATATGTTATAGGAAAACTGATAGAAAGTTACCTTGGGTGGTTCATGCCATCCCCTTTTCTCATTGAAGAGAGCCTTTAGTTCAAAATAAACTGCTGTGTAAAACCAGGATTGTGGAGCTGCAGTCAGATCAATTGCCAGGGAAAGCATTGGCTGGGGCAGCAGCTGTGAGGGAGACAAGGAAAAGCAGCTGCAGGTACTCCGAGAGTCTGTTGGGGCAAAGAAATGCAATCCTGGGGCCAAGCAGGCTGTTGGCAGGGGGCCAGACCTCATTAGAGGCGCTGAAAGTATCACAGGATACCTGGGGAAGGAGGAGACGGAGGAGATGGGGATGGTGATGCATCTACAGAGATGCTAGAAAGCCCCTGTTCCTGGGCGTGGGGTGGGGGCAGGGGCTCTGAAGAACCTGCTAAATTGTAAGGACTGTCAATGTCTGAGCTGTCCTGTAAGTGTCCCATCAGAACTGGCCTGTGACACTGGATCTCATCTCCTCCCCTGCACTGCACCTTCCCTAGGATGGATGAAGGACTGGAGGAGAGGATCAAGGCTAGAGAGTGCTACTCAGGGAGGAAAGAGGAGAGTTGACTGGATCCCCTTCCCTGAGGGCTGCTCTGCCATCTTCGGGAGGTTCAAACTCAGAGCACAGGTGTATTTGTATGTGTGTGTATGTGTTTGTGTATGAGAGAGAGAGGGCGGGAGGGAAGTTTCAAGGTTGATAAGTTTAAAGTATTGAGTGTTATATAAGGCACAGGGCATTAACTTAAGGACCTTGATTTTTCTGTTTTCTTGAAATAGCGTCTCTCTTGAATTTCTCCTGGATGTGCATTCACTCCTACCATGTAATGGATTCTCTGACTTCATTCTCAGTACATAGTATCAGTCAGATTATCTAGCACACAAGTTTCTCCCAGAAGGAATGTAACACCATCATTGCATTCAGCTAAATGATGCTTGTGTAGCTTGAAATGGTGAATGTGCCTTCTGATATATCCAGCTTCTACATTGGTGGCATATGGTTGATGACGGTTGTGCATGCGTGCAGTCAGGAACTAAACTAACTCATTAATTTAGCATACAATCATGATCAACACAGGCTTCCTGGTGGTTCAGGGGTAAAGAACCAGCCTGCCAATGCAGGAGACAAAGGTTCGATTCCTGGGTCGAAAAGATCCCCTGGAGAAGAAAATGGCAACCCACTTCAATATTCTTGCCTGGAGAATTCCATGGACAGAGGAGCCTGGCAGGCTACAGTCCATGAGATTGCAAAAGAGTCAGATATGTCTTAGCAACTAAAGAACAACAACATGATCAATACTGATCACTTCAGCAAAATTGATCATGCAGAAAATGGTATTGATCCTAAAGATAACCAGTGAAAGATTCTACAGGGCTGGGTTTCTACCACTTTGTATGTGTATACATGGGCTGAACTTTCATAAAGCTCAAAGAGGCCCTGATGCATTTTTAGGTCACTGATATTATCTGTGACTGTTTTAATAAGTATCTTGATTTTCAGTTACTATGTTATTTATATAAATTAAAGAAATAGTGTGAAACTATAACAAAGAATGCAATCTCTTTGGAGCTTAGCTCCTGTGACTGACACAGCTGTTGAAACACCCCTTCAGCTCTTATATAGAAGAATCTGGAAATTATCACTTGGCAGGAACTGCCAAAGAAGTTCACACACAAATTCCTGCACCCTCTGGCAAAGTGCTGCATGACTTTGAACTGACCTTGAAATTTATGGCCTGGCATCAATAGTCATTAAACTGGGAACAGCTTGTGTAATGTCTTGATAGTAAGTGGTACCCAGAAATGTGTTAGCAGTAGAAAGAATTAAAAATATACATTTCGTTTTAATTCTGGTGTAGGGAATGACCTGTGGTTTTGAGAAGTAGTCACAAAGCTGAATACCAATCTCAGGGAAAAGGACAATGTTTGTGATCCTCTAAGTGTACTTAAAACAGAGACTAGAAGCAGGCTAATTGTTTTGATTTTGCTCTGAACAGCTGGCAGAAATGAGAGTAGTTACAATGACTTTCATCAGGTCTCTTGAAAATTTACAAATTGGCTCTTTCTCCTTTGCTCTGTGGAGCAAAAGGAAGTAAACTTATGCTTATCTGATATATGAGTGAGAAACCACACCCTCTTAATGGCAGCATATCTGAGCCTGAAGGCAATTCAGCCCTCTTTACACAAAGAGTCTTCAAATTTAATTGGACCCCAAGGTAGAACAAGTTAATCTTTAATCCCTGAGTTCCTTGAAAATGTCTAAGCTATTTAGTTTAGTATTTGGTTAGTATGGATTTATGCCACTTCATCTCTTAATGTGTATAAAACTTTGGTTGGGAAATGATAAATATGACATACACTATTAGAGCTTTAAGATGGTCTATTGTTATTGTTCAATCTATCAGTCATGTCTGACTCTTTGCAACCCCATGGACTGCAGCATGCCAGGCTTCCCTGTCCTTCACTATCTTCCTGAGTTTGTTCAAATTCTTGTCTACCGAGTTGATGATGCCAAACTTATGTTAAGACTGTCTACATAACGTGAATAATATTGACCTAATAAAAATAAAGTGTAATTGGATTATTGACCATAAGTGAGAAGAATCTGTCAGCTAAACTTGCCTCACCCATAGTCCCTAGTGGAAGGATAGCTCTGGGTCATTATTTATACGAGTGGCAAGTGATTACTAGCAGCATGTACCATGTAGCTTAGAATGAAGAGTTAAGAGGGGTCAATCAGGTTTCCTCTTCCTGAGATTCCTACTGGAAATGGGGAATGAATCAGCTAGATGGAAGCCAAAAGAGTAATGAATGGGCAGAGAATAGCTGAGACCTTAATGGTTTAAATAGAGGGTGAAGATTATGTTATTCAGGTATCTAGAGCTACTGTCAGTGTAGAAATTCCTTCTACTTCCAACTTCCTTGTGACTGAGCCCTGGCCTTGGATTTTTAAATAGATTTATAAAGGATTTTGGAGGAACCGCTAGCAGAAAATACACACCATGAAGAATAAGGCAGAAGGCGGAAGAACATTGTGTTTTACCATTTTCACTTCTTAAGGAACTACAGTTCTGTACAGTGCTGACCCCAGCACTTCCAAAACTTAAATCCGTAAGCCTGGCTTCCTAAGAGTCAGTCTTACAAACTACAAGCATATTCCCAGAATCTAACTTGCTAGATTTGGCATCTCCTGGGTGGCTTCTAGAATCATTGTTTTCAAATAGCTCCTAGGCAATTCAGATATGTAGCCTAAGCCAGGTTGAGGTGCTGATGTTGCCAACTATTGCATTTTGTAGAGAAGATTGAGACCCACCGTCTGCAAATGTCAAGCCTCAACTTCACCATTAATACATGGAAGAACTCAGGAAGCACTTGCATCTCTTTAAGTACTTTTTCCAACCACCAATTTATTTTCTTCCGGATATCTGGAATCATTATTAACAGAATTAACTTAATTCTCAAGGACTAGTGGATTAGAACTTTATTGTGCTGTTAGTACACTTTTCAATTCTATTATTCAGATATCCTTGTTGAGGGCTTATTGAAGCACAGAAACTAACACAAGTTTAAAATATGACTATATAATTATGAAAGTTTAAGACTGGCACATGGAAGAAGCAATGTTAATCCACTGAAATTCTCTGTTGCTGCACTCATCTACAAATTTCTGTATATACCTTTCAAAGAGTGGCAACAAATGGAAGCAAATAAAAAACAATGAAATAAAAATGTCAGACTGAAGTATTAGCTTTTGTTTGGAAAAGAGCAATTATTAGTCCCACTCCTTCCTATTTTCCACAGAAGATGCACTCAATCATATTCTTCCCACAAAAGTGGAAAGTTGAAGAGAACACTTCAAACATTCTCTCCATCCCACTTCTAGAGAGGACAGAGAAGTCATGACTCTGACTGGTTAGCAAGAGATATGCAAGGGGCAATGTTTCTATAGTGGGCAGGGCATTCCATCAAAAGGAAATGAAGGTGGATGTTTTCCTGGTTCTCACTGGAATAGCTTTCATCCTAGATTTTCACAGCAGTAAGTAACAAGCTTTTGTGTATGTATACTTACGTGGTGCCAAGTGTCTGAAACCTGCACACGAGGACAGGAAAGTAGCCAATTTCAAAGCAGCACAAACTCTGTTCCAGGCAATGTTCCAAGTATATACAAAAATAAAACCATTTCATCCTTATAACACCCCCATGAGGTAGATTCTATTATTATCTCTATTTTGCATATGAAGAGGCACAGATGAAGAAATTGAGTCAAGGTGATCTGTTCAGGGTTTGAAAGTTAGATACAGGCTGCAAGACTGGATTTAAAATGCAAGATTTTGGACTTCCAGAGAGAGGACAAGAGGCTCAGTGAAAACTCTCCCCTTGAGAGGCAGATGTTAAACTGGTTGAAATTAGTAAAAAAAACAATCATTTATTGTCTCCAGAGATTGACCCAAGAGCTTACAAAAGACTAGGAGGCATTTATTCATTAAATTCTGTGAGAGCAGTGAGAAGACCAACATTCAGTAGCTGCTGTGCTCCAGCTTTGTGTCACAGAGCAGTCATTTGTGGGGGGCTCTTGCAAATGTCCCAGGAAATGTCTAAATATTCCCACCTCTCCTGCTCTGCAGGGAGAGTCAAGACAGGACCACTGGTGAAGGGCATCCACTTCCCTACAGTTGTGTGTTGCTGGCCCTGGTATATTTGCAGCCTATGATCACCTGTAGGAATCACACAACCAAGCTCTGGGCTACAGAAGCTCCTCCCTGGGTTGTGAATTTCATTTCTGCCCCCTCCCCAAATTCCCACTCTGGAGCACAGAGTCCCTGGCCACAGGAAGCTGCAGCAAGCCTCAAAGAGTGGCAACACCCATCCCTACCAAGTTTGATGACTGAACTGAAGTGAGGGGCTCAATTGGTAATTCTGGTATTTAGAGAAAATGTATGTCAGTCACTCCTGGGCTAAACCAGCTTTTTAATACTATGCCCAGTGCCATTCAAGCCACCAACTATGCCTTTGAGATTACCACCCATGGGTTATCCTACTTGTTAAAATCAAGAGAAAAGTTCACATTTGTTGATTTCTTATTCTAACACTTAGTTCACTCCTTACTCTAATGTCGAATCACCTTTCAGATCAAGACAAATGAAATAGTTATATACTAACTCACGTAAGTAGACAAGTCAGTTCAGTTCAGTTGCTCAGTTGTGTCTGACTCTTTGAGACCCAATGGACTGCAGCACTCCAGGCTTCCCTGTCCATCACCAACTCCCCAAGCTTGCTCAAACTCATGTTGTTCGAGTTGGTGATGCCATGCAATCATCCCATCTTCTGTCATCCCCTTCACCTCCTGCCCTCAATCTTTCCCAGAATCAGGGTCTTTTCCAATGACTCACTTCTTTGCATCAGGTGGCCAAAGTATTGGAGTTTCAGCTTCAGTATCAGTCCTTCCAATGAATATTCAGGACTGATTTCCTTTAGGATGGACTGGTTGGATCTCCTTGCAGTCCAAGGGAATCTCAAGAGTCTTCTCCAACACCACAGTATAAAAGCATCAATTCTTTGGTGCTCAGCTTTCTTTTTGGTCCAACTCCCACATCACTACATGACTACTGGAAAAACCATAGCTCTGACTAGACCTTTGTTGGCAAAGTAATGTCTCTGCTTTTTAATATGCTGCTTAGATAGGTCATGGCTTTTCTTCCAAGGAGCAAGCGTCTTTTAATTTCTTGGCTACAGTCACTATCTGCAGTGATTTTGGAGCCCAAGAAAATAAAGTCTCTTGCTATTTCCACTGTTTCCCCATTTATTTGCCATGGAGTGATGGGACCGGATTCCATGATCCTAGTTTTTTGAATATTGAATTTTAAGCCAGCTTTTTCACTCTTCTCTCTTTCATCAAGAGGCTATTAAGTTCCTCTTCATTTTCTGCCATAATGGTGGTGTCATCTGCATGTCTGAGGTTATTGATATTTCTCCCAGCAATCTTGATTCCAGCTTGTGCTTCATCCAGCCTGGCATTTCATGTGATGTACTCTGCATATGAATTAAATAAGCAGGGTGACAATATACAGCCTTGACGTAACCCTTTCCCAATTCAGAACCAGGCGGTTGTTCCACATCTGGTTCTAACTGTTGCTTCTTGATCTACATACAGATATCTCAGGAGGCAGGTCAGGTGGTCTGGTATTCCCATCTCTTTAAGAATTTTCTAGAGTTTGCTGTGATCCACACAGTCAAAGGCTTTGGCATAGTCAATGAAGCAGAAATAGATGTTCCTCTAGAACCCTCTTGCTTTTTCGATGATCCAACAGATGTTGGCAATTTGATCTCTGGTTCCTCTGCCTTTTCTAAATCCAGCTTGAGTGTCTGGAAGTTAATGGTTCATGTACTGTTGTTGAAGTAGACAAGAGCTTCATAAAAAGAAAAAAGGTGTAAAAAATTAGGTGTAATCAATATATTCGTGAGCCCAAAAAAAGGTCCTGGTGGAACTGGACACCAGTAGCATTCATCACGGAGAAGGCAATGGCACCCCACTCCAGCACTCTTGCCTGGAAAATGCCATGGATGGAGGAGCCTGGTAGGCTGCAGTCCATGGGGTCGTGAAGAGTCAGACACGACTGAGCGACTTCACTTTCACTTTTCACTTTCATGCATTGGAGAAGGAAATGGCAACCCACTCCAGTTTTCTTGCCTGGATAATCCCAGGGACGGGGGAGCCTGGTGGGCTGCTGTCTATGGGGTCACACAGAGTCGGACATGACTGAAGTGACTTAGCAGCAGCAATAGCAGCCTTCATCAATGGCCATTGGGAGAATGCATGCTTTGATTGTCTTTTTTTCATATTTTATTCCCCTAGTAACTTATTCTTGCTCCCTGAGATCTTCTCAAATACACTGTCTGCATGGAAATCTTTTGGGTTCTGACACCAAAATATGGTGATGTGGGCAGGGTGGGGGAAGGGTTTTTGCTTGCTGGCAGAGGTGTTTGATTAATTATATAAACACTATTGCTTTGGGGACTTCTCTAGTGGCTCAGATGGTAAAGAATCTGCCTGCAATGCAGGAGACCTGGGTTTGACTCCTGGGTGGGGAAGATCCCCTAGAGAAGGAAATGGCTACACACTCCAGTAGCCATTACTTGGAAAATTCCATGGACAGAGGAGCCTGGCGGGCTACTGTCCATGGGGTCACAAAGAGTCAGAATGACTGAGTGCCTAACACCTTCACACACACATACACACACACACACACACGTATACACACACACATCACTTCGACCCTGGAACATAATTTTATGATGTGTTCCCCAGATCCAATCTGAAAAATACTGTGTTTACTATTGATTCTTTATTCCTCCTTTGATTTTTATCTTTTGTTTAGAAATAAATGTTATCAATTTTTTTCTTTTACCTTACACAGATTCTTAGTCTCATACTCAAAATTTCAGAAGATGAGGCTATGCCGTTTCCTTCTCCAGGGAATCTTCCCAACCCAGGAATCTAACCCAGGGATTGAATCCAGGTCTCCCGGATTGGAGGCAGACGCTTTAACCTCTGAGCCACCAGTATGGAGGACAGTTAATGTCCAAAATTCTAGCTGCTAGAATAACTGAGTGGCTTTAAATATGAGCATAAAGGATGGTGAGATTTATCCCTATGTAATGGGGAACCACCAAACGTTTTTCAGGAGTGGAGGAACTTGTTAATAACCTCATATCCATTAACCTGCTGGTGATGTCGAAGGCGAGCTGATTTCCTGACATTGTAAATACACAATCACCTAATTGGACATAAAGATCAGCCTTCTAATTTCTGTTCCAGTTTTTGGATGCAACTCAATATAATGTATATTCAATATTGTATCCAATTTGAAGATATTATAAGTATTTAGTTAATTGTTCCTTTTGATTGTGCATAATTTTTATATCGTTTGTTTATTTAACACAAATCTGTCCATTCTGTTTGTGTCTTGATTTTTTAACTAAATTAAACTTATCATGTAGAAATTCCCTTCATATGATATTTAATCAGTAAACTTACACAGAAGGCTAACCTAACAGTATTGTAATAATTTGAGTACTTGTAATAATAATGCTTTCTTAATGTATACTGATCACTTTCCACATTTAGGTTTGTTGCCTAAAATCCAAAGGCCAAATTATATTAGGAACTTCAATAAACAAATCTTATTTTAACATAATTTTTAAATAGATCCTTTCGTTTTCTGAGACTTAAGAGCTAGGATGCTGAGGCTGGTATGCTAAATATTGTATTCTGTACTCCATTTAGACTTTGATTTGGATTTAAAATTCAAAATCACTTCCATCATTTCTATCCTTGTGAGTGTGTGCCTGTGGGGATATTAAAATAGAGAAAGAGCTACTTGGAGAGATGAAATGATTGGATTTGATGCCTTAGGCCAGAAACCTCATTTTGCTTATGTTAATATGTAGAACTTTCTGCACTCCAATTCATGGCCAGTAAATGCTTTTTCTTGATTTTGTAAAATTCAGCATTGTATATCCCGGTTGAGAACCTTATTTCTTTTGTTGCAAATAGTGCTAGCAACCAATCTCAATCTCGTTTCTATTACCATAGCTCAATTATAAAGTGGTTACACACGGTTATTGAAAATCTAAACCTATATGTTGCTTTCCCTAGTGTCACTTTATTTAAGATTGCAGATTGAAGCTATTGTAATCTTAGGTAAACCAGTAATTAACTTAGCACAAAGACATAACAGAGAGATGAAATCATAAGACCTAAGAGGCATTTTTAAAGAAGAATTTTAATAAATATCTAGCAGAATATAATCCTTTTCAAAGAAGTGCAAATAGTGTCCCAGTATGAGAGGTTAACATTAAGAAGACACTTTTGTTAATATTACCTTTAAATTAAATAGTTAATTTATCCATTTCATCAGATGGATTAAAAATTCAGTCAAAAGGCAGAGATGGTTAGACTGGATAAAAAAAAAAAAACAATATCCAACTCTCTATAGCTTGAACAAACTCTAAGAGATAGTGAAAGACAAGGAAGCCTGGCATGCTGCAGTCCATGGGATCACAAAGAGTCAGACACAACTTAGCAACTGAACAATAACAACTGTCTATAGGAAACAAGCTGTAGAGTCAAAGATGCAAATAATTTGAAGTAAAAGGATATCATGCAAGCTGGAAGAGAGGTGGAGTGTTGCAGTAGTTTCTGACAAACTTTAAAATAAAAATATTAGTAGAAATAAAAGGGGGACTTTTATAATAATCACTGAGTCAATCCATTCATCAGGAAAGACCATACTCTAGAACATAAGTCTTAACAAATTAAGCAGATTGATATGGTATCATAGAAACAATTGAACATCTATATGCCAAAAGAAATGAGTCTTGATACATCTTACACATTTCACAAACATTCATTCACTCAAAGTAGATTATAGACCTAAATGTAAATACAAATTCAGATGACTTTTGGTTTAAAAAAGAGTTTCTAGATGCATCACTAAAAACACAATTCAACTTTACTAAAGCTAAAAACTTCTTTTCTGTGAAAGACACTCTTAAGAGAATAAAAAACACCTCATAAAGTGCTTGTATTAAATTATAAAAATAACTGAAAAACCTAAGAATAATAAAATAATCATATTAAAAATGGACAGATGACCTAAACAGATGCTTCATAGAAGAAGATATGCTGTTGGTGTTTAGTAGCTCAGTCATGTCCGACTCTTTTGCAACCCCATGGAATGTAGCCCTCTGATCACCTCTGTCCATGGGATTTCCCAGGCAACTATACTGGTGTGGGTTGCCATTTCCTTCTCCAGTGGATTTTTCCTGATGCCAGGATTGAACCTGCGTCTCCTGCATTGGCAGGTGGATTCTTTGCCATTTAGCCACCTGGGAAACCCAAAAGAATACATACAGATGGTAATAGCCTGTGAAAAATGCTCAACATCACTATTCATTAGAAAATTGCAAATTTAAACAAGATCTACTAGTCACCTATTAGAATGGCTAAAATATAAAAAACTGACAATACCAAATGCTGATAAGCCTGCAGAAGAACAAGAATGTACAGTCATTGCTGGTGAGAACACAAAATAGAAGACAATTTGAAAGTCTTTTAAAAAGTTATACAGTCTTTATTATATGCTCTAGTAATAAGGCACCCAATTATTTTTCCAACTGATTTTGAAAACTTATGTCTACATAAGCCTGCACACATGTGTTTACAGTAGCTTTATTCATAATTGCCAAACACTGTAAACAACCGAAATGTCCTTCAATAGGTGAAAAGATAAACAAACTGTTGTATATCCATACAAGGGGAGAGCTTTTAATCATACAAGGAAATGAGCAGTCAAGCCATGAAAAGACATGGAGAAATCTTAAATGAATATTAATGAGTGAAAGAAGCTGATCTTGAGAGGCAACATACTGTATGATTCCAATTATAGGACTCTTGAAAAAGCAAAAAGAAAAAAAGAAAAAGTACACAGGTCAATGGTTACCAGAGGGTGGGGGGAAGGGGAGAGGGATTAAATAAGTGAAATATGGGGATATTTATGGTAGAGAAGCTATTTTGTGTGATACTGTAATAGTAGATGCATAGCTATAAGAATTTGTCAAGAACTCTCCTGGTTGTCCAGTGATTAGGACTCTGTGCTTTCAGTTCAGGGAACCCGGGTTCCACCCCTGGTTCGGGAACTAGATCCCACATGCCTCAACTAAGAATTTGTGTGCTACAACCAAGATTTGGTGCAGACAAATAAATAAATAATAAGTATCAAAAAATTTGTCAAAATCCATAAAACCTTACAACACAAAGAGTGAACGTTAATTTACCCAAGTAAAATATTGTATGTGTGTGTGTAATCATATGTATTATGAATATAATTTAGAAATATGAATAGTCCTAGGAAAGAACGCACACTGTGACCACAGAATCTAACTGCATTACAGAGATATAATACAACCTAATGAAACGGGTGAGAGAAAAAAAGATGCTAACCTAAGTAACTTTGGGAATGAATAGAATTCATAAGACTAAAGCCAAAAGGACTACACTTAAGTACTATACCCTAGCTGATAAAGTTGTTTCCTATGTGGATAAAGGTTAACAGTACTGATAATGCTGTACAGTGTACCAGAAATGAATGATTAAGTAAATAGATGGTAGCTGTCTGGAGCCTGGTCTCTCACTGTTTGGATAGTCTTTTGAGGTCAATATTCCATGCAGTGACTTTTCCCCACATCCTGACTTTCAGAATGGTCTTACCTTCTTTTTGCAAATTATCTAAATCCTCAGCTTCGTGTTAATAAAGTTAATGAATGACCAATTCATAACTACTGTAAAGGTATGAGAGGCTCGAGTACATAGTTTCTAACTGCCTTCTCCTTCATCTTTTATTTGAAGCCATAAATATATTTTAATAGTGGAGAGAGAGAGCTGTAGGTCCTGTCTTACTCTGTGCATTCTGGAGTTAGTGGTTTAAGCTGAGCACTTTTTATGCCAAAACTTCTCTTGGCATCCCTGGATTTATAAATAAGATACTTGGATAGTTCACTATGGGATCTTCCTTGACACTCTCCAGGACTGAACATGCTTGTTTTCTTCTGTAGGACTCGCAGTCTTGATAAAGTTTTTATTTAGAGGTGTGAGCAGGTAGCACCCATTTCACTATGCCCTCAGGCTGAATTGGATCAAGAGAAGTAAGTGATCTGTCCAACAGCTGGCAACAGAGAATCTAAGTTACTGTTTCTCAGGAGAAAATGTCAAGAGGTGTCGCTACTCATGAATTTAATAGAAACCCAACCCTCACTTTAGGAAAGTAAGAAAACTCATACTCACACAAAAAGGAAAAGTACAACTCTCTAATCTTTATATCCATGTCACTCTCATTTGTTCTAACTCACATTGAGCTATCAAATTTTGTGGCAAGCCATAAACTTGTTGAGTCATTAGGCTGCCTGGTTAATGGAGGAAAACTAAATTCCTGTTTCTGCATAATGACACTTATTCACTGTAGACATTTGCATCACTGGGAAATGATAAAACCTCATCCTTCATAATGAAGTTCTGGGCTGACAAAGAGGAAAATATAGTGTTGTGGGACAACTATGAATATAAAACAAGCTTAATAAAGAAATAGTGACAAATTATATTATGCAAAATGTAATGCAATAAAAAATGTTACTAACTCATTGGAAATGTCATAAATAATCTAAATAGTTTTTGACTGTCAAGGCCTTGAAAAATATATTCCTTTAAAAATGAGGTGCAGAAGAGATGTCAATTTAATTGCCATCATATTTTGACAAGCTTGGAGATCCCATGTTTGGCTTATTTGCTAAATTTATATAGTTGCTCAACTTGAAATGAAGGGAGGAACACAATTAACCAGTTTTGCCATTTAATTGTTGATCTGGGGAGGAAGCTGTCAGTACTCTTAAGCTACAGGATCACTGCATGGGTGTCAGATTAATATTTGGATAAAGTTGTAATCAGCGTAGACAAGTACATCTTCACAATCTAGGCTAAGTCTTAGATTTTGAGTTTGAACACCAAGAAAAGACAATCGTCAAATTTGTAATATTGCTAGTAAGTTGTAGCTTCTGAAAAACTGTCACTAGCCCTTCTTAAGCAAGCTGACTGAGCCTCTGGCTTAGAGTTGAAGGACTTACACGCTAGAAGGTAATTATTCTTCTTCTCATCAAGTATTTGCCACAGAATAATCTACTCTTGTTACCATTTGATATCTTATAGGTTTCTTAATTCTGATTTTATTGGTAAAGGATGTGCTTTCTCATCTAGGTTACCATTCTTCAACGCATTTTTTTTTCCTTTTTTCCTTTTATCCTCTATGTTTTAAAGACTGTTAACTGATGGTTAAACGAGAAGCTAAGAAGTAGAGACATGATTCCAACATCTATAATGTTTTGAAAAGCATTTTTCTTTTGCTATAGTTCATCAGAAGCAACAACAGATATGCGTCCTGCTCCAGTATGCCAAGGAGGAAGACCCCTGCCCCCACCAAAACAAGAACTAAACTAAGCCTGTCTTTTCATGCTGTTCAAAATGCAGAAGTAAAGAAGAAAAGAATCACCATTCAGTTTATGGTACAATACCTTCCTTGTATCAGTTCTCTGTCTTAGTGTACTCTGTAATTAAAAATATGACTTACATAGGAGCTGTTTCTTTCCAGGATAAAGCATTGAACACTGCATTCCACAGCAGAAGTTCCACCATTCAACCAATCACAGCTTTTCACTTCCCGCTAAGCCTTCTCTATACTGCCCTCCACACAGCTATTGCCAATTGATTGGACTTGGCGTGTAAGAGGCCATCAATTTGCCATTTGGCTCCAGGGAGTACATTGCAGTCCCAAGTCAAGTATAATCTTTTAATTTCCTTTGAAACCCCGAGTTGGCTTTGAAATGCATACATACATATGTGTGTATATATATATATATTATATGTAATATATATATGATATATATAATATATCCCTTTTTGAATTTTTGAAATTTGATATGTATTTCCCAAAGAACAATTTAAATTTTTTTCTTGTAATTCCCTCACTTGTTTTTAGTGTGTTTAAAAATATTTCCAGAGTTATTGATTATATTCTCATAATTTTCCTGAACCATTGTCATTGACAATTCAATCTTCACACTATTATCTTTGTACAAACTCAGAAATAGCTCTGGATCAATTTATTAAAAATAATTGATACATCAAGTTCACCTATTTCTCCAACATGAAGAATTAAATATAAAACTATTATTTTATAAGACACTGCTAAAACAATGAAGAGACAGTCACTGATTGGGAGAAAATACTTGTAAAAGGTATATCTGATAAAGGACTTGTAACCAAAATATGCAAATTACTCTTAAAACTCAATCATAAGAAAACAAAAAACTGTATACCTATGGGTGATTCATGCTGAGGTTTGACAGAAAACAGCAAAATTCTATAAAGCAATTGTCCTTCAATAAAAGATAATTTAATTAAAAAAAATGTCTGAACAGACACCTCATTAAAAAAGATATACACACAGCAAAGAAACACACAAAATGATATTCAACTTTATTTTTCACTGAGTTGTAAATGAAAAGAACAAGATACCACCACACATCCACTAGAATAGTCAAAATTCAAAGCACAATACCAAGTCCTGATGGGATTTGAAGCCAAAAAAAAAAAAAACTACTTTCATTCATTGTTGGTGGGAATGCAAAATCCTACAGCCACTTTGCAAGACAGTTCGTTAGTCTCTTACAAAACACAGTTTTAGTGTAGGTATTTATATACCCAATTGTGTTGAAAAATCTATGTTCACAAACAAACCTGCGCACAAGGTGCTTAGAGCAGCTATTTATTCATAACTTCCAAAATTTGGAAGGAATGAAAATGTCCTTTAATAGGTGGGTGGGTAAATAAACTGTGGTACATCCATATGGTGAAATATTATTCAGTGCTAACAAGAAATGAACTATCGAGCCACAAAAAGACAAGGAAGAAACTTAAGCACATGTTACTAGGTGAAAGAAGCCAGATGGGAAATGTTACATAATGCTTGATTTTAACTACATGATATTCTGGGAGAAGTAAAACTATGGGGACACTAAAAAGATCAGTGGTTGCTAGAGGTTATGGGGGAGAAAAAGAGGGGTGCATAGGAGAAATTCTGGGGACTTTTGAGGTGAATAAAATTATTGTGTGTGACACTGTAACAATAGATACAATTATGCATTTCTCAAAACCCATAGAAATGTAGAGTGAACCCTAATAGAAGCTGTGGACTTTAGTTAATAACAATTTGCCAGTATTAATTCATTAATTGTAACAGATACGTTGTTGTTTAGTTTCCAAGTCATGTCCAACTCTTTTGTGACCCTGTGGACATCCTAGGTAAGAATACTGCAATGAGTTGCCATTTCTTTCTCCAGGGGATCTTCCTGACCCAGGGATCGAACCTATGTCTCCTGCATTGGCAGAGGTACCATACTACTAATGTAAGATGTTGCTAATAGTGGACAATGTATGTAGTGGGTGGGGAAAACAGGTGACAGTGACTCTAAACTTCCTGCTCAGTCTTTCTTCAAACCTACAATTGTTTGAAAAAATAAAGTCTTTTAAAACAACAACAAAACCCCCAAGTAACTGACACACTGTTTTCTTGATGCCATGATTATTATTTCAGCTATTTCTCCAATGTGGTTTATTTTATTTTTATTTATCTAGTACATCCTGTCCTATTTTAAGCTGCAAATTTGTATGCACAAAAATCATATATTTTTAGTGTTGCTAAATATTGCTTATGTATCATTCTTCTTGGGTCCAAAGATTTTAGTTCTAATTATTTATAGTTTTTCGTATGCAGTATACAACTGTGACAATATAACTTAGGTACATAAAATATTTACAAAGAATATGCAATCAGAAAATATCAAGTAACTGTAATTGACTTCACCCTTGAGCTTCCTATCAGATTGAGAATTGTCCTTACTGATTGATGCAAAGTGATGTACAATCACGTGTGATTGACTGGAAATCATTTATATTTTGGAATGCCATGCTCATTTATATGAGGACCTGCCATCCCAGTGACAGTACAGCTGATGGCAATGGTTAGCTTTGCTTCTTGTGGGGGAAGTTTGGCCCTCAAACAGGTCATGAAAATTATAAGTCCACATACTATAGGATAAGTGGCATTATTGTTGCTTGCTGGATAATAATAGCTAACACTTGAGTACTTAAAACACACCAGATATGGACAGAAGGCTTAGCATGTATAAACCAATTAATCTTCACAATAGTCCTATGAGGTAGGTGCTTTTATTATTCTCATTTTACAGATGACAAAACTAAGTCATGCAAGGTTAAGTAACCTGTAGGTTTAAGCCAAATATATGGTTAAGACTGGGGGTTCAAATTGTGGACAGACCTGGGCACTCTTGGCATTCATACCCTTTTCTATGCTTCTATTCTCTTCTCTTAATAATAGAAAGTGTTGATGCAAATGGTGGAACTTTGATTTTAAAAAATACACAAGGCTTCCCTGGTAGCTCAGTGGTAAAGAATCAGTTCAGTTCAGTTCAGTCATTCAGTCGTGTCCAACTCTTTGTGACCCCATGGACTGCACACGCCAGGTCTCCCTGTCTATTATCAACTCCCAAGCTTACTCAAACTCATGTCCATTGAAACTCAACCATCTCATCCTCTATCATCCCCTTCTCCTTCCACCTTCAATCTTTCCCAGGGTCTTTTCAAATGAGTCAGCTCTTCACGTCAGGTGGCCAAAGTATTGGAGTTTCAGCTTCAATATCAGTCATTCCAATGAATATTCAGGACTGATTTCCTTTAGGATGGACTGGTTGGATCACCTTGCAGTCCAAGGGACTCTCAAGAGTCTTCTCCAACACCACAGTTCAAAAGCATCAATTCTTCAGTGCTCAGCTTTCTTTATAGTCCAGCTCTCACATCCACACATGACTACTGGGAAAACCATAGCCTTGACTAGATGGACCTTTATTACCAAAGTAATGTCTCTGCTTTTTAATATACTGTCTTGGTTGGTCATAACTTTCCTTCCAAGGAGTAAGCATCTTTTAATTTCATGGCTGCAATCACCATCTGCAGTGATTTTGGAGCCCCAAACAAATAAAATCTGCCACTGTTTCCACTGTGTCCCCATCTATTTCCCATGAAGTGACAGGACTGAATGTTGAGCTTTAAGCCAACTTTTTCACTCTCTTCTTTCACTTGCATCAAGAGGCTTTTTAGTTCCTCTTCACTTTCTGCAATAAGGGTGGTATCATCTGTATATCTGAGGTTATTGATATTTCTCCCGGCAATCTTGATTCTAGCTAGTGCTTCATCCAGCCCAGTGTTTCTCATGATGTACTCTGCATATAAGTTAAATAAGCATGGTGACAATATACAGCCTTGACGTACTCCTTTTTCTATTTGGAACCAGTCTGTTGTTCCATGTCCAGTTCTAACTGTTGCCTCCTGACCTGCATACAGATTTTTCAAGAGGCAGGTCAGATAGTCTGGTATTCCCATCTCTTTCAGAATTTTCCAGAGTTTATTGTGATCCACACAGTCAAAGGCTTTGGCATAATCCATAAAGCAGAAATAGTGGTAAGAATATGATGGCTAATGCAGAAGAGATGGGTTCAGTCTGTAATCTCACAAGATCCCACATGCCCTGGAGCAACTAAGGCCATGAGCCACAACTACTGAGCCTGTGCTCTGGAGCCCAGAAGCTGCAGCTACTGAGTCTTCTCTCAAAATACTGAAGCCCACGGGCCCTAGAACCCATACTTATCAACAAGACAGACCATTGTAATTAGAAGCCCACACACTGCAAGTAGAGAGTAGCCCCCACTTGCCGCAACTAAAAAAATGTCCATAGTAAAAGTAATTAATTAAAAAAATACACAATCTAGTTTGTCTTCTAACTTTGGACATCTAGTGCTCACAGCATTCCTGGAAACTTCACTTACTGACCTTGCTTTTGTCTTGTGTCTACAGAGGCAAAGCAGATGGTGATCTTAGTTATTGTATGACCCACAGAGATTCTGATCCCCTAGAGCTCTTAGTCCTGAACTTGTTGGTGATGCCAGGCACTTGCTCTAGACCGTCTCTCTGTGTGTGAACAGACCCTGTCCAAGAGAGTTAACTTTCTCCTTCCCTATGGTCCTGGAAGAAAAATGAGATCACCAGATACTGCAGAGAAAAGCCTGCAAGATTGTGCAGGTGAGTAGACAAACCCCCGGGAACCATGGGTACAAAATAACACAAAAGAAACTATTTATTTATTGGTTGAAGCTATGGTTTTTGGTTAATACTTCTAAAAAAAAATTCACACTGAATTTTTGTTTGCCAAGCTTATTCTTTGTAAACTGTTAGATAGTCTACATTTTTTACAGGTTGCTAGTTCAATATCAAACAAATGTATACGGCAGAGACCTTTTCATAAGACTGAAGAGATTGAAATTCTTTTTCATGATAAATTGAGAGAAACTGAAAAACAACTGGGAACAAATGCTGCAACTTTTTAAATCTGAAGTTCATGGGTTTCTAAATGCAATCTTCTCCCCTCTCTTGTAGCATACAAAACCTACATTGAAATGTGAGGGAAGTGGCAGTTTTGAAAAAGGATTAAAGATCCTATGAAACCAATGAACAGCACAGTCTTTGTACAATTATTTTTAGTTTCTCCCCTTAAAATGCATAATGAGGTAAATTTATACCTATCAACTCCCTGCAATTTACTTGAATTGAGTTATAAGATTTCTAAATAGCAAGAGAGATGCCTAACTGTAAAGATACTAATCTACTCTCCATAAATTTTAAAACTTAAGATCACATTCTCTTAAGAATGAATCTGAAACTAAAAGATAGGATTTTTTTTCTCTTCTTTTGTGGGTAAAGGGAGAAGAATATTTTGAATATTAAGGAAAAGAGATGTTTAGAATCTTATATTATAAAATGAGATTATAACAAGTTGGTAACTGGAGAAGAAATGAAGACTCTTTCTCCAATCTAAGACTCTTTCCCCTTCTACTCCAAAATAGTCCATTCTAGACTTGTCTAGACTATAGTTTACATTAATCATCCTTGATGTTCCTCATAGAAGCGACTGTATCCTTAAATCTGCAATAATGTGCCCTCAGAAAGAATACTATATGACTTATCTGAAGAGGAAATGAAATGTTGCTTAGAGCATGATAACACATAGAGAAAGGAGAAGATGATTATTGGGTTCCTAAATTGATGTTTTGAACATTAAAGGGAGATCTATTTTACTGTATATTTTGAAACCTACTAGGATTCTAAAAAAAGAATGTGGCGTTTGAACCACATGACTCATTAGTTATAAAACTGAATTCACTATGGGTGGTAAAGTTCAGACAGATTTTGAGGGGTGTAATCCTGAGAGCAAATTAACAAGAAAAATAGGAAGATAGAAGCAGCGTAAAATAAGTAAACCTGTTCCCAAAGTGTAATAATAGTGCTTGCTATTGATAGAATTATGCAAGTGCACTGAAAATCAGATTTTTAGAAGTGTGTCATAGTTTGTAAAATAATTTAATATGCATTTGTTTATATATGTGGGTGTATATGTCTATACATATCTATAAATATCTATAAATTCTCAGTGGACTCATGAATGAAATTGAAGAATTAGGTATAAATGTGTGAATATATAGTTTACACTTGGAATGTGCTGAGCACAATTATCACCTTACCTATGTTAACACTGTATCATATTTATACATCTGTATTCTGATTACTCCAGAATTTTTTCCAGCTTAGTATAATCCATTTTATTCTTGCATAACTGGGAACCGGAAAACCTGTGACTTGGCCCCATGTCTATGGCCAGTGATTGAAATTTGCCTGGTTGATTGAGCCATAGTCAAAATTTTCTCCTGGCAGCTGCTGCCTGTCTCTCCCCGGGTCATTGAGGTAGTGTGGAATTTTCTGCACCATCCCTAAGCTACCATGACTACAGGTCTAAATTCTCTTTAACAATCAACATTTTGGCTCAACAGATATTAATTCCTGCCTTCCATAAACTGAATTTTCCTGCCTTTCAATGACATGTCAAAAGGCTCAAATTTGCTATCCTTTGCCATTGACTGCTGAGAGCAACTCAGTTCAAACTATGGACACCACAGCTCCTGCCAGTGGATTGGCCATCTAAACGGACAGTGTCAAGACAAGGTAGAGCTCACCCTGGTGGAGTGGTTGGCTTCTGGTTTCACTGAGAGCATCCGAAGTCATTTCTGTCTTGTCCAACTCTTTGTGACCCCATGGACTGGAGCCTGCCAGGCTCTTCTGTCCATGAGATTCTCCAAGTAAGAATGCAGCAGTGGGTTGCCATTTCCTTCTCCAGGGGATCGTCCTGACCCAGGGATCAAATCCTTGTCTTTTGTGTTTCCTCCATTGGCAGGCAGGTTCTTTATCACTAGTGTCACCTAGGAAACCCCACTAGTTCAGCTTTAAGATCCTCAAGTCTTTTTTAGGGAAGACAAAGTAGTCAGTTTCGTGGGATTCCCAGCAATCACGTCCATAGTGAAAAGTTTTAAGTACATTAACTGTAACATCACTCAATGAAAATATCATAAGATGAAATAGTAGAAGGAAGCACTTGCTTTGTAAGACAAGCCTTGATAAACGAATCAAACCCACACTCTCTCTCTCTTTTTTTTTAACCAAACAAAATTATTAACTAATACAATATATCTGGGACTCTGTAGAATTACTCTTACCCACTTATAAAACTGAAGGGATCCTGTCACATATTTTTACCTGTTTTGACAAGAGTGTAAGGTTATTATACTTATCTACTACTGTGGGCAAGAATCCCTTAGAAGAAATGGAGTAGCCATCATAGTCAACAGAAGAATCTGAAATGGAGTACTTGGATGCAATCTCAAAAATGACAGAATGATCATTTTTGTTTCCAAGGTAAAGCATTCAGTATCACAGTAATCTAAGACTTTACCCCAACCAGTAATGCTGAAGAAGCTGAAGCTGAGTGCTTCTATGAAGACCTACAAGATCTTCCAGAACTAACACCATAAAAAGATGTCCTTTTCATTATAGGGAACTGGAATGCAACAGTAGGAAGTCAAGAAATACCTGGAGTAACAGGCAAATTTGGCCTTGGAGTACAACATGAAGCAGAGCAAAGGCTAATAGAGTTTTGCCAAGAGAACACACTGGTCATAGCACACCCTCTTCCAACAACACAAGAGAAAATGCTACAAATGGACATCACCAGATGGTCAATAGTGAAATGAGATTGACTCTGTTTTTTGCCACCAAAGATGGAGAACCTCTATACAGTCAGCAAAACAAGACTGGGAGCTGTCTGTGGCTCAGATCATGAACTCCTTATTGCCAAATTCAGACTTAAATTGAAGAAAGTAGGGAAAACCACTAGACCATTCAGGTATGACCTAAATCAAACCCCTTACAGTTATACAGTGGAAGTGAGAAATAGATTCAAGGGATTAGATCTGATATAATGGCTGAAGAACTATGGACAGAGGTTCGTGACATTGCACAAGAGGCAGGGATCAAGACCATTTTCAAGAAAAAAAATGCAAAAAAGGAAAATGGTTGTCTGAGGAGCTCTTACAAAAGCTGAGAAAAGAAGAGAAGCTAAAGGCAAAGGAGAAAAGGAAAGATATACCCATTTGAATGCAGAGTTCCAAACAATAGCAAGGAGAGATAAGAAAGCCTTCCTCAGTGATCAGTGAAAAGAAATAGAGGAAAACAATAGAATGGGAAAGACTAGAGATCTCTTCAAGAAAATGAGAGATACCAAGGGAACATTTTATGCAAAGATGGGCACAATAAAGGACAGAAATGGTATGGACTTTGCAGGTGGCAAGAATACACATAACTATACAAAAAGATCTTCACGACCCAGATAATCACAATGGTGTGTGATCACTCACCTAGACCTAGACATCCTGGAATGTGAAGTCAAGTGGGCCTTAGGAATCATCACTATGAACAAAGCTAGTGGAGGTGATGGAATTCCAGTTGAGCTATTTCAAATCCTGAAAGATGATGCTGTGAAAGTGCTGTACTCAATATGCCAGCAAATTTGGAAAACTCAGCAGTGGCCACAGGACTGGAAAAGGTCAGTTTTCATTCTAGTCTCAAAGAAAGGCAATGCCAAAGAATGCTCAAACTACCACACAATTGCACTCATCTCACAGGCTAGCAAAGTAATGCTCAAAATTCTCCAAATCAAGCTTCAACAGTACATGAACCGTGAAATTCCAGATGTTCAGCCTGGACTTATAAAAGGCAGAGGAACCAGAGATCAAATTGCCAATATCTGCTGGATCATCAAAAAAGCAAGAGAGATCCAGAAAAACATCTACTTCTTCTTTATTGACTATGCCAAAGCCTTTGACTATGTGGATCACAACAAACTGAAAAATTCTTCAAGAGATGGGAATACCAGACCACCTGACCTGCCTCTTGAGGAATCTGTATGCAGGTCAGGAACAGTTAGAACTGGACATGGAAAAACAGATGGGTTCCAAATCAGGAAAGGAGTACGTCAAGGCTGTATATTGTCACCTTGCTTATTTAACTTATATGCAGAGAACATCATGAGAAATGCTGGGCTGGAAGAAACACAAGCTGGAATCAAGATTGCCGGGAGAAATATCACCTCAGATATGCAGATGACACCACCCTTATGGCAGAAATATGAAGAAGAACTAAAGAGCCTCTTGATGAAAGTGAAAGAGGAGAGTGAAAAAGTTGGCTTAAAACTCAACATTCAGAAAACTAAGATCATGGCATCCAGTCCAGTCACTTCATGGGAAATAGATGGGGAAACAGTGGAAACAGTGGCAGACTTTATTTGTTTGGGGCTCCAAAATCACTGCAGATGATTTGCAGGTGATTGCAGCCATGAAATTAAAAGATGCTTACTCCCTGGAAGAAAAGTTATGACCAACCTAGACAGTATATTAAAAAGCAGAGACATTACTTTGCCAACAAAGGTCTGTCTAGTCGAGGTCATGGTTTTCCCAATGGTCATGTATGGATTTGAAAGTTGGACTGTGAAGAAAGCTGAGCACCAAAGAATTGATGCTTTTGAACTGTGGTGTTGGAGAAGACTCTTGAGAGTCCCTTGGACTGCAAGGAGATCCAACCAGTCCAT
Source organism: Bos grunniens (assembly GCF_055505025.1). Classification (NCBI taxonomy): domain Eukaryota; kingdom Metazoa; phylum Chordata; class Mammalia; order Artiodactyla; family Bovidae; genus Bos; species Bos grunniens. The sequence continues at coordinate 56,905,059 of NC_141178.1, read as the reverse complement.
CCTAAAGAAAATCAGTCCTGAATATTCATTGCAAGGACAGATATTGAAGCTGAAACTCCAATACTTTGGCCACCTGATGAGAAGAGCTGACTCATTTTAAAAGACTCTAATTCTGGTAAACATTGAGGGCAGGAGGAGAAGGGGATTACAGAGGATCCGATGTTTGGATGGCATCACCGACTCAATGGATATGAGTTTGGGTAAACTCTGGGAGTTGGTGATGGACAGGGAGGCCTGGCGTGCTGCGATTCATGGGGTTGCCAAGAGTCAGACATGACTGAGCAACTGAACTGAACTGAACTGAACTGAGACAGCATGTTAAAAAGCAGAGACATTACTTTGCCAATAAAGGTCCATGTAGTCAAAGCTTTGGTTTTTCCAGTAGTCATGTGTGGATTTGAGAGTTGGACTATAAAGATAGCTGAGTGCTGAAGAATTGATGCTTTTGAACTGTGGTGTTGGAGAAGACTCTTGAGAGTCCCTTGAACTGCCAGGAGTTCCAACCAGTCCATCCTAAGGGAAATCAGTCCTGAATATTCATTGGAAGGACTGATGTTGAAGCTGAAACTCCAATACTTTGGCCACCTGATGCAAAGAGCTGACTCATTTGAAAGGACGCTGATGCTGGGAAAGATTCGAGATGGAAGGAGAAGGGGATGATAGAGGATGAGATGGTTGAATGGCGTCACCGATTCAATGGATATGAGTTTGAGTAAACTCCAGGAGTTGGTGATGAACAGGGAAGCCTGGCGTGCTGCAGTCCGTGGGGTTGCAAAGAGTCAGAGACGACTGAGTGACTGAACTGACTGTTATGTTTCCATGTAACTCCAGGGAAATCCTAAAATATGAATGTCTGCCCTGTATGACATGATGTCTTACAAATGATGTATAAGGAAATCAATTCTATGACTGCTGACAACATTCACAATCTACCTTGTGTAACAAAAATTGTTTGAGATCAGGAAAATAAAGCACTAGACATTTTTGCTGTGGTTTTTGAGTCCCTGGCTAGTTGGCATACCTATGTTGATTGTCACCTTTATTTATTTTTTTCTTTCCAAAATATATTCTCACTGAGGTCTGGTGTGACATGTACAATATCACCTTAATCTCTACATCACTACTTCTGGCATGAAAACTTTGCTCTCCAAGAGAGGTAACTAAACTGTTATTGGAAACAAAATTACATTAGCTCAGAAAACTGAGCCCTGTCAGTCTGCCCTGGTTTATCAACTACAGAGAAAAAAAAAATCAGATATCAGTCATTCTGATTTGAAATAAGATTTTTCTGGTAGAGAAAGAAGACTCGGAGACATGACAAAGAAAAATGTGCTACTTGTTAATATTCTCTTATATCGTAGAATAAGTTCTACTAAAAAATAGAAAACATTTTTGCTTCATGTATTTGAACAAAATGTTCTAAATTTTCTGACAGGTTGAAATGCAGTTATCTTCTTTATAGCAGAGGTGCAAACTGATGGAATAAGCATCAAAATCTGACCAGGGAGATGGGATTATATTTTCTTTGTATTTTTTTTTAATTGAAGTATAGTTGCTTTACAATATTATGTTAGTTTTAGGTATATAGCATAGTGATTCAGTATATTTGTATAGATTATATGTCATTCAAAATTATCACAAGATAATTGTTATATTTACCAATGCTAAACAACATATCCTCATTGCTTCTCTATTTCATGCATAGTAGAATTCATCTCTTAGTTCCATACCCTTATTTTGCCCCTCCCCACTGGTAACCACTAGTTTGTTGTCTATATTTGTAAGTCTGTCTTGCATATACATTCATTTGTATCTTATTTTAGATTCTACACATAACTGATATCTTACAATACTTGTCTTTGTTTGACTTATTTCACTAAACATAATATTCTCTAGGTCTATCCATGTTGATGCAAATGGAAGAATTACAATATTTTTTTAAGACTAAGTAATATTCTTTGGTGGGCTTCTCAGGTGGTTCAATGGTAAAGAATCTGCCTTCCAATACAGGAGACTTTAATGTGACCCCTGGGTTGGGAAGATCCCCTGGAGAAAGACATGGCAACCCACACCAGTATTCTTGCCTAAGTTTATTTTCTTGGGCTCCAAAATCACTGTGGATGGTGACTGCAGACATGGAGTTAAAGGGCACTTGTTCCTCTGAAGGAAAGCTAGATAAACCTAGACAGTTTAACTTTGCCGACAAAGGTCCGTATAGTGAAACCTATGGTTTTGCTGGTAGTTATGTATGGATGTGAAAGTTGGACCTAAAGAAGGCTGAGTGACAAAGAACAGATGCTTTCAAATTGTGGTGCTGGCAAAGACTCTTGAGAGTCCCTTGGATGGCAAGGAGATCAAACCAGTCAATCCTAAAGGAAATCAACCCTGAATATTCATTGGAAGGACTGATGCTGAGGCTAAGTTCCAACATTTTGGCCACCCGATGCATAGAACTGACTCTTTAGAAAAGACTCTCATGCTGGGAACGATTGAGGGCAGAAGATGGGGGCAACAGAGGATAAGACGGTTGGATGACATCATCAACTCAATGGACGTGAGTTTGAGCAAATTCCAGGAGATAGTGAAGGACAGGGAAGCGTGGCGTGCTGCAATCCATGGGGTCGCAGGGCCAGACATAACTTGGTGACTGAACAACAGCAATATTCCATTGTATACACACACATACTTCACACCTTCTTTATCTATTCATCCACTGATGGCACTTAGGTCACTTCCATATCTTGCTATTGCAAACAGTGCTGCTATGAACATTGAGGTGCATGTATTGTTTCAAACTGGTGTTTTCATTTTTTTCCAGATATATATATTTTCCAGATAAATATATTTTATATTTTCTCTTAGTTACCTTTAGAATGTACAAGTCTGTATTACTGCACTTAATGGAAAATTACATTTGTTTTTGTCTTGGTGTTCTAATATACTGTGATATCCTAGAAAGCATGGGTTGTTATTTGAACTTTATTTGTTGAGTGGCTGGTGCTATAGTGGGTAACACATTGAGAGGACTCAGTGTTTCTTGATTAATCCCAGGACCACTAGGATTCACTAAGACCTCATCTTTGGCTATAAACCACACTGCTGCTGCTACTGCTGCTAAGTTGCCTCAGTCGTGTCTGACTCTGTGCAACCCCATAGAGGGCAGCCCACTAGGCTCCTCTGTCCCTGGGATTCTCCAGGCAAGAATACTGGAGTGGGTTGCCATTTCCTTCTCCAATGCATGAAAGTGAAAAGTGAAAGTGAAGTCGCTCAGTCGTGCCCGACTCTTAGCGACCCCATGGACTGGAGCCTACCAGGCTCCTCCATCCATGGGATTTTCCAGGCAAGAGTACTGGAGTGGGGTGCCATTGCCTTCTCCATAAACCACACTACTTACAGGTTAATCGTTTGAAGTTCTAGCAATTTGTCATGATGTATAAGAAAAAAATGGAAAATTTTCTCTGGATTAAAGACTTCCCATGTCCCGAACAGGAACTTTTCTTCTCTAGTGGCTGCTTCCTTTGGGGAGAAAGGAAAACCCCACACAGCTTAACATGTTGCAACTAACGCTGAGTCACCAAGAATTTCTGAGCAGGTGGGTTCTGCAAATAGACTAAATACCACACTTAGTGATCCAGAAAGGCAGATGCATCTCCGGAAGTCCAAGATGACTGCTTTTTATCTTGGATTCTCTGTGGCATAAAATGGTTTTCTTTAAAACTTCTACTCTCTGCCCCCAAATTTGTCAAAATCAATTGTTTTGAAGTTACAAAAAAAGAAATAGAACATGTTCTCCATATTCCAATAGAAAATCTATGCCACATGACATCACTTCTTAATGCATTGCATTAACACTTCATAATATATTCATGTTTGCAAGTAGGATATTTAATCATATGAATTCCTGCCTATGCCAGTTCTGTTTATTGTGAGACTAAAATGAGGACTGCAAACAATGAGCTCATACAGTACTATTAATATCAGCATTTTGACTATTTATTTTTTATTGAGCTCTAGCCTCTCCACTGAAGATTAAAGCATAATATTATATAGAAACAATAACTGAAAGACTCTTTTGCTAATATTCTAATTTCTTGCCCAAGACTGAAGCTGCCCAGAATTTAGGTATATTTTGATATTTTACTGAGGGAAAAACTATGTCAGACTTGGTGGTAATGGTGGATAGAAACTGAAATTATTTTCTCAGTCTTCCACCATCCACTTTGCCTAGTTCTTAATTTTAATTTTGCTATCAAGACCAAATCCAAATTTTGTAGGACATTATACAATTCAGGGGGACTTCTTTAAGAAGAAGAACACTGTATTAGTTAGGTCAGATTGTCATCACAAAATACCATTGATTGGGTGGCTTAAACAACAGATTTTTTTTTTTTTTGGCCTTTCATATAAGCTTCATTTTATGTATTTTATTGTTGAAATGTAGTTGGTTTGGGGGTTTCCCTGGTGGCTCAGAAGGTAAAGAATCTGCCTGCAGTATGGGAGACTAGGGTTTGATCCCTGGATCGGAAAGAGAACCGGGAGAAGGGAATGGCTACGCACTCCACTATTCTTGTCTGGGAAATCCTATGGACAGAAGAGCCTGGTGAGGGCTACAGGTATTTTTTTTCCTCAGATGGATTAGTTAACATTTTCTCTACATTCTTTAAGATCTAAAATTCCAAGTGCAAACTCTTTCTTTTCCTAAGAGTCATAGAGTATTCTCATTTTAAAGTCAAGGTAAAACATGGAGAAGAACACACCTTCTCAACTTATTTTGGTAATAATTATGTAAATTTTAAAAGGGAAAAGATACAAGTCTCGAATGGCACACACTGAGCTTGTATTTATTTAGAAAAGTCAGACAAGATTTATAAACTAAAAAACCTAAATTAGCTTAGTTTAAAAGGTTCTGTGCCAAAAATAAAAATTTAAAGAGGACTGTACCCTGTTTGGTTAGGACTGTATTTGCAAAGTTTTCATGGTAAGAAGGAATCTCACAATATTTGCCCAGCCTGGTGTACACAGATCATCATAAAGGCCTTTTTATTACCACTGGGTCTCCTATATTTGTGGCCAGTAGCAGTTGCCTCTATATTAATAAGGCCTAACTAGAAGAAAAAAAAATCACTATGGGTTTTGAAAATAAGATTTACGTACAATAAATGCATTATATCATATTCAAACTACATATTCTCCAATTCATATCTAAAATTCGTTAGCAACATCAGTTGGAAGCTGACAAAACAAATGAATAACAGGTATCAGAATAGTTGTGCAAAGTGAATCCAAGTTACCAACTAATGACTTCATAGAGTTAGAACTGTCCTTTCAGATAAACTGAACTTTTCTTGAAAGGTAATAGTCTTTGTTTCTGAACACTGGAGAGAAATATCTAGCCCTTGGAAATTGCAAATGGAGGCAAACGCTTCAAGACTATATTTTCATTGGCTCCCCTTTAGGATTGCAATACCTGAGATGTTTCTCTTTAAATTTTAAAATTTTTTTGTCATGGTTATGATACTATGAGTAACATAGATAATGCCACTGACGGTGTTCAGCATCGTTATTGACTGTGTGTCAAATATTGAACACTTTTCATATTGTGTGCAATCCTCATGATGCTGGGTTTGAGAAGATCTGAGACATGAAACAATTTACCCATGGACACGAGGTTACCTCAAAGTTAAAACAAAATCAACGTTTTTTTCTTTTTAAGAAGATACCTATTATCTTGCAAATACAATTTTTTTTCCATATCTAAGGCCAAATATTCTAATGTACTGGATAAGCAGGGACTAAGAGAAAGTCATTTTTAAAGGCATGACTTAAAAACATCTCCTCCATGTAACCTAGTCTCCCTGATTTCTTTCCTTTCAGAGTACTTTGTAACTCTGTATTTCGTACTTTGTAAAAGCGCTTAGCAAATTATTTTTTGCCTGGGTTTAATCCCTTATGTGTTTATTCTTTGAGATGAACCTTGACTCAGTCATTTCCCTAAGTTGTGAGCACAATGGCTAGGCTGTTGAAATGACTTAAATATTTCTTGCAAATGGAAGACTAGACAAGTTTATAGGTTTGATGACAGCCAGAAAAACCCAAGCGAGTCCTGCAATTTATCATTCTTGTTTCACCTTCTTCATCAACACTGGAATAAGGCCAAATATCCAAATTAATGGGAAGTGACATGGAAAGCTTCATATTATATATGTAAATCTGCTGGCTTCTAAAAAATTTGCTATTTTGGATCCAAATCCTATGTTTTATCCTTCCACAAGTAAGTAGACAAGATTATCAGTAAATGAAAAATATAGATCTGATATCCTTCTCAAATTTTTTGTGCTATTTTATTAATGTGAAATATGTTTAACTAAAAAAATATCTACAGTATAATTGCACATTGGCAAGGAGACCAAAATTTGAAAGGATTTCATTTAGTCTTGATGCATGGGATAAGTCCCATTTTGTGTTCAATATGCAGCAGATACTGTGGGCTGTTCTAGTGCAATTCATGTTTAAGAGAGTCGCACTGAAGTAAATACTTCTCAATGCTGGAAGTATAGCTATTAGTTCAAGTCCTTTTCTTTATTTCTTAGAGAAATGGAATTAAAAAAAAAAAAAAAAAAACCACTACATGAAGGCAAATATAACATCACAAATGTGCCCAGGTCTGGGAGTTACTGGGAATGGTCAGATCAGATCAGAGATCAGATCAGCCGCTCAGTCATGTCTGACTCTTTGCGACCCCATGAATTGCAGCACACCAGGCCTTCCCTGTCCATCACCAACTCCCGGAGTTCACTCAAATTCACGTCCATCGAGTCAGTGATGCCATCCAGCCATCTCATCCTCTGTCGTCCCCTTCTCCTCTTGCCCCCAATCCCTCCCAGCATCAGAGTCTTTTCCAATGAGTCAACTCTTCGCATGAGGTGGCCAAAGTACTGGAGTTTCAGCTTTAGCATCAGTCCTTCCAAAGAAATCCCAGGGCTGATCTCTTTCAGAATGGACTGGTTGGATCTCCTTGCAGTCCAAGGACTCTCAAGAGTCTTCTCCAACACCACAGTTCAAAAGCATCAACTCTTCGGCGCTCAGCCTTCTTCACAGTCCAACTCTCACATCCATACATGACCACAGGAAAAACCATGGCCTTAACTAGACAAACCTTTGTTGGCAAAGTAATGTCTCTGCTTTTGAATATGCTATCTAGGTTGGTCATAACTTTCCTTCCAAGGAGTAAGCGTCTTTTAATTTCATGGCTGCAGCCACCATCTGCAGTGATTTTGGAGCCCAGAAAAATAAAATCTGACACTGTTTCCACTGTTTCCCCATCTATTTCCCATGAAGTGACTGGACTGGATGCCATGATCTTAGTTTTCTGAATGTTGAGCTTTAAGCCAACTTTTTCACTCTCCACTTTCACCTTCATCAAGAGGCTTTTGAGTTCCTCTTCACTTTCTGCCATAAGGGTGGTATCATCTGCATACGTAAGGTTATTGATATTTCTCCCAGCAAACTTGATTCCAGCTTGTGCTTCTTCCAGTCCAGCGTTTCTCATGATGTACTCTGCATATAAGTTAAATAAGCAGGGTGACAATATACAGCCTTGACGTACTCCTTTTCCTATTTGGAACCAGTCTGTTGTTCCATGTCCAGTTCTAACTGTTGCTTCCTGACCTGCATACAGGTTTCTCAAGAGGCAGATCAGGTGGTCTGGTATTCCCATCTGTTTAAGAATTTTCCACAGTTTATTGTGATCCACACAGTCAAAGGCTTTGGCATAGTCAATAAAGCAGAAATAGATGTTTTTCTGGAACTCTCTTGCTTTTTCCATGATCCAGCAGATGTTGGCAATTTGATCTCTGATTCTTCTGCCTTTTCTAAAACCAGCTTGAACATCAGGAAGTTCACGGTTCACATATTGCTGAAGCCTGGCTTAGAGAATTTTGAGCATGACTTTACTAGCGTGTGAGATGAATGCAATTGTGCTGTAGTTTGAGCATTCTTTGGCATTGCCTTTCTTTGGGATTGGAATGAAAACTGACCTTTTCCAGTCCTGTGGCCACTGCTGAGTTTTCCAAATTTGCTGGCATATTGAGTGCAGCACTTTCACAGCATCATCTTTCAGGATTTGGAATAGCTCAACTGGAATTCTATCACCTCCACTAGCTTTGTTCGTAGTGATGCTTTGTAAGGCTCACTTGACTTCACATTCCAGGATGTCTGGCTCTAGGTGAGTGATCACACAATCGTGATTATCTGGGTCATGAAGATCTTTTTTGTACAGTTCTTCTGTGTATTCTTGCCATCTCTTCCTAATATCTTCTGCTTCTGTTAGGTCCATACCATTTCTGTCCTTTATTGAGCCCATCTTTGCATGAAATGTTCCTTTGGTATCTCTGATTTTCTTGAAGAGTTCCCATTCTGTTGTTTTCCTCTATTTCTTTGGATTGATCGCTGAAGAAGACTTTCTTATCTCTTCTTGCTATTCTTTGGAACTCTGCATTCAGATGTTTGTATCTTTCCTTTTCTCCTTTGCTTTTCGCTTCTCTTCTTTTCACAGCTATTTGTAAGCTATCTCTAAATATGAGAGCACAACTTTCAAATATTTTAGTTTAATCTAGAATTAGTAGGGATTCTAAGAATATTTAGAGTGCTTTAAACAAATTGTGTCCTCACCTTCATTTACCTTGATCCAAGATTATACTTCAGGAAGGCTAAAGACCTAAGATTCACCCCAATATTCTGAACTGTAAGATTACTTGTAAGAAACATTTTCTTTATATCAGGTTTTATCCTTTCAATTGGTCTGTAAAGACAGTTCATCCTATGAAATGTTAAAATTCCAAATGGATTTTTAATGAATAGTTGATACAAATATGTGAAAGTCAGCATTATAGTTATTAGGACTTCCCTGGTGGCTCAGATGGTTAAGCGTCTGTCTACAATGTGGGAGACCCAGGTTTGATCCCTGGGTCGGGAAGATCCCCTGGAGAAGGAAATGGCAATCCACTCCAGTACTCTTGCCTGGAAAATCCCATGGACAGAGGAGCCTGGTAGGCTATAGTCCATGGGGTCGCAAAGAGCTGGACACAACTGAGCGACTTCACTACATAAAAAGCCGGTAAAGAATCAATAACTTCTGAATGTCTAGGGAGATAATCTGAGGATGAAAATTGGGCTTAGAATGAAAAAGATTCGTGTAGAAGGTCAGTTAAAATATCAGTCTATTAAAATGTTGAGTATAGTTGTTGTGTTCTTAAACTTGGGGACCTCTGAATCACAGTAGAATAAAATAGATAAAACCAGACTGTGAAAACACTTAGGAAACTCATTCTGGAATTTAGCACAAAAAGAAATGCTCTTAATTAATCTGTCGGCATAATGAATCCAGATATTGGATTCCTATTATGAGAAAAGAGTCCTTTCTAAAACCAAGGAAGTATTACTTCAGCTATTCTGAAAGCCAGAAGAAAATTTGGAACATAGTGAATATTATTTTTACTTGAAGATCTTTACCAAACCAGCAATGTGTCTGTCAATATTCTGGAAAGAGTAATTACCAACTGAATTAGCGGACCAAGAATGGGATTCCATTTAGGGTCTCTATGAATTGTATTATTTGGCATGAAAAATATATTGTCACATTTTTCAGTTGACAAAAGCAAGTTGCTATTTTTAACTCTGAGGTGACATCAGTTTGGAATAATATGACCTCCTGTGATATATTTTACTTTCGTGTAATGAAAGTTATAAAGAGGATTTACTGACTTTTATTATTACAACTCCACCTCTGGTTCTGCCCATTGAATTTCCTAATTATGCTCAGAGGATGGCTTCTTATCAAGGTGGTTTACTTATGAATAATGTTCTTTGTGTGGCTTCTGTAGTGGACAAGTTAGATTGCTTCTGACATCAGCCAGCAGTAAATTAGCTTCTAGTTCTAGAAGACTGAAAGATTTACTTTGTCAACATCCTTGCATTCAGATGAAAATAACTTCCTTTAGGTTTTATTTGCTTTTCACCTGAGGCACTGAATACTCCCAGAGTTCCAAACAGGCTCCTAATTGTATTTAAGGAAACAAAGTATACTTTTCAATACCTCAGGTAGTGAAATTTGTTTTGTGTTTTGTTTTTAAACTTATTTAAAAGGATACTGATTAGTCACATTTTTTTAAACAATAGTTGCACTTGGCTAGGGAGTTTGAACATGACCTTAAGGTGTGCAAGGATTCCACAAAAATAAATTCTAAAACATTATATGAAATGATTTAAGTAAAAAGCATTGGATTCCAAGTAGATATTAATAGTTGGGAGAAAAACAATATGGTGTATATAAGAGAGAAATAATCTTTTCCTTATGGACACTGTAACTGCAGAGAAATAATTCTGATGAAGTGGAATTCATGCTAATAGATTACTTGCTGGAAAATGTTAAGGACATGACTGGTATTTTTAAAAAGCATATATGTTAGGATTAAAATTTCCTACTATGGTGTATGGAAACTGTAAGTTTTATTTTAAATCAAGCCTCTTAACTTCCTAAAGATTAACTGAAAAAATAGCATAATATATTTATTTGAAAGTACACTCATTATGGTGATTGAGGTTATTAGGTGAGGCAAATATTTAGAATAGTTGCTGTTAACACTTAATGATTTTTGGTGGAATAATTCTTTGTAATCATTTGGAAACTTACTAACATAAAATATGTTAAATTTATTTTTGTAACTTATGATTAAGAAGATCATAGCAAACATTGCCAATGTGTCTGGAAGAATTTCGGCTAAGGGAAGGGAAGGAAGGAAAGAAAACAAAACTAACAACGTTAACTCATTTTACTTATTTTTAATTAAAAAAAAATCTTATTGGAGTGTAATTGCTTTCAGTGCTGTGTTAGTTTCTGCTGTACAACAGTGTGAACCAGCTTTGTGTATACACACCTCTCCCTCTTGAGCATCCTTCCCACCCCTCCTCCCACATCTATTTCCTCAACAATAGTTTGTTCTTGAATTTCTCAGAACTTCTCTTTGGTTGCAAATTCAGCACATGATTATTTAGTGGATCACAACTGGCTCAAGGTAGCATGAAGTTATCTATGTGTTTTCCAGAGGTAGTCTTAAAAGTCATATTGTCTACATGAAAAAGAAATACTGAATTCAAATACTTTATTGAAGAAAGCATGTTCCTTCAATTTAAAAGATGGCATTCAGCCAAACTGGGTGATTCTTTTTCATTAAATGCAATAGTTAAACAGTCTGTCTTGGTGGATTTCCACCCTTGTCTTGTATGTGTTCTGTCACCATCAACAGTAGAGTCAATAGTTCATTGATGTGCAGTGCCAGCCCAGGAGGAGACCCAGGGTCACAAGAGGGGATGGAACTTAGACCAGGAATGCTGTGGAAGCGGTAGCAACAGCTGAAAAAGAGGACCCTTTATTTTGGAAATAAAATTAAAATAATTGTGGGAATTCCAGGGAAGTCTCAGTCTGGAAGAGCACTCCCCAAAATTAATGCTTTTGAACTGTGGTGCTAGAGAACTCTTGAGAGTCCCTTGGACTGCAAGGAAATCAAACCAGTCAATCCTAAGGGAAATCAACCCTGAATATTCATTGGAAGGACTGCTGCTGAGGCTGAAGCTCCAATACTTTGGCCACATGATGTGAAGAGGTGACTCTTCGGAAAAGACCCTGATGCTGGGAAAGATTGAGGGCAGGAAGAGAAGGGGGCAACAGAGGATGAGATGGTTGGATGGCATCACCGATTCAATGGACATGAGTTTGGGCAGACTCCAGAAGATAGTAAAGGACAGGGAAGCCTGGCATGCTGCAGTCCTTGGGGTTGCAAAGAATCTGACACGACTGAGTGACTAAACAACAACAATGCTGGGATACAGCTTTCAACGTGCGGAGTAGGTTTAAAGAATGCCCAACAAGCGGACCAGGTTGTCCAAAGGCTCCAATTGATGTATGCAAGCCTAAGGAAAAGGCAGATGATGCCAGGCAGCTGAGAAATGAGTTGGCAGGTAGAGAGAAATCACAGTCAATGAGCTGGAAGGACAGGCATGTTTCTTCTCTGGACTTGACTGCTCTTGGGTAAATAATGAGTAAATGGTGGATCTAGAAGATCTGAGTGCAAAGTACTTGAAATAAAGGGTCCGAGAAGATAACAAGTTTAGGGAAGTTCAGCTCAATGATATGGTAATAATAGCAAATAGTCTTTATTAATTGGAGAAGGAAATGGCAACCCAGTATTCTTGCCTGGGTCAGAGAAACCTTGCAGGCTTCAGTTCATGGGGTCACAAAGAATCAGGCATGACTTAGCAACTGAGCATGCACTCTTTATTGATTATCTACTGTGTGTCAGATTTTAAGTTAAGCCATCAACACATGTCATTTACTTGGCAGGCCTGCTTTAGAAAGTATTTTTATTCCATTTAGGGATGAACAAATGTTGAGTTTGTTTTTGTTTTTTTTTTGTTGTTGTTGGCATGGACAGAGAGTCCGCCCCACTTCCTTCCAGTGTAGCTCTGACAACTTGCCCCAGGTCCAGATATCATCTTGAGCATTTTTTTCTACTTTTGCTCTCTAAGTTGTAAAGATTGGCATATACAACTTACCCGATTGCATTATAGTGAAGTGACAGATTTTTGGTAGGTTTTTGTTAAAATATTTGGTGGTTATTAAACATATCAGCTTTCCTTTACTATTTAACTGAACCTAGAATTATTTAGTATAACTTTAACAATTATGACAGTTCATAAAGCACTAGGGGGAAAAAGACATTGAGTTAAACTAGCCAAGCATGGAGCATGGAGTCTGCTATAAATATCAGAGATGAATTTGTCATAAATCACTAGATTCAGAACATAAAATACATTTGTGCATGAAGTATACATAAACTGCTACATTTTTAAGTGACATGTGCACCATAGCAGTGCAGCAGCAAACTAAGCTTAGAAGAACTTGCCAGCTTTTCCTTTCAGTTATCAAGCATCAGATGTGTCTTTACCCATTGCTAGTAAAACCATCACAAAAGAAAAACATCCTAAGTACAGACTCTGTTTTATGATGATCATAAGAGAGAAACTATATATGTACATATGTGTGTGTGTGTATATATTATATATATATATATAATCTCCATTACAGAGTGTCTTCTGGGAGATGATGAATATAGAAGTCTGCATTTATGTTGTACACTTATTATGATATCATCTTTATCCAATAACTTGAGAAATCAACATTGCTATTTTTGAACAAAAGAGAGAAAACAACCTGAAATTGCTTAGGTTGCAATTAAGAGTGCTATTTTTGTCAGAGCATTGCAAAGTAGATCCAGGAAGAACTAAATGAGTTTATAGAGTATAGTTTGGTTATATGTGGACAAACTCCAGTTAAAATTTTTAGAAACCATTCTCTGTCAGAGAGAAATTAATTTCTATACCCCCAAAAGAGTGTGAGTTTCCAACTGTCTATAAGTACTATAAATCTATAAATACACTAATTACCACTTACCAAATGGCATGAATGACTTGTTTAATATTACTTAACTGCAAGAAAGATGTTTTACTGTCTACCAAAAATATCAAGGGTCTTCCCTGGTGGCTCAGGGATAAAGAATCTGGCTGCAATTCAGGAGATGTGGGTTTGATCCCTGGGTCAGGAAGATCCCCTGGAGAAGGAAATGGCAAACCACTCCCCAATTTTTGACTGAAAAATCCAGTGGACAGAGGATCCTGGTTGCTTACAGTCCATGGGGTCATAAAAGAGTCATACTGAAGAAGGAATTCATAGGGCCTGGACTCCATCTTAGGCCTGATCATGCTTATCATGCTCAGCCGCCTTTCCAATGGACGCTGAACTCTGTGTTTAGTGCCTATGAAAACAACAACAGAAGGATAAGACCCCCTCCAGACCGGGGAACCTTGAAGATCATATCTAGGTTACTCATTGCCTAAGAGAAAACATACACTAATCACCCCTTCCTCCAGAAAGGCCATAAATTTTTCTGTATTTATCAGACTGTAACCTCAGGTTTATTGATTATTGGCTAGTTGTTTGACTGTTTGAGCACATGAGCACATAGCACGTGAATCATGGGGTTACTGGGATTGTATTTTCCTTGGTTTATGTAAGTCTCAAGGAATTTGGAGTGGGGTATAAAAGATTTCCACAAATGCTGGTTGGGGTCCTTGGCTAAGAGGAGACTCTGCCTTGGGCCTGCCAGTGTAATAAACTGCACTCCACTATCTGCATTGTCCTTCTGAGTGAGTTTGTTTCCTGGAACACGTGGCTACAACAATACACGACTTAGTGACAAAACAACAGCAAAAAAACATTGACTGTAGTTATTATATTTATCAGAGCCCTAAATCTGAAAACCTAATGATTAAACAACATTCTCCAGAAACTAATACGAATCAGACACTTGTTTTCTAACTATGTCAGTGAAATGAAGCTTAAATTTGTCTTAAAGGAGATCTGAAAGCTTAAAGCATCTAATCCAAGTAAAAAAAAAAATTTTTTTTTAATTAGAAGGTGGAGGGAGGGTCTGATTTCACATTGTTGTTACTTTTGGTCTAACTAGGAAGGAGAAAGACTTTTAGTACATTCTAACAGAGAAAAAGGGAGAAGAGAAATACACAGTGATGGGGAAGTGCAGCCACATGAAGACTCGGAAATCAATACATATTCTGTATGGAGCACACTTGCATTGTTGCTTTCTATGTAAAATGACTACATTGAAAGTAAGATATATATATCTCATATCCTTTATTTCCCTTAAGATTTGCTTTAATGAGGATATGCATTCTCCTTACATGTAGCTAAACAAATAAAAGGATAAGGAAAAATGCATATGTAGACTATAATATTGTCATTTAAAAATAAAGTGAACATAATTTATTTAGTGCTATTATCTTTAATCTCTAATTTAGGCTTCCCAGGTGGCGCAGTGGTACAGATTCCACCTGCCAGTGCAGGAGAAATGGGTTTGATTCCTGGGTTGGGAAGATCCCCTGGAGGAGGGAATGACAACCTTTTCTAGTACTCTTTCCTAGGAAATCCCATGGACAGAGGAGACTGGTGGGCTATAGTCTACAAGGTAGCAAAGAACCAGACATGACTGAGCGACTAAACAACAATAATATGAAGAAAAGCATTACTAAGATGATAAGAATTCTGGGACTGTACCAGAAAACCCTGATTCAGTTCAGTTCAGTCGCTCAGTTGTGTCCGACTCTTCACTACCCCATGAATTGCAGCACGCCAGGCCTCCCTGTCCATCACCAACTTCCGGAGTTCACTCAGACTCACGTCCATCGAGTCAGTGATGCCGTCCAGCCATCTCATCCTCTGTCGTCCCCTTCTCCTCCTGTCCCCAATCCCTCCCAGCATCAGAGTCTCTTCCAGTGAGTCAACTCTTCACATGAGGTGGCCAAAGTACTGGCGTTTCAGCTTCAGCATCATTCCCTCCAAAGAAATCCCAAGGCTGATCTCTTTCAGAATGGACTGGTTGGATCTCCTTGCAGTCCAAGGGACTCTCAAGAGTCTTCTCCAACACCACAGTTCAAAAGCATCAATTCTTTGGCGCTCAGCCTTCTTCACAGTCCAACTCTCACATCCATACATAACCACAGGAAAAACCATAGCCTTGACTAGACGGACCTTTGTTGGCAAAGTAATGTCTCTGCTTTTGAATATGCTATCTAGGTTGGTCATAACTTTCCTTCCAAGGAGAAGTGTCTTTTAATTTCATGGTTGCAGTCACCATCTGCAGTGATTTTGGAGCCAAAAAAAAATAAAGTCTGACACTGTTTCCACTGTTTCCCCATCTATTTCCCATGAAGTGATGGGACCAGATGCCATGATCTTAGTTTTCTGAATGTTGAGCTTTAAGCCAACTTTTTCACTTTCCTCTTTCACTTTCATCAAGAGGCTTTTGAGTTCCTCTTCACTTTCTGCCATAAGGGTGGTGTCATCTGCATATCTGAGGTTATTGATATTTCTCCTGGCAATCTTGATTCCAGCTTGATAGATTGGCTTAAACCTAAACTTTAAACCTAACAATCAAGCCTACACTTTACAAGTGAAATAAAGGAGCCTGAGTGTTTAACCCTTAATGTTTTATACATTTGCTCCATATTTGATGTGGTTTATTTATTTGTGTTTCCAAAAATGAAATGTTTTTATATAACATGAAAGAAAATTAATAAATAACACTGAATTAGTTACTGAAGAAATAACTTGAGTCAGGTGGACATAGCTGTGAAATCAGAATTACTCATGGTTTTTGTCCTTAGCTCTGCCATCCTTGAACATTCAGCCAAGATGCTAAAATCTTCAGAAAGCACTTGGTCATCAGGTAGCCCCCAACTAGTTAACAGGAGTCTTGGAGAAAGTTTTCAGTTCCAATGGGACTTTCCAATCTTCAAATAGTGACAGAAACTTCACTACTGTCATACAGCAGAAAGCCAAGTACTATTAAACACAGATCAAGATTTCTTTTAAAATTGTAGAACTTCAGATATCAGTGTTTTAGAGACAAAATTGCCTCCTCAAATTGTTTTGGGTGACACCTCAACTTCTCATTTCTATGCCATCTCACAAGCTTTATCTCTTCAGGAAATTCCATCTATTGATAGTCTGTTGTAAAAGTAGCCATGTTTATTATTCACTCAGATAAAACAGTATAAATGTATCTACTTAATAGCAATTAAATGTCTTCTTATGAAGGCATTTTTATATGCATTTCCAATAGAGGTAACTTAGAGCATAGTCATGGAGTGATGAAAATGTTGAAGTAAGGAAGAAGCTTTACTTATTTTCTGTTTTTGATGCATGTGTCAAATTATTTTTCCCCTCTATCAGTTAAAAATACAGCAAAGATTAAGGAAAATGATAGAATATTCATTAGCAAAAATACTTTTGAAAATATTAAAAATTAATTACTAATTTTTATAAATTTTAATTACAAGAGATACTTTTACTTTTGACCAGCTTAAGCATGCAAATAAAAAATATTGAATAATTTGAAATAGTATTTAAACACATTCTGAAAATATTCTGATATATTTTTTAAATGTATACATTTGTATGCCTGTGTTCAATTTTTAAGATAACAGTTTGAGGTGATATTCTGGGATCAGCATACATAAGCACTAATGTTATCTGAATCAGTAACTTAAATTGTTTTTCTTCAGAGAATTCTTCAAAGAAACTTTAATATATGTATCTTTACTTTTTTCACATTTTATTTCAGAAACCTTCACTGGGTATTATACTTTCTCAGAGACTTTCAACACTTTATTTTTCTCAAGTGATTCTATAACTTTAGAAAAGACACAATCCAATCTCTTAGAAAATGGCCTTTGTTATAAAAAATGTCCTCATTTCCTTCTCTAGAAAAGATACACTAAAAATAAACCTAGGTTTTTTGCTGCTTTCCTGTCTTCTTCACCATCTCTCTTCCTTCCTCCTGGTGATTGGTAGACATTCAGTCATGTTTCTTTCACTGTCTTTGAAAATTGGTTCCATTATTTACAGTACTATCTCTGGAGCTGACATTTTTTTTCCATTTTCAATATTAAATGTTTTGTTTCAATTTTTGGAATTGCAAGCCTAGCCATTTTTTCCCTATATTTGTCAGTCAAAAGATTGAAAATAAATTAACCAAAACAAGTTGAAAACTTTACATACTTAAAATAATTTGTATTGGTTACTACTGAATGTGGCATATAGTCTATTTGATTCACTCAGCACCCATTACAACTCCATTCTCCCTTCATTTCATATGGTAAAGCTGGAAAATTAAATTCTAAAACCCACGCCCCCTTCAAGGGACTGGGGATACAATGTGAGTAAAGACATGGCCTAGGTGAGAGGCAATGGATAAGTCGGTCACTGGAAGACAATGTGGCAAGTGCTCTGATGAGGAAGTGTATGTACAAAGGGCTCTAGGCACACACAGGAATATCTACCATTTCTTAACTCATTTCATGTCTACAATCTCTGGAGGTAAAGTTGATATAGTGATGTCCCTGGCGGTCCAGAGGTTAAGACTCCACACCTGCACTGCAGGGGACATGGGTTTGATCCCTGGCTGGGGCATCACTGACTCCATGGACATGAGTTTGAGCAACCTCCAGGAGTTGGAGATGGATAGGGAAGCCTGGCATGCTGCAGTCCATGGAGTCACAAAAAGTCGGACACGACTGAGTGACTGAATTGAACTGAACTGAACTGAACTGGGGATCTAAGATCCTGAATACTCTGCTGCATGGCCAAAAAAAAAAAAAATTTTTTAAGTTGATATAAACACATCAATTATTGCCATGTGCCAACTGCAAAGCTTCTCCTGACAGCCTGGTGCTTTGTTGAGAGGGAAGTATGGAAATTTCCCCCATTGCTTAGTCCTGTGATTTTGAAGAGATCATTTTAACATGGCACCAGAACGCGTTC
This sequence comes from Bos grunniens, assembly GCF_055505025.1. Classification (NCBI taxonomy): domain Eukaryota; kingdom Metazoa; phylum Chordata; class Mammalia; order Artiodactyla; family Bovidae; genus Bos; species Bos grunniens. The sequence goes on along the minus strand of NC_141178.1, from coordinate 56,886,608 downwards.
CAAATAAGAAACCAAAATCATTGTCCTTCTACTATGTTCTGCACTTTATTTCTCCTTTTTAAACTTTCTGTTTACAGATCCTTGGAGTCATCTTGAGTTCAATTCTTTCTTCATATCTAGCCTGTCACCCATTCCTGTCAGTTCTCCCCTGGTACTGCACTGTATTTTTCTCTTCTAAATTCTTTCTTTTTCCTTGCATTAGCCAAGGATTTTATCCTGATATTAATAATACTGTTAGTTGCTCACTCGTGTCCAACTCTGTGTGACTCCATGGTCTGCAGCCTGCCAGGCTCTTCTGTCCATGGAATTCTCCAGGTAAGAATACTGGAGTGTATAATCATTCCCTTCTCCAAGGGATCTTCCCAACCCAGGGATCAAACCCAGGTCTCCTGCACAGCAGGCAGGTTCTTTATGGGGAGCCATGAGGGAAGCCCAAAGATCTTATCACCTCCTTCACAAGTTTTACAAAATTTCCTGTCTGATCTTTTGGATTCTGTTTTGTCCTTCTAACTCCACCTCTATCATAGTCTGTTATTGCTTTTGCTAATGATGGTCTCAAAACTCTGAAAAATTGTGTGTTGTGTGCAGAAGGCTGGGTGATTGACCATCATGCATTACTCCCTCCTTGTTTGTCCTAGAACTCTGCAAATGCCTCCCACTATAGCCTTGGCTGTGTGACTGGCTTTAGCATTGAAATATGGCAGAATGAGTATGCCAGCCAGTTCTGCATCAAAGCCTGAGACATCATATGACTTCCCTTGATATCCTGTGAGCCTGTGGTCCATCAAGAGGAAAGCATGACCCTGGTAACCACTATGGCCCCAGAACTGATAGGAAGGGGCACATCTGAGCCTGAGCTGGAAGCCTGAAGTCTGGTGTGACCCAACCCCACTGGTGATGTTAATTTTGATCACCTGGCCAATATGTTGTACAATTTTGGCACTGTATTGTTACCAATCAGTAATCTGTGGGGGAGATTCCTTACCACCATGTAAATATACTCCTTGTATAAGTTTTTCCTAAATTGACTATCCATTGATGATTCTTGCTTGATCCAATCTTTACTATGATGGATGCAAAATTATTACCATTCCCTCCATATTTATCAATTGACTTTTCCTCCTATCATCTACTAGTCTGCTTATCTGTCATCTATCTATCTATCTTTCTATCTATCTATCTAATGTGGCTCCAGTGGTAAAGAATCTGCCTGCCAATGCAGGAGATGCAAGAGACATGGGTTCAATCCCTGGGTCTGGAAGATCTCCTGGAGTAGGAAAAGGCAACCTGCTCCAGTATTCTTGCTTGGAAAACCCCATGGATAGAAGAACCTGACTGGCTACAGTCCATGGGGTCACAAAGAGTCAGACATGACTGAGTACACATCTGTCCATACATTCATCAATCATCATCTTTCCATCAATAATCTATTCATTATTGGTATGAACTGATATTCTTTCTTTCAATGGTTTAAATTCTTTAGTGTTCTTAACTATTTTGGTTCTCAAATAGTCCTGGATTTGGTCAGTGGAAGCCCCTTCCATCTGGGTCCTATGTCTTTTACAAATGTACCCATCAGTTTTTAAGGACTTCTTTAATTTGTGACATCAAAAGATGCTCTGTGCCCTGGTGCTGGGATCACCCATTGATCTGTGGAGTGCTATTTCCTTTTAGTGGGGGTGATATTAGAGATCATGTTCTAGGTGCTTAGTGTAGCACTATGCTTTTTATTTTTAAAACATCAATAATGCTTTTGGTGATAATGATATTAAAATATGGTTAATGATATTTATATTGAATCACTTACATATCAATGAGCTTATCTGAAGTTATTCGGTACACATACTTTTAATATGAGATTGGACACCAACTTTCATACGGTCAAAGTAAAAATGTGTTTAAAAAAACTATGACTCCCGTGAATCTATTTTGTGCAAATCATAAGGTATCTAACCACAAGCTGCTTTGGCGATAATGTCTCACAAACGGGTCTTTTGTGGTCAGGCTCTGCTGTCTGCTATGGGATTTTTTTCAAAGTGAACCCTTTGCTTGGCTTGGCTGATGTGGACACTAAGGTCTGAACTAGAGAAAACGGGCTAAATTTTTAAGCTTATCCTTACTTAAGAGGAATGAGTCATCTTGGATCTGAATTACATAGGACCACAGAAAATATACAGTCTTGCTTTCTCTTGGCTGTATTGAAACAGTCATCTTAGGAATATTTTTTTCCCTTACTTCTTGGCAAAGTCACCAGGCACTAGAGAGCTGGCTGGAATAAACTCTTGTGGTAGAAATTCTGAGACAGGTTCCAGTCCAGGTACAGTCTTCCTTTCTCCAGCAACTGGGGAAATGAGACAGGACTGGAAGAGGTTGTCTACAACCAGATCTGAATAACATCACACATAAAATACAGATTGCGGGGTACAAATTCTCTGTTTTGATTATCAAGTTCTTTCTTTTCATTTTCAAGCTGCTTTTCTCAGTGGTGTTATAAAATTGTCTGAAGTACATGAAAAATCTTCTTGGTTTTATTGCTATTTTTAGTGAATTATTTCCCTAAGCTTTCAAAGAAACTTTCCTTTTCTTTATTAGTTAGAATAGTTGTGTTCTCATTCTCTTTAAGATTTTCAAAGCAATGATCAAATGAAAGTATTGAAAGTTTGATGAAAATCACTTGTATCATACAATTCTGGAACTAAAAAGTTTTATTAATATTACTCTAATAAACATCTTTCTGTTGCTTTATATTTTTGTAACATTCTGACATATCATGGCTTACTTTTTTGTATCATTAACAACTATTTTGACAGCTTCCACTGATTTTAGAGCATCCAAGTAGCTAAATTTTAAAAAATAATTTTTTCAACACTTGAATGCTCATAATATAATTTCTCATTTAAAGTTTGTTAGTAGGACGGAGGAGCCTGGAAGGCTGCAGTCCATGGGGTCGCTGAGGGTCGGACACGACTGAGCGACTTCACTTTCACTTTTCACTTTCATGCATTGGAGAAGGAAATGGCAACCCACTCCAGTGTTCTTGCCTGGAGAATCCCATGGACGACAGAGCCTAGTGGGCTGCCGTCTATGGGGTCACACAGAGTCGGACACGACTGAAGCGACTTAGCAGCAGCATCAGCAGCAGCATTGTAAAATGACTACAATATTAGAAACACTAAATCTAAACAATACTAAAATATTATAATAATATAATAATGACAGTCAAAGTGTTAGTTGCTCAGACATGACTGACCCTTTGCGACAAAATGGACTGTAAATCCGCCAGGCTCCTCTGTCCATGGAATTCTCCAGGCAAGAATACTGGAGTGGGTTACCATTCCCTTCTCCAGGGGATCTTTCTGACTTGAGGATCAAACCTGAGTCTCTTGAATTGCATGCAGATTCTTTACCATCTGAGCCACCAAGGAAAGCGCAACATAATAATAAAGCAATGTATAGAATAATAACACGAGTGGAAGAAAACTTGTAGCTTTTGCTAGATTTTCTGAAGCTTATATTTTAGATTTTCTGATGCATGCATGCTAAGTTGCTTCAGTTGTATCTGACTCTTTGCAAACCTGTGGACCATAGCCCACCAGGTTATTTCCATGGGATTCTCCAGGCAAGAATACTGGAGTGGGTTGCCATTCCCTTTTCCAAGGGATCTTCTCTTAATAGATTTGTTATATCCTTCCATCTGTTTGAAGTGTTTGTATGCCCATATTTGTCATTGGCTGTATTAGCTAATACACAGTCTACACAGTTAACAAGTTCTTCATACTTGCAATGCGTGTGTGTGTGCACAGTCACTCAGTCATGTCTGACTCTTTGCGACCCCATGGACTGTAGCCCACCAGGCTCCTCTGTCCATGGGATTCTCTAGGCAAGAATATTGGAGTGGGTTGCCATGCCCTTCTCCAGGGTCTTTCCAACCTAGGGATCAAACCCATGTCTCCTGTGTCTCCTGCTTTGCAGGTGGATTCTTTACCCATTGTGCCATAGTTTTGTTTGGTTTCCATGACACACTTTCTTGTTCTTCTCTTCAATGCTCTGACTTCTCTTCCTTAGTCATCTTGTAAGTTGATTATTCTCTGCCCATTCCCATCACTGCTCAAGGTCCCATGGTAAACCTTCTTCCATTCTCAGTCTACATATACTCTCTGCATAATTCTATTAGTCCCTTGACAAGGTTTCTTAATCTAGAACCCAAAGGGCAATTCAGAGTGTTTAAAAACATTGCTGTGTGTAAGTTCATTTTCACCATAGTATTAACCACCTTCTTGAAAGCAAGGATGACAAAATTAATAATAAAATAATAAACAATGATTGATCTATATATACTATTGATTCCCTCGTTGTGGTCTCTCTCCTGTTTACCACACTGAAATCTTCCTGTACCCTCCAAATCCTCCTGTGCTCTTGTTCAGTGAATATTATTACCATCTGTATAAGGGCCCATGTTGGTAACATCAAAATTATGTATGAGTCTTTCCCTTTTCCTTTAACCCATGCAACACATGCAATAGGAACCAGAGTTCTAACCATGCTACCATGTCAACATTTCAAAGGTTCTTTCACTCCTCCATACCTAGTAGAAAAGCTACCAATATTTCCTGCTTCTATAACAGTTTTCTAAGTGGGCTCCCTGCTTCCAGAGGTAGCCCCTTCAATCTCTTCTCCATCCCAAGGAGTCTTTTCAAAAAATTAAACTGATTATACTACAGTTTAGCGTTAAAACTAGTGTTTGCTTCCATGATTCAAAGAATAAACACAGACCGTACCTTTGCATAAACGATTTTATGACCGTTCTTGGCAGGCGTCAGGTAAGAATCCCTCATTCTCAGTCTGTGTGCTAGTCACGCTACTATTCTAAGATCTCCTGATCCTGCCTCCAGATTTTGACAGGTTCTTTCTCCCTGCAAAACTTGTTTTTTCTCCACCATTCCTCTTACTTGTCTTCATGCCTATAGTTGGACCTTAGTTTCACTAAAAGTGATCATATGCCTAGTGGACAGAGATTAGTTAGACACGTCTCCTAAGTAACCCCACAGTTGTCTATAATTCCTCTGGCACCGCACTGTGCAGACACTTCACCATCAATCTACATTTGCATAATCTTCCACCATATCTCTTACTCCAACCATCCCCAAATATATAGCCAAGTAAAATCAGTCCTTGCTGTACAAATTCAGCTTCAAGACAAGCTGCGTAGGCATACCTTCAACCAGATTGCCAATGCTAAACTCATCTTATGGGGAAATTCTGGAGCTTCCACCTGACATTTCTTCTAATTTATTTAAATATATTTACCTGTTGCTTCTGTATGGCTGCAAATGTTCCAGTGGCAGGGACAGACCCTCCAACTCCCACCCTCTGCCTTCTGTTTCATCCCTAATACAAACCTGCTACAGTGCACAGTATACATATTATATGATTCATAATTTTTCTGAATATTAGTATATCTGTGACCTACAATTTCAAACAAAGCTGGGCTTCAAGTAAAAGTTTATAGTGAGTAAATAGAGTGCTCCTTCTAGTTAAAATACATTCACCAAGGCCTATTGGATCATGCAATTTAACAAGCTACAAATCCTAATTGTAAAGCTTTTTTGCATTGTGACCACACATTCATTCATAGAAATTTTGTCAGATGCCTTCATGAAACCCACACACACTCTGTCTACAACTGATATTACTACTAAACTTTCAGAAAACAAATAGAATGTGAAAAGCTCAGACTCTAGAGCAGTGTCCATCCCTGAATAGCTCATAGGCTAGGGAAACATGTGTGTAATTGAACACCTCACAACGTCACAGGGGCCAAAAGAGAGATCCAAGGAAAGTAATCTGCAGGAGCAAGGAAACAAAGAAAAGCAACTGGCCAAGTCTGCCATTGGTCCACCATTTTATTCCTTGGATGTACTTTGGAAGGAAAACTATGATAAACCTAGACAGTGTATTATAAAGCAGAGACATCACTTTGCCAAAAAAGGTCCATATAATCAAAGCTATGGTTTTTCCAGGAATTATGTATGGATGTGAGAATTTGACCATAAAGAAGGCTGAGCACTGAAGAATTGATGCTTTTGAATTGCAGTGCTGGAGAAGACTCTTGAGAGTCTGTTGGACTGCAAGATCAAACCAGTTAATCTTAAAGGAAATCAGTCCTGAATATTCATTGGAAAGACTGATGCTGAAGCTGAAGCTCCAATACTTTGTCTACTTGATGCAAAGGGCTGACTCATTGGAAAAGAGCTTGATGCCGGGAAAGATTGAAGGTAAAGAGGGAAAGGGGTGGCAGAGGATGAGATGGTTGGATAGCATTGCCTACTCAATGGACATGAATTTGAACAAATTCCAGGAGATAGTGGAGGATAGAGGAGTCTGGCATGCCACAGTCCACGGGGTTGCAAAAATCAGACATGACTTAGTATCTGAACAGCAGCAACATACCAATCTGTTTTCCAGTGATTACTAATTTCCTTTCCACTGGCTCACATCTCAAATAATTAACCAATTGCTCTGGAGCTTTGCCCTAATTCTATGAGAACACAAATTCAAGGAATAAAAAGCACAGAAGGAAAAGATGATCCATAAATGGATTTGTTGAAGATACCTTCTAAAACTTTTTGAAAGCAGGGTAACATTTATTCTTCTCTACTGTTTCCTTAATGACTACTGATGGTAGCTGAGGGCTCTCTGGGACAAGTTCTTGCAGTACCTTTGAACAATTCATCTGGGTCCAGAAAATTGGATTCATTTGAAAACCCTCTTGCAATCTCTTCACTAATCTTTCAGTTTCAATTCCCCATCCTTGATATATTTTCCACTCTTTCCAGCCTGAAGATTATTCTCTTTGACAGGAAGGACAGAAATAAAATAGGAGGCTCCTATTTCCTTTCTCTCTTTCTTGTTTTGTTAACTTTATGCCATCTGTCCATAATCAATAGGATTACTTCTTCATACTTTTCTTGGTCAGGACAGAACTATAAAACATGCTATTTTCGGCTTCTTCTGAACATTAGTCTTTATAACAGGATGCTAGACTGGATACTGAATGTTCATATATTAACATTTCCTTAGTTGCTACTTTTTTCTAGATTAAAAAATGTTTCAAATAATCTAACATTAATTCTATATTCATTTGTAGATACTAGAAACTCACTTACTGTTCATGTTGTACCCTCTTTCAGAGATGTCTAGCTGAGGTGCTGTAGGGCAAATTTTCCTCCAGGCACCATGACATTAAATGGGCAAGGGAAACTATTTTTTTCTAGTTCCAAGGACACTCCTCTTTCCAGAAGTTTCTCTCTCATCTCTTCATTAACAACAGAATTATTTTTCCTAGAGAAAGTACTGCAATCCCTTTAAGTGTCCTTCAAGAGATTTTCCACACAAATAAAGCAAATACATATGTATAAATTTGCAAATACACATGCTAAACAAATACTAGTGTGTTCGTCTGCTCAGGCTGCCATAACACAATGTTACAGCCTGGGTAGAAGGTAGACATCTAAGACCAAAATGTTGGACAGTTTGATTTCTTCTAAGGTCACTTTGGCTTGCGGGTAGTTGTATTTTTTACCACATCCTCAGGTGATCACCACTCAGTGTGTGTATATTGTCTGTGTTCTAATTTCTTCTTATAAGGAACCAGTGATATTCCATGAGGAACCCCATCCATACAACTTCAATTTACTTTCATTAACTCTCTAAAGACCCTATCTCTAACTACAGTCACATTCTGAGGCACTGGGTTTAGAATTTTTAAATATGAATTTGGGAACTCAAAAGTCATCTCACAACAAATATTTTGCCAAAAACACAGTTCTCATATTTTCCCTTAAAAATATATCTTAGACATCTCTGGTTTAAGTTATGTATGTTTTTGTTTAGTCACTCAATCGTGTCTGGCTTTTTGCAACCCCATGGACTGTAGCCCACCAGGCTCTTCTGTCTATGGGATTTCCCAGGCAAGAATATTGGAGTGGGTTTCCATTTCCTTCTCCAGGGAATCTTCCTGACCGACGTATCCAACTTGCAGCTCCTGCATTTGCAGGTGGATTCTTTACTATTGAGCCACCTGGGAAGCCCAAGAAGTATATATATGAGAAGGCAATGGCACCTCACTCCAGCACTCTTGCCTGGAAACTCCCATGGACGGAGGAGCCTGGTAGGCTGCAGTCCATGAGGTCACTAAGAGTCGGACACGACTGAGCGACTTCACTTTCACTTTTCACTTTCATGCACTGGAGAAGGAAATGGCAACCCATCCCAGTGTTCTTGCCTGGAGAATCCCAGGGACGGCAGAGCCTGGTGGGCTGCCGTCTATGGGGTTGCACAGAGTTGGACACGACTAAAGTGACTTAGCAGCAGCATATATACATATATATATATAGTTCTAACTTTTTAAAACATACTTTTTTATATAAATGTGTCATAATAATCTTTCCCATTCCTTTAATGACAAAAACATTTTCAAATATAAAAAGGTATTTCAGTGAATAATATTGAATATAGGTCATTTTACATATATGGATATATGTGTACGATATACTTCCAATAGTGGAATACAATTAGGGCAAAAAGTAACAGTGATGAAAAAATATGTTTTGTAACTAGTATTGAATTGCCTTCCTTATAGTTGTACTAATTTATATTTTCAGCAAAAAGTATGAAAGTGCCTCTGGGTTACCAAATTGCTTAATGTTTGCCAATACATGTAAGTGAAAACTGCATTTTTTTCTAATTTTTATATTTCCTTTATTACAAGGGAGCTCAATTGTCTTTTCATGTTTACAAGTCATATATTGTATATCATTTTCTGTGATCTGCTTTTTCATATACTTTGCAAAACTTTTACTGTTTTTAATTATTTTCTCTTTAGTTGGAAGAAATATTTTACACACTAGGAAAATTAACATTTAATACATTAAAGAAATTAACTTTGTCATGTGGGGCTGCAAATTTTTCTCATTTGTCTGTTGTCTTTTGATATTTTTCTTTTTGTTTGTTTATTTAAGCAGAACTATTGTACTGTTGAAGTATTATATAGTTGAATTTATCAATATATTTTTATGAGGCTTCTGGAATTTTATGCCACTTAAAAGGCCTTTACCGTTCTGAGACTGTAAAAGAACTCCATATGCTTACATTTTTCTACTAATACTTTGTTTAATTTTTCATCTATAATTCTTGAATCTATGTGGAATTTATTATATGTAAGGTAGAAATATAAACATGTTTATTTATACCAAATGGCTAACCTATTATCCCAATGACTAGTTTACTTAGAATCCATATTTCCTTACTTAACTTGAAATGTTCTCTTTATCAACTGAAAAAAAAAAAAGGCTTATATGTTTAAAGGATTTTCTATTCTGTTCTATCTAGTTATAAGCATATACTACTCTGTTTTAGATAGTTAGCTTTATAATGTGGTTTAACAATTTACAGACAGCAGAAACATTATTTTGCCAACAAAGGTCTGTCTAGTCAAGCTATGGTTTTTCCAGTAGTCATGTATGGATGTGAGAATTGGACTATAAAGAACCCTGAGCACCGAAGAATTGATGCTTTTGAATTGCAGTGTTGAACAAGACTCTTGAGAGTCCCTTGGACTGCAAGGAGATCCAACCCCTCCATCCTAAAGGAAATCAGTCCTGAATATTCCTTGGAAGGACTGATGCTGAAGCTGAAACTTCAATACTTTGACCACCTGATATGAAGAACTGACTCATCTGAATAGACCTGATGCTGGGAAAGATTGAAGGCAGGAGGAGAAAGGGATGACAGAGGATGAGATGGTTGGATGGCATCACCGACTCAATGGACATGAGTTTGAGTAAACTCCAAGAGTTGGTGATGGACAGGGAGGCCTGGAGTGTTGCAGTCCATGAGGTTGCAAAGAGTCGGACACGACTGAGTGACTGATCTGACTGACTGACTGAACTCATTATGCTGTTGTTTTTTTTCCTTTTTGGAAATGTAAGTGAACTTTCCATTTGTTTAAATGGGTATGTTTGTGTGTCTTTCAGCAAAGTTTTCTTCTTATAGATGGTGCCTATTACTTGTTAAATTTACCTTCAGTACTTCAACTATTTCTAAAATGTATTTATTTATTTGGCTGCATTGAGCTTTAGTTTGGGCATGTGGGATCTTCACTGTGCCATGTAGGGTTGTGTACTGTGGTGTACAGGCTCTCTAGCTGTGGTGTACAGGCTTAGTTGCCCCGTGGCATGTGGGATCTTAGTTTCCTGATCAGGGATTGAACCTGCATCCTCTGCATTGCAAGATGGATCCTTAACCACTGGACCACCAGGGAAGGCTCATGCATTTCAACAAATTTTTTTTCTTTTGCTACCAGCAAAGATTTTTCCTCCTATAAACTGGTTTTTACTTTCATTAACTAGACTCTGAAGCAGCATTCCAAATAGTTTGTTATGGTTCTTAGAGCACTGTGGTATTTTCTGTAATATGTGCATGTTTACATATATTCCCATATAGAGAAATTCCTCCCTTATTTTTCTTGCTATAGCACTTAGCATAATACTGTATCAATACAGACATTTATAAACAATGTTTAAAATGCTTTTCTACCTAGTTATGTTCCAGGATAAACTGAGGTCTTATTTTTAAAATAATGGTTCTATTTTTAAAATACCTGTATTTTTTTTATGTAAAGCACCTACATTTAAATCTCTTGATCTTCCTGTTATTTAAATAAAACATTTCATTGATGTATTACCATTGCTGGTTTACTTCAGAGGAAATCATACATAAATATGAAAATGAAAGTGTGTAATACTAAAACTGACTTAGGAAAATAGAGTTCTTTAATATCTTTGGCCAAAACAACATCACAATAAGAAACCGATGAGTTTTTCTGTGGGTGCAAATGATCACAGACAAGCTCATTTTATTTCATGTTTACATCAAAATACAAATAATTGTATTAGTACATGCTCCTAATCCATTCTTGGCTTGAGAATTGTAAGCGCATAGAAAGAGAATTTGTTCCCAGAGCTTTTTCAGCTACAATACTCTCTGTGTGGACATGTGGGTACAGTTTCTCGTTCTGGGACTTGTAATAGTGATTATGATGTATTATAAGAATAAGCATTGTTGAATAAATGAGCACTTTCCCCCTGAGGATATCATAAAATATATGAGGCTAACTAATCTTAGTAGAAATTTTGGTTGCAAACTAACCAAATAACTTTATCGCAATAATAGCTGTAACATCCCTTTAGATGGTGTCTCTCTGTGACTCATTTTTATATTATTATCTTTTTACATAGATCATCAGTGTGATGTAATCCAAAAATTTTTTTACTGATTTCTTATATTAGATAGAATTTTCTGACCAACTTGATTATAGACTCACTGATAGTAAGGTTAATTCAGGATGTATCTTTTTTTTCCTTTCTATAATAGTCCCCATCCATCAGCTCCTACAGCTTAGAGTAGTTCTGAGCCCCCATTAACAAAAAAAAATTAATATTTGTTGGAAAACTTTAGTTTTGAGATAATCAATTAAAAGAGGTAATCACCTGTGGTGCTTTAGTGGGATTTTTTTTTCAGGGGGTGGTGGTGGAAATAAATTGCATAAAATTATTGAGTCTTTAGACCTTTTGTGCTGTGGTCAGTCACTCAGTCATGTCTGACTCTTTGTGACCCCATGGACTGACTGTAGCCCACCGTGCTCCTCTGTCCATGGGGATTCTCCAGGCAAGAATATTGGAGTGGGTTGCCATGCCCTCCTCCAGGGGATCTTCCCAACCCAGGGATGGAACTCAGGTCTCCTGCATTGCAGGCAAATTCTTCTCCATCTGAACCACCAAGGAAGCCCTTAGACCGTTTGCTGCTGCTGCTGCTGAATCGCTTCAGTCGTGTCCGACTCTGTGCAACCCCATAGACGGCAGCTACCAGGCTCCCCTGCCCCTGGGATTCTCCAGGCAAGAATACTGGAGTGGGTTGCCATGTCCTTCTCCAACGCATGAAAGTGAAAAGTGAAAGTGAAGTCGCTCAGTCGTGTCCAACCCTTTTCGACCCCATGGACTGCAGCCTACCAGGCTCCTCTGCCCATGGGATTTTCCAGGCAAGAGTACTGGAGTGGGTTGCCATGCCCTCCTCCAGGGGATCTTCCCAACCCAGGGATGGAACTCAGGTCTCCTGCATTGCAGGCAGATTCTTCACCATTTGAACCACCAAGGAAGCCCTTAGACCGTTTACTCCTATATTATTTCCACTTTCATTAAAAGTCTGGCATATACACCTAGTGAAAATGAAAGTTGCTCAGTCGTGTCCGACTGTTTGCAACTCCATGGACTATAAAGTCCATGGAATTCTCCAGGCCAGAATAGTGGAATGGGTAGTTGTTCCCTTCTCCAGGGGATCTTCCCAACCCAGGGATCGAACCTAGGTCTCCTGCATTGCAGGTGGATTCTTTACCAGCTGAGCCACAAGGGAAGCCCAAGAATACACCTAGAATGTTAACAATTACAGGGAAATAAGCTCTTAGACTCTCAGTAAAAAGTGTGCCCACATTTACTGCTCTACTATTTACTGCAACTGTACAATAAATTAGTATTTTTCTTAAAATTTTTAATTGAAGGATACTTGCTTTACAGAATTTTGTGGTTTTCTGTCATACATCAACAAGAATCAGCCATAGGTACTGGCTGATAAATAATTAGTATTATCAGTATTTACCTGATGATAATATTATCAGTTTATCAATTTATCATTATTTATCTGATAAATAAATTAGTATTTCTACCTTAAAACAATAATCTGGCCTCTGGCTGTCAGAAGTAAAGCAAAGCCTCTCTGGAGGAAGATAGTGTAATCGAGAGCATCACAAAATGTCGGGACCAAACAACTGAAAATAAAGAGAGAAAATGAACAACAGAAGCAGCTCACCACGTGATCCAACTATTGGAGATAGTAGAAATAGACTGGAACATAATAGTTCTGTGGACTACATTTCTCTGATAAAGTTCTGGGTCTGGTTATTTGAATTTTAACAGAAAATTAGGACTAGTAATAAAAAAATCCAATGTACATTGTGGTACTAAAAAAAATACACGAATTGACATTTAAAATGTAATAAATTGCTGAAATGATAGAACAGACACAGGATTTAGAAACTGGAATATAGCAGAGTATAAAATATCCATATACAAGCACATAGAATGCAGGAAGAAAGAGAATAGAAATCACACGAGATACAGAGGCAAACTGCAATGCTCATGTAATTGACGTTTCACACTGAGAGGAGAAAGAATGGAATAAAAGCAATCCTTGCAGAAACACACGCTGAAAACGTTCCAAAACCGAAGAAAGACACCAAACTACAGATTCAAGAAGTAATATGAAACTCAAGCCGAATAAAGGAAAAACATACCTAAGCATTTATAAAATGCTGAAAACCTAACACAGAGCTTATAAATATCAGGGAGAAAAGGAACAAAAATAAGGTTGTTAGTTAACATTTCAAAGGGTGAAGCCAAAGGAAAATAAAACGTCATGTGGAAAGTGGGGGACAAAAATAATTGCCAATCTATGCTCTGCCAAGATAGTCTTAAAAAAAAAAAAGATGAAGTAAACATACTTTCATACAAACAAATACTGAAAGAACATTTTTGCTATTTGAATAATATTAAAATATATGAAATGCTCTTTCATAACGAAAATGATCCTTGATGAAATAATATAAATTCAAGAAGGAATAGATAAACAACAAGGACCTACTTGTATCTTGTAATAACAAGTCTGAAACAGTATATATGTGTGTGTGTGTGTGTGTGTGTGTGTGTGTGTATCTCAGTCACTTTGCTGTATACCTGAAACATTGTAAATCAACTATGCTGCTGCTAAGTCACTTCAGTCGTGTCCGACTCTGTGCGACCCCATAGACGGCAGCCCACCAGGCTCCCCCGTCCCTGGGATTCTCCAGGTAGAACACTGGGGTGGGTTGCCATTTCCTTCTCCAATGCATGAAAGTGAAAAGTGAAAGTGAAGTTGCTCAGTCGTGTCCAACTCTTCACGACCCCATGGACTGCAGCCTACCAGGCTTCTCTGTCCATGGGATTTGCCAGGCAAGAGAACTGGAGTGGGGTGCCATCACCTTCAATTAAAATGCAAAAAATTCAAATATAAGTAAAAAGAAGTGAAAGAAGGAATACAATGCATTACAGATCAACTCTGAGTCTAAAATCTCATGAAAATAGTTGCTCAGTTGTGTCCTGCTCTTTGTGACTCCATAGACTGTAGCCTGCCAGGCTCCTCTGTCCATGGAATTCTCCAGGCAAGAATACTGGGAGTAGGTTGCAATTTCCTTCTCCAGGGAATCTTTCAGACTGAGGGATCAAACCTGGGTCTCCCACACTGCAGGCAGATTCTTTACCATCTGTGCCACCAGGGAAGTCCCATGTAAATATCATCAGCTCAAAAAATCCCAAATCTCATCAGTACATCTTTTATATAAAACATGGTAACACTCTGAGATATGATTCATCCTGAGGAAAAACTCCTCTCCATTTATAGATCTATAAAATTGGAAATTTTCTACTTCCACAATAAAACTGTAGGAGAAGCACAGACATTCTCATTCTGAAAGGGAGAGATTGGAAGGAATAAAGGAATCACTAGTTCCAAGCAAGTTAGAAACCCATCCAGAAAAATTCCCCTCACTTTCAAAACCTGAAAATAATTCTCTGTGGTTCCATGCTTCACCCTCTGGGCCCACAGTGGCTCTGTTGGGCTTTATCCTCAGAGTTATCTTCCCTTTTTCTGAAGGGTAGTATATATTTGCAGGTGAGTAGGTGTATTAGCTCATTTCCCACCTGAGAAAATTCAGAAATCTGACAGTGTTCTCCTTCGGTCTTGCTTTTGTCTCTTTCAATCCAAGTTGAAAGTGTTTCTGCTGTTACAACATTCTCAAACATCTTATCCATCTCCCCCTTCTGTCATGGGCTCTAGGACGTTGGACAAAGTCCTCCATAAATCTTTTCTGGAAAAACTCCATTTATCTATTCCTGGATTCTGCTGAGATGGATCCATGTGTCACCCAGCTAATCAGTTCATCCAAAGACAATCCAGTCATGCCCTTGAACTTCTTTCTAGGGCACACTTTCTCAACCATGAATTACTTAATTTTAACATCCTTTGCAGTCTGAATATACCAAGAACCTCCCAAATCATCAAGTGCTGGTTCCATTTTGCTTGGCAATTTATCACTTTTTCTCTCACATTTTACCATAAGCTACATGAAGAAATCAGGCCACACCCTCAACACTATCCTTGGAAATCTCTCCAGCTAAATATCCAGTTTTATCACTGATAAGTTCTGCTTTCCACACAACAGTACAACATAATTCAGCCCAATTTTCCTACTGCTATGTAACAACGGATTTCCTTCCGTTTAGCTTACAGAAATATGCTCCTAGCTTCCTTCTGAACTCTCCCATCAGTAACCCCTTTAATGCTCATGCATAGGTCTGTTCTCTTCAAGGCAATCTAGGCTTTTTCTATCATGCTTCTTAAATTTCTTCTATGCAATGCCCTTTACCTAATTTTACAGATGCTTCCACATTTTTAGGTGTTTGTTACAGCATGACTCCATTTCTCAATATAAATGTAAGAGTTGGCTTTCTAGGGCTACTGTAACAAATTACTATGAAAGTGGCTTAAAGAGAAACTTAATCTTTCACAGTCTGCAAACTAGACATTCTCAATCAATGTGCCAACCTGGCCATGCTTCCTGAGAATACTCCAGAGGAGAACCCTAGTCTGTTTCTTCCAGCTTCTTTTAGTCTTCAGCTGTTCCTTGGCTTTGTGGTTGCGTAATTCCAGCCTGTACACCGTTTTCTCATGCCTTGCTCCTCCTCATTCTGTGTCTTCTCTTCTGCTTCTTAAAGGACTTTTCATTGAATTTAGAGTCCACCCTATTCTAGAATGATTTCCTCATCTCAACATCTTTATATTAATTACATCTGCAACGAGCTCTCTTTTTTTCTCTTAAATAAAGTCACATGCACTAATTCCTGGGATAAGGACATGGACACATCTTTTTTTGGAGGGGGTGGGGCACCAGTCAACTCAGTACAGCCTCTAACACATTTAAGTCCCCAGACTGTGACTTGATCATTAAGATATTTTACGGCTTTTCTCCCTTTCCCACTTTATCACTTTCTTTCTGGGATCATTTTCCAAATAAAATCTCTAATTTTTGTCCCAGGATGTGTCTTGAGGGGAATCCAAACCAAAGAATACAGGTGAAATATATTATGTGAAAACATAACATAAATTATACGATAGTATAACAAGTGTGAGAAGGTAAATGAATTTAAAATATTCAAAAATCTTTCATTTTTGATATTCCTGGGTTGGGAAATCCCCTGAGAAGGAAATGGCACCTGATTCCAATACTCTAATCCCATGGACAGAGGAGCCTGGTGGGCTACAGTCCATAGGGTTGAAAAAAGTCAGACATGACTGAAGGAGTAACACTCTCACTTTTTAATAAGTCAAGAATAAACGTTCTGATCTCTATGGTAAAAAATAAAAGAATGTAAAACATAAAATTAATACAGGAGGAAACTGAACAAAAAGTTCCTGATATTCTTTTCCTAAAAAGAGGGTGCAGACAAGGAGGAAAGAGAACTGAGAAGTGATAGAAAACTAGAAGCAGAGTAGAATGATGTAGATTTCAGTGCAAATACCTCAGCAAATACGTCAAATATAAATACAATTAATACTCTAATTAAAAGATAGATACTGTCATAGTGGTTATTAAAAAATATTTACTGTTACTATTAATAGAGACACTCCTTAGAGACAAGACAACAGAAAGGTTGAAAGTACAGAATGGGAAAAGGCTTAGCAGGCTAACAGTGGAAGTAAATGAATACAGCTACACTAAGCACATAAAATAGATGGCGAGGCTAGAATCACTGGTAGAGATGAAACCATGATAAAATATCGAGAACAGTTCTAAGTTCACAGACAACTAATAAAAGTGCTAATAAAAGTTTGTTCAATTTCTATTTTACCAAACAAGGATATTAGGGGGAAAAAATGGATTATCATTTTCTATCACCATCCATTTTATGAAAGAGAGATTTTACAACACTAACAGGATGAAAATGTTCTGAGGATAAAGAACATCCTTTGAAAAAGTAAATTTATGAAAAACTCACTACATTGCCTATATTGTTTTCATCATACTGCACATTAGAAAAGCAAACTTTGTTACAAATCCATTAGTATTTTGCAAATTGTCCTCTACCAATGCTCTTTTTCCATCAAAAACTATTAGCTTATCAGACTATTCATGTTTTACAATAGTTTAAGCAATCTCATTTTAACTAAATAGTAGACACATAATGCAATACTGAATCTGTTTTTTCCAGTTTCTTGTATAATTCTGATTTCTAAAATGAAATATTGCTAACTTCCCTTCCAAAATATTTGAATTATTTTAGCTTGTTTCATGAGTAGAATTCAAGAAAAGCAATTCTACTAATTCCCAGTTTTCAGCTGGAAAATCTACCTCATCACAGTTGAGTCTAACCATTATTTCCCTATAGTTTTTCCCCTCTTCCCAACACCAAAATTCCAGTGCCTTCCAAAGATACCAGGGTTTGATATATGCCTTTCATAATTTTACTTCCTTATCATATATATATGTATATAGAATTTAAAAGTATTTTTATAGATATGACATCACACATAATCACTCAATTGAAATTAATTGAACTTGGTCCTTTCTCTGCTGCTGCTGCTAAATCGCTTCAGTTGTATCCGACTCTGTGCGACCCCATAGACGGCAGCCCACCAGGCTCCCCTGTCCCTGGGATTCTCCAGGCAAGAACACTGGAGTGGGTTGCCATTTCCTTCTCCAATGCATGAAAGTGAAAAGTGAAAGTGAAGTCGCTCAGTCGTGTCTGACTCTTCGCGAACCCATGGACTGCAGCCTACCAGGCTCCTCTGTCCATGGGATTTTCCAGGCAAGAGTACTGGAGTGGGGTGCCATCGCCTTCTCCAGGTCCTTTCTCTGAGGTACTTCTAAATGGACAGAAAATTGATCTTTGCCTGTTTGATTGTTTTTCCCTTTATGAGGGAGCAGTTCTCGTAAACATTTCTTGTGATATATCTAAACTTTTGTTTTCCACCAGCAAAACATGCCCAAAACAAAACATGGTTTATTTGAATCAGAAACCAGAGTCTTATTTGAAGAGGGAGGAAGGTTCCAGAGATGAAATCTCTCTAAAAAGTATAACCTGCCCATTGAACTGTATTGTTTAAGCGAGTGTACTGTCATCCATCTTAATCACAAAATTAAAAAATAAAATGTTTATGTGATTAGTTACTTGTCATTCAACTGCCTAGCTTTAAAAGACTTGTCTGAAAAATCAAATGTTTTATTCTGTGACTTGTGATGTGGTTTAAAGTCCCAATAGTCTCAGAAGTGGTGTTTACACAGTCCAAATTAAAATGTAAGCAACTGGAGAACTAGATTAAATTATGTATCACCTGTGTCTCTTCTTCAAAGTTCCAAACTCACCTTGCCTTTGAAGCTGAGTATTAAATTGCCCCAGGTGATGCTGAGTTTTTCTTATCTGTTATAAATTGATATCAGTATCTAGTAAGTTTTTTTTTTAAATCACACTTACCAAATTCATTTTCTGAGGAGTGCCAGAGCCTTGTTCTGAAGAGATAGGAAGCTTTCTTTCTCTTTTGTTAAGTAAGGATTCTACTTCAGAGTGAGAAAGGTGAGTAAATGATACTTCCTGGCCACCCCACTATACCTGGGCAAAGCAATAGGATGTTTGCTTACCTTTATTAAATTCTTCAAATATCCATAAGAGGCAGGTGTTGTCTCAGATTTTATAGATGAAAGATCTGAACTCAAAGAAAGTTATTTCCTTCAGATCCCTCAAAACTGGATTTGATCCTATTATAGTTTACATATGTTGTAGAAGGCTCATATGGGATCTTTTGGTGTTCCATTTAAAAAAACTAGTCTTAGCCCCCTGTCATATTGTTATCCATCATCTGTGCCCACATTCCCTGCATTCTCCAAGTTGTGTCTCCAGCAAATGCTTTCTCTTTGTCTAACAGGCTTAAGTGGAATCAAATATTGTAAAACCCAAGAGTGAAGGCATGGCTGGCTCTTAGACGCTTAGAACACTCAGGGTCTAAGAAGAATAACATTAACTTTGGCAGTGAGCTCAGAATCCAGTCAAGATACAGTCAGCGACGGCAGGGCAGGGGGCAGGCCACCATGATCCTGCCTCTTTCTCTCTCTCTTTTTAAAAATATTCTGTTATTTATCATTCAAAATATATAATGAAATACATGTATTACCTTATAGAAGTGGGATCTCTGCTTTTACTTTTTCAACACAACAGTACAATGTGAATATTATCCATAATCAAAATTATGCCTCCATAGAATCATTTTAAATGGTGACACAGTATTTCATTATTTACTATATCTCTTCCTAGATTTTTAAATGGCTCCCACATTGTCACTTTATTCAACAACACATTGCAATAAACATACTTGATGAATAAATGTTAGGTGACATCTTTATGTACTTAATAATGGTTTTATTTTGTACTGGTGTATAGTTGATTAACAATGTTGTGATAGTTCCAGGTACATAGCACAGGGACTCAGCCGTACCTACTCAGGTATCCATTCTCCCCCAGACGGCTCTCCCATCCAGGCTGCACGTAACATTGAGCAGAGTTCCCTGTGCTATACAGTAGGTCACCACGATCCTCTCTTGCTTGTGTGTCAATCAGCTTATTTATTCTTTCATGTCTGGACAGCTGCTTCCTGGGCCAGCAGTCCTTACTTCACACAGGTACTCCTCCAGGCCAAATAACTCCTCTGAATTCTATGAAAGCATGCAGAAGTGTTAGTCCACCAGTCCATCAATTAGTCCATCAGTTAGTCCATCAGTCGGCCAGAATCCTCTGTCCATGGGATTCTCACTGGGGGCAGATTCTTTACAATCTGAGCCACTAAGGAGGCTTCCCTAGAGGAACCTGGGGGGCTACAGTCCATGGGCTTACAAACAGTTGGACACAATGGAGCAACTAAGAATGAATTCTAAAATAGAGGGTATGTCATGATTATGTCAAACAAAGATTCATTAACAAATGTAGCTTCAAAAATCACTTCTTAATGTATTTCTTTGGTGGCAATCACTAAGGTCTTTTTATCGCATTAATGTTTCACTTTTTAAAAGATACCAATTGTCTTCTAGGCTTCCCAGCTGGCACTAGTGGTAAAGAACCCACCTGCCAACGTAGGAGATGCAGGAGACTTGGGTTTGATCTCTGGGTTGGGAAGATTCCCTGCAGAAGGGAACGGCAACCCACTCCAGTATTCTTGCTTGGAAAATCCCAGGGACAGAGGAGCCTGGTGGTCTTTAGTCCATGGAGTCACAAAAGTTGGAGAGGACTGAACAACTAAACAACAGCAACAATTCTATTTTTCATATCCATGTTTCTTACCTGTTTCTTTGTCCTTAGGATTGTGCTCTGCACATGGCCCTGGCCATACTTGGGTCAGACACTTGACCTCTATCCTGCCTGTGGTTTTCTATATTGTGGTCAACATGGTGGTTCTAAGACAGAGCTGGGCTCCTTTAAAAACCAATGTGTGGGTACTGCCCTGATCAGGAAAGAGTTAACCTGGCAATTTACTCAGTGAAAGGTTCTAGGAGAAGGTCTGCTTGTTCTGAAGGTGTTACTGTGACAGAACAGCCATAAAGAAGGAAGGAAAATCTTGTTTTTGGTGCAGAAAGCCTGTTCCAGGAGCCTGGTTCAGAGAGTGCTGTCAGCCCCAAAGATAGATCTCCTCTTCTGGGGCCACAGCTCTGAAAGGGACAGGACAGCCTCCCTACCCTGGACTAGACCAGGTTACTTCTAACTGAAGGATGATTTCCGGCTCTCCCTGAGGTGACAGTAAAGAGAGGGTTTGATGATACTGAGGAAGATAGAATGGCAGAACTGGAATTTTCTGGTAATTCAACCATTCAGTGACTTTATTTTTGACTTAACCACAAATAAATTTGGAGGGCTTGTTAAAAGTTCTCTTTTTTCTTAACAGCAATGAAAATCAAGAAACTCTGACATTTGAAAATATTGCTATGTTGTAGGACTGGTTTCTCTTTCTCATTCTTTTTTTTTTTTTCTTTTTTAACTATCTTTCTTACTTTTGGAGGGAGGGGATTCACTTTGATGCTACTCTCTCTCCTTGGCCAATATAGGCATGCAAAGACATTGTGAGATGACATTTACCCGAAGATTGTAGGTTTCAGGCTAATGTTGCTGAATACCATAGACTCCATTTAAAGAAATAGATGAATCCAAGGATCAGGTTTCTGTAAACACTTGAAAATTATATATGATATATAAGATATATAAATGTATATTTAAACTCCGCTGAAAACATTTTGTATTTAATCTTCCTTTTCTTCCTCCCTATACTGCCCCACTATTCTCTTTTTCTCTTCTTTTCTCCCCACACACTGGTTCTTTCAGGAGCTGGGACACGCAGTTCAATTGAGCTGGTTTTTTTTTTTTTTTCATTATTCATTTGGTTTCTGTATTTTTCCATGTACAAGGTACTTTCACTTTTTTAAAAAAAACGAGAAAAAAACAATGTTGTCAGTATCAATAAATCTGCATCCAGAGAGAGTCACTTCCTATCAAGGTTTCAAAAGTGCTTCATGGCTTTCCGATCTCCTGTCTGTGCTAATCAACTCTGATGCTTCACATACACAGGACACAGGATGCCAGCTTCTCCACCAGCTCTGCGTTCTGGCGTTCCATTTTAGGAATGAGAACCTGGATTATTTATTTATAACCGCATAAAGTCCTGTTGTTAAACTGCTCTCCGTGAAAAGCAAAGAGTGGTTTGAGCCAGATGGGGAGAGCCTGGGCAGGATGGTGGCTGGATTGTGTGGGAAGAAGAGAGCAATTTTATTTCCCCCAATAAATGAAATAGCCTAATTTGACCCTCCACCGGTAACATGATAACCGATTAATACATTCACGGGGAAAGATTATGCCATCTGGTTTTAGAAAATGGAAACTAGGAGTCAATTGCACTTAAATACTCTTTGGGGCATTTGTTTTTTCTTCCTGTATAGCCAAAACCAAGTGCTTGTGTAGCAAATGAAACTTTAAAGAAAGACTGTGAAACCAAATTGGTTCATATTTGTAATGTTTCTTTAACTTGTGTACAACAGGTGCTGTAAGCATTAATTGTCTGACATAATAGTTGTGAGAAATAATTTTTTAAAGTAGTGATTTTCCCAATCTCTTTAGATTTTCTTTCTCCCATGTCAAACCTTAGTAACATTTTATTTTTTCATTCTTGAAAGCTGATCTAGGTGGTGTAATTTCTTTTATCTATACAAGAAGGCCATTTATTTACACAGCAGATGACACAGGTAGTTTTTTTCCTCAAGACTTTTAAAGAACAGTTTTAGCCCAAATCACATAAGTTATCTAATAACATGCAATTTACCAAAATTTCAGCTTTTAGAACACATTAAAGTCTAAGAGAAAGCTACTCATATTTAGAAACTAATATACATACATATATGACAATGATAATCTTAAGGCTTCATAGTGATTATTGACTTGGAATTCAACTTCAGTATTCACCCGGCAAGTGGTTTGGAATGTTCAAAAGTGAAACAAGAATTGTACTTGTATAAAGTAGGAACCGGAATAAAACGGCTCCTTGAGCATGAACCAACTCTGTATCCCTCTAACACCCAAATATTTGGGAGAAGAAAGTGAGCCTGATACTCTGGAGTCAGTGGACATACTTAACTATGATTAAGTATGATTTTTTTTAATTCTTACAAATGTGGACCCTGATGAAGACTGGCTTCTATTGAGCCCCACTGATTTAATTTGGGCATACTGTAATTTTGTGGGCTGGAGTAGAAACAGCAATTCGGCGAGGCCATCATAAGCTCATTAGAGACATACTGAGAACACTTAATGGTGTACAACCCACAGCTTTTTGCATGCATTTTATAGTGATTCCCCTCTTGCCATGCCTGCTGCTTCCTACTCTATGCTGTTGATAGTAGGGTCGTTTCCAAACACCCCAGAAAATGAGAGGTATTTTTAAAACAAGATTGAAGTCATCAAGAAACACTGAAAGCCAACGTTTCAGGGGTGTGTGGTACACTGATGGGATAAAAAAACTTCTCATGTATTGTTAATCATGGCAAGATTGGTTAGCTGTTAAGTATTGTAGAGTGCAACTAATCAAAAGCTCAAACATCCCACACAATGGAACAGAAATAATTACTCTCCCTGAGCTGCTATTGTTTCCCACCTTGGCCTCCCCTGGACTAATAAAAGGTTTAATTTTAAATTATGTGAAGGAAATGTCAGCCACACAAAGAAATACAAAATGCAGCTGCTTTGCTCACCATCAGGTAGAACACAGAATGGATTAGACCTTAACAGGCTTAAGCGAAATGAAGCCTAAACAAATGGAGACCAGGAGCAACCCCCACCCTACCCACCATGCATATTTCTCTCTTTACCCCTAATTGATAGGGCCACATACACACAAAAAGCCTAGGTTCCAACACCCTCGCCTTTCAGATGAGAGGGTTCTGATAAGGTATGTATTCTGTGCTTATGGTACCAGCTATGCACAGTGGGTAATTTGGTTCAAACAGAGACGTTTATTCTGATGCTTCACAGGAAGAATGGGGGAGGGGAGGGCATAGGAGACAAAGATCACTTAAAGGCTTCCTGCATTCAAATGTGTGGGCTTTTTTTTTCACTTTTACTATCTTCAAACAAAGATAAATTTTCAATCCAAAACTTGTTTTTGAAGTTTCAGTTTACTAAGAAGAAAGTACTACTACATGAAGTCTACTGAAGTCTTCTAAACTGTGGATTTTATAACATAATTGAACTAAAATTTCAGAGAACAACAGCAGAAATAAAAATATATACTGGGAAAGTAAGCACAGTTAATATTTATTGTTCTAAACTTATGGTTACCAGAGGATAAGGAGGAGGAAGGATGAATTGGGAGGTTGGGATTGACGTGTGCATATTACTATATAGAAAATAGATAGCTAATAAGAACTGACTGTACAGCACAGGGAGCTCTACTAGCACTCTGCAATGGTCTATATGGGAAAAGAACCTAAATAAAGAGTGGCTATATGTGTAGTGTATGTATAACTGACTCACTTTGCTATACACCTGAAATCAACACAACATTGTTAATCACTATACTCCAATAAAACTTTTTTTAAAAATTCATTGTTCTAAATAACCAAAATGCCACAGGAATTTTGGAAGATTTGATTATCATTATTTATTCTATTACCCATCCATGAATATGTATTATTTACTCGCTACTTTCTTGTATTAAGTGTTATGGTGGCGCCAAATGCAGTAAATAACACATCTGAAAGAATGAGGATCTATTTTTTGTGGGGGGGGGGTCCTACACAGTATTATAAAACATTCAGGGTTCATTTCCTTTAGGATTGACTGGTTTGATTTCCTTGCTGTCCAAGGGACTCTCAAGAGACTTCTCCAGCACCACTGCTCGAAAGCATCAATTCTTTGGTGCTCAGCCTTCATTTTGGTCCAGTTCTCACATCCAGACATGATTATTGGGAAAACCATAGCTTTGACTATATGGACCTTTGTCAGCAAAGTGATGTCTCTGCATTTTAATATACTGTCTAGGTTTGTCATAGCTATTCTTAAAAGGAGCAAGCGACTGAGGATGGGATGGTTGGATGGTATCACATGAGTTTGAGCAAGCTCCAGGAGATGGACAGGAAAGGCTGGTGTGCAGCAGTTCATGGAGTTACACAGAGTTGGATGCAACTTAGTGACTGAACAACAAGTACTATGACATAGATGGAGAGCGATTGTATGCTGTACCAAGCAAAGAGCCTGGACTGGACATGTCACTTACCCATTCCGGGCAACTCAAATGAAGGAGGTAACACCTCCTTGGCTGGTTGTGAGAAAAAGAGAAGATAAATAAGGTGTGTGAAGGACCTACCACAATTCTAGGTACACAATAAGGACTTGCTACTGCTGCTAAGTCACTTCAGTTGCAACCGACTCTTTGTGACCCCTGGACTGCAGCATGCCAGGCTTTCCTGTCCTTCACCATCTCCTGGAACTTGCTCAAACTCATATCCATTGAGTTGGTGATGCCACCCAACCATCTCGTCCTCTGTTTTCCCCTTCTCCTTCTGCCCTCAATCTTTCCCAGCACCAGGGGAAATGATAAGGAAAAAGTTACACTTTTCTCACAGTGTAAGTCTGATCATCAAAGTATGTGCTAGAATACTGTATGCCTTCTAACATTTTATATCTTATATTTTCCTTCTCTTCCAGTCTCTCACCACATAGTCACAGAATTATTTTTTCTAAACCACCATTCTGTTAATGTTACTTTCCTACTCAAAATCACTTGTCTATAGCTAGAGTTTTCAAGTATGTTAAATAGAAAAATCCCTCAAAAATTCACAATAAGTAGAAAAAACACTATTTTAGTATTACAAACTATACATTCAACTTTGTAATATGAACTTATTATGAAGCAAGTACATAAGACCATGGGACTACCTTAAAGAATGTTATCAATTTTAATATTTCATACATATACTTAAATTGACAGCAAGGAACCATAAAGTCTGATATTAGTCTCGGCCTAGAAAGAAGTTATTTTGAACTTTTGGTTGTACAGAATAGAAAAACTACTATTCACAAATACAAGCAGTCAAATGTTAATAGGTCTTTTTACGTAGCAGTTGATAGTCATGTGGTTTAAGCAATTTAATCAGGAAACTTGAAAGGAATAGTGGTAAATTTTGTTTATTTTTCAACTACTTATGTTTATTCTGCATTTTGGCACAATTCAGCAACCGAATTGCTCAGATAATGTAAAATTTTATTTTGAGCAGACCAAAGCTTTTACAGTTTGCAAACATATCAAAAAGAGTTGGACATGACTGAGAGATTGCATAGCACACATTTTGACCTAAGTTCCACAGAATTCTTTGCCCATGCATGTTTCATAAGTATATGTATACATATATAGTATTATTATCTTCTGAGATTTTTCATTTGGGTGGAATATTTTGGTCTCTCTCTGCCCTCCCCAGCCACCCTCCAAAAAAACGAAAAGAACAATTGTTCACTGTGATGAGTAGTGTGCTTCTGGAATCCGAAATATCTGAAGGGGGATTTGCTTCTTCCTCATCTATTTATAAATGCTGGCCGAGGCACAAAATTCCAAGGACAATTTCCTCAAACTCTGTCTTCTGGTTTACTCTGTTGAAGATGAGAAATCTGAAGGCAGTCTGTTATTCTCCTTTGTTAGTCCTTCTCTCATCTCTCAAGAAATGTACATGATTTTCTCTTTGTCTTTGGAGGTCAGCACTCTGCTGGTTTATGCTTTAGCCTGCATCTATCTTTTGTAGATATGCAAGTATCATTTCTATTGATACTTGGTGAGTCTCTTCTGTTCCTATTTGGCCACTGAGAGCACTTTCAAGTTGGCCCCTGTGTTCCCTGGACATACCCCATTCTTTGAGGCTTTTTTTTTTTTTTTGATAACATTCTTACCTCTAACAAGTCAAGATGCTCTAGGCTCATCTCATCTTGCATATTTGGTGCCCCAGCCCTGGAATCAATCATTTCTCCAAATAGCTCTGGTTTCTTTAATTGAAGGATAGTATTAGAAACCAAGATCTGGGCATTAGGTGTGCCTATTACTATAGGAGTCTGATTGCTTCAAGGCCCTCTGTGAATAGAGCTATGAAATGTATACTCACCTTACATATACAGAAAAGCATTAAAATGTTAGCACTCAGTCATGTTCAACTATTTGTGACTCCAGGGACTATAGCCCACCAGCTCCTCTGTCCATGGAATTCTCCAGGCAAGAATACTGGAGTGGGTAGCCATTACCTTGCCAGGGAATCTTCCCGACCCAGGGATCTAACCCAGTCTTCCCCACTGCAGACAGATTCTTCACTGTCTGAGCCATGAGGGAAGCCCCACACATGTACATGTCTCTCCTTATTTCTGTATCCATCTATCTGCATCTGTATGCGTTCATACTGATGCAACTGAGTCTAATGAAATATCACATGGTTTGTTCTAGCAGCTTTCCTAGACTTTTCTGTAAATGCCTTTGCAACAGTGAGAAATCTGACTTCTGCCATCAACCACCCATTTATTTAATTGTTTAGTCTCAGTATAGTTATGCAGCAGCTTCATAATTTTTTACCCATATCCCTGAAAGTGGGAATAGCAACCCACTCCAGTATTCTTGCCTGGAGAATCCCAAGGACAGAGGAGACTGGTGGGCTACAGTCCATAGGGTCACAAGGAGTTGGACATGACTGAAGTGACTTAGAATATATCCCTAAAAATAATTTTTTCAATTATTATCATTGTAATTTTTTTAAAAGAAGACTGTTTAAAAAATCACTTTAGAACAATTTTATTGTGAGGATGTTTCAGTATTTAAACTTACAGTTAATAACGTGCTTTATCTAATGGAAGAGTATTTTGGTTTTAGAAAATCAGGGATGATTAGCTTTTGTTTCCTTTGAGATGTTAACATCAACACTAACTCAAATCAACCAATAACAGTGATAAAGGCCTATAAATTAGCGCAATGATCACAAATAACAGAACGATCTGCAATTTAAGGACCATGCTTTAACAGAATGGACAGCTTATATGGCATTGACCAATGCAATTTTGAAAGATAAGTTTCTTAATTATTATTGCCTATTAAAAT
Source organism: Bos grunniens (assembly GCF_055505025.1). Classification (NCBI taxonomy): domain Eukaryota; kingdom Metazoa; phylum Chordata; class Mammalia; order Artiodactyla; family Bovidae; genus Bos; species Bos grunniens. Next base: position 56,858,756 of record NC_141178.1, on the reverse strand, counting down.
TAGAACAACCAACTTGAGAACATTTAGGAAACAACAGTTTTTTTCATCCTGTTTTCCCATCACATCATCTGTGATATGGATGGACTGGGCAGGGAGTAAGACTGGAAATGACTTAGAAGAGTGCTGGGTTTTATGATGCTATGGTGCAATAGACTGAATGTTTCCTTCCTCCCAAATTTATATGTTGAAACCCTAATCCCCAATGTGATGGTATTAGGAGATGGGACCTATGGGAGGATAATTGAAAGCAACTCTTTTGCTCATTTCTGTTTCTCTCTAACCTTAAAATAACCTAATTACAGGAATGAGATCAATAGGCAATTTAACTTAACTCTCCTGAATGCACACCATGCCCTGACTAATCTCTTCATTCTCTTCCTAGATTAAAACATGTAAAGGATGAAGAATTAAGCAGTTAAAGAATGACTAGCTCTCTGCTCTCAACAGACCCTTTAACAATCTTGCTGGCAGATCATGTAGGCAAAATGACATCTGAAAAGAGCCGGCCAGTCTACATGCAGTGAAGAAGGAAGCAGAGTCCAAACTCTTGTCTTGATTGCTCACTGAGATTCTTTCCTTCCAACTGTCAGGACTGAGTAAAATCTTCAGAGTTGGTCTTGGGACATAAGTCCACCTTCTTCCCAGACTGAAGACTTTTCTAAAATATCTTTCCTTTCTAACGACACTTGCCTCTCTATTATTGGCTTTTGAGCTTGGTTGCATAATAAGGTTTAGATTGGGTTATTAAGGCAGGACCTTCATATAGGATTAGTGCCCTTGTAGGAAGAGTGACGGATCTCTCTCCCTCCACAAACATGCACTATGGAAATGCCACGTGAGCATTTAGCTACAAGGTGTCCAACTGCAATCTAGGAAGTGAATTTTCCAGCACCAGAACTATGAGAAATAAATGTCTGTTGTCACATACCCCCTGGTATTTTGTTATAGCAGCTTGAGCAGACTGAGACAGTAATTAATGATTTCTAGATAGTTTGTTAATTTATAAATTTTGGAATTTAACTGCTGTCATATTAATCAGTTGCAACTACATATGTAAAATATACTTACTTTATACTAAAATATCACTGTATGCCATTTTGTTCTTTGGAAATCGAAGTATCTAAACAATGAAAATAGCATTAATCATCAATAGATCTGAGAAATTCCAAGTATAGTCCCATATTATGGTTTCTTCTAGAGTTCTGTATCAAGCATTCCACAAAATTATAAGACCACATGAAAATATCACATAAAGCAAGAACAATGGATGCTTTCTCTTGACTGAATTAGCAGATTGCATTTTCTGGTAGCTGACTCATATGACATTTTTGCAATGTAAGTAGCAGAAAGTTTAATAAACTCCTTCCGGATGATGTAGCTTTTCCAACACATGTGACACATTCAAGTATTTGAATATCAACAAATTTAAACCTAAATCATGTTTTTAAAGATAACATTAAGTTGTTCAGTACTTGAAGACAGAAGTATAAGGGTTTATTTTAATTTACACTCTTATACTATATTGCAGAATTTTATTATTACTTAGCAAGAATCATAGAAACTCTTCTGGAAAATTCACTGAGTAAAGCATAGTGGAGTTGAAGATATTTAATTACAACTAAAAATAATCCTCAAGAACAAATAAATAGGATCACAATAATTTTGCCTGTGAATGATTTTGTGTAAAAGTAGAGTAAATTGATTTTATTTTGTATTGTCACCGTGGCCAACACCAGTTAAACTATCAGGTGACAACAAAGTTATTTGTCACATGAATTTGAGCAAACCCTGGGAGATGAGGAAGGACAGGGAAGCCTGGCATGCTGCAGTCCATGGGGTCGCAAAAGGTCAGACATGGCTTATCAACTGAATGACAACAACAACAACAAATAGCTTAGGTATCTTGATTTCCCAAACATCTTGCTTCTTTCAACACCCAAAAAATGAATGGGATGTATCTGGTGGTCTGGTGTCTCCAGCCCTTTATCAAGGAAGAGTTCTGGCTAAGCTGCTTGGTCAGAGTTTGATTGTCACTTACGTCTCTTTTGCATTAAGGAACTCCAGGTTTCCATCCATGAAGTTGAGATGGTTCTGTTAGCTTCTGTAAATTTGACCTTACAAATGTCAGGTTATGGCTTATTTATAACTGTATGACATGTAGAGAGAGGAATGTACACTCCGATGTGCTGTTTATCTATTTTGGTCTTTGTTGATCCCATTTCCCTATAACGTTGTTGTGGAAAAATGTGATCTTTATGCCAAATTGTTTAGAAAGACACTATTTGAGCTTATCATATTGCAAATTTTTAGGAAACATTTTCAGTGTCTTCATGTCTGAGGAGAAAATAATGTGTTATACAAATATAAAATAATATAGTAACTATAATTTTAGTTACATACTATATACTAGTTACTAGTGTATAATTTAGTGTAGTCAATAGATAAGTCTAGTAACCATGGTTTCAGATGTGTGAGATGAACAAGTTAACAAGAGATTTTTGTTGTCCAAAGCTAGGGTACATATGATGCCTTTATGCCATTTATGAATGGCAAAAAGGCACCCCTTCTGGGAGGATGAATTACAAGAAGGCAGTCCCTCTCTGGCCAGCGTTGTTTGCCAAGCCAAGTTGGGCTGAATAGGAGTCCCTCTTCGCTCTGACACGGGGACAAGTGTGTAGGGAATAAAATGCCAACCACATACAGAGGCCCCGTGCACTTTACCAGAGGAAATGTGAAATTGTTTGTGACTAGCGTGTCCTAGCTTTGAGTTAATTTTCAACATGATTTGCATCTGTTAATTAGATAATTGGTGACCTTATTTTGATTTATTATGAAGAAGACACAGAAATGATAAGGTAAAAATATGTTAAAAACCATTTATTGGGAATTTTCAACATACCTGGCCCTGAGCTAAGCATCTGGCTCTGAAATTGAAAAGAGTGAATCAGAGCATTGATTTTCTAATTATAAAAAAATTACAGAGAAGAACTGATTCCTCTTATCTTAAATAATAACTATGAAGATTAAGTAATAAAGGCAAAAGATACAAATCATAAAGTGTTTTAAAAGCACATGAGTAATACTATATTTTTAATAGTTTAGGAGTTATTACTCTTAACGTATGAATAGTAATAGCATTACCCCCAAAATAAGAAATTATCCCTAACAAGAAAAGAAGAAATGGACCAATGTCATGTTTGTGTTGAAAAGTGGTATAATTTAAGCCTAATAGTTTTATTCACTTTCAAAAACCAAGATTCTTTAGATCAGATTAGGAACTCTATTTTTATGTGATTTTTTAAAAATCTCAAATTATCAGCTTTTTATGGGATTCTGTAAAATCCCAAATTATCAACTTCCCATATAGACCTAAGTTCATTATGTTTCCATTTACCTTCAAAACTCATCTAAGCCCTTTTCATCAAAACAATAATCTGAACACTTTGTATTTTCAGTTTAAAAGAGATATGAGTACTTTAAAAATGAATTGTAACAAAATGATGATCAATCTCTATGGATAATAGTATTGAGAGATCACTTTTCAGTTTTCCCCTCCATCTGCAGTTTATAGATTCCCACAGTTAAGTCACGGTTTTCTAATTCAATCAACAGAAAATAGTGTTTAATTAATGAACAATGAGTTTCTTAATTTTTGGCTATTATATATATTCAGCCCCAGCTAAAGAAAGTACATTGAATTCTGAATTGTGAATAAACAATACAAAATACATATTCATTTTGTGTGTCTGAGAATACTTGATGTAGATTACTTACTGACTTCATTTCCTTCCATGAGTATTTTTTCATTCTCTCATTTTTATTTCATATCTACGTGTATCCATTCACATTTAAACCCAATCTCCTCAGGCTATGTCCATAAAAATTCTTACTGTGTGCTCCATATGCAACATATTTCAACAAATTTTTCACACCAGATCTGAATTGTAAGCATGTAAAATTGTTGCGAACTGGGCTGTAAAATACCAGAAACAATACAGTCTATCCAAGTTGACAGCTGATATCTGATCTGAAAATAGTGTATTTCCCTTCAAGTGTCGGTCTCCTGTCACTTTGCATTGCATTGACACAAACTGCTTTACAAGAGGAGAAAATACTGTGAAAAATAAAATCTTTTATAAATATAATAGCTAAAAAATAAAACAAACAAAAATCAAGCTGTTCCTATGTTTTTAATATCTGAAATTCCACCTCCCTGCATGAGTGTGATAATCTGTTGCAACTGTTTATAAATGATGTATTAGGCACCTATTGTTGCTTTAACAAATTGCCACAAATTTAGTGGTTAAAATAACACAAATTGGTCTGGAAGTCAGAAGTCCAAAATGGGTCTCAATGGTCTAAAATCAAGGTGTGCTGGCAGGGCTATGTTTCTTTTTGGAAGTTCCAGGATAGGGTGGTATAATAAAAATTGTTTAGTCTATCTTTGCTCCAGGTTCCTGGCATGGAGCTCTTAAAATGCTTGTAATCTCCTCAGTGATAAAAGTATCTTTGGTATGCTAATGAGATGGCTCTGAACATCTCCAAAATTGCTTCAGGATGGATGCTTGTCACGAGAAAGACCAAGCCAAGATTAGAGTTGGGATTTTAGCCCCACCAGTCTGAGAAGATGAAGACGGAATTTAATTGCTAATGGCCAATGATCTAATCAAGTACTCTTCAACGTCTATTTAAAATTCCTAAACAAGGGGTTTTGGAGAGTTTCCTTATTGGTGAACACATCAAGACTGTGGGAGAGTGGCCAGTCTGGAGAGGACTTGGAAGTTCTGAAGGACCACCACCCCATCCGTTGCCCTAAGCATCTCTTTCATGTGACTTCTGGAGTTGTATCCTTTATAATAAAGTGGTGATGGTGAGCAGTCTTTCTAGAACTTCTCTGGTGGTCTAGTGGCTAAGATTCTGAGTTTCCAATGCAGGGGGTCAGGATTCAATCCCTGGTCAGGGAGGAAATTAGATCTTGCATGCTGCAGCTAAGGATCCCACATGCCACAACTAAAACCTGGGGCAGCCAAATAAATATTAAAAAAAAAAAAAAAAGAGTAAGTGGTGTTTTCCTGAGTTTTCTGAGCTGTTCTGGCAAATTGTTGCAGCTGAGGAGAAGTCATGAATTCTGGAAACTAGTCACCCAGGCAGGACTATGAGCAGCCTGGACACTCTATTGCAACTGACATCTGAAGTGGGCACATCCGCAGAATGGAGCCCTCTATCTGTGGGGTCTGATCTAAACCTGAATTGAATTGAATCAAAATGCTGGACTCCTCAGTTCAGTTCAGTTCATTTCAGTCGCTCAGTCATGTCCGACTCTTTGCGACCCCATGAATTGCAGCACGCCAGGCCTCCCTGTCCATCACCAACTCCCAGAGTTCACCCAAACTCATGAGCATCGAGTCGGTGATGCCATCCATCCATCTCATCCTCTGTCGTCCCCTTCTCCTCCTGTCCCCAATCCCTCCCAGCATCAGGGTCTTTTCCAATGAGTCAACTCTTCACATGAGGTGGCCAAAGTACTGGAGTTTCAACCTAGCTAATGTTAAAAAACTGGAGAGCTGCTATTTGTAAAGACACCACATATTTGGTGTTAGGGAACCAACCTCTCACTGAGAATCCATTTTCTTGCCTTTTTCAGCATTTAAAGCCTCGTGCTTTCCTGGCTTCATGGCCTCTTCCATCTCCAAAGCAAGAAGTGCCTGGTTTAGTCTTTCTCAGATCACATAACTCTGCTTTTCTATTTCTTTTCCCGCATTTAAAGGACTCTTGGGATTACCTTGGGCTCAATGGATGGTCCAAGGAAATCTCATTTTAAGGTCGGCTATTTAGCAACTATCATTCCATTTGACACCTTCATTTCCTCTTGTAATATCTTCATGAGTTTGGGGGAATTAGCATGTGGATATGTTTGCAGGGGTACTATTTTATTTACTACAAATGGTGACAGCAAGGAGTAGGCTCTTTCACAGAAAATCATGTGATAACTGGAACATGCAACATATCACCTAAATGCCAGAAGGTTGTCCAGATTATTTTGTGATGCTGGCCTTTTGGTAGGTTAAATGACTACTTGAATATGTAAAGAAGAAATACTATCTGTTAACCCCTCTGGAAACTTAGCTTCTGATGCTTGTTCTGTTCTAGTAACCTTGGACTAATCATGTCAACACTCTGAGTGTCCTCATCCATGGAGATTATAATACCAGTCATCATTCAAGAGATGGCATTACTGACTTGATGGCCATGAGTTTGAGCAAGTTCTAGGCATTAGTGATGTACAGGGAAGCCTGACGTGCTGCAGTCTGTGGGGTTGTAAAGAGTCGGGCACGACTGAGCTATTGAGATGACTGATTCAAGAGTCACGGAGATAATGAAATGAAATAATGCATGTAGAAATACGTTGGGAATCCTGTAACACGTCACGCATTGCATTGTATGCTATGAACTTGGGGCTTCCCAGGAGGTGCCAGTGGTAAAGAACCTGCCTACCAGGAGACGTAGGTTCAAGCCCTGGGTGGAGAAGATCCCTTGGAGGAGGGCATGGCAACCCACACCAGTATTCTTGTCTGGAGAATCCCATGGACAGATGAGCCTGGTAGGCTACATTCCATAGGATCACAAAGAGTTGGACATGACTAAAATGATTTAGCACGTATGCATGCTATTAGCTTGAGCTTAGCAAACTCATAAAACAAGATTATTCATTATTATAATACTCTTTGCTATAAGGCTGTTTAAACTTCAGGATAAGTAAAAGTGAGGACACAATCCTCAAAACAAATGTTTCCATAAAACTGCTGTATATCCCCTGCCCTCTACACCCTCTCCCACTTTCATACCCTTGTAGCCCTCCTGCCCCAATCAGGTTTGAGAGAAATATAACCAAAAGGAAAAAAAAATTTGGAAAACAGCAGAAGTATGAAAATATGGGAACATTTATGAAACCACTGTTTTTTCCCCTATGAAGAGAAAAAAAATGATGAGAACTTAATAAGAGTCTTTAAGAATTTGAAGTCTCATAGCACAAGGAATGGTGACAAAATAAGAAACAAGCTTAAGGATAAGAGATTTAGTTTAGACCTCAAAAATAACTCCTGCAAATGAAAGTCAATAGCGGTTGAAATGGGATGCTAAAAGAAGTTTTATATTTTCCTGCTTTAGAGGTCTTCTGAAGAAAGAAAATGAAGGTATTCTTACATCCTGTGAGCAGTAAAGGACTTTAAGTAATCTCCAACTTTATTTGAAAGGCAACAAAAATAGGTCCTTATGGAAGAAACATTTTCAAGACCAAAATATATTTGGCCTTTTTCAGAATGATTTTGGCTATCCTTGAAATTGTATTTTTCCAAATAAACTTTTAGAACCTGGCAAATCCTCTTGTGATTTTGGTTAGAATCACTTCAAATTTAAAGATTATGTGTGGGACAAGAAAATCTTCTATATGTGGGCTGCAATCCATTGACCTGGTGAGTTCTTCACTGAAGTGAGTTCTTTTTAATGTCCTTCAATAACATTTCATATTTTGCTTCATATATTCTTGAACCACTTAGGATTATTCCTTCTTCAAATTGATATCATGACTACCTTGCTTTTTAATAAAATACATGGTACAAAGAGTAAATAAAACACATATGATAGTGTAACAAGATAATGAGCAAGATTAAATGAAAAAGAGGTCAAGGAAATGTATGTGATCTGCGATTCAAGGGGTCGCAAAGAGTTGGACATGACTGAGTGACTGAACTGAACTGAGAGCCCAATTTAGATATGATTATGTGTCCATATTATTGGGTGTGTACATGCTCAGTCACTAAGGTGTATCTGACTCTTTGTGACTCCACAGACTGTAGCCTGCCTGGATTTTCTGTCCATGGGATTTCCCAGTCAAGAATACTGGAGTGGATTGCCATTTCCTCCTCCAGGGATCTTCCCAACCCAGGGATCAAACTCAGTCAAATCTGCCTTGTCCCCTGCATCGCAGGATTCTTTACTACTAAGCCACCTGGGAAGCCCATCCATATTATTCAGTCATTCAGTCATGTCCAGTTCTTTGAGACCCCAAGGACTGCAGCACACCAGGCTTCCCTGTCCATCACCAACTCCCGGAGCTTGCTCAAACTCATATCCATCAAGTTGGTAATGCCATCCAATCATCTCACTTTCTGTTGTCCCCTTCTCCTCCTGCCTTCAATCTTTCCCAGCATCAGGGTCTTTTCCAGTGAGTCAGTTCTTCACATCAGTTCAGTTCAGTTGAGTTCAGTCGCTCAGTCATATCCAACTCTTTGCGACTCCATGGATGGCAGCAACCCAGGTTTCCCTGTCCATCACCAACTCCCGGAGTTTAATCAGATTTATGTCCATTGAGTTGATGATGGCATCCAAACATCTCATCCTCTGTCATCCCCTTCTCATGCCTTCAATCTTTCCCAGCATCAGGGTCTTACCAGTGAGTCAGTTCTTCACATCAGGTGGCCAAAGTACTAAAGTTTCAGCTTCATCATGAGTCCTTCCAATGAACATCCAGGACTGATCTCCTTTAGGATGGACTGGTTGAATCTCCTTGCTGTCCAAGGGACTCTCAAGAGTCTTCTCAAACACCACAGTTCAAAAGCATCAATTCGTTGGTGCTCAGCTTTCTTTACAGTTCAACACTCATATCCATATATGACTACTTGTAAAACCATAGCTTTAACAAGACAGACCTTTGTTGGCAAAGTGATGTCTCTGCTTTTTAATATGCTATGTAGTTTGGTCATAACTTTTCTTCCAAGGAGCAAGTGTCTTTTAATTTCATGGCTAGAATCACCATCTGCAGTCATTTTGTAGCCCCCCCAAATAAACTCTGTCACTGTTTCCACATCTATTTGCCAAGAAGTGATGGGACCAGATGCCATGATTTTAGTTTTCTGAATGTTGAGCTTTAAGCCAACTTTTTCACTCTCCTCTTTCACTTTCAAGAGGCTCTTTAGTTCTTCTTTGCTTTTTACCATAAGGGTGGTGTTATCTGCATATCTGAGGTTATATATCTTCTGGCAATCCTGATTCCAGCTTGTGCTTCATCCAGTCCAGCTTTCCTCATGAAGTACTCTGTATATAAGTTAAATAAGCAGAGTGACAATGTACAGCCTTGACATACTTCCTTTCCCGATTTGGAACAGGTCTGTTGTTCCATGTCCAGTTCTAACTGTTGCTTCTTGACCTGTATACCGATTTCTCAGGAGGCAGGTCAGGTGGTCTGGTATTCCCATCTCTTTCAGAATTTTCTAGTTTGTTGTTATCCACACAGAAAAAAGCTTTGGCATAGTCAATAAAGCAGAAGTAGGTGTTTTTCTGGAACTCTCTCACTTTTCTGATGATCCAACAGATGTTGACAATTTGATCTCTGTTTCCTCTGCCTTTTCTAAATCCAGCTTGAACATCTGGAAGTTCACGATTCACCTAATGTTGAAGCCTGACTTGGAGAATTTTGAGCATTACTTTGCTAGCCTTTGAGGTGCGTATAATTGTGCAGTAGTTTTAGCATTCTTTGGCATTACCTTTCTTTGGGATTGGAATGAAAACTGACCTTTTCCAGTCCTGTGGCCACTGCTGTTTTCCAAATTTGCTTCCATATTGAGTGCAGCATGTTAACAGGATCATCTTTAAGGGTTTGAAATAACTCAACTGGAATTCCATCACCTCCACTAGCTTTGTTCATAGTGATGCTTCCTAAGGCCCACTTGACTTCACATTCCAGGATGTCTGGCTCTAGATGAGTGATCACAGAATTGTGATTATCTTGGTCATGAAGATCTTTTTTGTACAGTTCTTCTGTGTATTCTTGCCACCTCTTCTTAATATATTCTGCTTCTTTTAAATCCATACCATTTCTGTCCTTTATCGAGCCCATCTTTGCATGAAATGTTCGCTTGGTATCTCTTAATTTCTTGAAGAGATCTCTAGTCTTCCCCATTTTATTATTTCCTCTGTTTCTTTGCATTAATCACTGAGGAAGGCTTTCTTATCTCTCCTTGCTATTCTTTGGAACTCTGCATTCAGATGAATATATCTTTTCTTTTCTCCTTTGCCTTTCACTTCTTTTCTTTTCACAGCTGTTTGTAAGGCCTCCTCATACAACCATTTTGCCTTTCTGCATTTCTTTTTCTTGGGGATGGTCTTGATCACTGCCTCCTGTATAATTTCACGAACCTCCATCCATAGTTCTTCAACCACTCTATCTATCAGATCTAATCCCTTGAATCTATTTGTTACTTCCACTGTATAGTCATAAGGGATTTGATTTAGGTCATACCTGAATGATCTAGTGGTTTTCCCTACTTTCCTCAAGTCTGAATTTTGCAATAAGGAGTTCATGATCTGAGCCACAGTCAGCTCCTGGTCTTATTTTTTCTGACTTTATAGTGCTTCTCCATCTTTGGCTTCACATCACATCCATCTTTGGCTTCTCCATCTTCACATCAGGTGGTCAAAGTATTGGAGCTTCAGCTTTAGCATCAGTCTTTCCAATGAATATTCAGGACTGATTTCCTTTAGGATTGATTGGTTGGATCTCCTTGTAGTCCAAGGGACTCTCAAGAGTCTTCTCCAACACTATAATTCAAAAGCATCAATTCTTCGGTGCTCAGCTTTCTTTTTATTCCAACTCTTACATCCATACATGACTACTGGGAAAACCATAGCTTTGATTAGTTGGGCCTTTGTCAGTAAAGTAACATCTCTTATTTTTAATATGCTGCCTAGGTTGGTCATAGCTTTTCTTCTAAGGAGCAAGCATCTTTTAATTATTAGATATTATCAAATTTCATGTTTTAATATCCTTAGCAGGAGATAGAAATTATGGTGTTGATATAAGAGAAGGCGTTATATTTTTAAAAAGAAAATAATCCAAAATAGCAATAACAAGTGTGTTCTGATTCCACTTGTGGTATGCGCACACTGCTCAACTCCAAAGCATACCATCCCGCTAGAATACAATGTAAGTGGCCCTCTTAGATGTGTAAAAAAATCTATTGATTTGAGTATATAGGTATGATGCAAAGCACAAATGGATAGTCATCACAAAGCTAATGTTGCTTATCCTTATCCAGAGTTGAGATTCCAAGTAGCCTTTTTTTTTTTTTTTTCTTTACATAATATACCTTATTTGAATATTTTAAAAGAAGTGTTTGTTGGGAATTCCCTGGAGGTCCAGTGGTTAAGACTTTGCCTTTCAGTGTAAGGGGTGCCAGTTTCATCCCTGATCAGGGAGCTGGGATTCTATACGCCGCAAGGCCAATAAACCAAAACCTGAAACAGAAACAATATTATAACAAATTCAATAAATTTAAACAAATGATCCACACAAATCTTAAAAAAATTAAATACTTGTCTATTATTTATATCTTAAGCAAAAAACAAGCCATAAAACAAACAACAGTTTTTATTGTGGAGTGGGAAGGAAATAACAGCTAATAGAGTTAAATGGAGTTTTCCAAATGGCTTAGTAGTAAAGAATCTGCCTGCCAACACAGGAGATTCAGGAGATGAGGATTTGATCCCTGGGTTGGAAAGATCTTTTGGAGTAAGAAATGACAACTCACTCCATTATTCTTGACTGGAAAATTCCATGGATAGAGAAGCCTAGCAGCAGCATAGTTAAACATCCCAAATTTATCCTTTCCCTCTTTCAGCCATCTTATTCTCAATCTCTTATTCTCAATCTCACTTAAGGATGTTTTTGTTTTTCTCTTCCCAGGTTTAAAATGATAACCTCTATACCATACTCTCTTGATTATCTCCCTCCTAAAATGAATGTTGCCTTCAAAATGGTTGTTGGCACTATCTGAAACTCTATGTTTCATATATATATATGAATATATATATATGAATAAATATATATATATATATATTTATTTGCATCTAGTAGGGCAAACTGCCCTGGCCTCCCTTCTCTTAAAGCCTCTAGACCAGCACATACCCTCATGCATACTAAATGGTAACAAGGCCATTGATCTCTGATTTAGTTTTGCAGTTTTGGAGCTACTTATCTAACTGGTACATAGAAAATACTGATAATTGTGTCTGTTTGGGGGAAATATGCAATTTTAGGTTAACCTTTATTGTTTAGAGCCATAATATATGACTCACGTCCCTATTGCTAAACAAGTAACCCTTCATTAAATCTAAAGTGAGTAGGACCATGTAATCAAGAGCTGTAAAGAGTTTATTTACTTGGCCCTTTTTGTTGCTGTTTAATAGCACATTTGTGGCCAGTTTTATTGTTTGAAACATCTTCATAAACCATTACTTTAAACAGACAATTGATTGTAACATGGTTATCTAAATTATCTTGTCATTAGATCTATTTTAAAATTTTTGCACAGAGAACACTATTTTAGCAAAATTAAATAGAGAAAATTGTGGGCAAAACATGCAACAATGATTTATTTTGCAAAACAGCGTATAACTGCTCTCTAATTACTAGCCTTTGAGGCATTTACAGCTAAATTAAAATCATCATTAGCTGTTAAATGTGTTTGCTTTGATTAGTTCCTGTTTTATGAGGTTTCAGGCTGGAGTAATTTAGTGGCATTGTTATAAATGAATTTAATGTTAAGTGAGAAAACAAAAAAACTTTTGTATCTTACATGTATCGATTCTGGAATCATCAGTTTAAATTTTGTCAAAAGTCACAGAGATTTTCTGTAGTATGTTACCAGGTGTTGGAAATGACCATAGTCAAAGGAAAAGATATCTTTAAAGGTAGTGTAATGGAAAAAGAGACAATAATGCCTTAGTCCCTTAAGCATGGCAGCCTAATAATACAATATGTTATGGAAAGCTGGACAGACCTGTTCACAGCCATATCTCATCACTCTGTTAATTTGGACCAGTGGCACCCCACTCCAGTACTCTTGCCTGGAAAATCCCATGGATGGAGGAGCCTGGTGGACTGCAGTCCATAGGGTTGCTGGGAGTCAGACACGACTGAGGGACTTTACTTTCACTTTGATGCATTGGAGAAGGACATGGCGACCCACTCCAGTGTTCTTGCCTGGAGAATCCCAGGTACGGGGGAGCCTGGTGGGCTGCCGTCTATGGGGTCGCACAGAGTTGGACACGACTGAAGCAACTTAGCAGCAGCAGCAGCAGCAGCAGCAACATAGCCCACCTACACTTGAGGTTCTTCATCTGTGAAAATGGGGATATTCACATCTTTCCTGAAGGGTATGTAAGATTTATGTAAGTAGCATAATAGAATTTAAGAATTATGTAAGTAGCATAGTTTCTGGTTCATCCACTCTTACTCTTTTCCTTTTTCTTTATAGATGATCTAAAGATTAGAAAAACAATTTGAAGCATCTGCAAGGAGATCCAACCAGTCCATTCTGAAGGAGATCAGCCCTGGGATTTCTTTGGAAGGAATGATGCTAAAGCTGAAACTTCAGTACTTTGACCATCTCTTTCGAAGAGTTGATTCATTGGAAAAGACTCTGATGCTGGGAGGGATTGGGGGCAGGAGGAGAAGGGGACGACAGAGGATGAGATGGCTGGATGGCATCACTGACTCGATGGACGTGAGTCTGAGTGAACTCCGGGAGGTGATGATGGACAAGGAGGCCTGGCGTGCTGCGATTCATGGGGTCGCAAAGAGTCGGACACGACTGAGCGACTGAACTGAACTGATCCAAAGATGAGCTAATGGATTTAGTGTATTCATGCTATTAATACATTTGAACTTTGGAGAGAGAAATAGTTTGAGTATGAGATCTTCCTATCTGAAAAAGATCATGGCAGGAAAAAAGTATGTCTTTAATAGGTTGGAATCTGCATCAATGGGAAGATGACTCTTTTCAAACATCATTTTATGATTTCTGGGAACATGTGTAATTGTATAAAGGCTTGTTGTTTTCTTGCCACCCAAATCTAGGGATTAAGCTTCATTCCTTTACAGGTCCAGATGTTAAGGAGTATGGGAAAGTTGAAATGGAAAAAAGAAACAATGAAAAGGGAGTAAGGAGATGGACAAGTTATCACTGTTCCACTTAAAAGGTTCTAACACCACTCATGCCATGTGATTACTATTAAAAAAAAAACCCACGTCTGTCAAGATTAATACTCAAAATGTTGATATTATGTTAGGCATTTAAAATTTATTCTAAAAATAACTACAGAATGAGAAAGTAAATCTAACACACTGCTGCTGCTGCTGCTGCTAAGTCGCTTCAGTCGTGTCTGACTCTGTGCGACCCCAGAGACGGCAACCCACCAGGCTCTGCCGTCCCTGGGATTCTCCAGGCAAGAACACTGGAGTGGGTTGCCATTTCCTTCTCCAATGCATGAAAGTGAAAAGTGAAAGTAAAGTCACTCAGTCGTGCCCGACTCCTAGCAACCCCGTGGACTGCAGCCCACCAGGATCCTCTGTTCATGGGATTTTCCAGGCAAGAGTACTGGAGTGGGGTGCCATTGCCTTCTCCCAAACACTTACTATGCTATAGGAAAAACGCATGGATTTATGTGTGTGGCAGCCAACTGAACTGTTGGCCCTATAACATTCTTGTTCTTGGAGACATCTAAGCTCTCTGAAAGCTGTGGCATGCTTAATTATGAAATAGGAAGAATTGTACCTACTTCCCAAAGTTGGGATCATAGAAAAAGATAAAGAAAACAATAATGTGCTATTTGTATTACTGATATTTTCTCCTACTTCCTGGTGAAAAAAATTACACAAACAGAAAACAACCAGAAAGATTACAGGTAGAAATGTCTCAAATATTTCAAGATGAAAGATGAATGACTATTTATATTTATGGTGTAGATCAGATACTCAAGGTTCCTGAAAGTTTCATAAGACCAGCCTTTATTTGCACTTCCTTCAATCCATGGGGTTGCAAAGAGTTGGACATGACTTAGCCACTCAACAACAAAGGGTGAAATTAGAGGCTTCCCTGGTGACTCAGTGGTAAAGAATCTGCCTGCCAATACAGGAGCTCTGGGTTGGGAAGATTTCCTAGAGAAGGGAATAGCAACCCACTCCAGTCTTCTTGCCTGGAAAATCCCTTGCATGGAGGAGCCTGGCAGGCTACAGTCTATGGGGTCACAAAGAGTTGGATATGACTTAGTGACTAAACAGCTACAAGGGTGAAATTAATGAGCATTTGAGAGTCCTTGTTAGCATTCATTCTGATATGAAACCACTGCCTTTTGGATAAGGAAGGTTGAGGATTAGCTCTCCATCATAAACTTTACACAGATTTCATATTAAGCTCTTTTCCCCTAAAATTTTAAGTTTTCCCTTTAGGAGAGCAGAAGCATTTAAGTTCTTGCAGTGGCATGCAGACTGATGTAAGTGTTGTGTTTGTGGGAAAACTTGTTATTGGGAGGAATGCTTTGTGGAGCTGAGTCACGTGCTATATTCTACTGATGAACAGTTTTCTCTGGTATAACTCAAGAGTCACATCTGAGAAATCTCAAGCTATTAAATACTTGAGCCACAAAGGCAACTTTAATTTTAAAACAATGAATTGGATTGGAGAGCAGCAGACTTAGAATCACAAAATAATTTTTCCTTCAGGGACGTGTGATAATAATGATTTTTAAAAAGTTGTACGTGTACAGCTTATCTAAACATGACTGAGATAATCCACTGTTGATGAGTGATTCCAGGTGTTTGTTAAATTGCGATCCATCACCACCAACACAAGGTTAGCCCAGCAATTCTTATATATATATATTTATGTATTCCTATATAAGAATAGTTTGCATAGGTTGACATATGCCTCATTTCTCTGTAAGATTCCATATCTTAAAATAATTTTTTTGAAGACCCATGTAATGGTAATAAGCAACCTTGGTTTTCCATGTATCATCATAGTTTATTTTCTTAAGCATTCTGTGAGGTTGGTACTAGCAACCAGTTTTAAAGAGTAAGCATCTGTAACTCAGAATTTAAGTCAATTGTCAGCTTTATCTGAGCAAGTGAGCTGGAGAGCTGGGAGTTTAACCCATGCTGCGAATTTGTAGGTACGACACCTACCAATTACAATTATGGTTTCCCTTTATTTTTTATTTCTTTCACTTTGTTTTAGTGACTTTTAAAGACAAAATATTTTCTTGGCTGTGCTGAATGGCATAGGGGATCTTAGTTCCTTCCCCCACTGGGATCAAACCTGCGCTCCTTGCATTGGAAGTGCAGAGTCTTAACCACTGGACTGCCAAGGAAGTCCCCCAGTGATTTTTAATATAGAAAAGTAGAAAAATAATATAATCTCCACCTGTTTTATCTACAACTCTGATGTCACTTTGTTTCAGGTCCTGTTTGGTTTTCATGTAGTTGCTTGTCGCTTCTTTTTTTAGAAGTAAAACATAATAAGTGGGTGGGCTTCCCGGATGGCACTAGTGGTAAAGAACCTGCTTGCCAGTGAAGGAGACATAAGAGACTTGGAAAGATCCCCTGGAGGAGGGCATGGAAACCCACTTTAGTATTCTTGGCTGGAGAATCCCATGGACAGAGGAGCCTGGTGGGCTACAGTCCATGGGGTCGCAAAGAGTCAGACACGACTGAAGCATCTTAGCATGCGTGCACAGAATACATGGAGTAAATCAAGCAGCAAGGGGACTGGCTCACTTGGATGGTTGTGCTGGTTGTGATTTTGACTAAGCCCCATTCTTAACATTTTGCCAGATTGAGTAAAAATATCTATTCCTTCCAGGTGGTATTTTCCACTTAATTACATTGCTTCTTTCTGGGTATGGTTTAACTCTTCAGGGTTTGGGTCATAAAAATATTGTTGCACATTTTTCTTGGTTCTGCTATCTCTGGTTTGAAGATGGTGGCTCAGAACATTCATATGGCTGGCTCTTACAAAACACCACAGAAATGAAAATAGAGGTGTCTGAATGTGAATAAACCCACAATAGCAGATAGGAATGAAGGCAACAGTGGGCTGAAGTTATTAATATGGTTCTGGAAGACAAAAAACAGATGTGTGTATGGTGACATGTGAAACAAAGCAGAAATAACACAAGCCAGAATAAACAGAGAAATAGTTTAAAAAGTGATGTTCAGGGCTATTTTCCAGGGGGCTTCATGAAGACCCTCCAAAAACAGTCAGTAGGTATAAACAAGGGGCACTACCCAGGAGGTGAAAAAATGGTCTCATCATTTGACAACATCTATGATGTGTCAGTCCAACCAAGGCCCCATAAACACAGCACAATTGTGAGCTCAAAGTTTGCACCCTGAGAAGAAAACTGAAGGACCATCCTCTATTATAAATGAACCAATCTGCTAGAAACGGCCAGGATTCTAGTGTGACTCTATAACAATGGAAATGTCAGAGTAAAGGTCTTCTTATTCCGATCTGAGGTGACCTTGCCTGCTGTCATATGCTAAAGAAAAATAAGCAATTGACACAATCACCCACAAACCCAATAATCAAAGACTGTAACCATAATATAAGAACTGAATATTATGAAAAAAGGAAAAACTCAAAACCAGGAAAGTTCTTAGAAATTAAAACTAGGACTGCTAGGAGTTAAAAATGGTGCAGTAGTGACTAGAGCTATAAATAAAACTATCTCCCAGTTTTTAAACAATTTCAGACTGAGACTATAAAAGGTATTTGGATACTGTGAGAAAATGTTGACATCCCTCTAGCCAGAGGTAATCTTTCAGCTTTCCTAGCTAAGTATATCATTATTTTTGTTAGTCGAATCTTAAATATTCCTCCATCCTGCACTACTGATTTTTCCCAGTCTAACAACCTTTTAAAAATTTAGCAATGCATTTTGATATCTTTCTCTTTCACAAAAAGAGATTATTAGCCTCATTTTCAAACAGATTTTTTGACATATAATGCTTATACCATATAACTCGCCCATTTAAAGTATATGATTCAGTGACTTTTAGTGTAATTAGTCACGGATATGTGCAACAATCACCATGGTTGGTTTTAGAACATTTTTGTAGCCTCAGAAAGAAACCTCATATCATTTAGTAACAGCCCTTATTATCTATCAACGTATCTTCAAACTGGGGCTTCCCTGGTGGGTCAGACAGTAAAGAATCTGCCTGCAATGAGGGAGACCCAAGTTCAATCCTTTGGTCAGGAAGTCCACTGGAGAAGGGAATGGCTACCTACTCGAGGATTCTTGCCTGGAGTATTCCATGGATAGAGGAGCCTGGCGGGCTGCAGTCCATGGGGTCACAAAGAGTCAAATTCGACTAACACTTTCACTTTCTTCCTCAATTAATCCTGAGCAAACACTTACCTTCTTTTTCTCTACAAATTTCCCTGTTTTGGACTCATATGAATGGGATCATATAATATATGGAGCTTTGTGACTGGCTTCTTTCATTAAACATGTTTTCAAGGCTGATCCCAGTTGCTGCATGTATCAATACTTCATTTCTTTCTATGTCTGTGTGCCAAGTTGTATAAAATGCTACATTTTGTTTATCCATCTCATCTGTTGGTGAACATTTGGGTTATTTCTACCTTTTGGCTTTCATGGATAATGTTTCTGTAAACATTTACACACCGGTTTTTGTGTGGACATATGTTTTCATTTGGATGAAACTGCTGGGTCATGTGGTAATTATATGTTTAATTGTTTGAGGAACTGTCAGTTTTCCAAAGTAGTTGTACCATTTTAGCTTTCTACCGTCAGAGTCAGAGTATGAGGATTCCTACTTTGCTACATCTTTGTCAACACTTATTTTTATCTGATGTTTTGATTCTGCCCATCCTGCTGCATGTCAAGTGGTACCCACTGCGGTTTTGATTTGATTTCCCTGATGACTAATGATTCCAGGCATCTTTTATGTGTTTATTGGTCATTTGTACCTTTTCCTTGGAGAAGTGCCTGCTTTTATCCTTTGCCCATTTCAATTGTTCTACTTACTGTTTATTACTGACTTACACAAGTTTATATATTCTGACCTGATATCTTTGGGTGGCCATCATCCAGCCTACTACAGAGTCCAACACTGACACTTTTTGTGCAAAAATCGATATCCTAAATTCTTAATTTTCAGTTAACAGTGTGCGCATGACTGCAAAATCTCTAATTCCATCCTAGCTGACTTCATAAGAAATTCTATAGACCTATGATATTTATGAAGGACATATCTTGAATCCATAAGTTTTCAATATGCAGAAATGTTGAATTCTCTTGACTCTTTCCCAAATCACATTTCAGCAAGGAGTTTTGCATTTGTTGGATGTATCATCAGTCCAGAAATTAATTTGTTGTTTCTGTTCACTTCCTCAGCCATGTCCGACTCTGAGACCCTGCGGACTGCAGTACACCAGGCTTCCCTGTCCTTCACTATCTCCTGGAGTTTGCTCAAACTCATGGTCATTGTGTCGGTGATGCCATCCAACCATCTCATCCTCTGTCGTTCTCTTCTCTTGCCTTCAGCGTTTCCCAGCATCAGGGAATGATTCCAATGAGTTGGTTCTTTGCATCAAATGGCTAAAGAAGTTGGCCTAACAATTACCTGTCAATAAATCACTAGTCATCACTAGACAAGAAAATTCATACTAGTTGGACAATCATTGATTTTTTTTTATTAATTGCCTTAGGAATATATATAGAATATATATGTAGCCTCAATCATGTCAAATATCAGATTAATTTCAAGAATGAGTGATCAAAACCTTTTCTTGTGGCTATCAGTATGACATTCTTAGGCCTTTTAATGTTACTTTACAGGAAAGGTCCCCTAGAGGGGGGCATGGCAACCCACTCCAGTATTCTTGCCAGGAGAATCCCATGGACTTGCAGCCTACAGTCCATAGGGTCACAAAGAGTTGGACATGACTGAAGCAACTTAACACACATGTACCTTCAATACAATGCTGTCAGTTGACTTTATTTTTGTAGTTGTTTTTCACTGACACATATACACCTGCTGTAACAAAAATTACCTTGTATAAGCTCATTGAGGATTACACAATTAAAAAGCTACATGGATATATGAATGTTGGCTGATTAGTTTCTCTCACTCACTCTTTCCATTAAGTGATCTTCATGTGTATGGCTGTCTTAAAACCTGTGCAATTCAAATTTTTCAATTGGCAAAATTACTAATCACCTCATGTCATGGGTCTTTGAATTTGCTCTTAACTAGTCAAAATTGTGGATGTTAGATCTAATCACCTTAAAGATCTCTGGAAATAATGAGTAATAGCATTACTTTCTATCATTCAGAGACATTTAGCAAGTGGCGCTTCTCAGGGGAGAGTTACTAAGCTGGTGAGAGTCTCAAGATCAAAATAGTTGAAAGATCTGGGATAAGAAGACGCAAAGAGATTAGATTACTGCCTTCAAATAATAAAAGTAGTTCCATATGGAAAAAGGATTATAGTTTGTTAATTTAACCTCGGAATGTAGAACTAAGACAAATGAATACCACTTTTAGAGAATTCATTTTCAAGAAACACTTTGTAAGTACTACAGCTGAACACTGTGGAAATGGGATCCTATGATAGGCAGTGAGTTCTATGAACTTGGACATGTTCCATCGAGGTTGGCCAATCACTTCATCAGATAATGGGGGTGGTGCTGATGAAGTGTTAGAATAGATAGCCTTCTGGGTTTTCCTTACACCGAAGATTCTTGCCCGAGTTCACACATGCTATAAAACAATTAGGGCTTAATTTAATAATTACCAGAGGGCTGAATGTTATTCTTTGTAATGACATTAAAATATTACTGTAGCAAGAAATACTAGAATTTGTAATCTAATCTTCGGGCCCTTTCTGACTTAAGGATGTTATTGGCAGGGGTGTATGGGGGACAGTTCTCCCATATTTCATTCTAGAGAAGCAAAATTGAACTATAATTGTCTTAAAGTGTTTCTGCAAAGTATAATTTTCTCATGATGTTCATCTATAATTCAATTGATTTTTACAAAATATATAGTATATGTTAGGTGTATCAAGAAATGAAATGATGTTCTAACCTGACATTTAGTCTTGTGTACAAAATATGCTTTAAACTTCCAAAATCTCTTAAAATATCATAATATAATTCTCTAAAAATCTTCACAAAAATTTAAAATCTTTGATTCAATTTATGCTTTTATATATAATTGTTTTATTATTACATTTGATTTGTCTATTAATACAGATTACTGTATTAGTAACAACTTTTAAGAGGCTGGTCTGTTTTTAATCTTGGAGTTTTAGGATTTATACAGTGACCAATTTAAAAATAATAATTTTTTAGAAGTTTTTTTCTTAGAATGCCAAATGATGACCCCAGAAAAAGACCGCAGATATTATTTTAGTACTTTCAAGAATGTGGATACTATATTTTCAGAAAACTTAGTCCCCCTTATCAATTTATATAAACATTATGTGACAGACAGGGCTTCCTTCATAGCTCAGTCAGTAAAGAATCTGCCTGCAATGCAGGAGACCTGGGTTCGATTCCTGGGTTGGGAAGATCCCCTGGAGAAGGAAATGGCAACCCACTCCAGTATTCTTGCCTGGAGAATCCCATGGACAGAGGATCCTGGCAGGCTACAATCCATGGGGTCGCAAGAGTCAGACACGACTTAGCGACTAAACTACTATTACTACTATGTGACAGATGGTAAAGAATAAGGAGGAAAGAAGATGAAATTTTATATTCAAATTTTTGGTATAACACTTAGGTAAGTGTAGGAACACAGGCAAGTCACATAATATCTCTGACCTTCAGTTTTGCAAACTCTAAAATGGATATAGTAGTGCCCACCATATAAGCATACATATATGCTGTAATTATCATAGATTTTATATGATGAATATAGAATATAAGAGTAAGAATGATATATAAAAATAATAAGAATAGAGAAGTAACAGAGTGTCAGACAAACTTGCAGGAAATTGATCAGTGAGTGCTATTATTTTAGTAACTGCTATTATGACTACTATCATAATGGGAGTTGATTGCCTCTATCAACTGCCCTATCTCAGCCCACTACAGTTCAGCAAGATACTTAAGAGAGCGGAGAGAAATCCATATTGGTTATCCCAGTTTCTTTATCTTACAAGTAGAATTGCTTGAAAATGAATTTTGATAAAATCCAAAACAATAGCCTAGCTACTTGGTGTCAGCTCCTGAAAGTTAACACCAAAATGGGTAGGAGTAAAATGTCTCTAAGTCTTTATTTCTTTTAGAAACTTAGTGATTCTCTCACTCCAAATCTTGGTTCCCAACCAAAAAAAAAAAGTTCAAATCTTTAATGTACAAAATAAAACATCATTGTGCAATGTTTTATTTTTGATAATAAAAAATTGACTAATATATAGTTACTAACTATATATATTTATACTTACATATATACTAATATATATAGTTACTAAGTTTTTTTACATATAATTTTTATATAATATTATATAATTCTTATTCTTAAAAATCTCACAACCATTATGAAGAAAAATGCAAACTTGTAATTCCATTTAGCTCAATGCCAGTTGGGTCAGCAGCAAAGAATCCACCTGCCAAGCAGGAGACACAGGTTCAATCCCTGGGTCAGAAAGATCCCCTTGAGAAGGGAATGGCAACCCACTCCAGTATTCTTGCCTAGAGAATTCCATGAACAGAAAAATCTGTTAAGCTATAGTCCATGGGGTTGCAAAGAGTCAGACACAACTGAGCAATTAACACTCACACGTCACAAAGAACCGCCATTAAAAAAAAAATAGTTAGAATTAAGCTATGGTAGGTAATATTTTAAAATGCAACTTTCCCTTTTCATATATTTATTTTCTTTATGCCAGAAGTATATAAACTCCTATCAGGAATCTGCATTTTAAAGAAATAACCCTAGTGACCCTTAAAGTATTATACATTATGCTATACTTCTAATTTATAGGAAGAGATAGAATAACCCAAATATGGTCACTTATGAGTAAAGAAACAGCAAATACATTAAATAGAACCTCTATTTAAAGACTCAGAAAGTGGACAAACCAAAGTACTTTTCATGATAAATGTATTTGATGATATATTTTAGTCACCAGAAGGATGAATTGAATAAAGAACCCAAGACTGAGCAGGCAGTAGTATGAAGGGTTGGTGGTTATGGTAGTAGCTTCCTTTTTATGGGCAAGCTAAATAACTTCTCTGTCTTTAGGTTTCTTAATTGCAAAATGGGAATAATCCCAGCCTCTCTGTCACAGGGGGCTTCCTTGATAGCTCAGTTGGTAAAGAATCCTCCTGCAATGTGGGAAGCTGGGTTCAATCCCCGGGTTGGGAAAATCCCCTGGAGAAGAGAAAGGCTACCCACTCCAGTATTCTGGCCTGGAGAATTCCATGGACTGTATAGTCCATGGGGTTGCAAAGAGTCGGACACAACTGAGCAACTTTCACTTTCTCTGGCACAAGGTTGCCATGAGGTTCAAGTAAAATCACTGACTATGTCTAGCAAAATAATGGGTACTCTCAAAGTGAAAGCTTTATTTTACAAATTTGCCTTTTAAAATATCAAAGAAGACATTGCAAAAGAATCCAGATTTCAGGAAGGTGTGATCCTTGAGAGAACAGTCATTTGTGCAAAGAGAGTTTAACAGGATGAACCAGACTTCACAACAGGTCTGGTGTTTAGACAGGAGCGTTTGTATTGAGTTCAGCAACTGTTATCGAATTTCTCTCAATAAATATGTGCCTTGGGAAAAAGGAAAGTCTGAATGTTAAGCTGAGTAATAGTCTTATCGATTCTCCAATAAGATAGCTTCATAGGAAAACCCCTCTGAAAGATGTCCCATCTGATTTCATGGAAGACAGCCTCACCATTATGGTTGGTACCCTGAAGACCGAATCTCTCTGGGTGGGAAGCCAGTCACACACAGCAGCCGCAGCAGCAGTTGGAAAAGGTAGAATCTGCCTTCAAAGAGCAAAGAGTAGGGATGAAGAATAGATTACTGATTCCAGACCACATGTCAGACACTGCCTGGGGACTTCCTAAGTAGAGGTCAAGGTCCCACTGTTATACAGGTAGGGGTTAATGAGCTAGCAAATTAGGATATTAATATTAATGACGCATCCTTAGTACCCACAGGCTAATGAAGTCTGGGGTCATTTGGGTTATATTAACATCAAATAAAGTGAAATTTTAGGCCAAAGGCATTTACCAGGATAAAAGAGAGCAATTTTATTGATTAAAGAAGATGAAATCTGTAGTTATTACCTGAGGTGAAAAACATAGCATCAAAAATATAAAGTTAAGCACTTCTAAAAATTAGAGAAGCAATTGAAACATTTTAAGAGTATTTTTCAGTCTTCAGATAAAGCAAGGAAAAAGTTTTTAAACTGTTTTAGGGACTGAATGTATAATTCATGAAATCATATATATCATATAAATAAAATATGTGTGTGTAATCTTCCTATTTGGAGAAGGCAATAGCAACCCACTCCAGTACTCTTGCCTGGAAAATACCATGGATGGAGGAGCCTGGTGGGCTACAGTCCATGGGATCGCAAAGAGTCGGACACGACTGAGCAACTTCACAGTCACAATCTTCCTATTAGGAAATGTTGGAACTTAAAAATAAATATACAAAATAAATTCTAACAAAGAGAAATTCTTCAAAGCAGAAGAGATACAGGCTATGTTTTGTGAGGAAATGAATTGAATATATAATTAGTAACAAAAAGATTAAAGGTTTTGGAGAAGGCAATGGCACCCCACTCCAGTACTCTTGCCTGGAAAATCCCATGGATGGAGGAGCCTGGTAGGCTGCAGTCCATGGGGTCGCTGAGGGTCGGACACGACTGAGCGACTTCACTTTCACTTTTCACTTTCATGCATTGGAGAAGGAAATGGCAACCCACTCCAGTGTTCTTGCCTGGAGAATCCCAGGGACGGGGGAGCCTGGTGAGCTGCCGTCTATGGGGTCACACAGAGTCGGACATGACTGAAGTGACTCAGCAGCAACCACTCGGAAATAGTCAGAAAGTAACAGTACTAAGAAGAGTACGTATTAAAATCCCTTAAGAAACATAAGTACTAGTGAGAAAATATCCTTAAAGTTTTTAAATATTTAGATAATTTTTAAAAATTGAGTCATCTCCATACTTTAGAAAGGAAATAATAAAATAAAATAAAAATATTGGAAGAGAAAGCAGTTAGTAGTGTTTAAAAAAAGCTGATGACTTAAATAATAGAGAATAACTGATAAATAAATTCAGGAGTGTATTATTTGAAAACAACAAAACCTAAACACATAAGGTAAGTGTGTTATCATATTATAAGAAATAGAGAAAATATATAGAGAAAAAGATGAATTAGGTAAGAGAGACATTTAACTGCAAAAGAGAAATATGTAAAACTTTCTATTAAATGAGAAAGTTTTCATGAAATGGATTATTTCATATTAAAATGCGTTATTTTACCTCTGAGAGTTCAACTAAGGTTGAGAAAAACTTTAATGGGATATAACTATACTGTTAATTCAAAAAGCAAATCTTATTTAGGATTACCTTTAAAAGATGTTTAAATGAAGGATAATTGCTTTACCAAATAAATTTAAATAAATACAAGATTTTAACTGAAATTAGCTCCTCAGTTTCAACATATTTTCAGTTAATTATCTAAATGTTTTATAATATATATTACATAATTGTAAATATTTATAATTCCTACTTATCTTTCACTTGTAAGAACTTTCAGAAAAAAATTATAATGTTAACATTTATAGAAATAAGTATAAAAACTAAAATAGAAAATTGAACTTACTATGTTAAAAAACTAATAAAAAATCATGACTAAGTAGGGTTTAGGATGAATGCAATGAGACATTATATTAAGAAGTCCAATGATAGAATTAATCATTTAAGTGATTTAATGTAATAAACTGTCTTGTTACAATATTATGATACTTCTGTAATATATTAAATAATAGATTTCAAATTAAGTCTATTATAAAGTTAACAGGCAAATTTAGCCTTGGAATACGGAATGAAGCAGGGCAAAGACTAATAGAGTTTTGCCAAGAAAATGCACTGGTCATAACAAACACCCTCTTCCAACAACACAAGAGAAGACTCTACACGTGGACATCACCAGATGGTCAACACCGAAATCAGATTGATTATATTCTTTGCAGCCAAAGATGGAGAAGCTCTATACAGTCAGCAAAAACAAGACCAGGAGCTGACTGTGGCTCAGACCATGAACTCCTTATTGCCAAATTCAGACTTAAATTGAAGAAAGTAGGGAAAACCACTAGACCATTCAGGTATGATCTAAATCAAACCCCTTATGATTATACAGTGGAAGTGAGAAATAGATTTAAGGGCCTAGATCTGATAGATAGAGTGCCTGATGAACTATGGAATGAGGTTCGTGACATTGTACAGGAGACAGGGATCAAGACCATCTCCATGGAAAAGAAATGCAAAAAAGCAAAATGGCTGTTTGAGGAGGCCTTACAAATAGCTGTGAAAAGAAGAGAAGCAAAAAGCAAAGGAGAAAAGGAAAGATATAAACATCTGAATGCAGAGTTCCAAAGAATAGCAAGAAGAAATAAGAAAGCCTTCTTCAGCGATCAATCCAAAGAAATAGAGGAAAACAACAGAATGGGAAAGACTAGAGATCTCTACAAGAAAATCAGAGATACCAAAGGAACATTTCATGCAAAGATGAGCTCAATAAAGGACAGAAATGGTATGGACCTAACAGAAGCAGAAGATATTAAGAAGAGGTGGCAAGAATACACAGAAGAACTGTACAAAAAAGATCTTCGCGACCCAGATAATCACGATGGTGTGATCACTGACCTAGAGCCAGACATCCTGGAATGTGAAGTCAAATGGGCCTTAGAAAGCATCACTACGAACAAACCTAGTGGAGGTGAGAGAATTCCAGTTGAGCTATTCCAAATCCTGAAAGATGATGCTGTGAAAGTGCTGCACTCAATATGCCAGCAAATTTGGAAAACTCAGCAGTGGCCACAGGACTGGAAAAGGTCAGTTTTCATTCCAATCCCAAAGAAAAGCAATGCCAAAGAATGCTCAAACTACCGCACAATTGCACTCATCTCACACACTAGTAAAGTCATGCTCAAAATTCTCTAAGCCAGGCTTCAGCAATATGTGAACCATGAACTTCCTGATGTTCAAGCTGGTTTTAGAAAAGGCAGAGGAACCAGAGATCAAATTGCCAACATCCGCTGGATCATGGGTAAGCAAGAGAGTTCCAGAAAAACATCTATTTCTGCTTTATTGACTATGCCAAAGCCTTTGACTGTGTGGATCACAATAAACTGTGGAAAATTCTGAAAGAGATGGGAATACCAGACCACCTGATCTGCCTCTTGAGAAATTTGTATGCAGGTCAGGAAGCAACAGTTCAAACTGGACATGGAACAACAGACTGGTTCCAAATAGGAAAATGAGTCACCATCTGCAGTGATTTTGGAGCCCAGAAAAATCAAATCAGCCACTGCCTTGATTCATGGACCTAACATTCCAGGTCCTATGCAATATTGGTCTTTACAGCATCGAACCTTGCTTCTATCACCAGTCCCATCCACAACTGGGTGTTGTTTTCACTTTGCCTCCATCCGTTCATTCTTTCTGGAATTATTTCTCCACTGATCTCCAGTAGCATATTGGGCACCTACCAACCTGGGGAGTTCATCTTTCAATGTCCTATATTTTTGCAGTTTCATGCTGTTCATGGGGTTCTCAAGGCAAGAATACTGAAGTAGTTTGCCATTCCCTTCTTCAGTGGACCACATTCTGCCAGACTCTCCACCATGACCCGTCTGCCTTGGGTGGCCCCACACGGCATCACTTAGTTTCATTGAGTTAGACAAGGCTGTGGTCCATGTGATCAGATTGGCTAGTTGTCTGTGATTGTGGTTTCTGTCTGTCTGCCCTCTGATGCCCTTTCTTAGTGCCAACCGTCTTACTTGGGTTTCTCTTAGTCAGGTACCAGGGAGAACAAAAAAATGTAAAAATGGGCAATGGCTATGAACAGGCAATTCACAAAAGAAATGTAAATTTCAGTAGACACATTTAAAGATAGCCAACTTAACTAGTGATCAAAAACAAATAAAATCAATAAGTAGATATTTTATTTATCAAATAAAAAGTGTTTAAAAATATAGAAAACCTACCATACTGTGGTCAAAACTGTGGTCAAAACAATAAGAAAAAAGGTCTTCATATACTCTGATGATGGAAACAAGAAAAGACAAGTTCTTTCGGAGAAAAGATTTCAAGAGAACCAAATACGTAAACTATAGGTTCACATTCAGAAGCTCGCCTCCAGACCAACAATTTAATTTTTAAGAATTTATTCCAAGAGAAAACTCATAAATGTTAGCAAATATGGATTAAGAATGATTTTCTTAATCTCTTAAAAAACTAAATTAAATAGAGGGAGAGGTCCCATCTTAACCCCAAAGTAGGAGCTTGTTCTGTGGGCATAGTGTCTAACCCACAGCCTTTACTAAACACATCACATGACTTCCACTGCCTAAAATGACCACTGAAGACAGGGGATCGATTCCTAGGTTGGAAAGATCCCCTGTAGAAGGGAATGGCAACCCACTCCAGTATTCTTACCTGGAGAATTCCATGGATAGAGGTGCCTGGCAGGCTACTGTTCATGGGGTTGCAATGAGTCGGACACTACTGAAGTGACTTAGCAGGCACGCATGCAAGTTACTGATGGCTGACCTTCCTGTGAGACCATTGTACAAATAATGTCAGCCAATGTTAATTGAGTAATTACTATGTACTAGACATTGGCTCGGAGAAGGCAATGGCACCCTACTCCAGTATTCTTGCCTGGAAAATCCCAGGGTTGGAGGAGCCTGGTAGGCTGCAGTCCATGGGGTCGCTAAGAGTCAGACACAACTGAGCGACTTCACTTTCATTTTTCACTTTCATGCATTGGAGAAGGAAATGGCAACCCACTCCAGTGTTCTTGCCTTTAGAATCCCAGGGATGGGGGAGCCTGGTGGGCTGCCATCTATGGGGTCGCCCAGAGTCGGACATGACTGAAGCGACTTAGCAGCAGCAGCAGACATTGGCTACCCTGGTGGCTCAGAGAGTAAAGAATCTGTCTGCAATGCAGGAGACCTAGGTTCGATTCCCTAATTGAGAAGATCCCTTGGAGAAGGAAATGGCAACCCACTCCAGTATTCTTGCCTGAAAATCCCATGGACAGAGGAGCCTGGTGGGCTACAGTCCGTGGGGTCTCAAAGAGTCGGACACGACTCAGTGACTAACACACACACACAGACATTGTTCTGGGCTTCCCAGGTGGCACTAGTAGTAAAGAATCTGCCAATGCAAGAGACATAAGAGACATGGTTTGATCCCTGGGTCAGGAAGATTCCCTGAAGGAGGACATGGAAACCCACTCCAGTATTCTTGCCTGGAGAATCCCATGGACAGAGGAGTTTGGTGGGCTACAGTCCATAGGGTTGCAAAGAATCAGACAGGATTGAAGCAACTTAGCATACATGCAGCCATTGTTCTAATTGCCTTTTATATTTTACTGTATTTACATGTAAATAACCATAGGAGGTAGGTATTTCAATCATCTTTGTTTTAAAGATGGGAAAACTAAGACCTGAATAAATGCTAACTCAGATAACTCAGAATCTATAATATATACCACTACACTAAAGCTTCTCCTAATACAGGTTATATGCTGTCACTATTTGTATACACAGAGTTTATTAGAACATGACATTTTTTCTAAGTCAGTGCTCCCCATGATGCTCTGTCTATACTTAAGCTAGAGTTTCCAGGAAAATTCTTCAGAAATACATGTATTGCCTTCATGTAGTTCTGTCTAGAATCCAAACACATGCTTTGGGAGTGCGTTGGGGCTTCCCTGGTAGCTCACACAGTAAAAACCTGGAGACCCAGGTCCAATCCCTGGAGAAGGAAATGGCAGGCACTCCAGTATTCTTGCCTGGAAATTCCATGGGCTGACCATGAGTTTGCAAAGAGTCAGACACAACTGAGTAACTAATGCTTTAGGATAAAAAGGAAATAGCAATCTATGAAGACCAAGTAGGGGAAACAAATTTGAGAAGCAGAGGGAGAAATCAGAGGACAGGGGTATGAAAGAAATAAGAGAAGGTCTTCCTCTGGGTTGTCTGTAGGTTCCCAAAACTCTAGGTGAAATATTAAAAATAATTTCACTACTGCAAGGTTCCAACTGGGGAGGTTAAAAAGAAGAAAAAAAAAAGTAAATTTTCTGCGTTCACATTTCTGATCCCCATAAATGTCCTCAATACTTGTAGTTATGGAGGAGAAAAATGAGTTGTCTCATAGCTGTTGGGTGTAAGGGGATTTAGATTGACCTTTGAGAATTAGAGGAAACTTTTCAACATGATGAAGTGGCTCAGTTGTGTCCGACTCTTTGTGACCCCATGGACTGTAGCCTACTACGCTCCTCCGTCCATGGAATTTTCCAGGCAAGAGTACTGGAGTGGGTTGCCATTTCCTTCTCTAGAGGATCTTCCTGATCCTGGGATCGAACCCAGGTCTCCTGCACTGTAGACAGACGCCTTACCGTCTGAGCCACCAGGGGAGTCCTCTGAGGGTAAAGCGTCTGCCTTCTATGCAGGAGACCTGGGTTCGATCCCTGGGTCAGGAAGATCCCCTGGAGAAGGAATTGGCAACCCACTCCGGTACTCTTGCCTGGAAAATGCTATGGACAGAGAAGCCTGGTAGACTACAGTCCATGGGATCACAAAGAGTTGGACATGACTGAGCGACTTCACTTTTCACTTTCACTTTCTTTCTTTGAGAATTAAGCTTTAAATCATCATAACACGGGCAAGATTGGAGATGTACGAAGTCACCGTAAAGAAACTGACTTCATAGCCAGCGAGATTTTGCAGATGCCTTTCCTAAAGTGGTCTTTGGAACGTGAGTGCTATAAAAGTTCCTTCAGAGGAAAATCAAAGCCTCCCAAGCACACACTGTGGGGACTCACAGGGCACACTGATATACTAAAGGCTCTAAGGAATCCTGCAGGACTAGCATATTTGATTCAGGGTTTTCTTCATTTATTTGCTGATGATTCTGTTTTGAGGACCTAAGAACCCTCGATAACATATGATCACAGAAGAGGAGATGGTAGAGGCTGGGTTATATTTAATGCTCTAAAATCAGTTAACTCTTCCTTAAGACGTCACAACATAGTAGAATGAACATGGCTTCTGAAATCAGCTGAAACGGGATCCCTCATCTTGTTTCTGCCATTTACTAGCTCTGAGACCCCATGTTCTTTTAATATTGTTGTTCAGTCGCTAAGTTGTGTCCAACTGTTTGCGACCCCACTGACTATAGCCTGCGAGGCTCCTCTCTCCATGGGATTTCCCAGGCAAGAAAACTGGAGTGGGTTGCCATTTTTTTCTCCGGGGAATCTTCGAGGATCAGGGATGGAACCTACATCTCCTGCATTGGCAGGCAGATTCCTTACCATTGAGTCACCCAGGAAGCCCAATTTTCCCTTTACTAACCTGTAAATTGGCTTCATAGATGCCTCCCAAATCACTAGCATCCTATGAGTCAGAAATTAGCTATTTTGCTGATCTTGTGGTATCCAGCAAGTTATTTTTGGAACCTTCCAATCATTTTTGCTTGTTACAGTTGAACCCTGATCTGGGTGCATGTGCCTAAGGATGGGGAGTTGGCATAGAAACCTATGCCAGGTTTCTATGACCCCTTTTTCTTTCATGCCAGTACTTCCCCAAACCTTCATGTCTGTCACAGGCATGTTACCAACTACATACAGGGCCAGGGTAGGATCTCCCTTTTGCAAAGCAAGCCAAGAATAGAGCAGGAAGTTGCGGGGTTGGGGGGTGCTGCTGTACTGGGGAATTTCGTTTATTTTCTCCTTGTGACTTTCATTTTGATCTGTGCATAAATGCCAGGTTTAATTTTTAGATCCAGCCCTCTCCAGTTTCTTCTTTTACTGCTACTTTCATGAAACTTAAAAAAAAAAAAAAAAAAGCTTTTGGACACATAAAACCCCAAGAGCTAGATTTCATACTTTATTTGGTTGAATATGGTACAGGATGGTAGAGGATGTGAAGGAACAAACACAAACAGTGGGAGAACACTAACCAAGATCACATAGCTCTTAATGCAGCTTTTCATCTCCACTTCATTACTGTAATGGAAATTCCTTAGAGATTTAGTTTAGTTTATTTAGATTATGTCATTTAAGAGTTTGAAGATAGTTCTAGTTTCACTTAAACTTGGAGCAATGTTTATAAAAACTTCTCTGAGCCTTAAAGAAATGGCTGATGCATTTCCATACCAGCCAACTTGGAATTAAAGGCAGACCAAACTCTCCTCACACCATTTAAATAGATAATTCTCTTGGTAGGCAAACTAACTAGTGAGAAGAAGACGGCTAGGTTGGCGCTTTTTAAAAAAACAAAACAACAACAAAACTCTTATAGTAAAAAATAGTAGTTCTTTTAGAACACGGAGTGTGTCTAAAACAAATAGTTGATCTAACCCCCTTAAACAATTCTTAGAATGACAAACAAAGGGTCTTAGCCATCTCCTGGTAGGAAGTAAATTTCTTTTTGAGAGCAAGTTAGTCTTTTGTGAGGAACAAGAACTTTTTAAGGTCCCGAGGATACCATTTAGCAAATTATTGTAGCAGTTTCCTTAGTGGTACCCGAGGGCCCAGAAAGATTTAATGAGCCTTTGAAAGTGCCAAAGTTACTTTCAGAGAATAACTTATAACTGGAGGAATTTAGCTAACCACACTGAAAAGTTTCTTTGGATGGCTTTGTAGATCAAGGGCAGTTAAAAAAGGGATGACTTCTAAATAGAGAAAAGACTTCTCCATTAGGTAAGCTTTATTTTATCCTATCAGGTAGCATTGCTAACAGTACTATATTTCAGATATAATACATGTAGCAAAATGCCTTTGAACTGCTTATTGCTCGCCTATATCTATTCTGTTGTCTTCAGATCAGTAAGAGTATAACTACATTCTTTCAGGACCTAAAAGATACTTTCGGATCTAATATGTTAGTTTTTGTTAAGAGTGTTTAAGTCAGAATAAGGTAGTTTGGGTCATATTATTCATATACAACTGTGGTTTGGTTTTGACATATACCTCTAACACCAAAGCTGAATCTGAATTACAAGTAATCTCTTAGGATTACAAATATATTGAGAAATAGAGAGACCTTTCTTTATTTCTATATTTCAAAATTTAAGTAACTTGGAATAATTCTCAGTGCTGAGGCAAAAAAAAAAGGGGGGCAAGCATTTTAAAATGAGGTTCAGTACTGAAATCTTAGGCCTATTTAGGATCACGTTGAAGTCACTGGCATGATGTATAAATGCAGAATATATATACACATTCATACATATAAACATACAAATATGCTATACATAAAAAATTATATATATATATATATATATATATATATATATATTGGAGAAGGCAATGGCACCCCACTTCAGCACTCTTGCCTGGAAAATCCCATGGATGGAGGAGGCTGGTGGGCTACAGTCCATGGGGTCGCTAAGAGTCAGACACAACTGAGCGACTTCACTTTCATTTTTCACTCTCATGCATTGGAGAAGGAAATGGCAACCCACTCCAGTGTTCTTGCCTGGAGAATCCCAGGGATGGGGGAACCTGGTGGGCTGCCGTCTATGGGATAGCACAGACTTGGACACGACTGCAGCGACTTAGCAGTATATATATATATATATATATATATATATATAAATAAATATATATAAAAAGCCATTCTTCTGAAGAATGTCTTTGAGGGATATATATACCCTCAAAAAAAAGCCATACCAGCAGTACACAAGAATTCCAGTTTCTCTATATCTTCATCAATATTCATTATTTTCAAACTACTAGCCATTCTGGGGCTTCCCGGGTGGCTCAGTGATAGAGAATCCATCTGCACTGCAGGAGCCACAGCAGATGTGGGCTTGATCCCTGAGTCAGGAAGGTCCTCTGCAGGAGGGCATGGCAATCCACTCCAGTATTCTTGCCTGGAGAATCCCATGGACAGAGGAGCCTGGCAGGCTACAGTCCATAGGGTCGCAAAGAGTTGGACATGACTGAAGCAACTTCACACACACACACACACACAATAGCCATTCTAATGAATGTAAAGTATTAAATAAAGTATTAGCTCATTCTCTATGTCTGTGAGCCTGTTTTTGTTTTGAAATAAGCTCATTTGTATCATTTCTTTATATTCCACATATAAGCGATGTCATGCGATATTTGTCTTTCTCTGTCTGACATATTTTACTCAATATGATAATCACCAGTATCTTAGTATGAACTTATGGTTACCAGGAGGGAAGGGTATGGAGGAGGGATAGATTAGGAGTTTGAGATTGACATATACATACTGCTATATTCAAAAGAAATAACTGACATGGATCTATTTTAAAAATAAAAAGAAAATTAGGCAAAAAAGTTTTACCATTGGCTTTCTGACATTCAGTACATTTATCACTTTTGTTTCCCTCAAGCCATCACCATTCTGGATTTTAATTGGTTTTCCCTTAAACAGCTTAGAACTTGCTATTCAAAGTGTGGCCTGTGGAAGAGCAGAAAAAAATGTCATCTGGGAACTCGTTAAAAATGAAGACTTGAAGTCATCAGTCCAGAGCTTCTGAATCAGTATTTGCATCTCCAAAGTTCTCCAGGTGACTTGTACACACATGGAAGTTTAACAAATACATGATAATCAGTCCAGCTACTCCTGACCTCATCTTCCAGGTCTTTCCAACTTGTCCTTGTCCTGTGCTCACATAACAACTCTGGAACCTCAGTCAATCCAAGCATCATGCACTGCTGAACATTTTTAAATCAACCTCACACAACCTGGAGGACTGTCGCAATGACAACGTCATGATTTCAACCACATATGGACTACGTTCTTTTTAAGTGTCCATTGTAAGTTCCATGTCACATTACCAAAAAAAAAAAAAACAAGTCTAATTTACACTGCTCTCCACTTTTATCTTCCTCAGCCTATCTCACTCTTTTTCTGGAAGAACTTACATTCTTCTTCATTAAGGAAACAGGAGTTGTTAGGTGAAAAGCCTCTCCATTTCATTGCCTCCTCAATTGCAATCTCTTCACCTACCTTCTCCTCCGTGATAGAGACAGAAGCATTCCTGTTCCTCTGAGGCTTTACTTCTTCATCTCTGGTATGAGTCTCAACTCTTCCCATTTCTCCTTCAACCACATCATCAACCACCACTTGTTTCTCACAGGCTTTCCATTCAATACCATTCAGTTATAAGCCTGACTATTGATTTCACCTGCTGGGTTCATTTTTCTGAAAAGATGTCAGATAACTCATAAGCAAATCATTTTGTCCTCTTGGACTTCAGCTACACTCACCTCCAGTTGTCTGAAGTGACACCTAACTGCCACCCTCTCTAAGAAATTGTTCCTGACTATGCTCTCTTCTCAAGTCAGTTTAGTGCCTTGTCTTCTGAGTCTCCATTATCGTAGGGCATGATTTTTAAAACAGCATTTGTTAAGCTGTATTGGTTGGATAGCTGAATGGACTGACTGAATGGACACCAGTTTGAGCAAACTCTGTGAGACAGTGAAGGACTGGGAAGCCTGGCGTGCTGCAATCCATGTGATCACAGAGTCGGACATGCTGCTGCTGCTGCTGCCAAGTTGCTTCAGTCGTGTCCAACTCTTTGCGACCCCATTGATAGAGTCATTTCCTAGGCAGGTTGATAGGGAGTCTAGGGGTCCCCAAGGAGAGAGGGGTCTGGAATTCTCAAGGAGGAAGAAAGGACAAACTTTTTTTCTTTCTCCACATTCCTTAGGATTATATACCAATAATGTATCCTGCCTAAGGACAGTCTTTGGATTCAACCTTCTGTTATCTTAAAATGTTAATTATGGGAGTAGACCTGGTCTTTACAAGGATGTATCTTGCCTGAGGACAGTGTTATCTTAAAATGTAAATTATGGGAGTAGGTCTGATGAGGTCTTTACAACCTCCAGACATTCTTTGGATTCACTGGAGAGTATATAACTTCATTGTTAACACTAGCAAGCGGCTACTCTTTCTACCCCCTTCTGATGCCTATGTCAGAAGCTTTCTCTATCTCCTTTATACTTCAATAAAACTTTATTACACAAAAGCTCTGAGCGATCAAGCCTCGTCTCTGGCCCCGGATTGAATTCTTCTCCTCCGGGGGCCAAGAATCCCGGTGTATTCGTGTGATTCAACAACAACCTTTCACCATAGATGGCAGCCCACCAGGCTCCCCCATCCCTGGGATTCTCCAGGCAAGAACACTGGAGTGGGTTGCCATTTCCTTCTCCAATGCATGAAAGTGAAAAGTGAAAGTGAAAGTCGCTCAGTCGTGTCCGACTCCTAGTGACCCCATGGACTGCAGCCCACCAGGCTCCTCCGTCCATGGGATTTTCCAGGCAAGAGTACTGGAGTGGGGTGCCATTGCCTTCTCCAGAGTCAGACATGACTGAGTGACTAAACAACAACAAGCAGCATTGTCATTATTCCTGTGCTTGTCTCCAAAATCTAGAGAGTGAACAAATTAAAACAAGTATTCCTAGTAACTAACGCGATTTCTGGCATATGGTGGGTGCTCGCAATGTTTGTTGAACGGCTGGATCCTGGAAGTCTACTTTCTGCAGCCCTTGAATCTCTGGCCACTGGCCCAGCCCTGGTAGGGGTCATTTCTGGTCTTGACCTGCCTTGTCCTACAGCTTTTTAATGTTCCTTGCACAATGAAGTATTCCTGTGTAATTGGTGGGTGGGTTTTCCTTGGCAGAGGACACTTGTATAAACTTTAACCTCCCAAAACAATGGTTTTCCTGTTGTATATTAATTTCAAGCCTATTTTCCACTAAATGAGGAAGAAAAGTCTAGTTTACTTGTAATTTCAATTAATGTGTCAAATATTGGGGGACTTATAGCTGCCATGTAAAGTTGGTTCTTTAACCTGAGTTTGAAGCAATTTCTTCAACATTTCCAAGTCTAGTGATTCTCATGCTTTAATATGCAACACGACTACCTAGGGATCTTGTTAAAATACAAATTTTGATATATATTCTGTGTCTGTAGGACTGGATTGGGTATGAGATTCTTCTCTCCTAACATCCTTTTAAGTGGTACCAATCTGCCGGGCTGGGGACCACCCTTTGATTCACAGTGTCAAAGACCATCATCTCATGTTATGAAATCTCCAATTTCTTTGATGTGAATTAAATCATTTTATGGTTAAATATCCCTGGAAGAGGGCATGGCAACCCACTTTAGTGTTCTTGCCTGGAGAATCCCATGGACAGAGGAGCCTGGTGGACTATAGTCCAAGAGGTCACAAAGAGCTGACCACGACTAAAGAGACTTAGCACACAGCATGGTTAAACACAGAAAGTCATGTAATGTATCAGTGATGATTGCTTAAAATTAAATATAAATTATCAAGTTGACAGTTATTTCTCTTTCTGATAAATTAATATTTTTCACGAGTTACAGGAGATTGGTAAGAGAACACCAAAGATCATCTTTTTTGTGTGTGTTTTAATACTAAAAGCAATTTCAAACTATGAAAGATTAGTCTGGAGTGATTTATGACTTCAGACTTGAAGCAATAAAATACAAGTTTCAAAGCAGCCACTTTATGGGACACAGAACAAGGTCTTACCTTGTGTTTTGCAGCCTGAGTTAAAATGTAAAGCATGACTATAGAGTTGCTTATCTCACTGGAAATGATGCACGAGCACTTGTTTGAAGCGGGCTGGATGGGGACAGGATGAAGGGCAGGAGCAGGTACCAGGGCTTCTCCAGCACTTCTCAGGAGCACAGTCTAGGACTGTGATGTCAGGCCATGTGGAAGATGCCCTTGGGTCTGAGCAGTGCAGGGACCTTGTAGTTGAGCACGAGCTACCAATGCTCACTCTGGAGGTATGGCTCGGTATACTGATCCCGATTTTAAAGCAGCAGTACTGTTACAATTCTAGAAATGGGGGGGCACAGTGGTATTTATTCAGCTGGGCAGGGGAGGATCCTAAGCGAGGGGACAGGATCCCCAAACCAACTGTTCTCAGTCCTGACTGCACAGAAAAATCACCTGGGCTGTGGTTCAGGAACCTCACTGCCCGGGCCTCCCCTCACACGTTCTGATGTAACTGACCTATGGAAGGATAGTTTTAAATTCCCTGAGGGGTTTTAATATGCAGCACAGACAGGAACCACAGCTCTAAGTGCTCTCAGGATAAAAATCCTTCTTCCCAGATGTGGTAGGAAGCCCCTCTCCACAGCTGGGCCCCTTAATTCCAAGGTGAAGATTCAGATGCACTCCTTTCTCTAAGACAGTGATTGTCCAGCCTTAGTGGGCATCAGGATCACCTACAGAGCTCATCAAAACAGAGAGATTGTTCAGGCCCAGAGTTTGCAAGGCCATGGGTCTGGGGTGGGGCTGAAATTTGCGTCTCTAACAAGCTCCCTGGTGGTGTTAGCCCTCACTTTGAGAGGGAGACCTCACTTTGAAGACCTAGGGCAAAGCCTAGTTTCTGAATCTTAATCTCAGCATGAAACCTACCAAAGTCTTATTCCAAAATTGTACTGATTCCAAATTCAATTATGGATTCTAGACGCAGGCTTTTTTTTTTTGGAAATTCCTCCATTTTCTTTTTTTTGTTTTTTTTTTTTTTAAGTTTTTGTTTCGGTATAGTTGATTTACAATAGATGCAGGCTTCATTGCCATGACTCAGTTCCCATCTCTTGTGCTGCTTTAGATACCTGACTTTCTAGTGTTTCTCATTGTTTTCTAACTTGGAAGTCCAGATATGGGTACTTTCTCATTCAGAATCAGAAACCTTGGGCATCCCAAAGGTGGTAAGCAATGGGTGAAGATTAATTTCTCACCTAGAAAGTTATCACTGATTGTGGAGTTGAGGAGCAGTTGAAGAAGGATGGCAAGTGAGGATGGTGGTGTACAGACTGGAGGAGACATAGATCAGGCAAAAGCAGTGACTTTGGGATGAAGTGAAGGAAGCAGTTCATAAGGTATTAAGGAAATGTTCTGACACAGGGTATTGACTGATGATTGTATGTATCTCCTTGAAGGAGAAAAAAGAATCAAGGATAGCTAATCATAATCCATGGTTATCAGTAAGATAACTCATAAGAAAATTCATTGTCACTAAACAATCTGATACAAAAGTGATAGGTGTTCATTACATTTTTTATAGAAAGAGTCAAGTTGATCATACAATGTCTTTGTTTGACCCTGTTCCATTTTCACCTTTTCATAAAGGAACAGCCTAAAATATAGATGGTTATCTAAGATGCCTTGATGTTTTTCACCAGGAGCTGTTACCATGTTCCAGTAAGTTAGAATTCTTGGGGGAAGTACATTAATCCTTCCATGACATGAAGGAACTTCTCTGTAGCTGAGATTAGAAGTCTATCAAATCTCAGAGGAGAAAAGCTCAGGATTTCCACAGGACATACCAGAAGACTATGAGAATTTTTTCAGGACAATGTGATTTCTCACTTTTAGCACTCCCTCCTAGCAAAATTTCAGATTGTCTCATTCAACTTCTTGGGAATGAACCCAATAAAATGGTGAATATGTTTAGTGAGTCAAACAAAACACTTGAAGTTGAATTTCACGTCTTTGATTTTTTTCTTTGTTTTAATTGCTAAATGACTTTTTTGTTTTTAAACATGAGATTGGCATTAAATTAATAGAATGATCTAATCAAGTCTCCTAACTTTGCAGTTCAGAGAATGCTGAGAAATGAATACTTGGTACTGTGACTAAATTTTCACATGGCATGAATCCTTGCAATTTCCTTTGCATTTTCAGGCTAGAAAAATAATACAGAACCAATAACAACCAAAGATGAGGTGTCAAAGAAAACAAAAGCTATGAAGTGAAGTATGTAGGTTTATATGGAGCTGCTGGAAAATCAAAGTTGTTTATATAATTCAGAAGAAGTAATCGGATCTGGTGTTCCCAAAATTCTTTAAAATATTCATCCAGAAAACAGAAGATGTACTCTGGCATCTTGAAACACTTTCTGTCTTATAAGACTATATCTCCTCCAAACTGTGATCCAGGATAAAGCTACATGAGAGCAAAAGGAATAACAGTTGGTGGAAATATAACAAGATAAAATGTAAAAGACAGAAATATCCACTGTAAAATCCCAGATGTACAGAAGTGATCTGCAACTTCGGCAGTCATTGTCACATCTTGAATTTAAGTTTTTCATATTACCTCCAGAACTACAAATTACAGACAGTTGTAGAAAACATTTTTAATATTAGCAAAATTCACGATTTTCATTTTAAGAACATGCTAAGTGGGAGGTTATTGAAAGGAGAAAGGAAGATTTCTAGAGAGCCACT
This sequence comes from Bos grunniens, assembly GCF_055505025.1. Taxonomy (NCBI): domain Eukaryota; kingdom Metazoa; phylum Chordata; class Mammalia; order Artiodactyla; family Bovidae; genus Bos; species Bos grunniens. Next base: position 56,818,374 of record NC_141178.1, on the reverse strand, counting down.
CCCAATTTTCCCCCGAATTAGTTGAAACTATCTTTAAGATAATTCCAAAAAACTTGGAAATTCAGTTATCACTGTAAAAGATCTACCTGCCTGTTGAGTCAAAGTTTCTCAGATTTCAAAAGTTTTCTTTGTGGGGCTGTGAGAAATATTCATGATAAATAACACATTTCATGTACAGAAGAGTCTCATTGTAAGAATTCTCAACTTTTCCAGAAAAATTGAAAACATGAAAAATGAGCTTCAAATAATTTTACCTGGAGAAAGTTAAATATTTGCTTAGCTTTTCTCTGCATTGAGAATGTACAAAAGAAAATGGAATATAGGCTAAAACCAGAGCAAGTAAAGAGGTGGTCACCTTAGTTTTACTTGCAATAAAGGTATAATGACCAGAAAGACCATACAAGTAAAACTTGCATTATAGAAAGACTGGTAGCTTTTATTCTACAGTTCCAAAGAGGCAAACATTTTGTTTGGGGGCTGAACTTTGCAACCTCTGACACTGCTTGAAAGTTTTGGAAGAACTTCTGTGATTTGAAAATGACTGTAAAACGAGTTAATGTAACTCTGATCATTCCATCTTGTCTTTGAGGATCATTTAATTGATAATTCTCTACAGCAGCCATGTTTTAAGGAGACCTGATACCTCAGAGAAGTCATTATAGACTTGCTGAAGTTCAGAATTTGACAAGAATCTTTCTAGGTGGGTATATGGTATACTGTCAGCTCTCTCTATCTGGGGATGCAAAACATGCAGTACTTGAATATCCAACAGTTTTGGTTTCTGAGGGGGTCTCCTGGAACCAACGCCCATCAGATGCCAAGGAACAACTGTATTAAATATAAATGTTTCTCAAGATAAAAAGGATGGAGACAGCTGGAGAATGGTGACCACCAATGAGACTGACACAAATTTAGAATGATTTGAAAGTTGGACCTCCAAGTGTGTTCTCAAGGCTATCCCAGGGAAATAATAATGATGGTTCATAAAAAAGTACTTAAATATTTGGGATAGGAAAATACAGGAAGAGTCATCATTTGATTTGAAAGCTTCCGTTAAATGCAGCTGCCCCTTATGCAATAGGATGAACTATTCTATGGAATAATGCTGAGTCTGATCCTATTTGGACACATCTCAGATTGCTCTGTTTCCCATTCTTGGCATTTTTTTTTCTTTGCTCCTACCGAAAAATTTCTGCTTGTTCTCACAGTCTTTAACACAATGTCTCCCTTAACATTTTCTTTCAGACTTCATTCACTTCTCACAATAACACTGTCATAATTCTTCCATAGCTGAAAATCATTTTAGTTGCATTTCTGCTGAGTGTCTTCATTACTAAGTTTTACAGGATTTCATAGGTCCACAAGGACCAAGTATTATGAACTCCGCAGAGTGTACTGTTATCTGCAAAATTAGACAAGAAGGTATCAGTTGACAGATAATAATAACGATGATGATGGTGCCTAGTTAGTTTCATATTTATTCAATTATATTTTTAACTTCTCTGATGCTTTCCCATGTCTAACCTCTTTCAAGTCTTACAAAAATCCTGTAAGACCAGATACCTATTATTATCTTCATTTCCTCTTAAATGAAAATATTGAAGTATTTTGAGTTTCATTGACCCACACTAAGGGAATAGGACACTTGGGACTAGGGACAATGAGGTAGAAGTTGAAGGAAACTTTTGAAACAAGAAGGATATTCACAAATGCACAAACCCTTCTGAGTTCTCTAGATTATTGTGGAGTATTTGTATTCAAGATGGGGCAAGGGTGTTAGACTTGAGTTATCAAGCTTCCTGGAATGTGTCTAAAGGTCTTGGGCCTCCATAGAGTAAAATACTCGAAGCAGTGAAAATGGAAATCTCACAGCTGGGAACTATTAAGAACAAAAGAAAATGGAGTAGAATCAACTTTAAAATAATTTAGGTACATGTTAAGGACATTTTTGTATAATCAACCAAAAAAAAAAAAAAAAAAAAAAGAAGTCAAGTGTAAGCCTTAAACTCCTTGTAGAGAAGAATTTTCAGAATAAAACCATAAAATACTCTGCCCTTTTGTACGCAGTGTTCTGAGGTCTTAAAACTAGATAACTGCTGCTCTGTTAAGGTTGCTTTATTTTTTTTACAACTAACTAAAATGTTATAGGATTAGAGTTATTGCTCTTTAGATACTAAATAATGAACATCCCAGCAGGGCAGTCTGTGAGTTACATATGATGGCATAACCATACATCAAAGCGATTCAAGTCAAGAAGCATGTATTACTTCCTGGGACAGAACACTCTTAAGATTACAGATAAAGAACATTCTCTGAAGCAAGGAATAAAAGCTCACTTGACTTTGAGCAATAGTGAACATTTTCTTTCGAGGATTTAAACACACCCTTGATCCTGTATCTTCCTTTCTCCTTTCATGGCTTTGATCTTTCCTATTATTATTATGTTTTTATTGAAGTAGCCTTCATTATTATTTTAATGTCTCTTAAGTATCCCTTAAGTGCCTGTGTATATATTTTAAGTTCCTCAACTTCTTCTGGGAAGAAGTTTGCTATGAATGTTTATTATAAATTGGTGAGATAAATAGTATATCTGTCACATAGTGAAAAATAATGACATTTGTTATTCTCAAAATGGCATGGAATGAAAGAATTATTAGAAGAAAGAAAAACTACCCAAAATTTTTTATCTTAGGCTAAATTGAGAAATATTATTTTTCTCTAAGCAGATGATACACTCATTGGAAAAAGTGAGCATTCCCTGGTAACAAGCTTACTGATAGCATTTGCTGGAGAGAGCATCCTGTTCCAATGATGGCTTCATTCAGTGACTGGATGGTATTTGAGATAGTAATATTATGCCACTGACCACAAGACTTGGCAATTGATTCCAGGAGTAGTGTTGGGTTGTATTTAATAAGCAAAGTCATATGCACTTTTAAAGTCTTGTGAACAATTTTCACTTACTATTTAAGTTACAAAAAACCATAATCAGTAAATGATTTTCTAAAAGAGTTAGTATAAGCAATACAGTATAATCTGTCTGATTTGTAGTTTTCTCCTTCATTTTCTGAAGCTGCTTCTGTAAGCAATAATGAAAACCCTCTCTCTATTATATCTTTTCAACTCCACCTTAGCAGTCAGAGCAAAAGGGTGAATTTCCTGGTACTCTTATGTGACTTAAGCAACTGCGGAGAAAGTCTGGGGATGCTGGCTGCCGCCTGGGACAGCAAGATCAAATCCAGCTAATGTTTACTATGCTACAGGCACATGTTTATCTCAGCAACAGGTGAGAAAAGTCTCTTGTTACCTGTTTGCCCAAGGACACTGAAGCTGAGAGAGTTAAGAGACCCCCAATTCTTGTTTCTAAATTCATAGGGCCTCAGCCGGTCCTACAAATTTAAGAAAAGATAATAGAGCCTGTAATACATAGTGAAATAAGTCAGAAAGAGAAAAAATAATTAATGCATATATATGGGATACATCATGAGAAACACTGGGCTGGAAGAAGCACAAGCTGGAATCAAGATTTCCAGGAGAAATATCAATAACCTCAGATATGCAGACGACACTACCCTTATGGCAGAAAGTGAAGAGGAAAAGCCTCTTGATGAAAGTGAAAGAGGAGCGTGAAAAAGTTGCTTAAAGCTCAACATTCAGAAAACGAAGATCGTGGCATCAGGTCCCATCACTTCATGGGAAATAGATGGGGAAACAGTGGAAACAGTGTCAGACTTTATTTTTCAGGCTCCAAAATCACTGCAGATGGTGACTGCAGCCATGAAATTAAAAGACGCTTACTCCTTGAAAGGAAAGTTATGACCAACCTAGATAGCATATTCAAAAGCAGAGACATTACTTTGCCAACAAAGGTTCATCTAGTCAAGGCTATGGTTTTTCCAGTGATCATGTATGGATGTGAGAGTTGGACTGTGAAGAAAGCTGAGCACCGAAGAATTGTTGCTTTTGAACTGTGGTGTTGGAGAAGACTCTTGAGAGTCCCTTGGATGCAAGGAGATCCAACCAGTCTATTCTAAAGGAGATCAGTCCTGGGTGTTCTTTGGAAGGACTGATGCTAAAGCTGAAACTCCAATACTTTGGCCACCTCATGTGAAGAGTTGACTCATTAGAAAAGACTCTGATGCTGGGAGGGATTGGGGGCAGAAGAAGGGGATGACAGAGGATGAGATGGCTGGATGGCATCACTGACTCGATGGACATGAATTTGAGTGAACTCCGGGAGTTGGTGATGGACAGGGAGGCCTGGCGTGCTGCGATTCAGGCGGTCGCAAAGAGTCGGACACGACTGAGTGACTGAACTGAACTGAACTGAACTGCTAAAAGGTACTGATGGACCTATTTTCAGGGAAGGAATGGAGATACAGACGTAGAGAATGCACTTGTGGACACAGCAGGGGAAGGAGGGGGGAATTGAGAAAGTAGCACTGACATACATACACTATCATGTGTAAAACAGATAAACTAGTGGGAAGTTGTCATATGGCACAGGGAGTCCAGCCTGGTGCTCTGTGACATCCTAGAGGGGGTGGGAGGGGAGGCTCAAGAAGGAAGTGATACAAATATATAATTAAGTCTGATTCACATTGCTGTATGGCAGAAATCAACAAAACATTGTTACCCAATTATCCCCTAATTAAAAATAAATTTAAAAAATCTCAGCCAAATAAAAAACCTTAAAAGCTTAAAAGTGCTGAAGAGCAGATCATCAGTAAATGGGAGGATGGAACACTGGAAACTTTAAACCTTTTTGCTTTGTCCTCCAATACTAACAGGTGTTAGGATGTCTGGACCATGGCCCTATATTTCTTAGCATAATTAACTTGAGGTCTAATCTCACTAGATACAAAGTACTCCACTAATATGGAAAACATCTGCAGGGGATAAATGGATGGATGTAGAAGGAGGGCTTGTCATTGAAAATTCTTCCTACACCCTTTATACTTTTTGGTAAAGCTGCCTGTGAACCCACAATCACACACATCTTTGAAACTATTCAAGGCTTTCTGTTTGCTGCGTATAAGCAGGGCCCAAAGCTTTAATGTCTGACTCAATTTTAGTCTATTCATGAATACTCAACACGACTGCAATAAATTATAAAGCCTCCGGGTTCATGTGAATGCATGCATCTTAGGGTACATTTTCTGACAGCAAAACCATGGTAGGTCTGTATTGAAGTACATTCTCTGTAGTGTGATTCCATTGAAAGTGAAAGAAGAGCTTGCAAAAGATGTAAGACTGTATATAATGATTGGCACAGGTCTCTAATATTGGTGAATTATATTCATTACACAGTGTGCCTGTATGTTACGTAGTTTAGTTTGGTTGGACATCACTATGCCTTTTCTTTCAAACTGTTCACACTCGCAGTGTTTATTTCTGAGCCTCATCCATTAAGATGAGATCCCTGTCCATGGTCAAACCTTCAAAAATTGTTGTCTTTAAAAAGTTGATTTGGATTACTTCTGGCCATAAACTTTAAATATTTCCCCCCAAAACTATTTGAGAAGCAAATGTGGTTTTAATTTTCTGTAACTATTTATCTTTTAGATGTGCAAAGTATTTCCTGTGGGTAGTTTATATTTTTATCCAGGTAAAGGGGGTTGCCTGTTGTTATGTCAAAAAATAAACTTTTTAAAAAAAGACCCTCTAGTGTTTGGAAATTATTCATTTGACCTTCAGTGACAAAGCTTATGCCTTGCAAATTGATTAATACAGATACAATATCAAATCATTTTTCATACAATTTTTTAATGTTTGTTAAGTGCTGGAGCAGTATGTAAACAGAGTATTTGGCATTTTTATTAGGCTGCGGAACTCAGTCATTTCCTTTGCAACAACATCTCATAAACTATTTTGACAGTCTAATAAACTATAAAAAGCTGTGGTAAAAACTGGCTCTGAATGTTATAACCGTACAAAATGGAAAGAGCAAGAGAAAACATCTATCACCGGGATTATTATCACTGTTGCTATGGCAACCTGGTTGCAATGGCAATATCTCCACGGTTCTGCTGTTTGTTATCATCTTTCTTGATTTTACATCATTGAAATTGTAGTAATTACACTGTGCCTGATGAAAAATGCATGCTGTCATGGCAACTAAGTCAAATATTCTTAATCATTTCACCTCTTCAATCTAAAATGTAATTGTTTGTCAGTAAAATAGGTTCTACAGAAGGCTTCTATGGACTTATGATTTCCTTAAGTGTTCTGCAAAAAATAGTGCTTTTAGGCTCAAGACCCTAAGCTAAACTAATAGCCTGAGATGGTAAACAATGACTCATTATAATAAGTAAGCAGCATTAATTGTGGAGTGACTTAGCCAGTGTGATAAAATTATAAACCACAGTGACTCTAATATAGTACTTAAAATCAAGACACAAGAGAACACTTTCAATCGTCTTAATATCTTCAGTAAATTATTTGCATCAGATGTTATGTTCATTTTGCTATGCCCCACTTATATTTATGAGTCAATGTCTTCTGATGAATATACTTTAGAATATTTTCTTTGCATCGTGCATAAATAAAGCACAAAAAAGACTCCTTTCTACAAATATGAAAAAAGTAAAGTATTAAGATATAAAATGGATGCCCTTCTAACTAGAGCAGTTGGTTACAATACAAGTCAGTCAGTTCTTCCTTAAACGAATATGTTTTGTGTAGCATTTTCAGAAGAACATGATTTGGGGGGGTCATATCTATCTATGTATCTGAGTCATATGCATGTTCTATTAGACAAAAATGGAACAATCAATATACAAAATTGTGCTATAAAACGCCAAATATATCCTCCTGAGTGGGAATCCAAAAATAAGCTATGAGATTTCAATAATAACATGGAAACTATAGTACATATTTTTATAATTACCTGTTCTATTTCCTCAGAAAGGTAGAGTTTTTTCTTGAGTAGGAAAATTGAGTTAAAAAATGCTTTTTTTTAAATAATAGCAGAGTTTTTATAGCTCAGTTCAAATTTCTCTTATTTAATTTTTGATGTAATGATGATATTAATGAGAGCAGAAAAATATTATCGCAAGTTTTTTCAATAATTTATGAGTAGTATAGTTATCTTTATTTGTATTTTACATGCATGTACTTTATATCTGGAAACACAGAATGAGTTAAATGTTATATCCTCTGGGTTTTAGATTCGTGGGAAAACTTTATTGCAAATAGAAAATTATACATTTCCATTTCAAACACAGCTAATCACTACTCTTCCCTCTATATACCTATATTTCCCCTTTTTGTTAGCGTGTCATTACTTTTACAGGGCAAATAGTTACTAGCTAACTGTAATATGATTAATCCATTTCTGCCAAAAGCAGAAGATGTCTTTGCTGTTGTAAAATTCGATTTTTATCAACACTGGGGGAGGGAAAGAGAAATGAAATGCAAGTATGCATTTTCAGAGCTCAAGTACCAATGTATTTATAAAAATAATAGTAATGTGATTGTGATGGTGACAGTTTGGTTCATCTTTAATGGATTTAATCATACAATTGCTTTAAGACTTATTCATTGCTTCTACATGAAAACAAAATATTACCCAAATAAAATGAATATAAAACACTGATATGGAAAAAGACTTGTTATTAATAGTAAGTTTAGTAAAGTCTTTTCATGAAAATATCAGAAAAATACATGTGAAAAATAGACTGAACTTGTTACTCAAACTTGCTATAAGTTAAAAAATTATGCTTCCAGTCACTATTAACATGTATTATACAAATAAAAAACAAACAATGAGCTTGGCAGCTTTTAAGGACATTGAATAACATTATCAAAACCCTTGGAGTTGTTTAGAATTAGAAATGAATAAAGATGTCATGTGAATAACTATCTTCAGTGTAAAGACACTAAAACTGCAATGTAAATAGGAAGGTAATCTTTGTTTGAGAATCCTAGTATTGATAATATTTTTAATGCTGCAATCAATTTCCCCAAACCACTGCTTATTTTCCAACTTCCTCAGGAATATATACATGGGTGGATGTGTGTTTTTACTAACGTAGCAGTCACAGTTGCGGCCAGATCTCCCGTCCCCTCCTCTTGACTCCCCACCCTAGGGATATGATTAATATTAGACTTAAAGATTGTTCTTTATATATGTATATATATACAAATATTTATAATATATATGATATTCTAATACATGAACACACACATATAATGTATGTATGAAAAAAGTCCGTGGCTTAGTATGATTAATACTAGACTTAAACACTTGAAAAGATGCTCAACATCACTCATTATCAGAGAAATGCAAATCAAAACCTCAATGAAGTATCTCATGCCAGTCAGAATGGCCGCCATCAAAAAGTCTACAAACAATTAGACTGGAGAGGGTGTGGAGAAAAGGGAGCCCTCTTACACTGTTGGTGGGAATGAAAACTAATACAGCCACTATGGAGAACAGTGTGGAGATTTCTTAGAAAACTGGAAATAAAACTGCCATATGACCCAACAATCCCACTGATGGGCATACACACCGAGGAAACCAGACTTGAAAGAGACACATGTACCTCAGTGTTCACTGCAGCACTGTTTACAATAGCTAGGACATGGAAGCAACCTAGATGTCCATCAACAGGTGAGTGGATGAGGAAATTGTGAGACATATACACAATGGGATATTACTCAGCTATAAAAAAGAATACATTTGAGTCAGTTCTAATGAGGTGGATGAAACTGGAGCCTATTATACAGAGTGAAGTAAGTCAGAAAGAGAAATACAAATACCATATATTAATGCATGTATATGGAATTTAGAAAGACGGTAATGATGACCCTACATGCAGGGAAGCAAATGAGACACTGATATAAAGAACAGACTTTTGTACTCTGTGGGAGAAGGAGACAGTGGGATGATTTGAGAGAATAGCATTGAAACATGTTCATGACCATATGTAGAATAGATGACCAGTGAAAGTTCGATACATGAAGCAGGGCCCCCAAAGCCAGTGCTTTGGGACAACTCAGAGGGGTAGGGTAGGGAGGGAGATACACATGTATACCCATGGCTGATTCATGTTGATGTATGGCAAAAACCATCACAATATTGTAATTATCCTCCAAATAAAATGTCAATTAATTTTTTTTAAAAGATTATTATATATATGTATGTATATGTGTGTATGTGTATATATATATATATGCATATTTTAAAATGTGGGTTTCTCAGGTGGCTCAGTGGTAAAGAATCTTCCTGTAAATGCAGGAGACATGAGTTTGATCCCTGGGTCGGGAACATCTCTTGGAGGAAGAAATGGCAGCCAACTCCAGTATTCTTGCCTGGAGAATCCCATGGACAGAGGAGCCTGGTGGGCTACAGTCTATGGAGTCATCAACAGTCCAACATAACTGAGTGAGTGAGCTCACACGCATTTTTATATATAATATTTTTATTTAAAAAAATATATATGCACATATGAAAAAAAAACTTAATGGCTCTATATTAACTTAAAGTCTTTTCTGGCTTCTTTCAGCATGAGCCTGCCCCAGTCACTGCTTCATTTTCTATTCTCTAGTTAAAATTCCCACTAGAAATAGATTGGTTTGTCTCATTATCATTTGGACCAGATTTCCATTTCAGTACTTCACTCCCTGATGGCTCCACCTGGCAAAGACTCAGTACCCTTGTTCCTGGGACACTGTGCCTCCTGTCCCCTCAACTCTGGCCAGGTGGGGATGGGACCACCTGGCCAGAGCAGGACAGCACAGGGCTGACCCCTTGGCAGGAAACTGAACTTTTATCTTGCCATCAAATACAGACAGTGCACAACTGTGATACCATTTTGAGGCACTTGGGGTCTTGTTTCCTTCCACAATCTCTGCCTATTTGGAGTAGTTTTCCTTTGAAGGAGCTGTCACGTGGCAGGCACTGTTATTTACATTATGAATCGGCTTCTCAATCCAGTTCCTAATGGTGTGGACCAATTCAGTTAGAATCAACAAATCACCCTGTAAACTCTGAGGCGGTCTAGTTACATGAGTGATCATTATTTTTTTTTAATTTATTTATTTTAATTGGAGGTTAATTACTTTACAATATTGTAGTGGTTTTGCCATACATTGACATGAATCAGCTTTGGGTATACATGTGTTCTCCATCCTGAACCCCCCTCCCACCTCCCTCCCCATCCCATCCCATCCCTCTGGGTCATCACAGTGCACCAGCCCTGAGAACCTGTCCATTAGCAGACAAATGGACAGCATCGAACTGTCCATCAGCAGACGAATGGATAAGAAAGCTGTGGTACATGTACACAATGGAATATTACTCAGCCATTAGAAAGAATACATTTGAATCAGTTCTAATGAGGTGGGTGAAAAGCCTATTATACAGAGTGAAGTAAGCCAGAAAGAAAAATACCAATACAGTATACTAACACATATATATGGAATTTAGAAAGATGGTAACGATAACCCTGTATGCGAGATAGCAAAAGAGACACAGATGATCATTATTTTTTAAAAAAGATTTATTTATTTTTGTGCTGGGTCTTCGTTGCTCTGCATGGGCTTTCTCTAGTTGAGGTGCAAGGGCTTCTCATCGTGGTGCCTTCTATTGTTGCTGAACATGGCTCAGTAGTTGCGGTTCGTTGGCTCTAGAGTGCACCATCTTCAGTAGTTGTGGCACACAGGCTTAGCTGCTCTGTGTCATGTGGGATCTTTCCAGACCAGGAATTGAACCAGTGTCCCCTGCATTGGCAGATGGATTCTTAACCACTGAGCCACCAGGGAAACCCATGAGTGATCCTTATTATTTAATCCAATTTCTCCTCCCCTTCAGGAAATATTCTCCTCCATTGTTCTCACTGTCAGTTGTGAGCTCAGAGAATTCAAATTAATTTAAAGATTAGACTGAGTAAAACATAATTAGGAAGGTAAATGTTCAGGGGAAAGAGGGCAGAGAAAACATGTTCCAGGCATAAATACAAAAGATGCTTGGGTGTCTGCCGTTTTGACATGATCTGTGTCACTGTTACCATTCTTTGGCATGAATAATCTGAAACTGATGAAAGTTACCCAAGAAGTAAAATTGTGTAGATGGGAAGCTAAGAAATTAGGAACATTAGAAACAAATTCCAAAGGCTTCCCTGCATACATTTGATTTATAAATCGAAGTTAAGTAAGGTTTTTAGTTTTGTGTTAAACTGACACATTTGACTAAATAAATATTCTTCTGAAAGTACAGATATATACTAAATTTCAGCTGCATCTCAGTCCTGGAATGTTTCCAAGTGTTTTCTTAAAATACACAAAAGCAGCAATAGCATGCAAGACAGAATATTTTGAACCTAAATAATTTATATCCTGTTGCTCAATCTGTGTGTGTATGTGTTAACAACTTTTACATGATGATAAATTTCAGGTATTTTTTTAATTAAGTAGAAGTCTGATACCTAGAGAAAAGTCCTTAAGATAAAATTTTCTCTTCATAAACTCCAGGGGAGTTCCTTTAGATTTCTGATTGGTCAATATTTTTATTGCTTATCATTTTCCCATAACACAGACTTTTAAATTAGTCGGAATTAAAGAGTACCACTTTGGAAAGTGTTTTTGTATCTGGAAATCATGTTATTCACATTCTTATGAAATCTTCTCAGAAAGCTAAAGATATAGAAGCTTGAAAAAAAGCATATGCCTCTGTGACTCACATGTTAAATATTAAATATTTCTTACAGCCTCCAAGGCAAAAATACTATTAAGGTATTGAAAATCTGAGCAACCTTTCTGGGCCACATTTAAACTTCATTGATGGAGCTCTTAGGTCAGAATGAAACTTCCAGATTCAGTAATGTGAATTTCAGTTCATTGTATAACCTTCTGAGAACTGCCTGAAGGCTCAGACTAATAATACTTTTAATAAATGACAAGCTTTTTAAATAGGTGGATTCAGTCTGGCATTTGCACTAAGAACATTTGAAAAATCAAAATCTCATATTTTTTTCATTCATTTTCTACTGTATTTAGATCTTGGAGTCTCAAAATAATAACTAAGAAACTATTCTGTGAATTTAAAAATGTATACATTTAGAAGTTTTTGTTCTCTTTTATATGTAAAAAATTTCTAAATCACAATGTAAATATGCAAGCCAAGACAATGTTAGCACATTTAGTATCATTTCTAATCAATTTCCATGTTTTTGCCACTAAATGGAGGTAAAACTGTCAGGTCATTCCGTTTTTATCAATGAGACACATATGGCTTCTTTCAGTAACAGTATCAGGTAAATAAGAGGAATAATTTTCATGATATCATAGTTCACCTTCTAACAACATCTGGCAACATAACATGAGGATATTATACAAATACTCATAATGAATCAGAGAAGGACTTTAAAATAAAAGCTAAAAACCAAGAGAAGCAAATCTATGTTAGCTGTCTTCTACTGCATTTTTGTTAGAGGAATATTAAATATTAGTGGATTTCCTATTCTTGTTAGCTACCTGATAAATGGAAGATCAAAGCCAGAATCTCAAAACTAGTACAATACATATGGCCAGTGGGTACATGAAAAAATTACTCAGCATCTCCAATCATCAAGGAAACACAAACCAAAATCACAATGAGGCGTCCCCTCATACCTGTCAGAATGGCTATTAAATAAATAAATAGATAACAAGTGTTGGTGAAGATGTGAAAGAAAAGAATACCTCAGTCACTGTTAGTGAGAATGTAAATTGGTGTAGCCCCTATAGAAAATAGTATGAAGGCTCCTCAAAAAAAAAAAAAAAATAGAACTACCATGCTGCTGCTGCTAAGTCGCTTCAGTCGTGTCCAACTCTGTGCGACCCCATAGATGGCAGCCCACCAGGCTCCCCCGTCCCTGGGATTCTCCAGGCAAGAACACTGGAGTGGGTTGCCATTTCCTTCTCCAGTGCATGAAAGTGAAAAGTGAAAGTGAAGTTGCTCAGTCGTGTCTGACTCAGCGACCCCATGAACTGCAGCCCACCAGGCTCCTCGGTCCATGGGATTTTCTAGGCAAGAGTACTGGAGTGGGTTGCCATTGCCTTCTCCGAGAACTACAGCAATTCTACTTCTGGGTATTAGTGAAGAAAACACTAATTCAAAGAGATTTTTGCACCTTTATATTTCTTGTAGTATTACTTACAATAGCCAATATATGGAGGCAATCTGTGCTCATCAATAGATGAATAGATAAAGAAGATGTGGTACATATACTACTCAGTCATAAAAAAAGAATAATATCTTGTCGTTTGTGAAAACACAGATGAACCCAAGGGGTATTATGCTTAGTGAGGTAAGTTTGGCAGAGAAAGACAAATACTGCATGGTTTCACTTAAACATGAAATTTTAAAGCACAGTGAAACAAACAAAACAGAAAGTCATAGGGAGAGAATAAACTAGTGTTTGCCAGGGAGAAGGAGGGTGAAGGAATGGAAGAAATCGATGAAGGGGATTAAGAGGCAAAAAACTTCCAGGTTTAAAATAAGTAAACCATAGGAACGCAATATATAGAATAGGGGATATAGTCAATAATATTGTGATAACTTTAAATTATGATGGATGGTAATACCTTATCATGGTGATCATCTCATTATGTATTAATATATAAATGTCAAATCACTATATTGTACACCTGAAACTGATATAGTATTTCTGTCTATTATTCTTTGACTAAAAAGAATCTCAAAACTAGGGCACGAATGAAGTTGACAGACAGGAACAATGAAAATATTTTCTTAAAAATCAAAAATTCATGTCTCTGATTCATGAAATCGCCTTCTTAAAAAAAAATTCTATCAGATCAATGATTTAAATCCTACCCAGGTCATGAGTGAATTAAAATTTATTGTGGGTTAGATTCATAAGATATAGGGCTTCCCTGGTGACTCAGATGGTAAAGAATCCACTTGCAGTGTGGGAGACTGGGGTTCTATCCCTTGATTGAGAAGATCCCCTGGAGAAGGGAATGGCTACCCACTCCAGTATTCTTGCCTGGAGAATTCCATGGACAGAGGAGCCTGGCAGGCTACAGTCCATGGGGTTACAAGAGTCCAACATGACTGAGTGGCTAACACACTGATCATAGGATATATACTTACTTTTTTAAAAAAAAACTTTATATCGAAGTTTTATTTTTTATTTTTATTTTTTTCAAAGTTTTATTTTTATAATATCCTTTATTGAGATGTAATTCACAAAATATAGTTTACCCACTAAAAGTGCAAATTCAATGGTTTTTTAGTATAGTCACAGAGTTGTGTGACCATCACCACAGTTAATTTTACATTTTAAATTTATTTATTTTTAATTAGAGGATAGTTGTTTTACTATAGTCTGTTGGTTTCTACAATATATTAACACAGGTTATACATATGTTCTCTCCCTATACTTTTGGATTGTGTGTATCTGCATGCTAAGTTGCTTCAGTCATGTCTGACTCTTTGCGAACCTATGGGCTATAGCCCCCCAGGCTTCTCTGTCCATAGGATTTTCCAGGCAGGAATACTGGAGTGGGTTGCCATGCCTTTCTCCAGGGAAACTTCCTGACCCAGGTATCGAACCCATATCTCTTATGTCTTCTGTATTGGCAGGCAGATTCTTTACCATTAGAGCCACTTGGGAAGCCCATACTTTTGCATTAGGTCCTCCATTTAACTGTTAAGAAACAGAAACTCAGAGTCCTGAGTGTCACCCTAAGATCTTCAGAGGAAAACCAAGGAAAGGATATGGAAGCAACAGTTCTCTTGGAAGATTATATATTTCTAAACTCCAGGGGAAATATTCATGTATTACCTTCTCTTCTGTAACTATTTTATAAATATCTTGAAAACACTGAATCAGTGAAATGTTTCAGTTTTAAGTGACTAACAGCACAACCCAAGCTAGCTCCAGTGGAAAAAGGAATTAGTTGGTGGGTTTCAAGCAGGGCTGGCTTCAGGGCTCAAGGCTGGCTGCAGCCTAGATTTTTCTCATCTGACTTTAGTTTCAACCTTGCCTAGTGGCAAGACAAATGTCAGCTTTAGCTTCATTTTTTTTCAGTCTTAGCTCCGGCAGGAAAGAGCGGAACTTCCAGCCCCTTGAGTGGAAACTCTGGAAAAAAGCCCTGAGTTTTATTCCTCTGGTCCTACTGAAGGTGCTTCCATACCTGGGGTGTCTGGGGGATGAGGCAGAGAGGAAGACTCTGTATCTTGACTTTGGCCTGAATTATGTACTGTACTGGGGCTTCCCTGGTGCCTAAGTCAGTAAAGAATCCACCTGCAATACTGGAGACTCAGGTTCAATCCCTGGATCAGGAAGATCCTGTGGAGAAGGAAATGGCAACCCACTCATCTTCTTGCCTGGGAAATCCCATGAACAGAGGAGCCTGGTGGGCTACAGTCCATGGGTTGCAAGAGTCATACATGACTTGATGACTAAACTGCCACAACCATGTACTCTACCTCTGAATTCAGACTGATGCATCCCCACCCTAGACATGGGCCTCAAAAGTGTAGGAAGCATGGATCCCCAGATGGAAACCAAGGTAAATGGCTGGAAGAAATAAAAGTACATGTGAGGTAGGCAGTCAACACAGAGCCACTACATTGTCAATGAACCATTTCCATATCACTTGAAAATGATCACACTTGCCTACTTTTTTAATTCCTTGTTTTTTACAACACAGGGAATTCCCTCTCAGTAAACCACTAACTCTTGTTTCATGATTGCATTCAGGGAGTGATATTTGGGTACCATAATCCGTAGTTTAACACAGCAAGTTAACTATAACAGGATGGGCCACAGTTGTGACACCAGAGAAAGGAAAGGTAACGTGCCTGACAACCCTTGGGTGTATAGGATTCTCAGAGGTAATAATAATAGAAGGGCTGTGAGCAGCTTCAAATTACTTTTTCTTTCTAATTGGCAATTAGTTCTAATTAACTTTTAATTAATATTCAATGTTTTCTTTAACAAATGGAACCCCGATGAGATCACATCTGTTAATACCACTCCATTTCTATTTCGGTAGTCTACAGTTTTCCATTATGATTAGAGCAAGTGCAACTTCAGACAAAAAAGTGATCACCTTTTAGCTAGGATGAAAAGGTGGTCTGCTTTAAAGTCATTGTGCTTTAAATGTGATTTTGGCAAAAAAAATAAGACTATGAAATTGGATTTTGCTCTACAATCTTAAGAGATAGGATCAGGAATTAGAAGTTACAGCCAGCCACTTGTCTGTGGCCTTGGTGAAAATTCTTTTCAAGAATTGCAAGCTGTATAAAAATCCCCCTTTTATCTGTGGACACAGAACAGAATGTAGAAGGTTTTAGCTGGTTACTTTAGAGATAAACTTGAAGTTCAGAGAGAATTTTTATGCAATTCTATACAATCAGTATTACTAGAAGAAACAGTAGAAAACTAGTAGAAACTAGAAAGAAAAAGTAGAAAACAGTAGAAAACTAGTAGAAACTAGAAGAAAAAGTAGAAAAACCTGTAGGTATCCTACTTTAGAGAAAGTTGACCCTTGAAGAAAAAAGCTTGGGTTTATTTTCTAAAGCTTAGTTCTCTTAGCTTTCCAAAGTTCTATTGCTTTCAACATGCTGACATCATTCTAACAATTTTTTTTTGTTTCATTCTTTAGGTTTTAGTCCAGCTAGCATTTGGGTTTGTGCCTTACATAATCTGTCTTTGTAGCTGTTTTGTGTGTGCATGAAAGATTTTAGAAAATATGTAGGTGTGCGTCCTCTCCGATTATCTCAATTTTACCTTTGCTGATGAGAATACTTTTTCAAATATGCTTCCATGGTTGCTCAATATTAAATAAAACTGGAGCCCTTGTTCATCATGATGTGTGGATTAAGGAAAATAACTTCAGTCCATCAACTCATTTCTCAATTTCAAGCAGAAGTCAGAGTGGGCAACCACAGATGCTTCTGGCTAATTTTTGGTTTGAACATCCAATTTCATTCTCCTTGATGAGAGGCCAAAATTCAAAACTTTGGTTTAAAGAAACAAAATTCAAGTGGGCTGACTATTCCTCTTAACATTGGCTGCAGAAATGAAGTTTAAGGAACTGGTTTGTTTGAAAGAAAGCTTGGCCCTTGTAGAGTAATAATTAAGATGGTTATAGCGTAAATGGGTTGCAGTTTGTTATTTTCTACTTGAAAATGAAAAATAATTTGCCAAACCCCAAATTCTCTCTTCTACGTTTATCTTCTGTTGCCCAAGATACTTTGGAAATGTGAATAAAGTTTTCTGTTGCAAACCAACTGCCATAGTTATAATAAACAGATGAAACCTTATGACTTAACAAAACTAATATTTGATGATTTCTTGGAAACTGAACCTTCTTCTTGAATACATATTTTTAGGACAGTACATTGTGTAGAGGAACATCATGTACTATGAGAGATATGTTTTGATAAGATATTTGATAAAATAACAACATGGAATTCTTAATAAATTTTCTTGAACTTTACTAACATTGAAATTATTATTTTTATTATTTTGGACAAGGGACTTATGAAAAAATAAAGGGATATGATGAAGAATAATTCACATCTAGATTCTAATTATGCCATCAATTTCATTCTTCCAAACACTTAGGTTCAAATTAAATGCAAAATTCTAATTTTCTGTTGATGAGATTCTCGATGATTCTTCCTGCATCTTAGGTTGAAATGTTCAAACAGCATTAAAAAAAATTCTTTTTTCTTTAATATCTAAGAAGATAGCTGAGGTTTTTAGCATCGTTCCCTTATAACAAATGAATGTGAATCTGCTATTGTTAATAATTTGATGAATATTGATTTTTAATATTTTCTGAGTGACCCATAAAGAGGAAGTTGACATAATTATATAATATTTAAGGATAATTTTAAAATACTTTACAATAGTACATATAGACTTTACTACAAGTAAAAATACAATGATGAGTTCTTATGAAGATGAGTTCTTATGAAATATATACAGTAGAAAATATTCACACATTGAACATATTCTTTGCAAACTTTAAAATCCCCAGTATTATCAGATACTGGCTAAAACCAATCAGCTAGGGAAGAAAAAAAAATTTTTATTAACTGTTTAACCAAAATACAATCTAACTATGATCACAGTGAGACTCAAAAGTCAAAAGAAAATGCAACAACAGAGAAAATTCAAACCATTATTTAAAATTCAAAATAAATGTCAAAACTTATACAAATTCTAAATAAAATAAAGTTTAAAAGTCAAAAGAAATTCAAAAGAAAACTCATTCACTTTTTCCTAGTAATATCACTTTAGGGGGCTCTTCCAATAGAAATTATCAAGCTGAAATAAAATTCCAGAAGATGGTCATTGCAGAGAAATCTACAATAGCAACAATACGAAATGATCTAACTAAAAAATTAACCTGTGACATCTATTTACAGCAAATTATTATGAACTTAGCAAAATGCCTAAACTACTCAAAAATTGTATGAACCCTATATTATTATATATTACATGTGGACAAAAAGACTTAGGTTGATCAATTTAAGTGGAAATAAAAATTTTTAGGAAAAATTGTAGGTTCATGTCTCTTTTTTTAAAGTATCATTTTGTCTAGTCAAGGCTATGGTTTTCCAGTAGTCATGTATGGATGTGAGAGTTGGACTATAAAGAAAGCTGAGCGCCGAAGAATTGATGCTTTTGGACTGCGGTGGTGGAGAAGACTCTTGAGAGTCCCTTGGACTGCCAGGAGATCCAACCAGTCTATTCTAAAGGAGATTAGTCCTGAGTGTTCATTGGAAGGACTGATGTTGAAGCTGAAACTCCAGTACTTTGGCCACCTGATGTGACAAACTGACTCATTGGAAAAGACCCTGATGCTGGGAAAGATTGAAGGTGGGAGGAGAAGCAGACAGCCCAGGATTAGACGGTTGGATATAATCACCAACTCAATGGACATGAGTTTGAGCAATCTCCGGGAGCTGGTGATGGACAGGGAGGCGTGGAGTCCTGCAGTCCATGGGGTTACAAAGAGTCAGACACAACTGAGCAACTGAACTGAACTGAACTGAACTCCAATATGAAGTAAAAAGGTAAAAAAAGGAAAAGTTGGGATGCAAGGTCAACTTTTCAAGGATAATTGTATTTTGTAATTGAAGAGGAACTGTACTGGAAGTTGTATATCCTGGATTTTTTCACATGTTTTTGGTTAAATAAAGATGAACTGTTGATAAGATGATATTCACAAAGTCATTTGCATTCGTTCATGCTTTATAAATATAAGACGCTATATTCACTGGATTAAAATAAAATTGTATATTTTTCTGGTTAATAGACCACCTGCTATAACACAAACTTAGAAACCAGGATTTCTTGTTCCTGATTGGCCACTGAGTAAATAATAACACAACTCTTTTAAATTAGACTGATTAAGAGAAACATTCCTTCAAACTTCCAATGCAAGCATCAGTTTTAGGGTCCCCTCAGCAAGGCAAATAAGGACTTTTATTTATGTTCATTAAAACACTCTGTCACTCTGCAGTATTAGTTATATATGTTTGCAAATGGATTTTAAAAGATACAAATAATGCGTGGCTTGTTAAACTTCTTGAAATACCATACTTTAGAAAAGGGTATAAGGACTGATAATTTCAAAATTGTCCAAAAACACATTGCTTCCTAAAGGAACTGGTTGACAGGAGATGGCTTTAGCCAAGATAGGTTGTTTTTCTGGTTGTTGATTTGATGATTCTCCTCGTCACTCTAGCAACTGCTGGTTTTCATGGTTTCCTTCACATTTGATATACACACCTATGTAGATATCACAGGCAGAGACACTTGAAATTGGAAAATCAGAAGCTCAGGAAGAAAGAGATCCCATCCAGATTACTTCTGGGCAAAGTTTGCACTCCGTAACACCTTACTGCCCTCATTGGTAAGATAAAATATAGAGTAAAACAAGATGAAATAAAGCAATGCAATCCTTTAAAACTGGAAAAGGAACTAAACATATTTCAAAACTGCATTTTGCCCTTTATGTTTTCATTTTTAGGAAAAACCTTGCATAAACAACAAGCAGAAAAGCGATAGAACTATATCTACATCTTATCTTCCTTATCCCTAAAGTCTATGAGAATTCTTTCAGATAGCATTTTAATGAGCAGTCCTGTACCTCCGCACCTGAAGGAAGAGCTGTCAATCATAGGGAACCTGTTTCGTTATCTAAAAGGAAAGAGGACGTCATTCTTTTCCTCTCAAAATAAAATATCTACATGATCATTACATGGGTTTGAAGCCAAGACAGAGTCACACTGTAAAAGTCAGAAAAAGAAAAGACATTTAGGGCTTTTCCTTAGGGGACTTTCCTGTTGAGTTAGTCTCTATCTTCATTTGTCCTCAAATGAAATAACATCGGTAGTCTCCATCAGGTACCTGGTTCACAATCCAATAGATGACACTGCCAGCAGTTTTGTCTGATGGCCTGAGATTAATTTTTCTCTAATCTGGACTCATTACCTTCACTCTTCTTGTGTGGATTAATTCTGGGTGCCGCTGCTGAAGGGCATCTTCAGGCTAGATTTTTTTTCTCTCCAAGGTCCTATCAACAAGTGTCATCTTGGCCAGCCTTTGGAAATATCACAGGGCTCATTAACGTGGACAAGGAATGTGCATCCATAGATCTCAATGATCTACTTTGGGATTAGATTATTCCTTTTCTGTACAAGACAGATTTATAGTCTGTTATGGGAAAAACTGTTTTGCTAGATCTTTTATCAGAATGTTTTGATCTACTACTTTAGCATTTGTCTCCAGGCATAGCCTTGAGTTCCACTGAGGTAAATGGGCAAAGGAAATCTTAATATCTTCCCTTGCAAGCTCTGAGTGACTGCGGGATAGAGTGTTGAGACCCCCAATATAAATCAATGTTATCCCACTGGAGTTACTGTGACAACAAAAAGAAAGAGGCTATCATTACTCCACGATGGAATATTCCTTTTGTGTATATGTGTGTATAAATTATAAATATTACTTTTTCTCACCACCTTCAGTTTTTAAAATGTGGTTTCACATTTCATTTAATGCTAAATGGTTCATTACATAGAGTAGCAACTCAGTTCTCTTATTACGGTGTTATCTTTCACTTTGTCAAAATATGTCTACTTGATAAGAAATCTGACAGAAGTTGCTTATGATGGGATCACTAACAGCCATCAGTTTCTCTCTAGCAAATGAAACTGTAACCATGGTGACGGCCTTTTTTTGCCAGAATGAAAATGAGACAGCACTCTGCTGCAGCCATTAGCAGAATACACAAATGTCCCTCAAGGCAAACATCTAAAGCAAATGGACTGCAAAGGAAGGAGCACTAATTTCTATTTATTTAGGATTTGTAAACCTAGCAGAGCAAGATATTAACAAAGGAACAAACAAAGAAAGCTTTAAAAATCCCTGCTGTTTGTGTTTTCCTTTTGGTTTATGAAACTCCTTGCTTCAAATCTAAAATACTCCAGTCTGATTTCCCTTCTCTAGTATTGAATAATACCAACAACGTGCTTTTCCTCCACCCCCGGCTAGTTCCTGGGTTTTCATTCCCCCTTGCATAAAGGAGAAAAGAGAACTTAATCAATCAAGTTGAAAAAGTACTTTAAATGATAAGGAGTTTCATCCTATATCTTTTAAATGTGTGTTTTAGGGAAAACTATCAAAAACGAAATACAAGATGTCCTTTTTCATATACTTTAATTTTCAAAGAGGCATGTTCGTTCTGATAAGGTGCATAGAAGCTGATAATAAGTCTATTCTAACACTATCAGCAATCAGCCACAGCTGTCAAAGACCTTTCAAGGGTCAGATCCTTCTCACTGTCTTCTTATTCACCATTAGATCCATCTCACCAGAAACTACTTAGCACATGCAGATCTTCTCTTGACAGATGTGGTTTAGGTGGAATTTCTTTAGCTATCTATGATATGAGAAAATGATTTTTTAAAAAACTCTCACATCAAAACCAAAGTATTAGTTTGAATGGTTCTAGGTCTGTCTCTTTCTTTTTTCATCCTCTTTCTCATGTCTTTTTCTGTCCCTCTTCCTCCTCCCTCCCTCCTTCCTTTCCTCTTCAACTATTCTACTCATTAAGCAAAAATAATATTTTTCCCCCAGGGACTGATCCAGTTTATTTGCTGTGAATGTCTATTTAACTTTTAATTTGTACTTTGATCTAAAGAGTAACTGCCTTAAGCATATTCTAGGAAGCTTACTAGAAGCTTCTTGAAGCTCTGTGTATGGACATAGCATTTTGGAATATTTGCTGCCACCCCTAAAAGGCATACAAATATCAGGTTAGGGCAATGAGATTTTGCCCAGCATCTTATTCAGAAGATTTGTGTTAGGAGAAACCCAGTAAGGGGGGTCAGTCTAAAAAACTGAGGTAGTATTTATATGATAATCTGTGGAATTTGTCTGTCACTGCCGTGTATCTACTCTGCATAGCCATCTCTACAATTTGTTTTTTTTTAATCCCAGTTGTTTACTGGGCAGATATCAAAAATCTGTACTTTTTTTTTTTTTTTTTTGACAGCTTGAAGCATCTTCCTCAAAGTTCTGTGAATTGAAGCTGAGTTGTGGTGGACAGAGAAACTTTCCTCTGGATAGTCACTGATGGAGTAACAAGAAAGGGGGTTGTTGTTGTTGTTCAGTCACTCAGTCGTGTCCAACTCTTTACTCTGCAACCCCATGGACTGCAGCACACCAGGCTTCCCTGTCCTGCACTATCTCTTGGAGTTTGTTCAAATTCATGTCCATTGAGTTGGTGATGCCATCCAGCCATCTCACTATCTGTCATTCCCTTCTACGTTTGCCCTCAATCTTTCCCAGCATCAGGGTCTTTTTCAATGCATCAACTCTTTGCATCAGGTGGCCAAAGTATTGGAGCTTCAGCTTCAGCATCAGTCCTTCCAATGAATATTCAAGGTTGATTTCCTTTAGGATTGACTGGTTTGATCTCCTTGCTCTCCAAGAGACTCTCAAGAGTCTTCTCCAGCACCACAGTTCAAAAGCATCAATTCTTCAGTGCTTAGCCTTCTTTATGGTCCAACTTTGTGTTAGGTGTTGATTTTGAACCTGGGAAACAAGTTTAGTTTGCAGTGTTTCCTTTCTGGGAGTTGTCTTTTTATATTTACTGAGTTAGTGTTCTTTGTTGTGGAGTGAAAGCAACTGTACTTTAACCCATAACAGTAAGATCAGCTATTTTTTATCTCTAGCTTGCAACTTAAGAACTTTTTAATAAAAAAGATTTACCTGTAAATTCACCAAATATACGTTGAGTGCCTGATGTACATAAGATACAGTTTAGACCCCAGCATATTAGATGAGATATGCTTTGCCTATAAAGAGATAAAAGTGCCACAGTCAATATTTTTTTATGTATCACAAGCACCAAGCACTGTGAGGTGGTGAGAACACCATCTAGGAGTCAGAAGAGGAGTAATAAAATCTGTTCTTGGATAATTATAATGAGAACAGAGAGCTAGAACAAATGGACTTTATAAGGAAAAAGAGGAGAGGGTCAGATAGCTCTCAGATTTTGGCCTTTCCAACTCAAATATAAAATATGATTTATCATATGCAATCTGTTATGGGAATATCCAGCACGATGTAATGGCGAATTGCCTGTGCTTGTACCCTTACCGGCTGTACATGTGGGAAGGCTGAATGCATCTGTGTAGCTCAGTTTCCTCTCCTGTTAAATTATAAATACAGCAGTCCCTGGTGTTTAGTGCGTATTCAATAAGTGTTAGCTACTTTGTTGTCCATAGAGTGAGATGTATTTTGAAAGATACTACATGGTGTGCTTTTCACAGTGATGTTTGATGAATTTATAATTGTCTAATCAGCTCATTCAACATTGTAATGAACCTTTTGCCAAAGGGTAGGTCAACACACTGCTTTCTTCATCCACAAAGGAAATGACCACAGAATTAAGTGGAGTACTCTGTGGCTTAGTCAGATGCTCTGGCACAGGGTCCTCCCCTTCTCCTGGACTGAGAATAAGCAGTTCCTGGGCCACAGTGGAATTTCCAGGGTCTGCACTTTGCATGTTACTGATCTCCACATTGACTCAAAAGCAGAAAACTGAACAGACGCTAAAAGATGCACATCAGGGCACATTTACACCACCTGAGAACTTTGATTTTCTTCTTGTAAGACAGACATGAGAAGGTTCTCCGTGAGGAACAAAAATGATACACATGGCCTTATCTGTCCTTGGTCAATCCCAGCCCCATGAGCTTGGTGGGCTTCCTTTTTCTAAAGTGGCACTTGGCCACCCACCTCAGTCACACCTCAGCCAAATGGCAGGAGGTTAAGGCATTCTACCAGCTCTGGGCACATTTCTAGCTATTAAGATCACTCTCAGTTAACTCAAGAGAACGAACAAATTTCTAGTAATTCCCTGTGTTCCGTGTTATTTCAAGGGTAATATTAAATCACTGGATGCTCAAGTGAAGCCACCACCATATAGACCTGCAGCCTCAAGCTCAACTCGGGTTAAAAGCTGCCTCTTCGGAGAGGAAGACAGGAGGCTGGCAATCTGACATGCGTCGTTCTTTCTGGAGCTTGAGAGCCACTTTTGAAATTTTAATGCAACAGATGACTTCATAAGGGAGGTGAATGAAAGTTCAAATGATCCATCCCGTTGTAAGTCCTTAATGTCCAAGTATGTACTCCTTAAGAGCACAACTGATTGCTTCGCTTTGTCACTGCTCCAGTGCAAGAAGCTTCTAGAAGATCTCCATTTGGAGAGTTTTGCTTCTGAGAGACTGACTGATACTGAGGTCTGAAAGCCAGCAGTGAAAGCTCTTGTGCTTTCCAGTCTTCCTTTACAGCCCTACTTTTTGCAATCTTACCAGCAAAAACTACTTTCTTATGATGCCATCTAAACCTCTAACTCACACATAGGTATACATGATAATTTATAGAATTTATAAAAAGAACTTGCTTTTTCAGAAACCACTACAAGAAGTGGGAATGGCTCAAGCTAAAGAATCTGCCTGCAGTGTAGGAGTCCTGGGTTCTATCCTTGGGCTGGGAAGATGTCCTGGAGAAGGGAATGGCTACCTATTCCAGTATTCTTGCCTGGGAAATCCCATGAACAGAGGAGCCTTGTGGGCTACAGTCCATGGTGTCGTAAAGAGTCAGACATAACTGAGTGACCAGCACTAAATGTATCTCTAATGAAGTTACTATATATGACTATCATTATGCTTTTGGGAAAATCAACTTTCCATGTGCTCCTAAAATCATTGTCCATTATTCTGAACTGTAAGGTTGTCCTGACAACATACATATTGGGACCTTTCAGCTAGACATGATGGGCACAAAGGAGACAAAAGGCAAATACCTCAACTAAGTCACTCAGTGAGTGCTCCTCTGATTCCTACTGTACTAAATTGACTAGCCATGCAAAAAATAGGATTAACTGTCCAATTAGGAACTTGTGATTTTTTTAAAACAATTGAAGTTGCTTATACCAGGAAGTTATTAATAAAATAAGCCATTAAATTAAAAAAAAATAGACAGTAGTTAAGTTGAGAAACTCCATTTTGTTATCAAATCACATTTCAAGTTACCTAAAAGTAGTACCAGGCTTCCAGTTTTCAAAATTAATGAAGGCAACTCAATAAATACCTAATGACCATAAAAATCTGAGCCAAGTAAGTGCTATTTCAGACTAGTATTTATCTTAGGGGTAAAGTCTTATGGAAAGCATAAAAGAAACATGTACACATGCTAAGTCACTTTAGTCATGCCCAACTCTTCATGTCCCTGTAGACTGTAACCCGCCTGGCTCCTCTGTCCAGGAAAGAATACTGGAGTGGATTGCCATGCCCTTCTCCAGGGGATCTTCTAGACCCGGGGATCAAACCCACATCTCTTGTGTCTCCTACACTGGCAGGTGGGTTCTTTAGCACTACTGCCACCTGGGAAGCCCGTAAGTATGTTTATATGCATGCCAGATCTATTAAAATATTTTTAAGCATTTTTGTGGTTTTCTTGGCAACTGAGAAATTCATCCTTCAAGTAAATTGTTACCAACATATGAAAATGATGTATATTTGGTTTATATTTCTTAGTCGTGAGTATTCTCTTTTAATGCTTGTTTCATCTTTTGAATTATTTACTTCTTTCTCTCTACTCTTAAAAGATCCCAACTTTTACCTTTATACATTGGTTCCTTGGTGGTGAATATTCACAGGGATTCTATTGCTGTTCTCAATTAAGACTAAGGGAAGCAAAGTTTTCAGGAAGCTGAGCATTAGTAGATCTTAAATCCTCTGGTTTCACCTCTTACAAACTCTCCTGAGTCACAGGAAGATTGGAAACTTCAGCTCTTAGGGCCACAATCTAATCTCTTCTTAGTTCTAATTTTTCTAGAGCCAGCCAAACACAGCTTGGATGATTTCAATAAAATCTCCTTCCTTTGGTTTGATTTCAGATCTGTACTTTGGCGGGGGTACACTTCTGCTGGTGAAAGTGAAAGTCACATCCAATTCTTCATGAGCCCATGGACTATACAGTCAATGGAATTCTTCAGGTCAGAACACTGGAGTTGGTAGCCTTTTCCTTCTCCAGCAGATCTTCCCAACCCAGGTCTCCTGCATTGCAGGAGGATTCCTAACCAGCTGAGCCACCAGGGAAGCCCAAGAATTCTGTAGTGGGTAGCCTATCCCTTCTCCAGCAGATCTTCCTGACTGAGGAATCAAACCAGGGTCTCCTGCATTGCAGGCAGATTCTTTACCAGCTGAGCTACCAGGTACCCAGAGACAAATCTTGGCCCCTGCACCACCCTACAATCCTAGATTTTACACATGACACTGATAGTTTCAATGAATGAGGCAGATAACAAACACTTCTACAGGACTTTTCATGATTAAGAAGAAAGGACACCAAAGACACCAGTGTCATTCAATTTTTCTGCTCACAGATGTAAATGTGGTTTTCAAAATGTGTGCAGTTAAGCTCTATAGGAAACATTTTGGTGATCTTAAAACTATTATAGTATATTTCTTCTAATTTTATTGGCCATGTTGATGACATTGTTGAATAGAATCCATGGTATGACCTAGATAATAAACGGCAGGCTATGGTTTTAATAGATATTTATATTTTCTTAATAATTTCATACATTTAGCCACTTAACATGAAGGAGCTGGATGGAATAGAATTTGAGTACCTAGTTGAAAATGCTCTTGCTATTGTAACTCTAATAGAATTCATTTGTAACTACCAGACATGAGGTATGTGGCTACCTGGTCATACTATCCATTAAAATGCTTCAAATCAAGGATTTGTCTTTCACACACTGTTTCCTAGAGTGTGTTTTCCTAGAATAACATTTAAAACAAAAAACAAAACAGCACAGAGAATAGACAACTGTTTCCAAGGGTCAGGTCTTGTCATAAACCTTATGAATTGTTTAGAGGTATACTAACTCTTCAAGTGAGGGTCTTGTTTACACTGAGTGGTGGGAATGGTAGACTCTTATAACTGCTTTCAGGAATGTGTGAGAATTAGGAATGTTATTTTGTGCTTGGGGGCTGGCTAGCTGCCTCCCCAGGTAAACACTGGAAATCTGTAAAGTTGGACTAAGGGATTGGAAGAGTAAAATACTAAATAGTCAAGAAACTGGTAAGATCACAACTTAGCATTGTACAGCATCTTCACTACTTTTGATCCTTGGAGATTTTCTTTTTTTCTCTTGTTTTAAATATATATATATATATATATATATGTATATATGTATATTTATATATATTCACATAATTCCTAGAGATATGAGATGATCACATTGTAATTGACTCATACGCTTTATTCTGGTAAGCCTCTCACCACTCTTCATCATAATTGCATGCATGCATGCTAAGAAGCTTCAGTTGTGTCTGACTCTGTGACCCTATGGACTGTAGCCCACCAGGCTCCTTTGTCCATGGGATTCTCCAGGCAAGAATACTGGAGTGGGTTTTGCCATTTCCTACTAAGTTGCATCTTCTGTATCTCCTGCATTGACAGGTGGATTCTTTACCACTGTGCCATTAAGCAACACATAAAATAATTACCTGCTTGTCACATTATTCCTTTTAAAAAACATTTATTAGTTCATGAAATCAACATTCTGAGGACCACTGAGTAAGTGACTTAAGAATTTTCTAGACTAATGGGGGCCTGGCTTACAGTAATAGCACAATGCTAGCTCAGTACTCTCTCTAAAACACCTCAATGTAATTCTATTACTAATCTAATTTTACAGGTTCCAGGGAACTTAGTACAACCTTCTCATATTCTCTCCAACTCACTTTTTAGCCATTCTCTTCCTTAACAAAACTCCCCTAAGTTAAGGAGAGTTAAAAAAAAAAAGAACTCAAACTTTAAATGTATCGATATTCTTAAGAGAGAGCTATTCTTAGGATGCTTTATAGAGCTAGTAGCAGATATACTGAAAAATTTTAAACTTAACAATTATCTCTGTATTTTATTTATCTTTTTCCCTTACGATGACTAACTTGATAAACCATGGACTTTTTTTGACCAAAGTTATTTCATGAACATGAATTTTGAATACATATACATGTTATCACTTCACAAAAACATTTCTAATATATATAATGATTAAGCAAAGGAGAAAAGGAAAGATATAAAATCTGAATGCAGAGTTCCAAAGAATAGCAAGAAGAGATAAGAGAGCCTTCTTCAGCGATCAATGCAAAGAAATAGAGGAAAACAACAGAATGGGAAAGACTAGGGATCTCTTCAAGAAAATCAGAGATACCAAAGGAACATTTCATGCAAAGATGGGCTCGATAAAGGACAGAAATGGTATGGACCTAACAGAAGCAGAAGATATTAAGAAGAGGTAGCAAGAATACACAGAAGAACTGTACAAAAAAGATCTTCATGACCCAGATAATCACGATGGTGTGATCACTGACCTAGAGCCAGACATCTTGGAATGTGAAGTCAAGTGGGCCTTAGAAAGCATCACTATGAACAAAGCTAGTGGAGGTGATAGAATTCCAGTTGAGCTATTCCAAATCCTGAAAGATGATGCTGTGAAAGTGCTGCTCTCAATATGCCAGCAAATTTGGAAAACTCAGCAGTGGCCACAGGGCTGGAAAAGGTCAGTTTTCATTCCAATCCCAAAGAAAGGTAATGCCAAAGAATGCTCAAACTACCACACAATTGCACTCATCTCACACGCTAGTAAAGTCATGCTCAAAATTATCCAAGCCAGGCTTCAGCAATATGTGAACCATGAACTTCCTGATGTTCAAGCTGGTTTTAGAAAAGGCAGAGGAATCAGAGATCAAATTGGCAACATCCGGTGGATCATGGGAAAAGCAAGAGAGTTCCAGAAAAACATCTATTTCTGCTTTATTGACTATGCCAAAGCCTTTGACTGTGTGGATCACAATAAACTGTGGAAAATTCTGAAAGAGATGGGAATACCAGACCACCTGTTCTGCCTCTTGAGAAATTTGTATGCAGATCAGGAAGCAACAGTTAGAACTGGACATGGAACAACAGACTGGTTCCAAATAGGAAAAGGAGTTCGTCAAGGCTGTATATTGTCACCCTGTTTATTCAACTTCTATGCAGAGTACATCATGAGAAACGCTGGACTGGAAGAAACACAAGCTGGAATCAAGACTGCGGGGAGAAATATCAATAACCTCAGATATGCGGATGACACCACCCTTATGGCAGAAAGTGAAGAGGAACTCAAAAGCCTCTTGAAGAAAGTGAAAGTGGAGAGTGAAAAAGTTAGCTTAAAGCTCAACATTCAGAAAACAAAGATCATGGCATCTGGTCCCATCACTTCATGGGAAATAGATGGGGAAACAGTGGAAACAGTGTCAAACTTTATTTTTCTGGGCTCCAAAATCACTGCAGATGGTGACTGCAGCCATGAAATTAAAAGACGCTTACTCCTTGGAAGGAAAGTTATGACCAACCTAGATAGCATATTCAAAAGCAGAGACATTACTTTGCCAACAAAGGTTCGTCTAGTCAAGGCTATGGTTTTTCCAGTGGTCATGTATGGCTGTGAGAGTTGGACTGTGAAGAAGGCTGAGCGCCGAAGAATTGATGCTTTTGAACTGTGGTGTTGGAGAAGACTCTTGAGAGTCCCTTGGACTGCAAGGAGATCCAACCAGTCCATTCTGAAGGAGATCAGCCATGGGATTTCTTTGGAAGGAATGATGCTAAAGCTGAAACTCCAGTACTTTGGCCACCTCATGTGAAGAATTGACTCATTGGAAAAGACTCTGATGCTGGGAGGGATTGGGGGCAGGAGGAGAAGGGGAAGACAGAGGATGAGATGGCTGGATGGCATCACTGACTCGATGGATGTGAGTCTCAGTGAACTTCGGGAATTTGTGATGGACAGGAAGGCCTGGCGTGCTGCGATTCATGGGGTCACAAAGAATCGTACACGACTGAGCGACTGATCTGATCTGATCTGATCGGTTCAAAATTTAGTATCTCAGTTAATTGTTTGAAATGTGGAATATATTTTATGAGGAAATAATATGATCACTGGTGGTTTAGTTTTCAAGTTTGCTTACAAAAGGCCATATTTAACCCATGATGTGGCCAGAGCATAACATCCTTAGTTCTGGTCCTGGATGAAGAGAAGAATTGATCATGAGAGGAAAGCATTCAAGTCCTTGGAAGTCAAGAAAGGCAAAATTATAATTTCAAAACTTCTAAATTTCAAAGATTTACTATATATATCACATTCTCTATGAAACATATTGTTCGCCGCTCTTTCTTTCAGCACTCTCATCGAGCTCCTTATGGAATGTGTAATGAGGGCTAGGTATGGATTGGAAAATCTATATTCGTGCAGGAGTGAGTGAGCACGCCCCTTCTTCGGGAAGATGGGGGGCATGGTCTTTACTTCACACTCAAGTGCTACAGTCCAGTTTGACAGAAGTCCACAGTGACTGAGCCCTGTGGTTGTGCTCTCGTTTCCTCAGCCTGCCCCCTTTCCCCTTCTACTGGCACAGGCTCTCAGGCAATTCTGTTGCCACCACTTGAAGGTGAAGAAAGTAACCCTTTCCCAACCCACCTCCAAAATAACAGATTCTCCCCTGCCATCTTCCAGACAGTTGCTGGGACTTATTCTTCAGGGTAGGTTGTCAGTCCTCAGTCACTCCTGTTTATTAAGCTGATGCACAGAGAATGGGCTGAAGGATTAGATCCCACGTGGAGAGAAAAGGAAACATTACAACCAATGGCGCAGTAATAAAAAGGACTATAGAATCCTGCTATGCCACCAAACTGGGCAGCAGAAATATGTAAAGTTACCCAGAAGGCATATCTTCTTAGAAATATACAATCTACCATGACTAAATCATGAAGAAGCAAATTTGGCTGCTGTGTGTCTCCTGTACATTATGATGCTCGTAAAGTGTCCTTTCTCTTCTTAGCTTTGAGTGACATTATAAATGGTCATTCAATTACCTTAACCTCAGTGGGCTCCTGGTATTGGGAAAAGGTTGTATTTCAGTCAGTGTGAAAACTGATTAGGAAGTAACAGGAATATTTTTTTGAAAATTAAAGAAATGGTTAAATTATGGCATAAAGCTATACTAAAAAGTATGACCTTTGGCAGAAAATGTATTGCATGAGATGTTAGGTAACCGTTCAAAATTTACATAAAGCAATAGACACCAGTATGACCACTGAGCCAACTTTCGTTTTAATGTTTTTAAGATGCATTTTTATTTTCAGAATGTGAAGTCTAAACAGCTAGAACAGCTGTTTAGACTTAGACCTACAGCTAGGTAAGAAAAAGCTTTGGACACAGATGGGATCTGCCTTTACGGGAAGAAAGTACTTTCACAGTCATATGTGTCTAAGGAGAATTGAAAAAGTAGACCAAGTCTTCAGGTTTGTAACAAAGTAGGAAGTTGACGGATTAAGTCAGGCTTATGTTCCTGTTACACAAATGCCAGGTCACTATAGAATACTTCAGTTGAAAAGTTTTAGTCATGGTAGTACTTTGTGTACCAATTTCACAAGTGTTTTGTGTTAGCCTGTTATTTGAGGACTTACAAATGTCTCTGAGCATATTTCTTACAGATTCCAGAGATCTGCTCTATCTGGAGATAACAAAGAGGTACCTCTCAAAAACCTGCAAATGAAGAAAGCAAGTTGCTTTCTGAGAGTGACATTGCTCCTAGCCTAAAAGATTGCAAGAGAAACAAGTAGTCAATCTAGCACATAGAGTTCAATAACAAGAAAAGGAGATCTTCAATGAAACCATAGAAAATCAAGAATCAAATGAGCAAATACGGATAACACTTAGCCAAACCATTTCTTGGGAGAGTGACCTGCCTGTCTGACATTTGCTTTCACTATTGCAAAAACATACACATTTGACTAACGTTTTTAAAAATTTAGCGTTCATCAAAATCATATGCAAAGGTTGTTAAAATATAGATTATTGGGCCCAATTACTTAGAGTTCCTGAGTTGGTGGGTGTGAAGTGAGGCCAGAAAAAACATATTTTCAACCATTTCCCAGGTGATGTGGATGCTCTTGGTCCTAAACTGCACTTGAGAAAGCATTGCATTCAGCCAGCAGAAACTGCTGCCATTAAACATTTAAACCAAATGAAAAATGAATATCTTTCAATGTGTTTATCCTTTGTTCTCTGTGAACTTGAAGAATATATCTTGCCTAGAAGGAAAAAAAATATGCTAAACAGGTCAATGTAAGTCTTCATTCAGCATTTATGTTGAGAACTATAAGTCAATCATTTACTTTTCTGGATTTATACATGAGTCTTTTGTGAGCAGAAGCATATATAAGTTTAATTTTTGTCTTGATTTACATGATTTGTTGGGGAAGGTCCTTTAAGAAAAAGAATTTAAAATTTTGATGAAAATTTTTGACATGAAGGTAAGTATTTACCTAGAAAATGAATCACAACAAATTATGAATTGGAGAAAGCTTATAAGTACCACAAATATCCAGCTTCCCAGGTGGCTCAGTAGGTGAAGAATCCACCTGTAATGCAGGAGATGCAGGAGACTTGGCTTCGATCCCTGGGCTGGGAAGATCCTTTGGAGGAGGGTATGGCAATCCACTCCAGTATTCTTGCGTGGAGAATCCCATGGACAGAGGAGCCTGGTGGGCTACACTCCAGAGGGCTGCAAAGAGTCAGACATGACTGAAGTGACTTAGCATGCACGCACACACCACAAATATCCCAACATCCAGGAAATGAAGAATCTAGATTGTAACTCTGTACACTTGGATTCTTCCTCTTTTCTACTAGTCATATACCCCTGTGCTGGGCTCCACAGCACACATTCACTTGAGGATATGACCTCTGGTCCTGCACTTTCCTGATGAAGCCATGTGATTCCATGAAAGCGGCGGTTAAAATACCATCAGAAGTTATTCCCACTTAAATGCTTAGCCAGACAAATGTAGAAGTGATGACCAGCCACTAAATATAATCTACTCCATCCAAACTAATTGGTGGATTCAACAAGATAATGGCCATGTTTGGGGCTCATCAGTAGCGTAACTTGTGTGAGCAAGCACATGCACCTAGATTTGTAGAAATCCCACCAGCCTTTGACATTAGTAACTGGGGCACGCTTCACTCTCTCCATTTTCGCCCACACCTGTCTGTTTTCTCCTTAGAAGGTGTGCCAGAAAGTGATAGGAAGGAGCTTTCACCACGAAAGTGAAAGGAAGCTTTTGAAAGTTATCTCCACGACAACAGGAAGGTCAAAAGGAAGCCAAGCAGTAGAGTGGACCACCTGGGTCTACATTTCTACTTTCACAAGCTGTGAGACCTGACCTTGTTATCAGCCCCTCTCTGGTGGAATTTATTCAGTTGCAAAATAGAAATAATAATGGTCGCACCCTCACAGTACTGTCATAAAGATGAAAAGAGTTAGTATATGTAAAACCTGTAGAAGAGCACTTGGCACACAGCAACCACTCAATAGAAGTTTGCTGTTATTATTTGGAAAGTAAAAGGCATTTTTAAATGTGATTTCCAAAGCAGTAGCAGTGAGTTTTGGATTTATTTCCACTCTCCTCTTTTAATACTAAAATTAGCATCCTTCCAAGTCCAGTTCCTGGGTAACTGCTGTTGCTATTCTGGGGCCATCTGTGATCGTCAATAGCACCAAGCTTGGTGTTCCAATCCACGGCTAGATCACGTCACAACTAGTGATCTGTTGCTTGTTTATTTGCAGAACTGGTCACAATTTTGCCTCTCTTTTTTTTGTATAAATTGTCTACATTAGCTCTTAAAACTCTGCCGACATCTACTGGGGCGCCAGCATTTGGATGGGTGTTATAACACTACATTTTCTCTTCATTACAAGTCCTAAAAATAGGGTGTCACTGACTAATGTTTTCAGCCTTCACAGCAAGATTTGGTTTGTCAGGAAATGGTGTGGGAGTAGTTCTCATATGCACTGAAGGTGCAAAGTGCAAAACAAAAATAACTCAACAAGAGTTTAACAGCCCTTCTCGATGTACGTTATTTACAAAGGCCACAATCTGGAGTTCCAGGCAGAGCCCTGAGAAGCTCGGGAGACTCTTCAGGAACAGGAAAAACGCCAATATAGATTACACAGAAGGGAACATGGGATGAAGAAAGACAGGATTTAATCTGTCATCTCTGCTCTCTTCATCAGTATTCATGTCTGCTCAGGCATCAGTAGGACTTTGAGTTTAGTCAAACTTGGAAGAACTCTTCAGTAACATAATGCATAAAACCATATGGAGAAACTGCTAAACCATCGCTGCTTTCATTTTTATATGTAAAAATTTCCCCATCCTCTCTAGGGGGTGACTACTTTTCTTTCAACTGTCTCATTTTCTTGTATAAAACAAGACATATTGCATTAGTAAATCGTAATTGCATTTTCACTTTCTGTGGTTTTAGAATGTATGGTAGCAAATATTTTGCAAACACTGAAATGCTTAAGAATTAATCCCTACCCTTCAATAAAAATCCTAGATACTGTCAGAAGGCAGGAGAAAAACTGTTGTACTCATTAATATCACAACAAAGAAAAAGATACCATTGACACCTGGTGTGTTCTTTATTCCAGTTCTAGTGAACATCACATTCTTGCTTAGGCTAAAAATGTCATATGCACATCATTAAGTAATTTTGCTGTATTTTTAAAAAATTTGTTGCCCAGCTTGCTGTTATCCTTTTCAATACCAGCTTAGAAGAAAATTTTTGCGCATCTCAATGCATTGAGGATGAATTCTTTATTTTCATGCTGAGGAAATACAGTCACAAATACTTTGTTCGGGCAAAAGAAGATTTAGAATAGCTTTGCTTTATCAGTGTTTGCAATGTACTTTTGGAGTTAATAGACTCACATAAATGAAATAACTCAAGACATTTCACCCTTTGCATTTTTTTTTTTTTTGAGTTGCTTCTCATCAAAAGTTTTTCGGTTTTACAGTATGGAAAACTTTCTATTTGTACTTAAAAATCACAGAGAGAAAAACACACTATTATATTTGAGAAGCAAGGAAGATGATGGATTAAAGCAGATGTAGAGTGTTTGCAGTTATATAAGACTATTAGGGACCCTGCTTGTTCTGGTTTTTGTAATTTGTCCATGTCCTACTTTATATAACTCAATCCGTTGTGAGCCAAACATGAAATAAGCGAATACAGTATTCCATATTTCACTTTGTCAGCAAATTAAAAAAAAGTGTAGAACAAACACAATAGTCATCATGGTTCTTGAATAGAGAACGAAGCACTTTTCAAATCCCAGGGACCTGTGAGAAACAGAAGGTTAAGGAGATTTTTTTTTTTTTTTTACCATGAGCATATGTGTTTGTTACTGTTGATGGACAAGCTTATCCATTTACTTCAATTAATAACAAGACTGAGCACATCAATACGTGAGCTTGTCCTCATGCCTTGATTTTTTTCCAATTTGACAGGTAATAGTGGGGCTGGGAAAATGTCACAACAATTTAGTCCTGCCTCACTGGCTTTAACTACTTCGATGACAATGGGAATGCATCTTGCTAAGATTCCTTATGATTCATAATAACACTACATTCGGTGACTCTTCCAGAGGGTTTAAAATCTGTGACAATGAATGCTTGAAAATCATTTCTTTCATGGTTATTCACTTGGGCACTAAGTAAAATCAAGTTAAAATATTTATGATCAGTATGAAAATCTAAAAACTTTCTTTAGGAACTTGTCTTTTCACATTGAGTCATAAGTGAAACCAACTTTGTTTGACAAAAAAAGGCCATTTTATCATCCAGCCAAGCTACTAACCTCTTCTCGTATTCTAAAAAGATCTTTTCTACAATCTAACAGATTTTGTCAGAGAAACTCTAGTGATTTTTAAAACCCTATGATCCGCGTTTTAGCATAGGAGAGCAAATTTAGCATAGGAGAGCAAATTATGCCTTTGGAAAACTTGACAATGGATATCAAAATCTAATAATATCAGTAATTTGTATCAGTGTTCACTGATCCAGTAAACAAATATTTTCCTTTTAACATTGAAGCTTGACAGATTAATATCTATACAGGAGAGGAGAGGAAAGTTAGAAATTTGTTTTTTTCAGAGCAAAAAATAAAAGCTCATTTATACTATTCCAGAGGCAGTGAAGTAGACATATATAGCAAACTGCTTAGCACTGCTAAGCAGACTTAACAGTCCATTTTGTTGTTACTATTTAGTCGCTTAGTTGGGTCTGACTCTGCAACCCTTTGTCCAGGGAATTCTCCAGGCAAGAATACTGGAGTGGGTTGCCATTTCCTTCTCCAAGGGATCTTTCCAGCCTAGGGATTGAACCTGCGTCTCCTGCATTGGCAGGTGGTTTTACCAAGGAGCTTTACCAGGGAAGTCCATAGAGGTGTGAATATCAGAGAATGCTTGGAGTGGATGCAGAACAGCTTGCGCAGAGCAGGAACAGCATTATGTGCATCTTTGCAGCTCCACAGCATCTAACGCAACCCTTCTCACTCATAAAGAACTCAACAAATGTTTTCTATCAAGCAACATTCTTCTAGACCCTAGAAAAGAGGTTACCAAGTGTCTTAAATGTTCAAAACTTCAAGCTTGTTGGAGTCACAGAGGACCACCATATTAATATCTCCTGCAAACATTTTCTTACTACTCCCACTTCATTCTGTCTGTTACCTCCTTTGTGAGGCTCCTCCTGACCCTGTGAGCATCTCCAAAAACTGGCATACATTTTCTCCTCTCTTTGACCAGAGTACCTATATGTTGGACTTCCCTAGTGGCTCAGTGGTAAAGAATGTGTTTGCAATGCAGGAGACCTGGGTTCAATTCCTGGGTTGGGAAGATTCCCTAGAGAAGTGAATGACCTCCCACTCCATGGTACTTATTATTTTATATTTTAACAAGTTTTGTTTGTCTCTGTAACTACATTTGAGATGTGCAAATATTTTTTTCTTGTTATACAGTCATTTGATTCTAGAAACTAGAAATCATTTGATTCTAGAAACTAGAAATTTACTCTATTCTGGAGTAAATGCTCAGTAAATTAATTGCATTGAATTGCTGATCCTTTGGACAAATTTATCACACTAGGACTACCACCTACTTACAAGGAGACAAGACAAAATAGAGCAAAAGCTAAGGGTTGTATTTGTTCCCTTAGCCTCCAACTTACAGATCTGTCCAAACCCCTAGCATCTCAGAATATGACCTTGTTTGGAGATAGGGTTTTTACAGAGGTAACCAAGTTAAGATAAAATCATTAAAGTGGGACCCAGTCTACTATGATTGGTGTTCTTGTGAGAAGGAAAAATGGGATACAGACAAGCACAGATGGAAGATAAAGTGAACACCAGAGAGAAAATGGACATCTCCAAACCAAAGAGAGAGGACTGGAATAGAATTTTCCATCACAGCCCTTGAAGGAAATTCAGCTTGTAGCTCCTTGATCTGAGACCCCTCACCTGCAGAACTATGATACAATAAGTTTCTGTTGTTTAAACCACCCAGTTTGTGGTCCTTCATTACAACAGTCCTTGCAAACTAACACAAGTATCCAATTTTCTTTGCCCATTAAAAAGCAAAACTAGATAGAAAGTAGTTTGTAATGGCACTGTGGCATTGTTGGGAAAGGTTGGTAATATAAAGACTCATATGTGACCTCTGCAGAACAACAGAAAAAAGCTTGCATCCTTTTTGTCCTATAGAAAAACACAGTCTTCACGCTATGACTATCTTGTAGTAACTCAATGTTCAAATGCTTTGTTTAATATGAAAATGGACCTTCAAATAGGATGGGAAATTACATTTGCTATAATCAATCAGCCTGCTCCGTAAAATAGATTATTAAAAATGCCTTCATTTGATTACCTGGGTGAAAATATAAATGGGAAATAACAAATCTAAATGCAGTGTAAGTATTGATAATGTGATGATGAGAGGAACTGTATTCGTTCCTAACATTAATAAATTTTTAAGTTGTATTAATGCCTACAATAATACAGGTTTGCTATATTAACCATAATTTACTTAGGCTTATCAACACAATGACTATAGGTTAAATAAAGGGATTGCTATTTTCTGAAATGAAAATAGTGACAAAGAAACAAAGAGAGGTATGTTTACTGAGATAGTGTATAATGAGGAGTGGGAAAAACAAAGCATACAAAAGAGCTTATTTTAAAATTACTCATTTAAAGAAACTGAAATCAAATACTTGAAAGGACAAGGTTAGTCTTTGATCAGTTATACAGGTTTATTCTTCAAGGTTTTAACTTGATTCCAGTCTTAGAGAGTTGAAATTCATTTTCTTTCAGTAAAATCCTGCTCCCATTCTATGGGGGAAAAAAAAAAAACACAAGAATAAGAAAATATAGAAAGTTGTATTGGTGACACTATAGATGCTTAACTTTAAAATAGCTCATACAAATATACAATAATAAACCAAAAAAAAAAAAAAATCACTGGTATCCAGATCATATTTCACAACAGAAAAATCCCCAAGTGTAAACCCTCATCTATATTATCAAATAAGAATTCTGTATTCCAATAAGTGCTCCTTTGTCATTTATTACAGTTGTTTTGTTGCTGCTAGATAAGCCATTGCTTCAAAACATAAAATAGAAAAAAATTAAAGATCATTAAGAAAGACCTCTGTGAAGAGTTATACCAGCAAGATTCAAGTGTAAAAAAATAGAAAGCATTTATTTGATGAAAAAGTAAAGTAATAAAACATTGTATTATCTAGCTTTCTGTCTCCAAAATCACAGTCTCAGTAATTCAGCAAATAATTATTGACCATTAAGCTATTTTATTATGCATTTGAGATACCTACAATTAATATGGTACTATTCAAAGATTAGATCTTTTTGCTCTATGATGGAACAAGGTAAGAATGTACACTCTTACCAATATTATTTAACATGCTGCTGGAAGTTCAAACCAGTTCAATAAAAGAAGGAATGTTAATGAAAGACATATAAATTAAAGAGTTAGGAAAAAACATTGTTACTGTTTTCCATTAACATGATTATCTACATAGAAAATCTCAAAGAATCTACCCAAAAAATGTATTTCTATCCTCATAGAAATAACATCTTAGCTCAGCAAGATTGCAGAATGTAGGCTCAATATGTGAAAATCAATTGGATTTCTATATACTAACAATATGGTAAAGAACCCACCTGCCAATGCAGGGAATGTAGGAGACGATCCCTGGGTCAAGAAGATCCACTGGAGAAGGAATTGCCTGGGCAATTCTGTGGACAGAGGAGCCTGGTGGCTACAGGCCATGGAATCGCAAAGATCTGGACACAACTTAGCAACTGAGCATGCACAAATACTAAAAATAAGCATATGTAAACCAAAATTTAAAAGTCAGTACCATTTCAATCATTTGAAAGAAAAGAAAATATTCAGATACAAACTTAACAAAACACATACAAAATCTGTATGTTGACAATTACAAACCAGAGACACAAGAAATCAAAGACCTAATTTAATGGAGAAACACATCATGGTCATATTTCAAAGATGCAATAATGAAGATGCTAATTCCCTCCCCAAATTTGCCTATAGGTTTAATTCAATTCCTATCAAAATTACAGCAAAGTTTTGGTAGATACAGACAATTTTATTTTGAAATTTATGGGGAAATGAATAGGACTGAGAATAGATAAAATAGTCTTGGGGAGAAAAAGGGAGACATCATTCTAGCCAATATTAAACATCTATAGCTATAGTTATCAATACAGTTTGATAAGGGCCTATGAATACACACAGGTCAATGGTTCTGGAGACCCAAGAAATAGACCTTTACAAATATTTCCAGCTGATTTTTCACAAAAGTGAAAAAGCATTTTAGTGGAGGAAGGACAGATTTCAACAAATGGTTCTGGAGCTATTGGACAATTATAGCCTAAAAAATAAATCTCGAAATACACCTCACATCTTTTACAAAAATTAACTCAAAATTCATTAAAGACTTAAATGTAAAATGTAGAAGTAAAAAATATTCAGAAAAAAATAGAAATCTTTGTGATCTAGGGCCAAGTAAAGTATTCTCAGACTCCACAGCAAAAGCATGAGTCATAAAAGGGATATTTCATAAATTAGACTTTATCAAAATTAAAAAATTTTGTTTTTGATAATACCCTGATAAAAGAATGAAAAAAAAAGCTACACACTGGAACATAATATTTCTAAATCATATACCTCACAAAAGACTAGCATCTAGAATATATAAACACCTTTCAGTGTTCAACAGTGAAAGAAAAAATACAATTACAAAATGGACAAAAGTCATGAGCAGACGTTTACTACAGAGGATACACAAGTGTCAAATACAACATTGAACAGATAGGATTTTTGCACCTCATGAGAACATTCTCTAAAATCTTAACTTCTAAAAATGTTGCAGGCAGATGCTAAATTTCCAGCTTTTAAGACTAATGAATAAATCTTAAAGCAATGTTTTTCACTGCAGATTGCAAGCAATTAATTAAGTAAATAAAATAATTTCAGAGGGTACTAATGAGTACTTTTATTAACATGGAAATTAAAATTTATTTCTTTAAAAAAAATCACAAAATAACCAAACCGATACTGTAGTAATCAATACTAGTACACACAAGTGATAAACAAGCACTGGGGAGTCCAAGGATGGGACGTAATGCCTAGTGTGTGTTAATGTGTGTGTGTGTGTGTGTGTGTGTGTGTGTGTAAGAGTATTTGGCTACAGACACATGCTTAGCCTTCCTTACTCCTGTTAAGTCTTTGACAACTATAACATGGGAGATTTGGAGAAAAAAGAAACGTGGATCTTCCTATGTGCAATAACTGTCGTTTTCACCTACACCAGTCACTTTGCTAATTGTTCACTGAGCACAAATACTGCCTCCAGAAAGGGCCTCAACTGAAAGCTTGGACATCAATAGAGCAAAATGTCTAAAAGGTCACTGTTAATAATGACAAAAATGAAGTTAAATGTACTTTAGAGTTTTTATAATCTTGGCAGTGAAGGCAAACTACAGGGAACATGCAGTTAGTGGGCAATTTTACACTCAATATCCAGTAATATACCAAGTATTTAATGAATCTCAATGGTAGTCTTAATAAAACACAAGGCAATATTCTAGAGAAAGACTGAAAAAGAGAAAAAGAAGCTAAGGATGAGCAGCACTGCTTATCCACTGACAATCCCTTGGCTATCCAGAACCACAACAACCTCAGCATGGCTCCAGAATTAATCTTTTTATTACTTTTCATTGCTTCTCACAAATTCTTAGAACTTTGGGTGTGTCAGCCTTTGCTATATCTCTCTCTTTTTTTTACATTTCTATTTTTCTTCTTACCTGTTTCCATTTTTTTAAACCTCTTACCTACCTTGCAAATAATAGAAATAAATTTCCCATGAACGGGAAATTAAATGCATGACTAAATGTTAAACTTCTTTGGCTTTTACATTCTTTAAATTATTACTTAGCATTAAGAAGTGTCCTAAAATGAATGAATCTGATTTAATTGGCAAAGGTTAAGGCCTATAAAATTAAGTGGGTTTTTATCACTCTGTATTCTTAGCCTCTTTTCATTCTGCTATGGTGTTAATACTGATGTATATTTATGCCATAGCTTTACTTCAGGTGAAACTAAAGCAAAATATTTTTATAAGATTGCTTTTATTTTCCTCTGCTTTTGCATTTAAACTACATTTTGCTATACCTTTCTTCCCTTGCTATAGAAATAGTTTTAAAAAGAGGAAATATAAAGACTCAAAACTGAAAAAACCTTATGTGTCTTTTCTAGAATCCTCCCTTGTGACTTTTTGTTGAACTGGATGATAAATGGGCTTTGCAGGTGCCTCAGTGGTAAAGAAACCGCCTACCAAAGCACTAAACTCAGGAGATGCCAGTTCAATCCCCAGGTTGGGAAGATCATCAGGAGAAGGAAATGGCAACCCACTCCAGTATTCTTGCCTGGAGAATCCCATGGACAGAGGAGCCTGGTGGGCTACAACTCATGCAGTCATAAAGAGTCAGATACAACTGAGCACCCCTGTAAGGATGATAATTACCAGTTGCTTTCTTCCTGGTGTTTCTGTAGTATTTATCAGTTCAGTTCAGTTGCTCAGTCGTGACCAACTCTTTGTGATCCCATGGACTCCATCATGCCAAGCTTCCTGTCCATCACCAACTCCCTGAGCTTGCTCAAACTCATGTCCATCAAGTCGGTGATGCCATCCAACCATCACATCCTCTGTCGTCCCCTTCTCCTGCCTTCAATGTTTCCCAGCATCAGGGTCTTTTCCAAAGAGTCAGTTCTTCCATCAGGTGGCCAAAGTATTGGAGTTTCAGCTTCAGCTTCAGTCCTTCCAATGAATATTCAGGTAGTATTTATGGTATAATCTTATTACAGTATTTATTTTCATTGCATTGTAATTACTTA
This sequence comes from Bos grunniens, assembly GCF_055505025.1. Taxonomy (NCBI): domain Eukaryota; kingdom Metazoa; phylum Chordata; class Mammalia; order Artiodactyla; family Bovidae; genus Bos; species Bos grunniens. The sequence continues at coordinate 56,775,431 of NC_141178.1, read as the reverse complement.
TTTACATGTTGGCATTTACTGCTTCCCTATAAGCTCCTTGAGGGCAGGAAGCACGCCTTATTTGTGCTTTCTGCTAGCACTCAGCACCATAACTAGGTTGGTATAGGCGCTCAATAACAGTCAGTAGAGCAGACTTCAATTTCTTTTTCTTCTTCTGTCTTCCTTCCTGTTCTTGCCTCTCTTTATCTCTTTTAGATATATTTATCTCTTCACTGTGCTACAAGGCCACTGTTTTTAAAGACAGGCCTATCTTTTATGTGTATTTTTTTTCTTTACTTTTCAATTTCCTATGACTCTATAGAAGAGATAGTTCATAATATGTCTGCTTTATATTTGCCAAGTTATGTCACCTTTAAAAATTTACTACCACACACAAAGGTTCTCAGGCCTCAATAATGGATGTCCCTTGTCAGGAGTCACAATAAGTTGTGCCTTTCTAGTAACTTTTAGTAAGTTACACACTGTGAACTACAAGTCCTGTTCAATGCTGGGTCATTGAAATTTGATGATTAATTTTGAAGAAATAATAAATATCTCATGATTTCCAAATGTTCTTCTAAACATTTGAATACTCCTTTTGGTTGCTTTAAAAAGCTAATCTGTATCGCCAGAATATCATATATATATATATATATATATATATATATATGGTTCTATAGATGAATCCTCTGGATCTCTTATAAAAGGATGAAATTGAGAGTTAGAATTACACAGATACAATGCAAAACTTATTATTTTAGGTGAAGACCAAGATTAAAATACATTAGCTGAATTGATACTTTTTTTAAATTTTTATTTTATTTTTAAACTTTACAAATTGTATTAGTTTTGCCAAATATCAAAATGAATCCGCCACAGGTATACATGTGTTCCCCATCCTGAACCCTCCTCCCTCCTCCCTCCCCATACCATCCCTCTGGGTCATCCCAGTGCACTAGCCCCAAGCATCCAGTATCATGCATTGAACCTGGACTGGCAACTCGTTTCATACATGATATTATACATGTTTCAATGCCTTTCTCCCAAATCTTCCCACCCTCTCCCTCTGCAACAGAGTCCATAAGACTGTTCTATACATCAGTGTCTCTTTTGCTGTCTCGTACACAGGGTTATTGTTACCATCTTTCTAAATTCCATATATATGCGTTAGTATACTGTATTGGTGTTTTTCCTTCTGGCTTACTTCACTCTGTATAATAGGTTCCAGTTTCATCCACCTCATTAGAACTGATTCAAATGTATTCTTTTTAATGGCTGAGTAATACTCCATTGTGTATATGTACCACAGCTTTCTTATCCATTCATCTGCTGATGGACATCTAGGTTGCTTCCATGTCTTGGCTATTATAAACAGTGCTGCGATGAACATTGGGGTACACGTGTCTCTTTCAATTCTGGTTTCCTCAGTGTGTATGCCCAGCAGTGGGATTGCTGGATCATAAGGCAGTTCTATTTCCAGTTTTTGAAGGAATCTCCACACTGTTCTCCATAGTGGCTGTACTAGTTTGCATTCCCACCAACAGTGTAAGAGGGTTCCCTTTTCTCCACACCCTCTCCAGCATTTATTGCTTGTAGACTTTTGGAATACAGCCATTCTGACTGGTGTGAAATGGTACCTCATAGTGGTTTTGATTTGCATTTCTCTGATAATGAGTGATGTTGAGCATCTTTTCATGTGTTTGTTAGCCATCTGTATGTCTTCTTTGGAGAAACGTCTATTTAGTTCTTTGGCCCATTTTTTGATTGGGTCATTTATTTTTCTGGAGTTGAGCTGTAGGAGTTGCTTGTATATTTTTGAGATTAGTTGTTTGTCGGTTGCTTCATTTGCTATTATTTTCTCCCATTCTGAAGGCTGTCTTTTCACCTTGCTAATAGTTTCCTTTGATGTGCAGAAGCTTTTAAGGTTAATTAGGTCCCATTTGTTTATTTTTGCTTTTATTTCCAATATTCTGGGAGGTGGGTCATAGAGGATCCTGCTGTGATGTATGTCGGAGAGTGTTTTGCCTATGTTCTCCTCTAGGAGTTTTATAGTTTCTGGTCTTACATTGAGATCTTTAATCCATTTTGAGTTTATTTTTGTGTATGGTGTTAGAAAGTGTTCTAGTTTCATTCTTTTACAAGTGGTTGACCAGATTTCCCAGCACCACTTGTTAAAGAGATTGTCTTTAATCCACTGTATATTCTTGCCTCCTTTGTCAAAGATAAGGTGTCCATATGTGTGTGGATTTATCTCTGGGCTTTCTATTTTGTTCCATTGATCTATATTTCTGTCTTTGTGCCAGTACCATACTGTCTTGATAACTGTGGCTTTGTAGTAGAGCCTGAAGTCAGATAGGTTGATTCCTCCAGTTCCATTCTTCTTTCTCAAGATAGCTTTGGCTATTCGAGGTTTTTTGTATTTCCATATAAATTGTGAAATTATTTGTTCTAGTTCTGTGAAGAATACCATTGGTAGCTTGATAGGGATTGCATTGAATCTATAAATTGCTTTGGGTAGTATACTCATTTTCCCTATATTGATTCTTCCAATCCATGAACATGGTATATTTCTCCATCTATTAGTGTCCTCTTTGATTTCTTTCACCAGTGTTTTATAGTTTTCTATGTATACGTCTTTAGTTTCTCTAGGTAGATATATTCCTAAGTATTTTATTCTTTCTGTTGCAATGGTGAATGGAATTGTTTCCTTAATTTCTCTTTCTGTTTTCTCATTATTAGTGTATAGGAATGCAAGGGATTTCTGTGTCTTGATTTTATATCCTGCAATTTTACTATAATCATTGATTAGTTCGAGTAATTTTCTGGTGGAGTCTTTAGGGTTTTCTATGTAGAGGATCATGTCATCTGCAAATAGTGAGAGTTTTACTTCTTCTTTTCCAATTTGGATTCCTTTTATTTCTTTTTCTGCTCTGATTGCTGTGGCCAAAACTTCCAAAACTATGTTGAGTAGTAATGGGGAAAGTGGGCATCCTTGTCTTGTTCCTGACTTTAGAGGGAATGCTTTCAATTTTTCACCATTGAGGTTAATGTTTGCTGTGGGTTTGTCATATATAGCTTTTATTATGTTGAGGTATGTTCCTTCTATTCCTGCTTTCTGGAGAGTTCTTATCATAAATGGATGTTGAATTTTGTCAAAGGCTTTCTCTGCATCTATTGAGATAATCATATGGTTTTTATGTTTCAATTTGTTAATGTGGTGTATTACATTGATTTGTTTGCGGATATTGAAGAATCCTTGCATCCCTGGGATAAAGCCCACTTGGTCATGGTGTATGATCTTTTTAATGTGTTGTTGGATTCTGATTGCTAGAATTTTGTTAAGGATTTTTGCATCTATGTTCATCAGTGATATTGGCCTGTAGTTTTCTTTTTTTATGGGATCTTTGTCAGGTTTTGGTATTAGGGTGATGGTGGCCTCATAGAATGAGTTTGGAAGTTTACCTTCCTCTGCAATTTTCTGGAAGAGTTTGAGCAGGATAGGTGTTAGCTCTTCTCTAAATTTTTGGTAGAAGTCAGCTGTGAAGCCGTCTGGACCTGGGCTTTTGTTTGCTGGAAGATTTTTGATTACAGTTTCAATTTCCATGCTTGTGATGGGTCTGTTAAGATTTTCTATTTCTTCCTGGTCAAGTTTTGGAAAGTTGTACTTTTCTAAGAATTTGTCCATTTCTTCCACGTTGTCCATTTTATTGGCATATAATTGTTGATAGTAGTCTCTTATGATCCTTTGTATTTCTGTGTTGTCTGTTGTGATCTCTCCATTTTCATTTCTAATTTTATTGATTTGATTTTTCTCCCTTTGTTTCTTGATGAGTCTGGCTAATGGTTTGTCAATTTTATTTATCCTTTCAAAGAACCAGCTTTTGGTTTTGTTGATTTTTGCTATGGTCTCTTTTGTTTCTTTTGCATTTATTTCTGCCCTAATTTTTAAGATTTCTTTCCTTCTACTAACCCTGGGGTTCTTCATTTCTTCCTTTTCTAGTTGCTTTAGGTGTAGGTTATTTATTTGACTTTTTTCTTATTTCTTGAGGTATGCCTATATTGCTATGAATTTTCCCCTTAGGACTGCTTTTACAGTGTCCCACAGGTTTGGGGTTGTCGTATTTTCATTCGTTTCTATGCAAATTTTGATTTCTTTTTTGATTTCTTCTGTGATTTGTTGGTTATTCAGCAGCGTGTTGTTCAGGCTCCATATGTTGGAATTTTTAATAGTTTTTCTGCTGTAATTGAGATCTAATCTTACTGCATTGTGGTCAGAAAAGATGCTTGGAATGATTTCTATTTTTTTGAATTTACCAAGGCTAGATTTATGGCCCAGGATGTGATCTATCTTGGAGAAGGTTCCATGTGTGCCTGAGAAAAAGGTGAAATTCATTGTTTTGGGATGAAATGTCCTATAGATATCAATTAGGTCTAACTGGTCTATTGTATCATTTAAAGTTTGTGTTTCCTTGTTAATTTTCTGTTTAGTTGATCTATCCATAGGTGTGAGTGGGGTATTAAAGTCTCCCACTATTATTGTGTTATTGTTAATTTCTCCTTTCATACTTGTTAGCATTTGTCTTACATATGGTGGTGCTCCTGTGTTGGGTGCATATATATTTATAATTGTTATATCTTCTTCTTGGATTGATCCTTTGATCATTAAGTAGTGACCATCTTTGTCTCTTTTCACAGCCTTTGTTTTAAAGTCTATTTTATCTGATATGAGTATTGCTACTCCTGCTTTCTTTTGGTCCCTATTTGCATGGAAAATCTTTTTCCAGCCCTTCACTTTCAGTCTGTATGTGTCCCTTGTTTTGAGGTGGGTCTCTTGTAGACAACATATGTAGGGGTCTTATTTTTGTATCCATTCAGCCAGTCTTTGTCTTTTGGTTGGGGCATTCAACCCATTTACGTTTAAGGTAATTACTGATAAGTATGATCCCGTTGCCATTTACTTTATTGTTTTGGGTTTGAATTTATACAACGTTTTTGTGTTTCCTGTCTAGAGAATATCCTTTAGTATTTGTTGGAGAGCTGGTTTGGTGGTGCAGAATTCTCTCAGCTTTTGCTTGTCTGAAAAGCTTTTGATTTCTCCTTCATATTTGAATGAGATCCTTGCTGGGTACAATAATCTGGGCTGTAGGTTATTTTCTTTCATCATTTTAAGTATGTCTTGCCATTCCCTCCTGGCTTGAAGAGTTTCTATTGAAAGATCAGCTGTTATCCTTATGGCAATTCCCTTGTGTGTTATTTGTTGTTTTTCCCTTGCTACTTTTAATATTTGTTCTTTGTGTTTGATCTTTGTTAATTTGATTAATATGTGTCTTGGGGTGTTTTGCCTTGGGTTTATCCTGTTTGGGACTCTCTGGGTTTCTTGGACTTGGGTGATTATTTCCTTCCCCATTTTAGGGAAGTTTTCAACTATTATCTCCTCAAGTATTTTCTCATGGTCTTTCTTTTTGTCTTCTTCTTCTGGGACCCCTATGATTTGAATATTGTAGCGTTTAATATAGTCCTGGAGGTCTCTGAGATTGTCCTCATTTCTTTTAATTCATTTTTCTTTTATCCTCTCTGATTCATTTATTTTTGCCATTCTATCTTTCACTAATCCTATCTTCTGCCTCTGTTATTCTACTATTTGTTGCCTCAGAGTGTTTTTAATTTCATTTATTGCATTATTCATTATATATCAACTCTTTTTTATTTCTTCTAGGTCCTTGTTAAACCTTTCTTGCATCTTCTCAGTCCTTGTCTCCAGGCTATTTATCTGTGATTCCATTTTTTATTTCAAGATTTTGGATCAATTTCACTATCATTATTCGGAATTCTTTATCAGGTAGATTCCCTATCTCTTCCTCTTTTGTTTGGTTTGGTGGGCATTTATCCTGTTACTTTATCTGCTGGGTATTCCTCTGTCTCTTCATCTTGTTTAAATTGCTGATTTTGGGGTGTCCTTTCTGTATTCTGGCAGTTTGTGGAGTTCTCTTTATTGTGGTGTTTCCTCGCTGTGTGTGGGTTTGTACAGGTGGCTTGTCAAGGTTTCCTGGTTAGGGAAGCTTGTGTTGGTGTTCTGGTGGGTGGAGCTGTATTTCTTCTCTCTGGAGTGCAATGAAGTGTCCAGTAATGAGTTATGAGATGTCTATGGTTTTGGGGTGACTTTGGGCAGCTTGTATCTTGAAGCTCAGGGCTGTGTTCCTTTGTTGCTGGAGAATTTGCTTGGTATGTCTTGCCCTGGAACTTGTTGGCCCTTGTGTGGTGCTTGGTTTCAGTGTCGGTATGGAGGCGTTTGATAAGCTCCTGTCAATTAATGTTCCTTGGAGTCAGGAGTTCCCTGGAGTCAGGGTTTGGATTTAAGCCTTCTGCTTCCAGTTATTGGTCTTATTTTTACAGTAGTTTCAAAACTTCTCCTTCTATACAGCACCATTGATAAAACATTTACGTTAAAGATGAAAAGTTTCTCTACCATGAGGGTCACCCAGAGAGGTTCACAGCGTTACATGGAGAAGAGAAGAGGGAGGAGGGAGTTAGAGGTGACCCGAATGAGATGAGGTGAAATCAATAGTGGAGAGAGTGGGCTAGCCAATAATCACTTCCTTATGTGCACTCCACAACTGGACTGCTCAGAGATGTTCCCAGAGTTATACAAAGAAGAGAAGACAGAGGAAGAAGACAGAGGTGGCCAGAAGGATAAAAGGGGGGAATGAAAAGGAGGGAGACAGATCCAGCCGGTAATCAGTTCCCTAAGTGTTCTCCACCGTCTGGAACACACAGAAATTCACAGAGTTGGGTAGAGTAGAGAGGGGTTAGGGAGGAGACACAGGCGACCTGGTGGAGAAAAAGGAGAGTCCAAAGGGAGAGAGAGCAGTTAAGCCAGTAATCTCGTTCCCTAGTGAAAAATGGATACTGAAGATTGGGTTCTTAAAGGTACAAAATTGGTAACAAATACATAAAAGCAAAAATTAAAAATCTAGAGTAGAGTTTGGAATTTTAAAAATACGATGTTAAAGAAAAGAAGAAGGAAAAGAAAGAGAAAAAACGAACAAACAAAAACAAGGTCGCGAAAATTATAAAGAAAATATAGGTACAAAATTGATAACTAATACCAAAAAGCAAAAGTTAAAAATCTAGAGTAGAGTTTGGAATTTCAAAAATACAATGTTAAAAAAAAGAAGGAGAAAAAGAAAGAGAGAGAGAGAAAAAAAACAACAACAAACAATGTCGCAAAAATTATAAAGAAAATACAGGTACAAAATTGATATCAAATACCAAAAAGCATAAATTAAAAATCTAGAGTGGAGTTTGGAATTTCAGATATACAATGTTATATAAAAGAAGAGAAAGAAACAGAGAAAAAAAAAGTCACAGAAATTATAAAAAAACTATAGGTACAAAATTGATAACAAATACCAAAAAGCTAAAATTAAAAATCTAGAGTAGAGTTTGGAATTTCAAAAATACAATGTTAAAGAAAAGAAGAAGAAAAAAAAAAAAAACAAGGTCAAAAAATTATAAAAAATATATATGTGAAGTTTGCTGAAGAAAAAAAAATAGGGTCTTTTTTTTGTTTTTGCAAAGTAATAGGTTATGAAAGTGAAAATTAAAGGAATAATAGAGGACTTAAAATTTTTTTTAATTAAAAAAAAAAGAAAGAAAGAATGATCGTAAAAATAGTAAAAATATATCAAGGACTTCCTCTGGTTTTGTTGTGAGTATTGTGGGTTCAGCTCATTTTTGGCTAATTCCTTGGTCCGACTTTTATTTCTCAAGATCTATAGGCCCCTTCCTATGTAGTTGGTAGTAACCACAGGGTTTTAATCTATTGCCTGTAGCTTCCAAGGCGATTCCCTCTGTTATAGCTTCTTCTGTTTGCTGGGCTCTTCAGTGTCTGGTTTCTGCCCTGACACAAAGGGGACGGTGGAGGACACTTTTTTTTTTTTTTCTTTTTAGGCTCACTTGTTCAGTCGCGCTGTGGGGAGGGAGGGAGGGATGCTGTAAACAAGTAACACTGGCGTGTCCTTGCAGTGCCTCAGCCACACTGGGTCTGCCCCCGCTCACTGAGCGTGTAGCCTCCCTGTCCACACTGCTCAGGCTCTAGGTTGTTCTGCCGGGAACCATCCGTGGCCGGCCCTGGGCTGCCTGCACCTCCCAGGTCCAAGCCACTCAGGTTCAGGCACTCGAGTAGTCCTCAGAGGCGCAGACTCGGTTGGGCCTGCATTTTGTGCCCTTCCCAGGTCCGAGCAGCTCAGGTGATGACGTATTTAGTGAGCGCGATTGCTGCGACTTATCGCCTCCCCGCCGCTTAGTTATCTGGGTATAAAACCGGCACACCTTCTCAGGCAGATGTTGACCGTCCAGACCCCCAAGAAGTTTTAGTTAGCAAAGAAGCCTGCTTACAGTTTTATAGATAATGTCTCTCTGGGGCTGCGATTGCCCCCTTCTGGCTCTGGCTGCGTGTCACCGTAGGGGGAAGGTCTGCAGCCGGCTATCTCTGTTCAGTCCTTTGTTCCGTGCGCGGGCCTGGCGGTGTCTTAGGTTAGGGATGGCTTTTCGCATGATAGATATCCCACAGTCTGGTTTGCTAGCCCAGATTATTTCGCTCAGATAGTGCTCAGGGTATTCAGGCCGGGTCCTTACTCTAAGCGATGCAGCCCGCGCTGTGCCTCCCTGCCCAGCCCCCGCTTGCTAATGGCGTGTGCAGGCATCTGTGCTGCTTCTCCACTGGGGGAGTTACCATAGGGCTCGCAATCTGCGAGTTTTAATTGTTTATTTATTTTTTCTCCCTGTTATGTTGCCCTCCGTGCTTCCAAAGCTCGGCACAGATTCGGCAGTGAGAAGGTTTCCTGATGTTTGGAAACTTCTCTCTTTTTAAGACTCCCTTCCCGGGATGGAACTCCCTCCCTCCCTCGTCTCTTTTTTTGTATTTTATATTTTTTCCTACTTCCTTTCGAAGACTTGGGTTGCTTTTCTGGGTGCCTGATGTCCTCTGCCGGCATTCAGAAGTTGTTTTGTGGAATTTACTCGGCTTTTAAATGCTCTTTTGATGAATTTGTGGGGGAGAAAGTGTTCTCCCCGTCCTACTCCTCCGCCATCTTCAGAAATGACTGAATTGATACTTTTGTTCCGTTTATTCTCATATAAAATTATTCAGATTTGATTTTCTTTCTTTAGGAGAACTTAGAAGATACTAAATTAAAGTCAACTTTCTTATAAATCTTTGTCAAGTTATTTTTGTGTATTTCATTGATTTTTCTTTTTCTTTTGGAGTGAAGACATGGAAAACATATAGATACCCAGTAGCTCTTACAAAGGGTTTCTAAAACATTTTGTTTTATAAAACATTTATAGTTATTTTAACAGAAAGAAACATTTGGAAGCTTACAGTTTTCCTAAAATGCCCTAATTTTTCTCTGCTGGGTCTTAAAAGTCGATCAAAAGGTTGGCGTACTGAAAGTTTTAAGATGTCAGAACAGGATAAAACACACAAAGTGAAGTCCATTTCAATGAAGCAAATAGTTCCAATTGCTGAACTAAAGGTTTTAATGACAATGTCTATAAAAACTTTATGTATATGAGATGTTTTCCTGAAAGCATCAACCAGTTGCTTGTGAGGATTCAAAGTCAATTCTCTTATTTCTGCAAATGGGACAACTCATTTCTATGTATAGTGTAATCACAGTTCTTGGTTCCTGCTAAATTAGTAACTGGATTAACCCTTGTAGACTTGTCCACTTAAAGGGTTCTAACAATTCAATGAATGAAGATAACCTGAGATTATTATTGCAATATACAGAAAATAGTATATGCTAAGTTTCTACAATCTCAGATATACAATATATTAAGTTAGAAAGACTTACAGAATGAAAAAAATGTATGCTCACAAAAAGTCAATACAGGTGATATATTACTTTACATTTTCTATGCATTTAAAGCTTCTTTCTCTAATCATGCTAGAGGAAAATTTCTATATTTACATGTGTTGGTATCAAATTACATATCCCTTATAACATACATGAGAAACCATTTTAATTTTTCTATGCATTGGTAGATGACAAAATTGCTATTACTTAACTGTTCAGTACAGTTGCTCAGTTGTGTCTGATTGTTTGTGACATTATGGACTGTAGCATGCCAGGCTTCCCTGTCCATCACCAGCTCCCAGAGATTGCTCAAGCTCATGTCCATCGAGTCAGTGAAGCCATCCAACCATCTCATTCTCTGTCGTCCCCTTCTCCTGCTGCCTTCAATCTTTCCCAGCATCAGGATCTTACCAGTGAGTCAGTTCTTCACATCAGGTGGCCAAAGTATTAAAGTTTCAGCTTCAGCATCAAGTCCTTCCTTTAGGATTGACTGGTTGGATGTCCTTGCAGTCAAAGGGACTCTCAAGAGTCTTCTCCAACACCACAGTTCAAAAGCATCAATCCTTTGGTGCTCAGCTTTCTTTATAGTCCAACTCACATCCATACACGATTACTGGAAAAACCATCACTTTGAATAGACAGAACTTTGTTGGCAAAGTAATGTTTCTGCTTTTGAATATGCTGTCTAGGTTGGTCATAGATTTTCTTCCAAGGACCAAGCATCTTTTAATTTCATGGCTGCAGTCACCATCTACAGTGATTTTGGAGCCCAAGAAAATAAAGTCTCTCACTGTTTCCATTGTTTCGCCCTCTATTTGTCATGAAGTGATGGGACCAGATGCCATGATCTTAGTTTTCTGAATGTTGAGCTTTAAGCCAACTTTTTCATTCTCCTTTTTCACTTTCATCAAGAAGCTCATTAGTTTTTCTTCACCTTCTGCCATAAGGGTGGTGTCATCTGCATATCTGAGGTTATTGATATTTCTCCTGGCAATCTTGATTCCAGCTTGTTCTTCTTCCAGCCCAGCGTTTCTCATAATGTACTCTGCATATAAGTTAAATAATCAGAGTGGCAATATACTGCCTTGACATACTCCTTTTCCTATTTGGAACCAGTCTGCTGTTCGATGTCCAGTTCTAACTGTTGCTTTTTGATCTATATACAGATTTCTCAGGAGGCAGGTCAGGTGGTCTGGCATTCCCATCTCTTGAAGAATTTTCCAGTTTGCTGTGATCCACACAGTCAAAGGCTTTGGAATAGCCAATAAAGCAGAAGTAGATGTTTTTCTGGAGCTCTCTTGTTTTTTCAGTGATTCAACAGATGTTGGCAATTTGATCTCTGGTTCCTCTGCCTTTTCTAAATCCAGGTAGAACATCTGGAAGTTCATGGTTCATGTAGTGTTTCAGCCTGGCTTGGAGGATTTTGAGCACTACTCGACTAGCATGTGAGATGAATGCAATTGTGTGGTAGTTTGAACATTCTTTAGATTGCTTTTCTTTGGGATTGAAATGAAAATTGACCTTTTCCAGCCCAGTGGCCACTGTTGAGTTTTCCAAATTTGCTGGCATATTGAGTGCAACACTTACACAGCATGATCTTTTAGAATTTGAAATAGCTCAACTGGAATTCCATCACCTCCACTAGTTTTGTTTGTAGTGATGCTTCCTAAGGCCCACTTGACTTCTCATTCAGGATGTGTGGCTCTAGGTGAGTGAGCATACCATTGTAATTATCTGGGTCATGAAGATCTTTTTAATATACTTCTGGGTATTCTTGCCACCTCTTAGTATCTTCTGCTTCTGTTAGGTCTATACTATTTCTGTCCTTTATTGTGCCCATCTTTGCATTAAATGTTCCCTTGGTATCTCTCATTTTCTTGAAGAGATCTCTAGTTTTCCCCATTCTATTGTTTTTCTCTATTTCTTTTCATTGATTACTGAGGAAGGCTTTCTTATGTCTCCTTGCTATTCTTTGGAACTCTGCATTCAGATGGTACATCTTTCCTTTTCTCCTTTGCCTTTCACTTCTATTCTTTTCATAGCTATTTGGAAGGCCTCCTCAGACAATCTTTTGCCTTTTTGCATTTCATTTTCTTGGGGATGGTCTTGATCACTGCCTCTTGTACAATGTCACAAACCTCCTTCCATAGCTCTTCAGGCACTCAGATCTAATCTGATCTAATTAGATCTGTCTGTCAGATCTAATCCCTTGAATCTGTTTGTCACTTCTGCTTATAGTCATAAGGGATTTGATTTAGGTCATACCTGAATGGTCTAGTGGTTTCCCCTACTTTCTTCAATTTAAGTCTGAATTTGGCAATAAGAAGTTCAAGATCTGAGCCACAGTCAGCCTCTGGTCTTGTTTTTGCTGACTGTATAGAGCTTCTCCATATTTGGCTGCAAAAAATATAATCAATCTGATTTCAGCATTGACCATCTGGTGATGTCCATTTGTAGAGTCTTCTCTTGTGCTGTTGGAAAAGGGTGTTTGCTATGTCCAATGCATTCTCCTGGCAAAACTCTGTCAGCCTTTGCCCTGCTTCATTCTGTACTTTAAGGCCAAATTTGCCTGTTACTCCAGGTATCTCTTGACTTCCTACTTTTGCATTCCAGTCCCCTATTTTGAAAAATACATCTTTTTTGAGTGTTAGTTCTAGAAGGTCTTGTTGGTCTTCATAGAACCGTTCAACTTCAGCTTCTTCAGTATTACTGGTAGGGGCATATAATTGGATTACTGTGATATTGAATGGTTTGCCTTGGAAACGAACAGAGATCATTCTGTTGTTTTTTGAGATTGCACCCAAGAACTGCATTTTGGACTCTTTTGTGGACTATGAGGGCTACTACATTTCTTCTAAGGGATTCTTGCCCACAGCAGTAGATACAATGGTTATCTAAGTTAAATTGACCCATTCTAGTCCATTTTAGTTTACTGATTCTTCAAATGTTGATGTTCACTCTTGCCATCTCCTGTTTGACCACTTCCAATTTACCTTGATTCATGGACCTAACATTCCAGGTTCCTATGCAATATTGCTCTTTACAGCATCAGACTTTACTCCCATCACCAGTCCCATCCACAACTGAGCATTGTTTTTGCTTTGGCTCCATCTCTTCATTCTTTCTGGAGTTATTTCTCTACTCTTCTCCAGTATGATATTGGGCACCTACCAACCCGGGGAGTTCATTTTTCAATGTCATATCTTTTTATCTTTTCATACTGTTCACAGGGTTCTCAAGGCAAGAATACTGAAGTGGTTTGCTGTTCCCTTCTCCAGTGGGCTACCCTTGTGGCTCAGGGGGTAAAGAATCCACCTGCACTGTGGGAGACCTAGGTTCGGTCCCTGGGTTGGGAAGATCCCCTGAAGAAGGGAAAGGCTACCCACTCCAGTATTCTGGCGTGGAGAATTCTGCAAAGAGTCAGACATGACCGAGCGACTTACTTAACCTATTCGTTCTAAAAATAAGGTGTCTGAATTTTAAAACAAGAGACTTTCAGTTGGCAAAAATACATTATTTAAAGCTTTCTTTAATATCCTTATCCACAGGGCTCTGCCATGTGTCATATAAAGGAAAATGGAAAGATCAGACATCTCCCCTCCTGGAAGCTAACAGGCTGCATAAGGCAAAGCTAATGTAAACGACCCTAAGAGACAAACTGTTTAGCAAAGCTCCTAGTTAATTTGTTGTTGTTGTTGTTGTTCAGAAGCTAAGTTGTGCCCAACTTTTTGCGACCCCATGGACTGAAGGACACCAGGCTCCTCTTTCCTTCATTATCTCCCAGAGTTTGCTCAAATGCATGTCCATTGAGTCAGTGATGCCATCCAACTATCTTATCCTCTGTTGCCCCCTTCTCCTCCTGCCTTCAATCTTTTCCAGCATCAGGGTCTTTTCCAATAAGTTGACTCTTCATATCAGGTGGCCAAAGTAGTGAAGTTTCAGCTTCAGGATCAGTCCTCCCAATGAATATTCAGGGTTAATTTCCTTTAGGATTGACTGGTTTGATCTCCTTGCCATCCAAAGGACTCTCGAGGATCTTCTCCAACACTATAGTTCAAAAGCATCAGTTCTTCAGCACTCACCTTTTTTTATGCTCCAGCTCTCACATCTGTACCTGACTACTGGAAAAACCATAGCTTTGACAATACAGACATTTGTTGGCAGAGTAATTTCTTTGATGAAGAAAATAATACAACAGGAATTCTGAAGTGTTTTTGACCCTGGGAGATGAGAAAAGTGCCAGGGTAGAGAAGCAAACCTCAGTTATGTATGGAATATTGGATCTGAAGGGTTTAATAAAAGTTTACTTGTGGGATGGGGCTTCCCTTGTGGCTCAGCTGGTAAAGAATCCACCTGCAATGTGGGAGACCTGGGTTCAATCCCTGGGTTGGGAAGATCCCCTGGAGAAGGAAACGGCTACCCACTCCAGTATTCTGGCCTAGAGAATTCCAAGGACTGTATAGTCCATGGGGTCGCAAAGAGTCAGACACAATTGAGCAACTTTCACTTTCACTTTGTGGGATGAGTTGTTAGGAGAGGTGGTGCCAAATATTCAACTGAAAATTGTTTGCTACTCTGTTCTAGAATAATCTTTGTTTATTTTTAAACCTGTAGTAAAAAATCTTTTATCCAAACAACTTTGTATCTGTGGTGACTTGAGGAATGAACAGAAACGCATGTGTCCACCCTTGGGACAATGTGAGTGAGGTCATCAAGATCACAGTTTCAGGAGGTGAGATAGCAAATGGGTTTGATAATTGAATGAGAAGTGAAAATTGAAAGCAGGACATAAATCACCCTCAGAGCATTTGGAAATATGCTGGGCTTTCTCTGGTGCATATGGTGGAAGCTTGAGCTTTTTGTTTGGATATTAAAGGGTGGGCTCAACATGTTAAAGATGGAAGAAGAGTGAGTTTAAAATGCCATTTGCTAGTTGCTCGAATACTTGCAGTACATAGCAGGAAGGGATGTGTTTGTGTAGGACATAGTTGAGGTGGGGGGCGGTGCAGGGGAGTTGGTGACTGGTGGGGTTGGTGAATGGAGGGAGACAGTAGTAGACAGGAGACTAGGAGAGAAACAGAGTGTTTGAGATTCATGTGTAGAGAGCAGAAGAAAAGGTTAAATGTAATTTGTGCTGCGTATGCTGTCACTTCAGTTGCAGCCAACTCTTTGCTGCAACCCTATAAACTATAGCTTTCCAGGCTCCTCTGTCCATAGGATTCTCCAGGCATGAGTACAGGAGTGGGTTGCCATTCTCTTCTCCAGAGGATCTTCCCAACATGGGGATCAAACCCATGTCTCTTATGTCTCCTACATTGAAAGGCAAGTTCTTTATCACTAATGTCACATGGGAAGCCCCAATTTGTGCTGTACCTCCTTGCTAATTTATCAAAAGTATCTTTAGCAAATTTTGTCAGAACTGTTTTTTTCATAGAATTGAATTTTTTTTCCATCTAAGATGAAGAAAGGACTTGGTCACTATATAAAGAATTCATAAAAGGCAAGTGAACTTGGGATACTTCCCCAGCTGCTCACCACCCCAAAGAGCAAAATGTGTGTAAAATCCAAAAATAATAGGTAAAAAGCTTTAATTCATTCATATTGTAATCTAATCTTTGTTCTAACAAAATCAAATTAATATGTGGCTTGTGCTTTTCCAAGGAAATTTAAATAAAGGATTCTTGACTATCAGTAAACAAAATTCAGAGAAATGTGCGCTGGTCTGTGTGCAGATTGGAAAAGAATTTCCAGACAAGAGGTGGAATGAGAGGAGAATAGAGTAATTTATTTAGAGTGGGAGTTGCTGTTAGAACAGCGGGCCAGCTCAAGGGAGAGCTGACCCCTTTCATGTGCTAGTAGCCAATTGTTATAGCCTCAAGCCAGAGAAGATTACTACTGGAAGGGTGACATTAGGTGATTGGTTAGGATGCTATAGGGTGAGTAATAGGGTAGGTATTTTACCCAACATGAGGTGAGGGATATCGGGAGGCTTATGGCAACGGTTGCTATGGGGTTTGGTTAATTCTAGAGAATTTTATCCTGTGACCTTGGTATAAAGCTCCACACCTATGACCTTGATAGTAGGGCTCCACAAAATAGAAATTTGATTTTTGACAGATAGTCGTATTTGTAGGAAACTGTGCTCTTTTATTTAAAACACCAAAGTCAACCGATATGACGGTTGTAATTTGTAATTAAAGCTGGAGTTTTAAAATCAATTGCAACCAAGGAGAAGTACAATTTAGGTAATGTATGTGTAGAAAAAAGACAGAGGTGTAATTTTTAAAAGATTAAGCACATTTCTAAATAGAAATCTCTAAAACAAGGGATGTACTTTTACTACCATTGCCGTGGATCAATATGGATATTAAATTGAAAATGTAGGTTAAAAATATGTCCAACATATCTGGAAGCCCTTTGCTGTGTTAAATACTTAAGCTTAGTAAATTGGAACATTTGTGAAATTTTTACAAAGAGGCATTTAACAACATCAATTACATTTTCAAAGTATCAATATTCTCATAAAAATGGAAACTGCTTCAGATTACACCATAGCCCCTCCCCCATACCACCCTGGGAGCCAAAAGAGGTATTTTCTTTAAGTTTCTGTGTTATTAACATGTCTTTAGGGGCTTCCCTGCTGGCTCAGTGGGTAGAGTGTCTGCCAGCAATGCAGTAGACCCAGGTTCAATCCCTGGGTCAGGAAGATCCCCTGGAGAAGGAAATGACAACCCACTCCTGTATTCTTGCCTGGAGAATTTCATGGACAGAGGAGCCTGGTGGACTACAGACAATGGGATCACAAAGAGTAGGACAGGACTGAGTGACTAACATAGGATTCCTAGGTGGCGCTAGTGGTAAAGAACCCGCCTGCCAGTGCAGGAGACATGAGACACAAGACACTGGTTCCATCCCCAGCTTGGGAAGATCCCCAGGAGGAGGGCACAGCAACCCACTCCAGTATTCTTACTTGGAGAATCTCATGGACAGAGGAGCCTGTTGGGCTATAGTCCATGGAGTTTCAGAGAGTCAAACACAACTGAAGTGACAGCATGCAGGCAGCATGTCTTCATCCATACCTTCTCTAAGCCTCTTAAGTACAAATGAACACAGAATACAGGCATATTTCTCATTATGCAAGCAGCCCTCCACATACAAATTCTAAAGGAAAGCACAGTACAGCTGCATTCCACTTTTTTAAATGGTATGAATAGGGCCTTTAATATCAATACTGAAATGGAAGTGATTAGTACTATTTACTGAATTTTAAAGCACCTTAGAATGTTCAGCCAGACAGTTTATTTGATTGGCTGAACATGTGGACACCTCATTTCGGGGAAATAAAAGTGTGGCACAGGCAAAGAAACAGCTATCTGGCTGCTTCATAGACATTTATGGAGGATTTTAGCTGATAATTCTGCTTTTAAAAATGATGCTTGTAGAGAATAACATGCTCTTTCTAGTATCATATGGTCTTTACCTAATCACACTTCTTACTCTAAAATTAGGAGCATTGAGGATGATCATTCAGAATTGGCTCAGCTCACAAAAAGCTTTTATTCTCGATGTCTTGATGTATAGTACCTGATGCAGAAATTATCTATTTAGACTGCAGAACATTGATAGTGCAGGATCAATATACAAAGTAAGTTGCATTTCTATACCTAGGATAGAAGAATCTGAAACTGAAATTAATAATTTCATTTACAGTTGCATCCAAAAGAATAAAATACTTAAGAATAAATTTAACAAAAGTGAAAAATGTGTATGCTGAAAAATACAAACATAATTGAAAGATATTTAAACGTCATATTATATATACATATGCTCCAAATTTAAGTACAGATCAACTTTATCAACAATACTATCTTTAAATGTCAATATCTACAGTCTAAATAACTAGTTATAGACACAGCCTGATAGAGTGGTTAAAAAAACAGAACCCAACTATGTATTGGCAATAAAAAGCCCACTTTAAATATAAAGATATGAAGAAACTAAAGGAATAGAGAAAGATGTACCATGCAAATTCTAATCAAATGAAAGCTGACATGGCTATAATTTCAGACAAAGCCGACTCAAGAGCGAGAAAATTATCAGAGATAAAGAGGGCATGTAATCATAATAACAAAGGAGCCAATTCTCCCAGAAGACGTAACAATATTTACTGTGTTTGTGCCTAACAACAGAGCATTAAGACATGAGGCAAAAACGTATAGAACTGAGAAATAGACAAGTCCACTATTATAGTCGTAGATTTCAACACCCTTCTATCAGTAAGTAAAAGATCCAGCAGGCAGAAAATCACAAAGGACTTAGTTGAACTGAACAGCAACATCAGTCAACCACATCAAATTAACATTTATAGAATATTCCATCCAACAACAGCAGAAAACATGATCTTCTCAAGCACACATGGAATACTCACCAAGAGAGGGCAAAGCTGGGTCATAAAACACATCTTAACAAATTTAAAATAATAAAATTATACAATATATGGTTTCAGACTGCAATGGAATAAAACCAGAAATGAGTGACAGAAATTTAGTTGTAAAAAGACCCAAATGCTTGAAGATTAAACAAAACCCTTCTAAATATAAATGGTTCAAAAAAAAGACAAAATTTAAAAATGTTTTGAAATAAATAAATGAAAATAAAAACACATTTTATCAAAATTTGTGGAAGTAGAAAAAACAAATCTATATAACACTGAATGCAGTTACTAGCGAACAATTGAAGTGTAAAATCAAGAATATATGTGTAGAAACGTGAAAAAAAAAAAGTAGATAAAATTGGATCCAAAGAAAGCAAATGTAAAAGTTACTTAGAACCGAAGTCAATAAAAGTCAAAATCAATAGAGAAAATTAGTAAAACCAGAAGCTAATTCTTCAAAAGACCAATAAAACTATAAACATCTAACTTAGCTAACGAAAAACCATACAAGTTAATAATCATAAATAAAACAGGAATTACTACAGATCTGATAGACATTAAAGGGATAGCAAAGAAATACCATAAACAGCTCAATGCTCACAAATTTGATGACCTAGATCAAATCAACACACTGGAAGACACAAACTATCCAAATTCAATGAGAAGAAGTATACAATGTGAGCAAATCTGTATTTATTGGACAAACTGAGTCAATGACCAACAGCTTTCCAAAATAGAAAGTCCCAGGCCTAGATGGGTTTGCTGGTGGGCTCTACCAAATATTTAAGAAAGAAAGTATACCAGTTCTCTACAACGTCAGAAACAGAAGCAGAGGGAAAACTCCTAACTTATCCACTCGGGACTACATTACCCTAATATCTAAAGTAGCAAAGAGCTTACATAAGACGAAAGCTGTAGACCAATAGATGTAGACAGATGCAAAAATCCACAAAGAAATACTAGCACATTGAATTTTTAAATGTATAAAAATAATTATATACCACAATCAAGTGGGATTTATCTCAGGTATGCAAGCAAGGCTATTTCAACATTTGAAACTAATTAATTAATATTAATTAATTATATAATTATAGTACTATAATGTTACCATAATATAATTTGAAAAGTAATTAATCCATTACATCAACAGGCTAAAGAAGGAAAATCACGTGATATTGTATCTATAGTCCAGCAGAAACATTTCACAAAATTCAATACTGATTTATGATTTTTAAGTCACAGTCCACAAACTAGAAATAGAGGAGAACTTAATCAATCTGATAAAGACTATCTACCAAAAACCTACAGCTACCATTATAATTCAATGCTAAGAAACATGTTTTCTTGTTATGATCAAAAACAAGGCAAGCATGTTTCTTCTTATCACTACTATGAAACATCATAGTGGAAGTCCTACCTAATGTGATGAGAAAGAACAGAGAAATAAAAGATACACACATTGGTACGTAAGAAATAAAACTGTCTTTGTTCTTAGATGTTTTGTGCTTCTATGTAGAAAATCCTAAAGAATCAAAGGAAAACTCCTGGGACTAGCAGGTAATTATAGCAAGGTTGTAGGACACATGGTTGATATATAAAAGTCAATTGCTTCCTCTATACTAGCAATGAACATTTGGAATTTGAAATTAAAAACACAATACCATTTATATTATCACTCAAAACCTGAAATACCTAGGTATAAATCTAACAAATGTTATATAAATATTATGAGCAAATTATACAGAAGAAAAACTTTTTATCAAAAAAATCAAAGAATATTTTAATAAATGGAGAGAACACTTTGTTTAAACACATTGTTTAAATCTTTAAATCCATATTATTTTTAAAAAGCAATATATTAGTATATAATTACAAATAATATGTACTTATTTATCTAATATATTATTATTTATAATCAGTTCAGTTCAGTCACTCTGTTGTGTCCGATTTTTTTGCCACCCCATGGACTGCAGCATGCCAGGCCTCCCTGTCCATCACCAACTCCTGGAGATTGCTCAAACTCATGTCCATCGAGTTGGTGATGCCATTCAACCATCTCATCCCCTGTCATCCCCTTCTCTTCCCGCCTTCAATCTTTCTCAGCATCACGGTCTTTTCCAATGAGTCAGTTTTTTGCATCAGGTGGCCAAAGCATTGGAGTTTTAGCTTCAGCATCAGTCCCTCCAATGAATATTCAGGACTGATTTCCTTTAGGATTAACTGGTTGGATTTCCTTGCAGTCCAAGGGACTCTCAAGAGTCTTCTCCAATACCACACTTAAGAAGCATCAATTCTTTGGTGCTGAGCTTTCTTTATAGTCCAATTCTCACATCCATACATGACTAATGGAAAAACCATAGCTTTGGCTAGATGGACCTTTGTTGGCAAAGTAATGTCTCTGCTTTTTAATATGCTGTCTAGGTTGGTCAGAACTTATCCTCCAAGCTGCAAGCGTCTTTTAATTTCATAGTTGCAGTTATGATCTGCAGTGATTTAGGAGCCCAAGAAAACAAAGTCTCTCACTGTTTCCATTTTTCCCCATCAATTTGCCATGAAGTGATGGGACTGGATTCCATGATCTTAGTTCTTTGAATGTTGAATTTTAATCCAGCTTTTTCACTTTTCTCTTTCACTTTCATCAAGAAGCTCTTCAGTTCCTCTTCACTTTCTGCCATAAGTGTGGTGTCATCTGTATATCTGAGGTTATTGATATTTCTCCCAGCAATCTTGATTCCAACTTATGCTTCATCCAGCCCAGCATTTTGCATGATGTACTCTGCATATAATTAAATAAGCAGAGTGGCAATATACAGCCTTGACATACTCCTTTCCCAATTTGGAAGCAGTCCATCCTTCCATGTCCAGTTCCAACTGTTGCTTCTTGACCTGTATACAGATTTCTCAGGAGGCAGGTAAGGTAGTCTAGTATTCCCATCTCTTTCAGAATTTTCCACAGTTTATTGTGATCCACACAGTCAAAGGCTTTGGCATAGTCAGTAAAGCAAAAGTAGATGTTTTTCTGGAACTCTCTTGCTTCTTTGATGATCCAACAGATGTTGTCAATTTGATTTCTGGTTCCTCTGCCTTTTCTAAATCCAGCTTGAACATCTGGAATTTCTTGGTTCACGTACTGTTGAAGCTTTGCTTGGAGAATGTTGAGCACTGTTTTCTAGCATGTGAGATGAGTGTAATTGTGCAGTAGCTTGAACATTCTTTAGCAATGCCTTTCTTTGGGATTGGAATGAAAACCGACATTTTCCAGTCCTGTGGCATTATTTATAATATAAACATATAATTCAGTTAAGTTCAGTCTCTCAGTCATGTCCGACTCTTTGAGACCCCATGAATTGCAGCATGCCAGGCCTTCCAGTCCATCACCAACTCCCAGAGTTCACTCAAACTCACGATATATATTTAATTATTTGTATAATTATATAACAATATACAATTGTTGGTATAATAATAAATAATATGATTATTATTAATATAGTATATGGATATAAAATAATATTTATTGAAAGAACCCAAAGCTACATGTACTTCTTGGCAAAAAGAAGGTGAGAAGAAAGGTTCAATTGCAAGCATAAGTATGAAAATGACGGCCAGGTAGAAGTACAGAATGGGATGAGGACTGTGAATGGAGTCCTGGGCTGCACTCAATCTAATAGTAAAGTAAAGTAATGGGTTTCAGACAGAAAAGAAGACCAAGGGGAGGAGGGGTAGACCTGGGTAAGAATTTGTGATCTGAGGGAAAAAACTTTCTAAGGGGAAAAGGGATAATATTTCTTCCTTTGCCCAACAATTTAATTGGGAAAACACACAAATACATATTCATTCACTGCTTTTTGTTTGGGAGCTTTGACCAAATTTAGATGATTTTGATCCCATTTTGATTCCAGTTTTGCTATGACTGCAAGAGTTCCGAAAGAAAAAAATGATGGTGGATGACTCTCAGTCCTCTGTGTGACATGAAAGATCTCTGCAACAGCTCGGGCTCCATGACACCGGGCGGGCGGGGAGGAACAGAACTGCACTATTTATGGAGCTATCGTGTTTCTCTGACTGCCCTTTATTATACTGCAAGTACAGTAGTTTTCACTTTCCCAAACTGGGAATCGTTCCAGAGGAATGCATCTGGATAGCATTTGCCCATTCCCCTCCCCAGAAAAAGAATTAGTCAGCAAGGACCCTATTCATAAAAACAAATTCCATCCATTTCTACTTGAATGTCACGTCTTTATGTGGAAAAGTGTGGAGTGAGCCCCTTTTGCTACATAAAGAATGCTTTTTTTGTGATTAATGGACCTCCTTCCCCCATCCCCCAGTATGTAAGTAGACACCTCCTGATCACATACCTGAGGGGCCTCTAAGACTACAGACATGGTGAGGGGATTTGATATGATATTT
The DNA here is from genome assembly GCF_055505025.1 of Bos grunniens. Classification (NCBI taxonomy): domain Eukaryota; kingdom Metazoa; phylum Chordata; class Mammalia; order Artiodactyla; family Bovidae; genus Bos; species Bos grunniens. The sequence goes on along the minus strand of NC_141178.1, from coordinate 56,752,751 downwards.
CTGGACTGAATTGTATCCTTTCTGAAAAGTGGATAATGTATAAGTAACTGGTTTCAAGAGACATGCATGCTTTTTAAACCATGGAAGATACTTAACAGGATATTTTGAACACACAAACATAAAAATATACACTCATATTCCTAACTCTGTTAGATGTTTTAAGAGTCATTTCTATTAATAATCTGTAGTTAACAGATCTGAATCTCTCAATCTGGTGTTTTACTTCACAAAATTCTAATTCCCAGAAGTCAGAAATTAATCTTAATGGAGTAATATAGTTTTAATCAGCCCATAAGGTTAACAAATTGGGTTGATTGAAATACACATCATTAGACAGCGAATTTTGGCAGATATTTAATAGTCACTGAGGATGCCTGAGATTTATGGTCTAGCCACGTTATTATTTTCTTTTGGTTGAAGGATCATTTTAATGTCCTGTGACATACAGTATACCTTGCCTACCGTGGAATTTATTCAATGACAAAAGTTTTTAACATACTGTAAGTCCAGATCATTACATTTCAGCTAAGGAGCCGCATAGATCTTGAGTGTTATGCTTTACTTCAGGCACTTCAGGGAGATGAGGTATTTTATTGAAAATTTTTAATGCAGTTTCCAACTGTTGCTCTAAGGCCCTGCATAAAAGAGGCTCACGCTGAAGTGAACCTCACCAAGCAAAAGACTGCATCACCTTTTGAAAAATAGGAATTAAAAAAAACATTTTGCCAGAAGAGCAGGGTAGCTTATTCATGTTATTATCACTGCTATTTTGTGGTAGATGCAACTGACTGTTTAGACAGCTTTACACAACTGCAGTTAACACACATATGCATGCAACAAAGGCCATAGGCAAATAACCTTTACATCTCCACTTGCCCAAGTATGGTTTATGCTAGGCAATTATTTATGTGCTTGTTGTTCTGTTGCTAAATTGAGTTCAACTCTTTGTGACCCCATGGACTGCAGCACTCCAGGCTTCCCTGTCCTTCATCATCTCTCAGAGTCTGCTCAAACTCATGTCCACTGAGTCTGTGATGCTATCCAACCATCTCATCCTCTGCTGTTCCCTTCTCCTTTTGCTTTCAATCTCTGCCAGCATCAGGGTCTTTTTCAATGAGTCAGCTCTTGACATCAGGTGGTCAAAGTATTGGAGCTTCAATTTCAGCATCAGTCCTTCCAATGAATATTCAGGGTTGATTTCCTTTAGGATTGACTGGTTTGATCTCCTTGCAGTCCAAGGGACTCTCAAGAGTCTTCTCTAACACCACAATTCAGTTCAGTTCAAGTTTAGTCGCTCAGTCATGTACGACTCTTTCCAACCTCATGGACTGCAGCTCGCCAGGCCTCTCTGTCCATCACCAACTCCCAGAATTTACTCAAACTCATGTCTACTGAGTCAAAGATGCCATCCAACCATCTCATCCTCTGTCATCCCTTTGTCCTCCCTCCTTCAATCTTTCCCAGCATCAGAGTCTTTTCTAAGGAGTCAATTCTTCACATCTGGTGGCCAGTATTGAAGTTTCAGCTTCAGCATCAATCCTTTCAATGAATATTCAGGACTGATTTCCTTTAGGACTGACTAGTTGAATCTCCTTGCAGTCCAGGGGACTAGTAAGAGTCTTCTCCAATACCACACTTTAGAAGCATCAATTCTTTGGTGCTCAGCTTTCTTTATAGTCCAATTCTCACATACATACATGACTACTGGTAAAACCATAGCTTTAACTAGATGGACCTCTGTTGGCAAAGTAATGTCTCTGCTTTTTAATATGCTGTCTAGGTTGGTCCTAACTTTTCTTCCAAGTAGCAAGCATCTTTTAATTTCATGGCTGCTGTCACCATCTGTGGTGATTTTGGAGCCCAAGAAAACCAAGTCTCTCACTGTTTCCACTGTTTCCCCATCTATTTGCCATGGAGTGATGGGACCATATGCCATGATCTTAGTTTTCTGAATGTTGAGTTTTAAGCCAACTTTTTCACTCTCTTTTTCCCTTTCATCAAAAGACTCTTTAGTTCTTCTTTATTTTCTGCCATAAGTGTGGTGTCAGACACCTTAATTTATTTATCCTAATAATAATTTATTCTCACAGTAATTGGATCAGGCATATCCTAGCCCTACCACATTTTATCAAAAGAAATTTTAGCTTCAAGAAGTCAGGTCTCTGTGTAAGGTCACATGTGACACCCAGGACTCAGTTCTAGGTACATCTGATATCAAATGATCCCCAAAGCACATTATTTTCCTCAGGAGTAACCAGCACAACACCAAACTGCATAGTTGGCAGTCATATGAGTTATGCTTTCCTTTCTTTGGGTAGCCGAAAGTCCAATTTGACAGGGCAACTAATTAATGTGTCATATAATTACTTCTATCCAGCCAATAAAGAAATCTGGAACCCAGGTTGGTGGAAAATTGACCTGGCCTTAGAAACACCTATGACTGGTTAAGGTAATGTCAGCCTGTCTTTCTGATTGACTCATGAGGCTCCAGTACTGTAAACTCCATATAAAATCTCTTTGGTTGGAATATAATGAATTATCTCAAAATCTTCCTTCAGTAGTAACTTATCTGTCCAGTATTATTTTCTCCCTCATTCTTCTCAGATCATAGACCCTCCATGGGATAATGAAATGCTCTTTTATCCTAATCCATCTACCAACTTAGAGCCCCAGGGGAAATGCCCAAGAACCCTCCACTAATGCCTAACAGTATAATGAGCACAAGTTCTCTTCTGCATGACTGATAAGTATAAAATTCATCACTACTATTATTCTTATAAAATTTAAATAATTTGCATGAGGTAGTATGATTTAAATATATAACCCCCGAAACCAAACAAATAAACCAAAACCTAGCTTTCTGTCAATCTCCATTAAACAAGGCAACTGGCATTTTGATTTCAAAGTGTCTTGTAAGGGCGGCTCACTGGCTACATAAATATAAATGCACATATCTGAAATTCAAATGCCAGATTTCAAATAACCAGTCATAGGCCAAAAATGTTGGCAAGATCACTCACAGAGGTTTCACAGAAATGGGGAAAAGGGAGGTCAACGCACTGTAAATATAGGTAGTTGCCCAGTGCTTCCCTGGTCAATTTCCTCCTCAGCAGAATATGTTTAGTATAATAAATGTTTCATCTGGGACGCTATCCAGATTCGTCATTAAAATAAAAAAAGTAAGCACAGTTGTTCTTAGTGGATCTTTCTTCCATCACAGTATCAGTCACATCTCAGAAGCATGCTGAAATGTGTTGGTGAGTACAAAAGGGTCAGAAGAGAAATGAAATGAAAAGAAAAAATAAATAAAAAATAAGAGAGGGTTATGGATTTTAGGGGGCAAAGCCCTCAGTTGTGGAATAAATTTAAGCTTTATATCTCCTTGTCATCTGCTGGATGATAACACAATATATGAGAAATAAAATTTTATCTTTCAATTTCATTTGGCTTTGGTTTAGGCTAAAATGATTTCTCTTTCCTAAATTACTACTATATTTGTGGGCAATAATATCTGTGTTATTAGTTATTCTACCTTGTATTATTTATATTGTTAGTTATTTTACATACACTGGAGCCAGAGACTAGTCTTCTGTTCGATGAATTCCTCATTTGCCTTGGCTTCTGTAAGAAAACACCATAGACTGAGTTGCGTGAACAATGGAGGCTTATTTGTCTGAGTTCTAGAGGCTAGAAGTCCATGACCAGGACACCAGAGTTGGTGTCTGGTGAGCGTGCTCTTCCTGTCTTGTAGATGGTCCCCATCTTATCGTGGGCTCACGTGACTTCTTTGTGCTAGGATGGAGAGACACCAAGAGAAAGAAAAGGTGGGGAGGGGAGTGAATTTCCTCTGTAGGATCTCTACTTACAAAGTCATCAATCCCATCATAAGGGTCCCATCATCACACCCTCATCTGAACTTCTTTGCCAAAGTCCTAATCTCCAAACATCATGTGAAGGCTTCAACATATGAATCTGCAAGGAACACAAACACTCAGTACAAAACACTCATTTCACCTAGGACAGTATCTTGCTCACTGAAAATACTCTATAAATATATGCAATCAGCTCATTGACTGAATTAAGGAGAACTCATTGGCATAATTTTTATCATCAAATTAAAATATTTTCTGTTCATTTTTCTGAATGTTTAATACAGGGATATAAGAATCTGAGTGATGCTTTAAGTAAGAGAGGGAAACTTTTGGTAAGAACAGCATTAGAAAAAAGACAGGTTTAAATATAAAAAATGAAAAGAAAAATACCTCAACATAAAAGCCAGGCTCCCCTGTCCTTCACTATCTCCTGGAGTTTGCTCAAATTCATATCCATGGAGTCAGTGATGCCTTCCAATCATCTCATCCTCTGTTAGCCCCTTCTCCTCTTGCCCTCAATCTTTCCCAACATCAGGGTATTTTCCAATGAGTTGGCTCTTTGCATCAGGTGGCTAAATATTGGAGCTTCAGCTTCAGCATCAGTCCTTCCAATGATTATTCAAGGTTGATTTCCTCTAGGATTGACTAGTTTGATCTCCTTGCTCTCCAAGGGACTCTCAAGAGTCTTCTATGACACCACAGTTTGAAAGCATCATTTCTTTGGTGCTCAGCCTTCTTTATGGCCCAACTTTCACATCCATACATGACTACTGGAAAAACCATAGCTTTGACTATACGGAGACCTTTGTCAGCAAAATAATGTCTCTGCTTTGTAATATGCTGTCTAGGTGTGTCATAGCTTCCTTCCAAGTGAGACTGTGAATTTAATAAGTAATATACTATTTAAACTTGGAGTATTACTGCTTTCCTGAATGAATGAATTTAAGCAAATGCTCAGTGTCATTATGAGCTCTACTGTGAGGACATGGTTCCTTCCTATTTACCATCCTGACACTGGTATCAGAAGGACCTTCAAATGGCATCTGGTCCAGCCATTTGCCTAGAAAATTAGTTGCTTTTTAATAGGTCTTTAACAATTCTACAAAGTTTCTATAATATATTCTTTAACATATTGTTTCTCTAATGATTCGTGATGTTGCATATCTTTTCACATACTTGTTGGCCATTCATATGTATTCTTTGCAGAAAAGTCTATTCAGTTTCTTTTCCCATTTTAAAATTGCATTTTGTTTATTTGCTATTGAATTATAGGAGTTCTTATATATTTGGATATTAATTCTTTTTCAAATATACAGTTTGCAAATACTTTCATTTTGTGGATTGTTTCCTTTGCTCTGCAGAAGCATTTTAGTTTGATGTAATTCTACACATTGATTTTTGCTGTTGTTGCCAGGGAAATGCAAATCAAAACTACGATGAAGATCACCTCACACTGTTACGGTGGTTAGTATTAAAACAAAACAAAAAGAAACAGAAGGTAAGTATTGGCAAGAATTGGCAAGAAAAGGGAGCCCTGTACACCGTTGGTGGAAATGTAAACTGGTGCAGTCACTCTGGAAAATAGTATAGAGGTTCCTCAAAAAATTAAAAATAGAATTTCCAAGTGATCTAGAATCCCCATTTCTAGTTACATATGCAGTTTTTATTGTTTAGTCACTGAGTCATGTCTAACTTTTGCAACCCCACAGACTGTCACCCACCAGACTCCTCTGTCCATGGAATTCCCCAGTCAAGAATACTGGAGTGGGTTGCCATTTCCTTCTCCTGGAGATCTTCCTGACCCAGGGATCAAACCCATGTCTCTTGAATTGGCAGGCAAGTCCTTTACCACTGAGCCACCAAGCAAGCCCTAAGAGTACTATATTGTGTACTTAAAAACTTATAAGGATAGATTTTGTGTTCTCATCACAAAATGATAATAATGATAATGCTAATAATAGTAAATAATAAGATGGAAAGAAATTCTTAGAGGTGGCATGGATTGTGGCGATGATTTCATAGGGGGTATACTTATCTCCAGACTCATTAAGTTGTACACATTAATTAGGTAAAGGCTTTTGTATATCAATCATACTTCAAAAAACTGATTTTTTATTTCAAATTGAGAGTCACATGAAGGTTGCTATTTCCCCAAACTGTATTCTGCTGAATTTCTAGTTCCAGGAGCAGGAGCTCTCCTCACTGGAGAGCATGTTTATGGGTCAGTTTGTAATATTATAAAGGCATCAGAAACACAGAAATAAATGGAGCATCCCTGAATCGATTAGATTAGCCTGAGCTCTTTCCACATGTGATTGGAGATGATCTAATTGGCTTGTGCAGTAAGTAAGTTATCCTGAGTGTTTGAATATAATGCATGTATGTTTACAATACCAAAACACATTAAAAAAAAGTTTCATTTACTCTCTTTATCTTGGCATTGCTGCTGTCAGAGAAAGCTTTCTACCGTACTTCCAGTGGGAAGAGGGATTATTTGAGGGGATGTGTCACAGCCTCCTAAGGATTTTGCTCTATTGGAATCATTGGTTACCTTTGAATACATTTGAAGAGAAGGGTGCTTTCTGAGTCAGTTCTTACCTGAATAGTTTTCTGTGGTTGGTCTCCCAGCCTACCCTCAACAGTGTATTCAACTGTGTTGAAAACCATATTATTTTCCCTTTCTACCCAGTCTTATTTTCTGCCTTAATATAAGCAATTGAATAATAATAATAAAGATTTAGATCTGAGGAAAGGAATATTATTCTTTTGAAGAATAATGTTCTTTTGAACATCATCTTCATTATTCAAGATACTGTTTCCAGCTATTAAATTCTATAACTCTTTAAACACTATATATATATATAGCTAGAATGAGGAAGAATGTAATTGCATGAATGTTACGTTAATTAATGGGATACTTTATTGAGATTTTTATATTCCTATACTGTGTATAGGAATAAATAGCAAGATGACTAAATAGATCATTTGAACCACAAAAGAACTGTTCCTAATTGCTTAATATTTTTAAAATACTCATCAAATGAATAAGTGTAAACAAAGGCATAGAATTAAATTGATAATAAAGACATCATCCAATGGCAGTAACAACTGAAGAGCAATCAATGAGTATGTATTAAACATTGTAAGAGTTCCTCCTAACCTAAGGCCCTAAGTCACTTTTGTTTTTCATCTAAAATATAATAGCTTTTACCATGTTTCACTCACTGTCCAGCTTTCATTCATTCAGTAATCATGTACAAATACCTGCTTCATGCTGGACACATGTTGCTGCCCAGGGTCTCAACAAGAGCTTGGCTTTCAGTTCAGTTCAGTTCAGTCGCTCAGTCATGTCTGACTCTTTGTGACCCCATGGACTGACTGCAGCACACCAGGCTTCCCTGTCCATCACCAACTCCTGGAGCATACTCAAACTCATGCCCATCAAGTCAATGATGTCATCCAACAATCTCATCCTCTGTCATCCCCTTCTCCTCCCACCTTCAATCATTCCTAGCATCACAGTCTTTTACAAGGAGTCAGTTCTTCACATCCAGGTGGCCAAAGTATTGGAGTTTCAGTTTCAGCATCAGTCCTTCCAATGAATATTCAGGACTGATTTCCTTTAGGATTGACTGCTTTGATCTCCTTGCTGTCCAAGGGACTCTCAAGAGTCTTCTCCAACACCACAATTCAAAAGCATCAATTCTTTGGCACTCAGCTTTCTTTATAGTCCAACTCTCACATCCATACATGACTACTAGAAAAACCATAGCTTTGACTAGATGGCCTTTTGTTGACAAAGTAATGGCTCTGCTTTTTAATATACTGTCTAGGTTGGTCATAACTTTCCTTCCAAGGAGCAAGCATCTTTTAATATCATGACTGCAGTCACCATCTGCAGTGATTTTGGAGCTCCAAAAAATAGTCTCTTACTGTTTCCACTGTTTCCCCATCTATTTGCCATGAAGTGATGGGACCAGATGCCATGATCTTCATTTTCTGAATATTGAGCTTTAAGCCAACTTTTTCACTCTCTTCTTTCACTTTCATCAAGAGGTTCTTTATTTTTTTTTAATTTTATTTTTTAACTTTACAATATTGTGTTAGTTTTGCCAAATATCAAAATGAATTCACCACAGGTATATATGTGTTCCCCATCCTGAACCCTCCTCCCTCCTCCCTCCCCATACCATCCCTCTGGGTCGTCCCAGTGCACTAGCCCCAAGCATCCAGTATCGTGCATCGAACCTGGACTGGCGACTCGTTTCATACATGATATTATACATGCTTCAATGCCATTCTCCCAAATCTTCCCACCCTCTCCCTCTCCCACAGAGTCCATAAGACTGTTCTATACATCAGTGTCTCTTTTGCTGTCTCGTACACAGGGTTATTGTTACCATCTTTCTAAATTCCATATATATGTGTTAGTATACTGTATTGGTGGTTTTCTTTCTGGCTTACTTCACTCTGTATAATAAGCTCCAGTTTCATCCACCTCATTAGAACTGACTCAAGAGGCTCTTTAGTTCTTCTTTACTTTCTGCCATAAGGAGCTTGGCTTTAGTAGCCAAGTAAATCTGACCCCTGCACTAAATTTTAACATTTCGTTGCCTTTGAGCATCAATTAGCATTGCTTTATGAGTTTGGATAGGCAAAACCCACCACGCAACTAGTTTTTTAATAATCCATTACATAACAACTCTACAAGAATTCAAGAAACAAAATGCTCCATTCACAATGGAATTCACAGTGTTCCACTCAACAAAAGGGGACAAGGTGGGGGAACCTTGTTCATTTGACTTCTTCATCCTCAGCTCTGCTTCAAAGGAGAAAATAGTGTGATTATATTACATACATCTCTCAAGGAGTCTGAGGGCTTCCCTGATGGCTCAGATGGTAAAGAATCTGCCTGCAATGCAAGAGACCCAGCTTCAATCCAGGAAGATCTCCTGGAGAAGGGAATGGCAACCCACTCCAGTATTCTTGCCTGGAGAATTCCACTGACAAAATAGCCTGGCGGGCTACAGTCCATGGGGTCACAAAGAGTCAGACACGACTGAGTGACTAACACTTTTACTGACAGGAGTTTCAATTCTGGATGTATTTCTTGGTGCTCACAGATTTGCTAACCAATTCAATTCTATTATTTTACTGAAACCAAGAGAAGAGAAATGCCTCTGTGAACCTTTGGCAGAATGGTGTTGCCATTGGCCCATCCTAAACTGCCTGCTACAACTCTAGAGAGTCTGAGGTAATGATAAGAGACATTAACAAAAATGATAATAAATGAAAATGCATGTGCCCTGGGCATTGCATTATTTCTATATTTGTGAACAGGTTATAGTAAAAGTTTCCTTCCATACGTGACCCTAGAACCCTTTAACTACTATCACCAAAAAGTCGTAATCACTTGGAAGATATTTTGGCTCAGAGAATACTAGGGTTAATGGGAAGTGAGTGGGGCGCTTCCAGGGGACAGTGGCCCCTTTGAATCTTTCACAACCTTCCTGCCAGTGTTTATCAGACACGGAAAGGAAACAAAAGTCTCTGGGGGTGACTCAAGGTCATGACTGGCTGAGTAGACTTATGCTGTTGAAATATGCTACAGGTCTAAAATATGCTACTTGAGCTGTTCTGCAAAAGTTCAGTGGAATGTAATGACTCAGAAATGTTGCGCATTCCAAAACACAAAAGTTTTGCTAAGTTCTTTACTTTCTAAATTGTACTGGAATACTTGTTTATAGTTTCATGCCAGAAAAAGAATATAAAACAGACTTTTCTTTGGTATCAGACTAATAGACTCATTACTAAGAGGGTGGAAAAACATATTATTATACCCAGAATCATTTCCTTATTAGGATGGACCAATAGTTTATAGGCAACAAAAGGATATGGTGCATGGTGACAAGGCTCAAAGACGCACTAGAGGCTTGATGAAATGTTTCACATATTTTGTGCATTTCAAAAGCTCAGGTTTACTTCATAAATTTAGGTGAAATATTTGTTCTTTTAACAAAAATGTGTTTCTCTGTGCTTTTTCTTATTCAAAAGCCCAGGTTTGGGGAGCTAGTGTTCAAACACAATTCAGTTTCATAATTTGGAGAAAGAAATATCATCTCTAAGTGGTTTTATGTCTTGTTTTATAATTGTATCAAGAGTACAGCCATCCTTGGGTGTTCCTGAGTTCCTATCTGGGCAGCACTCTCTAATTCCAAGTCAATGCTAGAAACCTAGACCTGGGAAAAAAGCTTCCAAACAAACACAAACACACACTCATCTCATTCCTTTTATTAGCATTAGCACTTATAAGACGTTACTACAATATATTCCAGTAGACAACTTATTCTTGGTTTTAATTAATCATGTATATTTTTGACCTCTTTGGTGATTCAAGGTTACGACATGGATCAGGAAAGAGAGCTGGCCTGGGAATGAGCAGGCCAGTTCTTATCTAACTCTGCATGAACTAGGAAAAGTTACTTTTTCTCTAAGCTGAAAAATGAAGCAGGGGTGGGCAGAAGTCTCTTATTTTGTGGGGATACTTTGCATAGATTTAAATGCAATTACAGGTATGAAACATTTAAAATATGGCTAGACACATGGACAGAAGAATTGGTAATTTTCTACCACTTACTTTTCTACCTCTTCATGCACTGAAGGACAGCAGAGACAAGGTTTTCATTGCCAGCCTCCTTTCCTTCTTTATTTTAAATTTTTATTGGACTATATTTGCCTTACAGTGTTGTGTTAATTTCTATTGTACAGCAAAGTGAACCAGCTATACATATACATTTTTTGGATTGCCTTCCCATTTAGGTCCTAACAGAGCACTGAATAGAACTCCCTGTGCTATACCTGTGCTATGCTCACTAGTTATCTACTTTATTTTATTTTATTTTATTTTTAAACTTTACATAATTGTATTAGTTTTGCCAAATATCAAAATGAATCCACCACAGGTATACATAGCATCAATAGTGTAAATATGTCAATCCCAATCTCCCAATTCATCCCACCCATCCCCCAACTTTCCCCCTTGATAGCCATATGTTTTTTTCCTATTTCTGTGTCTCTATTTCTGCTTTGTAAATAAGACCATCTGTACCACTTTTCTAGATTCCACATAGATGCATTAATATATGACATGTGTTTTTCTCCTTCTGACTTAGTTCACTCTGTATGGCACTCTCTAGGTCCACCCATGTCTTCATAATTTCTCATTCTTTCTTGTTGCCTATCCTCAATTATATTTTATTTTACCAAGCAGCACTAACTCTCTCTGGGGAAAGCACACCACCAAACTGACACATACCAGCATAGCTGAAGGGAAAACCTTCACGAACCTACGTGGAGAGGCAGAGATTCTGATGAGTAACTAGTTCTTTAGGAAAGACTCACAGACATGGGCCTCCCAGACCTCAAAGGAAGAGGTGGATCAACCCTTGAATACACTGCAAGCCCTTCTCAGGTTCACATTCAGTGCAGATTCCTTCCTCAAACTGAACTGTTATTTTTTTTCTGAGATTTGTTGCTTCTAGGAATGAGATGAGACATTCAAACTCATTTCCCTAGAGGTTCAAACCAAATTTGAAACTAGCAGAGAAACAGTGAAAGCCCAATAATTTCACCAGCTGGCTCTCCCACAATAATCTAACGTCGTATGGGAAGTTGTAATATGTTGTGTGATTACTTCCTCTCTTTTATTTGTTTGCTTTTCCTCTTCTATTTCTGAGTTATCTTTCTTCATTTTTGTGAAGAACAATATAAATATATAATGTCTTCGGGTTGGAAACAAGTCTGTTAGAAGCTGCCGGGTTATTTTTATTTCCGAATACTTTGAATGGGTAAGTTATAACTTTTGTCCTCCCCACCCACCCCGCATGTAAAAGATAAAGTAAGAGTAACCACAGAGCTAGGTACATAATGATTAGAACAAGGAATGATTCTATTGGAATCCTGCATGCTCTGAGTTATTAGGTTGCTGGTTTTCTGTAATAGTCAACCCTTTTCAAACTATGAAATCTGTTCAGTTTTTATTAGAAACATGATGATATTTCAGCCAGAGCTTAATCTTCTACTCAAATTATGTCTCTAGCCCAAAATTCAGTAAAGAATGAATACATATTGCATGATTGTTTCATTTCCAATATTACGTATGCTTTTCTAAAATCCATATAAACATATACCTGTATTAAAAATTTGTGTGCAGTCCCCATCACAATACAGACATCTTTAGTTTGAGAAATTTTGCATATTCTTTGAAATGGGCAATATGAATTACACAGAAAAGCACAAACACATTTGCCGTTTAAGTGCCTTTTTATCCTGTGAGGTATTTTAATGTGTCATGAGTTACAATAATAAGGATCTGCATTTTATTTCTAAATTAGATTTTTAACCCATCATTTTATTTATTTCCATCTAATCCTCTCTGATCTCTATGAAATATTACAAAGTGTAATCCACCCCGTGCTGCCTTATTACTGATTGGTCCACATTATACTTCTCAAGCATTAGTCTGCCATGGACTTTGCCAGGTCTTGGTTTGACAGTAGTAACAAGTGACACCGGCTGCTGCCCAAGGAATCTAGGGCTTATGCAGGTGCTAAGATATTGAAGGAAGAAATTTCAATAAGCAAGAAGTAAAAATTTTTCCCATAATAATTTAATTTATCTTTCAAGTCCCCATTCTATTAGTTCATAGCAATTTAATCCATTTGACAGCTACTCCCTATGACTCTCCTTGCTTTGTCCTGGATCACGTCTGTGTTCTCTGGTTCATACAATATCCAGGGATTGCTGAGCGACTCCAGACTGGGCTGTCCCCTATACACTGGAGCATGGCCTGAGATGTCATTTTTCTGTCAAGTGTTCCTTCCTCCTTCCTTATGTGTCACTCTAATGACCTTGTTCCAGGCACTACGCCCTGTCTGACTCTGCTCCTTTACTATCCCCCTCAGGATGTAGTACATCATTGCTCCCATGTCACTCAGTGGAGCTATCAGAGCCTTTTCGTCCTCTGCAGGCTGGTCTCTGACACTCGAATCCTCTCGTGTGTGAGATGCCCGGGTTGCTCTGCTTTGGCACATCAGACAGGCATTTCTAGTCCTCTATTCTCACACCCACAGGTAGGAAAACTGAGACTTTGTCACCTGTGTCAGCTCGAACAGACAAGGACTCTCTTCTCTCAGACCCACGTGAAGTGTCTGTTGTCCTCTCTGCTGGTGGGACCTGTAATTCCATTTGTAGGAGCACACACCATGCCTGGCTTCCCCTGAAACTCCTCCCACGATTCTCCAGGGAGATTCTCCAAGGAATCATTTCTGGACAGGAGTTGAGAGCTACCAGAAGCCTTGCTCCAACACTCCATCTTCTTAGTTCCCCTGTGCCCCAGCTCTTGGAATTCAAAAGCCTTTTCTCTGCTGTAACATCCTTTCCCTGAAACACACTTCTTATTGACAAAAACCGAAGGACATCACGGACTCTAAGGAAGTATGAGAGAGGAAGGAGGACTTATCAGTTACACCAATGTGTTTACCTAGAAGATGTAATCTAGCAGGATCTGTGATTGGGAGAATCACTAGTTTGAACAGACAATGAAATGACTGAGCAGCCAAAGTTGGAGCTGAGATCTGAATGCTCATAAACGCTAACTGGGCAAAGAGAAAGTCTGTACTAGGCATAGGCACAGCGAAGCATGGATGCTAAGAGCACAGGGTGTGTGTGTGCGTACACGTGGTCAGTTGTGTCAGACTCTTTGCTGGACTGTAACCCGCCAGGCTCCTCTGTCCACGGGATTCCCCAGGCAAGAATACTGGAGTGGGTTGCCAGTTCCTTCTCCAGGAAAGGACTATGTGTGTGGAGAGCACATAGAACATTGTAGAATCTGAAAGAATTTCAGTATAACTAGAATATAGAGTGTAGTAGAAGGAGGCTAAGAGCACGGGGACCACGGGGGAAATTTTCGCGGGAGGAGAGCTGTGCAGATAAACATGGTTCTGCAGACATCAGTTCAGTTCACTTGCTCAGCTGTGACCAATTCTTTACAACTCCATGGACTGCAGCACACCAGGCTTCCCTGTCCATCACCAACTCCCAGAGCTTGTTCAAACTCACATCCATCGAGTTGGTGATGCCATCCAGCCATCTCATCTTCTGTTGTCCCCTTCTCCTTCCACCTTCAATCTTTCACAGCATCAGGGCCTTTACCAATGAGCCAGTTCTTTGCATCAGGTGGCCAAAGTATTGGGGCTTCAGCTTCAGCATCAGTCCTTCCAATGAATATTCAGGACTGATTTCCTTTAGGATTGACTGGTTTGATCTCCTTGCTGTCCAAGGGACTGAAGACATCATTGGCTGCTTATCTCAGACACACTTCCTCCTTGTTAAGGAATCCCATGTTTATTCAGGACTACCTGTGCTGTGTCCTAGAGGGCGAGTCATGACGTGAGCCAATCACATCAATCTCCTGGTTGAAATATCAAGTCTGGTTAACTAGCCACACAAGAATGTCAGCAGAAGACTTAAGGCTTTCTCCTTGATACTAGAGAGGTGTGGAAAGTGAATAGAGAATGTTCTCTTTCTCATACTGTCCTTCCTGCTTTTGAACATGTCTGTTCATTGTTTTGATGTCAGGAACTAGAGCATATCAAATGTGAACACAGGGCAAAAAAATTCCAGACAGAATACAGGATGCTGCTGATGTGAAAAGAAAGAGTTGCGGGTCTTGTTTGAGGCAGAAACTTTAACTGAAACTGCTGACCTTGGGATATTTTAACAATCAATAAAATCCTTAATGGCATAGACCATGGAGTTGCAAAGAGTCAGACATGACTGAACGACTTTCACTTTCAGTTTTCAGTATTAGTTGAGTATTCAGTGCAACTAAATTCTTGCCAACATGGCAAGATATTTCAGGATTTAGCATTGAAATCAAGAGTGGGAAGGTGTCTTGCAGACAAATGTGAAGGCCCACGTTAAAGAGAAAACGTATTATGGTCAAAGGGGCAAGCTGAAAGCAATTCAGTGTGGTTGAAACTTCAAATGTGTTTTAAGAAATGAGGTTGAGATATAAAGTGAAAGTGAAGTCGCTCAGTCTTGTCCAACTCTTTGCGACCCCATGGACTGTAGCCTACCAGGCTCCTCCGTCCATGGGATTTTCCAGGCAAGAATACTGGAGTGGGTTGCCATTTCCTTCTCCAGGAGATCTTTCCCACCCAGGGACTAAACCCAGGTCTCCCACACTATAGGCAGATGCTTTACTGTCTGAGCCACCAGGGAAGTCTTAGGTACAAACTAAATCATGGAAGGCCTTATAATCAACTTAATGACTTTTGGCTTTTATCCTAAGGGCAAAAAAGTTATTGACAGCATTAAGAAAGTAAGTTGATCAGATTTACAATTTCAAAATTTATTCTGGATGAACAGAGCTAGGTGGCTAGCAGAGGAGTTGGAGAGTAAGTTCCAGAACAGGAGATGAAAATCAATAGGATCTTGCAGTTGACTGGATTTCCATGGTGAGAAAGAGGAAGGAACACACGATGATGCCAAGCATCTGTCGCTGCAACAAGGAGGAGTAACAAGAAACCTGTGAGGAGTGTAGATGTTGATGACAGAGATTTCTTTCAAAAAGCACTATCTTGACTATTAATGATTATCTTAATTTGAATTCTCTTGTAACAAGGTTACAAATCAAATAGATGCATAAATTCCTTACATGATTATCATTGACCAGAAAACTTTGATCAATTTGAAGAAAACAAATTTGTAAATGCATTTCTTTTCCAATGACCACCTTCTAACATAAGTTCAACCTTCATCATCAAAGTCTAGTATACACTGGGAGGTTAAAAATGCCACAGAGACCAATGTGTGCATCAAGGATGTGTTTGTCAATCATGGTGTTTACAGTTCTAATATAAGATTAATAATCTGGTATTAGTGTTACCAGCGGGTGAGATGATTGGATGGCATCACCAACGCAATGGACATGAATTTGAGCAAACTCCAGGAAATAGTGGAGGACAGAGGAGCCTGGCTTCAGTCCATGGGGTTGCAGAGTCAGACATGATTTAGTGACTGAACAACAATCAGGGTTAAGACTCTACGTCTTAGCTTAGTGTATTCATCAGGATCCCAATAAGAAAAAAATTTTGCCTTCAACCTAGGATAATAATTCAAGAAGAGTTCATTTACAAAGGGACAATTTACAAAATGTTGCTGGAGTACAGAAGAGCTACAAAGGATAGTACAGTCACTGAGGGCAAGAAACAGAGTCAGTTATCACCCACAAGCTCAAAGGAACAAGGAAGAGGCAGTTACTAGAACCCACAAGAAGAGAGAAATGCATGCATGTAATAGCGTCCTGAGAGAAGCATCCGTTCAGTTTGAAGACATACCCCACAGAAACAACCACACCCACAGTCAGCCAGAGGAATAAAGTATTCTGACCTCACTCTCTTCCTTCCCTTCAATTTCCCGCATAGTCTCCTAATTTGCTAACCTCCACAGGGGGACCTTAGATAAGCCATAATATAAAGCCATATACTCTTTTATATAATCATGTAGTCAGCCTGCACTCAAACAGTGGTGAGAAGAGGAAACAGTTACTCTGAAGCAGTAAATAGTACTAATATGTATCCAGCATGAATGGAAATGGAAATATTATCTGAATCCATTATCTATGTCAAAATGAAGTTCACATGTGAATTTAACAGCTAGGTTTTCAAACACTATGAGATGAAGGGCTAAATAGAGACAGAAAAGTTTCAGTTCAAAAGATCCACCTTGATAAAATAAATGCTCACCAAAGCCTAATTAAGTATTTTTAATTAGTCTTTCCTGCTACAGATATTAGCCCGTGTTTGTTTTTAGCCGTTAACAGCTTGGTGGGTGGGAGAAGAAAGCTATAAAAGATCAATTATGAATAAAAGTGAGCAAAATTGCAAAGTTAAACTACATTACCACTTAGCCATTGCTTAAAATTATAACTATGTTTTCAGTCCATTTCCAATAATGAAAGGGAATAATGGCAATGAAAGATTTCTTAATTTGATTTGGGTTTTGGAAAACATTTTAGATACTTGGATTAAGCGCCACATCCGTTCCCTCTAAAGACTGAAGACCCACTGGGTTGTCTCAAGAATCTATCTTGTGGGTCAGCTAGCACTCTATCTATACAGGGGTATGAAGTGTTGCCTGAATAGGAACACATTCTAGAAAAATATAGTCAGAGTGATCAACCTTGGTCCAAGAAGAAGAAGTCAGCAATTCTGAAATACGGCATAGTAGTTTGTTCCATACCACTCTCTGATCGAATTTTTAGGATTTATGTCTGAGTGTAAGGGAATTTAATGAACAGACAAGGAGAACCTGAAAATCAATTGCTTTCACTAAAATGCACAAGAAAAAATGAGAGAAGTCATCATATTGTAGTGATCAGAAGTGTTACTTTTACTGAAAACGACAGGGACTTTGTAAATCTGTAACAGCAGGAATATCCACATCAATTCAGTGTATTAACATCCTTGTTAGGCACAGACATAAGAATTCTTATCATCCAGCTCCTGGTCTTGAGAAAAATGGTGATGGGCCCCAGGAGGTACCATGTGCTCAGTTGTTCCGACTCTTTGTGATTCTTTGGACTGTATGTAGCCTACCAGGCTCCTCTGTCCTTGGGATTCTCCAGGCAGGAATACTGGAGTGGGGTGCCATTTCCTACTCTAAGAGATCTTCCCGGTCCAGGGATCGAACCCACGTCTCTTGCATCTCCTGCTTTGGCAGGCAGATTCTTTACCACCGTGCCACCTGGGAACCCAGAGTAGGTGCCATAGGGGTGTCCCTGGTAGGTCTTAGCAATATAGAAGTGTCTTTGTCCCTCAGCAGTGGCAGAAGGCCTTTTCAGAGTAAGGTTGGAAGAGGAGACAATTTGAATATAGGAAGTCATGTTAGAATTCAAATAGAATAGGTAAAAGCAAGGCCAGAGAAGTATGTAACTTGTTCTACTAAAAAATTTATACAGGTGAAAAATTTATGCAGGTGAAAAGGAAACAAAGATTAAAGGCACACACAGTTGAATGAGGAATTTAGGAACTGAGAATTCACAGCAGAGCATAGATTAACCAATTAGCCTCCTTGTTACACTGTAGAAATCTTGTACATTGGTCACTTTAGTCCTTTAATAAACTCTTGGCTGATTTTGCAATATGCCATTTAATATTACAGTTAACTCATCCCTTTAAATTTCAATATTTATGTTCTACACTCTTCAGGTTAGGGAGAGTAACCTGAGGGTTACATGCTATACTGTAACTTGACTATGAGTCTATAATCTCTTGATTATTTGTACAAAAAAATCAGCAGCAGCACTCGTAACATAACAAACCACATATGAGATATATCATTAATGTTAATTATTCATTCAATCAAGCTTCCCAGTTGGAGCTAATGGTAAAGAACCCATCTATCAATGCAGGAGACATAAGAGATGCAGATTTGATCCCTGGGTCAGGAAGATCCCAGAGGGAGGAAATGGCACTCTACTCCAGTATTCTTGCCTGGAGAATTCCATGAACAGAAAAGCCTAGCATGCAATAGTCCATAGGGTTGCACAGAGTCAGACACAACTGAAGCAACTTAGTACAGTCATTCAGTAACTTAAAACATTTCTTAAGAGTCTGCTGTGTAAAAGAAACATTAGAGTTTTTTTTGGTTTATTAATATGAAATTTGTTTATGTGTTCAGTAACTGATAAGTGAAATAAGAGTAAGAGAAAAGAGAAGAAGAGAGCCCAATATTTTTTATAGAGAGATGTAAACATCTACTATGGATAAAGAACAATGAATAGTATAATTTAATACATTAGTTACAATTTGGCTTTTTAAAGTATCTCAAATAGTGCTTAAACTTCATTGATTTTTATTTTGAATTTTTTTCTTAAATTGATGTCTAAAGTAGATGTTGACTGAGAGAATATATTTGAAATGCTTTATGTTGAAAATAAATTAGCTCTCTCCAGCAATGTAAAGATGTTGGTTTACCTACCTCTTAGGACATTACAGATATTTTAATGCTTTTTCATTATGAAATAAGTGTTACCTCTAGGGAAAACTGCATAAACTGAAGCTACTAACATTTACCTGTGGTCATATTTCTACCAAGTCATTTTTTTTATGTAAGTCCTATGGTTTCCATTTTAGAAATTTGTAACATAGAGTGTTGAGAAAAATAATCACAGCTATAAGAATACACAGAAGAACTGTACAAAAAAGATCTTCATGACCCAGATAATCACGATGGTGTGACCACTGACCTAGAGCCAGACATCTTGGAATGTGAAGTCAAGTGGGCCTTATAAAGCATCACTATGAACAAAGCTAGTGGAGGTGATAGAATTCCAGTTGAGCTGTTCCAAATCCTGAAAGATGATGCTGTGAAAGTGCTGCACTCAATATGCCAGCAAATTTGGAAAACTCAGCAGTGGCCCCAGGACTGGAAAAGGTCAGTTTTCATTCCAATCCCAAAGAAAGGCAATGCCAAACAATGCTCAAACTACCGCACAATTGCACTCATCTCACACGCTAGTAAAGTCATGCTCAAAATTCTCTAAGCCAGGCTTCAGCAATATGTGAACTGTGAACTTCCTGATGTTCAAGCTGATTTTAGAAAAGGCAGAGGAACCAGAGATCAAATTGCCAACATCCGCTGGATCATGGAAAAAGCAAGAGAGTTCCAGAAAAACATCTATTTCTGCTTTATTGACTATGCCAAAGCCTTTGACTGTGTGGATCACAAAAAACTGTGGAAAATTCTGAAAGAAATGGGAATACCAGACCACCTGACCTGCCTCTTGAGAAACCTATATGCAGGTGAGAAAGCAACAGTTAGAACTGGACATGGAACAACAGACTGGTTCCAAATAGGAAAAGGAGTTCGTCAAGGCTGTATATTGTCACCCTGCGTATTTAACTTATATGCAGAGTACATCATGAGAAACGCTGGGCTGGAAGAAGCACAAGCTGGAATCAAGATTGCCGGGAGAAACATCAATAACCTCAGATATGCAGATGACACCACTCTTATGGCAGAAAGTGAAGAGGAACTAAAAAGCCTCTTGATGAAAGTGAAAGTGGAGAGTGAAAAAGTTGGCTTAAAGCTCAACATTCAGAAAATGAAGATCATGGCATCTGGTCCTATCACTTCATGGGAAATAGATAGGGAAACAGTGGAAACAGTGTCAGACTTTATTTTTCTGGGCTCCAAAATCACTGCAGATGGTGATTGCAGCCACTAAATTAAACGACGCTTACTCCTTGGAAGGAAAGTTATGACCAACCTAGATAGCATATTAAAAAGCAGAGATATTACTTTGCCAACAAAGGTCCATCTAGCCAAGGCTATGGTTTTTCCTGTGGTCATGTATGGATGTGAGAGTTGGACTGTGAAGAAAGCTGAGCACCGAAGAATTGATGGTTTTGAACTGTGGTTTTGGAGAAGACTCTTGAGGGTCTCTTGGACTGCAAGGAGATCCAACCAGTCCATTCTAAAGGAGACCAGTCCTGAGTCTTCAATGGAAGGACTGATGCTGAGGCTGAAACTCCAATACTTTGGCCACCTCATGCAAAGAGTTGACTCATTGGGATGCTGGGAGGGATTGGGGACAGGAGCAGAAGGGGATGACAGAAGATGTGATGGCTGGATAGCATCACCAACTCGATGAACATGAATTTGGGTGAACTCCAGGAGTTGGTGATGGACAGGGAGGCCTGGCGTGCTGCGATTCATGGGGTCACAAAGAGTCGGACATGACTGAGCGACTGAACTGAGCTGAACTGATAAGATTTTATTTCTATATGCCAAGTTTACACGCAGATTCTAACATGAAAAACAACTTGTTAGAACAATTCCAGAAAGACAGCATTTAGCTTAAGCCATATATGCAGAAAGTGAGTATTTATAGTTATAATATTTTATTCACCCTTACATGTGTTTTTCTCTCCAAATATTTTAAGTGTTAGAGAGGGAAAGGATTTATGTAATAAGATGATATGTATTATGATGATATTATAAACAAGTGCATATTCATGGTCCTGGATATGGTATAAAATCTAATTTTCAATAAGATGATTTAAAATTAGTCTTATTATGAAATTATTTATTGTGCAATATTTATCATTCATACAAATGAGCAATAAGCTTACGGATTAAGAATTTAAGCTTTCAATTTTTCTCAACTTTACCAAGGACATTTTTAAACCCCATGTTTCAGTATGTTATTGATTAACTAGCTCTAAACAGTCAACTTTTTATTCATTAAATAACCTAGAGGAAAAAAGTTGTTTCTTTCCCTACAATGCTATTTTAACATGTAAACACTATGACTTGCTGGCAATATTATAGCAAAGCAAACTCTCATTTCATTCGTTCACTAGTAAATCATTAGTTAATCATTATATTTCTTATATATGTACTATGTCTTGCCCCTGAGACTATCTTCTGCAATGTGCTGTGCTTAGTCACTCAGTCGCATCTGACTCTTTGCAACTCCATGGACTGTATGTAGCCTGCTAGGCTACTCTGTTCATGGGATTCTCTAGGCAAGAATACTGGCGTGAGCTGGAATTCCCTTCTCTAGATCTATCCGACCCAGAGATCATGTCTCCTGCATTGCTGGCAGATACTTTGCCATCTTCCCTGGTGGCTCAGATGGTAAAGCGTCTACCTACAATGCGGGATACCCGGGTGCAATCCCTGGGTTGGGAAGATCTCCTGGAGAAGGAAATGGCAACCCACTCCAGAGTTCTTGCCTGGAAAATCCCATGGATGGAGGAACCTGGTAGGCTATAGTCCATGGAGTCGCAGAGAGTCGGACACAACTGAGCAACTTCTTTGCCATCTGAGCCACCAGGGAAGCCCCATGGGTCTCATAAAATAAAAATGAAATAATAACTTAACCAACTCTGTATATATATTAATGTTTAAGTATTTATATGCCATTAAGTACACATTATATTTATTTATTATATTATGTATAATGACATACTATATTATGTGTGTATATATATATGAGAAAGAGAGAGAGACAGAATAGGTAAAGGGAAGAGTTTGTGTATTTAATAGAGTCAAAAGAATGAAAGAAGGCAAAATTTACATTTTCCTATAATGGAACAGACACTGCTTACACAATGTTAAATATTGAAAAATAAAAATTTTTATATAAGCAATGTCAGCATGTTATTCAGAGATATGGAGATAATCATCAAAACTGTATATTCACATAAAGTGTGTAAAACTTAAAAGAAAAATAAATTTAGACTCAAATTATTATAATATACATTTATTGAATCTACTTTATAACAGATTCTGTTAAGTGCTTCAAAAGCATATTTGATTTAACATGAAAGTTTAGGAAGGATTTTTAACACTTCATGTCTAAAGAATGTAATAAGATTTATTTATCCAGAGTGCAGCAGACTACTTCTGTCTTGAAGAAAAGAAAAACTTGTATCTGTAATTCATAAAGATATTCAAAAAATGGAGGGAATGCGATTTTCCAAGTCTACCAATGCAATTTCAGTTTGTGTTTCAACTATTACAGTGTGATTTTCTTCAGCCTCTTTGAAAACAGATGGGAGCAAGAATCCAGGTGGGTGTGTTAACTATGATACTGGTGAGGAAATTGATTTTTCTTCTTTTCTATAGAAATGAGAATAAAATCAGTACTTTTGTATGCATTGCTCTTGATGTCCCAAATAAAATAATTCACTGTACTGAAAGGTTTTGTTAAACTCCAAGTCTCTGAAAAGATTACATTGAGTGAAATGTCATTTATGTTGAGCAGCCAAGGAATGAAACTCAAGGCACATCTGTGGTGGGCAGAGGCTGGTGCACCATTTTCTCTCTCTCACCATGTTAATTGAAGAAATAGGTTTGTTTATAGTGCCCAAGTCCTCTGTGATTGTGACTGTTGATGTGAGCGTCACACTGACTGATTAGATCTTCCTGAAGAAACACTTTTTTTTTCTTGAATCTAGGGAAATTTGATCAGTTCTTAATCCATGCAGTGCTAACTTGCTTCGGTTGTGTCTGACTGTTTGCCACCTATGGACTGTAGCCCACCAGGCTCCTTGTCCATGGATTTTCCAGGCAAGAATACTGAAGTGGTTTGCTATACCCTCCTCCAGGGGATCTTCCTGACCCAGAGATGGAACCCATGTCTCCTATCACTCCTGCATTGGATTATTTTTTGTTGAGCCACTGGGGAAGCTCCTTTTAATCCACAGCTGGCTACAATGTTTAGTTCCAACTCTGAGCAAGTCCAGTTACTATGAAACCAAAGATCACAGGCTCATTATGAAGTATTTTTCTCTTGCTTCTTTTTTCACATCACCAATTTGACCTTACTTCTTTTCTTTGCTAATCTGAAATGCTTCTCTTTCCAGTAACTGTCACTGAGTTCTGAGGCATCAGTGATTTTCGCCCAATATATATGTTAAATATTTTAATTTTAAATGATCCAGATCTGCCAGCTATTAGATTACATTTACACCTTGAACTACTTTCTATAGAACTACATTCCTCAGAGACTTGTCTCGTTTCAAAGGAAATATTTTCTTACTTTGCAGGAATGTGAATTAAAGTTCATTTCTTTTAAAAATAATTTGTCTTTCATGTAATTTAATGTGTCTATTATTTGGTAATAAAGGACTGTTTCAAAAGAAATTAATGATAATTTTTCCTGAAACCTTATCATCACCTATATCCAATAATTTTTCCAAATAATAAATTCAAAAGGCCTGAGCTCAAGCAATGTTTAGCTGAAGTCAAGTCAGCTTTCATCAAGTGAACAAAAAACTCAGCAGATTTTTTTCTAAACAACTGACACTAAGTTTGGATTATAGCTGAAATTTGATTTCAGAAAGGAAATTTCAGTACATCAAATTACCTCCCAATGACTAAAACAGGATTAGAAACTGTCTTTACTGAAATGGTACTGCATTCTATAATATAATTTTGACTTACTTATGACCCATTAAAAACATAACCTGTAACACAAACTGGGTATACTTTATTATTCATTTATTTTGGAAATTTATCTAGACTACTTTTTCACATAATTTTGAAAACTCTCCCCAAGCATTTTCTAAAAAGGGGTATTTCACTCACCAAAGAGGAAAAACTAAATCAAGTTCTTGTTTTTTAAAAAAATTAAAAGTCTCATCAATTTTCTCACTTAAATATAAAGGCTTCATGGGATGTGCTGGCTTGTGTTTGTAAGTTAACATTTCCCCCCAAATGAAGTATCACAAAGTCATCTTAGTTCCATTATTATGCCACCTGGTTTCCACATGTAACTAAAATGTGAAAGTATATCAGAAATGAGAAAAATAGATGTTGTCTTTGACCTGAAGTGTTTATTACATAAGACTGTAAAATTTCATCTGATTTACTACCAAAGAAAGTTTTTGGTTAATTTTTGCTGTATGTGTAGTTTTCTGAAACTCTTTTGTTAGAATCACATAAGATTCCACACGATGTCAATTTATATCTGTGGGTACTAAACAGATTTCATCATCGTGTTAGTAACTCAGCCCTGTCGGATACTTTGTGACCCCATAGACTATAGTCCGCCAAGCTCCTCTGTCCATGGAAATCTCCAGGCTAGAATACCGGAGCGGGTTGCCATTTCTTTCTCCAGGAGACCCTCCCAACTCAGGGATCAAATCCAAGTCTCCTACATTGCAGGTGGGTTCTTTACCACCTGAGCCACAGGGGAAGTCCAATTTCATCATAAGTACAGATTTTAGAAAACAGGAAATAAAGTTTCTTTCTCCAATTTCCCACTCTTCTTCATTCATGGTCTATTAACCATGTATTTGCCCCGTTACCCTCTCTCAAGAGAAGTCTTACTCTTTATTTGGGTAAGAAAAAAATAAAGTCTTACTTTTTATTTATTTCAGCTACTTTATAGAACAGTTACATGGCTGGTATGATATGTAGCTCCCCTTCATCTAAAATTAATTATGACATATCCTCAGTGTATGCTTAAAATATTTGTTTTCAAGTGCAGCTCTCACTTATATACAAATTTATAAAAATTTAGTGCTTATATATGTTACATATTTTATTTTATTTTTTCTTTTTTCAATTTTTTAAATTTTATTTTATTTTTAAACTTTACATAATTGTATTAGTTTTGCCAAATATCAAAATGAATCAACACAAACAAAACTGCAAAGTCAGTATGTTCCAAAGTAAAAAGTGGATGATGTTTTACCAATGAAAATCCATCACCTATCTTAGTTTTAATAACAGAGAGTTAAGGTTTACACAGCTGATGCTTTATTTTTTATCATCTTGATTCTTTTGCCTTTTAGCCCAGTGGACAACTCCATAAACCATTTCAATTATTGTTGTTTTAACAGGAAGGCAGTTTTTAACCATTGTTCAGCTACTTTATAGGCTAATAAATTTCATACTGACTCTGAAATACTATAGTGAAAATGTTTTAAAGAATTGGTAACCAATGGTACGAGTGGTAAAGAACCCACCTACCAATGCCAGAGACATAAGAGTTGCGGGTTGGATCCCTGGGTCGGGAAAAAATTCCCTGGAGGAGAGCATGGCAACCCACTCCAGTATTCTTGACTGAGGAGCCTGAGGGGCTACAGTCTATAGGGTCGCAAAGAGTGGAACATGACTGAAGCAACTTAACATGCACGTACAAGTCATTGTATATTTGCCACTATTCTCATCTACTTAAATGTGAACACAGTCTTTACTACAAAGCACGCTGTTTTCTGTTCAGCATCCTGTGCTGGTTGAATCCTCCCACTATTCTCTCTGCTCAAGTCATTGAAAAAATTTAACTTTTTTACGACACCATGACATTGTATGGCCTTCCTTCAGCACAAGCAAGGGCGTGACAGTAACACAAATGGAAACAATGAAGTCGTATATCACTATTCTGTTATCAAGTCATCTTCTAGCTCCATCTGCGTCTCTACAAGCTGCTGTCCAGTAGAAACAAACACAACATTGTAAGGCAACTATACTCCAATAAAAACAAAATTTTAAAGTCACCTTCAAATAGTTCAGAATATATGGATAACTGTTTAAGAGTATCATTAAGATAAAAGCACAGTTCAGTTCAGTTCAGTTCAGTCGCTCAGTCGTGTCCAACTCTGCGACCCCATGAATTGTAGCACACCAGGCCTCCCTGTCCATCACCAACTCCTGGAGTTCTCTCAAACTCACGTCCATCGAGTCAGTGATACCATCCAGCCATCTCATCCTCTGTCGTCCTCTTCTCCTCCTGCCCACAATCCCTCCCAGCATCAGAGTCTTTTCCAATGAGTCAACTCTTCGCATGAGGTGGCCAAAGTACTGGAGTTTCAGCTTTAGCATCAGTCCTTCCAAAGAAATCCCAGGATTGATTTCCTTTAAATGGACTGGTTGGATCTCCTTGAAGTCCAAGGGACTCTCAAGAGTCTTCTCCAACACCACAGTTCAAAAGCATCAATTCTTCGGCACTCAGCTTTCTTCACAGTCCAACTCTCATAGCCATACATGACTACTGGAAAAACCATAGCTTTGACTAGACAGACCTTTGTTGGCAGTGTAATGTCTCTGCTTTTGAATATGCTATCTTAAAAGCACAAAAATATTAAAAATCCCATAGAAATAAAATTATTCAGAATATATGCCTTAGGGACTGGAGATCTAAAGTTTACATGGTTTTGGAAATCCTAATTGTTTCCTAGTCTCTTCAAAGGAAAGTGAGCAGGTGCTTGAATAGAAAGGCCACTGAGACTAGGCCTGGCCAAGAAACTGCTGCAGGAAAGATGGAAGTGCTGTCAATGGGACACAGTAAGTTAAAATAATTAAAAGTCAGAACACTGGGGGAAGCCTGGCATTTTCCCAGTTGGGCTAATGCTGGGTTGTCCCAAACAAAGCATCAGCTAATCCTCATTTCATGTTGTTAAATTAGAATTCATTAACCATACCGTTTCAATGATGTGTAATGTAGATACATCCTAGTTTGGAGGCTAAATTGCTGGCAGAATTGTACCTTTTCATGTGTAGGGAAAGAATATGATGGGCAGAGAAAAATATGCATCTTTCCTTTTTTCACTTTCTTTGCTTTATATCACTGGGAAATGAGAAAAAATGAAAACAAAACAACGAAACTAAGGCAAATGCAACTTGGTAGCTCTGCTGTGGAAGTCCGGGACCTGACAAATGTCCATGACATTTGCTTATTTAACAACCTTCTGTGATTCCGGTGTCTTCTTAAAGATAGCTGCCTGGAATTAACAGAAGCTCAAAGAATTTTAACCTTCCCTAACCCTTTTTGAAGGAGACCTCAACACACTGCTTTAGCATAGGGCCAGAAAGAGATGAGACTACACTAAAGAGAAAAAAAAAATTGTGTATCTGTATTTTCTATTTGCATCTATGTGAGCACACACACGAACACACACACATGACATTGCTATCTACATATCAGCTGAAAAGATGGAGCAAAACAGCATTATAGAGACACAAGGGTCCCAGTGAAGTGAGGGTGGGGCTGACAGTCTTTGATGTAGATGTCTTTGTGGGAAAGTGCAGAAGGAGTTACTTTGCTACCCATTTCTAACCTCCACCTGTACTATTTTTCTCATTTCCTTTTTTAACACCCAGTGTTTTTTGGTCATATAAAGAAATGTATTTTTATATCTTTGTTGTTACAAAGACTTTTAGGTATATATAATATGATTACAGGGCTTCTCTGGTAGCTCAGCTGGTAAAGAATCTGCCTGAAATACAGGAGACCCCTGTTCGATCCCTGGGTCAGGAAGACCTTTGGAGGAAGGCAAGACAACCCACTCCAATATTCCTGCCTGGAGAATCCCCATGGGCATAGGAGCCTGGCAGGCTACAGTCCATGGAATCGCAAAGAGTCGGACATGACTGAGTGATAATGTGATTAGTCACATTTCATAGCACACGATGTAATTACATATATGCATGCATGCTCAGTCGCTAAGTCCTATCTGACTCTTTGTGAACCCACAGGCTGTAGCCTGCCAGGCTTCTCTGCCCATGGTATTTCTCATGCAAGAATACTGGAGTGGGTTGCCATATCCTATCCAGGAGATTTTCCTGACCCAGGGATAGAAGCCATGTTTCCTATGTCTCCCAAATTAGCAGGTGGATTCTTTACCACTAGCGCCACTGGAGAAGCCACATGTTATCTACATGTAGCTATACAGAGACACAGTCTGTATGTCTAAATTTAAACTTTTGATTAAAATCACTTTAATTTGTAATTTAAGAGCATCACTGCTCTGAAGCTGTCAGATTTTGCAAGAGAAATTTTCTGCTTTCTGTATTTCATTCTTTCTCTGCACTTTCTTTTGTTTTTCTGTCTTGTTTGCCTGATGGTCAATTCTAATCGTGCTTTTTCTAATCCTCTGCTTTTAAGCAGTCATTCCATTAGAAAATTCTTCACTCTTTTGTAGGTTATATTTAAATTAAATACAGCTGGGTCTTTTACAACTCAATGCATATCTGTACCTGACTAAATTTAATACAACTGCATCTACCACAATTGTCAATGCTTTGGTCAAAGTTAGACATGAGATGCATGTTTTTCTAGTCTGTACATATACTGTCTTTCAATGCCAACCTTTTAAAAGCTCTAGAGATAAGGACTGAGAAGGAAGATAACAGAACAGAACCGTTGTAAGAGTACCTTTTAAAAAAGAAAAAATTGAGAAAAGTGAATTGATTTATTTTTGTAGAAAATAAGACAAGTTTAGGAAGTGGAAGAGTTGAGTGCACTAATGAAGACATATCTATAATGAAGGCCAAAATTATTAATAGAAAACAGGATTATTATATTTTTCTCCAAAACAGCTGATGCTGCTGCTGCTAAGTCATGTCAGTCGTGTTCAACTCTGTGCGACCCCACAGACAGCGGCCCACCAGGCTCCCCTGTCCCTGGGATTCTCCAGGCAAGAACACTGGAGTGGGTTGCCATTTCCTTCTCCAGTGAATGAAAGTGAAAAGTGAAAATGAAGTCACTCAGTCATGTCCGACTCTTCGTGACCCCGTGGACTGTAGCCCACCAGGCTCCTCCATCTGTGGGATTTCCCAGGCAAGAGTACTAGAGTGGGTTGCCATCACCTTCTCCAAAAACAGCTGATAGTAGGACATAAATAAGAACAATCTCCCAAACCATTCTCAAGATTCATTTTCTTCAAGAATAAGTAAAATTTGAATTTTTTTTTAACCAAAAGGACTGTCCTAGTGGTCCAGTGGTTACAACTCTGTGCTTGCACTCCAGGGGATGTGGGTTTGATCCCTGGTTGGGGAACTAAGAGCCCATTAGCTGTCCAGTTAAAAGAAAAAAAAGATAATTTAAGAATAGGTGAGAATTTGAAGTTCTATAAATTTAAAAAACTGAGTAATCAACCACAAATGACATTATATTTCAGTCACCAGTCTGATATGATCTAGAAATTAAAGATGAGCTATATATTTCTAAAGGGAAGGATAGCCGTGTTATTATAGAGAGTCCAAGTGATGTATAGTGTTATATAATATTCATACAGTATGAGAGAATTTTAATTGAATCCTTAATAGCTTTTGGAACAAAGATCTCAAACTATAATGGTCAATATAAAATGCAAGATTTAGCAGAAGAGTCTGATTTTCAAAAAGGAATAACTGAACCATCAAGTCTCTAAATGTCTGTGCTAAAGACGCTTGGTTTTAAGAGAGATGACCAATCACATTCACTATCAAGAGTCTCACCTCCTGCACCAAATCCTATACATTTATACTAATGACTATAGTATTGCTTAAAACCGAGTTGAATTATCATCATGGTTGAGCATGAGAGAAATCTGTACAAGACTGAAAAACAAAACAGCTGGGTGTGCCTCACAGCCTGATCTGCACACCTGAGCCCACCTTAGGCTCTAGGGTAATGCTGACACAGAAGATTAAAGCCTATTAGAACATGACCACGATGGTAGAATCAATGAACAGCAGACTTCCAGAAATATAAGCAGGGTGATCAGCTGGAAAAACAAATTAGGAGTAACCAGAAATAGAGATTTCTCTATAGTATTCCCTTAGCCCAGGACCAAGTAGTAAGCTACAGGGTATCTTACTCAGAGCAGGAATATGCATTGTGGGAGTGTGAGGAATAGAGACAAGGCAGTGATCTAGTTGGGCTTCCCAAGTGGTGCAGTGGTAAAGAATCTGCCTGCCAGTGCAGAAGACACAAGAGACGTGGGTTCAGTCCCTGGGTTTGGAAGATTCCCTGAAGTAGGAAATGGCAAACCACTCCAGTATTTTTGCCTGGGAAATCCCATGGACAAAGAAGCCTGGCAGGCTACAGTCCATGGGGTTGCAAAGAGTCGGACACGACTGAGCACACACACATGCACAGTGATTTGTTGCATATTCCATCACCCTCCCCCTAAAACAGTGTGGACCATAACCCTACAAGTGGTTGCCAGACCTTCTATAGGCTATCTATGGGAAGTGTATCAGAAGCAAAAATCCTCAAATACCTAATTGTGTATCATTCATATTTGAGAAATACCATCAATATGCAATATCCATAACAATAAATACAAACAACAAATAATATGATGACTTAAGCTCAGTTAAATTACAAAATGCTCTTTCTGAACTTATAATATATAGGCTATCAACTGATTATTACAAGAGGTATACAAAAAATGATTCCAGTGATATACGCAAAGTCCAATATGTTTCAGCCAAAGAATGTTTATTTTAGGAATGCAAGTATGATTCAAGATTAGAAAACAGTGTAACTTACTACATTAATATAAATAAAATAGGAGAAAAATCACACATAATTATTTCAATAGATATATAGAAAGCATTTCATAAAATCTAACACCCATTCACAATAAAATATCTTAGCAAGGCAGTAATGAAAGGAAATGTTCTTAATATTAATATCTAAAAAAAACTATAGATTTTACAATATTGTAATATATTGTAATATTGTAATAACAATATACAATGTTGTACCAGAAGTACTAGCCAGTGAAATAAGAAAAAAAAAAGTTATAAGGTTTGTAAAGAAAGAAATAAAAAGCCTTGGTTTATAGAAGTCATGTTTCTTTACCTAGAAAATTTAAAATAATCCATAGATAAACAATTAGAATTGATAATGTTATTATAAGGACACAGTTCAATGTTAATTAGAATTATATTTCTATATAACAGCTACCAAAAGAAAAAGAAAAACATACATTTTATGATGGTATTCAGTGACATAAAATACCTTGGAAATATCTGATAAAAGATATGCATATCCTTTTACTAAAAATTATAAAACAATTTTAAGAGAAAACTTAAAAGACCTAAATAAATGGAGGGATATACTATGGAGTTATATACTAGGCTATATATTGTCACCCTGCTTATTTAACTTATGTGCAGAGTACATCATGAGAAATGCTGGGCTGGATGAAGCACAAGCTGGAGTCAAGATTGCCAGAAGAAATGTCAATAACCTCAGATATGCAAATGATACCACCTTTATGGCAGAAAGTGAAGAAGAACTAAAAAGCCTCTTGATGAAAGTGAAACAGGAGAGTGAAAAAGTTGGCCTAAAACTCAGCATTCAGAAAACTAAGATCATGGTATCTAGTCCCATCAGTTCATGGCAAATAGATGGGGAAACAGTGGAAACAGTGACAGACTTTATTTTTGGGGCTCCAAAATCACTGCAGATGGTGATTGCAGCCATGAAATTAAAAGACACTTACTCCTCGGAAGAAAAGTTATGACCAACCTAGACAGCATATTAAAAAGCAGAGACATTACTTTGCCAACAGAAGTCTGTCTAGTCAAAGCTATGGTTTTTCCAGTAGTCATGTATGGATCTGAGAGTTGGACTATAAAGAAAGCTGAGAGGCCAAGAATTGATGCTTTTGAACTGTGGTGTTGGAGAAGACTCTTGAGAGTCCCTTAGACTGCAAGGAGATCCAACCAGTCCATCCTAAAGAAAATCAGTCCTGAATATTCATTGGAAGGACTGATGCTGAAGCTGAAACTCCAAAGGACCCTGATTCAGGGAAAGATTGAAGGTGGGAGGAGAAAGGGACAACAGAGGATGAGATGGTTGGATAGCATCACCAACTCAATGGATGTGAGTTTGAGTAAACTCCAGGAGTTGGTGATGGCAGGGAAGCCTGGTGTGCTCCAGTCCATTCGGTCTCAAAGAGTCAGACATGACTGAGCGACTGATCTGAACTGATACTATGTTTGTGACTTGAAAGACTCAATGTTATAATGGTGTCAATTCTCTCCAAATTAAACTGTAGATTCAAGGTGTTGTGCTGTGCTCAGTCACTCAGTCGCTAAGTTGCATCTGACTCTGCGACCCCATGGACCCTCTTGGACCATGTCCACCAAGCTCCTCCGTCCATGTAATTTTCCAGGCAAGTATATTGGAACGAGTTGCCATTTCCTACTCCAGGGGCTCTTCATGATCCAGGGATTGAACCCGAGTCTCTTGTGTCTCTTGCATTGGCAGGAGGATTCTTTATCACTGTGCCACCTGGTAATTTCTGTCAATATTTCAGCAATACTTTTGATTGACCAGCTGGTTTTAAAATTGATATGCAAAAGATTAAAATAGCTAAGGCATTTTTGAGGAAGTAGAATAAAACTGGTGGACTGACAATACTTGATACCCAGACATATTCTGAAAGTATACTAACTGAGACAATATGGTGTATTAACCCAAAGATAGACAAAGAGATCTCTGCAACATAATATAATCTAGAAACAGAACCAATATATTCAACCACTGTTTCTTTATGACAAATATGAGACAGTGTAATAAGAGAAAGTATAGTCTTATTCATAAATAATGCCAGATGGAGTGGATATTCATTTGGTAAAAAAAATGAATCTTGACCCTGTATCTCACCCTTTACGGAAAAAAAAAAAATCTATTCCAAATGGATTGAAGATCTAAATGTGAAAAGTGAAATAGTAAAGTTTTCAGAGGAAAATA
This sequence comes from Bos grunniens, assembly GCF_055505025.1. Classification (NCBI taxonomy): domain Eukaryota; kingdom Metazoa; phylum Chordata; class Mammalia; order Artiodactyla; family Bovidae; genus Bos; species Bos grunniens. Next base: position 56,719,820 of record NC_141178.1, on the reverse strand, counting down.
TAGGAGAAGATATAATCGAGGGAATAGGCAAATGTCCTTCAACAGAACTTTAAAAATAGTAACAATAAAAAAAACTGTGTAACTTTATTAAAATAAAGATCTTCAGTTCATCAAAAATTTTATTATGAGAATGAAAAGTAACCACAGAACCTTAACACAATAGATCCAATGTATCATATTAAGAAAACATCAAGGAATTCTAAATCACTAATCAAAAAGCAGACAAAGCAATTTTTTAAATGGTAGGAGACTTGAGCAAATATTTCACAAAAGATACTGTCAACATGGAAATAAAAATATGAAAAAAGATCAACTTTATTAGAAATTAAATGAATGTAAATTAAAACCACAAAGAAATACTACCACAAAATGATCAGATTGGAAATGTCAATTGTCAGCTAGGATGTAAAATAAACAGAATCCTCTTACATTGCTGATGACAGTGTAAATTGGCAGAAGCATTCTTGAAAACTGTGGCAATGTTTTTGAAAGCCAAACATAAGCATTTTTCTATGACCCAGCAAAGTCTCCTCCTAGATGTATACCCAAGATAAACGCACACAATTATTCACTGAAATTCATTGAGTAAAATATTCAACACGAAACTATTAATAATTGACTAAAAATATATTACCCAAATATCAACAGTAGAATTGATATATTGCTACATGTTAATTAAGTTGAATATTATACAACAAGCATATGGACTGAAATTTCTTTTTTTTATTTTGTGGGCCTCCAGAAGCAGGGCCAGCCAACCCCAGCCTTTCATCTTTGACGCAATGGGGATGCTCCACCTCTGCTCCCAGGGCCGCCGCCGTGGCCAGGCACTGGAAGACAGCCGAACTCTCACTTTAACTCCCGACCCTAGCCTGGATTGAAATTTCTACAACCACATACAACGAATAAAGCTCACATACGTAATCCTTAGTTTAAGTAGTCAGGCATATAAGGGTATATTCAATATGCTTCCATTTATATAAATTATAAAAACACAGCAAATTAATCTATGCTGTAAGAACGAGAGTAGTGATTATTCACAAAGGATGTGATATTGACTAGAGGAAATATGGCTTCTAAAATGGTGGCAATAATCAATACCTTAATCTGTGTGCTATTTACATGGGTAAGCATAGTTTGTGAAAATTCATCAAGCTGTATATTTGAAGTATGTGTGTTTGCTTTACATCTGCTTTATGTCAATAAATTTTTAATTAATAGTTTCTTATAGAGCAGTTATATTAAAACAAAAATGAAAAGTTACTAAGTTCCTAGAAAAATGTTTTCAGACCTTTTTGGAGGAAAAAATCGATTAAACTTTACTTAGTAACATAAAAGAAAACTGAAATAAATGGAGAGCTGTAACACGTTAATGTTTGGGAATTCTGAGTACTGTAATACTGTCTGTTTCCCTTTATTTGTCTGTAAATTCAATCTATCACAACCCACTGCACAAAAAAATGTTTCTTACTGCCATTGCCAAGTTGAATTCTTAATTTTTATGGAATCAAAATAGCCAAGACAACTTTAACAAAATGGAACAAGAAATTTTATTTTATCAAGTAGCAGAGAAAAAATTTTAGACCCTAGATTTTGACTACAGAATCATTAAAATTTAGTGTGCATCTCACATCAATAAGGAAAAGACACACTTTCAGTTTAGTCATGTTGAGAAAATTTAAAGCAAAATGAAAGAAAGATCCTTACTCATATCATACAAATATGAATTCCAAATGAATTAATGTCTCAAATGTAAGAATGTAAGAAGTAAAGCTATATAGGTATAAAAAGAAAAATATGAACATATGTTTATGATCATATAACAAAAGTTTAAAAATCCATGAAAGCTTTTCGAACTTGAGGGCATTATACTAAGTGAAATAAGTCAGACAGATAAAGATAAATACCATATGATCTCAATTCCATGTGGAATTAAAAAAAAATAGACACACACACACACAAACATAACTCAACGATACAGGGAACACATTGGTGGTTGCCAGAGGTGGTGGGGGTGGATGGTGAAGAGGGAGACATGAAATGGGTGAAGGTGGCCAAAAGTTGTAGGTCCCATTATCAGGTAAGTCCTGGGATGTAATGTACAACTTGGTGAATATAGTTAACAACACTCTGTTGTATATTTGAAAGTCTCTAGGAGAGTAATCTTAAGAATTCTCATTACAAAAAGAAAAGAGAATTTGTAATAATGTGTGGTGATAAATGTTAACTAAACAGTGTGGTGATCATTTCCAAAATATGCATACATTGAATCATTACACTGGAAGACTAATGTCTTCCACAAAGAAGTTGTTACATATAACACAATGTTATATGTCAATTATATTTCAGTTTTAAATAACTAAAAATAAAAAGTAGTGAATGAATAAATTGATAAATTTTAAAACACAAATAGGGAACAGGGTATGAGTATTTATCACTTAGATAATAAGACAAAGAATTGGTATTCAGCATGCATAAGAAAATTCTACTAATAGTTAAACAAAAAATACTGACTTAGCAGAGCATATGTTCAGGAAATCCATATTTTAAAATTTTTTATTTGTTTTTAATGGAGGGATAATTGCTTTACAATGTTGTGTTGGTTTCTGCTTTACAACAAAGTGAATCAGCAGTAAGTATACATATATTCTCCTCCTTCTTGAGCTTCTCTCCCACCTCCCCCCAGGAAATTTATAGAAAATAAAATGCAAAATACCAATATAGCTGTAAAAGGTGATACCCTCAATAATCAACAAGGAAATTCAAAAATAAAACAAAAATTCTGATGCCAATTTTTCATCCTTTAGATTAGCAAAAATTACAGGTTGATTATAGCAAGTGTAGCTAAGATTGTCAGCGGTTGCATATCACAGCTATAAAGTAGTGGTAAATTTCTATGAGTATATATTGGTACAGTCTATCATATGTACAAATAGACTTGCATAAGAATGTTCCTTTGTTGTTATTGTTCAGTCACACAGTCATGTCTGACTCTGAGACCCCATGGACTGCAGCATACCAAGATTGCTTGTCCTTCACTCTCTCCCTGAGTTTGCTCAAGCTTATGTCCGTTGAGTTGGTAATGCCATACAACCATCTCCTCCTGTGTAACTCCCTTCTCCTCTTGTCTTCAATCTTTCCCAGCATTAGGGGTTTTTTCAATGAGTCGGAATCATCACTGGGTATAAATTGGCACAGATAAGTTGAATGAACTATGCCATTACCTAATAATGCCACTTCTGAGAATAATATTTACCCTCAATAAATAATATCATATGTACAAATAGACTTGCACAAGAATGTTCATTATGACATTGTTAATACTAAAAGCAGAGGTGGAAGGGAGAGGAAGAAAGAGAAAATCTTAATTGACTTGTAGCTAAGTACACTGTGGTTAAATATACCATGGTACAATGTATACTATATGAAAATATGCAGTGGTTGTCAGAGTAGACCTATGCTGCTGCTGCTAAGTCGCTTCAGTCATGTCTGACTCTGTGCGACCCCATAGATGGCAGCCCACCAGGCTCCCCCATCCCTGGGATTCTCCAGGCAAGAACACTGGAGTGGGTTGCCATTTCCTTCTCCAATTCATGAAAGTGGAAAGTGAAAAGTGAAAGTGAAGTCGCTCAGTCGTGTCCAACTCTTAGCGACCACATGGACTGCAGCCCACCAGGCTCCTCCGTCTGTGGGATTTTTCAGGCAAGAGTACTGGAGTATAGATACTATCTTTCTTAAGGTAGCTCTTTATGTACTTATGTTACAGAGGTTTATCCACTCCTGCGTGCATGTGTGCTAAGTCGCTTCAGTCATGTCTGACTCTTTGTGACCCTATGTATTGTAGCAGGCCAGATTCCTCTGTCCATGGGATTCTCCAGGCAAGACTGCGGTGGGTTGCCATGTCCTCCTCTAGGGGATCTTTCCAACCCAGGGTTCAAACCTGTGTCTCTTACATCTCCTGCACTGGCAGAGGGGTTCTTTACCACTAGCGCCACCTGTGAAACCCTGATCCACTCCTACTGACATGGTTAACTCTTCAAGATCAAATGTAAAAAAAGTAAGTGGAAGAAAATGCTACTTCATTTCATGTAAAAATGCAGATGAAAGGTAAGAAATAAAACCACACACAACAAAATATACAAATATTTTATGTAAATTCATAGAAAAAAAATGTGTGGATGAATAGCCACAGAAAAATTGGTGACAGCAATTATCTACTGGGAGTAATGGAAAAACACCTGGAAGGGGTCTTCACAGGGGAGGATCATGAAGATGTCCTATTTTATCCCCCAGTACCTGGTCCTGCTCCTTAAGGCACTGATTTTGTGTTTGGATAAACCTCCCGTGTCAACCAATATGCTTGGTTGAAACTGAACACTCTTCATCTTGGACTGAAACGTAAATAAGACCCAAAACAATAAGTGCTTTTCAGAACCATACAAACCAGTGACCAGCTCAAGACTCTAATTCAAAACAAACGAAACTTAGTTGTGGAAACTTGAAAAAATCTATTATAAAATATGAAACCAGAAGAAGGAAGACTGAAGCCACGGCACTCCTCCTGCAATCTTAGAGCAAGAGTCTGAGAACAGGGCCATCTTCGTTGGTTGCCGGGAAGAGATTGAATCAAGATATAGACAAAGAGAGAGTCAGGGTCCTACTATCATTGAAACCCTGGGAAAACAAGGGCTTCCATCATGCAATCAACACATCAGGCTGGTGTTCGTGCCAGCTGGGTTAACTTTTTAGCCATTTGCCATAAAAAGTTTTCTCTCACAAAGATCTATTGGGCTTACCTTTTGTGTTTGAATTTTTACTAGGAAAATACATTCATATACTCTACAATTAAAATTACTTTCAGATCAGATCAGATCAGTCACTCAGTCGTGTCTGACTCTTTGAGACCCGTGAATCGCAGCATACCAGGCCTCCCTGTCCATCACCAACTCCCGGAGTTCACTGAGACTCACGTTCATTGAGTCAGTGATGCCATCCAGCCATCTCATCCTCTGTCGTCCCCTTCTCCTCCTGCCCCCAATCCCTCCCAGCATCAGGGTCTTTTCCAATGAGTCAACTCTTCACATGAGGTGGCCAAAGTACTGGAGTTTCAGCTTTAGCATCATTCCTTCCAAAGAAATCCCAGGGCTGATCTCCTTCAGAATGGACTGGTTGGATCTCCTTGCAGTCCAAGGGACTCTCAAGAGTCTTCTCCAACACCACAGTTCAAAAGCATCAATTTTTCAGCGCTCAGCCTTCTTCAAGAAAATATCATGCTTAGACTAAAGGATTTGTAAGATTCACTCATTTTTATGAGTGTAAGATTTTTGTTCCAGGTTTTATTGAAGTATTAGAAATAGTCATTAGAAAGCCTTTTTGTTAATTTTTTGAATTGAAGTATACTTGATTGACAATGTTCCAGGTGTACAGAAAAGTGCTTCAATTACATATATATAATTGAATCACTTTGCCACATATATGTCCATATATACTGGCTATACATATATGCAAGCTTCCCTAGTGGCTCAGCAGTAAAGAATCCACCTGCCAATGCAGGGACGTGGGTTTGATCCCTGGGTCAGGAAGATCCACTGGAGTAGGAAATGGTGGCCCACTCCAGTAATCTTCCCTGGAAAATCTCATGGACAGAGAAGCTTGGGAGGCTACCGTCCATGGGGTTGCAAAGTCAGACATGACGGAGAGACTAAACAGCAACAGACATATATACATTCTTTTCAGATTCTTTTCCACTATAGGTTATTCTGAGCTATTGAATACAGTTCCCTGTGCTACACAGTAGGGCCTTTTGGTTACCTCTTTTATATATAGTGGTGTGTATATGTTAAACCCTAACTCTGAATTTATCTCCTTCCCACTGTCTCCTTTGGTAACCATAAGTTTGTTTTTCATGTCTGTGAATCTATTTCTGATTGTAAATAAATTCATTTGTATCATTTTTTTTTTAGATACCACATATGTGGTATCATATGATGTTTGAATGAAATAATACCATTTGCAGCAAATGTAGATGAACCTAGAAATTATCATCATAAGTGAAGTAAGTCAGAGCAAGACAAATATCATAAGAAAGAATATTTAATAATTTAACACATTAACCTGGCAGATAGTCCACAAAGACATAATCACTTCAAATCCTTCTTAGATTCACGTGGATATAAATAATACATTCATATAATCAGATAGTACCAATTGTAGGTAGAACCAAACTCCTTACATTAAACAACAGGCATATTGTACTTATTTTCCAAACTCATTTGCCCCTAATTATTGCCAACAAAATGAGAGTCCTTTTAAAATGCCACTCTCTGAAATGACCACATGGACAGCATGCCGTGTATAGGTAAAGGGACAAGCCCACTCCTTGTAACTGTTGTGCTTGCCTGAAAAGAAAGCTACATCTTTGAATAGGGACTTTTAGATAAAGGCTCTTTTGTAATCTTCCTTTTCCCCCCGTGCTTCACATTTTGGTCTCTTTTCTTCAACTCGTGGAGGATTTCAAGCACAAGAGGAGCCATTCAGTTCCTCTTTGTGTATCTCTGCTCTCCTTACAGCCAGCTCTGTGCTTTTCCTAGAATGCTGCAGTGTTCAACTGACATTTTCTACTTCATTTTTCCCTTCTGTTACTCATGTTACCCATTTCTGATAAGACCATGGAGAACATAGTTTGCTCAGTAAAAGAAAAAAAAAAAATGTTTGTTCTTCAATGGCCATTCGGTGTGATGTTAACATTGATAAACTGTGCTTGCTGTGAGAGCATGACATTCATCATGCCATCTCAGCCACAGAGGTGCCAGTTGTGCAGTGGAGAAGACACCTAATATTTATAACAAAACGGGCCTGGCCCACAGTCATTTCACATATGTGCTAATAGGTCAAAAACAAAAGCGATTGCCATATAAAAACTTTCAGTCTCTACATACCAATCTGACAATGAGTTACATAAAATTGGTAGTTTTTATTGTCTTTGTGTATTTTCAGGCCTACTCAGTCCCTCAGTTGTTTTGTAAAATGATGCTACTGTTTACAGTCCTGGATTTGTAAAACCAAAATAAACAGGTGGTCTGTCTGCCACAAGTTAGCAAGTCAGATTGTTCTTTGTTAACTAACCACAAGGAAATACCTGGTTTGGGGCATAAAATCAATTCACTTAAGGAGGAGTAATTTTGTAATGTAAAACCTTCTTGAGAAACTATCATTAGTGAATTGAATTGTATGTTCAGAAAGACAAAACATGTTAAAATGGCATATGCACACACTTTTTATTCTTGAACTTCAAAGGCATAATGCAGATTGAGCTATAGCATCTCACTATTTGTCCATGCCAGGTGCCTTGTGGCTATATTTATTTTCTTTTTTAATTGTAATTTTCTATTTTCACTTCTACATCCATTATCCTACCTACTGTAATTGCTTTTAATTCCCATCTTTAAGTGCCTCCTTCAAAATATGAAGTTCTATTTTACGTATATTTTTAAAAATTTAAATTGATATACTGCTTTGATATTGTTTGATGCTTACTATTCACATCAATCTAGTCACATTATTGTGTACTTAGTACTTCTCACTGTAACAGTATTACTTTGAATGCTGTTATTACACTTTGCTTCTCTGTTCCCTTAGCAATGAATACAATGAAGGCTTCTTTGCTGCTGGAAATCTTAACTCCAGTGAACATTCTCACCCATCACCATTTGTAACACTTGTGTAAGAGAGTTATTTATTCAACAAATACATATTAAGTAACTAATAATTGTCATGCACTGTTCTCATCATGTAGGATGCATTAATGAAAAAAAGAAGCTAGGAGCCTGGGCTATAAGAAGCTTATGCTCTAGTGGGTTTTCTCCAGAGAATATATCCAAGAAAGGGCCTGCTGGATTTTGCAGTACATATAGTCCTAATTTCACTACTTAATTTCATTGACAGAATCCACTCCAAAATAATTTCACCAAGTTAAAACATGAATAATATATAAATACTGTTGTTACCCTTATCCAAATTTAGTTGATACAGGGAATTATGCATGTCTAATGTTAGGCAAACTGATAGAAATAAAATGACATACTATTTCTCTGATTTAAATGACAGATTATTTCTCTGATTTCTAGAAAGTTTCTAGATTTCTGATTTCTACATAGATCTCTAAAATCATGTGGTTTTAACTTTGTGTGAACTGGCTATCCATAGTTGTTTTTAATTTTTCTGCTTCCTTTTTTTATTCTTAAGCATTTAGAAATACTTTTATTAGAAAATAAGAAATATGGTGGGGGGGAGCTAAAAAAACATAGCAGGCCCAAAATAAGAAGGCTGGAAATAAATAATATATAAATAATACAGGACTCATGAAATAGAGATAAATGACCACAGTAAAACTTAAAAGATACAGCATTTCTTTGGGGGAAAAAAGCATCTAAAATCAATGAAACTTTTTGCAATATATAATAAATATAACATAAATAAGCTATAAATAAATTCAAAATAAGAAAACCAAATAGGTATATAATAGTGATTTTTCTTATAAACTATGCATTGGTAAATTTGGAAAATGAGATGACATGTTAAGATCTTGGGGATAATATAATATGTCAAATTATTAGAAAAATAAAAACTTTAATGTACAAATATCTATTAAGTAAAAGTTAAAATTGTGGTTAAAAAAAAGGCCAACACCATTTGAGAACTAATTTTAATGAGTTATTAATGACCATAAATATAGGTTGTTAGTAATGACCATAAATACAGGTTGTTACAAAAAATATTTAAAAACAGGAAAGCGATACATCTCATTTAATGAGGCTATCAAAATTACTTATTTTAAAAACAAGGACATTATAATTGAAGAATACACAAGTTGAAAATACATTTCAAATTCTACTTTTGCCCATTAAGGATCACTATTAATACCGTGGGAATTGCTCTCTCTGCAAAACTACAAAACAAGGCAAAATACATGAAAACAGAGCAGGATTATAATCTCCAAGAAAAGGGGAAAATAAAGTCAGCTTTATGATTCACCAAATATACCTCCTAGAGGTAGTTCCCAGCCTGCATTATAGAGGATGGAAATGCAAACAAAGCTCAATAGCCTCCCTTTGTTGAGTAGATAGTAATTGGAGTTTAGCAAACCAAGGAGCCTTGAAATATATACTTGGGGCAGGGGGCATCTTGAGAGGAGGGATCTGCACAGAGAAATAGTTCTGCAGGTCTACAGAGGAATCCCTTTGCGATTTCCACTAATATGTGAAACATTCTTTCATAATAGAATCACCAGAAACCAGTAGGCTGAACAGTTTATAGGGCTTCACACAAGGTTGTGAATAGTCTGTGCCGTCATCAGCCATAGTGAACAGACCTCATAAGAATGGGGTGTTAGAGTTCTTGTGCATTAAAACTTTTTCCTTAATAGTAAAATTAATTGAACACTAGAGGAAAAAAGGCTGCCCTGGATTAACAGTAAAAAAATATTAAAGAAAACCTTGAAAAATTCAAACAGTTCAAGCTGAATATTCTTTAAAGAAATATGTCCAGTGTAAATGAGATCATCTAGAATACAAACAAAAATTGTTAGGCATTCAAAAAAGCAGAATACTGTGACTTGTGTGTAGGGTGTGTGTGTGTATGTATTCAGTCGTGTCCGACTCTTTGCGACTCCATGTGCCTACATGGACTACAGCCTGCCAGGGTTCTCTGTCCATGGAATTTTCCAGGCAAGAATACTGGAGTGGGTTGCCAGTTTCTATTTCAGGGGATCTTCCCTTGCCAGAGATCAAACCAATGTCTCTTCCATCTCCTGCAATAGTAGATGGGTTCTTTACCACTGGCATCACCTAAGAAACCCAAATATGATTCATAACTGAGATTAATATCAACTAATAAAACACAGAAATAAGAGAGAGATGATGGAGTTAGCAGAAAAGAACACTGACATTTATAAAGTTGCTCCTTGTGAACAAGGAAGTTAAACATACACAAACAGGATAAAGAGAGGAAAAAGAAGATATACAAAACAAAAATGGAATGGAACTTCTAAAAGTGAAAAATAAAATATCTAAAATTAGATACTGCAGTACATTAGACACTACAAAAGGAAAGATAAGTGAACTAAAGACAGAGCAATAAAAATCTATAAAAGAGAGGCACAAAGTGAAAAATAAAATTAAAATCAGTGTTTCCCTATGAAACAATGTCAAGCAGTCAACATAGTATATGACCAAATTTAGAACGAGAGTAGGAATAAGAGAAAAAAATCAAGAAATAGTGGCTGAAATTTTTCAAATTTGGAGAAAGCTATCAATCCACAGAACCAAGAAGCTCAGAAATCCCAGTGCATCCCTTTCAGTTCAATTCAGTCGCTAAGCCGTGTCCAAATCTTTTTGACTTCATGGATTGCAGCACACCTGGCCCCCCTGTCCATCACCAACTCCCGGAGTTTACTCAAATCCATGTCCATCAAGTCAGTGATGCCATCCAACCATCTTATCCTCTGTCGTCCCCTTCTTTTCTCACCTTCAATCCTTCCCAGCATCAGGGTCTTTTCCAATGAGTCAGTTCTTCACATCACGTGGCCAAAGTATTGGAGTTTCAGCTTCAGCATCAGTCCTTCCAATGAATATTCAGGACTGATTTCATTTAGGATGGAATGGTTGGATCTTCTTGCAGTCCCAGGGACTTTCAAGAGTCTCTTCAAATACCACACTTCAAAAGCATCAATTCTTTGGTGCTCATCTTTCTTTACAGTCCAACTCTCACATCCACATCGCTAATGGAAAAACCATAGCTTTGGCTGGACAGACTTTTGTTGGCAAAGTAATGTCTATGCTTTTTAATATGCTGTCTAAGTTGGTCTTAACTTTTCTTCCAAGGAGCAAGCCTCTTTTAATCTCATGGCTGCAGTCACTATCTGTGGTGATTTTGGAGCCCCCCAGAATAAAGTGTGTCATTGTTTCCACTGTTTCCCCATCTATTTGCCATGAAGTGATGGGACTGGATGCCATGATCTTAGTTTTCTGAATGTTGAGTTTTAAGCCAACTTTTTCACTCTCTCTTTCATTTTCATCAAGAGGCTCTTTAGTTTTTCTTTGTTTTCTGTCATAAGGGTGGTGTCATGTGCATATCTGAAGTTATTGATATTTCTCCTGGCAATCTTGATTCCAGCTTGTGCTTCTTCCAGCCCAGTGTTTCTCATGATGTACTCTGCATATAAGTTAAATAAGCAGGGTGACAATATACAGCCTTGACATACTCCTTCCCCAATTTGGAACCAGTGTGTTGTTCCATGTCCAGTTCTAACTGTTGCTTCCTGACCTGCATACAGACTTCTCAGGAGGCAGGTCAGGTGGTCTGGCATTCCCATCTCTTTCAGAATTTTCCACAGTTTATTGTGATCCACACAGTCAAAGGCTTTGGTACGGTCAATAAAGCATGTTTTTTTGGAACTCTCTTGCTTTTTCGATGATCCAACAGATGTTGTCAGTTTCATCTCTAGTTCCTCTGCCTTTTCTAAATCCAGCTTGAACATCTGGAAGTTCACAGTTCATGTACCATTGAAGCCTGGCTTGGAGAATTTTGAGCATTACTTTGCTAGTGTGTGACATGAGTGCAATTGTGCAGTAGTTTAAACATTCTTTGGCATTGCCTTTCTTTGGGATTGGAATGAAAACTGACCTTTTCCAGTCCTGTGGCCGCTGCTGAGTTTTCCAAATTCACTGGCATATTGAGTGCAGTACTTTCACAGCATCATCTTTTAGGATTTGAAATAGCTCAACTGGAATTCCATCACTTCCACTAGCTTTGTTCGTAATGATGCTTCCTAAGGCCCACTTGACCTCACATTCCAGGATGTCTGGTTCTAGGTGAGTGATCACACCATCATGATTATCTGGGTCTTGAAGATCTTTTTTGTATAAAATTAGGCCAATGATATTTCAAATTATACTAAAGGGAAAGACTTAAAAAGCAATCAAAGAACAAAGTATTATATACAGAGAACCAAAAATACAACCTTTAAAAATGTATATGCATCCATCAGAGGATGGCAAGATACATAAAGCACTAAAGGACTTAAAAGGAGAATTTGAAAGCAAATCAGTAATAGTGGGGGACTTTAACACCCTACTTATACCAGTAGATAGATCATCTAGACAGAAAATCGGTAAGGAAATACTGTACTTAAGAAATCACTAGACCAAGTGTACTTCATAGATAATCTACAGAACATCCTATCTAAAAGCATCAGAATACACATTCTTCTCAAGTGCACATGGAACATTATCTAGGATAAATCACACGTTAGGTCACAAAGCAATACTCAATAAAGAAAATCATAACAGGCATCTTCTCTGATCACAATGGTACAAAACTAGAAATCGATCACAAGAAAAAACAATGTGATACTGAGCAATCAGTGGATCACTAAAGAAATCAAAAGAGAAATTTAAAATGCCTTGAAACAAAACCATAAATATGATGTACCAAAATCTACCTCAAGAAATGAGAAAAATAAAAAATAAACATATTAACTTTGTACCTAAAGGAATGAGAAAAGGAAGAACAAATTCCAAAATTAGTTATTGGGAGAAACAAATAAATCAGAGTGGAAGTAAGTAAAATAAACTAAAAAAATAAATAAATAAAATAAAAATTAATAAACGTTAGAACTAGTTCTTTGAAAGATAAACAAAATTGACAAATCTTTAGCTAGATTAACCAAGAATAAAAAAGACTCAATATCTGAGATAAAAGAGGAGAAGTTACTCTGATACTATAGAAATATAAATGATCATAAGAGATGAAGAATTACATGGTAACGAACAGGATAACTGAGAAGAAATGGATGAAGTCCTAGAAACAAATCTTCCAAGATGTATCATGAAGAAATTAAAAATCTGAATAGACTGAATACTAGTTAGGAGAATGAAACAGTAATCAAAAATCTCCTAACAAACAAAAGCCCAGGTACCAGATGGTTTAACTGAAGTACTCTACAAAACATTCAAATAAGGTTTAATACTTATTCTCAAACTCTTCCAAAACTATTAAAAGGAAGAATACCTTCCAAATACATGTTATGAAGCCAGGATTACCCTGACTCCAAAACCACACAAGGATAGTGCGTGCACACACACACACACACACAGGGGCTACAAACCAATATTCTTGATGCATAATAGATGCAAAAATCTTCAACAAAATACCAGTAAACCAAATCCAACAATATGTGTAAAGATCACACAGTATCATTAAGTGGGGCTTTTTTCCAGGGATGCAAGGATGGCTCAACATCTGCAAATTAATCAACATGAAACATCATACTATAATAAAAAAATAAAAAGATAAAAAATTATAGGATCACTTCAATAGATGCAAAATAAAAGCATTTGACAAAATTTAAGAACCATTTATGATAAAGCTTTTCTTAACATGGGTAGAGAGGAAAGGTACTTCAATCTAATACAGGCCATATATGACAAATTCACAGTTGACACCATACTCTGATAAGAACTGAAACTTCTCCTCTAAGATCAAGAGTAAGACAAGAATGCCCATTCTTGGCCTTTTTTTTCCAACACAGTATTGGAAAGCTTATCCACTGCAGTTACACAAGGCTAGGCTTGCAAATGCAGCCAAATTAGAAAGGATAAATTTAAACTATCACTATTTGCAGATGACATGATATTATATAGAAAGAATCCTAAAGACGCTACTAAAAAAAAAAAAAAACAAACTATTAGAACTAATGAATGAATTTCATTGCGGGAAACAAAACCAGAAATCCATGATATCAAAAAGAATAAAATAACTAGGAATTAATTTAACCAAGGAGGTGAAAGACAAATACATTGAAAACTATGATTCTGGTAAAGGAAATTGAAGAAGAAGTTACAAATAAACAAAGATAGTTCATGCTCCTGGATTGGAAGAATAATGTTGTTAAAATGTTCATATTACCCAAAGCAATTTACCAATTCAATACAATCCATATTAAAATTCCAATAGCACATTTCATAGAACTAAAACAAATAATCCAAAATCTGTATGAAACCACAAACAATGGGGAATAGCCAAAACAATCTTGAGAAAGAAAAACAAAATATCCATTGAGACATTTGGTCTATGACAAAAAAGTTCTGGAAATTTGGTCCTGTCCAAAACGTCCATTGAGATGCTTGGTTCTAGCCAAAACTTCCATTAAGATGTTTGGTTTATGCCAAAAAGATCTTTTAAATTTGGTCTTGTTCTAAATGTCCTTTGAAACATTTGGTCAATGATTTGCTAAATAACATAAACCTTTAACTTTATTAATGTTTATTTATAGTCTTTTTATTGTAATTCATTATGAATTCTGGGTTTCAGATTTATTTTTGTTCTTCTTCATCATGAAGTTCAGCATGGTTACTCTTAAGGCCAGTGATCAGGAAGATCCCTTGGAGTAGAAAATGGGAACCCACTCCAGTATTCTTGCCTTGAAAATTCCATGAACAGAGGAACCTGGAGGGCAGAGGAGCCACCCTCTGCCAGTGGGTTATAGTCCATGGAGTTGCAAAGAAACAGACACGACTGAGCACACACACACATATATTGACCTGATTATTGGCTTTATATTCATTATACCTATTAAGAATTTTGGTTATGCAAATTTAACTTAACAAGTATCTTGAAGTTGTTGGCTGTGTTTGAGTGTGACTATCAAGGCCCTGAGTGATAATTTGTTCATTGCTTTGCTGTTCAGTTTGTAAAATACTTCAATAAATCTCCAAATTGAAGGATGAAGCATAACTATTTTCACTTCACCAAGTCTTGAAATTTGCTATACCAACCTTCCACTGCATTAATTTTTCTTTATGTTGTTGTTGTTCAGTCACTCAGTCATGCCCAACTCTTTGTGACCCCATGGACTGCAGCATGCCAGCCTTCCCTGTCCTGTATCATGTCGCAGAGATCGCTCAAACTCATGTCCATTGAGTCAGTGATACTATCCAACCACCTACTCCCTGGTTGCCGCCTTCTCCTCCTGCCCTCAGTCTTTCCAAGCATCAGTGTCTTTTCCAATGAGTCAGTTCTTCGCATCAGGTGGTCAAAGTATTGGAGCTTTATCTTTCCAAACCAGGGGTTGAACCTGCATCTCTTGTCTCCTGCTTTGACAGGAGAGTTCTTTACCACCAGCGCCACCTGGGAAGCCCCCTTTTCTGTGCATTTCTTTAACTATAGGACTCTTTCTTTGTACACATATTTAATATAAATACCATTCTTCTGCAAGAGTTCAATATTGACCCATATACCTAACTCTATTTGCCATTAACAGGTAGCTTTGTGTGAGTGCTAATTCCCTCAGTCGTGTCCTACTCTTTGTGACTCCATGGACTGTAGCTCGCTAAGCTCCTTTGTCCTTCGGATTCTCCAGGCAAAGATACTGGAGTGGGTTGCCATTTCTCTTCCAGGGGATCTTCTGGAGCCAGGGACTGAACCTGCATCTCTTATGTCTCCTGCACTGGCAAGCAAGTTCTTTACCACTAGCTTCACCCAAGCAAAAATGGTTATTATTAGCAAAAAAGCCACAACACAATTATTGCATCAGTGAAACTTTATACTATTTTATATGTATTAATCCTGTAAGCCAAAAGCATAAGCATTAAGTGCTTTTTGAACCCAGGCACTTTTTCTAAACATGGATCTTACTACCAAACATCAAGAACCATTTGGCCTGGATAAATATGCTCATGGATGTTTTTGATAGGACAAAATTTTACGAATATTTGGATTGAATGTCTTATTGAATATTTTGAATAGAACTAAATGTATGCAGATCTCTACTAGAAGTCTTACCCACTTCAATAAGGAGATAAAAAATTAAAGTCAAAATATTGAAAAGGAATAAGGAAAAATGTATTTTTAGACCACATTATTGTATAAGTAAAGCATTTTTAAAAATTTACAAAAGAGTTTTAGTTTATGAAGTTTCTGAGATGCAAGCTCAATGTACAACAATTATATTTGCATGTAGTTCAGTTCAATCACTCAGTCATGTCCAACTCTTTGCGACCCCATGCACTGCATCATACCAGGCTTCCCTATTCATTACCATCTCCCAGAGCTTGCTCAAACTCATGTCCATCGAGTTGGTGATGCCATCCAACCATCTCATCTTCTGTTGTCCCTTCTTCTCTTGCCTTCAATCTTTTCCAGCATTAGGGTCTTTACCAAAGAGTCAGTTCTTTGCATCAGGTGGCCAAATATTGGAGTTTCAGCTTCAGCATCAGTCCTTCCAATGAATATTCAGGACTTATTTCATTTAGGATAGACTGGTGGATCTCCTTGCAATCCAAGGGACTCTCAAAAATCTTCTCCAACACCATAGTTCAAAAGCATCAATTCTTTGGTGCTCAGCTTTCTTTATAGTCCAGCTCTCATATCCATACATGACTACTGGAAAAACCATAGCTTTGACTAGATGGCCTTTTGTTGGCAAAGTAACATAGCTTTTCTTCCAAGGAGCAAGTGCCTTCTAAATTCATGGCAGCAGTCACCATCTGAAGTGATTTTGGAGCCCCCCAAAATAAAGTCTGTCACTGTTACCACTGTTTCCCCATCTATTTGCCATGAAGTGATAAGACCAGATGCCATGATCTTAGTTTTTTGAATGCTGAGTTTTAAGCCAGATTTTTCACTCTCCTCTTTGATTTTCATCAAAAGGTTCTTTAGTTCTTTGCTTTCTGCCATAAGGGTGGTGTCACCTGCATATTGGTTATTGATAGTTTTCCCGGCAATCTTGATTCCAGCTTGTGCTTCATCCAGTCCAGCATTTCTCATGATGTAGTCTGCAAATAAGTTAAATAAGCAGGGTGGCAATATACAGCCTTGACACACTCCTTTCCCAATTTGGAATCAGTCTGTTGTTCCATGTCCAGTTCTAACTGTTGCTTCCTGACCTGCATACAGACTTCTCAGGAGGCAGGTCAGGTGGTCTGGCATTCCCATCTCTTTCAGAATTTTCTACAGTTTATTGTGATCCACACAGTCAAAGGCTTTGGCATAGTCAATAAAGCAGAAGAAGATGTTTTTCTGGAACTCTCTTGCTTGTTTGATGATCCAACAGATGTTGTCAATTTGATCTCTGGTTCCTCTGCCTTTTCTAAAACCAGCTTGAACATCTGGAAGTTCACGGTTCACGTACTACTGAAGCCTGGCTTGGAGAATTTTGAGCATTATTTTGCTAGTGTGTGACATGAGTGCAATTGTGCAGTAGTTTGAGCATTCTTTGGCATTGCCTTTCTTTGGGATTGGAATGAAAACTGACCTTTTCCAGTCCTGTGGCCACTGCTGAGTTTTCCAAATTTGCTGGCATATTGAGTGCAGCACTTTCATAGCATCATCTTTAAGATTTGAAATAGCTCAACTGGAATTCCATCACTTCCACTAGCTTTGTTCATAATGATGCTTCCTAATGCCCACTTGACTTCGCATTCCAGGATGTCTGGCTCTAGGTGAATGATCACACCATCGTGATTATCTGGGTCATGAAGATGTTTTTTGTATAGTTCTTCTGCGTGTTCTTGCCACCTTTTCTTAATATCTTTTGCATCTGTTAGGTCCATACCATTTCTGTCCTTTATTGTGCCCATCTTTGCATGAAATGATTCCTTGGTATCTCTAATTTTCTTGAAGAGATCTCTACTCTTTCCCACTCTATTGTTTCCCTCTATTACTTTGCACTGATCACTGAGGAAGTCTTTCTTATTTCTCCTTGCTATTCTTTGGAACTCTGCATTCTAATGGGTATAGCTTTCCTTTTCTCCTTTGCCTTCCCCTTCTCTTGTTTTCACAGCTATCTGTAAGGCCTCCTAAGACAACCATTTTGCCTTTTTGCATTTCATTTTCTTGGTTATGGTCTTGATCACTGCCTCTTATACAATCAAATGAACTTCCATCCATAGTTCTTCAGACACTCTGTCTATCAGATCTAATCCCTTGAATCTGTCACTTCAAATGTATAATCATCAGGGATTTAATTTAGGTCATACCTGAATGGTCTAGTGGTTTTCCCTACTGTCTTCAACTTAAGTCTGAATTTTGCAACAAGGAGTTCATCATGATCTGAGCGACAGTCAGCCTCTGGTCTTGTTTATGCTGACTATATTGAGCTTCTCCATATTTGGCTGCAAAGAATATAATCAATCTGATTTCAGTATTGACCATCTGGTGATATCCATGTGTAGAGTTTTCTCTTGTGTTGTTGGAAGAGGGTGTTTGCTATGACCAGTGCATTCTCTTGGCAAAACTCTGTCAGCCTTTGCTCTGCTTCATTCTGTACACCAAGGCCAAATTTGCCTGTTACTCCAGGTATCTCTTGACTTCCTACTTTTGCATTCTATAATAAAAAGGACATCTTTTTTGGGGTGTTAGTTCTAGAAGGTCTTGTAGGTTTTCATAAAACTGTTCAGCTTCTTTAGCATTACTGGTAGAGGCATAGACTTGGATTACTGTGATATTGAATGGTTTGCCTTGGAAATGAACAGAGATCATTCTTTTGTTTTTTGAGATTGTGATTTTCATGCTTCCCTCTGATGGATAAAGATAAGAGGCTTATGGAAGCCTCCTGGTGGGAGAGACTGACTGGTGGGGGAAACTGGGTCTTGTTCTGATGGGCAGGGCCTAGCTCAGCAAATCTTTAATCCAATTTTTTTTGATGGGCGGGTCTGTGTTCTCTCCCTGTTGTTTGACCTGAGGCCAAACTATGGGGGGCGGGGGTGGAGTAATGAAGATAATGGCAACCTCCTTCGAAAGATCCCCTGCAGGCACTGTGGCACTCAGTGTCCCTGACCCTGGAGCAGGCCACTACCGACCCATGCCTCCTCTGGAGATTCCTGGACACTCAAGGGAAAGTCTGGGCCAGTCTCTTGTGGGGCCACCTCTCCTTTCCCCTGGGTGCTCACAAGGTTTTGTTTGTGCCCTCCAAGAGTCTGTTTCCCCAGTCCTGTGCAAGTTCTAGCAGCTCTAGGGTGGGGTCAATAGCGACCTCCTCCAAGAGGGCTTATTCCATACCCTTGTGGCAAGCTGCTGCTGATATGTTCCTCCACACTCAAACACTCAGAGGCAGGTCTGGCTTAGTCTCTGTGGGGTTTCCTGGTGTGCACAAGGTTACGTTGAGCCTTCCCTGTGTCTCTGGCGGGTATGAGGTTTGATTCTAAATGCAATTTTGCCCCTCCTACAATCTTCCTGGGACTTCTCCTTTGCCCTTGGATGTGGGGTATCTTTTGTAGTGGGATCCAACATTCTCCTGTCAATCGTTGTTCAGCAATGAGTTGTATTTTTGGAGTTCTTGTAGGAGAAGATGAGTGCACATCCTTCTACTTCACCATCTTGAATATATAGCATGAAGTAGCAACAAACAATTGTAAATTAAAATAGAATATTGATATAATTTACAATAGCTAAAGAACAATATGAAATTTGCATATTACTATACTAAGACTTACTATAAGGCTACAGAAATCAAAATAGTGTTGGACTAACATTAGAATATGTGTATATATCAATGGAACAGACTAGAGTCCAGAAGCAGATCCACATAAAATGTTTAGTTTTGGAGAAATTTGTGAGAATGGTTCAAAGGAGGAAAGGATAGTCTTTTCAGCAAATGATGATGAAACAATTAAATATTTTTAAAGAAAAATAATAAACTTTAATTTCTACATCACATCACACATGAAAATTCATTTAACATGCATCATAGACTGAAACATGAAACCAAAAACTATAAATTTTCTATAAGTTAAAATAGGAGAGAAATCATTAAACCTCTGTTTAGGCTAGGATTTCTCAAATAGGACACAAAAACCACCAAACCATAGGTAAATATTAATATTTTAAATATTTAAATACTTTATTAATAAATTAGACTGCATTAAAATTAAAACCTTTTGCTCTTCAAAACACTATCAGAAAATTAAAAGGCAAGTCATAGATTGGAAGGATATACATTTGAAACTTTCTTATCCAGAATGTAAAAATTAACTCTTCGCTCCACTGAAAAGAAGATATATAAGTGACCAAAGAGCACATTAAAATGCTCACTATTCATTAGTTATTAAGGAATTGCAAATTAAAAGTACAATGAGATACAAAAAGTGTATTTAAAAATACCACATCTTTATACATTTTGGATTATTCCAGGGTCCCAAGAGTGGTTTCTCATCAGGAAATGTTCAAAAATAACAGGAAAACTTCAGTAGATAAAGAAAAATGAATTGTTAACTTCAATGTATGATTTTAAAAATTAAGTGATGAATGATAAAAAAGGAAAAGAAGTGAATTTCTTAACTTAATAAAGGTCCAGTTGCAAAAATTTTTACCAAATATGTTTAACCAAGAAAGAAAAAATAATAATCTCCTTTAAGACAAGGAGCCAGATATATTTAAACAATATCTTTAAGAATAGGTAGTTGGATATGGTTTCTAACCACTGATAAGACAGGGAACTAGTTGAGGATGATCACTATCTTTGTTTTTGCTCAGCATAGTAGTGTTTAGGTCTTGGACAACGTAACTGGGAAAGAAAAGTGATGAGGCATGAAGGAAAAGAATATTTGAGCATATTTACAGAAACCCAATCAGAATGAGCAGATAAGCTAATAAGACTTTTAAAGCCTAATTAGTCTGTAATCTGATAAAAATTCATTGTTGTTGTTTCTGTGCTTCCATTTGGGAAAAAAATTCTAGAGGAACATGGAATGCTGTTAAATAAGAGGTAGAAGGGATTCATCTTGGGCTAGGCTTGGATTCTCTCTGAAGGACACTGAGGAAGTCTGAGGGAAGTAAGGATGAATCTCAACTGGCTTGTTTTTAAGAAGAATTTGAAAGATGCAGGCATGAGCTAGGGATTTTCTGCTTTCTTAAATTAAGGTGGCTAAATAATTTGGAATCCCCTCTACTTAATAGCAAAACAGATGAGGTGCATCATTGGGAAGAAAGCAGTGATCACTCAAAGTGGGTTCTTGATGTCATTTTACAACTGTGGCATGACCTTTGTAGATACAAGGTTGTTAACTTTGCCGCTGACTTTATCTGTGTCTTTCCTACCATGCTGATTAATGGCCTGGCTGCTTTTTGCTTTTTCACTGAGAACTGATTTTCACTCTCTAATCCTGGATAGTGTTTGATTCCTTCAAAACTACAGAAAACTTAAGCAAGATTGGCCAGATAAAAGACCACCTTAAATTTTCAATTGCTTTTCTCAATTCCCTCAAAAACAATTATAAATAAAATTTAAGAAGTAAAATATAAATTAAATATTTTTTAAAAAACAGGGAATCTTGAGAAAAGAGTTAAACTCCATTTAATGACATAGAAGAACATGTAAATAAATTCTCTTGAAAAGATCTTATTCTTGATTGGGATAATTCAAGATCGCAAAGAAGTCAATTCCTACTGCACCCTCACAAAATTAACCCTCAAATTCAAGTCACTTCACACTAAGATTTTTAGGAGAAGCTTGAAATAAAAAGTTGAGTTCATCAAGGCTGCTGAATACAAGATCAATCTAATAAAAGTAATCACTTGTATACATCTGCCCTAAATATCTAAAAAAGAAAAAGAAAACTGTATAAAAAACTCATATGAAAAAATTCTATGAGTATCTAAGGCAATTTTTTTTAAAGTAAAAATAAAAGCAAATTGAGAAGAAGCACCTACCATAGTATAAAACCTACAAAAATATCATGGCAATAAATGTAGTAGAGGAAGATGAATAAACCAATAGTCATAAAGCAGCATAGAGAGGCCAGATAACAATCATCCATTCATGCAAACTTGGTAAATAAAAGAATTGGCATTACATATCACTGAGATTGTTTCATAATCATTGCAAGAGAAAATGGTTCACCATGTAGAGAAAAGTAAAATTGTATCTCTACCTCATAGAATACACAAATAAGTCATCACATAGTTAGATATTAACAAAAAGGTGCTAAAGTTAACAGAAGAAATGCAGAATTTCCATGTCTGTTCAAAATAAGAAAGGAATTGCTTTTCAGTGGGATAAAAGTAAATTTGAGTCCATCGAAATTAAGGACTGTTCTTTATAAATCATACAGAGATGGGAGAAGTTATTTACTCCATTGAAATCTTTTAAAAATAACATAAAATAATTTATATTAGTATAAATATATCTCCATCATTTATTAACTATACACTTAATGCATAATATATAAATATAAAATAATAAACTATAATAAAATATTTAGAAATCATTTGTACTTCATATTGTCAAATTTCTAATATATTTGCACATTCCAAAATATCTGAAGATATTCCCCCATGAAGATGGAGCGTGCTTATTATTTATAGGTCACAAGAATCGTTTTGTTTCCAGCAATGTGTTGAAAATCTGTTTGTCTTATAAAAGGGAGAAGTATTTCCAAAATCATGAGATCAAAATAGAAATCATAGAGAATTGAAAAGTGTAATTTGAGATTCCAAAATATGAGTCTCTGCCATTTTGAGATTAAGTTGATAAACTGAAAAGAGTAATAAATATTCTAGCTGGTATTGACCAAGAATTGCTACCATATACTATTGTTTTGGCCAATATCACTTCTATAAATTGCAAACTCCTATAGCTGTATTTTCCATGTTCTCTCTCTCTTAGAAGCTAGTGACCCCATCATTATTGAAAAATACTAAAAAGCAATTAAGTATAGAAATCAAAAGCTGAGTATTTGGTGGAGAAGAATGAAAGCTTGACCTTAGTCAGCTTTGTTGGAAAAGAATGTGTCTTTTCATTAATTCCTGTTTCATACAAGACAAGGATTAACAATTATTTCATAGAAGGAAAAAGACAAATCAAATGTTTAAACATTTTGCAACTTTCAGCCTCATTGGCAAGAATGCTTTTATCTTTTGTCATGCTGTTCTTAGCTTAAAGCATCCTGTCTCTTTCAACAGAAATACTTGACAGCTGATATTTTTTTCTTTTACTTCTACTTCAACTGCTAATTGCATATTTACAATCCTTCAATCAAGAGGAAAAGAGAAACAAATTAGAAAAATTTTCTATCTGTCAACAGAACTATGTACTATAATGAAACATCTACTCATTAAATATAGAGAACTTCATGGCATCAATAATAAGTGTTGTAAAGGGCACAAAGGTATTATTAATTCTGAAGGAATGCAGGACTGTAAAAACAATAAGTCATTTTGACAGTTGCTATGAGGACTATTACCAAATGTTATGTTTACTTGACTAGCTCAATTTATAAAACAAGACCTACAAAAAAAATCTAGAGTTTAATCAATTGAGATGTGCTATTATAAACAACTGCTAATGGACTGAAGCTTAGCTTCCCTTCTTAATGATTGAATGGTGACTGCAGTTTTTAAAATTAGAATAATTACTAGTGTGGGCAGTTTATGTGCATTTTTAAAAGAACCTTAAATCAATGAAATAAAACTGTAGGAACAGATTTAATGAGAACATAAATGTTTCTTTTTTAAGTTAGATTAAGCTAAAGATGCAAGTCTCTTTAAATACAGCATGTGATTACCTTTTCAGGGAGAATTCATAAAGGTATCTGTTTATCATGCAAATTAAGGTACATTAGTGGATTTAAATCCCCAACCATAATCACTGATTAAATTTTTTGTATGTCTCATAAAAATTCAATTCAGAATTATAGGAAATAGCATTTTATCTGATGGGATTTTATTTAGTTAGAAAAATAATTGAAGAAATTGATCATCTAAATAATCTGAGAGATAAGATGATGGATCAGCCTGTAGTTTAGGGAGAGATACTGATTTAAAATTTTCTATTTGTTTTTGGCTAACTCATATGTGAAGTAGTTTTCGGTGACATCATTAGCTCTTCTAAAATGTAAATTATTCATTCTTGCATTCATTCCATAAATGTATGTTGAAGCTACTCTTTTGTAGACTTTTGAAGGTGGTAAAGGACAGGATTGAATTAAAAATATATACTTGATTTATGGTCCTACGAATCGATGTATGAAACATTTCATGAGATTTATATGTATGTGTTCTTCATTGGTAGATGTTGTGGGCATGCATAGGTCTATATATATAAGTATTTTGTGTATGTGAGTGATTGTGCCTGAATGGGTGTGTGGGGGGGGAATTCATGTGAAAATGTATTTGACAGTATAAATGTTGTACATACTGCTTGTACAAATATGTAAATATATATGGTTAGATCATATTATCCAAATTTAGAGTATAGGTAACTTCAGCAAAGTAGGGAAGTAATTATGAAAGGATAAACGTGGGCTTCCCAGGTGGCTCAGCGGTAAACAATCTGCCTATAACGCAGGAGACATGGGTTCCATCCCTGGTCGGGAAGATCCTCTGGAGGAGAACATGGCAACCCACTCCAGTATTCTTGCCTGTAGAATCCCACGGACAGAGGAGCCTGGCAGACTTCAATCCATGGGGTCTTAAAGTTGAACACAACTGAGTACAAGCAAATATATCTTTTGATGATTTTACAGGTGTGGTCTTACCAGGTATTCGTTTTTTTCCTATTTTCAATACCAACAGGAAATTTCAGAGTTTTTAGATATTACCTAGCTTGCAGAGATACTCCACAGGTATATATATGCATATGTCTGAACACATCAAGTTGTACATACTAAATTTGTGCATTTATTTGTGTATTAGTTATACCTCAATAAAGTTGTTAAAAAGTAACCAATCAAGAAATGTGAGAGGGGAGTGGGTAAAATTCTGAAGCAATAGTAAAAATGGGAACACAGAATTTTTTATCTCTGTTTTCACACACACACAACACAGTACATACACATGCTATAAATATACATACACATACACCAAAAAAAGAATTATGAGAACTCCAAAAAGACAAAAACACTCACTGCAACATGCAGTAAGCTCATTCAAGGGCATTAGAGAATAACTGATGTTGGAAGGATCTCTGCCCCCTGAGTAAGTATAAGAAAGCTGCAATGAGATCTGTAGGGGATACAAGCCACCCCACACGAACTCAGGAAACAAACCAGTAATGTTTCCTTACCAGTCAAAGACACAAACAGAGGAGAATAGCTGGGAGTGGAGTCAAAATTGAACAGAATGGAGAAAAACAGAGATAAAATAAAAAGTCTAAATGAAAGTAGGGAAAAGAAACAAAGCCAGGGAGTCTCAGAAAGCAAGGAGTTCTATTTTTTCTAACATTACACCAAAAGATAAGCCAGAGAACTTTGCAAAGTCAAAAATGCTAACTAGAGAGCAAATAAATCCAAATATTTTGACTACATACTCCAGCCTCAAGAAAGTGGAGTATAGCTCTCAACTCCTTAACTGTAGGCTGAGTGTAGTGACTCCTAAAATGTGCAATACAGAAAGGATGTAAAAGAGTATATTTACAGTAGAGAAACTCAATAAAAATTATCTCAACTAGGTGATCAAGGTTAGCATTCCAAATAATAAATCAGTATGAAACACTGTCACTTTGGTACGATATGATGAAATGACACTTTATGATCTTCCTCTGGCAATCCATCACTCAGTCGAAAATCCAGAGAACACAGGACAAATCCCAACTGGTAAATATTCTACAAAATACCAGACCAGTACTCCTCAAAACTGAAGGTTATCAAAAACAAGATAAGTCTAAGAGACTCCATAGCCAAGAAGAGTTTAACATGACAAAACACCTAAGTGTAATGTGATATCCCAGGTGGAATTCTAGAAAAGTAAAATGTTAAGTAAAAAATTGAAGGGATCCAAGTAAAGTGGGGGCTTTAGTTAATAATGCATTGATGTTGTGTCACTTAATGTGATAAGTATAACATAGTAACATAAAGGTCAATGATAGGAGAAACCAGTGAAAAGCATATGGGAATTCTTTGTGTTATATTCATAAATTTTCAGTAAAACTAAATGGATTGTAAAACAAAATATTTATCTTTTTAAAAAGTTATCTGAACCAAATCTCTTTGAAAAGTTTACAAAAACCAAACTCAAATATTGGCAAGCCTGAGCCATAAAATATATCCTAACAAATTTGAAAGAGTAGAAATCATATGATGTGTGCTCTCACACCACAATGAGACTAAGCTAGAAATCAGGAACAGACACATAGCTGGAATTCCCAAATACTTGAAGATTATACAACATACTTCCAAAAACAAAACAAGTCAAAGAAGAAACCTCAAGAGAAATTCTTTTAAATCCTGAACTAAACAAAAATGAAAACACAGCTTATCAAAATTTGTGGGATCCAGTAAACACAGTGCTCAGAGAGAAATGTATAGTATTGAATATGTACATTAGATAAGAAGAAAGATCAAGAATCAGTCTAAGCTTCCATCTAGGAAGCTAGAAAAAGAAGAGAAAATAAAGTCCAAAGTATGAAGAAAAGTAATAAGGAAAAAGAGAGCAAAAATTAATGAAATTGAAAATAGAAAATGAATGTCAATGAAACAAAAAGCTGGTTCCTTGAAAAGATGAAATAAATCAATAAACCCATAGCTAGACTAAGATAAAAAAGAGAAAGGACACAAATTAGTGATAACAGAAATGAAAAAGAGGACATCACTACAGAGCTCTTAGAAATTAAGAAGATAATAAAAAAAACTGTGAACATCTCTAGGCCTACAGACCTGACAACTCTCATGAAATGGGCTAATCCCTTGGAAGACACAGTGTGCCAAACTAAACAGGAAGAAAGAAATTGAATCGATAATTAAAACTTTTCCAAAATAAAAAGTACAAGGCCCAGATGGTTTTATGGTGAATTCTGTCAAATATAGAATGTCAGCCTCAATAAACCTAGCAGGCCAACAATCAAGCAGAAAGCATCTGTTTGGGATCAGAGAATTAACTTGGGGCACACGGATTTGGGTAGCAACCCAGTGTCCCAATAGAAGTAAAAGTTGGGGGCTTTTAACGGCAAAGAAGAGAAATGTGCATTAAAAAGAATTTTAATTGGAGTTAAAGATGGAGGTTAGCCTTGGCTAAACATGATTGATTGCTAAGACTAGTACTAGAGGGAGGTAGAAGTCCATTACTTAGGCAAATTGCAAGTATTCTTGCAGAGTTCTTGGAATATTTGTGATTTGCTTGTTTCAATAGCTCCTAGTTCCACCAGATAAGGACTCATTAATGCTCTCTCAGCTCCATTTTCAAACTCATTGACATAAGTGACTTCATTTTATACCACATTTCATAATAAGAAAGAAATTCTACCACTTCTCTATTCTCTTTCAGAAGACAGAAGTAGAGGGAATACTAACTCATTCTATGAGTCCAGCATTACACTAACACTAAAAGCAGACAGAGATATTTAAGAAAACTAGGCCAATATCTCTCTCAAGTGCAAAAATCTTCAACAATATATAAAAAGAATTAGAAACCATGACCAAACAAGATTTATCTCAGGTATTCCATGTTGGTTCAACATTTGAAAATCAACTAATGTCATCTATCACATCAACAGGCAAAAAAGAAAAAAACATGAAAGGATTTGACAAAATCCAATACCCATTCATGATAAAACCTTAGAAAACTAGAAACAAATGCTGAGCATTATATGGCATCAGTTCAGTTCAGTTCAGTCGCTCAGTCGTGTCCAACTCTTTGCAACCCCATGAATCGCAGCACGCCAGGCCTCCCTGTCCATCACTAACTCCCGGAGTTCACTCAGACTCATGACCATTGAGTCAGTGATGCCATCCAGCCATCTCATCCTCTGTCGTCCCCTTCTCCTCCTGGCCCCAATCCCTCCCAGCATCACAGTCTTTTCCAATGAGTCAACTCTTCACATGAGGTGGCCAAAGTACTGGAGTTTCAGCTTTAGCATCATTCCTTCCAAAGAAATCCCAGGGCTGATCTCCTTCAGAATGGACTGGTTGGATCTCCTTGCAGTCCAAGGGACTCTCAAGTCTTCTCCAACACCACAGTTCAAAAGCATCAATTTTTCAGTGCTCAGCCTTCTTCGCAGTCCAACTCTCACATCCATACATGACCACTGGAAAAACCACACCCTTGACTAGACAGACTTTTGTTGGCAAAGTAATGTCTCTGCTTTTGAATATGCTATCTAGGTTGGTCATAACTTTCCTTCCAAGGAGAAGTGTCTTAATTTCATGGCTGCAGTCACCATCTGCAGTGGCTTTGGAGCCCAGAAAAATAAAGTCTGACACTGTTTCCACTGTTTCCCCATCTATTTCTCATGAAGTGATGAGACCAGATGCCATGATCTTCGTTTTCTGAATGTTGAGCTTTAAGCCAACTTTTTCACTCTCCTCTTTCACTTTCATCAAGAGGCTTTTTAGTTCCTCTTCACTTTCTGCCATAAGGGTGGTGTCATCTGCATATTATATTATTATCTGTTATTGATATTTCTCCCAGCAATCTTGATTCCAGCTTGTGCTTCTTCCAGCCCAGCCTTTCTCATGATGTACTCTGCATACAAGTTAAATAAGCAGGGTTACAATATACAGCCTTGACATACTCCTTTTCCTATTTGGAACCAGTCTGTTGTTCCATGTCCAGTTCTAACCGTTGCTTCCTGACCTGCATATAGGTTTCTCAAGAGGCAGGTCAGGTGGTCTGGTGTTCCCATCTCTTTCAGAATTTTCCACAGTTTACTGTGATCCACACAGTCAAAGGCTTTGGCATAGTCAATAAAGCAGAAAGAGATGCTTTTCTGAAACTCTCTTGCTTTTTCGATGATCCAGCGGATGTTGGCAATTTGATCTCTGGTTCCTTGGCCTTTTTAAAACCAGCTTGAACATCTGGAAGTTCACAGTTCATGTACTGCTGAAGCCTGGCTTGGAGAATTTTGAGCATGACTTTACTAGCGTGTGAGATGAGTGCAATTGTGTGGTAGTTTGAGCATTCTTTGGCACTGCCTTTCTTTGGGATTGGAATGAAAACTGATCTTTTCCAGTCCTGTGGCCCCTGCTGAGTTTTCCAAATATGCTGGCATATTGAGTGCAGCACTTTCACAGCATCATCTTTCTGGATTCGAAATAGTTCAACTGGAATTCCATCACCTCCACTAGCTTTGTTCATAGTGATGCTTTCTAAGGCCCACTTGACTTCACACTCCCAGATGTCTGGCTCTAGGTGAGTGATCACACCATCATGTTTATCTTGGTCATGAAGATCTTTTTTGTACAGTTCTTCTGTATATTCTTGCCACCTCTTCTTAATATCTTCTGCTTCTGTTAGGTCCATACCTTTATCGAGCCCATCTTTGCATGAAATGTTCTCTTGGTATCTCTAATTTTCTTGAAGAGATCTCTAGTCTTTCCCATTCTGTTGTTTTCCTCTATTTCTTTGCATTGATCGCTGAGGAAAGCTTTCTTATCTCTTCTTGCTATTCTTTGGAACTCTGCATTCAGATGCTTATATCTTTCCTTTTCTCCTTTGCTTTTGGCTTCTCTTCTTTTCACAGCTATTTGTAAGGCCTCCTCAAACAGCCATTTTGCTTTTTTGCATTTCTTTTCCATGGGGATTATATGGCATGAGTTCAGTTCAGTTCAGTCACTCAGTCGTGTCCAACTCTTTGAGACCCCATGAATCTCAGCACACCAGGCTTCCCTGTCCATCATGAGCTCCTGGATTTCACTCAAACTCATGTCCATCGAGTTGGTGATGCCATCCAGCCATCTCATCCTCTGTCGTCCCCTTCTCCTCCTGCCCACAATCCCTCCCAGCATCAGAGTCTTTTCCAATGAGTCAACTGTTCGCATGAGGTGGCCAAAGTACTGGAGTTTCAGCTTTAGCATCATTCCTTCCAAAGAAATCCCAGGGCTGATCTCCTTCAGAATGGACTGGTTGGATCTCCTTGCAGTCCAAGGGACTCTCAAGAGTCTTCTCCAACAGAGAAATACAAATTAAAACAAGGAGATACCATTGGCCATCTATTCCAAAATCTAGTAGCCAAAAACTTCTCAAATTTGATAAAAAGATAGGAATCTACACATGCTAGAGACTTAATTAACTCAAAAGATAAACATGGAAAGAATTTGTTACGGACTGAGTTTGGAGAAGGAAATGGCAACCCACTCCAGTATCTTGCCTAGAGAATTCCATGGATGCAGGAGCGTCGTGGGCTACAGTCCATGGAGTTGCAAAGAGTCAGGCATGATTTAGCAATTAAATGACGACAATGATGGAATGAGTTGATCAAATGGGATGCTGTTATTTGATGTGTCCAGAACTTTCTTTGCTATTTATATAGTCTCAAGTATGCTTCTAACCCATAATTATAAGGATGGGGATCATCTATCTAAGAATTAAAAGACTTGAGGGTTTTGAGCCAAATTCTCATATTTCATCCATAGAAATCACTTCTATTTTTGAGACAATATTAGATGCTCAAAATCTGTTTAGCACTGAACTGAAAAGACATTGATTTCCTCAAGTTTAAAGAGCTTCTGTATAGATTTATATTGAGTATCCATGTACCTTCAGAAAAGGAAAGAAAGTCCCATAGACAATAGATTTTCTCAAATTACTGTGCTGTAGATCTCTATGAACAGCAGTGTATGAAAAGTAAATTTAATTTAAGTCTTTAGATTAAAAGTGGTCACTGTCCTACTCCACTGACTATAGCACCACCCGGGGAGCTGTTCCCCTTCTGATTCACTCTGTAAGGAGGAGATAGTGTGCAAGGGAGTATAAGTGTGTAATTAAGGTGATGAGGGATTCTGGAAACCATCTAGTATGTGGAATATTTCAAGAATATCTTTAGTTTGGGAAATTGAAGGCATTCTTGGTAAATGTATTCAACAATTTCCATAGTTAAATTAAATCAGGAACATACTTATGCTTTGCTTTATTTGTTTTACAATAAGTAGAAATTTATAGAGAGTTCAGATTTACAGGGAGGTAAATTTCAATTTAGTTCTAACAATTATAACCGTGGGGTTCAGAGAAGAAAGAAAAGAATTATCTGTCTTTATGAGGAAATAGGAATTACTCATTTATTTATTCATTCATTCATCAAACATCTATGCACTCAGTGCTTATTATATACCAAGCATTATACTTGATGAGATAGATTCAGTAACAATGAAATCAATGTTATCTTCATTTTTAATATATCTTATAATTACTCAAGTGTTCTAAACCAGAATTATAGGTACACAGGAAACCCACTGAGCTTTTTATTGAAATTGTGTGTGTGTGTGTGTGAATGTGTAACCATGCATATATTTTGGAGAGGGGAAAGAAAAGCCATACCTCTCATCAGATTCTTACAAAGTGTCAATAGTTTAGCTGGGTTTCCCAAGCCTCCTTCTTATTTTAACATTCTTAGTTTAATATTATGAAATATCACAGCTAATATTCCTCTATTCTCTACCTTACCACTTTCTAAAACTACTCTTAAATACTGGCTAATATTCCAATTTTACGTTAATCTTAAAGGATAGAATGCATTCATTTAAATTGTGAAAATGCCACTCATTTACATGGTAAATTAACAAGTCACAGATTGAAAAGAACCAAGAGAGATATTTTCTTGTGTTTCCGTGTACGTAAAATGTTAAAATTAGACAAGCCTTCAAGATAATGCTGAGCAGAAAGGTATTACCCATCTCTGTATTTACATTTTTAAACATATATGTTCAAATGCATAAGGTCATATACGTGCACACATACAAATACATAAGAATGCATTTTGCAATATAAAATTTCATCCTAAAAATATAAAGGAAAGAAAAATTTGCAATTCAAAGAAGACCACACTATGTCTAGAAAATCAAACTTTGTAGGGTTATCTCCCTGGAAAGCAAGGGTAAAAAAGGAAAGATAATTGCATTGCAATTCAAGTTCCAAAGCACAAAACTCTATCTAGAAAATCACAGTCATCATGTGCATGAATAAAAATTTGCTATTGCTTGGAGACTGTGATTAAAAAAATAAAGTAATATCGGGGAGAATATTGGACCTGACAGTCCAAATACAGGAAAAAGTTAACTGATTCTTCTAACCTCTTAGGAGATAGCATCAAGGTTGAAAATGTGTTCCTTTGGTGACTTTTCCTAGAGAAAATAGAAAAAGGAAAGATTCTGGGGGAATATAACTTTAAGGAGGCCATGGAAATAAGCACTGGCCTATGTCTCTTGGGTCTAAAACCAATCAAGTCTGGCTTAATAAGAAACAGGCTTTTGAAAAATGTAATATTCTCTCTCTCTCTCTTTTTTTGGCCATGAGACATCTGTGTTTTTGCCACGAACAAATGCTTTTGTTATTTTAATCTAATAAGAGAAGAGGTAGGAAAGTAAGGGTGTCTAGAAAGGAAAGGGCCTGACCCTGATATATATGTTCTTATCAGACTATCATCACCCAATTTGCTAAGATTTAAACAACTAGAGAGAGCAGGAGACATAACCCCAAAGATAGCAATTTCATGGACTTGCAAAGCATATTTACAAGAAAGCAAAGGGTTTAAAGTTGTCTCCTAATGTTCCTTTGGGCTCACATTGACCTCATACCAAACCATGGCATTTGTGAGATCAGAGCCCAGCTTCCACCATACCCATGTCAAGGAGCCTACAACTCAACAAAGAAATCACAAAGAGGGAGATACTAGCACACTGGATGCCACGGTCATGTTTTATGAACTAACAGAAACAGAACAGCGTGCAGGTGTGTGTCAAATCAGTATACATACTACCAGACAAATTCACTGTATGATGCTGGACGAGGTACCTGATGCTTCTGCGTCTCTGTTCCTTCTTCTGCAAGACTGTGATGTGAAGATTTCAGTCCTGTGTTTCATAATGTGTTCTTCCAGATGATCCTTGCAATCGTTATAATTACCCAGGTTTGGGGAGGGGGGCAGTGATTAGAGTACAATACATATAAAAATGCAAAATTCTGCATCTCATTCCAGACTTAAGTCAGAATCTTTCAGGTTAGGATTGTTTTTTCAGGTTAAGAAACTGCATTTTAACAAATTCCTCTCGTGATTCTTAAACACACAAAGTATGAGAATGACTAATATAATACCTCCCATCTCTTTCATATGCACTTTTTTATTTTTAAGCATCAGTTCAGTTCAGTTGCTCAGTCATGTCTGACTCTTTGTGACCCGATGGACTGCAGCACACCAGGCTTCCCTGTCCTTCACCAACTCCTGGAGCTTGCTCAAACTCATGTCCATTGAGTCAGTGATGCCATCCAACCATCTCATCCTGTCAGCCCCTCCTCCCACCTTCAATCCTTCCCAGCATCTGGGTCTTTTCCAATCAGTCAGTTCTTCACATCAGGTGGCCAAAGTATTAAAGTTTCAGCTTCAGCATCAGTAACTCCAATGAATATTCAGGACTGATTTCCTTTAGGATTGCCTGGTTTAATCTCCTTGCAGTCCAAGGGACTCTCAAGAGTCTTCTCCAACACCACAGCTCAAAAGCATCAATTCTTTAGCGTTCAGCTTTCTTTATGGTCTAACTCTCACATTCGTACATGACTGCTGGAAAAACCATAGCTTTGACTAGATGGACTTTTGTTGGCCAAGTAATGAATCTGCTTTTTAATATGCTGTCTAGGTTGGTCATAGCTTTTCTTCCAAGGATCAAGTGTCCTTTAATTTCATGGCTGCAGTCACCATCTGCAGTAATTTTGGAGCCCTAGAAAATAAAGTCTGTCACTGTTTCAACTGTTTCCCTATCTATTTGTACCTGACCTGCCTCTTGAGAAACCTGTATGCAGGTCGGGAAGTGACAGTTAGAACTGGACAT
Source organism: Bos grunniens (assembly GCF_055505025.1). Taxonomy (NCBI): domain Eukaryota; kingdom Metazoa; phylum Chordata; class Mammalia; order Artiodactyla; family Bovidae; genus Bos; species Bos grunniens. The sequence goes on along the minus strand of NC_141178.1, from coordinate 56,686,077 downwards.
GGAACAACAGACTGGTTCCAAATAAGAAAAGGAGTACGTCAAGGCTGAATATTGTCACCCTGCTTATTTAACTTCTTTGCAGAGTACATCATGAGAAAAGCTGGGCTGGATGAAGCACAACCCAGAATCAAGAATGCTGGGAGAAATATCAATAACCTCAAATGTGCAGATGACACCACCATTATGGCAGAAAGTGAAGACAAACTAAAGAGCCTCTTGATGAAAGTGAAAGAGGAGAGTGAAAAAGTTGGCTTAAAGCTCAACATTCAGAAAACTAAGATCATGACATCCAGTCCCATCACTTCATGGCAAATAGAAGGGAAAACAGTGTAAACAGTGTCAGACTTTATTTTGGGGGCTCCAAAATCACTGCAGATGGTGATTGCAGCCATGAAATTAAAAGATGCTTACTCCTTGGAAGGAAAGTTATGACCAACCTAGACAGCATTATTAAAAAGCAGAGACATCATTTCGTCAACAGAGGTCTGTCTAGTCAAGGCTATGCTTTTTCCAGTGGTCATGTATGGATGTGAGAGTTGGACTGTGAAGAAAGCTGAGCACCAAAGAATCGAGCTGTGGTGCTGGAGAAGACTCTTGAAAGTCCCTTAGACTGCCAGGAGATCCAACCAGTCCATCCTAAAGGAGATCAGTCCTGGCTGTTCATTGGAAGGACTGATGTTGAAACTGAAACTCCAATACTTTGGTCACCTGATGCGAAGAGCTGACTCATTTGAAAAGACCCTGATGCTGGGAAAGATTGAGGGCAGGAGGAGAAGGGGACGGCAGAGGATGAGACGGTTGGATGGTATCACAGACTCAATGGACATGGTTTTGGGGGGACTCCGGGAGTTGGTGATGGACAGGGAGGCCTGGCGTGCTGTGGTTCACGGGGTCGCAAAGAGTCAGACACGACTGACTGAGCTGAACTCATGGGACTGTATACCATGATCTTAGTGTTTTGAATGTTGAGTTTTAAGCCAACTTTTTCACTCTCCTGTTTCACTTTCATCAAGAGGCTCTTTAGTTCCTTTTCTCTTTCTACCATAAGCGTAGTGTCATCTGCTTCTCTGAGGACATTGATATTTCTCCCAGTAAGCTTCATTCCAGTTTGAGCTTCATCCAACTTGTGCTTATGATTCCAGCCTGTACTTATATTTTTAAGCATAAATCCCAGTATTTTATTTTGTTATTTTGAAGGGCTTTTTGGAGAATAATTGCTTCACAATGTTATGTTAATTTCTGCTATACAACAACATGAATCAGCTATAAGTATAAATGTATGCACCTTTCAGGGAATTACAGTTCTCATTTTCAGTTCTTGAGGAGTGGACAATTCTCAGCTAAGGGAAAGCAGAGTCCATTTAAATAGCAGAGCTGGTTTGAATGAGTTTCCCCCATCTCCTAAGTTCTATTTTTCATAGTTCCACAGGCTCAGTTCTTCTTATTGTATTGCTCTCTTTGTAATAAACATTATTATACAATGTTCATCAGAGACAGGATTTCTTTGGAGCTGTTGATCATTTTAGCAATGGGTAAGTGTCCAACAGAAACCAGTTTGGGCTTGAAGAGGTGAAAAATTGTTTTGCAAAGAAATCTTATTCATGCAAGGAACATTTAATCTCGATAGGATGTTTATCAAGGCTTCCCAAGTGGCACAGTGGTAAAGAATCTACCTGCCAATACAAGAGATGCAAGAGATGTGAGTTTGATCCCTGAGTCAGGAAGACCCCCTGGAGTAGGAAATGGCAACCGACTCTAGTATTCTTGCCTGGAGAATCCCATGGACGGAGGAACCTGGTGGGCTACAGGGTCAGACATGACAGCACCCATGCCCCACTGCTAGGATATTTATAAGTCTATTAACTCTTCAGTTAGTTTGAATTCTGGAAGATTTCAAAGACAAAATTTTCAGACTCTTTTTGTACCTTCTTTCCATGGGGAGATGTTCTGTCAAAGCAGAGCCTTGTTATTCTATTCCTTAACCACTATGGTACCAATAAAACATTTGCTGCTGTGTTTTATTGGTAAACCCAGTTTTTATTTTTACAGTTAACAAAAGTCACTATTAAATTTGTCCCATATGGCCAAACACTGTTTTAGATCTCTTTATATTGCCCAATATCTATGTTAGTTACCCAATAAATATTTGTTCCTGTGTTCCTTTCTTCCCATCATTGAAAAATCATAAGCTAGTTAGATTTTTTCAATTCTCAATTGTATTATTGCAGAAGTTCCATAACTAAATTCTGCCAATCTTATTTCTTTATGTTTTAGAACAGATACATCTTGCTAAAATAATTCTTTATTCAACTACCTTCAGTGATATTGTCAATCACATTATGTCTAACCTCCTTATCTGGAGCACAACACTCTCCATAATCATGTTGGAACATACTTCCTTAGTTACTTTTGTGAAGTTGACCTCTAGAAAGCAAGGAGTGGGTTTTGTGGCTAACCAAGGAAATGTGCTTTAGGGAAGATTTGATGTAAGTTTTGGCATAATGAGTGGTTGATACTTGGGGAAGTCAGTGTGGCCTAGGGGAAGGGGACACAATCTAGATATTCTCTGTCCTGTCATCTCATCACCCAGCTTTGTGCCTGTGGAAAAGTCCCTTAACCACATGGCACCTGAATTTCCTTGCCTTTAAAATGGAGGTAAATATGCTAGATTCCAATCTTCTCAAATGGATTGATTGTCAATGAGATAAAAGATACAGCTGTTACTTTTCAAATGTGCTGAAACAAAAAGGTATTTAATTTAACACTTTCTGCTGCTGCTGCTAAGTCACTTCAGTCGTGTCCAACTCTGTGCGACCCCATAGACGGTAGCCCACTAGGCTCCTCTGTCCCTGGGATTCTCCAGGCAAGAACACTGGAGTGGATTGCCATTTCCTTCTCCAATGCATGAAGGTGAAAAGTGAAAGTGAAGTCGCTCAGTTGTGCCCGACTCTTAGTGACCCCATGGACTGCAGCCTACCAGTCTCCTCTGACCATGGGATTTTCCAGGCAAGAGTACTGGAGTGGGTTGCCATTGCAGAGTGTCTAAATAGGACATCTTAACATTAACAAAGCCAAAACCATTGGCTGAAATATTTCTAAATGGTTTGATAGGCTCAAATACTTGCTATGCTTTCCTTGTCTTTTCTATCCATTTTGAGTAATTCTCATAATTTCCACCTCTGAGAACATCTTTAGTTTCTCTTTTCTGGAAGATAGTTTTATTGAATAAAGAATTTGCTTTGATGGTCTTTGACTTTCAACACCTGAAAAATGTGCCTCTTCCTTCTCTACTCCATGCTTTTAGATGAGAAATGCACTGCCACTCAAATTGAAGTCTCCCTGAAATCAATGTGTCACTTCTCTCTGGTCGCTTTTAACATTTTTCCTTTGTGTTTGGTTTCAGAAGTTGAATTATGATGCTATGAAAAGTAGATCTTTTGTTCTCATATCCTTGAGTCTCTATTCACACTTTTTTGGTCTAGTTTCCCTCTGTTGTTCAGATTGTGAATTCTATTGATCTGTCCTCACGTTTACCGATTCTATCTTCTCTCATCTCCACTCTACTGTCAAGCACTGTACTGTCAAGTTTCTCTAAGTTTTTACATACTTTCAATATCTGATTTATCTCAATGTTATCTTCCATTGATTGTTTTTCTTTTATTTCATTTAAGCTTTGTTTTTCCTAGTTCCACGTAGGACAAGTGACTTTACAGTATATCTTGAATGTTAAAATAGAAGCTAACTGACACTTTATTCTAATTAATTCCCATTTCAGTGGGCAAAGAATCTTGTTTCTGCTATCTGTATTTGTCAACCTGGAAAAGTTAAATAACTTCCCCATGTCTCAGTTCCTTCTTTTGAAAAACAGTAATAGTTTCTTGCCGGGAGCCGGTGAGGCATTCCACTCGTGACAAAGGTCATGAGGAAGGAGGCTCGGCATACACAAAGGCGGGATCGAGCCTCAGGAGTCCTCCCGGATATTCTCGAGCATCTACCGCCAAAAAACCAGAGTCTGCCTACTTTATTGCTTTGTGCTCTCACCTCTGACTTTACTGGGGGCTGTCACCCACCACTATCTCGCTCTCTCTGACAAAGAGTTAACTTATAGCTCCAATTAATAAAAGTTCCTGGGCAATTAGGAGTGTTTAAATCCAAACCCCTCAGATAGCTCTCTAACTCACCTGACAAGTTTACCCGGACTCCTACAGCTATGTATACGATTGTTTACAGTCTCCCAGGCTTGAGAGGCACGGGAAGCTTAAGATATTCAAATAACTTAGAGCCTCTCAGAGAGTTAGAAACTGTCAGAATAAAACTAGTAAAAGATTTCATTGATGAACCAATGCTTGTTGCCAAGTTTTCACATCCCCTGAATTGTATCCTTGAATGTGTATTAATTAATATAGTTGGTATGTAGAAAAAATAAGTAGTGGCTTTGGTGTTAGTAACTTTAGACGCTTAAGGTAATAAATTCTTTCCTTTGTTGTAAACCCATTACACATCCGCCCTATAGGAATGCAATTTTATCTTCGGAAGATGGCGCCAAACCTTAAAATAATTACTCTTAGAGAAAATAAGTCTTTGTTGATAAGTCTTTGTCAAGAGTCATAAAATGTTAATAAGCCTTCTGGCCAGAAGATGATGTAAATCACCTAAACCATTTGTATACGATAAATTTGCAGGAAAGAAACCCTGGTTTTTGATAAGGATCAAAGACTGCTGACTTTGCATCCCCTATTATCCTCTATGTGTAACTTAGGGTATATAAGCCCCTGTTGAAAATAAAGCTACGGGCCTTGCTCACCAACGCTTGGTCTCCCCATGTCATTTTTCTCCTCAATTTCCAGCTGAGTCTCCATCTGGAGCATGGATATCCTCTGCGACCATTTATCTGCCTGGGCTTCTAAGACCCACTCGAGAAGGTGTCTAAGGTGGGGCACCTTCCGCTATTCGAGAGGGTGCCTGCGGCCTCCGTGGTCAGAGCTAACCTGGTGTCACGGGTTATATTGATTTTCCGCATAAACCAAGCTACTCAGCTTCTTTTCTCCACTGAATTTTCCTACTGAGCTATCCTCATTCTATTATTCTTTATATCTTTGATGAATAAATAAATAAATAGTCGTCGACGCCATCTCCCCTTCGAATACCCTGGACCAGCCCGGGCTGGACCCCGGCAGTTTCTACTCATAGAATTACTGTTAGAATAAAAATTGTTGAAACAGTGCTAAGAACATGATAAAGGAATGCTCAATAATATCTGATATTATCATTTTCATCAACTGTCACATTAACTCTAAATTCCTATGCTTGACTTTTAAAAATTCTGGTTAAGGGGACTTCCTGGTGGTCCAGTGGTTAAGACTTCATGCTTCCAGTGCAGAGGGTGCAGATTCAATCCTTGGGTAGGGGAACTAAGATTCCACATGTCACAGAGTGCGGTTAAAAAAAGAAACTCGAGGTGAAGTTATGTCATGTGTCTCCCAAAGTTGGTCAAAAGGCATGTTCATTATCTTTCCCTGAGAAAAAGAAGTCTCATTTATTCTCTCTACATACATTCTTCTGGAATTCTCTTTTCTTGTGCCAGTTTATTCTAACGACATTCCTCTTCCGATTGATGATAATGTTATTCACTGAATGTTTGTGTATCCCCCATCCCCACCAGATTTGCAAGCTGAAGCTTGAATTCCCATGGTAATAGTGTTTGGAGGTAGGTTGGGAGGTAATTAAGTTAGGTGAGGTGATGCCATCATGATGAGATTAGTGCCTGCGTAAGGAGTTGAGAGACAAGGGCCTCCCTCTCTCTCCCACCAGACACAAGTAAGTGCACAGCAAGAAGGCAGGTGTCTACAAGCCAGGAATCAGATCTCATCAGATACCAAATATGCTGGTACTTTGATCTTGGGCTTCTCAGGCTCTAGAACTATGAGAAATAAATATCTGTTGTTTAAGTCAAGCAATTTGTGGTATTTTGTCATAGCAGTCTGAGCAGATTAAGACAGATAGCTATTCAAATTAAAAAGTGTTATTTAAAAGCCCTTGCATTGACTAAATGTTTTCCCACTCTGTCATATCACTATGAACACCACACAAATTACTTATGCTATAAATGATTGTATTATCTAGCTATAAACACTTTTTTATGATTATTAGTCTTGTCTTCCAAATTGGTTATAAATTCCTTAAAACATAACCCTGTGCTGTATTTATGTGTGGAACTCTGTGTGTGATTGTGTGTCTTTCACATTAACTTTTAAATTAAGGCAGTGATGGGCTGAAGAATCCATAGAGCATGGTCAATACAGAAGAAGTGTCTTCCTGGACCAGAAATGTGGATGAGAAATAATCTCCCTTAATAATCCATAGCCCTAGGCTTTCTTCTCATGGGTCCACCCTAAAGCCAGAATGGTCTCATATCAAGGTCCTTAACTACATCTCCATCTACAAAGATTTTATTTCCAAATAAGGTCACAATCATAGGAACTGGAAATGAGAACTTGGACATACATATCATTTTGGAGAACCTGCTATCTAGATACATGATTTTTTTAAAGAAGCTTTTATCATATTTACATAATCTTATCTCTTCCTCGCTCTGTCTTCTCTCTTTCCTGCCAAGTATATGGGTAACCCATTTAAAAACTATTTACGGACATAATGCCTCTTCACTTCTAAATATTTCAGCATGTATTCCTTGGAAACAAAAATAAACTTTACATCACCCAGAAATCTAATCAAATTCAGGAAATAATATAAAGTCCATATTTGAATTTCGCCAATTGTCCAGTGATGCTCTTTTTAACAATATTGTTTTTCCTCTTGACGTAAGATTAAGCCCATGGTCATGTATTGTGTACTCTTGCCTGGAAAATCCCATGGATGGAGCAGCCTGGTAGGCTGCAGTCCATGGGGTCGCTCAGAGTCGGACACGACTGAGCGACTTCACTTTCACTTTTCACTTTCATGCATTGGAGAAGGAAATGGCAACCCACTCCAGTGTTCTTGCCTGGAGAATCCCAGGGACAGGGGAGCCTGGTGGGCTGCCGTCTATGGGGTCGCACAGAGTCGGACACGACTGAAGCGACTTAGCAGCAGCAGCAGCATGTATTGTGTTCATTTCATGTATCTTTAGTTTCTTTTAATCTGGAACAGTTTGTCTTCCCTTGAATTTCATGATATTAATATTGTTTATGTATTTTGAATTTGGTTTGTTAAATGCATACAAGTTCAGAATTATCCAATTGTCTTGGTGCATTTCACTATGTATAAGTATGCAGTTACTTTCTTTATCCCTTTTCTTTTGTCTTAAAGACTATTTTGTATGACATTGCCATATCTGCATCAGCTTTATTTTGGCTACCATTTGCCTCATATGTATTTTTCAACCCTTTTACATAGCATCATGTCCTATGCTTTCAATGTATCTCTTTTACCTATTTTTCAAAAAAATATATAGGTAGCTAATGTATAAATTACTTTATTTATTTGGCTGCATTGGGTCTTAGTTGCAAAACTGAGATCTTTGTCTGGGTGAGCAGGCTCAGTAGTGGTGGCGTGGCTGAGTTGTCTCACAGCATGTGAGATCTTAGTTCCCCTATCAGGAACCTAACCTGCATCCTCTGCATTTAAAGGCAGATTCTTAACCACTGGACCACCAAGGAAGTCCCTTATCTATATATTTTTTTTAATTTTAAAATTTATTTTTTAAATTGAGGTATAGTTGATGTGGGTCTTCCCATGTGGTTCTAGTGGTAAAGAATCTGCCTTGCCACTGCAGGAGACATAAGAGATGCAGGTTCGATCTCTGGATCAGGAAGATCCCCTGGAGGAGGGAATGGCAGCCCACTCCAGTATTCTTGCCTAGAGAATCCCATGGACAGAGGAGCCTGGTGGGCTACAGTCCATAGGGTTGCAAAGAGTCAGACATGATTAAAGTGACTTAGCACACATGCACACATAGTTGATATTATGTAAGTTATAGGTGTATAGCACACTGATTCACAAATTCTAAAGGTTATACATAAACATATACTTATTATAAAATATTGGCTATGCTTTCTGCACTGTGAAATATATCCTTGTAGTTTATTTCTTTTATATATTACAGTTTGCACCCTTAATCCCCTACTCCTATCTTTATCTATTTTAAACTTGTTATCATCACCATCATTATTAACAGCATCAGCAGCATTGTTTCTACATATAAACCAAGTGTTAATTTTAAAACATCTTTACTATTAGGCTTATTCAAAATGTTTTTTTCTTAAATTTCACAATGTCCTAATAACATTTTCCTCCCTCTTAAAATACTTGCTTCAGAAAACAAGACTCCAAATGATGATGATGTTGTTTATGGAGTTAAATGAAGGGTTCTTCTCCAAAGGAGTGGACTATAGAAGAGAAAACAGATTTGGGGTCCAGGTAGACTTGCATTCAAATTGAGACTCTGCTTCTAACTAACTATATGAACTTGAACAGTTTCCTAAATTTCTCTGTGGATCAGGTTTTGCATCTGGTAAACAATTCCCAGGTAGGACAGTTGTCAAGAATAAAAAGACTGTGTCTGTCTCTAGCATACATTTAAAATTCACAAATAATTAGTTCTGTCCCTTTTACGGTTTACTATTTCACTGTTACGAGAGGTTTTTGGTCTCTTTACTACTACTGATCACTAAAATGTTTTGTTTTTAAATATGTTGATCACCGTTTATTTAAAGATGAGAGCGTGAACAACTATAAGTCATTGTTCGTTACTAGAATTGCTATAGCTGTTAAAAAACAAAATGCAAATCTTTATCATTAAAGTAAAATTAATTTTAATATAGTTTATTTTCATTTTAATCACAGTAGGAATAAAATGCAAACTTCTAATGTAAAATAGGCAGTAGCTAAAGATTAAACATCAGTTCTGTTCACAACCAAGAGGAATTATTTGTTTTGTCAACAGACGCTTTATTTTAACTAAGATCTTCTGCCTGCATTATATTCATTAGAGCCTGTCAATACATAATAGTGTTTAAGTTTCACTTCCTGGCATTCCAGAGTAGAGATTCAGACTAGATCAATATTCACCTATTATCATCTGCCATCAAGGTATAAAGTCTTATTTGAGCTGGTAATTACCTTTTATAATCGGTAGTAAAGAGAATTTAAGTTTGTGATTTTGTTAATTGTTTTTTTCTCCAGAATATATTAGCCATAGAAGATACAACTTACCTCTGCTGCTGCTGCTGCTGCTGCTAAGTCGTTTCAGTCGTGTCCAACTCTGTGCAACCCCAAGACCGCAGCCCACCAACTTACCTCTACATGCAAAGTAATATAATTTACATCATCTAACTTGTATATTTCTACATTGCAAATATATGTGTATGTACAATCACAACATATGTCTGAGAAGTAGGTAGTATATAAAGTACAAATCTTACATGTTCAAATAACATGTTCTTTATATGTGTGAGTCAAAGGAGTCAGCTTCTTTTCAGAGTGATTTGTAAGATAAATACATATCATCAATCACTATAATCATTGCAGGATAAGAGTTCATCTCACAACAAGCACAAGCACATACAGACATACTGAGGAAACTACAACCACTGATCCCATTCTACTGTCACTATATATATTGGCTGGCTGAATTATTTAAACTGATATTTAAAATTTTTATTTTGTTTATATTTTTATATTTATATAGGTATATTTGTACTTGTTTATTGTTGATAAGCAAGTCAGTTCAGTTTAGTCAGTTCAGTCACTTAGTTGTGTCTGTCCATCACCAACTCCCGGAGTTTACTCAGACTCACGTCGTCGAGTCGGTGATGCCATCCAGCCATCTCATCCTCTGTTGTCCCCTTCTCCTGCCCCCAATCCCTCCCAGCATCAGAGTCTTTTCCAATGAATCAACTCTTTGCATGAGGTGGCCAAAGTACTGGAGTTTCAGCTTTAGCATCATTGCTTCCAAAGAAATCCCAGGGCTGATCTCTTTCAGAATGGACTGGTTGGATCTCCTGCAGTCCAAGGGACTCTCAAGAGTCTTCTCCAACACCACAGTTCAAAATCATCAATTCTTTGGCTCTCAGCTTTCTTCACATTCCAACTCTCACATCCATACATGACCACTGGAAAAACCATAGCCTTGACTAGACAGACCTTTGTTGGCAAAGTAATGTCTCTCCTTTTCAACATGCTATCTAGGTTGGTCATAACTTTCCTTCCAAGGAGTAAGCATCTTTTAATTTCATGTAGAGTTGGGGTTTTTCTTTACTTTTTTGTTGTGGACAATTTTAAAAGTCTTTATTGAATTTGTTACAATATTGCTTCTGTTTTAGGTTTTGGTTTCTTGACCATGAGGCATATGGGATCTAAGCTCCCCAACCAAGGATTACCACACCCTCTGCATTGGAAGGGGAAGTCTTAACCACTGGACCACCAGGGAAGTCTTGAGCAAGTAGATTTGATGTGAGAGTTAAGTATATGTTTGAGAAAGTTTGTTGTTATTTAGTCACTAAATAGTGTCCAACTCTTTGCAACCCCATGCGGGGGAGCTCCTCTGTCTGTGGTTTTCCCAGGCAAGAATACTAGAGTGTGTTGCCATTTCCTTCTCCAATGAGAGTTGCTGCTGCTGCTAAGTCGCTTCAGTCATGTCCAACTCTGTGCAACCCCATGGACTGCAGCCTACCAGGCTCCTCCATCCATGGGATTTTTCCAGGCAAGAGTACTGGAGTGGGGTGCCATTGCCTTCTCCACCAATGAGAGTTACATACATGTAAAAAAAAAGAAAAAGAAAAACACTGCATCCTCTAATAGTTAAGAACCTGGCCTCCCACTTACAGACTGTGATATTGATGCAATTAATCTGCCTCTACTTCATCACTAGAATGGAGACGATAATAGCTTTGCCTTTGTCCATCTTAACATTTACTTCAGAAGACTTTGTGAGGTTTCTATAGAACTTATGGGGTAAATAACTTCATTTGTGTAGGCACTTGGCACATATTCAATACTTACCAAAGAGTTGTTAATATTATATATCTGTATACATTATTAAAGACGTCTTTAAAATGCGATATTACTTAATCAAAGAAATTCAGCCTCTTTATCCTTTTTGCAGTTAAACAGTGATGGCCAAGAAAGAAGTTGATGCTTGCTCTGGCAGAGTACCTTGCATATGTTTTTTCAGTAGTGTCCAACTCTTTGTGACCCTGTAGAGTGTGAGAGAAGGCAATGGCACCCCACTCCAGTACTCTTGCCTGGAAAATCCCATGGATGGAGGAGCCTGGTGGGCTGCAGTCCATGGGGTCGGGAAGAGTCAGACACGACTGAGTGACTTTACTTTCACTTTTCACTTTCCACTTTCATGAATTGGAGAAGGAAATGGCAACCCACTCCAGTGTTCTTGTCTGGAGAATCCCAGGGATGGGGGAGCCTGGTGGGGTCTATGGGGTCACACAGAGTCGGACACGACTACAGAGTGTAGTCCATCAAACCTGCAGCTCCTACATTGCAGGTGAATTCTTTACCACTGAGCACCAGGAAAGCCCAGCAGAGTACCTTAGGGGTCACCAGATTCCAGGATTGTACACTACATATGTATATTTGGCCCATTCTGTGACTATGCATTATATTTTCAGGCAATGAAGTCCTAAGTAGCTAATGTATAAACTAGACTACTGACCTATTCATTTATATCAGAACATGCACACTGCCAGACAGTAGGTAATTAATGTTGACCGACTCGATGGACGTGAGTTGGTGATGGACCTGGAGGCCTGGCATGCTGCGATTCATGGGGTCGCAAAGAGTCAGACATGACTGAGCGACTGAACTGAACGGAACTGAACACTACTGCTCCTTCAAATTATTGGGGCATTAAAATGATAAAGCCTAAAGTTACTTTGTGACCATGGATATTAATTTACTGGCTCTGGAAAAGTTTAATTAACTCTTCCTGTTTCTGGATATAAGTCCCTTAAAAATATTTGATTTTCAAGTAACTTATCCAACTCTGTGAGTTATCTTTTCACTTTCTTGATGATGTTCTCTGAAACATAAAAGCTTTTAATTTTATTGAAGTCCAAATTATCTATTTTTTTGTTTGGTTGCTTATGATTTTGGTGTAATATATAAAATGATTTGTCATATCCAAGTCATGAAGAGTCATTTCTGTCTTTTCCTAAGAGTTTCACAGTTTTTATTCTACAATTAGGTCTTTAATTTATTTCAAGTTAATTTTGTATAGAGTATCTGACTTCATTCTTTTGCATGTAGCTATTCAGTTGTTTCATCACCATTTATTGAAAAGACTAATCTTTCTCCATTGAATGGTCCTGGCATCATTGTCAAAAATTAGCTAGACATAAACATCTGGTTTTATTTCTAGACTCCTAATCTATTTCATTGATCTACATGTCTATTCTATTTCAAGTTTTTCATTGTGAGTATAGACAAATACCATTGATTTTTGTATATTGATCTTGTGTCCTGCAACTTCACTAAACTCTCTTTTAGTTCTTCTTGTTTTTTAGAAGATTTTGTAAGCTTTTTTTAAATATATAAGACTGTGTCATCTGTGACTCCAGATAGTTTTACTTCATTCTTTACAATTGGGATGAATTTTATTGCTTTGCTGGAATCTCCAGCACAGTATTGAAAAGAGAACAGATATCCTTGTCTTTTTCCTGATTTTAGAAGGAAAGTATCCAGTATTTCATCATTAAGTATGATGCTAGCTGTGGGTTTTTCATAGCTGCTCTTTACCAACTTGAGGAAACTCCCTTTCATTTCTACTTTACTTAGTGTTTTTATCAAGAAAGGGTGTTGGATTTGTTATAATTAATTTACCATCTGTAGTCATTTCCTTAGGCCAATACAGCTTTGCTCCCACACACTTCTTTTGTGCTGTTATTGGCAACTATATGACAAATATATTACATTTCTATATGTTATGAACTCAGCAATACATTATATATATTATTGTGGTATATCTATTATTTTATATATTTTTTAAAATCAGAAGAGAAATGAGAAAAATATGCATTTCTACTATCTTTTATAATTACATAATTACTTTACCAGTGCTTTTTATTTCTTTGTGTAGATTCAAATTGTCATTTTTGGGCACCTGCTTTTAGTCTAAAGCACTTCCTTCGGTCTCTTGTAAGGCATGTATGCAAGTAACACACTCTGTCCATTTTTGTTTATCTGGAGAGGCCTCTATTTCATTTCACTTTTGAAAGATAGCTATGCTGAATATAGTAATCTTGGTTGACAGTTTTTTATCTTTGAGCACTTTGAATATGTCTTCCAACTACCTTTCTGTTGACAAGCCAGCTGTTACACTATTGGAGTTCCCTTGTAAGTGACGAGTCAGTTGTTTTCTTATTGCTTTCAAGATTTTCTCCTTATCTTTGACTTAAAGCATTTTTACTATGATGTGTCTGTTTTTTAATCTCTTTGTGTTAATCCTACTTGGAAGTTGAAGCTTATGAATGTGTACATGAATTAGTTTTTTAGTCAATGTGGGGACTTTGCAGTTATTTGTCCTAATATTTTTGCTCTTCTTATTCACATCTCTCTTTTGGGTACTCTCATTATGCATATTTGATGTATTAAGTAGTAACCAACTTTTCTATGAAGATTTTTTTCTTTCTTTCATTCTTTTTCCTCTTTATTTTGCAGGATGCATTGATCAATCTATCTTCAATTTTGATCATTCTTTATTCTGATAAATGAAATTTACTATTGAGCATATATAGTGAATTTTTCATTTCAGTTATTGCATTTTTCAACACCAAAATTTTCTTTTGCTTCTTTTTTATAATTCCTATCTCTTTATGGATTCTGTCTATTTCATGCAGTATTGTCATCATATTTTACTTTACATACTTTACTTCTTTTTAAACATATTTTCTTAAAGTCCTTTTCTTTGAAACCCCACATCTGGTCATTCTCACAGGCAGTTTATGCTGCCACAATATTTGTGGGTGGGTGTGTGTGTGTGTGTGTGTGTGTGTGTGTATGGATTATAATTTCTTATCTATTTGCATGTCTTTTTTTTGGTTATAAACTGGACATTTTGGATAATACATTGTAGCAACTCTGGGTACTTGTTCCCTTTTACCTTGGGGCTTGTTATTATTGTTATTATTTGTTGTTTTATTTGTTCAGAGACTCAGTGGTTTCTTTTAGTGAAGTTTATTTTTCTTCCATAGTATTAAACCTGTGATGTTGGTTTCCCAGAAGGCACAGCTTTGGGTATGCCCACATTTACTCTGGAATGACAGTGGTTTTAGCAAGGATCCTTCCTCTCTTCCCTTGACCTCTCCTAGCTACTAAATTACACTGATTGCAGGTTTACTGCTTCACAGTTTCAACCGTGCCCTACGGCATAGATTATTCTACAAACTAAGCTGATTAAGTCTGGCCTCCCTTGAAGGGGACAGCTCCTAAGCTCAGTGTTTGGTGTTTGTTCTCAGCCCCAGAAGGGCCTTTCTAAACATCCCCTTCCCTAACTCTCTCCTGCAAGCTGGTTGGCTTTCAATTCAACCCGTATCTTGACCCTTCTCCCAATAGTCTCCCAACACAACCCCAGTGTTTTTGAGGGCACCCTTAAGCTTGAACTTCTCTATGTTATGCTGCAAATGACATCAATTCCTTTGAAAAACATTTAGGTGCTCCCTGTTTCACAGCCTGATTCCCAACCCACACAAAATATCTGAGCCAGAATTTGAAGCTAGATGTGACAGGAAAACGGTAAGCTTTTCTTGGAGTGACATTCTCACTCTGGGAGCTGAGTGCTTGGTGGCGGGTGATAGACAGCAGCCTGAGGCCCTCTGGGCTTGACTTTTTCTAGTATGGAACCATTGTTTTGCAAGCTAGAGCAAGGAAAATCTTGGTCCAAAAAATCTCAGCAGCTCCCTGCTGAAGGTAGAGTTTTTATTTAATATGTAGACGCTGGTTCCTCACCTGTCAAGGGCACCTGCCCGGAACTTAGCCTCAGAACAGGCAGGATGAGAAATGTTGACGCCGTGCTTCTCCGACTGGGAGCTCCTCCCACTGGGAACTAAAGAGAGAGGGATTCCTGTGTTCTTGACTGATGGGAGACTGGGAAACAGGAGGGAGGGAGTGATCTTCCTTCTTAAATGGATTTTTCTTGACTGGATATTTCTTCATTCGTATGCGCTGAAGACCATTTCAGAGACTTCGAAGGGTTGTCAAATTAAAGTGTGAAGATGTTAGTCACTCAGTCATGTCCAACTCTGTGACCCCATGGACTGTAGCACACCAGGCTTCTCTGTTTATGGAATTCTCCAGGCAAGAATACTGGAGTGAGTAACCATTCCTTTCTCCAAATAATCTTCCCAATCCAGGGATCAAACCTGGGTCTCCTGCACTGTAGGCAGATTCTTTGGCATTTAAGCCACCAAGGAAGCCCCTTTAAAGATTTAGTTGTGTTCTTTTTTTAATTAATTTTCATCAGTTCTAATGGGAATTAAGTCCATAGAGCATCTCACACTGTTAAGTTGAAAATCAATCTTCCTTTTTATTACATTTTATCACTTCAAATTATTGGTATAGTTTCTATATCCCAACTAAAGCAGGTGATTTCATGAAAATTAAACAACATCTATTTTAGATGCCCATGTGTGTTCTTTATAGGGAAAGATATACAAATTTATTTATAAATAAAAAGACATGAAGTAAATAGAAACAAATAAATTTATAAATAAAAGATTACAAACAATGCAGACAGTGATTTTTAAGTGTAATATAGCACACATTGTGCTTCTTTGAAAACTTTAATATTTCTTCTTTTCTAGGCTGCTATGCTGATCAACACTACTTTTGTTCACATGCCAACAAAAGTTAATAATGAGACTAGTAATACTAAAGACACATTGTAAAACATGCCCGTTAAGGAGATTGACCTTATATTAAATTATATACTTGCTATGGAATATGAAAAAGGTTGTGAGAAATCAAAAAGAAAGTATTAGAATGAGTCAAACTGTGTCAGAAGACAAAATTAATTCAGTTTAAAATCTCTTCATGTAAATTATAAGTAATGGTAACACAGATCTTGTAAATGACATTAAAGCTGTAGACACGTTTTAGTGGGAGATCAAATATAGGAATCTTATAAAAATTTCACATTGAAATTTGGCAAATGAAATACGCTGGATATTAAGAATTTAGCCTAATGATGAAGTTGCGTTTTACATGCATGCTTTTGTTGAAAAAATCAATATACTCTTCTGCTTGAAATAACCTACATAAAATTGCGCCATAAAGAGTGTATAAACTCTACTATCAGGGTGTCAGTGAGGGAGAAATAAGACACCAGGAGGTTAAGTAATTTCCCTATTTTTCGTGTAGTAAGATGGCTCCAAGTAATTTCAAATCAGTTGATTTGAAAGAAAAGAAATAGCAAATAGATGAGAATATTCCAGAAACCTAAGGTCAAGATTTCAGGTTCTCTGAAAATTTGAAGGGAATGAAGAATAAGAACATGAGAGGTGACTCAAAAATATTAAATGACCCTGTGAATATTTTAAGGTTATAATAAATTTTCCTGAGATAAGGATTTTTGTTCAAAACACATTTAATTTATAGCTAAAATAATGTAACTGTAAAATATCTACTTTTCAGTCTTCCTATGTTTTATTCACCATTTGTGAAGTACTGGTGAATAATTCTGCTCAGATGTTTTGCTAAAACTTTTGGCTGTCACTCAATTCCAAAACTGCAGGAATTGACATTTTTATGAAATGATCCCCCGAAACTGCTGAGTATTAAACTGAGGTTTTAATATGAGGAGATACAAGCTTTAGTTTCATAATGAAACTCAAGCAGCTCAGTTTAGTCCAAGTTTCACATGAACATAAAACCTAAAGACTAATGAAAACAATCACTGAACTTGATACATTAAATCCAAGCTCATAACCCTACTCTAACTGTCATGGCTATATTAATAGCATGCTTTTAATCTTATCGTTGAAATCCAAATATCTGGAATGATGCATGAAATTTCACAATAAGTCAGAGCCCAATTATCCATTATCAGAACCATGTTTTTCTTTATGTCCAAGCCATAATTAAATCCCAGACTTCTGCCTATGAACTTGTGTATTTATCCACTTAGCAAACATCAGTGGGTGTCTACTGTGTGTCAGGCACCATGAGATCTTCTGAACATACAAAGTTGAATAAGGAGTTACTTGCCTTCAAAGAGCTAATGGTGATAGAAGTGATCATACAGTTGTGATGAGTGATGCTTTTAAAATGACAGGAGGATAAACGAGGACCTTGTAAATCATGCAGATCAAAGTACAGCTGGGACTTCCCAGGCGGTGCAGTGGTAAAGATTCTGCCTGCCAATGCAGAGGATGCGAGAGCTGTGTGTTCAGTCCCAGGGTTGGGAAGATACCCTGGAGGAGGAAATGACAACCCACTCCAGTAGTCTCACCTGGAAAATTCCATGAACAGAGGAGCCTGGTAGTCTACAGTCCATGGGGTCACAGAAGTTAGACATGACTGAGGGCACACACACACAAAGTATAATTGAGGAGACGTCTCCAGGGGATGAACATATTTTAAGGGAATAAATGGTAGGGAGGGAGGCAGGGGGAAGAGAAGGGATTCAAGCAGATATCTCAGGCAGAGGTAGCATAAAGAGTGAAAACATGGAAGCATGAAAGAGATAGAACCTCTAATTATAAGTAGCTAGGTATACATTACAGAAGCCTAGGGCACAAGTGTGGAAGGTGAAGCTAGAAAAGTAGAGATAGGCCAGTTTGTGGAAGGCCTTATACTAAACTCAAGAGTTTAAATCCTACTTTGAAATCTTAGAGGAAAACAGAGATTTGAGTAGATGAGTGACATGATCAAGCTAGATTTTCAAAAGATGCCTCTAACAGCAGTGGGGAAGATGTAGGGAGGAGGGTGAGAATTGAGGTGATGAGACAAGAAAGATGCTATTGGATCCCAATATGAGTCATAAGTCATTAAGATGGGGACCAGTATAGTGTCAGTAAGAAAGACAAGGAGCAGATAAATAGGAAAATATTGAGAAAAGAGATTTCAGGGACTTGGCATCCAATTAGGCAAAGAGCAGAGAAATAATCTCAAATGCTGAGATAACCATTTTGATTCCAAGGAGTGAATGAAAGGGAATATAAAATGAAGAACAAATTTGGAAAGTGAAAATATTTTTCTGAATAATGAATGGTATGATTTATCATCTATGAAATTTTAAGAGAAAGTCATCCATTTGGTAGATAGGTATGTGGATTTAGAATCCTGGAAAAAGTTCTGCACATATGCATTCAAGGGTCACACAGTCCCTGCTTAGGGAGTAGAGACCTAGCTGAGAAGAAAATTGGACTCTGAATAACAAATGTATTGAATGGGCAAGTGAACAAAGAGAAAACAGGTGTTAATGGGTGCATGCCCCACACACACAGCACTGAGAAGGAGCAGACAGGGTTACATGGAAAACCAGGAGTCAGTGAGAGAAGAAAGTTTTACAAAAGGACTGCGGAAAGGGTTTCATTCATTCATTTGGCAATGCCCTTGTGCACCGGGCATGAGACAGCACATGCCAGCAGCTGGGGTGCAGGGTGTGTAGCACAGAAAGTCCTTGCCCTCACTGTGTCCTTGGACCACGCTGGACAAGAGCCTCCTGGAGCACTCCTAGTTCAGGGTGAAGAAGAGATGCTGTGTTTCTCTGGTTCAGTGGAATTAAAAAGAACCTCCACAGCCCCACTTCCGAGAATAATTTTAAAAGTTGTATAAAACTCACTCAATATAAAACTCTGAACTCATGGGTGCAGAGTTGCACCGTCTCCCCGAGTCCACTCAAGCTTCACTCTTCATCTGAGAATTTAAATGCTTATCCAAGTTTCATTAACCAAAAAAATATCGTAAGAATTTAACATTGCACACAGTGCATAGAAATTATCATTGCACTTTTGCCCAAAAAGCAATTACTGTTAGATTTTTTAAGCCATTACTTTTAGCTGTAATAAAAAGCAAAAAATTTAAAAGGAAATTTAAAAATCAAAGCTAAAGGAGAAATCTATATTAGACATTATTTGTGACCCTCATTTTTGCTTAGATATTTAATTCTCTGGGAATTCGTCTAACCATGATATTAAGATAAAAACTTACCTTGCCTTTGATTCAAAATGATCTACTGCCTCTTAAGGTATATAAAGTACCATATGGTGTAAAAGTTAAGACTACTTTAGTCATATATAGTCTACCCTGCGGGCCAATAACCAGACATTAACTTCATGATACTCACTTCTTCAAGGAACTATTGAATTTTGGCCCTATTGTGTGTGTGATGTTTTATTAATACAACATTCACGTTGTTTTAAAGAACGTATTCCTTTTATTTTAATATGCTACCTTCTTCCCCCCTTCCCCCTCACAGTCCTTCACCCCAGAACTTAAGAACAAAATTGCTTTTACCTCCTGAGATATATTTATCCTACACATGAAAGTGATTGGGTGGAGGAGGGTCTGTGTGTCACATGCTGAAATAGTAGCGTTTCAGAGCACCTTTCCCATTGTCACCATCTGTACCCTCCAGAAGTATGGTTTCAATTTTGCTCTGGAAATATGAGTCAAGCTATGTTACCAACACATATTTTTCCCTGTCATAACATTTCACTTACTCTGTCGTCCGTGGACAGTTTATGGGTTGCATCTTTTACCTAGTCTTATTGAAATGCTATCTTCTTGCTCTTTGAATTCTTTTCGCATTAGGGGAGGCAACATCAGATTTTGTGCCCAATAAACAGAAGCACCTGGCCTGAGCATGTGTCATCAGTGCTGTGTTGGCCCCTAGTAATGAACAGCAGCCAGAGGCCACTAAAGAGAGGTGAATATGCCAGACACTCTGCCTTCCTGTGTGGACTTTGGTAGGCATTAATGATCAGTCCCTCACCTCTGTCCCAGGAATTAATCAAGCATATAAGATGCAGAGTAGAAACGACCTGAAGCAATGATGCAACAAACTGGAACTTAATTGCGGTCCTTTACCTGTTTCGTAGCAGTTTTGTAAGTTCCTGGATCTGGGTTAAATGTCCCACTTGACTTTTCTTGTGTCTTGAATAAAGCATCGAAGAAGCATACACAGCGCCCTTAGCTACAGGATTGTGGAGTTTTCAAAACTTTATCACAACTTTAAGAAATTCTTTAAAGTTAAAAATTGTAGAGATATTGGTGTACTTTCTTAAGCAAAATGATGAAAGCAAAATGACAAGACACCACCACACTGGTTTTATTAATAAAACCATGCTTTTCTAGTGTTACTCTCATCAAAATATTTCCATCAAAATTGATTCCTTAAAGCAGAAAAGGTACTCGGTCTCATTGTTTTCAAAAGTGTCTATTATTTCAAGTCGAAATGAATTTTTTCATTATTTATAAAATGTAAGTATGAAAAGGAAGAACATAAAGAAAACAAATGGATTTTGATATCAAGTACAAACTAAAAATAAAATCTGGTATATTTTATAAGGAAATTTAACCAGAGTAATATCAGAAGAAGAAAATGAAATAAACAATATGAGAATCATTTTATTTTCATAATGCTCACTGCATTTCACAGTATAAAAATGACAATATCAGAAATAAATCACCAAACATTGACCTCAAGAGTAATAACAGCCACAGAGCAACTACTATGCTCTTTAAAACAGATGGTAAAAAAAAAAACCACAATCAACTGTGTTTTTGATAAAAATAACATGCATAAAATATGTGAAATTTGACTCAGTTTTCCCTTTAAGTATAGGGATCTTAGGATCTTGATCCTAAGGATCTTGGAAACCTGGACTTGTTACTAAAGGTTTGTTAAGATTTGTTATAGGCTCCCTCAGCTTGAAATGTTAGTTTCCTTGAAAAAGCAGTGGCTCTAGTGTTGAGCAAAACCACAAGTTAATCAACATTGATGATGTGCATTTATATATAGAGGAGGAAAAGACTGAGACTGGAAAAAGGAGGGGAAAATGCTATATCTATTACAAATTTCTTCCAGCTTTGAGTCCAAAATAATGCAAGAGAAGATTATCAGCAAAATGTGAATAGCAATAATCATCAAAAAAATGACAGAAACCAAGGGTAAAAATGTGCTGAATGAAAATGAAAATAGCTTGATAGAGAAGAAAGTAGACACATTAAAATCAAGAGTAAAAATAATCAAATTGATGCCCCAGGTGCAAGGAAGGTAGAAAAATATTTTAGAGCTCTGAGAAACATTTGAGAGCTGAATTAAATAGGCTAAATTAATCTTTGAGCAATTTTCTTACTGGGGAAGACAGAATTCATTTTTTTTCACCTTAGTGAATTTATTAATCTCCCCATAGGCAAAAAAGTCATTTACATTTTTTAAGTACAGAAAGATCTGTGGGTTTTCAAGGCAGCTTTATAAGACATGAGTCATCATTATAAGTGTGTGAACAATCAGGTTTTTTAAGTCCTTTATGTCTACACTTGTGGGTGATTTTAGAAATACTTGATGCAAATCTCAATATTCATAGCATTTCTTTCCTTGGCAAAGTAAACCGAATAGAAGAGAAAAGTCAAGTAAAATTCTTAAAATTTCTTTACTTACTATTAAATAAAGTGTGAGTAAGTAATGCATTGTATTAAGGGCAGATTAATTCATTTTATATGGAAATAGGAAGTGTACCCTATTTTTTAAAAATTATTAGCCAATTCTCATTGTTTCTGTTTTGTGAAAATTTATCCATTTAATATCCTACACACACACACACACACACACACACACACATGTTCAAAAGATTGAACATAAAGTACTTTTCTGTTTTGCTCCTGAAAAAATAATCATAAAATTTCCGTATGTGCCAAATTAGTGACTTCAAATAAGTGACTGAAAACAGGCTTTAAAATTAGAAATTTTGACTTCATGAAACTCTGAAGTTAGTGGCTGATAATATTTCAAAATTTCCAACAGATATTAATTTTCAGAATTTGGAAACAAAAAATCAGAATTCCTGAAAACTATCATGAATTCCTGAAATATTAGGTTAGTCAAAAATGCTTCCAACATTCTTCATTCTCTTTCATGATTATTATAGATATCTTTACACAATCGCTTTGGAAATAAGAAATGTTAAGTTGCATGGCTTTTGCAAAGAACTGTCACCTGTAGCAAATATTAAAATAACAGAAAACTCTAATAAGCATTATTCGGTAGTATCTGTATAATGCAACTTTCAGACCTTTTGTTAAGGGCATGTGCTAAAATTTCAGTTGAAGGATGCATTTGGCTTCCAAAACTTGTGACCTCTTGGGATAACACTAACAGGGTTTGTATAAAGTATGTGAATAACTTATTAGTATTTGGTTTACCACAATGACTCATTGTTAGCCAGCAAGGGTCACAAATGTAGTTACGACATAGCACCAGCTACCAGTAGGGAGATGAATGGACCACCTCCCTTCTGCCTGCTGCTGTGCCAGGTCCTGAAAGTGTCAACTTTGACCTTCTACTCCACAGCGTTGGCATCTCCCACTCCTGCTTTCTGCTTGGCATCTGTGGATTCCTTCCAACCATTAACATCTCTTTATAGATTCTCACGTGAAAACTATCGTACTTTTTTCCATTTTCCCATTTTAGGGACTAATTTTTCTCAGGATTCAGAAAATATAAACTTCCCAAAGTAATGTTGGGTAGCAATTCCTACTGGAAATACTTGTTCTTTGGAGGTATGTGTATGTGCATGTGGGCTTCCCAAGTGGCTCAGTGGTAGAGAATTCACCTGCCAATGCAGGAGATACTGGGGACGTAGGTTTGATCCCTGGGTCAGGAAGATCCCCGGAAGGAGGAAATGACAACAGACTCCAGTATTCTTGCCTGGGAATCCCATGGACAGAGAAGCCTGGTGAGCTACAGTCCATGATGTTGCAAAGAGTCAGATGTGACTGAGTGACTGAACACAGTATGTGCATGCATGTATGTATATGTGTATTGGATGTGTCTCATGCATATTGTATTCCTTCAAAGCAGCATTTTCTCTACTAATCATAGCAACATTCAGGCAACATAATACCTATAAGCTTTTCTACTGCTTCCCAAAGTTATTTCATAAAACACAGCTTGGATAGTCTTTTTCACATAATATAGAATTATTTCTTACTGACTACTTAGAAAAAAGATTGAATGAGTGAATGAAAAGTTTGGAAAGCTTTCAAAAATTCATAATGCTATATTTTTGTTTAAACACTTGAATTACCAAAGATTTCAGAAGCACGTTGATAAAGGTAGGTGAATTACAAATGTTTCTTACCCATTTTATGTAGTAGAACATAGCAATTTGTTTATATTTTTAATGATTTTATTCCTTATTGCAAAATTCATCATCTTACTATAATAGTAACATCACTGCCAATTTCATAAAACTTTATAAAAGATCTTTAAATGAATAGGTGTTATATTTACATGTGTGTATATTTTAAACCAGGACTTAGATTCCTGACATAACACCAACAGTAGCAATTTTAGTGGGAAAAAAAACTCCCAAGTTTCTACATTTTTGTGAAGTCTTCTGATTTTGTAGAGGATGAATTGAAAGATTAAGACTATATGACACAAATAAAACCCACCTATAGGCTAAGTTTAGGTATAAGATACCAGTTTGGACCTCTGAATGTGCTCACTACTTTACACATGACAACTGCTCCACAGGAAACAAAGCTGAAAGGGAGAGAAAGAGGTAGGGAAAAGCAGGAAGAGGTAGAAGCCAATACATTCCAAGCAGGGAGCTGGCGATACACTTCCGCTACAAAAGAAAGGGTGCAGAATTACACAACTGTCCTCGGCAACTGTGGAATACTGTGTAAACCATCTTAGAACACCTCTGCCTGTTTAATTTGTTTGGTAAATAGCAAGGTAGTAACTCGAGTGATGATGACAATTCCTTTTCAACTTCAGCTTGTGGGGGTTCAGTCACTTACATTCTAGACAGCTTTACTCATTTTGATGGTGACTCATAGTTGACAATGCAGGAAGATGGAAGCCCCAAAAGGCACAATTTTGATTTCTATGTACATGAGAAGCAGCTGAAACTCTACGTTCATCTTCAAAACAAGGACTCATCGGCTGACAAAAGTGCAACTCTAACTCTTGCCTTTTGGTTGTCAATGTTTTGGGATAATAATACTTTTCCAGTGTGAACTCAGGAAATGCTCGATAAAAACATATCCATTCTTATGGACAGATGGATGAGAAATTCAATGCAAATGTAAACCACATGCTTCCAAAAACGTACATTGCAGAAGGTGAATGCTTTTTAAAAAATACTTGGCACGTATTCCAGAGTCAGCTACAGCAGAGTTGGAATTCTCTTTGAAAGTTCCAGATGTGATGACTGATCAGACGATATCACAATTGCTACTTAAATAAGATTGTGTCCAAGCTCTGTAATGAGTCTTTGTAAAATAGTAGTCATTTCCTCTCAGATATTATTCACAGAGTTAGCAAAGTGGGTTGAACTTTGCACAAACAAGGCTTGTTTCTGAATTGCCAAAGTGAATAATCTCTGACATCAATGCACATTCTGAATTTAAGCAAAACTCAAGGAGGAAGATGATTTCACTCAGAACACTGTTTGAGGGTCTACCAGAATATCCTGTTGAGGCACAGTTTTTACCAGGGGGTGTCTACTGATGTCTTATGTGCCTAAAGAATCACATGAAAGGGAATGAGAAAGCATGTGTTATGGACTGAATTGTATCCCCCACCTCAAATTCATACACTGAAGCCCGAAACCCTAATATCTCAGAATGTGATCACATTAGGAGATATGACTTCTAAAGTAGTAATTAAACTAAAACAAGGCTGTTAGTTCCTAACTGGTGTCATAAGTAGAGGAAATCTGGACACACAGGAAGATAGCAGGGATGTGTACACACAGGAAATACCATGTGAGGACACAGCAAGAAGGCAGACAACTACAAGCCGAAGAGAGATGATTGGAAGATATATTCGCAACATTTTTATAACTCACCAACTCCATTGCAGCACAGTTCACTTAAAATGAATCCATTTTAAGTGAAGAGTATGATGAGTTTGACAAATGTAGGCATTATCACCATAAGATGCAGAATAACTCCGCTGTGCTCTTTTCCAGCTAATCCAGCTCACCACTAGCCTTCATCAACCACTGGCATGCTTTCCATCTCTCTCCACTGGATTTGTCATTTCCAGAGTTTCATATAAAGAGAATTATTCAGTGTGTACTCTTGTGTCTGGCTTTTCTTCATTGCATTTTTGCTATTTTTGAGATCCATCCATATTATTAAATGGATTAATAGCTTGTTCCTTTTTATTGCTGAGTAATATCTTGTGACATGGATATTGTCACAGTTTGTTTATCTATTCGCCAGCTCATAGATATGCTTACAATGTTTGACTATTATGAATAAAACTACTACAAGCATTCAAACACAAGTTTTTACATAGATATATATTTTCATTCTCTTTGGTAAATATCTCAAAGTGGAATGGCTAGATCATATGGAAAATGTATGGTTAACATGAAAGAAACTGCCAGTTTCCCAAAGTGAGGGTGTTATTTTACAGTTGCACCATAAATGGATGAAAGTTCCAAAATCCAACACTTTTTATTGCTAATAATTTTATTTAAAAAATTTAGCCATTCTAGTTTGTAAAGAGTGGAGCTCATTTTGCTTTGGAGTTGGAGTTGCATTTCTTTGATGGTTAATAATGATGAGCATCTTTTTATGTGCTCACTGGCCATTTGTAGTTTATTGTTTTTGAAACAACTATTCAAATATTTTGCTCTATATTGTCAGGTTTATGCTCTTTTTACTATTGAATTCTATAACATAAGGCTACAAGTCTCTGGTCAAAATGTATTGCATGCATTTTCTCCCATTCCATGGCTTCCCTTTTTGTTTTCTTAATAATTCAATGAGCAAGTTTTTTGATAGTCAAATTTATCATTTTTTAATGCCTTTGTGTCAAAATGTCTTTGTCTATCTCAAGGCTGAGAAAAATTTTCCTACACTTTATTTTAGAAATTTTACCATTTTAACTGTTACATTTAGAACATTTTGTTAATTTTCAAATATGTCATGAACTAAGAGTCAATGTTCTTTATTTTATTGCCCCAATATCACTTGTTAAAAGGTAATATTCTTTATCCATTGAATACATTGGCATTCTTGGTAATAAATCAATGGAAGTTATATGTGTGATATATTTCTGGCATCCCCAGTCTCGACTATTTATTTATATGTCTATCCCTGTGCCAATGCTACTGTCAAAATTACTGCCTTGTTATAATAATGAAAGACATATTTAACTGCTCTACTCCCTCAGTGATCTGAAACAGACTATTTGGGAGTTACCTAGCCATGGAGGAACACATTTGGAAATACTATCATCAAATTAATGAGACAACTCTAATATCATTTAAATTACCTGTAAATAGAAAAATAAACATCCAAATTTATAAGATACAGCTTCAGAAACAAGGGTTGTGGTGAAAGTCAAGTGGAAAATGTGTAGAAAAGAGGGAATGGCAGTATAAAGCCTAGGAATAATGGAAAACAAAGTCATTCCAAATAGGGAAGTACCATCCTTAGTGGAAAATACTCGAAATGTGTCTGAGTTGTGTTATAATAGCAGTAGTTATAGGAATTCAAAATGAAGAGAAGTTAAATCTAAATTGCAATAAGCCCAGGGCAGAAGAGATTCAAATGAAAAGTTAATAAGAGACATGAAGAAAAAAAAAAAAGAATGAAGAAGATATTTTGAAAAGTGGAAAGAATCACAGAGGATGTGAGAGAAATAGAAGGTAGGCAAGGAAGGTAGAATACATTCATATAACTATTCATGGAAAAAAGAAGAAATCAATAGAATATTTTAAACTCTAATTCTAAAAAAACTTCCTAGAAATAAAAGAGACCTACATTTATATATTGAAAGTCCTCATTGTATATCTTAGAAAACTGGTGTGTCCTGATAAATCTATTATAGACTTAAAATTAAAAATTGAGAAAAAACATTCAGGGGATCCAAGGAAAAAAGATAGTCATTCAGAAAAGGGAAGAAAATAATGCTGATGAGCTTCTCAGCAACCAAATACAAGCAAGAAAATGGTGAGCCAACTTTAAAGAAACTATGCAAAACAAAGTGAGAATCAATGAACTTTATATCCAGCTAAGACTTCCTTACCAAGGAAAGTCAATCTATTGACCATGGACTTCCTGACAGCTGCCAGTGAAGCCATAGAAGAATAGAACAACATTTTCAGAAACTCAATAGAACAAACATGGATCCAAGGGTGTTATATTCAGCCAAGTGAAGTGAGTGAAGTCACTAGGTCGTGTCTGACTCTTTGCGACCCAGTGCACTGTAGCCTACCAGGATCCTCTGTCCATGGGATTCTCCAGGCAAGAATACTGGAGTGGGTTGCCATTTCCTTCTCCAGGGGGTCTTCCCGACCCAGGGATCGGACCCAGGGATCGAACCCAGGTCTCCCGCATTGGAGGCAGACACTTTAACCTCTGAGCCACCAGGGAAGCCAAACTATTCTTCAAATGTTAAGGCTATAAAAAAGTAGTTATAAACTTGCAGGATCTCAAGAAATACTCTATTCATGAGCCTAATCTGAGAAACTCAACAGAAGGATGAACTTTATCCAAGAGATTACTGAGAAGCTTTAGCAAGGGCAGATGGATTTAATATGTATGTATAATTTTTTTGTCAACTTATTACATGGGTAAATTGAAGCAACCACTACCACACAATCAAGATACAGGGGACACTTCCCTGGTGGCTCAGTGGTAGAGGGTCAGCTTGCCAATGCAGGAGACCTGGGTTAGATCCCTGGTCTGGGAAAGGATATGTTGCAGAGCAACTAGGCCTGTGTGCCGCAACTATTGAGCCTGTGCTCTAGATTCTGGGAGCTGCAGCTACTGAAGGCCATGAAGCCTAGAGTCTGTGCTCTGCAACTAGAGAGTAGCCCCCTACTCACTGCAGCTAGAGAAAAACCTGTGCAGCAATGAAGACCCAGCACAGCCAAAAATACATAAATAAATAAATGAAGTTGTTTTTTTTTTATAAATACAGGGGATTTGGGGCACCTTGTGACACATCCAGACTCTCCACTCCAGTTTTGACGGTGGAGTGAGGGCTGGCCACAGCTTCTTCTGGAGTGCATGGTTGGAGATGGACAGTTATTATCTAACATTTCTGTCTTGCTACGTAGCCCTTCTCTTAGTGTCTTGGCTAGAGAGAGTATACTTTTCTTGGTTTTTTTTTTTTTTTTTTTTTCAAATGTTCCCACTGGCATTATTGAGAAGCTGGCCTCTCCAGACCCAGTGTGGGACAGATGAGTCAGAAAGAAAAGGTCAGAGAGCTCAAACTGTGTCATTCCTTGGGTGCTAATCTCCCTGTTTGGTTGTCTTCTTCCCTCCACTTTTCAGAGCCTTCTTATATCTTTCAATATATAATATCCAGGGATTTTAGATGTACTCAGTGGGAGGACAGTGGAAAGTATATTTATTCCATCTGTTGCTCTCAATATCCTTACTTCTTCCAGCAATTGTTCTCACTAAAAGGCTAATAGTCATAATTGAGTTCATTTTCTCTGGACACATTTCTTCATCTGCTACAATCAAACACAATTAAATTAACTCAACATTGGTAAATGGTTTTCCTTGCTTGGTTAACAAATGAGCTACACAGGCATTTACTTTAATTTCAGCTTTATTTCAATATTTTAACTCTTTAAAAAATTTTTGTCTCAATGAGCTATTCCATTTTAAGATGTCTAATTTTTCTGAAAATTGCTTTTCTGTGAGTGGGATTATTATAATGAGTGCTTAATCTAATAATATCAATGCATATAGTATGAGTTTAGCACACTTACAGTGTCACTGCCTAATAAACACGATGCTTTGCCCCTTAATTGGGTAACAGAGAATTCACCCTCCACTCTTTCTTGAAAATACAACACGCAAACCCAACTTTTCTTTCTTGATTTTGACATGTTGTGTAGGTACTGTAACCAAAAAATAAATAATTAAATGTGATAAGTATGACATTTAAAATGCTGTTATAATTGGATTGCAGTAATTTGCAGTATACCAAATAGCCTGCCTCTTGAGAAACCTATATGCAGGTCAGGAAGCAACAGTTAGAACTGGACATGGAACAACAGACTGGTTCCAAATAGGAAAAGGAGTACGTCAAGGCTGTATATTGTCACCCTGCTTATTTAACTTCTATGCAGAGTACATCACGAGAAACGCTGGACTGGAAGAAACACAAGCTGGAATCAAGATTGCTGGGAGAAATATCAATAACCTCAGATATGCAGATGACACCACCCTTAGGGCAGAAAGTGAAGAGGAACTAAAAAGCATCTTGATGAAAGTGAAAGAGGAGAGTGAAAAAGTTGGCTTAAAGCTCAACATTCAGAAAATGAAGATCATGGCATCTGGTCCCATCACTTCATGGGAAATAGATGCGGAAACAGTGGAAACAGTGTCAGACTTTATTTTTCTGGGCTCCAAAATCACTGCAGATGGTGACTGCAGCCATGAAATTAAAAGATGCTTACTCCTTGGAAGAAAAGTTATGACCAACCTAGATAGCATATTCAAAAGCAGAGACATTACTTTGCCAACAAAGGTCCGTCTAGTCAAGGCTATGGTTTTTCCAGTGGTCATGTATGGATGTGAGAGTTGGACTGTGAAGAAAGCTGAGCGCCGAAGAATTGATGCTTTTGAACTGTGGTGTTGGAGAAGACTCTTGAGAGTCCCTTGGACTGCAAGGAGACCTAACCAGTCCATTCTGAAAGTGATCAGCCCTGGGATTTCTTTGGAAGGGATGATGCTAAAGCTGAGACTCCAGTACTTTGGCCACTTCATGCGAAGAGTTGACTCATTGGAAAAGACCCTGATTCTGGGAGGGATTGGGGGCAGGAGGAGAAGGGGACAACAGAGGATGAGATGGCTGGATGGCATCACCGACTTGATGGACATGAATTTGGGTAAGCTCCGGGAGTTGGTGATGGACAGGGAGGCCTGGCGTGCTGCAACTCATGGGGTCACAAAGAGTGGGACACAACTGAGTGACTGAATTGAACTGAAGTAGCAACAGAAGGCAGTGAAATTATTACATCTAATCCTGTCACAATTACTCAATGCTGTTGCTACAGTATGAAAGCAGTATAGACTGTACAACTGAATGAGTATGGCTGTGTTTCAATAAAACTTTATTTACAAGTACTGGAACCCATGACCTGAGGGGGGAAAAAATACAGACTGGATATGAAATTTATAAACAAGCAAGTATAATCTATAAAGATAAAATAGCTGTTTCCTCTAGGAGGTAGAGAGGAAAGAGGGCTGACTTGAAAGGGACAAGAAGGAGCTTTCTTGAGTTACAGAAATATTTTATATCTTGATTGGGGTATTGGGTACATGGGTTTATACATTTTCACAACATTAAACTGTACACTGAAATCTGTGCATTTCACTATATGTAATTATACTGCAATAAAGCATGGAAATATAATGACAAACTCTATTATTAACACAGATGAAACAACTTGTATAGACTGTATACTAAATAACAGTTTTGTATCTATGCTAAATTTCTTGAGTTTGGTAATTGTATTGTGGTTCAATTCCCTGGGTCAGGAAGATCCCCTGAAGAAGGAAACAGCAACCCACTCCAGTTTTCTTGCCTGGGAAATCCCATGGACAAGGAGGCTGGCTAG
Source organism: Bos grunniens (assembly GCF_055505025.1). Classification (NCBI taxonomy): domain Eukaryota; kingdom Metazoa; phylum Chordata; class Mammalia; order Artiodactyla; family Bovidae; genus Bos; species Bos grunniens. Next base: position 56,655,292 of record NC_141178.1, on the reverse strand, counting down.
CAGAGTAGAGTCCATGGGATTGCAAAGAGTCATATACAACTTAGCAACTAAACAACAACAAAAAATGTGGTTATATATGAGACTATTCTTGTTGATAGATACATCTGAAGTATTTAGGAGTGTAGTATCATGGTATCTGTGAACGGCTTCTTATATAGTTTAGCTGAAATGAGTGTGTATGCATGTTTGTGTGTGTGTTTATGTACAAAGAAAGAGGTTGAACAAATGCTTCAAAAAGTTAATAAGTGGTGAATCTTGGTAAAAGTTCTCCTCTACTCTCAGCAACTAAAGTCATAACTAGGTAAGTAACAACAGGTGCCAGAGTAAAGAAATATAAAGCTCTGAGAGGGGGAAAGGCTGTGAAGTCAGAGTTTGGAAGATGGGATAAGATGACTTGTCAGGTGTACAAGAATCTTCAAGGCTGGGCATTTCCTCTCTCGAGTTTGACAGTTGGCATGAGATTCAGTGCTAGATGAAGAATTAAATAAGTACAAAGTCCTAAGCAAATTATCCTAAACCATGCAATCTAAAGTCCACCACACTCTAGCATCTGAAACTGTACCATGTAGCTATGTCCACTGGGGTTTCCCTGGTAGCTCAGCTGGTAAAAAATCCACCTGCCTGGGTTCAGACCCTGGGTTAGGAAGATCCCCTGGATGAGGGCATGGAAATCCACTTAAGTATTCTTGCCTGAGGAATCCTCAGGGACAGAGGAGCCTGGCGGGCTATAATTCATGGGGTCACAAACAGCTGGACATGACTGAATGACTAAGCACAGCACAACAAGGCAACCATGTCCAGGGCGTTCTTTCTCCATTGCTTTGGGAGACTCCACTTCCAATCTGACGCCATGCCCTGAAACAGGAACATAAGTCTGAAAATAAAGTAACTCAATCATGAAAAAATGAATATGTCTCTTAAAATTATTTCAGTGAATAATTTATTTCACATAGTAAGTGAATGACAGAACCCTCCTAGTCTAAGGCACTGGTATTTAATTGTCATTTAAAAAAAAATTTTTTTTTTGGTCTAAATAGCAATACTACATGTAAAAATTATTCAGTATCAGAATCTTACTATAAACAACACCTATCCACATAAGATTAGTTTTATTGGCTCTTAGTCCTTCCTTACTTCTTGCCTAGCTGTGTTCCACAGTAGTATTGCTCTGTGGTATATTTTCTGTAAAACAAATGGAACTTATTTTATATCTGTGCATTTAAATTCTCAGTTAGAAATACCTATGTATTAATTTTTTATATTCTCTGGAGTTTGAAATAGTTATCTATATTGTTATAAACTTTTAACTACTGGTAGCATCAACGGATTTCAGTCATCCCATAGTCCTATTGTCTTAGAGGTATAATTAGTCCTATTGTCTTAGAGGTATAATTTTTAACGGGTTTGAAGTTTTAGTTCTGGTTATTCAATATTAAAAGAAAACATATTGATTATTTCAAACTGGGTACATAATAGTGTATTTAGGTTGAGTGAATAAGGTAATTTGGTAAACATATGTTAGAATTTCTTCTCCCCTGGCCCCAAATGTCAAGCTGTCACTAAGGAATTTTTTTTTAATAAGCTCAAGAATATAACTAACATGTCAATATGTTCAGAATTTTTCCTTTTCAGCTTTTACACATTTACTAGTGCAATTTTTCTATAGCTTGTGATTTGGACATAGATTACATTGTCAGTGATACGATATTTAATCAGTACTTCATAGTCTGGGCTTACCAGGTGGCTCAGTGGTAAAGAATCCACCTGCCAATGCAGGAGACATGGGTTTGATCTCTGGGTTGGGAAGACCCCCTGGAGAAGGAAATGGCAACCCACTCCATTATTCTTGCCTAGAAAATCCCATGGACAGAAGAGCCTGGTGGGCTACAGTCTATGGTGTTGCAAAGAATTGGACACAATTGAGTGACTAACACTAATACTCATAGTTAAATAAGTAGAAACCTCTTACTCCAACAACAATAAATAGCATATCTCTTGGTGATAGTGGTAAGAAAAACTGGTTAAGGAAACAGACCTGACTTGAAAGTATGGACAATACTTAGTCAAGAGAGCCCAAAATGGGACATTTGGATGATTAGAATAGATTTGACAAAAAAGCGGAGTAAAGATCTAAGTCCTGGCTCAGGGAAAATGCAGTTTTGATTATTATGCAGTTTTGATAATTAAAGGAGGTTTCCAGGTATTTGCAAAATTAATACCATGAGGAATAATGAATCATTTCCTTATTTCACTTAGTCATGTCCAACTCTTTGCAACCCCATGGACGTAGTCCATGGAATTCTCTAGGCCAGAATACTGGAGTAAGTAGCCTTTCCCTTCTCCAGGGGATCTTCCCAACCCAGGGATCGAACCCAGGTCTCCCGCATTGCAGGCGGATTCTTTACCAACTGAGCCACAAGGGAAGCCCCATTTCCTTATGGTGTTTTGTAAATAACACTAGCTTTCCATTAAACCTGTAAAGCTAATTATTATTATCCTAGCACACTGATGTGGATGGATTCCTTCCAGAATAATATTTTAAACCTAAAATATATACCACTTTGTAATTTACCAATTACACCAATCACATTTCATTTTATGTCTTTTTAAGTCTATTTTATGGCTTTTAGGCAAAGAAATCATAGATTGCTGACTCAGTGCCACACTGCAGAGACCAGTTCAGGGTTTATAATCATTCTATTTAATGCAAATGAAATTAAAATAGAATTCAGATGCCATATGTTTAACACTTTTTTCCATAATGTCAATCAACATGAATTCAGTGTCTCCTCTGTACCTCCGCCAGGTGATCAAGGTCAATATCAGTAGTGATCAGTCATGTTCATAGTGGGCACCTTTGATAAAATATGACATGGACACCTCTCTCCAATCTTCCACCCCCAAACTTAGAACCCCAATCTGAAAATGAGACAGACAACAGATGGATCCCAGTTGATAGACATTCTCCAAAGTACCTGATCAGGACTCCCCCAAATTGTTGAGGTCATCAAAAACAAGGAAAGCCTGAGAAACTATTACAGGCAGAAGGAGCCAAGGAGACAAAATGACTTACATATAATTTAGTTAGGCACCAGGCTTCTTGGATGGGACCCTGGTAGAAAAAGGGCATTAGGTAAAAAGTAAGAAAATCTGAATCATCTATGGACTTTAGCTAATAAAAATGTGTCCATATTGTTTCATTCATTGAAACAAATGTATCACAATAATATAAGATGTTAACAACAGTGGGAACAAGGATTGGGATATATGGGAGCTCTTGTTCTTCAGTTCAGTTCAGTCGCTGGTCATGTCCGACTCTTTGCAATCCCATGGGCTGCAGCATGCAGACCTCCCTGTCCCTCACCAACTCCCGGAGTTTACTCAAATTCATGTCCATTGAGTCGGTGATGCCATCCAACCATCTCATCCTCTGTCATCCCCTTCTCCTTCCGCTTTCAATCTTTCTCAGCATCAGGGTCTATTCAAATGAGTCAGTTCTTCGGATCAGGTGGCCAAAGTATTGGAGTTTGAGCTTCAACATTAGTCCTCCCAATGAATATACAGGACTGACTTCCTTTAGGATGGACTGCTTGGATCTCCTTGCAGTCTCGTTCTTAACTTCACCATTTTTCTGTAAATCTAAACATATTTTAAAATTAAGAGTTTGATTTTAAAAAAAGTCCTCTTTCACATCTTACTAGTGGTTATTGTTACCTTTCCTCTCCAAAATAATTCCACATATGTTGTTGTGTATCTTATCAAACATTATATTTAGCATATGCACAATAAAATACTACCTGTGAAACAGAGTTACATCATACACTGATGATAGAGGAATTATAGGATTTGCTGCTGCTGCTGCTAAGTTGCTTCAGTCTTGTCCGACTCTGTGCGACCCCATAGACAGGGCAGCCCACCAGGCTCCTCTGTCCCTGGGATTCTCCAGGCAAGGACACTGGAGAGGGTTGCCATTTCCTTCTCCAATGCATGAAAGTGAAAAGTGAAGGTGAAGTCGCTCAGTCGTGTCTGACTCCTAGCGATTTAGTTATCTTCAATTTTGTAGTCTTCATCTTGTTTCTCAAATGACAAAACTAAGATCTAAAACCTGCATTTACAAATTACCTTAACATTCAAAATCTTATTATATAACTCAGTGGAATTGACAGATATTTATATCATTCTCAAGGCTGCCAAAAGAAACCTGAGGCTGTGACAAGTCTGGGACTGGACCCAGGTGTTCTGGCTCCTAAGATGACGCTTCATTCCTATACCACTTAGTTTGCCTCTTACCCTTCATTTGTGGCATTTAAAACAAACCTACTCTAATAAGCAAATAAAACATTCAACTTGTGGCAATAAATGATATCTTCTTCATGGAATTTCATCGATAGAAAAATAACTTCAAATACCAAGTATTCAAATGCAAAAATGTATGACTAAGCCCAGCCTCTGGAAACTGACAAAGCTATCTTTTCAGTCATCCATGCCTATGGCAACGTTTCCCAATCGATGGGCCAGAAATTGAGACAAAATATTTTTTAAGAAATCAAAGTTGAAATAAGCAGTACTTAAAGGGGCCAAAATCATCAAATCTGGAGAGACTTTGAAACTCAAGTGTGAGGTTCCTCTTGGCAGCTGCCATTTCTACTTTGACTAGGACTGGGAGAAGTAACAGCATTATGTACTTTGTGTGTGTGCTTTTGTATTTTTTTATTGTGTTTGTCAAAAGTTATAGAGACAGACACTGTTCTTCATTTCAGAATATCCTAAATTGTGCTTCAGCTGTGAATGGATACAATAAAGACAAGCAATAATAAATAAACTATTATATTTCTGGGTGGCAGAAGTAGTTCCAGCTGTTGGTCTAATTCTATCTTTGTAGAAAACTGCTTTCAGCAAACTCATCCCAAATTGCTTCACTAGCTTGGATGACTGAGATATCTTCTGAAAGCTTAAAAAAATGTGGTTCAGAACAATTAGGTCAGAAGTGTAACAAAGTAAATGGGGGGATAGATAATCTCTTCAAGGAATTTATATTGAACTGAGGGAGAAGGATATTTATCAAAATTCAATTTTATATTAACTAAAGCTAGAAATTCACAGGTACTTAATTTGATTAGAAAAAAGCAATTTACTGTCATCAACTATTTGTAGAATATGTGCATTACAAAATGGTGAATTTATTATTTTTTCTAGTTACAGACAAAAACTGTAATTATGTGGATTACACATAATTAACTGTGGATTAAATTATATCATATCATTCAAATAATTAATATCCTTAGATTTATGAAATAAACTTGATCCTTTCGCATAAATATAAAGTTCATTGAATGTCTGTGTCCTACATCAGGTCCTGGAAAAAAGTAGATGAGAGTTTTGTCAAATCTAGAGAATCCAAAATCTACAAGCATAAAGCTAAAATATTTTAGAGCTTCAAGGGACATAAAAGATGATATAATCCATTCACATTACTTTACAGATGGGGAAGTTGAGTACCAGAACAATGAACCACATTGCACCACTTGATACAAGAATTTGTTAAAAAGCTGACCATAGTACACATGTTCAATTACAACTAATCATGTTCCATTTCTGTTTCATCATGCTTCCTCTCAATGAAGCTTTCTCCGGGAAGCCTGGTTTCGCCCACTAAAATGCATTGTGTGGATTTTTTGCAACCCCATAGACTGGGGCCCACCAGGCTCCTCTGTCCATGGGATTTCTCAGGCAAGAATACTGGAGTGGGTTTTCATTTCCTCCTCCAGTGGATCTTCCAAACCCAGGGATTGAACCCACATCTCCTGGATTGGCAGGCAGATTCTTTACCACTGTGCCACTTGGGAAGCCAAGATTTCTCAAAGTTTGGTTTGTAGAAAAGTAGGACCAGGATGATCTGGATGTTTCATGCTAATTCCTGGGTCCTATCCACAATTCCTTATTGAGAACCTGCCAGGCATTTGGGGTGGGAGGCAAGCTGTGGTTTTAAAAAGCCATGAGGTAGATTCTTCTGAATTCTGCTTGTGAATAATTGCACTAAATTGGTGTGTATAAACTTTGTCTGATCATAATTCACCTGCAGGGCTTATAAAAAATGGAAAATTCTACTGCACAGGACCACATATGTACACATGCACACACTTACACACTCACACACACACAAATGAATCCAGGTTTTCAAATGGTGAAAACTTATGATATGTAATCTAGTTAATGTACCAACACAATTTCCTGGTTTTAATATTATTCCATAGCTACAGATAGGTATATGATTTTTCCAGTAGTCATGTACAGATGTGAGAGTTGGACCACAGTGATGGCTAAGTGGGGAAGAATTGATGCTTTCGAATTGTAGTGCTGGAGAAGATTCTTTTTTTTTTTTTTTTTGAGAAGATTCTTGAGAGTACCTTGGACTGCAAGGTACTGACAACAAAGCAGTCAATCTTGAAGGAAATGAGACAGTGAGAAAATATTGTGAATTTTTAATCATTAATGATAAACTGCCTGGGAGCAAATACAGATCCACGGGCATGGCCCATCACAAAGTTAGTAAGAAAATTAATGAAATTGGAGCTTCTGTGTGAGGTTCTCTACTTCAGTTATATTTTTGCTTCACCCCAAATCTAACCTATTATTAATTGCAAGTTCTGTTCACAAAGTGCAGAACATTTGGGGTCTGTGGATTATTAGGCAATGATGGAAGAAAAACAAAATACAGCCACAAAGACCAATCAGCCTCCACTGTGGAAAGTCAAGGACAATCTACTTCAAATCAGCATTTTAAAATTCTACAGCTTATCATTCCAAACTGCTGTTTGGTGAGTTGAATAAGAAATATAATTCCCCAAGACCCTGGCTGCTGCCAGAAACAGCAATCATAGCAGGAAGAGTGATTTTGAGTCCCCCATTCCTGCCCCTGGAGCAGCTGTGCAGTTCCAAGGGACAAGACAGCATACGCCAAAAGGCCAGAATCCCCCAGGCCAGCCCCAGGTCTGTCAGGTAGATCTTTGAATGAATGTTGTCATTTTTCATTTGTATTGAAAATCTGGATTTTTTTCAACTGATATTGTGTTTAGGTCCAGAACTCGCAGGGTATACAATGCAGGTCGTACTTTATGCGGGCGATCCCGTGCCCCTCACAAAGAGTGACCTTTTGAAACCTTTCTGTTTCTATACTTCATCATCTGACACCAGAGACTCACCCTTTCCTGGTGCTCCTCCCGACTAGACTAATATGGAATTCGTACCCTTCATGAGACATTAAGTTGTACATGGGAGCTTCCTACATTCATGGATTATCTCTCCTCTTATACTATAAGCTCCTTGAGGGACAATTTTCATTCTTTCCTATGTCACAACACCTGGAACATAGCAGATAAATTAATGCTGATTAGTTGAATATATTTCTGCTTATTCTAATACCAATATCATAACTATCATTTACCTACAAATCATAGTATGTGTAGCATGATTTTGGCTCAGTGATAAAGAATCCATCTGCTACTGCAGGAGACCTGCAAGTTCAATCCCTTGGTTGGGAGGATTCCCTGGAGAAGGAAATGGCAACCCACTCCAGTATTCCTGCCTGGACAATTCCATGGATAGAGGAGCCTGATGGGCTACAGTTCATGGGGTTGCAGAAAGTCAGATACGACTTAAAGACTAACCAACAACAATGACAACAAAACATTCTATGGTAACTATCTTAACTTTTCAATTGCTCCTGTTATATGTGTATATAAGTACACACATTTTTGTTATACACACATACTCATATAATATATATCATATACATATATACAGTTTCCCTGTGGCTCAGTAGGTAAAGAATCTGCCTGCAATGTATGAGACCACCTGCAATGCATAGACCACCTGCAATGAAGAAGACCAGAGTCCAATTCCTGGGTGAGGAAGATTCCCTGGAGAAGGAAATGGCAACCCACTCCAGTGTTCTTGCCTGGGAAATCCCATAGACAGAAAATCTGGAGGGATATAGTCCCTGGGGTCACAAGAGTTGGACACGACTTAGTGACGAAACCACCACCACCACACATATATCTAATATATAATCTCTGTTATTAAATAGACATTCTTTTATGATCAGTTTCTAGCACACTCCCTTGCACATGGAAGCAGTCAAAAAACATTTTAAATTAATTTATTTATTTTAATTTGAGGCTAATTACAATATTGTAGTGGTTTTTGCCATACATTGACATGAATCAGCCATGGGTGTGCATGTGTTCCCCATCCTGAACCCCCCTCCCACCTCCCTCCCCATCCCATCCCCCAGGGTCATCCCAGTGCACCTGCCCTGAGCACCCTGTCTCATGCGTCGAACCTGGACTGGCGGTCTACTTCACATATGGTAATATATATGTTTCAATGCTATTCTCTCAAATCATCCCACTTAAATTAAATAATTTAAGTAGCAGTAACAAAAATCAAACGAAAATAAATGTTTTTACTTATACAGAACTGGACAGGTTTGAATTTTTAGATATTTTCTAAAAATGAAGAAAAGGATTGACATATCTTTTTGCAATTAGTTCTATTTCTCCTCCTCATGATATCAATGCATTCAGATGGATGGTGAGATTTTAAATTCTCATGTATATGAATAATGAGCCATTGTTCTTTTTTTTTCATTCCAACTACTTCACACCCTAAGGCATTCAGATGCTTTCTTAGATTCAAAGTAAGCAAATTTTATCAATGATAAAACTTTTGTATAAAACTATATTCCTAATGATATTGAATTCTGTTTTCAATGCTATTAATTTCTGTCAATGAAAGTAACTATTTCCCTGATATAATCAAATTCCTATTATAACTTTATTACCTTTGGAAATCATGTCTGCTAGTTTCCAAAGTTAGATTTGCCAATGAGATATTTTTAAAATGTCTTGTGTAAATATGAGCACTATTTCAGAATAATTTCTCAGGCTGATTTCATTAAATATAGCATTCCTGGTAACTTGGAGAGATGATCCAATTGACAGGGGGGTAAATGGAAAATTTAATTTCCATTTCAGATTTTAAACTCTATAATTCATCTGTATTTTCATTCAGTTACTCATTCATTCATATAAAACTGAGCTTTTGTCATATGTAAAACATTGTGTCATGTTTATACTGTAAGATATGTAAATCCTAATATGGAAGATATATTCATTGTCTTTATGGAATTCACAGTTTACAGTAGAAAATTGATACCCACAGATACAATAGTACAACATATACACATCATATGTTGTTATATTGGTAACATTCCTCATCTTAATAACTGGCAGTGTCAAGATTCAAAACTATAGAATCTGCCTGGCTTAGAGACTTTTCTATACTGGGGATAGTAACGACTTCTTTTCAATTCTATGTCTGAGAGAATTACAGTGTCATTAAGAAACAGGGGGAGATTCCCTGATGGTCTAGTGGTTAAGACTCCACGCGTCTTCCATTGCAGGGGGCACAGATTTGATCCCTGGTTTGGGAACTAAGATCCCACATGCCATAGGCATGACCAAAACAAGTAAACAAACAAGAGAAACAAGGAACTCAGAGGGGAAAGAAGTAATTTTGAAAGTTAAAAAAAAAAAAACAAAAAAAAAACAACATTGGTTTTGACCATACAGTACTTACTCTGAAGTACTGACCAGATAACTAGCTGCTGCTGCTGCTGCTAAGTCGCTTCAGTTGTGTCCGACTCTTAGCGACCCCATGGGGGTCGCAGTTGTGTGCAACCCCATAGACAGCTTCCTACCAGGCTCCTCTGTCCCTGGGATTCTCCAGGCAAGAACACTGGAGTGGGTTGCCATTTCCTTCTCCAATGCATGAAAGTGAAAAGTGAAAGTGAAGTCGCTCAGTCATGTCCAACTCAGCGACCCCATGGACTGCAGCCCACCAGGCTCCTCCGTCCATGGGATTTTCCAGGCAAGAGTACTGGAGTGGGGTGCCATTGCCTTCTCTCTATAATGCTAGACATGCATTATAGGCATTTGTAGGACTAATGAATAGATAAACAGCTGGAGTTAAAATCTTCAAAAGACAACTAAACCCAGAGATGTCATTTGTCAAGTCACCAAACCATTCCTGTGTCTCCTAGAAACGTGTTTCCTCCTCCAACTGTCATTTTTTAAGTTGAAAAAATGAACACAATTGATATTGTGAGAATGGTTGAATCATCAATTAAGAAATGACTTAAAGGGAAAGAATTAATCAAACACAATTAAGAGTTATGCTTGCTTAATAAAGCAAACAAAAACAATCCTTATTTTAAAAGTGCTTAGAATTCTGTAGCTACATGACTATAACTTGTCACTGACCATTATAATAACCAATTAAAATGAATAAAATCTGCACCCCAACTTATAGTCAATAAGTAAAAATGAAAGAATGATTATTGAGATCCCCAAACTATACCATCACCCTGATTTAAAGAAGGATATTTCTAAAGTACAACCTGCCTTTTATTTTTCATATCTATGGCTTAAGTCATGAAGTTTCTTTCAGAGTAACACAAGTCTCTTTGCTTCGTGGTTTTACACTCTCCACCCAATCCCCTTGTTTTAATCTACTTAAGTGAATAAAATATAGCAACACAAAATAGACCAAATAGAGAGATAAGTAAAAGCATGATTTTCTTGAAATATTTGATATACAGAAACTACAGTTTAGGAATCCTCCAATATACAATGTGGCAAAGCTTAAAAAAAGAACATTCCTTACTCCATAACATCGGGAATCCCTAGTGGCTTAGCAGTCAAGTATCCACCTGCAATGGAGGAGACTCGTGTTCAGTTCCTGAATCAGGAAGATCTCCTGGTGATGCAATGGCAACCCACTTCAGTATTCTTGCCTGGAAAAATCCTACGGACAGAGGAGCCTGGTGGGCTACAGTCCATTGGGTCACAACGAGTTGGACATGACTGAACGACTGAACTACCATTACCACTCCGTAAATTAGACAAGTCACTCTAGTTTTTCCGAAGACAATCGAAATGAATGTTAACCATTGAAATGGGGTGGTTGGAGGGGGATTCATGTTTTGAACAATAAAACAGGAAATTAACTTGTATGAAAGGATCTCAAATTGGACTGTTGGGGATTTCAGGTTCTACTCTCTGACAGGGAGAATCTGTATTGCAAATAGTTTTGTGAAAATAACAGAAGGAATCAAAGTCTCCAATAGCTTTAAGAAGGTAAGGAAATAAATATCTTATGCTGTATGACAATGATGTTGAGAGTAGAGTGGAAAACACATACAATTAGGTGGCCTTAAGTGGTGAACCTGTGTAAGACCTTCCTGCTCCTTAACCATGCCTCCTTAATTGAGTGCACCACTTCCATTCAGCCCCAGCTTCTTTATCTAAAAGTGAAGAAAACTGACTAGATGATCATAAAGCTCTCTTTGAATTCCATCCAATATTTCATTACAAATATAAATTTGTAAGAAGCATTTTATTCAGTTCTTGGAGAACTAATGAAGGGGGATTGAGTTGAACAATTTTACATTAGATTGGACAAAGCTCAGAGTTGAAGAAAATTAATTGCCTTTGATTGTTTTCCTAATAAAAAAACAGATCCTTTGTCATTTTGAGGCTTCTTTTTTCATGTAATACAGTATGGAAGCCACACAGGATCCCAGCCAGTAATCTTTAGAGAGTTGAAAGCTTGAACTTTTACACTCTGTAGCCTTACAGCATGTAGTTTATGGAAACTATTCTACTTCCTTGAAGATAAATTATTTTCCACAAAATCACTATAGTAGAGATAGAACACTGCACAGGACTTGAAGACACACTTCCTTACCATTGGATCCCCTTTATAAATTATTCCAAACTGTTACCAATGTTTCACCAAACCTAAGAAACACATAAAAATTGCTTCCTTCTGATGCTGCTTGTCCATGTGAGGAATGGAAATTGAAATGTAAAATTCATCAGATCCCCACTAAAAGGAGGTCTGATTCAGTTGGCATAAACAGCATTGGCTAAAGTTTAAATCCAGTGACTTCTAAAGAGCTGATGAAAGCTGATGAACCTGAGTGAAATATCCATTAAAATATGAAGGCAAAAACAGTAACATTTCTTGGTAACTTACCATGAGCCAGGCATTGTGTTTGGAAGTTAACTCAGTCTTTAAACATTTCTTTAAAACAACAAAAATGAAACAAAAAGCTAACACTAGATCCTACTCTGTAGACTTAAAAACACAAAAGTCCAAAATCTGACACTTGACGTTAAATAACTTGCCAAAGTCCATATTTTGGTAAACAGCTATGAGGAATATGGATTTGAATGTGGGGCTATCTAGCTACATTTCTTTGTGGCACATTTATCTTACTACTGTAATACAGCATAGAATATTCTTTTCCTTAACCTCTTAAGGCAATTAGAGACTTGGATTCTTTCCACTATTTCCACTAGCCTTGTTTTTTTTTTTTTTTTTTCCCAATACAGAATTTCCCTGACAGAAATTAGAGCCTCTCATCACCAACAGTTCAGTCTGGGATCCTTCCAGAAAGGTCAAATTGTGTTGATGATCTTCTTTAAAAAAAAAATACAGATTTCATCATTTCCTCCCATTTTAAATGATTCCTGTTCCCTTCAGTTGCCACTGGGGAATCTGATGAGAGTTACTTGTCTAACGCTCCCGAGTAAGGACGGTGAATGGTATAGGAGACAAGAGTAGGAGGATAGGAGAGAAAGCTGGGTTGGGAAGGGTAGGGATGGAAGGCAGAGAGGAGGAGGGCCGAGTGCTGGGTCTCCTAGGAGAGCCTAGTGACTCACCCAGCACAGAACCTCAGTCAAGGTGGAGCCCCTGAGAGCTGAAACCTTGGCATCTGGTAACCAGAAGATAAGGCAGGTATGGAAGAAGGAAATATGAACTCTTTAGACTACCTGTGAATATCTTGGCTCTACCCAAGAAGAAGTGCATGTGGGAATTGAAAACGATATGGTTAGTGGGCAACCTTAGAAAGAGGGAGGGCTTTAGGAGTGATCACCCAGCCAGTAGAATCAGGCCATAGAATATTAGTCTTATGATCACTTTTCATCCTGATTATTTCACTGGGACAAGGAAGTCTTGAGGAAATACAGATAATTTTCAGTTTTAGAGCCAATTTTGGGGGGATCCCTGAAATAGTCACTTTGAGGGCCAGGGTCTCCCATAATGAGGTTTTCTGATAGGAAAGATTGAAGGCAGGAGGAGAAGGGGATGAGAGAGGATGAGATGGTTGGATGGCATCACTGACTGGATGGATGTGAGTTTCAGTAAACTCCAGGAGTTGGTGACAGACAGGGAGCCTGGCGTGCTGCAGTCCATGGGGTCACAAAGAGTCAGACATGACTGAGTGACTGAACTGAACTTCCTTTATCACCTAATCATTCTCTAAAGTAGTTGAAGTCCGCAAGTCTCAGACGTGAAGTCAGATGACACAACTCAGTCATCATGCTGTGGTTGGCATAAACATATCAATTCCACGACTGAAACATAGGTGCTATATTTAAAATTGATAACTAACAAGGACCTACTGTATAGCACAGGCAATTCTGCTTAATGTGATGTGGCAGCCTGGATGGGAGGGGAGTCTGGGGGAGAATGGATCCATGTATATGTATAGCTGAGTCCCTTTGCTGTCCACCTGGAACTATTACAACATTGTTAATTGGCTATACTCAATATAAAATAAAAAGTTAAAAAAGAAGAAATGTAGGTGCGTGACCTGCTTTCAACTGCACATTTCAAAAGATTTGTGGCTCACTGGAAATAGGCATCAAGGCCCAAATATATAAGCACGCTTCATTGGTGTTCCCTAAACCACTGGCCCTATAAGAAGGACACTTTGGCCATGTCTCCAGGGCAGTGGGAGCCACTGTGCATGCTCTGGTCACACTGCTTTTCTCCTACCTGTTGATCCAGGGACAGAAGTGCCCTGTCTCTTCCTCCACCATAATGAGGAAGGATCATTTTCTTGGAGGGCCTATTGGCTGCCCAAACTGCAGTGTCTCCTGGATTTGCATCTAGAATGGTCAAGAACCTCACCCCTACCAGCTCCTTGGGTTGGTGACTCCCCCACTTCTTTCCTCTGGTCTGTGTAAGACAGAAGTTGACATTAGGCTTGTATTTCATTCTACTTTTCCTGCTTGTGTTTTTGATCTTGGTGCAAAGGCCACTCATTTAGAGAGAAAGGAACTTTCTCCTAGTTCCATTTCTAGAAACTTAGTGGCTACTCTGCCAGAGAAGGCAATGGCACCCCACTCCAGTACTCTTGCCTGGAAAATCCCATGGATGGAGGAGCCTGGTAGGCTGCAGGCCACGGGGTCGCGAAGAGTCGGACACAACTGAGCGACTTCACTTTCACTTTTCACTTTCATGCATTGGAGAAGGAAATGGCAGCCCACTCCAGCGTTCTTGCCTGGAGAATCCCATGGACTGGGGAGCCTGGTGGGCTGCCGTCTCTGGGGTCGCACAGAGTTGGACACGACTGAAGTGACTTAGCAGCAGCAGCAGCAGCAGCAGTGGCTACTCTGCACAACCCAAGAGATAATGCATACAAAATGCCTTGCATGGTAACCTGAAGCTGTAATGTTTCTATTTTTACATATTGTTTGTTATGTTATTTATTATTAATTACTATGTTATTATAAGATAGGTCCATGAATATGTATACTCACATAAATACGTATACTCTGTAGGTCATACGTTTTTAAAGGGAACTATATGTCTATTGAGCAATTGAAAGAAGATAAGAGTTAGAGTTATTCATTGGAAGGACTGATGCTAAAGCTGAAGCTCCAATACTTTGGCCACCTGATGCAAAGAGCCAACTCATTGGAAAAGACCCTGATGCTGGGAAAGTTGAGGGCAGGAGAAGAAGGGAGTGACAGAGGATGAGATAGTCGATGGCATCATCAACTCAATGGACAAGAGTTTGAGAAAACTCCTGGAGATAGTGAAGGACAGGGTCACAAAGCATTGGACATGACTTAGTGACTAAACAACAACAAGAGTTAGGGAACAATGTTAGGAAACTCTAATGAAGTGAGAGTAAAACAGAAAAGATACAGCACAAGTCAGTTCAAGCATTTTCTACCTAGCAAATATCCTGAGAGGTAGGTGATAGAAAATTATTATAAGAATGCAATCTATCCTCAGCTAGTCACCAGAGAATCCGGTGGAAGCAATTAGTGTAATAACTGCTACATATGAACACTAAATACAATAATTAAGGACATCATGTTACTTCAGTTTGAGTTTTTACACTATTACCAATAAGTTAATCTCTTCAGAGCTCCCATAACTTGTTAATTTGGTAAATTTTATCTGCAATTTCATTCACATCACTCCAAGATCTGCCAGAAATTTTCTGAAGCTTCAGAGATGTATATGATAGCCTAAGGCTGTATAAAGATGGGTTTCTTTATAAGGACAAATGCTCCAGTTCTTTTGAGAGATCTTATTCATTTGATTGCTGCATCAAACTCCAGTAACAACAAAAAAAAGGGGGTTAAAGTCAATTTTTTTTCCTGCTAAGCCAATTTTTCTTCATCTGTTCAGCAGTGCAGCAAAAGTTAATTCATTCTAAAGCACATGGTTTTCCAGCAACATTGTCAATATTATAATGTTCCTTTACAGCTCTGGCCCAGCCAGTTTATTAGATGAAGGGAAAATACAGATGGGCTGACAAGCAGGGCTATACTTTATTGTAGTGGAAAGAACTATCAAAGAGCTCTTCTGAATCATTTTCTTTATTCCAACATATAGGCTTCTGCTAAAGTTCAGAAGTTAGTGCTTTTATTTAATTTTTTTGCCCACCCACTTTCTATTAGCTGAGCTGTTTATAAATCTTTAAAATAGGATAGAGCATTTTTCCCCTTAAGACAGGCAAAAAGAAAACCTACCAATTTTTCCTCTTTTGACTTCAGTAAAATCTCTTTATAAGAAACAAAAAGAGTTCAATACAATTTCTTTAAAGAATGCTTTCCCACTAATATAGTTACATGCAAGGCAGAGAAAATGTCTGTTGTTTCCTGCAATAGGAAATGAAAGAGCCTGATAGTTCCTGAATGATTGATGGGAAATACTAAAAGGGCATATGTTGCAGTCGATGATGGCTGCAGTCAAACCAGCTCAGCCAGTATCTCCACAGGTAAAGGACCGCTTGCCTACTGACTGGGTGTTGGGAATGATGGTTGGATGGCCACCATCTTTGTCCCCTCCAACTGGGAGGGGGCTAGGAGCAATCATCCCGTAGAAACTTTGGCAGAATAGGTGACTCAAAATCAACACCCCCACAGAAACTTCCAGATGATCAGGAAATTATTTTTTGTAACAATACCTTCAGCAATGAAGGTCCCTGTCCTTTACTCTGTACAACATTAAATAACATAATAGTGACTCCAACTTAAGATACTGTATTTATCTATTTTATCTTGTGTTGCATTCTGTGCTCTAGCCAAGCCCTTTGCTAGCTGAGATCCCAGTGTAGAAAGTCAACTTAGTAGATCCCAAGTCAGTGCCCTTTCTATTCAAAGTTAGGTCAGATATCAGAGGCTTTCATGGGAAATTCCTCCTTCTCTTGCATCTTTTTTTAAAGACCAAGCAGATTAGAAGTCATAAGATATCCTTTTGTCCACCTATAAAAATGCTTATATTCTCTACTTTGCTATAAAGATAAAGAAGATAAGGTACTTGATTTGTATAAAGTGGCTGCCTATATTGGCTAGAATTTTCAATAAACTCATTAATATCGATAGATAATCATTTCAGGTTGCAAAGAGTTGGATTATAGAATCTGTGTGTTTGATCCTTTCCACCACATGGCACAGTGGAAAACCAGAAGCCATTCGATGCCTGCGGTGTTGAGTGTCACAGAGGATACAAAGATACTTCACCCATATGCTTTGCTTTCAGTGTTCTTATAATCCAGAATAGAACAAGAGAAAAATGTCATAACAGCTCCCATTAGTTAGAATTAATACTGTGCTAATCACAGTCCTAAGTAATTTGACAGTATTTTATTACATTTCATGTTGTTACAGGTGAGAAAATGTCTCTGTCACTTGCCCAAATTTGAATCCTCTCAATTCAAGATTCAAAGTTGGTTCTCATTCTGAAGAGCATTGGCTAAACAAATGAATGAAATGAAGTAGACCTAAACATGTATCAGAACACACATGCAAAGGGAATGTGTTAGTCTATTATCAATATGATATATATTTAGAATCATTTTCTCAGACAATCTTACAGTGATAGGTGTGTGCCAGGACACTGGAGCTTCTCCCTGGGCCTCAGTTGGTATTTGTAACAAGAACAACAGAAAATGGTTGGCTGGCTGAGAGGTGCAGCTCTAGGCTATGGATCAGTGATGCTCAGAGTGCACTCAACATGTCCATAGATTGAATTTATTTATTTTTGGCTTTGCTGGGTCTTCATTACTGTGAGAGCTTTCTCTAGCTCTGGCGAGCAGAGGCTGCTCTGTTGCGGCGCTCGGGCTTCTCATGTCGGTGGCTTCTCTCGTTGTGGAGCACAGGCTTAGGAGCATGGGCTCAGTTGTTGTGGCACGTGGGAGTAGTTGCTGCAGCAGCATGTGGGATCCTCGTGAACCAGGGGTCAAACCTGTGGCCCCCTCATTGGCAAGTGGACTTCTATCCACTGCGCCCCCAGAGATGTCCAATACATTGAATCTTGATTTCGTCTTTACTCAGTTATACAAAATGACCACAGTGCAGATGGCACGCTTTATTTGTTGTTGTTGTTAGCCATTATCATGCTCTCCTAATGCCAAAAGGAGAAGCCAGAAAACAACAAAAGTGGTTTTGGATGATTCCAAAAAATGGGGCTAGCTCATGAAAATGGAAAGACAGAGTGCCCTCAGAATAATAAAATACATATATTTTTTGCTTAGTTTATAGCAAATTGCAAGACAGATATGCTTTTGTTGTTGCTTGCTTTGTTCTATTTTCTTTCTTTTTTTTAAAGAAATGTTTTGGTTTTGACTTAAGCCAAGTACTCAGGAGAGGCACGGTGCGGTGCCAAATGCACAGGCTTTGGAGTAGGGGAGGCCCAGGTTGAAATCCCAGCTCTGCCATTTACTATTTATGTGGCCTTGTTAAGAGACTGAGTCTCAGAGTTTTTCTCCTAATATTTAAATGGCTCTTTTCAAATTACCTTATAAGATTTTAAAAATATTAAATGACATAGTAAAAATAAATTGCTTCCTATGTAGTAAGAAAGGCTCCTTTCTTCCTCCTACATAAAGGCTCAGAACTGCCCCTTTAACTCAAGACAGAGAATACTAGGTTTTTAAACAGAGCAAGACAGTTTTAGATTCTCGACAAAGGCTGAAATAGATGAAAGAGAAAATAGCAAGCAAATGTAAAGGAGAACTGCAGGCAAATATAAGAAGTGAAAATGAAAAAGAGAAGAAAAAAAAGAAGTTACTTCTAAGTTCCAATGAAACCTGACTCAATTCTGGGATGTTTACAATAATGATGACTAAGCCTTTTAATATATGCTGCTGTGAAGCCAAGATTCACATACAGCAACATTTAATTTAGAAAGTGGGGAAATGCTACAATCTGGAGAGGCGTGTACCAAGTTATCTCAGACAAATTTATTTCCACATATGAAATTGGAATAAATCTATTTTAATGAAGGCTTCAATTGTCCTTTTCTAGATTAAACCATATGTAATTTAAAGAACTTAGATGTACTTCATTTTAAAACATCTTTAAAATCTCTGTCAGGCAACTCCTTAAGGTATCACACACTTTCTGAGCCTCCACAAAGTAAAGTGTGATTCAAATTAGTCCTCAAGCTGTTCAAATAAGGAGCTGTGGCTGAAAGTAACAGAGTTTGAGGAAGAGATAGCTGCATTTTATAAGTTACTTATACTTTAACGATAAACCTGACAAAATGGATTAAAATGTGAAATCTGAATGAGTAAATTTAGATTAACCAGTGAACACCTCTAATCTTGAAGGAAGGTCAAGGTTGTTGGGAAGATATATATTTCTTCTTCAAAATCCAGTGGGTACTATAATCAACCTTCTTAAAAGTGATCCTCAAGAAAAGGGGATTATTCTTGCACATAATACCATTTGAATCCTGACTGCTGCTTGATTGAATTAACTTATAACTGGCCCCATAACATTGCCATCTCCCTTTCTTTCCCTCTAGACTCTGCCTTAATTCCATAATCAGAATATTCAAATGATATTATTTGCAATTTACAGTTGTTTTTCCAAAGCTCTTACATCTAGGAACTAGTCACCACTACCTTCATTTAACTAACAGAGAAATTGCTATGGTGGAGTGATTCTTCTGACTTGGGCATCAGGATACTTAGTTCTTGCTATACTGCTAACCTTCAGAGGTAAGTCACTTAACCTCATTAGCCCTCATCTCAGAGTGAAGGGACTGACTTGCCCACCTCCAAGGTCCTCTCCTGTTCAATCATCCTGTGATTCTATAATGTACTTGCTAAGTGCTTTGCCTAATCACACAATTACCCAGTGGTCCTCCTGAACTGGAAGTGGATGATCCCTTGCCAGGGGCACTGGAGAGGTTATTCACGAATTAAGTTGGAAGTCAGATCATAACCTCCAAACTCACTTCTGACTCTGAATCTGTTCTGGCGCCTAGGTCTGCTGACTTCTAGCACCAATTCACTATCCATCAGAAGGACATTACCTCTTTCTGGAAGCAGCCAATTTCTAGTTCATTAACAGAGAGATTGCAAGCATTAAAAGCAGGCTATGTGAGTGAATGATAAATATAAACCATTACCAACTTGTCCTCAAACTAAAATAATTGCATACAGAATTCTCTTCATCTCATTGTAGAATAATTCTTTCCATGAGGAATAAAGAAAACAGAGGCATCATTTTGGTGCCCCCAAGTGGGGAAGGATGATGGCTGCAGTCAAATTACACCTTTCTAAGGCAGTTAGGGGATGCATCCTGAAGCCACTGGAATGGATATACTGGCCTTATGGGAGTGTCCATGCCCATATCTATTCTATTCTGTCTATTCTAAACCTTCTAGAGGTTTTCAATCTCAGTTTAGACAGCCTATAGTTATCTGCAAAGATAGATGCCATTCCAGATATCTCCCAGTGTCCGTGGTCTTTTCAGGGATTCCAGTTGACTTGGATATATTCCCAAAGGTCTGAGTTGATCTGTGTGCATGCGTGCTTAGTCACTCAGTCTTTGCAACTCCATAGACTATAGCCCGCCAGGCTCCTCTGTCCATGGGATTACCCAGGCAAGAATACTGGAGTGGGTTTCAATTTCCTCCTCTGGGGATCTTCCCAACCCAGGGATCGAACCCTCATCTCCTATGTCTCCTGCATTGCAGGTGGATTTTTTTTTTACCTCCTGAGCCACCGGGGAAGCCCCAAGTTGATCTGAGGGCTCCCCAAATAATCTATCTGAGCCAAATGTATTAAGGGTGCTGGAGCTTTGTGGTCCTCCTTGCACTCAGAACAACGGGCAAATAGAATATTATCTCTTGGAATAAAGTCCCAATTCATCTCCTGGTTTCCATGGCTTGCATTCCATGAGGGAGAGATACTCGACTAGAGCTATATCACAAAGCCTTGAGTTTATTCTGCTAGAAGATTTATTAGCATTTGAGAAAGCCAGTTATACAGTTTTCAGGTATAGAAACTCCAGTGTCACTTTGTCACAAGAGCCAATGACCACAAATAATTAACCCTTTGAGACAGTTCCTCTGAGTAACAGGGTTTTCTTTCAGAATAAAACATGCTTCTCCACTCCTTTTTCCAGTGGTACTCTTAGTACTTCTGACCTTCATTTGAACCAAGGCTCCAGGAATCACTATCTGCATAACTTAACACTGGATAATTTTTATTTTTTTACTACAACATTTCCAGACCTCATAGCTTCTGTAAAACTTGGATATTGTAATGTTGCTTATAAGATTTTTACAAGAACTAAATGGGATGATATAAATACTGCATAGGGCACAGAGTAAAACACATAATGCACTTAGAAATATCTCTTAGCATTTGGAATTTAAACCAAAAAGATGTCATGAGCACTAACTATGTGAAAGGTAATTCATTAAGTAAACAGTCCCTCTGGCTTTGGAGGTTACTACACAGAGTAAGTGTTAGAATCAGACGTAGAACAATGGACTGGTTCCAAATTGGGAAAAGAGTAAGTCAAGGCTATATATATTGTCACCCTACTTATTTAATTTATATGCAGAGTACATCATGCAAAATGCTGGACTGGATGAAGCACAAGCTGGCATCAAGACTGCCTGGAGAAATATCAATAACCTTGATATGAAGATGACACCACCCTTATGGCAGAAAGCAAAGAAGAACTGAAGAGCCTCTTGATGAAAGTGAAAGAGGAGAGTGAAGAAGCTGGCTTAAAACTCAACATTCAAAAAATTAAGATCATGGCATCCTGTCCCATCACTTCATGGCAATTAGATGGAAAACAATGGAAACAGTGAGAGACTTTATTTTGGGGGGCTCCAAAATCAGCACAGATGGTGACTGCAGCCATGAAATTAAAAGATGCTTGCTCCTTGGAGGAAAAACTATGACCAACCTAGACAGCATATTAAGAAGCAGAAGCATTACTTTGCTGACAAAGTCCATCTAGTCAAAGCTATGGTTTTTCCAGTAGTCATGTATGGATGTGAAAGTTGGACTGTGAAGAAAGCTGACTCAATGGACATGAGTTGAGCAAGCTCCGGGAGTTGGTGATGGACAGGGAAGTCTGGCATGCTGCAGTCCCTGGGGTTGCAGAGTTGGACACGACTGTGCAACTGAACTGAACACACAGTAAGTAGCATGTGTTAGAAAGCTTCTTATGTGCCATGCACATAGGAATCCTTAAAGTTTAACTAAAGATACAACACAGAAAGGGAGCTTCCCAGGTGCTACAGTGATAAAGAATCTATCTGCCAATGCAAGCCACACAGGTTTGATCCCTGGATTGGCAATATCCCTTGGAGAAGGAAATGGCAACTCACTCCAGTATTCTTGCCTGGGAAATCCCATTGACAGAGGAGCATGGCAGGCTACATTCTATGGGTCGCAAAGAGTCAGACATGACTGAGCATGCACATGCACAACACAGAAAATGAAAACTGATAGAGCAAAAGGCACTGAATAATTCATACAAAAATACAGGAAATATCCCAAGTATTGTGTACTTAAATGATAGATGAACAGTTCAAAGCATGTTTCATAGAACTTCAGAAGACACTGTTCTGAATTAAAATCCTCTGAGAAAGCTTTACAGAAAATGATAGATTTAAATTGAAAGGAGGAAGGAAGGAAGGATATTAAAAGAAGATCTAAGTTGAGGTAATATAAGAGCATTCCACAGCATGAAAAGTTTGGGAGATTTGTTTGAAGAGCAATGAGTTTGCTGAAGCAAAATATTGGTAACTATAAATAACTAGGGATGTTATTGAAAGCAAGTATGAGTCACCAGCCAAAAATTCAGGCTTTGATTTCATAGGCTAATAAATATGGTCTTTATCTTGTAGGCAAGGGATTAACATAGCACACACAGCAGACCTCTCTACATCCCTTCTTCCCAGAGCTGTCACTCAACAGTCATCACACTCTTTCCTACTGAGCTTTAATGAGACCTCAGAATCCTCCTTTATACTTCTTGCTAGGTAGCAATGTCCATCCTGTAAGTGGATTTCAAAGATAAAATCAGCCTACACTACTGTACTTGTCTAGACAATGAAGATGGGAACATGTTTCAAGGCAGGTTTAGCATCAATGAGACAGGATACTGGTTGTAAAGATGGTGAACATTTAAAGACTTGCTGTACTAGAGGTGAGATTATAGGATGTTCTCATTTAGTTAAAGTATCCACTGAGTGCCTACTATGTCCTAAGTAATGTGGTTGAGACTCAGACCCCATAGAGTAAGGTGATAATGGTAAACAGATCAATTGAAGTTTTGGATGGAGGGCCATGATGACAGAAACCAAAGCAGGAACTCAGGGGAAAACTAATCTGAAAAAAAGAAAAAAAAAAAAGATAAGTTTAATCTATGTTAGATGTAAATGAGTTTTTCTTGGGAGACTGTACAAAGAGAAAATCAAATGAAAAGATATAATTATAAAATAATATGCACTTACAAGGCAGTAAAATGCTAGTGATCCCACGAAGAAGACAGAAAATTGCTGATCAGAGAGTCTAGAATTCTGGGATGCAGAAGAAGAGAGTTTCAAAAAGGAAGTTGTGAACAGCCAATATAGGTTATTGAATTGGATTTGATGATCAGGAAAGTATTTGACATGAAGAAAATTTTAATAGAAGAAAAAGTGTATTTGGCTTACAGGGGTGCAAAGAAAGATAAGCACTAAAGAATTAGATGGAATGGATATGTAAGCCCATCAAAGATGTGGTGATAAAGGACACAAAGAATGAAACGTTAGCCAAAGGGAGTGTCAAAGGATAGAGGACGCTGGAATATGTTGGAAAGAGAAGCAGCCAGTGCAGAGAAGAAGAGATTGAAGATGCCAAGTTTAAGAACTCATGTGGAAGGCTGGCCAGACAAGAGGAATATTGTTTGGATCAAGGTGGATAGCAAGGGTGTGGAAATGGAAAGAGTCAAAATAATAACTAGAATTAGCCAAAGAGAAGGAAATACTGAAGGATCAATACCTAATATTCTTAGTAAAATTTAAAATGTTATAATTATAATTAGCAGGGAGAAAGGAATAGAGTGGAGTGCAGTTGAGCATAGATTCAGGTGTAGAATATGTGGGCAAGAGGTTACAGAAAGTTCTTCTTACTTATTCTCCAAATACTTGTCGTGTACTTACCTTGTATCAGACAGAATATTAGGTGCTGCAACTACGATAATAAATGGAGCTTGTATTGTCTCTGCCCTCAAATATTTGATGTGGTAGAGAGTTCCTTGGACTGCAAGGAGATCCAACCAGTCCATCCTAAAGGAGATCAGCCCTGGGTGTTCATTGGAAGGACTGATGCTGAAGCTGAAACTCCAATACTTTGGCCAACTGATGCAAAGAACTGGCTCACTGGAAAAGACCCTGATGCTGGGGAAGATTAAGGGCAGGAGGAGAAGGGGACGACAGAGGATGAGATGGTTGGATGGCATCACCGACTCAATGGACATGGGTTTGGGTGGACTTTGGGAGTTGGTGATGGACAGGGAGGCCTGGAGTACTGCAGTTCATGGGGCCGCAAAGAGTTGGACGTGACTGAGTGACTGAACTGAACTGAGAAAGGAAGGTAAATTTTTTTTAATGTATAAAATTACAAATATATAATTGACAGTTATCACAGGTATTACAGAGAGAAGCAGGCACCAGATCATAAAGTTCTTCCTATGCCACAGCACAAAGCATGGCTGTTATACCAAGTGCACTAGAAAGCCATTTAAGGTTTCAGCATGAAAAATGTTTATTTAAAAAGTTTTTTTTTTTCAGTGTGAAGAATGAAATGGAAAGTAGCAATAGAGAAAGCAGAGAGAGTTGGTAGGAAGTCATAAGTGAAAGAAAATGGTGACCTGGACTTAGGAAGTAGCAGTGAAGATGGGGGAATAAAAGGTGACCTGACATGTTGACAGAAGGTTGATAGAACTTTCTGAAGGATTGAAGTGACAGTTAAGAGGAAGATTTCTGGTCTAATTCAGTGAGAAGTAGGTTCCCCAACCCAGAGATTGAATCCAGGTCTCCTGCATTGGAGGTGGATTCTTTACCAGCTGAGCCACCAGGGAAGTCCATGTCAGAACAAAAGACATGAATTGGGAACAGATACACATGAAGATGAGTTTTAGAATCAGTGGATATAACTGAAACCAAAAAGACAGAGCATGGAGGAAGAAGAGAAGAGCCCAAGACCTCTTGGCACATGGTTGGAACATTAATTGTAAAGATCAATAGTTAAGCAAGTGGGTCTGGATCTAGATATTTTGTGCAGATAGAATCAGATCTTACCATTCATCATTTTATCATGATGACATTCAGTCGCAAAACCACAAAGGAGGTAGAACATTCTTAAAAGTACTTAAAGAGTAACTGAAGTCAGAATGTTAGACTGGCCAAGTGGTAACTGTTATCCTGGAGACACGGTGATTCCACAGTGAGCGATTTATCCTATCTGGGTCTTGAAGAAGAAGAAGGAAAGTGTCCAGTCATATCCAACTCTTTGAAACCCCATGAACTGTAGCCCACCAGACTCCTCTGTCCTTGGGATTTCCTAGGCAAGAATATTGGAGTAGGTTGCCATTTCCTCCTCCAGGGGATCTTCCTGACCCAGGGGTCGAACATGCATCTCCTTTGTCTCCTGCGTTGGCAGGCAGATTCTTTACCACTGAGCCACGAGGGACCCCCGGCTTGGGTCTTAGGAAATATAAATTCTAAGTTTTTCTAGTACAGAGGAAAATCACTGTTTATTTATCACACATGGGATGGGCATTTGCTGTGTGTCGCTGCTTGATTAGATCCTAGGAATAGGGAGATTGGGAAGCAAGTTCCTCCCTTGGGTGAACTCAAGATCTAATGGAACAGGAGTCCTGGGAGTCTTTTCTTTCAGCTACACATGAATTAATATCAACACTGTGATAGGACCACCTAATTTAACTTTGTATAAAATGAATAACCACAAGAATAATAGGTGTAAAGATGACAAAAGACTAAGCAAAGTCATAGGAGCCCTCAAAAATTTACTGCAAAAACAGAGTAGCTCTTTTAACAAAGAACTAATAAAAGCAAAACTCTAACATTAAAAAAAAAAAGAAATTTTCCATATCCCATGGTTACAAATTTTTATTTAAGATTACACTCCTACTATATATCCAACTATAATGGCTTCATTCTAGCTATTATGTCCAATCCCAATACCCCGAGGTGTTTTTCACACTATAAAGCATCTTCCTGGTTATTAGAGTAAATTAGTTAGCAAAAGAATGAGATATTAATCCTGTAAAGGTCATATCATCTTGATTACAAGAAGCCAATAAAATGGAATTCTTGCCTCTAATAGTTGAATGTCACAAGAGGGAAAATAGAGAGCTTTACACTTCCCTCTGTAATGAAGAGGCTGGTGTTTTGGTTTTTGATTTTTGTTGTTATTGGTTTTTTATTTTTGTTGTTGTTGTTGTTGTTTTTGGTTCTCAAAATTATATTTCTCAAAGAAGTGTTGCTTGTGTTTATTTCTCAAGATAGTTGAAGTGATGTTGTGACAGGAGGTTGTATTATCTGGGGATGAAAAGCGTATAGTCAGCCCTGAGAAAAAGACTAGTTTCTATGTCAGCATAACATGCTTAATATTTACATGAATTTTTTTCAGGCTTTTGATGAAGATGAACTTCCTTTTTTCTTTCCATTTGCAAAGGCAACCAGGGAGATAGAAACAAACCATCTGTCCAATACCACAACTAATGGGGATGGAGACTGCATTCCCAATCCGCTGATTGAACCTGGGTCTTGCTACTTCCAGCTCACTTCAAGAGTCCTAACCAAAGACAAATTTGCCATATATTTAGATTTCTTGATCTACAACAACAACAACAACAAAATAATACTGAAGACAACTGGATTTTCTGCTCTGTTTCAGAAGCAGTTCAAGAACATCATAATTAAAATGACTACATCTATGCAACAGGTTGAGTTCTAGGGGGTTAAATATATTATTTAATTAACCCTCACAACAATCCTCTGAGGTACATAACAAATATTATCTGTATTTCAGGGATCTGACAATTGAGGCAGAGTGTCACTGCAGGTCACACAGCTAGTCAGCAATGGAGCCAGGATTTGAACCCAAGAAATCTGGAGAGCCAATGTTCTTCCCCACTTCACCCACTGCTTCCCTGTGGACCATGTACATTACATCCCTATTCAGGAGTGTGTACCAATCCACTGCATTCATGTCTCTAAGCTCACACAAAAATAAATAAATGTAAGGAAGAGCATGGTTATGATGGCAGCACATGATCACTATAACATCAGTTCAAGGGAATCCTGAGATGTTTTCCAGAATCAGCAAACATTGTGACCACATTATACACCTCAGGATGAAAGAAGTCTAGCGACAAAGAGATGGCATTTTTTCTGACTAACAGTGCTCTCCCTGAAATCAGACCAACCGGGTCCAGATCCAGGTTCCACCACTTATTGCCTAAACTCAGGCAGGTTGTCTACCCTTTCTGTGCTTAAGTTTCTCCACCTAAAAGAGGAAAACATTATAACACCTCTATCTACTTTATTGTTGTCTTGTAAGAATTCAATTACACAATTCATTTGAAAAGCCTGGAAATGTCTTAAGCATGCACAAAAGCATCAAATGCACGTTATTTGTTGTTGCTCAGTCGCTAAGTTGTGTGCAGAGGCTTTTAATTTGGACACAGAGGCAAAATGCCCCCTGGGTCCAAGAAACCATGCCCTATGCACTTGCTGAGATCCCCTGTGTCTCTGTTCTTGGAGATCAGCTGGTACGACTTGGTGACACAAATCATTAAAATGCTGGGGAAAATTGCTTACGAACCAACACAATTTCCACAATATAATAACATGATTCTCCTATTTACTAAGCAAAGATGAGCTAATTTGCATTAGAGAAACAGACATCGGAGTAGAAAAAAATTTATCTGTGCTCTCGCATCTATCTTTGCATATTAGTGTTGAATTCAGTCATTCATTCATTTGTTCATTCCACATGTCCTGTCAACCTGCAACAAGCAAGGCACGGCGCTGGGACCCCTGGGAAGCAAACACATAAATCTAAATGATATTAAATGGTTATTTGTTCCAAAGCTCAATTGCCGTTTTTCGTAATGAATTCCCAGGTCAGAATGTGTATCAAGCAGAAAGACTGTGATGATTCTGAGTTGGACACAGGGATAGTTGTCTAGACTCTTACAGCCACATGTGTAATATTCTGAAGTGGGCTGAGGTACTTTTTCTCCTTTTCTTGTTAAAGTCGTTCCCTCAGAAACTGATTTGTTTTGTGCTGCTTTCCATTCACATCACGATCCAATCAAACCACAGAATATAGGAAAGATCAAAGTAGTGCAGTCTAGCCATCTACAGTAATTCATAGAATATATGAGGCATTAAAATTTTCATTCTTCATTCTTGTGAGAAAGACTATAAAGGTAACCGAAAATGATGCAGAATATGAATTCATTCCTGAGACAATGATTGTAGCAAGAATGGGAAGAAGCATAAACCAACAGACCTTTTTTTTTACCTCAGTTTTAAACCCTTTTTGAAAAACAGTTCTTGCCTGTGTCATTCACACTTTTACTTTTGTCTTTGATCTCTTCAGCTCTTCTCCTATCTAAATGGTACATGAAAAAAAAGCCCAGAAAAGTTTTCAAGTATTGGCTTCCTGCATTTTCATCCAAAGCAATTTTACAATCATTCCCACAAACACAAGGAAAATTGTCCAGGGTGATGCCTAACAGATGCAGAAACAATTGATTGAAAAATGAAAACTTCAGTCAAAGAGCAAGGAGGAGGGGGAAAGATTAACCTCCTCATGAATTTTATTCTCTTCACTGTTTTTTTCTGTTATTAGCTATGTTTCTATAGAATACGTTTTTTAATTCCTTATTTTTTTGTTTAATAAAGTAATCCTGAAACGAATGATTTACAGCCAGGAAAATAGATGCTTTGATCATTTTCAGAATTTTAGCCAGGAGACCACAGAAGGTAAACACAAGAAGAAGAAGCAAGTATTCAAAACTGTTTATCAGAACCAGTGATTCAAGTGATGTGATCAAGAAATTCAAATACAATATGTTTAAATTTCTTTTTTTTTTTTTTTTTTGTCTCTAGTAACATAATCCACTGAGTAGGAAACTCAGGGAGGAAAGTAGTTGTGGCCAATTTGCACCATTAATCAAACGTGTAATAAAGGTTAGTGAAAACGAAAGTGGCTCAATTGTATCCGACTCTTTGCAACCCCATGGACTATAATGTCCTTGGAATTTTCCAGGCCAGAATACTGGAGTGGGTATCCTTTCCCTTCTTCAGGGGATCTTCCCAACCCAGGGGTTGAACCCAGGTCTCCAGCATTGCAGGTGGATTCTGTACCAGCTGAGCCATCAGGGAAGCCCAGTAAAGGTAAAGGACATTCTAAAAGAAAAGGAAGTTAGTTTGTGTTTATTTTATTTTTTTACAACCTAAATACTTGCAACATTTATTTGTCAATCATAGCTCAGTAAAACTGAAAAAAGACTAAAGAGAAAAGTATCAACACATAAGATAGTGTGATTTCTCATAGAGAAGCTATGTGATAAAAAGGCTCAAGATGAAGGGACGGCTGATAGTCTACATGACATTTTCTAGGCCCGTGGTGCCATGAGCCTGACTGTCAACATTGTATGTCCCACCCCAGGCAGGCTGCTGCTGCTAAGTAGCTTCAGTCGTGTTCAACTCTGTGCGACCCCATAGACGGCAGCCCACCAGGCTCTGCCATCCCTGGGGATTCTCCAGGCAAGAACACTGGAGTGGGTTGCCACGTCCTTCTCCAATGCATGAAAGTGAAAAGTGTAAGTGAAGTCGCTCAGTCGTGTCTGATTCTTAGCAACCCCATGGACTGCAGCCTACCAGGCTCCTCTATCCATGGGATTTTCCAGGCAGGAGTACTGGAGTGGGGTGCCATTGCCTTCTCAGCCAGGCAGGCACTGATGGTCAAAGAATATGGACAGAGACAGATACAGGAACCTTGGACAAGAGCAGTACAAGGGTCTTCCCAGACACCCGTGGGCCCCAAGTTACTATGAGAAAGTTAAGGGAACTAGTTTGGGGCCTACCCATCCTTCTTTCAGTGATTTCTCTCTGCCAAGGTGACTTCCCATGTAATTCTAGAGCATCCCAGGGCCGTTTGTAGATGCTACAGAACTCAACAGTGAGAAGGATGGTGTGAGAAGGGCATGGATTTATGTCAGATGATCTGGGTTCATCTTCCAACCCCACTGCCAACCCACTGTGTAAATTTGGACACATCACTCTGTCTCTCCAAGCCACCGTTTCTTCACCCATAAAAGGAGAACAACAAATCTTACTGCACGAAGATTTTTGAGAATGATGTCAACTAAATTACTTAGAGCACCAGGCATAGATGGGTTCCTGGCGCAGACTCTGAAATGACTTGAACTTCTGCTGTACAGCAGAAAATAACACAATGTTATAAAGCAAATATATTCCAATAAAACTCAATAAAAATACAATAAATAAATGAAATAAAAAACTAAAACCTAAAATTGAGGCCTCGGGTAAATTTTTATCTTCAGTTCAATTCAATTCAGTCGCTCAGTCGTGTCCAACTCTCTGCGACCCCATGAACTGCAGCACACCAGGCCTCCCTGTCCATCACCAACTCCCGGAGTTCACTCAAATTCACGTCCATCGAGTCGGTGATGCCATCCAGCCATCTCATCCTCTTTCGTCCCCTTTTCCCCCTGCCCCCAATCCCTCCCAGCATCAGAGTCTTTTCCAATGAGTCAGCTCTTCGCATGAGGTGGCCAAAGTACTGGAGTTTCAGCTTTAGCATCATTCCTTCCAAAGAACATTCAGGGCTGATCTCCTTTAGGATGGACTGGTTGGATCTCCTTGCAGGCTAAGGGACTCTCAAGAGTCTTCTCCAACACCACAGTTCAAAAGCATCAATTCTCCGGTGCTCAGCTTTCTTCACAGTCCAACTCTCGCATCCATACATGACCACTGGAAAAACCATAGCCTTGACTAGACGGACCTTTGTTGGCAAAGTAATGTCTTTGCTTTTCAATTTGCTATCTAGGTTGGTCATAACTTTTCTTCCAAGGAGTAAGCATCTTTTAATTTCATGGCTGCAGTCACCATCTGCAGTGATTTTGGAGCCCAGAAAAATAAAGTCTGACACTGTTTCCCCATCTATTTCCCATGAAGTGATGGGACCAGATGCCATGATCTTCGTCTTCTGAATGTTGAGCTTTAAGCCAACTTTTTCACTCTCCTCTTTCACTTTCATCAAGAGGCTTTCGAGTTCCTCTTCACTTTCTGCCATAAGGGTGGTATCATCTGCATATCTGAGGTTATTGATATTTCTCCCAGCAATCTTGATTCCAGCTTGTGCTTCTTCCAGCCCAGCATTTCTCATGATTTACTCTGCATATCTTACTTAATCGAATGTTAGACAGATCTTCAGATTTAGCAAATAAAGATTTGTAATACCAGTTAAATTTAAAATAAAGAAAGGGTAATTTTATTACTATAATTTTGCCCCCAAATATAGATATCCCTAAATTGGACTTCCCAGGTGATGCTAGTGGTAAAGAACCCACTTGCTAATGTAGGACACACAGAGATGTGGGTTCAATCCCTGGGTTAGGAAGATTCCCTGGAGGAGAGTGTGGCAACCCACTCCAGTATTTTTCCTGGAGAATCCCATGGACAGAGGAGCCTGGTGGGCTATATAGTCCATAGGGTCACACAGAGTTGGACATGACTGAAGCAAATTAGCATGCACCCACACATCCTTAAACTAAAATTTATTTTAAATAATGCTGCAATGGACATTACAGTGCATGTATCTTTTGGAATTAAGGTTTTCTTAGAGTATATGCCTAGAAGTGGGATTGCTGGATTGTATGGCGGTTTTATTTTTAGTTTTTAAAGGAATCTCCATATTATTCTCTATAGTGGTTGTATCAATTTACATTCCCACCCTTTTCTCCACACTCTCTCCAGCATTTATTGATTGTAGATTTTTTTGTTTGTGTGAGATGGTACCTCATTGTCATTTTGATTTGCATTTCTCTAATAATTAGTGATGTTGAGCATCTTTTCAGGTGCTTCTTGGCCATCTGTAGGTCTTCTTTGAAGAAATGTCTATTTAGGTCTTTCATCCATTTTTTGGAGAAAGGAATTGCAACCCACTCCAGTATTCTTTCTTGGAGAATTCCATGGCCAGAGGAGCCTGGTGGGTGACAGTCCATGAGGTCACAAAGAGCTGGACATGACTGAGTGACTAACACTTGTCCATTTTTTGATTGGGTTGCTTATTTTTTAGAGTATTGAGCTACATGAGCTGTCTGTATATTTTGGAGATTAATCCCTTGTTGACCTTAAGAGTCCATTCCAATCTGCATCAGGTGCAGACAAACAGTGTCTGATTGCACTTACATGAGGTACCTATGTAGTCAGATTCTCAGAGTCAGAAAGTGCATGGGTAGCTACTGGGCGCCAAGTGCGAGATGAGGGAAGGGGGAATGCGAAGTTAGTGTTTAACAAGGACAGAGTTTCAGTTTAGGAACATGAAAAAGTCAAGAGATGGATGATGGTGAGAGTTGCACAACAGTGTGAATGTACTTAGTGCCAATGAACACACAGTTAAATAAGGTTAAAATAGTATATTTTATGTTATGTGACTTTTACCACAATAAAAAAAATACATTAAAAAAAACCAAAAACAACAAAAAAATAACTACCAGCCACTTTCCACCAGTCCTGCCAAATATGCAAGTGATTTCTTCAAGTGAAAAAAAAAAAAAAACAACAAATAAAAACAAAATGTAACTTTTCTAAACTATCAAAAATACAAATTTCAAGTGACCATGCTAGAGGCTTTTATTTTGCTTTGCTGTATCAAAATTATAATAGGAAATATTTATTTAATATTGATTTTAAAACATGTATCAAAAAACAGGGCTATTAATTTTTAAAATATTCATTTATTTTGTGGTGTTTGCATTTCTAAGCTTTTTGAAAAGTGTAATTTAAAATTATATTCTAAATAATCACCAATTTTCATATATATGTTTTCATAATTTTATGTTTTCATAATTTTATGTTCAAGAGATATACCTAACTTGTATATACTCTGAAAGTGAAAGTGGAGTCACTCAGTCTTGTCCTCCTCTTTGAGACCCCATGGACTGGGGAGCCTATCAGGCTCCTTTCCTGTGAGGAGTTTTCCAGGCAACAGTACTAGAGTGGGGTGCCATTTCCTTCTCCAAGAGGGTAAGAGAAGGAACACGCACACGAGGCCCCACAAAAACCTAGATCTAACTGGAAATAATAATAAGCAAAATTTGTCATTGTTGTTATTTAGTCACTAGGTCATATCTGACTTTTTGCAACCTCATGGACTATAGCCCGCCAGGCACCTCTGTCTGTGGGATTTCCCAGGCAAGAATACCTGAGTGGGCTGCCATTTCCTCCTCCAGGCAACCCAGGGACCAAACCTGTGTCTCCTGCATTGGCATACAGATTCTTTATCTGTAAGCCACTAGAGAAGCCCAACAAACAAAATAGACTACAATAAAAGCACACACTGATTGAAGCTTAAATTGTAGTATGGGAAACAGCCAACAAATAAATCCTGTAAATAAAGTTGTCAAATGGTGATAAGTACAGTATAGAAAGACAGTGAGAAAGAAGAGCTAGAGTGGGGTTAAGGTTCAATTCTCAATGTTTGTTTACGCTCTAAGTCGTGTCCGACTCTCGCGACCTCATGAACTGTACCAGGCTCCTCTATCCATGGGATTTTCCAGGCAAGAATACTGGAGTGGGTTGCCATTTCCTTCTCAGTTCTCAATAGAGGAGTCTCAATGAAGCCCTCAAAAGAAGAGAACATTTGAGCAAAGACTTGAAGCATGTGAAGGAGTGAGCCCAGTGTATACCTGGGGAAAGAAAGAACCATAGATAGAAAGTTGCAGAGTCTGGGTTGTGACTGAGATGCAGCACCATGGAGGCCAGTGTGGTTGGGGCATGGTGGGCAAGGTTAGAGGGGAGAGAAGTCTCATACGGACCGCCTTGTGGGCTCTTGTGAGTATTATGGTGTTAATGAAAGTGAGATAATTGGAGGATTTTCATCAAAGGAGCCTGGTGAGCTGATGTGGATTTAAAAAGATTACTCTAGCTGCCAGGCTATGCAGAGACAAGCTCAGGAAGTCTACTTAAGAAGCAACTAATTCATTCAATAGATGCCAATGGTTTGCCAGGGTGGTGAGAAGTAGTCAGATCTGGGATCTATTTTTGAGGCAATAGCGGTAGATTTGATTGATGAGATAATATATACAACATGAGAAGAACAGAGAATCAAGGATGATAAATAATGTGGTTATTGATATGGATAATGGGAAAGATGGAGTTGCCATTGACTATGATGAGAAAGACTTCAGGAAAAGCAAGTTTAGAGGAAAGATCAGAACTGCTCATTTTAAGATGTCAGTTGGACCGTGAGCTACAGATAGCAAGACAGAAGTTGACAGAGGGAGCTTGGAATTCGGGGAGGGAGGTCTAGGTTGGAGGTATAAATTTGCAAGTCTTTGACATAAAAAGCTATGAAACTGGAAGAGCTCTCCAGGGAAGTAAATGTAGAGAGAGAAAAATACCCCAAGGATTGAATGTGGGCACTGGAAGAGTTTAGGGAAAGAATGAGGAAAACACAAAGGAAATACAGAAGGAACTCCTGGTGAGGCAGGAGGAAAACCAGGTAAGTATCATCCTGAAAGCAAATAAAGAGAACTTTTCAAAGAAGAAGGAGATATTAACTTAGAGAGAATCAATTAAGATAAGGATTAATTACTGAGCTTAGTTTTCTAAAACAGAAGCCATTGTTGGCCTTCATAAATGTAGTTTGGTGCAGTTGAGAAGGAGAAAATCTTATTTCATTGATTTCAAGGAATGGGAGGGAAGGAATTGAACAGAACAAGTACAGACAACATATGGGATTTTGCTGTAAAGCAGAGGAGAAATAGGGTTCTAAGTGGATAAGAGGGGTAAGATTTTTTTTAATAAATGAAATAGCAAAATATTTTTATTTTACTTGATCCATTAGGGGAAGAGAAGCTGGTGGTTAAAGAGAGGGAAGAAATTATTTTTCATTAGATAAAAGCTTAGTTATTACTATGTTGCTGTCATTTATTGAGTGCTTGCTATATGTGCTGTGTCCTTTGATCACAAAGAAATTATTTATTTCTCACATTAACTCTAAGAGCTACTTCATCACCATTGAATAAAGAAAAGTTTAGGACATTTTCATAGGGTTATACAGGGAAGAAGCAGAGTAAATATTTTAATTCAAGTTTTCCTGATTCAAACATGGTGACTTCAAGTCTTCCTCTACTTTGTACTCCTGGCAATTAATCGACAGCATATAGTAGATATGCAGTCAATTTAGAGAATGTATAACTGCATGATTGAACAAATGGTGAATATGTATATTCAAACACATATACTTACAGAAGGGTTTCCCTGTTGGCTCAATGGCAAAGAATCTGCCTGCAATGCAGGAGATGCAGGTTCGTTCCCTGGGTCAGGAAGATTTCCTGAAAGAGGCATGGCAACCCACTTGAGTATTCTTGTCTGGAAAATCCCGTGGACAGAGGAACCTGGAAGGCTACAGTACACAGGATTACAAAGAGTCAGACACAACTGAAGCACTTGAACATGCACGCATACTTACAGACATGTACACATATACATATACATATATTTACACATACACATGGGATTGCAGTGGACATATGAGGGAGTAAGTGAGAAGCAGGGAGATGGAGGAACTCTTCTACTAAATCAGAAATTCCTCTCATTTCCTTCAGAAGGTGCTGACAGAAAGAATTACCTGAAAGGAGCAGTAGAAGCCAGACACCCACCTCTTCACAAATTCCTAAGTGAGCAAAGTTTCAATCAGTTAAGACATAAGGTTCTCAGCAAGACCCTAAGCTATGATACTATTTCTGAAAATCAAAAACAAGCAAACAAGGGAGATTCCTCATTTGGGGGCACATTTGCTCCCTTTTCAAACCCATAGGACAGGCAGTTGTCAACACAGACTGTGCTACAAACAGGAAAATGGTTAACACTCCAGTAACCAAAAAATTGAGCTACTAGAAAAGGCATCTTCTCCATTAAATACAATCTCATTTCCTCTTTCTGCACTCTATTTTTTTCAAATAGTATAATTTCTATATTCCCTGGCATTTCATTAAACAAAGAAACAGGGATATATTATAATTTTCAAGATTTCCAGCAGCAGAATATATGATGGTTTTAAATCTTAGGGAAAGCCTGGCCTCCAGTTACCTGCTCCTTATATTCTGTAAACACAAATACTCATAAGCCATCAAGAATGTCTATAACATCGTATTACAACGTGTGTGAAATTCAGCCTCCAAAAACATTAGCCCTTTGTGAAGAAACACCATCTACTGTCTCTCGTTTGGCTCCTAAGAATCATCACCTTTCAGCAGGAATGAATCTTTGCTGGTAATCCACTCATTACTGCTGTGGAGTAATGAACATATCAGTTTCTATACATTTGTAGATTATATGTTTAGCTCTAGTTGAACAAATTACACAGACTTGGAGAGTCATTCAATTTTCTATCCTCATTAAAATTTAGCCTCATTTTGCCATCTTTGATATTAACAATCATATTTTCAATAGAATTTTGAACAGCATTATTTCAATCTCAGTGCACAAATAAGTTATATAACCATTCTTGGCTGCATTATAATCTTCTTAGCTTTAATTACTGTTCCTTAGAATACTCTGTTTTCCTAGTTTATAGGTTTTCACATGTATCTCTATTTTCTGTTCTAAAATAGCTCCTTCTGGTTGAGAAAGAAATGAACACGTACATATATGCCACATTCTTTAAAGACTGTGCTTTATCATTTCAATGGTCATTGTATCTAACATGTTAGGTATTGTAATATGATACTGTGCAGTCATAAAGAAACATAATTTTAGAAAACCACAGGGCTTAGCATAAATCAGCAAGCAGGATGTACTTAGGATCAAACATTAGAAAGTGGAACTCTAAAATAGGGATTTCATTTTGTTAAGCTCTGGGTAGCACAGAAATACTCAGTTCTATTTGAGACTCCTTCATAGAAAAGGGCTCCCCTTATGGCTCAGCTGGTGAAGAATCGACCTGCAATGCAGAAGACCTGAGTTCAATCCCTGGGTCAGGAAGATCCCCTGAAAAGGGACAGGCTACCCACTCCAGTATTCTAGGGCTTCCCTGGTGGCTCAGCTGGGTAAGAATCCACCTGCAATGTGGGAGACCTGGGTTCAACCCCTGGGTTGGGAAGATCCCCTGGAGAAGGGAAAGGCTACCCACTCCAGTATTCTGGCCTGGACAATTTCATGCCAACTCTCATGGTACGGGTAGAATCTAATTGGGAATTTGTTGCACACACACAATCCACATTATGTAATCGAAGAAACTGAGATTTAGCAGTCAAAGAACTCATCTAGAATATCTATTATTAAGTTGTAGAACTAGTGTTTGAACCTAAGGCACAAGTTTATCCATCGACAGACACTTAGATTGTTTCCATATGTTGGCTATAGTGAATAATGGTGCAATGAACATGGGAGTATGGTTATCTTCAAGACAGTGACTTTTATTTCCCACTCAGAAGTGGGATTGTTGGATTATATGGGTGTTCTATTTTTTAATTTCTTGAGTTACCTCCATATTATTTTCCACTGTGACTGTATTAGTTTGCATTCTCACTATCAGTGTAGAAGGGGACGACAGAGGATGAGATGGTTGGTGGCATCATCAACTCAATGGACATGAGTTTAAGCAAACTCTGGGAGATAGTGAAGGACAGGAGAAGCCGGCATGCTGCAGTCCATGGGGTCACAAAGAGTCAGACATGACTTAGCAACCAAACAACAACAACAGTGTAATAAATCCTGATTTTAATTATCATCCCCCCTATGATTAATGATGTTGAGTACCTTTTCATGTACCTGTTAGCCATTTGTATGTCTTCTTTGGAAAAAACTTCAATTCAGTTCCTCTGCCTTTTAATCTTTTTTTTGTCATTGAGTCATATCTGTCCCTTATATATTTTGGATTTTGTCCTCTTATCAGATACATGATTTACAAATATTTTCTCTCCCGTCCCCTTAATATAACTATTGAATTCAGTTCATATTTTGTTGAGGATTTTTGCAGCTTGGCTCACCAGCAGCTCCTGCGACTTACTCACCCAAGTCTCCAGTTTTTAGAAGACTTTGATTGCTGGAGTTATGCTCTTCATGACTAGTCAAATATCACCCTCAGTTCCCAATGACATATTACTTTTAGCCTCACTTGCAGTCTGTGAGTGAAAAGCTACTTGTTTTACGGGACCCAAGTGTAGATATCTCAAAACATTACATTAACTTGACTCCACAACTGGTCAACTCATTTCTACCCTAGGGAAACACAAGTTTCTCTATATTTAATACAGTTCTCCATTTTTCCTTAATTATATTCTTTCTTTCCACTAAGAGAATTACTTTTTTTTGAATATACAAGTTATGAGTATCTACTTAAAAATTATGTGATGAACATTTTTCATGAATATTTGTCTGCAGCTTTAATTAAGGTAGAGTTACTGGTTGAAGCAGCATCAACTTCTTAAAGGCTTTTGAAACCTGATGCCAAATCACTTTCTGGAAAAGTATTCATTTACTTTACTAAAGCAATGCCTAAGAGTGTTGACTTCACTGAATCATATCAATATCAATCACTAAATATCTGCTACATTTGATGAATAAAAAACTATATATTTTTATATTTGTGTTAATTTGAGCAGTCATGTGAGTTTGAACATTTTTGCATATTTATTTTCATATTTATATGCCATTGTGCAAACTGTTCATGACATCTATTTTTAAAAATCAGGATTCAAAATTTATCTTAGTCATTCACAAGAGATCATTATATTTAAAGTAATTAAAAGTATATAATTTTTAAAATTATATTTGTAATATGAATAAAATATTATAATGTTACAAATAGCCTGTTACAAATACAAGCATTACAAATTATATGCCTTTGTCCCTCACTATTCTCCAGCCTCCAGAAACCTGAATCACTACCAATATCTGCCTTCCCTGTTGTTTTGTAAGAACTGTGAGATCCAAACTGACAAACAAAAAGAGGCACTCTGTTTATATGGAGGTGATATCAAAAGGAGGTGTGCAAACAAGGGCATGCGCATGGCAGAGACCCAAGTAAGCGCTGGTGAGCTAACGGACAGACGTTGAAAAGAAATTGTCATAGAGTCCTAGTTTTGGAAGAGGTGTGGTACCTCCCCACTTTGGGAAGAGGTGTGGTATACACCTACTTTGGGAAGTGATATGGTACAGTCCTACTTTGAGAAGAATATGACACATCCCCACTTTGAGAAGACATATGGTACATCCCTACATGGAGAAAAGATATGCTACATCCCCACTTTGGGAAGAAGTGTGGTATACACCTACTTTGGGAAGTGATATGGTACAGTTCTACTTTGAGAAGAATATGGCACAGTCCTACTTTGGGAAGAGATATGGTACATCCCCACTGTGGGGGGAGATATGGCACATCTCCACTTTGGGAAGAGATATGGTACATCCCTACTTTGGGACGAGATATGGCACAGTCCTACTTGGAGAAGAGGTGTGGTACAGTCCTACTTTGGGAAGAGGTATGGTGCATCCCCACTTTGAGAAGACATATGGTACATCCCTACATTGAGAAAAGATATGCTACAACCCCACTTTGGGAAGAGGTGTGGTACATCCCTACTTTGGGACGAGATATGGTACAGTCCTACTTTCTTCCCAGTGAGTAGATGTGGGTTTTATACTTTATCTATTGCAATTCCATTTTATCCTATGGCATAAAGTTGGCCTTCTATTTAACATTGTCAGTTGTCATGTCTTCTTCCCATGTCTTCATTTCTTCACAAGGATCTTTATTGAGAAACTGAGCTTATAAAATGGAGGTAAAGCATGCTGCTGCTGCTGCTGCTAAGTCGCTTTAGTCGTGTCCGACAATGTGCGACCCCGTAGACAGCAGCCCACCAGGCTCTCCCGTCCCTGGAATTCTCCAGGCAAGAACACTGGAGGGGGTTGCCATGTCCTTCTCCAATGCATGAAAGTGAAAGGTGAAAAGTGAAAGTGAAGTCGCTCAGTCGTGTCCGAGTCTTTACGACCCCATAGACGGCAGCCCACCAGGCTCCTGTCCATGGGATTTTCCAGGCTAGAGTACTGGAATGGGGTGCCATTTCCTTCTCCAAGGTAAAGCATGAACAGTGTGCAATGACCACCTCTCACCTTTTCACTTCTACCTGCCTCTATGTTTTATCCACACACCAGTATCAACTGCAAGGTCCCTTCTCCCTTGATCCTCGAGAGAATGCCCTATTCATTATCCTTATTCTGAAATTCAAAATATCTATTTATATCTAAAAGCAATTATTTTCAATCACTAAAACAATGTTCAAATACTTAAAATTTAGTTCACTCAATTGATAATGAAATTTTCGTTTTATCATCATTTTGAGGGACAGGAATCAACTTTTTAAAAATTTTAATGAATCATTCAGTTGTTTTTCTTTTCAAGTAATTAGTCTTAATTGAATATAAGCCACCCCAAAATCTTTGCAGTGATATAAATAAATAAACAAATAATTGAGGTTACTCAATCCAGTCTTAACTTCTAAATCAACTTGGAAATTACTATAAGGCTTTAACACAGGCAATTACTACTGCCCAATTCTTCCTTAAAATTAAGACTGTGTGTTTAAAACATTTTTCTGCAGACTCTTTGGAAGTGTGACTATAATCTAAAATACATATATAAATTTGGTGCTTTGGTTAATATGATATTTAAAACAAAATATTTCAAACATGTCATTTTCTGGTTCTACAGCTTATTTTTTTCCATTAAATTCTAAAAATTCATTGTCAGTTGACTTTTACATAATCTTAAAGTCATACTCATGTATTATAATATAGTTTACCAAAACTACCTGGACTCATATTTAACCATTTTGTAATTACATTTTTAACTCACTTTTTAAATTGCATGAGGTTGACACTGCTATCTACTGGTGTTTAATTCACACCCAACATCCTTTCTAGCTTAAATTAAATCCTTATTGGAGACATTTATTCCAACTGTAACTGTTTTCTCTAATGAACTATCAATTCATTTCCCCACACAGCATGTTCTAATTTGTGCTTGTGGTAGTTTCTAGAAACATATGGGGACCAACTGTGGTTATGTTTGGGCATCTTCTGTACAAAAACATGGTAATTGCTTTTGTTTTGCTGATTACTCTCTGAGACAGTTTCAAACCTCTTCAACTTTTTCCTCTATCCATGAGGTTTTTAACTGCAAATTTCCTTCTGTTTATCAGATGAATTTCCCATAATGAGCGTATTGGATGGGCTGGTTCATCTGTCCAGAGGTTCTATGATCTTTAGAACAGATCAACCCCTTGCATAGAATTTACAAATTGTTCCCAGATACCAGACATCATCAGGCTTGTTATTTCCATAGTGCCATAAACACAAAAGCAGAAGAGACATAAAAGGTAAGAGGCCTTTGGCAACATAAAAGAAAAAGCAAGATTGGCGCCTCCTTTGCTTGTGGTTCTTTGGGGGTTGGGGGGTGGGGGTAGCAGCAAAAGATACAATAATACAAGCATCTTCCTGATTGATTAAAGTAGTGAAGTGCACTCTTCAGTTCATAAATAATGCTCTATTACTTTTCTTCAAAGACAAGTAAACCTTGACAGAATGACCTTTTCTAGGGCAGGAGTTGTTTCGGTGCCATAAATTATACTGTAAAACGAGTGGAAATGCTACTGAGAAGTGTGTGACAAAATGAGATTAAAGATAACCATACACAAAAGATTGTTGTTTTATTAATGGATTCCTGTCATTGGAATGAAAAATCCTCAGCCTTCTACTGAATGCTGAGATCACACGGAGCAGCAAATTAGGAGGGCACTTTCTACAAGGTAACTAAAAGGGTCAAAATAACAATATTCTGATTGGGTTTTTTTTTTCCCTCCTGTATTATACTTGCTCTTAAAGCAAATTTAGTTGTTGTCAAATAAGCTTGCACTATCCACAGTCATTAGCTTGCAAAAAGAAGGATGGAGCTGTAGGCTGGCTTGGGTATTAGGTCTGTAGCTGCAGAGAGGTTAGAAGAAGACTGCTCAGCAGAAGCTCCGGCGGGCAGCAGTATCTTCATCAGCGCGCTTGTGCATCGCTCAGAGGAGAAAGCATGTGGGAATTCACCAACCATTCGTTTATCCAGTGAACACTCAGTCTGACAGAGCCATCCATGCCACTCGGAAGAAAAGAAAACCATCACCTAGTGATTGAAGCTGTAAGCGGCTCTGAACTTCTTGTTTCTTATAGCACACTTGTTTCCAATTTTACCCACTAGTGAAAAAACAACTTGAAGTGATAGAAACTAGACTATGACCACTTAAAATACAAGGAAGGATTTAAGTCTGTGTAAATTGAAAGAGAGCGTGGGAATTTGAGGGCTTTCTGTAAGCTTCTACATCCTGTATAAACAGAATATAGAATTCCTTCTAATGTTATTGC
Source organism: Bos grunniens (assembly GCF_055505025.1). Classification (NCBI taxonomy): domain Eukaryota; kingdom Metazoa; phylum Chordata; class Mammalia; order Artiodactyla; family Bovidae; genus Bos; species Bos grunniens. The sequence goes on along the minus strand of NC_141178.1, from coordinate 56,612,914 downwards.
TGCACGTTTTACTGTTGTTGTAATTATCTCTGCCCAGTTTTTCCTTAAAATCAAGACTGTGTGTTTAAAACATTTCTCTGTAGACTCTTTGGAAGTGCAATTTTAACCTAAAATACATATGTAAAGAAAACTGATCAAATGTGGAGACCACAGGGGCAAAGAGGAACAAAAAAAGGGGAAAAGAAAAAGAAGTCACAAAGTAACAGATAAAGTATTTGGAATGATAAATCTCAATAGTAAAATTCATTCAAGTCTTAGAGCCCTTTATTGTACAGCACTGGCAGACACACAATTGAGTAAAAGAAAACAGAAACAGAAATCATCCTATAGAATTAAATCTTTCACAACTTTCCCTGGAGCTTGATCTAGCAATGGGTCACTCAAATAATAACTACTCTTGTTAGATAAAGCATATGCTCAGCATGGCATGTTGCCATAAATCACTCCTTGTCACAAAGAAGAATAGATACACCGGCTCCTACGGCTTTGTTATTCTTTATAACTAGACACAGGGTATCAGTGTTACCTTCACTATTGGAAGAACAGAAATGGATGCTTTCATCCACCCATATCATTTTTTGGTGTCAGGAAGCCAAAAGACAAAACAATGGGATTAGTGTTACAAGGAGCATCCATCTACTTCTCACACAAACATAAAATTCTTTAGTGCATGTGAAACAGACATTATGTTTGGGTAGATATTTTGCAGGTGCTTTCTTTGTGAAAAGCAGAAAGCCGTCTCCTAATCTCACAGAATGCTTATCCATTCTTTCTCCATAATGCACTCTTTACTTAGTTTAGGAAACTACCTGAGGAGATATCCCATTATTCAAATTTCACACTGATCTTAGCACACATTAAACAATATATTGTCATACTGAGAATATACCTATTGTCATATAAATACTGTCATTTTGAGAATATACCTCACTATCCCCTTTTTTGGGCTTTTCTGGTGGCTCTGTGGTAAAGAATCTGCCTGCCAACACAGGAGATGTGAATTCCATCCCTGGATTGGGAAGATCCCCTGGAGAAGGAAACAGCAACCCACTCCAGTATTCTTGCCTGGGAAGTCCCATGGACAGAGAAGCCTAGCTGGCTATAGTCCAGGTATTAGCAAAAGAGTTGGAGGCAACTTAGCAACAATGTTTCCTTTATAGCAAAAAAAAAAAAAAAATTAACTAAAGGACTCCTTTTGATAGCTTAGAAGTCCTCCCAAAATGATCTTTTACTGCACCTGTGTGTGCCCTGTTCATTCTCCTTGAGTTACAGCAAGGCTGTGCTCAGCCTTGTCTTGGACAAGGCAGAAGTGAACCGCAATGTGAAGAATCTTCAGGATCCAAGGCAGTCTTTAAAAAGACCTGTAATCTCAGAACCAGGACAACAGCAGTGATTCCAAACAGACATCAAACCTCTGGGCAGCCCTAATCTTGGAAGCTAAAGACATGTGTTGGATGTCAAAAATTGTTTTCTTTAACAGTTAGTCAATTAACCTATCCATCTGTTTTTACCATTAAAAAACCTTAACTCTCCCATGGTATCTTCCCCACTAGAATGTAGAGAAGCTATTTATTCATCAACATTTAATAAGCACTTCCTGGGTGCCTTCTATGAACCAGCCAGTGGAACTCAGAGCCACCAGGATTCTTCTGGGCTTCAGAATCACTCCCCAAAGTCATTCTCCTGCTTCCAATAGAGAGAAGTTAATTCATCCTGTGACTCTAAACTTTTTCATACGCCAACAATTTTATTGTGCTTCCAAATTCTCAACTTTTAAACCCTAAATTTGGAAAATTGGGACAAGGTTCCTAATCTCACAAAGAGGGTATTGCATGAAAACCATGTTTTCAATAATGATTTCACATAGATGTTCATTCATATCTAATTCTTAGTATCTGCAACTCTGAAGTTAAATTCGAATTTCATGGAATAACACTCTAATAGTCAAGTTATAGAATCCTTCGGATCTCTCCTGGAAATTGCAGCAAGTTACACAGAGACAATTTATATCTGCTTGAACATTTATACACATCTACACGCTTTTACACAATTATCTCCATTTTTGTCTTAGAGGAAATCTTATACAGTGCTAGTATAAATATTGAACACGTCTAAGCTAAATTCAGATTAAGAATGGCCCCTTCATCATCATGTTCCCCAGCATTTTGAGAATGACTCGGAAAGCAAAACAGGCAGATTTTTTCACTTCTTGATAAAGACAGAGTGAGTTTCCGCAAAACAAAGCAGCTCAAAGAAGAGATGCCATGTCTCTTCTCCGAGTTAGTGCTACTGCACTTGTTTCTAATACACCCTTCTAACTGATTTGACTATATAGCATCCTGTCACTAATAAAAGGAAGACATAGCCAGTAAATAGCAACATAACCCCAATACAGGATACACAAGTGTCCCCAACACTCCAGGAGTTCAATATTACATTGTAACATTCAAAGACCAAAGCCAAGTTCCAGATCAAGTAAAAGAAGACAACATGCTAAAATTCTTAACTTTAGTAGTATAAAATATAGGATAATAGCTTTATTAGGGATATGGAAAGTCTTTCTATGACATACAATTCAGTGGTTGCAGAGAATTATACTGGCAAATTTAACCACACTGAAATTTTAAATTCTCTAAAGACAAACCACCATCAAGAAAGTTTTAAAAAGGAGACACAGCCTGTAAGAATACACTTTAATGTATATAACATAAAAAGTAATATTCTTTACATATTAAAATTCCACACCCAATAAAATAGAGTAAAACCACAGAATAAAATAGCAAATAAATATAAAAATATAGGTCGACTCAAATTGATAATCAGGAGAAGGTAAATTAAAGGAGATGTTTCTACCCATCAAATTTGTAAACATGTAGAAGAATATCAGAGGAAGGAAATGGCAAGCCACTCCAGTATTCTTGCCTGAGAAATCCCATAGACAGAGGAGCCTGGTGGGCTATAGTCCATAGTGTCGCAAAGAGTCAGTACAACAGAGCGTGCACACACACACACACACACACACACACACACACACACGAAAGAATATTAACTAATTTGACTTGGATTTAGGAAGACAATTTGGCAATCTGAGTCATAGTTGATGGGAGGAAGTTGGCTTAGACCACTTGATGAATAGTGACCATATTCACCAAGCCTCAAAAAATCTTGCAGTAGGCAGACCAGGAAACCCAGCTCAAAAAAAAAAAAAAAAAAGCTCAGTGACTAATCCAAAGTCATGTAAACCTGTTGGTATAACCTAGTTTTATACTTGGTTCTCTGACTTCCGTTTTTCCAGACCTCTAAGCTTCTTCTTATAAATTAATAAGCACTTATTTTTTTCCTTTATTTGCACTGGCTGCTAAACTTTAGGCATCATTTTTTAAGTAAAATATATATGACCATATCACATGTTGCTTAAATTTTTTGAAAATTCTTTTAGCAAGAGTGTGATGTTAAATATTAGTTTCTTTGTTTGGAAATAAAGGGCTTAGACTAAATACCCTTTTTAAAATCATTCACATCTCTAAAATTCTATTAGTTTATGGATATTCTCAAAGCACTTGCTCTGTGCATGTGTCTTTCCCTGTTTTCCCTTTTTTTTTCAAAATGTTTTTTTTTTTTTTGGTCTACACTTCATGGCATGAGTAATCTTAATTCCTTCAACCAGAGATTGAACCTATGCCCCCTGCAGTGGAAGCCTGGGGTCTTAACCAATGAATCACCAGGAGAGTCCTTGTGCTCTTTTGTTCAAGCCAAATGGGCCTCTTAGTTCCACCTTGTGAAACCAAAATTTAGAGATGCCACTTCTAGGAATTTTCAGTATATTTTAATCTGTGTAGTGAAATTTTATTTCATGACTATTGTGAAATTTTATTTCACTTCTATTCATTAAAGTCTTTATCTCTAGGATTTATAACTGAAATATAATTGTGAGAATCCATTGCATTACTATATAATAATATAATTTTATTATGTAGTGTTAAGTGCATACTATACATTTAAAAATAAAGAACCTACTACCATAAATGCATTCACTAACTTCTGACATGAAGTTGTTTGCAAGCTACTTCTGAAAACTTACTTACTCAAGGAGATAATTTGGTGTCTATACATTTTCCTCTAATACGCAAATACAAATATTTAATATATGTCATAAAAATGATGGTCTAAACATGATGCTATAAAATGATTCACAGATCTTTCCTTTATAAGAAGCTTCAAGAATGTGACCTTGAAAACTCAACCACTGAGGGAAAGCAGATGGGAAGGGCAGGCAGTCATGATGAATAGTAAGAAAACACCTTTGTTAACAAAAGCCACTATATGCTCATAACACATCTGCCTATATATTCCCTGATTCAGTGAAATGTATGGAGCTCTTATTCATAACTCTACCCAGGATATAAGATATAAATAGATTAATGTGATGTACTATGTCTAATCACAGAAGTTTATTTAACATGATGAGAAAAATGATTTCACCTGAAAATTTGAGCGAGGTGTGCAAGAGAAAATGATCTTTGGGCAGGAGATGGATAAACACATGGGAGAGTGTCATGTATTTCCTCTGCACTTTTTTTTTTTACTGTCTAGGATAAAGAGGCATTAGAGTATTGACTGGAGAAGGCAATGGCACCCCACTCCAGTACTCTTGCCTGGAAAATCCCATGGACAGAAGAGCCTGGTAGGTTGCAGTCCATGGGGTCGCTGGGAGTCGGACACGTCTGAGCGACTTCACTTTCACTTTTCACTTTCACGCCCTGGAGAAGGAAATGGCAACCCACTCCAGTGTTCTTGCCTGGAGGATCCCAGGGACGGGGGAGCCTGGTGGGCTGCCGTCTCTGGGGTCGCACAGAGTCGGACACGACTGAAGTGACTTAGCAGCAGCAGCAGAGTATTGACTTAAGGGCCCAAGTTTAACTCTGGTTCAGAAGAAGTCAAGTAATTTGTAAGACTCCCAGCCTTTCTCAGGAAATTCTGATTCAACAGATCTAGAATGAGATGCAAGAATTTGTATTTTTTTCAGAGTTTCCCAGGTGACATGTGAAGGTCATGGGCTATTCATCCCTGGGTTCGGAAGATCCCTTGGAGGAGGGCATGGCACTCCAGTATTCTTGCCTTGAGAATCCTCACAGACAGAAGAACCTAGTGGGTTACAGTCCATGGAATTGCAAACAGTGGGACACAATTGAGCGACTAAGCATACAGCGTATAGTATAACTTTAAAAAAATAGACTGACCCAGATTGGCTGAGTTTATATTTTGTCTCCATATTTCACGAGCTATAATAGTGTAGGCAAAAAAAGTATAACTCTTTGTGCCACGTTTTCCTTCTTTGTAAATTGAGGGTAAAAGAGATTACCTCTCTCTCTGGAGTATGAATAAAATACTGAGTTAGCATATGGAAAGCTCATAGAACAGGTCCCAGCATTAGTGAAGTGAAAAGCAACATCTTCCACTTTCTTTATTATTCTTGTTTGTTTTTACAGATATCAATATGAGGTCATATTGAAAAATGAAAGCAGAAAATTTCCTCTTGCTATTTTTCTCATGACCCTTCCAGCTTTCTGGTAAACCTGACTTCCAACCCTGTTCCTTTTCTTTGCAGAATAATGAACATCCCTTTCATTTATTCTTCATCTATCTGTCTAGACACACCATATTGAAAAATATTATACCTTTACCAAGCTTATCTTTTTTTCTCCCACTTTTAGATCACCTGATCCTCTGTAAACCTGTGCAGTTCTCCCACTCCCAACATTTCCTTGGTCAACTGTTTATATAAGGCCGATGAACACTTCCTCTGGGCAAATCTATTTTTTTTCACTGTGTTAATCACATCCTCACCAGCTTCCCTGGTGGCTCAGATGGTAAAGCATCTGCCTGCAATGTGGGAGACCTGGGTTTGATCCCTGAGTTGGGAAGATCCCCTGGAGGAGGGCATGGCAACCCCCTCTAGTACTCTTGATTGGAAAATTCCATTGATGGAGGAGCCTGATAGGCTCCAGTCCATAGGGTCACAAAGAGTCGGACATGACTGAGGAACTTCACTTTCACTTAATCACATTCTCCTCAAAATTCTACAGTCATTTCAAAGTAATAGAAAAGAATTTCAAATACAGATTACATTTACAAGTGCTATTAAAACCCTAAACAATGTCAAAACCTCTATAATTTGGTGTTCAATGCATAATCTAAATTGAGGAGTAGGCATTTGGCAATTTTATAGTTTCATCCAAAAGTTTTTATTTTCTCTTTGTCAGGGTGCCAAATTTTGGTTGAGGAATGTGTATGAAATAGCAAGTGATTGAACTATACTACAAAGCTAATTTTGATTAATATATATATGTGTTTGCATATATATAAATAGTATACTATAAATAAAATGTACATTTTGTATATTATATATATAATACATATTTTATATATAAATCATGTTATTAAAGATCAGAAAAAAATTAATTGGGGAGCAAGTATGCAGGTTGGCAAACAGAAGGTAGATAAGTGTACCAAACGTAGAAGACAGCATTCACAAAGCCTAGTGATGGGATGAGTCAGAGGACCAAGAAATGAAGTAAGGAAACCAGTTTGTGAGAAGAAAAAAGGCACTGAGACTGGAATATTAGAAGAGACAAGACTGTAGTATTACATCAATTTGGCAAGGCTGGAACTATGCTTCACAAAATCACTATCTTCTATATTTTCAAGTTAGAGTTGACCAAAAGAGAATTTGCATAATATCAGGAAGGTGGATATGAATCAATAGCCACCACCCCCTGATGGTCATTAAGGTCAGAGATGACAAGAACAGAGAAACGCCTCAAGTCCTAACTTCTCCATTCTGCCTCCAGCTCTTCTCTATACCTATCTGCTCTGCTACCCAACTACAGCTTCACACCCAGGTCCCCTCGTGGCTTTACTCCAACAAGGATACATCTGACACCAAGAGGGCTACTGAGGGACTTCTCTCACGCTCCAGCTCACCTTTCAGACTCTCACCAGATAATTGCACCACCGTTTAGGTCTTATTCCTAAAATGACTATCTCATCTAACATACACACAATGATCTTACTTTCCTGCTTGACACTGACTGATCTAGATTTGAGAATTCAGCCTGGATCTCACTGAAAATAATTGAACATTAAGGATTCTCATGCAAGAAGAGACATTGGAAATGTGGTCTTAAGGAAGATGAATTTAACAGTGGTTTTTATCCTGATTTCATCCTGGATTGTGAGTCAGCAACTGAAAGCAAGAGTAGGACCAGATGGGTGTTGTAGTAATATAAGTGGGAGCTAAGTTAGAGTTAAGGAAATGATCATTAAGTCTTCAAAATCTTTGGCAGTTGTTCCCTCTTTTCAGAGCCTTTGTGGTGCCATGCAGTCCTAGGCACACAGTAGAAATCTATTGAAAGTTTACAGTATTTGAAAATGAATGACATCCATAAAACTGAGTTGTACTTTTCGTTTATTAGTAAACATTAAAATAAAGGAGATTCTTTCTGATTTCCATTGAAATGTAAGATCCATAAGGCTGTGGAAGTTGGTGATTTGCCTTTCCACGGCTATATTTTCAGGGCCTAGAACAATGTTCAGCACATATCAACGTCAGAATGTATATATATATAAAGTAGGTATACGGATAAAGTAATGATTGATGTCAGTAGACATCACAAACCTTTATTTAAATAGATAAAATAGAGGGTTCAGTAAATTGAATTGTTCATTTCCAAAATCAGAGTATACAGAGTGCTTCACAAACACATGTGCTGTGCTATGCTTAATTGCTCAATCGTGTCCGACTCTCTGGGACCCCGTGGGCTCTAGCCCCCCAGGTTTCTCGGTCCATGGGGATTCTCCAGCCAAGAATACTGGAGTAGGTTGCCATGCTTTCCATGGATCTTTCCAACCCAGGGATTGAACCCATTGAGGGCAAATTCTTTACCCTCTGAGCCAGCAGGGAAACACAAGTATACTGGAGTGGGTAGTCTATCCCTTCTCCAGGGCATCTTTCTGACTCAGCAATCCGAACACCTGCATTGCAGGCGGATTCTTTACCAGTTGAGCTACTAGGGAAGCCCACACAACCTCATTAACATCTCCAAATGTTTAATCTATCAATTAAACATAGCTTAGAATTTCAGAGTGCAAGATCTAACAGAATATGACTAGATGGAAAGTTTATGGTTTTAGTCTAAATATATATATATATATATATATGTTTAATATACTCTGTCACAGGACTCTTCACTGTTGTTGCTTTTTTTTAATAGGCAAAAATTGATATTGAGGGTTTTTTCCACCATTCAGGAAAATCATTTTTTGGCTATAAATATTAATGGGTTTAGTAATAAATTACACACTTGAATGGCATTTTATTACTTAAAACTAAAATATTAAAAACCTTATTTTAAATGCACAGAGAAATCATGTAATTTAAATCACCTTAGACTTGGAAATGGACTGCAAACCAATGCTTAGAAAGAAGTATAATTCCTAAAATATGTATTTTGGTAATGGGCCAATGTGTTCCACAGACACACCTAAAAAGAAAGTGGATAGGTCCTCCAGTCCATTATATTTTTCAGCAGATAAGCAAATTCTTTTAATTTTCTTCCCCAGGCCATTCTTTAAAATTAATAACATAAGCACTGAAGTTAGAATTGATAAAGACTAATTTTTCTGACTCAAAATAAAATTTTCTACTTTCTGAAAATGAGTTTACTAACAATGTTATAAGGCAACACTGTAACCTTCTCAACAATAAATCCTACAGATTGGCCACATGAAATATATATTCAAAAGTGTCTCTAATTCTTCATTTGGAAAATTTGGAATTTAAGTTTAACAGAAATTTATTTCTCAACTGTATAACAGATGAATTCCTCAGAATAATTTTATCTGATCATTTTAGAGGCAGAAATCATAATTTTTTTCAAGATCAATCATTATATTCTCAATCAATATTTATCAAGACCAGAGCACAGGATACTGTTCATGCCCTAAATAGTTTTGTCTAAAATTCCTTAATTCTAGTTACAAAAATGCTAAACGTGTAGTTTGCATTAAGATACTTAGTGTAGTATTAAGCTAGCCCACTGTTATGTAAGATGAAATAGGTTTTAAATTTAGCTTTTAAATCTTTCTCAGTTCACTAATCACAGTTATTTTCATGTCACTTCCCCATAAAGAACTTTAAGTGACTCCACATTGCACACAAAATAAAATCTAGTTGCTTTCACTAAAGGTAAGGATGTCTCTAATCCACCCATTTTATTTTTTAGCCTGATTCTCATTGTTCTTGAACTGACCACTACGTACCAGCCACATAACACTTTCTACCATGTCTGACCATGTCTGAAATCTACATGTCTAAGGTGTCTGTACATCACAAAAGGGACAACTGGAAAATGCTTTTTTCCCATCAAAACCTCCTCCTGTTCTTAAAGGATACACCAAATGCTTGCCCTTAGTTTTACAAAATGTTCCCATCCTTCCCTTACTTGTCCACTTGCTTCATAGTTGGTACCTCTTTGCCATTTTATATTAGAGTTTCTTATATTTATATCCACCTTGGTTTCTAGGCTGTAAGGCTGTGATGAAGAGGGATCTTATCTTATTCATATTTGTATTTATCGTATAAATAGATGTTTCCCATTAAGACTTATAAGTTGAATTGAACTGAACTGAATTGATGAACTGAATAGAATTAAATAAAATTGAATTGAAACTGGGAGCCAGGGTAGTGGTGGGGATGGGAATATGACATCAGATCAATTCATTCACAAATCAATTAGCAATTACATTTCTGGGCCCAAATGAGATCTGGGATTTCTATTAGTCAGTGCTTGGTCTGTCACTTCAGTTGCTCAGTTGTGTCTGACCCTTAGGAAACCCCATGGACTGCAGCATGCCAGAATTCCCTGTCCGTCACCAACTCATGGAGCTTACTCAAACTCATGTCTATTGAGTCGGTGATGCCATCCAACCATCTCATCCTCTGTCGCCCCCTTCTCCTCCCACCTTCAATCTTTCTCAGCATCAGGGTCTTTTCAAATGAGTCAATTCTTCGCATAAGGTGGCCAAAGTATTGGAGTTTCAGCTTCAGCATCAGTCCTTCCAATGAACATTCAGGACTGATTTCCTTAGGATTGACGGGTTAGATCTCCTTGCAGTCCAAGGAACTCTCAAGAGTCTTCTCTGACAATGTTGGAGATACATAAAAAGGAAAACACCTTAAAGAATTCTCTCAATAATGCCTCAAGTTATCTCATTGGAGGAAGGAAGAAGAGAGCTAAATTTTACCACTCAATTTATACACAAAGCCATTTAATCTTCAAAGGCACCATTTAAAGAAGCTGTTGCACTTAATGGAAAAGTGAAGCCCAAAGTCACACAGTGGTTGTGGGTGATGAAACAAGAGTGCAAGCTCACATCTGTCAAGCCCCAGGGTGTGTGCTCTCACAACCAAATTAAATTATTATCCACCATTCAAAAAATGTCATTAGGTGCAGAACTGACCCATATCCCTAGAAGTAACAAAGTAACATTTTTTGTTTGCAATTTTTCACTATGAGCATAAACACTTCTCTTCTAACATTAGATTATTTTATATAAGTCACACGGCTCAGTAATGTTTTACTTGGTACACTCAGCACTTTGCATATCATTCTAACACTCACCTGTAAGTTTTATTCTATTGTATTCTAATTAAGTATTCAGTTCTGTTCAGTTCAGTTGCTCAGTCGTGTCCGACTCTTTGCGACCCCATGAATCACAGCACGCCAGGCCTCCCTGTCCATCACCAACTCCCGGAGTTCACTCAAACTCACGTCCATCGAGTCGGTGATGCCATCCAGCCATCTCATCCTCTGTCGTCCCCTTTTCCTCCTGCCCCCAATCCCTCCCAGCATCAGGGTCTTTTCCAATGAGTCAACTCTTCGCATGAGGTGGCCAAAGTATTGGAGTTTCAGCTTCAGCATCATTCCTTCCAAAGAACACCCAGGACTGATCTCCTTTAGGATGGACTGGTTGGATCTCCTTGCAGGCTAAGGGACTCTCAAGAGTCTTCTCCAACACCACAGTTCAAAAGCATCAATTCTCCGGTGCTCAGCTTTCTTCACAGTCCAACTCTCACATCCATACATGACCACTGGAAAAACCATAGCCTTGACTAGATGGACCTTTGTTGGCAAAGTAATATCTCTGCTTTTCAATATACTATCTAGGTTGATCATAACTTTCTTTCCAAGGAGTAAGCATCTTTTAATTTCATGGCTGCAATCACCCTCTGCAGTGATTTTGGAGCCCAAAAAAATAAAGTCTGACGCTGTTTCCACTGTTTCCCCATCTATTTCCCATGAAGTGATGGGACTATTAACCATGATAAGTACTATAAATTTTGTATTGCTTGACTTTTAGGCAGTTTTATACCTTTTACCATTATATATAAAATTTTGGTAAGCACCCTTGGGCCTAGAGACTTTTCTGCATCTCCGATTATTCCTTTGGTTTTTAAATTTCAACTTTAATGGAAAGGGAAAATAAAGGCACAGAGAAATTAAGCTGTATCTGATTTCACTCTTCTGAAATGTGGACTCCAGCCTTCGGTACAAATTATCTAAAACAGGGTTTATTAGCCTGGATCACTGTTAACATTTTGGACCAGATCATCCTTTGCTGTGGAGGATTTGCCTGTGTATATAAGATGCTTAACAGTATTCCCAGCCTTTATTCCTAGAGGTCAGTAGTAGCCTCCATCCATGTATTTATGACAATCAAAAATGTCTTTTGTTGTCCATCCTGTCCTAGAGGTGGCAGGGTGGGGGAGAAGTGGATTATAAGACCTCTCCCACATTGAAAATCACTGTATTTATTTTAACTGACTTAGTTCCTTTATAGCCATCAACATTATACACACCTGACTTTGGGAGAGGAAGGAAAAAAATCAACATATAAACATACCTTTTTTTCAAAAACTGGTGGAGGTTCATAAGAAAGCAACAAATGTTGTGCATTATATAAAACTATCAAAATCCTCAACTTAAAGGAAATGCAGCCAGCATTTCTGAATACCAAATGATATCCAAAAATGTACAGGAAACAAGTACCAGCTTTGTGCCAAGAAGGACAAAGCTGAAGGTATAAAAGACAATCTTTTAATAGCCTGCAATATAAGACACTTCTCAGTAACTCATTGAAAAATGAAGATAAAACCTTGAATAGAGACAGATTGATATGTAAAGAAAAAGAAGGAGTGGAGGTTAATGAATTATTTCTAAATCAATATAATGTAATAAAATTCTCTCTTCTGTGAAAATGAGAAATTTGCATTTATGCCCAGTGAGATATAGATGAACAGTGATTGTGCTTATTACACCTGTCACAGAGAAAAAAATCAGGGCACATTATCTACAGTTACCTTTCTTCAAAACTGATTAACCTTAATACAGTTTTCCCTTCACTGATCTTACAGAGTTTACTGAATATAGCATGTCTTGATTAAAATTGCCCACATCTTAATTCAAATCACCCCTTTCTTTAACTTGTATATCTTAGATCACTTCTTTAAATTAACTATTTAACTAATGGGAATAATGCATTTCCTTAATCATGGGATATTTAAAAACTCAAACAGAGAATTTCCAAAATGAAATTTTCAAGAAAACTAAGAAAAAGATGTTGAAACAAAATTGTTGCCTGTCTGTATATTTGGGATGGAAATTCTATGAGAATAAGATAGAATTCTTTAAAAAGACTCAGAGGCAAATTTTGCTGATGTTTAAAAGTGCTATGTGTCTGCAGTTTAAGACTATTTCATCATGCTTCTCTAACTCAAGCACTTTTAAGCTTCCATTATTTGGAAATTTGGGGTTGAGGGGGAGGATGGGAAACAGAGTCGTTAAATGAATACTTTTGTGATTGCTAACTCAGTATTGGGCTGTGCTTTGTTATTTGCCTACTTAGCGACGGATTGAATGTCCTTAACAGTTGATCTGATATTATCATTAAGAATAGTAAAAACACCTAATTATACATTTTTCAGTCCACAGTTTATAAAGAATTTGAGATCTCTTGTCTTTTCATTAGGGTCAGATCTATTACTATTGTGGCCAAAATTGCACAATAGAAATAGGTGGGAATTTTTTTCATTATGGGCTTCCCTGATGGCTTGATTCACAGACCTAAATTGATTCATGGACCTAACATTCCAGGTTCCTATGCAATATTGTTCTTTACAGCACCGGATTTTAGAAACTGGTTGTCTGAGGAGGCCTTACAAATAGCTGAGAAAAGAAGAGAAGCAAAAGGCAAAGGAGAAAAGGAAAGATATACCCATTTGAATGCAGAGTTCCAAAGAATAGCAAGGAGAGATAAGAGAGTCTTCCTGAGTGATCAGTGCAAACAAATAGAGGAAAATAATAGAATGGGAAAGACCAGAGATCTTGTCAAGAAAATTAGAGATACCAAGGGAACATTTCATGCAAAGATGGGCACAAAGAAGGACAGAAACAGTATGGACTTTAAAGAAGCAGAAGATATTAAGAAGAGGTGGCAAGAATACACAGAAGAACTGTACAAAAAAGATCTTCATGACCCAGATAACCACAATGGTGTGACCACTCACCTAGAACCAGACATCCTGGAATGTGAAGTGACGTTGGCCTTAGAAAACATCACTATGAACAAAGCTAGTGGAGGTGATGGGATTCCAGTTGAGCTATTCCAAATCCTGAAAGATGATGCTGTGAAAGTGCTGTACTCAATATGCCAGCAAATTTGGAAAACTCAGCAGTGGCCACAGGACTGGAAAAGGTCAGTTTTCATTCCAGTCTCAAAGAAAGGCAATGTCAAAGAACGTTTAAACTACCGCACAATTGCACTCATTTCACATGCTAACAAATTAATGCTCAAAATTCTCCAAGCCAGGCTTCAACAGTATGTGAACCATTAACTTCCAGATGTTCAAGCTGGATTCAGAAAAGGCAAGAAACCACAGCTCAAATTGCCAACATCTGTTGGATCATCGAAAAAGCAGGACAGTTCCAGAAAAAACATCTACTTCTCCTTTACTGACTACACCAAAGCTTTTGACTGTGTGGATCACAAAAAACTGTGGAAAAATCTGAAAGAGATGGGAATGCCAGACCACCTGACCTGCCTCCTGAGAAATCTGTATGCAGGTCAAGAAGCAACAGTTAGAACCGGACATGGAAAAACAGACTGGTTCCAAATCAGGAAAGGAGTACATTAAGGCTATTGTTACCCTGTTTATTTAACTTATATGCAGAGTACATCATGAGAAATGCCAGGCTGAATGAAGCACAAGCTGGAATCAAGATTGCCGGGAGAAATATCTATAATCTCGGATATGTAGATGACACCACCCTTATGGCAGAAAGCGAAGAAGAATCAAAGAATCTCTTGATGAAAGTGAAAGAGGAGAGTGAAAAAGTTGGCTTAAAATTCAACATTCAGAAAACTAAGATCATGGTCTGGTCCCATCACTTCATGGCAAATAGATGGGGAAGCAATGGAAACACTAAGAGGCTTTATTTTGGGGGACTCCTAATGATACTGCAGCCATGAGAAGAAACTTACTGCTTGGAAGAAAAGCTATGACCAACCTAGGCAGCATATTAAAAAGCAGAGACATTACTTTGCCAACATAGGTCCATCTAGTCAAAGTTATGATTTTTCCAGGAATCATGTATGGATGTGAGAGTTGGACTATAAGAAAGCTGAGCACTGAAGAATTGATGCTTTTGAACTGTGTTGGAGAAGACTCTTGAGAGTCCCTTGGACAGCAAGGAGATCCAACCAGTCAATCCTAAAGGAAATCAGTCCTGACTATTCATTGGAAGAACTGATGCTGAAGCTGAAACTCCAATACTTTGGCCACCTGATGTGAAGAACTGACTCATTTGAAAAGACCCTGATGCTGGGAAAGATTGAAGGCAGGAGGAGAAGGGGATAACAGAGGATGAGATGGTTGGATAGCATCACTGACTCGATGGACATGAGTTTGAGCAAGCTCCATGTGTTGGTGATGGACAGGGAAGCCTGGCATGCTGTAGTCCATGGGGTTGCAAAGAGTCAGACACAACTGAGTGACTGAAATGAGCTGAGCTCCCTGTGGCTCAGCAGTAAAGAATCCACCTGCCAGTACAAGAGATACAAGCCCTATCCCTGGGTCGGGAAGATCCCCTGGAAAAGAAAATGGCAACCAACTCTAATATTCTTTCCTAATAAATCCCATGGACAGAGATGCCTCAAGGCCTCAGTCCATGTGGTTGCAAGAGTTGGGCATGATTTGATGACTAAACAACAGCTTTTTTTTTTACAAATCTACAAGGTTGTATGAAGAGCAGAAACATGGGACCCAAGGAGGTGTCCAGTGCCACATGAGGAGACTAGGGAACCTCTTAGAGTAATTCACTAGAACAGTGAGTTCTAAGCACATCATTTCTTTGCCAATGAAGACTTCTTGATTATTAAAAGTGAAATGCATGTCTTAATTAAAATTTTTTGAGAAATGCTCCATCACAAATATTCTTTGCAGCTTCATAATAGTCTTGAGCTATAAAACCAGTACTTATGCTTTTAATCAATAATATATTGGGCTTGTGCTGTAAAAATCGGGGTAAATTAATTTCTTGTCTGTGTACACACAAAGTGAAATCGAAAAATAAAGCCGTCTCCCTGTCATCATCAGGGATAACGGTGGATTCATTATTTGACTCATACCCACTCTAGAGTATCTTGAACTGCACAAATAATCATGTGACTTTCACCTCATGCTCACACTCAACCCCCACTCTCATCTCTGGGTTAGATTACTTTCTGCTTGGCTCTCCGAAGGGAAAGTACATAGTCTATGGTTCAGAGAAATAAAAAAATCAGTGTATTGAAGCAGGGCTGAAATTGCATATATTCTGCTTGGATGAACAAATAATAAATTGCTCTTGTTAGGTCTGTCTAATGTAATATAGCTAGTTAAACATAGTACACATACACTTTTTCAGAATTAAATTACTTTTTCCAAGTTTCTTTCAATACATAATAAAAAGAATGCTCACTAAGTTAACACACACACATATGCATGTACATACAGCTAACAGGACTGTGTTGTTGTTCAGTCACTAAGTCGTGTCCAACTCTTTTCAACCCCATGGACTGCAGCACACCAGGCTTCCCTGTCCTCCACTATATTCTGGAGTTTGCTCAAACTCATGTCCATTGAATCGGTGATGCCATCCAACCATCTCGTCCTCTGTTGTCCCCTTCTCCTCCTGCTTTTAATCTTTCCCAGCATCAGAGTCTTTTTCCAATGAGTTGGCTCTTCTCATGAGGTGTCCAAAGTATCGGAGCTTCAGCTTCAGCATCAGTCCTTCCAATGAATATTCAAGGTTGAAAGTATGCCAAATATTCCCATCTTTAAAGCACACTGAAGTAGTTAGATCTGAGTTTGTAGAATATTTTTAGAAATTTCTTTAATTAATTAGAATGCATGCTCTAATGTGATAAATGTGTATGTCGGTTATAAGAGAAATTCTACAAGGAATAAGTAAGAATAAGCACAAATCTAGTTGTTTTTAGAACCTGCTGAGATTCAGTTCCTCAACAACAGATCCAAGAAAAGTGTGAGACAGAATAAATGTCCTATTTTTTTTTTCTTGTTCTTGGAGATTAAGTTGAATAGGTGACTTCATCATTTTCTTGCACTTTTTTGCAATTCTGGGGCAATTGCCAATGACACATTTTTTCTCAACTATTCTAAGGAATCAATTCAAACCTTGTTTACACAAAAATGTCCAGGAAAAAAAATATTTAGCTGAAATATAGTCTCTCTCTCTCTCTCTCTTTGGTCAGTCCTGCCCATTCAGAGATATTAAGACTTTTTTCCTATGGCAATTAATACAAAATTGCCCACATCCATCATTTTTAATGCAAGTAATATTCAAACCCATCAGGGAAATATATGAAAGATAAATACCCAGACTGCTTAAGGTGGTCTCAAGGTCAAGCTCAATGATTCATCAGAAACATTTACAAGCATTGCAAATTGCTTATAATTTGCTAGTAAACTTTTAGAACACTCTACTGTAAATAAGTTTCACCTCTGGATTTTGAAATGGCCAATACAAGTTTTGACGAAGAGACAGGCTTGAACTAGGTTAAATGAAAGAGAACATATTTGTTGCCAGGGAAGATCAGAGGTAGACAGACTCCCCAGTGCCCTTTTCCACTAAAGGTGTTGAGACAAGACTACTTAGCATTCAGCTTGCACTTACTTTTGTTTATGGAAGACATGAACAGTGTGAGGTTTGTAAAATACGTCACCTCTGAGTTTTTTTTAACAGGAGATTTATCAATCGGACGAATCTAGAAGGCAAATCACAGGACCTTAGCCAATTTCTAAATTGGACATCCATTCAATTTTATAACAGAGTTTGAAGAGGTCAATGTGTTGCTTACATGAGATGATGATCCTTGAGCACAGAAACCTTGAGTAAAAACTAAGATGAAATGTGAAACCAGGACAAAATATCATCCTTCTATGAGAAAGTAGTGAAAAGCACTGACATAGTGGTATAGACACTGGAGGAAAAATAAATGTTCCTTTGGGGAGCTCAAACAAAGAGGGAAGCTTTGTAGATGAAACCTCCAGGGAAGTCGATTAAAAGGAAAGAGCAAGTATTAACGCTGTCATACAATTTTAAAATAGCACCAGATGAAAAAGAACCATCGGTTGCTTTCATGCTTATTTTTTTTCCATGAAGAAAAGTTGTATCAGCTCTGGTGGGGCAGATCAGATGATTTTAGAAACCACATCCTCATTACTCAGAACCAGATTCCACCTTTCAGTATTTCAGTATTATTAGTTCTGTCCCCAATTTCTTCCTTTGAAACCACTGCATGTGTTCTCAGTGGTCCAGTGACCACTGCTGATGCTAATCATGGCCCTCATTTTCATAACCATAGTGATGTTGAACACGAAGTAGGTCAGGCAAGAGGGGGAAACGTTACAACTGGGGAGTGGGTCAGTGGGTGCTAGAAATATTCAACACACACATTGCCCTTTAAAATGGCTACTAAAGAAGAGTTAAAAATAATTGCTTCATGTTTTCTGAGTTTTTAATTATACATGTTCTCTATTGGTGGACACTGAGCCCATTTTCTATAGCAATTCACATGTCTAGAAGTTAACACTTCATGCTTTTCTTTTTTAATTTAAATTTATTTATTTTAATTGGAAGCTAATCACTTTACAGTATTGTATTGGTTTTGCCATACACCCAGAGGGATGGTATGGGGAGGGAGGTGGGAGGGGGTTCAGGATTGGGAACATGCTTTTCAAGCAAAAAAGCAAAAAGCTTCTGCATCCGCTCCTCTCCATGGTAGAATAACTGGAGCAACATCACCCAGGGAAACAAGGATATTTACCCCCTCTCTCTCCTGTGCCCTTCAAACAAAGTATACTCTCCAATTCCTCTTTTTTTATTCATAAGGAAGGCCAAATGAGTCACAATCCTTCTGTAGCTTCTTTGCTTTGAACTCAGAGGGTAACTTGTTAATTGAGGGTGCAATAAAGAGGGTTTCCTTTGTCTAATCTAGTTTCACCAATGTATTGGTTTTATGTTGCCACATAACAAATAACCTCCTTGAAAAGATCATCATTTGTAATTTTTTATAGCTTCTCTGAATCAGAAAGTCTAATGGGGCACAGTGAAGTCAGCCCATCCCTGCTCCATGGTGTCTGAGATCTCAGCTGGATCTTGAAGAATGTGGCTCCAATCAGGTAACCACTTGTTCACTTGCGTATCTTGCAGCTGATACAGGTAGAGACTTGGGCTGGGCTGTTGACTGGAGTATCTACCTCTGGCTCCCATGTGACCTGGGCTTTCCTGTAACATGATGGATGACTCCCAAGGGCATATGTTCTGTGATAGAAAGAAAGACAAAAAGAGAGAGAGAGAGACTGAGAGAATCAGAGAGAGAGAAATGGAGAAGGAATGAGGCTTTATCTTTTTATTTCTGATGCTCAGAAGACACACAGGATCACTTCCACTGTCCTCTGTTGCACAGGACAGTCACAAGGGAAGAGAACACATCATCCACGTGAGAGGAGCGTCAGCCACATTAGAAGAGGAGCATATGGTATGAGATAGTATTGGAAGGACTATCACCACCAGTATTAGAATGCTATTGTGTTTGACTTCAGTTGACTTCTGGTATGTGCTCAGTCGATCAGTCACATCTAACTCTTTGTGACCTCATGGACAGTAGCCCACCAGGCTCCCTGTCCATGGGATTTCCCAGGCAAGAATACTGGAGTAGGTTGCCATTTCCTTCTCCAGACTTCTGGAGGAAGGATAAATTGTTAAGTTCTCAATGCACAACTATTTTCGGCAATTATTTCAGTTTCACAGTCATGAATTTTCTTACAAGGCAACATGCTAAGAAGTGTTATAAGAGTATTTGTTTATACTAAGATACAGAATCTGCCTTCATAGATCTAATAATTTTAATGGCTTACATTTCCACAATGTTTTATGTTTTCAGAGCTTATATCAGCTATTTTACTTTGTCCCTCAAAGATTCTTATGATTAGTTGTATCTGTTTTGCATATGAGTAAACTGAAATTCAGAAGTGTTCAGGGACTTACCCACGGTCATACAAGTAATGTATAATGGAAACAAGATTCACGTTACAGAGAAAGCTTCCTATTATTTCTTTATTATGTAGTGAAGGCTTTTCTATTTTTATTCCTTCCTACTAAACTTTTAAAAAGTAATTTTATAGCATAAAAATATTAGTTCAAATAAAACTATTATAATATTGTGTTCAGCACTTCTTAATATAGCCCCCAGTTCCCACATTAAAAAAAAAAAAACTAACTGGGATGATGAAGGGTAGAAACTGACAAACAGAAATGGCCAATAAGGAGAGCCACTTCAGATAACTCCTTGGGGATCTGTCTGCCCTGGTTGTTAGAGGTTATGTATCGAACAAAAGTAATGGATATTTCCCTTTCCTTAGCGCTTTGTAGACACACCCCAACAGATATTTTACTGATGTAGATTTTAAGAATGCTTGAAGCATGTAAGCCAAAAAAAATACTCAACACAGCAATATAAATGAAAATACAATGGTGATTCCTTAATGAAAAGGAATAAAACTATGTGACCCAGCAATCCCAATACTGTGCTTATACCCTGAGAAAACTCACAATTCAAAGAGACACATGAACCCCAAAGTTCATTGCAACACTATTTACAATATCAAGGACATGGAAGCAACCTAAATGTCCACGGACAGATGAATGGATCAAAAAAGCTGTGGTACATATATACAATGGAATATTACTCAGCCATAAAAAGGAACAAATTTGAGTCCATCATAATGAGGTGGATGAACCTAGAGCCTGTTATACAGAGTAAAGTAAGTCAGAAAGAGAAAAACAAATATATTAATGCATATGTATGGAATCTAGAAAAATGGTACTGATGAACCTATTTACAGGGAAGAATTGAAGATGCAGACATGGTGTGGCCTGGTGGACACAGCTGGGGGAGGACAGGGTGGGACAAATGGAGGAAATAGCATGGACATACAGACACTGTGTGCATGCTCAGTCACTCAGTCATGTCTGACTCTGCAATGCCATGGACCGAAGCCCGCCAGGCCCCTCTGTCCATGGGATATTCCTAGCAAGAATACTGGAGTGGTTTGCCATTTCCTACTCCAGGGGATCTTCTCAACACAGGGGGTGAACCTACATCTTCTGCATCTCCTGCATTTCAGCAGACTCTTTACTGCTGAGCCACAAAGGAAGCCCATGTATACACTATTAAGTGTAAAATAGATAGCTGGTTAGAAGCCGCTGTAGAGCACGGGGAGCCTAGCCTGGTACTCTGGTGCTCTGTGATAACCTACAGTGGTAGGATGGGGGAGGTGGGCGGCTCTGGGGGAGGCGTTTTATACATACTTATGACTGATTAGCACTGATACACGCAGAGACCAACACAGCATTACAAAGCTCCTCCAATTAAAAAATTTTCCTCCAATTAAAAAAAAATAAATGAAAAGTCACCTAATCTTTGTCTGGAGTTTATATTCATTTTCTAGGGTTGTTGCAACAGAGCACCACAAACTGGGTGGCTTACACAACAGCACGTTCTTGTCTCACAACTCCAGAGGTTAGACATCCGAGAGTAAAGTGTTGGCAAGTCTGGTTCCTCCTGAGGTCTCTCTTCCTGGCTTATGGATGGCCACCTTCTCACTGTGTCTTCACCTTGTCTTCCCTCTGTGCATGTCTCTTTCTCTTCACATGGTGTTCCTTTTATAAGGATACCAGGCATGTTGCGTGAAAGCCCATCCTAATGACATCATTTTAACTAATTACATCTATAAGGACCCTATTGCCAAATAAAGTCACACTTTTAAGCATTAGGTTAGGACTTCAACATATTAATGTGGTGGTGGTGGTTTAGTTGCTAAGTCATGTCAGACTCTTGACCCCATGGCCTATAGCCCACCAGGCTCCTCTGTCCATAAAATTCTCCAGGCAGGAATACTGGAGTGGGTCGCCATTTCCTTCTCCAGAGGATCTTCCCGACCCAGGGATGGAACCTGGGTCTCCCTCACTGCAGGTGGATTCTTTTCCAACTGAACCAGCAGGGAAGCCTTTATACTGATGTCGGAGTTGCACAATTCAACTCATAACAAAATTCTGTCAACTCTTCTTCAAAAAAAACAAACAAAAAAATAGAAAAGTGTACCTAATGACATTGAAGACACAACATTGAATAGTCATTCAGCTTTATACTAATCAGGATGAAGTCATGTTTCACCAAAGAGATCAGAGGAGCTGGCCAAAAAAGGCAAACACGGGGCCACAATAATCCATCCATGAATGTGGGAGGGTTGAGTTATTATAAATGCAAATAGTATCTGCATTTTCATACCAGGGCAGGAGCCAACACAGAGGCATTTTTCTATTACTTTTTAGTTCATCTACCACCACCGCCATCCATTTATTTAAGTTGCCTCTATAACACCCTTTATGTCTGGGTCTTTCTGAATGATTCCAATATATGAAAGGACAGGGTCTACCCAGAAACTAGTTTCATAATGGCCTTGCTGCCAAATATGCAGGCAGAACCCAGGGATTTATGAATAAATAAAGGCGAACTTTCAGATACCTTGCCAAATGAATTCTAAAAAAATTATTCTGAAGGCACTGAGAGAAAGGGAAATAAATTTTGATTCAAGACTGATGCCAAGACTGTGGACTTCATAACAATTCAGATTTGACTTTTAAAGTGTTACAGGAAGGTAACTTTAAAATTGATCTGGAAGGTATCTATTTTAAGTACACTTATCATTTCATTGTTTAAGTCTCTTCTTATTAAAAAAAAAGGGGAAAATAAACATCCTGCTACATTATACTTTTAGGTTTTGCAAAAGGCATTGAAGTGGAGAAGTAAGTGCCTAAGAGCATTAAATTTTAACGGCTGCTTGGTAAATTTCATTTTAAAATGTTTCATTATGAAAAATTTAAAACATATGAAAAAAAGACTAAGATAATGACTTACCATATATACTTATCACATGGTTCAATAATTATCAAGAATTTGCCACATTTACTTTGTCTGCAGTCTCTCTCTTTTCCCTTCCTTCCTCCTTTCCTTCCTCCTCTTCCTCCTTCTCTTTCTCTGAATTATTAAATAGAGCTCCAGCCATTATTTTACCCTGACATATTTTCAAGCAAACCCCTAGAAATTGTAAATACTTTTACAAGGCTCATTGCTGTTATTAAACCTAACAGAATTACCATAATACCTTAAAGTCATCTAATACCTGGTACCCATTCAAACTTCCTGCATCATCTCCAAATGTGTTTGTAGCTGTTTTGTTTGAATCAGGGTCTGAATAAAGTCCCCACATCATAATCACCTATTGCTTTAAGAAGATAAATTTGTGATGATTTGATATACAGCAATGGAAAGTTAATATATTCTAGTATATTTTTATATTATCTCTGCATATTTTCACACATGAGAATAATGACAGCAAGTTTAGGGTCAAAAGGTAATTAAAATTGACTAATAATATTAGAAACTACTACTTGAGACATAAAAGACGTGGCTTCAATCCCTGATTGGAGAAGATCCCCTGATGGAAGGCATGACAACCCACTCCAGTATTCCTGTCTGGAAATCCTATGGACAAAGGAGCCTGGCAGGCTACAGTCCATGGGGTCACAGAGAGACATGACTGAAGTGACAACATGCATGCACTTGAAAAAGGAAGAAAAGTGAAATGGTGTACTTCTTCTTTACTAACAAAGTCCTGATTTTATTCACATATTTCTTCCATGTCCTTCAGGGAAGGAGGAGGCAGCTTCAGAAAATAGATCCAACTTGAATTGAGCCAACTTGATGAGGCCAACGGTGGTCTCATCGCCTTGGCAGTAATTGGTTTATGTGTAAACACAGGGATGACATTTTAAACAGTGAGACTTAAAATGAAGTTACTGTAAAAAGTTCTCCTCACTGTGAAAAAGTCACACACATCAGGAAATATCCCTTCATATTCCTCTAGATTACCTGAGTGTGGGATTGCAATTGACTTTGCTGCCGTTCAGTTGCCAAGTTATGTCCGATTCTTCGTGACCCCATGAACTGCAGCACACCAGGCTTCTCTGTCCTTCACTATCTCCCAGAGTTTGCTCAAACTCATGTCTGTTGAGTTGGTGATGCCATCCAACCATCTCGTCCTCTGTCACCCTCTTCTCCTCTTGCCCTCAATCTTTTCCAGCATCAGGGTCTTTTTCAGTGAGTCAGCTCTTTGCATCAGGTAGCCAAAGTATTGGAGCTTCAACTTCAGCATTAGTCCTTCCGATGAATATACAAGGTTGATTTCCTTTGGGATTGATTGGTTTGATTTCATAGCAAAGAACCTTGCAGAGAACCCCATGAAAAATATGAAAAGGCAATTGACTAGCTATCCTCCATTAATGAAGAGAGATGGCATAAGAAAAAATCCAAAATGCTGAACATAGGGGCTTTCCTGATGGTCCAGTGGTTAAGACTCAGTGCTTTCAATGCAGGTGGCACTGATTCTGTCCCTGGTTGGGATGAGTGGTGCAGCAGCCAAACAGGAAAACAAGAAAGCAAATGCTAAACATGGCAGAAGAGAAAGAAACTAGGAAGCTGTGACTTTGACGATGATGTTGACCTTTTAGTTAAAACATGAAGTCACTCTACCATAAGACCTGTTTGTGTTTGAGTTAATAAATAATAAATTGAGCCATGTAGCCATGTTTTTGTCATTTGCTACCAAATTACACAGTGCATTGTGTGAGAAAGAGCACATATTTAACTAGTCTTATTATCAAGAAGTCTAAGGCTTCCCCGAAGCCTCAATAGTAAAGATTCTGCCTGTCAGTGCAGGAGACACAAGTTCTATGCCTGATCCAGAAAGATCCCACACGCTGTGGAGCAACAAGCCCTTGCATCACAACTATTGAGTTTGTGCTCTGGATCCCAGAATCTGCAACTCTTGAGCCCAGGTGCCACACCTACCACACCTACTGAACCCCAGGTACCTGAGAGTCCATGCTCCACAGCAAGAGAAGCCACTTCAAGGAGAGGCCTGCACACCGCAACTAGAGAGTAGAACCCACTCACTGAAACGAGAGAAAAACTCAAGCAGCAGCGAAGACCCACACAGTCAAAAATAAATAAATAAAATTATATATAAAAAAAGAAGTCTAAAGAAATTGCCCAAACCCTCCTCTCTGAACACATTTTAGACACATCCTAAACAGTGTTTTACTAGAGTGAAGGTACTCTACATTTAACCATTATGTAGGCAAGGCACTCTGCTTGATCCTCTCACATGTATTTTCTTACTTATTCCTAACAATAGCTTTTCAGTGTAGTCATAGGTAAGCTTGTTGCATCTCCTGAAATCTATGGTTCATCACAAAAAGACTGCATGTCCTCAAATTCTTCTCTAAAGAGGCCTTCCTTCTTATGCAATCTGATTCTCCCCTGTAGACATTCTCCACTTCAACTTCCTCAAGTGGTGTGTTCATCGCTCAGTTGTATCCAACTCTGCAGAACCATGGACTGCAGCCCTCCACGTTCCTCTGTCCATGAGATTCTTCAGGCAAGAATACTGGAGTGGATAAGCTATTCCCTTCTTCAAGGGAACTTCCTGATCCAGGAATCTAACTTGGGTATCCCGCATTGAGGGCAGATTCTTTACTGTCTGAGCCACCAGGACATGAAGCAGTTGTCCAGCCTGACCTCACTGATGCTCCCAGACAATACTCCCTGCTCAGAGCCCAACGAGACTGTATCACCCACTACTTATTGTTCCTGTG
This sequence comes from Bos grunniens, assembly GCF_055505025.1. Lineage (NCBI taxonomy): Eukaryota > Metazoa > Chordata > Mammalia > Artiodactyla > Bovidae > Bos > Bos grunniens. The sequence goes on along the minus strand of NC_141178.1, from coordinate 56,587,514 downwards.
ACCAACCAACACGCAGGTCCCTACTCATTTCTTCTCACTTTCATGGCCCACTTGATACTCTTGCCATAATTCTTGACCATTTCAATAAGCATATAGAAATCCTTCTGATATTTTGGCTCTCGGTCTTTGGACTCTTCTGCAATTTGACCTCCACCTTATCTCAGGGACTTTATCTGCTGCCTCAACTCCAGGAACTCCATCTGTTTCCAGCTCACATGCCAATGGCTTTTCTATCCCATTGGGACTTTGAGCCCACTGATCCCATCACTACTCAGTGTCTCCCTCCTCCATGATCTCCTTTGTTCCTTCTGTTTCTGGATTAAATTTGTCATTTCACTCACTCCTCAGCACAGACAGCCAATCTCCTTGCCCATCACAGTTTCTGTTGGACTTGTTTGACAAAACCACCAACCTAGATATAATAACCTATGCCCTTTGCAGCTGCGTAACAACAGAACATAAAAGGAAGACACAACCACACTTCTTCATACCACTTTGAATTAATAGCCATAACACCAATCACATTCTTAATAATACCCAGGAACCAAACTGTAATTCCTCAGCCCATTTATGCTTTTAATGTGGTAATTGACTCCTTCACACCTTTTTCTTGATCCTCAAACCTCCGGCATTTCCTCTCCCATCTTTGTATAAAATGAATGACTTTTCTTCCTACTGTCTAAAAGAATTCTAGGAATAAGTAATTTAGTTTCAAGAGAAAGAGAATTAGACAGTTTCCCTATTAAAAATAAATCATGGGGCTTCCCCGGTGGCTCAGTGGTAAAGAATCCACCTGCCAATGCAGGAGACACAGGTTTGATCCCTGAGCCCGGAAGATTCCACATGCCATAGAGCAACTAAGGCCATGTACCACAGCTACTGAGCCTGTGCTCTAGAGCCCAGGAATTGCAACTGTTGAGCCCACGTGCTGCAACTACTGAAACCCATGCACCTAGAGCCGGTGCTCTGCAACAACAGAAGCCACTGCAATGAGAAGCCCACATACCGCAACTAGCGAATAGCCCCTGCTCCCACAACTAGAGCAAAGTCTGGGCAGCAACCAAGACTCAGCACAGCAGGAAATAAAATAAACAAAAATTTTAAAAATAAATAAATCATGAAACCTAGAAAAAATATAAAAGAAGGTTTTCTGAAAGCAAGATAGAACTAATAGGACAATAAAATATTGTGGCATATGATCCAGGAGAAGAAGAAAACACTGAGTCATCGTTTATTCCAAGGTCACTTGCCATTCAGGATGAGTCATGTGAAGGGCTGAGAAACTCAAAGCTCATTCAATATTCTTTCTGGTCTATAGGGACAAATGTAAGGAGATAGGTCTAACAAAGAAGGATTTATCCTAGAAAAACCACGCATACTTTGGTCTTGGAAAATAAAAACCACTGCAAGGAGACCCAACCAGTCCATTCTGAAGGAGATCAGCCCTGGGATTTCTTTGGAAGGAATGATGCTAAAGCTGAAACTCCAGTACTTTGGCCACCTCATGCGAAGAGTTGACTCATTGGAAAAGACTCTGATGCTGGAAGGGATTGGGGGCAGGAGGAGAAGGGGACGACAGATGAGATGGCTGGATGGCATCACTGACTCGATGGACGTGAGTCTGAGTGAACTCTGGGAGTTGGAGATGGACAGGGAGGCCTGGCGTGCTGTGATTCATGGGGTCGCAAAGAGTCGGACACGACTGAGCGACTGATCTAATCTGATACCATAAGAATAAAACCAACTCTGAAATAGATAAAGTTTAATTATTTCAGTCCCTGAAATTGGATTAGATGATTCTGATTGCTAATATTCTTAGATATCTACCAGAAGCAAGAATACATTCTCCCTGAAGAAAAAAATCATCCTCACTAATTTTTTAGAAATATTTTAACATATGAAATTCAGCATTTAATCAAAAAAGTGTTCATGAAATAGACACTATCACACAAATAAAAAAGAAAGGTAAGAATTATAAGAGAAAATTGATACACAGATAAAATTAAGAATTTCAAAAGAATATGGAAAGCTATAAAACAAGATAATTTTAAACCTGAAAAATATAAGAATCAAAATTAAGAATCTAAGAGGTAACTTTAGCAGCAGATTCAACAGACCTCAAAAGAATAGTATTGAACTGGAATTCAGGAAGAAGAAAATATTTAAACAGAACAAGTAGAAAATATATGCATGAAAATAGAGAAGAGAAAGAAAGAAAGAAGTGATCTAATATCATGTAATTAAAATCCCACAGGGAAAGCAAAATAGAGTAGATGTAATATTTGGGAAAAAAGGTTGAAATTTTTTCAAAATGTATGAAAATTAAGAACAGACTCAAGAAGCACTGTGAGCCACAAGCAGTATAATTTTTTGTAAAAAAGGTACATCATTTTAAAAGGTTGCAAACAAAAAAAATAAATAAAATAAAATCTTGCAACTGCAGCAGGGGCAAAAAGAGATTAATCTGACAGGATCAGAATAGACTGCAGGAGATTTTTGAACAGAAACAACAGAAGACACAGAGCTTATAGCTTCAAAGTACAGAGAGAAAATAACTGTCGACACAGAATGCAACCCCCAAAGAACACATTCTTCAAAAGTGAAGGAACAACAAAGATATTTTCTGACAAAGAAAAACTGAGAAAATTTAGCGCCAGCAGACTTGCAGTAAAGGAAACCTTAAAAAGTGTTTTTCAGACAGAGGGAAATGAAACCAGATGGAAGCTCAGAAATCCATGAAGGAATGACAAGCAATAAAAATGATAAACACATGGAAAGATTTGAATGGATATTGCTTTGAAGACATAATAAGAGTATAGTGATATTTAACAAATATATGTTGCTAAGAAAATATGGGTGTGTGTGCAAAATTAATTAGACAATATGGTATTGATGAAAAAGGAAATACATAGACTAGTAAAATGAAATTCAGATCAAGAAGCCAACACAATCATATATAGATATTCATTTTAAGCCTAATGTGGCACTTCAGAAGTCTGGACAAGGAATGGTCTTTTTAGTAGGTCGTGCTGAGAAAATTAGATTTTTGAAATGAAAAACAAAATCAATTTTGACCAGATTTTACACCATACTTAATTCCAGGTCAGTCATAAATCTAAATATGAGAAACCATCAATACAACTTTTAGAAATAATACCTTTTAAATCAGGTATATAAGAAGTGTTTTCTTTTTCAGTTCAATTCAGTCCCTCAGTTGTGTCCAACTCTTGGCGACCCCATAAACTGCAGCACACCAGGCCTCCCTGTCCATCACCAACTCCCGGAGTTCACTCAAGCTCACATCCATTGAGTCCATGACATCATCCAACCATCTCATCCTCTGTCATCCCCTTCTCCTCCTGTCCTCAATCTTTCCCAGCATCAGGGTCTTTTCAAATGAGTCAGCTCTTCGCATCAGGTGGCCAAAGTATTGGAGTTTCAGCTTCAACATCAGTCCTTTCAGCGAACACCCAAGACAGATCTCCTTTAGGATAGACTGGTTGGATCTCCTTGCAGTCCAAGGGACTCTCAAGAGTCTTCAACACCACAGTTCAAAAGCATCAATTCTTCTTCACTCAGCTTTCTTTACAGTTCAACTCTCACATCCACACATGACTACTGGAAAAACTATAGCCTTGACGAGACGAACCTTTGTTGGCAAAGTAATGTCTCTGCTTTTGAATATGTTGTCTAAATTGGTCATAACTTTTCTTCCAAAGAGCAAGCGTCTTTTTATTTCATGGCTGCAGTCACCATCTGCAGTGATTTTGGAGCCCAAAAAAATAAAGTCTGACACTGTTTCCCCATCTATTTCCCATGAAGTGATGAGACCAGATGCCATGATCTTAGTTTTCTGAATGTTGAGCTTTAAGCCTACTTTTTCACTCTCCTCTTCTACTTTCATCAAGAGCCTTTTTAGTTCCTCTTCACTTTCTGCCATAAGGGTGGTGTCATCAGCATATCTGAGGTTATTGATATTTCTCCCAGTAATCTTGATTCCAACTTGTGCTTCTTCCAGCCCAGTGTTTCTCATGATGTACTCTGCATATAAGTTAAATAAGCAGGGTGACAATATACAGCCTTGACGTACTCCTTTTCCTATTTGGAACCAGTCTGTTGTTCCATGTCCAGTTCTAACTGTTGCTTCCTGACCTGCATATAGGTTTCTCAAGAGGCAGGTCAGGTGATCTGGTATTCCCATCTCTTTAAGAATTTTCCACAGTTTATTGTGATGCACACAGTCAAAGGCTTTGGCATAGTCAATAAAGCAGAAGTAGATGTTTTTCTGGAACTCTATTGCTTTCCCATGATCCAGCTGATGTTGGCAATTTGATCTCTGGTTCCTATGCTTTTTCTAAATCCAGCTTGAACATCTGGAAGTTCACAGTTCAGTATTGCTGAAGCCTTGGAGAATTTTGAGCATTACTTTGCTAGCATGTGAGATGAGTGCAACTGTGTGGTAGTTTGAGCATTCTTTGGCATTGCCTTTCTTTGGGATTGGAATGAAAACTGACCTTTTCCAGTCCTGTGGCCACTGCTGAGTTTTCCAAATTTGCTGGCATATTGAGTGCAGCACTTTCACAGCATCATCTTTTAGGATTTGAAATAGCTCAGCTGGAATTCCATCACCTCCACTAACTTTGTTCATAATGAGGCTTCTGAAGGCCCACTTGACTTCACATTCCAGGATGTCTGGTTCTAGGTCAGTGATCACACCATCGTGATTATCTGGGTAGTGAAGATCTTTTTTGTAAAGTTCTTCTGTGTATCCTTGCCACCTCTTCTTAATATCTTCTGCTTGTTAGGTCCAGACCATTTCTGTCCTTTATTGAGCCCATCTTTGCATGAAATGTTACCTTGGTATCTCTAATTTTCTTGAAGAGATCTCTAGTCTTCCCCAGTCTATTGTTTTCCTCTATTTGTTTGCACTGATCACTGAGGAAGGCTTTCTTATCTCTCCTTGCTATTCTTTGGAACTCTGCATTCAGATGGGTATATCTTTCCTTTTCTCCTTTGCCTTTTGCTTCTCTTCTTTTCACAGCTATTTGTAAGGCCTCTTCAGACAGCCATTTTGCTTTTTTGCATTTCTTTTTCTTGGGGTTGGTCTTGCTCCCTGTCTCCTGTACAGTGTCATTTAATACTTCTTTATCTGACTGTGTGGGGTCTTAGTGTGGCACTCAGGATCTTCATTGTGTCATGGACTCAGTAGTTGAGGTGCCCAGGCCAAGTTGTTCTGTGGCATGTGGGTTCTTAGTTACCCAACCAGGGATTGAACCTGCATCCCTTGCATTGCAAGGCATATTCTTAACCACTGCACCACCAACAAAGTGTCAGGAAATGTTTTCTTATAGCATTATACCTAGAAAGCACCAATAATAAGTGCAAAAATTTATAAATAGAACCATATTAAAATTAAGAACCTCAGCTCCTCGAAGCTAGCATTAATAGAGTTAAGAGGCAAGCACAGAATGTGAAAATATAGTTGCAGTATATATAACCAACTAAGGAGTCATATCCAGAATATGTGAAGATCCCTCACTGATGAACAATAGAAAAAATGGGCAAGAAACTTGAAAAGATACTTTATAGAAAAATGTATGTAAGAGGGCAATACACACAAGAAATGGTATACCATTTTAGAAGTTTCTGGGAAATGTGAAATAAAAGCTACATCCACTAGAAACATTGAAATTTAATAAATAATAATTGCAAATGTATCCCCAGATGTATATTCAACAAAATGCTCCCCACATATGTACCGTAGAGTTCATAGCAGGCTAAAAGCTCAAAACTAGAAACAACTATACGCCCAATAAGGATAGAGTAGGTAATAAATTATGTTATCTCACAACAGAATGTTCAATAGAAATAAAAATAAGTGGACTACGATAACATACAACAAAGTAGGTGAATTCAACAAAAACAATGTTGACACAAATGCAAAACATTGTATATTAGCTTTTAAAGCTCAAGACTAAACTATACTGTTATAATTCAGGATAGTGGTTGCTTTGAGGAAAGGGGAAATGCATAGGATAATGAAGGAACCTGTGAGGAAGGGGTCTGGGCTGCCTACATTTTTTTGTTATTTGACCAAGATGATGGCCACACGGTCTTCATGTGGTGTTAACTCCCTGAGTTGTACACTGATACTTAACATACTCTTCTGAGGTTATGCTTCACAAAAAAAAAAAAAAAAAAGTTTTTAAATGTAAGGTGATTAGGAGAGAGCTACTGACTTCCCATCACCACCACAATCCACTCACTAGCAACTACACTCATACTGCTTGCCTACTTAATATTATTGATAAGGACAGCCCAACCTGTGCACTAGATTTCATTCCTGCCTGCCTTTTCAAAAACATCACTCTAAGGTCTCTCTTCTGTGTCTCCCATATTAAAAAAAAAAAAAAATTTATCATTTATTTTTGGTTGCACTGGGTCCTCATGGCTGCCAAGAGCTTCCTCCAGATGCAGCAAGTGGGGGCTACTCTCCAGTTACGGTGCTCAGGTTTATGATTTCAGCGGCCTTTCTAGTTGCAGAGCATGGGCTTAGTTTCCTCAGGACATGTAGGAGTCTTCCCAGATCAGGGATCTAACCCATGTTTACTGCATTGGCAAGTGGATTCTTAACTGGACCACCACGGAAGTCCGTCTCACACATTTGTAATGATATTCTCTTTAATGGATCATTTTCATCAACAGCATTCAGATAAGAAGGTATTTGTTTTATTGTTAAAATATGGTCAACATTACCTCCCCCACCAGCTAATTCCTTATTTTATCAACTATCCTTTACAGTACAATTCCTGAGACAAGTTGTCTGTACTTGTTGCCTCTAATTTCTCTCCTTTTATGCTCTTAAAAATGGCATTGAAACATGTATAATTTCATATAAGAAACGAATCACCAGTCCAGGTTCGATGCAGGATACAGGATACTTGGGGCTGGTACACTGGGATGACCCAGAGGGATGGTACGGGGAGGGAGGTGGGAGGGGGGTTCAGGATGGGGAACACGTGTACACCCATGGTGGATTCATGTTGATGTATGGCAAAACCAATACAATATTGTAAAGTAATTAGCCTCCAATTAAAATAAATAAATTTAAATTAAAAAAAAAAAACTCTTTCAACCAGACTTTGCCTCACCTTTCCATGAAAAGTATTCTCTTGTCAAGGTCACTAGTGACCTCCTTATTGACCTTCCAGTGATCTTCATCCTCATCTTGGTTGATCCGGCTGCAGGGTTGGATAGAACTGATTCCTTTCTCTTTGACATTCTTTATTAGATTGGCTTGCAGAGAGCAACACTGGTTTTCTTTCCACCTCTCACTGGGCTTTCATTTTTAGTTTATTTTTCCATGTCTTCTTCTGTTTCTCGATCACTTATTGTTTACACTGAATCTTGGTTCTCTAGTCTATGTGCCCACACTATCTTTATGACTTCATCCAGTCTCATGGCTTCAAATATCCTTTATATGTTGACAACTCTCCAATTTAAATCTCCAGCCCAAATCTATCTCCTGAGCGCCAGAGTCATCAGTCCTACTATCTGCTTGTCATTTCATTTCAAATCTGACATCTGCAATTCAACATTTCCAAAACTGAACTTTTGATCTTTCTCCCACACTGCTCCACTGAATGAATCTTCCCTGTCACAGTGGCAACTCTGTCCTTCTAGTCACCCAGAACAAAAATCTTGGAGTCATCCTTGGTCCCTCTCTTTCTCTGAAACTCCACATTTAATCCATCAGGAAGTGCTATCAGCTGTTGCTGTTCAGTCGGTAAGTTGTGTCCACCTCTTTGCTACGCCCATGGACTACAGTATGCCAGTATCCTCTGTCCTCCACTATCTTCTGAAGTTTGCTCAAATTCATGTCCACTGAGTCAGTGATGCTGTCTAACCTACCTAGTGCTATTTAACCTATCTAATGCTGTCAGGCTCATCATTTAAAAAGCATGTAGATTCTCATAAATTCTCCCTCTCTCCACATCTGCCATCCTATTCCATACACCCACCACTTTCCACCTGGACTACTGCAGCGGTCTCTTAAAGTTCTCCATGTCCCTGCTTTATCTTCCTCAAACTACTCTAACCTGGCACCTAGAGTGCTATTTTTAAGCGATTTAACAAATTAGATGATGGATCTGTCTAAAGACTTGCAGTGACTTTTCACCTCACTCAAAATAAAAGCCAGGTTCCTAGATTCTCATGATCTACTTCCTGTTGCTTCTCTGCCTTCAACACTGGATGTCCACTTCCCTGCTCTCCTCCTCACAGAAGTGGCTTCTTACAATCACTCACACCCACCACACACATAGATATTTTAGCGCCATTGAACTTGCTCTGTATTAGGAATGCACATTTTCAGATATAAAATTATTTCCCTCACCTGCTTCAGTTTTTGCCCATATTTAATCTTCTCAATGACACTTACTCTAAGCCTTCTATTTCAAATTGTAAACTGCTTCTTTCTGCCTCACACTCCTGATTCACTTAATCTTATTTTATTTTTAAATAACTTATTGTATTTACCATACCAAATAATCCACATTTATTTATTGTGTTTGCTGGATATTATATGCTTCCTTCACTAAAATGCAAAGTCAAGGGCAGCTATTCGTGTTTGTCGTGCTTGTCAAAACATTCCAAGTAGCTGATCCATGGTAGGTCCTCAATAAATACTTGTCAGATAAATGAATAAATATGGAATCTTAAAGTTCTTTTTCATGCTTTGTGAATAAATCCAAGGATGAGAAAGCCACTGGAAGATTATGAGCAAGTGAATATTTTTTTCAAAGCAAAAAAAAAATGAGAAAAATGAAGCTGATATTGATTTTTAAGAGATTAGGATGAATGAGGTATGAACATGTTCAGAGAAATAAAAAGATCCATTAGTTGAACATGGGAAAGAGATCCTTCTTATTTTCCCCAAAAATATTGTTCCAGACTATCAAAGGGAAAAGGTGGAGAATATTAGGTTGAAAATTGGAGGGAAAAAATGGGAGAAAATTGTAGAATCACACATAGTCATGAAAGTCAAAGTTGCTCAATCATGTCCAACTCTTTGCAACCCCATGGACTATATACAGTCCATGGAATTCTCCGGGCCCTAATACTGGAGTGGGTAGACATTCCCTGTTCCAGGGGATCTTCCCAACCCAGGGATCAAACCCAGGTCTCCCACATTGCAGGTGGATTCTTTACCAGCTGAGCCACAAGGGAAGTCCAAGAATACTGGAGTGGGTAGTCTATCCCTTCTCCAGAAGATCTTCCTGACCCAGGAATCAAACTGGGTCTCCTGCATTGCAGACAGATTCTTTACCAACTAAGATATGTGGGAAGCCAGTTGTGTCCAACTCTGTGTAACCCTATGAGCTGCAGCCTGCAAGGCTACTCTGTCCATGGGATTATCCAGGCAAGGATACTGGAATAGGTTGCCATTTCCTTTTCCATCAAAATAAGTGAGAATAAAGAAATTAGATGAAGACGACAGAGAAATTTCACTTATTTTTCACTGAATGAAGGTCAGGCACAATGTAATGTGCCGAATGTAATGTGTCAGTTTCATCTCTGATGTTCTCAGTGATTATGCCAACATGATGCATGCTTAGCATACTTATAAACATCATTTCTCTTAACTACACAATGTTAGATTTTATCTAAAACTCTAAATCTAAACTATTTCCCTCAGATCAGATCAGACCAGTCCCTCAGTCGTGTCCGACTCTTTGAGATCCCATGAATCACAGCACGCCAGGCCTCCCTGTCCATCACCAACTCCCGGAGTTCACTCAGACTCACATCCATCAAGTCACTGATGCCATCCAGCCATCTCATCCTCTGTTGTCCCCTTCTCCTCTTGCCGCCAATCCCTCCCAGCATCAGAGTCTTTTCCAATGAGTCAACTCTTCGCATGAGGTGGCCAAAGTATTGGAGTTTCAGCTTTAGCATCATTCCCTCCAAAGAAATCCCGGGGCTGATCTCCTTCAGAATGGACTGGTTGGATCTCCTTGCAGTCCAAGGGACTCTCAAGAGTCTTCTCCAACACCACAGTTCAAAAGCATCAATTCTTCGGCGCTCAGCCTGCTTCACAGTCCAACTCTCACATCCATACATGACCACAGGAAAAACCATAGCCTTGACTAGATGAACCTTTGTTGGCAAAGTAATGTCTCTGCTTTTGAATATGCTATCTAGGTTGGTCATAACTTTCCTTCCAAGGAGTAAGCGTCTTTTAATTTCATGGCTGCAATCACCATCTGCAGTGATTTTGGAGCCCAGAAAAATAAAGTCTGACACTGTTTCCACTGTTTCCCCATCTATTTCCCATGAAGTGGTGGGACCGGATGCCATGATCTTCGTTTTCTGAATGTTGAGCTTTAAGCCAATTTTTTCACTCTCCACTTTCACTTTCATCAAGAGGCTTTTGAGTTCCTCTTCACTTTCTGCCATAAGGCTGGTATCATATACATACCTGAGGTTATTGATATTTCTCCCAGCAATCTTGATTCCAGCTTGTATTTCTTCCAGTCCAGCGTTTCTCATGATGTACTCTGCATAGAAGTTAAATAAACAGGGTGACAATATACAGCCTTGACGAACTCCTTTTCCTATTTGGAACCAGTCTGTTGTTCCATGTCCAGTTCTAACTATTGCTTTCTGACCTGCATACACATTTCTCAAGAGGCAGGTCAGGTGGTCTGGTATTCCCATCTGTTTAAGAATTTTCCACAGTTTATTGTGATCCACACAGTCAAAGGCTTTGGCATAGTCAATAAAGCAGAAATAGATGTTTTTCTGGAACTCTCTTGCTTTTCCCATGATCCAGCAGATGTTGGCAATTTGATCTCTGGTTCCTCTGCCTTTTTAAAACCAGCTTGAACATCTGGAAGTTCACGGTTCACATATTGCTGAAGCCTGGCTTAGAGAATTTTGAGCATTACTTTACTAGCATGTGAGATGAGTGCAATTGTGTGGTAGTTTGAGCATTCTTTGGCATTGCCTTTCTTTGGGATTGGAATGAAAACTGACCTTTTCCAGTCCTGTGGCCACTGCTGAGTTTTCCAAATTTGCTGGCATATAGAGTGCAGCACTTTCACAGCATCATCTTTCAGGATTTGGAATAGCTCAACTGGAATTCTATCACCTCCACTAGCTTTGTTCATAGTGATGCTTTCTAAGGCCCACTTGACTTCACATTCCAGGATGTCTGGCTCTAGGTCAGTGATCACACCATCGTGATTATCTGGGTTGTGTAGATCTTTTTTGTACAGTTCTTCTGTGTATTCTTGCCACCTCTTCTTAATATCTTCTGCTTCTGTTACGTCCAGACCGTTTCTGTCCTTTATCAAGCCCATCTTTGCATGAAATGTTCTTTGGTGTCTCTGATTTCCTTGAAGAGATCTCTAGTCTTTCCCATTCTGTTGTTTTCCTCTATTTCTTTGCATTGATAGCTGAAAAAGGCTTTCTTACCTCGTCTTGCTATTCTTTGGAACTCTGCATTCAGATGCTTATATCTTTCCTTTTCTCCTTTGCTTTTTGCTTCTCTTCTTTTCACAGCTATTTGTAAGGCCTCCCCAGACAGCCATTTTGCTTTTTTGCATTTCTTTTCCATGGGGATGGTCTTGATCCCTGTTTCCTGTACAACGTCACGAACTTCATTCCATAGTTCATCAGGCACTCTATCTATCAGATCTAGGCCCTTAAATCTATTTCTCACTTCCACTGTATAATCATAAGGGATTTGATTTAGGTCATACCTGAATGGTCTAGTGGTTTTCCCTACTTTCTTCAATTTAAGTCTGAATTTGGCAATAAGGAGTTCATGGTCTGAGCCACAGTCAGCTCCTGGTCTTGTTTTTGTTGACTGTATAGAGCTTCTCCATCTTTGGCTGCAAAGAATAGAATCAATCTGATTTCAGTGTTGACCATCTGGTGATGTCCATGTATAGAGTCTTCTCTTGTGTTGTTGGAAGAGGGTGTTTGTTATGACCAGTGCATTTTCTTGGCAAAACTCTATTAGTCTTTGCCCTGCTTCATTCCGTATTCCAAGGCCAAATTTGCCTGTTACTCCAGATGTTTCTTGACTTCCTACTTTTGCGTTCCAGTCCCCCATAATGAAAAGGACATCTTTTTTGGGTGTTAGTTCTAAAAGGTCTTGTAGGTCTTCATAGAACCGTTCAACGTCAGCTTCTTCAGTGTTACTGGTTGGGGCATAGACTTGGATTACTGTGATATTGAATGGTTTGCCTTGGAAACGAACAGAGATCATTCTGTCATTTTTGAGATTGCATCCAAGTACTGCATTTCAGACTCTTTTGTTGACCATGTTGGCTACTCCATTTCTTCTGAGGGATTCCTGCCTGCAGTAGTAGATATAATGGTCATCTGAGTTAAATTCACCCATTCCAGTCCATTTCAGTTCACTGATTCCTAGAATGTCGACATTCACTCTTGCCATATCTTGTTTGACCACTTCCAATTTGCCTTGATTCATGGACCTGACATTCCAGATTCCTATGCAATATTGCTCTTTACAGCATCAGACCTTGCTTCTATCACCAGTCACATCCACAGCTGGGTATTGTTTTTGGTTTGGCTCCATCCCTTCATTCTTTCTGGAGTTATTTCTCCACTGATCTCCAGTAGATATATTTGGGCACCTACTGACCTGGGGAGTTTCTCTTTCAGTATCCTATCATTTTGCCTTTTCATACTGTTCATGGGGTTCTCAAGGCAAGAATACTGAAGTGGTTTGCCATTCCCTTCTCCAGTGGACCACATTCTGTCAGATCTCTCCACCATGACCCGCCTATCTTGGGTTGTCCCACGGGCATGGCTTAGTTTCATTGAGTTAGACAAGGCTGTGGTCCTAATGTGATTAGATTGACTAGTTTTCCGTGAGTATGGTTTCAGTGTGTTTGCCCTCTGATGCCCTCTTGCAACACCTACCGTCTTACTTGGGTTTCTCTTACCTTGGGCGTGGGGTATCTCTTTACGGTTGCTCCAGCAAAGCACAGCCATTGCTCCTTACCTTGGATGAGGGGTATCTCCTCACCGCCGCCCTTCCTGACCTTCAACATGGGATAGCTCCTCTAGGCCCTCCTGTGCCCGCGCAGCCACCGCTCTTTGAACGTGAGGTTGGTCCTCCAGCCGCCGCCCCTGGCCTTGGCTTAGGGGTGTGGGGTGTCTCCTCCGGGCTGCCGCCCCTGACCTCGGACACGGGGTAACTCCTCTCGTCACCACCCCTGACCTCGGACGCTGGGTATCTCCTCTCGGCCACCCCCCCTGACCTCGGACATGGGGTAGCTCCTCTCGGCCATTCCTGGCTGTCACAGTCTGGTATTCTCGGCCGCTGCCCCTGACCTCGGACCTCGGGTAACTCTTCTTGGCCACTGCCCTTTGGGCATGGGGTCCTCTACATGATCACAAACATCCATACACAGAGACAAGCTATTTTGTACAAGTATTTTCTCCCTTGTTTAGTCACTAAATCATGTCCTACTATTTTACAACCCATGGACTGTAGCCCACAAGGCTCCTCTTTCCATGGGATCTTCCAGGCAAGAATTCTGGAGTTGGTTGCCATTTCCTTCTCCAGCTTTCTCCCTTAGACTAGGTTCTTGGAAATAAATGACAGGGAAAAAATGAGCATCCTACAGCCTCCGAAGTCTCAGGACTCAGGCAGGCTGAGGACATCTCATAAACTGGACTTGCTCTAAGGACAACCTTTAATCTACCATATAATGAGAACTCCACCATGGCTGATTTTCTCAAGATCTTTACCTAAGCTCTCTGTCCCTAAAGGTCTACTTTGATCACAAATAGGGTGATATCTGTAATACTATTACTGACAAAATCAAAGAGCAATCCATATTCTCTATAAAAGCAATACTAGGTATAGATAATACTCTAATTCCTCCATGACGTTTTTTGGAAATAAGAGAGCCTTCTGCTATAACATTTCAAGAAAACCTAAGATGATTTCACTGGGGCATTAAAGAACAGATTCAGATGAATTCATTCATTTGTTAACACTGCATATATTAATTATATCCCTACTGTGTGCCAAGGACAAAGATAAAAGCTCTTTAACATATTAACATTCTATTTCTGAAAGAAACTAAGTTTACCAATACATTGAGTAAAATATTTCAAGTATCATGTCAAAGATTTTTTTAAAAAAGGAATTTCCCTGGTGGTCCAGTGTTTAAGACTCCACCTTTCAATGCAGAGAGTGCTGGTTTGATCCCTGGTTGGGGAGCTAAGATTCCACATACCTTGTGGCCAAAAGGATAAAATATGAAACAGAAGCTGTATTATAACAACAATAAAGACTTCTAAAAGTGGTCCACATCCAAAAAAAATCTTTTTAAAATAATTATTCTATTTTAATTGGAGGATAACTACTTTACAATATTGTGATGGTTTTGCCATACATAAACATGAATCAGCCACAGGTGCACAGGTGTGCCCCCTGAAACCCCGTCCCACCTCCCTCCCCACTCCATCCCTCTGGGTTGTCCCAGAGCACCTGCTTTGAGTGCCCTGCTTAATGCATCGAACTTGCACTGGTCATCTGTTTTACATATGGTAATATACATGTTTCAACACTATTCTGTCAAATCATCCCACCTACTTCCGCATAGTCCAAAAGTCTGCTCTTTACATCTGTGTCTGTTTTGCTGGCTTGCATATAAGACTGTCATTACTGTCTTTCTAAATTCCATATATATGTATTAATATATTGTGTTGGTGTTTCTCTTTCTGACTTACTTCAGTCTGTAAAATAGGCTCCAGTTTCATCCACCTCATTAGAACTGACTCAAATGCACTCTTTTTTTTATAGCTGAGTAATATTCCATTGCATATATGTAGCACAACTTCCATATCCTTTCTTCTGCTGATGGACATCTAGGTTGCTTTTATGACCTAGCTATTGTAAACAGTGCTGCAATGAACACTGGGGTACATGTGTCTCTTTCAATTCTGGTTTCCTCTGTGGGAAATTCCACTGTGGATTTCCCAGCAGTGGAATTGCTGGATCATATGGCAGTTCTATTTCCATTTTTTTTTCTTTTTTTTTTTTTTTATTTAATTAGTATACATGTGTTCCCCATCCTGAACCCTCCTCCCTCCTCCCTCCCCATACCATCCCTCTGGGTCGTCCCAGTGCACCAGCCCCAAGCATCCAGCATCGTGCATTGAACCTGGACTGGCATCTCGTTTCATACATGACATTTCACATGTTTCAATGCCAAGGCTCCACACTTTTCTCCACAGTGGCTGTACCAGTTTGCATTCCCACAAACAGTGTAAGAGGGTTCCCTTTTCTCCACACCCTCTCCAGCATTTATTGTTTGTTGACTTTTTGATGGCAGCCATTCTGATGGGCATGAGATGATACCTCATTGTGGTTTTGATTTGCATTTCTCTAATAATGACCTTCCCTGATGGCTCAGACAGTAAAGAATTCACCTGCAATGTGGGAGACCGAGGTTCAATCCCTGGATTGGAAGATCCCCTGGAGGAGGGCATGGCAACCCACTCTAATATTCTAGCCTGGAGAATCCCCATGAACAGAGGAACCTTAGGGCTAGAGTCTATTGGGTCACAAAGAGTCAGACACAACTGAGTGACTAAACACAGAAATAATGAGTGATGTTGAGCATCTTTTCATGTGTTTATTAGCCACCTGCATGTCTGTCTTCTTTGGTAAAATGTCTGTTTAGTTCCTTGGCCCGCTTTTGGATTGGGTTGTTCGTTTTTATGATATTGAGCTGCATGAGCTGCTTGTATATTTTGGAGATTAACTCTTTGTCAGTTGTTTCATTTGCTATTATTTTCTCTCATTCTAAAGGCTGCCTTTTCATCTTGCTTATAGTTTCCTCCAATGTTTAACAGCTTTTAAGTTTGATTAGGTCCCATTTGTTTATTTTTGTTTTTATTTCCATTACTCTGGGAGGTAGGTCGCAGAGGATCTTGCTGTGATTTATGTCAGAGAGTGTTCTGCCTGTGTTTTCCCCTAAGAGTTTTATAGTTTCTGGTCTAACATTTAGATCTTCAATCCATTTTGAGTTTATTTTTGTGTATGGTATTATATTTTGTGTATGGTATTTATTTTGTGTAAAGTATTATAATTTAACTCTTTTACAGGTGGTTGAACAGTTTTCCCAGCACCACTTGTTAAAGAGATTGTTTTTTCTTCACTGTATGTCTTTGTCAAAGATAAGGTGTCCATAGGTGCATAGTTTTATCTCTGAGCTTTCTATTTTGTTCCATTTATCTATATTTCTGTCTTTGTGCCAGTACCATACTGTTTTGATGACTGTGGCTTTGTAGTATAGTCTGAAGTCAGACAAGTTGATTCCTCCAGTTTCATTCTTCTTCCTCAAAATTGTTTTAGCTATTCGAGGTTTTTTTGTGTTTCTACACAAATTGTGAAATTATTTGTTCTAGTTCTGTGAAAAATAGCATTGATAGCTTGATAAGGATTGTATTGAGTCTAGATTGCTTTAGGTAGTATACTCATTTTCACTATATTGATTCTTTCAATCCACGAACATGGTATATTTCCCCATCTATTTGTGTCATCTTTGATAATCCATAGTCCATGGGATCAAAGAAAAGAGAAACAATCTAGCTCATATGGGAGGAGCAATCAGATCCACTGTCATAAATCCAAAGGAAACTGTAAAAGATGGAGAAAGGGCAGAACAATAGTCTCAAGGGAAAAAAGGACAAAAGTGCATTGCTGAGAGGATCACACACCAAGGACCTTTAAGTGGCAAATAGTCTGCACTGCAAATTTTCAGGTGTGGCTGGCATGTGGGAGTGAATGATGAATAAAGCTAGAAAGACAAGGACCTAATTATGAATGCTTTGTTTGCCAAACTCAGCAGTCCAAATTTTCCTGAAGGTTATGGAAACCCATTGACAGAATTTAATGATGGGAACACCATGCTTTGACTTGCATTTAACATCCCTCTGTAAGTTCTGTGAAAGACCAATAACAGAGAAAGAAGACTGAAGACAGGGAGAACATCCAGAAGGTTATTATAGTAATTAAGGCAAAAAGAGGTGTAAACTAAAGCAGTAAAAGGTAATGATCAAGAGAAGATGTGCTCCAAATACAATGTAGAAAGTAGACTCTATAGGATCAGGTGATGAAGTGAAGGTGGGAGAAGACTGAAGGACAGAGAGGCTGACTCCAGTTTTCTGGTTAGGTGACTAGAGTCATGATATCATTGATAAAATAAGGAAAAGAATGATTTTATAGAGGAGAGTAAGGAGTCAGTTTTTACATGCTGATTTTACTTTGTGTATAGAACAACCAAATGGGAAAGATCAGTTAGTGATTGTGCTTATGATTTTTGACATGAAACAAGGAAAACTGGGCTGTGGATATAAGTGTGAGAATCATCAGATTTAAACAAGGTTAGCATGGTGAAACTATAGAGATAAGAAAAGCAAAAAGATCAAAGACCAGACTCTGGGAAAGACTAGTATTTCAGGGCTGAATAAAAAAGATGTCATTAAAGGAGAGTGAGAAAGAGATGCTAGGGGATAAGAGACAGACAGAAGTCAGGAGAGGGAAACTCCAAGAAGAGAATGGCCCACAAGGTCAGATATCACAGCAATCAGGTAAGATGGGCATAGGAGAAGATACGCATTGTTTCACAACTGGAAAGTTAACAATGACTTTCCTAAGAACAGTTTCCACTGAGCTGTGGGGAAAGAGTGAGGTTGGGTTGAGGGGTGAATATGTGATGAGTTAGAAATGACTGTGCATTATTATAAAAACTTTACCTTCAAATGGAAGAAGAGAGATGGAGTAGGTAGGGGGCTCAAAATAATTTTAAAAAGAAGTTTTGTAAAGTTCAAGAGATTTTTCACATGGTGGGGGAGAGCAGATAGAGAAAGTTTTGATGCTACATGTAGACAAAATAAATGATGGAGCAAAATTCCAAGAAGGTAGATATAGAGATGGATCCAGAGCATAGGAGGAGGTGGTAGTTTTGGAGATGAACAAACTGAACACTCAAACATATACTTTTTATAGAATGGAGACTACTTAATAGTCATTGAAAGAGTAGGTGGAATGGATAATTCCATGAACTACAATAGCTTTAATCTTGCAGAGTCTCCATTTCCTCCTTTAAAATATAGGGACACAAACTGGAGTAGAAAATGGCAACCCACTCCAGTATTCTTGCCTGTGAAATCTCATGGACAGAGGAGACTGGTGGGTTACAGCCCACGGGGTCGCTAAGAGAGTCAGACATAACTGAGTGACCAAATAAACAGCTCCACTTTCTCCCTTAAAATATAAGGATACAAGTGCTTGTCTCATTAGGACAGTGTAATGATTATTAAAGTTTCAGACACAAATCAGTTAGCCTGGCCTCATGATAGGTTCTGATAATTGGTAGATTATCAATTATCAGAATTATTCAGAATTGGTTCTGAATATTGGTACAGCTTATGATTGCTATTGATTTCACCTATTAGCTTCCCATCCATTGGTAATAATTATTGCCAAGATCTCCTATTGTATTTTGCACCAAGCTCTCATGTCCTTAAGCAAACACAATAGCAGAAAGAGAATGGAGTAGTCAGGGTTTGCCCTAGGGAAAACTAAAGAGTAAATCAAATTTTGCTCTGGTGCCGTCTTTCTTACTTTGAAATTAATTCCTATTATTAATCTTGGGGTCACAAAGAGTGAAAAACTCAGATCCTTCCTGAAAACTTTCAGTCGTTTCCATTTCACCTCCAACAGAGCTCTCCCTTGACAACCTTAAAAACTAAGTAATAGCTGGATAAGGGGTAGCCAAGAACAAGGATGGGGTTTCCTTCCAACCCCCTCACTCTGCTGAGCAAATACCCCCACCCCAACCCTTCCAACCTCAGAGCACAGATTCCAGGATCTAAGGCTTAAAGAAAAAACTTTCCCATCTTCATGTTCTTGCCAAGGTTTGTATATACTCTACCTGCCAAATCTTATGTATATTCTACATATTTCATATATTACAAACAATTTCTCAACTGTGTAATATATGTTACAAGAAGAAGAAATGTTTAATAAAAAATGTATCCTATTTAAAACACAAACTTAGTGGTATCATTATGATTAATCACTGAAATATAAAACTGTCTATTTACAGCCTATGTATTTTAAATTTTCTGACTCACTCTTGTCATTGGTTTTGCAGTTTTAATTCTGATAAGATTTAGGAAGATGATAAAATTATTCAAGTCACTTATGTTTATACAACCACTATAATGAGTTTATTTCTGACTCAAAAATCCCTTTCCTCATTCCCCCCAAAACTTATTTGACTATTGACGTCAAAAATCTCAGAAAAGGCAGCACTTTGATTCAACTAAAAACAAAAGGTTATTATTTTAAGACTATCTTCTCCTTTCCTTCCTCCCTTCCTTACTTTGTTTCTTCTTTCCTTCCAACAGATAACACTTATCTACTAACCTCTGACAGACTGTGTGTGTGTGTGTGTGTGTATATGTGTGTGTTGTGTTAGTTGCTCAGTCATGTCCGACTCTTTGGAATCCCCTGGACTGTAGTTCGCAAGGTTCCTAGGTCCATGGAATTCTTCAGGCAAGAATATTGCAGTAGGTTGCCATTCCCTTCTCCAGGGGATCTTCCCGACCCAGGGATCGAACCCAGATCTTCCACATTGCAGGCAGATTCTTTACCATCTGAGCCACCAGGGAAGCCCCAGGACTGACTATACTGGTCACCAAAGCAGATACAAAAAAGGTGACTTGCTGCTCATGCCTTTGGGAAGTACACCGTTAAAAGGGGGATACAAATGTTAAAAACCTAGGGAAAGAGCTAATGAGAAAGAACATAATGAGAAGGAAAGCAGGGGGAAGTGAATAACTTCATGGAAGACCAGGAAACAGGGACTTCTCTGGAAGTCCAGTCTCCTCTTCCAATGCAGAGGGCAGGCGTTCAATCCTTGGTTGGGGAACTAAGATCCCACATGCTGCCTGGTGCAGTCAAATAAAATAAAAAGATCAGGAAAGATTTCACAGAGAATCAGTTATTTGTGTTCGGTCTTAAAAGATGGCTAGGATATAACTAGATAAAAAAGATGAGAAATACATCAATATCCATAAGAGCATTATTTAAAATAGCCAGAAGTTGAAAATAACTCAAATGTTCACTAGATAACAAAAGGAAAAATAAAATTGTATTATATACATACAAAGGTATGTTACTCAGACACACAAAGGAATGAAGTATATGATACAACATGAATGGATCACAAAAATCTTATGCTAAGCTGAAGAAGCCAGTCACAGAAGACCACATATTGTTGGAGTACATTGATAGGAAATGCCCAGAATAGGCAAATCTATAGAGATAGAAAAATAAATTGGTGGTTGTCAGGACTGGTGACTGTTAGTGGTTAAGAATTTCTTGATCAGAAGATGAAAATGTTGTTAAATTAGATCCTGGTAGTGTTTGCACTTTATACTTTAAACAAGTAAGTTGTATGGTATGCAAATTATATTTTAATAAGGTTTTCATCTTTAAAAGAGATAAGAAAAATCTATTTTAAGCAAAAGGAAAAACCTGTGCTCAAGCCTGGTGACATAAAAATACAGGAAAAAAAAAAAAAAAAGCTCCTACTGGCTGAAAAATAACATGCATGAAAAGGGGGATAGGCTAGAAAAGGGGGAAATGTACACCATTGGCCTCACTCTTGAGTTGATGAAATTTATCATCAACATGGAGACACCACACATTGTTAAGAAGCCTGAGTTATGAGTGTCTGTTTGGGAACAAAACTTCAGCAGCAACTTTAAGAAGAAGAAGAAAACCAGGAAAAGAAAGGAGAGAGTTTGATTGCATGCCCAATCCTTAGTTAACTGTGACTAGAATCAAAGTGAGGATTAGCACAAGACACAAAACTCAAGCATCTTTACTGATAAGAACTTACTGTAGAGCACAGGGAACTCTACTCAATACTCCGAAATGACTCATATGGGAAAAGAATCTAAGAAAGAATGGATGTGTGTATGTAGAAATGATTCACTTTGCTGTACACTTGGAGCTAGCACAACATTGTAAATCAACTATACTCCAATTTAAATTTGTTTTAATAAATAAACATGAAAAACAATAAAGTATACCTTTCCCAAACCTCAAAAAAAAAAAAAAGCCAACAAATTCAGGCATCTTTAAATTGGCACGTCTAGAAAAAGCCACACATAAATCACAAACCACATGTACTATTACTATTTACATTTATTAGTAATACACAAATCTTCCCTTGAGCATACATGACAAATGTTTTCAAGTATAAGTAGTGATATTATTAACAAAGAAATATAATCATAACCAAACGTACATGTATTTATATAAGCTATAAATAAATGTACAGAAGTCATGTGACTCACATGATCGATGAACAACAAACTATAGTGGAAATGTTCTGATTAAAATTTTTCATTTCTAGAAATAAAGTCAGATTGTTTTTGAGAACACCATATCTTGCAATCAAACCGTGGGGCTTGAAGGGTTCTCTGGGATTTCTACTGGTATGGCAGGATACTAACAATATTGTTGTTTTTAGTTACTAAGTCGTGTCCAACTCTTTTGTGACTCCATGGACTATAGCCCACCAGGCTCTTCTGTCCATGGGATTTCCCAGGCAAGAATACTGGAATGGGTTGCCATTTCCTTCTCCAGGGGATCTTCCCAGACCAGGGATCAAACTGGTGTCTCCTGCAATGGCAGATGAATTCTTTATCACTGAGCTACCTGGGAAGCCCTGTATTAACAATGGCCATACAATAAAGAACTTGTGGAAGACATAACCAAAGGAAATCTTCTCATATAGCAGAATTTCCCAAAATGTGGTTTGTGGACCATCTGTGTTCTAATCTGTGCATTTTAAAAACTCAGATTTCTTGACCCCTGTTGAGATATAGTGACTTAGGAAGTTTTGA
This sequence comes from Bos grunniens, assembly GCF_055505025.1. Taxonomy (NCBI): domain Eukaryota; kingdom Metazoa; phylum Chordata; class Mammalia; order Artiodactyla; family Bovidae; genus Bos; species Bos grunniens. The sequence goes on along the minus strand of NC_141178.1, from coordinate 56,565,530 downwards.
TGTGATGGCTAGGAATCTGCACTTCAACATGTAGCCCAGATGATTCTGATGGACCCTAAGGTTTCAGCAACCCATGGAAGATAATAAAGAGATATTCAAAATGGCAATGATTTAGAGAAGTTCATTTTTTTCTCATCCAAACTTGTACCTGAACTGTATCTTCCCACCACTGGAAAGTGAAGGGCACCAATGCAGGGATTCAAGCCTTCCATGTTGAAATAGAGACACAGACATAGAGAACAAACAGTAGACACCAAGGTGGGGAAGGGGGTACAAGTTAAAATAGAGACACAGACACAGAGAACAAACTCTGTGGACACCAAGGTGGGAAAGCGTGGATGGGATGAATTGGAGATTTGGATTGATATATATACATTATTGATACTATGTCTAAAATGGATAACTAATGAGAACCTGCTGTACAGCACAGGGAACTCTACCCAGTGCTCTGTGGTGACCTACATTGGAAGGAAATCAGAAAAGGGGATATCTGTATATGTATAGCTGATCCACTTTGCTGTACAGCAGAAACTAACACAGCATGATAAAGCAATTATACTCTAATAAAAATTATTTTAAGAAAAAAGCCTTCTGTGTTAATTGCTATACCCTCAGCACCTATAATGTTACCCCTCGCCCAGTAGATATTTACTAAGTACTTGTTTAGTAAGTGGCTTGATGAGGCTATATGTTTTTGTGCATGTGTGTGTGTTAGTCCCTCAGTCGTATCTGACTGTTTATAATCTCATGGACTGTAGCCCACCAGGCTCCTCTGTCCATGGAATTCTCCAGGCAAGAATACTGGAGTGGGTAGCCATTTCCTTCTCTAGGGGATCTTCCCAACCCAGGGATCGAACCCAGGTCTCCTGCACTGCAGTCAGATTCTTTACCATCTGAGCCACCAGGGAAGCCCTTGTGTACATACACATCACAAATAAATGCTCATGTGAAAAAAAAAAATCATAGAAATTTTTTTTATATGGGCAGGCTTCCTTTCCATTTAGAGAAAATTTTTACGCACAGTTCTCATTTAATGTATATTCTTATTTTGTGTAAAAGTGGGTACATTGCCTATCAGCTAAAGATAATGAGGGAACAAGTCTCTTTTTACCCTGCCGAAATCAGTGTGCAGCTGTCATTCTGTAGCTGACTGCATTTGTCCTTTCAGAATAATAAAAGCAAGCATGTTCACAAAGAAAGGGCAGCCCATTAGGGAAGAAATTGTGTTTTCATAACCAAGAACAGTATTTCCTTTGGAAGTGCCAGTGCAAATAAATGAGGCTGTAGTTGATTTGAGTTTGTAGGAATTACAATTTGAAGTCTCTAGAATCTTCGGGGTAGTTAGATGAAATTTCTGATTTTTAAAACCACAGGCCGAAGCTTCCATTGTGACCTCCAGCTGTCCCTCCACTGTGATATATTTTTCAGTGCAATTTTCTCCAGGTAGTTCAAGCTCAATGTTAACGTACATGGGGGACCAAATATGCTTTTCAGATTCTATAAGGTTATTTCTGTAGTTGCTTCTTGCTTACATGGGCACAGATTGACAGATCAGCAGTAAATGATTTAGAGTATATTCTATTAATTTCATGTGGAAATGTGCATTTTATTTCAAAAGAGGATTTTCTCACTTGCTTAGTAGTGCTGTAAATCAGTTAATATCCACTCTACACCTATGTATGCAATAGAAGTAAATCATTTTTAAAAACAAACAAAAAGTGGTATGTACTACCATGCCTCAGTACCTGAAATTCACGTCACACACAGTTAAATGCTAAATTAATTACTTAACTCATAATAATGAAAAGGAACTCTTTATTTCTTTACTTCAACCTGCTCCAGCTACTGTATTCTCTATCTCAAGAAACCAAATTCCTATTTCTTCTTTCTCCTTTATTCTACACATATAACCAGTCATGAGGTCCAGTCTATTTTTTTTAATTAGGAGGGCTTCACTGGTAGCATAATGGTAAAGAATCTGCCTGCCAGTGCTCCTGATGCAAGGAGCAAGATGCAATAGATGCAGCTGCCATCCCTGGGTAGTCAAGATCCCCTGGAGAAGGAAATGGCAACCCACTGCAGTATTCTAGTCTGGGAAATCCCATGGACAGAAGAGCCTGGCGGGCTCTACAGTCCATGGGGTGACAAAGAGTCAGACATGACTGAGCACACACACAGACACACTTTTTTACAATTATTTTTTACTGGAAAATAATTACAATGTTGTGTTAGTTTCTGCTGTACAAATAAACCAGCAAGTCAAACTGTGGGGTTTTCTCCTTTTAAGTGGTAAAAGGTGGCATATTTAAGGAAACAAGTTCTAATGAGGGTAGCCAGAAAGAAGAAGGGGAATGGGAGGGGCAAGGAGAAGGACCACTGAGTCTGGAGCAGTTTTGAGCTAATTTGATCATGGCTCCCTTCTCAGAGAACCTGTCCAGAGTCAGTCTGTGACCCTAAAAGGCCGTCAGGGGAGACGGGGGCACTTGCTGGACTCAAGTGCCAGTGTGATGACCTTCCCAGGATTCAAGGACTCTCCTGCCAAATCTTTTGGGTCCCAGATATATAAAATTTCTCACAACATCCCAAGATACTAGTTAGCTTCAGAGAACTATCAGACCAAAGGTTTCCAACATGGGCCACAAAGGGGTTACATGTGCACCTAAGTCATGGATCCCCTCGGCCTTTGGTGGGAGCGCTGGCGGAGGCACAGTTCTGTCTTGCTGCCTGGCTTTATTCAGTCTTGATGGTGCTGATCACAACCACAGTGAGAGGACCAGAGTCAACAGCACTGCCTCCTACTTGCTCAGCCCAGCCAAGAGGTGGCCTGTCAATGCCACACATGCATCAGCTTGAGCAACCACAGAGCACACGGATGCCCATGTTTACTTACAAGTCTTAAGGGCTCATATGTGACCATGTCATGGGATTTCTCAGGATTATAACCTTCACAGTTATAAAGAGAGCATTATACCTGGCTTGACTTTCCCAAACTCCTTAGGTCTTATTAACCCATGCAATTCCAGTAGCCAGCTCACCAGCCAGGCTCACCCCATGGCACTCTGACTCTTTGGCACCCCATGGACAGTAGCCCACCAGGCTCCCCTGTCCATGGGATTCTCTGGCAAGAATACTGGAGCGGGTTGCCATTTCCTTCTCCAGAGGATCTTTCCTACCCAGGGATCAAACCCACATGTCTTATGTCCCCTGAATTGGTAGGTGGATTATTTACCACTAGTGCCACCTGGGAAGCCTGGTAGGATGCAAATACCAGAAATCAGAAGGAAATAATAACAACATAACTATCACTTATTGAATGGGTACTACGTGTCTGGAGATAAATATTAAGTTCTTAATATTGTATTAACACATCTTAACATTGTATTAACATTCTATTGCTAACAATGAGATAGGTAGTATTAATAGCACCATCTTACACATCAGGAATCAGAAACATATATGGTGAAAACTGACCCAGCCAGAAAACCACTACAGGGCCATTCTGCCGAACCAGACGGGTGACACTGCCACCGCTGTGGTCTAGAAGGTAAAACACTGAACCAAGGAGGATTATCCTCCAGCCTTAAGATCTAACAGAATTTGCCCATTAGGTTTTGGACTTCTTGGAATCTGTTACTCCTTTCCTTTTCCTGTTTCTTCCTTTTGGAATGGGAAAGCCGTCCTATACCTGTTCTGCTGTATTTTGGAAGCACAAGACATATTTGGTTTTACAGGTTCACAGCTGGAGAGAAATTTGCCTCGGAATGAATTGCACCTTGAATCCCACATATATCTGAATTAGATGATATTTCAATGCGATTTTGAATGTTAAAGTTGATGCTAGAATGAGTTAAAACTTTAGGAGATATTGGGATAGGATGAATGTATATTGTATGAGATAAGGATATGAACTGCGGGGACCAGGAGTGAAATGTTTTAATATCTGTGTCCCCACCCAAGAGTCCTATGTTTGCGCCTAATCCCCAGTGTGATGGGTTTAGAAAGTGGGGCCTTTGAGAAAGTGATTAAGTCAGGAGGGTAGCGCCCTCATGAATGGAATTAGTGCCCTTATGAAAAAGACCCAAGAGAGCTCCCTCACCATTTCTGCCATATGGAGACTCAGCGAGAAAACGGCCACCCATGAATCAGGAAATGCGTTCTCACCAGACAACGAACCTACCAGCACCTTGATCTTGGACTTTCCAGCCTCCAGAACTGAGGGAAACACATGTGTGTTGTTTATAAGCCATTCAGTCTATGGTGTTCTGTGACCAAAGCCCAAATTAAGACAGACTTCATTTGCTAAATGGGCCTGGAGAAACCTCAACACTGTAAAATGTTCTCCAAACTTTTTTGACATAAAATTTTGCCCCTCAGATTGCCCTGTGATATATTAAATTTCCATGAGAAATGTTTCAGAACACCCTGAATCTTAAAATTATTAGTCATTTTTATTATTCTACAATTGCATAAATGGATCATTAACTTGGCATTACCTGAAGCAGAACCAATGAAGCCAAATTAGACCCCCAAATCATGTTGAATATTATGGCTGACTTAGATTAATGTATAAAGCTTTTCTCTAACCTGGATAAATTTTAATAAATACCCTATTGTAGAATTCCATGATCACCAAGGAATTCACTGCAACTTTTTGATAACTAAACAATTCATCATGATAAAAAATGCCTGTGTGGAAACTCCCATTTTATTGTCACTTAGGTAGAAAAATAAATTAGCATTGTATACTATAATAATGTGTCCAGTGAAGTTCTAACTCATAAAAAATTCAGGGCATTAGGAAGCTTATCTAGTTGCCATATCCTTGGGCTCAGTGTCTCAGTAGGGTCTGACTCTTTGTGACCCCATGGACTGTAGCCTGCCAGGCTCCTCTGTCCATCGAATTGGCCAGGCAAGAATATTGGAGTGGGTTGCCATTCTCTTCTCCAGGGGATCTTCCTGACTCAGGGATTGAATCCACGTCTCTTGCATCAGGCAGATTCTTTACCACCAGCGCCACCTGGGAAGCCTTTATTCTGGGAAGACGTATCCTTATAGTGTTTCAAATGGGAAATAAAATTGACTGTTGAAGGCAGTGAATGTCTTCTGAACTTGAAATACTTTGGACTATCAACAATTCACAAGACCCTCTGCTGAAGGCAGTAGCTTGCCGCCAGGTGAACCCCTGCTTGCCTCAGAGGCTGGTCCCTGTCTGTGCCTCCCTTCTAAATTGATGGTGGGGCAGTTACGTAGTTTAGCGGCAGCACCCATTTCAATGGAGCCGTTACAGCCATCAAATACCATTGCCCCACGGTCACAAAACTTTGCTTTCACCTATCCCCCCACAGAATGCCTCTACTTAAGGAGAAAAATCAGGCTGCAGAGGAATACTAGAAAAAAGACCACAACATTCATGTATTTAAAATTTTGTACCAAGATACATATTTTACTGAGGAAATTCAATTTGAGACCAAGAGGCTTTGGATATTTGTTCACATATAAATGAACATCTCGATTGTTTTTCTCTTCACCCAAAAATTATGCCATTGTGTGGCCAAGCCTGTAGAGACATCCTTGGAAATCTAGATTTCAAATATTTTGACTCACATCCAGTCAAATGTGTTGTTGTTGTTTAGTCACTAGGTCATACGCAACTCTTTTGTGACTCCATGGACTGTAGCCTACCAGGCTCCTCTGTCCATGGGATTTCCCAGATAAGAACACTGGAGTGTGTAGCTATTTCCTTCTCCAGGGGATCTTCCTGACCCAGGGATTGAACCTGCATCACCTGCATTGGCAAGAGGATTCTTAACTGCTGAGCCACCAGGGAAGCCCAAAATGAATGATAACTGCAGTTCTTCACTGAAAGCTAGTCTTAATCAACAACAGGCTTTCCTGGTGGCTCAACTGGTAAAGAACCTACCTGCCAATGCAGGAGACACAAGAGATGCAGGTTCAATCCCTAGGTTGGGAAGATGCCCTGGAGAAAGAAATGGCAACCTGCTCCAGTATTATTGCCTGGAAATTTCATGGACAGAGAAGCCTGGCGGGCTACAGTCCTTGGGGTTGCAAAGAGTCAGACACGACTGAGCTAATCAACAACAGACTAAAGGTGATTCATGGGATCATGTGCTCTAATTTTCTAAGACCTTAGTGACTATTTATCCTCATATTTTATATTTGTGATAATTGTCTCTAACTCTCAGTAGCTTTCCTAATTAATATTTATGTTCTCTTCTGTGTCTGTATAAATTCAGTCACCTTTGTTGAGGTATAATTAACGTGTTGTAAAATACTCATATTTTAAAGATATAGTTCAGCAAGTTTTGACAAATGTACTCTTGTATACAGCCAATATATAAGGTTTTATCACTTCAGAAAATTCTCTTATGTACATTTCCAGTTAACCTCCCCCTACCTTCTGCCCCAGGCAATCACAAATCTGATTTTAATAACTATATGTTAGTTTTGACCGTTTTTGTACTTCATATTAATGAAATCTTCCTATAAATTTATTTTGCCCCATATCCCACCACTGTGATTAGAATGGATTTTTCATGACATGGCAACTGTTGAACATAGCCAAATCGGATCATTCTTTCCTTTGGATTTGCCTCCTAAGAATCTAGTCTATGTGTTCCAAATGCCTTACTAAGAGAACATCAGATTTAGCATGTTGTCAAAAGTTATATATATAGGTTATAAATCACCTAGCGATTTTCTGTCTTCCTTTCCAAAATTTTATAAAATTTCCACTTCTCAACCAGAAGAGATATTTACAGTAAGCATTTGCAATCTGTCTAAATATGTAATAACGCTGTGTTTTTTATCATAATTTTAATCATTTTTTTAGCCTGACTTACCCCCAAAAGCCCATGAAAACACTCATACCATGCCTCTATCTTCATATTTATGATAGTCCTTTATTTAAACCTGACACTTTTCTCCCTTTGACTCATCTTATTAGCCTATCTTTCTCACTTTTTTTTTGGTCTTTTTTAGTTATACCAGTGGAATTTTAGTAACGTGTCTTCCTTAAGACAGAAGATTCTGAAACACGGGCATCATCACCAGTTCTGATACACACCTCAACAGTTTGCCTACACATACAAATAAAACACGAATTGTGTTTGAAGAAGAAAGAGGCAGAGGGAGGGAGAATGAAAAAGATGTTTACTGCAGTGTGGCTAGAATCTCCCAGGCCTGAACTGTTTCAGAACTGGGGCGGGGGGACAGGGGGGTTCACACAAACAGCAATGTAAACACGGCTGTCAATAGTACCATCCAAAATCGTTCCCATATGGCTATGTGTGTCAACAAAGCAATCCTTGATGAAGCAACGCAACAAGAAATCACAGAAGGATGCTGCCAACATCGCACAGAATGCAATTGGCCTCCACAATTCAGGAAACAAAGAGACTCCCTGAGCACACGAGAGAAAAGATGAGATCTCTGCCTCTGATGATCTGCCTGGGAGCTGCAACACACCTAGGGCAGAAGGCTGAAACCACTGGGTGGCCGTCCACATTTCAGAGACAGGAAGAATGTCAGGAAAGGCAAATAATGTTAGCCATGGTGGTAAACATGGCCATCAGTTCAGTTCAGTCGCTCAGTCGTGTCCAACTCTGCGACCCCATGAATTGCAGCACGCCAGGCTACCCTGTCCATCACCAACTCCCGGAGTTCACCCAAACCCACGTCCATCGAGTTGGTGATGCCATCCAGCCATCTCATCCTCTGTTGTCCCCTTTTCCTCCTGCCCCCAATCCCTCCCAGCATCAGAGTCTTTTCCAATGAGTCAACTCTTCGCATGAGGTGGCCAAAGTACTGGAGTTTCAGCTTTAGCATCAGTCCTTCCAAAGAACACCCAGGACTGATCTCCTTTAGAATGGACTGGTTGGATCTCCTTGCAGTCCAAGGGACTCTCAAGAGTCTTCTCCAACACCACAGTTCAAAAACATCAATTCCTTGGCGCTCAGCCTTCTTCACAGTCCAACTCTCACATCCATACATGACTACAGGAAAAACCCTAGCCTTGACTAGACAGACCTTTGTTGGCAAAGTAATGTCTCTGCTTTTTAATATTAGCATATATTAATCATATTCTAGGCATTGTGTAGGTAGCAATCCAGAAACATAAATCAGTGGGTCAATAAACAAAGGCTCAGAAGAATGAATTAATTTTCCCATAATCACCTGGTTGGTAGATGGCTAAGTTGGGGTTCAACCTGTATCAGCCCATCTTTCAAACCAGTTACCATTTGTGAATGTGTGTCATCCACCAAGCTCAGTAGCAGGCACTTTATATACAAAACCACTTGCTTCTCACAATAGGAGCTATTGGTACCATTAGTTCACATGAGAGGAAATGGAAGCTTGGAGAGGAGAAATGTTTGGGAAACCACTGGAAAATGGCCGAACAAGCCAATACCAAGTCTATCTGGCTGCAAAGCCTGAGTTCTTTCAAACAAGCGCCATGTCAGAAGTGGAGCCACAGATGTAGAAAACAAACTTATGGTTATCGGGGATATGGAGGGAGGGATAAATTGGGAAGTTGGGATTGACATGTACAGACTACTATACGTAAAGCACATAACTAATAAGGACCTACTGTATGGCACAGGAAACTCTTTTCTAATGGCTTATATGTGAAAAGAATCTAAAAAAAGATTAGATACATTATGTATAACTGATTCACTTTGCTGTAAACCTGAAACTAACACATCATTGTAAATCAGCTACAGTCCAATAAATTTTTTAATTAAAAAAACATGATGGCATTCATATGGCTTACAGCCCTCTTTTCCTAAAGAACTTGGGAATTTGTTATCACATAGAAAGTGAGTCCACTCTTACAATGAAATATGAATGACTGTTTTTCAATCTTCACTTGCATCATACTATGAATCTAGAGATGAATTTACTCTACAAGTTTGTGACTACCTGATTTATGTTCTACAAAGAAGGGAAAACATTAGAGAATCACTGAGAAAGTTCTCTAACCTAGACTTTAAGTCTCTGTTGCTATGTATAGAAAAGGAGATAGATGTAATAACAATATTTTTCTAAGGTTTAGTTCCTACACAACAGAAGGTACTCTCCAATCATGAACATAATTAAGAAGATAAAAGTCTTCTTTTTCAAAATATAGATATTTAAATTTGAGTCATCAACTGTGGCATTCAAAGAAGAAAGAGTGAACATGTTCCTGTGTTAGTGTGTGTGCTCAATTGCTCAGTCATGTTCCACTCTTTGAGACCCCATGGACTGTAGCCCACCAGGCTCCTCTGCCCATGGAATTTCCCAGGCAAGAATATTAGAGTGGGTTGCCCTCCTCCAGAGGATCTTCCCAACCCAAGGCTTGAACCCCTTGTCCTGCACTGGTGAGGTGGATTCTCTACCACTGCACTATCTGGAAAGTCAAGCAAACACAGTTATCTATTTTTAAAGACTTAAGTACAGATTCTTTTGCTAATGTACAATATTTATAACAACAATCAACAATAATCACTTTATAAAATGCTGAACTGGGTTCAGAAAATATTGTAATTACATGTAGAATTTCAAAGGGCCTTAACTAAGAAGAAAGGTAACTCAAGAAGTAAAATTTGAGCCTAATACTTTAAATCTAAGTCCCTTGATGACACTGTTTTCACCAAAATAAAATGCTAAACATGCATACTCTTTCCTCAGTAATATCCACTCTTAAGTGAGTTGTAGCGACACAGCCATGAGCGTGCTGAGAATCACAGTCATGCTGTACTTCTCTGCACATGTTCAGAATCGCGATCCTTAGCAGAGTCCGTGTTCCCGTGTGATTTTCAGTAAGCCACCTTAGCTCAAGCTATCAAAAACAGATGACAAATGGCTAAAAATATTTCTAAATAATGCTAAACCAGCAACAGCCCAGCTGAAGACCAGCTGACTCATCAAATTTGAGAAATCTTGCCGAGAAATACTAAAATAGTCTAACCTTTGGATCAACTATCATGTAACGTTGCTTCCTCAGAACTAAGGCTCTTGTTCCACATAGGAGGACAGAAGACAGCCTCAGTCCTGGAGAAGCTCAAGGACACAGCATTCATACGGAATAGACTCAGTCCCTTTCCTGGCCTCCAGGCACTGGGAAGGACAGAATGGGATGGTGGATTAACCATCTGTGCCTAAACAGTGGCTCTTCAGTTTAGAATCTTAATTTTGCATGTAGCATCACTTGCACATCTTCTGAAACTTTGGCCTTAGTGTTAAAGAGTGATCCTTAGAATGAACTTGTCCCGTCACTCCACGAAGTAGAGCTGGAAGAGGAGACTGAAACAGGGCTTTCTTTTTTCATTTTATCATGCGGCACTGAGAGATGGGAAGACAGCTGATCATAGACAGACAACAACAACAAAAAAGAACCGAAGCTCTCAGGCTGGACTCATAGTTGGACCAAATGAACAGGCAGAACAATAGGACTGTGTACAAACAAGCAAAGTGAAGGGACAACTCCACTAAAAATGGGGGTGGGGGAGGGAAAGGGAGAGAGACAACTCCACCCCATAATAATTTTCCCCAGCTGACAAGCCAGATTCCACACGATATGCTAGCACTTTGCAAACCAAGGTCTCCAGTGGTTGTTACTAATAATGATACCTGAAAGACAGAAGCACAGAATCCTCCATCTTATCAAACCACAAATCTGAAACAGTCATAAAAAGTGCTGAGCTCATAATATTAATTCTGGGTATTTCCAACAGTTCTGTCTTGTGAAGGTAGATACAACTTGACAAGAAAAACAGCTTATGTAAAAAAGTTAAACCATCTGCAAATATTTCACTTTTTAAATACATCTTTAAGCTTATCCAAACCAGTCTCTGGCCATTCTGAGATCTGCACATATTATTAATTCAGTTTGGTTCAGCTCTAATCATCCTCTGAAAGGTTTTATTTCTGACCTTATGCAAAAGGAAATATTATGATCTTATATTCTCCCAATTTTTTAATAATTAAATAATTTATTTTTATGCATTGATATCTACTGTTGATACTGTTATTTTCTCTTTAAACAATCAGACTTTACTTCATCCCACACAGTTGTTGCCAAACTTAACTATTTTTTCCCATTCTGCAACTAAGATGTTCAATTTTTGAAGCAAGTGTGATATTGTGTCCTGTAGATTCTCTCCATGCAAGACTAAATCTCTCTTTTGAACAAAGTGTTCTCTTATAAAATAAAATCCAACCTAAAAGCTTTGTCTTATATCCAGATCACTCGGGTTGTCTTGAGTCTTGGGCAATGCTTTTCCTTCAGATGACAGTCCCAAACCCATTCTTATATGAAACTAAAGATCCTTAAGATAAGAAATAGCAGTTACTCTTGATTATGTCTTGTGTTGTAATACATATTAAAGACCACAAACTAAAGGCAGGAAGTTTTAACACATTAGAAAGATTCTTCTCTCTGGAATGAGAAACTGGGAAACAAAATTTCCCATTTATCCATTTGGACACCTCAAATTAAGCAGATACTTGAAAGTGACCAGAAATTTATAAAACCATATGCTAGTATTCCTCTATATTCCATAATCAATAGCAATATCTAAGAAATTGAAGAAACAAAATGCTTTCAGGTTTGATTTGTGTGACACAGAGATGTCAGCATGGCAGAGTGGACAGTGGGGATGGGTGACCTCTATGCTAAAAATGTCATATCTGAACCTTGGTTCTATTGTTTGTTTGCTGTTTGACCTTGGGGAAGCTACCTAACCTCTTTGAAGATCAACTTTTTTACCTCTAAATGGGGAGCAGTTAGTCCCACTTCATGGGTTTATTGTGAGGGAGATGATAGGTATCCTGTAAATGTTCTTTCTCTTTCTTTCCACAAGAGCCTAATGTATTTACCATGAACTCAAATGCACTGAAAAGAAGGATGGACTGAAAACTTCATCTGCTCCCATTTCCCCTCCTCCCTTTTCACTCCTACCGCCCAGCTGTTCTTTCCCATGGCTTTCGCCCGGCTCTTCTTCTTCAATTTCCCCAGACACTCCCAGACACAGCACCTCTTACAGGCCTTGGCTAAAATGTCACCAGGCCAATCAAGTCTATCCTGTGTGAAATTGTAACCCACACCCTGATCCTCCCCACCACACACCCTTGATCACTATCATCTCTTTTTTTTTTCATACCACTTACCATATTCTAACTTACTTCTCTTTTCTTTCCTATCCCCTTTCTCTTTTTCTTCTTACACTTTATTGTCAGAATACAATAAGCTACACTCATGTAAGTGCTGCATGGGCAGAGGTATTTGTCTTTTGTTCATTGATGGATCCCAAGAGCTGGGGAGTTCAATAAACACTTTGTCTTATTTTGTATTTTATAAAATTATAGACAGTGATAGAAGACAAAGTTAAGACTAGATCTCTCACTTTAACTGCTCTATCTGTGAATATTTTTAATGTTCTCTTAAACTTTTTAGAGTGTCTGGAATAAATTTAGATTCACAGAGAAGTTACCAAAAGAGTAGAGAGAGTTCCCGTATATTCTTCACCCAGCTTCCCCTAATGATAACATCTTACATAATCATGCCCCATTGGTCAAAACTAAGAAAGTCATGTTCAATCCATCCATTTTTAAACAAATGAATTGTTATAGAGCACCATCACATCTACGAAGTTTATGGTCATATTTTCACGTCATTAACTCAGAATAGGCAGTGACAAGAACAGACTGGCCTATTTTTATTTCACTTCCTCTCTGTTTTCTTTCATATTTTGTCATCTTGGAAATCCTTTCTGTGTGATTAACATGTATATTTTAGGGTTTGGGTTGGTAGATTTGCAAAAGACTTTCCCACCAGAAATATCTAGAAGACCTGTGAAAACTTCTGATAGGAAAGCCTTCAGAACTCTTGTAAAAATATCCTGTGATTGTGTACTAAATCACCAGCTGCAGAGAAAAGCTCCTTCATTTCTAAAATAGCAGGATAAAGCACACAGAGAATGGATAACATCATTCTTCGTGAGAAGCTTGTTTTGTCTTGAACATGTAAATATTTACTCAGTGCCCTAGGAAATGGTTCAAGGATGCCAAGGTGTTGACAAATTGCTAAGGACTGTGCTAAACATCCTCATTAGCTTAAGCTTAGATAAAGTAACTCACAAAGCTCCCCCCACCCCACCATGCATCACAGTTTGCCGGCAGGAGTCTGTGTACACCAGCGATCGCTTTTCCCGGTCCATAGCAAAAGCAGCTGGGGAGAGGCAAATGCATGATGACACTTGATCTGTGACTACATTAAACTGGATGGGACAGCTGGGACTTTTGCAAGTGCAAGACATCCGGCGTTTGCCGCGGAGCTGGGACTTCTCTTCTGCGAACTTTTAAGCATGTTACTAATCATGCTTGGTTCTGGTCCACCCTTCCGCTCTCCCTCTGCTCAATTCTCCACCTTATCTTGCATAGCCCCTAATCTTGTTTCAGTTCAACTCCTTTTATCCACTAATTCAACAAACATTTAGACACCATTTGCCAGAGAGATTTCTACATGTTATTTCACTTAATTTTCACCATAAGCCTAGGACACGTTACTATTTCATTTACTAAATGAAAATATTGAAGTTCAAAGACCTTAAGAAATGTACCCACCTACATATCTGCCAGCTAGTGGCACAGTCAGGATTTAAACCCAGAACCTTGTGACTGAGGTCATTGTCTTTTCCTTCGATGACATGCTGCTACATTCCAAGAAAAATAAAAATGGAAAAGAGTTTTGTTTCTTTTCAAATGATTTCATGACACCAAATAAATTTGATAAATTGATGTCCACCAGACAAGAGCATCTTATAATCGAGATTCAGCCTGTTTCTTGTTATTGTGAATTTGTCGTGATGCCACAACAAGCTGTGGAGGAAGGGTGGGGGAGAGTGAAAGAGGGAGATTTGCCTTTCCTTGGTGAAAGACGGAGAAAGGGAGCCCTGAGTTTGAATTTCTACCTTTCAAAGAAGTTCTGTGCATCCTCAGCTGAATAGGAAGATTCATGCCCATCCCTACCCTGAGCTTTCTCCTCTCAGAGCCTTTGCTTATGAGTTGCTTCTCCCCTTATATCCTCCCCACACTCTGGGCTTTGACTTGTGCTTCTGTGATCCATTGGACTGTGTTCTTCCACGATGGGGCCTGCACACTCAATAAAACTTCATTGAAAGACCAAGCTTCCCAAGGTGGATGTCCTGAGAACAGGTCCCATAAACCACGAGTGGTCCACATCCGACACGGCCGTAATGGTGAAGGCAGGACTGGGTGGAGGAGGAAGACTTGGAAGATAAGGCAGCACAGATTGAAAAGAAAGAAGCATTTTCCTACTTTGTTGAACTTTTTTAATCATATGGATTATTCAGTCAGAATTTCCAGTATCATAAAAGGAGGTCATGAAATCTATACTTGCTTTATCAGACTGGGACATGGAAATTATTTCACCTCTCTGTGACTCAGTTTTTTCATCTGAAAAATGGATACCAGAAAAAATCATCTTACCTGTAAGAACTAGATAAGATCATGTATTAACACACTTAGGACACCATCTGGCAGACAGTAATCACTCAAAGGAAGTAGTTATTATCATTGTTATTATGCTGTTGTCTAAATTTCGACTACCTCTGGACCTATTTCTCACCAGCTTGTAGTGAGCATAACTTTAAGTATCTTTTCTGGATTTTAACTTCTAAGATTTTAAGCCTCTCAATGTTCATACATTTCAAGTTAATCCAATATTACATTTAAAAATTTAGGCCTCTAATGTTTCCTTTCACTATAGCTTCAATATTTACATGGTAATTTTATGTGCATATTTATATGTATGTGTGAGTGGTGTGTAATGGAAAAGTTTGAGCCAACTTAAATTTTGGAACATTCTAAAGCACCAATTCAAACCTTTGGAATATTAAAAATATTTTTGTTTCATTTTAAACTGATCCTGAAATAAGTTTGAAAGAAATTGAAGTAGTTTCAAAGAAATTTAAATGAGATGTGTTCTCAACAATATTCATTGCCATCCTGTGATATTTTGAAGTTCTAACTTATGATTCTTTAAAGTAAATAATGCTAAATCTAACCCAAAACCCAATGTCATAGGAAAAAGTAATTTCTGATATACTATCACTTTTCTCTTATTCTTAAAATAAGATATTTTCAGCTTATCTATTTTCAAATAGTTCCTAAATAATAGTTTGCTTTGGATGATTGAATATAGGAATTTTGCTCATACAATAACTCCAAAGCATGACATTTTAAATCGCATACTCCCTTTACTCGTAATGTTTAAAGTGAATTTCATATCGTTACACAATTTATCATTTGGAGATGGAACAAGATATTTACATGGATTCCATCTGATATTCCAGCTGAAAAAGTATGGCCAAGGCTTATTAAAACCATGCATGCTTGATTATTGTGGCTGAAGAGCAATGGGGAGGAGAGGTCTTGAAGATACTTGAATATATACTTGCATATATTTCAGGGCATATGCATGAAAATCAAAGCCCAGGGATATGGGGTGGCATACAAGGCACTGAGCTTCCTTCCATATGGCTTTTAGGGCTTTGGCTTTCTGTGAAGACACACTCTGTGGGCTCCCTGTTAAGGGTCAGCACCACTGACTCCTGCTTCCACACCCCCTGACTACCTTCCTTGTTAATCACCTCTACTGGCCCCTCCTCCTCCAGCTTTTCCAGAAACATGTCAGTCATCTATGGGATCCCATCTTTATGCCTGTCTAATTCTAAATATTTTCTGTGTCTTCACAACCACTCTTCTGGCTTCTACCACAGTGGCAGACTCCAAAATGCTGTCCCTTGTCTGTACATCTGTCATGATCTTCACAACTGTACAGCCAAGGACCTACTGGATGTTTTGATTTAGGTAGCCCATGGATGAGTCACATCCCAACTGTGCAAAACAAGCATGTCTTTCTTTAGAAGTTCCATAGTGGTTCTGTATGCCCCATCTCGCTAATGATGCTAAATTACTCGGGACTCAGTTTCCTTGTGTATAAAACTTACAAAGCTGAATTTAGTGTTCTGTGGTCCTGTTAGTCTGTGAGGTAGGAATCAAACAATGAAACTCAGCAGATCAACGAGCTGGTGAATGAAGCAGAAAGTATCTTTCAAAAGCAAGCAAATCTATGTCCATTGAACAGTACTTACATGAATAAAATTTAGATGAGCAGAAAGATGCTTGGAGGACACAGAGCCAGAGATCTGTGAGATGCGTGTTGTGGAGGATGGGGCTTCAGGGAGTTTAGACACAGTGGAATAGAGCCTCCACCGGGGATGTTTAGGAAATAAATATTGATTATGTGGAACAAGACTGGGCAGGGCCTTGAAAGCTCGACTTGGATACAGAGTTAGGAGCTTGGATTTAATGTGACAGGCAACATTCCAAGCAGTCATAAAGGAGCAGTATGAGAAAGAGTGAGGAAACAGTGGGAAGAAAAGAGAGGGCACATTGGCAGGAGTATTGGTCTGGAGGCGGACTGCAGGCTTGGCCCTTCCGTCAGCCATTTACTACAGGGATGTCCTCCACGCTGCAGTTTCTTCTCTGCAAAATGGAGCAGAGTGAGGAGGAGGAGGAGCAAAGCCTGGGATGGTAATTAGCAGCCTCTGTTGTGGTTTCAGAGCCTGTGTGGTGTGGCCTGAGCAAGGGGGCCATGTGACTGAGCAGCAGTCACATCTAAGAGGCGCCCGGAAGGAGGCAACATCAAGCCTGAATGAAGGAAGAAGAAATGGAAAGTGGAAATTACATTTTAATAGCTGGGAAAGTTGAAGAATTGGTGAACCTCAGAGAAAAATGGGGCAATTGGGAGGAGGGCTTTGCCTGTTGATGGCATGGGCCCCCTGTTTGTCATCTGCCGGGGTCCTGCCCCGGCTGATCCAGGGTATTCGAAGTGGGGACGGCGTCGGTGACCTATTTATTTAAATATTTTATCAAAGATATAAAGAGTAATAGGATGAGGATAGCTCAGTAGGAAAATTCAGTGGAGAAAAGAGGCTGAGTAGCTTGGTTTACGCGGGAGACCAATAAAACTTCAAGACAAGAAGTTTGCACCACTTACATAGGCCGCAGGCGTCCTTCCGTTCTCCCGAAGGAGAGGAGACACTGAGGCCTCCCCATTCGGATCTTAGAAGCCCAGGCATAATTAGTAAGCATGGCGGGTTCCGCGCACCAGATGGAGATTCAGCCAGAGTGAGAGAGAGAGCGACATGGGGAGACCAGTATTTTGAGAAACTGATCCCAATTCTTTATTTTCCAGAGTCTGTTTTTATACACTGAGATGTTATACAAAAGTCACGTGGGGACAGCAGTCCTGACTTTTATTAAAGTCAGGTGCTTCACACAAATGTATACAGAGGTCTTAGGGGTGTTACATCATCTTCTGGCCAGGGGGGGCCTGCTGACAATTTACGACCCTCGCCTTGTGACAACGGTCAGTCAACCAGGACACTTATTTCTCCAGGGGTGATTACTCTTAAAACAGACGCCACCCAAATAAAGTTACATTCCTATAGGGTGAGGGTGTAGTGGGTTTTAGTTAAGGAAAGAATTTACTTAGCCTAAGGTCTAACGTGATTAATATCAAAGGTTAATACTTATTTCTTCTATATATTCATTAATGTGTGTAAGGGCAGGGGATGTGGAGACTTAGCAACAAACATTGGCTCAACAAATGAAAAACCCTTCACCAATACGATTTCTAATCAGCCCATTATACTTATATTAATAGTTTTCTAACTTTTCTAAGGAACCTGTTTTTAGAAGGTTTAAAGCATCTCGTGCCTCTCACGGTTGGGAAGCTGTGAGCAATCACATGTGGCCGGACAAGCCTGCCAGGCAGGCTAGAGAACCTTCAGAGGAGTTTGTAGGTTAAAACACTCTTATCACTCCCAGGAATTATTATTAACTGGAGCTCTAAGTTAACTCCTTCTCCGAAAGAGGTGGTGGGGGACAGCCCCCCGTAAAGTCAGAGGTGTAGGTGAGCACAAAGTAGTAAAGTAGGCAGGCTCTGGTTATGGGGGTAGATGCTCGAGGATTTCCAGGGGGACTCCTGAGGCTCAATCCCACCTTTGCGTATGTCGAGCCTCCTTCCTCATGACCTTTGCCACGGGCGGAGTACCTCACTCTGGCCCCCAACAGTCATCCTCGTTTGCTAGATCATTATATCATGGGTCATTTTATCATTCTTTGCACAAGTATTTGGGAAACTCACAGAAAATTATACTACTTTCTATTTTATATATTTTTATTATATGCAAATATATAAAAATGAATATTAAGAGCCCACATCAAAATTATAGGTTCAAAAGTAATAGAGAAGTAGAAGATGAAGGGGAATTAGCTTTACAGTTTGTATATCTTTTTTATAATACCATCAGAAAAAAACATGGGAATCAAAACATATTTTTAAATGTTCACAAAATTCAACAACAGAATCTGCCATGGTTAGCATCTGTCAAACAAACTTCAGATGGAAAGGCACAGATAGACAGTGTAGTCCTTTCTGGCTCTGTTCCCTGGAAATGATCTTTTCTTTCAAAGTTTACTTCAATTACCACCCTGAAAGCCCCAGTGAGGGAGGAAATAAGATGCTATTTCTCTTGCACACTGCTTGAATAATACTGTTTTTTAACTATTTGCATCATGACTAATTTTTTAAATATCAGAGAAAACTGCCCTGGGAGAGAGCAAAGACAAATAAGCCCAGTACATGAGCAGGCTGGCTCAGAGCACGAATGCTCTCCCATTCCAACCTAACCAAGTTGCCTACTCATTCTTGCTGCCTTCCCTCTGCTCCAGTGGGAGAAGCATCACCGCCACAAACAATCCAGTTCATCCACTGTGTTTGGATCCCATCTCCTCTCACTTTCTCAAGGACTTTCTTCTGCAGAAGAGTTAATCCTACTGTGTGCTTTGCTGTATTGGGGCTGGCACAGCTGCTCTGTCCCTGATAGGAGGTTTGTTGTTGTTGTTCAGTCGCTAAGTTGTGTCTGACTCTTTGAGACCCCCTGGACTGCAGCACACAAGGCTTCCCTGTCCTTCCCTATCTCCCAGAGCTTGCTCAAACTCATGTCCATTCAGTCGGTGACACCATAAAACCATCTCATCCTCTGTCGTCCCCTTCTCCTCCTACCCTCATTCTTTCTCAGCATCACGGTCTTTTCCAATGAGTTGGTTCTTTCCATCAGGTGGCCAAAGGTTTGAAGCTTCAGGTTCAGCCTCAGTCCTTCCAATGAATATTCAGGGTTGATTTCCTTTAGTATTTAATGGCTTGATCGTCTTGTAGTCCAAGGGACACTCAAGGGTCTTCTCCAACATCACAATTAGAATGTATCAATTTTCTTTGGTGCTCAACCTTCTTTACGGTCCAACTCTCACATCCACACATGACTACTGGAAAAAACAAAGCTTTGACTAGATGGACCTTTGTAGGCAAATCGATGTCTCTGCTTTTTAATACACTGTCTAGGTATATCATAGCTTTCTTTTCAAGGAGCAAGTATCTTTTAATATCATGGCTGCAGTCACTGTCCACAAGGATTTTGGAGCCCAAGAAAATAAAGTCTGTCACTGTGTCCATTGTTTCCCCATCTATTTGCCATGAAGTGATGGGAACAGATGCCATGATCTTAGTTTTCGGAATGTTGAGTTTTAAATCAGCTTTTTCACTGTCCTCTTTCACCATCATCAAGAGGCTTTTTAATTCCTCTTCACTTTCTGCCATCAGAGTGGTATCAACTGCAATTGTGGTATCTACAGTTGTTGATATTTCTCCTGGCAATCTAGAACTGATAGAGGGTAACATATTTGAGCATTCTCAGCTGCTCACTTATGTCTGACTCTTTGTGGCCCCATGAATTGTAGCCTGCCAGGTTCCTCTGTCTATGCAATTTTCCAAGTACAGATACTGGTTCAGGTTGCCATTTCCTCCTTTAGGGGATCTTCCCAACCCAAGGACTGAACCATGTCTCTTGCATCTCCTGCATTGACAGATGAATTCTTTAGCACTGAGCCACCTTCAACATGCTCATCCTCAATTAAATCAGCAGGACCACAACCAGATTTTTTTTGCTACTTCATTTTCACTAAAAAATGGAGCCAAGTCATTTTTTTTCTACTTGCATGATGAAATTATTTTCCAAATCATTCCCTACTGAATAATAAAGGCAGAATCATTTTGCAAGGTATACTAATTTCAAACTGATCTGTAAATGTAGCTAACATAAACATAGCCACTTGTAGGTATTAACTGCAGCTTCTTTACTTGAGAGCCAGATGCTACAAATAAAACAGTACAGATGGCAGCATGCCCATTCCATCCCAACAAAGCACAGACCATCCTTCCATCACCAAGTCACTGTGCTTTCCAAAGAGCTTTCTCCTTTCTCTTCTGAAAGAGAAAACTGGTAGCATTTCTCCCAGTTAATTCTCTTGTCTCCTCCTTTTAATTGGAAAAAGGATTTCAGATAATTCATAACAAAAATGTGACCTTGGTAAAAACAGAAGCCTTGGGCCATTGTTAAACACCGTGGGTTTTTTGAACAGTTACTATTATTTTCATCCTCATAAAATTCCAACTCTGTCAAACAAGGAAGGTGGCATAAGCCAAAAAATACATACCCTACTATTTTTACTTTTATGATTTTAGAAACCATGGAACAACTGAAAAAAAAACTGAAAGGCAGCCAAGTGGGAGAGAAAATGGGACTCTGTGTCTTTAAGCTAGGGAGAAAAATAAAACCCAATCATTCCAAATGTATTGCTTTAGTCATCTGGTTTCATTCTATTAATGACCTTTAACAACTGCAAAAATATTGTGAAAAGCTAATTTTGTTTGTACTGAGGTGGAGCAGAACAGTTTCTGGCTGTCATTCTAGGATGTGCTATAAAATAAAATTATCTTTCTGGGAGTCTGACAAAAACCTACTGTACAGATCCAGTTTATTTACAACATCTAGGAATGAAAAGAAAACAGAATTTTACAACATGCCAACATACAAAAAATGAATAGTACTTACACATTTGTGTGTGTGTGTGTGTGTGTGTTAGCAATACCACATCCAGATATCTCTCAAGATTAAAGATTTTTTAATAATATTTTATGGCACTCAACAAAAATTCTAAGCAGTGCAACTATTTCTCAATAAATATGAAAGCTGTGAAAATATGAGAAAGCATTGTTGAACATAGTATGTTTTGATTTACTGCTGGAGCTCTTAAGAAAGGCAGAATGGCCTCATTTCCTCATTTTGACAAGCCTTATGTTTCTATTAATTAAATAGAAATCTTGGGAAAGAGGTAGTGTCATCAGGGTTAATGTACTGACCTTATAGCCTTAGAGGCCAAGGTTAAAAATATACCAAGTAGCCATCAAAAAGAATAAATCTAGTCCTACTGGCCTTGTCCTTAAAGTCACTCATTCTCAGCTGCACTATCCAATTTTGTGAATGATTTGTGTGCCCTGCATTAAGTGTCTGGGCCTGGAGAATGCAGGACCTTCATAATTCAGGGGTTTGATGAGCATCCTACGGCCAGGAGAGGGATCACAGAATAGTGGATCTCAAAGCTGGAAGAGCCTTGCACCCAACAGGCCAAGGTTCCCTTCTGATAATTAAGTTCTCTTGACAATACACCTGCCATAAGGCCAACACTGATGTTTCATAACTTCTAAAAAGAGGGAATCCATTACCTTCTAAGGTAGCATGCAATTTTGAGAAAGCTTAACTTTCAGAAAGTTTTCAAAACATTGAACTGAAACATTTCTTCTTGACGGACCTCTTGGACCACAGAGATTCTCCTTTATATCATCATCCTTCATATATTTGAAAACAGGTAAAATTTGTCCAGGGGCTTCCCAGGTGACACTAGTGGTAAAGAACCCACCTGCCAATGTGGAAGATGCAAGAGACATAAGTTTGATCCCTGAGTCGGAAAGATCCCCTAGAGGAGGAAATGGCAACCTGCTCCAGTATTCTTGCCTGTGAAATCCCATAGACAAAGGAGCCTGGTCACATCGAGTCACATGACTGAACTGCTAAGCGCACAGCACACACAAAATTTGTCTAGTTGCATAACACACGCTTATGGTGAGACGTAAGCTCCACTCATTATCGGGGGTTTCCACTTGCTCATCCATAGATAGCAAGGATGAGGATGGACAGATAGATGATAGGTAGACAGACAGGTACACCTCTGTGGACATCTTGAAAACATCACCAAATCACAAAAAGACTACCTCACTTTCCTTGTCTGGAGATCAAGATTTTGGTAACAAACAGTGCCATTTAGCAGACACATCATAGTGTTTACCCATCCTGAGCTTAGCCAAAATTGCTAAGTCTTTCACAACAACTCCTCCTAAGCCTATCTTCTGAATTTGCAAGAATTGTTTTTAGGACCTAACCCAAAACTTCACATCATATGTTTGAAGTTTGATATTATTCAGTTTGACCTATTTTGATGTGTTACATCTTGGACAGACCTACAAGGAAAGATACCCAGTCTTTCCAGACAGTCATTCATCTACATCATCCAACACCCTGTCAAAACCACCCAAAGCCTGGGTAAGGAAACCACACCTTCCTGCTCATACTTATGTAAGCGTTTTACCCTCTTGCCTTCAGTCAGATTGACTTTGGCTTCTTAACTGTAGCCTTAATGGAGGAAGTTTCAAACTTGCATTGAATGGTGCCAGATAAAAAGATGATGGGATCCAAATTCTCTATACGGGTGGGGAGAGGCAGTGATCTACAAACAATCTTCAAGTCAGTTGACATGGTTTTAAGATGGATGAAGTTTTATTTTAACCCTTCCTTTCTGGTTGCGTATTCTCATCCCACTCAAGTGATTAGATCCCAGCTCTTTCACAGCAGCAAAATGAATGGACTTCAGAGTAATGCATTTGCTTTTCATCTCCAAATATGTACAGTTTCATAATGGGCCATCTGTCATTTTGTGATTCCATGCAAGCAACAATGCCCTAAAGTTTTGTTGTCATAGCAACCACACCAAAGTCTTCAAAGCGAACTCTGAAGTCATTCCTAGTCTCAGATTCTGTGCAACCTGGGGTGGGAGTGGGGGCTGACATTTCAGAAAATTGAAGTTTCTAGTATGCATTACCTGTCTCCAATTAATGCTTAATCTAGCACACCTCGAGTTTTAATGAAATAGATTTATTTAGAAGAAGGAGAAGCAAAATTGTCTTCTGTAGCTGTGATTGATTTTATTTTAGGTTAGTTTTGTTAGAGAGAAGTTGTCTTGGTTTAAATTCCAGAGAGATATTCATATGTAGCAATCAAATCCTCTTTTTCACTTTGCTGAAGACCAATTTTAGAAGAGATAGGAAAAAAATTCATCTCATTGTTCATATTCTTGTCTCCTATCTCATGGTATTCCAGCACATCTGTGCCACGGTAGAGCAGGATAAAGGGACCAAGAGTGTATTCTGTGAAGAGGAAGGAAAAAAGTACAGCCTTTAATCTTGATTTGCTTTATTTCTTTTTTGGGTGACTATCTCTTACTTATCTTTAACGTCTTTCCTGTCCCATAGGAATGGAAATGATTCATTTTCTCTCCCTCTTATTTGCAGTCTTTAACAGCTTGCACAGAAGCTGTGTCCTCGTGGCACTGAGTGACATAGTTTTATAGAGAAGTTAGGGCACATCTTTTCAGTCCTCATTCTACTGCTTAATGCCCTTCAGGCACTATACAATTTTTTATTCTTTCACTTTTTCAACTCTTTATTTTGTTTTGAGGTATAGCCTATTAACAGTGTTGTGATAGTTTGAGGTGAATAGTCAAGGGACTCAGCCGTACTTATACACGTATCCGTTGTCCCCCAAACTCCCCTCCCATCCAGGCTGCCACATAACCCTGAGCAGAGTTCCATGTCATTCTTTATTTTTAAAAAAGGTAACAAACTGAGATTTGATCAGTTTCAATTTCTTAATCAGGAAACAACATGGGTAACTGCAGTAGCAGGAAGAAAGGAAACAAGCTGTGAAGACAGTGGTTAGGGGCCATTGCAAAAATCTGGGCAAGCAGTAGAACAAGGGTGTAGGAATGAAGAGGGGGATACGGACCACAGGAACTATCTTAGAGTATCCATCCATTCAGTCAATGGTATGGTAGACACTATCCAGGTTGTTATAAGAAAAGGAAGGCAAAAATGGATAAATACGATCCAAAACTGTAGATGTAGGAAATTGGCTCTTTCCTATGTGGGTGCATGAAATTGATACAACTATGGTAGGGTAATTTAGCAGTGTATATTTTTGAAGTATAAATATGTTTATTTTATTTTTATTATGCCTGTAATACACACTCATTATTCACTATATTGAGGTGAATTGTGTCTCACTAATCAAATGTAATTATTCTTAAATTTTGGCATACTTTCTTCTAGCTTTTCTCAGCTATATAACATAGTTGTTTATATATATATATTCTATATTTATTTATACTTATAAGAGCTATGTAGAAGTATGCATTTATTTATACATTTACATATAAATTAATATACATGCATATTATATTTATATAAATATTTTATATATATAACCAAAAATATGGGATATACATATTTAAATCTGGATTGCATCCCTTAATATCATGGCATAAGCATTTTGTACATTAGCACAAATATTGTATGATCATCATTTTGAAGATTATATAATCATTCTTAATGTGATTGTACTCTAATTTCAATAAACTAGATGCTAAAAATTAAAGAAATGATATCTATTAGCTTTTCCACTTGAGTTATTTCCTTAAAATATATTCACCAAGTAGAATTAATATTTCCAGCACATAAAAAGTTGTATCAAAAGCCATGGGTACCAATTTACACTTCACACCAGCAATTTACGAGATCTTTTGGCATTTTTGTTTTGTGGTCCTATAGCTGAGGTGTGATTTACTGAGCATTAGAATGACATGCAAAACTAAATCCTTCTGGTGTCTGCACTTTCTCGTACTCTTTATCATGATTCACATATACTTTTTTTTTCTAACACTTTTTTCAATCAGATCACCTAAAGAATAGAATAATCCTAGTATTTCATCTTCTAGGAGCTTCGTAAACATATTTGTGAAATTTCCTTCAAGCGTGAATAAGTAGGGTTGCTTTCCTGGTGAGAACTGACAGAGTTCTAATGTGCTGGATCCTATATTATTTTAGACCAATTTAATCTTCATGAGTCTCAGAGATGATCGTAGCCCTTTCTTCTTTTTATGGCTGAAACTTTGGAGTATTCATTGGAACGAATGATGCCAAAGCTGAAGCTCCAATACTTTGGCTACCTGATGCAAAGAGTTAACTTGTCGGAAAAGATTCTGAAGCTGGGAAAGATTGAAGGCAAAAGGAAAAGGGGGCAGCAGAGGATGAGATGGTTAGACAGCATCACCAGCTCGGTGGACATGAATCTGAGCAAACTTTGAGAGATGGTGAAGGGCAGGGGACCTTGGCGTGCTGCAGTCCATGGGATCACAAAGAATTGGACACGACTTAGCAGCTGAGCAATGACAATATGCCATAGAGGAGGCTTCCCTGGTGGCTCAATAGTAAAAAAATCTGCCTTCCAATTCAAGAGATGCAGGAGACATGTGTTCAATCCCTGGATCAGGAAGATCCCCTGGAGAAAGAAGTGGCAATGACTCCAGTATTCTTGACTGGGAAATCCCATGGACACAGGAGCCTGGTGGGCTACAGTCCATGGGGTCTCAAAGAGTCGGACACAACTGAGTAACTAAACAACACCAACAATATGCTCTTTGCTTCATTTGTGCTATGAATGCTTCAATAGTCACTTCACTAAAATAGAAAAATATTTTCAGCCCAGTAACATCACAGTTTGCAGCCTAAAACACAGAAACATATTGACATTTGTCTTCAGTATATTTCAGAGATTTTTCTCAACACACCCCTGTTACTTGTATAAGCTATTTTCCCAGGTCTTAGGTAATAATCTTGGGAATCTGGACTAAAGTATCTTGTGAGAAAAGCCATATTTAAAAGTGTCTCTTTGACCAAGTTTGACTCCTTGACTGTCACCACCCATAGGTACATGCATCCCCTTGACTCTCCTAGAATATTCATGAAATAGATTCTGGAGGTGCTGCCCTCATATTCCTCTAAATAAACCTCATCATATTCGACACCATAGCAAGGACATTTGGGGTTCAGCTCCAAGACACCCACTGTGTGAGGCATGGACACCTAAAGAAATCTATGCAGTACAGAAGTGCACAACGCATGTGGTAATAATGAAAGAAAATTTTTATGAAACTCTCATCATGTATCCTGGCTGGAAGGCTTCACCTGCATTTGATCATGTAATACTCACAACTTCTCACTGCTCACAGTGAACAATATGATAGCTCTGATCTATAAAAGGAAGAAACGAAGCTAAGACATGCTATACAGCTAGTCCAAAGAGAATGGCAGACCTAGGATTCAGACTCAGGTCTGTTGACTAGAGGCTATGCTCTTAACCTTCACATTGTGCTTGGAAGGTACTAAAGAGGATGCACTATGAGAAGAGTGAGAAATTGGTATTTCTTAGGGTAGCAATTCAGGCTTCCCTGGTGGCTCACAAGGTGAAGAATCTACCTGCAACGCAGAAGACCCAGGTTCAATCCCTGGGTAGGGAAGATCCCCTGAAGAAGGGAATGCTTGCTCACTCCAGTATGTTTGCCTGGAGAATTTCACTGACAGAGAAGCCTGATGGGCTACAGTCCATGCAGTCACAAAAAGTCAGACACACTGAGTGACTAAGCACACACACACATACACAGGGTAACAATCTGTGGGAGAGGTACAACTTAAAATGACCCTTAGAGGAGGTTCATTTGTTTCCTGAAGGGTGCCTCCCCAGAGGGTGAGAAAGAGCAAAGTTTGAAAGCTTACCCATTAGAAATTTCGAAATTTCATAGTGATTAAGTAACAAATTATTTTACCAAGAAAGATGATCATGTTATTTTCAAGGGCTTAAGGGGAATAAACATTCCCTAATCCTCATGGAGATCTGTAAAAGCTCCTCATTGTGAAGTTATTCAAGCCTATGTTTTAGCTCATCACATGGCTTGCAAATCTCTTTCTGTCCACATGGACATGCTTCCTCTTTAAAGATGAAGATGTAAAACAGAAGGGTCTGTGGGACTTCCTGGATGTTCAGTGGTTAAGACTTTGACTTCCAAGGCAGGGGGTGTAGGTTTCGTCCTTGGCCGGGGACCTAAGATCCCAAATGCCATGCAGACCCCCCAAAAAGCCAAGACATAAAACAGAAGCAATATCATAACAAATTCAATAAAGACTTTAAAAATAGTCCACATCAAAAAAGAAAAATCAAATAACATGGGAGAGTGTGTTCTAGAAGTCTCTATTTAAAGTACCTGAAGTTTTCAAGTGATGTAAATGGTGTGTTTCATGCTGGTGGCTCAGCAGTAAAGAATCCACCTGCAATTCAGGAGACTCAGGAGACATGAGTCTAATCCCTGGGTTGGGAAGATCCCCTGAAGGAGGGCGTGGCAACCCACTCCAGTATCCTTGCCTGGGAAATCCCATGGACAGAGGAGCCTGGCAGGCTACAGTCCATAGGGTTGCAAAGAGTTGGACACAACTGAAGCAACTTTGCACACATACACACCTGGGTTATTAAACGTGTCTCTATGTTTCATGCTTGTATGTTTGTATTTAATTATATGTGTGTGCAACTGAAAATACCATAAATAATTCTTTTTACATTCTTTTATATTAAGAGCATGGTTTACCAACGACAGAAATGATACAGGCGTTAGTCACTGGAAAAGGCATCTTTCTCCTTTGAAATCTATAACTGGAGTATGGAGTGATGAGCAAGACAAAACACCAGTTAACCCTTACACCTAGCTCTGCCTTGTAAAGGAGAAAAATAAGGGCTGCTGAACACATTCATCTCACTGCCTGAATTACTTGAAGAGGATAATCAGCTTAACACTATAAGGATGATGTTGAATGTGTGTTGATTTTTCTTTGGTATTGATTGGCTGCTTTGACATAGTATTCTCATTATCATGCACTAAGGAACCACCTGGCGCCATTGTCTATCTTAACTATTCACACATCAGGTGATCATTCTTTTCGTGGGTTTCTCCCTTCATTGTCACCAATACATATGCCTAGAACTTAAGCCATGGCTTAGTGGTTTAAGTAACATAGTTCATATTTTAAAATATTGTTTGATAGACAAAAATCTTCTCTGGAAATCCAATGGCAAATCTTTCTAGAGTGGTTTTTTTTTCCACATTTTTCTTAAGAAAAGTGCTATTTCTCCTTTTCAGTGACACTTTAGTCCCTTCCCAGGTACAAGTACACATGTAAGTTGTAGGTGCATCACGGCTCACTTTATTTGCATTAATGTCTTTATGTAAATAATCAAAATGTGTGTATATGTTTATTGAATAGCAATTATAAAGAGAAGTATTATTGTCACAAAGAAGCACATGCTTACTTAGGGCTCTTGTGTCTACTTATCCACCTTTCTACCTGCATCAGGCAGGCAATATGTGGTCCCCAGGTAATTAGTAACAGTTCTGCCTGCACTTAGGATCCCTGAGGCCTAGACCTCCCTTTTGCACCTCCAGCACCTGAATTACTCATGAAGAGAGTTTCTACAGACCTTGTAATGGTCCTGGTGAGCAGTGCCCCTCAAGTCAAAATCCTGCCAAAGACCAGTCCCAACCAACTCCTGACCTTCAATGTGGAAGTTCAAGAGCATCAGCCTTCTTTGCTTCTTTGTATGTATGTGTGCTCAGTCGCTTCAGTCGTGTCTGACTCTTTGTGACGCTATGGACTGTAGCCTGCCAGGCTCCTCTGTCCATGGGATTCTCCAGGCAAGAATATTAGAATGGGTTGCCACACCCTTGTCCAGGGGATCTTCCCAACCCAAGGATCGAACTTGCATCTCTTATGTCTCCTACATTGGCAGGTGGGTTCTTTACCACTAGCTCCACTTGGAAATAGTGCACATTTTATAAAAGGTTCAACTGTGCTGACTGCCCACAGTCTAGTAGAGAACATCCACACTTCAACTTGGCATTTTTCTTTCCGCAAGCCAACAGAAGCCAAGCCCCTGGGCATCCTGAAAACCCCTGAGTATCCCCAACCCTAACTAAACTTGTAGGCTCAAAGTTAGTCTTTGCCTTCTCACCTGCCATCCAATGCCCTTGGGACTGAGCTTCTGAAGGCCACCATGAGCACAGACCTTCCATCCTTTCCCTGTGTAGCCACACTAATGCGAAGTTCGCAGATTCGCATCTCTCCCGATGCTTTGTAATTTGCCATGTTCACCTCCATGAGTAGCATCACTGCACTGCTTAGAGCTCGAATACCACATCGCTTTCCTTCTGCAAAAATCCACTTACTCAACTGACTGATGGTGAGTCCCCCACAGGCACCAAGAGCACCAGCTCATCAGCTTATGGCAGATACTCTCACATGGAAATTAGTCTCTAGCAGTTGTCAATTAGTCTCTAGAGTTGGACACAATTTGGTGATTAAACAGCAACAAACTTCCTCAACCAGAGAATGTGGCAGTTGCTTCTTCATAGAGAAGCCAGAGCTTGCCCTCTCTGGAGATAACAGACTTCAAGATTGAAAGAATGTCGAATTTAAAAACAGAACTGACAGATGAGTTACAGCTCAGAAATATCACTGTGCCTTCTAAACTAGGAGAAATACACTAGTTGTTGAGATATTTGATCTGAAATGGAAATATTTAAGAAAGGACTCATTGTTGGTGTACACTATGTTTATTATCACATGCTTTCTTCCAACATACAGCGGTCTGGTGACTGCTCTGAAAGAGTAAGTTTTCCCTGCAAAGGAAGAAGCTAGTTCTAAAGAAACAGTTCTATATATACCACACAGCCCTTCCTGCAAACACACATGCATGCTGTGGTTTTAGGTCTGTTAGGAATCAACCAGGACAATAAGATTTAGAATTTCAGGCAAGCTAATGCTGTTGCTTCATTGCTTTATGTTGAAAACCAGTATAACCAAAGATTGGCTAATTTTTATTTTCATACAAAAAAATATGGGGCTCTGTTGTGACCTAAATGGGAAGGAAATAAAAAAAAAAGAGGGGATATATGTATACATATGACTGATTCACTTTACTGTCAATTGTAAAGCAGAAACTAACACAACATTGTAAAGCCACTGTGCTGTAATAAAAAATGCTTTAAAAATGTGGGGCACCTTGGGCGTTTGTAGACATTTATAATTTTTCTTCTCTCAGGTAACCCAGAAACCGGATTTTTAAAATTTTTTAAATTTTTATTTTATATTGGAGTATACAGGGAGGCCTGGCGTGCTGCAACTCATGGGGTCACAAAGAGTCGGACACAACTGAGCGACTGATCTGATCTGATAGCTGAAGAAATGGAGTGTTTTAGTACTCAGGCCTCTATCTTCCTCTACGTAACTTGCAGGCTTCCAGCCAGCCTATAGCTACTAAATAAGCAATGAAAAGAGGGTAAATTTTCATAGAAGGCTCCATCTTGGTCACAAGGACCATGGTAATCCTGAGACTTTCCGAATCTTTATTGTCCATCGGGTGCTTTTAGTGATCTAAGAGCCTCAAATGTGGGTTGCAAGGTAAAACACAAGAAAAAGTACCGAGTAGAAGGTGGTGGAAAGGCTGCTGCAATGAACTTGCTCTTCTTTCCTTAAAGCATAGCATCCTCTTCTCTTTGGTAGAAGTTGGTCTTCGGGTTTCCCTGTAGCTCTGACCTGGTTTCTGCCTGCCCTTCTTGCATCAGATGACGAAGGCACCAGGGCAGAGATTCACTGGGGTTTTGCACATGATGGGCAGAGTGTGTTATGACATCAATGCAATTAGCTGCAGAGCAGAAGCCCAGGATTCAGGAAGCTAGATCTTGAGATTTCATTCTGCTAAAACCTACCATCAGATATCAAGTCACCTATCATCTGGTTAATTTATATATTCATGTTGCTGAAACAAAACCATCTTCAGGGTTTATCTCTCCAACCAGACTTGCTCCCACCATCAAATCAATGTCAACATACAGAATGAAAATACACCCACCCCAACACAAAGCTTTCTTTCATTTGGCTTCGTAGCATTGATTTATTTCCCCTTTTTGCTCCCCACCTCCACTTTTCCTTAGATTCAAGAAGCAGCTTCATTTCCTGGTTATGTTTCTTATTTGCTGTGCAAATCAGTTATTCTCTCTGAATTTCAGTTTTCAGATGAGAAAAAATGAAAGAAAAAATGCTCGCTTCACAGAGCTCTTGTGGGAATCAAATTAGCGATTTCTACATTAAAGTACTTTAATGAAGGATATAGAAAGTATAAACACCTCCCACAACTGGGAGTACATTACTTCCTCAAATGTGTAGGCATCCTCTCTCCAGTCCAACATCAAAATACCCCTAATGAACCACATTTTTAGTAGCATCCGTGGGACCTAGGTGTATTCCCCAATAAATGAGCTGCCTGTTAGTATGTCCAATGGGGACTGAGTAGGTATTTTTCCGATACTCAGAATTTTAAAAAATTTCTACTTATTTTTATAAATCAAGCCTCTTCCCCAGAGCCAAGCTGAACATATTCAAAAGTGATTATTATGCCTTACATTCTGGGCTCCATCTTGACCAGCATAAGCCTTCACTTGGATTAGTAACAATGCCGTCAGAAAATTTAAAAAAAAAAAAAAGAGGCTGGGAATCTGAAGAGGAATACTGTTGTTATGCTTTATAAAATGAAAAACTGGGTTTTGGATTGTAAAGAGTCAAACCCCTCCCCTGCCTGAGTTATCATGCCAGCCCATTGCTCCCTCTAGTTGCTATTAGCTTCTCATAATGTAAAACATTTCTTCATTTCCAGCAGATAATACTTTCAGTGAAAAGGTAATTTTTGAAGTCTATTACTTGCATTCTTAGAGAAGAGCACAATGTAGCATTTTGTTCTAATATGCCATTGAAATTGTTTGAGTAGGTACACCATAGAATCAAATACAAAATGTCAAAATGGTTTCCATTAACTATGCACATTTGCACTGCTTCCGTTAATGGCTATGTTTTTGTTCTTCTCCTTCATCTTTGCATCTATAAGATGAAACGATTCAATTGATGTAACTGAAAAGTACATTGAAAAGGTAGAGCGCAAATTACAAAAGCATCAAGCCACAATTTCACCCACGTACTTTATTTTATAATGAAGTTTAATAATGATAGAAACTGTCGCTAGATTTAAACATCAGTCATTTCAGCAATTGTAGTTAATGTGAATATCTCATACCGAGTAATGTTTTATAAAAACATGGCAAGGATTGTGTATTATATTGAACTGAAATGTCATAATGAAATCTTAACTAGATGCTATTATTGTAATATATATTATGTTAAGAGAAATTTACTTCAACTTGAAAAGATAAGTACTATGTTTCCTTCAATATCCTAACTTCAGATAAAATCGTTTTACTTGGAAGAAAGTTTTTTTTTCCTTTCTAGACTTAGCATGAGCACAAATAAACACCTTCTACTTATTACAATAAGTGTTGTGTTGATGTATCTTGGTGGTAAATACACAATGAAAACATAATGATTTATTTTTCTTTGATGGAATAGTAATGCTTGAAAGAAATCTGTGGTTTTTATGCAGTATATGTTTTTCAAGCCCCTAAAGTATTTGGGTTGTCTCTTTATCTTGGGAGAGAAAAGATCTTCTTAGTGGCAAAACCCTGGACCCAAACCACACAACCTCGGCTACATGGGGCAGAGCCCAGGGCATTGAGAGGGCAGCTGGCCATGTCTGCCGAGTCATTAACAGCAGCTTTCTTGCTTTGCTTCCTGAAAGTATGGGTTCCTGCTGATGATGGCAAAACAGGCAAGGTAACCTCAGATGAAATCAGCGCCTGAAAACTCTCTCATTTTCCACTGCCCTCCCACTCTCCACCCCACTCATAGGAGCCTCTGTCCACATCAAAAGGGCTGAGCAAATCTCTGAGGGGACTAGGGAACGTTTCACAACCTCATACCCCCGTGATGAAGGGAGAAGCATGAGTTCAGTTTTCATCTGTGAGTATCATGTCCTCTCTTCCCTGGTCTGGTAGAAAGGATGAGATGAGAGGTCACTGGCTTCCCAAATGCTGAATCTGCCTGGAGTCCACAGCAGCTCAAGTGACCAGGAGGTAAGAGTCACTGGCCGCGGGGTCCTCGTACTTGGCACACACTTGGGTCAGTGTCACCACTGTCACCTCGCAAAGCTCTTTTCCCTATTAGTTCTGGTTCTCTGGAGTTCTCTGGCTCATGTGTGCATTTTCACATTTTAACAGTGATGCTACTTGATGAGCTCATTGGATTCCGTGAATCATCCAGGACAATTAGTCCTTGCCACCAGATGGCAGCACAATACCATTCACGTATGGAAAGAGGAGGGGGCGATGGGTTTAAGGGACTTTGGATATGTACCATTCACTAAGCCACCCCCTGAAATTAGACACTATTTCCTTCGAATGTTCAGTACTGATACACTTAAGATAAAGAGATCTATAACCATGTTTTGTTTATCTATTGCTATGCAACAGAACAACTCAACACAGCCTACTGGCATTAAGGGATAATGAATTAGTATTGATCACAAGTCTGTAGGTTAACTGCCCTCAGCTAGGTTTATCTTCTGCTTCAGAGGATGGAGCTGAGCTCTGATGTTGCACTCTCAGTTGGGGCGATGGCTGGGGCTGGAATATTCAAGATGGCCCCACCCTCCAACGTGTCTTACCACTTGATTTATCACAGTTTGAATCTAGCACAAGCTTCCCTACAGCACGGCAACTGGCTTCCAAAAGATAGCTTTCCCACTGGGCACGATTGTTCAAGGGTTTATCCAGGCTCTGCTTGTATCTCACCTGCTCATGTTCTATTGGCCAAAACAAGTCAAGCGTCCAGCCTTATGGTCAGCATGAAAGGATTAGACTACCAGGAAGTAGGAGAATCAATGGGATGGGATGGTCTTACCATAGGTCCATAAAAGGATCCACAGCTCTGCCAGCACAAAGAATCACAAATCTCCCCAAAACTGATTTGCATTAGAAATGTCATAAATTCATCTCTTTTTTCAGTAAATCATAGATAAGACAAATAGTATTGACAAGCTTTAAAAATGTCAGAAAAGTAGACCATCTGGCTGCTCCCCACAATGCTTGCTAGAAGGGATAGTTCCTGGCTCTGGCCTAGGGAGGACAGAGCCCAAAACTCTGCTTTGAAGGGCACCCATTATTGGTCAAGCTAAAAGGGAACACTCGAGCTAAGTACACTTACAAAAGACGACATTATCAACCAGATGTAATTTCAACAGTTTACAAAGACAGACCTACCTGGCTGATGAAAGGAGGCTATTTGCAAAACCAATCCCTGTAGATAAATTTCCCTCAGGAAAACAAATTATAAAAGCAGAGGTTGCTTTATGAATACAAATTTGGAACAAGAAGAGCTGGATAGTCTTGCAGGATATTTCCATTAAGGCTGATGAATTGTCTTTCTACGCTCCACAAACATCTCTATTTTAAGAACTGACTCAGTTCCGTTGAATTACAGCAACACTGCCTCTTAATAAGACTAGAAAAACACTGATGTAACATTATTTTCACTAGCAAGGATTATGAACAGGATGAAAGTCAAAACTTTTTCTCAACATTCTGTGTTACATAAAATCAATCGTTCATCCAAGATAATATTCATATTTATTATGCATGACCTGGAAAGCATTGTTGACATATACTGTTGATTCAGTAATGAGTGTAGTTCCATTTTTAATCTGATAATCCCTCTAGCTAACAGGTTGTCATAGCCAAATGATGCTTTTATAGTTAACATCTGACAATGACTGAACCTAAGGATGATATCCATCAACAGTTCTAAATTTGCTTCCCAGTATCAAGATCAAACTGAACAGCAAAGCCTTGTATCCTCTAAGCTTGTCCATTAAATTCATTTACATATAAAGTTTATATCTTCTACAAGTGTAACTGATATACATTGCCATTATTCCCGAAATTTCAGTAAAATAGAAACAAAATTGGGGAAGAGACATTTACTGAGACTCTTCTGTATGAGTTAGTGTTTCTGTTTGGGCATTAAGATGACATATACATAGTCTGATGGCCTTCCCAGTGGCTCAGTGATAAAGAATCCACCTGCCAATGCAGGAGACACAGGTTCAATCCCTGGGTCTGAACCTGGAAAAGAAAATGGCAACCCACTCCAGTATTCTTGCCTGGGAAATCCCATGGACAGAGGAGCCTGGTGGGCTACAGTCCATGGGGTCGAAAGAGTCGGACATGACTTAGCTACTAAACCACCACCACCACAATACATAGTTTAAGAAATAAAATATGTGAATTTTACAGATAGCATTTCTTTATATGAATGCTGTAGGCCAAACTCTCAAAATCCAAATTTGATGAGGGGAATTCAATTTTTTCATGATGATTGTTCTTCCTCCTGTGACAGAATATTCTTCATTAAATTAAGCATGGGATTAAGTGATTCATTAGATGAGGATGGAAAAACAGTCAATCATATATATTCAAATATAATATACACATGAACATAGAAATATTCAACCATATCATACTGTAAAAGAGCCTTGTCTGTTTAAATATTAACTCTCTTATGTCAATTAAAATGCCAGGTCTCAAAGGATTGTTATTCAAAACTCTTGCAAGAAATGTATTTATATGAGCATTTACTGATTATTTATCTTGACTGCAGTAAGTGGCTCTACATTTGGAATCACATTAACTATTTTCGACAGCAGTTCTCAAACTCACAACGAAACATCTCACAGTTGACTAGTTCGCCATCATCTCAAACTCAACATGTTGGGTTGAAATTAATCAACAATGTTCCTGATGTGCTCTGAGAAGTGTTAGGGGGTTCTAAGAGCCACAAGAAGCTGCAGAGTCAAGAAGGATAGAACTCAAGACTCTGCCAGCTTCTTCAAGCAGAGAAATCTGGTTTATATGATGGTTTCTCCTCAAAACTTCGTAGATTTTGATAAAAGGGACTAAACGTTGAGTACATGGTAAGTTCTCAATAAACATTTATCCTTTGTTCCCTTCCCCAGTGATCCCACCCCAGGATCTGGTATAACTTGCCAAACTCTCCCATTTCTATCAGCATTAATATTTTTTCCCTAGTCTTACAGTCTTGAGACCTGAATTCCTCCTCAGTTATTCTTCCCTTCACTCCCAATAGCCAAGTTTTACTATTTCCCATGAATGATCTTTCATATGTCTCAAACACACCACTATCTCACCATTTCCTTCATACCATGTTCTAATCTTCTTGTGCTGAGGATCCTTCAATAGCTTGAAATCTGAATGCCTGCCCTTGATCTCTTCTTTCCATCTGGACAATACTTTCAACTTCTGCAGCTCTCCCGGCTCCAGGTTATTTCCAGACTCATCTACCACAAAGACTTGTAAAGCTGCCTACATGCACTCTTTCATGGAAAGTAACTTTTTAAAAATCTAAAGGCATGCCTACTTCAATGCTGTTGGGAAACTAACTTTTGTAAGGGACCTCCTAGGAGCTAAACTGGTAGGTGACCAGAAGTTATAGCTGACTATGTTCAAATGTTCAATGCATACCTTAGCATGGATTCCTTAAAGAATATTCTGAGATACTTCCCTCTTGAGATCTTCCTTTAAAAAAGCAAGGAAGAGAGACAGAAACCTTCCTTTGTCAAATAAGTTTGAGAATCCCACATGATGTATTATGCTGTGAGAGTAAAAATAGAGATTAACATATTAAAGTCTCTGGTGAGTATTACAGTTAAGAAACTTGTTTAGCTTTTTTTAACCTACTACTCCACAAATTTCTACTACTCCATAAATCTCTGCTACTTTCAAGTATTAGTAGGGGTAGTGGATGGCTCAGACAATAAAGAATCTGCCTGCAATGCAAGAGGCCCAGGTTTGATCCCTGGGTCCAGATCCCTGGAGAAGGGACTGGCAAGCCTACTCCAGTATTCTTGCCTGGAAAATCCCCTGGACAGAGGAGGTTGGCGGGCTTCAGTTCATGGGGTCACAAAGAATCGGACACAATTGAGTGACTAACACTTTCACTTTTTCCGTATGCAGAGTAATAGGATACCTGTTTTATTGAGGCACAAAAGACAGGACTAAGATCTTGGGGAAAGTAAGAAGGGGTAAATGTTAGCTCAGGATAAAAAGGGACTTTGCAACAGCAATGGCAGTGCAAAATTGTTCAGGCTTCTCTGAGAAATAGATGCCTGCTCCTTGTGCCTGGGGTTAGTTATTTAGCTGGAGACTTACTAGGATATTTGAGAAGGCATTCAAGCATCTCCTGGGGTTCTTAGGCTATATGAATTCTAAGTTTACCCTCCAACCTTAGCCCTTATGACTCTGGACATTCTATTGCACGCAGAAGCAGACGTTTAAGAATTGATATTCATGACCAAATGCGCTGGGGGCTTCCTCATCTTCACTCTTCATACATCTGTCCAAAGAAGAACTTTTATCAAGATTTTGGTATTGGATTAAGTGTATTTTTTAATGTAGTAGACCAAGAAAATAACTCACTGGAATATATATAATTAGAGCAAAAAATTATGATCCTTCAGGAATTTTCTGGTGACCCAGTGTTTGGGACTCCAAGTTCTCACTGCCCAGGGCCTGGGTTCAATCCCTGATTGGGGAATTAAGACCTCAAAAGACATATGGTATGGCCAAAAAAATGACACTAGCTACCAAGGATGACAGAATAATTATATTCTGGGTAGTCTATCAATACCAGAAATAGCTTAAATTAGGAGGTAGAGTTACCCAACTTATTATTTATTATGCTTTATAATTTATATATACATTGCACATATTTTATGTATATCAAGTGGTATATAATGGGCTTCCCTTGTGGCTCAGCTGGTAAAGAATCTGCCTGCAATGTGGGAGACCTGGGTTAGATCCCCGGGTTGGGAAGAT
The DNA here is from genome assembly GCF_055505025.1 of Bos grunniens. Classification (NCBI taxonomy): domain Eukaryota; kingdom Metazoa; phylum Chordata; class Mammalia; order Artiodactyla; family Bovidae; genus Bos; species Bos grunniens. Next base: position 56,527,496 of record NC_141178.1, on the reverse strand, counting down.
CCCCTGGAGAAGGGAAAGGCTACCCACTCCAGTATTCTGGCCTGGAGAATTCCATGACTGTGTAGTCCATGGGGTTGCAAAGAGTCAGACAGGACTGAGTGCCTTTCACTTTCACTTAAATATTTAAAGATTTCCTTATGAGGTTTTGATGATCTGTTCAGCTGATGAATACTAGTTTTGTGGCCCCTTTACAATCAGCAAGTCATATCCCTAGCAATTTCTCCATCAAAATAAGATCTCTAAAACTTTCACCTTATCAGAATCCAAATTCATGATGTATTGAAATTAATGAACCATTCAATAGATGTTTGTTGATTATCTTCTCTTTGCTCCACTAATACAATTGTTTCCTGCGCTTATATTAAACATGTGTCTTTTGATATAACATAAAAATGTAACATTTCCTTTTAATAAAAAAAAGATTTTTGTATTAGGAATATTCTTTGGAAGATAGCTTCAAATACCATGGGATTAAGACATTAAATGACATCGACTAAAAATGCTCTAGAAGCATATATAGATTCATGTCTTTAAAATAAAACACATGAAAAGCTCTCTCCCAGAGACAGAACCTATTAAGACACCATGGAAGAAAATTTAGAAGCTTCCATTGGGCACCCATGTCCAAGAGCAACCATTCTTCGAAAAGCTAAACCAAGCCCAGAGAGCTCTTGTCATTAATTAACTTTTTTTTTTTTTTCTTTTTTTAGCTTTCTTAATTAACTCTTGAATATTCCAGGAGAGAGTCCCTTGGACTGAAAGGAGATCCAACCAGTCCATTCTGAAGGAGATCAGCCCTGGGATTTCTTTGGAAGGAATGATATGAAAGCTGAAACTCCAGTACTTTGGCCACCTCATGCGAAGAGTTGACTCATTGGAAAAGACTCTGATGCTGGGAGGGATTGGGGGCAGGAGGAGAAGGGGAATGACAGAGGATAAGATGGCTGGATGGCATCACTGACTCGATGAACGTGAGTCTCAGTGAACTCCGGGAGTTGGTGATGGACAGGGAGGCCTGGCTTGCTGCAATTCATGGGGTCTCAAAGAGTCGGACACGACTAAGCGACTGATCTGGTCTGATCTGATTCCAGGAACCATCCTGCTTTTACATAAAGCTGCAATGAGTCCCATAAAACATCACCTTCATTATGAGACCAGAACTGAATTGTATTTTAAGACAGAAAACACAGCCTAAACCAGCATAGAATCCAAATTATTTTCACGCCACTGTAGCAAGTATTAAAAAAAAAATAGCCACACCCTTTTATAATATAGATTTGTGGAATAATGAAAACACTGCTATCATTTATAGTTTCCTTTCAGGAGGGGACGCGTTTATAAATGAATGGTTCTGTAATAACCCAGTGGCACCTTCATAAATCTCTCCAATGGAAGGGACTCTGTAACACATCTGATGAGAAATGTGTTTACTCTTTCAGGATTAAAAATAGAAAAACACAATAGAACAAGTTCATTGGTAGGTTCAGGTGGCCACTTAGTTTATAATAGAATCAGGAAATGAAAGTGCCCTGTGGTTCAGTAAAAAACTCCACTAGAACCCACATTTAGCTAACACAAGCAAAGCATGTTAGTGAGTTTCCTCAGTTGTCGGCATTAAAAAAAATTAACAGTATACCTCCTTTCAATCAGCTAAATATTTATTCACATCTTCAGCTTGTTATTTCCTCATTAACAAGGTTTCCCCTGCTGCTCAGCAGAATATGTGAGGAACTTAGCAAATGTCAGAAGCACTCAAGTTGAATCAACCAAGGGAAGTGATAAAAAGGTTCATAATCAAGTGGAACTTCAATAGTGGCACATTTCAAGCTGGGAAATAATAGATCAATACACAAGGCTCTTTCCTGTGGGATAATACTGCTATTTGTTCTTATTTTGTGATTTGTTTCCACTCATCAAATCACAAGTACAATGCATTTCTCTGTTAACCTTCAATTTGTAAATGATCATTTGCATTCTACTTCTCAGAACACCACAACAGAGAAGAGAAAATGCAATTTTGTAAGGAAAGCTGAGTCTTGAGAACAAAGGAACGCAAACCAACATAAGCAAAGCACCTGAGGGAAAAAAAAATGATTGCTGGTTAGTGTGTGACTATCTCCTTCTAACAGGGTCAAGACTTACGATGCAGTATTTGTGAAATGCGGACAAATGTAACAAAAGTCCTCACAGAAAAAAATGTTTAAGTTTCAGTTCAATCGGGCACTAGGAAAGTCTAACACGTCCTTTTGCTTGTTTTGAAGAAAATTATTTATTATCTTGAAGTTGAAGATGTTTCACATTTAATTTTGTGGCTGGGTAAGGATCTTGGTTTGTGAGCGCTTTCTTGCTATGACTGCTGCTGAGTCGTTTCAGTCGTGTCCGACTCTGTGTGACCCCACAGACGGCAGCCCATCAGGCTCCCCCATCCCTGAGATTCTCCAGGCAAGAACACTGGAGTGGGTTGCCATTTCCTCCTCCAATGCATGAAAGTGAAAAGCGAAAGTGAAGTCGCTCAGTCGTGTCCGACTCTTCGTGACCCCATGGACTGCAGCCTACCAGGCTCCTCCATCCATGGGATTTTCCAGGCAAGAGTACTGGAGCGGGGTGCCATTGCCTTCTCCTTTGCTATGACTGGTCTAATACAAAAATTTACCAACTAATCTTTTTTACATAACTGTGTATTAGTTACAGCACCATTATCCAATAGTCTTGAAACCAGTTTCCTTACATTATTTCAGATATATATGACAATCTAACAGCTCCCAATTATTTTTTTTAAAAACCCTGATTCATAAACATAAACCATAGATAAATTTACAAAGACTGCTATTTCTTCACAAAAGATACTGATATGATATCAAAACAGAAATTCAAAACATGTTTCCAAAATCACAAAGAAGAAAAAGTTTCAACATGTAGATAAATAAATCAGTTCAGTTCAGTCACTCAGTCATGTCCGACTCTTTTCGACCCCATGAATTGCAGTACACCAGGTCTCCTTGTCCATCACCATCTCCCGGAGTTCACTCAAACTCACGTCCATCGAGTCGGTGATGCCATCCAGCCATCTCATCCTCTGTCGTCCCCTTTTCCTCCTGCCCGAAATCCCTCCCAGCATCAGAGTCTTTTCCAATAAGTCAACTCCTCACATGAGGTGGCCAAAGTGCTGGAGTTTCAGCTTTAGCATCATTCCTTCCAAAGGACACCCAGGACTGATCTTTAGAATGGACTGGTTGGATCTCCTTGCAGTCCAAGGGACTCTCAGGAGTCTTCTCCAACACTACAGTTCAAAAGCATCAATTCTTTGGCGCTCAGCTTTCTTCACAGTCCAACTCTCACATCCATACACGACCACTGGAAAAACCATAGCCTTGACTAAACGAACTTTTGTTGGCAAAGTAATGCCTCTGCTTTTCAATATGCTATCTAGGTTGGTCATAACTTTTCTTTCAAGGAGTAAGCATCTTTTAATTTCATGGTTACAGTCACCATCTGAAGTGATTTTGGAGCCCCAAAAAATAAAGTCTTACACTGTTTCTACTGTTTCCCCATCTATTTCCCATGAAGTGATGGGACCAGATGTCATGATCTTCGTTTTCTGAATGTTGAGCTTTAAGCCAACTTTTTCACTCTCCACTTTCACTTTCATCAAGAGGCTTTTTAGTTCCTCTTCACTTTCTGCCATAAGAGTGATGTCATCTGCATATCTGAGGTTATTGATATTTCTCCCGGCAATCTTGATTAAATAGACCCGCAAAAATGTTACAGGGATACTGAACATCTTCCTAGGTTCTGAAAACCATGAGCAATTTTCTTTCCAAATATAAACAGACTTTCCTATACTAGAAGGGTGTCATTTTAAAAATAATTATGGGGCTTACCATGAAAAGAAACAAGGAGCTAGACACTGAAGTGCTCCTCAGTGCCAGCTTATGACAGTGATTATCAGGTGAGAATTGCTCGGCAATGAAGGGCCTGAAAAACCCAAAGCTCAACACATCACTGTTTTAGCAGGACTTCCAAGTCTTTAAATCCAGGAAGAAGAAAGGAGAGAGTCAACAGCCAGGGCACAGGGAAAGGTTCCTTTTTATTATTATTATTGGAATATAGATGCTTTACAATATTGTTTAGTTTCTGCTGTACAATGAAGTAAATAGGTTATACATATGTATATATCCCCTCCCTCTTGGACCTCCCACCTCTCTTCATTCCACCCCTCTAGATCATCAGAGGGTGCCAAGCTGAGCTCTCTGTGTGGTACAGCAGCTTCCCACTAGCTATTATACACAGAGAAGGCAATGGCACCCCACTCCAGTACTCTTGCCTGGAAAATCCCATGGACGGAGGAGCCTGGTAGGCTGCAGTCCATGGGGTCGCTAAGAGTCAGACACGACTGAGCGACTTCACTTTCACCTTTCACTTTCATGCATTGGAGAAGGAAATGGCAACCCACTCCAGTGTTCTTGCCTGGAGAATCCCAGGGACAGGGGAGCCTGGTGGGCTGCCAACTATGGGGTCACACAGAGTCGGACACGACTGAAGCGACTTAGCAGCAGCAGTGTATGTATGTCAATGCCACTCTCCCAATTTATCTCACCCACCTCTCACCCCCACCCCATTCACCTGTCTGTGTCTTTATCCTGCCCTGCAAATAGGTTCATCTGTACCATTTTTCTAGATTCCGCACCTCTGCATTAGTATATGAAATAAGGTTACTTTTTAATCCCCAGGGCCCATGTTCATCCACAGCCCTTGCAGGAGTTTGCTGCTTAGTCGCTAAGTCATGTATGACTCTTGGTGACCCCATGGACTGTTGCCTGCCAACCTCCTCTCTCCATGGGATTTCCCAGGCAAGATTACTGGAGTGGGGTGTCATTTCCTTCTCCAAGGGATCTTCCTCATCCAAGGGTTGAACTCATGTCTCCTGCATTGATAGGTGGATTCTTTCCCACTGAGCCATGCGGCCAGCCAGACCTCCAGTGCTCATCTTGCTCCTCTGGGAGGGCCTAGCACTATCCCAAAGGGTTAAACTCATCAAAGATGGATATAAAACAAGGGTAAGTTTCACTTTTTTTTGTATTGAAGTATAGTTGACTTCCTATATTAGTTTTATTTGTAAACATAGTAATTCAGTATTTTTATTGTTTATACCCCATATAAAGTTCAAGTGCTGCCATCTGAAACCCCTGTCTGCAGGGAAATATACACCAGCTCAAACTTCACAGGCTAAGGTGACTGTTCATGAGGTTGTAATGTAGATTGGGTAGGGGTGGAGGACTGGGTAAGAAGGGAAGGAATGGCTTATTCAATGAAAAGAAAAGGAAAAGAGTAATTCAAGAAGCAGAGTTTCATTACCCTCTATAGCATAGGGGTTGATTTTGCATATTAAACAAAATAATAATACCACTTATGAACAAAACAATTGCAAAGTTATCTTAGGACAAGGTTGGTGTGTGAGCTTTGTTGTGGAGGAGGGGTGTAAGTAAGATGAAGGGCTTCCCTGGTGGCTCAGCTGTAAAGAATACACCTTCCAATGCAGGAGATGCAGGTTCAATCCCTGAGTCAGGAAGATCCCTGGAGAAGGAAATAGCCACTCACTCCAATACTCTTGCCTGAAAAATCCCACGGACAGAGGAGCCTGGTGGGCTACGATCCATAGGGTCACAAAGAGTCAGACAACAAGAAGATAAGATGAGACACTGCTTAGTTTAACCTCATTCTTTCATTCAAACTTTCAGTTCTTGCCCAATGTTCCCTAAGGAAAGCAAAGGTGCTTCCCTGTTCTCCAGCGTCCAAAGAGATCTGCCTTCACATGATGTTGTGAATGGCTTTGTAGAGTAAGCTGGTTTCTTTTCTCAAAGGACTTATCTTTCAAGCTGGCTGAGAGTTTATTTTTTTACTTTATATGAAAATTCTTCAGAGAGCCTGATGGCACAGAATGGAGTCCAGAAATCATCTGTAATACTCCACTGCAACACAGACTTTATTTTATGCCTCCTTCGAAATAAATCTTTTTTAAAATATATTTTTGAGGTCTGACGGCACATAAAAGGAAGCTATTAAGGAGAGCCACGGGGTGTCCGTGATGGGAAGGGCTGATTATCCCTGACAGCCTCTGACTCTGGAATTCATGGAAAGGCAAACCACAAATATTTCAGTGGAGGCTAACAGGCAGACACATTTTATGCCATGTTCCCCCTCTCCCCTTTTCCTCTTCATTCTTCTTCCCTAAAATGGTACATCTGCTACAGAGGTGTTCTTACAAGCGGGCTTATGTCATCTGAAGCCACGTAATATCAGACTTATCAGCATCTTAAAAGACCGGCTTGCTTAGTCTTAGAGCAGCTTCCTAATCAGAACTGGCTATATTTATTTACAGATTCCCTTGAATTGCATTATGAAGCATTATTCTGTTAGGATACTCTGGGAAAAGCTCCATGCCTTCCGAACACATAATTTCAGGAAGGTCCTTGGCAAAACCCTGAAATGAATTTGAATCTTATCCTTCCATCAGATTTCTGTCTGTGACCTTACACCCAGATTCCGTGAATAGAACATTGTCCTACCAGGGCAGAGGCTCAATAACTGGGCATTTTCTGGGTCCCTGAATTTGTACAATGAGATATCAACTCCAATCTGCGAGCACAATGCTCCAGTGACTGCCAGGAATGGTTGCAATATTGATGCCTTTCAGTGAAGATCACATCATACACCCAGCAGAGCTCAATAAAATGATACTGTAGTTAACAAGTTTTATAACACGAAGTTACTTAAAAGATGGAGCTAATCAGGGGGAAGCCTGTTTATGCATGTCACCACCACATTTAATTGTCAATAAATAAACAAAGGTTTGCTTCACCTATTGTCATGTATATCAAGCCAGTCATTAATCTAAACTAATGAAGCTTAAGATATATGACAGACAGTTTTTATGGAGCGCCTTCTTAATGATATGTTTGCTTTTCATTTCAATGCCAAAAGCTCATTATCAAGAAAGCAGCACATTATGGTCCATACACATTGAAATCTACATCAGGATTCTTTGTTCGGGGCTCACAACAAGCGGTGCCTGCACTTACATAGTGAAAAGCATTACTTAGAGATGAAAACGGGAGGTGGGGATGATGCATCTGATTCTCCTGCTCTGTTGTGGGCCCCCCACCCCCACTCCACCCCTGGATTTTTAAGCTCACCTGGAAAGAGAAAGGAAACTCAATCCAGCCTAATTCATGCACACATCCATCTTGAAAAACGTGAATGAATAGCTATCATAAACACAATGGGTCCTAATCACTAAAGAACACCCTGAATCTCCCAAGAACACAAACCCAAGATGCCATGCTGCAAACAGAGACCTAGCAGATAATAGAAGGAGGCATCATACAATTATTTCAGCATTCACATTCATCCTAGAGCTTTGTAGTAATTATTTCTTATTCCACTTCAAGTTTGGAGGAGAATCTAATGCATGAATGAATACCTATCAAACCATATTGATTCCTGTACCCAGTGAAGTGACACATTCGAAATAGTTCACTCTTTGGACTGGAGCCACCAAGAGACCATTGCAGGTTCTAAGGACCCAATGATAGGCTCCATCATGTCACACTTTGCTTTATTTAAATCTGGAGAAATATGCCTTAAATGGGACCAGGTTATAGGAGCATACAATACATCTCTGTGCATGGCAGGACAAAGGGCTATCATGCATTGCCAGGGGTCTGGACTGTTTTGCTCCTCAATGTATTTCTAGCACCTTCACAGTTCCTGGCCTATGGAAGGTGCCTGTATGCTTAGTCGCTCAGTCGTGTCCAACTGTTTGCAACCCTATGAGACCCTGCCAGACTCCTCTGTCTGTGGGATTTTCCATGCACGAATACTGGAGTGGGTTACCATGCCCTCCTCCAGGGGATCTTCCTGACCCAGGGATCAAGCCCTAGTGTCCTGCATTGCAGGCAGATTCCTTGCCATCTGAGCCACCAGGGAAACCCTGATTAAAGTGGGCTTTTGTGAAAGTCCTAGATGCTAACGCTGTCCCATCCAACCTTGGAAGTACTCTTCTCTTCAGAATCAGAGTAATGGGTTTTTTATTCTGTGCTCAGGAACAAAATAACACCTAAACATGAAATGCTACCAAGGAGTAGGTGTATTTCAGCTGTTTCAATATCTCTATTCAGAAGCATTTTATTCTTTAGTCTTTTATGGAAATGTATGCATTCACCATCTACAAAACAAAACAAACAGTACCACTGGTATCTTTATTCTATCTTTGATACATAGAATTTAAACCGTTTTTAAAATCATCTTTCCTTTTCTGGCAACTTTCTCCCTTCAGCTTTATTTCCCAACCTCCATGAGATAGTAGGAAGAAACCTCCCTACTTTATTGAAACATTTACATACAATCTTGAAGTAAACAAGAAGGTCACAAAAATCTATTTCCATTAGTGCAAGAAACAAAGAAGGGCTTTCAACCTAGAAATGTCAGGCACCATTACTTTCTGTACCGTACAAAAATGCCGCATCTGTTGATGTACAAGATAGCAATATGTCATCTACATATGAACATTGATGACTGTGGGACGCTTCACAGACTCCTCCTGGCAGGCCACAGATAGTAATTGTTTTCCTAAATGGCCAGCATAAAAACCAGTGCGAGATGGACTTTTTGCAACAAAAAAAAATCATCTAAACTGACTTTAAAAAATTTACCAGTAAGCTTGCATGTATCTTTAGTATATTTTGCAGAGCCTGTGATAAGTCAAGGATTACTTAGTTTCAATAATGGCAAATTGCATCATGATGGGTTTCAGTGCAAGGGTGTGTGTGTGTGTGTGTTATAACATATAGTTTATGTTTTTACATGACCACAGATATATGCAGCATAATAAAAGTGTCCAGATATAAGGCTAAATCCTTGTTGGTTATCATAGCAGGGATCCTCTTTATAAAAATAAATCTATATAGAATGAGAACTAGCAATACAAAAATACACACTGAAAAGTTTAAAGGTCATATTTTCAGCTATCTTCCAGATAGCCTGTTGGTAATTTCAGCTTCTAGGACATCTATTGCATAAGCAGCATATTAGCTGCATCTGAATGAAAGACAAACATAAAGTATTTTCAAGCATCACTAATAAATACAAAGAAGCAATTTAAGAACTCAACTCCACTTGTGAGATAAACTTGTCTTTGGGTTTTACCAAGATTTCTAAATGAATATGAAAAGTACTGTCCAACATCTGAGGAGATACAAGGCCATCTTTTCTCAAAAATCCGATCTCAGTCATAAAAACAAAATCGTGCCAACTCCATCTCCAGAATTGGGTGTCTAGCTGGACCCAGAGATAGTTCAAGTTCAAGACTCTCCCTCTGCTTTTTGTCTCTCCTGGCAATTCATCATGCATCTCCTGCAATTCTCCAATGCAGGCCTATATCTTCCACACAGGGCATGTGGCTTCCAGCAACTCCTGGCCTCATTAGTAGTCTTTAATTGGCTCCAATTAAAAAAAAAAAAAAAGGGGGGGGAAGAAAACTGAGTTGGGTCAATTTGGGTCATATATGTCTATTTCCAAACCAATGCCTGTAGTTTTGGGACTAGGTTATCCCAATCTGCCTATCTTCACCCAGTCACCATGGCTGGAAGAAAAGGATCTGTAAAAAGATTCACTAAATCTCATGGTAAAGAATTCAAGGATGCGAGAGGGTGAGGGCTATTATCAAAAGCTGGGAACGGGGCTGCAAACCTAACAACATATTTCAATAGACAAATACATCCCTGCCAACTTCAACTCATCAAAAGAAATGTTCATACAGTATACCAAATTACATTTCCTTCCAATTAGTCAGGTTTTTAAGAAAGTAAAGAAATTGGACAATATCTAAAAATTCATTGAACACAAATTAGCCTTGCCCAGGCAACTTTCATAGGACCAGTTTTCACGGAGTCCAATTTAAACTGAGTCTGATCATAATTATCTGGTCTAGAAAAATATAAATCTCATATCTGCCCTGCTCCTAATCTTATTTACTTCAATTTTCTTCTTTATCAATCTATTTCAACAAATCTCATTCTCACAGTTAACCTGAAAATGTAAAAACCATAGACGCATTAGATACTCTATATGATGTTTCATAGACATGACTAATAAATGTGCCTATTTTGAAAAAAAATAAACTCTCTGTGATTTCAGGGATGTTTACTCCCATTTGTTGCAAACACATTTGATGACTATAATTGCCACCATGGCCATAAGTCATAATCATAAAATGATTGCTTATAGCTGTGAAATTCATTCTCTTCAACTGAATTGTAGATTTTTCATTTTAAATATACTCTCCACTGATAAATTTTCCAACACAGTTGTGACCAAAGAGTCAATAGGTCTTATTATTTTGCAGGTGAAAAAGATGATGAGATAAAAATAAGTGTGCTAAGAAAAAAGAAATACAGTATTAATGGACACATTGCTAAGTAAAAGATTAAATTCTATTCCTGTTTAGAAGCATCAACCAACAAGACTCAGAACTAGCAGGCATTGGTTAAACACCTTCTTAAAACAAATAAAAGGCAAAACAAGAAAGCCACATTTTATTTTGCAGATGGCTTTTTTTTCCTGTTTGCTCACTGTATCAGAGGAGTTTTTTAAATTACTGTTTTGAATAGTAAGTGGTAAACTGCACACATCTCTGACCTTAATCTTCTGATTTTCTCAGAGATGAGCAGAGCTAGTTAGGAACATCTGTGAACAGAGAAGCAGGGGAAACCTCCCTTTCAACAGTGGATGCCAACTCTCCTCCTGGAACAACCGTATCTCAGGATCAAGATCATGTGAGAGACCCAGCAGGTGTGACTCTTCCTGTCTGATCAACTCACTTTGTTTTTCTATTTTTATGCTCTCTTAAACACTGCTAATTAACTTCCCTAACGGTTCTAAAACTAGTAGGTAAATACACGTAATGAACTCTTATCCATGTGGATCGAGAGGAAATATGATAACTATCAAATTTGTTCCTAAGAAAGGCATCAAAACTAACAGGCAATTGGCAAGAATATCAATCTCCTGCATTGCACCACCTGCTCTGGCCTTTCAAAGGAATGACAGTGATGGAGGAGCAGATAGCTGCTGCAGGCAACCCTGAGAAGTCCAGAGGCATTTCCTACACTGTGTAAAGGTCATGACACAATGTGACCATGACCCCAACCCTACCTGCTCCTGTTGTAGCAGAGGCAGATGGATAGGATCAAACCAGATCTTGGGTCAACCAGCAAACATTTTCTGAACACCTGCCATGTGCCAGAACTGATCTAGGTACTTTCATGGAAATTGCTGCAAAACCCTCCAAAGGCATTCCATCTCATTTAAAGTGAAGGCTGAAAAAATTTCAAAAATAATAACAATAGAGTGAAGGCCAAACTGTTTTTTTGTTAACATTTTACTTTATATTGGTGTATAGTTGATTAAAAGTATTCTGATAGTTTTGGGTGTACAGCAAAGTGATCAAGTTATATATCAATGTATCTATTATGTTTTTAATCTTTTGATCACACAGCATGGCATGTGGAATCTTAGTTCCCTGACCAGGGATCGAACCCACAGCCCCTGCATTGGAAGGCAAAGTCTTAACCACTGGACCACCAGGGAATTCCCCATGTATCTATTTTTCAAAATTTTTTCCCACTTAGGTTGTTAAACAACACTGAGCAGAGTTCCCAGTGCAATACAGTAGGTCCTCACTGGTTATCTATTTTAAATATAGCAGTGTATACATATCCATCCCAAACTCCCTAACTATGCTTCTAGGGACCTAAGAGGGCCCCCAGGATCTTGCTTCCACCTCACTGCCTTCTAGCTAGAATGAAGTCCTTCCTGTTTGCCCCATGCAGCATGCATGCTTCCATCTTGGAACCTTGGCACACATGGTTCCCTCCACTTGGAAAGCTCTCACCCTTATATGTACATGGCTTGGCCCCTCCTTTCTTCCCTTCTGGACTTCCCTGGTGACTCAGACGGTAAAGCATTTGTCTACAATGCTGGAGACCCGGGTTTGATCCCTGGGTCGGGAAGATCCCCTGGAGAAGGAAATGGCAATCCACTCCAGTACCATTGCCTGGAAAATCCCATGGACAGAGGAGCCTGGTAGGCTACAGTCCATGGGGTTGCAAAGAGTCAGACACGACTGAGCGACTTCACTTCAATTCACTTCTTCCCTTCTAGTCTTTCCTGACTCCAACCTTAGTGACATCTTCCCTCTCACACATCTAAAAGTGTAGCCCACGATGTATTTCCTAATCCTCTTCTCCATTGTATTTTCTTCCTTAGTGCTTGTCAGCCTTTTACATAGTAAATATCCTACCCACTGTGGTCTGTGTCTATCATTAGACGACAAACTTTAGGCAACTGGAGATCGCAGTTTGTTTTGTTCATTGCCAGATTCCAAAAGAGTGCCTTGCAGATAATAGTAACTCTATAAATATTTTTAATTATCCCACTAATTAATAAAGTTTTCTTTCATAATGAGTCTATGAGGTGGTATAATTTCTTCATGCTAATGAACAAGAGAGGCAGAAAGATTAATCTAAGACACTAGAATCTGTAAATGGAAAAGCTTTTTTTTATCTCCAGGTTTCTAGTCTGCACTCATTCTTCTCTGGCACCACTACCTGGAAGTTACAACAAAATGTCAAGGTGGGGTGAGGGGTAGAGGGAATAGATGCTGGAACTGGACATCAGAGAAGTGTCCGTGTCCTAAGGAGTAGGTGGGCTTCCTGGGTGGCCCAGATGGTAAAGAATCTGCCCACAATGCAATAGACCTGGGTTTGATCCCTGGGTCAGGAAGATCCTCTGAAGAAGGGAATGGCCATCCACTCCAGTAGTCTTGTCTGGAGAATTCCATGGACAGAGGAGCCTGGTGGGCTACAGTCCATGGGGTCGCAAAGAGTCGGACATGACGAGTTACTCAGTAGTCTTGTCTGGAGAATACCATGGACAGAGGGGCCTGGTGGGCTACAGTCCATGGGGTCGCAAAGAGTCGGACATGACGAGTTACTAACACACAAACACACACACACAAAAGGAGGTAGGCTCCAGGGGATACCCATCATGTGACAAGATGGATGAGTGAAGCTCAGAGACTGTGCTTACTGGCAAGTGGCTGAAAATGTTTAAAGTTTCTATCTTATAAATTTAAATTTTTTTAATTTTTTTTTTGGTAATAGCACTGGAAGTATTGCTGTTGTTGTTGTTGTTGTTGTTGTTGTTGTTGTTGTTGTTTGGCTGCACTGTCTTCACTGCTCCATGGGCTTTTCTCTAGTTTCGGAGAGCAGGGGCCACTCTCTAGTGACAAGCACGGGCTTCTCATTGCGGTGGCTTCTCTTGTTGCCAAGCTCGGGCTCTAGGCATGTGGGCTCATTAGTGGCATCTCCCGGGCTTTAGAGCAGAGGCTCAATAGTTATGGCCCATAGGCTTAGCTGCTCCCTGGCATGTGGGATCTTCCCAGATCAGGGATCAAACTCAGGTCTCCTGCATTCGCTGGCAGATTCTTTAGCACTGAGCCACCAGTGAAGTCCTAAAAATATTTTTAAATTATACATATGCCCTTCTCTGATTAGTAAGTAACTACTTACCATCTAGGATTGTTCCAATGGAAAAGAAACTGCTTGCCTCTGATCTAACTTGTGTAGCATAAACTCCATCATAGTATGAAATGAATGCTTGTTTGAGTGACATACTGGTTGCATTAGAATTCTTGTGTTTTCCTGGCACATTACTCTCCTTTGAATTTCATACCAATTGAATAATTCCATTGGCAGGATGGGGGAGAGAGAAAGCTGAAATGAATAAAATATTAATCTCACATACGTGGCAGGTTTTTAAATTTAATATTATCTTCTAGATCTTACACAACAGATTCATGCAGACACTAATCAGAGCTTAATCACACTCTTACTGTGTATTTAATCTTTGTAGATACACACTGCACTCAAACAGATGGACCTGGTTTTGTTTTGGTTTTTTTTCAGCAAAGCAAGCTTATTTGGTTTAATAGAACCAACTTGCTTTTTTCTGGTCCCTAAAAAGTACTTCTCCCTGGGTTATGTTTTTTAGGACTAATGAATCAAGACTCTTTTGCTTGAATGTGGCAGAAACCCAATCAAACCAGCTTGAGCCAAACAGAACTTTATTGGCAGACAGGTAGCAGTAAAAAGATCAGAGTATAGTCACGGCTTAGGTATAAGTGAAAAGAGAAATCTGTACCCTCCAGGCACTCTATCACAGTCTGCACTTCTCTCCACCGGGATGTGTCACTCTCTGGTCTGTTTCTTCCACATATTGAAAATATATTGGGATTGTCACATATACACTACTGATACTGTGTTTAAGATGGATACTGATGCTGAAGCTGAAGTTCAATACTCTGGCCACCTGTTGCGAAGAGCCAACTCTTTGGAAAAAACCCTGGTGCTGGGAAAGATTGAGGGCAGGAGGAGAAGGGGACGACAGAGGATGAGATGCATAACCAGCTCAATGGACATGAATCTGAGCAAACCCTGGGAGATAGTGAAGGGCAGAGGAGCCTTCTGTACTGCAATCCATGGGATTGTGAAGATTCAGACACAACTTAGCGACTGAACAGCAATAATAAAATAGATAACTAATGAGAATAGACTGTATAGCAAAGAGAACTCTAAATTAATGCATGATATTCATGATAATCATGACATGAATATCCCAGGCTTCTGAAGACTGGCCCTTGCCCTAGCATCATCACCCTAATCTGGACATATTTGATCCAGGGAAACTGAGGAGACATGCAGAGTTATATTATCTTTCACCAGAAATAAGTCACAAAGTAAACTATGTTCACATCTACTTACACACACACAAACACAGACACACACACACACTTACATCTCTCTGTGGTTCACAGTAACTACATTAAGGACTTTCAGATCAGCTTGGAAGAAAATTACTGTTTCTAAACAGAAGCTTTGAGAAATTTTTTTCAGATTAAAAAAAAAAAAGTCTAAGAGCATGCTCAGCTTCTGATAAAGCTGGGTTGATTCTATTCAATGACATGATTCACCTCATCCCAGTATATATGAGAAAAATAGGAGCCCAACAATAGCTGCAGATTTATAGAAGATGATGTAACACACCAACTGAAAAATTGCTGTCCTACAAATGACGACTCTTCAGAATACAGTAAGTTTCCGAATAATAGGAACAGAACAAAGCAAGGAAAATTCCATCTGTTAATCAAGACCAAAGCATGCATTCCATTTCCAACTCAACCATAGAAATTCCTCTTAAGAGAATACACAGACACAGCCACAGTCGTTGCTGACTCCTTCGTTATTCACTATTCAGGATTCATTATTTGTCATTCATTAACCTCAGGATATAACACATTTGCTAGGAACTGTACAAAAGAAAATCTGACGCAGTTCCCACACCTGGGATTACAATCAAAAAGCAATGGTGAGGAGACAGTGAGACCAAAAAAAAAAGAGGTGAAAAATGGCACACGGTGAACTATCCTGGTAGTGCTTAAAACGTCATGCTTCCATGCCTCCACAGTTTGCAGTGGGCCCAGGTTTGAACCCTGGTTGGGAAACTAAGATCCCATGTGCCCGTCAGTGCAGAAAAAAAAAAATTTTTTTTTTAAGTTCTTTTAAAAAATGGCACATGGAGAAAAGAAATCCATAATGGAAGTTTAAACTATGATGGAAATTTGAATTCCTGTTTGGCATTAAATTACTATCAAATATTAGAAAGCAGCTTAAGTGTTCAGAAAATGTAATATTCCAGTGAATCAAAAAAAGGGAGCAAAAATAAAAAGAACTGTAAATCCCTTCAGGTCAGAGGCAATGGTTTTGTTTCTCTTTCTTATTTCTCTTTTTATTCCTCACAATCCCTAACATGAAATACATACAGCAACACCTCCAGACTTCAAACAGATATCTGTTTGACCTTGAGCAATTAGCATCACAAGGTAGAACAAGGAAAACCGTGACAAGATGATTCTGAGTTGAAGACGTAACACCCATAGCACATTTTCAGAAACACTGTCTCATTTCAGCGTCGCCCCAACCCTGTAACTAATACCCTGCCTTCCAGAGAGGAAAACTGAAGATAAGTAACTTTATTCAGATCACACTCTAAGAAGAAGATTTAGGAACAGACATAAGGGGACAGTTTGAGGTCTCTTTCAGAATTAATCATCAGATGTCCACCTAGCGCTTATATCAGAGAAATCAAAGAAATGTAATCAAATCAAAGACATGCAAAACAAAGAAATGTAAGTCCTAACCACCTTTGAAAGCTGAATCCTTGACAAGATCAACAAGCTAACCTGAGGATGAGGCAGGTAGAGATGTTTGCTCACCATAGTAAGGCAGAACGCTTCCAAGACAGTGTCTGTAGCATATTGGAGCAGAGAGACAAAGTCAGGATGTGGGTGACGTTTTGGAATCTAGTTTAAGACAGGTCTTTCTGTGTGAGAGGTTGGCAGGAATTAGGTGAAATGACAATATAACAGTTTAGGATTGGTGGACAAAGCAAGGAGAATATGTTGTTACACATGCAGAAGGGTCTTGGGGAATAGTCATTTGTACTATCTGTTCAATAATTGAGGGCTTCCCCAATGGCTCAGCAGTAAAGAATTCACGTCCAATGCAGGGGCCATAGGAGATGCAGTTTCGATCCCTGGGCCAGGAAGATTCCCTGGAGGAGGGCTATGCAACTCACTCCAGTACTCTTGTCTGGAGAATCCCATGGACAGAGGAGCTTGGCAGGCAACAGCCCATAGGGTCGCAAAGAGTCCGACACAACTGAAGTGACTTAGCACACATGCACACATTCAGTAATTGAACAATATGATGCTCATTTAAATAGAGCTTTCAGAAATAGACTCACAGATGTGGAAAACAAACTTATGGTTACCAAAGAGAGAGGGGAATGGGGATAAATTAGAAGTTTGGGATTGACAATTACACATTGCTACATATAAAATAGATAAACTACAAAGACCTACTGTATAGTACAGGGAGCTAAATCCAGTATCTTGTAATAATCTATAATGAAAAAGAATAGATATATATGTATAGCTGAATCAATTTTTTATACACCTGAAACTAATACAACATTTTAAATCAACCACATGCTTAGTCGCTCAGTCATGTTTGACTCTTTGTGACCCTTTGGACAGTAGCCCGCCAGGCTCCTCTGTCTGTGGGATTTTTCAGGCAAGAATATTGGAGTGGGTGGCCATTTATTCCTCCAGGGGATCTTCCAGATACAGGAATCAAACCTGTGTCTCCTGTGTCTCCTGCATTGCAGGCAGATTCTTTATCCACTGAGCCATCAGGGAAGCAAATCAATTACACTTCAATAAAGAAAATAAAAATAAATGGAATTTTCCACAAAGTTCCTGATGCTGAGCAATGTACTTATTTCATCTCCCTGGGCAAGAGTTTCCTAGAATAGTAAAGTCATGTTGACAAAAAAACAGTGGAATAATAAAGTTAAGTCAGTAAAGACAGTCAAATAGTACAATCATGTTAATATAGATGGCAAGTTGTGTGAGTATGGATGGTTTGGGTTCTTAACACCAAAACAGTATTATACATACACTGAAAATAACAAATACTTTGGAGTCATCCAGGCTTAGATTTGGGGGGAAAAAAAAAGAACTTTCCCCATATTGACTTTCACTTGGCTGTGGACTAAGTCAAGTTACTTAACCTCTTTGAATACCATTGCACCATGTAATCTGATTTATAATGCTTTGTTGAAAAATGTAATTCATTAGAGCCTAGGAAAGGAAGAAAACAAAAACCAGGAGAATTTTGAGATAAAGATGGAACACAAAATTAGGTCTAAATGCACCCGTTGGTGAATAAAGCATGATAAAGAAAGCATTTATAATCTTTATCAATAACTGCACATCTCCAAAATATCCATACTTTTAATTTTTGTTCTCTTTGAGTACCATTTTTTAATGAAATGGGAGGAAAAAATAACCCTTTAACTGTGATCAGCATGAAGGAAAGGATAAGGCAGTTCCTTACAATTTATTGATAAACAATTTTTACCAGCTTAGCAAGATTAATACCTAATTCAAACACAGGAATTAATTGCAATCATAATAAGTACTACATAAGTTATATTAGTGTACCAACCCTCTAAACTGTTGAAATGTCCAGCATTAAAAAATATGCGCTAACTCCATCTCCTTTAAAATGTTAATTGCACTAAAGCAATATTCCCTTATTTATAAGTATGGATTTTCTTATTGCTTTAAATGTGGAAAATACATGGCAGATCAAATACAAATGCCATGATTATCAACTGAAACATGAGATGCTTAGAAATATAAAGTGACCAACTTCATGACAAGTATACAAGGAAATAGATAAGATATTCCTTTGTGAGTGACAAAAATAATGTAAAGAAAAATATAAGGAAGCTAGTTATTTGATCATTAAGATGGTCAAACTTCACACACACACACACACACACACACACACACACATTAAACAACCAAACAAAAATATCCTGTCTTACTTTGACAAGTGGAGAAAAAGCAATAAATAAAGCATTTTGCACCATGTGGCAGCCTATCATCAAATCTGAATCAGAAAGCAATGGGGAATAGAAACTTAAGGAAATTCACCACTGAAAAAACTAGAAGGTTAGACACAGAGACTCACTGACTTTGGCAAAACTCACATTTCTTTTTTGTCATGACAATAAAGTTATTAAAATTGAAGCTGAAATTAGCATTGAAATAGAGCAGATACCAAAAATCAGAAAAACATTTGTAGAAACTAAAGAGTTGAGATTTTCCCTAGAGGAAATAAAATTCAAAGTCTCTGCTGTAAAGAAACATAAAGAGACTAATATCCCAAAGAATCTTTTGCACTAAAAAAAAAATTTTTTAAGACCATTTAGTAGAATAAAAATATCGATTTACTGGAAAAAGATATTCCCTAGATAACCAGAATGTGTTTTTCATGGCAATCAAGTTTTGATATGGCTTAAAGAGTAAGAGGTGAACATGTAATTACTAATTTGAATAAAGTGCTGTAAAATTAAGTCAAGCCAAATTTCAAGGGTCTTGAGGGTGTTAATTCACTTCACATACTAGGCTGTTTAAAAGAAAATACAATCATTTTCTCCCTGTGAAATTAGTTTTGTTCAGGGCCAACTCTGTGGTAGCAAAATTGCTGCCATCCGTGTGATCTGAGCCAAAGAAAAACCAAAATCCATACTCTTTCTTTCTCTTTGGCTCACAATTATTCTCCTGAGGCTTACTGTACACATTCATTCATTTATGGCTTTTGAAGGACATCTGAGATCATCTTATGTATGTAACTCCAGCCAGAGTCAACTGTAGACACTGAAGAATATAGAAAGTAAGACCGATTATCTAAGTGTTGCTCTCATCTGCAGTGATTAAAAATCTGAGCATGTTATATCTTGGGCCATGACACTAGCCCCATACTCTAGCAATCTCTCCTCCTCAAGAGGACTTGCACTCCCTCTTCTCTTTCCTCAAATCCTCAACACAGAACATGCTTCAGAGCATTTCTAGATGTTTCCATTGGCTGTCGGAGAAGGCAATGGCAACCCACTCCAGTACTCTTGCCTGGAAAATCCCATGGATGGAGGAGCCTGGTAGGCTGCAGTCCGTGGGGTCACGAAGAGTCAGACACGACCGAAGCGACTTAGCAGCAGCAGCAGCCATTGGCTGTGGTCAGGTTTTATCTAATGCAAAGAAAAATACTTTTCTACCCAGACTTTTCTATCCAGGCCAATTTATGGAAGGTGATTTGACACCACCATGGTGTCATGAGACAATGCCGATGTTTTATGGTCCCTCCTGAGAAAGCAATTTGCAAGAACTCTATCACTGTTACTTAGAAAGTAGAGTCTTCACAGTGATTTTTCACAAATGGACCACTTTACCAGGCCTACCTAGAAGTGGTTTGAAGTTCTAACTCATCAACTGCTAACAGCAGGCAACACAATGGTAGTCAGATTTTATCTCTATAAACACAACTGAAAGCTCTGGCCACCTCTTAAGATATCATCATAATAACATTTACTTCAACATCAGAATCATGACAATTGGTTGCCGTAAATAAAATCTGTAGCATCAAACTGTAAGGACTCCTGTATCAGATAAATCTCTAAATTTTTAAGAGCAAAGTAAGAAGTATATAAAATTGCCATTTCTTGGGCAAGACTTTTTAAATTAAACACAGGTACAAGAATATAATATATAGATGTATATATTTATACAGATATATACATGTATTTATGAAATCAAAAATATGCCAAGATAAACTATTTTCTTGGCAACTGAACAAGGAGAATTCATTCTGAAAATTATATCTGTAGAAAGCAAAATTGTGTCCAATGTAGACAGCATAAGTGAAATCCTGTGAATTACTTTCTAAATTGTACACAAAGAAAAATGAAGGGGGCAAGCATGGAATTATTTCCTAGCAAGCTAAATGTACAAACATCAGGAATAAATGAAGATAGGAATACAGAACATAGATACATACAATAAGGCCATAAAGAAAAGTAGCTTTAGGTAAGCCAAATTACATGGTGATAAGACTGAATTCTACTGTTTAGAAAAAGTTCTCTCCTAAATTGCTAGCAATAAATTAAAGGAGAAGCAGAAGAAACTCCAAGTAGAGGTATGTAAGGTCAGATCTTTGATAAATGAGGGTGATTCAATTAAAAACTATTTAACATTTATGGGCTAGTCCCAGTTTTAGGCACTTGGGAAGACAAAAAGGGATTATTTTTAAAGCACAGGTTCCCAACCCTGGGGGCTTTATCCACATGGAAGTACTTAGAATCCCTGCATCAGGAGATGAAATTGGCTTTATGTATTTTCACTTTTATGTGTAACTTCTTGTTATTCTCAAGCTCTTCTTTTCTCCCATACTGAGAAGAAATTTCTAGAAAAAAAACAACTGATGATGTTTAGCAAGTCAGCATTCCAAATATATCTCATCTTTAACACTTTCTATGAAGTGAATTGAAGTCTCTCAGTTGTGTCCGACTCTTTGCGAACCCATGGACTGTAGCCCACGAGGCTCCTCCATCCATGGAATTTTCCAGGCAAGAGTACTGGAGTCGGTTGCCATTTCCCTCTCCAGGCAATCTTCCCAACCCAGGGATCGAACCCAGGCCTCCCGCATTTGCAGGCAGATGCTTTACCATCTGAGCCATCAGGGAATCCCGCACTTTGTATAATGCACAGTATATCAAGATACACTGGTTAACAGTTTGCTCAAATAAATATTTTTGATGGCAGAATTTGAGAAATTGTAAGTCTCCAGGAGCTGGTCTGGTGTCAGACATCACCATGTGCATGTTATGACAATAGAATCAAATTTGTCATACTCTACATTCACACTTCACACTCCACAAAGCTGACCACATACATTTCCCTTAGAAATGCCAGCACTAAGTGGACCTTTTCCCTGAGATGAAGGGACTTTCTCTTTTTTTATTGCAAGTTTGGGGATGTTACTTATTCTTTAGTATTCTTTCCATTAGGTCGCAAGTCAGTGAAAAGTATAAAACTTAAAGCAAGAATAGCAATGTTGGAACTGTGAAACCAATAGCTATTCATACTTGATGGAAGCAGGACATCAATACAGAGCCATCTGCACAAATATTGTGGTGATTGCAACCAATCAGAAGAAAAAAAAATAAACTCAGAGAAGACTTTCAATTGATGTTCTCATTCACATCCACTAGGGTGAAGTTCCCTTAGGTAAATCAGTGTGTGTGTGCTTAGTCACTCAGTCATTTCTGATTCTTTGTGATCCCATGGACTGTAGTCCATCAGGCTCCTCTGTCCATGGGATTTCCCAGGCAGAAACACTGGAGTGGGCTGCCATTTCCTTCTCCAGGTGATCTTCCCAACCCAGGGATTGAACCCGTGACTCTTGAGTCAGCTGCATGTTCTTTACCACTGAGCCACCAGGGAAAACCCTTAGGTAAATGGGCCATTATTTTTCTCTGCCTCTGGAAATAGCCTCTTGCAAACCAAAACAGAGAGACCCAAGGAGCAACTGATGTGTTGCATGGCTCATGGCAAGTGCCATCTTAGCCCAGATAGTGACTTCCCAAGCTTTCTGCATTTCTTGTAACAGCAAGAAATGAGAGCAGAATTAGAGATGGAGAAGGACCTAGAGGCTGGAACACTAAGCTTTCACACATCACTAAAGGGATGCTGGAGCAATAGACAATTCAGATGGGCAGCAATTCACCCCACCAAGATGCAAACCAATGATAAGCAACACTTCCAAGCTATTTTGTAATAGACTGATATCACCGATGAGAGAATTTATACCTTTGTGAGAAGCAGCAAAGGAACTCTTTCTGTAAACAAATGGGAGATACTGAAAGCAATACTACCCAGAGTAATAGCAGAAGCAAAGCAACATGTAAGCAGATCAAATGCAATAATGCATGAAAGCATTTATCACAATCACCTAGAACCTAGTAGATAACTGGTAAATGTTGTTAACTGTCTCCACAGCAAGACAGAAAATTTAACTGAAAGCTGACAAGAGAGAAAGGACAGTATTTCAGCCCTTACTCATCTGTCAGTATGGTTCTACCCATCTAAATCTTGCTTTTAAGACAAAACCTTGTTTGCTCAGTCGTGGCCAACTCTTGGCAGCCCCGTGGACTGCAGCCTGCCCAGCTACTTTGTCCATGGAATTTTCCAGGCGAGAATACTGAAGTGGGTTGCCATTTCCTTCTCCAGGGGATCTTCCCAACCCAGGGATTGAACCCACATCACTTGGATTGGCAGGTAGATCCTTGCCACAATTATCTGCTTTTCTCATGACTCTTTCACAGCTCCTTTTGCATCACATTAAAAAGCCATTGCCAGGGACTTCCCTGGCAGTCCGGTGGTTAAGAATTGCCTTCTAATGCCATTCTATTTAGTGCCAGTTTGATCCCTGGTCGTAGAGCTAAGATCCCACCTGCCTCACAGCCAAAAAGCAAGAACATAAACAACATAAGCAATATTGCAATAAGTTCAGTAAAGATTTAAAAAAGATAGATTCATTTATGAAATAAATAAATAAAAACCCATCACCAAGTATGATGAAGTTCTAGAAAATAAGTCAATCCTAGACAGATCCTACTGAAGGTGACAGAAACAAGTGAGACTTTGGATTGTCTTGATGTAACAGTATGATGATCATTCATTTATTCAATAGCACACAGTTACTGCATACTCATGGCTGGCTCATGAAATCTGAAAAGTGGGAATGTGGGGTACATAATGAGATCAGTCAGTTCAGTTCAGTCAGTCAGTCGTGTCCTACTCTTTGCGACCCCATGGACTGCAGCATAATGAGATAATATATGTTAAAATCCTTTGAAAAGTATAAAATACCATAGAAATGACACAGGTGATGATGATGATGATGATGATGATGCAATCATGGCCTATTGGGGGAAAGACAACATAGTCTCCTTAAATAATGGAAAATCATGTCTGTCTACTAAGTATAGAAAAGGGACCGTTTATTCTCCTAATTTATTTAGATTTGCAAATAGGTAGTGAAGACATTCTATAGAAAGTCAACTTTTCAGATTCAAATCAGGTAACATAGGATGATGTGAAATGCTGTGTTTGAGTGAGAGACAGATTTTTAAAAGATGCACTTCTTGGTATAGAGAAGCATTAATTAGAATGATCTTATTTAACAATTTTATACTCAGAAGATGTCAGAATGAAGACATCCTGTTTGCTAACAACTCTCCACTTCCAGACAACCAAAGAACAAGCGGCCTGGCATCACTTAAATCTCATGAGGCTGTGCCATGAAAATTGGCAAATCGGTTTGATTATTAGAAATGAAAGGGGATTAATAAGGAGAAAATCTTGGAACAATAATTTTGAGAGGATGAGTTCCAGTGGAAAAAACAGAAAAGGACCTAGAGTGACATTATTGTCATTGCCCGTTTGTGCATGAACTTGATCTTGGGTCTTCAGACTGTTCTTTCTTCAGCTGAGCTGTGTACGTCGTCGTTTTGACAGGTGTTGTCAAAATGTTTTACCATGTTTTCCGTGTGCCATCAAAAAGAATGGTTATTGTGAACACAGAAAGACACGAAAACAAAGGAAGAGTTTTGGGTTGGATATTCGTGGATCAAATATTTCCAGTTGGATGAATGACTACAACAGCATGTTTTCAGCGAAAGCAAAAATAAAAAGCATTTTGCAACATAAGGAAGATGCTCATAAAAGGCTGATACTGGGATAGGTTTTGTTACTATTGTTGTTGTTGCTGCTGCTGTTCAGTTGCTAAGTTGTGTCCAACTCTCCTGGACCCCATGAACTGCAGTGTGCCAGGGTTCCCTGGTGGCTCAGATGGTAAAGAATCTGCCTGCAAAGCAGGAGACCCAGGTTTGATCCCTGCATTGAGAAGATGCCCTGGAGAAAGGAATGGCTACCTCTTGGGGGGAAAAATGGTATTCTCACAATCAATAGTGTATTAGATCTGGTAAAAATGCAATCGGAGATAATTGGGGAGGAGGGTGTGCAGCATGTGAAAGTGCAAATGTGCAGAGAGAAGGCCAAGGCAGGTGGGCAGAAGCTGCAGGCAGTGAACTAGCTAGCAAAGGTCCAAACATCCAGCCAGGCAGGATCACACAGGAGTTTGGTTGCTGTTCTAACCATGAAATGTTCCCAAAGGAAACAAGGTTAGGGTGGAGACAGAGGGAACAGGCTTACATATTCACAGCTCACTCTGGCTGCAGTGTGGAGAAGTGGCCCCCACGGGGCCCCAGTGATTGGGGGACAGAAGTCAGCCACAGTGCCCCAAGCCAGCAACGGGAGAGCTATGGGAGAGACTTGGGAGGTGAACAGAGGCAGATACTGTTGGGAGCTATTTCAAAGCATTTTCATAAGTATGTGTAATAGAGTTTTTTAAACTTCTGTCTTGACCCAGTTTTGAGGTCCTGACTAGAGGCTGGTCGGTTCTCCTCCTTGAGCAATGGGTCAAGTCCACATTCTCAACCTCCTTGCTCATCCAACCCTGTCACTCGGGGACATCAGTACCCCTACCCTCATCACCCCTAAGCAGGTACAGAGGACCATGGGCAGCCCAAGTCTCCAGTGAAACTGTTAGTCATTCAGTCGTGTCTGACTCTTTGCAACCCTGTGGACTGAAGTCCTCCAGGTTCCTCTGTCCATGGAATTTTCCAGGCCCCAGAGCCAGCTGAAATGATTCAAGCCATCCAGTCCTAAGCCTGCTAACCCTGCCTTGCCTGCTTCTTTCTTTTCTGGGGGGTGGGGGTGTGGAGGGGGTTCTTTATTTTTGGCTGCACCACATGGCATGTGGGTTCTTAGTTCCCGGACCAGGGATCAAATACCCTGCAGTGGAAGCACAGAGTCTTAACCACTAGACTCCCAGAGAAGTCTCCCTTTCCTGCTTCTTGCTGCAGAGACTACAATAAAGATTCTTGCTCCTCACCCCACCACTGTCCCCTGGCTCCCTCTGCCTCTCAGTGCCTCCCCCATGGGCCCCTGATATAGCTGCATTCACCCAGGGAACCCTGAGCACAGCAAACTGTAACACTCTTTGTAATGTCTCCACTCCCCAGGTGCATCTGGCTTCACCATACCTCATTCAAGGTAAAACAGTAGAGCCCTTTTAACCCCAAAAGGTAAATTTGAATTTAGGCGAGTCTCAGTTAGTCAAAACATTAGATGATGGGGGAGAGGAGAGTAGAAACCCAAATGTTGCTCGAGCATTTAGTGACTTCGAGACCAAACTCACTGAAAACTCGTAAGAAGAAAACAAAAAAGAAAAACCCAGCTACAATGTCCTTTCCTACAAAATTTGCTGGCAAGTAACAGAATTACTTGATCTGATTCTTATTTCATTTTATTTCTCCTGTCCATCAACTGGCAGAGATGCTAAAGAACAATGAACAATTACATGTTCAAAGAGAAAGCAGAGCGGCAAGGAGGAGGAAAGAAAGGCCTGTTTAATCTTCAAATTAGATAAGTAATATTTGAATAACTGTGCTTTCACTAGAATAATAGCATAGCTCCTGTCCATAACAGGCCCTTGATAAAAGCTTGCTTGAGTGAATACAAGAATGGACAGGATTCTTTAATTGCAAAAAGGCATTAAATTAATATTAATTTTAGGACGGAAAGTTCATATAAAATATGTAACTCAAAAATATGTTACATTCAGGAAAATAAGACACATCCCTTTGACATGTGTTCCTTTGATAAGATTCCTAGAGTTGTGTTCACAGCTTAACCCAACTGTCTTTATAGATCTACATATATACATATTCATATATTTGAATAATTTTACACATATTCAGTTTGGGATGTATTTATTCAGCCTGATCACACTGCAAAGTCTGAGGTATTTGATGAGTATAAAACCCAACAACGGTCCACGGAGGATAAAACCCATATTTCTAAATCCGTTTGCAATTTTGAGAAATTCTGGTTAGTTCAAAAGAGTTACTTCTGTTGACAGGGATCAACTGGGGTTTAAGATATTATGACATATTCACTCTTAACAGATAAAAGCAAGAAGAAAGACACCGGCACGAAATAAGAATGTCAGGATGAATTGCACACATTCTTCAGGGTAGAATTTGGTCTTACCTGTGGGGCATCATCTCTAATGTACAAGGTAAGAATGATATCATTTAAGATTCTAAACTAGTATTTCTGTACCTAAAAGAAAAAGTTCCAAATAAAGATCCTCTATCTCTGAAAGAAACTCAAAGATGGTAAAATTAGTCAAATTTCTTTTCGCAAGTGGTACCTAAAGGGCTGTTCAGGAGGTGTTCATGACCCTAAATATATATAGTCTACTATATAAATATACTATATATATATAAATATATATAGTCTACTCTTAACATCATCATAAAATTTAAGATTACACATTCTTGTTGGCTGATATTATAGGTGCCAAACAGATTTTGCTAAGTCCCTTCAGTCCGACTCTGTGCAACCCCATAGACAGCAGCCTACAAGGTTCCTCCATCCCTGGGATTCTCCAGGCAAGAACACTGGAGTGGGTTGCCATTTCCTTCTCCAATGCATAAAAGCAAAAAGTGAAAGTGAAGTCGCTCAGTCGTGTCCAACTTAGCGACCCCATGGACTGCAGCCCACCAGGCTCCTCCATCCATGGGATTTTCTAGGTAAGAGTACTGGAGTGGGTTGCCATTGCCTTCTCCGCCAAACAGATTAGCTCAGTTGAATAGAAAGTGTTAGTCTCTCAGCTGTGTCTGACTTTTTGCAACCTCTCCAGGCTCCTCTGTCCATGGAATTCTCCAGGCAGGAATACTGGAGTGGGTTGCCATTCCCTTCTCTGGGGGATCTTCCTGACCCAGGGATTGAACCCAGGTCTCCTGCATTGCAGGCAGATTCTTTTACTGTTTGAGCCACCAAGAGAAGCCCTCAGTTGAACAGAACATGCCGTTTAAGGGTGGAATTTCATGTGGTCAAGTCTTTTTTTTCCCCCCTTTTTTGCCCATTTTCTCTTTTGCTTCATATTTATTTTATATTAGAATAGAGTTGATTCACAATGTGTTGGTTTCAGGTGTACAGCAAAATGATTCAGTTTTACATACACATGTAGCTATTCTTTTTCAGATTCTTTTCCCATATAGGTTATTACAGAATACTGAGTAGAGGTCCCTGTGCTCTACCCTAGTGTGTGCTCAGTCATGTCCAACCCTTTGTGACCCCATGGACCCCAGAGCCCTCCTGGATCCTCTGTCCAAGGAATTTTCCAGGTAAGAATACTGGAGCGGGTTGTCATTCCTACTGCAGGGAATCTTCCTGGCCCAGGGATCAAACCTGCATGTCTGTGCATCTCCTGCATTGGCAGGCAGATTTTTTACCACTGGGCCACCTGGGAAGCCTGCTATACAGTCAGTCCTTGTTGATTACCTATTTTATATAGACTGGTGTGTATATGTTAATATGTATATGTTAATGTATGTTAATATGTATATGTTAATTCCAAATTCCAGAATCTATTCTTCTTAAGCCATTTAGCTTTGCTTTGTCCTTGCCACAGACTACAGCCATCCCACAGTCTCATAAGCTAGACTGGTTAAAGAGTATGGATACCAATTCTCCCAACCAGTGGTAAAGCAACTCAGAGATTATTCCTCTTGATACAATAGCATCCACTGACACTGCCTCCCTCTCTTGCTATCCATCTCCCAGCCCCCAAGGACACTTTTCAGAAGGCAAATCTCATCCACCTCTGCTTTAACCCTCTGAGAGATGTCCCACAGTCCTTCAGAAAATGAAGATGAGTTTTCAACCCACACGCATCCCTGGGTCTTCATTGCTGTGTGGGCTTTTCTCTAGTTGCGGTGCACGGCTTCTTATTCCGGTGGCTCCTCTGGTTGCAGAGCACAGGCTCTAGGCGCACAGGCTTCAGGAGTTGCGGTATACAGGCTTAGTTGCTCCACGGTGTGTGGGGTCTTCCCGGATGAAGCCAAGCTCGAACCCGTGTCTCCTGCATTGGCAGCTAGATTTTTTTACCACTGAGCCACCAGGGAAGCCCTTACCTGGGCATTTTTTACTTATTCTTCAGGTTTCATATGGAATGTCCCCTTCCTTTAGGAAAGCCTTCTTGGTCAACACAAGGCCAGTTTTAGCTGCCTCTGTATCTTGTTATAAGTACACTTGTTTTATCACTCATCGAATGGTATGTACTTGAGTTTATTTCCAAGTATAATTTCAGCTACTTAGGGTCTGGAAAGATATCTATTTTCCCCCATAGCAGTGCATGGTAATCTTTCAGTAACATGTAAGTAGTTCTTAATAAAAATTTTTTAAAACATATTGCAAGTTTGTTCTCATAGCTTATTGATACTAAAACATAAAACATATAAAATTTAAATCACTGAATAAAACTGGGTCTATTTTCTAATGGCATTTGATTCCATTGGTGAAGAAGTAACATAAAGACACCATATTGACATTAACATAAGCAGTCACAGCCAGTCAAGCTCATTGAGACCCAGCAGATGTCAAGATCATCTGTCAATGGCGGTCGATAATCAAAATTTTACTTCAGTTGGTAAAGATCTAAACAGTTTCTTTCATATCTGCAAAATTCACAGCAGAAATACAACTATGCCATACAAACTGACACACACCAATAGATAAAATGCCTGAGTTGATTCTCGTGTGACATTTTTGGAATTTCCTTATTGAATATACATAAGAAGATCTGAAGTAACAGTTACAGTTTTCCAATAAGACCTAAAAATAACCGTCATATTTCTGATTATCAGGCCAATTAAAAAATGTTTGTATAGGGACATCCCTCGTGGTCCAACAAGATCCTACTACACAGCACAGGCGCCTATATTGTATATCTTGTAAAAAGCTATAAAGGAAAAGAATATGAAAGAGAATACATGTGTGTGTGTATAACTGAATCAGTTTGCTGAGTACCTGAAACTAACACAACATTACAAATTAACTATACTTTAAATTATTTTTTTTATTTTATTTTTAAACTTTACAATATTGTATTGGTTTTGCCAAACATCGAAATGAATCCGCCACAGGTATACACGTGTTCCTCATCCTGAACCCCCCTCCCTCCTCCCTCCCCATACCATCCCTCTGGGTCCTCCCAGTGCACCAGCCCCAAGCATCCAGTATCGTGCATCAAACCTGGACTGGCGACTCGTTTCACATATGATATTATACGTATTTCAATGCCACTCTCCCAAATCATCCCACCCTCTCCCTCTCCCACAGAGTCCAAAAGACTGTTCTATACATCATTGTCTCTTTTGCTGTCTCGTATACAGGGTTATTGTTACCATCTTTCTAAATTCCATATATATGCGTTAGTATACTGTATTGGTGTTTTTCTTTCTGGCTTACTTCACTCTGTATAATAGGCTCCAGTTAGAGCACTTTCTAACACCATACACAAAAATAAACTCAAAATGGATTAAAGATCTAAACGTAAGACCAGAAACTATAAAACTCCTAGAGGAGAACATAGGCAAAACACTCTCCGACATACCTCACAGCAGGGTCCTCTATGACCCACCTCCCAGAATATTGGAAATAAAAGCAAAAATAAACAAATGGGACCTAATTAAACTTAAAAGCTTCTGCACAACAAAGGAAACTATAAGCAAGGTGAAAAGACAGCCTTCAGAATGGGAGAAAATAATAGCAAATGAAGCAACTGACAAACAACTCATCTCAAAAATATATAAGCAACTCCTACAGCTCAATTCCAGAAAAATAAATGACCCAATCAAAAAATGGGCCAAAGAACTAAATAGGCATTTCTCCAAAGAAGACATACAGATGGCTAACAAACACATGAAAAGATGCTCAACATCACTCATTATCAGAGAAATGCAAATCAAAACCACTATGAGGTACCATTTCACGCCAGTCAGAATGGCTGTGATCCAAACATCTACAAGCAATAAATGCTGGAGAGGGTGTGGAGAAAAGGGAACCCTCTTACACTGTTGGTGGGAATGAAAACTAGTACAGCCACTATGGAGAACAGTGTGGAGATTCCTTAAAAAACTGGAAATAGAACTGCCTTATGATCCAGCAATCCCACTGCTGGGCATACACACTGAGGAAACCAGAATTGAAAGAGACACGTGTACCCCAATGTTCATTGCAGCACTGTTTATAATAGCCAGGACATGGAAGCAACCTAGATGTCCTTCAGCAGATGAATGGATAAGAAAGCTGTGGTACATATACACAATGGAATATTACTCAGCCATTAAAAAGAATACATTTGAATCAGTTCTAATGAGGTGGATGAAACTGGAGCCTAAATTATTTTTTAAATAAAAATTTAAAGTGCTTATTAAGACTTCACCTTCCCATGCAGGGGGTGTGGGTTTGATCCCTGGTTGGGGAGCTAAGATCCCCTGTGCCTCATGGCCAAAAAAATGGAACATAAAAAACAGAAGCAATATTGTAACAAATTCAATAAATAATTTCAAAATGGTCCATATCAAAAAATCTTTAGAAAAATGTTTGTGTAAAACAGAAGTTAAGGTTATCAGCAAAAACATTAGTTCACTCCAGACAGTGTTATTTATTTTTCCAAGATGCATGGATTTTAGATGGATCTAAAAGAGGGTTTTGCTATAATAGCTCAAAGGTGTTATTAGTACAAGTAGAATTATAATCATCCTGGGAGATGTGGGGTGAAGGAAACTTTCATCCTGAGAGTCTCCTGGGTCACTCAGGCTAAAGTTTTAGCATAAGAGGATGCAATACCAACAGGACAGATAGAAAAAATAGCATTGAACCACATATACTACATATGTAAATTAGATAACCAGTGGAAATGTGTTGTATGATGCAGGGAGCTCAAACCTGGTGCTCTGTGACAACCTAGAGGGGTGGGATAGGGTGGAGGTGGGAGGGAGATTCAAGAGGGAGGGAACATATGTATACCTATCGCTAATTCATGTTGATGTATGACAGAAACCAACATAATATTGTAAAGCAATTATCCTCCAATTAAAAATGCATTTTAAAAACTTGACAGTTCAGACTCAGCTCATGAAAAAGCATCCACTTCCCTTGCTTCAAATTGTTCCCGTCTTAGATTTTCCCATTATTTCTGTCTTTCCAGACACTTACTAACTAGGAAGATAGAAGTTTCATAACAAGTCAAAAGAATTAAAAACAGTAATAATGTCTAAATAGTGTCTGAAGGTGAGAGGTGTTAACTAAATTTACTGGGGTAATCACTTCAAGATATACATATTTCAAATCATTATGTTGTGCACCTCAAACTTATACAATATATGTCAATAAAGTTGGAAAAAATAAAGTACTACAAATAGTGATAAAATTGTTAAACTAATAAAATTTAAAGTAGAATATAATAAAAATAGCTCTTAAAAGTAGCAAAATATTTTTAAAATAGTGAAATTTAAAGTGCTTACAGACATAAAAAACAAGCTTACAGTTACCAAAGGGGAAAGTGGTAGGGATAAATCAGGGGTTTGGGTTTGGCAAATGCAGGCTTCTGTGTATAAATTAGATCAATGACAAGGTCCTACTGGACAGCCCAGTAATAAACTATATCTATATTCTATATATTATAATAAACTATAATGGAAAAAAATATGAAAAAGAACATATACCTGTCTGTGTATAACTGAATCAATTTGCTGAATATCTGAAACTAACACAACATTGTAAATCAACTATACTTCAAAAAAAATTTTAGTCAAATATTTAAAATGCTAATGTAAAAATAGGATTTAAAAAGAAGTAACATGGATCTTTTTTTTGGATTAAAAAATAAGTAACATCAAGAAAACTAAGATCATGGCATCCGGTCCCATCACTCCATGGCAAATAAATGGGGAAACAAGGGAAACAGTGAGAAACTTTATTTTGGGGGGCTCCAAAATCACTGTAGATGGTGATTGCAGCCATGAAATTAAAAGACGCTTGCTCCTTGGAAGAAAAGCTATGACCAACCTAGACAACATATTAAAAAGCAAAGACATTACTATACCAACAAAAGTCCTTCTAGTCAAAGCTATGGTTTTTCCAGTAGTCATGTATGGATATGAGAGTTGGACTATAAAGAAAGCTGAGTGCCGAAGAATTGACACTTTTGAACTGTGGTGTTGGATAAGATTCTTGAGAGTCCCTTGGACTGAAAGGAGATGCAATCAATCCATCCTAAAGGAAATCAGTCCTTCCAACAAAGGTCCTTCTAGTCAAAGCTATGGTTTTTCCAGTAGTCATGTATGGATATGAGAGTTGGACTATAAAGAAAGCTGAGTGCCGAAGAATTGACACTTTTGAACTGTGGTGTTGGATAAGATTCTTGAGAGTCCCTTGGACTGAAAGGAGATGCAATCAATCCATCCTAAAGGAAATCAGTCCTTAATACTCATTGGAAGGACTGATGTTGAAGTGGAAACTCCAATACTTTGGCCACCTGATGCAAAGAACCAACTCACTGGAGAAGAACCTGATGCTGGGAAAGATTGAAGGTGTGAGGAGAAGTGGACAACAGAGGATGAGATGGTTGGATGGCATCACTGACGTGATGGACATGAGTTTGAGTAGGGTCCAGGAGTTGGTGATGGACAGGGAAGCCTGGCATGCTGCAGTCCATGGGGTTGCAAAGAGTCTGACACGACTGAGCAACTGAACTGAACTGAATATCAAATAAGCAAATAAGCAGACACAGTTAGCTGCCTGGACCAGCATCCCTTCTCCTTTTACCACTTAGACACAGAACTCTGATTTTCACTGGGCACATTGTCCATCCACAAAGTAGGATTATACTTACCAGCCCACCCGGCAGACAAATGCAACCAAGTAACCAGATTTTGACCAAGATGTGTAAGCACCAGAGCTGGATGGGACTTCTGGAGGGCTGCTTCAGATGGTTAAACTGCGGAGAAAACCTCTTTTCAATCTTCTAATTTTATTCATTTGCTTCCAAAGGAAACATCCAAGGCTTTAGCAGCCATCTTGTGTCATGAGCTGACTAGGAACGCGGAAAGCACACATCAGGACCTGTATCACTGGACTCTGATCCTTGATATCAGTGGGCTCCCTCCCAGCCCTCAGGAACTGCTGTGAACATCGTTTACCCAAAGGAGAAGTCAAGTCAGCTTCTATCTTCTTTCAGCCACTGTTATGTGAGATTTCCTGTTTTGTGTCCTTGAACATAAAATTCTAACTAAAACTGAAAGTTCAGAGAAACTGTTTTCAGTAAAAAATTAAAACTGAAAATGAGCAAAAGTCTATAACCATTAAAACAATCATATCATATGCTCTAATATAATAAAGATTAAGAGCCAGTAAGATGCAGAAAATAATATAAAGACAGAAGAAATTATAGTGTATGAAAATGATTAAATGTGAAATCAAATGTTAAACAAACAAGGCAAAATTTAACAAAAGGCAGTAGGTTAAGACAAATGTTCTGAGTAAACAGGATTGAAATCAATGGAAACCAACATAGATATCCAACAACTGTCATTCTTCTTCTGCCAAGATCCCTTTAAAAGGGCCTCTGTTAATTGACGTTCCCATCATCTCAAAGCAAGGTTTATTACTTGCAATTGGTGACTAAGCATAGCTTTATTTTCCCCTCAGAGCCAAGTCACCTCAATATCTAAGAGGTTGTAGTCTCAAGAGCAATTGGCTCAATCAAGAATATATGAGTATAAAAATCTCACATCTCTAACTAGCACCCACAAGGCAAGGATTAGGGAAGACATCCAATCACATATTGGAAATTAATTTCACATTTTCTTTTTTTCCTTAATCAAATCACTATTTATTAAATAAATGAGTGAATGAGTACATTCCAAATACTAGGTTTCAGAACTCTAGGTTGAATCAGTCACTCAAAAATTAAGACCTAAAATAAATGAATAAAAGGAAGAGACATATCCTAACAATTATAATTTAATATATTACATTATACATATTCAAATTGAATATATTGCATACTATAAATTATAGTTATTCCCTTCTTTTCATGATAGCTCCTAGGCTGCAAACAATATAAAGTAGAAAACTCTTGTTCAGTGGAGATTTTTCAATTATGAATATGATCTTTGTGAATCTCACACTTTCTTTCATAGATCCTGCTGTTAGTAGCTTTAATGTTTTAACATAATAAATAATATTTATTTAGCTTTAGAAATTCAAAATCCAATTTGTCCTTCGTTTGGAAGCAAAGTAATACATTTCTTAAAGGTTCCAGATAGCACAACCTTTTTCTAGTCTACTTTGTTTTGCAACTTGGGGTTTAAGAAAATTCAGCCTTTGGTGTGACTTTTATTTCCATTTCAAAGTCTACAGACTCCAAAGTTTTAGATAAAATTGCCTTTTTCATGGAGGTAAGAAATTGATGAATTCTAAACTGAGCTTGAGCTGGCAGTGCTCAGAAAGGACTGGTGCACACTTCTGAGGGTGGATAGCACACAGACCCCACCCCATGGAATGCAATGAGCCACGTTTTTCCAAAAAATTAAGGCTCTGTTAAAATACGTAATTTTTCTTCTCTGAGAGTCTCAGAGATGGAATACAAAGAACAAATATATCACTAAATTCAGCTGATTAGCCTATTTCAAATCAAGATGATTATTTGTAGAAAAATACACAGTAATTTCTGTATAATGACTCTCTTATTTAAGATTATCATAGCAATTTTCCCAACAGTTCATTATTAAATACACACATCCATACCAGCAGTTGAAAAATGTAACCGTGTGACCATATGATCTCTTACTCACCTTCTAACCTCTTAATTCAACCTTTAACTTACACAACATTAATGATGCTGAAGGCTAATTATTTCTGAAGAGGCAAAAGAAAGCCGTAAACACAAATACGACACTGGTATAAGCTACCTGAAGCCTTAAGCCAGTGTCTTCAGCAATGGCACTCGCTGATTTTCTCCCCTGCATCTTTCTGACACTTCCCCCTTCCACTCTGCCTCACCCAGGATGGCTGGCTGGCTGACTGACTACTCTCCAGGTCTAGGGCTCATCGTATCCCATAGACTCAAACTAGACTCAAACCATTAGGATATGAACTAATGCTGTTTTTCATGTTTGCAAAGGACCCAGACAGGTGGCCCTCAGGTAGAACTGGGGTGGAAAGACAGGGTAAAGGGACTCTTATAGCACAAACAGGCGGCAGCAAGAACTGACAGAGAATGACAGTCAAAGTAGTGTCATCCCCACGGTCAATGGAAGGATAAATGGAGCTGATGGAAACGAAATGCTCGTGGGACTTCCCAGGCAGTCCAGTGGTTAAGACTCTATGCTGCCACTGCAGGAGGGCATGGGTTCGATTCCTGGTCAAGGACTAAAGTCCTGCATGTCTTGGGGTGTGGTCAAAAAAATTTTTTTAATGAAATGCTCAAGATCCTGCAATTGCATTTCCATGTTTGACGCTAGATTGAAGTACACATGTCAGGGATTTGCAGGTGCCCTCAAGCCTAGCATTTTTAGGGAGTGGCCTGTTCTAAATAACTAACTTTCCCAAATAACTCATATTTTACCTCTTTTAGTAGCAAAAGTTTTGCATGTGAATCACAAACAATTAACTAAGCCTTTAAAAAATGCATTACCATTGTTGCCTTTATAAGCAAAACACATTGACTACAACCTCATCTTTTTTGAGGATGCAGTCATCTATTAATATGGCTGAGCCTGACCCTACAGTATGAATATAACACTGCAGCCGTCAAGCCTGCAACATACTAGGCCCCACACACAGCAGCCCAGTGCCTGCCTCCTCTGGCTCCCCGGCCTCCCATCTCCCTGACTCTGCTCTTGCTTTGGCCTGATAGCCCCTCCCCTACTCCATAATTCCATTCCTGAACCTACATTCCCAGTTCTGAAGGCAATTCTTTGTCTGATACAAAAAAAGGAACAAGATGATTTTGACCGATTTTCTCACTGTTGCTGGGCTTTTTCTCTCCCCTCTGAGATCATGCTGTGTTCAAGAGATTAGAGATGATGAAACTCCCACAGCTCTGGATCAGACGGCCGGTAAACTGCTGAGCTCTGCTGCGTGAAACCACCAAGAGTTTGGTTGTTAATTTCAGAGAAAACCAGTAGCCTTTTTGTCTCAAAGTATTTTTTTTCCTGTGTCCTAAAAATTCCATCCTTAGGACCCTCATTTGGGCTGACACAAGACCTTGTATTGGGTTCTTAGGTCCAAGGACTGCCATTTAGAAAACGAACTTGTGATTGCTGAGGGGAAGGATGGATGGAAGAGATAGTTCGGGAGTTTGGGATGGACATGTACACTCTGCTATATTTAAAGTGGATAACCAACAAGGACCTACTGTATAGCACATGGAACTCTGCTCAATGTTATGTGGCAGCCTGGATGAGAGGGGAGTTTGGGGGAGAATGGATACATGTATATGTATGACTAAGTCTCTTCACTGCTCACCTGAAACCATCACAACATTGTTAATAGGCTATACCCCAATACAAAAAGAAAAGTTTAAAAAAAGAAGAAGAAGAAAAAGAAAAGAAGACAAGTTGACTGAATTCTAATGTAAGGACCAAGAATATTCTGGGGAAAGGACTGAGTAAGAATGAGGATCTGATTGGAAAATGTTAGGGGTCAAGGACGAGGCTGGCAAGCACCAAGAGTATCTGGGAGGAAGGTCAACAAGAGGGTAACAGGCAAGAATGAAGAGGCCAGTTGAGGTTACCTCTCCCAGTCCCCACCACCCTATGGGGTTAGTCCTGGCTGGGAGGGACACACATAAGAAGAGGATGTCAGAGGAAGCCCACCACCCTTCATACAGAAGCTCTCACATATACACAGAGAGATTTTGTTGTGAAAAACAGGTAAATGTATCCAAAATGAGTTTAAAAATGATGGAGTTGCTTAAGCCTATGCTTGTGTTACCCCCAAATGGACCAGCTTCAGGCACAATCAGAACTTAATCACTGAAAACATCACTAATAGTTCTCTTTAGAAAGAATGATTGCTTCATTTCAACCACAGTTTATTATTTTAAAAATCCAATTCACTCACGATATATAAAGTCATATTTTTGGCCTTGTAAACAGTTCTCTTGGTAAGGGTTGGGGGAGCATTAGCAGCAAGAACCTACCTTCAATATTTTGATTAGTTCCGCTTGGCTTGTGCGAAATTGCAGACATTAAATAGAGCAATGCCTGACAGTGACTCAGCAATTATTCTGTCACCGTATTGGCCCCCCATACCTGCAGATTTTACCAAATAAATGTTTGAAAGAGATCATCATTAGATTTTATCAATTTTATTCCCAATAAACGCTGCAAATGCACTACTAAGAATATACCTCTAAAAGCATTGCACGGCTGGAATCCACAAGCAATGTAATTGTTCTCAGGCTCTCTGAGTAAAGAATTTCCCCCAAAGATAATGCTAACTCAGGCAGACATGAAGCAAAATCATTCTAGACT
Source organism: Bos grunniens (assembly GCF_055505025.1). NCBI lineage: Eukaryota > Metazoa > Chordata > Mammalia > Artiodactyla > Bovidae > Bos > Bos grunniens. Next base: position 56,489,453 of record NC_141178.1, on the reverse strand, counting down.
GAAAATTGGGGTTTATGTGTTTAAAAATAAGCACAGATATGGGAATAAGCCCGTTAGAAGCAGAATAAAATTAAAATCTGATGTGCACATGGAATAAAGATAACATTAGGGAGAGGAGAGAAAGCCTGTCCTCATGAATTCTACATAGTTTCTTACCATTTCATAGTCTCCTATCAAAGACGATACAAACTACCTGACCATTTCAGTTATCAATCGCTGAGTAACAAACCCCTCTAAAACTTACTGTGTTAAAACGATGAATGAAAATTGATCTAGATTCTGCAGGTAGCCTGTGTTTCTTCTGCTCCGTGTGATAAAGGCTGGCCTCAGTCATGGTCTGGGAGGTTCAGGAAGTCTCCCCTATATTGTGTCTGTCCCTCCACAGCATCCTCAAGTGGCCTCTCTCTCCAGCAAGACAGTCTGAGCTTCCTTACAGCATGGAAGCTGTGTCCCCAAGCACAAAAGCAGGAGTTTCTGTACCTTCAAAGGCTAGATCCAGGGCTGCACAGCATCACTTGTGCCGCAATATGGAACTTTCCGATTAGAACCCAAGTCCCACCTCCTACCTTCCCTCGTCATCCCTTGAGCCACCAGGGAAGTGGAGGGACCAATCACTACCCTGAATTTAATGTTTATCTTTATCACAGACACATTTATATTTTAGCTACATAAAACAATCAGGCACTCTTACATGTTACTATCTTCACAGAACTTGTTGATTGGTTGCTAAGTCGTGTCTGACTCTTTGTGACCCCATGGACAACAGCAAACTTCCCTGGTGGTTCAGACGGTGAAGAATCCACCTGCAATGCAGGAGACCCAGGTTTAGTCCCTGGGTCGGGAAAATCCCCTGCAGAAGGGAATGGCAACCCACTCCCATATTCTTGCCTGGAGAATTCCACGGACAGAGGATCCTGGCAGGCTACATACAGTCTATGGGTCACAAAGAGTTGGACGCAACTGAGCGACTAATGCTTCACAGAACTGGTATACTATAAATATACATCTGCATCTTGTTCTTTTTTTCACTCAACATTCTGTTTCCACATTAATCCATCATGATCCATGGGGTTCAGCTTCATTCACTTTGATTGTTGCATAGTCTTCCATTTTATCACTGTACACAATAAAATACCTACCCTGCAATCTTTAAAATAATCTAAAATGTGTTACTGTGTATCTGTCTGTGATATCACACAGAAATTTTCTTTAAGTACACAATTCTATATAAAGGCTTTGGTCAAAAATCTTTGATCCACTTCCTTTTTAAAAATTTTATTATTTTTTGGCTGCATCACTGAATTGAGGGTTCCACAAGGAATCAAGAGACCTGAGAAAACTATCATCTAAGAGTCAGTTGTGGTAAAAGCCACTGTTTCTCTAACAGAGCCACACTGAGCAAGGGTAAAGGCTATTTAATGTCTCAAAGAAACGAGTTCTCCCAACATGGCCCATCCATCAGCTTAATTCATATTCAGGATTCTCAAAAAATAGCAGTTTTTAGTTTCTCAGGAATCTAATCTTCTGCAAGGTACTTTGTGCAATGAAATAAAACATATTTTTAATATTTGGCCAAGACTTAAATCCTCAAGAGCTGAGACTCAGAGCAAATATTTCCACATTAATTGAAAATTTTATTGTCAAATATATTTCATGGTTTATTCATGCACAGGAGGGCTACTTGTCTTCTACCATTCATTCCAGTGATTTCACGGAGAAGCCAGAGGCTATTTTCAAAATTGGGGTGACATTTAAAATCAGGGTGACATTGTTTTTCTCACATGCAAAAATAATGGTTTCCTCCTTTATGCTGAATATCTTCTCCACTGGGTGATTTTGCTGATAATATCTTTCCTGTCTAGCTCAGAGGATAGTCATAGGATCCAAGAAGAGACACCACGTGTGAATCTGCTACATAAACTAGAGGGATTTATTAACAGTGTAGATTATCATTATTATTATTATTCCAAAGTAAAACTCAAGCACCAAGGACTCAAGGGAATGTAGAACCCAATTGAGGAAATTAATTTTGAAATGTACACAGAGAGGAGAGAGAAACAGCCATCTGATGAAGGCATAGTCCTTGGATAAGACTGCCTGTGTTCCATTCTGCCTCTGCGCAATTGTCTTTATGCAAGTTACTTAACTGATCTCAGACCCAATATGTTTAATTTGTAAAACGGGGATAGTAAGAGTATTGTATCAGATTTCTACATTGGTAAATTAGGCAATTTATGGGAAATGTTTACTCTATAGTAAGTGCTCACTTGTTATTAGTAAATATTACTATTTCAGTAGAATATGTGTGCGTGCTCAGTCATTCAGTCGTGATTTTGGACTCAGTAGCCTGCCACACTCCTCTATCCATGGATTTTTCAGGCAAGAATACTGGAGTGGGTTGCCACTTCTTCCTTCAGGGGATCTTCCTGACACAGGGCCTGAACCCACATCTTTTATGTCTCCTGCATTGCAGGCAGATTCTTTACCACTGAGCCACCCGGGAAACCCAAGCTAAACTTAGCTACTCCAAAATTCAAGAAATTAGATTATTCTTTTCTATTAATAGTTAAAAATTTCAGATCTGTCATCTTCCCAATATCAGTGATATAGAAACTACTGGATAATCATTTTTTAAAGAAATGAAACAGCGGTTTGAGTTTGATTGCAAATAAAATATTTCACATTTGAAGATAGCGCCCCATTGTATCTTTAGTGGGGAGGCAGGAAAAGAATGCAGGTTTTATGCTTCTTGACTCAAGTTTGCCTCTATCCAAGGAGCAAGTCAGTCACAAGATGATTACAAACAGCCTCATAGCAGATTATCAGAGTGGTATTTATGGCAATTCAAACTGGCTTATGCATGTTTTATTTTGTACTGCAAACACGATTTCCAGACTTAAACATTTCTTACAAAAGTTATTTAGGTTCCTTAGACATCAAAGAACACTTTAAAAACAGACTTTGATGAGTCAGGAGTAAATAAATCAGAAGCATGCAGATTAAATGTCTATGCAGGGAAAAAAATCTAGAAGAATGTGCTTGAGGAAAAATTCATTTGGAATCATCTTGAGACCAAACCATTTTCTTAAATGTCTACTTTTCAAAATTCACCTATTTGGGAATCTAAAATTAAAATCTTCTTTGGGGATTTTTTTTTTTAAAGCTTCTTCTGGGGGAATTCCCTGGTGGTTTAGAGGTTAGGACTCCAGTTTCACTTTGCTGCCTAGGTTCAATCCCTAGTTGGGGAACTAAGATCCCACAAGCCACACTTCATGGCCAAAAAATAAAATAAAAGCTCCTTTTGGTACTCAGGAAACAGATTCCTTGTTCCCTTTATCATACATAGCACCGCAAGTCACCTTATCATGCTGAAGTTCTTCTTGATGTGTATACAATCCCTAGTAACTGAACCAATAACACAGCCTCTCGGGTAGATGTGATTATTTCACTCAACAACACTTACAGCCATTCTCATCTAGCTAATCCCAATGGTAACATCACTCAGCATCTATGGTACTAATGGCTAACACTTCTTTTAACTAATCCTTTCCCTACCAAAGTAAGGAATAGACAGTGTTTCTCTGACCTGAGAGGACTGTGGAATTCTTTGCAAGTGTTTTATTCTAAAGTTACATTTTTCAAATTCAGATATCTGGGACCTAGAAGTATATGACTTTGGACCTCCAAAGGGCAATGATATCAGTGTGAAACCTTTGGTTTTGTCTAAAAGTAAATATATTCACAGACAATGAAAGTATATGGACATGCTTGACTGTGAAGTAGTCACCTACAAAGTCCAGAGTATTTGTACGTTATTTTTGTGATTCTGTTTTAAGTATCTTCATTTTACAAGCACAAAATAAAAGTTCTTAGAGGAGCATTGGACCTGAGAAAAGACAACAAAGAACTCAAAAGAACTTCAAGAAATAGCACTCCAGAAACACAATTACAATTTAGTAAAACTCTGCCTTACTTCAGGTTTATTGCTAGAATGTAGGCTCATCACTGCTGTATCCTACTTACTTATCATAGAGAATGTTATTAATAAATAAAAAACAATAAATATGCCCAAGTAAAGGGTTTCCCAGGTAGCTCAGTGTAAAGAATCTGCCTCCCAAGCAGAAGATGTGGGTTCAGTCCTCGGATTGGGAAGATCCCCTGGAGAAAGAAATGGCAACCCACTCCAGTATTCTTGCCTGGGAAATCCCATGGACAGAAATGTCTGGTTAATAAGTCAAGGAGGGACTTAGTTAGTAAGTCATTCTGTTTATTTAAAACATTAAATAAATAGCAACAAATATACCCATGTAAACTAATAAATTAAGGAGGGAGTAAATTTCCAACTAGAGTCTAGAATACGCCCATTGTAAGTCTGTCCATCATTCACCAGCTTGCTACTTATCACTTTGTTCTTACCACTGAACAGGATATGCTTACTGGATTTCCTAACTTATGAATATGTCCATGATGTCCTTCTGTTAACCAGGGAACAGAGGACAATGTTAGTCTATTAGAAAGTGATTTGACCAAGAGTAGAATTCCTTGGAAATTTTGGGTCCGTGTGATTCAATCTGATTCTCCACAATTTTTATCACTGAGATTAATGAATTGACCCTGAGGTCAAATAAAAAGCTGTTGAGGGAACAAATAGGATCAGATATTCATGGAAACTTTTTTTTTAAGTCAGTTCTTCAAGGGAGAACAATGAATCCATTCAATAAATATTTGGTGAGTATTCATCTATTTGTTGGGTATTTATTATATTTATAACCATAAAAACTTACTAAATAATCATGAATGGAAAGAGTTTTAGGCTAATGGATGAACAAAATACCTTCAAAACATCTTCTGGATGCCTCTCGGTAAATGTGTGATCTTTGGAACAGGTAACTATGTAATTATAAAGCTAATGGCTTCATGAGACTCTTACAAAAAAAAAAAAAAAAATTGTATTGAACACAATCTCCAAAAAGTTGTCCCTCAACAAGAATAATTTTCTTTTTGCTAAGTCATCCTGCAGTATAAACCTCATATTGCTGATAAGTCGCTTCAGTCGTGTTCAACTCTGTGCGATCCCATAGACGGCAGCCCACCAGGTTCCCCCATCCTTGGGATTCTCCAGGCAAGAACACTGGAGTGGGTTGCATATTAAAGTAGCTCAAAAACAGCTAGCACTGTACTTTATTGGGGGTAATTAATTCATTAGCTTTATGCTATTGGATGAACTACGGACAGAGGTTCACGACATTGTACAGGAGACAGGGATCAAGACCATCCCCATAGAAAAGAAATGCAAAAAAGCAAAATGGCTGTCTGGGGAGGTCTTACAAATAGCTGTGAAAAGAAGAGAAACAAAAAGCAAAGGAGAAAAGCAAAGATATAAGCATCTGAATGCAGAGTTCCAAAGAATAACAAGGAGAAATAAGAAAGCCTTCCTCAGCAATCAATGCAAAGAAACAGAGGAAAACAACAGAATGGGAAAGACTAGAGATCTCTTCAAGAAAATTAGAGATACCAAGCGAACATTTCATGCAAAGATGGGCTCGATGAAGGACAGAAATGGTATGGACCTAACAGAAGCAGAAGATATTAAGAAGAGGTGGCAAGGATACACAGAAGAACTGTACAAAAAAGATCTTCACAACCAAGATAATCTCGATGGTGTGATCACTCACCTAGAGCCAGACATCCTGGAATGTGAAGTCAAGTGGGCCCTAGAAAGCATCACTACAAACAAAGCTAGTGGAGGTGATGGAATTCCAGTTGAGCTATTTCAAATCCTGGAAGATGATGCTGTGAAAGTGCTGCACTCAATATGCCAGCAAATTTGGGAAACTCAGCAGTGGCCACAGGACTGGAAAAGGTCAGTTTTCATTCCAATCCCAAAGAAAGGCAATGCCAAAGAAGGCTCAAACTACTGCACAATTGTACTCATCTCACATGGTAGTAAAGTAATGCTCAAAATTCTCCAAGCCAGGCTTCAGCAATATGTGAACCATGAACTTCCAGATGTTCAAGCTGGTTTTAGAAAAGGTAGAGGAACCAGAGACCAAATTGCCAACATCCGCTGGATCATCGAAAAAGCAAGAGAGTTCCAGAAAAACACCTATTTCTGCTTTATTGACTATGCCAAAGCCTTTGACTGTGTGGATCACAATAAACTGTGGAAAATTCTTCAAGAGATTCTTGAAGAAAATTCTTCAAGGCAGACCACCTGATCTGCCTCTTGAGAAACCTATATGCAGGTCAGGAAGCAACAGTTAGAACTGGACATGGAACAACAGACTGGTTCCAAATAGGAAAAGGAGTACGTCAAGGCTGTATATTGTCACCCTGCTTATTTAAGTTATATGCAGAGTACATCATGAGAAACGCTGGACTGGAAGAAGCACAAGCTGGAATCAAGATTGCCGGGAAAAATATCAATAACCTCAGATATGCAGATGACACCACCCTTATGGCAGAAAGTGAAGAGGAATTAAAAAGCTTCTTGATGAAAGTGAAAGAGGAGAGTGAAAAAGTTGACTTAAAGCTCAACAGTCAGAAACTAAGATCATGGTATCTGGTCCCATCACTTCATGGGAAATAGGTGGGAAAACAGTGGAAACAGTGTCAGACTTTATTTTTTTGGGCTCCAAAATCACTGCAGATGGTGATTGCAGCCATGAAATTAAAAGACACTTACTCCTTGGAAGGAAAGTTATGACCAACCTAGATAGCATATTGAAAAGCAGAGACACTTTGCCAACATAGGTCCATCTAGTCAAGGCTATGGTTTTTCCTGTGGTCATGTATGGATGTGAGAGTTGGACTGTGAAGAAAGCTGAGCGCCGAAGTATTGATGCTTTTGAACTGTGGTGTTGGAGAAGACTTTTGAGAGTTTCTTGGACTGCAAGGAGATCCAACCAGTCCATTTTAAAGGAGATCAGTCCTGGGATTTCTTTGGAAGGACTGATGTTAAAGCTGAAACTCCAATACTTTGGCCACCTCATGCGAAGAGTTGACTCATTGGAAAAGGGAGGGATTGGGGGCAGGAGGAGAAGGGGACGACAGAGGATGAGATGGCTAGATGGCACCACCAACTCGATGGACATGAGTTTGGGTGAACTCTGGGAGTTGGTGATGGACAGGAAGGCCTGACATGCTGCAGTTCATGGGGTTGCAAAGAGTCGGACACGACTGAGCGACTGAACCAAACTGATTGGATAATGTTGCTCCATAACAACACAGATACTGTAAAACTATTCATATTCCATGCTATAGTCCTGTAAAAACTACTTCATCTGGAAATGTCTATTAACTAAGACTTGAGTCCTTGTATTGAGTCAGTGGAAATTGATGTTTATAATCATGTCCTAGAGGCACCTGGAGATCTTAAAATCCTTCTAAAAACTGTCATCTAAAGCATAAAGCAATCAACGTCGATCAATCAGCAAACGTGTCTCTATTACAATAGATAGAGATAATACAAAAATGTGTTAAGACATGAATTCTACTCACAAGGACCTTACAACCGTAGAGAACTATAAAGTGAAAATGAAGTCGCTCAGTTGTGTCCGACTCTTTGCAATCACGTGGACTGTAGCCTACCATGCTCCTCCGTCCGTGGGATTCTCCAGGCAAGAATACTGGAGTGGGTTGCCATTTCCTTCTCCAGGAGATCTTCCCAACACAGGGATCGAACCCAGGTCTCCCACATTGCGGGCAGATGCTTTACCATCTGAGCCACCAGGGGAGCTCTATAACCCACCCAACAAATCTCTAATAAAGACAGTGTGGCGTGTTTAAAAGGGAACTTTTGCCCTCATCCCAATGTACTTTTCTAGCCTTCTTGCCCTCAGATAAACAGATTTCCCTGGCCAAAATACAAGACGTTGCTTGGGCTTTTCTTCCCAGGAGGAGAAGACAGCACCCATGCCCTGAGACCACCTTTCATTCCTGCCTCCCTGCAGCCAGTAGATGACTCAGATCCAGTGATCCTGGTTCAGACTCAGAAGAGAGGTTTCAAGCCTGATCGCTGTTCTCTTGCACAGATACTACCCAAGAGCGCTGTGCTGGAAGAGATGGGGGTGATTACCAACTATGAACACATTAGCATTTTATTAAAAATTGCTATAGAATAACTTTGCATGAAGCCAGGAGGAAAGAGGCATGAGTAATAAATTTTCCCAAATCCCACTTGAAACTGCTAACTAACATGATATTTGACCAGAAAGTAAAACAAAGTTTATATTTATTTGAGTTGTCCTAAAAATTACTACATGCTTGTAACTTTTTCCCCAGCATTATTGAGATATAATTGACAGATAACATTATGAGAGTTTAATATGTACAATCTGTTGACATCATATACTTTCATATTGCAAGCTTTCCCTGGTGTCTCAGATGGTAAAGAATCTGCCTGCAATTCAGGAGACACAAGTTTGATCCTTGGGTCAGGACGATCCCCTAGGGAAGGGATTCTTGCCTGGAGAATCCCGTGAAAAGAGGAGCCTGGTGGGGTACAATCCATACAGTTGCAAAGACTCAGACAAGACTAAAGTGACTTAGCATGCATCTAAGAAATAATCACTTAGGTATTTGGCCTGTGAATGCATCAGTGTTGTCTCTTTTCAACAATAAGTGGAACAATAAGCATTACTGGATTACAAAAGTTTCTGACTTAGAATAGCTTTACTGGTGTAACGATGATCTTAACACTCAACTCTGACACCACCTCCCTCCCAGTGTTTTTGAAGTGGAAGTGTACACGCATCTATTTTGGAGCATGTCCCTTATTTGGGTAAATATACATGTCACCAAAACCACACTAATTAAATTTTTACTCCATGCTTAGTATCAGCCTCTAATTCTACCTACCCTGCAGACCCAAAATCTACATCTGTTCTTTGATAAAAGATGGGAGAATAGGTCTGTTTTGCCAACTTCTAAAATGGGAGCTTATCCCACAATTATTTTGACAAATTTGCTTCAGGGAAAATTTGCAACATTGGAAACTGGTCCAAAATGCAGGGTCACGTGCTTGACCACCCAGCCAAGTTTTGCCAACACCAAAATTTAACTGGCAGGCAGTGTTCAAATACAAGTATGTGACTACTGATGTTATTGTTGATGATTGAGGAGGAGAAAATTATACTCATTTCTTTTTCCCTATTTTGGCTTACAGAAAAGTTCCTGGTATGTATACTACACATTACCACCTCAACTCTTCAATTGTTTACATTTGTTTAATGCATTTGCTTTATCATTCTCTCTCTCTCTGCCTATGGCATTCTTATGTGTTTGCATATATATGCGGGCATGCTAAGACACTTCAGTCATGTCTGAGTCTTTGGACATGCAACTCTATGGACTGTAACCCACCAGGCTTCTCTGTCTGTGGGATTCTCCAGGCAAGAATATCAGAGTGGGTTGTCATGCCCTCCTCCAGGGGAATCTTCCCAACCCAGGGATCGAACCTGCATCTCTTATAGTCTCCTGCATTGGCAAAAGGGGTCTTTACCACTAGGGCCACTTAGGAAACCCCTTGTATACATATCTATGTGTGCATATTTTTTTCTGAACCATTTGAGTGAGTTGTAGACATCATGATGCTTTAAACTTAAAACTTTAGCATTCTCTAAGAAAAAGGATATTTTCTTATATTAGCACAATGCTGTTATCAAGATCAATATTTTCATAAATGAGCTACCTAAGAGACAGTCCATGCTCAAATTTTACCAATAGTTCCAAGAGTAGCCCCTACAGCTCTTTTCTCCTCATCCATGACCATACATGCATTTAGTTGTTTCCTTTAATCTGAAATAGTTCCTGAGACTTGCTTCGTATTTCTTGCCCTTGATATTTTTGAAGTATGTTACTATTGTTCAGTTGCTAAGTCATGTCTGACTCTCTGCGACCCCAAGGTCTGTAGCCCGCCAGGCTTCCCTGTCCTTCACTGTCTCTTGGAGCTTGCTCAAACTCATGTTCAATGAGTCCATGATGCCTTCCAACTACCTCATCCTCTGTCACCTTCTTCTCCTGCCCTCAATCTTTCCCAGCATCAGGGTCTTTTCCAGTGAATTGACTCTTTGCATCAAGTGGTCAAAGTATTGGAGCTTCAGCATTAATCCTTCCAATGAATATTCAGAGTTGATTTCCTTTAGGATCGACTGGTTTGATCTCCTTGCTGTCCAAGGAACTCTGAAGAGTCTTCCCAGCGGCACTATTCAAAAACATCAGTTCTTCAGCACTCAGCCTTTTTTAAAGTCCAATTCTCACATCCATACGTGACGACTGGAAAAACCATAGCTTTGACCATACGGACCTTTGTCTGCAAAGTGATGTCTCTGCTTTTTAATATGCTGTCTAGATTTATCATAATTCTTCTTCCAAGGAGCAATTTGAAGTGTATTTGAAGTATACAGGCAGTTATTCTGTGAGGTGCCTCACAGATAGAGTTTGCAGTTTGAGGAGTTAAGTTATAGGACCCCATTGCCTGAATAGACCTGTTCCATCAACACATCTGTGTATCTGTGATGCCCAACATTGGGGAAAGTGCTTTAAATTGAGACAGTCTTTCCTGAACATTCCTAAAACTTCTGTATAATTTTAAGTCCATGTTTTAAAACCGATTATAGCACTTTGTGATAATATTAGTTACAAAACAGGCTACTTAGCTATAACAGAGACCCAAACATGGGTTGTACTGAACCACATTTCCCTTTCATTAAACAGGTCAAGGAAGAATGTTCCAGAGTGGGCTGGGAGCCCCTGCCCTGGTCAGCATGCAGTTTCTCTCTCTAAAGCAGAACAGCTGCTCCAGGTCTTCCTATCACCCAGCCAGTGGGAAGGGCCAGAGAGGTGTATGCACATCCCTCTTTAGAGTGATGGTCTGGACATATGGCAGCATCTCTTCTGCTTATGCACACCACAGTGCAGAACCCAGTCCCACAGAACACAACAACAGGCAGGAGACACTGGGACATGGGTCTCTCACGACAGCCACACACCTGCAGTGCCATTACTAAAGACAGGGAGAATGGTACTGAAGGTGCATCTGACAGTCCCTGGTCTGGAAGCTAGTCACACATTGCACTATGTGCTCAGTCGCTTGTCATATCCGACTCTTTGCAACCCTATGGACTGTAGCCTGCCAGGTTCCCCTGTCCATGGGATTCTCCTGTCCATGGGATTCTCCAGGCAAGAATACTGGAATGGGTTGTCATGCCCTTCTCCAGGGATCTTCCTGACCCAGGGGTCGAACCTGTATCTTTTATGTCCCCTGCATTGGCAGGTGGGTTCTTTGACACTAGTCACACATTAACACTCTGATCAGCAGATCATCATGGAAAGACTACACTACCCAAAGATACAATATATTGGGAAAGGAGACTTAGTGAAAAGTCCATCTTATATAAAGTCTGCCTAGGCAATAAAGCCCCAATTGAGAAAATGCAAAGGAAATTGCTGAGATTGCACACTTCTTAAAGATCCATTAGATGCCTGAAAAAAGAGTTCCATTGGCCACGTCTCAACCTTGCTCCTTACTGAACACCGTCCTTTGTATTAATACATTACACTCCAGTGACACAGAATCACTTGTGGTTTTCTCTACACACCTGTTGCTTCATGCTCTTTCCAATTCACATCTTACTTGTACCTGCACAAGGAAAGTCCTCCTTGTTGCTGCCACTACCCACTTGGCTAATACCAGCTCATCTTTTAGCAGATCTCACCTCCTCTAACTCTGGGAATACAATGAGTCCTTTCAGACAGCTTACACCCACAGGTCTCAGCAACCCAGCACATTTACACATCTGTCTACTCGACTCTATGCTTCTTGACATAGATAGAGTCTGTCTTGCCAGACTTGGACCCTTGTGTTCTGTGGTTCTGAAGTGCAGGCCCACTTTGATTACTTTGTCCTTATGCTGGAGGGTGACTGTAAGGATAAAACAAGGAGGCCATAAGGTCCATAGACGGTATTCTAGGACATTTGCAGGTTATGCTCAAGATGGCTTGATGGTTGAGGGAGAGAAACCAATAAAGAGAGAGAGACCACAGATAGGAGAGAGAAAACAATCTGGTCAAGAAAAGAGGAGTGAACAGAAACAAGAGCATGGGGCTTGTCAAAGAAGATTATCTAGACTTGGAAATGAGAATAAAGAGACCGTAGAGGAAGTTACAGAGAAACACTGAAGTAGGGAGAAGGCAAAGTGAAGTTACTTGTGTATACACGTCCATAAATCAAGAAGTCATGTCCCAAATTCCTTTCAAATTTATGTGCTTATGTCAAAAAGGTTAGCTTTTAAATTTGACTTCCTACCAAAATACAAAGTAATATCTGTCCTTCATTTGAGACCCAAATTCTTTTTCCTATAGCATTTTTATTGGAGACTTAACCTTCACGTAGAGTTCTGGTAAAATCTAGCAACTCCTTGTTTACAGTGAGTTTTATATAACTAGCATAATTTTAGGAAATAAATTGAAGAAGAATGTGAAGCAAAAGACTTGATAAATGACTTTGGTTCTGATAAGTAGTAACAAAGTACAGATATTGTTCCCTGATGGCTTCTGAAATATTTTTTTAAGAGAACTGAATTGCATAAAAATAGTAAATATCAACACCATAATCTAGTTCATTACCAGACTCACACTGGGCAGAGGGGAAGTTTTACTTGTTTTGTTTTGTTTTAATCTCTCTCTTCCATTTGTTCTGTCCTTTCACTTGGTCACTTCACGTGTTTTTCTAAAAGCATCACCTCCTAGGTGATCCCAGGCAAGTCCTATTTTATCATCTTGGGTGATCTCACTGGTCCCAGTAAACCAAGATTTACAGCTGATAATGTCACCTTTGCAAAGGGGGTACTAATACCCCTTTGATACAAATCAGCCAATCCAGAATTCTCATCGGGGGTAACAATTAAATGATGAGGCTTCCCAGAAGGTGCTAGTGGTAAAGAACCCACCTGCCAATGCAGGTGACGTAAGAGACCTGGATTCAATCCTTAGGTCAGGAAGATCCCCTGGACAAGGGCAACCTATTCCAGTATTCTTGCCTGGAGAATTCCATGGACAGAGGAGCCTGGTGGGCTATAGTCTATAAAGTCACAAAGAGCTGGACAGGACTGAGTGACTGATCACACACACACAATTTAATGATATAATCAATGATTTTGGTGCAATGCACCTTAGGGAGGAAACCAGAAGGGATCTCATGAGATTTTCATTCGAATTAATTCAGGTGATTCTTCAAACTTTCTGAAGACGAGAGCTTCTGCTTTCCTTCCAAACTCAGTGGAGTTTGGCTCTGAATGTGGTCTCTTTTGGGATTTGTCTCTGGCAAACAAGAGATAGAAATAATGAAATAATAGTAATTGGTGCTCATTCAGTGCCTGTTATGAGCCAGACATGTACTACTCACATTAACTTTGTTATTTTCTTTTATTTCCACAGTAACCCTGTGAGCTACCACAGTCCCCCATTGTCTGGATGGCCAGTGTTCACAAATTAGTAACAAACCAATGAGTAGGAGGTAACTAGTGCAGCAGTGGAAGCCCAGACACTAGATGGTGACGCTGCATCCCAGGATTCCCAGGAAGAAAACATCTGTGATTCCCTCCAAGGCCCAGGAGACAACAACCGTGACCTTGACTTGTACACAGAGTCACAGGCCCGCGGGATTCTATGCCTAAAATGTTCCAGGTGCCAATTGTTTTCGCTCTAAGAATTGTAGTTGTCACTAAGATTATACCAATCATTTTACTATTCTACTATAAGAATCTCGTAAAAACTAAATCAAACCTTATAATAATAATAAATATATTGAAGTTATGTTCATAATAGCCAAGATGAAATAATCTGAAGGTTCATCAATGGATGAATGGATAAATAAAATGGGAAGACAATGGAATACTCTTTGGCCTTAAAAAAGAAGGAAATCTTGCCACACGTGACAACCTGCGTAGAAGACCTTACACTAAGTGAAATAAGCAAAATAGGCACAAAAGGACAAATACTGCATGACTCCAGGCATGTAAGTTGTCTACAGCAGTCAAAATCATAGACTCAGAGACTGGAATGGTGGTTACAAGGGTCTGGGGAGATGGAATATGCGGAGTTGCTAATCAGTGGACATAAACTCTGTTTTTCAAGGTGAATAAGTTCTAGAGGTCTGCTGTACAATTCTGTACCTACAGGTAGCACTGTATTGTATGTCTAAAAGTCTGTTAAGAGGGACTTCCCTGGGAGTCCAGCAGTTAAGACTCTGCTTCCTGTGTAAGGGGCATGGATTTGATGCCTAGTCAGGGAACTAAGATCCTACATGCCACGTGGCATGGCCAAAAAGATAAATAAATAAAATAAAAATCTGCTTAAAGGGTAGATCTCATGTGAAGTATTCTTATCTAAATAAATAGCATCTTTTTATTAAAAGCAGTGATTGGCCTTTGAAATATTTATATTTTATTTGAAAAACACTTTTTGTGCTCTTTATTGATTGCGTGTAGACATACACACACACACACACACGGACGTACACACAGGCACACATATGATTTACCTCCAATAACATAATACACTTACCCTTTTTCATATATATCATGTATTCTCAAGTGTACTCCCAGCATGCAAAAAAGGCTATAATTAACATAATGAGGTAAACTGATGGCCTGTTGCTTTTCAGCTTCACTGTGTCTCCTTCTGGGCTGGCATGAGATTCAATCTCCAAGTAGTTTTGACATTTGATAGCAGACTTTGCTTTGCAATACCAGTTTTTAAAGTTCTTATCTACAACAGGTGTTCTTGCTATTCTTCTGACTGCATTTTATAGCTTATTTTTGAGGTGACTGTAAGCCATATTTCCCCATCCTACCCCCTCCTTATCTAAAGAACGTGACACTAAAATTCCCCTAAAAATATCTCCTTTATTCTCTTCCCTGTCTCTCTTCCTATACTAGTCTCACCACAAGATTTTTTTTTTAATCTAATAACAAAAATGGCTGCTTGCCCAAAGCTCAGAAAGAATTGAAATGTGGGTAACCTGGCTCTTTTCTCTATTAACCATGCAGTCGAGGGCTAAATCTGACAGCTTTCTCAGAAATATCTTTGCTTGTCAGTATCATGGTAATGATTCAAGAACGGTTGGGCTAAACGCCTCAGACTTTTCCAAACACACAGCTCATGCCATGTTCTTTCCCTTTTATGAGCTGCTGTTGACATTGAGATTTTCCACAGCCTCAGAGTCGTTCTTCTACCTCTGTTGAAAGGATGGGCTATTGCAGTCAACGTGAGCTGCTCTGACAAAAAACGTGCTTAGAACATCCTCTGGTGGTGATAACGGGAATCATCGGTTTCAACACAATTAGAGGGTCACTGCCCCATTCCACACAATCAACACGTCCCTGGACACATAATAATGATAGAAATACCTGCTGCTTTCAAGATATTTCCACTCCCAGGCCACTTGCTTTAGTCTCTCTGCCGTCAAAGCTCTTAACACATAGTGGCAATATCTCATCAGAGGACTTATTTCCCACTTTTTTTCTATCACAGGTGTAAATCTGAAAGTGAAAAGCAAAGAGACCTTACAAGCTGGTTTTTCAAAAGTTCCACAAAACTTTTGAAAAAAAAAAAAGTTCTCATGTGCAAAGTTCCACAAAGATAAAATATTATTCCACAAAGTTGAGCATTAAAAATTACTCCACACTAAGAAAAAGTCGGAGAAGGCAATGGCACCCCACTCCAGTACTCTTGCCTGGAAAATCCCATGGATGGAGGAGCCTGGTGGGCTGCAGTCCATGGTGTCGCTAAGAGTCGGACACGACTGAGCGACTTCACTTTCACTTTTCACTTTCACACCCTGGAGAAGGAAATGGCAACCCACTCCAGTGTTCTTGCCTGGAGAATCCCAGGGATGGGGGAGCCTGGTTGGCTGCCGACTATGGGATCACACAGAGTCGGACATGACTGAAGTGACTTAACAGCAGTAGCAGCAAGAAAAAGTCAAACTCATAGAAACAGAGAGTAGAATGGGGGTTGCCAGAGTTTGGGGGATGAGGGATGTTTGTCAAAGGGTACAAACTTCCAGTTATGAGATGAATACATTTTGAAAATCTAATGTGCAATATGGTGACTATAGTTAATGATACTGGATTGTCTACTTGAAATTTTGCTAAACAAGTTGATCATAAGGGTTCTCACTACACGGACACACACACACAATGGTAACTATGTCTAACTCTGTGGTGGTAATCATTTCACAATGTATACCATATCACATCATCAGGTT
The DNA here is from genome assembly GCF_055505025.1 of Bos grunniens. NCBI lineage: Eukaryota > Metazoa > Chordata > Mammalia > Artiodactyla > Bovidae > Bos > Bos grunniens. The sequence continues at coordinate 56,473,183 of NC_141178.1, read as the reverse complement.
GTACTTTTTTATTTTGGCCACCCCACACAACATGCAGGATATGAGCGCCCCAAGCAGGGAAGGAAACTGTGCCCACGATAGTGGAAGTGTGGAATCTTAACCACTGGACCGCCAGGGAAGTCCCGCATTGTACATTTTAAATACAAGCCATTTTATTTGTCAATTACACCTTTATGAAGCTGAGAAAAAAACAAATTTGCATAAATAAAAAATGAAACATTATTCCACAGAGATAAACAAAATGCATTGCTTGGGTTTCTTAGTCATGAAAATTAAAGTCTAAACTGTCCGATTTCAACAGTTCGAGATTCCAGAGCTGCTAGGCGACATTCCTTCTCTCGATGGCTACAGTCTTCATGCTTTGTTTCAAAGCTGCAAACACTATAGAGACTGGTTTTTTTTTTTCCGCCCCCAACGGTAAATTATAGAAATCGGTAAACAATGAAAGTCTTTCTGGGGAAGGAAGGGCTAAGGCATCAATTATGAATTAATTAAGCTTATTGGCAAACAAAACCTGCGAATTAGGTGAGAATCAGCATTCATTTAGGAGAAGGCAGTGGCACCCCACTCCAGTACTCTTGCCTGGAAAATCCCATGGACAGAGGAGCCTGGTGGGCTGCAGTCCGTGGGGTCGCTAAGGGTCGGACACGACTGAGCAACTTCACTTTCACTTTCATGCATTGGAGAAGAAAATGGCAACCCACTCCAGTGTTCTTGCCTGGAGAATCCCAGGGACAGGGGAGCCTTGGTGGGCTGCCGTCTATGGGGTCGCACAGAGTCGGACACGACTGAAGTGACTTAGCAGCTTAGCAGCAGCATTCATTTAAACCAGTGATGAGAGCGACTGAGAGCATCACGCCTCCTGATACAGGCACGTGTTCTCTGTATTTTATTACACATCATAGAATGAATTAAAACTAATGAGGCTGGCTGGTATGACTAATTTCTTTAATGATTTTGATTAATGTAAAGTTTAAAGAACGTGGCACATGACTATCTGTTGAATGCCATGGTACTGATGTTTCATGCATCAGCTGGCTCCCATGGAGGTCATCGTCCACAGGAATTACTCTGTAACTGTTTCCTTTGTAAATCTTTCAGGATGTAAAAAGGTAAATATGAATACGCTCTTCCCATTCACAGACTGGAACATTGAACTTAAGGCAATCATAAGTTGAAAATAAGAACACTACAGTGTCAAAGAGGGCTTCCCTGGTAGCTCAGATGGTAAAGAATCTGCCTGCAATGCAGGAGACCTGGATTCAATCCCTGGGTTGAGAAGATCCTCTGGAGGAGAAACTGGCAACACACTCCAGTATTCTTACCTGAGAATTCGAGTCCTTCAGGACACCAGAGTCCACACCAGAGCAAAGCCTAGAGACTGAGCACTCAGAGAGAGCCAGGGAGGAAGGTCACACCTTATGTTCCAGGAGCTGAGACCAAGGGCAAGACACCAGCACTAGACGGAGCCACCCTGTAGGAAGCGCTGGGTTTGAACACACTGCTCAGTGTGTTAGTGACTACAAAACATTAGATTTACAAAGCAGTAATTCCCTGTGTGATGACATCGCCAGGAGGCAGGTGACCTATAAAAGGCAGCTACCTTCCCCATCTTGCCATTCACTAGACGGTTGTGTGGCCTGGACTGATGAAATAAAAAAAAACACAACCACAGTATTTTTCAGCCTTGCTCCCCTCACCACCGCCCATCCTCAAACCCAAGAAACAACAACAGAAAAAAGTATTTTTTTGTTCATTGAGGGGTTATAGGGAAGGAGATCTCATAATTTTCTAGCACATAAGAGACGAGATGTAGAAATCAGCACCTACTCACCTGTTATCACAAGGTGAGAATGAATTAAGCATCTTTAATATGTTTTCCTGACGCTTTATTATTATTATTACCTGTGTGTTTGAGTGTATGTGCTCAGTCATGTCTGAGTCTTTGTGACCCCATTCACTGTAGCTTGCCAAACTACTATGGAATTTTCCGGGCAAGAACACTGGAGTGGGTTGCTATGCCCTCCTCCAGGGGATTTTCCTGACCCAGCAATCAAACCCATGTCTCTTGTGTCTCCTGCATTAGCATGCAGATTCTCTACCACTCTGCCACCTGGGATGCCCCTTATTATTACCTAAATAACCATAAATACATATATAAAAGTCAGTATACTTTTAATACAAACACTGGTTCTCCTATGCCTAAAGAACATTACTATGTGTGCCTGGAAATATCCCTCAGGGCTGGGAAGAAACTGTTATATAAATGTAAAGCAAAGTGACAAAAGAGATTTGCCCTGGAATTAAGCTAGGAAAATATTAGAGAAATGTTAAGAAATAATCAGGAGAACTGATTGTATTACTTTCTCGTGGGCAGGAACAATGCCTGCTGTTTTCAGTGTCATTTATCATAATTCATCATTGGACCTGATAGTAATACAAATGTCTAACAACAATAATACTTTGTCTCCACCTAATTAGCTAATTGTTTTCCCAATTCAGATCATCAAATATTCTTGTACCCTCAAAGAAATAGGTGCAATAGGGATGCAAGGAAGATATCACACGAGTCCTACTCTCAAGGAGGTTACAACCAAGTTCATGTGTGCATGTTCAGTCGGGTCCGACTTTTTGCGACCGCATGGACTGTATCCTGCCAGGCTCCTCTATCCATGGGATTCTCCAAGCAAGAATACTGGAGTGAGTTGTCATGCCCTCCTCCAGGTGATCTCTTAATGTCACATCTCTTAATGTCTCCTGCCTTGGCAGGCAGGTTCCTTACCACTAGACTGCCAGGGTCCAGCCCCGGCTGATCCAGGGTATTCGAAGGAGAGACGGCATAGGCGACCTATTTATTTAAATATTTATCAAAGATATAAAGAGTAATAGAATGAGGATAGCTCAGTGAGGAAATTCAGTGGAGAAAAGAGGCTGAAATAAGGATAGCTCAGTAGGAAAATTCAGTGAAGAAAAGAGGCTGAATAATTCAGCCAGAAGGTAAGAGAAAGAACGACATGGGGAGACCAAGTTTCGGTGAACACGGCCCGCACTTTATTTTCCAAAGTAGTTTTTATACCTTAAGTTATGCATAGAGGAAAATGGGGGAAGGGGTAGAGTCATGCAGCAAGCCAGGCTTTCTTCCTGCAAACTTATCATATGCAAAAGCTTAGGTGATTTGCATCATCTTTTGGCCCGGAGGCCTGTTAACATTTTAAGACCCTTTCTTCAGAAAACTTATTTTTCTCTAAAGGTGATTGGTCAGGAGCCATCCTCCAAAAGCATTAGATAAAGTTGCATTCCTACAGAGCAAAGGTGTGGTGGGCTATAACAAGAAAAAGAATTAACTCAAGGGTCCCAGGTTACAAACATTAAAGCTACTACTTACACCAATTATATTAATCAATACACTGCCAGGGACACAGCAGGTAAGGGATATGGAAACTTAGCAGCAAACATTGGCCCAACAAGTGAAAATCCCTTCACCAATACAATTTCTAATCAATCTTTTAACTACTCAAAAGAATCTGTGTTTAGACAGTTTAGAACATCTCCTGCCTCTCACAGTTGGGAGGCTCTGAACAATCACATGTGGCCGGAAAAACCTATTCAGGTAGGCTAGAGGACTTCCAAAGGAGTTTGTAGGTTAAACACTGTCACACCCAGGAATTATTAACTGGAGCTGTAATCTAACTCTTTTTTCAGAGAGGTAGTGGGGGACAGCCCCCCGTAAAGTCAGAAGTGTAGGTGAAAGCACAAAGCAGAAAGTAGGCAGACTCTGGTTTTGGGTGTAAATGCTCGAGAATTTCCAGGGGGACTCCTGAGGCTCGATCCCGCCTTTGCGTATGCCGAGCCTCCTTCCTCATGACCTTTGTCACGGGTGGAGCTCCTCACGCTGGCTCCCGGCAGTGATAGAATTCCAGTTGAGCTATTCCAGATCCTGAAAGATGATGCTGTGGAAAGTGCTGCACTCAATATGCAATATGCCCGCTCCCGGCACTAGACTACCACCACCTGGGAAGCCCCTAATACAACCTACTACTAGAGAGTAACTGTAAGGTGGAATGACACAGCTGATGACCACAGAGGGTTAAAGGAGCAAAGACAAGACAAGTTACGTGGAAGAGGACATCCTCGGAAAGGCAAAACAGCTTATCCTGACACTGTATTTGGTCAGAAGATCTTTCTACTTGAGAAGGTCATGTATTCATTCTTACTCTCTGGCACATATTATAAATAAAACAGTACCCTCCACAACAGTGGACTTTGAACTTCAGTTTGCATAAGGATACCTAGAGAAATGGGAAACATGGAGGCACCACCCCAATTCCTAAGCATCTGATTCAGCAGGCTTGCATTTTAATGTGTATTCAAGGTGCTCTTGGTATGGGTCCTTGGGCCCTATTTTGAGATAGATCACTTAAACATTGATACTTGGCTCAATGTCCTTCAGGAAGTTTATTCCATTTAAAGTTGCATTTGACTCATTTCTAATGAGGTGGATGAATCTAGAGCCTACTATACAGAATGAAGTAAGTCAGAAAGAGAAAAACAAATAACGCATATATATATAGAATCTAGAAAGATGGTACCGATGAACCTATTTGCAGGACAACATCAGAGACGCAGACGTAGAGAACAGACTTTGGACACAGTAGGGGAAGGAAAGGGTGGGATGAATTGAGAGAGTCGCATTGAAACGTATACATCAATTACCAGTGTAAAATATTTAGCCAGTGGGAATTTGCTGTATGACATAGGGAACTCAAAGCCAGTGCTCTGTGACAACCTAGAGGAGAGGGATGGGGTGAGAGGTGGGAGGGAGGTTCAAGAGTGAGGGGGCATATGTGTACCTATCGCTGATTCACATTGATGTATGGCAGAAATCAAGATAATATTGTAAAGTAATTATCCCTCAATTAAAAATAAATAAATGTTTTACAAGCTGCCAAAGTGAAATGGCAAGGGTTCAGTAAAGTTTTGTAAGACACTTTATAAAGACCCTGCTCTTCCCTCCAGATGACACCCATGACCTAGTCCCCTTTGGCACAACCTACTCTGTACTGGAAGTTAATATGTGGCTGCATTTTTATCAAGGCTAATGAAGAAGTCTCAGGTGGGTTAAACAATAGGAGAGCAAAACTCACACCATAAAGTCTAGATATCTCTTGTCCATAAACCATTATTTGGAAAGAAGTAGACATATTTGACATAAAAAGATTTAGAAGAGACAGAAATAGACACTTTTACTCCTTTGCATTGCAAATTTTTTGTGATATCTTATCATTATATTCCCAAAATGTGTTCAGGGTTATGTGACATTGATTTGTTTTTAATAAACCCATGCTGCCTGAGTCTCAATTCATTTGACTGTAGAATTCTGAATAGACTATAAAAACAAATTTCTAGAGTTAATGACCTAAAAAATTGCCATTAATTGAAGTACAAGCATCTATTTCAATTAAAGAATGTCACAATATTTAGTTTACATCTCATAGCTACCACCGTAAATTTAATCATTGGCATAATTTATACTGAAGAGCAATTTGAATAATACACTGTACTTAATGTTGGCCATTAGATGTAATTGCAAATTTATACTATTATAAATGCAATATGCACTGTACTAGTCTTTATTCTGTTTATTTCCTGTTATATTGTTTACCATTAAAAAACAAAACAGAGGAAACTCTCTTAACCAAATAGCCTTAGAGAAAGTTTACCCAGTGTAATCTCATGGGCATAATCCATCTTTCATAAATAAACTCATAAAAACAACAAACTTTATAAATATTTAACATGCAAGTACTTGGGATTATTCAGCAAATTAAATACCTATATTCTGATTTCTCTTTTTGTGCCAATTAGCTCTTATTCAGCCAATATTCAATTTTTATAGAAAAAAAGCAAAAATCAGAGGTATGATTACTTCCTACTTCTAACATTCCCGTCTCCAGGAGATGAAGGCTGCCATCGTCAGGGATGAGTCGGGAAGAGCATGGCGCCTTTATCCTATGGTGAGATGTTGCCTCCCCTCTGTGGTCTCCTTCCCCAAAACATCATCCCAGTCAAACTAGGGAAACCTATCAGACAAACAAAATTCTATTTTGTAAAACTGAGGGAGGTTCTACAAAATACATGCCCAGTATTCCTCAAAATTGTCAAGGTTATCAGAGAAAGAAGGCGGGGGAAGCCTGCGAACATGTCACATCCAGAGGAGGCCAAGGAGACTTGATGACTAATGCAGCCTGGTGTCCTGAATGGAAAAGTGCAGCAGGAAAAGAGCACTGGTGAGAACTAATCAAACGTGAACTCAGTGTGTTGATGTTGTTGTTGCTGTTTAGTCGCTTAGTCGTGTCTGACTCTGTGCAACCCCATGAACTGTTGTCCACCAGGCTCCTCTGTCCGTGGGACTCTCCAGGCAAGAATACTGGAGTGGGTTGCCATTTCCTCTCCAGAGGATCTTCCCAACCCAGGGATCAAATGCACATCTCCTATGTTGGCAGGTGAATTCTTTACCACTGAGCCACCAGGGAAGCATGAATTAAGTATGGATTTAGTTCATAATAATATACCAGTATGGATTCTTTCATTGTGACAAATGTGCTACAGTAAGTTGAAGGGTTAACAATAGGGGAAAGTGGGTGAGGGGTATATAGGACCACACCGTACAACCTTTGCAACTTTTCTGTGAACTGAACATTAACGTAGAATAAAAAGATTAAAGTTGAAAAGCAATACTATGAAAGGACCCTGTAAGAGAATACTCAAACCGTAATACATGACGTAGGATTAATATCCAGATTATGATCTACAAACTGATTAGGGAAAAAAGCCCCAAAAAATAGTGAAGTAAGGAAAGCACCAGACAGCTTTTTTCCTGAAAACAAATAATAAATATGAAACTATGTTAAATGTACACAGAGATCAAGGAAACACAAATTAAAATGGTCACATTTTAACCATTACATTAGGAAATGTACACTGATTAAGTCTAGGTCAAGATTAGAGAAACTGGGTGGCCATTCACTGCTGACAGAGCTGTGAATTATTATAGCATCTTTGGAAAGAATTTTACAGTTTATATTAAAATTATAAATGCTTAGACCATTAAGTCCAGAAATTCCAAGTGTCATTATTTATCCTAGAAATACTGCAGCCAGAAAATAGGTATATGGACATTTGTTGCTGCAATGTTTATCAAGGTAAAAACTTGACAACTCTGCCCATATTCATAAATAGCAAAATGAAGTGAAAGTCACTCGGCGGTGTCCAACTCTTCACAACCCCATGGAATATACAGTCCATGGAATTCTCCAGACCAGAATACTGGAGTGGGTAGCTTTTACCCTTTCCAGGGGATCTTCCCAACCCAGGGGTCAAACCCAGGTCTCCCACATTGCAGGTGGATTCTTTACCAGCTGAGCCACAAGGGAAGCCCATTCACAAACAGAGCAATTACTAAATAAGTTACACTATTTGATAGTATATATATACTATGTATATGATACATGAGATAGTATTAAAAAAGGAGAGAGACCCAAGATTTTGTTGAGTGGGGAGAAAAACAAGCTACCAAAGAGTAAATTGCCGCACTTTAAAAAATAAATAGGAAAAATGCTAACAAAATTATATATTTCATCCAGGAACCCTAAATTATGTAAACACACAGAAAATAATGTGGGAGATGCTTCCTAAATGGATGGTAGTGGGTACATCTTGAGAGCTGGGGAGACGCAACATGTGTTAAGGATCCTTAACAAAAGGACTCCAGCCAGTGCTGTCTGCTACGGATTTGACAACCAACTCTCCCACTGGGGCTTCCCAGGTGGCGTCAGTGGTACAGAACCTGCCTGCCCATGCAGGAGATATACAGGACGTGGGTTCGATCCCTGGATCAGGAAGATCCTGGAGGAAGAAATGGCAGCCCACTCCACTATTCTTGCCTGGAGAATCCCATGGATAGAGAGGTGCTTGGTGGGAGTCCCTGAGGTCACAAAGAGTTGGACATGACTGAAGCAACTTAGCACACACATCTCCCACTGTAGTGTCTACTGGTTTCTGAGGAATAAATCCATCCACCATGAATAATTTTATGGCTTCAAAAGCTACTATTTTAACAGTTATATCTTCCAAGCCCATATAAAATGGCTCTAACGTATTACTGACTCTAGCCATGCTCCTTTTTTTGACTTGTATAGTTAGAACTATTTTTAAATAAGAAATAAAAATACTCTATCTGTATTATTCAGAGACTCCAGAATCAGCAAGGTCCTGAATGGCATTTAAAAGTCCTTGGAATGCTACCATGCACTCTTGATGTTATTTAAAATTTCTATGTCAGCAACAGCAGGAATTGAACTCACATCCCCTGCGTTAGAAAGCAAAGTCTTAACCACTGGACCACCAGGGAAATCCCAAACAGCAAAAGTTTTAGCAGCACCAAATGTGAAATCAATGTTGTATTTATGAAAGAACTCAGATGGAGTTGAAAGTTTCAAGATGTATTCAGTACCAATCAGATGAAGGCACACTGACTTCTATAGACAATAGGTAGGATGCAGCAAGGTTAACCAGGGAAGAAGAAAAACAGACTAATTGTATTCCTTCCACACAGAGAAGGAATTTGGTTCTTAAAAAAGACTGTCTTGTATTTTCAGCTAATTGATACAGACACCATAATATAATCTCCACCTTTTGATAAGTATGTGTGATATCTAATTTAGTACTACAATAGTTTGGTCAAAGTACTCAAAGGGTTTCAAGTGTGTTAACTGTTAAATCCAACATGAAGACCAGATCACAAAACCCAGAAGTTGGGTGCTGCATGGTGCTGAGGTTCAGGCGCTCAAACTGGCATCTGGTCTCCTCACCCAGGGAGGCAGGTCCGCCTCCATCTTGAACATTCAGTGAATTGTACATAGTGAAGGAGCTTAAGAAATCTAATGAAATATAATCTTAGTCTAAGATGCTTCAGATAGCTACCTTGTTCTTTTCTTCTCCCCTCCGTTTTATACCCCTCAGAACTTCAGTCCAGAGATCATTGTTTTGAAATAACAGAAGCATTAAAATGATCTTAAGTTGATGTGAATGATTAAATGATCTTAAGTTGAAAGTGAAAAAGTATTTGAATTTTTGAGAAAGATAATGAAAATGATATGGTTATCTCTGCTTCCTCCCACCTCAACCAAAAAAAGCTTTAAAAAAACTGAAGTGAGAAATTACTACTCCACTCAATAAATAAGAAAATAAAAATCAAAGAAAAATTAAATTACTTTCTTTTCAGAGTAGAGCAAAATGCAGTTTCCTTATATGAGAATGAAGGGAAAATCCATTTCTGCATTTTATCTCATTTTTCTTTCATTTTGTTTTGTTTCAATATAATCTCCACTAGGAGATGGTAATATAATGAAGAAAAGAGGTTTGGGCAGAAAGAAAGGTAATAGATTCAAATAATGTTAATTCTCTCATTATCTGCTCTTATATCTAAAGTCTGGGTATGATTGCATTCCCTGCAGAAAAAGGAAAATATATCTGGTGGTCCAGTTATAAATAGGCCAATATTTTATTCCTATGTTACAAAAGAAAGAAATTTTAAGTAAACCTACATGTGTGCTACTTATTTGAGTAATATATTTCTAATCCTAGAAGCACTTGGGAAAATAGTATAATGCAAAGCCTCATTTTCCCCAAAGGAACAATGCTATAATCAGAGGGATAACTGTGAGATACTTTCAGTTAGAAGTAATAAAGTTGAAGAAAGAGTTAAAATAAAGTAAGATAATAGTCTGGCAAGAAACGAAAATGAAAAGGGAACTTCTATGACTTGCTGCAATTTGGTTTTATCTTCTTGTTGGAATGAATATTGAATTCAAGGAGGCACAATTATTGGCGGTTCCTAGAAAAGAATGAATTCCATGCTTAATAGTTAATAAACTCAAATTATATCAAAGTAACTTTTAAAAACTTATTTCTTTTATCTACAATATTCTATAATATCAAGCAGGTAGCTATTGGCTATAATCTCCAGGGAACTGTATCACTGTGATCAAAATCTCATAGATTCTGTACGAGGCCAACAATATAATCAGGACAAATTACAGTGTAATATAGTATGACTGTTCTTGTGCAAATGTAACGTGGCTGTCCCATTATTTGCATCTCATATTTTAAGATAGTAGGAACAGAAAGAAACCATGTGTAGAAATTCACTTTTTAAAAAGAACATTAATCTTAAATTCAGACAATATAAATACATTTACTAATCAATTAAGACTATGAAGGTCAGGTGACTCAGAATATTATATCTGGAATAATTTTTTTATTGTTCACAGTATACAACAAGAAGCTTAAAAGGGAAACTAGAACATCAATAAAATCAGTTCTAATGAAATATGCAAAAATCAGGGATACAAACGCTTGGTCCAGAGTTAGCTATTAGATCAAGTTAATTTCCCCTATTTAAAGCTTTTAATGATATGAATAGATAGATTAAGGTAGAGATACACATAAACTTTTCAACAATACAATGGAATCACATTAATTTGAAGCTCACAAATTTTGTAGATAGATCAAAAATTTTTATAATTTAATAAGTACCCTAAAGATATTCAAGAAAAGTTTATATCATCTGGGACCTCAGATTATTCCTATAATTTCAGATGTTAAACAAGGTAAAAGGTAACTAAACAGCTGAAAACACAAGACCCTATATATAAGAATCAGCAGAAATTACCGAAAACTGAAATGGATGCATAGGAACTCTCAGTTCAGTAGCTCAGTCATGTCCAACTCTTTGCAATCCCATGGACTGCAGCACACCAGGCTTCACTGTCTATCACCAACTCCCTGAGCTTGCTCAAACTCTTGTCCATTGAGTCAGTGATGCCATTCAACCATCTCATTCTCCGTCATCCACTTCTCCTCCTGCCTTCAATCATTTCCAACATCAGAATCGTTTCCAATGAGTCAGTTCTTTGCATCAGGTGGCCAATGTATTGGAGCTTCAGTATCAGTCCTCCAAATGAATATTCGGGACTAATTTCCTTTAGGAACTCTAGATAGTAGAATTATCGAACTACAAAATAAGTAATTTATTATAAGCCAAGGTTAAAATTATCCACAGCATAATGGAAACTGTTACACAGTGACTTAGATGGTTTGGAGAAAAATCAAGTATAAAGTTTAAAGCTGAAAATATAGTAACTGAAATTAAGAACTCAGTGGGAGAGTTTTCACAAGACATCCAGCTGAAGAGTTAGTGAAACAGAAGATAGGTTAGAAGAAATTAGCTGAGTGAAACACGGAGTAACAAAAAGATTTAAAATAATGTTTAAATGTAGGCAATGCTGTTGCCGATGTTCAGTGGCCAAGCCATGTGAGACTTTTTGGGACCCTATGAACTGCAGAACACCAGGCTTCCCTGTCCCTCATCATCTCCTGGAGTTTGCTAAAGCTCATGCCTATTGAGTCAGTGATGCCATCCAACCCTCTCATCCTCTGTCGTTCCCTTCTTCTGCCTCCATTCTTTGCCAGCATCACAGTCTTTTCCAAAGAGTTGGCTCTTTGCATTAGGTGACCAAAGTATTGGAGCTTCAGCTTCAGCATTAGTTCTTCCAGTAAATATTCAGGGCTGATTTCCTTTAGGATTGACTGGTTTGATCTCCTTGCTGTCCAAGGGACTCTCAAGAATCTTCTCCAGCACCACAATTTGAAAGTATCAATTCTTCAGCGCTCAGCCTTCTTTATAATCTAACACTCACATCCATCCATGACTACTGGAAAAATCATAGCTTTCACTATATAGACCTTGTCTGCAAAGTGATGTCTCTGCTTTTTAATACACTGTCTAGGTTTGTCATAGCTTTTCTTCCCAGGAGCAGGTTTCTTTTAATTCCGTGATTGCTGTGTCTGATCTGATGTTAATCTCATTCAGTCTATTTTTGTGTGTATATGTATCGTATTTTTCACCTCTCAAAGTTTCCTTTGGTCCTTTATCATGTTTATCATTTCTTTCCTGATCTTTTCCATGTTTTCTTTTATATCCTTGAGCATATTTAAGATTTATAAATGTTGTCTTAAGATCCTTGTCTCCTAATTTCTTTCTCTCTGTCATTTTTGGTGCTGATTTTCCTCTGGGTATTGGGTGTAGTTTCCTGCTTATCTGCAAACAAAGTAACTTCTTTATCATTTACTTATCACTGTGAGGGTTATGTCATTCAGATTTTTGTTTGTTTGTTTTCTTTTAATGAGTATTTGCTTCTCTGGCACTTTCACTTGTACACCATTTTGAGCCCTTCAAGGCTTGTTGCTAATCTTTATCAGTGAGCCCAGAGAAGATGACTCTAGGAGTAATTTAGCCCTGAGATGATGGTGTAACCCCTGGGAGAATTTTGCCAATACCCCATGTCATACCAGGAAAAGGCAATGCAACCCACTCCAGTACTCTTGCCTGGAAACTTCCATGGACGGAAGAGCCTGGTAGGCTGCCATCCATGGGATCACAAAGAGTCAGACACGACTGAGTGACTTCACTTTCACTTTTCACTTTCATGCACTGGTGAAGGAAATGGCAACCCACTCCAGTACTCTTGCCTGGAGGATCCCAGGGACGGGAGAGTTTGTGGGCTGCCATTTATGGGGTCGCCCAGAGTTGGACACGACTGAAGCGACTTGGTAGCAGCAGCAGCAGCATGTCATACCAAATTTCTTCATGCAGGTTGCGAAGACCATGAACTCTCCCCAGTCCTGTGTGAGCTCCTAGAATCCTTTGGTCTACTGCTTCCTGGTGGCTCTTTTCTTGGCTTCTGTAAATTCACCTCCTACATGTGCAAATGAGTATTTAGCCAAAGACTCAGAAGGAACCCTCTGCAGATCTCCAGCACTCTCTAATTTTCCTGGCCCTCTGCCCATGAAGTGTGACTGCATCAGCCTCCCCAAACTGCCATCTCTGTCTCCCTAAGTCAGTAAGCCACCAGCTCCATGTATGTCCTCCCACCCTCTACCACAGCCTGGAAACTGCTTCAAGCAAGGGCTCAGTCCATTGTTTTCCTTCTCTTGGGCTCACAGTCCAGTTTTCTAGGTTTTATGAAAGAAGAGCAGCTTCTAAAGCATTTAATTCTTCCTGGGAAGAAGTGGAAGTCCTGCAGTAGGTACTCTTTTATGCTTTCTTAGGATTTAATAGTGCTAATGCAGCCTACATTTAAACCTATCTAAAGAACTTCCCTGGTGGCTCAGATGGTAAAGAATCTGCCTGCAATGCAAGAGACCTGGGTTCAATCCCTGGGTTGGGAAGTTTCCCTGGAGAAGGGAATGGCTACGCACTCCAGTACTCTTGCCTGGAAAATCTCATAGACGAGGAGGCTGGTGGGGTACAGTTCATGGGGTTGCTAAGAGTCGAATACGACTAAGCAATTAACACTTTAAACAGCTTACAAGTTTAATCATAGGCTGCATTAGCACAATTAATTACTAAGAAAGCATTCTTGCCTGGAGAATCCCATCTACAGAAGAGCCTGGTGGGCTGTAGTCCATGGGGTCGCAAAGAGCTGGGCACGACAGAAATGACTGAAATGCATACACACAAATGTAAAAATACAATATTTTGTCTATTTGTGTCTGAGAGTTTTTAACCCAATCAAATCCCAGGACAAAAACTGTTGGCATCTAAGGTTTTCTTCCTCCTCCTCCTCACCCCGTCACTTGACTGTTATCTCCTTTTGTTCCTTCAAATATTTGCTTAAATTCCTGTCTCTCATTATAAAATATTCAGTGATAAGATCTGACATATAAGGGAATGGATATGCCCTGCATTGGGTAGGCTGTCTACTGCCCCTCACTTAGGGAATACCAAGAAAATCTTTCTGCAATGAGCTGGTTGGTCAAGGGTTAAAGATTAGTCATTTCTGTTTCAAAAATGACTATACATTACTTGTCACTTCCTGAGTGTGAGTCATTCATATCAGCCTGATAGCTGGCATTATAAAGAATAGATCTTTCTTTATGACTTTTTTCCATCAGATTTATTTTTGCTATTTCTGAGGCAAGTGTCACAGGAAAGCAATATGTATATACATTCTCTGAGCAACTGCACCAGGAAAAACATTAAAAGGATGGGAGGCTGGCTTATAACTGTGTCTGTGAGGAGGGGCAGGGGACATGTGGAAGGGTGGGGTAATTGAGGGGAAGGATGGAGAAAGAAATTTTGAACACTTGGCCAACAAAGACACTGCTGTCAGTGCTGAAAATGTGAAGAGAATGTTAGCATCAACAGGACTCTACCCCCAAAAGAATTCTAAGGTTTTAATGCTGTATCATAATCTTTCCTACAGTACCAAAATGTTTAAATGCTGTATGTTACAAAATTTCTCAAACAGACACAAAGGTGGACATTGATGACATCTTTGGTGGCTAAAGGGAAGATTTCTACTTCATACCATGTTTCACATTTTTGACAAACAGGCTGAGCTAATACGACAAGTTTTCTTTATTGTTAATTCTTTATGGTGAGAAAATACATGTTTTTAATTTTATTACCATTCTTTTAACTTTCTCTAAACTTCAAACTTACAGATTTATTGTTCAAAAGGAAAATAAAAGTAAAAAGATACTCAAAGCATGAGAATTTAGCGATGATTTCAGTAGGGCTTGGTAATAAAGAGAAGATGGAGAGAAGATCACAAGAAATCTTTAAGGAAAATACTACTATTATTCTAGCTTTACCAGCAAAGAACCAAAATGTCCTCGTCAAGACTCAAACTAGTCTAAACAAAATGAAACAATAAAAAGTGGGGGGGGGGGGGGTAGAAAAAACTTGAAAAATTTTCCTCTATACTTATAAGTTCTTTTGGCTGATCGAATTAAACTGACATGAGATAGATTAACAGGAGAAAAGCAGATGTAATTTCCAATGTATGATAGGCTCACAAAGACATGAAAGGGTCAAAGGCAGTCAGGCAATTGAAGCTTATCTTCCATCCTGAGCTAAGGAGGCTGGGGTGGGGGGAGTGGGGGGCGGTGGGGACGGGAAGCTGGGACTTCAAAAGGGAGGAAGGTGGTTCACAGGGAGATAGGAAGAGACCACGTTTGGTAAACAAATGTTTGCCGTGCCAGGGAGAGACAATGGGACACACATGCCATACACACTCAAGGGGACACAGGCACTGCCGACTCCCTCCTGCTCACCACACCTGGCCCGCATCCTTTGCGGTTCTCTCTGCTGACGGTTTTCTTTTCTTGTTTGTTTATCTGTCCTTTTTACTCAGCTTGTTTCATTTCACATAATTACTTTGAAATTTCTCATTTTGTGTATATCATGAGTGCAGTCCATTTATTCCTAAATAGTATTCCTTTATGGGGACATTGTTTTTGTTGTCTAGTCACTCGGTCATGTTCAGCTCTTTGCAACCCCATGGACCACAGCCCAGCAGGCTCCTCTGTCCATGGAATTCTCCAGGCAAGAGCACTGGAGGGGCTTGCCACTTTCATCTGCAGGGGATCTTCTGACCTGGGGACCAAACCCCTGTCTCCCGCATTGGCAGGAGGGTTCTTTACCACTGAGCCACCAGGGAAGCTTTATGTGGATATACCACAGTTCATTTTTACATTTACTTGTTGATGCACATTTGGACCATTTCCTGTCTGGGGCTGTCACAAACATGATACGAATATGTGTGTACAAATATTCATATAGATATGTGCTATCCTTTGTCGTGGAGAAACTACCAGACTTCCCACAGTGGCAGTACCATTTTTCATTCCCACCGTTAATGTATGAGCATTCTAGCTGCTTCACCGGGAGCAGACAGTTCCTAGACCAGGCCCTCTATTTAAATCCTTTAGTCAGTTAAGGGGGATGTAAAAAGCTCTTTCTGAGCCTTTTGGACCTTGGTCATCTTCAGCTTAGAATAATCCACGTACCAGAGTGGCACATTTTGGAGAGGCTCATTCTGAAGTCCTTTAATTCCATGGAACTAAAATATCCAGAACTGGATCCAGTAAGCTTAGATACAGCAACTCAAAGCACATTACCAGAGCTCTCTTGTGTGGACTCTTTACAGCTCCACAGACCTCCTCCTCTGTGGCTTAAAATTTACTCTCTACGTGGTTTCCCTGGTGGCTCAGTTGGTAAAGAACCCTCCTGCAATGCAGGTTGGGAAGATCCTCTGGAGAAGGAAATGGAAACCCACTCCGGTATTCTTGCCTGGGAAATCCCATGGGCTGAGGAGCCTGGCAGACTACAGTCCGTGAGGTCACAAAGAGTCAGATACAACTAGAGCGGCTGAGTACACAGGCACGTGAAAACTAAGTTACCATCCTCATAACTGGCGATCGTGAGCAGCTGTCTCACTCCTCTGTCCAGGAAACTCCAGCAAAATTCTCAGACTGGCTCAGTTCAGGCCATGCGTGCTCAGTCACTTCAGTCACGTCTGACTCTTTGTGACCCCATTGCTGTAGGCTACCAGGCTCTTCTATCCATGGGATTTCACAGGTAAGCATACTGGAGTGGTTACCATGCCCTCCTCTAGGGGAATCTTCCCAAAATCAGGGATCGAGCCAGCATCTCTCGTGTCTTTTGCATTGGCAGGCAAGTTCTTTACCACTAAGCCATTTGGGAAACCCTCAGGCCATGGGCCCATCCCAAATTAATCACAGTGGCCACGGGGGTTGAGTGTTTAGACTGCCCTCTCTGAGTCACTTTATGGAGGAGGTAAGACCTTGGACTTCCCTGGTGGCTCAGCGGTAAAGAACCCATCTGCAACACAGGAGACTCAGGTTTGATCCCTGGGTTGGGAACATCCTCTGGAGAAGGGAATGGCAACCCACGCCAGTATTCTTGCCTGGGAAATCCCATGGACAGGCTGGCAGGCTATAGTCCATGGAGTCACAAAGAGCTGGACACGACTTAATGACTAAATAACAAGAAGATCTTGGCAACTTTGCTAGGTGGGAGAGTATATTCCACAGAAATATACTCAGAAAAACTAAGTTGAATATTCAAGATTCCATAACCATTCGAGGCTGAGCACTGGAATGAGTAGTACGTAAGTATTTACTGACTAAATAAACTTGAGTCTGTGTTCTAAGATCCAAACCCATGTCCTTTCCTGCACATACAGCCTCTTATATTTTGAACAACATACCCACGTCTCTTATGTCTCCTGCATTGGCAGGTGGGTTCTTTATCACTAGAGCCGCCTGGGAAGCCCTACTGAACTACCCCTACATTCTCAAAGTGAATAGAATTCACCATGTGGATTGACAAAGAAAATTGAAACATAAAATGAGTCCTTAGAAGACCAATGCTACATGACACTGCTCTATTGTCAATTCTTTGTACTACTCTTGGTTATAAGGATTTGCTAATGATCTTGCTAATTCTTTGAAAATGAAGCATTTTCATTGCACTCAACCCTCCAACATCAGGGGTAGTTTAGCTTAAGAAGAATGGTAGAATCTGCTGCCTTAAGAGCCAGAGAACAGGACTATTATGCTGCTGCTATTTCCACCTGTGTCTTTCATGTATTGTGTTTTATCTCCTCTTTTTCTCAGATTCTATCAATAAGAATGCTTGATTTGAATTAATGGGAGAATGAGCTGCTAGTGTCTGTTAAATGTTTTTAAAAATCTGTTTTATCCTTTAAAAATCAAAACGATTTTTCTTTTCCTTTCAAAGTGAAAAAGGAAAGAGAAACCTGAAAATTATCAAGCATGGAGGGAGACATTTGCATTTAGGCTCTGGCACTAAGTTATTTTTCTGTTGTCAACAAACAGAGAGCTTGATTTTAAGTGTTGCCAGCTTCTCTCTAAGCTTCATTATTCCCTTCGGCTCCACGATAAAAAGAAAGAAGTTACAGATACTCTTTCTTTATCATCTAGGATTTCTGGGGAAAGATGGAAGCATCCTTTCTGGCTTTGAGGGAAAATGTGTGACTTTCATTAACATGAACAGGAGTGCTTTGCGCTGGTAGAAGAGACTCCATGTTTTAAATGCTTGAGTGATGATTCCTGCAAAGCTGGAAAAGGCTTTTTGTCTCAGGCGGCTCTGCCTACTGTTGCAGGACCAGAATTATGAATCACAGTAGGCCGTCCTTTTAAGACAGGCTCTCCATCCACAGTGATTCCAGGACACTTGTGCAGAAAAAGATGTCATTGCAAGCAATGCCATGTACCAGGCACGCTTCATCACTCCAGCACTACTAGAGAAGGCTTCCCGGCAACACACTTGTTACCACTGGAGAAAGAAAGACTAAGCTAATTGAAACACTATGTAACACTCTTCTTTTCTCTGGTAGGTTTAAGGTAAAACAAAAATAATAGTATTGCTTTTGTAGTTGCAAAGGCTGAAGAAAACCCACTGAAATATATGTGGACACAACCACCTGATTCTTTTTTTTTTTAATATCCCATATGTACTATGTAAACAGAGATACATATTGTTTTTTATGTTCACATCTGAATAAGAAAAATAGCCTTTTAAGTAAAATAATTATGGAATAGGAAGAGATAGCAATGGTTTTTTAAAGATCCAATAAATCATATAAACTGATCTTTCAAAAAATGTTTGTAAGTTGCTAAAGATATGAAGAGAAGAAGAAATGACTGAAATTAATTCTGAAGACAAAGCCCCATCAAAATGAGAAAGTGCACCAGCTTACACTAAATGAAAAAGCACTCATGTGGCATAAAGCAGATAGAATAAATCAGCTTTTAAAGGAGTAAAAATATTCAAAAGGAGAGCTGTTTGAAAACAAACAAAAAAGAAGTTAGAAGATGATGAAACTGCCAAAGTGAGGAATGGGCCAGGCCAGTGGCCCAGGAGGGTTTACCAGTTCTCTTGGGGCTGCCCTGCATCTCCTAAGCTGGAACCCTGCTCAGCCTGGGGATCCACCCAATCCACCAGCTGGTACCCTCAACTCTCAATGTGCGGGCAGAGGCCCACCCAGTGCACACCAACTCACCTGGCCTTGTAGACACCCAGCTCCAAAGTCCTCGTAGATTGGTCTTATGCTGCTTCGTCTGGAGAAAGGAGACTGGCAGCAGTCCAGGATGTTAAGACAGAGTTGAAGGGTCTGGGTGTGTCAGAGCTGCCCCAGACATCCTCTTAGAGAAAGTGTAGAAAATAGAAACAGGATCAGGAACTGCTAGGACAACCACATGTGTATTATTTTTTACCAAGAAGACACACCCATTTTGAGTGCATGACCCCTAACAATTGTGTTGTCAGCAAGTTGGAAAGAGAAAGATGCTTGCCTTTAGGATAATATTAAACACCAAGAATTTACTGGCTGTTTTCCAGGGGCTTTTTTTTTTTTTTTTTACCACGAAATCATGAATTTAGCAATGAGAGTTAAGAAAAGCTGGAGGAAGACACACACAGAGGTCTATTTTGCATTTCCAAAAAGATAGGTAAATCTGAAGTTAGTTGTTACTGAGGCTGGCTTGTGTCTGGTGCAAGTTCAGAATCTTTTGTGTTACTGGGAAATCTGTCAGCCAACAAGGATGTGGGGGGAAGACACACAGTGGGAATCTGTCAGAGAGTCTGGAAACACAGTCCTTACCTTTGAGGCGCTTCAACACTACCTGGGAGAATCAGACAGGAACACAGTGCAGTTCTTTTAGGGACAATTTACAAGCAAGACATTTCACAAGACAGAGAGCTATTTCATATCTCTTAGAGCCTGAGGAGTCATGTAAAAAACTTGCAAATGACTCTCCCCCAACAGTAAGCTGAGGACAGCAGCTCACTCACACCTATTTGTTAGATGAAGAGGCGAAGATGTGATACAGGAAGCAGCTTCAGGCACTGGCTCTCAAGCCAGCAGGTAGAGCAGGCACTGTCCTGTCTTGTCTGTTTCTCTGTTTTGCTTCTTGGCCCTGACCTCTCACTCTATGCTCATACCTCTGGGTGACATGCTTGTCAACCCCCAGTTTTACACCATTCCAGTCCATGATGAATTACACATGGGGTAACCTCCAGGAGACATCAACCTCATGGTCGAACCTCTCTGAGTCTTGCTGCTGCCTCTAGTTGAAGGATGTGGGTGCATCATTTATCTCCAGTCTTTCTGGGGTCTATTCCAGTGCCTGCTACTCAAGGACTCCATAATTAACATGCATAATGGATCGCGTGAAAGAAAGTTGCTCAATCATGTCCAACTCTTTGAAACCCCATGGACTGAACAGTCCATGGAATTCTCCAGGCCAGGATACTGGAATGGGTAGCTTTTCCCTTCTCCAGGGGATCTTCTTCGAACCCAGGTCTCCCACATTGCAAGCAGATTATTAACTGAGCTGGTCTCCCATAAATAAAGGTGTAACATCATCATCTCGCTCTCAAAGTCCTCAGGCTGACTCTTTCATCCTGCCTGTTATCATAACATCTCTCCACTCTCTTGTAGGTATTTTAATTCATCTATAATGCTTCATGCACCAACTCTGTATCGGGTCACTGGCTTCGCTTTCTTCACACCTTTTCTCCTACTGTTTTGCACGCCTGGACCCCTTCCTCTCACCTGCCGCACCACCTTTTAAGTCCTATGACACCTTCTCCATAAACATGCTGTCCACCTCGGGATAGTCTTTTTTTCTCTTCTGAACTCTTGTGCCACTCCTGTGGCTTTTTGAATTCTAATTGGGTGTGTTCTGGGCAAGTTTTGAGTTTTCTTTGCACCAGCACAGTAACTGACACACAGTAAGACATCAGTAAAAGTGTTTGTTGAATAAATGAATAGCAGATTTGTACCCTGTCCCCCTCACTGTTAAGGGAAAATATTAGACGTTAGCAACCATATTTAATTTGCAGCAAAAGAGGAAGAAGAGATGCAAATAAGGGAGAGGGGCTTCATTGTTGCCCTTGATTTTGCCCACTTTCCCGTGCCATCCACACCACCCTCCATGTACCCTTCCTACTGCCCAAATGCCCATGCATTTGTGGATCCAGATACCCACTCTCCAAAACAAAACAAAACAAAACAATCTGCATCAGGACCGGCATTGTACTAGAGACAGCTAAGGACTAGGTGGGGGCTTCCTTAGTGGCTCAATGTTAAAGAATCTGCCTCCAGTGCAGGAGACTCATGTTTGATCCCGGGGTGGGAAAGGTACCACGGAGGAGGAAATAGCAAACCACTCCAATTCTTGTCTGAAAAATCCCTTAGACAGAGGGGCCTACCGTGCTACAGTCCGTGGGGTCACAAAAGAGTCGGACATGACTTAGTCACTAAATGACAGCAACAGACTAGATGACAAGCATCAAACGAAATCATCGTAATGGGCTTTTCTGACCCCAACAACACATAAACCTCATTTTATTCTATTTTCTGCTTTTGAGTGAGCCAGACCATCATCCCAGGCGGCATCCCAGTGAGTAATAATCCTCTCTCTCCATCATTTAGGGAGCCATGTCAGAGGACTGCTCTCCAGAAATCTCTGCATCTCCAAAAAACAGACAATGCACCAGTTAGATGCAAGTATGAAAGCACTGTGCTTCAGGGATAGTTTTATAATAAACAATGGGGACATTTGTTAAATATTTCTGATAGATAGAAGTTGAAAGGCAGATAATAATATGTTGCTACATAAATTTCACTGGTCCTAAGCGGTCATGAAAATAAATGGAATGTGTATATTAAGAAACCTTGTCAATGGTGATACTATACATTGGGGGTTTTTAATATAAATATAAAAAGGAGAAAAATAAAGCAGTGGTCCAATATGGTATGATTAATTAGGAATGTGGAGGGGGCAGAACTAAAAGGACTACTGTTACCTCATACTTGTGTGAGGATCACCTCCCACAAGCTGACATCCTGTCACGGAGGGACTTGTCCAATGTGTAAGGAATCAGGAATTTCAGTCTCAGAAGTCCTCAAGCCTCCTTGTCACTTAATTCAGAAGTCAGTGTGCTGCTGACAAAAGTCTTGCCCACTTCTTACCTTTGCAATTCACTAATTCAGCAATTGCTGACGTTTTTTTAGCGATTCATCTAAAATCCAGTTAAGACAAAACTATCACAATTTTAATGCACTAGAACCAGATCGAATTCCACAGCTTACGTGACAGCGAAAGTGTTAGTCATGTCTGACTCTTTGCAACCCCATGGACTGTAGCCCACCAGGCTCCTCTGTCCGTGGAATTTCCCAGGCAAGACTACTGGAGTGGGTAGCCATTCCCTTCTCCAGGGGATCTTCCTGACCCAGAGATTGAACCCGGGTCTCCCATATTGTAAGCAGATTCTTTACCGTTTGACCCACCAGGGAAACTGCAGCTTATGACTCACATGAATCAAATGACCATCTGTTTTATTTGCTTCAGATTCTCTTGCTAGAATATTTTCAGGCAGAAACTTTGGAAAGTTCAGCTACTGTCATCCATTTGGTTGGTAGCAGGAGGACAACTGAAATCTCTATCTGTGCAGGTTTGAGAGGTCTCTGTATACACCAGGATGAAGTGAAGGGTCCACGCACTGCATTCATTTGTCTTCAATGTTCTGACATTATGACAAAGTAGGATTTATCAGTGTGGATGGGAAAATTGAGGAGCATATTTTACTCATCCATCTGGCCCTCAAAGATGTCTTATTTTTTTTATAATTTTATTTATTTATTTTGGCCTGTGCTGGGTCTTCACTGCTGCAGGGAAACTTCTTTAGTTACAGTACACCTGCTTCTCATTTGGAGAAGGCAATGGCACCCCACTCCAGTACTCTTGCCTGGAGAATCCCATGGACAGAGGAGCCTGGAAGGCTATAGTCCATGGGGTCGCTAAGAATTGGACATGACTGAGCGACTTCACTTTCGCTTTGCACTTTCATGCATTGGAGAAGGAAATGGCAACCCACTCCATGTTCTTGCCTGGAGAATCCCAGGGACAGAGGAGCCTGTTGGGCTGATGTCTATGAGGTCGCACAGAGTCGGACACGACTGACGCGACTTAGCAGCAGCTTCTCACTGTGGTGGCTTCTCTTGTAGTAGAGCATGGGCACCAGGGCACGCAGGCTCAGTGGTCGCAGTTCCTGGGCTCCAGAGCACGGGCTCAATAGTTGTGGTGCAAGGGCTTAGTTGCTCCATGGCATGTGGGATCTTCCTGACCCAGGGACTGAACCCATGTCTCCTACATAGGCAGGTGGATTCTTTACCTCTGAGCCACCAGGAAAGCCCCCATGGTGTAGGAAAATAGTCCATTAATTACAGGGCTCCAAGCAAGGAGAATGGGCAACTCATGCCCAAAAGACCTGAACTACCTGATTGTTTTCAAGGAAGGGTTTCTAAAGGGTCTGGGGATTGAAGGTTGCAGCTCGTGGACTTTCTTTTCATTGGGTGGTAGTAAGAAAACAGGGCAATGTTTCATGAATCTTAATCCTTTGCCTTTCAGTTCCAGCAAGTCTGGAATCTATGAGCTTGTGGTGAGGGTGTAGTCACCACCTTCCAAGGGGGTGAGTTAGAATCCTAGTTTCTGCAGAACAACTCAAATATATGGATCAGATTACTATGGATATGCCTTGAAAAAGAATTAGGTCTCTGTTTTATAACTGAACTATTATCTAAGCTGTTAGCAACGTGTATCTGCACATTCCACAGGGAGTTTGGCTTCATTGCAATTCTCTGCTCCTTTACTTGGCTTCTCTCATGTCTGCACCCACCCCAGATACATTCTCTTATTAGACACCACATCCTCCCGGGAGGTGCCCTTGGCCTCCACTGACTATTGTGGTTCTCTTCCCACATATCAGCTGGAGAAGCTGTACCAAGCTTCCGGCTACTCATCTTCTGCCTCCCAAGGTGGTTGTGGAGACTTACACTGTTGAGGAAAGCTGGAAATATCCTAGAGGAATTCAAAATTAAAATAATTCTTCATCAGATGCATAGGTTTGACCATATGAATACTTGACACATTTTTCTCTCTGGTTAAAAATAGGAAAGAAAGTTGCCCTTTGTTAAATCAGAGGACAGAATTAAGAAACCCCAGAAAACAATTACATCAACCTATGTGGCCAGTTTTTAAAATATGATTTAGAAAGGAAAATATAAAGCTTCTTTGGGCTTAAATGTTATTTGTCTCCTTTAAGCTAACTCCCAACCTAGTGATTATGATGACTAAAATATATCTAATACAAAGGCATGAGATGGCAAAAACAATACAGACCAATTGTTGGTAATTCAGAAATAAGAAAAGGTCTCCAAGGATGGTTTTGAAAATACATGTTCTCTTGCCAAGGACGTAGACGTTAGCAAGAATGGACCGTTTAGTCTTCTGGGGGGAGTGGGTGGGAAGGGATTTTGAGAACAGAGAGATGCAAGGCTGGAGCCCAAAGGTGGGAACTGCATTGAGAAATAATAGGTGTACAACATCCATCAAAGAAGACAATGGCACCCCACTCCAGCACTCTTGCCTGGAGAATCCCATGGATGGAGGAGCCTGGTGGGCTGCAGTCTATGAGGTCGCGAAGAGTCGGACTCGACTGAGCAACTTCACTTTCACTTTTCACTTTCATGCATTGGAGAAGGAAATGGCAACCCACTCCAGTGTTCTTGCCTGGAGAATCCCAGGCACGGTGGAGCCTGGTGGGCTGCCGTCTATGGGGTCGCACAGAGTCGGACATGACTGAAGTGACTTAGCAGCAGCAGCAGCACAACGTCCATGAAATGTTTTCCAATAAACAGTTTCATGCAAGGACTAACAGTAAGCGTGGCCCCAGGCTCTGGGAGATACCCGGCTCCTTGGAGTTAACTGCTCTCCTGTACTTATCTGGCACAAGAGGGTACCACCTAGAACATTTCTCACACTTATGTAAATGAGAAAATCACCTCCTTGGTGCTTTGGAAGCATTAATTCCTCCTCCTAGAAAAGCCAATTGACCCACAAGAAAAACTGCATTCACATTTCTTTTCTGTGGATATAGAAAACCAAGATCTGTGGAAGTATAGGTTTTTCTTACCTAGTCCCTGTATTTTCCAAACTGCTTCACGTTTCTGGTTATGTATGAAAATTTGAGGTTGACCATCGTAACTATTGAGCTTAAGAGGCAAAATCCTTATAAGAGACTTCACTAGACACGCAAGTGAATTGTCTAATAGGGCCTCAAACATATCTCTTGAATTTTTGGAACTATATCATATACAGATCATTTCTAAGTATGAGTAGAAGAGTAAGGGGAAACATGTTAATTATAAAGATTTTCTTAAGATTATTTTATTCAAACAAGATTTGCTGAAAACAGCTTCTATTAGGAAATTTATTTAATATGATTGAAATTTCCAGGAGTTAATTTTCATCCCAGTCTTTTGCTATAATAACACTGCAGATTTTCTTTATGCCACAAAGAAGCATCTTTATGTTATAAAAGATAACATGTTTTTCATGCAATGTATAGACTTTATTATGCATTTTTTTTAAATCCCTTTGGGCCAGATTCTAATATAATTTCAGAAGAAAATTCCTATTGAAGTTGACTGAATTCCAATGTAAATTGAAAGCAATCAAAGTTTATCAAAGGAATTTTGCGGTAGAGTCATTCTGGAAATGAATCCAGACCAAAAGGGAATGACACAAGCGTATATAGGTCTTTGGAGCAGCGCTAAGAAATTCCTTAATTTTATTGACTCACTAAAACTACAGTGTTGCATTGGATGGTAGATGTGTAAAAGCCTTACAAGGTCAGTCATTCATGCAGATTCATTGAAGTTTTAGAAATTGAAAAGTTTCTTAAAACTCAATAGCATCATCCCCAAATGGGTATTCCTATATAACCAGAATTAGAAAATTTCTAGTATACTTTATTAAAGTGTAATATAAGTCAAACACAACATAAAGTTTCCAATAAAACTTTTTCTTCTATGTTGTTATTATTCTTAAAAAAAAAGAAAAAGAAAAACCCATGTGAAGGGTCATGTGTTACCACTACATGACCTGAGTGTCAGTTGCCAGGGTCACACAGAAGTGGCACAGGAGAGACTTCCTGCTGGTCCAGTGGTTAAGAGTCCACGTTCCACGGCAGGGGATGTGCTTCCATTCCTGGTCAGGGGACCAAGATCCCATATCTAGCCCTGACTGGTGAATAACACTGCAGGGACGACTAGAACAGTGTGCCCCAACTAAAGAAGACCTTGAGCACCGCAATGAAGACCCAACACTGCCAAAAATTTAAAAAAAAAAAAAAAGTAGCAGAAGAAAACACCTCTAAACAAAGGAGGGAATGCAGCAAGAGGAACAAATGTTTCTGTGAGCCTCTCTTTAGGGATTGTGTTACATCATTGATGTAGAATGCCTCATCTTTTACATAATACTCTACACTATGATACAAATAATATTCTGTATGAAAAAAAGTAGAGGTTGCTTTTTATCATAGCGATATCTGCTATATTAATATACTCTAACAGAAGTGCATGCATTCTAAGGAAAATGAGGTTTCTGGGGTGCCTCTTCATGCACATGCTATCTTGAGGCACAGTCTTGTAGAGGTCAGACTTGAAAGTCATTAATCAGCACATACTAATTAATTGCTCTTAATTAAATAGAAAAATAAAATGGAGAAAATTTCAGAGTAAGTAATAAACACAGTAGGTTAATGACTATTATTGTTATGTCAACTTCACTTCCAAGAAACTTTAAGGTATCCAAAAGCATGAGTCTACCCTCAATCACAATGATGGTATTTGACACACAATTTTGCTTACTCAAGTGAAAATTCCAAAAGGAACTTGACAGCCTAAGCTTTTGAGTAATGTACCATCTTAGATGACAGAGCATTATAGCCAGAATGGCCACATGAGAAGCTCCACAGGCCTGCTCCCAGTGACATAACCATACCTGACATTTTTTAAAAAGTGAGGGGAGAACTTCCCTAGTGGTCCAGTGATTAAGATTTTGCCTTTCAATGCAGGAGGTGCAGGTTCAATCCCTGGTCAGGAAGCTAAGATCCCACATGCCTCATGGGCAAAACACAAAAACATTTAAAAAAAAGAAGAAAGAAACAATATTGTTGCAAATTCAGTAGAAACTTCAAAAATAGTCCAGAAGAAAAACTTTAATTAAAAAAAAAAAAGGAGAAGAAATGCAAAGTGTCCAGAAATTTTCCTAAGGACATGCAACAAATGGAGAAAAACGTATTCAAGAAAACTCTCCTGAATCTCAGTAAGATTATTTGGAATCTGAGCCATAAACACACTCATTCCAGTTTAGTAGGATTAAATACCCATTTTAGGTGGGTATGGCCAGGAAGATGGGGTTCCTTCTTCCCTCAAACCTCAATCAAAGGATCCTTAAAAGGTTTACAGAGGCTAACTTTCAAGAGCCCCTAAGCCCCCTTCCTCCACCCAACCCCCACTCACAGAGCAGAGGTTTTCCACTCAGAGGCAGACTGAGAATACCAGGACCTTGCTCACCTTAACCTCAGCTTATTCATAGGGTGGAAGTTTCATGCTGGGCGAGACAAGCCACAAAAACCAGAGGCTTCGCCTGACCCAGAACACTGCTTGAAAAGCAGGAGAGTCAATCCACAAGATGCAAACCACTATCCCCACCCACAGCTCCAGAGCTATGACTCCACTGCCCAAGCCTCCACCATGAACCATCTTGGCTTCCATTTTCGGGGATATTTGGTGTGATTTTTTTTATTTGCATTTAATGCTTTTCATTATTACAACCTCCACCCAACACATCTAAAATCTCTCAACACATACTTCCTAATTCCATCTGTATTATTTCTAACTTTGATATTTTGTATCATGAAATCCCTCAAAATTGGGTCTATGTTACTGAAGTCATTAGTTTTACAAGAATAATTATAATGACGACTAATAACATGTACTAAGTACTAGCTTTGTGCCAGGCACTCTACTGCTTTACATAAATTATCTCGTTCTGCCACATCTAATTGCATCTAAGCATACGCTTAAATTTGCCAGTAGCACTTAATATTAATTAAAATAAAGACATTGATCATCTTCGAAAGAAATATCTCAATATACTGATGTGAAACCTATAGAATAAAATATTTTAAAGACATAAAATGTACACCACTTAATTATTATGCCATACTATTAAATTTATGTTTCTATTATGGAAAATAAAGCTATAAAATAAAAATAAAGTATCTGCTTTTTATCCAATTTATTTCTTACCCCTTTCTCAAATTTCTAGAAACCACAGCTTCTCATATGTCAAGTACGATTAGATTCGTATATTCAATTAAATCGTCTAAGAAAGTAATATATAAAGTAAGTATTATGTTCTTGCATTAACTCCCAAATTATGTTTTATAACAAATCACCCTGACATTAATCATGGTATGAGGGTTGAAAAGTAACACAGGATAAGATTTTTACTAATCCTTCACATTCCATTTTGAAGCTGTATGCTGCTCTTGATCAGAACTTTCATTTTATTATCAAGAATTACATTATTCTCCGAATGAGTGAATTTTCTGTTGGAGACAGGAAATGAAGGACTGCAAATGCTGGAAATGTATTTTTCCTGTCTCAGTGTTAATACATGATATATATGCATTCATATTAACAATAACTCTGAAAACTAGTTTCATTTCCTCTACACATAAGCAATAAACAGTAAGTGCAAAAATGTGAATACTAGCAGCAGTGATGTGGATACAGAATATGGGGCTCCATTTGAATGTACAGCCATTTCTAACATTTCATTAGAGCTCGTGTACAGGCAACTGTCGCAGATGTCCATCACAGTTGGCTTAGACGAAGAAAACAATGCAGGCTCTGAGGATAAACCGAAGCTGCAGCTCAAAGTTTCCGTTTCTTATCCAAGAACACCATAGGACCATTGTCTTCCTCCTTCAAGGCAAAAAAGAAGGAGTCAATTATGTTACTGATATTCTTCCACAGCAAACTGAAAAGTCTTTTCTACAGTCCAACAGGAGACAGCAACAATGAGAAGTTTTGTAAGAAAACATGGAAATTTCAAAAATATCTTCATGCTCATGTCTGTCACCTCTGCAATTTTTCCACATTTCTTTCTTTGACAGAATCTATTAATGCAAAATTTCATAGAAACATGTATTTTCAAGCCAAATAAATGAATGTTTGAACTGTTTTCTAAACAAAAAATTTGTATGTCATGCAAAATAATAAATAAAGCTTTTAGTTGTTGTCATTAATTTTGGGTGTAATAATTGCAGGTGGTAACTAAGCACAAAGACCACTTCTTCCTAGTCCCCAAATTCTATTGAATAAATGAAGAAATAATAAATACAGAATAACACAGGAAACAAGCAGACATTTTGAGATAACTAAGAGTCTTCTTATTTAGAAAATAATATCAGCTAAGATTTTCATTCAATACATCTACTCGTGTTACAACAGATGGGCTGGGGAAACACAACTGGTTCATACAGTTGTTGAACATGAACTAGTCCAGTTTTTTGGGCAACAAATATCTATTAAAATTATGCATATACTTTTCACCCAGAATTACACTTCTTGAAACTTATGATAGAGATACAATCACCTAATTATATAAAAATTTATGTGTAAGAACATTCACTGTAGAAAAAAAAAAAACTAGAGAAAAACTACGCAATTTCCTTTTTTAATAAACTATACTTTAAAATTGTTCATACATGATACATGTATGGATTTCCTTGTATATATGTACATACACATGACCACACATGTATGTATATATTCACATCAGTTCAGTTCACTTCAGTCGTTCAGTGGTGTTTGACTCTTTGTGACCCCATGAACCTCAGCATGCCAGGCCTCTGTGTCCATCACCAACTCCCGGAGTCCACCCAAACCCATGTCCATTGAGTCGGTGATGCCATCCAACCATCTCATCCTCTGTCTTCCCCTTCTCCTTCTGCCCTCAATCCCTCCCAGCATCAGGGTCTTTTCAAATGAATCAGCTCTTCTCATCAGGTGGCCAAAGTATTGGAGTTTCAGCTTCAACATCAGTCCTACCAATGAACACCCAGGACTGATCTCCCTTAAGATGGACTGGTTGGATCTCATTGCAGTCCAAGGGACCCTCAAGAGTCTTCTCCAACACCACGGTTCAAAAGCATCAATTCTTCGGCACTCGGCTTTCTTTATATTCCAACTATCACATCCATACATGACCGCTGGAAAAACCATAGCCTTAACTAGACGGACCTTTGTTGGCAAAGTAATATCTCTGCTTTTTAAGATGCTGTCTAGGTTGGTCATAACTTTCCTTCTAAGGAGTAAGCGTCTTTTAATTTCATGGCTGCAGTCACCATCTGCAGTGATTTTGGAGCCCAGAAAAATAAAGTCAGCCACTGTTTCCACTGTTTCCCCATCTATTTCCCATGAAGTGATAGGACCAGACGCCATGATCTTAGTTTTCCGAATGTTGAGCTTTAAGCCAACTTTTTCACTCTCTTCTTTCACTTTCATCAAGAGGCTCTCTAGTTCTTCTTCACTTTCTGCCATAAGGGTGGTGTCATCTGTGTATCTGAGGTTATTGATATTTCTCCCGGCAATCTTGATTCCAGCTTGTGCTTCCTCCAGCCCAATGTTTTCTCATGATGTACTCCACATATAAGTTAAATAAGCAGAGTGACAATATATAGCCTTGATGTACTCCTTTTCCTATTTGGAACCAGTCTGTTGTTCTATGTCCAGTTCTAACTGTTGCTTCCTGACCTGCATATAGGTTTCTCAAGAGGCAGGTCAGGTGGTCTGGTATTCCCTATATAGAACAATTTATTAGAAAACATTAATAATGCTAGGGTATATATTTCCAAATTAAATTTCAAATAAGATAGTGAGCCATGATCAAATATTTTAAGATTATGCCTCAAAGATATGATTTTGAAGGTAAAATAGGATGCTGTTTATATATACATTTGACAACTATAACCCAAAAAATTATAAATCAAAGTGACTGACATAAAACTAACTGATGATCCACATTGTCAAGCCTCAGAATTTTAGAGCTTTTTAAAGGAAGCCTAAAGGTCAGCATGCATGAATTTTTTGAAAAAGGAAAATAAACCGTAGGCCCCCCTGCCACTTGCTCAAATATGTTTCACATAACTCTGGAAGTTAGGTGGGAAAAAATGGATCTATAGTCAAAAAAACAGTGAAAACTCTGATCAAATTGAGTAAAACATGATTCTTTCATACAAAATCATCTGTCTCTAATACGCTAATGTGCATTGTTAATCTCCAAAAGGAAAACATCATATTCAGGATTCCCCAAATGTACGGGAACAGTCACCTCTTGATTTAACAAACACCTCGAGGGAACACTGCTCTGCAGAACACATTTGGGAAAGGGTGTTCTAGAGGTGGAGATTCCAAGTTTATGAAAGTAATTCAATTTCATTTTAAGAATATATCCAATTATTCTAAAAATTAAGCTGTGTGCGCTGTGCTTAATCACTCAGTTGTGTCCAATTCTTTGCAATTCCATGGACTGCAGCCCACCAGGCTCCTCTGTCCATGGGGATTCTCCAGGCAAGAATAATGGAGTGGGTTGCCGTTCCCTCCTCCAAGGGATATTCCCAACTCAAGAGATCAAACCTGGGTTTCCTGCATTGCAGGTAGATTCTTTACCATCTGAGCCATGAGGGAAGCAAAAAAATTAAGCTACCATGGTCCAAAACATCAGTTAGACAAAAGACAGATAGACAGATCCTCTTTTCCTTCTGTCAGCCACCACCCCTCTAGACACACACACACACACACACACATCACACACACACATCACACACTGTAAACCCTTCCCTTCAACCTCCCAATACAGTATAGAGCAATTTTGGTTGGATCAATATTCAATTTCTTTTATTGTGATGATGTAAATATTATCCGGCTTCCCAGGTGGTGTTATGGTAAAGAACCCACCTGAGAATGCAGGAGACATAAAAGACGCAGGTTTGATCCCTGGATTGGGAAAATTCTCTGGAGGAGGGAATTCAAACCCACTCCAGTTTACAGAGAAGCCTGGCAGGCTACAGTCCACAGGGTCGCAAAGAGTCAGACACCACTGAAGTAACTTAGCAAACACGAAAATATTATTCAGAGCTGAACTACCAGTATTAATACATCATTCATTTTCCTTTCTTGCACAACTTTTTGTTTTCTCTGGAATGAATCGTTATCTCAAGCTTTCCTCACCTAAGTACTCAATCCCAAATTGCCTACAATTGTCTGACTCTCCTCTCAAGAAGTTAAGACATATCATGCAGTCTATCAACTCTGTATTTCTGGAGGAAGCTCTTCTAGAACCTTCTCGCCTGCTAATATCCAGACTCACACCCTCCACGCTGGCCACCTCACTTCACCATCATTCTGGGGATCTCCTGTTTCCTGGATTCCACATCTGTTTTCTTGGATTACTTTGGTCAAGCACATCTGCTGTTTGAGTAGACGTCTTCCTGCCAGGGTACTGACGGATGAGTAGGGGAGGAGGTGCACAATAAAGATGTTACTTAATCCCCCAGTCTTCAGAAAGGTTTCCCAACCCTCAATCGAGCCTCAGTGCTCTAAGAGAGGAACTCTCCCTTCATCACAGCATAAGGACTTACGGGGATTCACCACAGATTAGAAGGGCTCCTAGAGATGTAACTGCTTCTCCAACAACTACTAACAAGTCCGGATGATTTGAGCCTCCTTCAACTTCTAGACACATCCGTTGCCACCAATTCCTGGGACTTTGAGAGATACTGTCATGTAAACAGCCTTGTTCCTTGTGTGTGATAAATCCATTCCCGCACAACCACCTGCTTCCAAAATACCATTCCTGCCGTCTCTTCTTTTGCTTTCTCTATTCTTGTAAGTTTTGACACTTAAAAAAAAAAAAAACTCTTTCCTGTTATTTTAACACACTTCATGGTGGAAACAAAACTAAAAGCCTTTCTATTTAATGGATTAGCATGATTTGATACATAAGCTCCTTTTTATGCATTTGTATATTTTCTGCTGCTGCTGCTGCTAAGTCGCTTCAGTCGTGTCCGACTCTGTGCGACCCCATAGATGGCAGCCCAACAGGCTCCCCCGTCCCTGGGATTCTCCAGGCAAGAACACTGGAGTGGGTTGCCATTTCCTTCTCCAATGCATGAAAGTGAAAAGTGAAAGTGAAGTCACTCAGTCGTGTCCGACTCTTCACGACCCCTTGGAGTACAGCCTACCAGGCTCCTCCGTCCATGGGATTTTCCAGGCAAGAGTACTGGAGTTGGGTGCCATCGCCTTCTCCATGTATATTTTCTAAACTTTCTCTAATAATTCTATCATTTGGTAATCAGAATATAAATTTACTTGCAGGGAAGGAAAGGTGACACAGATGTACAGAATGGACTTGTGGACACAGTGGGGAAGGGAGAAAGTGGGACAAATGGAGAAATAGCATCAACATATATACGCTATCATGTGTAAAGCGGATAGCTGGTGAGAAGTTGCTATGAAACACAGGGAGCTCAGCTCTGTGCTCTGTGATCACCTAGAGAGCTGGGATGGGGGAAGGAGAGGGAGGCTCAACTGGAGGGGGATATATATATAATTATGGCTCATTCACGTTGTTGTATGGCAGAAACCAACACAATATTGTAAAAAAAAATTTTTTTTAATTTATCTGGTATAATTATCTAAAGAAATGACATTTGGAATATACAAAGGTAATCAGGCTGACTTTCTCCCTCCTTAGGACTTCTTCCAAATACTCATTTATCTATATATAAATAATAAGAAAGTTTAACTATAAAAGGAAATTTTCTATTACCCAATGATCACTGTTCATAATGAGACCTTGAAGTAAGGCCATAATCTTGAGAAGTCTTCTAAATCATCAGCTATTTCAATATAATTATAACAGATGCTATCTTTCATGTGACTATTTCTGAACCTTAAATTATCTTCTATGAAGACACCCTAGGGAATGAGCGCAAATCAAATTACCATTGAAGAACTTCCTGAAAAGCTCTCAAAAATAAAAAAGCACATGTGCACGCATGTCCTTCTTAGAAGTTGCAGAGTTGCTTGGCTGACCTTTGTTCCAAGGAGTTTGGTTCAGCCAATTGATAACCCACTGCCGTGTCCCTCTTTAAGTAAGATAATTCAGTAAAAAATCTCCAAAAGCAGAGTCTTTATACTACAATAAAAAATATTAAAGAATTTTTTTAAAAGAAAGAATTAGACTCAGAGACATCAGTAACTTTGTCAAGGTCACACAGCTAACTGGTGGTGGAGTCAGAATGGAACCCAAGCCATCCATCCACCGCTGTGCCACCGGGGGCCTCCACTTTCAACCCAGTGCTCGTCACTGAGAGGAGGGTTTGAGAGACGCTTGTTGCTTCATTCTTTTGTGTGTTATTTGAATTTTCTGCCGCGAACATGTATTCTATTTGGAGACACAGGGACAAAGAACAGAAAGAAAATCAAAGAGTGACTCTTGCCACAGAAATTTCAATAGGTAATGGAGATGAACACATTTCAAGACAGTGAGGAGTAAAAAAGGAGATGAGAAAGGGGTGAAAAGTATAAAGTGACTGATTTTTAAAAGGGCAAAAACACCTTGAACCCATGATGCAAGCATAAATTAGGCTAACACTTAGGGGATACTGGGGCTTCCCAGGTGGCACTATTGGTAAAGAATCCACTTGCCAATTCAGGAGACACAAGAGACGTGGGTTCAGTCCTTGGGTTGGGAAGATTCCCTGGAGAAGAGAATGGCAACCCACTCCAGTATCTTGCCTGGGAAATCCCATGGACAGAGGAGCCTGGCTGCCTACAGTCCATGGGGTCACAAAGAGTCAGACACGACTGAGTGACTGAGCACCAACTGGGGATATTAGCAATGTGATACCAAAAATGAAAGCTTGGATGTCCTTTTTCCCTAGAAATCTCAATCCTAGGAACCTATCTAAAGAGATAAGGAAGGACTTCCCTGGTGGTCCAGTGGTCAAGACTCTACCTTCTAATGTATAAAGCACAGGTTCAATCCCCCCTGGTCAAGAAGCTAAGATCCCACATGCTTTGTGGTGCAGCCAATAAATAAATTAATAAATTTTTTTAAAAGAGAGATAAGGAGGCAAAGATATGCAAGGATTATCTGCCCTTTGTTATTTGAAATGTGCAGTGAAAAGAGCTCAGGGTTTGCAGTGAAACCTACCTGGGTGTGAACCTTGGGTCTGCAGTGTACTGTCTGTGACCTGAGCAAGTTACTCAACCCCTCTGACTTAGGGTCTTTATTTCTAAAATGGAAATGAAAGAACATGACTCACGAGATCAATGTGAGGATTAAATGAGATAAAATATAGCCCAGGGTCTGAAACACAAAACAGCGTTCATTCTTTCCTGTCATCGCTCACTAGAATGTGTTACTTAGAATGAAGGTGTAGGGTTTCTCTGGTGGTTCATGGTAAAAAATCTGCCTGCCAGTGCAGGGGACATGGGTTCCATCCCTGGTCCAGGAAGATCCCATGTGCTGCCGAGCGACTCAGCCTGTGTGCCACAAGTACTAAGCTTGTGCTCCAGAGACTGGGAGCCGCAAGTACTGACACCCATACACCTAGAGACCGTGCTCCGCAACAAGAGAAGCTGCCGCAAGAAGCCTGTAAACTGCAACAAAGACCCAGCACAGTCAAAATAAAATAATAAACGCATTTTTAAACTTTAACCAAAACTCAAGAACACATCAGGTTGCTTTGTATATTGCATACATGTTATTATTGTTTAACTGCTAAGTCATATCCAACTCTTCTGCACCAAAGTATCATAAACCACTAAACTTAGCTTTTAAAGTTCTTCCCAAGCCAATCTACCTTATGCTTTTTTGACACTTTCTCAATCTCAATTAGCACTCAACTCATTAACAAAACTGTTTTATACACAACAGTGAGTCACATTTTTCTTCCTTCTTCCCTAATCCCAAGTGTGTTGTAAGGGTGATTGAGTATCTAATTACTTCTTAATCGAATGCACATATTACACATTTTTCACTAGGTTCAAGTTTAATGCTTTCAGTCCAGAAATCAAAGTCAATGAAATTAAGCTGAATTGGGATTTGAGCAACTATTTTAAGGAGAAGGTTTGTATTATGTCTAATTATAAGTAAATGTGGATTTTAGCATTATTTCCTATGGAAATATTTCAGGTCCAGAAATGTGCCATAAATGACTAATTTAGATGATTAATAACACTGTTATTCATATTTACAATCTTTTATTCCTCATTACAGTGATTTTATTGCTGGGACCCACTAAATATAATTATTATTGAAATAAAAGATACCATTAGAGAACCATTGGTTGTACCCTGACTAAAATTAGAATCAACATTCATTCGTGTTTGTGAAAAATTACATGAGTTTCTCTGTACCATATAGGTTACTGGAAATCTCACATGCTGCTAACACAAGAAAAACATAAATCTTGGAATACATTCATCAAAAATATTCATTTATGGTAAACCATAAAAAATATTACTATCAAAATGGTGCTCCAATTCAGTTCATACTTTACCAGGAGACTATTTCGAGGTTTTTTGTTTTTATTTTTCCTTTTGCATTATGCAGGAGTTAAAATAAAAAACCTCTGAAGTAGTTATCTCATACAATGAAGGTTTGTTTGCTTGTTCCTAGATATGGAAATCAACCATCTGTAATAATTTAGCTGAAGGCCTCTTCAGGCAGAAGACTAGATTAAATAACTTTCTGAGATCCAATTCAACTCCATGCTTCTAAGATGTCTTTGAAAATATATTCTACAGACAAGCCCTCAAAACTTATGAGTTTCTAACCACTAAAAGTATAAGAATTCAGAAATTGTGCAGGCATTTAAAGAAGCAATGTAATAGAAAATTTGTTTTTTTTTCAGTCGATAAGCCGTGTCTGTTTGCGACCCCACAGACTTCCCTGTCACCATCTCCCAGAGTTTATTCAAACTCATGTCCATTGAGTCTGTGATGCCATCCAAGCATCTCATATTCTGTCATTCCCTTGTCCTCCTGCCTTCAATCTTTCCCAGCATCAGCGTCTTTTCTGAAGAGTTGGCTCTTTGCATTAGGTGACCAAAGTACTGGAGCTTCAGCTTCAGCATCAGTTCTTCCAATAAATATTCAGGGTTGATTTCCTTTAGTATTGACTGGTTTGGTCGCCTTGCAATCCAAGGGACTCTCAAGAGTCTTCTCCAGAGCCACAGTTCAAAATCATCAATTGTTCAGCACTCAGCTTGCTTTATGGTCCAGCTCTCACATCTGTAAATGAATACTGGAAAAATCACAGCTTTGACTATACAGACATGATAGAAAATAGACTCATCCAAAACCAACATGGTTTTATTAGTTTAACAATTAATTTATTCTGAGAATGGTATTGCTGTGCTTAATCGCTCAGTCGTGTCCGACTCTTTGGACCTCATGGACTGTAGCCCATCAGGATCCTCTGTCCATGGGGATTCTCTGGGCAAGAATACTAGAGTAAGTTGCCACGCCCTCCTCCAGGAGATCTTCCCAACCCAGGGATCAAACCCAGGTCTCCCACATTGCAGGTGGATTCTTAACCATCTGAGCTGCCAGGGAAGCCCATTAATACTGGAGTGGGTAGCCTATCCCTTCTCCAGGGGATCTTCCCCACCCAGGGATTGAACCAGGGTCTCCTGCAATGCAGACGGTTTCTTTATCAGCTGAGCTACCAGGGAAGCCTGAGAATGATATTACATAGTGTCAAATCTCTTGATAGGAGAAACCTCCATATTATCCAACAAATATTTCAGATTCTGTATAAGATATTGGGCATTGTCTAGACTATTTTAGCATTGTATGCTACCAAAACTAGTTTTAACTGGCATGTTTGTTTAATTAAAACTGAAGGATCAGAATGATCAGAATGGCCATCATAAAAAGACTACAAGCAGTAAATAAGGGAGGAGTGTGAAGAAAAAGGTACCCTCCTGCACTGTTTGTGGGAATGTAAATTGGTACAGCCACTATGGAGAATGTATACAAAGGTTCCTTAAAAGACTAAAAATAGAGTTATCATCAGTTCAGTTCAGTTCAGTTCGGTCGCTCAGTCGTGTCCAACTTTTTGTGACACCATGAACCACAGCACGCCAGGCCTCCCTGTCCATCACCAACTCTGGGAGTCTACCCAAACCCATGTCCATCGAGTCAGTGATGCCATCCAACCGTCTCATCCTCTGTCATTCCCTTCTCCTTCTGCCTTCGATCTTTCCCAGCATCACAGTCTTTTCAAATGAGTCAGCTCTTTGCATCAGGTGGCCAAAATATTGGAGTTTCAGCTTCAACATCAGTCCTTCCAACGAATACTCAAGACTGATCTCCTTTAGGATGGACTGGTTGGATCTCCTTGCAGTCCAAGGAACTCTCAAGACTCTTCTCCAACACCACAGTTCAAAAGC
The DNA here is from genome assembly GCF_055505025.1 of Bos grunniens. Classification (NCBI taxonomy): domain Eukaryota; kingdom Metazoa; phylum Chordata; class Mammalia; order Artiodactyla; family Bovidae; genus Bos; species Bos grunniens. The sequence goes on along the minus strand of NC_141178.1, from coordinate 56,434,839 downwards.
ATCAATTCTTCGGCACTCAGCTTTCTTTATAGTCCAACTCTCACATCCATACATGACCGCTGGAAAAAACATAGCCTTGACTAGACAGACCTTTGTTGGCAAAGTAATGTCTCTGCTTTTGAATATGCTATCTAGGTTGGTCATAACTTTCCTTCCAAGGAGCAAGTGTCTTTTAATTTCATGGCTGCAATCACCATCTGCAGTGATTTTGGAGCCCAAAAAAATAAAGTCAGCCACTGTTTCCACTGTTTCCCCATCTATTTCCCATGAAGTGATGAGACCACATGCCATGATCTTTGTTATCTGAATGCTGACCTTTAAGCCAACTTTTTCACTCTCCACTTTCACTTTCATCCAGAGGCTCTCTAGTTCTTCACTTTCTGCCATAAGGGTGGTGTCATCTGCATATATGAGGTTATTGATATTTCTCCCGGCAATCTTGATTCCAGCTTGTGCTTTCTCCAGCCCAGTGTTTCTCATGATGTACTCTGCATATAAGTTAAATAAGCAGAGTGACAATATACAGCCTTGACGAACTCCTTTTCCTATTTGGAACCAGTCTGTTGTTTCATGTCCAGTTCTAACTGTTGCTTCCTGACCTGCATACAGGTTTCTTAAGAGGCAGGTCAGGTGGTCTGGTATTCCCATCTCTTGAAGAATTTTCCACAGTTTATTGTGATCCACACAGTCAAAGGCTTTGGCATAGTCAATAAAGCAGAAATAGATGTTTTTCTGGAACTCTCTTGCTTTTTCCATGATCCAGCAGATGTTGGCAATTTGATCTCTGGTTCCTCTGCCTTTTCTAAATCCAGCTTGAACATCTGGAAATTCACGGTTCACATATTGCTGAAGCCTGGCCTGGAGAATTTTAAGCATCACTTTACTAGCCTGTGAGATGAGTGCAATTGTGCGGTAGTTTGAACATTCTTTGGCATTGCCTTTGGGACTGGAATGAAAACTGACCTTTTCCAGTCCTGTGGCCGCTGCTGAGCTTTCCATATGAGTTACCATATGACCCAGCAATCCCACTCTTGGGCATACACTGAGAGATAGTTCAAAAAGATACATACATATATAATTTAAAAAGATGCATCCACCCCAGTTTTCACTGCCACATTATTTACAATAGCCAGGATGTGGAAGCATTCTAAATGTCCATCAACAGAGGAATGGAAAAGAAGATGTATTACATATACACAATGGAATATTACTCGGCCATAAAAAGAATGAAATAATGTCATTTGCAGCAATATGGATGGACCATGAGGAAACTGGAAGAAAGGCTAGTCTGCAAATCGTGATCATGGCACTTCTCTGGTGGGCCAGTGACTAAGACTCCATGCTCCCAATGCAGGGGGCCTGGGTTGCATCCCTGGCCAGGGGACTAGATCCCATATGCTGCAACTAAAAGAGATCCCATGTGCTGCAACTAATCCCTGGCGCAGTCAAATAAATAAATAAAAATCAATATTTTTTGAAAAACACACAAAAGTAACCAAGTGGATTTGAATAGAAACAAAAGAATTTTTTTTTAAAAAAAGGAAGATCATAAATTCAATCTTTTATATACTGAGTCTGAAACTCAGTATATAGGTCTTTGGCACATGCAGAAGAAAAGTCATGCAAACAGCTGGGCATCCAATTCCAGAGCTTAACAGGGAGCCCTGGTGCAGGCATATAAATGAGGGTTATCTGCATTCGGGGGTAACAGAGGCTGAGGGTGTAGGTGATTCACCTACAAAGAGAGGAGGCCCACTAGGCTGAACCATGACGACTCCAACAGCAAGTGCCCTCTGGCAAGGTCTCTCTATGTGCTGGGTTTTCATAGTTCCTGGGTTATGACAAACATGCTTTCCTAAGTTTTGACAGAGGGGACGACAAAAGACGAGATGTTTGGATGGCATCACCAATTCAATGGACATGAATTTGAGCAAGTTCCAGGAGACGGCGAGGGACAGGGAAGCCTGGCGTGCTGCAGTCCATGGGGTTGCAAAGAGTCAGACATGACTGAGCAACTGAATAACAACAAAGTATCTATGAACTTCATCATGGAAAATAAGAGCTGGAAAGAACTGACAGTGGAAAATGAAATGAATGCTTCTTTGTGAATTATCTTTTCTTAATAAGCTCCAAACTGGAAAAACAAAATTTAAAAATTGCTTTGAGGAAATACCAATAATGAGCATCCATGAGGAAAGAGACACAGTACAACATGTTTAGGTGAGATGAACCTGGTCTTGGTGTCTTTCTTATGGAAAATATATGAAGTTTAAAATAACAAAATCTACTCTACTTAAGGTATCCTAACATATTAATGTTCAACATAAAAGCTGACCCATGACTGCAAAATGTTTTCTTTTCTTCCTCCCAAATACAATTTTGTTTAAATTCAAGTGAAGGGGGAGGGATAAATCATTTCAGCAATCTTACCCTCAATAAATTATTAACATTTCAATACACACAAAAAAAGAGACAGATATGGAAGTAAGGATTATTTTCCTTCTTTGGTCATCTTGAAGAAATGTCTATACAGTTTTGATATTTTTCATTCTTGGGTTAATAACAACTTTTATATCATACAATAAACACATAATAGATGGGCTGAGTACCCTTGGTATTTTAATAGGCCTTTCTTGAAATCATTTTGAAGTCCTTTAGGAAATTCATTCATTTTTGGACAATTCTATATGATATAGTAAATAGAAAACAGCTATATCCATTGAGCTCTCATTTCTCACCCTAATGCTGTATATCATATTAAATTATTAGAGTGAGTCAAGTCCAAGTTCTATTGACTAAAAATATGGCTCTGAGATTTCCATTTATCCTGGAAGGATAATAGCTTTTGCCTACTTGGTCATTCAGAGTTGACATTATCCCTTCCCCACACAGCCCCTCCTTTTCCATAATGGCTTGGCCTTTTCTAACCTCCAACTTTGTCAGGTTATAAAAGAAAACTGATAAGAAATTGATGCTAGCTATAGTATTTATTAAACTTAAGAAGACAACGTTATTAACTGCAAAAGTATACATGAGGAAGAATTCAGTATAGTCTGAATGTGACTTCGAAGACCCAGAAAAGGTCTCTGCCCAAATATGAGGGTAAGTTTGACACAAGAATTATTCAGAGATACTTACTTATCTTTTCTCTTCTTACCTTTTTCTTTTTTTCTAATATATTTGGAGCACACTTATAGTTTCCCCTTAATTAGAATTCTGTGGCATTGGTTTTTACAGAAAATAATTATAACTAACTATAGTTACTGTAAACATGTGTTCTGCTTAACAATTAAACTGAGTCACAGGGGAAATAGGCACATTTTTAAACAGAATAGCTTTCTAATAATTGGCTAATATTTAATGAAACAAACAGGCAAGTAATTATTTCATTTGAAGGTTAATATCAATATTATGATAGAACCTGAAGTCATGTTCAGACTGTATGTGTGCTTTTGCAATTTATAACATCGTCTTCTTAGATGTAATAAATGTCACAGGTAGCATCAAACACTATAATACTAACCTTCCAATGAAATAATTACTTGCCTGTTTGTTTCATTAAATATGAGTCCGTTTTTAGAAAGCTATCCTGACTGTTCATATATTTGCCTGAATCCCCTGTGACTCAAATATTGTTAAACTGCACACATGTTTGCAGTAACTATAGCTAATCATAATTGTTTTCTGTAAAAACCAATGTCAAAAAATTCTAGATCATCTCCTTTCCCTCCCTTAAAAGGGGAAATGGTAAGTGTGCTCCCAATAGATTAGAAAACGAAAAAACGGAAGAAGAAAAAAGTATTTCTGAAAGATCCCTGTGTCAAATTTACCCACATATTTGGGCAGAGTCCCTTTCTGGGTCTTTGAAGTCACATTATCATGCCAAGGGCAGCAAAGAAACTGGTCAGAAAGCTTGGTCTTATTTCTGATTTGTTGTGCCTACGGTTTGGTTCTCCTACACCCATAAGTTCGATGGGTAAACTGGCTCCCAGAAATGTGAACTAGCCTTGGATCTGGATGAGTTACATGTGAACTCTTCAAACAAGTACAAAACCATAGTTCATACTTCTTAAATGGTAATATAAAAAGTCCCAGGTAATTCATGGGAATAATAAGTCTCGGTTATCAAAACCCTCCAGATGTCTAGACACGTCATGTAAAAATGAATGTCATTTTAAATCCCCAAACTAAAGTTATTTTAGTAAAGCATAGCTAAAATAAATCTGAATTATTTTGAACATTTTTTTAGAAAGCTATCAGAAAAAAAGTTTTTTTCCTTCTCAGTTCTAAGAGCTTAAATGAAACATTCATGCATTAAATTCAAAGTCTGACTGTCAAATCATTTCACTTTAATAAAATTTGAATTACCTGCCTTAGGGCATTATTAAATATCAAATAAAAAGCACACATCCATAAGTCTGATTTCCCAATATAATTTTTATGTAGAAGTATGACTAGATTTGTATTACACATTTCAAGATAAAAGGATCAAAAATGTATTCATGAAAGGATACAGTCAGAAGTGAACTCATCTTTGAGAGAATTTCTCACCATTCTTAAGAATCTGGGGAAAAATGACCCCCTTTCAGGAATCTCAGCCACCAAGACAAGGATAGCAATCCATCCTCTCTCTTAAAATATCTATACTGTAATTAATTGAAAACTTTGAGAATTACACATTGTCTTCTTATCATACAATGAATACGAAGCATATGTATCTGAAATAGATGCAATCTCCTCATAAACATTTAAGGGTGTGTGTGTGTGTAAGACAGAGATAACATAGGGATGATTATTTAGATATTTAGAGAGGCAATTTGCATGGAGGGCAAGATAAGGATCAAAAACTCAAGCCAATCATCTCATTTCATAAAAAATGTCATTTATGGTTACTGATATTCACAGAAGAGTATACCAAACCTGCACTGGATAAATTCACAAACTCATGCTCACCAGCCTCACTGTGCCTCTCTGCCTGCCCTCCAATGAGTCCTGCCTGCACCCCTCCCCCCACCCTCTGCTCCCAGCTTCTTCAGCTTCCCTCCCCGACTCCCAGCTCTTCCCCAATCCCCCTTAAACGGTAAAGCAAGTCACAAAATGCTGTCTATAAACCACCACCTCCTTCCTTCCTCTGAATGCATGGAACGTGTCTATTCCCTTAACAAAAGTCAACCTCCACTTGTGCTTAGAATTCCATCCCCTGGCAACTTTTCACAGACTTTACTGCTAGGATTAGCCTCTCGAGAAACAGCATCTTCAGCCCTGCCTACCTACTGGCTCATTCCCCACCCCTCATATAGAAAGTTCCAGTATTTCTCGTTTAAAAAAAAAAAAGCCTTCATTTGGAACGAAACTGGGTCACCTGTAGAGATACGGACAGACCAAGAGATGGTCATACAGAGTGCAGTCAGAAGGAGAAAAACAAATACATTAATGCATATATATGGAATCTAGAAAAATGGTACAGCTTAATCTATTTGCAGGTCAGGAATAGAGACGCAGACTTAGAGAATGAAGGTGTGGACACAGCAAGGGGAAAGGAGGCGGTGGGATGAAGTGAGAGAGCAGCACTGACACATATACGCCACCGATGCTGCTGCTGCTGCTGCTGCTGCTGAGTCACTTCAGTTGTGTCGACTCTGTGTGACCCCATGGGCTGCAGCCCACGAGGCTTCTCTGTCCATGGCATTCTCCAGGAAAGAATACTGGAGTGGGTACACTCCACTCCATACTGAACACTATATGTATGAGAATACTGGAGGAGTGCCTTGCTCCAGAGGATCTTCCCGATCCAGAGACTGAACCCCGGTCTCTTGCTACAGGTAGCTTCTTTACTGCTGAGCGGCCAGGGAAGCCCCACATGTACACTACCATGAGTAAAACAGATAGCTAGGGGGAAGCTGATTCATTACAAGGTATCGCCGCCTCCTCCCTTCAAACTCCACTTCTGCCCTGTGCAACCTACATCCCTCATCCTCCTGCTGTCCTGAGGGCCCGAGTGTGGAGATGCTCCCTGATCTCTGACCCTTACTGCTTATGACAGAGGGCTCTGTCAGTCAGGCTGCCCGAGTCCAACTTCCACTTCCACTGCTCAGCAACTTTGGGCAAATGACCTAACTTCCTGGTGCTTTGGTTAACTTATCATAAAGCAACACATAAGGTTTTATGAACACGTGAGGTCATCCCCATGTATTATTAGAACATTATTTGTACACACACATGCAGACACACATAATCTATGCCCACAACTCCCACATTCTGTTCAGACCTCTTTTCTGATCTCCGCTTTTGAAATTCCAGCTTCCTTCGTGGCGGGTCCACCCACTGTTGTGATTGACAAGCCACTCTCAGTCCTCTCTATCTCTCCATCTCAGACAGAACCTATCCAGCTTCCCTGTTGTCACTCTGCCTACGGTTTCTAAAGCCCCAAACCCCAGCTGTTATCATTGATAATTCCATCTCCTCTCACTCACATGCAACTTACCCCTAGATATCACTTTCAAGACTCTTTCACAAACATAAACCTCTCTCCATCTGCACTGTTCCTAGTCTGGTACCCAAGCTTCCATGCCTTGCACCTTGGTTACCCAATGGACTTCTAAAATACCTTTCTACTCCCCCAGCCTGGCCCAGAGTAATCCAGTCCATTCATTCTCCAGCCACTGTGATCTACTGAGAATATACAGGGGTCAGGCCACTCCCTTGAGAACCCTTAGACGTCAACACATTGACAATGAGATAAAGACATCTAACTCGGCTGACAAAGCCCTTGAAGACAGGGCCCCGCCTGACTTTCCCTTTCATTTCCACACCGCAGACTCAGGGGGCTTCTTTCAGGTATCTCAGCGCACCAAAGTCTTACCATCTCCACAGAGAGGGGACCCTCGAGGATCTTTGCAAAGATATTCCCTCTAGCCAAAATCTCCTCCACTCCACTTTTTTGTTCTTCTCATTCACAGAATTTATTACAATTTGTAACTGTACTTTTGAAATGTTTTTACATTGTCCTGCTCACCATCTCAGGCTTAAGCTCTGTTTTTTAAAATATTTTTTGATGTGGACCATTTCTGAAGTCTTTACTGAATTTGTTACAATATTGCCTCTGTTTTACACTTTGTTATTTTGGCCATGAGGAATGTGGGATTTTAGCTCCCTGACCAGGATCGAATCCACACACTCTTCCAGGAAGGTAAGTCTTAACCACTGGACCACCAAGGAAGTCCCAGACTGTGAGCTCCTGGAGGCCAGAGATTTCAGTTCCTCTGTGACTCCCCCATCCACTGGAACACTGACATAGGGTGAGAAGACACACTCCCAACAGACCGCTAAACAGTCAGAGCTCTGTGCTGACTCCTCGGAAACTGTTCCAATAGGCACTTTGCTCTCACGGGAAGCAGCGGTTTCATAGCAACACACTGACCTAGGTATGTGATCCTGGTCAATCTACAAAGTGAAGAAGTAACCCAGTACACAGGCATTTATATATATTTTATATTTTCCTTGTTTGTGATGTTTATTTTGTTAGCTCCTTAAGGGTAAGTAACACATACATTGAATCCAATATATTAAAATGTATAGATTATTAGAATATTCCATCAGTAAAGAAACATGCTGCATTTATATAATCACCAAGTGCTTCTTGATCTATCGAATAAAATCACTTACACAGGGTAAGTATTATCACTCTGGCCTGATCTACCCTCACTACCTACCCCAATAAGCAAGATGACCAATCTGCACTGGACAAGTGGCCAGCTTTGAGGCTCAACAACTCCCAGCCCCTTCCTTCATGCTCCCCATTCATCAGGAGATAACAGCTGCAGTTTCAAGCTACGACAACACAGCAAAGTACCAAAGAAGAAGTACTTGCGTATCATCATTACCCTGCCTCAAGTGCCTTCCCTTATGAAAGCTGATATTAAAGCAAAACCTATCAATAGAATGAAAGGCTGCACTGCTGGAAAAACATAAGGAATGTAGATTTTTCCCTAAAGGGTGTGAAATTTTTACAAACCACCTGACTTGTAATGAATGGGGCTTGAGAATGTGTCCTAAATTTCAATGAAGTGCATTCACATTGCAAAATTAACAGGTTCATCATGAGAGCTGCTTTCACGTGCAGGCTCAACGGTGTGCCTGTTTTCCTCATTTAATCCACACGTACCCAGATGAAGTACCCACACGTACTCTCAGCTCCTGTTTTCTCTGGCTACTGAAACGCAGCTCTAATGACTCTGTCACTGAGCGGCTGCGTGGGTCTAAAATTGTCTCCCAAAATCCCGTCACAGCCCTCCACGAGCTCTGCCCCCTTCACGTGTGTCCTCAGCCTTCGAAATTCTTCAATCTGAAAATAAAAGCAGAACAGAACAGATTAATTGTCAACCGGCCATAAGCAAGATGGGAATCTCATCGATAACTTAAAATATGCATAAATTACAAGCATTTAAAAAGAGAAAATTAAGCTTCGAAAAAGAGAAAAACTGAGTTCATTCTTCCAGAGCTAAGACATTAGACACAACCTCTACAAGAGGAAAGAAGACAACAGAAGCAGAGATAGGAAGGCCTCCAGATAAACCCAAACAACTGTCAAAACCTGCTGGATCTGTTCATGCAAAAAGGATATACATCTCTCTCAAATAGCTCTTATGGGGATATTTCTAGCAGTCCAGTGGTTAGAATTCGATACTTCCAATGCAGGGGTCACCGGTTCTATCTCTGGTAGGGGAACTAAGATCCCGACATGCTGCCTGTTGTGGCCAAAAATAAAAAAGATAAAAATAAAAAGGAGATAATCTGTAATACCTAAAAAAAAAAAAACTTCCATGTCTGCCGTAACATAATAAGAAAAAGTGAACAAATGAAGAAATGTTCTGAAATGCTTCTCAAGTATATCTCTATACTGAATCATGGTGTTACTATATGCTAACTGATTATATGTTAAATATATTAGATGGAGGCTTTTTCATCAAAAAACTCCCTTTGCTGCTTGTTGAGCCCTCCAAAGAGCAAAGAATGCCTCTGATTTTTCAAAAGTTTAAGCCCATCTTCTTCCTGTGACAACAGTGATTTTCAAGTTTATCTCCCTTCTCAGGCAGCCTCCCCAGATCCCGTGGTTTCCAGTTACGCACTATTGGTTACCACAGTCCCAAGAGACCATTCCCATCAGCTCACGGCAGTCTCCCTCACTGGCCAAGTTGTACCTCCTGAGAACTCATAGTCTGCCAGACACCACCCACTGGAAGTGTTTGAGCAACCAGCAAACACGTGAGGAGCTTTTGCCAAGCTCACTGCCATCTAGCAGTTGATTTACCTTTGTCAAATCATCTGTTATTTCCTTTAAATGCCACATAAAATCACATGAGACATTCTTCATTCTTTACACAAAAGGAGAAACTGAGGTCAGACAGGTTAAGGAAGATTCCAGATAATCTGGGTCTGACAATTCCAAGGCCACGTGCCCTCTTCCCAGTCCCACAGCCACCTCTTCAGAAATTCTAGTCATCAGTAGACCCTAGAGCCAGCATATAACCCAGGACATTGAGCAAATGTGACGTGAATAGCACCAATCGACCAAAGCATCACTGTCTGTGACTCAGAGGCTTCTACCCACAAAGGTTCACAAAACACTGACACAGACTTAATCCAATCATGAGGGGGAAACCCACATGATAGTAACTAATTCAGGGTTCCAATAAAAACCTAGAAATCCACAGACTTTAGAGGACCCATGGGACTCCTATAAAATTTCACTGGTGCATTCTCCTAAGAGGTTCTCTGACTCCAGAAGAGTCAAATCTCACAAGATTCTAATTCAATCCACTCACATATGAATTGGAAATCAGAGCTGGGAAAAATTAAATGGCTTGCTAGATCAGAACCCAAGTCAGAAATTTGACTTCTAGTTTCCCTGGTGGCTCAGCAGTAAAGACTGCCTGCCAATGCAGGAGACACGGGTTCTATCCCTGGCCCGGGAAGATCCCACATGCCACAGAGCAACTAATCCCATGTGCCACAACTACCAAGCCTACGCGCCAAGGCTCGGAAACTGCAACTGCTGAAGCCAGCGCACCCCAGAGCCTGTGCTACACAGCGAGAGAAGCCACCACAATGAGAAGCCCTTGCACCGCAATGAAGAGCAGCCCCTGCTTGCTGCAACTAGAGAAAAGCCTGCACAGCAATGGAGACCCAACACAGCCATGAATAAATAAATAGAATTATAAAAAGGAAAGAAATTTGCCTTCTAAAGTTCTATTTTCCTATCTCTTCAAACACTGTTTGATTTCCCTAAATGGGTTAACCCTGATCCTATTAGGATTGTCCTGTTTTTTTAAAATAACATCCACATGCTGTTTTTATATAAAAAAGTGCCAGTCATATAAGCCATGAGATTTTTAATCTATATAATGGTTTCTCACTAGACCTTCTCATGGGTTTACAGGAGGGAATATGGCAGTACTCATATTGCTTGTTGCACCTGAAAAATGTCTAGAGCCAAGTCTTCATGAGAATCCCTTATAATTATTTGTGAGGTGCATTTTTCTTAGATTTCCCTGAGATGGAGTGAAAGGGAAACTTCTTAGTCAGAGGAGCCTATGATTTTTCAAAAAGAAGATGAAGCTCAAGGACAGACTGCATCCAAAGGCTGGTTCTTGTCCAGTCTCTGCTACCCAAGACCCAAACAACCCAACTGCTCTTCCTTTTCAAGCTCAGTCTCCACCTGTGAATAACAGAGATGAAGGTGATAACAGTGTTCCGGGGTGATATGAGGTAAATAAGATCATTCATGAGAACACTCAGCACAGCTCCAAGCACACAGAGAATGTTCATCAATAACCACATGACTTCTGAAGTCCAAGCTTCTGCATTTGGAGATGATTATTTAGCTACAATGTTGTACGCAAGAAAGGAGACTAGAAATAATAAACCAGCTGACTGAGAAACAGAAGGTTCTCTTTCCTCCCATTCCCTGTGTGTGTGATCATATGTAAGAGCTGCAATCAGAACCTATAAACCCAGGACAGGGTCACCACTGAGCACTGTGGACTCAAAACTTGACTGCCTCGAGGTATTTCAAGAAATACTCCATTTCTTATTGACTCTGAAGCTTATTGCAAAGCTGAGTTAACTTTGTATTTACGTATTCTGAACTGAAGCTAAATCTTTCAAGCCCCAGGCCTCAGCCTGAAATACCTTCTGTGAAAACGACTTCTTCTAGAAGAGATCTGAGTCAACAGCCGGCCAGTCTCCAATCATTGCCTTCTCAGAGAGAACTGCTTCACAAGAAATGTTTTTCTCTGATCAGAGTGATGCTTTGAAGACTTCAAACATCAACAAAGATAGGGGAAAAAACACATCTCTCTGAAATGCCAATTTTTCTGAAGTAACCACCCCTCAGAATCCTTTAGTCACTTCAAATGGTTTCGAGTGCGCACTCTGTTATTGCACCAAAATGAGACAGAGTGAGAAAGAAGCAGAATAATATTCCGAGATAAAAGTCTTCAGCTAAATTCAAATGTCAGGGCCATACAGGGGCCATCATTATCAATCAGTATGTACGAGTTCATCGATTTTTAATGCTCCTCTACTTAAACATGGTATGTGTGTTCAGCCAATTTAAAAGAGAGAGATGGAGAAGAGAGAGATTTAACACTTGGGAGACACGTCCTCACCCGTGAAGGTAGAAAGCTGAGCAGCCACTGTTCCCTGAACTGGGTGGCACGCCCACCGGTCTACAACGTTCATTCCAGCCTTCACTGATGTCTGACCTTGATGGCTCACTCAAAGTTCAGCTTTAAAACTGCTTTCTTCATGACAGCAGTTAACAGGCTAATTTCTAGGGTCTGAAGTTTGGCACACATTGCTTTTAGTAGTTCCAGGGGTCCTACACACATTTTGTAATAGACTTGTTTTGATTTACATCTCATGTGTCATCATGTTAAAAGAAAACTAACACATAAAAGTCCCTGTTCTCATCTTATTTTCCTTTATCACCAGGAAATTCATAACAATACATGAATTGCTGCTGTTGTTTACTCGCTAAGTCATGTCCGACTCTTTGCAACCCCATGGACTATAGTGGAGTGGGTTGCCATTTCTTTCTCCAGAGGATCTTCCCAACCCTGAGATCGAACCCACATCTCCTGCGTTGTCACTGACAAGCCAGTGACAATAGTTACAGATCACTTTTTTAAATGTTTTAAATTACACTTATCCAAATCCATCCAGTTGTGTGGGTTTCTTCCCGTAGCATACAGTCTGCTAACCAGAACAACACGAAAAAGTCAACCGACCAACCAGGGGCTCCCAGTCCCAGACACTAGGATTCTAGTGCTCAGGAAGATGTAAATGGTTCACGCTGGGCTCAGCTGTCAATACTACACTATAGGTACCAACTCCTCCTCCTGGACTAGCAGGCAGAGGATGGAACTCGCATCTCCTGCATTGGCAGGTAGATTCTTTAAGTTTGAGCCACCAGGGAAGCCCATAACACCCAGCTACTTAGTAACATATGTTACCCCTATAAGAGGACACATTATTTCTTCAATACAAAGCTTTGTTTCTCAAAAAATCAACTTAGTAGCCATCCACCTGCCATTTGCTATTCTTTTTGTTATTTTCTATATCAATCCTCTCTCTGCCTCAGTCTCTATGTTTCTCTCCTCCTCTTCAAGCCCAACAAGGTGAGGCTTCTCAATTCTTGGTTTTGATTCTAGAATCACACCTTTACCCTTAGTTCCTCTCATTTTTGCTGCCTCTCTGGACCTTCTCTATTTTGGACTCTGCTTTCTCTGGAACTATATGAGCAGCAACAGTGAAACATTCAAATCAAGGACAAACTGATTCATTTTCTCCTAAGATTATCATTTTTTCCCCTAAATCACTCTAAATTGCAATTTAATGTACATGTGAGTGTGTGTGTGTCCATTTCCACACTCCTGCTCTCTGAACAGATGCTGCAACGGAGTTCTGCACTAACAGCACCTACATCTTCTTTTCTTGAAAAGAAACTGGAAAGTTATCCATTTCCAAGAGCAGTTGAAATTATTCCTTCAAATACACATTCCTTTGGCTTTGGCTCCCTTTGAGGAAGACACAGCTTATTTCCCAGTAATTGAGGAGCACGACTTAGTGAGTTAAGGTTAGACTTTGTCACTGACCTCGCTCAGGGGGATGGCTCCCTTTGAAGCCTGCAAGACCAAAAGGCATGATGAGTTGCCTCTGGGTTGTTGCATAATTTACTGGATGACATGGAAGTAAATCATCACATTACAGACTATTGGTTAACATCCCCAATACTGTGCTAGCGAGAGAATCCTTTGTGGAATTCTAAGTGGAACTGAGAATTTTCTGTGGCTCAGCCAGGTTCATTCAAATTGACTTTCAATAAATAGACATTTACTGTGGTTACAGAGGAAAAGTTTATTTTTCATTAAAGATTTGACCTATTTTTAGAAAATTGCCCCTAAACTGCTGAACAAATGTGACTGCAGACCCTGAGCTGCTTCTGTTTCCTCTGCCAGTCTGACCCCTCCGCTGTGACTAACACAGTTGAAACTCTTATCCCGGGTCCCATTCAGCTCAGTGCTCCACAGAAACATCTCACTTCAGTTAATGATTCAGTTAACTGGCAATGACATTCCTTGTTCATGAATCTTTTCTTGCATGATGGCAACTCTGAAAAGAGATGAAGGCTTTCTCCATGGCAAACTGGCTGGATGGGCTGGGGTGTGGACCTAGAGCAGCCAGAACAGCATAAAGAAAGGGATGGTGGAGGAATGATACTGGAGAACAGAAGCCAAAGCTCAGCAACAGAGAAGCACCAAGATCCACCAGTGAACACACTGGGGCAAGAAACAAGAGTCAAGCGTGAAGATTTCCCTGGCTGTGGGTAAGAATCCGCCTGCCAATGCAGGGGATGTGGGTTTTATCCCTGGTCCGGGAAAATCCCACATGCCAAAAGGCAACTAAATCCATGAGCCATGACTACAGTGCCTCAACTCTAGAGCCCAAGAACCAGAACTACTGGCTTCTTCTCCACATGCAGTAACTATTGAAACCCGAGCCCCCTAGAGCCTGTGCTCTGCAACAAAAGATGCCATTGCAATGGGAAACCCTTGCACTGCAACTAGAGAAAGCCCATGTATAGCAACAGAGACCCATCACAGACAAAATAATAAAATACATAAATGGAATTAACTTTAAAAAGAGAAGTGAAGAGTGAGAATCAAGCAGTGGCCTCCTGGGCATATGTTTATAAAGCATAGTTACAGTAAGTTCCCTACATAGGAAAGAGTTCTGTTCCAAGAGCATGTTGGGAAGTCCAGTTTGTTTGTAAGTCCTACAAAGTTAGCCCAGGTATACCCAACTAATACAACTGGCTACATAGTACTGCTCTATAATAGGTCTATACTTTTCACAGAAATAATACATAAACAAACACAAGAAAGAAAACATTTTTAACCTTACAGTGCAGTACCTCGTTCGCATCTTGAAAGTTCACAACCTAAAGCTTCGTATGTAGGGCACTTACTGTATTTTCTACCTGCATGAGATGCACGCATCTTATTTAGACTCTCTGTAGCATCTGTCACTGTTTACCTCCCTTCTCCACAACTTGGAAATCCTCTCTCCTGTCCTGGATCCCAGGACATCACTCCCTCCTGGCTGTCCCCAAGGCCCATGGGCAAGCCCTTGACTCCCTGTCTCCTCCATCTGCACTGAGGTTTTGCATTCAGCTGGGCTCTCTTGTCTTTCTCAACTTGAGCTGAACAGATCATCAAATTCATTTCTATTTCCTGGACACGAAGCTAGAATTCACTTCTCAGCTTCCCCTACAACCAGGTGTGGCCGTGGGTTAAGTTCCAGCCAATAGAATGGAAGCATAAATGGTGTTCTCCATTTCTCAGTCTACTCTTTAGAAAGCAGTCTCCCTTCAGATCCTCCACATGTTTTCCCCTCCTGCTCACTATATTCCCACACCTAAGAGAAGAGAGGTATTAAAGATGGCAGAGTGTCTTGCAACCCCATTTCCTGAGTGGCTACACAGAGAAAAGCCTTGACTGTGAAGAAAAAATACATCTGTTAGATTTTAAGAGTGTAAAAAAAAAAATAAATTCTTACTGTGATAAGTCATTGAAAATTTTTTAAGATTTTTGTGATGTGGACCATTTTTAAAATCTTTATTGAATTTATTACAATATTGCTTCTGTTTTATGCTTTGGTTTTTTGGGCCCTGAAACATGTGGGATCTTAGCTCTCCAACCAGGGAGAGAACCCACATTCCCTGCATTGGAATGCAAAGTCCTGACCACTGGACCACCAGGGAAGTCCCCAGTCACTGAAGCTTTGGGGTATATCTGTTACAGCAGCTACCATCTTTGCTGTTAAATTTCGTCTATATCTCTTTAGTCCAAACCTCTATTCTTAACATTCAACTCAAATTTCTAATTTCTTGCCTCTCCTTTAACAGACTCACTCCTAATATTTTTCAGGAGTTATTCCCTGGACCTTCCAGTCTGAGCTGGGTTTTTGCCCTGTGTGTTTCCAGAGCACCTTACTCATGACACAACACAGTTGCCTGTATGAACATGTGCCTCCTCAACTCCACAGTGAACTTTTTAAGAATAAACACTGTGTTTTAATCTCTGGATCCTCTGTGTCTGGTTGGCACTCAGGAATAGTTTCTCATAAGAAAAAAAAAAGACTGACCAGATAAAGGAATTGGGATTTGTCATATGAAAACCAGGAAGGCCCAAAAGTGGTGTGATCAAAGCTTCTAAAACAATGAAACAATGAAGATGCTGAATGGGTATCTTTTAAAGTCAATCCTCAGAAAAAGAGAAAGAAGAAGAAATTGTTCAGAGCTCAAAGAGGTGTTTTAAAGATTTAAGGACAAACAAAAGAAAGCTTTTCTGAATAGTGAATAAACTTGAACTTGTTATAAAATATAAGGGGTATAATAGTTTGCAAAGAATTTCTAAAGGAAACTTGGCTTATTTATTTAGCATATTGCCTAAGTCTTTGAGAGTGATCATTAATAATGCTGTCTTCTTAGCATTAACAAATGGTACATTTAGTATCAAATATTATGATACTAATAACGTCAAAATCAATGTTGAAACACATTGTAGTGAGCATGCATCCTGCCCCACCAGTGACATCCCAGTGACAATTCACCTTGGTGCCTCACACGCTGCATTAGCATCTAGAGCACCTATGCTGAACCCAAGGTGGGGGACAGCAGACCAAAAGTGGCTAGAGAACAATCCAGAACTTTACAGGGCATTCTTTCTAGGTCCCCCACCCTCTCCATACAGAATTTTCCTGTACAAGCCAAGAAAGAGCTATTACAAAGCCCGAGTGTGAGTTACAGAAATAACCAGTGTTCTCACCTCACCTCCAAGAACTTTCTCCTCTCCAATACCTGAGAAATCCCACATGAAACAGTAACTAGACTAATGAATAGTTTGGGTATTTCACTGACTTCTATTTACTCTATAAAAACTGACTTTTAAAGTACAGATGGTAAATGGGAGCTGGGTTTTGTTCATCCTTAACCTTTCAACTGCTTTTACTGGCTCGAGACATTTAACTTTATCTGAAGAGATGTGACTGATCTAATTGAGCCGAAAGGAGCAAGAACATGAAACAGACATTTCCCTTTTACAGAGAGAAAATTTACCCTTTAATGCAAAACTTCGTCCTGGAAGGTTAAAGCCCTCCTCTCACCTGTAGCTGGGATATTGTCAGAGGGTATCGGAATAATATCCAGGTCACACCTTCGCTGCAGGGCGGGATGGTGAGAGAGCCTTCATAGACCCAGTAATCACGCAGCAAGGGATCTGTGCCACCACATGGACCAATCACGGAAAGATGAGTTAATGAAAAATAATTTGGAAGAGTCCAACAATCATTTTCAAACTTACAAACCATCCAGATAACATGTCTCAGAAAGATGTCATTTTTAAACTGAAGCCTCACATATATATTTTAAAACTAATCATATGAAGAAAACAATCAATGGAGAACATGATGTATCCTCTATTATTTATAGTGATTTTGTATCAATGAATTCCTATACATATTTAAATATGGTTATATAAACTAGATATATAAACACTTGATATACTATACCAGGTGTGTGTGTGTGTGTGTGCTCAATTGTGTCCAACTCTTTACGACCTCATGGACTGTAGCCCACCAGGCTGGACAGAATACTGGCAAGAATACTGGAGTGGGTTGCCATTCCCTTCTCCAGGGGCTCTTTCCGACTCAAGGATCAAACCTTCATCTCCTGCACTGCAGGTGGATTCTTTACTGTCTGAGCCACCAGGGAAGCTCAGTGGTAAAATGTTTATTATCTCAAAAAGTTTACTCCCAAGTTTAGAACAATCTGAAACTGGTAACAACTACAAAGAACATTAATTATAAAGAAAGCTTACTAACTCGTAAGACACAGTTGTGTATATTCTGAGAAAAACAATGCAGTCACAGCCACAGTTAAAATTCACCCTATGCAACCCAATAAATGCTTACCTGGTAATAAAGTGTTAGGATTAAAGCAGGGTATTGTTTTGGACTTCCCCTGAAAAAAAGAAAATGTACCCCACGTTAACACAAAATTTTAGAATAAGAACATTTATAAGCACTAAAAATCGAGGTTGAAGTCTTTTCTTTTTGGCCACACTGTACATGTGGGATCTTACTTCCCTGACCAGAGATCAAACCCATGCCCCTTGCGGTGGAAGCATGGATCCTTAATCACTGAACCCGCCAGCGAAAGCCCTGAAGTCTTTTCTGAATGCCAGACCCCACAGGTTTGTGGGTGTGTCAATCTGTCTTCTCACTGGAGTGACACGGCTTGGTTCCAACAGGACGTTCCTGCTCTGAGTCTGTAACTATTTTTGCTATGGCCACAGCTCAGGAATTTCCCTATAATTCCTGGTGTGAAACTTAAAATTGTCCGTCCAGTGTCTGTCTGCCCCTCATCACTGCCTTTCCTGCTCCTGGAGTAGAGATGTGGGCCTTGACCCAGGGAGTCTTTAGAAATGACTTTCCTCCTGAAACTCTGCTCTCAGTTTCTAACCTTCTTGGCAGCACAGTAGGTACATGCTCAGTTGCTTAGTCGTGTTCGACTCTTTGCAACCCCATGGACTCCAGAATACCGGAGTGGGTCGCCATTTCCTTCTCCAGATTTTCCTGACCCAGGATCGAACCTGGGTCTCCTGGGTCTCCTGTGTCTCCTGTACTGCAGACTCTTTATCTGCTGAGCCACTGGGGCAAATCAACCTTAAGTCACCTTCTCAGGGAGGTATCACTTATGACTTATGTGAGCTTGTGTTGCTTCTCTTTTCACATAAATACTCTGAAGTGTGGTCGCCACAATTTTTATTTCTTTCATTTATACTACCTCCCTATATCCAGAGGGCAGAAAGATGTACACAGGAGGCCTGGGTTGCTCAAATCCTAAACAATTCCCCCCAAAAGTCCTGTCTTCAAGCCTAGCCCTTGGCTGCCTCCTGGGAGATCGTCTCTGAGTCCTTGGAATAAGCCTCCTGATAAGAGTGGCTCTGTGTGCCTGAGGCCTTGGGCAGGCTGTACCAGTTGGACCAGATAAGTTTATCCCAACAAAGTAATTTATGGTGGAAGCCTGGTTTTGCTCAGGGTGGGGGCTGGAGGGCTGGAGTCAGCATAGCTGAGGTCAGTCCCTGAGGCACTGCCCAGGCATAACTGACCCCCAATAAAATCCCTGGACACCAAGGCTCGGGTAAACTTCCCTGACTAGCAGCGCTTCACAAGTGCTGTGCCATCACTGCTGGGAGAATCAGCTGTGCCCCCAGGCACCTCGACTGGGAGGGCACGTCTGAGAGCTTGTACCTGGTTTCTCCAGGACTGCGCCCCACCCACCTTTTCACTGTGCTGACTTTTTTTGATCTGTATTCCTCCACTGGAATAAACCACAACCAGGAGACTAACGGCTTGTCTGAGTCCTTTTAGGGAATCTCCAAGCCTGAGGATAGACATGGAAGGCTCTTACCTAACCAGTATTTTTATTTTCTTTTAGAGAATGACTTACCTTATACTGAATATCCTGGAGGATTTCAGTCACAGCCTTCAGGCCCACGTGCTCTTTTCCGATCTGCAACGTATAAAGTATAAACCATAGCTACTAAGCATTTAAATACGTAAGTAAAATAACCAACTGAAGTGAAGTTCAAGTTCACCTGAAAGTCCTTCTTGGGAATACAAGACTTACTTCTTAATAAATAGGTCAACATCTACTAAAGGCAATTAAAGTACAAGAAAGTATTAGATATGTTCCTGGGCATTTCCAAGAATCTATTCTAAATTTACCTTGCTAGGTATAGATTTTACCCACTGTCCTACACATTTATATTTATATATTTATTAACATATTTATGTTTATATATATATCTAATCACATAACACTGTAACATAAAAGTTTTGAGGATATTTCTAAATTAGAACTATTCACACACGCCCAAAGCCTTCTATTTTTACTTTTAGCATTTCTAGATCATTATTATAATGACTGTATTCATGTTGAAAATTTTTTATTAACTCCAAAAAATAAGTATGTGATTTCATATGCTAAAGTCACTGAAATTGAGACACTTATTTCTTATCATTGGACATAACTCTGTAATCTCCTATTTATTCTTAAATAAATAACAATATGCTGTTTGTAGCTTTCTATTTTAAAGCATTATATATCATTACATATTTTCAGTGCATAAAATGTCCCAAGGAATTTGAGATTTTAAAAAGAATATGATGTGAGGTATTCTTGACTCTAACTTTAAAAATTATAAGTGTAATCTCATTTCTACTTTTCAGTCAAGTTTCAACAGTTTCTGTCCATGCTAATGGAAGGCAGTCACAACAGAGACCACTTATGTCAGATAAACAATCCCTGTTATGGTTTGCTTTTTCTTTTGCACATAAATTTTTGGAGAATGATCCACAAGGACCTACAAGAGCTGTCACCATGTCCACTCGCCCGGCTTCTCTCCATTGTGAACCAACTTGGAAAAACACTAGGTCAAAGGGGATCAAAGGAAAGAGGTGCGACAGGAAACTCATACAACCTAACACAGGCCAATGAGTTCCAAATAATCAAGATTATATTTTCCAAGTGTTTGCAATTCCTGAGATAGGCTCTAGAAATAAAAAATGAATTCTCTTAAGTTACTCTGTGTGTGTGTGTGTGTGTGTGTGTATCTTAGGCAAAATGTACTCCTTGGTGTCAAAGTGTGGACCTGTAGGCAGATGCCTGCACCCCACTTTCAGGGAAAAACAGACTCCTTTGCTGTATTGGTGGCTCAGACAGTAAAGAATCTGCCTGCATTGTGGGAGACCCAGGTTCAATCCCTAGATCAGGAAGATCACCTAGAGAAGGAAATGCCTACCCACTCCAGTATTCTTGCCTGGAAAATTCCATGGACAGAGACGCCTGGCAGGCTACAGTCCATGGGGTTGCAAGGAGTCAGACATGACTGAGCAACTAACACTTCCACTTTCTGTTGTACTGGTTTAAGCAAAATGTAGTATTTGGATGCTTACACCCACAGGTGGGCTTTGTCGTCACTTCACGCATCTCTGATCAGAGCATAATTCTCTGAACAGCCCACGTCTGAACACTGTGAGGCCACACAGTTTAGTGGCCCAGGAACAAGGTCACTTGCATTGGATGCTGGGTTCCGACCTTGACTCACTTTTCAGTCTTGAGCAAGTTTACCTAACCTCTCTGTCCTTCAGCTTTCTTCTCTATACAGCAGGGAGGACTAAAGTGACGGAGTTGAAAAAAAGACTCAGTCAAACAAAAACCTTAGAATAGGGCAGGGTGCATCGAAACTCAGTGATTATTACCCAGATCACTCTTACTCAGAATGCCACACAGCATCAAATACAGCATTTAATAACTATTACTGCCTCTTTCTATCTATAAAGGTTCTATACTTTGTGGACATAACTATATTTTGCAGCCAATTCCAGCTATCGCTCCATCTCGTTCCTTCCATTCTTTGTCAAAGTCCTGCCTGAAGAGGTTACAGCCACCAAAAAGAAAATATAGATGATGCTCTGCACAGCCCAGTCCCTAAAATCCTACAACAGTGTGGGTGACAACGCAACCTGGGGCCAAGAGTCCACCCGCAACTAGGTAACTTCTGACCTCTGCCCTTCGCCACCTTTCACCACTGCCCAGAATGCCAGCCCTCCGGTCAGTTTCCTCTCCGAGAACCTCAGCCCTGCAAAGCCCTGAATTTTTCAACTTCTACGGCTAATCCCCTCACTTCCCACCACACCCTCTGGAATGGGACGATGCCACATCTTTGACAAGCTCCCTGACACCTCCTGGTCTCTGTGAACCCCTTGGATCTGCTCAAGGTCTTCACTCCAAGCCTTATGAGTGGACACTGTGCAGCCTCCCTCAAAGATGAGATTAAGAGCTCTGGCCAGTGCCTGGCTGTTACCTTCTGATGGGTCTTCTGTTTCACAAGCCCAAGGCCAGCCCCCTCTGAGTGGACTGCCCTCCTCCCATACTATCCTGGCTCCACTATCACTCACTGATCCACTGGTAACAACCAATGGTCGTTCCCTCCTGCAGTCACCCCAGAGGACTTCAGCATCCCTGGGTGTGACCTATGCCCTCCCTGGCCTCTCTCTTGACCCCTCACTCCATGTCCCTCAGCTCCATCCCACCTCTGTCAACCAATCCTGAGAATGTGCCCTGGATTTGTTTCCACTCTGACACCCACAACTCCACAGACCATCCCCTCTGACTGTACCTGCCCACCCATCCATCCCTCTCCTCTCTTCTCTTTCTTCCTATTCACTGATCACAAGGAGTCAAGCCCTGGGGTCCCTCTTGGCTCTGTCTCTTTCCTTTCCTGCCTACCCTGGAAGACATCTCTCCATCCTCTAGTCCCTCTGCCCTCCTAAATCAACTGCTCTGCAACCCATCGATGCCACAATTAATTTGCTAGAATTCTCTGCACCTCACAGTGGATGAAGAGACTAGCCCACTGTCTGCTGTCCTAGACTATCTGTGATGTTCAATTTCAAGTTGGTCTCCCACCCTGACAGTCAAGTCTGTTGTCATTCACCTCCTGAGCTATTTCAAAACTCAATCCCACACCCACATTTCCTCTGCTCTATAAATAATTTTGCTGTGCGTGTCTGGGAGATAATACAGGTCATCAGGCATGAACTCCCCTAATTTCCTGTCTTTCTTCACCTAAACGTGCTTGCCATTGGTGCCCACCCTTTCCTCCTAGCCCTCTGTTTTGGAGAAAGGGTGGGCCCTTCCTGTCCGGGGTCAGTGCATCCATATAACTCTCATCTGACACCCCCCACTTCCTCTGGGGCTCTTCTACATCAATCATCTCCTTTCCTGCAGTATTTTCAAACTACATCTGCACTAGTTTTTTTTTTTATATGTAATTATTTATTTGTCTACACTGGGTCTTAGTTGGGATAGGAAGGATCTTCAATCTTCACTGTGGCATGAGGGATCTTTTTTTTTTCAGGAAGCAAACTCTCAGTTGCAGCATGCGGCATCTAGTTGCCCAACCTGGGATCAAACTCGGACCCCCTGCACTGGGAGTGCAGAGTCTCAGTCACTGGACCACCAGGGAAGTCCTGCACCAGCTCTTTTTGCTCAGAATAAAAACACAGGCCCACCTTGGATCTCAAAACGAAACAAACTGAACCTAGCTGGGCACATCATCGCTAGTTATCACCCCTTCTGTCTTTGAGTCAAGTTTCTTGAAAGCCAAGTCCATCCTCACTGCCTGGACCTCCCCTCCGCTTTCCCAGCCTCTGACCTAAGTGCAAGGCCCAGATGTGGTCCTTTCCTCTCTGCCTCGGCTGACACTCAGGATCAGCCCTTCTTTCCTCCGTGAACATCTGTGCTCAGTTTCTGTGATATTGCTCTTTCCTGAGAAAGGCATCGTCACATAGATAATATGGATCTTCCTTCATGCCCTGCATTGGCAGGAGGATTCTTTACCACTGAGCCACCTGGGAACCCCCTCCAGGGTCTCTTTCAGCTCTAAATCTTTTATTGCATCAAGAAGACGATACGACAAAGTTTAAAAGAGTCACCTGAAAAACTAAAATCTTACCTTTGAAAGCATACGGTCCAATTTGTACATTTTACTGTAAGTATGTTAGATGTTCAGTTGTGTCCAACTCTTTGCGACCCCGTGGACTGTAGCCCACCAGGCTCCTCTGTCCATGGGATTCTCCGGACAAGGATACTGGAGTGGGTTGTCATTTCCTCCTCCAGGAGTATATTTCACTCAATGCATATAATGTTCTTTGCCCACCAAAGAGTTCATATCTAAACTCTATATCCACCAAGGTTTTTGTCAGTCTTATTTCATCCATGTTTTTCTACAAGGCTCTTCCAATCATCTTAGAAAAAAAATTACTCATAACAAATAGCTAAAGGAATCTACTGCACGATTATACTATGGACTTTTCTTAGATTTTGCAGTGAGGCAGGGTCCAAAAACATTTCCTGAAACTCTTTTTCATTAATAAAATGAACTCTGCCTTTAGGAGACATTTTCTCATTCATTTCTCCAATGACTCTGAATGCCATTCTGAAAAAAATTTCTGATAACACACTGAACCATTTTCTACCAGTGAATATGGCTGAACTTGATCCACAGAGACCACATTTTCTTTTTCTTTTTCTTTTTTTTTATTTTATTTCTTTATTTTTGGCCGTGCTGGGTCTTTGCACAGATTTCGCTAGTTACTCTGAGTGGGGGCTACCTTCAAGCTGTGGTCCCCAGGCCTCTCACTGCCGTGGCATGGCTTCTCTTACAGAGCACAGGCTATAAGGCCCTCGGGCTTCAGTAGTTGCAGCACATGGGCTCAAAAGTTGCTGTTCCCAGGCCCTAGAGCATAGCCTCAATAGTTGTGGCACACGGGCTTAGATGGTCTGAGGCAGATGGGATCTTCCGGGACCAGGGATTGACCTATGTCTCCTGTATTGGGAAGCAAATGCTTTACCATTGAGTTACCAGGGAAGCCCCAAGTTTTCTATTTTTAAACTATCAATGTTCTCTGTATAAGCACTTAATGTCCCTTCTAAGTAGTAAAACTGAGAGAGAACAAAAAACCTTCTGCACAATGAATTAGAAAAGAAGCATCTCTGAACAATGTAGTAATCTTAACAGGAGACCGTTTACCTGGACAAACAAAGCGATGATAGCGATTCCATGGGGCTTCCCCACAGCCTCATCAATACTGCCAAACAAGGTGGAGTTCCAGTGGATCAGGTGGAGCTGGATGAGCAATGACAGAGAGGCAACCTCGTTACTAAAGGCACTTCTGTTTAGGAAAACAAAGATATATCAACTTCTCCTTGACCCTATCCATATGGTATGGTATGCAACAACAGCATTACAGACAGATACAAAGAGATGACTGGTTGAATCCTGGTTCTCTGTGTGAATTCCTTCCTTCTTACTTCTCAACAGAAGCAGGGCTCAGTGCCTCTCAAGTTCTGCTTCTGTCCTGATCAGGAGCACATCTGAGGGGACTTGCAGATTTCAAATTGATTTCGTTGCCTTCCTTAGAGACATCCCCTCTGGCTCTTCCTGAAATGAAACTCCAGGTCTGGTCACAAAGAACTCATTGAAAGGATTTGTACCTATACACTCCAGGACTGTGTCACCCACCATCTCCATCAAGAATGACACAAAGCCAGTCTCACATTCTGTAAATTAGTTCAACTTTCTAAGAATATGAAGAGATAGCATCCTATGAAAAGCACTGCATCATTTTTTAAAGCATGGTAAAGTAATGAATGCCAATGTGGAGCTCTTTTTTAAAAAAGGGCATTTCCTGCACTGCAGATAAAATTTTATCTGTGAAGGAATGTCAAACAATACTCTAGAGGACTCTCTCACTCTTAGCCCTATAGAGCTCTGTGGTTTCCAGGTTTATCTAGAATACGCACTTGCTTCTACAGGGCTGATAAAACACTTAAAAGAAGCCAAATTCAACTCCCTGGTTAAAATCAAATGGCCGCTGAGGTTCTCAGTATAACAGTAGTTAGGCAAACCTTCTGCCGAGAATACTAATCATCGCTTTACATTTTAATCAAGTTATAATTACTTACCTCCTGAAAACACTGCCTCATTTAAGAATTCATCCAAAAAGACACACTAAAATTCAGACACCTTGTCCTTTTAGCGTCCATATTAAAATATGAAGGAAAATTATCAAGGAAGATCGCTCTAAATTTGAAGCTTCTCTTATTTTCCCAGCTAGAATTCAAAATTATAAAGCTGACCACTAGAGGGAAGTAATGAGGCCCTCTGTCTATGATTTTATAGAAATAACCCAGGACAAGACTCTTCAGAGTTCTTGGACTGCAAGATCAAACCAGTCATTCTTAAAGGAAATCAACCCTGAATATTCATCGGAAGGACTGATGCTGAAGGTGAAGCTCCAATATCTTGTCCACTTGATGTGAAGAGTCCATTCATTGGAAAAGACCCTGATGTTGGCAAAGACTGAAGGCAACAGGAGATGGCAGCGGCAGAGGATGAGATGGTTAGATAGCATCACGGACTCAATGGACGTGAATCTGAGCAGACTCCGGGAGATAATGGAGGACAGAGGAGAAAGATATGTTGCAGTCCATGGGGTCGAAAAGAGTCAGACACAATTTGGTGACTGAACAACAAAAACAAGAACCTAGGACAGGTCAGGCTATGAAAAGCTCTCATGAACTTGGCTGTTGTTGTTCAGTCGCTCAGTCGTGTCTGACTCTACAACACCATGGACTGCAGCACGCCAGGCTTCCCTGTCCTTCACCATCTCCCAGAGCTTGCTCAAACTCATGTCCGTCGAGTCTGTGATGCCATCCAACCAACTCATCCTCTGTTGTCCCCTTCTCCTCCCACCCTCAATCTTCCCCAGAATCAGGGTTTTTCCTAATGAGTCAGCTCTACACAGCAGGCCAAAGTATAGCAGCTTCAGCTTCAGCATCAGTCCTTTCAATGAACACTCAGGACTGATCTCCTTTAGGATGGACTGGTTGGATCTCCTCACAGTCCAAGGGATTCTCAAGAGTCTTTTCCAACACCACAGTTCAAAAGCATCAATTCTTCGGCACTCAGTCTTCTTTATGGTCCAACTCTCACATCCATACATGACCACTGGAAAAACCATAGCCTTGACTAAACGGACCTTTGTTGGCAAAGTAATGTCTCTGCTTTTGAATATGCTGTCTAGGTTGGTCATAACTTTCCTTCCAAGGAGTAAGCGTCTTTTAATTTCATGGCTGCAGTCACCATCTGCAGTGATTTTGGAGCCCAAGAAAATAAAGTCTGTCACTGTTTCCACTGTTTCCTTATCTATTTGCCATGAAGTGATGGAACCAGATGCCATGATCTTAGTTTTCTGAATGCTGAGTTTTAAGCCAGCTTTTTCACTCTCCTCTTTCACATTCATCAGGAGGCTCTTTAGTTTTTCTTCGCTTTCTGCCACAAGGGTGGTGTCCTCTGCATATCTGAGGTTATTGGTATTTCTCCCGGCAATCCTGATTCCAGCATGTGCTTCATCCAGCCTGGCATTTCGCATGATGTACTCTGCATAGAAGGTAAATAAGTAGGGTGACAATATACAGCCCTGACGTACTCCTTTTCCTATTTGGAACCAGCCTGTTGATCCACGTCCGGTTCTAACTGTTGCTTCTTGACCTGCATCTGAGTTTCTCAGGAGGCAGGTGAGATGGTCTGGTATTCCCATCACTTTAAGAATTTTCCAGTTTGTTGTGATCCACGTAGTCAAAGGCTTTAGCGTAGTCAATGAAGCAGAAGTAGATGTTTTTTCTGGAATTGTCTTGCTTTTTCTATGATCCAATGGATGTTGGCAATTTGATCTCTGCTTCTAAATCCTTTTCTAAATCCAGCTTGAACATCTGGAAGTTCTCAGCTCACGTACTATTGAAGCCTAGCTTGAAGAATTTTGAACGTTACTTTGCTAGCATATGAAATGAGTGCAACTGTGTGGTAGTTTGAACATTCTTTGGCACTGCTTTTCTTTGGGATTGGAATTAAAACACCTTTTCCAGTCCTGTGGCCACTGCTGAGTTTTTCAAATTTGTTGGCATATTGAGTGAAGCACTTTTACAGCATCATCTTCTAGGATTTGAAATAGCTCAGCTGGAATTCCATCACCTCCACTAGTTTTGTTCATAGTGATGCTTCCTAAGGCCCACTTGACTTTGCACTCCAAGATGTCTGGCTCTAGGTGAGTGATCACACAGTTGTGGTTACTGGGTCATTAAGATCTTTTTTGTACAGCTATTCTGTGTATTCTTGCTACCTCTTCTTAATATATTCTGCTTCTGTTAGGTCCATACTGTTTCTATCCTTTATTGTATTCATCTTTGCATGAAATGCTCCCTTGGTATCTCTAATTTTCTTGAAGAGATCTCTAGTCTTTCTTATTCTATTGTTTTCCTCTGTTTCTTTGCACTGAACTTGGACTGCCCAGTAAATGTAACTGTCAAGGCACTGCCTTTAAGAAAGCAATGTTCTATAACTCTTCAATTAATAAGGAAAGACAGACCAACTTAATCTTTCCATTTCTGGCTGCAACAGTATCTTTGGCGTCCCAGTGGTACAGATAAGTGTACAGTGGAACAGATAAGAACTGTTTGCCATAATTAAAATCAACAAGAAAAAAAGGCCAAGGTTGAAATCTATCTTGATTTCACAAATTACAAAGTTCAAATAAATGATTTTCTTATTTCTTATGGTAACAGTAAGGAGTATTTTTTTCTGAAACAAACTAAAAACGCATGTTTTGAGGTTGGCTGCTTTCAGTTCTTCTGTTTTCCTTTCTGTTCCTTTGGCGCTCCTCCTAATTCAGTAACATCCCATCACTCACACCCGTTCTTCCAAAACTACTTCACATGTTTTTGTGTTTAAAAAATGGAGGGTCCCCACTCCTTGAGTGTGTGCTGCTCATGGTGATTTTATTTCAAAGAGTATGGTACAGGATACCTGACAGTGGAGAAACATGGCCAATGCCACCTGGGCCAGGTGAGCAGACCAACATGAGAAGTCATCAGATATGCTGACACAGGCACCCTGGACATGAATGATGAATACGACATTTTATCTCTATGTTCTTCCTCCCAGTAACCCATAACCCCAGTGTAACCATGAAGAAAACATCGGACAAATCTTAACAGAGGGATATTCTACAAAATATCTGACCAGTATGTCTCAAAACTGTCAAGGTCATCACAAACAAAAAAATAGCCTGAGAAAATGTCACAGCCAAGAGGAATCCAGGGAAACAGGAGAATGTAAATGTAATGTGGTGCTACAGATGAGGTCTTGTAACAGAAAAGGGACTTTAGGTGAAAACGAAGGAAACAATAAAACAAGGACTTAGCATATCAAGACTGGACAACGAATTACGACCAATGTGCCATACCAAGATGTTAAAAACATGGGAAACTGGATCTGAGTTAGATATGAACTTTCTGTCGCTCAGTCATGTGCCCAACTCTTTGCAACCCCATGGACTGTAGCCCACCAGACTCCTCTGTCCATGGGATGTCCCAGGCAAGAATACTGGAGTGGGCTGTCATTTCTTTCGCCAGGGGATCTTTCCAACCCAAGTACTGAACCCACATCTCTTCTGTCTCCTGCATGGTCACTCTTTTACTACTAGCGCCACCTGGGAAGCCCAATTTTATAGAATTTTCTGTACTATTTTCATAATTTTCCTGTAAATCTAAAACTGTTCTAAAAAAAAATACAATCTATTATAGAAAGAAAGAGGGAACTTCCTAGCAGTTCAGTGGTTAGAACTCCACACTTTCACTGCCAAGAGTGGGCTCAATCCCTGGTCAGGGAACTAAGATACTCCAAGCTGCAGAGTATGGAAAAAAGAAGAAAGGAAGAGAAAGAAAGAAAAGAAAAATTAAGGGAAATGCCGGCACTTTCACCAACCCAAGCTAAAAAGGATAACAGAAGATTGCTATGACCTTCATGTGAGCAGTAAAATAACAGAGAACGAAAACAGCAAGAGAATCTCTGCCACCTGGCTTTCATCCTACCATCTGGATCTTAAATAATGACTGGAGACGGGATGGTAGTTAAGGAGCAAAACAGAGTCTTCCTTCACAGTCCACAAGGAACCCAAGCTTTAGAAACAAAGCTCTGGTCTGGGATTTATGAGAAACTCTCTTCTCGTGGAGGTGCTTTCTCTTGTTGTTTCGTTGCTCAGCTGTGTCTGATTCTTTGCGACTCCATGGGCTATAGCCCACCAGGCTCCTCTGTCCATGGGATTTTCCAGGCAAGAATACTGGAGTAGGTTACCATTTCCTTCTCCAGAGTATCTTCCCAACCCAGGGTTTGAACCAGCATCTCCTGCATTGGCAGGTGGACTCTTTATGGCTTTGCCTCATTAAGACCAAACAAAACATAATCAGAGATCCCCTTTCCACAAAACTAGAAGATAGTTAATTGAAGTACCAGGAAAATTTCCAGCACATTCTGAAAACCAGTTTAACTATTACTGCTGACTTAAATGCTCAGTCCTCATCAATCACACACTCTACATTTTTGCCACCTCTCGGCTTTAGCTCCCTCTGTGTTCCCTGAGCCCTGCCTCACTCCAACCTGTGTAAGTTTGCTGCCATAACAAAGGACCGCAGACTAAGTGGCTTAACCACCAAATCTATTTTCTCAGAGTTCTGGAGGCTTGATGTCCAAGCTCACGGTGTGGGCAGGGTTGGTTTCTCCTGAAGCCTCTCTCCTTGGTCTTGCAAACACCCACCTTCCCCCTGTGACCTCACATGGTCTTTCTTCTGTGCATGTCTGTGGCCAGATTCCCTCTTCGTGTAATGACACCAGTTACACTGGACTAGGGCCTGCCCCAATGACCTCATTTTAGTCTAATAACCTCTGTAGAGATCCTGTCTGCAAATACAATCACACTCTGCTATATCAGGAGCTAAGACTTGAACACATGAACTGGTTGGCAAGGGATGGAGGGATGCAGGGTGGGGAGAGAAGATCCAATTTAGCCCCAACATGGCCTATTTTCCCCTTTCCTTCCTCCCCAGCTTAATGAAGTTTTTCCAGATCTGAAAATCTTGAACTACTCACATCAACTCATCATCTCCCAGGGCCCCTTCTTCATTCCTATCCTCTTGTTGCTGTTCAGTTGCTCAGTTGCATCCAACTCTTTGTGACCCCATGAACTGCAGCATGCCAGGCCTCTCTGTCCCTTACCATCTTCCAGAGTTTGCCCAAGTTCATATCCATTGAATCAGTGATGCCATCCAGCCATCTCATCCTCTGTCACCCCCTGCTCCCCCTGCCCTCAATCTTGTCCAGCATCAGCATCTTTTCCAATGAGTCAGCTCTTCGCATCAGGTGGCCAAAGTACTGGAGCTTCAGCTTCAGCATCAGTCCTTCCAGTGAGTATCCAGGGTTGGTAAGTATTCATCTTCTGTTCTGCCTTATATTAGTGTTGGTTCAGTTTCACAGAGCAAAGTCACTGTGCTTCAGTGCCTGTGATGAACTGAGAGCACTTTGGGGGTAATGGGGCTGGAAAGTTAGAGGGCTTCAGATAGCACAGAGGTTTAAAGATTAATCAAAACTGTGCTTTGGGAAATGTTAAAGCAATATATTATTGCAGTGACTATGATTATTACTTATGCTGCTTAGAACCAAACTCCCCCACACTGACATCTTTCCTTCAAAGGTCTTCTTAGCAGAATAGGGATAGATGGAAGTATTTGGCATGGGAGGTGGGAAGATAAGCTAGGTGGCTACAACAAAAGTTCCGACAGAAAATTATTCTAAGGGTGCATCCTTTGTGCTAAGTTGCTTCAATTGTGTCTGACTCTTTGTGACCCTGTGGACTGCAGCCCGACAGGCTCCTCTGTCCATGGGATTCTCCAGGCAAGAATACTGGAGTGGGTTGCTATGCCCTCCTCCAGGGGATCTTCCCAACCCAGGGACTGAACCCGTATCTCTTATATGTCTCCTTCATTGGTGCTTTTTACCACTAGAATCACCTGGGAAGCCCCTTCTAAGGGTATCTGATGGTTAACTTTGTGTGACACCATGGCTCTGGTGCCCAGTTGCTTGGTCAAGTACCAGTCTAGATGTAGCTATGAAGGTATTCAATATTTTTAGCTCTGATAGGGTTTAAATCAGTCAACTGAGGGACTTCCCTGGTGGTCAAGTGGTTAAGAACTCGCCTTCCAATGCAGGGACACAGGTCTGATCCCTGGGCGGGGAACTAAGATCCCAAATGCAACTAAATTCATGCTCCACAAAAGAGGCCCACATGCTGCAACTGGAGAAAGTCCACAAGGAAAGGGCCAGCACAGCCAAAAAAAAAAAAGACAAACAAAAACCTATTGTTATTTTCTCAGCATCATGACCCTCATCCCTTCCTATTTAAAAAATCTGACCTAGGATAAAAACTGTAAAGCTTCGTTTAACTGTTTTAGAGGAACTCTGTCTGCTCTTCTGCTAAAGAGCTCACAAATTCAAATTTCCTGCCTTGATGATGCCACTAGGCCATTAGAATCTGTGAAACGTTCATCTTAATGTACTTAACTCACAGCAATGGATAAACTTGTCCAAAGTTAGGAAACTGTGACAGGCCATAGCCTTATCATCATTTATTTGTCACCAAGAAAAATAAGTTTGAAGAGTTCGTGGCAGCTTAACAGAAAGCTATCTTCAAGATAAATGAGGTTTATTATTAACATAAATAACATGCCAGCATTAAAGTACAAAAGAGTAAATCGTGAGGAATGGAAAAAGCAGTAAAAACTGAAAAGGCAATTATGACTCACATGTTCCTCTCCCGGCCCTGTATTCATACAGGTTCACGTCTTCTACCTTCAATGCCTGATGCAGTTTTCCTTTACAATGGCTCCATGTCTCCTCAAGCTGAGCATTTCCAAAACTGACATCCAGTCCCTGTTGCTGTTTCCTCCATGGAGCTCCCAATGCCCGGGGACCTCTACTGTTTTATCTTCAACTCACCAGGGCTCTCTTGACCCCTAACACAAATGCATTTCAAAGCTCAATCGGCATAGCCAAATAAATAAATTACAATATTTTAAGTGAATATTTTTTTTAAAAGTTCAACCAGTCTCTGACACCACTCTCATCATATTTCTCTGTTCAAAATATCTACTTTCCTCATTTCCTACCCATGAAAGTGTAAGTGTGAAAGTGTTAGTCATTCAGTTGTGTATGACTCTTTGTGACCCGATAGACTGTAGCCAGCCAGGGTCCTCTGTCCATGGGATTCTCCAGGCAAGAAAACTAGAGTGGGTTGCCATTCCTTTCTCCAGGGCATCTTCCCAACCCAAGGATCGAACCCAGGTCTCCTATATCACAGGCAGATTCTTTACGATCTGAGCTATCAGGGAAGCCTACCCATACAGGACTTAAATTTCTCTAACCCTATCCTTCCCCATCCTATTATAACTATCCTCCAAGTATTCAAATCAAGTGTGACTCCTGATCCCTCATGACACCCTCCCCATTCCACTTCTGTTCCACTCACTTGGAATGCTGGCCTCACTGTCATGCCACTTACCCAAAATCTGCCCCCACTCCCTAACAGGCATCTGGTAGACAGATCAGAGATAGGGATGATGGAGATGAAGACAAATATGAATCACCAGATACAAAGGGGAAGGGAGAACTGGAGCTTCCACCCTAAACCACTGCCCAAAAGAGGGATGAGTCTAGATTTAGGGAAGAACTGAAAGTTACATCTTTAGTCAAACTGTTTCCCACCAACTTCCCTTGGCGGTCCACTGGCTAGGACTCCACACTCCCAATGGAGGGTGCCCAGGTTCAATCCCTTGTCAGAGAACTAGATCCCACATGCCACAACGAAGACCTGGCACAGCTAAATAAATAAATATAAGTATTTTTAAAATTTGGAATTTTAATAAAGAAAGAAGACAAAGTGAAATGTCTGAATAACAAAATGAGAGCTCTGAATAACTGAAAAACAGCAAAGAAAGCACCTCCTCCCTCCAGAGCCACTCCTAATTATACGGTGCAGTCATCCATCTGTAGATAAATTGAGATTTAGTGTATATTATTTTCAGGTGTGCCGGCACTTAAGATGTCATTGTCAATATATTACAGTGTT
Organism: Bos grunniens; assembly: GCF_055505025.1. Lineage (NCBI taxonomy): Eukaryota > Metazoa > Chordata > Mammalia > Artiodactyla > Bovidae > Bos > Bos grunniens. The sequence goes on along the minus strand of NC_141178.1, from coordinate 56,401,629 downwards.
ATTATTCAGAGAAGGACATTCAAGGTGTAGACAGAATAGCGACAAAGCACGTAAAGCAAGAAATGGAAAATAAATTATCTGAAGTTCTATCTCTGTCACCTACTTGTTATGTTTGCCTAAATTTAATTATATACTTTCTGATATCATTAAAAGAGAAATAGGAGGCTGTGTTGGAACATTTCAGAGCAAATTCATCTATTAATATATTAATACCAAAAGCTATTTATATGTTCTTAGGGTTCAGAAACCTCAGTCTGAAATGGCACTCGTAAATCAACTATATTTCAATTATTTTAATGTTAAAAAAAGAAAAGCATTACTTCCGTGCAATTTATGAAAAGATTTTTTCCAAAGCAGAATGATTTCCTCTTTGAATGCTTATCTCCTTTTGTTTACTTTGATTTGGCTGCCCTCTTAGGAGCAGAGCATTGTAGTGTGGCTGGTGTTGCTGTTCAGTTGCTACGTTGTGTCTGACCCTTTGCAACCCCATGGGCTTCAGCACGCCAGTCTTCCCTGTCCTTCACCACCTCCTGGAGTTGGTTCAAACTCAAGTCCATTAAGTCCGTGATGCCATCCAACAATTTCATCCTCTGTCACCTCCTTCTCCTCCTGCCCTCAATCCTTCCCAGCATCAGGGTCTTTTCCAATGAGTTAGCTCTTCAAAAAAACATGGTCAAAGTACTGGAGCTTCAGTTTCAGGAATAGTCCTTCCAATGAATATTTAGGGTTGATTCCCTTTAGAATTGACTGGTTTGATCTCCTTGCAGTCCAGGGGACTCTCAAGAGTCTTCTCCAACATCACAATTTGAAAGTATCAGTTCTTCGGTGCTCAGCCTACTTTTTTGTCCAACTCTCATATCCGTACATGACTACTGGAAAAACTATAGCTTTGAGTGGTTATGACTCTTTCCCCTGCAAAAAAAGAAGCTGACTTAAAGCAATTCACTGTGAAAGGTTGGGAAAGGCTCACTGGAGCAGTCATGTGAATCAAAGAAAAAAATACATCATTTTGAAATATTTTATATTTAATGTAAGATCAGAAGCAATTAACATGATTCATTGACATTGGTTTCTTGGTTTTCCAAGAAATATCCTCTGTCTTATTTTCGAGTTATGGCTGCAATTAAGCGGCTGTAACTTAAATTCTCTGCATTTCATGTGTCATTCTATAAAGCAAAGAATGTAAAGAGACCATGTCAAAGGCTCTTGGCATTATAGAATGTAAGTCATGTAGAGACTGCATCTGTCATCCGAGCCCCTCTGCCCCCAAATGAAAACCACATTTGACAACAGAGCTCTGAAATAACCATGGCATTTATTAAAACATTTACTGAGCACCAGTAACATCAAGGATTTTCGTGTACTCTGCTTTCAACATTGGAAATACAAAGACCTCAAATAGTTTTATACAAGAAGCCAGGATGTGAATAAATAAAACTATGCAATTGACAGCTCATCAGAAGAAAAAGATGAGCAGAAAGGGTACCTGTGCCCGTAAGTGGCAGAGGATGCTCTGAGGATATGTATTTACTTTATGGGGCTTCCCAGGTGGCTCAGTGGTAAAGAACCCACCTGCCAATGCAGGAGATGCAAGAGAACTGGGTTTGATCCCTAAGTCAGGAATATCTCATAGAGAAAGAAATGGCAACCCACTCCAGTATTCCTGCCTGGGAAATCCCATGGACAGAACAGCCTGGTAGGCTACAGTCCATGGGGTCTCAAAGAGTCAGACACGATTTAGCAACTAAACAACAACAACAGTTTATTTAATGAGCACTGGTGCTATCTGCTCTGCTAGGCACCTTCCCTGCAAACATCACCTTGCTCAGCCCCCATGATCATCTCCATCAGTTGTTGTTGTTGTTCAGTCACTCAGTCGTGTCCGACCCCTTGCAATCCCACGGACTACAGCATGCCAGCCTTCCCTGTCCTTCACCATCTCCTGGAGCTTGCTCAAACTCATGTCCACTAAGTACCACCTCGTCCTCTGTCATCCCCTTTCACAGCATCAGAGTCTTTTCCAGTGAATCAGTTTTTCACATCAGGTGGCCAAAGTAATGAAGCTTCAGCTTCAGCATCAGTCCTTCCAATGAATATTCAGCGTGGATTTCCTTTATGATTGACTGGTTTGATCTCCTTGCTATCCAAGGGACTCTCAAGAGTCTTCTCCAACACCACAGTTCAAAAGCATCAGTTCTTTGGTGCTCAGCCTTCTTTATGGTCCAACTCTCACATTCATACATGACTACTGGAAAAACCATAGCTTTGACTATACTGACCCTTGTTGGCAAAGCAATGTCTCTGCTTTTTATCTCCACCATGGTAGATGCTATGACTGCTGCCAACACCACACCTGAATGAGAAGGGAATGGAGGTACAGAGGAGGGAGTAGCCTGCCTGGGGCTGCACAGCTGACAAGTGACAGAGCCAGAGCCGGGCCCAGGTGGCTCCACCACCTCTACGCCAGCTCTTTCCTCCAAAGAGAAGACTGATCAGAGTGGAACTCACAGCATGATTATTCACAAGACACATGGAGGAACGACAAACAATGTTCTCTGTAGAGACAAGAAAAACCAGGAAGGAAGAATGGAGAGTGTACTACCCAGGAAGCAGCTAGAATCCAGCCAGGCTGTGCCCACTGCCAAGGGCACAAGGTGCCAAGCGCACACTCAGTATGAATGAACACTCTTTCTCACTATGAGCTCCTGCAAAAATTACCTAAGCCCTGGGGTCTCAGCTGTAAAAGAGGGATCAGACTACCTCACGTATAAAGCCATTACAGGAACAAGGAACCTCATTTGGAAAGTTGCTGGTGAGTATCAGGTATGTGCTGGAGAGAGCCAATTAGCAGAGGGAGAAGGAGGAGCTGCCAGTGGAAAGGTGGGCAGGGCTGTATTTAAACAGCTCGGTCTTTGAAAAGGAAGATGTGCTTATCTACCTTCCGTTTGGTTATTTTCTCTTTATACTGCCTGAACTCACTATTTACTTTCTTAAGGTTTAACGATAATTAATAATGCTTTATAGAAAAGCAGGTCACCAAAGTCAGTCAGCAATTCAAAGGCCTCCAGGAAGCAGGCTGATAAATGGGGAAAAGATGGAATGGAGCAGGGAGGAGGGAGCTATGAAAAAACAGAAACTCGGCGTCCTGCCCAAAGGTGCTTAAATTCCCAAATTTCAAAACCATGGCACCAAGGAGGATTCAGCCCTACATCCTCGTGAGCACCATTAATATTCAAACACCAAAGTCTCCTGCCTGGAAGTGAAAATTAAATCATCCGAAAGGAACCGTCTCTCTCTCCTTCCTGCCAGGGCCCCCCTCCTGCCTCCACATCTCCCTCCAGCTCCCTCTCCACCCTGTCTCCTTCCTCTGGTCTCATGGCCTACTCAACATCTGCCTCTGCTCTGTTCTTCCCCGCCCCCTCCATGGACCTTGAGTCTTTGGCCTCAAGCCTCCCTCTCTATTAGCTCCTTTGTCATCATCACTTAAATATGTGCAGATTTTTCTCATCTTAAAAAAAAAAAAAAACACTTCCTTGACCTCACATCCCTTCCTACTACTTTCTCTTCACAGCAGATTTTTTCAAAAACTTCTCTATTCTCCACATCGCCACTTCCCCCATGATCCACCGAAATCCATCTCTCATCCTGTCACTTTAGTGCCACTGCTCTCCCTGAGTCCATGCGGACTCTCTTCTACCTCACACATCGGGCTTGGGCTGACCTGACTGCCCTGGAGCATCTGAGACCCTCCTGATCTTCTCGAACCACCCCTTTCTATGTACTCGGTGCATCACACTCTGCAGGTTTCCTTCTCCTCAACCCCAGCTTCATCTTGGCTTTCTTTCCTGGTTTCCTTCTCTTGACACCCCTCTCCACCACCCAGAGGGGTGACACTATTAGGGCTCCATCCTTTCACCTCTTCTCTTCTCACTGAGAATATTCTTGCTGGGTGACCCTATGGCTTCACTTGTCATCTAGATGCCCACGATTTCAAGGTCAACATCTTTAACCAAAATCTCCACCCCAAGTCTAGATCCTGCTACTTAACTGCCTACTGAGATACTTTATAGTCAGCATTTCATAACTGAAGTTCCTCCACCACCCCTCAGACCTCTGTCTCCCTCTGCTCCCAACTCAGTTAGCAGACTCAAGTCAGAAAACTCTTCTGTCCATCTCTTGCCTTACAAACAACCAAGAATTACGTCTGGACATTTTCCATCTCCTTACAGTCTCCCAGGTCCAACCACCCAGCTTCTTCCTAGGAGCAACTCCTTTCTTTAGACATCCATGACCATTGCTAGAATTATGGCCCAGGTCTCTTAGCTAGCTTGCCTCTTTGCCTCTGAAGCTGGCTTTTCAAATTCACTAAAGACTTCACCTTGCAGTTCTGTCATGTTGCCTGAGTAGGAAAGTTCATCCGAGATGTTTCCCTGTCCAAACTCTTTGGGAACAGTCCAAACTCTTTGCACTAAAAGAATATGTCTTTCTATAATCTTGGAAAAGTGTGGCAAATTTGGTTTATCATGTATTAACTGTTTCAGGTGAGTTGATGATAAAAATTACAGAAATAAGCTCTTTTTAGTAGTAAGAATGCATAAAAAGTGACTTTAATTGGATTTAAAATTCAGAACTATTTCATTTCTTTGAGAAATACCATTGCCAATTTTCACCCTCAAACTTTACATACCCCAGTCCACTGTCTGATAATCTAATTTTCAGGAAGCTTTTTTTAAATCCAGTTACAATATTCAAAAGATTACAATTTATAATAAAATGCATATATCTGAAAATGTTAAAGAAAATCCATTTTACTCCTCACTGTACCTGAAAAGGTACTCATCTGTGAACACAGCATACTCAGAGGCTTTCACTTTCTGAATGGCAATTATCTAGAGCAAAAATCAGGACCATTTCATTAGAAATATGAGAAAGCACAGACTGTATACAGAAAACAACGGTAGTTGGTCCACGGCTCAGCCATTCCCAATGTAACCTTGGGCAGCTTATTTAATGCCTCTTGACCTGATTATTCAGCTGAAAAACAGACATAACATCTACCTCTAAGAGATGTTTTAATGATTAAATAAGATATGGCATATGCCTGGCACATGGACAACCTTCAAAAGTGTTAACACAGTCCCCACAATTTCCTGAGGACTGCAGTAAACTGAATCTTGCATTAACTCCATGGCTATGAGATAATGCAAAAGACATAAAACTTTGCAACAATATGAAAAATGAAAGTGAAGGTCACTCAGTCGTGTCCGACTCTTTGAGATCCCATGGACTGTACAGTCCATGGAGTTCTCTGGGCCAGAATACTGGAATGGGTAGCCTTTCCCTTCTCCAGGGGATCTTCCCAACCCAGGGATCAAACCCAGATCTCCCACATGGCAGGCAGATTCTTTACCAGCTGAGCCACAAGAGAAGAAGCATCCTGAATCTTCGAATTATGGTGAGAAGAGTGAACTTTGACAAGTTACACAAATAAATGTATACATAGAGATATATGTAACAGAGTATTACCAAAACCATTCCCCAAGAAATGGTGGCATTCTCCCCACCTACCCACAACTAGATGAGGACACAGAAAGGCTACCCTAATCTCATGGACAAAAAAGCTCTGTAAATATCAACACCTATGCTAGTCCCACAAAGTGCTTCCTTATTTATATAAGTCTTGTTATTTACTTTAAAATCTTAACAAATTGATCCAACTCACTCGTTGCTCAAGAGAGTTGGACAAAGGACCATTCTTTGGCAAACTCATCCTAAACCACATCATTTCTCAGGGCTCATTAAAGGGGACCGTGCTTCCCAGGTAAGTCTTCAGCATAAGACTCTGATGCCAACACAGAGCAGGGCTCTAGGGAACCAACCACGAATCAAATCATTTTCAAGGCCATTCTAGAAAACTGGATTTTGACTTGCTACTGACCTAAAACACGGAGCCCAAGTTCCTTTTCAATGCCATGATAAGGTGAAGTATCAATTTCCTTGATTGAGGTGGAACTTGGACCAAAACAGCCTAGGTCAAAAAAGGTCAACTAGGAACAGGAAAGACATCAATGGGTGTGAACCAGAAAAAGCACAATTCAGATAGGAAACTTCACCTACGTTTACACGGCAAAGCACTGCAATTTCATGCAGTTCATATTGACATAGGGGAAAAGGATTTCCAAAACAAGATGATAACGTGTTGCGCATATTCCAAAATGTATAATCAGCAAAGCTGAAATGCTTTAAAGGCTAAGGGGGCAGATGTGGGGTACCAATTAGGAAATGAGGATTTTCACCCCTGGGCTAGCTTCTCCAGGACTGGCTAGAGTTTCTACTTTAAAACACTCTTGATTGACTGGTCTGTGTAGTCACTGATGTCTAAACTGGTATATACTTCCTACTACTCCAAGCCCTTAGCATTTTGGCCATCCAACTCATTCTCTAAAAACCTATAGATATTCAAATAATACAAACAAAAATGTTCCCTAAAAGTATATATTACAGATAGCATATATGTTTCAGAGAAATGAAATATGTTAATGAACAAAATATTTTTATATATGTATGTACTCACTGAGATGCTTCCTAGGAGGCTTTGTGGTAAAGAATTCGACTGCTAATGCAAGAGACTCGGGTTCAATCCCTGGGTCAGGAAGATCCCCTGGAGGAGGAAATGGCAAACCAATCCAGTACGCTTGCCTAGAGAACCCCATGGGCAGAGGAACCTGACAGGTTACAGTCCATGGGGTCGCAAAGAGTCGGACAAGGCTGAAGCGACTTAGCACACGTGCACAGCTGATATAGACATCTTCCCCCCATTCTCTTTCCCTCCTGGTATCCCCACATCATTTAACAACACCCAGTGCTTCCCAAGCCTCCCATTCAAAATCTCCATTCATTTTTGACAAGAATAATACTATGTACATGCTCACTGAATGTTATCCGCCTGCCCCTCCCCACCCCCACATCCTCCCCCCACCCCCGGAAAATTATAGTAGCTGGTCATCCCCATTTTGCACATACTATCTTTCCCACGCTTCTAAAAACAAGGTCAGGGAGAGAAAGGCAGAGTCATCTCCATTCTCTCAAATCTTTGTCCCCGCGGGGCTCAATATTTATTCAGTAAGAGATGCCACCTACATGTTTCTGACATTAGACTCAAACAATCAAGGATAATTTTGCCTACCAACAGGGCTCAAATTTAACTAGAATCAAGAAGCAAAAAGTCTAGTTCTCCAGAAGTTTTTAGCTCACCTGGATCAGTAACGAAAGTAAGACAAATTCTCATCATACAAAGAAAACTTCCATGGTGTTTGCACAAATATGATCCCCCACAAATTCTGAAATGAAGTCTTCATTAAAATTGAGATGGATGTAAGTATAAATAGCCACATAATCTGAAGCATCTTCATTTGTTTTTTCAAAGTCAGTATCTTTCTTACTTCTGCCACTTCTTTTAATTTTTAAAATACAGAAACTTAAGAGAACACACGCTAGTAAAGCAATGCTCAAAATTCTCCAAGCCAGGCTTCAACAACCATGAACCGTAAACTTCTAGATGGTCAATCTGGTTTTAGAAAAGGCAGAGGAACCAGAGATCAAATTACCAACATCCACTGGATCATTAAAAGCAAGAGAGTTCCAGAAAAAACATCTATTTCTGCTTTATTGAATATGCCAAAGTCTTTGACTGTGTGGATCACAATAAACTGTGGAAAATTCTTCAAGAGATGGGAATACCAGACCACCAGACCCACCTCTTGAGAAATCCGTATGCAGGTCAGGAAGCAACAGTTAGAACTGGACATGAAACAACAGACTGGTTCCAAATAGGAAAAGGAGTACGTCAAGGCTGTATATTGTCACCCTGCTTATTTAACTTCTAGGCAGAGTGCATCATGAGAAACGTTGGGCTGGAAGAAGCACAAGCTGGAATCAAGATTGCCGGGAGAAATATCAATAACCTCAGATATGCAGATGACACCACCCTTATGGCAGAAAGTGAAGAACTAAAGAGCTTCTTGATGAAAGTGAAAGAGGAGAGTGAAAAAGTTGGCTTAAAGCTCAACATTCAGAAAACGAAGATCATGGCATCCGGTCCCATTACTTCATGGCAAATAGATGGGGAAACAGTGGCAACAGTGGCAGACTATTTTGGGGGGCTCCAAAATCACTGCAGATGGTGACTGCAGTCATGAAATTAAAAGACGGTTACTCCTTGGAAGGATTATGAACAACCTAGACAGCATATTAAAAAGCAGAGACATTACTTTGCCAACAAAGGTCCATCTAGTCAAGGCTATGGTTTTTCCAGTAGTCATGTATGGATATGAGAGTTGGGCCATAAAGAAGGCTGAATGCTGAAGAATTGATGCTTTTGAACTGTGATGTTGGAGAAGACTCTTGAGAGTCCCTTGGACTGCAAGGAGATCCAACCAGTCCATCCTAAAGGAGATCAGTCCTGAGTGTTCATTGGAAGGACTGATGTTGAAGCTGAAACTCTAATACTTTGGCCACCTGATGCAAAGAGCTGACTCATTGGAAAAGACTCTGATGCTGGGAAAGATTGAAGTCAGGAGGAGAAGGGGACGACACAGAATGAGATGGTTGGATGGTATCACCAACTCAATGGACATGAGTTTGAGTAAACTCCAGGAGTTAGTGATGGACAGAGAGGCCTGTCCATCATGCAGTCTATGGGTCACAAAGAATCAGACACGACTGAGTGACTGAACTGAACTGAAGAGGCCATCAGGCACACTGATGAGATATAGACATCAATGTTGAAAAGTGATACCAAAGAAAGAGTGTGACCAAGGAAGAGAAAGACTCTGGAACCAGCAACTCACAACAGCAACATGCAGCAATTCCAAGGAGGTTCCTACTGCTGCTGCTAAGTTGCTTCAGTCGTGTCTGACTCTGTGCGACCCCATAGACGGCAGCCCACCAGGCTCCCCTGTCCCTGGGATTCTCCAGGCAAGAACACTAGAGTGGGTTGCCATTTCCTTCTCCAACACATGAAAGTGAAAAATGAAAGTGAAGTCACTCAGTCGTGTCTGATTCTCAGCAACCCCATGGACTGCAGCCTACAGGGCTCCTCCGTCCATGGGATTTTCCAGGCAAGAGTACTGGAGTGGGGTGCCATTGCCTTCTCCACCAATGGGGGACTCCACTGGTGGTTCAGTGGTTAAGAATCTGCCTTCCAATGCGGGGACTCCAGTTCGATTTCTGGTCAGGGAACTAATATCCACAGACCGAGGAGCAACTAAGTCCTTTTACCACAACCAGAGAGTCAGAGCACTGCAATGAAGATCCTGTGCACCCCAACTAAGATCCAACACAGCCAAATAAATATTTTTCAAAAACACCAAAGTGGAGAGGTTCTGGTGGGTGCTACCCAGAAAACCCGGACAGAAATGCACACGACCCTGTGAAAATCAACAAATTCAGACCATCAGACTACAGAGAAGGAATGGAAAGTCCAACACTGAAAATGTTCTCCCTCGAGAACACAAATCAACTCCAATTAACAAGTAAAAACTGAAATCTAGTCATCTTTAGTTTAACTCATTCTTCCATTGTGTAGAGAAATATTAGCTCTAATTAAGACTCAAATTACACAAGGTTTAGTGCAGCTTCAAATATTTTCCTCTTCACACTACCTTCAGCAAAGGGCATCTTCACAATTTCTTAAAGAACTGTGACCCCAATTACTACTGTTCTTTACTTAATTTGAAAGAATGCTGGGATTAAAAGCACTGCAGGCAGTAAGAGGATAAAATGGCACTTGCTAAAATAATGTCATTTATTAATCCAATTTTATTAGCTTCTCCCCAGCATGGTCCCTCACTTGCTGACTCCCTCTCTTTCCTGTTAATTGTGCCATCACTATTTCAATTACTTGAGTTCCATTTCACAGCATCATGCTGGCTGTTCCAATCACTCCTCAAGCCCCAGCCCATGTCCTCTCCTACATCTTTATACCCACCTCTTTTTTTTTTTCCATCCGTGTCATTTTTATCCAGCAAACTCCTGCCCAGCCATCAAAAGCCCACTTCCAATATCCACTCCTTCCCACAGTTTTCTCTGAGGGCAGCAAAAATCCATTATTCCATGATGTGTGTCCCCACTTACATTTTATCCCTTAAAGCTATTTTCCTATATAACAGGCATTTTTAATAGGTCACATCTTCTTGGAAATAGAAAGTTCTTCTAGACCTAGATTATTTATTATGTATTATCCTATATCAGCACCAACCACAGCAGCAAACATGAAGGAATTGTTTCCTATGAGTATCATGAACTGTTTTTCGTTGTTGTATAACCTTTCTGAAAGTGAAAGTCGCTCAGTCGTGTCTGACTCTTTGAGACCCCATGGACTATACAGTCCATGGAATTCTCTAGGCCAGAATACTGTAGCGGATAGCCTTTCCCTTCTCCAGAGTATCTTCCCAACCCAGGGATCGAACTCAGATCTCCCACATTGCAGGTGGATTCTTTACCAGCTGAGCCGCAAGGGAAACTCACAACCTTTCTAGAGTTATCAACTCACATGCGTGCCCCGCATGCATGTGTGCTCAGTCGTGTGGGACTCATTATGACCCCATGGACTCTAGCCCGCCAGGCTCCTCTGTCCATGGAATTTTCCTGGCAAGAATAGTAGAGTGATTGCCATTTCCTCCTCCAGGGGATATTCCCGACCCAGGGATTGAGCCCTTGTCCTCTGTGTCTCCTTCTTTGCAGGCGGATGATTTATCACTGAGCCACTGGGGAAGTTCATCATTTCACATGTTTCTATCTTAATTCTGCCTCTTCCAACCAGACAACAACATCATTAAAAACAAACACTATCTAGGAAAACAAAGGCAGAACACTCTAACAGAAATCACAGCAGTACCTAAAACCAAAAATAAACAAACCGGACCTAATTAACTTAAAAGCTTCTGCACAGCAAAGGAAACCATAAACAAAATGAAAAGAAAACCCACATAAGGGGAGAAAATATTTGCAAATCAAACAACTGACAAAGGATTAACCTCCAAAATATACAAACAGCTGATACAGCTCTATGTCAAAAAAACAAACAACTCAATCAAAAAATGGGCAGAAGATCTAAATAGTTCTCCAAAGCAGAACATACAGATGTCTGTAAAGCACGTGAAAAGATGCTTAATATCACTATCAGGGAAATGCCAGTCAAAACTACAATGAGGAATCACCTCACACCAGTCAGAACGGACATCAAAAAAAACTACAAACAATGAATGCTGGCGAGAAGGTGTGGAGAAAAAGGAACCCTTCAACACCGTTGGTAGGAATGTAAATTGCTGAAGCCACTATAAAAACAGTAAGGAGGCTTCTTGAAAAACTAAAAACAGAACTACCGTATGATACAGTAATCCCACTCCTGGGCATGTATCCATAGAAAACCATAATCCAAAGGCATACACGCACCCCAATGTTCACTGTGACACTGTTTACAATAGCCAAGACATGGAAGCAACCTAAACATCCAACCAGATGAATGGATAAAGAAGATGTGGTATACATATACAATGGGGTATTACTCAGCCATAAGGATGAAACAATGCTATTTGTAGCAATAGGGGTAGTCTTAGGCATTATCATACTAAATGAAATGAGATGAAGACACATATCATGTATCACTCATACATGATATCTAATATTTTTTTTTTAAGATACAGATGAACTTATTTACAAAGCAAAAACAGACTTACAGATATTGAGAACAGACTTATGGTCATCAAAGGGGAAAAGTGGGCAGGAGAGAGAAATCTGGAGCTTGGGATGAGCACACACACATTACAATATATCAGGGTAGATAACCAACAAGGACCTACTACACAGTACAGGGAACTCTACTCAATATTCTGTGATAACCTCTATGAGAAAAGAATCTGAAAAAGAAGGAATGTATGTATCATTGAATCACTTTGCCATACACCTGAAACTAACACAACACTGTAAATCAACTATACTCCAATAAAATTAAAATATAAAACAACAACAAAGCCTGTCTTCTTACCTTCTATGTTTCTCACAGAAAAGTATGAAAGTGTTAGTCTCTCAGTCATGTCTGATTCTTTGTGACCCCCAGGGACTGTGGCCCACCAGGCTCCTCTGTCCATGGGATGATTTCCCAGGCAAGAATACTGGAGTGGGTTGCCATTCCTGTTTCCAGGGGATCTGCCTGAATCAGGGATTTTTTTCTCTGGGTCTGCCTGGCTTTAAATACAAACACTTAACCAATGTCTGCTAACTGAATGGTATACATCAACTCTACCACCTTGCCTTCCTAGCAGACTCAAACGTTAGCAATATCTTTCTTTTCACTTGCTCGCGAGCTACAAAGTAACCCACTGAGCTCAGCTGAGGAGAGGGCAGCAGGATCACTACAGCCTTTATCCCCACTATGACCCAAGCCACTGACCAAACACAGTCAAGCTCTTTAATACAGTCAAGTTCTACATCAGCGAGAAAACAGCAAGGTTAGCAACACAAAGCACATCAGGGCTGGTAAGTTCATTAGCAACAATGCCCAATGATAAAAATCTGTAATATTTGTTCTCCATAACAAGGTGGATAAGTGATATTTGCGTTTAAAAATTATTGAAAAATATTTCCAGAGTCATACAATGCAAATTCGGAACAGGATTAACAATTTAAGTCCTGGGCATGGGTCACGAGTTTTGAAAAGTGAAGCATCTGTAAACTGTCATCATCTCTTTGGTTTAAAAGCTGGTCCAAGCTGAGATGGTGAATTGGGCAAAAATCCACCCAAGTAAATTATAAAGAAAAATAAATAAATAAATCCTGTACATGTTTCAAAATCCCTGCTCACTCCAAGTCCTCAACTCCTTCTAGAAAGAAGAAAATTGTGGGACTACATTAGGTATAATGGAGCACAGGCAGGAAGGGATGTGGTCCCAGATGGTTAAGTGAACAAACCTTCAGTAAAAGGAAGCCAGACTTCCTTCACTGACCACCAGATGCAGCTGGTCTCTTGCTCGTGTCTAATGCCATAGAACTGTAAAGGCTACTTGGGAGAATTTTGAAGAGTTAGTCTTATTAACAGGAAATACCTCTTCCCTGTTCCTTGTTCCCATAAAGAGAGATTTTTCCCTAAACAAAGCTGACCTGTCTTCCACCCCTTCAACTAACTCCTCCCTTCTCTTTATTCCTCTTACGAAATTTGAGCTACCCTTAGAAAGCAGGCTAATAAAGCAACCTAGAACCTCTCCCCCACAACCCCTACCTCCTTACCCACCTTCTTTCCCTCCCTTCTCACTCCCCCCGCCCCCCTGCCTGTGACTGAGTAGGCCGACCCTTCCCTCTCTCATACTAAGCTACATCTCTGACGTCCTTGATCTACAACAAAGGTGATGCTTTATTCTCCATTATCTGATGACCCTAACGATGCCTACTTCCTATTTGCTCAGAGCTCAGGCTGGGGAGAAGCGATCTCTTTATAGGATCTCCCGGGAGAACTCACCAATTTATAGACCCAAGAAGGAATATCCATGAGATGTACATTAACTCTGAAGGCAAATAAATTGGTTCCACTGAATAATCTCTCTCATTCAGAGTTCTAAGTGATTCAGTAAGCTGGGTTTAGAAAATACACTTGCCTTAGGGTTCCCAAGTGAAAACATTAATTGATAAAAAAAAAGAAAAAAAGTCCATCATTTGCCAGGTCTAAAAATTACAAATGTTTTCCTTTTATACTTAATGTTTAAAATATGGATTTCTTTTTATCTACTCATTTCAAGGTTTTTTAGAGGGGAAAAAAAAAAACTGTACCGCCCCAAGTTACAACATTTGCATCCAACAGAGCTAACTGTGCCCTTACAATGCTTTTAGGAAACACTTTAATACCAGATTTTGTAATTAAAAACAATTGAGAAATGGAATACTTCCTGCCATATCAGTAAACAAAGACATTACAGCCATCAGCGATTGCGCCACCCCAGGGATGGTGAACTGGTGAGCCCTGAGGGAACTCAAGAAGGAAAGAATACCTGCCCTCTAGCAGCCACCAGACTGCAGCAACTCCCTAAGGTGAGCCCTGAGGCAACTCAGGATGTGAAACGTAGGACACTGGCCGGAGAGAGCTGAGGTGCAAATCAAAGGAATAATTTCAGTGAGCTCAGACTCTTGCATCTTCCCATACATAGAAAAGCACTGAAGTCCTTAACTTGGGATATCTGCTTTTCCTTTAATTAACAATCATCTTTTGACACTCAGGCTACCTGTTCTTTGTTCCAAAACTTCTATATAACCTGGCTCCTGCCTTCATTTCTTTGGGGCAGTTCTCTCAGGGTCACTTGAGATGCTGCCTCCTGAGTTTGAAGTCCTAAAAATTTCCACCAAATAAAACATAACTCTCAATTTTTAGGTTGTGAATAAGTTGACACAATATTTTCCACCACCATATTCAGTGAATTGTGCTTCCAGTATCACACCATTAATTTTTACAGCCTCTCGCTAAGTTTCATAAAGGTGGGAAAAACTCCATCACCCTTATGTAACAATGAAGGAACTGAGGTTAAACACCCATAGAGAAGTCTGACAGCCAGCACCATGGTGAATGGAATGAGAGTGCAGCCCTCCTTGACTGGCAATCCATGTCACCGAGAAGGAGGAAACAGAACAGGCTCTATCTTGAAAGCAGGACTCCATCTTGGGCCAGACTGTGAACTTTGAGCTATACGCCCAGTATCTATGGAAACCACATACCAGCTGGAAAACCAGGCCCCCAGAAGGAAGAGCCCCAGGGCTCTCCATCACCTAAAAGAATACCCTAATTATCTGTGTAACCGAATAGAATCATACATTCTATTATGCTTATTGGGGTATGACCACAGGCCTATTGATAATTGTCCATTGTTAACTACCTAGGCCTAAGGCAAATGAATCACCGGTTAACTTTGATTGTACACTTCTTTTTCCTTTGTTCAGACTAGTTTCAGGGAATTTGGGGAGGTGGGTTTGGGCACCTAAGCTTAGGGTATATAAGGTTTTCACAAAAACTGGTCGGGGTCCTTGGCTGAGAGGAAACTCTGCCTCGGGTCCACCAGTGTAATGACCTGCATTCCACTATCCGCATTGTCCTTCTGAGTGAGTTTATTTCCCGAAACACGTGACTACAACCAGAGCAGTCTTCCTGCTAGGGAACAACAGAATCAGAAAGTCCAGTTTCCCATAGGATTCATGGTACATTGCTCCAGATTAGACAGTGAGTTTCTGTTGTGTGTAGCCTTAAGAAGCTAAAAGAAAAAAAAAAATGTATTCAAATACAGCAACGCAGTGGCCAGGGCAAAATTATCTTACTGATAACTTTACTGTGTCATTTTGATCTATCGCTCTTAAATCCAAAAAGAAAAACTAGGAAAATGTAGGCAGTTTTTATACTGATTAAGATCTCATGAAATTAAAAATCTCGTAGCATCCTTCTATTCAATTAGAAGTTTTATCACACTGTTACTCAACTATTTTATGCAGGAAATAATTGCTTGCTTTTTACTACAAAAGAAGCCAATAATATAAATTCTAGTGCATGTGCACATATAGCAAGCATAAAGAGATGTGTCAGGAAAAATGACCAGGAAATGTCCTACTAACTGGACTTGTAGAAGATGATATATTCAGGGGAGGCACTGAAGGAGGAAATAGAACAGGTTCTATCTTGAAAGCGGGATTCCATCTTGGGCCAGACTGTGGACTTTGAGCTATATGTCCAGTATCTATGGAAATGACATACCAACTGGAAAACCAGGCCCCCTGGAAGGAAGAGCCCCAGGGCTCTTCATTGCTAAAAGAATACCCTAATTATCTGTGTAACTGAATAGAATCATACATTCTATTATGCTTACTGGGGTATGACCACAGGCCTATTGATAATTGTCCACTGTTAACTACCTAGCCTTAAGGCATATGAATCACAGGTTAACCTTGATTGTCAGGCAATCTGGGGAGGTGGATTTGTGCATGTACACTTCGGGTATATAAGGTTTTCACAAAAACTGGTCGGAGTCCTTGGCTGAGAGGAGACTCTGCCTTGGGCCCTCCAGTGTGATAAACTGCACTCCACTATCTGCATTGTCCTTCTGAGTGAGTTTGTTTCCTGGGACTCGTGGCTACAACAGCACTAGTGGTAAAGAATCTGCCTGCCAACGCAGGAGATGTAAGAGATGTGGGTTCGATCCCTGGTTCATGAAGATTCCCTGGAGTAGGGCATGGCAACCCACTTAAGTATTTTTGCCTGGAGAATTCCATGGAGAGAGAAGCCTGGCAGGCTACAGTCCATGGCACTTAGCACGCACACAGGAGTTTTAAAGGAAAAAAAAAAAAGACTTCAAACTTTTTTCTCCATTCATAGTCTCTGCATTTCTTATCTGTAGAAATAAAAAAAAAAAAAGCTTTTGGTTTCGCTCTCACGGTATTTTCACTAGATTTTTATCATCACAACCACAATGACATCCCCCATCTCTTCCTAATGATAGGAAATACGTACTGAAGGGTTTACTCTTTGCCAGCCTCTGATCTTAGGCTTCCCTGGTGGCTCAGACAGTAAAGAATCCGTGCAGTGTGAGAGACATGGGTTCAATTCCCGACTCAGGAAGATCCCCTGGGGGGAGGGCATGGCAACCCACTCCAGTATTCTTGCCTGGAGAATTCCCATGGACAGCAGTTCCTGGCAGGCTACATGGGGTTACAAAGAGTCAGACACAACTAAACTACTAAGCACAGCACAGCCTCTGATCTAGTTTCAAGCCCCATCTAAGGACAGGAACATCAAGGCTGCACGCAGTTTACTAGCTTGCTCAAGGCTGCAGAGCCTGCATTTGGATCCTAGTTTTCTGACTTCCAGCTACAGCATCCTGACCCCTCCCGCGAGGCTCCACTGTTACTGGAGGCAGCGGCCCCGGAGTCAAGTTCTCCGGTTGCTTTCCTGAACAAAGACCTTTCCCAACTCTTCCCTACCATCTAAACTCTCCTGTCCTGTCTCTCACTGATCCTAATGTTGGCCAAGTTATCCTACTTACGCTAGCCTACAGCTACCTGTAATAGGGTTGTACCTAGCACAGTGCCTTCTGCATACTAGTTGACAAACATTTCATCTGGCTGACAATCAACTACATCTTAACATATCTGCTTTCTAATAAATGCCTTCAAAAGTCTTCCTCTAGATATATCCAGAGAAAACTAAAATTTGAAAGGATATAGGCCAGTGTTCACCGCAGAACTATTTACAGTAGCCAGGACATGGAAGCAATCTAAATGTCTATCAACAGACGAATGGATAAAGAAGGTGTGGTACACATATACAATGGACTATTACTCAGCCATAAAAAGAACAAAATAAAGCCATTTGCAGTGACATGTAAGGACTTAGAGGTTATTATACTGAGAGAAGTTAAGTCAGACAAAGAAAGATACATATTACATTGCTCACACGTGGAATCTTAAAAACATGGTACAAATAAACTTATTTAAAAAACAGAAGTAGAGTCACAGACATAGAAAATAAACTTATGATTACCAATGGGGAAGAGGGAAGAGGGATAAATTGGGAAATTTGGACTGATATATAAACATAAGAACGCTGAGCACCAAAGAACTGATGCTTTCAAACCGTGGTGCCAGAGAAGACTCTTAGAGTCCCTTGGACAGTAAGGAGATCAAACCAGTCAATCCTAAAGGAAATCAACTCTGAACATTCACTGAAAGGACTTATGCTGAAGATGAAGCTCCAATTCTTTGGCCACTTGATGTGAAGAGCCAACTCATTGGAAAAGACTCCAATGCTGGGAAAGATTGAGGGCAGGACGAGAAGAGGGTGACACAGAATGAGATGGTTGGATGGCATCACCAACTCAATGGACATGAGTTTGAGCAAACAAGAGTCTATTTTTTATTGGAAGGCTATTTAAGAGGATATGTGTTTTACTAGAGGATTTAGATCTGCTGCTGCTGCTAAGTCACTTCAGTCGTGTCCAATTCTGTGCGACCCCATAGACAGCAGCCCACCAGGCTCCTCCATCCCTGGGATTCTCCAGGCAAGAATACTGAAGTGGGTTGCCATTTCCTTCTCCAATGCATGAAAGTGAAAAGTGAAAGTGAAGTCGTGTCTGACTCTTAGCGACCCCATGGACTGCAGCCTACCAGGCTCCATCCATGGGATTCTCCAAGCAAAAATACTGGAGTGGGTTGTCATTACCTTCTCCATTAGATCTGTTAGAACCCAATTTTGAATATTTCTAAGGACTTTCTCATGGCCCAGTGGTTAGGAATCCACCTGCCAATTCAGGGGGCATAGGTTTGATCCCTCATCCAAGATCCCACGTGCCTCGGGGCAACTAAGCCCTTGAGCCACAACTACTGAGTCCCGTGCTGCAACTGCTGAAGCCCACACACCTAGAGCCCATGCTCTGCAGCAAGAGAAGCCGCCACAGTGAGAAGCCTGTGCACCACAACTACAGAGTAGCCCCCGCTCACCCCAACTTGAGAAAATCTCCGCTCAGCAATAAAGAGCCCGTGTGCCGCAAGGAAGACTCAGCACAGCCCCCTCCAAAAAGGATAGCTTCTGTATTAAAAAAATAAATAAACATTTTTTTTAATGTCTACATGGAGCAAGTATATAGCCACCTATAAATACATTATATATCATATTCATTATAGGAACTAATTTTTATTTTGCACAAATTTGCCTTTACATGGTAAAACCAGCTACAATATTAATCCTTCTTTCAGTTAGTTTAGCAAGAAAAACCTCCCATACATTCTCAAACAATGATAATGAATAATCTACTACGAGAAATCCTTATAAATGTAAAATTGAAGGTAGGTTCAAAGTAACTACTTTAAGGTCAAGTTAACCTTACACAATTCTGTTTCAAAGAGGAAATGGCAAACTGCCATATCACGTGGTGCAGCCAAAAGAACATTTCTGTTTGTTCAGCACTATAATTTAATTTCTACTCAGTAAACTGAGATTTCTGCTCTAAATACATTTTAATAAATGGAAAAAAAAATAAACATGCTGAATCAGAGCAGGAGGTATGATTTTTATGGACTAAAAAGGCAAGTGTTCATTAGAATTCAGGAAATATAAAATCTGTTTTTATTTTTCTTTACCCAAATGTGAGAGGGAGTTCCCCATTAAGACCACTGAAGAGGCCACAGCACAAGGTTCTAATTTTTCCATCTGACTATCCAAGAGGCTCAATCTACTAGTCCTGTGGATAATTCCTGGATACCCAAATGATCATAATCATTATAGTTGAGAGAATTTTTTCTGGTCAAAACGATAACACCACCCAGAGAAGCTGAACATTCAAATGTGAAATTGCTTCCTTTAGTGTCAGTCTTAACTCTTCTTATTGGCAAGATTCCCTTTATTTCCCATAAAGCAACCACAATCCCAAGTATTAACTATCATGGCAAATAAACTGCTCTCAAACTAGAGCTTCTTTTCGTAGTAAGACTTGGCTTTGGTGAAAAAATAAAAAAGCATCTCTCAGAACAGAAGTCAGTTCACAGATCCTGCGTGTCCTTTGCCATTTCCTGCAACATCAGCTTCCTCTCCAGATCTTTGGGAGCATCTCAGGAGGGGTGGGGGGAGTTGATGGTCCATTAAATCCACCCCAATTCTCAGGAGGTTGCAAGGTTGCTCCTTGGAGACTCCTGTACCTTCACAAAGGCCCTCTGAGTTTTATCTTCATAGCCCATAAGGCCCAGGCACAAGGTCACAGTTTCACTAGAATAGAGCAAGGTTAAAACAAGCCCACCTTGGACATCCCTGGCTGTCCAGTGGTTAGGAATCCACCTTTCAGTGCTGGGGATGCAGGTTCAATCCCTGGTCTGGGAACTAAGATCCCACATGCCTTGGAGCACAGCCAAAAAAAAAAACAACCAAAAAGCAAAAACATGCCTACATCTAAATGTGGGTGCATGCAGACATAAATGCCAGGGGCAGTGGAAAGGGGGACATAGACTCTGGTGTTGTCTCCTTCCATCTAAGTCACCAAAGGCAAGACCAGTAGTAAAGGATAATTCTTAAATGGAACATTTAATTAACCAAAGGACACGCTTCTACATCATGGTTTCCTATAAAGTGCTCTGTGACCCTCAACCTTTGGGAGCCTCAGATTTCTCTGAGGTTAATAAGAGTTTAGAAAGTTACTTCAGTATAACTTTTCTAGGTGATCTCTAAAGTTCTTCCTACAAATAAAATATTTGACCATATGCCTTGTATGTCTAATCCTCACCATGGTCTAACTCACTGAAGTTGTCCTGTTATACTTCCTTGGAAAGTCGATGGAAGTCTATTTTGGAAGAGACTGACAAACTTAAAGCTCAACTTGGGATGCCTGTGGAAATCAAATAACTTGAGAAGATCATCAGTTCACTATTAACCAATGAAACTCTTCTTGCTATCTCCTCAGGAAATGAATAAAAATCAACATCTTTCTGTCAAATGAATATGCAAGTGAGTTGAAAGGCAGCAACCCAAAGGTCAGGAGTTACTCACTCAAAGAACACTTAAATGGTAGACACTACTGTTTGCCTGAAAACAACAGAAGAAATGTGGGATATCTGGAGATCTGGGGCATTGAGGGGACGGGGTATAATATTCAGGATTGGCACTTTATTATAAGATACATTCTTCATAGTGTTTTGTTGGCCTATTTTACAACCAGGGTCTGACTCTTCACAACTGAAGACTCTGCTCAGGACTTCTCTGAGGATCCAGTGGTTAAGACTCCTTGCTTTCAATACAAGGGGCACTAGTTCAATCCCTGGTCGGGAAACTAAGATCCCATGCCACACCATGTGGCCAAAAAGCTGGGTTTTCTTTTTTTGATTTTAAAAAAGGACTTCTGCTTCATACAACAGATCTTTATCTTATGCACTCAACTTTCCATAGACAGCTGGTATGTAGCTCAGTTCTCACTGAGCCCTTGAGAGTACACAGAGCAAGAGCTTCTTTTATCTATAGTGTAAATAAAGATAAGAGTCGGCCCTACAATAGCTGTGTCTCTGGATAATTCACTCTCAAAGGGTAAACTTTTAGGTCCAAAGGGGACGACAGTCAAACCCGAGCTCCAATCTCCTGCTGGTGTGTGGGCAGGATCGGTGCCCATTCTGATAAAACCACCATTCATCTGTAGTGAAATGAGGAAAATGGAAATAACCCAGGGAGGTTTTTTAAAGTTCAGTAGATAGATAGCTGGTGAGACGTTGTGGTATAACACAGGGAGCCCAGCCAGGTACCCTGTGATGACCTGGGGGGTGAGGTGAGGGGAAGGGAGGGAGGCTTAAGAGGGAGAGAATATACGTATAATTACAGCTGATTCACCTTGTTGTATGACAGAAATCAACACACATTGTAAAACATGTACCGACAATTCTACATGCAGGGCAGCAAAGGTGACACAGATGTAAAGGACAGACTTTTGGACTCAGTGGGAGAAGGAGAGGGTGGGATGATTTGAGAGAATTGCATTGAAACATATGCACTACCATGTGTAAAAGAGATGGCCAGTGCAAGTGTGATGTGTGATGCAAGGCACCCAAAGCCAGTCTCTGTGACAGCCTGGAGGGATGGAGCGGGGAGGGAGGTGTGAGGTGCGGGTCGGGATAGAGGGGACACATGTATACCTATGGCCGACTCATACTGATATATAGCAAAAACCATCATGCTATTATAAAGTAATTATCCTCCAATTCAAATAAATAAATTTTTTAAAAGAAATATCTAATGTGAAATCAAAATAAATAAATAAAAGTTCAGTCTATTCAACGTATAGGCTGGTGTTTATCCTGAGACCTTACTCTTCCTACATTTAGTTATTAAATTAGAGATTCTCTCTTTGCAAAATGATAGGGAAAGCAGAGAGCTAATATTATTATTTAAAGGAAAAAAAATAAAACTTAGCCATACTATTGATCTCTCCATTCCCCAGATTTTTTCTTAATTTTGCTGCTCTGGCACAAAACCTGAATGCCTGGAATGTACTCTCCCATAAAAGTATGAGTGTAGTGATCCCTGTGTGAAGATTAATCACAATTTACCAGGAGTTAAATGTTTAAGTGGCAAATGTTAAATGTTAGAAGTGGCAAAGAACATGACGGTCTCCACATATAAAATGACTAAAACACAACTCATATCCTGAAAGTTGAATTTGAACTTAAATATCTGGAAGTTCCTCCATTAACTGGATTTGAAACAAAATTAATATGAATATAATAAATAATTCTAGTGATATGGTGGATGCACCAAGGATAGAGCTAATCACAAAATTCATAGAGTATTAAAGTTGATCATCAAGAGCTAAGACATCCAATGACGTCCAAAGAAAATACGAAGCTTCTACAGCCATGAGAAGGACAAACAGACAGGAATTAATTTGACTGGATCCCATACTTGGCTTAAACCAACAACCTTCTACTCACATTTGCTGTCTTGATTAAATATCATGACGCAAAATATCCACACGGTAAGAATTCAAGCTGGTAGACATCACCCAGACGCTTGTAAAAATAGTTAATACATGCAAACCCATTATGTTTTAGGTAACAGGAAGAAAAATGCAGCACAATTTTCTTTTCTCTTGTTAAGCACTGTCATTTAAGCAGAAATCTGGAGTCTTCATAATGGAATTTGGTTTACAAGATGAAAACATGGCAAGAAATGTCAGGCAGCCGTGAAAGCATGCGTGTTTCTGAAAACTGCAAATCTCAAGTAGGAAAAGCAGAAAGGACATGCTTGATCCATCTTGCTGAGCACAAGAGCTGCAGTTTAAATTGTCTAATGTCACAAATTGCGTTAATTTTTGAAGTGATGTGGCTGACTACTAGTAGTATCAAACATACATTCAGGATTGCTTTTAGGCCTGTATTTATCATTTTAAACGGGCTTCCCAAGTGGCACAGTGGTAAAGAATCCTCCTGCCTACGCAGGAGACGCAAGAGATGAGGGTTCAATTCTGGGGTGGGGAAGATCCTCTGGAGTAGGAAATGACAGCCCACTCCAGTATTCTTGCCAGGAAAACTCCATGGACAAAGAAGCCCAGTAGGCTATAGTCCAGGAGGTCACAAACAGCTGGACATTATTGAGCACACACAAATAATTTTTAAAAGTCAACAGGCAAGCTTGATGAATTGCCGTTAAAAGCTATCCCCATGTTATATGCAACAGACAAGGTAAATATTTGTTTACAATGTTTGTTGAATAAACCGTCCATCTAAATTAAAGTAAAATAAACAAAAAGGAAATATATATTGAAATATCTTTTGGAGATTAAAGTCAGTCTTAAACTTTAAATAAGATAGAAAAAGTATCCTAGAAAATTATTTTTTTTAAATCATGTACCCCAAACAGTACCTGGTCCCCTCACTCTCTACTGTTCCT
This sequence comes from Bos grunniens, assembly GCF_055505025.1. Taxonomy (NCBI): domain Eukaryota; kingdom Metazoa; phylum Chordata; class Mammalia; order Artiodactyla; family Bovidae; genus Bos; species Bos grunniens. Next base: position 56,378,192 of record NC_141178.1, on the reverse strand, counting down.
TTGGCTATGTCTTTATATTCCAAATGGATGGCAGTTCAGGACAGGGGGATGGTGGCAATTTATCTACCTATCTCCACTTAGGCATCTCATTCCCTCCTCAACTATTCTAAGTGGAGTCCTTCTCTCTTTCACTGAGTCAGCCCTCTCCTCCTGAAAACCCAGCTTACCCTTCACAGCCTCCATTAAAACAAAACAAAACAAAACATACCTGACTCACAGTTACCTCCCTCTAACTCTGTGAACCCACGGCACTGACACACTCATCAGGACCCAGCACTAAAAACCAACATCAGATGACCAATAGAAGTACTTTTCTCAGGACTGGATCAGAGATAATCTGGGATAACACAGAATTCAAATATTATTCATCATCTATTTTTGGAAAAATTAGTCAGTAATTCCATCATTCTAAACATAAAAATATTTCTGCAGAAACGAAACCAGAATTTAATCTCCACTCAGCACAAACCATTACCTGCGCTTAATGGACCAGGACAGTTAAACTTTCATCAAGTAGCAGGACCAGTCTGAACATTTGATCCAGAAGTTCTTTTTGACTTTGGGGAGAAAAGCATATATCACTGACTCACTTAAGCGATTAAAACTCCCCAAGGCTGTAAGTTCTGTGTGTCACAAAGTCACTGAATCTTCATCCAGAAGTTGGTGCTTTTCCAAGGACTCCCATCTCTCCCTAAATTTTTGATTAGACCAATATATCTTTGAAGGCTGGTTGAAATGGAGAAGCTTTTCAACACAAAGAAGAGGGCAGGATGACAGCCCAGTGTTTTCCTGTCCCTCCACAGCCCTCGGCTACTCTGCAGATTTATTTGGAATTGTCTTTGGTCCTCTCTCTTCTTTCATATGTTCTGGCATGAACTCTTCCTTCTCACATTGGATGGGGATAGGGCAGCAGCAAGAGGTGACACAGAGATGGGGTGGAACTGTTTCAAGGCTCTAGACGTGAGAGGATGTCTGTGGGCACTGAGGAAAAAAGCCCCTAGGAAAGATAACATTTGAAGACCCAACGTCGCCCATCAAGGCCTTAAAGAAGTATCTCCTGTTATTGTCCTCAGTATCACATACCACTTAGGACTTCCCTAGTGGCTCAGACGGTAAAGCGTCTGTCTACAATGTGGGAGACCCAGATTCAATCCCTGGGTCAGGAAGATTCCCTGGAGAAGGAAATGGCAGTCCACTCCAGTACTGTTGCCTGGAAAATCCCATGGACAGAGGAGCCTGGTAGGCTACAGTCCATGGGGTTGCAAAAAGTCGGACACGACTGAGCAACTTCACTTCACTTCACATACCACACATGCTATTCAACACACTGCAATTGGTTTTTTCCCTCCATCCTCAAAACACATAATATTTTTTCATTTAATATTTCTTTAAGACCCTGAGTTTTTTTAAGGAAGGGATATTTTGAGCTTTCAAAATAAAACTTCTTTAATGATTATTCAAGCAACATTGAAAAATATTTTCTCTGATTTCATTCTTTAAGGTATATGTATCACTTATATAAACAGTAGTGATTTCCAGGCAATGAGGTAGATATGAATGTGGCATCTGGTCATGAGCAATTCCACACTGCAGTACATGCAGCTGGGAATGATAGGAAGACTGGCATTTTGATGGCCCCTCACATATACCATTACTTGTCACTGATGGGCTATTTCCCAGGAGAGAACTTTGGTCCGTATAGAAAGAAATATGAACAACAGAGGCATCCTGTCAACTGCACCAACATGCGTTGTCTCGATGTTCCTGGCACTGGACTCAATGTTGGAAGGAACCCAGAGAGTGAGAAGGAGACTGTCTTAGCTTGGGCTGTAATAACAAATTACTATAGACTGGTAGCTTAAACAACAGAATTTATTTCTCACAGTACTGGAGGCTGGGAAGTCCACAATCAGGGTACCTGGTGAGAGCCTGCTTCCTGGCTTGGAGATGGTCCTGTGTCCATCACCCAGCAGTGAGCAAGAAGAAGCAAGCTCCCTCTGGAGTCCACGAGGGCACTAATTCCATTCATGAGGGCCCCACCCTCATGGCCTCTTCTAATCCTAATCACCTTCCAAAGGCTCCACCCCCTAATATCATCGCATGAAGGGGTACAGTTTCCAACATATGAATTGAGGGGGGCAGTGGTAAATCACAAACACTTCAATCCATAACAAGAGCCCACAGTTAATGAGAAGGACTCTTTAAACACTAACGGTTACAATGCATGAGATCAATGCCTCAGCAGCCATCTATCAAGGAAACTAGGAGCACAGAGAAGGGAGAAATTAATTCTGCTTTGGGAAGGAACTCAGAAAGAGTCCCATAAAGAAATGACATGCTAACTAGATATTGAAGAAGAGCAGGAGTTGACTAAGAAGGTAAGTAGGAGAGTGACTTCTTCAGACAAAATAACTCTCTACAAATCTCTCTCTCTCCCTCTAATTACTTGAGATGAATAAATCAACTCACCAATTTTAATCAGAGCTAAACTAGACTTTTAATTACCATTGAAGTTTCTCCAAAAGTTGTTTTCTGTTTATCATCCATTCATAGTATCCACAAAAGTGACCTGGTGAATCTATAGAATTTTTACAATAATAATAATACAATGATGAAACTTAACAGCATAGATTACCTTTGTAACCAACAGCCCATGGGCATTCTCCAGGCCCATTAAGGCTAATGGGAAGTTTCTTCTGCTGCCAAAAGCTTATTGAGGACTTTTTTATTTTAATACAAATTGATCAAATTCAAGAACTACACAGCTACTTGGAAACTAAATCATTTTCAGTAAATCACCAAATACTCTACATGAACAACAAAGTTTTAGTGCTGTTCAAGCTGATTTGTTCTTCTTACCTCCATGGGAAAAGCTTTGAAATTAACTGTGTGCTCAGAACCACGCTGGTTTTCTCTTCCCCAGTGAAATCTAACTTCATACAGCTCAAATTCATGTCCTTGAGGCAATGGACCTCCTGATAGAACTGGAAAAAGAAAATAAGTTCTACTTAATTACATCTCAAACACATTCATCGGCACAGCATTATAAACATTTGGGGACATTTTTTGCCAAGAGGTCTCATAAATTCTACAGATTAAATTCACATAGCCAAAATGAGGAGAGTATAACTACTTTGGGATGAATTCATACTATCATCTTGATACAGCAGACATTCAGAAACTCTAAAATACTTGAGAATGACATGTATATGTTAACTTCTTATATATTTTAGGCATAGGAGCAGACAGGAAATAAACACAGCAGCTATCACAGTTTCCCCTGAGACTTAAACTTAGCATTGATCAGGAGACAAGAATATGACCTGAGTCTCAGACTGACCAATAATTTTCTATAGACTTATCACTAAATTAAACATTGTTTATAGATAATCCATACACAAGCACACTTTCAATTGAGAGAACAGATGTTAGCTGGCATAATTACCCATGAAGCCAATTATTATTAAGCCAACCTGGTTTTTTAGCAATGAAATCACAATTTTTAAAAAGCTATCTATCATCCAGTGTCACATAAATGCAAATAAAATAAAACTGTGATAAAATATTCACAATATTTAAAATGTTAAATTTTAGTTCTATGGGTCCCTGTCTCTGTGTCTCACTTCTGGAGATAACCTAGAACTCTGTCCCAAACAAGGGCACTCTGAAGGATGATGGAAAATACATCTAGTCTTGAAGCAACAAAACACTGGACAGGGAACTAAGATCCCACTTCAAGCCACTGCTCGCTGCTGTCTCCCTAAGATCGAGATCAGTCTCCTGCTTGCTGCCCCCCAGCCTGCACCATCTGAAACGGAAGCACCCTTCACCCTACGTGTCTATGACCCGACCTAAGGCTTTGGGGCATTCATGGGGTGGGATGGGGGGGGGCACGATTCTAACACTCCACTCTTAAAAAAGAGCAGAAAATTGTCTTGGATGAGGCTTAGCTCCACAAGGCTAAGCAAAAAGAAACGGGAGCATTGTGAAACAAAAAGGATTAAAAATACCTTTGCCCAAAACATTTTCATCAGGTACACACACACACACAAACACACACACAGAGTTTCTGAAACCGTTACAGAGCAGTTCACTAGTATTTTCTTACAGCAGCGGATGAAGCTGATCCTGCTAGTGACTTCAGGGGCAGAAAAGAGAGCTCTGAGCTTCACCTGTACCTCCCACCTGCCTAGTGGCCAATATTTCCTCAGATTAAAACTTGGAAATTGAGATGATATTTTTAAATGCCCTGAAAATCCAAACTGCACAGATGCATGTTTTATTGAGGAGAAGTTCCGGGCCCACAGGGGTTTCACTGAAAAATACTTCAACAAATACTTTTTGATCACCTACACTGTAGTAGGTATATGGTGTTTAAGAGACATGGATGTTGTCAAAACAGACAAAACTCACTGGCTTCATGGATCTTACATCCGCTAGGATGAAATGCAAATGTATATATTTATGAAGATCAGACTTCTACTGTGATATTTATTTGGTCATTACAGGGCTTCCCCGGTAGCTCAGACAGTAAAGAATCTGCCTGTAATGTGGGAGACTCAAGTTCTACCCCTGGGTGGAGAAGTTCCCCTGGAGAAGGGAATGGCAACCCACTCCAGTATTCTTGCCTAGAGCATCCCATGGACAGAGGAGCCTGGTGGAGTCGAAGAGTCAGACAAGACTGAACAACTAACACTTTCACTTTTGGTCATTACATGGTCCTCATGCTTAAGAAAATTCTAATGAAACCAAATCCTCAGGGTCTTTCATTCTATGGGGTTGAAAGGAACACAAAGAAGGGAAGCGTTTTAACCAAGCCTGGTCCCCAGGGAGAGGTGACAAAGGGGAATCTGTCAGCCAAGAATTGGTTCTGGTACCATTCAAGCTGCAGACAAATAATCCAAAGTTAAACCACACTAAAATCACAGGGCCATGCAAAGCCATAAAAACTGACGTATCCTGAATTCAGAATTTTATGAGGTTCCAGGTAAAAGCATTACCCGTTCATCCCCCACAAATGATTGTGTTTACAGACTACAAATAAATAGCAGCTCTATTTCACCCATCTGGCAGCATCCTCTCAAAGCATTATTCTTCCTTTGGACCATTTACTTGCTCTACAAGAAACTAGTCATACCAAGAGAAGAACACTTATCCTGCATTTATGAATATCAAATTTTGCTGAGTGATATTTTGTCACTCTATGGCATCACTGACTCCATGGACGTGAGTCTCAGTGGACTCCGGGAGTTGGTGATGGACAGGGAGGCCTGGCGTGCTGCGATTCATGGGGTCGCAAAGGATCGGACACGACTGAGCAACTGATCTGATCTGATCTGATCTGATGGCAGGTTTATTAGTTGTGGTATCATCACGTTCAATAAAATTACAATGAAACATGAAACTCACACTGATGATGTGCTGCATTTCCTGAGAATAACAAACTTGTGAAAAGGACACAGGATACACTGTTACCATTGCTACCACCTCCGTTGTCTTGAACGCTTTTTCTCTGATAGGCATGGCTATTACACTTATAGACATAAAAGAGTTCCTTTCAGAAGCTTCTGCAAAATTTGAGAATCCCATAGAGACGTGACACATACACACTCCCCTGAAACTATCTAAGCTTCTATAATCCTTTGCTGAAAACAGATTTGCCAGAGAGTTCAAAGGTTGAGTCCCCCTCATTTCATTCGAGTTCAACACACATGTTTTGAGATGGACTCCATGCCTGGCCATGTGCTGACCACTGAGTGTGTAAAAGGAAGGATATAGCCTTGCACTGGCAAAGCATTCTCAGTGCTGAAGGAACTAAAAGTGATTCCATCGGGGCAGAAGGGAAAGGGGTTTCCCCAATGCCTCAGCAGGTAAAGAATCCACCTGCAATGCAGTAGATAGGAGTTCAATCCTTGGGTCAGGAAGATCCCCTGGAGGAGGAAATAGTAACCCACTCCAGTGGGTTGCTATTCTTGCCTGGAGAATACTATGGACAGAGGAGCCTGGTGGGCTACAATCCAAAGGGTAGCAAACAATCAAACATGACTAAGGACAGAAGTAAAAAAGAAAAAAAAAAAAAAGAGCAGAGGAAAATGCACAAGGCAGTCAGAACCCAGCAGGATCCAAGCCAAAACCAAAGGTGGGGGTTGTGGGGGGAGGCGAGCAGTTAGAAAGTAAGTCAGGGAAGACTTTACGGAGGAGGTGACAGCTAAGCAAGTCTTATGTTATGTTATGTGAAGTCACTCAGTCATGTCCAACTCTTTGTGACCCCATGGACTGTGGCCTACCAGGCTCCTCGGTCCGTGGAATTTTCCAAGCAAGAGTACTGGAGTGGGTTGCCATTTGCTAAGTGTAGAAGTGAGAAACTATACTTTAGAAGCAGAAAGAAGAGGCTCAGAAAGACTCAGAGGTGGGAAATGGCCAGAATGGGTGCCAAGAGAATAAAGTCAGAGTTGTCCAATGGCCAAAGGCAGGCCTCAAGGTATGAAATTGGCCGGGCTGGGGTGGGCAGATGGCAGGCCATGCAGACAGGCTGGAGTTTATCTTGGAGAATCATCACTAGTTTTTAAGCAGTGGGCTAATATTTTTGCATTTTAAAATATTATTCCCAAGTCTGGGACTTTCCTGGTGATCCTGTGGTTAGGACTCTGTGTTTCTACTGCAGAGGGGGTACCAGTTCCATCCCTGGTCTGGAAACTAAGATCCTGCATACCACAAGGCACAGCCAAAGAAAAAATGGGATTAAAATACTACTCCTAGGTCTGCATAGATGGTAGATCAGCAAAGTGCAAGCCCAACTGTTGAGAAAGCTGCAGCCATAGCCAGACAAAGACAGCATGACCGGGAGACAGAGCCTGATGGAGTCATGACCCCAAATTCAGGAAGACCAACACCAATGACCCCTGATGCATCCCCCAAAGGATGAGAGGTCCCTAAAGTTCACTCTCTATAAGTTTAATTTATTTTTTATTGAAGTATAACTGCTTCACAATGTTCTATTAGATTCTGCTGTACAACAATGTGAATCAGCTGTAAGTACACACATATCACCTTCCTTTGCAGCCTCCCTCCCACTCCCTTCCCTCCCCTCTAGGTCATCAAAGAGCACTTCTCAATAGGTTTAAAGATCTTATGACCTCAGTTTAATTTTTAAGGAATCCCAAATGTATTCATAAAACATTCTAAAAAAATAGTATTAATCAGTTCTTTTAACATTTGAAGTCTTCAAAGCAACAATCAATATGTTTAACAGTCCTTAGCTTTTAACCTATAGCTTTATTTCACATTAAAGAATAAATATCATCAGCTCATAAATGCAGTGCTAACATCAAACAAGAGGGAGAGGAGGCCAGTTAAACAGGGTCTATAAGCAAAGTGAAGCAGATGAAGATGACAGTCCAGATAATTTAAGTCCCCCAGAGTCAGCTAATAATAAATATGATCATAAAGAAATTCAAGTTTTGCTCTCCTAGTTGTCCTCATTTACACGAACTTCTCTAAGAACAGATAAGATAATTTGTATTTCAGGTAGTAAATGATCAATAAATATGTATTCATGGAGGGAGGGCTATCATTTGAGGACCAGCTGAAGGAACTAATTATGTCTGGAAAGGAAAAATAGCAATTTCATGGTATGATCTTGTAGTCAGTATTTTAAAGAACGTCATGTGGAAGTACAACTGCAGGACCTCCCTGGTGGTCCAGCCCGCCTGCCACCGTAGGGACACACGTTCGATGCCAGGCCTAAGATCCCACGTGCTGCAGGGAGACTACACCCGTGTGCCGCAGCTGCTGAGCCTGCACGCCCTACAGCCTGTGTGTGTTCTGCAACAAGAGAAGCCACCGCAATGAAAATCCCATGCGCCACAACTAGACAGTAGCCCCATCTGCCACAAGCACAGAAAGCCTGCAAGCAGCAAGGAGGACCCAGTACAACCAAAAATACATATTAAAATAAAATTTTTAAAATAAAAAAAAGAAGAAAGTACCATTACATGTGTTCTGTATAGGTCCAGAATTCCACAACAGAAGAGATGACGGAGATCCCAGGACTTTTTGATGTGGTTTCACTCGAAAGCAAAATGGATCCTCTCTCAGTGAGGCATGAATATCTTTTCCTGAGCTGTTCAAGCTGAAGATATGCAGCTACTGGCCAGAGGGTCTGAGATCGGGGGCTGGAATGGTGGCCTCCTGGGGGTCAACCCATTCAGTGAATCTGTGATTCAGTCACCTTCCTAATCTCATCTGCTGCCTTATTGTATCACCTACACAATCAGACTATTTTCTTCTCAAGAAGAGGGTCGAAGAAGAAACTTTGAGAAATTCCATCAATTAATGATAATGGGGGATGAAGAACTGGCAGAGGAAAGGTAGTCAAAATTAAGAAGAAACATCCAGAGCTGGTGCGTCATAGAGACCAACAGGAGAAAGAGTTTCCAAAAATCCCACTGCAAATGCAGCAGAATTAAAGCACTATAAGGATTTTAAAGTGGTCCTTTGATCATGGGATGAGGAGCTTATCAATGACCTTGGTTTGGGAACTTCCAGCAAGAGGTCTGGAGTGAAATATTTGTGCTCATGACATCTCTCAAATTTAAAACCCCAGATAGGGTTATTAAGGGCTTCCCTCATAGCTCAGTCAGTAAAGAGTCTGCCTGCAATGCAGGAGACCCAGGTTCGATTCCTGGGTCAGGAAGATACCCTGGAGAAGGAAAGGGCAACCCACTTCAGTATTCTTGCCTGGAGAATCCCATGGACAGAGGAGCCTGGCGGGCTACAGTCTATGCAGTCTCAAGAGTTGGACATGACTGAGCGACTAAGCACACTTATCTAAGGAAACTACACCATAAGGATTATGCTAGAAGCTTTCACTTAATAAGTGGAAGTATTTAAATTATACTACAGTTGTTGTAACTTCTTTTAGTAATTCTGTACTCTTTTTTAATACAAAACAAAAAAACATTTAAGACTTTTTATATCGACCATTTTTAAAGTCTTTATTGAATTTGTTACAGTACTGTTTCCATTTTATGTTTTGATTTTTTGGCCACAAGGTATGTGGGCTCTTAGCTTCCCAACCAGGGATCAAACCCACAACTCCCTGCATTGGAAGTGAAGACTCAACCACTGGACCACCAGGGAAGTCCCCCCCCAAAAATTTTTAATTGTACTTATTCTGCAAATTTTTTATTAAAAGTGGGATTTCATTTCCAATCTCAGCCAATGAAGCCTTCCTCGGGATTAAGAGGACTCTTAGTCCTTTTCTCTTTGACATGGACTTGTGCTGGGGATTGGTCAGAAAAAAAAAAAAAAAACAGGATCCAAGGAAACTTCAATGCATTCCTACCAAGTGAAAGAAGCCAAGCAGAAGCCTGTAAAATGTATGATTCCAACCACATGACATGAAAAACACAAAACTACAGAGCCAGTATAAGGATGGCCACAGTATTGTGATCGCCAAGAGCTGGGGAAAGAGACAGAAGAACAAAAGGAACACAGAAGTTTTAGGGCAGTGAACCATTTTGTGTGATATTACAATAGTGGACATATGTCATTAAACATTTGTTCAAGCTCAAAAACACCAAGAGCAAACCCTAATGTAAACTATGGACTCTGGGTGTTGATGAGGTGTCAATGTAGGTTCATTAACTGTCGATGTACCCTCTGGTTCTTTTTTCACCTGCGACCAACAACCAGAATACGGACAGCCAGGTGTGAGCCATCACACGGCTTCCCCCGGAGAAATCCATAAACCTACAAAGGCTCCTGCAACAACACAGCCTGCTCCTACATAACCACGTTACTGTGACAGCCACCAGACCTCAATCTCTGCCCACATGCAGAGCCTCTAACTCGACTTTTAGACCCATTACTAAACGTGAACAAAGCCAAAGATCACTGGACATTTGAGAAGAACCTCCAGCATAAGACAGACAGACCAAAACAAACAGAAGAAGAACCCCAAAATAAAACAGAAACACAGGAGAACAGAAAAAAAGATCCTGTAATCAAGAAATAAACACTGGTAGTTTTTTTTTTAATTTTTAAAATTCATAGAATAAGCACCACATTTTAGAAATTAAAAATTTAAGAACAGATTAGAGATAAATATACGACAATTAGAAGACAAATACAAGAGAGTAGAAGTTTAATAGAAAGATATAAGTTGAGGAAATCTAACAAAATAGAAGAAAAAAGACTAAAAAAAAGAGTTAATGGAAAAAGAGGAAAAAAACAGAAAACTTCTCAATTAAATAATATAAGAAAGTTCCTGAGAAATAAAAGACAATTATCTTTTGATTTTGGGGCCCACCAAGCACCAGCACACAGACACACGAGGTTTCTAAATATTTACTCTCACAAGGCCTTCTTCTCAGCAAATTACTAGGAGATGAACTGTGGGAGGGAATAAACCAAAAACTCTCTGAAAGGAGGCAACAGTCTCAAAAGAGGATCACATCATCGAGCAAACATGGGATTGAACACACAGACGGTCAATGGACTTCTTAGGCCTGAGATCTAGGATGCTGCAGGCAATGGCAGTCCAGGTGGGCTGGAGGAGAGAAGGGTGGATATGAGGGGCAGAAGGACTTCAAAGGACTTTCTGAATGTCTTGGGAGAAGATGTGCCTGCCAGCCGTCAGAGAGTGTGGAAATGAAACCATGATGGATAAACAAAAAATCAAACAAAAATACACTAACACCAGGGGTGGGGCCCCCCACATTATTCAATAAAGGAAACAACATAGCCTCAGCTGGAAACAATATTTGCACAGTCATAATAATAAAAACACTGAGCTAATTTAAATAACAACTATAATTTAAGTATACAGGGACGATGAGGGGCAAAACTTCCATGTGCTCAGTTGCTCAGTCAGGTCCAACTCTTTGTGACCCCATAGGCTGTAGCCTGCCAGGCTCCTCGGTCCATGGGATTCTCCAGGCAAGAATACTGGAGTGGCTTGCCATTTCCTCCTCCAGGGGATCTTCCCGACCCAAGGATAGAACCTGGGTAAATATAAACTGCTCCAGACACATGTTTCTTTCTTACTTTTTTTTTTTTAAGTATGGAGAAACACTGAAAAGGGAGAAACAATGAAGAAATGACTGACTGTAGTGGAAGAAATGAGACAGGCATCTGATGGAGCAAGGTCTTCAAAGAGGATGGAGGAAGGGGTCAGAGTGTGTGCGCCAAAACAGGCCCAGACAGAAACACAGACAACTCTTCCTCAGTGGTCAGGGGAGGACCGTGTGGGCAGAAAAGTCGAAACAATGCTTGATGGGCTCTGTTTGGGGGTGCAGTAGGGGGCCACAGAAAATTGTGAATGCTTGAGAAGGCACCAGAAAAAACATGGCAAACTCAATGTGATGGAGTAAATTTGATCTTCAAGCAGGAATGAACACAAACTGTCTTAATTGATAGCATTTGGACTTGTTCATTCCTCTACACTCTTGTGACACTTTTAGAACACCAGGTTGCATTTACACTGACACCATAGAGGACTATGTTGTCATTAATAGGAATCTTCAAGAACCATCTTACCCATCTGTATACAAACCAACACTCAGTCACCATGATGCCCTGATGTGAAATGCATGTTAGCTGTATAGATACGTAAATGTTTATTTACAGAAATGAAACAGTATGTCAACATAAACCAATACACTTTACAGTGTAATACCAACATTACCTTAATATGTTTTTTATGTCAGGACAGTCAGCATTCAATAATTTTATTACGTATTTTAAAATTAATACATGATGTCCCATCATAGCCCTCCCCCCCAAAAAACCTGACTTAAGTTTGAGTTTATATCTGACTCTGTCTCTTTGACTACACCTTAGATTCTATTTTGGGAAATATCCATACCTCGTCTAGACTCAGAGTAGCTGGGAAGACTCTAAATTAAAGCTCAGGAATATTCACAATGAATAAAATATTCATAGTTGGAAATCAATACCTGCCCTGTCTAACATTAAACTGAAAGATTTTATGGCTTGAAATATCAAATTTATCGATTCAGAATTAATTTGAGTACAGTTGGTCTCTGTTTATTAAATACTTCCCAATATTTCAACACATTCCTAATTTTACATTCTTCCCATGGAGTATAGTTAGTATTCACTATGAAAAGCCAGAAATTAATGCTTATTTTAAAATATTCTGCTCTCCTCTCCCCCTATATTTAAGCAAAAAAGCAATTTCCTTGGCAATTATCCAATAGTTTTTCTAAAAAACATTTCAGATCCATCTCAAATAGGTTCAAAAGGGAGGAAGAGAGTTAAAAAAAATAAAAAGTAAGAGCTTTGTTTGCCATTTAAATCTTTCACTGAGTTTAGAGACTGATTTTGACTGCTATTAATTAAAATTCTTCTTGCCATATTAATTACATTTATATTACTATTAATTATATTATATATAATTATATATTAATATAGTAAATTTAATTTGAAAAGTCTATCTTGGATGCCAAATTATATCAATAAATGCTAATCTTCAGTTTTACAAAGCAGTAAGACAGAATTATAATTATCTAAATGATTTGAGCTAATTAACACTTTGGACAAAACGAAGATTCGTATACTTGTGTATGTTGTTGCTCAGTCGCCCAGTCATGTCCAACTCTTTGAGACCCCACGGACTGCAGCACTCCAGGCCTCTCTGTCTCTGACCATCTCCCGGAGTTTGACCAAGTTCATGTTCATTGCATGGTGATGCTATCCAGCCATCTCATCCTCTGACACCCTCTTCTCCTTCTGCCCTCAATCTTTCCCAGCATCAAGGACTTTACCAATGAGTTGTCTGGAGCTTCAGCATCATACATTTGTATATACTTTTCCTCAAATTTCACAGAGCTGGAATTTGACCAACTAAGGTTGTTCCAATAACATCATATAACATGGGACAACCAACTGACACCTTCATAATTTCATCCTTGCAAAATGTTTCAGAAAATAATTCCCCCAAAAAGCATGCTACAGTATATAAAGGTATCCTGACAATAGAGCTAGGTTAGTCCTACCATTAAGGTCCTGCAAGCTAAATTAGTTTGGCAATGACCTCTAGTTTAATAAGAAGCACACAGAAACATCTAAAATACCTGATTTCGACTTCAGGATAACCTGAATGGTATGCCCGTCATTGGCGACCTCACAGTCCCGGCAGACCACATAATTCGGGGAGAGGCGGATATCCAGCAGTGAGGGGTCGTATCGAGCTTCTCTTGAATTCAAGTTAATCGGAGACTGGTACTCTCCATTAGCATCCGGAAACACCAAGCCCCACTCAACACCTGAGGACAAAATGAAGCAAACTTAGAATGGATTGAAAAAATAAGTTACAGCAAACTTTAACATGTGAAAACTAGTTTAAACATTGTTTATGATCCTTGCCATTATTAAGAAAGCTATGACTACTGTCGCTTTATAGAAGACATGGTATTAACAAAGTGTGTGCATTTTTGCATTCATAGGTTGAATGATCGAATGTTATCAAATATCACATTCAGAGTCCCAGACTAACAAAATGTTCTATTTGCCTACATAGAGGTACTAATTTATGGCTCTAGGAAATTCAGATCATCTTTAAGTGATTGGAAAAAGAAACAATACCACAAAAATTTCCTCTGTTCATTAGTGCAATTATGTTAAGTACTTGGAAAATTCCTGTAACTTTCAGTGTTCCTAGTGTGAGTCAAAAAATAAAAATCTAATGCTAGTGAGTAAAAATTTCTTAAACAGTAGTTTGAAGTGTGCATATTCATATATACAGGGCTTCCTGGGGGGCTCAGTGGTAAAGAATCCACCTTCCAAGCAGGAGACATGCGATCCCTAGGTTCTGTCCCTATGTTGGGAAGATCCCCTGGAGAAGGAAATAGAAACCCACTCTTGTATTCTTGCCTGGGAGATCCCATGGACAGAGAAGCCTGGCAGGCTGTGGTCCATAAAGTTGCAGAGTCAGACATCACTTAGCAACTGAGCACACACACACATACTCCTATATACATATATATATCATGCAAATATAGATAATACTCTTTCCATATTTGCATAATGCAAGTTATAAACTCTACATTTGTTGCAGATATGTAGTCAACATCAGCACCAGTTGTTAGCTCCATCAGGAGTCCTACACCTTCAGGGATACATTTTAGGAAACTAAACTTTTTTATACAAGGTCAATCCCCATCTTGCCAGGCCCACTGATTCAGCCCAAAAACTTAGGACTTGTTCAGAAAAAGTTGAAAGGTGTCAGCATCCTTCTAGAAAACTCAGTAGCTCAAATAGATACTTTCTCCCCGCAGGCAAGCAAGAAACAGTTTCACGGACGCGATAAGAGACAAGAATCTGGAAAGGAGTGAATATATGCGTTTGTATAACTGAATCTCTTTGCTGTACTCCTGAAACTAACCCAACGCTGTAAACCAAAGAATTTTTTTTTTTTTTCAAATAAAGAAAATAAGAGTTTCAGTAACGCTGCATTCTCAAGGTGTTCAGTAACAGTTAAGGCTGCTCTTCTGGCTACTAGCCAGATGGAACTGTCACCAACGCAGCCTTCGGGCTCGCCCACCGGACGGGGGCAGATGCCAACCGCTGCCCGGCACCAAGGTCGGGCTCCCAGAGAAGCCCGCTCTACCCGGAGCACCTGCTGCCCCTAAACGGGCCGGGGACCCACGTGAGAAAGAGGGGCGGCGGAGGCGCGGGGAGCGCGCCAGAGCAGCGGGACCCACCCCGCGGGCCAGCCTCAGGACGCGCAGCGGGTTACCTTCCTCGTAGCCCCACTCCACACCTTCCTCCTCTTCCTCCTCATCCTCCTCCTTCTCCGGGAAGGCCACGGAATCTTCGATGAAGCTCAGGTCAGCCATGGGGAGGCCGTGAGTCCCCTCGGGCTCTCGCCGGCGGTGCCTGCGCGCCCCTGCAGGGCTAGCGCTCCGGGGCGCTAGTGGGTGTGAGCGGTGAAGTGTGAGCGCGCGTTCCAGGGGGAGCGCTCCCGTAAGTGTTAGCGCGCGTGTGTGAGAGGGTGATGAGTGTGAGCGGGGATGAGTGTGACAGCGTGCGGTGAAGGGCAATGTGGATGCGAGCACGCGCGCGTGCCAGGCGGAAGTCTTTCGGGCGGCGGGCCGGGGACTCTCGACCCGACTGCAGCAGGAGCGCAAGAGAAGCTGCGGCTCAAGGAGCGCGAGCAGGCAGGTTATAAACCCGACCGGGGCGGGGCTGGCACGGGAGGGACCGCCCCTGCGCTCGGGCCGGGCCTGCGGTGGACCGCAGGGAAAGGCCGGGGCTCCGGGCCGAAGCCGTGGAAACGGCGGACCCCGCCCCCAACGACACACACACCGGACCCCTCTTCCCCGCAACACGCACACACCCCGCTCCCGCGCCTTCCTTCTAGAACCCCGGGGTCTGCCCTGAGCACCCAGTGCGCAGAGCCTTGGCCAGGGCTCCCTACCCTTATGTATTGTCATTGACTCCAGGAAATACCACAAAGAACGAAGGGGGTCGGGAGAAGAGAAATGAATTACCCCGATGAGAGAGGGCTTGAGAACCCCTTACCAAAACCAAAAAACTTTCCCGCTCCGAATCTTTATCATTGAATATTCACTTTTTAATTTAATTCATCCTTAGAGACCAGTGGAAACGAGTACAGAAAATTTTCCAGGAAGCCTATAGTTCCTACAAATATTTAAGGGAAAAAAATTGTTTTTATCTAGAGAAGTAATTTAGGGAAATTTTTCCATTTAAAAAAGGCATAAGGAGTGAAAGGCAATAAAAGAAGGCTGTTTAGTTTTATTTCAAGCCTGGGTTGCTGCTTCGGACGCAGCTGGCTGTGTACACAGCTCCCAATCGCCCAGGGAAATCGTGTAAATAATGAAACACACATATTACATAACAAACAGGAACTTTCCTGCTCCGAAAAGTCATCTCTTGAATATGCTCCTCAATCCAGCGTGAATGACTTCAACCTCCTACCTAGGACAGGTTAACCTCGCATTTTTAGGACTGTGTGCCTAATACAACCCACACCAGTATTCTTGTCTGGGAAATCCCATGGACAGAAGAGCCTGGCAGGCTACTGTCCATGAGGTCACAAAGACTGGGACACGACTGAGCATGCACGGGGGCGGCGGGGGTGGGGGATGGGGAGGACGGGACAGAGGGGAATGGGGGAGATAGATATAGCCTTAAAAAATAGTGAGCACTGTCCCAAATATTAACCACTTTCTACTTAAGTTCTTCTAAAAAGAACATTTTATTTCTCTTTCTGTTTTTTTTTATCTGTTTTATTTATTTATTCATTTTACTTTACAATATTGTAGTGGTTTTGCCATGTTGACATGAATCCGCCATGGGTGTACATGTGTTCCCCATCCTGAACCCCCCCTCCCACCTCCCTCCCCATCCCATCCTTCTGGGTCATCCCAGTGCACCAGCCCCGAGTACCCTGTATTATGCATCGAAACTGGACTGGCGATTCGTTTCACATGTGATAATTTACATGTTTCAATGCCATTCTCCCATATCATCCCACCCTTGCCCTCACCCACAGAGTCCAAAAGACTGCTCTATACATCTGTGTCTCTTTTGCTGTCTCGCATACAGGGTTATCATTACCATCTTTCTAAATTCCATATATATGCATTAGTATACTGTATTGGTGTTTTTCTTTCTGGCTTACTTCACTCTGTATAATAGGCTCCAGTTTCATCCACCTCATTAAAACTGATTCAAATGTATTCTTTTTAGTGGCTGAGTAATACTCCATTGTGCATATGTACCACGGCTTTCTTATCCATTCATCTGCTGATGGACATCTAGGTTGCTTCCATGTCCTCGTTATTGTAAATAGTGCTGCGATGAACATTGGGGTACACGTGTCTCTTTCAATTCTGGTTTCCTCGGTGTATATGCCCAGCAGTGGGATTGCTGGGTCATATGGCAGTTCTGTTTCCAGTTTTTTAAGGAATCTCCACACTGTTCTCCATAGTGGCTGTACTAGTTTGCCTTCCCACCGACCGTGTAAGAGGATTTCCTTTTCTCCACACCCTCTCCAGCATTTATTGCTTGTAGACTTTTGGATAGCAGCCATTCTCACTGGCATGAAATGGTACCTCATTGTGGTTTTGATTTGCATTTGTCTGATAATGAGTTTCACAGTCTTGAGCATTTCAATTAAGTTTCCTTTTAGAAGTAGGTTCATAGGTTCATCAAATGCTGCAACTCAAAGAACCCAGGAGGATCTTGATAATAGGATCTCTTAGAGACCTTGAGCTCATCAACAATGTCCACTCCCCTCTGCCCCCAAAATTGCATGGATGCTAGGTGGCAGCCATTGTGTGACCACCAATTTCATTTAAAGGAGCATGTGAATTATAGAGATGTTTGCCAAACCAGAAGACAGCAAAATCTCCTAGAAAAGCTCAGTTTTCCGTGAGTAAAAGGTATGCCATATGTCATATGCCATATCTCCCCACAGATAGGCTGAAAGATTGAATAGTTAATGCTGGATTTTGCTTCTCAAAGACAAATTTGCATATACCCCACAATGTATCACCATTCATAAATCCAGTTAACTACTAGACAAATGTATATTTACCCATATTTGTTCTCTGTGAATTTTTCAACTTAATGTGTATAATGTAACTGCTCTCTGCCAGCCTAGGGTACCCTCCCCAACAACATATGAGCCATTCCACCATGCATCCACATATTCAATTAACAGCCTTAATTGCTTTGAGACTGTGTGCTTCGGATTTCTGCTAATTAATAGCACCTTAAGACCTTCTCTTCTCAGATCCCCATACTGTATTATCACTAAAGATGGAATTTCTATTTCTAGTTATTATAAGGTATCTGTCACCATGAAAACTTAAACACATAGATCAAAGATATAGGCCAATTCCTTGATTTACAAAATAGAACAAGCACACCTAAACCTAATATCAGAAAGTCTAAAAATATTCGTGCTCTATATTATGAACATAAGTATTCTACATAGCCCTCTGTATCATTATAATGCATTTCAGCCTAATATATTTAAGTCCTTAAATTAACTGTATATTGCTCTCTTCCAGTGTTTGCATAACTGAGATCAAACCACATCCTAAAACAATTTATTGAAACTAAGACCTATGTAACTAATTACTATTTTATACTAAGAAAAGAAAAATAGAAACACCTAAAAGGAACAAAATAATCTTGATGGCACAAGAACAAAGAGATACTGGTATTGTTTCACAGAACCTCTCACTTACACAACCCTTTGCTCCCAATCTATTCTCCCCTTTTGCCTATCTTACCAAGGCTTTCTTACTGTACTGGTGAGTTTGAGCCCTAGAAGTGTCATTAACAATCATTACCTTCTTCTTTTATGCACGTATGCTCTGGGAACACCTCAAGAATGGAGCTAGCATTTGCCTGTCAAGAGACTCCAAACAAGATCCTCAATTTCTGAACTTCAACAACCATGATTTGTGTTCCTTGGTGCGCACTTCTCTGTACTAGGCACTATGGGAGACCCTAAAATGTATAAAATCCTGTTTCTGCTCTCAAGGAATTCACAGTTGTCTTGGGGGTGAGGAGGTAGAAGTAAATCATTAACTATAATAAAGGCAATATATTAAATAGAGACACAAGTACCATCACATCTAAGGAAGATGCAATTCATACACAAAGGAGTCATCAAGGAAAGTTTCTGGGAAAAGACAGCATTGGAGGTAAAGCAAAAAAGCTGAGTAGAGCTTTTGGTGGCCACTGCGTGACAGAGTAGCACTGCCAGCGCAACCGATGATGCTAATCATGGAAGTGCTTGTTTTCGATCCATTTTCTCCTCTAAATGCCTTGTGTGACCTGCCAAAACGCATCCATGATCCTCAAAACAGGTGGGCTTCAGTGGGCCTGTGTCTGAAGCAACACACTTCTCTGGTTGCTTTGTTTGCTAGTCTGATTTTTGGTTTGTCGGTAAAGACATCAAAATTTTCCTCACTATATACATTTTTGATTTCTGAAGTTTTTAAGCTTTGTTTTTTAGGCAAGTTCTGATTCTTTTTTTGGGGGGTGGGGGCGGTGGTGTGGGTTCGATCTTCATTGCAGCACTTGGGCTTTCTCTAGTCGCAGAGCACAGGCTCTAGAGCATGTGGCCTCAGTAGTTGGGCTGAGCAGGCTTAGTTGCCCTGCAGATTGTGGGATCTAAGTTCCCCAACCCCAGATAGAACCCAAGTCCCTTGCCATTGGGAGACAGATTCTTAACCACTGGACTACCAGGGAAATCCTTGATTTTTTCATATTTCTTTCTTTAGCAGATTACTCTCATATTTTTCCTGCTTCAGGTTGCACTTATCGGTCTAATTTGTATGATATATTCTTGGTCTCTTGTCTTCAGAACCATCAGCTTTTAATCTTAGGGTTCTGTGTAGCTGTGGTAAATTGTGTAAATTATATTCCTGTCATTTTCTTGTCCCTTCTGTGACATTGCACCTCATTGCTTTGACCAATTAAATATGAGTGATGCGCACATACCACTTCCCAATAGAAGCTTCAGGAGTTACTGTGTTTGTCTCTCTGCCCCATGATGACCCAGGCCAAGAAAAGCACTGCTCCTTCAGTCAGTCTGGGTCCTGGAATGAAAAACATGGGGGTCAGAACCACAGCCATTCTGAAGTCAGCACGTAATGTCAATGAGAAATACACCACTGAGATTGTGGGACTGTTTGTTACAGCAGCATACCCTAGCAAAAGCTGACTGTTACAGTCATTCAGGTAAGTACAAGGGTAATCTTCATTGGCCCAAATGCTGTTTTACATCTGTCTCTCTCTCTTTTTTTTTTTCATAGTTAAAGTGCTTCTCTGACCTGTAAGGAAACCAAACAGCCTTAAACAATGCCCTTATCTCTTCCTTGCAAATTTTTTAGCAGCCCTGGCTCTACGTGGGATCCTTACCAGACCATGAGAAAATCCTTATACATTGAAACCCTCCCATCTCTTACAGTAAACATGGGCCATTGCTCCCCGCACTTCTCTGAGATCACACCAATCACACCTGGGATGCAAAGCTTCCTCCAAAATGACAGGGGCTGAAGTCGGGACGTCTGAGATCATTATACTGATGGCTCCATATCTCTCTTTATAGCAGGTAACACTTTCTGCAGAGAGCCTTCCTAGTAGTCTGCCAAATGATAGCCTCTACTGTGTCATGGTGTGTGTGTGCTCTGTTGTGTCTGAGTGATCCCAAGCACTGTAGCCTCCTAAGCTCCTCTGTCCATGGGATTTTCCAGACAAGAATACTGGAGCAGGTCGCCATTTCCTTCTCCAGGGGGTCTGCCTGACCCAGGGATCAAACCCGTGTCTCTTGGGTCTCCTGCATTGGCAGGCAGGTTCTTTACCACTGTGCCAACTGATATCCCCTACTCAAGTGGTTAAAGTGTGTCCCTAACAACCCTGTGTAGATCTCTAGCCCTGAAATGAAGATCATGTTTGAAATTAATATTGTATAACTGCCCCAACAGACAATGAGCTCCCCAATGGCAAGAGGTTCGTCTCATTTCTCTCTGTATCGCCTCATGGCAGGACTCAGACATTAGCCCCCATGCTCCCTCTGATGAACCTTTATCAATATGTTAGTGCAATAAAGTTATGCTTGCTACAGGGGAAGCTTTCAGGGTGCAGTGGAGCCGCAAGAAGGGAGTGACCAAGTTTACTTGGTGGCAGGTGTGTCAATAGGGGCTTCATAAAGGAAATGACATGCGAGCTGGGTTTTACAAGATAAATAAGTGTTCTTTTGCCCACAGAAGGGAGGAGGAAGCCAGGTAAGAAGGGCATTCCAGTGCAAAGGAAAAACAAACAGCAAAAACTCGAATATAGAAGCCAGCCTGGGCTTACTTTTCAATCAGGTTTATTTTCTTTTTCTGAGGTGTTAATAGAAGGTTTTCTGTGTTGTCAGTGAAAAGGTAAAATGATACTTTTAAATGGTATGTCTCTATGTTTCTGTTTTAGTGACTTTTTAAAAAAGAGTCTCAAAATAGTCTCATGACATGAAATAAAATACAAAATAGATGATAGGTGGGTACACACTGTTGGCAGAACAACAATACTAAGCATGTATTGAGGGGAATTCCCTGGCGGTTCAGTAGTTAGGATGCAGCACTTTCACTGCTGAGACCCAGGTTCAATCCCTGATTGGGGAACTAAGATCCTGCAAGCCACAAGGCACAGCCAAAATTATATAAATAAAATTAAACATAAATAGAATAAAATAAAAATATATTGAGCCCTCTTGACATGAAGGGATGATGCAGCGGCTAGGTTAGAGTAGCCCGCTGGCCATGCTTGTACTTCCGTTCCCTCAACAACAGTGACACCTCCCTCTGCCTCTCAACATGCTGTTGGCAGTAGGAGATGCAGCTATGCTTGTCGTGTAAAATGACAGGGCAATTCACAGGAGAATATTGGAGCACTGCAATCATCTCCGGCAATGGCTGCTGTCACTCCTGTCCTGAGGCACATGAGGGGCAACTCCTGTTACCCTTCCCCCAACTCAAGGCTGGCTGTGTGATATGCTTTGTCCAGGAGACTGTAGTGGCATGACCCTGGGCAAGTTCAGGACTTAGCCTCTGAGGGGACTGGCCAATTCCAATTTTGCTGTTAGGAACCAGTCATCATGGAAGAAACTCTACTCTGAGCCAGCTTTGCTGCAAGGAAGCCCAAGCTAGCCACGTGACAATACCAAGGCACAGGTGAGCAGGACCTTCCAGCCCCTAGTAGCCCCAGCCAAGTACAGCCAGGTGAGTGGCCCCAGCTGACAATATGTGGAGCAGGAAAAGTGCCCGTCTGAGTCCTGCTGGAATGTCTAACCCACAGACTTGTGAGAAATCATAAATCATTGTTTAAAGCCACTAAGCTTCAGGGTGGTTTATTATGCAGCATAAAGAACTGAAACAGCAGTAACAGTGTATCGTACACTATGCCAAGCATTCTCATAGACTGTTTCCTTTAATTCTCATAACAGTTTCAATAATATCATCCCACATTCAGATGAGAAAAGAAAGGCTCAGATGGTCTGTGGTCACAGACAGAGGAGGTGGGTGACCTAAGGTCTGTTTCTCTCTAGAACCTATGCTCAGAACGGCCAAACTGCCTGCCTGCAGAGCTGGTGAACCCAGCCACCATGCTCTGTCTCCACAACCAGGAGAACAGCCAGACAACTTAAATTTGCATGCCAGCTCTATTGCATCCTGTCTCTGGGCAAACTGCAGGATCCTCTCTCATGGGCTGATGATTTGCTAATCATATATTATATATGGAGCTTCCCTGGTGGCTCAGTTGGTAAAGAGTCTACCTGCAATGTGGGAGACCCGGGTTCAAACCCTGGTTTGAGAAGATCCCCTAGAGAAGGAAATGGCAACCCACTGCAGTACTCTTGCCTGGAGAATTCCATGGACAGAGGAAGCTGAAGGGCTACAGACAATGGGGTCACAAAGAGTTGTACATGACAGAGTAACTAAGACTTATTATGTGTGTGTAATGTGATTTTGATCATTAATTCATAGTAATATAACAAAAGGTGTTTTTTAGTAGATGAAGAAACTGAAACTCAGAAAATTAAGTGCTAGACCAGTCTTGGCAGCCAGAGTCAAGAGTATTAAAAATAGAAGGATCAGGCAAGCTAAGGAAGGAAGCTTGGGAAAAGAGCCGTGCAAAACTAAAACTTTTTTTAATTAATAGATTTTATTTTCTGAGCAGTTTTTATTCCAAAACAATTAAGCAGAAAGTACAGACAGTTGCCACCTACCCCCTCACGTCAGCCTGGTTTCCCCTATTATTAGCATCTTGTATTCGGTGGTACATTTGTTTCAATTGATGAGCCAATAATAACACGTTATTATTAACAAAAGTCCATAGCTTACATTAGGATTCACTGTTTGTGTTGTACATTCTGTATATAATTTAAGACTCTGATTAGGTGTAAGTTATTCTGCGACCATGTATGGGTCCATCTCTGTTGCTCCTCTGACCTCTCCCCTGTCTGTTCTTGTATTTGTCTTAGCCTCTGCTCCAACCTCCAGCTTGCCCTGCTGACTGATTTGATTTCTTCTCATGGACTTCAGGGTCGTCTCTTATTAGCTGGAGATTTACTAATCACCTTTTACATATTATATATGTAATGTGATTTGCTCATTAATTCATAATGATATGACAAAAGGTATTTTTTATTGATGAGGAAACTGAAACTCAGAGAATTAAGTGCTTTGCCCTGTTCACACAGCTAACAAGTGCAGGAGTTAACCAAGTATAACCAGCTCTATAGCCAAGACTTATTCCATACCCATTTCCTACCTGTTACCTTAGAGTCAGTTTTTAGCCACTCTTTTACCAAAATCCCATTCAGAATGTCATTAGTTATTCATCCATTTACATTTGCAACCATCTCTCAATGGGATATAAATTAAGTGCTTCCTTAGTTGATCTAGCTTCCCTGCTGGCTCAGGTGATAAAAGCATCTGCTTGCAATGCAGAAGACATGGATTCGATCCCTGGGTCGGGAAGATGCCCTGGAGAAGGAAATGGCAACCCACTCCAGTTCTCTTGCCTGAAAAATTTCATGGATGGAGGAGTCTCGTAGGCTACAGTCCATGGGGTCGCAAAGAGTCGAACACGACTGAGGGATTTCACTTTCACTTTAATTCATCTAACAGGGGCTTCCTGAATGGCAAGTGGTAAAGAATCTGCCTGCCAAAGCAGGAGAGTCACAAAACTCAGGTTTGATCCCTGGATTGGGAAGATCCCCTGGAGAAGGAAATGGCAATCCACTCCAGTACTTTTGCCTGGGAAATCCTATGGACGGAGGGGCCTAGCAGGCTACAGTCCATGGGGTTGCAAAGAGTTGGACACGACTGAGCATGTATATGCACACACTCTTGAAAACTCTGATGGAGACAAGTATCTTACTAAATAGATTATTATCCTGAGCAGAATATACTATGTTGGAAGGTGGGATAGTATAATGACTGTGTTGTGTAACAAGCTTTGATCTTGATCAAGTCATTTAAGCTCTCTTTGCCTCAGTTTCCTCATTAATAAAATGAAGACAATAATAGTACCAAACCAAAGCAGGTGTTGAGAGGATCACCTAAGTTCAAATAGGTAAAGGACTTAAACTAAAACAGTCAGTCCTAGTATTAATAGGATAACTGTTGTGAAAATGCAGATTTTTTCCGATGGAATTGACATATTAGTGAACAATTTGAGCACACCAAGACGTCCCTGTTTGCTCAGGCCACTTTCGTTTCTGTGAGAAACACGAGGCAGAAGCGGAAAAAACCGCACCCAGTTGGCCTGAGACTTGTAGGGACCATACACGCATAAACTCAGACATCGGCCAGCTACATCTGACCTGACAGCTGTCCATCAGACTTCAGGTGACCTTCTTTTCACCCCGTCGAAGTAAGTCATACGCTGCAAACACTTCCACAAGAAAAGCGTCAGGTCTTTTCCAAGCTAAAATGTCACACTTATTTTTAGCATTTATGCATTTCTTAACCTTAAACAAGTGTTAAAAATCTCCTTCCATTTTATTTAGTTCCTTTGGTTTTTTTCAGTATGTCCCTGATGAAGGGTTTGAATGTTGTACCCCAACCCCATGTTCCCCAGAAGCCTTGTGACTATTTTTGCCAATTTTGCAGAGCACAGTGTTTTTTAGGAACACATGTATCACATTATAGCAAAACGGACTGTATCTGCCACTGATAAGCACTCAAATAGTGTAATTATTGTGGTTGTAATTATAAGAAACTGACATTTGGTGTACATTACCTGGCTATTTTTGTAGATCATGTTATATTTGAGTTGATTATTGTCATGATTAGTTTGATTATTGTCCATCTTGCTATTATTATTGTTGTTGTACTCATATTCAGGAATGTCTCTATGATTTACATATTTGTAAGGCTGCCCAAAATTCTAAATGTTATGTTTATTTTTTCATTGGAAAATAATTGCTTTGTAATGTTGTGTTAGTTTCTATCATACAACGTAAATCACCTGTATGTATTCGTATATCCCTCCCTCCTGAACCTCCTTTCCGTTCCCCTCCTATCCCCCACCTCTAGGTCATCACAGGGCACCAAGTTGAGCCCTCTGTGCTATACAACAACTTCCCACTAGCTATCTATTTTACACATGGTAGTGTGCCGGGAGCCGGTGAGGCATTCCACTCGTGACAAAGGTCATGAGGAAGGAGGCTCGGCATACGCAAAGGCGGGATCGAGCCTCAGGAGTCCGCCCGGATATTCTCGAGCATCTACCCCCCAAAAAAACCAGAGTCTGCCTACTTTATTGCTTTGTGCTCTCACCTCTGACTTTACTGGGGGCTGTCCCCTACCACCATCTCGCTCTCTCTGTCAAAGAGTTAACTTACAGCTCCAATTAATAAAATTCCTGGGCAATTAGGAGTGTTTAAATCCAAACCCCTCAGATGGCTCTCTAACTCGCCTGACAAGTTTACCCGGACTCCTGCAGCTATGCATACGATTGTTTACAGTCTCCCAGCCTCCAGAGGCACGGGAAGCTTAAGATATTCAAATAGCTTAGAGCCTCTCAGAGAGTTAGAAACTGTCAGAATAAGACTAGTAAAGGATTTCATTGATGAGTCAATGCTTGTTGCCAAGTTTTCACATCCCGTAAATTGTATCCTTGAATATGTATTAATCAATAGTTGGTATATAGAAAAAATAAGTAGTGGCCTTGGTGTTAGTAACTTTAGACCCTTAAGGTAATAAATTCTTTCCTTTGTTGTAAACCCATTACACATCCGCCCTATAGGAATGCAATTTTATCTTTGGAAGATGGCGCCAAACCTTAAAATAATTACTCTTAGAGAAAATAAGTCTTTGTTGATAAGTCCTTGTCAAGAGTCATAAAATGTTAGTAGGCCTTCTGGCCAGAAGATGATGTAAATCACCTAAACCATTTGTATACGATAAATTTGCAGGAAAGAAACCCTGGTTTTTGATAAGAATCAAAGACTGCTGACTTTGCACCCCCTATTATCCTCTATGTGTAACTTAGGGTATATAAGCCCCTGTTGAAAATAAAGCTACGGGCCTTGCTCACCAGCGCTTGGTCTCCCCATGTCATTCTTCCCTTTAACTTCCAGCTGAGTCTCCATCTGGAGTGCGGAACCCACCACGCTTAGTAATTATGCCTGGGCTTCTAAGACCCACTTGAGAAGGTGTCTAGGGTGAGGCACCTTCCGCTATTCGAGAGGGCGCCTGCGGCCTACGTAAGTGGTGCAAACTTCTTGTCTTGAAGTTTTATTGGTCTCCCGCGTAAACCAAGCTACTCAGCCTCTTTTCTCCACTGAATTTTCCTACTGAGCTATCCTCATTCTATTATTCTTTATATCTCTAATTAGCGTATAAATAGTCGCCTAGGCCGTCTCTCCTTCGAATACCCTGGATCAGCTGGGGCTGGTCCCTGGCAGTAGTGTTATATATATATATATATATATATATTGGAGAAGGCAATGGCACCCCACTCCAGTACTCCTGCCTGGAAAATCCCATGGACGGAGGAGCCTGGAAGGCTGCAGTCCATGGGGTTGCTGAGGGTCGGACTTGACTGAGTGACTTCACTTTCACTTTTCACTTTCATGCATTGGAGAAGGAAATGGCAACCCACTCCAGTGTTCTTGCCTGGAGAATCTCAGGGACGGGGGAGCCTGGTGGGCTGCCGTCTATGGGGTCACACGGAGTCAGAAACGACTGAAGTGACTTAGCAAGTGTTATATATAGGGCTTCCCTTGTTGCTCAGCTGGTAAAAAATCCACCAGAAATTCGGGAGACCTGGGTTTGATCCCTGGGTGGGGAAGATGCCCCTGGAGAAGGAAAAGGCCACCTACTCCAGTATTCTTGCCTGGAGAATTCCATGTACTCTATAGTTCATGGGGTCATGTTATATATATGTGTTGTATATATTGGTGCTTCCCTGGTGGGTCAGTGGTAAAGAATCCACCTGACAATGCAGAAGGTATGAGTTTGATCTCTGGTCCAGGAAGATCACCTAGAGAAGGAAATGGCAACCCACTCGAGTACTCCTGCCTGAAAAAACCCCATGGAGCCTGGCGGGCTGCAATCGATGACATCGCAAAAAGTTGGACACAATAGAGCAACTGAATAACAGAAACAACAGCAAAGTTTATACATGTCAATGCTACTGTCCTTCTCCTCCCACCACTGTGCCCACACGTCCATTCTCTATGTCTGCATTTCTATTTCTGCCCTGCAAATAGGCTCATTAATTCCATTTTTCTAGACTCTATGTATATTCGTTAATATGTATTTGTTTTTCTGACTCACTTTGCTCTGTATGACAAACTCTAGACTCATCCACTACAAATGACTCAATTTCATTCATTTTTATAGCTATCACTTAAATAAATGCGATCAATGTTAATCCTATAAGCAGACATGGGAAAACCACACTTCACACCAAAGCAGGGCGGGAAATAGGCAGTGTGGACAAGTACAAGTCAAATACTATTGAACTTACTTACTCATTTAATCCTTATGACAATTCTGTGATGTCATTACCACTATTTGACAGATAAGGAAACTGAGGCTCAGAGAGTTTATATAACTTCTCCCAAAATAGCAGAAACAACAACTGTGAAATTAGGATACACACACAGTCTGCTAGCTTCAGAGATCGTATAGCTCCCATTATTCCCATAATAGAAGGTTGTGAATCAAGAAACAGGTTGGACAACCAGTAAATACCTACTGCCTGACCACTGAGGAGCTAAAGTCTGTCTTTCAGAAAGTCATTTGACATTCAAAATGTATTCAATTCCTACCAATATACACCATATAGTGTCAAGATGTTAGCTAATTAGACCTCACTGTTTCTCACCCTGACTACTGCAGTTGCTTATTAGCTGCCCACTCTTCCCAACTCTATCCCCCACCACCACCCTAAAGTCTATTGGGTTGGCCAAAAAGTCCATTCAGGTTTTTCCAAAAAAGAGTACAGAAAAAACAGAATGAACTTTTTGGCCAACCCCGTATCTTGATTGTTCTATGTTCTCAAAACTCCCATGTGTGCACTCCACAGAATCTATCTCGGCTAGGTTGAATCAGCGTTGCTCTTCTGTAACTCTTACAACAGTCCATGTTTTTCACAATGCCTGTGGTGTTTCCCCCTCCAAATGGAGAACCTGTCTGGCTCATCTTCCTGTTCCCCCTCCTCACCATCTACAAAACTCTGCTCAAATTATTTCTTGCTGGTGGTCCAGTGGTTAAGACTCTGTGCTTCCAGTGTAGGGGATGCAGGTTCAGTCCCTCGTCAAGGAACAAAGATCCCACATGCCCATGCTGTGTGACATGGCCACAAAAAGAACAAAATAAATTCTTTCTTTCTAGGAAGCCTTCCCCCACCTCCCACAGTTTTCCAAAGAAGGTGCTATTCTTGAAGCAATTGCACCAGCATCATTGCTTCCATATCTTTCTCCAGCACTTGAGTATAAGCTCCCAAAAGACAATATCTACATTTTGTTCATCTTGGAATCTCCCAGACTTAGTAAGAGTCAGGTACTCAAATAAAATGCTTGTTAACTGACTCACATGACCAGATTTTCATCGTTTTAAAAATAAACCAGAACAAATGTTTTGGAAAGTCCATAATTTGACTCTAAAATGAAAATTCTGGCTCTGCTAAGAATGGTTCGGAACACTTCCAAGCAAATGTAACTGAATTGTATTGTTTCATGTATCACAGACTTTGAAGGTCAAAGTCCTATTCTTACATGGAGTCTCTGAGCCACAGTACAACTAAATCAGTTCTTTTTGATAGAACACTTCATAAAATTTTATTACATTTTGAAAGTCTTTACATTTTTATCTTTTAAAACCACTGAAGTTTTGTCCTCCTTGGGAATTTCCCCAGCTTGGATAAGCTTTTCTCTGTAACAGAAGCCTGATGGGAACCTGCTGTTCCAACCAGCGAGCACATCCAAGCCCATTTATGTTTCCAGTTGATGGAAATCTTGTGCATTTGTGATGACTAAGAGAAAATGACCCTGCTGCCTGTCAGAACTTCCAAAGGAGAAGAAACAATTTGTTTCTCTGTAAGGGTCTGTATTTCTTTGTATCTTCTAAGAAGAAACTTTGGTCTTCTTGGCTACCAAGACTACCCAAACCTGTCTCCTTTTCCAAAAGACTGAAATGCAACTCCCCTTTCCCTTTTCTCCCTTTTCATAACTGTTTTGATATCAGCCTGGCGTGCTGCGATTCATGGGGTCGCAAAGAGTCGGACACGACTGAGCAACTGATCTGATCTGATCTGATGATTTTTGAGGGGGCAAACCAAAAAACTTGTGCAAGAAATACATGTTTTGATAGCATAAGTTGAAAGAGGATATGGGTGGATAAAGTCATTGGATAAGCACCAGTGGGCAAAACCCTAACTGAGGTTCCCAAGGAGAAATCTAGATACATTCCAGTTGGGAAGTGATTTGGTGTCAGTACATGAGATGCAGTTTGTTATTTGCCAATATCTGGAATAATAAAATTAAGAAAGCTCCTCTTAGAGATTAAAATATTTTTAGGAAACATTAAAAGGCCTATTTTATACAGTTAATAAGTTTTGAAAAATTATGATATAATTTTTAAAATCTATGGCTTCAAGAAAGATTGAGATACATTCAGGGCTTCAACAGCCAAAAGAAGTTGGGTTGTTTATGCTTCCCAGGCCTCACACACTGGAAAGTTGTGTCCCATCACTGAATGCCCTGTATAAGAGTGTAACAATATAAAAGTACCCTTTGACTTAGTCTTGTGTTAATGTTTACTTAGTCTCATTGAAATCTGTAACTGGCTGTTGAAAGTCAAATGCAAATAAAACACTAGGTGCTCAAGACGAGATAATGATATAACAGAGGAGACTTTAACAGAATTTGAGAAAGGCAGAACCTTTTGGAGTCCCACCCTGAAAGTCTTGATTTCACTGAACAGAGTCAGACCCAACTTAGCAACTACACAACAACGAGGCTAAAGCTTGAGAATGTAAATCTCTATGACTCAAAAATATTATTTTAAGTGAATTTTAATTAATGAGTTAAACAAAATATTTGACACATACTCATTTTATTTTTGTGGTTTTACCGTTTTAAAAATTATGCCGTAACACTCCTGAAACAGGACTCCTAGCACACAGGAAGACACGCTGGAAGCTGTCTAAGCACCATGGCCTCCTCTGCTTGCCTGGTTACTCCATCTCTCCTAACTCCAGGACGTTTTAGTGACCTCATTAGCACTGCTGAATCAAAGCACTTCATTCTTTTCTTCACAGATGATACTCTAGCTGAGTTTCCACCACCCAGTACCTTTAATTTTATAGCTCAAATGCTAGATTTTTTTTTTTTTTTACATCTATGCCCTTCAATTTTAATGTTGAGAATTTGAGTACATTATTCCAGCCGGAAGAAATGACTGTCATATCATTTATATCTTTATCAAAGTGCAACTACGTGCTCAGTCACTTCCAACTCCTTGTGACCCTATGGACCATAGCCCACCTGGCTCCTCGGTCCATGGGGTTCTCCAGGCAAGAATACTGGAGTGGGCTGCCATGCCTCCTCCAGTGGATCTTCCTGACCCAGGGATTGAACTCACACCTCTTATGTCTCCTGCATTGGCAGGCAGGTTCTTTACCACTAGAGCTACCTGGGAAGCCTATCAAGGTGTAAACAGGATACTAGAAGTCTCTCATAACTCAGTCAGAACTCAAGGAGGCATTTGGTGAGCAAAGTCTGCTTCCATAGGTGGGATGAGAGGCAGGAGGAGAGAAAGGAGGCCTCGCTATAAACGAGGTCAAGCAGAGGCTGCTGCAGTGATGTACTGCTGAAACTTACACAGTCTGCTCTTTAGGAAGGACAATGCAGAACTGTCTGCTATTAATGCCCTTATGTAATATTATACTTCAATAAAATGACCCTCCTAAAAAGTATATAAAATTAAGACTATAAAATTACTAGAGCCCCTTCAAGGGCCTTGCCAGGGACCCCATGGAAGTGAGGGGCACTGAGCCGAGCTTCTTTGGCTTCCCCGTGAATCTGCTCTGCATCTGCCAACTGGCTGGCACAGAGCAGGTCCTCAGTACCTGGTGGGGCTGATTTACATACAGTCACAGTTTTCATGTCATTTGTTTCTGTGACTCCCGACCTCTTAAGAAAGGTATGTATAAGACTCTGTGCATCTGGTTTTTAGATTTATTTCAAAGTTATCCTGAGCTTATTCTATTTTCTCTTTTAGATATCCCATCCACAGCTATTTTCAAGTGCCTGAAGTTGTTACTGTTCAGTTGCTAAGTCGTGTCCGACTCTTTGTGACCCATGGACTATATAGCTCACCAGGCTTCTTTATCCATGGGATTTTGCAGGTAAGAACACTGGAGTGGATTGCCATACCCTGCTCCAGGGAATCTTTCTGACCCAGGGTCGAACCTGAGTCTCTTGAGTCTCCTGCATTGCAGACAGATTCTTTACAACTAGCACCACCTAGGAAGCCCTACATAGCTTTAGAACAATATACTTAAACAATACTTATATGGCACTGAATCACTATATGCCATTCTAAGAATTCTGCCATTGTTAATTCAATTAACAATCCAATTGGGTAGTGCTGTTATTCCCATTTTCCAGATGAGAAAACCGAGTCTCTGAGAAGTTGAAAAAGCTGTGTGATTCAGACTGCAAGTGATGGAGACAGGATTTGGACTGTCTAGCTTCAGTTTCCACACTTTTACTGCTGTGCCAGGCCACCATAAGAACCTGAGTTTAACCTGATATGTTTGTCAGGAAATGCTTCTAAAACTTTAATAGGCATACACATCTTTGAGGATCTTGTTGAAAAACAGATTCAGGTTTAGTTGGTCTGGTTTGAAGTCTGATATTCTACATTTCTGACAAGCTCCCAGGTGATGCCAGTGTTGATGGTCCAAGGACCACACTTTGAATTCAAGGGTCTAGAATCTGCTGTAGTTTTTTTTAATATACTCATTCATAGATCTCTTTTTCCATGTCTACTCCTGTACTTGTGGGGAAATTCTCTGCAGACTTTATGTACGGCAAGTCCCTTGCATACAAATGAGTTCTGTTCCAAGCTTGTTCGTAAGTCCAGTTTGTTCATTAAGTTGAACAAAGTTAGCTTAGGTACTCAACTAACAGTCGGCTATGTAGTCCTGTACTGTAATAGGTTTATAATACTTTTCACACAAATAATCCATAAAAAAAAACAAACAAAAAACATTTTTAATCTTACAGTACAATGTAAAGTACAATAGTACAGCACAGCAGCTGACGCACAGGGGCTGGCATCAAGTGAACAGACAGGAAGAGTTACTGATGGGAGGAGGGAGAGGAGGTGGGAGATGGTAGAGCTGAAGGACTGTCAGCAACAGGAGACAGTGGGTGAGCTGAGCTTGACTCAAGCCTGATGTTGATGGCACACGTGCAGCCTCCTTGCTGGAACTAAATGCATGTTAGCATCTTTGAAAGTTCACAACTTGAAGGTTTGTATGTAGGAGAATTACTGTATCATCACCACCTTGAATACTTGTGGCTCCAATCAAAACCATCCAGCACTGGCACATCCCAAGTGGAGCAAAGAGGTGGTCAGAAGTCAGGAGAGAAGCAGAACCAGGGAAGCAGGAAGAAAGAAAGTCCGGGCGCAGGTACACCCAAACTTCTTGTGAAAGTTATGATGCGTGTGTGTTCATGTGTGTGTGTGTTGTATGTGTGTGTATAATCCCCCTCTGGATTTTAATTTCAAAACAGATAATGCATTTCCAGGCCTTATAAATCATGCATTCTATACATATATGTCCTTAGTCTGCTGAAGATTACCAGTGTGAGGAGCATCTGTGAGATGAGGTTATTGCAAATATCTGCATCATCGCTGGGTCTAGATTCATCCCCTGAATCAAAAATAATGAAACTTAAACCACCTTCTCCTTTGACTGACTTTTCCAGACTGCCTCGTTTATTTTACAAACTACGATTCCTCAAAAATTCCATGAACTCTGTAGTGTTGTCTTTTCACCCATTAAATAGGCGATTTCCTTTTTCTTAAAGGAATTCAGGACTTGCCCCTCAACTCTTTTGAGTGCAAATGACTTCCAAAGGCCTTGTAGTTTTGTTTTGTTTTTTTTTATTAAGAGTCTGTTCAGTCGTGTCTGACTCCTTGTGACCCCATGGACTGTAGCCTGCCAGGCTCCTCTGTCCATGGGATTTCCCAGGCAAGAACACTGGAGTGAGTTGCCATTTCCTCCTCTAGGGGATCTTCCAGACGCAGAGGGAGGACTTATTTCTTTTGAGGCCCCTGAGTCATGAACCACTCTCTAAAAATCCAGCCTATGTCAGTGGGTTATTTCACGTCAAATTCCAAAAATTTAGATTGGAAATTGGAGGCGGTAGTCCAAGCTCAAGAAAGTGTATTGATTTAAACATGACTGCTTTATATTTGTGCCAAATGATACTGTGACAATAGTGGCTGAGGTACACAGAGTGTTCTCTGGAAGCCAGGTGCTCCTGTAAGCACAAGCTAACATCGTTATGCCCGAGCACCCTGCAGGACTGTTCTCATGTAGTTCTGATGGCTCTGCATTCTAAAATAGCTAACCATTTCTAGTCCTTATACACAAGAGGTGCATGGTCATCTGTGCTCAGTATTACTATCATCCAATGGTTTTTGGTTGTTTTTTCCTTTTAGATTTTGTGTGTGTGTGGACCATTTTTAAAGTCTTTATTGAATTTGTTACAATACTGCTTCTGTTTTATGTTTTGGTTTATTGGCCAAGAGGCATGTGGCATCTTAGTTCCCTGTTTAGAGATCAAACCTGCACCCCCTGCATTGGAAGGCAAAGCTTTAACCATTGGACCATCAGAGAAGCCCCTACCCAATGTTTGTTTGAGTTCACAGATGCACAGAGAGGTGAAGCAGATTGCCCAAGGTCACACAGCTCCATGTGCTGAGCCTTGGCCTCCACCCCAGATGAAAGGGACGAGAAGGATCAGGGTCTTGGGTGGAAAGCCTGGCTTCAGGTCCCATAGCTGAAGGGCAGCTCCTAAGAAGGAGAAGGTGGTTTGATGTGAGGGGTTGAAAAGGAGTCCTCACATAAACAAGATAAATGGTAAGAGGCATTGGACCTGAGTATGGCGAGATCTGCCGTGGGCACATTCATCAGAATGACGTCTGCCCTGCATACATACCCCTCTCACTGTGGCCATTTCCCTTAGAAACTCTTGACTCCCTGACCTCCTACTAAGCAGCAGACACTCGATTAATATTGTTCAGTGACAGGGATTTCCCTGGTGGTCCAGTGGTTAAGACTTTGCCTTCCAATGCAGGGGGTATGGGTTCAATCTCTGATTAGGGAGTAAGATCCCACATGCCTTGGGGCCAGTGAAACACCAAAACGTAAAAAGAAGCAATATTGTAACAAATTCAATAAAGATTTTAAAATAAAGTCCAAATCAAAAAAAATCATTAAAAAAAAAAACATTGTTCAGTGATGGCCAGTTGTGGGACTTGCTTTAATCAGATGTGGTTGGTAGAAAGTTAATCCATGGACCCTACAAGGGGACAAAAATGGTGCTCATCTAAGTTTTATCAATTGCTGCATAATAAATTATTCCAAAATGTAAGGTTATAAAACATCATCTCACGGTTTCAGTGGGTCAAGACTCTAGGCTTGGCTTGGGTGCCAACCTCTGCCCCTTACAAGGCTGTGGTCAAGGTGTGGGCTGGGGCTGCTGTCATCGTGAGGCTCGACTGGGGCAGGGTCTGCTTCCATGTTCACTCACGTGGCCGTGGGCACTCTCTGCCCCTGGTAACTGGTGGCTGGAGATGTCAGTTCCTTTCCATGTGAGCCTCTCCAAATGGCAGCTCAGGACATGACTGCTGGTTTGAGAGAGAGAGACAACCAGGTGAATCCAGAGTTTTTTTTTTATAACTTAACCTGGAAGAAGCATTCCATCGCCCGCCCATGCCCCATTCTATCTAATAGAAGCAAGTCCCCAAACCTAGCCTACACTCAGGGGGAGGAAATAACGCAAGGTGTGAGTGCCCTCAGGGCCCTCAGGGCTGTCTCAGCAGCAAAAGGAGGACAGAGATAGTGGGAGAGGTTTGATGAAAAGTCTTATCGAATCTTAAGATTATAATGTTTGATACAAAAACACTTCTCCACACAGCTAAGCTGCAAGAAGCGTATCAGTCAAGTCATAGAAATATACAAGAAAAACGCAGTGATGCTTTCTTTTCGTAGTTATCTCCAAATCCTCAGCAGTTTTCCTCAGCTGCACCATTTGACCCTTTCAGGTCCCAAGACTGTCATCAGTGATGAAGCCAGCGTTTGGGGCGTGTATCTAGGGTAACAATTTGTCATCCATAGTTGATACTTTTAGAGTGAAGGGACACTATTTCTGATTATTCAAGGACAACAGGCAAACCAGGAAGTCTGAGCATTTACCTCTGAAATATCGTCCGTGCTTTACTGAGAGCCCTTCTCCCCTCCTTCATTCTCTCTCTCATCCTCCCGCTCACTTCTGTCCTTTCCTCCCATCACTGTCCACACTCTCTGTATCACTGCTGTTAAAAGTGAGCTGGAGGACTTCTCTGGCCCAGGGAATAAGAATTCTTATGGCCCAGGGCATAAGAATCCACGTTGCGATGCAGGGTACACCAGTTCCACCCCTGGTCCCGGAGGATCCTACTTCCTGCGGGGCAGCTGAGACCATGGGCCACAACTATTGTGCCTGTGCTCTAAAGCCTGGGAGCCGCAGCTACTGAAGCCCACATGCCCCAGAGCCTGTGCTCCGAAATGAGAAGCCCACATACCACAAGGAAGAGTGGCCCCCGCTCACCACAACTAGAGAAAGCCTGTGCAAAGCAATGAAGGATCAGCACAGCCAAAAATAAATACAATTTTTTTTAAGGGAGCTGGAGACAGAGGGGTCATCCTGGAGCAGCCTGCTAACGATGCTCTGTGGTTCACACCCCAAATTGTCCTCCCCATCTCCTGGGTATCTTGTTCTGCAGCTGCCTTCAGAGATAAAGGAGCACACACATGTGCCCCCTGCCATGACTAGGGTTCTCAGCCCCACCCAGCAGTGCTACTGCAGCCACTGAGGGGTGTGTCCTCTGTCCCCATCATCCACAACTCAAGAGGCATGTACGTGTTATGTGTCTGTCTGTGTGTGTGTGTGCATGTGCGTGTGCATGTGTGCGTGTGTGTGTGTGTGTGTGTGTGTGATATTCCCAGATAAGATACTGGGAAGAATTAAGAGAAGTACATGAGTATGGGTGGATTGGTTTTTGTTCCTTTTCAAAAAACATTTATTAATTTATTTGGCTGTGCTGGGTCTCATTTGCAGCACACAGGATCTTCCATCTGTATTGCAGCATGCAGGATCTCTTTAGTTACAGTATGCAAACTCCTGGTTGTGACATGTGGGGCCTAGTTCCGTGACCAGGGATCGAATCAGGGTCCTCTGCATTGGAAGTGCAAAGTCTGAGCCGCAGGACCACCAGGGAAGTCCCAAGGTTTGTTCTTAAAAAGCATCTCTTAAGCTAATGTACCATCACTTTGTGGTATTTAATTATGCATTTACAAGTTAACACATCATTAAAAATATGTACTCCGGTGTTTGCCCCAACTCAGTAATAGGAACTTGTTACTAAAATTGAATATAACAATGAGGAACCATTGACCTCACTGACCAAGTAACTCCAAGCCTGGTCCTTCTCTAGGAGACAGATTTTTTACAACCTCTTTTAGCTATCGCCCATGGATAGGCATTAGCCCAATTGTTGTTAGAGAGGTGAAATTTAGGAAACTACATCCATGAACTGAGTTTTTCATTACAGTGATGCTGCTTTCCATTAGTCAGTTACTCTCCTGTCTTTCTTAGTAGACATCCTTTAATTCATCCTAAGAAAGCATGCATGTGAACTGAAGAATATTTTCTTAAAACTGAAAAAGAAATTTCTTACCATCTTAATAGCAATGATTTCTGGATCATAAACACAAGAGCAATTCACACTGAAATTAACAGCTATAGTTTCTAATGATCTGAAGAAGCCATATGTCTTTTTAACTGCTCAGTCACTCAAGACAGATGAACATAAAAGTGAGTTTTCTTCTTTTTCTCACCTCAAGCAAACTAAATTGGCAACAAATAGGAAATCATTTTTCAGAGCTGTTGCACTATGCATGTACAGTATTATCAAGTATAGTCTAGACTGCTATTAGTTTTGCAGCAAAGAAATATTTCTATCATATGGTCCTTATCAAGAGAATTAGCTAGAAGGATTGATAACTGGTAGGTAATATTCTCTCGTGAGCTGGCTTTTAAATGGGTCACATTGTTCTCCATTTCATTGGAAACTGAAAATAGATGCTATATCAGTAATGTTTGTGAAAAATAGCACATTATCTGGGACTGACTGGGGTAAGGGGGGTGTATATTTCTTTATAAATTAACCCTCTAGGAAACCATAACAATTTAAAATCTGATACAGGCTTCATAGCTCATCTATTCCCAGCCCCTCATTTTTTTAATCTGAAGAAGCAGATACCCAGAAATATTAAGGGACCAAAGTAAAAGAACTATTTAGTACAAGTATTATGATTTCAACTGTAAAAATCTGTTTCAACATAAGCACACTGCATGCAATTATTTTCTGAACAGAGTGGAGAAAAGCATAATTTGTCCTTGGATTGTTGTTGTTCAGTCATTAAGTTGTGTCTAACTCTTTCTGACCCCATAGACTGCCCCATGCCAGGCTTCCCTGTCCTCCACTGTTTCCCAGAGCTTGCTCAAACTCATGTCCATTGAGTTGATGATGTCATCAAACCATCTCATTCTCTGTTGTCCCCTTCTTTTTCTGCCCTCAGTCTTTCCCAGCATCAGGGTCTTCTCCAATGAGTCAGCTCTTCACATCAGGTGGCCAAAGTATTGGAGCTTCAGCATCAGATCCGTCCTTCCAATGTCAGGCTTGATTTCCTTTAAGACTGACTGAGTTGATCTCCTTGCAGTCCAAAGGACTCTCAAAAGTCTTCTCTAGCACCACAATTCAAAACCATCAATTCTTCGGCTCTCAGCCTTCTTTATGGTCCAACTCTCACACCAATACATGACTACTGGAAAAACCATAGCTTTGACTACACGGACCTTAGTCAGCAGAGTGATGTATTTGCTTTTTAATATGCTGTCTAGGTTTGTAATACTTTCTGTAATAAATACCCTTTCGGAGTCTATAGATTTTTACCCCTCAATGAGCTTTAATTGTAATAAAAGTCAGCAAATTGTAATAAAGAAAAACAAGGCAGGGGAACAATTTCCACCACAAATAAAATGAAAGTAGCCTTTTTCTTTCCCCTCTCAGCAAACAGGATCTGGACCCTGCAGGTCTGAGCACTGAGTGTCATGTCTCCAGCCTGAAAACCACAGCGCAATTGTCCTTTTTGTATGTGGAGCCAAAGGACCTGCAGCCTCAGCTACAACCAGTTCAGCCTGCCTAAAGTCAGACATTAATAGAAAGGGGTGAGCAAAGGCTTGTCTCTCTCTGCTCCAGAGGGGCCACTATTAACCTCCCAGAGCCCAGGTGACAGTCAGGCACATCCATCTGAAGCCGGCCTGCAGGAGCCACTTCTAAACAGATCAGATCTTCCCTGGTGCCAGATCACCTCTGAACTCCCGGCTGCTCACCCTGCACTGAGTAAGTTACGGGTTGTATTTCATGTATTTCAGGCTTGATGGGGCTGAAAGTGAAAGTTTTGTGTCCAGAACAGACTAAATCAAGTTCCCACTTAGAGCAACCTCTTTCCTGTCCTCTGCTTGCCGCTAAAAGCCATTTTGAAAACCCAGAAGATGAACAGCTAGCAGGTTAAGCAATTGTATTTTTTCTTCCCTATGTACTTGATCTTCTACATCTCAGCCAAGGACACACAGGGAGACACTGGGCTCTGCTAAATTAGTAGCTGATGGAAGTCCCTTGATAAATTAAAAAGAAATGAATTAATATCAGTGCTCAGTAAGGTGAGGCCTGAAGCACCTCTCCGGCAGAGATAACTTAGGATGACCCAGTTATGATTATAATGAAGGGCCGAATAGGATGATATTCCCACTAGAATTTGAAGAATTAGAAGATTGAGCAGTAATGTAACCCACATATAAACAGCAGCTACCATTCTCTGCAGACACTGCTACCATTCTACAGCAGACACTGCTAAGCTGGTGACAAGCATTTTCTCATTTATTCTTATCATAACCCTGAGAGAGGTTCAGTTTTTATGTCCATTTTAGAGATGGTGCCCAGAAGCTCAGAAAGGTTCAGTAACCAATCACAGGCCACACAGCCAGGAAACAGTAGTGTCAGGTTTTGAACCCATGGAGTTTGACTCCAGAATCCATACTTCACTGCTATTCTGTAATTACGATAAGGAAGAAATGTATCAAGTTAATCAAGCATTTTCAATATGCAACAATTATTTAAAGATCAGAATCAAGGGACTTCCCTGGTAGTCCGATGGCTGGGACTCTGCTTCCAATGCAGGGAGCATGGGTTCTATCCCTGGTTAGGGAACTAGGATCCCCCATGCCACAGCTAAAAATTTAGAAAAAAAAAAAAAAATCAAAGTCAAAAGAGTTATGATGGCTCCAACATTAAGCTCCATGATGGCTCCATTATTTGTGAACAAAGGTCTGCATAGCCAAAGCTATAGTTTTTCCAGTAGTCATGTATGAATGTGAGAGTTGGGCTATAAAGAAGGCTGAGCACTGAAGAACTGATACTTTTGAACTGTGGTGTTGGAAAAGACTCTTGAGAGTCCCTTGGACTGCAAGG
The DNA here is from genome assembly GCF_055505025.1 of Bos grunniens. NCBI lineage: Eukaryota > Metazoa > Chordata > Mammalia > Artiodactyla > Bovidae > Bos > Bos grunniens. Next base: position 56,338,302 of record NC_141178.1, on the reverse strand, counting down.
AGATCCAACCAGTCAATCTTAAGGGAAATCAAGCCTGTATATTTATTGTAAGGACTGATGCTGAAGCTGACAATCCAGTACTCTGACCACCTGATGCAATGAGCTGACTCATTGGAGAAGACCCTGATGCTGGGAAAGATTGAAGGCAGGAAGAGAAGGAGGTGACAGAGGACTAGATGGTTGGATGGCATCACTGACTCAGTGGACATGAGATTGAGCAAGCTACAGGAGTTGGTGATGGACAGGAAGGCCTAGTGTGCTGCAGTCCACGGGGTCACAAAGAGTCAGACAAGACTGAGCGACTGAACAACAACGTTGAAAGGGGGAAGGTTTGCAAAATTGGGCCAAGACATAGATATGAAAGTGGGAAAACCTGTACAAGCCCAGGAGGAGGATATTACTAACTGTTGTAAGAGAAAGAAGCAAGTACAATACTCTGCATTTTCTCCTTCTCAGCAATAACATAGAGTGAATTTTCCCTAAATGGCCCTAATTGCAAATAAGTAACAGTAAAGAAATTCACATGAGTGGCTTTCATTCCTTTTCATCCTCATTGTTCTTCTCTTGGAAAATGTCAGAAGTGATTAAGAAAGAACTGGTCCAGTGGCTAGGACTCCACACTCCCAACGCAGAGGGCTGAGGGTTCAATCCCTGTCTGGGCAACTAGATCTCACATGCAGCAACTGAAGATCTATGCCACAGCTAAGACCAAAGATCCCATGTGATGCAGCTAAGACCCGGGGCAGCCAAATAAATAAATTAATTAAAAAAAAATAAGAAGGACTTGGAAAGGGGAGTCTGTGAGGCACCCCCTGCAGAATTCAAAATATGAGTTTGGGCCTCAAAAATCTCCATTCCGCATCTGTATCTTTTTGTTACTAGTGTGAAGAAGTCTGGATCTTTGGTTTCTAAGAACATTCCAAATATATTATATAGCTGGGAGAATGGGGAACAAAGATCAACCCTAAAGGAAAATGAACCAAATTTTAACTCAGAAAACAGAAAATCCCCTATTTTATTCCCATGAAAAGACCTATTTTAGAGAATGATACCAGCCTTGTCCCCAGTTTGTGTCATTCATGTTGTTTTTAATCTTGGATTTGCACATCTGAGAAGTTCTAAGATTTAGTGTTATTTTATGTAAACAGTTTCTAAACTTGGGTAATAGGGTTTCTCTGTGGCCAAGAAGGTGGGACTTCCCACATTCATGCCATTCAGCTGAAGTTTTCCCAAGTTCCCTTTTCCTCTGCAGAACAGCTAGTCAGTTGATATAGCAGTGTTTAGACTAAAACATTTTGCCAAGTCCTGTACCAAATCCCCGGACAGTTTTATTACAATTTACAAAATTAGAAAACCACATGTATAAATTGTACCTATTTCTAATGTATTTCACTTAGCACGTGATATTTTCCTGTTCCCTACAAGTCCTTATTTTTAAGTGTTGAGATATTATAGGAATACACATTGGATTACAAGTTGCTTCCAAAGATCCTTTTGTTCAAGGGAAAGTTACAACATTGGAAATGTAAGCCCTATTCATTTGTGTACTTTCCATTGAATCCAACATTGTGGCTTTTGCTGATTTAAAAGAGGCCAAGTGCCTGCAGAAGTTGTATAAACAGTCTGCTAATCTTCCAAAGCATTTCTTAAGTCATTAATAACAGAGCCTGCTTATGCTTTAGAGGAACTGAGCTGGGCTTAGACAACATCAATATTATTTCATTTCCAAAAGCACTTGACAGGTTGGAAAGGCTTGTTAATTAATGCAGTTTGACCTGAATGAGAAAATATTTATTAATTTTATCTCACTGTGAAAGGAAGTGCAGAGGGATAAAGCAATGACAAATGTGAGTTACATGCCTTCTATGGGTCATAGACTCTTCACGTGATTGAACGCTGGACACAATGACTCTCAAGAGACTTCTAGAACCACCATCCTCCTGAAGTTTACAGTCCTGCTTAAGGGTGGGGTGGGGACAGCCATTTAAGGCCTCAGTGGCTGGGGTCTGTGTTAAGTGCTGACATCCAAGGAGAGGTCTGAACAGGCTGTGTGCAGAGCAGGAGGGGGAGGGGACTGAGGCCGGTCCCAGTTGTAGGCATCAGAAGATTTCTTCAAGGGATACTTGAACTAGAACTTCAAGAATGAATAGGATACCAGGAGGCAGGGGTGATGGGAGGATTTCCAACAGAGCAAAAATTTGGAGGCAGTAAGACAGTGGGAGAATTCAGGGGACAGCAGGCTGTGAAGTAAGAGAGCAGAGAACTTAACTAAGAAGTGGAACCGGGGAGGCAGGTGTACAAGATTTTCAGAAGGGTGTCGGAACCCCAGGACATGCAAAGCTAAGTCTTCCCTAAAGCAAAGGTGTAAGTTCCTAATACGACTTTGCTCCATGTTAAACTATTAATTCAATACTAGAAACACTGATTATTTTGCTTCCCAAATCTCTAAAAGCAGAGGTCTCCCACAGGCACAGCCTTTGGAGGAATGCCTGAGGCAATTCCTGTTCTCTTTCAAATTCCATTTGCCATTGGATTATTTATCAGGCATTCAGAGAGCTTGGCTCTGCAGTCTGGTTGCCTGGAGTGAAGGCATGTGGATGCCTCTTGTGCTGTCAGTGTAGGCTTACAGTGCTACACTTTGATCATTTTCTATCACTGAAAATCAGGGAACTTCTGCCCTGTACTCTAGTGACACCACACCCCTAGAGTTTGTTGTAAAATGCTGTCCCTCTAAAGCAATATCATAAAGACTTTTTTTTTTTTTTTTGTGCTGGTCACTTTGATAAAGTTCAAAACACAAGGCAGGGCAAAGTTTGACAAATCTTTAAACCCCAGAGCAGGTTTATCCCAAATAAGCAGGCTTTATCTAGATGCTGAAATCCCAGATAATTGCTTAACGGGTTCAGGGATTACTTTTGCCAGTTGAAATTGCTCTACTGTCAAGATTAGATTTCTCAAAAGCTAAACTTGTATATATTCACATCTTGGCAGATTACAAACATTATAAATGTATTTTCTTTTGTTTTCCCAACTATGGGATTGGTCTTTTATCTGACCAATGGCTTCCATGAAGGATTACTTTGGTTTTTTTCCCTCTCAAACACAATTGGTCTTTTAAAGTACATTCTATGAAATTTTAACCCTTTATGATTAGATATTGTGAATTAATGAAAGATAATATGAATGCTTTTGAGTTTTCCTATGGTAATTGAGATACATTTTACTTAAAAGATGGGGGAAGTGGAATTTTAAAGAAAATCAACTTCTTATCCATGACCTTGGCATGAGGCCTCCACCTCTTCCAACATGAAATTTTTATGATGCTGTTTTAGTGCCATTAAAACTGATTTCTTCAATAAATGTCAATTTATTAACTGTGTAAAGATTACCTGAAGAATTTTAAGTCGTCTTATTTCTACCAGGAATAAAACTGGATCTTACAGAAGCAGACTCACAGACATAGAAAACAGACTTGTGGTCACCAAGGGGGAGAGGGCAGGTGGGGAATGGATGGATTGGGAGTTTGGGGTTAACAAATGCAAATTACTGTATGTGTATATGTGTTCAGTCGACCAGTCATGTCTGATTCTTTGCGACCCCATAGATTGTAGTCCACCAGACTCTTCTGTCCATGGAATTTTCCAGGCAAGAATACTGGATTGGGTTGCCATGCCTTTCTCCAGGGGATCTTCTCAACTCAGGGGTCAAACCCACATCTCTTGCATCTCCCGCATTGACAGGCAGTTTCTTTACCACTGCGCCACCTGGGAAGCTCAATACTATTGTATACAGAATGGATAAACAAGGTCTATTTTATAGCACTGGGAACTATTTGCAATATCCTGTCATAAACCACAATGGAAAAGGAAAATAATAATAATAATAAAATTGGGTCTGTCCAGTTTAGACACCTCAGCAAGTGAAAAGTCTTAAGAATTCTAAGTATGTCATGAACCAGCCACTGGTGTACATGTGTTCCCTGTCCCAAACCCCCCTCCCTCTTCCCTCCCCCACAGTAATGCAAAGTAATAAGCCTGAAATTGAAATAAATGAATTAAAAAAAATAATATAAAAGAATTCTAAGTGTGATGGTATGGTTTCCAAAGTGAACCATCTCTCAGGTTTTTCAAGAAGCTATTCTAAGAATGAATCTGAGGCCCCTTTGGAATAGACCAGAAGTGATCCAGGGCTGGGCTGTAGAGAAGACAGAAGCCCTCAGACTTCTTGGAGCTGTGGTTTAGATGCCCTATGGCAACCACAGCCAGACAGGTCTTGGTGGGACTGAGTTCGTGCTGTTGGCCCAGGCACAGTCATCTTGGCCCTTGCATTCAAGTGCTGTTCCCATCAGCACTAGGGTGACTAATAACATCAACTTTTTAAAAAATGCACAACATGAAAGTTGCAAGACGAGTTCTAATTTGGGGCAGAATAAGGACTGCAGCCCTGGAGACACAGCTCAGATGGCTCTGAGAAACTGCTTCAGAGAGGCAGGGGGAGGGTCATTGTGTATGTGATTTTGGTGAAGGGGAAATACATGTGATCAGGCACATATTTTTTCAGAAGGTTTCTACTAGTCTTATGCAGCTTTCTGCTAGTCACGAGAAACAGTCGTCACCATGAAGGATTTTAGTGCTTTTCTAGGTATGAGGAGATATAAGAACTGGGCTCATAAAATCAGGTCCTGAGAATATCTAACTACCTGAAAACTCGTCCTGCCAGTTTTTCCCAGAGTGCAGAACACCTCGTTTCTGCTCTCCACCCTGAACTCCTTTCAGAGGGTGTTGAAGGTCAGCAGCTGCAACAGCTCATAATTTACTCCTTGCAGAGGTAGATGGCAAGCAACCATGGCAAGTACCAACTTGCAGTTGACAATAATGAGGCTGGGGCACTTTGTCTGCTCCGTGTTTAGTGCCTCTTCTGAGTGAGAGGATACGCACTCTCGTATGAACATGTGACATGGTGGTCGTCAGGGCCCCCCAAGTGTCTGTCCACATACATCCATGGTCTTCCAATCTTTCTCCTTCTACCACGCCATTCACTATGTCCCAGGATTCCCATGATTTTCTAACTCTGGGCCACTTATCTTTCAATATAAAGTGGGAAACTAGGCACACTGCCCACAGGAAGGGTTTTCTCTCACCATACTCTAGCAAGGTCAACTTGCAGGGAGCTGGGAGCATGGTGGCCATCCCCCACTTGCTATTTGCACCCACCTAGCAAGCTCATGCTCTGTAAGCAAGCGTGAGCTTTTTCTTCCTCCCGTGGGATCCCCTGTCTGGCTGTGGGTGTAAGCCAGGTGGCAACAGAACAGCAGACATAGTGCACTGGGAGCTGGACTGCTGTACATGTCTGGACTGCAGTACATGTCTTCTGCTTTGCCCACTAGTGCTGCTTGGGCTCAGTGCTGGACTACCTGTTTCATCTCATGCTGGATTGTTGCTAGGCCAGCCTGACTTGATGATTTAGTAGGTCTGCCCTGCTCGTGAGGGACAGATCCTGCTGAATGGTCAATGGGTCCCCCAAGGCCCAGTAACATCCCAGAAGATGCTTTGCAAAAAGCATGTCATTCCATGCTCCTCTGAAATGGCTTGACGGCAGAAGGCTGGGGGCCTGCTTTGTGATTTTCCCCCTTGGGCTTGACACATGTTACACACAGCTTCTGCTCCCCCTGCCAGTACCTCCAATACCTGCTGCAGGGACCCTGACGACACCCAGTCACATTCAGAGCTGGTAGGTAGCCTTTTGGTTCACTTAGCATTGGGGCTGGAGCAGTATTTCCAACCTTAGAATCTGCTGCTACTACAACCCACAGAGGCCAGACAGGCATTGTGTCTGCTTTGTGAAAGGAAAGGCAAGATGCAGTACTTTAGAGGAGATGTCCTGGCACAGCCCTGACCATCTGACCACCGGCAAAATTTTACTAATATGGCAGGCATTCAGTCTACCATAAATTCACTACTGCTGCTATGCATGTGCTCAGTCATGCCTGACTCTTTTGTGACCATAGTCTGCCAGCTTCTCTGTCCATATGTGATTTCCCAAGCAAGAATACTGGAGTGGATAGCTATTCCCTTTTCCAGAGAATCTTCCCTACCCAAGGATCAAACCCATGTCTGCTGAGTCTCTTCCATTGCAGGCAGATCCTTTACCATCTGAGCCACCAGCAAACCCTATATTCCCTGCAAGGCTGCCAGATCTCTGTATTCCAATGTAAGACTGACTTTCTAGAGAAAATCTAGAAATTCTTGTCTCTCCCCCATTCCAGTGGTTCTCACACTATGGTGTACACAAGAATACATTTGAATGCTTGCCAAGATGTAAATGATCCGGCCCCACCCACAGAGATTCTGATTCTAAATAAAGTTACATGAGTCCAGGAATCTGCACTTTGAAAGGATGTCCCACCCCCGTGCTTCTGAAGGACTTTGAGAAGCTCTGCTTTATGTCTTTGAATATGCTGCTCACTGTGTCTCTGACCCCTTCCTGTTTTCTAATTTTTAAATTTATATATTTATTTGGCTGCACTGGGTGTTAGCCTCAGCAAATGGGATCTTTAAAAGCATGAGAACCCTTTGTTGGGGCATGCAGGATCTAGTTCCCTGATCAGGGATCAAACCTGGGCCCCCTGCATTGGGAGCATGGAGCCTTAGGTTCCATGATGGCTTCCTTCCTTCCTCCCTCTTCAACTCCTACTCATTCTTCAAGAGTCCACTTCAATCAATGTCACCTCTTTTGTGAAGCTTTTCCTAACTCTCTGTAAGTTGGAGTTAGTCCATCAAGATGTCACAGCAATTTTCACACCTTCTTTAATTTCTATAGTTATTTCTGTGAAGTCTTGTCTTCTTCCAAGGCTATAAACTTCTGAAAAATGGAAATTTTCATTCACCTTTTATCTCCAACAGTTATCCCATTGCCAAGCACGTGGCAGGCACTCACTGTACACTTCATGATAACTGCATGAATCCTGGAGATCTAAGCGTGAAATTGTAACTGTGAATTGGTTGAGTTCCACAGGATAAAAAGGTAATATATCAACATTTAGTCCTTTCATTTTCTCACTAAGTGAATCGCATATTCTTGCTCCAGAAATCTCATCATATACTTTTCTTAATCCCTTTGTGGAGTTTAAGATAAGACCCTAATCCCACAAAGACTGACATTTGATCAGGACTTAAAGGCTTTTTTAAAGAGAGGATAACTTTTTACTCATGGTAAAAAAAGGAAATTTTTCCAGGAATGATTTTCTAAGAGTTTCTTGTCCATTTCAATGGTGAACTTCTTTTGCTAATGAAATATTAATTTGCTTGACCTGACCCATTTTTGCAGTTCTTCAAGTTCAGTCCTCTGTGAATCCGTGTGTTTAATAAAGCACAACGGGTTTCCCTGGTGGTCCAATGGTTAAGAATCCACCTGCCAACATGGGGGACACAGGTTTGATCCCCGATCTGGGAAGATTCCACATGTCATGGGGCAACTAAGCCCAGGCACCACAACTACTGAGCCCGAGTGCTCCAACTACTGAGCCCTCACGCCCTAGAGCCGGTGCTGCGCAACGAGAGAAGCCACCGCAAGAAGTCTGAGCACCACACAAAGAGTAGCCTCTGCCTGCTGCAAGTAGGGAAAACCCGCTTGCAGCACCGAAGACCCAGCACAGTTATAAATAAGTAAACTTTCTTTAAAAGCACAGCATGACAGAGACAGACGTCTTTACCTTCACCCTGTGAAGTCCCACAAAGAGGAATTCACTTCAAGCCAAGCCAGACTCAGGTTGTTGATGCTGGGGACAGTGCTGGTCCTGGCAGTGTGAATGCCCTTTCTTAAATGCTGTGATCCATTTTAGAAAAGAGCAGAATATCAGTGTGCTAATGGAAGTTCATACGGTCAACGTTATTGGTATTTGGAAAGAACGAATCAAAGAAATTAAAACGTCAGAGCAACATTTGATGCAACTGGAAAAATGTCTTCTGTAGAAACAACCTAAGAAGTGAAGAATTTCTCTTTTTTTCAATATTTATTTATTTATTTAGCTGTACTGGTTCTTAGTTGTACCTCGTGGAATCCTGGTTGAGGCATGCGTGAACTCAGCTGTGCAGCCTGTGGGATCTAGTTCCCTGACCATCAGTTGGACTCAGGGCCGCTGCACTCGGGGCGCTCAAAGTCTTAGCCACTGGACCACCACCGAAGTCCCAAAACAAAGAACTTCTGACCAGAGTCTTGGTCTTCTTGTGAGATGTTTATTACCTTTACCTAGATTTTAGCTGCTAAATTGTGCTAGGTCAACTCAACAGATCTACAAGGCACATTCTCTTTTGTGGCTCTGAGCTATTTTCTCACACTGATGAAGAAATCTTGTAGCTTGATCCTCCCAAAGAGGAGCTCCTGGTACTTTAGTACACTGAAATGAAGTCATTAAAAGTTGGGTAATAAATAAAATGAAAATATATGGAGGTTTTTCCATGCAATACTTGGCAATAGCTATCCTAAAAGACAAAAAAAAAAAAAAAAAAAACTTTTCTTTTTAGAGTTTATGCATCTGAACAAAATTAAAGGCAAAATTACATAAATTCTAATGTATACTCTTCATTGCCAAAAGGATAAAGTAAAATTTTCTTCTTAATAAAAGCACATAAAATAATTTAAAAGATACATGCCATGAAATCACACTAGAAAAGCGCCTGTTTATTTGAATACAGTCTCTTCGATCTTTCTTTGCCTTTCATGAATAGGTATTTATACCTTAAAAAAAGTTTTGAATTCTAAAAGAACGGGAAGCGCTGGAGTATAAATATAGGACCAAATGCATTTATCTTATTTATCACTTATAAAACCCTATGTGTTCCACTGCTGCTGCTAAGTCACTTCAGTCATGTCCGACTCTTAGCGACCCCATGGACAGCAGCCTACCAGGCTCCTCCGTCCATGGGATTTTCCAGGCAAGAGTACTGGAGTGGGGTGCCATTGCCTTCTCCATGTGTTCCACTAGTGACTAGGAATTGTAGCAAATTTTTCTTCTAGTTCAAAAAGAAAACAATAAAACATGCAAACATTTCCAGAATAATCATGAAGAAATTTGCTGAAATGAACCATGGAGGATTTTTTTTAACAATGCAAGAAAATAGTGGTTTTCATAGCAATCAAATCACTGAGAGCTTCTAAATTCTGCTCCCGTAACAGTAGGAGAATGGAAGGCGTGTACAGAACTGTAAACAAAAAAGGAGCTTCCACCAACCAAATGGCTGTTCATGTTGACAAACTGTCAGATTGAGCGACAGTCCTTGAGCCGAACAAAAACAACTGCCGTACAAAGCTATATTCCTCTATGATTTATTTTGACATTTCTCGTCCTCTTACCACAAAATAAATATACATCTCCATAAACATGTACATGGGCTTCCCTGGTGGCTCAGTGGTAAGGAATCTGTCTGCCAATGCAGGAGACACAGGTTCAATTCCTGAAGATCCCCTGGGGGAAGATCCCCTGGAGTAAGAAATGGCAATTCACTCCAGTATTCTTGCCTGGGAAATCCCATGGACAGAGGAGCCTGGCAGGCTACAGTCCATGGTGTCACAACAGAGTCAGACAGGACTTAGTGACTAAAAAACAACAACCAAACAGGTATATACACGTGGAAATGGCAATGAAGCACGCGTTGGGAATTAATTACTTTTTTGTAAAGGATGCCCTCCTTATTGTGAACCTACTTTGAAATATTTCTAGAAGGAGTACCATCCGTTATTATCAATTTACTGAAAATTTGTTTATCAGATCTTTCTTCTCTGCAACCCAGGCTACAAGAGAGGAAGTGGGAAAGACAGAAAATGAAGAAAATGTACAAAACAGGGAGGTACTAACCTCAAAAACAAACAACCTACCACAGGCTTGGCAGCCCTGAGAGCCAGCACTGAAATTGCTTGCCAACACATAGGTGAATTTAGTGCAAGCAGAGTTCCCAGCATAAAACCATTCGTTTCCACCACTAGCTATTCAGAAGACCAAGGAAATACCAAATTCTTGTCTCTGTGACAAACTTGGGCATGCATAAAAGGAAACTAGGCACAATAAAAGTTTTCTGGGTGAGAAGGAAGAATGCTGTTGCTGTCTACATCTGATTTGTTCAGACCTCAAAAAGAAATTTTGATCTGACATATAAACCATGGGTAATGTTCTACTGGATCGAATTCAGTTCACATTCACATTATGGGAAGCAGTGATCATTTCTTTTCTTTTTTTCTTTTTTTAGGGATAACTTCTTCATTGCTAAATGTAAGCGATAGGGACTTGCCTGGTGGTCCAGTGGCTGGGACTCCATGCTCCCAATACAGAGGGTATGGGTTCAATCGCTGGTCAGAGAACTAAGATCCCCCATGCTGCAGGGTGCAGCCATAAAAAATAAAAAATAAATATGTTAAATGTAAGCAATACGTATCCTGTCCTAAGAACTGATCATCAATTCCTCTAGGCAGAAAGACTGATGTAGTGGTGATGGTGGTGGTGGTTTCTCTAGACATCGTGGCCACCAGTTCACCAATGACATTGGAGAAGGAAATGGCAACCTGTTCCAGTATTCTTGCCTGGGAAATCCCATGGACAGAGAAACCGGGTGGGCTACAGTCCATGGAGTTGCAAAAGAGTCAGACGTGACTGAGTGACTAAACCACCACACCATCATACACAGATGGCACAATGGCTGTCTTTCCAGGAGATGAAAATAGATTCACACAGCTGCAGATACAGATATTCTGTTGTAAATGATTCTATTTCATCACTATGAAGAACTTAACCCAAATGGAGCTATACTCTGCAGCAACTACACCTGCAAAAGTTACTTTATTTTCAAGTATTCCAAGCTCTAGATGAGTGTTTTTTGGGAATTTCTCCAGTGAAAGGAGAGGTGGCAGGTTCCAAGTGTAAGGCGTTGAAAAGTCGTGAATGCTCGCATTGTTGTACAGCAGAAACCAACGCAACATTAAAAAGCAATGATCCTCCAATTAAAAGCTGAAAAAAAATGTCATGATCACATTACAGCAATTATTAGAGACAAGGTCAAGTATACATCATAAGTCAGGATAGACCCCTTATGACAGCTACCAAACAGAGACACGAGCACTCACATTCAATCTGGTTCTAGCTTACCCATATCCTTCTGCTATCAATACTTGGAAGATTTAAGAGGTAATGATTTTTATTCCAAAACATTTGTCCTTGAAGTTTATGCCTGTCCACCATACCGCTAATGTTTGCTAGCATGCAGGAAATCCAGCTAAGGGGTAAAATAGCTTTGGATACTAACCAATATTTACACTCCCACTGGATGCGAGGCTTTCAAAGGCCTCAAAAATGTGCATACTGTTGACCTACCAAATTTCATTTCTAACAATTTTTCCAAAGAAAATAACTAGAGATTTGTGCAAGGACTGAGCTACAAGGATTCTCTATGTTGAATCGTTTTATACTATAAAAAAAAAAATAAGCAAACCACCTGAATATACAGCTATATAAAATCTGAAAAATAACTTGTGGTATAAAATATTTTGCTATCATTTAATAGTAATAACGATCTCTAAATGAATAGAAAAATATTTATAGAGTCATATTCATGGAAAAAGCTTGGAATGCAACATTTTGTACTGTATAAACTGTAAGAAAAAACTGAAGAACACCCCAATTCTAAGAGGAATTATATGTGAGTGATAGAATTAGCAACTGCCTTGTATGGTCTTCTCTCTGCTTTTCTGTATTTTCTAAATAATCTACAATAAATATGTATTAGTTTTATATTCAGAAAAAAGTAACTTCCAGAACAATAAATTTGGGAGCACAAATGTCATCATGGGAAGTTCTGAGCTCTTTGAGAGCAAAGGTTTGCAGATTAAGGTGTGTGTTGACTTGTATTAGGTTAAGCCGAAATGCGAGCTGTTGCAACTTTTGTGTTCACAAATGATAGTACTTCTACTGCCTTAAATGGTTGAAGACAGATTTTTTTTTTTTTTCAGGAAGTTTTGGATGAGCATTTAATGTGGCTGATGGGTTGAAGCAAACAGCCAAGGGATAAAATGCCAGCCAAGAAGTTGTGTGTAGGCAGTAACACTTTCCTGCAGGTGTTGTGCTCAGAATTCCTGGGCATAAGAACATGCGTGCATTCTAAGTCACTTCAGTCGTGTCCAACTCTTTGCGACCCTGTGGACTGCAGCCCGCCAGTCTCCTCTGTCCAGGGGATTTCCCAGGAAAGAATAGTGGAGTGGGTTGCCATTCCTCCTTCAGGGGATCTTCCCAACCTAGGGATGGAACCCATGTCTCTTGCATCTGCTGCATTGGCAGGCAGATTCTTTACCACTGAGCCACCTGGGAAGCCCCAAAACAGGACTACATAGACCCTAAAAAATGGCGTTTATTTGGTGTGAGGCTGAGACTGTCCTTCCAGGGCTCATTTCTCCAGTTTGTTACAGTGTGAAGCTGAAACAAGAGGGCAGAGCGTGGCCTTTGTTGTACCTTGCCTAGAAACAGGGGCATCAAGCAACTCAAAATTTTCCCTGTTCTGCACAGGTGTGTGTCCACAAATAACTGCAAAAAGTTCAGCGAGCATCCCTATGGGGTTAAAAGTTTAGCAACTGAGTGAATTTGCAAAAATAGAAGCTTTAAATTATAAGGATCAGTGGTGGGAATAGTACCTATTTCTGCAAGTTGTTGTAGAGATTCATGAAATAATTCAAGTCAAGCATTTGACTCAGCAAGGGGCACATATATGGGCTCCCCAGGTGGTGCTAGTGGTAAAGAATCTGCCTGCCAATGCAGGGGATGTAAGAGACAAGAGCTCGGTCGATGGGTAGGAAAGATCCCCTGGAGGAGGGTATGGCAACCCACTCCAGTCTTCTTGTCTGGGAAATCCCATGGACAGAGGAGGCTGGCAGGCTACAATCCATAGTGTCACAAAGAGTCAGAAACAACTGAAGAGACTTAGCATGCACGCCTGTGGTACATATATACCAAATATGTGTTGGGGAAAAAAACTGCTTTTGTGAATATTTGAAGCCCCTGTTAAGTTTAGGTATATAACAAAACTCACTCCAAACAAATACTCTAGAAAGAGGAGTACAAAAACAACCTAATGTTAACACAACCTGATACACTGGTACAGTTTTTCACCATAATTTTTTTCAGATGAACTTAAACACTTCAAATCATCTGTGTATTTTCTGTAGAAGGTTTGTTGAATTATAAGCAAGACCTTTGGGAGACCTGGGCAGGGGCTGGGACCCAAATAAAATGTTGTTATAAACACTACCCGGATAGAGATAATTAACCCTTACTTAGAAGCAAATAGCACTGTTTCCTCAATAAAATATTAATAGGACTCAGTAAAGAATGCTTCAGTGTATTTTTTTTTTAACGTTAAAAACTACCTGGTTTGGCATCTATTTTTGCTTAACACAAGGGATCCTCTTTATGTGGCACCGAAATCCCTGCCAGAAAGTAAATATTGAACTATTACATAAGGAGCTATAAACACAATTTCCCGAGAGATTTTCTAGGAAGACATTTACCCGCCTGAGCCAAATGGATTGAGATGATTAAAACCTAACCTTCCTTCCAAATGGGACAAGGTGAGCATTTTCTCCTAAATCTTCACAACTCTGCAGCATTTGAAGCCTCTCCTTCTGCGTTTGGGGTCCAAAACTTTGCCAAACTGTTATTATTGTTGTTATCTAAGATATATGTAAAGCTTTACCTACATTGTCTGCAACATCCTTCTCAAGTGTCACAACTCCCAAGCTTACCCTTCCTGTTGTTGTTTGTTGTTGCTGTTCAGTCGCTCAGTCGTGTCTAGCTCTTTGCGACCGCATGGACTGCAGCACACCAGGCTTCCCTGTCCTTCACTATCTCCCAGAGTTTGCTCAAACTCTTGTTCTTTGAGTTAATGATGCCATCCAACCATCTTATCCTTTGTCACCCTCCTCTCCTCCTGCCCTCAGTCTTTCCCAGCAGCAGAGTCTTTTCCAATGAGTCAGCTCTTTGCATTAGGTGGCAAAGTATTGGAGCTTCAGCTTCAGCATCAATCCTTCCAATGAATATTCAGGGTTGATTTCCTGGTTTGATCTCCACGCTGTCCAAGGGCCTCTCAAGAGTCTTGTCCATCCACACAATTTTAAAGCATCAGTTCTCTGGCACTCAGCCTTCTTGATGGTCCAACTCTCACATCCATATGTGTGACACATGACTACTGGAAAAACCATAGCTTTGACTATACAGACCTTTGTTAGCAAAGTGGTGTCTCTGCTTTTTAATACACTGTATAGGTTAGTCATAGCTTTTCTTCTAAGGAGCAAGCCATTTAATTTCATGGCTGCAGTCTGTCTGCAGTGATTTTGGAACCCAAGAAAATAAAATCTGTCATTGCTTCCACTTTCCCCCTTCTATTTGCCATGAAGTGATGGCAGCAGATGCTATGATCTTAGTTTTTTGAATGTTGAGTCTTAAGCCAGCTTTTTCACTCTCCTCTTTCACTTTCATCAAGAGGCTTTTTAATTCCTCTTCGCTTTCTGCCATTAGAGTGGCATCATCTACATATCTAATGTTTCAGGGACCCAATAAATAATTCAGGGGAAATCTGACGTTCCCTGGCTGATGCGGGACCTGTGGTTCACCGAGCAGTTATTCTGTGAGACAGACTTAATGCAGACCGCATTGGGAAGAAAATGATGGAGGAATAGAGACAAATTTCTGTAATGTTGATAGAATCCGTGCTAATGCACCAAAGGGCATGAAGGATAAGACAAAAGGAGGGTTGGAGGAAATTCCCTGCTGGTCCAGTGGTTAGGATGTCTTGATTTCATTGCCAAAGGTGCAGGTTTGATTCCTGGTCGAGGAACTAAGATCCCTTAAGCTGAATGACACAGTCAAATAGTTTAAAAAAGTAAAAAGGACAATAGGAAAACAAGCTTCAGTCAAGAAATGATTAAAGTTTGGAGGTGGAATAAATATCACACACAGCACTCCAGGCTCTGAGCTGCCAAATGACTCAATGGATGGCGGAGCCCATTGCTTAAACAGAGTCCAAATCTGCCTACTGCTGTTCGATACCGAAGGTTCAACCTACTATCACAAAATCTAGACAGTTTATCTGAGGTTTCTGTTTGGCTAGAATTCTGAGAAGCCAAAAATAGTTTAAAATAAATGGCCCATCAGCCCAAAGTTGAGAATTTTGATGTATATATTGGAATCATAATGGCCAGAAAAACTGGAAAGAAACTCAAAAGATTTCCCAATAAATCAAAATTGCATAGAGTATTAACAAAACCATTTCAACTGTTTTTGCAAACTGTGACCCACGAGAAAAAATAACTTTGAAGAATGTCACATACAAAATGTTGTATGTTGCATATGCAAAGAGCCAACTCATGAGAAAAATTCTGATGCTGAGAAAGATTGAGGGCAGGAAGAGAAGGGGGTGACAGAGGGTGAGATGACTGGATGACTCAATGGACATGAGTCTGAGCAAACTCCGGGAGATGGTGAAGGACAGGGAAGCCTGCCACGCTGCAATCCATGGGGTCACAAGTACTCAGATACGACTTAGCCACTGAACAACAACAAATGCACATTTTAATTTTCCCAATAACCCAATGCGATAAATATGAATATCCCATTTTAGAGGCCCCAGAAGAGTTGAATAAACTTGCCCAAGGTCTAAGTGTGGGAGTTTGAATTCAGATCCACAATTAGCCACCTCGAATGTTTGAATTAGTAACTACTGTGCTGTAATGTCTCCCAAATAATTAATTACAGAATAAGTATTTGAATCAGAGGAAAGATAAGTTTACTACAAAATTAGAATTTTGTGTATGGAAAAGGTGAAACATTGAGGGAACATTTCTCTTTTCTACACAGTCACACAAAGGAGCTCTGTGGCCTTGATGGGCTGACGCTATGAGGTTAGCCAAGGTCAACGCCCACCCAGGATATCCCAGGGGCGAGATGAATCAGAGAGATAAGGAAGGTGGAGGGGAAGAAACTTATTACTCAATAGATTTCATCATTGCCTTCCTAAAACTAACACTCAAAGTTTAAAGTAGTAAAAGCTTTAAAAAGAGGACACAGAAAGTTCAGGCCTCTAGTAACAAGCCTCCGCCGGCCTGTTACTAGAAATTACAGAGGCGAAGAGGCTTAGAGGTAACAGTACTACCTGTTAGTGGGTGTTGTTATGGTGTCTGATGTTGTATCTGTTATTGTTATTGTTGTTTGGTTGTTTTTCTTATTGTTTTTAAAACTCTAGATGTGATGAGAAAAGTGATTAACTGTAGACAAAAGGGAACTCATCAATTTCTATTTTTAAAATATTGCTTCTATCCCAAATGAGGTTTTGGTACAATTCTTTGAAGAGTACTGTGAATACCCTTGAGAAGCATAAATCAGAGAAGCAGATGTTTTTGTCAACCCCTGAATGTCTGAATTCCAACAATGAACAATTTGGATGTGAATTCAAAGGAAGTCTATAATGTCGAGAGAAAATAATTCTTCAGTAATGCAGGAGAACCCTGAAAACCTGTTTCCCAGAGGATTTATCTCCCTTTTGATGCAAGGTTAAATGAGAAGTTGATCAAATTCTATGACTCAGGACACTGAAAATAAAAAAATTCACACTGGACAGTTCTCCCCATTTCCTTCTAAACTAAATAAACTACTCTTTCAGGTACAATGATTTTTTTTTAGTTCTAGAATTTTAAAAAAACCATAATTGTATATAGTAAGAGCAAAGACTTTAGGCAGTTCTCTCTTTTCCATGCTGGTTTGATGAGTTTTAAATCTTTTTATTTTCAGTCACTGCTCTGAATTTAGACATTCCATCCAGCTTAACTAGATTGCAAATTCTCCAAGATGCAAGAGTAGAAAAATAGTAAATTTTGCCCCTGACTCAAAATCCTGTTTGAAAAGTGATCTTAAGAATACTGAATCATTTGCTAAGTATAAATGAAATACAATAGCTTCCATTGCCTGCAAAATGTGGTATACCGCTGGAAAATGAAAGTATAACTGACTTGACTCTTGCATTCACTTGAAAATACTGCAGACAGCCTATTTCAATTCTCCATTACCCCATCTCAAGGCTAAATCAATGTGATATTTTCATTTTAATGCTAAGTACAGAAAAGTTTGGGGGTGGGGGCAGGAAGGACCTATTTATTTGAGAGTTTGGACAAAGGAACAAAGAGAAATTGCCCTTCCCCTAATCTCCTTATGGGCTTCCCTGGTGGCTCAGGCAATAAAGAATCTGCCTGCAATGCAGGAGACCTGAGTTCGATCCCTGGGTTGGGAAGATCGTCTGGAGAAAGGAATGGCTACCCACTCTAGTAATCTTGCCTGGAGAATTCCAGGGACAGAGGAGCCAGGTGGGCTACAGTCCATGGGGTCACAAAGAGTAAGACACAACTGAGTGACTAACCACACAATCGCCTCAATACTGGTCTTCAAATGGAAGTTTCATGACCTGCGTTTTCTTCCTTGATACAGAAAGGACTAAAAGTATGTGAAAAGTTACAGTTACTTGTTCTCTCTTCTGGAGTTTGTGTCTGACCAGGGAGGCATAGTTTCTTGGCTTGTTTTTTGGAGGAAGTTTTAGCGCCTAATTGGATCTCAATGTGCAAGAAAGAAGCCCCAGCTCCTGGCTACTCTTATAAATCTTCTCATAGTGTATGACCCCCATCTCTGCCACACTCAAACCCCTGTCCATCAGAGAAAGATGAGCTTTCTAGTCTGCTGGTCTTTGTCCCCTAAGGCAGAAAGCTTTCCAGTACATTTGGGAAGAAAAGATTTGGCAGTAGTGGAAATCACAATATTTCTCTAGCCAGTACAGAAGTATCTGTAATCCATTATATCCTTCTAAGCCAAGCACACTTGCTTAGTAAGCCCTGTGTTTCTCTTTCTCTTTGTGGAGGAGAAAATACAACAATATTTTACAGCAGAAAAGTTCCATCCACAGTCTGACAATCACTGCATCTTTTTCTTCCCAGCTCCAAGCTTACATAATTATTAAAGAATCTCTACATCTATTTGTCTCTAATGTTTGCAAACTAGGTCATGATCCCCTAGTTATTTTATTAAGCAATGTATAACTCAAGGTACACCTTCAATGTGCCCAAGACATTTTGTATTTATAACACCATATAAAGTTTCTCTTAAGTCTACTAGCTTTTATTTGTCTCCAAGAGACAGCCATCCTATTTATTTCTTATTAATGCAAACACACTAACATAAGAAATGAGATATTTTAACCAGAATGCTTTCTATTATCCCCAAATGGAGAGGGAAGTGTGAAGGTTTTCAGTACCATAATAAGAAGGCATAGGGATTTCCCTGGCAGTCCAGTAGTTAAGATTTAACTCTTCCAATGCAGGGGGCATGCCTTCAGTCCCTGGTCAGAGAACTAAGATCTCACACGTTGTGCGGCATGTCCAATAAATAAATAAATAAGCTAGTATAAAGTTATGTAAATGTTGCCCCTTTATATCTGAGTCTTGTGGCAAAGGCAAATAAACCATGCTAAGTTGAGACCACACTATCCACAATAGTTGACTCATGAAAGTAGGGAGAGTTGAAGTAGGGATGAATTTTAGAATAAAATGTGGGAATGGATGGGGAACATCTAAGCAATGCCATTTGTCACCAGTATATTGTCAACCTTGGGGGAAAGTCAACAACATGATGCTTTCCAAGTCACACTTGGAATTTGGATCTCTCTCCATTTGACTGAGTATGAATATGCCTTTTTGAACCCTTGATTTCTTAACTGCCATTGAACAGCCCATTCTTCTCTCTATGGCTGCTTGGGAAAACTTTTGCTAACTACTTCCGTTCACAAACTGACAGTTAAACAATACGTGTTGAAAGCTCTGTGAGAAATCAAGACCACATTGTTCTTGGGCCCTCGTTTCCGCCCCCTTCTTATCTCTTCCCTGGCCCATTCAGTTCTCTTTTTCTTTTGATTGCCCTGTTCTGGTCAGTCATGCAGAGACTGTCTGTTTTATGTTTAATTCATGTCCATGCGTTAATCCTATTTCTGAAAATTAAATAAGTCAATGACAGAAGAAAAATCACAACCTGAACCATACAGAGATCCAAACAAGGAAAAGAAGTGACTAAAACATGGAGTCAGTGTTAGGAATTTTCTTTTGCTAATCTAATTCTGAGAGGAAAATCCGTTCACCTTTGTGTGTCTCATTTGTTCATTTGTAAAGAAAAAAAAAAAGACGTTGTATTTATGTGTATCTCTGTTTGTAGAGTCATAGTAGACAGAACCCTGTACCTAGTATACACAACTGACAAAATATCTTGGGGGAGGGGAGGGACAGGAGTCTTATTCTCCCATTTAAGAGATGAGCAGACCAAGGTGATACAGGTCATGATTCTGCCAGGGTCACTTCTGATTATACATCCCAGGTTCTCCTCACTACACACAGCCCCTAAGGAGTGGTTATTCATCACCAATTTCCTTGTGTTGCTAAGGAACCAGTATCTATGTTTAAACCCAATTGGTTGTGGAGAAATGCATGAAGATTGGCCTTGGCATCTGAAGTAAAGACAAGGTGTTGGTAGCTGCCTTAGCTCAGGCTGCTGTAACAAAATACCATAGATCAGGTGACATAAACGTTTATTTTCTCACAGCTCTGGAGGATGGGTAGTCCAAGGTCAAGGTCGGCAGTGTTCAGTTCCAGGTGGGAGCTCTCTTCCTAGCTGTCACACTTTGTCAAATTTCTCAATAATTCCACCTGTCACAAAACATTTCTGTAGGCTCAGGATTAAATCAAGATCATGAGTTGCATTTAGTTGTCAACTCTTCAGAGTCCTGCGAGTTACAACACTCTATCTTTCTTTGCCTTCTTTGGACTTAGTGTTTTTCGGTAGGTGAAAAAGACAGTTATTTTGCCTAATATTGCTTAATTTTGATTAAAATGATGAAAAATTTATTTTTAATTAACAACAGAAAGAAACTTTTAACTACTGTAAATTAATTAGCACTCTATATCCTGTATCTTAAGGAGAAAGAAGAAAGAACATTCTTATAAAAGAAGGAAGGTGAAAGAAAATGAAATCAGTAAGACAAGTTTCAAAATGAGAGAAATTACGTTCCTGTAGCACTTTATTTAAATCAGTAAAATGTCATAAATATTAAATCCTAGGTATAATTCAGTAGAAATAACCAGTTGTTGTTGAGTCACTAAGTCGTGTCCAACTCTTTGCAACCCTGTGGACTATAGCCCGCTGGGCTCTTCTGTCCATGGGATTCTCCAGGCAAGAATACTGGAGTGGGTAGCCATTTCCTTCTCCACGGGATCTTCCCAACCCAGGGATCGAACCTGTGTCTCCTGAATTACAGGAAGATTTTTTACCACTGAGCCTATGTAAACCAGTATCTACATGTAAATAGGTCACTCTAGTAATAGTTTGATGTATCCAAGTATCTAAGATCTCTTTCAGGCTTGAAATTCTGGCTTCATCTTTGTACTTTGCATAGCCTGAGGCTTTTGTAAAACCAAACTATAAATGTCTGTCACCCACTTTCCCCATAAAAAAGTTTTTATCCAATTCAGTTCAGTTCAGTTCAGTCACTCAGTCATGTCCGACTCTTTGCAGCCCCATGAATCGCAGCACACCAGGCCTTCCCGTCCATCACCAACTCCCGGAGTTCACTCAAACTCACATCCATCGAGTCAGTGATGCCATCCAGCCATCTCATCCTCAGTCGTCCCCTTCTCCTCCTGCCCCCAATCCCTCCCAGCATCAGAGTCTTTTCCAATGAGTCAACTCTTCGCATGAGGTGGCCAAAGTACTGGAGTTTCAGCTTCAGCATCATTACTTCCAAAGAACACCCAGGGCTCATCTCCTTTAGAATGGACGGGTTGGATCTCCTTGCAGTCCAAGGGACTCTCAAGAGTCTCCTCCAACACCACGGTTCAAAAGCAGCAATTCTTCAGTGCATTAGGACCCATCATTTTTCCTTCTCCATTGTCTGCTTTCTAGCTGGTAGTCTTAGCAGTTTAACTATTGGCATCTCAGTTATTTCATGACTGTAGTGTCATTCTGTTATCATTTCTTTTGCTAATTCTCAGTAAGTGTAATTCAGTAAACTTCTCTTCCATGAAAACATTTGACATTCATATTCATAAGCATTATTTGAAGGAGGAAATTTTCCATTTTATAATGGTAGCATCATACTACAAATTTCTCAGAACTGTATACACAAAATCTAGGAATGCATTTGCAGTGGTAACCTCATCAAGGTTAATATTTTATTATTTCTAAAAATTATGCAGTGATTTGATCAACATGGCAACAATGCATTAGGCTTCTATTTCTTCCATGAATCCGGTAACTTGTAATGCATTACTCTCTAGTTCAGTTCACCAAGATTTTGCAAAAATGTTTAAAGTACTAGCTCTGAATCAGATGGAGCTTTTATAAGTCAGAAAAATATGTTAATTAACCTAAAGGATATATAGGTTAATTCTTTTGGATTTCACTTGTAACTCATGTGTATTTTCTTTTTTCTATATAGATTCATCACGCAGCTCCATATGCCAAAGAGATGGAATAATATAGTAGGCGAGAATTTTTAACATAGTTTTATTCAACACTCTCATTTGGAAGGCAATTGAGAAGGGTGCAAAGAAACTAAGCCTCCAGGATTCCTGACATCAGGTCTACCATTATGCACAAAGGGACTTGCAGTATTCATGGAAATGATGTCTTATGCGAAGGAAAAAAGAAAAAGACACTGGCACAGACTCCGTTCTGTATATCCTTGACACAACTCAGGAACATCCTCTGTTTGGGAAGGCATTATGAATGTAGTTTGGGGACAACCAAGACCACAGCCTATTATTAATACTCATCACAGCCAGACCAACCTTTTCACAGGTGTGATAATCTTCTATAGCTTCAGTTTTAACTATTTAACAAGTATTTCATGAATATTCATTTGAAGGAGGAGAAGGGGACGACAGAGGAGAGGTGGTTGGGAGGCATCACTGACTCAATGGACATGAGTTTGAGCCAACTCCAGGAGAGAGTGAAAGACAGGGAAGCCTAGCATGCTGCAGCCTGTGGGGTCGCAAAGAGTCAGACACAACTGAGCGACTGAACAACATTCATTTGAAGGGACAGCAAATGACTAGCCTGACCAGTAGGTCCCCATGTCTCCATCCAGCTCTGCAATATTTGAGACCACTTCCTGTACCAGGGAGCAAAAATAGAATTGTGATGTAACTTTACCCAGCCATTTAATAAATTCCCATCAGGCCTTCTTCCATAGATTTGTGTCACACAAACGAATGTAATGAATTTTTTTTTTAATTTTCCGAGAATTTTAAAGGCATGGAAAAGGAGTGGGAAGCAAAACAGACTAGGGATATAAATATAACAGAACAACTGATGGATTTTGTCTTTGCTGATCTGGTGTTAATAGACTACTTCTTTTTGTGTCCTATGGACATGATATATGAGGAAAGCAAAGTCATAATTTACATATAGTAAGAGTGACATCAACATTATGGTGCCATAAGATGCCCTTTATTTCTCCCCTCCCAACAATAACAGAAGTTCAGCATTCATCCATGAATAAAGGTGCCTTGGAGGGAGCTGTTGGATCCAGCACCAGATACCAAAGGACCCAGGAGACATCTCACCCAACTGTGCATCGGGTAATAGATAAACAGACCTTGATCCTGACTGTAGATCCTGCAGTGACTCATCAGCCCTCTGGGCTGTGGTCCAGGAGCAAATAGGTAAGAGTTTGGATACATTAGAGTGGGCAGTTAGTAAAGATTGGAGGATGTGGCTGCTATTTCAAATATGAAGACAGCCATGTAATAGTCAAAGAACATGAAAAAATCAAGCTCACATGGTATCCCCAAAGGATCACAATAATCCTCCTGTCTGCCTGCCAATGCAGGAGATGTGGGTTCAGTTCCTGGGTTGGGAAGATGCCCTGAAGAAGGGAATGGCAACCCACTCCAGTATTCTTGACTGGAAAATCCCATGGACAGAGGAGTCTGGCAGGCTACAATCCATGGGGTCATGACTGTGTAGACTGTACAGTCTTTTGGACCGTATAGTCCAAAGAGTTGGACACGACTAAATGACTAGACAACCACCACCACTCCTTAGCTCCATGAAATTTAGCTACAATAATGTTAATGTATATGCAGTATTAAAGGAGGTGAATTGTGACATCAAAAACACACAAAGGTGGATATAGAAGGGTAGAGGTTTCGTATGCAAAATTAAGTTGTTACCAGTGTAAAATATAATTATATCTATAAGATATTTCAGATAAATCTCATGGTAAAAAATAAATCAAAAACCAATAGCAGATTCACAGAAGATAAAAAGAGGGAATCCAAGAATACCACTATGGAAAATCATCAACACGTAAAGAAAGGCAGCAAGAGCGAAAGAAAAGAATTACAAAACAGTCAGAAAATAACAAGACAGCAACATTTAGTCCTTCAGTTCAGTTCAGTTCAGTTGCTCAGTCGTGTCTGACTCTTTGCCACCCCATGAATCACAGCACGCCAGGCCTCCCTGTCCATCACCAACTCCCGGAGTTCACTCAGACTCATGTCCATTGAGTCGGTGATGCCATCCAGCCATCTCATCCTCTGTCATCCCCTTCTCCTCCTGCCCCCAATCCCTCCCAGCATCAGAGTCTTTTCCAATGAGTCAACTCTTCGCATGAGGTGGCCAAAGTACTGGAGTTTCAGCCTCAGTATCAGTCCTTCCAATGAACACCCAGGACTGATCTCCTTTAGGATGGACTGGTTGGATCTCCTTGCAGTCCAAGGGACTCTCAAGAGTCTTCTCCAACACCACAGTTCAAAAGCATCAATTCTTTGGCACTCAGCTTTCTTCACAGTCCAATTCTCACATCCATACATGACCACTGGAAAAACCATAGCCTTGACTAGATGGACCTTTGTTGGCAAAGTAATATTTCTGCTTTTCAATATACTATCTAGGTTGGTCATAACTTTTCTTCCAAGAAGTAAGCGTCTTTTAATTTCATGGCTGCAATCACCATCTGCAGTGATTTTGGAGCCCCCCAGAATAAAGTCTGACACTGTTTCCAGTGTTTCCCCATCTATTTGCCATTAAGTGATGGGACCAGATGCCATGATCTTAGTTTTCTGAATGTTGAGCTTTAAGCCAACTTTTTCACTCTCCTCTTTCACTTTCATCAAGAGGCTTTTGAGTTCCTCTTCACTTTCTGCCATGAGGGTGGTGTCATCTGCATATCTGTGGTTATTGATATTTCTCCCAGCAACCCTGATTCCAGCTTATGCTTCTTCCAGCCCAGCATTTCTCATGATGTACTCTGTATATAAGTTAAATAAGCAGGGTGACAATATACATCCTTGACGTACTCCTTTTCCTATTTGGAACCAGTCTGTCCCATGTCCAGTTCTAACTGTTGCTTCCTGACCTGCATATAGGTTTCTCAAGAGGCAGGTCAAGTGGTCTGGTATTCCCATCTCTTTCAGAATTTTCCACAGTTTATTGTGATCCACACAGTCAAAGGCTTTGGCATAGTCAATAAAGCAGAAACAGATGTTTTTCTGGAACTCTCTTGCTTTTTCCATGATCCAGCAGATGTTGGCAATTTGATCTCTTGTTCCTCTGCCTTTTCTAAAACCAGCTTGAACATCTGAAAGTTCACGGTTCACGTACTGCTGAAGCCTGGCTTGGCGAATTTTGAACATTACTTTACTAGCGTGTGAGATGAGTGCAATTGTGTGGTAGTTTGAGCATTCTTTGGCATTGCCTTTCTTTGGGATTGGAATGAAAACTGACCTTTTCCAGTCCTGTGGCCACTGCTGAGTTTTCCAAATTTGCTGACATATTGAGTGCAGCACTTTCACAGCATCGTCTTTCAGGATTTGAAAGAGCTCAACTGGAATTCCATCACCTCCACTAGCTTTGTTCATAGTGATGCCTTCTAAGGCCCACTTGACTTCACATTCCAGGATGTCTGGCTCTAGGTCAGTGATCACACCATCGTGGTTATCTGGGTCATGAAGATCTTTTTTGTACAGTTCTTCTGTGTATTCTTGCCCCCTCTTCTTAATATCTTCTGCTTCTGTTAGGTCCATACCATTTCTGTCCTTTATTGAGCCCATCTTTGCATGAAATGTTCCCTTGGTATCACTAATTTTCTTGAAGAGATCTCTAGTCTTTCCCACTCTGTTGTTTTCCTCTATTTCTTTGCATTGATCACTGAGAAAGGTTTTCTTATCTCTCCTTGCTATTCTTTGGAACTCTGCATTCAGATGCTTATATCTTTCCTTTTCTCCTTTGCTTTTCGCGTCTCTTCTTTTCACAGCTATTTGTAAGGCTTCCTCAGACAGCCATTTTGCTTTTTTGCATTTCTTTTCCATGGGAATGGTCTTGATCCCTCTCTCCTGTACAATGTCACGAACCTCTGTCCATAGTTCGTCAGGCACTCTGTCTATCAGATCTAGTCCCTTAAATCTATTTCTCACTTCCACTGTGTAATCATAAGGGATTTGATTTAGGTCATACCTGAATTACTCTGAATGTTATTACTCATATGAACACTCAGCCAAGTCCTTTCACTTTTGTGATCTTATTTAATATTCATAATTATTTAAAGAAATAGAATTTCTAGTATATGAGCAAATCATTGCAGTAACTGCTGCAGAGTTTAGGATTTAGGGGTAAGAGGAGGATGAAAGATGAAAAACATGGGCCCTCATGTACCTTTGCACGGGTGATCTATTGGCACAAGACAAATTCACTTAAAAACAGTGACTTAAGGGACTTCCCTGGTAGTCCAGTGTCTAGGACTCCATGTGTTCCTAATGCACAAGGCCCAGATTGGATCCCTGGTCAAGGAACTAGATCCTACATGCCAAAACTATAAAGATCTCACATGTAGCAATAAAGACCCAGTGCAGCCAAGTAAATAAATAAAAAGAGCAAGTTTCATAAGTGCATATATTAAAAAGAACACAGTGACTTAATAGCAATAATCATTTACCATCTTGCACAGTGTCTGTGCATCCAGAAATCAGGCAAGACACGGGGGAGGACAAGCTTATTTCTCCCCCCGCCGCCTGAGACCTAAAATGGAAGGCCTGAAGGCTGCGGACTGAAATCGTCCAAAGATCACTTCATGCAGATCTAGTACTGATGCTGGCCATTGGAAACAGATCAAGAAGAATCCTAGGCTTCCTTACAAACCCAGCTCTGGGTTCTGAGGTTAAGATCAGGGTGGGGGTGGAGGAAGGAGTTGTCTCCTTTCTATGACCAAACCTCAGAAGTCACATGGGATCCCTTCAACCACACTCCATAGGGGCAGTTGGGACAGCTTGTGACAGTCCCAAACCTATCTTGACTCAAGAAGAGGGAATATAACCTCTATTATTTCCATCTCTTGGTAGGAGAAACATCAATCATACTGTAAGAGGAACAGTGGAAAGGGATGGAATACACAATAGCAGTCCCCATTGGGAAATGCAACTTTCCATAACCTTGCATGCCTGCTTGCTAAGTCACTTTAGTCGTGTCTGACTCTGTGTCACCCTATGGACTGTAACCCGCCAGGCTCCTCTGTCCCTGGGATTCTCCAGGCAAAAATACCGGAGTGAGTTGCCATACCCTCCTCCAGGGGATCTTCCTGACCCAGGGATAGAATCCATGTCTCTTACGTCTCCTGCATTGACAGGGGGGTTCTTTACCACTAGTGCCACCTGGGAAGCCCTCCCATAATCTTACACTCCTGTAAACATCTTAGCTTAAAATTCAACATTCAAAAAGCTAAGATCATGGCATCCGATCCCATCACTTCTTGGCAAATAGGTGGGGAAACAATGGAAACAGTGTTACACTTTATTTTCTTGGGCTCCAAAATCATTGCAGGTGGTAACTGAAGCCATGAAAATAAAAGATGCTTGCTCCTTGGGAAAAAAACGATGACAAACCTAGACAACATATTAAAAAGCAGAGACATTACTTCACTGACAAAGGTCTGTATAGTCAAAGTTATGGTTTTTCCAGGAGTCATGTATGGATGTGAGAGTTGGACCATAAAGAAAGCTGAACACCAAAGAATTGATGCTTTTGAACTATGGTGTTGGAAAAGACTCTTGAGAGTGCCTTGGACTGCAAGGAGATCAAACCAGTCAATCCTAAAGGAAATCAGTCCTGAATATTCACTGAAAGGACTGATGCTGAAGCTGAAGCTCCAATACTTTGGCCATCTGATGTGAAGAGCCAAATCATTAGAAAGACCCTGATGCTGGGAAAGATTAAAGGCAGGTAAAGGGGATGATAGAGGATGAGATGATTGGATGGCATCACTGACTCAATGGGCATGAGTTTGAACAAACTCCAGGAGATGGTGAAGGACAGGGAAGCCTGTTGTGCTGCAGTCCATGGGCTCACAAAGAGTCAGACACGACTGAGCAACTGAACAACAACAAAACATTTTAGAGTGAGTCCTTGATTTGGTTGACCCCAGGAAACATGTCTCCAGTCAAGATTCCACTGGTAAGTAGAGGAGGGAAGAATCTGAGATTGTTTCTGACTAGGGATCAAGACAGCCTTCAAGAGGAAGCCGTATTTGAGTTTTATCTTGATTGGGCAGAATTTCAATTTAGTTATTCCCTGTGCCTACTTGGTGTATGGAGGGTAGAATGCCAAGTGGAGAACTGAATGGAAAATTCTGCTTGCAAAGGCAGGTAACTGACTGTGATCTTTGGAGAGGAGCTGAGGACGTCCTCAGTGGCACACTTCCACCAGCACTCTTGCTTCTTTCACTGCACCGTTTCCTCTAATGTTGCCGGAAGCTTGCAGTGCTGCAGAAATCTAGACCCATACTTTCCCAGCTCCCCTTCAGTCTCTAACAGCTAACAGGACCCTGGAACACACATCGCTAGGGAATTCGGGGACCAAGCTAGAAACCATTTTATATTACTAAGGAGAAAAAATTATGTAAAGCACATTGAATGTAATGAAACATTCTATTTATAAATCATTGACTTGCCATTTTTTAACTTTTTAGTCTATATTGGAGTATAACTGATTAACAATGTTGTGATAGTTTCAGGTAGACAGCAAAGGGACTCAGCCATTACATGTATGTGTATCCATTCTCCCCCAAACTCTCTTCCCATCCAGGCTGCCTCATAACATTGATCAGAGTCCCCTGTGCTATACAGTAGGTCCTTGTTGGTTATCTATTTTAAATATAGCAGTGTGAACATGTCCATCCCAAACTCCCTAACTATCCCTTCTCCCATCCCTTCCCCCACCCCTTCCCTGTAACCATAAGTTTATTCCCTATTTCTCTAAGCCTGTGAGTCTGTTTCCGTTTTCTAAATAAGTTCATTTGCATCATTTCTTTTTCAATTTCACATATAAGGATACCTATGATATTTCTCTTTGTCTGTGAGTTGTCATTTTTTAATCTTCAAAGAAACCAGATTTCTTTGTAAATTCAAGTATTGGAAATATATAAAAGTAAATATTTGTATAATTTCTGTTTTATTTCATTCTTTCCCCTTCTTTCTCTCCATCTCCATGTGATTCCAAAGGGAAGGGAGATCAAAAGATTTTACTTATTGATAAGGAAATGCATGAAAAATCTAAATGAGATTTACAGTAATTAATAATTGGACCAAATAAACTAGGAATGTCAAGGTCACGATTATGATTTTTTAATCCCATCAATTATTCTGTCTCCAAGCAAGTGAAACTTTCAACACACTAGGGCATTGCTTTTTTTTTAGTCTCTCCAAGTCTTACATTTTATTACAAAACAACCTAGTAAAGTAGGATATGCCCCAGATTTACACATCAGCTGTTCAGCAGAAAATGTTCACTGTTTTTAAGTGCATACACATATAAAATAACTGACTTTGGGGACACATTGCAAATTCCAAGCCTCATCTCTGAGAATGAAAAATTGACCATAATTCAGCTGTGATTTCTTTTATCATATATATGATTCACTAATAACCTTAGGGTTGCCTTGAAAGTGGATCATTGAATACCTTTGCTGTCAAGGACTTTGTAAAATTTAGTTCTAATTGAGGATCAAGGCCTAGTTATTTAAAAGCGTAGTGATTTCAGGAGGCTAAGAACTTCATAGGGTGAAGACATTAATTTTGCAGATTGGAAATATTTTTAACACAGAAATAGAGTGGCCCTAAACTCCCACTTCTCCCTTCTAAAGCTCTTTAGAACTGGATCTGAGATAAAGTTCAAATACAATGAAATTTAGATAAACCAGCTCATCAGGTTTAAGCAGATTCAGAGACCTCAGCACTGTGAGAAAAACCCTAGACAGTCTGCTCTTTTTTCTCCTTTCTGCTTAGAAGCAGTGTTCTGTGATTCACATCAGGATTTAAAAGCACAGACTTATTTCTAGGTGTGATCTAAGAAGTTGAAAAAAACCACATATCTATTCATATGGTGATATCTCAGCTTAAAAACCGCACTATCAAAGGAAAATAAGAATTTATAATAAAACTAGTTGATAAAAATTTCAGACTATAAGAAATATGAGGTGAACCACCAACAGCAACAAGATCCACTGGATATCTAAACTCATTTGGTAAAATGAAAATGGGGCATAAGTGCCCTGAGAACAGGGAATTCAAATTCACCAAGAGTAACTCCCAAAGCATAGCAACAAAGCTGTCGGTGGATTCTACAAATTCTCCTTCACAAGTGAGAGAAGTGCACGTGGGACATTCTCCAGGATCGAACATATATTAAGCCATAAGTAAGCATCAGTATGCTTTGTTGTTGTTCAGTTGCTCAGCCATGTCTGATTCTCTGCGACGCCATGGACTGTAACCTGCCAGGCTCCTCTGCCCATGGGGTTCTCCAGGCAAGAATACTGGAGCAGGTTGTCATTTCCTTCTCCAGGGGGGCTTCCTGACCCAGGGATCAAACCCAAATCTCCTGCCTTGGCAGATGGATTCTTTACCACTAAGCCACCAGGGAAGTAATATGTTTTAAGGGATTGAGATTATGTAATGTGTTTCCCCTGATCACAATGAAGTGAAATAAGAAATTAAAAGTGAAAAAAATATTACAAATTTACAAATATTTGGAAAGTAAACAACACACTACTAAATAATTAATAGATCAAAGGAAAAATCAAAAGGGAAATTTGAAAATACTTGGAGATGAATGAAAATGAAGATTACATACTACAATTTATGGAATGTAACTAAATACTTAGAGGGAAATTCATAGCTGCATACACCTACCTTAAAAGAAAAAGAAAGATTTTTAAAACCACAAACTAGAGTTTCACCTTAAATCACTAAAGAGAGAAGAGAAAATTGAGCACAAAGCAGAAGATAGTAAACAATAAGGATTAGGTGCTGAAATTAATAACATAAAAAGTAGAAAAACAATAAAGGAAAATCAGCAAATCCAAATGTTGGGGTTTTTTAAGATCGAAATATTAGCAAAACTTCAGTTAGATGAATTGAGAAAGAAAGAAAACTCAAAGTATTAAGATCATAAAATGAAAGAGGGAACATTACTACCAATATTACATAAATAAAAAGTTAGAAAAGAATACTATGAACAATTGTACAAATTAGATAACTTAGATGAGATGGATATATTCCAAGAAAAACGAAAATGATCAAAACTGACTCAAAAGAAACAGAAAATCTGAATAGACCTGTAAGAAGTAAAGAGATTGAACTAATCAAAAAGTAATAAAAAACTTCCCACAATAAAAGCTCAACACCAGAATGCTTCACTGATGACTCTATCAAATGTTTGAATACGAATTAATACCGATTCTTCACAAAAACTTCCTAAACATAAAAGAGGGGGAAAGGAACTCTTCTCAACTCATTTTTGTCTATCATCCATCTGATCAGAAACTTTTGAGAAAAAATAAAACTCTTAGTGTAATTGAAAGTGGGGTCCGGCTGTTCACCACTCAAGCTGATGAAGAGGCCAGGTTGGTGGAAAGGAAAGTTTGCTTTACTTTGTATGCTGACAACTGGGGAAGCATGGGGACTCCTATCCTGTCTAAAGGCCAACTCCCCCTGCCTTCACAATCAGTGGGCAAGAGCTTTTGTAGACAGAGGGATGGGGCTACATGTGGAAACAGCATGGTCAGCTCTGACAATCATCTTGAAATTGATCATTTGTGATCTGACCAGCGTCATCTTGATTGTTTTAGGTACAGTTAATCTTCAGTTCCAGGGTTGATTTGTTCCATTTTCTTGAGGCCAGTTCTCCGAATTGTGTTTGCTAATGTCATGGCTACAGTCTGGTCATCAAGTAGTTAACTTCTTCACCTGGTGAGGGTTTCAGTGTCTGTAAGACCATTCATGGAATATAGATCAGAATAGTAACTGTAGCCCTTGAGGAGGAACTAAAAGTCCTTGACTATGCTTCATGACTGAACTATTATTATTTAGTTTCATTGGACTGTTTTTCTTTGTTTCTCCATTTTCTCATTTTCTGATTAAATATCAGTTCAGTTCAGTTCAGTTCAGTTGCCCAGTCGTGTCCTACTCTTTGTGACCCCCATGGACTGCAGTACCCCAGGCTTCCCTGTCCATTGCCAACTCCCAAAGCTTGCTCACACTCATGTCCATCAAGTCAGTGATGCCATCTGACCATCTCATCTTCTGTCGTCCCCTTCTCCTCCCTTCAATTTTTCCCACCATCAGGGTCTTTTCCAATAAGTCAGCTCCTTGCATCAGATGGCCAAAGTATTGGAGCTTCAGCCTCAACATCAGTCCTTCCAATGAATATTCAGGACTGGTTTCCTTTAGGATTGACTGGTTTGATCTCCTTGCAGTACAAGGGACTCTCAAGAGTCTTCTCCAACACCACAGTTCAAAAGCATCAATTCTTTGGCACTCAGCTTTCTTTATAGTCCAACTCTCACATCCATACATGACTACTGGAAAAACCATAACTTTGACCATACGACCTTTGTCGGTAATGTCTCTGCTTTTTAATATGTTGTCCAGGTTGGTCATAGCTTTTCTTCCAAGGAGCAATCATCTTTTAATTTCATGGCCGCAGTCACCATCTGCAGTGATTTTGAACCCAAGAAAATAAAGTCTGTCACTGTTTCCATTGTTTCCCTATCTATTTGCCATGAAGAGATGGGACTGGAGGCCATAATCTTCATTTTTTAAATGTTGAGTTTCCAGCCAACTTTTTCACTCTCCTCTTCACTTTCATCAAGAGGCTCTTTAGTTCCTCTTCACTTTCTGTCACAAGGGTGGTATTATCTGCATATCTGAGGTTATTGATATTTATCCCTGCAATTTTGATTCCAGCTAGTGCTTCATCCAGTCAGGCATTTTCCATGATATACTCTGCATATAAGTTAAATAAGCAGGGTGACAGTTTACAGCCTTGACGTACTCCCTTTCCCAATTTGGAACCAGTCTATTGTTCCATGTCCAGTTCTAACTGTTGCCTCTTGACCTGCATACAGATTTCTCAGGAGGCAGGTAAGGTGGTCTGGTATTCCCATCTCTTTAAGAATTTTCCACAGTTTGTTGTGATCAACACAGTCAAAGGCTTTGGTGTAGTCAATGAAGTATAAACATATTCTTTGCTTTAAGTTTTTCCACAGACAAAAGGCAGGTAGAGGATGTGGATGGCAAGGACTATATGGTTCTGCTCCATTTCAGTAGAACTCTATAATAAAAAGACCAATAACCTAATATTTTAAATTTTTATTTGTTTATTTGGCAGCCTTGGGTCTTAATTGCTCTGAGGCTTGCAGGATCTTAGTTCCCCGACCAGAGATTGGACCCGAGATCCTGAATTGCAAGGCAGATTCTTAACCACTAGACCACAAGGGAGGTCCCTAACCTAATTTTAAAATGGACAAAGTTTCAAAACAACATTTCTTAAAAGAAGATACACACACAGTCAATAAGCACCTGAAAAGATGCTCAATATCACTAGTCATCAGGGAAAAGCAAATTAAAAACTAAATTAGATACCACCTCACACCTATTGGGCTTCCCTGGTGGTCAGACAGTAAAAAATCCACTTGCCAATGCAGGAGACCTGGGTTCAATCCCTGGGTCAGGAACTTCCCTTGGAGAAGGGAATGGCAATCCATTCTAGTATTCTTCCCTGGAGAATTCCATAGACAGAGGAGTCTGGCGGGCTATACAGTCCATGGAGTCGAAAAGAATTGGACACAACTGACTGACTTTCACTTCACTTCACACCTGTAGGGATGGCTATAATGAAAAAGGTGGCAAGTATTGACAAGGATGTAGAGAAACTGGAATCCTCAGACATTACTGGTGAGAATGTAAAATGATTCAGGTGTTTGGGAAACCAGTTTAGTAGCTGCTCAAAATGCTAAACATAGAGTTACCATATGACCTGGCAATTCTACTCCTGGTATATACTCAAGAGAAATGAAAACCTATATCCACATAAAAACTTATACACAAATATTCATAGCAGCATTATTTCTAATAGCCAAAAAGTAGTCACAGCCCCCAAATGTCCATCACTTCCAGAATGGAAAAGTGAAATGGAACATTTTTCTGATTGGTTGGTGGTGAGGTAATTGGGAGTCAGTTACCAACTTGCTAGGTTCAACCAGTCTGAGGTCTCCATGCTTGTGGGCAGCGTACAGTTAAGGCCTTCCACCTGGCGGGGTTTCAGTATCAGCAAAGTGGCTCAAAAATAGTGTTGTGTCCCCCTTGAGGGGGACCAGGGCCTGCCGCAAGGCTGCTCTATTGTTTCTTGGCTGCTTTTCCCTGTCTCTGCATCCCCTCCCTTCCCTAATTAACAACTATTGAATGGGCTCCTTTGAACTCAGGGAAGGTCCTGGAAGCTGAATGAAGCCTATTTCCTATAATCAAGAAATAGGAGACACAGAGAAACTTTTGTGCCCAGGAACCTCCCCCAACCCACGGTCCTGCTGGGTATCAGTCAGAATTGAGGACCACTTTCTTTAGCATAGGACTTCTAATCACCTCAGTTCTCGAGTGTTTCTTAAAGCACAGTGATACAGATTTCAGGTTCTATTCTCTCTCCCAGGGTTAGACCACCTCCCCATCCCCTAGGTCTTTGTCTCAAACCAGTCACAATTCACACTTTCCTCTAGGACACACTTGCTTTCATATCCCCTCCCAGACATAAACGATCTGATAGGCTAGTGCCCATGTATTGGTGGAGACAACTGGCTATCTATCACTGTGTTGCCTTCAGACTTATAGATCTTTAACAAAAAAACTCCTGAAAATACAAATGGAGTCTCAAGGGACTCATTCTTAGGGATATGTTGAAATCTTCGCAGTACCATCTTTCAGTTCAATTCAGTCGCTCAGTCGTGTCCAACTCTTTGCGACCCCATGAATTGCAGCATGCCAGGCCTCCCTGTCCATCACCAACTCCCAGAGTTCACTCAAACTCACATCTATTGACTCAGTGATGCCATCCAGCCACCTCATCCTCTGTTGTCCCCTTCTCCTCCTGCCCCCAATCCCTCCCAGCATCAGAGTCTTTTCCAATGAGTCAACTCTTCGCATGAGGTGGCCAAAGTACTGGAGTTTCAGCTTTAGCATCATTCCTTCCAAAGAAATCCCAGGGCTGATCTCCTTTAGAATGGACTGGTTGGATCTCCTTGCAGTCCAAGGGATTCTCAAGAGTCTTCTCCAACACCACAGTTTAAAAGCATCAATTCTTCGGTGCTCAGCCTTCTTCACAGTCCAACTCTCACATCCATACATGACCACAGGAAAAACCATAGCCTTGACTAGACGGACCTTTGTTGGCAAAGTAATGTCTCTGCTTTTTAAGATGCTGTCTAGGTTGGTTGTAACTTTCCTTCCAAGGAGTAAATGTCTTTTAATTTCATGGCTGCAATCACCATCTGCAGTGATTTTGGAGCCCCAAAAAATAAAGTCTGACACTGTTTGCACTCTTTTCCCATCTATTTCCCATGAAGTGATGGGACCCAGATGCCATGATCTTCGTTTTCTGAATGTTGAGCTTTAAGCCAACTTTTTCACTCACCACTTTCACTTTCATCAAGAGGCTTTTTAGTTCCTCTTCACTTTCTGCCTTAAGGGTGGTGTCATCTGCATATCTGAGGTTATTGATATTTCTCCTGGCAATCTTGATTCCAGCTTGTGCTTCTTCCAGCCCAGCGTTTCTCATGATGTACTCTGCATATAAGTTAAATAAGCAGGGAGTTTCCCCCTCCATATTCATCCTGAAGAATTGCTTACCTCATTTGTATGTCACTTGTGTCTCCTTAGACCAGCCCCATTTTCTGTTTACAATCAAACTGTCCCAGTAGTGCATGTTCGTACATGTGTGGGTGTGTCTGACTCTTTGCGATCCCGTAAACTGTAGCCCACCAGGCTTCTCTGTCCATGGAATTTTCCAGGGAAGAATACTGGAGTGGGTTGCCATTTCCTCCTCCAGGGGGTCTTCCTGACCCAGGGATTGGAACCTGTGTATCTTGCATCTCCTGCATTGGCAGGTGGATTCTTTAACCATTGAGCCACCTGGGAAGCCCAGAGTCATGACCTCTAAATTCCTGACTCATTCATCCATCTTTGATTCTAGCACTTCCATTAGAAAGCCCTCACCTCCAGTTATTTCTGGAATGTGTTTGTTTTTGTTTTAACTGAGGAGAGAGGATGGCTAGTATTCAGTCTGCTATCACCCTGAATCTGTCATCTTATTGTCCCTCTGTTCTCATCCCCTTCAGTGAGAACTCTGGTCTGCTGCCTACCCAGCTGCTGAAAGCTCCACCCACTGCCACAAATACCGAAGTCACTTCCTGCCCCTGGAATCACACCCTGTGGCCATTTTAATTGGTTCTAACCACCCTACCCCAAAGTAATTAGTTCTGTGCTATTTCTTTATTTGTGTCATATCTAGTTCCAAAGGATTTAAAATCCAAACGTGTATACACTGAAACAAGGAAATAAGTAGGAACTGAATTTATAGAAACTCAATAGCAGAAAGATAAAAACTTAATAGCAGAAAGATAAAAATAAAGCTATAGATAAAATAGGGCTTGAAATTGTGTACACTTTGAGGTGGCCCCCAAATTTGAGATTTCTAGCAGTCACTGTAAATATGGAATCCTAAAGCAAAACTGATTTAACTTTCAGTATCTGAAATCCAAGCAAAATGTCTCCTGTGGTAGGTCTTTACAAAGAGGTTTCTCTTTGGGGACTTCCTTGGTGGTTCAATGGCTCAGACTCCATGCTCCCAATGCAAGAGGCCTGGTTTGGATCCCTGGTCAGGGAGCTATAACCCACATTGTTGCAGGAAGGGGGAGCCCTTCCAGGGCCCAAAACTAGGCTCTTATCTAATACTCAGAAATGAATTGTCCGAGGAGACACCTGTGCTGACAAAGCAAGAGATTTTATTGGGAAAGAACAGCCAGGTGGAGAGCAGTAGGGTAGGGGAAACCTGGAGAACAGGTCTGCCATGTAGCTCGCCGTCTCAGGTTTTATGGTGATGGGATTAGTTTCCCTGTTCTCTTTAGCCAATGATTCTGACTCAGAGTCCTTCCTGGTGGTGCACGCCTTGTTCAGCCAAGATGGATGCCAGAGAGAAGGATTCTGGGATGTGGTCGGACATGTGATGTCTCCTTTTGATGTTTCCCAAACTCTTCCGGTTGATGGTGACTTATTAGTTCTGTGTTCCTTACCAGGACCTCCTGTCGTAAAACAACTCATGCAAATGGTTACTATGGTGCCTGGCCAGGGTGAGCAGTTTCAGTCTGTGCGCTTCCCCTAACAACACGATGCAACTAAGGATTTGAATGCTGCAAGTAAGATCAAAGAACTCGAGTGCTTCAACTAAGACCCACTCAGCCAAATAAATAAATTAAATAATTTTTTAAAGAGGTTTTTCTTTAATTTAGTTTCCTTTATCTTCACCAATATTCTCACAGTAAACAGAATTCCAGTTTGATTAAACTCTGGGAGATAGTGAAAGACAGGGCAGCCTTGTGTGCTGCAGTCCATGGGGTTGCAAAGAGTCGGACACAACTGAGTGACTCAACAACAAAAACTAACACAGGAATACATAAAGCATTTATAATATTCCTTCAAGGTGTATCTATGGCATGTCATATAAACTGGATTCCACAAATTAATGTCAGTGCATTAAACTACAAAAGCACTGTAGTTTAGGTTTGATACAGGAATAAAACCAAGAGTATCTAGAAAATGGGTTGTGCAATTTTCAGGCACATGTCTGTGTCAGAGTGCCCTGGGGTCAGAGGAAACCTTTTACCAGTTCTTAAAAGTGCAAGAGTTCCCTGTTGCCATGTGGAAATCAATACAGTATTTCTATAGTCAGCTGAGAGAGGGGTAAATTTATAAAAGCTGAAAAACTTAAAAATAGTCTTATGCAGAGTAGAAAGCCACCTCTCCTTTATTGAGGGGACTGAGGGCATAGGGAATGACATGGATGAGATTTTTCTA
Organism: Bos grunniens; assembly: GCF_055505025.1. Classification (NCBI taxonomy): domain Eukaryota; kingdom Metazoa; phylum Chordata; class Mammalia; order Artiodactyla; family Bovidae; genus Bos; species Bos grunniens. The sequence continues at coordinate 56,300,802 of NC_141178.1, read as the reverse complement.
CTCCAGTACACAGAAAAATGAGCAACTGAGTCTAAAAGCTCTGTTATTTAGAACATGGAAACAATCATCTTTGTATGGGAAATTATTTACCAAAATCTCAGGGAAAAAAAAAAAAACCTGGACTTCCATGGTGGTCCAGTGGTTAAAACTCCTCTCTTCCACTGCAGGGGCCAAAGTTTCCATCCCTGGTTACAGAACTAAGATCCTGCATGCCTCACGACCCAGCCAAAAAACACACAGAAAACCCAGCAAAACAGAAACCCTCATTGAAGCCCCATTTGAGACCCAACTTTAAGTAGTATAACTATTCACTGAAACTCCCAAGATAAGGGACTGAGTTGGCCCCACCATGACTGACTGGATGGCCCTGCTTTACAGGGCTGTTCACTCTTGGTCCATCGTACATTGTGGGGTTCTATTAAAACTTTCAAGTTTTTACTTTCTGAAGTGCTTCTTTCTAGAAACACTTGGAAAGGAAGACTTTCCAGGTGTCAATTAAGGTCACTCTTTGTTCATTGAACTCAAACATGTGATCATTCACAAGAAAATTCTTCTATTTATTTTCAGGGACTTGGAATGTGAATTATATTGTCTCTTTCAATTTAGGGCTTCCCAAGTAGCTCAGAATTTGCCTGCAATGCAAGAGACCCAGGTTTCATCCTTGGGTCAGGAAGATCCTGTGGAGAAGGGAATGGCAACCACTCCAGTATTCTTGCCTGTAGAATTCCATAGACAGAGGAGCCTGACGGGCTACAGTCCATGGGGGCACAAAGAACTGGACATGACTGAGAGACCAACATATGCAATTTAGGTATGTTCAACTAAAAGGTCGGAGAAGGCAATGGCACCCCACTCCAGTACTCTTGCCTGGAAAATCCCATGGACAGAGGAGCCTGGCGGGCTACAGTCCATGGGGTCGCTGAGAGTCGGACACGACTGAGCAACTTCACTTTCACTTTCCACTTTCATGCATTGGAGAAGGAAATGGCAACCCACTCCAGTGTTCTTGCCTGGAGAATCCCAGGGACGGCGGAGCCTGGTGGGCTGCCATCTATGGGGTCGCACAGAGTCGGACACGACTGACGCGACTTAGCAGCAGCAGCAGCAGCAACTAAAAGGTAAGCATTGTACTTCTATCTAATCTTTTTTAAAAATATAGACCCCTTCCAAACCCCATGAAAAATCAGTACTCTTTTTTAAAAGAAGCACATTAATTTTAAATGTAAAATTTTCACCTTGAAAGTATTCTCACATGATAAATCCCACTAGAAGGTATCGGTCAGATATTGTGCTTTGACTCTAAGTTTAGGAAAATGAAAGCACAGACTAGCTTCACGGAGTAACAGCTTTGTTTATTCATTTATGTATACAGTTTCAGCAGACAGGAATGTATTTCCTTAAAAAAAATAATCAAGAAAAAAAGCACCAAGAAATGATCCAAAAAGCATTGAAAGCACAGTGACAAAATAGAAAATAAAAAGGTGAATCAGAGAGCAAATTAAAACGTCACTATTGCTGCTCTAACGTGTGTTTACAAGATGAAGCAATGCTGAAAATGTGCATGAAGTCTGGACAAGTCATCAGCACTTGATATGTCGTAAAGTCATTTTAGATCAAGACATTCAGAACCATAACTTTCGATTCATAGACCGTAGTTAAGAATCCACGATGGTAAGAGGGAGACCAACATCAGCCATCACTGCCAGAATTGAAACTGATGTTTAAAACCCAAGATTCTCACACCTCCTGCTTTGATTCATCCCATGTTGAAGAAAAATAAATGTCGAGAGGGCAGAAGACCTTTCAACTGGATAGAACGCTGTGTTAAAATGAGAATTAAGGGAATTTGATTCTGACACGACCCCCATCAAATCCCAAACCTCGTATTGCTGATAGAGATCGGAGGGAAAAGCAAAAAAGGTTGAATTTACACTTGTGGGCCAGTAAAAATTCCATCACAAGTGTTATAGAGAGAACAGCTGACATTTGGGGACGTATGGGGAACGTGGTTGAAATACCAAGTGGAAGTCTGCAAGATTAAACTGATATATCCAGCAGGTCTGTAAGCAACCAAAAAGCAGAGTGAAAACTCACTGTTAGGGAAACTTTGCCCCTATCAGCAGCATTCCCCAACCTGAACACTCAAATTTATTAAATGGAAGTATATGATTAAACATACCTGGAGCAGGCAAGGTCCTGACAGCCAAGGCCCGTTGTTTTCACGTAGACCTTGGTGATTGTGCAAAGGACAACTGTCAAACTTCGGTAGTTCAGTTCAGTTCAGCTGCTCAGTTGTGTCAGACTCTTTGCGACCCCATGAAGCACAGCACACCAGGCCTCCCTATCCATCACCAACTCCCGGAGCTTACCCAAACTCATATCCATTGAGTCATTGATGCCATCTAACCATCTCATCCTCTGTCTCCCCTTCTCCTCCTGCCCTCAATCTTTCCCAGCATCAGGGTCTTTTCAAATGAGTCAGCTCTTCACATCAGGTGGCCAAAGTATTGGAGTTTCAGCTTCAACATCAGTCCTTCCAATGAACACCCAGGACTGATCTCCTTCAGGATGGACTGGTTGGATCTCCTTGCAGTCCAAGGGACTCTCAAGAGCCTTCTCCAACATCACAAAAGCATCAATTCTTCTGCGCTCAGCTTTCTTTATAGTTCAACTCTCACATCCATACATGACCACTGGAAAAACCATAGCCTCGAGGAGGCAGACCTTTGTTGGCAAATTAATGTCTCTGCTTTTTAATACGCTGTCTAGGTTGGTCATAACTTTCCTTCTAAGGAGTAAGCGTCTTTTAATTTCATGGCTACAGTCACCATTGCAATGATTTTGGAGCCCCAAAAAATAAAGTCTGACACTGTTTCCACTGTTTCCCCATCTATTTCCCATGAGGTGATGGGACCAGATATCATGATCTTCGTTTTCTGAATGTTGAGCTGTAAGCCAACTTTTTCACTCTCCTCTTTCACTTTCAAGAGGCTTTTTAGTTCCTCTTCACTTTCTGCCTTAAGGGTGGTATCATCTGCATATCTGAGGTTATTGATATTTTTCCTGGCAATCTTTATTCCAGCTTGTGCTTCCTCCAGCCCAGCGTTTCTCATAATGTACTCTGCATATAAGTTAAATAAGCAGGGTGACTATATTCAGCCTTGACATACTCCTTTTCTTATTTGGAACCAGTCTGTTGTTCCATGTCCAGTTCTAACTGTTTTTTCCTGACCTGCATACAGGTTTCTCAAGAGGCAGGTCAGGTAGTCTGGTATTCCCATCTTTTTCAGAATTTTCCACAGTTTATTGTGATCCACACAGTCAAAGGCTTTGGCATAGTCAACAAAGCAGAAACTTAGGTAACATGAACTTAAAACAGATTGTGAACTTTATGAATCACTTTGCAAGCTCAATAATAGTCTTTTTTTTTTTTTTTTAATTTATTTAGCTGTAATGGTCTTAGTTGTAGCACGTGGGATTGTTAGTTGCAGTGGGTAGGCCCTTAGTTTCAGCACTGTGGGATCCAGTTCCCTGACCAGGGATCAAACCCGGGCCCTCTGCATTGGGAGCACAGAGTCTTAACCACTGGACCAGCAGGGAAGTCCCACTAAACCACATTACTTGTTAATGGGTTCTTAGGTCTTATTTTTTAAATGCTTCAAGAGGGTTTTAAAACCATTCCGTTTTGTTAACACTGGTAACTTCCAAGCAATAGCAAGTTCACTTATATAGATTGCTTGGTGACCCTTTTGGGTACTAAAATCCATGTCAAGGTTGAACAGATGTCCTGGAGAAAACTTTCAAGATTTCACATAGTAGCATGATTCCAAATAACTCACCAAAAGAGAGAAATAGTGGCCAGGGTTCCTTGTGGAAATATTCACTTAACACTCAGCAGACTTTACTGCACAGCTAAGTATGTGTTGGGCCCTGGAGTGCTAACCTGCCCTCAATGACTCAGAAGCTAGTTCAGAGATAGAAACTGACCACATATGATGACAATTACAAAACAGCATTGCCTGCTTCTTGTAATCAACCCAATCACGTCTCTTATGACCAAGTTTAGAGAACAAACGCAGTTAAATAGGGATGTCCTAGAAATGAAATACAGAAATAGACTTAACACAGTTTCTGTAAATAAAACTGAGGACGTGAGGAGCAATGTACTGAATCTGGAGTTTCCTAGGAAAAACATGAAAATCCATGCTTCCGCCCTTTGAACAACCCAATTGCTAACCAGAACCATAAAAGACTCAGAGATTGTGTTAAGGGCTCAGGCCTTTGCTGTCCAAGGTGGATTGTGTCCAAAATGCACTTGAAATGCCGCTAATTGAGAAAATTGAGGTGTAATTTAAATGTAAAATGTATACTGATTTCAAAGACAATATGGGAGAAAGAATGTATATCATCTCATTAATAATTTCTTTATGCTAATTACATAATAAAATAACAGTTTTGATATTAAATAAAATATATCATTCAAAATAATTCCACATGCTTCTTTTTATTTTTTAACATGGCCACTAAAAAATGTGTTAGTTACATATATGGTTCACATTATATTTTTTTCTGGACAGCACTGGCTTAGACTCTTAAGTTTAAGGCATTTTCCTTAATCTTCCTTAGTCATAAATTTAAGGCACAACTTAGACTCTTGAGGGCTTCCCTGGTGGCCCAGACAATAAAGAATCTACCTGCAAAGCAGGAGATCTGGGTTCCATCCTTGGGTTGGGAAGATCCCCTGGCGAAGGGAAGAGCAACCCACTCCAGTATTCTTGCCTGCAGGATTCCATGGACAGAGGAGCCTGGCAGGCTACAGTTCATGGGGTTACACAGAGTTGGACACGACTGAGCAACTAACACTTTATATTCTTGAACTAGAGAAAACTGAGTTCAGATCCACATATCAGCTAGGTGATCTTTGGCTAGTTACCTAGCCTTCCTAATCACTTGCTATTTACCAGGTGATATTTTAATTAGTGGGCTTCCCTGGTGGCTCTGACAGTAAACAATTCACCTGCAGTGCAGGAGACTTGGGTTCAATCCCTGGGTTGGGAAGATGCCCTGGAGGAGGGCATGGCAGTCCACTCCAGTATTCTTTCCTGGAGAATCCCCATGGATAGAGGAATCTGGCGGGTTACAGTCCATAGGGTCACAAAGAATCAGACATGACTGAGCAACTAAGCACAGTACCACACATTTTAATTAATTAGTACCTGCTTTTAGATACTAATTGCTTTTAGGATGAAGTTACTTTTCGGACTTGCTTTTAGGATGAAGTTCACAGAAGTAACTTGTTCAACACAAGTCCTCAATATAATTTTAGTAAATAATTTTCAAAACCATCTCAGCTAGTCAATGATCCTTCTTTTTTTTTTTTTTTTTTTAAGGTGGAATGTAGGATCTTAGTTCCTTGACCAGGTATCCAACCCATGCACCCTGCATTGGGAGCACAGAGTCTTATCCACTGGACTGAGAGGGAAGTCCCAATGATCCTGTCTTTTACTTCACTATTAGCCATCACTTCCAAGAATCTCATGATCTAAATTAACCTGGGGTCTCTACATAAGAAGGGGCATTTTCCACTCCTATTTGGGTTCTTGTTTCCATCCTTCTCTATCTGAGGAAGTCCTACTCAGCCTTCAGGACCTAGCTCTGGGGACTTTGCTGGTGGTCCAGTGGTTAAGACTCTGCATATCTACTGCCGGGGGCACAGATTCCAACCGTCGTTGGGGAGGTCCCACGTGTCACGTGATGTGGCCAAAAAAAAAAGGCTCAAGGATGTATTGTACAACATAGCAAATATAGCCACTATTTTGTAATAGCTAAAAATAGAAAGTAACCTTTAAAACTGTATGAAAAATAAACATTTTTAAAAAGAAAGAAAGAAAGAAGCTTTCCAGTTGGACACAGGGTATCTGGAATACCCCATTGCCATCCACCCATGTGCTGGAATTCATGTGGGTTTATAAAAACTCTGAGTTTGTTACAGTCCATATCAGTGTCTTTCCTATGTTCTGTATCTTTCTGACCAAAAAAGATGATAAAGAATATATAACCCTGAATATTCACTGGAAGGACTGATGCTGAAACTGAAGCTCCAATACTTTGGCCATCTGATACGAAGAACCAACTCATTGGGAAAAAGACCCTGATGCTGGGAAAGATCGACTGCAAAAGAAGTAGGTGGCAGAGCTTGAGATGGTTAGGTAGCATCACCAACTCAATGGACTTGAATTTGAGCAAACTCTAGGAGATAGTGGAGGACAGGGGAGCCTGGTGTGCTGCAGTCCATGGGGTCTCGAGGATTCAGACACAACTTAGCAACTGAACAACAACAATTTAATATTTAAGGCTGATCTGCATTCTTTTTTCCCAATACACTGATTAAACTATCCCAAGAAGAAGTCAGAGGAGGAGAAGAAGACAAAGTCATGGGAATCTCATAGGTTAAAAGGTGATTCATAATGTACTTCATCCCCAAGTAGAAAGAAGGCAGCAGTGCTTAACCACTGTGTGGTTTGCAGAGTGAAAAAGCTTCCATTTTTACCATTTCTCTTTGTATTGAATTCCAACCCAGTTTGTAATCTGCCACAGTGGAATAATACGCCTTCTGTGTGTTCTCTTTCCATTCATTGCAGCTATGTTTCTACTGTTATCTTATGCAAGTAGTTAACACACTGATTTATTTTGTCTTGACAGCCTGGGGCAATGGTAATAAGGGTACTAATTTTTAAGTCGAACAAATACATGGACCTTTTGAAAATGCATCACACTAGACTTCCTTCTTTTCAGATTCCCCCAAAGTCAGATAATAGGAATTCTAGAGACCTTACACTCTTGGCCAAAAAAAAAAAAAGATTTCATAGCCAACAGTGATCTACATAAATCCACTAAGACCATTCACCTCAGTCAGCTAATTTTTCTCAGGACACCTCCAACAAGATGACTGTGTTCGTGTCATATTTCGACTACTAAGGCTAAAAAAAAAGTGACCCTGAAAAATACATCGACCAGAGTTCTCTGCCACCTGATCACAAGGGGAGAGTGTTGTCGCGTTCATGAAATGCTTTTGATCTTAGCTGAGACTAAGCTGCTGAACCAGCCAGACTTCAGGATTCAGAAAATCCACAATGCACAACAAATCTTAAACTCACAATGGTCCTAATTAAGGACCAGTAAGTTAAATTGAGTATTTAGAGCCAATTTTTTTTAATAAAGAACATTTGTTCGGAGTGATGCTGCCCACAGGAACTTACCCGCTGTGCGGTCTCCCTTTCACAACTGCCCAAGTAAACCGGCCAAAGCCTCGTCATCCATTCCAGACCCTCACTGGGGACACGGCATGAAACAAGCATCAGTCTGAATTACACGATCATTTGTAAATAGCACTTCCTTAATTACTAGCAAGAATTTACAAGAGGGACTTCCCTGGTGGTCCAGTGGCTGAGACTTGGAGCTCCCAATGCAGGTGGCCCAGGCTTGATCCCACATGCTGGATCCCACATGCTGTAACTAAGAGTTCAGATGTCATAACTAAAGGTCCCATGTGCTGCAAATGAAGATAGAAGGTCTCACATACAAAACTAAGACTTGGCACAGTCAAATGAAAAAAAAAAATTTTTTTAAGAATTTGCAAAAAAAAAAAATAATAAAGGCTAACCAGATGTGGCTGAGGAAAAAACATACCACTTTTCATGTAAAAATTGACACCTAGAATATTCAAAGGAAGATTATTCAAGAGTCAGCTGACCTGAATTCCCATCAGTTTTGTTGTTAATTCTGTTGTTTGTTCTTGTACAAGTGAGCTGACCTTTGTGACCCCTCTATTCTCTCATCTTTAAAATAAGGAGCGTGTGCTAATGATCTGGTTTTCCTTTCCAGCTCCAACATTCTAATTTTACCTCTAAATCATGTAAAGTAATACACTGTCTCTACATAAACTAATCTTGTTAAACTGATTCCAATAGAATTTTACTTGACTTGATTAAGTAGGTTAAACATCCCCAAATTAGGAGCTCAGAAACACGTTCTCCCTTTTAATTTTCTCATAAATAGCACAGAGGTAAGTTGCAACCCACTTTTGCCTGAAGTATCATAAAATCTAAATGGGCTTCTCAGGTGGCTCAAAGGGTAAAGAATCCACCTGCAATGCAGGAGACGCAGGAGACTCAGGTTTGATCCCTGGGTCCAGAAGATCCCCTGCAAAAAGAAATGGCAACCCACTCCAATATTCTTGCCTGGAAAATTCCATGGACAGAGGAGCCTGGTGGGCTACAGTTCATGGGGTCAAAAAAAGTCAGAAATGAGTTGAATTTAAATTGGTGAGATGTGAGTTTGCATTAGATGAAAACCTGATGTCAATTAATGGTGCCTGTTCTGTCCTGGGTCACTGTCTTTTTCTCTTCATGATCTGCCTGGGAAATTATAAGTCACCCACAGCTGCCACAGACACAACCCCTGAAAGTCTAACTTCGGACAGTTTCTCCCCTGAGCTCCAAACTAACATGAGCTAATAACAATCATGTCACTGAGCACCTCTTACAAGTGTGGTGCGGAGCTGTCATTTTAATAACCAGTGTCCACCTGGATGGACTTCCCAGGTGGCCCTAGTGGTACAGAGCCCACCTGCCAATGCAGGAGACACAGGTTCAATCCCTGGGTCAGGAAGATCCCCTGGAGGAAAGAATGGCAAGCTGTTCCAGTAATATTGCCTGGAAAATCCCATGGACAGAGGAGCCTGGTGGGCTACAGTCCATGGGGTCTGAAAGAGCTGGGCACAACTGAGCACGCACACACTCCACCTGGACAGCAGCTCTGCAGGGTGGATGTGATCATCTCCATTGTACAGATGAGGAAATGGAGTCTCAGAGAGGTCATGTGACTGATCAAAGTCACACAGTGATCACTTTCAAAGCCATAATTATAATCCTGGTCTTGCCAGCTTAGAAAGCTATGCCCTTTGACCTAGACAGTGTCATACTGAGTGAAGTAAGTCAGAGAAGGAGAAACAGGGTATGACATCCCTTATATGGGGAATCTAAAAAGAAATGATACAAATGAACTTATTTACAAAACACGAAAGAGACTCACAGACTTAAAGCACGAACTTACGGTTGCCAGGGGGAAAGGAGGTGGAGAAAGGATAGTTCGGGAGTTTGGGATGGACATGTGCACACTGCTGTATTTTAAATGGATAACCAACAAGGACCTACTGTATAGCACAGGGAACTCTGCTCAATGTTATGTAGTCACCTGGATGGGAGGGGAGTTTGGGGGAGAATGGATACATGTATATGTATGGCTGAGTCCCTTTGCTGTCTACTTGAAACTATCAATCATTGTTAATTGCCTATACCCAGTAAACATTTGCTCGTGCTTAGTCACTCAGTCGTGTCTGACTCTTTACGACCCCATGGATTGTCGCCCACCAGGCTCCTCTGAAGTTCATGGGATCAAAAAGAGTCAGAAATGAGTTGAATTTAAATTGGTGAGATGTGAGTTTGCGTTAGATGAAAACCTAATGTCAATTAATGGTACCTGTTCTGTCCTGGGTCATTGTCTTGGGAATCCCATTGTCCTGGGATTCTCCAGGCTAGAATACTGGAGTGGGTGGCCATTTCCTTCTCCAGGTCGGGATCTTCCTGATCCAGGGATCTAACCCGCATCTCCTGCGTTGGCGGGCAGGTTCTTTACCACTGCACCACCTGCGGAACATTTATTAGATTGAATTAAATCTGTATCCTGCAACTTTCGCTCCAGCTGCCGTTCCCTAGGCTGCTGGCCGCAGCGGGGACAAGAAGATTAGAAAGGACTGTGGGAACAGTGCTCAGATTAGAGCATCCAGGTGCTAGGGGCTGCGCTCCCAGCAGCCTCTAGTCTCCCTGCAATCTCGGGAGAGTTTCTTAAATTGGAACAGTCAGTGATGATGTACTCAAAGCACTCAGCTAAGCCCTAAGAGACATTTGCCAGAATTCACAACAACACAAACAGCTTAATCAAAGGAGAAAGTGTCTGAATCCTCCTCCTTTTTATAAAAATAACTAGACCAAGCATCCTTTTGGGAGAAGAAGGACAGTCCTTTGAGAAGCACTTCCCAGATTGCTGAGCAAGAATTTGCTGGCTGTGATTCCAGACTGTGGTCTCATCTCTGTTTTCCTTTCAGACCTTTCTTCTTTCCAGTGGGTGGGGCTTTGTACCTGCTTTGCAGAGCAGATGAATTGGAGCAGAGTCGGACGTGACTGAAGCGACTTAGCAGCAACAGCAGCAGCAGCAAGAAAGGAAGGGTGTGTTTGGTGTGGCCAGGGTTCATTTAACCTATCTGAATACTCACATGGACAGGAACTGAAAAGGCTGGAAGACAGCCTTCCAGAAATTCTAACTGAATGGAATTAAATTATCGAACTTGCATTCTAAGGAATCACTGTTGGTTCTCAGAAGGTTCTCTGCCCCTCTCTGTTTTCTAAAAGATGCTAATTCCTCGGATCTTGCAGTCACTACCTAAACAACAGAGTGGGCCCGACAAAGTAGGGAATGCCCCAAAATACTATTTGTAGCCTCAGTCCTTCCATCTTGGTTAATTAGCTTCTTTGGGGTAGGGGATGAACTAGGAGATGGAAATTGACACATATACACTAGTGATACTATGTATAAAAGCAATAACTAATGAAAACCTACTGTTAGCACAGGGAATCCTACTCAGTGCTCCACATGTATACAAATAGCTGATTAACTTTGCCGTACAGCAGAATCTAACACAACAATATGTAAAGCAACTATACCCCAATAAGACAAATTTTAATTAGCTTCAAATTCATAAGAATAAATGATTGCATAACCCAAATTATGTGCCTTTGACAGTTCAAATGTCCAGTTAATTGTGTTCATGCAGGTCACTCAGTCACGGGCCCAAATTAAACATCCAGTGCCAAGCGCCATGCTTTTCTCAAGTGCATCAGGAAGGAGGTTCCTGGTTCCACATTATGTCGTAAAGTTGACCAAACAAAATCTTACTAAGTACCTACCCTATTCCCAGCAAAATAGAAGTTTGGTGATTGGGACTGAAGAATTACTCACAAATTTCTAATAATTCATTTCAGCCCTACTCTAGGTTCCCTTAAATTCATATGGCAAACTATGGAGAACGGTGTGGAGATTCCTTAAAAAACTGGAAATAGAACTGCCATATGACCCAGCAATCCCACTGCTGGGCATACACACTGAGGAAACCAGAATTGAAAGAGACACGTGTACCCTCATGTTCATCGCAGCACTGTTTACAATAACCAGGACGTGGAAGCAACCTAGATGTCCATTGGCAGATGAATGGATAAGAAAGCTGTGGTATGTATACACAATGGAGTATTACTCAGCTATAAAAAAAGAACATATTTGAGTCAGTTCTAATGAGATGGATGAAACTGGAGCCTATTATACAAAGTAAGTCAGAAAGAGAAACACCAATACAGTATATTAATGCATATATATGGAATTCAGAAAGATTGTAATGAGTTTTCATTCCAATCCCAAAGAAAGGCAGTGCCAAAGAATGCTCAAACTACCACACAATTGCATTCATCGCACATGCTAGTAGAGTAATGCTCAAAATTCTCCAAGCCAGGCTTCAGCAGTACATGAACCGTGAACTTCCAGATGTTCAAGCTGGTTTTAGAAAAGGCAGAGGAACCAGAGATCAAATTGCCAACATCCGCTGGATCATTGAAAAAGCAAGAGAGTTCCAGAAAAACATCTATTTCTGCTTTATTGACTATGCCAAAGCCTTTGTGTGGATCACAATAAACTGTGGAAAATTCTTCAAGAGATGGGAATACCAGACCACCTGACCTGCCTCTTGAGAAACTATATGCAGGTCAGGAAACAACAGTTAGAACTGGACATGGAACAACAGACTGGTTCCAAATAGGAAAAGGAGTATGTCAAGGCTGTATATTGTCACCCTGCTTATTTAACTTCTATGCAGAGTACATCATGAGAAACGCTGGGCTGGAAGAAGCACAAGCTGGAATCAAGATTGCCGGGAGAAATATCAATAACCTCAGATATGCAGATGACACCACCCTCATGGCAGAAAATGAAGAGGAACTAAAAAGCCTTTTGATGAGAGTGAAAGAGGAGAGTGAAAAAGTTGGCTTAAAGCTCAACATTCAGAAAACGAAGATCATGGCATCTGGTCCCATCACTTCATGGGAAATAGATGGGGAAACAGTGGAAACAGTGTCAGACTTTATTTTTTGGGCTCCAAAATCACTGCAGATGGTGACTGCAGCCATGAAATTAAAAGGTGCTTACTCCTTGGAAGGACAGTTATGACTAATCTAGATAGCATATTGAAAAGCAGAGACATTACTTTGCTAACAAAGGTTCGTTTAGTCAAGGCTATGGTTTTTCCTGTGGTCATGTATGGATGTGAGAGTTGGACAGTGAAGAAAGCTGAGTGCCGAAGAATTGATGCTTTTGAACCGTGGTGTTGGAGAAGACTCTTGAGAGTCCCTTGGACTTCAAGGATATCTAACCAGTCCATTCTGAAGGAGATCAGCCCTGGGATTTCTTTGGAAGGAATGATGCTAAAGCTGAAACTCCAGTACATTGGCCACCTCATGTGAAGACTTGACTCCTTGGAAAAGACTCTGATGCTGGGAGGGATTGGGGGCAGGAGGAGAAGGGGACGACAGAAGATCAGATGGCTGGATGTCATCACTGACTCAATGGACGTGAGTCTGAGTGAACTCTGGGAGTTGGTGATGGATAGGGAGGCCTGGCATGCTGTGATTCATGGGGTCGCAAAGAGTTGGACACGACTGAGCGACTGAACTGAACTGAACTGTACTGAATGACAACTGTATATGCAAGATAGCAAATGAGACACAGATGTAAAGAACAGACTTTTGGACTATGTGGGAGAAGGCAAGGGTGGGATAATTTGAGAGAATAGCATTGAAACATGTATATTACCATATGTAAAACAGGTGACCAGTGCAAGTTCAGTGCGTGAAGCAGGGCACTCAAAGCCAGTGCCCTGGGACAACCCAGAGGGATGAGGTAGGGAGGGAGGTGGGAGGGGTGTTCAGGATGTGAGGACACATGTATCCCCGTGGCTGATTCATGTTGACGTTTGGCAAAAAAACACCATACATATTTTAAAGTAATTAGCCTCCAATTAAAATAAATGAATTTTTTAAAACTTCACATGGCAATATTTTGATCATTATTTGTACCTTGGCTTCATAATGCTTTAAGCTATCATCATATAATCATAATCATTATCACCATGATTATTATTATTATTAAGGGCAGTGATGGGACCTCATCCAGTAAGGCTGGTGGTTCTTCACATTTCAATGATCACATTCACCTTTCAGATCAAAGAAAACCAGGAATCCTGTCTCTAGAAACAAGTCACGTGTTTCAAACACTACTTTATGTAGACAGGTCTTCTACAGCTGGAGTCAGTAAACATTCTCGATAAAGGCCAGATAGTAAGTACTTTAAGCTTTGTGCATCAGGAGGCAAAATGGGAGTCTTATTTAGGAACTTACATTGCAAAAGACCTCTTCAAGAAAATGGGAACTATTAAGGAAGCATTTCATGCAAGGATGGACTATATGGGATAAGAGATAGAAACGGTAAGGACTTAACAGAAGCAGAAGATATTAAGAGGAGGAGGCAAGAACACACAAAAGAACTATACAAAAAGATCTTAATGACCCAAAGAACCATCATGGTGTGGTCACTCACCTAGACCCAGACATTCTGGAGGGTGAAGTTAAGTGGGCCTTTAGGAAGCATTACAGAGCTAGTGGAAGTGGTGGAATTCCAGCTGAACTATTTAAAATCCTAAAAGATGATGCTATTAAAGTGCTGCACTCAATATGTCAGCAAATTTGGAAAACTCAGCAATGGCCACAGAACTGGAAAAAGGTCAATTCCAAAGAAAGACAATGCCAAAAAATGTTCAAACTACCACACAATTGCACTCATTTCACATGCCAGGAAGGTTATGTTCAAAATCCTTTAAACTAGGCTTCAGCAGTATATGAACTGAGAACTTCCAGATGTTTAAGCTGGGTCTCGAAGAGAGGCAGAGGAACCAAAGATCAAAATGCAAAATGGGTCATGGAGAAAGCAAGAGAATTTCAGAAAAACATCTGCTTCACTGACTACATTAAAGCCTTCGACTGTGTGGATTAAAATTTTTTAAAGAAATGGGAATACCAGGTAACCTTACCTGCCTCCTGAGAAATCTGTATGAAGGTCAAGAAGCAATAGTTAATACCAGACATGAAACAACAGACTGGTTCAAAATTGGAAAAAGAGTATAACAAGGCTGTACATTGGCATCCTGCTAATTTAACTTATATGCAGAGTACATTATGTGAAATATCAGGCTGGATGAATCACAAGTTGGAATCAACATTGCTGGGAGAAATATCTACAACCTCAAATATGCAGATGATGCCACTCTAATGGCAGAAAGTGAAGAGAAACTAAAGAGGCCTCTTGATGGGAGTGAAAGAGGAGAGTGAAAAAACTGGCTTGATACTCAACATTGAAAAAACTAAAATCATGGCATCTGGTCCCATCACTTCATGGCAAATAGAAGGGGAAAAAGTGGAAGCAGTGACAAATTTAATTTTCCTGGCCTCCAGAATCACTGCAGACGATGACTGCAACCATGAAATTAAAAGATGCTTGCTTCTTCTAAAGAAAGCTATGACAAAACTAGACAACAGATTTAAAAGCAGAGACATCATTTTGCCGACAAAGGTCCACATAGTCAAAGCTGTGGTTTTTCCAGTAGTTATATACGAATGTGAGAGTGGGTCTATAAGAAGGCTGAGCACCGAAGAATAGATGTTTTCTAATTGTGCTGGAGAAGATTCTTGGGAGTTCTTTGGATGGCAAGGAGATCAAACCAGTCAATCCTAAAGGAAATCAACCCTGAGTATTCATTGGAAGGACTGGTGCTGAAGCTGAAGCGCCAATATTTTGGCCACCTGATGTGAAGAGCTGACTCATTGAAAAAGACTGTTACTGGGAAAGATTGAAGGCAAAAGGAGAAGAAGACGGAGGATGAGATGGTTAGATAGCATCCAGGACTCAATGGACATGAGTTTGAGCAAACTCTGGGAGGTAGTGGAGAACAGAGGAGTCTGGCGTGCTGCAGTCCATGGGGTTTTAAAGAGTGGGACACGACTTAGTGACTGAACAACAGTTACAAAAGAAAACAGATTCCCACTGATTTTAACTTATAAAGTCCAAAATATCATAACTGAGTATGATGTTTTGTAATCAGATCAGATCAGTCGCTCAGTCGTGTCCAACTCTTTGCGACCCCATGAATCACAGCACACCAGACCTCCCTGTCCATCACCAACTCCCGGAGTTCACTCAGACTCACGTCCATTGAGTCAGTGATGCCATCCAGCCATCTCATCCTCTGTTGTCCCCTTCTCCTCTTGCCCCCAATCCCTCCCAGCATCAGAGTCTTTTCCAATGAGTCAACTCTTCGCATGAGGTGGCCAAAGTACTGGAGTTTCAGCTTTAGCATCATTCCTTCCAAAGAAATCACAGGGCTAATCTCCTTCAGAATGGACTGGTTGGATCTCCTTGCAGTCCAAGGGACTCTCAAGAGTCTTCTCCAACACCACAGTTCAAAAGCATCAATTCTTCAGTGCTCAGCCTTCTTCACAGTCCAACTCTCACATCCATACATGACCACAGGAAAAACCATAGCCATCACTAGACGAACCTTTTTTAGCAAAGTAATGTCTCTGCTTTTGAATATGCTATCTAGGTTGGTCATAACTTTCCTTCCAAGGAGTAAGCGTCTTTTAATTTCATGGCTGCAGTCACCATCTGCAGTGATTTTGGAGCCCAAAAAATAAAGTCTGACACTGTTTCCACAGTTTCCCCAGAATGGAGTTTGTAAGGAGGGAAAAAAGGAAAATGTTTCACTTCATTTGAGGAGGAAGATATGTGGACTCCAGCCTAGACATTTACAACTAAGCCTCCTGTTTACATTTCCTGGGGCAGAAAAATTGTGGGCTTCAGGCCAAATACTTAAAACCAGCCTCTTGTTTGCATTTCCTGAGATAGGAGCTAGGTGGGCTCCGGGTTAGACATTTTCAGTCAGCCTTCTGTTTGCACTTCAAAATAGAAATAACAACAGAAACAGGTTAATAGCCAGGCATTGTCTCTGGAGGACACCTTATTTAACATGGAGCAGGTACTTCTAGAATATATATTCATTTATTTATTCGGCTGGGCTGGGTCTTCACTGAGGCACTCAGGATCTTTAGACGTGGCATGCAAATTCTTAGTTGCACCATGTGGGATCTAGTTCTGTGACCAGGAATCAGACTCGGGTCCCCTGCATTGGGAACCTGGAGTCTTAGCCACTGGACCACAGGGGAAGTCCCCTGAAGACATTTTTAAGATACCAGTCATAGCAAGAAGAGAGAGGGGCTAAATCTTGTCTGAGTAAAAGATCAAGAGGTCATATATTTCCCATCCTTGGAACAAAGGAGACACTGCATATACACAGAAAGGCTCCTTAGGGGTCAAAAAGGAGGGGCACCACCCTGAGTAGGTGATGCCAAAATCCCCCATAGGCCTCTGGGCTGGAATTCATCTTGGAAAAAAGTTGCACATGTATGTTGGGAAGGGTCCTAGGGCAGGGCAGGTGTGGAAAACGATACCAGATAATTGGCCAAGGGTAAACAAAGACCCAAACGAACTGTCCTATATAAATGACTTAACCAGCTCTTTACTGTGCTCCTCCTCATTACGGGGGACGCCTGCACCCCTTCTGTCCTGGTGCGTATTACTGCCTTGCTCTGTCTTAACTACACAAATTGTCTGTGTGCTCTCCCACTTGTTGTGTTGTGTCTTTAAGGATAGACTTTGTTTGCACAGTCTTTGCCACCTTGAGAAATGCAGTTTTCATGGAGGGCAAGGGCAGGGGAACTTTGCTTCTATCCTCTAGCCCCCAGTGGACTAGCAGCTAGAAGTCCTGGTTTTTCATCCAGGCTACCCAGGTTCAACTTCTGGGCAGGGAACTAAGATCTTGATTCAAGCCACTGCTCATTGCTGCCTCTCTGAGATCACACTGAGGTTCAAAGTGAGTATTTCCTATCGTCTAATTGATTGAAAATGTCCTACTGTAAAGATCACTCTGAGTGCAATGGTTGTGAAACCCAGACAGGGGGCTAGATTTGCTAATCTGTGCTTTAAGTTGCCCTCGGAGGAAGACTCTGGTCTAGACTATTTTAGGGAGGCCCTGTTGGGACACCATTACAGCTGTGCAGGGCTCTTGACCCTGGTGGTAGGAGAGAAGCCCATGCAGAAGCCTCATCTGGGGGCAGCAAGGATTCTTGGGACCGTGGTCCCAGGGCAGGGCTGGCTGGCAGGTGAATGAGGAACACACCCCTACAGTTTAGAGCTACAACCAAGAATGCACAGAATACTCAATTCTATTAACCTACCTTCTGTGACCTCAATAAAACTCTCAATAATCAGCAAGAATAACAATGCATACAAAAAGAAATTCTTTTGCCCAGTAGTTGAAAATTGAAATGTACAAAGCACCTGAGCGGATAAGCTTTTTAATGAATAAAATTATTTCCTTAATCTGCAGTTATCTTTCAATCAATACTCACAGAGATGCAAAAAAAAAAAAATCTTGAAAATCTAAAATAGCTAAGAATAAATCATAACAAACTAATCAAGAGTCAGCGTTCAACAAAAATGATTATGTAGAAATTTTAGCTTTTCCTCTCCCAGTGAATCTTTTTCTCTTAAAAACATTCCACAGTAACAGTCAATCACAAGAGAAATGTAATTCTATATAATGTTTTCAGGCCTATAATGTTTGAAAAGCTTAGGCCACTAAGAAGAGCCATAAATGCATCTCACTGTCTGTTGGAACCCATCGTTTCATCTCAATAATGGTTAAGTAAAGAAATAACTGCGTCCATAAATGGCAGCTCCCTTGATGGACAAGCGGGGCGGCACCGTTTGGGTGGTAAACTTTATGCAAGTGCGCCACCTAGTGCATATCTCCAAAATGTTCAATAAAATAAAAGTTGCATGTACCCCTGTTGGCTGCAGAAATGAAAGATACAGACAGAAAGAAGCATCTTCTGTATCAGTCAATGACATCATGCTGGATGCTCATTTTCTCTTTTTCTATTTTCCACTTTCTTGCGTGTCCCTCCATGTCTTTCCCCAGGGACGACTCAAAGACAGATGGTGCATGCTAAGTCGCTTCAGTCATGTCTGACTCTTTGCAACCCCATGACTGTAGCCCACCAGGCTCCTCTGTCCATGGGATTCTCCAGGCAAGAACACTGGACTGGGTTGCCATGCCCTCCTCCAGGGGATCTTCCCAACCCAGGGACTGAACCATCATCTGTCTCCTGCCTTTGGCGGTTCAGTTCAGTCACTCAGACGTGTCCGACTCTTTGCAACCCCATGGACTGCAGCACACCAGGCCTCCCTGTCCATCATCAACTCCTGGAGTTTACTCAAACTCATGTCCATCGTGTTGGTGATGCCATCCAGCCATCTCATCCTCTGTCGTCCCCTTCTCCACCTGTTCCCAATCCCTCCCAGCATCAGAGTCTTTTCCAATGAGTCAACTCTTTGCATGAGGTGGCCAAAGTACTGGAGTTTCAGCTTTAGCATCATTCCTTCCAAAGAACACCCAGGGCTGATCTCCTTTAGAAGGGACTGGTTGGATCTCCTTGCAGTCCAAGGGACTCTCAAGTGTCTTCTTCTCCAACACCACAGTTCAAAAGCATCAATTCTTCGGCGCTCAGCTTTCTTCACAGTCCAACTCTCACATCCATACATGACCACTGGAAAAACCATAGCTTTGACTAGATGGACCTTTGTCGGCAAAGTAGTGTCTTTCCTTTTTAATATGCTGTCTAGGTTTGTCATAGCTTTTCTTCCAAGGAACAAGCGTCTTTTAATTTCATGGCTGCAGTCACCATCTGCAGTGATTTTGGAGTTCAAAAAAATAAAGTCTGTCATCGTTTCCATTATTTCCCCATCTATTTGCCATGAAGTGATGCGACTAGATGCCATGATCTTAGTTTTCTGAATGTTGAGTTTTAAGTCAACCTTTCACTCTCTTCTTTCACTTTCATCAAGAGGCTCTTTAGTTCTTCTTCACTTTCTGCCATAAGGGTAGTGTCATCTGCATATCTGAGGTTATTGATATTTCTCTTGGCAATCTTGATTCCAGCAGGTACTTTATCCAGCCTGGCATTTCACATGATGTACTCTGCATATAAGTTAAATAAGCAGGGTGACAATATACAGCCTTGACGTACTCCTTTCCTGATTTGGAACCAGTCTGTTTTTCCACGTCCAGTTCTAAGTGTTGCTTCTTGACCTGCATACAGATTTCTTAGGAGGCAGGTAAGGTGGCCTGGTATTCCCATCTCTTGAAGAATTTTTCACAGTTTGTCATGATCCACACAGTCAAAGGCTTTGGCATAGTCAATAAAGCAGAAGTAGATGTCTTTCTGGAACTCTCGTGCTTTTTCAATGATCCAGTGGATGTTGGCAATCTGATCTCTGGTTCCTCTGCCTTTTCTAAATCTAGCTTGAACATCGGGAAGTTCACAGTTCTACTTTTGAAGCCTGGCTTGCAGAATTTTGAGCATTACTTTGCTAGTGTGCGAGATTAGTATAATAGTGTGGTAGTTTGAGCATTCTATGGCATTGCTTTTCTTTGGGATTAGAATGAAAACTGACCTTTTTCAGTCCTATGGCCACTGCTGAGTTTTCCAAATTTGCTGGCATATTGAGTGCAACACTTTCACAGCACCATCTTTTAGGATTTGAAATAGCTCAACTGGAATGCCATCATCTCCACTAGCTTTGTTCATAGTGATGCTTTCTAAGGCCCACTTGACTTCATATTCCAGGATGTCTGATTCTAGGTGAGTGACCACACCATCATGGTTAACTGGGTCATGAAGATCTTTTTTGTACAGTTCTTCTGTGTATTCTTGCCACCTCTTCTTAATATCTTCTTCTTCTGTTAGGTCCACACAATTTCTGTCCTTTATCAAGCCCATCTTTGCATGAAATGTTCCCATGGTATCTCTAATTTTCTTGAAGAGATCTCTAGTCTTTCCCATTCTATTGCTTTCCTCTATTTATTTGCACTGATCACTGAGGAAGGCTTTCTTATCTCTTCTTGCTATTCTTTGGAACTTTGCATTCAAATGGGTATATCTTTATTTTTCTACTTTGCCTTTAGCTTCTCTTCTTTTCTCAGCTATCTGTAAGACCTCCTCAGACAATCATTTTTCCTTTTTGCATTTCTTTTTCTTGGGGGTGGTCTTGATCACTGCCTCCTGTACAGTGTCACAAACCTCCATCCATATTTCTTCAGGCACTCTGTCTATTAGATCTAATCCCTTGAATCTATTTGTCATTTCCACTGTATAATCGTAAGGGATTTGATTTAGGTCATACCTGAATGGTCTAGTGGTTTTCCCTACTTTCTTCAATTTAAGTCTGAATTTGGCAATAAGGAGTTGATGATCTGAGCCACAGTCAGCCTCCACTTTTGTTTTTGCTGACTGTATACAGCTTTTCCATTTTTGGCTGCAAAGAATAGAATCAATCTGATTTTGGAATTGACCAGCTGGTGATGTCCATGTGTAGAGTCTTTTCTTGTGTTGTTGGAAGAGGGTGTTTGCTATGACCAATACATTCTCTTGGCAAAACTCTGTTAGCCTTTGACCTGCTTCATTTTGTACTCCAAGGCCAAATTTGCCTTTTACTCCAGGTATCTCTTGACTTCCTACTTTTGCATCCCAGTCCCCTATAATGAAAAGGATATCTTCTTTGGGTGTTAGTTCTAGGAGGTCTTCATAAGAGCCATTCAACTTCAGCTTCTTCAGTATTTCTTACTGGTCGGGACATTGACTTGGATTATTGCAATACTGAATGGTTTGCCTTGGAAATGAACAGAGATCATTCTGTCATTTTTGAGATTGCACCCAAGTACTGCATTTAGACATTCTCTTTTGTTGACTATGAGGGCTACTCCATTTCTTCTAAGGGCTTCTTGCCCACGGTGTAGATATAATGGTCATCTGAGTTAAATTCACCCATTCTGGTCCATTTTAGTTCACTGATTCCTAAAAGGTCAATGTTCACTCTCGCCATCTGTTTGACCACTTCCAGTTTGCCTTGATTCACAGATCTAACATTCCAGGTGCCCATGCAATACAGCATCAGACTTTACTTCCATCACCAGTCACCACAACTGGGTGTTGTTTTTGCTTTGGCTCCATCCCTTCATTCTTTCTGGAGTTATTTCTCCGCTCTTCTCCAGTAGCATTTTGGGCACCTACCAACCTGGGGAGTTTATCTTTCAGTGTCCTATCTTTTGCCTTTTCATACTGTTCATGGGGTTCTCAAGGCAAGAATACTGAAGTGGTTTCCATTCCCTTCTCCAGTGGGCCACGTTTTGTCAGAACTCTCCACCATGACCCATCCATCTTGGGTGGCCCTACACAGCATGGCTTATAGTTTTATTGAGTTAGACAAGGCTGTGGTCCGTGTGATCAGTTTGATTGGTTTTCTGTGATTGTGGTTTTCAGTCTATCTGCCCTCTGATGAAGAAGGATAAGAGGCTTATGGAAGCTTTCTGATGGGAGAGACTGACTGAGGGGGAAGCTGGGTCTTGTTCTGATGGGCGGGGCCATACTCAGTAAATCTTTAATCCAATTTTCTGTTGATGGGCAGGGCTGTGTTCCCTCCCTGTTGTTTGACCTGAGGCCAAACTATGGTGCAGGTGATGAGGATAATGGCGACCTCCTTCAAAACTTCCCATGTACAGACTGCTACACTCAGTGCCCCCAACCCTGCTGCAGGCCACCACCAACCCATGCCTCTGATGGAGACTCCTGGACACTCACGGGCAAGTCTGGGTCAGTCTCCTTTGGCAGGTGGGTTCTTTAGAACTAGTACCACCTGGGAAGCCCCAAAGACTGATGTTTGCCTGCTGAGCGTTCCTTGGGGGGTGCTCTAGAGAAAGGAAGGGGAGTGAAGAGAACAGCACTTGACAGAGGAGAGGGCTGGGCTGTGAGGCCAGCGCACCCCGCTCCTGTGAGGCCGATTGGAGGGGAGGTGCCACATCAGGGCTCAGCATCAGTCTTGGTTGGACCCTTGCAGCCAGTGGTCTGGTGACCGGGAGCCCACTGATGACCCACACTTCACCTCCGATCCTGCCAGCCGGACTGCTCCATCCGCAGGCCACATGGCCAGCCCTGGGGAGGTTGGTGGGAGAGGAGGCTGGGTGGCTCCAGTCTGTAGATCTCACCTGCAGAACAAAGCCCTTCCTACCGGGTGCTCGACCATCTGCTTCTTCCCCAGATTCGCTCAGCCCTGAGGGTCCAGGCTTTCCCCTCGCAGGCTTCTGACAGCCCTCCAGGCCATCAGCCACTGCTTGGGAAGCCATGAGCCTCGGCTGTTCTCCTTACACACTGAGTGGAGTGATCAGGTGCTCCATCCAACTCTGGGCCCCTAGGATATCCCATCCCCTTTGTCCTTCAGGGCCTGCCTACATGGGGCCAGAGGACAGCACCGTCCATTCCTAGCCAGCAGCTTATTCCAGGCTGAACTAAGCTTGGCCCTGATTCTCCTCCTCAGCTGGTCAAAGGCATTCCTGTCCCCCCATGCAACATAGCTATGAGCTGATGGAGGTGGGAGGGCCAGGACACCTGTGATGGATGGAATGGACTCTGAAATCCCATCTTTTGTACCCAAACTGTCACCCCAAGGGGAGGTGATGAAATGAGGAAGACAAAGCAAATGGGAAGAATCCTACATTTCCTATGTAATATGTAATTCATATGTAATAAGAAATGATGTGCTTAGTCACTCAGTCGTGTCCGACTCTTTGCGCCCCCATGGACTGTAGCCCACCAGTCTCCTCTGTCCATGGGCATTCTCCAGGCAAGAACATTGGAGTGGGTTGCCATGCCCTCCTCCAGGGGATCTTCCCAATCCAGGGGTCAAACCCAGGTCTCCCACATTGCAGGCAGATTCTTTACTGACTGAGCTACCAGGGAAGTGCAAGAAATGATGGAAGGGAAGAAATAAGCACACTGAAGGATGCATGTGGAAACCTGGAACCTTCCGCACTGGCCTTGCAGCCCCTGCAAGGAGGCTGTCTGGCCTCCCCCACCTCTGCTCCCTCTCAGACGCCTTCAGTTCTCCGGTTCCTAAACCTCTAAGCGTTGGAGTGACCCACCCAGTCCTGGACCACTTCTCTTTCCTTCCCACGCTCATGGGTTTCCCCCAGTCTCCTCTTTGCGCTCTGCATCCCAGATTTGAATCTCCCTACACATCCCGGACTGTGTGCCTCGTTGTGTAAGCACCACCTGAATCCAGGTGACAGGAAACCAGTTCAAGCCTGACAACCCGAGCTCACAACTGAGCACCCAGGACTGGGCTTCTGACACCCCCCGGACTTCCAGTCGACTTTATTTTTTCCAGTATCTCGGGCCAAAAACATGGAATCATCCTTGACTCCTCTTCCTCTCACCCCTTCATCCAATCCAATCCACAAGCAAATCCTGTTAACAACATAGTTAAAACCCCTCCAGAACTCCACCACCTCTCACCAGGTCTCCAGGAATCACGGTGGTTCAGGCCACGGTCGGCTCCTGGCTTCCTGTGTTTGAACTGCTCTCCTGGTCTCTGCCTTTGCCCCAATGTCTGCTCTCTGGCCTTTGCAGAAGAGTGACTTCTGACATAACAACATATTTATAGCTAAAAGTAGTCTAGGTAGAATGGATATGTGTGTATGTATGGCTGAGTCCCTTTGCTGTCCACCTAAAACTATCACAGCATTGTTAATCGGCTCTACTCCAACATAAAATAAATAGTTTAAAAACAAAAAAGTCCTTGCATGGAGGCTGTTGCCAGTGAAGAAGACAGGAAGATGGCGTGAATGAACCCTGGCTAAAATGGCTTGTAAGAAAGCAGAGCCCGATCTTTCTCGCAGGCTTGATTTTCTGAGCAGAGAACCGTCCTTCTTCCCAGAATAGAAGGAAAACTCCCATCGCAGGTGATACTTTCTGAAAGGCACTTTGAAAACAACCCCCTCCCCATCCCTTGTAAACCACAGCTGTTAAAATCCAGAGGTACCCAGTTAGCCGTGAGAGATTTCTTTCCAACACATCTAATCAATGAGACGCTGCTAGGAAAACCTCGGCGTGCATCGCTTATGCCTGGGCGCTGCGCCGTGACACTCAGCCGGGGCCTGGCGCCAGCCGAGAGGATCATTGACGCGTTGAAGGTTAGGCCAGCAATCACAACACTGCCACCTGCCTTCTGGCTGGGAAGAGCGAGCCTGCCAGGAAAAGTCAGCGCCAGCCTTACGTGTCCTTCCCCTGCCAGGGGCTGGAGGACACAGTTAGATGTCAGCCCCACCTCCCACCTGCCACTCGACCTTGGCCACGAGTCAGCCTCCCCCCTTGGCCCTCTGCATTTCACCAGCCAAGTGGTGACAATTGTGATCACCTGTCTTCCTCACCTGATCTTTAGGGCTTTCACGGGTCTCATTTTCAGAGAGTGTTTCCACATCCTTGACAGGGCATCGCTACCCTACGTCAGGAGAAAGCCATTATCGTTGTTGATCTCAGAGCCAAGAGTGAGATGCTTTTTCAGGCTTAGTGCCAATAAGGTGGTACTATAATATCTAACATTTATACAACATTTTCCATCACACACATTCACACGAGCCTGCTGCTCGTGTGACTCATGTCCGACTCAGTGACCCCACAGATTGCAGCCCACCTGGCTCCTCTGTCCATGGGGTTCTCCAGGCAAGAATACTGGAGTGTGTTACCATTCCCTTCTCCAGGCGATCTTCCTGACCCAGGTATTGAACCCACATCCCTTGCATCTCCTGCATTGGCAGGCGGATTCTTTACCACTGTGCCACACACACACACGCACACAAACACACAGACACAAGTATCTAAAAGTTCACAGCGTTGCTATACATTTATTGTGCACGACTTTGAAATATGAATTCATTGTGCACGACTTTGAAATATGAATTTATTGTGCATGACTTTGAAATATGCATTTATTGTTGCGGTTCCTTTCTTAGAAAGGCCGTGAGCTTCAGAGTGGCCTGTTACAGTGAAGAGTTTCTGCAGAGATGCTCAGTCCAGATGGCTGGAGCTGGCCTCCGATTCTCAGTTCATTAAACAGTCTGGCTCTCACCAACAGGCCTCTCATTGTAAGGCAGCCGGGGCCTCAGCTGATGTCAAAAGCCCCATTCTCCAGCGGGTGGACCGTTCTCATGAAGCGTGCCCGCCGGCATCCTGCGCCGATAGTGACAGGGCTGGCCCGCCGATGCGGTTGCCACCAGCACGGTCGCTTCTCCCCCATCGCACACTCCTCAGCGCCTTTCCAGAGCCCGACACAAAGCTCGATTCAGACTTTGCCTTTGACCGAGGTGCACTTGGCCTGCAGATGGACGGAGGAGAGGAAAAAGGAGTCCCAGTGTGTCTCCATGCCCGCCCGCCTGGGAAAGCTTGGGGACTCCTGGCTCCGTTACCAGCCTGGACTCGAGATGAAACACAAATCAGAAAGTTGCCAATGGTTTCATTCAGGCTACGAAACCGGGTTAATGCAACTCTGTGAGTGAGACGGTCAATGCACAAAAGCCAGGAAATCCAAGACTGCTATTCCCACAGCCTGCGGAGTGGTCCACACACTGGGGACTGTGCCTCTGCCTGGACCCCCAGCTGCATCCTTGCCAAGCGGAGAGCCCAGGCGCATCCCGGGAATACACTCGCAGCAAGGGGTTTGATCAAGGGAAACAGGGGCTCTGCATTCATTGCAGCATGATTTGTTTAAGGAAATAATGCCATTTGCAGCAACATGGATAGATCTAGAGGTTATCATACTAATGAAGTAAGTCAGAAGAAGAGAAATATGTGATACCCCTTATAGGTGGAATAAAAAAAAATGATACAAATGAACTTATTTACAAAACAGACTCACAGACATAAAACAAACTTATGATTGTCAAAGGGAAAGAGGTGGAGATAAAGTAGGAAACTGGGATTAACAGCTACACACTGTTCTATATAAAATAAACAAGGACCCTCTGTATAGAACAGGGAACTATATTCAGTATCTTGTAAAAACCTGCAATGGAAAAGAAATTGAAAAACGGAACCCCTTTGCTGTACACCTGAAAGTAATACAACACTGTTAATCAACTATTCTTCCATTTTCTTTAAGATTTTTTTTTTGTATATTCCTAACAGTTAATTTTTTAAATTTTAATTGGAGGCCAATTACTTTACAATACTGTGGTGGTTTTTGCCATAGATTCACATGAATCAGCCATGGGTGTACATGGGTTCCCCATCCTGAACCCCTCTCCCACCTCCCTCCCCATCCCATCCCCCAGGGTCATCCCAGTGCACCAGCCCTGAGCGCCCTGTCTCATGCGTCGAACCTGGACTAGCGATCTATTTCACATATGATAATATACATGTTTCAGTGCTATTCTCTCAAATCATCCCACCCTCGCCTTCTCCCACAGAGTCCAAAAGACTGTTCTATACATCTGTATGTCTTTTGCTGTCTCGCATATAGGGTCATCGTTAAATTACCATCTTTCTAAATTCTGTATACGCGTTAATATACTGTATTGGTGTTTTTCTTTCTGACTTACTTCGCTCTGTATAATAGGCTCCAGTTTCATCCACCTCATTAGAACTGATTCAAATGCATTCTAAAAGATGTATTTATTCATTTTTGGCTGTGCTGGGTCTTCGTTGCTGCTCAGGCTTTTCTCTAGTTGAGGGGAGCAGGGGGCTTCCTTCTCTTCCCTGTGGTGTAAGCACTCCTTATTTCAATGGCTTCTCTTGTTGCAGAGCACAGACCCTAGGCTCGAGGGCTTCAGTAGTTACAGCACACGGGCTTAGCTGCTCCAAGGCATGTGGGATCTTCAGGGATTGAACCCGTGTCCTTTGCATTGGCAGGGAAATTCTTAACCACTGGACCTCCTGGGAAGCCCTATTTCTTTGATTTAAAAAAAGAAACTGGAAAAAATACTATATTACATACTGACTGAGAAGTACACACCTGGGGCTTCCCTGGTGGCTCAGTGGTGGAGGGTTTGCCTGCTAATGCAGGAGACACGGGTTCAGTCCTGGTCTGAAAGATCCCACACGCCGCGGGGCACCGCAGTTAGAGAGCAGATCCCACTCACTGAAACTAGAGAAAACCCTAGCAACAAAGACCCAGCACAGCCATAAATAAATAAATAAGGTATTTTACAGAAGTACACACATGGTAAGTGAGCAGCACGCTGAATGTTTGCAAGGCAAAGGCCCCATGTAATCAGCATTCAGTCACCATGTGGGGTTAAAGCAGCACAGAAGCCCTGGATGTGCCCCCTCCAGCCTCGAACTTCATGATAAAAATTAACAGAAAATATGACACAAATAGAGTCTAAGACTCTAGAGGAGATTAGAAAATCTTATTTGGAAGCATCTCCTGAAATTGAGCCGCACTTGGGGAGGCTGGGTGACATTCCTGTCACTAGAGTTTACTCCCAGCCCAGCGGGATAAGGAATGTGGTTCGTCCAGGAGAGTCCGCAGGTCCTGTCTGAGGTGGATGTACAGCACCCAGTCCTTTCTTCCCGTGGGCAGATACTCCATGTTGAGGAGATGCTTACAGTAGATGGTCTCCACCAAGGACTCACCTGAGAAGCTCTGTTGAGGGGGCCAGGCCTCTGAGTTGGACTTTCTTTAGCTGCTCCATGTCCTAGTTGCTGCATGTGGGATCTAGTTCCCTAACCAGGAATCGAACCTGGGCTCCCTACACTGGGAGCTCACAAAGTCTTAGCCACTGGACCATCAGGGATGTCCCTGAGTTGGAGCTTCCTGGCCACGAAAATCTCAAAAATTTCCCAAGGAGATCCTCAAGTGCGGTCTGGGTAAGAATAGCTCTCTTGAATTGTTATTCATTTTTCTCTTTCATTAATCAGATCCTTCAGAGCCCTTTCCCTCCAACAGATCAAAGGAGGAAGATCCAGGCAGACACAGGAGGGTGCACAGAGGTGCTTCAGGGAGTGTCTCCCCTTCCTGAAATTACGTGGGCTGATTCTGCCTAATCAGATGCTGCTTGGCTGAACGTACCCTCAGAGTCAGTCAAAACCAAGGGCTCTGCCTCCCCTGATCTCACAAAAATCATTTCCCTTTTGTTTGTAACTCCAGGCCTTTTCATATACCTGAAGTACAATCTTTCATCTACACAGCGAACTCCTACACATACTGCAAGATCCTAACTAAATGTTCCCACTCCATATACATTTCCTGACTTAGTCCTTCTTCTATGCCCCACAACATCCCATCCCTGGCCCCTTTACAGCTGCTGCATGCATACTTGCTAAGTCAATTCAGTTGTATACGACTCTTTTGCGACCTCATGGACTGAGGCCCACCAGGCTCCTCTGTCCATGGGATTCTCCAGGCAAGAATAATGCAGTAAGTTGCCATGCCCTCCTCCAGGGGATCTTCCTGACTTACAGCTCCTACCACATTGTAATTACCCTTCTCGATGCCTCCCCCGTGAATGGACTGAGGCTCTCCTCTTTCTACCTCCGCATTCTCAGAGCCTAGGATGGAAACTGGGACACGCTGAATAAGTAGAAAAACGAATGGACAAGTGCCTAGGTTGCATGAGCAGCTTACAAGTGCTACATAATGTACAAATGGCTCTATTTCCATTTGTTCCGTAACCAACACACAGATGGCTCTCTGGAACTCACAAGCCCCTTTTCCTGTAGACAGCCATTCTTCTTCTTACCTTCTAAGTGAATAGACAATTCTTTCAAATTTCAACAGCAACTAGAAACTCTACACCTTCACTGTGTCATTGTTAGCAAAATGATATCTTTCTTTTTAGCCATCATTATTCTCTGACGCACTTCCAAAGTCTAACATTCCAATGGGCCTTTTGTGTCTTTCTTTTACCCCAAATGGAGCAAATAGAGCCCTTGGAAATAACATCTAGAAAGTGTGCCTGAAATCCACCACCCAGGGAACAATGGCATTGCAACCACTCCTTGTCTACACTGCCATTCACGGGTAGCTCTGTTCCTGTGTGTGTGTGTGTGTGTGTGTGTTCAGTCATGTCTGACTTTGCAACCCAGTGGAGTGTAGCTCACCAGGTTCCTCTGTCCATGGAATTTCCCAGGCAAGAACACTGGAGCGTGTTACTATTTCCTCCTCCAGGGGATCCTCCTGACCCAGGGATCAAACCCACATCTCTTGCGTCTCCTGCTTTGGCAGGCAGATTCTTTACCACTGCAACCACCTGGGAGCCCAGTTCTGCTCCTGCCAGGTGTGTATACGCAGCAAGTGATTTCCTGGGAAGAACAAGCCACCAGCAGCCAGGGCAGTGGCGGTGAGCTGAGATCCAGGGGTGGCGCTGTTCCTTGGGAGCTGATTGTCTCCTCCATGGAGGAAATGCTTTGGAATCGCAGTCCTAGCATCTGAGGCATTTCTACACTCCAAGAGCAGCCACGTGGCAGAAGCATAGTCCAAATAAGGCATTTGAGTGCTTGAAGAAAATGGAATAAAAATTGTAAAGGTTAGAGGAAGAGAGAATTGAATGGGTTGGAGATAAGTGATATTAACCAGGATATTCCTTTCCCAGGGGAAATCAGTGAGGGAACACATAAAGAAAGTATGCAAACAGCACCATTAACAGTCACAGATCTCACAGTCTCAAAGTATTACAAGAATTCCAGAGCCAGAGGCAATGCTAGAGACCATAGAAATCAAACCCATAAATCACTGCAGATGGTGATTGCAGCCATGAAATTAAAAGACGCTTACTCCTTGGAAGGAAAGTTACGAACAACCTAGACAGCATATTAAAAAGCAGAGACATCACTTTGTCAACAAAGGTCCTTCTACTCAAGGCTATGGTTTTTCCAGTAGTCATGTATGGATGTCAGAGTTGGACTATAAAGAAAGCTGAGCACCGAAGAATTGATGCTTTTAAACTGTGGTGTTGGAGAAAACTCTTGAGAGTCCCTTAGACTGCAAGGAGATCCAACCAGTCCACCTTAAAGGAGATCAGCCCTTGGTGTTCATTGGAAGGACTGATGTTGAAGCTGAAACTCCAATACTTTGGCCACCTGATGTGAAAGCTGATTCATTTGAAAAGACCCTGATGCTGGGAAAGATTGAGGGCAGGAGAAGGGGATGACAGAGGATGAGATGGTTGGATGGCATCACCGACTCAATGGATATGAGTTTGGGTGGACTCCAGGAGTTGATGATGGACAGAGAGGCCTGGCGTGCTGTGGCCCATGGGGTCACAAAGAGTCGGACACAACTGAGCAACTGAGCTGAACTGAACTGAATCTTAGGTATGAAGCAACTGACTTAATAAGACTAACAGTGAACAGCTTTTGTACCAGTGTCAACCATGATATCCACCAATTATTTCAGTTTAAGTGTTGTCAGAAGATCCACCTACCTCCACATATTCCCGCCTGGTGTCTGTTGTGATGTCCATATATTCCCACTATTTTTTCATTTCTTTAGGTAAATTTGTGTTTCTAAGAAATGCACATTAAAAATAAGTCTGTTTTCAAATTGAAGGGTCATCTTCAAAATAAAAACCCTGTGCTCTGAAAGTGTCAAAAGTCATGAAAAGCAAAAAAATTTTTTTTTAAATTTTAAAGCTAGGTTACTCGATTTCCCTACAAAGGAGATAAATGAAACAGTTGGCAATTATTTTTGGCCACACCCCACTCAGCATGCGGGATCCTAATTCCTCAACCAGGGATTAAACCCTTGCTTCCTGCAGTAGAAGCTCAGAGTCTTAACCACTAGACCACAAGGGAAGTCCCAGCAAATTTTGATTAAAGTTTATAGATTGACATTATCAAATCAATGTTAATTTCCTGATTTTGTCCATTTTATTGTGGTTCTGTAAAAGAATGTCCTTATGTTTAGAAAATGCACACTGATTTAGTACTTAGGGTTAAAGGACCACGTGTCACACATATTAAGAACACCCTCTTGTGTGTCCCAGCATGAGTAAGGTCAAGAATAAGGTCACAATTACCCCTGGTGGTTCAGTGGTAAAGGATCAGCCTGCCAAACAGGTGACTCAGGCTTGATTCCTAGCTCAGGAGAAGGAGAAGGAAATGGCAACCCACTCCAGTATTCTTGCCTGGGAAATCCCATGGACAGAGGAGCCTGGCGTGGTATAGTCCATGGGGTTGCAAAAGAGTCGGATATGACTTATTGACTGAACAACAAAAAGAACATCTGCAAAAGACAATGTCACCAAATGTGATGTGCTGGCGTAATGTGGCAGCCTGGACGTCCTCCGCATAATGGTACCCGAGGTGCCGAGCAAAGGGCTTCACATCTCTATTGTCCTTTGTTTCCTCATATGAGGACATGAAGAAGAATCTGAAGAAGAATTGATACACGTGTATGGATAGCTGAATCAATTAGCTGTGTAAACTGAAAATAACACACCATTGTAAATCAACTATACTACAATAGAATAAAAATAAAACCAAAAATACCTGCAACATACACTTACCAAGACCTTACTTGGTGCCAGGTACTATTTCAAGCACTTTCAACCACATCAGTAACAACCTTTTGAAATGAGAAGACAGAGTCATGGAGAGTAAAGTAGTTTGCTCAAGAAGCTGAGGCTGAAGAGTAGCAGTGACCAAGACTGAATGGCTAGCTTCTACCATATCTCTTCTACTAGTGTTTCTGTGAGACCTAAGTGACCTGATCCAAGCACTGCATTTAGTGCCTTTGTCATGAGAAATGCTCAGTAAAAGTTAGCTCATCTCCAGTGTCAACCTCATGGCCGTCATTGCTGATACTCTGCATAACACCTGCCTTCCTTGGATTCCAAGCCTTGGGTTCTCAGCTTGCTTTTTTGTACTAAGTCTTTTGTAGAGTTCCATCAAATAATGTAACCGATGGACTTCCCTGGTGGTCCAATGGTTAAGAATCTCCCTACCAATGCAGGGGACACAGGTTCGATCCCTGGTCCGGGAAGATCCCGTACGTCTCAAAGCAACTAAGCCAGTGCACCATGACTGTTAACCTGTGCTCTAGAGCCCAGGAGCTGCAACTACTGAGCCCATGCACCTAGAGCCTGTGCTCCACAACAAGAGAAAGGCCCGGCATGAAGCAATGAAGACCCTGTGTAGCCAAAAATAAATAATTATTTTTAAAAATAATGTAACCTATACACTAAACATCAGATATCTCAGAACAGCCTACAGAAAAATTAAGGGTAACATAGGTGAATTTTTTTTTTCTTGTAATAACTTTGTAGCTTGGTTCCATTAAGCTTGGCTGTATGATTCACTTAGACCTGAAGATATTTTTCATACTATTTGGATTCCTTCCATAGGACACCAGAAAGCTGTGGGGAGGAGGGGAGATTTATATTCAATCATTGCCATGGTGCACATATTTGTGGCATGTATTTGGGCTTTTCTCCAGAAATCAGGCTAATATATCTTGTCTAGCAAAACATACAGGATGCCATTCCAACCAGATGTTATTTCACAAGTCACTTTCCTGTTTTTCAAGATGTTTTAGTTCCTTACGGAGTGGCTTTGATGGTTTTCACTTGGTTGCTGTGGATGCTGAGTGGATGGGCCAGTCACTCCATGTTCCCTAAATTCAAATAGAGACCGTTTTAGTTGCTCAGTCTGCCATCACAAAATACCACACACCGACTGCTTAGACAACGTTCATTCATTTCCTTGTGGTTGTGGACACAGGATGTCTGAAATCAAAGTGTCCCTGGGGTAGGTTTGCTCAGAAGTCTCTCTCCTTGGCTTGCTTGGCCATCTTGTCACCGTGTCCTCACGTGGCCCTCCCTTTCTGCATGTCCCCCTCCTAATTTCCCCTAGTCCTTATAAGTCCATATTGGATGAGGGCCCATGCTAATGACCTCGTTTTAACTTAATCACCTCTTTAAATGCCCTTTCTCCAAATAAAATCACATTCTCAGATACTGGGGTTAGGATATCAACACAAGAACTTTGGAGGAACACAATTCAGTCCATAACAGAGACCCTGAGAGATGGAAAGAGAGACTCTCATATAGAGGTGGCTTTGATTCCAGGAACAAACATTCCTTGGAGCCCACTGTTTGTAAAACACCATCTAGCTTCTGATGCTGCAACTAGCCCAAGGGCTATGCCATCCCAGCAAAGTTTCCAGAACCTTCTCTTGCATCTTCATAAACTCCTTCTTGAACGCTGCTGACCGCACCTTGAGCAGATTCCTCACTGTCACCTTCAGTGTGATCCTCAGAGTCCAGGAATACGAGATTCTTGTGCATAACATGTTGACACCACTGCCGAATTCAACACTCAGCCAATATGGCTAAGCAACCTGGAAATAATCCATTCTCTCAAGAGCTGGTATAATTTTAGTACTTATTTACTACAAACATTGAATTTTGCCTTCAGGCCTCATAGAGAACAGCCCTGACAACTT
Organism: Bos grunniens; assembly: GCF_055505025.1. Lineage (NCBI taxonomy): Eukaryota > Metazoa > Chordata > Mammalia > Artiodactyla > Bovidae > Bos > Bos grunniens. Next base: position 56,267,199 of record NC_141178.1, on the reverse strand, counting down.
CCAGAAACATATGTGAAATGCCTAACATAGCGTCCACAGCTGACTAGAAACGCTCCTCGTGCGAGTGACAGGAGTGAGCAGAAGTGGAGGGGGCGGGGCCCTGGATCTGAGAGCCGAGCCCCCTGGGTCTGCCCTGACGGCCCTGCCCCACGTCTGACTTCTGACCTAGGGCCCAGAGACCCACAGCCCTGACTCTGCAGAGATCTTAGGCCCCTGACTGTTTCCATGTCAGCGAAACAGGGATTAAAACTATATTGTTCTCTTACACACTGCTCTATTTGAAATGGATAATCAACGAGGACCTACTGTACAGCACAAGGAACTCTGCTCAGTGTTATGTGCCTGTCTGGATGGCAGGGGGATTTGGAGGAGAATGGATGCGTGTATATGAATGGCTGGTCCCTTCGCTGAAACTCACAACACTGTTAATCAGCTATACTCCAATATAAAATAAAAAGTTAAAAAATGCAAAAATTAAAACAATCATCACAGTACAACTTTGTAAGGTCCTTGTTATAAGTTAGAATGAAGGAAAATTGTTTTATCTTTTAAAAAAAGCTATACTGTTCTCTCTTCTCAATGATATCAGCAGCCTGGATGGGAGGGGAGTTTGGGGGAGAATGGGTACATGTACATGCATGGCTGAGTCCTTTCGTTGTCCACCTAAAACTTATCACAACATGGTTAATTGGCTATACTCCAATATAAAAAGCTAAAAAAAAAAAAAAACTACATTATTCTCTCCCCCCCCCAAACTACTGTAAACTGTAAAAATGAGATGGAACTCGAAAACAAATTGGTAAAAGTCAAAATAGATGAAATATTATAATTTTTAATTTTTAACTGTCAAAAACAATTTAAATCCATTCAATGTATGATTTTTATTCTGGCCTTATTGACTAGTTTATACGAATTACCAGGTAAAGACTAAATGGCTCCCACAATAAAAGTTCTGTCTTCAGTCCTGCGAGAAGATAAGATCTATGCTTCCACTGCCCTTAAGCTATCTTGACTGGCTCCTCAGGGCTCTGGACTTCCACATTGTAGGACAGAGATAGAAGGGTAATTGTAATTTTACGATTCTGGGATCGACTGTAGCACAACACGTGACCACCAGGGGGCAGCATAGACCTGATGCTGCTTTAGACTTCACCAGGTTTTTGCCCTTGCCTTTCTCTAGTGTCAAAGTGCCCTCCCTTCCCCCAGGAAAGCCTTTCTGTGCTGGAGGATCAGAAGTGCCCAAGACACCTCGGCCCACAGCCCCTGGGAGCTGCCCTGGGCAGGGGTCCAGCCCCTCCTCCGGCCCTACACAGAGCAAAGAACTCAACCTTTGAACCAGGTGATGGCGAGAGGTGGAGAGGTGGTCCCCGAGAACAGGGGTAAGTAAGACGTCAGGCACACGGATCAATGCACAATATACACCAGACATTAGAACCGACCAAATTGAGGTTGGCGCTGAACTCATCGTTTCCCAGGCCCTTGTTCCTCCTGAACATCCGGTGAGCAGGAACCAGCTTCCGGAGGAAGAGGCAGCCTGGGGCACTTGCCTTGGCAAGACCACTGGCAGAGGATATTAGTAAAGAGCAAACGAGGATGTCATACTTGGCGTTATTTTGTATTTTCAAAGTGTTTTGACCTCGCTCTTATTCATTATAGCTAATAGTTTTGACCCATCACCTTCGTATTATAGATGAAAAATTGAAACCTGAGAAATCAGGGCATTAAGCAGAAGGCACAAGGACAAAACAGAAGCCCAGTCTCCCAGGTGGGCTTCCCAGGGGCACTAGTAGTAAAGAACCCCCTGCCAGTGCAGGAGACATAAGAGACGTGGGTTCAATCCCTAGGTCTGGAAGATCCCCTGGAGGAGGGCATGGCAACCCACTGCAGTATTTGTGCCTGAAGAATCCCATGGACAGAGGAGCCTGGTGGGCTACAGTCCACGGGGTCACAAAGAGTTGGACACGACTGAGCGCACACACACATCATGATACAGCAAAAACAGAAACTTCTCCTGCCTCCCTCCTATGGGGTATTCTGCACCTCTGAGTCTGTGTGGAAACGAGCACAACCTGTCTGTCAAGCACAGATGTAGCCCGAGGGGAACTGAAGAAACATCTCAGCATCTCAGGGAGGCGGTCGCAGGGACCACTGGAGCTCTGCACCCAGCTCCTCCCGAGGTTCCCACGGACCGATCTCCCATTCATCCTGTGATTGATGCTCCCGGACCCCGCCTGGAAATTCTGTCTGTGAGCTAATTATGGGGAATGGCCTGCGTCTGCTGGGCAGGAGTGAGTAAGAGGATCGGTAGGTGAGAGCTGGCCATTCACTGGATGGCAGCCTTTGATGCGAGCGGAGCAGAAAGTTTGGCCGAAACTCAACACCTCTTAGAAGCAGAGATTAGTCAAGAGGAAGAAAGGAGAGCACATTGTGGAAGTTTTCAAGAAGGAGACAAAGATGCCTGTGTTTTGTATCGCTCAGCTGCCTCAAGAAAATGTCCATTTGTTTTCTTTACACTCCTTTTACATTTTAAGTGGAATCTGGTGAATGTGTCTTTTCAGCGTTCCCAGTTTCACCGTTTTCTCTACACCTCATGTTGCCATTTTAATGAAGCATCATTTTTCCAGAGGGTGTGGGAACAAAACTTATTTAATGACCTCTCAGAGCAAACACTGAAGTCTTCGAATATCTCCCTGAATTGAAACCCCCACCCCACACAATTCATTTCCTTTTTAAAATGCCAGTTTGCCAACCACTGCAAACAGATAAACAGGGCTCTCCTTTACTCTCAAGCCACAGGGTTCCGATCAGATCTCACAGCTTGGGGGATCCCTGAGAAACCCCAGACCCCTGGTGCTCAGCGGTACACTTGGAGGGCTCAGTGGCATGGTAGTGGTCCCCTTGGAAGATGACACCACGTGTCTTGCACTCCTCCAGCACACAAGTATAGGGGACCCAGCATAGACCTAGAGATCCTGGAGATTATCCAACCCAACTTTTCATTTTACAGATGAGGAAAAGAGGCAGGCGGGAGGGGCACACAGAGGCTACATAGGGTGTCACAGGTGTGGGGAGAGGCATGGAGGATAACCAGGGTTGGCCTCCTAAAGTTTCCACACTCCCTGGCTTCAGCATCTCTTAGGGCAGGTGTGCAAAATGCTTGTTTCCAGGGACCCTTCCCAAAGCTACTGAACTGGAACTTCTAGGGGTGGGGACTAGGAGTTTAGATTTCAACCAGGCTACACCTCCACAGTGGTGATATACCCTAACTTTGGGGAAAGCACTGGCAGTGGTAGAAAAAAACAAGTTTGGAGTCAGACAGATCTGGTCTGAATTCCATCTCTGCTACTTATTAGCTTCACGCCTTTGTGGAGCTAATGTTTCTGAGCTTTGTGTCCTCATCTGTAACTAGGGAGATGCTTTGAGGGCTGTGATATATACAGGCACAACGGGTCCCAGGAACTGACACTGGAATTCACTCAGTCAGAGTCACTTGTCAGCTGGAGATGCTGTCTTCAAGCCCCAGAGCTCCTGTTTAAGGATCATATGAGGCTTGGCATACCATTTGTCTCTTTCGAGCTTCAATTTCCTTAACTGTATATGGAGATGATAGTGTAACCTCCTCCCTGAAATGTTGTAAAGGTAAGAGGTAATAATATCATGTTGTAGCTGCATGAACTGGTCATGAAACAAAATAGCTGGGATTCAAGGAGGGGATTTGGTTCCACAGGAGATGGAAGAGCTACAGAGCCAAATAGAATAAAGAGGTCATCCTGAGACTGGCTGCTGGCAGGTCAAAGGAAGGTGGGGATTGTACGAGCCCAGGAGTCAGGGTTATCAATTAGCAGGAGCTAGGCAATGGCACCCCACTCCAGTATTCTCACCTGGAAAATCCCATGGACGGAGGTGCCTGGTAGGCTGCAGTCCATGGGGTCGCTAAAAGTTGGACACGACTGAGTGACTTCCCTTTCACTTTCCTCTCATGCATTGGAGAAGGAAATGGCAACCCACTCCAGTGTTCTTGCCTGGAGAATCCCAGGGACGGGGGAGCCTGGTGGGCTGCCGTCTATGGGGTCGCACAGACTCGAACACGACTGAAGCGACAGCAGCAGCAGCAGAGCTGCAGTGGGATGGGAGAACTAATGCCACAGAAAAGAACTAGCTTGAGATGGAGACAGAGTCCACACAAGGAAGCGAGCAGAGAGAAGGCATCCTCCGCCTCCCCTCCGCCGCCTGGAGGACGGGGAAGTCAGAAGACAGAGTGGCCTAGGAAGGGTGGTTTCTGGAGATAACAGAGCAGAGACCAAGAATGACACTGGGTCTAAGCAGACAACGCCTGGCGCACACACACGAAAACACTGACACTGTCTCAGACAGACTGGAGGTGTTCTGTTCACGCGTCATTGCAACTGTTGACCATGAAACATAACAGCCCAATAAAAAGGCTCTTGGCAAGAAAAGTACGTGTCTGTAAGAAGCCTGCCTTTCATTAGCCACATACAGGCATCGTTTCTCCACGGCTGGTCACCATGTGGAGGGAAAGCCCTGAAATTAGCATCCTAGATGGGAATCTAATAAAAATAAACTGAAGCTCGATTGCTCCATGTATGGAGATGTAACTAACACACTTATTTCGTAAGGTATCATAAGGATATAATGAGATCATACGTAGTAAAGTACTTCATACACTCAAGTGAAAAAGTGTGAAAATGTTAGTCGCTCAGTCAGTTAGTCTGACTCCTTATGACCCCATGCCAGGCTCCTCTATCCATGGGATTCTCCAGGCAAGAACACTGGAGTGGGTTCCTATTCCCTTCTCCAGGAGATTTTCCCAACCCAAGGATTAAACCTGAGTCTCCCACATTGCAGGCAGATTCTTTACCATCTGAGCCACCAGGGAAGCCCCTTATACACTCAAAGTCCTATACAAATATAGGATTTGTTTATATTCTCAAAAAAAGGGACATTTTCCAAAAAACAGGTGTCAGATTCACCATGACCTACATTCAATCTAATTATTTTTTTCCAACTTATTTTGCAAGTTCACCATTTACTTTTCAGGAATCCAGACAGAAACCTGATTGGAGCCAATACCATGAAATATATAGATCAGTGTCACTAGAGTGAGGTTCCAACCAAAAGCTTTCCTGAAAGCCACCAGTTAATGCGATGGCACTATTCTATAAGAGAATTCTGGGACTTCCCTGGTGAGCCAGTGGTTAAGACTCTGTGCTTCCAACACAGGGGGCGTGGGTTCGATCCCTGGTGGAGTAACTAAGATCCCACATGCTGTGCAGCGAGGCAAACAAAAAAAAAAAAGGAGAGAGAGAGACAGAATTCTTATTCATCCTCACGAGCCTTGACCAACCATCCAGTTTTGCTGTCTCCACTGATTAGGCTGATGGAACGGTGGATATATGATGATGTAATAAATATATATGTAATAAAAGCTATTATTTGAGAAATCTCTGTGTACTTCCTGTACATTATCACCATGTAATATATTACATAGCGATAATTCTCACTATTTGTTATTATTATTTAGACATCTCAGCTGGAAAATCACTGATACTCAGAGTGGAGAATTACCTTGCTCGTGGTCCCTCATTGGCACCAGTAAAACCAGGGTTTGATCTCAGGTTGGGCTGAGTTCTAAGCCAATTATTTGCTCACCTCTGCCTCCACACACACTTGCCTTTGAGGTGCTGGTCACTGAAGGAAGTGATTCTGTGTCATCAATTATAACAGAAAGAGCCTTGAACTCAGAACAAGAAGATCTGCATTCTAGATGACCTGGCTCTGGCCACTGCTGTGTTCTCACTAACAAAATAATAGAATCAGGAGGTGAACTTTACAGCTGCAACATTTGATAAGTTTTATAAATTTCTGATTAATTCACAGAGTTCTGATAACAAAAATGCTATTATTTTGGAAGGATGTGTGTGTGTGTGTGTGTGTTCAGTCACTCAGTTGTGTCCCATTCTTTGAGACGCTATGAATGTAGCCCATCAGGCTCCTCTGTCCATGGGATTCTCCAGGCAAGAATACTGGAATGGGTTGCCATTTCCTCCTCCAGGGGATCTTCCCAACCCAGGGATCAAACCTGTATCTCCTGTGTCTCCTGCATTGCAGGTTACCGCTGTGCCAGAGGGGAAGCTCAGCATGATGTTTGTGAAGAGTTAACTGCAGTGGATATGTCTTTACAGTGAAAAACGATTCACTCCTGCTCTTTTGTTTCTTTATTTATTAGCCCAGGGCCTGTGCCGGGCATTGTGAAATATTGTGAAATGTACTATTCTTAACATACTTTTAAACATCTTGAACTTTTTTCCCCAAAGTAACTCATTGTCTACTCGGGCGCATTTCATTTTGTTGGCTTTAACAAAGACCGTCCTGGGATGGGGCCAAACTGCCAGTGTGTCCTTGAGTATCATCCATCAGAGAGCAGCTGGCAGACCTTTTCTGGGGTTGGGGAGCCAGGCATGAGGCCAGGATCCGACCCAGAAAGAGAGCAGGCAGGCAGGGTGGCCCGGCAGAGGGGAGCAGCAGAAGACAGGTGTGGGGACAGTCAGGAAACCCCGCTGAGATGGAGCAGCTGGAGGCCGGCGTAGCCCCACAGGTCAGTCTGGGCCACTCATGTTAGCTCGGGAGGGCTCACCTGGGACTTTTTTTTTTTTTTGGCCATGCTGCACAGCATGGAGGATCTTAGTTCCCCAACCAGGAATCAAACTCAAGCCTCCTGTGGTGAAAGTGCAGAGCCCTAACCCCGGACCACCAGGGAATTCCCTCACGTGTGACTTTTGAAGGAAGGAAACCAAGACCTAAATTTGCACTGCTTGACATTTGCCAAGAAAGGTGAAGGCCAGCTGTCTGAAGGAGGAAAATTCCCAAGAAGGGCAGCAAGAAGATGCCAGGAATTGACGGACAGAGGGACCAAAACCCCTCATTTTCCCTGGACCACAGTGTATAAAGCCGGGGGGACAATATGGAGTGGCCCCCCACTCCCAGAACATGGGAAAAAGTTGTCCCCAAAGTGCTCTGCTGGCAAGTCTATGTTCCATGTAAGAGGTTAGTCATCTGGTTAATCCAAGAGACTGTTGAAATGTGATCAGAAACACCCCAAACGCCAATCCAAGAGGAGTTGAGAAGTATCACAGGAGGCCAACTTGGGGTGTGACTGTAATTAGCCAATCAGGAGAATTAGTCAATTATATTGAACCCTACCTGGAGAAATGGTGAGCTTGAAAGCACAGCCAACTTCACACACACAACAAGGAAATGTGAAGATGCGCTGGGGGTGGTACTCACACGAATTCTCATGAAGGGAGTGGATAAAGCCACGCACAGACCCCAGCACTACAACTGGACTTGAAACCCAATGTCACTCCTCTGTCCAAGGGATTTCCCAGGCAAAAATACTGGAGTGGGATGCCATTTCCTTCTCCAGGGGATTGAACCTGTGTCTCCTGCGCCTCCTGCATTCTTTACCACTGAGCTGCCAGGGAAGCCCACTTTCTAAAGCTACCCAGAGGGGAGGGTCAAGTAAAGAGTTGGAAAGATAAATTCACAAACTTAGAAGAGTATAATTTTCTATTTACACAAAGAAAGAGGGGGTGTTTTTGTATGTACACGTGTCTGTTTTTCAGACAATGTTGTAAGATGATAGTGATCCTGAACGGATACCTCAGGATAAAGGAAGAAGTTCCAGACAAGAAGGAAATCTGCCTGAGGATGGGACTCAGGAGGAAAGGGATGCAAACATACAACCCCAGGTGTGGACTGAGGGATAACAAACCTGGGCCAACAAGAACCGGAAGAGGTTTAGCCGAGGGGCCTGCCTCTATCTGCAGCCCCCAAGGAGGACGACTCAGACCAGGACAGGACAGAAGCCTTTGCGGGACACTGTCCTGGGCTGTGCGCTGAAGACAAACTTGGTCTGAGAAGGACAAAGGAACACAAGATTGCACAACACAGTTCAGCTGTGTGAGCTTCCTTCTCCTACCAAGAAGTTGTCCGGATGCTCTTCACCATTGATCCTGCCTGTTAATAAGTACATGTATGTCTGGAAGTCCCTAGCCTTTGCCTCTTGGTCTATAAGTAAAGGATAACATTATTCACCATGGAGGAGCGTCGTGGGGATTTAATGTCATTGCAGATGTGAAGGACTTAACAGGGGATGTTTCTGACATGGGTCTTTAGGAAATACTTGTTCTTTCCCCAGACCTCCATATTTCTATTCTTTAATACAGATACACTATATTTTTTTCTACGTTTTATTTTGTATTGGACTATAGCCAATTAAAAAAATTGGAGGGTAGCCAACTGATGTTGAAGCTGAAGCTCCAATACTTTGCCCCCTTGACGTGAAAAACTGACTCATTGGAAAAGACCCTGATGCTGGGAAAGACTGAAGGCAGGAGAAGGGGACGACAGAGGATGAGATGGTTGGATGGCATCACCAACTCGATGGACATGAGTTTGAGCAAACTCTGGGAGCTGGTGATGGACAGGGAAACCTAGGGTCCTGCAGTCCATGGGGTCGCAAAGAGTCACAAACACTGAGCGACTGAACTGAACTGAACTTATAGCCAATTAACAATGTTGTGACAGTTTCAGGTAAACAGTGAAGGGATTCAGCCAAGCATATACATGCATCAATTCTCAATCAATGTCACTTGACATTGAAGCAGAGTTCCCTGTGTTATCCAGTAGGTCCTTGTTGGTTAGATACACTATATTTTTATGAAGAATTTTTGTGGTTAGGAAACTCTCCAGGTATCTAATCCGCCAAAAGTGATGTGACAATAGGTTTTCTTTAATATATATATGTATGTGTATATATATATGTATATTTAATGGGATTTTTATTGAGCTGTAATTCATAGAAAATATTATATTAGTTTCAAGTGTACAACATAGTGATTAGATATTTGTATATATTGCTGAAGGATCAGCAGAGTAAGTCTAATTAACATCTATCGCCTCACATAGTTACAAATATTTTTTTCTTGTAATGAGACCTTTTAAGATCTTCTTTCTTAGCAACTTTTAAATATAAATACAGTCTCATTTACTATTATCACCAAGTTGTACATTAATGTCCTGGATTTATTTATTTTATAACAGGAAGTATGTACCTTTTGACCACCTTTTCCAATTTCGCCCACTCCCTACCCCCTGCTTCTATCAACTCCTTATTTCCCTAGACTCCATATTTTTAAACTAACAAAAAAAAGTATGTCCCCATCTGACAGAAAAGGAACCTGATGCTGGAAAGTCACAAAGCCGGTAGATATTGGAGCCAAAATGCAAAGACTAATTTTCTGATTATAAATCTCGCCTTCTTCCCACTAAACCATTAAAATCTTGCATTTCAATTCCCATACTTTTAGACACTTAAAAGCAGAGTGCTACAGGAGTGTGTGAAGCACTCTGAATCACAGTTCACAGATAACATTTTGGAAAAGTTTAATTGGAGTGATTTCTGAGTTATCTCTTTGGCGGTAGGAAGGAAAAGAAGTACTTAATGCAGAAATGTGTACATGTGGTCCCCAAGTGGATTTTGATTGTTTTACTGAGAAGCAAGGAATAAGTAAAAACAGCGATTCTTCGAGTTCACAGATGAACCTCAGTCCATATGTAATTAATCACAAGCTTTTTCTTATGCAAATACTTCAATGTGAAATCATATCCATAAGTACAACTGTGAAATCCTTGAGGAAATTGAAACAGAACACAGTTCAACTGTTGCAAGTGTGCCTTACTCTCCAGATTATTCTTTTTTTTTTTTTGGCTGCACCAACAGCCTACAAGACCTTAGTTCCCCAACCAGGGATCAAACCCATGCCCCCTGCCTTGAAAGGGGGAATCTTAACCACTAGAGAGCCATGCAAGTTTCTAGCTATATTTGTATACAATGTTAAATGATTTCTGAAAAGAGAGTTGACTTTTCAAAGATATTTTCTGAGTGACTTTTATTACAGATTTGAAGATATTCTCCCATTTTTTTCGACTAATGCACATATTTTCAGTCACAGACTATGTCACAGTATGAATGACACTGTTAACCACCGTCCGAAAAAAGCACACGCCTGACCTATTTTATAATTAAAGCCAAGAAACACAGAATGTGGCTTTGTAACAGTGACTGTCCTACTATAAAGATTCTATGGATGGCTGCAAGAGTGGCTACCATCATCATTTGCTAGCTAAGTGACCTTAAGTTTCTTAATCTCTTTTTTTTCTACCTGGGGTAAAATTGCTTTACAATGTTGTATTCATTTCTGCTGTACAACAAAGTGAATCAGCTATAAGTATACACATATCACCTCCCTCTTGAGCCTCCCTCCCACCCCCTCAGCCCACCTCTCTAGGTCATCACAGAGCACTGAGCTGAGCTCCATGTGCTATAGAGCAGCTTCCCACTAGCTAGCTATTTCACACGTGGCGGTGTATATAGGTCAATGCTACTGTCTCAGTTTATCCCATTTTTAATTTTTTAATGTGTATTTATTTGACTGCATCTTATTTTAGTTGAGGTGCACGTGCTTAGTTGCCCCATGGCATGTGGGGTTCCACTTCCCTGATCAGGGCTTGAACCCACATCCCCTGCATTGGAAGGAAGGCTCTTAATCACTGGACCACCAGGGAAGTCCCCACTTAAACTCTTTTAAGGCTTCATTTCCTTAACTGTAAAATGGGGATGGGCTTTCCTGGTGGCTCAGGTGGTAAAGAACCTGCCTGCATTGCAGGAGACCTGGATTTGATCTCTGGGTTAGGAGGGTCCCTTGGAGAAGGGAATGGCAACCCACTCCAGTATTCTGGAGAATCCCATGGACAGAGGAGCCTGAGGGGCTATAGTCCATGGCGTTGCAAAGAGTTGGACATGACTGAAGTGACTTAGCACAAATCTTTAGAAGAAGAAACATGTTAAAGAGGGAAGGAGGGAGACAACAACCAAACTATGACACCCTTGTCTTTTTTTAAAATCGGACAACCTAAGCACTTGCCTGGTGGTTCAGTGGTTAAAAAATCTGCCTTCAAATGCAGGGAATGTGGATTCAATACCTGGTCAGAGAACTAAGATCCTATGTGCCCATGTGCTATAACAAAGACCAAGCCCAGTCAAAGATTAAAAAAATAATAATATATTTTTTAAAAAGGACAGAACAGTTAGGTTGACCACAGTAGGGAGGACCCAATACCTGAGTGCTGAGTACAGACTCAGCAAAAATGAAGGCAAGGAAGTGTTTCCCCACTGTGTGTTTCCCTCCCCTCACCCCAAGCCTGAGGATGCTCAAAATCTCTTGGGTTATAAGGCTGGAGTGAGATCAGAGATCATGAGGGAACAACATGGAGCAACAGACAAACATGGAAACACAGCAATGCCACCACTCACACGGCCAAGAAAGGAGCCCAGAGTTACAGGACACAGAGGATGAATTCTGACTCCAGGGCTAAGAGTTCAGCCCAGAAGACCAGACAGTGAGTGTGAGCAGACTTTTGGAGGAGGAAGAGAGAACATTATTTAAATATTATTATTTTAAGTCTTTATTGAATTTGTTACAATATCACTTCTGTCGCTTCTGTTCTGGGTTTTTTTTTTTTTTTTTTTTTACCATGAGGCATGTGGGATCTCAGCTCCCAGACCAGGGATTGAAGCCTCACCCCTTGCATTGGAAGGCAAAGTCTTAGGCACTGGATCACCAAAGAAGTGTCTCTAAATCTTATTGTTGTCATTGTTGTTATTTTTCAGTCAGCAAGTCGTGTCCAACTCTCTGTGACCCCATGGACTGTAGCACGCCAGACTTCCCTGTCCTTCATCATCTTCTTGGAGTCTGCTCAAACTCAAGTCCATTGAGTCATTGATGCCATCCAACCACCTCATCCTCTGCCGCCTCTTCTCCTCCTGCCCTCAATCTTTCCCAGCATCAGGGTCTTTTCCAATCAGTCAGCTCTTCACATCAGGTGGCCAAAGTATTGGAGCTTCAGCTTCAGGATCAGTCCTTCCAGTGAATATTCAGGGTTGATTTCCTTTAGGATTGACTGGTTTGATTTTTTGCTGTCCAAGGGACTCTCAAGAGTCTTCTCCAGCACACAGTTCCAAAACATCAATTCTTTGGCGTTCAACCTTCTTCATGGTTCAACTCTCACATCTGTACATGACTACTGGAAAAAACTATAGCTTTGACTAGATGGGCCTTCAGTCTTTTTAAACTGTATTTAATGGTGGATATTGTTATATTGTTTAGAATATGTGACTGCTTCCACCAGCACCATGTGCTTTCTGCTTTGGAAAGGCACCCCACTCGTGGTATGTGGCCAGTCTGTCCAGTTTCCAGGGCTGGGGAGCGGAGTGAATGAATAATCACTGCTCTTTGTTCAACCCTTCATTCCCGAGACCTGGATAGACTCTTCCAAAGACAGCCTTTGAGGAACGGGGGATTAGATCCAATCTCCCCTGGCAGACGCAGGTGATGGAGCTCACAGACTAGGCTGGGGTAACATTCCAGGGCAGATTAAGAAGGAAACTCATCACTCCAGTTGAAAGCCAGGGGCAAGGGAGAGTGTGCCCTGCCCCCATGCTAGGAGACAGACACATAGGATTTCTTCCAGTGTTATTAGCAAATGGAGTCCTCAGAATTTAAAAGAATGATTTGAGGGAGTTGCATTGTTAACAGGAAAGAAAAACAAAAACCAAGAATACTCAGTCGTAGGGAAGGACTGATGCTGAAGCTGAAGCTCCAGTACTTTGGCCACCTGGTGGGAAGAGCTAACTCACAGGAAAAGACCCTGATGCTGGGAAAGATTGAGGGCAGGAAGAGAAGGGGATGACAGAGGATGAGACGGTTGGATGGCATCAGCAATTCAGTGGACATGAGTTTGTACGAGCTCCGGGAGATAGTGAAGGACAGGAAAGCCTGGCGTGCTGCAGTCCATGGGGTTACAAAGAGTCTGACATGACTGAGCGACTGAACAAAAAATAAGTGAAGGAGGCCCCACAATTTCTCAGTTTCTAAACCACTCCCAAAGCCCAAGTATTTGCACCAACAGAAAGTGGGCTGCTTTGAACACACACATCATGTGCCTCCACAATAGGGTTGGAAGGGCACTGGACACGGGCACCCAGCAGTCAGGACCTGCTCAGGACCTCCAGACCCACTGAGCAGAGAACTCACACCACCACCAGCATGGAGGTGGCACTGATGTTCCTGAGACTCTGAGATCCTCTTATTTAGAGATAGAAGGCACAGGCTCTGGACTCTTTACCAGTGAAGGCTCTTCTTTTTCTGTGTTCTAAGTGGGAGGTTTTTTATTGAGGCTATTCCAATCTTGGGGCTTCCCTGGTGGCGTGGTAAAGAATCTGCCAGCCAATGCAGGAGATGCGGATTTGATGCCTGGGTCCAGAAGATCCCCTGGAGAAGGAAATGGCAACCCACTCCTGTACTCTTGTCTGGGAAATGCCATGGACAGAGAAGCCTGGAGGGCTATGGTCCACGGGGTCGCAAAGAGTCATATGCAACTTAGCAACGAAATAACAACAAAGTCCCATCTTCCCTCCTCCATTTTGTGCCAGATGCGTGCTCACTTCAGCCAGGCTCTCACCTGAATGGAGGAAACAAAACTGGACAATTTGACCGTGGCCATGCCCACACTTCCAATGTGGAGAATGAAAAGCAGCATAAACCAGTCGACAGAGAAAGGGATGAGCAAGAATGTAGACCAGCAAGGGCCAGTACAGACTGACCCTCGATGGACTCCATTCTCTTGTACCCACCCAAGTCCCAGGTTGCAGCCCTGCCCTTTGATTTCCCTCACCCTGAAAACAAAATCTCCTGTTGCCCAGGCTAGCTCTAATCAGTTTTTATGATTTTCAAGCAAGAGTCCTAAGTAACAAAGAGCTTCATTCCGGAATTTGAGACATTCCTTTTTTTGTAGAAACAAGCTCCATTTTGAGACTTTTAAGGCTACAGGAATGATTAGAAGGGCTTCCCTGGTAGCTCAGTGGTTAGAAAAAATCCATCTGCAGTGCAGGAGACCTGGGTTCGATCCCTGGAGAAGGAAATGGCAACCCACTCCAGTATTCTTGCCAGGAAAATTCCATGGACAGAGGAGCCTGGTGGACTACAGTCCATGGGGTCACAAGGAGTCAGACACGACTGAAGCCATTCAGCATGATTAGAAACAGACTCACTAAAAAGACAGGCGGAGCATGTTAGATCACTAATTAGGTCATAATCTCACTCTGACCATCTTTATCCCAACCTGTTTGTGTCATGGAACTACAATTTCCTCACTCGGTCACACCTTAAAAGCTGGTCTCAGTTTTCACCATGACTACCCTCCTCAGTGCTGACATAAAGAAAGGGTGGGATTTGGGGGTGGGGGGTGGGGTTGATGATTGGGAACAGACAGTGTGGGTCCCACAGAGTCATGAGCCTAGTTCCGCTCTTCGTTGATGTCCTGAGCAAGTCTGCCTGTTTCAGAATTGGATTTGAAGAGCTGCAAATCTCACAGGAAGAAGCAGTGAGGGAGAGTCATCCCTGAAAGCTGCAGATGTGATCTGTGAGGCAGCGTGGAACACAGGGACCCAGGGCAGTACCTAACGCCCCCAAAGACACGCAAGGCAGAGAGATGCTCTGATTGGAAGGGGTTTCATTTCTCCGAAGCAAAGGGAGACTTTGAACAGGTAAATTACAGCGAGTCAGGAGGAAGAAGAGTACAATTGCACAGGATTGAGGAGCAGCCCAACGCACCTCTCTACAGGAAGCATTCGCTCCGTGTATCCCAAGGAGCGTTCAGAGGCGCGTTCATTCACGTGTGTAAAGTGTCATTCTTTTTCCCATCCTTAGAGCTCAGGGACCAATTCAAACGAGAAAAATGTAAGGAATTCCCCTGCCCTAGCTTATAAGGTCAGCATCTGTTTACTGCCTAACTTAGCAGAAAACCCTGCTTGATCTTTATCAAGTGATGAGATAAACATTTGTATAGAATGCATATGTTTCCTCTTTAAATACTTTAAATGTGGTACTTTAAGAACTAGTGAAGCTGAATTATTGACGTCCAGAGGTCCCTTCACCCCAATAATCTTGATTTGGTTATCATGTATTTGGGAAATTGATGGAGTATAAATGTTGAAGTCTCAAGTTCTTAGTTCAAAGTAAGAATGAATTAAATAAATAGGAGTCAGAATTCATCAAGGGAATTAAAATTAGATCTGTTTTTAAACAGAATATTATAAAACTGAAATTTAAATATAAGTGTACACGAACCTTCAAACTTATTACCACCTACCTACCTGATAAATACTAATTCAAGAAATTGCTGTGCTGAATCAAATCGATTCTCTTCAGGTCACCCAGTGACAGTTTAATTATCTTGGCATAGCTCTGGCTTTTAAGTGCAAACACTCCACTCATTTTCCCCACACATGGTACAAAACGTGACTTACTAGAAAGCTACTTGCAAAGGAGGTCCATAGAATGAAGACTTCTCAGACATCTGTGATGACACTTTTGCCCCTGCTGTTAAAACATATTTTGTAGATTTAAAATGTATTCATAGAACCAAAACTGAGTTTTCATCTTCGATGACTGGATTTCTGAAGGTGCCAAGTTTTTTTTCAAGTTGCTCATTTTAGTAAACCCTGCATTCTCCAAGAAATGACACCTGCCCATCTGTTCATCTGTCGTCTGTCTTCTTGGTAAGTCCCCTGCTGTGTTGCCAAGGCAACACTACCTGCCACATCACCGCAAGGAATGGCTATCTCTTTGCTGGACTTCTGATATTAAATACAACACTTGACTTTCAAAACCATGGCTTTTCATCCTTAGGGTAAAGGTTTCTTCCATGGGAGGTGAGGCAACAGGCATTCTCAGATGTTACCTCAACTATTCTCTTAGTCAAGAGCTCCTTCCACAATCAGGAAGCCAAGACCCCTAAGCCCACAGCCTCCTGTCTTTCACCCTACCAGACTCCATCTCCCACAAAGGCATCTGAAAGTGCTGGGGATAGGAAATCTCTGGCAGGAAGACTGACAGAAGCAGTTTTCAATATTCAGCATGACTCAGAATAGACCCTGACTCTTTGGAAAAGATCCTGATGCTGGGAAAATTGGAGGCAGGAAGAGAAGGAGACGACAGAGGATGAGATGGTTGGATGGCATCACAGACTCGATAGACATGAGTTTAAGCAAGCTCCAGGAGCTGGTGATGGACAGGGAGGCCTGGCGTGCTGCAGTCCATGGGGTTACAAAGAGTCGGACACGACTGAGAGACTGAATAGCAACAGAATAGACCACAGGTTGCACAGTAACAATACAGCATCTGGACTCAACCCTTCCTTGCTTCTGACTCAGTGGCTGTGAAGTGGAATCCAAGCCTCTTCTCAACCAGCTCCTGGGCAGATGTACAATAGAGTCTGAGGAAGAGTGACCTAGATTTCCTCATCCGGGGACCAAGTTAGACAGTATTTTTGTACACATGGGACCTGGGTTTCCTGCATCTGCTCTGCTGGAATACTGGATTGAAAATACAGATTCCTGGGTCCCGTCTCCTGACTCAGAATCTGAGCACAGGATCCTGAGGTCTGAAATTTAACAAACATGCGGAAGAGGTCATAATGACACTAGAGACCAAACAGACCAGGAACCAAATCTCAGCTCTGCCGCCTAAGCAGCCAAGTGTGCATGCTGAGTGGCTCAATCATGTCCAAATCGTTGCAACCCCGTGGACTTCAGCCCACCAGGCCCCTCTGTCCATGGGATATTCCAGGCAAGAATACTGGAGTGGGTTGCCATTTCATCCTCCAGGGGGTTGTCTGGATCCAGGGATGAAATCCTCATCTCCTCCACTGCAGTCAGATTCTTTTCCATTGAGCCATCTGGGAAGCTGCTGCTGCTACTGCTGCTAAGTCGCTTCAGTCGTGTCCGACTCTGTGCGACCCCATAGACGGCAGCCCACCAGGCTCCCCTGTCCCTGGGATTCTCGAGGCAAGAATACCGGAGTGGGTTGCCATTTCCTTCTCCAATGCATGAAGGTGAAAAGTGAAAGTGAAGTCGATCAGTCCTGTCCTGACTCTGAGCAACCCCATGGACTGCAGCCTACCGGGCTCCTCCATCCATGGGATTTTCCAGGCAAGAGTACTGGAGTGGGGTGCCATCGCCTTCTCCGATCTGGGAAGCTAAGCTATCGTAAATATAAAAAGCAGAGACATTACTTTGGCAACAAATGTCCGTCTAGTCAAGGCTATGGTTTTTCCAGTAGTCATGTATGGATGTGAGAGTTGGACTGTGAAGAAAACTGAGCACCGAAGAATTGATGCTTTTGAACTGTGGTGTTGGAGAAGACTCTTGAGAGTCCCTTGGACTGCAAGGAGATCCAACCAGTCCATCCTAAAGGAGATCAGCCCTGGGTGTTCATTGGAAGGACTGATGCTGAAGCTGAAACTCCAATACTTTGGCCACCTCAAGTGAAGAGTTGACTCATTGAAAGAGATGTAATGCTGGGACGGATTGGGAGCAGGAGGAGAAGGGGATGACAGAGGATGAGATGGTTGGATGGCATCACCGACTCCATGGACATGAGTTTGGGTGAACTCCAGGAGTTGGTGATGAACAGGGAGGCCTGGTGTGCTGTGATTCATGGGGTCGCAAAGAGTCGGACACGATTGAGCGACTGAACTGAACTGAACTGAAACACATTTAAAGACAATTTCTCTGTGTCTGTGTCATCTGTAAAAATGAGAGTGATGCTGTTCACCTCTTGAAGGGATTGTGCCCATTACATCACAGAATCCACGCATTAGGGGCTGTTTCTGACCCAGCCCTGGTGCTCTCAGCTGGCAGGGACGGCCTATAGCATTAAGCAAAGTACACCATCTAGCCTGGTCATCATTTCTGAGTAATGGTGGATTCTTTAAAGGACAGATAAACAGGGGATAACTTCTTCCAACCAAAAGTCCAACATGCTTTATTTTTTGATGTGGACCATTTTTTAAACCTTTATTGAATTTGTTACAATATTGTTTCTGCTTTGTGTTTCCATTTTTAGACCTCAAGGCATGAGGGATCTTAGTTCCCTGACCAGGGATTGAACCCACACCCCCTGCACTGGAAGGCAGGGTCTTGATCACTGGACCACCAGGAAAGGCCCTCAACACACTTCTGAGAGACAGAGTAAGAAAGCTCCAGAAGTGAAGATACGATTGCAATCATTTCAAAAATCAATCAATCCATGAAGTATTTCTGAATTTCATAAAAAATCTGGACACTAGGGAATGCCTTGTATATATGTAATTCCAGAAGGGAGACAGGTAACAGAACCGCTGCCTTGGAGAATGGTGCTTGGACACCTGGGTCATTCCCTGTGCGGGCTATTTCCTGAACTTAAGAGCAAGGACATTTCTCCCTACCAGACTCTTGTTTCCTGAGCTTGGTCAAGTTAAAACTCTTGCTCCAGCTGTCACTGACCTTCCAGGCTCCCAAGGCACTTCCACAGTGCCGTTCTAGTGATGCATCTGTAATCGGGAGTGAAGTTACTGCTTATAAATTTGCAATGACCATCTCATAGTTCGGGGTGTGCCGTCAAGGTGATGGGCTAGCCTGTCTGAAGTTAGTGTAGAAGCAAAGCACAACCGTCTGATTCCTCTGTTTCCAATGTCAGCATGGCAGTCAAAGGCTGCTGTTCATTTCTAAATGGTCCTCTGAAAGTAAACAACTCACAGGGAAAAAAAAAAAAAAAAGCTCCTCAGAAGTGGCAGGGGTGACCTTCAACACCTATAACCCTTCACACTGATCAGCCCCCCTCCACTTGAGGTGTGCGGAGAACACAAAGCCTGATGTTGAGAGTAACACTAGGAAGACAATTGAATAATTGGAAAATAAAACCTTTGGGGAAGGGCTAAAGGAAATAAGATATTTAGCCTGGAGAAGAGAAGGCTGAGCAATGACCTAATTAGAGGCTTCAAGTACATGAAGAATTAATCTACAGCAGATGGTGACCAGCTGTTTTCAATTCCCATTGAATACAGTACAACAGAAAATTGGCTTAGAGGGTAATATAAAGGATTTGGGATAGATAAAAGAAGGAATTTACTGGTTTTTGAGGGTCACAAAGGTTAAGAGGAGATAGGCTCTATTACTTAGGGAGATGACAGCCACTCTGTCCCTGAGGTTTCCTGGTTTGGATGGGTTTGTTGAAGTGCATTGAGGGGTAAAGAGAGCTTTGTTCTGCTGTGAAGGCCGACCCCGCTCTGCGGCTGTTCATCACACCTGTGCCCTTGATTCATATAGCTTCTCATGGCTTTATTTTTGTTTTCACTAAGTCATCGCGATCACACCCAGTGATTTATCAAGTCCCAAGTATGTGCCGGGCATGGTGAAAGAAAACTACATAGATTCCACCTTTTAACCTTCAAAGCTTTGCCATTTGACGATTATAAGCATTGACTGGGTACCCCCAAGTGCTAGGCACTGTTTCAGGAATAGGGGACTATTCAGATGCATAAGACATGATTGTTTTCAAAAACAGCAGTGTGTGTATGTATAAGTGTGTGTGTGTGTGTGCATGCACACCCATGCCAGTGCTGGTGAAGTAGCAAGAGAACTATGTTATAATCAGGAACTTTACACATATAACAAACAACAAGGTCCTACTGTGTAGCACAGGGAGCTATATTCGATATCCTGTGATCAACCATAATGGAAAAGAATATGAAAAAGAATGTATGTATTTGTATAACTGCATCACTTTGCTGTGAGCAGAATTAACACAACTTTGTAATCAACTATATAAAATAAAATACACGTACCTACCCCAATCCTTCCAGAGACTGATATGCCTTTCAGTTCAGTTAAGTCACTCAGTCATGTCCAACTCTTTGCAACCCCATGGACTGGAGCATGCCAGGCTTCCCTGTTCATCACCAGTTCCCAGAGCTTGCCCAAACTCATGTCCATCGAGTCAATGACATCATCCAACCATCTCATCCTCTGTCATCCCCTTCTCCTCCTGCCTTCGATCTTTTCCAGCATCAGGGTCTTTTCTAACGAGTCAGCTCTTCGCATCAGGTGACCAAAGTATTGGAGTTTCAGCTTCAGCATCAGTCCTTCCAATGAATATTCAGGACTGATTTCCTTTAGGATTGACTGGTTGGATCTCCTTGCAGTTCAAGGGACTCGATATTTTCCCGATACAATCCACCAAATAATAATCTTCACCTGCAAGTTGAGAACCCCCATTTATTACTACAAAATATAATAAGAAACACATTGTGAATACACTCACACACACACTCAGGTGGCTCAGTGG
Source organism: Bos grunniens (assembly GCF_055505025.1). Classification (NCBI taxonomy): domain Eukaryota; kingdom Metazoa; phylum Chordata; class Mammalia; order Artiodactyla; family Bovidae; genus Bos; species Bos grunniens. The sequence continues at coordinate 56,246,893 of NC_141178.1, read as the reverse complement.
TAAAGAACCCACCTGCCAATGCAGGAGACCTAAGAAACATGGGTTTGAACCCTAGTCTCCTGGCTTGCACGTGGATTCTTTACCACTGAGCCACCAGGGAAGCCTAGGGCTCTGCCTGGAAGCAATTTTTATGGTGGTGTCCCGTGGGAATTTAGGGTCTGTCATGGATGGCAGCAGCGTGGAACCTGGCTTCCTAATTTCAAGAGAATAAAGATGAGCCACAAATGTCTGAAGCCTGGAGGTGTCGATTCCCAAGGCTGGGGAGTAATAGCTGGTCCTGGGGGTGACGGATATAGCCAGTGCTTCCGGATGAATCATCTGCGTCTGGATGGAGGCAGTGTTTAGACAGGGAACGATCTTTCTCTATAACTCACAGAGCTTATGATTTCAACAACAACCAGGCTCTGAGAAGAGCGTGGGGGTGAGAGGGGTGAACCAGAAGGCAGTGTTGGAATAGCCACATTAAGGGGAAAATAGGAATATCTTTCCTGGGACTTCCCTCATGGTCTGGGGACTAAGACTCAGCGCTCCCAATGCAGGGGCCTTGGGTTCAATCCCTGGTCAGGAAACTAGATCCCACGTGCCTCAACTGATTTTAGTTTGCATGCCACAAGAAAGATGCAGTGCAGTCAAACAAATAAATAAGTAAATACAAATAAATATTTTGACTGTAGCCCACCAGGCTCCTCTGTCCATGGGGTTCTTCAGGCAAGAATGCTGGACTGGGTTGTCATTTCCTCCTCCAGGGGATCTTCCTGACCCAGGGATTGAACTCATGTCTCCTGTGTCTCCTGCATTGCAGGTGGATTCTTTACCACTGAGCCAGAGGGGAAGCCCACAAATAAATATTAAAAAAAAAGAATATCTTCAACTCCCAGGCTTATTACCCATGAATCACAGCAGTTGGCAGTGAAAAATTATTAATCACAAGAACAATGTTTAAAAGAAGCACTCAGTAGAAGACAGGGCTCAGAAGAAATGAACTTGTATGAGTCGTGAGTAAACAACATTATCACTGGAAATATAACATATCTGAAGCAATGATTGCTCAGACCCATAAGTGGGGAAAACAGCTGATGAGCAAGTAAGATGTAAAGTAAATAATTCTTAAGATTTTTAGAGTTCATGAATTAATCTTTCACTGATAAAGTGTTTGAGAATGGAGTGTACTTTAGAGGGTAAAAATGATTCAACAGATGACTCACAAGTCCATGAACCTGTGGCTTCACCAGTATTGAGAAAGTTTCTATCATAAGAGATCTTTGTTGGTTGATTGGTTAGTTGGTTGTTTTGGGGGTTTTTTGTTTGTTGGTTGGTTTTTGTTGGTGGTGGTTTTGGTTTTTTTTGGCTGAATCTTGCGGCATGTGGAAACTTAGTTCCCCAACCAGGGATCAAACCCATGCCACCTACATAGGAAGGCAGAGTTATATCCACTGAGTCGCTGGGGAGGTCCCACATTTGGGGGATTTTTTAATCAGAAAAATCCAAGGACCCATATTTTCCAGTTGTCATGTATCTTCTTATATGTCATATACATGTCTATGCATATAACTGCTCAATCAATTCAAAGATGAAATTCAAAGAATATATTGACAAAATCCTCAATATAAATGTTTGAGCATATGCTATGGATTGGGATACTTTCATAGAAGACTGTAGTTAGGAGGAATTTGGAGTCAGATCTGGGTTGTTTCTCAGTTCTGCCTCTTAACTCACTGTGTGGCTTCAGGTAGGTTCCTTACTCCATCTGAGCCTATTTATTCTTCTGTAAAGGGAGGCAACAAGTGACCTTATCACATGGGATTATCACAGATATTAAGTGAGTAATGTGTGCCACGTGGTTAGTACCGAGCCTAGAAAACAGTATCTGTCCCCCAAACAGTAGCTGCTACCATTGTTGTGTTGTGTTGTTGTTGTTACATTAACAGCTAATTCTAAACCACCTTTCCCCGCCCCCTCCCAAAGAAAGGGGGACATTCCTACTCATGCTTCGAGTAAAAAGTGTTTTTTAACTTTTCAGAGGGATTGTGCCTGAATCGAATCAAAGAAATCAAAACAATGATTAGTTGAGAATCCCAGTTCTCCCTTTTATTTGCTTTTCCTCCAGTGGTTGAGCAAAAGGAAGCTTGAACACAGGGTTCTTTTCAAACAATAGATCCACCCTAAACCCAGCATAGAATCAGAAAACCCAACTGCCACCCAGGGTCTCTAATTCATAATCAGTGACGGGCAGTTCGCGGTCATGTGCCCTGTGTGGGAGACAAGGGGGAGCCCCTCCCCACAGCTATACCAGTTGCACGTTGTGTGATGCAGAGGCCCCCTCCATCCTTCTGAGGGCTGAACACCCCCACCTGACTTCTGATGACCCCCGTGTCTCTCCTTTCATACCCTCTAGATCGATTGGAAGGAGATCTGCATTACTTCTGCACCATGAGTCACTCTTTGCCCCAATCCTTTTAGCACTAAAAACCTTATGACATCACAGAACATGGATTATTGGTACATAAACCCGTATCGATAATAATTTTTAGAGGGGCTTATGACAGTCTCAGCAGGATCACATGCCATTTCTGTCATCGTTTTGCTGTTTTTACTATGTCCTTTCCAGCAAACCACAAAGCTACCCGGAGTGCATGAGAATTAATGACTTGTCCTAGGCAGTAAGTTCATTAGTGTTGAGCCAGGAGTAGACTCACGAAATTGAACTTCTGGAACAATGTTCTTCTTTTTTTAATTATTCTCCAGTTTTATTGACAAATAAAATTGTAAGATATTTTAAGTGTACATCAAAACCTGATGTATTTACATTGTGAAAAGATTTCTCCCACCTAATTAATGAACATATCCATCACCTCATATACATACTTATATATTATTTTTCTTTTTCTGGAAGGGAGTATGAACATTTAAGATCTACTCTGTAGCAAAGTTCAGTTATACAATATGGTATTATCAACCATAACCATGATGGTATATATTAGATCCTCAGACCTTATTTAGAACAATATACTTTCCACTATACTTAATTAATATATTTATTCAACAGGCACACACATAATCTGTACCTTATGTCTGACTCTGTACTGGGTGCCCAGGATTTAAAAGTGAATAATTAATTCCCAATTTGATAGGAAATTATTTGCCATTTGTTTCCTGCTACCCGTGTAAATCCCATGGACAGAGGAGCCTGGCAGGCTATAGTCCATGGGGTTGCAAAGAGTCGGACACAACTGAGCGACTAAATCACCACCACCACCACAAATGTGAATAAATATGTGCAAAAAAATATTTCAGGTGATATGATCAAAGGAAGACTGGAAACGTTTGGTTTTACCTGAAAATATTAGAAAAGGCTTGATGGCAAAGATGATTCGTGAGTCTTGTGAGATGAGTGAAATGTATTTTGTGTGAACAGAGAGCACATTCTAGGTAGATGAATCAGGTTAACAGTATCACAAAAATGCCAAGAACAGCCTTGTGTGCTTTGGTAGCTGCAAACGGCTGGGCACAGCACAAGCCTGAGAGGGAAGGGAGGCATTACCCTAAAGGGGAGCAGGGCTAAAGGAAGAGGGCAGATATTACGTCATCCTGGGAATTGAGGCTTTATCCTGTGGGCTGTAGAAGCAATTAAAGGGTTTAACTGTGGTCAGATTTGATTTTAGAAAATGGATCTGGCAAAACAGGGGAGATTGGATCGGGAGGGTAGGGGATGAGTAGGGGGTAGAGTTAATTACAACTGCCCAGGCTCCAGAGGTTTGGGGGTTCAGACCATGGCAATGGCAGTGGGGTGGAAAGATGGGGAAGATACAAAAGGTACTAAGGAAGTAGAGAAGCGGGAGGAAGGGTTTCAAAAGGACTCCCAGGTTCTTCCTTTAAATGAACAGATACATGTTAGTGTCCTTCACTGAAATAATGTTACAGGGACTTCCCTGGTGGTCCAGTGGCTAAGACTGCATGCTCTCAATGTAGGGGGCCCGTGTTCGATCCTTGATCAGGTAACTACATCTCACGTGCCACAACAAAGGTGGAGGATTTCATGTGCTGCAACGAAGACCCAGTGTGGACAAATACATAAATAAGTAAAAATAAATATTAAAAATAAAGTGAAATTGTCAATTGAAAAGATGTTATAGGGGAAATAGTGAGATTAGTTGCTTAAGGAACAAGTAGCTGAATGTGAAACAGTTATAGAAACCTGGAATCAGGAGAGTTATGGCCAAGAGAAATAGATCTGAAAGTAGTCATCTCATAGACAACGTTAGAGACAGGAGAATTGATGAGATCCTCCAGAAAGAGTATGCAGAGCAGTGTTTCTCAAATGTGACTCTCTCGCCATATGCATGAGAATCAACTGAGGAGACTGTGAAAATGCACATTTTCAGGCCCATCCCAGACTTACTGAAGCCAAACTGAGAGAAAGGGACTCACTGCATCTTTGGTATTATGAGAAAGACACCTTCCGTGAGTCTAACACACCTGGAATTTGAGATCCCCTGCTGTTGGTTCAGGCTGTCCAGAGAAAGGGAAAATCCCCTGGAGAAGGAAATGGAGAGGGAAAGCAGAACCAGTAGGATGTGTGTGTGCGCACGCGTGCACGTGTGTGTGTGTGAGGGGGGGTATATAAATAGATAGATAATCTGCCACCTTCCCTGGTGGCTCAGACGGTAAAGAATCCACCTGCAACGCAGAAGACCTAGGCTTAATCCCTGGGTTGGGAAGATCCCCTGGAGAAGGACATGGCAACCCACTCCAGTATTCTTGCTTGGAAAATTCCATGGACAAAGGAGCCTGGTAGGCTGCAGTCCATCGGGTCATGAAGAGTCAGACACCACTGAGTGACTAACCACACACGCATAGATAATCGATAGATATATAGCTATAATAGAAGTGGGAGTGGGAACCGCCTGGTGGTCCAGTGGTTAGAACTCCAGGCTTTCATTGCCGAGGGTTTTGGCTCAACCTCTTGTGGGACAAATAAACATCCACAAGCCACAGTGTATGCATGCTAAGTCACTTTAGTCGTGTCCAACTCTTTGCGACCCTGTGGACTGTAGCCTGCCAGGCTTCTGTGTCCTTGGGATTCTCCAGGCAGGAATATTGGAGTGGGTTGCCATGCCCTCCTCCAAGGGATCGTCCTGACCCAAGGATTGAGCCCACGTCTCTTACATCTCCTGCATTGGCAGTCAGGTTCTTTAACACTAGGGCCACCTGGGAACCCCCAAGCCACCAGCTGAGGCCCCCGTTCAAAAATAAAAACACACAGAAAAGCAAGGGATTCCGACACAGAGATTCTGGCCTGTTCTCATGGGCTTGGTTGTTTAGGAGAAAGTTATTAGAAAGAGATTCAGTTCAAGGACAGGGCTTTTTTGGTTTATTTGTTTCGTTTTTTATTTTAAAAGGAGGCTTTGCTGTCAAGAAAGAATGAGAATAAGATGCCCATGCAGTCAAGGGCTGACATGATGCTCCTTGGGAGACAGTCATGGAGCAGGACTGGGAGTAAGCCTCAGTTCTGTTCAAAAGCCTCAATGACTCAGCTCCCTCTAAACAATGCTTTCCACCATGCCGCCCCAGATTTCTGTTGAGTGGTTTTGCTTGGTGCCCACCTGCATATGCTCTGTGCTCTAGCCAAAGGTTTCATCATCCCCAACCGCAGCCTGAACTCCTGTTCCATGCCTTACTTGTGTTCCTTCCACCTGGAATCCTCCCCCCATCCCTCTTGCTTCTCAGATGAGAAGCAGCGGTTAATTCCCTGCACAGGGCAGCAATCCTGTATCTCTGTGACACAGTCACCTGGCTCACTGCTCGGTTGTCTGGACTCCTCCCTGCCTCATTCATCTTGACTTCCTAGGCTCTTCATATGCTACACAGGATGGAACATGGTGCCTTACCGACATTTGCCAGATTTCACTGAAGATGACCTTAGACGGAGGGTACCAAACTGTGTCACGTAGCCACTAGATATCCAATGTTTACATTAAATAGAATTATTGGTTAAAAGGGATGGAACCAATAGAAAAGCAAAACCTCTCTATTTTTCTACTCCTTGCAGCCAAAACCATCCTGCCACAATGCAATGATGTGACATGTATGTGTAATGCAGTCATACACATGCATGTATATGTAAGTCAAGAATACTTAGAAGCTACATAACAGAAAAGCACAAGGATATAGAAAATTTGCCAAGAGTCAAATAATATTTATATTTTGTCTTATTGATGTAATTTTATTTATTTTTATTTTCACCTGTGCTGGGTCTTCATTGCTGTGCGGGCTTTTCTCTGGTTGTGGTGGGCCTCTCTGTAGTGGCGGTGCATGGGCTTCTCATTGAGGTGGCTTCTCTTGTTGTACAGCACAGGCTCTAGGGTGCGGGCTTCAGTAGTTGGGGAGTATGGGCTTAGAAGTTGCAGTTCCCGGGCTCACTGGTTTTGGCGCACAGGCTTAGTTGCCCATCAGCATGTGGGATCTTCCCAGACTAGGGAGCAAACACATGTCTCCTGCATTGGCAGGCAGACTCTCTACCTCTGGGTCACCAGGGAAGCCCCCTTTATTTTTTGTCTTGAATGGTATTAGTAGGATTTCATCAGGCAGGGAAGTCAGGGAAGCATAATGCAAATAATCTAGGCTGTGTAAAAAGGCTAATTAGATGAAGAAGATGGACTGTTTGGGGATCAGTGAAAAGTTGAATATCACTGAAGCATTGTCCAGAAGCAGGAGCAGTCAGGGAACGGAGGCTGAGAATGGGGCAAGACTGATCAACAATAGAAGCTTGTAAATGTAGTTTCAGATCTGACTCTGATAGGTTTCATGGACCATGATAAGGAATCTAAACTCTCATATAGGTAATATGTAGGAGTCATAGATTATTTTACTGTTATAAAATATACATAACATGAAAGTTATAATTTAACCAGCAGTCAGATTTTAAATCACTTGTTCAAATCTGATAAAATAGTAAATGAATGTCAAGATAATTTTTGTTAAAACATAAATGCTAATAAGGTATAATTTTAAGTCAAAAAATAAAAATGCCACAAATGAATAGCTCAGATGTGTGGTAGACGTGGAGATGTGCTGCCAAGTGCAGGAAGGACGAGCTGCCAGCTGTGGGGTGTGCAGATAGCAGATAACACCCCTTGTCGGGCACTTTGGGGCTGGTCTCAGCTGCAGAGAGAACCCTGCCTGAGGACAGGTGTTTCCTGGGTGTATTAGAGTTCTCTAGAGTAACAGAGTCAATAGGTTATAGAGATAGAAAAAGATTGTTGTTTTTGTTCAATCGCTAAGTTGTGTCTGACTCTTTTGGGACCCTCCTCTGTCCGTGGGGATTCTCCAGGGAAGAATACAAGAATACTGGAGTGGGTTGCCATTTCCTTCTTCAGAGGATCTTCCCAGACCAGGAATCAAACCTTCGTCTCCTGCATTAGCAGGCAGATTCTTTACCACTGAGCCACCAGAAAAGCCCTGAAAAAGACAGAAATTACACAGAGAGAGATTGACTTATTACAAGACATTGGCTCACATGATGAGAACCCCATGATCTGCCATCTGCAAGCAGGAAAAACAGCGGTGTCAATTCTAGTCCAAATCACAAGGTCTGGGAACCAGAAGAGGTGATGATGTAAGTCCCAGTCCAAGTACGCAAGACCAATATCCCAGCTTCACCACCAGGCAGAGACCTCAAATCCACCCCTCACCCACACCTTTGCTCTATTCGGGTCCTCAATTGATGGGACGATGCCCACCCACATGGGGAAGGCAATCTGCTTCACTTACTCTACCAGTTCAAACGCTAATGTCATCCAGAAACACCCCCACAGACACATCCCGAAATAACATTTAGCCAAGTATGCGAGCTCCCCATGTCCCCATCAAGTTGACAAAATTAACTATCACGTGGGGGCAACGCGCATCCTGTACCTGCGTAAGGCAGAGGTATCAGGTCCAGTCTTCCAGCCAGAAGGACGGCACACAGTGTGCACTACGTGTCCAAGCTGCTACATGGTCCTGATGCCTGCACTGCAGCTTCTCCATCTGCCCAACGCTGCTTCCACCCCCTTCTTTTTATAGGCACTGATCCCTATCAAATATACCTCAAACTTGTCCTCCATGTCAGCCTTTGAAGACATGTGCCAGACCTCCCTGATGACCCAGTGGTGAAGAATCAGCCTGCCAAAGCAGGGGACACAGGTTTGGTCCCTGGTCTGGGAAGATCCCGCCTGCCTCGGGGCAACTAAGCCCGCACACCGCAACTACTGAGCCCACACACGTAAAGCCCGTGCTCTGCAACAAGAGAAGCCATCGCAATGAGGAGCCCACGCACCACAGCTAGAGAGTAGCCCCTGCTCACCACAACTGGAGAAGACCCAGCACACTGGGTCTTCATTGCTGCATGTGGGCTGTCTTCTCCTAGTCTGCCTGAACTGTGACAGTGGGGCGCTGGTGAAAGGACTGGAATTTTGAAGACAGACAGACCTAGGGTGGAAACACAGCTCTGGTATTTATCAGCTATATGATGGTGGCATGTATTTCAATCTCAATTTGCTTTCTCATCTGTAAAACATGAATAAAATCTACATACCTTGCAGGGTTGTCCTACACATTAGAAAAGAATGTATGTGATATCCTGGAATGAGAAGCACTTGATAAATGCAGCTAATGTCTTTTGGTAGAAAACATCATTGGGTGTCTGTCAAGGACATATACAGATTCCTTTATTCAGAGGGGCTGCCTGGCGGGACAATCCTGAGCCAATCCCCTTGTAGGGTCTGACGCCCACAAACAATCCCGGTGCTTGCAGGCACTGGGATGCTCACAGGAATGGTGCATCAAAATTCAAGGATCACACGTTAAGTTCTCCAAATAAATTTTGAAATCCTTCTCCCTTGGCTTGAGATGAGAGGGAACACAGAATACCTACAATTATCCTCGAAATAGTGTGGTGGGACCAGCTAACAGTTGACAGGAACAATCCCTTTTGTAAGACCTGCACGGTGGCACCGCCCTTTAGTTTCTCAGTCACTTGGACTTCTGCAGGGCTTCCCTGGTGGCTCAGCTGTAAAGAATCTGCCTACAGTGCAGGAAACACAGCAGACATGAGTTCAATCCCTGGATCGGGAAGATCCCCTGGAGGAGCAAAAGGCAACCCACTCCAGTGTTCTTGCCTGGAGAGGAGCCTGGTAGGCTAGGCCATAGGGTCAAAAAGAGTGGGACATGACTGAAGTGACTGAGAATCCATGCATGCATGTGCTTCAGCAAATCATTTCAATTGCATTTAAGGTTCTGTTCCACAATAATTGGCATATACATATATACATGATTGCAAACAATGATGAGTCCTACGAAGGAAAGTTTCACTGGATGTGGCAGACTTCCGCCCCCAGTGAACCGAACTTTGTGCAGACTTCTTCCATGTTGACATTGGTTTGGCCACATAATTAACTGTGACTGTTGGGACATTATATACATGGAACCAGCAGGGGTTTGATGAGTACTTGCTCAATGGGACTGGGCCTCTTAGAATGCACTTTCTTAGAATCCAGTTGCCATTCTGGAAATGCACGGTCCCTACGGAGGATCACCAAGGGCCTTGATCAACAACTCCAACTGAGCTCCCAGCTGGTGTCCAGCGTGATAGGCCGGCCTCGGGACCTTCCAGCTATCTCTGCACTACAGTCAAAGTGTCATAAAGCAGAAGAACCACCGGATCAACCCAAAGAATCATGGGAAATAATAGCCTGTGAGTATTTAAACCACGACTACATTCAGTTCTCAGCGAGGCTATGAGAACAAAAACAGAAGCTCCTACCTAGTCTGGAAAATCAGAAGGACTTCCCAGAGGAACTGATCATTCACGTGGACTCTAAAAGAAAAATAAAGGTTCTCTTCCAGACAGGGAGGTCAGGCTGCAGGGTGCACAAAGACTTCTGTTTGAAGGAAAGAAGATGCCTTCAAAACGGAAATGCTCAAGAGGGAGGGGACATATGTATACTTACAGCTGATTCATGTTGTTGTACAGCAGAAACCAGTGTAACACTGTAAAGCAATTATCCTCCAATTAAAAATAAAATGGAACCAAGCTCATTTTCCTATGCATCTTCACCTGATTATGAAACATATAGAGGGAATTCCTTGGTGTTCCAGTAGTTATACTCAGAGCTTTCACTGCTGTGGCCTGGCTTCAACCCCTGCTTGGAGAACTAAGATCCCATGAGCCACATAGCCCAGCCAAAAAATAATAGTAATAATAAAAAAATAATTAAAAGTGAAGTATACAGAAAGTTAAACATACGTGTGCATACATATTTTATTTATTTTATACAGTACTAGTATATTTAAGAAGCAGTTGAAAGCCCAGAGCTAAAACTGATATGTGTCTTCTTGCTTATCACTACTGACTTGCTGTTATGAGCCATCTGTGACATTGAACACATTGTGCTGGGACCATCTGTAATGTTCCTAATCTAATGGTTTAAATGACAGCTCGTGCTCTCATTAGAAGATCTTAGCACCTTGAAAACATTTGCTGGAAACAGCAAGGCATTGATCCCTTTGGATCCTATCAGATAGCTATCCTGGAAATTCAGGCATATAAGAGCAGGGAGAAAGGAAGCTGACACTCTATGGCATCCCTTCCAGGGACCAGGACGTTTGACAGACTTGCATACATTCTCTAATCAATCCTCTCAGAAATCTCAGAGGTAGGTTTTACTATTCCATTTTTACTTATTAAAGAAAATACAGCTTTTAAACATTCATTAACTTGCTCAAGATCACATAGTGCTGGAGAAGCAGAACCAGGATTTAAACCCCAGGCTCTCTGCTTCTGAAATCTATAATATCTGTAGCAGCTGTAGTCAGTTATCTTCCCTGAACCCATTTAACCATTCTTTCCACACTCTTGCTCAGATATCCATACCTCCCCCTCCAAAGTGGTCTCCATCACCTCTGAGCAATTCTACAAGGTGCAGTGGATAATCAACTGGATGTCCTACAAATTTAATTCTGACTCTCTCTTAACTGGAAAATTCCACGGACAGAAAAGCCTGGCAGGTTACAGCCCATGGGGTCACAAAGAATCAGACAAGGCTGAGGGGTAAAACTTACACTTTTGATTCTCTCTACTTGATGGACAGGGAAGCCTGGTATTCTGCAGTCCATGGGGTCAAAAAGAATTGGACATGACTGAGCGACTGAACTGAACTGAACTTGGAGAAAGCATTACATCCCAAGGTTAACAGCTCAGTCCCACCAGATTTCCCCACTTGAATTACCGCCAATCTCAAGTCCAGGGGCCTCCTGCTGACCCACCAGTCATAAACGAGTTCCCAGAAAGCCAAGGGGTCCTTGGGTCTGATAATTTTTAGAATGACTCACAAAGCTCAGAGAAACATTTACTTAACATTTACCTGGCTTTTATAAAAGGATGCTACTCAGGAACAGCCGGATGAAAAAGGGGCACACTCTCCGTGCCCTACCCTCCCAGCATCTCCATGTGTTCACCAACCCAGAAGCTCATCAATGTCTCATTGTTCAAAAGGTTGGGATTGACATATATATACTATTACTAATACTGTGTCGGAGAAGGCAATGGCACCCAACTCCAGTACTCTTGCCTGGAAAATCCCATGGGCGGAGGAGCCTGGTGGGCTGAAGTCCATGGGGTCGCGAAGAGTCAGACACAACTGAGCAACTTCACTTTCACTTTTTACTTTCATGCATTGGAGAAGGAAATGGCAACCCACTCCAGTGTTCTTGCCTGGAGAATCCCAGGGATGTGGGAGCCTGGTGGGCTTCCGTCTATGGGGTTGCACACAGTTGGACACGACTGAAGTGACTTAGTAGCCGCAGCAGCAGCAACTACTACTATGTATAAAATCTTCCCTGGTGGCTCAGCTGGTAAAGAATCTGCCTGCAATGCAGGAGACCTGGGTTTGATCCTTGGGTTGGGAAGATCCCCTTGAGAAGAGAAAGGCTACCCACTCCAGTATTCTGGCCTGGAGAATTCCATGGACTGTATAGTCCACGGGGTCGCAAAAAGTCAGACACAACTGAGCGATTTTCACTTCACTTCACTTCATGTGTAAAATAAATGACTAATCAGAGTCTACTATATAGCACAGTGATCTCTACTCAATGCTCTGTGGTGCCCTAAATGGGAAGGAGACCCCCAAAAAAGTGGATATATGTATGCTTCCCAGGTGGCACATTGGTAAAGAATGCACCTGCCAATGCAGGAAATGCAAGAGATATGGGTTCAATCCCTGGGCTGGGAAGATTCCCTGGAGAATGAAATGGCAACCCACTCCAGTATTCTTGCCTGGGAAATCCCATGGGGGGGCTACAGTCCATGGGGTTGCAAAGACTGAGCGACTGAGCACATGCACACGTACCTGTATGCATACAGCTGATTCACTTTGCTGCACAGCAGAAACTAATACAACTTTGTAAAGCAATCTCTATTCCAAAGAAAATTAACAACAACAACAAAAATTTGTATAGAACTTAATCTGCAGCACCCCCTCCCTTTCCTAGAGATTTGTGAGTGGGCCTGAAAGTTCCAACCATTCTAACCACTCAGTCTTTCTGGTGACCAGCCCAATTCTGAAGCTATGTAAGGACACAGCTTTAAGTCATCGCATTAGCTTAAAATCCCAGGGGATCAAAAAAGGAGTTCTTTATGAATAACAACAGCTTCCCTGGTGGCTCTGATGGTAAAAAATCTGCCTGCAATGCAGGAGACCTGGGTTCAATCCTTGTTGGGAAGATCCCCTGGAGGAGGGCATGGCAACCCACTCCGGTATTCTTGCCTGGAGAATCCCCATGGACAAAGGAGCCTGGCAGGCTGCAGTCCATGGGGTGGCAAAGAGTGTGTGCGTGACTAAGCACACACACACACACACACACACACACATGAATAACAAAGGACTCTCTGATCACTCAGGAAATTCCAAGGGTTTTAGGAGCTATGTGCCACAAATGGAGACAAACCAAAAGTATTTCTTATTATACCACAGCTCCATAAGAAGCCAGTGACATTCAAGGGTGGTATCTACAGCAGTATTTCTTAGCTCGAGCACAATGGTATCTGGGGCTGGGCAACTCTTTGCAGAACTGTCCCAGGCATCTTGGGGTGTTCTGCACCCCTAACTTCCTCTTGCAGTTGTTCTAGCAACCTAAAATGCCCCACACACACCGAATGCCAAAGCTCTGCTTGAGCAACCGGTCCAGAGGGAGCAGGTGCTTCCTGTGAATGACTGTTCAGGAACTCACCCAGTGGTTGGTAAGCCAATGGAATGGAATTTCTCTGCCACAGGGCATGGTCCAGGAATAAGTATGCAGTTTGGGTCAATGAAGTGTAAACGGAGGTTTGCTAGGGAGCTCTCTGGAGAGAGTACATCTGGAAGAAATAGATTTTTTTACCCTGGAAATTTTCATGTAGAACTTTTTGCTCCTCTCTGGAGTTTTTCTGTTGAGCGAGGGCTATAAATCACCTGTATTCCTTAAGTCAATAATAAATCTCAAAATGTTGGATTTTCTGTTGTTTACCACAGCAAGTAACCTACCTGATATAATATCTTTCTTAGGCTCTTAGGTCGTGCTGTCTCTCTGTAAAGAACATGCCCCTTGGATGAGGGGATCTTTATTTGTATTAACTGTAGTTGAAATTCAACATTTTATTCAGTTATGATTGTTGCCAACACTGTGGTATATTAGCAGTATCTATGGCTTTGTCACTAACAGGAATATGCATGTTGTCATCTAACAGTACAATCGATACAAATATCTTGTATCATTTACATACATCCCAACTGCTGAATTATGGTCATTATTAGATCTCTTCTTAGATCTTGGTTTTTAATATAGTCATAAAGAAGTGCACATATTACTCTAACAGAAATTTATTTGGGGAATATTTTAATATAATTCTAATATAATTTTTTTCTGTAATCCTTATTTTTTTTTGTACCTTTTAAAGCATTATTCTGAGCAGTTATCCACGAACTCTACTTGAATACTAATGGGATCTACTGCTAAAAGAAAAATGAAAACACCAAAACACCATGTTTCCTAATTTTAAAAATCTTTCTGATTACTGCTTTTCAGTTCAGTTTTGAAGCTCAAGTTACAGAGCCCACTGTGCCATTTTTTTCTTAGCATCAGAACTACATATGACTGACATTACAACCATTGGGTTTTACAGCAAGGATTCACCTAAGAACTTAGGTGTAAGTTTGTGCTCTGAGAATTAATGTTAACAATTCAACATGTTAACAATGATGACAACCATGGGCTGATAACACACAGGTAGCTTCACATGAACAAGGCGCTGCACGGTCATCCTATGACTCTGATACTATTTTTCCCATTCTACAGACTAAGGAACTCAAGAACAGACGGGATCATGTCTTTGGTAGGTCAGATGGCAGGTAATTAATGAGTTGGGGGCTTAATATACTGCAAAAGGAAGTTACAGGAGAGACTTAAAAATACAGGTTGAATCCTGGGGACAGAACTTGATGGTAATTTGATTGAATTGGCTAAGTCCATCAGAAGGAGGATTAGTCAGTCTTAGAGGCTCAAAAAATGAAAATCTTGGAGATAAAAATTGATATACTCTGTTGAAATATTATAGCTTCCCTGGTGGCTCAGAAGACAAAGAATCTGCCTTCAGTACAGGAGACCCAGGTTTGATCCCTCGGTTGGGAAGATCCCCTGCAGAAGGGAATGGCAACCCACTCCAGTATTCTCACCTGGAGAATTCCATGGGCAGAGGAGCCTGGTGGGCTACAGTCCATGGGGTGGCAAAGAGTCAGACACCACTGAGCAACTACACTTTCACTTTCATTGAAATGTTACTTAGGGGAGTTTTTTACTCATCCAAGTATTTGGTACTTGAGTAAGGCCATTAGGGTCGAAAAGAGTTGGACACAACTGAGAGACTGAGCACCCAGGCATAAGGCCATTGGACAAGGTTTACAAATGCTTTTGGAGGCCAAACAGATACAGCTTTCTGATCAGAATGAGACATCAGGGTATAGTCGGGCTGATGAAATGAGTGAGGGAATGAAAGGCACTAGGAGTCACAGATTCTTGTCCCCAGAAAGGCCATCCCAAACATAAGATGAATGTTTCATGTTCCCTCTGCTTAAAGTCATCAAATATTTCCATACATTTCACTCTTTGTCTAGGATAAGAAAAAATTAGTGGCATTAATTTTACGTATTCCCATCTCTGGGAGAGTGATTTCTCGTTGCAACTGACATTCTACTTTTAAAAATCAGATTCATAAACTAGGTTAATGTGAGCCATTTCTGAAAGATGGATTCACTCTTGATGTGCAGAGAAATCAGGTTTCTAAGCCTGATTTACTATATATACCATCCTGTGAGTTCTCTTGGGACAGTGAATATAACCCTTTTTCATGGACATAAAGCTTTCATCAATTCCTTGTGGAGGACAAATATGTTTTTCTTATGTGTTATATGCTAATGACTTCTAAATTTGTATGCAGAGGTCAGAACTCTCATTAGACCCACACAAGCAGCTTCCCCCAGCACTGTCACTTACTAGCTATCATGATATGAGAAATTACTTAGTCTCTTTAAGCCTCAGTCTCTTTTTCTATCAAAAAATTTTTTTCTCTGTATATTTATTTTGTATTTTTTAGCTATATTATCAGAACTTTGAAATTTAGGTTAAAGAGTTTGTATATATTAAAGCATTATGATACTCATTTCACTATCTTTGTAAAAATCAATTTTCCCTTTCAAGTTTTACAAAAGAATTCTCACTTTCTCACATTTTTTTCATTTCTGATTATTATTGTTTTTCTTTAAATAGATATTTAAATAAAAAAATAGTATCAGTGGGATTAACATACACATACTACTATGTGTAAAACAGATAACCAACAAGGAACTATTTAGAACAGGGAACTATATTAATATTTGTAATAACTTGTAAGGAAAAAGAATCTGAAAAAGAACATATGTATGTATAACTGAACCACTTTGCTGCACACCAAGAACTAACACAACATTGAAAGTCAATTATACTCCAATTTAAAATAAAACTCTCAGGGTAAAATGCAAAAAATAAAAATACATAAATTAAAAGCTACCAGATTTGTTAAGATTAGATGATTTGGGTAGTTTGTTACACATTTTCAATTGTATTAGATGTATGTGAAGTTTAACAATAATTGTCAGATACTTAATAGATACACAGAGTATACATATAGATAACATATAATAGAAGACCTGGTTCTCTTCTAACATCATCGTCACCTTCCTCGGCATGAACTAGCTCACTTGGATCTGCCTGGGAGAAACCACCACCATCCACCAACATGGTGAACTTCACAGTAAACCAGATCCGGCCCATCATGGACAAGAAGGCCAACATCAGGAACATGGCCTTCATCACCCACGTGGACCATGCCAAGTCCACTCTGATGGACTTCCTGATGTGCAAGGCGGGTGTCATCGCCTCTGCCCGGTCTGGGGAGACCTGTTTCACTAACACCCGGAAGGATGAGCAGGAGCGTTGCATCAGCATCAAGTCAATGGCCATCTTCCTTTTCTACAAGCCTTCAGAGAACAACTTAAATTTCATCAAGCAGAGCAGGGATGGCTCTGGCTTCCTCATTAACCTCATCAACTCCCCTGGGCATGTAGACTTCTCCTCAGAGGTGACAGCTGCGCTCCATGTCACCGACAGCACCTTGGTGATGGTGGACTGCATGTCGGGCATGTGTGTGCAAACACAGATGGTGCTGTGCCAGGCTGTCACCAAGGGCATCAAGCCGGTGCTGATGATGAACAAGATGGACTGGGCCCTGCTGAACTGCAGCAGGAGCCCAAGGAGCTCTACAAGCCCTTCCAGCACATTGCGGAGAACATCAACGGCATTGTCTCCACCTATGGCAAGGGCGAGAGCGGCCCCATGGGCAGTGTCATAATCAACCCTGTCCTCAGTACTGTTGGCTTCGGGTCTGGTCTCCACAGTTGGGCCTTTACCCTGAAGTAGTTTGCAGAGTTGTATGTGGCCAAGTTTGTTGCCAAGGGCGAAGGCCAGCTGGGGCCTGCTGAGTGGGCCAAGAAAGTGGAGGACATAATGAAAAAGCTGTGGGGAGACCGGTACTTTGATCCACCCACCAGCAAGTTCAGCAAGTCAGCCAACAACCCAATGACAAGAAGCTGCTGCTAACATTCTACCAGCTCATCCTGGACCCCATCTTCAAGGTGTCTGATGCAATCATGAACTTCAAGAAAGAGGAGACGGCAAAACTAATTGAAAAACTGGACATCAAGTAGGACAGTGAAGATAAGGATAAGAAGGGCAAATCACTTCTGAAGGCTGTGATGCGCCGCTAGCTGTCTGCTGGGGACACCCTGCTGCAAATGATCACCATCCATCTGCCCTCCCCTGTGATGGCCCAGAAGTACCACTGTGAGCTCCTGTATGAGGGGCCCCCAGGTGAGGAGGCAGCCATGGGCACTAAAAGCTGTGATCCCAAAGGCCCTCTCATGATATACCTTCCAAAATGGTGTCAACCTCTGACAAAGGTCAGTTCTATGCCTTTGGCCAGGTCTTCTCAGGGGTGGTGTACACTGGCCTGACGGTCTGCATCATGGGACCCAACTCCATGGAGAAGGAGGACCTGTACCTGAAGCCAATCCAGAGGACAATCCTGATGATGGGCTGTTATGTGGAGCCCGTTGAGGATGTGCCTTGTGGCAACATCATGGGCCTGGTGGGCGTGGATCAGATCCTGGTGAAGACTGACACCATCACCACCTTTGAACATAGCCACAACACACGGGTGATGAAGTTCAGTGTGAGCCCTGTTGTCAGGGTCATTGTGGAGGCAAAGAACCCAGCAGACCTGCCCAAGCTGGTGGAGGGCCTGAAGCAGCTGGCCAAGTCGGACCCCATGATGCAGTGTATCATTGAGGAGTCCAGGGAGCACATCATCATTGGGGGCTGGGGAATTGCACTTGGAAATCTGCCTCAAGGACGGGGAGGAGGATCATGCCTGCATCCCCATCAAGAGAAATCTGACCCAGTTGTCTCATACTAGGAGACTGTCAGCAAGGAGTCAAACGTGCTCTGCCTGTCCAAGTTCCCCAACAAGCACAATAGGCTTTATATGAAGGCACAGCCCTTCCCTGATGGCCTAGCCGAGGACATCGACAAGGTCTGCCCACCAGTAGCTCAAGCAGGGGGCCCGCTACCTGGCCAAGAATTATAAGTGGGATGTGGCCAAACCCGCAAGACCTGGTGCTTTGGCCCTGACGGCATGGGCACCAGCATCCTCACGGACATCACCAGGGGCATGCAATACCTCAATGAAATCAAGGATAGTGTGGTGGCTGGCTTCCAGTGGGCCACCAAGGAGGGGGCGCTGTGCGAGAAGTACATGTGTGGTGTGCGCTTTGACGTTCATGATGTGACACTGCATACCAATGTCACCCACTGTGGGGGTGACCAGAGCATCCCCATGGCCCGGCACTGCCTGTACGCCCGTGTGCTGACCGCCCAGCCCCGGCTCGTGGAGCCCATCTACCTTGTGGAGATCCAGTGTCCAGAACAAGTGGAAGAATTGATGCTTTTGAACTGTGGTGTTGGAGAAGACTCTTGAGAGTCCCTTGGACTGCAAGGAGATCCAATCAGTCCATTCTGAAGGAGATCAGCCCTGGGATTTCTTTGGAAGGAATGATGCTAAAGCTGAAACTCCAATACTTTGGCCACCTCATGCGAAGAGTTGACTCATTGGAAAAAACTCTGATGCGGGGAGGGATTGGGGGCAAGAGGAGAAGGGGACGACAGAGGATGAGATGGCTGGATGGCATCACTGACTCAATGGACGTGAGTCTGAGTGAACTCCGGGAGTTGGTGATGAACAGGGAGGACTGGCGTGCTGCGATTCATGGGGTCGCAAAGAGTCAGACACGACTGAGCGACTGATCTGATCTGATCTGATCTGATGGTGTCCTGAACAGGAAGCTGGGCCAGGTCTTCGAGGAGACCCAGCTGGCTGGCACCACGTTTGTCGTGAAGGCCTACCTGCCTGTTAATGAGTCCTTTGGCTTCACTACTGACCGGAGGTCCAACATGGGCGGCCAGGCCTTCCCCCAGTGTGTGTTCTGGGGGACCCCTTCAACAACACCAGCTGCCCCAGTCAAGTGGTGGTGGAGACGCGCAAGCACAAACGCCTGAAGGAAGGCATCCCAGCCCTGGATAACTTCCTGGACAGGTTGCAGGCGGCCTCCGCGCAGCCAGCCGTCTGGTGGGACTCGGCGCGGCCCCCACGCCCAGGGACAGGTGACCACAGCAACAAGCCCCCACATTCTCCACGCCACCTCGAGGCTGTCCAGACCTGGTAACGCTCTGCATCACAGGTTTCTGGGGCCCACTTTGTGCCATCACTCAACATGAAGACTTGATGCCATTTCTTTCGATATTTATTTCCAGATTTCAGGGGCAACAGAAGTGCCCTTGCAGCAGGGACTGATCTGGCCAGTGGGGATGGGGGAGGGGATGGGACAACCAATACTTTTTTGTTGAAAGGGAAACTTAATGTCCAAAAAAAAAGTTTAAAATAAACGCATTAAAAAATAATAATAAAATAAAATAAACGCATTAAGAGGTTTAAAAACAAAAATAGAAGAACCAAAAGTCTCTACCAGACACTTGAAAAAACATTTGGCCACAATAACCATACCAGCTATATGGTATTTCTGCCTGGAGCTCAGACCACTCCCCCAAGCTCCAGACCCAAATGTCCAGCTGTTCATTTGAGCAACTAGGATACAGCAGAAGTGATTTTCAAGGATAGGTCATAAAAGATACTGAGGGTTTGGCCTCCTGGTCACTCTCTAACCTCTCTCCCACTGGGAGAAATCAGCTTCTGTGTCACGAAGATACTAAGCAGTTCTCTGGGAGGTCCACACTGTAAAGAACTAAGGCCTCAGTCATGTGTGTGAGCCACCTTGGAAATAAACCATCCAGCCCTAGTCAAGCCTTCAGGTGTCTGCAGGCTACAGCTCTGGCTGAGAGATTAAATGCAACCCTGTGAGAGACCTCCCAGAGAAGGCAATGGCATACCACTCCAGTACTCTTGCCTGAAAATCCCATGGATGGAGGAGCCTGGAAGGCTGCAGTCCATGGGGTCACTGAGGGTTGGACACGACTGAGCGACTTCACTTTGACTTTTCACTTTCATGCACTGGAGAAGGAAATGGCAACCCACTCCAGTGTTCTTGCCTGGAGAATCCCAGGGACGGGAAAGCCTGGTGCGCTGTTGTCTATGGGGTCACACAGAGTTGGACACGACTGAAGCAACTTAGCAGGAGCAGCAGCAGAGAGACCTCCGAGCCGGGGCCACTGAGCTAAGCTGCTCCTAGATTTCTGATGCACAAACCTTGTGTGAGAATAAATGTTTATTGCTGTTTTAAGGTTATACTGTAGTTTTTAATAATCTATTTATTTGAAGAAATTGTTGAGAATTGATCCCCAGATTCCTTAAATTGAGAAATTTAAAAGAGTAGAAGTGCAGCAATGATTCTTAGGCAAATCTAAATTAACCTTGCAGATTTTTAAATGTGAGTCTTTAGAGGTAATCTCAATTTTGGAAGAAAAGATTTATTCTTTTAATAACTTTTTTAAAGCTGGAAAAAATAGACTTCTATTTTCTCCATTTTAGAAGTGAAAATGTGATTCTTTGATATCGTTTTCCTCTCTCACTCCACGGGTTGAAAATTCTGATAATGAGATCGCTAGATGCAGAGATAAAGAGTATACAGGAGGATAGTGTTAGTCACTCAGTCATGTCCAGACTCTTTGAGACCCCAAGGACTGCAGCATGCCAGGCTCCTCAGTCCATGGAATTCTCCAGGCAAAATACTGGAGTGGGTTGTCATTCCTTTCTCTAGGGGATCTTTCTGATACAGGAGGAAGGGGAGGTGGAAGAAGGTTGAAATGTGATCTCATAGTTCCTGGCACCCATCTCTAACAAAAGATATCAGTGACAGAAGGTTTTGTGTGTCCACACCTCCCACTGGGACATAGCTAGCTTATCATGTCCTCAAAAATGGAGAGAAATGGTTTTCCCTTTATCAAAATTTAAAGACCTTTATGGGTAATGATTAAAATAAATTGAAGTACTCATGGGAGTGGTAATTGGTTCTCTCTTCACTCTACATGAGGTATTCACCTCATGGTTCCTCATTCTTATAATGATCCTGACTTTTCCAAAATAAGGGTCCCTACCAATACACACAGGACATAGAACATAGCAAGGATAAGTGGAGGGAAGGGTTTGAAGTAACTGCATGGTCTAGTCTCTGCTGACAAAACCCAGCAATGCAGAGAGTAAAATATTGCTGACATTAATGCGGTTCTGTAAGGGTCAGTCTTCTAATGTACTTAGATACATTTGCAGAAAATCACTCAACTGAGATTTGGTATGTAGACTTTCTACCAGGAATAACGTACTTTTCAGAGTTCCCTCACATCTACCTGCCAGCAATTCTGTTAGCAACTGGAATTATTATATCTATTGAGTATATGACAAAAATTCTCAGGGTCAGCTTGTTAGTGGCAAGAAAGACTATAATTTAGACCTCTTGGAATCCAATATAGGGCCTTTCCCCAGGCCACTGTTAAGGACTTAGAAAAGTGGGTAATTTAAGAACACAATTTTGGTTTTTAATTTGCTTTTAAATTTTGTATTAATTCAAAATAGTTTATGTAATATTTTTAATCCATGATTTTATAAAATGAGCTTATTATTATTCTAATATTCATTGTTTCTCTCATTCACGCACCTACAGAGATTCCATTCTATCATTAATGTTAAGTCCACTGATTTAAAAAACTAACCTACATACAAAGTTTGAGCAAGCTCCGGGAGATGGTGAAGGACAGGGAAGCTGGGTGTGCTGCAGTACACGGGGTCGAAAAGAGGCAGATACGACCGAGCAACTGAACAACAGCAACATATAAAAGAGTTTCTTCACTTACCTGCACACACTTTGATTAAGGATGTGAATTTGCAATCATTCCATTTTGACTCTTCAAGTAAACCTTTGAAGAAGGAGCAGAATGGAATGGAAGAGAGAAAACAGTCATCTTTGGCTTTGACAAGTGGTCAGAAATAGGTCACAAGTAGAAAAGTAAGATAGGGAGTACTAAGTGTGTTACCCGGCAAGAATATAAACGGCTGGTGAGATGGGTAAGGTGAATGAAGTACAGTGGAGAGGGCTGTTGAAGCATTTAGAATGATTAGGTTTAAAGCAGTAACCATGAAAGATAATGTCCTTTGAGGCTCAGTTTAGATGGCTGTCCTGTAAAATCTACCCTTATTTCCCAGAACAAAATTCTGTCCTCTAAGATAACACTGTAGCTCTCCCATTAGCCTTCATCAAGCCAAAACTACCCATGACTTAGCACAAAGAGACTCTAATCTTCTTCCAGGCAGTGTCTTTGTTGGGCTTATTTAACTCCTACAGTTCTTAGCGACGAGTTGGAGGTGAAGGACAGGCAGAGGATGAAGGGAAGGCAGAAATGACTTCAGTGTTGACTTAGTGTCTCCATCGATCTTGACACTTTGCTAGACACTGCACTTGTGTTATCTTATGAGGAATCTAAGGCTTAGAGAGTTTAGTAATTTACCCAAGGTCACTCAACTGATAGGAAGTAAATTCAGGATTTGAACCTCTTTCTGCCTCCAAAACTGGTACTGAGCTTATTAGTATTTGCAGGAAAATTAGTTCTGGCATGGTGTTTAGAAATGGCTGAAAGCATTTTACCATGGTTCTTAATTATTTCTGGGTCATGGGCTCATGCAGAGATCTCTCCCATGAAATTACATATATGCAAATACATACAACATTGTGCATACCATTTCACAAGGATCACAGGGCTCCCAGAGCGCATCAAGGGCTAGCCAAGGAAACCATGGAAACCAAAGTAAGAACCTATGATGACAGTATTCCAAACCACTCTTCTCCTATCCCATTCCCCGCTACCTCTCTTCCCACAGACTGAGAGCCATCAAAACCAGAGAAAGTTTAAACACATGAAAAGTTTGATTGGGAAGAGCAAATTCAAAATTCTAATATAATGCTTTACTTAAAAATGTTGTGGAAAATTTGAACAAGGAGACCTTGGAGAATGTAGACTATCTTTAAATTTCACAGTCATGATCTTCAGACCACATGTGAGGTAAGACTGAGAGATGAGGTTATCAGAATTCATCCTCAGGGGAGTGAAATAGCTGAAAATAAACTGAATGGAAAATCCTATGATTTAAGGTAAGAAAGGTTTATTTCTATCATTTTTGCCAATGAAATTTTTCTTGAAAAATGTCTTTGGATTTTGGGGGCTAAATAAAATGTTTGAGATGAAGTTTGTGTGGTTTTTATTTATATTCTGTATTATTTCAAAGAGAATTCAAGATAGCGTATAGGCTTAGAGAAAATAAAATAAAATATGAATTACACATAGAAAAAAATAAACGTAGAGACATAAACTAGAGAGACAGGAGTGGAGCTGATTTTACAACATGAATTTGTATACTGATAAGGCCTCTACTTCCTCAAGGTAATTTTTAAAAATTATGCAGCACTAAGGGTTTTTCCAACACTTTGGCCATCTCATGTGAACAGTTGACTCACTGGAAAAGACCCTGATGCTGGGAGGGATTGGGGGCAGGAGGAGAAGGGGATGACAGAGGATGAGATGGCTGGATGGCATCACCAACTCAATGGACATGAGTTTGAGTGAACTCCGGGAGTTGGTGATGGACAGGGAGGCCTGGCGTGCTGCAGTTCACAGGGTCACATAGAGTCAGACACGACTGAGCAACTGAACTGAGCTAAACTGAAGGGTTTCTCATATTAAGTATATATTTTTCAGAATTCACAAAATACCTTCATATGCATTATCTCATTTGATCCCAAACTGAAAAGGCAATAATTTTGAGGCAATTATTCTTTACATTTTTCAGAAAAGAAAACCAAGGCTCAGGGAGGGACTTGGAAAATCTAGTCCTTGTTATTTTCAACGCCACTGTTACAATTCCTGTGAACCAATAACTGATGCCTCTCAGTTCTGTGGAAGAACAATAAACACTTGATTCCTGTGGCCATGACATCTTCATGAGAGGATTACTACCTCTTTATAGGTGCTTTAGATCTGGAGATGGACAGACATAAAATTGAAGGACTTCAGACTTGGAATAGACCTTTCAGGTAACTTGATCACTTTATTGTGATCACATCAAAACTCTCTAGGAAGCCAAAAGATTTGTCACAATCATTCTGTTTGTAGCAGGGCCAGGGTCAAAGGCAGGTTTCCTGAATCCTTCTCTTTACACTTTATTCTCTATAGCTCCATACATACCCTTTCTATAATTTTTTTTACAGACACAATTCTGACCTTTCTTTCCCCAGTTCCTCTCGTATTCACTGAGTAAACTGCTGCATGCCAACTACCCAGCTACCAACCCTGGTAGCCCCCGCATGACCTGACACCAGTGACTTTTCCCACTGCTCACTTCCTGTAACTGCATGGGAATGCTTTTGATTGTCAGGATGCTAGTCCTTTGGGTAACATCCTCAGAGTGGTCTCGTGCAGACTATGGATAAAGAACATACTTTTGGGAACAGCAGGGAACTGGGTCTCTTCTGGAAGGAGGGGACTTTCTAGGTGTCTGTCGTCAGGAAAGATTTGAGTGAAGGCACTCAGATGGGAGGGACAAAATGACCTTTGAAATTCTGGAGGACTAGGGCAGAAACCCTCTCTCCCACCTCCCAAACCAAAGATAAGTGAACCAGGTTATGAAATGCCTGGTAATTTTTCATGTCAAATTTTTGTGTGCTATCTTTGAAAATCACTTCCAAACACTGAAGAAAAATCCCTCTGAGCTGACGTTTGGAAAGGCCATTCAACCACATACCAGCCAACCACTGCCAGCCCCGCATGAAGGTGACAGTAAAATGACAGATTTCAAAAGGGAGAGGAAAGTGTTAGGCAACAGGAACCAGGGCCACTGTCTCCCAGTCACTTCTGCCCTAACAACTCTCCTTCCACTGCCAAGGTCAGAAGCCGCGGGTTAGCAAATGAGCTCCCTTAGGCAACTCTGAATTCCCTCAACAGATTCAGGACCCTGCACATTGTTTCTTGCGCCTAAATTTCAGTTCCCTTCCCAACCTTTTGTCCTTTTGACAAACTGACTCAACCTTCCTACGTCTAGTTCAGAGATGATCTACTTTAGATAACCTATTCTGACACTATCCTGTTCTCCATCTCCTCTTCCAAAACCTGTGCTCTTTTAGAACAGACTTTGCTTTCAGTTCCAATGCCCAGCAGTGCAGGAAATACAGTATGTACTTGGTGTTAGTTGAATGAATGAAGAAGTCACTGTGTTCTTTTGAGTGCATTTTTCAATAGGTAATTCATGAGCACTGAAAATCCAAACTGCACTCGAAAAATTCAGTGAAAAGTATATCTCCCCCCAACTATATTCCCTCTGACCCTTGGTCCCAGTTGTGTCCTTTCAGACTATGTACATAAGGGTATTTAAGTGCATTCCTGTCATTTTTCTACACAATAGTAAAAAGAAATTTATCTTTATTTGCATAACAATACAGCTTATATACAAATATGTATATTATATATATGTATCACTTATTACATATATATAGCAGAAGTATGTATTTATAGACTGAGTCCTGTGCCTTATTTTTACTTGGCAGAAGACAGGCTTTCTTTTCTTTCCTTTTAATTAAGACCACGCAGTATTCCACCGCAGGGGTACACCAAGGTTGCCCTCACATTCCCTGATTTAGGGTTTCAGATTTACACTTCCATTATTTTCACTGTCAAAGCCCCGTCCCCCAGCGCAGAAATACCCTCACCCTCCAACCCCTCCCCCACGCCCGCCGTCCCAGCGGCTCCATCATTTTCAAACCCCTTGTCACGAGCCCAGGGCAGGCCCAGCGCCGAACGCGACCTCCGCCTTCCACCGCGTACCCCGCGTCCCCGCCGCAGAGCGGAAGGACGCGGCACCGCGCGCGTCGCGGCGACGGAGCCGCACGGCCCCTCCCCTCCCCTAGCGTCTCCCGGCCGCCGGCGCCACCCGCTCAGAGGGCCCGGAACGACCGGCGCCTGGCCTCGCCCGGTTCTGGGTGGACCGGGAGGATGGGCGCGGCCGGCTAGGCGCGGCGCTGGGCGGAGCTCCGGCGGGGGCGGGGCTCTGGCTGGGCGGGGCTCCGGCAAGCGGGGCGGGGCGCGGCCGGCGAGCAGGGCTCCTCCCCTTTCCTCCGGCGGCGCCGGCGGCCGCAGCACTTCCGGGTCGGCGCGGAGGCGGGGCGGAGGAGCCGCGGCGGCTGTTATTGTTCGAGTGTGCTCGGCCGGGCGCTGTCTCCCTCGGCTCGGTCGGTGTCAGTTTGTTCAGCTTCCCCTTGGACCCTCACTCCCGGCGGCTTACGGCGGCGGCGGCGGCGGCGGCTGCGGCGGGCGGGGCCTGGCTTTTCGAGGCCGAGTGGCGCCGGGGTGAGGGGCGCGGAGGAGGAGGAGCAGCAGCAGGAGGAGGAGCCGTGTGCCCTGGCACCGAGCGGCCGCGGCCATGGCGTACGCCTATCTCTTCAAGTACATCATCATCGGCGACACAGGTGAGGCCCGGGGCGCGGCGGCCGGCCGGGCGGGAGGCGGCGGCCCGGGGGCCGGGGCCGAGGGGCAAACGGCGTCGGGCGGCGGCGCAGGCTCGGTCGCCGCCGGGCGCCTCCCCGCCGCTCCATTTCCGCAGTGCTGGAGCTGGTGACGTGGGCACTGCGAGCGGCCGCGGCCTGGCCCGTCGCCCCCGCCCCGGCCCCGGCCGGGCCTGCAGCCGGGGGCCGCGGCAGCCGTTTCACCACCTGGTCTGGGGAGTAGATGACAGGGGAGCCGGCCTGGCTCTGAGGGTTGCACGCCCTGCCCGGAGCCTCTCACCTTGGGCCTCGCCGCCGCCCCCGAGAAAGGAAAAGGGGGGCCCGGGGAGAGCAGAAGGGGATGGAAGGAGGGTCTTGGCTTCCCTGACACATCCCACCTTCTCCGACCCGTTCACATCTGCCATGGCCTGGGCAAAGCGCTCCCCGGCGTGGGACAGCTAGCTGAGAAGGAGACATTAAAAAAAAAAAAAAAAAAGATATATATGTGTGTATATATGTATTTTTATCACTCTCAACTGCTAAGCCAGAATAAGTAACATCCCATTACTTGACGCCTGGGGAATGCTTTTCGAGGTCATTAAAACGCGGAAGAGTTCTGTCTCTGTCGACTTTTGCCACGTGTAAACTGGCGTTATTTGATAGTAATGCAAGGCCGTTCAGTGCTCTCTGGTGCGTGTGCGTGTTGGGGACACTGGCTTTTTTTCCGATACATGAAATCCAGGCCCACAACTGCCAATTAATCAGGTGACCTGATGTCCATTTGAAGCAGAAAGACATACAGCTGTTTTTCACTTAAAATGACATCCCAGTGTATTTTGCAAAGTAGTCAAACTCATTGAAAAAATATATTTTTAAATTATTTATGGATTTTATGGCATTACTGTGAATCTAATAATAAAACTGAGACGTGTTCAGGTGTTAAAACTATTAATATACCAGAGTCTGATTTCAGTGATGACTCTTGCACAACTTTGGACCCTTTGCACAACTTTGGAAATGTAAGCGGCAGCTTGTGGTTGTACTAGTGATATGTCAGGTTGAATAAGTAACACTAGAGGCATGTTGATTGCTGCCTAAAAGAAAGATTTTCTGCTGTAAATAGTGTTTCAGCAATGTTTTTTGGCGTGCGCGTCGAAACTTGGTGGTTCTCTATGCAGAATCCTAGATAAAGCAATGTTTTGCACATGTTCAGTAGCAAATTTATATACTTTTTAAAATGCTGAAGGAAGTGGCCTACTGGTACATTTTAATTTAGGTTGTAACAGTGAGATTGGAAGAGGAAATTCACAATAACTATAATAGGAATGGGTTTGGGAAGTAGCAGGGTGATTATGGACATCAGCAGTAGTGACAGTTGAAATTAGCCTTTGCAGGTTTCTCTCTTTGAGCATACCTACTGAACATCTACTGTGGGTGAAGAGTTCTGCTGGGAGTAGTGGGGCTGCAAATACTAGCAAGTTGGTGCTGGGTTCTTCGGAATTTGCCCTCATGCCAAAACAGTGTCCAGGCAGTTCAGAGGGAAGACATTCATCCTTGCCCTTGCTGCTGTTGCCACCTGGTCCAGGTACACTTGGCAGTAGACTGTCCACCGCGCCGCCTTCTCCCCCCTCCAGTAACTGTCGGGTCAGCCGTCTGCACACAGGGCTCTTAGGGGCCATTCCTCCATTTCCATTCATTCGTTTGACCTTCAGGGACCTCCACGTCTATGCATGACTTCCCACGCTGGTCTTCTTTCCCACTGTCACTAGTCCCTGCCTTCCTCCTGCCGCTGAGGCCCTGTGCTTTTACCTGGTCACTGCTGCTCCTGCACTCTGTTTGGAGTGTCTCTCTGTCCAAATTTGTCTGTCCTCAAAGTTTGACTAGAGTCTTCCATAATGGTTTCACAGTCAGCGTTTATTAAGTTCTTTTGATGTGTTAAGCATTCCTGGTATCCCAACTGGAAGTGACTACACCTCCTTATCTGGATGTATCCCCCTTTGTATTAATTCCTGTTTTGTAGATACTTGGGTGGGCATTTGTGTTTAATTACTTATCTTTTATGGGCAGAAAAGGTGTTTTTGCATGGTTTTGTATGCCAGGAAGATCTTAGTAGAAGGTAGGCCCCGATACTTAATTACATTATTGAAAGAATAGCCAAACAGGCCATAATGTTCCTATTAGTATACATTGATAACTTGACAGAAGAATTTTTTAGCCGAGTTCTGCCACTTTCTATTGATATCAACTTTGACCAGACCCCTTTGCCATGTTTTCTTAATTCAAAGTAGACCCACTTAATGTGCCCTCCCCACACATGCAAGAATGATAGTAAATCAATAGTGGGAGAGCCATCCTAATTTTTTTTTTTAACGTCATAGTGTGGAAAACATGCATTTTTAAAATGAAGAAAATCACTCCTTTTCCTGGTTTTCAGTTTTCCTACCTATTGAAACAGTCATTATTAGCGTGCCCCCCCCCATAGTGAGATTAAGTAAGGACAGATATAAAAACACTGCACGTGATCAAGATACTGCTGAAATGTTCCTTTTCTTACTATATGGCCAAGTGCAGTTAAAATATAGCTTTAAAATTTTTCATGGGTAATGTCTTATTCCTGAAAAATCATTTAGGAAAATGTGTCATTTAAACCTAGATATAAAGTGGAAATTGGTTTTTAACAAGCCTGGACTAATATCATAAGCAGATAATTATCAAATGCAGAAGGAGAGAAAAATTATAATAAAACTATAATTGTTGCTTCTAAATTCTGGCATCTGCCTCCCATTTAATCTCATCACTGCCCTCCTTCTCGTTTCCTGCCTCTCATCTTGGTATACAGAAGCACAAACCTAGTTGTGTTCTATCTGAAATACCCTTTCTTCTGAGCACCACTCCCCAAAATCCCACTCCGGCCAAAGTGAAAATCAGGTCAGAGTTTTTGATTACCTTAGCAGCTCCTGTTCATTCATTCATTTTTTCAAGGTGATAACAAACCCCACCCTTGCCTAGCTCCCTGTACTAGTTTCCTCCTCTCTTCTTTCTTTATTTAACCACCCCCACAGTTTGGTTTGCCTGTTTTTTGCTTAAAAACTTTGAAGGACAAGTGTTGTATGAGAAGGGATTCCCTCGTAGCTTAGTTATTAAAGAATCTGCCTGCAATGCCGGAGACCTGGGTTCAGTTCCTGGGTCGGGAATATCCCCTGGAGAAGGGAATGACAACCCACTCCAGTATTCCTGCCTGGAGAATTCCATGGACAGAGGAGCCTGGTGGGTACAGTCAGTGGAGTTGAAATAAACAAGACAAGGCTGAACACACGTTATCCTAACATCTGAATGTATTTTTTTATTTGAGATATGATTGACGTATAACACTGTTTTAGTTTCAGGCATATGATTTGGTAAGTAAGTGATTTGGTAAGTAAATATGTTGTGAAATGATTACCACAATAAGTTTCGTTAACATCCATCACCACACATAGCAAGAAAGTTGTTCTTTCCTTGTGATGAGACCTTTTAAGATACACTCTCCTAACTTTCAGCTGTTCCATACAGTGTTGATGACTATATTCATCATGCTGTACATTACATCCCTAGGACTTATAGCTAGAAGTTTGTACTTTTTGATCACCTTTAGTACAGCCTCTTAAATAATCTTTTTGTTTGTTTGGAATGGTTTTGACTTTGTTTTAAAAGTGAGGGTAGGCATTCAGTATCAGACATGTTCAATAGATAAGTGGATGGGCTCTTGGGGGAGGTGCTGCACTACCTGGAAGATAATACTTGATTTGCCAGGTGGGCAAAGGGGAAATATCTAGTAGATAATTGCAAGTACATGTTTGTAGCTCAGTCGTTGATGTTTTTAAAACATAGTGACATTTGTTGTCTGACTCTTTGTGTCTCCATGGACTGCAGCACGCCAGACCTCCCTGTGATACTGGCAAGTTGAAAACAGAGCTGTACCATGGGCCATTTTATTGAAGACTTTGCATGTGAAAGAGAAGGAGAGAGTGAGAAGTTTAAAGTTGATTGCAAGATCAAGTTGGCTGGTGTGTGTGTGTGTATTAGGATAGGGGAGACTTGAGGTCGAAAGTTTGAAATTACTAGAGAAAGGGCAGGGGCTAAATCCCAGAGGATTCCGGGAAAGAACAGCATTTGATTCTCTGTAGGTTTGGAACTGTAACAGCTGGAAGACTTCTTCCTCTGGGACACTCTAATTTGAGTTTCTTTACATTCTTATGAGTCACCTGGTGTATTGGTTTTTTGGTGTTTTTTTTTTTTTTTCTTTTAAAGATTCACTGAGGGCCTAACCCTCAGTGATTTTGAGTCACTCGATCTGAAGTGGAGCTTCATGTTGCAAAACCTAAGGCCAGAAACAATGATCATTTTATATAATTATATGAGCAAGTTTGTTAGACTGTTTCGGAAAACACACAGTAGGAAAACAAACTGGGAAGTTGGGAGGTAGAAAAATTCCATTAACTTTTTAAAAATTATAAGATATATCATTCATGTAAAACAAATTCAAATGTATATGTTAACACAGTTTAAGGAATAGAGTTGAATCAAATAACCCATGTGAGAGAAATACAGAGCCTCATCACTTGAGTCTCCACAAGGCTTTCTCTCACCTGAATTCTGTATTAGTCCTTCCTTAGCTTTTCTTCATAGACGTCTCACCTAACACATCCCTGAACTACAGTGCCTAGTTCTGCCCATTTTTGGATGTGTTTAGTTGTTTTATTAAATGAGAGAGCTATGTTCCTGAAACATATCTTTTAATGTCACCCAGAATTTACTTGAAGTTTTCGCTTTCTGCATGTTATTTCCTGTCCTTCAGGATTTTTGACTCCCCTTCCCCTTTCCATCCCAGCCAGAGTATTTGCTGCCTGCTTCCCCTAATATTTATATTGGTCCTGAGACTGCCTTTTGAGCCACAGAGGCCGCGGCCCTGGGTTTCTCATCCCTTTGCCCCTTTCTCCTCTCCTGGTGAAACTGCCTCCTCATCTCCAATCATGCCCCACTCTTCTCTCTGGTGCTCATGTCCTTTCTGTCCCCACTCCATTGCTGCTCCCACTCCAACATGAAATTAATTTTCTCCTTTATCTCTCCCCCTGCTCCCCCTCCCCCATGTTATCTCCACAGCTCTCCTCCTCTTAGCCTGTCGTTTTGATGTTTGACTTGAGCAGATCCTAATTTTGCCAGCTCAGCTGTTTTTCCCTCTCACTCTGGCCCAGCTGTGCTTGCTGCATTTTGTTATTCTGTGCTCATCTTCAGTCTGGGAGGCTGTGTCCTTTTGCCACAAAAGATACAACCGCGTACTGACTGCCCCCGTCCCTCTCTCAGACTTCTCATTTTCTGTGACACTTCCCCATTTGTTTTCATCAGTCGCATTCATTTGCAGGTTTTAAAATACTCCACATTCTAGCTGTTATTCCTCACTTGTAAGTAAAGGACACCCAGCAAAGAGATGCAGAGTTCCCTCTGCTGTCATACACTCATACACACCGAAGTCGCTCAGTCATGTCCGACCCTTTGCGACTCCATGGATTGTAGCCCACCAGGCTCCTCGGTCCATGGGATTTTCCAGGCATGAATACTGGAGTGGGTTGCTGTTTCTTTCTCCAGGGGATCTTCTTGACCCAGGGATCAAACCCGGGTCTCCGGCATTGTAGGTAGACGCTTTACCGTCTGAGCTACCAGGGGATCCCCATAGGCACCCTTTTTAATGCCTGCTGCTGCTAAGTCACTTCAGTCGTGTCCGACTCTGTTCGACCCCATAGACGGCAGCACACCAGGCTCCCCCGTCCCTGGAATTCTCCAGGCAAGATCACTGGAGTGGGTTGCCATTGCCTTCTCCTTTAATGCATGCAGTGTTCCTCAACTCAGACAACTTGGGTCTCACCTTTGGAGATACTGTTTTAGTGGATCTGCAGCGAGTCCTGGACATCTGTATTTTTTAAAAAACATCCTTTGCAGTGGTGTGTGGCACTCCCCTCCATGTCAGTTGTGGGCTCTCTGCCTGACTTTTTCTAAAATTAATTCTTTCCTGCTTTCAGGTTTTCTGCTCTCTGGGATTTTAAGTAATTGCTGAGGCAGCAGTTCAGTTCAGTTCAGTTCAGTCGCTCAGTTGTGTCCGACTCTTTGCGACCCCATGAATTGCAGCACGCCAGGCCTCTCTGTCCATCACCAACTCCCGGAGTTCACCCAGACTCACGTCCATTGAGTCAGTGATGCCATCCAGCCATCTCATCCTCTGTCATCCCCTTCTCCTCCTGCCCCCAATCCCTCCCAGCATCAGAGTCTTTTCCAATGAGTCAGCTCTTCGCATGAGGTGGCCAAAGTACTGGAGTTTCAGCCTTAGCATCATTCCTTCCAAAGAACACCCAGGGCTGATCTCCTTTAGAATGGACTGGTTGGGTCTCCTTGCAGTCCAAGGGACTCTCAAGAGTCTTCTCCAACACCACAGTTCAAAAGGATCAGTTCTTTGGCACTCAGCTTTCTTCACAGCCCAACTCTCCTTCATATCCAGGTTTAATCCCTGGGTTGGGAAGATCCCCTGGAGAAGGGAATGGAACCCACTCTGGTATTCTTACTTGGCGCATGGACAGAGGAGCCTGGTGGGCTACAGTCTGTGGGGTCACAGAGAGTCAGACATGACTCAGCGACTAACACTACTTCTACTAAGGCATATCCTGGGTGAATTTATACAGAAATCTCTATCACATTAGTTTTTGGCACTCTGTCTACCTAGTGGATTCTTAGGAAGAATTTTCCACACTTTTTGTAGTTCATCTGCGATATGGAAAGCTTTTAATCCTTTAACTGGTTTGTGGGAAGTAACCATTTCATAAATGAAGAAACTGAGCTGTGTCCTTTGGGAAAAACTATTTCTTCTCTCCCACAAGCTCTTCTACTTTTCATAGCTATGATGTACCTCTAAGTTTCTCCAGTTCTTTCTTGAAAGTGTTGCCATTTTCAGGGGTAGCTGACTGTTACTATGTTACTGGTCCAATCTGAGGGAAAAAACAAGAAAATGAATGTTGATGGATGATGAGTGAAGTTCTTGAAGGCACAGAGTTAGTGCCTCAGAACATGATGAATGTACACTAGGTAGCCTCTGCTGGTTAGGCTGCACGCATTGACCAGTTTATTTCTCCTTTCAAAAAGGATTTAATTGGGCTTCCCTGGTGGCTCAGATGGTAAAGCGTTGGCCTGCAATGCGGGAGACCCAGGTTCGATTCCTGGGTTGGGAAGATCCTCTGGAGAAGGAAATGGCAACCCACTCCAGCACTCTTGCCTGGAAAATCCCATGGACGGAGGAACCTGATAGGCTATAGTCCATGGGGTCACAAAGAGTCAGACACGACTGAGTGACTTCACATACAAATTTTCTACAGTTTTAAATGCAAGTAAGAGAGAGTGTATTAGTTTATGTTGCTAACATAAACCACCATATTCTTAGCAGCTCCAGCAATGCAAATCTTAGAGTTCTGAAGTTCTGCATAAGTTCATGTACATGGCATTACATGTCTGAAGTCCGATGTATGTCTCAGTGCGCTATCATCAAGTTCTTGGCAGGTTGGGTTCCCTTCTGGAGGGTCCATGCTCATTCAGGTTGTTGGTGGAATAGTTCCGTGCTGAGGTCTCCATTTTCTTGCTGGTGTCATCAGTTCCTGGCTTCCTGAGTCTACCCACCTAGTCATGTGATTTGGCCCCCTTCCTTCATCTTCAAAGCAAAAGTGGGTTAGGTTCTTCTGTGTGTTTCTGACTCTTCTTGAATCATCCAATCTCTCATTGAAGCCGGGAAAGGTTTTATGTTTTAAAGACTTACATAATTAGATTGGGTTTACCTGGATAATCAAGGATAATCTCCTCATCTCAAGGTCTGTAATCTTAATCACATCTGCATGGACCGCCTTGCCTTGTAGGGTAGCATACCCATAGGTTCTAGGGATTGATTAGAGTGTGTGTATCTTGAAGCAGGTCAGTGGGGGAGTTTATCCTCCCTACCACAGCAGGCTGAGGAGAAGC
Source organism: Bos grunniens (assembly GCF_055505025.1). Classification (NCBI taxonomy): domain Eukaryota; kingdom Metazoa; phylum Chordata; class Mammalia; order Artiodactyla; family Bovidae; genus Bos; species Bos grunniens. The sequence continues at coordinate 56,212,169 of NC_141178.1, read as the reverse complement.
AGTAGGTAGAAACAATAAATTGAAGTCAGAAATAGCATTAATATCCATGCTGTGTACACTTTTTTGAAGTGGACACTGTATTTAGCACCACTGCAGAAGGAGAAGAGGATGTCAGAGGATGAGATGGTTGGACAGCATCACCGATGCAATAGATGTGAACTTGGGCAAACTACGGGAGATGGTGAGGGACAGGGAGGCCTGGCGTGCTGCAGTCCATTGGGTCACAGAATCGGACACAACTGGGGGGCTAAACTAAACTGCACTGCAGAGAACTCTCTCTCATCTACTTACTTACAGTAATGATCAATTTTTTAAAAGTATGTGTACTCATATACTTATTCCTTAATTGAGTCTTGAAAGACATTTTCTTCTGGTTCCCTTAAAAAAAATATAGTATGGTGAAAAATGTAAATATACAAGTAGTATATTTGAACATGAGCTTCCCAGGTGGCACTAAGGTTAAAGAACTGCCTCCCAATGCAAGAGACATAAGAGATGCTGGTTGGATCCTTGGGTGGGAAGATCCCCTGGAGGAGGGCATGGAACCCACTCCAGTATTCTTGCCTGGAGAATCCCCATGAACACAGGAGCCTGGCGGGCTACCGTCCATAGTATCTCACAGAGTCAGACACAACTGAAGTGACTTAGCATGCACACACGCATATTTGAACATATGGGGCCTTTTCTAGGGGTATAACTCATTGAATCTGAACAATTATATCCATGAGGAAGGCTCTACTTTACAGTGAAGGAAGGTGGACTGATTGTCACATCACACAGCTAGTTAACTGACCAAGCTGGAATTTGAGCCCAGATCTTTCTGACTCCAAAGGCCATGCTCTCTCTCCCATGTCATACACATTTCTTAATTCCCACATATTCCATATCATACCTCTTGTGTTGGCTTATCAGCTGCTTGGTCTGTGGAGTTGATGTGGAAGTACACAGTCCCTCAGTTCGCTTTTCTACTAAAACAGAAACTACCTCCACTCTGCAAAACTGAGCAGAAATATTCTATCAATAAAACAAGGATAGTCTTGTTTACTGCTCCTCAGCAGCTCTGAGAGCTTGGGCAGCCTCTTCAGTCTCTGAATCTCAGTGTCTTCATCTATAAAATGGAATAAATAAGTGAGATTTTATGTGTGACTAAATAAATGGTTAATAATTCATGTTCTTTTTTTATCTTTTTTATCATTTTTATACTTCTTTGAATGTCTTCAAGAATTTCCCCATATGCATTTGAAAAACTAAACCAAACTTGACCAATGCTATATAGTGTTTGAATTATGCTGTTCATAGCAAAAATCATTTCTTTCACCCTCCGTGTGAACTAATATGTTAATATGTTGATTTTTTTTTTTTTCTTCACTTTCTTGTGTAGCTTGCTCATTTATGGCCAGTTGATAACTTGAAAGAGTCTGCCATCTTTGACTCTCATTTCTCCAGAGTGGTTATCCGGCAACTCTCATCTTTGTTTCAGCCCTACTGTGTCACTTTTTTTGAAGTCTATTTTTTGTACAGCCCAGTACTCTTATTTTTTTTTTTTTTAAATTCAATCTGAGAGGCTGTCTTTTACCAGGAGAATGTAATCATTAGTGAATTTGAATTTTTTCCTGCCATCTGGCACCGGCCTAGTTCAGTCATGAGCAGGGGTCAAGGCCTAGGTCCCAGGTTGTCCCTTTACTCTGGACTTCCTGGGGAGGCACACTTGTCCCACACAGGAAGCAGTATGGTAGACAGATCTCCCAGGCTTGTGTAGTGTCCTTATAGGACAATCTGAAAGAGCATGCCTGCCCATAAGTTACTTGTGCAAATGAACAATTCATTTAAATTCCTGCGTTTTCTCTCTGTAAGATGTGTGTAGTACTCCTGGCTTAGTGCACTCTATAGAGGTGTCCACCAGTGTTGTAAGTTTTGGGGTTTTTTTCCTCTAACTTTGGAGCTGTCTTTGAAACTCAAGTGTCAGTAGTTTGTTTCCCTTCATTTATGTACAGTTGATAAACCAGTGTAAGTGGTGCATTTGTACCTGCTCTGCAACCTCTGGCATTATTAACATTGATGGATAGCTCCCCCTTAACATTGGTCCACCTTTAGCAGTAACTACTGGAGAAGGCAATGGCACCCCACTCCAGTACTCTTGCCTGGAGAATCCCATGGACGGAGGAGCCTGGTAGGCTGCAGTCCGGGGGGTCGCTGAGAGTCGGACACGACTGAGCGACTTCACTTTCACTTTTCACTTTCATGCATTGGAGAAGGAAATGGCAACCCACTCCAGTGTTCTTGCCTGGAGAATCCCAGAGACGGCAGAGCCTGGTGGGCTGCCGTCTTTGGGGTCGCACAGAGTCGGACACGACTGAAGCAACTTAGCAGCAGCAGCAGTAACTACTATGCATCTAGGAGGCAAATAATACGTTATTCTAAGTTCTCTTGGGTATTTTAGCTTAGACTGCATTCTTGAAAATTTCTTAAGGGCCTGCTGTTTGTGATTAGAAAAATATCTGGATTGGCATGGTGGCTCCTGCTTACTCATTGCTTTGGTAAAGTTCAGACATCTTTAGCTTCAGTTTTCTCATCTAGAAAATGTCAGTAGTACTAAGTTACCTACCTCACAGGATTTTTGTTAGCTTGAAACAAACATTGTACACAGATGTTTTGAAGCTGCAGGGTGCTTTATTAATGCAGTATTTTAGAGATAATTTTTCTTATATGTTGAGTATCCTAAAATTAAGTTGCGGGTTTGGACGGGGGTGGTTTTTTGCTTATGGAAAAAGGTATTCACTATGCTGACTTTAAAACTATAATTACTTGAGTTGAAAGAAGCAAAACAACATGTTAACCTGCAAAATGGCAGTTCTTTGATCTTGAAATTCTCTCTGGACTCTATAAAAGAAAAAGTCTTTTCCAGACTCGGATGAGAAGAATATTGGGTAGGAGGTGCTCTTTTTCACTGGTCTCCAGAAAAGAGGTTGTAAGACGGAGAGTTGTTTCCTATACTCACTCATGGTGTCTTCAGGTTCCTTGCCAAAGTTTCTCTTAATTTTGAACCCCTTTGGAAAGAGGCGGTTCTATAGATCTGCAGGAGTCTTCAGTATAAATGAATCTATTGATCAAAAGTTATCTTCTCTGTTTGGCCCAAGTATTGTTGGTTCAGTTTTAACCGTTTCAAAGGGCAAAGTAAAAGTACATTTGTCCACAACTACTTATGTTAAATGCTTTACTTGATAGAAATATTAATAAATAGGGAAATTAGTTACTAGGTTATAAACTGAAGCAGTAGTAGTTGTTTGCCTGGTGAGATAATTGACCAATCCTTTAAGAAAAATATTTGTTACACTTTTCCCAGATGACCTTTGGTATGGGGTGAAGAATTTCTTCTGGTTTTGCAGCTAAGTGGATTTTTAACTGGTTGAATAACTTAAGTACTGTCCATGTAGGCCACCTGGAGAGAGCATGCTGCTATATTCAATCCTAGATTTTTACATTTTATATTGGCAACAACTTGGATAAACTCCACTTTGGTTGAAAGAGCTAATGTGTGGATTACACCAGACAGAATCCAGAATGGCTGACTAAATTTAGCAAAGTGGAGTTTAATAAAAAATGAAGTGAAAGCCCTATATTTACTTTTTTCTTAAAAAAAAAAAATATATATATATATATAAGATGGAGGTAGCTGGTTAAATAGCAACACATGTCTAAAAACTTAGAAGTTTTACATAACTAAGTCCAGTAGGAGTCCACAAAGGAAGAAATGTGACTCTCAGTAAAAGTGTAATGTACAAACAAGGCAGGTAGTAGTTGTGCTTAGTCAGGACTCAACTGCAGTTCAGTTATGGGAACTTGTTTCAGAGGGACATCTGCGCATTGGAATCTGTGCTCAGAGACCAGTCAGGGTGGTACAAAGGTGTGTCAACCATATTTCCCAACATATTTAGGAAAGGAAGAATAACTGAAACATTTTAACAAAAAAAGACTTAAAGGAGAATATAACAATGACCTCAAATACTTAGGTGACTGTCATATTAAAAGGGGGCTTCAACTTACCCTTTGTGGCTTTTTGCAGACAGAATCAGGACTACAAGTAGACGACTCGCTGTGAAATGGAAAGAGTATTAAGTGGTGAGTAGGTCGGTTACTGGGGTGTTCAGGCAGAGGTTTGATTGACACATTAGGACATGGAAGATGAAATTTATGCAACCAGTAGGGGATTGGATTCAAATATTTTTTTCTTTTTAAAGAAAGTTAAGGTATTATGTGGGCATTCCCGGTGCTGGAGTTAAGAAAAATGAGCAGGACTGCCCTACCCTAAGGGGGAGACAAGTTTGCCACAATGACAAGATAGTGTAATAGAGACTTGTCTATGCAGAGTACTGAAGGAGCATGGAGAAGACTCATTCATTCTACCTGGAGTGAACAGCTCATGACATTCAGATTTTCAGTAAACGTTTATTGAGGACCCACTGTATGCTGAGGACTGTGCTATAGCTTTCATACATTTCTAGCAGTAGTCCTAGATAGCTCTTGACCCCGTTTTACAAATGATAGATCAGATGTGACACGATCAGACGCTTTGAGAACTTCCCCACCTGATAATCCTGTAGAATCAGTTTGTGCTTTTGCCTCTGTTTGGGTATTTGTTGTGTATGGAGAACAGAGAATGGAACTGAGCTCCTCAGTCTTTGATTTTGCCAGGAAGGTGGGATGACTTTATATCAGGAATGTTCTGCAGAGTGTGGTCCTATGGAGTTTTTTGTTGGGATTTGTGGAGGCTCAGGAATACAGGAATCTTGGGACCACACTATGAAGAGCATTGTGTGGTATAAAGAGTTGGTTTCATATGCTGTGGTTACAGCTTCATAAAAGAAGCTTTATTCCCCATCTCTGAATGGGATAACTAACTCTTCACTCAGACTTCTGACAGGAGTTATTGAGGCCTTTCCACCATTTAACCTTTTTTTCTTTCTTAATCTCCCCACCCCCCCCCATCCATTTTGGCTTACAGTTTCCTTTCTTGGAGAATTTACCCAAGAAATGGAAAAATCATATTGGATTTGAATGTGAATCTGTGAATGTTGAGCCTTAGCCATAAAGTAAGTCTTGTTAAAAGTACTGCTGCTGCTGCTACTAAGTCGCTTCAGTTGTGTCCGACTTTGTGCAACTCCATAGGCGGCAGCCCACCAGGCTCCGCTGTCCCTGGGATTCTCCAGGAAAGAACACTGGAGTGGGTTGCCATTTCCTTCTCCAGTGCATTAAAGTGAAAAGTGAAAGTGAAGTCGCTCAGTCGTGTCCAACTCTTAGCGACTCCATGGACTGCAACCCACCAGGCTCCTCCACTGTGGGATTTTCCAGGCAAGAGTACTGAAGTGGGGTGCCATTGCCTTCTCCATTTAAAAGTACTACTGATTAGTTATTCTTTAGTGGCTTTAAGGAGTTAAAAAAGGAAATAAAAATCTTCAGTTTCACAACGCATTATTTTACTTTCAGGCTTCTAATTTTCTTAGCAGACCAGTATTTAATGTGACTATTTATAATCACACTAGAAGTTTTGCTAGTTATTTAAATGCCACATCACACTGGAGGTTGTTGGATGGGGCTAGTGAAAGTATTGCTTATATAGTATTTGATGTTAAAATAGATCTTTTGAAAAACTCAGATTTTTTTTTTTATAAAAATGATGAATGTTTATGGTGAAAAATGAAAATTTAAATACTCCACCATTTTACATAGTATAGTAATGATTTGTGTATCCTTCTGGAAATTTTCTGTGCATCTTTAAACATGTATGTGTGTGTGTGTCCATCCGTCCCAGCCCCACCAATATGATTGCTGTTCTTCACCTTTTTTTCGCTTAAGGGTAAATCTTGGGTGTCTTAACATATCACAAATAAATCTATCTCATTCTTTTAAAAAATCTGCATAGCTGAACCATTAGTACTTCAGTCAGTCCTCAGTTTTCTTAGTCCTGATCTGTGCTAGCAGACAGCAGAAACCTGCTGTGGTCAACTTAAGCAGAGCAGCGTTTTATTGTAAAGATAGGATGCTCCATAGAACTGATAGGAAGGCAGTATAATCAAGCTTGAAAATGGCAAAACCACAGAAGGCAAGACACAGCCAGACTCCTGCTGTCAGTACAACCTGCTGAAGCAGATGCTGGTGCACGCCAGTCGTCCGGCACCTCCCCTGTAGCCACTGTGGATTCTTTCTGGTTCCTGATATTGACGCATTCCTTCAAGATTCCAAATTCTGAACAGGCGCATCTGATTGGTTCAGCCGAGGTCAAATGTGACCACAATGGAATGTCATAAATCATCTTCCATTAAGAATAGGAATTTAGAAAGAATATTAGTATTTAATTGTGAATTTAAGTATTCATGTATCAATACTTAAATTCAACAGGCTAGTCTTAACATTGTCTGTGTTGACTGATACCAAGTCTTCAGGGATTTAAGGAGCTTGATTTAGTTACTGTTATCATGTACTTCTTATTAACCTAGCACTGCAAGAAATGGATCGTTCTGCTTACAGTCTTTGATTTTGATACTCATTTACATCATAACATACTACTTAGACATCATGTGCAGTAAACTTACTGTATGGTGATTATAGTGTACGTTTATATCCAGACACCTTCTTCCTTTTATAACATCCTGAGAAAGTATCCTCTTCAAGCTACTTCATTGAAATTTACTTGTGAGATGCTAAGTTCTTATTTGGAATCTTTATGAAACAGTCAGGAAAATGGTCAGGTTAAAATATGTTGACACACCTGATCTATTATTTTTTTAAAACCTTCGTTTGTTAAATTTCTGCTCCGTCAGAGTCTTTAAGCTTATAGAATATTTCTTTTCTTTATCTTACTGTTGATGCTAATACGTGGTAAGTGAGATAGCTTCTTTTTAGTTAGGGGAGGTATTGTTTGCAAGTAGTAATATGTATCTGAGAAGAACAAACTCAGGAGGTTGGGTGGTACAGTGGAAAAATATGACTTATATTGTAAATTTAAAAACCTTATTTTGAGTTTCAGTTCTGCTTCTCACTGTGTTTTAACTTGAGGCATGTCATTTAAGCCTCCGTTCCTTCATCTTTAAAATAAGGTTATCAGGAATTCCCTGGCAGTCCATGATTAGAACTCAGTACTTTCACTGCTGTGGCCTGGGTTCAATCCCTTTTTGGGGAACTAAGATCCCACAAGCTGTGTGGTGTGGCAAAAAAAAAAATGAGATTATCATTCCTGCTTTACTGATGTCATAGGCTTACTGTTATGGTCAAATAAGATTGTATGTGAAGAGAGAGCTTGTTTTCACCTTCAAAATGTCAAAAGTCATGCATATATTTTACATAAGACGAGTGTGTTAGCTTGAACTCAATTATAGAAGTCCATAGCTGCAGTAAAAACTACTTGTTCATACTGAAGTGGGTCCTTTGGGTATTAGGCAGGTATCAGGTAGTCTCACTATTCTAAGCTCAGTGATCGCCAGAGATTCTAAGTGGAAACCAGGATAACCGTGTTTTGAACTTAACCTGTACCGAGGTGCAGCAGCACATCTTCACTGTTTTCTGTTACTTATCTGTTACACCAAGCAGGTAATGGTGTCATATTAGTTGTAGCTGGAAGACTAAAGAGGATCGGAGAATGAGACCAGCATTTTAGTCGACTATAGCTAGGCCAGTGATTCTCAGACTTCAGGCAGGGCACATGAGGATCACCTGAAGAGCTTGGTGAAATACTGATTTAAGGACTCCACCCCAGAGTTTCTGACTCATTAAGTTTGGGGTGGAGCTGATAATTTGCGTTCTAAAAGTTTCCAGGTACTGCTGATGTTGCTGTTCTGGAGAGCACACTTTAGAGAATCAGCGCTTTAGTGAAGGCGTGTAATTCATCATCCAGGGTGATCCCTAATTCATCAGGACACCAGGGATAACTAAGCCTGTCCCTGGCAAACCAGGATACAGTGTCATCCTCATTTTACCTATTCGAAAAATCATTTTACAAAGAGGGTTATGCAATAGAATTGTCACCTAGCAGATGACTCAGGGTACCCAAGGTTGGTTGGCTGGTTGGCTGGTTGGTTGGTTGGTTGATTGATTTTTATGTTAAATTCCCAACTGTGATGATTTAGTCTGGTTTTTTCCTTGATCCCTGTCCTTGTAAATATTCATTAAAAGAGAACAGAAGTGTTCTAGATTCTTTAGCTGATTTGTTTGCCGTGAATCCTAGCATAAATGATGTGGATGGGTTCTTTCACTGGGTGTGTAATTGGATGAGATTCTGGAGAATAATTTCCAAATTTGTGTCTTATCAGCACAATAATAGGTACATCTTCTTACATTGCAGCCCAGGGTTTAAATATGTATGTAAGTGCATACGTGTGTGTGTGTGTGTGTGTGTGTGTGTGTGTGTGTGTGTGTAAGGCAATAGCTTGCATATAGCACTTGTCCTATCTTTATTGAGTCCCTGCAGTCTAGTATTTGCTATTTTGTTCTAGTTCATTTTTTTAATGCTAGTTGTAACCGAGTAAATTGATTTCACTGGTTACAGCCTACTATTTAGAGAACATTGCGCAGAGGACCCCTTTGCTTCCTACGTACTGTGACTTCCTAAGATTCTGAGAGGTATACTTCAGTTTCCTTCATTCTGATTCTTCTCACTCTCAGCCATTTTCCACCATTAAAACAAACTAGTTCGAGAAAATCCCAAGAATGGGAGGAGAAAAAGGAAAGAGATGCTATTTTTAACCACATTTCTGCTATGTTACTTGCTATTAAATTTAATATTCTGTCATTTATTCTCTATGTAAATTAGGTAGTGCTCCATTTTATTTTTTAAATTTTAAAAAGTTATGAATTGCACCTAGCTTTGTTTTCGTGAAAATACTGTACAAGCTAGGTCTTTCTTAAGAATATCTAAACTCAGCTTATATTAAAAAACCCTCAGCTTCACCGAATTAAATTTTTCTTCTAATGAAGAATGTATTCATCACACTAGTTCTAAGAGTCCAGGTAGGAGATGGAAATGAGAAACAGAAGTTTGAACAGGGAAAGTCTGGTGTAAAGAACCACTGACTCTGATGTGGGGTTAGAGTAATGGGGAAGTGGACTAAGAGTATTCTAAAGAATACAGAACAGCAGGTGGAGGGCCCAGCCACTGTCCCTAAGACAGAGGCAGAATGTGGAAGGAAGGAACACTCCCTGGAGACTTAACGTTTTCAGAGGGAAATTACACTTAAATCAGGGGCCGATAGTGTCAGAGACGCAGTTCTTAATGTCACGTGGTCATGATTTCATTCTTCAACATCATTTTTCTACCTGAAAAACCCACTGTTGGGAATAAAAATTTTTTTGAGAAATTGACTTTTTAAAATGTAGACTTGTTTGTCATTATATAGAAAATACAAGTGTGTCACTGTTAGATCTTTTCAGCAAGCATTCAGTACATAAATTCTGCATTCACTGAGCATCTATTAATTCTAAGCCAGGCCACAGAGCAGAGTGGTTTTCTAAATGCAGAATGTTATTGCTCCTAAGGGAGGCAGGTAGATGTGTGAATTGATAACAGAAGTATGATACAAGAGGTGCTTAATGAAGTGTGTAGAGAGCACTATGGCCGAAGTGTGCAATGAAGTGTTAGTCTGACTTTGTGCCAGGAAAGGGAAGGAAGCATAGATGTGTTTTTTACCTTTTATTCTTTACATGCCGTTTCTTTTATTCCTTGCAGTAGCCTTCTGAGTAAAGTGAATGTATGATTACTGTGATACAATAAGCAACCAAGGCCTTGAGACCTGAAACAACTTTTTCTACCATTGTCACACATGGGATCCAAATATAGTCCAGTGTTTCTCTCTTAAATTGGTGGTGTACATTGAAATACAGGAGGCTGCAATGGTGAAAGTTTACCAAATATAAAGCACATTTCTGAGAAGAATTTCAAAAGTGAATTAGATGTGTTCCTGTGCTTAGGGGTTGCTGGTCTGGCAGTGCTGGTAGAATCCATCAGAGCTCTGGAGATGGAGAAGGCTTGGCCATTTCATAGAAGGGTCCAGAGTGTTTTCCTCCCTGCCCTCATAGCCTTCACTGAGAGGTTTCTCAAATAAATGCTCTGTCTTCCTTGTTTCCTCTTCCCTTATTTTAATATTTCTGGTGTTTGAGTCTCTTTATTTTTTACTGATTACAGTAGGAATCATTAGAGACAGAGTCAACAAGACTGAGAGACCAATGAGTCCAAGGAAAAGGAGGAAGGAAAAATTGCTCCTCACAAGTGCATTTTTGTAGGTTTTCTTGGACTGCTTAATAATTTTAAGAAACTTGTCTCAGAGCTCAAAACAACAAAAACCTATTCTCTCACAGTTCTGGAGGTCAGCAGTCCAAAATCTAGGGATGGGCAGGGCCTCTGAAGGCTCCAAGGAAAATCCTTGCTGCTCTTCCAGCTTCTGGTGGCTTCGGGGGCTCCTGGTTTGTGGCAGTGCAAGTCTAGTCTCCTTTGTCTTCAGACAACCTTCTCCCCTGTGTATCCATTTATCACTGGAATTAGGCCCAACCTGAATGCAGGCTGATCACATCTCAGAACCCTTAATTATACCTGCAGAGATCTTTTTCCAAGTTAGGTCACATTCAGAAGTTCCAGGAGTTGGGATTTAGACGTGTCTCTTTAACCCACTCCAGTCAGCAACAGATGAGTATCTAATCGCAGTAAATGAGAGGATTGCTGTCTCAGATGCAAGGGGGATGATGTGTGGGAAACCAGCAGCATGGAAACAACTCTGAAGTCATTTTATTTAAAAGATAATTATAGATTGTGAATATTTTCTGCAGTTGTAGAAACTAGATATTTAAAAATGTGAACTCAAGGTCAGATCAGTTTGGTTGGAGATTTTGCTCCTCAACTGTATTCATCTTGAAGAATCCTCTAAAGTTTTCATTAAAAATTTTGAATATGCAAAACTCAAAATTTTGGAATTTGAACCTTATGATATTCCTGTGAAGTAGAAATGCCATGTTTTTCTTTTTCCCATTTTACAAATGTGGAAACGGAGCTTAGTTTCTATAATAAATTTTGTCTGAGGTTACAAGTTATGAAATAATACAGATGAACACTGGTGTCACAACTGTAAAGTTTATATTCTTTTTAACGTATCTTGCTGAGTTTATTAATTTTCTATTTAAAAGAGCAGACCTCATTGTTTTGTCATGTTTCACGGGTTTCTTGGTTTGGAATGTGAACATGAAGAATAAAATTTTCTCTTTGCAAAATAAGCCACAAATAATTTATACCACATTGCCATCTCTCTCGGGGAATGCAGTGGCACCCCACTCCAGTACTCTTGCCTGGAAAATCCCATGGATGGAGGAGCCTTGTAGGCTGCAGTCCATGGGGTCGCTGAGAGTCGGGCACAACTGAGCGACTTCACTTTCACTTTTCATTTTCATGCATTGGAGAAGGAAATGGCAACCCACTCCAGTGTTCTTGCCTGGAGAATCCCAGGGACGGGGGAGCCTCGTGGGCTGCCGTCTACGGGATCGCACAGAGTCTGACACGACTGAAGCAACTTAGCAGCAGCAGCAGCAGCAGCATACCAATACTCCTTGTGGAGAAGGCGCCATTGCCTAAAAACATCGCTGGCGGTGTATTAATTAGATTCTTGGGCCTAACCAAAGACTGAATCAGAATTTTTGGGGTGAGGTTTTAGGAATCTACATTTTTAATGAGTGTTACTTGTAATTGTTTGGTATTAATGTGGTAATCAGGTAGTCAGTTCTCACCACAACACTTAGGCCTACTGAGGACAGTGTATTGGACCCTGAGTAAAGGAAGAAGGTAAGGTGACTTCACAGTAGAAACTCTTAACAGCTGTTAAGTGCAGCAGTTTCTATTAAAGAGTGGTTGAGTAGCTAAAGCAGTCTTTAGAAAGAAGAACAAATTTGGAGGCACCATGCTCCCTGAGTTCAAGCTATATTAGAAAGCTGTTGTACTCAAAACAGTATGGTATTAGTATTGGCATAGACATAGGTCAATGGAACAGAATAAAGAACCCAGGGGTAAACACATACATATGTGGTCAATTAATTTATGACAAAGAAGGCCAGAATATACAGTAGGGAAAGGACAATCTTCATTAAATGATGTTGGGAAGACTGGACAGCCACATACAGAAGAGTGAAACTTACACCATATGAAACTGAGGGTGGACTTATAATTATATCTTAACCAAATGCCTTCACAGCAGCACCCAGTAATTGGAAGGGGCCTAGTCAAGCTGATGCATCAGAAAGACCCATCACAGTGTTTTCATTTTTATTGAAGTATATTGTACTTATAGAAAAAGGCACATGTCCTAAATATATAGCTCAGAGAAGGTTTGTAAACTGGACACAGGTAACTCTTACTATACAGGAGCCCTCTTACATTTATTTCATCTGATTCTTGTAACAGTGCACCAAAAATAGTATAGGAATTTCCCCAATTTTATAGATAGAATTTTGAAGCCCAGAAAGGTCAATTTCCTTGCTCCATGTTACAGCTCATAAGTGACAGAACTAGGATTCTAACCATGGTTTTGAGGCATAAAGGAAATACTATGGAAACCCAAGGAACTAATCCCCACATTAATTCTGCATGGGGATTGATAGCATCTTTGGAACAGGAAGGCTTTAGTGAAGAAAGCATTGGAATCTCTAAGCATGAGTTTAGAGTTGCCAAGGAGTGACAAGTTCCTTGGTAAGAGATGCCAGAGGAAGAATGTGGTGTCATTTCAGAGGACAGAAGGTGATGTGTTGTGCTTCACCACAGGCTCTCTAGACCGTGGTGTGATAATATGATCTGTTAGGATAACAATTTCTCAAAGAACGTTGTTTACTATTTCGGACATCTTAAATTTTATATATGTGCATTTTAGCAAAAATTTTCAGAGGTTTATACAAATAGATTTGAGGCAAAGGTTGAAGGCAGAAAGACCATATCTTATTGAGAGCCAGAACTGGAGCACTGAGGATTAAGAGGGAAAAGCATGGAATTCAAGGTATTTCTGAGGAAACTGATGAGATTTGTGAGCCATTAGCTGTAGGAAGAAAAGGAATTACGAGATTTTCTTGTTGATGTGATCCATTGGGAACCAACTTCAGAGATAAAGAAATACTGAAGGTGACTCTTTGAGTTGTTGGGAAAATGGTAGGCAGGAACATGAAACAGAATGGATTAGGTTTTACAAGTTTGCATTCCCAACCTGAAAGAGTTAAAGTGGACATGTTCAGAAGGCAGTTGGATATAATGAGAATGAAATTAATTAAGATGGTGGCTAGAGAGATGGGTTTCAGTTCAGTTCAGTAGCTCAGTCGTGTCCAACTCTTTGCAACCCCGTGAATCGCAGCACGCCAGGCCTCCCTGTCCATCACCAACTCCCGGAGTTCACTTAGACTCACATCCATCGAGTCAGTGATGCCATCCAACCATCTCATCCTCTGTCATCCCCTTCTCCTCTTGCCCCCAATCCCTCCCAGCATCAGAGTGTTTCCAGTGAGTCAACTCTTTGCATGAGGTGGCCAAAGTACTGGAGTTTCAGCCTTAGCATCATTCCTTCCAAAGAACACCCAGGGCTGATCTCCTTCAGAATGGACTGGTTGGATCTCCTTGCAGTCCAAGGGACTCTCAAGAGTCTTCTCCAACACCACAGTTCAAAAGCATCTTTCTTCGGCACTCAGCCTTCTTCACAGTCCAACTCTCACATCCATACATGACCACAGGAAAAACCATAGCCTTGACTAGACGGACCTTTGTTGGCAAAGTAGTATCTCTGCTTTTCAGTATGCTATCTAGGTTGGTCATAACTTTTTTTCCAAGGAGTAAGAGTCTTTTAATTTCATGGCTGCAGTCACCATCTGCAGTGATTTTGGAGCCCAGAAAAATAAAGTCTTGACACTGTTTCCACTGTTTCCCCATCTATTTCCCATGAAGTGATGGGATCAGATGCCATGATCTTCGTTTTCTGAATGTTGAGCTTTAAGCCAACTTTTTCACTCTTCACTTTCACTTTCATCAAGAGGCTTTTTAGTTCCTCCTCACTTTGTGCCATAAGGGTGGTGTATGTCTGCATATCTGAGGTTATTGATATTTCTCCCGGCAATCTTGATTCCAGCTTGTGCTTTTTCCAGCCCAGTGTTTCTCATGATGTACTCTGCATATAAGTTAAATAAGCAGGGTGACAATATACAGCCTTGACGTACTCCTTTTCCTATTTGGAACCAGTCTGTTGTTCCATGTCCAGTTCTAACTGTTGCTTCCTGACCTGCATACAGGTTTCTCAAGAGGCAGGTCAGGTGGTCTGGTATTCCCATCTCTTTCAGAATTTTCCACAGTTTATTGTGATCCACACAGTCAAAGGCTTTGGCATAGTCAACAAAGCAGAAATAGATGTTTTTCTGGAACTCTCTTGCTTTTTCGATGATCCAGCGGATGTTGGCAATTTGGTCTCTGGTTCCTCTGCCTTTTCTAAAACCAGCTTGAACATCTGGAAGTTCACGGTTCATGTACTGCTGAAGCCTGGCTTGGAGAATTTTGAGCATTACTTTACTAGCGTGTGAGATGAGTGCGATTATGTGGTAGTTTGAGCATTCTTTGGCGTTGCCTTTCTTTGGGATTGGAATGAAAACTGACCTTTTCCAGTCCTGTGGCCACTGCTGAGTTTTCCAAATTTGCTGGCATATTGAGTGTAGCACTTTCACAGCATCATCTTTCAGGATTTGAAATAGCTCAACTGGAATTCCATCACCTCCACTAGCTTTGTTCGTAGTGATGCTTTCTAAGGCCCACTTGACTTCACATTCCAGGATGTCTGGCTCTAGGTCAGTGATCACACCATTGTGATTATCTGGGTCATGAAGATCTTTTTTGTACAGTTCTTATGTGTATTCTTGCCACTTCTACTTAATATCTTCTGCTTCTGTTAGGTCCATACCATTTCTGTCCTTTATCTAGCCCATCTTCGCATGAAATGTTCCCTTGGTATCTCTAATTTTCTTGAAGAGATCTCTAGTCTTTCCCATTCTGTTGTTTTCCTTTATTTCTTTGCATTGATTGCTGAGGAAGTCTTTCTTATCTCTTCTTGCTATTCTTTGGACCTCTGCATTCAGGTGCTTATATCTTTCCTTTTCTCCTTTGCTTTTCGCTTCTCTTATTTTCATAGCTGTTTGTAAGGCCTCCTCAGACAGCCATTTTGCTTTTTTGCATTTCTTTTCCATGGGGATGGTCTTGATCCCTGTCTCCTGTACAGTGTCACGAACCTCATTCCATAGTTCATCGGGCACTCTATCAGATCTAGGCCCTTAAATCTATTTCTCACTTCCACTGTATAATCATAAGGGATTTGATTTAGGTCATACCTGAGTGGTCTAGTGGTTTTCCCTACTTTCTTCAATTTAAGCCTGAATTTGGCAATAAGTAGTTCATGATCTGAGCCACAGTCAGTTCGCGGTCTTGTTTTTGTTGACTGTATAGAGCTTCTCCATCTTTGGCTGCAAAGAATATAATCAATCTGATTCGGTGTTGACCATCTGGTGATGTCCATGTGTAAAGTCTTCTCTTGTGTTGTTGGAAGAGGGTGTTTGCTATGACCAGTGCATTGTATTGGCAAAACTCTATTAGTCTTTGCCCTGCTTCATTCCGTATTCCAAGGCCAAATTTGCCTGTTACTCCAGGTGTTTCTTGACTTCCTACTTTTGCATTCCAGTCCCCTATAATGAAAAGGACCTCTTTTTTGGGTGTTAGTTCTAAAAGGTCTTGTAGGTCTTCATAGAACCGTTCAACTTCAGCTTCTTCAGCATTACTTGTTGGGGCATAGACTTGGATTACTGTGATATTGAATGGTTTGCCTTGGAAACGAACAGAGATCATTCTGTGGTTTTTGAGATTGCATCCAGGTACTGCATTTCGACTCTTGTTGACCATGATGGCTACTCCATTTCTTCTAAGGGATTCATGCCCGCAGTAGTAGATATAATGGTCATCTGAGTTAAATTCACCCATTCCAGTCCATTTTAGTTTGCTGATTCCTAGAATGTCAACGTTCACTCTTGCCATCTCCTGTTTGTCCACTTCCAATTGGTAATCACTAATTTATAGATGTATGTTGGGCCTATAGGACTGGGTTAGTTCTGTCAGTTGAAGAGAAAAGATAACCAAAGATGAAATGGTTGTGAAACCTCCAGTATTTAAGAAGAGGAGCAGTTGTCACAGAATTAAGTGACCAAGGAGATGATTACAGCCTGAAAAAGCCAGAAGTGGTCATTTTTAAGAAGGTTGTAGGTAGATAAATTTTATAGAAATATTTTATGGCATAAATAGATCATGTTTCTGGGTCAAATAAATGAGAACTGAGAAAAAGCCTAGCTAATTCAAATTGGCAGTTTAGAAAAGTGTTCGTGATTGTGAGCCAGAACCCCCAAGTATTTTATCCAGAATTAAAATAGTATAAGTCAACATATATTGAATAAGATAAGCTATCTGGAAACTTAACTGATCCTGACAAATGATCAATAGGTGGGTGACTAAGGAGACCTGGGAAACACCATAGTGGCACTTGGATATATTCTCTGCTTTAAAAGATCCTTTGATTACCTGAAGAAAGAATGTGGTGTCTTAAAAGTGACGTCAGTACTTGGCCAGAGTAAGTGGTATTGCTATTACCAGAGCAGTCCATACTCTGTTGTGAGATAAGAAGAAGGTTTCAGGTTCTTCTATCACTGAAGTAATTACCAGACTGTGAGATGATTCTTGAGCTCCCTCAGTAATAAAATCTGTGATTTCTAATTATAACTTTTTTCTCTACCATATGGGGAAATTTTGAATGCTAAAAATAGAAATGAAGAAAAAAGAAGAATCTTAAGTGCATATTGCTAAGTGAAAGAAGCCAATCTGGAAAAGCTACATACCGTATGATTCCAGCCATACGACAGTCAGAGAGAGGCAGGACTATGGAGCAGTAAAAAGATGAGTGGTATGGGGGCAGGACTGATGCAGCATTGGGGATTTTTAGGGCAGTGAAAGTTCTGTGTGACACTGTAACCGTGAATACATGATACATTTGTCAAAATCCATAGGGTGGAGAACACCGAGAATGAACCCAGATAGGAACTGTGGACTTTGAGTGACGGTATGTCAAGGCAGGTTCATCAGTTGTGACAAGTGTTACCGCTCTGGTGCAGGAGGCTGGTAGTGAAGGGGGCTGTGCTCCCGTGGGGAGGGAGGCTATGGGATCTTGCTGTACTTCGTGCTCAGTTTCGCTATGAACCTAAAACTGCTCCTAAAAATAAAGTCTCTTTTTAAAAGCAGAACGGAAGATTCATATCTCAGTTGCTCACCTATTTTGTACTTTAATACTTACTAATTTTCCTTTCTCTCCTAGACCTGCAAGGCTGTTGAAGCGGTATTAGAAATCTGATGGGTTTGTGCCTTCTGTAATGTAAAAGAGAAATTGTGAATACAAGAGAAAAAAAGTCAAGTGTTTTGAAATTCCAACTTATTTTCAGTTAACTAGAATCTTAAAAGATTCAAAAAACTTTGAACAAATAAAATACTTCCTAAAACACAGCCACATGGGGCACTTCTCTGGTGGTCCAGCGGTTAAGAATTCGTGCTTCCACCGCAAGGGGAACTGAGATCTCATATGCTGCCCCTTAAGGCCAAAACAGTTTTTAAAAGAAACAAAAGTTAAAAAAAAAAAAAAAAAAAAGGCACTATACACACACACACACACACACACACACACACACACAGAACTTATATAACTTACACACACACAGAATTTATCTTTGATTTGTTAGTGTTCATTTTGACACTTGACACTAGGGCCAGTCATTCAGCAAAATAATTGAGTGACTTCTCTCTGCCTTAAGACAGGTAGCAAGTGACAAGGTATTCATTGTCCTTCTCTCATTGAGTGAATAACATAGAAGACATTGAACCATTCAGTTTGTCACTTAAAAAAGACCTTCTTCAGCCCTTCAGTCTAAATGAAGTCTGTTCTGTTACTCTTCTTCATAGTACTTTATTTTTTTCTTTCAGATGGCAGTTATTATGATTATTCTAAGTTACGGTTCATACAGATTATTTGGGCATTTGTTCTGCTTGATTTCTCTCCCTGTGCTAGACTGTAAGGAAGCAAGCGAATCAGTTTTCCATGTGCATAGTTAGCATTCAGCAGTGACTTTTTGAATAAGTGAATGGATGAATGAATGATGACTGCCTTTGTGTTTCATAAGTGCACTATGCTACCAAGTAAGCAGATTTGGTCTCCTGTAAGGTTATAGGCCTGAAAATGAGTAGGAAGTGGTGTGAAATTCAGTTCTCTTCAGAGGGCAAGTAACATATATATATAGAAATTTTGCCTTTAATTTGAAAATTGAGAAGTTATTCAAGACTTCAATGATAAGAGTGAAGGAATGCCATTCAGATTAAAGTCGATTCCAAAGTGAATCAGCGCTTCCCTAGTGGCTCAGCTGGTAAAGAATCTATCCACCATAATGTGGGAGACCTGGGTTGGGAAGATCCCCTGGAGAAGGGAAAGGCCACTTACTCCAGTATTCTGGCCTGGAGGATTCCATGGAATGTGTAGTCCATGGGGTTGCAAAGAGTTGGACCCGACTGAGCGACTTTCACTTTCAAAGTGAATCAGCCAGAAGGTAGAACAAGCAGCTTTTCCCACTAAAGTAGATCCCAGACACTTACTTCTTGTTTCTTGTTTTCCGAGACCAAGGTAAAATAAACTATAAAAAGAGGAAAGTGCTGTGTTTTTTAAATGTATTCACTACTACAGAAAAAGCAAGAGTGCAGGAACACTTCCCTGCATGAATCCTGGGGTAGGGGCTGCTTGGTTGTCTTCCGGGAGTTCCTGCCACTCCCATCTTTCAGGTTGAAATGCTGAATGAACATGAAGGATGCAAAGGCTGTTCTGGATTGGTCACCACCTTTCACTCAGATCAGTGGTAGAGCACTAAGAAAGCATGGCACGTTGCTCTCAGAGCACTGGGAACCCTGAATGTCTCTCTTCCAAGTGCTTTTATGAAATATTTCTTAATTTCTGTGAATTTTTCTCTTAACTTTTTTTTTTTTTTTTTTAAATTTTCAGGTGTTGGTAAATCATGCTTATTGCTACAGTTTACAGACAAGAGGTTTCAGCCAGTGCATGACCTTACTATTGGTAAGTGTTGTAAAGAGATGAGATGCATTCACAAGTTTGGGGTAGTGGACATGGAATATGCTAGAGGGCTCATTGCATTAGTAAGGAGTCAGAAATCAGTGAAGCTAGATCTGTTGCTGTACTGGAGTCTAGTCTCCATCACTGGGTTTAAAATAACTGTATCTACAGTAAAAATAATACTACACAACTCTATAAGAGTGGTTGGAATGCAGCAGACAGTCATACTTATCTTGATTGTATTTGACGATGGAACAGAAGATTGAGAGACAGTGTATCTCAGTGTATCTCAAGACGGGTGGGTAACAGCAGAGACTGTGGACCGGTTTGTTGGAGTTCTGATCAGGGCTCTGCCACTAGCTGGACACACCCCTTCCCCACTCCATGCCTCGGCTTCTTTGTCTGTAAAATGAGAAAAGTAGTAGGACCATCTCACAAAATCGTTAAGAACAGTAAGTGAGTTAATAAATGTGATGCATTGAAACAGTGCCTAGCAGTGTGGTAAGTGCTCCAGGGCTGCCTGTAATTATTAACCCAGAAAAACTACCATCAAGCAATTTTTAGTTTCCTCAATTGTGAAATGAGGAATAAATGAGAGTTCCTGGTAAGAGATGGTCAACAAATTTTAGCTATTATTACTGTTAGCTCTACTGGTTGTTTTTAGTGATATTATTCATTAATATGCAAAAGTATAAAATTAAGTGAAAAACTAAAAACTTTAAGTAAGTGTGCTCTTTCAGGGTTCTTAATCTGTTTTTAAAAAATTACACCCCAAAAGCTAAAGAGTCTAGATTTCTTCTTCTATGGCTGCAATAGAGATTAGTCAACCGTGTATAAATAAGGTAATTGGAAATCCAGTTAAAGTTTGCAACTGATAGCTTAATGTGTATTTTCAGCCAGTGTCTGCTTGTTTTCTATAGGTATCATTAACTCACTATTCATAACAAATTGATTCTCATGTCCTGTGTATTTTTAAAGTACCAAATCGAAGATACAGTTTATAAATCAGATTATTAGATCAGTTGATGGTATTCACCCAAGCCTAATGTACTTTGTGCATATATTAAACATCTTTCCTTACTGGCTACTTATAGTAAGAACATGCAGATTCCATTTTCATCTTGGTAATTTTAATTATATCTGCTAATGATGGGTAGGGCAGGTGTTGCTCTTTCATGCTGGTTCTCATGATACTCAAGTTTTAACTTGGGTGAGCTCCTTTTTTGTAGAATCTGTTCTTTAATAGGTCTGCACCTTGAGGCCACCTCTTAGGCATGACTCGGTCTTGAGACAGCTGGCCGGTGGTTTTTTTTATAGGGTGCTGTCAAAAGCGTCTTCCTTTTCATTGAAGCACCCTGTAGGGAGGATAGGCCTGAGCCTCGCTGCTGTCAGAGGATAGGCTCTGCTGCGAAGAGAGATGGGGAAGTAGGTCGGAGGGAGTTCTCAGCAAACCATAACTCATGTAACTGCACCGGCCGGCTTTCCTCTGGGCTCGCTGATGGGAGGCCCTGAGAGTTCAGAGGAGAAAAGCAAAAAAGCCGAGGGTCTTCTCCCCTCTCTGCCAGGGTTTACTGTGTGTCCTCCATGGCTTCAGTACAAGCCCCTGCCTGTCAGAGTCACTGGTGGTCGGGTTCCTGGGCTCTGGAAATCCTGGTTTCTCTCTCTGCCCTCCGGCTTGGGAACAGCAGCAGCTTCCGGCTGTTGCTGATCTCTGGGTTGCGTTACCTTCTGCTCCTTGGGTTTCTCAGCCCTGCCTTCAACTTAACCAGTTCCCCACTTTAAATCCCCTCTGTTTTAAATGCTTAAGTATGGTTTCTATTTTTCTGGTTGGATGCCAACTACTATACTCAAGACACCCATCACAAGAATTTATTTTTCTGACATAGAAATCATTTAGAAGGTCCTTAGTACATACTTTTTCTAGGAGTGTAGAATGATTGCTAAAGTAGGCATGAGGCAGTGTCTTGATCCTGCTGCACACTTGCCTTTTGCTTGATGAATAGAGGAAGGTGACAAGGTTAAGTTTGGGTCGTGAGGAAGAATTATTAACTGATAGCAAAGAGGAAATAAAAGGCAAGGGAAGACTGTATAAAATGTTCCTTACCCTTTGCCTGCTATCTCAGTGAGAATTGTTATGCTGGGAATCAAAGAGCCATCTATAAATAGCTTCCTGGGCACAATTTCACTGAGGATCCAGACTCCAGCCTTGCCATCCAGAGGATGGCTCAGGGGCTGTTCCTCTGGACCAGCAGCATCAGCATTGTGTGGGAGTTGTTATAGAATCTACTGGCTCCCATTCTGCAGCTCAACAGGGTCTCCGGGTGATTCACATGAACCTTCAAGGCTGAGAATCACTGGATCAATGGCTTTTGTGAGTATGTATGTGGATTCCCCAGGTGGAAATAGGCTTCATATTGTTGACCCTGTGCACACGCCCACACACATCCTGGCCCCTCACTTCCTTTACTTGCACTTCTTCTGAGATCCTGCTTCCACTCAGCTCCTCACCTGCACAGTCCTGCCCAGGACCTGTCACCAGAGTCTGGAACTACTCCAGAGTCTTGGATTCATGTGACTGGCTATCTGACCACCCCTGCCATCCTTTCAGCTCACACACCTGGTTCCTAATGCTAAAAGTTTATTTACCCTATCAGGTGTAAAATCCATTGATTCTGCCATCTTTGTACTCTCACCTCTCTTGCTTTCTTACTTCTCCCCTTACCCAGCTTTAATTCTAAGCCTTATAGTTATGTCATTATAATTACTCCTGTGTATACCCTCAGCTGCCTTGTCCCCGCTCTTAGTTATAGCCCACTCATTCCCACTGTGTTTATTTTACTTCCTACTAGTGGACAATTTGACAAATACTGATCCAGAAGCTAGGCTATTTACATGTTCATTACACCTTGCTTCCTCTCTCCCCCACTTTAAACCATCAGCCTCTAAGAAGTGACTGCTGAAAGTGAAAGTATACTCTTGGAGAAAAGGTGGTGTTGTTTCCCATATCACGTGCCCCACAAGAGATCAATTAAAAGCATGCCTCATTTATTTGGGGTTCACCTTTCTGATAAAGTTATTTAGAATGTCATTGCCGAGAACTAGGAAGATAGCTTAAAAGACCTTGTGAAACATCCGGTTCAGATCTCACAAAGACCCTTTTCCTGATCTTAGAACATAAGCATACTTTCCTGACAGGTTGTGATTGTTAATGCTGCTTCTGCTAAGTCGCATCAATCGTGTTCGACTCTGTGCAACCCGATAGACGGCAGCCTACCAGGCTCCTCCGTCCCTGGGATTCTCCAGGCAAGAACACTGGAGTGGGTTGCCATTGCCTTCTCCATGTGATTGTTATGAAAACACTGTAAAAATCCAAAGAAAGTTAAATTCCCCATGTAAACTTGCCTTTGGCCCTCCAGCAACCACTGTGAAGAATTTGGTATGTGTATCACCTTCTAGAGTTTTTAAATATATTATAAACACACATGTAAAACTGTTCTCATTTGCTTTTCCTCCTCAGATATACTAAAGTACCTGTTCTTTCTTACCTTTGCCTTGACTGCGGCTTGTGAACGACGTTAATATTTGTGAATTGGAGGGAGAAAAGTCGCTATTTGACTTTTTAACTCTTTAGTTTTAAGTACGGCTGAACTTTTAAAAATATGTTTAAGAAACATTCTGTGTCTTTGCTTTGAATTATGTGTTTTTATCTTTGCCCTCTCCACTAATAGTTTTCTTTAGTCAAATTCATTGATGCTTTTTGTATTGACTTTCAAGTCTTACTAAAGAAGGGATCCCCTTTAGTGTGTATGAATTATATACATATTCTTTAAAATATTCTTTTCATACTATAAATTTATACTTCATCTGGTATATGGCCATGTAGGTTATTTTCTTTAATCCCTACATAACTTGTGGCCCCACACCATTAATTAAATAAGCCATTCTTTCTTTCCTATTTGATTTAGCCTTTCTTATCTGCTAAATCTCTGTATATATATCAGCCTGTTTGGGGACTCTCTGTTCCTTTTTTTTTTTTTCCTATTTCATGAGGCAGTATCATACTGGCATTTACAGTCACTTTCTAATTACTTAATGTGTGGTTGACGGTTTTCCTTTTCTAAAAATTTTCTGAATTTCTAAAAAATTTTCTGAATTTCTTAAGTATTTTTGTGTATTTGTTCTCCAGTTGAACTTTAGTCTCTTTGCCAAATTGCAAAAGTTTTAGTGAGGCTTTTAAAATTTGGTAGGAAATATATTAATTTATGGACTAGTTTGGAGACAGTTTATGTTTTTACCATATAAAGATTAGCTATTCATACACATAAGATGTTTTCTTTTATTCCAGCTTTTAAAATGCTCTTCAGTAAAGTTTTACATAAGGTCTTGTGCTTTTACATTATTTTTGTATTTTATGGATTTTGTTGCTATTGTAAACAGGTTTTTCCCACCATTATTATTGTTTAATCATTTTGCATATTCTAGGTAGACATTTTGGCCTTATCTGTAAGTCATAATATTTTCTTAGCTAATATCTATACCTTTTGTTTTTGCTGGTATCTATAGTTTTGTTTCTAGGAGTATCAGCCTTCTTCCCCACCAGTCTCTGTTTTGAACTTCTGCAGTTTCTGAGTTCCAGGAGTAGATCCTTTTTTTTTCTCAAGACGGTCTAAGGAGGGCTCCTTATGGCTGTTAACTTGATACCAGCCCTGCTGTCTGCTTTGGCAGTGCCATCTCGGGGGAGCAGCCTCACCCTGCCTCTGCACCTCCACGTGCCCTGGCTCTGGCAGTGGGCCCCTTCTCATTGGGATTGCCATCAGTAGTCACCTCATGAGTGACGTGTCATCATTAGTTAGAAATCTTGGAGTATAGTATGAAATAATAATGGATCCATAAAAATACTTAACTGTGTGCCAGGAAGTAAGTAGATGGTAACTAAGGCACGTGATAACTTTATTTTAAATTGAAGTATAACTAATTTATAATGTTAAGTTAGTTTCAAGTGTACAGCAAAGTGAATCAGTTATACAAATATATGTTCTTTTTCAGATTCTTTTCCATTATAGGTTATTACAAGATCTTGAGTACTGTGCTATACAGTAGGTCTCTGTTGTTTACCTATTTTATATATAGTAGTGTGTCTGTGTTTATCCCAGACTCCTAATTTATGTCTACCCGCCATCCCCTTTCATAACCATAAGTTTGTTTTCTGTGTCTGTATTTCCATTTTTATAAATAAGTTCATTTGTATCATTTCTTAGATTCCACATATGTAATAACTCTTAATCTTGAAGAAATTTTGAGATGGGTATCATTATGCCAGCAAATTTGGAAAACTCAGCAGTGGCCACAGGACTGGAAAAGGTCAGTTTTCATTCCAATCCCAAAGAAAGGCAACGCCAAAGAATGCTCAAACTACCACATAATCGCACTCATCTCACACGCTAGTAAAGTAATGCTCAAAATTCTGCAAGCCTGGCTTCAGCAATACGTGAACCATGAGCTTCCACATGTTCAAGCTGGTTTTAGAAAAGGCAGAGGAACCAGAGACCAAATTGCCAACATCCGCTGGATCATCGAAAAAGCAAGAGAGTTCCAGAAAAACATCTATTTCTGCTTTATTGACTATGCCAAAGCCTTTGACTGTGTGGATCACAATAAACTGTGGAAAATTCTGAAAGAGATGGGAGTACCAGACCACCTGACCTGCCTCTTGAGAAATTTGTATGCAGGTCAGGAAGCAACAGTTAGAACTGGACATGGAACAACAGACTGGTTCCAAATAGGAAAAGGAGTCCGTCAAGTCTGTATATTGTCACCCTGCTTATTTAACTTATATGCAGAGTACATCATGAGAAACACTGGGCTGGAAAAAGCACAAGCTGGAATCAAGATTGCCGGGAGAAATATCAATCACCTCAGATATGCAGATGACACCACCCTTATGGCAGAAAGTGAGGAGGAACTAAAAAGCCTCTTGATGAAAGTGAAAGTGGAGAGTGAAAAAGTTGGCTTAAAGCTCAACATTTCAGAAAATGAAGATCATGGCATCTGGTCCCATAACTTCATGGGAAATAGATGAGGAAACAGTGGAAACTGTCAGACTTTATTTTTCTGGGCTCCAAAATCACTGCAGATGGTGATTGCAGCCATGAAATTAAAAGATGCTTACTCCTTGGAAGAAAAGTTATGACCAACCTAGATAGCATATTCAAAAGCAGAGACATTATTTTGCCAACAAAGGTCGCCAACAAAGGTCCGTCTAGTCAAGGCTTTGGTTTTTCCAGTGGTCACGTATGGATGTGAGAGTTGGACTGTGGGGAAAGCTGAGTGCTGAAGAACTGATGCTTTTGAACTGTGGTGTTGGAGAAGACTCTTGAGAGTCCCTTGGACTGCAAGGAGATCCAACCAGTCCATTCTGAAGGAGATCAGCCCTGGGTGTTCTTTGGAAGGAATGATGCTAAAGCTGAAACTCCAGTACTTTGGCCACCTCATGCGAAGAGTTGACTCATTGGAAAAGATTCTGATGCTGGGAGGGATTGGGGGCAGGAGGAGAAGGGGACGGCAGAGGATGAGATGGCTGGATGGCATCACCGACTCGATGGATGTGAGTTTGAGTGAACTCTGGGAGATGGTGATGGACAGGGAGGCCTGGCGTGCTGCGATTCATGGGGTCACAAAGAGTCGGACAGGACTGAGTGACTGAACTGAACTGAACTGAGTCTCTGTCTATATACTTTGAATAAAGGGCTAAATATGCCAAAACTCAACTGTGGGTTAAGTTAAGCAAAGGGGGTTATTAGAGTGTCTTGATTATTAGGGATATTAGAGTGTCTGGAGTTTTATGTAGACTCCACAAGAGGGTGGGGACGTGGACTTGGAAATGGGCAGGAGTGAAGCATCCTAAGAGGCTGGAAAGCAGAAAACATAACAGCCATCCTCCCGTCAAAGGACGGAATGGTTTGCCAGTCAGTTTGAGTACCTTCATCCCTCTGCTCAGGGTGCTGGTCCTTGCTTGGCTTGCCTACCCATCCATGGTGTCGGTCAAGGGTCTGTTTCTAATTTGCCATTGTTTTTCATCAAATTTGACGTTACATATTGGATTTAAGAAATCTTAAATCCCACTGAGCAATGCAGATGTTTTTGGATTGTGGTTAAAAGCTTTTCCATGACAATGGGAGGTAAAACAGGATTTCTCTCTGTGGCTACAATAGATTCTTGAAAAGGCTTCCAATTTGTCAACTATCTTGCTGATTTGTA
The DNA here is from genome assembly GCF_055505025.1 of Bos grunniens. Taxonomy (NCBI): domain Eukaryota; kingdom Metazoa; phylum Chordata; class Mammalia; order Artiodactyla; family Bovidae; genus Bos; species Bos grunniens. The sequence continues at coordinate 56,185,731 of NC_141178.1, read as the reverse complement.
GAATTTTATACTTTAGGACATTCCTTTTAAATAGTGGGCATTTCCAAGAGCATTTGTACTGTCCTTAGCTGCTAGTTTCTTTCCTCAGCCACTCATTTTCATGTCACTGAGTAAGCTGGTGGACTGTTGTTTTGGGTATCCCCCCACCCTGTGGCATAGACGGTATATGACTATATGCATATAGATAGGTAGATGTGTAAACACTGTAGTGGTTTTTTATGAGGTTAATTGTACAATTTTGCATTTTTCTTTCTAGTACATCCTGACTCCTAGGTCTTCTCTCTGTGCTTTTCCTGTATTTCTGAGTCTGAGAAACATACCATTAGTTTCTTTGTATTGACTTTGCCCCTAGTATGGAATAAATAATAAAATACAGAATAAAAACTCAATCAAGTTACATATCCTGAAAGGGTAAATCACCTTTCTATCTCACCTTCCTGATCACAGTTGGGGGAATTATAGGAGATGCTGAAGTGAAATTCTGGCACTGGGCAATGTGCCCTTCCCTGGGCAACTAAAAGCTGTTTTTCTGCCAGGATGACATCTGGTTTCTGGGGACCATGTGTGTCTCCCCGTCACCCTGACTCTGATCTAAATACTGAAAGAACACACTCCAAGCAGTAATGATTTGGTGTAATGTAAGTGATAGACTTCTTGCAGAGTCTCCTTCACAGCTGTTTGCTCTTCTGAAATTATACCCTCTTTTTCTCCTCCTCCTATTTTGATGATTGAATGAGTATTTTCAAAAGATGGTAAATGCAAGGGAAAAAGCCAAAGTTGTAAGCTAGCTGATAAGTGTAAAGTTTGTATTCCCTTAACCTGCAATCCTGTCTCCTGTAATTTGCCAAAAATCATAATCATAAGTTGAAAAATATATGCAGAAAATTCATTTCAGCATTAACTACTTAGTGAAGATTTGGAAACAACCAAAATTTGTAGCAGTAGAGTACCAGCTTAATAAAATGCATGTATATCTAAAGATACATAACACACAGGACTATTATGTGGCCATTAAAAATAATAGTATAGTTTTATATAATTTTTTTATTGAAAAAGTACTTAGTGGTATGGAATAATGTTTATGACATAGTGACTGAAAAATTGCAGGACAGCATTTGTGTATTCCCATTTATATAAAACTGTATGCTTCTATGTGTATTTATTCATGGTGAGATTTCTGAAAATATATTTAAACAGTGGTCATCTCTAGTGAATGAACTTGGAGATTTCTTTCCTAGTTGATAACCCATGATGGAACTAAGACTATGATGTTGAAATTCATCTGTCCATTTTAGTGATTGTTAAACCACATTAACAGTTTTTAAGAAATTGGTTCTTGAATCTCATTTCTAATTATTTTTAATATTATTGAGCCTGCAAAACATGAAGGGCACAGTTGATGTCTTGACTACACAAGACTCAGATATCTTAGTGTTTAATTATATTCTTAGCCTGTGTCTTATGAATATCTCTGCCTTATACATTTTCTAAGGATGGGAGCTGTATTTGTTAATCTGTGTATTATTTGGCATAGCATGTCCTAGAAATACCCTTTTTAAAAAAAATCCTTAAATGTGAAGTATATTCCCACTAATGTGCCTAACAAAACACTTTCTGTTTTATTCAGGTGTTGAGTTTGGTGCTCGAATGATAACTATTGATGGAAAACAGATAAAACTTCAGATATGGGATACGGTAAGTATAGCGAAAATACCTTGTATGACCTCAGTAAAGTCATTTTATAAAAGTACATTGTTGTGTGTGTGTGCAGTTTTATTGTTATCTTATGACTGTTATGGTTTGTTAGACACTGACGTTCTTGCAACCATGACATAAAATGTGGTAACAGAAAAGATTCATTTTTATCATGCAGTATTTTCAGCAGAGGTACCCTAGGTGTCAGGTGTAGGGGAACATATTTGAGCAAATTCTCAGGCTATGGGATCTAAATAGAAATGCTCCAGAAACTATGTTTTTAAGAAAAACAAGCAGTATGTCTAAAGTATACATGTGAATTAAAATATATGAATGTCAATACCATAGTCACTTGATCTGATAGTTTATTAGTTTATTCTAAAAGTATGATTTAGTCCTGAGCACTTGACGCTACCTTGCTCCCGATCCTGTCGTTTACGTTCATCGAATGCCAGTTCAGTATCCTGTCACATAGATTTTAATGGCAGTTTCTCATCTGAACCACGGAAAGTTATTTGCATGACTATTTTTCTTTATTTTCCCATCTTCTGCATAAAAGATAAGTACTTAATTGTATACATTTGATATGTAGAGACCTCAAAGAGCCTTTGCTTATGTGGCTTATCACTAGAGATTAAAGCTGAGAAACTTATTAAACAGTTCATTATTAATTGATTGTAGAATAACCCTGATAAACTCATTGTATATTAGCATAAACAATGCAATTTTTATGGAAATTGACCGTTTTCCCAAGACAAAAAGCTATTTTCCAGTGTGAAGAGTGTCATTTTGTTACATTTTGAAAATTTTTACACTCTGCTTAGTAGAAGACAGCTGGATTCTTGTGTCGCCCTCTGCATCAAGTCTTTTGTGTGTTGTTTTCTTGAAGTCTATGAAGAGAATGACCCTGCCCATCAGAACAAGAACCAGTTTCCCCCCAGTCAGTCCCTCCCATCAGGAAGCTTCCATAAGCCTCTTATCCTTCTCCATCAGAGGGCAGACAGACTGAAAACCACAGTCACAGAAAACTAACCAATCTAATCACATGGACCACAGCCTTGTCTAACTCAATGAAACTATGAGCCATGCCATGTAGGGCTACCCAAGATGAATGGGTCATGGTGGAGAGTTCTGACAAAATGTGGTCCACTGGAGAAGGGAATGGAAACCACTTCAGTATTCTTGCCTTGAGAACCCCATGAACAGTATGAAAAGGCAAAAAGATAGGACACTGAAATATGAACTCCCCAGGTCGGTAGGTGCCTAGTATGCTACTGGACGGCCTCACCAACTCGATGGGCATGAGCTTGAGTAAACTCTGGGAGTTGGTGATGGACAGGGAGGCCTGGCGTGCTGCAGTCCATGGGATCGCAAAGAGTCAGACACAGCTGAGCGACTGAACTGAACTGATGAAGAGAATACAACCTCACACAGATAGTTGGGGAATGGAGGACCTCATGGACCCTTCAGGAGTCTCAGGGACTCCCAGGGGTCCAGGTCAGTGTAAGCACCACTACCTTAGGGCAATTAGGACTTAATTCTTCACTGAACCCCAGTTGAGAAAACCCAAAAGGTTTAGGACGACAAACAGCATAACTCTAAACTAGTAAATGAAATGGAAAATACAGGGAATTTTACTGCCACGTGCCTCTGGTCTTTTTTTTTCTTCCTAATCTTGCAGTCTTACTGTCTCACCTGTCACCTTTAATGCCATTACTGAAGGAAGGTACCTTGAAGAATATTCAGTCTCACAGACTGGATTCTCAAGAATGCTGAGCGAATTTCTGAAGGCTGTTGTGAGACCTAGGTTTCCTCATGTTTCCTGTGTGCCACACAGTCATCCCAAAATGGGAAACCCTAAATCTGTCTTGCTCTGTTCCAGAATCATACATGGGACTCTGTGTTTTTATGCTTTCTTGTTTCCTCTTTCTGCAGTGCAAATTTATGCATTCACCATTTCTTAGTGTTTCCCCCACCCCCAACCTGTAGCATCTCATAACTTTCAGGATTTATGTTCTGTCAAGCAACGAGACTTCAAAACTGCATAGAAAAAAGAAAGTAAAATATGAAAACTCCCTTCTTTCCTAGAGATTTTAATTAATGATCTCTAACCAAAAGGAAATTTTTCTACTTCTGTATTAATAGTTTCTCTTCTTTTCCAGAAGTGATTGTTTTACAGAAACCAGTTGGCTTCCTTAGCTAATAAAACATTTTTGTGCAACCCAAATCCTTCACTGTAGTGTGAACTAAACTATTTACTATTCTTTAATATGTTTTTCATACATTGTGCCTTGCATAAATGCTTTGCTTGAGGTCACTCTACATTAATGTCTCCCTCCCACCTGTGTCTCCCGTTTTTCTTACATGACAGTGTTAAAAGAATCTGAAGTCAGCACTTACATCCTCTTAAGTCTTTTTGCAAAGTAAATATGCTTAGATTTGTTAAAGCATCCAACATCTCTTCTTTCCTAGATCTTTGCAACCTTTGTTTTTCTTCTCAGAATCTTCTTAAGTTTCTATATGAAATTCCCTTAAAAAACCTAGAATTAAATAGTCCTGGTTGACTTTTTCTCCATCCTTGCTGTTGACACTAAGACAGCCGAAAAATTACTGTGATGCTTGTTAATCCTGCCGTCATCCAAACCAGTAGTCTTCCTCTTGCATGTAAACTTCAGAATCTTTTTCCTTGATAACAGCAGTCCTTGATCATAGGTCTAGATTTTTAAGTTGAGTAAAGTACCTGAGATTCCATGTTTGGGCCCTGGACAGCTCAGTTGGCTACTTAGAAATCCTTTTTTCTTTTTGGCTCTCAGCTGTGTTCCATGTAACTAGAGTTGTAAGATAAATGACTAACAGTGAAACTAAAAGGTATTACTGTAGTATTGATTCTCACAAATTTTAATTTTCTAACTTTATTGGCTGTTTGGGATCATTCAAGGTGACGTATTTGAGTGTCTGCTATAAGTAAACTTCAGTATTCTGAATTGGGCTATCCCTCAAGGAGATCTAAGGAGGAGAAAAAGATAAGCATGTGAGTAGTGTGTTCATTCTATCTAATCAATAGTATTAGACCCAAATGATCACATGAAGTTGCTTTTGGATTTGTGAGGGGAAAAGGCTAAGTATAGGTTCTGGTGGACAAGCTTGCTAGCTTGTGAGAGGATTATGGAGCTTGAACTGGTCCTCAGAGGGAATAGATATTGGGGAAGTAGAAAGAGGAGAAAAATTTTCAGACAAAGAGTTAAAACAGAGGCACAGAAGCAGGAATATTCAGAATATGGATAGAATACCAGTAGGAAAAAAAATGGCTGTAAGACTTTTATTGAATAATAATATAAAACTCTAGAGAAACAAATAGAAATCAGATGCCCAAGAGGTTAGGATTTACATTCAGGGTAAAGATTTTTGAATAATACTAGCTTGATGCGTGTAGAGTTGTATATTAATGGAGGTAACAGAAGAGGAGGAGGTTTTGATTTGCATTTCTCTGATAATGAGTGATGTTGAGCATCTTTTCATGTGTTTGTTAGCCATCTGTATGTCTTCTTTGGAGAAATGTCTCTTTAGTTCTTTGGCCCATTTTTTGATTGGGTCATTTATTTTTCTGGAGTTGAGCTGTAGGAGTTGCTTGTATATTTTTGAGATTAGTTGTTTGTCAGTTGCTTCATTTGCTATTATTTTCTCCCATTCTGAAGGCTGTCTTTTCACCTTGCTAAACTGGAGCCTTTTATACAGAGTGAAGTAAGCCAGAAGGAAAAACACCAATATAGTATACTAACGCATATATATGGAATTTAGAAAGATGGTAACAATAACCCTGTGTACGAGACAGCAAAAGAGACACTGATGTATAGAACAGTCTTATGGACTCTGTGGGAGAGGGAGAGGGTGGGAAGATTTGGGAGAATGGCATTGAAACATGTAAAATATCATGCATGAAACTAGATGCCAGTCCAGGTTCGATGCAGGATACTGGATGCTTGGGGCTAGTGCACTGGGCCGACCCAGAGGGATGGTATGGGGAGGGAGGAGGGAGGAGGGTTCAGGATGGGGAACACATGTATACCTGTGGCGGATTCATTTTGATATTTGGCAAAACTAATACAATTATGTAAAGTTTAAAAATAAAATTTAAAAAATAAATTAATTAATTAAAAGAAAAAGAGGAGGAGGAGTTAAATTACCAAACGGGTTACTACAAAAATTGTTATCAATGGAAAGGCACATAGAGAAGCCAATTTGGGGGAATCTTTATATCCTTAGCTGCTATTAGGAGTCCCTTTCTACAAATAATGCTATATCTTGTTCAGTTTCAAACTTCTAAAATCTCTTTAAGCCACCATCTTATAGTGAAGAGGATGAAAAATATCTATATATCATAAATTGATTTTCTTTTCACTTAAAACATATCAGTTGATCATAGTTCGAACAGGTTTATCTTAAAGTGTTTTTTAAAGACTAGATTATTTTGCTTCAGTATGATCAAGATAATTAACTATTGGGCTAGCTTTCTGCAATTAGTTGTTTAGTAGGCCAGAGTATGGAATGTTGTTCCTACAAGTCAGGTCTCAAAAAACTTCTGAATACTGATCTTTGCTTATTACAAAGTAATCATAGATTTTAAGATGCATAGCTGTGCTCATAACAATCACTTGGAATGTTGTCGTTTTTTTGCTTGAATTTTTGTTTGATTTTGTAATTATGGCAAGATCCAGATTCAGTGGATTTAGTATAAAGTGATGCATAATATACATTATTTCCATATTGCAACATGTTTGTTCTTTGTAAAACAATTCAGGAGGAATGGGAATGATATACAGATATGTGCCTTTCCTAAGTTTGTTTCCATTTTACTATTTCTTATTTGAACTATAAACCCTGAAGTTTTAGATCTTAGAAAAGTTCTTCTGTATGGTCTGTAGCAATGCACAGTTAACCCTTGAACAGTGTGGGGTTAGGGTTGACAACCCTCCACGGTCAAAAATCTGGATATATAGTTGGCCCTTCTCCATGGTTCTTCCTATCCCTGGTTCTTCCATGTCTGTGGATTTAACCAACCTCAGACTATTCCACATATAAGTGGACCCACACAGTTCAAAACCATGTTGTTCAGGGGTCAACTATATTCATTTTAATTCATCCCACAAAAGATCCCACCAAGATCAGTTTAAAGAACTTTTACGTTTGCTCTTTGTATAGACTTGGGAGATAGAAGAGCTCTAAATGTGATTTTTGTCTTGAACACATAAAATACTTACCTTTTTTGTATTGTTTACCACATAATCCTTCCTTGGTATATATCATTCACAGTGAAGTAAATCTGTTAAAAATCTAGTCCTTAGTTTTCCCATGCTAAGCAGTTAAAGAGGAAATTCCCATAAGGTTTGCCTTTTGAACTTGGATTTGAGAGAATTTTTTTTGAAAGCTGTGTCCCAATAAATTATGTAAAAATAATTATAAGTAGTTTCATACTTCCAGCTAGTATCTAGTGTTTTAACCTCAAACTCTGTGAAATGAGCTGGCTCTTTTTACAGCCCTTTGATGTGATGGCTTTCTCAGTATCTAATTTATCACAAGACATAGTGCCAGAATTACTTTCAAGTTACCAAAAGAAGGTCTCATTCTTTAGTTTCCACTGGGAGGAGTTCTTTTTTACTGCATCTTAGTATGTCAAGACCTACTGATGTCCACTCATTTAGGTGGACATCAGTATGGATGTGACAGCAGGATAGAGTGATAATCGTTTGGTGCATTTGCCTGAGACATTAGAATTCAGCTTTCTCTGCATGTCTGGTGTGTGCCAGACCCAGTGCTAGGCCCTGGGAGGATAGGAAGAACCACAGTAACAGCACTTGAGTATTACTACTAGAACAGGGCAGAACCTGAGCTGTCTGTGTGCATTCTGAGGGTGGGAAGGACTGAATATTTACGCTGGAAGATCAGAACTCAGAATGCAAGGAGTTAGTAGATTTTTAATTAAAAAATTATGTAAACAGCCTTTGTTGTGTACTTAATTTACATGCCATTTTTTTCTCAAAGGTTGAAATGATTAAAAATGAAAAATTATTTTCGATAAGAACTGCCTCAGTTTTAAACCCAGAGGCAAAAGGCATATCCCACACCAGCCTCTTAAAGAGCAGAACACTAGTGCCACTAGTAGCGGAGAGAGATTAACTGTATCTCTGAGGTCTGTTTTCACAAGTGGGTGTTAAGATGACTTTCATGTCCTCTTGCCTTTTGACAAGCATTATATATCAAATACAGAGAAAATTGATTAAGTGTAGAGAAAAGAATTTCATAAATTCCGAGCCATTTTCTGTTTTTCATAATAAAATGATTGCTCAAAGAATTCCATCTGATCATTGTTGAAAGCTCACTGCAGTTTATGATATAACTGATAAAATCTGCATCCTTGGCCTTCCAACAACCTTTACACCAGCAGATGGTGGGCGTAAAGATGTCATTCATCATTTATTTACAATGGACTTTATTTATTCTAGTGTCAACAGCTGCCCCAGGGAGTGGGTTATTGAATTCAAATGTGAGGCTCTGGGTTATTTGCTTCCTTTCAAATTTGTCTTCAGAGCTTAGTTGCTAGGAGTCCATTCTGTGTTCTAATAATGATTCATGTATTGTGAAGCCATTCAGTAAATTGGGTTGTCAGGGATTGCCAAAAAAGGTTTCGAGGTCTTGTTTTGGGGGGTGGGGGGTGTGGATTGCATGTGCGTCTGGTTGACTTGAGCAGTAGTGGTATTAATGTGACTTTTTCCTAAGACTGGTGAAGTTAGGATTTCTTCTTTTCCTTAATGTACTCATTCTCTCCCTGTCCATATATTCCACATATGAATAATAAGAAAACGTAGAGAGGACTGCTTATTAAAGGGAACTCTCAACCTTTTCTTCTCTCCTCACAGGCAGGGCAAGAGTCCTTCCGTTCCATCACACGGTCATATTACAGAGGAGCAGCAGGGGCTTTGCTAGTGTATGATATTACAAGGTGAGAACTTGCAGATTGTTTGGCTCAGTGGTCAATGCAGAGAATTTTTCTAAGTATCAGTAGTAAAAGTATAACTTTGCCTTTATGTCCTGACTGCTTGCCTTTAAAACCTGTGTATCTTGAATTAAATTTAAATTTCCTACAGAAATCTGTAACTGAGTTTCTCTCTTATATAAATAAGCATCCCAAGTTGATCAGTTTGGTTGGTAATGATATTTATACATTGGAATTTCCTTAAGTGAGGTTACATTTAATTCTTAAACTGAACTATAGTCATTGAGCTGTGACTCCAGATATTGTACTTAAAATCTGTTTCTTGTTTCATTGCATATGGCTAAAAATAATCTTTAATGGAATGTATACTGTTCATTGTACAGCACTAGGGAAAATACTTTGAAAATAGTCATCGGATTATCACTTATGTTTAGGAGAGACACATTCAACCACTTGACAACCTGGTTAGAAGATGCCCGCCAGCATTCCAATTCCAACATGGTCATTATGCTTATTGGAAATAAAAGGTAAAAAGACTATATCTTTAAATCTTTATTGCATAATTGTGAAGACTGGATAGCTGTTTATGTGGTAACTGTTAAAGTGCCTGTCTTGTACATTGTCCAAAATGTAAGTTATTGATTTCTTAAATTATGAAATTTTTAGAATATTAAGAGGTTTCTTTTGGTTTTTAAAATACAGATCATAAGCTTTATTGGAATTTATTATTATTTGAAATAGTTTTTGTTGGAAGCTGTATTTTAAAGAATATTTTTATGGCATTTTATCTGATTGAAAGTGAAAGTGAATCCACTCAGTTGTGCCCGACTCTTTGCAACACCATGGACTGTAGCCTTTTACGCTTCTCTGTCCATGGATTTTCAGTCAAGAATACTGGAGTGGGTTGCCATTTCCTTCTCCAGGAGATCTTCCAGACCCAGGGATTGAACCTGGGTCTCCTGAATTGTAGGCAGATGCTTTACCGTCTGAGCCACCAGATCTGATAAGTAATTTAAAATAAAACCCACTGATTTGTTTGGTGGCTAGGTTCATTATTATCCAAAATACTTGGCAGTGGAAATAAGACTCTATGCAGAACCCAGAAAAACATTTTTCCCTTTTTCAATTATTTAATATGTATTATATGAATTAATGCAATACATGGATTAATCAGGTGTATTTCTACTTGAAGGCCGAAGCACTTTTATTAATAATATTGTTTAATAGATACCATATTTAGTACTTTTAAGCTTACCTCTAGGACTTACATATTAGTGTCATCTTAATATTGTTTTTACAATCTTATTTTACTTTATATTTCTAGATATTGTAATTGCAGTGAATGTCCTTGGGTTTATGTTTTAAATGATAGTATAATACATCAGAAAAGTTTCTTGACCATAGTTTCTATAAAGTTTAAGAGTATAGGAAAGTTTTCACTAATTTAGTAGAAAATTACAGTGGTAACAATTAAAACTAGTATTTTTAAATTGGCAGATACAGAATTCATTCATTCTTCAGGTTTATAAAATAGTATTAAAAGATAATATTTTAAGAAAAGTAAAAGCATGACTGTTATATGGTAATGAACACAACAAAGCTTTTATTTATTTCATCCATTAATGAGGGAACCAGTAAGATAATACAGTTGTTTCGAAAGAGAACTCAAAATACCACACGTTGATAATCAAATAAGGAATGCTGAAATGAATTTACAGATGGATACAAAACTGAACAAAATTCACAGACTGATAGCTGTATTCCACCAGGGCTCAGCTTGCATGTCCATGGACAAGAATTACTTGCATTAGTATCTGTTTTTCATAAGTTAGTTTCTCTTTACTATATCTACAATCCTTGAAAACTTGAGGGGTGCAGTTAAAGCAGTGCTTAGAGGGAGATTATAACACAAAACACTTGTATTAGGGAAGAGTTTCAAATCAGAAACCTGAACTTTACCTTAAGATTAAAACTAGAAAGATAAGAGCAATTTAAGCCTAAGGTAAACAAAAATAAATAAGGAGGTTAATAAAAAGAAAACCAGTAAAACTAAAAGCTAGCTCTTGAGAAGACTGAGAAAAGAAGACATACATTATTAATATTGGGAATAAAAGAGTATCATCACCACAGATCCTTTAGATATTAAAGGGATAGTGAGAGAGTAGTGTAAACAAATGGACTGGGGAGATGTTGGTCAAAGGAGTGCAGACTTGTAGTTAGAAGATGAGTAAGTTCTGGGTTCCTCATGTACAGCACTGTGATTATAGTTAACAGTACTGCACTGTGTACCAGGTGCTGTGAAAGGAGATCTTAAACATTCTTAGCATAAAATAAAATGATACATGATGTGATGGAAGTGTTAGCTGATGCTACAGTGGTAGTCATATTGTGTTATATAAATGCTTCAAATCAACACATTGTGTCCCTTAAACTTACAGTGTTATAAGTCAGCTGTGTCTCAAAAAATAAGTAATCCCTAAACAATTTAAAAAATATATTTTTTTCACAGCTGTTTGATTTCCCAGTTCTAACTGTAGTTACCATAGTCTTTGTAAACTTCCTCTATTAGATGACTGCTTTCTTATCTGTAGAATCTTTTAGTCCAAAAAATAAATCTAAATAAATGGAGAGATATACCATGTTCATGGATTGGAAAATAAATATTTTTAAGATGTCAGCTTTTCCCAAATTGATCTGCAGATTCATTGTAATCCCAATCAAAATGCTTCAGTCTTTTTTAAGCAGGTAGAAATTGACAAGCTGATTTAAAAATTTTTTTGAAAATGTGAAGGTCATAGAATAGCTAATATTGGAGGATTTGCTGGTTTCAGTAAAGTGACTTCAAGATTTATTGTAAAACTACTGTAATAAGTCTGATATTGGCATAGATAGACATAGATCAGTGAAACAGTGAGAAATCAGAAGTCAATCTATATGTATATAGTTTGTTTTTTGATAAAGATGCCATGGTTCAGTAGGGGAAGAGGTAATCTTTTCTTCAAATGGTGCTGGAACAATTGTATAGCCATGTGCAAAAAATTAACCTTGATCCTTACCTCACACCATATACAAAAATTAACTGGAAATGGATTATAGACCTCAATGTAAGAGCTAAAGGTATTAAAAAAAAAAAAAAACTCTAGAAGAAAGCATAGAAATTTTAGGGATTCTGATTTTGTCAAACATTACTTACATAGAGAATGATCAACTTAACAAGTATTGTCAAGGATTTAGAGGAAATTGAAACTCTCTTACTGCTGGTGGGAAAATAAAATCATACAATGATTTTGCAAAACAATTTAGGAGTTTCTTTAGAAAATAAACACACATTTGTTATACCACTTAGCCATTTCACTCTTAAGTATTTACCCGAGAAAAAAGATGAAAAAGGAGACATGTTATGTTGTTCCATTTATATAAAACCCTAGCAGATGCAGACTATTCTTTAGTAGCAGAAAGCAGATCATTAGTTGCTTAGGGCACAGGGGAAGGAAAAGGTGAATTACAGTGGGGAATGGTGGCTTCACAGGGTATACACATATCAAACTCATCAAGTTTTCTATTAAATGTGTGTTTTTTTAATGTTAGTTATATTGCTATAAAGCTGTTTTTAAAAAAGTAACATAACAAGTAAATATTATACTGAGTAGATTAAATTTTTTTAGTGTTATTTTAATTGAGGTTTGCTGTTAAGAGAACATACAGTTGTCCCTCCGTATCCATGGGGGATTGATTCTGTCATTCCCCTCAAATATCAAAATTCTTTTAAGATTAAGGCTATTGGAGGGAAGCTTTGGTCTTTGTATTCAGTAATATGGAAGTATTCATACTACCATTCAGTGGTGATGTGTGAAATAATAAGAGGAGAATATTTGAGGAACAAAGAAAATTTTCACACTTTTATCTTACCAGTGTTTTTCTTGTGTCTAAAACGAGACTGGGGCAGCTTGTTGTTTAGTTAGTAAGTCATGTCCAACTCTCTTGGGACCCCATGGACTATAGCCCACCAGGCTCCTCTGTCCATGGGATTTGCCAGGCAAGAACACTGGAGTGGGTTGCTATTTCCTTCTCCAGGGGATCTTCCCAACCCAGGGAGCGAACCCTGCATTGGCAGGCCAGCTTTTTACCACTGAGCCACCGGGGAAGCCACTTAGGTGGCTTAAATTTGGTTGCTGCCTGTAGTTGAGTTGTGAAAAGCAAGAGCAAAATATAGTGTATACCAAACATGTTTCTAATGATTGTAGAAGGGTAGTTCTTTAGGATACACTAGCTATGGAAAGACATTTTAGGGAAGAAACTAAGAAAAAAAAAAGTATGACATTTAAAGAGTGAATGGGCAATGAACAGAGATAAATGGGATTATTATCAGATAAGGGGAATTGGGGTAAACCTGGAGACAGAGAGTAAGCCATTTTTGAGTTAGGTGAATTAAGCTGTAGGGAGCCAGTGGAACCATTTGAGAGAGATAGTGACCTAGTCAGAATGACAGATGACATTTGACATTGATTATACAAGAAATTAGAAAGCAGAGTATAAAGATGAAAGTTTTTAATAGTTAAAGGATTAGAATACCCTAAACAAGAAAGCATAAATTAAGAAAATGGTTTAGGAAACAAAGATACTTAAGTAGTAAAAGTGATTTGAGTGGGTTTAATGGGATGAAAAGTCGAAGACAACAAGATGATTTTATGCCTGGAAAACTGAAGAAATGAGTGCTAAAACAGAACTGAACACTGAAGTGCCACTTTCTTTCGTTCCAACAACCTCTTATATGTACACATCCTTAACCCTCTGCTAATATAATATTTGTAAATGTAGACATCATCAGAGATACTGGTAGGGAAAACTTGTGAGTAACTTGAAATATCCCCAAATAAGGGATTATTTAAATGAAACGTGGCATATACAAACATTCAGAAACGTAAGATCATGGCATCCGGTCCCATCACTTCATGGCAAATAGATGGGGAAACAGTGGCTGACTTTATTTTTCTGGGCTCCAAAATCACTGCAGATGGTGATTGCAGCCATGAAATTAAAAGACGCTTACTCCTTGGAAGGAAAGTTATGACCAACCTCGACAACATATTAAAAAGCAGAGACATTACTTTGCCAACAAAGGTCCATCTAGTCAAGGCTATGGTTTTTCCAGTGGTCATGTATGGATGTGAGAGTTGGACTATAAAGAAAGCTGATCACCGAAGAATTGATGCTTTTGAACTGTGGTGTTGGAAAAGACTCTTGAGAGTCCCTTTTGATCCCACCAGTCCATCCTAAAGGAGATCAGTCTTGGATGTTCATTGGAAGGACTGATGTTGAAGCTGAAACTCCAATACCTTGGCCACCTGAAGCGAAGAGCTGACTCATTGGAAAAGACCCTGATGCTGGGAAAGATTGAGGGCAGGAGGAGAAGGGGACGACAGAGGATGAGATGGCTGGATGGCATCACCGACTTAATGGACATGGGTTTGGGGGGACTCTGGGAGTTGGTGATGGACAGGGAGGCCTGGCGTGCTGCGGTTCATGAGATCGCACGAGTAGGACACGACTGAGCAACTGAACTGAACTGATACACATAAAATGGGATGAAGGGCAGTTAAGGGAAAGTATTTGCTTGAAGATTTTGTGTAATTTAAGGCTAATTTCAGATAACAAGAGTCTTAAGGATGATTGTCAGATAAGGGAGCTGAATTTCAGTAGCACATGGCCGTATCACTGTTGAGGGTGTACCCCAACCGTTATTTTTTATTCCTGCTAGAATATAAGCTCCATGAGGTGGCCGGGGTGGGTGGGGGGGAAGTGTTTTATGTCTGATTTGATGAGTGGTCTGTCCCCATATCCTGGAAATGGCTTCGCACACAGGAGGGCCCCAGATTTCAGTTAGATAGATTATCTTCATCCAGTTATTCAGACTGAGTTTAATTTTTTTTTTTAACAATAAAACATACTTGAAGAAGAGACAGCTACTTTTTACCCCTGCCTTAACTAATAATACAATTCCAGTATGATAAAAATGAATACCGTACTTTTGTCCAAAATTTCTAAATTAGACTTCTATTTTTCTCTCTCTTCTTTCATTAACAGTTTTATTGGGAATTAAACCAACTAGGATAAATAATTAATGTTTCAGTAGTACTTTGAATTTTATCAGTCAACTTTCTGTAGTTTCTGAGGATTGTGTGACTAATTTTTAATCATATTCAGACTCTGAGTCTGGCTGAAGGATGAGGAGTCTAGTGTAATTTTGCTCTCTCATTATGTTGAGTAAGACAGTTCCCTTCTTTCGGAACCTGCTGTACTCAAAGGTGGGATTTGAGGCTTGATGTTCCCTTTGAGTTTCTCTGGTTTTAGCATTCTAGGACTCTAACTTAGAATCTTTCTGCTTGGATTGTTAGTTCTTTGAAGCTCAGCAGTGTGCACTTTGACTTTCATAATATGAAGGATAATGCAGTTGATTATTAATGTGTGGAAAAATTAATTGGAAAAATGGTCAGCATAACTTTGAGTCTAATTGTACTGTGATGGTTGATAACTGAGCCCTTTCTTTCCCATGTTCAGTGATTTAGAATCTAGAAGAGAAGTAAAAAAAGAAGAAGGTGAAGCTTTTGCACGAGAACACGGACTTATCTTCATGGAAACTTCTGCTAAGACTGCTTCTAATGTAGAAGAGGTAAATAAAAGGCCTTTTAAAAATGTTTATCATTCTACATAATAGCAATCATTTGTTAATCATTTGTTGGTTATACCCCATAAGCTTTTTACACACAGATAGTTGTTGAAAGTAGAAAATTTCTTTCCTTTGAAATACCTTGTAACATTCATGTTATATCAGATTCTTAAATTATATTCTGACCCTTCTCTTGAAGTCAGAATGATTTAACAGATATATACTTTGTATATACTTTCCCTAAAATCTTCTTTAATGTGGCTGAAGAGGGGAAAAAAAGAACAGTAATGAAATTTGGAAGTGTTTCAAGACACTAAACATTTGTAGCTGTTTGCATCCACTTCCGCTTAAATAGAGGAAGCATTATTGCTATGTAACATTATATACAACATGGGAATTCTGCCATATTTAATAACTAAGATTTGTGGTATCTCAATTATTTCTGTTGTCAGCCTGAACTGTGGAAGTTTTCTGAACACACCATATTTTTCTGTGCTTTGTGTATGTGGGATATGGCATTTATTTACTACACATGCAGGAGTAGGCAGTTAATCCTCTCTAAGGTAAATGTATGACTACACTCTAGTTCATAAAAAGGAGAAATGAGACTTAAGAAAATATGTAGTTTGTACAGAGTAATGCTGCAGTTTCCGCCTTCTGCATAAGAATTTTAAAAGCAGCTGCAGAAAGGGATTCTGCAAATGATTGGAGAAGCACTTGCTTTAAGGATAGGGGTCCTAGGCCACAGCTAGCACTGTGCCTTCCACATAGTAAACAGTGAGTACATATTGATTAGGAATAATACTCGTCTAATTACCTGTTGAACTCGGAAGTTGACCATAGTAGTTCAGCAGCATTGGTATTTTCACTGAAGAATTCTTGGGTAAGATATCCTGTTCATCTCCACTTAGTGAGGTGCTCTGTGATTGTCCTTAATATGTTTCTTACAGGCTCCAGCTAATGCTTTACCTGTGTTACCAATTAATTGCAACTTGAAGACATATGAAAATGTTTTACTTTACACAGCAAACCCAGAGAGAAATCCATTCTGTCCTCTTGTTTAACTTAAAATAGAAAGTTGCCTGTTTCAGTGATGCATTCCTTTCCTAGAGGTGTTGGATTTGAAACTGGAGGGGTTAGTGTGTTGTGGTGGTTTCAAGACATATGAAACATGTCCTTATTGATTATTAACAGTGTATTTTCTGTTGATTTTGAGAACCTTAAAACCAGAACTATCTGTATTTTATGAAAGAGCTGTCCTATGAAGTCAAATGACAAGACAGCCACTACCGGAAAGTAATTATGAATTTCTCGTTTTAACTCTGAAGCCTTTGTGTTCATTTTCTTATTTTTAACAAGTCACAGTAGGTATTTATTTATAAGTAAAAAATTACTGTTCATTTGACTGAACATTTAAATGAAGTATATTTCATTAATGTTTTGGCAGCATTATTACAAAAATTCTGTATCTGTGGTTAATAATGAAAATAATTGTTTAAATTTGATCAGGGCAGGAATTGTCCATACTCTTGAGAGAACAGCACTTTTCTTAATCACGTAAATTAATTTGCCTCTCAGAAGCAAAGGATATTAAGAGATAATCTTTTTAAATTCCATTTTTAAAGGATTCATAGATAAGCATTGCATAATATAACATGTGAGATCTTACCTAAAAGCTAAAAATGTTTCATGACAAAATAAGAAGATGGAAGTCCATTCTATGATCCAAAGGAAATCAAACTTGAATCTGTACACAACTTAGAAACTAATTGAACATGGAAATAATAACCAAAGGACTCCTGCATCTGGGAACATGGAGTAGACTGACTTCCCACCTGCTTTTCCTAATGAGTACGACTAAAACTCTGAGCATTATATGTAAAACAATTATAAGAAGACAGAAGGGTGGCAAGAAGAAGGCCAACCAGCTAGAGACCCTGGGATCTGAGGAATGATGCAGCAGGGGTTCCCTTGGTTTATTTTTGCCTCATATACCTCAGATTGGGTTCGAGAGTAAGTGGCAATCCAGAAAGTTGTGTTGTTTTTCTGTTTTGTTCCTTCCAGAAGATGTAAGTACATGGCATAAAGGCATACAGCTCACAAAGGAAGGAATAAGTTGTTTATATTTGTGGACGATATGATTATCTCTGTAGAAATCCCAGGAATTTGTTCTTGTTCAGTCTCTCAGTCGTGTCCGATTCTTTGTGACCCCCTGGACTGCAGCATGCCAGGTTCCCTTGTCCTTCACTATCTCCCTGAATTTGCTCAGACTCATGTCCCTTTTTTCATTGATGCCATCCAACTATCTCCTGCTCATCCCCTTCTCCTGCCTTCACCTGTCCATTGTTACATGTCTGGTTCTAACTGTTGTTTCTTGACCTGCATACAGGTTTCTCAGGAAGCAGGTAAGATGGTCTGGTATTCCTGTCTCTTTAGGAGTTTTCCACAGTCAGAGGCTTTAGCATAGTCAGTGAAGCAGAAGTACGTGTTTGTCTGTAATTCCCTTGCTTTCTGTGATCCAACAGATGTTGGCAATTTGATCTCTGGTAGCTCTGGTTCCTCTGCTTTTTCTAAATCCAGCTTGTACATCTGGAAGTTCTCTGTTCATGTACTGTTGAAGTCTAGCTTGAAGGATTTTTAGCATTACCTTGCTAGCATGTGAAATGAATACACTTGGGTGGTAGTTTGAACATTCTTTGACATTGCCCTTCTTTGGGATTGGGATGAAAACTAACCTTTTCCAGTCCTCTGGCCAAGGGATTTACAAAATAAATTAGAGCTAGTAAGTTAGTTCAGCAAGTTCATAGTATACAAGTACTGCATCTCAAACTCTTTTGTTGACCATGATGGCCACTCCATTTCTTCTAAGGGATTCCTGCCCGCAGTAGTAGATATAATGGTCATCTGAGTTAAATTTACCCATTCCAGTCCATTTCAGTTCTCTGATTCCTAGAATGTCGACATTCACTCTTGCCATCTCTTGTTTAGAGATGGCACTTCCAATTTGCCTTGATTCATGGACCTGACATTCCAGGTTCCTATGCAATATTGCTCTTTACAGCATTGGACCTTGCTTCTATCACCAGTCACATCCACAGCTGGGTATTGTTTTTGCTTTGGCTCCATCCCTTCATTCTTTCTGGAGTTATTTCTCCACTGATCTCCAGTAGCATATTGGGCACCTACTGACCTGGGGAGTTTCTCTTTCAGTATCCTATCACTTTGCCTTTTCATACTGTTCATGGGGTTCTTAAGGCAAGAATACTGAAGTGGTTTGCCATTCCCTTCTCCAGTGGACCACATTCTGTCAAATCTCTCCACCATTACCCACCTGTCTTGGGTTGCCCCACGGGCATGGTTTAGTTTCATTGAGTTAGACAAGGCTGTGGTCCTAGTGTGATTAGATTGACTAGTTTTCTGTGATTATGGTTTCAGTGTGTCTGCCCTCTGATGCCCTCTTGCAACACCTACCGTCTTACTTGGGTTTTTCTTACCTTGGGCGTGGGGTATCTCTTCACGGCTGCTCCAGCAAGTGCAGCCATTGCTCCTTACCTTGGACGAGGGGTATCTCCTCACCACCCCACTTCCTGACCTTCAATGTGGGATAGCTCCTCTAGGCCCTCCTGCGCCCGTGCAGCCATGGCTCCTTGGACGTGGGGTTGCTCCTTCGCGCTGCCGCCCTTGGCCTCGGGCTTGGGGACGTTGGGTAGCTCCTCCCGGCCACTGCCCCTGGCCTCAAACGCTGGGTCTAGTAATCCAAGTCTATGCCCAACCAGTAATGCTGAAGAAGCTGAAGTTGACTGGTTCTATGAAGACCTACAAGACCTTTTAGAACTAACACCCAAAAAAGATGTCCTTTTCATTATAGGGGACTGGAATGCAAAAGTAGGAAGTCAAGAAACACCTGGAGTAACAGGCAAATTTGGCCTTGGAATACGGAATGAAGCAGGGCAAAGACTAATAGAGTTTTGCCAAGAAAATGCACTGGTCATAACAAACACCCTCTTCCAACAACACAAGAGAAGACTTTACACATGGACATCACCAGATGGTCAACACCGAATCAGATTGATTATATTCTTTGCAGCCAAAGATGGAGAAGCTCTGTACAGTCAACAAAAACAAGACTGGGAGCTGACTGTGGCTCAGATCATGAACTCCTTATTGCCAAATTCAGGCTTAAATTGAAGAAAGTAGGGAAAACCACTAGACCACTCGGGTATGACCTAAATCAAATCCCTTATGATTATACAGTGGAAGTGAGAAATAGATTTAAGGGCCTAGATCTGATAGATAGAGTGCCTGATGAACTATGGAATGAGGTTCGTGACACTGTACAGGAGACAGGGATCAAGACCATTCCCATAGAAAAGAAATGCAAAAAAGCAAAATGGCTGTCTGGGGAGGCCTTACAAATAGCTGTAAAAAGGAGAGAAGCGAAAAGCAAAGGAGAAAAGGAAAGATATAAACATCTGAATGCAGAGTTCCAAAGAATAGCAAGAAGAGATAAGAAAGCCTTCTTCAGCGATCAATGCAAAGAAATAGAGGAAAACAACAGAATGGGAAAGACTAGGGATCTCTTCAAGAAAATCAGAGACACCAAAGGAACATTTCATGCAAAGATGAGCTCGATAAAGGACAGAAATGGTATGAACCTAACAGAAGCAGAAGATATTAAGAAGAGGTGGCAAGAATACACAGAAGAACTGTACAAAAAAGATCTTCATGACCCAGATAATCACGATGGTGTGATCACTGACCTAGAGCCAGACATCCTGGAACGTGAAGTCAAGTGGGCCTTAGAAAGCATCACTACGAACAAAGCTAGTGGAGGTGATGGAATTCCAGTTGAGCTATTCCAAATCCTGAAAGATGATGCTGTAAAAGTGCTGCACTCAATATGCCAGCAAATTTGGAAAACTCAGCAGTGGCCACAGGACTGGAAAAGGTCAGTTTTCATTCCAATCCCAAAGAAAGGCAATGCCAAAGAATGCTCAAACTACCGCACAATTGCACTCATCTCACACGCTAGTAAAGTAATGCTCAAAATTCTCCAAGCCAGGCTTCAGCAATATGTGAACCGTGAACTTCCTGATGTTCAAGCTGGTTTTAGAAAAGGCAGAGGAACCAGAGATCAAATTGCCAACATCTGCTGGATCATGGAAAAAGCAAGAGAGTTCCAGAAAAACATCTATTTCTGCTTTATTGACTATGCCAAAGCCTTTGACTGTGTGGATCACAATAAACTGTGGAAAATTCTGAAAGAGATGGGAATACCAGACCACCTGACCTGCCTCTTGAGAAATTTGTATGCAGGTCAGGAAGCAACAGTTAGAACTGGACATGGAACAACAGACTGGTTCCAAATAGGAAAAGGAGTTTGTCAAGGCCATATATTGTCACCCTGTTTATTTAACTTATATGCAGAGTACATCATGAGAAACACTGGACTGGAAGAAGCACAAGCTGGAATCAAGATTGCCGGGAGAAATATCAATAACCTCAGATGTGCAGATGACACCACCCTTATGGCAGAAAGTGAAGAGGCACTAAAAAGCCTCTTGATGAAAGTGAAAGTGGAGAGTGAAAAAGTTGGCTTAAAGCTCAACATTCAGAAAACGAAGATCATGGCATCCGGTCCCACCACTTCATGGGAAATAGATGGGGAAACGGTGGAAACAGTGTCAGACTTTATTTTTCTGGGCTCCAAAATCACTACAGATGGTGACTGCAGCCATGAAATTAAAAGACGCTTACTCCTTGGAAGGAAAGTTATGACCCACCTAGATAGCATATTCAAAAGCAGAGACATTACTTTGCCAACAAAGGTTCATCTAGTCAAGGCTATGGTTTTTCCTGTGGTCATGTATGGATGTAAGAGTTGGACTGTGAAGAAGGCTGAGCACTGAAGAATTGATGCTTTTGAACTGTGGTGTTGGAGAAGACTCTTGAGAGTCCTTTGGACTGCAAGGAGATCCAACCAGTCCATTCTGAAGGAGATCAGCCCTGGGGTTTCTTTTGAAGGAATGATGCTAAAGCTGAAACTCCAGTATTTTGGCCACCTCATGCGAAGAGTTGACTCATTGGAAAAGACTCTGATGCTGGGAGGAATTGGGGGCAGGAGGAGGAGGGGATGACAGAGAATGAGATGGCTGGATGGCATCACTGACTAGATGGACGTGAGTCTGGGTGAACTCTGGGAGATGGTGATGGACAGGGAGGCCTGGCGTGCTGCAGTTCATGGGGTCGCAAAGAGTCGGACACGACTGAGCGACTGATCTGATCTGATCTGATTTGATAGTATACAAGGCATATTTTTAAAATCTACTGTAAACCCACTCCAGTGTTCTTGCCTGGAGAATCCCAGGGCAGGGGAGCCTGGTGGGCTTCCGTCTATGGGGTCGCACAGAGTCGGATACGACTGAAGTGACTTAATCAGTTAGCAATGTAGTCTTCTAGAATTTCTATATATAAATAAAGGCAATAAAAATAGAGACACTTTTTCCTGTCTATCCAAAAAGGTCACCGATTCCAAAAGTACGGTGTTACACCTGTTGATCTGCAGATTGGTCTTCTTACCCTTTCCTTTGTACATTGTGTTTTTTACTTAACAATCGACCCTTCCCTTTGTATGTTGTGTTTTTTACTTAACAATGGAGATCTTTACAGAAGATCTCCCTGTAGAGTAGTTTTGTTTCATTTTCCAGTATATAGTTTTTGTTTTGTATGATTTCCCTTTGATAATTTATTTAACCAGTTCTCTGTTGACTTGTTTCTGTTTTTTCATTTTTGTAACAGTGTTACAATGAAGTACCTTGTACATCTGGCATTTTGCCTGTATGCAAGTAAATAATTATGGAATAAATTCAGATGTGGTATTACTAATAAAAATAAATAAATAAATAAAATCTACTGTATTTCCATATATCTACAGTGAACACCAAAATTTAAAATACAGTATCATCTATAGTCACACAAAAAGGGGTCTTCTCTGGAGACACAGTGGATAAGAATCCACCTGCCAATACAGGGGACACAGATTTGATCCCTGGTCTGGGAAGATTGCATGTGCCATGGAGCAATTAAGTCTGTGTACCCCAACTATTGAGCCTGTGTTCCGGAGCCCGAGAGCTGCAACTGCTGAAGCCCATGGGCCTAGACCCTGTGCTCTGCCACAGAGAAGCCACTGCGGTGAGCAGCCTGCGCACCACACTCTGTTGCCTCATTCTTTTTCAGAGCTAGATTCCCAATCTGACTTCAGCCATCACACCCGGGGTCTTGCTGGGACCTCCTAGTTGCCTCACCTAACAACTCCTTTTTCTTCTTACCTTTAACAGTCCCTGAAGGGTATGTGGTACTTCCGACCACTCAGTCTTCTGTAAACTTTCTTTTTTCTTAGCTCATGATATCATAATCTTCTTTTTATCTGTGCCTCCCAGACTCCTTTACTGTCTGTTATTTCCATGTTGAAATTATCACCTGAATCCAGGAATACCCTTCTTAGACTGTGTGTCCAGCTCCACTTTGACCGCTGCTGCCCCTTCTCTCCTCTAGTCTGTGAAGTCTGCTTTCCTGTATCCCAGAGCACCCCCCTTCCCTGCCTCTTCACACTCAGTTACTATGTGTTGCTCTCCACATGTGTATTACTATTTCTGCCTGTTAATTTAAGTATCTCTCCACACTGTCCTCTTCTATGATCGCTTACTAACTGGACTCCCCATCTTCATTTTTCAGTCCTTCACACTCTTGCCTGTAACACCTTTCTAAAAAAGGAAAATTGAATGTCACCCTCCAGCTTTATTAAAACCCTCCAGTGGTTCCCCACCACTTCAGAATCAAACTCCTTGGCTTGGAAGACAGGCCCTTCATTTGCCAGTCCTTCCCTCCTCGCTCTTCATGTTAAAGTGGGAGTGCATCCACAGAAAGTTTTCTCAGCACTTGAAATGCCCTCTTGCCAACCTGAGCCTTCAATTATGTCATCGAGTCTCCTTGCCCCTCATGGAATGCTGTGACACAGGACACACACACACCCCCCGCCCCTTCCACCATCACCCACCATCCACACAGTCCCTCTTATGTGCTTGTTTCTCTGTGCTTATTCATTCCTGTGTCATTCTGGTCATGGCTTTATCTTCACACTCTCATGACTCTGTCATGACTCTTGTTTTTCACACTGGGTCAACATAAGGACAGAATTCCTTGAAAACCTAGACCATCTTTTTATCTTGGCATCTCCAGATATCTAGCACAGACTTTTCCCCACACAGTAGGTAAATGTGGATGGTTAAGTATTTCCTTAATTTCTTTAGCCCTTCTCCTCTCACTGCAGTCTTTAGTCAACTTCTGCTTTGGTCCCACTTGTTAATCTGTAGATGGAATTCTGTCCAAAACCTTCTTTGCCCTAAGTGTTCTAAAACCTGTGAGATTCTTGAAAACACTGATGAATAGACTGGCTTATCGTTCGATTGGGAGCTCCCTCTGGTAGTTACCTGGAGTCTTTGTGGTTTGAAAGGGTTTTTTATAGACCCAGGAATAACTGCCTCAAAGATTACAGCAGGCGAGAGAAAGTACCCCTTCCCAGAAGCAGCAGGCCAACTTTCTAAAGATGTCCAAATGCTCTAGAAGAAAAAGATATATTTGTTTCTGTTAATTCCTACCTTGTTTTTCTCATTGTATTTCCTCTCTACACTAAAATTTATTTTTCTCAGAGTTGTAATTACCAAAACTTGACATTATTGCATTCCCTCTAGGACCCAAAGGTGATGGTGTTGTCAATGAAATATTGTCAAACTGTTGTCACTGTGTCAGATATTCTTCCCAGTCTCTTAGACATTTGATGGGTGATTTTTCCCTATATTCATCAGTTTTGCTTAAAGTTAAGATTGGAAATTTGTGGGAAACCAGGAAAAATACATAAATGTGAAAAAAATTGAGGCAAAAATTTAGTAATTAAAAATATCTTAAACTATTGAAAAATCAGGGCTGGAAATTCCTGACTTAGCTGCTAAAGTACTAAAGATAAGAGCCAAGATGATAACTGAAAACACGGCATGCTAACCCAGAGACAGGTTGTAGTAATCTGCCAGGACATCTAACCTGAAGGATCAGTGGATTTCTGTGTCTTGGGGGGAAGCATGTGACGATAAGACTTCAGTAACCAAGAAGACCAGTTTCAAGGCCTCTTGTTAATACTGGTGTCTGCTCCTGGTACTTGGAGATCTACAGACTGAATTCCAAATGAGATGACACCTTCCTTGCCTTGGGCTGTGTTGCAAGTGGCAGAACAGGTGTTTCGTAGAGCTGGAATGTGGGTGTAAACTGAGGGGTTTGCTGTCCCCTTAGGCCTGTACTCAGTGTCGTGAGTTCTACAGGGTCGTTCAGTTCACTTCAGTCGCTCAGTCATGTCCGACTGTTTTCGACCCCATGGACTGCAGCACACCAGGCTTCCCTATCCATCACCAACTCCCAGAGCTTACTCAGATTCATGTCCATTGAGTCAGTGATGCCATCTGACCATCTCATCCTCTCTTGTCCCCTTCTCCTCCTGCCTTCAGTCTTTCCCAGCATCAAGGTCTTTTCCAGTGAGTCAGTTCTTCGCATCAGGTTGCCAAAGTATTGAAGTTTCAGCTTCAGCATCAGTCCTTCCAGTGAATATTCAGGACTGATTTCCTTTCGGATTGACTGGTTTAATCTCCTTGCAGTCCACGGGACTCTCAAGAGTCTTCTCCAACACTACAGTTCAAAAGCATCAATTCTTTCGCGCTCAGCTTTCTTTATAATCCAACTCTCACATCAATGACATGACTACTGGAAAAACCATAGCTTTGACTAGACAGACCGTTGTTGGCAAAATAGTGTCTTACTTCTTAATATGCTGTCTAGGTTGGTCATAGCTTTTCTTCCAAGGAGCAAGTGTCTTTTAATTTCCTGGCTGCAGTCACCATCTGCAGTGATTTTGGACACCCCTCCCCCCCAAATAAAGTCTCTCACTGTTTCCCCATCTGATTGCCATGAAGTGATGGGGCTGGATGCCATGATCTTAGTTTTCTGAATGTTGAGCTTTAAGCCAACTTTTTCACTCTCCTCTTTCACTTTCGTCAAGAGGCTCTTTAATTCTTCTTCGCTTCTGCCATAAGGGTGTTGTCATCTGCGAATCTGAGGTTATTGATAGTTCTCCCAGCAATCTTGATTCCAGCTTGTGCTTCATCCAGCCTGGCACTTCGAATGATGTACTCTCCATAGGGCTTTTCACTGTAAATCTGACCTGACCTTAGCAAGTTTCCAGCATCGTTCTAGGGGGGTTTAGTGTAATAAATGTTTACTGCTCCCTTCCAAAGATTAGAAGGTTTCTCCTCTTTCCCCCACTCCCCCCACCCCTCACCCCCCTGTTTGGCCATCATCCTAGGGAACTTCAGGAATGATCAGAACCAGACTAACTTTTCAAAGTTACATCCAATTTCTCTACTTCTAAACCAGGGGAGCTAGACATTTCTGAAGACAGTCATGCTGCTATGTGCATGTCACACACTTACACATTCACACAACTCTATAGATCACCAGCTCTCAAGGCTTTCCCATCAGCGGTAGAGTTCCATGTGTCTAAAATACACTTTGCATTCCCTCCTTAAAACCTGATTCACGATATACCCTTCCATCTCAGTCACTTAAGCCAAAAATGGAGTCATCCTTAAACATCTTATCATCTTATTCCTGTTCTTTATCAAGTCCTATTAATTTCTCAAGAGAAGATATTAAGTTTGATCTTTGCTTTCTATTCTGGTTGCCGCTGTTACAATTTGTCAGGCCTTCGCCTCTTACCTTGATTATTGTCCTAAACTCCTTACTGGCCTTCCTGTCACCAGCCTTGCCTCCTCTTAACTCCTCCTCTAAATTACCCTCTGATTTTGTCCCCAGACTTCTTCACTTTTAAGAGTTCCCTGGGTACCTCTTTATCCTCATCTCCCATGGCTCACTGTCCCCAGCTTCCACGTTAACTAAGCTTAAAATCTGCCCCTCTGTCCAGCGTGGTCTTTCCTCCCCTGATTTTTCTAAAAAATGAGTGGGAGCTTACTTATCCTTCAGGCCTTCGTTCAAAGGGCTTTCTCTCTGGACAGTTTTTTGTTTTTGTTTTTTTTTAACCAGTAGAAGCAGTCATGCCACATTACCCTTCTGAACAACTGTTGTGGAAGTTCCTGTGCTGTGTTCCAATCTTGGGTTTACATCTGTCCTGTGTTACCACATCCTTGAGATCAAAACGTGCATGTACCTGAGGATGCGACTGCATGCTCAGTGCCTGGTATAATTCAGGTGTTCAGCATGCTTGTTGAATGGAAGAACTAAATTAACCACAGAATTAAATATATTTCTGTGTTATAAGTAACACAGAAACAAACTTAGCCATCCAAAACAACTTCTAGCTAGCTAGAAGGTTTTTTTAAGGATATGAGAAGTGTGTGCTTTTTATGTTTAGTTTTAATGGCCATGTAAGCAAAATAAATGAAAATTCCTTTGAGTTGTAGTGAAGATAAGAAATCGTAATAAAAAGAGGATAAATGTGGGCAGGATCTTCATCCTGCTTCTGTTCCAGTGTTGCCTGCCTGTTCTTGGGCAAGTCGTTTCTCCTTTTGCAGCTCAGTCTGTGGTGTTTGTACAGTGAGAATCATTACAGGTCAGTAGATCCAGCAGCTGTTCTCTCTTCTAATAGAACAGAGGAAACTAGATGAAGGAAAGAAGAGCAGAATGGCTCTACTGTGGAATGGGGGCTGTGCCCTGGTTCTCCTGCCAGTGGCCGCCTCCTTCCTCACTCATCCCCCGAGGGGTGGCCCCTGCGGGGGGTGTCTGTGAAACACAGGAGTCATTGTGTGTGGGAGGCCTCTCGCCTTGAAGCGAAAGCAGACAGAATCAGTCACAGGATTTGAAGAAGCTTCGTGTGTAAACTGCCCCATCTTGAATTCTAGTCTGATATCCTTTTCACAAGACTGTCCTATCTCTGCATAATACCAGAGTCTTATCTCAGTGCACTTTCTTCTTGAGGGCTCACTGTGTACACATTATGTGTTGCTAGTTTACCTTTCGATACTTAGTTTTATTTAATCAGGATGTTTTAATTCACCAGGGGTTCTGCTGCTATGTACCTGCTGTTCCTGTGGTTCCCATAGCTATCTTGCCCTCATATCCTTGTGGTGGTGGGAGCTGCGCCAAGGTCTGCCTACAAGCCAGGCGCTGGTCTCAGTGCTTAACCTTCTTCTTCCAACAAGTCTGTGGCATAGGCATCGTCGTGGCCCCCGTTTTACAGAGAGGTCGCATGTGGTAAGAGGCGACACTGGCCTTTGACACCCATCCCCAAGCCTGCTTCAGAGCCCCACCTTCTGTTCTGCTAACAAGCTTACAGGTACAGATTCAACCCACAAAATTAACTTCCTCATTTTTACACATATTTTGAACTTCTTTTCAGAAATAATGAGAACCTGTGTAAATCACTTAGCATAGTTACCGACCCATACAGTAAATACTTGGTAAATATGGGTTAATATAAGCTTTGGCAAATGAACACCAGTATTGTCCATGGCATTGATTAAGCAATGGAGATGAGAATTTAGCAACACTCTAGTTCCTTTTCCCAGTTCTCAGGGAGAACCAAAGAGTCGCTTATTTTACAGGGCACTTTGCCCTTCAACATCTATTCTGGATGTCTAAGTAAAACTGAGATCAGTTCAGTTCAGTTCAGTCACTCAGTCGTGTCCAACTCTTTGCGACCCCATGAATCACAGCACGCCAGGCCTCCTTGTCCATCACCAACTCCCAGAGTTCACCCAAATCCACGTCCATCGAGTCGGTGATGCCATCCAGCCATCTCATCCTCTGTCATCCCCTTCTCCTCCTGCCCCCAATCCCTCCCAGCATCAGAGTCTTTTCCAACAAGTCAGCTCTTTGCATGAAGTGGCCAAAGTACTGGAGTTTCAGCTTTAACATCATTCCTTCCAAAGAACACCCAGGACTGATCTCCTTTAGAATGAACTGGTTGGATCTCCTTGCAGTCCAAGGGACTCTCAAGAGTCTTCTCCAACACCACAGTTCAAAAGCATCAATTCTTTGGTGCTCAGCTTTCTTCACAGTCCAACTCTCACATCCATACATGACTACTGGAAAAACCATAGCCCTGACTAGACGAACCTTTGTTGGCAAAGTAATGTCTCTGCTTTTGAATATGCTGTCTAGGTTGGTCATAACTTTCCTTCCAAGGAGTAAGTGTCTTTTAATTTCATGGCTGCAGTCACCATCTGCAGTGATTTTGGAGCCCAAAAAAATAGTCTGACACTGTTTCCACTGAGATACTTCTATTTATTTTGAATTCTCACCTAACAGATGCTGTAACTTTTATCTAGCCACCAGGTGGCAGCATGTTACACAAGGAAATAATTTAAATGTTACTGTTATAGACAATTTATTTTCAATATTTTGCCTTAAAAACTGTAAAACCCCTAATGAAAACAAACCATGATTCCGTGTTCCCCTTTGTCTGTGCTCCCTCTTGTTGGCTGAGAAGGCACTCTGGGCGCACTGTCCACAGCCGGCCCTGCCCCCGTCCTGCCCTGCACACACCCTCCCTCTGTCAGTCAGGGCAGAGCATTTACGTTTCCTGCATCTGCAGCTGAAATATCAGCACTCGTGCTGAGATCCTTTTGACTAACCTGGTTCAGTTCAGCAGCAGTAGTATCTATCTACATCATCCTTATCCCCGAACCTTTTCATCCATACCCCGAGAAGTACCAGCTCAGTCAACAATGGAGTAGGTACCCTTGGATAATTTGGAGAAGGAAATGGCAACCCATTCCAGTATTCTTGCCTGGAAAATCCCATGGACGGAGGAGCCTGGTAGGCTACAGTCCATGGGGTCGCAAAGAGTCGGACACGACTGAGCGACTTCACTTTCACTTTCACCCTTGGATAAAGGCCAGGTGGTCGGTGGGATATACACTTTATTTCTTGTGGTTATGTATATTTTAATTTGTGCTATAGAAGTCCCTGAAAACTTAACCTCAGTAAGGCAAGGTATTATCAAGCATCACTCAGGTAACTACTGCCAGGGGTTGAAAGATTAGTGTCTGAAGTGGAAGGCAGTTAATGGCTAATAAAGGTAAGGAACTGGACACGGCAGTTAATCAGAGAGCAGAGCAGAGAGCTAATGGGAAACGGAGAGAGTTGGGCTTCAGGTGCCGGCATGGGCGCTGCATGGGAGGCCAGGCCTCGCCAGGGTAGGTTGGCTGCAAGGAAATCTGTTTATACTTCTTAACCATGGATGTGCCTGGATTGTCTCACAGGCCTAATGAAATCCTTTCACATCAGTTTCTCAGCTGGTTTTTTTTTCCTATCTTGTAACCTATTTATTCATATTCGACTATTTGAAACATGGAATAGAGATGAATGTAACATTTGTGGTTCTGACTTAATGTGTCACAGAAAGCTGCAATGATCTTTAGGATGTCATGTTTTCAAAGTATTATGTTAATTAACCAGTGCTGAAAAATTTCTGGAGTTCTGCCATCATCTTGCTTCATTTTTCTGAGCGTAAGGAAATAACTATTCCAGATAAGTTAATTGTTACACAGTCTTTTCCTGGTAACATTGAAATCTGTAAGAATGATGAAGGTATTTCAAAAATGTGTTTTGTTTTATGTTAAATCCTGAGCTTCTTTCTCCTTGATGACTTGGGCCATCTTGGTCAACAGGTATCCTCTTCCATCAGGAGCTGTGAGCCTGGTCTGCACAGGCCCATGGCTCCGCAGCCAATCCAGAGTGCGGCTTGGTCCCCAATGTTGTGCATGCGCATCCCCACCGGCCACTCAAGACACACCCTTCTCACTCACTCACTTTGCCAGTCTTCTTTCCCCTCCTTTTCATAATTTGCTTCAGTAGCCTGGGGAATAGAAAAAGTAAAACTAGTTAAAATGATGTCTAAAATTGGAAGGAATTTCAATTTAAGACTGTCCTATTAAAGCATAAGCTTTAGGGAGTTCCCTGGTGGACCAATGGTTAGGATTTGGCGCGCTCACTGCCGGGGCCCCGGGTTCAATCCCTGGTCAGGAAACTAAGATTGTGCATGCTATGCAGTGCAACTGAAAAAAAAATAAAAGGCAAAACATGAGCCTGGTGTAAAGGCTTTGTAATGATTTTATGTTAATTACTTCGATTTTTTTTTTTCTGTGTTCTAGAGGTATTTCAGACTATTACATCTGTTCCTTAAAAAATATATATGAAGGGGTGGGATGAGGGATGGAGGGAGGTTCATGAGGGAGAAGGTATGTGTATACATACAGCTGATTCACGCTGCTGTACAGCAGAAGCAGTGTAAAGCAATTATCCTCCAGTAAAAAAAGGAAAATATATGTGGAGATTGATTTTTAGTGACTGGAGTGAAATGAGCAATGAAAGAAAATTCTAGTCAATTATTATAACAGATATGTATCTCTTGTCTTCCTGAGTTTTGAAATGCTTTGCAGCTTTAGTGGACAGTTACTGTCTGTGACAGACAAGGCTCTTCTCTTAGAAGTTTTGTTTTGTCTCTACTAAACCTTAACAGTATTTGGTTAATGTGTCATTATATTTGGGAACTCAATTTCAGTGCATAAAAGAGTATACTACTGCCTACATCTGTTACATTGATTTTAAACTCTTAAGGTATCGTTAAAATTAATCATTAATCACTTAGTAATATATATTAACTATTAATCATTGCTATGATGTAAATGAACCAATCCATTTATATAGTATGCTCTCTATAATGTGCTGAAAGAAGTGGAAAATATTATTTCAGTGTTTTTAATATGTAATCAGAGTTGGATGACAAGTAAATGTTGTATTGTCCAAATAGTATTTCATTGAGATGATGGGAATTATAAAAGATAACTGTTATATTTAATTATAATTGAGTTAACTGCATATCTTTCAGATATAAAATACATCCTACGTCCACTGGGTACAACTGTTCTTGAAGGTGCTTGCTTAACGTACTGTTTAAGTGATAAAATTAATAGTGATTTAGAAAATTTAGCATAAATAAAAATGTAGCTATCTTAAGCCAGTTTTTTAAGTAATTGATCAATAGATTGGCAAAAAAGTCAATGTATTTACATCCATCGGCATGTGTAATGATCTTCATAATAAAAATCCTTGTTTATATGAAGTTATAGCTCATTTATGTGACCTTGTAATTCTGTCTGATGTTCTAATGAAACGTACACAGTGTGGGTGCCCCTGAAAAGGATTCCAACCCTGTGAATTTATGAATCTGTTGACTTTCAATGTTTGGTTAGCCCCGCCATCACTGTAATTGACATGTTATTGGAAATAGAGTTAGGTTTTCCCTTACTTATAAGGATAACCTCCATTTTGAGGAATGTGAATCAATTCATAGTTGGCTGAAAGCCAATTTCTCCTTCACTTTAACTCCAATGTGCACACATGAAAAGCACATTGGTTTCCTGAGTGCCTTGTGAATCTGCAGTGATTAATTCTTCTCATTATTTTGCTGCAAGTTCTCATGACCCTCTCTGATGATTCGATCAGCCACTTAGAGCTGATGCATATTCATACCTCTGTGCCCCCGCCACTGTCGCGCACGTCCCGGCACCGACTGGTGTGTTCTTGGTGCAGTAATTGAGCTGCAGGAGATTGATTACTCTGGGGAGCTGTAAGGCCTTTAAAGGTGAAAACATATCAGTCCTGTTAATTAGGAAACAAAAGCTCTGGTGGCAAGTTCAGCAGTCAGTTGTTTCCAGTGTAGAAAAGATGGAAGGTATGATGTGTTCTGCTCCGTGGACCTGTTTACTTTTTAAATTTTGAATTGTCTGTATCAGTAGTAGTGGAGAACAACCTTCTTTTATGAGTTTTCATAGACTGCTAATTGAATATAATATTAACACTATTATCTCTCAAATCTGGTGGTTTAAAAGCTGAGTTTATATACATCTTCTGTAGCACTGGGAATAATGTGTAAAATATCTTATTATCTTAACATAAATATAAACTGTTTCTGAATTAATTTGGTAGTATGCTACATGGCAAAAGGATGAAACTTGATTCAACATGACATAGAAGTTGAACTGCCTTTATCTCTTTCTAATAAGCACCCTTTGATCCTTTCCCCCCTGAACTGTATGTTAAGTAACACGTTGTCTGGCAAACAGCATACTATGTGGAACGGTGACCTCCAGGAATAAGCTAGTTACATCATGGGTGTCTATGCAGCTTACCTAGTTGATGTGTTTTTCACATGTGTGCTGTTCTTATGTTTTGGTCTCCCCTTTCCCCAGCCATGATTTTTTTTCTTTTGAAATATAATTCACATATCATAAAATTCACCCTTTTTTAAAGGGTATGATTCAGTGGATTTTAGTATGTTCAGAGTCCTGCGACCATCTCCACTGTCTTCCAGAATATTTTCATCACTCCATTCCTCCCTTCGTGTAATCCCTGGCAGCCAATAATTATTTTCCTTTTGTGGGTTGACCTCGTCTGCACGTTTGACGTAAATGGAATCGTACTGTGTGACCCCTCATACCTGGCTTACTTTACTTCACAGAGTTCATCCACCTTGTCTCATGAATCAGCGCTTTATATTTTTAGGGCTGAATATTATTCCGTTGTATGAGTTGCACCACATTTTGTTTTCATTCACCAGCTGGTGAACAGGTGTATTGTTTCCACTTTATGACTGATTGTGTTGGTTCCCACACATCCTCGTCTTGTTCTGAATCTTAGGCGAGGCTTTCACACTTCACCACTGGGTCTGATACTGGCTCTGGGTTTTCTTAGATGTGGCTTATCGGGTTGAGGAAGTCCCCTTCAATATCTAGTTTGTTGAATGCTTTTATTGTGAAAAGGTGTTGGATTTTGTCAAATGCTTTTTCTGCATCTATTAAAACAACCATATGATTTTTGTCCTTTATTCTATTAATATGATGTGTTACATTGGTTGATTTTCTTATGTTGAACATTGTGATATTTTATAGACCTTTTTATATAATGTTCTTTTACTATGTGGTTTTAAATAATTTAAATTAACTTCTCTATCTTATATTTCAGGCATTTATTAATACAGCAAAAGAAATTTATGAAAAAATCCAAGAAGGAGTCTTTGACATTAATAATGAGGTATAAACATATAATTGGCTAATAATTAATCTAGAATTTAATTTTAATTACTTGGAGTCAAGAATTTATATTTTTAAAAATTCCTAAAATGGATCTATGCTGTCATTTAAACATTAGTTTATCATCATGTAACTGAAAGTTTGTTGTATGTTGTTTAATAGCTGAATCTTTATGTTTTGTAAAGCATCAGTTTATCTATGAAAACAGATTAAAGTAAGTGACCCTATCCATTTTTTGCAAGCAGTGCAAAATAATAGAAATCCTCCAAAGAGAAGAAAATCCACTTTGATCCACACATCCATGTGGTGTCACCTGCTTTGGGGAATAATTTCCTAGTGTGTAAATGTGCATGTGCAGTGTTCCTAGTGCAGGATGCTCTCTGGTGTCTGGTGCGGAAGAGGGAGATGCCCAATTTGGAAATTACTCCCAGTTCAGCATAGCGTGTTTTCAGGAGACCAAGTTAATACATGTAATTGGCAGTTGGCGCTGGTTGTTTGGTTTTTGTGGGTAGCTTTTCTTCTCTCTTTTTGTAAAATATTCTGAGCCCGATTTGATCAACATGATTAGGATAAAATATAAAAATTTGAAGCAAATAATTCAGAGTGTTTACCAGAAGCCATCATTTTGACCTAAATCCCCACTGTGCATTTATCCTTATTTATTTTAGAATTTTTATGTGAACAGGGTATATTACTTTTACATAAATGTTTTTGCCAGTCCATGTTAGGATTTCTTGCTTCTGAGAGAAAACCCCTTCTACCTCCCCCAGGTGCAGTGAGGAAGGCCCTGTGTTGGAAGGACATTATATGTGTGTCTCTCCTGGCCAGGACACAAGAGGCTCTTTTTATTTGCCTCAATATTCTTTGCTAAAACAAGCAACAGTTCACCCAAGGTTTCCAAAAAGTACTTGATTTTTCAATTTCTTTTAATCTGTAGTGATAAAGTTTAATCTGTAGTGATAAAGTTTCTATGGCAGTAGAGCTTGAGTTAATTTCGCGGCAACACCGTTCGGAGACTAATGCCGTATAAATTGAACAGTAATTGGGCCTCTATGAAAAAGGGCACGTTCATCGTGTCTGTCTGGTTTCATATAGTAGCTGACTGCTTTACTGTGCCTGGTGCGGCTTTGATTGTAACGTGCTGTCAGGAGCCAACAGGCCGTGCGATTTATTTGGCCTACTGCCAAGTCTGACTCCTTGATTCCTCAAGAAGTTGCTACCAGCCCAGAGGGGGCAAAACCAATGAGCCATAGGGCATGCTTTTTATTAAAGAGGAGTCAAAAGAGCGAAAAGAAACCACATCAGCTGCTGTCAATACTGAGCCAGTGCCAGAAACCCCAAGGCTACTACTGTTGCAGAACAACTGCCAAGCACTATAAATCTGAGATTTACTGTGACGTCAAGTTTCCTTAAGAGCTTAATTTCTGAAGCTACTGTATTACTTTTCTCCGTGCGTTGTATTTTTAGGTAAAATCCACTTGAGGGAGTGAGGGTTAAGACATAAGTGTGAGTTTGATGAATGAAAGAACCACTCTGTGTGTGGGTTCCTGGCAAGCTGCCATGTCTTTGGGGATCATAGAAATTATTGATGACACAGAACACTCATGTGCCCTTAGCCTGTACAGCTGATTCAACATGGAGCAGAAACGCTGTCTAGAGGAAAGGTTGTCCGCTGTGTGAGAGCGGCATAAGATTTGCACATTTTCCTCCTTTAATGCTTTTGTTTTAAACAGTTTCTCCATTGTGAGAATTCCCTTAAAAGCAGCACTCCGGTTTTTGTTAACCTAGTACCTGACCATGATAAGGAATTGTCTTCAGGAATATTTCCACAGTATTACTTTAAAAGAAAGAAACATTCCCTGAGAGATACTGTCTTAATTGTTGCCAAAAATTTGCTTAATAGATGTGTTTTAAAAATATATTTTAGTTGTTTGGTAATATTGTATCATTAAGAAACCAGAGGATTTCTTAAACTCGACCTTTATATTATCATTTTCTCTTTTATTGCAGGCAAACGGCATTAAAATTGGCCCTCAGCATGCTGCTACCAATGCCACACACGCAGGCAGCCAGGGAGGACAGCAGGCCGGGGGCGGCTGCTGTTGAGTCTGTTTGTCTCGCCTTGCTGCCCGAAAGGGGCTTCTCACCTATCCTTCCACCCTCTCCTCCTGCTCCGCTGAGACATGAAACTGTTTGAAATGGCTTTATGTCACAGAAGACTTTAATCCTTCAAATTCTTGTATAACTTTGAATAAATGGTTAATGTTCACTTAAAAAGACAGATTTTGGAGATTGTATTCATATCTATTTGCATTTGATTTCTAGGTCAATTGATGTGATTATTTTTGTTAAATGTTGTCTCGTGCCCCTACCAACGAACTGAATTGTATGAAACACTACAGAGTCATACTGAGTATTTTAAATCAGTTTGTGGAGTTAGGTTTCCCCACACGCGTGGTTACCTAATGTTTAATATTATAGAACTGTCCTCAAAAGTTTGTCAGTTTTCAAGGCTCTAAGGAAAACAGAAGGACTCTTTTAATTCTGTATTTATCATTTACTTTCTGTATATATAGTTTAATAACCTGCTTGGGTGTAATTTGCCAAGCTTGAATTCTTTAATGCATTTGCATAAATTCTATACTGTTTAGAGCTTAAAGCTACAGAAGCATCATTAGGAATTGCTTGGACACTGATTTTAAAACTTTTTGACATTGTTAACAAGCATGTTCATTTTTCCTTGTCACTAGTCCAAGAGAAATATGCTTAAATGTACATTATTACTAAAGGCTGTGTGTGTGTTAACCTGTTTAATGCCAAAAGTTTGCTATTTGTCCACAGTTTCTGTAAGACCTCTTCAGAGAAGGATTTGTTTGCCTTAATGTATCCCATTGGGTAGAAACACAGTATGATGAGAGAGCTGGGCAGAAGCAAGGACTCCTCCACCGGAGTGACTCCAGGAGGATCGAGCGTCCACGTGTAGATGGCACGTTTCGAGGACTTTAATCTTTCTTTCAACAATAATGTTTTCTTTTCCTTTTATTCACATGATTTCTATTTTTCATGCAGGACAGTTTTTCAACCTTGATGTACAGTGAACTGTGTAAAATTTTTCTTTCAGTGGCAACCTATAATCTTTAAAATATGGTAAGCATCTTGTCTGTTTTGAAGGGGATATGACAATAAATCTACCAGATGGAAAATCCTGTTAAATGTAGAAAAGCTTTAGTAATTTACTCAGTGTGGTGGTTTTACCCTTTTTCTTTTATCTCCCTTGGTCTATAATGAAATTGTTATAGCAGTGCAAAATAAAATCCTATGTATAAAAATGTTCTTTTTTTTATTACGACCACATCCTTTTTTAGAAGTTAATTTTTTAGTCCATCCACAGCTTTGATGTGTATTTAAGCATATTTTTTAAAAGGGTCAGAATGTTTTAACACTACCCTTTTTAAAAATTTTGCTAGAATGTGATAAAAATCTTTTCAACAGTATTGAAATTCATTGTCATTGATGACGTATATAAGCAAGTATTTTTAAGAATGAAACCAGCTACTTTCAATCTACTCACTGAGTTCAGCTTTCTGCCCATCTTTCTGGAAGATTCAGCAATGCTCTGTCAAAGCTTTGACATTGCTCTTCAGAGAAGTCACCTAATGCTATCTTAGTTTTAACGAGCTCCTCGAGGGCAGAGGGGAAGGTGAGGGGAAATCGAGGTTCCTGAGTATTCTTACTATGCTTGTTTTTCCCTGAAAGTGGTCTTACCAAATTCCCAGTCTTCCCATTCACTCATCGGTGGTGGGCAGGACTAGTTGAAACAATGAGGACTTGTTCCCCTCAACCAGGAAGAGGATGATTCTTCAGCTGCCATTAATTTTTCCAGAAGCTTAACATATTCCTTTTCCACACTGTCTCCTCTAATTCTTCTATAAATCAAGTATAAAAACAGAAAGTAATGGTAAAAAACAACAACAAAGCACATGTATTTTAATAACCTAAGAAGAGCGTGCATGTGCGCTCAGTCACATCCGACTTTTGTGACCCTATGGACTAGCCCACCAGGCTCCTCTGATTTTCTAGGCAAGAATACTGGAGTGGATTGCCATTCCCTTCTCCAGGGGATCTTCCTGACCCAGGGATTGAACCCAAGTCTGCTGCATTACACGCGAGTTCTTTACCATCTGAGCCACCAGGAAAGCCCTAAGAAGAGCTGGAGCCCTCAAATGCAACCCCTATGCACAGCCTTCCCTGCCTCGGGACTTGGGCAGCAGGGGCATATAGGGGCTTCTCTGTAGTTAACACCACTTTGTCTGCACACCTCACCTGCCATTAAGAAACGTGTGGTGAATCCTTTACTTCAATTGACAAAGCAGCATTCCTGTCTGGCTTCTGCTCTCCTGTTTCACAAATAATGTAATCCTGATGCCTGGAACCGAACCTTTTAAAACTTTGAGTCTTCAAATGATCTTTGATCAATTTTTGTAGCATCCATGGACATGTTTTAAGTGCTAGAAAATAAATCGCTAAAAAATATAACTTTTAATGTCTCAACATGTAACATCACAAAGTGGGAATCTTCATAAAGACAGCATTATAATTTGCCTTCTGGATTTAACAAAACTGAATTAAGACCAAAGTTTTGAAAGAGTAGCATATAATTAGATACACAATTCAAACAATACGTGAAAGCAAAAGTATATCTTCATTCCCTTACTAATTTTTTATTGATGTATAGTTGATTTAGAATATCGTTTTAGTTTCAGGTGTGCAGCAAAATGATTTGGTTATATATACGTGTGTATATATACTTTTTAAAGTAGCTTAGTAGTCACAGGAAAATAGTCCATAATTTTCTTCTAATAGAGTAGGAATGTATATGATACTAAAATATCTAATCACTCCAAAAATTCTGTTTGGCTTTGGAAAACATTAAACATTTATTTTCTCGTAGCTAGTGAAGCCTCATCTAAGCACAGTACTAAGGTTGGCAGCCCAAGGTTTGTGAACTAAAAAATAATACAAAAAGGAAACCGTAATAATGGAAAAGATGACCCTCTTCCATGATATGTAATTGACTATACCTCCCTGTGTTTCTTAGAAAGCGTTCACATTTGCTTTGGTGTTCAAAGAGAATAGAGCCTAACCCCAGAAGCAGAGTTTATCATGTTGTGTTGGCATATACTAGACAACAGGGCTCACTGGCTTGGAGTCAGGATAGGGAACAAGGTGCCAGTGTATATACTTAGTGTTCATTCATTAGCTTTGGAAAAATCATCAGGCAGCTCTTAAAAACTGAAAGACAAGAGGCAAAAACCTGCTAGGAAAAGTGCACTAAAAAAAGATAAACAGAAGTGCCCCTAAAATGTATTTCAAAATTAAAACAACTTATAACTTCCTTGGTGGTCGTTGGTTAAGACTCTGCTCCCAACACAGGGGGCCCGGGTTTGATCCCTGGTCAGGGAACTAAATCCCATGTGCCTCAGTGAAGACCCATTGTGTCGAAGCATCGTAGCCAAATTAAAAAAGACCACGCTTCCACTGTAGGGGACACAGGCTTGACCCCTGGTCAGAGAACTAAGGTCCCACATGCTGCATGGTGCTGCCAAAAAATAAACTTCAAACAATTAGAGAAATGCAAATTAAAACATACCATTTCTCTCCTATGAGATTGGAAGAAGTTTAATATACAAGTATGACAACACATTTTGTCAGTGAAATGTCGTGTTCCTGGTTAAAGTGCAGACTTAACGTTCCCTTTCTGGAGAGGAACTTGGCAATCCCTATGGAACCAGGAGAAACTTAGCTGTTGACCTGGCCTTCGCACTTCTAGGAAAATACTGGATGATACCTTCCAGCAGTGCAAAAGCCCATGTGCACAAGGTTGCTCAATGCAGCATTGGCTGTAATGACAAGATAATTGAAAATGACCTAAATGTCTACACATAGTGATTCAGTGAACTGGAACATCACACGATACAGTCCTCAGCTGTATAAAGTGTGTGGGAGAGCTGTACGCACTCACGTCGTCATTCCCAGGATATATTGTTAAGTGAGAAAAGCAACATGTATGCATGTCTGCAGTTTGCCATCCTTTAATAAGAAAGGCAGTAGAAGAAAATACGTATGTACTTGCTCGTCTGTGCAGAAGAAATACAAGGATAAACTCAAAACTAGAGAGACTGGAGAATGGCTGAGTTCAGAGTAAAAAGTAAGGAGGAATGGGAATGGGGTATTTGGGACAAGTAGCACCTTTCAATATACATTTTTGTTTGACTCAAAACTATAGTAATATTTTGCATACTCTGAAAATAACCAAAATCAAGCATAATGTACCAGGAACCCGAAATAAAAAGTAATGATTGGACCTCTCTATAGTATGAAAAAGTGACATGACCACCGGTGCAATGCTGTGGAATCCTTTCCCAAAATGTATAACCTCAGCCATGGGGAAACCTCAGACAAACCCAAATTGAGGAAAACCTTACAAAGTAAGTGGCCAATACGCTTCAAAACTATCAAGGCTGTGGACTTTCCTTGTGGTACACTGATTTATAAAACTCCATACTTGTGCTTCAGGGGGTGCAGGTTTGATCCCTGGTCTAGGAAGATCCCACATGCCATGTGGCATAGCCAAAGAAATTCAGGGCTGTGAAAGATAAGAAACAGTCACAGATTGGAGGAGACGAACATGACAACTAGATGCAGTGTGGGGTGCCGGATGAGTCCTAGACGGGATGTTGATGAAGGAGGGGTGTGCGGGGCATCTCTGGTGTAGCAGTGTTCTGTTTCTTGGCCTGAAAGGGAGTTACAGGGGTACTTGGTTTATAA
Organism: Bos grunniens; assembly: GCF_055505025.1. Lineage (NCBI taxonomy): Eukaryota > Metazoa > Chordata > Mammalia > Artiodactyla > Bovidae > Bos > Bos grunniens. The sequence goes on along the minus strand of NC_141178.1, from coordinate 56,145,398 downwards.
TTCTTTGTGCCTGTGTGCAGTATGGGCTGACCTGGTTGCTCAGTGGTAAAGAATCCACCTGCAATGCAGGAGACATAGGTTCGATTCCTGGGTCAGAAAGACCCCCTGGAGAAGGAAATGGCAACCCACTCCAGTATTCTTGCCTGGAGAATCCCATGGACAGAGGAGCCTGGCGGGCTGCAGTCCATGGGGTCGCAAGGAGTCAGGCACGACTTAGCGACTAAACAACAGTGTGCAGGGTGCCCTTTCTTGTCGATAAGAATTTGTATCCATCAAACAAACATGCTGCCTTATGAGTTGCCCTCAAAAGTTACATATGTGAAGTTTACTCTATCCCCTTTCAATGGGTTGAATCATGCTCCCTATCCCTGCCCGCATAATATACTGAAGTTCTAGCCCCTAGTCCCTCAGAATTTGTCTTTTTCTGGAAATGGGATGGCTGTAGATCTGATGAGTTAACATGAAGTCATACTAAAGCAGAACTGTGGCCATGTGAAGACACAGGGAGAAGGCTGTGTGATGAGACAGCCTCAAACCCAGGAGCCCGAGAGATGGCCACCAAGCCACTGGCAGCCCAGATGAGTCCCCTGTGGCTTCAGAGGGGTTACAGCCCTGTCCACTCCTGACTTCAGGGGTTGAGCCTCCACAGTTGTGAAGGAATAAGTTCCTGCTATTTCAAGTCACTCAGCGGCACTCTGTTACGGCTGCCCTAGGAAATTAATACATCCCTTATATCCGATGAATAAAGACATTTTTTGACGGGTTGTCTGTGTCCCTTCGGTGAAAGTTGATGTTGAGGCTTTGGATTCATGGAAATGTACCACCTGCTTCACTGTGTGGCACATGTGGAAGTCATCCTGAGAGAACCAGAATATTTTTACATTTTGCTGCTTTGGAATAATTTACGCATCCAGCTTCATTCAAAATATGAAACATTTGTACATAGAGATTGCATGAAAAATCAGATACAACGCAGGACTTCCTTGATACAGTGTTAAAGATACAGTTTTTAATGTTACTTAAGCCCAGAATTCAGTTTAAAATTGAAGTAGGTGTCAAATGTGTATAAGAGTGATCTTACGAGTGTGATGCTGACGCTGGAAGTGGAGATAAAACAAGTTCAGCAATGACATCCTTCCTGTTGTGAAAATAAGCAAGGGAGAACAAATTAAAAGGGGGGTGCAAGCCGATCAAGAGGGGTTGTTTGAGATTCTGGAATCAGTTTTGACCATTTGAATATTGCCAACAAGATACAGGGCATCCAGAGCAAGAGTGAAGACAGCTAGCTGGAGGGCGAGGTGGTCACTAGGGAGAAGACCGCTGCAGTCTTGTATTTGACAATCGATTTTGCATTCAAATTGCCATGTTCCAGTCCCCAGGAGCTACTATACCGAATTCACATAAGAACGTGGAAACTGGCCGCAGAGTGAGCCCTTGGCTGTGTCTTTTCATGCACCTGTGTGTGTGTTGGGAGTGGCCAATACAAATATACATACCTCGTGTCATACCTGGCTTTCAAGCTGGTGGTGGTTTATATTAAAGCACTGAAATGCAGCAGCATCTTTGCAATCAGAATTATGAAAGCCTTTGCTAAGGACTGCAGTCAGAGACGGTTCTGTCAGGGGCTTTAGCCACAAAGCTACCTGTTCATGGGACCTGTCCACTGGAAACTTACTGTCTCAGGGGACCATGAGTTTATTCCATGCAACCAGCCATTACATGATAGGTGACATATTTATGCAACTAATGTGCCTTTTAAGGTAAAAAGGATTATTATACAATGTTTTGTTAGTTTGCTAGGGCTGCCATAACAAAGTATTGTAAACTGGGGGGCTTAAATGACAGAAATGTATTATCTCACAGTTCTGGAGGCTTAAAAATCCAACGTCAAGGTGTCAGCAGAGCTAGTCCCCTTTGAGGATTGTGAGGGAAGGTTGTTCTAGGCCTCTCTCCTTGGCTTGTAGATGGCCTTGTCATCCCTGTATCTCTTCGCATCATCATTGCGTTGTGTTTTTCTTCGAATCCAAACTTCCTCCTTGCACAAGGAGTCCATAAGACACACCAGTCTTATGGATTGAGGCCCACCCTAATGACCTCATTGTAACTGGATGGCTTCTGTAAAGATTGTATCTCCAAATGAGGTCACACCCAATCTTAAAACACTGGGGTTTAAGATTTCAACACGAATTTGGGAGGGGAGCTACACAATTAAGTCCATAACCAATGTGGTTTTGGATTGTGAATTTTAGATAATAAGAAAGGGAGCCAATTGGCCCTTTAATAAGCCTCGCCTGTGTTTATGATGAAGCTAGGCTTTGACCGTCACATGGGGCGTGAACAGGCCAGTACGATCCCCAAAGGATACCCTATACCTATTCATCTGTTATTCTCCCTTACCTCTCCACCCATCCCCTGGTGACCGTTTAATCTGTGTCCTATGGCTGTGGATCTACCTATTCTGGACAGTTCATATAAACGGAATCATATGATATGTGGCCATCTGTGTCCAATTTTTTCACTAAGCGTGTTTTTGAGGTTCACACATGTTGTAATATGCATCAGTACTTCATTCCTGGTTGTGATTGAATACTGTTCCATCGAGTGGCTCAACCACAGTTTGCTTGTCCATTCAGTCACTGGTAGGCATTTGGCCGGTTTCCACCTTGTGGCTGTTGTGACGACATCTACGATGGACAAGTGTGTGTGTGAATCAGTCTGATGATCTGATAGTCCTTGGCGCCAACCTGGTTCTGATTTTCCTGCATTTAAATAACAAAAACATGGCTTCAACATTTTATTAAGTATTAAAATGATGCTTGCATATAGATTTTTAAAAAGATGAATAGTCAGACTACCCTGGTGGCTCAGTGGATAAGAATCCGCCTGCCAATTCAGGGGACACGGGTTTGATCCCTGGTCTGGGAAGATTTCATATGCTGCAGAGCAACTAAGCCATGAACCACAGCTACTGAGTCTGTGCTCTAGAACCGGAAAGCCACAGCTACTGAGCACATGTGCCGCAACCACTGAAGCCCACATGCCTAGGACTTGTGCTCCGCAAAAAGAGAAGCCACTGCAATGAGAAGCCTGAGCACCGCAGCTGGAGCAGCCCCCACTTGCTGCAGCTAGAGAAAAGCCCGTGCAGCAATGAAGACCCAACACAGCCAAAAATAAATTAATTAAAAAGGAAGACGAATAGTATTAGAAGGCGTAAGGTAAAAACAACCATCCTTCATCCCACCCGTCCCCTTCTGATAATCCCCTCCCTGGAGCTCGCAGCCCTGCTCCTCGCCTGCTCTGTGGTGCCTGGCATCCCTGTCAATCTCCAGGTCCTGTGCTCAGAGGGATGGAGATGGGCACCCTGGCTCAGCATCAGTGGGAGATGATGGGAGCCAGCCTCGTGCCTCCAGCTCCCCTTCCCCAGTGACTGGCTCCCTGCTCACAGACATTCCCTCTACTCAGTGAGAGTACTATGGACATTTTTTGTACACGGCCAATTTCCTCTCCTTTCCTCTTTGCCCTGTGTGCTTGTCCATTTATCTTTAATGCGATTTGCTGAGACCTTGGGGAGGAGGTAAGGCTTCCCTGGTGGCTCAGAGGTTAAAGCGTCTGCCTGCAATGCCAGAGACCTGGGTTCGATCCCTGGGTCGGGAAGATCCCCCGGAGAAGGAAATGCAACCCACTCCAGTATTCTTGCCTGGAGAATCCCATGGATTCTTGGTGGGCTACAGTCCACGGGGTTGCAAAGAGTCAGACATGACTGAGCGACTTAACTAACTGGGGAGGAGGTAAATGCATATATTCAGTCTATCTCATTTGACTAGAAGTCCAGTGAATTCCTTTTAAGATTTTTTTTTTTTTGATGTGGACCAAGTCTTTATTGAATGTGTTACAGGTTGTTTTTTGACCTCGAGGTATGTGGGATCTCAGTTTCCCAACTAAGGATCAAACCCACACCCCCTGCATTCCTGGAAGGTGAAGTCCTTAACACCTGGACCACCAGGGAAGTCCCCAGTGAATTCCTTTTTTTCAAAAACCTTTGCCTTCCTTTATAACTTGTTAAAGTGCAATCTATTTGCTGCAGAGAATGTAAACAAAAGAAGAAAATTGTGAAACTATTCTCCAAGTTTGGATACCCCACAAAGAAGAGATTTGGGTACAAGAGAGTTTTAAGGAAGAGGATGTCAGGAGTACAGTGAAGACCTGCAGAATCGAAGGGGAGAGGACACCATGCCTGCGATGGGCAGCGATATCAGAGGTGTTGCTGCTGTAGGTGCCCCAGGCTTGTTGCCCACCCGGGACCCTCTGAGAAACAGAAGCACACGCCCCATCCAAGGGCCCCTCCTTCACAGATGAGCACTGCTCCCAGGACCTCAGCTCCCAGGACTGCCCTGGACGAGGCACACTCTCGTCCCTTAGGCAGAAATTCTCGTTGTTCAGTTGCTCAGTCGTGTCCGACTATTTGTGACCCCATGGACTGCAGCACACCAGGTTTCCTTGTCCTTCACTGTCTCCGGGAGTTTGCTCAAACTCTTGCCCATTGACTCAACAATAGTATAGATTTTGTTAAAGCTTTTCTATAAATAATTTCCTTCCAGAAATGTACCAATTCGTATTCCCACCAGACCATGAGAGCTCTCTGTTTCCTGAACTCAGTTACTGACAGTGGGAACTTTCATTTAAAAAATACACTTTTGGCAACTTAAAATCTCTAGTTTCAGTGTTATTTATTAAGCAGTTCTTCTTTCTCTCACTCCATTTAACTGCTTTGACTTCAGACAAAAGTTTTTATGTGCATATTTGACTTGTTTCTGACATTTTTATCATGTCACAGATGACTACATTTCTGTGTTTGCACCATCTCTCAAAACCTCCCAAAATTCTATGGGGAATTTTTAATTTTTTTTAAATTATTTTAAATGTACAGTTTAATTTGGGGAGAAATCCACATTGTTATGATATTAAATGCTGTCATCCGGGAACAAGATATGTCTATCTGTGCAGCAACGACTTTTATGATAATGACATTCATTCCAGAAACAGAAGTTTAAGGAGCTCAGTTTGTTTTCAAAAATCTAAAATTAATCTGACTTCTGCATTTTTTAATTCAGTGCATTTTAGGGAGGAAATTTCTGCTCATTTTGCTTTTTATTTGACCAAATCTTAGGCATTTTATGATTTCCACTTATTTTAATCATTTCTCATTTATGTTTATTTTTTGACTATTTGTTTTCTCTTCTATTCTTCTTTTGGTTCATGATCCTAAAAAACAGCCTTTCATTTTTTTTTTAGCTATGAAATGTCATCCAGGAATAAACAGCAGATATTCACTCAGTGTGCACCTGATTCAATTCAATGTAAATGAACATGCAGCAAATACTGGGTATTTGCCAAGTAAATAGAGTGAATCATATGAATGTGCTACTAGATAATATAATGAGATATTCTTTCATATTTAGCATCCAAATCATTGAAAAATAATGACTATGGGAGTCCTTGCTTATGGCCTAATTGAGTTTTCCACATGGTGTCCTGCCCAGCAGGTGGGCTTTTTTAGTTCTGTCACCAAGACAAATTGCACTGATTGGTTCCATGGCCCATCCTTCTACCTTAGAGACAATGTAAAGATGGGTTCTCTTGGGACTTCCCTCGCAGTCCAGTGGTTAAGACTCCATGCTCCCACTGCAGGGGCATAGGTTCGATCCCTGGTCAGGGAACTAAGATCCTGAATGATGCATGGTGCAGCAGAAATTAAATACAAATTTAATTTCTTAGTAACATCTACAATTAAAGATTTACTTGTTCATAAAATGATGAAGGAGGAAATTTTATTTCTAGCTTTATGTTGTGATATCAAATACTGACACACTCATATCAAGGAAGAGATTGCATGCAACATAATATTTTAAGATAAAAATGTGATGCTGCTTTTTTTGGGCATTTGAAATTTTATATAAAGGAAAAAATTTCTTGAAAGAAAAACATAATGGTGAAACATAACCTGATCATATGATCCTGCAATAACTCTCCTTAGTATTTACCCATATAAGTTGAAAACTTACGTTCATACAAATACCCTACACAAATATTCAGAGCAGCTTTATTCATAAATGCATGAACTTAGAAGCAACCAGGCTTCCCTGGTGGCTCAGACAGTAAAGAATCTGCCTGCAAAGCGGGTAAAAAGCTGGCCTGCCAATGCAGGGTTCGCTCCCTGGGTTGGGAAGATCCCCTGGAAAAGGAAATAGCAACCCACTCCAGTATTCTTGCCTGGGAAATCCTCTGCACAGAGAAGCCTGGTGAACCACAGTCCATGGGGTCGCAAAGAGTTGGATACAGCTGAGTGACCTACACACACACACACACACACACACACACAGAAGCAACCAACATGTCCTTTAATAGATTAATGGAAATGCAAACCATGAGACATCCAGACAATGGAAGACTATTCAATGCTAAAAAGAAATGAGCTATTAAGCATGGGAAACACTGGAAGAATTTTCAATGCGTATTGCTAAGTGCAAGAAGACAATCTGCAAAGCCACATATCTGGATGGTCCCAACTATAAGACATTACGGAAAAAGCAAAAACTACAGAGCCAGTGGAAAGATCACTGATTGCCAGCGGTTTGGGGAGGGAAGGATGAATGGGTGGAGCACAGGGGATTTTTAGGGCAGGAAAATTATTCTGTATGACACTACCATGTTGGATACATGTTACACATTCATCAGAACCCATAGAATGTACAATACAAAGAGTGAACCCTGATGTAATCCACTGACTTTGAAGTAGCAGTAGTTACTCAGTCATGTCCAATTCTTTTTGACCCCATGGACTGTAGCCTGCCACACTCCTCTGTCCATGGAATTCTCCAGACAAGAATACTGAAGTGGGTTTCCATTCCCTTTTCCAGGGGATCTTCCCAATCCAAGGATCGAGCTTGTGTCTCCCACATTGCAGGCAGACTCTTTACTATCTGAGCCACCAGGGAAGCCCCCAATACACTGACTTTAGTTAATGATAAATATATCAGTATGCATTTTTCAGTTGTAACAACTTACCACACTAATGCAAGATGCTAATAGGGTATATGGAGATGGCTGAGGAAGTACATGGAAACTTCTCTATAAACCTAAAATTGCTATTTAAAAAAAAAAGTCTATTTCCTTTAAAAAATGGAAATAGAACTGCCATATGACCCAGCAATCCCACTGCTAGGCATACACACCGAGGAAACCAGAATTGAAAGAGACACAGGTATCCCAATGTTCATCACAGCACTGTTTATAATAGCCAGGACATGGAAGCAACCTAGATGTCCATCAGCAGACGAATGGATAAGAAAGCTGTGGTACATATACACAATGGAATGTTACTCAGCTATTAAAAAGAATGCATTTGAATCAGTTCTAATGAGGTGGATGAAACTGGAGCCTATTATACAGAGCGAAGTAAGACAGAAAGAAAAACACCAATACAGTATATTAACGCATATATACAGAATTTAGAAGGATGGTAATGATGACCCTATATGTGAGACAGCAAAAGAGACACAGATGTAAAGAACAGACTTTTGGACTCTGTGGGAGAAGGCAAGGGTGGGATGATTTGAGAGAACAGCACTGAAACATGTTTATTATCATATGTGAAACAGATCGCCAGTCCAGGTTCGATGCATGAGACAGGGCGCTCAGGGCTGGTGCACTGGGATGACCCTGAGGGATGGATGGGGAGGGAGGTGGGAGGGGGGTTCAGGATGGGGAACACATGTACACCCATGGCTGATTCATGTCAATGTATGGCAAAAACCACTGTAATATTATAATTAGCCTCCAATCAAAATATTTTTAAGTCTATTAATTTTTTTTAAATGTGGAGAGTGAGGTGCATGCTTCTCACCAGATCTCCTGATGGAAGAATCACAGGCAGAGCCTAGTAATCATCACAGTTCAAATGCTCCCTAGATTAGAGCCCCACCCAGATGCTTGAAGAAGGAAGAAGGAAGCATGCAAATGGCAGACAGATTTAGCTGGTTTCTTTGCATGAGCAGAAACCCCATCAAAACATTAAACATCACTTTCTTCTCGGCCCCATAATATCACTCCAACCCCCGCCTCGACACCCTGCATCTTCACTCACCTGGACCGATGCTATTGCCAGACGCTGTTCCTCGAGTCTGTTCAGCACCACACATGAAGACCCTCAGCTGGCCCACCTGGCCCGGCGCTGACCCGTTCTGGGCAAGGCAGGGGGGCCACTTCTACACTCGCACCGTCCTCATGTCACGTGGGCCCGCAGGACACCAGGCAGCTTTTGGCCACAAAGACACACTCTTTCTATAGCCTCATCTACCTGAACTTCTGTGTCTCAATTTCAGATTCAGTTTTCACCAAAACATAAAGTCCAAGAGGGCAGGGAATGCTATTTTAACTGTTTTAATCCCTGATGTATCTCCTGCATCTAAAACAATGCCTCATTCATAAGAGGAGTGTAAAAAATATTTGTAAAAAAAAATGGATGAAGAAAAAAGGAAAAAATATATATGTATACATATACCTATTGTAAAAACATGTATTGAAATATATATTTTGTATATATACAAGTATGTTGTAAAAATAATAATTCACAAATATATTGTAAAAATAAATATATATTGAAAATATATTTTTCCCTTTTTTATTCATCCACTTATATTTTTATTCATCCATATATTTTTTCCAACTGTTTCTTTTTTGAAAAATCTCTTTTTCTCTAAGATTATTTTCTTCCTATCTCTTTGCTGTTGAAATGGCTTTTTTCAAGAAATAGTGTTTGCCCCTGTGGGGAGGTACATTTATTTTTCATGATCATCCTTAGTACTTTTTCCTATCACCTGTTCAAAGAGATTGGAGGCAGGAGGAGAAGGGGACGACAGAGGATGAGATGGCTGGATGGCATCACTGACTCGATGGACATGAGTGTGAGTGAACTCCGGGAGTTGGTGATGGACAGGGAGGCCTGGTGTGCTGCGATTCATGGGGTCGAAAAGAGTCGGACACAACTGAAGGACTGAACTGAACTGAACTGAACTGTTCAAAGAAATGCAAATTTTAAATAAAAATAAAGTAATTGAAGTCCTTGCTTTTATGATGGCAATTTTTAAATATAATTGCCAAAATTAAAAAAATTATTTGCAACCTTGGATTAATTTCCCAAATTTATGTAATTTGATGTTTGTTTTTAATAGCAAAACCCTCGAATCCCGCAGCACTGAATACAAGGCTTTGCACCAACTCGGCATCAAATATTTGATGAGTGTGGGAATTCCTGGCGGTCCAGTGCAATCCCAATGCAGGGTCACGGGTTCCATCTCTGGTCGGGAAAATACATCCCACATGTGACATGGAGAGGCCAAGAAAAAGAAAAATATTTGATGAGTGAGTGAATAGCCTCTAGCTTGAAACTCCTGAGGTTGGTGTAGGGACCTCAGAACAATGAAAATGTGCGTCGTGATGCGGTTAAGCAACCTTGTCGCTGGCGCTATACTCTAATGATTCCCCACGAGGCAGTGCCCCTGCACCCCTGGGGCCTCCCCAGCTGGGGGGCAGTGCTGGCTGGCAAGGTGGGCCCCCTGCCAGGATCCTGGAGCCCATGGCGCTGGGTGGCAAGTGAGGCTGTGTCTGCGTCAGGGTCGCTTGGGGCTTGTTCCAGGGCCACGGGATTGAAGTTGGGGTTGGGGGGGTATCATAGAGTCCGGCTGGAAAGACATTCTGCGAGACTTTCAGGCTGCTCTGCCCTCTCCCCCACAACCCCCTCCCCTGTATTCTCACCTACGCATCCCCGAGGCTGGCAGAGGGTGACCTTATTTAGAAATGACATATTTTCACTTGAGGTCACACTAGGGTTGGGGGGTCGGGAGGGGAGCTTAATCCAACACGACTGTTTTTTTCCAGAGGATGAAAACACCCTGTGAAGAAGCACACCCCCAGGAGAGGCTACGTGCCAGCCAGGACCGAGCGGTGAGCGCTGGGGCAGCGAGCCAAGGACCGCCGGCACCACTGTGCTGGGCCAGGCCGCGCGCATGCGCCCAGGGCCCAGGGCGGAGCGGCCCCGCCCACCAGCGCCTCGGCTTCAGGAAAGAAGCTGGGCTTGCTGGGTCACCCAGTTCTTTGTTAAAACAGCAACTCTAAGAAATGGGTGCAGGTTTGAAATGTTAGATTTCTCCACTGGCTGACAAGCGAGCCTGCCAATTCTTTGTTTTGTCTTATTTTTGACCTTGCGGGTGATGATATAATGTGAACTCCATGTATTGATGGGGCGCTGTGAGGTAAGTATCCCTTTATTGCTATGCTTTATTATTCCCTCTGAAATCTCCCACTCCTGGGCCACGGCTGCTCACATGACACCCACAGGATCTAAGGCGGGGGTGGGGGTGGGGTGGTTCCCAATTGACCAGCTCTTTCTTGGTCTTCAACTGGGAGGTGGGGGGTACCCCGCAGACCAGGTTCAGATGCAGGCTCGGATTCCGCAGGTCGGGGCACCTGAGCCTCTGCATTTCCAGTGAGGTCACTGATCACCCCGATGCTCTACTGTTGGTCACTCCCAACAGGCCTGGAGTACCAGAGGGCTTTTAGTTCGTGGCCCATTGGGGTCAAACAGGAAACTTTGGGCTCCTTTGAGAACAGCCAGGCTGGATGGAGGAATGTATGAACAGGCTTCCCTGACATGCATTGGGTCAGGGGGTACAGTACCCTGCCAGCTCTGGGACACTCCCTGCCTCAGTGACAGGGGACAACGTCCCTTCTCCAGGGTTATTTATCTTTATTGCCAGTCTTATCTTTTAGATTCCAGTTTACTGATGAAGACAGAGTTAGAATCCCTTGCATGAGATGGAGGAGATTTTGTTATCAGCACCACAGTTTCCAGCTTGTCATTACCTCTGATTCCTCTCTGGGATTTCAAAGCCCTTCCTAAATCCAGCTCCTTGGAGCACTTAAAATAAAGATGCTTTAATAATAATACAACTTGCAATATTTCAATCAAGTCATAATTGATAAAGAAATCTACATTGTTTTCACCTGTCCAACATCTACTTGTTGTAGGGACGTTTGAACTCCCTTCTTAGGAGTGATGGTGGGTGGGATCAAATAGAAGACAGCGTTGCTTTTTTATGTTAACATTTGACAGTGTGAGAAATGGACTTTGTCAAATTAAGGACTGCCTTACCAATGCATCAGAAGCATGCATCTCAAACAAGTTTTAGTTCCTTCTGATGACACAGCATTAAATTGAACCGTAACCCCGCTTCATCATTACGAAGAAGGGCAGAACAGTGAGAGGCCCTTCTGTCCCGGACGGCCTCTGTGCAGACAGCCCTCGGATGGCATTTCTTTTGGGGCTTTTGTTACTGTGAAGGAAGCCTTTTTACTTCTGTCGCATGATTTGACACTGAAAATTATTGAAAAGAACAAAACCAAAGCCATGATGAAAAAAAAAAACAACCCAATGTGTTGTGTATGTGTATCATTTGTATGGCTGGGACCGGTTTTATTGTTTTTGGAACTATTACAAGACTTCTGTTAAACATGTTAAATGTTAAGAGGAAACAGACTCTTGGCAAATGTGGAAAACCAATTACAGAAAACGTCTCTGCTGGAGATGGAGAAGCACAGGGAGGGACAGAGGAACACGTGCCCCCGCCCTTCTCCAACTGCTCAACACACACAGATGATGCGGTGTCTTGAGAGAAAATACAACTGTTATGTCGTTGCCTTTACTTTTACATTTACAGTAAAATGACACTTCTCAGTTCAATCTACTTGTAGTGTTGTAGAGTATCACATACAGTTACTTTTCTTAAGGTAAATCTGATGTAAGAGAAGTAGTGTTTCTGAAATAAATAACTAGAGTATGACTATTTGCTCTACAAAAGAAAAATAAAAAGCCTCACCACTAATAAATCAAATTATCTTAAATTTTAAACGTTTGAATTAGAAATATTAATTTACTCAAGTTTTGAGAGCATGTCTGTTGTATACAGTGTGAGCATGCTATCATGTGAATATTAATTGTAAGATATAATTGGGCTTCCCAGGTGGCGCTAGTGGTAAAGAACCCACCTGCCAATGTAGGAGACAAAAGAGATGCGGGATCAATCCCTGGGTGGGGAAGATCCCCTGGAGGAAGGCATGGCAACCCGCTCCAGGATTCTTGCCTGGAGAATCTCATGGACAGAGGAATCTGGCAGCCCATGGGGTCACACAGAGTCAGACACGACTGAAGCGACTTAGTACGCATGCACACATACTTATACTTGAAATAAATGATTCTTCAATTTTGAATTGATTAAAATTTGAAGAGCTAGAAAGCTAATATCCCGAATGGATCAATCAAGGAGACAAAACCTTTTCATCTGGGATCTAGCAGCAGTTTCTTGATGTTCTTCATGCGTTCCACACTCTGCTAAGCTCCAAGGTACACAGGTGAATAAAACGTGGTCTCTTGATTTCAGGGAACCTCCATCTTGGAATGGTAGGACATTAATTCAAACGTGATGCAGTCAGTGAACAGGAGAGACAGCCCATGTGGAAGGCACCCAGAATGTATTCATAGTGTCTTTGGGACAGAGCGGTGGACTTGAGGGTCCAAGTATGTGGGGAAGAGGAGGAGGAGGAGTTTACTGTGGGAGAGAGAAAGGATACAGAAAGGGCCAGGTACAGGCTACACTGGAGGAGTGGGTTGGGGCCAGGTCCTGATGGATGTGGGAGGCGGGAGAGAATGGAGGGAAAAAGAAGCACACTCATTTGGGCTTTTTGGAAAGACTTTTAAGAAGTACGTGCAGGGGGCTTCCCTGGTGGTCCAACAGTTAAAAAGCCGCCTTGCAATGCGAGGGACACGGGTTCAATCCCTGATCCGGGAAGACCCTTCATGCTGTGGAGCAACTAAGCCTGTGTGCCACAACTGTTGCGCCCACACCGTCTAGACCCCACACTCCGCAACAAGAGAAGTCACCGCAAAGAGAAGCCCGTGCACCGCAACTAAAGAGTAGCCTCCTCTCACTCCAACTAGAGAAAGCCTGCATGCAGGAATGAAGACCCAGCACAGCCAAGAATAAATAAATAAACAAATAAAAAGAAGTGTGGGCTGACTGAAAGGACTTGCCGACAAGGAAAGGCACCCGGGGACTAGCATCCCCGTGTAGGCTGCGGGTCCCAGGGAGAAGGCGGCATTTCCAGAATCTGGCTGTGCGCTGGAGCCCAGGAAGAGACAGTGGCCATATGTGGAATGCTAAGAAGTACTAGGACAGGAAGAAATGAGAAAGTAGGTAGGGCTTCCCTGGTAGCTCAGCTGGTAAAGTATCCTGCTGCAATGAAGGAAAGCCCGGTTCGATTCCTGGGTCAGGAAGTTCCTCCGTAGGGAAATTCCTTCTATCCCTGTAGAAGGAATAGGTTACCTACTCCAGTATTCTTGGGCTGCCTTGGCAGCTCAGACAGTGAAGGATCTGCCTGCAATGCTGGAGACCTGGGTTGGATCCCTGGGTTGGGAAGATCCCCTGGAGGAGGGCATGGCAACCCACTCCAGTATTCTTGCCTGGAGAATCCCCACGGACAAAGGAGCCTGGCAGTCTGCCGTCAATAGGGCTGCAAAGAGTTGGACACGACTAAGCACAGCACAGGGACTTGTTAGTTATCTAACAACAATTGTAATGTGTAAAATATTTTTCTTAATACTTGGATTTGAGAAATATCAGACAGTAATAGCTTAATTATGGACGTTTGTTAAAAAAAAAAAAAACGTAAATAAAAAGACAAGCACTGGCTAATAAGAAGCCAGATGATCTCTGTGGGGCCTGCAGAGGGTCTCCCCTGCCTCTCTGGGCACCTGAGCTGTTGAGACACTGATGGTGGCCGTGCCTGTCACCCGCTGGTGGCAGTGAGACTCAGTGGGTTGGGCTTGTCGGGCACTGTGCTGCCCTGCATGCTGCTCACTTGGGGGGCTTCCCTGCCAGCATTTCGCTGGAGACAAAGGAGGCCTGGTGACCAAGGACGAAGAGTGGGGAGTGCTGCCACGGGTGCTGGGGGGGAGTGGAGGACAGCTGAATGCAATCTTTTTTATGCCGCTCAGCCCCCAGGTACATCAAATCCTAACACTGATCCTTCATCACAAAAGTTAAACAGACTTAGCCAACTCAATTTCCTGTGATAATGAGCATCAGAAATCACATGGATTAATGAACCACAAATGATCCCCTTCAGAATAATTTTATTGCTAATTTCTTAACCCTCCTGATACAAGCCCTTGGAAGGAGTGATGGCCAGAATTGAGGCAGGCTGCCCACTCTCCCCGTCCTGGGCAGAGCTACAGCTGAAGATAGCAATGGCCACTAACCATGGAACCAGTGCCTCCACAGAGCAAGGTAAATGTGAGGACATTTGATTGTCTTCTGCATCCTTGATTGTCATTAAGGATATGCCACTTTTCAGCTAAAGGTACAGACTGAAGAAAAAAGGCAGGGAAAAAAAGTCTTAAAGGTACAGCCCTTTGCTTCAGCTTTATGCTACTGAATCCCCCACATTCCTGTCTTGCATTCTTTTTATTTAAAATATGTTTCTACTTCTTACTTTTGGCTGCATCGAGTGTAAGTTGCAGCACTCAGGCTCTTCATCACAGCACAGGGGCTTAGTTGTCCCGTGGCATGTGGCTCTCAGTTCCCCGACCAGGAATCGAACCTGCATCCCCTGTATTGGAAGGTGGACTCTTCGCTGGACCACCAGGGAAGTCCCTGTGTTGCATTCTTGATTCCTTCTCCCTTCACTATCTTCTGAAGGACTGGCTGATTTGTAAGCATTCAGACACTAACTGAATGACTGAACACCCTAGATCTATTCTGAGACTGACCAGTTAGATGTAGCTAACACAGCCAATAGGTATTAAGGGGGTCCTCAAAGAATTCACCTGCCAATGCAGGAGATGCAGGAGATGCCAGTTCGATCCCTGGGTTGGGAATATCCCCTGGAGGAGAAAATGGCAACCCACTCCAGTATTCTTGCCTGGAGAATCCAATGGACAGAGGAGCCTGGTGGGCTATAGTCCATGGGGTTGCAAAGAGTCAGACATGACTGAAGCCATTTAGCACACAGCATGAGAAGCAGTATGTCTGAAAGAAGAAAGAGAGAAGAAAAAGCAAAAGACAGAAAAGCAAGAGGGTGAGGGGGCTTGCTCATGTGCTATGTCCGTGTCTGTCTGTAAGAGAACAGGAGATGGAAATCTGAGTGAAGTTTTCTCTTTAAAAATGACAGGGATGCTTGACTTTCGGTAGCAAAGTAAATACGGGTGGCAATGTTGTATCTACATGGCCACCCAAAAGATGAATGAAAGGGCTAAAGAAAAAGTATTTAAATGTATAACTGTCAAAAAGAACTGATAAAAAATGAATAATAATATTCATAGAAATAATTAAGCCTATCTAGTGAGTGACAGAGCCAGCAGCTTTGAGCAGACTCAGGATTTTAGGCCTGAGTCCCAGCTCTACACCCACCAACTACCTGACTTTGGACAAGCTACCCTACCTCTAGAGCTTCAGTTTCCAAATCTTTAAAATGGGGGTAATTATACCTGCTCCCAAGGTTTTTGTGAAGAGGAAAGAAGATATTTAGGACAGGTTTGGCATAGACCAAGTGTTCCATAAACATTACCGCTCTATACAGACGAGCCTATAGTTACACATCAAATATCAAAGCAAAACTCTGAAGGAAGAAACTTGCTGGAAGAGTCTCAAACATCTTTGGTAAAACATTTCATGCCTTATAGACTGTATCATATTATTTGCTGCTTGTGTTGCACTCAGTTTAACCTTTAAATTTTAATAACTTTTAAAAATTATTGGAGTGTAGTTGCTTTATAATGTTAGTTTCTGCAATGCAGCAAAATAAATCAGCTATGCATATGTATATATCTCCCCTCTTTTTTAGTTTTCCTTCCCATTTAACTCACCACAGAGCAGAGGTCCCTGTGCTACACAGTATGTTCTCATTGGTTATGTTTTATTCCTAGTATCAATAGTGTATGTCAATCCCAGTCCCCCAGTTCTTCCAGCCACCTCTTCCCCCTTGGTATCCATACATTTGTTCTCTCCACGCCTGTATCTCTGTGTCTGCTTTGCAAATAAGATCATCTATACCATTTTTCTAGATTCCACATATATGCATTAATATATATTTGTTTTCCTCTTTTCTAACTTACTACAATCTGTATGATAATATCTAGTAAAATTTAGTAACTGTTAAGTAAAATTCATTTAATTAGAAAAATCAACAAATGCTAGAAGTTTAAATGATCAAATGTAAATTTGCTTCACTGACAGACATCCACACAGTTATTCATGTTTAACTTCTAGAGACAGCTAGAGTCTTTATACTGATGATTTTTGCTTTTTCATTTCTTTTTTACCATGGGTGAGGGTGAGGAGCCTGCAATAATTGTCATTTGAGGAAGCTGCAACAATGTTTCAATATCTTGCTTTTATTTCTTCCTTTCTTAATATTTCTTCCCTTTTCCATACCAAAAGGGAGGGCAATATCAAATTAATATAATTTTGAGGAAAGTCTGTAAACTAAATTTATTTAACATCAAATCTGGTTTAGTGGAAATCCCTCTATTAAGGAATGAGGTCATGTCTCTTGCAATGAATCATGCCCATTAAATTTATCTTCTTTTCTGGATACCTTCCTTTCTTCATTTTGTTATTTCCAAGTCTCTAATTCTTGTTGATTGCTCAATTAAATGGAAGCACTGATTTTTTTTTTTTTTTTAGTTTTGAAAAGGGCATGAAACTCAAGCTACAAAATATTATTTGTATCAACGTATCTGCTTTTAACTCTGCAATAGTATTTCCTATCCAGTTTTTTTTAAAAGCAAATACTGATTTTATTCAAAACTCTCCAAATGTTTTCTTTTCTGCATTGATTTTTTCATGTGTGTCTTCTTTCTTTTGCCTTCTTCTGACTGTTTTGATACTGAAAACAAAATAGGAAAGATGGTTGTTCCCTACTATAATATTCATTGCCCAGAAAACTTACGGAGAATGAAAGGAAACCCTGCTCTTCACGTTGGCTAATAACTGACTCATCTCCATACATTTCTCTACTGCTCATTTTCCTTGATGTCAAAATTACACACTAAAAGATTACAGCTCCACTTAAATAACTCCCACTTATTTTCATAGACAGTCCGAGGAGAACTATAATCTTCTCAAGGATTCTTCAAAAGGTCTAGTCTATTCCCAGGCCTTAAAATATGTTCCAGTACATAGAATATATCAGGATTTTACGCCTGAAATCAGTTATTTTAACAATGGAAGCAAACTTGGAAATCTACCAGCCCCATATCCTCTTTTTAACGTGTAAGGAAACTAAGACCCAGAGAAGTTGTACTGCGTAGAAAAGAATTATTTCACAAATATATGTGTATATATCATCTATACTGCTTACATTTTTATAAAGAATATCACATGAATCGTCATAGATACTAATTAAGGGGATCTTGAAGACAAAACTAAGCGGTTTTTTTTTATAACATTTGGCCCTTTTCAATTAATATTTTTAATCTTAAAGGAAATCTTTATGGCAACACAAATGATTTTATTTCCTAGAGGAGATGATTTTGTGTTTTGAAACAGCGCCTTTACTCCAGATTCAGATGCCGTGACCTCGTATAAGTTCGGTTTCCCACCCGAGTTCCCCCCCGGGCGGGGACTGCGGGCCGCCCAGGCCCCGCTCGCACCCATCTTGCCCAGTGCCCGGGCGGCGGCGGGGACAGCGACCGCCGCGACCAGACAATGTCCTGCATTCACGGCGGCCTCGGCCAATCACAGGCCGGCGCCTCCCGGCCCCGCGCGGCGCCACCGGCCACGCTCGGGCCGGAGGAAAACCTGGCCTCCGGGCGGCCATCTGCGGCCATCCTGGGGCCGGACGCCGTGCCCCGCCTGCGCCCGGGCCTGGAGCAGCGGGCCCGGGGCGGCGGACCCCGGGGCAGGGGTCGCACTCGGAGCGCAGGACGCGCCTCCCCCTCCGGCTCGAACGCGGTGCTGTCCCTTTAAGACGAGCCTCCTCCCGGGCCGAGGAGCGCGTCTGCGGCCCTGCCGCGGGGGGCAGCGACATCCGGGCTACCGGGTTGGCGACGACGACGGCCCCTCGAGCAGCTCCCAGCCTCTGCGGGACGCCCGGCTTGCCGCGGCTGGGGGGGGGGGGCGCTGCCGGGGAGGGAGGGGCGGGCTTCAGCGCCACGTAAGGCCCCGGCCCGGGTGAGCCTCGCCGCCGCCCGCCCCCACCTCGCGGTCGCCGGAGCTTGGACGCCGGGGCCCGGCACGCGGGTCACGGACGCTTCGCCCTCGGGGCCGCGCTTCGCGCGCCCACGTCGGGCCCGCCCCACCTCCTGCGCGTGCACGGGGGGCGGGGCGCCGAGAAGTCAGCCAATCAGCGGCGGCCGACCCGGGACCGCCCCTGGAGTCCTCGCGGGGGGCGGTGCGGGAGGCAGAACTTCATGGGGGGCGCGGCGCGGGGCGGCTGGCGGGCGACCCGGGAGTGCGGTCTGGCGGAGGAGCCGGACACCGAGCCTACCGGCTCCAACTCGGCAGCTCCGCGGAAGTGAAAGGGAGGGAGCGGCGGGGAGGGGCGCGGGCGGCGCGTGAGAACCGGCGCGGGCGGGAGGAGGGGGGCGGTGCCGGGAGCAGGTGGTGCAGCCGGAGGCGGGGGAGGAGAGGGCGGGCGCGGGGGCGAGCAAGCAAGTCCCAGAGATAGAGAACTAGGGATGGACGTGCAGAGTTAATGAGCGTGAAGCCAGAATCTGTCAGGGCTTATTTATGCAGCACGGAGAACTTGAAGAAGTTGTGCACTCACTGGTGAGATGCGTCCTAAGATTTTCCTCTGTCCGCGTTTTTCTAAAGTGGGTACAGATTTTTGATATCTGGTAAAGTTTATTAAAATTGAAAGTTGATCACTATTTTATCATGGGAGTTGGGGGCGGGGAAAAAGAACAAAAGGCATTTTAAAACTAATTTCTGCAATCTCTTCTACCGAAAATTTGAGAAAGAATGTATGTTTCTGCAGTCAAGACACACTGAGTTAGTTTTTAGGGTAAAATAGGGGGTGTATGCCGACATGAACAAACCCACACCTCGAAGTCTCATTTTCCTCACCTGCAAAATGAAAGCCATGACCTCTACTTAATCTCGTAGATGTTTTGTCGTTCGATGCGATCGAGGAAAAGTGGAATTTTGTCCGGTCGCACTGGAGGGACCGCCCTGGGCAGCTGTCCCAGGCCACCTTCTCCCCCCAGATGGTCTCGTCCCCTCGCAGAGCGTCGTCCTGCTCCAGCCCACCTCGTCCTGAGGTCCAGGTGTGGGTAATCTGGGAGCCTCAGAAACGTCATCTGGGTGTCCTACAAAGAACTCGGCATCTCCCCTCCAAACATGCCGCGTCTCCCATCTCAGCAGCTGCATCGCTGCAGCTCGGTCGTCAGCCCCTCACCCCATCGGCGAGTCATTAAACCCCTGGGCCCGCTTTACTTCCGTACTTCTTGACGCCTGTTTGTCGCTGCTGCCCTGCTCTGGCTTCCTCCACGCAGGCCACCGGCGTCTCCCACCTGGGTTACCGTAGTTACCTGCTCACTCATTTTCCTGTCCGGTGGTTTTGCCCCACCCACATCTCGATATTGCAGCCACATAGATGTTTTATTGTAAAGTGCCACGTGTAATCTCTTAGGGGATGTTTGTCACCCTCAGGATAAAGTCCTATCTCCTTAACTTCTCTTTATAAGGCCCTCCTAATCCTGTCTCCTGCTAGATCTCTCACCACCGGCCACTCTTCCCACCCGTCCCCAGTTCCAGCCTACCTGAACTGCTTTCAAATTCTCTAAATGTGCCCAGTCTGCTCTGGTTTCTGCAGCCCTCCCTAGTTTCCTTCTTTTCTGAGAGCTGGCTTCCTGCCTTTCCCTCACCTCCTTCCCCAAAGTGTGAAATAATTAGGGGCGCCCACTGCACCCCTGTCTCTGCAACAAACTATAGCCCTTTCCTGTGGTGGCTTGTCGTCCTGCCCTTCAGAGCAGGGGCTGTGTGGTGCTCAACACTGTTTCCAGTTCCTAGGAAGATCCTGGCAGTAGTGGTCGGAGCCAGTGACCCTTTTAGAACACACAGTGAGGGGCACAGGAAGCCGATAGCCTTAGGTGTCTACTGACTGATTCATTTTATATTGCTGAGTTTTTCAGTTTTGAATTCCTCTTCTCTTAGTTAAAGGTTTCTTTATAAGAGTAACATTTTAAAAAAACAATAGATTTTACTTAAACCGTGATTTTTTTGTCACAACAATAAATCTCTTTCAGCAGAAATAGTGTGTGTGGTTTATGAAATGAAATTCATGGCCAGTGGCTGCCGTTCAATGCAAATAGGCAGAAATGGGTTAAATGGACTCATTTTACACTCAGACTCTGAATCTAAGCTGAAAGTAATGCCCCAGTAATGATTGAGGGAAGGCATGGAAAGAAAGAGTATTAAGCTGAGAGTTTTGGTTCCTTGTTTATTATTATTAATTAAAAAAAATACCATTAGCCATATATTAAGAAATTACTGATACTGACTTTAAAAAAAACAACTCCCGATACACCTAATATTTTTCTTTTGCTTACAAGAAATGTCCTCATAAGAAACTGAAATTCTCATTTCCTTGTGCTTGAAGCTCACAATACTAACATATGTATGTTTAGATATGTAGTATTTCTGAACCCCGCCCTGCCACACACTTTCCAATAAAGCTCAACAAGAATTCTTTGTTGAGAGATGTAATATTTGGAGGGGAGGATAGGGGAATAAATCTTAAGTACTGCAGATTGTTTCCCTGCAGCCTTACTCTGAAGGAGATCCTTGTTGGTTTTCTCATTACTGTACAACTAGTCTGTTGATTCTGTTACACCTTGGTGAGAGGGAGGGGCGTTCAGTAAGAAATAAACATTTTTCAAAAGAAGGGAGGGTAAGCTTATTTCTTTAATAAAATAACAAAAAATCAATGAAATTATATAAAAATAAAAGTAATGTATTTAAAGTATTTAAAGGAGAAAAAACATGTATTATAATTATTTACTATTTCTACACAAAAGTATTCTCTCAGCATGTATCAGATCTGTTTATGGGACTCACCAAATAATTATTATAAACAAATGATAAGGGTTTAAAAAATGTGAGAGAAATGGCTTCTTTTGCATATGTCAGCTTGGGTAATTTTGAGTTTAGAAAACATTTTATTTACTGTGATTTAGTAAAAATCCTATATTTTACTTACATTTTAGTTCTGTTTTTCAGTTTTTAAACCTTAAAAAAAAATCTTATTTCCAAACTATAGAATGGTAAAGGATTATTAAGAAACGGTTTATAGTGAAACATTTTTTACAAATAGCTACTTTTAAGAGGGGATTCCCTGCAGTGGTCCAGTGGTTAAAGGTTCTGCATTTTCACTGCTGAGGGTGAGGGTTCAATCCCTGGTTGGGGAACTAAGATCCTGAAACCTGCACAGCATGACCTAACAAAAGTAAATAAATAAATATAAAGAACATATCTACAACAACATACATTTCAGCCTTATTTAAAAATGTCAAGCCTGATTAAGTGACGCCTTGAGAGAATCACACATTGAGGCTGAGATCTAAGATTGCCATTTGCTACATTTGTTGGTTTTAGCAGAGATTTCAAGCTGATTGGGCAGTCAGCTCAGCAGAGATATGCAGACAGTGATGACCAACAGGTAGCAAAGAGGAGAGAGGGTGGGATTTGGAATGAAAAGACTCAGGTCTAAATCAGATAGCCTTGTACCTTCTGCAAGTTACATCTGAGACCAAGGGTCTACATTTATAAATTAAGCAACTATTTGTCATTTTGACCACTGTGTCTGTGAGGATCATGTGAGGATAATGTATCCTGCCAGCCTTGAAGTACTAGATAACTCATAGTTCCTGCTACTGTCCTATACATTCTGTTTTGTCATTGGAGACATTTGATTTTCACGGAAATAATAAAATTATATATGAATTATGTATGTGTGTGTATGAAAGTGAAAATGTTAGTCCATGGAACAACCTCATGGACTGTAGCCCACCAGGCTCCTCTGTCCATTGGATTCTCCAGGCAAGAATGCTGGAGTGGGTTGCCATTTCCTCCTCCAGGGGATCTTTCCAACTCAGGGACTGAACCCGGGTCTCCCATGTTGCAGGCAGATTTTTTACCATCTGAGCCACCAGGGAAGCCTATATATATATGTTGCATGTTAAGTCACTCCAGTCGTGTCTGACTTTGTGACAGTGGACAGTAGCCCACCAGGCTCCTCTATCCATGGGATTCTCTAGGCAAGAATACTGGAGTGGGTTGCCATGCCTTCCTCCAGGGGATCTTCCCGACCCAGGGATTGAACCCATATCTCTTATGGCTCTTGCATTGACAGGCAGGTTCTTTACTGCTAGCGCTACCTGGGAAGCCCCTCTCTCTCTGTCTCTCTCTCTATCTATATATATATATAATGCATGTATATACATATATATGTATATATATATATAAAGGAAATAAGTTACTTTTTCATAAACTATGACTCCTCAAGGAGGATTTGTATATGCTTGCATTTATCTGTGGGTAATAGCTGATATCAGAGACAATTGGGATACCCTGTATAAAAAACAATCCTTGTAGTAAGGTACAGAGGATGCTGGTGTGTCTAGAATTTGTGGTACTCTATGTAGAATGCAGGAGCAAGGTGATACGTGTGTGTGAAACTAATAAAAATGGACAAAGGAAAATAAGGCAGATTATTAATTAAGTTCAGTTCAGCTCACTTCCTCAGTCGTGTCTGACTCTCTGTGACCCCATGGATTGCAGCATGCCAGGCTTCCCTGTCCTTCACCAACTCCTGGAGCTTGCTCAAACTCACGTTCATCGAATTAGTGATGCCATCCAACCATCTCATTCTCTGTCGTCCCCTTCTTCTTCTGCCTTCACTCTTTCCCAGCATCAGGTCTTTTCTAATGAATCAGTTCTTCACATCAGGTGGCCAAAATATCGGAGCTTCAGCTTCAGCATCAGTCCTTCTAATGAATATTCAGGACTGATTTTATCTCTCTCTCTTTTTTTTTTCTTTTGAAAAAAAAAAAAAAGTATTTATTTGGCTGCACTGGGTCTTAGTTGTCTCATGTGAGTTCTAGTTCCCTGACCAGGGATTGAACCCAGGGTCACTGCAATGGAAGCATGAAGTCTTAACCACTGGACAACCAGGGAAGCCCCAGTGAAGCTATATCTTGTCTGGTGTTCACTGTCAAAGGCTAGAGAAGGAAGATATTCTTCAATGACAGTATTTATTTATTATTATTTACCCATGATAAACCTGGAGAATAAAGTAGCAAAATGGCAACCAAAACACTTCTATATCCTTGACTCCTTCACCCAAGTTTGAAATATTTGGCCAGTGGTTAATTATCCTAGGTTTGACTGAAAACTTTCATGCAGAAAGCTATAGTGCACGTGATGTGGGTGGTTAAATAAACACAAGATGTATTTTCTCTCAAGGAAGAATTCTGAGAAAGAAAAGAAACAGAGACCTAAGATGTTTGTGAATGAGCCTGCACTCTGCCTGGGAAGGAGGCTGGGTGGGCAACTTCCCGCTGCTTCTAACGGAGCTCCCCACCCCACCCCCCCACCCCCCCCACCCCCCGCCCCGACCAAGCAGAGGAGGCATCTCCTACATGAATACCCTACACTCGCCCTGTATTGTTCCACCCTCAGAGTCTCATTCTCTTGGGTCCTAACACTATCCATTTTCTGAAGTTGCCTGTTAAAATATAAATCTCCCTGAGAGGGGTGTCACTGGAACTGGGAGCTAACACCTACATAATCTTTTACCTGCTCAGCAGAGATGGTTCTTATCCTGCTGAGAGCAAGGAAGGGAAGAAGATGGACACATGAGAGCATGTGAACAGCCAAGGTGGAGAGGAAGGTCCCACAGAGAGGAGACCGAAGCACGCTGACAGTTTTACTGGGACAGTCCCTCCAGCTCTGTTTCTGTGCAGGTGTGACATCCTGCCATGGGGTTCCGACCTCTGCCCTCAAGCTTTCAGATCTCTGCATCTGGCAGTACCCATAGCTCTCGACTGTCATGAGGTTCAGCTGGATTCAGATTAGCTTTGTGGTAAAAATGGCACTAGAAGAAAAAGCAGTCTGAAGGTCAGAAGACCCTAGTTCTTTGGGACTTTGAGCTATTCAGACTTCAGTTGCCACATTTGCAAAAAAGAAGGAATGGATTCTGTTCCTATTCTGCTCTGGGTTTCATCCTCTCCCTGCAGACTTCTCTCCCAACTCTTTTTACTGTAACTAAGCCTCCACCACAGGTGGTAACAAACAAAACAAAACAAATGTGGTAGCTCCTAAAAGGTGGAAACAACCCGAATGTCCGGGGATGTGTGGATGAACAAATGTGGTCTCTACATACAATGGAATATTACTCAGCCTTAAAGAGGAAGGAAATTCTGACCCGTGCTACCGCATAGATGAAACTTGAAGACATTATGCTGAGTAATGTCTCATTCCATTTCACTGGAGGCCTCTGCTAATGCATGTTTTGGGGCTCTGTTTTGTCATGTCTCAGCCTTGTTCTGCATGAACAAACCTCATTTTTAACTGCTGTTTTTGCAGCCCTCCAAAAGCGCTATACTCCCTCAAGTCCAAGTGTTTGCACAGCAGATCCTGCTGCCTGGCACCCTACTTCTTCCCTCTTCTTTGTCTAACAGATCCTACGTGTTCCTAAGGGCTCAGCTCTGAGAAAGCTGGTGCTGACCCCTCCCTCAGGCTGTAGGAGGAGCCTATGTGCCCATGGCACCCCCTGCTTATTCCTCCCATCATATGTGTATTATGATTTTCCCACAAAAGGTCAGGGATTTTGGCCTCTTTATGGCATGCTCCCAATCTGATGCAGGCCTGACACAATAAACCTGTTGAATAAGTCACTGAATATACTTTTAAAAAATGCTTCAGTTCAGTTGCTCAGTCATGTCCAACTCTTTGCGACCCCATGGATTGCAGCACACCAGGCTTGCCTGTCCATCACCAACTCCCAGAGCTTACTCAAACTCATGTCCGTCAAGTTGGTGATGCCATCCAACCATCTCATCCTTATTTTTGATTTATTGCTTTATTTGGCTGTGCCAGGTCTTTGTTTTGGCATGCAGGATCCTTAGCTGTGACATGTGGCTTTGCGTCCCCTGATCAGGGATCAAACCTGGGTCCCCTGCATGGAGAGAGCAGAGTCTTAGCCACTGGACCAGAAGGGAAGTCTCCCCCTGAATATTCTTAAGAACACATTGTTTAAAAAAAAAAAAGTACTCATTGTTATAGGTTGGTCTAATCGATGACAATTTGGCTTATAATTTTATTTCTGTAATTTTATTCTCTTCTTATAAATATCATGTCTTTATCTTTTATGTTATCTTTTTTTTTACCTACTAATTTTAATACTTGACATGTCAGTAGAGTCAGGCTTGGCAGCACATAACAAAAAATTCTCAGATAACATTAGCATAAACAAAATACAAGTTTGATCCCAATTCTGCAGAAGTTCAAGTACAGACAGTGTTGGGCTGATACCCATTTCACTCCAAATCTTCAGGGATTAATTCTCTTTCAGCTTCACTTGGCCATCCTGAGGCTGTCTTTGTGCTTCAAGACGGAGGCCGGGCTGGAATTCCAGGAAGGAATCAAGAAAGGGTGTAGGGTGTACAGCAGCTATCTTTCTGGAAGCTCCTCAGATGCTCACATACAGCATTCTTGCTCACATACTGCCGGGCAGCTTAATCACACGTAGCTGCAAGGGAGGCTGAGATACACAGTCTGTATTCCGAGCAGACATGTCCCCAGCTAAAATACCACTGGTGTGGAAGAGGAGCAATGAATATCGGGGGACAAAAAGAAGGGGAGGCCAGACCTGAGTATAAAAAAGATACAAACATGTCAATACCATAATCCAGTTTAATCTAGATTTCAGATATATTCTTCCCAGCTCCTAATCTCCTTTGTTGAAAGGTCATAACATTTAGACTCGGGAGTTTTCACACTAAGCAAAGCCCTAAATTTCCAGGTTTTCTCCTTTTACCAGGTAATATGCTGTCCTCTTGTCCTTCATATGGGGCTCAGAGATGGGGCAGAGGGAGGTGGAGCTGAGGACTACCAGTGGAGAAAGGGCGCAGTAGTAACAAAGGCAGGATGTCACGTTTCAACACGTCTGGTCTGGCCCCTGTGTCTCCCAGGCCGGCTTGGCTTTGTCCTGTTTTTCCCTGGCTCGGCTCTCCAGGATGTGTTCCCAGCAATTCCCGACCTCCAGCACCTGCAGTTCCACCCCGGGAAGCTGGAGGTCTCTGCTCCTCCACGGGCCACTGTGGATGCTCCAGTCACCCTAGATGAGTCATCGGAGGCCACAGTCTCTGCCACCAGGCCAGGTGCAGATGTTGCCTGCAGGGGACCCCAGTCTGCACCACAAACCTGCTCTCGCTTGTCACCAGCCTCATAGCCTCAGCCACCAGCCCTGATGGCATGCCCCCACTCCCTGTTCTCACTGTCACTCTCCAAGCGTCTCCTTCTGATCTTTTCCCTTCCATTATTTTTCCTCCCTCCCAGTGCCTTTCGGGGTCCTCAGAAACCCTGATTGCTCTCATGGCTTTGTCCGGCTTTCATTCTCCACCTAACTCACTGTCAGTCTCCTCCCCTGAATCTCTAACCTCCATCTCTTCTCTGTAGCTGAGGACTCTGCTCCAGGCTCAGCATCCTCCTCCCTCCTTTTCCACAGGCTTCTTCCTCTCCCCGAGAGCCCCTTTTACTGTGAGAAAAGCCCCCCTTTTTTTGCTGCTCCATCCGTTTTCTTTCTTTCATCGCCAAATAAGGAAAAACACTTCACTTAGCCATTGCTCCCAGTGATTCATCACCTCTCCTAACCCAGTTCCTTGTCATCAGGTGGCACACGCCACCTCTTTGTGGTCCCCGGTGAGCTCCAAATTACATCATCCAATGAAAGTAACAGATTCCTTGATTGTAACATGACACTAACATCACTGCCCTTTCATTACAATTTTCTCTTGCCTTCCATCACACTACATGCTCTGGCTGTTTTCTCACATTTCATGACCGTTCTGATCAGTGGTAAAACATCACTGCTTCCTTGGTGGCTTGGATGGTAAATAATCTGCCTGCAATGTGGGAGACCTGGGTTTGATCCTTGGGTCGGGATGATCCCCTGGAGGAGGGCATGACAACCCACTCCAGTATTCTTGCCTGGAGAATCCCCATGGACAGAGGAGCCTGGTGGGCTACAGTCCATGGGGTGGCAAAGAGTCGGACATGACAGTAACACTTCCAGTTTTCTGACCACACTGATCAGTGATAAAACATCAGTGCTAACAACTAATGTTTATGAGCACTTATTTTGTGTCAGGCAGGTCAGATGGTTTACACACATCATTTCCTCTAAAGCTTGTATTGACTCTGTGGAGGAGATGCAGTTATTACCCCCACTTTACAGATAAGGAAACTGAGGCTCATAGGCCTACAAAGGTCAACGATGTGCTCACAATGACAAAGTTAGTAAGAGTTAGAGCTAAACTCAAACCCTAGTTTGCTGAATTCCAAACCAGGAGGACGCTCTGGTTCTGTTCCACCTATTGTCCCTCATTTCCTGATTTCACCTTAAATATGAGACTTTCCCAGGCTTTTCTGTTCTGGGTTACCTGCTCCCCTGGGTATAGACACTTACTTTTAAAAGGAAATGTACTTCCACAGAGTGAGCACTCCATTTGTTTTTACCCTATTATTATGGAATGTTTAAACACAGAGAGAGACAGAATGGTGTAATGACCCCTTACCCTGTCCCCAGGTAACACCACCCAAGTCCAACAGTCATTCACTGATGGCCACTCTTGTTTTGTCTGTACCCCACCATTCCCCATGCCCCCCACCAGATTATTTTGCAGCAAATCTCAGAAATCATATCAGTTCATCTGTAAATATTCCAGTGTATTTTTAAAATGTTGTTGTTGTTTGGTCTCCAAGTCATGTTCGACTTTTTTGTGACCCCATGGACTGTAGCCCACCATGCTCCTTCTGTCTGTGAGATTTTCCAGGCAAGAATACTGGAGTGGGTTGCCATTCCCTTCTCCAGGGGATCTTCCCATCCCAGGGATTGAATCCATGTCTCCTGCGCTAGCAGGCAGTTTCTTTACCACTGAGCCACCAGAGCAGCCCTTTTAAAATGTAAGGGCCCTTTAAAAAGCCTTAACCATGAAAACATTAATATGTCTAAAAATGAAGAAGAATCCCATAATATCAGCAAATATCCAAGCAGTCACATTTCCTCAGTTGTCTCATAAAGTTTTTAAAGAGTTGGTTTGTTCTTTGTTCAGATCGGGATCCAAATAAGGTCCACACACGTCACTCTTTAATAAATCTCCCTTAATCATTTGATTCCTCTTTTTTCTTTTCCTACACCCCCAGCTCCCACAATTTATTTGTAGAAAACACCCATTCCTTGGTGCCCAAAATCCACCCTGTGAATTTTGCTGATCACATCCCCCTAGGGTTGTTTAACACATCGATCCCTCCACCCATCCAAATTTCCACTAAACTATGGTCAGATGGAGAGGTGTGAGCTGATTCAAGTTTATTTTTCAGCAAGATGATTCTGTAGGTGAAACGATGTACTTCCATCAGGAATCTTCTTTATTTAGGTGGCTTCCAAGTGTGAATCCAGCTTCATTCCTTTATCTTAGGCTAACTGATATTCGCCATTATCTCAAAATCAGCATGTCTAAAAACAAATGTATCTTCCCCCACACAAGCTTTCCCTCTTGACACCTTCTCTGTTTCTGCCATTTCTGCTGTCCTTGTAAATGTCTTGGGCTCCCAGTCTCAGGGCCAAACTTCACTCTCCCTTGGCTCCCATATTCAGTCGCAAAGACCTGCCAGTTCTCTCTCTCTCTAGGGCGTTAGAACCCTTTCCCCTTGCATCTCACACCCATTGCCCTTGTCCAGGCTTTCAAACTATTATAATACCTGCCCCCCACCCCACTGGTCTCTCTTTCCTCAGTTCCATTCCATAAACTGCCATTGGACCAAGGTCATACCTGACATCTTCCTTCAGTGTTGAATATTGGAGCATCAGATAAACAATTACTCGAGCTCTGGAATAGGCAAAGCTTCTCTCTGAGGATAATCCTGGATTTGTCTCAAGGGACACCCGTGGCCCCACACTAGGGGAAAGGCAGAGTTGCCTGTCATCCTGGTGAAACTCTACTTGTTAGCAGCTTTCTCTGCTTTCCTGGTAGGACGTTCACACTTCTGTTTGTTGTTGTTCAGTCACTAAGTTGTGTCTGACTCTTGGCAACCCCGTGGACTGCAGCACGCCAGGCTTCCCTGTCCACTATCTCCCAGAGTTTGCTCAAACTTATATCCATTGAGTCAGTGATGCCATCAAACCATCTCATCCTCTGTCACCCCCTTCTCCTCCTGCCTTCAATCTTTCTAAACAGCAGGGTCTTTTCCAATGAGCCGGCTCTTCGCATCAGCTGACAAAAGTATTGCAGATTCAGCATCAGTCCTTCCAATGAATATTCAGGGTTGATTTCCTTTAGGATTGACTGGTTTGATCTCCTTGCTGTCCAGGGACTCTCAAGAGTTTCAAACACTTGTGTTTGTCTGGTCCTAAAACATGTGCCTGGCTGTCGACCAGTAATACAGATTGGCAGCCACCTCGGCCCTGCTCTCACGTCACCCGCTGGCTGGCTCTAATTACAAGCCAAGCACACAAACACCCAACAACACAAAGAACTCCCAGCCCAGAGAGGGACGTTCAGAGAAAACTCCCTCAGAGACATGCTATCTGTCCACTCTTCCAAGAACTTCATTGAGTTAACCAGTGACCCTCTGCATCCTGGATGCCCTTCAACCAAGAGACTTTGAACATTATCCTGCTGATACTGCTCCTGCCCACAACTCACCATCTGTGAGAATTCCCATGTGACACTTTCTTGTAAAATTCAACAGAAAGAACTGGTATTCACAGAGCTGGTATACCATCCTTTCCATAGAAAAAGCTATGAGTTTATAGTTTCCCTTTTTATGCTGGTTATCAAGAGGCTCAGATAAAATTGCAAAGTCCAGTATTGGCTTAATCCTTTTCATTAGAAATTTTATATTTTCTCCAAGGTCCTGACTTCCATTTGTATTTCTCCTTTAATAATTTTCTGTTGTTATCTCATAAGCATCTTAAAATGCATTTTAGAATGATCCCGTGCGTGCATTAAGTGAATAAAATGCCACTGCATTCCTCCACCCAGGCAAAGGTTCATTGATTTACCTCATCTGACTCCAAGTTTACCTATTCTGTACCTTCTGATGGGGACACTGCCCTGTTCTATGGTCCCCAGCAGCACCCCAAAGCCCACCCACCCCAGGTACCTCAGTTCAGATGTCCTCATCTCTCCATGAGCCATCCTGACCCCCCAGCCTGGAGCAAGCTTGCCCTCCTCTGAGGGCCTTTCACGTTGTTTGTACACTATTCGTCCACCACTTCCCATGCACTATCTTTTATTGTTAGTTTTATAAGCTATTTTTTAAATTAAAAGTAATTTGTACATATAGTAGAAAATTGAAACTGTACGAGACAGCTTGCACAGGAAAAAGTATCTGCCATCCACAACTGCCTTAGAGGCAGTCACTATTGCTAGTCCTTTTTGTATCATTCCAGACACATCTATGCATTTACAAACATATGGATATAGGCATATGCATACATATATGTACATATATGTATATATGTGTGTAAGAAAACATACGTTTTCTTACAAATTCCTCTGTCCTTTTTCCCACAGCTATGAACATAACACATACATTCTTCTGCATCTCGACTTTTTTTTGGCTGCACTGTGCAGTTTGTGGGATTTTAGTTCCCCCACCAGAGATGGAACGTGCACCCTTGAAGTGGAAGCACAGAGTCCCAACTGCTGGACCACCAAGGAGGTCCCTAGACATTTTTTTATCAATACAACAGTATGACTTGGCGATGACAGCACATCAGTGCGCAAATATCCACCTCATTCTCTATGATACCTGTGCAGCTTCTGTTGAAAAGATAAACCTTAATTTATTTGATTAGTTATACATCATGGTTGGTCTCTTTCTGGCTTAATGTACTCTTTCTGAGGGCAATGCAGCGAATATAACCACAACTAGTATTGTCCTCCACAAATCCAGGGTATGGTATCTTCCACATAGGAAAAGCTTAATAAATAACTGATGGTCAACTTTTATCAGTAAATAGTCAAACAGAAAGTAATTCTACTTTATACAAATGTTTTAGGAGTAACTTGAGAAAGTCTTACAACATCAGCCTTTCAACTATGGCTATCTTTCAGTGATATTGTCTGTGGTCTGGGCTTGACCTTGAGGTGTACTGTATCTCAGCTCATGAAGAGAGCGCTGAGGGGGCCCAAGCCTGGGGCAGGGCTCCCAGGGGACGCACTGGGTCCAGCCAAGTTCCCGCCTTCAGCGTCAGGAGCACGGAATCTGCAGGACTGAGAGAAGCAGTCCGAGCTTCCCTGGTGGCTCAGTGGTAAAGAATCCTCCAGCCAACGCAGGAGACACAGGTTCCATCCCTGATCTGGGAAGATCCCTCATGCCTCGGAGCAACTAAGCCTGGGTGCCACAACTACTGAGCTTGTGTTCTCGAGCCCAGGAGCTGCAACCACTGAAGCCCAAGTGCCCTAGAACCTGTGCTATACAAGAGAAGCCACTGCAATGAGAAGCCTGAGCACCGCAAGAAGAGAGTAGCCCCTGCTCTCTGCAACTAGAGAAAAGCCCTTGCAGCAATGAAGACCCAGCATAGCCAAAATAAATAAATCAAGGTTTGAGGCAAAGGAAATGCATGTGATTATAGAACATGGTATCATTTCCCCCAATTTATTCTCATTCCACTGTCTTGATCTGTACCCTCTCTGAGCCCACATGTACTATTTGACTCTTGGTGGGAGACATGTGCTAATATTACATTTTCTCTTCTTGAGAGAGGTAATCAAGAAACAGGTTTGGGGGGAAGTACGGGTAGCTGTGCTTCTGCGACTTTCAACCTAGGTAACTTAGATGTGACCTGAGGGCAGTGGCCCCACCGCAGCTCTGGGAGGACAGGACGGGGACCCAGTGGGTGGGACAGAGCCCTGGGTCCACTCAACTCCCACTGCTGACATCTCAGGAAGCTGTGCTTTCCCAGGAACCAGAGTCAGCCCGCAGAATGACATTCAGGGAAACTACCAAGAGGAAGGCTTAGGAGACAGGTTAATTCGGAGTCTTGCTAGCTTTCTAAATGAAAAGCCCCAGCATAGTAGCTCCACCACATTAGAAACACATTAGAAACGTATTAACAAGTAATTACTTTGGAGGAAGTTAACTCTGTTAAATTACAAATTAAGATAAAATTAGGAATACTTCTCCTTTCAGATTCAAGTGCACAGGATATGTATAGTTTTAAAATGATTCCTTTCTGTATCCAGCCATCCTCGCGCCTTAAATGCAACGCTCATTCCATAAACATTTGTCACGTGCCTCCTCTCTGTCAGGCACCCTGCTAGGTGCTGGTCTTGAACTAAGCTTTCACAGATCTGAGTGTGGTACTGGATGCGTGCATTCCCACAACCATATTTCACCGTGCAGCAGTGAGCAGAGAGGTGTTTGTGTCTCCATCCAGGAGAGGCATGATTCATAGCATCATTCTCAAGTCCGTCTTACCCAGAGCTGCAACCTGAAGAAGATCCTGTGAAAATCAGGGTGCGGACTCATCTGTCAAATGTCTTTTTCCCTTTTAGAGCAGAGGTGAGTGTACACAAATGGACGTAAAGGAGTTCAGTTCACAGCGGATCGTGAGGAAGGCATGGCGTCTTTCCACCGTTACTGGATTTCTCTTTGGCGTTGAGAAGACCTGGGTTTGGATCCCGCTTTTTCATTCACAGCAGGGCAGTCTCTCACGATGCAGATGCCTCATCTGTTGTATGAGCATGATCTGCAAAAGCCAAATCTAATATTTTTTTCTACTGGGAATATTTTGACCAAGGAGGAAGAGGGCTGGTGCACGATGTGCTAGCAAGAGTTATTGGCAAATACCTAAACCAGAGTTAAATGTAGGTGCATCATGAGGTCTGACACACGCGGTATGGAATTAGGCAACCTTAAATTATGACCTGTTCTCATTTTACGTATCAGAGTACAACTTTGAGTTTGACACAGTTCAGCCTAGAACTGTCCAAGAACTTGCAATGATAATATTATGTCCTTTTATGTCCCCTGTATGATACTGACACTGCTGAGATCACTGGAACAAAAACAGCACCCATGGCCTTGACCTGGTTATCATTGGAATCCAACCAGATGAGCCAACCAGCCACCCTGGAACTTAAGGGAATAGAAGGAAGAGGAGACATACTCAGTTATTTCTCTGTTGTTGTTAACATCTTTCTTTCCCCAAAGGGGATTTGAGATGGCCAGTAATCTCTGCATAATATAATCACATACAGTCACGAGTTGTGTGTGATGATATGTGTGTGATTCAAAGAAAGCACACGTGATTGTGGCTACTTCATGAACCATAGAAGGTGATCTTGCCTGGTCCCTGGGAACCTGCTCTGGTGATGTGACCAACTATCCTCTTTGGTCTCTGCAGATGGCAATGACTCCCCCGTGTGAACCGGGCAGTTCTCCAGTCCGACTCCTTTTCCCCAGGGTTGAACATCACTCAAGGAAGTTGCAACAACCTGATGCCTTTGCAGTCCCAGCTCAGGACTCGGGGAGTCCTAGGATTCCAGGAAGGTCCTTTCACTTCGTTTTCACAGCTTCTTTTTTCCCCGTAGAGACTGTTCCAAGACTTGAATCCTTGTCTCAAATCTCCTGACCCTCCGTGAACATTTGAATCTCAGGAGATGATTAACCGCTGAATTGAGGGGGCGGGGAAGAAGCTTTTATAAATGAATTTGCTTAACTTTCTGACATCTCTCTCTACCCCAGCCTGTAAACATACTGCCATTGCTGCCAGCCTTTCTTTGGTTTGAAAAAGCCCGGTGTTGCTCTTCCCATCAACCCTCTGCTGGACGCTTCTTCCTCTCAATGGGCCTGACTCTCCTATGTCATTTCCCCTCTACCTCCTGGCTCTTGTCTCTTACTCTAACGTAATGCACATCACTGTCATTTAAAAAAAAAAAAAAAACAACTATTACTCCCCCTTTAGTGGGAGTTCTCCTGTAGATGCTACTCCATCTCTTCATTTTGTTTCTGACTTTCTAAGAAAAGAAATCTGCACCATCTGCCTACACTTCCTCAACACCCATTCACTGTCTCTCCCCTCTGTGATTCAGTTTTTACTCTCAACTCTTGAAACTGCAAAGGTTAACAAAGACCAAGTTCATGAACACTTGTTATTCCTTCCATTCTTGTTCTCTCTGTGACACTTGGCACTGTTGCCCCTTCCCTTCTGGAAACTCTGCTTCCTTGATGTCTTACTGTTTCTTTCGGACAGTGATTCATGTGTCTTTCTCCAGTGGCTTCTCTTTTCCTGCCTATCTCTTAGCATGTGTTTTACGTGGATAAGTAATGTTCCCAATGAATCACTCCCCACTCTGGGCTCGCCTGGTGTTGAATCCGGGACCACATGACTTGCTTTGGTCAATGAAACATCAGTGAACATGAAGTCAGCAGAGTCTTGACAAGGACTTGTGTCTTGGCACTTGCCTTCTTGAAACACTCCTCAGAAACTTCCGTGTCTTCTGGATGACTAAGATGAAAGGCCAAGAAGAAAGGAGAGAGGGAATGTCAAAAATACCAGATATTTCCAACTGAGTCCAAAGCCAGCTCACCCACCAGATGAATCATACCTTTTTTTTGGTTCAAGCCACTAAGGTCTGGGATGGCTTGATATACAGTAATAAACAACCGAGAAGACCTGGTGTTTTAATGATTCCTATTGTTGTCCTGCATTCCTCTAATGTTGCATATTTTTCCGGACATCCATTCCAATGGTACCATTCATGTGTCATAATTCTTAAACTTATGTTTCTAGACCAGGTCAGTCTTCTAAATTCCTATCTCTTACTTCCTGGACATCCCCACTTGAATATTCCACAGACCACTCTGAATTCCCACACCAAAGCATCAGGTTCTTCCACAAACTTCTTCCCGCTTATTACTTATCTTGGTTAGTGATACATCTACTTACCAGTCACTCAAGGAGAGAACTTAGAAGTGAATCTTCAACCCCTCCCTTTCATTCACTTATCAACAATCAGTTGTTCACCAAATCTTATCAAGTATGTCACCTAACTCTCTCTCACATTTATCCCTTTATCTCCAACACCTCGAATGCCTCCCTGGTCTAGGACCTCAACATGTTGTACTTTATCAAAAACCTCTACTGTCTCCCTGCTCTGAGGTTTGTTCTGATCATTTTCCAGCTGACAATCCTTTTGTGGCTTGGTAAAGTGTCTGCCTGCAATACGGGAGACCCAGGTTCGATTCCTGTGTTGGGAAGATCCCCTGGAGAAGGAAATGGCAATCCACTCCAGCACTCTTGCCTGGAAAATCCCATGGACGGAAGAGCCTGATAGGCTACAGTCCATGGGGTCGCAAAGAGTCGGACACAAATGAGCAACCTCACTTCACTTCACTTCACTTCACCTATGGAATAAGGTAAATATTTCTTAATATGCTACTAAACCCTTTCTGACCTGGCCTTCCTCACATTTCCACTGTCATTTTCTGCTCTTTCCCTGTGTATACTGTGATCTGAGCCAAATTACTCACAGTGCCGACACTAGCCATCTGCCCCATGGATGTCTCAGACAGTTTTCCTGCCTGGTACCTCCCCTCCCCTGCCATCTGCAGAGTCCTTGAAGACTCAGATTAAATGTCACATCCTCTGTGAAGCCTCCCTGCCTCTCTGGGCAGAAGCAAAATGAGGCATCTCTTCTGAGCAATCAAGTACCCAGTAGTTCTATGACTGTATACATTTTTTAAATTGTGGTGATGCGCTTGAATATCTATCACCCCTGATAGAGTCAGAGAGCTCCTCTGGGGTAGGAGTGGCTTTATTTTTGTTTTCATAGTGCCCAGCACAGTGTCTGATATGTGGCAAGCGTTCAATAATTCCTGAATAAATAAGACACTGTATTTTCCCACTTGTAACGTTTTGTTAAAGTGCCTTGTAATTGGCTAAGTTAGCACCTTGGATTTCCATTTATTAGTCTCGAAATAGAGATGGGAGACTTTAAGTGTTTTTGAACGTGACTTAGGATAAGTCTGGTGATAAGTCACAGAAGTTGGAGCTGGTAACTGAGGGGAGAAGAGGCAAATGCCTTGTTCCAGGTGGGCGGTGGGGCTATGTTGGAACCACTGCCTCCACACCCCCAGCAGTGTTCCTTTCAGACTGAGACCACCTTCTTCCATCACAGGGGGAGTGGTCCATCATGCTGCTCTGTTTTCCTGTGGGATGACGGCCCATGTGACAAGCATTTAGGAACACCTTGAGTCTGAACAATAACACAGGAAGTGTGGAATTGATTTTATTTCTTCCCTTTTCTTGTCTTATGAGGGTTTCTTCTCTTTTTCTCCCTGCTTCAGGTACCATTTCCCACCGTCTGCACCCCATCACAGAGGTCTTTCAAAGGAAAGATCTGACTTGTGACTGTCTGAAGTCTTCAGTGAGCCCCACCTACCCCCAGTGCTTTTGGGGTTCAATCAAGGGCTCTCCTTGGTCCTGCCTACTTCTCCAGTCTAATCTGCCATCCCCTGACTCTACCATTTCTGTAAGCAGGTAAGCACTCACTGGGTACCTTTGTGTGAAGGCTCTGTGCCACTTGGGGATGCCAAAGGACAAAGCATAGCCATTGTCCCCAAGTAGCTCACAATCCAGTGAGGAGATAAGACAAGAATGAATTGTAATTTAATGTAAACCAATATTAATGGGGACAAGTATTAAATGGATGAGAGGACAGCCAGCCATCTTGGGGGCTCAGAGAAGACCAAGCAGGACCTGCCCTCCATGTGCCACTTCGTATGGAACCACTTGTAGTGACCTGTGCTCACCAGGCTTTGAAACCTCTGAACCTTGTGGTCATCCATCCTGCTCTCTTTGTTCCAAGGAAATCCTCAAGCCCCATTTCTTCTAGGAAGCCTGTTCTGCTGTCCCAGCAGCCAGAACCACTCCCTTCTTTCTGCTGCCACCGAGCATGAACTCCATGTCAACAGGGAGCTCGCTGTGACCTCCAGTACTGCCACATAGTAGGCATTGGATCAGCGTTAGCTAAAACTACTGATGATTCTATTAGGGAGCCAGCAGTGGCCTGATTGCAGCCCTGGTGGCTTCTTTTCGCCTGGTCTCTTCACCATTCCAATCTTGATGGTTGCTAGCAAAGGCAGTAGCAGCCAGGCCCATGACCAGTGGAATATGGAGGCTGAACTTACACATCCAACCAGATTCTTTCCCCCATAAAAAGCATCAGCTAGGAAGGTTATGCTGTCCTTCCAGTGATGCAGGAAATGCTTTTCAGACTTCTCTTTTTGGTGCTTTCTTCAGCATTTATAGCCCTCTAGATACCTATAGCTTTATTTTTCTCTATCTTTTCTTTTTAAAACATTTAATGGATTAAACATATTCAGTCAGAATTTATTATAGTCAAGTTTTTAAAACTTTGTGAATAGCTATCATATATACTATTTAAATTCTATATAGTTCCAATGACAGTAAATCATTATTTAATGACAAAATATCCTTCTGGAGCTTGCCAAAATCATTTGGAACCAAATTTGATCAATGATAAAGTAGAATAATAAACTTTTTAGTGGAAAAAAGAAATTGGGCACTAAAAAGAGTTATTTTCTATGACCTACTAATTGGCTCTGAACACAGTTTCAACAGATGAGTTCCAAAAGTGCATCAGAGTAAGTCCTCAGCACTGGGATTGGTGTAATTGATTAGTGTAATTGATTTTAACAATTCAGAAGAACGGATAGGGAAAAGCAGACAGCTTTCAACTGAGTGTGTTCTAAATAAAATTTGGGTATTAGAGATTGTTACATTATGATTATGTTCCCAGAGACAAATATTTATTTGTCTAAGCAGTAAGGCAGACAAACTGTAGGTCAGGTAGCATTAGTTTGAGTTCTTGGAAGAGACTGTTTTCATTCATTTCATGGGGCCTAGAAAACCTTTTTGTAACAGGTCAAGTTGTCCCTGGAATTTTTCTCAACAGTTTTCTGGGGGCCCACCTCCAGGCCTCTTGTACCTTTCCACTGCCCTGTGGCTACAGTGAACTCAAGCCTGTCCTATTCCCTAGGCGCTGAGACTCTGAAGTTACCATTTTCTCTTAGCACTAAATCAAAACCACCAGCCCATTAGATCCTACACTCCAAGACGGCAGGAACCTTGGTCCGCTCTGTTCTTACTGTATCTCCAGCGCCTAGCACAAGGCCTGGAACTTCTCAGACACTCAATGCTGAATGAAGGAAGAAATCTCTAAATTTGTTAGTCCCAGCTAGGTGTTGGGAGAACAACCCATTGAACTAATTTGCACTCATCTGTGAATGACCAGGAGTCCCTTATCTGTCCCTAAGGTATTTGCATACTCAAAGGGAAAGCTTGTGAATTCAAATTATTCTCAATGGGAAAACTTCAATAGTGAAGCAAATGGAGAGAAAACATTGGAGGGTAAAGGGTAGGGCTGGGGAGGGGGTGGAGAGGTTATGACTCCCAACGAGGGCTGCCTAGGAGTCTGACCCTGAGGCCTTTCGCTTTCCAAGGCCCAACAGCTCTGCACTGTTAATCACTTGGGAGAACTTAGAGACTCCTCTGTCCTGTGGGAACCAGGAGGGAGATTAAACAGGGAGGGGCTGTAGGGCTGCTGGTCTCCACCTTGAGCTTTGGTTGTACTATATTACAGTCTCTCATATATTTCAAAGGGAAGTGTCCTCATTTTCTGGTTAAATATACAAGGGCACGGGGGACCTCCTCCCAGTCAAACCTATTTGTTAATTAAAGGTTAACTAATATATTTTTTGGGCTTCCCAGGTGGTGCTAGTGGTAAAGAACCCACCTGCCAATGCTGGAGACACAGGAGACACAGGTTCAGTCCCTGGGTCTGGAAGACCCGCTGGAGTACAAAATGGCAACCTGTTCCAATTTTCTTGCCTGGAGAATTCCATGGACAGGGGAGCCTGGTGGGCTACAGTCCATGGAGCTGCAAAGAGTTGTATAGGACTAAGCACAGCACAGTATACTTTTACTTTATGTAGATATCATTTTTTTTTAAGTTGGTAAATTGACTTGAAATATACCCACATCTGACAGAGAGCTGGGTATACTGTAAAGGATAGAGATAAACCCTTTTATGCCAGTTTTGAGTCCTCTAACATGATCTGTTACTAGTGATTTCTCTGCAGACATGTGTCCTGTCTTTAACCCCACCCCCACCCTTACCCACCCACCACACCCCAAGCATCCCCCATATGCTTTCTCTGAGAGATGCAAACATAATGGAAATGTAAACCTGACCTCAGAATTCTGATTCTTGGTTTATGAAATGAACTATAAAAAAAGACAGAAGTTGACGTTAGTGTTTCCTAATTTTTTAACATCAGAATTTTCTTGAATGAAACATTTACCTCTTTCAAAAGACCATTTAAATGTGTGATAGAAAAAAGCCCAAACCAGTGCATTTCAATAAATGGCAGTATAACACATATTTAGAAAATCATTACTGTTAGGAAATGTTTGAGTGATTACATCTAGGATAATCAAACTTAAGTTATTGAAGAGTTGTAGTAGTAATGTAACAAAAGAGTTTTGATTAATCCTTGCTTCAAAGGATAGCCTTAGCACTACAGGATCTGAATGAAGAGAAATTATATTTTCTGAGTTTGTTTTGGAGTCATTAATAGCAACTGGCTTTCCTCTGTATCTGTTACAGGTCCCTATTTGGTTGATATAAGTTCCTTTCTTGATGTGAAAATAAATGTAATTTTAACCCAATAAAGTCCTCTTAATGTGTACAAGTGTTGACGGTTTAAAACATTTATAATTGCTTGGTATTTTGCAGATTAAAGGTACTTGATAAAGGTTGGTAGATCTATTTCCTGAAAGGAAAATTAGTAAAAGATAAATTTCTCCTGGTTTAATATTCATTTTGTACCCGGAAGGGAAACAATAAGAGAATTGGGTATTTAAGGCTAGGCGATCATATAAAAGTGCCATTTTGGCCAAAGAATGATTAAAACACTCTAGTCCTGACACGTTTAATAATGGGCACACAACCTATTTCTTTGTTTCATAACCATTGCGCGCTCTCTCCCTATTTTTGGCAAAGCAACAAATTCAACAAAATCAACGCCATGTAGTTAAACTTTTTGATTTAGCGGTGGATCCGGCTGTCTTGTCAACGAGGAGGTAAAACAAGCAGTGTGCAGAGGCAAGAGAAATTTATCTGAAATGGACAGAAACGTGCCCATTCTAAATAATTTCCTGTGGGAAAATCGTTCCAAGTTGAAGGATAATTACAGGAGAGACGTCCCAACCCTCCGAGTCGCTGCGGTCCGTCCGCGCAGCGTCGCAAGCCTTCCCCGCGGCCCCGCCGCCGCCGGGCCGCCCTTCCTGCCGCGGGCGGCGCACCCGAACTCCGGGAAGGTGCCGCGCGGGGAAACGTGGCACCGTCTCCAGCCCGCGTCCCCGGCGCTGCCGCACAGCGCGGAGCGACCGCTCGGGGAGCCCGGCCGGGAGGGCTGCACGGCAGCCGCGCACGGGCCCGCGGGGAAAGCCGCCCGGAGCGCCGGCGCCCGCCCGGGGACGGGAAGTGGCGCCCGGCCCGCCCTCGCGGCCCGCGGCCCCGCAGCCCCGCGCCGCCCCCTTTCTCTCGGCCTCTCCCTCGGCCTCCGCCACCCCGGCCGAATTCTTGCATAAATTATGCCAGGCGCGCCTGACGTCAGGTGGCGGCGCGCGGGCCCGGCGCGGCGCGGAGGGAGCCGGCGGCGGGCGCGCGCGGCCCCGCGGCCTCGGGCGCGCGCGGCGTGCCGGGCGCGCGCAGGCGCTGGCGTGCTGGGGCCGCGGCGGCGGCGGCGGCGGCGGCAGCGGTGGCGGCGGCGGCGGCGCGGGGGTTGAGCCGCGGTAGTGCGGACGCGCTCGTGCTCGGGAACTATCGGATTAAACTTGAATCGAGTGAAATTACACAAAGGAGCGCCGCGGAGGAGGCGGCCCGGGGACCCGGAGACCCTGAAACTCGCCAGAGCCCCGTTCGCCCCCGGCCAACTCCGCGCCCGAGGATCCAGCCCCCTGGCCGCGGCCGCCGAGCCAACTCCGGAGCCCGCTCTGCGTTTTGTCCCCCCCTCGGCACCGGGCGGCGGAGGAGCCCGCCCGCCCGCCCCGGTAAGCGCGAGAGTTCGCCGGGCGCCTCCGGGAGGGGCGGCAGCGGCAGGAAATCGCTCCGGGCGGGGGCCGGGGCCGCGCGAGGAGTTGGGAGCGAGGAGTTGGGCGTGTGCGGGGCGAGGGGCGAGGGCGGGCGGGGGCCGGGGCCGGGCGCAGGAGCGCAGCGCCGCCGCCGCGGGGCCCGAACCCGCGCCCCGAGCGCCGCCCGGCGCCCCAACTTTTGCCTGCGTCCGCGGGGCTGGCGGCGGCGGGGGCGCGCGGTCCGGCCGAGGGTCACTTCCTCGCATGTAAATGGCTTTTTGTTGTGCTGCCGGCCGTGGGGGGGGGACGGGGGACAGGAGGGAGCGTGTCTGCGCGCGGGGGAGCGCGAGCGCGTTTCCTCCCGCCGGCGCCGAGCACGAGTTGCCGGCTCCATTCGGAAGAAAAAGGAAGGAGGAAAAGTTGGGCTGCAACTCCAGTGCGAGTGGGCGATGGGCGCGCGGGCGCGGGGCGGCTGAGCGGCGGCGGCTCGGGGACGGCGGCGACCCCCGCCCCCCGCCCGGGACCGACCACGCCGCGCTCGCCGGGAGCGGCGGCCGCACCGGTGCGAACAAAGTGCGTCCCTCCCGGCGGCGGCGGCGCCGGCCCGCGCGGGGACGGCCACCGGGCGAGGTGGGTCGGCGGCGGGGAAAGTGCGCGGGGCGCCGCGTGGGGCGGGGGCGGCGCGAACACGCGGCTCGGGGGGCGTCCCGAGCCCGGCCCGTGCCGCCCGCGGGCGCGGAGTTGCGAGCCCGGAGCCGGGGGGCTCCCGGGGCTCCCCAAGTTCGCGAGGAGGAGAAGAAAGGGAGCGGGGCTGGGGCGGGCGCGGGGCGGCGCGGCGAGGAGGGGACCCCACCTTGCCGAGCTGGCCGGGCCAACGGCGGCGGCGGCGGCTGCATAATAGCGACTTTAAGCCCCCGGAGGCAACTCGGCTCCCCCACCCCTGAGCCTCCGGGGGTCAGCGCCCGCGGGGGGGGGGGTCACTAGGTGGCCCCCGAGGTGGCTCGGGTGCCTCTGCCCCCGCAGAGATCCGCGGCTCGGAGCGTGAATGGTCGAGGTGGCTGGAGGCCAAGCGGTCAGCGGGGAGAGGAAGGAGGGCGGCGGGGGACGCGTTGTTTGTTTGGTCGGCACCGGGGACGGGGCTCGCCGGGGGTGCAGGGGCGCGGGCACCCGGTGGGCTGCCGTGCGGGGCGGCCGCGTCGGCGCGGGGCGAGCGCCGCCCGGGGGAGGGGGGAGGGCGGCGATCCCGGGCGCGGGGGTGGAGGGGGGGGAGGTCGGGAGGCTCCGGGGAAGGAGCCGCCGGCCCCGAGCAGCCATCATTACCGAGCCGCCTTTCTCCGGATGGCTGCGCCTCGAGGAGCCCCGCGCCGTGGGAGCGCACCCCGAACTCCCGGCCGGCCGCCCGCTTTGTGAGCGCCCCCGGGGAGCGGCCGGGCGGGGAGTGCCTCTGCTACCCGGCGGCCGGTTTTCCCGGAGGTCACTTTTAGAGACTATTCACGCCTCGATTTTAAACTAGTTTTTTTTTCCCCCCTCTTCTGAACAGACAATGGACAAAAGAAAAGTGGCAACCCACATGGAGAGAGTTTCCTTTTGAATTGCTAGAATTAGATACACTATCCAGCTCGCCACTTGCTAAGTATACTTTCTAGTTTCCCATTGTATATTACCTCGCCGTCGATTTAAAGAACTCATCTTGAAATGTGTCCATCCTCTGGGCTTGATTTCTCAGCTATATTAAATGTTTTCATTTATTTCTAAAGGATTATGTGAAGGCCCTGATTTTTATTTTCAGAAAATTGTAATTCACGCTGTCTTTGCAGTGGGCAGCACCTTTCAAAGAGGTGGAGTGTGTGCTCCCCCCCGCCACACACACACACCATCCCCCCAATTCTCTCCCGGTAAGGGGAGGGGGGAGTACTCCCTAAACGTAGTAATCAAATAGTTTAAAAAAAAAAAAAAAAAAGGCAAAACCAAACAAACTTCTCTTTATTTCCTCACAGATCTATTCTGACGATGGCAAAAAATAAATAAAAAATAAAAATCGTAGTGACTGTGATCTTAGCAGCATGGGAACCCGATTTATTCCTGTTAAAATTCCATTTAGGTAGTAGCAACGTATGATCGTATGTAATTCTTATTTCAGAGATAACTCGAGCAGTGATTCTCCGAAGTTGAACCCTCCTCCCAGCCCCCGGAGTGCGACATCTGTCGCGGAGTGTTTTTGTCTTGCTGTTGCACAACAGAAGCCCTCCAGTCTTTACCCTAAAATGGCAGCTTTCATTCGACTGGGGCCCATTCATTGACAATGATAATAAAGAGGCTGAAAGCTAGATGCTTGGGGCACGGAGCAGGACTGGGTTTGCCTTTCTAGGTGCTAGTAAGTGGGAGACATTTTATGTCTTCCAGATTTGCTCAGGAAAAGTTTCTTTTTCCTGAAAAATCTGGACTGTGGAAAAAAGTTACAAATGGAAGTAGAAAGGGACTTGTAGCAAATTTTAGGAACTTAAGTTTTCTTGTTTCACCAAATGGTGAAATTATGACATCCTCCCTTACCCCTTGGTAACCAGATCAAGGGAGGTAATGAATTTTTGTGAGGCTTGTAACAGGTGAATTTCATCACTATAACACCCAAGAATTGTTTTCTAGTACTTTAGACTTCATTATTTATAGTCTGCTGATATTTTCTTTTTTTTTTTTCTCCCTCTGCGCAAGTCAGTAAATTGAAGCTTGGTGAATTCTAGGTTTTTCAGGATTCAAATGAGTTTCTTGGTAAGAAAAGAATAATAATAAAGGGACTAGTATATGAATTTTAAACTCTAATTATATTGGTTTAATCAGTGAAATTATTTTTAAGTCAGTTAAAATAATTGCTTCCTTTTCTATGTCTTAAGATGGAAGTAAGGATAGAGAAGTCATTTATAGGTGATGGTGATAGTTAAAAACTCAAACATTATTTTCCTCTTTCGAGGAAAAAAATAACACTTTTTCTCCAAGTTGAGAATATATAAGTTGAGTTTAAAATAGCAGATCTTGTAACTTGGTTTTAAAACAGTACTTTCATAGATTCTCCTGTACTTGGTCTAGTTGTTAATCATTTTGGCTTACAGGACTATTTCCAAAACTTTTCCAGCAGAGTATT
Organism: Bos grunniens; assembly: GCF_055505025.1. NCBI lineage: Eukaryota > Metazoa > Chordata > Mammalia > Artiodactyla > Bovidae > Bos > Bos grunniens. Next base: position 56,100,754 of record NC_141178.1, on the reverse strand, counting down.
GAGTTAAAATGAATACCATGGGGAGTATGTGTATAAAACTGTATCAAAGAAATGTTACAAGTTTTTCTTCATACAGATGCAGTCAATAATTTATTACCTATAGTATATTTTTTAAGCCATTAGGTCAAAAGAAAAAAACGCATTTTCATCTATGAGAAAATATAGTCAGAGTATTTAGGTATACATGCCATGTAACCCGTGAGAGCAATCTCAGTGCCAAGGTTAGAGTAGGCATTTCAAACCTTGATGGAAAGCATTTTATTCCCTGTGCTTAAGAAAGTTGGCTTGTCATACGGCCACCATTCGTTTGGTTACTTTGGATTCAGCAATCACTAGTGAGTTTTCAGTGTGTAAAAAGACAAATAAAAGGCAATGCTTTCTCAGAGGGTTCACCATTTAGTAGGAGAGAGCCTTTTAAAGGTACACAGATACTCACATTTAACTTTTAAGGTCAACTTTGGAGGTAATAGTTATTCATCTTTTATTATCCATACATGGCCATCTTATAAACATCTAAATAAGGCATCACAAGAATAAAAATGCTTAGTCAGGGCTGAGCATTTCAAAAATGACTGACTTCAAAAAATGACCCTTAAGATTTCAGCTTTGAAATAAAATGATTCCAGTATTCAGATGGTTTGTGATGTAAACAAACTATCACTTGGATAGATCACATAGCTAAATTCACTGGAGGTAGGAAGGGACATTTGGGGATGATGTTAGGAACGTACTGGCCATATGTGATTCTTTAATCGTCTTTTTCATTCACAAGGAAACATTTGTATATCTTTAAAAGGGTATTCTTTTTATGCCTTTTTAGAAACTGAGAATTTTGCGTTGTATCTTACCAGGTTTCTCAAACCATTATGGTTTTAGCAGTCTGGAAGATAAAATTTTCCTTTTTCTCTGGAAAACTTTATTATTCTTAGTTTTTTGTTTTTTGTTTTTTTTTTAAAATCTGATTTTCAAAGATAATGGATGATGTTAAAATATAAAAGAAATTGGGAATAAATGATCACTTAATTTTTCTACCAAAAAAAAAAAAATGACGATGTAGTGATTTAATCTGGGTATTACTCAGATTGGGTTGCAATTATGGCAGAAGCCCATAGCTGATCTTGGTGGTAGTTAAGAGTGGGGAAAGTAATTAAAAACACTACTGCCATTCTTTTATATTTAAATTCTATCAGTATATTAAAACTCTTAAATGAAACCACACCTGTGTGATAAAAATAATAAACAGGAAAGCACAATGATATTGTCAAGTAGAAATTCATCTTGTGATCATTAGTGAATCTTTGGATATTTAGAGCATGAGGACCTTGGAGAGCTAGTCGAACTTTCTCATTTTACAGATTAAGAAACTGAAGCCCAGAGAGATTAATTAAAGGAGCCGCCTCTGGCTGGCCACCCGCTTACTGCCGGGCAGTCTCGGTCACGGTTGTCTTGCTGGCGCCTAGCTGGGTGCTGCTGCAGGGGGATGCTGGGTTGGTCCTTGCTGGATAACAGAGCTGGTTCTAGAAGGGTCTAGCTCTCTTCCTACTTAGATCTGACTCAGAAGCACCTTTTGGCTTAACCCTGTAACCCACGCTACAGTAGCCTTTAAAGGTGTTCCTATATCGTCAATGTTGTGTTTGTCTCTATTGTGTAGTGATTTGGAGGTTTTTGGGGTGTTGGGTGGGGGGAGGTATGATTACGTATCTAGAGAAAGGTACAGAAAAATTATCCCAAGATTTGATTACTGTTTTCCCTTAAGAAGCATGTATTCCTTATCATAATTAGATTCCTATACCTTTTAACTCATGTTAGGTGACTGCAAACATGATTGTGTTTTTCTTAGTGAAGTATTTTTGGAGGATTTTGTCTTGTTTTTACTTCGAAAAGTAAAAACTATCTTGTTAAAAATGAAAATAGCATAGAACAGTAATGAAGAAGGATTACTGGGTAGGAGGAGGCTGACTGGTCCCTTGGCCCGTTTGCTTGTGACCACGTGGAATCAGAGATGCTTGCTGTCTTCCATGGGCCTTTTGGCCTCTCACTACTGCTGTAGGCTGTACTGCGCCAGGCTTGGCTCGAGTGGCTGGTGGCTGGGACTGTGATCGGTTTTCTGTTTCATCTGTTTTCTTGTTCATCGATTGAAGTATTTATTGGGTACCTGTTACCTACAAGGCACTGGGCTGTACCTGAGTTAGGAATATAATACACAAGAAGACATAGGAGACCCATGTGAAAAAGAAATAGAACTGCCGCGGTGTCATAGGTGCTATGTGCTGGATACCGGTAGGAGGGAAGATCACTTGTTAGCTCTTAGGAGTGGCCTCAGCACTGCTGTCCAAGTGGTGGTAGACGAAGGGGGCTCACCTGGAGGGTGGCAGCATGTCTGAGGTCTACGGAGAGCGGCCAGATGACGCCTAAGAGGTAGGCAGAGGCCATCTTGGGTGGGGCTTATGGGATCTGGAATTTGGGATTAGGAAGAAAAAAAAGCAACAGAGCCACTGATGAGCGCAGAGCAGTGCTTGACATGAGCAGGCTTGTGTTCTGCACACCGAATTGGCGGGTGCGGCGCTGGAGGGAGACTCAGGATATTCCCCTGGTGGTGAAGGAGCAGTGGTTTGGACTGGACTGGTGACCGTAGGGAGGGGGAAGCGGAGAGGCGGGAGAACTATTTAGGAGGCTCGCTGGATTGGACGTGAAGGTAGATTTGTTCTCAGGCAGAGGAACGGGTCAGGGAATGTAGGTTTTCTGGTGTGTTCCAGGCGTGGCTGGCTGGCTGGTGATGCTGCTCACTGAGGTGGGGGGCACCTGGTGGGGCCAGGTCTGAGGAGGAAGTTCATGGGTTCTCATAGCGTGTGACTGAGGTGGCCAATAATGGACCATGAAACCGCCGTCTCAGCCTTCTTTCCATTGCTAGCGGCATTCTAAAACTTTCCAAAGCAGTCTGCTAGCTTCCCCCCAAAGATGGAGGTACACGGTGAGCCCACCAGGAGACCTGACAGAGAAGGGGAACTTTGTTACTTGCCTCCTGTATGGCACTCTGCTTGTTCCTTGTTGAAAAGGACTTTGCTTATTCAGAGAGGAGAACCCTCCAGTAAGCAGACTTTGCCGCATTTTGTTCTTCTGTCTCCACATTCCGGTGGCTGCTTTGTGTTGCTAGTTATGTCTTGGGATGAGGTCCTTGGTCTCCCAGCAGTAGCTGGTGGGTCTCATAGTTAGCTCTGGTTGAATTTTAGGAGCTGGTTGCAGCCACACATGGGTGTGGTAGAAATGAATACATTGCTCAGATAATTGTGGAGGGAAATACCATCCTTGGTCTGAACCCTTAACCTGCTCTGGGTGGGGAAGGAAGGAGTATACATAAACTAGTTTAATGTATCTTAAAAGTCACTTTGCTCAATTATTATAAAAAGTTGTTGTTCAGTCTCTCAATTGTGTCTAAGTCTTCGCGATCCTGTGGACTGCAGCTTGCCGGGCTTCCCTGTTCTTTAGCGTTTCCCGGAGTTTGCTCAAACTAGCATGATTGGTAGCAAGTGAGAAGGCCATTTCCTTCTCCAGGGGATCTTCCCAACCCAGGGATTGATACTGGGCCTCCTGCATTACAGGCAGATTCTTTACCATCTGAGCCACCAGGAAAGAGGTACTAATTAATAAATCCAGACATGTTTTGAAGTTTCTGGGAAAAAGTATGAAAAGCCTGAACATTTATCTTGAAACAGTTTTTTTATTTTTTTTTTGAGGGGATTGTTTGTATTTTATATGTGTGTGTGCACACCAGTTTATAGAGTAGTGATATTGTTGTTTAGTCTCTTAAGTTGTGTCTGACTCTTTTGTGACCCCATGGACTGTAGCCCACCAGGCTCCTCTGTCCATGGGATTTTCCAGGCAAGAATACTGGAGTGGATTGCCATTCTCTTCTCCAGGGGATCTTCCTGACCAGGGATCAAACCCGAGTCTCCTGCAAGTCCAGTGTCACCCGTTTATTTCTGTTACAGGTCCAGCTTTGGTCTTGATGTGGAAAGAGGTCCTTCCTGGGCCTCGTTGTCTTTGGTTGGGGTTCATTTCAAAGATGCTCTGCCTGACGCTGGTCCTCACAAGCCTTTTGGTACCATTGTGACTCCATCCCAGCTTCACCAGGGCCCGCCCCGCCTCCTCTGGGGTGGGCATGATTGTCCTTTGCAGGATTTTCAGGGGCTTGCCTTAGCTGTAGGGGCTGCTCCATCTGCAGGTTTTGCTCTCTCCTCTAGCAGTCTTTAGGGATTGTTAGGATACGTTTAAACTTCAGGGGCAGTAATGTTCCCACGTGGTGAAATAATATAGAAATGCTGGGCATGCTGACTTCAGGTAGACTTGGCTGGCGACCCTACAACAGTTTTTATTTCTAACCCTAGTTCTTCCCCTGGTTAGTTTCAAACATTTCAAAAAACCTTTAAAAATACATTGTCTGGCTTGTTCCCATCAATGGTATATTGGTTTAAGAAACTGTTGGCCTTTCTAGAGGTGCATCCGTGACACTGAATGTAGGGTTGTGCCATGTGGCCTCCAGTGGAGGAATAAAGGGGACGTTATTCCCCACTCCCAACCCCCACCCCAGCTTTAGCCTGTCTGTCCTCAGCATGGGGCGGGCAGAGAGCTGCAGCCACTGCACGGGGCCTGGGCAGCCACACCAAGCCTTTGTGCAGGGAAAGGCAGGGAGATAACATGTGTGCAGTTCTGACATGTCAGGGACTCTCCCTGGGATCCTCCACTCACACGTCAGAGATCTCTACACCGTATTTGTGGTTCATCTGATAAAACGGTACATGGTTCCTCAGTAATTAATTTTCCCCTCGTTCTTTGGCAAGTTAGAGACTGCTTTAAATGATTAAAGAGTCCACTTTGTTCTCTTTTTGTCCTTCTGAAAGAAGCCATAAACACTTCAGAGTTGGTCCTCTTGATATTTAAAACATAATTAGCAAAAGTACATATTATTTTAACACACGTAAAAAGAATGATCCTCTCTACCATGATTCTAAGCCAGCAAGTAGCAAGAAGCTTCTTACAGAATTACAAGCCTCCCTTGTTTTCCAAGCCAGGCCTGTCCTGGCACTAGGTGAAGAATAAAATCAATGGGAACACAGGTGTGCAATCAGCGTATGCCTTAGTTGTGATGTATTTTAAAGCCTGTGGGTCTAGAAATTACTTTATTTATGGATAGGACTAATAATGGATTGTAACTGTTAAGCCTGGATCTTCAAGGTGAACTTTTCTGTTTTAAACATCTCTCTCACTGTGTTTTATGTTCTTGTATTCTTGACCTTGTTTGTGCTTGGGATTTTGCTTTGGCCAATTGCAGGTGTATTGATCTTGTCAGAAAAATCATGCAGACTCATCTGGAGAATGTAAAAATTTTGATTAAATTAGGAAACTGTCTATTTTCTCTGTTAGCTGTGTGATCAACTGAAATAGTGCAGAAATAACCCAGCAGCATTAAAGATATCATTAATCACCATAACAACTAACTAGCAGTTGATTTTTGAGCATTTCCAATCACGTAGGGCTTCCCCGGTGGCACAGTGGTAAAGAATCCTCCTGCCAATGCAGGAGACATGAATTCGACTCCTGGATCAAGAAGATCCGCTGGAGGAGCAAGTGGCAACCCACTCCAGTACTCTTGCCTGGGAAATCCCCAGACGGAGAAGCCTGGTGGGCTGTAGTCCATGGGGTCACAGAGTTGGATGCGACTGAACGTGCATGTCAGATAGGCATTTGCTAAGTGTTTTGGTTACTCATTAGAACAACTCTAGGACAGGGGTCCCCAACCCCTCTGGTCCTTGGCTTGTTAGGATCCGGGCCACATAGCGGGAAGTGAGTAGTGGGCCAGCCAGCAAAGCTTAACATGTTGCTCTCCATCACCTGCATTGCTGCTGAGCCATCACCCTCACTCTCCGCCCAAGGTCCGTGGAAAAACTATCCTCTATGGAACCAGTCCCTGGTGCCAAAAAGGCTGGGGACCACTGCTCTAGGAAATAGAGTGTTTACTCCCGTTTTACAGATTCAGAGACTTGGACTGAGGGGTTAAAGTGTCCAGGACCACACATAACTCTAGTGCATGCTGGAGGAGGATTTTGTTTTTATATATTTATTTTTATTTGGCCATGCTGGGTCTTCGTCGCAGTACATGGATCTTTGAACCTCATTGCCACACGCGGGATCTTTAGTTACAGCTTGCAAACTCTCAGTTGCAGCATGTGGGATCAAGTTCCCTGACCAGGGGTCGAACCCAGGATCCCTATTTTGGGAGCATGGAGACTTGGCCACTGGACCTCCAGGGAAGTCCCTGGAGGAGGATTTTGAAGTTCACCAGTCTCCAGAATCTGTATTCGTGATCCATCACCAGGTTCGTACCACTGCTGCCTTAATAGGTAAAAGTGCATTAGAAATGCCAGCAACGCCCTGTAATCCTGTGTCTCCTGTCTGCTCAGGCTTTTCCGGTCACATTTGCTCTTTTTGTGCCTGCTGTACTTGGGGTGGGGGGTGGGGGCGGGCGGCGCCGTATGTTAATATCTTGGGATGTCTTGACTCCCAAGATGACTGGGTTCTATGCCTTTCAGCATCATACCCTTCCTGTCCCATGAAGACACCGAGAGGAGTTGTTCTCCAGCAAGTTTTATTCTGTGGTGGCTGAGAACTTGAGTTGTGGCATCAGACAGATCAGCTAAGTGAATCATGAAACTGGGAATAATAATACTCTCCACCAGCCAGGGTTAGGGCGGAAGGTGGCATGAGATGCTTCAGCTTCAGGCACTCAGTATAGCTTATGGCATATTTATTGAGGAGTTACTGGTAGCATTAGCTGACTCTTGGTCATTGAATTTATCAAACCATGTGCCTTGGTTTTATTTTTCACTTAAAAAAGTCCCCATAATCCTGAGTCATGAGAAGCCCACTGTGGAGTCCAGCTGCCTGGTTTGCCTCAGGAGTCGACATCAGATTTCACAGGTGTGTGCCTGTGTCCAGGTACAGAACTAGTTATTGTTCCCCTACACAGAGGGGACTTGGATATCCCAGGTGCTAACGATGCTGCCTTTGAGGGAGCAGTCTCTTCCTAGCCCTGGGGATTCCTTTTGCTGGCTGAGCCTTGGCTGTCTCGCCAGAGAACCAGTCATTTCTTCTTTTCCCCAAACCTGCAGTTCTCCAAAGACAGTGGGGATGTCACCAGTGGTGGGCATATTCCATCGGCTCTGGTGTGGACGAACCTTCCAGTGTAGACCAGAGAGGCACAGGGTGTTCTCAGAATCTGTAACTCTAGATCCTTGAGTCTCTGAACGTTGGAGTTAGCCCTCCCCTGCCTCAGATTCCGTCTCTTGCTTAAGAAGGAGACAAGAAAGGATCTAAACTGAGAGTAGATTTGCGGTGGGGTCTGGGAGAAGAGTAGCCACTGTTAACAGAAAATGAGAAGGTTCCTTGCCTCTGGAAACATGAGGCCCCTGGAGGCGGCTTCCTTGGTATCCCACTGCTGTCAGGACTGGCACGACGGTGGGTGAGGTGGTGCATCGACGGCTTTCGTTTTACTTTATTCCATTTTATTTTCACTTAAAAGTGACTCTTAAGGGAAAATGAAATGGGGCAGAGTGGAAAGAGTTGGCAGACATGGGTGTGTGGAAGTTTCCTGTATTCTTTGGTCCCTACTACAGGGTTGAAAACTTGTAGAAGCCTCTTGAGTCACATGGCCTTTTAAGAGCTCGACCTCCACAGCTACCATCTATGGAGCGTGGGCTTCATGTGAGTTTGCATTTTGCTAACAACCTGTGTACTTACCTGAACTGTTGTCCCCAATGATGGAAGTAGGATTAATCAAAACGGTGAGGTGGGAACAGTAATTGTCATTTTGTAGGTTACAAAATGGAGACTTAGAGAATTAAACATGTATTTGTTTAATACATGGTGCAGTTGGGACTCAAATCAGGACAGGTTCATTTAAGAGCCTGTAGTGTGAACCTCTCTGCAGAAAGTGCTTGGGATGGGTGGTCACAATGGAATGACCTCAGCCTGAGAAGGGCAGGACCAACATCTATCAAGATGAGCACACCTGTGCTTTCGAGGCCCAGCTCCCCGAGCCACACTAAGAGGCCCAGAGCTGCGCATGAATGGCTTATAGTCAGGGGGTTGTCTTTTCCTCCTCACAAGTCATATCTTATCAATTGCGAACACTTTCCACCTAAAAGACACTCACTTATTGTGAGACTCACTAGTATTCCACCCTGTTTTTGTTTATCGGTCCAAAACGTGACCAACCACAGAGTATTCAGCTTGCTACAGAACTGGCTGTTTTTTTCCAGTGTTTATCCAAGATGTATTCATTCACATGGACTTCCCAGGTGGCGCAGTGGTAGAGAACCCACTTGCCAATCCAGGAGATTTTAGAAACACAGGTTCCATCCCTGTGTTGGGACGATCTCCTGGAAGAAGAAATGGCAACTCACTCCAGTATTCTTGCCTGGGAAACTTCATGGACAGAGGAGCCTGGTGGTCCACGTGGTCCATCTGGTCACAAAGAGACATGCATGTGTGCACGCGTGCTAAGTTGCTTCAGTCATTTCTGATTCTTTGCCACCCTGTAGACTGTAGCCCACCAGGCTCCTCTGTCCATGGGATTCTTCAAGCAAGGACAGTGAAGTGGATTACCATGCCCTCGTCTAGGGGATCTTTCTGACCCAGGGATTGAACCCTTATCTCATGTCTCCTGCGTTGGCAGGCAGGTTCTTTACCACAAACCTCCAGTTAAAACTTGGGAAGTTTTACTATTTTTGGTGCACTTAAAAATTCAGTTTTGGGTTTTTTTTTTTTTTAATTGTGTTTTGTTTTATAGAGCTAGGTTTATCACCAGAATTAGCATTTTAAGGTTTCCATTTCCCCCTCTCATTAGAAGACACTTGAACAAAATCCAAGTTGGTATTGGAAGCAGATTTCACGCTCATAAGGAACTTCGTGGCTACTGTGGGCCGGTGAGAGCCATTCTGTTTAGCTGCCGAGGTCTGGCAGGAAAGGAGAACTGTCTGATGTCCGTCAGATGCTTAGTAGGGATGCACCGCTGTGACGCAGTCAGGTAATTTCCCACATGGTTCACCCTGTGGGTGGTGACACAGCTGTGCCTGGATTGCTAGCAGGCACGCATTGTCATCATAGACTAGCTGAGAAATCCGGTGTTTGTCTCCGTGTGAACAGAAGGAGATGTACTGCCTGAAGATCCTCACAGAAGCCTGGCTTTTGCTGATGGCATGGTGACATTGGGGACCGACGGTCAGTCTCTGACTGTATGTAGCTCAGGCTTTTCAGAACTTGAAGAAATGCCCATATCACCGGTGTTATCCTTTACGGATCACTACCACCGTAATAATAACATTAAGAAGAAGAATATCCTCACTGGGCAAACCTGAAAATGACTCGACTACCTGTGCCTTCTCTAAACAAGACGGCTTGAGCCAGCTGTTGAATTTGGAACGTAATCTGATTTGTGTCACCCAGCAGCTCCAGGCTAGGGGTGAGAAAATGGGTCTGTTTATTCAAAGCATTATAGCATTCACTCATATCCTTATGAGATTTTCTTGTGTGTCTCTTAACTCTTCCAATATTCTGTTGTGTGAAAGGAACCCCCGCTTTTCCTTTCCTTACCGTTGTGAGACAGGTGCATAGAAGACTCAGGTCCCTCATTCCCAGGCAGAAAAGCTAACAAAGTACGTGGTGGATTTTAGGGAGGAGGGAGCAGTGGCATGCTGCTCCATCTTGCACCTTCTCAGCAATGTCCTCCCCTCCCTTCTACCCTCCAGGATTCACAGGTACAAGGTGGTTTTGCAGAAATAATATATCCATTGGTCTTTAAGGAAGAGGAGGTGATGAGCGGGACTGAGGTCGCTTTTTCATCTGTTTTCTCCAAGTGACCTGTAGAATGGGTCTGTTCACATGATCTTGAGGCTCTTATATAATTATTTCAAAAGTTCATCTGGTAAAAAGTGACGGGCACAGTAGATATCTATTGGGCCTTAGAATGAACACAGTTACCTGGTGGTATGTGCGTAATTAGTTGCTCAGTCGTGTCCGACTCTTTGCGACTCCTTGGACTGTAGCCTGCCAGGCTTCTCTGTCCATGGGATTTTCCAGGCAAGAATACTAGAGTAGGCTGCCATTTACTTCTCCAGGGGATCTTCGCCACCCAGGGATCAAACCCACATTTCCTGCATTGGCAGGCGGACCCTTTACCACTGAGCCACCTGGAAAGCCCCACAGTCACCTGTGCTGCTTGTTAAAGATGCAGGTTCTGGGAGTCCAGTGATTAGCCCTCTTCACTTTCACTGCCAGGTCTCAGGTTCGATCCCTGGTCAGGGAACTAAGATCCCACAAGCCTTGTGGCATGTTACAGCAACAACAATAACAACAGCAAAATGCAGATTCTTCAACCCTACATTGGTTTTATTCCTGGATTAAAATCTCTATGGGCCATCTAGAATCTGAATTTTTATCTCGGTGCTTTTGAAATACTCTAAAAGGCCTCACGTTTAGACCAGTATGTTAGTTATACAGTGAACGTACCATGGAAATACAGAACAATTCAGAAAAATGGTAGCATATATTTTTACAGTATTTTTTGGAGCTTTGCAGGTAATGTTATTCTCTTATATGTGAGTGAGTGAAATGTAGCTGCTGTGTGGGATTCCAACTATATAAAGGGCAAAGATGGACACATGGTTGAGCTTGGGAGCATAGTCTACCTTAAAGGCAGTAAAAGGGATGGAGAACAACATGTGTTGTGTTTACTCATTAAATTGTATTTTCATTTCTGCCACAGAATAATTAAAAACTTGTTTTATGTGTAGTTCCAGCTTACATGGTATGATTAGTGGGTGGATTTAGGGGACTTCACCAGCGGTCCAGTGGTTATGACTCTGCCTTTCCAATGCAGAGGGGGTTGGGTTCAGTCCCTGGCTGGGGAACTAAGATCCTGCATGTGGCATGGCCAAAAAAAAAAAAATTAAATTAAAAAAGTATTAACAAAAAAAGTGAATGGATTATCACTATTTGGGGGCAGCCCGTTCCAAGATGGTGTTATTTCCAAGAGCAGCTCAGACGTGAACGGTGAGAGTCGGGTGGCAGGTCGTCTGGCGGCTGGACTTGGCAGCGTCCATCTCTGTGGGACCCCGGTACTCCTACGGGAGGTGATGGGAAGCGGCTCCCGGCTTTTTTCTCAGCCCTTCTCCTCCCTTCCTTTCCGATTTCTTCCTCACTGCCTGCCCCATCTTCTTGCCCCACCATCTCCCTGGACCTGGGTGGGAGGCTCCGTCAGGGTCCTGGGCCTCCCCCGGCTCCTTGCTCCTCCTGCTGCTCCCTGAACACAGCCACTGTCCTGAAAGCGCCCATCTCGGCTCCTCTAGGGCCCAGCTCAGACCCACAGCTCCAGATCCTGTTTCCAGGTGATTAGGTCCTAAAACTTTATTTTTATTCCCAGTGTCTTCCCCCAAGCTTCTGTTCTTCATCTTCCCAACCTGTCTGAACCCGAAGTCTTCCCAACACCGCCTCCTTCCTGCATGAAGCCCTGGCCTCTCAGCCTCACGTTGCGCTCTGTGCCACCCCACATCCCAGCCACCTCTCAACCTCTGCAGTCTCCTCCGAGTTCAGGGGCCTCCACACCCTTGGGTCCTGACGTCCTGGTTTCTTTGACCGCATTGCATCCTCACGACACTCGCCTGCCTGTTAGCACACAGCGCCAGGCCTGCTGAGCCCTGGCCGTCCTTGTCCTTGTCCTTTGCACTGGAGGAGACTGCCACCTGCCCTCTCTGCTCCCAGCGTTCTCCTTCATTCATTCCCGGGGTAGCGGGCGCCCTGGTTGCGGGTCTGGAAGCTCCCAGGCTCCCGCAGAAGGGTCCTGCTCATCACCTTCGAGTTCAGTGGGCCTGATGGGTTTAAAGTCAAGACTATTGTGTGTGGGCGGGTGAGGTTTCCCTGTTCCTGTCCCCGCTGCCCCCTCCCCAGTGACAAGCGGTTCCAGCCGTACCTGGCTGTCCCCCAGCAGGTTCAGAACGTGAGTGGGAAGAGGAGGTGAGAATTCCTCCTCAGACCCCATTCCCATGTCCCTGGTGTCCAATCGGAGGGCCTCTTCCCTGGTTGCTGTGTTCTGATTAGGTACTTAAGATGCCCTTTGGTCTGTCTCATGATCTTTAGGTTAGCCCAGGAATGTCCATAAGATATAATCTTGTGTTGAGGAAAAACTATTAAACTGGCAACTGAAATCCTTTTATGGGGAGTCAGCTGTGCTTGAGCATGGCCTGAGGGACTGGGGGCTTTCAGAAATGGACCACCAAGTTCATGACAGTGAACTTACCATACAGGCCTTCCCCAAGTCGGCTGTAGGAAGGACTTTAGTGAATGCAAAGACATGGCCTGTAAGGGCAGGGAATATTCAGCGGTGTTTCCAGTTCCCACCTCTATAGGGTAAACGGTGATTTCTGTGTGAGGTTGACTGTGAGGTCTTCTTGGGTTTTGGAAACGTGGATGTGTCTGGTAAAAGCTGTTCTTTTATTAACACCTTTCAAAAGATCGGTAAGAATTACAAGCACGCAAATTTAATATTCTTGCTGACTTTTGGGGATGACACTAATGTTTGCGAAGTGGTGCTCATGGAAAATTGTAACTGTGCCGAGTTCTGCAGGAGATCTAAAAATGCCGACCGTGGCTCCGAGATGCCGAGTCGCGCACCTGGGACGTGGAGCAGGTCAGCACCGTGTGTAGTCAGGCGCTGAGGAGGTGTGGTGCTCTCAGTGGAGGGCTGATAGTGGAGGAGGACATCAGCAGATGTGACCCGTGCTGCCTCGTGATAGGCTGGGAGGACTGAGAAATGACAGGAGCAGAATCACGGAGACACGGCGAGGCCAGGCCCCCAGAGCACGCTGCAGGGCTGGGCAGGGATTGCACCCCCAGGGAGAGGGGCACCCTGCTGCACACCCGTCCTCCTCCCACGCTCAGAGAGGGTCAGAGGTTGCTGGGAGGAGAGGGCAGGGGGTGGACAGACAGGGTTGAGGGTGGGCTGTGGTGAAATTGGTGAAATTGAAATTGTGGTGAAATTGGTGACGTGCATTTGCACTAAGTGATGGAAATGGCATGGTTAGTTTGGCAATGTGTTAGGGTTGGTGGTTGAAGAGGGACTGGAGGGGAAAAGTCAGCATGGAGCTCCACCAGGGCAGGGGGATTGAAGAGGTGGAGGGGGGTGAAACCAGTGGGAAGTGAGGAGAGGACTGGTCCTGCCAGGGGCCAGCGCCCACCTGAGAATAGCTTGGAAGCCTCTTTTCAGGAGAACCAAGGTTTGATGTTTTGAACTTAGATTAGACCCAGAAATAGGAAACATTTGAGGAGGGTGAGATGTATGAAAAGATAAAAAGATCACTTTAGAAAGCTTCCAAAAATAAAGCTACATCGCTCGTGAAGTTGTGCAACCAGCAAGCCAAAAAAAAATCAAAATAGTAACCCCCCTCCCCGGATTTTTTAATTAAAGTCAGTGTCTTATGAAAATGATTTTGGAACTGTTTTCACATGTAGTTTGACTTTATTTCTTTAAATGTCCTTACTGCTTGGGCACAGCATAAGGTGAAAGAGTTCTGTAGGATTGTTCATATTGCTCTTTCAGAATCAAAATGGCACGTTGGTAGTTAGGGAATTTGTAAAAGTCTACCTAGTTGTTACACACGGATGTTGATCTGTTCACTGGGTCATGCTTTCTTCTGAGTGTGCGTTCTGACATTTGGAAGACCTGCCTCACCGTGTGTACTTCACCTGCTCTGATGGGTGCGTGTGGATCTATTAAAAAGACACATCAGCAAATACAGTAGAGAAACTGCTCTAGCCCATAGGAAAGCAGTAAAGTATGTAGCAGATAATTCATAGAAAATTTAACTGCCAAAAACACGAAAATTTTCCCAGTTATGGAGTAATAAAAATGCAAATTAAAGTGAGATAACTTTCCCTCCTTATCAAATTAGCAAGGATTTAAAAAACAGTCTTGATGTTGACAGAATCTGGTGAGACTTGCAGGCTCACCGCTGTCTGGGGTTCGGTGAGTACAAACATTTTGGAAAGTAGCTGGAGATTCCATGTTTCCAGACCTTTAGGAACAGCCATGCCAGTCATATCCGTCGTCCATCCGAAGGAAAGATCTGCAGCCCAATCAGCTGTGATAAGTAAGAGGTCACAGCATTTTGTTCTGACAGTGAGAAGTCGGGAATGGTTAGATTGGCACTGTGTTCATAAGCTTAAGTGTGATGCATGCGTTACAGATCGTGTTTTTGAAAACCATAGAGCCTCAAAGAGTAGAGCACAAAATAATATATTAAGTCTGGCTCCAGCTTGATGCAAATTATTACCACAAGCCTAAGGAAAAAAAAAAAAAAAAAAACTAGGGAAAATACATCAGTTTTAAAAAATGAGTAGTTTCAGGGATTGACAGTTTCACTTAGTTAAAAGCTCCGATTGCAGAGTTACACAGGTCAGGTTTGAATCCTTGCCTGGCCGTTTACTGGCTGTATGAACTTGAATAGGTGGATTCGTAGCTCAGTGACCACAGGCAAGTTTAAACTTACCTGAGCCTCAGTTCCTGCAGCTGAGGCTGGGAGGGGTGGCGGCAGTGCTCAGCTCCTGCTCCTGCTGCTGCTGCTAAGTCGCTTCAGTCGTGTCTGACTCTGTGCGACCCCATAGACTGCAGCCCACCAGGCTCCCTTGTCCCTGGGATTCTCCAGGCAAGAACACTGGAGTGGGTTGGCCTGTTTTTATTCATGCAGTGATGTCTGAACTACCTCACACGGTGGTTACTGCGTTGTTTGTTCTCCATGAATGTCGATTGAGGGTTGTGTTTATTTTAATTTGCATTTAAAATTTATTTTAAATATATTTTGATTCATCTTTACATTCTTAAATATTTTCTTAATTTTGTACTGAAAGGCACTTTGCATAATCAAGAAAAACAGCCGTCACCATCCCGGGGAGCATCTCTTACTCCTGAGGGGGAACCAGGAAGCCCGACAGTTCTCAGTGTTTTCTGGTATAGACAGGAAAATCTTTATGAAGTAATTTCAACTACTTGTTTTTCTGAAATGATTACCCCCAAATTTGCCTCTTCCCCTTGAAGTCGCTCAGTCGTGTCCGACTCTTTTCGACCCCATGGACTGTAGCCTATCAGGCTCCTCCGTCCATGGGATTTTCCAGGCAAGAGTGCTGGAGTGGATTGCTATTTCCTTCTTCAGGGGATCTTCCGACCGAGGAATCTAACCCGGGTCTCCCGCATTGCAGGCAGACGCTTTACTGTCTGAGCCACCAGGGAAGCTCTGAGTAGTATTTGAATTATTTTTTTCTATCTCAAAGAAATTTTGTTCTGTAGTAAGTTGAATTTAAGAGACCCTTGCCTCTTTTTTTTTTTTTTTTTTTAAGTTTTCTGAAATCCAGGAAAACAAGAATCATCTTTGAAAAAAAAAACTCCTGTAGATGAGATCTGAGTTTGGTTAGTATTTACTGTGCCTTTAGCATTCGGATTACAGTGCTAGCTTCTGAACATCTCACCTAATTGTTTAAATATGTGAGCATGATTTTGATATTGAGGAGGTGGAGGAGAAACCAACCTTCTGAAAGTGCTTGAGCTTGAGTTAAAAGGCTTGCTGTGTCTTGGAGTGAGTCGATGTGTGCAGGTGGGAAGTCTTAAGCATCTGGAACCCTTCTACCTTGGAACTGTGTCTTTCTCACTAAAGAAGCACATTGAGGTTGCATGCAACCAGGAGAAGCCTTCAGGCTCTATTATCTTCGAAGGAGGGTAACAGCTTTGCGCTTATAATAAAATAGCTTCAAAGCTTTCATTTCCTTGAAGTTATGTTACCTTTCATTTATCTCAAACATTCTTTATTATATCTTCTATGGGAAAGAGAGGAATAAGAAAAACAAAACCAGATTTTTAACACTGTCTCCTAACTTAATTATGAATAAATGGGTTGATGGTAAGACTTAAACAATAGAATCCGAAATACACACAACCACATTGTATTATTGTGTTTCATCACGCTAAGATGGTACCGGTTGTAAGACAGGTCCTATTTCTGACCTATGGGAATGTGAAATAGAAGTAGGAGTTAGAATCAGTGAAATATAGTAATGAGTGAAAAATGAGGACACGTCCACTTTGCAGTCACTCGTACTTTTCAATTTTGTTTACTGAACAAAAAGGAAAGTCACCTGAATGCATCAGGAGTAGAAACTTAAGCCTCTAATCTTTAGCAGAAAGATTTCATAGCCGCCAGTCACTTTAATCACACCTGGAGCCATCCTCTGCACACCTTGCTGTGCTCCTTGTGAACGGCACGTACGGCACAGCCTAGATGGGCTCATGAATCAGGCATTTCAACATGAACCTGCTTGGCTACCGGACCTAATGTAAGCAGACAGTGGGCCACTTTTTATAGCGTTAATCTGCCAGACTGCTGTCAACACATTGGGTACCATAAAACAGAGTCACCAAGGCTATTCCACAAGGGTGATGCCAAAATCTATTAAAACTCCCAGTAAAACAAGAAATGTGCTGCTTAACCACTGAAAGCCTGCCTTGACAAACAATCAAGTATTTGGGTATAGATTCCGTGTTTAGTGCTGGGTTAGTGCCCACGTGCTGCAAATGTAGAATGAATGGATTTTGCTTATGAGTTTAAAAATCTAATTATTCAGTGATACAAAGCAAGGGAAGGGCCTCTTTCTTCTTTTTTTGTATCTAGGATAATTTGAGAGGATTTTGCATCAGGTGGTGTGAAGCTAGAATGAAGAGAATGAATATAGATCCTAAAGGGGACCCAGTATGACAAAGTCAGAGATTTGCTGTCCACCAGTCATAAGAAACAAAGATCTCCAAGGAATTTATCACAATGTACAGATTCTTTAAATGCCTAATTGGAGGTCAGATAAGCAATATGATGGAAAGGTCAAAGCTCTGGAGTCAGCCTGGGTTTAACTACCTTTGGAACTTTGGGCAAGTTGCTTAACCCCCAGCGTCAGTTTCCTGTTGATGAGATGGGTTAGAATAGCCCCTGCTTCAATACCGGCCACTGATTAAGACCAGCAGTTATTTACACTGTCATGGCTTGCTTTGCTTCTTAGGAAAGAGAATGTGAAAGTGAGAGGTGTAAAGATTTAAGAGCCTCGGCGTCTATTAGTATGACTGTAGAGGTTTCAGATGAAGGTGAGAGATAACGCCCTTCTGGGTGCTGCAGCGAGCAGCAGACAACTTGAGAGCAGCTAGTTATGAAGGAAACACTAAGGGTACGATTGTGGTGACTTACCTGTAGAGCATTTTCTTCTGATACTCGGTCGGGGTTTTCTGGATTTCCCCCGTGTCTTGTGGTTGAATAAGGAGTGGTTTTAACAAGGCAGTGTGGACTTGGGTTATAACGAAGAGGGCAACAGGACAGGGCTCTGTCTTACACCATAGATTCTTCTCTCTTGGGTGATACGAACAATTACTTTAATGTCACCAAAGAATGATGACCAAGAAGGACTGAGATGATTTCGTAATTGCCAAATGTTGATATTTTAACTGGTTTGTTGCTGGTCACCCAGAGGAGAGTCAGGGGCATGTGAGAGATCTGTTTTATTACATGTTACCTTAAAAAAAAAAAAAAAAAAACTAGGATAACCTGTTCAGCTGCAGCTGGCCTTGCATCTCCCTCATGGCTATGAAGTATGTCCCACTTCCCTGCTTCCTTCCTGAGAGCCCTCTCTCTGCTGTTGGATGGGGTAGGGGTGGGGGCATAGGAACTCGGGCAGGACTGTAAGGCAGCGTCATCTTCTAGGGTCGTCCTTCACTTTCTGCTCTTAGTGCATCGTGTTAGTTGAACTGGGTTCTCCACCCCTCCCCCATTGTTTATTGTTGTTATTGTTTCACAGAGCTTGTTTTTGTGAAATTATTTTATAATTTTATTTATTTATTTCCTGTGCTGGGTCTTCGTTGCTGCAGGCTTTTCTCTAGTTGTGGTGAGCGGGGGCTCCTCTCCAGTTGCAATGCATGGGCTTCTCCTTGCAGTGGTTTCTCTTGTTGTGGAGCACAGGCCCTCAAGTGTGTGGATTCTCGTTGCAGCACGTGGGCTCAGTATTTGCGGCTCCTGGGCTCTAGAGCACAGACTCAGCAGTTGGGGTGCATGGGCTTAGTTGTTCCAAGGCATGTGGGATCTTCACAGACCAGGGTTGAACCTGTGTCTCCTGGGATGGCAGGCAGATTCTTTACCACTGAGCCATCAGGGAAGCCTTAGAATTATTTTAGATTCCAAACATCCAAGTTACAAAATATCATTCGGGGGACTTCCCTGGTGGTCCAGTGGCTATGACTCTTGTGCTCCCAGTGCTGGGGGCCAGGTTTTGATCCCTGGTCAGGGAACTAGATCCCACATGCTGTAGCTATGTCATTAGGAGTAAAACTAAAGACTGAATTGATATTTGGTGATTGCTGGCCTTAGGCTCTTTCCAACTGTATTGGCAGCTTTCACCTTCACAGACTGTGTCTAGGACGTTTCTAGAAGCTTACCACGTCACAGCAATGACAGCACCGCTGTGCTGTAGGAGGTACACGGGCCTTGTCCTTTGATGCTTGGCTGACACAGTGCATTGACCTGATGGAAACCACAGATTGTGTGTGTCTCAACCCAACCTGGATGAAAACCAGCGGAAACCCAAAGGAATAAGGACCACAGAATGAGGAGACCGCTGTGCATGACGTCACAAGATGAGATTACACCACATCGGGTGGTGAAATAGTTATGGAGACTTAGCACGTGGTCGGCTCCGGGGTTAGTGACGAGGTCCTGCTTAACCCAATGGAAGGGGTCTACACACAGGGGAGGTGCAGCCACCGCCAGCTCTGCTGATGGTGACCATTGGAGGCAGTGTCACCTTACAGGTGGGGGCGTGGGTTCTGGAGTCAGAACCTGGTTCTCACGTGGCCCTGGGAAAGTGCCTTGAACTCTGCAGGCTCGGTTCCCGAGGGAGCCAGTGCCGGGGCGCACCAAGCAGAACCTGAGGCCTGGGGGCGGGGAGGGTGGCGAGGACCTTCCAGAAGCAGGGGGCTGGCCTCAGTTTGGAACAGGGTGTTCATGTGACTTGTGAGCTGAGTGAGGTTGGTGGATGATGTCTTTTTGGGCCAGAAAATAATCTGATGGAAAGTAAGGCCGCATGCAGTCATCACCCCAAGGTGGTTCAGGGCGTCCCGCGTGGTGGAACAGGCAGGTGACTGCATCTTGGCTGGGTCTGCAGACCAAGAGTCAGATGTAGAGTCGTGGTGCACATGTCTTTATGCGCAGCAGCAGTGGTACAGGGTTAGTCTCCGTCTTGTGAGACAGCCCTGAGTGTGAGGAAGTGCCAGTGAAGGGTTGTCGTGACAGACAAGATCACGGACATAGAGTAGGCCTTCAGTCGTGGGTGTCACCTGCAGGAAGTCTGACGTTCCATCCTCAGCATCTTCATTTCTCCAAAGAAGTGTGAGTCCCTTCAGGCGAAGCAGGTCCTTGTTCCTCCTCCCCTTTTTCTACATAAACTTGGCCCTGTATTTGGGAGTGGATGGGGCTTACTCGTTGTAATGGAGAGGGTGTTTCTTACTCAAAGGTGACACTGTGGCTTCTCCACAAAGCACTGACTGTCTGATTGTACCAGGGTTCTTCCTGGCATAGATGTCTATACTGTATAATGGGAGTATATCTTAATATGACTCACTGGGAATAGCTTTTTATCAAGTAATTGCAATTTTTAAAAAGAACTTTATTAGGAGAGGTGGATTTGGTGAGGGAAAAAAAAGACACACACAAAACACCTCTTATTGTTTGAAAGGTATCTGGTTAGGTAACAGCTGTATGTGAATTTAGAAGATATTTTTAACCTTCCTGGGGATTTTTACAAGCGTCTCCCCCACTCTTTCTTGGGGCAGGCAGCATCACCACCGAGGGTTGTTTGATTTCTCTGCAGAGGATGGCTACCTGCTGCAGGCAGAGGCTGTTTCTGCCTCTTGAGCAAATCCTTCCGCCCCTGGTCGGGCTCTGTGCAGGGTTGGTGGGAGGAGGCCTATGTTTTCTCCCTTACAGTGTTGGGTTTTGGAGACCAGGCCAAAAGAAAAAGAAAAACCCAGCTCCTCCACTTACCACTTTTGTGATTCAGAGAGTTGCTCGATGGCTTTAATGTCCTCTTCCTCATCTACAAAATGTGGGCAGGTACTGCCTCAGGGATTGTTGTGGGGATTGTGTGTGTGTGAAAAGCCCAGTGCTCAGTCTATAGTGAGCACTTTGTAAAATGTTAGTTACTCTTCCCGTTTTAATGCTAATTTTCTGTATGTGTTGGGTATATAATCTCAAAGATACGGGATTTTCTTTTTCCAAATATTACACTTTAAACTGGGTCTCCCCTGTGGTGTCCACCATAGGTTGCTGTATTCACATCACACCTTGCCTCTTTTAGCTCTAATTGTGGTTTCCTCTTCAACTTAGCTGTCCCTTCCAACTTCTTAGACCAACTGGAATCTATTGAGTCCACTAACTAAATAAAGCTTTTTATATTAAGATCTCCCAGTGACAAGCACATGGGGAGGAGGAGACTGTGGTTTCAGTGTAAACTTAAAAACAAAGTCTCTCACCCCAGCCCCTCCCCATCACAGCTTTGCAGTTGCCAGAGATCAGCTCGTTCTCTTAGGACCTGGAGCTTCATGGTGAGTCCAGTTACCTGCTCACCTGGCCGGTGATGGACAGGGGTGCTCAGGTGAGACGGGGGTATACTGCAGTTTCCGCAGAGGATGTGCTGTCCCCTAATTCTGCTGTGAAATGTCTTTGGCCAGTGGACTGGTGATGGTGCTGAAACTCCAGGACGCTTCCCTTCCTCTCCCATTGATCAAGGTGGGGTTATGGGTAAGAAACAAAAGAAGACAAGGAAATAAAAACAAAAATTTGTGCTTTCAGTTTCCCCATTATAGTACTTGAATCTTGGATACCGTTTCAGGATAAGTTTTTGAAATCCTATTTGGTTAAAACTCTGACCATTGAAATGACAGTCTCTACCCCGTTGGCATCACCCCAGGTCAGAGACAGACTCAGGACGCCCCAGTGACTGAAGCAGGGCCTTGGCCCTTGTGGTGTTTGTTTAGCTGCATCGTCAAGCTCACTCTGTGTTCCTGTCTTCCGCGAGCTGAAGCCTGCCTTGCTGGCCCCTCCTGGAAGGGCCGTCCTGCCTGTGTTCCTGCCACCTGGTGCCACCTTGGTTGCAGTCTCCCAGACCCTCCTCCTCCCCCGCATTGAGTCAGTTCTCCAGCTCCTGCTCTGTCTCCTCTCTGAAACAGCCCATGACCCCTGCCTCTTCCTGCATCTGACTTCATTCTGCCAGATTCATCTTGATCTCAGTCTGTCTCAGCTCCTGGGTCGACAGTGTGAAATTTCCACTTACCTTTGAAGACTCTCGCCACCCACCCTCCCCTTACCTGACTCTCCTCCGCTCGCATGAGCTCATCACCACTACTGATCTCCTGCTGCTCTCTGATTGGTGTAGTCTTAGGCCCGCTTTCCTCCTGGTTCTCCCCTCTGCTTTTTTTAAAATTGAAGTATAGTTGAATTACAATGTTGTGTTAAGGATTACTGTACAGCGAAGTGACTCAGTTATACATATGTGCTGTGCTCAGTCGTGTCCAACTCTGTGACCCCATGGACTGTAGCCTGCTAGGCTCCTGTGTCCCTGGGGATTCTCCAGGTAAGAATACTGGAGTGGCCTGCCATGCCCTCTTCCAGGGGCCCTTCCCAATTCAGGGGTCGAACCCAGGTCTCCCACATTGCAGGCAGATTCTTTACCATCTGAGCCATCAGGGAAGTCCCAGTTATACATAAATATATACATTCTTTTTTATATTCTTTTCCATAGTGGTTTATTACAGGATATTGAATATAGTTTGCTGTGCTTACATCAGGACCTTGTTTTTTTTCCATTCTGTATATACCGGTTTGCATTTCCTAATCCCCAAATCCCAATCCAGTCCTCTCCCCTGCTCCTCCCCGTTAGCAACTGTCAGTCTGTTCTCGGTGTCCCCAGTTGTATTTCTGTTTCATAAATAGGTTCATTTGTGTAATATTTTAGATTCCGTATATAAATGATATCCTATGGTATTTGTCTTTCTCTTTCTGATTTATTTCACTTAGTATGATAATCTCTAGTTGTGTCCATGTTGCTGCAAATAGCATTCTTCCTTTTTCCTGTGGCTGAGTAGTATTCCATTGTGTATATGTATCACATCTTTATTCATTCATCTGTTGGACATTTAGATTGCTTCCTTGTCTTGGCTGTTGTGACTAGTACTCTTAAGAACATGGGGGTGCAGATATCTTTTGAATTATGGTTTTGTCTGTATATATGCTTCGGAGTGGGATTGCTGGATCGTGTGGTGATTCTGTGTCTAGTTTTCTGAGGAACCTCCCCATACTGTTTTCCACAGTGGCTGCAGCAGCTTACATTCCCACCAATAGTGTAGGTCCCCTCCGCTTTTTAAAACTTATTACACCACTCATTGTGAAGTTTTTCCCTTGTTTGAGTTTCCACAGTGCTCATATGCTTGATCATGTATTTTATCTCACCCTCCCTAAAGTATTGGCCATAGAATTAGTTGTTTCTTTTAGTTGTTTCATTGACTGATACAGAAGAGTAGTTACACTGTTTGTTGTCAGGGCTCCGTGCCAAATGCTGGGCATACAGAGGTGGGCAGAAGTATACCAGGTGCCCACAGCCAGTGGAATGGATGGATATTAAGCAGATAGCGGCACACACATGTAACACTGCAACTGTAACAATTGTTTAAAAAAAAAAAGAGGAGTGCATGGTGCTGCGGGGCAGGTAGTGGGTGCTTGAGTGAGATGCATGACTGGCTCACCTGAGGAAGCTGAGCATGAGCTGGGGTCCTCCTGCTTGGCCTGAGCCCACAGTCACTCTGCTGCACACAGGTTGGCAGGGTTCGAGGGGCTGGGGAAACCACTGCCTAGTCATGAGAGGAAGTGGTGATCCCGCCTCGAGTGGTGGGTGTGGATGTGGACAGAGGTGGGTGGGCTGAGGTGGATTTCACAGGTTACCTTGGTAGTTGGGTGGGAGATGTCAGAGGAAGGTGTCTTGGGTGACTCCCGGGCTTCTGGTCCATCTGGTCCAGCTTCTGGGCCTGGCCAACTTACTTGGGGACTGACAGCCTTGGGGCCACCCGGGCACCTGGGGTGCCTGTGATGTTAACGAGAGGCCTTTTCTCTAGGGTGCATGCCTGGGCTGGTGGAGTACCGGCTTGATGTCCAGGCCCACTTGTTCCTGCAGCCGCCTGGGTTGTGAAGGGTCCGCACAGTCACACACTGGCTGTAGCAGTCACCGTGGGGCAGGCTCACCAGTGTGTTCTCCCTTTGCTTCCAAACCAGGCGACGTTTCTCTCTCCTTTTTCTAGAATCAGATGGCAGAGACTTAACAGTTGGGAAAGATCCATTTGTGAGATTGTATAGGACAGTATGGGAGAGCAAAGGGCAAGATTCCCGAGAGTGGGGAAGGGACGCAGGCCAGGAGTGGGGGACCAGCCCGACCTGGGCCCTGCCCAGCCATCCTGTGGTGACAGGCGGGCAGGAGCAGTGGATGGGGGCAGATGGGAGGGGGCGTCTGTTTGCCCCACAGAGTAGGAAGTGAGGTTACCTGTTTAGGCCTTGCCCATTCAACCAGAGCATAAATTCACTGGGGACGAAGAGGTGTATAGGTGTAAACATGCTTATTTGTTTCTTTCATAGCTCTAGATCGATGGTTACTGAATTGCTGGGCTTCATTGAGAAATTGGGCTCATTGAAAGTTTAGACTTGGGCTTACACACAAAATTTACATGTTCAGGATAACTTGCTGTTTTACCAAGTTTGCAAAAAATATTAAGTGCTGTTAATGTAAGCCATACTCCATTATTCCTAACTACTTCCTGAGTGTTACCGACTTAATTTATGGTGAGGTATCCATAAATAAACCTCATGGAGTGAAAATGGCAGGATTCTTCCTAATGGTTTGATCCATGGGCTTCAGAGAAATGCACGCCACCCCCTCACTGAGGTGTCGAGCTAAAGTACAAGGACGAAGATGACACGCGTAGGAAACAGGGAGGAAAACCACATGGTTCTTTACGTCAACTCGTGTGCATTGATCAGCGTTAATGTAATAGAGTGAGTCACATTTGTACTGTGTTTTATTGCTTATCAGGCGCCTTAACACTGGCATTGTGATCCATATGACATTTTATAGATGAAGAAATTTAGGACTTACCCAGAGCCACACACACAGTGGGTAGATGAGACTTTTTTTTAATATTTATTTTTATTGTTTTGGCGATACCGGGTCTTAGTTTTGTTTGGCACACGGACTTTCCATCTTCCTTGTGGCGCGTGAGCTCTCCCCCTCACCCCTTTTTTTCCCTGACCAGGGATCAAACCCAGGCCCCCTGCATTGGGAGCGCAGTCTTAGCCACTGGACCAGGAGAGAAGTCCTAAGGAGACATTCTTGACTCCAAAACAGTCAGGTGCCTCCTCACTGTGAGCATCCTGAAAGGATGAATCCCATTTTGTCAGCAGACTCCAGCTCTGCAGTTCCAAACAGAGCAGAGTATTTAATACAAACCCACAGACTTTTATGTGGTGATTATACTCATTCCATCTGATTGTTGTTGGGTGATGTAGCAAGTTTTCTGATTAATCTTTTATTTGTTTTCTAATTACCTCTGTGCAGAATTATTTAAAATGGTTCAAATTTGAATGTGGATTAGGTAGTTGAGTCATTTTGAATTGCTTAAGTTGGTGTGACATTCATGAAGTAGACGGGAATAATTTAGTATGGCACTTATTTACAGTACATAATATTTTTAAACATTTGATAAAATAGTGAATTTTATGAGGCCAGGGAGTATTTTTATGCTTGACTGGAATTCCACTTCTGGTTAAGTAGGAACAATGTAAACCATACGCCGAAACCGGGTCTGAGCAGCCTGGGTGATGGAAGGACCGCGTGGGTTATCCTGGGCCACGTGTTACGTAATCGCATGTTACAGGCCTTGTTCATGGCGGGTCTTGCTCTAACTTTTGAAGAGTCATTTAAAAAGTAAGAATTAGAGTTGTAACACACAAAAAGATGAATTAGAGAGTCACACATGTATCTTTACATTACGAGGACAAAAGTATAGTAATTTCATTATGCTTTGCTGATTTAAGATATCTTAAATCTGTCAGTGAAGATATTTTGTCGTGAGAAAAAGTGAACATGCTGAAAGTTAATTTTCATATGTGAAGAAGAGGGAAGTTCTTTTAAACATTGTTTACCATTAAGATCTGGAGAGTTCCTGGAGGCAATAGTTTTCACGCAGGATTGAAGTAGAGTGGTCCGAGAGAGGGGAGGGAGTAAAACAAAGCTGTGAATTTGGGAAGTAGGAAGAGAGTGGTGTGGGTGAATTTAGAGGAGATGTGAAGTCTCAGGAGGCCACCCAGGAGACTCAGGAGACTGCCCTCAGGAGACTCAGGTCTTTCGTTCTTAATGCCAGCCTGGCTTTGTGGGTGTGGTATTTGCTGTTCTTAAACAGGTCTTGTGACCAGGCTCGCCTGGTCCATGAACACCCAGCAGCTTCTGGCCTCCGTGCCTCTGTGCTCTTTTGCCCTGCATCCATTCCACCGCCCCTCCCCCTTCGCCTGTCAAAATCCTGTTTGTCTTCAGGTTCTGTTTCAAGTGCTACTTCTGTAAAGCCATTTCTGATTCTTAGCAAAAGAATCCAGTGTCCTTCCCTTATATCATCTTCTATCTAGTTGTTGGTGCTCACGTCCACTTGTAGATGACTCAGTCAGTAAACACACAGGTGAGACGTAGCATCATCTTGCCTTCTAGTCGCTCGAAAGGCCCCCATGGGGTCCTCGCTGCCTGATCCTTCCCCTGGAGGACCACCTCTCTCTCCTTGGTGCTGGGCTCTGCCTGCAGCATGCTGCTTTTGCACAGTTTTTAAGATGACATTGCCCTGATAGATCTAGAGTCCTGTTTTATAAGTTCTTTGAAGACGGTCTACGTCTATTTTAGTATTTTTTTATTAATACTTTCCTGATTGTGCCTATTAAGGGTTAGGTTTGATTTCTAAAATAGGTAGTTGAATTGTACATTCCCTAAGATGCAACCAAGATGTTTTTGTATAGCTTGCGATATTTTGATTAACTTTGTGAAATGGTGGATTCCTTTAGAGGGGTCAGTCCTGTGTCTAGAATTGATAGAATTCAGCGTGAAGTTAGAAGAAGGTGGCGAAGATAAGTATAGTATAAAAAGCATTCATCATCAATAAGTTGAAATCAGTAAGTTTCATCTTCATCTTATTTTTGTATCCCATAGCAGACAACCTATAGGAGTAGGTTTACAGGTTTTGATTTAATTGAAAAAAAAAAACAAAACAAAACAGAAACAACAACTCAGGTAAACGCTGTTATTTTGTAACTGAGTTATTAGAGTGCCAAATCGTCTTGTGTCCTGTTAGGGTTCATCAGGAATTTCTTGTTTACTTTTTATTCCCAGGACCAAGCATGATGTCTCTCACATCCTGTACACTATTAGGTTTCTAAATAGAAATTGAAACTGTGTTTAAGGGTGAAAGGAAACTTTAGTTCTAATAGCAGCAATATAGAGATTGACATCTAAAGATAAGAATTTTCTTATAGAGGAGTTTAAAAGTGTCTTTTAGTAATACTTTGCATCAACTCAAATATTTTAAATTTGTTATTAGCATTGGAGTATTTAAGACTGGAGATTCACACATCCAGGTTGGTAGGAGTAGTTTGAGAAATTCTTTTAAATGTGCAGTCTTAATTCCCTTAGTAATATTGTTCATGCTTGTTGTTCTTAAAGGCTTTAAAAAATTCACTCTTAGTTTTGGGGAAAGAATTCTCCAGATACCAGTTTCTTCTTTATATTTTGTGTAGATGAAAGGTTCTCATGTTGTTGTTTTTGGCCGTGCAGCATGTGGGATCTTAGTTCCCCGCCCAGGGATCGAACCCGAACCCCTTGTGTTGGAAGTGCAGAGTCTTACCTGCTGTTTCTCCAGGGAAGTCCCTGAAGGGTTCTCTTACAGTGTTTCAAAATTTGAATACATTTGAGATATCAAAATACATGTTTTTTTTTTTTTTTAATTTTATTTATTTATTTGGCTGCTCTGGGTCTTAGTTGTAGCATGTGGGATCTAGCTCCCTGACCAGGGATCGAACCTGGGCCCCCTGCACTGGGAGCTCAGAGTCTTAGCCACTGGACCACCAGGAAAGTCCCAAAATACATGTTCTTAATTCATTGTGATTCTCGTGTAGGCTTTTCAGTTTTAAAAACCTTGTCACTATCTCCCTGACGATGGCAGTCCCAGCAGCAGTGTTCTTTTCAGTAACAAAACCCCGAATGCATGCCTGATGGGGGACAGATTCTGTGACCACCATGTGGACGGCCGAGTGGTGTGCATGCCGTTCAGCTCTCTCCGCCTGCCTTGTGGGAGATAACATTCTGTGTGTCTCTAATGGGCCACCTGTGCTACTGCTGGTAAACTGCCATGCTAACGGAGCGTTGACTTCATCAAATTTAAAATCCAGTTCTAATCAAGATTAGGAAACTCGATGTCTTCTTGGGTTGAGCTCGCAGGTCTGTTTTTATCTGCCCTCTACTGCTCTTGACCTCGTCTTAGCAATCGTACAAGGCCGTACCTGAGTCGTTAATCTCCAGGTGTTCTAGGTGTGCATATCTATGTCATGGATGACGAGCCTGACACCTTTAGGATTTAAAGACGATGCAGTTTTCTGAGAATGGAATGAAATGTGTCCCTCAGAGAGCGGCATGGTTGCCAGAGGCAGCACTGAATCTGCCTTGTGGAGTGGCTGCAGCTGGCATGCTGACCGGCAGCTTGGATGTCTGCCTCCCAGATTCCCACCTGAGAAAAGGCTAGAAAGATATGTGGTGTGTGCACTCACATCTGTGTGCTCACATAGGCAGGAAAGGGTACACAAGAAACTGAATTGTCTTTGGGGGATGAGATCAGGGTTGGCGGTGGGAGAGAGAACTGAAACTCATTTTTCAATTTTTATTCCTCTTGGGACTTCCTTGGTGGTCTGGCAGTTAAGACTCCACACTTCCATTGCAGGGGCCACAGGTTCGATCCCTGATCTGGGAACTAAGATCCTATATGCCACTCGGTGTAGCCAAAAAATAAATTAGGTCATACTCTTCTGATGTATGTATGTGCATGCACCAGATGTGAGTGCACACACCACATATCTTCTCTCTTGTTGGATTTTTTTCCCTTGTCACGTCAGGTTATTTTCACACAAAATCAACCAGAGCCAGTTAACATTTGGAGAAACAATCAGTGTGATACAGCAATGGTCCCTTCAGTTCTGTTCCACTTATTGGACCCACAAAGTCTTGTCCACGTGGTGCTATGAGAAGACACTGCTGCCCATCTTTATGGCAAAGTGTAAACGTGAGTTGGAGGAGGGCATGGCAACCCACTCCAGTATTCTTGCCTGGAGGATCCCATGGACAGAGCAGCCTGGCGGGCTACAGTCCGTGGGGTCTCAAAGAGTCAGACGTGACTGAAGCGACTTAGCACAGCATAGGACTTTTACTCATAGACTCCCATGCAGTCCCACATCCCAGTCCTAAGGGACGAACATGGTCACCCCTGGGGAGAGCATCTCTGAGGCTCGCCAAATCCCATTTCAAATTCCATTTCAGGGAGAAGGTTATAATGGAGTCCAAAGCAGTCTCAAGGCAAAAGTGTGGCAGCCTCATCAGATACAGCTTTGCGGCCTGGTGACTTATAATGAGGGTGGCGTGTAATTAGAAATCGTCCCTGTCTTTTCTGAGTGCTGATGAAAACCACGGCTCAGAGGTTAATTCAAACAATAATTAATATTGGTCTCTGTCAGTGCAGGGTGGTAATGAAATCTCTCGTTATTTGATGACTTTGACTTTAAACATTGAGTGAGGAGTAACACTGCACACGCATCGTGGGGAAGTGCAAAATGGGGAAGTTTGCTTTTCGAAAAGTGTTGCGCACAGAATTTTGTTGCATTCTGTGATTGTCTATGATAGAAGCTCTAACACAACATGGAGATACTAATGTTTTAATTTCTAAAGTGATGCTTCTTCAGAGTGATACTAGGAAGGGTCTTCCCATTTTCTACTGTGTGTGGTATAGGCAGCAATGAAAAGTGAAAGTCACTCAGTTATGTCTGACTGTTTACAACCCCTCCCAGTAGCCTGCCAGGCTCCTCGGTCCATGGGATTCTCCAGGCAAGAATAAGGAGTAGGTAGCCATTTCCTTCTCCAGGGGATCTTCCCCACCCAGGGATTGAACCCTGGCCTCTTGCATTGCAGCTGGAGTCTTTACCTTCTGAGCCACTAGATTACCATCTAAATCCTGGCAGGTTACACATGCACATTTATCTAGAGACAAAAACCTCAAATGGCTGACTGACTTGAACCTCCAGTGTCCTTTGCAACCTTGAAAGTAATGACTCTGAAAGTCATAGCGTCACGTTTACTGAACATGTTTCCTATGTAGAGTTGGGAGTTAACAAATGAAGCAGAAGATGTATTCTGAATGTAAGGAGGTGGTTTGGAGACGCTGTAATACGTGTTAATACAATCACCTCTAGCTTTGCACACCTGGCAGTGCTGAGTAGAACTGTTTGACTGAAATAGTTTCTTTTCGGTGTTGAAGATACAAAAACACCATTGAGCAACTTGCTCTAAAGTCAGTTTTCCTTTTTGAAGCATGTGTTGGTGTATCACTGTAGCTTAACCTCTGAGGGTAATGTTTGGTGTCATCATCTTTTATAGGGAAAAGTAACAGAACAAATGAAGACGGATTTGTATGAAGTCTGAACACTTTGGGACGCCTAAGCAGTAGAGCCTTTCTAACACATGAAAGTAGACAGAAGGCTCATGTGAGCCATCACAGACCCTCCGCCAGCTTCATTATTAACTCGAGGCTGGTCTTATTTCATTCACACTCACCAGCTTGCCCTGTGCTCTGTATTATTTAGAAACAGATCCCAGACAGCACAGTATTTTATTTTAAAGTATTTCAGTATGCATCACTGAAAGGAAATAATTCTTTCTAAATTACTGTAGAAGCTCGTGTGGACATTTTAAGAAAGTTTTTCTCATTTTAATTCAAAGACCATCCTGCACTTCAGGAAGAGTGTACAAACACCTTTTTTTTTTCCTTGTACTGGAACAGAGTGGGTGACTGGCAGTTGTGACACCATTAGGAGCAGTAGGTTTCGTTTGATTTCAGGAGCTGCCGCAATTCTGTCTGAAATGAGAACAATGGGATCAGAATGCTGTTTTGTTTACAAGGGTGTCAAGACCGTTTGGAGCCCAGAGGCTTTGAGGGAGCTGGGCACAGCTGATGAGACCTTTTCTGCAGCAGTTGCTCTCTCGGGGGCAACCACAGCAGAGGTTCCCAGAGAAGGAATCAGGAGTAAGCCTCGCACTGCGCTCAAAGTGACCTTTCCCTGCAAAGCCCCATCTTGTCACTTCTTTGCTGAATACCCTCTATTGGCTTCTCATTGTCTTCACACAGGCCAGGGCTTCGGGCGTGATTCTTAAGACTTTCTCATCCTTCAGCCCCTCCAGGACCCTGGTTTTTCTGCCTTGGCCTTGAACCCTCTGCCTGCTTTCTGCTCCAGCTGCTGTGCAGGCCACGCCCTCTACCGGAGCCCCGCCCACCTGCCTTGGCTTCCCTGCTGGTTCTGCCCCTCCTTTGCCTCCAGCCACAGTCTTTGCTCCTGAGACCTACCCTGGCTGTCTGTCGCCCTGCTTAGGCCCCCTCCTCTTGGCCTCAGTACCCTAATCTGCCTTCCTAGCCACCATTGTGCTCTAATTACCCACATGGAGATGGACATACCAGTGACTAGAGTGGCTTAGCGCTAGGCAGAACTGGCCTCTCTGTCCGGGTGAGCAGATGGACTGAGGGACTGACCAGCCCAGCAGGGCGGTGGTGGAGCGTGGAGGGTGCAGGTGACACAGAAGGGAGGGAGAAGGAAGGACACCCTTCTGGCAGCAGCAAATGAGAAAGAGAAACATCCTGTCTGAAACATTTGCTTTTCGAGTTTACGGATTAGCTGAGTGCATGTCTCCTGGGGTGAGAAACGTGTCTGGGGAAGGATGTGAGGATTTCATAGGTGATGGTGAGAAAGACCGGCCTCCTCAGGGAGCGCAGAGCTGGGAGCCGATGCCCGAGTCTCAGCCCTGGAGCGTGTTCCGGTTCCCAGGGCTGGATGGGCCGTCGTTGTCCTCCTAGTTATGTGGCTCCCTTTCAGAATCGCCGGTCCTCCCCTGCGCGAGGCGAGCATACAGAGGGCCCACCTGTGCCCAGTACAGGGAGCTGCCTGAGAGCCAGCTGCAGGTGAGCTCAGGTGAGGCGGCTTGTGGGTCCAGGCCAGCTTCGGAGATGCCTCGGAACAAGGCTTCTCCATCTTCCATATATGGTAACACTCTACCTTAAAGAAACAAACGGAAGACCAAAAAAAGCCACATGACATAGTGGAAAAAACCCTACACTTGGGAAGGAAATCCAGGCTCCTGTTTTGTTTCCAGCACTACCTTATACAGACAAAACCTTTCCCAGTTCAGGCTTCTTCCCTGCGGTGATAAAGGGAGGGAACACCACCCTCACAGCCTGCTTCCCGAGACTGTGCGTCCTGTGTGCGGCCAGAGCTGGGCTGCTCTCGGAGGCAGTAGCTGTCTGAGATGGAAGCCTGGGGATGCTCTTTGACTCCTCCCCTGCTCCCCCTTCTCTCACTGCATCAGATGTGTCCTCAGAGCCTTTCGGCTCTGCCGTCAGAACTATGTGCAGAGTCCGACACCGCCTGGCTCTTCTTCTGCCACCAGCCCACGTGGCTGTTCTTCCTGCAGGAATTCCTGCAGCAGCTCCCTGCCTGGACTCCGCATCCGCCTGCCTCCTCTGGACTGTTTTGAAACTGCAGAGGACCTAGCTTTCAGTCCCTGCACCCTCTGCCCACTGACCCCCCACCCCTCATTCTACTTCAGACCTTCAGAGTCCTCTTCTGGGGGCTTCCCCATCCCCACTTTAAGATCGTGCCCTTTCCTCCAAATTGCCTGTCTCCCTTCTGGTGCTGTAGTTATTCTCTTGTTTTTCTTTTCACTTATTTTACTTGTATTTTACTAGTTGACTCTGACTCCTTGCTGGACTGCAGCTGAGCTCCACGAAGGAAGTTGCTGTCTTCCAGCGCTAGGGACAGTGCTACGCCTGGGGCAGGCACTCTGGACATGGCTCTGCATAAAAGTTCACGGGAGTTCATCACTGGAGGGAACGAGGTCATCAGTGTGCCGCTCTGTGGGTCATGTTTTTGGCATGTGCAGCAGGTGAAACTTCATGGAAGTTACGATGTGGTGACTTTCAGAAATCAGGAATTTCTTCTCTTTGTGATAAGTCAACTTATTAATAGCAACCTGATTAACAAATTATACTCCTGACATTGGAACTTCCCTGGTGGCTCAGATGGTAAAGAATCCACCTGCAATGCAGGAGGCCCAGGTTCAGTCCCTGGGTCGGGAAGATTCCCTGGAGAAGGGAATGTCTACCCACTCCAGTATTCTTGCCTGGAGAATTTCGTGGACTGAGGAGCCTGGCAGGCTACAGTCTATGGGGTTGCAAAGAGTTGGACACGACTGAGCAACTAACACACTTTGGGAACACACACCCACCCTGTTTAGACTTAGGTTAAGGCTTTTTTTTGGTCAGAGTAACCTTTGAGCAATGGTGTGTCGGTCTTCAGGGCATTGTGTCAGGGAACATGATATCTCTTGTCCCATTTACTGCTGATGTTTGATTTGATCATTTGATCACTCTGCCTTGAAAAGAAGGTTATTAGAATTCCATACACAGCCTTAGTTTATGGTCAAATTAGAATTATAGTGATTTGCCTGCTTGAAAATGAAGGCAAGTGTGTCCTTGTAGTGTTTTCATTTAGTTACTTGCTGTTGGTTATAATATAAACACTTTGGTTAGTTCCTGGACTTGGTGACTGATGCCTTTGTGGAGAACCTCTCCTCTAAAAACTCAAAAGAATTTTGCATTTGTTATTTCACTGTATGTTTGGTTCATCTGGAGAGAGAGCGGCTGGGGTCTTGATGTGGATGAGGCCTTAGTGATGGTTCAGTAAGTGGCTGCAGTGTCCTCCCTGGCACTTGTCTCTGGTCTCACTGTCATGTGACTGCTTCTGCAATTAGACCTTAGCTGTGCAGGGCTGGGTGGGTGGGAGGACTTGCAAAGTGAGAATTGACTAACTGTATGAGTTGGAAGTCTGATTATAGGTTCACGGACAATGCCTCACATTCTGGACCATCCCTCGAGAAATGCGTAACACTTTGTATTTGGGAAAGAATTAGTCACGGTAGGAAGCTTTGGAGTTGATGGACTTCTTTTTTGATTCAATTAAGCCTGATTTATGATTTCAGATGAGTAGACTGAAAATATTTTCTAAGTTTCCAGAGCAGGAATGTAGAAAATTTGGACATCTATCATTTGTTGTTAAGAAATTTAGACAGATGGATCGGTTTTGTACCTTTAGAATGTTTGGAGTGTGTGTGGCCATTTCAGAGATTCATAAACCTTTTTCTCCAAAATTCCCTTGAAAGTGAAATGTGTTTCTGCCTTGGATTGACATGTTCTTATATCACTAGTATTGATTTGATATGCTAGCTGTAGATTGCCTTGTTCACTTGATCAACTTTTTGTGCTAGGCACTCAGGGAGCCCTGGGATAACAGAGGGGCACTGGGCTTCCCTGGTGGCTCAGATGGTAAAGAACCTGCCTGTGATGCGAGAGACCCAGGTTTGATCCCTGGGTCGGGAAGATCCCCTGGAGAAAGGAATGGCAACCCACTCTAGTATTCTTGCCTGAAGAATTCCATGGACAGAGGAGCCTGGCAAACTTCAGTCCATAGGGTTGCATAGAGTCGGACAGGACTGAGCGACTAACACCCACTGTATACTCAGGTCTGCGCTCAGGGGACTCCCTGCCCACAGACCTTCGTCACCCTGCACAGCGTGTAAGTGCAGTGAAGGGAAGCAGGGGGCGCTGAGTGCAGAGCACAGGTGCCCCTGCTGACCTGTGAGGACTACAGGGCTTTGTGAGGTTTAGCCAACATCATCACTAGTTTGAAGAACTTGGAGGGAAGCTAGATCAATTTGACATAGGAAAAAGAATTTTAATAAACTATTTTTCTACCATCTGCCTAATTGTAAGTGTGCTCATTCCAAAATATTCACACCATAAAACATGTATAAGGTAGAAGGTGAAAGCCCCCACCCCAGTAAACTCCGGTCCACAAATTATTCCTCTGGTTTTTAGCGGGAGGAAGGTTATCACAGTGCAGACACATTGTAACTCCCTTTTCTCACAGTACGGTGGCTGATCTTTTCATATCAACACATACAGCTCTATTTCATCTTTTCAAAGAGCTCAGACAGCGGCATCCTGTGCCATGCCGCTTCACCTGCCCATCCTCCTTTAACAGACATCTAGGTCATTTCCCGTGTTCCCTGTTGAAATCATGCGGCTGTGAGGATGCGCCCTTCTCGTCCACCTCCATGTCCCTTTAGGGCATATTCTTGGAGGGGGGTCCCAGGCTGCCAGTTTTCTGCAGGGTGCCTGGCCTCCAAGCTCAGTCCTTTCCGTGGTGTGGGGTTGTCCATTGTTTCTGCCTTTGCCATCGTGGGACTTCTTGTCCTTTGCCAGTTTGGTGCACTTCTTCCATTGTCAGTGAAGTCAGGTATTTTCCTTGTGTGGCTCGGTCTTTTGTGTTGCCTTAGCGCCTGTCCCTGGCACCCTGTGCTGTGTGGCCTCTGGTGCCTAGAGGCCCTCTCTGATTGAAGATCATCAGTGAGCTGGAACCCTTTTCTCCCTTCTAGGGGAGACAGAGGTTAAGGCCGTGGCTCTGAGAGCAGCCTCACGATTGTTGACACTGCTGGTGCCTCTACAGTGGCCTTGGCAGGCTGCTTGATCTCTAAGCCACCCATTTCCTTCCTGTAACGGGGTGACAAGGATGAAACAAGCGAGGGCATCTTGGCCTTCCCACAGGGCCTGGCACCTGAGTGGATGCCCACCGTCAGCATCAGGAACCAGTGTAGGGGTGCCTTTCCTTCCCTCGTCGCCTCCCGGGGGAGCCGTGTCCTGCTCAGCCACTCTGGGTCCCCGCAGGGCTGGGGTTCCCTCGGCAGGTGCTGCAGCTGCAAGTGACCCCTTTCTCCTCGTCCTGGCATGTTGCAGGCTCTGAGGCCAAGGGCCTGGATCAGCAGTACCAGCCTCACTTGGGGCCTGAGCATTCTTCCTTCTGAAGTCAGCCCCAGACTGCATTGTGTCCCTCCACATCAGTGTGCTGAGGGCCACCCCCAATCCCAGTGTGACTGGAGATGGGCCTTCATGACGGTAGTTAGAGTTAAATGAAGTCACAAGGCTGGGGCCTTAATCCAGTAGAATCAGTGGTTCATAAGAAGAACTATTTCTCCCTCTCCCTTCTTTTGCACAAAGAGGTCACGTGAGCACACAACGTGATGACACCCGCTTACAGGCCCAGGGAAGAAGCCTGAGGATGCAGCCTGCCTTGCCAGTTCCCCAGTCTTGGGCTTCTGGCCCTCAGAGCTGTGAGCCGTCTGCCTGGAGTGCCGGCCCCCAGCCTGTGGCATTGATACTTGACGGTAGCAGTTCTAACACCTGAGATCACTGTCCTGGCCAGTGGGTGTCTGCCTGTGGCATCGTGGTTTCTTGGCCTTTAGTCCAGACGTTGGAACCACCTGGAGGGCTTGGTGAAACCCGGACTCCTGGGCTCTGCTGAGAACTTAGAACTGAATAGGTTTGGTTGGTCTGGGAGGTCAAGTTTCTATAAGTTCCCAGTGGTGTTGGGGCTTCTGGAGTAGAACCACACTTGAGAACCATTAAGCAGTGTGTGGAAGGCTTTCAGACAAGACCCCAAGAGACTTGAGGTTGGGGTGTGGGTGCTCCCACCCAGTTACAGAAGTCCTTTTAAACTCAGTTCTGCTGTTTGTGAAATGGGGATAATATTTACATCACTCATCTCATAGGCCTACGGATGCTAAGACACATGAATCAGAGCTTCGGGTCCTCCCGATTTTCAGACAAGAAGGTGGGAGCAGGAAGTGTCACATTCCTGTAAAAAGAGAAGAGCAGGTGGATGGAGGCCTGAGGATGTTAATAGTAAACTCTCCTTTTACACCCTGGACACCGCCCTGGCATTTGCTTTGCTGGCTGTGGGGACTGTCTCTTCTCCCACTTCTCTTCTGTGCATCTCTCACCCAACCTCCCTTGACAGCCAGGCAGCCCAGCCAAGCAAGCGGCTTGGGTCAGACAGTCTGATTCTCTCTTGTTGAGGACGTCTGGTCCTTTTGGCAATTATAGCATCGGAAACTACTGAGTTTCTAGTTCTCCACGGAGAAGTCTTGCTTTCCATGGCCAGGTATTGTATTTGAAAGGTGTTTTTTGTTTTGCCATGTTTAAAATGTGTCATGGTATAAAAGTTTCAGGTGTGTATATGGTTATTGGTATGTGGCATTTTGAGCAGTGACTAGTGATGAGGGTCTCCATCATCAAGTTAGAGCTGTGGTTCTCAAGTTTTGTGGTTTTGCGGCCACTTTACACTCTTATTGAGAACCCCAAAGAGCTGCTGTTTACGTAGGTTATATCTATTGGTAGTTACTGTATTTGAAATGAAAACTGCTTAAACATTTTATTTAATTTAAAATAACATTAAATCCATGGCATGTTAATATAAACAACATAATTTTTATGAAAAATAATTATTTTCCCAAACAGAAGTTTAGTGAGAATGAAGGGCTTTACTTTATATTTACTTAAATATATTTTAAATTGAAGTATAGTTGCTGTACAGTATAAGTCACAGGTGTACAATAGAGTGATTCACAATTTTTAGATTATTCTCCATTTATAGTTATTATAAAATGTTGGCTATATTCCCTATGTTGTATGTTATATCCTCTATAAAAAATCCTTTATTTTTAATTGAAGTATATAGTTTTGCTTTACATATCTTACTAGTATGTTAGCTTCAGGTGTATAGCACAGAAATTGTTTATACATATAGAGAGAAGGAAATGGCAACCCACTCTGGTATTCTTGCCTGGGAAATCCCGTGGACAGAAAAGCCTGGTGGGCTACAGTTCATGGGATCACAAGAGAGTCGGGTGTGACTTGGTGACTAGACAACACCAACACACATATATATTTCTTCAGGTTTTCTTTCTTTATAGGTTATTAGAAAATGTTGAATATAGTTTCCTGTGCTATACAGTAAGCCCTTGTTGATTATCTATTTTATATACAGTAGTGTGATATGTTAATTGCAACTTCCTAATTTATCCTTCCCCCACCCACTTTCCCCTTTGGTAGCCATAAGTTTGTTCCTGTTTTCTGGTGGTGGTTTTTTTTGATTCCACATATAACAGATATCGTATGATATTTATCTTTCTCTGTCTGGCTCACTGTGCTTAGAATGGTCATTTCTAGGTTCATCCGTGTTTCTGCAAATGACATTATTTCCTTTTTTCTTTATGGCTCAGTGTACAGTATATCCTTGTAGCTTATCTTATACCTAATGGTTTACACCTCTTAGTCCTCTGCCTGGTATGTTGCCCCTACCCCAATTACTTTATATTTTTGTAAATCTCTTTTAATGTCTGGTTCAAGACAAGACAGAGTCTGATAGCTGCTGTACATTCCATCTGTTGTAATATGCTGTTTTGGTTGAAGAACATGAAGAAAATCTGGTATGCAGATTTGTAATTGAAAAGGGAGGAATATTTGAATAGCCTTTTCAGATA
Source organism: Bos grunniens (assembly GCF_055505025.1). Taxonomy (NCBI): domain Eukaryota; kingdom Metazoa; phylum Chordata; class Mammalia; order Artiodactyla; family Bovidae; genus Bos; species Bos grunniens. Next base: position 56,062,813 of record NC_141178.1, on the reverse strand, counting down.
ATTTGATACTACACTAAAACCAAAAGGAGTAGTTTCTTAAAGGTTAGTTGCAGTGTGGACTCGGAAATCATATGAGTGAAATTTTTGTTTCTGGTTTCATTAAAATTCGTTGGTGTGTTTTGCGCTTTGAATGGGCCTTTTATCTGTGCGTGGTTTTGTAACATCATGTGTTGGTAATTTGGAAAATATTGGTTCAGTGAATTACACAAATCTTTCATATGTCAACACATTTTATTAGACAGTATTTTTTAAAAATCACATTTGTTAATATCAGTACCCATTTAATCAGGAAAGTCTTTTAAGTTCTGGGAGGCTGTCAAGTTCATCATGGTAGATAGAGATTTTCCAAAATTATGGCTTTTGCTTTGGAAGCTCAGATTTTATCATTGGCAACAAAACTGTCAATTGTTTTCCTTGAAGTGACAGACTTATTTTGTTCACTTTTGAGAAGAACGCCTGCCAAATGCCTGAATAGCTATAGTTTGACAGTTTCCTTTCCACTCCAAGTCAAAATGGTGCTCTTTGAAAAAAAGCTTGCAACTTGGTTGTACGACCTCTTTCTGTATCTGCCCTGAATTAGATGTTTTCTTTATTATCTGGGCCACCAGGGAAGCTTTGGTGGTTCCGGGCACCCTCTGGAGGGGTGCAGGGGTTCAGGAGCGGTGGTGCAGAGAGCAGGTGTCTGTGTGTGTATAAAGGGCTTCCCAGAAGCATTCTGGAGAAGCAAGTATACGCTGCTGGTTAAAAGAAAAAAATCCTCCTAACACAGTTGACTCAATACACCAGACATTATGCAAATGAACGTTCCTTCCTTCAGCTTAGTGACCTTGGAGAGAGAACGCTGCGGTCAGTGATAACAGGATGGCCAGGACGTTGAGAAGCCGCCTTATTTGGAGTTGCTGCAAGTTATAAGTAGCGCTCACGCCACAGGTTGTGTCTGGATGTCCTGTTTTAAAACCGGATTGCTTCCCCTGCCTGTTAACATTGGCCCGATGGTGTTACAAATACTGCTTGTCTAGTCTGAGAATGGGGGGCTCGCTCTTCTGCCCTATGGGGTATACATTACAACAGCACCAGACCCAGTCTAGGGGTCTGAGCACTAGGCCGAGTCTTCATTCTGACCTTGACTAGCTGGGTGACCTTGAACAAAGCAGGTGCCTCCTCACCGCTGCTGTGTAGGGTCAAGCAATCGGACTAGGGCTCCAGTCTTTCAGTGCTCCCATTTGGGGTTTCCCAGGTTCTGGAGACGTGAAAGCAAGATTTCCATCCCCTCGCCTTTCTGGGAAAGTGGCCTGTTGCGGGGCTCGTCTGCAGCCCTCCTGTCCCTTCCCGCCAGCCCTGTGTCTGCCTCCTGGAAGTTGCAGGTTAAGGTGGGTGCCTGTGTTTGGGGGACAGCCGGTGTCAGTGTCCGTCCAGCGCATGCCAGGCAGTCTGCGAAGAGCCACTTGCGGCAGGTAAACAAGATCATGTTTAAGCAGCCCTTTGACGGCAGTGAGGGCATGGTTATGGTCATGCTCTCCTGGAGGAGGAAGCTGAGGTCCAGAGAGCTGCTTTAAGTTACCTGGGGCAGAGAGAGTGTCGGGGGCCGGAGGAAGCTGGTTTTCCCCAGATTTCTTGATGCTGCTTTTCTGCCTCCCCACCTTGGCCCCAACGTTTCTTCCTTCATTTCTCTGTGACTGTTTCTCTTGGCTTTTCTAACGTGTAGAGAGATGTCACTATTGGGCATCGTTCATCTTTGATGAGAGGTGGTAATTTTACAAACGACCTTTAAGTTTGAGAATAGTCAGTAGAAGTTAAAGATGGTAAATGTTTGTGTGAACCCGTTGTTGTTCAGTTGCTAAGTCGTGTCTGACTCTGCGACCCCATAAACTGCAGTGCATCAGGCTTCCCTGTCCTGTACTGTCTCTAGGAGTTGCTCAAACTCATTTGCATTGAGTCATTGATGCCATCTAGCCATCTCATCTTCTTTTGGCACCACCTTCTCCTGCCCTCAATCTTTCCCACCATCAGGGTCTTTTCCAGTGAGGCAGCTCTTCGCATCAGGTGGCTAAAGTATTGGTGCCTCAGCTTTAGCAGCAGTCTTTCCAATGAACATTCAGGGTTGATTTCCTTTAGGATTGACTGGTTTGATTTCCTCGCAGTCCAAGGGACTCTTAAAGAGTCTTCTCCAACACCACAGTTCGAAAGCATCAATTGTTCCGTGCTTAGCTTTCTTTATGGTCCAACTCTTACATCTGTACATGACTTAGTTTGTGCTGAAATGGGGTCCACCCAGGATGATTAGACACAGAAAACTGAGTATGAGCTTGGAGACAAGTCTTGTGCGGGGCTCTGGGGGCCATGCCCGGGGTCTCCCAGCTCCTTGGGAGGGGTTGATCCATGCAGGGACCCATCAAGCAGAGGTGACCTGCTCTGGACTCTAGACTTGGGGAAACATCTGGTCATCGTGGGTCATTAGGGAAGGAGATGCTCTAAAGAAATGTTCTGTGATCTCTTCTGTGTTACAAGAGTGGAAGCTGAGGTCAAGGATGGTTTGAAGTTGACATCTCATCTCCTATGGCTTCTTGACGAGGGAGGCTTCCCACCTGCGTGGTCAGGGCATCAGAGGAAAGAAGCATCCCAGGTTAGACCTCTGAGATGAATCCGAGTGGAGAATAAGCATTTTAGTACAGTTTCTGTACAATGAAATGTGTTATTGGCTAAGTCACCCTCATGGCATCCCTGAAGAAGACATTTGACGGTAATGTGCCTTGTTACTGGAAAAGGAGGTTTTTAAAGAAGTTTAGTTCACTTCGTATTGGTTTGTTCAGCAGATGAATGGGAAATACAATATTCCAGCGCCCGGTTCTTAGATCAGAGCTCTCTGGTGCCTCGAAGCTGTGTTCTGGGCCCTTGGGTTGGTAATTCAGTGGGAAGGCTGCAGTTGTGTGGGCAGTTTTGTCTGGTGGTGGTGCTCAGCCTGGAGAGTGCGCCTCTGGTCCTGTGGAGAAGAGGAAGTGCAAGGTTTCCTTCTTCTAGAAAATTCACTTCCAGTGGCTGCGGGGGCTCCTCACATTTAGGAAAGATCCAGGGGTTGTCTGAGGTTGTTCTCGTGGAGGTGGTGCCGGCTGGTGCCCTGCAGCCCCCGCTGCCTTTCTCCAGGGGGGCTGAGGCTGAGGGATTGCCTGTGATGCCCCTGCATGGCATGACGAGTGAGCATGTTCTGAGAAATTTACAGTCCCGTGTAAACTGGTGCTGGTTTATCTTTGGGGAGCAGTTGCTTTAGGATTACTAGTGAGTCCAGGCAATTTCACATTGAGAACTGAAGCTTCACTGAATTATTTACATAGTATATGTGTGTTTGATTTATCTTTGTAATCGCTTTTTATCAATTATCTGTGCTTCTTGAAATTTTGATTGTTTTTCTCCCATTAAAAGTGTGAGTTTCAGAAGAGGACGGCTGTACTTTAAGCATAGCTAACTCTAAGTACAGACATGAGTCTCATTGCAAAGCTACGTAGGTTAGTGTCTTCGAATGGAGGGCCCCCTTTCCACCCCGCCCCCACAGGTGAGAAACCGGAACAGAGAGGCTGAGTAACTGGGTCAAGGTCACTCAGCCTGGTCAACATAGTCTGTGTATCTGAAATTTCTCATGTGCATAATGTATTGTGTGCCAGATGCAGTGCCAGGCGCTTTACGTATACACTCCAGTCTTGATGAATTAGAGTTGGTGGTCTCATCTGTGCTTTACAGATGAGAAAAGGAAGCTCGAGAACAGGATGTCATTTCACAGCTGGCTTCAGACCTCAGGTTCACAGTGCCCTCTGACCCTGCCCCTTGGTTCTGTCAATTCTTGGGGTTTCCTATGGTTCCATACGGATTTTAGGGTTGTTTGTTTCTTTGAAAACTGCCATTGGAATTTTGAGAAGGACTGTGTAATTTGTAGATTGCTTTGGGCAAACTGAACAGTTTAACAGTATTTTTTTTCTTTTGAGCTTTCTATTTTGTATTGGGGTGTAGCTGATAATAGAATCAGCTATTCAATTATAGCTGAATTGAAGAATTGATGCTTTTGAACTGTGGTGTTGGAGAAGACACTTGAGAGTCCCTTGGACTGCAGGGAGATCAAACCAGTCAATCCTAAAAGAAATCAGTTCTGAATATTCATTGGAAGGATTGATGCTGAAGCTGATGCTCCAACAATTTGGCCACCTGATGTGAAGAACAGACTCATTGGAAAAGACCCTGATGCTGGGAAATACTGAAGACAGGAGAAGGGGTGACAGAGGATGAGATGGTTGGATGCCATCACTGACTCGATGGACATGAGTTTGAGCAAGCTCTGGGAGTTGGTGATGGACAGGGAAGCCTGGCGTGCTGCAGTCCGTGAGGTCGCGAAGAGTCAGACGCGACTGAGGACTGAACTGAAGAGCTGATTAACTATGTTGTGATGTTTCAGGTGAACAGTGAAGGGACTCAACCATACATATACATGTATCCATTCTCCAAAACTCTCCTCCTATCCAGGCTGCCGTATGACCTTGAGCAGAGTTCCCTGAGCTGTACAGTAGGTCCTTTTGGTTATCTGTTTTATTTTTTAACTTTTTATTTATATTGGGGTTTAGCCAGTCAACAATGTTGTGATAGTTTCAGGTGAACAGCAAAGGATCTCAGCTATACATCCGATCCATGAGCACAGATTGGCTTCCCATTTATTGTGTCTTCTTCAGTTTCTTTTTTCACAACCACTGCCTCCCTCCGAACTCAAGCCAGTTGAGGCCACGGGGATGAGACCACGTTGTCTCGTTTACTTCTCAGCCTCACACCCTCCCCTCACTGTCCTGGCAGAGGAGGCAGGTCTTGTCTCCGGTGCTCTGGACCTCGCCCTAGCATCTCCCCTTCCGTGTGCTTCTCCTCAGCCCCTTTACTCTCCATGCCGCCTCCTGTTAGCATTTGTGTTTTACTGAGCAGCAGGCACTGTTCTACGTGCTTTGCAAATATTCATGTACTTAATTCTAAGACACCCCCCCCCGCACCCCCCACCATCACATAAATACCCTTATTATCCCTCTTCCATACTGAGGCACAGAGAGACTAAGGGTTACCTGACCTGTGATGGAACACAGCACCATTTTTCTCACACCAGGGAGACAGATTCTCGTCCTTGATCCGTCCACTTCCACAACTGCCTGACTTGGTCTCCAGCTTCTCAGTCCACAGCTGGGAGCCTCTGCACTGGTTCCCTCCTCCCGTCATCGCTGTGACCGAGTGCTTGAGCTTCTGCCTCCACTATTTCGTAGAAACACTCTTAACAGTGACTAACCTCCTACTGATAGAGTCTGGTGGCCACTTCTTTCTCTGTAGCATTTGAACTTTGTCGTCACTTCCTCCTTGCAGCTTTTTCAGGGTGTCTGCTTCCATCTCACTAGCTGGCTCTTCTCTCCGCTCTATTGGTGTTGGTGTTCTGCAGGATTTTGCCATGGGTCTTTTCTCTGGTTCCTTTAGAATGTTTCTGGTCATTCTTTCCGGGGAATCTCATCTGCTCCTAGACTTTGCCTTTCTTCTGTCTGTCAGTGACTTGAGTTGTCATATCCTTGGCTCTGCTTTCTCCCTAGGGTGCTCTTTGCACTCATATTTATTGAGTTGCTAACTGCGCAGCTCCTGGTGGACTTTCTCCACCTGCCCCCACCCTATACAAAACTCTCTTTCTCTTCTGTCCCCTACATGTCAGTGCACGGTATTACCGTCTGCTCAGGTACCCAGGTCAGAGCTGTCCTCCCAGACTCTTGTTCATCCTCCAGCATCCAGGCAGAAGCCAGGTCAGCTGGCTGATGGGTAGTCCTATCTCAGGTAGCTCCATCTCCCTCTTTTCTGTAGCAGCAACTCTTACCTCAGTTCCTGTAAGAGCCTTCGAACTGGTCCTCTTGGCCCTAGTCCCACCTTCCCAATATGTGATCCGTATTTTAGTAAGGTTTTTTTTTTTCTTTCTCTAAAATGTACATTTTTTTGAATGGGTAAAGAAGATGTGATGTGTGCACGCGCACACACACACAGAGCGGAATATTGTTCAACTGTAAAAAAGAACTGGAATAATGCCATTTGCAGTAACATGGATGGACCTAGAGTTTATCATACTAAGTGAAGTATGTCAGAGAAAGACAAATATTCTATCACTTACATGTGGAATCTAAAAAATAATACACACAAATGTATATATAAAGTAGAAACAGACTCACAGGCACAGGAAGGAAACAGACTTATAGTTACCAAAGGGGAAAGGAAGTGGAGGAGGGACAGATTAGGATTTGGGAGTTAATAGACATACACTGCTGTATGTAAAATAAGCAACAACTGTACCTCCTGTATGGAGCGTCCCTGGTGGCTCAGATGGTAAAGAATCTGCCTGCAGTGCAGGAGACTTGGGTTCAGTCCCTGGATTAGGAAGATCCCCTGGAGAAGGAAATGGCTACCCATGTGAGTATTCTTGCCTGGAGAATCCCATGGACAGAGGAGCCTGGTGGACTATAGTCCATGGGGTCTCAAAGAGTAGGACATGACTGAGTAGTGCATGCGCGCGCGCGCGCACACACACACACACACACACACACGCACATTTATATAACTGAATCACTGCTGCATAACAGAAACTAACAGTATTATACATTATATTTCAATTAAAAAAATGTGCATCTTTCTAAACAGTATTGCTTAAAACATTAGACTGACTTCTCCACAAACTCAGAATGATTACAAGACCCTTCACAATCTGGCCTCCACTTGAGCCACATCGAGGTACTTGCAGACACCTCCGTGTGTGTTCTCTTCCCTGAGCCTCGGGCATGGACCCTCTGGGCCTCTCTGCCTCCCTCTTGCCAGATCCTCCACTTGTCACCCTCCCATTTGCCCTTTAGGTCTCAGTCTCAGTTCCTGTCACTTTTCTGGCATGATGACAAGTCCCCCGAGCTCCGTGTTTGCTGTGCCCAGTTCCATGTAGCTCCCCACGTGGTTGCTGAGCAGTTGAATGTGACTGGGGTGACAGAGGAGCTGGATTTTAAATTTTATGTAATTTTAGTTTAAATTTACACAGGTACATGGGGCTTCTGGCTCCTATACTGGAAATACAGGGACCATTAGGAGGGGCAGCTGAGTGGTATTTGATCTTCCTGCTCATCTCCACCAAAACACCTCTCCAGCAGCAGCACAATTGCTGATAGTCTTGGAGGGGTTGGAAGAAACTCACTGAAAACAGGCTCAAGAATCCAAAGTATTTGTATGAGCACACAAGAATATTATAATGCAGCAAAATAATTTTATGAAAAGTGATTTATCCAGTACCAGTTATTTTTAGCATGTTCACAGGGTTACTTAAAGAAAAAATATTTATTTGGCTGTGCTGGGTCTTCCTTGAGGCATGCAAACTCTTAGTTGAGGCATGTGGGCTCTAATTCCCTGACCAGGGATCAAACCCAGGCCCCCTGCACTGGGAGCACAGAGTCTTAGCCACTGGACCACCAGGGAAGTCCCCGTGGTTACTTTTTAAATACTAGATTTACATCTGAACTGCTTATACAGAAGCTGCGGACCAAAGAGGCCAGGTGAAATAAATAATCATAATTTCTTTCAAACATTTTGCTTTGGGGTGCCAGGTAACATTATAGGTTTTAATGGTACTTGATAGTGGATTGTTAGCATATATCGATGGAACTTAAAATGGGTGAGAAGGCAGTGTGTGGACTTTGGACTTTTGGAGAAAAGGTGTTTCACCTACGATAAGCACTACAGCAGCGGTTAATGCACTCCTTTCTTGGGCGCACAGCACACAGGTAGCACCTAAAGCAGGGGGAAGAAACTGTGGGTCCTCTGGGCTCTGTTGATGGGAAACACACCAGGTCACGTTGCTCTGGGAGGGTCAGTCTGAAGGCTGCAGCAGGTCCTTACACAAACGGGGAGTTGTAAAGCTAGACAGTTGTCAGTAGCTTGTGGTTCTCCTTTTAAATGGCACAGCATCCGTGGAGAGACGGAAGGTGCTCTCATTTCCTGCCCCAGCCCAAGCCTCTAGCCTCCCTTGTGTGAACAGAACCTTGGGAAGCAGTGCTGCGTGGTGACTTCTCCCTATAAAGTTTGTGGGGAGGAGGGGGTGTTAGGAATATACTGGGATGTTACACATAAGAGCTAATTCCTTAAACACTTTGGGGGCACCTGGTGTGGCATTGGGGGTGTAAAATGACAGATGTAAAATGCAGAGTCCTGTTTGAGGCACTCACCTCTGTGGGCATTGCTGGGCATATTTATAGTCAACAGGGCAACAGTTAGATGTTTTATGATGAAAGAAACACTGAAATACAGTCTGTATTCATGAGTTAACCTTTTAGCTGCTGCTGCTACTAAGTCGCTTCAGTAGTCTCCGACTCTGTGTGACCCCATAGACGGCAGCCCACCAGGCTCCCCCGTCCCTGGGATTCTCCAGGCAAAAACACTGGAGTGGGTTGCCATTTCCTTCTCCAATGCATGAAAGTGAAAAGTGAAAGTGAAGGCGCTCAGCAGGACACTGTTTATTCAGAGAAAAATAGGGAAAAGCAGAAAGAATTCTTCTAATGGTAAAGTAGCAGCATTTAAATTCATTTCACAAAAAAAGGTAAAATATAAAAAAAGAGATAAATGATTCCGGTAGGTTAAAAACTTAACTACCAAATTGATAGGCAACCCATAAAAATTAACTGGATATTGATGATCTAAGCAGTTTATTGTCGGTGAAGATTTTCTCCTTTACTGTGGTCAGAAAATCCCTTTGTCCTCACTGTTCCAGGACAAAGCATCCTTGGCAACTGAACGTGCAGAGCACTTGACAAGTGACCAGACCAGAGCACCGAGGGCTTGTGAGGGTAGTTCTGAAGTAGAAGCAAGAGGTATGTGGTCTGTCAGAACATTTTCTGCTCTTTCTAGGTGTGCGGTGCAGTCTGCAAAGTACAGTGTAGGCAGTTTTCAATTTAATGGGGCACTCAGATTTACATTCAGAATCTAGAAGGCTGTTTTAGAAAATCTGCCGTCTTTTTTGTCATAGCCGCTGATCTTTAAAGACACTAAATTCTCGGTGGTAGCATAGTTTAAAACCTTTCTTATTCTTCAGAATTATTTTATAGGAAAAATTTTGAAGATTTTCAAACCATCTCTGAGAACTAGGCATGAGTAGAGAATTTGGTGTGTTTGGAGGCCTCCTAGACATGGGACAGAAGCCTGAGCAGTGCAGGGTGGGCTCCATGGATCTGAACACCATCATGAAACGTAATCACGCAGATTCCTCATCGGAATCATCATTTTATTAGCAACTGATGTCGAGGAGTTAAGCTCATGAAAGCCGTACAGATAGGTGGATGCTTCAGTAGACTCTTTTTAAAGCAGGGTAGGTGTCTGGTCGTTTTTGTATTCTTGGATTAAACCATCTACAAAATTCAGTTATAAGGCGTCATCGGTAGCCTTAAATTATCTCAGTTGTCCTCATTATGTGAAACAAACGTCACACCTGGTCGTAGCTCATTTTCCCACTTTGCCCATTACAGTCTGCTTGCTGGTTTGGGGTGAACTTATTATCGATCTGTGATCGAAGTGGACACAGTTTTGAAATTTATAACTATATAATAGGATCCCCTTTCAAACTGAAATGTAAGGTTTACCTGCAAGTTAGAATGAGGTCCTCTTGTGAGGGATCTTGCACACTGAGGTAGTGAAAGTGTGAAAGTGAAAGAGTACTCAGGTAGTCACTCAATTGTGTCTGACTCTTTGCGACCCCATGGACTGTGGCCTGCAAGGCTCCTCTGTGCATGGGATTCTCCAGGCAAGAATGCTGGATGTGGGTAGCCATTCCTTTCCCCAGGGGATCTTCTCAACCCAGGGATTGCACCTGGGTCTCCTGCATTGCAGGCAGATAATCTTGACCATTGAGCCACCAGGGAAGCTCAGGTAAGAAGTACTTAAAGCTAGTACTTTTGATTGATTTTGATTTTCTGGGGGGGGAAATATGTGAGGCAGATCTTTACAGGTGGCTGTCAATGACACTGAAGAGTTTGGTGGTACAGTCAGACCATAAAAGGAATGTGCTATGAGCATATTGTAATCTTTTTGTAAACAGATATAAGGTGTGAATTAATTTACTAAGAATAATATGAAAAGTATTTCAGAAAGTGAGTTTTCCCCATGGCACACAGCTCACTGGGGAAAAGGCTCAGAAGGTTTCAGGGTAATGAGGAGAGGGGTCAAGTTAGGGCTGAGCCTTTGCTCTGAGTGCGGGAGATACACACATGCAGAGTTTATGGATAAAGCTTTCATCTTTTATTATATGCAAATATGAGTGAAGACATTTAATTGGCTAGAAGAGGTATTAGCTTTATTTAGCTGTACACAGTGGATAGTTTAAACAGTAGTTGTGTGTGTTAGTTGCTCAGTTGTGTCTGCCTCTTTGTGACCCCATGGGGTATTGCCCGCGTCTCCTCCATCCATGTGATTCTCCAGGCAAGAATAATGGAGTGGGTTGCCATTTCCTTCTCCATAAACAATAGTTATTTTATTGTAATAGTTTTTGATAATAGTTTTGATTGGCAAATAGTTTTATGGTAGCATTGTGTTGATAGAATCTGTATTCATAAGTGTACTTATGGAAAAAAGTTTCCAACTTTGTTATGTAAGTCAGAATAATTATGAAATAATGAATGCAAACTGTTTGCTGTATATTCCAGCCTTAATTCCATTTCCTTCATCACATATAATCTGTTAAAAGAGTAATTTAATACTGTAGTCACGGAGTAAGTAAAGTTTGTTTGGTCCCATTTTTCTGTCTGTAGATTTACCTTTTTGAAACAATGTGTAGTTTCCCCAAATACTCTCTGTAATGCTCTTCCAAAGCCCTTCTCAACCTTAACAGTTCTGTTTCCCTTTAATATTGTTCATTTCCAAGATGGAAATTTGAATTTATGTAATTCCTTTGTATTTCTCTTTTGTTTGTAATATTGTTACCAAAAGGAGGTGTGTGTGTGTGTGGCGGGGCACAGCGGGGAATGGGGAGGGCCTCTGGTTCAAAAGCCAATAAACAGGCTAGGTTGGTGGAAAGGAAAGATTGCTTTATTTCAGATGCTGTCAACTGGGGGGAGGGTGGTGGACATTGTCCGAAGGCCTACTCCTGCCCTGACAAGCAGGGTATGAGAGCTTTTATAGACATAATGGGGTGGGGGTGGGGGGTCCATGCAGAAATAGTACAGTCATCTCTAACCATCTTCGATTGGCCGTGAGTTGTGTGACTAGCATCATCTTGGTTGTTTTAGGTTCAGTTAATTTTCAGTTCTGGGATGCACTTGTTTCCATTTTTTGGGGGGGGGGTCAGTTCTTGGAATTGTGGCAGCTCATGTCCTGGGTACAGTCTGGTCATCATGTAGTTAACTTCTGGTACTTTAATTTCTACAAGACAACTCACAGGATATGGCTCAGAATATTATCTATAGCCCTTGAGAAAGAACTAAAGGTCCTTGACTATGCTTGATGCCTATATTATTATTATTTAGTCCTTAGACAGTTTTTTTTTTGTTCCCACATTTTTCATTTTTCTGATTAAACTTCCTCTTTGACTAAAGTTTTTCACAGGCGAAAGGCACGCAGAGGACATGGTTGAGGGGCAAGGACTATATGGCGCTGCTCCGTTTCAATTTGGCACCTTAGGGCGCCCTCCAGGCTACCCTGAGACCTCTGCCCTTAGTGTCCTGTGACAGTTGGCCTGGCTGTGTTGTTTAGTTGCTCAGTTATGTCCGACTCTTTGAGATTCCATGTCTGTGGGATTTCTCAGGCAAGAATACTGGAGTGCGTTGCCATTTCCTTCTCCAGGAGATCTTCCCAACCCAGGGATCAAATTTGTGTCTCCTGCATTCTTTACCCTCTGAGCCACCAGGAAGCCCGGCCTGGCTCTGAGCTCAGGTTGATGGATAAGACTCCCTGCTCATCACATGTGCTCTGTTCTCGCAGGAAAATAGAAAAATTATTTTCAGCTGCGGTATTGCTGAAGTTTTTTTTTTTTTTTCCTTCTTTTCCTTGAAGGAAAAGAACGTTGGAGGTGTGTGTCAGAGGAGGTTGTTTAACCACACTCTGTCTCCCTACCTTTCAACCAGGCTGAACTGGGGTACAGTTTTAAACTCTCTGAAACAGGATCCCCCTTACAGCTTTCCAGAACTTTTTAAAATGCAAAAGCATGCAGGGAATTGCCAGGTCAGTTAGTTAATCAGTGGCAACTGCAGGAAGAATACACGAATATTCTTCCAAGAGCAGTTGGCGTGCACTGTCCTCTCAGCCAGCCGCTCAGCATGTTGCCTTTGGCGTCCTCCTGTGACTCAGGGTCTCTTTACTGGGGCAACCCTGGATCAGGTGGTCCCCGGGAGCCCCTTCCTTCCTTCCTTCTCTCCTATTCTCACTCCTTGTAGGCTTGGCCCCACCCAGATGTGTGTGTCTGTGTGTGCACACCTGTGCGTGCCAAGTCAGTAGCTTGAAATAGGTCTAGAGTGAGTGGGGAGATACATTTTCAAATGCCATTTTTTTTAAAGTGGGTTAATAATTTAATAAGCACATGGCATCATTACCTTTATACACCAGTCAGATTTTGTCTAAACTATCCCAGGTTCTTTTACAGTATTCAGCAAGGCACAGTAAGCGGTCACCACATTTCATAAAATTTGTGTTACTCTTTCCCTAGTCTGCCCCACGCACATCCTTGCCAAATGGGTTGAAGTACGTTTCTGAAGTTGACCTTTTCCCCATCCCAAATAAATCACACACAGAACTTCCATTTTCTTATTTCTGGACCTGGTTTCTCTTCTCTTGTTTTCCCCTTTATCTACAATACAATTAAGGTAGCATTAAAAAGATAAGGGATGGATCGACATACTTCTTTCACATGGATGTCTGCCTGTGTGGACATGGAGTGTGCAGCTCTGTGTTTGAGCACTGTCCTCACCCCTTGTCTGCATATAATGCTGCTTATCTGAAGTGTTACTGGAATGTGAACTGCTCTGTCTCGGGGCACTCTGAGCTGTATGTGGGAAGATCACGCTGAATGTGTTCTAGTGTCTGCAGCGAGACAAGCAGCTCAGCTGTCTTCTCAGTGGCCTTAGTCTTGGAAGGGATTAATTTCAGGGGGTGATGTTTCAATGTTGAATCACAGGTAGTAAAGGTTGCTCTCTAAAGGACACTGATTCTTGTGCTTTAGTGGGCAGCTTACGTATAGGATACTGTGCATCTTTTGACCAATTTAGAAAAGAAAAAAAAAAGTGCTGAGACCGGGCACTTAGTATAAACTGTGAGATGAGTGCTATTTAATTACTTGCCTTGAAAGAAAATTTATTAGCCCCAGGACTCTTACATAGAAAAAAACCTACCTTTATCTGAAAGGCAGCTCAGAATGTCCAGACTCCTCAAAGTTATGTAGAAATAACTGAAGTATTTCTGCAAGAAACCTGTGAAATAGTGTGTTATGTAACATAGCATTAGATATTAATGTTAACTGCACTTTTTCTTTGTCTTGCAAAAATGATTGTCAACCAGGTGGATGGATATATCTTGAAAATTAAACCACTTTTGGGTGTCCACTGTTTGTAAACCCTTACAGATTAAGACTTGTCACTAAGGGTTGTTCCTAGTCCTTTGGGTGAGGTCAGTCTTGCTTCTTGGTGTGTCATGAATGCCAGGACATGCTTCCCTTAAATGTAAGACGGCATGTCTTTGTTTTACTTGCGTGGTAATTCTTTGAGACCTGTTACCTGTTGTTGAGGGCTTCCCAGGTGGCTCAGTGGTAAAGAATCCACCTGCCAATGCAGGAGATGCAGATTCCATCAGCACAGTCTGGAAGATCCTCTGGAGAAGGAAGTGGCAACCCAGTCCAATATTCTTGCCTGGAGAATCCCATGGACAGAGGAGCCTGGCTACAGTCCACGGGGTAGCCAAAGAGTCAGACATGACTTAGTGACTAAACAACAACAACCTGTTTGTGGTTCCTTCTTATGTTAATTGAGGAGAATCACAGCTGTAGCTCAAGAGGCACTCAGGGTCTGTGAGCCGGACTTACCAAACTTCCACAAGTGCAGAAATCACTTAATAACATGCAGACCCTGGGGCAGGAGGTCAGAGTGGGCTCAGGATTCCACATGTCTCAGCACCCTGCTTCAATGGCAAGGCTGCAGTCTGCAGGGAGAGAGGCAGGTAGAGAAACCAGAGCAAGGTGTGTTTGGTGCTTTTGTAGCTCCTGCCCCAGTGTGGTGGGAGTTCTAGGGAGGGCTGAAGGGCAGGACACTTCCCAGGTAGGCGGTCACAGCCGGTGGGTGAGGAGGCAGGTGTGGAGGTGAGGCAGGTGTGAGGAGGTGGCCAGTAAAGTAAAACACAGCACTGGCAGTGCTTTGAGGGACCCGGCCTGGGTGCTGGTGAAGGTTTCAGGGGCGAAGGGAAGGGAACTGGGGAGCAGAGGACGGGGAGGCCAATGGGGTCTGATCACAGAGTGCCATGCAATCTGCTGGAGCCTTTGGGTTCCATCCCGGGAGCTGGGGAACTGCTTTAAGGATTTTAACCGGGGCGAGAGAGGACTCATGGCGTGGCCTCGAAGATCCTTCAGTCAGGCATGTGAGCGTATTGAGACCTGACTCCAGAGAACCCTCAGCCTTTAAGGTTTTATCCTTCACCAAACCACCATGCCTGATTACATCAGAGACAGTGAACCGGAGGAGGCAGTAGACTGTCCGGTGTTTGAGAGGAGCATCCCCAGGCTGGATGGGGATGGATGGGCAGGGTGTCCACGGGGCTTTTATTAGAACAGCAGGCTACCTGGAACAGGGGCCACGTCTGCTCATTCAACTCTGTTACCCAGTGTCTATTAAATGTTTATTCAAAGTAGGTCCTCATTAGATATTTTTTAAATGAATGAATGCTGGGAAGGATCGAGGGTGGATTTCCATCATCTGGCGGGGTGGAAGAGGTGGGTGGAGGGAGCTGAGCCACACAACGAAAAATGTGTCTCTTCAGCTATTATCAGCAGTGTTGGAGGCTACCTAGTGATATAAATGGATCTAAACACAGCTCTTATTTCCTGGTTTTGGTTTTATTTTTCATGTGGTTCTTGGACTAACATAGACTTCACATCCTTTTTCATTCTTTCTGCATCTTTTTCTTACAATAGTTCATGAAATAATACACAATACATAATACACAAAGAAAGGGAGTGGCTTAGATTTTTGGTTGTTAAAATTAAGCTTGCAAATACTTTATGTAAGCACAGCTATAAGTGAAAAGGGCTTTGAAATTAATTATTCCTAAGTGTATGAATTTTGTGTAGCCGAGTTATTAAGAAATAGAAATATATGTTGGTATATATTACAGAAAGGGTAAATTGTATAGTTAAAAGAGTTAATTAGCATAGAATATGATATATGGAAAGAATACTATGAATTTCATCACAAGGGATAGGTATGGACCTTTGAAAGAACACTAATCTCTGAGCAGTAGAAAATATTTTTTCATCAAAGAGATTTGCTACTATTTAATATGGTCTTCGTCTAAGAACATTACCTCTAGGAAGAAAACTCTGTAGCATTGCCGCCCATAGAATTTTTTGCCCTGATATAAACGTTCCACGTGTGTACTGCAGCCACCAGCCACGCCGGCCTGTTGAGCACTTGAAAGGCAGCTTGTGCAACCGAGTAGCTGAATTTAGAATTTTCTTTAGTTTTTATTCATTTAAATAGCAACATGTGGCCAGTAGCTGCCGTGTGGCTCAGCACAGTCATGGCCTGGACACACGAATAAGGGAGAAAATGTGGTCTTGCCACGGGGGTGGGGGCTCCAGGAACGGTATCCTTTGGTCCAGCCAGGAGGCAAACCTGGAGCTGACTGGCGGGGAGCTGATGCTGGTCACTTAGAGGTCTTCCTGCCGCTCCCTCTGGGTCTCTGTGTGTGGGCTCAGTGCCTCCTCCCACATCGAGTGGCGGCCTGGGCAGGCCCCTGCTTTCCCTGGTGGTTGTTGGGGGCCCATAGTGGGGTGCAGGGATCACCATCCACAGACCTGGTGATGGAGCTGGAAGGATTCTCTGTGAGGAGCAGCCCAGCCATTTGGAGCCTTTTCTCTTCTGTGCATCCCTGCTGTTGGCCGGGGGTCCTTCCCTCCTCTGGTGTGATCTGTGGCCTTGGTGGTCTGAGGTATCTCCCTGGCTGTGCTGAGGGTGGGGAGGTGCCTTTTTTCCTGCTGCTCCACACTCCCTTGGAAATGCTGGCACATGCTTGCCCGAGTCCTGAGAACAGCAATCAAGTTATGTTGCAAACCCCAGGCTCCTGAGAGGTGGGGGAGAGAAATGCAGAGAGAAGGAAGCGAATCAAGCCACATTACACTAAGGTGGTCGCTGGCCTCTACAGGGCAGCTGCCTCTGACTTCACACTTGCCCCATGGGTTGGATTTTTATGAAAAAGTGGGTGGCACCCGGATGGCATTTGACTGCCACAGCCGGATACAGAGTGGTTGAGCTGCAGTGAGTATTTTGTCCGGGGAAATGAAAGGTGTTCTGTGTTCACCTCTCTCCTGTCTGGCTTTCCAGGTCACTGAGACACCAAATTAACACCTGACGACACAGACGCCATCCTCCTTGAACCAGAGCATGGCAGTAAATTGTTGCTTATGTAAGCTTTGGAAAGTCAGAGATTCCCTTCAAAATATTAATGTGTATTTTCAGACAGCTTGTTTCTTTCATTCTGGTGTGTCTTACTCCCTGCTTTTGCCCACCCCTCTTTTCTGGGTGCTGTTTACTTGCTTTTTGGAGTTGCTAGTTTGCATCCTACTTACTCCCCAAAATATTAACCAATAGCCTCAATACAGTGCTAGTATGGGCTTGCTTCCTAAACGTAACAGAGAGTATAAGTGAAAATTTTCTTGAGAGGAAACTCTCTTCTGTTTAGTGGTTTCAGCAGTTATTTTAGTGACCAATCTCTGAATAAATAGGACCCTGTCTAAGACCTTTAATCTTTTGCCCTCACTGGCGAGTTGACATTTCATCTGTACATTTCTCTTTGGTCTTTGGGAACTGTTTGTCATTAAAATATTTTGTATCAGAGGTTTACTCTTCTCAGTCCATAGAAGTGTTCTTCATCTGTAAAATGAAGAGGGGCTTGGATTAGGAGGTCTGCAAAGCACTGGCCAGCTCTAACTTTTCATTGCTGGCTGCACAGCGAGCCTCTGGTCCGGTGTCTGTGACGCCCTCAGCAGGGCTGTCTCCTTGTGCCTCTCTTTACTCCAAACACACCTCCAGATGCCTTCTGAACTCAGAAATACTTGCAAGTAGAGTGCTGAGCAGAAGGACGTAATTGTGTCATTATAGGTGTCTGTACTAAAATGTAAATAACTATCAGACAGTTAAAGCACTTGTCATCATGAATTACCAAGAAATATTTTGTAAAATGGTATCCTAAATTTTATACCATAACCCATGAATCTTAATTTTTATTTAAAAAGTTTTAAATAAACTTTTAAACTACAGATGAATGTAACCTCCAAGAGGACAAAAGGGAACTTTAAAAAAAAATTATTATTATTATTTGACAGCTTCAGGTCTTAGTTGCAGTGTGCAAGGTCTTTTAGTTGCAGTGGGCAAACTGTTAGTTGCAGCATGTGGTATCCAGTTCTCCTGACCAGGCATCGAACCCTAGCCCCCAGCACTGGGAGCACGGAACGGAGTCTTAGCCACTGGACCACCAAGGAAGTCCTGGAACTTTGTTTTTATTCACTGATACATCTCTGGCAATTGTGATGAGTTGCCTGGATCACAGTAGGGACTCAGTAAATCTGTTTCGAATACATAAACGCGATTTGAGATTTAGCTTGATATTTACTTAAAGCCAAATGAAATGTAAATACAACTTGAAAATTTACTTCCGAAGTGATAATGATGAGAATTATTTGATAACACTGATAACTTGTATTTCTGTTTCTTATTTTTAATAATCTATACCTGTGCCATCTTATAGGGTAGCTATTGCTCCCACATGTACCTTTCTGACTTGAAATGTGGCTCTAGTAGGAATTAAGATATACTGTATGTGTGAAGTACATATTGGGTTTCAAGGACTCAGTACTGAAAATATAAACCCTCTCATTCATATCAGTTACATGTTGAAGTGATCATATTTTGCATATGTTGGGATAAATAAAAATTATTAAAATTAATTTCACTCTTTTGGGGGCTACTTTTTAAATGTGAGTACTATAAAATTCAAAATCACCTATGTGGCTTCGTTGGACAGTGCCGGTGTAGACACAGAAAACTTGACTGTGAATGGAGACAAGGGCCAGCCCTCCGGAAAGGAAGCTTATATGAATATCTTTGATAGGAACAAAATTAAGTGTTGCAGCTGTGACTTGGGAAAAGTGGGCATTCAAATGGTCTTGATCAAATTAAAAAAAAAAAAAAAAGACCAAAATAAATTAATTAGATTAGCTCAGATCAGAAATATGAAGTCCAGCTACCAGATGGATTCCTCGCATAGTCGCCAGCAGAGTGAGTCTCGAGGTCAGGAAAGGGGCAGGCTGGGTGGTGGCTGCCCCAGCAAGCGCGAGTGGTTACCAGCGGCAGACTGGAGCCTAGTGTTTGGGCTCCCCTGCCTGGACTTCACCTTCCTGGGGCCGCAGCTCTGGTAGGTGGCACATTCACTGTGTCCCGTAACTGCCGTTTTCCCTACTGCTGGGAGGTGGCCCCTGGGTGGGAGGCTCAGGGAACCGGAGACCCAAGTGTTGGCTAGGATTACTCGCAGTGTGTGTTCTGTTTTGTCGCTTCCCTGGCCTGGAGGCAAGTTCTCTTTCCCTTTCTCCTTAGCCTTCTAAAGTGAATGCCAGCTCCCGGCTGCCTCTCCAGGCCAGCAGTGCTTCGAGTGTGGTGTCCCAGGTCATCCACTCCTCGGGACTGTTTTTCCCTAGAGGCTGGCTGAGAACCCCATATAGCCCTCCTGTGACACGTGGAGGGCCTGGGAGGATGAAGCCATTATCCTATAAAATAAGGCCATCCAGGACATGCAACTTAGATGCTACCTTCCTTAAGCTAATTTGAAAGGTTATTTTGGTAAGTGGTTAGTCTGCACGGCTGGTTTAAGCTATTATCAAGTCCATCCCTGTATTTATTTCCTTGAAAGCCAGAATGAGCCTTGAATAAATGAAGACTGACTGCGTAGGCTTTTTAGGAGTAAATTCAATTTATAAATATTTGTTTCATTTGGCACTGGAGATTTCGACTGCTCCTGAGTTTGAATTTTAAAGCAGCTGTGTAGTGAAGCAGCGTGTCTGTAAATAAAATGGCTTTCACGCTCACCTTATTTCCACCCGTCTGACCCCTGTTTTTGGAGAAAGTAGATCAGAAAATTCACGGCAGTTAGCGGCCAAGTGAAGAGACCTTTGGCTTCAGCTGACAGCTGTCACCTGAGCACAGCCGACCCGGAGACCCTCTCAGGTGTTCTGTCTATAGCTCTGACAGCAAGCAGGAATGCTGTTTACATTTTCTGTAGGCAAAGATCGCCCCCTTGTTGGGGGTGTGTTAGAATAGGACGGGTGGAATCTGAATTTCGATCTGTCTTGGGGTGAGTTCTCAACGGTGCTGGAGGTGCTGGCCAGCCCTCCAGCCGGCCCCTTTCCCATGCTTATGTGGACGGGTGTCAGTAGGATTTATGGCCGGGCCTGTTTATAACATCCTTTTTGAAATTCTTCAAGAAGATACTGTTTTTTCAAGTTGGGCAGTATCACACAATGCTTCGTGTGCTTATGAAAGAGGGGAAAAAATGAGTTAAATTCCAAAGATGTTTAAGATTTTGGACATTTTTCCTATGTGAATTAGTTCTTTATTAGGCCTGTTGATTTAATTAGCATTGAAAAAAAAAACTTTCCTGTTTTGATTGTGGAAACATTGTTTAAATTGGTTATTTTCATCTGATACAGAATCCTTAGGAAGTGTTTGCATAAAGCAGAGTGTTACTTGGTATCCATCACGTGCTGTAAACCTGGGATGCAGATGGGTGGGCCTGCTCCCTGTTCCCTCACCTGCTCTGGCCTGCCTGGTCCCAGAAGAGGTCAGGGCGAGGGAGAGGGCTGCAGGGACATTTTGAACTTTATTCTGTTAAAAGTTTCAGTTTTGAACGGTTTGGGTAAAGGTTTTCTGTCTCTACCAAGGAGAACGGTTATTATCTAGAAACTGTCCATCCAACTAGAGTTTGTCCAAGCAGTCACACAGTGGCCCATTCCTAGAGCCCAGGGCTGGTGGGTGAGCGATGAACCTCTGATAGGTCTTCCTCTGGTGGGGGTGAGTGGAGGATGCTGGAGAATGAAAGTCTTCCTTCCAGGGTCTCTCTGGCCTCGTCTGTTCCTGCCATCAGATTTAAGGAAGTGATGAGTGGTCACACCACTTGCAAGTGGGCCTTCCAGTATTTTTGCCGCTGCTGTCTCCTTCGACACCCCTGTTGCCATTTCCTTGTTGGTTGTATGTGGGCCGTAAATATCCAATTTGTACGAAATGACTGATTTTGGTATTTGTATAATCCTCTAGTCAATTTAACTAAGTTGAGCTTTTCACAGCCCTCGGTGCAGCGGCTGCTCATCTGATTACACCGCTCAGGGGAATAAGGTTAAGGGCGGGCTGTTGGTAACCGGAGCATTTCCAGGGCTTTAGTGCAGCAGATGGGCTGCTTGGCGATAGTCATGCATCTGCTGGCCTGCTGTGGCAGCTGCTGCTGCTTCATGTTGTGTTCTTTTGTTCTGTTCCATCCAAGAATGGAACGCGAGGAAGTGTAGTGAATGGATTAATTTAAGGTTAAGGTTAGTGTTTTGCTTGCTTTCTAAGTAACCGATCATAACAATGCTTTTGGTAGAAGCTAATGAGTTTCTCTTAAAGTGAACTAGATTTATAAAATATGGCTCAGTGAGGGGGCTAGATTAGTATTGTTGGTGGAGACCAAATTCAAACGTGTAAAATGCTGGCAGGTTTTTGTTTTTGTTTTAATCATTTGTCCCTAATTCTTTGTTTTCTTCCTTCCTCCCCACTACCTCCCGATCCCTTCCAGGACCTCGATCCAGACTTTGCCTGACACTGCAGGGTCCAAGAGAATTAAAGAAATATGGAGTGACATGAAGAAGATTAGTCAGGATTATAGGCTCTGAGGACAAGCCCTCAGTGAAGTGAAGCACAGACGAGCTCCCGCGCTCTGGTCTGGAGGAGCCAGCCGTGTGCTGGGAGAAGATGGCGGATCCAGGAATGATGAGTCTTTTTGGCGAGGACGGGAATATTTTCAATGAGGGCCTGGAAGGCCTGGGCGAATGTGGTTACCCTGAAAACCCCGTGAACCCCATGGGTCAGCAGATGCCTATAGACCAAGGCTTCGCCTCCCTGCAGCCTTCCCTCCACCATCCCTCCACCAACCAGAATCAAAGCAAGCTGACCCACTTCGATCACTATAACCAGTACGAGCCGCAGAAGATGCACCTGATGGACCAGCCCAACAGAATGCTGAGCAATGCCCCCGGGAACGGACTGGCGTCTCCTCACTCGCAGTACCACACCCCTCCTGTCCCCCAGGTCCCTCATGGAGGCGGCGGGGGCGGCGGCGGCGGCGGCCAGATGGGCGTCTACCCGGGCCTGCAGAACGAGAGGCACGGGGGCCAGTCCTTTGTGGACGGCGGCTCCATGTGGGGCCCCCGGGCCGTGCAGGTGCCCGAGCAGATCCGAGCCCCCTACCAGCCGCCGCCGCCGCCGCCTCCTCCGCAGCCCCAGCCGGCCCCATCGGGACCCCCCGGGCAGGGCCACCCCCCACACCTGCAGCAGCTAGGCGGTTACCTGGCCCGGGGGGACTTCTCCATGCCGCAGCATGGCCAGCCACAGCCGAGGATGGGCCAGTTTCCCCCGGGCCAAGAGGGCCTGAGTCAGGGAAACCCTTTCATCGCTGGCCCCGGGCCGGGCCACCTGTCGCACGGCCCCCCACAGAGCCCCGGGGTGGCCCCGAGCCTGCGCCACGCGGTGCAGCCCTTCCACCACCACCCTCCCACCGCTCTCCACGGGGACTCGGTGGCCCACAGCCCCCGGTTCTCCCCCAACCCTGCTCCGCAAGGGGCCGTGAGGCCGCAGACCCTCACCTTTAGTTCTCGGAGCCAGACAGTCCCCTCACCCACTATAAACAACTCAGGGCAGTACTCCCGCTATCCTTACAGCAACCTAAATCAGGGATTAGTTAACAGTACAGGGATGAACCAGAACCTAGGCCTTACCAATAGCGCTCCCCTGAACCAGTCCGTCCCGAGGTACCCCAGCGCGGTGGGATTCCCGCCCGGCAGCGCCCCAGGACTCCTGCACCAGCAGCCCGTCCACCCCAGCGGCTCACTGAACCAAATGAACGCGCAAACTATGCACCCTTCGCAGCCTCAGGGATCGTACGCCTCCCCGCCTCCCATGTCACCCCTGAAAGCGATGAGCAGCAGCGCGGCGGGTACGCCTCCCCCGCAGGTGCGGCCCGGCAGCGCCCCCATGGACGTGGGCGGCTACCCGAGCATGCCGCACCCGCAGCCAGCTCACCAGCCGCCCGGCGGCGCCCTGGGGCTCGGACCGAGGAGCTTGGGCCCGCGGAGCCTGCCGCCGGCGCGCCCATTCCTGGGGATGTCCCCGGCCCCTCACCTGAGGCCCAACGGCTGCCCCGGTGTGACTCTCGCCGACCCGCAGGCCGTCCAGGACCGCCTGCTCCCCGGCCAGCAGCACCCCGGGCCGCAGCCGGCCTTCCAGCAGCTGCCCAGCTGCCCTCCGCTGCAGCCCCACCCGGGCCTGCACCACCAGTCTTCACCCCCGCACCCGCACCACCAGCCTTGGGCGCAGCTCCACCCCTCGCCCCAGAGCACCCCGCAGAAAGTGCCTGTGCCTCAGGTAAGAGGGGGCGGGGCCTGCAGCCTCGCGGTGATGCACTGCTCTCGCGAGGTTTCTCATTAACTTGGGGGAACGCTGCTTCACTCCAGGTCCTTTGTTTTCTTGAAACCTGCTCCGGAATCTTTTTTTTTCCCTCTACTATTTGTTGTTCAGTCGTGTCCGACTGAACGTACGTAGCCCAGACGTATCCGACTCTTTGTGACCCCATGGACTGTCGCACGTCAGGCTTCCCTACACCATCTCCTGGAGTTTGCCCAAGTTCATGTTCATTGCATCAATGATGCCATCCAGACGTCTCATTCTCTGACACACTCTTCACTTTCTGCCCTCAATCTTTCCCAACATAAGGGACTTCTCCAATGAGTTGTCTGTCTGCGTCAGGTGACCAAAATATTGGAACATCAGCTTCAGCATCAGTCCTTCCAGTGAATATTCAGAGTTGATTTCCCTTAAGATTGACTGGTTTGATCTTATGGTCCAAGGGACTTTCAGGAGTCTTCTCCAACACCAGTTTGAAGGCATTAATTCTTTGGCGTTCTGCCTTCTTTACTGGTCCAGCTATCACAACTGTATGTGACCACTGGGAAGACCATAGCCTTGACTATACGGACCTTTGTCAGCAGAGTAATGTGTCTGCTTTTCAACATATTGTCTAGGTTTGTTATCGCTTTCCTACCAAGAAGTAATCGTTTTCTGATTTCATGGCTGCAGTCACCATCCTTCTATTAGTTCCTTAACTTACTCTCTCACTTAGTTGCTTGTGCATTTATCCACTTTTTCAAAAAAATAAAAAATATTGAATTCCCCTGCCCGAGGACTTGTGCTGGAGCTAAGAGTGCATAGAAAAGCCAAACCCAGGTCCTGCTTGCAAGGAGCTCTGTTGTCATTGCCAGCAGGGAGGTGGATATTGGACCCAAGTGTTTTTCCCTTCTCTTTATTTTTCTATGCTGTTCTCTCTACCCCTCTCTCCGATTTAAAAATACACTGAGCCTTGGTTTCCAGCAATGTTTCATGTATTTGTGGTAGTGCCTCCCACCTCTTAGGAAATCATTATTTTAAAATAATTTTTATCAATCATATTTTCAGTTCAGTTGCTCAGTCATGTCAGACTCTTTGTAACCCCATGGACTGCAGCAGGCCAGGCCTCCCTGTCCATCACCAACTCCCAGAGTTTACCCAGACTCATGTTCATTGAGTTGGTGATGATTTAATTAAAAATTAAAAATCATATTTTTAATAAACATTAAATTTTATTTTATTGTTATTTTCCTTACAACATGTGGTCTTCTGAACCAGTTGTTGAATGTTAGTGTGAACTTAACTTGCACCCTGAAGAAAATCATAGGAAACGACAATCCACAGAAAGTGTTCAGTCTCTTAACAGATTGGGATACCTAGCACTGAATGCAGAGGTCTTCCTTTTTATCAGCTGGGATTTCATCTTACAGAATTTATAAGCAGACAGATTTAGGTTTTAAGCTCTAGTATTCCCAAAGACATCTTTCCATTATCAGTGTTGGTGTTTGTGCCCTGGGTCTAGGAAAAATAAATTAATGTCTGTACGTACAGAGTATTTGGAGTACTGTTCAGAAATATGTATTGATCTTCCACTGTGATTGCAGCCCTGAGCGTAGATGGCACAATGTGGTTTTAGAGCTGTAAGGCACAATGCTCGTTCCTAATGAACTTGTAATCAATTTGGGAAACCATGACTGATATGTGAAAGTATAAATCAGAGGGAAAGACCATGCATGGTTATGTGACAGGTGTCCAGAGAGAGGCAGTGCCTGTTGGTGAGGGTGCTTGGAACCTGGTTAGGACTTAGCCAGGGGTGTGAACTGAGGATGCATTGCAAGTACATCAGAGGGGGCATGGGTTGTTGAGTTTGCTGCCGGCAGGGCCTGGGCATAGAGGTCTATATTATGCTTAAAGAATTTGGACTTCACCAGTGATAATGGACTAGACAGTGCCTGGGCTGGTGGGGGAACCTGGAAATGAGCTGTGAGTCTGGAGCCCAGGCCTTGTGAGGACAGTGTGACCAGGGATTGGGGAATGGGAATGGGAGAGAATGAAGCTACATGCATGTAAAAGGGTGGGGTCTGGAAACAGAGCCTTTTAGGGGGCATTGTGGGTGGAGAGGCATTTAGATCAGAGACTCAGACGCTTCTGCCTTGGTGGGACTAGGGAAGTGAAGATCAGGAAGTCTCTGGGGGACCTTAGGACACAGTGGGGGTTTGGGGAAGCTGTGCTTACAGGCCCGATGCACTTGGGGATTCTCAGGACGGGTCCTGAGGTTGGGGGGCCACAAGGGTCTCAGCTACCTGACCTGTGCTCCCCCAGAGAGAGCCACTTCCCATCCTGGAGCCTCACCTGCAGTGATGGCAACGGGCTCCGGAGACCGTGGACAGCATGGAGGGAGGGCAGGAGGGCTGTCCACCAGCTGCTGGGGCCTTGGCCCACCTGGGTGGCTCCTAGGGCAGAAAGGAGCTTGACTTAGTTTCCAGGGAGTAGTCCTTTCTTGTTCCCCCAAAGTTTCTTACAGAACATGGGATCTTCTGAGAGCAGTGGCCCTTAGACACCTCCTGGTCCCAGCATCTTCTCTCCTCCCTGGAGGACAAGCACAGTAATCCCATCCCTGGGTGGAAACTGCTGATCTCCTCCAGCTTTCCCTCATTTTAAGAGCTCAGATGTTTTAACAGAGGTTCAGAGGACATAGATGAGTATGTGGGCTCTGAGTCTCCTAGTGCCTGGGGTCTGTGCCCTGGTAGATAACCGTGGCCACCAAATGCATTTCTCTTTATCTCCAGCTCCATCCTCTCGAGCACAGCATCGTAGACTAACCTGGAACTGTTTATGAGGTATATTAAACAAGTAGATTTGAGGTATTTTTATTATCTAAGTTTAGTTGCCTTTTTGAACATTTTTGCATGGTATTTGCTTCTTTCTTTCTCCTCAACTTTACAGAACCTCTTCAGCTTTTGAAGCACTCAGTTCTGAAAATCATACTGGCGTAAAGTCTCAAGATGACCGTGGACTTTGAAATCAGAAGAGTGTTTGAATTACAGCTCTCCTTATTTGCTTGGTGACCTGAGATAATTTCTTACCCTCTCTGAACCTCAGATTCATCATCAGTAAGAGAGGAAAAAGTGCCCATCTCAAAGGGCCTTGAGGTCAAGTAGGGTAATATACTCATATCGTGAGAGTGTGATCTCTAGCTTATGGGGCATGCTTGTTGTGCTTAGTTGCTCAGTTGTGTCCGACTCTTTGTGACTCCATGGACTAGCCCTCCAGGCTCGTCTGTCCATGGGATTCTCCAGGCAAGAACACTGGAGTGAGTGGCCGTGCCCTCCTCCAGGGAATCTTCCCAGCCCAGGGATTGAACCCAGGTCATCTGCATTGCAGGCGGCTTCTTTACCATCTGAGCGATATATCAGGGAAACCTGTACATGTCAATTTTCTTCTAGGTTCTACTTTCTGATCTGCTGCAGTGAGAACCTTACTTTGTAATTCGTGTCATTTCACGTGTACTAAATACAGTAAAAAGTCACTTTTGTTTTTAAGGAACAGGTTACATGTTATGAAATATGGCCTTAGTTATGAAACATTAAATTTGACTTGTGCAAATATCACCCCCCTTTTAGCCCGTGTTTCTGGGTGTGGTGAGTTTAATGGAGTGGATCGTTCAGTAACCTCAACACCTCTCTCTCCCCGGGACTGACTCACACGTTTCAAGCAAATCATCTGTCTGATTATGTTTTGCTTTAGAACTACTAAAATTATTTTACACTTCGTATATGACACAATGGCCGTTCAAAACTGTGCTGTGTAGCAGGGAAATTACCAAATTAAGTTGAAATATTGATGTAATTTGCTGAATTAGCACATTCAGATAGGATTATTGACTTTTTTATCTTGAGTGTTTTTTTTTTTTTTTTTTTTTACATTTTAATAGAAGTTATGCTTTTTGGATGTTTCATGGGTAGTGAACAGATATTTTAAAAATTCTATCACATGTTTAAGTATCTTTGAAGATAAGTCACTTTATAATGAAGAGTCAGCAAAGGAGAATATTAGAACAGACACCATAGTTCATCGGGCCATATGTTCATTGTGTGGACGCAGTCTTTAATGTTAGCTCCAGACTAGCTTGATGATTTGATGATACAACTTAGAGGGAAAGAGAAAACCTAGCTTCTCTTTCTTTTCAACAGCTGCTTAGGACAGTAGTTTCCCTCTTCATCTCAGACCACACTCCCTCCTTCCTTCCTTCCTATCAATCGTTAAATAGTTTATTTATATTTTAATTTTTTTCTTCCAGTTTTGTTGAGATATAGTTGACTTACAGCCCTGTATAAAGTGTACAAGGAGTATGGTATAATGATTTGATTTACATATGTTATGAAGTGATTGTCAGAATAAATTTTGTGAGCACCCATCATCTAAGTCCAAAATTAAAGAAACAGAAAAAAATTTTTTTTCTTGTGATGAGGCCTCTTAGGCTCTCCCCTCGTATCACCTTTTACGTATGATATACAGCAGTGTTCATTATGTTTATTATGTTGTACACTGTACCCCTGGTACTTATTTATCTTATAACTGGAAGCTTGTACCTTTCACCACCTTCCTCCAATTCCTTCTCCTCTAGCCCCTGCCTCTGGTAACCACAAATCTCATCTCTTTTTCTATGAATTTTTGTTTGTATTTCAAGTGTAATTGACCTATAGCACTGTAGTGTTAGTTTCTGTTACACGACACGGTGCTTTGAAATATCTGTGCATTTCAAACTGATCACCACAGTAAGTCCGGTTACAATATGTCACCACGCAAAGATGTTAGGTAATCGTGGGCTGTATCCGCCACACTGTACGTTTCACAGCTGTGGCTCATTTGTTTTGTAACTGGGAGTTTGTCCCTCTCAGTCACCCTCACCTATTTCTCTTCCCCTCCACCCCCTTCATTCCAGCAGACACCTGTGCGTTCTCTGTGTCTGTGACTCTGTTCCTGTTTTGTTGTGTTTGTTCATTGGTTTGGCTTTTTTAGATTTCACATGTAAGTGAAATCATATAGGATTTGTCTTTCTCTGCATCTCAGTCCCTTTTACGCTCCTTAAAATTGTTGGTGACTCTAGGATTCTTTCTATTTTTATTGTTTTTAACACCAAGAACATTTTATACTGGGATATAGCCAATTAACAATGTTGTGATAGTTTGAGGTGAGCAGCAGCAAAGGGACTCAGCCGTATATAGTTGACTCTCAAGATTCTTTACGTGAGTTTTATGTGTTAATATTTGTTGTTTTGGAAATTCAAAGCGAGGACAGTTTGAAATATTTGTTACTTCTTTGTAAAACGAGTAAAAATAGTAAACCATTATGTGTTAATGTTCATCACATCTGTAACTGAGAAGCAGCTGTGTTCCAAGAGAACAAAACCTCAGTGGCATTGTTTTACCTTTTCTGAGATGTTGCGTTCTAACAGCTGTTTCCTCGTGCAGTCTGCAGGCAAGTCATGAGCCTCTGGCCAAGTCCATGTGCATTCGGAGAGAACAAGTGTGAGAGGCTTGGTGACATCTCAGTGTCACCTAAAAAAACACCCCGAGCTCCTGGAGCCCCGCTCTGAGAACCAGCCGTGTGGAGGCGGGAGTGTAGACCTTGGAGTCTACAGTTTCTTGGTAGGAGAACTACCAACTGATTCCTGACCCCACGACCCCAGGGGACTCCACCTCAGGGCCCCTTGCCTTCTCTCCAGAATGAGGGGTGACCCACCCTCTTGGTTAGAGGCACAGGGAGAGGAGTGGTAGCATCCATTAGAATCTAACCTGGTGTCAGACGCACGGTAGGGACTCAAAAGTGACCCTTTGTCATCAGGCAGGCATTAGAATTGCTTGCTGTGGAATTGGGGGATGACGCCAAGCGTTCATTCTAGGGTTGTGTGTGGTCAGAACTGTTGGATCCCTTCCCTTGGTTCCTTGGAGCAGTTCACAGACGCCCAGGCTCCCCATGCTGCTCCCTGGGGAAGAGGAAAAGGGCTTGTTGGGTGGAGGGGGGTGCGGGCTGCCTCTGGAAGGCACGCTGCGGTGGTGAGCTTGTGTGCTGGGGGGCAGCTTGGCACCCAGTCTTAGGAGGCGAGCTAGGGGCCTGGGAGGGTGTTCTGGGCAGGTGCTGTGTCTGCTGAGCTGTGAAGCATCAACTGAGTTGAGTGGAGGGTGGGAAAACGCAGGCAAGGTGAGAGTTGGAAGCCTAGGAGACATGAGGGCAGAGAGAGAGAGAGAGAGAGAGAGTGAGCCCAGGGCTCTGCATGTCCCTCAGTGTTGCTGGACGGTGGGACCAGGGCCAGGGGGCTCCCCTCTCTCCAGCATGACCCTCAGACCAGGCTCCGTGTCCACGGGTGCACTGGGAAGGTGCAGAGGGACCCAGCACCATCCTTGGGAGGAGGGAGAGAGCGGAGAATGGGGCCAGGTGGACGCCAGTGAGAACTACCCAGAGGGAAAGCTCCGGATATCATTTTTCTCTTGAAGAGCTTGTGGGTTGTCCTACAGGTCACAGGTGAACTTCCGAGTTTCTGAATGACTCATCCTGCTCAAATCTACAAAGGTGTAGATTCATTGACTATACTCTGAGGTGGGCAAGTCCTTGTGAGAGTTTTAGGATCCCTATGTGTTTGTGTGTGTACGCTCAGTCATGTCTGAGTCTGTGACCCCATCAGGCTCCTCTGTCCATGAGATTCTCCAGGCAAGAGTACTAGAGTGGGTTGCCATTTCCTCCTCCAGGGGAATCTTCCTGACCCACTGATTGAACCTGTATCTCTTGCATCTTCTGCATTGGCAGGCGGGTTCTTTACCACTGTGCCACCTAGGAAGCCCCACTGTGCCCTTAGAACAAGTATGTTTTGGATGCGTTTGTGCTTCTCTCATTAATTTGTCCTGAAATACAGTCATGGTAAAGGAGGACAGAAGCAGAATGCATCTTTAAAGGACCACTTAGATTGAGGTGATGGATAATAACTCCTGTGTCCTAATTTTCCCATGGGAGATTTAAAATGATCCAAAAGAATCAGTGTTGCAGCTTTTCCCATTCTGTCTTTCCGTGATGTGTTATGAATAGCTTAAAAAAAAAATAGCCTTTCTGGGAAACCCTTTTCCTGGTAAATGTCAAATAGAGAAATCCTCTCAGTTCACCCGGTAAATAACAGAATTGCAGACACAAGCAGAGTAATTGGCAACTACTAAATACATGTCATAGAAAAAGTGAACCTGCATCTTTTACCTCATTTATGAAAATTGTGGTCAGGGGTAGAGAAAAGGACCTTTTTCATTGAGAGTGGATGTGTCTCTGTGAATACCACTCTGGACAGACTTACACTTTGACACCCCTAATGACGTCTGGTGGAGATGGGGAAACAGATCAGCTCCGAAGAAAACGTGTATTTGACCTGAGTGGCGCCCGGGGGCTATGGTCAGTGTGTCCACACTGAGAGGCACGCAGGGTCAGGCCTGCTGGAGTAGCGGCCCTGCTGAGCCCACAGAGGAATTCAGAGGGAGCCCACCCGCTCCCCCAGGCACTGGTCTTCAGACACCTGGGGTTAGGGCAGCCATCCCCTCCCCAGTTGTTCCTGGTAACCCCCTGTCTTTCATGAAGACTGAAGGTGTCTCTTCTGACCACTCCTATCCGTATATTTTACTGCTCAGTGAGCACCGCCTGCATTTCCCCTGAGCACAGCTGGTTTATTCCAGAGGCCAGCGATTCAGGGGGTTAAAATGGAAAATGCCAAGTGTAGACTTAGAGCAAAGAAAACATTCTACCCCATCTGTCCTTTTACCCCACACTCTGAAAGCATGAAATGAGCCGAATTCTAAATGGTAGGTAGCCTTGCCTCTGAGCGGCTTTTATTTTCTACAGGGGTATTGTTTTCTGCGACTCTCAAAACCATCATAGATAACGAGAAGTTCATTTTTAAATTGACTTTATGGATCAGCCTGCATATGATCCATCTGCTAACTGTCCCAAGCAGCCAGTGAATTTTCTTAACTTTTAAGAAGTCACTTTTAGATACTGCTTTTTTACGATGTACCGTGGTTGCCTTCATTCAGCTCCATCAAAGAAATATTTATTGAGTGCTTCTTAGGTGCCACGCCCTATTTAAGGACAAGGTTGGTGGTGTGGCGGGAGGCAGGGAGAAGGCCAAGGCCTTCACTGAGGTGGATAGGAGTTTTGTCATTGAGGTGCAATCTCCTGGCCATCATTTCTTTGTGTACTTACTATGTTCTAGACCAGTGCTGTCCAACTGAAATACAATAGGAGCAGTGAATGCTAGCCACATGTGTTATTTTAAATTTTCTAGTCACTACATTAAAAAAAGAAATGATATATTAGTATTATGTATTTAATTAACCAGATATATCCAGGATATTATTCCAACGCATAAATAATTACTAACGGGGTATTTTACAGACTATTTGAGATCTAGGATGTAT
This sequence comes from Bos grunniens, assembly GCF_055505025.1. Taxonomy (NCBI): domain Eukaryota; kingdom Metazoa; phylum Chordata; class Mammalia; order Artiodactyla; family Bovidae; genus Bos; species Bos grunniens. The sequence continues at coordinate 56,031,423 of NC_141178.1, read as the reverse complement.
TTACAGGCAGAGCCCATCTGCATTTGTATCTGCATAAAGCAAACCAGTAGTCCATGTGGATGGTAGCCGCCATATTGAACACTGCAGCACTATATTCTTTCTACAGCAGCTGCTTCCGGTTATCTTGGAAAACAAGAGTGTAAAAAACTAATGCACATATAAATAAACTTAAAATTGTTCAGTCTAATAATGAGTCAGCCTCCAGTACAGGTGTCAGCACCCTCCTCGTAAAGTTGGGAAATTAGTAACTTTTTTAAAGGTATAAACAGTACGTGTTATTGTTGCAGGGGGGTGTGTGTGTGTGTGTATATGTGTTTGTGTGTAGTATTAGTATCAGTTCCTAAAAAGATAGATTATCAAAGTGAAATTTCCTTTATTTGGACTTCAGAGAAAGCTATCTTTCTACTTTATTTTAAAATAATGTAAAAATAACATTTTTTCTCAGAAAGATGAATTATAGCCATTTTTAAGATTTTAGTTTCAAGTGGTTTGGGGATACTTTTCATAGTTATTCTCTCCTCCCTTCCCCTTTAACTTTTCTTTGCCCCTCTGTGTCTAATGCTTGTTTCTTTATGAAATTGGTCCTTCGTTTTCACTATTACGCATGCACTGCCACTCTTCTACCCCCACTCTTTTTTTCCTTTCACCTTTTCTTCTCTGCTGCTCTTTCTTCTTCGTTTTATCATTTGTTCAGAAAGGCAGTCTCTGGCACTGCAGAGAGGTAGTTGGCCAGGGAAGGAGAGCTGGGAGAAGGCTCAGGGGGACAATTAGGAAAACAGCATTGCTGGTCCTGACTTGGAGAATTTACCTTAATCTTGACATCTCAATATCAGTCTCTGTCCTCTGCAGTTACAGCTGTCAGTCTGCAGATAATCTCTAGGTAACCACAGGGAGCTGACCCTTATTCTGCCCTTGTTACTGGCTGCAGCTCTTTATCAGCGAAGGAAGTCAGTAGCAAACTTGTGCTTTTGCCTTGCGAAACCTTAGTAGGTGATGGTGCATCACCATGAGGGAGGTTTCATTTTTTTCTTCACTTACTGTTAAAAACAAAAAACAAAAAAACAGAGGACCTTCTAGGGCCTGGGCCATGGCACTAGGTCCAGGTCCTGGTGGCAAACTTAAAGGAAGTTGGCAAAACGCTAAGCTGTCAGCAGCACTTTAAAAAGCTGAAAGTCAGCACAGAGGCGCCTATGGTTCTACTAGCTTGCGCTCTGGTTTGGGTTGAGTGATGAGAATGATGATCTTGTAAGACTGGGTGCTGCTGCAAAGTCGCTTCAGTCGTGTCCGACTCTATGAGACCCCCTATCCTTAATTCTTCTTTCAGTGATTGAATTAAAATCAGCACCCTGGCAGTCACTTGAAGGAAACACGTCATGTCGATGCCCATTTGTGAAGAGCATGGTGTTCGTGATCTGCTTTTATAGTGTTTTTGGTCTCTTTGTTGCCTACTGTGTTTAACTCTAGACAATTTTGTACCACTGATTGCAAGAGAATTCTTAGACTTGAATGCTAACCGGGTGGAAGCAAAATCAGTTGTTTTAAGTTGTAAGGAAGAGGTATTAATCTTGAGAGCTGTTTTGTTCTGTTTGTTTGCTTTGGCCATGGGTATCAAGTGCTGGAGAATATTGAAGGCGGTGCAAGTGGTGGTGGTGGAAAAACCTGGTTAAGAGTTCCTTTAATGCTTTTCACTTACGCTTGCCTCCCTGGCCATGGTCTGGCTGGACAGGTGGGCAGCGTTAGCATAAGAATCCCACCCCCAGGGAAAAGAAAAAAAGAATCCCATCCTCTCTCCCTGAGATAGGCTATGAAGCCCCTGCCTCATGCTTACTGTAGAGTGTTACGAGCATCGCAGGGTGGATCTCCCTATGACTGACTCTGTGTGTGTGTGTGTGTGTGTGTGTGTGTGTGTGTGTGTGTGTTAAGTCGCTTCAGTCATCTCAGACTTTGCAACCCCGTGGACTGTGGCCTGCCAATCTCCTGTGTCCATGGGATTCTCCAGGCAAGAATACTGGAGTGAGTTGTCATGCTCTTCTCCAGGGGATCTTCCCTACTAGTGAATAGGCAGTGACTTTTCAGATCATCCTTTCCCCAGATGTTAAGGAAATGGTATTTCTGGATGTACTTTTTAATGAAGGGATGGTATGTAGACTTAAAGTTCTTATCGAAAATAGGAATACTTGAAGTTAAAGTTCATTTTTTAGGTCAGGCTCCTAGATGGACTTGTACAATGTGAACATTCTCTTTAAGAAAAAAATTATATAAAATTGTGAGATTATTCAGATGTGCACTTCCCTGGTGGTTCAGATGGTAAAGAATCTGCCTGCAGTGTGGGAGACCTGGGTTCGATCCCTGCATTAGGAAGATCCCCTGGAGGAGGGCATAGCAACTCATTCCAGTATTCTTGCCTGGAGAATCCCCATGGACAGAGGAACCTGGGAGGCTACAGTCCACAGGATCGCAAAGTCAGACATTACTGAGCACATGATGTATCTGTTTTCACTGTTAATGCAAAAAACACCTCAAGGGATTTCCCTGGCAGGCCAGTGGTTGAGATGTCACCTTCCAGTGCAGAGGGCGCAGGTTCAATCCCCGGTGGGGGCGCTAACATCCCACGTGCCTTTGGCAAAAAAAAAAAAACAACCCAAAACATAAAATAGAAGTAATACTGTAACACTTAAAAAGTGGTCCACGTCAAAAAATCTTAAAAAAAGAACAAACAAACAAAAAAAACCCCTCAAAATGTCAGTGTGAAGTGGCCAAACTTGAGTTGCACTGTAGAAGTGGCTAGAAATGGACGGTGGGAACTTATGGAGAATTTACCTTCATCCTGGCATTTTGCCATTACTGTGCCCCTCTGCAGCTCCAGGCTGTAAGCCTCCGGATGACCTGGGAGTGGCCGTGGGCAGCAGGGGCTCTGGGACAGTTACCGCTATAATGTGCTGCTGCTGCTGCTGCTGCTTTAAATCGACCCCTTGCTAAGCTCACTCTGTTTCTGGCTCTCCTCATGCTGCAAGGACATTTTCACGAAGGAGAACCCATGAGATGCATGGAGGCGTGCCAGGGATTAAAGGAGATAAGCAAGAGTTCTTTAGGGAAAAAGTGTGGTGATTTGGTGAAAACTTCGGTAGCATTTTATCTTTATCAGCTATTCCTCCAAATGACTGAGATCCTTTTCACTGTAACCGCATTACCTCAGACTCTGACGGTGCTAACAGGGCGCCCTCATCCTCCGTGCTGGGGTCAGAGGCCACAGTGGTTGGTATACTCAGCGTCTTAGACTCAGTCTCTGACTCCGCCTGGCATCTGTCTGCCTTGGAAATGATGGTAGGAGACCTAGCCTAGGGAAGGAAACATCCCAGGGTCTGATTTTGGAAAAGGTCTGTTCTTAGTAGAGCTGAGCATAAAGCTCACAGATTTAGTTTTTGCAAGCAATTTGAAAACCAGTACTTTCTTACAAATAGTGTGCTTCCCTGGTGGCTCAGACGGTAAAGAATCTGCCTGCAATTGGGGAGAGCCCTGTTTGATCCCTGGATTGGGGAGGTCCCCTAGAGAAGGAAACAGCAACCCACTCCAGTATTCTTGCCTGGGGAATCACATGGACAGAGGAGCCTGGTGGGCTGCAGTCCATGAGGTCGCAAAGAGTCAGATATGACTGAATGACTGATAACTTCTCATAAATAAGGTCTCTAAGCTAGGGTGTCATTGGTGAAGGAAAAAATAACCAAAAAACCCAGTAAGAAACTAGTCATTTATAGAGCAAAAATGAGCCAAATGTGACAAACCTCGTGTTTCCTTTGTTGCAGACTTGAGTGGTCATCCTTTCCATGCTGTGCCGCGTTAGCTGCTAGAATAATAATTCATATTAAACATAAATATAGTTCCAAGACTAAGTTAATGGGAAGAGGCGTCAGCTTACTTGTTTCATCCAGAGTTTACCTCCTCATTGTTTAGACGCTTCACACCTGCTCTTGGGTCTCATGGCCCCACCAGGCTACCTGGTGGGGAGAGGGTGCTGGGGTGGGAGGAGGTGGTGGTGGGGGCTGCGGAGGGGGGAAGGTGACATACAGGGACGAGGAGCTCTGAAGACCATGGGCTTCAGGACACAGGAGTTGCATTTGAATCTTGCTTCTCCAGTGTTTTGCTTAGTAAAATTTTGACTTAGCCTAAAATTGGACACGTCCCTAAACATTAGTTTCCTGAGGATAATATTTGTACCAATTGCATAAGATTATTGTGAGGATTAAAGAAAATTATGGCTGTAGCTGGAATCAAGAATGCCAGGAGAAATATCAATAACCTCAGATATGCAGATGACACCACCCTTACGGCAGAAAGTGAAGAGGAACTAAAAAGCCTCTTGATGAAGGTGAAAGAGGAGAGTGAAAAAGTTGGCTTAAAACCCAACATTCAGAAAACGAAGATCATGGCATCCGGTCCCATCACTTCATGGGAAATAGATGGGGAAACAGTGGAAACGGTGTCAGACTTTGTTTTTTTGGGCTCCAAAATCACTGCAGATGGTGACTGCAGCCATGAAATTAAAAGACGCTTACTTCTTGGAAGAAAAGTTATGACCAACCTAGATAGCATATTCAAAAGCAGAGACATTACTTTGCCAACAAAGGTCTGTCTAGTCAAGGCTATGGTTTTTCCTCTGGTCATGTATGGATGTGAGAGTTGGACTGTGAAGAAGGCTGAGTGCCGAAGAATTGATGCTTTTGAACTGTGGTGTTGGAGAAGACTCTTGAGAGTCCCTTGGACTGCAAGAAGATCCAACCGGTCCATTCTGAAGGAGATCAGCCCTGGGATTTCTTTGGAAGGAATGATGCTAGAGCTGAAACTCCAGTACTTTGGCCACCTCATGTGAAGAGTTGACTCATTGGAAAAGACTCTGATGCTGGGAGGGATAGGGGGCAGGAGGAGAAGGGGACGACAGAGGATGAGATGGCTGGATGGCATCACTGACTCGATGGACGTGAGTCTGAGTGAACTCCGGGAGTTGGTGCTGGACAGAGAGGCCTGGCGTGCTGCGATTCATGGTGTCCCAAAGAGTCGGACACGACTGAGCGACTGAACTGAACTGAAACTTTTTAGCACAGTACACAGCATGCAGTTAAGTCCCCAAGGAGTGTTAACTATTTTATTATAACTTTTGTAAATGTAGTCATTGGAATGAGCTCTTGGAATTTTTCCTCCCATTGTCTACTCTTTCATCTTAAAGTAGAAAACCGTTCCCTTATTTTGTAAAATAGAACATTGTGTGTCAGTGTCTTAACACCCAAGATATCAGATTCTCCATAAAGCAAATGCAAATTGATAATATTTTTAAGGGGAGGGGGCAAAAATTGCTACCACATTACAGTTTTTAATTGAATCTCAGGGAAATGGGATTGTTGTTGCCATTTAGTCACTAATTCACCTGACTCTTGCAACCCCATGGACTCTATAGCCCACCAGGCTCTTTTGTCCATGGGATTTCCCAGGCAAGAGTACTGAAGTGGGTTGCCATGTCCTTTTCCAGGGGATCTTCCTGACCCAGGGATCAAGCCCTCATCTCCTGCATTGGCAGGCAGAGTCTTTACCACTGAGCCTCCTGGGAAAGCCCAGGAAATTGGATACTGTAGATAAAAGACTGACTGCTTTCTCAGTGTTGAATTTCTTCTCCGTTGTAACCAAGGTGAAAGCCATCACTTGGCGATCAGCACCTTGAGGCTGCTGGGGTGAAGCCAGTATCCTGTTTTGTGTTGTGAGGGAAGTTGACTAGTGTTCCCTCCAGCATCCAAGCGGTTAACCCTGACCTCTGTTTACACCTATATATAGTAAGTCTTGACCTGGTTAAATACAAATGTAAACTTACAGCTGTTAACCATACTTGAAGCGATCCTCTTCACCCTGTCACCCTGGCCCATATCTTGCTGCGTCTCCACCTTAGGCTCTGACCCACCTTGAGCTGCAGTGTTGAGTTTATTTGGTGAGTGTGTACCAGTCGCCGAGGAGGAGCACCGTCTGAAGCTCTGAACGTGACTTCATGTTTTACAGTGAAACAGTCACAAAATAATTTGTTGTAGTTTGACTTAGTAGCTGGATTTTAAAAGCTTTGCCTAAGAAGGTAATTCACATTTTAGAGTATGTAAGGTCTGCAACTTTGGCGACGGTTTTTATGGAACTCCTAACACTGCAGCCACTTTTTGAAGTTTGCTATTTTGAGCTGTGAAACTTTAGAGCCCCGAAGAGGCTGGAGCCCCAGTCTTGTTCTTCAGGAAAGATCACAGCTGCATCTTAGCTCCCATTTGAAGATAAAGAAGAAGCCCTTGGCTTATCATATTCAAGCTTTATGCACCACAGTTTTTTACATTTTATAAAAGTATTGGTTGAAAAATGAGATAGGAAAAAAGTAAATGTAAAACCTGTTGGTTATTACCTAATGTCCAGATATAATGTGTTTCTACAGTATCATGTGCAGGGTGTGTATACATATTACTTTTTTGATCCATATTCTACAACTTGTGTGTAAAATGATGTGCTCCCTTCACATTTGTTTGTTGTTGTTTAGTTGCTAAGTTGTGTCCGACTTTTGCGACCCCTTGGACTGTAGCCGGCCAGGCTCCTCCATCCATGGGATTTCCCAGACAAAAATAATGGAGTGAGTTGCCATTTCCTACTCCAGGGGATCTTCCCAATCCAGGGATCGAACCTACTTCTCTTGCGTCTCCTGAATTGGCTGGCAGATTCTTTACCACCTAGCCACCTGCGAAGCCCTCCCTTCACATTGTGGAAATATTTACTGTAGAGTGGCTGCAATCCAGGCATGTCATATTCTTTCATTTAATTCATTGTTTAAGGCGGGGGGTGTCTCTAAGTATATTTAGCTGTGTACCGAAGTTTGTCAGAAAGTAGTATTTTCCAAATTATTTTTGCAAGAAAGTTTGCCATGTTTTTGGATGTTTCACGGTAACCTTTTGGTAGAAAATGTCTAGCCTAGTGCTGTCTGTGGACTTGATTTGATGCTGAGAATTGTCACTCTCTGCTCTGTCTGGTACAGAAGCCACCAGCCATGTAGGGCTCCTGAGCATCTGAAAAGAGGCGAGTGAGAGTCAGGCACGGACATTTTAATTTAATTTTATTTAATTTAAATCTAGATAGCCATATGTGGCTAGTGACAGGCATGTTGGACAGCTCAGTGTATATAACCAAACAAGACAAATTATTTAAATCACAGGAAAATTAGATGTAGTGCGTAGACCTAGAAAGGGCAGTGTTTTGTTGGGTGTGTAGCTGGTGTCAGCTTTGAATTTCTGCTGCTGTTGTCTCACCTCTCACCACGTGGGCCTGGCTAGATGGTGAGATGATACGGTGAGAGAGAGCCACGCACGCAAGGCGATGCCGACGAGGTTCACCTCGTGATCCTTGGCGTAAATCTTCGCTTCGTACTTGCCAATTGTCGCTTAACATGATGTGGTCTCTTTAGTAATGTGAGGAGAGCATCTTGTTTTCAAGTATAAGTGATCTTTTAGAAAGCTGTTGTTTAAATTTTCTTCCCCAAAACATTCCAGTCGAAAGTACTTTGTATAAAATGTGTGCTGTTACTTGTTCTGTTGGTTGAAAAGCTGTTCTTACAGTTGGTAAAATTGTTTTTTTCCCTTGAAAAAGGTTTTTTACAATTTTATGTTAAATGTGATTATTGAACTGTAAAATTTCAGTCTCCTGGTTCCTGGAAGAAGAAATTTCAGAATGCTTTCTCCAGGGCTGTGACTGCTGGCTGTGTCTTGACCATCAGCCCTGAAGGGTGTATGAACTCACGCCTCGGGGTGGGCATGTGTACCTGCGTGGATCTCTTGATCCAAGAGACCCTAGGCCTTCATTTGGCACTGAAGACAAACAGAGAAACTTGAGTTGTTTTAAGATGTTACTTTAGGGTGCATTAGTTCTATCCTAAGATTAATATTGTTGTTCTCAAATTTTCTAATGTATGGTTAGTGGCAGAGGGTAAATGGAATCAATAGAAATCTAGGCTATAGTCCTTAGTTAGTATTTCTCCAAAAAGGATTTGAGACATTTTGACAAAATGTGTGTGTGTGTGTGTGTGTGTGTGTGTGTGTGTGTGTGTGTGAGAAATAGAAACAGGAAATTGGGTTCTGAAATGGAGACCAAGGAAGCGTGCTAATTACAGCCTCAGCTGCTGGGCTGGGCATCCTGGTGAGCGGACAGAGGGAAGCCGGAGAGGTGATCACTCTCATCATCAGAAAGAAGGAAATTTTTTTTCCTCAGAGATTTTTTTTTTTGGGTGGCATGAAATCCTGAGAGAAACTTTTTGCTTGGTGTATTTTATACATAGGAGGTGTTGACAGGCATCACAAATACTTTCTTGACAAGAGTAGTCTTATAACAAGTGTGGAGATAGTTTTGGTTTTTCTGGTTGTTTTTCATCTTCCAAAATGGTTCCTCCCTTTACCCTGGATGGTTCCGCCCGCGGGGGTGGCGCTCAGGACCACACGGCGCAGGCTGGGTGCTGTGGCCCAGGGGACACTCCCAGAGGTGTACACGGACCAAGGATGCCTGAGGTGATGGGTTGCACATCTGAGGTATCTCCACATTTCGAGACTTCTGGTCTGTTAATTAGGTCATGGATAGGCTTTTGACAGATTATTTTGACAGAAGATTGTTAAGTTGTTTAGGTAATCAAGAATCTAAATTATTATCAATATCTTCAGTGCCACTGAATTATTTGTTTTATATTCATTTGTTTTTGGCTGTGCTGGGTCTTTGTTGCTGCAGTCGGGCTTTCTCTAGTGGCGTGCAGGGTCTGTTCTCTAGTTGCAGTGCGCAGGCTTCTCATTGCATTGGCTTCTTTTATTGCGAAGCAGAGGCTCTAGGCCCACAGGCTCAATAGTTGTGGCTCATGGGCTCAGTAGTTGTAGTTCCTGGGTTCCGGGACACAGCCTCAGTAGTTGTGGCTCACGGCCTTAGTTGCTACATGGCATGTGGGATCCTCCCGGACCAGAGATCAAACCTATGTCTTCTGCATTGGCAGGCAGGTTCTTAACCACTGGACTGAAAGGGAAGTCCCTGAATTATTCATTTTTAAATAGTGAATTTTATATGCATGAGTCTCAACTCAATTTTTAAAAAAAGAGTCCAAAGCACCAATTTGTATCTTAATGGTGGAAAGCCAGAGCCCTATTCTTTAGAAACCAGATAAGAGGGTTATCCGATGAACATTATGTCTTGAAAGTTGGGTTCCTAGTAGGCGTTGTCACCTGGATGGAAATCTCTCACCTGCTCCTGGCATTTGGGAGCATAAAAATGGTTGTGGGAAAATCCAGAATTTCCTCTAGAAACAAAGTCAGTTAAGCAGTCAAGACTCCAGAGCAGCTTTGCCCAGTGGAATTTTCTGGTGGATGAAAGTGTTTTATGCACTGTCCATTATGGTAGCCTGTAGACATGTTGGTTACAAACACTTAAACCGTGGCTGGTGTGACTGAACAGTTAAATTTTATCTGCTGCTGCTGCTGCTGCTAAGTCGCCTCAGTCGTGTCCGACTCTGTGCGACCCCATAGACAGCAGCCCACCAGGCTCCCCCGTCCCTGGGATTCTCCAGGCAAGAACACTGGAGTGGGTTGCCATTTCCTTCTCCAATGCATGAAAGTGAAAAGTGAAAGTGAAGTCGCTCAGTTGTGTCTGACCCTTAGCGACCTCATGGACTGCAGCCTTTCAGGCTCCTCCATCCATGGGATTTTCCAGGCAAGAGTACTGGAGTGGGGTGCCATTGCCTTCTCTGACTTTAAGTAATTTAAATGCCACATTCGGCTGGTGACTACTGCATCCAACAGAGCAATTGTAGAGTCGTAATTGATAAGACAGAAGTATTCAAATGTTTTGTTCCCTACAAGAATTTTGAAACAAAAAACTTTCAAAAATTCTAGTTTTTTTTTTTTTTAAAGTTCAAATAAATACATTAAAAAGTGTTTGCCTGCATGACTGTCACCACTAAGCAGACGTTTACCCCGGCGCTGCCCGCTTTGATATTTGTTAGTGGAACTCTTTGCTGCCAAGACTCTCCTGCCCTGGAGGTGACACTGAGCAGAACACCCCAGTAGAGTAAAGGCAGCAAGTCTTATACACGCCTGGCGGAAGCCAGTATAGCCTGTGCAGAGGCCCTGGGGCAGGAGTGTGCTTAGAACGCTTGAGGGCAGCAAAGAAGCCAGTGTGTTTGGAGTGGAGGGAGGGAGGGATAGGAACTTTGGTTAGAAGAGTAAATAAAGCAGGGGTTGGGGTGGTTTTAGGGGACTGGGTGGTTTTCGATCAAGCAGGGTATTGTGAGCTATGGTGAGGAGTTCTGAGTTTTACCACGAGTGAGATGGCAAAGCTGTCAAAGGGTTTGAGCTTGAGAGTGGTACGAGGTGTTATGTATGTTAGCAGGCTCTCTCTGTGCGTCTCTAAGAAATAGGAGAAATAGGTAGAAGGGCAAATTCGGTCGCACAAAGAGGCTGTCAATCAGGCAAGATGCAGTGGTGGCCTGGACTAGGGGGTTGGCGGTAGGAAGTGACAGATTGTGCCAGTGGATTGGAAATGGGATTTGAGAGAATGAGAGCCATCATGGTTCTGACTGGAGCAGTTGGGGGATCTGAGGATCCAGGTTAGTGCAAGAAACTCAGGTTTAGTTTGGACATGTTAATGTGGAGGTGCTCCTAGATTCCAGTTCAGATAGGTAGTTGGATACGGGAATTTGGGGATGAGTTTAACAGTTATAATTGTATAGATGTTGTTGTTGTTTAGTCGCTAAGTTGTGTCTGACTCTCTTGCGACCCCAAGGACTGTAGCCCACCAGGCTCCTCGGTCCATGGAATTATCCTGGCAAGTATACTAGAGTGGGTTGCCGTTTCCTTCTTCAGGGGATCTTCCTGACTCAAGGATCGAACCTGTGTCTCCTACATTGGCAGGTGGATTCTTTACCACTGCGCCACTTGAGAAGCCCTGCGTAGATAATATTCTGCCATAGGCCTTGACAGGGTTAGAAGAGGAAGGTGAGGCCAGGGCCCCTGTACAGCCCATCGTTGGTACTCTAGGCTAGAGGGTCCCAGGACCTGCAGTGAGGAGAGACCACCACCAGGCATTCGTCCTAGATCCCAGGCGAGGAGAGAGTGGCCAGCAGGGAACCTTTGATGGGGTCACACGGTCTTACTGTGAGGTGTCCCATAAGATGAGGACTGAGTCCTACCAGCTTCAGTCTCAAAGGTTAACTCTTCTCATACCCTTATATAATTCTCACCTACATAACTCCTATTGTTAAGTTGTGAAATTTTAGTGGACTTCTGAATAGGATGTTGCAGTGCACCCAGAGATGGTTGTAACAACACTTAGCAGCTACCATGTACCAGGCTGTGTTGTTGGCTCCTGAGGTCGAAGGTGGATAAGAGAAGCCCCTGTAAACTTCTCGGACTTGCAATCTTAGGAGAGAAGGTACCTGAGCATCTTAGTGCCGTGCTTGGTGTGATAACTGTTCGGGGCTGGATTGAGTGCCGTGGAGGAGCTAGTGACAGATCAGTGAGGTGGTGCTGAGACCGGAATCACCTGACATACAGTCTCTACTTTCCTTCCTCCGCCGAGAGCCATCTTCACACTGTAAAAAGTATCCAGTGTTGAAGTTTACAAAGACACTTATGGGAGGACTTGCACTTGAAAAACAAAATCACTGTTCTTCCCAGGTAACCAGTGGAAATCTTTGCTTATTGCTCATCCCACTTTCCTGCTGTCTGCTGTCACTAAAAGGAAAAAGAAAAAAGAGAACCTAAGAGTGGAGGGAAGTCCTTTGATGTTGTTTGAATTGACAAGATAAGCATTTCTTGTAAATCTCACATTTCATCTTTACAATGAATGTGAACTTTGCAGTCTACTCAAGTATGTCATGTCTGCTTGGCTGTTTGATCATTTAACTCGCCCTTGGCCACAACCCCTTAAGCAGCGATTCTGATTCTTAAGGACGGAGTGCTTTTGGGGTTACTTTGGATCCCTGTTGGCTACTTGCCATGTACGCTTGGGTAAACTCATAGGCTCGTGGTTTTGTAACATATCTACTCTGTAACTTTGTCATCAGAAATTTCCTTAATGTCTAGGTAAGTGTATCTGTCCATTGGATGAAGATAGTACAATATTGAGAAGCCCTTAGGCAGGGCCTCGAGAATTCCTCCCAGGGCGACTGGGTTTCTCGTTGGTCAGGACAGTAGGTCCAGGCTGACTCATCAGACAAGGAGTGAGCACTACAGGCCCCCTGCTCTTGTGTCCAGGGGCGATGCAAGGGGCCAGGCTTCTGGGTCATCCTGTCTCGTGTCTTCAGGGATCCTGTGCAGGTCCCATAGAAAAGTTCCTTCTGCAGCTGCAAGTGAGCAGAGCCCCATCTTCCTCTGCCTTCTCTCCTTCTCACCTCCCCAGAGAAGGTGAATTGATCCTAGTTCTCCCAGACCCTCTCACCCCGGACTTGTGTCCAGAATGTTCACCTGTAGTTTTAGAGATCACTTGCTCTGTAACGTCTTTTCTCTCTACGTTGCAATCACTCGTCTTGGAAGGCAGCAGGCGCAGCGTGGAAGAGCATGGCCTTGGAGTGCTGGTTTCATCACTATGGAATCAGCTGTGTGACTGTGGGTGAACCACATAGCTTCTCTGGGCCTCAGTTTTCTCATCTATACAGTAGGAATCATATCTGTTTAATGCTGTTGTTGGGGCTTCTCTAGTGGCTCAGCAGTAAAGAATCTGCGTGCAATGCAGGAGACACAGGTTTGGTCCCTGGGTTGGGAAGATCCCCTGGAGAAGGAAATGCCTACCCACTCCAGTATTCTCGCCTGGGAAATCCTATGGACAGAACAGGTTGGCAGGCTACAGTCTGTGGACTCACAAAAGGGTTGGACACAACTTAGTGACTTAACAACATTAACAAATACTGTTGTTAGGGGGACTGAGATCATACACTAGTGTGCTTAGAACTGTGCCTACAAACAATGATACGTTGTTTGTAAATTCAGTTCAGTTCAGTCACTCAGTCATGTCTGACTCTTTGTGATCCCATGAATTGCAGCACGCCAGGCCTCCCTGTCCATCACCAAGTCCCGGAGTTCACTCAGACTCACGTCCATTGAGTCGGTGATGCCATCTAGCCATCTCGTCCTCTCTCGTCCCCTTCTCCTCCTGCCCCCAATCCCTCCCAGCATCAGAGTCTTTTCCAATGAGTCAACTCTTCGCATGAGGTGGCCAAAGTACTGGAGTTTCAGCTTTAGCCATCATTCCTTCCAAAGAACACCCAGGGCTGATCTCCTTCATAATGGACTGGTTGGATCTCCTTGCAGTCCAAGGGACTCTCAAGAGTCTTCTCCAACACCACAGTTCAAAATTAGTGCTGCCATTAATGCCTCATTATTATATTATTACTACTTCCGTGACTGTATTGTTGCTAAAATACTCTGTATCCCACTCTGTGTTCTAAGTGGCGTGAGTTGAGGGTTCCTGTCCATCACCTTCTGTGCCGTATCCCCAGGGCAGGGCACATTCGTTCTGCAGGTGCCCATGCAGTGCTCCGTACCCAAGGCAGAGCCTGGGAGAGAGGGGCACTGCGGGGCCATGAGGGGCATGGGGAGAATGCTATTGGAGGGCGTCCTGTGGGAGGAGGTGCCTTCTGGGCTGAGTCGTCCCTGCTGGGTGGAGGGCAGCCAGATCCGAGGGTCATGGAGCACTCACCTGAGGACTCCGGGGAGGGCTATCAGGCAGGAAAGAGCAGATGCCCTGGGTGGGGAAATGAGGGGAGCGGGCAGCAGAGAAACTGAGGACTTCCCTGGGCAGTGCTGCCCAGGGGGGAATTGGATGTGAGCCCCAGGTGTTGAGTAAAATTGCCTCCTCATCACATTGAAACAAAGAAACAGCGACGTTCATTTTTGTATATTTAATGTGCATGTGTGTTTAAGTCGGTTCACTTGTGTGATTCTTTTCTACCCCATGGACTATAGTCCAACCAGCCCCTCTGTCCATGGAATTCTCCAGGAAGGAATACTGGAGTGGGTTGCCATGCCTTCCTCCAGGGGACCTTCCTGACCCAGGGATGAAACCTGTGTATCTTATGTCTCCTGCATTGGCAGGCATGTTCTTTACCATTAGTGCTACTGGGGAAGCCCATATTTAATGTAAGATACCCAAAATATGGTTTCAGCATATAATAATTGAATATCCTTTCAACAAATAATATTTAATACAAAAATATTAACAGGATCATCCACATATTTTCCTCCTAAGCCTTTGAGCTCTGGTGTGATTTACACGTGGAGCCCCTTTCAGCTCAAACCTGCCATGATTCCAGTGCTCCAAGGCCGCGTGTGTCTGGTGGCCGCTGCCTCGGACACCCCAGGCCTCAGGACAAGGTGGGTGGGAGGTAGTCCTGGAAACAGGACCGCGGCAGTGTGCGTGTTGGGGTCAGGGAGGGAGAATTGGGCTCCCGCATTGCTCACTTGCTTAACCAGGTGGGTGGTGGCCTCACAGGTTGGTGGAAGAAGTCAGCAAAGAGAGCACAGTGTTTTTGGGTATGTCTTGCTTCAGCAGTGGAGGGGGAGGAGGTGAGATGGTGAGTGAAGTTGTGGAGTTTGTGGCCAGGTGGGTCATTGGGCTTCGTGGTGACACAGCCTGGTCTAGAGCTTCATGACCTTGTGGTTGGGGACTAGACCAGAGCTCCTTAAACCCAGTGCAGACCCTGGGTCCTTCATCCCTCCAGCCAACTCAAACGCCTCCTTCAGCCTCCTGGCTTCTCCTCCTGGGCTTCAGCAGAAGGTACATGATCATTCCCCCACCCCCTCAGGAGATGGGCTGTGGTCAGAGCAAAAAAGAGAAGCACGCGTGTGTCAAAATTTGCAACCATGCCTTAACCTTCCACCTAAAGCAACTGAAATATTTCACAGCTCAGAGTCATTAGAATTTTAAAGTTTATTTTAAACATGTACATAGAGGAAAATGATACGCTGTCTTAGATAAAAATAAACAATCAATGTAGTTCAGCACTTACTAACGTTATTTTTGGAGGCCAGATTCTGAGAACTCTTTCTAGGTCTGTTCCCCAGGAGTGCTTTTGTTGGAAATGAGCTGAGGGATGGTGATCCTTTCATAGCAGAGGGACAGCATTTGGGGCCTGTTGAGACTTCTTTAAAGATATTATTTAAAGATAGGGTGAGAACCTCATACATCTGTCGACCCATCCATCCACTCTCCATTTATTCATCAGGCAGCGTTTTGGAGCATTTGTAACGTGCCAGTCACTCCGTGAGGTCATGGAGATATAAAAAGAAAGTATTCTCTCCTTAAAAGAAGTCTAGTTAAATAGTGGTGTCCCTGCAATGAGAAGAGAGAAGCGCAGACTTGCATGGGAGCAGATATGCAACTTAATTGTTTCAGGGTCAGGAAGAAAGGGGGTACTTAAGTCAGGGAAAGAGGAGAAATGAAGGAGAAATTTGTGCAGACAGCAGGCAGATGGTGCGGCTTTCAAAGGCCATCAAATGTTTCAACATTGCCTCAGACCAGGCAGAAGAATGTGCACTCACTCACTCACACATTTATTAGTCCACAGTGTCCTAGGATACCCTTGTGGGCACCTTGGCGGTACAGCAGTCACCAGGAGCTCCCACAGAGCATGTATGTAATCAAGACAGAGGCTGGAAGTGTGACGTCTGTGTTAACATTTGGGGAAGGTTTCATAATCAGTAAATACTAGGCCTATGGTATGTGTCAGTTCCTGCTTTAGGTGTTGGAGAGAGAGACAGACAGGCACGCATTCTTGTATATATGCCTATGTATACAGTTGACCCTTGAACAACTCGGTGGTTGGGGCACTGACCTTTCACACACTTGAGAATCTGAATATAACTTATCGTTTGTCCTCCCTGTGTCCACGGGTCCTCTGTATCCATGGTTCTGTACCTGCACATTCAACCAACCCCAAGTGTGTATGTAGTACTGTGATGTGCACTGCTGGAAAAAAGTCCTCGAGTAAGTGGACCCCCACTTTTCAAATCCACGTTGTCAAGGGTAACATGTATATAGACAAACAGTCTATCAGAGCCTCACAGTCCTCCGAGGACAGAGGCCGCCTGTGCAAAGATCCTGAGGTGGAGAGCTTTTGCCCTTTGTTCTTTGACAGTAAGCAAGGGATCAGCGTGGGCTTCCCTGGTGGCTCAGTGGTAAAGAACCCACCACCTGCCAATGCAGGAGACGCGGGTTCGATCCCTGGGTCAAGAAAATCCCCTGGAGAGGGAAATGACAACCCACTCCAGTCGTCTTGCCTGGGAAATCCCATGAACGGAGGAGCCTGGCGGGCTACAGTCCATGGGTTGCAAGAGAGTCTAGCTTGACTGAGTGACTGAACAGCGACAATGGATCAGCGTAGTTAGAGCAGGTTGGGGGGTGGGTCTGCAGGAGATGAGGTTTGGAGGTGGCAGGGGTCCATTTGAGGCCTTGTGGACCATGCTGAGGACTTGCCATTTCACTGTGAATGAGAGGAGAAGGTCTTAGTGGTTTTGAATAGAGGTGTGTTGTGGTCCTATTTACATCTTTAAAGGATCACTGGGACTGTGTAGGAAATAGACTGGGCTGGATGGCAAGCCTGGGAGATAGGGGTCAGTTACAGAGGTTGTGGCAACAGTGGTCCAGGCAGGTCTCCTGGTGCTTAGCAGGGTAGAGTGGGGGAGGGGGTGGTCGTCAGAGGGTGTGTCCTGTCTGTGTTGCAGGTGGAGCCAGGAGGAACCACATAGTGGAGTGAAAGTGGAGGGTGAGACTAAGCAGAGGTCAGGGGAGACTCCCCATATCTGGCTTCTGCTGCTGGTGGAGCTGGAGTCAGTAAAGAAATCAGGAGTTTGGTTTAGAATTCATGGAGTGTGAGATGCCTGTCGGGGGCGTGCAGGTGGCCAGGTCAGGTTGCCAGTTGCATGGGGCCGTATGGAATTCAGGGGAGGGGCCCGGACTCTCAAAGGAACCTTGGGAGCCATCAGCCACGGGTGGGTGGTGTTTCGAGCCGTGACCCCTGCTGAGGGAGAAGGCAGAGATCTCAGATCCAGACGTGAGGGTCCAGAGCACCTTGGGAGTTATGGGCCGAGAGGTTCATGGGAAACCAGCACTGAAGGAGCTCATGAGGGGTGGGGAGGCTGTTGTGAGGTCTGTGAGGTCCCTGAAGAAGCTGGGGGTAAGGCTGTCAGCTCCTGCTGACAGTTCAGGAGCATGGGGAGGGGGTTCCCGGTGAGGAAGGCTGGCTGTTCAGGTGGAATATGAGTGTGAACTCTGCCTACCAGGGGAAGGCAGCAAATGCTGTCATTCCCTGGAGCATTCTGTCATAAAGGGGAGCAAAGAGAGGCGGCAAAGCTGGAGGAAACGAGGATCCAGAAAGGTTCAATAGGTCACTGAGAACCTGAGCAAGGGTGAGGGGTGGAGGGTGTCAAGGTGGAGAGACCAATGTGGGAGGCAGGAGGCTGGGACAGAGTGGGGAGGGACGGAGGTTTGGAGGCTGCCGCTGTTTAAATCGTTCCTGAGGCCTGCTTCTTATAAATGATGATTTTAAAGAGGGTCGCTCCCAGGCTTTCTCGTTGCGGGTGATCGGAGCCCTGGTGTGGCCTGGCCCTGGGTGAGGAGCATCTGTGCTACACGCTGCAGTCAGCTGTGTTGTGAGGAATTGGGGGTCCCCACCTCCCTGAAGTCAACAGTGCTCCCCTCAGAAGTTCTCAGCGGACCTTCCAGGGCTGGGAGAGGTCCCTGCCCAGTGCTCCTCGTGTGTGTTCCTCTCCAGGTCCTGTGGCTGCTGTGAACGACACGTTCTGTCCTCCCCACCTCCTCTTTGTTCTTCCCCTTCCCGTCACCTGCCCGTGGTTTATTTGGTGTGGATCTATGACTTCAGGGATTCACAAACGTGAATGATTCTTTTATACTTGAGTAGTATTATTTGTGCATACCCCGGTGGCTCAGTGGCAAAGAATCCAGCTGTCAGTGCAGGAGACTTGAGACGAAGGTTTGATCCCTGGGTTGGGAAGATCCCCTGGAGTCGGGCATGGCAACCCACTCCAGTATTCTTGCCTGGAGAATCCCATGGACAGAGGAGCCTGGTGGACTACAGTTTATAGGGTTGCAAAAGAGTCGACGCAACTGAGCAACTGAGCTTGCATGCGTGCACAAGATATTGAATAAATATTGCAACACATTATATTGAGCAGAGACTAAACTTACTGGGAGAAAACCTTGTAGATATTAGGTATCTATGAAATGAAGTTACGAATTATTGCAGTGAAGTTCTGAAAGTTCTCGTTTTTATAAATGGGGAAAGTAAATTGTTTATGTTAAGATTTCATTTGCATCTCTAATTCCGGTATATCGTATTTAATTTGGGCTTTCTATTGTAGGTTTTTAAATGTCTTACTTGTTTTTTGTGTTTATCTACAAAACTTCCTTAATACTTCCCTCTGAAACGATCTTCACTTCCCATTTCACTTTATGAGTGCTCATTTCTTGTTAGACAGGTGGGGTGGTAGTTTAAACAGGGCTGACGCCAGATTTTAACAGTAGAGAATATCAGACTAGAGAGTCTTAGAGTTGGAAGCCATTACAGACCAGTTCCTCCACTTCTTCGTCTTGTAGACAGGAAGCTGAGGCATCTTGAGACAATCGGTCTTCACACTTGATAAAGCCCCCACAGAGAAAAATGCTCAAAACCAAGCCTAATAGTGAACCCACTAGTCCACCCTACTGTTCTTCCTTCAGATGATTTATCTTGAAAGAGCTGCCAGCACCCAGAGGAACACGGCCAGGTGAGCACCTGGCTAATGCCGGAGTATTTGGTGGGGGCACAGATCCTCATCAGCCCCCAGGGGGCTGACTGCCTTCAGGCCACCTGGGCCAGGGTGGCTCCATGGCTGCCCCAGCCTTAGCTGGATCCTTTCTGGTCAGGGGTAAATCCCTTCTGCATGTTGTTTCCTGTTTGCCTGCTCTCTCTAGGGATCAAGATAGTAACAGATACAAACACTTGTGAGTGAGATTGTTCCCAAGATAATTTCCATTTCTGTTTCCGAATGTGCTATAATAGCAAAAGAGAAAATCTTTAGGGTTCTTGAATTAGAGAAGTGGTCAGTGTTGGACTGGATGTTGGGCGATTATTACATTTTTGCAAGTACAGAGCTTATGATCCTAATACTTTCAAATAATGTTAAAATGCCATGAAAAACACCCCACTCCTTTGTTTGCTGATGTTCATCCATAAATACTGCTCAAACTTTACACCATCTCCTTGTGAATAATTACATTCTTATTCACACCCCTAAATTACATTTTAAAAGGGAATATCAATATAAATATTTATTATTTTAGACATAACTGATATTTTGTCATAAGTCATCTGAAGTTACGCATTTTCAAAAAAGTGATGTTTTTAAATACAGATAAGTTAAAATAGAAACAGATACACTCAGATGTTCATCATGATGTAACAGCATCTTTGTAGCGTGTTCAAATAGTTTCAAACAGGC
Organism: Bos grunniens; assembly: GCF_055505025.1. Classification (NCBI taxonomy): domain Eukaryota; kingdom Metazoa; phylum Chordata; class Mammalia; order Artiodactyla; family Bovidae; genus Bos; species Bos grunniens. The sequence goes on along the minus strand of NC_141178.1, from coordinate 56,011,900 downwards.
AGAAGTATCTGAGAACTTTGAAGAAGGCTGCTCGACTGGATGTTGACATTAGGCGCAGGGTAGGTCACGCAGCAGTTTAAACTAAAGCTGCTTAGTTCAGAGGGTACTGCTGTTTTATCACCACATTTAAAAATCCGTTCCTCTTTTACTCCCTCAAACTGAGCTCAGGGATATAATGGATCCCATTATAGGTAAAAGGTCTGTGACTCAGCCATCGAGCTGCTCAAACTCTTGGCTGTTTTAATTGCCACCATTAAAGCTTTAGTACTTTTGTCTCATAAAAATAGATATCATCGATGTAAAATGTGTGCCTGTCGAAAATACATTGGTACCTCTGCCCTGGTGGTTAGCTAATCATCCTTCCGAGCTTCAGGCGAGTTAGGTTTTAGGCAGATGGGAACCTGACATAGATCACAGATTTGTTGAGATGGAGTCACTTAATTAAGAAAAGAATTCATGTAGTAATAAAGGGTAACATCTAGTTAGAAATATCCTCAGAAAAGAAGCTTGTTTTTGCTTTGGTTTGTGTTTTAAATGCATTTAACTGATGGACGGTGGATTTTTACTCAGCTCATTCTTGAACCCAAGAGAATAATGATGCTTTTCTGATTCTGATGCTAAAACTTCAACAATTCAAGGGAAATGTACCAGTCGCTCTTCCGACCCTGTTAGACACACCTGTGTACACTTAAGTGCAGTAATTGGTGGTGTTTCTCTGCCTGTCTTCTGCAAAGGGGCAGATATCAAGGTGGAAAGGGAGCTCCAAGAACACAGTGGGAGCCAAATGTTAAAATGTGAGAAGCGACTTTGTTCTGCTGCTTTCCCTCAATGTGGCCCCCAGTCACAGTCATTCATTATTCATACAGCCGTGCACAAACAAGGTAAAATGTCTCTGGAAGAGATCTGAAATGAGCACATCACGAGAAAGCTTCACCTCCTGCCCACTCTGTACATAGGGACCCCTCTGTAGTACAAATGGGAGCAAATAATTGGTGGGCAATTCATTGAGTTCTTTTCCCTCCTGCAGGTGTAATTGTGGAATCGTGTTTGGTTGAGAGAAAAAAAAGATCTTGACTGTAGAAGGGTCTCCATTCTGAACCAGCTCTAAAACTAAAACCTACCCACACAAAGCAATTGTGAGCTGATATACATAACCAGCCTTCTCTTCTTGCCCAGCTGTGTAGATTCAATTATAATAATTTTCTCAGTTGCATAACATTGCTGTTTGTTTATTACTGCGTTATTAGTCAGTGAATGAACCTCCCTCTTTTTGACCCCTCAGCAGTGTTTATAAAATACTTAATTGCTTTGGTATCTTCTGTTTCATGTGTAATTCCAGCTGGAAGGAGTCATGGGGACACAATCCCCTTTAAGTGTTAAACCGACTGTTCCTAAGGTGCAGGAAACTTTTCTGTTAAAATACACATCAGGAATCTTTAATATTGCTTGTAATGCAGTTTCTTTTCTTTTTTTCCCTTCTTTTTTAAAATTTGAACAAAGCGATTTAAAAAAAAAAAAAAAACTTCTCCCTGTGATGGTTTCAGTGCTGCTTGACTATCTCAGAGTGTCAGACTCCAGCCTGCCTGTAGCACCTACACCTTTCATTTCATCTGGGTTCTTCCTGTCGGAGTGGGTCCCACCTCTGTCTAGCTGGTACCTCACACACAGCTATCTGTGTCATTACGCCTTCCTCCTCTCTGAAGACACATCAACAGGAATGGGCTTCCCTGGTGGCGCAGATGGTAAAGTATCTGCCTGCAGTGCAGGAGGTCCAGGTTTGATCCCTGGATCGGGACAATCGCTGGAGAAGGGAATGGCTACCCACTCCAGGAGCCTGGCGGGCTACAGTCTGTGGGGTCGCAGAGTCAGATACAACTGAGCGATTTTCACAGGAATGGGTGAGCTGCAGTGATTAGACAGTTGGTGTAGTAGCTAAGATGTGGGCTCTGCAGAGAGGTGACCTGGCTTGAATCTTGACTCTTGTAACCAGCTTTTTGTGACTTTGGACAAGTCAAAAGTCACCTCTTTGTGTGCTTCAGTCCTCCCATTTATCAAATGGAGATAATTTCCCCAGGTGGTTGTGAGGCTGGAGTGGTGCTTGGCACAGGAGAGCTCAGTGTCAATGGGAGCCGAGCAGCATCACGAAGGGATGAACAAGTCCTGTTGTGTTATCTGTCCTCCTGTGGTCGGCAGGATGTCTACATGCAAGGGAGATCCGGGATGGGGAGGGGGAAAGACTGAAAAAAAATAAAGATGTGAGTGGCTGGGGATTTTAAGGTATGCATTGTTGCTGCATAACAAATCGCCACAGACTTTGTGGCTTCAGACAATACTGTGTTCTTATCCCCTGTTTCTGTGAGTCAGGATTTGAGCCCAGCTCAGCTGGCTCCTATGCTTGGGGCCTCTTCAGGCTACCATCAGGAGTCGGGATTGTGTTTACATCTGGAGTCTTGGCTGGGCAGGGATTGACTTCTGTGTCCACTGAGATTGTGGGCCGAATTCACTTTGGGTAGCTGTGTGACTCGGGTCCTCAGCCTGGGGTTGCCCTTGACCCCTGGAGGCTGCCCTTGGCTCCTGACCATGGTGGGTTCCTCCCAGCTGGCAGCAAGGAGTGTCTGGCCCTCAAGGGAGGACCCATACCCTCTTTACAAGCTTTCTGATTAAGTCAGGCCCCACCGAAGTCATCTCCCCTTTGAGTAACTCAAAGCCAACTGATTTGGGGTTTCTAATCGTACCTGCGAGTCCCTCTCAGCTTGGCCACGTCTGCTGGCCAGCAGCCATGGGTCTCCCTCGTGGCTAGCAGGTGGAGATTGTGGGGTCACCTTAGAATTCTGCCTCCTACAAGATGTGAACAATTTTTTTTTTAATAGAACCAAAGTAGTCTATCATTAAGCATTTATTGCCAACTAGATCTTTTGCTAGCCTCACAAGCTCTGAGTCCTGGAGAACTTACTGGGTGTAAACTAGCTTTATTACTGAGCTCCTTACAAATGGATTTTTTTTCCCCCTTAAAGACTGTTCTATTCACATTTCTACACAAACCCCTGGGATTGTTCTGTGTTGGGTAAAGACACCCTCTCCTTTCAGTCTATTGAGGTTTGACTTTTTAAGTTCATAGGAGCAGCATTGTAAGCTACCTTTAACACTGACCTTTTTAGGCTAGTAGAAGTCTATAAAGGGCAAGTGTGGAATGAATTGCTTTTCCAGAGCCAAACTCCATACATTCCCCCTTTCTAACTCAAGGATCAACTAACTTTAGGTATACCAGTGATAGCCAAAAAAAAGAAGAAGAAAACAACAATGAAAGTGTACAGTAAAAAAAAAAAACAAAAACCAAACGATTGAATTGAACTAAACTATTTTTGGTATGTAAATTTGGTCTTTGTCCATAGTGGCTTGAATAGGATCTATTTATGCAAAACATGTTCACCAGCCCGGAAGCACTGTTGTCCTGTGTTTTGCTGAGCCTGAGCCCTAGTAAGCTTGGTGGCTTCAGCTCTGGGTGTCTGCTGCCAAATTCAAGCATCCAGACAGCCTTTTGAGAACATTACAGACCTTAGAGATAACTGGAAATAAGGAAGAGGAACGCCCCTGTAACTAGGATTAGTTCTACAGATTCTCATTCTCTGGTGATTGTGGAGTGGAGGCTGTTAAGGGCAGGGTGCCCTGTGTAAGGTGGTGAAGGAAGAAACGGGAGGGAAAAGAGAGACAGTAGAGTTGACCTTGTTAAGGACCCCAAGCATATTAGTTATCTTTCCTGTTTTTACTTCTAGGAAGTAATGTCCAGTAACAGATAACACTTGAGGATTTACTGCTTTTAGGAAGCAAGACCTTTGGAACAAGAGGGTGAAAGTTTGGCCCTGTCTCAGATTCCTCTAATGGGGTCAGAGTTTGGGTTGCTTACTGGAAGTCAGAGACACTGTGATGTTGCAGACCCTGTTTCTTTTTGGTGGGGGGATGGTGCGGCAGCTGTGGGAGGAGAGTGGGTGTCATCCTTATGGGTGGGTGGGCGGGCCTGCTGCCTGCAGGGACTGTCCCCTTGTGTGCCGTCCAGGCGACCCAGGAAGTCACTCAACGGCTTTGAATCGTGTTGTGTTTGTGCTGGTTTCTGTCTCTCCCCTGCCCAGAGGAGTGAGGCTCTTCTCAACCCCTCTGCATCTCCCTTCTATTACAAGTGCTTTGGGGAAGGAGATTCTCAAGGTTAGGGGCATGGTCTGATGAGCGCACTGGCTCTTTGGTGAACTGACACATGTTAACACAACATTCAAGTCTTGTCTAAACAGCTAAGCTAATTTTCCCAGGCACTTGTGAAGCAATGGAGAAACAACAAAACAAAACAAAAGTTTGAAACTTTAACATCACTTTAACTCTGTGCCCTCAGTGTGTGTGTGTGTGTGATTTGGATGGGGCAAACATGTTGTCTCACTATATGCTTTTTAAATGTAAGGTGATTACTTGGTCTGGTGCTTTTTCTAAGCAGTAGAATTGACCTGTTACCCAACTGGCATGGTGGCCACAGAGCCGCACCCTCCGGCTGGCACCTCGCTCAGCCGCAGGGCGGCACCCAGCCCAGCGTGACAGTCTGGTCGCATGGACACGGAGAGAGGGCGGCGACAGGGAGGAACAGTGGCCAGACGCCCTGTTCTCCCGCACTGGAAGGGAGTGCACGCCACTCAGAACTTCTCAGACGCTTAGGAAGGGGGTCAGCATGGATGGAGTCTCTCCGCTGGGCTGTTGAGGTCCAGTTGACCGTAGAAACACCACAGCACAGCCTGTCACGCGTTACAGAGGCCAGTGACGCTGCCTGTGATGCAGTTTCACCCTTAGCACTGCAGGGTGGTCAGGATTCACTGAGTGATGGGAAGTTATTTAACACTGAATTTCACACGCCCAGTTGGTTCAACATTTTCATTGTTTTGGACTCTTCTCATTCAAAATGCACTTACAGTGTAGATGCTGTCAAAATGCCTTCGGATTATTTTTAAATGAGATACATCACAGTAACTAAATTTCTTTTTCAAGTCTAAAATTAATGATTCTGAGGGACACACTAAGATAAGTTATTATATTTTAAAATTAATTTTATTTAACTTATCTTCTCTGCATATATATATTATAATGGAAATTGTATAAGTCAGTTGATTATATGATTATACTAATGTCCCTGTTTTATTCCTACATATGACCATAATTGAGTAAGCAGTTTTCAGTGCATTTATATAAAATTGTATTTATTCATAGAGTCATATACTAGCTTTTAAAATATTTGGTAACCACTGCTTTAAGACAAGCCCTTTTTCTCTCTCACATTCCTCCCACAGAGGTGATGGATTTGCTCTGCTTTAGCTGCTTAAATCCAGAGTACATTTTAAAGAACATTTTTATTCAAGATATTCTTGGACAAAGAATGCCATGGTTAAATATCTGTATGGTACACTGTATCCCGTCCCTCTTCAGAGTGTAGTAAGGGTTTGAAGAGTTTTGCAGTAAAGAAAAATGCTTAACATTGTTTAACCCAGAATTCTCAAAACTCCCATGACTAGAGTCTTCTTTTCTCGGAACACTTTTTAAAATCCCAAACTTAGAAAAAAATTTTTCTATACTTTTTGCCTTCTCAAGTCATATGACCAACAAGTGTGACACTATTCATTTTTGTGTCTGTGTTCATAAAAGTGTTCATTTGATATTTTTTTCCCTAGAAATGTTCTTTTTAAATGAGCTGAATAAAACTAACTGGTATAGGAAAGGCTTGAGCTTGAGTCCCTGACTCTTGATAGCAAATTTGGTCCAACAGAAAATATTCCGATCCTTGATTCTTAAGATTGTTCCTGTCCTTGTAATTTTATATCAAAGGATGAAAGTTAAAAATTATTTCAGGTGACCATTCAGACTAATACCTGTTCATCTTGATCTCCTCTCCAACAGTTTTGAAAACTGTTGGAAAGTTTTGAAAGCTCCCTGTGAGGCATTTTTGTGTCTTTAGTCCACCACATCCTAGGCGTGGTTTGTTGCTCCAGCTGGTCCACTGAGGAAGGAGCCCCTGGCCAGTGTTTGCCTCCCTGAACCATGTTTTTACCTGGAAGCCTCCTTGGTGTCTGCTGGGTGATGTGCTCTGCCTTCCCTCAGCAGGCACCCAGGCTCCCTGGTTCACTGTTACAGCCTCAAATGTTTGTTGGATGAATAAGTGATTTGAGCACCAGGTATCACTGAGATGGTCTTTCTGTCAATGTCATTGACCAGAAAAAGATGTTTAAATCTCAGTGGAATTTACGAAACCTTTGCTAAATGCTCTGTTGAATCCTGGTACATTTAGACTGGAGATTGAGCTGTAGTGTTCATACCAGAATTCATTTTTAAGAGTGTGGAAGGACTGAGAGCCTGTGGAATACTGGAAAAGTAGAAGTGAAGAAAACCAGTAATGGGAACATGTCTCCAAAGCCATTTAAAAAATCTCCAACAACCAAATTGTACTTTTCAGTCTTTTTTCTTCCCCCTCTTGGCCACTCCATGTGGCTTGCAGTACCGCAGTTCCCTGACCAAGGATCAAACCTGTGCCCCTGCAGTGGAAGTGCACAGTCCTAACCACTGGACTGCCAGGGAAGTCCCTGTACTTTTTAGTCTTAAATGGCTACTTAATATTTGTATTTTTACAAGCCATTGCAATCATAGTTGAATGTTTTGAGCTTGCACCTGTTGTCACATGCAGCTCAGTTTTCCTGCCACTTCTCCCCATGGATCTCAGTTTCTCTGAGCACCCAAGTGCCTGCCTGCCTTCAGCCTACTTTGTGGGGCGGGATGTTTCCCCCGGAAGCGCTGTGTCTTCTCATCTAGTTGGTAGTATCTTCTGTTTATTATAAAGTAGCATTTTGATTTTATATGTATCGTGTCACTCGCTGAGTAGAATGTTTGCCCACAGACGTCCGATATTACTAATGGTGTTGGGTTTGCAGGGATCGTCTGTGTTGGAAACATTGCATGCTATTTACTGACTCATGGTCATCGGCCTTGAGAGCAAGTTGAGGCTTCAAGACTATAATTAAGAAAAAACATGGTTAAATAAGATAGGCTTTGAAGTCAAAAAATGGTGGTTCATGTTGGAGGGAAAACACGGCGGAGTTGGATGTAAAGTGTCTTCTTGGGGTTTTTTTTTTTGCCTACACTGAGTGGCATGTGGGATCTTGGTTTCCCGACCAGGGATTGAACCCAGAACCCAGGCTCCCTGCAGGGAAGTTCAGAATCTTAACCACGGTACCGACAGGGAAGTCCCTTGTGCATTTTTTTAACATTCTATTGAAGGTTCCTGAGCCTTTGGGGCCACCTTTGCTTAAAGGTAACAGAGGGGTTGGCCTTGCCTCCTTCACCCATCTCTTCTTTGGTTAAATTTACAGTCTGTTCAGCTGTTTTACATGAGGAAACTTGTTAATGTGTTTGCCTAATTTATATGTTTATGAAACATAGAGTTGATAAAAATGATCATCTTTAGTTTATGGTAATTTTTTTGGATAGCACACACCTTGGATGATTTTTATTTATTGTTCAAATATCAGTCACTCTGTTTCAGTTCCGAAAGCGCATGGCACAGTCCTCACAAGTTCCATAATTCTCCAACAGGCACATGGAACTATGATAGAAAATGCGTCAAGCAGGAAGTCCTAAAGGGTGTATTTCAAAATACCTTTGGTATCTAACATTCTCTGCATTTGCCCTAATAAATGAGAGGTTTTAGGAATGCCCTATATGGTGATATCAGATGTTAATGGCATTGATTACCTGTCAGGCAGTGGGAAATGATGGGAAAATGTCTGCTGTAAAATTAAATAGCATTAGAGAAGACTGTACCATGCGTTTGGGTTGGGGGGGTGGTGAGGGGGCTGGACCTGGGAGACTTTGTCAGGGTATTACTCTGAGCTCCAGGTTTTTTCCCCTGCATGATTAAGGCAGGCCATCTGTTCTTTGTTAAATGTTTACAAAAACAGCTTTTCTCTAAAAGATTTAAGGAGATGTGGGTCTGGTAAACACTATAATATTTCCGAGCACCTTTCCCACCCGACTTCAAGCAGTGTTCAAACAGAATTCTGCTGCCTATCAAACAGCCTTCATATCTTTTTTGTATTTGGTCTTTACATTCCCCCCTACCTCTTCTTACAGAAGATTAAATTTTTAAGGGATACTAATTTATGGCTTCATTTGTTACTGAAGGGAGCGTCCAAAATGATTTGTATGCTAAAGTGCAGATGAATTTTCCGACTTCTGGTATTATGTGTTATATGCTTTTTCTGACTCGCATCCGTGGAACAGGTATCTCTCATCAGAAGCTGGCATCTTGTTACCCGAGTTAATGCCATGCAGATTAGAAAAAGGTATACATACCCGGAATTAATTCACCATTCTAAGCTGTAAGCACTGTTTACTCAGAGACTTTCCTCTTTCTTTCCCCTTCCAGGAAATGCCTTGTCTTCCATTTCTGGACAAACAGCTTGTTCCAAATAAGTTTGATCTCCATGTGTCTTAGGAAAAGATCTGGCTTTTTCCATTGTATTTACATGAGGAAATAATATTTAACAATTAGTTCTACTCCAGCAACTTACATATAGTAAAACTGTTGAATCAGATCCCATTAATTCTCAGATAATAAAATTTAAAAAAGACTTTTAATTTTGTATTGGGGTATAGGTGATAAACAAACAATGTTGTGAGTTTCAGGTGAATAACAAAGGGACTCAGCCATAGACACCATTCTCTCCCAAACTCCCGTCCCATCCAGGCTGCCACATAGCATTGAGCAGAGTTCCCTGCGCTAAATAAATAGTAAGTCCTTGTTGGTTAACCATTTAAAATATAACAGTGTGTACATCTTCACCCCAAACTCCCGAACTATTCCTTCTCCCCATTCTTCTCCCCATCAACCGTAAGTTTATTCTCTAAGTCTGTGAGTCTCTCTTGTGTTTTGTAAATAAGTTCATTTGTATAATTTCTTTTTAGATCCTGCATATAAGGGATGTCATACAATATTTCTCCTCTGTCTGACTTACTTCACTCAGTATGATGATCTCAAGGTTCATCCGTGTTGCTGCGAATGCCAGCCATTGACCGTTTGGTTAGGTCCTCGGTTGGTGTTTGCTGAAAGCATTTGTTTGTTAGGGCAGGTGGGTGATGTTTCCCAGGACGTGCTCATTTTGTCACCGCTGGGCATGCCCTGCAGCTGCGTGCATCCCCACTCTTTTGCCCTGGCTCCACTCTCCTCCTGTGCATCCTTCAGGGTCTTCCCCTCTCTCCTGCAGGGTTTCCCCACTCTCCTTCAGGGTCTTCCCCTCTGTCCTTCAGGGTCTTCCCCTCTCAGCTCTGACCAAGAAACAGCAATATGTATTTGAAGATTTTCTAGTATCGTAGGATGTTGGAAGAGACTTTGGGATAAATGCTTCCTTTTGCCGAGGAAGAAAAAGTGGCATGATTCCCCCCAGATAATATACCTCATGGCAGGGTTCGGATTAGAATGTTCTCTCTCATCTCACAACTCTAACCCTGGCTCTTTCTCTTACACCAGCGCAGCTGTAGAACTGAATGTAGGCTCTTCGAGTACTGTAGTAGCTTTGAGTGGGAACAGAACAACCAGTTTCTTTCCTGGCAGTGGTTTCTTTTCTTTGAATTTTTGGAGGGTCACTGAACACTGGAAAGAAAGTGAAGCTTGCAGTACCTTTCCTATGAGGAGGATGCCTCTGAGTGAGGTTTCAGGAGCCAGGCAGAAGAGCACTGGATTTAGTAGGAAACCTAGATTCAGATGACACCTCGAGCCCCCCCACCCTTGTGGCCTCGGGTAGCCACCCGGCCTCCTCAAATTCTACTTCTTTTCTGAAAAACAGGGGTAAATGATCATATTTTGGTTGTATTGGAATCTGAATTGCAGTCTGAGCTCCTCTTACATCCTCTGCAGACCTGGCCTCTCTGGTGGCTCCTCTCTTGGGGATCGTGTGGGCGGGCACAGGCTCCAGTTCTGTCACTTGCCTCTGTAGCTGTTGGACACATGCATCACATGAGTGCCTCTGTGTCCACAGAGAGCTCTCCAGGCTGGCGCAGGGATCGAACGGTGTCCCAGACTACAGTGCTTACCTAGCACAGGCCCACCGTGTGGTAGGAGTTTTCTGTGCACACTTGTGCCTGTTACTACTGTTGCTCTTTATATTATAGTTACTATCCAGTGTCTGGAGAAGCATATGAAAAAGGTAGAAAATGAATGACGCTTGCAGATGCAACATTTTCAAGGATTGCGTTGAAATGTAAAGGCGCATTAGATGTCATAGTTCACAGTGGAGACAGGTTGTCCTCTATCCCTGTTGTTAGCATCCTGTCCCAGGTGTTGGTATTCTCCACCATATTTATGACCATCTCTGGATACGGTTCTGCTGCTGCTGCTGCTGCTGCTAAGTCGCGTCAGTCATGTCTGACTCTTCGCGAACCCATAGACGGCAGCCCACCAGGCTCCACCGTCCCTGGGATTCTCTAGGCAAGAACACTGGAGTGGGTTGCCATTTCCTTCTCCAATGCATGAAAGTGAAAAGTGAAAGTGAAGTCACTCAGTCATGTCGGACTCTTCGCGACCCCATGGACTGCAGCCCACCAGGCTCTTCTGTCCATAGGGTTTTCCAGGCAAGAGTCCTGGAGTGGGGTGCCATCGCCTTCTCCAGGATACGGTCCTAGAGGATGTCAAAAATCTTCAAGTCATGTCAGATTGACTGTTTGGGGGGGATCTCTTTCTTTCTGCCTCCGCCTCCCTTCTTCCCTCCCTTCCTCTGTGTGAGATTTGGAAATGTAAAGCTTTAATAACTTAATAAAAACATTATCTGCCTTTCCTATCAGTACCAGAAACCTAACCAACCCAAAGTCATTAAGCTGGTATGTGTGTGCTTAGTTGCTCAGTTGTGTTCGACTCTTGAGACCCTATAGACTGTAGCCTGCCAGGCTCCTCTGTCCATGGGTTTCTCCAAGCAAGAATACTGGAGTGAGTTGCCATTTCCTTCTCCAGGGGATCTTCCCAAACCAGGAATTGAACCTGGGTCTCCTGCAAAGGCAGATTCTTTACCAACTGAACTATGAGGGAAGCCCTGTCCGCATATAGGCTGGCATATATGCTTTTAATTTGACATTTGAGTGTCATTTAAATTAGAAATGACTTGTACTGTATAAGATTTGTGTGTTTATACTCGGACTTCAAACTTTCACAGTATTTGATTCTTACAGTGCTCAGTTTGCCTGCTGTTTTTAAAAGTGACTTGATTATCCATCTTTAATTTCCCGTTCCTATATGGGGAAAATTCCACTTGAATTCCATCTTTGTGGCTTAGCTTTTGCTGCTGTTTCATCCTTCCTCAGTTCCTACACAGGTGCTAAGGACATGGAAGATGTCTTTAAATTGAATGAGAAATTTTCTTTCTCCTGAACAGATTTTTTTTTTTTTAACTGTATTACTAAGTTGCTCTCTTTAACTCTATTCATTTAAAAGCTTTCTTGTTGAAGAAATCTATTTTTTTGGATGAGACAAAATGATAAGTTTCACAACTGTATAGTGGGTGAAGTTTGCTACCTTGAGTATAGAGTAAGTTTGAGAACTATCAGCACTAACTTTCAGTTCCTTTCTAAACTACGAAGAATGATAAACTAATTTCAATTCCTATTTGTGTCTCTTAGCATTCTCCATCGGAGCCCTTTCTAGAGAAACCAGTGCCGGATATGACTCAGGTTAGTGGGCCGAACGCTCAGCTAGTGAAGAGTGATGATTACCTGCCGTCGATAGAACAGCAGCCACAGCAAAAGAAGAAGAAAAAGAAGAACAACCACATTGTTGCAGAGGATCCCAGTAAAAACTTTGGTAAAGATGACTTCCCTGGTGGGGTTGATAACCAAGAACTAAACAGGAACTCACTAGACGGGTCCCAAGAAGAGAAAAAGAAAAAGAAAAGGCCGAAGGCAAAAAAAGATCCCAAGGAACCGAAAGAACCCAAGGAGAAAAAAGAGCCCAAGGAACCCAAGACCCCGAAAGCCCCTAAGATTCCCAAAGAGCCAAAGGAAAAGAAAGTAAAAACTGCCACGCCAAAACCCAAATCCAGCAAAAAGTCAAGGTAGGCTGCGGGCAGAAACACCCGCCACCAAATAGTAGAGACACAAGCACCAAACAGTTACAACCTATGGAATTGGGGGGAGAGGGGCAGCTCAAGGGTGGGGGTCACTCTGATTTTTGTCCTCACTGTTAAGCTTCTTTCTCTCACACCCAAACTAGCAAGTGAAGGTGTTAACGCATTGTAAAATTTAGGACTCCCATTATTATGAGTTGTTGATTTGGGTGGTAGATTTTTAGAAATGTTGCTGGGTGAAGAATAGTTTCTTATTTAAAATCACTGTCTTATATTTTTGTGAAAACCTGGCGTTTAACAAATAGAACCAGGTTACCAGCATAATTGTTTGTAAGCTTAGACCACCAACCTCATTTTCAGCGGCAATGCCAAACCGGGTAAGAAGGATTATAGAAGCCAGGGGAGTCACTATATTTCAGCAGGCTTTTCAGTCCTGCTTCCCAGAAGTTGAAACAGGAGAATTAATTCTCCCCATTTGGCAGGCAGAGTGAGCCTTCCAGGGGCAGGGTAGAGATCCTAGCGGGCGACGTGGGACAAATCAAAGAGCAGTTACCCATTAGATATGCCTTGGATAAGACCATGTAGTTTAGGTTCTAGGGGAAAAACCTCCTACATGCCCTCCTTCCCCTCCGTACTTCCCCCACCGACTCTCTGACCCCCCAGGAGGCATATTTATTCAGTAAGAAAAACTGAGAGGAAAAGACATTGAAGACTAATTTTTTTCATTTGTACTGAACATTTCTTACAACTGTTCTGAACCAGTTCCAAACATCTGAATCTATTTTTCAGAATATGGCTCATGTTATAAAATATAGTTTCCAGATGGAAGTATGGTCAGACTTGGTTACTCCGAACCTGTTTGCAAAACTCGTGTAGAAAGCACGCACCCCCCATAACCCCCCACGTGTGAATGTGCACGTGTGTGGCGCTCATGTGTAGTCAGCCCTGAGGTTGATAGCGCTGGATCCCCTCATTGCGAGCTTACGGGCCAGGCAGCCTTGGGCTTGTGGGCGATCCTGTGTATCAAGAGCAGGAACACAAAGAGGGTGTGGTTTCTGTGGCTGGAGAGATGCTGCAAAGCGGAAGGACAAACTGGGATTTTCAACTTCCCACTGAAAATATCTAAACAACCCAATGCATTATTCTGTAGTGTTTTGAAAATTTGAATCATAGTAATTAAAAGAAAACCTTTTGTTGTCAGTACTTTATATGGTGCCCAAATAACTGAGTTACAGTTGGCCCTCCACAAGGGACTTGAGTATCCTCGGATTCTGGTATATGCTGGGATCCTGGGCCCACTTCCTTGTAGATACGGAGAACCATATATTCAGTAATTGGGTCTAATAGGTAACTTGATGTTTGCATTTACTTACGAGCATTCTTTGATGCCTCGGTAACGGTTTCTTAATTGAAAGCCTTTATTTTTTCTCTCCATACGAACACTCTTCTAAACTCACAATCCATTATAAGTTTCGTTTTCATTTACTTAGGAAATATTTTATTGGGGGCTTACTATTTGCAGATACTGTGTTAAGACAGGGATGTGAGCCAAGAGGATGCTGTTAGAATTTCGGTCTGATTTATGAAGGAGGTTTTAAAAATACACAGTTGCTTAAATCTGAGTGTTGTGCTTTTGGTAGGAAGAGGCATGTGCTTTATTTCTGCAAAATCTAAAAAGAATGATTTTTTTTTTTTAACTTAAAATGTGAAAGAGTGTATAGTCTCAAGAAGTTTTCTGGAATTCAGAAAATATATCACCAAAACTAGCCTCAAAATATATCTGTCTTCAATTTTTATCTTAGTGTTTTGAGTTTATTACCTAGTGGTAATAATTGATGTAAAAACCCCACTGTATCTTGGATACTGGTCATCAATTCCCAGCTGTATTCTTTGAAGCTCTCAGTCTACCTCAGACGGACCCTGTCTTTAAAAATGGACTTTAGCACATCCTTAGGCCATGTAGGATACATTGTTTAGTTGCTAAGTCATATCCTACTCTCTTGCGAACCCGTGGACTGTAGCCTGCCAGGCTCCTCTGTCCATGGGATGTTTCTGGCAAGATTATTGAAGTGGGTTGCTGTTTCCTTCTCCAAGGTTGGGGAAGGTACTAAATTATCCTGTTTTAACAGTGAAACTTGTTGAAATATCCCTAGTTGCCATAAACAACCTTCAGGAGCCTGGAGCATCAAATTCAGTCTTTCCAGGCCCCTCCCCCACCTCCTTGGTGCAGGTACAGACTCTGCCTTTATCCTCAGAAGACCCTTCGGTGATGCTCATCTGTGGCCTTGGCCACGCAGCCTGATGTGTGTGTCCGTGTGTGGGGAGAGGTCAGCATGGTTGAGACTGAGTGGCAGCCGTGCCCTAGAGTCACACGCTTTTAGCAGGAGGAAGGTGTGTGATTATCTTCTCCCAAGAAGAAAGCTTAGTATTTTTTTTTTCTTCTTGTGACTAGTAGTTTCTGTCAATGGCTGCCATAGGTGACAATTGTTCTCCCCCAAGTGGTGTGACAGTAACTGATGCGGGGGCCCTTCTGTAGTGTCTGGAGATTGCCAGTGGGGAGGGCCATGCCCTGGAGGTATGGGTGGCCACCAGGAGGGCCACCAAGATCGTCGGTGGTGCCTTTGCTGGTCCCAGTGACTTGACTTCTTAACCGGCCACTTGCCGACTTAGGATGAAGTGTGGTGAGGACGTGCCTGAGAGAGGTTTTCCTGTTGTTGATGGTCTGATGAGCGTGGCTGTCTGAGAATATGGTAACCGAACAGAGATTGTCATTGGCTTAATTAACAAGCCAACCCATTGTTTTGCTGAGCTGCAGTGTTTCTGCTGGCCAGGTGAACAGACACACTCGAGTTGTGGTCTCGTTTAAGGCTAGGAAGGAAAAAGTGTCCCCCAAGCAAGGATAAGCAGATTGCACACAACTGCATGTAAATTCTGAATAGCATAGCAGAATAATTATGTAAATTGAATATGCAGTGATGAAGGTAATGGGAGGTTTGGGTTATGTCAGTGCTGGGGTTGAATTGCTGGAGCAGGTTGCTGTAAGCCCTGGAATACAGCAGTGGCAATTTTGTTTTGCAGAACGTTATGTGATACCAGTTATTTCCATCCTTGAATAAGTTAACTTGATGAATTTGTTTATACAGAAAATAATTCTCCTACAGAGGGCTGGAACAGAAGGGATAAACAGAAATGGAAGGAAACAGTTACTGTAGAACTGCTCACATCTCTCCCGTTTGGCCCTCTCTACTGGGTCACTCACAAGATTTCTGGTAACAAACTCAGGCTCTGAGCGTCTGGTGACAGCAGTGACCCGTTAGCGGTCTGCATTGTGTCCAGGCAGCAGAGAACGGGCTTTGCGTCATTGACACACTCGTGCTAACATAGCACGTGAGAAAGGATGGTTGTCTTCAGTGGGACCAGTTTTCCTGCGTGCTTCCACGGCTTCATTCTCTCAACCTATCATCCCACTTCGTTCCTTTGAGTCTGTTGAGGTTTAAATTTGTGGCCATTCCCAGCAAACTGGCCCTTTTGGCAACAACATATGATTGAATCTGTCTTGCCTATGCAGGAGAACCTAAAACAACTGTCCAGGAGCTGTTACATATAATGGTGGTGGTCGCTATTTGGTCGTCATGTCTGACTCTTTGCAACCTCATGGAATTTAGCCCGTTGGGCTCCTCTATTCATGAGATTTCCCAGGCAAAATACTGGAATGGGTTGTCACTTCCTTCTCCAGGGGATCTTCCCGACCCAGGGATCGAAACTGCGTCTCCTGCATTGCAGGCATATTCTTTTACTGCTGAGTCATCAGGGAAACCCTGCATAATAGAACGGTAGTGAAACAGAAAAAGGTGTCAGCATTTCAGAAAGAGTCACTTAATATCTTAATGATAGGAAAAAAAAAGTACGGGCCATATTCCTCTTTTCTAATTAGAGCTATATCTTTTTTCCCCCTTTCCATTTTACCTTAAATATATATTTTTCCACATGTTTTTCCTGTGAGCTCTCCAGGTGTCTTTATAGCCTTCTAATGTTGTCAGTTAATATTGAAAATAAGGGCTAAGACATTTGTGGCTTGGAAAGGATACTTTTTTGCATACGGAAGGGGTCACGACGCTGAAATTGGAGGATCTGTGGCCTTCCCTTCAATGCGTTTTCTGTTGTGTGTGCCTGGCCTTGTGCAATGAGAGAATTTGGAGGAAGTGCTTCCTTTGAATGACTTTGAAGGATTTAGTGGTACATTTAGCTATATAAAGATTCTTTGAATGTACATAAAGAAGGGAACTTGGCCAAAGAGTGTGACTTGACTGTTGAAGCTTCAGTTCAAAGAAGCCATGGAGATTCACTTCTGGTGCAGTTTCTAGGAATTCATCTGACTCCTTGCCCCCGCTCCCCCTCACTCCACCACCAAGTATTAAAGTTAGTAGGAAGCTAAAAATACTACTTCTCAATTAAGAGTGAAGATATTTTAAAGTGGAAAGCAACCATACTGTTCTTGTTTTAGAAAGATATATTAAGTAAACAGGTAAAGTGTATTTTTTTGCATACCACACTTTGATTAAAATTTATGTTGTGACTTTCTTCTAACAACTGTAGTTTTTAAGATACTGTCTTCTCAATTATGATCCTAGAGAGTAGCAGCATTTACCTGAGAAATACTTTTATTCAGTCATTCAGTCAGCAAGCCCAGTGGTGGTGTATTTCAACCAACTAATACATATTTTATAATGTGCTCTTAAACATGTAAAATTACTTGCACACAAAAACAAGCAATTAAACTCATTTTACTAATAAGTACAGAGTTCCTCAGTAGGTATCTCCCCATCAGATAAACTGAATTAAGCCAGCAGCTCTTCTTCTTCTTTTTATTTGATCTTCTACTCACGTGCTGTGACTTGGTTTTGACCTAAGACACTGAATAGTTGTACAGACGGAATTAGGTGTTTTAGATGCTGTGCCTCAAGTGTGTACAGGTTTCTCTAGCATGTGGTCACAAAGGGGCTGTTGAGCCTTTCGGTGTTGGTGAGGATTGAGAACTTCTCATGAATGTCATGCCATCTGCCTGCCCACGGGCCTGCACTGTCTGCTCCTGGTCAGTACATCCAAGCTCTGGGCCAGGGGTGTAGCCAGGTACCCCCTTACCTGCTGATCTCAAAGATTGTCTTCTCTTTGATAAACGGGCCATGTATGTGCTCAGTCGCTCAGTCATGCCCGACTCTTTGCAACCCCATGGACTGTAGCCGGCCAGGCTCCTCTGTCCATGGGATTCTCCAGACAAGAATACTGGAATGGGTTGCCATTTCCTCCTCCAGGGGATCTTTCCGACCCAGATATCAAACCCATATCTCATGTCTCCTGCATTGGCAGGCAAGTAAGGCCTCCTGGGAAGCCAAAAGGACTCAGAAGTGAGAAGAGAGCAAACATGTCCATGGGGTCTCCTTAATCCCAAATCCTTCTTTCCTTCAGTAGAACCATCTGGGAGCCTTTCCTGTGCCAGTGACAGGCCACATTAGGACATTTCCCCCTTCTGGTTTATCTTAAATGAAGACAAGCAGGGAGGGAGAGTGGTCAGCTGCTTTTCAGTACAGACGGACGTCTGACAGTACCTCAGTCCGTTTACACTTCCTGGGGACAGGGGAGGCCCTGCAACACTGACCCTTAACAGAAGTTCCACTGACTCATGCTCTGAGCTGGTGCAGGCATGGACCGCACTGGGCCTGCTGGGGGTTTGGCCCTGACTGTCCAGGGAGCTGCAGCGGAATTCAGAGTGGAGGCCTGCTGGCATTGTGGTCTGTGTGGGGGAGGTGAAGTAGGTCCCACTGCACCCATCAGAGGAGAGGTGAGGAGGCCCTAGAAGGCAGAGGGATGGCTGTGAAGGGTGGTTTTCCTGGGGATGCATTCCTTTGAAGTCTTTTCTAAGTGGGGTTTTAGGGTGGAGCATAGGAGACATGGTGGTGACGTCGGAGTTGGAAGATGAGGAGCAGGAGGAATCACGCATGCATGCTAAGTCGCTTCAGTCGTGTCAGACTCTTGGCGACCCCATGGACTGTAGCCCTCCAGGCTCCTCTGTCCGTGGGTATTCTCCAGGCGGGAATTCCGGAGTGTGTTGCCTTTTCCTCCTCCAGAAGCTCTTTCCAACCCAGGGATCAAACTTGGTATCTCTTAAGTCTCCTGCATTGGCAGGCGGGTTCTTTACCACTAGCGCCAAAATTATTGTTAAAAGGTTTCTATGGTTATGAAAACGTTCTTGAGAAGTATGAAGTTTTGTACTAATGCAGATATGTAATCACGTGATATGTAAAGCTCTCCCTGCTAGTTGTTTTCTGCCCAGCGGCCACTGTGAGAGCATCAGGCACGTGAGAGGCCAGTCTTTGCATCAGCTCTCCTCCCCATAGATGCCCGTGTGACTGAGCTCTCACTGTTGAATAGGGAGCTGGAGGGTACAGGATTAAGAAAAAAGACACTGCTTTCTCTGTTTCTCACTCTCTGTCTTTTAATTTTAGAAAAACAACACCCTTGAACTTCCATTAGATGACTAATTTTATGTGTACCCTGATTCCTGTAGGAACAGTGTAATGTCGTGGGAGTTCTGCCTCTCCTGTCTGGGTGGGTGGTGAGATTTATTTTTTTTTCCTCATGGGCCTTAAATTTACTGAGCCGAATTCTCCACCTCTGGACCTCACCCAGTTACATCGAGAGTGGGCTGCCCATCTCCCGGGTTGATTTTAGCCACCCTGGCGCATCAAAGAAGATGCTCTTAAATCTGGGGAGTTGGGCTCTGGCTGCTACCACCACCCACACTGTCCCCGTCCTGGTCATGGTAATGCTGCTCATGAAACAGACAAGCATCTTAGGATTTGGCACAAGGTGCCAAATATCGGCCCTGCTGTTTGGCTCTTGGAAGAATATCCCATGGTAGAAGGGCAGTGAAAGGCCTGCTTTCTGCCCTTGTTGTATGATGGGTGGTGTGCCCAATCCTTTCCGCTGTATCTCAGTGCCAGGCAGAGCCGCAGGCTGATGCTGATGTTTGCTGAGCTTCTGGGATCCGATGACACGTTAGCTTACTAGACTTTGCTTCCGTCTTACTTCTGATGGTGGTTTAGTCCCTCAGTTGTGTCTGACTCTTTGCAACCCCATGGATTATAGCCCGCCAGGCTCTTCTGTCTGTGGGATTATTACCAGGCAAGAATACTGGAGTGGGTTGCCATTTCCTTCTCCAGGGGATATTGCTGACCCAGGGATCGAACCTGGGTCTTCTGCCTTGCAGGCGATCTCTTTACTAACTGAGCCACCAGGGAAGCCCTTATTGATTCAGTCCATAAAATTCAATAGCCTTTAGTCTTTTGGTGATAATTTGTGACTGCATGATGTCTTTTTTTTTTCCCCCAACACCTGGAATCTATTCAACATTAAAAACGGGTTTAGCTCTTTCAGGAGGACTTTCTGCTGTACTTTCTGTTTCATTTCTTTTTTTTTTTTTTTGCAACATTCTTTATAAAATGGTCAGGTGGAGCTCTCCTCAGGACAGTGCAGTGTTAGTTACTCAGTTGTGTCCAACTCTTTGCAACCCCATGGACTATAGCCCACCAGGCTTCTCAGTCCATGGGATTCTCCAAGTAAGGATACTGGAGTAGGTAGCCATTGCCTTCTTCAGGGGGTCTTCCTGACCCAGGACGGGTCTCCTGCATTGCAGGCAGATTCTTAACCATCTGAGCCACCAGGGAAGCCCCTCCTTAGGGCAGAGTTCTGATGTTATTGGAACCTGCCCAGGGATGATTCCAAGTAACAGAAGATATTCACCAGGAGAGGTTTTCCCCAGAACCTGGGCTCTGGAGCCAGGCGGGTCCTGGGATGGCTGCTTACTAGGCTGAGCGTGTATCTGCTTTGACTGTTACAGTTTGGTAGTAAGATATGAGGGTGAGTGGTATTGAGTCTGAAACAGACATTTTAAATGAAAGCAGGTTAGGTTTCTGTATCTTTCCCATCCTCCTTTGCTATTCCTTTTCTAGAAACTTAGCACAGTTAAGGTACTTAGGGGGTAGTTGATGCTCTAAAAGCTACTTAAAGTAATAAGTTAATAAATAAGTAATCAATAACTTAAAAAAGTTTATGATTGTCATTGAAGTTTGTTGTTCAGAAGTAAAACAGAATTCCTTTTTCTAATTCCCTCTCTCGTTCACGTCTCAGCTCTCCTAACTTTCTCTTTCTCAAACAGGAGCATGGGATGAAGAATTTGTGGGTGGCATTGAGGAGTAGTCAGGGGTGGCTCAGCACCTGAGGGCCGATTGCTGGGAGGTTGTGGGCAAAGGGGTCCTTGCTCCAGTCCTCCCATCCCACCCTGGTACTCTCCTTGGGGGGGAGTCTCAAGCATTTGGACTGGCTGCTGACCGCCACTGAGCCCTTGGTCCAGGGAACCCTGATTGCCTTCTTATGAAAGTGGTGATGTATGGTTTTCTTGTCTGTCGTGCAGAATTTGTCTTCACGCTTAACCTCATTAATTTATTCTGTCACTTGCATTTTTATCACATCCCAGTTTAGCTATTAAATTAAAAAATTTTAAACGTCTTAGGAGTTTAACATTTTTATTTTATTGAGTTGGCCTTACTTCATGATACATCATATTTTATGTTGCCCTCATTGATCCTTTTGAACTTTCAGTCCTTTATCTTGCCTTTTTTAGTTTTCCTCTTTATCTTTTAATTTTCTTTTTTATTGTTTAAAAACTCAGAGGAAAACGTGAGGCTGAGAGGCGAGACACTTTCCTCCCAGCAGCCTTGAGCCTGCAACCCTAGTGGCTCAGGGATTGTATCATATGTGATCTTTCTGAATCATGACAAGTCACACACTTCCTGTGCCACGAACATTGCTCACTTCTCATCTATGACATTTGGTTTCTTACGGAAAAGCCTTTTGAGTCTGTAAAATATAAGGATATGTTTCAATACTCTTTGTTCTCCTAAAAGACAGTAGTAGTGTGACACTTTGGCTTGATTTCCTGAAAACAGGCCTGTTTAATGTTCACAAACCTCATGGTTGATTTTTCCCAGTGTGAGGAGAACCTTTGCCAGCGTGTCCTGTCTGAGGGTCTGTGTGGTGAATCCCCGCTGCTGTTCAGCCGCTTCACTAGCTGACTGTCTTCCTCTGATCCCATTTGGTTCCACAATATTGTTCCTTTTCAAACTTTCTTTCCTTGGAGGACTTAGATCCTTAGGCTAATGTTAATCGATGTTTACACTCTGTAACAAACCAGGGCAGCTAGCTGGCTTTCCTATAAGTCCTGGTCCTTTGCATAAAAGTTTTGTTTAAAAAACCTGTACTGTTTCTCACCAAAGACAGTCTTCATTGTTCATGTGCTGATCTGAGCTGGGATTTATGTGTCCAGCCCCTTTCCAGGGACCATCCCTTGGCCCATGGCTGTGAACTCTTACAGCCACATGCTGAATACCATCCTTCTGAGGGGCTGATCCTCTTTTGTAAATTCCTCCTCTCTGAACCCACCACTTGTTTCTCGGAGTTCTCATCAGGGTGGTACAGGCTTTGATCACGTGGGGCGGGGAACAGAACTTTAGAGCTCAGTCTGTCAAGGTGACCAAAGTGTCACTCAGCCATCGACCCTGAGCACTTCCTTCTGCCCACCACCATGACCTGCCTCTCATGGTGAAACGTGACATGTGAGT
The DNA here is from genome assembly GCF_055505025.1 of Bos grunniens. Taxonomy (NCBI): domain Eukaryota; kingdom Metazoa; phylum Chordata; class Mammalia; order Artiodactyla; family Bovidae; genus Bos; species Bos grunniens. The sequence goes on along the minus strand of NC_141178.1, from coordinate 55,990,098 downwards.
AAAGCTGGTGGAGGGACAGTGGCCCTGCCAACCGCCAGCAGCATCCCCAGAAAGAAGTCCCCTTTCCAAGAATACAGGGGCCCGCCCAACTTGACGAAGGGGCGGCCCTACATCTCGGCCACACCAGTAATGATGGGCGATAAGGATCAGGAAATGAAAGAACTTGTGTGAGTACAGAGGGGAAGTATAAAGATGTACAGGGTTTGAGGCATTGCTAGGTTTCACTCTATTTGGGCAGTACTTTAGCCTCTCTTTACTGAGCTTCGTAAAGATAGAATCTGTGTGGGGTTATCGTAAATGCGTTGGCAACCAGAGAGCTTGAGCTGCAAATAGTCCGGACTGTGTAGGTGTTTGTTGTTTTCCCTGTTACTTTTACTGTTTAGTTAAATCACTCAGCTAACCTCACCTGACCAGACATGAGGAGTACAGAGATAAATAAGACACAGCTCCTTCTCAAGCTTACAGGATATTTGGAGAAAAACATACCCACATAGTGCCTCGGTTTCCCTGCATTGCAGTCATGTTAGCCCCCAGGGTTGTGTTTTAAATATCCCTTGTGTGTGGGATGTGTCGTGTGGCATGTAGAGGGTGTGCGATCTGACTAATCCAGACTTTGGTGGCCAGAAAATGGTTCTCTGAGTGAGTGATGTCCACCTGAGCCTTGTGGATGAGTAAGCGAGGGGCAGTGGAGGTTGAGGAGACATGTGTATGATTTCAAAAGTGCTTCTGTGTATCCATAGGGTGGAGGATGGGGGGTTTAGGATGTGGGAAAGTGTAGAAAAAGAAAGTTGACGTCGCCAACTGTAAAAGCTGCGTGCAGAATCTCAGACGTCAATACATGTGGGACTGGACTTCAGCAGAATGACTCGGTCAGGTTTGCCTGTGAGCCAGCTGCCCTGGTGGTGCCCGGAGGATGGGTTTGCAGGTATTGTTCAGGTGGCAGGACCGCAGCTCAGAGCTCGGGGAAGGAGGTGGGCAGAGCTGGTCTAGGGTAGGCCTGAGGACAGATGTGGCTTCTCCATGGAGGCCACTCAGGGGGACCCCATGCAGCCCAGTTTTCCTCACCATCCTTGCTGATGGGGCACCGGGCCAAGGCCAGCACTGCAGCTGTTGGAGGCGCCGTAAGGTTGTAGATCTGCGCCAAGTAGCCCAGGGGTCTCTTCCCCCACCTCATAGTGTCTGGTCAAGGGGTGTAACATCCTTGTTAATACCATTCCCTTCTCCCCTACCAGAAGAGCTGCCCTCTCCATGCGCTCAAACTCTCTGGATTATAACTTGGAAGAGGAATGTGTATGTTTTGGTTTTGACATCACGAAAGATCAGTTTTGAACCTCACACATCTGAGTCCCGGCTGTGGCCCTGGGATTTGTGTCCTTTTTCCAGGAGTCTGGGTGTTGTGATAGTCACGGTGGGATGTGATATGTGTCTATACTATAGCAGTGGCTGCTGGGCTGGTCTGCTCGTTTGTCCTTTGAGCTGGTGTTGAGCTCTGTTGATACGGGATGTTCCTTCTCTTCAAGTGGCTTAGATGAAGCGGTCACAATGTGGTGTGGCTTGTCCTTAAGTGTCCTCTGCTTATTCTGCCACAGTCAGAGAACAGTTCTCAGCCGTGGGTGCCAGGCGCTGGAAAGATCAAGTCTTGGAGCAGGGTGTAATTAGTAACTTCATTTCGTAGATGAGTAAACTGAAGCTCAGGGAAAGACATAGGGAAATTTAAAGATGTATCCAGGATCACAGACAGGTTAGCAGTGACAAAGTTGGAACGTGAACTGAGGGCTGTCTGAAATCAGTGCTCTGATTACCCTCATTGGCTGGGGAAAAAAAAATTCTGATTCTGGTTTTTTGGGGGCAAAGCAGTTTTAATGTAACAGTTGAAAGTCCAAGTGAGCTTACTGCAAAATAGTGGCAAAGGCAATCTGGTCCTTGATTGTCGTGTGTTGGGGTGACATGAAGACTTTGTAGCATTTGACTTCTTCGTGTGTTCCTGGTTTATATGTTGATGTCATGAGAAGATGTTAGCAAGGAAACGCTTAGCTGCCTCTGAGCAGCATGAACAACACAGGATCTACTGAGATTAGAAATCCTCCAGTCATCGGAGCTGGGGTGGGCACTTCCCTGTGCTGCTGGCGATCTGTCCATGCGCTTGGAGGGGTCCTGTCCGACCTCGGGTGGTCTCAGAGCTTCCATGGGGCGCGTCCCCAGCCAAGGACAGATGGAAAAGCATGCGCATGTCTCTTCTTCGGCAGATTGACATCTCCTCAGACCTGGGCTCCAGCAGGCTCCGGAACAGCGAGCCTTTCTCTCCTGGAGGATGGTTCACCCTGGGTGCAGTAACCCCAGTAAATCAAATGGTGTCCTGCACTCCAGGGTGGAGAGGGCACGGGCAGAGGACAAGCCGCCAACTTGCTTTACCTGGCAGCTGTTCAACTCCGTGACAGGCCTACCTCTGATTAAACAAATTTGAGAAATATGTAAAGTTTTGGAAGCAGTTTTGCACTGATTTGATAAAAGAAACCACAAAACACTGCAGCGCAGGTGTTGAGAATGTTTGAAAGCTGATTGAGGGAAGCAGATGGCTTTAGTCAGTGGCATCCAGCCAAAAGAGCAGGTGCTGGTCATGTGACCGCTGGTTACCAGGGTAATCTGATTGCTCTTGGCGTGCAGATGAAAGGAAAGGGGCCCAGCGTTCAGCTGTAGTATTGTATAATTTGTGGCAGTTAGAGCGGAAATAAATGCTGGGAATGGAGCCTCATAGTAGGGGAGACTGCTGTCCATGTGTAGCATAAACACTGGGATAGTTGGATGAGGAACTCTTGTATGGATTTTTTTTTTTTTAATTTAAAAAATGTTATGCTTTCTGTGGATCTTTCGGGGGCCTAAAGTTTTTAGGACACTGCCTTTTTTTTTTTTTAATTAAAAATAAGTCTGTAAACCTAACTGCTGTTTGCTATAATCTTGAATCGTTGTAAGTTTTTTCCTTATGTGGCTATTTACTAGGCTAAGATATTAACACCACAAAATAAAAAACAAGCTCTGAGGATTTGAAAATGACTACTTTAGTATTATCAAATATCTTATTTATTCGTTACAAAAATCCCTTTTAGGTGTGCAATTATATTAACACATACTTTTGAAATATTTTACATGACATGTGCTTTACTGAAATTAAAGCATGTAGGTATCCTGGCCTCTTTTCCTTTTGTAATAGTTGGGACTGAAATAGAAATGCTACTTAATGCATTCTGGCAGCATATTTTTTTTAGGAATTTACAAGCTCAAACTTTTTAAAGGTTTTTGAAATGTATCTTTTGTTTTCAATGGTAAAAAGTAATAGTTACTGAGGTTGGATTGTTTTAAATGTTGGATAATAAATGATAATAAACAATGTTAGGAAACCTTGAGGCTGGTTTGGAAATTGCTGTGAAAGGTGGCACTCAGAGTGCATTCTAAAAGAATGGCAAATAAAGGTTCTAAACGTGATGTTAGACTTAAATTTAAAATCTTTTTTTTCTTTTTCTTACAGTTCATTCTTGTCTTTTGACTTTGGTAACATTCAAATCCTGTTAACCTTTGATGGAAACATGCTATGGATCGTGAACTTGAATTATTGGGGTCACTCTGCTATGTTTTTGTATTTTGGAGACCTAGCTTTTGAAAAACAGGCTATTGTGACACCTTAAAAAAAACGCCTAGCACCAAAATAAAGCTTATATTTACTTAAGAACACAGCATTAAATAAAACTGTGTAGAAGAGGAAATTGTTATATATTTTGTTATATTTTAAAAGATTATAACTTGGATTAAAATGTAGCTGAATGATGTAAAAGAGGACATGCAATACTACTGGTCAAGAAAAGGACTTAGGAGTATTTAAAGCTATCCGCAGGAGATACGAAGAAATGATCATTATGTTCTAGCTTTCCTTGAAAGTTTTAAAAACATAGTCTGGTGCCTTAAAAACTTGATAGCAAAACAACTTCTTAATCTGATTTTTCATCAGGGCTTGCTGTATTGGCAGAGACTGTTCATTGTCTCGATGAACAAATGTACTCTGTGTGACTATTAGCAGTTTTTGCATGCCGTTGCTTTTTAATTAGGTCAGATATTTGCCGAAGGTCATGGGTATGGGGTTTTGCTGTAAAAATTAATTGAGAGTAAGTACTGTAACTCTCGATGGCCAACATGCATTGATTTATCCACGGTTATTGATACTTCGGGGATGTTTGTGTGGGAAACAGAGGCATGGGGCGTGTGGATACCTCATGAAAAAGTGAACACTAAGTGATCCACTTTGAATTCTAGTAACAAGAAACCTGATGCAGAAGCAAGTGCTTTGAAGAAAAAGGTCAACAAGGGAAAAACAGAAGGTTCTGAAAATTCAGACTTGGACAAAACACCCCCACCATCCCCTCCTCCCGAAGACGATGAAGACCCAGGTGTTCAGGTAATACCTTTATTCTGATCCTGAGCCATGGTTGTTGAGCGTGGGTAACTGTAGCTGCATATCAAGTGCACTGGACCTACCTGTCTTTGTTATAGAGCTGCTGTAAAGATGGGTTTTTGTTGTCTGGAACATTATATCCATTGTGATGAGATCTGGGCGGCCTGCCCGAAATTAAACTCCTGACTTCATGTTTTTGCCATCTTTGACTCTATGATAAATAAAACAGGCTCTTTACATTTATTTCTGTGAAGGTATCTTTTGATGTTTATGTATATGTTAGTGTTAATGTATTCTTAATACATTGGTTCATTAAGAGCTTCATCCACATTTCTAAATTTCTCCTAAGTTTGGTTCCCTGTCAATTATATTGCAGAACAAAGTTGAAGATGTAATCTGTACCTCATCTTAAGGTTTCTGACATCCGACGGTCAGAGTCGAGATGTGTTTGTGTAATACTAAAGTTTCTGTGAACCAACTGAGTGACTTTCTGGATGGCAGCTCTGCACAATTGTCCAGTGTTAGGTTCTTCTGACTTTTGGACAGTGTTATAGGAATCAGTCGAAAGACTGGCCCTGAAATAAACATCAGGAATTCAGGTTCTTGCGTATAAAGCATACTGCCTCCACTGAGAGGACTGTAAGTAAGGGATCCCTCCACGTGACTGTTGAACATTATTTCCTTGTTACGTTCCCTGGAAGCATGCCAGCGTGGTCCTCTGGGGTGCCTGGGAACGTGGCTTCTGTGAATGACATCTCCGCTGTCAAGGAGCAGTTACTGAGCATCCTGCCAGGATAGAAAGCAGCCCCTGGAAGCAAGTTTGACCTTTTCTAATGGTTTGGTGCATATTTAGTACTCCTTGTACCTACTAATTTGCTTCAAAGTTAGAAACAAAGTACTTGCAATATACAGCTCTGTGCTAAAGAATTTCAGATAGCTTTTGTTTGTGTGTGTGTGTTTAACTAGAACTCCCTGTTACCGATAAAGTCACAGAATGACCTAACCTAAGAGGACCTGAAAGGGGGAAAGAGAGAATGAATGAATGAATGAATGAATGAATGTGTGTCAGTGAAAGGATATGGGGGAGGTGAGTAGATATTTTAATTGTTTAGGGAGTTTTAAGCTATTTTTAATGATTTTGAGTTTAATTTTTATGCTCACAGGTAGTTTTTTTCCCCCCGAATTGTCTTTGCTTAAACTAGGACCTTCATGTAGTAGTATTTGGACAATATGAAGAAGACTTTCACACAGGTCAAGAAAATTCTGTAGTTCTTTCACAAACACTACTGAATCTTAAAAATCCATTTGTATTAATGCAGACCCAAATGGGCTTTATGAAATACCAGTGTTTTGTGTTTTTTTTTTTCCCCTTCTGCATTTCACTTATAGAAAATGCTAATCAATGCAAAGGGACATCGATGCATCCTTTCTCATTGGCTGGTGCTGAACTGTCCTGGGCTGCACAGCTGAAGTCAGTAACTACACAAGTCACTCTTTCTCAGTGTCCCTCCTGTGTCTCCGCACAGGAAGTGATGCTGCCTGCTGGTTTGTTGTGTTTCTTCCTGTCGCACACGCTTCAGTAAAGGGCGTGTAGTTCTTGAGTTTTATGATTGATTTGTTTAAACTCCAGTAAATGCCATGTCTTATTTTTTCTTTTACCCAACTGAAAATTGTCACAAAGTACTGCCATAGTGAGATTGTGACAACACATTTAAATCTCCTCTTCAGTATACCTATTTTAGCTATAAGAAAATTCTTAAAACAATCCAAGTTTAACAAGTTATTTTTGTGTTAATTCAAAAGTTTTGAGCTTTAAGTGCAATTCTTACATTTTATTTTGATCCCCTCTCAATCTTTTTTTTTCTTTTTTAATTGAAGGATAATTGCTTTACAGAATTTTGTTGTTTTCTCTCAAACATCAACTGAATTATCCATACTCCCCAAATCTTTTAAATAATAATCTAAGAGATCTTAAAGAAGCCTATTATGTAATAAATTATTTTATGTTGGGAAATTGGAAAAGGAACCTTGATACCCAAAATAAATGAACTTAAGATCAGTTATTATTTAAAAGGTAGAGAAGCCATATAACATTTAAACAGTTGAGAAAATTGAGTTCTAACTGTATATTTTTTACCCTTATGTAAGACAAAGTTGATATGAGGAGAAACTTTGATTATAAAAGTTATATTCACCATACATACATTTCTATATAAAAAAAAAGTCCCTGTCTTATTGCACTGGAACATTTCTTCATTATCAAAGTGGGGTTTAAAGTGGATTTGTCTTAGACTCTGTCTTAGACTCTAACTAAACTAAGGACGTTTAGTTACTTGCACTGAAAGAATCCTGGGGCAGAATGGCCCCAGCCACGGAAACCTGATAAAGCATCACAGATGTGTCATTCGTAGCACATTCTCCTTACAGTAATGACATAAAGATGAAAATAAAGATTAATCCGTTTCCATTTAGCGAAATTGATACATCAAATGAAATACAGAGATTATGCTAAATCTCACCAAATTAAAATGTTGTTCCTGATAATAGGCTCTTGCATCTTAAAGAAATTGACAGCCAGAAGTGGGAGGTGATAAAATGAGGCAGAAGAGGAGTTACTTCAGATGAGCTGTGGGAAGAGAGGAAGGAGGCTGTGTAATGCAGCCTGGCTTTAGAGCCTCACTGCTTCCTGACTTTCCTTGCAAAAGTGGAGCTAGTTGCTGATGACCGTAATGCTACTGATTGCATGTAGCATTAGCATGTTTTGAATGCACCATTTTGAATGCTTCCAGTGAATTTCCTTCTGTGATCGTCACAGCATACTTATGAGGCAGCTACTACCATTACCCCTATTCTACAGATCGGGAAACTGAGGTCCCTAAAACAATGCACTTAAGGTCACACAGTGAGGGACCAGGCTCATTCTCATGGGGACACACAGTGCCAGGACTCACAAGGTGACGTGGGGCAGGATGGGCTGTGGCAGGACCCCCGCTGGCCTCTGTGTCACCTCCACATGGAATTGGTTATTCCGGAGAGGAGAGGGAGGTCAAAGGGGAAAGTCAGAATTTGGATGCCCCCCCCAACTCCCCCCAATACCTAGATGTAGAGCTAAAAGTTCACAGTCTCCAATGACCCATCTGTTGCTCCTGTTGTACCAGTTGTATTGTGAGCGGCCTCCCACCCTCTTTTGAGAGCAAGGGAATCACAGACTTAATACAGTAAAATGCAGTGGGTCCCATTCTATGGTACAGGGTGTTGGAGCTTGGTGGTCCCGACTTGGGCCCTGTCGGTCTCTGGCCCATACCTCCTGAGGTCCATGTGGTGGGGTGATTTGCTTCTCTCTGCCTTACTGTCCCAACTTTAAAAACCTTACAAGGCTCTTCAGAAAGTTTTTCTTCATAACTCTTAGAAAGCAGTTTGTATCAGTGTTACTTTTCTCCATATTCTTTTTATTCTGTGTGCTTTGCCAGCTCATCTGTAATAGTCTTGTCTTGGTCAGTGATTTAAAACTTACACAAGTCATTTTAGAGTTAGCTTAGATTTTATCACATACACACATTAATGAGAAAGTTATTTATCTCCATTTTTAATTAACAGACAAACCTATTTGTATATCAAATAGGTCAAGCAGTCTAGAATTGTTTTGAACGAAAAGTGCAGAATCTTTCCTTCTGCTGCATTTATTTCACTCCCCAGAATTAATAGCTTTAACAGTGTGTTGTGTCTTTTCAGATTTTTTTCCTATTATTGAAAACATGCACATATACATTAATTTTTTTTAAACAAATATTCATTGGGTCATAGGAAAGTAAACAAGATATGCAGTGTGTTTCTCTGGAGGAGTTAATATATTGATGGGCCACACATGCAGATAGATACACAAGGTTTTTCTAATCTTAGAATTGTAAGCAACCAATTGTTATGTGACTTGCTTTTCTTTTTAGTTAATCATTTGTCTTCTGGATGCATCCTGTAGCTTCCTAGGAGTTTGCTTGCCAGGATGAGTGGGCAGATTTTACATTTTGACCACACTGGTCCTGCAAAAGTGTATTAGGTTCTACTTTGACCACTGGATGAGACAGCATCTTGCCAGTGTTCCTACTAATACTGTTAACAGTCCTTTGCATTTTAATTAGTGCAGTCCAAACTTTTAAAAGTAAAGTTCCTTATCATAGTTGCTCATAAATTCTACCATTCAGTCCTTCATCTCTTCAGAAATGTTCTTTTAGGACCAAGATTAAAATGCACACCTTCTATTTAAATGGACCTCTGAAATCTTATTGGTACCTTGGATAATAACCTAACTGTAGTTATATAGAACTTTATAATTCACAAAGTATCTTCTAATGCCTTCAGTTTTTTTAGACTTTTTATCATGAAAAAAAAATTTTTTTAAATATACAAAAATAGGATGGCCTAATGAAGTCTTATATATCCACCACCCAGCTTCAGTATTGCCTTCACTTTTGAGCAACTCACCACCTGAATGAGGAGGAAGATGTGGTGTTACTACCGTTGCGCAGTTAAAGGCCACGTAGCCGGAAGTGGCAGGACCTTGACCTGCCAGGTGTCTGACTTCAGATTAACCCCTTTCCCATCATATTTGTTGCCAATGTGATGTCTTGTGTGATTTACAAGGTTATAGTCACTGACTTTTCTTTAAGATCATTGTTGTTTTATAATATAAATATACCCTTGCCATTCTAAGAAACAGAAATAAGCATCAGCTTTCTAAGCCCTCCCGGGTGGGTTTTGTTTTAGAAACGACGGTCCAGCAGGCAAGTGAAGAGAAAGCGATACACCGAGGACTTGGAGTTCAAGATCTCTGATGAGGAGGCCGATGACGCAGATGCTGCTGGGAGAGACTCCCCCTCCACCACCTCACAGTCAGAGCCACAGGTGAGCGACCAGGTGTGTGGGGTTCCCGCGTACATTTCAAAGAATAGGCTGGAGATTTTATAGCTGGTATCTGAGAAGTTCATTTGAAGTGTTGGACATCCGTCTCGTGTTGGTGAACATACTTTGGGAAATCAGTGGTTTAGAAGTAGGTTTTTTAAAAAACTCTGTTCACTGAAATTTATTTTAGTGTGAGCCTGTGATACACAATTTGACACCGCTTTGGAGAATTGATGGTCCCTGTTGAGGATGAGTCAGAGCTGGGCTGCAGGGAGACTGAATTTCCCTTCGAGAGTTCAGTGCTGTATAGCTTCTGGGACTTTAATAAGCCACTCAGGCTTGTCTCCTGCTGCTCAGCATCATAAGAACCCCTTTATGAAATTACTGCCATGTAGTACCCAGCAGGGCATACTTTATTCTCCATGCAATGTAAATGATGGATAAAAGAGCTTGTAAAATATGGGTAGTGATGGAGGATTGATTATTGTGAAGATCTCCCGCCCCCCCCCCCCAAAGTCCTCTTCCTACCATCACTGTGCTTTAGTTAACAAACTGGTAACCCACTGAAAAATATATTAAATGCAGTTTTGTAATTCATTTGGTAATTTGCACTCTGTCAGGTTGTTCTGTAACGTTTTGTGTGACCTCCGTAGATCAAAGCTGCCTACAATAACAGAATGATGAGTATATTTACCCCATGGGTCCAGACAGGGAGAAGGCAGGTCTTTGCCATCATGCAGAGATCATTTCTCTTGGCAGCTGGAGTTTCTGAATGCTCCTTGGCTTTGGGGACCCATGCTAGTCCATGCAATTAAACCACATAATCGCGAAGTAATAAACACAGATCTTCCATTTTGCCTTTCTATAGAGGGAGATTTTTGTTCTTTTCAATCGTGTTTCCCACTGGCGATCCTGCCCAGTGATTTAAAGGGTATGAATTTAAAGGGTTTGGAGGGAGATGCAAAAGGGAATGGTTTCTCACTTTTATAGCTTAGAATGACATGCTCTCTGTTTGCAGTCATTCCTTCTGCTTTATTTTTTAGGAATCTGTTGATGCAGATGGTCCAGTGGTAGAAAAAATTATGAGCAGTCGTTCAGTAAAAAAACAGGTAAGCGCCATGTGGAGTCATCAAAACTTGTGGTGTGCGTGTGACTCAAAATTATTTTTTGTTTTACATTTTCCTTTTAAAAATTTCACTATTGTAAAATAAAACTTCTGCTGGTGGTTCTAATCCTGTCTAATTGATATTAGTCCAATATCAATCTTTGGGATATTTAACCCCAAATGAAATTAAGATGTATCAGTCAGTGCTTTACTACCGCATTTAGAATAGGCAGGAACTCAAAACATCTCAAAAGAAATGTATAGGACTCATAGGCTGCCTATTTCATAAATATTATTCAAAAAAAATCATAGACATCAATCTGTCATCTCTCTTAGGAAGGTCCCTACTCCCACTCCCCAACCCTGGAAGCTCTCTTTATCATTTTAGCAAGTAGCTGTTTTCTCATACTTTTCACAGTATTTTTTCATGTGCAGTTGAATTCTAATTTCTTTTTTTGCTTGTTTGTTTGATGGGGGATTTTGTTTGTTTGTTTCAGTCGTGCCTTGCAGTGCGTGGGATCCTAGTTTCCCTAACTAGGGATCGAACCTGTACCACCTAGAGTGAAAGAGCAGAGTCTTAAGCACTGGACTGCCAGGAAAGTCCTTTCATATGCAATTGAAATATTCCCTAGTATTTCTTTTTTGTTACTGCAGAAGTGAAATACTGAAATATTTTAAGTATAATTTTTGAAGATAATATACCTTATCCTTCCAAATTGTTTGAAATTCATGTTGATTCCTGAAGGCGAGCCCTAAGTATCCTCTGTTAGCCTGGTGCCCTTGTCCCTGAGGGGCACACACACTGTGACAATGAATTCCAGGAACACTGCGCCTGTTACTGAGGGAGACTCCCTGTCAACCTTTCCCGTTTTCCATCAGTTTGAGAAAATGCTTTAGTCTGAAGGAGTACATAGGCATCCAGGTCATTTACATGTTCTAGCAAACGGTGTTTGGTTTGTTTGTCTCTAGAGATGGTCTCCTTTAGGTATAAGTGTCTGTCTTCCGGCTTGAATCATCATCAAGTGCACAGTTATTTCTTTTTCTTCGCTTTCAAGGTGTGTGGAAGTATAGCCTCATTGTTTTGACATGTAAAATAAGCCTTTTTTTTTTCCTGGGGGGAAAAAAAATGTAAAGTGTATACAAAGTGTAACTTCCAGTGAGAGAGATGAGGAGTGGAGGAATTACAAGATTTAAAGTGAACTCCTGGGTTTATCAGATAGGAAATATTTAAGAGCCTCTTGATGAAGGTGAAATCTTTGAAAATGTTGGCTTAAAACTCAGCATTCAAAAAATCGTTCAGCATTCAAAAACGGAAGATCATGGCATCCATGGTAAACAGATAGGGAAAAAGCGGAAACAGTAATAGATTTTATTTTCTTGGACTCCAAAATCACTGCTGATGATGACTGCAGCCACAAAATTAAAAGATGCTTGCACCTTGGAAGAAAAGCTATGACAAACCTAGATAATATATTGAAAGGCAGAGATACCCCTTTGCCAACAAAGGTCTGTATAGTCAAAGCTGTGCTTTTTCCAGGAAGCATGTACAGATGTGAGAGTTGGACCATAAGGAAGGCTGAGCACCAAAGAAGTGATGCTTTCAAATTGTGTTGCTGGAGAAGACTCTTGAGAATACCTTGGACAGCAAGGAGATCAAACCAGTCAATCCTAAAGATCAAGCCTGAATGCTCATTGGAAGGACTGTTGCTAAAGCTGAAGCTCCAGTACTTTGACCACCTGATGTGAAGAGCTGATTCTTTGGAAAAGACCCTGATGCTGGGAAAGATTGAGGACAGGATAAAAAGGGAGCGACAAAGGATGAGATGGTTGGATGGCATCACCAACTCAATTGACATGAGTTTGAGCAAACTCAGGGAGATAGTGAAGGACAGGGAAGCCTGGTATGCTACAGTTCAGGAGGTCACAAAGAGTCAGACACAGCTTAGTGACTTAACAACAACTCTTCAGATACTTTCTAGAGATCCTTGAAATGGTATTGTGCCAGTGGTAAATTCTTCTTTGCCTTTGCTCCAGTACTGTTTTGCTGTTCTATTGTGTTATTCAAGGCATAGACTTTTATCAGAAGATAGCATTCTGGTTCATATGAAAATAAAAGCAACATGTCAGGATATTTTCAGGATGGTGCAGAGAGCTCTGCTGGGTGATGCTGAGCCAGAGTATTCAGTCAGACAGGGAGACACAAGCCCAGCTCACTGCAGTGAAATGGAACGGATATTTTATTACCAACCGAGGGTGTCATCGGATCAAAATCCCATGCACAGAATGTGTGTGTGTGGCTGAGTCTCTTCGCTCTTCACCTGAAACTGTCACGACATTGTTCATTGGCTATATCCCAATACAAAATAAAAAGTTAAAACAAAAGATATTTTCGAAATGAGTGTAGAGAATGAAGATATATGGAATTACCTACCTGGTGACTCTTTGACCTTGAGAATTTCCTCTCTGATGAATATAAGATCTCAACCAAATTTCACTCCTGTTCAAGCAGAAACGAGCACTATTAACCTAATTAGAAAGGTTGTGTTTTAGTCCTTCTAATAACTCTAGAATTGTTAATTTGTGAATTGTAGATATATGGCAGAATGTAAATGCTTGACATACTATAAAGCATAATCCCCTTCACTGAATGGAAGTGACTTGTTTTGAGTAAATAACCTGTGGTTTGCATGGGATATATTAATTTTCATTCAATTGATAGTGCTTTGGTAGGCATAGTCAGCAGGTTTGGGGGTTGCAAATTATAATCAGCTCTATTACTCAGAGCTACTTAGACTATACATGATGGAGGGCATTGCTTTTTCTTTCTGTCTTGCGCACTATAGGGCTAGTTTTTTCCTTCTTTCCTACCCTTAAAAGAAAGCTACCCCCAGTTTAGGAATAGGTATTACTACCATTTAGAGATGACCAGGCTCATCTTATCACCAGAGATTAAAAATCACTGTAATTGTATTTGAGGGTAGTAGAGTGTTTGTTGAATTGGTGAATTTTAGGATGAAGAAAAGTAATGGGAAATTTTCTCTGGAAGGAGAGACATGCCTTGAGGTATGATTTAAAATAAGAAATATGGAGCTCATTGACTTACCTGTAGATTACTGGTATTTCATAAAGGGCAATAAAAAACCATCAGAAAATTGTAAACATTAGCAGGTACTCACTTTTTAAACTGCTGATGTTCTCGAAATAGTTACTTTGGTTATCAGCCTTAGTAACAGTGGAGGAAAGTGTGGCAAATAGAAACAAAAGGAAATTTGAGATTTTCCTGTGGATTCTAGCTGGCCCGGCCAGTCTGTTTCCTATTACCTTGAATAATTGAGGATGTGGCTGTGAGAAGGTGCCTTTGTCTCCCCCTGGCAGCACTATGGAAGCTGTGAGGGCTGCAGAGCTGCCCCTGGGCGCTGCTGACACGTAGTGGGGACTAAGGTAATGGTTTTTACAATCCGCTGACCTCATCCCTGTAGCTTCTGAAGGATCATCCCTTATGATGGAGCCATACAAACGCACAGAACTCATCTGGCAGAACTTCCTTAGTTCAGCACCTCGTGTTACATGGGGATGGCTCAGGCATTTATGTTGTTCTGGACCCACATTGGGTTTTCCCTGATGACTCAGTGGTAAAGAACTCACCTGCTAAAGCAGGAGACACCGGTTCAATCCCTGGGTGGAGAAGACTCCTGGAGAAGAAAATGGCAACCCACTCTAGTATTCTCCTGGGAAATCCCATGGACAGGGGAGCCTGGCAGGCCTCAGTCCAGGGTTGCAAAAGTGTTAGACATGACTAAGCTACTAAACAACAACAGCAAACCCAAATGCACAAGCGTGAGACCCAGTAGAAGGAACATAGGTGGTACTTGTATTTGGATATTGAGATAGGTTTAAGAATGGACTTTTGGATTGTGTAAAGGTTAATGCTCTTTGCACAGTGAGTCATAGTATAGCCCTTTCTGCCTTGAGCCATCTGTCCTTGGGGGAAAACAATTCATATCCTTTTTGTATCAGGTCAAAAACAGTTTTGAAAGTGAATTCTGTATTTATGATGTCCTATTTTTTTCCTAAGTAAACCATGATTTGATACCTCTGATAGAGTACACAGTAGGTTGGGCCAGAAGTAAGAATGGATTTATTGTTACTTTTATCCAGGCACTTTCTCATTCTTTTCTGCATTATTTAATAAGATTTTCACCTTTTCACCCTAAAGTTTAGCTTTATTTCCTCAATGCAACTGCTTAATTTAGTAATAGGGTACTTGGGAAAGGTCTTTCAGGCTTGGATTATCATTTGCTGAATGGCAGTTTTAGAATCCAGGTGGCCGAGGAGTTGATTTATGCCTGGTTAAGGTTCTGTTTCATGGCAACAGTGGGACAAGTATAACTTAATATATTTGGAACTTTCAATTTCAAGTGAATAATAAAGATTTTGATAGACTACTCTAGGCGTCTAATAAAAGGATAAACATATTTCTCAAAACTAGTCTACTGAGTATGTAAAATTACTTCAGAGCACTCTCAAATTTACTGGTAACTGTCCTAGAGATAATGGGTTGGCCAGAAAGTTGGTGGGGGTTTTCCATCATAAGACTATGGAAAAACCCCAAAGGCCCTTTGGACTCACCCGGTCAATTTGAGTGTTTTGTGTGTGTGTGTGTGTGCATGCACAGTGGTGGTGCCTGGACTCAGTTGTTCATTGGATATGCCCATTGAAGAAGGAGTTTTGAACATGCGGAGTGAAGATAGGGGACTGGGCTGTTTTCAACTGTCTTAGGAGTCTGGTCAAACTGACTGCCACTTAGTGAATAATTAAAAGGATGCCCCTTAGGGCTGATGAATTCACACACTTTTGTTCATTGTTTTGCTGTAAGTAAAACAGAAGAGGCCAGTGTAATTATATTTATATGATATGAAGGGCAAAACAGTTCTCTAGCTCTCCACCTACAGTTCTGGAGCAGGGAGACAATCCACTTATAGTTCTGGGAGCGGGAAGGCCATTCACCTACAGTTCTAGGAGCAGGAAGAGGATCCACCTACAGTTCTGGAGCGGGAAGAGGATCTACCTACAGTTTTGGGAACAGGAAAAGGATCTACCTACAGTTCTGGGAGAGGGAAGAGGATCTACCTACAGTTTTGGGAACAGGAAGAGGATCTACCTACAGTTTTGGAGCGGGAGGAGGATCCACCTACAGTTCTGGGAGCGGGAAGAGGATCCACCCACATTTCTGGGAGCAGGAAGAGGATCCACCTACAGTTCTGGAGCGGGAAGAGGATCTACCTACAGTTTTGGGAACAGGAAAGGGATCTACCTACAGTTCTGGGAGAGGGAAGAGGATCCACCCACATTTCTGGGAGCAGGAAGAGGATCCACCTACAGTTCTGGAGCGGGAAGAGGATCTATCTACAGTTTTGGGAACAGGAAAAGGATCTACCTACAGTTCTGGGAGCGGGAAGAGGATCTACCTACAGTTTTGGGAGCAGGAAGATGATCCAACATGAATGGTCACTGAACAGAGCACAGAGTTCTAGTTCAGAACATCCCAAAGAACTAGGACCTGGAACAGTTCTGCACCTGCTCCAGCTGCTGCTCAGTGAGGTCTGGAACCCGATCACCTGCTCCCAGAGAGCTCGAGACCCTCTTGTTGAGATCTTCACAGCACGCCCCCTTGAAGCATTGCTGATCCCAAGAAGAAAATGGGTCTATGTGACAGTCAGGGACACAGTGTTGACACCTTTAAGAGTCTGAGCCTTCTGGAGCAGAACTGAGGCAGAATGAAAATGACCTCTTTGTTCAAGAGATCATCCTGTGGGCTTTGAGACCCTCTTAGCAGTTCCAGTTGGTGAGACCGCTTAAGAGTAAGATGGGAATGACAATACAGGAGGAAGACTCTGAAAGAATGAAGTCAGGAAATGACATAGCATGGAAGGGACAAAGCTTGTCTTTTTACTACCTCCAAGGTATGTAATTTTGGAAACCTTTTTCAGAATTGAAAGAAATAGAGTTAACATCAAAAGGTTAAAACAGCAGGCCAGACATTTGAATTCCATTCGAGGTTTAAATTTCATGATATGCTATGAGAAGCACCATGAGATCTAGGCTCTTCCTGGCTTCTCATTCTCCTTGGATGGCCCCTGTCTTATCTTTGGCTTTCTACTGAAATCTCCGGTTGTATGCCAAGATAATGTGTCTTGAAATGATTGCTGAAATGTGGGCGTGGAACCGGGTAATACTAGGGCTAGGAAAATGTAAGATGAGTCCGGGACGGTCGGACTCGAAGCAACCAGAATTTATCGATACAGTAGTTGCTGGTGTATACTGAAGGCATCTAGCAAACATTTCATTTTGGACAACTAAAATGTCTGGGACACGTCACAACATTGTAAATCAGCTATACTCCAATAAAAATTGATATAAAAATAATAAAAGTAAATAAAATCTGGGACACAGATGGTTTTCTGTGCAGATCGGTTAAAAAGTTGCTCTAGGGGCATCCTTGGTGGCTCACTGGTAAAGAATCTGCCTGCCAGCACAGGAAACACAGGTTTGATCCCTGATCCTGGAAGATTCCACATGCCTCAGAGCCACTAAGCCCATGCACCACAACCATTGAACCTGTGCAACTGCTGAGCCCACGCACCCTGGAGCCTGTGTTCTGCAGCAAGAGAAGCCGCTGCAGCGAGAAGCCTGCACACCACACTTGGAGAGTAGCCCCTGCTCACCGTAACTAGAGAACAGCTCATGCAGCAATGCAGACTGAACACAGCCAACAGTAAATAAACAAAGTTATTATTATTTTTTTTAGAAAAAAGAAACTGCCATTGCTGTAGGGACTTCCCTGGTGGTCCAGTGGCTAAGACTTCAGTGTGAGGGATGCGAGTTTCATGCTGGCCGGGGAGCTGAGAACCCACTGGCCTTGAGGCCAAAAAACCCAAAACCTAAAACAGAAGCAATATTGTAACAAATTCAATAGAAATTTAAAAAATAAGTGTGCATTTTAAACAATCTTTAAAATAAATAAATAAAATTGGTGATACTTAAAAAAAAAGAAAATGTTTTAGGATGATGATAGGGCAGGACCAGATGTTTTTAAATTTTTTAATTAATTTTTAAAACTTTTTGTTTTGGGATGTAGCTGATTAACAGTGTTGTGATAGTTTCAGGTGAACAGCAAAGGGACTCAGCCATATCAACACGTATCCATTCTCCCCCAAACTTCCCTCCCATCCAGGCTGCCACATAACATTGAGCAGAGTTCCCTGTGCTGTACAGTAGGTGCTTGTTGGTTATCCATTTTAAATATAGCACTGTGTACATACCCATCCCAAACTCCCTAACTCTCCCTTCCCCCAGTCTTTCCCCGGGCAACCATAAGTTCATTTTCTAAGTCTGTGAGTCTCTTTCTGTTTTGTAAATAAGTTCATGCATATTATTTCTTTTTAGATTCCACATATAAGGGATGTCACCCAGTATTTCTCCTTCTCTGTCTGACTTACTTCACTTAGTATGACAGTCTATAGGGAGGGTAGGACCACGTGTAAATGGCTTTTGGCCGTACTTCTCAGTGTCCTTATTGGGGATCTCTTGGCAGCTGGAAAAGCTGCTTGGTATTTAAGTTTAACTGATACTTGTAAGAGTTTTGAAGAAGGCGGCTAAGGATTGAGGGCGAGCCCAGTGTCTTTGAATGGACCTGGTGCCAGTCTGTCACCCAGTAAATGTGTCTTTTCCTTTGTTCATCGTCTGTCATGCTCTGACTTGCCTTAGTTTTCTCCGCGGCATCTCTGAGGCCGCCTAGCAGCCAAATGCGACCCTCCAGGCAGGTGCTCTCGTAACAGTGTAAAAAGCAATCTTCGAACATCTGTAAGTGGTGTTTATGTTTTACATCCCTGATTTATCTGATCAAATGTTCCAGAAGAAAATTACATATTACGACTTGTTTAACAGCCTAAAACCAAAAGGAAAAAAAAAATATTGAAAGAGATGCTTAAAATATCATCCACGTGGTGTCTTCTGCAGACATGACGGTAGGCAGGATCAAGGGAGAGATTCTAGATAATCTGCCCACTGCACTCTCGGTCTGGCTGACGGGTCACCACGTTAACCTTACCTCAACGTCGTATTTGGAGTGTTAATTTTATTTGGCTGCTACGTGTGTGAGACATCTTGTCTGAGAGATTTTAATTGTACCATCGAGTCAAACTAAAACCCTCAATAGTGATGCACTGAAATTACAGCCTAGGAACAAGGTTTAGTTTTATATGGTTTCTTGTTTAGAGTTATTAACTATATGGACGAATAAATGTCTTTTAAATATTTTAAAACATTACAAAACCCACAATGTAAAGTTGCCATGAGGCAGCCAAAAATAATACATATGGCATTCAGGAGAGCAGTTGCTAATTGGCTGCTGCCTGCGAAAATGGTACACTTGGCGTCTACTTAACACTGTGGGTTTGGCAGAAAGCCAGATTTGGGGTCAGGTTGTTGTGAATGAAGCTGCATGTGGTTAGGGAGGAGTTAAAGTGATTCATGTCTGAGAAGCCGGAGCCGGTCGGGTAGCGCCTGGCCCGTCCTCATCCGACTGCCTCCCACCAGCTCACCACGTGCTCATCCTTCCAGGAACGTCCCATGCCACTTCTGCGATGCCTTATGTGTGTCCACACGGGAGTAAATCATTACTTTCGGAGCATTCTAGTAGATGCTTTCAAGTATATGCCTGAAATTTTCCTCTGTTGCAGAAGGAATCCGGAGAGGAGGTAGAAGTTGAGGAGTTCTACGTGAAATATAAAAACTTGTAAGTAAATTGTGACTTTTTTTTTTTGAATGGGGGAGTATATTTTCAAGGTACCAAATTAAAAAGTAATCAGGAATTTTTTTTTTTAATTGGCAGTGGGAAAATTTTGGTATGATTTATTCAGTGCTGTGGCGGCCATTGCCTCCTAACTTTTGTATCTTGAATAGTTGATAAGTTTTATTTTTCTGTAAAATGTATAATTGGTGTAAAGGTTGACTAGCTTTTGTGCATAACCAAGTTCTTTTTAGAGGAGATGAAAACTCATATAATAACAGAGAAAGTGATACCTGCTTGACCTCTGAGGATGAATTTTGCTCTGTGAAGCCAGGTACCCTGCCTTCATCTGTGCCCAAATGAGAACTCCGCTCCTGGGTGAAAGTGCTAGAAAAATCGTGACATCATCTCACGTTTTGAAATGTAGTGAGCTATGGTTTCGATGACCTGTTGTTATTTCTGATTTGTGTTTAGTGAATTTGAATTGCTTAACTTTTAAAAAACTGAGTCACAAACCACTGTGAGTTGTTGTTCTGATTCTAATAGATGGAGGCAGGGTGCTAGGACCAAGCACACTCTGATGGGACAGCCTAGTTTGAAGCATCAGTATGCATCCTGCCGAGGAAAGACCGCAGCCATTCTCTAACGCAAATAACAATCACAGAATAAAGAAAAAAATATTTATTGATAATGTAAATGTTAAATGTACTTTAAACTTTTTAAGGCCAGGAACTCAAGGGTCATATTAGTGAATTCCGGGGTTTCAAGAGAGGCTTCAGGGAGCTGTCAAAACAGCCTAAGAAAATCTACCCTACTCTCAAAAAAGCATCAGGCCCCATGGTTTCTGTCATCACCCCCTGTCGCATTTGGCACTGTGTTAATGGATGGATATCTTTCTGACGTTTGTGAGCAGAACCTTCCGCCAGGTAAAAAGATGAAGGAGTCTCTTATCAGTGTTACTGTAAAAGTTCAGTGAAATGAAAAATGCCCAGTAAACATCAGATGCCGTCATCATTTTATACTCAGAGCGTGAGAAGCTCACACACATGCCGGGGATGCACATGACATGGCTTCATATAGTCTTATCAGGTGGGTGGAAAGACTAGATAAGGAGGGGACAACCAAGTAAGCCAGAGAGAAGGCGCTCTGGTGGATTTATCAAATCGCACTCCAAGTCAAGAAGTTTAAGTATCTTTTGCCAAGAAACAGCTCCACTGGATAGACACCCATCCCTGTCAGTGTGGAGTGCCGAGGCCCGTGGTGTTTGGCTCTCAGAAATCCTCTCAACCAGCCTGTAACCAACCCCGGCCCCTGTAGGGCCTCACCCAGGTGCCGCCGTGGCCGCCAGCCAGGGAGATGAGTCATCAGTCATGTGAGATGAAGCAGCGTGGTGCTAAAAAATAGCTTTCCTCTCTGATGTTATAGAGCTCTAAAGGAAGTTAAAATTTCCATAAAATGAAAACTTTTTGTTAACCTTTCATTTTGACATAATTTTGAAATAGATTTACAGAAAAATTGCAACAGCAGTACAAAATTCCTGTGTGGAGTCTTATGTTATTCAGGGGATCATAATCCCTTACTGTCATAGCATTATTTCCTTTGCTCACTTGATCCCAGACCTGGCCGGTGGAAGCCCATCGGGCTGTCTCTTCCCTCGCTTACCTTGTCCCTGTCCTTCTTACCTTGTCCCTGTCCTTCTTCGAGCACTTCCTTAGTTTCTGGCACCAGAGGATGTTCCTGACGCATCTCGAAACTTCCTGTTCAAGTCCTGGAATTGGTCCTTTCTCTTAGGTGCCTTGGTTGTTTTTACTGGAGAAGAGCATGTAGAAACCAAGGTTTAACTAGGTGTGTTCACTGCTGCTGGGGAGTCATTGCTTCTGGGCTTAGGAAGGGCATCCACGTGCGTGTGTATATGGTAATGTGTGTGTGTATGACATATACACATAACATGTTACACACATAAATGTTCATTGTATGTACCCACACATTTCTGTCTACCTGCCTACCTGCCAACAAGGAAGAACAGTGTCTTTATAGTGATAGTTCCAATTTTATTTCAATACCACGGGATTCATTCTGTTCTTTCCCCTTCTAATATTAATAGCTCTCTGTTTTTTACTGTGAGAAACCTGTCACAGTAGACATAGGATCCATAATACCTTTTCTTATTTGTTAATCCTGGAATATATAAGAAATGGATTCAGAATTATTAGACCATATTTATGTGAAAATGAAGCCTGCTAGCTTTGGCGATGGCATCCCACTCCAGTACTCTTACCTGGCAAATCCCATGGACAGAGGACCCTGGAAGGCTGCAGTCCATGGGGTCACAAAGAGTCAGACACGACTGAGTGACTTCCCTTTCACTTTTTACTTTCATGCATTGGAGAAGGAAATGGCAACCCACTCCAGTGTTCTTGCCTGGAGAATCCCAGGGACGGGGGAGCCTGGTGGGCTGTTGTCTGTGGGGTCACACAGAGTTGGACACGACTGAAGTGACTTGGCGGCAGCAGCAGCAGCAGCTTCGTTCAGTATTTGTTAGCATTTTTTGTTGTCTAAGTGCTTTGTCTAAGTGCTTTTCGGTCAGATTAGTCCTTCTCCTTCCTGCCCTGCTTCAGTGGGATGTTATTTATTTGATACTCAGTTTTTCTCATTATGGTCTTCCCTGGTAGCTCAGACGATAAAGAATCTGCCTGCAATGCAGGAGACCCAGGTTCGATCCCTGGGTCGGGAAGATCTTCTGGAGGAGGGGATGGTAACCCACTCCAGTATTCTTGCTTGGGGAATCCCATGGGCAGAGGAACCAGGCGGGCTACAGTCCATGAGGTCACAAAGAGTTGGACACACCTGAGTGACTAACACTACTTTTGGCTCCTTAGTTTCTGTTTGTATTTGTAATCCATTTTAGGCTCCACCCCCTCTGTGGGGTCACACAGAGTCGGACATGACTGAAGTGACATAGCAGCAGCAGCAGCAGCCATCCTTTGATTTTTTTTTTTTTTTCAAGTTCATGAAATACTAACACGGTTCAGTAGTCAGAATTGTACACAAGACGATACCCAAAGAAGTGCCGTCTTCCCTTCCTTGCCACCCCATTCCTACTTACCTTCTCATTAATCTCAGATTTATCTTTCCTGTAATTTGTGGCATGAATATGGAGATAGGCAAATCGATAGGTTGGTTTATTTTATATGTTATTTCCCTTTCTTTCTTAAGCACAAAAGAATAGCATCAGTACACATTGGCACTTTGCTTTTTTCACAATACTACGAGTACTGCGTTACTCAACATCAGTTCATAGGGTCTTCCTCATTCTTTGTTACAGCTGCCTAGTACTCCCCTGCACATCTGCGTGATAACTTACCCAGCCAATCTCCCATGTGTGCTGGCTTGTAAATGGCTTCTGATATGTAATAGTTACAGATAATGCTGCAATATATATTTTCATGCCTACATATTTTTGAATTGTTGGAGGCATAGCTTCAGGGTGAATTTTTAGAACTGGGATTGCTAGATCAAAAGGCAAACATAAATGCAGTTCTCCTAGGGAATTTTGCAATGTCTAATAGTTCTGTTTGCATTCCTACCAATACTGTGTGAGATCACGCATTTCCGCACAACGTTTCCAGTGTAGCGTGTGTGTGTGTGTGTGTGTGTTTACTTTTTGTGGGAAATTGTATTTCAGTGTGGTTTTAAGTGTGAGATCACGCATTTCCGCACAACATTTCCAATGTAGAGTGTGTGTGTTTGTGTGTGTTTACTTTTTGTGGGAAATTGTATTTCAGTGTGGTTTTAAGTAGCAGTTTCTTTGATTGTGAGTGATTTAGAACATCTTTTCGTAAGTTTAATGACCATTTTTGTACCTTGTCCTGTCAGTTATGTGTTCAGATCTTTTGCCCAGTTTTCTGTTGTGCTTCCTTCAGTTTTTAACAGTTCTTTATATGTATGCGGTATTAGTCCTTAATCTATATTGTATATTGCAGCTATCTTTTCCCAGTTTCAGTTGTCATTTGACTTTATTTGTTGTTGTACTTTTTTTAAAAAAGTTTTTTATATTCAGATTTGTTCATCTTTCTTTTTATTAGATCTTACTTTTGAATCATAGTTGGAAATCCTTTCCCTACCCCTGGCTAAAGAGGAATTTTCTGTGTTTTTCTGTAATATTTGCATGTTTTTATCTTCTCTGTTTAGTTTCTTGATTCACTTGGTACATGGTGTAAAGCATAACTCTAATTTTATTCTTTTCCAAATATTGTTGTTTCAGCCTCATTATTAAAAAGTCCGTCTTTGCCCTGGTGATTGAGATGCAACCTTTATCATGGACTAAAGATACATATTTATTGGGTCCATGTCTGTCTTTAATCCTTTGATCTGTCTCTTCACACATTATAGCATACTATTTTACTTACAGAGGCTTTATAAGTATTTTGTTATCCAGTTTATTGGAGTTTCCCCTAAGACAGTTCCTTTTTATGGTTTTTCTGGATGTTTAGCATGTTGATTTTTATATATAAATGCAGCATTCACTTGTCTAACTCCATTAAAATAGTTGTTTATATTTTTATTTACATTGTGTTAAATAACAAATTTATGACTTACGATATTGAGTCTTGCTATCTGAAAGCAAGTATGTCTTTCTTGGCTCAACTTGCTTTCTGTGTCTTTTAGGAGGATCTTAAATGCTTCCTTATACAAGTTTCACATGTTCCTTATTAAATTTATTACTAAGTATTTTTTCTCTGTTGATACTGTAAAAGAGGTTTTCACTGTCATTATTTCTTCTGTTTTATTTGTGTAAATGGGGGCATTTGACTTCTGTCTGTTAATTTTATATTCTGCTATGTAACTGAATTATTTTATTTTATTATTTGAATTAGTTTCCTAATTGATCCTCTAGGGTTTTCCAGTTATGCAGTCATATTGTCTGCAAATAGAGTTCTTATTTTCCAATTACCACTCCTCTTATTTTCTCTCATCTAAAAGCATTGGCCAATGCCTAGAATGTGATATTGTACAGTAGAGGACATATAGGTATCTTTGCCTTGTTTGTGATCCTGGTGGAGAAGCCTGTGGTTTTTCTCCATTTAGTGGGAGCTGATTTCACTGCCCAAAATTTCAGCTTAGTTTGCCGGAGGGGGAGCAGGGCTGGACGAGCTATTGAAGGGCCTGCATCTCCCTCGTGGCTGGCCTGGCAGCGCTTTTAAAGGCATGTACACCTCAGCCAGGACAAAGGTGCTGAGTGCTCAAATACCTTTTTCTATCCAATAATTAGGAAACTAGACTAGGTGATGTTTATAATATTTAGTTTTGGTTATAACAGTATTGCATATTATTTATTGAAAATTTGGAAAATACAAGTCAAAAGTAAAAAATATTTACAATCTTACCACCCAGAATGATCATTACTAGCATTTTGATGCATTTTCATTGAGTCTTTTCCCTGAGTGTGTGTGTGTGTGTGTGTGTGCACGCATACAGGGCGTCTATCAATTCATATCTATACAAGGCATATGTATTTAAAATCCTTATCTCCCTCAGTCCACTGTAGGACTAAATCTGTCCTACCTATGAAAATGGATATTAGATGTTATATAAATAAAAATGATATGATATTTAATGTCATCAGCCTTTTCCATATCATTAATCATTTTTTGAAAGACTTTTGTAGTGGCCACATAATTTCTAAGAGTAGTAGTATCTTGATTTTGAAAGCACCTCATTTTTTAAAATGTCATCACTAAAAAGAGAAATAAGAGACAGGCAAGGTTATAGGGGTGTGGGGTAGGGAGAGGATGATAGTACTAAAGGATATTGAAATAACTAAATGAAAGAAGTCAAAGGTACCATACAACATTAACTGTATACCTGTGAGTCTTGGGGATGAAAACGGAAAGGTGGGGTGGGGAGTATTCAAGTTCAGGTTAGAGAAGACCCAGCACCTGCTCAGAGCAGGCTGGTGGTGAGTCTGAACAGGAGGAGACTAACCAGTGAGAGAAGAGAGTAGCCACTGGAGAGTGAACAATTCACAAGGGACCCAAGGGGCATCATCTCAGAGGTCCTGGCAGAAGGACTAACAAGGAGAGGGCTGGGGGTACTGGTGTTCTAGAGCTGGGGGGTCCTTTTCTCCCCAGTTGTTTTAGAAGGAGGAAATGAGGTTTACCTTTGCTGTTTTAAATTTGAATTCTTTAAACTTGACAGAAACCTTTTATTTCTCAATTAATGATAAAAGGCTCAAAACAAATCCATAATTAAAGCCACCTTGTAGTGCTAATTGTTTTGTGTTGGAGTAAAATCCATTCACTTATGAAAATAGCTTGTTATTAGGTCTTTTTCTTTCTTTCTTTCTTTTTAATGGGAAATGGGTAAGAGAACTGCAGACCCAGCACAGAAGGCAAATTTTAGTATCTGTTATTGATTATTTTCTCTTATTCTTAACCATTAGTAGTTATATTGAAATGTGCCTCAGCAGCCTCTATGAGTAAGTAATTAAACAGGTTATTCTGTTAATCATTTATGTAGTTGATTTTGTGGGGAGAATGATAATGAACATGTATCATAAAGATCAATTATTTTCTGTTTCAAGTATATCGTTTTATTTTTTTAGCTCTTATCTTCATTGTCAATGGGCGTCCATAGAAGATCTGGAAAAAGATAAGAGAATTCAGCAAAAGATTAAGCGATTTAAGGCAAAGCAAGGCCAGAACAAATTCCTGTCAGAGGTATGGAAAACCTGGTTAATTTCCTAAAATATTTACATTTTTAAAGTGTTCTAAATTTTGAATTTCATGTCAGCATATTATTAAGAGAAACTAGTTTGCCTCATTTGGTGCTGTTACTTGCATATTGGTAACTGGTTATTGCTAAAATAATTTGTAAACAGGAAATTTCTCATTCTTCCTGTTGCTTAGTCTAGAAGATACTGGTCCTTCTGAGATTATGTGGAAATATGGTGGTATGATTCAATCTTGTAATGAAAATACACTTAATAGACAGTGAAAAAATAAGTAGACACAAGGCTTACTAAGATGTAGCAGGTGAGGGGCTTCCTTAGCGGTCCAGTTAAGGCTTTGCTTTCTGCTGCGGGAGGTACAGGTTCAATCCCTGGTCAGGGAGTTAAGATCCCACCTGCCTTGTGGTGAAAAAACCAGAACATAAACAACAGAATCAATATGGTGACAAATTCAGTAAAGACTTTAAAAATGGTCCACATCCAGAAGAAAATTAAAAAAAAAAAAAAAAGGTTTAGCAGATTACAAACTCAAAAACTCTACGATTAGTATTAAGGTCTAGGATGTAAATGTTTGTTTCGATTGGGGAAGGTGTGTGACATTTCTCTTGTTAAAGTCAGAGAGTTTGCTGACCTTTTCACAGATGATACGCTGTGGTACAGAAGTTGATACAATATCTAATATCTTTACCTCCCTCCCCTTTATCCTAGATTATCAATTAAGATAACAAGGTACCCATACTTAGGGCTTCCCTGGTAACTCAGACTGTAAAGAATCTGCCCCCAGTGTGGGAGACCCGGGTTCAGTCCCTGGGTCAGGAGGATCCCCTGGAGAATAGAATGGCAACCCACTCCAGTATTCTTGCCTGGAGAATCCCATGGACAGAGGAGCCTGGAGGGCTACAGCCCATGAAAGAGTCGGATACGACTGAGCAACGAACACTGACTGGCTGACTAATATCTAGGGCAGGAAAGAATGCCTGCATAGTTTAGGAAGAGCCATGGTTCTCTTCCAGCATAGTCAGTTACATAAACAAGACTCTCGCGGGCTGCCTCCAGGGGTCCCTAGACCTATGATCACCTGTTTGCTTTCATTTATAGCCTCGAGCAGATAAAAAGAGAAACCTTCACATTGAAAGACTAACCTGGCTGACTCATTCATTTTCCTCTCCATGAAGGAGTTTAACAGAATGTAAACTGTTAAAAAAAAAGTGTGAAATTTGATGCAAAATCATACCTGTTTCACGGCCAACTTCACACCCTGACCCCTTGTTGGAGATGGGGGAGGGGGTCACAGACAGATGAGTGTGCGGTACTTTTACGTCATAGAGTCCAGACTTATCCTCTCAGGTGACAAGTCTGGGGTCTCCTGGAATCTGAACTCCATGCCCCCAAAGGTGTAGTGTAAACTTGGCCACCTGACCCTGATGCTGGGAAAGATTGAGGGCAAGAGGAAAAGGGGGCAGCAGAGGATGAGATGGTTGGATGGTATCACCGACTCAATGGACATGAGTTTGCACAAACTCGAGAGACAGTGAAGGACAGGGGAGCCTGGTATGCTACAGTCCCTGGGGTTGCAAATAATCAGACATTTAGCGACGGGACAATTACAAGGTTGAAATATATTATCTTCCTGGTAACTTGGTAACGGTAAATCTTAAGCTTTGTCCTGAATAGGAGCATAAGCTTGTGTCTGAAAAGAGGATCTGAGGTTTAACAGAGAAGGATATCAATTCTGGATCCTTTACACACACACACACACACACACTCACTCACTTACTCACTCACTCACTCACCTGTTTGTCGTGTCCTAGAGATGGTCCTGGCTTCAGGCACCAGTTCTGCTGCTTTGAGATTTTTAGTCATGACCACTTTTGCCTTTTCTGATTCACCTTGCTGCTGCTGCTGCTAAGTCGCTTCAGTTGTGTCCGACTCTGTGCGACCCCATAGGCGACAGCCCACCAGGCTCCCCCGTCCCTGGGATTCTCTAGGCAATAACACTGGAGTGGGTTGCTATTTCCTTCTCCAATGCATGAAAGTGAAAAGTGAAAGTGAAATTGCTCAGTCGTGTCCAACTCTCAGTGACCCCATGGACTGCAGCCCACCAGGCTCCTCCATCCATGGGGTTACTTAGGCTTCCTTTTAAGTCACTGCAACTATAACTCTCTATTTAGAAAAATTATTAAGACTGGAAATCACAGGTGTGGTGGCATTGATTACTTGCTTGAAGGATAAATATGTTTAGGAGTAAAGTTAAGGATTTTAATTCAGATTCAATAGAGGATTCTGTTTAAGAACAAGTTGCCTTAGAGCTTTTATCATAAAATCCTAGTTTGTGGAAAGGTTTAGTGTTTATGCTGTACATGAATAATACGTAGATATTGGGCACCTAAATCTAGAAGCTTTGACAAGCCAATGCATTTAATATATAAACACTTCAAATTAACAAACTGTTTCAGAGGTTTTTGTTGCCTTAGTCATGAACTCCAGGTAAAGACCTGAGGCAGTTGAAACACACTCTTGGTATTTCTGGGTTTTGTTTCATGATTCATAGTTCACAGCATCCAAATTGCGTGTGTGGGCACAGGACCCCAGAGGAAGTTTGTTATCCTGAAGTTGACTGTAACCAGGCGGCTCTTTGACCTGCAGCTCTGGGGATGTGGACAGTATCTAATGTTTTTGCAAAGCATTTTAATGAAGTTATGTTGCTGATAAATTAATCTTTGGGAACACATAGTAATGTGTCTTTTTTTTTTTTTTCTAAATTATCTGACTCTGACTTCTTTAAAGTATGGCTTAGTCTGTAACTTCCCTTTGAGCCAAATTCTCTTCTTTTACGTGAGATCAGTTTGCAGACAAGCAGCGTTACTTGACTTCTGTAAAGATTGTTAATGTCTCAGCTAGAGAACCCAATGTTTAAAGCCTCATTTCTTTATCCTCAATACTTTTAGCCAAATGCTCTGTGTTCAATACAAATAAATCATGTGAGAACACTTCGATGTACGCCAAGATTATATTCAAATAAGGTACTAATACTGATTGGCAAAGGTGACCAAACAACATAAACTCCGTTCATGCTTAAATGTGGAGTTCACTGGTCTCAGTGTTTTTAGCTTTTGAATAACATTCTGCAAATGATGCTGTAAGGCATCAGACAGTTACAAGACTCTGGTAGCACTTACTGTGCACAGTTCTGATCTCTTTTGCAAACTACAGTCTCGAATGCTACATGCATTGCGTGCCATAAGCCTTTTGGATTGCTCATTAGTGAATTGTAATTTCACACTTGATTTAAAATATTCTTAAACATTCTCTCACAGTAAAAAGGTTTCACACAGTAATTAAAAGACCCAGTTAACAAAGTCTGAGAACTCTTGATTTCCTCATGGGGAGTGATTTTGCTAAATTATAGCATTTCAATTAATATAACAGACCTTTGCCAAATATAAATTTTGTATTGCTGTGACCCCAAATAGTACTGCCTGATGAAAAGTGAAATAGTGTTTATTCTCAGGAGTTAAATAAACATTTTAACTTTTTTTTTTTCTCTCTCCGTTGGTGTAGATTGAAGATGAGCTTTTTAATCCAGATTATGTGGAGGTTGACCGGATAATGGACTTTGCACGTAGCACAGATGACCGGGGAGAGGTAACAGAGGACCGTTTGTCTTAGGGGGCAGTGGCTCAGACGGCTTACGTGTGTTTATGGAGAACCATCATGAACTCCCAAGATCTGGTCCTGCTCACAGCCTTGTATTATGACACACTTGGTCTAAACCAAACTGAAATATACTTACTATTAGTTTTGGGACTTAATAATCACAGTAAAAATGTTGTTTGTTTTAGTCTGAGAGCTTTTTAAAAGAAATCAGTTTTCAATGTGAAGCAGAGAGCACTGACACTTTGCACAGTTCCAGATACAATCAATAAGGAATTTACTATATTTTGGTGTAAATCTGTTATGTAGCACGAATTCCCCTTGTAAGAGTGTTCTTGTAGCAAAAACACAGTTCAGTGTTAAGTAACAGAAGACATCACTAATGAAGTTGATGGGCCTCATTTAACATGGTACATGGAGGATGCTATAGAATCCTTCTTTTTGTGAGATCTGAGTCTCAGCATGCCCGTTTTTCTTTGAAGAACCCAAAGAGGTTGTAAAGGGCAGTAAAGGGTAGGCACCCTACTCATCGCATAAGAATAAACACGCGTCTAGTGACTTCTGAGCATTGTGTCTTAGTAAGGATATGCCTACCCACCATGAGGTCTGTCACTTAGCTTCTTCTTGTAAATTAAACTGCATAGTGTTTGGATGTTTGAATCTTGCTTGTCTAGTGAGAGTCTGCAGTGAAGTCCCATTTTTACTCCAAATTCTGTATCACAGGGTCCATGATGTTTCAAAGACCATATCTGTAATACGATGTTTACCTTTCTGTTTTGCTTAGCTGTACTTAAAAAAAAATTTTTTCCCCCATATTATATTTATATAGTACAGCAAATGTTTGTAACATCACAGCCAGGTCACAGCCTTGGTCTAAATTTAGCTGAGATTTATCAATTTACTATTAGTTTTAGGGCTTAATAATCAGTACCTCTGTCCTAAAATGAAGATCC
This sequence comes from Bos grunniens, assembly GCF_055505025.1. Taxonomy (NCBI): domain Eukaryota; kingdom Metazoa; phylum Chordata; class Mammalia; order Artiodactyla; family Bovidae; genus Bos; species Bos grunniens. Next base: position 55,959,528 of record NC_141178.1, on the reverse strand, counting down.
AAAAACCCAAATGTTTTCTAGAAGAAAGGCAAAGGAGATCTTCTTGGTCTGCATTACCCAAGGTATTTTGCTCTCCAGTTTTCTAGAGCTCAGACACATTACTTTAAAGCAATTGCATGCAGACAGTATCCCTTTAAGAAAAAGGAAGAAATTCTAATAAGTTCAAGCCTGTTTCTCATTGTTTAAGAAAGTAGCCGGTTAGGTAAATATGTAAACACACCAAGATGAGTTACCCTGTGAGTCTGAATCAGTTGCCTAATGATCACACAAATAATAATAAGGTTCAGATTCAGCTTTGTTATTTACTAGCTATTTCTATATACTTTTTGGCTTTTGAACATGACTTAACCAGTGGCTTAGATAAAAATGAATTTGTTCTGACAATATTTAATAATATTACAGTAAGTCCCCTACATACGAACCTTCAAGTTGCAAATTTTCAAAGGTGTGGACGTGTGTTTGCATGTCCAGTCACATAGGTTAGTTCATGTGTCTGGCATATGTTGTCATGTGTGTGCATCCTCGACAAATGGTTGACCTTTTGTACAGTACTGTTATAGAGTACAGTATCTTTATTTCAAACCCAGGATGTTTGGAAGCAAGTGTAAAAGCAGAGGTATATACAGCTTATTGTATTAGTCTACTTCCCAGGTGGCGCAGTGGTAAAGAATCCACCTGCCAGTGGAGTAGATGCACACACACACACACACACACACACACACAAGTTGGGTACTTGGGCTAACTTTGTTGGACTTATGAATGCACTCTTGGAATAGAGCTCGTTCATATGTGGGGACTTACCTGTATTTTTAGTTCCTTTAGACACTAACCAAGGGCTCCTCATTCAGCGGTCACTGTTTTAAAACATCTCCCAGCTCCGTCTTGCTGTTGCTGGGATAGTGTCTGTCCGTAAGTGAAGTAGAGTGCGTGTTTTTCATACATCATTCTGCTGTGTTTAAACCCGGCCCAGCCTGTGACTCACTATCTGGTGAAGTGGTGCTCACTGCCTTATGAAGACAGCACGTGGGAGCTGAGGCAGGACATAGACCAAGCCAAGATCGAAGAGTTTGAAAAGCTCATGTCCCGGGAGCCAGAGACAGAGCGTGTGGTGAGGACTGGCGGGTGGCGGAGGGTCGCATTTGCACACAGCCAGGTGGTGTGGTCTGTGAGAAACCACTAACGGGATTTCCTGTATTTGAAACAGGAGCGACCCCCTGCTGATGACTGGAAGAAATCGGAGAGTTCCAGGGAGTATAAAAACAATAACAAACTCAGGGAATACCAGTTGGAGGGAGTAAACTGGCTACTTTTCAATTGGTACAACATGTATGTAAAATGCATTTTTCTTCACCTTTTAAAGAAAGCCTATAATAGCTCTTCTGCAGTTATTGAGAATACTGATCAAATATAGCAACATTTTAACTTGCTAATAAAAATTATTTAAAAAAGCAAACACTGGACGTATGCTTAATGTTTGTCTAAGTAGCATGTACTAATGTAGAGACTGATTGAAGTATGTAGAAGTAATTTTCTGTGTCTCCGAACATTTTGTTTGAAAATGTATTTCATTGTATTTAAAGAAGCATTTAAGGCATGCATTTATGAGTTTAATGGATATATACACTTACCTTGTGACGAGAAAGTGCTGTCTTGTATGTGTACTCATGAAAGTTTCCTTGTTTTATTTCCCTCCCAAAGGCGAAACTGCATTTTAGCAGATGAAATGGGTTTGGGAAAAACTATCCAGTCCATTACATTTCTCTATGAGATATATTTGAAAGGAATCCATGGCCCTTTTTTAGTAATTGCCCCATTGTCCACAATCCCCAACTGGGAAAGGGAATTCCGGACCTGGACAGAATTGAACGTGGTTGTGTACCATGGGAGTCAAGCTAGTCGTCGGACCATTCAGTTGTATGAAATGTACTTCAAAGATCCCCAGGTAAAGTGTCTCAGGCGCACCGCCCTTACACATAGGGGCGCTTTAACACATTGAATGTTCAAATGCTTTTCAGACCTTTTAGGGGAACGTCTAGATTTTGCAGAACTAGAGAAATTTTGTTTAGATTTCTTACTCAATTTATGTTTGGACTATAATTCCTTATCTTATGATGACAGGTCTTTCTTTTTATAGCCTTGGTCTTTCTAATTATTAGAACACGTGAAATTTTTTTTACCTTGGATGACTGCTGAAAATCATTCAATGCATTGATAGCCTAATTTGGTTTATTTTTTAAACCCTAAAAGAAAGTGAAACCAAAAAAGAGTTATTAAATGGGAATGGGAAGAATATTGTGTTCTTTATTGTTTCTAGAAGTGAAAAATATTAGGCACCTAACATTAACTGGTGCATTGAATATACCCAGAGGGAATAATTTATACTGTGGCTCTTAGTACCAGTTGCTATGACTTTTAACTAATTCTAGTTATCTGTATGAAATTATCTTTGATGTTGACCCTGAAGCATTATAAGTGACAGAGAAAGAAGAATAAATAGTATGTGCTATAATAAAATAGTTTTAAGCAATAGGTGAAATGCAAGTCCTATAACTGGAAATAGGACAGAGTTTTGTGTTCTATATTTATTTGCTTTGACTGTAAAATCTGACCTACAATTACTTAAAGGAGAAGAATATTAAAATGTGTTTTGGTGTTTATCTTTACATTTGGAAAGTTGTTGAAAGTTCTGTCCTGAGTTGAATCCTTTTTTCATGTTAGCACGTTAAAAGTGAAAACTAAGTCACAAAATGAAAAAAAAAAAAAAAGTTTAAAAAGTAAAAGCATTTTTAAAACCGTTGCCTTAGTACATAGTCCCTCTGGCCTTTCGCTTGTTGAAGTCTATAGGATGTAACCAGAATAGGCGCACTTACTGCATCTTATCTATAAAAAACTCAATTGGAAATTTTACCAACAAATTGCAAACTTCCTTAAAAAAAGGAAAGATTTTAAAACTCTCTTGTACCGTGAGAGCTTAAAATCTCCAAAAATAACTTGAAAACAAAGTATAAATATGTTCCCAAAAGGATAAACATATCTATCTATCTATCTATCTTATGCTGTTTATTCATCCTTAAAGTTATTAACGTAATCTTCAATGCTAAACAGTAACACAGAGTCCTTATTATAGGGTCGAGTGATAAAGGGGTCATATAAGTTCCACGCCATCATCACTACATTTGAGATGATTCTGACCGATTGTCCTGAGCTGCGGAATATTCCCTGGCGATGTGTAGTCATCGATGAAGCCCACAGGCTGAAGAACAGGAACTGCAAGCTCTTGGAGGGACTCAAGATGATGGACTTGGTCAGTGATCATATTGGTGCTTACCTTGAACCTGGATAAAATTGTTAACCGACTCAGTATTCCTGATGCTCTGAGTCCAGCAGATCCCTTTAAAGGGTGTTTGCAAAGCCTGTCAAATCCTGTGACATGTTTGCTCCTGAGTTTACTTAAAAGTTGCTGCTATCTTCCTGACTCTTCTGTTGTTGGCTGGTGTCTTTGTTATCACAGCAGAGTACGTTCATGATACTTGCACTGAGTTTCAAGTGTTTGCTTTTCCCTTTTGTTTGTAAGTACTGCCGTGTTGTAAGCCGTTGGGCCAAACTTTAGCTCCATGATGATGATCCAGTTATATTCCAGGGTTTGTAGGTTTTTGCCTCCAAGGGCTTGTAGGTGCAGTTTTTCTCACTAAGTTAAGTGGATATCTGGAATTGGCCCAATTTGTGCAGACACTTAGAAGTTTAGTGCATGATAAGGCCTTGAATTTGATCTGGAGTTTTAGACCAGGTCTATTACATACTCTTCCCAAGAGATGGTCAGGACTTTGTGATTTTTTTTAGATTTTTTTTTTTTCCCCCAGTAGGAGTATCTTGGGATAACATACTGTAGCAGTGGTTGGAGTTTGGTTGGCTTTCCTCTCCACAGTGCTGTATGGTTTCCTAGCAGACATGACGTGACTCTGTCACCCTCAGGCCTCTGTTCACTCTGTAGTTTACAAGATGGGTTTTGATCACTTGTTTTTATTTTTAATGTACATTTAAGAAGCAAAGATATTGTTATTCAGCATGTCTTGGGTGTTTAGATGAGTTTTTCAAAGGTACAAAAAGATTTTTTAAATCCTTTAATGTTGACTTCTATAGATTAATTTGATCTCTTATTAATTGAGAGTTTGAGATGGAAAAGAATATTCTGTACGTTCATGGCTGTAAATTTTTTTACTGAAGACTGGTACCAACAAAAAGAGCACTTAAAAGCTTTCTGTTGCAGCTGGTTCTTTGAATTAGCTTCTTTTATTCCTAAATTAATGGGATTGGATTAGCCAGCTATTCTTTTAATTAAAAACAAACAAAATCTAGTTCTGTTTAAAGGAAAAAGTCTGACTGAATTATCCTATTTAGGGTGGAGTTTTCCATCCCTAAGACCTTTCTCAGAGCAGTTTGTACTATTTTGGTGTTCAATCCACAAAACAAATTGGAACACTTAGAATAATCTTGAAAACATGAGGAAGAGAAACACTATGGCTGTAACTAGTCTCTCCAGATGGTAGTTTTAGTCTTAAATTAAAGAAATGGCTCAGACGATAAAGGCTCTGCCTGCAATGCAGTAGACCTGGGTTCAGTCCCTGGGTCAGAAAGATCCTGGAGAAAGAGAATGGCAACCCACTCCAGTATTCTTGCCTGGAGAATTCCATGTATAGAGGAGCCTGCTGGGCTACAGTCCATGAGGTCACAGAGTGGGACTGACTGCATGACTAACACACTTTCAGAAACCCATTCAGGTTTAGGTGAACACTAATTTTCTTATGAAACGTAATTGTGCCTTCTGAGTAGGGACCCATCTCCACAGTGGTCCATATAAGAGACATTTATGGCACCGTTTCCTGAAGGTGTAGTCATCTGCGTTCATCTGAGTTGTCTGTTATTAGTTTCTGTGCTCCCAGATAGTGGATTCTTACTACAAAATAGCCCTTCATTGGTGAGTACAGTTTGTTTAACTGTCAACATCCAGTAATCGAATTGTCACTGGGAGATTCCAAAGGATTTTCTGTTGTTTATACAACACTTTATTAATGGGTTAGAATCTGTTATCCAGATAGTTTTTCTGTTATATACGGTAGTGTTCCCTAACCATTTTCACACAATGGCACGTATAGAAAATGATAATAATTGTGTATCATACTGGGGTAAGCCACGAAGGCTGGCCACTGCCACAGGTGACCAGTCCTGGGATCCTGACTCTCAGCCTGTCAGCTGCCCCAAGGACCTGGCATACCTATAACTCATTCATGTCTCACCACGGAAAGCTCTGATTAGCAAATGAATAATTGTTTTTTCCAACGATCAAGAGTTGTTGATAGAATGCAATATCATTGTTCAGAGTTAGAATATAATTACATTTGTCCACTTCTGAACTGCTCACTGGGGCTTCCCTGGTAGCTCAGCTGGTAAAGAAAATGCCTGCAATGCAGGAGACCCCCGTTAGATTCTTGGGTTGGGAAGATCAGCTGGAGAAGGGATGGGCTACCCACTGCAGTATTCTTGGGCTTCCCTGTAGCTCAGATGGTAAAGAATCCACCTGCAGTGTGGGAGACCTGGGTTCAGTCCCTGAGTTGGAAGATCCCCTGGAGAAAGGAATGGCTACCCACTCCAGTATTCTGACCTGGAGAATTCCATGGACAGAGGAGCCTGGCAGGCTATAGTCCATGGGGTCTGCTCTTTGCCTAGTCTTTAAATCCATACTTCAAATATACATCACAAGAACTTATCTACTGACCAGTCTCTGTTCATCTTTCCTGGAATAAATCATGGTGAAAATGGCAAATAATAATTCTACCCCAACACAGAGCAGGTCACAGAGAATGGCTGTTACCTGCACTGGATGCGCTTATGATCAAAGTGGTAGATTCTCAGAAAGCAAGGACCAGGCAGTGTCTTCAACTCTCCCGTCACCAAGGAGACGCTCGAGAAGCTGCTGGGCTGAGGGGCATTTGTGTTCTCTGCCCCCTCCATGGGAGCGCAGGAGGCAGGGCCATCTCCTTGTCCCTTATGGACAGGAGGGGACCCTCTGAAAGTGGTGGAGGGTCTTCATGGATTCTGTTAGCTCATCATTCATTGTCAAGAGGCCTCACACAAATTAAAGACTCTGCTGAAATGAAATTAAGTGAATGTCACTCCATCAGAGCTAAAAGGAATGGTAACATTTTCAAGCCGAAAACTTAGCTGCTGGCAAAGTTGAGCTTGGATGTGATAAGCCTGATAGCCCGTCTCTTACTTGACATTTTGTGACACCTGTATATTATTTGTATTTATGTTAATAATGACTTTCAAAGGGAAACCTGGTTTAATTTCGCTACCTGTGCAACCTTACCAAAGGGTCCTCTGTGTAACTGATAGAACTGGCTTTAAAAAGAACTTGAACGGAAGCAGCGTAAAAAAGTTCTTTTCCTATTTTTCAAATAAGTTAATTTTAAAATTAATAACTTAAAAGACTTTTGCTGAAGTATTTTGGTTAGCAGCTCAGTATTTCAGTTGATCATAAAAGATATTTAAAAAACTGAGAGACGATCTTTAGTATTGATACAGCTCTTCCACTTCAGTAACAGTTTTCCTGAATCTATGGCAATATTTTTTAAAATTCTTGGGTAAAGTAATTCAGGACTTGAACAAATTGGGGCGTTGGCCCATGTTACCCACCAGTATGCTTATACATTAGAAAATCTTGCATTGGTTTGCAAGTTCCTTACTCTTTATGAATTTAATGAGTTAGAAGATGACAGTGATCTATGTATATTCCTGAATCAGAACCCTCTTTATTCAAAAGGAACCAAAGGAAGAATAAAAGCAAATCTAACTGCTTCACCGTGTTTTCGAAGAGCTTCATTGACAGATAAGACTCAACAGATGTTGAAAAAATGAGCATGCCTTCAGGCGAATCGCCATCCAGTATCTACTGAGCACAGACTCTGCTCAGCAACCAAGCCTTGTCAGACTTCCAGTAAAGTCAGAATATCTGTTTTGAACCTCCTTGAAGGTGTAGCCACTTTTGGAAATAGTTTTATTAACTGTGCGGTGTCCTAGAAGGCCAAAGTAGAACATAATAAGGCCTTTAAGATCAATAAATTCATTAAGACTGGTCACCATGTTGGATATATAGCAATAAGAGGACAAGGGTATGGATCCATAAAGAAAGCTGAAGAAAAAGCTCGTTAACAGGAAGAAGTGCCTTAAAGAAAATACCTACCTTGGTTCAAAGAGACAAAGTAAGAAATAGCATCTATTGGGGAAAAAAAACAACAAAACATGATTATGGCATTTAAAACCAAGCTGACCTCTTTGCTAGATTGAAATGTTTGCTGAACAAAATAGTTTTTCATGTGCTGTTGCCTGTAGAAAACCTTTTGTCTCTTAAGTGAGTCATGCAGGAAGCAGATGGGGAGGGCATAGCCCTGTAGAGAGCAGAAAAGGAGCACGTGAGCTTCATCTGAGCTAGGGATCTTAGGCAGAACTTGAACTTTGGTGGGAAAAGATGCCACAAGACGTAGGAGAGTGCAGAACCACACCACCAAAACATTGACCTAAACATCCCAGGAAAAATCAAAATAGCAGACCACGTTTACAGGGTCTTGGAATCTAAGACAGAGACCACATTTCTTGTATCTGTGCTTTCGGATCTTATTCCTGTGTTTTATGCTGGGTGGATGCTGAATTTCAGCGACCACGAGTGGAATTGGGGAAATGCTGATCCCAAGAGAGGCTTTGGCATGGCTATGATTTTGTTATGATTTGCTCAGTTATCTTCGCATCCCCATAGGAACACAAAGTGCTGCTGACGGGGACCCCGCTCCAGAACACGGTGGAAGAGCTCTTCAGCTTGCTTCACTTCTTAGAACCCACTCGCTTTCCTTCGGAAACCACCTTTATGCAAGAATTTGGTGATCTGAAAACTGAAGAGCAGGTACTTACCACGGCTCCTTTTGTGTTTCAGTCGTTGAATTGAGGATTAACTCCCAAAGGGCCAAAGTGTTGATATAATTGTTTTTAAAAATGTAAATTATGTCAATTATCCCCCACCTAGTAGACAAGAGAGATTTACACCTCCTTTGCTTGGATGTTCTGAGTCTTCATTAAGGTGATGTTCTGGCTGGTTGGTTGGTCTCTTTGCCCTCCTGAAGGGCTGTTGAGATTTACAGAGTTTCCGTACCTGTCCACCTACTTTTCAGCTGCTGTCCTGTTGAGTTCAGTGGTTTTTCATTGTGTGCTTTTGGGGGTAGTGTCAGGAGAGGCTGAAATTTCGCAAGCTGTGTCCGTCCTGGAGATCCGAAGTTCTAGTCTTAGTTCCTGCTTGCTCACATTGCTTACTCTTCTTGAGTCTACATATTTCATTTAGAAACATGGTTCCTAACTACCTTGCAGGATTTCTATGAGAAATAAATACAGTATCCGGTATGAAAAGTGCCAGTTATCTTATAGATCGTTCAAGTTACGTAGGTGTTGGTTATTAAGCTCTATTTGAAACAAAATATGACACTTGAAATCTTAGTCTTCACGTGCCCCCTCCCCTAATTTACCATCTAAACCTCTTCTCTTAGTTCAAGTGAAGTCTGTTTTGTTTTGCCCTTCATAGAGTAAATCAGAGCTGTCTGGTGTGCAGTGTCCTATTGCCAGTCAACAGAGATGAGAACAGAGAGGGACCAGAGAGCTCCTGGCTTACTCACACATTCTATCAGCTCTTTCTAGAAAGGAAGAGAACTGAAGCAAATCATTCCTACGACTTTCTCCCTTCCTTCCTCATCATCCCGAAGGCTTAAGACAAACAGAAGGGAAAACTAACAGAATGAATAGGGTTATTTTCTGCTGTGTTCTGTTCAAGCCTCCTGGCTGTTCAGGACTCTCTGGCCAGGTGAACTAGCCCATCAGAAACTGGACATTCAACCCTCATGTGCTCCTGTTATGAGAGCTGTAAGATAATTCCCTCGTACCCTTCGACAAATGAAAGTGAAAGGTAGATAAATAAGAGACTCCTGGTTTTTTATGTTAGACTATGTTTTACCATGCTAGCAAGTCCCAACACCAGTATTTACTTAAGATCCTTTTTTAGGTGCAAAAACTCCAGGCTATTCTAAAGCCAATGATGTTGAGACGTCTCAAGGAGGACGTGGAAAAGAACTTGGCCCCCAAAGAAGAAACTATCATTGAAGTGGAGCTAACAAACATTCAGAAGAAATATTACCGAGCCATCCTTGAGAAGAATTTCGCGTTTCTTTCCAAAGGTGGTGGGCAAGCTAACGTGCCCAACCTTTTAAACACTATGATGGAATTACGGAAGTGCTGCAACCACCCCTACCTTATCAACGGTAAGCCTGGCACCTTGTTTCAGTCGTTGTCAAAGCCCCAGAAATCCTTGCCTCCCTTCACTCGTGTTATTGTATGGTTTGTAGTTGCCCCAATGTGAGTTTCATCATCTTCCTCTTCTTCACAAAGCCTCCTCTGTGAAGCTGTAGGTGCAACATCTTTTCCCCGATGGTCCCTGAAGCAGGACCTCACATCACCTGTCCTGCATCTGCATCTCAGTCCTTGAAAGGAGGTGTCGGTGCCCACTGGCTGGAAGTCATCAAACGTGCTAACAGTTAAAGAAAAATTAGACCCCAATGGGGTGTGTGTGTGTGTTTGTGTGTGTTTAGATCAGAGAAGTTAAAGAGCACCTTTGGGGTGAGAGGCAGCTGTTGGATGCCTCAAAACTTTGATGGGAAAGAACTTCTCTCAGTCTGGAGGCCTCCAGCATCTATTCTCTAAGAGCGAGAGGTTATCTCGAGCATTGATAATCAAGATCATGGTTCATGATCTTCCTGTTTTCTTAACTAAATTGATAGTGTTATGTAACTGATATGGGTAAGAACCTGTATTGTACTCTTCCAGAAATCATTAGAGGAATTCATGCCTGTGACATGTAAGATACTCCGGAGACATAAGAGCAGGAAAGCCATTCAAAAGCGATGACAGTGAGACAGGCTTTTGCCATCAGAGTTACAAAAGGAAGGGGCATTTAGGCTGATGTAACCACAGGAGACAAGAGAAGGAGGCAGAACAAAGTGGAACCTGCCCAGGATATAAAGTAGGTGTGTGAAACAATGGGACAGTGAACCGTAGACATAGTGGAACCTGGTTATGGGAAGCCTAGATGCCAGCTTGTGGGATCTTGATGGAGCTAAGAAATGATTAGACATGGGATTCAAGATGATTGATCTGGAAACGTCATATGAATAAACAGATGGGAGCAGGGAAAGATATACAAACAGAAAGCCCCACTAGGAGGCTACTGCTGTCATCCAGGCGGGAGTTAATATGGGTTAAAGAAAAGTGGTGGCGGTCTAAATTGGGGTGTTTGCATGCAATTATGATTGGCCAGCAGTGCAGTTAGGGTGCTTCCAGGGGAGAAGGGACCAAGCCAGGTTCGTTTGTTTGTTTTGTCACTATCACAATCCGTGAGGTTCAAATGCAGCTGATGTCAGGAGTTCCCGGTCTCTCCCCGTTTTGTCATCTATACTCCTTGGGCCAGCTCACCTCTGGAATCTGCAGTTACTAATGCCAGAGCGGTCCCTGCCTGGAGCCGCCTCACCGGAGCACCTGAGGTTATGGCTGTGCTGTGACCTTGGTGCATTTCTGCTTCAGACTTTCTGCTTGTAGGTTGGTCTTCCAAAGTGAGACTCACACGTGACTGTTGTATGTTCAGTGCTGCAGCTTGCTCATCCTTATGTGTGTAAGAGCCCGTGAGGCCGTTGTGGTGTCTGCAGCCTGGTCCTGAGCTAAGGAGATGGAGCTGAGCCGAAGGTGGTCAATGGTATGAGTAAAGCTGTGTGTGTGTGTGGGTGTGTGTGTGTGTGTGTAATTTGAGAGACACACACACACACACACACAAAGTTTTTTCATTTGATGTCTGTGACAAGAGAACAGTAGCCTCCAAGAGGCTCCATTCCAGTATTCTTGGAGAATCTCATGGACAGAGGAGCCTGGCAGATGATGGTCCCTGGGGTTGCAAGAGTCAGATGTGACTGAAGCGACTGAGCACATGTGCACATGTGAGAGTGAAGGTGATGTTGAAGACTTGGTGGGGTCCCCGATGGTTTGGGTTGACTTATGAGTCCTCCTTGTTGTTGGGGAGAAGGGATGTGGAGAACAGTGGGCAGAAAGAAGACAAGGCTGAGCTTGTGATGGAATGAATTTCAGAGAGCAAAAGGGTAATCTTCAAAAGAAATAATTTATTTGTTTGCGGCTACTATAACTAGATAACATTGCAGCTCCTGCCCTCACAGTGACCATCTGTTTAAGGGAACAGACTTCCGTACTTCCTTTAAGTTGTCTCTGCTACATACACACACACGTGTGCGCACAAACACACTTTTAAGTGTAAATGCAGGACTTTAATTTAGGGCAGTGCCATTGAAGTATTTTTTGGGCTCCCCTGGCAGCTCAGTTGGTAAAGAGTCTGCCTGCAATGCAGGAGACCCAGGTTCGATCCCTGGATCAGGAAGATCCCCTGGAGAAGGAAATGGCAGCCCACTCCAGTATTCTTGCCTGGAGAATCCCATGGACAGAGGAGCCTGATGGGCTACAGACCATGGGGTCACAAAAGAGTCGCACACAACTAAGTGACTAACACTATTGGAGTATTTGGGCTTTTTATAGCCTATTTCCAATTTTTAATTTTCTGATTGATGTTTACAGATCTAGCATCAAGGTAAATCTTTAATTGATAACCTTGAGAATTTGGCCCTCTAATGGCTTAGAGGTCAGTTTAGTTTTCCTCCTGGACATCTTCCCTGCCCTTCTTTCTTCAGCTTTTCTGGAAAATATGTGCTCAGTCACTTCAGTCATGTCCAACTCTTTGCGACCCCATGGACTGTAGCCCGCCAGGCTCCTCTGTCCATGGTATTTTCCAGACAAGAATACTGCAGTGGGTAGCCATTCCCTCCTCCAGGGGATCTTCCCAACCCAGGAATAGAACCCGCATGTCCTATATGATTTGCATTGCTGGCAGATTCTTGACTGCTGAGCAACCGGGGAAGCCCGGACAAAGTATAATTATAGCTAAAAGCATCACATAAGAAACATGTTTGCTGATATATTTAAAGGAAGCATTACTAGTGACAACTGGCTGCCACTTTAAGAGCCTGAATTCACAGCAAAGAGCTGAATTAATTCAGTAAGAACTTTTGTCAGATAAGAAATAATATATTTTAATTCTGACAGTTTTTGATGATGTATTATTGGTAGAATTGAAAAGGCAGGAAAGTTACTTTTCTCATCTAAATAAGTTTAAAATGAAAAAAATTTCTCCACTGATTTGACTGAATTTATATTTTCAAATTTTTTGCTAAAATAGTTCAAACATGTTAATTTTGTCAAAATGATTATTTCATTTTTGAAAACTATTCACTAAAATATCTAAAATAGTGTATTTTGATTATGGATTGATATTAATATCTTAATTTTAACAAAAAATAACTACCTAGATATTATAAGTGAAGTGTGGTTCTGAATTGCTTGTAGTATATTATCCAACAAGAAGAAATGTTTTTAAAAAACCTAATGTAATATGTGGATATGATCAGTTCCCCCTGTCTCCTGAGGACCTTCTTGTCCTGAATCTAGAACCTAGATTTCTAAATTTTTTGTTTTGGAAAACGTTATTTGACTTTATACAGGGATGTTTGGTGAAGAGCTTGCTTGCCAACACAGGAGATATAACAAATGCAGGTTCGATCCCTGGGTCAGGAAGATCCCCTGGAGAAGGAAATGTCTACCCACTCCAGTATTCTTGCCTGGAGAATCCCATGGACAGAGGAGCCTGGTGGGCTACAGTCCATGGGGTCACAAAATGTTGGACACGACTGAAGCGACTTAGCAAGTATGTAGGATGCAAGAACATTTATTCAAGACCGTGCTTCATTCAAGGGTATTTGTGCTGATGCTCTTCAACAGCAGTTTGGTTTTTACCTTTTCCTAGCGAAACCTTTGCCTTTCATTCCCTTCAGATTGAAATCCTGAATACTAGCCTTTTATTCATGTGAGAGAGGGAGTGAGAAGTGGCAGTTTCCAGCCCACTGGCATTTTCTGCCGGGCCATTCCTGAGAAACAGCAGTGGCTTGCTATGCATAGACCTCCAGGCCTGGCCCAGGCATTAGTGACTGTAATCCGGTCTCAGGAAGATTCTTTGTTGATTAATAACAAACAGGCAGTATTTCTGCATATGACCAGGTCATGACTTCATTTCCACAGGTGCTCTGAAAAGGGAAGTGGGGGCACTGCCGTCCTGCCTGTGGCTGCATGCCCCCATTCCGTCCTGGCAGCTCTGATGGCCCAGGTGACCTGACCTGGGTCTCGTATCCCCATCAGTACAGTGCCTTCGTGTTTAAAAACCAGTGGTTAAGAAGTCAGGTTCCTGGTGTGGTTTAAGGCTGGGAAGTAATCCTATCAGATGGATTTGTCTGTCTGTATTTCCCAAAGAAGTGACTACCCTGCATCCCCAGGGCAAGGGTGGAGCACAGTGGCCGGACCCTGATTAACCTCCCCACCCCACCCCGGACCCCTGCTGTCTAATTCTAGTTAAGCCACCTAAGCAGCTGCAGGAAGCTTAGCCGGCTACTCCCTGGACAAGTGTGTCTGGGGTCAGGGGCGGAGGTGGGAAGAGTTTCGGTCTCTAGGAAGGTGACAGTCTCTCTGATGCACCCTCAGGAAGCAGAAGTCTCTGTGGGACTAATAGAAAAGAGGGTTAGGTATCGATGTCTTTCATGAAACAGGTTGGTTGTTTAAAGCTTTGGATAACTCAAGATAGAACTTTTGTACTTTAGGAAATTAATCAGATGAAAATGAATGTAGAGGGAGATGGAGAGGTTGCAGTGAAAGTGTGTGCTCAGATCTCCTGAAAAAATCTCTAAATATTATCCTCGAAGCGGGACTCCCTTTTGCTGCAGTGCTTTTGGCCATATTAATAGGCAGTTTAGATACACAGACGACTGCCCCTGCACAGCAATTGTTAGAACTCTGTTCCCTTGCCTCTTGGTTTCAGAACAGATTTTGTTATGTGTGTTTATCTTCCGTGAGTAAACAGCTCTTCATTTCTTTAGCATTTTAGGTTCCAAATTTTCTGTAGGTATCCGGCCCTTGGCTTGTTTCTGCCACTTCTAGCTCTGACAGTCTGTTGTTGAAATTCAGTTTCTACAGACAGCAAACATTTGTTTGTTGGAAAATGTGGGGGTCCCCCCCCCAAACGCTTGAAAATGTGTTGTGCTTAAAACTCTGATCCCTTTTCTACCTCCCTGGTTTCCTGCAGACCGCACTCTGAGCCGGTGGACGGATGTGTGTGCGTGAACGCGAATGCGTTGTTCTGGGCCCTGCTGTTTGCAGTGGGTGTTGAAAGCAGGTTCGTTGTTTTCAGTAATAAAAGAAAAAAACCTTTTACAGTATTCCTGTTATGCTGTCCAATCTCCGCAGGTGCTGAAGAGAAAATTTTGGAAGAGTTTAAAGAAACACACAATGCCGACTCTCCAGATTTTCAGCTCCAGGCGATGATCCAGGCTGCTGGCAAGCTAGTGCTGATTGACAAGCTGCTGCCGAAGCTGAAGGCCGGTGGCCATAGGGTGCTCATTTTCTCCCAGATGGTGCGCTGCCTGGACATCCTGGAAGACTACCTCATTCAGAGACGGTGAGGGCCAGGCCCTGGGGGTCGGGGGTGGGGGGTGTGGGACTGGGCTCCACGCGCTTCATCTCCAAGTGGCCTGTATGATAAAGGGGATGGGTGGGGGCTTGTGTCTTAGCTCTTCTTGAAAGCTGTGGATGGGCACGGCAGTTGTCCCGTATGACGCAAGCTTTTGCAGGCAGTTCTATTTTTCCAGTTCTTTCTCTGGGCTAGAGGAGGACAGCTCTTTCTTGATGTTGAAGTAGCATCTGACACTTTTGTGACCCCCATGGACTATAGCCCACCAGACTCCTTTGTCCCTGGGATTTCTCCAGCAAGAATACTGGAGTGGGTTGCCATTTCCTTCCCCAGAGGATCTTCCCCGACCCAGGGATGGAACCTAAGTCTCTTGTGTCTCCTGCATTGCAGGCAGATTCTTTACCACTGTGCCATCAGGGAAGCCCGATCCTGTAAATTTATATCCCATGTTGTAGTACGTTTTTAAAAGCACCAGGAAAGGAACACATGTCCTGTGGCCATCTGCCAGGCCTCCTTGTTGACACTGACATCTTCCAGGTACCCGTATGAGAGAATCGACGGCCGGGTCAGAGGCAACCTCCGTCAGGCAGCTATCGACAGGTTCTCCAAGCCTGACTCCGATAGGTTTGTGTTCCTCCTGTGTACGAGGGCAGGAGGCCTAGGCATTAATCTCACTGCTGCTGATACCTGCATCATCTTCGATTCTGACTGGAATCCCCAAAATGATCTCCAGGTAAACATGCAAGAAAACCTTCCTGGTACCCCCCTCCCCCACTTTAGAAAGTCGTTCCGCTACATCAGACCAATAAATTGAAATCCTGCCGTCGCTCAGGCAGTGTCCCATGATTGGGGCAAATGAACCAACCGGTAATCAATTGATGGATAATGTGAAAGTCATTTCTTGGCGTGTTAACCCTCCAGTGTTGAATGGTACCCCTGTTTATCAGAACAGATGCTCTTGTAACTGGCAGTGGTGTGTTCTCTTTCTCTGGTGGCCATGCATTTCCTTTTTCTTTCAGGCTCAGGCTAGATGTCACAGAATAGGACAAAGCAAATCTGTGAAGATATACAGGCTGATTACCAGGAATTCTTATGAAAGGGAAATGTTTGACAAGGCCAGCCTGAAGCTGGGTCTGGACAAGGCAGTCCTGCAGTCCATGAGCGGACGGGAGAATGCTCCCAACGGGGTAAGCTGTGCTGTCCTCGCCCTGCTTGCTTCACTCCTGCTCCTTGCTTCGTTTAGCTCCCAGTGAGAAACCATCCGCATCTGGTTATCCTTTGGCCTCAATATTTTAAGCATATTTGGTCACATTTACTTCGTCATAATTGAGGTTTACTGTCTTGGAGAAAAAAGTAAGCGTTTGTTCAGTCTCCAGACATTTCAGTTCTTTGTTACTGTTCAGTAGCTCAGTTGTGTCTGACTCTTTGCAACCCCGTGAACTGCAGCACGCCAGGCTTCCCTGTCCTTCACCATCTCCTGGAGTTTGCAAGTCAGTGATGCCATCCAACCATCTCATCCTCTGTCATCCCCTTCTCCTCCTGCCTTCAGTCTTCCCCAGCATCAGGGTCTTTTCCAGTGAGTCAGCTTTTCACATCAGGTGGCCAAAGTATTGGAACTTCAACTTCAGCGTCAGTCTTTCCAATGAATATTCAGGGTTGGTTTCCTTTATCTAAATCACTTCAAATACTTCTCTAACACAGGTACAACAGCTTTCTAAGAAAGAAATAGAGGATCTTCTCCGGAAGGGGGCCTACGGTGCGCTCATGGATGAGGAGGACGAGGGCTCCAAGTTCTGCGAAGAAGACATCGATCAGATCCTGCTCCGGCGGACCCACACCATCACCATCGAGTCCGAGGGCAAAGGCTCCACGTTTGCTAAGGTGCGCACCCACCCAGGAGGCAGGTCTTCTGGGGAAGCGGAACAGAGGCTGTGTAATGCGCTCGTGAGAAGCACACATAACAGCTGCTTTATGTCGCATGTTAAGAAATTAGTGATTTAATCCCCCTGGGGCCCCTGACACACAAAACGTGCTTTATGTTCAGCGTGTCTGGCATCGGAGTCACCCTCACATTTCCCGTCCCTGCTTCTGGGCTCCCCAGCCTCGTCCTCTCTCTGTGTCCTGGCCCCCCTCCCTTCCACTTCTTGAGCCTCTGCTTTGTCATCACCTTCCTCCTTTCCTGGGATCTTGATTCCTGATCAAGCCTTGAGAACAATCATCTCACTTCTATCTTGAAAAAGTCCCCCATCTGCTTTCGTCTCTGGCTGCAACCCCATAACTTCTTTTGTAGCTAAAAACCACACCAGCAACCCACACAGCGTTATTGACCCTGCTGCTGTACTGCCTTACTCTACTCATTTCCTAACTTCCAGCTTCTACCCCTCCCCCACTCCCCGGCTCCCTCCTTGCCCCTTCTGAGGCTTCACCCACCCACCTCCAAGCCTAGTGCCACACTTTCCACTTTCATTTTGAGCAACTTTATGGAAATGTAGTTTACTTACCATAAAAACCACCTATTTTAAGTGTACCATCCAGCACCTTTACCATATATAGAAGTGTACAAGTATCCCACCATCTAAGTCTAGAACATTTCCATCACCCTTTAACAGTTCTCCCCCCACCCCCTCCCCATCTAAGTCCCAGCAACCACTCCTCTGCTTTCTGTCTCGCTAGGTTTGCCTACTCTGGACAGTTCATATAAATGGAATCATACAACATGTGGCCTTTTGTGTCTGGCCTCACTCCCTTAGCCTGTTTTGGGGGCTCATCCATGTTGTAGCACGTTATCACTAATTTCTTTCCTTTTATTGCTGAACCACATCCCACTCTATGGCTCCACCTTATTTACCACTTGAATATAGACCTGGATTGTTGTTGACCCATCCACTAGCTGGTGCTGAAATTTGGATTGTTTCCAATTTTGGGTTATGACGAATGGTGTTCCGAACATTTATGTACAAGTTTTTGTGTGGACGTCTGTTTTCATCTCGCGTGCTTATATACCAGGAATGGAATTGCTGGGTCTTGTGTAACTCTGTGTTTAACCCTTTGAGGAACTGCCAGACTCTTCTCTAAAGTGACTGTACCATTTCCCCTTCCCACCAGCAGTGGTTAGGGTTTTAATTTGTCCACATCTTCACCAACACTTTTGGTTGTCTGTCTTTTTTAATGACCACCCTATTACCGAGTATGACATGATAGCCCACTCTGGTTTGATTTGCCTTTCTCTGATACTATTTAACATCTATTCATGTGCTTGTTGGCCGAGTATTGATACATATAATCTTTGGGGAGATGTCTCTTCAGATATTCTGAACAGCTTTGAACCTTTTTTAGTTATGTTTTTTTTTTTTTTTTAATTGAGTTTTAAGTATTCCAAATATAAGTTTCTCATTAGGTAATTTGCAAATATTTCTCATAGTCCTTTCTTCAGTTCAGTTCGGTTCAGTCACTCAGTTGTGTCCAACTCTTTGTGACCCCATGAATCACAGCATGCCAGGCCTCCCTGTCCATCACCAACTCCCGGAGTTCACTCAGACTCACATCCATCGAGTCAGTGATGCCATCCAGCCATCTCATCCTCTGTCGTCCCCTTCTCCACCTGCCCCCAATCCCTCCCAGCATCAGAGTCTTTTCCAATGAGTCAACTCTTTGCATGAGGTGGCCAAAGTACTGGAGTTTCAGCTTTAGCATCATTCCTTCCAAAGAAATCCCAGGGCTGATCTCCTTCAGAATGGACTGGTTGGATCTCCTTGCAGTCCAAGGGACTGTCAAGAGTCTTCTCCAACACCACAGTTCAAAAGCATGAGTTCTTCGGTGCTCAGCTTTCTTCACAGTCCAGCTCTCACATCCATACATGACCACAGGAAAAACCATAGCCTTGACTAGACGGACCTTTGTTGGCAAAGTAATGCTTAATTTTAAGAAGCCCAGGTTACCCATGTTTTTCTTTTATCATGTGTGCTTCTGATACATCGTTTAACCTATGATTGCAAAGGTTTGCTCCTGTTCGTTCTTCTAAGAGTTTTACAGTTTTCACTCTTAACTTCTATGTCTCCGATCCCTTTTTGAGTGAATTTTTGTGTGTGATGAGATGGAGGTCCAGCTCCCTTCTTTTGCATATGGATATCCAGTTATCCCAGCTACTGCACTTGTCCCACCTGCTCCACTTGTTGAAACTACTCCACTTGTCTCAGCTGCTCCACTTCGCACAGCTACTCCAGTCTTGAAAGGTTCTCCTTGTCTGGGCTCAGTGACCCAACACCTTCTCCCTCACATCTTTCAGCTTCTTTTCAGGTTCTTTCCTCCGTCCCCACAGATACTTAAGATTCATTCGGTACCAAAACAGGGTCATTATCTCTGCCCCTCCACCTCTGTGCATGCGTGTGTGCACGTGCACACACCCCTGTTTTCTTCACCTGAGTCACACCTCTCAGATGCCAGAATTGAAGCTGGGGTTTTCATGGCTTCCTCCTCCTTCAGCCTTTACATGCCCTCACAGTCTAACCCCTTTAATTTTACCTTTTAAAGACCACCTTCTAGCCTGTCTCCTTTTCTTCATTTCTGCAGATCTTCCCCATTCCCTCCCTAAACCCTGGCTGCAGCTTGTTCTGTTCTGTTCTGCACTCCCCCGACCCCAGCCCCTGCTCCAGGACACTGGTGTGGTCCCTCTGACAGGTGACTTTGCGTATGGTCTCATTCCTCTTGAGATTATTTCCATTTTCAAAGAGTTTCCTGCTGCCTGAGGATGGAATTTGGACTCTGCTAACAGGACACACAAGGCCCTGCCGGCCCCGCCTTCTGCCTGCCTCACCAGCTTGACCTTGGGCAACACCCCCCTGGCCACCCGAAGCCCCGGCTACGGCTACGTGACACAATCACCTTTCTTCGCCCTTGTGCCTTTGCACATGCTCCATCCTGGACATTTCCACTTGCTTTCTTGTTCTGTGGCCTTTTTTTTTTAATTAATTAATTAATTTTTGGCTCTGCTGGGTCTTCATTGCTGTACTTGAGCTTTCTCTAGTTGCAGCGAGCAGGGGCTGCTCTCTAGTTGCGGTGCTCAGGCTTCTCATTGTGGTGGCTTCTCTTGTTTGTGGAGCACGGGCTCTAGGCACACAGGCTTCAGCAGTTGTGACTCAGAGTCTCAGCAGTTGCAGCTCCCAGGCTCTAGAGCACAGGCTTGGTAGTTGTGGTGCAGAGGGCTCATTGCCCCCTTGGCATGTGGAATCTCTGTGGACCAGGGATCAAACCAATATCCCCTGCATTGCAAGGTGGATTCTTAACCACTGGACCACCAGGGGAGCCCTGTTCTGTGGTTGGTTTGGGCACTGTGTTCTGGAGGACATATTCTCTCTTCCCAGCAGGAACCCCCACCCCACCTAAGCCTGGCTGGGGCTCCCCTCCGTACGTTGGCTGCACCTGTACACACCTCTGTCACCTGTCATTTATTAGGCTGTGCTGCCATTTTTTATTTCCTGATCTGTCTCAACCCCTGGACAGTGAGCTGCCTAAGGGACAGTCCTTCGTCCCAGTCCCACTGACCATAACACCTGCCATGCACACAGTGGAAGGATGACTGTGTGTTTGGGTGAATGAAAGTGAAAGCTGCTTTGCATTTCACTGAGAAAACCATCGCAAAGTAATGAACATTTTTTTCCTTTAGGCCAGCTTTGTTGCATCTGGAAATAGGACAGATATTTCCTTGGATGATCCAAATTTCTGGCAAAAGTGGGCGAAGAAGGCAGAATTGGATATCGATGCCTTAAACGGAAGGGTGAGTGAGCGGTCTCATTGACTCCCTGTCTGACCTCTCCCAGGGCTTCCTTTTCAGAAGTTTCACATTATCTGCTGTCTTTCAGAACAACCTGGTTATTGACACTCCAAGAGTGAGGAAGCAAACCAGGCTGTACAGCGCGGTGAAGGAGGACGAGCTGATGGAATTTTCAGACCTGGAGAGCGACTCAGAGGAGAAGCCCTGCACAAAGCCGCGGCGGCCACCAGACAGGTCCCAGGGCTATGCCAGGAGCGAGTGCTTCCGAGTTGAGAAGAACCTGCTCGTCTATGGGTGAGTCAAGCTCACGTGAGAAATGGAATTTCATTCAAAAAATGGTTAGAATTCCAAGTGGTATAGGAAAAACTCTAATTTATGTTTGGGTTTCTGTGACTGCCCAGGACACAAATGCTTTTGGCACAACCCAGGTGGTTAAAGAACTCAAAGCTGTGCAGATCCTCAGAGGTTTGAAGGGGGTGTGTCCTTTGAGGGGTCACGTCAGGCTCAGATTCGCTTGCTGATCACTGGGACTCAGAAGGAAGTCTCAGAAGTCTTTCTAGGGCTCCTTCACGTAAAATTACCGCTCTGTCATCACTTTCGGTACTCTTTCATCATTTTCCTGTTATAAAAATTTGTTAAAGGCAGTGGTCTCATTTGTAAAGCTCTTCCTGCCTGTCTGAAATGTGGAGGCCATTTCAGCCATCTAAATGGGTCGTATTTCTCCTGCTCAATCTCAGGATCCACATTGAATCCATCTCTGAAACTCCATGGCACAGGGCTTCCAAAGGCAGTGTGCTCGGCATAAATCAGAATTCCTAAACAAGCATGCTCTCGTACCTGGTGGGACTGTAAGCAAATACCGCTCAAATGAAAAACCTGCCACGAAAACAGTGTTTCTATAGATCGGATGACTTCTGCTCTGTGATTTTTTTCTTCTAATAGATCATCATTAGTTTCAGAAGAAACACAGACATGCTGCTAACGTGGCCGACAGGGATCTTACCTGGCCCTTGTCGGTCCTGTGGGTCTTCCCATGGGCACTCAGGGCTGCTCTTTCCACCCTGTTTCCACAAGCAGCCCTGCCCCGACTCCGCCAGCCCAGACTTGATCTGCCTACCACCTCCCGCACTTGACCTCCTAGTGGGCATCACCTCAGCTTCCTGTCCCACCTCCCACCCCTAAGGGTCTCCTGCACGTGCTGTCACACTCAGCTCGTCAGGTGATTGCTCTTAATGGTCCCTTCCTGCTGGAGCCCCAGTGAAGGACTCCTTGAGGCCTAGGGCTCCTTCTTTGTCCTCAGGGCAGAGTGTGATGCCAGCAGGCACAGTGCACGCTGGGTCAGTGGTTGCTTACAGTAAAGGCAGATGCACTGTAGCCCGTCCCATGTCCTGGTAGCTGGGTCCCCTCTCCTCGTCATCTCCACGTGCCGGCGGTTCACTCCTGGCCGTCTTTACTAGGTGGAGACCCTCCACCTGACCCTTTTGCTACTTCACCTGTTTCCATGATCTAAGCCGTCAAAGTTGAGAATTTTGCTGCTGACTTTAGCGACAGAGCATATTAATTTCTGCCGAAGCTGGAAGATATGCTTATCTGTCTTTCTGTAGAGCCCTTCCCTCCTCGACTGTGAGCAGGATGGTCATGGCACCCCCACCCCCACCCCCACCCCAGGAAGACAGGTCCTCTCTCCTTTAAGAGGCAGCTCGGGTGCTGTTTCCTACTTCTAAGTGGGGGAATCAAAGAAGGCATTTCACAGAGGTGGCATGAACAAACATCTTGAATTAGCTGGAGTAGGAGTAAGGGTGGGGTGTTGGACAGGGAGAAGAGAGTTTCTGGCAAGAAGAGCTGTGTGTCCGAAGGCCCAAAGGCTAGGGCCAACCTTGTGGTTTATGGAACTGGGAGAACAAATCTGGAAGCTGGAGGACCAGGTGGGGCAGAGGCAAAGCCACCGGTGAGGCTGGGCCCCTCGCCTGGGCTGATTTCTGCCCTGAGCACCTGCAGTTTGGGGAAGGTGTGCTCACATGGCACCTGCCTGTGGGCTGCATATGCGGGCCTGTCCACGGCCCTTTCTCTCCCTGTTTCACAGGAGGACACGTAAGTGCTTATATTTGGGACTTGGTTTCAGAGGGAGATCTTTTGTGGCTTTCCATTAATTATTGAGGTGTGCTTATAATTTCCTTTTAACACATTACAGAGCATCTTACCAAAATGAAAATCACATATAACTTTTTTCTTCAAGTTGATGGATGATGCTTCTAATGAATGATGCTTCTAATAACTTCCTGTGTGGTTGGTCGTTAATCTTCCTCACTCCGGGCCGAGGGTCCGATGTGAGCCAGCAGACCACCTCACGTCTGGGTATCGGGAGACGACGCTCAGCTGCTTCTGTGGCCACACCCTCAGCCACCAGCTTCCTGATGTGGGGGTGGTCACACCTGCCACTTGTCACCTTCCATCTCAGATGACGGGTCAGCATCAGAACATGGAAACCACGCCCTCGAGGAGGGGAAGCAGAGGGCTTTCAGATCCCTGCTGGAAACGCGGTGTCAGCTCCCACCCTGCGGCTGTGTGTGTGTGTGTGTGTGTGTTTAGCTACTGCACCTGGATTGCTTTTCCACTGCCTGATGTTGCTGTCGCTAGTTTTGACCCAGGCCCTCCTAAGGCTGCCACCTGCCTCTGAAACCAGAGCCCCAGGTCTCAGGTCGGAGGCACCGTCCACATGTGGACATTTGCTTTGCAGCTGGGGGCGGTGGACGGACATCCTCTCCCATGGTCGCTACAAGCGCCCACTCAGCGAGCAGGACGTGGAGACCATCTGCAGGACCATCCTTGTGTACTGCCTCAACCACTACCGGGGGGACGAGAACATCAAGAGCTTCATCTGGGATCTCATCACACCAACGGCTGATGGCCAGACGCGGGCCCTGGTCAACCATTCCGGTGGGTCTGCACCTCCCTCTCGGGGTCCTGGGAGCCTCCGGGGAGCTCGGAGGCACCCCAGACCCTGCGTGTCCCTGACTCCTGACCCTGACACGGTCACTGGGGTCGTGGACAGTGTCTATTGTTATTATCATCATGACTGCTCTGGTTCTAGGTTTGTCAGCCCCGGTGCCCAGGGGGAGGAAGGGCAAGAAGGTGAAAGCCCAGAGCTCACACCCAGTGGTGCAGGATGCCGACTGGCTGGCTGGCTGCAACCCGGACGCCTTGTTCCAGGAGGACAGTTACAAGAAGCACCTGAAGCACCATTGCAACAAGTACGTCAGGGAGGGCGGGTGCGGGGAGCGGGCAGCCCTTCTGGTTCTTAACTGTACGTGTACTCAAGTATGCGTATACACCAGATATCCATCAGTAAGACTAGTGCACTCTTGTGGCGCAGCTTTACTGTTTTTTTTTCTTGAAACATGATGTCAGGTCAGGTGGAAGCCTGACTTTAGAGGGCTGATTTTTGGCGGGGAGGGGGGCAGTAGTAAAGATGCATAAACACAGTTTTACTACTTTAACTATTTGTAAGTATACAGTTCATTGGCAATAATTATATTCAGATTGCTGTGTGCCCATCACCACTGTCTAGAACCCAAACCTTTTCATGGACCTTAGTATAACTTCTGTTCCTATTAAATGATTTCTCACCCTTCCTGCCCTCGGCACTTGACAACACCGTCCCACCATCTGTCTCTAAGAATTGGCTTATTCTAGGTATCTTGTTATAGTATTTGCCTTGTTGTAGCTGGTTTATTTTACTGAACATAATGTTTTCAAGGTTCATCCATGTTGTAGCTTCTACAGAAGCTCGTTCCCTTTTATGGCTGTGTAATACTCCATTGTGTGTATAGACCACATTTTATTCATCCATGCATCGATGGGCACTTGGGTTAATGGATGTCTTTGGCTGTTGTGAATGATGGTGCTGTGGACATGTGGATAACTGAGTTTTAGCCAACGTGTTTAGAGAATTGTGGTTAGCTTTATATAATCCTGCCTTCAACTGACTGCTTCCCATGAAGGGGCTGAGGAGTTTAGATGATATTTTTTGCTTTGTGATGCCATGAACAGAGGCGCCTGGTGGACTACAGTCCGTAGGTTCGTGAAGAGTCTGACGCGACTGAAGTGACTTAGCACATGTGCACCTGTGCACACACACTCGCACGACTCCTCGGTTGTTGGGTCCATTTTTTCTTACCTGCGAGGTTTAGAATCCTATTCCTCACCTTTATTTCTAGAACCTGATTATACGTAGCTGAAGGGAACTGGACCTGAATTAATTCCATTGCTCGGAGCTCTGTGAGCTGCTGAGCACCTCCACCTGTGGGTGCTTCCCCTCCTCTGAGCGTGTGTTTTCAGTATCTGGGGTTCAGCAGCACAGCCAGTGCACATCTGTACCCTTCCTGATTGGGGCCACCTGGGGCAAGCTTCTCATCCTCTCAGACTCGCTTTCCTTACTTGTCAAATAGAACTTCAATAAATGTCTGTCTATATCGCAGCAACAAAAGTCTGAGTACCTATTACTGGCAGCACGCCAAGCGCTTCCTATGGATTTTCTGTTTGAATTGTCTAAGACGAGTCATCTTGCTCTTTTATCCCCCCTTTACCAGACAAGGAAACCAAGTCTCGGATACTCAGGGTCCCTCAGCTAGTCGAGGGACACCGCCCTTGCTCTCGACCACCCCCCACCCTCCCACCCCCGCCCATGTCTGAAGCCTGTCTTCCCTCAGAGTTGTCTAAAGCCTCAGTGAAATAATTTCCCAGAGAACACCTGCTTCTCCTGGGTTGTCCTGACTCATGGTTTTCATCCCTTTTTAAATGTAATGGTACTTTCAGGGACCATCTTTGATCACGATTCTTAAATTTTGACTGACAAAAATTTTCCTTTCTGAGTCTTCAAAACCATTACCTCAAACCATCTTAGCACCTCAGAAACCACTGTTACTGTCATAGCATAGTGGTCCTCCTTCAAGTCCCGCCCCACTCATAGCTATTAGAAAACTTCTATTTCTTTGTAGTTTCTGTGAAGTTGGGGTCCATAACCTTAGGAGTTCTGGATTCAGACAAACCGTAACCGAAGGGGTTTAGTGTGGGGGCAGGCTTCTGTTCCCAGGCCTCACTGAGACAGCAGTTTTTAATTTCCCGCGTCAATCACAGACTTCCATAGGGCACCCTCCCTGGTTAGTACGTGAGCTATAACTCATGCTCTTAACATCTTACCTGGGTCTCGAGAGAACTGGCCATGTCTCCACCTCCTCTCTGGGATGAGCAGTCAGAGAGAAAAACGAGACCCAAATTGTGAGATTTTCTGGAAAATATCCGGCCAGTCCTCTTCAAAAGTTTCAGGAGACAAAGACAGGAACTGTCTTGGGTTGAAGGAGATGGAAGGGGTGGGACAGTTCAGTGCACCTGTGGTCCTGACCTGGATGCTCGTCCAGAAAACAGACCCTAGTGGGACCAGCCACCAGAATGAAGATTAACAGTGGGGACTCGAGAGGCATCCTGACTCACCACATGCAAACCCCTTAGAGTCCGAGGCCACCTTCCATCACCTCGTTATCCTGCCAGGACCCACCATATATTCCTCAGGGGCACTCAGCTTGCCTGTACACGAGTTTGAATTTTTTCCTCTAGAAGAAAGATGACATTCACAGTTACAATCATTCGTTAAAGCCTCCATCCACAAAACTAAAACTCCTCATGAGGTAGAAAACCTTGTCTTCTCCTGAAGGGAGAGAAACTGCTAGGGTTACTGATGCTGCACTGAGGTTTGGTGCATAAAAGAAGATCCAGGTAAAGGTGGAAGGTGCGTCCTGGCTGAGCATCCTCTGTGAGGAGACCTGGGCTGCAGACTCTGCTCATGCTGGGCACGGCTGCCCACAGTGTTGACTTCGCTTCTGCAGGTTCAGTGTGGCACAGTCAATTTTTAATCTTATCCAGAGAAAGAAATCTTAATAAAAACCAGTTTTCCAAAAAGATCTCTTACCTTGGAGCACATTCAGGTCTTTACAGCTTTGTGTTTTGCCTGTTGAGAACCCAGGCTGGCCAGGAGCAGCCCCCATGCTGGACAGGCAGGCAGGTGATACAGGGGGTGTCTATGTGTGATCTGGGGTGGGTGGTACATGGGTTGTCTCTGTGTGATTAGGGGCAGGTGGTACATGGGGTGTCAGTGTGTGATCCAGGGTGGGTGATACAGGGAGTATCTGTGTGTGATCCAGGGCAGGTGGTATATGGGGTGTCTGTGTGTGATCCAGGGCAGGTGGTACACCAGGTGTCTGTATGTGATCGGGGCGGGTGGTAGAGGGGGTGTCTGTGTGATCGGCGGTGGGTGATACAGGGGGTGTCTGTGTGTGACTGGGGGCGGGTGACAAAGGGGATGTCTGTGTGCGATCAGGGGCAGGTGGTACACAGGATGTCTGTGTGTGATCAGGAGTGGTCTGTCGTGGTGAAGCCACCCCTACTTGCCATTTTGATGTGTTCAAGGACAGGGTCCATATCCCTAGAGACAGTACAAAGAGGTGGAGTCAGATGGCCTAATTCTGAGTGATCCGTGCTTAAAGTGACTCTGGGACTTTGAAGTCTGTCGCTTGTCTTCTGTTAGCTTAGGAAATGGAAATCGTAACTTGTCCTACTTTGCCCTAGAGTTACTGTGAGGATCAAATGAACTAGTGGTAGTACACGCGACACACGGATTGAGAAGTGTTCTCCAAGTGTGTGGTGGGAATCGCACTTGATTTTGTCTACTCGTGGACAAGGCGGTGGTCTTCAGGTGTCTGTCCTGAATGCACACCAGGGCCGGTCCAGGAGACGCTAGGCTTGAGAGTTCTTGGGGTGTTTACCAGGTGGGCTTTATCCAAAGAATTAGTTTACACCATTGAAGAAATCCACATGAGATTGAAAATTTGGTTCCTAGAATTCCATGAGTTTTTAAAAACCAATTCCTTGAAAATGACTCAGAACTTCAGCAAACCAGACACACTTTAATCTCCTTTGTGATGTTGTATTATTATTTGTTAAGTGACAACTTGGGCTTCCAGGTTATGTAAGCTAGAAGGAATAAAACATGGGTACAGCCCCTTAAGGGGTGGCCCGGCAAGGATCCACCCCCACCACCATCTTCCTTCCTCGGAAGCAAAGTTGTATAATCTGGAAAACCTGACATTCTGTATTGAGGGTTTATTGTCAGGTAGTAAAACCAGATTTTATATCTCGTTTATTCCTACAACTTGTGATGTGCTTCCAAAAATGGTATTAAGGCAGCAGCTGAGGAAATTTTATGAGATAATGAAGCAGAACAGTTACTGAAAGCCATCTGCTCAGTTGTTTACAAACTTGCTTCAATACTTCAGAGGCAGTGGTGGGCTACGTGTCTAAACTTCACAAGCTGCGCTAGGTAGGACTAAATGAAGTGCGCCCGGGCCGGGCTGAGCGCCGGCCCTCCCGTGCAGGGGGCGCGGTTGCCAGGCAGGCCGGTTGGAAGCCAGCAGAAAGCACACGCAGAGGTGATTATGTGGCACCATCTGTCACGCTTCAAGCCTACCATACAGCATGGCTAATCAGCCTTGGCAGGATGATGGATGAACAGCAGCAGCTGCCAAAAGCCACTGTTGGCAAACAGTCCCGAAGTTAAGAACTTCCCCCCACCTCCCCCGTCTCCCTCTCCAGGGTCCTGCTGCGTGTCCGCATGCTCTACTACCTGAGACAAGAAGTGATAGGAGACCAGGCAGAGAAGATCCTGGAGGGCGCCGACTCCAGGTGGGTACGCGCCTGTGTTCCTCCTCGCAGTGACCATCCAGGCAGTCAGAGTCCACGTCACGGGTGGGGGGCGTGCTTCAAACCTCCTGCATCCTCAGCACATCTCTCTTTCTGCATCTCGAATGCAGTGTTTGTCCTACGAGCCTGGGGACATGAGGAGAATCGGGAGAAGCCTGTTTGTAGGTCTGTGTGGACGTACAAAAAGGTGTGAACTAAATGACTCGTGTTTGTGAGGTGACCTTTAAAACAGGGTCCTGTGGAATAAAGTTTACTTCTGGTCCCAGCAGAAGGCGGCCGACTTCTGCCCTTTCCTGCAACCTTGGCTCGCACCGCCCCAGCATCCCCACCCCACTCCACGATGCTCAGGTGCTTGTCGTGGGAAGGGGGCGAGTGTCATGCTCCTCACTTAGCATTCTTTTCCAACAGTGGGGTCTATTGTAAATATCACGTCAGGGGTTGTCTTTGCAGTGAAGCTGACGTGTGGATACCTGAACCTTTCCATGCGGAAGTCCCCACAGACTGGTGGGATAAGGAAGCAGACAAGTCCCTCCTCATTGGCGTGTTCAAGCACGGTAAGGGGCGTCTGCATCAGACCCCATCTTGACCATGTGTCTTTGTCTTTATTTAGAGCTCTCTGCACACTCTTTCCAAAGTCATAATATTAATGAGGCTAGTTCCAAAGGACTCTTGGCGTCTACGGTTTCCCCGCACAAAAAATCTAATATGAACTGTAAATATCAGATGCTGTTTTTGAATGTTTGTTGAGTATTTGAGAAGAAAACATTTCTTCCTTGGCTGTAAATAGAACCCAAACCATATTTGTTTTAATAATAGCCAAGTTGTCCTATAGCTCTTCGGAAACTTTACTTCCAGCACGGCTCCCCTTGCGCGCTCTGCCAGCCCATGTCAAAGTGGACGGTGGGCTTAACCTCTGCTATTAATCTGTACAAGTGCCTCCTGGGCTTTGTTCCAAGCAATATTTCACAAATGTCAGTGCCGAGAACCCGCGGCTCCCCTGAGTGGGACGCAGCCTTGTTAACTTTGAAAGGCCGGGGATGCAGAACTGGCATGATATATACAGTGAACGATTCCTGATTATAATCCCGAGTCTCTGGAGGTCGCTGAGGTATTCTCGGCAGCCCAGCCTGACTAAGGGGGAGAATGATGGCTTATAAAACCTTTCATGATTACAGTTTGGCTGGCGGCTCTACAGCAGTTAGGAGCCGGGGTGTTGTCGTACACACCCTAATTGAATTGTGCCGTTCTGCTTGTGTACTGCAGCCGTGTTTTGTGAGCTCAGCCTCAAAAACCATCTTCCCGCAGTGCACTGTTGGGATCTGCCATTTCCCATCTAGTCAACCTGGGCAGTCAAAAAGCAAATTGCAGTTTGAAAACCATAGAGGGAACAGTGTCATCTTACTGACACGCATCATCCTAAACCTGATCAGACAGGTTCGTTGGCCTGACGTAGACAGGGATGTATCAGCCGGCAGTGGACTTCCTGCAGGACCGAAGCCGCTCACAGGGAGGGTGGGATGGACCACTGCAGAGGTCATCGAAGAACATTATGCGGCCTTTTAAATGCCAAGCAAAATTAGATCTTGGGGACAACAGGGTCAGACCTCTTCCCGGGCATCTTGCAGTTACCCTGAGCCTATGTTTTCATTAGTATTTACTAAGGTCATTCTGATAATATCCGTGAAAATGTAATCTGCCTTCCCCCTCCCCCAAATCTGCCCCGGGAAGAGCATTCCAAGAATGGGCTACTATAGCCTGGTTAGTTTAAATAGGGCATAAACCATCATCTTATAAAGAGACGACCTTGGTGTGAGGCAGCCATGCTGTGGTTCTGTGAGTGACGGGCCTTCGTGGTCTCTGTGTGTGTCCTCTCTGGGCTGGGGGGACGGCGCAGGGTACGAGAAGTACAACTCCATGCGAGCTGACCCCGCGCTGTGCTTCCTGGAACGAGTTGGTATGCCCGATGCCAAGGCCATCGCTGCCGAGCAGAGAGGAACAGACATGCTAGCAGATGGCGGTGACGGGTAAGAAGGACACTTTAAAATTTTAATAAACTTTATGTCAGTGTCAGAGTGTCAGATCCACTGGCAGGGTTCAGTCCTTACACAACACCACGCGCTGTGCTGCATCTGATTTGGACTTGAGCGGTGTTTACCAGTATAGTCTGTTTATGTATCATGATGACTATTTAAACACAATATAGGATCTAGATAATCTGTAACTTGTCTTTTTCAAATGATCATGACCCCCCCCCCCCGCCCGAACACACCCCACTGCGTGCACACACATCCTCCGCCCCTCATGGCTGCACATTTTAAATACCGACAGAGTCGCTTTGGATGTCAGGCTCAGAATTCAAAGCAGCATGAGGCGAGCTGTTCCTTTTTATCAGGCTCCTTCGGTGTCTTGATAATCAGTGTGATTTAAACATTTTTTAAAAACATTTCATACAGGGGAGAATTTGATAGAGAAGATGAAGACCCAGAATATAAACCAACCAGAACGCCGTTCAAGGATGAAATAGATGTAAGAACTTGAGTACATTCAGTTTTATGGCCCCAGTAAAATATTATATGCCCATATAAGACTTATTAAACTTTATAGATAACGGCCTTTCCTTTAAAAGACAAAGCAAAATAGAACCCCAAATTAAAATAACTTGTCTTTCTTGCTTTGCTTTTGAGGAATTTGCAAATTCTCCTCCGGAAGATAAGGAAGAGCCCATGGAAATACGCGCCCCAGGTACAACTCTGAAAGCTGGGGGGAGCAGAGCTGAGGAGTGGGACTCAGGCCAGGCCCCATGGCCAGGCTGCAGTTCCTTCACCAGGGTGGTGTCTCCAAATGCCATTTCATCTACTGCTCTCTGATGTGAAGAACTCCTGCTGATTCTTGGTTAATCATTATGTTCAATCTCTTTGATAAAATAACTTTTTTTGGACAAAGACAATTTATATATTTATGATTTATACCAGTTAATGAAAGCTCTTAAGCATCTATAGAAACATAGCTCATGGAAGCAGGAAATTTGTTAAATATCTGAAATAACTGCCAGTTTATTGAGACTACTACCCTACTTTTTCCCTGATATAAAATCATTAGGTAACAATTATATGATTGGTTTTTATGTTCAAGATTATTGTATTGCATTATCACCATGTAGTTTGTGGCACAAAGTATGTTTCTTTATGTATGATTGATATATGAACTTGGCTTTTTTTTTCCCCCCTAAGGAGTTGAGAAAGAATGGTTTATAAGTTCATACTAATATGAAACTTCCATACTTCCTTAGTAGTAGTGTTAGTCACTCAGTTTTGTCTGACTCTTTGGGCACCATATACCAGACTGTAGCCCACCAGGCTCCTCTGTTCATGGAATTCTCCAGGCAAGAATACTGGAGTGGGTTGCCATTCCCTTTTCCAGGGGATCTTCCTGACCCAGGGATCGAACCCAGGTCTTCTGCATTGCAGGCAGATTCTTTACCATCTGGGCTACAGGAAAGTATTAAGAGAGCACCACCATCATTTTTCCCAGGCTATCATTTGAATGTTAGCAAGTCATCCTGTTTGGATGGGAAACCCTGCCTATGGCAAAGGTCATAGCTACATATTCAGGAATGTTCTCTCATTCAGGAATGTTCTCCCCGCCTCCCCAGGCAAGCACAGCGAGGGCAGCACTGAGCTAGGCCAGCTGTACTGGCCCAGCACCTCCACGCTGACCACCCGGCTACGCAGGCTCATCACTGCCTACCAGCGCAGCTACAAGCGGCAGCAGATGCGGCAGGAGGCGCTGATGAAGACAGACCGGCGGAGGCGGCGGCCTCGCGAGGAAGTGCGGGCCCTGGAAGCCGAAAGGGAGGCTATCATATCGGAGAAGCGGCAGAAGTGAGCGTCTTAGGGTTTCCTTAGTCCCTGGTACCTTCCTCTCTCCTCCACTCTTCCTGGCCTGCAGAGGCAGGAATCACATCCAAGAGGATGGCCATCAAACCCAGCCCCCTCACCAACCCGCCCCCCCCCCCCCCCCCCCCCCCCCCCGCCCCAGAACAAAACAAAGCAGAAAAAAGCACTATGGATTCAGTTTAAAGGATAAGCAGCAGTAACCTTTAAGCCTTTTTACTCGGGTACCAGTCCACAGCTAAGATCTCTCTGACAGGTGGACGAGGCGGGAGGAGGCGGACTTTTATCGAGTGGTGTCCACATTCGGGGTCATTTTTGACCCTGCGAAGCAGCAGTTCGACTGGAACCAGTTCCGAGCCTTTGCCAGGCTTGACAAGAAGTCCGACGAGAGTCTGGAGAAGTACTTCAGCTGCTTTGTGGCCATGTGCCGGCGGGTGTGTCGCATGCCCGCCAAGCCGGATGACGGTAAGTCCCCAGGGATGCAGAGAGGCGGGAGGGCCGGGCATAGGTTCCCCAGGGATGCCGGTGGTGTGGGGATGGGAGCGTGGCGGGGACCGGAAGGGGCGGAAGGTTCCCCAGGGATGCAGGCCGTGCGTGGACAGCCTGGGATGGGAGAGGCTGGGCGGGCTCGGGGACCTCCCGCTGCTCCCCTCGATGACACGCGGTCCTCCTGCGCAGAGCCACCGGACCTGTCGTCGGCCATCGAGCCCATCACGGAGGAGCGCGCCTCCCGCACGCTGTACCGCATCGAGCTGCTGCGCAGGATCCGCGAGCAGGTGCTGCACCACCCACAGTTGGCTGAGCGGCTCAAGCTCTGCCAACCCAGCCTGGACCTGCCCGAGTGGTGGGAGTGCGGCCGGCATGACCGGGACCTGCTGGTGGGCGCCGCCAAGCACGGCGTCAGCCGCACCGACTACCACATCCTCAACGACCCCGAGCTCTCCTTCCTGGACGCGCACAAGAACTTCGCCCAGGCCCGGGGGGCGGGCGGCGCCCCTGCCCTGAACCCTCTGGCCCTGGGCTTTGGCCAGACCCCCGCCGCCACCCCAGCTGCCCCGGGTCAGGAGGACAAGGCCGGGGCAGCCGAGGCCAAGGCCAGGGAGGCCTCCGAGAAGCCCGAGGGGAAGGAGGAAGAGGAGGCCGAGGGCAGCGGGAAGGACCAGAGGCAGGACCGCGAGGCGGAGCTGGGGGCTGGGAAGAGCGAGCCCAGAGGGGTGGAGGTCGGTGTGGACTCCGGGCCCAAGTCCATTTCTGAGAAGGGTTCTGAGGAGGACGAAGAGGAAAAGCTGGAAGATGATGACAAGTCAGAAGAGTCTTCCCAGCCTGAAGGTAAGACCTGACTGACCCTCAGGCCTCTCTTGGGCCCACCCCAGCAGCTGTCTTCATGTCATGTGATCCGTGTCCTCTTTGGGTTTTTAAAGGGTAATGAGTGTACATTTTCATTAGGATGATAACGGGTAATGCTTAGATGTGTGTTTTGCCCTGCTGTGACCTGTGAACGCACTACTTCAGCAGCTTCTCAGGTTTTACAGTCAATAACAATTTTAAGGCAGATGATGCTTAATTTAATTTCCATTCAGAAATAAAGAGTGGGAGTAGAATCTAGGAAGAACCAGTTGTCTTCCTAAGTCCCAGGTAGGTTGCCGTACCTGCCATGAAACAAAAATTAAACATGCGCTACACTTTTCTACCTGAGCTTCAGCTCGGAATCGTGGCCAACACGTTAGTCCTCTTTCTTATGGAGGAGTAGAGGGTCCTGTGGGTCAGAGGCTTGGCTGTCACCACCGTCCCCTGAGACCTGTCTGCAGCAGGATGCCTGCTGACTAGTGACATAGCCCCCCAAGCCTCCGCTTCCTCATCTGTTAAACGGGAGTAACACCAGCTACGTGCAAGGGCCCTTGCAAGCTTTGAGTGACAGAATTTGCAAAATCCCGGATACCATTCTAGCCATAGTAGATACGAGATACAGAGGAGCTCGTCAGCATTCAGACATTAAATCCATTCCCCTCTACACTTCTTTTCAGAAAGATTCTGGTTGTGGGTGATGCACAGTAACTCATTTCTCAGCAGGGGCTGTCTCTAGAGGGAAGAATTTTGATGAAGAGAGCAATGCTTCTATGAGCACTGCTAGGGATGAGACCCGGGATGGATTCTACATGGAGGATGGTGACCCATCTGTAGCTCAGCTCCTTCATGAAAGGACGTTTGCCTTCTCATTTTGGCCTAAGGTTGGTGGGATTTTGTTGTTATTTGATGACCAAAATAATAAATGGGGTGAAGAAAATCATTCTAGCTTGATTTTTCAAATAATTTTCAGGTGAACTTTGACATAGTGTATGAAGATTGTATACTAGATTTTTTTTTTTTTCTTACAAGAATGATCTGGAAAAGCACAAAGAAAAAAATTCTGTAGAATGCTTTCATATAGGATAGGAAAGGTGACAAGAAGCAAAGAAAGTAAGAAAAAAGAACTGTTTATAGGGCTCTTTGGTTCCTTGAGGTCTTTTAGGTTATTTGTCTAGTACAGTCTATGGATTATTGCTTCAGAAGACTCACCCATTGACGAAATGTGTGGATTTTTTGAAAAAAATTTTATTGTGGTAAAAAACACACCATGAAATTTACAGTCTTCACCATTCTTTAAGTGTGCAGTTGGATAGTGTTAAATACATTCATATATTCACATCATATATATATACATATTTTTTTTTTTTCCACACTGTAAAAGGATCTCCAGGACTTTTGTATCTTATAGGATTGAGACTCTATACCCATTATCCAACTCCCCTCCCTCTCTGCCCCTGGATAACCACTATACTACTCTCCGTTTCTGTGAACTTGACATAATCACATAGGTAGAATCATACAGTACTTGTTCTTTTGTGACTGGCCTGTTTCACTTAGTATAATGTCTTCAAGGTCCATCTTTGGGAAAGCATGTAACAGAATTTCCTTCCTCTTTAAGGCTGAATAATAGTCCATTGTGTCTGTACCATATTTTCCTTATGCATCTGTCCATCGTTGGGACATTTGGCCTCCTTCCTTCTCTTAGCTTATCATGGTGCTGCTATAAATGGGAATTACTGATATCTCATTGAGACCTGGCTTGCTTTTTTTTTTTTTTTTTGGTATATACATACAAGTAGTATTGCTGGATCATAGGGTAGTTCTGTTTTTAATTTTTGAGGAACCTCTGTACTGTTTTTCACAGCAGATGTACCATTTTGCAATCCCAGCAACAGTGCACAAGGGAATATGTGTGGACTTTTAAAACTGTGTTTTGTTTTGTTTTTAATATCCTGAAGCAGAACTTTCAGATCTAAGACAGCTTGCTATATATTTGGAACCCTGTAATCTTCGGAACTGGGGAGAGGATGGGCTGCTGACCCATTTGCTCAAATACATTATGAGATAATCACAAATGTAGTTATCTGTAACCAAAAGCAAAGTGGAAATTACTCTTTTGGCTAACTAGTATAATTTTATAATAAATCTCTGTGTAATTTGGGTCTGTTTTTCAGGGTGGGGAAATAATCTTCCTAATCACCATAACAGGGCTGTCTGGTTTAAGACAAACAACACAAAAAAAGGTCTCTATGGACTCATCCCCAGGCTGGTCTCACATGGTGTCCGTTGGAAAGAAACAATGTGAAATTTTTAACTGAAGACTGTATTATCAGAGACGTTGCCCCCTGTCCCCTGGCCCCACTCCCCTTATCTCCCTTGTTTTGCTCATCTCCCTTACTGAGTTTAGAAGAGAGCTTCCCAGATCAGCCAGAAGGCCCCTAGTAGCAGGCCCTTTTAATCTGTGGAAACTGGGTCTAAGAGCTGTAATTAGAAAATTTTAACGTCCACGCTTCAATGAAACTTGAAGTGATAATAGGTAGAGGATGCAAATCGACACTCATTAGGTGTTCCTAGGTTGGTGCCCATTCGTAATGCTGAACTTTATTAATAGTGACGCTAATGATGTCCCACTTCCTGGGAGAGGCTGCGGTCCAGCCCGAGGACTGCAGCACCAGCACGTGGTGAAGTCTGAGTGCAGGCTTCCATCCCTGGTCACCTCCCGACACACACCAGCAATATGTAGCCCGAACAGCAGTGACTTGTAAAGCTCGGGGACGTTTTAGAGGTAGTGGTTATGTAATGCCCTCTCATTTATGCGCCTCAGTGTTCATAACTGAGAAATACTGAGTGGTCTGTGTTGTGGCCACCTTCGAACCTTGCAGCAGACTAAAGCGGTTCTGGTGGGTTTGGTTTCTTCTCTCGCTTGTTTGCTTTCTGCTTACTTTTAAGCCTTTTCTACTCTTTGGCATCTTGGTGGATGTATCCATCTCGTCATTTTCACCAGGTCTTTGTTACGGTTTCGTGTGACTTTTCTTCTCTCTCTAGGACCGAGTAATGATAAACCGATTAGACAACATCTGTGAAGCAGTATTGAAAGGCAAATGGCCGGTAAATAGGCGCCAGATGTTTGATTTCCAAGGCCTCATCCCCGGCTACACGCCCCCCACCGCCGACAGTCCCCTGCAGAAGAGGAGCCTGGCCGAGCTGTCTGCCGTGGGCCAGGCCAGCATCAGCGGGAGCGAGGAACTCACCGCCTCCCCTCAGCTGTCCAAGGTCAGTAAGAGCGCCCTACCCGGGGAGCCTAGAGATAAGCTCTCCTGACTCAGTTCGGAAGCTCGTGTTGGCCGGTCCCATTTGAAATAAGAAGGCTGCTCTGGCCTCAGACGTTTAATCCCTTAAACTTCTCATCCCTGGTTTCTGCTGTGCGGCAGGTGCAGGCTGGGCTCACTGTTTCTGTGGGGATTTTTTCAACAGGATGATGCCCTTAACCTCTCCGTGCCTCGCCAGCGGAGGAGGAGGAGGAGGAAGATCGAAATCGAGGCGGAGAGAGCTGCCAAGCGGCGAAACCTCATGGAGATGGTGGCGCAGCTGCGGGGGTCTCAGGTGGTCTCAGAGAATGGACAAGAGAAAGTGGTCGATTTATCAAAGGCCTCGAGAGAGGCAGCAAGCTCTACCTCAAACTTTTCATCTCTCACTTCAAAGTTGATCTTGCCCAACGTCTCCACGCCGGTGTCTGATGCCTTTAAGACTCAGATGGAACTGCTCCAGGCCGGCCTGTCCCGCACGCCCACCAGACATCTGCTCAATGGCTCCCTCGTGGACGGAGAGCCCCCCATGAAGCGGAGGCGGGGAAGGAGGAAAAACGTGGAGGGCCTTGACCTGCTGTTTATGAGCCACAAACGGACATCACTGAGTACAGTAAGTCCAGGGGATGGTGCCCCTCCACCCCCACCCAGGTGTTCATACTGGCAGCCGAGGCCTGGCTCTGCTGCCCGGGCCGGGGCATGTGCCCCTCCATGATGTGGTGTGAAAGCCACTCCTCCCACCAAAGGAGCCACAGTGGACAGAGCCGTGGTTCTGAGCCGGAATATTGTGCTAAGCATTGGCACAGATCACTCAGCCTGAACCACATGTAGCTTGAGGATTTATTCTTCCCAAGGTCCTAATGTATTGATTACTCTCAGCAGACTAGCCTCAAACAAACATGTGTTCTTCTGAGCCTATAACCTGTGAACTTCGAAATGGAAACACTTCTGCTCTTAGAAGTATCAATATGTTTGGGGCCCAGCATTTATTAGATTTGTTCAGCTTCAGACTGAAGATTTGTGTTCATATGCAAAGCTAGTGATTGCAAATTCTCCCACCTCTGTAAATGGATATTTTAAAAATCTCAACTGAATTGAGGTCTGTGCTAGTTTAGGTTTGCAGGAAATACATGTGTCAGTGGATTTTGGCATTTATTTCTTCAATTCAAAGGAAATGAGTGCAATGTAATCAAAATATCTCTGTTTCCTGGTCCATCTCAACTGCTCACCTAAAACTGTGCCACCCCATTAAGAATTAGAGAGTTTCTCCCAGGAACCAGAATACACGAAGGAAGTCCCCTCTAAAGCACTGAGACTGGTACAAGGCACCAAAAGAGCAACCTGCTCCAATATTCTTGTCTGGGAAGTCCCATGGACAGAGGAGTCTACCGGGATACAGCCCATAGGGTCACATAAGAGTCAGACACAACTTAAGAGATTAAACGACACCACCACAGTGAGCCTGTGGATTCAAAACCCGAATCAGCACAGAGGTGCCTGATAAGCCGGCACACGGGTGGTGGGCCCATCCCCTAGGCGATAGACACAGTTTAAGAAACACCAAGGGGAGAAGTTTGTTTAAATATGTTTCCCTTATTTCATCCCTATTATTATTTCCCCATTTTTAAGGGAAGCGTAATAACCTAAAAGAGTAGGGAGACATGGTGGAGTTAGGGTCTAGAAGTGACAACAAACAAGCTTCCATTGAAACTTGTCCCCTAGTCGGGTCTGGTTCTGGAGCAGGAAATGCCAGCTCACTCCAGTATTCCCTGGGAAGTCCTGTTGTCAGAAGAGCATGGCGGGCTGCAGTCCACAGGGTCACAAAGAGTAGACACACTGAAGTGGGCTAGCCATGCGTCTGAGTTTCAGAAGCATCCAGGTGGTTAAAAGGTAATTTATTTTCAAAACTTATTGTAAATGTACCAGTCATAGTAACTGTCATTTTTGTGGATCATGTGATTTACTTTTAGCATCTTGTAAAAATACGCCGTACAGTGTATCAATTTGACTAGTTGTTCCCCAAGTTAAAGAAAGGCCATTGCTAGGTGTGTGGTCCCCTGCTGGGAACCACCCTAATGCTTTGATAGGTTTTATTCACTGAAAATCCTTTCTCCGGGAACATCAACAAATCATCTTTCCATTTGAATTTCATTTTGTGGACCCAGAATCAGGAATTAGCAATTACAATTTCCTATTGTAATTATAAACCCCGTATTAGACTTACGACTGACTTTATTCATTCACGTATTTTAAGCTATCTCTGAGAGTTTATTAGTTTTTTTCCCCTAAAATCCTATTAGCAACCTAGCTCAAAACTCTTAACAGATATTAGAGAATGTATGTTTATTTTAATTATTTTTTTTTACTTTTAAATGTTGGAATTTCACATTCCTCATTTGGTGTTATAGAGGGTTTTGTGTGAGCACATAAAACAGGAGGAGAATGAATCTATAAATAAACTGAGTAGTGAAGAGCTGTAGAGGTCAGCAAGGTTACTTGTGTGGAATGAGGCAAATCCTAAAATCTCACGTTGGCATCATGCTGGAGATCACTGTGCGGTTGTGAAAAGTAAGGATGCAGCCGTTCTGCAATCAGCAGCATAGTGGGAGTCAGCCATGCCCTGTGCCAGGTACTGGGATGCAGAGAATAAAAGCCTGACAGGTGCTTACACCAGAGAACTCAGTGTTTAAGATGGGCGACAGATAAATAACAACCTCTCATTGTCGTGAGGTGCCCCTGGGATATTTTGAGAACCCAAAAGAAGAATGGGAATGGAAGGAGGAGAATGTGGGCAGAAACAAGTGGGAAAGTTTCCCTATGGGTGGTCTTACCTCAGTTAAATTTTGCAGGTTGTATGGGAGTAAGTCATTTGAAAAGAGGGGGCTGGGAGAGCATGTGCAAAGGGAGCGTGGCCAGGGAGAGCCCATTGTGTCCGATGAACTGAAAGTTACTGGCCAGGGAGTTTGATGAGGAGGCAGCTTCAGCAGAGAGGAGCTTGGGCACAAGGTGAGGTGTAAACCACAGAGGGCTTTGGTAGGCGACCTAAAGAACTTGGATTTTATCCTGAAGGTGATGGGAATTCAATTGCAAAATTAGCTTAACTAGGGGAAGTGATGTAACATAATCTTTGAACTAGGAAGGGTGCATTTCAGCAGATTGCCTCCTTACAGAGTGGAGACTGGATTAAAGAGGGCGGAAGTAGAATCAGAGGGCCCGTTTAGGAGTACTTCAGTGATGCAGGGGCCAGTGACGGAGACCTGAACCCAAGCAGGAGCATGGCTGGACAGATGGGCCTGTGAACCACGTCTGCAGGTTGAAACGCAGAGTTTGAGGACCAGTGGCTGGGCAATGGTCAGGTCTCGGCTTCAACTAATTCATCTTTCCAGTGTTGCCACACATGCCTAATATGAAATATTGTACTACCAACAAAATTGTACTGAACACAGAAAGCCAAAAAGCTACAATGAACTGGCTTTTGGAACATTCCGTGAATTATAATTTCGATAATTTCTTTTTTTCCCGCTGTACTGTGCCGTCTGTGGAATGTTAGTTTCCCAACCAGGGATTTGAGCCTGTGCCCCCTGCATTGGAAGTCTTAACCACTGGACCTGTAGGGAAGTCCCCTAATTTTCATTTCTTTAATGACACTCTCCAGGGATCCCCAAGAAAGACTGAGAGGCTACCCACGCCTTGAGGGCATACCAGGCTCAGACTCCACTGCCTGTGTCGTGTTCCTAGTGGGTCTCAAACATGGAACAGAGATGGACTGAATTTTCTACCTTATTACTAATTATACAGTGTGAAGAATAAGTTACATCTTCTGATTTAATTGCTGTTCCCAAACTGCCACTGTTTCAAGTAGCCTTTTTCCCTTTTGAGACCCACCCCACTAAGCTCCTGTTTTCTTGGGCTAGGACGTAGTCAGGACCGCTCTCTCCACTCAAGAATTGAGAACATTGTCTTCTTTCTGCAGGAGGATGCTGAAGTGACCAAAGCTTTTGAAGAGGATATAGAGACCCCACCTACAAGAAACATTCCTTCTCCTGGACACCTGGACCCAGACACACGGATCCCTGTTATAAATCTCGAAGATGGGACGAGGCTGGTGGGGGAGGAGGCGCCTAAAAATAAGGATTTAGTTGAATGGCTGAAGCTGCATCCCACTTATACTGTTGATATGCCAAGTTATGTACCAGTGAGTATCACTGAGTAGAGACTTGTTTCAGGGGACTCTTGCCCAGTCAGTCCTTTTCCTTCTCCCGTACAACATGGAAATCCCTGGTCCCTCAGTCTGTCTTGTCAGTGTGAACGTTTTCAAGCTTTCATCACTCTGTATTCTACATTAGGGGTTTTCCTGGTGGCCCAAGTGGTAAAGAATCCACCTGCCAACTCGGGAGACGTGGATTCGATCCTCTGGATCGTTGGGATGATCCTCTAGAGAAGGGAATGGCAACCCACTCCAGCATTCTTGCCTGGGAAATCCCATGGACAGAGGAGCCTGGCAGGTTGCACTCCATGAGGTCACAAAAGAGTCAGACACAGCTTAGTGACTAAACAAAAACATCAAAAATTCCACATTAGAGAAACTAACTTCAGGTCTGTCCAGTGTGAAGAGCAGCCTTGTAGCTATTTGAAGACGCATTTCCTTGTTTTTTCCTTCTCCCACCAAATAGATGTGATTTTTTTCCATTGCTCTTCACATGGTGTGGTTTCCAGGTGGTCCCATTAATAGAAAAACACACACCCCTCCCCCAGCCAACACACTTTAATTGGTCTCTGGACTGAGTCTGCCCAGCACAGAATATTAGGAAGCTGTTCCTGAAGAGATGTGAGCAGCTAACGCAGCCTGAGGCTTTATTGGCGTCTTTCTTAAACAACTAACACTCAATGCCATTTATTAAACATCAGACAGGAACCCTAGATGATTTGTCACTTAAGCTGCTGCTAGCTTTAAACAGTGCATGTTTTATGTCTTATACTTATGTGATTGAATTTTTTCAAACTTAAGTGTGGGAGTTTGCATTTTGGTGAGTTCCTGCCACTCAGAATGCACCCTCCTGCATAGACTCTCTTATCCCTTGGGCTGTTTCTCCTCGTGCACAGTCTCATGGCGTAGACATGAGATCATCCCTGTATCCGTTCACATCATCAAGTAGAGATTAGCAAAGGAGCTAGAGAAAGTTTTCTTTTAAAATACCATGACTCAGTGAAACGTTTGAAGACAAGACTTGAAGCGGGTTATTGGGAGATGAGAAGAAAAGCATATTCTCAGCTTTCAAGTTTGTTCTTTAAGTACAGGAGAAGGAGAATAGTTTTTCCTTTCAAAGAAAACTGGGGTTTCTGATCCTTAAAATGATTGTTGAAATTTCCATAGTAGTTAAAAATGGCCTGACTGTTCTGCTTATCATCCATATAGGAAAGAATAAGTATTAACTATGGTTTTACTAAATGCAATTTGTTTTTGTATTTTTGTGTTTTTTGCAGAAGAACGCAGATGTGCTGTTTTCCTCATTTCAGAAACCGAAACAGAAACGACACAGATGTCGAAACCCTAATAAATTGGATATAAACACTTTGACAGGAGAAGAAAGGGTGCCTGTCGTGAACAAACGAAATGGGAAGAAGGTAAACCCTGGGAAAGAGAATTGATCTCTCTGGAATGTCTTTTCCCAGCAAGAAATGTTTTATTCCAACCTCTTTTATAAGTTAATATTTCTTCCAGAATACATGTGATGTGTGTATGTATCTGTGTAGATACACAAATGGGGAGGGGGGAAAAGGGAAGAACTTGTCAGTTTCTAAGTCTTTTCCTAAATGCCTCTCCCCAGATGGGTGGAGCTATGGCTCCTCCGATGAAGGATCTGCCCCGGTGGCTGGAAGAAAACCCCGAGTTTGCAGTGGCCCCAGACTGGACGGACATAGTCAAGCAGTCTGTA
This sequence comes from Bos grunniens, assembly GCF_055505025.1. NCBI lineage: Eukaryota > Metazoa > Chordata > Mammalia > Artiodactyla > Bovidae > Bos > Bos grunniens. The sequence continues at coordinate 55,916,812 of NC_141178.1, read as the reverse complement.
AGTATAGACTCTGCCTCTCTGTCCAGGAAGGTATCTGTACAAAATTGTTTTCCTGAATTTTTCTTTATTTTCTGCTTGTCATTACTTATTCAATGATTTATTCTTGGCTTAAAAGAATTGATACAGTACATCATTTCCATAGATAATTAATACATCATCATTCCTTGTATCCATATGTCATTAATCCAAAGTGGATTAATTTGACAGCTGTGATTTAAAGGACTGTATAGAAATACACACTCACGGTATTAGAGGCAGACTTACTCCAGGGAGAAAGGCCCCAGGTAAACCTGGTTAACAGCATCGGTGGAATGGAGTTTATGGTGGTTAAGATCCTTGAGATTAACTGTGATTTCTGGTTTTAAGATAAATGAAAAATACAGCAATTCTGCCTAGACATTTATTTCACTATTTCTTTTTGCAATTAATTTGTTAATAAAGTCTTGATTCTTTTTATTTGTCCAAAGTATACAGTAAAAGTGCTTATTTTTCTTTTGGTGAACAGTTCTATTCATCTTCACACGTGGATAGTTTCTTAAACAGCCAGCATAATCAGAAGAATATAGACAGTTGCATCACTGCCCCAGATTTCCTTGTATTGCTCTCTGTCTCCACCCCCAGCCCAGGGCACTCACTCCTTTATCTGTTCTCCATTCCTAGAGTTTTGTCTTTTTGAGAATGTCAGGTATACAGAAGTGTAAACTACATAACCTTTTTGATAGGGCTTCCTTCACTCATCATACTGAAATTCATCCAAGTGGTTACATGTGTCCGAAGTTTCACTGCTGATACACTCTTGTGCTTGGATATAACCCTGGGTGTGGTTCCCTGTCACCCGTGGAAGGACTCTGGGCTGTTTTCAGACTGTGACAGTTACAAGCAGAACTGCTGTATAACACTTGTGTATACATTTTGGTGTGAAGATGAGTTTTTGTTTCTCCAGGATAAATACTAAAGTAGTACTTGAAAGTGAAAAGTGTTAGTCACTCAGTCATGTCCAGCTCTTTGTGACCCCATGGACTATAGCCCACCTGGCTTCTCTGTCCATGGGATTTCCCAGGCAAGAATACTGGAGTAGGTAGCCATTTCCTTTTCCCACCCAAAGGGTCAAACCCAGGTCTCCTGCATTGGCAGGTGGATTCTTTACCACTGAGCCACCAGGGAAACCCCCACTGATAGAGTACCCTTTCACATTTTTTTTTCCTGCAATTCAGCATAATCTGACGAGCTGTATAATGCGAAAAGAGAGAAGCTTTGCTTTCATAGGTTCTATCCTTGAGCTTTTTGAATGGGAATAATTTGCTTGTGTATTTCCATTCTGAACCATCAGTGTTCAGTTCATCACAAAGGCCCAGGTGGAAATGAGGTTTTGTCCCCCAACTTTGACAGCCCTTGTTTGCCTCTCCCTTCCCTTCAGGGCTTCGTTCCCGAGTCAATGTTTGACCGGCTTCTCACTGGACCCGTGGTGCGGGGAGAAGGGGCGAGCCGGCGCGGAAGGAGGCCCAAGAGCGAAATCGCCCGGGCTGCCGCGGCAGCCGCAGCAGTGGCCTCCACGTCGGGGATCAACCCGCTGCTGGTGAACAGCCTGTTCGCAGGGATGGACCTGACAAGCCTGCAGAACCTCCAAAGCCTCCAGTCGCTCCAGCTAGCGGGCCTCATGGGCTTCCCTCCGGGACTGGCCACGGCCGCGGCGGCCGGAGGCGACGCCAAGAACCCGGCGGCCGTGCTGCCCCTGATGCTGCCGGGCGTGGCCGGGCTGCCCAGCATGTTCGGGCTCGGGGGGCTGCTCAATGCCCCGCTGTCCGCTGCCGCCGGGAGCCCCGCGGCCACGGCCGGTCCCACGGATCCTGAGGACGGTGCATCCAGGGCGGAGGAGAAGGGTGGCGAGCACGAGGACGAGAGCAAGGACCCGGAGAAAAGCACAGAAGCCGCCCCGGGCCCAGACTCCGCGAACGGATCAGTGGGTGCTGCTACCGGCCCGGCCGGCCTGCCCTCCAACCCGCTGGCCTTCAACCCCTTCCTGCTGTCCACCATGGCCCCCGGCCTCTTCTACCCGTCCATGTTTCTACCTCCAGGACTGGGGGGATTGACGCTGCCCGGCTTCCCCGCGCTTGCGGGGCTCCAGGGCGCCGTGGGTGCCGGCGAAGACAAGGCCCCCGACAAAGCCGAGGGGGCCGCATTTCAGGAAGACGAGCCCCTCGAGGGCAGCGACGCCGAGGAGAGCCTGGACAAGACGGCCGAGTCCTCCGTTCTGGAAGACGAGATCGCCCAGGGCGAAGAGCTGGACTCCCTCGACGGCGGGGACGAAATAGAAAACAATGAAAATGACGAATAACCAGTACCAGTTTCCAGTTAAAGTGTTTAAAAACTTTTGACAAGTGGTAGTCCTACTGTTTACACTCACAGTTAATGTTCATACCTAGTTTTATAAGCTGTTCTGTAACATAGTGTAGCAAAGAAAAAAAAAAGTCTCAAGTCATGTTATACAGGTGTGTCAAAAGGTATCTTGGTCATTAAGTATTGTGCAGTGCATTATTTATTATCCCTAGGAGAGATGAAATTTGAGAGGTGATCCTGTCTTTTTAAGGAAACTTACATAATGCTCTGCTTTTTTTTTTTTTTTTTTTCTTCCCTTGTTCTCTACTTTTTCTTTTGGTACCATTGGTATTATAATAAAGAGCAATTTGTAACCGAGTGGCACTCATGGAAGGAAGTGCTGCTCAAAGGAAGTATGAAGTTATATATTTAATTTTTTAATTTTAATTTTTTTTTTTTGCTGTGAAGGTCAAGATGAAATTTACCATACATATCATACTTGCTCATTTGTTTCCCTTTATGACTGTACGGGGATGGGGGGGGGGGTTCCCACACTCACGCATCACACACATCCATACACTCTGACAATCTCCACCTTAGTGTGAACGTCTCTGTCCCGAGGCGCAGCAATAATAAGGCAGCTGTTGAATGTGAAGGGTCCCTTTGGAAATTAACCTACTGGGAGGGTTCTTGCCAGACAGAACTGCAGTTCCATTGTCTCGTGGTCTTGTAATGCACTGGTATAAACAAAATAAATAGATGAAATTAATAAAGAGTGAAAGAAGAGAGAATCAGGTACCTTTTTTAAATTAAAGGACTTTGTTACTTTAGCCACAAAGCTAAAACAGCGTTACCTCAGCTCTAAACTAGCCTTGAAGTTTACAAACATGACTTTGTAAATGTATTGTTTTTCTTTGTTGTGATGTCCTTTTATTTTTTTTTCTTTGAAAACTGCTATCATGTAAGATAAAATGTAAATTGCTGCCAACTGTAGTAATGATGCTTTTAATAAAAGTGACCCACGATATCCAGAGATGTAATTATAGAATGTAGTAGGGTAGGGGAACTGGTCACTCTATTTTTTGTATTCGCAATAGATGCAAATACAGCATTCTGGCCTTTGTATAGTTTCTTGATATATCCTCCTATACCAGATTAGCTCTTAGTAATTGTCTTCAGACTAGACGAGAAGAAAAACCATCAGTTGCCTTTACATAATTCTACTCCGTATATCTCAATAGAACCGCATGCAAAAACCTCCCATTATGTCCTCAAAAGGGCATCCAAGACTGAGAACACTTAAACACGTGTGCAGCATCTGATAATGTGGTACACCGAGGAACAAAAGGGCAAAAGAAAAATGAGGCTTTTAATAGGCACGGTATCTGGGTCATTTATCCCCAGTTAATGGGCGGAAAAACACAAGGTGTGGGATCAGCAAGGGACGCAGAGGCAGGCTCCCCAGTGTCCCGCGGACCCAGGCTGCGAGCCAGGTCGGTGGAGAGGCAACGTGGAATGAACACAGACGCGTTTCAGCAAGTGCTGCGAGCGTGCGCAGGTATATTGACAGGTACACGCACGCATGCCTATTCTCTCACACACTCGGGCGCACGCGCGGGGCCTGGGAGCTGCTGATTGGTGCACCTCTGTACGACCTTTGATATTTCAGGTAAACCGAAGTTTGAGATCCACTGTTTTCATCTTGTTATGTCACTTGAGCAAACGCAAAGCGCCTTGTCCTTGCCATTAAAAAGCAGAGGAAGAGCGAGTGGGGTTGGTGAGCGGGTGGCGTTTGTCTGCGGGTAGCTTCTCTCCACGCCCTCCGGCAGGACGCACACAGCTCATCCCCCGCCCCACGTGGAATGAGACAGACTGTCCCAGTTCTTTTTAGACAATGAGGTTCTGTGGGTTCTCATCCCAAGGTGAAAATATTCCCGTGATGATTCTGGAAAAAGAGCTTAGTGAAGCCTCCACCTTAGAGACCCCACGGTGGTTTCATCCATCACTGGGACTTTTCTGTTTTTTTTGAAAGCGCCTGCGTTGTGCACGGGAAGACAATCAATGCCTCTAAGAGGATGGCTCCTGGAGCGGAGTTCTTAAATCATGGATACTAAGACTAGAACGGCACTAAATATAGAGAACTTAAATACTTAACTAACTGGAAGATTTTTTAAGCTGTAACTTAGGCCCTTAGATAAGGAGAAAATGTTTCATAAAATGAGTCCCAAAGAGTCTTCTTCGGAAATTCGTTATAGCATTCGAAGTTTTCCTATGACCTCCGGTAAACAGAGCACACGATGTGACTCTGTCCTGTTGTAGGAAGATGCTGAGAGCAGTGATGATCTTCAAAGCAGAGGCATGAACTGCTTGTGGCCAGAAGAAACCCTGCCATGATAGGTAGGTCAGCGGCTGGCTCTGAGTCATCAGCGGTTGATCTGTGAAGGTGACCTTAAAGTTATGCAAGGTTCCATGTTGGGAAAAATGCATTTCTTTCTTTTTTTTTTTTTCTCTCTCTCTCTTTAATGGAATGAATTCTTGATATGAGATCTCGAATTTATCTAAGTAAGAAATATTTTAAATTTGGTCTGATCCTTCATGACTCCTGTTGGTTGGGTGCCCTGTATAAATTAAGAACTAAGGTGCTAAGTGTTTTCCACGGCATTGCTGAAGGCAGTCCTGTTCTTCCATGAGGGAAATGAGACCTGGAGACTCTTTAAGTAACAGGCCAACAGTAAATACAGGAAGCTGAGTTTGAATCTAGGCAGGCCGATTGTAGAGCCTCCTTAATAGTTTCTTGAAATACCACATTCGGGTTTCTGAAAATGAAGTGTTTAGGGCTTTGTATTTTTACATCCCCTCTCTTACCCCTCCATGAAGTGCAAGTGTTGGTCGGTCAGTTGTGTCTGACTCTGTGACCCCATGGACTGTAGCCCACTAGGCTCCTCTGTCCATGAGATTCTCCAGGCAAGAATACTGGAGTGGGTAGCCATTCCCTTCTCCAGAGAATCTTCCTGACCCAGGGATCGAACCAGCATCTCCTGAATTTCAGGCAGATTCTTTACTGGATGAGCCATCTGGGAAGCCCTGCCCCTTCATAAGGGACCTTAAATCTCAGATTGGGATTTAAGAGACAGTCTGTATGAAGCAGATCCTGGAAGACTGTGAGCTCTGACTAGGGAAACTTGAATCTCAGTTACCTCTCTTAAATTTGGATTTATCTTGCCCCGTGAATATTTCTATTTTATGAAGAAATCAAGTCTTTATAAAAGACCGAGCATCAAAGCTAGTAAATTGCAAACCTGGTATTTCAACTCAGGTTGACCTAACTCCAGAGCCCAAGCACTTAACCTGTGTGCTGGGGTAATTAACATTCATCCACAAACATTTACTGGGTGTTTGTTAGATACTGTTTTAGTGGCAAGAATATAATGAAAAACAGAATAAGAATAGACTAGAGGTGTGTTGTCATTGCACTAATATGCTAAAAGAAAGATGATAAACAGATACAAATACAATTTTTGTAGGTGGAGTTGTTCAGTCGCTAAGTCAAGTCTGACTCTTTGCAACCCCATAGACTGCAGCACTCCAGGCTTCACTGTCCTTCTCTGTCTCCCAGATTTCCTCAAATTCATGTCCATTGAGTCAGTGATGCCATCCAACCATCTCATCCTCTGCTGCCCCATTCTCCTTTTGCCTTCAGTCTTTCCTAGCATCAGGGTCTTTTCCAGTGAGTCAGTTCTTCACATCTGGTGGCCAAAGTATTGGAGTTTCAGCTTCAGCATCAGACCTTCCAATGAGTATTCAGGGTTGATTTCCTTTAGGAGTGACTGGTTTGATCTTGTAGATGGAGGCATACTGTTAAATAGGAAATAGTCAGGCAGGAGCTCACTATGGAGGGGATGACTCTGTTTACAGCTGGACGATGAGAAGCCATGGCCAAAGCTGGTTGGAGACTGTTCCAGGCAAATGAAAGAGTCACTGCAAAGGTCCACAGTTGACAGCTTGGAAGAAGCAGGGGCAGGGAGCTGTCTGCCTGGAAGTTATGGATGAGAGCGACCAAACCGATCTTCATGGAGGATTTGATTCCTAAGTGCTGTAGAAAGTCCTTGGAAGGTTTTATGCGGAGATGTGCTATCATATTCATGTTTTGTTTTGTTTGTTTTTAATAATCACTGTGACTGCAATGTGGGAAAAAAATGGCTTGCAAAGAAGAATCAGGAACTCCATCTGAGAGACTACTAGAGCAGCCTTGGGTTAAGGCAGTCAGTAACAACGAAGATGCTATTGTTTAGTTGTTAAGTCATGTCTGACTCTTTGTGACCCGGTGGACTGTAGCCTGTCAGGCTCCTCTGTCCATGGGATTCTCCAGGCAAGGATACTGGAGTGAGTTGCCATTTCCTTCTCCAGGGGATCTTCCCGACCCAGAGACTGAACCCATGTCTCCTGCTGGGCAGGCAGGTTCTTTACCACTGAGCCACCTGACAAGCCCAGCATGGGGATGGAAAGCAGTAAATGGATTTGGGATATGTTTTAAAGAAATAGAGCTTCCAATCTGTGTTACATGAATAACTCAAATTAACTTTTCAGGATTGCTCCTACTGGATTATACCCAAAGGTTAAACCAACAGATGAAGAATGTACACAGTGCTTTTGTTTTTAAATTCCAGGATTAGTGTTAATAGAGAAGATCCAAAGAACAGAAACCCATTCATATTCTTAGAAAGTTATCTTTTCAGTTAAGTGAAAATTATTTAATCATCTTTGAGAAAAGTTTTTAGAAATGATTTCTAACAGATAGTGGAGGTATGGACGTGTGTGTTGTTGAAGTGACGTGTGTGTGCAATGAACATGAGTGTGTCTCCAGAGCCACCAATAAATTTAAATTAAGAAGCAAAACAATGTAAATGACCTCTACTAACAAGCACTTAAAAGTAGAAATATATCTTACTCATTCAATTTGGCTCTCTAATGAGCAATTTAATGTATCTTCTTAGCACAGGTAAAATTTACTATGGTTTTATAGACATTTTATGGCAAAGTAAACTACATTTGACAAAATAGATGAATAAATTACCATTTGGAATATTTAACGTAAGACTTCTTTCTGTGGGAGTATTTCATTGTTGCATTTTTTTGTTGGGAGAGTTACCTAATTTGGAGATTTTTCTTGTAGGAGTTAGAATGGTGACTTTCAAAGTATTTGGGGCTCTCCCAGTCATTTCTGGGGGCTTCCCTGTTAGCTCAGTTAATAAAGATCCACCTGCAATGCAGGAGACCCCAGTTCAATCCCTGGGTTGGGAAGATCCCCTGGAGAAGGGAAAGGCTACCGTCTCCAGTATTCTGGCCTGGAGAATTCCATGGACTGTATGGTCCATGGGGTAGCAAACAGTTGTACACGACTGTCATTTCTGTGTTTAAGGTTTCTGTTGAACTTTCCTAATACTCCCATTCTTGAGTCTCTAAGCCAAAACTAAAACACTGTCTGTGTGTATGCCTTGGCAATGTAGCTCCACCCTCCTTATGGGCTTGCTGGTCGGTAGATCTTATTCTGAGTCTACCAGTGCAGGGTTGAATTTTAATTTGCATCTTCTTAATGAATGGTTACTATGTCATTTAAATGGAATTGAAGAATAGGGTAACGACAATTAAAATTTCAAGTAGTGTTTCATCTGACATCTTTCTCTCCAGAACAACTGACTCCTATCATTTGTGTAGCTCGAAAACCAGTTGAAATAAATGTTCATCAGTTGAACAAAGATGGCAAAACCCATCTCCAAAGGCACTACAGACATGTTATTTAAGTGTAGTGGCATCTCCTGGTAGGTTTCTTCCTGTGAATCTTTCTCCCTCACTCTTTACTGAGCTCTGAGAGAAATATATCACGGGTGAATTTGAGTTATAGATGAAGGACAGCATAATAGGTTTCTAAGGTATAATAAAGAGAAACGCTAAGTCAAAATATTGTTTGGGAATCACTTAATACTCCACTTTTGGTGGCTTCTTTCATTGTCCCTGGCCCGCCTCTGCATTTTGATCTGAAAGCTCAATTTCAAAGTTAATCAATGAGAGAAACCTGATTCTTTTCTGTGACTCAAGCCAGATATTGCAGCGTTTGCAGCCTTTGCAGCCCCAAACCATCTCCTAATTGTCCGCTGCAGTTAAAGAGACTTCCACTTAGATGTAGGAAAATGACTGAAACCTAACCTGGCTGTAAATGTAACAGTTTGGGGGAGTACACATCACACTTGAGAATGGAAGATTCATCTGGTTTAACATGTTTCCCCATGTTTCTTTGGGAATCAGGAAGCGCTTACCATTTTAGAATTCAGCATTTTTGTTTGTTAATAGGCACTTGTGAGTTAATCCACACCACACCCTAGTTAGTTCCAAGTTCTTGCCACCACCTGTTTACTGGGTGAGATAGGATCAGTTGCTCAAGTCTAGAGCTGAAACAAGTGTGGTGACAAGAATTAGTATTCAGACGTCTCCAGTGTAAGCTGTGTCCAGCAGTGGGGTGTCCATCTTATGTATAAACCTGACATTCACATTAATTCACATCTACAATCTTAAACAAAATCCCCCAACCTAAGGTAGAATAAGCTACACACTCTTTTAGTAACAACTAATGCTATGATCTGAAGAACAAGCCAGAAGGTACTAGAATCTCATGCTACGAGACAAAAGTACCCCAGGACAGGACTGAAAGGTGTTTAAGTTTTAAAAAGTGTGCAATTGCAAGCTTGCTTTATTTACATTCTTGCTGATTGGATAATATAACCTAGGCAGCTGATAGGCTACATATCTTTGTGCATTCTTGAAGCTTCTCTAGATTTTGGATCGTGAGTCGTGTATCTGAATGGCCCAGAACCAGCTGCCCCAGCTGAGTCTAGGACTTGCAGACCCTGTGAGGGTGGATATGACCCCAGCAGCTTGGTCGGGCCCCAGTCCCCACTTACAGGACTTTTCTGGGCAACTGTGGCTCTCAGGATGGATTTGCATAAATATAGCTGCCAGCTCCTGCTCGCTCTCTCGAGGCTGGAAGCCCTTTGAGGTACCTCCAGGATCCTTTCCATATGATTTTAAGAGTCCCTGGAAAATGAGAGCGGCCTCTGTGTCTGACTGCAGAGGCATTGTTCTTGCCTGGACAGAGCTGGCCTGCTTCACAGCCTCTAGGTGTCTGCTGCCTCAGCCTGGGGAGCTGCTGGGTGACTCAGGAGCCCAAAGAGTTACATAAAACCATTGAAAATTCTCCCTTTCCCCCTCACTCTCCAAAATGTAAGGCTACAGGCCAACTCCAAACCCTTTTTCTTTCGAGCCTCATTCTGTGCAGCACCTGTGTGTTCTTCGAGAAAACCGAGAGTAGAATAGCAGTAGCAATTCAAGGACAAGGTGCTGGGCTCTGCCCCTGGGCCTCCCACCGGCTCTTGAGAAAAAACACCATTGGCATCACGACAGCTGGATGCAGTTAAAGCAGAAAGGGTGCCTTTACCATTCACCTGGAAAGCTGCCTAGTGCTAGGAGACGCTCAGGTGTTACTTGTTTATTACCATTAAAATCTTCCTACTGGGGACAGTCACTGCAAAACCCCGAATACCATTTGTGATGTCAGGGAAATAAAAGCTTTCTGTGTTTATGTTTTTGTTGCTTCTTTAATGTGGTTTGGGAGCAGGCCAACCGAGCACAACAGCTCTGACCTGTGAAAGGTGAGAGGGCACTGGCAGACCAAGGTGTGAAACAGACAAACAGACTCAGGAGGGAAAGCAGTTTGCAGTTCATTCGGTGTGTCTCCTTGTTCTGTGCTATTGTGTGGTCAGTCGCGTCTGACTCTTGCGACCCCCTGGTCCGTAGCTCACCAGGCTCCTCTGTCCATGGAAGTTTCCAGGCAAGAATACTGGAGCAGGTTGCCATGCCCTTCTCCAATTTCTCCTTGTATTTGGAACTCAAATGACTAAATGACCAAAAACTCATCTCCCCATTGACATGTTCTCAACATCCTCAAACTTATTTCTCTATGTACATTTGTGTACATTGGAAAGCGCACGATTTTATTTTGTAGATGTTGTAGCACTGAGGCACGAGGGAGCAGGGTGCATGGTAGGCGGGTGCGCTGCTGATCGCCCTGCCCCCATCATCGAAAATGCTGCTGATGAGGCTCGTGGGTTACAGGAGCCCAACGTCTCTCCCTGACCTCAAGGAGACACGGGAATCCTCTGTATGTTGAGGGTTTAGACAGACTTACGTTTGCTTTTTAAAATTTTTATTTGTCTATTTTTTACTGTGCTGGGTCTTTGTTGCTGCTTTCGGGCTTCCTCCAGTGTCAGCTGCTGGGGGCTACTCTCTAGGTGTGGTGTGCAGGCTTCTTGCGGTGGTGGCTTCTCTCTTTGAGGACCATGGGCCTCGAGCATGTGGGCTTAGTTGCCCTGTGGAATGTGGAATCTTCCTGGACCAGGCATCGAACGTGTGTCCCTTACATTAGCAGGCGGATTCTTAACCACTGAACCACCAGGGAAGTCCTGGACTTAGAGTTTTACTAGCTGTTCCAGGCCAAAATATTCTAGCTGGTTGATTGACAGCTGTAAATGTGTTGACTCTTAAGTGTACTGAATATTTAAGGAGAGCCTAAGCCCACAGACCCTGGAGTAAGGCAGGTGACAAGGTGGGTTGTCCTCAGCTCCAGCTAGTTTTAGCTCCCTGCACCTGACAACCTCATTTCCAGAGTATGAGCAGCTTAAGCTGATCTTGATTAACTCGAAGGCAAGGCCATCTAGACTTTTGAATTATTATTGTTCAGTTGCTCAGTCATGTCCAGCTCTTTGCAACCCCATGGGCTACAGCACGCCAGGCTTCCCCGTCCTTCACTATCTCCTGGAGTTTGCTCAAACTCATGTCCATTGAGTCGATGATGCCATCCAACCATCTCATCCTCTGTCACCTTGCTATCCTCCTGCCTTAAATCTTTCTAAGCATCAGGTGCCCCCCCCCTACCCAAAAATAGAGACTTCAGTTAAATGGCTCACATATCAGCCCTTCCTGCATGAACACAGTCATGATGTCAATCCTCTTGTTGGCACACTGGCAGTGATCTGAAAGTGATGGCAATCAAGGCTGAGAACAACATTCCTGCTGCCCGTGTCCACAGCCGACTTCTTCCTGGACCTGGACACCCTGTTCAATGGATTCAGGCAGCCATTCGGTGCTTGGGCTTTCTATATGAAGCCTCCTCTCTCTCAAGGACAAATGTTATGGAGTCTTTTTGTGTATGAAGGTCAGACACTTATGTAAAGCTTGCTAGAGAAAGGAAATAATAGGCATCACTCTTGTTCTTAAGTAGCCGTCAGTTACGGTTAGAGAAGGAAATGGCCACCCACTCCAGTATTCTTGCCTGCGAAATCCCACGAATAGAAAAGTCTTGTGGGCTACAGTCCATGGGGTTGCAAAGAGCAAGACATGACTTAGCGACTGAGCACGAGCCATCAGTTGGAAAATATTTAATGTGCAGCTGGAGGGTATGCCTAAGGTTGGGACAAGGGACAAAGAATGTAGTCAGGGTCTTTGCTGTCTGGGCCCTTAGCATGTTGCTGATATAGTTTGTGTAAATAGCACATATCTGCTTGCAGCTTACAGATTTTAAAGCATGTATGTAGGCATTATCTTAACTGAGAAAACTTTGAAACCACAAATTAGTTGTGACTTTAGAGATGGGAAGAGACCCTGATGCTGGGAAAGACTGAAGGCAGGAGGAGAAGGGGATGACGGAGGATGAGATGATTGGATGGCATCACCGATTTGATGGACATGAGTTTGAGCAAGCTCTGGGAGTTGGTGATGGACAGGGAAGCCTGGCATGCTGCAGTCCATGGGGTTGCAAAGAGTTGGACATGACTGAGTGGCTGAACTGAACTGAAATGAAGGCTCAGCCATCCCAAGAGGTAGGAGGTGGCTTAGTTGGGTCTTACAGGCAAGTGTTTGGACTGTAAACCCAGAGATCTTTCTACCACATTATGACAGCCAACAGGCAACTCCACTCTGTACAGTGTGGCCGCCCTGCTCAGCCAGAGCTCGGCTCCCCTCTGAGCCTTACCACCCTCATCTGTAAACCTGGAATAAAAACAATAACAACAACGATCATGCCTTCCTTGTACTGCTGTGTGAAGATTAGAAATGGTGACTGTGCAGAGTCTTTTGAGCCTGTCATTGAATTGACACTCAATAAAGGATGGCACCCCACTCCAGTACTTTTGCCTAGAAAATCCCATGGATGGAGGAGCCTGGTAGGCTGCAGTCCATGGGGTTGCGAAGAGTCGGACACGACTGAGTGACTTCACTTTCACTTTTCACTTTCATGCATTGGAGAAGGAAATGGCAACCCACTCCAGTGTTCTTGCCTGGAGAATCCCAGGGACGGCGGAGCCTGGTGGGCTGCCGTCTGTGGGGTCGCACAGAGTCGGACACGACTGAAGCGACTTAGCAGCAGCAGCAGCAGCAAAGGATGCCTTTAAGACCACCCTCAGAAATGTAGCGAAGCGGCACAGAAGGTGCAGTTGAAACGCACTGAGACGGCTTCCCTGCGGGCTCAGTGGTGAAGAATCTGCCTGCCGATGCAGGAGACGTGGGTTCAATCCCTGAGCAGTGAAGCCCGTGCTAAGCTAAGCCATAGCTATTGAGCCTGTGCTCTAGAGTCCAGCAGCCGCAACTATGGAGCCCTTGTGCTGCAACTACTGAAGCCCTAGGGCCCGGGAGCCGCAGCAGGAGAAGCCACTGCAATGAGAAGCCTGTGCACCGCAACTAGAGGGTAGCCCCTGCTCACAACAACTAGAGAAAACAGCACTGAAGACCTAGCACAGCCAAAAATAAATAAAAATTATTTTTTTAAAAAAGAAAAGCACTGAGGAAGTGGCTGGGGTGACTGGTCTGCAAGGAAAGTCCCACAGAAACGAGGCTGATGCCTGTCCTGAAAACACTGGTCCGTTCTCATCAGGCGAGAATAGTACAGAGCCTGGAGGAGGCAGTCCAGGCAGGGGGTGAGGCTTCCAGGCTGCTGGCTCTGAGACATGAGAGAGAAATACGGCTGGCACACTAGGACCTGGACAGATCCACGATTGGATGCGAATATTTTCCCGAGCTTCGCACTGTTAAACATGTCCTTCCTCTAATCCACTCTTCTCGGTTGTATTCTATTTCATTAAAAATGATCACGCCCCTCTAAATTGATTTTAGGATTCAATAGTGATGATGGCCTGCTTTCAGGAAAACTGAGCTTTAAAACAAGGGTTTTTAACTCGGGCCTGTGGCTGGGCTTTGGGCCTTGGGGTGAAGGTGGCCTCCGAGTTCCTGGAGTCGGATACACAATGTGTGTGTGTCTTTCTGGAAAGGAGGTCCCTAAGTTTCATCTGTTGCTCAAAGCATGTGACTCTCTCTTTGAGAGGGTAGTGAGAAAGAGAGCCAGAAAACTCAGATTAAGTTGATCGGGAATTGCTTTTAATGCCACTTATAATTGGAAACGGAGAAGGCAATGGCACCCCACTCCAGTACTCTTGCCTGGAAAATCACATGGATGGAGGACCCTGGTAGGTTGCAGTCCATGGGGTCGCTAAGAGTCGGATACAACTGAGCGACTTCACTTTCACTTTTCACTTTCATGCATTGGAGAAGGAAATGGCAACCCACTCCAGTGTTCTTGCCTGGAGAATCCCAGGGACGGCGGAGCCTGGTGGGCTGCCGTCTATGGGGTCGCACAGAGTCGGACACGACTGAAGTGACTTAGCAGTAGCAGCAGAATTGGAAAACTGACCCAAGACTGCTCCCCGAAGAGCAGAACCCAGTTCACAGCTAAACTGAGCATCCCCCACGTATGTCGGGGACAGAGGGCTCCTCTCTCCATTGTGTAACGACCAGTGGTCATGACTTCCTCCCTCTTCTCCCGCACCAACTCGGATGCAAAGAGCACCTACCATATAGGCCTGTTTTGAAGGCTGGATGAGATAATGCATAGAGAACCACAAACAGAACAGACACAAGATAAACACATTCACAATGGCCACCATTGTGCATCCTGACCGTGCGTGGTGGTGGCGGTACCACAGGGAAGGTTGGCCCCATTGTATCTGCTCCGTTCTTGTATGAGTGTGTGTGTTTGTTTTTAGTGGATGAATTATTTCCCTCATTCACTAGGATGGAGGCCCATAGATAGAAATTCAGGGTCATGAAATACACCTCTGGGCCTCTCTCCACTGTCCTGATACAAAGCTCGAGGATAGCAGTGAGTCCCTTCCTCCCTGTCTGGCTTCTGGACGGTGGCCCCCAGGCCTGAATGGCACACTTGCCAGGCTACCCAGGTTCCACCTGGCAGATAACACCCACAGTCACCACCCCTTCTGCCCCAGGGCATCTAGGACCTGATCTCGGGTCCATACTCGCCCTTCAGTATGAAACCAAATCAGAAGAGGGGCTTTCCTGGTAGCTCAGGGGTAAAGAATCCACTTGCAAATGCAGGAGACACGGGTTCAATCCCTGATTCGGAAAGATCTTACACGTCATGGAGCAGCCAAATCCGTGTGCCACAACTGTTGAACCTGTGCTCTAGAGCCCAGGAGCTATAACTACTGAGCCCACGTGCCCCAACTACTGAAAGCCCATGTGCCCTAGAACCCATGCCCTGCAACAAGAGAAGGCACTTCAATGAGAAACCCGTGCCCCACAATTGGAGAGTAGCCCCTGCTCATCGAAAGTAGAGAAAAACCTTCGCAGCAATGAAGACCCAGCACAGCTAAAACCAAATAACTAAAATTATATTTGAAAAACATCAGAACAAAACGAAATAGGCCCAAGAGTTGCCGTCCACTTTCCATTTTTATGAAGAATAATGTGAGTTGAGAAGGGAAAAAAAAAGGCCTCTATGTGTGAGTTGCTTGCCTTTTGGGGAGCCTGGATTTCCACCTTCGTTCCTGCGAAGTCTACCTCGTAATTTGCGGCCACAATGCTCAGTCCAGACACTGGGCTCCAATAGCAGTAGCGTCTCTGGACACGGTGGTGGCCAAAGCCACTCGTCCCCTGGATACACATGGACTGTGGGGTCAGGTGCTGGTCCCAGGGGGGCCGAAATGCAAACAAACAAGTCATCTGCCAGAACCAGTTCTTCTTTCCCAGAGCCTGGTTTCAAAGAATACACTGACGAAGGTTTGCTGATTTTAACAACTCACACCCAGTAAAGGATGACGTTGTGTATACCCACAGGAATTAGGCCTATTTGTTTTAAATCAGGTATTTCGAGAGATGATTTAAGGGAAAACAAGGTTATATGGGTGGGCCCTAATCCAGTATAGAAAGGGGAGAGTGGGACACAGACCAAGGGAAGACCAGGTGAAGACCCAGGGAGATAATGGCCAACAAGCCAAGGAAAGAGGTCTCCTAAGGAACCAACCCTGCAGACGCCTTGGTCTTGGTCTTCTGGCCTTTAGAATGGTGAGAGCATAAATTTGTTGTTTCAGCCACCCAACCTGTGGTACTCGGTTTCAGCAGCCCCAGCAAACTAACACCTTGTGTGCTTTATGAATTCATTAAGTAACAGTTTACAAGTCTGGCCAGCCACATCAGAAAAGGAAAAAATATGAAATCATCATGGGGAAGTAAAAAGCATAAAAAGCAGTGGTTTGGAGTTGGAGTGAGTCTGCTGGTGTCCTGCTTGACTGTTTACAAGTCCATGCCCAGGGCAAGCTGCTCCACCTCAATGGGCCTGTTTGCTTAGACATGATGGTGGTGAGGGTGATGGTGAAGGTGTTGGTGGTGATGATGATGGTGATGATGGTGGTGATGTTGATGGTGGTGATGGTGGTGATGATGGTGGTAACGTTGGTGAGGATGATGGTAGCCTGCCGGGAGGATTCAGTGGGTTAGCACGTGTCCAGCACTTAGCACTGAACCTATCCCCGGGAGTACTAGCTGAATGATTATTTTGTTGCTATCACAAACCTGACAGTTGGCTCCAAATCTGGAAGCTCCTCCTTCCCAGACATGTGACCTTGAGGAGATCAACACCCTCTGGAACTACTTCATCTGCACAGTGAAGACACAGTGACACTTCAGGACCTTTTCAGCACTAACATTTTATTATTCTAATAAATTTTGACATGAACCATTCTACAGGAGCAGTGGAACATCTTGGTGAGTTGTGAAAAGCATAACAATTTGGGGGGGTTCTATACTCTATCTGTTCATGGTTGACAAACCCGAGTAAATGGGGTACCTTTAAAGAAATGACCTTCCAAATGATTCCCTTTTAAAAAAATCTGTACCCTTGGATTCTGTAGGCATTAACATAGAAAGGAGGGGGAAAAAAGCAAAGTTCTACTTTTAAGCAGTGCAAAGTGACTGCAGTAAATCTGTTTAGGTATCATCGTGTTTGACTTTAAGAAAATGGCTGAGCTATGGGCAAGGTAATTCAAGAAGATATAAATGGCTGCATTATAATAAGCAGACACCTATTTTAAGCATGATCTATGTTTTTGAGAAAATTCATTACAATGAGTCTTACAATACCAACCTCTTCAATGAATTTTTCATGTCTGCATACCAAGATATATATAAAACGATCGTAATCATATACCTTTGGGGCAATGCTGAGCGCCAGCTGTTTTGGAATGATTTATAGGTTGCCATGCTCAAGGTTAATAATCAGGAGAAACAGGTTACAGTGTGCAATGTATTTATGTCAGGTTAGAAGTTCAGTTAGTGAAGATAGCACGTTGTAAGGAGGCACACACTTTTAATTATTTTCTAACCACCCTCCCCCACCCCATTTCTTTGCAATAAACTAAAAAAAAAAAAAAAATGATGTTTTACATAGGGCATCCTCTCTGCCAAGCACATTTTCAAGTTACTGGTGGCTTTATTTAAAGGGAACCAGCCACTAGGAGTTAGTAGCTATACATATAGCTTGAAGGTACTTAAACATCTGTGCAATGGGCCCATGTAAAGGGTATGATGGAGCTTTGTGAGCATCAAGGTAATTACGCCCTCTTGAAATGACAGCATTTTGCTGCTGTCAGGATTTCTAGCAGGATTTTCAGAGATGTGATGCATAACAGCCACAGGTCCATCTCTGAAAGCAATAACATAGGACTTGTCTCCCTTTGGAGACAAAATTATTGCATCAGAAGTATTTCTGAGATTCCGAATACCTGTTTTGAATTGAGACAAAAATGTATTTTGTCCTAGGAAAATAAATTTTTTCTGCAGAGGGTTGAGTTCATTGTGTTCCTCATTCATCTTCATTGGTCTCTAAAAGTCTCTCTCTTCTTTCATTGCTTTTTAAAATTCTCTTCTATACCAGTATCGGTCTCTCAGCTCCCACTCACCTAGGAGATGCTTTCTAATATGTTTGTCACAGATATGTATGTTTATTTTTACAAAATGTTGTTTTGTGTGCACACGTATATTTAGTTATACAAATGATAGTCATGTATCTCATTCTACTTTTAAAATTTTGTGAGTGTATCTTTTAGTTAACAGCTTTATTGAGATATCATTGGCAAATGCTATAACAGACATGTTTAAATAAGTTTGGACACCTATGAAACCATCACCAAAATCAAGATAAGACACATTTATTATTCCCCAAGTTTCCTCTGGTTTCTTGTAACCACCGCTCCTGACCCTTCCCACCCCCTCATCTCCAGGCAACTACTGATCTGCTTTCTGTCACTATAGATTAGTTTATGTTTTCTAGAATTTTACATAAATGGAATTTTATTTTATTCTATATACTCTTTTTTTTTGCCTGCCTTCTTTTATAAAGCATAACAGTTATGAGATTCCTTCCTTTTGCCTGTATCAATAGTTCATTTCCTTCTGTGGTAGAGTACTGTAGTATTCCATTGTATGGATATATCCATTTATGTACCTAGATACCTGCTGATGGACACTTTGATTTTTTCCAGTTTCCAGCTATTACAAACAAAGCTGCTTTGAGATTTTTTTTTTTAAATGGAGATACGCTTCTGTTGTGTTGTGCTGTTCTGTGCTTAGTCACGTCTGATTCTTTTGCAATCCCATGGACTGTAGCCCACCAGGCTCCTCTGTCCGTGGGATTTCCCAGGGAAGAATACTACAGCAGGTTGCCATTTCCTTCTCCAGCGGATCTTTTCGACCCAGGATCAAACGTGTGTTTCTTTCATATCCTGCATTGGCAGATGGGTTACTTTTGGAAAAATGCATAGAAATTGAAGTCTGGAAGTGGTAGGTATAAGTTTAACTTCTTATTAAGCTGCCAAACTTCATTCCAAAGCACTTGCAGTGTTTTTTGTTTTCCTGCCAAAAGTGTTCCAGTTTCTCCACACACTTGCCAACATTTGGTGTAGACAGTCCTCTTAATTTTAGACATTCTAGTAGGCCCGTAGTGGTGTAGTCATTATGGTTTTAATCTGGATTTCCCTAGTGACTAAGGAAGTTAAGGACATTTTATGTGCTTATTTGCCTTGTGTATATCTCCTTTGGTGTGGTGTCTGTTCAAATCTGCCCACTTGTGGAGGAGGGTCTTTTCTTTTTCTTTTTTTTTTTTTTATAGCAGTTTACTTTATTTTTATTTTTTTTTTAATTTTTTATTCCTTTATTTCTCATGTGTTCCCCATCCTGAACCCTCCTCCCTCCTCCCTCCCCATACCATCCCTCTGGGTCATCCCAGTGGGTCTTTTCTTATTATTGAATTCTGAAAGTTATTTTTATAATCTGGATACAAGTGCTTTATCACTTACTATATACTACTGCGGGCAGGAATCCCTCAGAAGAAATGGAGTGGCCATAATGGTCAACAAAAGAGTCCAAAATGCAGTACTTGGATGCAATCTCAAAAACGACAGAATGATCTCTGTTCGTTTCCAAGGCAAACCATTCAATATCAAAGTAATCCAAGTCTATGCCCCAACCAGTAACGCTGAAGAAGCTGAAGTTGAATGGTTCTATGAAGACCTACAAGTCCTTTTAGAACTAACACCCAAAAAAAGATGTCCTTTTCATTCTAGGGGACTGGAATGAAAAAGTAGGAAGTCAAGAAACACCTGGAGTAACAGGCAAATTTGGCCTTGGAATACGGAATGAAGCAGGGCAAAGACTAATAGAGTTTTGCCAAGAAAATGCACTGGTCATAACAAACACCCTCTTCCAACAACACAAGAGAAGACTCTATACATGGACATCACCAGATGGTCAACACCGAAATCAGATTGATTATATTCTTTGCAGCCAAAGATGGAGAAGCTCTATACAGTCAACAAAAACAAGACCAGGAGCTGACTGTGGCTCAGACCATGAACTCCTTATTGCCAAACTGAAGAAAGTGGGGAAAAGCACTAGACCATTCAGGTATGACCTAAATCAAATCCCTTATGATTATACAGTGGAAGTGAGAAATAGATTTAAGGGCCTAGATCTGATAGATAGAGTGCCTGATGAACTATGGACTGAGGTTCGTGACATTGTACAGGAGACAGGGATCAAGACCATCCCCATGGAAAAGAAATGCAAAAAAGCAAAATGGCTGTCTGGGGAGGCCTTACAAATAGCTGTGAAAAGAGGAGAAGCGAAGGGCAAAGGAGAAACGGAAAGATATAAACATCTGAATGCAGAGTTCCAAAGAATAGCAAGAAGAGATAAGAAAGCCTTCTTCAGCGATCAATGCAAAGAAATAGAGGAAAACAACAGAATGGGAAAGACTAGAGATCTCTTCAAGAAAATCAGAGATACCAAAGGAACATTTCATGCAAAGATGAGCTCGATAAAGGACAGAAATGGTATGGACCTAACAGAAGCAGAAGATATTAAGAAGAGACGGCAAGAATACACAGAAGAACTGTACAAAAAAGATCTTCACGACCCAGATAATCACGATGGTGTGATCACTCACCTAGAGCCAGACATCCTGGAATGTGAAGTCAAGTGGGCCTTAGAAAGCATCACTACGAACAAAGCTAGTGGAGGTGATGGAATTCCAGTTGAGCTATTCCAAATCCTGAAAGATGATGCTGTAAAAGTGCTGCACTCAATATGCCAGCAAATTTGGACAACTCAGCAGTGGCCACAGGACTGGAAAAGGTCAGTTTTCATTCCAATCCCAAAGAAAGGCAATGCCAAAGAATGCTCAAACTACTGCACAATTGCACTCATCTCACACGCTAGTAAAGTAATGCTCAAAATTCTCCAAGCCAGGCTTCAGCAATATGTGAACCATGAACTTCCTGATGTTCAAGCTGGTTTTAGAAAAGGCAGAGGAACCAGTGATCAAATTGCCAACATCCACTGGATCATAGAAAAAGCAAGAGAGTTCCAGAAAAACATCTGTTTCTGCTTTAATGACTATGCCAAAGCCTTTGACTGTGTGGATCACAATAAACTGTGGAAAATTCTTCAAGAGATGGGAAGACCAGACCACCTGATCAGTCTCTTGAGAAATTTGTATGCAGGTCAGGAAGCAACAGTTAGAACTGGACATGGAACAACAGACTGGTTCCAAATAGGAAAAGGAGTACGTCAAGGCTGTATATTGTCACCTTGTTTATTTAACTTATATGCAGAGTACATCATGAGAAACGCTGGACTGGAAGAAACACAAGCTGGAATCAAGATTGCCAGGAGAAATATCAATAACTTAGATATGCAGATGACACCACCCTTATGGCAGAAAGTGAAGAGGAACTAAAAAGCCTCTTGATGAAAGTGAAAGTGGAGAGTGAAAAAGTTGGCTTAAAGCTCAACATTCAGAAAACTAAGATCATGGCATCTGGTCCCATCACTTCATGGGAAATAGATGGGGAAACAGTGTCAGACTTTATTTTTCTGGGCTCCAAAATCACTGCAGATGGTGACTGCAGCCATGAAATTAAAAGATGCTTACTCCTTGGAAGGAAAGTTATGACCAACCTAGATAGCATGTTCAAAAGCAGAGACGTTACTTTGCCAACAAAGGTTTGTCTAGTCAAGGCTATGGTTTTTCCTGTGGTCATGTATGGATGTGAGAGTTGGACTGTGAAGAAAGCTGAGCGCCGAAGAACTGATGCTTTTGAACTGTGGTGTTGGAGAAGACTCTTGAGAGTCCCTTGGACTGCAAGGAGATCCAACCAGTCCTTTCTGAAGGAGATCAGCCCTGGGATTTCTTTGGAAGGAATGATGCTACAGCTGAAACTCCAGTACTTTGGCCACCTCAGCGAAGAGTTGATTCATTGGAAAAGACCCTGATGCTGGGAGGGATTGGGGGCAGGAGGAGAAGGGGACAACAGAGGATGAGATGGCTGGATGGCATCACTGATTCGATGGACGTGAGTCTGGGTGAGCTCCAGGAGTTGGTGATGGACAGGGAGGCCTGGTGTGCTGGGATTCATGGGGTCACAGGGAGTCGGACACGACTGAGTGACTAATCTGATCTGATCTGATATACTTCATATGTTCTCCTGGTCTACAGCTTTCTTTCATTCTCTTAATAGAGCCTTTGGAAGAGCAGAAGTTTTTAGTTTGGATGAAGTTCAGTTTATCAATTTGTTTTCTTATGGGTCATACTTTTGGGGTTGTTTGTGATCTCTATATTCTGTCCCATTAATCTACTTTTCTTTCCTGATGCCCAAACCAGACTGTATTGATTACTATAGCTCTATAATAAGTCCTGAAGTCAAGTAATCTAAGTCCTCCAATTTTATTCTTCTTTTTCAAAGTTGTTTTAGCTATTCTAGTTCTCTTGTCAGTTCAGTTCAGTTACTCAGTCATGTCCGACTCTTTGTGACCCCATGGACTGCAGCACGCCAGGCTTCCCTGTCCATGACCAACTTCTGGAGTTTACCCAAACTCATGTTCATTGAGTCAGTGATGCCACCCAACCATGTCATCCTCTGTCATCCCCTTCTCCTCCTGCCTTTCAATCTTTCCCAGCATCAGGGACTTTTCCAATGAGTCAGTTCTTTGCATCAGGTGGCCAAAGTATTGGAACTTCAGCTTCAGTATCAGTCCTTCCAATGAATATTCAGGAATGATTTCCTTTAGGATTGACTAGTTTGATCTCCTTGCCATCCCAGGGACTTTTCAAGAGTCTTGTCCAACACCACAGTTCAAAAGAATCAATCTTCGGTGCTCAACTTTCTTTATGGTCCAACTCTCACATCCATACATAACTACTGGAAAAACCATAGCTTTGACTAGACAGACCCTTGTCATAAAATAATGTCTCTGCCTTTTAATATGCTGTCTAGGTTGGTCATAGCTTTTTTTCCAGGGAGCAAGCATCTGTTAATTTCATAGCCGCAGTCATCATCTGCAGTGATTTTCAAACCCAAGAAAACAAAGTCTGTCACTGTTTCCATTGTTTTCCCATCTGTTTGCCATGAAACTACAAGTTCCCTTGTAGTTGCATATAAACTTGAGTATATGGAACTTGTGTATAACTTTAGTATATGGAACTAATATAACTTGTCAAATTTTACATAAAAGGTCACTGGGAATTTGATTAGGATTGTATTAAGTCTACAAACCAATTTGAGCAAAAAGATATCTAACAACATTGAATCTTACAGTCAATAAACATATTTTTTAAAACTCTTTTAACATTGAAAACTTTAAGCTTAATTTATGTTGATGTGTGTGTATTTACTACATTGCTTCTAACTCTTGGATAATTTCAGCACATTTTAGTTTTCCTATTACAGCTGTAAGAAGTTCAGTTGAGTTCAGTTCAGTCGCTCAGTCGTGTCCAACTCTTTGCGACCCCATGAGCCTGCAGTACGTCAAGCCTCTGTGTCCAACACCAACTCCCAGAGCCTACCCAAACTCATGTCCATTGAGTTGGTGATGCCATCCAACCATCTCATCCTCTCTTGTCCCCTTCTCTTCCTGCCCTCAATCCCTCCCAGCATCAGGGTCTTTTCAAATGAATCAGCTCTTTGCATCAGGTGGCCAAAGTACTGGAGTTTCAGCTTTAGCATCATTCCTTCCAAAGAACACCCAGGACTGATCTCCTTTAGAATGGACTGGTTGGATCTCCTTGCAGTCCAAGGGACTCTCAAAAGTCTTCTCCAACACCACAGTTACACACATCTAAATCTGACAGAAGAGAATACACAAATGTATTCTCTTATGATTCTGGAGGTCAGAAGCCTGAAGTCGTTTTCACTGGGCCAAAGTCAAGGTGTTGGCCAGACTGGTTCCTTCCAGAAGCTCTAGGAGAGAACCTGCTTCCTGTCTTTTTTTCAGATTTAATGATTTCTTATCGTCTTTGGCTGTGGTCCTTCCTCTGTCTTCACAGCGCACATCCCTCTAGCCTCTTCTTTTGTCCTCACATCTCTTTCTCTCACTTTGACCCTCCTGCCTGCCTCTTTTTTTTTAATTTCCATTGCTCTAAGAGACAGATCCAAAAAGATACTGCTGTGATTTTTTTTAACAAAATTTATTTTTATTTGGAGGATATTATACAGTGTTGTGTTGGTTTCTGCCATATGTCAAGGTGAAAATGTTAGTCACTTAGTCGTGTCCAACTCTTTGCAACCCCATGGACTATAGCCCACCAGGCTCCTCTGTCCATGGTATTCTCCAGGACAGGTATTATACTGGAATGGGTTGCTATTCCCTTCTCCAGGGGATCTCCCCAACCCAGGGATCTAACCTGCATCTCTTGCATCTGCTGCATTGGCAGGCAGATTCTTTACCACTGAGCTACCTGGGAAGCCAGTGTTACCATGATCATATATTAACTGTGTGTGTGTGTATGTGTGTGTGTGTGTATAATATTCCATTAACATCTTTGTTCTTCTGCTGGTCTCATATTTCTTCTTACTGTGGCTTATGATACACTTTATTATTTAGTGTGAAAAATCCTCTCTCTACTATTTTCAAGATGGATCTAGATTTTTTATTCTTCCATACACATGTTAATATAAGTTCCTCAAAAATGCAGTGTCTAATCATGATTATGATTCCATTGCAATTATAGGTTAATCTAAAGATACTGACACAAGCTATTAAATCATCTATCTGAGAACATGGACTACGTCTCTATTTTTTTTTTCAAGTCATCTTCTATGTTCCACCTCAAATTTTGTTTTGTTCACAAAGCACTTCGGGATTCTTCAGGATTCTAAGACACTTTACAGCTTTTGTTGCTATTGTGAGTGAAGGCTTTTATTCGTCATTAAAATTTCTAGTTGGTTATTTTCTGCCATTTAGTAGGTTGATCACATTGACGACCTGGTTAAACTCTTGATGAGTTCTAATGGTTTGTTATCGATTGGTTCCCCACCCCCTCCCAGGTGAATGATTCCATCATCTGCAAACAATGCCAATTTTCCGCTTTAGGAAACATTTCCCCCCAGGATCCTATGCAAGCTTTATGGCCTAAATTAGGGAGTCCTGTGCCAGACCTCTTCCTAAAAACATTTGAAATATACTTAATGACACTCTCTTACTGTCATCTCACTATACCTCTGAACAAGACAAGAATTAAAGAGCTGCAATTTACAAAGATGTAATTACCCCAAATCGTGAAATATACCCTCCTTGCTGGGCTTTTCTCTTTAGAATTTTTTGTTTAGTCAACACTTTTAAAATTTAGTTAAGAAATATAATGAGAGGAATAAAATTCAGAAAACTTCCAAAATTGAAGCTGAAACATTTACAGTAATGACATCATGTCCCCCTTAATTATCCCTCTTTCAGCACTCTGGGGATGACTAAATCTTTTCTTTTCTCTTCAAGTTATTTATTTAATATAGTCGGTAAACTGCTCAAATCTAACATGTTCTATAAAGCCTGGCTCATTTTTTCTGAGTCAATTTCACGTTCTATTTTTTACAGGGAACAAATAACTTGGAACTTTTCTTCTTTTTTTGCACTCCACACACCTAGGAAGTGTGTGGTATCCTAGTTTATACTTGCAAGGCTGTCCCAATATTGTTCCAAGTATTTGCTATGTCTTAGCTCATATGAAAATTCTGATTTCTTTGACTGAAATATTTGAAGGGAACTGTCATTAGGTCTGGTGCTGGGATAGATCGGAACATGAAAAAACTTCTATTTTATGCAACACCTATCCAACACTCCACTGCAGAACATATCCCAGAGATAGGGGGTCTAAGAAAATGCAGCTTGTAGCTCTTCCCCTTATATCTGAGCTTGTTGGAGAAGCCCAGGCCTCTCAAGTTACTGATGAGGAAATTGAGTGTCTCCAGCCCACACAGTGAGAGGCAAGTATCAATACCCAGGTCCACTAACTCTAAGCCCGGGACTCCTTCCAGCAGCACAGGAAATGGCCTGCCTTCCACCTCTATGTAGGCATTCACTAAGGATGACCCAGAGGGAAGAGGGAAGGGCAGATATAGCCCAAGTAATAACTAACATCGTATAATTTTAGATAATTTTCTTTAAGACTCACATCAATAATAGATGTAGGTAATGATAGCTAAATGGCTGTCTGAGGAGGCCTTACAAATAGCTGTGAAAAGAAGAGAAGCGAAAAGCAAAGGAGAAAAGGAAAGATATAAGCTTCTGAATGCAGAGTTCCAAAGAATAGCAAGGAGAGATAAGAAAGCCCTCCTCAGTGATCAAAGCAAAGAAATAGAGGAAAACAACAGAATGGGAAAGACTAGAGATCTCTTCAAGAAAATTAGAGATAACAAGGGAACATTTCATGCAAAGATAGGTTCGATAAAGGACAGAAATGGTATGGACCTAACAGAAGCAGAAGATATTAAGAAGAGGTGGCAAGAATACACAGAAGAACTGTACAAAAAAGATCTTCATGACCCAGATAATCACGATGGTGTGATCACTCACCTAGAGCCAGACATCCTGGAATGTGAAGTCAAATGGGCCTTAGAAAGCATCACTTGAACAAAGCTAGTGGAGCTGATGGAATTCCAGTTGAGCTATTCCAAATCCTGAAAGATGATGCTGTGAAAGTGCTGCACTCAATATGCCAGCAAATTTGGAAAACTCAGCAGTGGCCACAGGACTGGAAAAGGTCAGTTTTCATTCCAATCCCAAAGAAAGGCAATGCAAAGAATGCTCAAACTATTGCACAATTGCATTCATCTCACGCACTAGTAAAGTCATGCTCAAAATTCTTCAAGCCAGGCTTCAGTAATACGTGAACTGTGGACTTCCAGTTGTTCAAGCTGGTTTTAGAAAAGGCAGAGGAACCAGAGACCAAATTTCCAACTGCTGGATCATGGAAAAAGCAAGAAAGTTCCAGAAAAACATCCATTTCTGCTTTGTTGACTACGCCAAAGCCTTTGACTGTATGGATCACAATAAACTGGAAAATTCTGAAAGAGATGGGAATACCAGACCACCTGACCTGTCTCTTGAGAAACCTATATGCAAGTCAGGAAGCAACAGTTAGAACTGGACATGGAACAACAAACTGGTTCCAAATAGGAAAAGGAGTACATCAAGGCTGTATATTGTCACCCTGCTTATTTAACTTTTATGCAGAGTACATCATGAGAAACACTGGGCTGGAAGAAGCACAAGCTGGAATCAAGATTGCCGGGAGAAATATCAATAACCTCAGATATGCAGATGACACCACCCTTATGGCAGAAAGTGAAGAGGAACTAAAAGGCCTCTTGATGAAAGTGAAAGAGGAGAGTGAAAAAGTTGGCTTAAAGCTCAACATTCAGAAAACGAAGATCATGGCATCTGGTCCCATCACTTCATGGGAAATAGATGGGGAAACAGTGCAAACAGTGTCAGACTTTATTTTGGGGGGCTCCAAAATCACTACAGATGGTGATTGCAGCCATGAAATTAAAAGATGCTTACTCCTTGGAAGGAAAGTTAGACCAACCTAGATAGCATATTCAAAAGCAGAGACATTACTTTGCCAACAAAGGTCCATCTAGTCAAGGCT
Organism: Bos grunniens; assembly: GCF_055505025.1. Taxonomy (NCBI): domain Eukaryota; kingdom Metazoa; phylum Chordata; class Mammalia; order Artiodactyla; family Bovidae; genus Bos; species Bos grunniens. Next base: position 55,889,622 of record NC_141178.1, on the reverse strand, counting down.
ATGGTTTTTCAGTACTCATGTATGGATGTGAGAGTTGGACTGTGAAGAAAGCTGAGCGCCGAAGAATTGATGCTTTTGAACTATGGTGTTGGAGAAGACTCTTGAGAGTCCCTTGGACTGCTAGGAGATCCAACCAGTCCATTCTAAAGGAGATCAGTCCTGGGTGTTCTTTGGAAGGACTGATGCTAAAGCTGAAACTCCAGTACTTTGGCCACCTCATGCGAAGAGTTGACTCATTGTAAAAGACTCTGATGCTGGGAGGGATTGGGGGCAGGAGGAGAAGGTGACAACAGAGGATGAGATGGCTGGATGGCATCACCGACTCGATGGATGTGAGTTTGAGTGAACTCTGGGAGTTGGTGTTGGACAGGGAGGCCTGGTGAGCTGCAATTCATGGGGTCGTAAAGAGTCGGACACGACCGAGCAACTGAACTGAACTGAATGATAGCTAACATCATGAATCCTTGCTTATACATTTTGTACAGATTATCTCATTTAATTCCTACAAAAGCCCTATGATATGGGTGCTTTGATTGTCATTTCTATTTTATAGATGAGAAAACAGGTCAGGAACATCAAAAATGTGCTGAAGAGGCCATAGCTGGAAAGTGACAGAGCAAGGGCTTGAATTAAGAAGTCATGAGGCTGTGTCCCTAACCACTGCCTTACGGTGGACAATCTTCTTACCTCCATTTCACAATTATGAACCTGAGGTCTGGCCCAATGTGGCAGAGTTCTTCTTCGTTACAACTTCTAACAACCAATTCTGTTTCATTTAAGTGGAAAGAGAAAACTTATCAAAACTCACATCTCCAGGTTCCAAGAACATTGCATCCTTTGAGGTTCCCCAGGGAGCTTCCTGGAACCCACCTGTGGGTCACTCACTATCTCCTGCGTAGAGCAATAACTCCATCTCCTCTATCTAAGCAGATTAATTACTCCAGCCCAAATCCATAACACCCCCATCACCAAATACACACACACTATTTTTTTTTTTGGCCTCTTCACCCAGTGGAAGAGGGTCATAATCCAGGTGTAAGTCTCAGCTTTGAGTAGAGTGGAACCACTTCTGCCTCACCTGGAGGAAGTGTACTCGTCTTGTTAAGGCCTCTAAGCAAAGCCCAGTACTGTGGAATCAGAAAACAGAATGGTTTCCAGTGATCAGGTCATCGCATTCTTGTGTCCACGCTTCACAAGTGGGGGCACCACGTGTTGATTGCTGGCTCAGCACAGTCCATACACCATAACTCATTAGGTTGAATGTTATGAATTCACCATATTTGTAGGTGAAAAATGGTTGCTTACTGGCAAGGTCATTTGATTCACTTTAAGAGCAAGATTTCTTTTTTCTACTTGTCCTGTTACTAGAACTAAGTCTTCAGTAGATTCTTCTGTGAGGGCAGCTGCTCCTGAGAAGTGGGCGACATGGTAAAATTGGTGAGGCTCGTGGCTCAGATGGTAAAGAATCTGCCTACAATGTAGGACACCAGGGTTCGATCCCTGTGTCTGGAAGATCCCCTGGAGAAGGGAATGGCAATCCACTCCAGTATTCTTGCCTGGAAAATTCCATGACAGAGGAACCTGGTCGGCTCTATGGGGTCGCAAAGAGTCAGACACAACTGAGCGACGAGCACTTTCCCTTTCACTTTCATGGACACGAGCTCATTGTCTTGTCTTCTGCTCAGAAGTGCGTGCTTTGGTGAGAAGTAATTGTATGTGACTGTGAGAGACTGTCATGATTAATAAGGTGTCCATAAGACTGTGTGGGTCATGGAGGAAGAAGCATGGGAGGAAGAAGAGCATTTGCAATCCAAATCCACAATGAGTGTTTATTCTAGTAAGGATGAATTGCTACGTCTTTGATTATGGAAAAGATCCAATGTAATTAACCAGCTACCAGGAGGCTGGCTGCTCCTCCTGGGAATGGCACTGTTTTCACACTCAGGGTTAATCAGTACTGCTGACAGGCTGCTCAGCCAGGTGAGGACATGCCCTGTGATTTTGAGCCCTTGCTTAGCTTCCTGTGCACCCTTCATGGACACTTACTTCATGAACCTGTTGAGTGAGCATAGCTGTTGACTTATCCAGAAAATAGGTCATCACATCCACCTTAGTAAAGAAAGCTTCGTCCATCATGAGGGACTTCCAGTGAGTACTAACATGGTATTCTTTGTGCCTGTTCTTGCCAATCCATAGTCTTTCCCTAGTTTGGTCACCAACTCTTAAATTTTACTCTTTTCCATTTCTTTAAAACTGTTAGTTGCTCAGTTGTGTCCAGTGCTTTGTGACCCCATGGACTGTAGCTTGTCAGGCTCTTCTATCCATGGGATTCTCCAGGCAAGAATACTGGAGTGGGTTGTTATGCCCTCCTCCAGGGGATCTTCCTGACCCAGGTCAAACTCAGGTCTCCCACATTGCAGGCAGATTCTTTACTGTCTCAGCCACCAGGGAAGCCCATTCCTTACCCTATGGCTAAACCATATGGCCAAACAATGAAGCACTGCCTGTAGAGACTGACCTCAGCTTCTGTCTCCTTCCAGGTGAAGTAGAGAATGGAAAAAGTCAAAGTTACAGCAACTGGGAAGATTTCTTAGCCATCCTTCTAGGCCACCCCTGAGTCAGGTGTAACTCTTCAGCTGTCTGTTTCTGGCTGACACCAGCATGTTGTCAGGAGAATGCTTGCGAGGCCCAGGTGTAGGTTGAAGGAAGGGTTATAATATTGGAGGAGGATTCAGACTGGGAGCCTGAGCCATCTGCTCACACAATTTTCTGGTGCCTCCGGGATCCATTCAACCTGAATTATGGGTGCGTCTGGGAATACCTGATTTTATGGCCTGGAGAATGAGATGAAACCCACTTCATGATGTGCTGTTCAGGTTTACCTGGTGTCTTAGGCTGAGATTTTTTCAACACCCATAAGAGTCCAGAAGAAATACCTGTTCCTCAGAAGAAAAACCATTCCTGCCAAACGACTGTGGCTCTGCTTCTCACACCCGGAGGCCTCTACCGTGATGCTCTGTGGAGCTTAGCATCCCTACCTACTGTAGACACGCTGGGACCACTGTGTCTGCCGTCACAAGGCTCACTGGGCAGGGCTGTGTCTGCGCTGGTCCAGGCGGAGAATGGGTGAGCCCTGCTTACCGCTAGTAGCCTTTCAAGTGACGTGGTGCATGAGGGGAACCGCACTACCAGCTGTTACCTCTAGACTCCAGAGAAGTTCCCGAGGTGTTGTGCTGCTTTCTCAGGGGCTACAGGGGACAATAATCAGTTCTCCACTTTGAGAAGATAGGCTGCATTCCTCCCAGACCACTAGAAACTGTCCAGGTATGGCCTTCATTTTCATGGGGTGTATTCGATAACTTTGGCTTATCTAACTTACCCAGATATCTTGGCACCTGCTCTTTACTGCTCTCCAAGTTGTATTACTGTGGTGTTCTCAGAGGAATAGACCAGTGGGAATAAAAGATGATCGATGACCCTTTGGCATGGAGGCTTGTAGCAAGGTAATGAAATGTATTGCTGGCCCACCAGGCAAAGCCAAATTTCAGATGTCTCTACTGATTGAAGTAAAGAAAAAGCATTGTTTTTTTAGATTATTACTTGCATAGAAAGTACCAGAGGCTCTGTTGACTGTAGGGGGGAGACCACTTCTCCCTCTATGGAATAACAACCACTTTATTAACCTTGTGATGATCCACCATAGGTCATTCTCCAAAAGCCGTCTATCCTCAGCATCACCCTGAAGTCTGTTGCTTGTAACCACTTTCAGTTCAACTCCTTTACCCATGAGCATCCTTAGTCAGAAGCAACAGACACTGGCTCTGGCGGATGTATGTACTTGACGACCCCCTACTCTCTGGTCAAAGAACTTATCTCTGCACTTATCCCAAAGATAAGGCACAGTTTGGGATTTACTGTTTGCTAGTGGCAGTCAGTAGGAGCCTGGCAGGCTACAATCCATGGGGTTGCAAAAGAGTCAGACACGACTGAGGGACCAAACAGCAACAACTACAAGGGCCCATCGTGGTGTTCCAGGGATTTCCATCCTGTTCATTGACCCAGTAGCCTTTGCTCCTCTCCTACGGAAGAGCCAAAGTGAGGAGTCTGGGAATTGTGGAGCTGACAGACTTAATAAAAGGTAGGGATGGGGCGGGATAAGGTTTTACTGAGTCTCCTGGGAGAGGATTTTGGTCAGAACTCTTATTTTCTACCTCACTCTCTGAAATCTCTGTCTCTGACTACTGCAGGGGTCCCCAGCCTCCAGGGTCTAAGGCCTGGTGATGTGAGGTAGAACTGATGTAACTGTAATAGACATCAAGTGCACAATAAATGTAGGGTGCTTGAATCATCCCCAAAACATCCTCCCACTCCCTGGTCCATGGAAAAATTGTCTTCCACTAAACTGGTCCCTGGTGCCAAAACAGTTGGGGACTGCTGGCCTAGAGTGATGTTCCAGGTCTCCGGGAGTGGGTGTTTTCCAGAACCACTGTCAACCCAGCCTACAGAAAATGGCGACCTAGTGCCATCCAGCTACATTCTAGTCTAGTACACGCACGTAGTCGTGTCTGACTCTTTTGCGACCCCATGGACTGTAGCCCGCCAGGCTCCTCTGTCCATGGGATTTCCCAGGCAAGAATCCTCGAGTGGGTTGCCATTTCCTTCTCCAGGGAATCCCAACCTAGGAACTGAACCCGTGTCTCCTACATTGGCAGGCAGATTCTTGACCACTGTGCCATCTGGGAAGCCCACAAATACTGTTGGCCGTCACTTAACCCATGCATTTCTCAGTGCTTTGATGAAGGGACACTTTTCTTGGGGCCTTCTTTGGTACATCTGAGGAAATACATTTCACTTATGATAAATTTGCTTGTATTAATAACAGTCCTCTTCCTCCAAATTTGAAGCCTCTGGATCTATTCCTTCAACTATATCCACCAAATCTGAACATCGAAATCTCATTCAGCAGGTACTGTTAGTGAGTACAGACTTCAGTTGACTAAATAAATGAATAACTGACACTGTTCCCAGCTGCCTGAGTTAAGTCAGTGAACCCAGACTCTCCTGTGTCAACTAAATTTAGTTTGGTCTGCAGATATGTATTAATACTCCTCTCCCTGGTGTGGATCTTTGTGGAAGGTTCAGGGGAGCCAGAGGATCCTAGTGGGTCCTCCCCAGGTCCCCATTTCAACCCCTAGGCATTTACTCTTTGCTTATCAATGCTCTAAATTCTGCAAAAAATACCTACTAAAGCTGTGAATTCACTGTAGTTCTTTAGCATTCAGGATCCAACTTTGAATCTGGCTGTTGGTTGGCTTCTTTAGACTTATCTGCAAGTAATAAGAGTTTATTAACAGACAAGTCCCATGTTTTTCTGACTCTGCTTTGGGGCAAGAATGTACATATGTGAGCCCTACCCTTAGATCTGTAGTTCCTTGTGGCCTTCCTACAATTGTTTGGCAGGAGTCGCATGTCCCCCAGAAGCCTGTTGTGAATGGACGCGTCATTTGGAGGGCCACAGGTCACATGAAGCACTTTGCCACCACGTGTTAGACCAGACAGAGTCCCATTCTTACCTGCACTGTTTTCTGCTTTTGCCACAACTTAGCCTGATAACCAAACCCAGATTTCCCTCATTACCTTGAGCTCTGTTTCCTATAACCACCTCTGGTTTCAATTTCTCCATCTGTACACAGTCTTAATGGTAAGCAGCAGAAACTTACTGGGGTTGATTTAAGCAGAAAAGAAACTGATTAAGAAAAGATATTGAGGGGGTTTCCCTGGTGGCTCAGTGGTAAAGAATCTGCCTGCCAATGTAGGAGACATGGGTTCGGGTCTGGGAAGATCCCCCATGCCACAGAGCAACTAAGCCTGTACACCGCAACTACTGAGCCTGTGCTCTAGAGCCCAAGGGCCGCAATTGCTGAGTGCACCATCTGCAACTGCTGAAGCCCATGGGCCGAGAGCCAGTGCTCTGCAACAAGACGAGCCAGTGCGACGAGAAACCTGCATACTGCAACAGGAGAGTATCCTCCACTCATGGCAACTAGAGAAAAGCAACGAAGACCCAGCACAGCCAATAAATAAGTCATATATATATATACATGGGCTTCCCTGGGGGGTCAGACAGTATAAAATCTGTCTTCAGTGCAGGAGACCCAGGTTGGATCCCTGAGTGTGGAAGATCCCTTGGAGAAGGGAAAGGCTACCCACCCCAGTATTCTTGCCTGGAGAATTCTGTGGACAGAGGAGCCTGCGGGCTATAGTCCATGGGGTCCATGGGGTCACAAAGAGTTGAACACGACTAACATATATATATATATTTTAAAAAGATATTGGGGATCCCAGAGAATCTAGAGGGATGAAAGAAGGCATAATACCACCAGATTACCTTACAGGATCTATCCGATGAAGACCCCAGAGTTCTCATCTCCTAATACCATCTTTTGCAACTCCCATCCCTGACACCACTGGCTGCAGATGTAAGAATCAGCAGTGTTGCACCTGCATTCTCAGGAGCTCCACTTGCTGCAGTTGCCCCTGTGCCAGAGAACACATGTCTACCTCCTGATATGAGGCACCACAGAGGATACGATACCTCCGAAGATTCCTTCCCAAAGATGCAGGACCTCATTCTAATTGTGAAGAAACATCAGACAGAGCCAACTGAGGATGGTTCTACAAGATAACTGACCAGTACTCTTCAAAATTGTCAAGATCATGAAGGACTAGGAAAGACTTGAGAAACTGTCACCGACTGGAGGAGATAAGGAGATGTGACAACTGAATGCACATGACATGCTGGGACTGAGACCCTGGACAGAAAAGGGACACTGGTGAAATCCAAATAAAATCTTCAATTTAGCTAGTAGAATTACGTTGTTGTTGAGTCGCTAAGTCGTGTCTGACTGTTTGGCGACCCTGTGGACTGTAGCCCACCAGGCTCCTCTGTCCGTGGGATTTCCCAGGCAACAATATTGGAGTGGGTTGCCAGGCCCTCCTCCAGGGGATCTTCTGACCCAGGGATCATACCCATGTCTCCTGCACAGGCAGGCGGATGGATTCTTTACTGCTGAGCCACCAGGGAAGCCCTCAGTAGAATTATACTAATGTTAATTTCTCAGATTTGATCACTGCAGTATGGTTCTGTAAGATGAGGAAGCTGTATGAAGAGCGTATAGGAACTCTCTTATTTTAGCAACTCATCTGTAGTCCATCTAAAATCATCTCAAAGTCATCAACAAACGTTAAAACCAAAAGACAATATTATGCTGTATAACCAATGGCACATTTGAGTGGAGGGAACATGCTCTATTTTCTCCTCTTAGCTGCTGATTCCTTGAGTTAATATGTCAGGATTACTACATACCAGGGATCAGCAGACAGAGGAGGAAGCAAGCAGCAGGGGAGGGAGAGAGAAGTGGGAGAGAGTGGGTGGGGAAACCCCATGACAAACTCACGGGGAAGGTATTTTTAAGCAGGCATTTGAGATGCTTTAAATTCTGCCCCCCCGCCCCCCCCCCCCCCCCCCCCCGCCTAAGAATGACTATTTGCTTATGAAACTGGCTTTGGAGATCTTGATTTATCACTCCAGGATGAGGAAGAGGAATACTCCTTGGAGTAGTAGCCAGTCTTGGGCATCTGAGCTAGTCTCTTATTTAGAAGCTTTGCTTCTAATGACAGCACTGGTCAGTAGAAATTTCAGTGATGGTGGGAATGTTCTGTATCTGTGCCGCCCTGTTCTGACTGTTGCCACTAGCCATGTGCAGCCATGGAGCACTTGAAATATGGCTCACGAAATGGAGGAACATGTTTCCATGTAGACAGCCATCCACAGTGACTAATGGCTCCCATGTTGGACGGGGCAGCTCTAGTAACTAACCAGCTTGTCTTTTTTCCTGTTGATCATGACATGGTTCAGGCAAAGAGATGTAATTTTAGAGATGTGTATGTATGTGTGTAATCAACTACCCGAACCGCAAAGACGTAGTGAAATAAGGACTAGTGAATGAATCGTTTTACAATTGGTTAAGCTGGTAAATCACAGAATTTCATAGCTAGAAGAGAACTTAGAACTTGTCCTTTCCAACAGCTTCATCCAGGATCAAGAGTGAGATAAGAACAAAGGCAGGATTAGAACCAGGTTTCCCCAGACCTGTTCTGGGGCTGTGCATGCTTACATGTGGCTTCACACACGTAGAACTAAAGATGGCACTCGCAACTTCATTCACACTGAACTTGCATCCATACCGCTGAGCTAGGTGCCCCACTGCACTCTTCCCTCCCCACCTCGACCCTCCCCAGCCCCCACAGTTGAGCTTCCTGAAAATACACCACATGGGATGCTTGATGAACAATTTATTTTTAACAAAAAGTGACAAAGCCACTGTCTTTCAGCTACACGGTCAGTCTTCTGGCCCCAAGGGAAGAGGAGAACTGAATAATAAATCCTCTAGAGGACCCAGGATCAGGGACCCGAGAGATCTCTCATAAATTGCCTCTCCATTACAATTTGAATGTATACACAGTGGAGAACTCTAAATAGGATGAGGGAGAGCCTAATTCATTGTATAAACATTACTTTAAATTTCTTTGTGTACCTAAGCCACGAAATTAATTATGACTATGATGAAATATAGTCATCTTCAAACAGCTGAAGTTATTTGGGGGCTTCCCTGGTAGCTCACATGGTAAAGGATCTGCCTGCAATTCAGGAGACCCAGGTTCGATCTCTGGGTCAGGAAGATCCCCTGGAGAAGAAAATAGCAACCCACTCCAGTATTCTTGCCTGGAGAATCCCATGGACACAGGAGCCTGGCAGGCTACAGTCCATGAGGTCACAAAGAGTAGGACACAACTGAGCAACTAGCACTTTCACTTTCATGATGAAATATGATGGTGGTGGTTTAGTTGCTAAGTCGTGTCCAATTATATGAAATATAGTCATCGCCAAACAGCTGGGGTTATATGGGGGCTTCCCTGGTAGCTCACATGCTAAAGAATCTTCCTGCAATGCAGGAGACCAGGTTTGATCCCTGGGTTGGGAAGATCCCCTGGAGAAGGAAATGGCAACCCACTTCAGTTTTCTTGCCTGGAGAATCCCATGGACTGAGGAGCCTGGGGGAGGGGTAGGGGCTACAGTTCATAAGGTTGAAAAAATTGGACATGACTGAATTGACTTAGCACACATCCACACATGATGAAATAGGGGGGAAAAAGGAGTTGTTTAAAACTGTAATGAATATGATGTGAGCTACCTTCTTCAGCAGTTTACTTTCCAAAGATGAGTACAGCAGAAGATTCCATAAATGTCAAGCCTTATGAAAAGGCAGGAGATGGCAAACCACAGTAAACTGGGTAATTCAGCAGAAAATGTCTGTGAGAGTCTCATTGTCAAGGATGCCTCTTTGTTCTAAGACAACCAACACAGTTTAAGTCCTTGAGTGGTACAAAGATTGGGAAAACCCACCCTCAAATGGAACTATGAAATTGCAAAGATCAGTAACGACTTCTCAACAAGATCGTGTGTGATGGAGTCTGGTGTGGAGATATTCTAGACATTGTTTTTTTCTGGTGTGAATTTGGGGTTTTTGAAAAGGCCCATTTCTTACAGCTTTTCTCCTGAAATGTAAAGAGCAAAGCTTCCACCTGATTACCGAGGGAGACCATTCTAAGAACTTTCATGTTTGCTGTGATTTCATTTGAGTAAGAGTGCACTCTGGGGAAGTTCCAGATTCACCTATTGACATTGAATGTTCCTTTCTTTTGTTCAGGGTCTTTTCTGAGTGGGACCTGAAGCCTATGGCAACTGACACATGTAGCCTGTGAATTAATTTCTGCTGACTGTAAACACACACGAGATCAAAGTGACATCCCAAGCTCCTCTCCAGCCTCAGGATGCCTGAGGAGGATGGCGCTTTGTCAATAATCTATACGCACGTCAGTTATCACGGGCCCTGCATGAATAATTAAAGATCTGGGGAGAGCAGCAACTAATATTTACCAAATATTTTTCTACCTGACGGGAACTTTTCAACCATTATCTCTTACAGTTTTGAGATAGATGGTATTATCATTTTCATTGATGAAGAAGTTGAGGCAAAAAGAAGTAACTTGCTCCAGGGCATGAAGCAACCAGGTGATGGTCAATATTTGCATCCAGATAATCTGGCTCAGGGGCTTCCCAGGTGGCGCAATGGTAAAGAACCTTCCTGCTAATGCAGGAGATGCAAGAGACACTGGTTCCATCCCTGGGTCGGGAAGATTCCCCTGGAGAAGGGTATGGCAACTCCATCCAGTATTCTTGCCTGGAGAATCCCATGGACAGAGGAGCCTGGCGGGCTAAGGTCCCTGGGGTTGCAAAGAGTCAGACACAGCTTAGTGACTAAGCACACAGCACCTATCTGGCTCAGACCTTGAACTCTTAACACTTCTTTTAGTCTGCTGTCTTTTGAAGGAAAGAGGAGTAGAGAGAGACCCAGACCAATCAGACTCCCCTGCTTTGTGATAGATGATTTCTGATCTGGGCTCCACGCCCTAATCTCCCAGGTGACAAATATGTCTGCGGGAAGTTGATGGGGATATTTGCCTTCAACAGTTTTCACTCCTTATTTCACCTCCTTCCTGTCACCCTCATCTTCATCCCTGACCCCTACTCTGTGGTCTCAGTTCTTCCTGGCCCTTCTATGCTGTGCTGTGCTGTGCTTAGTTACTCAGTCATGTCCAACTCTTTGCAACCCCATGGACTGTAGCCCGGAAGGCTCCTGTGTCCGTGGGATTCTCCAGGAAAGAATACTGGAGTGAGTTGCCATACCCTTCCTTCAGGGGACCTTCCCAACCCAGGGACTGAACCAAGGTCTCCCACATTGCAGGCAGATTCTTTACCAGCTGAGCCACCAGGGAAGCCCCGATTCAGTGTATAAAGTGAGTGTTAACCAACTCAAGTTTTCTCTTTTAAGGTTACTGTAGGTCCTCTGAGGCCAGGATACCTTTACTCCCCCTCCCCACCCTGTGTGTCTTGGTTGCGGGGCAGGGGCGCTTTGTTGCTGCAATGCTTTCCCCCTGGGCTGGACTCCCACAAAAGTGCTCACCCTGTGAGGTCAGGCCAGGGAGGTGGTGAGACGTGGGCAGCTCTGGTCATCCGTGATTACAGTTTCCTTGGGAAAGCCAAACCTTTGCGTTACTACACTTTTACTCTTTGAAGTATCCAAGAATGATTGATATTATTTTCTTTTTCTTCCAGTTTTATTGAGATGTAACTGACATGGTGCTGTAAGTTTAGTGAACATCCCATCATCTCAAACAGAAACAACATGAAAGAAACAGAAAAATATATATATAGTTTTTCCTTGAAATGAGAACTCTTCAGGTTTTCTCTCTTGGCCACTTTCCCATGTAACACATACAGTAGCGTTGGTTGTCTTTATAACGCTGCACATTAACCTCTCTAGAATTTATACCTGGGAGTTTGTGCCTTTTGACTGCTATCATCCAGGTTCCCATCCTCCACCCCTACCTCTGGTAACCACAGATCTGATCTTTTTTTCTATGAGTTTGTGTGTTTTTGAAGCATAATTGACCTGCCACACTACATTAGCCCTGGATGCACAACACGGCAATCTGATATTTCTCTGCATTTCAGAATGAGCCCCATGGTAAGTCTAGGTATTATGTCATCACACAAAGATACGATGTCATCGTTGACTGTAACCCCACACTGTACAGTTCATACTCATGACTCGTTTGTTTTCTAACTGAAAGTCTGTACCTCTTAATATCTCTTACCTGTTTCTCTCATACACCTACCCCTCTCCCTCTGGCAATCGCCTGTTTGTTCTCTGTACGGATAACTCTGTTTCTGTTCAGTCATGTTTGTTCATTTGTTTTCTTTTTTAGATTCCACATTTAAATACAAATGTAAAAATACAATATTTATTTTTCTCTGTCTGACTTATTACACTTAGCGTAATACCTTCAAAGTCCGTCCATGTTGTCACAAAGGGCAGCATTTCGTTCTTTTTATGGCTAAATGATGAAAGTGAAAGTGGAGAGTGAAAAAGTTGGCTTAAAGCTCAACATTTAGAAAACGAAGATCGTGGCATCTGGTCCCATCACTTCATGGGAAATAGAAGGGGAAACAGTGGAAACAGTGTCAGACTTTATTTTTTTGGCCTCCAAAATCACTGCAGATGGCGACTGCAGCCATGAAGTTAAAAGACGCTTGCTCCTTGGAAGGAAGGTTATGACCAACCTAGATAGCATATTCAGAAGCAGAGACATTACTTTGCCAACAAAGGTCCATCTAGTCAAGGCTATGGTTTTTCCTGTGGTCATGCATGGATGTGAGAGTTGGACTATGAAGAAGGCTGAGTGCCGAAGAATTGATGCTTTTGAACTGTGGTGTTGGAGAAGACTCTTGAGAGTCCCTTGGACTGCAAGGAGATCCAACCAGTCCATTCTGAAGGAGATCAGCCCTGGGATTTCTTTGGAGGGAATGATGCTAAAGCTGAAACTCCAGTACTTTGGCCACCTCATGCGAAGAGTTGACTCATTGGAAAAAACTCTGATGCTTGGAGGGATTGGGGGCAGGAGGAGAAGGGGACGACAAAGGATGAGATGGGTGGATGGCATCACTGACTTGATGGACGTGAGTCTGAGTGAAGTCCGGGAGTTGGTGATGGACAGGGAGGCCTGACGTGTTGCGATTCATGGGGTTGCAAAGAGTCAGACACGACTGAGTGACTGAACTGAACTGAACTGAATGTTCCACTATATGTGTGCGTGCTCAGTCGTGTCCAACTCTTTGCAACCCCATGGACTGTAGCCCGCCAGGCTCCTCTGTCCATGGGATTTCCCGGGCAAGAATACTGGAATGGGTTGCCATTTCCTTCTCCAGGGGATCTTCCCAAACCAGCGATCGAACCTGGGTCCCTTGCATTGCAGGTAAATTCTTTACTATCTGAGCCATCGGAGGACTTCATTCCATTATGTATGCATGTATAAATACACAAGTACATACACACATATATGTATACCAATTATCTGTTGATGGGCATTTAGGTTGCTTCTATATCTTGGCTATTGTGAATGATAGTGCAGTGAACATAGAATTGTAGATAACTTTTCCAGTTAGTGTTTTCCTTTTCTTTGGATAAATACCCAGGAGTGGAATTACTGGATCATATGATAGTTCTCTTTTTAATTGTTTGAGGTGTCCTCATATGCTTTTTCAAGAGCTATCTTAGAATTACCACAAAATTTGCTTTCCAAATATGCCCTCTTCAGCTTTAGTCATGTGTTGGGGAAAAGATAATCCAAATGTCAAAGTATTTTCCAGCTAGATGGACCTGGCAGTTCACATTTGGGTGCTGATCCACGTAGTATGTGATTTGATGGTGATAACTTAGCTGCAAACAGACTGTAATATTGTAGTGTAATTGTGCCTATGTGCCTTAGTGAATTTGACAATAAAGGTCAAAAAGGAAAAAAAAAAGTGGTGTGGGGGAGCGCAGAATATCAGTATGACACTGCAAGCAGTGTTGTCTGTTTGTCCACTCAGTGAGGCTGAAATGGGCAGCAGAAGTCTGTCCTCTCGGGGGTCTCAGCTGCCACATGCCTTGGTGATCTGATCTCTGTCACTCTGGCATTTAAACAGATGGACTCCCCACAAGTGCTCACAGGTAAATGCTGAGGAAGCAGAGATCTGTCCAGAATTGAGGAGAATCTGATGTACTGGACCTGGGAGAAACGCCTTCCAGTGTGGCAGCTTCCTAAAGGGCTTTTGAGGGTCCTTCTGAAAATCTGTGACTTTGCCCTGAGAGTTAGGGGACTCCACTGGAGATAAGGGCTGTGTCACGTCCTGGTAATAATAACTATCGCCCGCTAAGAAGCCACTGCGTTCCCAGCTTTTTTCTTTCAGCAAGCATGGTGTCAGCTTCATATAGTGCACGCTAGACAGGACGCAGGCTGGTCCTTCCAAGCAGAGCCCAGCTATGCCATTGTCCCCGGAAGCAGGTGCCAAGCCATCAGCACCCTGTGAACACCCCATCTGTGGCAGAGAGCGGTGGGCCTCACTTCTGTGGCCCAGGCTTCCCTACCATCGACCCCTTGGCTGATTTCACATCAGGGCTGACTTTCTCCATAGGGTGGCTCCTGGCAAGGTTGACTTCACAACTGCAGCAAAGAGAACTCTTTGCAGTTTTAGTATTGCTTCTGGGAGCCAGTGCCATTGGCCTCACTGACCTGGTTTGACTTGCAGGCCCATGCTCACACGGGTCCCTGCAGCGAGGAGAACGGGATGCTCTGATTGGCCAGTCCTCCAGTTGCAGAGCCACAGGATGGAGGTGAGGAAAGTGCTTCAGGGATGATCATACCTGAAGAAAGGACAGGGAATGATCACTGCAGACACAGCCCCGGTCTCCCTCTCCTCGTCCCCAGTCGCTTCCATCTCTCCTGTCACTGCCATCTGGTCTCCCCTTCCATCCTCCTCCCCACACCCTCCCAGATTCTACTACCTCATGGCTTTGCTGCCTCCCAACTTCCACACAGGGGATGAGATGGTTAGACAGCATCACTGACTCAATGGGCATGAATTTGAGCAGAATCTGGAAGATGGTGGAGGACAGAGGTGCCTGGCATGACACAGTCCATGGGGTCGCAAAGAGTCGGATCTGACTTAGTGACTGAACAACAACAAATTTCCACACCTCATGCCTTCTGTTTACTTCCTTCTCTGGCTTTCTGTCCACCCTTCTCACTCCACTGTTTGTTGTTGTTCAGTTTCTCAGTCAAGTCTGACTCTTTGTGACCCCATGGAGTGCAGCATGCCAGGCTTGTCTGTCCTTCACCAATTCCTAGAGCTTGCTCAAACTCATGTCCATTGAGTCGGTGATGCCATCCAACCATCTCATACTCTGTCGTCCCCTTCTCCTCCTGCCTTCAGTCTTTCCCAGCATCAGGGTCTTTTCTAATGAGTCAGCTCTTCTCATCAGGTGGCCAAAGTATTGGAGCTTCAAATTCAGCATCAGTCCTTCCAATGAATATTCAGGTTGATTTCCTTTAGAATTGACTGATTTGATCTGTAGTTATATTTTTTTTTTTTTTTTAAATAGCTTACACTGTAGTTCCCTGAAAGTTACCTGTTTGGGTTTGTTAGCGTCTCATCCAGTAGGTCTGTACAAAGCAGTGTTGTCATATCAGGACATCCCATAGCCACCAAGCAGTCCACAGCTCCTTTCCTTCAGGTCAGATCCCTTTCCCTGGAATCTTCAGCCATGATGACAGAGCTGTGCTGTATTACAGATCAAGGGGCCTCTGTAGAAGGCACAATCTTTGACTATTTTTGCTCAGCACAGTGATCTGAGCTTTGTGGCTAAAGATTACATTATTTCCCCCTACCATGGTTTCTAGTCTACACTATATAAACCTAAAACAGTATTAGCTGTAAAGAGTGGGTTTTGTGTTTTTTTCTTGACATTCTACGTGATACCACTGTTGGGTATAAGTGTCTAAATGGAAACTAGAAACCTACCATCTCAATGACAAAAGGAAAATGGGTTTGATAAGAAAAGGTGAAAAGGGTTGAGAGGGGCTGAAAGGTGACCACATGATGTTTTTAGGAAAATGAAGGTTAAAAAAGACATTGCTCACCTCTTCCATATGTACAGGGAGTGCAGAACTTGGCGGTTGGGTTTCCATAGCGGCAAGAAGCAACCTTATCAAACCACAGATTGCAGTCCTGGGAGAAGCTTCTAAAAGTTTTTAAGAGCATGTTCTTAGATGAGGGGGTGGAGTCAGGGGGTTCAAATTTAGAGTTTTATAGCTTGAATTCTAAAATATAATAAAAGTGGGAAGCCCAATGGTTCTAAAGGAAATCAACCCTGAATATCCTATTGGAAGGACTGATGCTGAAGCTGAAGCTCCAATACTTTGGCCACCTGATGCAAAGAGCTGACTCATTAGAAAAGATCCTGATGCTGGGAAAGATCGAAGGCAAAAGAAGCAGGGACCAGAAAAGAATGAGATGGTTGGATGGCATCAATGACTCAACGGACATGAATTTGAGCAAACTCTGGGAGACAGTGAAGGACAGGGAATCCTGGCGTGCCACAGTTCTTGGGGTCGCAAAGAGTCATACACGATTTAGCGACTGAACAGCAACAATATTTCTCTGATTTTATTTGAATGGAAGAGACTTCATGATATGTGTTGATAGCATTCCTCCCACCCCATGGTGATTGCTAGTGGCCCAGAATCAGAGGGAGGCACAAGCCCTGAATTTAAGGAAGCCCTCCTTCTCCCTCTCAAGTGCCAGCCCTGCACTTGCTTCACAGCAAGTACCTCCTTAAATTTTGTGTCCTGGGCTCCTCCTGCCTGTCTTATGGGCATCCTGGCCCTCTTCATGGAAGAATGGTGGTTTCATTTTCCTAAAAGCAAAACTTTTTGGTAATTCAGATGAGATCAATCACTTTATCCTGCTTTTTATGATGCAAGTGAGTGGACTTGAACTAAACAGTGAGTTTTGTTTGTAAGTGTGTGAGATAGAGAGGATCAAAATGCAGATTTTTCTACATGTAAAAAGAAAATCTTGATTTTTATGTTGTCTTACCTTTTTTTAAGTCCCTGTGGACTATCAAAACATCTCCTGTCCTGGCTAGATCCATCCCCGGGGCTGCCAGCTGGCTGCTCCAAGCATTTTCACATTGGCGATCTGTTTCCTGTGGCCCAAGCCCTTCTCCAGACATCTCATGTTCACCTGTCTTATTAATAATTGGCTGCAACCTTTTCAATTTTCCCCTCTAATAGGCTCTCAGAGTTGCGTTACTTATCACTTTATGAGTTCGGTTCATCTAGATTTTTACACGAGTCCTCTAATGCCTTCAGGTAAATTGAAGAATCACCTGAGTAACTTGATGCTGATGAGGGAGGCTTGGAGGCCAGCACGGACCTACAGGTGGGGCCAGGGTGTTCTCTGGACACCTGACTTCATTGTCTCTAGGCTGCTTGGCAGAACTGCAACATGTGTGGCTTTCCCCCAGCAGTGAAAAAAAAAAGTCCTCCGAACAACTCAGCGTCTCCCCCACAAAGCAATGAGATCACATTACCGCTCATTTTCTCATTGTCTGCATGGCACCATATTCATTCACTGATTCACTCTTCTACTTCCTAAGATGCCTTTTTCTGAGTTCAGTGCACCTCATAATTTTAAGCATGAAATTTCTTCTCATCTTTTAGGAAAATATTCCAGGCTTCTTGCCCCGATAGAAATAGTTACCTATATTCAGGAAATTTTTATTCATACCTTTATTCTTGGAGGGAAAATCCCTAGGAACTCTGACTTTGGGGTGTCTATTTTCCAGATAATTGAAAAATAACTGCTTTTTGATTAGCAGTTATGAATCAATGTGAAAAGTATCAAATGTCAAGGTCGCAGCTGTGGGCTGAGGTGTTGGGAAGAGAAAGGTACTTTCCCTCCCTGGGGTTTTGCCTCAGTTAGAGAGATGCTGGACAAATCATCTGGGGGTTAGTTGGCTAGGCGGTTGGATTCCCAGGGGCAGTACCCTGATGAGTCCCCAGTCTGGTCCTAAGCTTCTCAGGGCAAGAAATGATTAGTTAGGTCACCTGGAATAGTGGGCTTAGAACTGCCTCTTAAAAAACTTATTTATTTTTGGCTGTGCTGAGTCTTTGTTGCTCTGCAGGGGCATTCTCTAGTTGTGGTGCTCACAGGCTTCTCATCGCAGTGGCTTCTCTTGTGGAGCACAGGCTCTAGGGCGTGCAGGCTTCAGCAGTTGCAGCACATGGGCTCAGAAGTTGGGGCCCACAGGCTTAGTTGCTCCAAGCCATGTGGAATCTTCCCGGATGGGGGATTGAACCTATGTTTTCCTGTACTGGAAGGCAGATGGGAAGCCCTAGAACTAACTGCCTCTTGCTTAATCAAAACCCACATGAAACTGACATGTCAACCCAGAGTTCAGCTAATTCATATTTAATGCAAAGCATGCCAACCACATGGTCAAGAATATGTACAACACGAGGCTCCGACGTCTGTCTTTCTTGCTTTGATCCCCAGTGGTAGGGCATCGATCCCTGAGTGCATATTACTCATAGGTCAAGTCATTTTCTTCCCGCTTTCTCCCAACAATACTAAGGAGACAGTGAAAATGTCTGGATCTAAAAGTCCCCGTGATGATCGTTTCAACTTGGTAGAGACTTCCTTGAGATTGGTCTTCTTCCATGACTTGATGTTACCTTCCTGAGAAATGGGCTTGTCACTTCGAGGGACTGGGCCTGTCAACTTTCTGTAAGCCACACATACACTGGCCACCCCTGAGAGCCTGTCATTTCTACAGACAGCTGACCGCACCTTGAGAACTGAGGTTCCCTGTGTCACAGGGGGCCTTCCTGAAGGACTGAGCTGGTCTCGATGTTGCCTGCATGTACAGGCAATTTTACAACTGCCACACCAAAGAGAAGAAATCATACACACATGTATACGTACGGCTGAGTCCCTTTGCCGTCCACCTGAAACTATCACAACATTGTTAATCGGATATACCCTAATACAAAATAAAAAGTTAAAAAAAAAAGAAACCAGAGCAAACTGAAGGTTCACCTTGCCTACCTTTGCTGAATTTCAGAATCATTTAAGTATAACAGCAAATGCACATTGCACAGAAGCTCAAGATTCACAAACACCACCCTCAACACACACATACACACTCGCACGCTTCAACATATGAAAGACGAAGTGAACCAGTGAAAACAAAATTGTGTACTTAAAAACACTGACAGTGCATATAATCTCTCTCCCCTATAATTTCACAGTCAAGTTTGGATTCTTGATGACAAAGTTCTCTGAAAAATCTCAATTTAGTCTGAATATTTCTATTAAAAACCCATCTGACAGAAAGATGACATCTCACTTTAGGCTCTAAGTAACATGGCAACATGCATATCAATGCCAGTATGTGTGGGTAGACTTTTCTTGTTAAAACTCTCACAACAGGCAGAGATGATTGATAATAAGATCAACTCTAGATTGTTTCTCTGCAGCTCACCTTCTCATCCCCTCCCCCTGCAAGCACAGGTTGGCTTTCTTTCACAAACACAAAGACTCAAGAGTTAAAAAAAAACAGCATTGGTTAGTCAGAACACGCTCCCCACTGGAAAACCGCCACTGGAGGGGCCAGGAAATGACAATTTTCAGCCCCCTGTGGTACGTGAGTTATAAACCATACACAGTGTCATGTGAAACCAGGGAAATTCATCCATTGCAGGAAAATCTCCCCCTCCCCCTGGACTTGTCGTGTTTTGTTCCCTGTGAATCGAATTCCTGTATTTTCCTACGGAGCATCTATGGTTCCTGCCGGAAGGAAACAGAAAACTTCAATTCTCTGAAGGGAAGTACCACATGTGCAGGGTACAGGGCTTGGCTGGAACCCGGGTGCACTTCCTCAGGGGGATCTGCAGGGTTTTCTCAGCTGTGAAAGCAACAAAAAGATAAGCTCAAGGACATCTTTCTCGTTACAAAAAAGCCAGTTCCTTACTGGCAGAAACAGTGAATCCTTAATATTGAAGGGACTCCAGCAATTTTAGAATGAAGCAGCCCCTCCTCTTTTTGAATTTCGCTTTTCTCTTGGGTGAGGGCTTCTGATGATTTCTTCAAAAATTTAAAAGTATGCTAAGTCCCTTACATACGACCAAGTTGCGTTCCAAGAGCATGTTTGTAAGTCCAGTTTGTTTTTAAGTCCAACAAAGTTAGCCTAGATACCCAACTAACACAATCAGCTATACAGTACTGAACTGTAATAGGTTTCTAATATTTTTCACACAAATAATACATAAAAAATAAACATTTTTTCATCTTACAGTACAGTACCTTGAAAAGTATAGTAGTACAGTACAACAGCTGGCATACAGGGGAACATTCACATCTTTGAAAGTTCATATGCAGGGGACTTACCATACAGGTCCCTTGGTATCTGACTGGGTTGGTCTCAGGGTGTCTAAGGATGCTCAAGTCCTTTACATAAAACAGCACACACACACACAGACATGCACATCCTCCTTTAAACTTTAAACTTCTCTAGAGTAGTTATAGGGGTTCCCTGATGGCTCAAATGGTAAAGCATCCGCCTGCAATGTGGGAGACCTGGGTTCAATCCCTGGGTTGGGAAGATTCCCTGGAGAAGGGCATGGCAATCCACTCCAGTATTGTTGCCTGGAGAATACCCATGGACAGAGGAGACTGGTGGGCTATAGTTCATGGGGTCGCAAAGAGTTGGACACAACTAAGTGACGAAAGCACGGCAGAGTAGTTATAACACCTAATACAATGTAAATATTATGTCAGTAGCTGACTACATGGAACAAATTCAAGTTTTGCTTTTTGAAACTTTGTGGAATTCTTTTTTCCCCTGAATATTTTTGATTTGAGGTTGGTGGAATCTGAGGACCCAGAACCCATGCACTAGAATAGGTCACTGGGTTTGTGGCTCCATTTGTCTCCTTCTATTGTGAAATAAAACCACATTCTGCTGGTTTCCGTAGGTAAGAGCAGAAATGACTGGATGGAACGCCCGTCAGCCCATGCGATTTGAAGAGACATAGTCTGAATCCTCAAATACTTTGAAAATTAAAAAAAAAATTAGAATAGCAGGAAATACTGCATCAGAAGCCACAGAACACTTTAATATTAACCTGTGTGGCTGGTGTAGGTGTGCAAGACGATGGATTCATCTCTAATGTATTTGGAGATAGTGCCCTTCTGTAAATTTAAACAGTTCCAAGTCCTGCTTCTATAGAATCCAGTTTGGTCTTAACAGTTCTTCATGGTCAAGTGTGTTCGTCATTTTGTTTTTCAGTTTCAATTGAAGTTCGTAAACTGAAACAGCCATCGCCCCATTTCAGCTATAGGATTTTTGGGAAGTTATTCACACCCTGCACCTCTTTATGTATAAAGTGAGGGTAACAGTATCTTCCTGTGAGGGTGCTTCTCTACTGATTAATTTAATGAATAACACTGCGCATCCCAGAAGTGTCAGAATGGGTCTGAGAGCAACATTGAGCATGTGTCCCATCCATCCTGCTGGGTTTTGTTGCTCAGGGAGAAAAATGAATAAGTAAGCAAACAAACAAAAAAAGCAATTGATGTTAAGAGTGATGAAGGAAAACAGGGTGATTTGTTTGAAAAAAGGTCTCTGTGAGGTGGGGACATTTGAAGAGTGAAAAAAATTAGCTAGGCAAAGGCTAGATATTCCAGGTGGAGGGAGGAGCATGTGCAAAGGCCCTGGGGTACAGATGCTTTTGCAGGTTGAAGAAACTGAACACCGCCCTCTGGGTCGGAGGACAGTGCTGGGGGCCATGGGAAGCACTCAGAGCTCAGTTCTAGAGCACTGTGGGAGGCCCCTGGAGGACTTTACTCAAGAGCCACACTTGACCTCACTCACACTTTAAAAACCCCTGGAGGAGGAAATGGCAACCCACTCTAGTATTCTTGCCTAGGAAATCCCATGGACAGAGGAGCCTGGTGGGCTTGCACATTTTACAAGGAGCTCTCTGGCTCCTGCTGTGTGAAGTGAAGACTGGGCAAGGAGTGGAAGCCAGAGTTTCCTTTGTAAGCATTAAATGAGATAATGAATGTTTGGCATTTGGTGCAATACTTGACGCAAAGTAACTGTCCAGTTGATGTGACTGATTGCTATTAGCAATTATTACCAGTGTTAATAGCACTAATGCTTCAGTTTGATATCATAGTCTGATGCTATACATTCAAATGTACACCTAAAATTAAATGTCCTGATTTTAGTCACTACCATGCCAAAAAGAATTAAATCAGGAGTTGGGCCATGAGTTTATCCACCTACCTGAGTCTTAAAGCCAACGTTGATTCCTAAACTGTTTATGATTGTCCATATAGTTAGCTGCATGTGTTGAAGGTCAACTTTTTAAGAAGAAAGTTCGTGAAACGTTTTTCACTAATTAAATTACTACACCAACCTATAAAAGAAGCCACTTCTTGAAAACACTATTTTTCAGAAACGCAAATGACTCCTATGAGGTCTGCTTCTGACCTGAGGGCTTCCCTTGTGGTAAAGAATCCCAGCTGGTAAAGAATCTGCCTGCAATGCATAAGACCCCTGTTCAGTCCCTGGGTTGGGAAGATCCCCAGAGAAGGGAAAGGGTACCCACTCCAGTATTCTGGTCTGGAGAATTCCATGGACTGTATAGTTCATGGGATGGAAAAGAGTGAGTGACTGACTTTCACTTTCACTTTCTGACCTGAAGGAGGATATGAGTGGGGAGAATGTGTGTCTGGAGAACCAGCCTCTCTGCGCTGCATCTCCAGCTTCAGCAAAGGACCTGTGTTGGCTGCAGAAAATCAGGATGTGTGTTCTTCATTCAACTTGCTCTTTGGTGGGCTTCTGGTGCTCATGGCCATCTCCTCTCCTCGGGGCTTCCCAGGTGGTTCACTGGTAAAGAATTCGCCTGCCAATGCAGGAGACGTGGGTTTGATCCCTGGATCAGGATGATTCCCTGGACAAAGAAATGGCAACCCACTCCAGTACTCTTGCCTGGAACTCCCATGGACAGAGGAGCCTGGTGGGCTATAATCCTTGGGGGTCCCAAAGAGTGGTATAAGCCTGAGCGTGAATAATGACGGCCATTTCTCACCTTCCAGACATGGGCAGGGCTGGTGAGCTTGTAGTAACACTGTGGACCCTCGCAGGCTTCTCTAAGGCTCAGTCTTGTATCTATCAAATGGTGTGGTAAGTGTCTTCCTTTTAAGGCTGTGAAGACTTAGAGAATTCATCAAAGTGCTTCTATAGCGTCTGACACATAAAAAGAGCTCAACAACTAACCGTGGAGGCAATTATTGTTATTTGAAGACCAAAGTCCCCTTCCCCTTATTCCACCGGCTTAATTCCAGATAAAAAGGATGGTTCTAGTTTTTAAAGTAGCACTGCTTTGGCGATTAGAAAAATTTTCGTGATGACATTTTATCTCTGACCCTAGTCTGACCTCTGAGCTAAGAGGATACCTGGAACGGAGCCTCCGGGGAACTGGTTCCAAGCTGTCGAATCTAAAGTCACAGACTGGCAGCTTTGTGGGAGGCGGCCTCCAAACCTGGCTGGAAATCGCACTTGTAACCTGGGAGTTTGATAAGCCGAGGGGCCGGGGGTTTCAGTTACCGGCTCCTCCGTTTTTCTAACCGGCAGTAATTACCTCCGCAGTGCTCCGATGCTAAACAAAGATGCTGCTCGAGCGCGATTTTCTCAGGCACAGGTGCCAGCTGGTACCTCGCCGGGCAGCTGACCGCCCGGGCGCTCCCAGGCGCGTTCGCGTTCCCGGGGCCCAGCCCCTGCCCACCAGAGCCAAACAAAGACAGCCCGGCCTCCCCGTCCACCCCGCCCTTCCCCCCGCGGCCTGGAGGAGCCCCGTCCCTCCTTCCAGCCCCCCCTCCTCCCCCGCCCCTCCCTAGCCCTTCCCCTGCTGCCCTCCCTCCCTCCCACTGGTGGTTTCTTCCTGCAGCAGAAATCCAGGAAGCCGCCCCCCACGTTTCCTCTGCCCGCAATTTTCTCCAGGGCCTAACTCACACCCGACTTGGCTTGATCTGGGGTTCCCTTTTCTCTGCCCCAGGAGGACCCCAACTCTGGGAGTAGGGGCTTACTAGAGAAGGTGGCTTATTTTTGAGTCTCATTATTGACCTTTCATCAGCATCATAGGAAAAAAAAAAAGCGTATTTGAAGACAAAATTACAGAAGAACAACTGTGAGGCTTGTGTGTGTCTCTGTGTCGTACACACACACACACACACACACACACACACACACACACACAAAGCCCCTTTACACGTTGGTCAATAGAGCTGCAGAATGAGTGGTTTTTCGGTAACTTTAATCTCCTAATTCATTGTGTCTGCGGTGCGGGTTGCAGAGCTGAAAGGGTGTAACAGCAGGCCGGTCTGGCACACAAACACATTTAAATGTGACCGGGTGGGGGTTGCCCACCTTACGATGAGTGGTTGAAACGCTGCCAAGAAAACAAAACAAAAACAAAACAATAGGTGGGGTGGTTGAGGGCTGGGGGGGTCGGAGTTGCAGTTTGTCCGCAGGGCGGAGGCTCCTTTAATCCCGCCGGCTCCGAGGCTGCCGGGGGTCACGGCCCAGCTGCTCGGCAGGAAGGACAAAGGGCAAGGTGGGCGCCCGGGGCTGGCGGGGCGCTGGGCGGGCGCGACCGAGGCCCGGGTCTGGGCGCCCACCGCGCGCCGCCGCCGCTGACCTTGACTTGTCCCTCCCGCCGCGGGCGCGGGAGGAGACCCGGGCCAGATGGGCGTCCCGCGCGTGACGCCCGCCTCCGCCCCCGCGCCCTCGCGCAGCTGTCGCCGGCCGCTCGGGGCCCCCGCGCCGCCCCCGCACCTGCCTGCCCCGCGCGCCCCTGCGGTCCGCAGGCCCGGCCCACGCTCGGGGATCCCCGCCAACAAAGGCGATCGGAGCTCGGCCGGCTCGGGGTCGCCGTCCCCTGGGTCCCGGGGGGGGGGGGGGGCCCTGGACTCGTCGCCCCACGGGGGCCTCAGTGGCCCCTGCCAACCGCAAGCCCGGACCACTGAGGACACCCGCGCCCTGCGAGTCCCTGGAGACGTCCCGCACAGGGCCTGGCCGGAGGCGGCTTGGGGAGATCCATAATTTATGATGTTGTTCTTACCAGTCCGGTTTGGGATTTCACAAGCCTGGCCTGTTTTTTTTTTTTTTTTTCCCATTTGTTGCTTCCGTCTGTGCTTTCGGAGACAACGCGGCTTCCCCACCCCAAGACAGTAGTTACCTAGTAGAATTCTTGTGATAAGAAAGAAAAAAGTGAGTTTCCACCTGAGGCGTTGCCCAGGGGGGTAAGAGGAGCCCAGGTAAGGGGGCGGGGCTGGAGGAGCTGGCGGGGTCCCTTGCGGACCTTCCCCTATGTCACCCCAACTAGGTAGGATAAAACCCTCTTTTTCCAGAGTTGGGGTGGGAGGTTCCTGTTGAGAAGTCGTGAGAACAGATCCTTCGCTGCTTTCACTATTAATACCAGTCCTTTTCCTCATTTGTAACTAAACCTCTGGGCCCTGAGTGGTTTTTTTTTAGCACTGCAAGCCCGCAGAAACGTTGATGGTAGGCAAGATAGAAAGGGGTTAATTGCTCCCCCTTGCACCCCGACCTGGCACTGACCCCAGCATTGCAGCCAGGCAATCTCAGGTGCTCCTAACTCAGGATACATTGAGGGGACCCTTTGGCAAAGGCTGCTTCTGTTCTGAAAATTCCTTAAATTGCTGTCGTGATTGGGGAAAGATTTATGGATTTCCTCACGTCTTAGTGCAATAAGTGAGTAAATGATAGCGACAACAAAGGACCCCACAGTAAGTTGGGGGAAGTCCTTTTTCTTGTTCCCTTTCCTTTAAAAAAAAATCTTGAAACTTATTCTAGGCCCCTTCTTTTTCTCATTTGAATTCAGTGTTGCTAAATGGACATGGGACCAGAGAGGGCCTGTTGCCAATGCTTTTTCTAAGACTGGAGCCTGCAAAGACCTGGCTGAGAGGGGCTCTGAGGAGGTTGGATCCCTGAGGCCCCAAGCCTGGGGCCTGGGAAGAGCCTCGAGCTCCAGAGCCTGCCTGTAGCTGGGTCATTTCGTGGTTCA
Organism: Bos grunniens; assembly: GCF_055505025.1. NCBI lineage: Eukaryota > Metazoa > Chordata > Mammalia > Artiodactyla > Bovidae > Bos > Bos grunniens. The sequence continues at coordinate 55,863,960 of NC_141178.1, read as the reverse complement.
CAAACGACAAGGCAAGTTGAAGCCACAGTCACTGTGGTTCTAGGCAACCATGATTAGTCACACAGTCAGTGACCCAGTTACGGCACACCCTCTTTTAAAAGGACATTCGTCCACATCTTGCTACCTTAAACGCAGAAATGGTTCATGGATACAAGGAGGATGAGGACTGCAAGGGACAGGGAACTGAAACTCAGGTTTTAGGATCATATAGGCCGGGGCTAGGCTTTCTGAAAAGGAGAAGCTCTGGGGTGTGACTTTTAGGACAAGTTGAATTGCACTGAGCTTTGACGACAGAGTGTTTTCCAACTCAGGTATGGTCTCTGAAGGAAAGGGAGGCAGGGAAAGAAAGAGTCACCTCCTGAGCATTGACTTGGCTTATAGGTTCATGGCCATCTGTCACATGAAGGTGGGGAGACAGGAAGAGGAAGAAAAGCCCTACATATGGAGGCTTGTGTGGGTTTTTGCTTTTAAAAATAGCATTTCTTTTTAACCACAGAGGCGTAGGAACTTGTAAACATGAATCCCCAACAATAGTAAACAAATTCTAGGTTCTTTCATCTGAAAAGTAAGTAGAGCAAGTGTCTCTCTGGTCTCTCTCTCTTCTCTTTTTACAAAGGGAAAATGCAAAACAAAAATCCCCCGTCCTCTTAAAGGCTTCTTTGCTGGTGAGTGTTTGTCCAGGAACAAGCAGTCTTTTATTCGAATGGTCTCCAAAAGTTCATAAGCAAAAAAAAAAAAGTGTCCGATGTCTGGTTACCCACAATACAGTCTCTGGCTACATAGTGGAGCTTTTCTGTCCTGAATTTGTGATCTGCTATCAGAGTCCTTTAATTTCTCTGAACAGAAGGCTCTTTGGGAGAAGAAAGCTTGGGGGTGGGGGAGCCACATCGCAATCAGTCTTTTCTTTTTTTTTTCGTTTGCTGTTTTCTTCCAGTCAGTGAGGAGTGCTGGAATTCTTCTGATCTTTCCCAGCATCTTAGTGAACTGAGGGCCATGGAAGGGTTAAGCCAGGCTGCGGGTAGGTTTCCCTGCTGGCCTATTTTCCTGGGGTGGAGCCGCTGGCCAGGCATCACCTAGGAACTCTTCATGAAAAGGAGCCGCCCTGCTCCTGACTGATGCCCTTTATCTCCTCCGGAGCTCTTCCTTTTACTGCTCGTTTTATACTATCTTCAGTGAGAACCGTCTTTTTAAAGTCATAGGTTCCCTTTAACCAAGGGAAGTTTACAGATGTCCCTGACATCCCGAATGTAGTATCTGGTGAGATGAAAGAGGCAGACGATGAGGGAGAAGATGGACAGTCATTTTGAGAGATCGGCAGAAATAATTACTGTAGCTGAATTACAACTGCTTAGAAACAAATCATCGGTTGCATTTGACCACTTGTTGTGGGTCACAGCTTCAGTGCAAATAAATTCAGCTTGATATCCTTTGATTGAGCAGCCCTGAGCCCAGCCGGGTGCTTTCCTCGGTGCCAAGGATACAGAGAGGCAAGGCACACCAAGACTGCGCTCTCACCGAGCTTACATTCTGTGGGGGAGAGACAGCTAAAAGGTACACTTTTAAATGACTTCTGGATAGGGATGAGAGCTTTGAAAATAGTAACATCGGACAGAGGGAAAGACCTCTCTGTGTTGCTGATATATTTGAGCAGAGATCAAGACCAGGCAATGCATGAGACGTGGGTTTGATCCCTGGGTCGGGAAGATCCCCAGGAGAAGGGAATGGCTATGCACTGTAGTGTTCTTGCCTGGAGAATTCCATGGACAGAGGAGGCTGACGGGTCCATGGGGTCACAAAGAGTCGGACACGACTGAGCAACTAACACACAAATACGCAGTGGTGCAGAGAGGGAGGAAAAATTTCAGGGATGCTAAACTAGTGACACTAAATACATTAGTAATTTTGTTCTCTGGCCTCATCTCCCACCTTCAGGATTTGTATCAGATCCTTAAAAGGTGTAAGTTTTAACAGCGAGTAGAAGAGCTGGTTCACTAAACTGTCTTTACGATATGTTGTTAAAGAACCTAATCCTTTCATTCCTCCGGTCCTTCCTAAGCATGTGCTGTGGGCTCAGCGTTGGGGATATGCCTACATGGAGCTTACAGTCAAGCAGGGAGGACAAATCATACAAACGGAATGACCAAGAAGGTTGGTAGGTGCCCTGGGTGGTCAGAAGGTCACAGGACCACACACTGGGGTTTCTTAGTCTTGTGTCTTGAGAGTAGGAGCCAGCCAGTAGAGGAAGAGTTCCATGCAGAAGGAAACAGAATTCAGGGAAGTCCCTCAGGCCAAGAAGCAGGACATTTTTGAGGAAGCGAAAGAGGTTCAGCCTGGGCAGAGCGTGCGTGGGATGCTGAAAGGCAGGACAGGCGAGGATGCATGGCCAGGCCATCGCAGGCTGTGCTCCGGAGTTTTGATTTTACCCTAAAAGGCAAAGGAATGCCACTAGAGGGTTTTACATGCCTCTGTGTATGTGTGTGTGTTGTACCCGCAACAACTGGGACTTAAGCATTAAAAGGGAATGGCTACAGGAAGTTGCTGCAGCTATCAGATTCCAGGAGATGGAGCCTGGACTAGGGCAGAGTAGTGGAGGGGCAGAGAAACGGGTGGATCTGATCCATATATGAGAGGACTTGTAATAGGTTGAATGTGGGAGACAAAGGAGAGGGAAAGGTCGAACGCCTCGGCTTCTGACTTGAATACCTGGGAGGGTGTTAACTTGTTGAGTCTGGGAACACCTGGGAAAATGCAGATGAGAAGTGGACAGGTCTGCTTGTATGCACTCTGGGTTTGAGAATCCTGAGAGATATCCACAGGGACCTGAGCCTGGGGACACTGGTCATCAGTGGTGAATTGAGACAATCACTCTGATAATTTGTGTGTTTATAATCTGTTGTGGTCTAAGACCTTTCGGTCATAAGGAAAGGGATTCAGTTAAGCTTGCTCAGATAGAATGTGGAACTCTTGGCACACAGAGGGCTTCCTGGGGCGTGTTGCTCACGGGACAGCTGTGGGGATGGGCACAGCTCTGCCAGACAGCAGGGGGTGATGCGGCCACTGTTGCCTTCATTTCTTCCTTGCTTCCTCTGTGGACCAGCTTCTCTGCTCATGGAGGGGCCTCCGTCCGCCAAGTCCTTGCTCTCTATAGAGCTCGCTCCTGCTCTTGCCCCAGCAGAGCAGCATCTGAGCTTAAAAGCTTATGATCATTATATGTCACCATAATTTATACACCTCTGTATTCAAATTCTTGAGAAGAGAGGATCTGATTGGCATTTAGAAGTTAAGAGCATCGTGGCTTTTGGTCAGGTGACCATCCGTGGTCCAAGCAGTGACAGCAATGTGTGTGTGTGTGCATATGTATGTCTGTGTGTTTATGTATCTATATGTGCATGTATATGTGTATATGCGATGTGCGTATATATATGTTCTTGCATGTCTCTCTGTATATATGTGTGCATATATGTGTATATGTGTGTGCGCATATGTGTACATACCTGTATAGGTGTAACGTATATATACATACCTACATGTCTCTCTGTGTATATGTGTGTGTATATGTGTGTGCATATGTGTATCTGCTGTGGGGGTGATTTTGTGTGAGAGAATTCAGGCCAGTCGCCCTGTCAAATGGAAGACAGGCTGGACAGATGTGGGTACGCTGTTTACTTGTCTCATCGAATGTTGATTCTGCTGCTCTTCTGTGTCCCATGCAGCAAGCAGGAAGACAGAGCCTGTGCAGCCAGAGCAGGACTGCACGCTTCCTCTCCCATGAGGCCTTGGGTGGCGTGGAGCCTCTGAGAGAGCCCGGTTCCTGCTCTGTAAGTTCAGTGATCCTGCCTGCCTGGCAGGAGAGGGGATGGAATGAAGTGACACTGTGGATGGCTGGCAGTGGGGGGAGACACCCAGTGGCTGTCCTCCCTTCCTTTATGCTTGTTCAAATCACCCTTTTCCCAGAAAACAGGAACAGTACTTCCATCACATTTTTGTAGTAATTCCTCTGTGTAAGTGTGAACAAATGTTTATAGAATGATCATATATTTTACACCATTAAAAAGTAGTTGTAACTACTCCATAACATTTTGGAAAACAGAACCAGAAAAAAAATCATTCACCCACAATCTAAATAAAAACACATAAACCACTTGATTTATTTCTTTTCAGCTTTTCTTCTAGGCATCTTTTTTTTTGTTCTTACATACACGGAATCCTAATTTACATACACTAAAATGTAGTGTTTTATGATGTTTAAACATGAATTACTTGCATAATGAAAGATATACTTTAAAACTGTTTTAATTTTCATAAATCTAGAATCCATATTGGCATCTCACTCTAATTTCCTCTGTTTGGTCCAGAACATCTCACACATGGGGCATTGTTGAGTTAGAACTGTATTTATTTCTACCAAATTACAAATATATTCCAGGCAAGAAATATGTCCCTTCAACTGTACTTGGAGATGTTAGATTTAATGCAGGAGTAATGAGGCCAAGCCAGAGGTTTCATGCTTACAGGAGTCAATTAGCCTTACTCACTACTATGGCCACAAGTTTTACCCCAATCTTGGGTTTCTACCTTACAGATGAATGGCAGGAGTCACCAGGGAGACTGAAAGAGAACACAGAATGTTCACTGCAAATCTATTACCGTTACTAGGCAGCCACCTAAAGACTTCTTTTTTCAACCATTAGGTGAACTTGGGGCTTCCCAGGTGGTGCTAGTGGTAAAGAACCTGCCTGCCAATGCAGGAGATGCGGGTTTGATCCCGGGCCGGGAAGATCCCCTGGAGGAGAGCACTGCAAAGCACTCTAGTATTTTTGCCTGGAGAATCCCATGGACAGAGGATCCTGGCAGGCTACAGTCCATGGGGTCTCAAGGAGTCGGACACAAGGAGTTAGCCTGCCTGCATGCAGGTGAACTTGGGCAGAAGAATGCCGAGTAGGTACAATTAGAATATTTCATGTTGGACAGTTGCTGGATTCTAGTATGAAAATTATAGATCCTGCTAGAACAAAACCAGTCCAGACCCATCTCTTTTTCAAGGATGGTACCTGAAAAAAATCTCTCTAGCCTCACAGAAATAGGGGTTGGCCGCTTCAAACAATGATGGAAACCAGAGAATTCTTGTAGCACGTTCTCTTTCTTTAAATTAGTTGGAGTTAGTAATTCTGAGAGAAATCTAGTTACTGGTTGGAGAGATTTGAAAAAATGCCCATTCACTTGTTTTACGTGAAGTTATCTTAGAGCAGATACAGATTTTCAAAAATTCCATTTGAGAAAGCTGCATCAATGTGATTGGGGAATTTTCTACAGTGATGCTAAATGTATGTCTCTGGACATCTGCATGGAGTTTTAAGAGCCTTACCTCTACAGCGATGCACTTTCTGTGCACTCATGTGCTTTCTTTTCAAAATGACTTGTACACATACCCTCACTGCTTGCAACTCCATAGAGAAGATGCAGGCTGTCGAGACATTCACGTGTGGGCCCTGGTGACCTCTTCCACCCTGGCAACAGGGGTTTGTGCCGCATTGTTTTAATCGTGAAGTCTGAAGAGGGCAGGGATCTTAGCTTTTCTGTGTGATGGCTGTTCATCAACAGATACACGTCTGTCACATGGGTTTAGTCTCACATGAAAAGGGAACATTTCAACCACCAAAGCTCTTGGGCTGCTTTTTGTAGCTTCTGAATTTTTTACTCCAAAGTCTCCTTTCTCCCCTTTGCAAGACCAGCCTCATGGTTTGGGCTCAGAGCTTGCCTTGGAGGCCCGGTTGAGCTGCTGTTTGATATCGTGCTTGCCTGTTACCACATCGCTGGCATCAAATGTCTTTATTGATTTGTTCCTGATTGGTCCAACCTGGAACAAGATCGGCTTCATAGACGTGACATCTTGTGGTCTGAAATAGGAAGTTTGTTTCAACAAGCCACTCTTAACCATCATCTGCCCCAGGGAACTAAGCAAAGGCAATTTATGAATTCCTTCTTGGTGGTCTCGCTGGGGACCGTTCTCTCTCCTTTTAATGACCACCTTCTAGTGTCCTCTTGCCTCTTTCTCCCACTGCTTACAAACAAAAGCCCCCAAATAATATTCACTGAACTCTCAAGTCATTCCCTGGGCCCTTGAATCAGACAGAACTGTGTCATTCTGGCTGTTGATAGAGTGTAGGATATTGGAAAAAAAAGTACCATTGTGTAAGATAAGGAAAAGGTCAGAGAACCGAAAAGACAGCAGCTGTATGGGTTGGGATTCTCCTTTTCAGCTATAAAAAAGCATAAATGAAGGAAGGATCACAAACTTGAAGATGTGGCAAACGAGCAGAATACGAGGGTTTTGTTTTTTTAAGTGACATTTTGCTTTTCCCAGGAATGCCAACATGAAGGTCTCCATATTTTTCGTGTCAGCTCTACTCCCAGGCACCTTTGTTTTCCAGCCTGCCTGCGTGCCTCCCCTTAACAGCTGGACACATCACCATCCCATTTTTCTATTGGTTGTGACTGAAGTAGCTTGAGGTCAATTATTTCCCCAGCAATTGACAAAGAGTCTTGACGAAGAGGAAAGTGACATTGTCCCTTGAACAACACTGCCCCCTCCTCCTCCCCCTGCCCTCCTGGTTGAGAGGCGGGCAGACTCTTTTTGCTAGGAGCCCAGCGGGGCAGTGGCGGTGGAGTCTGTGGAAGTGCGTGGGTGACATATGGCAAGTGGAGAAAATATTTATATTCATGGGGACAGAGCAGGAGATCCAAAGAAGGTCATACCACAGAGATTTCAAGCAGGAGACAGACGCACAGACTCGATACTCTGTCTTTGGTTGGACACAACAGAGAATTTAAAGGAAGAGTTTCCTTGCTTTCGCTGTCATCTTTGCACTTCTAAACAATCTGAACTGTGGACTGTTTGAAAAAGGGAATATCCTTTGTGCCTAAGCTCCAAGAAACGATCACAGGGGGCCTTCCCGGGCCCGCTGCCACCGCCCTCCCCTTCTCTGCCTCTGCTCCCGAGACAAGAATTCAAAGCCACTTTCTCTGGTTCTTGTGCCTTGGGCCGGTAGGAGTTTCTTCCCTGCTTTTGATTGGGAGGCCAGTTCAAAGCGGGCATTTGGGCAAATGGTTCTTGGGGGGAGGTATAAATAATTGAAGGGTGTTACATTACTCTCTGATGAGACACCAGAAACCTCGCGTCTTCTCCAGGGCTTTCCAGCCGGCGTTTTGCGCCACAGCTTCCGAAGAAAGCTAAAGCCGTGCTGTTGTCCAACGCCCGTGGGGCCCCGAGCAGACGCTCCTCGGCTCCCCGCGACCCTCAGACACGTGGACTGACGGACACACGTGCGCCTGTCTCCACGCCAGCCTTCCCGCTCGCGTTAAGCGCAGCGGACTTGGACTTGCGTGGAGAGTCAGGACCGCGAGGGGGTCAGTTCCCAGATCGCTGTCACAAGGGAGGTGTGAACCCGGAGGACCACCCCACACCCCAGCACACCCCGCGAGAGGACACTTAACTCTGGTTTGCTTCCAGGCATCTTACTCTCCGCTCCTCCCCCAACCCCCCATTTCCAGTTTCAGGCGGGGGATGGGTAGTGATGGTAAGAGGGGGTACAGGTGCGTCTGAGTCCTGGCTGGGGAGGGGTCCCCCCGGGGTCCCCTGGTGAAGCTGCCCGTAAACAGTGCGCCACGCTTAATGGATTCTTGCAGATAAAAGAGCCTGGCTACCTCACTTTCCCATAATGGCCCCTGAGGCTAAGGTCTTCAAGAGGAAACCCTGGGATTGTTTTACAGCGCTTGGGGGGTGGGGGCCGGCTGGTCGGGAGGGGGAGGTGGCCGCTGCTTGTTAACCCTTCCCCTCCTGGGGCCACTCAAGCCTGCCCGCCTGGCCCGGACTCCCAGAAGCAGAAACCGGAGGGAAGAGAAAGCGATGATAGAAGAGGCCTTACTCCCTTCTCGGTCTTCTTTCCAAAGAACTTCCGAAAGAGGGAAAGGAGGGAGGGGCTGAAGTTTTGAGAGTCAGGTCAGGGGGACATTTCCCGGGAGCCCCGGGCTGACCCCTAGCATCCACGCGTGGCAGCGCCTCTGGGTCCCAGACCCCTGGAGGGGGACCCCAGGAAGGCCTCTTCTCGCCAGCATCTCGCCCCCGGCTGTGGGAGGGCAGTTTCTGGACCACTTTGGAGACCCAGTTCTTCAGGTGTGAGCACGGTGTACCCGCCGCCTGGGCGCTTCTTACCGGAAGTTTACATTGCAAACTGCAGCGGGAGAGGGAGGGAGAGCAGGGTAGGCAGTCGCATCTGCTTCCTGGCTTTTTGTTCTGGCTCCAGGAAAAGATCAAAACAATAGTTAAATAGCAATTGAAGACAAGCCTTGTAAGAAATAAACAACGCGACAACAAAAATGCCGGTAGCTTTTTTTTTTTTTAAAGCCTTTATCATGGAAATTATTGGGAGAGAAGATGGTATAATGCATTGGGTCTCAGATTTGTGCAGGCTTCAGAATCAGGAAGCTGCAGTCTCTGAAGGTTTGATGAAAACTCCAAAGGCTGGGCCCATCCCTCAGAGGTTTTTATTTCGTAGATCTGGGCTCTCTTGCCACAGCCTGAGAATTTTCAGATTTCCACTTGATGCTGCTGCTGGTCTTGAAGGTCTCTTTGAGATCTCTATTGTTGTTTAGTTGCTTAGTTGCGGCTGACTCTTTGCGACCCCATGGACGGTAGGCTGCCAGGCTCCTTAGTCCATGGGAGTCTCCAAGCAAGAACACTGGAGTGGGTTGCCATGCCCTTCTCCAGAGGATCTTCCTGACCCAGAGATGGAGCCTGCTTCTCCTGCATTGGTAGGCGGATTCTGTACCACTGAGCCACCTGGGAAGCCCTAGTGGTATCATAAACTCCCTTGTAACCCTCACCAGCTTCAGTATGTAAAATGTACAACATTTTGCCTATCAAGTTTCTTTTTTAAAACTTTTGATTTTGTATTGTAGTACAGCCGATTAACAATGTTGTGATAGTTTCAGGTGGACAGCAAAGGGACTCAGCCATACATCCACATGTATCCATTCTCCCCCAAATTCCCTTCCCATCCAGGCTGCCACTTAACATTGAGCAGAGTTCTTTGTGCTGTACAGTATGTCCTTGCTGGTTATCCACTTTAAATATAGCCGTGTGTACGTGTCCATCCCAAACTCCCTAACTATCCCTTCCCCACATCAGGTTTCTTCGATTCCTTCTCCCGTCTTTCAGTTTGCTGTACTTTTTTTTTTAACTGGTGGAGATTTGCTTTACAACATTGTGTTGGTTTCTACCATACAACAATGTGAATCAGTCATAATTATATATATATATATATATATATATATATCCCTCCTGGAGACTTTTTAAAGCAAATTCCAGACATCATATCATTTCACCCATATGGATGATTTTTAACTCAGAAGTGACTCAAGCCAAGAGGAATAAACGCTCTGAGAGGTGCTGGAAAAGCCTTTACATGCATCCAGGAAATTCAACCTCCCTGCTGGTCATTTCATCCTGGGGCCTAGTCCAGAGGCTCTCTCTGTAAAAGCCATGCCTGCGTCTTGGGTCTGAGACCATCTTTCAGGAGTTCCTTGCCAGCAAAGCTTGTCAGGTTCCTGGGACGCAGCTGGATTTTCCCCAGGAAGCTGGCCTGGTCTGGGGTGTCAACCATTCCCCAGCTCTCAGTGTGAGTTCATAATCCCATCTGTCATCATGTACTCCCATGACCATCATTTACCCTGAAGTGTCTTCCTAACAAGGCACCTTCCCCCAGGACTGAGCTTTGAACCTTAGGGGTTGGGGTGGTACCCACAACACTGCAAGTCCACAGTGATATTTTGAATTGGTTGCCTCATTCTTTAAGAATCTTGGACTCATCCCCCAAGCAAAACCACTCACACCTGTCCCTTCTTAAAATCACTGGAGTTGAAAAAGGGAGATTCTAGCCTGTAGCTCTGGAAATGGCCATCACTGAAGCCCAGTTTCACTTCCCTTCATTGACAGGTCTTGTATAGTCTGGCTCTGCAGGTTGGTTTTGTTCAGAGGTGCTGAGCTCCCTCTTATGTTCCACTCGGCTCATCCTTAATGTGAAGCTTCTACTCAGGCTTCTCAACACCCCTTAGGCCACTCCAAGAGCACCCCCACCCCCAATTTAGGATCCCGCCTCCCCCACCACAACTTTCTTACTCCAACCCCTGGCAGGCCTACCTGACCCTAGCTCGGACAGCTTCCTTAGGCTGTTGCAAAGTTCACTCTCTTATATGTTGGCTGTTTTTCTTTTTCTCTTCTCCTGACTCTCCAGAAAGCTGTTTGAATCTTCCCTTTCTCCATCTGCTGCTAAAGAAAGCCCCAGGGACCGAGGTGTCTTCTCCCCCCAAGCTCTGTGTCTATTTTCATTTCGCCTCCTCTTCCTATGTTTTTCTTCTTCTGCCCGCCTGGAATCAGCTGTCACTTTTCTGTTGTCTCATGGGTCCTTCAACTTGCCTTTGCTTTTCTAGCCTTTCTCAAAGAAAATGTGAACAGCATGTGTTTGCTCTCCTTTGGGTCCTATTGTGCGTAATTTTGTCTGGCTGTCCGTCTCCCAGGCTGCAGCTGGGTATAGCGGTTTTCTTCCTTCTCCCAGGAAGGGAGGCTGCATGGTGCTAGGGCAAAATTTGATATCAGAAGATTTGAGATCCATTACTGGTTCTGCCTTTTCACTAAATTAAAAGATGCTTGCTCCTTGGAAGAGATGCTATGACAAATCTAGATGTATTAAAAAGCAGAGACATCAGTTTGCCAACAGAGGTCCAGATAGTCAAAGCTATGGCTTTTCCAGTAGTCATGGATGGATGTGAGAGTTGGACCATAAAGAAGGTTGAGCATGGAAGAGAATTGATGCTTTCAAACTGTGGTCCTGGAGAAGACTCTTGAGAGTCCCTTGGACGGCAAGGAGATCAAACTAGTCAATCTTAAAGGAAATCAACTCTGAATGTTCAGTGGAAGGACTGATGCTCAATCTCCAATACTTTGGTCACTGGCTGAGAAGAGTCAACTCATTGCAAAAGACCCTGATGCTGGGAAAGATTGAGGGCAGGAGGAGGAGAACAGGGCAATAGAGGATGAGATGGTTGGATGGCATCATCAACTCCATGGACATGAATTTGAGCAAACTGTGGGAGATAGTGAAGGACAGGGAAGCCTGGCATGCAGCAGTCCATGGGGTCACAAAGAGTCAGACATAGACATACTTAGTGACTGAACAACAATAATTGCTGGATTCAACCTCAGGACTTCAGTTGCCTTATTCATTCATTCATTCAACAAATACGATGAGCCCGCACTGTGTGCTGAGTGCTGGGGATAGAGCTGTGAATAAAACAGACATAATCCTGCCTTCCTGGAGCTTTTATGTATTTTCTTTTTTTCAGTTCTACCAGTTTATTGCTACCAATCCATCTCCTTTCACTCTCTTGCATGCGTGCTCAGTCATGTAACCCTGTGGACTGCAACTCACCAGGCTCCTCTGTCCATGGACTTTTCCAGGCAAGAATACTGGAGTGGGTTATAATATGTGATTATATAGAAATTACATATTTGAGTTGGGAAAATAGACATTAAATAGGAGAAGTGAGTAAAATAGCATGTTAAGAGAGTGGAAAAGTCCTATGGTGAAAAAGCAAAGCAGGAGAGGTATCAGAATTGTTCCAGCTGGGGTTGCCGCTCATGTTTTAGGGGACATGTCCAGGAAAGGCTGCACTGAGAAGCTGGCATCAAGTGAAGGCCTGAAGGAAGGCTCATCTGCCAAATGGGGGTCTCAATATTTCACAAATCTGTGAGAAGCAGGTGGGGCAACTTGTGTGGAAGGCGTGCCTACAGGCACTGAACCCATGCCTTTGTCCGGTCAGCGCCTTCTTCTAAAATCGCCATCCTTAAAAGTTACTCTGAACAAGTCCAAGGTTAGAGTCTCTCTGAAGGCTTTGGAGACCATCTCCCCTGTTACCTGCTTCCGGAGGGCAGCGCTGGCCCAGAGGGCGTCTCTATGGCAAGCCTAGCTAGTCCCTTCCTCAATTTCCTGCCTCCCCGCCCCCTCCCCCTGCCCCCAAGAGATGACAGTCCCTGGGGAGGCTGGAGGGAACACCCCAGGGCAGGCCCGCACGAGTGTCACTTTTCCCTTAGTTTCCGTGGCCTCAGTGACAATGCAAAGGAAGTGATAATGCAGAGGCGGCTCTTTAATGAGAGGAGGTGACAGTGGTCATGGGAGAGTTCCCCATGAGAAAGAAGAGGAACTGTCTGGTGGAGGCACAAGCTGAAACTGGCTTGTAACCGCAGCCTCAGAGCTGATGTTCGTTTAAGTTGCTGTGCCTTTTAGCAATTGTCTTGGTACCGTTCCCGGTCCTTTGATGGACCAGACATCCTCAGGAATGTCCAGGCTCCACCCTCTTTTGTGCCTAGTAGGTGCTTTTCTGCACTTGAATGTCTAACACCCACTCGAGCTTCCTACCCCGAGTTCATCTGGATGCTGGGCTCAGCTGTTTTCAGAAACACATATAGTCTGCTGCAGAGATAACCATGTTCCTTGTGACCTTCACTGTCTCTTTAGAATGTTGCAGGAATGAGGAAAGGGTGGACTGTTTACCTTTTGACTCTTGGTGGTTCCTGGTTATACTGATTCAGAATTGCAGGGCCTGCTCCCCTGAAGAAAAATAGCCCAACCCTCTGTGTTCCCTTGGTTGTTGTTGTTTAAAAGCTGTACCGGTCACAACATAAACAGGTCTCTGTGTGGCTGCCACCCCCACATCCAGGTCCGGACAGAAGTTGATGCTTTCCGTCCCAAAGCAAACATCCCAGCCCAAAGTCAGGAAGCTGGTCCCACAGGCCAAAGCTGCTCTCCCTGCAGCTGGCGAGTCACTGGAGGCTTGATAGGGTGAGAGTTGCGGAGACAAGCCATCCAAGGATCTGATCCCTGAAAAAGACTTCCTGCTTGTAGCCACTCTGAAGGCACTGCACATACGCCGGTTGCAGGGGCTGTCATCCATTTCCCTGTCAGCAAAGTGGCTGGACTGGTAACCAGCCCTTCTTGGAAAGGACTGGAGAGGCAGGCAGGGTAGAGGAAGTCTCCAACTTCACCCCTGTCCTGGGCTTACTCTCAAGGCCCCTCTGTGAGTGAAGCTGGCTGGCAGGAAGGGGGAAGGAGCTGGGGGACCGGATGTGGTTACTCTGCAAGACCCTGTTCTGCTACAGGATCAAAAAAATGATTGTAAAACACACTTGTGTTACAGTGTAACAGACCTGTAGCTATGAAAATTGTGTGTCTGTGTGTGTGTGTAGGTGTTTTCCTGGGTATTATTATGTGGGCCCTGTGGTCAGTGACCATTTAGTGTGATCAGTAGTTTACCAAGAAAGAGAGTCATATCTCAGTTGTACTTCGTTAGGGCTACCAGAACAAATTAATACAGACTCAGGGGTTTGATGGACTTTGGTGCTAGAGAAGATTTTTGAGAGTCCCTTGGACAGCAAAGAGGTCAAACCAGTCAATCCTAAAGGAAATCAACCCTGAATATTCATTGGAAGGACTGATGCTGAAGCTGAAGCTCCAGTACTTTGGCCACCTGATTCAAAGAGCCAACTCATTGGAAAAGACCCTGATGCTGGGAAAGATTGAAGGCAGGAGAAGTGGGCGACAGAGGATGAGATGGTTGGATGGCATCACCGACTCAATGGGCTTGAGTGTGAGCAAACTCCAGGAGATGGTGAAGGACAGGGAAGCCTGGCGTGCTGCAGTTCATGGGGTTGCAAAGAGTCAGAACAACTGAGTGACTGAACAACCACAGGGGCCTAAACAACAGATATTTATTTTCTCACAGTTCTGGAGGCTGAAAGTTTGAGGTCACTGTTGGTTCCTTCTGAAGCCTCCCCTCTTTGCAGATGGCTGTCTTCTCCCCCATCCTCCCTCAGTCTTTCCTCTGTGTGTGTCTGTCCAAAATTCCTCTTCTTATAAAGACACCTGCCATATATACCCACTCCAGTACTCTTGCCTGGAAAATCCCATGGATGGAGGAGCCTGGTAGGCTACAGTTCGTGGGGTTGCAAAGAGTGGGACACAACTGAGCGACTTCACTTTCTTTCTTTAATGACCTCTTTCAAAAATTTCCTAGGGACTTCCTTGTGATCCAGTGGTTAAGACTTTGACTTCCAATGCAGGCGGTGCAGGCTTGATCCCTGGTCAGGGCGCTAAGATCCTACATGCCTTGCAGTCAAAAAAAAAAAAAAAAAACCATAAACAACAGAAGCAGTATTGTAACAAATTCAATTAAGACTTTAAAAATGGTCTACATAAAAAAAAAAAAATCTTTAAAAAGACTATCTGAAATATATTCAGTTTTCTAAGGTATCGAGAATTAGCACTTCAGTATATGAATTGTGGAGCATGAAATTCAGCCCAAGAGTCATCATGACAAGGTAGGGCCTTGCTGTTTAGAAAGTATAATGGCTTGACCATGAAAAAAAAATCAAATGTATTAATAAAATTGTTTTCTGAAAGGAAAAAAAAAACCAGCTAAAAAACATTTTAGGACTTTTCAGAACCAGTTACACTGCAAGATTTAAAACATTTAAACATAAAACTAAGTGACCTTTGTTAGGACAACAGGATTATAGGTAATTAATTTTGTTCCCATGTCATAAATTTTATTGTTGTTATATTACCTTTATCATTAAAATTATAAGGCAACATGAGTGGTGATATTGCACACATATTACCCTTCAGTTCAGTTCAGTTCAGTTCAATCGTCAGTTGTGTCCAACTCTTTGCGACCCCGTGGACTGCAGCGTGCCAGGCCTCCCTGTCCATCAGCAACTCCTGGAGTTTACTATATTACCCTTACAAAGCACCTATTTCAGTGTCTTCTGTTTGGAGCAAGGAAGTGAACACCCGTGTGCTCCGCACCCAGGCCCGCGCGTGCGCGCAGGTAAACCTTTGCAGCCAGGTTGCAGGGCGGAAGTGGATCGGAGATATTCAATGAGGTCATCCTCTGATCCTGAGTTGGGACTTTTGCTACGTTTTCAGAGAATACTTTCCTTTGTTTGTTTTTCTGATCAATTTTGAAACCAGTGCAGACTCTTCCGCAGCCCCCAGTTTCCCCAGATGAGACAGGCCGGGTCTCATCTGCCTTCTCATCTCCGCCCACGACACCCACACACCCACACCCACACACCCGGGAGCAGAGACGGCGGCGTATTGGCGAGTACTAGAGTCCTTCCTGAGTCTTCTCATCAAGGACTTGATTCCCTTCTCAGTAGAAACAGCGTGCCAGCAGCCCAGGGGGGTGCAGCAGCTCGGTTCCACAGGAGGCGGGCGCGCGTCCAGAGAGGCGGGAGCGGGGCTCAGCCTCACTGCGGGGGCAGAGCGGCTCCGAGCCCGGGAAGCCTGCCCGCCGCCCGCCCACAGGAAACACGTGTCACCGCGCATCGGTCAGGGCTGCGCCACACTCTGCGGTCCAGATCCTGGGGATCTGAAGGGAGGAAAAGTCTTAGATACCTCCTTGTCCCCTGAAGGCCGAGCAATGACTTTTTCCGTCCACTGCTTCCTTAGTGCAGTGAGTATTAGGAGGCGTGGATGCTATTCACAGGTTCCAGGAAGGACACGGGATTGTCTGATCTGTTTTGAAGGTGATTCCCCAGAGTCCTGAGGTGGATGGTTTGTTTCTCAATGACATGTTATCCCTCGCCGTTCCTCGCTGTCGTGGCCACACTTGCCATCTGCTCTGAGATTCTCTGGGCGTGTGCCCGGGGTTGCCTGGCAGAACCCACATCCTCCGCTGTGCATCTTCCTCTCCCACACGCACCCCTCACCCCTCTCTCCCTCGCGGCTCCTCCTGACACTCTCTGGGATCTTGATTCATCGCTTCGCTCCGAACACAGGTTGCAAAAGTTTTCCGGTGCTGGATTTGGAGTAGCAGGATTAGTCACTGATACTTTTTTCTTCTTTTTCTGGTGACTTAAAAGAATGGTGGTAAAGTGTACACAACACAAAACTTACCATTTTAACCGTTTTAAAGTGCACAGTTCAGGGGTATTAAATACATTCAAAGTCAGGCAACCCTCCTCACAACCTGTCTCCAGGACTTTTCTATCATCCCACGTAGAAGGTCTGTGCCCTTAAAAAGTGATTTGCCATTCTCTGTTCCCCCCAGCCCAGACTAATCTCTATTCTACCTTCTGGCTTTGTGAATTTGCATACTCTAGGTACCACATATAAATGGGATCATACAGTGTTTGGCTTATTTCATTCAGCATAGTGTCCATGATTCATCCATATCGTAGCCAGTGTTGGACATCCAATGTCTACATGACATTCCTTTTTAAGGCTGAAAAAATTCCATTTTATATCAGCTGAGCCACCAGGCAAGCATATATACACACACATGTGTATATACCACATGTTGTTTAAGCACTTCTCTGTTAATGGACATTTGACTTGTCTCCGTCTTTTTGTCTATTGTGAATAATGCTGCTCTCATTAGTGTACAAAAAATCTGAGTCCCTACTTTCAATTCTTTGGAGTATATAATTAGCGAGGTCATATGGTCATTCTATGTTTAACTTTTTGAGGAACCATTGGCCCCCAAATCATGAAGCATAGTGCCCTTGTCTGTTTATCTGTGAAAGCAAGACCACTGCCTCTTAGGGACAGGACCTCACAGGTCAGTCCACTTACTTTCTTTGATCAGGGGGCTGAATGGCCCAGGGGTTCCCACTCCTGGGCCAACAAGGCAGAGTTAAATTCCAGTTCTGATACTTGATGGATCTGTAATCTTGGGTGAGTAACTTAAACACTCTAAGCGACAGTTTCTAATGAGGAATATGATATCTACTTTTGGGGGCTGTTGTGAGAAAATACATAAGACCAAGTGGTAAAATGCTTGGCATAGATCCAGTGACAGGCAACTCTTTAATGAATGGTAGCTGTTGTGGTTACTGTGAACATGTTTAGACTCAGAGGCCCAGGAAAGAAAAGAGTCCTCTAGTTGTTTCTTCCCATGGCTGGTTCTAAATTTCTCCATGCATAGCTTTTTTGACCGGAGAAGGCAATGGCACCCCACTCCAGTACTCTTGTTTGGAAAGTCCCATGGATGGAGGAGGCTGGTAGTCTGCAGTCCATGGGGTCGCTAGGAGTCGGACACGACTGAGCGACTTCACTTTCACTTTTCACTTTCATGCATTGGAGAAGGAAATGGCAACCCACTCCAGTGTTCTTACCTGGAGAATCCCAGGGATGGGGGAGCCTGGTGGGCTGCCATCTATGGGGTCGCACAGAGTCGGACACGACTGAAGCGACTTAGCAGCAGCAGCAGCAGCTCTTTTGATATGCCCCTGTTATTGTTGTTGTTCAGTAGCTAAGTCGTGCCCAACTCTCTGCAACCCCAAGGACTACAGCATGCCAGGCTCCTCTGTCCTTCACTGTTTCCCAGAGTTTGCTCAAATTCATGTCCACTGAGTCGATAGTGCCATCCAACCATCTCATCTTCTGTCACCCCCTTCTCCTCCTGCCCTCAGTCTTTCCCAATATCAAGGTCTTTTCCAGTGAGTTAGCTCTTCGCATCAACTGGCCAAAGTATTGTAGCTTCAGCTTCAGCATCAGTCCTTCCAATGAATATTCAGGGTTGATTTCCTTTAGGATTGACTGGTTTGATCTCCTTGCAGTCCATATATTACATTATAATGTATGATATACCCATATATTACAGTGCAGTGTAAGTTGAAATTCTCCTGTGAACCTTGTTCATTTCCTCTGCACTCTTGGCTGTGGTTGGTTGATGATTCTGATCCAGCTCAGATATTCCAGGAAGCAGGGTGACTTGGCATCATCCCGCACTGCTACTTGCTCACCAGGTGGCCTCAGGCAGTTTACTGAATTGAGTTCCATCATAATATGGGGCATCATATGGAGTGTATAGGACTGTGTTTAGACACACAGAAAACATTTATGCAAAGTTCCAACACAGAGGCAGGCCCTCAATGAAGAACAATTTCCATAGTTCATCCAAACAAAGACACTGATTGCCAGATGGGCAGTTTAACTACAACACAAAGCTAAGGTACCCCAGACTGTAGGATGCATCTCCATTTCCCAGATGTTGAATGTGAGGAAAATGTGCATCCTAGGACTGTTGAAATATGGGAACTGCCTTTCGGTGAGTCCCTATGTAAAAGGTCATAAAGGAATAAAAAGAAAACACACAAAGCATAAGCTCACAAGAAGCCTCACCTTTTGGAAAAGGAACAAAGTAATTAGAGCAGTTCTGCCCTTCCTGTGATTAACTTGGGACCCACACCTGGGACCGCTCTCTTACCAACTAATGCCCAAAGAATTCAGGGAGAAAAACCAGTCGTTGGAAATGCAGGCTCAGCTTTGGCACGACAGAGTGGGAGAGGAATGCTTTGAGGGAGGAAAGGGATGCTCTCCCTTTTTCTGTCGTTTGAAATGGAAGCAGTGTCCTTGAATCTGTGGCTGCAGCTGGTGGCTGGTGGTCTGAGTGGGGAGAAGAGTCACCTTGGTGGCCCCGTATTAACCAGGTCCCTCGTCCTCCTGGGTGTCTTACACAATAGATTCATTTGGAGGTGCCAACTACAGGCGAGTGACTCACTTCCCAGCCTCTGAAACACAACTTGTTGCATCTTGATGAAACTTCAGAGGTGACCTTAATAGTGGCCCTGCCTCTGAGTCGCTCAGATTCCCACAGCTGGGGGCGGCTCAGGATTTTTCCACCCGCCTCCTGCATGCACACTGGCTCTCAGTTTTACAGACAAGCCTGAGCGTCTGTTTGAGGTTGAGTGGGATCACTGACAACGCTCTGCAGCTCGCTTGGACCTGCAGCCCAGGGTTCACCACGGTTTCACTTGTTCACTCGAAGTTCAACTTTAATAGCTGTAAACTCAAAGCAATTCTGTGGTTAACAGCCTCTAATTCATTCCTCAAGCTCTTCACTCTCATGAAGCCAATGCCTGCTAAGCATTTGCTACATTTCAGGTGCAATTCTAAGCACTGTTACCTTGAGGAAGGTCCCGTCACCGTCCCATTTCATAGACGGTGGTTAAGCCCTGGAGTCATGCATCCGGTATCGCACAGCAGGTTTGAACTCTGACTTTGGAGAGTGAATTCTCAACCTAGTGCTTTAGGAGCTCCCTTAATCGGCTTATTACCTCCTCCCCAGAGAAAGTGTTTGTTTTTGTTTAGTCATTAAGTTGTGTCTGACTCTTTGAGACCCCATGGACTACAGCACACCAGTCTCCTTGTCCTTCTTTACTTCCCAGAGTTTGCTCAAACTCATGTCCAGTGAGTTGGTGAACCATCTCATCCTCTGCCACCCCCTTCTCCTCCTGCTTTTCCCAGCATCAGGGTCTTTTCCAATGAGTCAGCTTTTCCATCAGGTGGCCAAAGTATTGGAGCTTCAGCTTCAACATCAGTCCTTCCAATGAGTATTCAGGGTTGATTTCCCTTAGGACACTGTCCCCTGCTTAAAACCCTTTAATTACCTCTCATTCATCTGAGGAGAAGACCCAAATTCCTTAATGGGACAATCAGACCTGCTGTCTTCTGGCTTCCTCTCCTGTCCAGCTCCTCTCACTTCTGGCCTTGGTGCCATCCGTCCTTGTCACCTGGAGTCCTCCCCCCACCCCCACCACCCAGTCCTTCCCTCTGCTATTAGCCTTGCTCATCTGTTGGGTCTCAGCATCCATGCCACAAGCAGCCTTTCCTGCTCAACTGTGGCCCCTCTCCAGCCTCCACTTACTTTCCCTATTCACATCCTGGACTCCCATGTCCACGCCATGCCATACACAGAGCGGGCATTTCTCATTCCCTTTTCCTTCTTCTTCTCTGAACTGTAAGCTGTGTGAGGTTGCTTTCAACACCATGAGTCCTCAAATAGTTGTCAAGTGCATCAGATGATAGATGAAGACTTGGACCTCAGCCTACACTTAAAAATATTCCCACCTTCATCCATCCATCCAGCCTTCTCTCTTGATGTGCTCTGTTCCAGTCGGCAGACCATTTTAAATCAAAAGTCATATATTAACAGAGGCGCCTTTGTTTCGGGTCATATTTCTTTCCTGTTATGGCCAGTCCAGCTTCAAGACGTTTCCTTGCTGCTGACATACGCCAGTGACATGAGCGCGAGGATGTCACCCATTTCCTCCTTCTGTGATGTTTGTCCTTTAGCTGTGTGATTGGAATTTTGTAAAAATAGCTGACCAACTGCAGTACATCTAGTTCCATAAACTCACTGGGAGTAAGTCCCTCTGTCCAGCCTCTGAGGGGCCCACACCTGCTCCCAGGACATTCCAGGAGACGCTGTCATACACAGCACAAAGAGCATCTGTTCCCTGGGCCCACTCTGGAAGGACAGCTGAGGCTGTGCCCAGAGATGGCCAGGTCAGCCTGTTCCTGGGACCAGGGCTGGTGTCACACAACCAGCGACAGAGCTTGATTGGCAGGTGTGACGTGCGTCCTTGCTCACCAGCTCCCTTCACTTCTGCCTGTGTGGAGGAGGCAGACTCTCCTGGGAGCCCAATTAGCATGTCATGGCGTGTGTGTGTGTGTGTGTGTGTGTGTGAGAGAGAGAGAGAGGGAGAGAGAGCGAAAGAGAGAGAGAGAATGCGTGTATGTGTAAGAGAGAGAAAGAGTAGTAAGTAGAGGGAGAAAAAGAGAAAGGAAAAGCAAAACTGAGACAGAGAAAGGAATGGGGAGACAGAAACTCCTGAGAGAAGAAGGCTATCAGAGATGTTGACAGATGGAAACAAGGAAAAGGGCGAGGAGAGAGCTGAGCAGATAGAAGGCTTGGGAACGCGGGCAGGCAGCACCATTGGTGGCCTTTTGGTCAGGTTAAGTGCACACAAATGGGTGGTGTAGGATGTCAGCCCATCTGGAGGACTGTGTGTGAAGTCAGGGCAAAGTGAGCATCTGCGTGGTGGTTGGTTTGCTCCTAATGGGCTGGGATGGACCCTGGGAGGGCGACAGCCTGGGTAGATCAGACCAGGAGATTGTCTCCATGGCAGCGGGCTTCACTCTAAGCCCCAGTGGGCTCTCTTGTATGTTTAGGTGTGGGTCTAGCACACAGAGATCCCGGAGCCAAGCAAAGCTGTTTGAGACCATCCATCGGCTTTAGAGCCCCATCGAGAGGGCGCCATCACTCTTGCTCTTCATATGTGAACTGACTTAATCCCCACAACCCCCTCTAGGGGTGGATGATCTGGCTGCCCCTATTGTGGTGATGGAGATGGGGAGACATGGAAAACAACCAACTTGCCCAACACTGCCCCCCTGGGAAGTAGCGGAGTGGGACTTTGAACCCAGGATTTCTGGTTCCAGAATCAGTGCCTTTAACCGCTGTCCTGCTAATCAGATTCAGCTTGTAAGCTACAGTCAATTCTTCTTTTTTTCTTCCTAGAGCACTTTCCAGAGACAAGAGCAGAGGCATGCGTGCTTGCTTAGTCGTGTCCAACTCTTTGTGACCCCATGGACTGTAGCCCGCCAGGCTTCTCTCTCCATGGGACTCTCCAGACAAGAATACTGGTGTGGGTTGCCATGCCCTCCTCCCGGGGGTCTTCCTGACCCAGGGATCGAACGTGTGTCTCTTGTGGTTCCTGCATTGCCGTCAGAGTCGTTACCGCTAGTGCCACCTGGAATCCCACAGTGGCGAGAACTGGAACATTTATAGCTCTGAGATGAGATTTCCTGACAGTCTTTTAAGCTTCAGGTGGGGCCAGTGATTGACTGCCTGGACTCTGGAGCCAGACCAACCCGGGGTTCACACCCCAGCACTGCCACTTCCCAGCTGGGTGCCCCTGGTCCTTTAAGGAGCTGATCTAGGTCACAGGCTCGTCTTTTGTAAAAATGAGAACAAAACCAGGACCGTCCCCGTGGGGCTGTGAGGGTTAAACAAAGTCATGTATTTCACATACCTGGCCTGAAGTAAATCCTCAATAAATATTGCCCATTATTATCTTTCAAATGAAGCTCCTTTCTATTTTATATCCTTATTGCAAGGAGAAAATGAGATAATAAATGTACAAGTGCTTTGGAAAATTTGTTTCACCATTCCACTGTTAGATGTTATTATTGTTGTTAAATACTCAGTGAATATAAAGTCCACGGAAGGCATGTAGGTGAATACTGCGCCAGATAGGCCAGCAAGATATGGAGACCACCATGGAGGGGGCTGGAGGAAGGGGCCGGAGGAGAAGGATAGACAAGTGACTTTGATACCAGATGCAATATGGGAAGTCCCATAAGAGAATTCCAGCATCAAACTCTGGGGTCCAGCAGAGAAAGGAATAGGAAAAGGCTTAATTAAAACACCAATTTTTGAAAAGATATGAAATCCATTCACTCAATTCATATTGAGTCCTTACCCTTTGCCAAGTCATTGACTGCTAGGGATACAATGATGATTAAGACATAGTCTGGGTTCCAGGAAATGATCCTTGGCTTGAGTTTTCGACTGGAATTGGTTGGGAAGGGCATTGCAAGAGGAGGAAATAGGGTCAGCAAAGGCATAGAGGGCTTCCCTGGTGACTCAGCAGTAAAGATGCCATCTGCAATGCAGAATCTATAGGAACACAGGGTTCGATACCTGGCTGGGGAGGATTCCCTGGAGAAGAGCATGGCAACCCACTCCAATATCCTTACCTAGAGAATACCATGGACAGAGGAGCCTGGCAGCTACAGTCCATAGCCATAAAAAGAAGTCGCAAAGAGTCGGACACGACTGAAGTGACTTAGCATGCACACATGCATGTACACAAAGGTATAGAGATAAAAATATAAGCAAGCTTTGTGAAGCTGCCAGGAGTCATCTGTGACTAGCATGGAGTTTATAGAGTAATGCAAAGTGAACCCAGAAAAGATGTTTGGGCCTTTATTTGGGTGGTTTTGATTTAATGACAGTTTGTAATTAACTTAGAAGGCAATAGGGAGCCATCTAAGGGCAATAATATGATTGAGTCACATAAAGACCACCCTCAAGTACCAGTTCACATCAGTGCCACTTATTTTTGCTGGTTTAGAGATTATGCCCTAAATACAGAAGATAGCCTATCCCATTAAAGACTTACTCTAAACATTTTCAGGGTGTGAACCTGTATATTCAGTCTTTGAGTGTGACACCAAGTCAACTTCAATAAACGCTCTGTATCTTGTACTTTTCTCAGATTTACTGTAGTGCACACACACACACACACACACACATTAGTAGACTACATTGTAAAGTCAGCTCTGCATTTGGGGGTATTTACATGTGTCATTTTCTCTTTCAGCTCCAAAATGTAATGTGTCAATATGTAACAGTCAAGAATAAATGTATATGGCAGGGTAATTGTTCAAGAATTAAAATATATGCCAACAGAACACCAACAGATTTTATTTCGTGACATTTGGGGCTCCTTTCTTTGCAGTGTTTCCTTGTGGTAAAAGAGGTAGATTAAAGATCATTGCAAATCAAAGCGATGCTTTCAACTTTTGAAATGAACGCTCGCTTGTCTTTTTCCACTTTTCACACATTTGCATAGATGTCAGCTGAATTCTGAATTCTTTTCAGAGTCATGTTTAATACAAAGTTATGAACACCTGCGTGCCACAAAATTGCTTTGCCCCTCTCTTCCTCACCTCACACCCCCACTGTCCTTTCCTTCACCCCCTCTAGAGCACAGTTCTCCTGGAAGATTTCACAGGAGATTAAAGAGAGGGAATCAGAGCCTTAAAAAGAAGCCAGTAGCTGCCAAACAGAACCTGCAAGTGGGAACTGACCCCTCCCTGCTGCTGACCCTCCTATGTGAGTTTCTGTTTGTTTGCAGTTCTGTAGGCGGTGGTAGAAACTGTCCTACAGAAATGCCTTCTGTGTCTCCCAGTGTGATCCCGGTGGTCAGGTGAGACTCTTCTAGGACAGATGATATGCTGTTGGCTTGCTCATGCTCCGTTGCTCCGTTGTGTCCGACTCTTTTCAACCCCATGGACAGTAGCCCCCCCGCCACCCCCTCCACCGCCAGGCTCCTCTGTCCATGGGATATCCTAAGCAAGAATACTGGAGTGGTTTGCCATTTCCTCCTACAGGGGATCTTGCCAACCAGGGATCAAACCCCTGTCTCCTGCATTGCAAGTGGATTCTTTACTGTCGAGCCACCTGGGTGGCTTGGGCAGGGTTAAAAGGCCTTGAGAGTGTGGTAGGGTGGAAACCCCAGTTTTTCCTCCACTTGCTTTATGGGTAGTCTTGGTCTAGGGGTGCGTTTAATTCTGATTGGCTGCTAGCTGCCAGACTCTTCTAGGTTTGCAGGCAGCTCTGCTTGCAGTGGGTTGCTAACCACAACTGTCGCGGACTTGAAAGGAAACAAAACCTCTGGCAGGGCAGGGTCTTGGTTGGGTCTATGTTTTGTTGTCTGTTATTTCTAATTCCAAATTAATAGCATAGATCAAGCCCAACAGTTAAATCACACATCTGCCTGGGGTTTGGGTAGCGATTCACAATATGTTTTTGTTCATTATTGCTTTAATTATGGCTCAGACTTCTTTTGAATCGCTCCCAAGTAACAGGTGGTTTTCTGACCATGATAAATGCTAAATGCTGCTGTGTATAAGGCAGTTAGGCATTGTTTGCCTAGCTGTGGTTACACCTAGGCCCCAGGCAGCCTCTGAATTAGCAGCCTGCAACAGATTGGAATTCCTAGGGGACTTCACTTAACCCTTAGTTCTCCCAAACTTATTTTCCGTTTGCTGTGGGGTGGGGGTTCCCCGTTACATCCAGCAGCTCAGCATATGTACTTTTTGTATCCTGGGAGGTTGCGGGAGGGTTCAAGTAGGTCAAAAAGTTAATATGTCAATGTTCTGAAGGTTGATGGGAGTAAGAACTTGGTGTGATATTAAAGATGATTTGAATTTAGATTTTTTTTAGAATAAAAGCATTCTTTTATATATCTGCAATAGACTATAACAATTAAATAAGTCACACATGAATCAGAAATTAGAACAAGGGCAAAGACCTATTAGATCATCGAGCCAATCCCCAGCTGACACAGAATTATTCCCTACGGTATTTTCAGGAGAGCTTTATACAGTCTTTTTTGAAAGACTTGAGCAATTGGGGCCTTCAATTATTTCCTTAGGGAGACACTTTCCCTTATAAAAGGCCACAGTGTTTTTCTCCTTAGCCTGATTCAAGCTAAAAAAAAATGTCTATGCTGCACACAAAATCATCTGCACAATGAGACTGGTCGGAGGTAGAAATTATGCCAAGGTCTTTCAGAAAACTGTGCTTATACTTGGCATTCTTCTGCGTCTTCTCATTTCTGGGTTTTATGCTGGAATTTTTGTACCCCATGGAGGGGACAGCCCTATCCGTCAGAATATTTTCTGTTTCCGCTGTCACTATCACAAACCCATCAGAGGTGACATGGAACCCCCTCCTTAGTTTGAAAAAAGGGGAAAAGATGTTTTTGAATAAAATCCGTCCAGATTATCCATGTTTCCAGGGTAAAAAGAACTCAGCCATCCAGGAAATAGCAACTGCTTAGAATTCTTGTCTCTTTGGAACAAACTGGTATTGTCTTTTGGACTTTGTTGGAGAGGTACCAATGGTGTTCATCCATGGCCTGGGGCTCCGGAGAATCTGGGGCTACAGATTCTCTGTATTCCCAGGCTGGGGGCTTCTGACCCAGCAGCAGCAGAGTGGCACCCATAAAGCTGCCCCCTGAATGGCTGTAGTTTGCATCCCAGTGCCCTTAAAGGGGGAGGGGCTTCACCGGTGGCTCAGTCATAAAGAATATGCCTGTGATGCAGGAGAGGAGGTTTGATCCCTGGGTTGGGAAGATCTCCTGGAGAAGGGAATGGCAACTCACTCTAGTATTCTTCCTTGGAGAATCCCATGGACAGAGGAACCTGGCAGGCTACAGTTCACGGGGTCGGACAGGAGTGAACTGACCTAGGACACCCACACTGGAAATGACAGAGGCAGGAGGAGAATAAAGAGGTTCTCTCAGAGTTCATCAACTCCTGTGATTACTCAGAATGACTCACACTGAGGCAAAACAAATGCCTTCTGCAGACCGGCTACCCTGACCAGGGCTGAGTCAGCGGGGCCAGCGGTGGGCACACTGAGCCTACAGCTGTGGCCAGAGCAGACACATAGCTCTGTGGTTGTGGCCTTCAAAGAGGCATGTGACACATGGAGAAGACGTGGGGAACTCTCCCTGCTCAGAACTGGGGGAGGAGGAGAAAGACTAAGAGGCCGCAGCAGCCTGAGAGTCAGGGGTAGGTGTGGGTGTGCCATCCCGTGTGGCAGTCCCGCTGCTGAAGCGACCCTCCCAGACTCTTCCTCGTGCCTCCTTAGGCCTTTTGCACCACGGATGCGGGAGTGTTTTGGTAGAATTGTTGAGGCTGTAAGAAGCAAGTGTGGCATCTTAGCCCTTTGCCTCTCCCAAAGATCTGTTATTTGTTGTTGTTGAGTCATGTCTGACTCTTTGTGACCTCATGGACTGTAGCCCGCCAGGTTCCTCTGTCCATGGGGTTCTCCAGGCAAGAATACTGGAGTGGGTTGTCCTTTCCTTCTCCAGGGGATCTTCCCAACCCAGGGATTGAACCCATATCTCCTGCATTGCAGGCAGATTCTTTACCATTGAGCCATCAGGGAAGTCCAGTTGCCCACCTGCAAATATCATGGGTTTCTGGTGCTCTGAGGCTGGGTTTGCTGCTTGCTGTGTGCTTTTTGTGACTTGGAGGGTACATGGTAATGGTTTTAGCTCTTTAGGTCCAGATGTGGAGTCTTCCATTGGGAAGAACCATCTGTGGCCATATCTAAACTCTGGTGTCCCATACAGTCTTACTAGCAATAAAGCTGCCATGTTGAGCAACTGGATCTACTTTGAATTGATTCTCAAAGATGGAGCAAAGAGCTGTGATGATCATTGCTATAACACTGTAAATTTAATACTAGCTTCTGAGACAAATAAGTGAGGACTAGGGTTGGAGATGGGGCAACTTGATTACTGAAATATACACATTAGATACACACGTTAGATTCAGAACAAGTTCTGTTGTCCAACAGTAAAATTTTGGTAAAACAGTAAATAAATTACTGCATGCATGTGCGCTTAGTTGTTTCAGTCGTGTTCGACTCTTTGCGACACTACAGACTGCCAGGCTCCTCTGTCCATGGGATTCTCCTGGCAAGAATACCGGAGTGGGTTGCCATGCCCTCCTCTAGGGGATCTTCCTGACTCAGAGATTGAACCCGAGTCCCCACGTCTCTGGCATTGCAGGTGGATTCTTTACCACTGAGCCATTGGGGAAGCCCCCCAAATTACGGCATATCAATATAAAAAAACATGATGACACTAAAATGATTCTATGTGTATTTAGGATTCATAATATATTCACAGTCTATAAGAGGCCAAAGCAGATTATAAAAAAGTATTATTGCATTTTTGGTTAAAACATGCACACCTAAGAAAAAATCTGGAAAGGGGCTTCCCTGGTTGCTCAGTGGATAAGAATCCACCTGCCAATGCAGAATACGTGCATTCGATCCCTGGTCTGGGAGGATCCCACCATACCGTGGAGTGACTAAGCCCAAGTGTCACAACTATTGAGCTTGCACTCTGGAGCACAGGAATGGTAACTATTGAACCCATGTGCCACAACTACTGAAGCCCGTGGGCCCTAGAGCCTGTGCTCTGCGACAGGAGAAGCCACTGCAGTGAGAGCCCTCACACCACAACTAGAGTAGCCCCTACTCCCCGAAACTAGAGAAAAGCCTGTGCAGCAACAGAGACCCAGCATAGCCATAAATAAATAAGTAAATAAAATTAAAAAGAAAAAAAATCTGGAGAAATATAACTTAGGATATTAACAAATCATCTCTGGGAGAGGGATTAACTGCAAGGTTTTTTCCTTAACATAATGTTATGTTAATTTTTTCTTAAGATGAAGACGGAGTTCTTGAGTAACTAAAGGAAATGGAAGATTGTAGGCATCTCGTCATACAAAAGAGAAGGGATGGCGGAAGGAAACAGCACTGGGTCTAGCACAGGAAAGAGCTGGTTTTGAATCCCCGATTTGCTCCTACTCACAAGGTGGCCTTGACACTTGAGTCTTTCGTTTCTTCGTCTGAGCATTGTGGACTCACAACAGTGCACAGAGAGACAGGCTGTCATCTGATGGGTCCCTGAAGGCCCACAGGGGCTGATGTACGAACAGAACTTGGTCACCACAGCTTTGTGGGTTAAAAATCTTGATTTTATTATTATCCAAGAGTGTCTCAGAGATTGATTTCCACTAACCAGCTCCCTAAATAACTCACATATACATTAGTCTCTACTTTTATTTGACTTGATAGAGGTAGAGTGAGATGGCAAGAGGCAGGAGTCTTTTTTTTAAATTTCTTTTATTTTTGATTTGTGCTGGGTCTTCATTGTGGCACATGGGCTCTTCATTCAGCATGCGGGCTCTCTAGTGTGGGTCATAGGCTTAGTTGCCCATGGCATATGGGATCTTAGTTCCCCAACCAGGGGTCAAACCCATGTCCCCTTGAAAGGTGGATTCTTTACCACTGGACTACCAAGGAAGTCCCAAGGTAGGAGTCGTGAGTTTTCTGTTTGATGCAGATTTTCCATTCAGCCAACTACCTAGGAAGCCAAATTATAATAAAACCTTGCTGTGCTCAACAAACAATTTCTAATTACCTAAGATGCTCTAGACTTTGGGCTAGGTGCTGCAGGGGCAGTAGCAGCCACATGGACAGTTTCTTAGTGTGTGTAATATTAGAATATTAATAACTGTATAGGTAAGTTTAGGAGCTTTGAAGTCAGCTGGTCCAAGACTAATTCTTCTACTTGCCGCATAACCTTGGGAAGGCCACTTAGCCACTCAGAAAGCCACTCTTTCTGAACTTCATATTCTCTTCACTAAAGTGGAAAGAACACCCACCTCACTCATAGTCTTGTTTTGAACACCGCGCTAAATAACGTATATGAGGTGTGAAGCACAGTGTCTGGCACGTAGACATGCTTGATCAATGGTGCTATAGCAACTACTGATACACGGCTTTAGCTCAGTGCTTAGTTTTGCAACAGGTCCTACCAGGTCTGCTAAACCTGGGCCTTTGTCAAGCTAACCTCGCAAGTTAGTACTTGCTTGGGAACATCTGGCTTTCATTTTCTTGACTTTTTTCACTTGAAACACTCACTGACCTTTCTGATTATTACCTTTTTTCTTTAAATATGTTAATACTAGCAATTAGACCAGGGTTTGGTAGACACTTTCTGTAAAGAATCTGATAAATATTTGGGGCAAAAGGAAAAGGAACTAAAGCTACAGAAGAAGGTGGGGTACATGTATCAGATGGGGGTATGGGGCAACCCTTGTTGCTACAGAGGCATTATTTCCCCTGGAAAAACAGTCTCAGCCTCTTTCCTTGTACTTTCTCAGCCCCTACATTTTCATCTCTATTACAACCACTCAACTCTGCCACGGTGGAACAAAAGAAGTCACAGACTAGACGTAAATGAATGAGCATGGCTGTGTTCCAGTGAAATTGTATGGATATTGAAATTTGAGTTTAATGTAATTTTACTGTTGTTGTTGTTCATTCGTTAAGTTGTGTCCGACTCTGTGACCCCATGGATGGCAGCACGCCAGGCTTCCGTGTCCTCCACTATCTTCCAGAGTTTGCTCAAACTCATGTCTTTGAATGGGTGATGCTCTCCCTCTGTCACCCTCTTCTCCTTTTGCCTTCAGTCTTTTCCAGTGAGTTGGCTCTTTGCATCAGGTAGCCAATATATTGGAGCTTCAGCTTCAGCATCAGTCCTTCCAATGAATATTCAGTGTTTATTTCCTTTAAGATTGACTGGTTGGATCTCCTTGCAGTCCAAGGGACTCTCAAGCATCTTCTCTAGCACCATTGGAAAGCATCAGTTCTTCAGTGCACAGCCTTCTTTATGGTCCAGTTCCAACATCTGTACATGACTACTAGAAAAACTATAACTTTGACTATATGGACTTCTGTCGGCAAAATGATCTCTCTGCTTTTTAAAATGCTGTCTAGGTTTGTCATAGCTTTTTTCTAAGGAAGCCTGATCTTAGTGAAAATGAGGGGAGTACCTTAACTTTTCATTTGAAAGGATCTTCCTCCTATCTTGAGAGGTAAATTCAGCTCCACAAAGCACTTGCGAGAAATGTATACTTTACTGACGATATTTTGGGAATACAGGGAGATGAATTCATGAGCCACCTCACACTGCAAAAACATAATAAAATACCAATTAGACATTCCTTCTGACTCTCACAAAGTGTTGCTGGTTTTGCCAGCTTTCTTACCTCCCTTTCTTCTCTTGCTTCAAAGTCTTCTCTACTTCTCTGAGCAAGGCAGCTCAACATTTCTTATACTATTCAAGAGCATCTTTTAGGATCATTTTATTCTTCTAGATGTTGGTCTTTCAGATGATTTTTTGGTTAGAGTCTATTGATGGTAAAGTGTCTCAGATTTGTTTAGCCATTATTTTTATTTTATTATAATTTTTCAATACATAATATTTCTGAGCACGCAGTTCTAGATTGACAGCTATTTTCTTTCAGTTCTGAAAATGTGGCTCCACTGACTTTTGGCTTCATTGTTTCTGTTGGAAGCCCACTGTCACACCACAGTCATTCTGTTATATGATCTGTTTTTCCTTTCTTGTTGCTTTCAAGATTTTCTCCCTGGCTTTGGTGTTCTACATTTTCACAGAATGTGCTTGGTATGTGATATTATTTTAAAATTTTTACCCTGCCTGGATATATTATGCTTCCTGTCTCTGCAGATCCATGCCTTTCATTAGTTCTGACATTTTCTTGGCTATTAGTTCATCAATCAGGGTCTCTCTCTCTCATTCTTTCTATTCTCTCTTGTATAACTCTGGATGTATATTAGAACTTCTCATTTATTCCTCCCTTTCTTTCTCTGTTTTCTATTTCTTTTCTTGTGTGTATGCTTCATTCTGTTTTCTTCAGATCTATCTTCAGTTCACTAATCCTCTCTGCATCCATGCTTATTTTGCTGTTTCACCTATTCATTAATGTATATATACACATACATACCTACATACATGTATGATGAATGTATTCACCTCATGTGTACATATAGTTCTATTTTTACTTCCATAAGTTCCATGATTCTTTGTCAGATTTGTTTGGTCACTTTTGATAGTCCCTTTTTAAAACTTGTTCATTTTTCTGTCTTTCATTTCTTTTAACATTTTGTGCATAGTTATTCTAAGTCCTACATCTCATAATCCTAATATTTGAAGTTTTGGGGGGTCATGCTCAGTGTTTCTATTGATTCTCACTTATGATGGTAGTTACCTTGTGGTCTGGTTCTTTTTTAAAAAAGTTATATGTAATCACACTTACACTATGGGAATCCTCATGTGACTGTGTTAGGAAGGCTTTGCTTTGGAGAGGATCTACATTTCTTCCTGCCAAGTGCTGAGGCCACTGTATTTTTTGTTTGTTTGTTTGAGCTTTTTAAGATTAGGTGGGTAGAAAATAAATTTGCATCTAAGGTTCATACAAAACAGACTCATAGTTATAAATTCCCAAGGGAGCCATCATTATTATTTAAATTTTTTATTATTATCACTGTTATTAATTACATTTTACACCTGGAGTTGTGGTGAAACAGAAGGATTTACCTCTAACTTGCGTTTACCAGCTAGTGTGTTTTTCTAGCCCACCATTTTTCTGCAGAGAAAGCCCATTTGAAGGTTCAAGCTCTGATGACTCTCAGGTTCCTCTCCCACTTTGCATGGGTCCGTATGAAAACTGACCTTTTCCAGTCCTGTGGCCACTGCTGAGTTTTCCAAATTTGCTGGCATATTGAGTGCAGCACTTTCACAGCATCATCTTTCAGGATTTGGAATAGCTCAACTAGAATTCCATCACCTCCACTAGCTTTGTTCGTAGTGATGCTTTCTAAGGCCCACTTGACTTCACATTCCAGGATGTCTGGCTCTAGGTCAGTGATCACAACATCGTGATTATCTGGGTCGTGAAGACCCTTTTTGTACAGTTCTTCTGTATATTCTTGCCAACTCTTCTTAATATCTTCTGCTTCTGTTAGGTCCATACCATTTCTGTCCTTGTGATGGAATTCCAGTTGAGCTATTTCAAATCCTGAAAGATGATGCTGTGAAAGTGCTGCACTCAATATGCCAGCAAATTTGGAAAACTCAGCAGTAGCCACAGGACTGGAAAAGGTCAGTTTTCATTCCAGTCCCAAAGAAAGGCAATGCCAAAGAATGCTCAAACTACTGCACAATTGCACTCATCTCACATGCTAGTAAAGTAATGCTCAAAATTCTCCAAGCCAGGCTTCAGCAATACATGAACCGTGAACTTCCTGATGTTCAAGCTGGTTTTAGAAAAGGCAGAGGAACCAGAGACCAAATTGCCAACATCCGCTAGATCATGAAAAAAGCAAGAGAGTTCCAGAAAAACATCTATTTCTGCTTTATTGACTATGTCAAAACCTTTGAATATGTGGATCACAATAAACTGTGGGAAATTCTGAAAGAGATGGGAATACCAGACCACCTTACCTGCCTCTTGAGAAATTTGTATGCAGGTCAGGAAGCAACAGTTAGAACTGGACATGGAACAACAGACTGGTTCCAAATAGGAAAAGGAGTACGTCAAGGCTGTATATTGTCACCCTGTTTATTTAACTTATATGCAGAGTACATCATGAGAAACGCTGGGCTGGAAGAAGCACAAGCTGGAATCAAGATTGCTGGGAGAAATATCAATAACCTCAGATATGCAGATGATACCACCCTTATGGCAGAAAGTGAAGAGGAACTAAAAAGCCTCTTGATGAAAGTGAAAGTGGAGAGTGAGAAAGTTGGCTTAAAGCTCAACATTCAGAAAACAAAGATCATGGCATCCGGTCCCATCACTTCATGGGAAATAGATGGGAAAACAGTGGAAACAGTGTCAGACTTTATTTTGGGGGGCTCCAAAATCACTGCAGATGGTGACTGCAGCCATGAAATTAAAAGATGCTTACTCCTTGGAAGGAAGGTTATGACCAACCTAGATAGCATGTTCAAAAGCAGAGACATTACTTTGCCAACAAAGGTCCGTCTAGTCAAGGCTACGTTTTTTCCTGTGGTCATGTATGGATGTGAGAGTTGGACTGTGAAGAAGGCTGAGCGCCGAAGAATTGATGCTTTTGAACTGTGGTGTTGGAGAAGACTCTTGAGAGTCCCTTGGACTGCAAGGAGATCCAACCAGTCCATTCTGAAGGAGATCTGCCCTGGGATTTCTTTGGAAGGAATGATGCTAAAGCTGAAACTCCAGTACTTTGGCCACCTCATGTGAATAGTTGACTCATTAGAAAAGACTCTGATGCTGGGAAGGATTGGGGGCAGGAGGAGAAGGGGACGACAGAGGATGAGATGTCTGGATGGCATCACTGACTCGATGGACGTGAGTCTGAGTGAACTCCGGGAGTTGGTGATGGACGGGGAGGCCTGGCGTGCTGCGATTCATGGGGTCGCAAAGAGTCGGACACGACTGAGCAACTGAACTGAACTGAAAGACCCCATTTCCTTGTATGACCATTAAGGGTTTTCTTAAAGTATCAGAGTAAATATTTTAAGCTTGTAGGCCATATGATCTCCATTGCAACTACTCAGCTCTGCTGTTGTAGCACAAAAGCAGCCATGGATTATACATAAATGAATGAGCATGGCCATGTGCCAATAAAACTTTATTTACAAAAACAGGTGGTTGGCCCACATGCTGTGGTTTGCTAATCTCTACTCCAGAATCCTGACTTTGACATTTGTTTCTCGAGCAGCCCCTGGGTTTTGAATTTTCTTACTTTTCTTTTTACTTTATATTTCTGTGAATTTCCCTTATTCATCAACTCATTTAATATGTGCAATTTATCCAGCATCTCAGTGTTTCATAATGAAAGAAGTTTTGAAATATCTAATCTTCTGTATTTCTAATAGTGGAATTTAATAATGTATGTCTCTCTTTTAACTTACATACCCTTTCAGCTAGGCAAAACCTGGTAAGCTAGCTAAAGGACAACATTTATTTTTCCTTAAGTATCTCCTCCAGTCCTTCAGCATCTTGTTGTACCAATTTATAGCTCCTCTTCCATCCGAGAATTTGTAGTCACAGGTTAGCAAGATTTCAGAAGAAATCTCCTAAGATTCTGACCCCTCTACTGTCATGTCAGAGGATAGAGTACAAAAAATTTTGGGTGTTCTATATGAGTGTGGCCTCTTGTAAGCTCTTTTAGCCTGTTTACTGGGCCTCTCCTACACATCTTTCACTGCTCTAGGGGCTGAGTTTAAAGGTGGAGAAAAAAGAAAAACTCCTCTTTTGTACTTGGCATTTTAATGGGGATAATAGGAGAACAAATAAGTGAATAAAACTAGAAAATATCAGGAAATGAGAGTGTTATGTTGAAAATAAAAGAAGTTGTTCTACTAGCAAAAGACTGGGAGGTTGTTTTTGCTTATTTTTTTGATAGGATGGTAGTGGAGGGATGCTCGGTAAGGGGGCAACATTTAAATCTGACTTAAATAAGATGAAGAACCAAGTTGGGTCAAGAGCTGAGGCAGGGGAGATGAGCATTAAACATGGAGCAGAGCCTATGCGGAGCCTGTACAATGGGAATTTTTTGGTATTTTCGGCAGAGAGAGTGCTAGTGTGACTGAGACAGATTAATCCAAAGTCAAAACAAAGAAGTCTCAGAAAGAAAAATGGGAATCTGAGAAACAGTGGAACAAACCCAGGAGTGTCCTGAAAAAGAACCCTGGATGACAGCTGTACAGCAGTGTCAGAAAACAAATGATCCAAATGAGTACAGGATGGCAGAGGGCCCAGGAAAGAGGCCTTTAATGAGAAAGGGAGTGACATCACACACGTTGTATGACTAAGAACCTAGATTTTCAAGATAAGACAGGTGCCTGTGTCTTCTGTTAATCAGAAAATGAGAATCCCTTGGACAACAAGAAGATCAAATATGTGTATATATAGCTGATTCACTTCATTGTAGATGCTGCAGTGGGTGATATTTATATAGTAACAATAATATGATTTTAAAACATTTCTTATTGGAGTATAATTGCTTTATAATGTTGTGTTAGTTTCTGTTCTACAATGAAGTGAATCAACTATATGTACACACATAACTTCTCCCTCCCCCACAACCCACTGGACACTATAAAACTCTTAGAGGAAGACATAGGAAAAATACTGTATGACATAAATCACAGCAAGATCTTTTTTGCCGCACCTCCTAGAGTAATGAAAATAAAAACAAAAATACACAATGGAACCTAATTAAACTTAGAAGCTTTTGCACAGCAAAGGAAACCATAAACAAGATAAAAAGACAACCCTCAGAATGGGAGAAATTATTTGCAAATGAAGCAACGAACAAAGGGTTAAGCTCCAAAATACAAAACCAGCTCCTGTAGCTCAATATCAAAACAATAAATAACCAGTCAAAAAATGGAGGGAAGACCCACATAGACATTTCTCTAAAGAAAGCATACAGATAGCCAGGAAGTACATGAAAAGGTGCTCACCATCTCTAATTATTAGAGTAATGCAAATCAAAACTACAATAAGGTATCACTTCATATCTGTCGGAGAAGGCAATGGCACTCCACTCCAGTACTCGTTGCCTGGAAAATCCCATGGACAGAGGAGCCTGGTAGGCTGTAGTCCATGGGGTCACGAAGAGTCAGACACTTAGTGAGTGACTTCACTTTCACTTTTCACTTTCATGCATTGGAGAAGGAAATGGCAACCCACTCCAGTGTTCTTGCCTGGAGAATCCCAGGGACGGCGGAGCCTGGTGGGCTGCCATCTGTGGGGTCTCACAGAGTCGGACACGGCTGAAGCGACTTAGCAGTAGCAGCAGTCATATCTGTCAGAAAGGCTATTATCAAAATATCTACAAACAATAAATGTTGGAGGGAGTGTGGAGCAAAGGGAACCCTCTTGCACTGTTGGTGGGAATGCAAATCGATACAGCTACTCTGGAAAACTCATAAGCAGAGTACATTATGGAAATGCTGTGCTGGATGAAACACGGTGAACTGGAAGCAAGATTGCCGGGAGAAATATCAACAACCTCAGATATGCAGGTGATACCACTCTAATGGAAGGAAGTGAAGAGACACCAAAGAGCCTCTTGTGGGTCAAAGAGGAGAGTGAAATAGCTGGTTTAAAACTCAGTATCCAAAAGACTAAGATCATGGCAGCTGGTCCTATCATTTAATGGCAAATAGAAGGAAAAAAGTGGAAACAGTGACAGATTTTATTTTCTTGGGCTCCAAAATCACTGTGGATGGTGACTGCAGTCATGAAATTAAACACCACTTGCTCCTTGAAAGGAGAGCTATGACAAACCTAGATAGCCTATTAAAAAGCAGAGATACCACTTTGCCAAC
Source organism: Bos grunniens (assembly GCF_055505025.1). Classification (NCBI taxonomy): domain Eukaryota; kingdom Metazoa; phylum Chordata; class Mammalia; order Artiodactyla; family Bovidae; genus Bos; species Bos grunniens. Next base: position 55,827,488 of record NC_141178.1, on the reverse strand, counting down.
AAAGATCTGTATAATCAAAGCTATGGTTTTTCCAGTAGTTGTATGGAGAAGACTCTTGAGAGTCCCTTGGACTGCAAAGAGATCAAACCAGTCAATTCTAAAGGAGATCAGTGCTGAATATTCATTGGAAGGACTGATGCTGAAGCTGAAACTCCAATACTTTGGCCACCAGATGCAAAGAGCTGACTCACTGGAAAAGACCCTGATGGTAGGAAAGGCTGAAAGTAAAATTAGAAGGAGGCAGCCAAGGATGAGAAAGTAATTAATAGATAGCATTACCAACATGACCATTCAATGGAGATGAATTTGAGCAAACTCCAGGAGAGGGGAGCCTGGTGTGCTGCAGTCAGTGGGGTTGCAAAGAGTCAGACATAACAACTGAACAAAAACAACAGCTATAGAAAACAGTATGGAGGTTCCTTAAAAACAACAACAAAAAATCCAGAACTACCATATGACCCAGCAATCCCACTCCTGGGCTTATACCCTGAGAAAAACCATAATTCAAAAAGATACTACTACTACTACTAAGTCGCTTCAGTCGTGTCCGACTCTGTGTGACCCCATGGACTGAATCCTACCAGGCTCCCCCGTCCCTGGGATTCTACAGGCAAGAACACTGGAGTGGGTTGCCATTTCCTTCTCCAAATTCAAAAAGATACATGTGCCCTAATGTTCATTACAGCACTATTTACAATAACTAGAACATGGAAGTATGAAATTTAGAGTCAACCTGAAACAACGAAGCATGAAGGGCTCAACCATAGTTAAGGACAGAAAAGAAACAGAAACCTCGATGCTGTAGGAGGGTTCATGGCAGCTAAGCAAGGCTGGGGGATGCGCTCACACCCGTTTACTTATCCTACAAAGCACATTTGAGGGATGACGGTGGAGGGAGAATTTAAATTGTAAATTCTTTGGCATGGTTTAAAACTTTAAAAACTTCCTGCCTGTGTTATTTTTATAACCTTTATTTTTACCAAGAATTATCCTTCGGTTGAACATGAACTTGGGCAAAGTCTGGGAGATGGTGAGGGACAGGGAAGCCTGGCATGCTGCAGTCTACAGAGTCATGAAGAGTCAGACACGACTTGGCGATTGAACAGCACGACATCCTTCAGTTCTTTTATTTCACAATATTTATGGAACATTGCCTACATTTCAGATGCCACGTGCTGTAGAAAACTGGAGAACAAGACCAAAAAATTGTTCTTGCCCTCATGTAGCTTCTATTCCAGTGGGAGAGAATGGGCCTTTCTACGCATACCCAAAAGACCTAAGGTAAAGAAATCAAGTGTCAGTAGTGTCTTGGCCATGCTTGCCAGCCTCCCAATTTCAACTGCGCATGTCAACAGCTCCTCACTGGTTATCTTCACAGCAGATCTTGGTCCTGAACTTGAGACCTGTGTGCCTACCTGCCTAGCAAGCATCCCTGGACCTGCTCTTCTCCACCTCCTGCAGTTCCGTCAGATGACTTCCTCGGCCCATCCCTTTTATTATCGTCATTCATTGAGACTGCTTGTGTGATCCCAGTAATGGTCTGCCGAGTTTTCCCAGTGTGGAGCCCAAACTTGGTCCCACAACAACCTCTGGTTCAGTGGAGAGCTCGGTACATAGTCAGGCTTTGTAAAAAAAAAAAAAAAAAAGGAATAAGTGAGGGACTGGGATAATTACTGTGACTTGACTTTTGAAAGAACTTTCTAACATTGAGACTCCTGAGGCCCTGGGCACAGCTGGAAGTGTATTCTGCCCTTCTAGAGTTTAGAAGAGCTTAAGAATATATTTCTTTGTTGACTTTAAAAAAAATACTTGTTTTTAGCCATGTTTCTAAATTACACATGATTAGGAGATGCTCCCAAATCCTGGGCCACCTCTCCTGGCTGATGGAGGTTTAGAGCAGGCTTGCAGAGACCATGCACTCTGAGAACCCTCTGCCTGTGTGGGTGGGGGTGGGGTACTCTTTTAAGAGGCAGTGTTGTTCTGCAGGAGACATAAGAGATGTGGGCTCTATCCCTTGGTCAGGAAGATCCCCTGGAGGAGGGCATGCCAACCGGCTCCAGTAATCTTGCCTGGAGAACTCCATGGACAGAGGAGCCTGGTGAGCTACAGTTCATGGGGTCACAAAGAGTCACACACCACTGAAGCCACTTAGCACACACACACGTTCATTCAGCTCTCCCAACCACCCGCACACCTGTCACAGGATCACCTGGTGCTCCTCCCTCGAGGATGCTGCTCTGCCCTGAGCCTGATAGACCAGTGTCCCAGGGGGTGTGTGTGACACACGCTCAGGCGGTGATCTGGCTCCTTTAAGAGCTCGGATAGGCTCCAGGAGTCTGGTGGCTCCTACCCTCGGCAGAGGCAGCCAGCAGCAGAGACCAGCTGTCACCGGCCTGCGGGGACCTCGCCGTGTTTACATGGATGGTCATGTGGTAGCCTCTCCTGGCTCACGGGCTGGCTGCACAGTTACCTCATCTGCAGTCCAGTGACCTCATGCACATAAAATGTGGCAAGTGGGAGACAGGAACAGGACAGCCCTGCCTCTCCCTGAGCCTGGAGCCCAGGCGGAGCACAGGAAACCAGCTGGAGAGCTGTCCTGTCAGTAATTACACCCAGCCAGGGGCCGACTCATATGTCAAGTGGATATGGCTTCCAGGGGCTGGGGCTGGGAGGTGCCTGTGCAGAAATGCCTGCACCCACCTTGGGGAGCTGCTCATCTCATCTCAGGGGATTTGCGTGCCCACCCCACCCCCCAACACCCCCTCCCCCAGCCCCAAGGAAGGACCAGTGACCTCCGGCCAGGCAGAGCCGCCATCATCCCCCCTCCCCCTTCCCCAACCCTGAAGCACTTTGAAGATGTTGACGCACAAACAGGATGAGAAATACACCACAAAAGCAGAGAAGGGCATGTGTTCTCGTGACTTGGTGTGGGGAGGGGGAGGTCAGAAGCATCACTCAATATTGTGGGTTTTTTTTGTTTGTTTATCACTTTCTTTGAATTATATTTGCTCTTCCCCTCCAAAAAAATATTGCATGTGATGACTAGGAATATAAAATAAATTACCTTTGCCATAGGCTGCTGGGTTTATTAGCCCCTTTCAAGCTCTTCACGATGTAAAGGACAGGCTGACCTAGAGTGGTCCCCTTCCTCCAGTCAGCTCCCTCTCCTCTCGGTAACAGGAGCTCTGCTATTTGTGCACTTAACAGCTTAACCCTTTGGACTACCCAGAGCTCTGTACTGTATTCTTTCTGAGCTTTCTTTTGGGAGAGTGTCCAGCTTTGGAATGGCACTCTAAATTTTAAGGCAGCTGATTTATATTATCTGTAACGTGGATGTTGAAAAAAAAAGAAAAGCTTAGGAAATATAAACTGAAGAAACAACACGAAAGTTAAATAGCTTCAGAGGTCAAAAATGTGTGTGGATGAGGTCTGCACAGTGAAAGTCTTGTCAAGGGGGGCGGTTTACTCATTTTGAAGAATAAATGTTAATAAACTTACAGAAACTCCCCCCGCCCCCTGCCGCCAATTACATGGAGATCAGTTAGCCTTACGTAAGACATTGTGCTTTTCCTTTAAATGCCTGGACAAAACCCGTTGTTAAAGGTGAGATCTAAGTCTTCCAAGGAGGGAAGCAAGCACTTGGCTGTAATGATCAGAAGAGCAGAGGTCATTATTTCGATGGGGTGTTTTGCTATTTACTTGTAGTCACGCACTTGACATATTCTTCCTTATTAGCAAGCCCAGGGACGAGCTGGAGAGTGTGCAAATAATTTCCCCCAAATCTGGATTCCAGGACACTCCTCCTGCACACAGATGAATGCCCCCTCCCTCAAACTGCAATCCTGCCCCCTCCAGCCTTCCCAGAGTCACCCAGGCTGCTAGCAAATGGTTTTGCAGAGCAAGGCAAGCATCACAGAAGACCTGAAGCTGTCTGTTTAAACAATTACGGCCGTGTGTGTGTGTGTGTGTGTGTGTGTGTGTGTGCTTCTGTGGCCCAGTCCAGGGCGTGATGGTGTCCTGCGTACATTTTCCATATCAATGGCCTAGGAGGCTGCTTCCAGATGGTCGTACCTATTTCAAAGCCACATTTTTATGCAGAAGGAAGACTGTGTGACCTCCCTCCAAGTAAATGTGTTTTGTAAGCCCTGGGAATGAGTGCTTAAAAAATGGTCCCAGGCTATATTTCATGTCCAGTCCAACGTGCGGTGTGTGCACAGCTGTCCGTGGCTGGCATGTGGTAGCATATTAAAAGGAAGATTACCATTTCCCATTCCCCCCCCTTCTGAAGGCTGGATATGCATATATGAAACTTGTGAAAAAAAACTAGGCATAATGAGACGAGGAGCCCGGGTCTCCAGGCACTCAGGCTGCACATCTGGAGTTTGCAGCATTCTAGAGATAGTTACTTATTCCCAGGAGCCGCCAGTGGGGTGGGTATGGGAGCCTGGTCTCCATGGCAGCTCCCCTATCTCACCGCACCAGGTGTGCGCTGTGCTATTTCTTGGAAAGGCTGTCCTCCGAGGCAGCGGGGAGGGGAGAGGATCAGAGAGGAGAGGAGGGGAAAACAGAAGGGAGGTAATTAGGCACCACCTTGCCCAGCGGAGCCGGCTCAGGCGGCTGAAATCAGGAGTGAGTATTGGGAGGGCGCTGGTAAAGTCAGATGATGCACAGCGCCGGCTCCCCACAGGCGCCTGCTCCAGGCTCGTTTCTATGGGGACCAGAGAGGCGCAGGGGTCAGAAGAGACACAGATAGCAACACCAAATAGGAAGGGCCTGGGGAGGTCCTGGCCACTTGCCTCCGAGGCAGTGTGATACTGGTCTCGAACTGACATCCTGAATTCTTGCTGGTATTTTTTCCAGTTAAGAAATTGGAAGTGTTTTCAAACCTCTGTTGGCTGTTACATAGAACGAGGCTTCCTGGGGTGGCCTTTTTCTGGGCAGCTGACTGGGTGATTTATTCCCATTTAATGGAGAGAGAAAGTGGGGAGTTGGGAGCTGTAGGGACCGGCTCACAGTAAGAGGTCAATCAGGAACTAGTCTGGAAAGTTTTCCCAGGAAGAGAGTTTGGTCTAGTTTCAGAGCTTCATGAGATTGGTGGATTTTTTTTTTTTTTTTAAGCTGCAAGACTGTGAGGTTCCAGATGCCCCGTGTAAAACCATGCCCCCCAGGGAAGAGCCAGGCACGGAAGTGTGAGGTCCAGCTTGAGGCCACCCTAAGACAGGGCTGTAAACAGCAGCTGCTTCTATTGTGCATGCCAAGTGCTGCCTGTTAGTGGAGGTTGCCAGCCTCCTTGTTTCTTTCTCTTAAACCAGATGTGACCAACAGGAGCTTTGTCTGTTCCTAGGTGGATCCCAGATGGTAGGGATCAGGGGAAGGAAGTTGAGGGGCACACGCTGGGGTGTGGGGGGCCCAGGTGGGAAATGGCCGTCTGCCCTTTCTTGGGGGCTTGATCTCTGCCTCCGCATCTGATCTGCAGCCCTGCCACCCAGCCCTCTAGGTGCCACCACTGAGGCCAAGTAGGGAAGTGACGCCGGGCACGTCTGATCCTGAAGCTCAAATGTGGGCATATGGAGGACGCAGGGCACACTTGTGGAGGGTGGATGATGCCAACGAGGACTCCGAGGGGCCATAAAGCAAAGAACTCCACGCTGCTAGGACCCTGGAGAGGTCCCAACAGAAGTGATGAAACACGAGGGTAAGGGCAGGAAAAGACTGAGGCAGACTTAGAGACAGACTTGCTCAGCCGCATCAAGGACAGGGGTCATCAATCCTCAGGCTAGGAGGAGTCCTCGACCTTGGAGCCCTCTTTATTGTACGTGTGCGTTTACCCTTTAAGAAACCATGGATTCAGATATTGTTCATTAATTCCTTCTTGTTTCTTTTTCCCTCTTGCTTTCCTTTCCCTGGCTAGAGAACCTGTTGGGATATGAATCTGTTGATTTAAAAAAAAAAAAAAAAAGTACAATGTGAAAATTGCAAGTTAAGTTTTATTTGGGGCAAAATGAGGACTGTAGTCCAGGAGACACACTTCAGATAGCTCTGAGAAACCGCTCCAAAGAGGCAGGGGGAGGGTCAACATATATGTGATTTTGGTGATGAGGAAATACATGCAAGCACACATATTTTCCCAGAAGATTTCTACTATTCCCATGAAGCTTTGCTAGTCACGAGAAACAGTCATCACTATGAAAGATTTTAGTGCTTTTTCTAGGTATGGGGAGATACAAGAATTGGGCTCATAAAATTGGCTAGTGAAAATATTGAACTATCTGAAGACCCGTCCCGCCAGTTTTTCTCCCTGAGCACAGAGTGTCTCGTTTCTGCTCTACACACAGTGAACTCCTTTCAGGGGTTATTGAAGGTCAGCAGCTGCAGCAGCACATAATTTAATCCTTGTAGAGGTGGATGGCAAGTGCCCATGCCAAGTGCCCATTTGTAGCCGACACATCAAAAGCAGGGTTTGAAATAAGTTGAACCCTAGCAAGCACAAGTGAGTCGGCTAGGGAAGCACAGGTCCCCCAAGGCTCATCCTTGTCCCTATATTAAAGGGTTGTGATCCAAGGAAATGACCCACCAGAGTAGCTGCTGTCTTCCTTTCCTCTACTTCTTGTGGAGATGCATGAGTCACGTGAGAATTACCTCCCTGGGTGCTCGGCTGTCCCAGTGTGTCTGACTGCTCTTCCTGTGTCACACGGCAGTAGGTTCAGATCTACAGCTGGTGGAAGTGAGATGGGTGTAGCCATTCTGAAGAGCAATTCAGAAATTGTGTACTACATGTTTTATGTGCTATGACATGGCAATCCCAACACACATCTAACACACATGTCTAAGGATGCTCCTCACAGCGTCCCTTTGGATTCCAGGAGTTGGAGGTAACATAGGTATCCATCACTTGGGGAATGGATAGATGCGATGTGGTAGAAGTTTCTGGATGTAAAGACCATGCTGTAATGAAGCAATGGATAAACATAGTTCTTTAGAAAGAATATTGAATGAAAAATGAAGACTTAGAACAAGATCTATAGCATGATATCATTTTAAAAGTGTTTTTTATTGTGGTAAAGATCACATAATATAAAGCATACTATTTTAACCTTATTTAACTGTACAGTTCAATAGCACCAAGTTACAGTCACATCACTGTGCGTGATATCATTTTAATAAAGTTAGGAAAAGCATACATACACTAACAACACTCTATCTTTAAGATATGTATGTTTCCAAGGGAAAATTAACACTTGGGTGTCTATTAGGTGGGGGGAGAGGAAGAAAATAAGTCATGAGGATTAATGATATAAGGGAAAAATTCAAATAAAATTAAAGGGAGAGGTGTTTATACTGACCAATTACAATAACGTTCCCAGGTGGAGCCATGGTAAAGAATCCACCTGCTAATGCAGGAGACATGGGTTTGATCCCTGGGTTGGGAAGATCCCCTGGAGAAAAAAAATGGCAATCTGCTCCAGTATTCTTGCCTGGAAAATTCCATGGACAGAGGAGTCTGGTGGGCTTTTAGACCATGAGGTCATAAAGAGTTGGACATGACTGAACACGTGTGCAAAAAAAAAAAAAACCAAAAGCAGAAAATGAAGAAACAATGAACTCAACTGTGTACCTGATTCCTATGTATACAAATTTATCTCTATCCATCCACCAACCTAATACCATAGTTTCTGTCCTAAGCAGTACTGTAGACATTCATGCAAGCATATACAATATCATCGATACAACAACGATCAATCATCAGGCACTCTTTAAACCCATGCTATATGTTGGGTATGATGGGGCCTGCTGAAGCACGTGGGATTGACCTTGATGTCACCACACAACTTGGAAATAGCAATGTGCAATTTAGAACAGTTTATAATTCAGGCCCAGATGGGGAGAGATATCCCACATGTGCTGTGTGAGACTGGTAGAAAAAAAAAAAAAACCAGGAAAAGATCAGTGGTGAGGACAGTAGAAATCGGGAAAAATTTATGTGGAAAGAAGCTCTGTCCTGAGCCTTGAAGGATGGTGGGCTTGACTTGGAGGAGGGGAGGTGATCTTGCCCATGGAGCCATCAGGCTTCACAGATGGGCTGGTTTGAGATGTGGAGAGAGGCCTCCTGTTCATCCCCTGAGAACTGTGCCCCCTCCCATCCCCTAGCCCCATCCTCTGGGATCCCCAGGATGCCCGTCTGTGTAACTTCTTGGGAGCCTGTGCTGGGAGGGGGAGGGCACAGGAGAGTGAGATTTGGGATCTGGCCAGAAGGATGCATCTGCCACCCTCTGCTCCCTTTCACTTTATTTTCCTCCTAAATTAGGGGCTGTCCCTGCCCCCACTCCTGCGTCCCCCTCTCTTCTTCTGTAAAACAATGAGAAAGGGGCATGGCTTAAAGTGGCAATCCCACGAAAGCAATATTACATAGAAAATTTCCACCCTGCACACCTTCCCAAAATCATTTTTCAAGATCTTTTTAAACATCAAATTATACATACATGAGTTTAAAGAGTCAACCAATACCATAAAGTTTGCTAGAAAAAAACACAAAACGAAAAAAACCCCACGCCCCTTGCCCCTCCATTTCTCCTTACTCAGGGGCCATCACATCGAGCTGGGTTGATGGAGTCCTTCTGTATCTATTTCTATGCTCCTATTTATTAGGATTATGTTGGTGCTTTTTCATTCTTCAGTTTCAGGCATTTAGGATTTAGCTTCCTTTCCTCTTCCTCCTTTGACACAATGAACATTTCCCATGCCCGCCTACCCAGTGGAATTCATATTATAATTTTGATTAAATGAATATTCAGAGTATGTTATTTAAAACCAAGCCATGGAGTAACTACAATGATTTTTTCCTTTTCCAAATAACTTTTTGATCTCTCAGGATTTTAACTGTCCAAGAGCTTCCCAGGTGGCACAGTGGTAAAAGAATCCACTTGCCAGTGCAGGAGACCCAGGAGACTCCTGTTGGATCCCTGGGTTGGGAAGATCCCCTGGAGAATGCCGTGGCAACCCACTCCAGTATTCTTGCCTGGAGAATCCCATGGACAGAGGAGCCTGGTGGGCTACAGTACATGGGGTCACAAAAGAGCTGAACATGACTGAGCACACACACATAACATATAACTTTCCAAAACAATAGCAACTAGCCACATGGAGCTTTTGAGTACTTAAAATGTGGCTATTGTGACCAAGAGATTAATTTTTAATATTAATTAATTAAATATTTATTTATTAATTCCTTTACATCTAAATTAAAACTTGATGGCTCTTGAGAAAAAATTTAAGTTTTTGGTACGTGAATCACTTTTTCAACTGCAGATTTAATGAAAACTAAATACAGCTGAAATCAAGCATTTCTGAGAAATTTCAGTGTGAAAACTGAAATGAGCTATAAATGCAAAAGACACACTGGACCTCAAAGGCTTTAATACAAAAAATATAAAAATCTCAATAATTTTATATTGACTTTATGGTGAAATAATGTTTTGGATATGTGTGTGTTAAGTTGCGTCAGTCGTGTCTGACTCTTTGAGACCCTATGGACTGTAGCCCCCAGGCTCCTATGTCCATGGGATTCTCCAAGGATACCTGAGTGGGTTGCCATGTCCATTGACTTCCATTAATTTAATTATTTCCTTTTTAAATGTTTATATATTTATTTTTGGCTGTTCTGGGTCTTGGTTGCTGCGTGCAGTGTTTCTCTAGTTGAGGCGAGTGGGAGCCATCTCTGCTTGTGGTGCGCAGGCTTTCATTGTAGTGGTTTCTCTTGTTGTGGAGTACAAGCTCTAGGGCGATCGGGCTTCAGTAGTTACAGCAAGTGGGCTCAATAGTTGAGGCTCTCAGGCTCTAGTCACGTGAGCTTCAGTAACTGTGACACCCGGGCTTAGTTGCTCTGTGGCATCTTCCTGGACCAGGGAAGATGGTCCATAAATTCAATCCAGAAGATTGAATTTATTCTCCTGCATTGGTAGGTGAATTCTTATCCCCTGGACCACCAGGGAAGTCCCAGCTCTTTCTGTTTTTAATATGATTGCTAAAAAATTTAAAATTACATTTGGGACTCTTGAGGCTGCTACTCTGAATTATATTTGTTCTGTTTGTGTATTTATTTGGTTTTCCATGCATTTGTCAATCCCTGATGCTATGTCAGTGTTCCAGATCTCTCTTGAGATGAGCATTCACGTAATGAATCACGTAAGACATCCTGTGTCTTCATCTGCTGGGGGAGTATGTCCAGGAGTCTCTGACAGGCTCTTGTGTTGACTGACCACTGTCATTCTGAGGTCCCCCTTCACTAAAGGCCTGGGAAGTCCCTTTATCGTTCTGCTGTGCTGAAGCCACATTCTCGAATCTCATCTTCTTTCTCCTTGGTTCCTTTGTTTTACTTTGTTTTATACTCTCCCACAGTTTCCTAAGAAAAAGCGTGTTGGCGGTTAATTGTTCCTATGTCTGAAAACGTCTTCCTTCTACACATGCTCTTGACTCATAGTTTGTCTGGATAGATAAATCCAGTATGGAGATCATTTTTCAGCATTTGGAAGGCATTGCACCATTGTCTTTTAGCTTCCGGTGTTGCTGTTGAGAAACCCTGTCATTCAACTTCTTATCAAGTGTGTGTGACTGTCTCTCAGTCTCTCTTTCAATCCCTCTCCTTCAGAATCTTGTTCTCACCACTGTGGTGAAGGTTCCTGGTAATGTGAGTTGGTGTGGGTCATGCCCTCTAATTCTGGGAAATCCCTTTGAATTAATTCATTGGTGATTTCCTCCTCTCCATTTTCTCCATCTGTTCTCTCTGGAGCTCTATTGTTTGGATAAACAGATGACTGTTGGTCTATTTCTGTCCTCTAATTTTCATGTCTTTTACATTTTCCATCTCTGTCTTTTGCTCTCTTTTCTAAAAAGTTTCCTCAACTAACATTCCAAAACTTCTGGTGAATTATTCATTTATTTAATTTCCAAAAGCTCTATTTTCGTTCTTTGACTAGTTTTTCTTTTTGATCGCATTCTGTTTTGTTTTACGGGTGTGATATCTTTTCCTCTATTTACTCTCCAAGGACAGTACTGATTGTTTTGCTTTTGCATTTTCTTTTCCTTGCATAGCCTCTGTTTCCTCTAAATGCCCTGGCCTTCATGTGTTGTTCTCTCTTTCTTGGATTGTTTGCATGTTTGGTTGTTGTTCTTTGCCAAGTCATGTCTGACTCTTTGTGACCCTATGAACTGCAGCATACCAGGCTCCTGTGTCCTCCACTATTTCCTAGAGTTTGCTCAAATTTATATCCATTGAGTCAGTGATGCTATCTCACCAACTCATCCTCTGCCGCCTTCTCCTCCTTTTGCCTTCAGTCTTTCCCAGTATCAGGGTCTTTTTCAATGAGTCAGCTCTTTGCATCAGTGACCAAAGTATTGGAGCTTCAGCTTCAACATCAGTCCTTCCACTGGATGTCAGGAGGGAAACAGGAAATCAGGGTTGATTTCCTTTACGATTGCATGTTTAGCTGCTGCTGCTGCTGCTAAGCCACTTCAGTCGTGTCTGACTCTGTGCGACCCCATAGACAGCAGCCCACCAGGCTCCGCCGTCCCTGGGATTCTCCAAGCAAGAACACTGGAGTGGGTTGCCATTTCCTTTTCCAATGCATGAAAGTGAAAAGTGAAAGTGAAGTCCCTCAGTCATGTCCGACTCCTAGCGATCCCATGGACTGCAGCCTGCCAGGCTCCTCCATCCATGGGATTTTCCAGGCAAGAGTACTGGAGTGGGGTGCCATTGCCTACTCCATGCATGTTTAGAGTGGGGGCTAAAATCCGACTGGAAGCTGTGTGTGCCTGTGGGTAGGCCCTGCTGAGAGGGACCTTCTCTGTAGGATGGCTCTGGGAAAGGCCTGCTTTAGGTCTTCCTCTTGAGCTGGTCAGATTTCTCAGAGGAGAATTTGTTCACCTCCTGCCTGGGGGGTTAATATCCTGGCTGTGTGCATTCTGGGAGCTGAACTGGGGGAAAGGCCTTGGGATTTCAACATTCACCAAGTTCACATTCACCAAACCCGCCTGTTTCTACAAGGCACTGCAGGCTGTTGTCGGCTGCCCCTGCAATTATATCTATTTTTGTTTAACAAACTAATACCTCAAAACTTTGTGGTTTGGAATGACCATCTTATTTTGATACTTAGGGTGAGAAGTTTGGTCGCTGGGCTGGATACTGTGTCTCTTATCACAAGGCCTCGGTTGGTGCAGTTTGGGTGGAGGGTCCCCTCACATTCTGGCTTCTACTCCCATGGCATGGTCAGACTGCCCTTCTCTCTCCACCCCTGCCCCCACTCCCGCCATCCCCCTCCCACCCCACCATGTTATCTCACTCTCCAGAGCCTCCTTGTAACTTGGGCTTTCACAGTGTGGTGGTCTCAGGATGGTCAACCTTCCACATGGCTGCTGACTTCCAACTGGCAGGAAACAAAAGCTGCCAGGCCAATCAAGAGTGATGCCAAACCCTGGCCCAATGTCACTTCCAGCATATTCTGTTGATCAGAGAAATCTTAGTCTCTCTGCTGCCCATGCCCAGTTTGAAACATGTGAAGAAATAGACTCCTCCTCTTGATAAAAGAGGAAGGTCACACTGCGAATGAACGTGGGAGTTGGGAGATTTGCCATCTTTGGAAAATTTGTAACTACCTGGGTTAAGTTGATTAAAAAAGAAAAATTCTAGTGAGCATGATTTTCACCAATAGGAATATCTATCACTATTTCCTCTTTATAGCTATTCTCCATAATGTCCTTTCAACAGTGTTGAAAATCTAAATGAAAGATTGTGTTACATTTATCTCCTGTTTGGGAATAAGTTATTTCATAGATAAACATTTGCTCTGAGTCTTCCAAAATGTCTTCTTTCTGTTTGTGTACTAAATCTTTTCATATGTTCTGTGATTTTTATTTCATTTTTTTGATTTGTTTTCCCTTTGGAAGGAGATCTCTATTCAGTTTTGGAAATTTGAGATGGTTTCGTCAGCAATTGTACGGGTTCCTTTTCTCTTAGTCCCAAAGGGGGAATTTTAAGTTTTTATTTATGTTTATTTAAGTTTTGGAGTTTTATTTTCCTTGCTTAGGGAATCTATTCAGCTAGGAAAAATTGGTAGCAGAAAACTGAGAAGGCATTTTTGCCTCAGAAATTCACTGCTTTCTCACTCCTTTGAAACCTCTGATAGCAGAGGGGCTAATGGAGGGGGTGCCTCCCTCCCCAGGTGTTTGTGGGTGGCCAACGGTTCTGTGTCAGGCACTGGTAGTGTTACTAACTGCACTCATGTGCTGCCCACCAACTGCCCCACAGTCCCATCTGCTTCCGGGTCAACTTTGAGAATTTCCTGGGTCTTTAGGGAGAATTTCAGCCACTTGCTTCCTACACGGCTTTTCTTTGTCAGCGTTAAATAGTGCTTGTCAGTATTTGGCCTGTTATTTTCACCTGCACCAAATCATGCCAACTTCTTCAAAATTCTAGCCCCTTGATACCATCCTTCCTTATTTTACATCAATGTTCTAGACTTTTCTCCCTGCCCAGCACAACTCTGTGATCTTTCAGTGGGATTTGGGAAGGGAGGGGGCATTAAACATGTCAATTCAAATTGCCATCTGCAAGTGTTGTTGGTCTGTTTATTCTCGATTTTCGACAGCCAGATTACGAAGATGCACTTCAGAGATTGGATTGTATTTCAGAGAGTGAATATCTTATTTTCTATGGTTAAGAAGAGATGTTATCTGTCTCTTGATACATTGAGATATTATTGTCAATCCTGGCTACATATTAATATTGTCTTGTGGGGAGAGGGATGACAAAATGCTAATATCTATGTCACATTCCCAAAGTTATTTGATTGGCCTGGTATGGGGCCAGCCGTCAGCTTTCATAAAACCTCCCTGGGCAGTCTTCATACTGAGAGTGCTGACAACAGTGGCTCTTCAGATAATGACTGTGTGTCCTAAGTCTGTGAGTGCCTTTGAAATAACAAGAGGAAGACGAAAACAGAGGTGGCTCAGAAGGTAAAGCGTCTGCCTTCAATACAGGAGACCTGGGTTCGATCCCTGGGTCAGGAAGATCCCCTGCAGAAGTGAATGGCAACCCACTCCAGTATTCTTGCCTGGAGAATTTCATGGACAGAGGAGCCTGGCGGGCTATAATCCATGGGGTCTTAAAGAGTCGGACATGACTGAGCGACTAACACTTTCACTTTTCAGGAGTAGAAAGGAAGACATCATAGAGTTGGGGGAAAAGAGTGAGACTTAGTGTGTGTTCAATTGCTAGCTTCACAACTGAATGTCTGTGTAACCTCTTGTTACCTTTTTGGGGCCTCATTTTATTCTTTATAAAATAGCGGTAGTGACACCTACCTAGTGGCATTGATGCAAGAAGAAATTGCATGTCTGTGAAAGCAATTTGCTATTATCGTAAAAAAAAAAGGAAAGAAAGAAAATGTAATGTTAGAAAAGGGAGAGAAATGACTTAAAAAAAATAAAAATCATAAGATTGAGAACAATGGTATCTCTTTTCTTGGCTAACTGACCTTGGCATGAATCTAAATCATTTATTTTTTTTAATTTTTATTTTTCTGGCCTCATGGCATGTGGGATCTTAGTTCCCCGACTAGGGATCAAACCTGCACACCCTGCAGAAGAGGCATGGAGTCCCAGTCTCTGGACCACCAGGGAAGTCCCTAATCACTTATTTTTTACTGGTGAGAAACTTCATGGGACATTCCAGGGAGGGAATCCCAAGAGGCCTCAGTTTAGGTCCCAGATCTCTGGTGCTTCCTTATCTGTAGGGACAGTGACCATTCCCGTGCTCAGCTCACAGATTTCACCCTCATTAAATGTGATTCATATTTCCTGCCCATCCTTCCAGAATAACATCTGCAATATATACTCAGGATCGGTGGACAAATGGTGCAACTCCTGAAAAAAATCTTGCAATCTTTTGAATAAAGTTTGTATGATGACCTCATGTGTCACCAAAAGCAATAGAGGTCTCTAGCAAGAAGCACCCATTAATCTCTGGACTCTGCCTGCTTAGGTTGATTCCATGGATAACACATTCACAGATTTAATTAATATGTGCTCAGTTCTGTTAGATTTTGTAAGAAAGCAAGGATCCTGCTGCTTCTTTCCTTTCCCTTTTGTAGTGAGTTAAATTTTGTACCCCACAAATATACATCCAAATCCTAACCCTAGTGGGATGTTTTCTCTAACACCACCCAATTCTCTGATTCTTAAACATGCAAGCTGGGTGTTCAGCAATTCAGTTCAACCCTGACATTAATTACCCAAAATTAGTACAGACCCCTCAGTTTCGGGGCTCAGTTCCACAAGGCTGCCCCCACTTAATTTTTTTTTTTCTGGTTGCACTGTGTGGCATGTGGGATCTTAGTTCCCTGCCCAGGATCGAACCTGCACCCTCTGCATTGGAAGGATAGAGTCTGAACTACTGGATCATCAGGGGTGTCCCTACCCCCACATTAGATGACAGTCACAAGTCTGCTTCTGACTACAGCATGCCAGGCTGCATATCCTTCACTATCTCCCAGAGTTTGCTCAAACTCATGTGCATTGAGTGAGTGATGCCATCCAACCATCTCATTCTCTGTTACCCCTTCTCCTCCTGCCCTCAATCTTTCCCAGCATTGGGGTTTTTTTCAGTGAGTTGGCCCTTTGCATCAGGTGGCCAAAATACTGGAGCTTCAGTCCGTAAGTGCATATTCAGGGTTGATTTCCTTTAGCATTGACAGGTTTGATCTCCTTACTGTCCAAGGGACTCTCAAGAGTCTTCTCCAGCACCATAGTTTGAAAGCATCAATTCTTTGGCACTCAGCTTTCTTTATGGTCCAACTCTCACATCTGTACAAGACTACTGGAAAAACCATAGCTTTGACTAGATGGACCTTTATTGGCAAAGTGATGTCTGTGCTTTTTAATATGCTGTCTAGGTTTGTCATAGCTTTTCTTCCAAGGAGCAAGAGTCTTTTAATTTTGTGGCTGCTGCTTTGTCAGGCGAAGGGGGCTACAGTGGGCTAATGACTTTGAGGGCCATTGTGTCCCCACTTGGGGAAGACAGTGAGAAGTTTTACATTAATGATCCAAAGAGGGCTTGGTAAGCTTGTGGCTGTTCTTCTGATGGGTTGATGGTGAGGTTAGTAGGAGTCAGCATCATCAACCTTCAGGTCCCACCGGTCTTGGGTCTACATACTTGTGGGCAGCATGCCATTGTTAATCATTAGCTTCTCCCACCTGGAGGGGGTTTCACTATCTACAAACCCATCAAAGATATTGTTGTGTGTATCCATTGATGGGGAAACAGAACCTTGTCCCAAGGCTGCTTTCGATGGTTTGTTTCTCCCTGGTGTCCCTGATTAACAACTGCTTGACTCTACCCATTGGAACTCGGGGAAGGTCATGGAGGCTGAATGAAGGCTGTTTCATGTAATCAAAGAAATGGAGGACACAAAAGCCCTCTGCCCAGGAGCCCCACAGGGCCCTGTGCGGTATCACAAGTGACCTTGCGAAACGGGTTAGTGTAATAGCAACGGTACCTGCTGCAACACTAACGCAGCCTGTCTGTGCAGTTTCTAAATTATCCTCAGAGGCAGCACACCCAGCGTGGCCTTGAGACTGTGAGTCAGGTGCGTGAGCGACGTTCAAGGTCAAGTAAGTGGGTATTTTGGGGGATCCTCTGTGTCCCAGCCCATGTGCTCAAAGCTTCACACAGGAAGTGAAGCGTGAGCCCACGTGGTGCATCCGGCCTAGTTGACCAAACCGGAACTGGGAAGGTCAGGTCTTATGAATGAAGAGACATGGCTGGGGGCAGGGAGGGCATCAGGCTGCTGCTGCTAGAGCAACCGGCACCATGTTCAGAAGAGACGGCTGTCTCTCCTTTTAGAAATAAACTGGGGGCTGCCGTACCTCACTGCAGGAATTTTGTTCCCCTCAGAAGCCTAAGCATCTCCAGTCCAAGTGAACACTTACTTCCTCTTGTTCTATTGAATTGAAAAACACACAGTCCCTGCCCTTTTTCACTTCTGGTCAGTGGCCCAAGTTCCTCATTCAATACTTTGCGAAGCACACAAAAACAGACAGCACCCCCTCAGGGCAGGATGCGGGGTGGGGAGGGAAAAGCAGAACTGCCGACCTGGGCCCCGTGAGATCTCAGGGCCCAAGAACCACACGTGCTCCAGCAGCCAGGTTTACAATGCTGGTGCTCTCTTCCTCAGGAGGTGAAGAAACAGGCCTGTTTCCTCTCCTGGGCCAGGGTGGAAGCTTCATTTTTTAAGGATCTTGATCTGTCTTTATCCATCACGTTAACTCTTACCTAATCCCTGGAGAAGGAAAAGGCAACCCACGCCAGTATTCTTGCCTGGGAAATCCCATGGACAGAGGAGCCTGGTGGGCTACAGTCCACGGGGTTACAAAAGAGCAGACATGACTGAGTGACTAAACAATGACAACAGATTATTTCAGTGGGCTTTGCATGAACATCTATTTTAACTTGCTCTCAATTTTGTCCCATCTTTGAAATCATTTTATGTCCCTTCCTCAAAGACAGAATTGTATGGTCAGTAAAGAATTAAGCATGGGGACTGGAGTCAGCTGAATTGTGGCCCCTAGAATGCATGCACGCATGCTGTCATTTCAATTGAGTCTGATTCTTTGGGACGCCCTGGACTGTAGCCCGCCAGGTTCCTCTGTCCATGGGATTCTCCAGGCAAGAATACTGGAGTGGGCTGTCATGCCCTCCTCCAGGGGATCTTTGCCACCCAGGAATCAAACCCGAGTCTCTTATGTCTCCTGTGTTGGCAGGCAGTTGGTAGACCACCTGGGAAGCCTAAAGTATCAGGACCTGATCCCTGGAACCTGTAAATGTTAACTTATTTGAAAAAAGAGCCTGTGAAGATGTGATTAGGTTAAAGATCTAGAGACAGGAATATTTTCCAAGATTATCCTAAATGCCATAAAAAATGTCCTTATAAGAAAGAGGCAGGACTTCCCTGGTGATCCAATGGTTAGGAGTCCACCTGCTAAAACAGGAGACACCAGTTCAATCCCTGGTCCAGGAAGACCTCATATGCTGCCAAACACCTAAGTCCGTGTGCCACAGCTACTGAAGCCTGTGCTCTAGAGCCCATGTTTCACAACAAGACAAACCACCACAATGAGAAACCCACACAACGCAACCAGAGAATAGCCCCAGCTCACTGCAACTAGAGAAAGCCTGCGAGCAGCAATGAAGACCTGGTACAGCCATAAATAAATACACAAAACAAAATAATAGTAATTTTAAAAAAAAGATCTTGAGATGGGAAGATTTTCCAGAATTATCCAGTTAGACCCTAAATCAGGAGTCCCAAACCTCTGGGATCTAATGCCTAGTAATCTGAGGTGGAGCTGATGCAATAATATTAATAATAGAAATAAACTGCACAATAAATGTAACGCATTTGAATCATTCTGAAACCATCTCCTGTCCCACCCTTCAGTCCATGGAAAAGTTGTCTTCCATGAAATTGGTCCCCAGTGCCATAAAGGTAGGGGACTGCTGCTCTAACTGCCATCAAAAGTGTTCTTCTAAGAGGGAGGCAGAGGGAGATAACACACAGAAGAGGAGAGAGCCATGTGAAGATGGGGGCAGAGATGGGAGTGAGGGGCCACAAACAAAGGAATCCTGGCAGCCACTAGAAGCAGAAGGAGGCAAAGATTCTCCTCTAGAGCCTCTGCAGGGACAACAGCCCCAGGACTCCTTGATTTCTACCCCATGAGACTGATGTTGAATTTGATATTGAACTATGAGAGAATACATTTCTATTGTTTGAAGCCACCCAAGTTGTGATGATCTGTTACAGTAGCCACTGGATACTATCACAGGGACAGAAAAAAAAAATTGTTTAGGCTTCTGTTGTTAGAGCAGTCTGGCAAAGCCTCTGGATCTCTCCTCAGAAGAATGGTTTCAGAGCATAAAATAAAATACACAAAATGATGCAGAAAGCCAAGTATACCGATATACAGTTGTTGTTCAGTCACTAAGTCATGTCCGATTCTTTGTGGCCCCATGGAACTGAAGCACTCCAGGCTTCCCCATCCCTCAGTATCTCCCAGAGTTTGCTCAGACTTCTGTCCATTGAGTTGGTGATGCCATCTGACCATCTCCTCCTCTGTTGCCCCCTTCTCCTCCTGCCCTCTGTCTTTCCCAGCATCGAGGTCTTTTCCAGTGAGTCAGCTCTTCGCATTAGGTGACCAAAGTATTGGAGCTTCAGCTTCAGCATTAGTCCATCCAATGAATATTCAGGGTTGATTTCCTTAAAGGATTGACTGAAGAGTCTTCTCCAGCACCACAGTTTGAAAGCATCAGTTCTTCAGTGCTCAGCCTTCTTTGTGGCCCAAGCCTCACATCCGTTCATGACTACTGGAATTCCAAACCATAGCTTTGGCCATATGGACTTTGGTCAACAAAGTGACGTCTCTGCTTTTTAACATGCTGTCTAGGTTTGTCATAGCTTTCCTTCCAAGGAGCGAGTGTCTTTATTTCATGGCTGCTGTTGCTAGAACATAAGAAAATACCTTTCTACAGCCTTGAGCACATTGATCAAGCACATTCACATACATGCAAGTTAGGGCTGATCTCATTTCTGAAAAATGCCAATGCAAAGGCCACTGTGGTCCAGCTTGAGTTGCACACAGCATCGTGGACTGGCCTTCAGGGGAGAAAGGTTGAGTTCATGAGTGGTCTACTGCAGGATTTAATACCCACCGTTGTTTTGAAGTAGTAAGGAAAGTAAAGTGTTCCAAGATGTGTGCAGGCTCAATTGCTTGAGTCGTGTCCGACTCTTTTTGATCCCATGGACTGCAGCCCACCAGGTTCCTCTGTCCATGGGATTCTCCAGGCAAGAATATTGGAGTGGGTTGCCATGTCTTCCTCCAGGAGATCTTCTAGACCCAGGGATTGAACCAGTGTCTCCTGCACTGTAGGCAGATTCTTTACTGCTGACCCGCCAGAGAAGGCCTTCCAAGATATGGTCAGTAACTGTGATGCAATCCGGTGTTCTCTGGTGATCCAGGCCCAGGGCTGCCACGTACTGTAGCTTGTGGCCAACTTTTGCCATCAGGGGAAAGACTGAACTTCAGAGAGTGGAGCTCAGGCTCAGACAGAGAGGAGGAAGGAGCTGTGGCTTGACTGGCCACAGGGAGTGTGGAATTGGGGCCTGGGGAGGCCAAGGAGGGCCGGCCAGGCCTTCTGTAGGGGAGGCAGCCTGAGTCGGAGCTGAATCCCCAGCTTGCCGGCCCAGAGAGGCAGCAGCTCATGGGAGCTGGTGATAAAGCAGGCCCAGCAAATTGGACAAGGTGTCAAGTTGACTATGAAATATGATGGATTAACAGCCGAGGCTGGTGGTGTGACCTGCTTTCAGACACTTCATTTAGAAGTTATCATACTGCTGGATGCTTCCTATAATTTGTGATGATGCTGACTGTGATAAATCGTGAGTTTCTGGCATACTCCCCCAGCCCGCTCCAATGGCTGAGCAGAGAAAATGTGCAATTCTGTGGGAACATTCGTGCCACGAATGAGAGTGAGGATCTGGCCGTAACCACAGAATGCCCAGTCAGTGAACAAAGTAATTAAATTAAGCTAATTAAATCACAATAAAAATAATTTTAATTTAATTAATTTCTCTGCGCTGATTGAACATTATGTTGCAACCAGGAGACTCTCTGAACACTAATAGAATTTAGGGGCTGGAGCAGCAAAGTGGTGGTCACTGGTGTGATACGTGGGTTATTGTTGAGGGAATGAAATTAAATATGTCTAATGAGATGCCGAAATGTTGACGGAGCCACAAATAGAAAATGCTTTTGGAATGAAGATAATGGGGTCTTTTCCTCTCTTGGTTTTCTGTACTAATTGGGGCAATAAACATCAAATTTGGTAATAATTTTAAAGGTCTAGATAAATTAGATGGTGCACAATTGAGTCACTTGTTGGAGTCGGTGGGAAACCTCAGCAGTGAGAAATACTAGGGACAATTCCGTGTCGCCCCCACCCCCAAGTCCCTGGTACTTAAGAAAGGGTCTAGAAGCATTTGAACTGGAATCCCGTGGGGTCCTGAGTTAAGGACTAAACAAGTGGCAATGGGTTTTTAATAGCAGCGTGAAAGATTTAGGGAGGCGTGTGTGCGTGCGCTCTGTGTCCAACTCTTCGAGGCCCCATGGACTGTAGCCCACCAAGCTTCTCTGTCCATGGGATTCGCCAGGCAAGAACACTGGAGTGGGTTGTCATTTCCTTCTCCAGGAGATCTTCCGCACCCAGGGACTGAACCCATGTCACTTGTGTCTCTTGTATTGGCAGGCAGATTCTTAGCTACTGGCGCTGCCTGAGAAGTCCTAGGGAGGCATAGAGAAGGAGTTTCTATCTGCCAATAACCAGTTACTTCTTGAAAAATGAGAGTCATGCGTCCCTCCCCACCACCATACCTTATCCCCAGGCTAAGCAGAGAGCCTTACACTAGCTGGTACTCCAATATTTATTATGAAATTAAATTATTGAGTCCTCAAGGAATTTCTTCCTTTAGCACTTGAAAAATCAGGATGGATACTCTTATTCTGGGCTTGCTCAGACATGATTCAGTTCCTAAGCAGGAGGATACTCACACAAGGTGACCTCTCAACGTCACCTCCCCGAGACTTATTTTGTCCTGTAAGCGGACCTGGAATCCTGAGAGTGTGTTAGCAAGCGCTCAAGTAATTACCAACTGTCACTTTCTAGGAGTCCTCTGCTTCCGATCACAATATTATTTATCATGCAAGATATTTTAATTAATATTTTGTGTGCGTGCCAACATTTGAACCGGACCTCGTTGTGACTGTTTGGGGCACCGCATTTTTGTTGAGTGGAACTGCTTTCAGGATGCAGCTGGTTTCCCTCCCTAGCAGCCAGGAGGGCCAAGGGACCAAGTGACAGGCATTTGCAAAAGCCTCTGTTGACCCAGCCACTCGAGCTCTGTCTTAGACATTCATCAGCTCATCAGTGAGGAGGACCCCTTTTTTCATCCAGAGGGGAGCGATGGAGAGTCCCACGGGAGGGCCCTGGAGCCTGAATGAGGTACCACCAGGAGAGGGATGCAGAGATCGGCGGTGCTTGCATGCTGCACGCCAGCCTCTGGAACCAGGGGTGTTCATGCGCCTTTGGAGAGTGAATTGGCACCTTTTCTGTTGTCTGTTATCTCATAATTGTGCAAACAGCGTGAAATCCAGGCTAGCGCAATGCTGCTGGTGCTGAGCTCCAGCTGGCTGTTCAGCTCGGCTCGCACGATAACCCAAGACCTCCTGCTCCCTGAAACGTCCGCCTGCAGGAGGTGTGGGCAGGTGGCTCTTTTTCCCAGCAGAGTTGCCCCTGAGGTTAGCACATAACATTTTCCAGGAGATGTCTGTTGTTCTGAAAAGAGAACTTCCTGCTTGACCTGAGACCCTGCCAATAGGGAGTTTCCTGGTGGCTCAGTGGTTAAGACTCCTCCTTCCAGTGCAGGGGTGGGAGGAGTTCAACTCCTGGTCAGGGAGCTAAGATCCTACATGCCTCTCAGCCAAAAAACCAAAAATATAAAAAAGAAAACCAGAAGCAAATTGTAACAAACTCAATAAAGACTTTCAGTTGAGTTCAGTTCAGTTCAGTCGCTCAGTGTCCGACTCTTTGCAACCCCATGAATCGCAGCACACCAGGCCTCCCTGTCTATCACCAACTCCCGGAGTTCACTCAAATTCACATCCATCGAGTCAGTGATGCCATCCAGCCATCTCATCTTCTGTTGTCCCCTTCTCCTCCTGCCCCCAATCCCTCCCAGCATCAGAGTCTTTTCCAATGAGTCAACTCTTCGCATGAGGTGGCCAAAGTACTGGAGTTTCAGCTTTAGCATCATTCCTTCCAAAGAACACCCAGGGCTGATCTCCTTTAGAATGGACTGGTTGGATCTCCTTGTAGTCCAAGGGACTCTCAAGAGTCTTCTCCAACATCACAGTTCAAGAGCATTTAAAAAATAAATAAAACCCTAAAATTGGCTTGAGCCCCTTTCCTTCACTCTTACAGATTCCTAAGATCTAGTTCTATCCCTCTCACATTTCCTTATGTTTCAAATAATACTATCTAACTTTTCTTTGAGGTCAAAGGGGTACCTGGCAATGCGCTAAGCTCTTTACCTGCATCTTGAGTCTCACAGCAGCTCTGTCAGGTAGGTGCTGTTTTTATATCCTTCTTGTAAATGAGGAAACGGTAGCTTTCTAAGTCCAATAACTCACCCCACCTCACAGCTAGTAAGTAGCAAAGCTGCTATTGGAATCAAGGTCCTCTTTTCAAAATCCCTCCTCTTCACCGTCCACTACCTTGGAAATGAATCCACTAGTGAGATATATTTTGTCCTTGTCCTTCCTCCTTCCTTCCCAGCACAGAGCTGCGAGAATACACAAGTGGTTCATCTGTGCCCAGCTCCACAATCTTCCCCAAATCCGATTTCGCAGCCTGAAAAGCTATTTTACAGAATGAAGATATTGGACCAACTAAGAATGTTAGGACATTTTTTTTTCTCTTACAAAGTAAACTAGCACTTGCATCTATATTGGCCCAAGGATTCTGTTACAGGAAGAAATCTCTTGAAGGGATTCGACTCTCAG
Source organism: Bos grunniens (assembly GCF_055505025.1). NCBI lineage: Eukaryota > Metazoa > Chordata > Mammalia > Artiodactyla > Bovidae > Bos > Bos grunniens. Next base: position 55,803,827 of record NC_141178.1, on the reverse strand, counting down.
ACCCTCAGAAGTCTTGAATGCGGGCCCTGAAAGCCGGCCCAGCTCCTGCACATGCCTGGTGGCTGTGGTGCTTGGTGGGGTGGACCCTGCTTCCGAGTTGACTGGCCTGTGCCACCCTTGGGCACTGGACCAGCCTGCTCATCTCCACTACCTGCTTGGAGAGTTCTTTCTTGAGTTCCCTCTCTTTGATCTCACTTTCTCTCTCCCTCTGTTTTTTTTTTTCCCTTGTTTTTGTCTCTGAATCAACTTTGTCAACTCCCACCCCCATTTCTGCGCCAGCCCCTTACTCTCTGTCATTTTGACGATGCCCTTGGCCCTGTTCTCCACTGCCTGCTTCCTAATTCTCTGCTGAAAACAAAGAATAACAGAAAATCCCAGAAGAGGAAATATTTACCAGTTCTGAAATGGCTTGAATTAATGAAATAATGTTTGAGGGCATTGAGATTGAACCGGTGTAATTGTAGGTTGCAAAGTATAATAGTTGCTCATGCAGGGCTATCATTTTGTGCTACTTTACTTTCAGGTTTTTGTTAATCCAGTGGGTTTGTTGGAATTAGAGGGTTGCTGTGAAAAAAAAAAAAAAAAAAAGAAGGCGGCTAAGCAACCTGCTGGCGAGAGAACAGCTTTGTCAAACTAGCAGGTAGCTGCACGCTTAGCCTTTATCTGGCACACAATCAGGGCAATCTCTGGGCCTGGAGAAAGAGTATTGAACTGTCGACGCAGGACGTTTTTGTTGAAAGTTGTCCTTTTGATTTCATCTTCTCAGACTAATGTAACAAAAAACAGCCATTATAGGACACATTCATCTCGGTTTGATGGGGAGCGCGGAGAAGCCCCAGAGATGCCTTCGGTCATGAAGGTTATCCAGCTACCGGAAGTGACTTAGAAGATGACTATGGATCCTGAGGTTGTTAGCATCTCACCGGATTCAGGAGGGTGGCTGTCACTGGAGCAGACCCACAGGACACACAGTAGAAACACGGTCTGCTCTTAGGAGGATATTTAACTTCTCAAACATTGCAAATTTCAGCCACAAAGCCCCTTTTCTCTAATGAGCAGAACTTTGAGGGGTTATCTCTAAGGAAGAAGAAAGGAAAACAAAGTGGAAGAAACCTGAACTTATTTTTCTGAGCTGATGGCTGTGTTCATGGAAACAGAAGTGGAGGCAGGAACCAGCCCTGGTCAGAAGTGACCAGGTCAGCTTTGCCTATTCCCCATGTTCTCGAATTCCATACTCTGACTCTTCCGATTTCTGACCTTGATGGGGACCAACTGCAGAGAAAAAGAGCTTCACGTAACTTGAGAATGTAATAGTTTTCTCAGAAACAGTAATGAAGCTCACGGAAGTTAGGCTGATTCTGGCATTTGGGAACTTTCAAACTTACTAAACCTTCTGATCTCTTTAACTGGTTGTAGCTTTCCAAGTTTGCTGTGACATGGTAAACACGACTCCAATATTTGTTTGTGTGGTTGCTAAGGTGCTTTTTTCCAGTCCCTTGCTGAAGTAAAAGGACTGCTTTGTTGTTGTTTAGTGGCTAAGTTGTGTCTGACTCTTTACAACCTCATGGACTGTAGCCCACCAGGCTTCTCTGTCCATGGAATTTCCCAGGCAAGAATACTGCAGTGGGTTGCTGTGACCTTCTCCCGGGGGTCTTCCTGACCCAGGGACTGAAACTGCATCTCTTGTGTCTCTTTCATTGGCAGGCGGATTCTTTACCACTGAGCCACCTGGGAAACCCCGAAAGGAGCTTACTCTCCATTGATTACACTCTGCCATGACTTTTGTGCCTGCATGCTAAGTTGCTTCAGTCGTGTCCGACTCTTTGCAACCCCATAGGTAGCATTTTGCTGGGTGTTAGAATGAGACAGGTGAGTAATTGCAGATTGAATTTGAAACACATATAAACATAATTCCTCAAACTGTACAAAGCATGACCTGAAATTTCTTTGAGACTGAAAAGGCTCATGTCTCATTGTTTTAATAATTACTGTTGAATTCACTGTATGTTATACTTTTTGTTTGATGCTGTATTCATTGAGTAAACTGTCACTGAGCACTCACTGCAAACCAGGATTCATGTGTCGAATTCTGGGAGTTCACACACACAGGGCAGTCCCTGCCCTCAGGCCAGTTACACTCTAAGGTGTAACTAAGGTGCTTCTAAGACCAGAGGAATGGTTGCACTGTCGTATGATAAGATGACCAGGGCACAGTAGGAGCCAGGAGGGGAGCTGTCGATCCAGCCATGTGTGTGTGTGTGTGTGTGTGTATGCATGCTCATAGCTTTTAGAAATGCATTGTTTGGAAGTAGGCTTCCTAGTGATGATGTGTAAAATAAATCTGAAAGGATAACTGGACTTGAGATAATAAAAGGGAAAAGGATTTTATTCTAGATAAGAGCAAGTGGCATTCAAGAGCTACAAATTACTTTGTTAATGAGAGCTACCCTTACTTGGGGTTATGGTGATGGATGAGAATGAATAAGTTGGCAGTGCTCTTTTGTTTCATTCCAAGGGGTTTATTTTTGGAGGGAAGGAAGAGGAGGGAAATGGGGGAGCAAGGAAGGGAGGGAAAAAGGAAGGAGGAAATGGCAATAGAAGTATTAAAGAATAAGAAAGGACCTAAGGCTTATTTTCTGCTTATGCTTGGTGATTTTTTGTTAAGTCCATTATGTCTTTTGATGTTTAAACTCTGAAGTCAGTTTCTTCATTTATGACAAAGATCGATCCCTCCCACGTCAATGGTCCCATGAGATGCGGGTATGGATACTGAGCATACTCAGGCACATCGTTGATGCTCTGTTAACAGTGGTCATTATTATGATGATGAGAGTGGAGGATGGGTTGCAGGGGACAGGATCTGGAGATGTAAAGAGGCTGGGAAAAATGATGGCAGCCTGACATGGGCTGGAGAGGCAGCCGGTGATGTGAAAGATATTTGGGGAGGCAGAATCCGGTGGGGGTGGCGGGGGGGTGGGGCACGCCTGGTGACCGAGGATGTCCTGGGGGTGAGAGAGGAGAGTCAGAAATGCTTCTAGGCTGCTTCTGGTCGAGTGCATGGGAGTCCGTCTTCTGAGACGGGCACAGTGGGAGCAGCAGGCCACGTCCACAAAGTGAAAGACCACGAACACCAAAACCCAAACAAGTCCTCGGTCTGGAGAGCTTGTTTTCAAAACTCGACTCAAATCAGGAGCATGTGAGGCAGTGTGTGGGTTGGTGGGTGGGACGCAGAGACATCTGAGTGGGATGGGGATGCTCAGCAGTTCCTCCCAGGTGACCCTCCCTCAAGGCCGTGCAAACACCTGCACCTCCTCCTCATGGGCCTGCATCTCTCCAGCTCCCTGGCCACTTGAAAGAATCAAGCCTCTCTCTCCCAGCTCCCATCAGCCCAGGTTTATCACCTGGTCATGTAACCTGTGATGCTGGTGAGCTCTGATCCTCCCTACATTCCACCCCAGAGTCATTGCATATAAACCTGTTGCTGGGGGGCAAAAAAAAAAGTTAGGAATCCTGCTTCTTTGTGTTCTAGCCAAAGCAATAAAATATATTCCCAATACTAATACCGCAATTTAAATTTATTATCTTTGTGCTTTACAGTATCCATAGCAGTAAAATCTATGCCCAAGAGTACCATTACAATTTCCAGCTACTTAAGGAATTATTTTTGTTTACGTTTTAAAGCCACAGCAGTAAAATTTAACACCAACAATAATACTACAACTTTGTCTGCCCTTAAAATATGTCATAAATGATCTTTGGGAGGAGACTGTCAGAAAACATGTAAATGTTTCCAGGAGAAACAGACTTTTCCATGGTGAGGCCCAGATTCTTAACAGTGTCGAAAAGCACAGTCCTTTCCAATTAGTCAACAGTCTGGTTGAGCCCGGGCTTCCCAGGTGGCACTACGGGTAAAGAATTCGCCTGCCAATTCAGGAGGCCTAAGAGATGCAGGTCCAGTACCTGGGTGGGGAAGATCCCCTGAAGGAGGGCACTCAGTATTCTTGCCTGGAGAATTCCATGGACAGAGCAGCCTGGCAGGTTGCAGTCCATGGGGTCACAAAGAGTCGGACATGACTGTGTGACTGAGCACAGCACACTGGTGGAGCCTACTTCCTAAGTGTGTCTTGAATCAGCCCATTTCTTTCTTCTCACCGCCCCTGGAGCTACGGGCGACACTGTCATGTAGGGAACCCTTTATCCTGCCTGGGGGCAACATGAGTCTCACTGTCCATCCTCTCTGCCTCCAATTGGTTATCCGGACAACAGCTTGGATGATGTTTTCAAAGGACAAGTCTTGCCAGTTTCCAGGAAAACACGGTGGGCAGAAGACAAGTTCTATGATTCTGCAAAGACGCAATCAGTCAAATGCAAAATGTGGGAGGCTGAAGGGGCCAAGGGACCTGGTTTTGCTAACATATCAGTGGCCTGAGAGAGAGAGAGGATGACAAGAGGGGATTGGGGTGGAAGCAAAGAGGTGTCAGAATGATCAATACAGGACTTCCTTGGTGGTCCATGGGGTGGGATTCCGTGCTCCCAGTGCAGGGGGCCCAGGTTCAAACCTTGGTCAGTGAACTAGAGCCCACATGCCACAGCTAAGAGTTCATATCCTACAACTAAAGACCCCTGTGCCACATTTAAGACCTGGTGCAGCCAGTAAAAAAAGAATGATCAACACAGTGACCCAGCATTATCTGTGGGAAGAGTGTGACTCCTGATTCCAACAAGCCTCCCATACACAGACCTTCTGGAGAAAATCAGGGCTGTCAGACCACAGCATGGGTATTAGGTGAGACTAAAGAACTGTGTTCATTTTGCTGGCATGTCCTTTTGTTCCTAATGCAGAGCCTCCATTGGTTAGAGCTGCATCCTCGGGTATTTACAGAGGAAGTGACATGATGTCTTGTGTTTAAAATACCGCAGCCATCTCCTTCCCCAAAGTGGACGGGTGGTGTGGGTAGATGAGAATCAAAGTATTTCTTGATGCTAGGGAAAGGCAATGTGGGGTTCATTATATATTCCATCTCCCAGGTGGTGCTAGTGGTAAAGAACCTGCCTGCCAAAGCAGGAAACATAATGAGACTCGGGTTCAATCACTGGGTTGGGAAGATCCCCTGGAGAAGGGAATGGCAAGCCACTCCAGTATTCTTGCCTAGAGAATTCCATGGACAGAGGAGCCTGGTGGGCTATAGTCCATGGGGTCACAAAGAGTCGGACACGACTGAAGTGACTTAGCACACACGCATGCACTGCCGTTGTGAGTGTTAGGGACAAGCATAAATAAAAACAAAAATTCAAGTGAAGAGGCCAGATGAAGCACTGGTTGTTTTCAAGAGTACCTGATTTATTCAACAAAGATGTTTTTCCATTACCTACTTACTTCAGTTCAACAGATTTTTTTTTTTTTAAACAAACACCTACTTCATACAGAATTGAATAAGACACAGCTTCTGCCCCTCAGAAGCTCACCATCTGGTTGGGGAGGAGAGACTTACATTTGCAAAAAGAAAACTAATACTAATACTAATAGTCATACTCATACTAACACCAAGAGCTAAATCGACAATATGCAAAACAGTCAAAAACTATCACAAACAAAGTCAAGGTGCAGAACTCTGTGTCTGGTATGCTACTTTTTGAATATATAAGGAGAAAAATAAGAACTGCCAGTTTTATTTGCTTATGTGTAAGTATAGAAAAAGTCAGGAAGGACATATAAGCAACTATAAAAAATCAATAGCTATTTGGAAGACAGGGAAGAGGTTTTGCTCATGTGTGCGTGTGTGCTATGTCACTTTAGTCGTGTCCGACTCTTTGCGACCCTATGGGCTGTAGCCCAACTAGGCTCCTCTGTCCATGGAGATTCTTCAGGCAAGAATACTGAAGTAGGTCGCCATACCAGGGGATCTCACTGACCCAGGAATCAAACCCGAGTCTCTTATGTCTCCTCCATTGACAAGTGGGTTCCTTACTACCAGTGCCCCCTGGGAAGCCCACATCATCTCATACTTTCTGGTTTTTGAAGACATGTGAATGTATTGCATATAAAAAGTTTAAAATAAAAAGTAAAATAAGCTCTCAGCTCCTCCACATCAGACCATGTCTTTCCTCTATTAAAAACCCTTTGGGAATTCCAGGGTGGTTCAGTTAGGATTCAGTGCTTTCATTGCTGTGGCCCGCAGTTGATCCCTGGTCGGGGAACCAAGATCCTGCAATCCATGCAGAGTGGCAACAAAACAAAACAAAAAGCGGTGAGATCCTATTATCCTTGGTGTATGCTGCACAGTCCTTTTGGTAGCTTTTCAGGATACGGTCTGGCTTCTACATCCTCGTACCTTGTGCCCGTCACAGATGCTGAAGGCTCCCAGCTCAGCCCAGCCCGCTTGGATGTGCAAAGCCAAAAAACTCTTTGCTCTGCTTGATTCATCTTCACTCCTGTCTGGTCTGACCAAGCCCTGATCATTCAGGTTTCCCTGAGATGCTATATTCTCACAGCAGCTCATTCAGCAACTTGCTTTAGATCCCATACATCTCTATTCTGTTAAGGAAATGTGTGGTATTTGGAAATAATTGTCTCCTTTCATCTTTTATGTTACAGGTGAGCTCATTTGTGTCTGACTCTTTGCGATCTCATAAACTGTAGCCCGCCAGGATCTTCTGTCCATAGAATTTTCTGGGCAAAAATACTGGAGTGGGTTGCTATTTCCTACTCTAGGGGATCTTCCCAACCCAGGGATTGAACCCATGTCTCTTGTGTCTCCTGCATTAGCAGGTGGATTCTTTACCATTAGCTCCCCCTGGGAAGTCCCATTTGTGAGTAATTGACTCCTTTCATCTTTTATACTCTCTGTAAGCTAGTGTCATGATCTCCTGTGTTCCATCACATATTTCCACACCTCCTGTTTTTTTGTTTTGTCTTGTTTGTTTGTTTTTACCTACTTATTATTTGGCTGTGTTGAGTCTTGTGGTACACAGGGTGTCTAGTCGTGGGGCACAGGTTCAGTTGGCCCATGGCATGTGGAATCCCAGTTCCTGGATCAGGGACCAAACCCGTGCTGCCTGCATTAGAAGGCAGGCTTTCAGTCACTGGGCCACCAGGGAAGTCCCTCCAAGCCTCCTGTTTAGTTGGATATAGAATGTTTCAGTGAAGGGGCCACAGTTATAGAAAATAAAGACACGACCAGCTAGCATGTTTGTATAGGAGTTTCCATGAGGAGGAAGGTGGAAACTGTTAGAATGAGCAGAAAGGAAGTGGCATAAAACACAAAGCAAGAGGCAACTAAAGGACACTTTCTGCAGCAGAGGTCTTCCTTGAATCAAGGTAATGGAAGGCCAAGAGAGGAAACACCCAAGAGAGGAAAGTTGTGGGGGAAAAATGCACGCAGAGAAAAAGACTTGCAGTTTCTTAGACAAGGAGCAGGGACCATCCAGGGCAGGGGGTGCTGATGCGTGTTTTTAGAAGTCTGTGAACTTCTAGCAACTGCACAGAAACTTCCATGGAGATCTTTATGGTGAATTTTGTTGTTGTTGAGTGAACTTCATAGCTTTTTAAAAAAAATTTCTGAAAACCTAGAGATTTAGTGAAGTGAAAGTCGCTCAGTCATGTCTGACTCTGCGACCCCATGGATGGTAGCCTGAAAGTGTCCTCTGTCCATTGGATTCCCCAGGCAGGAATACTGGAGTGGGTAGCCTATCCCTCTTCCAGGGGATCTTCCCAACCCAGGGATTGAACTGAGGTCTCACGAATTACAGGCAGATTCCTTACCATCTGAGCCACCAGGGAAGCAGAGATTTAAGATGGATTAAAAGGACATCTCTGGTGGTCTAGTGGTTAAGAATCTGCCTGTCAATGCACGGGACATGGGTTCAATCCCTAATGTTGGAAGATTCCACATGCGGAGCCTGTTCTCTAAAGCCCACAAGCCACTACTGATCCCTTGCGCTCTAGAGCTGCTGCTCCGCAACAAGAGAAGCCATTGCAATGAGAAGCCCGCACACCACGACTGGAGAGTAGCCCCTGCTCGCCTCGACTAGAGAAAACCTGCACACAGCAATGAAGACCCAGCACAGCCGAAAATAAATAAATTAAAAAATGAAAAGAAGGACTAAAGATCTTTTTAGCCTTAGAGGAACCAGCTGAACTGAGAAGAGAAAATCATGGCACCATGAATGCAGGCCAGCAATTTGGGAGGCAGATGTGGAGAGAGGTTCACAGAAAAAGGTGCAGCCAATGGGAGGAGGGCCGTGGAGTCAGCGAAGGTCATGGAAGGAGGAGCCCTGTAGCCACTGGGATTGTGAGCATGTCGCTTGCCTCACTGAGCCCACTTCCACCGCAGGAAGGGTGGGTGAGTATTACTAAAACACCTTCTCGTCTCCCTCACAAGAGAGTCGTGAGGGGCTAAGAAACATTCCTAACATATGGAAAGCTGTGGGCTTTTTTCTTTATTTGTTTTTTATGCAATTTCCCTTATATTTAATGTAAAAATAACTGCAGGCTAAGTCACTTCAGTCATGTCTGACTCTTTGCGACCCCATGGGCTGTAGCCCGCCAGGCTCCTCTGTCCGTGGGATCCTCCAGGCAAAAATACTGGAGTGGGTTGCCATGCCCTCCTCCAGGGGATCTTCCTGACCCAGGGATCGAACCCGTGTCTCTTACATCTTTACCATTAGTTCTTTACCGTTAATGCCACCTGGAACAACAGCTCCACTGAATGGTGGGGAGGGGGAAGTCCTTAACCTCTCATGGACCTTCTGGGACTAGGAAGAAGGATTTATAGTGTCTCCCCAGACTACAGTCTTTTCTCGTTTAGTTAATATACGGTCAGTTTGGAACGGCCTTTGCTTTTTTACGGTAAAGTTCCGGGCATGGACATCAACCCGGGGACTCCACATTCCAGAGCAGTTTTGTACAGTGACAGCCTGGGCTGTTGTCCTGTCCGCCTCCCACTGGCTGGGCCCTGGACCTTACTTCACCCTGCACCCCAGGCCTCTCAGGTATGAAAGGGCAGTGACAGCTGTCCTGAGCTCATGGGATGAGGTGAGGATCACCTGATGGAACAGACATGGAGCTCTGGGGAAGGACCCACCGTTGAAGCTGCTCTGAGCTTGGCTCGTCTGAGTGGCAGGAGACGGGCAAGCCTCATCTCAGCCCCTCGTGAGCCTCTGCATCAGTGACTTCTCTAGAGTTGCCGGGTGTGGGGGTTTACGGGGATGCCTGCTCAGCCCTGGAGGGGGACATCTTTGTCTAGTGCTTCTCCCATGTTTAGGAGCTGGACACTCCACTGCCTGTTTGAGGCTCCTGAGTTCAAGCCAGAAGATACCTTTTCAAGCCTACTCTGCCTCCCCACAACTTTGATTCTGAACAAGGTACTTTCCATCACTGAGCCTTTATGACCTCACTTCTATTCTGAGTGTTCAGGCTGTTGAGAAGGTGCAATCGTCTCCTTGGGGTGCAAAGTGCCACAGACCAGTGAGTGCTAAGTCGCTTCAGTCATGTCTGACTCCGTGTGACCCTATGGTGGACCCTCTGTGTGCCAGCCAGGCTCCTCTGTCCATGGGATTCTCTAGGTAAGAATACTGGAGTGGGTTGCTATGCCTTCCCTTCAGGGGATCTTCCCAACCAAAGGATCAAACCTGAGTCTCTTGCATCTCCTGCACTGGCAGGTGGGTTCTCTACCACTAGCACCACCTGGGAGGGGCGTGAACAACATGGAAATATTCTCTCACAGTCTGGAGTCTGGACGCCCGAGATCAGTGTCTGCAGGCTTGGTTTCTCCTGAGGCCTCTCTCCCAGGCTCGTGGGGGCCATCTTCTCTCTGTGTCTTCACATGGCCTTCTCTTGACCCGTTTCCTGATCTCTTCTTCTTATAAGGACACCAGTCAGACTGGATTAGAATCCACCCCCTACAACCTTATTTTAACTACTTCTTTAAAAACTGTGTCTCTAAATAGTCATATTTTGAGGTACCGAGAGCTAGGACTTCAATATAGGAATTTTAGGGGGTGTGGGGGCACAGTTCAGCTCATAACAGAAAGCTGAGCGAGAAACTGTGTATTGAAACTTGGCATAAAGCAGCCACTTTATTAGTGCTAGTTTGGTATGTTGACGTGTTTTCAGAATCACCATCATCAAAAAGAACACAAATAACAAATGTTGGTGAGGACGTGGAGTAAAGGGAGAGCCTGTGCGCTGCTGGTGGGGATGTAAATTGGTGCAGCCACTGAGGAAAACAGTATGGACGTTTCTCAAAAAATTAAAAATAGAACCACCTATAATAGAAAAAACAAAAACACCAATTCAAAAAGATACATGCACCCCAACATCTGTAGCAGTGTGGTTTACAATAGGCAAGATATGGAAGCAACTGAAGTGTCCACCAACAGATGAATGGATAAAGAAGATGTGGTGTGTATATATATATGTGGTGCATGCATATATATATATTTATAATAGAATCCTAAGCCATAAAAAGAATGAAATTTTGCCATTTGCAGCAACAAATGGATGGACTTGGAGGGTATTATGCTAAGTGAAATAAGACATAGAAAGGCAAATACTGTGTGATATCACTTATATGTAGAATCTAAAAATACAACAAACTAGTGAATGCAACAAAAAGGAAGCAGACTCATAGATACAGAGAACAAACTAGTGGTTACCAGTGGGGAGAGGGAAGGGCAATATAGGGGTGAGGAACTAAGAGATACAAACTATTGGGTATAAAATGAACTACAAGGATGTATTGTACAATATGAAGAATATAGTCAATATTTTATAATAACTATGAAAGTGAAAGTCTCTCAGTCATGTCCGACTCTTTGCAACCCCATGGACTATACAGTCCATGGAATTCTCCATGCCAGAACACTGGAGTGGGTAGCCTTTCCCTTCTCCAGGGAATCTTCCCAATCCAGGGATCGAACCCAGGTCTCTCGCACTGCGGGTGGATTCTTTACCAGCTGAGCCACAAGGGAAACCCATGAAAGGGAAGTTTATAATAACTATAAATGGAGTATGCTGCTGCTGCTAAGTCACTTCAGTCGTGTCCGACTCTGTGCGACCCCATAGACGGCAGCCCACCAGGCTCCCCTGTCCCTGGGATTCTCCAGGCAAGAACACTGGAGTGGGTTGCCATTTCCTTCTCCATAAATGGAGTATAGTATTTAACAATTGTGAATCACTATATTGTACACCTGTAACATTATAATATTGTACAGCAGCTATGTGGCACAGTGGTAAAGAACCTGCCTGCCAATGCAGGAGACAGAGGAGACAGAGGTTCTCTCCCTGGGTAGGGAAGATCCCCTGGAGGAGAAAATGGCAACCCACTCCAGTATTGGTGTCTGGGAAATCCCATGGACAGAAGAGGCTGGCAGATTACAGTCCACGAGGTCGCAGAGAGTTGGATACAACTGAGCACACATGCACACATACTTCAATATAAAAAGGAAAAAGAGGTTGATGTGTGTGGCTGCGCTCTATTTTGTTGAGGTGACTTACGGTTCACAAGCGGGTATGACAGTGGCTCTGTCTAAGCTGAACCGGCCTTGGGCTTCATTTCCTTCTAGCTCATGCCCAGCTTGGCTGCCTGCTGCGCCACCACTGGAGAGGGGCACTGGAGGGCAGAACTGAAAATTTTTTTTGGCTGTGATGCTACTGAATCAAAAATGAACTTGGTAAGTCTCCTCAGGCCCCATAGCATTAGGGGTTTCAGGACGTCGTCCATCTGCTGTCTTACTGGTCACAAGCCCTATTTCACTGGGGCACAGGTTCACAATTGTCACGTTAAGAATGAAGGAAGGACTTCTCTGGTGGTCCGGTGGCTAAGACTCCATGCTCCCAGTGCAGGGAGCCTGGGTTCAATCCCTGGTCAGGGAACTAGATTCCACGTGCCATAACTAAAGATCCTGGGTGCTCCCACTAAGACCTGGTGCAGCCAAAGGAAAAAAAAAGAATGAAGGAAAATTCATCCTGAGCCCCTGAGGTTGCTGGTGACATCCTTACAAAATAGCCTTTCAGTGTTTGTTCAGTTAACACAAAAGCAAACAAAGAGCAGTGGTAACAACAACCACGAAAATGATGACAGAGGGAGAGGGAGCTGCCTGGTTCCAGAGATGAGAAAAGCAAAAATCTCTCTGGAAAATTTATGCCCATCCCTGCTTCTGTCCCAGGACAGGGCAGCAGCAGCTTTGGCTTTGGGCTTTTCCTCTCTCTTTTCTCAAATTTCCTGTTCCCAGTTTCCCACATCCCATAAATGCCATCACTCTCCATGGATCCCTCTGAGTGATGCCTCCGTGGCTCTCTGTCACTCAGAATGTCCCTCTGGCCAGGGTTCATGGCTGTGGGTAAGACCTGCCAGTTGGAAAGCAGTCAATCCTAAGGGAAATCAACCCCAGTTCAATTCATTGGAAGAACTAACGCTCAAGCTGAAGGTCCAATACTTTGGCCACCTGATGCGAAGAGCCAACTCATTGGAAAAGGCCCTGATGCTGGGAAAGATTGAAGGCAAAAGGAGAACAGGCGACAGACAGATAGATAGCATCCCAATGCAATGGACATGAATCTGAGCACACTCCAGGGAGGCAGTGAAGGCTAGGGAAGCCTGGTGTGCTGCAATCCATGGGATCGCAGAGAGGAACATGACTTAGTGACTAAACAACAAACCAGAGCACCTCCTTCCAGAGAGAAGCAGGCGGAGGCTTTCAAGCCGTTTGCCTGCAACCTTTGACCCCCTCTGTGCTCTCCTGGTTAATGGCAATTATCATTGTTCAAGAGACACACCACAGAGGTGAGTGTCCTCAGCTAAATGGGCTAAATGATGAAATGGAGGTGCAGATGTTTCTCTCGTACACAGCTCTGTCTATTCCAACAGCACAAATGATGAATTTGAGCCCCCCTCAAAATGAGCCCTGAAACCTCAATGGAGGTGAGAAAGAAAGAAAATTTTAATTCTAGATTTTGGGAAAACAAAATTTCTGGTTGTAATTTTGGATCCCCTTGATGGATGGATTTGCTTCAGGTGGGGGATGTCAAAGGCTCAGGTGTGAGTGGCAGGGGGAGGGTGGCCACAGCTGCAGTGCAGAGAGGCCAGATGGCTTGCCAGGAAGGAGCGAAAACTCGGGGAATTCTAATGATGAGCAGCCCTCAAAGAGCTTTCAGAGAGCGGACAGACGTGCTGGGGAGCCTGGGAGCCATTGTAATTAACATCTAGAAACAATTGTGGGACATGCTTGCCTAAAATATAGACCTGGGCACACTCAGTGTTTGGAGCATGCACTCAGGGCAAACAATCAAAGTAGTAAATGGATGTATGCAAATATGTACACATTTCACACACACACACATATATATGTATATACACACATATATAGTACATGTTTGTTAAATGTATGTTGATTAGAAAAAAATCAAATGGGGAGGAGACTGGCAGATCCCAGGTTTTCCAAGTCTCCATCTTCGGTCCACTTCCCCACATTGCCACTGGGAACATGCCCTGGCTGCCAATCTGGGGACAGACCAACTTCTTGCTGCACCCAGCCCAGCCCAGGCGTGCTCTCTACCTTTTGTGTGAGCTGTGCCACCGAGGAAAGGTGAGGCTGTCACCTTTCTCAAGCTGCTGCTAGTCTCTCTCTCCCTGAGCTGAAAACAGCCTAAGGTTTTTTGTTTTTATTTTCCTATTGAATTATAAAAGACCACTTTAAATAGCCAGGTGAAGTGAAAATGTTAGTCACTCAGTCATGTCCGACTCTTTGCAACCCTATGGACTGAAGCCCTCCAAGTTCCTCTGTCCATGGGATTTCCCAAACAAGATACTGGAGTGGGTTGCCATTCCCTTCTCCAGGGGATCTTCCCAATGCAAGGATCAAACATGGGTCTCCTACCTTGCAGGCAGATTCTTTACTGTCTGAGTTACCAGGGAAATCTAAATAGCCAGGCGGTCATGGTCAAGAGATGTTTTAGTATTTATGCAGAGTTCATGAAAAGCAGCTCACAGTAGTCTCAGGAATCTTACTAACCCTCAGGTTAGTGAGTATAAGTGTGTGTGAGTGTGAGTGTGTGTGCGTGTGTGTGTAGGATGACAGGAAGTTGGGGAATAGGTTGGAAGGACAGCAGCATCTCTTTTTAAAAAAACTGAGTGGGAATTCCCCAGAGGTCGTGGTTAGGACTCTGTACTTTCACTGCTGGGGATGCAAGTTTGATCCCTGGTCAGGGAAGCAATGTTCCACAGGCCACAAGGTGCAGCCCCCCAAAACCCCCCCAAAAAACAAACAAACAAGACTCCGAGCATCTGTGCTTTTGCATGGTTTCCAGTAAGAAAGTATCTGTATAGTGGACTTCCAGTTGAGTGCTCTCCTGAGGAGACAGACCACATGAGGAGGAAGGGGGCCAGTTCCCCTCTTTTGCTGGCCGTGCTGAGGCTGTTAGTTGACAAGGGTTTGAGGGGACAGGTAGAGAGGTAGAGAGGTGCCTCGTCGCCCTGGAAGGATCTGCCTGCAGCCCCCACCCACCCCCTACCTGCTTCTCACCTGTTGTCATCTTCAACCTGGACCACCCTTGTCCTTGTCTAGTGAACTGATTTGACTCTGATCCCATAGCTGCAGTGCAGTGCCAGGATCCCCAACCAAAGCCCACGTGATGAGAGCTGGGCTGCCCTGGGGGTGCTGGCCCCTGGAGTGCTGGATGGGGCTGGGGCTTCTTCTCCGAGGCTTTTCAGGGCTGCCTGGCTTGGCTGCTGTCACACTTGGTAGCGCAGGAGACGGATGAGGGGACAAAAAGAATTCCTGCCGGGCTTGGGGTGTTACCGGAATTCTATTGACTGTCCCCGCATTTGGGTCTGTTCCTGGTCTTAGAGGAGAATCAGTAAACATGACCCCCCAAAGTCTCAGTGTGAAAAGGAAAAAACCCACAACACAGCAGGCTTCTCGGCAGCCTTTCCCTTTACCCATAGTACAGGTTTGTTGACTGCCTCATGTGGCTGCAATTAAGTTGGTGCAGGTAGTCACTCCCTGGTGTGGCTGGAGAATCTGCCTGCTGTTTTCCTTTTCTGTCACCCCTGCCCCTCTCCCATATCTATTTGCTCCCAGGGAATTCTACAACACGCAATGGGGATAAGAAAAAAGACACGAGTCCCCAAGGTTCTACAGCCCACGGTGGTTTGGGAACACAGGGGACAGTCTGGTTGTTAAGCAGCCATGATCCTGGGCTTTGATGGGCGTGTCAACAACAAATGGGCAGTTGGCATGGGTGCTTGCCATCTACCTCTGCAAAGATTAGATCATGAGCTGCTGCAGCTGCTGACCTTCAACAGCCCCCTGAACGGAGTTCAGGGTGGAGAGCAGAAATGAGGAACTCCGCTCAGGGAAAAAGTGGCAGGACAGGTTTTCAGATGGTCAGGTATATTCAGGAGCCAATTTTATGAGCCCAATTCTTATATTTCCTCATATCTAGATAGCACTGTAATCCTTCATGGTGATGACTATTCCTCAAGACTAGCAAAGCTTCATGAAACCAGTAGAAACCTTCTGGAGAAATACGTGCTTGATGGCATATACTTCCTCATCACCAAAATCTCATATAGATCTCCCCACCCACTGCCTCTTTGGAGCAGCTTCTCAGAGGTATCTGAAGTATCATCTCCCAGGCTGCAGTCCTCATTTTGTCCCAAATAAAACTAAACTCTCAACTCTCACTTTGTGCATTTTTTTTAAGTCCACAGGTGTGTCAGAATGGAGGTGACAAAAGAGCAGAGATGGTGGAGAGCAGGTGGGGGACAACCGACGGCAGCACTTAAGAGCAAGATCCCCCTCTAAGGAGCTCGTAGGCAGACCAGGGTGTGGGCTCTGGGACGTGTAGGACTCTGGCTGGCCTGTCCCTCTTGGCTCAGTGTGCCAGGCTGTCGGCCAGCGGTTACTGGGCGAGAGGAGCCTGGGCAGAGGATGAAGAGGAGAGGAAGCCATGTGGGCGAAGCTGAGCCAAGCAGAGAATGGGTGAGGGGTGAGAGAGGCCAGAAATCAGAAATGAGAGTGCAGGAGGGCGAATATGAGGAAGTGAAACCATGGGGTTTGCAGAGAGGCATTGTGATTTGGGGGCCGGAGACCTGGGTCTCACCTCTGCCCTTTATGAGCTGGGGAGCCTTGCAAAAGGGACTTACCCTCTCTGAGCCTCCATTTTGCCACCTTGAAAATGGAGCCAATGATCATTTCCACCCCCTCTCCTTCAGAAGGGTGGTGTAAGAAAACGAAGACATGAAGGCTCTGTAAGACAAAACTCACGCTAACACACTCCTCAGCCAAACTGTTGGTTGGGTCAACAAATTGGGTTGAAGGAAGAACTAAATAGAAGCATAGAAAACAGAACATAGAGAAAAGATGATTAACCCAAGTAAGCAGGAGGGAGCCGGGTAGAGAATTAAGAAAGAACCAAATGGTGCTGGTGCTGGTGGAGACGCCAGACTCACTCGAAAACGCAGAATGAGTGACAGGGTCCATTGGGCAAACTGTAGCACCCATGTTTAAGAGACTAGGGTTGGCTATTGTGCAAGTGAGTGGAGGCAGGGACAGGAGGAGGGGAGCAAGGGAGAAACCCCAGGGTGGAAGTGGTGAGAGAAAGTCAAGCAAGAGCTTGCCTGAGGGAGGCTGAAGGCAGAGGCAGGAGGTCACACACTGATGGACAGACAAGACAGACAGAGCCATTGTGGGTGGGGTACAGTGAACAGAGAGGCAGTTTGAGGCAGGGTACGTTAGTTGAAATTTGGGCTAGATGAAATCTTTATATCCAAAATGGCAATCTAAGGAATGGATGGGATCGTTTTGTTTCAGGAGAGAAAGTCTTCATTGATTTGTTCTGAATCCAATTATTTGGTTCAAACTGGAAGCTGAGTCATGTGTAAGGGAGAGTCCCATGTCTAACTTGAGAGAAAGGTCAAGCTTCTGTGATCTAGTGCCATCAGAAGCAAAGGAAGAGCCTCGGCAAGGAGGTGACAGCATTGTTCAGCCTTTCAGGAGGGGAGCCAGCAAAAATGGGGTGATTGTGGTTGATTTAAGGGGTAAAAGTTGAGAGGCGGAGGACAACCAAGGTTGAAAGGGCTTCTCTGGGAGGCCCTTTTGTTCCTGGGCAAGACGTCGCTACCGCTGGGTTCAAGGGGAGAGGGAAGGATGATGGATTGCCAATGAACCTATGAAGAATGAGGCAAAGCAGCATGAAACCATTTGTTTGGGCTTTATAGATTTTCTAATAAAAACGTCAAGTTTTTTTCACACCATTTTGAAAATGTCATCAAATGCAAAACAGTCCTCCTTGTGCCAATGACAAAGGCTGCACTTCCAATGGTAAATTCCATCCTGAGATGCAATCACAAAGTTTCTCAGGTTTGCCTCCAAGTCAACCCAGGAGTCAGGGTTGGTCCAGGACCCTTCAGGGTGACCCTTCACAGTAACTGACCCCTCTGAATAGAGCCCAGAACTTTCCTGATCATGAAGTATTGGGGGAGGGAGTAAGGCTTAGTGTTTGGGAACATCCCTGAGAACAGGTCCACTTCTGAGCTATGTTTGGGGACTGAAGTGTGTATCTCTGAGTTATTTCTGACTCAGATTATTTCTGATGTTGTTATTAAAAAAAAAAATCTTTCAATGGACTTTCTTGTCTCTAGACTCCCCTCCTTGCCTCATACTCTTCCTCGAAATTAGTATTTGTATTAATTATTATTTTAATGCATCTTTAATCAGGTGACATCCCAGCTCAAAGACTTTCAATGGTTCCCCTTTGCCTATTTTTGGTTTTCATTTTCATAACATTTTGAGGTTAACCTAAGAAATCCAAACATATTATCATTATGAAGTATAATCCACATTAGAATGATGAATAAGATATTTTATATCCTTTCTTTGTATTGAGCTTCAACCCAGTGTGTGTTGTCCCATTCCAGCCCATCTCAGGTGGTGCTAGTGGTAAAGAACCCTCCGGACAATGCAGGAGATATGAGAGACTCGGGTTCTATCCCTGGGTCAGGAAGATCCTCGGAGAAGGAAATGGCAACCCACTTCAGTATTCTTGCATGGAGGATCCCATGGACTGAGAAGCCTCGTGGGCCACAGGCCTTACAGTTGCACAAAGTCAGACACAACTGAAGCAACTTAGCACACAGCACACACACAATTTTAAAATTCAATTTTATCAGGTATATTTCATCTGTGTTTGGATTTCCTAGGCTTGACAGTTGTAAGAGAAGATCCACAAACCAAGTTGTCTAAACATGCCTCAAACATTTCCAATAACTGAATCAAACATCAGGTTTTAGAGATGAATTTACATTAGTTAAGTTTGAATCAAAGAACAGAAATCTCACCCTTGTTGCAGAGTAGCATCCCACAGTAAGGCTGGATCACTCACTCCTCTTTGCCTTTTATATCAATTGCAAACTCCTGTGACCGGCTTTCTGTCCCTAACTCCTTTGTAGCCTTATCTTCTGCAGTTGCTGGGCAAGGACCTCGTACTCCAGCCAAACTCCTCCAGCCTCTGCCCCACCCCTCCACGTTTCCTGTTCTCCACTGCAGGGCCTCTGTCACCCTCTTCATCCAGGGCATTTTCCCCTTCACACCATCTTTGCCTATTAAAATCCTGCTGTTCCTTCCAGATTTATCTCAGAAGCCACTTCTTCCATGAAATCTGTCCTGATTTTCTGAACTGTGAGTCTGTCAACTGTGATTTCTCCTTTTTTTATACTTCAAAGCACACTGGGGCCAGGACTTCCCTGGCATTCCAGTGATTAAGACTGTGCCTTCCACTGCAGGGGGGCATGGGTTCAATCCCTGGTTAGGGAACTAAGATCCCACATACTGAGATACATGGCCAAAAGTAAAAAAAAAAAAAAAATCTTTTATAAAAGAACACTGGTGCCTCTAATTAATCCATGTTGACCTATATCCTAGTCTAATCCGAGATGCTCATCTCCTCAGCCCCACACATTTTCCAGCCCCTACACCCCATCACCTACACTAAAGCCTCCTTGAGTTGCCTCCTCCTCATGGGCCACAAGGATTAGGGAAAAGTGATAGCTTTCCATTTAGAGTCAGCCTTCTTTTGGGGTTCATCTCTATTAAGTTGACTTGGTAAAAGGGCCATAGATGGAAAAAAGAAAAGAAGAAAGTGGGGAGAGCAGTTGGGTTTTGACCTTGGTCTGCTCTAGCTCATCAGATGGGCCAAACCACATCTAACTTTAGGGGATGTCTCTTTTCTGGGCCCAGAGGCAGAGGCCAGGAAAGGAGCTGCAGATAGAGTCTTCCTTCCCTGGCAAGTCCTCTGCAGCTCCGAGGAAAAAACTTAAAAGACAAAAAGGATAGGGGCTTTCTGAAGGGACTCTGCCTCACATATGGGGCTTCTAGTGGGGCTCATTCTAGTAGGGTCATGGTCCAAGCACTTCCTCTCGGATCCTCTGAGTGGGAGGGATACTAAACATAGGAAGGGCTTACTTCCGTGATCCAGGCAAACATAGGAATTACACTCTTTGACTTAAAAAAAAAAGTGTATGGATCTGGGGCAAAGCCAGCGGAAGGCAGTCAGGGTCACCCATGTTCTGTGGGGATGCTGTGGTCAACTCAGCAGGCCTACCAGCTTCCGATCCCAGCAGCCGCCAAGGGTCTGTGGTTAGATTATCAAGTCTCGGCAAGAGCTTTCCAGGGTGCAAAACACTTGGAGAATACTAATAAGAAAGCAGCTCCCGGATGGGATTCTCATGGGGGCAGGAAGTCGCTGCTAGGATAACAGGCCATAGCTTAGTCTGTTAGCCCAGAATTTAATGGGTTAGCCCTAGATGGATCAGTGGTTCACGGTAGAAACCTGAATGCGTCCACCTCATGCCCAAGTTTTCCACATGTAGATGGGATTGCAGCCTGTCACTTCTGGCAACCTGGCCAAAAATGACTGATTTAGCTTCAGGCTGGAAAGAAATACAACTCCCTTCCTTCCTCCTTTCTCCTCCTTCCCTCCCTCCCTTCTTCCTTCCTTCCTTCAACAGACATTTATTTAAATGCCTGCAATAACCAGGAGGACATGGCAGTTAGCGAAACAAACTCCCTGACCTTATACACATGCTAGCAATAGCTAGATAAGCAAAAACATTTTAATAATAAAAACATAAAATATTTATTTAATAACATAATAAAAACAAAATATCATATAATACTTGTATATAATATGTATGTATTGTATGTAAATATAAATAATAGATGAAATTATTATTTTATGTAGTACTTTATATATATATATATATATATACTCACACACACATATACATATATGAATGCATGCTCAGTCGGTCAGTTGTGTCCAACTCTTTTGTGACCCCATGGGCTGTAGCCCACCAGGCTCCTCTGTCCATGGGAATCTCCAGGCAAGAATACTGGAGTAGACTGCTGTTTCCTTCTCCAGGCAAGAATACTGGAGTGGATTGCTGTTTCCTTCTCCAGGGGACGTTCCCCATCCAGGGATCAAACCTGCGTCTCCTGCATTGGCAGGCAAGTTCATTACCACTGAGCCATCTACTACTACTACTACTACGTAGCTTCAGTCGTGTCTGACTCTGTGCAACCCTACAGACGGCAGCCCACCAGGCTCCCCACCCCTGGGATTCTCCAGGCAAGAACACTGGAGTGGGTTCCCATTTCCTTCTCCAATGCATGAAAGTGAAAAGTGAAAGTGAAGTCGCTCAGTCGTGTCAGACTCTTAGCGACCCCTTGGACTGCAGCCTACCAGGCTCCTCTGTCCATGGGATTTTCCAGGCAAGAGTACTAGAGTGGGTTGCCATTGCCTTCTCCGCTGAGCCACCTAGGAAGCCATATATATTTGGTACATCGATCTGAAAAAGCATCACCTGAGTGGGTAGCACTGGGACAGAGTCCTGGATGAGACAAGAGTGTTGTCGGGGGAAGTATCACCTGCAGAGGAAGCTTTGAGTCAATCCCCGTGGCAGCTGCATGACCCGGGGCAAGGCGATAACTTCTGGGAAGCTTGTTTCCATGGTTTAAAATAAAGCTTAAAGCTAAGCCCTACCAAGGTAGGTAAGGGAAGCTTCCCAGGTGGCTAAGTGGTTCAAAAAAAAAAAAAAAAGGCCACCTGCCAGTGCAGGAGCTGCAGGAGCTTCAGCACTTCAGTTCAATCCCTGGGTCCGGAAGATCCCCTGCAAGAAGAAATACAATATTCTTGCCTGGAGAATCCCATGGACTGAGAAGCCTGGTGGTTTACAGTCCATGGGGTCTCAAAGAGTTGGATTCTACTGAGTGACTGGGCATGCATGCAATGACGCCTTTGGGAGATTAAATGCAAGAAGGCCTGGGGAGGCCTGGCCCCCTGTACAATCTGGACCAGGTGGGTGCTATCTGGCTGAAGGCTCATCACCCCACTCTTCCTCAGGACCAGGGCACCCCTCAATCTCTCTGGGGCTCTTTCTCAATCCATACAAGGGGGAAACAACCCTGCGCCCTCCTCAAAAGAATGCAAAAGGGCAGGGGAGGTAGCAAGTGCCAAAATGCTTTGACCCAGCTCTAGGATAAATGTCTGCAGAGAATTCGAGCACAGGGGAGAGGACGCCCTCCCCCCGGGGCGTGGGGGCGAGGCCTTCAGCACCTGGAAGGATTGAGACCCAGATGGAGGGAGCCGGATTTGCCGGCCCGGGAAAAGGCTGGGACGAGAGCCAGTCCCGGGCGGAGGCACAGCAGAAGGGCGGCTCCGGTGACCGCCAGGAAGCAGCAAAGCGGCAACACAAACAGGAAGCAGGACCGCGGATGAGGGGATGGGGCCCTGTGAGCGCCGGGAAGAGCCAGGCGAGGTGGTGAGGACGGCCGCCCCCGCCCCCATGCTGGGGGAGCAGGAACGGGGGTGGGGTGGGGGGCGGCTGTCGGCCCAGGGATCCGAGTGAGACCGACATCCTTATCTAAGTACCGAGTAATGCGCCTTCTTACACTTCAAAAAAACAAACAAACCGAAAAACAGAGAGCTGCTGTGTTGCAGTTCTCTTCCCCCTAACTCTGTCGGGAAAGGGTTTTTCTACTTTCTTCTTACCCACTTGGGCTTCCCTGGTGGCTCAGCGGTAAAGAACCTGCTTGCCAATTCAGGAGACTGAGGGTTCGATACCTGGGTAGGGAAGATGTCCTGGAGAAGGAAACGGCAACCCACTCCAGTATTCTTGCCTGGGAAATCTCACGGACAGATGAGGCTGGCGGGCTACAGTCCATAGAGTCCACAAAGTGGGATACGACTTAGTGACCCAACAGCAACTTACCCACTTAGGCATCTGTCTTTCATTAGAGAAACAGCATTGCATCCCTGCCTGCCATCACCCTCTGCTGATTCCGGAGGCGGGGCACAGGGCCTTCCTGGTTATTAGGAACCTGCCTAGAAGGGGCATCTAGCAGATGATTGACTCCCAGTGCGAACAGGATCTGCATGGAAAATAACAAGAGTGGGTTGCAGATTGATTCATGGGACTGAGCACGGAGCGGCCCAAACTCCATCCTTTCTTCCGAGTTCCATCTCCGGTCTCTTGTCAGTCTCAAAATTGATAGAGCAGCCTGAAGCCATTGAACAGAGTTATGTGGGCAATCATCTTTCTAATTCTTGCACAGAGGTGCCAATACGTCAGGAGGACCCAGGCAAGGGGACAATGGGGTGGCTTTATTTCGCATGATGACAAGCAAACACTTGAATAGCAAAGAGCTCATGAGCTTTGCAGCAGCAGGGAAAAAAGAGAAGACCCCTGCATGGATGCCTGGCTCCACTCCAGTAGCCCTGCACAGTGAAAAAAGGGGACCACTAACAAAAAGGTCATTCAGTGGCTCCCCGATCAGCCTCAAAGGTAATAAGTATGGATGGAGCTTCCCTGGTGGCTCAGATGGTAAAGAATCTGCCTGCAATGTGGGAGACCCAGGTTTGATCCCTGGGTGAGGAAGATTCGCCTGGAGAAGGGCATGGCAACCTACTCCAGTATTCTTGCCTGGAGAATCCTATGGACAGAGAAGCTACAGTCCATGGGGTCTCAAAGAGTCAGATATGACTGAGTGACTAGCACACACACACACGGATGGAACAGATGTCAGAAGATGGAGCACTATTTTGAAAACTGCCGAGATATTTAGAAACAGCACTTTCTTATGAACCTGAGCATGATGCTGAAGGTCCTTTAAAATCAAACGTCCCAGGTGCCACCTGTATCTAACATGGTGATAGGATGAGTGCCCATGTGCCCACTGATACTGGAAGTGCTCTTAAGAAACGGCCTGGACTGATTGTTCTGGCACAAACAAATCACAGACTAATTTACGTATTCCTGCAGCTGCACCCCAGCCCAGGCGAGGAGTCGGCCAATTCACAGTTGACTAGTGCTGCCTCGTTCTTTGCAGATTTTGGCATTTAACTGTAATTAAGATTTATTGTTCACTAGCTCACAGGTCAGGGCAAGCATGACAATACGGGTAACTTTTCTGTTTACTAGTAAAATGTCTGGCAGGGAGGGGAAGCCTCAAACCTTCCAAGCAGAACTTGACAGAAATAAATAGCACCTCTCCACTCCAGGACGGGCGCATGACCGATTTTAATCAGACACGAGGGTTCTCTTTAAGGGAGGGCAGGGAGAAATCGGCAAGAGCTAGTGAAGTGTGCTGTTGCTTTTGCACCAGAAGGGGATGGGCTGGAAGCCAAATCAATTATTGCTGGTCTTCTGGATTTGGGGAAGGGACTGTCTGCCCAGTGTGGGAGGCCGGGATGGATGGAGACCTTGGTGCTGACAAAGGTGCTGTGGAGAATGAGACCTGCCAGTCTTCACAACCCCTCCTTGCCACTGAGAGGAGCAGCCTTGCTCATCTCTCTCTGCTCTCAAGGATGCCCTTGGACCAAATCAGGTGGCTGGTGGAGGAGGGAGGCAGGGTTCAGTAGTCAGTGACTATTCACCTGCTTCTGCAGTCTGTCTGCTGAGGTCCTGTGTGGGTGACCCACGACACAGTGGGTGTGAATGAACCAACGGTCTGTAAGCAGACTGTAAGCAGACAGATGAAGAAGGGCATCGCATCCCTCCTGGTTGATTAGAAGGCAGAAATGCTGAATCTAATGTCCTTCAGTTTCCTCGCATCTATAATTTATTGTCTATTATTGTTTGTCCTCCGTGGGGTCTCTTTGTCAGTGCCTATGTGAAATAAGAAAACAGTACTCACGTGAACCAGAGATTTAGACCCTGAGCTTGCTCTGTTTCTCTTGCTTCCTGACAGAGGATGGAAAAGAAAGACAAACCCTTTGCTCTATAGCAACGCCGTTGACTCCAGAACATAATTTTATATGATTTTGTAAACATATCTTTGTATATCACTCTAAACTGTACACCATTCAGATGGTGGCTTATGAAAATGCATACAACATTTTAGAAAAAATTAAAAGTAAATGAAGGAAAAATTGAATGATTCCTGGGATCCTCCTGTTTCATGTTGTCTATTAATATTCCAGATACCAATTCATGGAAGTTAAAGACAGTTAATTCTGGTCTCAGCTATCCAGGACTTCCCCCGTCGCTTTAATTAGATGACGTTTGTTTTCCTTTTTACCAGAAAAGGATCTTGAGATTCTAAGAAGTATAGGAGAGGTTTTGTTTTGATGTTATGAGGGGGCTGTAAAAACAAGTATCTTCCCCAAAGGTAAAAGGGGGGAGAATGGGTGTGAAATTCATGTTAATGGTGGATAGAGACAAAATCTGAAGAAAGATTTAAAAGAAAACTTCACAAATATTTTACCAACCGAAGATGTTTTCTCGTCCTAGACACCAGATTTCTAGTCTCGTGGAATTCAGTTCAATGACAGTGATGCTAAATCACAGGAGAGGAAAATATAATTCTAAGAGGGTAGCTCCTAATATTTAGATCTGATTGTTAGTGGCGTTTTAACCACTTAAAGGAAAGTAAGACCTACCTTTCACTAAAGTCACTATCACTCGTTTGATTTTCAGATCTTGCCAGCATTCCTCTAGCCCAGGGACACTGAGAAAGGCACAGGGAGGCTCAGGGGAGTCTCAACTTGACCGTAAACGTGAGCCTAGTGTACAGAGCCAAGGGACTCGGGTCCTTGGTGATGCTCTGCAAGGTGATCTCTGGGAACACAGACATCACTCCAGAGCTTCCCGAGTTGCTGATCTAAGTAAAGCACGTTGTTAAACTTGGGCCTGGACTGCCCTGGGCGCAGATGCGCATAGAAAATGATGTGGAGGATGCTACAGCCATTTAACAGACAGGACATTGTGGAGCCCACTGCTCTTGGGTCCAAACAATGGGAGGAGGAGAGAGGGAGCCGCAGTGGCTCGAAACAGGTGGCCAGCTGGAGGAGGCTCACTTTACTCTCATCCAGGGGCTTTGTGGAGGAAGCGGGGTCTCAGGAGCTAGTCGAATGATTGCAGGAGACAGCTTGATGAAATAGGATGGGGCAGGATTCCAGGCTCAGGGACTCATGCCCAGAACGAAGGGAACTTGAAGGAGGGAAGATGCTTGGCTGAAGGGGCAGTGGGAAGAACTCCAAGGAAGGAAGTGGAGGAATGGGCTGTAATGTAGCTGAGTTGCTTAGGTTCTTGATGCATACTCAGTCGCTCAGTCATGTCAGACTCTTTGTGACCCCATGGACTGTAGCCCACCAGGGTCATCTGTCCATGGGATTATCCCAGCAAGAATACTAGAGTGGGTTGCCATTTCCTTCTTCAGGGGATCCTCCCAAACCAGGGATGGAACCTGCATCTCTTGTGTCTCCTGCATTGGCAGGCAGATTCTTTACCACAGGGCCAGAAGCCCCTCTTGATCCGTATAGGAGACCCTTACCCTCTCAACACAATCGCAGCTTCCCCATCTGTGCTAAAATGTAATTACTTGTTATATACTTGTTTATAATAATGTATACGAGTTTATAACAATGTATACTTGTTATAGTCTCTGCATTTATGCTTTGTTTCTTAAGAATAATATTATGCCCATATTAGTCATCACATTCTTGATGCAATGGTCAAGAATGGGGGATGGATTCATCAAAGAATGCCCAGATTAAGGAGAAAATGGATCAGAACCCAGGGAAAATAACTCCATTGTTTGAAAATTTTAAAAATGTGTTTAAAGAAGAGGAACATGGAGTAATTATTATTTCCTGAGACACTAACCACTGGGAATTTCCTTTTACAAGGAGAAAGGTAAACAATAGTTTTCTATCTTCAAGGAAGAAGCATAGAACTGTCAGAGATTTGGGGGTGCTTTAAGCAGATACTGTGGTGGTGGTGGTGGTGGTGGTTTGGGCCCTCCTGGTGGCTCAGTCGGTAAAGAATCCACCTACAATGCAGGAGACATGGGTTCAATCCCTTGGTGGGGCAGATTCCCTGGAGAAGGAAATGGCAACCCACTCTAGTATTCTTGCCTGGGAAATCCCATGGACAGGGGAGCCTGGCAGGCTACCCCCCGCTCCCCATGGGGGTCGCCAGAGCCAGAATTAGCCCTTAAAAATACCGTAGGAATGTCAGCGCCCATCGATAGCGTGTGAGAGACTGGCTATCTTCCAGTGCCCTTCCTAGGAATAGAAGTTATCAGTACTTATGACATCACAGGCCGAGAGCTGGTGTCATGTTTTTATTCTGGTCTTCTCTGACTGTGAGGATAAGCCCTACCCAAAATCAAAATCAAAATTGAACTCTCTAATGTATTTGACCACTTGCAACTCTTCTGTGAATTGCCTGTTCAACCCTATTGCACATTTTCTACTAGGTGCTTTCTTATTTATTATTTTGCAGAAGTCCTTTGTGTATTAGGGACACACAGTTCATGCAAAAGAACTCTCATGCCATTATACCCTGGCCTGCATTCAGTAGAAGTGGTTTTCTTTTTCTTTCTTTAATTTTATTGTATATTGGGGTACAGTTGATTAACAAGGCTGTGTCAGTTTCTGGTGTACAGCAAAGTGATTCAGTTATAATATATCCATATATCTGTTCTTTTTCAAAATCTTGTCCCATTTAGGTTATTACAGAATATTGAGCATATACAGTAGGCCCTTGTTGGTTATCTGTTTTAAATATATTAATAGGAGTGTCTCCGTGTCAATCCCAAACTCTCAATCTATCCCTTCCCCTCAGCCCTTCTCCCTGGTAACTATAAGTTTTGTCTCTAAGTCTGTGAGTCTAGAACTGCTTTACTTAATTTGCCAATGTAACAGTTTAAAAATGCCATTTCAGAGTTTTTGTTTATATGTGTCTGCTTATTAATGGGACTGAACATTTTATTAGGAATTTGTATTTCTTTCGCAAATATCCCTTTCTCCATTCTGGTCGGGAGATGCTGACAGTGTTTTTCTTCCTGGTTTGTAGGATATGAGCCCAGGGTCTAGGATTTGTGGTAAATAATTTGTTGCTCAAATTTTAGGTACTCAGGTATCCGTGAGCTTTTTTGCTCTGCTTGCAGGGGGACTTCTAGCTTTGTGGACAGAGTGGGGAGAATGTATATGTTTCAACACTGACTTGTATTCTCCTTAAATTTAGAAATCACACAGAGCTCTGCCAGTTGGCCTTTCTGCCAGCTCTCTCCCCTGACTCTGCCTGATGGCACCCCATCCTCGCTAGCACTGTCCCCTGTCATCCGCTGTCACTGTTAACTTCTCTCCATCTCTGGTCCCCACGAGATGAGATAAGCCACATGAAGTGCAGGGTCTGTGTCGGGGAGGGGCTTTCTGAACGCATCCTGACATGTCATTAAGGTGCCAGGTCACACCTGGTTGGAATGAGTTCAGCCCGAGGTCCCTGAATCTGTGACATCAGTTTCCAGCCACACCTGTCCTGGGACATCAGTCTTACAGGAGACCCAGGACTTCTCTCCGGAGGCTACATCTCAGCCTTGACAGCCAGCTCACGGGACGCATGTGTGCTTGCCCCTTCCACTTCTCCAACAGGGGCTGTGGAAATACACACTTAGCTTTGCCACCTCCCATCCCAGCCAGGTCACCACCAAGCTTCACGCATGTGCAGGGGCTCAGCCCTGGGTGTGGGTACCCAGTGTGTCAAAGCAACCCCACCGGCAAGTGTAGACTGTGTCAGGACCCCTGGAGACAGGCATGAGCACTTACTGTATACTCGGCACTTTGCGTACTTTTTAACAACCCAGCAGAGTAGCCATTTGTGTTTAAAAGTGAAGCCATGAGACTTCCCTGGTGGTCCAGTGGTTGAGAATACACCTCCAATGCTGGGGGTTTGGGTTTGATCCCTGCTCGGGGAACCATGTGCCTCAGAGCAACTAAGTCTGAGTGCCACAACTTCTGAGAAGTCCACGAGCTGCAACTGAGACTCTAGGCAGACAAAAATAAATAAATAAAATATTTAAAAAAATTAAAGTGAAGCCATTAGGCAATGAGCAACATTAAGAAAACCCAGCCAGGGTGCCGACGATGGGTTTTGAACCCAGGTCTTCCGGCTGCAAAGTATGCACGTGGAAGCGCCCTGTGGTGCCAGCCCTCTGCTGCTGATGACGGGCTTTCAGCCTGCAGGGCAGGTTCAGGGGCAGGTGGGGAGGACAGAGATTCGGAGTCGGTGTCCTGGGCGGGACTCCATGACCACACTTGGAACTGCCCACCCTCCTTGCCCTCTGCCCCCACCCCCATGCTGCCCGCTCCCCACATCAGCACCTGTCTTCACTCTGTCCTTTGTTTATCATTCATTACACTGTCTGTTCACTGCCGTGTCCCCAACATCCAGGAAGGCATCTTGACTTTGCAAACGAAACATGTCCTGTTTGCCCTGGAAGACGGTCGTCTGGAGAGATTTCCTGCAGACAGCTGTGCTCATCACTGCTCGGGGTTCTTATAAACTGCAGTCACAGAGGGTGGCACTTCCTGCCGGGGAGGAACCTCGGCCTCTCCCTGACCTCTCTCATTTTCCCTTGCTGTCCATCTTGGAATCCCTCTCTCATTTGCATCGAGGGCCTCGTTCTGCCAACCTCAGTACACCTGCCCACCCACCCTCACCCCTTGTCCCGGGCAGGGAAAAGACAGCATGGTTTGGAGGAGGAGGCAGGGGACAGACAGACAGTACAAGGCGGGCTGTGTCCACCTCCCAGTCCTCTCTGGGCCATTTGGCTGCCCTCAGGCTGATCCTCCCCAGAACCACTCAGGGCCTCAGGCTGGCAACATTCCTCAGCTCCACTGGTCAATTACATCATCGAATAAATACAGGTGGAAGAAGCAGGGGTTCCTTCCTGGCCCCTTTCTAGAACCTTCCTTGAACGACATGATTCCTGTCCGCAGCTGCAGCTGACTGTGTGTGTGTGTAAGGGCGCCACTTGAGACCACAGCCCCTCCTTCTCCAGCTCCAGACTGCATTCTGCCTCTCTCCCTCCCTCCCCCTCTCTCTCTGAGGCCCTCAGTCATCTTCTGTCCGGGTTTTTAAAAGGGGAAGGATTGGGAAGCAAACCCAAACTCTGGTTTTTGAGTGGGGAGAAGCCTTTCACATGAAGAAATAAAAGAATGTGTGTTAATAGCTCAGAAAACAATGGTAATATTTAATTAACCTTTTGGAATGGCTTCTCTGCAAATGTGCACGTGTCAGCTCATCCTCAGAACAGAGGGACTGTGTGTGCCGCTGCCGAGATCAACAGGCTGGTCCGTGCCTTTCTTCCGTGGGGACTTCACAGGGTGGGGGGTGGTATGGGTGGGGTGGTGGGGAGTAAGGCCTGCTCCCCTCCCCCGCCCCCAAATCCCTTGTGTTACTTCAAAAATGCATGCGATCCAGCTGTCCTCATCAGGGCTGGATGTGGCCTGTGGGGCTGCACAATTGAGGAGCCCAAGTTGCAGCCTGCCCCCCTCCCCTATTATTGCAACAGACAGGCCGTGGGCTCTGGGGTTGGGGGATTAGGTCTGCTGTCAGCAGAGATCAGCTCCAGGCCCTTGGAGCTCTCCCCAGGCCATGCATATCCACAGGACAAAGGGATTTGGCTCCTCTGCAAGTGTCCATTCTCTGGCTTTCCTAGTGATCTTTTTTCTTTAAAAGGCAGAGTGCCCCTCTTGTGGTGTGACAGGAGGCATCCTGTCATGCAGAGAGCTCTAGGGTTGGCTCATTAAAACATCACCTGGTTGAGGTAAATCAGCGTTGATGGGGTTATTTAAGGTATTCCGATCATGGAGCTGGTGTGTCAGGCTGAGCAACTTGTTACTCCCATCATGGGCTAGATGGAAACCCCTCTTTTCTTGCTCTGCACCCCACACCTGCTTTAATGAGCAAGCCTCACAAAGTGATCAGAAGCCTGAGTTGATGGGTGGTGACCGATAGTTTTCATTTTCTTTTATCAACAGCAGTAGCAGAAAGAGTTGAGGAGGGTGGTATTTTGCTCTTTGGGACTTTCAGAAAATAGAGTTCTAACATCAAGAAAATGGATATGGAACACTTGATTTGTACTTTTAAACTGTATGTTTCCATCAATCTAGCACTAAGATGCGTTTTGAAATCTTTAAGAAATTTCTCTAACTTGTAAAAAAAGACTTTTGTTGTTTCTTTTATGTCCTTTGAACCATCGAGGAAAAAAAGTTTGGGGATTTTAAAGAAATGTGGCCAATCTGTTCAGCTTTGGGGAGAAATATTAAGGCTTATGAAGGCCTGGCTTCCCACGTGGCTCAGTGGTAAAGAATCTGCCTGCCAATGCAGGAGGCACAAGAGACACAGGTTCGATCCCTGGGTCAGGAAGATCCCCTGGAGAAAGGGATGGCAACCCACTCCAGTATTCTTGCCTGGAAAATCCCATGGACAGAAGAGCCTGGTGGGCTACAGTCTATGGGGTCACAAATAGTCGGCCACTACTGAAGCGACTTAACGTGCGCGCGCACACACACGCACACACGATACTATGCGGCAATGGGCTACAAACACAAAGAGGCTTCATTCATCTCTTAAGAGGCTGATCTGGGGCCAGGGAGTAGCCTCTTTACCAAAGGCATCTTTATGATGCTGAAAATCAGAGGCCAACAAAAGGCACTGAATAGCAAAGTCATCAGTGATGATGGTGGAATCACCACCATGTGAAGGGACTTCTCTGCTGTCCTAGTATTCAGCCCATCTAATTCCCTCAGCTGCTAAACGATCACATTCAGCGATTAGTACTCTCGGAAAATTTAAGCTGACTCCCAGGAGGTGGAGGAAGAAAACTGTGTGTGTGCATACAGAAGACTGGAGCCTGTGTGTGTGTGTGTGTGTGTGCGCGTGTGCATACATTTGTGCCTGCAAGTGCTGAGGGTCTGAGCAGTTTTCTGAGATTCCCCAGAATACAGAAGGCTTGTGGTGCATATGGCAGAGCTGACAAGTACACCAGAAGGTGAGGAAGTGGCTGGAAGCAACGCTAATGCCACTCCATCTGGAAAGAGGGGGACTGTTGAGTACGTCTGGAAAGCATTATTTCTGCAAATAGCTCAACCTCTATCAACTTTCAGGCAGGGATCCCAATCCGCTGCCAAAATGAGATCTCCCTGACGGCTCTGCGGTGGAAAGAGGCCGAGTGAGTGAACGAGCAGCAGAAAGCAGGAAATCTGCGGGGATGGCAGCCGGCAAAGGTACCACACCGCAAGCACCTGCCACGCTCCAAAAAGACAGCCGGGGTTTCATATCGCATTAGGCCGGGGCTGTGCTCGGGGAGGGCCGAACCTGGTGGGATCTGGGCCTCGGCAGCCATCTCCAACAATTTCTCACCCTTTTTGGGCTCAGAAAAGCCCCTGATACAGTTAGCCAAATGGCTTTCCTGCATCGATTTTTATCCCCTTGGGTATTTTGGAGGAAATTAAATCCATGTGTTTCTGATTCCGTTGCCATTAGCACGTGAAAATGCTGTTTTGTGAGAGTTATGGGATGCCGTGGGTGCCTTCTCGCGGTGCCGCTAAATGCCATAAAACCGTCGAGCCAGACACGAAGGTGCGAGAAGCCGGGTGCGTTCTGCCGCCGCCATTTCTCTGCCTCTCCCAGAAGGCGATGTGTTTTTGTCATTTGCATCCTTTCTGAATGTAGCACAACACGTCTTCTCGTGCCTGCTAATCATCCATCATTTCCAGTTTGAATGAAGCCTTATCCGTGTGGATGATGAAAAACTGCCCTTAGCCACGAAGAGCTGGACAGGATTCCTACTGAAGCAGCCACCAAGACTGGGTTTGGTCTCCAAGTCTATGGGCTTTGAAAAAGGCCAGCTGACATGCATCCCCAGAAAGGCCCTCGCAGGCTTTGGTCTGCAACGCGGAGGAGCAGTAAGCTTGTGCTGGTGGGAAGAGTGGGAGAGTCCTGGGCTGTGAGCACAGGGAGGGGCTTATCTAAACCCTGCTACTTTCTGTCTCTGGTCTCTGAACTTCCTCCAGAGTGGTCATCTGATCAAATGCCATTGGTCTAGGGCCATCTCTACGCCTGGCATTCTATGATTAAAACCTGGCTGCTGGACACTTCCCTGATGGTCCAGTGGTTAAGAATCCGCCTTGCAATGCAGGGGACAGGGGTTCAATCCCTGGTCAGGGAACTAAGATGCCACAAGCCTCCGAGGGACTAAATGCTCCCTGTAACTGCTGAGTCCATGTGCTCTAGAGCCTGAACCACAACTAGAGAATCCATGTGCCACAATGAAGATCCTGCCTGATGCAAGGGAGAGCCCATGGACCACAACCAAGACTCAATGCAACCAAATAAATAAATGAATATTTTATAAAAGCCTAAAAAACTGGTCCTTGTGTGCCCTTAGTTATCACATTCATTGTACGATTCCATGTGTTCAGTCCTTAGTGTGTTCAGTGTAGAGGACACAACGATGAAAAGCATGTTTCTGTCTCTGGAGGGAGGAGACTAATTTATGGAGCACTGGCTGTGAGTCAGACCCAGGGCTGGGGGCTTTATTTGCCAATCTCTTGTCATCTTCACAAGAATACTCTAGGCATTATCACCGCCCCCCACCCCATTTTATAGGTGGAATTGCAAGATCAGGAAGAGTAGATAATTCATTCAAAGACACAGTTTGTAAACGGAGGAGTTGGGATATACAGTCTCATCTCTGACACCAAAGCTTTGGTTGTTTTCTCTCCTCCTTACTGTTTTTTGCAGTTTAATGTGATCAATGTTAATTGTCTGATCAGATGTATAAAATGTGATATTTTATGCCTGGAATCACAGAGGAGGGAGTCCTTAATTCTGTTGGGGAAGTAAAGGAGATTTCACGTGAAAAGATACTTGTGTTGGATTTTGTAGGGTGAGCAGGGTTGGCCAAACCGAGATGGAAGATGGGTTGGGAAATGACGGAAGGAATGGTATGTGCAAAGTTTACAGGGTGAAAATGAGAGCAAGGTGTTTCGGGAACTGAAAGTACATCACTCACCTCATTTCTGCAAAACTGATTAATGTTTAAACTGCTGAAACTGTTCTGGTCACATCTCTCCTGTGGATACATTTAAAGCTCGAGTGTGCATTTTCTTATCACAATGATAAGACCTCCAGTCTCCTTTGACCTCCAGTCCAGGCTCCTTATTGCACCTGTTGGGCCAGGCAGGATGACTTCTCTTCAAGGGCTGGGGTGGATTTTGACTTTGACCTTGGTCAACCTTGATGAGCTCTTGGTGGAGAAGGAGTTCCCTAAATTTTTCTCCACTCATGTTATCCTCACAGATGCTTCGTAATTCACTTGCAGTGGAGAAAGTTGAAAGCACAGCTGGTGGCAATTTTGCTTTGAATTTGGAGGTTGTGGAGCAAACAGGAAATTTCATGCTGCAGCCGTGGGGGAGGCCCACTGAGCTTTAGTAACTTACACGGTGTGTCCGCAACCTGCTTCCCATGAAATTGCCTATAAGCGCAGACAACTGGGGAGCGGCCAGTGAGCGGCATGTCTAGAAGTCTCTCTGGATTTTATAATGAGGCCAGTTTCAGCACTTCATAAAACTGCATTGTCCTGTGCTTGGACAAGTCAAACTTGCCCTCTACCTGCTCCCTACAGTCACTTTGCTTTCTGAAGCAGTTTAATTGGCAGTCCACGAAGAGCTGTCTGATCCCATCATAAGGACTTCAGGAGGTCCTAGCTGAACAAACTTTCTGACCTTGGTCTAGAATTTAACCTGTGGCTGGAGTGCCTTTGGTGACATGTCTGTGCTTCTAATAATGTCTAAACTGATCTTTTGGGAGCTGGTATCAGCCCATGGTGAGAATCTAGCACTCCATTTAGACCTAGGGGAACTACTTCTGGTCCAGAATTGTCCCCTAAAGAATAAACTTCATCATCCGTCAAGTGAAGAGGTCAGACCAGATTAGCTGTTAAGGACCTGCCTGCCTGCTCAGTCGCTTAGTCATGTCCGACTCTTTGTGACACCATGTACTATAGCCTGCCGTGGACTATATAGCCTGTCCATGGGATTATCCAGGTAAGAAGATAGGAGTGGGTTGCCATTTCCTTCTCCAGGAGATCTTTCAAGACCCAGGGATTGAATCCACATCTTCTGCATTGGCAGGTGGATTCTTTACCACTGAGCCACCTGAGAAGCCCTGCTAGGGACCTATCCAGCTCTAAAATGTTCCAGTTCCTCTTGTTCTGGTTGTTCTATAGGTTGAGAACCACTGTTTACTCTCAAAGACAAGCTCACTTACCCAGGATCATTCTGAAGATTGTTACAGGTCCCACACCCATTCCAGCTTTCCCTTTTTGCTCCATTAAAGCAAGTTCCAATGTCCTTGGCCATGTCTCAGGACAGTTTTCCCAGACATATCTTCAGCCACATGGATGTGAATCGCAGTAGGAGCCTCTCCACTGTCCTCACATACCACTCCAGTTGTACCTCCCAAAGAGAATGCCAATATGGTCTTGACTGCACTGGGATTGTGTGACTGGGTGTGGACATGGTCAGGTTCTGCCCTTCCAACCTTCCTTCTGTGAGAGTTGAGCCATTTTGGGGAGCTTGCAGCCCACTCTCTTCTCCAGTTGGCATCTTTGGGAGTGTAGGCAGTGTTAAATATGTCGCATACATGGCGGCCAACGGTGAGTGTCCTGGATCCTTTTCCCCTCCTGGCTTGTGCAGAGAGAGACCTGTCAGGTGGCATGGAAACGTTGTTGGCAGGAACCATCGCTCCCTCTATTTGGGAATGAAGGACCATAAATGGTGGCTGCCTTCCAAACTGCCAATAAATAAATATAGAGAGTGTTGACATTGGTCTTCCTGCCAAAAGCCGGGCTGCTTCTGTCCTCTGTGGGGTTATTGAGTAGGCTGTTGAGAGGTAGCCTCTGATCTGTTTAGAAGCTCTCCTCCTCTTGGAGACTTTTCAGTAGGCTTTCTGGTCCTTCTTGGAGAGTGAGACAATCTGTCCAGCATGACCTTATTCATAATAATGATCAGTAATGGGTTGAAATGGAGCCATTTCTAAGGATGGACTGTTGTCAACAGATGTGCACACATGATCAGTCGCTTTAGTCGTGTCTGACTCTTTGCGACCCAATGGACTATGGCCCGCCAGGCTCCTCTGTCCATTGGCTTCTCCAGGTAAGAATACTGGAGTGGCTTGTCATGCCCTCCTCCAGGAGATCTTCCCCACCCAAGAATCGAACCTATGTCTCCTGCACTGTAGGTGAATTCTTTACTCACTGAGCCACCAGGGAATCCAGTTGTCAACAGATACTTAAGCTCTAGTTTGGAATGACCACTGAACTCCTGAGAGGGTATCCTTTCAACATTCAGTGATCAGGAGAGATGGACTTAATTTCTTCTTGACCCACAGACTCATAAGGGTTTCACCTCTATCTCCTGCATTAGAGGATTTTGTACTTTGAGTCTGAGGTCAGACAAGATGGTGGCCATGTTCTCCGTAAGAAAGTCACTGAGAGGAAGTAGCTTGCTCATTTTCACTCTCCTAGGGTTTAATGGGTGCCTGTCACATCATGCCCATTTTCTCAATCCATCAGTCATGTCTGACTCTCTGCGATCCAATGGACAGTAGCCCACCAGGCTCCTCTGTCCATGGAATTTTCTAGGCAAGAGTACCGGAGCGGGTTACCATGGCCTTCTCCAGGGGATCTTCCCGACCCAGGGAGTGTCTCCTGCATTGCAGGCAGATTCTTTACCTCTGAACCATGGGGGAAAGCTGGCTGTCACATCAGGGGCACTTAATAAACCTGTGTGAAATGAATGAATGAACTTGGAGTTTGCTCTCTGCTGTGATCTACCCTCTCAGGCTGCTCCTGATTCTGAGTTACTCTAGAACTGTTCTCCCAGCATGTCGTAAAGCTTGAGAGCGGGTTCTTTCAGAGGCTTCTCTTGCCACCTACTCACGTCCGCCTTCCTTCTCCTCTGGACTCTCATCACCAGCATCCTGCAGGAATCGAGCCTACCCCATGCTCATCCTTGTCCTCTTCTGAAGCAAGGAAGGTCTCAAAAATGTCAAGGAAACGGGAAAGCAGTGAAACATTTTAAAGGAAAGGAGACAGTGCGTGCCTACAAACCCCAGGCACTTTCTCCCTCCTCTTCTTTTTTCCCTTCGGTGTCACTGCTGTCTTGGTCCTCTTTCCCTTCTCCTTGAAAAATTTCAAGACTCTCCAATTACAAACAACTCCCCAAATCTGAGAAACTGAGGAAGAGAAGGCAAAGGATTCACAGTGAGATGAATAGCACAATGGCTTCATAGCTTTTCTTCGCTCAAGACCCAGTGGGGTTTTCTCTCTCGCGGGCTGGTCTCCTGGGCACAGCCTCTGGCCTTAAAGGGCCGCGCACACTTCAATTTTCCACCATTGTTTTGACAGCTGAAGAGCAAAAGAATTAACCCTTTGAAGCCAAGTCTTCCATAGTTCGTTTGTTTACTGCTTTCCTTCAATGTATGATTTATCATCTACCTATTTAGGTATGATGGAAGGACAGATGAATGTACACACACACTGTTATTGGATTTTTGACTAGTTTAGAAATTACTGCCTTCTTTACATAATCTTGTGGCAGCTGAATGACCCAAAAGTTCCGTTAATGGTTTTGAGGCAAGACTTTTGGGTAATTAGGGAGATTCTAGTTTCCAGGAAAGGCTCATCTTTTCAGAATCCTGGTTCCAAAGAACTGTGGATTATTGGTACGAAAGGTTCAAAGGACAGCGTTCAATTTGGGGACTGATATAGTTTACTTCATCAGTTTACTGATAAAGCAGCTTATGCCTCACCGTAACAGTAAGGTTACATAAATGTGCCCCTTATAGGTTTTCACACATTTTAAAGAATATAATAAGCATGTTTGTGTCTATAAACAGACATGAGACCACATGATTGTTGGCTTTTTTTCCCTTCAGTTCAGTTCAGTTTTTTTCCTTAGGATACTTAATATACTTTCATTATTTATATTTTCTAATGGTGTGAAAGTGCCCAGAGGGTGAGTGGCAAAGGAAGAGAGTTGTAAAAATGGAATAAATAAATACATTTAATTTTTCTAAAAATCTGAGTTCATGATGTCTGACTTCTATTCATGTTATCGCTACTCTTGTTGCTTTTTGGTTTTTGTTTTGCTTCTTGACTGTTGTTGTTTTCCACCAAAGCTGTCATTTATCGTGAGAACAAGAGCAGCCATGTGTTGATTTTTCTGGATTCTTCTTGGACACTGTCCCAGTGCTAATGAAGGCCCTTCCACAGTGCTAAAGAGCTGGTGCCAAAATCAGTTATGCTGAAAACAATAGAGGAGAGGGGTATACAGACAGCGCGTGCATCCGTAACAGACGTGTACACACCCGAAGAGCTCTGAACCAATACGTGTGCCTGTGCACGCAGACACACGCTCACGTCTGTGCAAACACAGAACGCTGGAGCTACACGGAGGGGAAGGTGGGGTTGCGTTTTTATAAATGGACTTTTTGCATCTGCTTGTAGAAAATTTTTGTGGATCAGAAGATGAACAGAATTTCTAAGTTTTGCAGTGTCCTCATTTGTATTAGGGACGTATGTTCACCACCTTGGGCTTCCCAGGTGGCGCTAGTGGTAAAGAACCCACCTGCTAATGCAGGAGACATAAGGGACTTGGGTTCGATCCCTGCATCAGGAAGATCCTCCTAAAGGAGGGCATGGCAACCCACTCCAATATTCTTGCCTGGAGAATCCCATGGATAGAGGAGCCTGGCAGGCTACAGTCCATAGGGTCGCAGAGTTAGACGTGACTTAGCACACACACATTCACCAACTTAAAAAATTTCGATTTGAAAGCCGCAGAGGCTAAGTGCTTTCCAGGTACTTCTTGAAGTAGAATCCTTATCTCTTAATAAAACAAATAAAGTCTTTAATAAAGATGATTAGAGATTATTAAAGATTTTTAGAGATCTTATTTGTTTTTTTAAGAGATAAGGATTCTTCTTCAAGAAGCAGCTGGAAAACACTTAGCTTAGGCTCCGCTGCTGTGCTTATATTAAGAAGGTCCTTAGCACTGACCTTCCAGTACTTTTGAGGTGGTGCATTGCCCCTAAATGGGCAGTTTTGTAACTGGGCTCCCTCTCCCCCGCCCCCGACACCCCGTCTGCCTTTCACCCAACGTGCGATTATTCTCTCAATTTGTTTACAGGGTTTGGAGATCGGGACAGAGTTTCTCTGGCGACCAAGCAACCGAGCAATCGCCCTAAAGAGGAGCATTTAGAAGCCATAAAGCCTAAATGCCCTGCCATGCGTCATTACACCACAGTTATTCAAATTTAGTAAATTAAATTAAATAATCTCAAATAACTGGAGTTCGGGGCTTTAAAAATTCATCTCCATGGTGCCCAGTCGTCAATTTCCTTTATTATTATTGTTCATCAAGTAGAATTTATGTTTTTGAGGAATCAAAATCCTTGCTTGCCTCACCAGCCCAAGCGGCTCGGCCGGCTGAGGCGGAGGCCTGGTGCGCCATCTACCGGCCGATTCGAGCACAGCCGCGGGTTCCGGCGGTGAAAGCCGCGTGGCTGCATCGCGCTTGTCACTGTAAACATCACAGGCAGGACTGAGCTCTCAGCTCTTGTGCTAACTGCTCCCTGGGGCTTTGCCGATGTGGGTCAACTTGAAGTCGCGGGGACAACCCAGGGAGATTTGCTGTGGAGGTTGGAGGAGGGTTTTCTGTTTTGGTCTGGTCCCTGTTCCACTGCTCCCATTCTTCTTTATTAAAGGCCAGATGATCTAATCAAACTGCTGTTTACCAGGCAGATCTGGAAAGCCATTCCTTCATTACCAAACACCAGTCTCTGGCCTTGCATAGTACTGCTTCAAGAGGATACTGAAGCACAAACACTCTGCTGATGCCAAGAACATGATTTCCCAGATGAAGACAATGCCCAATCATGCCATGGGTTAAGTTTTAAAAGTATTTTATTTCCAGATAATTTTTTTTTCCCCTTTTAACATCTCTGAAACAGAGTTGAATTCTGGCGTGGTCAGGGCAACTGCAAACCAGCCCTTGGTTTAGAGGCAGGTTTAAACTATGTTCAATGCAGTGATCTTGTTTAGCAAGTCAAAAACCATCAAGGGACGATTGTGTGTTTTAGAAGAGAAATCCCTTCAAAGCAGCATCAAAATATTCTTCACTTCATAAGTCAGAGAAGAAGAAATATCATGTGACACTCATATATATATGTGGAATCTAAAAAATGTTACAAATGAACTTACGTGACAGAAAGAGACTCACAGAAGAACTGAGGGTTGCCAGGGCTGGGCGGGTGGGGGAATATGGGAGGAAGGGATAGATAGGGAGTTTGAGATGGTCATGGACACACTGCTATATTTAAAATGGATAACCAACAAAGACCCACTGTATAGCACAAGGAACACTGCTCAGTGTCATGTGGCAGCCTGGATGGGAGGGGAGTTTGGGGGAGAATGGATACATGTATATGTATGGCTGAGTCCCTTCCCTGTCCACCTGAAACCATCACAATATTGTTCATGGGCTATACTCCAATAAAAAATAAAAAAATTAAAAGAAAAGAAAAGGAAAAAAATTCCTTACTTCAAACTTCTTTGACACCTTTGCTTAATCTAAGTTGCTTCTCCAAAGCTACATAAACGTGTCACGTACATGCTTTCACACTTTTTTTTAAAGAACGTGATAATCTGAGCATCCCAGCAAGGGTCCCAGGCAGAGGACACAGAGTGGATATTTATGTGCGAACTTCTATTTGTCAGCCCCACCTCGTCTCCCAGTCAAATGGTTCATTGCAGCAACAGATGGTGTTTGGGGTTTTTTACTGAGTTTGAGATGGTCTATTTTTGTGTTTTCTTGGGACGATTTTCACTATTATTAATAAATTCAAATGGTGGCTCAGTGGCAAAGAATCTGCCTGCCAATGCAGGAGACAAGGGTTTGATCCCCAAGTCAGGAAGATCCCCTAGAGAAGAAAATGGCAACCCACTCCAGCATTTTTGCCTGGAGTGTCCATGGACAGAAGAGCCTGGCAAGCTGTATTCCATGGGGTCGCAAAGAGTCGGATACAACTTAGCGACTAAACAGCAACAACAGTAAATTCAGATGAGACGCCAGAACCACCTCTTAAAACTTAAGCTCGCTTCACCAAGCTCCATGGTTCAGTGTTTTTCTCATCCTCAAAAGTGTTTCTCCCTCCCTCTCCTTAAAAGGAAGCCTCTCTCCCTACAGCACTGTTGCCCACAGTTTCTGAGTACTTTCTTCAGATGTTTGTACAGGAAAAAAGTGTAAGGAAGAAGTTGCCAGGTTGGGAACAGAAGCACATAATTTATAGTCCTTCTGCACGTGTGAGGTTACAAATCTCTGGAGACCGTGAGACCACTTCATCTTGCAAGCAAGAGTCAAAACTAAATAACAGCTTTCATTTGGTTCAAGAAAAGCAGACAGAATGGTGCTCCAAGGTTTTGTTATTGAGCTTGTGTTTAATGCAGAAAATCTCAGTTTTATAGAACCCAGGGCCACAGAGCCTTCCTTCTTGCTACTCAGAGGAAAAACTCAGACTCTTTGGTCAGGTCATTAACCTTCAAGGTGGAATCATCCTTGTGTCATCTGGTGACTGAAGGAAAACTCCTCCATCAATAAATATCCTGACCATGCGTTTCATGCGGTGTTGATAATCTTGCCATTAGGATCAATTTTGTCTAAGTTGGGTCATTGCAGCAACGGTCCTGTTTTCGGGCAAGTTTCCCAAGGCTTTACCAACCAACCAGCACACTGTCTGGGTGCTGTGGCCTGGAGTCACCTTCTTGTGTGTTGGTCTCTCCCCCTGAGCACTATGGCTTTCTTTGTTGCTGTTGGCTGGTTTCTAAGTCATGTCTGACTCAGCAACCCCATGGGCTGCAGCACACCAAACTCCTCTGTCCATGGAATTTGCCAGGCAAGAATACTGGAGTGGGTTGCTATGCCCTCCTCCAAGGATCTTTCCGACCAGAGATTGAACTCGCATCTTCTGCATTGGCAGGTGGTTTCTTTACCACTGAGCCACCTGGGAAACCTGTGACTTTCTAGTTCCTATATAATATAATCATTTGTTTCATGGGTTTTTTCCTCTAATGAATTTAAAGGAGGTGGCAAAGAAACACAGGCATGAACTAACTCCTTCAAGCTCAGTCTTTCGTCTGTTTGGCTTATTCTTTTATGGAGAAAACCAGAAGCAAAAGTGTCTAAAGGTCGTGCTGCATGTGCGTGTGCTAAGTCGCTTCAGTCATGTCCAACTCTTTGTGACCCCATGGACTGTAGCCCACCAGCCTCCTCTGTCCGTGGAATTCTCCAGGCAAGAATACTGGAGTGGTTGCCATTTCCTTCTCCAGGGAATCTTCCTGACCCAGGGATCAAATCCAGGTCTCCTGCATTGCAGGCAGATTCTTTACCAGTGAGTCGCCTAGCAAACTGTCTTCTGTTTCCACTTTACATATCTTGACATCAAAAAAACTTTCCTGTGGACAAATCAAACACTTCAAAACACAGTGCTTTATGCATCTTTTCTGCAGACTCTTAAAATAATTTTGATCAGAGTTACTCTGTATTGGGGCTTTCCAGGTGGCGCTAGTGGTAAAGAACCCGCCTGCCAATGCAGGATACGTAAGAGATGTGGTTCAGTCCCTAGGTCAGGAAGATTCCCTGGAGGAGGGCATGGCAGCCCACTCCAGTGTTCTTTCCTGGAGAGTCTCATGGACAGAGGAGCCTGCTGTGCTGCAGTCCATAAGATCAAAAAGAGTTGAACATGACTGAAGAGACTTAGTGTGCACACATAAGCTCTGTGGACCTGCAAACTGCATCCTTAGGTACTGTGGTCCTCAGTGTCTGAGGGGGATTGATTCCAGGACCCCTCATGGATGCCAGAATCCGAGGATGCTCAAGTCCCCTTATTATAAAATAACATGGTATTCAAATATAACTTACGCATACAGACAGAAGGAACCTTGTGGGCTACAGTCCATGAGGTTGCAAAGGAGTCGGACATGACTTAGTGACTGAAACAGCAAAAACAACCACAACCCTCCTGTACACGTTAAATCAACAATACTTAATACAATCTAAATGCTATGTAAATAGTTGATCCCACTGCAAATTCAAGTTTGGTTTTGGAACTTTCTGGAATTTTCTTTTGAATACTTTGCCCCTGTGGTTCATTGACTCTACAGATGGGGAACAGGCAGATACGGAGGGCTGACTGTCCTGGTGTACCTGTGTATACCTCCAGATAGAAGGCTCAGGTGAGAGATTTTGCTAGTACTCTAAAGGTGAGGCCTCATCAACACATGTTCTGTAAAGACTTGCCTGGTTCATCTTCTCATTTCCCCCCGATACAGCTGTTTTTCCCAGCGGGCACTTGGTCAGATGCTTAATTCTTTGCTGTACGCCATGGGCATGGAGTTTCTCCTATCTGGGGTTTGCAGTGATCTTGCAGAAGCTGAACTGGCTTGGTATCAGCAGAACACAGTGAGCACGGCCACCACTCCTGTACACTAGTTGGATCTGGGTCCGTGGACACGAGGAAATGTCTACAACTTTTGGCCAGACTTGGTTTTTCTTTTCTTGTTAGTAGATAAACGTTTCAAAACCGTGTCAGGTCATGAGAATTCCATTTCACTCAAGAGTGTTGAGCATTTTTATTTTCTTTAGTGCACCTCACTATGTAATGTTGGATTATTAATGTCCTGAAGTTTTCTTTTGTGTGTGTATGTAAAAGTGTATACAACTCAAAGTGATTCTTTGAGTTGTATAAAGGGATGGGAAGGCAGGGGAGAAGTGGAGCAAAGAAACACCTTTTATGTGGGCTTGTACTCAGTATACTGAGTTTTGAAAAAGTCAGGTATTATTATTAGTGTCCCTCTAAGAACCTGTGAGGTTACTAATGGATATAGGTCATAGTGACGGCCTTAAATAAACCTCCAGTAATAAACAAATCATGTTGAGTTTTCATCAGATTACCATCATCTCATGCCTGTTCCAATAGGGCAAGGAACACAGGAAGGAAATGAACATGATGGATCATATCCATCAACGCTGTCATGACCAAGAGTGAGACAAACACTGTCTCAAGGGGACTCACAGCAGCTTCTGATAGAAACCAACAAGGATGTGAGTTACATGGACCTTGTACTTTACAGTAAACTCCTGACTCGCCTGCATCATGCTGTGCTTTTCACACACACACACACACACACCCCTATGGAATAAAAAAGAATTCAGTAGACACTAGGCATTTGCTCTAGGGGTTTGGGGTTACATACTAAGAGGGCTAATCAAATGTCAAAAGTTGGAGTGGAATTAATAAAAAAATGAGTCAAATGAGTTGTCTAACAAAATTATATACGTACGTTACCTCTGCTTTGGGTCTGTATCGCAAGACCCCACATAAATTAAATTTATAGTTTGACCCCTTAAAAACAACTCTCTTTTGCTATTGAGATCTTTAAGGTCAAGTTCACGAAGTGTCAGCACCATGATGATTTACCGTGTTGCGTTTCTTTGCTGAATATTTTCTCTACCGTTGGTGTCTCTTTCTGTTTGTTCCCATTTGCACCAGAGCAAATGGATGGGCTGTGTATTTAGAACATTCAGTGGTTAGAATATGACAAACATCCGCATGGTTTTTCATTTTTGAGTTGGCATCAGCATGTTTGAGGTGATATACTAAATATGTTTATATGAAGTCATCTGAGTTACAGTAACACTCCCCTTGAAGTAATCTGATTCAAATGTTCACATTCTAAAATATGATCTTGTTTCGTGGTGAATCGACCCCTCTGTGATAAGGTATGGTAGGCAATCAAGAGAATATTTTCATGGCATAATAGAAAAGATCCTGATGTGTTTCCTAGCTGGATGGTCCTTGAGATGAATGTGGTGTAAAAATATGATTCGTTTCACAGCTATAGAAGCTGCTCAGAAATCTTCACATGTATTGATGGACTAACAGCTGCAGACACAAGGTGACATCTTTAAAGACAATGACACGGAGGTATCGATTGGGCAAATCTGTCTGGCAAGGCAGCAGTGATGTATAGATAGGGCAGCGGGGTGCTGGGAGAAATCTCTGAATGCATACGTTTGAAAATACCACGTGCAATTCACAAATAATAATAGTTACAACAAAGGCTCTGCCAGTGGCTTAAGGACCCAAGAAGTATGACTTGATTGTTAACATTTCACTTCATTTTATTTGGTAATTTTATTTATTTTTGGCTGTGCTGGGTCTTTGTGGCTGCGCGGGCTTCTCTCTAGTTGTAGTTCGAGGGCTTCTCAGTGTGGTGACTTGTCTTGTTGTGGAGCACTGACTGGCTCTAGGGCACTCAGGCTTTGTTGCAGGAGTTGCAGCCCCTGGGATCTAGAGCACAGGCTCAATAGTTGTGGCTCATGGGCTTCATTGCTCCATGGCAGGTGGGATCTTCCTGGACCAGGGATCGAACTCAT
The DNA here is from genome assembly GCF_055505025.1 of Bos grunniens. Classification (NCBI taxonomy): domain Eukaryota; kingdom Metazoa; phylum Chordata; class Mammalia; order Artiodactyla; family Bovidae; genus Bos; species Bos grunniens. The sequence continues at coordinate 55,758,976 of NC_141178.1, read as the reverse complement.
GTCCTCTGCATTGGCAGGCTGCTTCTTTACCACTGAACCACCAGGGAAGCCTAGCACTTCACATTAAAGAGAGATTAATTAATGCTGGATCATATAGTAATTCTTATGAAAGTCCTATACATATGACATTAAGATTTATACCAAATGAATATATTTCCAGTGGGATAACCGTGAACAACAGTCAGTAAGTTAATAACAACAAGACATTTAGGATCCCAGGCATTGAAGTAGTGAAGGGAGCAAATTCCTGGCCACTCTGAGGTGTCAGCTGGTGTCAAGATCAATTCTGGAAGTTCCCTGGCCTTTTAAAAAAATTTTCTTTCTTTTTAATTGGAGGATAATTGCCTTACAATATTGTGTTGGTTTCTGCCTCCCCGACCTTCCAATGTGAGCTACCCAGGTTCCAGACTTCTCTGCTGGCCACTTTGCCTCAGTTGGGCCAAAAACGCTGAGAGTGATGTTTTGGTTCCTTAGCTCTTCTAAGGGTGCTGGTTGCTAAGGAATCTCTTAAGTATCACTTAGGAGATCAGCTTCAAAGAAATGCTGATGAACTGAAGCCAATCACTGGGTCCTAGTTAACAAAGAATTGGTGAAGTTTCAGGAACTGAGAGTTCTGTTCTTTGGTTAGTCTTTCTAATCCTTGCTGTCTGCTACCCAAGCTGATTGCATCCTGGAGCTTGCCCTGGCCTTCAGTGGTGTCTAGTAGCAACCTCTCCCCCTGCTCGACCTGGAGGGACTTCCCCAAGGGCACACATCTGTAAATCCCCGGCCCAGGTTCTTCTTTCTGGTCTCTGGCAGGGCACCTTGACCAACAGTGAACTGGTGTCAAATGGGGAAAACGAGAAAGTGTCTATTATACCAGAGGCCCCATTTGAGAAACCATGAGATCAGATAGTAGCCAAGAAATCAGAGATTTCACGGAAGGCGTTAATTTTCTGACCTAGAAGAAGGGCTCTTGATTAGAGCTCTGGATTTTTGAAGTCTGCAAATAATTCAGAATCATTCCTGCTTTGCAAAAAGCAAAGACCTGAGGCTGCTTGCAGCTGGTTCTTTATAAATTCACTTGATAATGCACGAGTTCATGAGAAGAACAAAAATGAAATCTAAACATCAGATATCAATAGGTTCACCTTTCCCATGGCATCTAAGCAAGACCCTTTCTGAGAAGCCAAGAGAGTTTAAATTTCTTTGCATGAGAAAGGACGAGGAAGGGAGAAAACCTCCCCCGACAGGCAGGGGAGAAGGAAAAGAATTCGGAGCAGCTTCAATGGTGGCAATAGTGGTAAAGAACCCTCCTTCCAATGCAGGAGACATAAGAGACCCGAGTTCAGTCTCTGCGTTGAGAAGATCCCCTGAGAAGGGAATGGAAACCCACTCCAGTATCCTTGCCTGGAGAATTCTATGGGCAGAGGAGCCTGGCAGGCTACAGTCCCTGGGGTTGCAAAGAGTCGGACATGACTGAAGTGACTGAGCATGCACGCACTGTGCTAGCACCTACTGCAGGGACGCAAAAGTGACTAAGACCCCTGGACTTCCATAATTAACTCTTAAATTAACGTCAGTTTCTCCCAGAGACTGTAGTTTTATGGAGGCAGGGCCCAAATCTGTTTTGTTTACTACTCAGAGGGTAATAGCTCTATAGCTGTTGTTGTTTAGTTGCTGAGTCGTGTCTGACTCTTTTGTAACCCCATGGATTGTATGCGGCCTGCCAGGCTGCTCTGTCCATGGGATTCTCCAGGCAAGTATATTGGAGTGGGTTGCCATTTCCTTCTCCAGGGGATCTTCCCAGCCCAGGGATCAAACCCACATCTCCTGCATTGCAGGTGGATTCTTTACTGCAGAGCCACCAGGGAAGCCCAATCCCTGCTCAATAATATTTGTCAAATGCAGGAGGATTGTACTAGTAACAAGGGCTGCTGTAATAAACCCCCACAAACTAGGTGGTTTAAAACAACAGCTCTGGAGGCTGCGTCTGCAGGCTTGTTCCTGCTGTGGGGCTGGGGGGAGATTCTCCTCATCACTCCACCCCCAGTGGCTGGCCGTGTCCATCAATGCTTTGCAGCCTGAGGTTGCAGGGTAGCACTGTAATCTCTGCAGCTGTGGTCACATGACCGTCCTCCTTCATCTTTCCTCGGCATTTCCCGCTGTACGGGCGCCTGTCCCTATGTCTCTTCCTATAAGAACATCAATCACATTGGATTAAGGGCCCACCTGACTCCAGTGTGACCTCAACTTACATGTGGAAGGATGTGATTTTCTGTGAAGGTCACCTTCAACTGTGCCAGGGGTTAGGATGTCAACATATCCATTTTGGGGAGTGGGTCACTGTTTAACCCGCAACATCTGGGGAATAGCAGCAGGTTTCTGAGATGACTGCTTGGGAGAATCCTGACCCAGAACCCGGTGTGGACAAGGACAGTTTCCAAGACCCGTTGTCTGTCCTCTGAGAAGTGGACGTGGGTCGGGCCAGGGGATGTCTAGGGCCTGTGTTAACACTCTCAGGTCCTCTCTGCTTCCTTGGCTGCTTGATCAGGCCCCCGCCAGCCTCCACCTGCTGCCTGTGGCTCTCACTCCCTCCACTTGCTCCCTCCCTGACCAGTTATCCCCTACATCCTTCCCTGCTGTGTCCTTCCTTTCCTGTGTCTGTTTCTGCTTCAACTCTTTCTGTAGCTGCATGGACCCCGAGGAGGCTGAAGAAGGGACAAGGTGCCCACCTCTCTCTCCAACTCTTTTTTTTTTTCTTCAAATTTATCTACTTATTTATTTATTTTTGTCTGCAATGGGTCTTCATTGCTGTGTGTGGGCTTTCTCTAGTTGTGGCAAGCGGGGGCTTCTCTCCAGTTGCAGTATGTGGACTTCTCATTGCTACGGCTTCTCTTGTTGAGAAGCACAGGCTTTAAGTGTGTGGGCTTCAGTAGATGTGGCACATGGGCTTAGCTGCCCCACGCATGTGGGATCTTCCTGGACCAGGGATCGAACCCGTGTCCCTTGCATCGGCAGGCGGATTCTTAACCACTGGGCCACCAGGGAAGGAAGCTCCCGCTCCTGATTCTAATGCGTGCCATGCAAAGGGCTCCAGTAGCCGCGAGCAAGTGTCACCAGCTCTGGGGACTTCACTTTGGCCTCTGCAGTTTGACTAGGAGACCATAGCCAACATAGTGGCTCACACTTAAGCACTTGACACGACCCAGAGGGAGTGCTGAATGCTTGATGTGTATCCAGAGACCCAAGCTAAGTAACTGGCTCCAGGTTAACTCGTATGTGAGAGGGGAGTTGGGATTTAACCTGGGTTTATCTGTCACCAACGGTTGACTCCTTAGCCCAGACTTTCTGACTTTGAGGCTCCACCTGGCTCCAGTGAGGGTGTGGTCTCCCTGTGAGCATCTGCCTCCCTGCAAGGCTCCTGCAGCTGCCCCAGGAAACTAGGTCAGTGGTGGGGAGAGGATGGAGGGGAGGAAGGTGGGGCCAGGAGAGCAGCCACTGGAACGTGAGTGGAAGTGAAACTTGTCACTTCTGGGCTGAGGTTTTTAAGAATCAATGATGACTTTACCACTGTCGTTCCCCTGTCAGTCAGAAGACAGTGGCATCATGAGATGAACCAGTCCAACCTACAGGGAACCTTTGTGTTGGACTCTTACTGGGTGAGAAATACATTTTGATCATGTTAAGCCACAAAAATGCTGGTACTTGTGTTTTTCCCTAACTAACATAGGATGTAAAGCAGGGCACAAGGTCAGGGCGATTTCAGTTCCCACGTGGCTCAGTCTGACTGTCCAACTCCTACAAGTCATGCTAGGATCTGGGACAGAGGGCCCTCTGACACCTCTCCCCTGCGTTGGAAAATGTGTTTGCATCTAAGATCTCCTTAGTAATCACAGAAACCATTGGAAAGCTCGGTGAATCTCTGACTCAGCCTGGTCTCTGGGAGCCCCATGGACTGCCCATTTGATGACAGGTGAACCCTGCCCTGGGCAGCCCCGGGCCAACCACATGAGATTCACACATCTGCCTTCAATGGGGACTTGCTATTAACAGTACCATAGTCTCTAAACACTTCATTCAGAAATAAAATTTTGGTCTTAGAGAAGAAACGCTCTTCTCCCCGAAACTTAGATTGTCTTGAGGAAGAAGGAAATGAGAAGGCACGAGGAGCAAAGTATGAATTGACTAAGTATTTACCTTAAATGGGCTGAAAAAAATCTCGTAGTGACTAAATTATCATCAATTAGCAAGTGTAAGTTTTCCAGCATCAGTGGAACGGGGAGCTCCAGAGATAGCAGGTTTGGTTTCGGAGAAATGAAGGCACTATGTCTTTGCACAGATAAGGGCTCTTTATTTTTTTAAGAAGATATTTTTATTTATTTGGCCATGCCAGGTCTTTGTTGTGACATGTAGGATTTTTAGTAGCTGCACTTGGGATCTAGTTCTCTGACCAGGGATCGAACCCACACTCACTGCACTGGGAGCAAGGGGTCTTAGCCACTGGACCTCCAGGGAAGTCCTGACAGGGGATCTTCACACACTTCATACTCATCTTCTCACAGATGTAGCCACTGGAAATGCTGAGCAAAGGTCTGCTCTCCTCCCATGCTCTCAGAATATCCTGACAAAGCAACCCTGGGGGAGGATTCTGCCCAGAGATAGAGAAGGTGGCTGCCAATAAGACACTCCCTTGTTGGTTCAATAATCACTGAACACAAACTCTGTGCTGGGCTGCAGTTTCTCCAATGTGCTGGGGAAACCTCTGCCTGGTAGGGTGGCTCCTTCTCTCCCTAAAGTCCCCACATCCCTGAGCTGCACTGGCCTGGAGACTTGGCTGAGGTTGGCTGCCATGAAGGCGGGGTGATGAGCAGTAGAAAGATGTCAAGTTGGGTGCCAGGCTTCTGGGTCCAGACCTCAACTGGGTTTGTAACTTTGGGCAAGCAAAGAACCCTTAGGGTTTCTCTCTCTTTCCCTGTAAAAGGAAGATGCTAAAAATGCCTACTTCATTGCAGGGCTTCTCTGTGGATTAAGTGAGATCATTTCTGTAAGCTCCAGTATATATTTGCTCCAAGTCTGCCAAGTTCTGAGCAACCCAGTAAACTGTAGCTGTTTGGGTGGATAGAAAGGACAGAAAAGTTCTTACAGAAGAACAGAGCTGGATGGAATGGAAGCTCTCTGGGGGTGGGTGGGGGGACAGAGGACTGGGATGTGTGGGTTGTGGGCAGGAGGGTCACAGGAAGGGAAAGAAGGTGCACGTTTCCTTTGGCTCTCGACCTGCTGCCTGGCTGTCACTGGGACAAACATTGGTGTTTGCTTGGCTCTTAGCAACGGCTTCTGCAACTATCTTCCCAGGGATGAACTCTTCCTCACCAGGTGCAACCCACCTCCTGCATCCCCCCTCCTCCTCCATCCATCTCCACGCCAGGTTCAACTGGACCCAAGTGCTAAAAGGGCAACATCTGTGCTTCTTTCAGAGCAAAAGACACTAGAATACTTGTGTCCCGGTTATTCTAGAAATGTTCCCATTTCTCTCTATGCCTTTTAAGAAAAGTCATCATTTTTTGCCTTTGGGTTTCACATTGTTACTCCCTCGTTAGTCTGCGTTTGGAGTAGTAAATGAACACAGAAATGCACAGCAGACGAAATAAACCAAACAAATCTCAAAGTTCATGGCTATTGCCTGCTTCCTGCTAAGTCGCTTCATTCGTACCCAACTCTTTGTGACCCTGTGGACTGTAGCCCACCAGGCTCCTCTGTTCATGGAATTCTCCAGGCAAGAATACTGGAGTGTGTTACCATTTCCTTCTCCGGGGAATCTGCCCAACCCAGGGATAGAACTTGTGTCTCTTGCGTCTCCTGCACTGACAGGCAGTTTCTTTACAATTAGCACCATCTGGGAAGCGTTCCTCACGGCTCTTGAGGAACTTGAAATCTAGCAGTGTGAGTGGCATCAATAATTCAGTGCAGAACGGGGACAAGGTGCTGAATGGCTTTTCTTGATGTAGGACAGGCGGGGTTTCAGGAGGAGCTAAAGCAGGAAAACATGAATTGGTGTCTGTTCTAAATGAAACAAGAAAATGAGAGGAAAGATACGAAATTAAGATTTTATGACCGAGAAGAAGACTGAAGTTCTTCTGGACTTGCGTGGAAGGATTCAAGGAAACAAAACAAGATAAATCAGGGGGCAGTGCAGTGGGTTAATTTCAGACAAGGATACCTGATCTTCACAGATGTTCAGAGGCATTGTGTGTTCAGATTAGGGTGAGGGCAGCAGGTGTGCAACCAGCCAGAAAGAGGTGGCCCAGAAGGAGTCTGGACCTAGGGAGTGTGTGCAGCGTTGAGGATGACAAAATTGTGCTGTGGGTAAGACCTGCTTCCACGCTGAGAGATGAGACTATGTCCTGGGGGGTGGGAAGGACATCACAGGGCTGAGTTGTGTGTGTTCTTCATCATTTGAGCCCCTACTGATGCTGTTTTCTTAGACCAGGTGGAAGCCAGGATTCAGTAACGGGCTGCTGCTTCTCCAGGGTTTGGTTATCTTGCCTTCCACCACCTCCGTGTGTCAGGGTCTCTTTTTGAACCGGCTTTCTGTCACCCTCTGTGAGTAATGCCTATGATGCAAGCCTGGCAATAGAATGGTGGCTGGCCAAGGCTCTGACAACCATCAATAGGAGATGTCAGTGACCAGTTAGCTCTTGAGAGGTCCAGGCCCCTCCCTCAAGATTGCAGGCCTTTCAGTTGTAAAAAAACAAAACAAAACAAAACAAACAACCAGGACACTGAAAGAAGGAGTCAGGGAATTGCTCCCCTTGGCAGAAGCACTTCCTCCACTGGCAGGCCTGGGCGTGTGAGACTTGGGAAGGGGCCCACAGGAAAGGCTGAGAGTAAGGGAAAAGCTACATTTCCTTCTTCCCCGTGCCTTCTGGCTCCAAGGGCTCTTCTGTCCTTAAGTAGAAGAGTTGCAGTGCAGAAGTCAGTGCTGACCCCGGTGGGGAAAACTAACAGGGTGTATTCACAGCCATGTAGCTGTGGCTTCAAAATATTGAGTTGGCCAAAAAGTTTGCTCAGGTTTTCCCTCTCTTACAGAAAAATCCAAATGAACTTTTTGGCCTACCCAATACTATGGAATCAAATTTCCCCCAACTCAGTGCTGAAAGTCACAGCCTTTCTTTAGCTCTTCCAAATCTGAGGGCTGGGGCTCCAGCTGGAGAGGGCTCTGACCGTGGGGTCTTCACCAGGTCCTCTGCTGGGTCAGCTCCCCCAAACCTCTTGGTCATTCAAGGGCAGAGGTCAGAGCCAGGGTTGCATCAGGCTTTACCCCAGGCCCGCAGCTCAAGGGTCAGAAACCAACAGTTCTTGACTCAGAGCTGAGGAATCAGGAATGACCCTCCCACATGTGGGACACCTAGGAGTCATTGATTAAGAAGTTTTACCAATTTTATGACCAGTGCTCTCTCTTTTGCCATTTTGGGAGCTTCTTTGTCAAGGCTATTGCCAGTCAGATATGAAAGTGAAAGTGTTAGTTACTCAGTCGTGTCCAACTTTTTGCAACCCCATGGACTGTAGCCTGCCAGGCTCCTCTGTCCATGGAATTCTCCAGGCAAGAATACTGGAGTGGGTTGCCATTTCCTACTCCAGGGAATCTTCCAGACCCAGGGGTCAGACCCAGGTCTCCCGATTGCAGGCAGATTTTTTACCATCTGGGCCACTCAGATGTATAACTGAATTATACATTCAGGTATAACTTTGAGTAAAACTTTTTCAGTGCAACTTAATTTTTTTACTTGCAGTTGTTCTCTGAGGAAGTTGTGTTCAGTGGTTCCTGAAGGAACTCAATCCAGTGGTTGCAAAAAAGCAGCAGAGGTCTTAGAAAAAGAGATAAACATAGGAGGTCCCCAAACTCAAGATCTATCCAATAAATGTATAATAAATACACAATTTGTCTTGAATTTCCAGATGTTTTAGATAATAGAGTCTACTTTTTCAGGCTAATAATTGGAACTAATGCTTTAAATTTAAGGCTACTTCATCAGAAAAGGAGTCTGGAAGCTGAAGATAAGTATTGAGCATATTATTTGAAAATGTATCTATGTATTTTTTTCATTTAAATGATACATATTTTCCTTTTTCATTAAAGTATAATTGACACACAGCATTATATATGTTTTAGGTGTACTACATAATGTTTAGTTAACATCTGTTACCATACATAGTTATGGGGTATTTTTTTCTTGTGATGAAACTTTTAAGGTCTCTCTTAACAACTTTTGAACATACAATACAATATTATTAACTATGATCAGAGGCTGTATGTTATATCCCCATGCCTTACTTATTTTACAACTGGAAGTTTGTACTTTTTGACTGCTTTTTACCCATTTCAACCGGCCCCCACCTCTTGCCTCTGGCAACCACTATCTGTTCTCTGTATCTACGAGCTTGTGTGTTTGTCTGTTTGTTTGACAATTAGTGAGACCGGGCAGCATTTGTTTTTCTCTGTCTGACTTATTCTACTTAGCATAATGCCCACGAGGTTCATCCATGTTGTCCAAAATGGCCAGATTTCATTTTTTTTTAATGGCTGAATCATATTCAATTCTGTAAACATACCACATCCCCTTTATCCATTCATCTATGGGTGAATACTGAAGTTGCTTCTATATCTTGGTTATTGTAAATAATGGAGCAATGAACATGGGGATACACATAGATTTTTGTGAAAATGTGTATTTAAAAAAAATTAGTTTCTGATTTTTTTTTGAATACCCAGAAATTTATTTTTAAGGTTAAAATCTTAAGCATGCAAATTGCATCAAGAAAAAAAAAAAACCCTGAAATTCTTGGTCTTTAGTCTTTTCTTTTGAGGAGAGCTTCAGATTTCCCATCCTGACCTCACACTAGGATGATGAAGTGGATGGGGGAAGGGAGAGTCTGAAATTCTTCCTTCACCAAAACTGGCCTGTTTTTGAGAGTTCAAAAATCAGAGTGTCATTTCCTACTATTGTTTGCATTTTCCAGTCTGAAGTTCTGTTTTTTGTTTTATTCTTTACAAAGTAGACTGATAAAATAAGGGCAAGACATCCAAGAGTAGTTTCGTGTTTTCTCAGGCTCACCACCAGGAGAGAAATTGCCAACACTTTGAATATGATCCTAAAGAAAAGTTGCACAGTGGCCGGGGCTCCTGTAACTGGCCCCGGGGATCTGACCTGTCTTACCATTACTGAGAGTAAGACTGCACCTTCAAGGGGTGGCCAGAATTCTGACAGGGGAATAAGGAAGGTCTGCTCAGTGTAATCTCTAATATGAGCTTGGAGATGCAGGTGTCTGCCCAGAGTAACACAGGGACCGGTTCTCTAAAGTACGGGAGGCCTTCCACAGACTTGTTTAAAGAATAAAGACCAGGCAGACACCCCAGCATTGATGACAAGTGACTTCTCAAGGAGAACAGAGTCCTAGTAAACACAGACTGGGGCTTCCGTGGTGGCTCAGACAGTAAAGAATCTGCCTGCAATGCAAGAGACCTGGGTTCCATCGCTGGATTGGGAAGACCCCCCAGAGGCAGGCATGGTAACCTGCTCCAGTATCCTGGCCTGGAGACTACCACGGACAGAGGAGCCTGGCGGGCTACTGTTTGTGGGGTCGCACAGAGTTGGACACAACTGAAGTGACTTAGTGTACACGCATGTACAAACGCAGACCACAAATTCTTTCCCCTCAAATTCTTTTCTTTTTTAAAAAATTACTGCTTATAAACACTATCTTATGTGTGTGCCAAGTCACTTCATTCATGTCCGACTCTTTACGACCCTACGTACTGTACAGCCCACCAGGCTCCTCTGCCCATGGGATTCTCCAGGCAAGAATACTGGAGAGAGGTGCCATTTCCTTCTCCAGGGGATCTTCCCGACTCAGGGATCAAACCCGTGTCTCTTAAATCTGATGTATTGGCAGGCAGATTCTTTACTTCTAGCACCACCTGGGAAACCCCGTCTTATATATAAACTGGTTTAACTTGGCGACGATGGTAAAAACATGTGTTAGAATAAATTTTAATTCTTTATTAAAGACACTTTTGGGTGCACCTGATGAATTTTTTTATGAGTAGATTGGTCTCTTTAGACCCAGTGTCATGGACTTTGTTGGACTTTCCTGGTCAGGCTCCTCCCTCCGTGATTTCCCGCTCATTCCCGTCCTGCTCCTGCCCCTTCCCCACCGTCCCCAGCCTCCACACCACGCCATTGAGGTCGTGGGTCTTCACAGAGAAGGTTGATGTCTTATCACTTTAAGTGCACTTTGAAAGGCCCCTTAGGAGATGTCGACCCAGAACAAAGTGGGGGGGGGATGGTAGGGTGGACTTTGTTCCCCCGCAGGCCTGAGGAGGGGGAAGAATGACCAGAGGAAATGAGGTCTTTTGAAACTCCAAGATGGGGGTTTGAGAACAATGCAGCCTCCTGGAAACCTGGAGTGTTTTAAGGGAAGTTACCCTCTGTTACAGGAAGAGTGAGCAAGGCGCTGGGTGTTGTGGGACCTCTGGCCCGGGCTCGCAGGGCGGCTGCAAGGGGTCGGCTTCCTGGGAATCAAGAGACCTCGTTTGGTGAGACTCGAACTGCAGGACACACAGAAGCCCCACTCTGCGTTGTTCATATTAGAATGTAGCGTTAAATTGGACCACAGAGTTGATTATGACTTGGCTTTTAAATTTTAAAAAGCTGAACTAGAAGGTTCTTTCCTTTCCCATCCCTCCCCCCTCTCTCCCTCCCCCGCTTCCTTCCTATCTTTCTTTCTTTAAGAGGAAGAACCAGTAGAACTTTTGGTCCATAGACGGGCTCTGACTTGTCCCCCAGCTCCTGCTCTCTCATTTTCTCAGCACGTGCTCTTGGGCAAGGTACTTCTCTCTCTTTGCTCCAGTGATCTTTCCTGTAAAATGTGGCTGATAAAAATGGCTAACTTGTAAATGTTAAAATGAGGATTGTGATTTCTTTTGACTCTTTGGGAATAAAATACTTCTTTCAGAAATAAATAGCACCATACAATTTTGAATTCTGCCTTTCTGATTCAAGATTACCCTCAAATTTGATTGAAGATATCCATCACTGGGGACTTTCCTGGTGGTCCAGTGGTTAAGACTCTGAGCTTTGAAAGGGGCACAGGTTCAACTCCCAGTCAGAACTAAGATCCCACTTGCTGCGTGGCTTGCCTCTTGCCCCCTCCCCCGAATTCCATCATTTATATGCATTTCTTTAGAAAAGGGAATGAAGAGATTTGAGAATATAAGGTGTCATAACTACCAAAGTGTAGGATATGAATTCTAGTTTCCGTAACATGCTTTTGAATGCCCTTTTATTGTGGACATTCTTTTTTTTAATCTGTCCACTTGTCTGTCCACCCATGCATCCCATCAGACCTCCAGCCGGCCATACGATGAGTATTTCCAAACTCCTGTCACGTGTCTGACATGGAACTAGACTCTGGGCCTCTCCGACAAGGAAGGGGAGAGAGGAAGCCTCCACTGAAATCACAGACAGAATACACAACTTGCATTCAATCGGAGACTGACATTTTCAGTATTTCTTCCCCCATAGCTCAGTTGGTAAAGAATCTGCCTGCAGTGCAGGAGACCTGGGTTTGATTCCTGGGTTGGGAAGATCCCCTGAGAAGGAAATACAACCCACTACAGTATTCTTGCCTGGAAAATCCCATGGACAGAGGAGCCTGGTGGGCTACAGTCCATGGGGTCATGAGTCAGACACAACTTAGTGAAACCACCACCAACATTTATATAAAATATGCCCTATACTGCCATGACACCAAAGTCATGCATTTGAGTAGTAAGGTCGAGAAGAGTCGGACACGACTGAGCTACTGAAATGAACTGAACTGAAGCTCCAATGCATTGGCCACCTGATGCAAAGAGCTGACTCACTGGAAAAGAACCTGATGCTGGGAAAGACTGAAGGCAAAAGGAGAAGGGAGCAGCAGAAGATGAGATGATTAGAGAGCATCACTGACTCAACAGACATGAATCCGAGCAAACCAAAGTGAAGGACAGGGAAGCCTGGTGTGCTGTAATCCATGGTATCACAAAGAGTCCGACACAAATGACAGCGACTGAAAAACAACAAAAGCCCTTAATATTTTAAAATATTTTCTAATTTTTATTTTTATTTTGTGATACTCATAATATAAACCTTACTATTGTCACCATTTTTAAGTATGTAGTTCCATGGCATTAAGTATATTCACATTTTTTTGCAACTGTGATCATCCATCTCCAGAAACTTTTCATCTTTCCCAGGCTGAAAAAGTGAAAGTGAAAGTTGCTCAGTCGTGTCCGACTCTTTGTGACCTCATGGACTATACAGTCCATGGAATTCTCCAGTCCAGAATACTAGAGTGGATAGCCTATCCCTTCTCCAGCAGATCTTCCCGACTCAGGAATCAAACCAGGGTCTCCTGTATTGCGGGTGGAGAAGCTCTGTACCGATTAAACATTAGATCCCATTTCTTCCTCCCCCTAGCCCCTGGTAACAACCATTTTCCTTTCTGTCTATGAAGGTAGTGCTAGTGGTAGAGAACCCTCTTGCCAACACAGGAGATAGAAGAAATGAAGGCTTGATTCCTAGGTCCGGAAGATCCCCTGGAGGAGGGCATGTCAGGCCACTCCAGTATTCTTGCCTGGAGAATCCCATGGACAACGGAGTCTGGTGGGTGGACTACAGTCCATTGGGTTGCAAGGAGTCAGACAGGATTCAAATGACTTAGCCCGCATAGAATAGCATGCCCTATGGATTTGGCTACTCTAGGTATTTCATGGTAGAATTCATAAGTAGAATTCTACAGTCTTTTTCCTTTCACAATTGCCTTATTTCACTTAACATAATGTCTTTAAGGTTTCTTCCTTCCCTGGTGGTCCAATGGTTAAGACTCTTCACTCCCGATGCAGGGAGCCCTGGTTCAATCCCTGCTCAGGGAACTAGATCCCACATGACACAGCTAAGATCCTGAGCGCCACACCAGAAGAACTGGCGCAGCTAAAAGTTCCTTCATGTCACAGCCTGTGCCAAAAGGGCAGAATTTTAAACTCCTTGGTTCCCGAAAGTGATTGTTTCTCAAATAGACTTGTTTAGGAAACTGGGACAGCCCTCCAGGTTGGGGGGCCCATAGGCAATGACTGACTGATGAAAGGGTTTGAAAGGCAGGATCTTTTGCATCCAGGTTAGGGGGGTGACTCTGCAGTTCTGTCCATGCCCTGGGGCTCCCTCTATCACACCGTGAATCAGGCGGTACTGGACTTCTCCCAAGACAACAGCCTCGCTCAGCTCTTCTCTCTCCCTTCCACACTTCACTCCCTTGCTTCCTCACCAGTTTTCCTTGTAAGGTGCCCCCTCAACGAATCCTGAGCATCTGAACCTTTGACCAAAACTTTGATCTTCTCCCTCTGTAAGTCCTTTTACCCAGGGAGAAGGCACTCTGTTCATTACCCCATGAACAAAAATAAGAACCCTGGGGAATGAAGCTTCTAATGGCAGACTTTTTAGAACTGAAAGGTGCCATAGAGGGCAAAATGTATTAAAGATCACCTCTTACTTTTTAAATTTTAAATTTTTAAATTGAAGTATAATTAATTGCAGTGTTGTATTAGCTTCAAGTATACAGCAAAGTGATTCTATATATGTATTTTTTTCAGATTCTTTTCCACTACAGGAAAATAATTTATACTCAATATCTTGTAATAAACAAGATATTGAGTATAAATCGTTGTGGTTCACAGCAGGTCCTTGTTGTTTACCTGTTTTGTATAGACTACCCAAATTTCTAATTTAGCCCTCCTCCCCACCCCGGCTATCCCCTTTGGTAGCTATAACTTTGTTTTCTAGGTCTGTGAGTCTCTTTCTGTTTTATAAATGAGTTCGTTTGTATCATTGTTTTAGATTCCACAAATAAATGATTTAATATATTTGTTTTTGTCTAATTTACTTCACTTACTATGATAATCTCTAGGTCCATCTATGTTCCTGCAAATGGCATTATTACTTCTTTCGTGGCCGAGTAATATTCCATTGTAAGGGCTTCCCAAGTGGCTCAATGGTAAAGAATACAGCTGCCAATGCTGGAGACATGGGAGATGTGGGTTTGATCCCTGGGTCAGAAAGATTCCCTGGAGAAGGAAATGGCAACCCACTCCAGTATTCTTGCCTGAGAAATCCCATGGATGGAGGAGCCTAGAGAGCTATAGTTCATGAGGTCGCAAAGAGTCAGACAGTTGGTGACTAAACAACAACAACAACAACAATATTCCATTGTATGTATATTATTTTTATGTTTTGTAATGGAAGCATAATGCATGTACAGGAAAGCACACTGAAATACACACCTTGCTGAATTTTCCCAAGAACACTGCAGAAAGCAGAGGAAAGGCATGATGTGTCACAGACTCTTTTGTAACTCAGCCTAGAAACTGCCATCACTCCCACTGTCAAGTCTGGGCTAAAACTTGGGACACGACCCATCTGTAAGTGAAGGGGAGAGCTGGATATGGGTAAGAATAGGAATTTCTATAACAATGAGCACAAATCTGGCAAAGTCGTTTTGTTCCCCACAGAGTTTTCTTGGGTGTATCAGTTTCTCTTCTCTCCTTCAGTTTTGGTGTCTAGCTCAAACTATTCCAACCCAACACAGAGACGTTGAGAGATTTTGCCTTTATTATATTCTTTCCAATTATGAAATCCAAAGCACTTGATTGATTTGTGTTAAATATCACTAAATGATAGAAAAATCACCTTGACTACAATTTGAGGTTCAATGTGAAACAAAATGGTAGCTAATAAGCATTCTACGACGCATATCTTCTGTAATTTTTAATGGCTTGCAGTGAAATTTTGCATATGGTTAGAGACTTGAAGGACCCATGATTATACCAGAAGACGTGCATCATTTAGAGGCTCACTGATGATACCAGGAAAATGTAAAAATAATTACAGATGCTTTGATATTAATGCACATGGTCATAATGACTGCCATTACTGGATCCAGGGCCACATTCCATAATGAGCCTTCTTGGGGGACTGAGTGTTACATAGAGGCGCCAGAAACACTGTTTCTATTAATGAATTTTAAGCTGTGACAATGGCAATACTGTATTATTCTGTGAGCAGATTCTGCTGAATTCACAGACAGGTGACATTGTGTGGGCCTTAATGTGTATGGAGTGCTCTGTTGTAATAAGTCTGCTATTATCTTTAGCACAATAACGCTGAATGTGCCCGGACGCATAAGTAGGCGCTGTTAGTTAAGACTGGACTTAACTCTTTGTGGTCTGATTTCAGCTGCTTCTCACAGCCCTATTGGTGATTTCCACCCTCAGAAATTCCCATTCTTGTTTTCATTTTACTTTTTGCTGCATTCACTCTCTCCTCTTTCCCTAGTCTCAATCCTTTCTTTCTTTCTCTCTTTTTAAAAGTCATTATGCTGAGTAATATTCTATTGTCAACCTAAAGGGGAGGGTTAGGGTAGGAGATGGGAGGGAGGTTCAAGAGGGACGGGACATATCTATAACTATGGCTGATTCATGTTGATGTATGGCAGAAACCAACACAATATTGTAAAGCAAATTATCCTCCAATGAAAAAATAGAGCTTTTATTGAATTTGTTAACAATATTGCTTTTGTTTTATGCTTTGGTTTTTTGGCCCTGAGGCATGTAGTATCTTAGATCCCCCACCAGGATTTGAACCTGCAACCCCTGCATTGGAAAGCAAAGTCTTAATTTTAACCACCAGGGAAGTCCCTTTATGTGTATTTCTATAACAACTGCCTTTCACATCCAAAGTCTTCTCTGTTTGAAAATAGGTATTTGCCTATTGGGGGAGAGTGTTGAATCCTGTTTGCATCCAGGGAGTCTGTGAGAGATGTCTTCTTGTGCTTTGTCTGCATCTCCCATCCCATGCCCCAGCCTCCAAGGGGCTCCACAGGGCAGGATCATTTCTCCCAAAATAATGCGTCCTCTAAGCCACGGTGATACCCTGGGCAGCAAAGGGACAGTAAACATCACCACTGATTTGAGTGGCACTCAGTTTGCTGGTCCCACAGAGGGGCCTGGGAGGCTGGAGAAACACCCTGGTTCTTGTTGGCCTGATCACACATGGTGCCCAAGGGCTTGTGGACACACAGTGAGACACTGCCAGGAGGGGACACAGGGCCAGCGGGTGGACGCAGGGGTCCTCAGAGCAAGTGCCTTCTCCTCCACGATCTGCTTGAGGATGTCCACTTTGGGGATCAGTCGTGGAGGGCAGCAGCTTTTGGTCCCTTTGGCCTTGCACCGCGACTGGCTGCCTGCCTTGCCCAGGGCCTGCAGCTTTGGCATTGTACGGGGAGAAGCGGGAAGCAGAGCCCAACGCATCCCTGGGCAGCATTTCTGTCAACTGAAGAGGCCATTTAAGCAAAACACTTAATTACCTTTCTGCCTCCCTGCAACCCCTGGGAAGGTCTGAGCCAGTCAGATAATGAGCTTAGAGGGCAAGCAGCCGAAACTTCCATCAGGCTGAGGAGTGACCCCTATCCCATTCCATCACCAAGTGGGGAGCACAGAGGGGAGGAAGGAGCGGGATGAACAGGCGTCGCTGCAGTGCAGCTTCATCATTTCAACCATCACGTGGCGAATTCCTAGGATATTAGAGAGCTGCTAATTCATAGGTGGGACTTCCCTTGTGGCTCAGTGGTAAAGAACCCGCCTGCCATGCAGGAAACACAGGAGATGTGGGTCAATCCCTGGGTCAGGAAGGTCCCCTGGAAAAGGAAATGGCTACCCACTCCAATATTCTTGGGGCTTCCCTGGTGGCTCAGATGGTAAAGAATCTGCCTGCTGTGCGAGGACCCAGATTTGATCCCTAGGTCAGGAAGATCCCCTGGGAGAGGTCAGGGCAACCCACTCCAGTATTCTTGCCTGGAGAATCCCATGGACAGAGGAGCCTGGTGGGCTGCAGTTGGTGGGGTCGCAAAGAGTCGGACACGACTTAGTGACTAATCAATAGCAACAATTCACAGGAAAGGCAGCCAGGCCTGGTCTTGGAAATGCAAGCAACTTTCAATAGGACGGTCTTGGGAGAGCCCGCAGCTAAGCACCAGCACTGTGCGGCCACTGCCGCTAACCCAACCCTCCGGGCTCAGGTTTCTGGCTGAGAAAATGAGGACTGGACACTGGACCCTAGCTCCACAAGGCACCTTTAGATTCTGTAATGCTAAGGGAAGTTGCTCCAGGTGCAGTGGGGTTGGGAAGACAGGGCCTCCTCCATGCTGGCAGCCAGCCTGTCTGCCGCCAGGTCTGGGGGGCAGTATGGCTGTTTTCCTGAGGGTGTGGGCCCAGCTGGGGAAGCTGCCCTCTAGGGCTCACCAGAACCAGGCCACTGGGATCCTTCCTGAAGAAGCACAGTCAAGTGAGAAAGAGAAAGTGCTGAGCCTTTCAGGTAAGGGCAGGCACTGGCCTTGGGGAAGCCAGGCATCTTCAGAGAGCGGGCATCCATCAGTCCTGGCTGGGAGAGGACTCTGGATCACTTGTCTTTGGTTAAGCTCACTGGCTGTGTTTGGGCTCCCAGCCACTTGGACCTCTGTGTGTCTCATGAGTTCTGTCCCCAGTTTCCCCTGCCTGGCCCTGGCATCTGCCTAGTGCCAGTTCCACTAAAGACTGACACCACACACAGACTCTGCCCACTGCCTGGCCCTCTCCAGCCACTGTCCACTGGGGCCATCCCACGACCCGAAGGTCAGCGCACCAACGTTTACCCTGCTGGTCTGGGGTCTGGCCTCACCTCTCCTGGTCGGATATTACCACTGTGTTTCGGCCTAGGCTGTGACTATGTGTTGTCCCCTGGTCTCTGCAGTGAGAGCCCTAGAGGCTGAGACAGGTGAGTGGGGTGAGAGGGCCTCCCAGCCAGTGTGAGTCAGATTGGGGGGCTGAGCCAGTCACTCTATTTCATTCATTCCCCACGTCACTGAGGGCTGGCAGACCAGCACTAGACACACTAGAACACAGAGACAAAAAACATCTCTCCCTGCATAGTCCAGTGCTGGGGAAAGAGACAGGGACAAAACCAGTATGCAAAAAAATCAAACCAATCAATAAGTAAAAAAATATTAAAAATAAAAAGACTGATGCTGAAACTGAAGCTCCAATACTTTGCCCACCTGATGTGAAGAGCTGACTCACTGGAAAAGACCCTGATGCTGGGAAAGACTGAAGGCAGGAGGAGAAGGGGATGACAGAGGATGAAATGACTGGATGGCATCACTAACTCAGTGGACATGAGTTTGAGCATACTCTGGGAGATAGTGAAGGACGTGACTGAGCAACTGAACAACTACAAGTGAGTTAGAACATAAAAACTCCTGTGGGGAAAACTACATCAGTGAAGGAAGACAAAAAGTACCAGCATCAGGAAGGGTTCTGCACTTTTAAAGACGTGGTCAGAGAAGGCCTCATTGAGGAGGAATATTTGATTCAAAATCCGATAGACATAAGGAAGGAAAGAGGACTCTGGGCAGAGGGGAAAGCAGGTGCAAAGGCCCTGAGGCACGATTGTGCTCTGTGAGTGAGAGGAACGTCGAGGAACTGGTGTGAATGGAGATGTTGGTGGGGGTGGGGTGGTGGCAGAGCTTATCAGAGGGGAGATGGGGAGGGGAGAAGTGAGGGTGGGGGCCCTGAGGGGCTTTGCTGACGGCTGGACGAGGTTTACTCTGAGTGATTGGAGAGTCCCTTCGGGAGCTGACCTGAGGAAGTCATCGTCTGACTGTGTTGCGGGTTCATTCTGACAGCTGAGAGGAGAGCCCTCTCATCTTGGTCCAAAGAGGACCAAGGAGAAGACAGCCTCCAGGTTGGGGGTGTTGTGATCATGCTGGTGAGGCATGACATGACTTGACCCAGACTGGCCAAGCTGGAGGAGGCGAGAACCAGAGTCCAGACAGCCTTAGAACAGCCCGATTCACTGACTGCCTGCACGTAGAGTGTGAGAGAAAGCGTGGAAGCACAGGTGTAGGGGGTGGATTTTTGGCCTGAACCACAGTGAACCTGGAGCTCTCCATCCTCATGACAAGGAGACGGCTGGAGGGGCAGTGTAAGTGGGGGGCTGGGGGCTGCATAGACCCCAGAGGACGGTCCATCACCACAGACAAGGAGTGGAGTCTGCAGCCCATGAGAGGAGAGTCCTCCAGGGATAGACTTGGCGCCCGAGGCACAGGGTTGGCATTCAAGGTCACAGGGCAGGATGAGTTTAGCAGAGCGGGGGTGCAGCAGTGCAGAGAGAAGAGAGTGATCAAGGCCTGAGCTTGTGGCCTCCAGTGACAGCAGGTCAGGGAGCCAAGGAAGACCAGAGAGAGACTGGAAAAGAAAGGCCCAGTTAAGAGGGAGACAGGACTAGGGGATGAACAGGTCGGTATCTTGGGTGGTTGTCCGTCACAGCAAAGATAAGGCCTAAGGATGATAGCTGGTGCCAGCAACATGGAGGCCATTGTTGAGCTTGATTTTGTGTAAAGAAAACCCTTCAATACTCTTTAGCTGTAGCTCCAGCCCCAACCTTAGCCTCTTGGAGAAGGGACGGGCCCAGGCCTGGCTGACCACAGGGATCTCTTCCCTTGGCCTTGGTGCTTATTCAGGTCCAGCCTGGCTGGTCAGACCACCCTCTGGCCTTTTCCTCCTGGAGTTGTTAGGGCAGGCAGGCCTATCCCCTGGAGTTACTAAGCTGTTGGGGTGAACATCCCTGCCTCTGGCAGAGGCCTGCCTGTCAGGTGGACCCACTCCTTCTGAGATGAACAGCCAGATCCCTGACAGGAGCATCTGGATGGGGTCTGTATCCAGCCCTGCCTGAAGCCCGCTCCCGCCTTGGATTCCATGTCACTTCCCAGCCGGTAAGCTCTATTTTAAGCTCCTTGGAATCATCCTCTGTCCCTTGCCTCCATGGGGATTTCTCTGATGCCCGCTCCTGGGGAGAGAGCATAAGGAAGAGTGCGTTGCCAACTCGCTGACTGACCAGCTGGGTCTCTGAGCCATTGGGCAAAGACCCTGGCCATCCTTGACGGGGGTGACCCTCTCAGTGAAGCCTCACTAAGCAACCCCCGGATTCAGGACTTTTCTCTGCTGCTTGGAATTGCGTGGCCGAGGCTGACCTGGGCAAGACCAGACAGGGTCACCTCCCCTCTGCCTGTGGCAGCTTCTGACGCAGGTCTGCAATTGGGAGCAGGTAGGGTTACAACAAGAGATACTAGGCGAGGGCATCAGGTTCCACCTGTGACCCAGGAGGTGATGTCCTGGGGTCACGGGGTTTGTCCAGGTACTGGGAGTTCCCTGGGAGATTATGAAAACCATGACGGGGACTGCCACAGGCCGTGGGCCCAGCATCTGGGGAATGCAGATGAAGTAATGGGAGACCAGGGCACGGGAAGCTGTTGCTAAAACAAACTGACTAATTCTGCTGGCTGACGTTTCTCTGGCTTGGTGCTTTTTTTAAAGGGCCAGCCACACACTCATTGCAGTGTCTTAAAGACACCAGGAACAGAGCGTAATCCGCTGGTGCCGGCTTTCAGCTCTGAAGATCCAGTGTGCCACCTGGGGCATCTTCTCCATGTGTTTTTACCCTTAACAGGTTTAAGTGCAGAGGGGTTGTTTGGCTCATTTCATGGCTCTCTCCTGTGTGGCCAGATGTGTAAGTCAGCTCTGAGAGAGCCCTAATCTTCTCTGCACCCTGACCAGATAAATGATGCTCCAGTGATAATTCCTGGTTACCTAGGCTGAAACTAGAACTTCAGAGAGCTCTGGGTATCAAGACCCCAAGGTCTTGATATAAATCCCATTCATCTAAAATCATTGCCTCATTGTGTGTATGTGTGTGTTAGTCACTCAGTCGTGTCCAACTCTTTGTGACCCTGTGGACTGTAGCTCGGCAGGCTCCTCTGTCCACGGGATTCTCCAGGCAAGAATACTGGAGTGGGTAGCCATTCTCTTCTCCAGGGGATCTTCCTGACCCAGGGATTGAACCCTGGTCTCCTGCATTGCAGGCAGATTCTTTACCATCTGAGCTACCAGGGAAGCCCTATTGCCCCCTTGCTTGCTCCTATTTCAGGATTCCTTGTTTCCTTTGAGAAAACTTCTCTTTCACACCAACCCTTTCATCATCTAATGACACTGAGCCTTCCATCCAATCATATACTTTCCTGTGGAAATGAAGGAGACCAGCTCAACCAACCTCACTAACCCCATCTGGAATCTGTAGCACTTGACAGCGGAGAAGGCAATGGCACCTGCCTCCAGTACTCTTACCTGGAAAATCCCATGGACGGAGGAGCCTGGTGGGCTGCAGTCCATGGGGTCTCGAAGAGTCAGACACAACTGAGCGACTTCACTTTCACTTTTCACTTTCATGCATTGGAGGAGGAAATGGCAACCCACTCCAGTGTTCTTCCATGGAGAATCCTAGAGACGGCGGAGCCTGGTGGGCTGCCATCTATGAGATCGCACAGAGTCGGACACGACTGAAGCGACTTAGCAGCAGCAGCAGCACTTGACAGATGCGGAAACAAAATCTACTTATTGCTCAGATAATTAGGCTTCCCTGGTGGCTCAGCAGTAAGGCTTAAAGCAATGCAGGAGTGCAGGAGACATGGGTTCAATCCCTGGGTCAGGAAGATCCCCTGGAGAAGGAAATGGCAACCCACTCCAGTATTCTTGCCTGGAGAATCCCATGGACAGAGGAGCTCAGGAGGCTCAGTCCATGGGGTCGCAAAGAGTCAGATACAACTGAAGTGACTTAGCACACAGCATGCTCAGATAATTGGAGATAGTGCACGTTACCAGACTAAACACGCTTGCAGGAAGGATGGATTTAAAGTGTTTAAGGGAAAAAATGTTTTAAACACCCTCAAGCACTTTAGACTGACACATTGCACCCAAAAGATGGGTGCCAGGTCCACAAAAATCGTCTGGATTCACAAAAGCAGGGTTTTGAGGATTTCTGGAGGCAGCTGGTATTCACTCTTTTTTTTTTTTTTTACTTTACAATATTGTATTGGTTTTGCCATACATCAACATGCATCCACCACGGTGTACATGTGTTCCCCATCCTGAACCCCCTTCCCACCTCCCTCCCCATACCATCCCTCTGGGTCATCCCAGTGCGCCAGCCTCAAGTTTTCTGTATCGTGCATCGAACCTGGACTGGGGATTCATTTCTTATATGATATTATACATGTTTTAATGCCATTCTCCCAAATCATCCCCCTCCTCACTCTCCCACAGAGTCCAAAAGACTGTTCTATACATCTGTGTCTCTTTTGCTGTCTCATATACAGGGTTGTCGTTACCATCTTTCTAATTTCCATATATATGAGTTAGTATACTGTATTGGTGTTTTTCTTTCTGGCTTATTTCACTCTGTATAATAGGCTCCAGTTTCATCCACCTCATTGGAACTGATTCAAATGTATTCTTTTTAATGGCTGAGTAATACTCCATTGTGTATATGTACCATAGCTTTCTTATCCATTCATCTGCTGATGGACATCTAGGTCGCTTCCATGTCCTGGCTATTATAAACAGTGCTGCAATGAACATTGGGGTACATGTGTCTCTTTCAATTCTGGTTTCCTCAGTGTGTATGCCCAGCAATGGGATTGCTGGATCATAAGGCAGTTCTATTTCCAGTTTTTTAAGGAATCTCCACACTGTTCTGCATAGTGGCTGTACTAGTTTGCATTCCCACCAACAGTGTAAGAGGGTTCCCTTTTCTCCACACCCTCTCCAGCATTTATTGCTTGTAGACTTTTGGATCGCAGCCATTCTGACTGGCGTGAAATGGTACCTCATAGTGGTTTTGATTTGCATTTCTCTGATAATGAGTGATTTGAGCATCTTTTCATGTTTGTTAGCCATCTGTATGTCTTCTTTGGAGAAATGTCTATTTAGTTCTTTGGCCCATTTTTTGATTGGGTCGTTTATTTTTCTGGAGTTGAGCTGTAGGAGTTGCTTGTATATTTTTGAGATTAGTTGTTTGTCAGTTGCTTCATTTGCTACTTTTTATTTACGGCAATAAAACTACCTAAAAACCCTATCATTCGCTCTTTAAGCTAATTTCCTTTGGCCTTCTCCCACCATCATCTAAAAAAGATCGTTTTAATTTATGACTTTACCCTCCAATGAGATATAAATATTCTGGGTGCCACAATTGGATGCTGCTTTCTAAATCAGATAAAGAAAATGTTTTTGAAATTCTTTCCACACTCCCTGTAGTTGGGACATAAACACAAGAGAAGAAAGTCCTGAGGCTTAGAAGTCCATAGGTCTTTTTGTTTTCTGGAAGAGTGGGTTTTATTCTCCCAGGTCTCGAGCTTTTTGGTTCCCATCCTGATGCCAGGAAGGCGAGCAGAAGCTGGCTTTGACTGTGTTTGTTAAGGAAGTGTCAGCTGCTGTAGCAGAAAAATCACCCCATGGTAGCTGCTCTACATGCCACAAGTTTATGTCCTGATTTCCAGACAGTCCAAGGCTGACTCTCCCAGCCAAACAGCTCACCACCTTATCTGTGGCTTCACCAGGTTCAGCATGTGGCTCTTGATACAGTTTCTGGGGTCCACTCATTCCCATGGCTGGAAGAGAAGAGGGCGTGGAAGGTCACAAGTGATTTGTGATCCAGAGCTGGGATTGGTATGAACCAGTTCTGCTCATTATCCACTGACCATTCGAACAGTGGTGCTGAAGAAGACTCTTGAGAGTTCCTTGGACTGCAAGGAGATCAAACCAGTTAATCCTAAAGGAAATCAACCCTGAATATTCACTGGAAGGACTGATGCTGGAGCTGAAGCTCCAATACTTTGTCCACTTGATGTGAAGAGCCGACTCATTGGAAAAGACTCTGATGCTGGGAAAGATTGAAGGCAGGAGGAGAAGGGGATGATAGAGGATGAGTTGGTTGGATGGCATCACCGACTCAATGCACCTGAGTTTGAGCAAACTCTGGGAGATAGTGAAGGACAGGAAAGGCTGGTGTGTTGCAGTCCATGGGGTCACAAAGACTTAGTTGGACACGACTGACTGACTGAACAACAACAGTCCTCTGTCCGGAGCAGGATGGATGCTGGACCACAGACAGCCACATCTCCCTGCGAGGGATGCAGCTTAACTGCATGCCAGCCTGAACTTATAACAATAGTGTCTGCTTTCTGTGACCACTGCCAGACTCTTACTCCAAATGATGTGGGAATACTTGCCAGGGCCTCAAGAGAGGGTATTAAATTAATTTCCTTGGTTTGCCACTGAGTTTTGCTTACCTCATTAACTTCTAGATTGGAATTCGACATCTTAAAATCTCAGTCTTTAATGACATAGAAAAAGACAGCAACCAAAAAGGAAAGAGTCTGTAGCAAAAGAAGTCTGCCTTTCCCTGTTTTTATATATATATATATATATATATATATATATATATATATATATACATATACATAAACCATCTGAAAATGAAAGTAGTAAAATAAAATAGTTTAGTGGTGTGGGGCAGGCCAGATCAGTCTCTCTTTCTGTCTCTACCTCTGTGAGACCGGGGTATCATTTATCACTGAGCGCCTGGCCCTAGTGGTAAAGAACCCGTCTGCCAAGGAGGACACTCAAGTTTGGTCCCTGGGTCAGAAAGATCCCCTGAAGAAGGAAATGGTAACCTGCTCCAGTATTCTTGCCTGGAGAATCCCATGGACAGAGGAGCCTGGGGGTGTGCAGTCCATGGGGCTGTAAAGAGTCGGGCACGACTGAGCAACCAAGTACACACACACACACACACACACACACACACACACACCCCGCCCCTGACTCTCATGTTTCAGGATGTCAAGCCTTGTCCAGATCCCCAGTCCCTTCCCCCCATGGCTGAGTCATCTCCTGCCCTTGGACTGATGTAGGAAAAATTCTCCAGCCCACCACATGGTAGCTGGGGAGTTTGGGCAACTTATTTAACCTTATTTGTTCTGTGAAGATGGGGTCAATAATTCCCATCTCATGGCATGTCGTAAAGGTGAGGGCAGATAGTGAAGGAGCAATCATCTCCACCAGTGTGACTACCAGCCTCCTTCCTGCCTGTCTCCACGTGGGGAGAGGAGACCTCCAAGGCCTTTGTCCAGATGGTGGAGCTCCTCTCCTCTCCCCCCGACCCCCACTGCCCACGCTTCTCCCAGACTCAACTGCTGTGAGTTCTTTCCATTCAGGCAGAAATCAGAGGGTCTGAGGGCGAGAGGGAATCGGAGCCAGACAAAGAGGCGATTACCCCCACATGACTGCCTACTAAGAATTCTGGCTGGAGAAAGGGCTCTTCTGCAACTTGTTTTTTTGCTAATTCTGCCCAAAGAACCCAAGAGGAAGGCCTTTGGTGTGCAGACGGCCCTGGTCTCATTGTCCTGGTGTAATTCAATGAGGCCAACTCTGGTGTTTTCTATGCTTTATCTCTTTTCTCCTGTATTTCCCTGATTTATCAGCAGCTGTTAACTCCAGTTAGCACCAGTTCCATTGATCAAGTCTTGCTAACGCTAGCGTCTTTTACACACACACACACAACACACCCCTCCAAGAAAAACCTCACCTTTAAATGGACGGTGGGTGGTACACTGTTTCTCAGGTGAGGCCTGAGTATGTGATGGAGAAAGATGAAAATTGCTCCCCATTACCCCCACCCTGCTCTTCTAAGCTAAGTTTGGGAGAATCAATTATAATCCTTAAATCTTCTCATTCTTACATGGGCTTATTTCTTACTTAGCTCTGGTATCCCACTTTGAGCCAGTCAGAGGAAAAAAAAAAAAACCTTTGCACTGGCAATACCACACTCTATGCACCCACAAGGATGAGATTCTGGGATCCATCAGCAAAAGCCCTGGCTGCTTCCCTAGTAATCCTAAAGATCAACAAAAGAAAATTGCTTGAAGTGGGTGGATAAATTCCTTAGAATAATCCTGCCCAAACCCTTCAGAATTCTTTTACAATGCCTTTATATCTCTCAGCTTTCACCTAGGAAGAATCCAAAGTGTCACTAAAAAGAATGTGCCAGGCTGTTGAGAAGGAGCGTGGCAGCTTCCAAAGAACTTGGATTTGAAGATGTCTGTTTGAAGAGTACTTGGAGAAACAAGTTGATGCTAGCTGGAATGCTGAGGGAAAGTTTTAGCCAGGTTTCAATGGGATGCAGAGATAGTCACTTTTTTCACCCTGTTGAAAATGTCAAGGGAAGCAAAATCACCCGGTTGGCCAGGTCAGCATCAGCCCTACTAGAAGCTTGTCTGGTGGGCTGAATTGGAGTGAGGCCTGGGGCCAGCAGGCTGCAGTGAAAGGGGTGGTCTGGCAGGCAGAGCTGGGGCGAGCAGGCCAAGTCCCTGGCAGTGGGCGCTGTGGGCTGCACGCTACGGGTGGGAGATTTTCATGGCATCATGTAGGGCGGGATGTATTCACTGCGAAGAACAAGACCAGAGATGGAAGCTCGTTTGGTGCTTGAGAAGCACATGAGTTAGAGGCAAGGCCAAGGGCTAGATCCTTCTCCAAGTCTTATTTCTAAGCAGAAATCTTCCTACCATAGTCTCCCTTCCTCTGGTCCAGAATATCCCAGACTTCATAGTAACACAGCAAAAGAAACTAGCTGGAGCAGATACTTCTGACTGAGCACCAAGTTCTGTTATTCTCATTATCCGTTGAAAAAAGGGCCCATCCTTTTAAAACTGAAGTAGAATTGATATACGGTGTTACGGTGAAGATCGCTCAGTCGTGTCCGACTCTTTGCAACCCCATGAACTGTAGCCTACCAGGCTCCTCTGTCCATGGGATTTTCCAGGCAATAGTACTGGAGTGGATTGCCATTTCCTTCTCCAGGGACCTTCCTGACCCAGGAATCGAACCCTAGTCTCCCACATTATAGATAGACGCTTAACTGTCTGAGCCACCAGGGAAGTAAGGAGCAAATCCCAAGGGCTTCCCTGGTAGTGCACTGGTAAAGAATCTGCCTGCGATGCAGGAGACGTGGGTTCACTCTCTGACTTGGGAAGATCCCCTGGAGAAAGGAATGGCAACCCACTCCAGTATTCTTGCCTGGGAAGTCCCATGGACAGAGAAGCCTGGCAGGCTACAGTCTATAGGGTTGCAAAAGAGCTGGGCACGACCAAGTGACTAACACTTTCCTTTTCATACTCAAGAAATCAACGGTCCAATGGAGGTCTTTTGATTTTGGTTTGTCTCTAGCCAGTCTGGAATTAAAGAGTTGTCGGTAGTGTAGGGACAAGATTTTGCTTTCAACATATCTTGTCTTTTGAAAGACAAGATCTTTCTTTCAAAGAAGCTGGACAAGTGCAGAGATACGGCAGCAAGTCGGTGATTTTCTCTTGATATTTTTTAAAAAATCGCATTAAGGTGAAACTGAACTTTGCCCCCTCTATCTGCCATATGAGAAGAAGGTACCCATGTATTGGTATATACAAACCTGTATTTGATCTAAATCTTCCTAGAGAAAGTGAAAATGTGTCATTACCATTTATTTAGGTTCTATTTAGGTTCTTACAATGGGCCATAAACTCTCGATGCATAAACACCTGATGTGAAGAGCCGACTCATTGGAAAAGACTGATGCTGGGAAAGATTGAGGGAAGGAGGAGAAGGGGGTGATGGAGGATGAGATGATTGGATGGCATCACTGACTTAACAGACTTGCATTTGAGCAAACTCTCGGAGAGAGTGAAGGATAGGGAAGCCTAGCTTGCTGCAGTCCATGGGGTCACAAAGAGTTGGACATGACTTTGCAACTGAACCACAACAAAACTCTTGATACAATCCAACCTATGTACTTCTCTCAAGAACCTAACTGATGCTTAAAGATAAGGAAACAGATTCAGAGAAGATAACTAACTTCTCATCACCATGGAGACAGTGTGGGACAGAAGCAAGTTTGAAACCCATCATGGTACCCAAAGGCCAAGTCCCCTCCTGAAGGCTCTGCTGCTTTGCATTTTGATTGTTCAATGTATTGCTTTGGGCTTTTGAATTTTACATGAGAAATAACCTCCCAGACTCTGGTTCTGCTCTCACCACCTCCTCACCCCCAGGCTGGAGACTAGCCTCTATTACTCAGAAGAACTTATGAAACTCTGTACTTCTTCATATTCAAGCATCAGCATGTCTGATTTTTGTTTTCAGTCCAGAACCTGTTCTATTTTCACAGAACAAAATTCCAGCTCCATTCTGAAAATGAAACGACAGTCGGTCCCTGGAAAACAAGCCAGATCCCGGGTCCCCACTTTAGCACAATCCAAAGTCACGGTTTTCTGGTTGGGTGCTTCCAAGGCCTGTCCCCTTGATAAAGGCTTTCAGAGAGACCAAAGCAGGGGAAAATGAAAGAGACCCTTTCTTTTTCTTGTTGTTCCAGATCAGATAACGTTGCCTGATTAGTTCCTCCACTGTGAATTCACACCGCATGTACCCACATGCCAGCCCTCTGCTAAAGGCCATCAGCTGTATTGCTTCCTGCACAATCATTCATATTTGCCTCACGCCTTCCCTCCTCCACCTCTGTTTCCTGCTCCTCCCCATGAAGCAGCAAAATGCCTGCAAAGAAAATGTGTCAACAGGTGAAATTTATAGGAGTTTCCTGGCCCACACAGAAACATGAACCACAGGCCTCCCCAAAGGAGATATTTTCTTACCCAAGACACTTATCCTCCTGAATACGCTGTGATTCATTCACATCTGAGTTCTCCAGAGACACCAGGTATCTTTTTGATAGAATCAGAGTGTGGAGCTCCCGTTTGGGAAGAGTGACTTTGATGAGGGCCAGTTGGGATTATTTAGTTGCGGTTACAGAAAAACCCAACCCAAACTGTCTTAGTCAAAAAGGGAATTTATTGACTCAGACACTGAAAAGAGAATGCTAGCTACAGACAAGACTCAATTCAGGGCTCAGACTTCTCCGTGGCACCTGCCTAATTTTAAAAACTTTATTCTTTGCTCTGCCTCCCTTTGTGTTGACTTCAGCCTTGGATTTTATGGCAGAAAGGTCCCCGCTAACCCACTTATTCTCTTATATTTTATGCCAAAGGTTTTATGTGACAGTCTCTTCCCCAGAAGATGCAGTGAAAATGTCATTGCACGTCATTGGCTTTGACTAGGTCACATATGGTCCACGAAGATCAAAGGATAGGGAAATGAGACATCCTGATGGCTTAGACCTGGATCACAAGATCCACCCCTGAGACTGGGTGTGAAGTCCACTTTAACACGGTGGCATGGAAATCAGGTACCATCACCAGGAAGACTCCAGTAATGTTCACTGCATCGTGTGTTGCCTTATAGCAAATGATGCATGTATATTATGTAGTGTTTAATGTCCACTGTTGAAGTCAGCTGCGTACCTTGAAAGTAGATAGAACCTGCTCATGTAAAATAAGAATTTATGCCCATAAGCCAGGCTAGTTGGAGAAAATATTATTTACTATTTAACTTTCAGGAGTGAGCCTAGTTTGCCAACATTTTGATGCAAGTGGGTCAGTATAGAAAACACACAAAAGTTCCTCAAAGTCTACAGCCGGACTGGCTTGCATTCTTAAAGCACAATGAGCCTCTGCCGGCTTCGTAGTGAGAACTATGGCAGTGAGCCTTTCTTATTGGTTTCGCTGAGTTTTTGTTTTCTAAGAAGACTGTGATGTTTTAAAGATCTCTGTAGCCTGGTTAGGCTGGTTTTGGAGGACTGCAAGAGTTTATGGCAGAAACTTGAGAGGTCTTTGGAGGTATTTTGACCATACAGACACCAAAAGATGTTCCCTTATAATATTCTTTCTTCCAGTCATTCAACTTCCTCATTTGTCTTTCTAAATAAACATCTGGGATTAGGTTATTCATTCTTCTTATCAATTCTCAATGATAAATATTCATCCTTTTAACCACTGAACAGTTGTTATCAGTTATATACTTCCTTAGATCAAACACTTGGTTGACTATATCAGATCTTCTCTAAGCACTTCACATGCATTATTTCATTTATGCTTCATAACTATTCTATGGCATAGAGACTATGATTACCATTCGAATTGTATGGAAGATGGAACAGATATAGAAGAGGTTACATATCTCTTGTGCTGAGTGAGGTTACATAGCCCAGGGTCACATGTGCTAGTGCTAAGTGCTAAGTTGCTTCAGTCGTGTCCGACTCTGTGTGACCCCACAGACGGCAGCCTACCAGGCTCCCCTGTCCCTGGGATTCTCCAGGCAAGAACACTGGAGTGGGTTGCCATTTCCTTCTCCAATGCATGAAAGTGAAAAGTGAAAGGGATGTCGCTCAGTCATGTCCGACTCCTAGCGACCCCATGGACTACAGCCTACCAGGCTCCTCCATCCATGGGATTTTCCAGGCAAGAGTACTGGAGTCGGGTGCCATTGCCTTCTTCAGCCCAAGGTCACATAGTTTGAGCCAAAGATTTTAAAACCATACTATATAAACAGATTTTGCCCCTGCCCCCCAGGGTATGGCATAGGAAGACATTGAGCGTGCTAAGTCACTTTAGTCGTGTCTGACTCTTTGTGACGCACTGGACTGTAGC
The DNA here is from genome assembly GCF_055505025.1 of Bos grunniens. Lineage (NCBI taxonomy): Eukaryota > Metazoa > Chordata > Mammalia > Artiodactyla > Bovidae > Bos > Bos grunniens. The sequence goes on along the minus strand of NC_141178.1, from coordinate 55,728,415 downwards.
CTGCCAGGCTCCTCTGTCCATGGAATTCTCCAGGCAAGAATACTGGAGTAGGTTGCCATGCCCTCCTCCAGGGGACCTTCCCGATCCAGGATGGAACTCATTCTCTTGTGGATCCTGCATTGGCGGGCAGGCTCTCTACCACCAGTGCCACCTGGGAAGCACACAGGAAGACAGACCTGTAAATAAACAAGTGCATTTAATACTATATTTGCTGTGAGAATGATGTGTACAAGGGACAGTGAAGAAGAGAGAGAGAGAGAAAGCAGTCATTTCCCTGGTAAGGGCTGGAGGATTTGAAACAACGGAATCTTGGGAAACATTCTCTAGAGGAGCTGAGGTGGATAAGAAGGTGTTTTCCATCTGGAAGGTGGTGGGGGCTGAGAACAGCGTCACAGAAATCAGAACCCAAGCAAGCAAAGCACAGATGCATTATGGGAGAAATGCAAGCTACCTGGCCTGGGTGGAGCCTGGGGTTCAAGAAGGACAGACATCAGAGGAGACAAGCAGGACCCAGTCCATGAAGGGCCTGGCTGGGACTTGGTCAGGAGAAAATGGGGAACTGTTGAAGGACTTTAAGGAAAAGGTACTGTACTGTATTCAGTCACTTTAGTCGTGTCCGACTCTTTGCAACCCATGGACTGTAGCCCACCAGGGTCCTCTGTCCATGGGATTCTCCAGGCAAGAAGACTGGAGTGGGTTGCTATTCCCTTCTCCAGGGGATCTTCCCCATTCAGGAACTGAACCTGAGTCTCCTGTGTTGCAGGCAGATTTTTTTTACCATCTTAGCCACTAGGGAAACCCATATGGATTATATGCATATGTGTATACACACATATACATTTATAATACCCATATGTCTGCATACCTACAAACATATACACACACATATTAGTGCTATGACACATGTACATGTATACTGTCATTAAATACACAAAGTATATATTCACTCATTGTATGTATATGTATGTATAAGCTATATATTTTGAGCACAAAAAAATTTCCCAACAATAATCCAAACCATTTTTTAAAAGCTCCCACTTTGGAATCAGTAGCTTCCTCCAGGCCTCATGCTATTTTTTTTTTTCTGGTAAACAAAGTTTTCACTTTTATTTATTTCCTATTTTTCCCATTCAGTTTGAAACAAGACAAGAGTGACTCACGCAGCACAAAAATAACTGAGTCGCTACCAAGCATGTGTTCGTGCTCAGTTGTTCAGTGGTGTCTCTTTGTGACCGCATGGACTGTAGCCCGCCAGGCTCCTCTGTCCATGGGGTTTCGCAGGCAAGAATACTGGAGTGATTTGCCATTTCCTTCTCCATGTGGGACACTATATATATGAAAGCAGACTGAGTTGTGTAATATACCACAAGGAATCTTTGCAAATAATTCATTGTCTGGTGTTGGCAAATCCTCTATAATCTTTTTCTTCTTTTAAAAGCAAAACTTTCACAGGCAACTATGCTCCATATTATGTAACAACCTAATTGGGAAAAAAAATTGGAAAATAATAGATACATGTATACGTATAACTGAAAAAAAGTTTAATCTGTATGGAGGATAGGGAAATAACATTCTGTTTATTGTAGATTTGGAGCAAAACTCAGAAACACTTAACCAGAATATTGTAAGCAGAAATCACTTTTGGTTTCAATTCTCATTAATGATATTTTGTGAAGGGCAGGAAAGCCTAGTGTGCTGCAGTTCATGGCGTTGCAAAGCCCGACATAACTTAGCAACTGTACAACAACAACAACAAAAATATTTTGTAAATTTTTAGGCTGCTTTGCTCAGCAATGACAGTCTATATAGTACAATTTAGTTTTAAGTTTTATTTGAAATCCCAGTGTGTCTTAGCTATTCAGGACGCGAATGCTCACAGAGGCAGCAGAAATGTGAGTGACCCTCATGCTATTTAAATATAGCAGTGACCCCGGGGGTGCAGAGCACAGGGGAGATGGGAGTGTTAACTGTCCGTCCCACACACAGCAGCGGGTGCAGAGCTGGGACCGTGGTCCCCGGTAAGAGGTCGCCTTCATGCCTCCGATGCCGGAAGACAGACCCGCAGTCCCCCTCAGCAACTGATTAGTTAGAAGACTATTTATAGACCTCAGCGCTTTCCTCAAGACTCATTCTCAATTCCTGCCCGCCCCTGCTCTCAGCAGACAAACTCACCTTGTGAGTCACTGAGAAAATTGAGGTCATGCGTGTGCTTTCTGGTAACTTCCCACCCTTTACCTACAATTTACCTACACCCACGTCCGTCCTCCCAGCCTGACCTCCAAAGGTAAAGTGGCCCCTTCCCGGGCACACAAGCCTCTCCGGGGGATCTGCGTCCTCCGGGCTCCTGGGTTCATTTCCCACTGCTTCCCCTTCCAGGAGGCTCTCCAATTTCCAGGTCCATTTCCACCGTGGATGCCCCTCTGCCTGTGGAGAGGCTGTGCTCTCATCACTTTCCTGGATTCTGCAGTGGCCTTCTGACCTGCCTCGCATTTCCATATGCCCTCTTTCACAGCAGCAGCCACATGGCATCTTTTAAAATGCAGGATCATGGACAATTCCCAGCACCCCAGTGCCAACTCTCCTACATTGCATTATTTCCAGAAATTGTATCAGAGTATAGGTAACTACAGGTGATATTGTGTGCATGTGTGCTCAGCTGCTCAGTCCTCTCCTACTCTTTGTGACCTGATGAACTGCAGCCAGCCAGGCTCCTCTGTCCATGGGATTTTACAGGTGAGAATACCGGAGTGAGTTGCCATTCTCTTCTCAAGGGGATCTTCCCATCCCAGGGATCCAACCCGCGTCTTTTACATCACCTGCATGGGCAGGTGGATTCTTTACCACTAGTGCCACCTGGGGAGCCCAAGGGTGGTATTAAATCCTCTCTACTTTCCCCTTCCCTCCCTTCTCTCCCTTCCTTTCCTCCCTCCCTTTGAAAGTAAAGCCATTTGCATTTGTGAGTAGCTGTTAATAAGTAACACAGTTCTCAGGGTCCACCTTAGAGCAGATGTCTTGAGTCAGTTACCAGGCTTTCTTCCATGTGCCTTGTCAGGGACCTCCCCATCCTCCCCATCCTTCCCTGGCTCAGCTCTCAGCACCTCTTAAAAATTAGGGACACTAGCACCTCCTTGGTTGCTACCTATTTTTTTTCAGTCTTAACGTCCCTAGTCCCTGCCTGTTTTCAGACGTCCCAGCACACGACCCTCTTCCCCTCACAGCACTAGAAAGATTTCTTTTCCCCTCCCTGGATGTCTCTGGTTCTGCCTTCCTCTTGAATGCCTGTGTTTGTGGGGTTCTGAGCAGAACCCTTCTCTCTGAGCTCTCCCGGCTTTCTGTGGGTGACTTTATCCCCTGGCATGTTTTGTGTATAATCTATATCATGCTCATTATCCTCATCATTTTAGTTTCATCCGCCAAGTCTTCGAGAGCTTAAGTTTGTCAGCAATGAGGTTTGCTTACAGCTTGGTTTTTCTAAAATCCTTCTTCTTGTTTTATTGTCAATACTATTAATATATTCCTGAGGACAATGAACGTTTAATGACATGTTGAGATAAAGCAGCACATTTTCTCAAGTCTTCAAGAATTTTTGGTTGCAAAAAAGGCCTTTCGAGGCTCCCGGAGCCTATGGCATTTCCGGTGCTAGGATTCAAATGGGCGTGGGTGCTGAGGCGGAGAACCAGGCTCTTCTATGGATCTGATCCCAGCCTTTGGTGGGAAGCTGCGGTCTCTGGCCATCATCCTGGATGGGGAGACGGCCAGGTTGCAGCTAGTGCTGCACAGAGAGGACAGTGACTTTGAAGATTGTGCAATGAGAATTGGAAGTATGAACTCTAAAGGATGAAGTCAATGTTATTCTTGATAAAGCAAGCTTGGAAAGTCAACAAAGCGTTGGTTTCATAAAGGCAACAAAAATATTGATGAAAAAGAATTCAGTGGATATCATGAAAATGAAAGAGTTTTTCCATAAGTATGAATATAATCCACATGCCAAGAAAAATTCAGTGGATGAACAAGAAGTCACTGACTCTAAACCAGAGTCCAGTTCAGTTCAGTTCAGTCACTCAGTCGTGTCCAACTCTTTGTGACCCCATGAATCGCAGCATGCCAGGTCTCCCTGTCCATCACCAACCCCCAGAGTCCACTCAAACTCATGTCCAACAAGTTAGTGATGCCATTCAGCCATCTCATCCTCTCTCATCCCCTTCTCCTCCTGCTCTCAATCCCTCCCAGTATCAAGGTCTTTTCCAATGAGTCAACTTTTTGCATGAGGTGGCCTAAGTATTGGAGTTTCAGACTCAACATCAGTCCTTCCAATGAACACCCAGGACTGATCTCCTTTAGGATGGACTGGTTGGATCTCCTTGCAGTCCAAGGGATTCTCAAGAGTCTTCTCCAACACCACGGTTCAAAAGCATCAATTCTTCGGCGCTCAGCCTTCTTCACAGTCCAACTCTCACATCCATATGTGACCACTGGAAAAACCATAGCCTTGACTAGACAGGCCTTTGTTGGCAAAGTAATATCTCTGCTTTTGAATATGCTATCTAGGTTGGTCATAACTTTCCTTCCAAGGAGTAAGTGTCTTTCAATTTCATGGCTGCAGTCACCATCTGCAGTGATTTTGGAGCCCAAAAAAATAAAGTCTGACTCTGTTTCCACTGTTTCCCCATCTATTCCTCATGAAGTGATGGGACCAGATGCCATGATCTTCGTTTTCTGAATGTTGAGCTTTAAGCCAACTTTTTCACTCTCCACTTTCACTTTCATCAAGAGGCTTTTTAGTTCCTCTTCACTTTCTGCCATAAGGGTGGTGTCATCTGCATATGTGAGGTGACATATTGATATTGATATTTCTCCAGGCAATCTTGATTCCAGCTTGTGCTTCTTCCAGCCCAGCATTTCTCATGATGTACTCCAAATATAAGTTAAATAAGCAGGGTGACAATATACAGCCTTGACGTACTCCTTTTCCTATTTGGAACCAGTCTGTTGTTCCATGTCCAGTTCTAACTGTTGCTTCCTGACCTGCATATAGGTTTCTCAAGAGGCAGGTCAGGCGGTCTGGTATTCCCATCTCTTTCAGAGTTTTCCACAGTTTATTGTGATCCACACTGTCAAAGGCTTTGCCACAGTCGATAAAGCAGAGATAGATGTTTTTCTGGAACTCTCTTGCTTTTTCGATGATCCAACGGATGTTGGAAATTTGATCTCTGGTTCCTCTGCCTGTTCTAAAACCAGCTTGAACATCTGGAAGTTCACAGTTCATGTATTACTGAAGCCTGGCTTGGAGAATTTTGAGCATTACTTTACTAGCGTGTGAGATGAGAGCAATTGTGCAGTAGTTTGAACATTCTTTGGCATTGCCTTTCTTTGGGATTGGAATGAAAACTGACCTTTTCCAGTCCTGTGGCCACTGCTGAGTTTTCCAAATTTGCTGGCATATTGAGTGCAGCACTTTCACAGCATCATCTTTCAGGATTTTTTTTTTTTTAATTTTTCTAGCGCGGCGCCTTGCCGCCGGTGGACTTTCGAGCCGTTTGCTTAGTCCGCGCCATAGCTAGCCTGCAAGACAAAGGAATTCCATCTTTCAGGATTTGGAATAGCTCAACTGGAATTCCATCACCTCCACTAGCTTTGTTCGTAGTGATGCTTTCTAAGGCTCACTTGACTTCACATTCCAGGATGTCTGGCTCTAGGTGAGTGATCACACCATCATGATTATCTGGGTCGTGAAGATCTCTTTTGGCTCTTCCTTCTGGTTGTTTACTGCTTGGGGTGAGTTTGGCAGAACTTGGGATACAATGTACTACTCAAGTCCAAAATCAGAAAACTGTGAACTACGAGGTGACTTCTCAGAAACAGAAGTGCTTAGAGCACTAAATATTACTTGAATAGTACATTGTATCTCAAGTTCTGCCAAACTCACCCCAAGCAATAAACAACCAGAAAGAAGAGCCAAAAAATTTAACTCTATTTTACAAATAGTCACTAGTAAAAACTCCAAAATGTGCACTAAAGATGGATGATTTTGAGTGTGTAACTCCTAAATTAGAACACTTTGGTATCTCTGAATATACTATGTGCTTAAATGACGATTATACAGTTGGACTTAAAAATGTAAAGACTAACAGTGAGGAGACCACAGAAATAGAACGAGTGCCCAATGATAATGTCTTTGCCACTCCTGGCCTCAAGACCCAGCCGTTGGAAAAAAATGATGCTGAGCACACCCATTCTCCCTTCTGCACTCCTGGTTTGACAGTCCCTTCTGCAAAGAGCAGCACGGCTTTGGTATCCACAAATTCAGTTCAGTTCAGTTCAGTCACTCAGTCGTGTCCGACTCTTTGCGACCCCGTGAATCACAGCATGCCAGGCCTCCCTGTCCACCACCAACTCCTGGAGTTCACTCAAACTCACGTCCATTGAGTCAGTGATGCCATCCAGCCATCTCATTCTCTGTCATCCCCTTCTTCTCCTGCCCCCAATCCCTCCCAGCATCAGAGTCTTTTCCAGTGAGTCAACTCTTCGCATGAGGTGGCCAAAGTACTGGAGTTTCACCTTTAGCATCATTCCTTCCAAAGAACACCCAGAGCTGATCTCCTTTAGAATGGACTGGTTGGATCTCCTTGCAGTCCAAAGGACTCTCAAGAGTCTTCTCCAACACCACTGTTCAAAAGCATCAATGCTTCGGCACTCAGCTTTCTTCACAGTCCAAATCTCACATCCATACATGACCACTGGAAAAACCATAGCCTTGACTAGATGGACCTTTGTTGGCAAAGTAAAGGATGGAGCCAAAGCAAAAACAATACCCAGTTGTGGATGTGACTGGTGATAGAAGCAAGGTCCGATGCTGTAAAGAGCAATATTGCACAGGAACCTGGAATGTCAGGTCCATGAATCAAGGCAAATTGGAAGCGGTCAAACAGGAGATGGCAAGAGTGAACATCAACGTTCTAGGAATTAGTGAACTAAAATGGACTGGAATGGGTGAATTTAACTCAGATGACCATTATATCTACTACTGAGGGCAGGAATCCCTTAGAAGAAATGGAGTAGTCATCATGGTTAACAAAAGAGTCTGAAATGCAGCATTTGGATGCAATCTCAAAAACGACAGAATAATCTCTGTTCGTTTCCAAGGCAAACCATTCAATATCACAGTAATCCAAGTCTATGCCCCAACCAGTAATGCTGAAGAAGCTGAAGTTGAATGGTTCTATGAAGACCTACCAGACCTTTTAGAACTAACACCCAAAAACGATGTCCTTTTCATTCTAGGGGACTGTAATGCAAAAGTAGGAAGTCAAGAAACACCTGGAGTAACAGGCAAATTTGGCCTTGGAATACAGAATGAAGCAGGGCAAAGGCTAATAGAGTTTTGCCAAGAGAACACACTGGTCATAGCAAACAACTTGCAACAACACAAGAGAAGACTGTACACATGGACATCACCAGATGGTCAACACCGAAATCAGATTGATTATATTCTTTGCAGCTAAAGATGGAGAAGCTCTATACAGTCAGCAAAAACAAGACCGGGAGCTGACTGTGGCTCAGATCATGAGCTCCGTATTGCCAAATTCAGACTTAAATTGAAGAAAGTAGGGAAAACCACTAGACCATTCAGGTATGACCTAAATCAAATTCCTTATGATTTATACAGTGGAAGTGAGAAATAGATTTAAGGGACTAGATCTGATAGAGTGCCTGATGAACTATGGACTGAGGTTCGTGACATTGTACAGGAGACAGGGATCAAGACCATCCCCATGGAAAAGAAATGCAAAAAAGCAAAATGGCTATCTGGGGAGGCCTTACAAATAGCTGTGAAAAAAATCCACAAATTATCCATTATCAAAAGCAAACAGTTCATCAAATGATTTGGAAATGAAAGAAAGTGCATTGTTAGCTTCAAATTCAGACAAGTGTTTTGAGAATTTTGCAGGTCCCTCTTCTCCTACGATTTCTTCTTACAAGAATTTTCTCAAAACACCTACACCTCCAGAAGTTACTACAGAAGATTCCAAAAGATATTTGCCAGATTTTGTCAAAATGTAACTCAAACCTAGCAACTCTGGTAGCAATTAGAGTGGTGCCACCCAGCAAACTATTCCTTCCTCGGCATGGAGGACAGAACGTGTGAGATGCTGGCAACAAAGAAAACTGGTGAAGAAATGATGTGGGTCCATCCTTCCATTATAGAAACCGAACAGAGATGAAAGCAAATCTGGTCTCACTTTGTTTTTGACATTCCCCTACGTCTTCCCCCTTTTGAAAAACTGACTCATATTAAAGATGAGTATGGACTCTGATGTCATAAAATTCTTTTTGTTAAGTTTGATTTAATCTAACCTGTCTTGTTGATGTGTAGATCAGCTACTCAGTTTTGAAAGATCATTATTATTTCATTGATTTCAAGTTTACCCTGACTTGTGTAACTGTGTGGTTTAAATAATATTAGGAAGTAGGATAAATTGGAGAAGGAAATGGCAACCCATTCCAGTGTTCTTGCCTGGAGAATCCCAGGGACGGGGGAGCCTGGTGGCTGCCGTCTGTGGGATCACATAGAGTCGGACACGACTGAAGTGACTTAGCAGCAGCAGCAGGATAAATAATTTTTGAAATTTAAACGTTACTGTTTGTCATTCACATGAGACCACCTTCAGTCTTCTCAGGGCTGGACAGTTGTTGCTAGAGCTGGGCTTCTTCCTTGGGATTGGCTCTGCCCATTGTCTCCTCTGATGACTGTCCCAAGTCTTCTACACCTTTTATTTCAACAGTGCTCTTTAAGACACTGTTGTTTACAAAAGACAGCCTAAATTGATTCAGAAAAAAAGGAATTTACAGGCCTCAGTAGCTAAACTGAAGTGGGTGTCTCAAACATTTGGACTTATACACTCAGCTGCTGTCATGTCAGGATGGATGTTTTCCTCTGACTTGTCAATTTCATTCTCTCAAATCAGCCCTTCCAGCACATGACTGTGACCTCCCCAGACTCCCATGTAGCTCAGTGCCCAACAGAGCCCGAGCCTCACCCTCTGGAAGATCCTGGGCGTCCTCCTGAGTGGGTGCTCCTCTCTGAACTATCAGCTGTGCCTGCAGACCTGTCTCTGAGAGCATCAGGCTGCCCTGTCCATGGAGCCCAAGAGCCTTATGATCTACATCGGGCTGATTCAGCAAAGATTATCCTCTTTTATGGTTGTGCCTTGCAAGTCATGTGGGAAGACCCGTCACGTTGTGTCTCTTCATTTTGTCAGAAAATTGTCCCTAAAGAAAAACTTATTCTCTGTCCTAGGAACTACTGTGTAGTTATAATTTAAGTTTTGCTAAGTATAATATTACCTTGTTTTTCAAGGTAAGCTCTGGTCAACCTTATAGTATAATGATGCTAACTCCTGAACTGTTTCAACCTTTTGTACACTGTTTACTGTGGCTTGGTATATATAAGTCCGCAGAGTGGACAGGATTGCTTAAGGAGGACTGAGTATATTCACAGTGTACTAAGGAACGAATCCTGGAGTTCTCATTTTAGAAGATGGAAAAAGGCAGAAAAATCTAGCAAAGGAGATTGAGAAGCAGCCAGGGAAACAGGAAGAACATATTTCAAGAAGAGTGATCAATTTTATCAGTATTGTTGAGAATCCAAGTAAAAAAAGACAGAATTACCACTGGACTTGGCAAAGTCACTGTTACTGACAGCACTGATGAATCTGACGGAGTGCTCAGGACTGGTGTCTAGAGTTGAGTGGAGAGGTCGGAGGTGAAGAAGCAAAGACAATGGACTGAGATGGCTCTTTTCATGAGTTTTGCTCAAGGAGGGAAAGAGGAAATGGTGTGACAACCAGATGGGGTATGAGTTAAACAGGAGTGTTGGAGATGGGAAACAAAGAACATTATATGAAAAAAAAAAAAAAGAATTTCTGGTTGTTTCCCATCCTCTATCCCTTGCTGACCTTAAAATTTGCTCCTCAAGTTCAGAGGGCCGAGTCCCAAACAAAAATGGTCTCATGCCTGAGCCCTCTACTTTGACCTACGCTGATGGCATCACCAGTTCCCACTTCTCTCTTATCATCATCAAGCCTCCTTCAAGCCTTCCTTCCCACCCCCCTGAAACAATTATGACAGATCAGTCTGGCACCTCTATGTTTATCTGGATAAAAATGTATAAGCACCCTCCAGTGCCGACAAGATGCAACCTCTGCAGAGGCTGCCAGAGGGGTATCAGAGTTGAGACAATAGGACCATTCCTCAGATGCATGAGATAGATCCAAATTAAAATGAAGTGACTTTTACATTCATCACATCTTCCTAACTTTTCACTATGATTGAAGCTACTCTAAGTATGATGCAAACAAAAGTAGTTCCCAAATTGTAAGCTAATTTATTTATTATCTAATTATTTATCTTTTCTATAAGAAAATCACTTTATTTTTTCTCTTTCTTTTTTATGTTTTAAATTATGAAAGTATGATAACACATTTACAGGAGACTTGGAAAACACAGAACAAGGGTACATATAGTTCCACTATTATATTAAAATTATTTTTCTAAGTAGATAAACTAAGATTTTTAGTTGGAGTTTCAATATCAAAGTCTCAAAAATGACTAGAACAAATATACAGAGAAGTAGAAGGATATCAGATCAGATCAGTAGCTCAGTTGTGTCTGACTCTTTTCGACCCCATGAATCACAGCACGCCAGGCCTCCTGGTCCATCACCAACTCCCAGAGTTCACTCAGACTCATGTCCATTGAGTCAGTGATGCCATCCAGCCATCTCATTCTCTGTCATCCCCTTCTTCTCCTGCCCCCAATCCCTCCCAGCATCAGAGTCTTTTCCAATGAGTCAACTCTTCGAATCAGGTGGCCAAAGTACTGGCGTTTCAGCTTTAGCATCATTCCTTCCAAAGAAATCCCAGGGCAGATCTCCTTCAGAATGGACTGGTTGGATCTCCTTGCAGTCCAAGGGACTGTCAAGAGTCTTCTCCAACACCACAGTTCAAAAGCATCAATTCTTCGGTGCTCAGCCTTCTTCACAGTCCAACTCTCACATCCATACATGACCACAGGAAAAACCATAGCCTTGACTAGACGAACCTTTGTTGGTAAAGTAATGTCTCTGCTTTTGAATATGCTATCTAGGTTGGTCATAACTTTCCTTCCAAGGAGTAAGCGTCTTTTAATTTCATGGCTGCAGTCACCATCTGTAGTGAAGGATATAGTAGACCTGAAAAGCACTACGAATCAATTCAACATAACCAAGACTTACACAATTTTCATAAAATAGTAGGATACAAATTCTATTCAAGTTCCCATAGATTATAAGCTAGGAGACACTGGAACATATCCAGGGGCATAAAACAAGTGCAAAAATTTCATGGTCTAAAAGTATTGAAATTATACTGAGTCTGTTCTCATAACACTGTGGAATTATGTTAGAAATCACTATCAAACGGCATTTGAAAATAATGCACATGGTACAACGTGCTTAGTCGCTCAGTTGTGTTTGACTCTTTGTGACCATATGGACTGTAGCCCACCAGGCTCCTCTGTCTATGGGGATTCTCCAGGCAAGAACACTGGAGTGGGTTGCCATGCCTTCTTCAAGACATAGTACAGTGAAAACACCTAATTTGTGATTGCTCATGAATGTGAATGATTGGTGGAGTACTGGTTTCCCCCACTTATCCTTGCTCCCCTTTCGCATATGCTCTTCTCAGAAAACACCCAGGATGTCCTGGGCCATTGACTCAGCATTGCTGCTTTGGTTACCAATGGAATACGGTGGGCTCCATGGCTTGGACCACAATGCCTCCTTCCCTGCTTCTTTTTATAGTTCAATCAACTCAAGTTCAGAGAATTCTGTTTTCACATATCCTATTTAACTTCCTTCTTCCCCTACATCTTTCAAATCTTTCCAAATTAGATGAGAAAAAAAATGTAATATTAGATTTTCTATCAAGAGTTTGAGGCTATGGAATTAAACAAGGACTAGTAGCCTGCGTGGTTCTCACCGAGTTTAAAATCTAAAGTAGAGAATTATTTATCTTGGATTTCCCTGGGAGTTCAGTGGTTAAGAATTCATCTGCCAGTGCAGGAGACCTGGGTTTGATCCCTTGTCCAAGAGGGATTCCATATGCCACACCACAACTAGAAAGTAACTCCCATTCGCTCCAACTAGAGAAAGCCCCGTGCAGCAGCAAAGACTCAGTGCAGCGAAAAATCAATTAATTTAAAAAAATTATTTATCTCTATGGATGTCTACGTATCTGTGTACTCAATGTGAAATAAAACAAGGAGGGTACTCTGATCTGATTCAAAAGAAAGTTCTCTTAAGGAAAAATCAGTTTTACACATTTCTTTCTTCTTTCATTTATTTGTTTTCTCTTGCTTTCTCTCTCTCTCTCTTTTTTTTGGCACCATTTTACAGCATGTGGTCTGTTGATACGCTTTTGCCTTATTTACATGACCCTGTTCTATTTTTTAGTTTCACACAGGGATGGAAAGTGTGTGCATGCCTGGTGGCAGCCTCTTTGTCTCCCATTTGCCTTTTCCTCCTCCCTGTGAAATCGGATCTCTGCAAGAAAGGGCCAAGATCACAGCACGTGTTAGGGAACGCACAGAGTGACCTGTAATCTCTCTCTCCTTCTGTCCTTCCATTTCCTGTCTATGGAACAGGTCAGCCTGAATTTTTCTGCAGCACTGGCAGGATCAAAAGTCAGGCAAAATTGAGCTGTGTTCCACTTTTATTATGAAATAATCGTCATATCTGCATCTGCGTGGTAATACACACACACATGCCCGCAAAATTATCTACCTCCTAAGCATCCATTCACGCTGGGAGAGGATGATGAATGTACCAGATGCTCCCATGTCGTGGTGAGCTCATGGAGACGGGTGGAGCAGGGCAGCTTGCCAGCTGTTTGGGTGGCTTCATCAGGGGAGTGCGTCAGCTCAGTGGCTCCTGCTGTATCACCCCTGATACCCGTTCTAATATGTCCCATTGGAAGAAAGCCAGACCCCTGACACTAAGATTTAGGCCTATTTTTCATCTTCTGGCAATCACATTTTTCCTCTCTTATCGTCTCCCCTTGCAAACCTCCAGCTAGGCCGTTACTGTGTCTCCCCAAGAGTGCTACTAAGCCTTACTCTCAGGCTAGGGCTCCTGTTTCATATGGTTATATTTGGTCCTTGAAATATTTACCAAAACGTATTATTGGGTTTGGGCCAGACCTTGGCCTAGAAACCAGATGATCTCCTTTTCCCAGAATCAATAGCTTTCATCTATTCCTGAGCTCCTAAAAGCCAGCAAGTCCTCCAAAACGAAACACTCGCCAAACTTTTGCCAGCAGACCGAGCCCTGAAGTCAGAGCTGGAAGGGGAGGAGTATGAGAGCAAGCTCCTTGGATCAAGCAAAGTGCTTGTCCAGGCTCCCCTCCTGCAGCTGGCAGAGCATCGGCAGCCTCAGTGGACCCTGGACCATGCCGGAGCCACGTAATGACGCTCAGGGGCCTACGAGTCTGTGCCGCGGGTGTGGCCTGGCGGTGGCCAGCTCCCAGACTCCGTTCTCTTCCCACAGCCTTTGTGTCCTTGAGCTAGACTGAGCTGGCTTGACGAGATCAGACAGGCCCTGCAGTCCTATTGTTTTAACAAGTAGTGCTGGTGGTGGGGGAAGCCGAGGGGCGTGCTGATCTGAAGTTTTAAATAGAACCCCATCCGGACTCAGGACTAGATCCTAGACAGCATCCGTGCCCACACGGTTCACCCAATAGGGGTGCTTGTCTAAAGGGCGCACCAGGCAGCTGATAAAAGAAGCTGTGTGTCACAGGCTGTGGGAAGGAGAGGGGTTTATTTGTTTGAAATTCTGCAGTGTGGTTATTTTAACTATCTGGGGCACCAAGATACACACACACACACACACACACACACACAGGAATTGCTCCCCTGTGCTGTGTCATGAGGCAGGAGTGATGACTTTATTCCCTAATTTGGAGTAGGACATTTGGGTGCTGTGTTTGTGTGTTTGTTTATCTGCCATCTCTGGCCATAGGGCCATGGCAGGGACCAGGGTGTGGCAAGAGGTAGTATTTTGGTCAGAAACTATGGAAATTTCTAGTTGTAGTTTATACCTATTTTTTATGGCCATTTTGATTTGTGTTACCTGCTGGGTTTTCTATAGAGTCTGTCAAGATTCAGAGTGAAACCTCAGAAGATTTAATCTAATTCATTCTGAAACTGGTTGTATTTTTCACTTTAACAATAAATCTAGTAAGTTCAAGGACAGTTGTTGAACTCAATAATTTTTCTTCCCGCGTTTTTGATGCTGGTCTGTGAAATCCACCAGTGTAGAGACCTCAGGCATTTTTGTGTGTATCAGGCCATTCTTTTTATTTTGGTTTAGTAACTACCCTGAATGATGTTTCCTCTGAAATTTTCTAAGAATTAGATACTGTTAGGTCAAAAGAGTTCTCTGCAGGCACACCTCACCTTACTGCACTTCGCAGACCACTGCTTTTTTACAAGTTGAAGGTCTGTGGCAACCTTGAGTAAACAAGCCTACTGGTGCCAGTTTCCAGTGGTGTCTGCTCAGTATGTGTCATCGTATCCATTTTGATTGTTGATGTTGCTTAGTCTGTCCGACTCTTTGCCATCCCATGGACTGCAGCATGCCAGGCTTCCCTGTCCTTTATCATCTCCCAGAGTTTGCTCAAACTCATGTCCATTGAGTCAGTGATGCCATCCAAACATCTCATCCTCTCTCGCCCCCTTCTCCTCCTGCCTTCAATCTTTCCTGGCATCAGGGTTTTTTCCAATGTCAGCTCTTCATATCAGCTGGCCAAAGTATTGGAGTTTCAGCTTCAGTCCTTCCAATGAATATTCAGGGTTGATTTCCTTTAGGACTGACTGGTTTGACTTCCTTGCTGTCCAAGGGACTCTCAAGAGTCTTCTCTAGCACCACAGGGCAAAAGCATCAATTTTGATAATTCTTCAGTTCAGTTCAGTCGCTCAGTTATGTCCAACTCTTTGCGACCCCATGAATCGCAGCATGCCAGGCCTCCCTGTCCATCACCAACTCCTGGAGTTTACTCAGACTCATGTCCCTTGAGTCAGTGATGCCATCCAGCCATCTCATCCTCTGTCGTCCCTTTCTCCTCCTGCCCCCAATCCCTCCCAGCATCAGAGTCTTTGCCAATGAGTCAACTCTTGGCATGAGGTGGCCAAAGTACTGGAGTTTCAGCTTTAGCATCATTCCTTCCAAAGAAATCCCAGGGCTGATCTCCTTCAGAATGGACTGGTTGGATCTCCTTGCAGTCCAAGGGACTCTCAAGAGTCTTCTCCAACACCACAGTTCAAAAGCATCAATTCTTCAGCGCTCAGCCTTCTTCACAGTCCAACTCTCACATCCATACATGACCACAGGAAAAACCATAGCCTTGACTAGATGGACTTTTGTTGGCAAAGTACTTCAAATATTTTCATTACCATGTTTGCGATGATGATCATGAGCTTGGATGTTACTATTACAAACTTCTGAAGGCTCAGATGATGGTTAGCATTTTTAGCAATAAAGTGCTTTTTAACTAACATAGGTACACTAGTTTTTAAAGAAATAACACTATTGCACACTTAATAGACCATAGTTTAGTGTAAACATAACTGTTACATGCACTTGCACTAGAAACCAGCAGATTTGTGAGATTCACTTTCTTGCAGTATTAGCTTTACTGTGGTGGTCTGGAATCAAATCTGCCGTGTCTCTGGATATGCCTATGCATTTTTCTCATTAAGTTCAAATTTTTCAAAACCAATATCCTGTTATATGATAAATATTCAATGTTAAGATGAACAGCTGCAAATTCAAATTAGCCCAGTTAGGGGCTATTTATATTTGAATTTTCTGAAAACATTTGTGAAGGTTGAAGAAAAAAAAAATAGGTAGGAATAATTGACCTAAGATCAAAAGCATGCCAAAGACTAAGGCATTATTTCTCTGAAAGAGGTTATTTGGAAAACTCAAAACATCTGGTTTATATTATAAAATATAAGCGTAGAAAAAGTAGCAGTCTTTGAGACATCAGCTTTTATATTTCTGGAATTTTACAATCTCTCTGTTCCCTGTTTCTTTAAAAACAAAACGAAACCTCTGTTTTACTGTTTACATTAGTTTCAGTTGGGGAGGGGCAGTGGTGTGAGGCTGGGAGAGTCATGTCACCGATGATATTAAAGGAGACCTGTGCGATTTCCTTCTTTACTTTTCATATCTCAATTCCCTGGCTGTTCGATTGAGTTCCTGAGGTGCTGACAGCTGGTAATACGCTAAACTGCAATCCACTTTCCCCAAGTTATTGATATTTCCTAACTGAGGTTTAATGGTGTGACTTGGCTTAGGTGAAAATGTGCCAAGGTCTTGGGTCTCCTGTGTTTCATCCAGGTTTGTTATAGTTCCAGGAATGTACTTGCCAGAGGCTAGAAAAACCATGTCACCCGCTGGTCCTCCCAAGGCAGGTGGCTGTCAATTGCCTATATTCTCAAAATACCTCTACACAGACCGAAAAAGGGATCCAGCAGTAATTCTTTTTTTTGGGCTATTTGTCCTATTGACAAAAGCTGGTGCATCTCAGAGACTGAAAATTTCAATTCGGCAAAAATGAATAGCTATTTACATTGTAGAAAATCGTCTTTATTTATTTTAGAAAAAGCGTTAGGAAAATAAAAGTAAAAATATCGTGTAGGCTTCCCTGGTGGCTCAATGGTAAAGATTCTGCCTGCCATTATAGGAGATGTGGGTTTGATCCTTGGTCTGAGAGGTTCTCCTGGAGAAGCAAATGTCTACTCACTCCATTACTCTTGCCTGGAGAACCCCACATACAGAGGATCCTGGCATGCTACAGTCCATGGGATCATTAAGAGTTGGACATGACTTAGCAACTGAACAACAAATATCTGGTGCTAGTTAATACTGATGGCTGCATGGCACTATGAACGCATTAAATGTCAGTCATCATGTATGATGTACATGTAAGATAAAATCTTACATGTATTTTATCACAATAAAAAAGTCAGTAGAGAAAATTTATCTTTCTCTAGTGGCTGAGAATGTTGATGTTGACTATCATTGTAGCTGTGTGGTTTCTAGTGAGGTGGAGGTTAAGCTAGTGGGGCCAAGGGGGAATATTTCACACCTGGACTTATATATTGCTGGCACTAAAGCTTATCAATGGCAGGTGGTAGATAATTAGTGTGTGTGTGTGTATATATATATATATATATATATATGGTATATCTTAGTAAAGTAATTTCACAATAAGGATTTAACAATTGAAAAACAGTGTGAAGTCCATAATTTATAGTAATTAGTTATTTTGGGGAAATTAAAAAACCTAACAACACATATTGCAAGGCTCACTGACTGCCACTATCTTTCCTGGTTTGTTGTTGTTTAGTCGCTAAGTCATGTCCGACTTTTCTGTGACCTCATGGACTGTAACCTGCCAGGCTCCTCTGTCACCTACACCAAGCACATGTATAGTAATATTCATGAAGTGATTAAAAACTTTGTTCCTTTGAATAAAATGGCCATTAAGTAAGAGAAAGTTAAGTGAAGATAGAAAATGGAGTTAACTTGTGGAGAGTTGGTCAACACATAGCTTTTGACAGAGATGTAACAAAGGAGGAAGTAAGAGGTAAGTGGGGCTTCCTTGGTGGCTCAGTAGTAAAGAATCCATCTTCGAGCAGGAGACATGGGTTTGATCCCTGGGTTGGGAAGATCCCTTGGAGGGGGGCATGGCAACCCACTCCAGTATTCTTGCCTGGAAAATGTCATGGACTGAGGCGACTGGTGGGCTGCAGTCCATTGGGTTGCAAAGAGTCAGACACAACTGAAGCAGTTGAGCATGCATGCATGCATGCAATGGGTAGATGAGCATTTCGGAGTTCTACTGTTTGGGATTCATCTGATCCCTATTCCTTCTTTCCCTTGTGAATGACAGGGGTATTGTATCATCTATTTTATCCAATACATCAGGACCATAATGCCTGTGCTGAAACCCATGAGTTGCCTTCTTAAAATAACACAAATTTCAATTAAAGATATGTTTGCTGAGCATGTAGTTTGCAAAGCATAGTATTAGATGTTAAAATGGAGATTGGTATGGCACAGATTATATCAAGGAACTAGAAGTATTATAGAAAAGACAGGTGTCTGAAAGGACAATCACACTCTAATAAAAGAGGGTGTTAAATGCTGAAAGTGAAATTGGCCTGGAGGTTCACAAAGGAGAGAGAAAGAACCACAAGAACTAGCTTTTTAGTTGTGAGGTTGTGGTGTGTGTGGTGGGTCCTTTTAGAAAGGAGATGGTGTTGGAACAGTGGCTAAGAATTTGGCAAACTGAGAAAGAATTTTAAAATGGCAGAATTGAAAAGATAAGGCAAAGGCAAGGAATAGAAAATGCCCAGGTGTTGGGAAAATGCTGTAATTTTAGTTTGGCTGGCAGAAGGTTGTTTGTAGGGAATCGGTAAGAGTTAAGATTAGGAATGTAGGTTGGCTCTACACGTCAGGACGAGGCATGTTGTGTTTAATCCAGAAAGCGCTGGAAGATACTGACAGTTTCTGAGGAGGCAGTGACATGATCCAAGTCATGCTTCACTGATGGTGAGGACTGAACTGGGATGGTTTGGGAAGAGACCTGCCGAGCGGAAGCTGGTAGAGTGCCCTGTGAGGAAGAGAGAGCAGAAGGAGTCGGGACCTGGGCCAGGCTGGAGGCAGCAGGGGGGGGAGAAAAAGAGAAAAGGCAGAATCTACATTTGGTTTGGCAACTAATCGGGTCCAGGTGGATTAAAGAGAGTTCTGGAAAGATGGCAACTTGAATGTGTCCAGGCTTCTTCTCCTGAGCCAACGCTTGCTGAAGCCAGCAGGCATACCAGGCTGGAGGGTATGAGGTTGGATGGCCTCGTCTCTGGCGGATTCCAAGGTTGAGGCAGGATTTCTGCTCCGTTTGTTTGACAAGAGCCTAGAGTTAATGGGTAGAACCTGGGTGAGGCAAGTAAATTGTGTCTTGGTCTGCAGAGATAAGAGTATTCTTTTTATTTTTTAAAACTTTTTATTTTATATTGGAGTCTAGCCAATTAACAATGTTGTGATAGTTTCAGGTGGACAGCAAAGCAACTCAGCCGTACATATATATGTGTCCATCCTCCCCCAGACTTCCCCCTCATCCAGGCTGCCACCTAACAGAGCAGAGTTCCCCGGTGCTAGACAGTAGTGTTCTTACTGCTGGTAGAAACAGAAGGGAGGGTGCTTGCCTTTCAGCCCAGCTTATAAAAAGCTTAGAAGTCATTATTCCAGTCCTCGTAGCAAGAAAAAAATTAACAAGCTGAAAATCAACACCACTTATTAGATCCATCAGAGACCAAAGTCAAAGGGCAAACCGCCCGCCCCCTCCAAATTAGAGCTCTATAGGCAGATTCAGAGGATCACAGTTTATTGGAGCAGAGGTGCTGAAGCAGAAACCTCCGCAGGAATCAGTACCAGGTTCCTTTTACCTAGGGCATCATACCCAGCTTTCAGCAAAAAATTACAAGACATACTGAAAGACACAACGCACAATTTGAAGAGACAAAGCAAGTATCAGAACCAGACTCAGATATGGCAGATGTTGGAATTATCAGACTGGGAATTTAAAACAGCTATGATTAATAGGCTAAAAATCCTAATTCAAAAAGTGGACAACACGCAAAAAGAAATGCGTAATATAAACAGGGAGATGAAAACTCTAAGAACCAAAAGGAAGGCTTGAAAAAAAAAATGAAGGGAAAAACCAGAAATGAAAAATGCTTTTGATGGACTCTCCAATAGCCTGGACACAGCTGAGGAAAGAATCAATGATATTGAAATGTCAGTAGGCACTTATGAAACAATGCAAAGAGATAGAACGAAAAAGTTCAAACAGGATATGCAGGAACCATGGGACAATTACAAAAGGTGTTACATATGCATAATAGGCAAGAAGAAAGAGAGAGGAATGGAAGAAACCATTGAAACAATGATGATTGGAAATTTCCTAAAATTAATGATAGACACGGAACCATAGAGCCAGGAACTTCAGAAAACACCAGGCAGGATAGATACAAAAAGAAAAAAACCCACTTAGACATAGCACATTTAAACTTTAGAAAATCAAAGATAAAACAAATCTTTAAAGAAGCCCCAGGGTGGGATGGGGGAGTACATTATTTTATTTATAGAAGAGCAGGGATAAGAAGGGCTTCCCAGGTGGCGCTAGCGGTAAAGAACCCAACTCCTGTGCAGGAGACATAAGAAACACAGATATCATCCCTGGGTTGGAAAGATCCCTTGGAGAAGGAAATGGCAACCAACTCCAGTATTCCTGCCTGGAGAATTCCAGGGACTGGAGGGCTGCAGTCCATGGAGTCACAAAGAGTTGGACACGACTGAAGCAACTTAGCACGGATGCGCGGATAAGAAGTACTGATACATCAAACTTTTATTCAGAAACCAGACTAGACTTGGATTGTTTACATGTCACTCTCGTGCTGGAAAATAGGCAATAATGTGCTTCGGCTACTCTGAATACAGATCTAAGACCAGGAATTCAATGCTTAGCCAAGATTACGATTAACCGACAGAATGAAAAGAAGATATTGGTGGATTTGCAAGGATTTAAAACTCTTATCACCCAGTGGGATGACTAATTTGTCTTGGTATGTCCAGAACTTTGTCCATCTTAGCACTGAAAAGTCTGTCTCCTGGAAAACCCCTAGTCTTAGGCAAATGAGACAACTGGTTACTGTAAAATATTACACAAGAAGAAAACCAGTATCAAGTGAAAAAAAAAACACAAAACGACTTTGAGATGGGTAGTTTTATCAGTCAGGAAAGATTTTGTGCCCCCTCTTTTACTGGAACCCCTCTTTTCCTTTCTTAGAATTTGATAATATCGGGAACTATTTTTGGTTGGGGGAGGTGAGAATTCAGGTACTGGCGTTTAGGGGTAGAGACCAGAGATATTGCTGAATATCCTATCCTACAACGCACAGCACAGCACCCCTACCCCCAAAATGAAGAACTGTCTTGTTCAAGATGTCAGTAGTGCCAAGATTGGGAAACCCTGGATTCAGGGAAGGTAATTAGAAATGGAGAGAGTTGTGAGTCCAAACCTTACTGTATTTACATATAGAAAACTTAAATGTAAGTGGAGAATCAAAGATTGTCTTGGGACGTGCACTGTAAGAGCTAATAAAAGGTACCTGAAATGAAAAAGGTGAAGTGGGCTTCCCTGATGGTCCAGTGGTGAAGAATCTGCCTGCCAGTGCAGGGGACATGGGTTTGATCCCTGGTCAGGGAAGATCCCACATGCTGCGGAACAACTAATCCCATGAGCCACAGCTACTGGGTCTGTGCTCTAGAGCCTGTGGAACCTCCACTACTGAAGCCCGAGTGCTCTGGAGCCTGTGCTCCCAACAAGAGAAGCCACTGCAGTAAGAAGGCCTGGCACCAAAACTAGAGAGTAGCCCCTATTTGCCACAATTAGAGAAAACCCACGAGCAACAGTGAAGACCCGGCATAGCCAAAAAAATAAATTATTTTTTTTAAAAAGAGGTGAGCTGCAGAGAAATCCTCATGGTACAAAGCTACCTCTGCAAAACCTAGTCACTGAGGTCAGGACAGGAAGCTGGTAGGTAAGGCATTATAGTGTTTAAAAGGGATGACCAATGACCACTGGGTGGGAATGGAACCCATCAGGGTCTAAAGTATCTTGGAGAAGAAAATCTTAGGTATCTTGTTTTCATACAATAGTGAACAAACAGGTATGTCAGTAGGTCCCAGGAAAGGGACTCTGTGGGATGGAAAAGTACATTGGAATTTCCATGTTAACAATGGGTCTAAAAGAATAGAGCAGCAATTTGATCCGATCTTTGAAAAGAAGAGATGTGGTGTAGAAGATCAGTTCAGTTCAGTCGCTCAGTCCTGTCTGACTGTTTGTGATCCCATGAATTGCAGCACACCAGGCCTCCCTGTCCATCACCATCTCCCGGAGTTCACTCAAACTCATGTCCATCGAGTCGGTGATGCCATCCAGCCATCTCATCCTTTGTCGTCCCCTTCTTCTCCTGCCCCCAATCCCTCCAAGCATCAGAGTCTTTTCCAGTGAGTCAACTCTTCGCATGAGTTGGCCAAGTACTGGAGTTTCAGCTTTAGCATCATTCCTTCCAAAGAATACCCAGGGCTGATCTCCTTTAGAATGGACTGGTTGGATCTCCTTGCAGTCCAAGGGACTCTCAAGAGTCTTCTCCAACACCACAGTTCAAAAGCATCAATTCTTTGGTGCTCAGCTTTCTTCACAGTCCAACTCACATCCATACATGATCACTGGAAAAACCATAGCCTTGACTAGATGAACCTTTGTTGGTAAAGTAATGTCTCTGATTTTCAATATGCTATCTAGGTTGGTCATAACTTTTCTTCCAAGTAGTAAGCATCTTTTAATTTCATGGCTGCAGTCACCATCTGCAGTGATTTTGGAGCCCCCCAAAATAAAGTCTGACACTGTTTCCACTGTTTCCCCATCTATTTGCCATGAAGTGATGGGACCAGATGCCATGATCTTCGTTTTCTGAATGTTGAGCTTTAAGCCAACTTTTTCACTCTCCTCTTTCACTTTCATCAAGGGATAGCAAAATCCTGCTTGCCTTAGTTTTGCCAACTGAGGTTCTAAGATGTCACTGTTTTATTTCTGTAGAATATAATTCAGAAATCCATGACCTTTTAATAAATACATGAGATTTAGTTCAAGGTCCTTAATGAAATAGCACAACAATAATTATTGCTTCCCCCTCATCTCAAAACTCATTCACTGTATCTGAAATTCAGATAATTTTTTGCAAAGTATACTCCAAGTATTTTCTGGAGGAGGGCATGGCAACCCACTCCAGTATTCTTGCCTGAGAAAACCCATGGACAGAGGAGCCTGGAGGGCTATAGTCAATAGAGTCACAAAGTGTTGGATACAACTAAAGCGACTTAGCACAGCACAGCACCCCAAATGTTGGAGAAAGAAATGGCAACCCACTCCAGTATTCTTGTGTGGGGAAATCCCATGGACAGAAGGACCCTGGCGGGCTACAGTTCTTGGGGGTCACAAAAAGTAGGACATGACTTAGCAACTAAACAATAACGACATCCCAAATATTGCAAAACTATCCTAGACCATAATCCAAAGCAATATTTTTTGAACAGCTAGATATGATCATTCAGGAAAATGGCTATATTTTTCAAGTTAGTAATTAAAAATATTATTCAAATATAACACTAATGTTTTTAAGCAGCAAACATATTCTAGAACTTTTAATTTCTGAGCCCTTTTAATTATATTTTATTTCCCCCCAATTTAATATTTTCTAAGAGATCTTGATCTTGACTTCCATGCTATTTTCTAGACTATAATCTCCAAGATTGTCAAGGAAGTGCTCAATAGTCAAAGCAATAAAAACAAATTGGATTTGCATGGTGCTTTACTTCTGTATCCATCTAACACTCACCATAGTGAAGCAGGTAATATCATGCCCATTTCATAAATGAGGTCCAAAGTTATTGGACCTCATCATAAGCTTATGATGGTTGCTGTGTTGCGTGCGTGCTCAGTAATGTCCGACTCTGCAACCCCATGGACTGTAGCCTGCCAGTCCATGAGATTCTCCAGGCGAGAACACTGGAGTGGGTTGCCATGCCCTCCTCCAGGGGATCTTTCCAACCCAGTGATTGAAACCAGGTCTCTTATGTCTCCTGCACTGGCAGGCAGGTTCTTTACCACTAGCACCACCTGGGAAGCCCATAACAATGTCTTTATCAATTTTCCTGTCAATAGACAGCTGGATTATTGACATTTTTTGCCATTATATGCCACATTGTCTTAAGCATGTTTAAAGGGACCTATTTGCAAGAGTTCAGTTGGGGCATATACCTAGGACTGGGATTGCTGGGTTGTATGGTATTACTCTTTCATTTTTACCAGATTGCTTTCCCAAGTAGTTGATTGCCACTTTTTCAGTGTCCACCTTACCAGCAGTGGGGCCCTGACTCAGGAAAGACAGTTCTTGATGCTATTAATTTCCGAAGCAGTGATTAAGAATTTTCTAGGAAGCAGGTTCCATGGCTTCATGAACCATCCTGCTGTTTGTTTGGGATCCTAGGAGGAAGCTCTTCCTAATGCCTCCTGTGTCATTTGAGCCTCCCTCCTTTTAAAAATTATTCTCTGTTTATTAATCATAAAAGCATCCTCCAGGCAGTCCAGCTTCTACTTTTTAGCATTCATTCTGACTTTTCCTGTAAGGATATATATCACAGTTGAAAGGTCTTTCAGATAATATCGTGTTCTTGTGTATAACTTGAGATTTAAAGGTCTGACATGCCTTAAATCCACAGTTAAGAACGTGGAATGATTGCATTCTGTGTGTATAGTGCTTTATAATAACGTAGATAGCCAAGTCCACCCTCCAGAAGTCACGTTCCCCTCCCTTTATTAATTATCCTGTCCGTGCAATCTGTGGCAGGCTGAATAATGTCCCACAGGCTTTAAGAATGTTATTCCAGCAGGCGCACTTGGATGGAAAGGGACAGAAAGAGGGTGAAATAAAGCAAGGCTGGTGGGCTCCCCAAACTCCACAGGTTGGAGACAGGCTGGTGAAAGTTCTCAGCCACAAACATGCAGTATCCTTCAAGAAAAAGGGTGGAGTTGTGGACTGAGAGCCACAGAGAGTCATTCCCAGGACCTGAAATGTCAAGGAGTTTGCCTGGTTGCATGTGGATATTCACTGTCTGAGACCCACATACTCCTTTTCTTCTTTGGTTTTTACCCTTTTTGAATGGCACGCCTGTAACTGCTATTCTATGTATGTCCCATTGTTGTTATTGTGGTGCTGGGGAAGACTCTTGAGAGTCCCTTGGACAGCAAGGAGATCAAACCAGTCAATCCTACAGGAAATCAACAATGAATACTCATTGGAAGGACTGATGCTGAAGTTTCCATACTTTGGCCACCTGATGCAAAGAGCTGACTCTTTGGAAAAGACCCTGATGCTGGGAAAAATTGAGGGCAGGAGGAGAGGGGGGCGATGGACAATGAGATGATTAGATAGGATCATCAACTCAATGGACATGAGTTTGAGCAAACTCTGGGAGTGAAGGGCAGGGAAACCTGGCGTGCTGCAGTCCATGGGGTTGCAAAGAGTTGGACACGACTTAGCAACTGAACAACAACAACAACAAAGGAGGAGTCAGAGACAGAGGAAAAGGCCACGAGAAGCAGGGATTGGATGGTGTGGCCATTAGCCAAGGAATGTCAGCAACCTCTAGAAGGTGAAAAAGAGAAGAACAAATTCTTCTCTTGAGCCTCTAGAAATGACCGGATTCTGTTGACACCTTGATTTAGACCCCATGAGACTCATTTTGCTCTTCTGATCTCCAGACCTGTAAGTGATACTTCTGTGTTGTTTTAAGGTATTACGTTTGTGGGAATCTGTTACAGAGCAGCAATAGGAAACTGATGCACTTGCTCTTGCGCTAGGGTGCTTAACTGGTCTTGTAAATTCAAGAACATGAGCTAGAACAGTTGTATGAAAAGATGTGAGAGAGGAGACCTTTTCCCTAAGCAAACCATTTCATTATAATTGGTCAA
Source organism: Bos grunniens (assembly GCF_055505025.1). Classification (NCBI taxonomy): domain Eukaryota; kingdom Metazoa; phylum Chordata; class Mammalia; order Artiodactyla; family Bovidae; genus Bos; species Bos grunniens. The sequence goes on along the minus strand of NC_141178.1, from coordinate 55,702,718 downwards.
TCTTCTTTTTCTGAAACAAAACATCTTTAAAGGTACTAGAAAGAAATAACTAAATTACAAAACCTTTTATAAAACGAATGTTCTATAATCTAGCAGATCCTACCTGGGATAAAATACTTCAGCTTTTACTAAAGGTCTAAACTGACTCCATTTAAAAAATCCTCTCTCTAGAAAACCTAAGGCGTCTTGGGAAAGAAACTAAGGATGATGTATGACATTATTTTTGCCAAAATGACAGCAAGATCACATTATTGATATTCTTGTGAAATCCTAACAGGGAAAAATGCCATGGTTAAAGCTTGAGAGATGTTTCTGATGGCACTGGTTATTTAGGACAGGTTTGGGCAGATCTGGCAAAACACTGAAGTAGAATGTATGTGCTTTTGATTTTAGGAAGAACATTCTGTAAGCTGAGGTCTTTATTCCCATGTTTACTTTCTTATTTTAATTGATGAGAGATGCAAGCATACAACATTTAATTCATTTACATTTGGTATACGAATGCAGATTCCTTCATGCTGGAAATTCTTCAGAGGGAGAAATCTGAAGATTCTATTTAGACAACTGGCTTATTAGCTAGTGTTTCGTCTGTTAGTGTCTGACCTTTTTGACTAAATAAATACCAGTTTGCTCTGATGGTTCTTACGTCAGTCACAGACCAGTCAGGAAACCAGACATGCAGGTTACACAGGGGATGAGTGATCTGAGAACCGGTCAAGGGCAGCAGGGAGACCCACTGGTCAGCAGGAGGTTGCCTGCTCCCTTAGCACTAGAGGCCACGGGGGTGGCATTGTGCATAGTTTCCACAGCTGCTGTAATAAACTGCCATAAACTAAATGGCTTATGATAACACAGATTTATTATTTTTTGCTTTTAATTTTTTTTTGGGTGAGAGGCATGTGGGATCTTAGTTCCCAGACTGGGAATCAAACCTGTGCTCCCTGTATTGGAAGCACAGAGTCTTAACCACTGGATGGTCAGGGAAGTCCCAACACAGATATATTGATTCTTGTAGTTCTGTAATTCAGAATTCTGCAGCGGGTCTCCATGGGCTAAAAAAATCACGGTGTCATCAAGGCCATGTATCTTCCTGGAGGCCAGGGAGAACGGTGTGTCCATGATCTGGGAGGCCACTTGCATATCTTGGCTACTGACTCCCTCTCTCCATCTTCAGAACCAGCAATGGCTGGGTTAGTCTTTTTCACATCACATCACTCTGACACCATGTTTCTGCCACCTTTTCTGCATTTAAGGGCCCTGTGTTTACATTGTGTGTGTGTATGTGTGCGTGCGTGTGCGTGTCTGTGTGTGTTCAGTCATGTCCAGCTCTTTTTGACCACATGATGGACTGTAGCCCACCAAGTTCCTCTGTCCATGGGATTTCCCAGGCAAGAATACCAAAGCAGCTTGCCATTTCCTCCTCCAAGAGATCTTCCTGACTCAGGGTTATAACCCTTGTCTCTTGTGTCTCCTGCATTGGCTGGTAGATTCTTTACCACCTGTGCCACCTAGGAAGCCCTTGGGATTACATCAGGTCTCATCTGGAAAATCCAGGCTAATCTCCCTGTTTTGAGCTCAGCTGACTAATGACCTCCGTTCACCTTGATTTTCTATTGTAACCAGTCATGCTTTGGGGGAAATTAGGACATGAGCATCTTTGGAAGCCATTATTTTTCTTTCCAGGGTGTTCTTGGGGCTGGCAGCCAGGGCGATACAGTGGAAGCTGGGCCGAGGCAGGAATTATGATGATGGATGGTGAGGTGTAGACAGAGAGAGAAAGAAATTCCTTGGCCCCACCTTGCAAAATGGAAAGTTTTCACTAAGTAAGCATCTAGTGCTAAAGATCTGACATCTTGCTTTTCCTTAAAAAAAAAAAAATATATATATATAACATTTATTTATTTATTTGACTGTGCCACACCTCAGTTGTGGCAAACCCAGGCCCCCTGCATTCACACGGAATCTAGTTCCCTGACCAGGGATCGAACCCAGGCCCCCTGCATTGGGAACGTGGAGTCTTCACCACTGGACTATCAGATAAGTCCCTCCTTTTATTTATTTTTTTAATGTGGAATTTCAAAATTTTTATTAGCAGCAACAGAGTGTACTGTTCTTTTGTTTTTACTTTGCTGTATATGGGACAACTATACACAATTTTATGAACTGTACCAACGTTATGGAGAAAGAAAGTGAAGTTGTGTCTGACTTTTTGTGATCCGATGGACGGTAGCCTGCCAGGCTCCTCCATCCATAGGATTTTCCAGGCAAGAATACTGGAGTAGGTTGCCATTTCCTTCTCCACAGGAGAAAAGACAAGCCCTATTGAAATTGCCATATTGACCACACACAAATCCTTTCCTTAAGTCAGGTGAGAGTCTGAGTTGCTTGTGTGGGAAAATCATGTGATTAGAGCCATCGTCCATTGGAATTTTTTGTGACAACAGACAGCATGACAATTTGTAATCCAACATCTGTCTCTAGCATTCTTCCTGGATGTGGGCTGAAAGAGGCGAGTTTGGGTGTGTTAGCTTGTTCAACTCCACCCCCTCCCACCAATACTGGGAAAAGATAGCTCAATATAATGTGCCTACTAAAAAAAAAGTATTTTATATCATTCTGTAGAAATTATAGCAAGTGGAATTCCAAGGATCACTGCATGAAAGGATGGTCAATGTTAAATCTATAGATAGTCTCTTTGGTCAAGTATCATAAATTAAAAGCAAGCCCCAGGGAGCCTGGAAGAGGAAATGGCAACCCATTCCAGTATTCTTTTTTTTTTTTTTTAAAATTTTATTTTATTTTTAAACTTTACATAATTGTATTAGTTTTGCCAAATATCAAAATGAATCCGCCACAGGTATACATGTGTTCCCCATCCTGAACCCTCCTTCCTCCTCCCTCCCCATACCATCCCTCTGGGTCGTCCCAGTGCACTAGTCCCAAGCATCCAGTATCATGCATCGAACCTGGACTGGCATCTCGTTTCATACATGATATTTTACATGTTTCAATGCCATTCTCCCAAATCTTCCCACCCTCTCCCTCTCCCATAGAGTCCATAAGACTGTTCTATACATCAGTGTCTCTTTTGCTGTCTCGTACACAGGGTTATTGTTACCATCTTTCTAAATTCCATATATATGCGTTATTGTACTGTATTGGTGTTTTTCCTTCTGGCTTACTTCACTCTGTATAATAGGCTCCAGTTTCATCCACCTCATTAGAACTGATTCAAATGTTTTCTTTTTAATGGCTGAGTAATACTCCATTGTGTATATGTACCATAGCTTTCTTATCCATTCATCTGCTGATGGACATCTAGGTTGCTTCCATGTCCTGGCTATTATAAACAGTGCTGCGATGAACATTGGGGTACACGTGTCTCTTTCCCTTCTGGTTTCCTCAGTGTGTATGCCCAGCAGTGGGATTGCCGGATCATAAGGCAGTTCTATTTCCAGTTTTTTAAGGAATCTCCACACTGTTCTCCATAGTGGCTGTACTAGTTTGCATTCCCACCAACAGTGTAAGAGGGTTCCCCTTTCTCCACACCCTCTCCAGCATTTATTATTTGTAGACTTCTGGATCACAGCCATTCTGACTGGCATGAAATGGTACCTCCTAGTGGTTTTGATTTGCATTTCTCTGATAATGAGTGATGTTGAGCATCTTTTCATGTGTTTGTTAGCCCTCTTTATGTCTTCTTTGGAGAAATGTCTGTTTCCAGTATTCTTGCATGGAAGATTCCATGCACAAAGGAGACTGGTGGGCTACAGTCCATAGGGTGGCAAATCAGACACGACTGAAATGACTTAGCACCCACATACACACCAGAGAGAGGGTGAAGAAGGAAACAGTGAGGCGCCAAGTTGATCTGTTTGTCTTTCTTTCTGGAACACATTTGCTTGGTTGTTTTTTCTTGGGGCCCTTTTCCCCTCCAGGAAGAAATCACCACCTTTTCCCACCATGGTGTTGTGGGCTGCCTTAGCAATGTTGTCTTAGCAGCTGGCTGCTACGCCAGTGTCAGGGATAGCACCACTGGGTGACTGGGTGAATGGCCATGCATTTTCGCTGGAGAAGCAGGGACGGAAGGTCTGCCTTTGTCATCGCCAGGAGAACTCTGAACGTGAAACTCCATCCCAGACAGTGTGCCTGGGAGAGTGGGGTGCCAGTCACCTGGCCACTGCTTCTTCTCCGCGTGACCAGCTCTGTGCACGACTAGGTCTTCTTTGAGGGAAGGAAAATTCATCTCTCTTTTCTTGTTGTCATCCTGGATCCACATTTGGTTTGAATTCTAGAAGTCAGAATTTTATTTTTTGGCCGTGTAGCATGTGGGATCTTAGTTCCCTGACCGGGGATCGAACCTGTGCCCCCTGCATTGGAAGCGTGGAGTCTTAACCACTGAACCACCAGGGAAGTCCATAGACATCAGATCTTTAAACGGACCCTCCTCTGCTGGAATTTCCTGTGGATACAGCGATTTTCTGTTCTGAGATGATCTGTGTCAGAAATGGGACAGGAGTCTGGAGATTGTGTTTTCGTCTCTCTTTTTCCTTTGTCCATCCCTCCCAGTGCTGTCTTTCCCACTCAGCAATGCAGGGCACGGATGCTGAGTGTGTCCATAGGTGTTATCTCCTTCCTATGCCTTTGTTGATGGTGGCAGAGCCCACAGTTAGCATTCCCCAAGCTCTACACACCCTGCTAAGTGCTTTACTGCCTAATGGCAGTTTATCATCAGAATGACTCACAGGCTGTTACTATTATCGTTGTTTTAAATGTGAGTAAACTGAGACTCAAAAGGCTGGGTAACTGTTACCTGAATTATGTCTCCCCTACCCCAGGTGGCACCAGTGGTAAAGAACCCATCTGCCAATGCAGGAAGGGATGTGGGTTAGATCCCTGGTTTGGGAAGGTCTCCTGGAGGAGGAAATGGCAACTCACTCCAGTATTCTTGCTTGGAGAAGTCCATGGGCCGAGGGGCCTGACAGGCTACAGTCCATGGGGTCGGAAAGAGTTGGACACGACTGAGGCGACTTAGCATACAGGCATGCACACCCCAGTTCATAGGCTGAATCCCCAGTGCCTCAGAATATGGCTGGGCTTGCAGATAGGGTCTTCAAAGAAGTAATTACATTGGAATGAGGCCATGAGGGTGGACCCTAATCCAACATGACTGGTGTCTTTATAAGAGGGGATTAGACATAGACACCAAAGGAAGATCACTTGAAGGCATGGAGAGGGCTGCCATCTGCAAGCAGAGGAGAGAGGCCTCAGACAACAACCCTCCTGACCCCTTGATCTCAGACTTCCAGCCTCCAGAACTGGGAGAAAGTAGTTTTCTGTCATTTAGGGGTCCTCTCGCCTGTGGTTGGAGGAGGCAATGGCAATCCACTCCAGTACTCTTGCCTGGAAAATCCCATGGACGGAAGAGCCTGGTAGGCTGCAGTCCGTGGGGTAGCTGAGGGTCGGACACGACTGAGCGACTTCACTTTCACTTTTCACTTTCATGTATTGGAGAAGGAAATGGCAACTCACTCCAATGTTCTTGCCTGGAGAATCCCAGGGACGGGGGTGCATGGTGGGCTGCCGTCTATGGGGTAGCACAGAGTCGGACACGACTGAAGCAACTTAGCAGTAGCAGTAGCAGTCGCCTGTGGTATGTCATCGTGGGAGCTTTAGCAAAAAATCCAGTAACTTTCCTATACCCGTACACCTTGAAGGTGTATACACTGAAGCTCCGATACTTTGGCCATCTGATAGGAACAACCAACTCATTGGAAAGGACCCTGATGTGGGAAAGATTGAAGGCAGGAGGAGAAGAGGGACGACAGAGGATGAAATGGTTGGATGGCATCACTGACTCAATGGACATGAGTTTGAGCAAACTCCAGGAGATGGTGAAGAACAGGGAAGCCTGGGATGCTACAGCCCATGGAGTCACAAGGAGTTAGACACGACTTAGCGAGTCAACAACAGCAAATACCAGGCAAACCTGACTACAGAACCCATATTTTCAATGTAAGTTTCTGAATTTTTCTATAATAAGTTCCAAGTGATACATTTAAGCTTTATTTTATATTCTGAAAGGACATGTTTTAAAATACTAGATATGGTCTCTCCTTTCCTATTAATAATATAGTTACCACAATTTCAAAGTAATCACCCCCAAATCTGACAGTGCTACCCTGGTGTCCAATTTTGTCTAAGTGAGCTATGAACATTTCAAAACAACACGTACTCAATTTTTCTTTAATTAAAGGGACAGAAACAACTATGCAAAACAGCTTTTGGTTTTTAGGGGCAGAAGGCAGGTTTCAGGAAATTAAACAAACAATAAGGTTTGGAAATTCCCCAAAGAGTGGGGCTTTCTGACCCCAAAACAGGGGCGGGCAACTCTCAAGAAGTGGAGCACTTCTTATTTTCCCAAAGGATTGAGAGCCCGGGCAAGGATGGGTGCAGGCTGGGGTGGAAAGTCCACCCAAAGGAGGCCTCAGAGGACTGGACACCAGCTGGTGTCTTTTCCCAACAGGAAGCCTTGGATAGAAATGGGATGAGTGGGCGGCGTGGACAGCGCTGCCAAGGCCATGCCCCAGGGGAGCCAGGTGACACTACTGGTTGATCCCGATCTACTGGTTGGAAGTGTTTGCCGTAGAGGATCTTAAGTAACAGAGCTTTCCAAAAGACTGACCATAATGGCAGTTGGAGACTTGCTCTCACCGCATTCTCTGGCTTACTATGGGTCTTCACAGTAATTAATCATCACAGAGACCCCAAGCATAGACAGTGGAATGTTCGGTGTTTCAAGGCACATCTGGCTTTTTATTTTTAATACTTTAAGAAATTTATTCCATTCCATATATATATATATATACACATACATCATATGTATATTTAAAATATAACTTTAAGATATAATTGCATACTTTATTATTATTATTTTTTATTGTTAATAAAAAGCCCAGTTTCCTGGTTTCAGCTGTAGACCATTCATGGCTTTTCTGAATTTTCACTGTGTTAGTTAGCATGGGTTCTTTCTTCATTGCTTTCTTTCTAAAATCTACCTGAGAAGGACAAGAGAATAATAAACAACAGTTTGCGCTGCATTTATGTAGATTTCAGCAGAAGGAAAATAAAGGATTCAATGTGTGGTCCAGGTAAAAAAAATGTGAGTGGGGGCTTGAGCTGTGACCTTGCATGGAATCAATAGGCTACTTCTCCTTCCGTCAGGCAGAACCGATTTCTGGGGTTCTTTTTTTTTTTCCCTTCAGCAAACGCAGTTACCTAATGATATTAAAATTTTAATTGATTATGCTAGATGTTCTGGAAATGAAAGCAGCAGCCAGGCTTAAATTCACTCAACCCAGTCGCCCTCCAGCCGCCATTGAAGGGAAATTTGACAGCTGTAAACAAATGCTGCCACCTACAGGAAAGAGTTGGGACGTGCAAGCCAGAGTCATCCATCCTCCGCCATCAGGCTCACTGGACGTTTTCTTCTATCCACTTCCCAGTGCGATTTGAAAGAACGGAACTGTACTTATTTGAATTTTTAAATTTTGCTTCAGAATGCAAAGTGAAACCTTGTATTCTGTAGGAAAAAGAATTCTTCTTTATAGTAAAGCTTCAAATTCTCTAACATTTGAATTTGAATCTAAAATTCTCAAATTCTCTCTAATTCCTTTTCCAGCTCTTGCGACCCCATGGACTGCAGCCCGCCAGGCTCCTCCGTCCCTGGGGTTCTCCAGGCAAGAATACTGGAGTGCCATTTCCTTCTCGAGGGGATTTTCCTGACCCAGGGATAAAGCCTGCATCTCCTGCTTCGTAGGTGGATTCTTTACCACTGAGTAACCTGGGAAGCTACTTATAAAAAATAGGATATAAATACTGAAAGAGGAGCCTTGAGAGAAGGACTTATTCGACAGTGTCTGAACTGGTAAGGCAACCACTTCAAATTTTTCTTTATCCACCCCCCCCCCCACCCCGCCTTCTGTCAGCATGAGACTCAAGAATGCTTTTCACTGTAAAATGTCATTTAGAACAATTTAAATCATTCATAGTAACCTCTGCTTGAGTTCAGGAAGTGGCCAGTGCCTAGGTAACTCCAGCTTGGGTCAGTGTGTTTAGGAAGCATGTCCTTCTATTGGATTAAGCTGTGTCAGCCTGCTGGGCGTTGGGCCTGTTTCTGTGTTATGGATCAACACAGAGAAAGCAGATTTCCTCTCTTCACATTTATGAAGAAGTCATTCCAGCTCCCAGGGCTTCATCCTTCAGGCTACAGAGCCTGGCTTCCGAGATTTGATCCCTACATCCTCCACCCCGTGGCCACCTGCATGCACCTCTGGCTGTGCTCACTCATGGCAAGTCCTGCCTGGACTGCTGTACTCAAGTGTCCATGGCAGACTCCCATGAGGTTGATGGACAACGTCACCTCCATTCTGAAAACCCTGCTCTTTCTAGCCTGTCCAACTGAGACATCAACTTGACCAGCAAAAAGGCCATTTTGTACAGCTGGAGTGATTCGAGGCCGCTGAAAAAGAGTGTAGGCAGTCATTTGAGAAAAGGGTTGTGAGTGTGGTTATGTGTGATGAGCTCTCACAATACGCTGCCTTTTCACCCACAGAAACTAGGACAGCGGCGCTGGTCACTGTCTTCCCTCCCCAGATTTCTAGAGCATGTGGCTTGTGCGTTTTCCTGGGGGTGTGAGCGGAGGCTCTGGAGGAAGACGAGAGTGTTCTCCATGGTGCAGACTGTGCTCCGTGTGAAGCTGGGAAGCCAGCTGTGAGGTCTCTGGGTCTCTCCTTTCTCACGCAGCCTCTGTATGGTGGAGGAACTCACCTTCATGCCTGAGCTTGAGGTCATGTGTTCTCTCCTCTCTACTGAAAGCTGTGCTGAGCGGAGGGTGGGGTCTGCAATCAGTTACATCAGTGTGCTGTGTGCTCAGTCGTGTCTGACTCTCTGTGACCCCATTGACTGTTGCCTGTCAGGCTCCTCTGTCCATAAAATTCTCCAGGCAAGAATACTGGAGTGGGTTGCCATGCCCTCCTCCAGGGGATCTTCCTGACCCAGGGATCAACCTGGGTCTCTTGTGTCTTGGTGGACTTCATTCCCAGGCTGGGTGCTCTGCTCTACTACACTGGGCATTAATTATATTTTAAGTCTTCTCCCTAATTTGAAAAGGGTTTTGTTGTATTATTAAAAGAATATCAAGAATCTGTGATCATGTGGGGAAATGATTTGGAAGCAGTGGATTTGATGCCCCAAGAGTTCTCCAAAAAAGCTCATCTTAAAAGAGCTCACAGGGCTTTCTTGATGGTCCAATGGTTAAGAATCTGCCTGCCAATTCAGGGGACATGGGTTCGATCCCTGGTCTGGGAAGATCCCACTTGCTGAGGGACAACTAAACCCAAGCACCATAGCTACTGAAGCCTGTGCGCCTAGAGCCCATGCTCTGCAACAAGAGAAGCCACCGTAGTGAGAAACTCGTGCATCACAACATTCACTGCAACTAGAGAAAGTCTGCACACAGCTTGGAAGACCCAGTGCAGCCAATATATACATATATTCGTGGGTGAGAGACTCATGGTAGTCCTGGGTCAGGATCTGGGCAATAACTACTAACCACCTTGGGGCATGAATGGAATCATGCATTTACCCTTGGTGATTATGAAGCCTCTGCTCACAAGATGAGTTAGTTTGGAGTAATCATGCAATCAGACTGAAACCCCCTTTTAAGTTTAAAATTTAGAAATGGTATCTATTTGAAGATTAGTCCTATGTTATGTCGGAGCTCTGGTTGTGGTATTGGTGGTTAACTCAGACCAACGTTCCTGCTGGAGCTTTTAATTATGCATAATAACCCTCATACTTTGTTCTTCTGTATCTTTCATCCAGAGGTCCCAGTGCTCTCCAAGCATTATTAACTCATTAATCCTTGCAACACTCCGGGGAGGTGGATTGGAGACAAGGTGATTAACCCATTTTCCAGACAGGGCCATAGAGGCACAGAAGATTTCAGCAATTCCTGGGGTTGCATGAGTCAGGGCTGGGTAGAGAACAGAGCCTTTCTGTGTTCCGTTCCCAGTCTGCCTCCTCCTGGGAGTCATCACCAAGGATCTTGGGAATTGTCTCTACCTGCTTTTTTACTATTGGTGTGGAGCAACACAATGAACATCTTGCGGAAAACATAACCAAAATATATTTTTTTCTTGAAATCTAAAACGTGTGCACTTTAAGGGAAAAGAGATATACATATTAATCACCAAAGTAAAATGGGGTAACTCTTAGATAGAGTCCCAAAGCCCTCAAAGTCTTCTAACATAGACCATTCAACTTTCTTACGTAGAATCAGGAAATTCCATCTGGCCCGGCAGAAGTGAAACTTGAACTTCACAAGAGCTAGGATTCAGTTTGAAACTGAGAAGTACTAACATCTGTCTTTTGAGTTTGACAACCTTTTCTCCTTGGTTTCACTTGAATGCAGGCTGGTTTCACATGGACTTCATTGTCGTTTCAGTGGAGCCAGAGGAGGGGGCCTCTGTGTGATCTGGGTGGGCGTCCAAAGGGCTTATGTCCACGGAGCCACTGAAAGGCTGTGACCTGGGGTCAAAGGGCTCCAGAGACTGAGTTGAAAAGCAGAGTAGCAAGTTCAGTGGGAAGCCCTGAGATTTCTTCGGCCATTGTCTTTATTTATGATTCATTTATTTATTCAATAAACACTCATCGAGTATCTTTTATATGCCAGTTGTTAACCGGGTGCAAGGCATAATGCTCATCTTTCAGGGCTTTGCAATCAAAGAGCAAAGATAAACAAACAGGCAAATAATTATTACATAAAATAAAGAGTAATTGTAGAGATTTTTACAAAGTCTAATTAAGGCAAATTAGCTTGAGTGGCTCAGAAAAATCTTCCAAGAGGCATTTCTTGAAGACCACATGGAGGTTGAGTCTGAAGGATGAAGGGTTTGCTGAGGGCAGTGATGGAGTTAAACTTTCAAGGTTATCTATTTGCTGAAGGTCAGCAATTTAGGACTGACAGCATCTTTTACAGCAGCAGCAAGTGGTCCCTGAATTCCTACTCTGTGTGAGATGGGAATACCAGACCACCTTACCTGCCCCTGAGAAACCAGTATGCAGGTCAAGAAGCAACAGTTAGAACTGGATATGAAACAAAGGACTGGTTTAAAATTGGGAAAGGTTTAAAATTGGGAAAGGAGTACATCAAGGCTGTATATTGTCACCTTGCTTATTTAACTTATATGCAGAGTACATCATGCAAAATGCCAGGCTGGATGAAGCACAAACTGGAATCAAGATTGCTGGGAGAAATATCAATAACCTCAGATATGCAGATGACGCCACCCTTATGGCAGAGTGTGAAGAGGAACTAAAGAGCCTCTTGATGAAAGTGAAAGAGAGTGAAAAGGATGGCTTAAAACTCAACATTCAAAAATTGAAGATCCTGGCATCTGGTCCCATCACTTCATGGCAAATAAGGTGGGGAAAAAATGGAAACAGTGAGAGACTTTTATTTTTGGGGGGCTCCAAAATCACTGCAGATGGTGACTGCAGCCATGAAATTAAAAGACGCTCGCTCCTTGGAAGAAAAGCTATGACAAACCTAGACAGCATATTAAAAAGCAGAGACATTACTCTGCTGACAAAATAATGTCTTTGTCATATAGCCAAAGCTATGGATTTTCCAGTAGTTATGTATGGATATGAGAATTGTGATAGATTATGGTGAATGATGTAGGATTCGTGATCTCTGAAGAAGAAGTTTTAGCTTCAGGACAAGGGACTGGCTTGATCACTCGGAGCTTTTGTGTGGCAGAAGTGTTATTACAGTGAAAAAGGACAGAGGAAGCTTCTGACATAGACATCAGAAGGGGAACGGAGGGGGCCCCACTCACTAGTCTTATTAAGGCCTTATATACTTTTACCAGACCCATTCCCACAACATACATTTTAAATTAACAAGATTAGAACTGACAATAGAAAGGTCTAACCAGACCCACTCCCACAACAAATGTCTTAAGATGACAAGATTAGTCAGAAGGTTCTTGTTAAGGAGAAACATGTCTTCCAGCAAGATACATTGTTTTTTTGTTTTTTTTTTTGAGTGAGGAAGACTTTATTGTCTATACCAAAATGGGTATGCATGTGTGCATAGGAATTTTTCCCTGTTTGTGTGGGATTCATGTGCATGACATGGATACAAGTGGTGCTTTAAAAAATTAAAGCAGGAGAACAGGGTCGTGTGGGAGTAGAGCTTCCTGTGGAAATAACATTTGAGCAAGTCCTGAAAAGGGAAAGCATCACATGAATATCTGTGGTGAATGCAAAGGCCCTGAGGCAAGATCCTCCTGGGTTTGTTAAAAGAATAGTAAGAGAAACAGTATATGCAGAACGGAGTGAGCAAATATAAAGAACTGCAATCATGATGGTGTTTGGGGAATGATGGATCAATTGGAGTAGGATATGGCTCCACTCCAGTATTCTTGTCTATTAAAAGAGAAATGAGTAGGGATGATATTTTCAGTGGAATTCTGAAATTTTGAGGGAAGACATAATAAATTCTATATAATTTAATTTAATTCAGTGTTATTGACAATGGAGACTTAAGACCATAAAAGACATTTTGTATTTCAAATGCCTAACTTCTTCACCAAGGTATAAATGATTCCCTGGGGAGAAAATAATTCAATTATCTCAGTGAAAAATAAGTGAGTGTCTTAATTTTGGGTTAGTATATTTCAGGCTTGTGTGTGTGTGTGTGTATGTGTGTGTGTGTGTGTGTGTGTTTAGTGTTTTGCAGAGGTGATTAAATCTCAAGAGCATCATCACAACCTTAATAAGCTGACCCTCAACCTCAAATTCAGAAGAAGTGAAGTGAAGTCTCTCAGTCATGTCTGACTCTTTGCAACCCCTTGGACTGTACCCCACGAGGCTCCTCCGTCCATGGGATTCTCCAGGCAAGAATACTGGAGTGGGTTGCCATTTTCTTCTCCAGGGTACATTGTTTTTAATAATCATTAGTACAGAGCTTAAGGAAAAACATACCCTTGATCAAGATAAGTTGTTTTGTTGTGTCATTAGCTCTGGGCTTAAAGAAAGTTAGTCTTAAAGACTGTTTGCATAACAACTCAAAGTTTAAGAAAAAACATCTTACATGACTAAGACAAAGCAATGTAGAAAAAAACATTTGTCCCTTTCTCCTCCTTGAGAGCCCCAAATCCCTTTCTCCTCTTTGAGGGCCCCAGACTCCTTATCAACCTGCTAAGTCACTTCAGTTGTGTCCGACTCTGTGCGACCCCATAGACAGCAGCCCACCAGGCTCCCCATCCCTGGGATTCTCCAGGCAAGAACACTGGAATGGGTTGCCATTTCCTTCTCCAATGCAGGAAAGTGAAAAGTGAAAGTGAAGTCGCTCAGTCGTGTCCGACTCTTAGCAACCCCATGGACTGCAGCCCACCAGGCTCCTCCGTCCATGGGATTTTCCAGGCAAGAGTACTGGAGTGGGGTGCCATTGCCTTCTCCGCCTTATCAACCTACCTAAGAATTAATGCTCTCAGTTGGACCATAAGGAAGGCTGAGCACCAAAGAATTGGTGCTTTTGAACTGTGGTGTTGGATAAGATTCTTGAGAGTCCTCTGGACTGCGAGGAGAGCAAATCAGTCAGTCTTTAAGGAAATCAATGTTGAGTATTCATTGGAAGGACTGATGCTGAAGTTCCAATACTTTGGCCACCTGATGCAAAGAGTCCACTCATTAGAAAAGACCCTGATGCTGGGAAAGATTGAAGGCAGGAGGAGAAGGGGACAACAGAGGATGAGATGGTTGGATGGCATCAGTGACTCAATGGTCATGAGTTTGAGCAAGCTCTGGAAGGTGGTGAAGGAGGGGGAAACCTGGTGTGCTGCAGTTCATGGGGTTGCAAAGAGTTGGACACAACTGAGAGACTGAAAAACAACAACAACACTTCTGGACTCCCGAGAAAATGAAGACACTAGAAATGATTCTGGTCCTCAGGCAGATTATAATCTGTTTGAGAAAAGAAGGTATATGTTAATGGATGAGTAGCAATAAAATGAGATGTGTAGTTAGTGCTACCGAGGACTCAGATGATAAGCACAATAGACATCCAGAGAAGTGAGGGTGGACCCTGAAATGCTAAAATTAGGGATACTTATGGGAGAGATGGGGGCTTCCCAGGTGGCAATAATGGTAAAGAACCTGCCTGTTAATGCAGGAGATATAAGAGACACAGGTTCAATCCCTGAGTTGGGAAGATGCCCTGGAAGAGGGCATGGCAACCCCCTCCCATATCCTTGCCTGGAGAACCCCATGAACAGAAGAGCCTGGTATGCCACAGTCCATAGGGTCCCAAAGAGTTGGACATGACTGAAGCAACTTAACTCAGCACAATGTTTTCTTATAATCACTTCACCTGTACTTGGCTCCAATTTTCTTGTTTTATATGGGTTAGGCTAGGCTATGCTGTAGTAATAAATTACATCATTTTAAACAAATAAGAGACAATAAATGCTGTTTTTTCAAAAACACAATATTTGGTGGATTGAATGCTCTTAATTACTCACAAGCCTCCAGTTTTGCTCAGAGCAATGGGAAGGGTAAGCCTGAGATACTGGAGACACCCTCTTTCACCTGCTTTTCACTCTCAATCTCATTGAATCCTGCTGCAGATTCCTGGATGACAAAGCACAAATCTCTTTGAGTCCTGACCAAAGAATCTCTTCTAAAGTGTTTCCTAAGCGCCAGAATTTAACTGAAAGGATAGACTTTTGAATATTTTCATTAGGCAGGATGAGAACCTAAGGTGGAGAAGGAAATGGCAATCCACTCCAGTACTCTTGCCTGGAAAATCCCATCGACTGAGGAGCCTGGTAGGCTACAGTCAATGGGGTCATGAAGAGTCGGACACAACTGAGCGACTTTTCACTCTCATGCATTGGAGAAGGAAATGGCATCCCATTCCAGTATTCTTACCTGGAGAATCCCAGGGGCAGAGGAGCCTGGTGGGCTGCTGTCTATGGGATCGCAGAGGGTCGGACACGACTGAAGCGACTTAGTAGCAGCAGCAGCAGAACCTAAGGGCCATGACAATGGCTACCACTGACGATGATCAGGACTCTCACAATGACTTGTTGAAGTGTTGAATTTGATTAATTGCTACTTTGGCTTCCGTCATAGCTCAGTTGGTAAAGAATCCACCTGCTATGCAGGAGACCTGGGTTTGATCCCTGGGTTGGGAAGATCCCCTGGAGAAGGTATAGGCTACCCACTCCAGTATTCTGGCCTGGAGAATTCCATGGACTGTAGTTCATGGGGTAGCAAAGAGTTGGACATGACTGAGTGACTTTCACTTAACTTATTAATCACTATTTTATGACATAAACAAAAATGATACAAGTAAAGCAAATGACTGGTCTAAACTTGGGATAAATCCCAGCATTAAAAATTATACCAGAACTTAAAATTAGTGGCCTAAAATTTTTGGTATTCTGGAGAATTTGCTTTGTCTTTTCCACAAAGCTTTGATTTTCAAGCTATGACTTACTTCTTTTAAATTGTTTCTTTTTTCTTCTTCTTCTTTTTTTTTTTTCAAAATCCACTTGAGATATAGTTCATATAGTAGAGAATTCACCCATTTAAGTGTATAATCAATGGTGTTTTAGTGCATTCACAGAGTTGTACATCCATTACCACAATCAATTTCAGAACATTTTCATCACTCCCAGGAGAAACCTTGTGTTCCTTAGCCATCAATCCCAAACTCCCATAAGCTACCCCCTCCTCCAGCCCTGGGGAACTAGCAAACTAAACTCTATGGATTTGCCAATTGTGAACATTTGATATAGACATATGGACCTTTTGAGTGCATTCTTTGACTTACGGTAATGTTTTCAAGGTTAATCCATGTTGTAGCTTGTATCTGTACTTCATTTGTGTGTGTGTGTGTGTGTGTGTAATATTTTTTGCTTGTATAAGCCACATTTTATTTATCCATTCATCAGTTGATAAACATGTAGGTTGTTTATATGTTTTGGCTATTATGAATGATGCCTCTACGAACATTTGCAAACAAACATTTGTGTGCACATGTGTTTATCTTTCTCTTCAATGTATACTGAAGGGATGTAACTGCTGGGTCTTATGGTAATGTGACCGTAGGTTTAAACATTTGAGGAATGGTCAGATTGCCTTCCAATGTGGTTGTACCATTTTCCATTCCACCCAGTAAAGTATGAGGTTTCCAACTTCTACACATCTTCACCAACACTTCACCAACACATCTTCCTAGTGGGGTAAAGTGATACCTCGGTGTATTTCCCTGCTACTGATGTTGAGCATCTCTTCATGAGCTTATTATTCATTTGTATATCTTCTTTGGAAAAATGTCTATGTAGCTCCTTTGTCCTCTTTAAAAAAATGGGTTGCCTTCTCATTAATGAGTTGTAATAATTCTTTATGTATATTTTTTTCAATACATATCCTTTACCAAATATGTTATTTACAAAAAATTTTATCCCATTCTGTGGGTTCTATTTTTTCACCCCATTCTTGTCAATTTCTGTAAAGAAACCATCTAGGGTTTTGATAGTGATCACATCACATCTATGGATCAATTTGGGGAGTATTATCAACTTAACAATAGCCTTAACTCTTCCAATCCATGAACGTGAGATGCCTTTCCATTTATTTAGTTCTTCTTTAACTTCTGTCAACAATGTCTTATAGATTTCAGGGTATACATTTTATACTATTTTGTTAAATGTACTTCTAAGTATTTTTATTTTTGTTGATGCTATTGTAAACAGAACAGTTTTCTTAATTTCTTTTGTATTTTTCTCATTGCCACTGTATAGAAATACAATAGGCTTTTGTACATTTTTCTCGCATACTACAACCTCACTGAACTTGTTTACCAGTTCTAATAGTTGTTTAGTGTATTCCTTAGGATATTCTATACATTAGGTTGTGTTACCTGCAAATAGAGGTGGTTTCCTTCCACCTTTCCAATCGGATGCCGGTTATTTAAGATTCTTGCCTAATTGACGTGGTTATACATTATAACTTCTTCAGAGGATATCATGGATCATAGTGACAAGCTCCATGCCTCTCCCAAGCTCTTTATTCCCAAATGCCATTACTGGAGTAAGTGGTCATCTGGGGTTTACTACTAGGTTCCTCATCTTAGGAAAAATGGGGAAAAGGGGAAATTGAGAGGGAAAAGAAAGAGGAGTAAAGGGAGAGAATAGGAAGGAGGTAGGTGAAGGAGGAGAAGAAGGGAAAGAACAGAAAAGCTAAGAGTTGGTTCTGAAACTAAAGCCTCTCTGAGCACTGTGTATGCAGTCATGCCAGCAGTGAAGTTGTTGTTTTTAAATTTTTTTCAGTCGATTTACAACGCTGTATTTATTTACATTTTGGCCATACTCTGCAGCATGTAGGATCTTAGGATCAAACTGGCACTGCATTGGAAGGCAAAGTCTTAACGACTGGACTGCCAGGGAAGTCCGTGAAACTGTTGGTTTTTGTGCATGGCCTGAGCACCCCCAGGAAAGGCAAGAGATGGTGCTCTAGGATAGTAAAGGTTTTCATTTTATTCGTGTAAAGCAGAAAAGCATCGAGTCCTTATGCAGGATGGGCAGCTTTAGAGAAAATAGTATCAGGATGGTAAACAGTGCAATGCAGGTTTCCGTGTAGAAAGCAGTGATGCGGTCCTTGTCAGTGACTTTGGGCCAGGACCAGAAGGGGAAGCCTGGTTTGTGTTGCTGCTCTTCCTTGGCCACTAAAGACCATCTATCCGGTTGCAGGTGAACAGTAGCAATGAAGAAGTAACTGCGGGGAGTGCGTTTCCATCCAAATGCCCCACCCCAAATGCGGCTCTTTGCTGAGGACCAAAGATAGCCTGAGGATTATTGACTTGTGATTAATTCATTCAATCTAATTATTGACTTGTTTGAACTTGGGTAATCTGAGGGCAGCTGGATCCAGAAAAAGATTGGTATCTGAAAGAAGTATGATTTTTCAGAGGCTTTGGGGTTATAAGTAAAACGCTTGGAGTACGTGACTTTTCCTAAGAGAATTAATCAGAAAGTGTGCACGTCCGAATGTGGGTAGCGCAGGGCAGTGAACTGTGCCACTTCTGGAACAACAAAAGGCAAACGGGATCCTTGAGGAAATGGGCTGGCCTAGAATTATGAATCACTGAGCCCATTCCTTATAGTGATTAATGATGAATCAGTGTTTTAACTTTGGATGAAATAATAGGCTGCATCCGAGTCGCTCCATTAATCATCATAAGAATTAGGCTTGTGCCAATTCATTACTGCAGGGTCGACATGTGCTGAACAGTTGAGTTGAATTTCAGGAAGGGGTGAACTTTAGGCAAGGGCTGGCTTAAAAGAATGCAAATGTTAGGATTCTATTCCCTCCTGGATGGGTGGGGATTTATAAGTGGAGAATAGATCCTATTATATCATCCCTCCACTGGACCCCTCCTCTAGAAGCGTAACAAAACACCACTACAAAGTCTTTTCCCTTTTGGTATTCAGGGGCGCAATACAGTAGATAACCAACATAGATCATAAAACCTGGGGTATTTTTTTTTTTTTTGCGTGTTTCATGTATTCAGAAAGCGATTAACAATCTACTGGACACTGGGATTTCAGCAGGCATGAAAATAAGCAAATTTAAGCCCACTGCTCTTTCTTTGAAGAACAAATCAACCTTGCGAAATTTCTGCTTTTCTAAAAACTTCTTAATATGGGTAATGAAAACTTGAGCTACAGGCAGCAGAAGGAAGAAACTTGGTCCATGTAAGCCAGTAGTCAGACTGGATTCATCATTTGGTCAACTTCAAAGCTCTTGAGCTGAATGGGAGGTAAAACAGTGGTTTCAACAGATTAAAATTAATGTGCTTGAAAGATATATAGATGGTGTGGATGTCCCTTGTCGTGGTCGGCAGTGACGGATATATAGATGGTGTGGATGTCCCTTGTTGTGGTCAGCAGTGACAGAAAATCCAAGATAAAGCCATGCAGTCCTGGATGCCAGTGATTTTGATGGAGCAGAAAAAGACTCACCCAGGGTACAAGAGAGATCTATTGTTATGTCTTAATGTTATTGGCTGTAAGGATCTTTAAGAATCCTGAAACACATTTGAGTCATCATTTGGAAACTTGGCTTATTCTATGCAGTACAGTTTTTTTTTTTGGTCAAATCAAATGCATATGAGTCTTTTTTTTTTTTTTGGAAGAAAACCTAAGATTGGATCAGAGTTTGAAAGTTTATTTTAAGAGATATTTTTAAAATACAGATTTTCTTAAGATAGATTTCATCAATATTTATAGGAAGAAGAAAAAGAACAAAAGGAATTAGAAAACTTGAATCAATGAGATGTACATTCAGAGTTTTTGTGCATAGTTTAGACACACACACACACACACAGTTTTGCATAAAGCTTCTGTCATTGAAATCTAATAGCTTCTTGACTGATTTCTCTGACCCCAGGTTCTTCCTCACTCGGTGCATTTCTCATACCTACCAGAGAGAACTTCTTAGAACAGAGAATGTGTCTGATGCCTGCCTGACCTCAAACTCCAGTGAGGGGAATAGACACAGCTCCCCACTCCCAAGACCCGGGCACCTATCTGCAGGCATGTGAGTGGAGGATAGGTACAGGGTAGCAGGGCATGGCCTGGGACACCGGAGCCCAATTCTCACACCAAGCACCATCCATGCTCTGAATAAGGCCTCACAGATGCTTGGAGATTGTAATTTGTAAAATAAGTAAGTTAATTTCAAGGTATGTGTTACTGTATTTTTTACATGTGTTTTCTTAGTCATAGGTTATTAAAAATATAGCCATTTTCATGCAGGAGATCCCTGAATTGTGTGTGTGTGTGTGTGCTTTAAAAAGGGAACTTCGTACTCAGAAAGGCTTTCTAGGTGGTGCTAGTGGTAAAGAACCTACCAGTCGATGCAGATGTAAGAGACTTGGGTTTGATCCCTGGGTTGGGAAGATCCCCTGGAGGAGGAAATTGCAACCTTCTCCAGTATAAAATTCCATGGATGGAGTCTGGCGGGCTACATACAATTCACAGGATCACAAAGAGTCAGACATGACTGAAGCAATTTAGCACGCATACTCCAAATACGTAGGAGTCAGCAGCTAAAGGACAAAGTAAGAATGTGTTGCCACCGATACACGTGACACGTCTCACCAACTTGAGCCACAGACTTGAGGAGCCTCTTTCTACTTCTCAGCCCCACCTTGATATTCTCTGTTTACCCCCAGGACTGTTCCGGAGGCTGGTTATAATTCCCCCAGCGGAGTTTTTGGTCACTCCACGTGACATGCTGAATCTTAGATCCCCCACCAGGAATCGAACACACGTCCCCTGCAGTGGACACTCGGAGTCTTAACCCACTGGGCCACCAGGGAAGTCCTCTCACCTCGGGGTTTTTGCCTTCCTTTGCTGCTCCATTCCAGCACTTACTTATCCCTGGATGCTGGGGTGTTTTTCATATCCTACCACCATTTTGCCTATCTACCGCTGCCCATCCACTCTGTCACACCTGCCTTGATGAATCCCTCCTTCACCCCTTCCCCAGCAGAGCAGGGCTCTTTTGTAGGCTCTTGGTTAAGGTTTGTTTAATTGAACGAAATTAAATCCGAAGTCACTGTGCAGATTCAAACATGGCAGGAATGCTGTCAATGGAACTCTCCAAAAACAAACAAAAAGCAAAACGGGGCACAGACACACACCCGCTATAGACAGGTGGCCAGCTGTCAGTTTAACAGCCAGATAGAAGATCTTCCCAAGGGTTGAAGAGATGGCACACAGGAAAGCAAGCTTGACATTCAAAAAGGATTTAGAGTGAAGGCTAAAGAGGTTTTGGGAGCCAAACAGCAAAACAATCCTGGAAACAGGTTCTGAGAGCCAGGCTGGGCATGGGGGAGGCACATAGTGATGGTGAGGATTAGAGATTTGGAAAAGGAGTGCCCAGGCTGCTCCAGACCCCGAGATCAAGGCGCTCCTGGCATCTCTCAGCGCACGGTGGAGGGTGCAGGGGCGCCACAGACCCGGGCAAGTTGACAAGCAGCCCAGGTGCAGGCTGCCAGCCCTGGTAGGCTGCACTGAGGCATTTGGCAATATGGAGACCCCTGATTTTGCTCCCTTCACACAGAGGAGACACAGCTATAGAAATCTTCCTGGGTAAACTCCCAGGTCCTATGAAGTTTATAGGTAAGAATCAGCCTGACTCAGCTTTAAGGGACTTACCAGTGAAGTAGAGAAGAAAAATCCAGGCTCCTTATCTCAGGATGTCTAGAGGCAAGCAGAGGGCCAGGTACTCAGTGTTGATGGAATGAATGAATGCGTGAGAAAATGAGTACAGTGGCCTGGTTTCATGTGATGGCACGCCTGGCGGGGGCCCGAGGCAGTGACGGTCCTGAATCGTTGAGAAAGCCATCTCAGGGGGTGCATGGAAACTGGCTGAATACTACTCCCTCTCTCCTCCCATATGATTGTCCGAAGGAATTTTAGACACTTTGATCAGCTAATCCCTGTTAGCCAGACTGAGGAAGCAGAACAGATACAAGCTAGGAGACAATCTGAAACCATAAGGGTTGGTCTGCAGGCCTCCAGGTGGCTCAGTGGTAAAGAATCTGCCTGCCAATGCAGGAGACATGCGTTTGACCCCTGGGTTGGGAAGATCCCCTGGAGGTGGAAATGGCAACCCACTCCAGTTTTCTTGCCTGGAAAATTCCATGGACACAGAAGCCTCATGGGCTACAGTTCTCTGGGTTGCAAAGAGTCCACCACAAGTGAGTGCACGCACACACACATGTGCACACGAACACATGTGCACGTGTGCACACACACACATACACACCCCCAAGGGTTGGTCTTCACATCGAAGAGAGTGAGAAATTGTCTAAAAATCAGGCAGAATTCAGGACAAAAGCCCTCCTCTGCGCTGTGGAACCCAATGTACTGAGATTCTGGATGTACTGAGATTCTGGGTCTGTGCTGACTAACCTGGATCCGCAGAGAGTCCCCTGTGAAGACAAGCATGAGCACTGCAGCACCTTCTGCATCTCCAGTGGCACAGTGTGGCATCAATTAGCACAAACACGTGTTTGCTGGATTGAACTGAAATGTCATAGGAGCTGCTTTGGAAATGGTTCCTCCACTCTTTGAAGTTTCCAGAACTCAAGTGACTGCTTTCTCCTTCAAGTCGGGGTGGAATTGTGAACCGATGTATCTTTATGATCCCTGGTTGATTGTAAGTTGAAAAGTGATTAATTCAATAAATGTTTACTGAGTGCTTGCTCCACACTTGGGATTCATTAGGGGACAAAGAAGACAGGAATTTCTGTTCTTTTGGGTCTTCCATTCCGGGTAATGACAATCTACACTATTAGCTGCAAATGTACACTAATGGCTACATTTCTCCTTTGTATCAAAAAGAGTGACTCTTGCTTGGTACTTTTGTGTGCCATTCATTTCATTGTGACTACTTAGTGAACCTTTAATTCTGGCATTCAAAGCTCTAAATGGCTCCATGGATCTTTGCTTCAGTCTATTCCAATTTGTCACTCTTTCTGTCTCTGTCTCTGTGTATGTGTGTGTGTGTGCACATGTATCTTTCTCTGTATATACTCACACTCAGATGATACATGTATCTCTAACAACATTTGGAAGAAACGATGAAAGGGAATCTATTATTATACTTAACGTGTGTGAACCTAGCTAAGATCATTAGAACGTCCAAGAAATTTTCTGAGACCCAGCCAAACTAAATACGAGTCCTAATCTAGGGGGTGTATTTTCTCCTGACTTTGTTGTTCCTTTCTACTTACAACCCTCTTGGGTGGCTGTGTCCTATCTCTCTGTTGTTACAAAGCTCAGCTCAGAGTCTGGGGCTCGCTGTTTATGTTTAGAAGACTCTTCTTTCTTCAAGGGGTCAGGCAGCTCTGCTGAGTCAGGGGCCCGTGGGCTTTCCTGTTCAGCCCTGTATTCCAGCTTGCTCATTTCTCTTGGTTCTGAGCCACGTTGCCTGGAGCAGGAAAACAGCCTTTCCTGCAAGATCAGGGAGAATTTTCCTCAGCAAGATGCCTGATCGGAGGGAAAAGGGTGAGCAGGCATTCTCTCATCTCTTTGGGGACTTTAAGCAGTTTTCTCTTTGGGGATTTCTCACCTGCTCTGGCAAAGCCCTGGCCGGTCCTGGTGTGATGGGGGAGAGTGACCAGAGGGGTCCCACTGAGTCAGTGGTGATGCTGTTTGTCCTCAGGCTAGTGGGGGGTTGTACTGGTCCACTTTCTGCTTCCAGTGAGTTTTGCAATTTTCCTCACTCGTAATTTAAAGAAAATACTATTACCCTTAACGTCTAAAGGCTTCCCAGGTAGCACAGTGGTAAAGAATCCGTCTGCAAATACAAGAGACACAAAAGACACGGATTTGATCCCTGAGTTGAGAAGATCCCCTGGAGAAGGGCATGCCAACCCACTGCAGTGTTCTTGCCTGGAGAATCCCGTGGACAGAGGAACCTGGTGGGCTACCGTCCATAGTGTTGCAAAGAGTCGAACACGACTGGGCACACACACAGTTAAGTTTAAAAGAAGTAATTTCCATAAAAGAGCCTGGTTCCTGTAGGCTACTGGGGAGGGGGTGTGTGTGTGTTGTAGTGACCCCACCTGCTGCTGCTGCTGCTGCTAAGTCTCTTCAGTCATGTTCGACTCTGTGCGACCCCATAGACAGCAGACCACCAGGCTCCCTTGTCCCTGGGATTTTCCAGGCAAGAGTACTGGAGTGGGGTGCCATTGCCTTCTCCAGTGACCCCACCTAGGGTTGCCAAATTAAGCAACTACAAGCAGGAAGCCCAGTCTGGGTGGAATTTCAGATGGTAGCTGAAGGACCCTAGTTGCCCCTGAACACAGCCTCCTTACCTGGGAAATTAAGGTTCCTCTGCTCTGCTCCCTCTCTCCCAAACAGAGGCAGTCTGCAGCTCTGACTGACTGGCGGGGCGGGGGGTGGGGGGCGTGGGGAGGGTGCGGTGCACAAGAGACAGCCCCGCTTTCTCAGGGAGGGACCCTCAGTGCAGGCCCTGCAGGAGTGTTGCTCCAACGGGCCAGGCAGCAGCCAGGCTCCAGGGGGAGACCCGTCCTGAAAATCTGCTCCCTCCAACATCCCTCCCTCCCCTTCAGAGGCCGGTTTCTCAATGTCACAAGAATCCCTGTCTTAGATGGGAGACACATCTAAGACAGCAATCCATGAATATGATCTTATTTTCTCCTTCCCGTAATTAAAAAAAATTGTGAAGATTTGTAAAAATAAGCAGGATTCTTTTCCTGAAGAAAATGCAATGATGTTTAAGAGAACATTGTCAGATATGAATATTCAGCTTTTGCTGTGCGAAAAACTAGAAAATTTGTGAACATAAAGATCATATTTGTTAGATTATTAAAATTCTCTATGTAATGACGGCTCATCACAGAAGCCAGATGCTCCTCCCCTTCCAAAAGGCATTGTCACTTTCCCCAAGAGAAAATGACTCAGCATTTTTTTTTGTTGTCTTGGAATTTACTTTTGGTAAAGATAGATGTGTCAGATATGTGTTATCCTATGAATTTAGCATGAAAAGATTGGGAGTGGGAAAGAAATACAGGTAGGGTCCATTTGTGGCTTTATCTTTCACATTTTAACTTTAATTCGATTAATTTTTAGTTATCAAATTCTAGCTGTATTTGTTGATTATTTCTATGTTGATTTGAATGCTGCTATTATAATCTATTTGTTTATATATGGTTCCATTTCTGGTCTTCTACTTTCTTCTGCAAACCTTTCTGCCTTGTTCTTTGCTGTTATTAGACTTTTTACTTTTTAATTACTGTGGCTTTATAACATGTTGTAGCATATGGAAAAATGAGTCTTTCTTCTTTTCTGTTGTCTTTTTAAAAACTATTGGCTGTTCAATATTCATTCTACCAAAGAAGTCTATAAATGATTCTTATAAGCTTCAGAGAGTTCCACAGAATAGCAAGAAGAGACAAGAAGGCTTTCTTCATGATTAGTGCAAAGAAATAGAGGAAAACAACAGAAGGGGAAAGACTAGAGATCTCTTCAAGAGAGTTGGAGATATCAAAAGAATATTTCATCCAAAGATGGACATAATAAAGGAGAGAAATGGTAAAGACCTAATAGAAGCAGAAGAGACGAAGAACAGATGGAAAGAATACACAGAACTGTACAAAAAAGACCTTAATGAGCTGGATAATCATGATGGTATGGTCTCTACCCAGAGCTAGCATTTGGAACTCTTATCCAAAGAGAAAGCTAAGCCATCCCAAACTCTACATTTCAAAAACTGCCAAGTAAGGAAAAATAAAAAGAAACCAACTGAAACACTAAAGGGCTCTAGTGTCTAAAAGAAGCTTCAATGACTGCATTTATCTTATGCTAACTTTTCTATAAGAGGCCAGTTAGTAAGTATTTTGGGCTTTAGGGGCCTGCAGCCACTACTCAACTCTGTCCTTGGGTTTTGTTTTTATTTGAACTTTTTATTTTGTAGTGGGGTACAGTGATTAACAATGTAGTGACAGTTTCAGGTGAACAGCAAGGGGATTCAGCCATATATACACATGTGTCCATTCTTCCCCGGAGTAATTGTGTGTTGAAAGCAGTCATAGGTGACAACTAAATGAATGACCATGACGTGCTCCAGTAAAACTTTATTTATGGATAATAAAATTTGGATTTCATATAATTTTCACATGTCATGAAATTTTCTTCTTATGTTTCTTTTCAATTGTTTGAAAATAACAAAGCATTTTTAGGTTGCAAGCCCTAGATAGCAGGTGGCAGACCCTGCCTTTACCCACAGGAAAGACTCACTTGCCTTATGAACCAGGGTACAGTCCTTTGATAGGGCCAACACCACCCAGAGAAACAAAATTAAATAGCAGGAAGAGCTTGATGTGCATTCAGTAAAGTATCATCCGTAGCAAATTGCCCAGAAAACTCTCTGAATTTTGAATCAACTGGGCCTTCTTCACACTCTGAGGGAATGTCTTTCACAGAAATGGTATTTAAAAACAAACAAAAAAAAAGAGATCAAATTCTTAAATAAAACCACTCTGGCACTTAATGGATCAAAAGAAAAAAAAAATGCAATGACCAAGTTATTTTTTTGCCCTGATAAACTTAGTATTTATCCGCAAGCTACAGCACAACAAATTTCTTCCACTTTGAGCAAGATGTTGAAACTAACACCTAATACATTATTCTGAGGTTTTAAAAAAATAGTTTCACATGAGGCATGTATTCACCAGAGTTCTAGACTGGCCAAAATAATTTTGGCTATAGGAAATATCTTGCACATTTTAAAAGACAGTGAATGAAATTATCTCTATTCCAGCCTTCTCAAAGCTCTACATTCGTCTTTTGTTTCTCGCTTTCTAAGTGACATTCTCAAGTCACTCTATTGAAAAGCAACAAATAAAAATAAAACCAGAAAGTTGCCAGTGCTTTCATGTGAGTGTGAAAAATAGCCTCAGAAGGTACCAAAAATCTCTGTGCTCTTCAAAATTCCTTGCAGTTTTCTGGCTTGTCATTTTTAGCCATTGACGTTACTTGCAAGCTGGACTCTGTAACAACTGAAATGATTGTAAGATGTTTTCTGCAGACATTTTTGGAAGCAGCCTTTTGTAGAGAAGACATTAAAACACAGGGTTTCAAGGCACAGGCTTTGGCAGGATGGAGCCCTAGGCTCACAATGCATCTGATGCTTAACCGTGTGTGACTTGGGACAAATTACTCTGAACCGTTAGGAAAACGGGGCTGATAACAGTAATCTTTTACCATTATTGTGAAGCAAAATGAGATATTGTGCACAAAGCATTTAGTACAACGGTTGGCACATGGTAAGGGTTAGAAAAATGGCAGCTTGTGTTATTACAACTATGAGATTTACTGTGTGGTTGTGTGTGTGTGTGTGTGTGTGTTGGAATATATTCCAGGAAGAATCACTGACACGTGTGTCTTGTGGCCCTTACAGACTGATCAGACATGTTCTAGGAAATAAAACCATCGAAGAGATTTTGAAAGGACGTCTCAGTCCATCAGGCCTTTGCAGAAGAATCAAACCTTGAGTGACCAGATCCTGTGAAATCACAGAGATGCTGAGCATTTCAAGTACATTTCTCAGCTGACTGTCAAAGCACAACTTCCTCAACAACAGCAGGGCCGCTCAGAACGGAAACATGCCCACCCACACGCAGGCGTTAGAGCAGTTGGATGTATGTTCTAAGGTTTACACTTGCTTAAAGCAGCACAAAACAGAAACTCTTGAAAGAGCCTAGAGGGGAAAAGAAAAAGGATGCATGAATACGTGCAATCTGTCCATATGGAAGTGCTGCTTTCCCAAAGAAAAGCATGCCAGGGAAATAAAGACGCTGAGACACAATACAGCAAGTCTTCTACGTATGAACTTCTAAGTTGAGAGCTTTCAAAGATGTGAACAGGCGTGCCCGCCCCTGTATGTCAGCTGTTGTACCACTCTACTTTTCAAGGTGCGCATGCTGCCATATCAGTCATGTCCGACTCTGTGCAACCCTATAGCCTGTGAGGTTCCTCTGTCCACGGGGTTCTCCATGCAAGAGTACTGCAGTGGGTTGCCGTGACCTCCTCCAGGGGATCACTGTACTGTACTGTATTGTAAGATTAAAAATGTTTTTTTTGTTTGTTTGTTTTTTGTGTGGTTATTATTTGTGTGAAAAGTATTGTAAACCTATCACAGTACAGTATCATATAGACACCTGTGTTAGTTGGATACCTAGGCTAACTTTGTTGGACTTAGGAACAATATTGGACTATGAATGCATTCTGGGAATAGAACTTATTTGTATACAGGGGACTTACTGTAGTAAGACTTGGCATGGTGGAAGGTAAGAATCAGAATGAATCGAGGCATTATAGTCTCATAAAAAAAAAAAAAACACTAAATTTGGTAAAAATCTCTTCTGAGTTTAACTATAAAACTTCCTGAAGTATCTAAAGCCACTGTCTTCAACAATACCTGTGTCTGTTTCAGTCTGTTGCTGGTAGGCCTAACTTAGAGAAAGAACTCAGGTAAAATGAGCTGATCTGTTTCCTCTAAAGCTCTTTCTGTTTTCAGTTCAGTTCAGTCACTTAGTCGCATCTGATTCTTTGCAACCCCATGGACTGCAGCACACCAGGCTTCCCTGTCTACTCTCCCAGAGCTTGCTCAAACTCATGTCCATCACCATCTGGTGATTCCATCCAACCATTTCATCTTCTGTTGTCCCCCTTTCCTCCTGCCTTTAATCTTTCCCAGCACCTGGGTCTGTTCCAATGAGTCAGTTCTTCGCATCAGGTGGCCAAAGTATTGGACTTCACAGCAAAATAAAGTGTTAGTCACTCAGTCATGTCCCACTCTTTGTGACCCCATGGACTATAACTTGCCTACAGTCCATGGGATTCTCCAGGTGAGAATACTGGAGTTGCCATTTCCTCCTCCAGGGGATCTTCCTGACTCAGGGATTGAACCCATGTTTCCTGCATTGCAGCAGATTCTTTACTGTCTGAGCCACCACGAAAGTCTACAGCAAAGTAAGGAGAAGACTAATGCTGCTAAAGATATGGGTAGGGTCTTGTTGAGAGCTTTCTCACTACAAACCTCTTGGACCATGCAGTGGATGACACCATCACCACCTCGTCATTGCACGGGAGCAGGGAAAGAACCACACACAAGATGCTTGCCACTGATGCAAAATCCAGAGTTTTCCCAGGTTCTCAGGCCATGAATATGATTGTTAAGGAGTTGTCAAACACACTTTTCTGGCAACCTAGTGGCTGGCCTTTGCAAACTTTGGCTTTTGGCTCTCTTTACTTCTTACAGAATCCTATTGATCCATTTCCTCCAACATGCAAAAGCCAATGGCCTATATTAAGAAAACCCAACAAACAATAAGCCAAGAAGTGAAAGGAGACATAAAAGTGTGAGGCTGGTCTCTTGAAGATTCAGAAGGCAGTGAAAGGGATAAAGACTGAAACACACTTCCCAAGACCAAAGATGCTTTGGACCAGCTTCAGTTCCTGGCTCCTTTGCTGAAAAAGGATGCTTGACTCTGTAGTGGCTTTAAGCATGGAAAATGTCACTTTCTGGGACTTCCTTGGTAGTCCAGCGGCTAAGACTATGCATTTCAATGCAGGGGGCTCGGTTTCCACCCCTGGTCAGGGAACTATAATAGATTCCACGTGTGGCGACTAAGATGCGGTGCAGCCAAAGAAATATATAAATATTTTTAAAAACAGTCACTTTCTGTGTTCAACACTAGTGTTTCTGGTTTCCTTGGTTTTTGCTTGCTTTTCATAAACTGCTCAAAAGAGATACCCAGTGCTTTAAAGAGTTTCATAGTTTGTAACCACCCTTTCCTGAAAACATTAAAATCTTTGAAAATAAATTCAACTAGTACCTTTAGAATTACTAGGAGAAGGAGGTTTAGTTGCTCAGTTGTGTCCAACTTTTGCAACTCCATGGACTGTAGCCTGCCAGGCTCCTCTGTCTATAGGATTCTCCAGGCAAGAATACTGGAGGGGGTTGCCATTTCCTTCTCCAGGGGATCTTCCTGACCCAGGAATTGAACCCAGGTCTCCTGCATTGTAGGCAGATTGTTTACCAGCTGAGCTACAAGGAAAGCCCCTTAGAAGCTGCCTTCTTTCCTGATGCAGAGTAAAAATCATGAATTTCTTATGGCCAAAATGAAAAGTTACAACAAATGCCCCTTTGTGCTATTAACCTAAAAAGTATATGTAGTAAATAGATTACAAACTGTTCCCCCAAATTTCCACTTTTCACCAGGAATGTTTTAGAGAAAAAAACTAATATTAAATATTTTTAAATATTAACTTTTAAATATTAAACATTTCTAATGGTTTCAAAATCACTGGAAATATTTATTCTTTTCTTCATTAGTAGTTTAACAATAAACTTGGTTTTCCAAAATTGGGGAAGAGCAGGCTGTGCTGATTTGGGTCATTTGCTTGGAGTTTTATAAATTTCAGGCCCGCCAGTGTCCATGGACTAAACCCCATGAAGGCAGGACCTCAGCTGGGGGTGAGTGACCACAGCTGGTCCCCCGCAGACTTCGAGAGGCCCTTGATTTACATTTAAGTGGGCCTTGTTTACATTGCAGCTCTGGATTCACTCTGAAACAGACTAATCATCAACCTAGACAAAAAGAGAGCTAGCACAGGCATACCAGAGGAAGAGGTGACTGCTTCTCCTTTCTTTAGCTCCAAGCACATACAAAATAAGAAAAGAAAACCCTAAAAAACCCCAAAAAACAAACAAACAAAAAAATGGACTTTGAGTCTCAAAGAGGGGTTTAAAAATGTTTTGTTTCTGCACAACCAAGGCTCAGAGACAAAACATGTCTTACTTTCAAAACACAAACTTCTCCTTGCTAAAAAAAAAAAAAGAAATGGATGAGAATCAGTTGTTCAAAAAGTCAATTTAGTAAAATAACCATGTGTTTTGGAAGATCGCTGTTCATCGGTGGTTATCCTTTTCAGGTTCAAATCTTTGCACAGGAGCAGCCGTCCAAAATTCACCAGCACTGAGTGCGTTTTAAAACGATGTGAATGAGAGCAGCAAACGAAAACACCCAAATGACAAGATTTAGGAGGTCTTAAAACAAAACAAAACAGGCAAAGCACTTCATAGGAGATTCCACGGCTAGTAACTGATCCCTGGAAAGAGATGAATTGCTCCCAAAGTCATTGTTTGACGGGACCAGAGTGAGTCATTTTGTTTTAAAGTTGTTGTGTGCGTGTCTGGACAAGGCCTTCCTTTCTTATAAAGGTGGTATGCTCTTGTATGTTTGATCCAAATTCGTTATTTGTAACAGCCCCTTTATCTCACTCCCTTTCTAGTCAAGCTTGTCTGTTTTTCTAGGACTTGAAACCGCAGCGTGTCACTGTGGTTCCTTGCAGACCCTTTCACGAAAACCCCAGCCTGGCACTCGCTGGCCTGCGATCGTGAGGCAGGCGCTTAGGGTGGCTGAGCCTCAAATTCTTCACGTTAGAATTCCTCCAGTCATTCCTTGAAAATGTAGAGAGTGGCCACTAGAAGCTGGGCGTAAGGACAAATAAGACACAGCCTTGCTAGTATTAACCCTCGTGAGTTACGCTGCGGTGGAGAGCCACACATGTCCATGTTGTGTGTGCCCTAAGCTTTTTGGAAGTGTCTCCTACACCAGGAGAGAGTTGGAGGTGGATGACAGGTTCTCCCTGGGGACAAGAGGAGCAGAAGACGTCAGAGAACAGAGGAGAGGGACTGTTTGGAAAGTCCTTGGCTAATAGTAACAGCAAAGGATCACATAGCACTTACTGCGTGCTGGTCCTGAGCTGGGCGTTGGAGGTAGTTTTCATCTCTCTCCACACACCTCTGCAGTGGTTACTATTATTATCTGTAAAGAGGAAATGACGGACCACAGAGATTAGCAACCTGCCCAAGGTCATGCACGCAGAAGGACAAAGTGAAGATTCTCCCCAGCAATGAACCGGAGACTTCGCTTTTACTAACCCTGGAGCTCTTTCCTACTCCACATGGGTGTGCCTCTGATCCCCCCGCCCCCCATGCTGGCAGCTATGCCCACGGGTTCGACAATGCCCAGGGAAGGGGTAAGGGCTGGGTGGCAGACAGTTTACACCACAGCACAGCCAGCCTATAACAAGTCAGGTTTTACCTATAAGGAGTTACTCAAAACTAAAACTAAAAAAAAAAAAAAGACGTATATTCAGTTCCTCATTTTGGTTTGTCTCTTCCAGATCATATTTCTTTTCTCACTTAGTTCAAACTGACTGAAAAAGACATAAGTGATTTTTTTTTTTTCCCCTTTAAAACACATGATTAAAAGAACACTGGGTCATTTGACCGAGGCACAAGGACTTATTCTTGGGAGAGTTAAAACAAACAGGCAACAAACTTTCAGCTATTGTTTAAATTCTGTCCAAAGGGATTTTTGAATCTAAAGGGTTCATTTTTTTTAATTTTTTTCAGGGTCAGAACAATGTCCTACTTAGTACACAGGAAGGTTTTCTATGAGAGAATTTAAAACAGAGATATGCAAATACACTGGGGAGATTAATAGGAAGACACACCTCTGAGACACAGGCAGTGAAATACTATGACAGATAATATATTTTAGTTTGATTTTTCAAAGTTATATAAATGTTCTTAATTAATATTAAAACAACAATTAATGAGAAATAGCCTTGCTGGTTTGATAAATGGAGCAGAGTTTTTTTCAAGGACATTTTTTTTTCCCCTGGTCTGATTCCAAAGTTAATATAGTTTATGGTGAATGGTTTGGAAATGAATGATAAGTGTACAAAGACACAGAGATCACTAAGTTCTGGAAGCTTCCTCAGAGCCCCACCGTGAACTCTGTGGAGGTCTGCCCTGCCAGGCTAGTGTCGTGTCTGTGTCATGACCAGCTCTGTGTCATGGTCTCGCGTCTCTCTTTCCCTTTATTTCAGGGGTCCCCAACCTCCAGGATCGGATGCCTGATGCTCTGAGGTGGAGCTGATGCAATAATAATGGAAATAAAGTGCACAAGAAATGTAGCTTGAATCATCCCTAAACCATCGCCCCCACCCCTGACCCAGGGAAAAGTTGTCTTCCACAAAACCTGTCCCTGGTGCCCAAAAGGCTGGGTTTATACACACACACGTTTAAATACACACGGAAGATCTAGGACGCAACAAGAGTGGGAAAAAAATTAGTTATTTTGAAAGCTCATTAACCAGCTGCTCTGGGGTGTTGATTAATTTTATTCTATTTTTTTAAGAAGATTTTTGGGATCAGTATAACCAAACATGGGGCTTCCTAGGTGGCTCAGTGGTAAAGAATCCACTTGCCAATGCAGGAGACGCAGAAGACATGGGTTCGACTCCTGGGTTGGAATGATCCCCTGAAGAAGGAAGTGGCAACCCACTCCAGTATTCATGCCTGGAAAATCCCAAGGACAGAGAAAGCTGGTGGACTACAGTCCATGGGGCTGCAAAAGAGTTGGACACGACTCAGCGACTAAACAACAGCAACACAACCAAACATCTGATTGTTTTGAGTTCGTGCTGAATATGATCACCCAGGTCCAAAGCTATTTCCTAGAAGTGATACTTGCATAGATACATGCAGTCCTGAAAGAATTACTGTGACTTAACTTCTTCTTGAATGTCATTTAGTCATTGAGGGGTAAGCCTGAGTTACTCCACAGGCATGTGGGTTCGATTGAACTCTCTATGATCCTTTACATGCTTTTCCCCCTTTACTCACAGACTTTATTGTTTGAATATCTGCAGCTATTATTCTATACACAAATTTTACTTTCTTATGAAACTCTACATTCCATATTGCTAGATCACTTCACTTTCCATTTTATGCCACATTTCCATCAAGAAGTATTTCAGGGAATTCCTGCATAGTCCTGTATAGTAGGAACTAGCCACAGAGTTGGGTCTGTTTGATTGTCTTTACCATCTATGCCTTTTTTCTGGAATCTTTTTCTCCCTATGTAGGGCTCCTTTCTCCATATTCTTTTTCTCTAACAATTGCTGTATCTTCTTAACTATCGCAGGCTCCTGCAATACAAAGCTCTGATTTGGTGAGTTATGTAACACGGTATGAAATCCAGGATGTAGAGGAGAAAGAGGCAGAGGGTCCGTGCCAGGGCACCAAGCCACCAAGCGTGGTCTCCATCTGTGCTCTTCCGTCTATACCCTGGAGCTTCTCAACCTGTCCCAGTGTTTCCATCAGTCTTGACTTTCAACAGCTTCACTGATACATGAATAGAATTTGCTTTTTTTTTCTTTGCTGTCTGTACCTTCCTTCTCACTCTCCAGCCCAAACCCCTGCAGAGCGTGTTGCTGAATGTTACCTGCCATATTAACCCGCTTAGGAAAACTGTTTTCTTACCATCAAGGGTTGACCTGGTCCAAATTTGCTGGAGGAATAGATAATAAGCTCAGCATCCTACAGTTTCTTTGATGATTTATTTAAAAAAAAATAAGCAAAAGGGATTCTGATGTTTACACGTTGGCTAAATCTGTGGTTACTGCTTCTTCAACTCTGATTCCTTTTATTTTATTTTACTTTTTTTTTTTTTTGTTTGGAAAATTATGCATCCTTGAAAGGACCCATTAAGGTTTCCTTTCAGATCTTTTTTTTAAAATATAAATTTATTTTAACTGGAGGCTAATTACTTTACAATATTATATTGGTTTTGCCATACATTGACATGAATCCACCACTGGTGTACAGGCGTTCTCCATCCTGAACCCCCCTCCCACCTCCCTCCCCATACTATCCCTCTGGGTCATCCCAGTGCA
The DNA here is from genome assembly GCF_055505025.1 of Bos grunniens. NCBI lineage: Eukaryota > Metazoa > Chordata > Mammalia > Artiodactyla > Bovidae > Bos > Bos grunniens. Next base: position 55,668,282 of record NC_141178.1, on the reverse strand, counting down.
CCAGCCCCGAGCACCCTGTATCGTGCATCGAACCTGGACTGGTGATTCATTTCACATATGATACTATACATGTTTCAATGCCATTCTCCCAAATCATCCTACCCTCGCCCTCTCCCACAGAGTCCAAAAGGCTGTTCTATACATCTGTGTCTCTTTTGCTGTCTCGCATACAGTGTTATCGTTACCATCTTTCTAAATTCCATATATATGCGTTTGTATACTGTATTGGTGTTTTTCTTTCTGGCTTACTTCACTCTGTATACTAGGCTCCAGTTTCATCCACCTCATTAGAACTGATTCAAATGTATGCTTTTTAATTGTAAGCAAGTTGGAGTCTCTACTTATGAATGATCCTCCGAGAGTCAAGCATGATAGAGAAGCCCTATATTACTTAAGGGCACACAAAACATTAACTGATCAGAGAAACAATTGGTCAAATGTAAGAGGAAAAAGGTGGTTTGTTACGTTGCAGTTAACAAATACCTTCTGGAGCATTTTTTTAAATTAAAAAATTCTATTCATTTATTTTGGCTGCCCTGGGTCTTTGTTGCACACAGGCTCTCTTGGATCTCTTGGTTGCTACAAGTAGGGGCTGCTGTCTACTTGGGGTACACAGGCTTCTCATTGCAGTGGCTTCTCTTGTGGAGTAAGACTCCAATGCACAGGCTCAGTAGTTGTGGCAAACAGACTTAGTTGTTCTTCAGCATGTGGAATCTTCCAGAACCAGGGATCAAACCCCTTGTCATCCTCCGCTTTGTCAACTAGATTCTTTACCACTGAGCTACCAGGGAAGTCGGCTGGACTATTCCTCATGAGAGCAGTAGAAATGAATATTGAAAATCTTGCATTTCCTTCCACATCACTGGTCTATTGCTGTGTAATAAGCCAGTCCCAAACTTAATGGTGTCTATTAACAATAATCATTTTATAATTAATCACTGTTTCTGAGGGTCAGGAAGACTTCTCAGGGTTGACATGCCATAGTGTCTACTGAATGGTTTCGTTAGCCAGTAACTGGAGCTGGAGCAGTGTGGGGCTGGAGGATGGGGCTCTGCAGGCATGTATGCACACCCTCCCTTTCTCTCTCTGTCCTTGTTGTCTCAGGGCCTCTCATGTGGTCTTCCCATGCAGGCTAACTTGGGCTTCCTCACAGAATGGCAGCCTCTCGGTGGTAGGACCTCTCTTCCTATGCAGAGACTACGCAGAGACTTGGAGCTTCACTTTGACTGTTTCATCTATTGTTGTTTAGTTGCTAAGTCGTGTCCGACTCTTGGGACCCCATGGGCTATAGCCCGAAAGGCTCCTCTGTCCACAGGATTTCCTAGGCAAGAATACTGGAGCGGGTTGTCATTCCCTTCTCCAGGGGATTTTCCCAACCCAGGGATGAATCCACGTCTCCTGCATTACAGGTGGTTTCTTTACCACTGAGCCACCTGGGGGGTCCTGACTGTTCCAGAGAACCAGGTAAAAACCACCCTGCTTTTTTGACACAATCTCAGAAGTCTTGTAGCACCATTTCTGCTGAATTCAGTGGGTCAGCTAGTCACTGAGGTTGGGCCAAGTTCAAAGGCAAGGTATACACACTGCTACCTCTCCATGGAAGGACTTAACAATTTGCAGACATATTTTCAAAGCACCACGCCTCTCTAACACAATGTTAACATATCCTTTGGTTTGAATCTAAATACATGCTTTTTCCTTTTTAAATGATCCTTACTGAGCAGTTGATTTAAAGAGTTAAAAAGCACATATGTATTGCAAAGTTCCACTGTAGAACAGTATATTCCATAAAATATCAGGAACAACGTGGGGCCTTTGTGTGCATCAGATCGCCCCAATTCATGACGAGCATTCTGTGGACAGTGAATAAAGACTACCAGAGTGAATGGATGAATAGATAATGAATTAGTTCACATATCTGTCATCAATCAAAAAAGCTCTTAAGCCAAATAGATTAGAAGCCAACAGAATGAATAATAATTTAGCATCTTGGGCGAGGAAATAAGTTTCTAAAATATAATTAATATAGCACTGGTTTTGCTTTGTTTTGTCTGTACCTGTAATTTTGTTAAAAGACAGTTATGTATATTCACAGGACTGTCTGATGGGCTGAAGGAAGGCAAAGGAGAGAACAGTTTCTGAAAAACTGTTTTTCATATTTTATTTTATTTAAAATTGGCCTGCATCAGGTCTTAGTTGCAGCATGTGGGATCTAGTTCCCCCACCAGGGATTGAACCCAGGCCCGCTGCATTAGGAACATGGAGTCTTAGCCACTGGGCCACCAGGGAAGTCCCTGAAGAGCTTCAAGAGGCTCTAGGTCAAGTGTTTGAAATGTCCAGACCACAGGCTCCCCCACACTCATCACTGCTGTTGGAGGAATCATTGGAATTCTCTCAGAATTCTGGAAGGTGGTTACCATGGGGCTCCTTGGTGGTCACCCTTGGCCCCTTCCTTTGTCTGCAAATTGCTGCCAGGGCAGGGGTCTAAAGCATATCCAAAATTCCAGATGAATCAAATCATAATAATTGCACTATTCATCAGGTTAGAAGGAGTTTTGGCTCAGGGCCCATTTCAAGCCTGAATGTCCTAAGCAAACCCTTTTTACTTCCAGATTATCAGGTGAGCATTCCCAGGGATCATTCTACACAAGGGTCTGTGCTTGAATCCTGGGCCGGAGACCCCACAATAACCACCCTCAACCCCACATTCCCTCTCTGATGGGCCAGTGTTGTTCCCTGGGGAGGTCACTTCCGTCTGTGACCCTGGGCTGAGATATCGTCATAATCGTGCACACACCATTACACACCAGAGCTTTTTGACCTGAGCATGTTTGTATTTTAAGACATTGCCTCTGGTAGCAGAAGGGAGAGTGATGCCAGACAGGGAGGAGACGAGTGACAGCAATCCCCGCGAGGAGGTGGCTGCAATAATCCAGGTGTCAAGTGGGTCACGCATGGCTTAGGGCACTGGTTCATAATGCAGCTGAGACACAGCGATCAGAGATGAGTCTGCAGACGCAGGGGTGATGCACGATCCTCCTGCTGCCCTTTACCCAGGGCTGAGAGGCAGCTTTTGTGGGGTGGGCCTCACTCAGGACAGGCTTCCCTTATGGAAAACCCTGAGCCGCATTGCTCTTTTCATGAAAATCTGTGAGATTCTGAATTGGAAGAGTAATAACTGCCAACATCTGAGTCCTGCAAGAACCAGCATCCTTCAGCTGCACTGTGAAGGCCTTGTGTCAGCTTAGTGGTTAGCGTTTTTATGCATATAAAGCATCTACCAGGGGCCAGAAGCTGTGCTTAGGACCTCCGCGGTGGTCCTGTGGTTAAGAATTCACCTGCTCCTGGTTTGGGAAGATTCCACATGCTGCAGAGCAGTTAAGCCCGTGCACCACAACTGCTGAAGCCCGCATGCCTAGAGCCGGGGCTCTGCAACAGGAGAAGCCACTACAATGAGAAACCCACGCACCGTGACACAAAGTGGCCCCTGCTCTCTGCAACTAGAGAAAGCCTGCATGCAGGAACGAGGACCTAGCACGGCCCGAAATAAATAAATTTAAGAAAAGAAGAAGATGTGCTTGGTCCCAGGGGCACCAAGAGAGGTCACCCTCAAGGACGTCGCTGCCTACAGGGAAGGCAGACAGGAAAGCAAACAATTTTGATGGAGTGAAATACATGCCAAGAGAGACAGATGTAGAAAGATGCAGAGGTGGAATAAAGGAGGACTCATCAGCTCTGCCCAGGAGGCGGCACCAAGGAAGTCTCCCCCGTAGATGTGAGAGCTGAGTAGGGACTTACAAACTGAGTCTAGATCAGCCACGTGGGCCCAGGGCAGGACACAGGGGCGCAGGTTTCAGGAAGAACCTGGTGTGTGCAAAGGTGTGACTGCACAGAACTGCATGCTTTTTGATGTTGCAAGTAGTTTCTGGTGACAGGTAATGAGGACGAGGTGGGATCAGCATGTGGACAGGCAGGCAGGGGCCAGGTCTTGCAGACCTTTCTTGCAACCTCAGGAGACTGGATGTCACCCCACCATGAAACAACTTCTTGTAGGGCTTTGGGTCCAGGAGTCATGGAGTGACCCTACCAAAGAGTTTGGAGGTTACTCTGCTGAAATATGTTGAAAGGATTGGAAGGGGCAAGATTGGAGTTTGCTAGGTCAGTTTTAGGGAACCTTTGCAAAGGGGAGTCCTAGGGATGAAGGATAGTCCTATTGGCTAGGTGGATAGTTCAAGGGCACAGCTGTGGTGTACTCAAGTGGTGGACAACACGGTCTCACAGCCGGTTGCAGAAAATGAGGGAGAGAAGGGGAGAATCATGCTCTGGAGGTCTGAATTGGGTGACCATGTGCATTGTGGTGCTAACAAGCAGGGAAAGCTGTCTAGAAGTTGTCTATTTCTGGTTGAGGTGGGTGAGTGTTGGGGGATGGGGAGAAAAAAGGGTAGAGATAATGAGTTCAGTGGAGCTTGTATACATTCTCAGTTGCTTAGTCGAGTCCGATTCTTTGAGACCCCATGGACTGTAGCCCATCAGGCTCCTCTGTCCATGGGATTCTCCAGGCAAGAATGTTGGAGTGGGTTGTAATTTCCTTTTCCAGAGGATCTTCATGACCAAGGGATCCAACCCACCTCTCCTACACTGGCAGGCAGATTCTTTACCACTGAATCACCTGGGAAGCTCTCAGTGGATCCTGCTGCTACTGCTGCTAAGTTGCTTCAGTCGTGTCCGACTCTGTGCAACCCCATGGACTGCAGCCTACCAGGCTTCTCCATCCATGGGATTCTCCAGGCAAGAATATTGGAGTGGGTTGCCATTTCCTTCTCCAGTGCATGAAAGTGGAAAGTGAAAGTGAAGTTGCTCAGTCGTGTCTGACTCTTAGCGACCCCATGGACTGCAGCCTACCAGGCTCCTCCATCCATGGGGTTTTCCGGGCAACAGTACTGGAGTGGGGTGCCATTGCCTTCTCCCAGTGGATCCTAGCTTGTGCTAAAAATGCGCTTAGCAACAGGAAAGTAACTCTAGTAGACATGCCTTGGTGACCACTGTGAGTTAAGGATGAAGCCACTGGGGATGCTCAAGGAGCACTCCAAGCCTGTGCTCCCTCTCCTGGGCTCTTCCCCTCACTCTGGCTACAACTGATCTGGGGCTGCAGTGCTCCAAGAATGAGCCCCAGACCAATAGCATCAGTATCACTGGGGAATCACTGTTATTGTTCAGTCACTAAGTTGTGTCTGACTCTGCAACCCCATGGACTGCAGCATGCCAGGCTTCCCTGTCCCTCATTATCTCCCAGAATTTGCTCAAACTCATGTCTGTTGAGTCGGTGATACCATCCAACCATCTCATCCCCTACCGCCCTCTTCTCCTTTTGCCTTCAATATTTCCCAGCATCAGGGTTTTTTCCAAAGGGTCGGCTGTTTGCCTCAGGTGGCCAAAGTATTGGAGCTTCAGCTTCAGCATCAGTCCTTAAAATGAATATTCAGGGTTGATTTCCTTTAGGACTGACAGGTTTGATTTCCTTGTTGTCCAAAGGACTCTCAAGAGACTTCTCTAGCACCACGTTCAAAGCATCAATTCTTTGGCACTCAGCCTTCTTTATGGTCCAACTCTCGCATCCGTACATGACTATTGGAAAACCCATAGCTTTGACTATAAGGACCTTTGTCAGCAAAGTGATGTATCTTCTTTTTAATACACTGTCTAGGTTTGTTATAGCTTTTCTTCCAAGAAGCAAGCATCTTCCAGTTTCATGATTGCAGTTTTGGAGCCCAAGAAAATAAAATCTGCCACTGCTTCCACTTTAGGAAGTGGAATTTGGTTTGGTTTCCAATTTAGGAAACCAAAATTCTTGAATTTCCCCAGGCCCACTGAATCAGAAACTGTAGGAATTGTGAGGCGCTGTATTTTCATAACTCTCCCGGTGATGGCGATGGACACCAAAAAGCTGTTCTCAGGCTGCTGTTTCTGACTGTTGCCCAGAGGGTCATATGAACCTCACATGGAACTCAGTGGCTCTTGATGGTGAGGAGGACTTGTACTTGGAGGCCCCCAGTGACATGGCACACTCAGGTTCTTAGCTCTCACCTGGTTCATGGCAACACCATTTCATGATCTAAGTTCAGACACAAGTCTGGGTTTTCCTGAACACCAATCTGTAAGTTCAGATTTCTTCCCTGAAGATTGTAATAGTCGATTAGATCTCTTTAGTTACTGCCATTTAATTCTACTGATGCCTAATGAAGCATGAGCGAGGGACGGAAAGTGATGGATGAGGCAGCATTCCACATCTCCTCGTGAACGGGTATATGAAAGTGGATGTCATCTCTGTAAGATGGGAAATGAGACTCTTCAATTATCGATCCTCGTCGTACCTAGGACATGTGCAGGCTGGCAGCTAGGAAGGGGTCTGAATCACAGGAGACCCTTATTCAATGGAGAAATGGAGAGATGGAGAAATCCAGCAGACTTCCACGATGCAGAGGATGATGGTCTTTAGAGGGGCTAGCCCACGTTACTCAGAGGCGGGAGGTTAGTTCCTGCTTGTGCTAGGTGATTTTTTACAGAGAGTTTGTATGGGGTCTGGCTGCTCGCCGCTCAAAAGCCAATAAACAGGCCAGTTGGTGGAAGGGAAAGTTGGCTTTATTTCAGATGCTGGCAACTAGGAGGGGGCGAGCTTTATAGACAGAGTCGGGGTGCTACATGCAGGAACAGCATAGTCATCTCTAACAGTCATTTTCAAACTGTCATCAGTGGTCTGGCCAGTTTCATCTTGGTTGTTTTAGGTTCAGTTAATCTTCAGTTCCTGGGTCCATTTGTTTCCATTTCTTTGCAACCAATTCTTAAAATTGTGGCAGTTCATGTCCTGAGTATAGTCTGGTCATCAGGCCATCTGGTCAACTTCTCCACCTGGTGCTTTTGTATCTACAAGACAGCTCACAGGCTATGGCTCAGAATATTATCCATAACCCTTGAGAAAGAACTAAAGGTCCTTGACTATGCTTAATGACTACATTATTATTATTTGGTCTCCTTTGACTGTTTTCCCTTTCTTTTTTGCATTTCTTACTTCTCTGATTCAACTTATTCTTTGACTAAAGGTGTCCACAGACAAAAGGCAGGCAGAGGACACCGTTGGGGGTGAGGGGCCAAGGACAGAGGCTCCTGCTCCATCTTACTTCTGCCTTTCTTCTCAGAGCAGAGCAAACGTTAATGTAATGGGAAAATATGGGCTTAGAAGTCAGGGAGCCTGGGTTTGAATCTTAGGGCTGTCACTTAGCTGTGTGTGACCTCAGGTCTGCAACCAAATCCATTTGAGCCTGAATTTCCTGTTGAGAAAATGAGGACCACAACCTTCCATGGTTGGCGTGAGGTTCAGAAGGAGTTTGAGGAGTATTTGGCACACACACGGGACTCAGCCCATTTTTCTCTCCTCTAAGTTCCCCTGCGAAGCTCCCACACTCTCTCCTTTCCTTGTGTGCCTGGTGTCTGAATAGCTCTCTCCTGGGTCTCAAAGCCTTGTGCTCCCACCAGACCGATTTCTGCCAAGTTCAAGTCTTCAGAACCTCTCTCTCCTCTCCTGCTCCAATAATCACTTCCCTTTGCCAAGGCAGCTTGATGTCGCCATCATCATCAAAGCAAAGGAGTTGAAGGTCCAGGTGAACTTGTCTGGACAAAGCCTTGTGGGTGGTGATGCTCGGTCCTTTCTAGCCCTCACGGGAGCAGATTAAGTCACGAGACTGAGTTGGAAGTACAAGGAGATGACTGGGGCAGGTAGGTGCCTCTGGGACTCCTCTGGTGCATGCATTCTTTCCTGCCTTGACTCATTCACTCATGCAGTGAACATGTGTGATTCTGAAACTGTGCTAGGTAGGGGATAGAAAGATGACTCAGACAGTCCTGGAATTCAAGAAGCTCAGAAACAGAGACTAAGGAAACTAACAGACACAGGAAACTCTTGAAGGAGATGAGGCCTTCAGGAAGGCTTGAGTCTTGGATAAACAAACAGATGAAGAGTCTGGGAGAGGGCCTATCAGATGAAGGGATTAGTGTTACCACTGGCAGATATCAGACCCATGGTGTGCATAGGGAGCCCAGGGGATCCATGGCTGGTCTATAAAGCTTCAGAAAATGTTTGAAGAGGAAGTGGAGAGTCAGGCAGATGCCCATGGATTTTTATCTGAGGTGTAGGAGATACCCTCAGAGAAGGCAATGGCAACCCACTCCAGTACTCTTGCCTGGCAAATCCCATGGACAGAGGAGCCTGGTAGGCTGCAGCCCATGGGGTCGCTAGGAGTCCAACACAACTAAGTGACTTCACTTTCACTTTTATGCATTGGAGAAGGAAATAGCAACCCACTCCAGTATTCTTGCCTGGAGAATCCCAGGAATGGGGGAGGCTGGTGGGCTGCTGTCTATGGGATTGCACAGAGTTGGACATGACTGAAGTGACTTAGCAGCAGCAGCAGCAGCAGCAGCAGCAGGAGATACCCTAAAAGCATTTACTAGGCAGGGTGTGGATGGTCAGATGTAACTACATTTCTAGCTAAAATTTTTTGAGTACTTACCCCTGTACCAAGCATTGTATGAAGAGCTTTACATTAATTGCATCATGTGATGTAGCTTTCCTTGGGTGGAGTGAAGGATGGACTTGGGAAGGAGGGCTGGTGTGGAAAGACTGGTCAGAAGCCCAATAGATGGGTTGTGGAAGGGGAAAGGGACAAGTTGGGGTGACTGCTGGGAGAGTAGTGCCTGAATCCCAGTCTGAGGTGGGGCATGGCTAGGCAGGTGGGGCTTGGTCCCTCTGGGAGTGCTCTGTGGGGGGATGGTGGTCCCCAACTGGAGTGAATATGTGGTTTATCCCTGGACCCCAAATCTGAATGTTTCACTCTTTTCTAGTAGGGACCTCCCTCCACCCCCACAACACACACATGCCTTTGTTCCACAAGCAGATCTCTTTCAGGGAGGAAAGTCCTGGCCACAATGGCTTTCTTCATCTGTGCAATGACAGGTAGCAGGGGCCGCGCTGCAAAGAGAGCAGCTGAGCGTCCATAGGGTGAGATAGGATGCCCTCGAAGGCGGTGAATTTCTGCTCTGCCCCTTTTATATAACCATATGCTCCTTGGCACCGTGTCCCCTCCTGCACAGGTGGTGGTGTTCAGTCACTCAGTCGTGTCCCACTCTTTGCAACCCCACGGACTGCAGCACGCCAGGCTTCACCATCTCCCTGAGCTTGCTCAAACTCATGTCCCTCGAGTCAGTGATGCTATCCAACCATTTCTTCCTCTGTCACCTCCTTCTCCTGCCTTCAATCTTCCCCAGCATCAGGGTCTTTTCCAATGAGTCGGCTCTACACATCAGGCGGCCAAAGTACTGGAGCTTCAGCTTCAGCATCAGTCCTTCCAGTGAATATTTAGGATTGATTTCCTTTAGGATGGGCTGGTTTGATCTCCAATGAGGGGTCATCTGTGATCTCAGCGTCCGGTTAACAGAGGTGAACCCTCTCGGTTAATCGCAGGGCGACCGCGCCTCTCCGCTCGGGGCGTTGCCAGCGCCGCCACAGCCCAGCAGAGGGCAGCATTGAGACATCGACGACGGAGCGGGAGGCCCTGGGGCCCAGCCTGGATGCAGAGCTTCGGTACCCGTGCACTCTGTGGGCGCCGACCTTTCAAGCATTTCTCGGGGGAGCCCTTCCTGCCGTGTGGTGGTTGCCCCGAAAAGGAGCAGGTGATAGGAATGAAATATTTAACAATTTCTGTTGTGCAGAATGCAAATGAGTTGTCATTTAGCATTTTATCAGTTGATGACACCTTCTTCCCGCTTAAAGATGGTGCAGGAGCCGGTGAACGCGGGGGCCTGGTGTCCCCACCGCCCCCCTCCCTCCCCAGCACCGAGAACCTTCTGTGGGGACACCGCCAGCAGCGGGAGCAGGCACGGGAGAGATGAAGGCTGAAGCCAGTAGGGACAAAGGGCTGCCGACCTGGGACCTGGGCAGGAGGGAGGGAAGGCAGGAGGAGGCATTGAGGATGCTAAGGATGCAGGCACGTTTTCAGCGAGGCTGTGATCTACAAGGCGGCAGAGCATCACAGCCTGATGAGGGAAGCTGAGACAGCAGAGTGAGGGGAGGCAGGCGCCTTGCCCTTCCCGTTGGCGACAGGTGTCTCCTTCCATATTGATTCTGTTGATGAGCAGGGAGAAATGTTAAGCATTTTCTTTGTCCTTCATCATCTCCATTGACCTGCCATTCCTCACCTCGCATCCCCGTTGCACTGCAGCAGACTCCTGGGCACACCCTGGAGGCTGCAAGTGACCTTGAATCCTTCCCTGTTTGGCCAGAAGGGCGAGACTGTCTGCATATTCTGTGTTTCCATTCTGTAGATGCTGAATCAGTGTTCCAGACCCTGAGCTAGTCCTCAGCACAGCTCTTGCAGACAGCGTGCTGAGATGTCTCCTCCATGGTCCACAGGCTGTCCAAACTAAGTCAGGAAGAGAAAAATAAATATTGTATATTAATGCATATATGTGGAATCTAGGGGAAAAATGGTACAGATGAATCTATTTGCAAAGCAGAAACAGAGACACAGAAATAAAAAACAAATGTCTGGACACCACCAGGGGAAAGGGAGGGATGGGATGAATTGAGACATGGAGGTTGGCATCTAACACTACTGTGTGTAGAATAGATAACTGATGAGAACCCACTGTAGAGCACAGGGAACTCTACTCAGCGCTCTGTGGTGACCTAAATGGGAAGGAAACCCAAAAGGGAGAGGATATATGTATAGGTGGCTTTCCCGATGGGTCAGCGGTAAAGAATCCACAGCCAATGGAGGAGACATGGTTTCGATTCCCCACTTGGGAGGATCCCCTGGAGGAGGAAATGGCAACCTACTCCAGTATTCTTGCCTGAAAAATCCCATGAACAGAGGAACCTAGTGGGCGACAGTCCAAAGGGTTGCAAAGAGCCAGACACAACTGAGCATCTATATAGCTGACTCACTTTGCTGTACTGCAGAAACTAACACAACATTGAAAAGCACCTAGAGGCTAATAAAAATTTTTTAAAAGTTAAATCAACTTAAAAGGGCACATTTATAGAGACAAAGAGGAGAAGAGTAAGGGCAGTTGAACCAGTTAGAAACACAGAGAAGTCCTCTCTCCTATCCTGATTAAATTATCATTAAATAATAATGATTTCATTCAGTAAACTTTCCTTGCTGCCACAAAAAAAATTGGAATCTTTTCTGTTCCTCGCATCTTTGTATTTCTTTATAGATAGTATTGATTCTTTCCTTCAGATGATTACTCTCAAATCCTGTGTTTTACCCACATTCCTGGCTTTGGCATAAATGAAAGCTGTCTAGTTTGATAATCATGAAGACCATAAAAACTCTACTGCTGAGTCATCTGGCTGTGGAGTGAAGTGTTTCTTCTGCTCTTGTAGAAGTGATTGATATATTTGGCTGGTTGAATCAAATGCCTACCTGGAACAGGTAAGGGAAATGTTTGTAACTGGCCAAAGAAAACCCAAAGCATGGCTTGGAATATGCATGTCATTTTTTTTCTCTTTGAGTTAAATATCTTGAAGTCATTTGAAAGTGTGTTTAGTGATGAGTCATGAGAATAGTGCGATGTCCAGGAAGTCAGGCTCCTCTGTCCGTGTTCCTAAGAGAATGGGGGTGGCAGAAAGAGCGGAGATTTGGGATCAGAAGAAAATGGGTTAGGAACCTACCTCTGCCTTTTGCTAATTATTTCACTTTCTTGAGCTCCTCTGAGCTCCTGTTTTCTCAGATGTAAGTTGGGGTAATAATAACAGTTGTTTCATCGTGTATGCACAACTAGGCATATGAAACACCCGCAGCGTGGCAGATCCTTTGTGACGTCAGCCCTCCCCTTCCTCCTTCGTTTCTTCTTTTCCCTCTCCTTCTTTTTTTCAGGTTACCTCATTCAAAAGAGCATAGATAAACATGGAGACAAGAGCAGCTTCACTCTATGACCTCAGTTGTATATCAACTCACTTAAGAACCACAGCATTCAGAAAATAGCATATATAGTATATATTTTTATATTTCTGTATTTATATGTTGAATATTGACACACTAAACCAGTATTTTGACCAGTATGTATATCATTAACATGACTGTGGAGCCTTTATAAAGCACTGGGTTAAAAGCATACTTTACGTATTGTTTTGGGAGCATACCTAATTAGTTAGGTGCAACCCACATTTGAATTCTTTTCCTGTTGACCAGATTGATCAACAGGTCAGCAGAAACCCTTGCAAAAGGGTGACTGAAACAGGACTTTCTTCTTTTGAGAATGCCTCCTTTACGACTGAAGCGACTTAGCAGCAGCAGCAGCCTTTACAAGATGGACAGTCTCTTGGTCAAGGTTATGAGAGAGAAACAGAGGGGTGTTGTCTATCCATGAGGAATTCCTTGGCCCCAGGGAGGGTGAGAGGCACATGTTTCCCACACAAACCCCAAGGCTGCCTTGAGGAGGGAGTGAGTCACAAGTGAGGGCAGGGGATACTGACACCTTGCTGGATGCCTCATTCAGTGAAAACAGAGTTGCAGAAAGGTTTTTTCCTCTTGTTTTCAGTGACAGTTCTATTTCTAGGAAGTTAAAAGAAACAACAATGGTTATTGCTACTGTGGAATTATTCCAGATCAAAGAGGGAGTGCTTTGTGATTATACAAACCTTGGGTGTGAAAGAGAATGTCATTTGAGGCTTAAAGAAATTCCTCAGCATAGTGGTTAGATAAAGCACATCTAAATTTAGAAATTTAATTTTCAAAATATCTTAAAAAGATCTGTGTAAAATCTCATTAAAATTTTTTTTAATTAAAGTAGCATTGGCTTATAACATGATATAAGTTTCACGTGTACAACATTATATATCTGTTTCTGTGTACCCCAGAGCTTATCACCAAAAGTTTCGTTTCCATCCATCACCGTATCGCCCCCTTTACCCTTTCGCCCACCCCCGCCCCTCCCCTTTGGTCACCACTACTCTGCTCTTTGGGTCTGTGTGTGTGTGTGTTTGTTTAGTTTGGTTTGTCCACTTTTTTTTATATTCCACATGTGAGTGACATTGTATTTGTCTTTCATTTATTTCTTATACAGGTTTCCTTTCTATCACTTACTGCTTTACCCTTGGGGAACTTCTCTACACCCTCAAATAAAAGGTATGGGCAACAAGAAGGATATACAAAAAGCAATAAATGGAGAAGTGCTCAATTCCTCTTTTCTACCTTTTTTTTTTTTTCAGGGATGAGAATTGTACTGCAAATGGCAGACTGATGACCATAAAAGGGACTCAACATTAGATCAGTGATCGTAAAAGTAAGGCTGTTATGGTTTATAACTTTCTAAACCTCTGGTCCCAAATGGATTGTGTCTTAGGCCACTGAGAAAAAACTTCCATTTTCAACTGCAGCAGTACTGTCAGCAACCTCTGGGGGATCCTGGAACATGATCCAGGGATTAAAGTTGGAATTTTTAAGGGGAAAATAAAAATATATGTTCCCTAAACGGGTGAGCCTATGTATAGAATAGGAAAAATTCTAGAACACATATTTAGAACAGAGTTTCAAAAGGGGAGCTTTTATTCAAATTCATGAGTCAGCACCCGTTTAATGCCACAAAGACCTTCTTTCTTTGTTCACTGGGTCTTTTTTGTATTAAATAGCCAGATGAATTTATTTATTTATTATAACCATGGCTTCACTTTTGCACAGATTTGTGCTGAGTTTTTTAAAATTTTTATTTATTCACTTATTTATTTTTTGACCTGTACTGGGTCTTTGTTGCTACGCAGGTTTTTCTCTAGCTGTGGTGAGCAGGGTGACACTTCTACAGAAGGTGTGTGGGCTCCTCATCGTGACGGCTTGTCTTGTTGCAGAGGATGGGCTCTAGGGCGAGTGGGCCTCAGTTGCTGTGGCTTGTGGGCTTAGTTGCTCAGCGGCACGTGGATCCTCCTGGACCAGGGATGGAACCCCTGTCTCCTGCATTGGCCGGTGGATTCTTCACCATTGAGCCACGAGGGAAGCCTGTTCATCGAGTCTTGAATGTGTAGATGTATGTGGATTTCAGCAAGTGTCTTGCATATTTCTCTTTTACGTGGACTGGCTCACTATATTTTAAATGGATTGATAACTGCCTGTCCATAGTCCTTTTCTGTCTCCTCTTGGGAGATATTTTTATCACGAGTCAGTTCTGATTATTGGTGTCATGCTCATCAAATCTAAGAGTGAAATGTAGAAGGCCAGTTAAATCCTAAGGACAATATCTGCACTAAGAAAGAAAGAAAGAAAGAAAGAAAGAAAGAAAGAATTTTAAGCAGGTGGCAAGATGGCTTTAACAGAAAAGAGGTGAAATCTACCTAGGTTTTCCACTTGCCTACCCCTCTCCACTCAAAATGACAAAATTACAGGACACTAGTGATCACAATTAGCAACAGCACACGTGACACACTTACTAAATACACTTAGTTGGCTGAGTGCTTCCGGGGAGAACTAATGAGATACAGGTTTTCAAGACTGATAGTGACTTTGGCGCTCCCGTGTCTGGAAGCACAGAAATCTAGTTAGCAGAAGGATGGAATCCAGAACTAGAGAGTGAGTACACGAACCTGTATCAGTCAGACTGAATTTAGACCCGCTCCAGTATTCTTGCCTGGGAAATCTCATGGAAAGAGGAGTCTGGTGGGCTACAGTCCATGGGGTCTCAAAGAGTCGGACAAGACTTAGTAACAACAACAACAATCCAGTTTTGAACACTATATTTTAAGATGAACACTATATTTTAAGATACACTGATGAAAAGATGTGTATATTTGAAATGATAGAGGAATAGAGATGTTTAACCAAGAGGATAGAAGCCAGCTGTGTCTACATGCCCACACAGGCCTACACAGGCACGCGTGAGCATCATGGTATCTGGCTTTGAATATGAGCGGAAGCTGAGGAAAGAGAGCTGGAAACATGCTGTGTGGTTACAGGAACATTCCTGTTGCAGCTTGAATACTGCCTTCTCAGGGGCTCACAGGAGACTTTTGTAAGCCCCGTAGAAAGCAGCCCTTCCCCTGGCCCCCGCTAGCTCCTTTCTCTCTTGTTCAGTGCTTGGTTGCAGGGCCCAAGCCAATACACAGCACAGAGTAGGTTCCTAATCACTAATAGCCAGAAGAAAGCAAGCAAGGCAGAAAACATGAATGAATTCCAACAGGCAAAAGCAGAAGCAGTGCGTAGAGTTCGGCAGAGACTAATTCTAACTTAATGGGACATGGGATGATCTAGCAGTTGGCGGTGTCTGGGGTTGGAGCCAGTGTTTTCTGGGACGGCTCCCTGTGCCTCAATGTATTCAAAGAGAACCCTGCAGGCCAGGACTAGAGTGAGAAATGGATTCAATGACTTCTACAATTTATTCTGACCTTGAGATTAAGCAAAAAATACTTTTTCTATTTAAAATTTCTCTTCCTCTTTAGGAACCCAGCATTCTGTGACGCTGACCAGACTTATCAGCTTAAACCACGTGGATTTAAACCTCTGGCTGCCACGGGAGAAGCAGAGGTGAGACTGTGGCCACGCTCAGAATCTGTGACCGTCACACTGCTCGAAATCCCCATCCCTAGGAGCCCGAGGAAAGTCACTCTTAACTTTTGTTTCAGTTGAGGAAGGTGAATAATGATACCTTCTTTACGGACATGTTGTGGTCTAATTAAATATTTCAAAAGTATTCCTGTGATCCCCAGATAAAAGACACTGAGTAAAGCCTAAACAACCTTCTTGTTCTCTCTGCAGACACTTCCCTGTGACCATCCTCACTGCAGCACCTGACCGTGTGTGTGTGTGTGTGTGTCCTTGGAACAGATGAGGGGAAGGCCAGAAGAGCTTTATCATTGTGATGGGATCCCCTGAAAGACTTGGCTTAGCTGCCACGCTCCAGTTTCACTCTTATTTATTTCTGGTCCAGCAAGACCTGAGTGGTATACAGGGTCAAGGTCATGGTGCTTCCTGCTGTTCCTTTCCACACTTTTCTAAGCTTGGTCTTCTGAGGCCAGATGCTGGGGAAACCTGCCTTTTCCTATTCTGTGATTCTCAAACTTCTCTGGGTTACTGGGAAGCCCAGTTAGGATTCTATTCCAGCCCCAAGGAAGAATCAGCCAGGGAGCCTGCCCTCCCTCCCATTACAGACCCCTGTTGAGGGGCTTCCTCTAATGCTGCAGTGATGAGGTCCTAGGTGGCTGGGCCAGGACCCCTGGCTGGAGGGGACATGTGCTGTGCTGGGTTATGCAGTTTCTGCCCTCTGGGATGTCATGATCACCCTTTCTTGCCCTGAGGTCCCACCAGAATCCCCAACCACTGTGATCTGCCTGTCCTCTCAGTCCTACAGAGATGTGGCTCTCCCAGGGCCAGCTGGGGCCAGACCCTGGAGCTGCCGTGTAGACGCTGAGAGTGATGCTTCCTCTTTTTATGGAGATCGATACTTTAGGAGCTTCCCAGGTGGTGCTAGTGGTAAAGAATTCGCCTGCCACTGCAGGACACATAGGAGAAGTAGATTCGATCCCTGGGTTAGAAAGACCTCTGGGTTAGGGCATGGCAATCCATTTCAGTATTCTTGCCTGGAGAATCCCATGGACAGAGGAGGTTGGCATGGGGTCACACAAGAGTCGGTCACTGAGGTTACTTAGCACAGCACACTGGGAGGGTGAAATTCTGGGGCAGCTGAAAGTCATCTTTCCCGGCCATGAGTGACAAGCCTCCTGCAGCTGGAGAAAGGGCTGACCCACCAAGGACAGCAGAATGTGAAGTGGAGCCAGAGAGAGAGCTGGGTGATGTTACAGAGCCCTGGATACACCAGGAAGTAACTTCTGGGTGGTGGGAATCCATGCAATTCCAGACCATGTTTGAGCAAATCAGATTTCTGTTTCTTGCAATGAATAAAGTCCAGACTACTGCACTGGCTTCCAGGGTTAGAGGATCACAGACTGTTGTACTTATGTGCACGTAACGGGAAGTCAATGTCAAGGTGGAGAGAAGCAACTGCTGGTGTTCTGACTTGTTAGTGCTGCAATCCAGGTGAATGGGGAGGGCCAGTTCTCAAGTCTGGTGCTGGTCAGAGGATGCTGGAATAAACCAGAACAGGGAAAGAGGCCAGAATGATGAAACTAATATTTCTTGAACATTTACTGGCTTTGAACCCTAGCCTATATTCTTTACTATATTATCTTGTTAATCCTCAGGACAATCTTATGAAGTAGATGTGTATGTGTGAATGTGTGCTCACTCAGTTGTATGTGATTCTTTGCCACCCCTATGGACTGTAGCCTGCCAGGCCCCTCTATCCATGGGATTCTCCAGGCAAGAATACTGGAGTGAGTTGCCGTTTCCTTCTCCAGGGGATCTTCCCGACTCAGGGATCAAACCTGTGTCTCCAGCATTGACAGGTGGATTCTTTACCACTGAGCCACCAGGGAAGCCCTATGAAGTAGATACGCTCCCCATTTTACTGATGAGAAAAGTGAGGTTTAGTGGAGTTGTGACTCTCTTAAGTATCCGCAGCTATGGAGGCAGAACTTTTACTGCAGTGGAGATCAGCCTGATTTTGAAGTTGTTGCCCTTTCAAGGACTCAGAGGGCTTCTTAAAGTGAGAGATTTCGACCTCAAGGAGAGCTGTGGTTCCTATGGAAAGTGTGAAGGGTGGGTGGCGGGGAGCAGCATAAGGGGGTCCTGTCACATGACCTGTCACAGGGCCGGGCATGTAGCAAGTGGTTCACAAGTATCTCCTGGAAGGAGGAGCTCCCAATTCTGGTGCTTTTCCCCTCAGGAAGGGGATCCACTTGACTCTTTCCTTGTACGTTTTCAGATCTGAAATCCTTAAAGTCCCGATTTATTCAGGTTGGAGGGATGAGGGCAGGTGCTTGCAGAGGAAGGGGAGGTTTCAGATGCCCACCTTCTGCCCCTCACTCTGCCTTGTGGGCCCATATGGTGGGGGGAGGAAAATACTGCCCCCTAAGCTGAAATTCCAGTACTTTGGCCACCTCATGCGAAGAGTTGAGTCATTGGAAAAGACTCTGATGCTGGGAGGGATTAGGCGCAGGAGGAGAAGGGGACAACAGAGGATGAGATGGCTGGATGGCATCACTGACTTGATGGATGTGAGTCTGAGTGAACTCCGGGAGTTGGTGATGGACAGAGAGGCCTGGCGTGCTGCGATTCATGGGGTCGCAAAGAGTCGAACACGATTGAGCGACTGAACTGAACTGAACACTGTCTTTTGTTTTTTTTTTTTTCCCCTATTTTTTCTTCTTGGTTAGTACAGGGCTGAGATTCTCTGTAGATCTCTGGAAAAGGTGACTCCTAAAGCAAAGAGTAACTAGTGCTACCCACCAGAGTGTTTTCCAAATCAGCAAAAGTGTAATCAGTACTCGGACCACCCCGAGGAAGCACTTGAAATGGGCAGATTTGCCTTTTAGAAATGCCATTTCAAATGCTCACATATGGATTTTTGAGGCCTAATCAAGGGGATGTAATTAAAATCCAAAATCGCAGTGTTGGCGGAAAGCAGTCGCAAGGCCGAGCCAAGTGGCTGCTTCCGAAGCTGTTGGAAACGTTTACATGTGGATGAAAGGCGGGCGCTCCCAGCTGGCAGCTGCAGGAGGGGGTTGCTCCAGCGGCAGAAGGTGAGGAGACCATTGGAAGTGCTGTTGTGGTTTGCTTTCGGCAGCTGTCAAGGCAGACAGAAAAATAGAGTCCTCCAGTAGTGAGAATAAAGAAACAGGAGAGTCGGCTGGTGCCTCTGATGGGGAGCCTGGGGGAGGGGGAGGAGTGGCAGGGACCCGAACTGGTCCCTGATTCAGGCTCCAAGTCTCCCCAGGAGGAAGGTGGTGGTCTCGGGGTTGAGGGAAGGGGCTAGGGCTGCCAGTGGGACCGCTGCCTCATGTCTGCATGCAGCTGTCCTGCATCACTGGGGGTCAGTGCTTGTCCTGGGTTTCCAGTTGTCTCCAGGATTCTGAGGGAAAGGATGAATTTCTGCTACCTGGTGGGCTTCTGAACCTAGAGTCCTGATGGCATTTCCAGGTAAAACTGCACAGATGGAGTTAGATGGAGTTCAAACAAAATACACACAAAAAGCAACTAGTCCTTTCAAGATGCTTTATAAGCCATTTTAAGCTAGATCCCAAGATTTTTAAGAATGACTATCTGGGGAACTGGAAAAAGCAATCTACAAATCAGAAATGAATATTTTCCTTCTCCACAAAGAAAAGAAAGCCAAAAGGGAAACCTCAAAGAGCAATAACAAGAGTCTCAGTACCATCCCTGCCTTTATTGCTTCTTTTTCAGTGTCTGGTCTTTCTTCCCCTTGAGTGTTTACCATTATTCACAATATTAACAAGGAACCTGAGATCTTTTTTTTTTTCCCCTGGTGGAGCATGTTACTTTATTTTTTAGGTAAGCAGAAATTGATTTCTGTTTACTCTGAATGAAGCTGAAATGAAAGAGGCTGTATTCAATAGCACCATCAAATTCAATGCAAGAAGTATCTTTTTTCTGCCAAGCATTCCAACTCAAAAATCAGAAACAACTGTGTCATCATTCCAGCCTTAAAAACTAAAGCTGCCTAAGTGTATGAGGTGCTATATCCTTTGACAGGAGAGAGGGGATTGTTTTAACACATGGTTTGATCTTGCAAAAAAAAAAAAAAAAAAAAAAACCCAAACAAATAAACCCAAAGTAATACCGAGGAATCTAGGCTATATCATGGTTAGGAACAGGGCAAGAAGCCTGCAGATAGCCCTCTGTTCAAATTCAGGATTAGTTAGCTCTGTGTCCATGAGCATCTGGTTGAATCTATCTGGGTCTCTGCTTCTTTAATCTAGAAGATAATAAAGATGAAACCTCTCTCATACTGCGGTTGTGAACATTCAAAGGGATGCTGACCGTGAGGGTCTTAGCACAGAGTTAAGGCCCAGCAAATTCCCTCTCTGTGGTTTTCCAAGCACTCAATATATTCATAAGGCCCCTACATGATGATTTTGACAATGATAACTGCAAGGAAGATTTTCCACCAAGACTTCAAAGAGACCTATCTGCCACGGATTAAAAAAAAAAAATACTATTCTTAAAATGTCAGCTTCCCTATGATAAAAATCACTTTAGAATTTATGAAGGAGAAATAGGAAATTGAAAATCGGTCAGGCTACTTACTCCTTAATTCTGATTTAGAGCAGCCATAAAACTCTAAATATACCTGCTCAGTGCCCTAGCACTGAAGAGGCGTCTATGCAGTCCTCTAGAAATGAGAATAAAGGCCTGTGTTCTGGATCAAGTGGCCTCAGGGTTTCAGGAAGAGCCCGGGACTATTTTTCTTTCAGTGGGGATGGACGACAACAGACTAGGACTATGTACTTCGAAAATGCCAGCAGCTTTTAAAACTTACTCGCTTTAACTTCCTCTTTCTTACCAGAGAGCTTGAGAAACTAAAGTGAGAATTAGACCTCAGGGAGAAACGCCCCCTGGTTTATGCCGCTCAGCTCCCAAGCTTGAATGCTCTTGGGCTTCTTTCGCTGTTGATTTCTTTCTTTCTTTTTTCCTTGCTCTGCCAGGCAGCATGTGGGATCTTAGGTCCCCTATCAGGGATCGAACCTGTACCCCTTGCAATGGAAGCTCGGAGTTGCAACTGCTGGACCACCAAGGAGGTCCCTGGTTTCGTCTGCTTGAGGGCAGGTCAGTTGCTGCTTCTCTGGACACACAGCAGCCCCAGTGCAGTCCTCGTATGTATGAGAATTGATTTCTCTTTCCTTTCCTCCTGGTGGGAAGAGGCTCTTTTTCATGTAAACATATCAAATTCATGTTAAGTCCCCACATCAGCATTCAAAATTTTAGCCTGGGCACCAAAGTCATTTAATGGAGGAAAAAGAAATCTATTCAGCTGGCAGTGCTGGGATAATAGTATCTCTGTTTGGAAAAATAAAGAATCGTGTTCTATCTCACAACACACACACACACACACAAATCAGCTGAAGATGGATCACAGACCTAAGCAAGAAAGCAAAAATGATAAAACTTCTGGCATAAAACATAGAGATATCTTTACAACCATGAGGGGGGTATATATATCCTAGAGAGGGCATAAAAACCACAGACCATAAAAGAATAAACATTAATAAATTAGACTATCAAAATTAAAAACTCCTGTGTATTAAAGAAAACACCATCAAGAAAATTGATAGGGCATTTGCAGACTGGGAAAAATAATTCACAACACATACATATGACAAATGACTTGTATCTAGTATATCAAGAACTCCAGCAACTCAGTAATAAAAGAGACAACCAAATAAAAAATGGACAAAAGACTTAAGCACTAAACAAAAGATAATAATGAAACGGCAGCGAGCACATGAAAAAGCACACAGCGTCCTTTAGGAAATGCAAATGAAAATTAAAATGAGCTACTGCTGCACACCCACTATAACAGAAAAAATGATCAATAATGTGGGGTGATTGGAACTCTCATACATTGCTAGCAGGAACGTAAAGTGGCACATCCTGTGTGGTAGTGTTTTTAAAATTAAACTTACACCTACCCTATGACTTAAGTATTTATCTAAGAGCAATGGAAACAACATGAGCAAGCATGTTTAGAGTAGCTTTCTGTATAATACCCCGCAACTGGAAGCATCCTGCATGCTCCTCAACAGAGGGGATCAGCAGACTGTGTGATACGTCTCTACAGTGAAATATTACTCAGCAATGCAAAAGGAACAAACTAATAATATATGCAGCAAGATAGGTGCATCTCAAAAACACTTTGCTAGTGAAAGAAGCCAGATCTCTCCATAAGCCAAAACCTGCCTTGCATGTTCCTACTTATATAACATTCTGGGTAAAGCAAACTGTTGTGGTGACAGAAATCTGATCAGTGATTACTCTTGGGGAGCAAGAATTGACTGGGGAGGGGAAGGCAGGTTTTTTTGGGGTATTATTATTGTTCTGTGGAGAAGGCAATGGCACCCCACTCCAGTACTCTTGCCTGGAAAATCCCATGGGCGGAGGAGCCTGTAAGGCTGCAGTCCATTGGGTCGCTAAGAGTCGGACACGACTGAGCGACTTCACTTTCACCTTTCACTTTCATGCATTGGAGAAGGAAATGGTAACCCGCTCCAGTGTTCTTGCCTGGAGAATCCCAGGGATGGCAGAGCCTGGCGGGCTGCCATCTGTGGGGTTGCACAGAGTTGGACACGACTGAAGCGGCTTAGCAGCAGCAGCATCATTGTTTTGTGTTTTGATGCGTGTTCATTAAGACCGAGTGACAATAAACTCAAAATCTGGCCATTTCACTGTGCATGGATTAACCCTCAGTTTAAAAACAGAAGTTATCAGGGCAAGGTGGTCCAAAGGCCCAAACATTCAGTAAGAAGATACATAAGCACGAGGGACGTACTGTATGACGTGATGGCTGTCAGTTAACTCTGCTGGGTGATAACATAGGAAAGTCGATAAAAGACTAGATCCTATGAGTTCTCATCACAATGAAGAAAGACTTTTTTTTCTTATTTTTCTTTTTCTTTTCATTGTATCTCTATGAGATGATAGAGGCAAACTAAATTTCTTGTGCTAAACGTTTTGCAATATATGTAAGTCAAACCGTTACACTGTATGCCTTAAATCTATACAGTGATGTCTGTCAACTTTATTTCAATAGAACTAAAAAAATTAAAGTCACAGCCAATGGATCATGGGTTGCAAAAAAGAGCTTTCTTTGGCAAGTGCTCCCTGCAGAGGACCGAACAGCACGTAATGAGGGGCTGGATGACTTGAGCTACAGGACAGAGTCCCCTTCACTAGATTAACCTAAAGGGGCAGCAGCAATGTGAGTTGAGATCAGAGGGTGGGCAAGGATAGGAAAGAAAGAAGATCAAGAGAAAGGCCTCATTTGCCTGTCTGAAATGGGTTCTGAAATGCTGGAAGATGAGGGTGGGAATTATAGAGAAGTATGTTGCTGTAGCAGCTGGCTTTGACTGAAAAAGGCAAAGTTTTAGTTGCTCAGTCATGTCCGACTCTTTGCGACCCCATGGACTGTGTAGCCCGCCAGGCTCCTCTGTCCATGGGATTCTCCAGGCAAGAATGCTGGAGTGGGTTGCCATTGCCTTCTCCAGGGGATCTTCCTGACACAGGGATCTAACCTAGGTTTCCTGCTTTGCAGGCAGATTCTTTACCATTTGAGCTGCCTGGGAAGCCCATACAGGAGCTATTATTATTATTGTTTTAATAGCTTTATTGAGGTTTAATTTAACATACAATAAACCACACACATATAAGTGTACAGTTTGTAAATGTTGACTTATGTATACACCTGTGAAGTCATTCCCACAATCAAGGTAATGAGAACACCATTCCCCCCAAAGGAGCTCTTATCATTCACACCATTTTACAGATGAGACAATTGATTTCATTTGTATAAGGTTGCACAGCAGCTGGGTGGGGAGACAGAAGCCTTGTCTGCAGGATTTCAGAACCATGACTCTTCCCACAACACTAGCACGTGTCTCTCTTCCCTTCTCCCCAGCCCTCTGTTTCTCTCTCTTTCTGTCTCTGTCTTTCTGTCTGTCTGTCTCTCTCAGGTATTACTGATCACCCACTATTTGTTAATAGCTCTATATTTAGGGGCTCAACAGTGTCATGCTAAACCAACAGCAGTGGTAAGCAGCAATGACAATGACAACTAACACCGATGACAAGTCATTCCAACAAGCTCTTTAAATATGGTGCCATATTTCAGGCAATGTGACTCTTAAGCTCTCGGCTTTGCAATCAGGTTGACCTGGCTTTGGACTCCAGCCTCCACATTACTGAGCTGTCCTGGATGATTTTAGCAACCTTGTTGAGCCCCAGCCTACCAAAGGCGAAAGGAGAATCGTGATGCCCGTCTCAGAGGTGGTGTGAAAATCTCATGGCAGAATTGCATAGCACAGAGCTTAATAACAGCAAATTCTCCCCAGAGGTCACTGTGATGATGAAAAGCATCCTAACAAGTTGGTAAAAAGGCACATATCCTCAAATTTTAAGCAATGATTTTTCTCTTTTAAGACTACAATTGTTTTTAATGCATATATATGGAATCTAGAAAACTGGTACAAATGGGCCCGTTTGGAGGGCAGGAATAGATATGCAGACACAGAGAAGACTTGTGGACACAGTGGGGGAAAGAGAGGCTGGATGCATAGAGACAGTAGCACTGACATATATGCACTGCCATGTAAAATAGATGGCTAGTGGGAAGCTGCTGCATAGCACAGGGAACTCAGCTCGGTGCTCTGTGATGACCTAGAGGGGTGGGATGATGGGAGTGGTAGGAGGGAGGCTGAAGAGGAAGGGGGCATATGCATACTTATGGCTGATTCACACTGGTGTACAGCAGAAGACAAGACAGCTTTGTAAAGCAATTATCCTCCAATTAAAAAAAAAACTACAGTTGTTCATACACAGGGAGATAGATTACATAAAAGAGCACATGTCAATTTTCCAAAATTCACTGAGTACTTCATGGAACACCAGAAATACTATGTTGTCAAAAAAGGCTAGAGAAAATCAGAAATGGTCAACATCTGCTTAATTCCCTTCTTTATAAGTTTACTTTTACTAAAAGCCTCTTGAGCAAAAGATATGACTATCTTAGACAATAGTTAAAAAAAAATGAAAAAAGACATCTCCATCTAACTACCTGGCTGTCAGGCCAAGAGTGAGTTTCACAAGCTCCTATTAGCCCCCATTTCACTGGGTTTAAATGCCAGGGCTCCATTTCAGCACATAAAAACAATCATCGTTGAACAGATCAGTAAGGAATTTGAAAAACATTTTCTGGGTCTTGTGGTCAATACAAAAATCAAGTTAATCAATTATTATTGAAATAAATAGTGAGTTTGAATGTTGAAGAGATCAGCAGGTCAAGACAGGAGAGAAATTAATCAGTATAAAAAGTGTGGTGGAGGAGGGCCAATTTAAATGGATTTTTTTAATATTAGCAAATGAGAATAATCTAAGCCACGGCCATTCATCTCTTTTTTGATGTTACTGAAACCTCATCTCGGAAATCTCAGTCTTCTAGATGTGCTTCAGGCAGAGGTCAGGGTGCAAGTTGCTTGCTTCTGAAAATTGGTCCTTTGCCTTCTGTTCAGTACGGAGATGGGATGGCTCACAAAGCTAAGCTTCATTCACCCCTTGCTCCTCATGTGGCTCATTGACACTCAAGCCCAGGGTAACATGAGACTGAAATAAGTCAGCAGGCACTTGTTCATTATTCTTTTTAAAATAAGCATGTTAGGGGAGCAGGCAGCATACTAGAGTCTGAATGTACAAAGGAATAAGGCCACAGTCCTTATCCATCAAGATCTATGATTTTAATTTTAGCTGGAACAACTAAGTTTACCCACTCTAAAAAAATAAATAATAGTGTATGGCCAAAAATAAGCACCATAAGAATGGAATGCCTTCCCAGGTGGCGCAGATGGTAAAGAATCCCCCTGCCAGTGCAGGAGATGCAGGAGACGCAGGTTTGATCCCTGGGTCAGAAAGATTCCCTGGAGGAAGAAATGGCAATCCACTCCAGTATTTCTTGCCTGGAAAATTCCATAGACAGAGGAGCCTGGCAGGCCACAGTCCATGGGGTCGCAAAGAGCTGGACACAACTGAACACACATATACTGCACTGGATAAACGGAATGGATATGAAACCTTCTGTAAGGAAGAAAGCACTCTGAGCTCAAGCCGGGTTATGACGGGGTGGGAGTCAAGAAAAGCTGTATGCAAGAGGTAGATTTCAAGCTGGACTGAGGGTCGTATTTCAACAGGAAAAATGGGATCCAAATAGTAAGAGGATGGAAAGCCCCCTTCACATTCAAAGTCACGCTGATCCATCGTTTTCTCTGCCCAGTCAACCTGTACCACAACGCCTCCCAACCCACAGCTGTCTCGGAATAGGATTAACACATTTCATCCATCACTCTAACATATCAGTCTGGTCTTAGGTTTCATCAGTCGTTGTGTCTTTTGTCTATATTAGCTGTATCCTGCAGGTGTCAGAAAGGGCATATAAAGAGGTGGGTGTTAAGAATGACTCTGGTTTTTGGCTCATGCATTTGGAGGTCTGGTGTTGCTCTTCAGTGAAGGAGGGAGCATTGGAAGAAGACATTACTTGGGTGGAAGATCCTGAGTTCAGTGCTGAGTAAACTGAGTTTGAATTGGCTTTGAGACAGTGGGTAGAGTTAACTGGAGTTATCTTTAGGTGTTTTATTATAGAGGACAGCTATTATCTCTTTTTCATATTTCTCTCTATTGGCAAGAGCAGCAAATTTTTACAAAATACATAATGAGCAGACATTGCTTTAAAAGTGGAAAAAGCCATAAGATAATAAAACATGAAAAATTAAAGAGTTTTAAAAATTAGTAATATTCATTGTGAGATTATATTTTACCTTGATATAATTAGTTTATAGAAATGTAAACAGCAAAGCACCACATTCTGAGACTTCATTACAGAAGATGTCTTCAACTCCTGCAACAAAAGTCTGCAAAAAGTGTAATGGTTCCAAAGGGGAGGAGAATACATGACTTTGAAATATGCTGCTTTGACATGTGGACTATTATGAGCTGAAGGCAAGCAAGACCCAGCAGATTGAAGAAAAACTCACTTTCTCTATCTAAAAGAATTTAGATAGGGGGCCTGGATCCAAGAGAGAGCTATTATCAGAAAGAACCTCTATCTGAATGACCTATCTGTATAGCAGGGCAAGCATCTCATTATTGCAACAAACATCTGCTCTTCTTATTGAATTACCCTCCTCCCCCTTGAAGTCCTGACCTCATCCCATTTCTTAGCCCAGGATGGCAGATAGGCCTCAACTTCCTGACTTGCCCTTGGGTCTCATTTTCTTAGGGGATGCCTGTACTTACATAATTAAATTTGTTTTTCTCCTGTTAACCTATCCCATGTTAATTTGATTATTAGACCAGCCAAAGAACCAAGAAGGATAAAAGTATTTCCTCTCCATCAGCTCAAACACAGTAAAAATTTGTTCCCTGCTCATATAAAGTACAGAACAGTGCTCCAAATTAGTGGGCATTTCCTCCATGGGTGATTCAGGGGCCCTGGCACCTTTCATCTTGTGCTTCCACCACCTTCAGTGTGTGTCTTCTAAGGAGTCCATGCTTGTCTACATCAGCTGACAGTAGAATAAAGAGCATGGAGAATTCTCCATGAGATATTTATCTGCAGCAGGCCTGAAAGAGACACGGACCACTTCTGTTCAGATGCCTCAGCTCTAGTCCTGTCTGACAAATATTAAAAACAAGATCTAAAACTATGGAATGGCTTTCAAGAACTTAATTCCATCTCAGAACAAAGTTCAGAAATGTTTAGTGGAAAACAAAAATTTCTAGCATGAAGCAAGACAAAATTCACAATGTCTAGCATCCAGTGAAAACAAAATTCCCAGGCATACACAAAAACAGGAAAATACAAGCTGTAATAAGGTCAAATCATTAAAAAATGATCTAAACGTTAGAATGTTAGATGTTAGAATTAGCCTAAAACAGCTTTAACTATATTCTATATGTTGAAATTTATTTAGAGAGACATGAAAACCAAAAAAAGACCCAAACTCGATGTCTAGGATCAAACTGTAATGTGTGAAGTGAAAAATACACTGTATGATGAGCTGGGAGGACTGTAGCTGAGTGATTCATTCCATAACCAGGCTTCTTGCTGGGATTCAAAATGATTTCCTGACCATTATAATTACTATGTAACATGGATTTTCAGGGTTGCTTGACAATAGTTGAAACCATGACTGTCAATTCTTCAGTGGTTTGGTTAGGTAAATACTGAGAATGTGGGTTCTGGAATCAGAAGCCCTGGATTGGGCTACTAGATTCAGTAACTGAGTGGCAGTGTAATCTTAGACTATTTACATTGTCTTTCCAGGGCTCAAGTTCTTTATTAGTAGAATGGGAATATTAATGTAAACATATAGCTTTGAGAAAGGCTGTGATGATTTAGTGGCTGAGATGGAAGCTAATTGGGCTTTCCCAGGTGCTGCTAGTGGTACAAGAACACGGCTTGCCAATGCAGGAGACATAAGAGATGTGGGTTTGATCCCTGGGTGGGGAAGATCCACTGGAGAAGGAAATGGCAACCCACTCCAGTATTCTTGCCTGGAGAATCCCATGGACAGAGAAGCCTGGCGGGCTACACAGTGCATGGCGTTGCAAAGGGTCAGACATGACTGAAGCAACTTAGCACACACGGAAGTTAATATGGAAGCCCTGGGCAAGGTTTGGAAGCTGTACAGATGGTAGTTGTTAGTATGACAGCTGTGATTCCAAGTCTTATCTTCTCCCTGGTTGCCACCTGAAATATCATGGCCATGACCTGTTCCCGTGTGGGGTCAGCCCTACGGCTAAGGACTGTGTGAGTGAAGCTGGTGTACAGAGCTGATGGAATGGGGGAAGAGTCGCTGTGCCTTTCGCTGAAATCTCCCTAATGGGCATATATGCCTCTCTGACATCTCACGCCAACACTGCACGGCCTGGGAGGAAAAGGGTCACAGAGAAGTGCAGGGCCAGGCTACCTCATCACTGTAAATGTGCTTGGACTTGGACAAGAGAACCAAGTAGGGGTGAATGGTAGGAGGGCAAGTCTGCAGCTGTCATTGACCTTCTGTGAGACTAAAACATTCAGCTGCATGAATTGATATCCCATCTCTGTAGATCTGCAGGACACATAATGAAATGAAAATGAGATGCAAACACAAACTCCCCCAAGATGCAGTGTCTGTTCCTTCTCGGCATAGTTGAAGAGCTGTAAACACTGAGAGGAAGGCAATGAGGACCAGCATCTGAGGCTGCGCTGGGGGGACAGGCAGAGCTGGAGGGATTGGGAAGGGAAGGAGACAGATCGCTTTCATGAAGTTGGTCAGTCCAAGCAGTGTTAGTCAGATGTGCCGCCCTTGGGGCTTTGCTGGGTGGGGAGTATTCACCAGAGCACTGGAGGACGGGAACAACAACCGTGGAAAGAGAGAAAGACAGGCAGGGGGAAGGGAGGAAGAGAGGGAGGGAGGAAGAGGGAAAGGAGGAAGGGAGGGAGGAGAAGGAGGGAGTCACTGAAGGCGGTTACAACAGATGCCTTCAAAGAAGGTGAAGTGAAGTGAAGTGCAAGTTGCTCAGTCGTGTCCGACTCTTTGCTACCCCATGGATGATACAGTCCATGGAATTTTCCAGGCCAGAATACTGGAGTGGGGAGCCTTTTCCTTCTCCAGGGAATCTTCCCAACCCAGGGATCGAACCCAGGTCTCCCGCATTGCAGGTGGATTCTTTACCAGCTGAGCCACAAGGGAAGCCCAAGAATACTGGAGTGGGTAGCCTATCCCTTTTCCAGGGCATCTTCCTGACCCAGGAACTGAACCAGGGTCTCCTGTATTGCAGACAGATTCCTTACCAACTGAGTTATCAGGGAAGCCCAAAAGAAGTGTGCGATGCTGGCAATTGGACTTTACAAAGTGTAAAATCCCAAACATGTTTCAACTAGCTCTGTAGTTTCAGAAGGGATTTAACTGAGGTGTGAGGAAGGAGTTTGGACAGAAAGGGCTGTTGAGCTGAGAAAAATTGTAGCATCTTCTCTGAGATCTTTAAAGATAGAGTTCGCTAGAATGCTGAGAATGGATGTGTCAAGTTGAGCATCATGGTGGGTTTATTCAGATCCCGCCATTCTGGGCTACACAGCTGAACCACTTTCCTATGTAATGGGCAGTTTGAAATGAAAGGCCTAGAGTATAAAACTGAGAATAACTGCATTGTGATGTTTCCTAACATTCCCCAAGGCATTAAAATTGTTTTCCCATGGAAATCTGACTGATAACCAGTTCCATTCATTCATTCATTAAAGAGTTTAACTCTGAGGTGACATTTGAAATGGGTCATAAAAGATAGAAATTAATTATACAGGCAGACAAAAGAGAGCAAAATGACCATTTATATAAACAATTCATATAATGCCATCTTCATTCCAGCTCAGAGTAACAGAAGATCTGTTCTCAGAAATTTCATTTAAAAACATTACTAATTTTTAAGTGTCTTTTTTCTATTTATTTATTTGGCTTCATGCCTCATGGTATCTTAGTTCCCTGACCAGGGATTAAACCCACACCCCCTGTATCCCTAAGTGGAAGCTCAGAGTCTTGATCACTGGACCACCAGCGAAGTCCCAGAAACCTCATTTTCTCACTGCTTTGTTTATTACATAGCCCCTACTTGAGACTACCTTTCTTCCCTCCAACATTTGCCATCACCCAACGTATGCTCGACTTCCCTTGTGAAAAAGCCTTCACATTGAATCATGTCATGTAGTAATAGAAGAAGAAAGGCAACTCTTTTGTGCTAGGAATGGTAATGCATCAATATATGGTACCCAACTTATTCAATCTTCACAGCAAACTTACTTAGCCACTGAAGCTCAGACAGGTTTGATATTTTTACCAAAGAGCCAGGATTTTGAATCTGGCTCCTGCCTCTTCCTTTACACTTTTCTGGATATGTTCTATTTTCACTAACATCAGCCTAGGCTGGTTGGACCAACCATCTTATGGAAAACAGCTAAAATTAGTGCATGTAATATATATATTCTGTGCGTGTGTGTGTGTGCATGTACTCAATCGTGTCCAACTCTTTGGACTGTAGCCCACCAGGCTCCTCTGTCCATGGGATTTCCCAGGCAGGAGTACTGGAGTGGAGTGCCATTTTCTTCTCCAGAGGATCTTCCTGACCCAGGGAATGAATCTGAGTCTCCTGCATTGCAGGCAGATTCTTTACCCACTGAGCCATTGGGGAAGCTCTATAATTTTGGTGTTCTCTTTCAATATTGGTCTATTTTCTTGGCAATTCAATACTTTTTTGAAGAGAGATATATTTTTATGTAATATATATTATAATTGTAGTATATAGTTATATATATACTATATAGTTAATATACTAGTTATATATAATATATTACTATATAGGATAATATATAATACTATTATATAGTATAATATATAATATGCTTTTATATGTAGTATATATATTATGTATTAATAAAAATATATCTTTTAAAACATATTGGATTGCTAAGAAAATAGAACAACATTGCAAGAGAACACCAAATAAAAGGAAAACAGCATAATCATGAGGGAAGTCATTTTGTCCTGAGATAATTTGCTGAGAGGGACAAATCTTGACTTGTGTTTTGATGGCTTTATGAGGCATGGGGACAGAGAGTTAAATCAAATCTGTGTAAGTATGGAGTCTAATAGGAGACCCTTCCCAAACAGCTGGGACTTCACAGGACTGTACTCTTAGTGTAATGGTGAATCAGAAATGGACCGCTCCTTTGAAGACATCGTAACCTGAGTGTGTATATTGTATACGATGTGTTGAGGTCTCTCCTGAACATCTGGAAAGGTACTCGTTGTATATCGTACTGGGGAGAATTGAGAAAGGCTGTAAGGATTGAGCAAAGTGACAACAATCTGAGTGCTTGGGTCAGCTTGTGGATCAGAGAGCCTGTCTGTCTGGGATCTCCTGCCAGTTCTAGGCTTTGTCACCTGACTATAGCATGCTTGGGCTTCATCATTTCAGAGGCTTAGGTAATAAATGCTAAACTCTAGAACTAGGGCTGAGATGAGCTCTTGGTGAGAAACATTGACTGGGAGTGCAGCAGTCTGGTGCTCACAGATAAACTGGAGTGTGATGCTTGACAGGCAAAATAATACTTGCTACAAGCATTCACCAGGTTGCAGAGCTAAAAATGCTAGTTTTGCCAATTTCAAAATTCTATAATTGGAATAACAGTCATCATATTTTCCCTGAGCATTATCTTTACAGGTCAGGAGTCATGGAGCATATTAGATTCTTTTTTCAATTGATCATGAATTTTTCATTAAATATAAACATTCCTTTTTAGTCAATGAAGATAATATGATTGTGTAACCAGAGATCAAATTGCCAACATCCGCTGGATCATGGAAAAAGCAAAAGAGTTCCAGAAAAACATCTACCTCTGCTTTATTGACTATGCCAAAGCCTTTGACTGTGTGGATCACAATAAACTGTGGAAAATTCTGAAAGAGATGGGAATACCAGACCGCCTGATCTGCCTCTTGAGAAATTTGTATGCAGGTCAGGAAGCAACAGTTAGAACTGGACATGGAACAACAGACTGGTTCCAAATAGGAAAAGGAGTACGTCAAGGCTGTATATTGTCACCCTGTTTATTTAACTTATATGCAGAGTACATCATGAGAAATGCTGGACTGGAAGAAGCACAAGCTGGAATCAAGATTGCTGGGAGAAATATCAATAACCTCAGATATGCAGATGACACCACCCTTATGGCAGAAAGTGAAGAGGAACTCAAAAGCCTCTTGATGAAAGTGAAAGTGGAGAGTGAAAAAGTTGGCTTAAAGCTCAACATTCAGAAAACTAAGATCATGGCATCCGGTCCCATCACTTCATGGGAAATAGATGGGGAAACAGTGGCAACAGTGGCAGACTTTATTTTTCTGGGCTCCAAAATCACTGCCGATGGTGACTGCAGCCATGAAATTAAAAGACGCTTACTCCTTGGAAGGAAAGTTATAACCAACCTAGATAGCATATTCAAAAGCAGAGACATTACTTTGCCAACAAAGGTTCATCTAGTCAAGGCTATGGTTTTTCCTATGGTCATGTATGGATGTGAGAGTTGGACTGTGAGGAAGGCTGAGCACCGAAGAATTGATGCTTTTGAACTGTGGTGTTGGAGAAGACTCTTGAGAGTCCCTTGGACTGCAAGGAGATCCAACCAGTCCATTCTGAAGGAGATCAGCCGTGGGATTTCTTTGGAAGGAATGATACTAAAGCTGAAACTCCAGTACTTTGGCCACCTCATGCGAAGAGTTTACTCATTAGAAGAGACTCTGATGCTCGGAGGGATTGGGGGCAAGAGGAGAAGGGGACAACAGAGGATGAGATGGCTGGATGGCATCACTGACTCGATGCACATGAGTCTGAGTGAACTCCGGGAGTTGGTGATGGACAGGGAGGCCTGGCGTGCTGCGATTCATGGGGTTGCAAAGAGTCGGACACGACTGAGCGACTGATCTGATCTGATCTGATACATTTCAAATCCTAAAAGATGATGCTGTGAAAGTGCTGCACTCAATATGCCAGCAAATTTGGAAAACCCAGCAGTGGCCACAGAACTGGAAAAGGTCAGTTTTCATTCCAATCCCAAAGAAAGGCAATGCCAAAGAATGCTCAAACTACCACACAATTGCACTCATCTCACACGCTAGTAAAATAATGCTCAAAATTCTCCAAGCCAGGCTTCAACAGTACATGAACCATGAACTTTCAGATGTTCAAGCTGGTTTTAGAAAAGGCAGAGGAACCAGAGATCAAATTGCCAACATCTGTTGGATTATCAAAAAAGCAAGAGAGTTCCAGAAAAACATCTATTTCTGCTTTATTGACTATGCCAAAGCCTTTGACTGTGTGGATGATAACAAACTTTGGAAAATTCTGAAAGAGATGGGAATGCCAGACCACCTGACCTGCCTCTTGAGAAACCTGTATGCAAATCAGGAAGCAACAGTTAGAACTGGACATGAAACAACAGACTTGTTCCAAATTGGGAAAGGAGTACGTCAAGGCTGTATATTGTCACCCTGCTTATTTAACTTATATGCAGATTACATCATAAGAAATGCTGGGCTGGATGAAGCACAAGTTGGAAGGAAGATTACTGGGAGAAATACCAATAACCTCAGATATGCAGATGACACCACCCTTATGGCAGAAAGTGAAGAGGAACTCAAAAGCCTCTTGATGAAAGTAAAAAAGTTGGCTTAAAGCTCAACATTCAGAAAATTCAGACCATGGCATCTGGTTCCATCACTTCATGGCAAATAGATGGGGGAAACAGTGGCAGACTATTTTTTTGGGCTCCAAAATCACTGCAGATGGTGAATGCAGCCATAAAATTAAAAGAGACTTACTTCTTGGAAGGAAAGTTATGACCAACCTAGACAGCATATTAAAAAGCAAAAACATTACTTTACCAACAAATGTTCGTCTAGTCAAAGCTATGGTTTTTCCAGTAGTCATATATGGATGTGAGAGTTGGACTATAAAGAAAGCTAAGCGCAGAAGAATTGATGCTTTTGAACTGTTGTGTTGGAGAATACTCTTGAGAGTCCTTTGGACTGCAAGGAGATACAAATAGTCCATCCTAAAGGAAATCAGTCCTGAATATTCTTTGGAAGGACTGGTGCTGAAGCTGAAACTCCAATACTTTGGCACCTGATGCAAAGAACTGACTCATTTGAAAAGACCCTGATGCTGGGAAAGATAGAAGGTGGGAGGAAAGGGGGATGACAGAGGATGAGATGGCTGGAGAGCATCACTGACTCCATGGACAAGAGTTTGAGTAAACTCTGGGAATTGATGATGGACAGGGAGGTCTGGCGTGCTGAAGTCCATGAGGTTGCAGTTGGAGACGACTGAGCGACTGAACTGAACTGAACTGAACTGATACATTCCAGATGAACTCATGCAAAGATTGGAGAAGGAAATGGCAACCCACTCCAGTTTCTTGCCTGGAGAATCCCAGGGATGGGGGAGCCTGGTGGGCTGCCATCTATGGGGTCGCACAGAGTCGGACATGACTGAAGCAACTTAGCAGCAGCAGCAGCATGCAAAGATATGAATTCTAATTTTCTTCATCTCCCCTTAGATGGCAGTTTGCATGTATAAAAATGAACTCATATATAGATAGATACATTATATATGTAATATTGCTAGTGGTAAAGAATCTGCCTGCAATGCAGGAGACAAATGTTCGATCCCTGGGAAGAGTCTCTGGATAAGGAAATTGCAACCCACTCCAGTATTCTTGTCTGGAGAATCCCATGGCCAGAGGAGCCTGGCAGATTACAGTCCGTGGGATCACATGACTGAGCACACACGCGCAACACAGCTGTAATATGACACTGTTTTTCTCAATTTTTTTCCTACAGTTTGAGTTAAAGATTCTGATGTGATTTTTGAGTGTCTTAGGTTTTCCTCTCCCTTAACTCTGATGTAAATTACTGTGTCTTGAATAGCTCTTCGCATGGTGAACAATACATTTGGTTCAGTGGTTTTCTTGCTGCGCCTCGTTGATCTCATGCTCGAGTTCCGTGCTCCTCTGGAGACTCATGCTGGTGGCTCCAGCACCTGTGCTGTGGGAAGTCTTTAACTCAGTCTAGTTTTTATGCAGAAGATGGAGTCTGCCCAGAGACACCAGACATGGAGCTGCCTTGAATTCCAAGTGCATGAGGGGAGCTGGCAGCCTCACACAAGAGAAGCAAACAATGGCTTGGGACACACATGTGGGCTAGGGGAAGCAAAAATTTTCTTTAAGCAACTGTTTTTAGGGAGAGATTGGAATAAAATCCAAGTACAGTATAGCACAGAGTGTTTGTGCCTGAGCTTCCAGGCTGAATTGTCTTTTATTTTCCTCTTCCTTTCTGTTTCATTAAAAAAGTGTTCATTATAGAAAAAAAGAGAAAACTTAAACAACAGAAAAAAAATGACCACTGTATAAAATTTTAACTTGATGGTCTTTTAGAAATTTACTTAATGCAAACACAAACAAAGGAATGTATAAAAATAATGTACTGTTTTGAACCTGCTTTCTGGACTCCCTCTCAAATAATATAACTGCTTCTCTGGTTGCTCAGATGGTAAAGAATCTGCCTGCAATGAAGGAGATCTGGGTTCAATCTCTGGGTTGGGAAGATCCCCTGGAAGAGGGCATGGCAACCCACTCCATTATTCTTGCCTGGAGAATCTCCATGGACAAAGGAGCCTGCAGCACACCAGGCTCCACTCTCCATGACATTTTTCAAGCAAGATACTGGAGCAGGTTGTCATTTCCTTCTCCAGGGAATCTTCCCAGCATAGGCAGGGATCGAACCTGAGTCTCTTGTATGGCAGGCTGATTCTTTACCACTAGCACCACCTGGGAAGCCCTTAACTCTAAGGTATTCTAGTATATTCAAGAGTTCCTTGCTGCCTGTTTAGAGGTGCCTCAACTTTGGCCACCTGACATGAGGAGCCAACTCTTTGGAAAAGACCCTGAAGCTGGAAAAGACTGAGGGCAAGAGGAGAAAGGGGCAACAGAGGATGAGATGGTTGGATGGCATCAATGACTCAATGGATATGGGTGTGAGCAAACTCAGAGAGTTAGTGAAGGACAGGGAAGCCTGGCGTGCTGCAGTTCATGGGATCACAAAGAATCGGACATGACTTAGTGACTGAATAACAACAAAGACGCAGAATCTTGAACCCCAAGTGCAGTCGCATCCTGTCCTTGTGTTTCTTGCAGATATTAAGGGAGCTCTAACACACAACCCACAGTTGTACTCTTGGGAAGCCGATTCCTCTTTTCCTCAAGTTATTTTGGTTTATTTTCTTTGCACCCAGTGCTACTTAAGGCATCTTCCATGCCAGACACCTCCAGGTCTCTTCCATTCCCAGAACAATGCTCCCTACCTCTTTGCACCTTCTTATGTGGAGCAACTTGTTTTCTCAGTTCAGTCCAGCCTGCCCCTCATGCTCTGTCCCAGCAGTCCGGTCCCCTTGTCAATTTTCCGCTCTCCAGAGTCTGCATTAGCAAAGGTAAGGGACCTTCCTTGCTGAGAAAGTCTGCTGAAGGAGGGAGGAGCTGAGCCGGCAAGATCAACCTTTTCTTTAGTGAGTGGGGATGACAGGTCATAAAGGAGGAAATGTGAGTGTTTGGGAGTTAATAAAATTATTACTGCAGCATTAATGTGAAAGTTTTCCAAGACAAATAATAAATGCACACTCATATAGTCACTTTAAAAATAATTTTATTTCTTGATTTAGGCTGTGCTTGGGGCTTCGTTGCTGTGCGGGCTCTTCTCTACTGCAGGGACTGGGGGTTACTGTCTAGTTGCAGTGCCTGGGCTTCTCATTTCGATGGCTTCTCTTGTTGCAGAGTGCGGGCTCTAGGTTGTGAAGGTTTCAGTAGCTGCGGTGTGTGGGCTCAGGAGTTGCAGTTCCTGGGCTCTAGAGCACAGGCTCAATAGTTACGGCGCACATGCTTAGCTGCTCCGAGACATGTGGAATCCACCAGGAATCAAACTCCTGTCTCCTGCATTGGCAGGCGGACTCTCCACCAGGGAAGCCCTCAGATTGTCATTTTAAATGGCGAGATGGTGCAACACTCCATGTATAGATGTTATCCATATATGTATTCTATTTCCTATTTTTGAATATTTAATTTGTTTCACCATTTTTCATTAATGGGAAAAGCTTTACTATAAACATCCCTGCACATATGTCTTTGATTATTTTTCAAATTATTTATTTAGAACAAGTTCCATGAAATAATACTGCTGAGTCCAAAGGTATACAATTAATGAAAATGTTGCCTTAATGCCCTTTAGGAAAGGTTTGATGATTGGCCTTTCATTAATAATGTATAAGATATTACTGACCCTGTAACTGTGTCTATACTAGTTACTGTCATTCTTTTTGTCAATTCAGTGGGCAAACTTATTGTTATTTCATTTATTTAATCATTAGTGAGGTTGATTTTTTTTTTTTTTTTTTATCATTATTGACCACTGTAGGTCTGATTTTGGGAACTATATATTTATCTTTTATTGGGGAAGAATTGTAATTTAGCATTTGGCAGTGCACAATAAGGTTTTGGAATCTGGAAATGTTTTTTAGAAAGTATTAGCCACAAACAATCATGGTGAAATGTACTAGATTGCAATTTTTCCTTGACTTCGTTTTCAATTATTTGCCTCTGTACCTCACAAAGAAAAAAAAAATACGCCAGCCGAATGAAATTTTGATAAATTAAATTTTGATTTTGATAAATCAAACCTCCTCCTTTGGGTTTGTGATGAGGCCATATTTTCTCAAAATATTGGCCCCAAAGGTAAGAGGCCTATTGTCATTAGGGAATGAGGTAGCTCGCCTGCAGAATGGGGGGCTCAGGAGCCCCAAACAGGTCAGCCCCAAATAGTAGCTCCAGGACAACCCATTCCAGTATTCTTGCCTGGAGAATCCCATGGACAGAGGAGTCTGGTGGGCTCCAGTCCATGGGGTCACAGGGTCAGACAGGACTGAAGCAACTGGGCATGCTCCCACCAGGACCTGTGCAGTGGCAAGTAAGGAAAGTTAGTGTGAGGAGGGTAGATATACTTCCCACAGTCCCAGAGGAACAGCAGTGTCAGGACTCAAATTCAGATCTGACTACAAATCCAGTGCCCTCACCATAAAAAAACAAAGACAAAAAGGAAAGAAAAGAAAATCTAAAAAGCAAAGAGAAGAGTGTGGGAATGATTATCTCTCTTGTAGGATGGCTATGCTTGATAGAGGTGACAGGAAGTGCTTAAATCTTTCTTTCTAGCAAAAAATAAAAGGCTGGGAAATCCCCCGGCCCTACAGTGGTTAGGATTCTGCACTCCCACTGCAGGGACCCGGGTTCAATCCATGGTCACGGAACTAAGGTCCCACAGGCCAGGTGGCGCTGCCAAAAAAGCAGACAAAACCCCCAAGAAACAAGCAAAAACCCCCAAACCAACCCTCCCACCCCCAAAGCAAAAACATACAATATAAAAGGTTAATTTGGTCATAATGAGAAAAGTTATGTTTATGGCATTGCTGTGGTGGGACAAAGAGATTGTTTTTAAGGGTTCGGTGCTTTGGCTGCTACATTTAGTGCCCTATATTTCTTTCTCTAACAATCCAGATTCTTGTCATCCTGGAAGGCTGCTGCCACCTCGTCCTCCAAGAAGCCTCCCAGGCAGGCAAGAGCAGAGAAAACTGCTTCAGCTTTCAGAGCCTGTCCCACCCAACATAGCATTGATCACCTTGCATCTTCTCTTTCTTTCTTAGCATCTGTGGATATTATTCTTATTTACCTATTATAATAAGGTGTTAGCTTCACTAGATTAAAAGTTTAATCTCAGTACAAAACCATTCACATAATAGAGTTTATCATTTATGCAAATTGATTGATCTAAGGGTTAAATGGGGCTTCCGAGGTGGCTCAATGATAAACAATCTGCCTGCAATACAGGAGTTGTGAGTTCGATCCCTGGGTCAGGGAGATTCCTTGGAGAAGGAGATGGCAACCCATTTCAGTATTCTTGCATGGGAAATTTTATGAACAGAGGAGCCTGGCAGGAAACAGACCGTGGAGTCACAAAAGAGTCGGACAGGGTTTAGCCACCAAACAACAAGGATGCCTTAAGACAGCTTTACAGAAGCTTCAACTAATATTTGTTAAGCAACTGCTACTATCTAGGTATTTCTACATAAGCTGTCTTATTTAATTCTTAAAATCATCTTGCCGGGTAGGAGATAGAGGTTTCTTTCTTTATTTTCCCCTTTTTTTTGAGGAGAAAACTGAAGCCAAGAAGAGTTAAATAATTTCTCAGGATTCCTCTGTGAGTTGGGTTTGTATT
Organism: Bos grunniens; assembly: GCF_055505025.1. Taxonomy (NCBI): domain Eukaryota; kingdom Metazoa; phylum Chordata; class Mammalia; order Artiodactyla; family Bovidae; genus Bos; species Bos grunniens. The sequence goes on along the minus strand of NC_141178.1, from coordinate 55,628,723 downwards.
TGAATTCCTGCTTCCCAGCTTCAAAGCTCATGCTTTTTACACAGAGACACTCCTTCCAGGTTTGATCAACACAACCTGGGTGTGGGTGGAAGAGCTTCTCACAGAGAACTATCATCGCTGACAAGCTTATTGAGGGACCCTGAGAAAAGAAAGGCATCATTATTTTGACAGGTCTTGCTAACCAAAACCCATGGTGCCTATGTTCTTGGGCAAGGACTAATTTTAAAAAGCAAACTATGAAAGTATAGAGATGTTGCCTTTCCACCGAAGCCAAAATTGATGGGTTTTCAGGAAGAAAACTAATGGATTTTTGATTATCTTGCTGGCAAAACATCCACATGGAATTTTCAGGGGCTATCAGCACAAAAAATGTAGTTCTTAATGCATCGAGGACTTCTTAGCCTGTCTACAGAAGTGGATCATTTCTACAGGAAAATATTAAATGTGGGAAGAATATAATGAGGCTCCCTAAACATTCTGTGGATGACATTAGGTGCATTATTGTTTCATTAAAAAAGGAAAGGATTAATTTTATATAACAAAACAAATGGGAAGTCCCGTATATCACTTTGTTTAGCTGCTTGTCTATTAAAGCAATGTCCACTGTACGTGGACTCCAGCTTCATTAAACTTCCTTGAGGCCAAGTTATTTCATGATTGGATGACCTACAGGACTTATTCTATTTTTTTTTTTCGAATTCTTCACCATTAAAACACTCAAAACCAAACCAAACAAAAGCAAAAAGGGAGTGGCTTATGGATGTCAAGTTTGTAAGCTAAAATTTAAAGATGTATCTCTTTCAGAATCTGCCAAGCCAGAGGAAATCCATAAAGAATAACTAGTGAGGAAAGAAATTTTGGAGATGGGTAGAATTATTTGGCTGAAAAAAACTAGAAAATCTGCCAAGTTTTATGAATTCATACATCACAAGGAAACTGCTTAAGTTTAATGAGGATACTAGGGTTGCAAAAGAGTTGGACATGACTTAGCAACTAAACCACCAGTGAGGATACTGCTTTTTATGTTTTTTAAATTGTATTTTGATCAGAGATAATTACAATATTGTTATGGTTTCTACCATCTATCAACATGAATCAGCCATAGGCATATGTACATCCTCCCCTCTCCTAAACTTCCCTCCCATCCCACACCTGTAGGTCGTCAAAGAGCACCAGCTTTGGGTTCCCTGCCTCATAAAGCAAATTCCCACCAACTAGAGGATAGTGCTTTAAAAAATATTCAACATTTAGAAATTGTGATTAAATATACATAACATAAAATTTTCCATTTTAAACTCTTTTTAAGTGTTCAGTTCTGTGGCATTAAGTACATACACATTATTGTGCAACTGTCATCGCTACCCAAATTCATCATTCCCAACTGGAACTCTCTACTCATTAAGCCATAATTCTGCATTCTCCTCTCTCCCAGCCCCTGGTTATCAAAACGTCCATTTTTTAAAATAATTTTTACTGGAGTAGAGTTTATTTACAATTCTGTGCTAGCTTCTGCTGTACAGCAAAGTGAATCAGTCACACAAACACATATATCCACTCTTTCTAAGATTCTATTCCCATGTAGGTCATCACAGAGTAATGAGTAGAGTTTCTTGTGTTATACAGTTAGTCTCAATTTCCCAATTAATCCCTCCTCCCTTTTCCCCCTTGCTAACTATTTGTTTCTTACAACTATGACTCTTCTGTTATGTGGGAAAAAAAAAAAAAAAGTGAAAGTGAGTCTTTACAACCCCATGGACTGGAGTGGGCAGCCTTTCCCTTCTCCAGGGGATCTTCCCAACCCAGGGATCGAATCTAGGTCTCCCGCATTGCAGGCAGATTCTTTACCAGCTGAGCCACAAGGGAAGCCCCCTTTGCTCTGTAAATAGGCCTACTTGTACCTTTCTTTAGATTCATATATAAATGATATCATATGATGGTTTTTTCTCTGTCTGACTGACTTCACTCAGTGTGACAATCTTTAGGTCCATCTATGTTGCTGCACATAACATGATTTCATTCCTTTTTATGGCTGAGTAATATTCCATTGTACATAATCATAACCTTTATTCTACTTTCTGCCTCTATGAATTTGGTTATTCTAGCTACCTCTCAGTTTTTTAATGGAAGTATAGTTGACTTACAATGTTGTGTTAGTTTCAGGTGTACAGCAAAGTGATTTGGTTATATGTATGTATCTCATATATTATTTGTTGAGCAACTTCTAGGAGTTCTGAGACCCATGCTGTCTTAGGCTCAATCCCAAGAACCGCTGGCAGCGCATGTGGAGGAGTCCAGCTTTCCTCTCCTGAATAATGTAGGGAGGTGGTGTGATGCAGAGCTGGCCTCCCCAAGCTGTGTGCACATCACAATTGCCAGGAGAGACAATTAAAACATATCATGGGGCTGCCAGGGCTCTGGGACCAGGCTCCAAATGTCCCTCAGGGATTCTCATGTACACTCAGCTTTGAAAGCTACTGACGGCAAATTTAGCCTTGGAATACGGAATGAAGCAGGGCAAAGACTAATAGAGTTTTGCCAAGAAAATGCACCGGTCATAACAGACACCCTCTTCCAACAACACAAGAGAAGACTCTATACATGGACATCACCAGATGGTCAACACCAAAATCAGATTGATTATACTCTTTGCAGCCAAAGATGGAGAAGCTCTATACAGTCAGCAAAAACAAGACCAGGAGCTGACTGTGGCTCAGACCATGAACTCCTTATTGCCAAATTCAGACTTAAATTGAAGAAAGTAAGGAAAACCACTAGACACTTCAGGTATGACCTAAATCAAATCCCTTATGATTATACAGTAGAAGTGAGAAATAGATTTAAGGGCCTAGATCTGATAGATAGAATGCCTGATGAACTATGGACTGAGGTTCGTGACATTGTACAGGAGAGAGGGATCAAAACCATCCCCATGGAAAAGAAATGCAAAAAAGCAAAATGGCTGTCTGGGGAGGCCTTACAAATAGCTGTGAAAAGAAGAGAAGCGAAAAGCAAAGGAGAAAAGGAAAGATATATACATCTGAATGCAGAGTTCCAAAGAATAGCAAGAAGAGATAAGAAAGCCTTCCTCAGTGATCAATGCAAAGAAATAGAGGAAAACAACAGAATGGGAAAGACTAGGGATCTCTTCAAGAAAATCAGAGATACCAAAGGAACATTTCATGCAAAGATGAGCTCGATAAAGGACAGAAATGGTATGTACCTAACAGAAACAGAAGATATTAAGAAGAGATGGCAAGAATACACAGAAGAACTATACAAAAAAGATGTTCACGACCCAGGTAACCACGATGGTGTGATCACTGACCTAGAGCCAGACATCCTGGAATGTGAAGTCAAGTGGGCCTTAGAAAGCATCACTACGAACAAAGCTAGTGGAGGTGATGGAATTCCAGTTGAGCTATTCCAAATCCTGAAAGATGATGCTGTGAAAGTGCTGCACTCAATATGCCAGCAAATTTGGAAAACTCAGCAGTGGCCCCAGGACTGGAAAAGGTCAGTTTTCATTCCAATCCCAAAGAAAGGCAATGCCAAAGAATGCTCAAACTACCGCACAATTGCACTCATCTCACACGCTAGTAAAGTAATGCTCAAAATTCTCCAAGCCAGGCTTCAGCAATATGTGAACCGTGAACTTCCTGATGTTCAAGCTGGTTTTAGAAAAGGCAGAGGAACCAGAGATCAAATTGCCAACATCTGCTGGATCATAGAAAAAGCAAGAGAGTTCCAGAAAAACATCTATTTCTGCTTTATTGACTATGCCAAAGCCTTTGACTGTGTGGATCACAATAAACTGTGGAAAATTCTGAAAGAGATGGGAATACCAGACCATCTGATCTGCCTCTTGAGAAATTTGTATGCAAGTCAGGAAGCAACAGTTAGAACTGGACATGGAACAACAGACTGGTTCTAAATAGGAAAAGGAGTTCGTCAAGGCTGTGTATTGTCACCCTGTTTATTTAACTTATATGCAGAGTACATCATGAGAAATGCTGGACTGGAAGAAACACAAGCTGGAATCAAGATTGCTGGGAGAAATATCAATAACCTCAGGTATGCAGACGACACCACCCTTATGGCAGAAAGTGAAGAGGAACTAAAAAGCCTCTTGATGAAAGTGAAAGTGGAGAGTGAAAAAGTTGGCTTAAAGCTCAACATTCAGAAAACTAAGATCATGGCATCTGGTCCCATCACTTCATGGGAAATAGATGGGGAAACAGTGGAAACAGTGTCAGACTTTATTTTTCTGGGCTCCAAAATCACTACAGATGGTGACTGCAGTCATGAAATTAAAAGACGCTTATTCCTTGGAAGGAAAGTTATGACCAACCTAGATAGCATATTCAAAAGCAGAGACATTACTTTGCCAACAAAGGTTCATCTAGTCAAGGCTATGGTTTTTCCTGTGGTCATGTACGGATGTGAGAGTTGGACTGTGAAGAAGGCTGAGCACCGAAGAATTGATGCTTTTGAACTGCGGTGTTGGAGAAGACTCTTGAGAGTCCCTTGGACTGCAAGGAGATCCAACCAGTCCATTCTGAAGGAGATCAGCCCTGGGATTTCTTTGGAAGGAATGATGCTAAAGCTGAAACTCCAGTACTTTGGCCACCTCATGCAAAGAGTTGACTCATTGGAAACACTCTGATGCTTGGAGGGATTGGGGGCAAGAGGAGAAGGGGATGACAGAGGATGAGATGGCTGGATGACATCACTGACTCGATGCACATGAGTCTGGGTGAACTCCGGGAGTTGGTGATGGACAGGGAGGCCTGGCGTGCTGCGATTCATGGGGTTGCAAAGAGTCGGACACGACTGAGTGACTGATCTGATCTGATCTGACAAGGACAGAGAGACCTGAGTCACAGCTGGGCTCTGTCACTGGCCAGATGTGTGACTTCTGGTGATTCACCTGCTGGCTCTCAGCCTCAGCTTCCCATCTGTACATTGGATTTTGGTGAGGAGGACGAGTATTTGGCTCATAATTTGACACCATTTTTATCCATGTAGAATGTGTGACAGAAAAGGGGGCTTATGTTTCTCAGCTCTAACTCAGTTTGTTCACTGAGAAGGCAGGTAGTGCCCTAGACTGAGAAATCACTCAACCCCGTGGCTGTCTAGGCAGCCTGTCACCCTGGTCTTGAAGTTCCAGCTTTCTGCCCCTGGGGGTCCTTGGAAAGATGCTGGCTGATAGATTGCTCAGGGAGCTAGGGGAGTACAGGTAGGCTGGGCAGATGCCCCCTGGTTATTGCAGGTAGAAGGAAGCCAGGAGAGAGCAGTGGGCTCAGGTCTTCAAGAAACTCAACTCCATCCCTGTAACCATTCACCTGGGTTCTTGATCCTTCAACAAACCTAAAAATGAGAAACCAGAAGTTAGCAATGCCTTAAAATATTTTCAGCTTCTCTGCTGGTTCAGATGGTAAAGAATCTGCCTGCAGTGCAGGAGACCCGGGTTCGATCCCTGGGTCAGGAAGATCCCTTGGAGGAGGAAATGGCAATCCATTCCAGTAATCTTGCCTGGAGAATCCCATGGACCGAGGAGCCTGGTGGGCTACAGTTCATGGGCTCACAAAGAGTTGGACTTTATTGCATGTAGATAGATCAAGTAACTTCTCTCTGTGATCCATCACCAGGACATTTGCTAAGAAAGGATATTTACTAGCTTTATAAAATAATGGATTTTTTTCCAGATACACATGCTGATTTTGTTTCAACGGTATGGCAGAATTCTGTAAAGAGCCTATCTTTCATATACTTTGGAGCAAGGTATCCAGATCATTAATTCTGAAGAAAGGGTTCTGACAAAATATGAGATAAATCAGAATAATATTACATTCTTACTCTTTCTTGGCAAGAGCTGCAGTAGTTTCAGAAATTAGCCCAAGGAAATTGCAAAGCTGGGGTGAATTTTGCACTTCAATGACTGAAGTATTTTAGTAGTGCTTGAACAGGAAAATCAACAAAATGTAAAAGTCATCAGAACATATCTGCCAGATATGAAAACTAATTTAGTGAACTGACTGCACACTCTTTTTCTAAAAGGATTGGAGAAATTTTCTCACAAATCCTCTTCCATTTCTAAGCGACAACTAAGGGCGGGTGTGTGGTCACTCCCATTGAAAACAGGGTGGACAAGGTAGAGTGATTCTTGCAAGATTACCCAGCTGGTATGGTTGTGCAAGAACTTAGGTTAATTCTCGTAAAGGTGGAGGTTAGTTTAATAAACTCCACTGCTAAAAAAATAGCATCCATTTCTACAGACACTGATATATTTTCAACCTAGTGATTTTAAGGGAGGTACGCAATGAGTAGAATGAACGGCAGGTGTGTAGATCAGCCTGGAAGTCGCTAAGTTGCTTGCTTCAGTTGTGTCTGACTCTGTGCGACCCCATAGACAAGAATACTGGAGTGGGTTGCCATTGCCTTCTCCGAGATCAGCCTGGAAGGGCCAGTCCTTATCCAGGGCTGACCTCTGAGCCCATCATCCAGCTGTGAGGCTCAGCTTGTTCTCAGGGTGTGGAGGTTGCTCTCTTGACTGCCCAGCCTAACTCATCAAGTTTAGAAAGTTTTACCCCATCTTCATAGAAAATGCTTACTATCACATTTCTATAGGTCTTCAAAAAAGCTGCAAGAGAGATTCAACTATGATAGAACATTGTGTGACTATGTGGGCAATCCTGTAAGTATGAGGACCTGCTTAAAGGTTTAGCTTCCCTGGTGGCTCAGAGGCACCCGGGTGCCTGCAATGCGGGATACCGGGTTCTATCCCTGGGTTGGGAAGATCCCCTGGAGAAGGAAATGGCAACCCACTACAGTACTCTTGCCTGGAGAATCCCATGGACAGAGGACCTTGGTGGGCTACAGTCCACAGGGTTGCAAAGAGTCGGACACGACTTACTGACTTCACTTTCTTTCTTAAAGGTTTAAAGACTGGCTTCAAGCACAACAGGACAACTGCCCAAGGCAGGGGCAGTGGAGATGGAAGAAGGGGATTAATTCAATTTCTGTTGTCTGGGTGGGAGTGGTGAGAAAGAATGAGTGAAAGATGACTGCTATGCTTTTGGACTTGAATGACTGGGCAAACATTAAATGAACTTTGTCAAAGAGGAGGAAGGGCAGGAGTTGAGGCAGAGATGATCAATTTACTTTTGGACATAATTTGTGATGTTGTAGATACAGACATCTAGCAGACAACTGGATAGATAATTTGAAGGTGAGAGTGGTGGACAGAATTCCAAGAGGACTCTTGATGACTCACAACCTTGAATAACCTTCTTCTTTGGAATATGTGTGTGTATGGGGTGACCTATAACTTGCTTCTGTGACCAAGGTAATAAATGGGCTATCACTTCCATGATTAGGTTACATCAAACTCTCTGGTGATTCCAAAACCTCTGAAGATTTTAAAGAGTAGTTTGTGGGTGGTAAATGGTCCTATTTAAATATCTCACCCTACCCTCCCTGCACATCTGGCCCCAAGGAGATGTCCACCATTGTTGATTGTCTCTTTGTGGGATTCGTTTTTTTTTCTCTCATAACTTTGGAAGTTTTTATCATTATTGGGGTGCTGGAGAAGACTCTTGAGAGTCTCTTGAATTGTAAGGAGATCAAACCAGTCAATCCTAAAGGAAATAAAACCTGAATATTCACTGGAAGGACTGATGCTAGAACTGAAGCTCCAATACTTTGGCCACCTAATGTGAAGAGCTGATTCATTGGAAAAGACCCTGATGCTGGGAAAGACTGAGGGCAGGAGGAGAAGGGGGCTACAGAGGATGAGATGGTTGGATGACATCAGTGACTCAGTGAACATGAATCTGAGGAAACTCTGAGAGATAGTGAAGGACAAGGGAGTCTTCAGGGCACTTTGACCCAGAGTGTGTGATTTTAGTCTTATTTATAGCCATGCCCATTTCTGGTCTATGTATTGTTCCTTTTGTTTTAAAGTGCACTGAAGTTATTCAAATTAGGGGTGTGTGTGTGTGTGTGTGTATGTGTGAGATCACTGATGTGTTTAAAACAGAAGGAAGCTTACAGTGTTAAATCAGCAACACCTTTATGAGAAGGGTTTATGGCTATATTCTATTTCCTGTTTCTTTAATCAATGGTTTGCTGCTGCTAAGTCACTTCAGTCATGTCTGACTCTGTGCGTCCCTATAGACAGCAGCCCACTAGGCTCCCCCGTCCCTGGGATTCTCCAGGCAAGAACACTGGAGTGGGTTGCCATTTCCTTCTCCAATGCATGAAAGTGAAAAGTGAAAGTGAAGTCACTCAGTCATGTCTGACTCTTTGTGACCCCATGGACTGCAGCCTACCAGGCTCCTCCATCCATGGGATTTTCCAGGCAAGAGTACTGGGTGGGGTGCCATTGCCTTCTCCGAATCAATGGTTTAGTGGCAACCAAAACACATAATGAAGAATTTTGAGGTGTGGTTGCCTTCTGTAAATATTGAAACCCACTGTGTAGATGGGCTTGGCCGTTTGTGGAAGAGAATAAGGGAGGGAGGAAATGTGGGACTCAGAAGTCAGGTGACACCCCAAATCCAAGGAATATGCCAGCTGAGAGAGGCAAGGTTGAAATAAAAGTACAACCCAGGAAGCTTAGATCTAATCTCTTGAAGGATATGCTGAAGGAAAATTGCAACACTGGTGGGACTGTCATTACTGAACTTGAGTGGGGATTCCATGGACTAAGAACTGGTGTTTCTAGCGCTGTGGGGCGGATGGCCCTGAAGGGACCACACAGCTGCACATCAGCTTGGTGGGCTCAGCTTGCAATGCGGATGGGCCACCAAGTTATGAAACTGTTGGTGAACTAGCCTTACAGTTCATCCATGTTAGGGGCTGAATTGTGTCTCTCCAGAATTCACATGGTGAAGCCCTCACTCCCAGGACCTCAGAATTAAACTGGGTTTGGAGACAGGGTCTTTCAAGAGCAGTTAAGGTACAGTGAGGTCATAGGGGTGGACCCTATTCCAGTCTAACTTTTGTCCTTGTAAGAAGAGGAGATTGGACACAGACATACAGAGGGAAGACATGTGGGGACGCAGGGAGAAGACGACCGTCCACAGCCTAAGGAGAGATACCTCAGGAGAAAACACTCAGCTGACAGCTTGATCTTGGACTTCTGGCCTCCAGAACCATGAGAAAATAAATTCCTGTTATTGAAGCCAGTTCATCTCTGGCACTGTGTTTATGAGAGTCAGAAAACCAATATGTCCATCCAACTCTTTGCACCCCAATTTCCCATTCCTGGGGTAACTTTCTGGTTATAACCTGACCTCGCATGCAGCTATTACTATGTGGAAGGAATTCACTAGCCAGAGCTCATGAGGATTCTGGCCCACTTATTAGCTTTATTTCCCACTGTGAATTAGGTGACTGGCTTTCTGCATGCACTGGTTAATGTAGCAGTCTGACCAGCATGTTTATGATGGGTCAGTCTTGGAACCGACTTCTTTTACTTGTGAATGCTGTAGAATCAATGGGGCTTCCCTGGTGGCTCAGCAGTAAAGAATCTACCTGCAATGCAAGAGATGCAGGAGATGTGGGTTTGATTCCAGTGTCAGGAAGAGCCCCTAGAGGAGGGCATGGGAACCCACTCCAGTATTCTTGCCTGGAGAATCCCATGGACAGAGTAGCCTGGCAGTCTATAGCCCATGGGGTTTCAAAGAGTTAGACATGACTGAAGCAACTGAGCACATATGCATGTATGCTGTAAAATTGAGTTGCTGAGCTCACAGAGCCATTTTCACACTAGAAATGTTTGGGTCATGTTTCCTACTGTGTGACCTTAAGTAAATATTACAAGCTTTTCCCCCTAAGATATGTGCATCACAGATGACCCTATTCTTTACCTCCTTTGTGGTCCAAGCTGAGATGAAGAAACTGGATAAGATTTGGGTACAGAAGGTCAGGTATTCAAAGGACATAGTTTAAAAATAATCTTTAGTGGTTTGTTTTTAGACTGCATTAAATATCCTCCTTATTGCCAAATTCAGACTTAAATTGAAGAAAGTAGGGAAAACCACTAGACCATTCAGGTATGACCTAAATCAAATCCCTTATGATTATACAATGGAAGTGAGAAATAAATTTAAGGGACTAGATCTGATAGACAGAGTGCCTGATGAGCTATGGACAGAGGTTCGTGACACTGTACAGGAGAGAGGGATCAAGACCATCCCCATGGAAAAGAATGCAAAAAAGCAAAATGGCTGTCTGAGGAGGCCTTACAAATAGCTGTGAAAAGACAAGCGAAAAGCAAAGGAGAAAAGGAAAGATATAAGCATCTGAATGCAGAGTTCTAAAGAATAGCAAGGAGAGATAAGAAAGCCTTCCTCAGCAATCAATGCAAAGAAATAGAGGAAAACAACAGAATGGGAAAGACTAGAGATCTCTTCAAGAAAATTAGAGATACCAAGAGAACATTTCATGCAAAGATGGGCTCGATAAAGGACAGAAATGGTATGGACCTAACAGAAGCAGAAGATATTAAGAAGAGGTGGCAAGAATACACAGAAGAACTGTACAAAAAAATCTTCATGACCCAGATAATAACAATGGTGTGATCACTGACCTAGAGCCAGACATCCTGGAATGTGAAGTCAAGTGGGCCTTAGAAAGCATCACTACGAACAAAGCTAGTGGAGGTGATGGAATTCCAGTTGAGCTATTTTAAATCCTGAAAGATGATGCTGTGAAAATGCTGCACTCAATATGCCAGCAAATTTGGAAAACTCAGCAGTGGCCACAGGACTGGAAAAGGTCAGTTTTCATTCCAATCCCAAAGAAAGGCAATGCCAAAGGATGCTCAAACTACCACACAATTGCACTCATCTCACACACTAGTAAAATAATGCTCAAAATTCTCCAAGCCAGGCTTCAGCAATACATGAACTGTGAACTTCCAGATGTTCAAGCTGGTTTTAGAACAGGCAGAGGAACCAGAGATCAATTGCCAACATCTGCTGGATCATAGAAAAAGCAAGAGAGTTCCAGAAAAACATCTACCCCTGCTTTATTGACTATGCCAAAGCCTTTGACGGTGTGGATCACAATAAACTGTGGAAAATTCTGAAAGAGATGGGAATACCAGACCACCTGACCTGCCTCTTGAGAAACCTATATGCAGGTCAAGAAGCAACAGTTAGAACTAGACACGGAACAACAGACTGGTTCTAAATAGGAAAAGGAGTACGTCAAGGCTGTGTATTGTCACCCTGCACAGAGTACATCATGAGAAACGCTGGGCTGGAAGAAGCACAAGCTGGAATCAAGATTGCCTGGAGAAATATCAATAACCTCAGATATGCAGATGACACCACCCTTATGGCAGAAAGTGAAGAGGAACTAAAAAGCCTCTTGATGAAAGTGAAAGTGGAGAGCGAAAAAGTTGGCTTAAAGCTCAACATTCAGAAAACTAAGATCATGGCATCTGGTCCCATCACTTCATGGCAAATAGATGGGGAAACAGTGTCAGACTTTATTTTTGGGGGCTCCAAAATCACTTCAGATAGTGACTGCATCCATGAAATTAAAAGACGCTTATTCCTTGGAAGGAAAGTTATGACCAACCTAGATAGTATATTCAAAAGCAGAGACATTACTTTGCCAACAAAGGTCCGTCTAGTCAAAACTGTGGTTTTTCCAGTGATCATGTATGGATGTGAGTGTTGGACTGTGAAGAAGGCTGAGCGCCAAAGAATTGATGCTTTTGAATTGTGGTGTTGGAGAAGACTCTTGAGAGTCCCTTGGACTGCAAGGACATCCAACCAGTCCATCCTAAAGATCAGTCCTGGGTGTTCATTGGAAGGACTGATGCTGAAGCTGAAACTTCAATACTTTGGCCACCTCATGCAAAGAGTTGACTGGAAAAGACTCTGATGCTGGGAGGGATTGGGGGCAGGAGGAGAAGGGGACGACAGAGGATGAGATGGCTGGATGGCATCACCGACTCAATGGACATGAGTCTGGGTAAACTCCAGGTGTTGGTGATGGACAGGGAGGCCTGGCATGCTGCAATTCATGGGGTTGCAAAAAGTCAGAAACGACTGAGCTACTGAACTGAACTGAACTGAACTGAAATATCTTATCAGTCACTTTAAATTGACTGTATAAAAATAGTAGCATCAAAATTTTTGCCTTGGCAAGGCTATCTGGCACACAAATCAGTGAGAACAGACATTAAAAACAGCTGAAGAGGTGGATAATTGTACCAGAGTCACACTGTGTACCTGAAATTGACAGCCTATGAATTAAAACTCATTCTAAGAGGCCAGCCTCATGATCTAGCTTGTTTCCAATGATCAAAGGTAAAGGTTAGCCAAGGTCTTTTTTTTTTTTAATTATGAAGAAAAATCATTCGACTTTTCATTTACCTACAAACAGGATCCTCCTAGCCAGAAGAGGTATTAAAACACCATCTTTCTCCCCCTTCGTGTCCAGGATGTTGAACACACAGCCCTGAAATGAAAAGTGTAAGTGTGTATGTGTGTTTCTGAGTGCCTTCCTACTCACATACTCACATACTCCGAGTCACTGTTAAGAGAGGAGAAATTTAACTGACCATGAGAGAGCTCAGGTGTCCTCCTAATTTTTAAAATCATGAATGCCTTTAGAATGACAGTTATGACTTTATCAAGGGAGAGCAAGGCTGACCCGGGGAAGGAACTGGCTCCTATGGCTGTGTCAATGGGGAGACGAACGTGGGTACCGTTTCGTCTGACCTGGTGGTCAACAGATCCTTCTCTCCTCCTGCTCCTGAGCCACTCCATCCCTTGTTCACTCCACTTGAGTCCTTCCCCAGGTGTGTAGACATGGAAACTGGGCAGTGGATGTTCAGTTCTCATTTGTGAGTCAGTCCTCCAACACAGGAGGATTTGGGAGACACAAAAATCACCTCTTGGCCTTTGTCTTTTCTTCTGTAGGTCTGCCCTGGGACTTGACATGACTTTACCATCAACTTGAATTTAGTCCTGCTAATGGGGAGCTTCCCTGGTGGCTCAGAAGGTAAAGAATTTGCCCACAGTGTGGGAGATCTGGCTTTGATTTCTAGGTCAAGAAGATCCCCTGGAGAAGAGGATGGCAACCTACTCCAATATTCTTACTTGGAGAATTTCATGGACAGAGGAGCTTGGTGGGTTACAGTCCATGGGATTGCAAACAGTTGGACACAACTGAGCAACTAATACTTTCTTTTTCTCAATATATACCGGAAGGTATACTGGCTTGTCTCACAGGGCAGTAGATTAAATGTTAGCACAGGCTCCCTACTCTTCAAACCCATTAGGATCTCACTGTCACATGGCAAAAACCGTGTGTTGAGGGAATATGACTGAGCTTCTGGAATCCTCAAGACTAGCTTGGGAGCTGCCCCCAAAGACCTTTTGTCTTGCTGGCCAAAACATGCTCTGGAAGCCATCATCTGTTCTCTAAACATATCTGCTTGGCCCCTCTACCCTCTGGTCCGTTTGGAGGAAGGGGTTTAGCAGACTTAGTAGCATCCATCTTATAGCTTCTCCACAAAGACAGAGATGCTACCCTGGGAGGTGGACCACAGACATGCTAACATTAATGTACTTAAATACAGAAGAGAGTCTGATTTGTGGGGATGAACATGGGGAAAACCAGATTGATTTTATCATCCCTCAAAGCAAGCTTATAAGATGGAGGTTTAGAAATAATATTTTTTCCCAAAGAACTTAGACAAATATTGTAGACATAACAAGGATTTGAACACATAGCCCAAAACTAAGGAGGTGGTCCTTAGCTCCCATCTGCAGGACACTGCTTTCTAATCCTATGTAAACACACCATGAATTCTCAGCTATAACTTTGGGAGCAATAGAAATGCATAACATGTTTATGTTTTACCAGAGTAATTTTATAGTTTTGAAAACAGAAGCTTTAAAAAAAAAGAACATAAAATCTTCATGCCTAGTGGTTATTAACTGTGATCGACAATGATTTATACTTATCAAATCCTGAGGAGCTAGTTTAAAAAGAAATCACCTATTGTTATTGTTAAGTGAAATCTTTGGCCATCTTGTCTCAATTCTCCAAACATGTTGGGATTTGAAAGAGATTTTTCCACTGGATTCTCAAATCCTGGTAAGGCAGTTTCAACTCTGAAGCGATACTTCTAAATTCATATCACAGTTCCCTTTACGGTTTTACAGGGAATAAACCCTGGTGAAGCCTAAACCAGCAGCAAAAAAAAAAAAAAAAAAATCCTACTTCGGCTGGAGAGAATGTATTTTGTAAGTCAGTGTGCATATTTCAGGCTATTTGCACGAGCTACAATAGTTGGAGCCACTTAGCTGGGTAACACATCCTAAGGCAAAATGATTGGTTGGAATTAATGGGATTCTGTCATCCACTCAGTGCCTTGGTAACCCCTGGGCTATCATTAATCCCAGGATGCATTCATCTGTCCTGGTGGTGCTTCCCACTGGATAGGAATCACTAAATGTGATGCACAGGAAAAAGTCATGTCCACTATCTCCAATTATACCCTGAGGGATGGTGTAACCATTGGGTTTCTAATATTAGCCCTAAAAATCCATCTTTACTTAGTTCTCAAGACATTTCCTGTAAGCTTTTGAATAAGGAGGAAAAAAGAGTCTGAATTTCCAATTTGAAATACATGGGTGATAACTACTAACTTTGTCTATGCGAACATAATCTCTAGGCTTTTGTTCTGGCTTTAGTAGTGTTGCAGTGGAGCAGAGATGCTTACTGAAGTAAGATACATTCCAGAAATGAAAAAGAAAAAGCTAGTCAAGTCACTTTTTTAAAAACCTACTGATTCTTTTGAAGATAGTTAAATCAATTATAAAGAATAGGTGTTACTTTTAAAAAGAAAATCATCCCACAGTTTATTGTTCAGTAGCATTTGTAGAAGTTGTGTTTCTGAGGAGTGACTGCATTCTTAGCTTGGAACACCTAAGACACTCTAAATGATTTATTTTTAAAATTCAAGCAAAATATCCAGAACTTTAAGATCATTGAAGTTTTTCAAATTGAGCCTTGGCCCTTAAAACTGGAAGATATTTTTCACGTACAGCTCTGTATTTTTGTACATATTGGTGTTGCTTTAACCTGATCAGAGTAAATGGGTGAAGAAATATCAAATTCTCCACTTTCGCATCTTGATGTCTTCTTGAAAGAGGATTTGAGGCAGAACTCTATTTGTCCTTAAAAATCAATAAAGTTTAAGAGTGAAGCATAATCTTGGGTTATTCTAAAGGTGGACTTTCTGCATCAAAACCAGTACCTGTTCACTGGCAACCATGCAGACCATCCTGTGGTGTCAAGATTTCATTTAAATACTGGGCCTGGGGACTTCCCTAGTGGTGCAGTAAATAAGAATCTGCTTGCCATTGCAGGGGACACGGGTTCCACCCCTGGTCTGGGAAGATCCAACCAGCTGAGGAGCAACTAAACCCAGGCACCTGCCACAACTACTGAGCAGGCATGCTGCAATTACTGAAGCCCTCATGCCTAGAGCCTGTGCACCACGAGAGGAGCCACCACAGTGAGAAGCCCATGCCCTGCAACTGGAGAGCAGCCCCTGCTCGCTGCAACTAGAGAAAATCCATGTGCAATAGCAAAGACCCAGTACAGCCAAAGATACATAAATACATAAATGCTGGGCCTGGGGAAGGAGGAGGCTCATCTTGGATGGGTGTGGGGCAGGTAACTGGTTCTGTTTGCGACAGTTAGTCTGGTGTCAGCAAATGAGAATTCATGTTCATCCAGGGAGGACATCTGAAGGTAAGAAGTCTAAAGATGGCACAGCCGAGGCAATGAGTTTCCCTTTGGAAAATAATTAGAATGAATGTGAATTACTTTCTTCTTTTTATTAATTTTTAGTGGAGTATGGTTGCTTTACAATGTTGAGTTAGTTTCTGCTGTACAGCATAAGCGAGTGAGTTATACATACATCCTCTCTCGTTTAGATTTCCTTCCCATTTTACTGGAGTATAGTTGATTTACAATGTTGATGCTTATACCTGTGACTCTATTTCTGTTCTGCAAATAAGTGCATCTGTAGCATTTTTCTAGATTTCACATATAAACCCTATTATATGATATGTGTTTTTCTCTTTCTGACTTACTTCACTCTCTATAACAGTCTCTAGGTCCACCCATGTGGAATAATGCAAATCACATTATTTCATTACCTTTTATGGCTGAGTAATATTCCATTGTGTATATATACCAGATCTTCTTTCACTATTTCTCTGTTAACAGACATTTAGATTGCTTCCATGTCCTGGCTATCGTAAATGGTGCTTCAGTGAACACTGAGGTGCCTGTGTCCTTTCAAACTATGGCTTTTCTCTAGGTATATTCTTAGGCTTGGGATTGCTGGGGAAAATGGTAGTTCTACTTTTAGTTTCTTAAGGAAACTTCACACTGTTCTCCATAGAAAGAGTCCTTCCTAATGATCTGGATTTTTAGAGTTACAGTAGTTCCCCCCTTATCTTCAGAAGACTCTTTAGAGTCTTCTCCAGCACCACAGTTCAAAGACATCAATTCTGTACATGCTAGAATATGAAACTGATTGAGCCAGACAATGTACCTCTAAAAGTATTCAGAGAATGATACTTTCAAAACAAAACTATGATCTGGAGTAAAAAATCCATGAGCCTTAGAGAAATGAAAAAACTGTGTGCCCCCCTCTCCGACCCCCACCCCCATTCACCTACAGAAGTAGTGGGATTAAAAATTGTACTCCCAAAAGAAGTTGAAATTTATATTTCAAATGTAAAGGGTGCTTCATCTTGTTTGTAACCACTTGCTTATACCTGCCTTATATTCGAAATTGGCTAGATGTGAATTTAATTTGACTTCAAGCTTTTCCAGAGAGCAAATTGCCAACATCTGATGGAGTTCATCTTTCAGTGTCCTATCTTTTTGCCTTTTTATATTGTTCATGGAGTTCTCAAGGCAAGAATACTGAAGTGGTTTGCCTTTCCCTTCTCCAGTGGACCACATTCTGTCAGACCTCTCCACCATGACCCGTCTGTCTTGGGTGACCCCACACAGCATGGCTTAGTTTCATTGAGTTAGACAAGGCTGTGGTCCATGTGATCAGATTGGCTAGTTGTCTGTGATTGTGGTTTCTCTTACCTTGGACTTGGGTTTCTCTTACCTTGGACTTTATTTTTCTGGGCTCTAAAATCACTGCAGATGGTGATTGCAGCCATGAAATTAAAAGGCGCATACTCCTTGGAAGGAAAGTTATGACCAACCTGGACAGCATATTGAAAAGCAGAGACATTAGTTTGTCAACAAAGGTCTGTCTAGTCAAGGCTATGGTTTTTCCAGTGGTCATGTATGGAGGTGAGAGTTGGACTGTAAAGAAAGCTGAGCACCGAAGAATTGATGCTTTTGAACTGTGGTGTTGGAGAAGACTCTTGAGAGTCCCTTGGACTGCAAGGAGATCCAACCAGTTCATTCTGAAGGAGGTCAGCCCTGGGATTTCTTTGGAGGGAATGATGCTGAAGCTGAAACTCCAGTACTTTGGCCACCTGATGTGAAGAGCTGACTCATTTGAAAAGACCCTAATGCTGGGAAAGGTTGAGGGCAGGAGGAGAAGGGGACCACAGAGGATGAGATGGTTGGATGACATCACCGACTCAATGGACATGAGTTTGAGTAAACTCTGGGACTTGGTGATGGACAGGGAGGCCTGGTATGCTGCGGTTCATGGGGTCGCAAAGAGTTGGATATGACTGAGAGACTGAACTGAACTGATGGAACATTGAAAAAGCATGAGAGTTCCAGAAAAACATCTATTTCTGCTTTATTGACTATGCCAAAGCCTTTGACTGTGTGGATCACAACAAACTGAGGACAATTCTTAAAGAGATGGGAATACCAGACCACGTGACCTGCCTCCTGAGAAATCTGTGTGCAGGTCAAGAAGCAACAGTTAGGACTGGACACGGAACAACAGACTGGTTCCAAATCAGGAAAGGAGTACGTCAAGGCTGTATATTGTCACCCTGCTTATTTAACTTATATACAGAGTACATCATGAGAAACACTGGGCTGGATGAAGCACAAGCTGGAATCAAGATCGCTGGGAGAAATATCAGTAACCTCAGATATGCAGATGATACCACCCTTATAGCAGAAAATGAAGAAGAACTAAAGAGCTGCTTGATGAAAGTGAAAGAGGAGAGTGAAAAAGTTGGCTTAAAGTTCAACATTCAGAAAACTAAGATCATGGCATCTGTTCCCATCACTTCATGGGAAATAGATGGGGAAACAATGGAAACAGTGAGAGGCTTTATTTTCTTGGGCTCCAAAATCACTCAGATGGTGACTTCAGCCATGAAATTAAAAGACATTGCTCCTTGGAAGAAAAGCTATGACCAACTTAGACAGCATATTAAAAAGCAGAGACATTACTTTGCCGACAAAGGTTCGTCTAATCAATGCTATGGTTTTTCCAGTAGTCATGTATGGATGTGAGAGTTGGACTATAAAGAAAGCTGAACGCCAAAGAATTTATGCTTTTGAACTGTGGTGTTGGAGAAGACTCTTGAGAATCTCTTGGACTGCAAAGAGATCCAATGAGTCAATCCTGAAAGAAATCAGCCCTGAATATTCATTGGAAGGACTGATGCTGAAGCTGAAACTCCAATAACTTTGGCCACCAGATGCAAAGAACTGACTCACTGGAAAAGACCCTGATGCTGGGAAAGATTGAGGGCAGGAGGAGAAGGGGACGACAGAGGATGAGATGGTTGGATGGCATCACCGACTTGATGAACATGAGTTCGAGCAAGCTCCAGCAGTTGGTGATGGACAGTGAAGCATGGTGTGCTGCAGTTCATGGGGTCTCAAAGAGTTGGACAGGACTGAGTGACTGAACTGAACTGAGTCCCCCCCCCTTATCTGTGGTTTTGCTTTTCAGTTTCAGTCATTTTAGGTCCTCCATGGCCTAAAAATATTGCATGAAAAATTCCAGAAATAAATAATTTGTAAAATAAAGTGCACCATTTTAATAGTGTGATGAAATCTTACTCATTTCCACTCAGGACATGAATCATCCCTTTGTCCAGCGTATCCTGCCCCTTAGTCACTTAGTAGTCGGTAGAATCGAATGATACCACATGGTAGTGTTTATGTTCTTATAAACCTTATTTTACTTAATATTAGCCCTATAGTGCACAAGTAGTGATGCTGGCAATTCAGATATTCTATTACTTGGCCCAATTTATAAACTAAACTGTATCATAGGTATTATCTATAGGGAAAAACATAGTATGTTCAGGGTTTGGTACCATACATTGTTTCAGGCATCCTTCTGAGGGTCTTGGAACATACTGCCTGTGGGTAACTGGGGACTACTGTATATGAAGAACACTTGTCATAATGGGAAAACCTGTTTTTCCTTGCTCAGCTTCCATGTTAAATTTAGCTTTTCAGAAGCAGTTCAGTATTCAATCAACACCTCGTTCAAACAGGTAAGTTGTGATAATAGTTGAAAGGACATTACAAAACGAAGTGTTACCAATAGGTCCAGGGTGGCTCAGTGGTAATGAATCTGCCTGCAATATAGGAGATGTAGGACACAAGGGTTCTATCCCTGGGTCAGAAAGATTCCCTGGAGGAGGGCATGGCAACCCACTCCAGTATTCTTGTCTGGAGAATCCCATGGACAGAGGAGCCTGGAGGGCTACAGTCCATAGGGCTGCAAAGGGTCAGACACAGCTGAAGAGACTGAGCATGCACACGTGCATGCACCAATAGGCCCACAATGTCCATCTGTCCTGGACAGATGAGCACTAATGAACAGACACCGAGGCAGACTGCCTCACAAAACAAGACTCTATCATAGACAACCAGTGCCATATTGAGTGAATTCTCATTAACAATGAAGTCCAGGACCTCCTTGGTGGTCCAGTGACTGCCCGACCTTCCACTGCAGGGAATCTGGGTTCCATCCCTGGTCTGGGAACTAAGATTCTATACGTCATGTGGCGCAGCTAAAAAACAAAACAAAAACCCCCAATGAAGTCCACTTGGACGAGAGTAACTAGCCCTTCAAGGATTCAAAGAGAAATGCAATTCCCTTTTTATGTAAGTAATTTTATAATCTTTCTGATCAGGCCCACAGCTGTAATATCTGATTCTGGCAAACTCTGTAATCACATTTCCAGCAAACCTTTGATGTACCCTGAGCTGAAACCACACCATTACATTTTCATGAGAACTTGCTGCTCTTTGCTTCATTTATAAGCATTTTGTCACATTTCCTTCTGTTTAAATAATCCAACTTAAAGAAAAATATCTTGAGGGGATGTGAGTCATTCTTTTTATATTTGTTTTGGCTGTTACAAAAAAATTAGTATTTATTTTCCACAAATGTGATACATTCATTCCCATGTTTACCTTTTTGCCATTGTGTTTGTATCCAAAACAAGACGCTGAAAGAGAAGGTGTATGTTGTTCTTTGACAAAGGTCAGGTGCAAAGGAGTAAATTATTTTGAGATATTTTCTATTGCAGTGAATGGTACACAAATGTTAAGCTTTCACAGTTCACAAATGTCTGGGTGCCAAGGAGGGTAAGAGAAGTTTATCCTGAATGCAGGATTATCAGTCCTAAAATTGTGAACCACTGGGCCAACCAAGACTCTTGTCTAACCTGTGCTAAGACAGTGACTAGACGAAGGAGGCAGCAAGGATAAAGACAGGGAAATCCTCTTTGAAGAAGAGGTGTTTTCTGTTTGGAAAGAAAACACATAGACATACAATACCAGAAGTGGTGGGAAGATAAAAAAAAAACTGTGATCCTGACAAATCAAGGTCTGTGGAATTCTGTGTTTAGTTCCAAATGGAAGTGACTTTTCTGAGAAACATCTGTTTCCAGGTTCCCTCAATTTCAGTGAGTGAGATAAAGCCAACAGTTAGTGGTTTGTTTCATTTACTCACTCACTAATTTATTCAAAATTATTTATTATTTTTTTCCTAGGCAAGACATTGTCAATAGGAAAACAGGTGTCCCTTGGTATCTGCAGGGGATTGGTTCTAGGACCCACCATGGACACCAAAATCTGTGGATGCTTAAGTCCCAGAGTCAGTCCCTGCAACCACCGATCTGCATCCTCAAAATCCACTGACCTAGGATGGTGTGAAGAGCCAACACATTGGAAAAAATCCTGATGCTGGAAAAGATTCAAGGCAAAAGGAGAAGGGGGCGGCAGAGGATGAGATGGTTAGATAACATCACCGACTCAATGGACATGAGTTTGAGCTAACTCTGGGAGACAGTGAAGGACAGGGAAGCCTAGAGTGTTGCAGTCCATGGGATCACAAAGAGTCAGACATGAGTTAGCAACTGAACAACAGGATGGTATAGTATAGGATTTACTATTGAAAAAACCCTGCACATAAGATGACCTGCATGGTTCAAGCCTGTGTTGTTCAAGGTCAACTGTATATCAGAGAAGGAATGGCCTTCCTTCTCTGGTGAGGTTTACACTCAACTGCTGAGACTGGCCCTCTCCTCATGCTGAGCACCCACGTGTTCTCGTTTATTCCCTGAAATAACTCTCATTACTGTATCCCATTGTGAGTTCACTTTCTAGGTAGAGAAACAGAGGCTCAGAGACAAAGGAAAGAAAGAAAGGCAGAAAGTTGGGATTTAAGCCGATGGAGTCTGAAATTAAAACCCCCGTGATGCCATGCTCTACCAGTGGGTGGCAGAATTCTGTTCCTTGAAGCAAAATCCTGGATTTAATGGACAGTTAAGTGATGAAGCATTCCAGTGGTGTCAGGCACATTTCTAACAGCTTTCACATAGGTCCTCCTACCTAATGTTGACATCAGCAAGGAGGAAGTGCTGAGCCATCTGAAAAGGGCATTCTTCTCTAAGATCTGGTTTGTTGTTGATGTTCAGTCGCTAAGGCATGTCTGACTATTTGTGACCCCATGCACCCCAGCACGTCAGGCTCCCCATCCTTAACTGTCTTCCAGAGTTTGCTCAGATTCATGTTCATTGAGTTGGTGATGCTGTCTAAGCATCTCATCCTCTGCTGCCCCCTTATCCTCCTGCCTTCAATCTTTCCCAGCATCAGGGTCTTTTCCAATGAGCTGGCTTATCTCATCAGGTGGCCAAAGTATTAGAACTTCAGTTGCAGCATCAGTCCTTCCAGTGAATATTCAGGGTTGATTTCCTTTAGGATTGACTGGTTTGATCTTGCAGTTCAAGAGACTCTCAAAGTCTTCTCCAGCACCTTGATTTGAAAGCATCAATCAATTATAAAATCAGTTAGTAGGAATAAACTAGGGGGTTGTGTCAGTTCTCAAAGACTTTTTACTAACCCCAGACAGAGACTACCACATAGCCTGCTTTGCTTTTTAGAGTGAAAATGTTAAGTATTCCAAATGTCAATATTAGCAGAAGGGCAGCATGGAGCACAGTGGCTGATCACAAAGACCAATTAGGTCTAGATTCCAAGTCTCCACCCCCTGCCTGTGTGGCCTTGGACCTGTGACTAACCTCTCTGAACTTCAATAATCTCATCTAGAAAATGATCACAAGGAAGACAGTGTCCTCCTTAGAGGTTATTAGGAGAAATTTTGGGAAAAAAGTTATGACAAATCTAGACAGCATTTTAAAAAGCAGAGACATCACTTTGCCAACAAAGGTCCATATAATCAAAGCTATTGTTTTTCCAGTAGTCATGTACGGACCTAAAGAAGGCTGAGTGCTGAAGAATTGATGCTTTTGAACTGTGATGCTGGAGAAGACTCTTGAGAGTCTCTTGGACTCAAGAAGATCAAACCAGTCAATCCTAAAGGGAATCAACCCTAGATATTCATGGAAGGACTGATGCAGAAGCTGAAGTTCCAGTACTTTGGCCACCTGATGGGAAGACCCGACTCATTGGAAAAGACCCTGATGCTGGAAAAGATTGAGGGCAGGAGGAGAAGGGGATGACAGAGGATGAGATGGTTGGATGGCATCACTGACTCAACAGACATGAGTTTGAGCAAACTCCAGGAGATGGTGAAGGACAGGGAAGCCCAGTGGATTACAGTCTACAGGGCTGCAAAAAGTTGGACATGACTAAGTGACTGAGGACATATCCCCAGATCTAGAACCTTTCTTAGTGAGAACCTCCCCAAAGTCAATCAATCTTCAATTATCCTTAGCCCTGGACTTTCTGACCCAACATTAAAAACATAGCTGTTACTATGGCAACTATCTGGCAATATTTTTATATCCCCCCTATGATAAGTGGGGCCTCTTGAGCAAAGCATGACAGCATTAATTACATTATTCATAATAAACCACATTTGATCATCTCTTTAGCTCTTTGTTTAATGGTTGGGATTGTTTTTTTTTCATTTTTGGTTTTCCTAGAATCTTTGTAAGGTAAAATAGCATAATAAAAATTATATAACCACATAAAACTTTAACAGAGGGTAAAATACCGTGGTTATTTTCTAGCATGTCTGAAGAAGACAGTAATTATTCTAATATCTTCCCTCAAACCACCACTTATTAATCAAATAATATTAATGAATCAAGTAGCTCTTTAGCAGGCATTTGAACATTTAAATGTTTGAACCTTTGTAAGGGAATCACTTAAGGGGGAACTGTGCATATTCTCTCTTTGTACTAAGTGAAAAAAACCTAGGAAATAGGTGACATTAGTGTATCTACCAGATAAATTATGCTAGTTGGTCATTTTATATTTCTAAAGGCTAAACGAGAATTTACAGTGTCAACATATTCTGCATATTCTGAATTGATTTGGATCATGAAGTACTCAGGATGGTTTTGTTGTTTAGTGTCTCAATTGTGTCCGACTCTTTTTGACCCCATGAACCCTAGCACGCCAGGCTGCCCTGTCCTTCACTATCTCCCGGAGTTTGCTCAAACTCATGTCCATTGAGTCGGTGATGTTATCCAACCATCTCATCCTCTGTCACCCGCTTTTCCTCCTACCCTCAATCTTTCCTAGATCTCTGTCATTTATATGTATGAAATTTTGTGGGGCACAAACATGTAATGGACTTATTGTTTTTATTCATCATTGCTGTTGGCCATTCTCCACCAACCATTTCTCATTCCTTCATGAAGTTTCAGGAAGTAACCACCCCTCCCCCCCTCCCCCACTGCTTTTTTTTCTATAACAACTTTCAGTTATTTTAAACATCTAGGTTGGTATAGTCTAGTCTAAAACTTCCCACTGGTTTCTGAGTTAATTCTGACCTCCTTCTCTTCCCCCAGAAACAGACCTAGTCCAAGCCTGCCTGCAGCACTCTGTCACCCACCTAAGGATCCCTAGTCTCTCAAAACTGGAGTCTCCTCACCTGGCAGCCCTTCTCCTTGGCTGAAAACGGGCCGACTTCATCAACAGCATCAATTCGACCTCAGGAACATAATATGCCCAACCCCCCTCCATCCTGGGCCGGCCCTCACTCTTGTGATTTGCCGGGGTGGGGGAGCTGCCCAGGGCTACACGTGGCAACATCCACCCCCAGAATGAGATGCCTGTCCCCTTTTATGCATATCCAGCACATGGTTTGGTTTTCTTGGAGACTTTCTCATCCTTTCTTGCTGAGAAGATGCCCCTAAAGACAGCGGCTTCACGGTTAGCGCAGCGGTAGTGAATCCGCGCCTGCCAAGGCAGGAGCGGCAGGTTTGATCCCTGGGTCGGGAAGATCCCCTGGAGGAGGGCATGGCGACCCACCCCAGTATTCTTGCCTGGAGAATTCCATGGACAGAGGAGCCTGGTGGGCTACAGTCCATGGGGTCACAAAGAGTCAGACACGACTTAACAACTAAACAACAAGGACCCCAGAGAGAAACGAATGATTGGAAGGGTGCGGTTTGCCCCTGGCGGGTAAGAGATATTCTTTTCTTCCCTCCATACCCAACTTGGGAAGGCTTGAGAAGAGGGGCTGGGGCAGCAGTTGGATGAAGAGCACAGCTGGTGGGTTGCTTCTTAAGTAAGCCAGGGAGGGATGCCTGGCGAGTAATTATGTATAACTTGCTTGAAATGGGGGGCCACACCACTTTGCTTTCAGACGTTCATCAGGGGCAACAAGGAAAAGCCCACTCAGCCCTAGTTGAGCCGCACTAGCTCCCCCTGGTGGCCGCAGTCCAGGATCTCACGTCTCTGGGCATCACCGACCCCGTGCAGAAGTCTTGCCCAATCCAGAGAGTGGGGAACGACGGTGGCTGGACCCTGTCTCTGGTTGGCAGGCCAGTGTGGGCATCCTGGCTGGAGGGACAGGGCCTCGTCTGTCGAGCGCCAGCATCCTTTGTCCTGTCCTTCCTGCTGGAGAGTCAGCTTGGCTCAGAATCCCTGCAGAAGTAACTGCAGATAATTAGTCCAAAGGAAGAGGTGAATTATCCCTGCTGGGCCCATCTGCATCGATAGAGCGTGTTCAGGCCTTTTATCCGCGTCCAGACAGGCAGGGGCCTGAGGCACATCCGAGGTCTGCTCTCATTCAGCTGCTCGGCAGGAGGGAAGGCCTGCCTCCCCAGCAGCACCACATCAGATCGGAGTTAGGGGGTGTGTGTGTGCACGCGTGTGTTCAGCCGCTCAGTCATGTCCAGCTGTTTTGTGACCCCATGAACTGTAGTGCACCAGGCTCCTCTGTCCATGGGATGTCCCAGGTAAGAATACTGGAGTGGGTTGTCATTTTTTTCTTCGGGGGATCTTCCTGACCCACAGATGTAACTCGTGTCTCTTTTGTCTCCTTCATTGGCAGGCAGGGTCTTTACCATTAGCGCCACCTGGGAGGCCCAGAGGTATATATAACTTGCCCCAAATTGCACAGGTAGACAAGGACAAGCCTGCTCTCTGACCCTGAACATAAACCATTAACCCTTGTGACACTGGCAGAGCCTTTACCAGCTGGGCAGGCATGGGTCTCAGCAGGCAAATAGGGGTGCCTGGAGCTCCCAGACCTCAGCATAAATGGTGCAGTTTTTGCTAGTTTTTATAGTTAGATCTTTAAAAAAAAAAAAAAATCAGAGCTGGCTGAACAGCTGCTGTAGCTCACTTCCACCCTAGATCTCTAAGGAGCCGGCTGTCTTCTCTGCATGGGACGCACAATTCTAGGTCACTTCAGAATGATCACTGTCGCTCTAAATGGAGCAAAGTGAATGCTGTCTTTAAAACGACCAGGCTAATTGCAGCTGTTAGGTGGACCTGGTGACCAGTTAAATAGAAAGTCTAGGAAGCCGACTAGAGAGGGGTATGGAAAGAAATCGTGGAAAGAGCATTTCAGTGGCTTGGCTGTTCTCCAAGCAATTACTGTTTAGATTGTAGAGTAAAGGTTTCAAAGGTCGAAATGCAAGCATGTGAGCAGAACACAAAAATTGCTCTGGTTGCCAGTGGATCTGTGAGTGTCCCCGACATGAACAGAGAAATGACCCACTGCTGCAGACCAGCAGAAGATTCCAATGCAAGGCCGGGGTGCTGCATTGAAATGCCCTCTGCCCTTGTTTTTTAATGTTTTCAGGAGGCAAGAATTTCAGATCACAGTTGCATTTACCTAGTTCTGGGTCATTATCAGTAACTATGATTAAAGCTCAAGAAAATGGAGCTTGAGTGGATACATGTTGTAGTTTTTGTTTTGTTTTACTCAAATTTAGCCCAAATTATCACTTTATTTTCTCAAAGCTTCTGAACATGTCTTTCAGTGAAAAGAAGCTATTATACATCTTGAGGGCAAGATTTTCTAGAGAGTAGAGAGGAGGCAGGTGGGGGAAAGGAGAGTTTTCTGTGTGTCTATGTGTGTGCTCAGTCTCTTAGTCGTGTGCGATTCTTTGAGACCCTATGGACTGTAGCCCACCAGGCTCCTCTGTCCATGGGATTCTCCAGGCAAGAATATTGGAGTGAGTTGCCATTTCCTTCTCCAGGGGATCTTCCCCACCCAGGGATTGAACCCAAGTCTCCTGCGTCTCCTGCCCTGGCAGTTGGATTCTTTACCACAGTTCCTCTACTGAGGCTGATATTCAGAGTGTTCAGAGACAGCCTGCATTTGTAAAGACATTGGAAACCACAAATATCAAATATCAGATGAACTGACTTGAAGGTTAATATATGGATGCCCTGTTTCCTGGCACATTCTGAGTCCTGAAGCTGAAACGGAATGTCTGAGCCACTTCTTGTTGCTGGGAATAAAGACTGTCAAGGCCAAGATCCTTGTGACTTTCCTTCTTTGTTTACAGTCCCACCTCCAAGCCAGCAGGCCCATCTACAAAGCAATGTGCCCTCTGGCACGTGGCCAGCTGGGCCGGCACCCCCAGCAGTCAGCTTTCTGAGGGATGAAGTCAGAGGCTGGGGTCCAATCTGCTGAGATGTGCTGTCGATGTCAGGATCTTTTGTGAGGCTGCTGGACCGCTTTCCATGGTTGGTGGGGAAGCAAGAGCAGTGGGTAATGAGTTGGCTGTGCCATAAATCCCCCGGCACCTGAGCCAACCTCCCTTACATTCATCTCAGCTCTGCTGACCCTGATGCTGACGTGAGGCCATGTGCTGCCTGGGCCAAGGGCAAGGAAAGAACAGCATGTCAGCCAAGGGCATGGGAAGGGGGCAGGACAGTCCTCAAACTGGAGAAACGGTGAGAGAACCAGGAGGGCTGTGTGGGGACTGTTTACACAGCAGCAGGCAGTGATGCGGTGACAGCAAGCAATTCGACACGGATGTGTTCCGACCGAGCACTACGGGTCTGGATGGAGAGCAGGTAGGTTCGTTTCCAGCAGTAGTCCTTCTGAGATGCAGCTGGTGGAGGGCGAAACGTCCCCTCCTAGTCTGCCACTTGCTCAGACATCCCCCTGTCCCGGGGACCCAGAAATCTGACCCAGCACAGAGCTCTGGAGCCGAGAGTAAAATTTCACAAATGCAGCCCGGGCATTGGTCCTTGGCGGACGGCCTTTTCTTTTTGTGAAATCCCATCTCTCCTCCTGGGGCTCAGCACCTGCTCTGTTCTTTAATAGCTCCCTGGGGCCCGGATCCAGCTGGGCTGCACTTACAAAAACAAGAAGGATTACAGGTTTCTAAACAGCAACGACGGCAGAGATCATCCAGTTCACTGACCTCACTTTACAAATGAGGAAATGGTGGCCAAGAGAGGCTGAGTTACTTCCCCAAGGTTACACAGCTCGTGCTGGGGAATGGTTCAAATGCATGAGCCCTCACTCATCCTGGGAGAGGTCAGTGGAGCCACCGCTTGCATCCTCCACACTCTGGCCTCTCCAGCGCTGCTGGGCGATGGCCTGGAAGACCATTAATTAATGAACACAATATAAGAAAGTGTTATTAAGGTGGCCAGAGGACCTAGAAACTCTTAAATCCTGCCTTCGATCAATGAATTCTTTATATGAAGTCCCTAAGAGAAATAAATCCATGGGACAATGATCAGTGAGGCAAAAGAGAATATTTTTTAATTAGCCTAGGCTCTGTGCCAAACCTAAGAGAATTCAATCAAATTAAAGTCAAATCAGAGAATGACGCCTGTTTGAAGCAGAGCTTACCTAGGCAGGAATCCCCAGGCCAGAGCGATAAAGTCCATTCTTAGGAAGTTGGGAATGCCTGTAAGGGGGAAATGAAAGATCAAGGTGGTCCCTGGAAAAAGAAGTTCTCCTCTGTTCTAAAAATCTTGATGTCACAGAGCTGGACACAAAAATGGACTCGGGTCACTTTTTCAAACTTGTTCACTTAGTAATTTAAGAGCTGAGGGTGCTGAGGTCTAGAGAGATAAGGTAACTCATCTCTCCAGCTTTGACAAAACTCTAGGGCCTTCAGACAGACCACGTGGGGCAGCCCTTCCGGGGGAAGTGGTTTGATTGGACCCTGCAGAAAACTGAGAAGCTGCCAGAGGGCCCGCAGGGGAGCAGGACCTGCAGTCACACCTAAGAGCTCAACACTTAGAGACGTCCCCACTTGGAACAAACGGCAGAACCACGTCCTTCCCTCTCCAAAGGCTGATGGACTCGGAGACTGGTGAGGTCCAGGGGATTCACAGCAGATCTTCTTTGGTTCTCAGGTTCTGTCATCCATCCTGATGCTCCCGTGGTAAGCATCTGACAGTGGTGAAATGATCGGTTAACTTTTATAGGACTGGTATTTTGATCAGACTTTTATCTTGAATTTTACACTACCTAATATATTTCTTGCTGTTCAATTGGTAAGTCCTATCTGACTCTTTGTGACCCCATGGACTGCAACACGCCAGGCTTCCCTGTCCTTCACTATCTCCTGGAGTTTGCTCAAACTCATGTCCATCGGTGATGCCATCCAACTGTCTCATCCTCTGTTGTCCCCTTCTCCTCCTGCCTTCAACCTTTCCCAGCATCAGGGTCTTTTCCAGTGTCAATTCTTTGCATTAGGTGGCCAAAGTATTGGAGCTTCAGTTTCAGCAGCAGTCCTTCCAATGAATATTCAGGGTTGTTTTCTTTTGGGATTGACTGGTTTGATTTGCTTGCAGTCCAAGGGACTCTCAAGAGGCTTCTCCAGCACCACAGTTTGAAAGCATCAATTCTTTGGCACTGAGTCTTCTTTATGATCCAACTCTCACATCCATACATGACTACCGGAAAAACCATAGCTTTGACTATATGAGCCTTTGTTGGCAAAGTGATGTCTCTGCTTTTTAATACATTGTCTAGGTTTGTCATAGCTTTTCTTCCAAGGAACAAACATCCTTTAATTTCATAGCTGCAGCACTGTCTGCAGTGATTTTGGAGCCCAAATATTTGCTACTAGTTTTTGTGGGTGGTTTTTGTAGATTTTTTTTTTTTTAAATGGCGGGATTGTACCATTCTGGGAATTCACTTCAATGATATAATGCTGGCCTTTCTAGGACCTTAGGGAACACAGGATGAGATCACAGAGTAATACAGCTGGAAGAAACTTGGATTTCCTTCCATAAGCAAAGATACAGACTCTAAGAGAGCTGGTGGACATGCCTGAGACTACTACGTGCCAAAGCAAATACTAGAAATCTGATCTTTTGACAGAATCCTGGTACCTTCGAATCACCAGACTTCTCATCAAGTTTCTCCATGTATTCATTCTCTCGGCAAATATTTATTAATCAGTTAATTTGTGCCAGGAACCACATAAGGTGCTGAGAGTAGGGAAGACTACAGAGAACGCCTCAGTACTTACTGAAGTCAAATTCTCTGTGTGTGTGTGCAGGAGTGAAGGTGATAGAAAACAAACACAGGCATTAATACAATATGGGCTTCCCTGGTGGCTCAGCTGGTAAAGAATCTGCCTGCAATGTGGGAGACCTGGGTTTGATCCCTGGGTTGGCAAGATCCCCTAGAGGAGGGCATGACAGCCTACTCCAGTATTCTTGCCTGGAGTATCCCCGTGGACAGAGGAGGCTGGCAGGTTAGAGTCCATAGCATGGCAGAGTTGGAGATGACTGAGGCGACTAAGCACATTAATATGGTATGATTTCAGGTTTTGATCAGTGTTATTCCAGCTCCCTTATAAGCTTCTCTTGATAACCATTTCCATCCTGCAGATAGATCTCCACTTGTCTCTCTCAGGCATGGGATGCTACGATGTTTGGTTTCAGACACACCTTTTCAAGCAAGTCAACAGAGCAGGAGTAGAGGTCAAATGCATCTCCAGGGAAGCACCTTGTGGACTGTCTGTCCAAAATAACAGAAAGACTTGCCACTGAAACGGTCGTCATTTTTAAAAACTCTGAAAGTTGACCTTGCTATAAAAAACAGACCCTATTGAACAGAATAGAAATACATTCTTTGAAAATCTAAGTGTTAATAACATCTTTGACTTACAGAATACATCATCAATTTCCTCTCACACCAATTTTTTATTATTGCTTTGAGAATAAGGTAGCTCAAATGTTATATTTTTTAGTCTTATTTCTTACTGTGGTAAAACATACATAACAAAATTTATGATTTTAACCATTTTTAAGCTTACAGCTCTATAGTGTTAAATACATTCATGTGGCTGTACAACTAGCTTCCGAGGTGGTGCAGTGGTAAAGAATCTGCCTGCCAATGTAGGAGACATAGGAGTCAGGGGTTTCATCTCTGGGTTGGGAAGACTCCCTGGAGGAGGAAGTGGCAACCCACTCCAGTATTCTTGCCCAGAGAAGCCCATGGTCAGAGGAGCCTGGCCGGCTCCAGTCCACGGGGTCACAAAGAGTCAGATACTGAGCACACATACAACTATCACCACCATCTGTTTCCAGAAATGTTTACCATCCCCAAATGAAACGCTGCTGCTGCTGCTGCTAAGTCACTTCAGTCGTGTCCGACTCTGTGCGACCCCATAGATGGCAGCCCACCAGGCTCCCCCGTCCCTGGGATTCTCCAGGCTAGCTATACTTATAAAGCAATACGTTTCCACTTACCCTGCCCCCAGCCCTCGGTAACCACCATCCTGCTTTCTGTCTCTACGAAATTGTTTACTACCTCATGTCAGTGGAATCATATACTATTTTAAATATTATTTTAAAAGCCCTGACCTACCCAACAGAGGAATCCAACAGTAAATTACCAGCACAAATAACTCTATTCCGACCATTGTTATTGATTGTGATTTTTAGGCATTTTTCTAGTTAAACTGTGAGGTGGTGTTAGAGAAGGAGGCGATTTCAGATCATTTTGACCAAATAAATCACTAGCATTCTCATGATATACAGGGCTTCTAAGTGAATTTAAAAAGGCAAGTTTCATAACCAAGAGATACTTAATTACTTAAATGTCACTGTTTTTCTTAAGACAATTGTATTTATTTTTGGTTGTTCTGGGTCTTTACTGCTGTGTGGGCTTTTCTCTAGTTGTGGTGCAGAGGCTTCTCACTGCAGTGGCTTCTCTTGTGAAGCACAGGCCCTAGGGCGTGCAGGCTTCAGTAGCTGCAGCACAAGGGCTCGAGGGTTGTGGCTCCCAGGCTCTAGAGCACAGACTCAGTAGTTGTGATGCATGGGCTCGGTTACTCTACGGCCTGTGGGATCTTCCTGGATCAGGGATTGAACCTGTGACTGCTGCATTGTCAGGCAGATTCTTTACCACTGAACCACCAGGGAAGCTGGTGGTTATGTTGTTATTATATGTTGTTATTTTTGATTTCCTAATGGCAATAGAAGCTTTTTTTTCTTTTGGTCTTATGACTTGCAAGATTCCCCAACCAGGTATTAAACCTGGGCCACAGCAGTGAAAGCCCAGAATCTTAACCACTAGGCCACAGAGAACTCCCAGAAGATGATACAAGTTTATAAGAGCTTTCAGTCTTACATTGTATGGGCTTGAGATGATGCTTCTAGTGCAAATAAAAAAAGCTTCTCTGATGTTCAAAATTATTTTCTTTCGTGAAATAACACTAAAAATGGTTTTGATTGATCCTAATATATGCATTTTAAAACGGACTAAATCGATTCCAGCTGTACCATTTGATTTAAACAAAACCCAGATTGTGGGGATCACTCCAACAAATGCATTAACAGCATCACTTTCATTTTCTGTCTCTGTGCTAATTGAGTAGACAGATTTTCCCTTCACAGCAAACAGATATTGATAAAACATCTTTAGCTGTTTTGTCACCCATTAAATTGATGACAGGCAGGCCTTCCATGCCTATAAATTTGATCTGTGTTTAGCAAAGCCACACATTTTAAATCTTGACTTTTAAGATTGTGTGTCTTAAATATGTTTTAACTCCAGACCAGAAACGCTTAAATTATGTATGAGTCAAGCCAACTTGAAGAGGATGGGTAAATCGTTTTGGATGCTTTCAGTTCTCTGTCTTCTAATTAAATTAACTTTGGAAAGGCTCCCGTCTGCTCACAAAGTTGAAGCAAGTGGATTTGTATGCACCAGTGCAACTCACAGGCTACCAAGCTAGTAATGTTTGTACCCTTGTTCCAAGAGTGATTACTGAGTATTTTTCAGCAACATAAAGGGCTGGGAGACTGGAGTTTGGAAAATAAACATGCCTGTGTGCCACTTCTTGGCTCCTGCATATGCTCTAAATCGCTTCAGCCGTGTCTGACTCTTTGCAACCCCTTGGACCATAGCCTTGTCAGGCTCCTCTGTCCATGGGATTCTCCAGGCAAGAATACTGGAGTGGGTTGCCATTTCCCCCTCCAGGGGATCTTCTCAACTGAAGGATCGAACCTGCATCTCTTGCATCTCCTGCATTGGCAGGTGAGTTCTTTACCACTAGCATCACCTGGGAAGCCCTTATTGGCTCATACTAACCTGAATTACTGTGTATATTTTGTTCAGGGGTCCTGTGTCTCTATTGGAGGAGACCCGCTTTCCATTGCTATTTTATTAAATGTACACTTATGGTTGTTAATGGTGATGATGATGGTGATGATGATGACTTTTACTGAGAAAGCCACGGACAGGAGACAAGGCAAAGGGAAAGTGTTAGTCACTCAGTCATGTCCAACTCTCTGTGACCGCATGGACTGTGGCTTACCAGGCTCCTCTGCCCTTGGGATTTCCCAGGCAAGAATCCTGGAGTGGGTAGCCATTCCCTTCTCCAGGGGCTACTTCCAATCCAGGGATCAAACTCAGGTCTCCTGCATTTCAGGCAGATTCTTTACTGTCTGAGATACCAGGGATGGCAAGGGAAGATGGGAAGAAATAAAAGCACTAAGAAAAGCAGGGGGCAGAATCAGCTAAAGGGGGCCCACCCAATCTTGCTCCTCTGCTCTGCTTCCACTGGCCGCATTTCAGTTTCATAAACACTATGGACTTTTTTTTTTAAATGGAAACAAAATGTCATTTCAATTGCAAAAGTCTTCATTTACAATGACTTTAACAATGAATGAGAAGTAGATATGCTGGTGAGGCTGTGGAGGAAAGGGAACCCTTAAATAGTGTTGGTAGGAACATAAACTGGTGTAGCCACTAAGGAAAACAATATAGAGGTTCCTCAAAAAAATTAAAAACAGATCTACCATATGCTTCAGTGGTCCCACTTCTGGATATAGATCTGAAGGAAATGAAACCATCATCTTGAAGGGACAGCTGCACTCCCCTGCACATTGCAGAGTTATTCACAATAGCCAAGATGTAGAACAACCTGTGTCTGTCAACTGATGAATGGATCAAGCAAATGTTGTATATGTATACAATGGCAGATTATTCAGCCTTTTAAAAAGGAAGGAAATCCTGTCATTTGCAAAAACATAGATGAAAATGGAGGGCATTATGCTGAGTGAAATAAGCCAGGCAGAGAAAGACAAATACTGTGTGGTATATGTGAAATCGAAAAAAGAAAGAGTCAAACTTATAGAAACAAGGAGTCAAAAAGTGGATGCCAGGGGCTTAGGTTGGGGAAACAGGAAGAGGTGTGAATGGGTAAATCTTGAAGTTATAAGATGAATACAGTCTGAGGATGTAGGGTATGATGTAGTGACCACAGCTGATGACTCTGTGATTGAAATGTGCCGAGGGAGCAGAACTTAGACGTTCTCCCCCCAAAAGGAGGGGGATGGTAAACGTATGAGGCGATGGGCGTGCACGTTAATGGGGGGAATCTTTTCACAACGTATGTGCATATCAAATTATTGCTTTGGTACTCTTTAACAATTTTATATGTCAATTATACTCCAGTAAAGCTACGAAAAAGAAAAGTAAATTTGCTGACTTTTAATCAACCAAGTGCAAAAAATAAATTCTTGATATATAAGTAGTCAAGATAATAACATTAAGAAGAAAGCAGTCCAGCTCAGTTTCCCAAAGAATTGATTATTTTGTATTTTGTGTGTGTGTGCTCAGCCGCTCAGTCGTATTTGACTCTTTGTGACCCCATGGACTGTAACCCACCAGGCTCCTCTGTCCATGGGATTCTCCAGGCAAGTATACTGGAGTGAGTTGCCATGCCCTCCTTCAGGGGATCTTCCCCACCCAGGGATCGAACCCACATCTCTTGTGTCTCTTGCATTGGCAGGTGGGTTCTTTACCACTAGTACCACCTAGGAAGCCCATTTTATATTTTGCAAGATTGTTTTCTTCTACATCCTGGAAAGTACAAAGCAGTGTCATGCACTTGGCAAGAAGAGGAGAAGAAAATGTTGTCTCCTATTACTGAGAAAGTGCCTACACACCAGGAGGGCCTCTTTGAATCAGGCTTGAGGCAAATACTTACTAAAGGCAGTCCAGGGGAGGACTGCGGACCAGAAGACTGAAGCACCCCTGAGGCACAAGGCCAGCAGAATCAATTCTCACCCCTGTGACCCAGACATTAAACCCAGGACACCACCACAGATACAGCTGTTACTCACTGTTCTCCTTGCCCGAATCGGCTAATGGCTTCTGCCTTGACCACAGAGAACATCCTTGGTAAGTGCAGCTAAAATTCCCACTGAGTTTACATCACAGTAAGGAGGTATAAGGGGAGACATTGCTTAGATTAGAACTTCTATTTACTTGTCTAGTGAAATTATTACATAATTAATATTCTTGTTCCCATAAGAGCTTATTCTGCACAACATGTTGCGTTTTGAGGAAAAGCAATGCCTGTTTTTTTTTTTTTTCATTTGACACGTGCCCAAGGCATAGCATAAACCCAGAAGAGTAGGAGGGCGATGCAGAATTCCTAACTCTGGGGCCCAGTAGGTACAAAAACTTTAAACTTTTTATGTTTTTAAGTTTTTAAACATTTAAAAACTTTCAATGTCTGAAGAGGGCTTCCCAGGTGGCTCAATGGTAAAGAATCTTCCTGCCAATCAGGAGACACAAGTTTGAACCCTGGGTTGGGAAGATCCCCTGGAGAAGGAAATGACAACCCATTCCAGTAGTCTTGCCTGGAGAATCCCATGGATAGAGGAGCCTGGCAGGTTACAGTCCATAGGGTTGCAAAGAATCAGAAATGACTGAGCACAACACACACACAATGTCTGAAAAATTCCATAGTAAAGTATCCTGAGCCAGATGTAGGCAAGAATTCTACAGCCAAACTATTTACAGCACTTTAGTCAGAATCTTTGTTTAAAAAAATCACTGTTACAGTGATTTAATCCATCATCTCTGCTTGAAAACTGCAATATATTATTATCAAGTAACTTTGAAGTGCATTGAAGACGAAAACTTCATTTTCGATTTTAAAAATAAAATGCAATAACCATTGCTTAAATACCTGGAAAGTCGAACTGTCTTTCCTAGGTAGGTTTTCTATTTGGGTGAGGGCTCACATGTGAGGGAGCATCATCCACAGAGGGATGGTTTTTTAAAACTATTTCGTTTTGGGGTAGAATCAATTAACAAGGTAGTGACAGTTTAAGGTGCAGAGCAGAGTAACTCAGCTACACTTATACACGCATCCATTCTCCCCCAAGCCCCCTCCCATCCAGGCTGCCACATAACACTGAGCAGAGTTCCTTGTGCTGTACAGTAGGTCTTTGTTGGTTATCTTTTTTGAAGACTGCAGTGTGTAAGTGTTCATCCTCAACTCCTTAACTCTCCCTTTCCCCCATCCTTCCCCCTTCCCACCCACAACCTTAACACACAGTGATTATTTTATGGCAATCATACATTTGTGGATGCTAAGTCGCTTCATTTGTGTCCAACTCTTTGTGACCCTATGGACTGTAGCCCGTGAGGCTCCTCTGTTCATGGGGATTCTCCAGGCAAGAATACTGGAGTGGGTTGCCATGCCTTCCTCTAGGGGATCTTTCCTACCCAGGGATCAAACCTGAGTCTCTTATGTCTCCGGCGTTAGCAAGTAGATACTTTACCACTAACACCACCTGGGAAGCCCAAGTACATTTGCTGGTATACAAATCCCAACATCAGAGGAGCTCTTGACCTTGGCGTTTTGAAAGTCCCCCAAACACAGCAGATCAGTAAACCCTTCAATGCCATGATAATTCTCTACAGGTAGGAACTGCTCTCTTGCTAGCTTCCTTGCTGGGAAAATTGGTAGAAGGCAGTTATCTTGTGCAGTCCTGGGTGGGGTTAAACCTGACAGTAACTGCTGCCAAGGTGTTGAGGGCAAAACCAGAGATGTGACAACAGAAGAGGAGGATGTTGCAGGCAGCGTGTGGTCCTATCCATCCCAGGGAGAGAGATGGCAATAGCCTGGCTCCCGAGGCATCACCTGTGCCTCCGAAGTCACCTTCTAGCTTATCATTTTTTAAAAATTAATTCTTATTGGAATATAGTTGCTTCACAATGCTGTGTTAGTTTCTACCATACAACACAAAGAATCAGCCCCACGTATGCATGCATCCCTCCATCTCCTAGCTTAGACTTTGGGAACAGACACTTCACGGAGCTTCCAAGAGCACTGGGCAGCCTGGACAGCTGCCCAGATGTTGACTATGAGCCACACACGCTGAGCAGGGTGGTACTGGTATCCTGGGCATCCCGGCTGCAGCTGTTTGCACAGTGCTGCATGCATGGGCGCTTTGGTCCAGCTGCAGCACCATCCTGTGTTTCCGTCTTTGCTGGTGGCCAAGGCACAGCTGCTGCAGCAACTCTAGCCAGCCCCCTCCCCCCGCCTTTGAGGAATATGGTCTCCGAGAAGAACGCACGATCAAGCAGCACCCCTACACACGCGCGTTCTGATTTCTCCTCCTCCTCCTGCTCCCACTGTGAATGGTGCCTTTCCCCTGCCCCTTGCGCAGCGAAACTAGGGTGGCAGATCCTTGTTTTCATAATTCTCTGTTCCAGTCCCTTCTTGGTTTCCACCATACCACTTGTGTGCTATGTTGTGTGTTTACTTGCTAAGTCATGTCTGCCTCTTTGTGACCCCATGGACGTAGCCCACCAGGCTCCTCTGTCCGTGGAACTGTCCAGGCAAGAGTACTGGAGTGGGTTGCCATTCTCTTCTCCAGGGGATCTTCCTGACCCAGAGATCAAATCTGGGTCTCCTGCGTTGGCAGGCGAATTCTTTACCACTGAGCCACCAGGAAAGCCCACATGCTAGATTCTACTTATTTGCATGTCTAATCCTTCCTTTTTATAAATAAGGACATGAATGGCCAGAGAGTTAGGGAAGTGTTTGGGATTCCCCATTAGGTTAACAGTGGCATCCTTGGCTGTGTCTATAACATCTAAAGGGCAGGGACATCTGGATGCCCATTTGCCTATAAACAATTCTGACTGTTAGGTGATAAAGCCAATGCACAGCCCAAAAGAAGGAACCCAGCCCTTTTAGCCTTTTCCTCTAGATGCCAGCAAACAGCTGTTCTCCTGTCCTCTTCCTCTTCCTGCACACCAGCTGAGTGGGAAGAAGTATTTTTATCCCTCCCTCTCCTTCCCAACTCCCTGTGCCAGGGATGTGTCATTTCTTTCTTTACTCCTCTGGTGAGGCTGTC
Organism: Bos grunniens; assembly: GCF_055505025.1. Classification (NCBI taxonomy): domain Eukaryota; kingdom Metazoa; phylum Chordata; class Mammalia; order Artiodactyla; family Bovidae; genus Bos; species Bos grunniens. The sequence goes on along the minus strand of NC_141178.1, from coordinate 55,590,395 downwards.
GGTTAACAGGGGCTAGGGGAAGGGTGGAGGCGTCTGATCTTCAGGGCTCTTGGGTCTTGTGCATAAAGCGAGGAATGGTCCCTCTTTGTCCAGCTAAAATGTACCCACAGCCTCTGAGCATCCAAGTCCCATGTTTAAACCTGCTGAGTCTTTTTTCTTTCTTCTGTCTTCTACTATCCTAGTGCAGACACGACTTAGCGACTGAACAACAAATCTTCGTGCACTGATGCCAGCTCCCCTTTAGCTCCCCATCGAATAAAAGAGCCAAGTAAGGGATGCTGGGGAAGGAGTAAGGATGATGAGAAGGAGATGCCAAACCCAGAGGTTTGCAAGCTTAGCATGCATGATGATGACACAAGGAGTTTCTCTAAATTTTGGTCCCCAGCCCTCCCTAACTACTTGCCTGTGGATTCAGAAGCTCTGGGATGGAAGTGCTGGTCTCCAGAATCTATATTCTGGCATCCTGATAATATCGTAAAAGCTGGTCTAGCGTGTTTTCCTGTCCTGAAAGAATCAAGTCACCGTGGCTGGGGCTCCCTGGTCTAAGACAGCACTTCCACGTGACACATACTCAGAGGCTGTTTCCCAGGGGATGGCCTGTGGCTCTGTCCAGAAGGATGACACTTTAAAACATTTTTTTACTTTATTTATTTATTTTTGGCTGCATTGGGTCTTGGTTGTTTTGCGGGGCTTCCTCTAGTTGTGGCAAGCGGGGACTATTCTTCCTTGTGGTGCCAGGGCTTGGTGGCTCCTCCTGTTGCAGAGCGCAGGCTCCAGGTACACAGGCTTCAGTAGTTGCAGCACACAGGCTCACGAGTTGTGGCCCGCGGGCTCAGTTGCTCTTCGGCACATGGTATCTTCCCAGCCCAGGGATGGAACCCGTGTCCCCTGCCTTGGCAGGCGGATTCCCATTCTTGTGCCATCAGGGAAATCCCAAGAAATGACGTTTGACCAGCCTCTTCCATTTCCCTTTCTGTCTTTCCAAATATTATCATTTGTCCTGAACGTGCTAATGAGAAAGAGGTTATGAAGCATGGGCTGAGCCATACTATTTCAGAACCCCACACAGGCTAGTTATCCCTTGAATAATAAACTTCATTTCAGAGGATTATAAAGAAAATAAAAGAAGAAAGGATATAGTCTGGGGCACCAGGATGGGTGCTGGGCACCCCTCCACACAACATCATCATCTATTGCACAGATCCAGAGACACAGAAAGCCGGGTGAGAGGGAGGGCCCCACAGCTCACTGTTTCAGGCAAAGAATGCTCTCCCCTGGTGCTGAATCACTGCTTCCTCTCTTTCTTCCACCTTGTGGCAGCAGTTCTCACTGTCCTGTGTTTTTAAAGCATCTCAGAGGATGTGTGGCTTGATGTCCGGAAAGATAGTACCCACCCATCAGATGTACAGTTCACAGGCCTATCTGGGGAGAATTCAGAGGGATTGTTCTGAGATCAGACAACAGCATCACTTTAATGAAAGCATATCTGCTGAACTTGACTTTGACATCAGCCTCTGGAGAGACAAAGATCAGGCCGCCTTCCTCTGCCCACCAGAGCCTGTGTTCAGGATGCTCTCGTCTTTCTGGTTCCTTGTCCTTGACTTGTCCCTTTTCCTGACTGGTGTCTGTCACAGGGTTCGGAGCCACAGTAGCAAAGAGCACTTGTTGCTCTGAGAGCCTATCACACGTCTGCTCCCGCTGGAGGCGATAAAAGGGATGGGGAGGGGTGGTGTGTGCCAGTAATTTAAAATGATCTTATTGACAATTTAGTTAAACCTGCCGTGCTGTACTGTCTCAAGGCAGGAAGATAAATGCACATTCTAGTGACTAAATCAGCTGGCATTTGAAAGAGGAGGAGCGAGAGAGACACACCTCCCTGGGAATCCTGACAGCTGAAAAAGACCCAGAAGAGCCTTGTGTTAAGTAGTCAGCATCTCTGGCACAAGTTTAAAAACCAACTCGTATTTGCTATATTTCACTCAAGATTTCTGCTAAAACTTCCTGCCCACTTTTACCAGCACACAGAGGATAGGAGTTGAGTTTTACACATTGTTATTTTCACCTGCATGCTTTTTTTTTTTGAATATCCACTCTCAATCATTCATAATATTGCAAACACATGATTGTGGTAAAAAAAAATTTCACAGATTATTTTTAGTTGACTTTTACATGGAATTTTGTATTTACAGATGAATATGGGTGTGCTTCATGCTTGGAAAATTCATGCTTAATAAAGTAATGAAGCCCTGCTGGGCAGGTCTCCCTCTACAAATGTTGGAAGGCTGCCCAACTCCTGTCTGACTCCTTTGATGGGCTCTTATCTATAATCCATGATGTGCTTGGATTCAGTATTATCAGCCTTTAGACATTTCGGCTAGTAGGAGAGATAAAGTTAAATGTTTGCATGTCTACCTTTGTCTTTTGACAAAATGAATGGGAACTGCAAATGTTAGAGCACACTGGGTGTGCTGAGCAGACTTCGTGCTTTTGAAAGGGAAAGGGCTGGTAGCACAAGGTGTGGGTTTGAGTCTCAGTTCTGCCCCTTAACAGTATGTGCGTGTGGGCTAAGTGACTTCAGTCATGTGTGACTCTTTGAGCCCACCAGGGTTTAAATCTCAGCTCTGCCACTTATTAGCTCTGTGACTTTGGGTAAATCACTTAATCTTTCTGCAATTCAGGTTCCTTATCCAAAATGGGAACAACACAGTGCCTACCTTTTGTATTTTCTGGTAAAGACAAAATGTGTGTTAGTACACATACGTAAAGTGCTCAGAACAGCACCTAGGTTCTATGTAAGGGTTTGCTTAGTTATCATTTCCTTATGCCTCAGCTAAGCTTCCAAAGCCTACCTTTGACAAATGGAATACTTCCTGCCATATCACTAAACAGGATGTCTCAGTCATCAGCAGTTGCACCTACCACCAATGGTGAGCCATGAGCCCTGAGGGAACTCAGGAAGGACAGAATATGTGCCATCTAACAGCCATCTGGCTGCAACCACTCCCCACGAAGAGCCCAGAGAATACTCAGGATGTGAAAACACAGAAAACTGGCCCCAGATAACTGAGGTGCATATCAAAGGAATGACTTCAGTGAGCCCAGACTCTCGCATCTTCCCACACGTAGAAAAGACCTAAATTCCTTAACTTGGGATATCTGGTTTTCTTTAATTAGTAATCATCTTTTGACGTTCAGACTACCTGCCCTTCATTGCAAAAGTTCTACATAACCTGGCTCCTCCCCTCACCTCCTCACAGCAGTTCTCTCAGGGTTACTTGAGATGCTGCCTCCTGGGCTTGAAGTCCTAAAATTTCCCAGCAAATAAAACATAACTCTCAACTTTTAGGTTGTGAATATTTTTTTTGACACTTTGAATTTGATCATTTTTCACCATTCCAACACCACAGCCCCAGTCCAGTCCATCATTCTAGCTCTGCTGAACCCCTGGGCTCTTCCTACTTGCCTCCCTGTCCGAGCTTTGCCTCTGCTATTGTCCATCCTCTTCAGAGAAGCTGAAGTCCAGGCTCCTTACCTGTGAGTCCCACCTGCTCGGGTCCTGCTCTCCTTTCCAGTCTCATTGCTGCTCTCTATCTCACTCAGGATGGTCTACCTGCCACGCTGTCTCATTGGCATCATTTATTTCTCAGTCCAAAAGTTACCTCCTCTAGGAGCCCTTCTTGCGTCTCCACCATCAGAAGCCTCCTCTACTGGTCACTGCGCACTGCTGTCATATCCTCCTGTCTCCTTCACAGACTTAACAAAATCTGAAGTGACCTTATTAATGGACAGGCCTAGAGGTCGCTGTTCACCTCTTCCTGTAGAATCTCAGCACCTTGACTGTGGGGACTCACTTTGTCTATTTTGTTGCCATGTCCTGACAATGTTGAACTTTATCTGATGCTTGTGATCCTGGAAAACACAAAAGGCTAAGATATCTACTCTCTCCCCATCCTTTGTATTTGATAAATGGTTTGCTTGCAGAGAACCATCTTTCCCCAAAATGACTTAAATAAGGTTTATGGATGTCTCTTTTTTACCTAAAACAAGGCTAGACACAGACCTTCCAAATTTCTATTCTTTGCCTCATGTATGATTAACAGAACTGCTTGTGTCTATGAAGTAATTGGAACAAAATATTTGTTAAGCAAACTTTGGTTAATATTTTCTCCTTTCCCCAGGCCACTGAACTTTGGCCCACCCTCAGCCTGAGCCAGCAGATAGGTGAAAATATTAACACATTGGCCACAGGATAAACTATTCATTGATCTACTGCCTGATCAGACCACTCCTTCACCCCATGTTCCCACCCAGATTCTTTCCAGCCTTTTCACTCCTTCCTATGAAAGAAAAACCCTTGTTACTTAGCTCTTGAGCTCACAGGTCTCGTGGCCACAGCTGTATGCCTGTTGTGATATTCCTCTTCTCGACTGCAAATATTCCTTTTCTCCTTTGCAATAATCCATCTGAATAAAGTCCCTCTTCAATAGATCTGGATTTTTTTTATTGGACAGCTCCCAGTGTCTAAAAGGTGTCTGGCCCATGACAAGTGCCTAATGGATATTTATTATGGAATGAAAGAGAGTGTTATTTGGGATCTTAGTTAAAATACTGTAGCTTTTGTATGGCAGCTCTATGCATGGTAAATCTGTTAAGAAACTGTTGACCTAAACCACCCACCTTGGCCATGATGATGGCCACTTGTCTGAGTTATCACAAGAGGAGGTCCTGATAAGGAACACAGTGCTGCCACTAAAAACAAGGAGGATTTGGGAGGACTGCTGGAGAAGACTCTTGTGAGTCCTTTGGACTGCAAGGAGATCCAACCAGTCCATCCTAAAGGAGATCAGTCCTGGGTGTTCATTGGAAGGACTCATGCTGAGGCTGAAACTCCAATACTTTGGCCACCTCATGAGAAGAGTTGACTCATTGGAAAAGACCCTGATGCTGGGAGGGATTGGGGGCAGGAGGAGAAGGGGACAACAGAGGATGAGATGGCTGGATGGCATCACCGACTTGATGCACATGAGTTTGGGGGAACTCTGAGAGTTGGTGATGGACAGGGAGGTCTGGTATGCTGCAATTCATGGGGTTGCAAAGAGTCGGACACGACTGAGTGACTGAACTGAACTGAAAGAAAGGAGGAGATGCCAACCCATAATATATCCTAGCAACCTCCCAGAATCCTTCACACTGAAACCCATCTTGGCTGAGGGATGCCCACACCACCAGGAAGGACCCTAAGTCAGACCAAATTTGGGCAACAAGCAAGCATTGGCCAGAGACAACCCAGAAACTAACCCTGTCTCCATAAAACCTGAGACTTCAAGCCACTTTGCAGAGCAGTTCTCCCGAGTTGCCATAGCCTGTTGATCTGTGCCTGGGCTCCCCTTTCCAATAAAGTCTTTGCTTTGTCAGTACGTGTATCTCCTTGGACAATTAATTTCTGAATGTTAGACAAAAGCCCACTCTCGGGCCCTGGAAGGGGTCTCCCTTCCTGCAACAAATCCAGCGCTCATTGCTTAACCCCCTACTCATCACTGCTATGAAGCACACAGACAAGACATGCAGGCCAAGTGTGGGTGGCTGATGGTAGAGATGGCATTGCCATTTACCCATCAACTCATTTCATTCTTATTCACTCACAGAAAAAACGTATGATCTGGTCCTCTGAAGAGTTCATCTCCCTCGTTCCTCACCGTGACCTTCATTGTGTACAGCTGGGGTGGGATGCTGACTAAAGATAAGAGAACTGCGGGATTTGTCTGCATCTGCAGGAGCCTAAATATCCATGTAATTCAGGGATAGTATTAAAAATAAAACTTCCTACTTTTCCTATTTATTATCTTATAAACTTTGTATCAAATTTATGTCGTGTTCTTGATTACATTTAAAAATTAAAACCAGCAGAAACAAAACTGCAATAAAATAAAATAAAAATAAAATACTAAGTTGTAAATACTGCTCTCCCAATACACTCACATACACAATCTTCCATTATGTTTAAAGTTTTCTCTACTTCAGATCATCCGTGCTTAGTCTCACTCTTTGGTACAAATAATATAGCTGACTATAATTTTACTGGAAAGATATCTTCAGCCCTGGAAGACACAGATGGCTGTTTAGTTTCTAAGTTGTGTCTGACTCTTTGCGACCCCATGGACTGTAGCCCACCAGGCTCCTCTGTCCATGGGATTTCCCAGACCAGAATACTGGAGTGGGTTGCTATTTCTTCCTCCAGGGAATCTTCCTGACTCAGGGATCGAACCTGGGTCTCTTGCATTGGCAGGCAGATTCTTTACCATTGAGCCACCTGGGAAGCCAGAGCAACTCCTATATTTCCCAAATACTGTTTAAACAGCTGTGATTAAAAAAACAAACTTTCCACAGCAGTTTAGTTTTTCCTCTTCTCATGACGAATCTAAGCATCCTTCTTAATTGCAAATATATTAAATGATAATCATGACTGAGGTACATAGCTAATTTGGGTTTATTGCCTTTTTACATGAATAACAATATGAGCTTTCCAAGTCAGTATAATTATGTCTCAAGATCCATAAAATATGCTTTGCTTTAACATAACTGTATTGTCATTTTGAGTTAATATATTTAAGAAAATTCTGCCCAATGCTATTAAGGAATCTTAATCTCAGGACTGGGCATGAAAAAGGCCATTAATGAACTCTTTAATGACGGATTGATCATGCAAAGAGAGTGCCATTGATGAGGTTTGTTGGTTACTCAGCACAATAAAAAAGTCCTGATGCCAGATGTTTGGTGATAGGACAGTCATTCTGAACTTATAAGAATTAGAAACGGCTAATTATAATGGATAAAAAAATTTAAAAACAACACTCAGTTTATTTTAAATGTTTCACATGGCAGGCAATCAGGTAGTTTATTGAGTAACTTCATTGTGCTTGGTGTTGCACAAAGAACTGATGGGTGATTTAAAAAATGGCAGAAGAGCTATTCTTTCAATGCTGTTTTAAAGAATCTATTTTATTTTGTTGCCATTTGCTTGGATTAAACATTCTCTGAAATTAATTTCCTTGTATTATGGATGTACTCCTTTACTCCAGCTGAAATTAGCTCTATTTCCCTGAGTTTAAATCTTCTTGACAGTTATTGATAATGCCATTTCTCTACCCCAATGAATCACTTAACCAAGGACATTCCTTTACATTTTCTCTTTCTGCTTTCTTTTCCTCCTTCATCTTAACCAAATTCTGATTAGTGAGCTCATTATGGTTTGTTCCTGGGTGTTTTTAACATGTAGCAAATCCGAAATGTTTTCATCAAAGCAGAGAAACTGCTACCTCCTTCTTTCAATGTGCTGTTATTGATTTTCAGGGTCCAAGAATTTATCTCCATTTTAAAGATACATCATGGCAAAGGAGAACACAATCACTGATTATTTTTAAGTTTGGGTGACTCAGAACTAGCCTGAAATACATCCTTTCTCTCCAGATAAAGTTGCTTAAAATTTGGTGCTACTTTCTTCGATTGATTAACGCTTGTAGTGGCTTATATCTTCATAATTCATATTATAGACAGTTCATTTCTCCAAGTACAAATAAGGCTGTCAGACAGCTTTAAGACTGCGATCATTGAGTAATACATAAAGAGTGCCACGGAATAAGCAATTTATGGAAGGGCTCTAGGGTGGTGCAAAGAATAAATGAAGTTCCCAAGTGCCCAGTGTGCAACCCAGGAGAGCTCAGATGCTGAGAGATCTTGACTTCAAGCCAAAGAAACAACAAAGACTATGGAATTATGAAAACTGGAGAGGAAAAGAATGATGATCTAACTCAGAGACTGCAAACAGGAGAACTCCTCCGACTTTGTCTAGCCATTTTTTTTTTTCCCCCTTTAACTTTGGTTTTGAATGCTTTCAGGTGGTGATTTGTCCACCATGCTTTCCACCATCAACAGTGATGACCTCTGAACTCATTCATGCATTTGTATTACCTGCTTTGCACCTCAAGGCATTTCAGTTTGTGATCCAGTTTTCACAGTAAAAACATGGGAGAACAGTGGAGGTAAGTGATTTGTTCAAGGTAACTGACAAGCAATGTGTTTTATATGTGGGTGACCCCACCTACATCCAGACTGTCCTTCTAGAGTCCTTTGTGTTCATCCTTGGTTACATTTGTCTGAGACATTAAAGTCAGAACCAAATACAAATCTCTGAATGAAATCACAAAAGTATTTTAGAAGAAGCAGTATGAAAAGAAAGCTTAGTTCAGGATGTTGAGTAATTTAACCAAGTTGAAGGAGAAAGCTGGGTTTTGTGTCTTCTACTCAATGCTCTCCTCTACACACACAGACACACACACACACACACACACATGCACAGAGTTTATTGCTTATTTTGCAAAATGAAGGGAACAACCTGTAAAAGGTGATTAAATTATGGCATTTCTTTCTGTAAGCATAAAGTCAAAATTTCCAAATTTGTAGAAGGTGCTTGCCTTTAAAATGCCATTGATCCTTCAAAAGAACAACCCACTAAGTTAACATGAAAAGTAAAATCTTATGGCATGCTCAGAAATTATTTTCTCTTAGCCATGCAAGATTTCCTTATGTCAAGATGACTCCATTTCAAAAAGATCATTGGGGCTGGCGAAAGAGGGAGCTGTGCTTCTTAAGTTGCTATTAACATGTTTAGCAAAAGCCACCCCCTTCTCCTCCTGTCCTCAATCTTTCCCAGCATCAGGGTCTTTTCCAGTGAGATGGTTCTTCACATCAGGTGGCCAAAGTATTGGAGCTTCAGCTTCAGCATTAGTTCTTCCAGTGAATATTCAGGATTGATTTCCTTTCAGATTGACTGGTTTGCTCCTTGCTGTCCAAGGGACTCTCAAGAGTCTTCTCCAGCACCGCAGCTCGAAAGCATAAATTCTTCAACACTTAGCCTTCTTTATGGTCCAGCTCTTCTGTGGGGTAACCTAAATAGTCCCAACAGGAGATCCATATGAGTTAGAAAGATTGCTTGAAAAGCTCTTGCATTTATGCGCCAGAAAAGTTGTCTTCCTGGCAATATTCTCTTTGGCTTTAGATTTTAATTAAACTAGACTCTGTTTCTAAACAACCCCTGTGCTCTGCAGCATTTTTTCACATTTGTATCCAATTCTTAATCAGATGCATTATAATTGTTTACTTTCACATTTAGCTCCCTCATTTGACTCTGTGCAGCTCAAGGACAAAGGATTATGTCTTAATCAGTTTTGTATTCCTGGCATTTAACATAGTAAATGTGATATTATTGGGAGAAAAGAAAGGAATGACTAAAACCACACAAGATAATAGCTATCTCTGAAGGGACCTGCTTTGTTAAAAATCCAGGTTTTTAGTTAATATATAAAAGCATAGTAAAGAGACAATGGTTGAGCTGGAAGAACTGGGGAGGACAATTTATGTAGGCAATGGTGCCATCAAGGAAAGGGATGCTGGCTTCAGTGCAATGACCCACACAGACCACAGGCAGAGTGGTTCCCACTGACTTCTGATTTTTTTTCTATCCCCATCACATTCTCTCCTTCCCCTGGTGTCTTGCTCCTTACCTTTGCCACCTCTCTGATGCTTGAGTGACCTGGAGCCATACTGAATCCTGTGTCTTGAAAGAGAAAAAGTGAAAGTGTTCGTTACTCAGTCATGTCCAACTCTTTTTGCGACCCCCATGGACAGTAGCCCTCCAGGCTCCTCTGTCCATGGGATCCTCCAGGCAAGAATACTGGAGTGGGTTGCCATTTCCTTCTCCAGGGGATCTTCCCTACCAGGATCAAACTTGGGTTTCCTGCATTGCAGGCAGATTCTTTACCATCTGAGCCAATCCTTTTTAAATTCCACGTTAACAGACTACAGTCCTCTTTACCCAGACTTTTTACTTTCTGTCAGTCTTTCCAATCTCATTGGAGTCTGATCTTGCTGGCTCATGAGTCTCTTTGTCTCTCTGCCTTTCTAGTTCTCTTTCTCTTGTTAACTAGTTCCCTCCTTCTCCCCGTTGATAGAGCATTTACTACATACCAAGTGTGTTCTAAGGAGCTTCCCAGGTGGTGCTAATGGTAAAGAACCTACCTGCCAATGCAGAAGATGTAAGAGACTCCGATTCCATCCCTGGGTTGGGAAGATCCCTTGGAGGAGGAAATGGCAACCCCCTCCAGTATTTTTGCCAGGAGAATCCCATGACAGAGGAGCCTGGCAACCTACAGTCCATGGGGTTGCAGAGTCGGAAACATGACAGAAACGACTTAGCACGCAGGCAAGCGTGTTCTAAGCACCAGCTGAGGGCAGATGTAGAAGTGGGTGATCTATAGGTCGGGGAAGCCTCTCCTTGTATTGATTCCCACTTTCAGTTCCCATTATTGTTAGAGCCTGCTACATGCTTTACATATGTTGCTTCTTTGCGGCGGGAGTGGGGTGGGGGTGGTTTGGAGAGGGGGTGGTTTGGGGAAGGTTCAAATGCATTTATTGTGCACATTCTTTCTATTATTATTACATCAGCAAAGAGTTGGATACGACTGAGCAACTAATACCACCTCAGATCATCAGGCATTAGATCCCCAAGGCTGGGGACCCCTGACTTAGAGGGTCTCCTTCAGAAAAGGAAATTGTCTTGGAATCACTATGGGTGTCTTTCCCCTGGACTACAAGGGTGCATGTCTTCTGCCTAATCCCCAAATCCCTGGGCCTCTGGGCCTGGCTGGTGCTGGACACTGGGGCACTGATAGCGCTGCTTGGGACAGAGGCCCCTGTGATGGGTCAGGCATCCTCCCCGACAGGACTCGCACCCTTTGTGTAGGAACTGGTTCTGAGAAACACTGGCTTTGGTGGGGTGGACCAATCAAAGTGCACCTTAGCTTGGGGTAGGGGTGGGGGCGAGGCCAGCGGAGTGGGCGGTCCTTAGAGAACGCAGGGGAAGTGGGGACTTCTGTTGATAAGGCTTGGGGAGAGATATTTAAGCAACATAGGAGACTGGCGACCTTATTACTTTTATTTTATTTTTAAAATTTATTATTTATTTCACTTTTGGGCTGTGTTGGGTCTTGGTTGGGTTCAGGCTTTCTCTAGTTGCTGCAAGCAGGGACTAGTCTCTTGTGGTGCGAGGGCTTCTCAATGTGATGGCTTCTTTTGCTGTGAAGCATGGGCTCTAGGGCAAGCAGGCTTCAGTGGCTGCAGCTCTCGGACTCTAGAATGCACGCTCAGCAGTGGTGGTACACGGGCTCAGCTGCCCGGCGGCATGTGGGCCTTTTCCGGACCAGGGATCGAACTGGCATCCTGCATTGCAAGGCAGATTCTTAGTCACTGGACCACCAGGGAAGTCCCCTATTACATTTAGAATTTAAGATGCAGGTCATAGAGGTTACATTTGGGATGAAAAAAAATTGGGGCTTAAAAAACCTGAATTGTGTTCGCTCACTTCAGTCTCCTTCCTTCTTACAGCACAGCTCTGCCCACAGCACTTCTTGTTCCAAGTCAGCTTCTCTTTAGCATCCAGCTTCCGCGGGGTAGGGGAGAAAGGCCACGCTCGGCCCAGAGGTGCCTTACGTCATGCAATTCTCCCCAGATTTCATACAAAACCTCTCCTCCTCTCTACCTTTTCTCTACCTCTTTCCTGTTCTCAAGGACTAGTTCTCTTCTTTCTTAAGGTCTTCCCAAGGAATGACTTGCAAATTGCAGATTTAGAAGCCAAACCCTTGTGGTTGCTAAAAAGATCTGCAGAAATAATTCCACATGTATTCCAATTGTGCAGAAATGGGAACTCACAGTGGCTGGAATCCATTTAAAGTCGATTTGTAGCACTAATTCCCCAAACCATCATTCTCCTCTGATCTCCTATTAAGATATCCTTTAAAGCCTTGGGGGACTGGAAGGATATAAACTTTAAGTGTATCACAAGGATATAAATTTGAAATACCAGTTCAATAAGATAAATTGGACATATAAGTTGGATGTTTGGTTGGTTGATTATTTATTTATTTATGAATATTATGACTATATATGTAAAACATAATGAGTTTAGAATCCAGTAGACATTTAACCCAGGTTCACAGTCTCAGTAAAATTTGTGGTAAGATTACTGTATAGTTCAGAAATAATACTAGTAACTTTGAAGTTGGTTAGTTTTTATTAGAAGAAATGAGGCCTCATCGAGCATGATAGTATTTGGCATGAAGGCATAAAATTATATGAGCAGAAGACAAAGTGAATTTTAAATATCTTATTTTAAATAGGATAAGAAGTCAGCTTACTTAAATATTTTCTGTACACATTATTAATCACAGTATTCAAAGCATAGGGGCATAAGGATTAATTTTTAAATTAAATGGATAGTTTAGATATGCTAAATAAATAACGAACCTAATTAAATACACACTGAAGTCTAGCCCTGTATTAGAATTTTTCTTTTGGAATTCAAAATGATGTACAATTTCTGCAGAATCCAATTTTAAAAATCATACTGTTGACATTAGATGTTGAAGAGTTATTTTATCATGTTTCATATTAAAATGTTGTTTTATATTGAAATAGAAACAAAACTAAATGGACATAGAAAGATCATTAACTATCTGCATTAACAAATATCACATTATTTTAAAGCAAAAATACTTTAAAAAGTATTTCTTAAGGACATTAGGGATGAAATTCTCTGGACCTTCATTGGTGGTAACACAGCTCCTTTATTTGAAATATAACAGCTCAAAAAATAGAGGTTTTGAAGTAATTTCTATCATCTCCTGGAAGTAAAGTTTATATTAAAAGATAAATTGTGTAGTGTTGATCTAATAGTTGGCAATATGTGATTAGAGGGCTGATATCAAAAATAAGAAAGATAATCCATGCATATTAGAATATGAAACATTTAGCAAAACTGCCACCTGCAATAACTTAGGAGTAAGATTCTATGCTCAAATAATTCAAATAAAATTTCTAGGGGAAAGTGAGTAAAAGACAAAGTGTTAGTGGTGGTGTGTCTTGGTTATTTGTTGCATTTTACAAGACAGTAAAGCTATGACAAACATAGACAGTGTATTAGCGTATTAAAAAGCAGAGGCATCACTTTGCCAACAAAGGTCCGTATAGTCAAAGCTATGGTTTTTCCAGTAGTCATGTATGGATGTGAGAGTTGGACTATAAAGAAGGCTGAGCACCGAAGAATTGATGCTTTCAAACTGTGGTGCTGGAGAAGACTCTTGAGAGTCCCTTGGACTGCAAGGAGATCAAACCAGTCAATCCTAAAGGAAATAACCTTGAATGTTCATTGGAAGGACTGCTGCTGAAGCTGAAGCTCCAATACGTTGGCCACCTGATGAGAAAAGCTGACCCACTGGAAAAGACCCTGATGCTTGGAAAGACTGAAGGCAGGAGGGAAAGGGGATGACAGAGGATGAGATGGTTGGATTGCACCACTGAATAAATAGACATGAGTTTGAGCAAGCTCTGGGAGATGGTAAAAGACAAGGAAGCCTGGCATGCTGCAGTCTGTTGGGTCACAGAGAGTTGAACATGACTTAGCAAATGAACAGCAACAAACTTTCATAAGGAAATGGGGGGCAGACAGTTATTTCAGTTCTCTAAGTCTCATGGATTTCTTTTTATTCCAGATCATAATGTTTTTTTTTCCCTAAATATCTTCTCTAAATACTTTAAAGGTACGTAGTCTGTCTGGCTTAATCAGTTTCATATTCTAAAAGTTCTTTGGAGACATAGACCAGATCTGGTGTATTTATTTGTTCTTTTACCTCCTCGATATATATATATATATATTTTACCTTTTATATTGTTTTTTACAAGAACAACATAAAATCAGTCTTTCCTGTCTTTAGCTATTTACTATCTTGTTGTTGTTCAGTCGCTCAGTCATATCTGACTCTCTGCGACCCCATGGACTGCAGCATGCCAGGCTTCCCTGTCCTTCACTATCTCCTGGAGTTTGCTCTAACTCATGTCCATTGAGTCAGTGTTATCATCCAACCATCTCATTCTCTGTCAGCCCCTTCTCCTCCCACCCTCAATCTTTCCCAGCATCAGGGTCTTTTCCAATGAGTTGGCTATTCACATCAGGTGGCCAAAGTGTTGAAGCTTCAGCTTCAGCATCAGTCCTTCCAATGAATATTCAGGCTTGATTTCCTTTAGGATTGACTGATTTGATCTCTTTGCAGTCCAAGGGACTCTTCAGAGTCTTTTCAAGCACCACAGTTCAATAACATCAATTCTGTGCATGCTAGAATATGAAACTGATTGAGCCAGACAATGTACCTCTAAAGTATTCAGAGAATGATACTTTCAAAAAAACTATGATCTGGAGTAAAAAATCCACGAGCCTTCAGTTCAGTTCAGTTCAGTTTAGTCACTCAGTCTTAGAGAACTGAAAAAACTGTGCCGCCCCACCCCCATTCAGTTGCAAAAGTAGTGGGATAAAAAATTGTGCTTCTAAAAGAAGTTGAAGTTTATATCTTTCAGTTATTGTACTGGGTGCTTCATCTTGTTTGTAACCACTTGCTTATATCTGTCTTATATTCGAAATGTGAACTTAATTGGACTTAAAGCTTTTCCAGAGATCAAATTGCCAACATCCATTGGATCATCAAAAAATATGAGAGTTCCAGAAAAATGTCTACTTCTACTTTATTAACTATGCCAAAGCCTTTGACTGTGTGGATCACAACAAACTGAGGAAAATTCTTAAAGAGATGGGAATACCAGACCACCTGACCTCCCTCCTGAAAAATCTGTATGCAGGTCAAGAAGCAACAGTTAGAACTGGACATGGAACAACAGGGTTCCAAATCAAGAAAGGAGTGCGTCAAGGCTGTATATTGTCACCCTGCTTATTTAACTTCTATGCAGAGTACATCATGAGAAAGGCTGGGCTGGATGAAGCACAAGCTGGAATCAAGATTGCTGGGAGAAATACCAATAACCTCAGATGTGCAGGTAACACCACCCTCATGGCAGAAAGTGAAGAGGAACTAAAAAGCCTCTTGATGAAAGTGAAAGAGGAGAGTGAAAAAGTTGGCTTAAAACTCAACATTCGGAAAACAAAGATCATGGCATCTGGTCCCATCACTTCAGGGCAAATTGGGGGGAAACAATGGAAACAATCAGATCAGATCAGTCACTCAGTCGTGCCTGACTCTTTGCGACCCCATGAATCGTAGCACGCCAGGCCTCTCTGTCCATCACCAACTCCCGGAGTTCACTCAGACTCACGTCCATCGAGTCAGTGATGCCATCCAGCCATCTCATCCTCTGTTGTCCCCTTCTCCTCCTGCTCCCAATCCCTCCCAGCATCAGAGTCTTTTCCAATGAGTCAACTCTTCGCATGAGGTGGCCAAAGTACTGGAGTTTCAGCTTTAGCATCATTCCTTCCAAGAAATCCCAGGGCTGATCTCCTTCAGAATGGACTGGTTGGATCTCCTTGCAGTCCAAGGGACTCTCAAGAGTCTTCTCCAACACCACAGTTCAAAAGCATCAATTCTTCGGTGCTCAGCCTTCTTCACAGTCCAACTCTCACATCCATACATGACCACAGGAAAAACCATAGCCTTGACTAGATGAACCTTTGTTGGCAAAGTGATGTCTCTGCTTTTGAATATGCTATCTAGGTTGGTCATAACTTTCCTTCCAAGGAGTTAGTGTCTTTTAATTTCATGGCTGCAGTCACCATCTGCAGTGATTTTGGAGCCCAGAAAAATAAAGTCTGACACTGTTTCCACTGTTTCCCCATCTACTTCCCATGAAGTGGTGGGACCAGATGCCATGATCTTCGTTTTCTGAATGTTGAGCTTTAAGCCAACTTTTTCACTCTCCACTTTAACTTTCATCAAGAGGCTTTTTAGTTCCTCTTCACTTTCTGCCATAAAGGTGGTGTCATCTGCATATCTGAGGTTATTGATATTTTTCTCGGCAATCTTGATTCCAGCTTGTGTTTCTTCCAGTCCAGCGTTTCTCATGATGTACTCTGCATATAAGTTAAATAAACAGGGTGACAATATACAGCCTTGACGAACTCCTTTTCCTATTTGGAACCAGTGTGTTGTTCCATGTCCAGTTCTAACTGTTGCTTCCTGACCTGCATACAAATTTCTCAAGGGGCTGAGAGACTTTATTTGCTGGGGGGGGGGGGGGGGCTCAAAAATCACTGCAGATGGTAACTGCACCCATGAAATTAAAAGATGCTTGCTCCTTGGAAGGAAAGTTATGGCCAACCTAGGCAGCATATTAAAAAGCAGAGACATTATTTTGCCAACAAAAGTCTGTCTAGTCAAAACTGTGGTTTTTCCAGTAGTCATGTATGGATGTGAGAGTTGGACTATAAAGAAAGCTAAGCACTGAAGAGTTGATGCTTTTGAACTTTTTGGTGTTGGAGAAGACTCTTGAGAGTCCCTTGGACTGCAAGGAGATCCAACCAGTCCATCCTAAAGGAAATCAGTCCTGAATATTCATTGGAAGGACTGATGTTGAAGCTGAAACTCCAATACTTTGGCCACCTGATGCAAAGAGCTGACTTATTGAAAAAGACCCCGATGCTGGGAAAGATTGAAGATGGGAGAAAAAAGGGATGACAGAGGATGAGATGGTTGTATGGCATCACCAAACCAGTGGACCTGAGTTTGGGTAAGCTCCAGGAGTTGATGGAGGACAGGGAAGCCTGGCATGCTGCAGTCCATGGGGTTGCAAAGAGTCAGGCATGACAGTGACTGAACTGAACTGAAGTTTTTCCATGTCACTTCAAAGGAAATGGGATCCTCTGATGGGCATGTGGTCACCTTGCCCAGGACAGATCTATAAACACTCCAGCTTAATGATGCAACTCTGAATGCTGTCACCTTGAATTAGTGGAATATGAGGTATATTGATATCGTCCAGGTCCTAAATGGGAGATACACCCAGTCAGCCACAGCAGTGATGCTGCAACCTGTGACCTTGGTTCCCTGACTCTCTCCAAGAATCCTCAAAATGACAACAAGAAGAGGAACACATCTGGTGGTGGTCAAGGCAGAGAAGGACTGATCAACTCAGAGATACAGTTTGTATACCATGTATACCTTTTTAGCTGGCTTACTCATTTAGACTTTTGAGGAAACTAATGCTGGAATTTATAAATGTCTAACTATGTGGTTGTGTGGTTTCTCAAGTGCATACTGTTCCTTAAAGAACTGGATGTTTGCTATGACCCAAGTGAAATAGAAATTGAAACTAAAGTTGGAAACTCAATTTCAACTAAGGGCGTATTCTGTAATTCCCATTTTGGCTGTGGCTGAGATGTATAATGGAAAAAACAGGGACCTTTCAGAGATGGTGCCAGGGGTCACAGAGAACAAAGGAATAAGAAGGTTTCCCCAGAGATCAGAGTAAGGCTCTAATAAAAACAAACAAACAAACAAAAAAAACAAACCCTCTAACTCCCAGTGGAGGAGGTCTTAGCCACATCTGCTTAGTGTGATTTCAGAATTACTGGGCTCAGTGACTGCCAGGATCCTTCCCTTTCTAACTGGGAGTATTTGTGTGGTTACCCTGTTCCTCTCCTACTGTTATATGCTGGGTATGTTGGCAGAAGGGGTTGCAAATAATTTGCATTTTTATTCATCTTTAAGACAAGAGGATCACCTCTGGATCAGACAACTCCATAAAACCTGGAGATCTGAACTTGGACCTGGGTGTAGTGAATAAATGAATCTTTGGGGATGGGCTGAGTACATTCTGTGTGTAAGAAGGGAACTGAGATACTTTCAGGAACCACAAGGGTAGACTGTTGCATAAACATTGACTGCTTGCCAAATACCACTGTGCTCACACACATTATCCAGCTCCCTTTGACACAGGTGACTTGTTCTGGCCAGTGGGCTGTGAGCAGAAAAGAAGTGTGCTCCTTGTTCTTTCCAGCTGTGCCAATTCCTCACCTGGCCCTTAGGTGACTACACAGAACAGAGCTCCATTCTTCCCTGACCCCCAAACCCATGTTAACAAAGGAGACACTGTCATGGAAGCCACTGGCAGTGCGGAGTTAATTTGCATTACCTAGCCTATCCTGACTAAGACAAACTCAAAAACTTCAAAACTGGCCTGCATATTAGATAGTAAAAATAACAGTGACAATCTCTTATGATAATATATTAAGATGTACAGCACAAAGCATACATAAGGAGAGCACATAAGGAGAATAAATTATTCTCATGGCTAAGGAAAATATTTTTACTTTTGCAATTTGATCTTAATCTGTATACATTACCCAGTCCTTAAACATCTAATTGCCTAGAAATGTGCTATTTTACCATTGTAATATCATCTTAACATCACTCTTATACATACTGATGTTTCTCTGAGTATTATCCCACCTGTCTGGACTCTCAGACTTCAGTGCACTCTCACATGGATACAGCTTTCGTCTGTCACTAGCCAACTAGCAAGCCTCTTCCCCTTAACCAAACCTAGACCACAGCAAATCCAACATTAACAGGGTCCTTTAAGACAGTGCTGGTGGCTCAGATGGTAAAGAATCCGCCTGCAATGCGGGCTACCTGGGTTCAATCCCTGGTTGGGAAGAGCCCCTGGAGAAGGAAACGGCTACCCACTCCAGTATTCTGGCCTGGAGAATTCCATGGACAGAGAAGCCTGGCAGGCTACAGTTCATGGGGTCGCAAGAAGTCAGACATGACTGAGTAACTTTCACTTCACTTTAAGGCAGTGCATAAATGAGTAACTGATTTGGCAATGTCAGGTATGAGGTCAAGGACCATGAGGGATGCTTATGAGCAGATAAGCAAACTAGACTTGAACCCAAGGGGGCAGGGAGGTACCCTGCAAACAAATATTTAGGCAGCTGAGAAATCTGAGAAGCTGAAAGAGAGGATGAGCAGAACATGCAGTGTATCAGGACAATTTCAATAAGTGTGACTAAAGAAAACAAACCCATCACAGATGCCTCTGGTTAGCAGTTATCAAGAGAAAGCTCTGAGCAAAGATAATTTGGATCCTGGAAACAAAAAGATCCAACACAATGAAGACATATCTACTTAGGAAAGGGCAGTTGTTCTTATAAAGAAATTTTAAGTGTAGAATGGTATTATCATAAGCATATCATAAACACAAGGATAATACCCTTAAGTATAAAGTAAAATGGTACCCTTTCAGTGGCACTTTGGGAAGAAGTTAATCTAGTAATATAGTGAATTTATCTATTCTAATCATAAATAAGGGCTTCCCTGGTGGCTCATTAGTAAAGAATTTGTTTGCAAAGCAGGAGACCACCTCCCATGCAGGAAACGCAGGTTCAACCTCTGGGCAGGAAAGATCCTCTGGAGAAGGAAACGGCAACACTCCAGTGTTCTTGCCTGGGAAATCCGATGGACAGAGGAGCCTGGCGGGCTATAGTCCATGCGATCACAAAAGAGTCAGACATGACTTAGTGACTAAACAGCAACAATTACAAACAGTTAAAAAAACACACACACATTTTTTCCACTCTGATCAGTGCAAGGAAAATTTAAAACTGTTTTAAAAAATTTCAGAATAAAAGACTATAAGGTTTTGTGGTTACTTTGCCTCATCTCTGTGGGCCCTATTACTCGATCAAACAGGTGTACTCTGGGTTTATGATTCAGCCTCTTATAAGTGGGGAGAATTTTCTTCTAAAGATTTCTCAGGAAGGGAAGTACACACAAACTCACATATATGATTTTGTTTCTACAAATACAAATAAAACTTGGCGAGGTTATTACCAATATCATTCAAAAGTCACAATTGATAGTGGGAAAAAAATAAAAAACCTGAAAGAGAACACCATATGAGCAAAGGTAGACAAAATCATCTGGAACTTTGAAAAAGTCTTATGTTATAGGCTAACTAAATACTTAGGTCTTGGCTTATATTCCAATCACTGGTTATAAAACAGATGAGAAGAAGGATAGTTAACATTAGCATTACAGAAGAAAGGAAAGTCCAAAAAGCTTTTAAAGAGATCATGATCAAGAAGAAGTGAATAGTATTTGACTGCAAATTAATTAGAGAAAACCTTTTTCTCCTAAAAAGTTTCCATTTGGTGCTAGTTTGCATGTCATGTCCATGATTAACTATACCTTTGAAGATGTCCCTTTGATTGAGCTAATACGTGATCAAAACTCAGCAACAACCTCAGATCATTTTGCTGTACTATACCTTTCTAGATAACTTTCTACACGAAATTCATAGCTCTATAAACTTTAAAAGCATATCTGTATGTAGGGGTTATGTCATTCATTCATTCTTCTATTCCTCAAATATTTATTGAACTTATGTGACATTCTGGCATGCTTCTAGGTGGTTGGGAAGCATTGGTGAACAAGACAGACAAATTTTCTACCACATGGTGCTTATATTCTATTGGAAAGAGAGATATTAAACAGAGAAGTAAATAAATGCTATACCCAGAGTTGGAAGAATTATGACTATTTTAAATCTCTATGAAATATATGATTAAAAAGACTGCATTAAGATATTTAATGTTTCTTTTTTTTTAGCAAATATGAAAACTGTTTAATGGGGTAACTGTATTTGGTATTGCTTCTTTTTAACTTACCATTTTGCAAGCATGTTTCTTTGTCTATAATAGTGTTCAAAATACCTTTTTAATAGCTTCAAACATAATAGGCTATATACAAAAATGTGATGCTTTTATTATTTTTGACAATTTCTATGATCATAAAATAAATGTATGTACATAAATCCTTATATGCATATCTGATTATATCCCCAGGATAAGGTGCATAAAGTAGAATCATTGGGTCTAAATGTATATATATTTTATGACACAAGGTATGTTTGGAAATAGATTTATAGAAAGGTGGCACTTCCTCATCATTATCTCAACAATATGAGATATTGAGTAGACTTAAACCCTCAATCAAAATTACACTATTTTAAATTACATATCTGTGTTTATAAGAGAGGTTGATGAAAAAAATAGGTTTACAATGCATTTACCTTTCTTTAGTGAATTCCTTGTTGTATGTTTGTTCTCCTTTTTAATCTTAGACTGATAGTATATTTCTTTTGATATGTGAGTTATTTTATGGATGAAACATATTTGTTGCAATTTTTTCCAAGTGGTCATTTATATTTACTTTGTTATGATATTTTTAACATTCGAAAGTATTCTTATGCACTCAAACTTATTGCCCTTTTTTCTTTATGATTCCTTCTGCTCCTCTGGTGCTTAGAAAGCCTTCCTTATCCTGAAATCAGTAAATATATTTCTCATGTTCTTCCAGCTTTTTTTTTTATTATTAAATTTTACTTTCTTATTTCGCTCTTTAATCCAGGTGGAATTAATTTGGTACGATGGGACTTTAATTTGAATCTTTTCCAAATCGTTCATTTTCTTACCACAATTTCTTAATGAAATAATCCATCCTTTTCCCCATAGGTTTGTGGTACTTTTTCATCCGTTACATTTATACACACACACACACACACACACACAGATTCTCTTTCAGCGTTTGCGTTAATTTGTTTAAAAGGTTCTGTTTTTAAGGTTTTGTGTGTGGAAGCGGGAGGGGGTGATTAATGGTAAGTACTTTTTGTCCCACATGTTGTAAAATTGCAATAATTCTCCGTATTGTCTTGACGGAACCTCGGGGGAGAGCAAGGGTGTGGAGGCATTTAGGACCCAGGGGAAAGCCAAGCTCCGTATAGAAGGACAGAGTCTCGGGCGCACACGCCTCCTACCAAAAATCACAGCCCCTTGGAGCCGGGGCTCTCATTCACAGCTTTCTAGAGAAATCTGAGCCCGAACCTGCCAGAATAGGGGATCTCACCCACTCAGCTCAGCACCGAGGACACCTGCAGAAACACATTACCAAAGCAAGGCTGGGCGGCCGTGTGAAGGTATTTGTTGCCTTTTTTCTCCCTTCTGTATTTGCACCGCTTCCCCGCCTTTCCCCGCTCCTGCGATGCCATGGCTGCGGCGTTTCAGCACTTCGGTGCGTGGACAGCTCCCACCTGCAATCCCTCCGCACACCATCCCTCTCGCACCCCACTCTCACCGCCTCCGTGGTCCATCCTCCTCCCGGCGCCCGCTCAGCCTGCGCTCCTTACACCATCAGCACCCCCATCTCCACCATCACCGTCATGATCTCCATCATCACCAGCGCCGTAACTACCGTCAACACAACTGTGTCTTGTCACTTAGACAAAGCCGGAGGTCCGCAGGATAGAGGAAAAGAGCCCAAGTTTTCAGGCATGGAAAGCAAAGTTCAGGTAGACTACAGCCCTGAAAACAAAGAGAGACGCCTGCTTGAGAGAAAGGGAAAGTGAAGACAGGAGAGAGAGCCCCCAGGCAGGGGGACAGATGGGGTACTTGCCAGACACCAGCAGTTAGCCAGCTGCCTTTCAGCAGATTAGGGACTGTTTAGTTCAGGAAATTAACATGGCCTGGGGTATAGTATTATTCTGGTGAAATAGATGTATACACTCAATCCGAGTTTCTGGTTTTCCAATGGAGAATCACCAGGAAGCAGGGTGGGGGTGACTGATGACTCACATTCACCCACATGCCAGTTTTCTTCCTAAGCGTTTATGGCAGAAACTCCAGAATTAAGTTTTTTTTTTTTACTAAAATGTCTTGTAAAATGGAGACCCCAAAGGTTAACTCTGTGGCTAGAATGAAAATTAAAATGATGATGATGATGATAATAACCTAACAAATAGGGCTTTTGTTGGAAAGTGTTATTTGTCCAAATGTCTCTTCCTGTCTACTTATTTAATTTCAATTTTCTGATCTTAAACCTCTTTTTGAAGCAGAGAAGATAGATCCTTTGCCCAAATGGCCAAAGTGGTAATGATATTCAGAGCAGATGGTCTGGCTTTGTTCATCCTAGTCAAGGACCGAGTCAGATTTGGAAGGCGAGATTTTTGTGTGCTTTCTCAGTAATCAGGTGATAACACAATTTTCGTATAATAGTAAAGGGTAATAAATAGACTGAAAAAAATTGAAAAGGCATTTTACGTTAACTGTGTTCTACCAGGTTCTGCTTTTAGAGTACTAAGATTTTCTCTCTCAGCTGAAAGGAAGCTGGGGTCTTCGGATATCTTGAAGGTCCAAACCCAAGTCCTAGCACCTCTGATTTAACCGGGTTCATCTGTTTTATAAGAGCCAACATATCTCAGAAAATAAGTGCCTGAGCCTGTCATAAATAAGAATCTTTTGGTGGGTACTCATTTAATTAGTTATTACTGAACAGTAAAATGTTGGGTTTTTAAAGCAAATTGTTTTTCATAAAATCAACATCTTTATTAAAAAAGAGATGGATCATATTTGCATATGGCAATAATGTCAGTCACAAGTAACAACCAAGTTTAAAGCAGAGCACAGTAAATGTTGATTAAAAATTGCCCCTATACATTTATTCTGTCTCTTTAAAGAGAAAAAGCAGCAAGTCGTGTCTAAATCAGCTTGCTCATCATCAGAGGCATTGTAAAACAAGCAAACAAACAAAAAAATCCTCAGAAACAAGTATCTATCTGCTGGAAGAAGTTTTGAGGAAAAAATCATACCAAATACTCTTCTTAAATGAGGAATAGTAGTATTTTGTCAAAAGCTGTCTACTGCTGTTAATTAATTCTATCTGCACCTAAAATTGGCTCACTTTTGAACTCAAATCAATAAAACTAGCAAAAATACCTGGTGAAATGGATTTTAGGGAAGAAGAAAATCTGGTCATCCATGTATTGTCCTTAGATTGGTAATATCCACTGTAAACTGGACCCCTCAGGGCCCCAAGCAACCAGATTCTTAAAACTCCTTCCCTTCCCTTATATTTCTGCAAAGAATGGTTCCACTCAGGCAATTTTAAAAAGTGTACATATAGCCAGTTCTAGCTGCTTTGAACCAGAAACTCAGGCCAGGAATCGACTGTCTTCAATGCTACTTCTTCCTGTACCTAATACAATTTCCTGGGGCTGGGGAAATTGCAAAACAATGCTGCTTCAGTGAGATTTACAGGCATCTGTCTCAGAAGTGATGCCTTTCTTTGACTAAATATTATACCGAGTTTATTAATTTTTATGGAGTGCCACTATCCTGGCTTCTCCCTTCTTTTCTATTAAGTGCTACTTTGCTTTTTTTCATAATTACAAATACAACTTTCTCATTTATATGATAGATTTAAAGGTGAACAGAAAACATATTTTCCAGCAAAGTGGCATCATACATTTGCAGACATGTTCACAGAGAGGTGTATCCTATTAGAGTCATGGAATATAAAGCTGGAAGGGGCTTCGGTTCCAAAAGGGGGGATCTAGAACTCTTCAGAATGGGTGGTGTCTGCTCATTTCTGCAGGCTTTACAAAGGGACACCTTGTAGCCTTGAGGAGTCTACTAATGATTTTACATGTTTCTCCAGCAGAGCCATCCTTAGTAAATGGATCCATGCTCACTTGGATATTCTCTGCTTTCCTGTTACACAATGACCCAAACGAGGTAACATAGACGAGTGTGTTTACAAAGTATGAAATCTGGTCACGTGCAGTCAGCTCAGAAATACCCCTCAAGCCAATAGAGATTTTCTCCCCCATTACATTTTCTTCCAATTTTGGATTCTTTCCATTATTATTCATTTTATCCAGGTTTTACAAGAATAAGCTTCAGAAGATCCACAGTATGAATGACTCTAAAACTGTAGCCTATAACGTCAGCCCCAAGTGTTACATTTCTCTAGAGAAAACTGCTTAATTTTCAATCCAAGTTTTTCTTAGCTTAATGGAAGTTTATCTTCTCTGGCTTGAAACTTCATGGATATGGGAATCAACTGGTCACTCTCCTCTCCACAAAAAGGCTTTCATTTGTTCAGCTAATAAGTTTATTATTTTTAACTACATCTGCTGACTTCCACAGCCCTTTTATTATGTTGTCTCTGGCCAGGTAACCCTATTCTCCCCCTTTATAGACCCATTATCATGTGAAAATGTCTGTGTGGGAGGCTAGTTTTCTATGAGCTTTTCTTCTTCCTGACTTCTGAACCAGTAGGAATTTCCCCATATGTGTTTGAGATGATCCACATTTGTCTTCTGGACTCTTTTAACTAAATACCCACTTTGCAGATACTGTGCATACAACTTTCTCCATCTCTTCTCCCTAAGATTGTGCTGTGTGCTGTGCTCAGTTGCTCAGTCATGTCCGACTCTTTGCAACCCCATGGAACGCAGCCTGCCAGGCTCCTCTGTCCATGAGGATTCTCCAGGCAAGAACACTGGAGTGAGTTGCCATGCCCTCCTCCAGGGGATCTTCCCAACCCAGGGATCAAACCCAGGTCTCCCACATTGCAGGTGGATTCTTTACAGTCTGAGCCACCAGGGAAGCCCCTCCCTAAAAATTATATCATGTCAATTCAGTCTGTGTTATTGCTCAAACATCTTATATAAAGTTCCATACCTGTGTATGTGTCAAGTCCATAGTGTATACAGTGTTCACTATTTTGTAGCTCTGGAGGAAATAAGAGAGAATTTGTGGCAGTTGGGAATGCCAATCCCAGGCTCTGTAATTAAAAGGCATTTTGTCTAATGTGTGGGCTTTCCAGGCAGCTCAGCAGTAAAGAATCTACCTGCAAAGCATGAGACGAGTTCAATCCCTGGGTCGGGAAGATCCCCTGGAGAAGGAAATGGCAACTCATTCCAGTGTTCTTGCCTGGGAAATCCCATGGATAGAGGCACCTGGTGGACTATAGTCCATGGGGTTGCAAACAGTTGGACATGACTGAGCACATGCACACACCACAAACTGCCACTACTTCAGTTAAAAACTTTTCTATCTAACACAATAAAGAGGCTGAAAAACCTCATTCCTTCCTTACATGTTGTCTTTCCCTTTAACTCCTTGTATTACTTGTTCCAAGGCAAACTAAAAGGATAACAATTTTATAGACTGTCCTAGAACAGGACACCATCTTTTGTCAAGCATGTTCACTTCATCTGAGTCCCAGTCTGTTCTATTTCTGCTCCGGCATCTATTGTGGGTAGAAGTTCGGGACGCAAAGAGTCAAACCCGACTGAGCAACTTTCACTTTCACTTTTCAGCATCTCTACTCTGATAGAACTCATTCCAATTGACTTTTATTCTTTCTTAAGAGCAAGACCAAATGGGACAGATGACTGTGTGCTTAGTTGCTATTCTAAAGGGAGCCAAGGGATTCTATATAAGGAATATTTATGTGGCAAGGGTAAGCCCTGGGGTAGGACTGAGCTAAAGGTGATAGAACGTTGACCATAAGCCAGAGGCTAAATTCTAGCCATACTACACTTTCAGATGATTAAAGGTCTCCCCTTTGTCCTTCCAGATGACTTGCCTGCCCCCGGTACAGATAGCTCTTTTCTGCAAGTTGGTGAATGTTTGATAGAGAGTCAATGGACTGGTGTCCAAATTATTACTCACAGGGCTTGTGTTCCTTTGCCATTACTTATGCAGACAAGTCCTACAAGCACTAATGTGTGTGTTAGTCTCTCAGTCATGTTCAACTCTTTGTGACCCTGCGGACTGTAGTCTGCCAGGCTCCTCTGTCCGTGGAATTCTCCAAGCAAGAATACTGGAGTGGGTTGCCATTCCCTTCTCCAAGGGATCTTCCCAATTCAGGGATAGAACCGAGGTCTCCTGCATTGCAGGCAGATTCTTTACCATCTGAGCCACCAGGGAAACCTAATGGTCAATCTGAAATTCATCATTTGGAAATCAGACTCCTTCTTGGTCAGCACCATCGAATGTTGTAATCAACCAACCTCTGAGATTTAAATATAGGCTCCATTGGCAGTAAGGAAGCATGTTATCTTTCAGGAAAGATTTCAAATAGAATTGTACTTGAAAAAAAGATTTTTGCTCATTGTGACTTTTGATTTTGGTTTTGGTCTATCAGCCAGATCTATTTTTATGTTATTCAGTGTAAAAATTCCTTTCAGCATTTCTAGGGGGAAATGCATATTCCATGAAAAAAGTAGAAGTGAGAATTTAGAAAGGTGAAGATCCATAAGTGTTCACCTAATTCAATACACACTAAAAATTCTGAAACATATCTTTCACATTTATTGATGGCTGAGGTAGTTAATTAGACTCTCAAGTGAAAAGTTTTATCACTGAGGTTCATTCTTCATTTTTTTCTTAGAAGAGAAACTCACAAAACAAATATAGGTATAGTTTCTAACCTTACATTTGTATTAATATAAAGCTATGTGTACTTAAAATTGTTCTTTGTATTACCTAGAACATCCCAAAGCAATAGATATTTGATGTTTTGTTCATTGTTATTGATGTTCTCATATTTCAAATAATATTTAGAATTTATAGATTTCATCTTTCTGGTCATGACAACAACATACTGTTTCTTCCCAAATTTGGCCAATTGTGGTCAAATTCCCCAATTCTTCCCAATTTGACCACACCCCTTAATCACTCTTCCTGAGGATTGATGGGGTGTAGGTCTGTGCCTATTGTGAGAATGAACCCGAGAGCATTAGTACCCAGGCTGGTATGGAAACAGCACCTTTTCTGAGTCAGGGTTGGACAGTGAACAGAACATGATCTTCAAGTCAGGAAGACTTGGGTGAGTCTTTGTTCTTCCATCTGTACTTACTCTACCTAAATCTCAGATTTATCATTTTATCTGATGAGTAATAATCCAGGTTTAAAGGTTGTATGGAGATTAGACCACATAATATCAAAGTCCAAGGTATGTAACAAAGAGTCAACACATGTTTGTTTTTTCCCTCAGTTTTAACACTAGCTCATTATCTGACTTAATACCTGGTGTTAGGTGTTCTAAGCTCAGTATCTTTTTATTTTCTTGGACACGCTAAAAGTGTGGTATCAACAAGAATATTACAGTAAATGTAAACCAGAGCTTTTCATTTTCAAAGCACTTTTACCTACATCATTTCACATGGTTCTCAGAATCTCCTAAGGAATTATCTTTATTCCACCTATTGTGGGATCATTGTAATGATGAAAAAAGATAAGTGATGTAAAATGCTTTGAAATAATACTTATGCATATGTACATATTTGTAAATAAGACATGGTTATTATTATTCTGATTGTTTCCACTATATTTAATGTATGTTTCTAAAGATAATGAAATAAGTGAGAATAATAGATTATAAAGTAACTGAAATAGATTTTATTTGAATTATACTTTCTGAAATGATTTTCCACCTAGATTCCTTGGTGCATAAAGACTACGGTATGTGTTTATAAGTGTGTTTATGGGCAAATACACTTTCTTAAACTGAATTCTATATGAGGAAATATACAGATATATATTTTTTTCTAATGGAAATTTGAGATGCAGTATAAATCTGGAATCTGAGGATGCCATGATTTAAAATATCATCATATGAAGACTCTTCTTTTCTCCGCCTCATACAAAAATACCACTATCTGAATTTCTAGCTTGTTAGAAAAAGCATGGATTAGAGACGGAAGTAAACGCCTACCATGGGCTCCTCAGAGACTGTACTGAGCTACTCTTCATATATCTGGAACAATCTCTAAACAAAAGAATCATTTAGGACCCAATCAGAAGTGGAAGAGGAGTTTCTGAGGCTCATAGGAACCCACCAAAAGTGTCCCTTTGGGGTTATCAAACACATTTCAATACCTGGGCCATGCTTGGGACTCTACTAGGAATGCCAAAGTATCAGTCCTTCAAACAGAGTGTCAAGGCTTCTGACTTGTCATTCCCAGTGTCAAGCCCTAGGAACATACATAAAGAAAGCAAAAATCAATAATGGCTTGAAAAGTCACAGATAGCTAGATTTTAAATAGTCCATCTGCCAATGAAAAATGAGGACAAGATGGTAACCGCACATTTGTACAGTCAGATGCTAGGCTACCTAAAACTGTCTATTAACCCCATAGGCATATTTAAGCTTATATAAGAGTAAGGCTGGAAGGGATTTCAGGAAAGGAGAGCAAGGTTCTGAGAGTGACGGTAACTAGCTGAAGGTGACAGAGGTCTTAAGTAGTAAATATTAGAACCTCTCTGCTATATATAAGGATAGAAGAGCACCATAGTAAGGAATATGGGACTTTAGAAATATAAGCTTAAACCCAGTTCTGCTTCTTGGTAACTGTGTAACTCTGGGAAAGTCATTTACCATCTTCTGTGCCTATCTCCTCATCTGAAAAATGGGGACAATAATATACTCATCTCATAAAATTGAACTAGTAAATTCCCAGGTGGCACAAGTGGTAAAGAACATACCTGCCAATGCAGGAGACATGAGACGTGGGTTCCGTGGATCCTTGTGTTGGGACGATCCCCAAACAGGAGGAGGAAACACAACCCACCCCAGTATTCTTGCCTGGAGAATTGCATGGACAGAGGAGCCTGATGGGCTACAGTCCATGGGGTGGCAAAGAGGTGGACACAACAGAAACGACTTAGCACACAGCACAAGAATTAAATAATATACCATGTAAAAAATTAGAGTACGCAAGTGTCTGGGACATAACAAACACAGTGATAATAAATACCAAATTAAAGCAATTATTATTATACCACCAGGACAAAAACCACTCTGACTTCTTCAGGTGATATCAAGTCCAATGTATTCTTTATAGTTGTTTGACCAATTCAGAAACATTGAATGAGAACCAAATCCTTTGTGTGAACAAAAAATATCACAATTAAAAATGCTATATCTGAAGAACATTCTTGTATAGCACAGTATTTTTAGTGCCTTAAATATTAATGATGGAAGTTATTATTTAAGTAGAAGTCTATTCAGATTTCTGAACTGAAGGATTTGACTTTAATGGAAAATGTCTATTTCATCCTAAGCATGAAAACTGGTGACCCTGGCTTGGGCACTCTCTCCAGCAACTCTCACTGTATGCTGAGCACAGAATAAAGATATAGAGTGGAGCAAATTTATTTCAGAGATTATAGATTGGAGGCATAACTATGTGTAGATGTGGGCCATGAAAAATGCAGCTTCAACTCTCCCCCTGAACCCATTGTAATTTATCTTGGAAACGTTGTTGAGTTCTCTGAACTGTAAGGTAAGGAAGTTGCTCCCAGCAGCTTTAAATATTCTGTCAGGGACCAGCCTTTGCTGTGCTTTGTACTCTGAGCACATTGTGCCAAGGTTGGAACCCTGAACCTCACCCAGAATGCTTCAAAGAGGCAAAGATCTGAAGTACAATGTGCCTAGGCTAACTTCTTCTAGGAACAAATTACTTTGTATATAAGGAGGGAAATGAAGGCAGCTGCAACACCTTTTAGGAAAACATTCCTTGAGGTACAGAAACAGAAGGGGAAACCACTTACTCACTCAGTGAACCAACATTGTGACTACTTTATGCATTTGTTCTATATGGATGTATACATACAGCGCCTACTTAGTGCAGGCACTGTCCCAGACACTGAGGCTAGGCAGTAAACAAAATGTAGAGTCTCTGCGCATGGCACAAACCCTCTGTGTGTCAGAGACTGTGCTGGGGAAACACAAATGAGTAAGATCAGGTAATTAGGGAGATTCTGAGTGAGGAGTTTGGAGTAAGGAGGGAAAGGGAAACTGGTGATAAGTGTCATTTTGGTAAGGGTGAGGGGACTACACATGACCTCTGAAGGGGAGAGAGAGTTCCTGGGTGGTGACTCCTTCAGTGATGACGCCTTAAGGGTAAGAGGAGTCAGTCAGTGGTTGTTCTAGACAGAGGGAGCATCTTTGTCCAAGGCCCAAGGGCTAGAGAAGAGACCACAAGTGTCTTGGTGTGGCAGCACGGATGGATGGTGAATCTGGGGACACAGATGGGGACCAGAGTTTCGGAAACCAGGTCCATGTCACAGGGTTTTATATTTCATCCTAGAACAACTGGAAGCTATTGACTGATGTTGATCAAGGAGTGACGTGGGGGGCTGGGATGAATTGGGAGATTGAGATTGACATATGTACACTATTGATGCTATGTATAAAATAGATAACTCATGAGAACCTACTACACAGCTCAGGGAACCCTACTCAGTGCTCTGGAGTGACCTAAATGAGAAGGAAATCCAAAAAAGGGGGGATATATGAATACATAGAGCGGATTGACTTTGCTATACAGTAGAAAAGTAACACAACTTTGTAAAGCAGCTATACTTCAGTAAAAATTAATTTTAAAAAAGGAGTCACATGAGAAGATTTCAATTTTAATACAAAGAATGGACAAGGGAAAGTCAAGGTTGGCAGCAAGGATACCATCGAGAGGATATTGCAGGACTAAACAGATGAGTGGTGACGTGGTCTAAACAAAGACCGTGAAAATGGATGGAAAGAATTGGGAAGATCTGAGAAATATTATGGAAGTGATTGCCTGAATGTGGGCAGTAAGGGAGGGGATGGAATAATAGTTGACGCCCAGGCTTCCAGCGTGGGAAATGACACAGATGATGTCAGTCAGTAAGAGGGGGAGGTGGAAAGCAGATTCAGGATAAGGAACTATGATGAATTCAGTTTTGAACATATTGAGTGTGTGGGACCTAGGGGACATCTAGGTGGGGGTGTTCAGTAAGCAGCTGGATATATGAGTACACCTGAGCATCAGGAGAGAGCTATGGACTGAAGTCACCCACATGTAGGTGGTTAAATCATGGTTGGACCCTGGAAAACAATACATAGAAGTGATGAGCACATAAGAAGATGGAGCAGGAATGAACAGAGGTTGGGAGAAAAATAGGGTACATGGAATTACAGAAAAGAGTGGGAAAATAGTTTTAAGAAGTCATCAACATCAAATGCTAATGGGGTCACCCATACATAAATGGGTGCTGAAATCTCTCCACTGGCAGGAGCGACAGAAAGGCCATGCACTAGTAGAGGGATCATCTGGGTTTGCTCGGCACTGTCCCCAGTTCTGCTTGTTGTCCCAGTATTATTGTTATTAGTGCCTCTTGGTGTCTAAATTTGGAAATAAACTATATGATCATCTCAGCCACTGGTTGGTGAGAGTCAAGATAGATTGCCATGGGTATGCTGTGTGCTTAGTCTCTCGGTCATGTCCAACTCTGTGCAACTCCATGGACTGTAGCCTGCCAGGATCTCTGTCCATGGGGATTTTCCAGGAAAGAATACTGTAGTGGGTTGCCATTTCCTCCTCCAGGGGATCTTCCCAAACCAGGAATCAAACCCAGGTCTTCCGCATTGCAGGTGGATTCTTTACCGTCTGAGCCACCAAGGAAGCACACAGTGGGTATCGAGGTGAATTTGAAGAAGTGAAATTGCTCAGTTGTGTCCAACTCTTTGTGACCCCGTAGACTGTAGCCTACCAGGCTCCTCCATCCATGGGATTT
This sequence comes from Bos grunniens, assembly GCF_055505025.1. Taxonomy (NCBI): domain Eukaryota; kingdom Metazoa; phylum Chordata; class Mammalia; order Artiodactyla; family Bovidae; genus Bos; species Bos grunniens. The sequence goes on along the minus strand of NC_141178.1, from coordinate 55,558,102 downwards.
TCCAGGCAAGAATATTGGAGTGGGTTGCCATTTCCTTCTCCAGGAGATCTTCCTGACCCAGGGACTGAACCTGGGTCTCCCGCATTGTAGGCAGATATTTTACCGTCTAAGCCACCAGGGAAGTCCAGGGAAGAATTTGAAGAGGGAGACATCAGACAAGGGAACTTTTCAAAAGAGTGTGGTGAGGTTGTTAAAGAGGGAATTTTAACATCAGATGGACATTGAACTAGATGGATTTTAAACATTCTTCCAATCCTGGGACTAGTTCATAGAGCACTATATTCCTTTACTATCTTCAGTTTTGGAATCAGTGAGAATAAAGACGTTGTTATACTTATTTTCTCACTTTCATAGCTAAATGTTACTTTTAACAAATTACTTTCCAAAGCCAACGTTTTATAAATAAAACTTTTACTATTCTACATTCATTCTTGAAAATGAATACTAATTACCTGAACCCATTTTCATCTATCACAAAGGCAATATAAAGCAGAAATGTGTGAAGTGATTATCTCCCTATAGAAATTACAGCTAGTCCTAAATTAAGTTGAAAGAATCATTTTATCTTTAAAATTATTTTGTATGATAAAGTGTTAATAATTATGTTGTAAGTAAATGTTCTGCCTATTATTGCAAATACTGTTTGATCTAGGAAAGCTAGGGGAAAAAAATACATGCCTCCAAGTTTTTTTAAACCTAATGTCTTCTGATTTTTGGTACTTCTAGGTTAGACCAAACTGATGTCTGAGAGAGCTTAAACATTTAAAAGGAGAAAGATGCAAATAATGTGAGCATTTGTCTGTATACCATTTAGATACAAAAGCCCGAGGGGCTTAAAACAATCATTAAGTATGCTAATCTCTAGTTGCATCCATGTTGCTACCAACAGCATTAATTTCATTCTTTCTTATCAGTTCAGTTCAGTTGCTCAGTCGTGTCTGACTCTTTGCGACCCCATGGATTGCAGCACGCCAGGCCTCCCTGTCCATCACCAACTCCCGGAGCCTAATCAAACTCATATCTATTGCATCGGTGATGCCATCCAACCATCTCATCCTCTGTCATCCCTTATCCTCCCACCTTCAATCTTTCCCAGCATCGGGGTCTTTTCAAATGAGTCAGTTCTTCGCATCAGGCGGCCAAAGTATTGGAGTTTCAGCTTTAGCATCAGTCCTTCCAATGAATATTCAGGACTGATTTCCTTTAGGATTGACTGGTTGGATCTTCTTGCTGTCCAAGGGACTCTCAAGAGTCTTCTCCAACACCACAGTTCAAAAGCATCAATTCTTTGGCACTCAGCTTTCTTTATAGTCCAACTCTCACATCTATATATGACTACTGGAAAAACCATAGCTTTGACTAGATGGACTTTTGTTGCCAAAGTAATGTCTCTGCTTTTTAATGTGGTATGTAGGTTGGTCATAGCTTTTCTTCCAAGGACCAAGCTTCTTTTAATTTCACGGCTGCAGTCACCATCTGCAGTGATTTTGGAGCCCCCAAAAATAAGGTCTCTCACTGTTTCCATTGTTTTCCCATCTATTTCTCATGAAGTAATGGGATTGGATGCCATGATCTTAGTTTTCTAAATGTTGAGTTTTAAGCCAACTTTTTCACTCTCCTCTTTCACTTTCATCAAGAGGCTCTTTAGTTCCTCTTCACTTTCTGCCATAAGGGTGGTGTCATCTGCATATCTGAGGTTATTGACATTTCTCCCAGCAATATTGATTCCAGCTTGTGCTTCATCCAACCTGGCATTTCACATGATGTACTCTGCATATAAATTAAATAAGCAGGGTGACAATATATAGCCTTGACGTACTCCTTTCCCAATTTGGAACCAGTTTGCTGTTCCATGTCCAGTTCTAACTCTTGCTTCTTGACCTGCATACAGATTTCTTAACAGGCAGGTCAGGTGGTCTGGTATCCCTTCTCTTTAAGAATTTTCCACAGTTAGTTGTGATCCACACAGTCAAATCAGGCGCCACTTGCCGGGGTCCAGCCCCGGTGGATCCAGGGAAATTCAAAGGAGAGACGGCATTGGCAAATACACTGGCTTTAATTAGATATTAATTAGAGATATAAAGAGTAATAGAATGAGGATAGCTCAGCAGGAAAATTCAGTGGAGAAAAGAGGCTGAGTAGCTTGGTTTACGTAGGAAACCAATAAAACTTCAAGACAAGAAGTTTGCACCACTTACGTAGGCTGCAGGCGTCCTTCCGTTCTCCCGAAGGAGAGGAGACACTGAGGCCTCCCTGGTCGGATCTTAGAAACCCAGGCAAAATTAGTAAGCTTGGCGGGCTCCGCGCTCCAGATGGAAACTCAGCCAGAGTTTGAGAGACAGAACGACATGGGGAGACCAGTCTTTCGAGGAACTGATCCCCATTCTTTATTTTCCAGGGTTTGTTTTTATACACTGAGATGTTATACCAAAGTCACGCGGGGTCAGCAGTCCTGACTTTTATTAAAGTCAGGTGCTTCACACAAATGTATACAGAGGTCTTAGGGGTGTTACATCATCTTCTGGCCAGGGGGCCTGCTGACAATTTATGACCCTCTCCTTGTGACAGCGGTCAGTCAACCAGAACACTTATTTCTCCAGAGGTGATTATTCTTAAAACAGACGCCACCTTCCGAAGGTACCAGATAAAGTTACATTCCTATAGGGTGAGGGTGTAGTGGGTTTTAATTAAGGAAAGAATTTGCTTAGCCTAAGGTCTAATGTGATTAATATCAAAGGTTAATACTTATTTCTTCTATATATTCATTAATGTGTATAAGGGCAGGGGATGTGGAGACTTCGCAGGAAACATTGGCTCAACAAATGAAAAACCCTTCACCAATACAATTTCTAATCAGCCCACTATACTTATACTAATAGTTTTCTAACTTCTCTAAAGAACCTGTTTTTAGAAGGTTTAAAGCATCTTGTGCCTCTCATGGTTGGGAGGCCATGAGCAATCACATGTGGCCGGACAAGCCTGTCAGGCAGGCTAGAGAACCTTCAGAGGAGTTTGTAGGTTGAAACACTCCTATCACGCCCAGGAATTATTATTAACTGGAGCTCTAAGTTAACTCCTTCTCTGAAAGAGGTGGTGGGGGACAGCCCCCAGTAAAGTCAGAGGTGTAGGTGAGCACAAAGTAGTAAAGTAGGCAGGCTCTGGTTATGGGGGTAGATGCTCAAGAATTTCCAGGGGGACTCCTGAGGCTCAATCCCGCCTTTGCATATGTCGAGCCTCCTTCCTCATGACCTTTGCCACGGGTGGAGGTCCTCACGCCGGCTCCCGGCAGCCAAAGGCTTTGGTGTAGTCAATAAAGCAAAAGTAGATGTTTTTCTGGAACTCTCTTGCTTTTTCAATGATCCAGCAGATGTTGGCAAATTGATCTCTGGTTCTTCTGACTTTTTGAAATCCAGCTTGAACATCTGGAAGTTCACGGTTCTTTTTTATGACTGAGTAGTACTCAGTTTTGTGTATGTACCACATCTTTTTTCCATTCATTTGTCAATGGTGTATAGGTACCACGTCTTCTTTATTCATTCATTTGTCAATGGGCATTTAGATTGTTTCCATGTCGTGGCTACTGTGAAAAGTGCTGCTGTGAACATGTATCGTTTTGAATTATAGTTTTGTCTGGTTATATGCCTAGGATTGGGATTGCAGGTCAGAAAGGGAAAGACAAATACCATATGATATCTCTTAGATGTGGAATCTAAAATATAACACAAATGAACCTATCTGTGAGACAGAAATAGAATCACATATAGAGAGCAGACTGGTGGTTGCCAAGGGAGAGGAGGGTGGGAGAGGGCTGGATTGGGAGTTTGGGATTAGCAGATGCAAACTGGCATATATAGAATGGAAAAAATAAAAAAAGCAAGGTCCTACTGCATAGCACAGGAAACTATATTCAATATCCTGTGATAAACCATAATGGAAAAGAATATGAAAAAGAATAACTGAGTCACTTTGCTGTATAACAGTAATTAACAAAGCATTGCAATTCAACTATTCTTCAATAAAAAATAAATTAAAAATAAAGACATTTCACCAAGGGAAAAATGAAACAAAGAACTTAATCATTATCATAAGTAAAGTAATATCTTAGGATAATAGAAAAGTTATACCAAAAAATGACCTTGAAGTCCGTATGGATATTGGGCAAGGAAAGAAGACAACTAAGAGTTCCAAGACCTTTTGTCCTCAGCAGAAGAGTGAAACTGCTGGGAAATGTCCTCACATGAGCCTCTCTCTCATTGCTGTTGAATTGGATTATCGAAGGTCAAGCTTCCAGCCATAAGCCTGTCCTTCCCTCCCTGCTCCAGTTCATTTAGTTCAGTTTGAGTAATTAGGTACCATGGGGTTACAATAGGGTGACTTTTAAAAGCCGCTTTTCACTGTTAAGCTGCAAATGGCTGCCTTTAAAAAAGGGGGTATTTCTGTGAAAGAAACTGAGAAAAGAAGCTAATGGAGGCCCTAATGTCTCTGATTGAATGCCTGTGAACGGCCCCATAAAACAGGCTGCCACAGAGGAGGATTTTTCTCTTTTCTTGGGTAACTCATTAAAAAAGCAAGCTGTCTGACTTTAGACTGTTAATTAGTCAGTATCATTAAAAACTTCCTAAAAGTATTGCAAAGACTTGCATATTACACACTGAAAAGTGAAGGCGAAAGTCACTCAGTCGTGTCTGACTCTGCAACCCATGGTTTATACAGTCCATGGAATTCTCCAGGCCAGAATACTGGAGTGGTACCCTTTCCCTTCTCCCAACACAGGCATTAAACCCAGGTCTCCCACATTGCAGGAGGGTTCTTTACCAGCTAAGCCATAAGGGAAGCCCAAGAATACTTGGTGTGGGTAGCCTATTCCTTCTCCTGCAGATCTTCCTGACCCAGGAATCAAACCAGGATCTCTTGCACTGCAGGCACATTCTTTACCAACTGAACTATCAGGGAAGCCCATTACATACTGAAGGTGTGAATAACGAAATTATACCAAAGACCCTATTTTAAATAATATATACCCTTTATTCTTCTAATCAGCTCTACAGCATAATATACTGCTTTTCTGAGTTCCAGGTCATTTGCCCAGACCTTCTTTCTATCATCTATTTATCTCTGTTGTGTGTATTTGTTTTGCAGTAAGCAATGGCCTTGGTTTGGCTTCTCTTCTGTCTGGCCACCACCACATAGAATCTGAATGTCCAACCATTTTCCAGGAACAGAAAGAAGAGCCTCTGCTTGTCTATTTCAGTGGCAGCTTGGTGGTAAAAAGACTGTTGAATGGGCCACGATTTCAGCAGACCATCACGTGAATGGGACCAGTCTCTTTTCTTCCCAAACATCAGAAATTAAGCACTTTGAAAGGAGATTCGGCCAAGATGACCCATTTACAGGCTGGACTCAGCCCAGAGACTATAGAGAAAGCACGCCTGGAACTGAATGAAAACCCAGACGTTTTACACCAGGATATCCAGCAAGTCAGAGACATGATCATCACCAGGCCTGACATTGGATTCTTACGCACAGATGATGCCTTCATCCTGAGGTTTCTCCGAGCCAGGAAGTTTCACCAAGCAGATGCCTTCAGACTCCTGGCCCAGTACTTCCAGTACCGCCAGCTAAACCTGGACATGTTCAAAAACTTCAAGGCCGATGATCCTGGCATTAAGAGGGCTCTCATCGATGGGTTCCCTGGAGTGTTGGAAAACCGTGATCACTACGGCAGGAAGATTCTTTTGCTGTTCGCAGCCAATTGGGATCAGAGTAGGTAAATGTAGATAGTGTCTTTATTTGGTTCCTCTGTTTCATAAGCATTGTCACTGCATGTTTGGGGCTACAAGCCTTTATGGATAATGGGCTTTTATTTAAACATATATATTCTCTACATCCAGCTTCTTAGATGGTGCCAGTGGTAAAGAACCTGACTGCTGATACAGGAAACATTAACATATGTGGGTTCAATCCATGGGTCAGAAAGATCCCTTGGAAGAGGGCATGGCAACCCATTCCAGTATTCTTGCCTGGAGAATCCCACAGACAGCAGAGCCTGTCAGGCTACAGTCCATAGAGTCGCACAGAGTCAGGCATGACTGAAGCTACTTAGCAAGCACGCATGCACTCTTTATCTTCATCCACAAAGAAAATTTCAAGGCCACGGGTCTTTCACTGACATCAGAAGGTGATTCCAGTTCCACAGCAATGTTTAGGAACACAAGTTAGAATTGTAGAGACCTCAGAAGTTATTCTATTCATCAAAGGGGGCCATATATTTTCATAAAACTGGAATCTGGTCTTTTAGAAGATCCATATAGTCTGTCTTTCATGTTCTCATCTGTAACAACAACAGAAGTGGATTCAGTAGATGGCTTTAAATCAAGTATTTTCAACACATGAAATAATTCCTTGGACCCTGTCTATGAGTTTAATATCTGACATTTTTTTCTGTATGCCAGACCTTTCTACCCAAATGCCTCTGAGCATTTCTCCTGAAAGTCCCATAAAGAACTACAAACTCAACACGTCCCAAACTGAGTGCATCATCTTTCCCGCTCTCCAATCCATCCATCCAGTCTCTTGAGCCAGAAATCTGAGTGTCTCCCTGGACGGCTCCCTGCCATTTCTCCTCACATTTCATTAATTGCTGAGTCCTTCTCCTTTCTTTTTAAAACCGGCTCTTGTTTCTCTTGGCTCCCATGGCTACTGCCCTAGTGTAAGTTCTCGTTTCTCACGTGCATCATTCAGACAGCCTTCTGACAGGCTCCGTGCCTCTGGTCCAGTCTCTTCTGAGCCATTTTAGTCTTTATAATCATCAGATTAACCCTCCCAAAATTCTACTATGTCACTCCTCTCATTAAAATTCTTCAATGACCTGCAAGTCTTCAAGGTAAAATAAAGCCCTTTACAATTCATCTTCTTCACCTCCTGCTCTGCTTTACCCTCTGCTCTTTTTCATGGTCTCTGGTCCAGCTGGTTGAAAGTATAAGCTTGCCTTATATACTAATAATTGTACTATTAGTATTAGTCACCGCCTCTGGACTCACTCCACCAGAGACTTAAAGGAGGGATCAACATTTCGTATGCCAAGTCCAATCAACTTGGACATAACCTGCCCACTGTCTCATACCTATCTCTAGTGTTCTTCTGGAAGGTAGTCTTCATCAACGTCCATCCCAACCCTATTTCAGTGAGGTGTCTTCTTCTGCTCACGTATTTCCACTCAAGTATTTACAACAGCAGTTTAAGAACCACTGTTATTATAGCTGATATTTTTGAACACATATAATCTCATTTAATCCACCCAAGAACTTTTCATGATGGTATTCCTATGATCCCAATTTTACATTTGATGATGCAGGGTTTTGCCAAGTTAAGCAACTCATTCCTTGTCACACACTAGTGAGATACAGAATGGGGGTTGACTTGAGAGCGAGTTCTCTTATCTTGGCTTTATTATAATTGCAGGCCTACGTGTGTGTTCTTTCTTACTCCTCCCAAGACTGCAGTTTCCTTGAGGGCAACAGACTGCACCTTTTTCCTGTTTATCTCTTGGGTGCATAGTCCAATAGGCAATAAATGTTGAATTAGAAAGGATGTATGGATTAATCTCCAAAACTTCTCCTGTGACTTGAGCTCTCACAGGGGTATCATACTGAAATTATGGTACTTGGGGAAACACAGGTTTAACTTTCAAAATATACCAAAGAGTCCCTCACCCAAATGTAATTAAAAGAAATTTCTAGGGTGCTGTTTAGTGCCTCATATGACTAGGCTTCACCCTAAAGATAATGATTAGCGTAGGACACCTTAGCAAGCCCACTGACTGTTTTCTGGTTGAAAAATTGGAATAGGGCAAGCTAGATGGTGAAGGACAGGGAAACCTGGCATTCTGCAGTCCATGGGGTTGCAGAGTCAGACGCGACTGAGTGACTAAACAACAACGAACCCTGAAAAGGTACTGGAATGTTTTAATACTATCAGTCTATATACAGACTGTTCAGATCTGCACCTCAGCCCAGGAGGCCCTGCTATGTCTCTGCTCTGTTATCCCGTAAGTGTTAAGGATGAGCCTCTCCTTATAGTGCTGTACCGATGAGAAAGATTTCCAGGTCTTTTTTTTTCCCATATGCTAACTTGCCATCTGTATATATTTTATTGTGAAGGATCTGTTAATGAATTTGGTCCATTTTCTTTTTTCTTTTAAATTGATGAACCTATTTGCAGGGCAGGAATAGAAATGAAGATGTAGAGAATGGGCTTGGGGGCACAGCAGAGGAAGGAGAGGATGGGACAGATTGGGAAGTTGGGATTGACCTGTATACACCACCATGTGGAATGATAGCTAACGGGAAGCCGCTGTGGAGCACAGGGAGCCCAGCCGGATGTCCGCCACAACCCAGTGGGGCGGCAGGCAGGTGGGGGTGGGAGGGAGGCTTAAGAGGGAGCAGACATATGTACACTCATGGCTGATCCGTGTTGTCATGTGTCAGAAACCGACACAACGTTGTAAAGCAATTATCTTCCGGTTAAAGATTTCCAGGTCTTCACATTCACTCAGACATCATTCACTCGACAAACATTTGATGAGTGTAGACTTGGTGCCGGAGTGTGGGTTAAGTCACGGAGGACATGACGAAAAGGCAAGGTCCCTCCCAGCAAACAGTCCTTTGGGCACCCACTGTCCAGTAATGATGCAAACATAGGGATGGCTGACCCCTACCACAGGAGAATTCCCTCTGAGACATAAGCCATCCACAGAGGACGGGAGCCCTAGTTTTACTAGCAGGAACAGCTGTCCTCTCGGAAAGGACACACGAACATTTTGGATTTTGAAACAGTAAAATCTGATGACTCTGGAGAATGATCGTGCTGACTTCATCGGTGCGTAGTTGTCATACGTGTTCGAGAACTTCCGTCTGCTAAGACACGTGACACACAGAACACCAGTAAGCGATGATTTACACATGAAGAGACCATCACCATAGAGTATCTTGTTTTCTGTTAGTCTTTGGTCCATACGTATCTCCAAATGTGGTGTTAAGAAGCAAGAAGAAACAAGTCTCCAAGGGAGTCATTCTCATCTTTATGATTTGATAACCTTGAACGAGGTACTTCATGTCTCTTCTCCTCAGTTTCCTCAGGTGTAAGATGAAGAGCGTAAACTAGGTAATCTCTGAAACACCTTCCATCTCTAATGGTTCATGAATGTGAAGCTCATTCAGCCTGATCCTATGGATGGAGAGGGATTTTAAAATTCACTTTATAGGTTTCTGATTCACGAGGTTCTTTGAAGTAATCTCTCTCTCTCTCACATACACGTACACACATACTCACTCTTACTTCCACCCCTCCTCTCTTCCTCCACCAAAGGCTGGGTCTACTTGAAGCAGCTTTATTTTTAACTTTTTATTTCATACTGGAGTATAGCTGATTAACAATGTTGTGATAGTTTCAGGCGTACAGCAAAGGGACTCAGCCATATATATGCATGTATCCATTATCACTCCCCTCCTATCCAGGCTAGAGGCAGTTTTTTTTTTTTTTTAATTTAATTGTAGAATACTGTTTGTTCCAAACCATTTTGGCTTTTACAAGAAGGTGAAAGGTTAAGGCTATCCCACTGACAGCCACAGATGATCAGAAGCAAACAAACCTCAGTCTGAACAAGGATACTGTCATGCGATTTACTGGTCATATGACCTGGGTGGGACAATTAACCTCTCTGTTTTCTGACTCTGTTTTCTCACCTGGAAGGTGGGGATGATAAGCAAGGTTATTTAATAATGTAGCTGAGAAGACTGAATGAAATAATGCATTTAAGGTACATAGCTCATTGCATGGTACATGGTAAGCACTCAGTGATACTAAAAGTATTAACATGAATACTATAATGGGCTTATAGTATTCAGTGGTAAAGAATCCACCTACCAATGCAAGAGACTCAAGTTCAATCCCTGGGTCAGCAAGATCCCCTGGAGGAGGAAATGGAAACCCACTCCAGTATGCTTGCCTGGGAAATCCCATGGACAGAGAAGCTGCAGTCCATGGGGTTGCAAAGAGTTGGACATGACTTGGCAACTAAACAACAGCGTCAAATAAAAATAATATAGCACAGATGGTAAATAAATTGAAACCAGAGACAAGAGTATGATATTTGAAGATGGAAGTGGGCTGATGAATCTATCTGCCCCTTGCTGTCTTCAGCACTTGTCAGCTTTCTCCCCAGACATGTTCCCCATCACACAGACGTAGCCTAACAGAGCCCTGGAGGCCTGAAGAGTTGGTGTAGCTTTTCAAAATGATTGCTTGACTCTCTCGGGGAGCCTGAGACAACTGGAAAGCTATTTGAATGTCTCATATGAAAGGTTTACTGAGATTAAAACTGTTATTAATATTTATTAAAACTATGTAAATCTCATTCATCTAGACCCTGGACAGCCTGAGCGAGAACACAGACTGGTGAGTGACGGGGAGTGCTGTCCAGCAGGGGCATGTGCAGAGCCGAGTATGCACACAGAGGCCCAGGAGTCTCTGGGCTCCCAGCGCATCCACCAGCCTCCTCCAGAAACGGGGTCTTGGCAGGAGCTTCTAGACTTCGGTCTTTTCTGAGGCAGCCAGGCTGAATGGAAATGAGCCATATTAAATCAGCACCCACCTATCCATTTGGGCTTCCCAGGTGGAGTAGTGGTAAAGATTTCGCCTGCCTATCCAAAAGACACAAGAGTTGTGGGTTCCATCCCTGGGTCAGAAAGATCCCCTGGAGAAGGAAATGGCAACCCACTCCAGTATTCTTGCCTGGAGAATCCCATGGACAGAGGAGCCTGGCGGGCTACAGACCATGGGGTTACAAAGAGTTGGACATGACGCACTAGGTTGCACTGCCTACTAATTCATGGAAGGAACCCGGCACCTCTGCAGTCAGCAGAGTGTACATTTCAGCTCACTGGCCCAGTGTGTAACAGAAGTCTCAGGGGCCACTCTTGCTCAATGAGCCTTTTGATCTTTCTCACCCAAACTCCCATCAGTATCAGCAAGAATTCACAGCTTTTCCCTTAAGGGCTGATAAAAAAGAAATCTCCATCTTGTTTCTCTCTGAGTTGCATACTTACATGGGGGCCACACACTCTGATGTGCCCAGGAATGCCATTCCCATGGAGGGGAAGATGTGAGCACTGAGGAACCATGTCTGGTTTTTTTTTTGGATTTTGCTCAGTTAAAAAAAAAAGAGTTAAATTTGGCTAAGCTATTTTGGGGCTTCCCTGGTGGTTCAGATGATAAAGAATCCACCTGCAATGCAAGAGACCTGGGTTCCATCCCTGGGTCAAGAAGATCCTCTGGAGAAGGAAATGGCTATCCACTCCAGTATTCTTGCCTGGAGAATCCCATGGCCAGAGGAGCCTGGTAGGCTACAGTCCATGGAGTCCCATAGAGCAGAATTGGGTATACTATCTGGCATGAGGAGCTGTTGCAAGGATTAACCCCAATTGCTGCCGTTGATAGGGTCCAAGAGGCAGAATAAGATAATGATTAAATGCACAGACTTGGAAGCCAGATGGCCAGCTTCAAATCCCAGCCCCCTTCCAACCAGCCCTATGATCCTGAGCAAGTTGATTAAACTCTTATTAACCTCAGTTTCTCACCTGAGATGACCATGATCATAGACTAACATTAGTTGGTAGTCAATAAATAGGCTTCCCTGGTGTCTCTGATGGCAAAGAATCTGCCTGCAATGTGGGAGTCCCCAGGTCTGGTGCTAAAGAACCTGTCTGCCAATGCAGGAGACATAGGAGATGTGGATTTGATCTTTGGGTGGGGAAGAGCCCCTGGAGGAGGGCATGGCAACCCACTCCAGTATTCTTCCCTAGAGAGTTCCAATGGATGGAGCCTGGTGGGCTACAGTTCATAGGGTCATACAGAGTTGGACATAACTGAAGTGACTTAGTATGCACACAAGCAGAGTCAATAAATGGCAGTTGTTTCTTAAGAAAGAACCCCAAATCAGGTAGAGATGTAGGATACTGCCCACAGGATGTTCTAAGGGTGGCAGAATTTGATGCCATGACTAACTTCCCTCCACCTGAAAAGTACAGACAATAGGCTGAGACTCCAAGACACCCTGCTCCAGAGTCCTACACAGTAGCTCAATTGTGGCTGGGAGGCTCTGAGAAGTCACCTGTCCTTTTATTATGCTTATTATAGTCCATTATGCTTTTTATGATTATTATAGTCTCAGGATATCAGAAAAGCACTGGGAACAGGGTGGTTCAGGTAATAAAAGCCTTGCCACAGACTACAGTTGGCTACACTGGTGGCTCAGATGGTAAAGAGTCTGCCTGCAATGCAGAAGACCCAGGGTTTGATCCCTGTGTGGGAAGATCCCCTGGAGAAGGGAATGGCAACCCACTCCAGTATTTTTGCCTAGAAAAATACATAGACAGAGGAGCCTAGCAGGCTACAGTCCATGGGGTTGCAAAGAATTGGACACAACTGAGTGACTAACACTTTCATTTTCATAGATTACGGTAGCACCCATTAGTGCTCTGTAGACAAGCTGGCCCCCAAGTACTTTAGTGGGGGGAGGAAAAACAATCAGAAATGCATTGCAAGTCCAACATAAAATTACACTGGGCATTCTTTTGTCCTTGTATTATTTACAACTAAAAGCTCAAAAATCAGTGGCCAGGTTGAAAAATGAGTTGAAAATTTGGTTCTTTAAGGAGGCTGACACATTGTAAGGAAGAGCCACGTTAGGGTAATTTAGTAGAGAGAAAAGGCAGCTGATGAACAGCTTGATTACTACTTTCAAGTATAGAGAGTTATTATAAGTAGGCAGTGAATCCTGTGGGCTCTCCTTCCCCAACATACAGAACCAGGGACAAAACATCTGCGATGAAGCACAACCATCTGGCTTGAAGACCTGGGAGCCTGAGCCAAGACCTCAGCCCCAGGGCTCGGATCAGGGTGAGGGGCTAGGGTATTTGCCTGAGCACAAAATTGAAGGGGCACCAAAGCACTCATTAATCAGAGTAAATAATATTTAAAAATATATATTTTAGGATCAAAATTCATGCAAACAAAAATTCTTCATGAACAATATGTCAAAACTTTAAAGTAGGCAGGATAGGAATTATTGATTTTTCCCATCCCTTGGGTTCTAGCCTGGCTCCGTATGGCTTTGCCCAGGTCAGTCTGACTTCTCACAGGAAGAGCCTTAAGTTGGCTCCTAGTCAATTACATTACAGTGCATAATACTATATCTCTAGCCCGCCAGGCTCCTGTGCCCATGGAGTTCTCCAGACAAGAATACTGGAATGGATTGCCATTCCCTGCTCCAGGGGATCTTCCGATCCCAGGGATCAAACACAGGTCTCCGGCATTGCAGGCCAATTCTTTACCATCTGAGCCACCAGGGAAGCCCCTTTAAGACTTCAGCTTTCTCAAATGGGAACTGGCAATAACCCTACCCGTCCCCCGTGGTTGCTGTGGGAATTAGTGATAATACAGGTAAAGCACTCGGCACAGTCCTTGACACATCATTAGCATCCAATATATGGAGACAGTTACTGGTACCACTTTCTACTGTAATTAGCTACTTAGTATGCATGTGTGCCTGCTCAGTTGCTTCAGTCACCTCTGACTCTTTGTGACCCCATGGACTGTAGCCCACCAGGCTCCTCTGTCCAAGGGATTCTCCAGGCAAGAATACTGGAGTGTGTTGTTGTTTCATTTTCCAGGGGTTCTTCCTGACCCAGATATTGAACCTGCGTCTCCTGCATTGCAGGTGGATTCTTAACCCCTGAGCCACCTGGGAAGCCCATCTATTTACTGTATGACTTGCTATTGTTTAGTGGGATGGATCCAGGCTTCACTGGCTCTCCCATGCACTCCAGTGACATGCTGAATGGCTACAGTAGTCCGGCTCTGGGCAAATTCCCAAAGGTCCTAAGGAGCCGCCGTTTCCAGAATGGCATCTCACACCAGCCAGTCCCTCCAGGCACGAAATGAAGGGAAGATAGATCTTACTAGGGGACTTGACCTTCCTACTGTCACGGTTCTGGAAACAAGGACACTAACATGTTGACTTTATAATGAAGCAGACAACCAGGAGTCCATCTGCTCTCAGGGCGCAGGCGCTTTTCCACTCACTGCTGTTTTCTGGAGGTGTTCAGCGGCTCCTTGTCCCCTCACACCAGGCAGTAATTGATTTGATGGATACGCTGGTGATTGGGCTCCTTCAAACGTCACGGGTTACTGCTGACCTGTGGTGACCTCAGAAGGGCTGGCATGGCACATGTCCAGACAGCGCTGTGGTGGGAGATGAGCATTAAGGGGGTTTTCTCTTCTGAGTAAAACCCCGAGGCAGTAGGTGGGATACAAGTCTTCAGACTATAAATAAGCCACTTGATGGAGGTTCGCCTTTAGCTTTTGCAAGAGCATCCGAGAGCTTTTTACAAGCAGCAGGTGGTCGGCACCCCATTGGGCTTCGCCATCCTGAGTATAAGAACTTGTGAACAAAAGGGGCCAGATTTCTAACATGTCAGTGCTGAATGCTGGGGAGGGGAGGAGTGTAGTGGAGCCAGGCGCTTGTTATCAGGGCCATGAGAGAGCCCTCCTCTCCAATCTCAAGGCCTGTCAAGAGAGGTTCCAGAAAATGTCTCGCAGTCTGCTCTTTCTATGGAAACATTCCCAGCATCCCTCTGGGAGTGACAGGTTTCCCAGTTGTTGTGACCTTGGGAGTGAGCAAAAATGAACTGAAGAGAAGGAGAGTTATGACAACCACAAAAACAAACGTGTTGAGGCCCACCATGTGGCAGGCAGTGATGCTCTTGCTGCTGCTGCTAAGTCGCTTCAGTCGTGTCCGACTCTGTGCAATCCCATAGATGGCAGCCCACCAGGTTCCCCCGTCCCTGGGATTCTCCAGGCAAGAACACTGGAGTGGGTTGCCATTTCCTTCTCCAATGCATGAAAGTGAAAAGTGAAAGTGAAAAGTGAAAGTGAAGTCACTCAGTCGTGTCCAACTCTTAGCGACCCCATGGACTGCAGCCCACCAGGCTCCTCTGTCCATGGGACTCTCCAGGCAAGAGTACTGGAGTGGGATGCCATTGCCTTCTCCAAGTGATGCTCTTAGGTGATCACTATTCACATCCTTGATTTGCAGGTGACGTGACTGAGACTCAGAGAGGCTAAGTAACCCATCCAAGACCACACAGCTGATAAATGGCTACAACAAGCTGGATCTCAGACCTAACACCATTCTGCACAGCTCACCACTAGGCCCCATTTGCCAAACGTGGGGGTCATTCAGTCATTCTGGGGGGCTCTCATTGAGGTACCAGTATGCAAGCCTCTGCCAGAGTCACTCAGGCCCCAAAGACTTGGAAAGGACCTCATCAATCAACAGGTTGTACTCCAGTCTCACCAAAATCTGGCCAATCAAATGTTGAAGATCCTGTCCAACCTCTAACGTAATTATTTAACCATTGTAACGGTGACAACAAAAACAACTTAAAAAAGCCCAACAGAGGAATCTGGATATTGCTTGGAACATGTCATAGAAAAGTGGTCCTAATATGAGTCTGATTTAAGAGAGTGATGAAGGTTCATCTTTGCTGCTTGTTCCTTCCACTAAGATAAGTGTTCATGTGTCAGCGTTCAGCTGGTGAGAAGAACCCCAGCTCTGCAGTTCCAGTGGTGTGACCCTGGTGAGATACGTACCTCCTCCGACCCTTGGTTTCCTCTCTGGTGATAATTGTGTGTCTTTGATAGAGCCGTGTGAGTTAAATGAGGTGCCAGGCAGGAAGGGGTCTGACACACAGAGAACCCTTTCTTTTTTTCCTTAATTCAGGGGGTTTTCCCACTTGTACCTGACGCAGAGTGTGAAATGCCCAAGATAACAATTTCTCATTCAGTTTAAGGTCTTTATAAAATGGACTACATCTCTTTTATGTGCTTTTAAGAAGCTTCTGATGGGTGTGGAAATGAAGTTAGAAGAGTTTACACGTCTTCCTCAACTTGTTGGATGCGTGTGTGGCTCACCACATGGGTGAGTCAAATAGTTCTTCAAATATTTCCTTTAAATCCTCTCCTTCCACAAGAACTCCTTATCAGACATGCTTCAGCACTCACGCTCTAATTCCTCTCAGTTCAGGGCTCAGCTGCCTTCTGCCCACTGTCAACATCCCCTTCGATCGCACCCAGGCCCTTGAAAGCATGCGTGTTAGAAGCATCTCCTGTATGGATTGGATGGACAGCTGAGCAGTGGGGTCCCTGCTCTGAATTAACACGGCAGCACGTGTCCCTGCCTAACTGGGTGGCTGCTCCTCCAGTAGATGTCAGATGTCACACGGCTCCTGCAACCTTGTGATGCAGGCCAGGCACATTTGCGGCAGGAAGGGACCATCAGAAGCGGGAGAGCAAGCTTTTATTGACAGTGTATCTTTCCAGGCCACCTGCTCCTCCCGAATTCTCACTTATAAGCCCAGGAGTTCAAAAGACATGACACTCATTACCTTGTAGATAAAAGAGTCTTCTCTAATGGCTAGAAATTCAAGGGTCTAAGAATAAATTCGTCCTTCCCGGAGCATGGCCTGGATGAAGCAGCCAGCCCAGAGAGAGATTCTCTCAATTATTTAACTTGAAATCTTGCTCCGGTGGCCATGTGTCCTGCTCTTCAGAAGGCCAGAGTCAGTACAAGAGGGGATGGGGAGAGGGCGTTTTTAATCACGGTGCTGCCTGCACTGTGAGATTTTCTCATGGGTGTAGCTGACTTTCTGAATGAGTGCCTAAGAACCTATGCGGCTTCTGTTATATGATGTGAAGCTCTTCTGGGCTGTTAGCTACTTTCCCCAGTTCCCAGTCAGCCACGAAGCATCTTTTGATCACTTTACAGAGAGTACACTGTAGAGCTTCGAAAGAAGCCCCCTCAGTCCCTGAGCCCTGAACCTCAACCAGAGGGTCAGCCCCCAGCTCTCCTGCCCTTTAAATACGGTTCCTGGGTAATCACTCCTGAAGGGTGATATTCGAACCTTAAGCAGCTGCTGGAGATGATTAAATGCCTGCACTTCGCTAAGGCTGTAAATCAAGCTCCCAAGCCATTTATTGTGAGTGTACCATAAGCAGTAGAAGTTATTGCTACTATACTGCAAAATATAGCATCAGACAGGAAAATAAAGAGAGGGTACATTTTGTTGTGAGGGTTTTAAAGTGATTTTTTTTTTCTTTGCACATTCTCTGTTTCTCTTCTCTTTGCCTCTATTTCTTCCCTGGCTCTAATACTTCTGCAGGGTGTCTCTGAATCTAATTTCAAATATGGCACTCCTGCAAACAACAGCCAGCGTCTTCCTGGTTGAGAGTGTGTTGGTATTAGTGATGCTTCCAGGCATTGGGCATGTCCTGTGCCACACTGTGAATTTAATCCTCACAACAGTTTATGGCAGAGAATTATTATCTTCACTTTAAATAGAGGGTTTTTAATCGAGGCAAAATCACAAGGCTGGTTGGTGAGTATCTCTCTGTCTCCTTCTTTACAATTCCTGGCTATGTCTAGAGTCTGCTATTGGGGATTGTTGTCACCTAATCTCTGATCGCACACAAATTCCCTGCTCAGGAATCCTTAAGGGATCCTTAGAAAGCTGTGTCAGTCTCTCTTAAAAAAAAATTGTTTATTTATTTTTGGCTGTGCTGGGTCTTCGTCCCTGCACGGGCTTTCTCTAGTTGCAGAGAGCAGGGGCTGCTCTCTAGCTGTGGTGCACAGGCTTCTCACTGCTGTGGTTTCTCTTGTTGAAAAGCATGGGCTCTAGGGCAAGGAGCTCAGTAGTTGCAGCTCCTGGGCTCCAGAGCACAGGCTCAATAGTTATGGCCCACGAGTTTAGTTGCTCTGAGGCGTTTGGGATCTTCCCAGATTACAGATTGAACCCATGTCTCCTTGCAAGGGCAGGGGGATTCTCTACCACTGAACCACCAGGGAAGCCCCTATGTCAGTCTCTTTGCCACACATTTTGCCACAGAAAACCTTAAGAATTTGGCATGACTTTCCTTACTCAAAGGACCTCTTCCGTCAGAGCCAGACTTCTCCCAGTCTTTCCCTCTCCCCACTCATCAAACCTCTTTCCCACCTCTAGTTACCTGGTTTCTACTATTCAGTTTTCATTACCACAGTGAGGTGAGCATGGGCCCTTCATGAGTACTGACAAAAGGTATCTAAGCCAACTTGGAAGCTGGGGCCTCAGAAAAATTTTCCTGGAGGCATTACCTGACTTGAAGGAGAAGTAAGATTGAGCAGGTAGAGGGGAAGAATATGAGGGAGGCTGAGAAAAAAAGAAAGCACCTGGGCAGGGATCTGGGGAAGAGAGAGCTAGCCATGTTGGAAGAACCTCTGTCGGTTGCGGTAAGCACAGAATGTAAGAGCTCACACAGAGATAGAGGAGGCTGGGGAGGTAGACAGAGGCCAGGAGTGAAAGGCCTTGCTGCCACAAGGAATCGGGGCTTCATGCTTGAGAGCAGATCAAACCCTACACCCATTTCAAAGCTCCTCTCCATGCTAAGAACTGTGGTGCTAGAGAAGACTCTTGAGAGTCCCTTGGACAGCATGGAGATCACACCAGTCAATTCTAAAGTAAATCAAGCCTGCATATTCATTGGAAGGACTGATGCTTAAGCTGAAGCTCCAATACTTTGGCCATCTGATGTGAAAAGCCCACTCACTGGAAAAGACCCTGATGCTAGGAAAGATTGAGGGCAGGAGGAGAAGGGGAAGACAGAGGATGAGATGGTTGGATGGCATCACTGAATCAATGGACCTGAGTGAGCAAATTCCGGGAGACGGTGAAGGACAGGGAAGTCTGGCATGCTGCAATCCATGGGGTCACAAAGAGTTGAATATGACTGAGCAGCTGAACAACAACAACTCCACACTAAGAAGCTTTGCCCCTAGCTGGGGCAGCTCTGATGTCTTCCTTTTCTTCCCTGGATGCCTGTCACACTAATCTTCTCTACCGAATGCTTTGTCATGTTCCAGGAAGCTCCTGGAGGCAGGACGCTGGGTGTTATTCTCTTTGGTATCCACAGGTACAGAGTAGGGCTCAACAGCATCCTCTTGGCTAACTGGTGGGGAGAAGTTTCAAACAGTGGAAAGTCCAAAGGGGAGAAGCTCTTTGTAGACTCTCCTTAATGATAATATTCCTGTTAAGGGGGCCAAAGTTGTGTGCAGTTGAACTTGACAATGAAGGAGGAAGAGTCAAGGATGCTCTGTCTACAGTTTGTCTGGTAATTCTCAGTATTACCAGGTAATTCTCAGTAACAGTGGCAGAGAATGTCCTAGAAGCAGCAGGACAAACAGGGCACTTAATGGGAGTCACTTATGCTGGGGTCTGGGGGGCTCCATCCACTGTGTGATGAGCTGAGGTGCCAGTTTCCTCATCTAACAATGATCAAACCAGTCAATTCTAAAGCAAATCAATCCTGAATATTCACTGGAAGGACTGATGCTTAAGCTGAAGCTCCAATACTTTGGCCACCTGAGGCAAACACACAGCCAACTTATTGGAAAAGACCACAGTGCTGGGAAAGATTGAGGGCAGGAGGAGAAGGGTTGACAGATGATTAGATGGCAACATCTACTCAATAGACATAAGTGTAAGCAAACTTTGGGAGATATTGAAGGATAGGGAAGTGGGGCATGCTGTAGTCCATGGGGTCACAAAGAGTCAGACACGACTGAGTGAATGACAACAGCAAATAATGATGTAGGAGAAGACGGTTTCCATTGTTTTCTCCCCATTCTAAATTCTGTATTCTATGTTTGTCATTGTGCCTAAAACCAAGTTGAGGAAAGGTTTCAAGTTACAGAAACCTTCACTGTTCAGGTTGCTTTCTGCCCTGCAGGGCTTATGGAACAGAAATCCAATTCTGGCCTTGTTCTTGGTAAATGGCTTCTTATTTCAACTCCAGGTCCTTTTCATCCTGACAGATTCCGTGGATTATGTTGATCACACATTTCCTCATGAGTTTCTGATGAGTTAATCCATCATGTAATTTTATAACATGCATATTGATTATTCTATCACACCACCACAGCTAGAGTATTTCAGTGTGATATCTGATCTATGAACCACTCGCTGCCCCAGAGTACCAACGCAATGCCTCATTTACTTTAAAGGAAGAGGGTCCCATCCCAGAGAAGTTAAATCTTCAGATAGTTGAGGGTTGCTTTTTTAAAGCCAACTTTAAAATTTTATCTTATTCAGTTGTTAACAAAAAATAAAACAATCTTATAAGGCATTATGAACTCCCTGTGCGCATTCGTGCTCAGTTGCTTCAATCGTGTCCAACTCTTTGCAACCCCATTGACTACAGCCCTCCAGGCTCCTCTTGTCCACAGGATTCTCCAGGCAAGAATACTGGAGTGGGTTGCCATACCCTGCTCCAGCATACATTCCCGACCCAGGGATCGAACCCGTGTCTCCTGTGGCTCCTGCACTGCAGGTGGATTCTTTACCACTGAGCCAGCGGGGAAGCCCTATGTACTCCTTACCCTTGTCAACTATAATGTATTAGTTTTTTAAATGACAAATATAGACTACAAAGAACATAAGCTATTGTGCCCTGGGCTGTGAAATAACTCTTATGTTGAGGATTTGTGGAGGATACGGTCTTTGTTCCCATGCTACATGGCCCATAGTGCCATGCTATGTGCAATTTCTAATCTTTTTTTGTTTGTTTTGCTTCTAGTACCTCTTTCTCCTCTTAGCTATTAATTGACTGCTGTTAGTGGGCTTGCTGCAAAACTCTTTCTCCTAATTTCCCGGGGATTAGGAAGCCAGAAAACGGAGCTGGTTGAATTATATGCTCTCGGTAGAAGATCTGTGGGAAATCCCGAGAAATAAAGTAAATGAGCTGTAGCAGTGCATGAATTTTATAGCATCTCATCTGTGTGCTCAGAAATACAGTTCTGCCTGATGCACCAGCAGGCAGGCATGAAGCACCTTCCACTGCAGATTCTGTTTAGAACTGTGCAAAATGGAAAAACCTGGGAAGTTTTCTTCCAAGGTTTCTCCAACCTTGGATTCATATACTTCATCTCCTCTGATTTATGTGTCCTTCTTCTCTATAATATTTGCCCCAGTCTAACAGAAAGGGACCTATGTTTTCATTTACACTTGGATGAAAACCTTTTTTTACCAAAGTGGTGACTATCCTTTATATTTTTATGTTTAGATTTTCCAAGCTATTAAATGCAAGATTTTGTTTCTCATCCAGAATATCCTGGGACAGTTAGAGCAGCTTAGCTTTCTATGTATCTTTTACTATATCCCAGGTCTTTCCTGAACACCTACTCTGAGGCAATGGGGATCCAAGGAACCATGTCACTGAATCTGTTTCCCAGTGGTCCCCTCACCTGAGCTCCACCCCTTTCTCGCATGTCATATGACCCTGGCTCCACCACAATGACCAAAATATAATTTTTATATTTATGGATTTAAGTTTCGATTTCTTTGGTCCCTTTGGTACCCAGACACCCAGGGATGGCAACAGGAGCACGAGCACTGGCGAGGATCATGAGATCGTAGACACCTAAGCCAGGAAGACACCTGGGAGATGCCTTTGTCCTTGTTTTCTTCAGTGGTCTAAGTAGGCATCCTAGGTTATAGAGTGGTAAAGAACCCCACTGCCAATGCAGGAGACACAAGAAATGAGGGTTCAGTTCCTGGGTCAGGAAGATCCCTTGGAGGAGGGCCTGGCAACCCACTCCAGCTTTCTTGCCTGGAGAATCCCATGGACAGAGGAGCCTGGTGGGTTACAGTCCTTGGGGTCACAAAGACTTGGACATGACTGAAGTGACTTAGCACACACAGAAAGAGACTCTCATTTCTGGATAAAGGGTGCAGCCCAGTCACATTATGAATGGAGCTGTCTCCTGAGATGGGAGGACTTTGTGACCACTGAATAATGTACCACAGAAGCCAGGTTCTGTTAACTTTTTATTCCTTGCAGCACCAAACTGATCATCTATCCTGAATAAGTGCTATGATAGACAGTTGTCCAAGTGGAGGAGGAAAAATAATTGAGGTTAGTAATTCCAAATCTGATGTTCTTTTTAAAATAGACTTGGCATTCAGATACTTTCAAAGGCATTTTTCCCTTATGATTTAGGTGGATTTCACACCCCATAATAAATGTGGCCAGAAAAAATGCTGATTTTATCTTTTAATACTTGAAACCCCTAAGACATGTTCAGTTCAGTTAAAGGATTTTCGATTTGACAACTCTCATGAATACAATATTCAGGCTATCATTAAAAAGTGAGCTGAAGGAGATCTTTCTGTACTGGAGGCAACAATTCACACACATGAATATATCCCACTATATACATCTGTGTGGATGAAAACATTAGATGTAGAGACCATGAGGAAATCCAAAGAAAACCTTTTAAGGAAGAAAGCCAATTTTTTTCTCTTTAGTTAAAAAAAAAAAAGCAGGGGACAGGGAGACGAAGAAGCATCGTTTCTATATATTGCAGTAAATTTCACCTTGAAATAATCAAAATGAGCTTAAATTCCAGCAATTTAAAATATGGTAAAAGTTGAGCATAAATATGTCCTAACAGCACAGTTAGTGTTTCTGTTGTCATGATAATGCTTTACTGTTTAAAATCTGAGCCTCTATTTTACATTTCTGCCTATTGGAAGAACAGTGAATGGAAAATTTCCGATCACCTTTAGAATTATTTGTAATATAAATATTTTATCTCTTTAAAATTAAAACTATGTATTATCCACTTTCTCAGAGCACTGCATTTATTTGTTCCTCAATATTTAAGCTAAATTACATCACAATGAAATTGTAATTCCAATGCCAACAATGACTTAAAAGTTTCGACTTTTCTGTATGATTTTATTTCTATGTGCACACGGGAAAGAAATGTTTTTCAGATACTTCTGAAGATATTTTTCACTCCCTTATTTTTAAAAAAATGCTTAATATCGGAGCATAGTTGATTAACAATGTTGTGCTAGTTTCAGGTAAGCAGTGATTCAGTTATACATGTATCTACTCTTTTTCAAAGATTTTTTTTTCCTATTTGGGTTATCACCGAATACTGAGCAGAGTTCCCTGTGCTATACAGTAGGTCCTTGCTGGTTATCTGTTTTAGATACAGCGGTGTATGCATGTCAATCCCAAACTCCCAAGCTATCTCTACCCCTACCCTCCTACTCTTCCCTCCTGGTAAACATAGGTTTGTTCTTTAAGTCTGTGAAACTGTGTTTTGTAAATAAGTTCATTTGTATCATTTTTTAAGATCCCACATATAAGTGATACCATATATTTGTCTTTCTCTGTCTGACTTATTTCACTTAATATGAGAATCTCTAGGTCCATCCATATTGCTGCAAATGGCTATTACTTCATTCTATTTTTAATGACTAATAGTCCACTGTATATATGTACCACATCTTCTTTATCCATTCATCTGTGGATGGACATTCAGGTTGCTTCCATGTCTTGGCCATTGTAAACAGCACTGCAAGGAACATTGGGGTGCATGTCTCCTTTCGAACCATGTTTTTCTCTGCATGTATGCCCAGGAGTGGGATTGCAGGATCGTGTGTGTGTGTGTGTGTGTGTGTGTGCGTGTGCTTGTGTGTGCGCATGTGTATTAAGTTTCCCAGTCATGTCTGACTCTCTGTGACCCCATGGTCTGTACCCCGCCAGGCTCCTTATTCATGGGATTGTCCAGACAAGAACACTGGAGGGGCTGAATCCTCTGAATCTGCCTTGGATGAATTGCTCAGTGTCTCTCACTTGTGTTTTCATGTTTTCCCACTTCTGTTGGTTGTCTCTCAGCAGGAGATAAGTCTCCAGGAAACAAAGATTTGTCTTTGATTATTAACTCCCCTCTCTCCTCACCCTCACTCCCTGAACATTCACTAACTCAGAGGCATGTTATAAGGAATAAATTAAGGCAATAAAATAAATGAAAGATGATCCATGAAGGTTTTGCAAAATGGTGCAGTGTGTCTAAAATGGCATTTTCATTATTATGCCTGCAAGTCAAACCTGTGCATTCTTTTACTTTATTCTAAGAAATGTTGAGTTTCTCTCCCTTTTGATGTTTCTAGATTTTCTCTCCATTTTTCCTCATTCATATTCCCCCAGTATTTCCTTCTAATGATCTTTTTTATTTTATTTTATCAAAGTAATAATGTAAACAGTTTCAAATGCCAAATTTTAATTAGCCTTGAACAGTAGGCAGCATCTCCCTACTTCTTCTTATCTAATTCCCTTGTACAGAAGCAAAGGTTTTCAATCATTTTAACCTATCT
Organism: Bos grunniens; assembly: GCF_055505025.1. Lineage (NCBI taxonomy): Eukaryota > Metazoa > Chordata > Mammalia > Artiodactyla > Bovidae > Bos > Bos grunniens. The sequence continues at coordinate 55,533,785 of NC_141178.1, read as the reverse complement.
TCCAGTATATACTTGCATATTTTTAACTGACATGCATACACTGCTATTTGTTTATTATTTTAGTGTAAGTTACTATTTTGTTATTCTACTGAGAAAGTTTAACCTAATCTGCACATTCTTTCTCTTGTTTCCCAATCTCTTAAAATAGTTAAAAAACACAATGAGGGACTAAATGAATACCTAGTGTTTATATTATTGTAACTGTATAAATGGGCTTCCCTGACAGCTTAGTGGGTAAAAAATCATCTACAGTGCAGGAGACACAGGAGACTTGGGTTCAACCCCAGGGTCAGGAAGATCTCCCAGGAGGAAATGGCAACCCACTCCTGTATCCCAGAGAGAGGGGCCTGGAGGGCTACAGTGAGTCCGACTCACAAAGAGTTGGACACGACTGAGCTAAGTAAGTAGCATTCATAACTATATAAATAATAATCCTAGCTATTAATTTTCTCTAGGCCAGATTACTGGAGTGGGTAGCCTTTCCCTTCTCTAGGGGAATCTTCCCAACCAGGCTCTCCTGCATTGCAGGTGGATTCTTTGCCAGTAGAGCTATCAGGGAAGCCTCCAGTATTCATAACTATATAAATAATATTCCTAGCTATTAATATATAAATAGTATTATATAGTTATGTAAATAGATTCAAGACTATTTAAATAGTATTCATAGATAAGCCACATTAAAAAATAATTATAATTAAAATGTTTTTTTAACAGTAAAAAACTGTGATGACATTTCCTTCCTTATACAACATTCTGCTATCGGCTAAGGCGCTAATAACTTTTGTAAGAGATTACTTGATATTCTATGTATCTAACATGGCCCTTTGCCCCGGCAATGAGCCTTAGACCCTAGCTTTCCTCCATCCTTGCCCCTCTATGTCATGTGATCCCTTGGCCAAGGGAGCCAAGGGGACAGGGACATGCCCACCAGGATGCTGTGCTTCCCTGCCCTCCTAGACCTGGCTTCTGAACCCTGGACTCCAGAATTTCCTGCCCAGATGGTCCCAGGCACTTTCAGGTCCTGATGGTCTTACTGTGTGCACACTCCAAGGCCAAGGACAGATGAAGGAGCAGGTGTATAGCATCCACAGGCTTATGCAAGACCTCTTGTGATAAAGGGTAGGGCTAGGGGTGGGCTGGGGACTGAAAGCAGGTAAAGAATCAGGCTGCAGTGCAGCAGGCCCGGCTTTGACTCCTGGGTTGGGAAGACTCCCTGGAGAAGGGAATGGCACACCAGGCCAGTATTCTTGCCTGGAGAATTTCATGGACAGAGGAGCCTGGCGGGCCATAGTCCATGGGATCACAAACAGTCAGACATGACTGAGTGACTCACACACACAGGCACATACACCCAAACACACCTAATGGTAGAGGGAAGGGTTGGGGTGGGCTGGGGACTGAAGGCGTCCATCCCTGGCCTCTGTGAGTGCCTGGCAGCAATGTAGCCCCAAGAGATGACTGGACTAAATCTCCTCTCCACTGCTTCAAGCACAGCTGCGAATGCCTCTGCTTTGCTTGGTGGGGAAGCCCTTCCTTTCACGGTCGTCCACCCTGCCAGCCCTGCCGTGTTGTGCCACCATCACCTCTCCTCTCCCACGGGTCAGAACCTCTTTCGTTTCTCCCTTGTGTTTGTCTCTGCTCTCTTCTGGATCCCATGTTGTCTTCTTTCTCAGTTTATTTCATTGTTTGTTTGTTTGTTTGTTTGTTTGTTTTGAGAGGGTTTATGGGAGATACACTGGAAGTTGAAAAAGGTTTTATTTCATCCTCACAATAAGTTTGGTATCAAATCTGTTTTGATAGATTTGATACCAAATCTATTGAAACAGGTTGGAAACTGTTTACCTGTAGAATTTTGGAGATTTTGCTTTGTTGTCTTTAAGCTTCCAATATTGCTGTGAAATCCAGTGATACTTGAATCCTTAGTGCTGCACATGGAGTTTATTTCTTCTCTCAGGAGCCATTCTTGGTGTTCTGTCATTTCACATTGATGGCCCTGGTCTGGGTCTTTTCATTTACTCAGCTGAACATTCCATGAGCCCATTCAATCTGTAAATTCAGATGCTTAAGTCCAGGGAAACGTTCTTACTTCATTATTAACTGTTTCTTGTTAAATCGCCTCCTCCATTTTCTCTAATTATTATTTATGTAACTCCTATCATTTGAATGTTTGAGTTACAAGATTTAATTTCTTTTTTACTCTTTTCTTCCACTCTCTAAATTTGTTTTTTGTGGTTTCTTTTTTGTTTTTGTTTTTAAGATTTTCTTGTTATGACCTTCTCAAACTTCTCTGCATCTTTCACCCATGATATCACATTTTTCCTTTCTAAGAGTGCTCTTGTGTTGTGTTAATAACAGCTTACTCTTTTTTCCCATCAGTTCAATCAGTTCAGTTCCATCGCTCAGTCGTGTCCGATTCTTTGCGACACCACGGACTACAGCATACCAGACCTCCCAGTCCATCACCAACTCCTGGAGTTTACTCAAACTCATGTCCATTGAGTCGGTAATGCCATCCAACCATCTCATACTCGGTCATCCCCTTTTCTTCCCACCTTCAATCTTTCCCAGCATCAGTTCTTCACATCAGGTGAACAAAGTATTGGAGTTTCAGCTTCAGCATCAGTCCTTCCAATGAATATTCAAGACTGATTTCCTTTAGGGTGGACTGGTTTGATCTCCTTGCTGTCCAAGGGACTCTCAAGAGTCTTCTCCAACACCACAGTTCAAAAGCATCAATTCTTTGGTGCTCAGCTTTCTTCACAGTCCAACTCTCACATCCATACATGACTACTGGAAAAACCATAGCCTTGACTAAAAGGACCTCTGTTGGCAAAATAATGTCTCTGCTTTTTAATATGCTGTCTAGGTTGGTCATAGCTTTCCTTCCAAGGAGCAAGCATCTTTTCATGTCATGGCTGCAGTCACCATCTGCAGTGATTTTGGAGCCCCCCAAAATAAAGTCTGTCACTGTTTCCACTGTTTCCCCATCTATTTGCCCATGAAGTGATGGGACTGGATGCCATGATCTTAGTTTTATGAATGTTGAGCTTTAAGCCAACTCTTTCACTTTCATCAAGAGGCTCTTTAGTTCTTCTTCACTTTCTGCCATAAGGATGGTGTCATCTGCATATCTGAGGTTATTGATATTTCTCCCGGCAATCTTGATTCCAGCTTGTGTTTCATCCAGCCCAGCGTTTCTCACGATGTACTCTGCATATAAGTTAAATAAGCAGGGTGACAGTATTTTATCTCTCCAGTAATATTAGTTCTAATACTTCTTGCATTTTCTTCATCTTTTCTAAGCTAATTTTTTTCCTCACGTGTCCTTGATTCTTGGCTAAGTCCTTCTTAAGTCCTTAACAGTTCCAAATGCCTATGTGAAAGTTCAGCCTGCATGGGAGGGACCTGTGAGCTCCATGGTGGTGTGACGAGGTGGCCAGCTGTCTTTTTCCATGAAGGACTCTCAACTGTCAGTATCTGCAGGTCTTTTTTCTTGCTCAGTGCAGCATCCCCAAAGAGAAGTCTTCCCGATCTTCTGACCAGGGGTGAGGGTGGTGCCAGTCCTCTGGGAGCTGAGTATGGAGAAGGCGGGCAGCTGGTTTTACAGTTTCAGAAACAGCCTTTCACTGAACCCCTGCTTGACCTGCGGCCCGGTCTCAGATGGATGTACTGTCCTGGGGCCTCTCTGTTCCAACTTTCCAAGAACAAACTGTCCTTCTGAGTAGGAATTTAGTATCTAAATGCTTTAAACATATCCATGACTCCCCTGGTTTGAGTCACCTGCCCCAGCCTTCAGAGGAGACTATGTTCTGAGCATTTCAAGGAGTTCGTGGTACAAAATGGAGTTGCTTCTTTCTGGCTTCCTTTTTCTGGTCTGTTACTTCAGCAGTCACTGGTCCATCTGCTTTCCAACCTCCAAAATTTGATAATATCTCTCATCTGCCATCATCTCTCCATATGTCTTCCTTGTTCCCAAGGTTTATTCATTTTTAAAAAATTTCTTTACTCTTATGTAAATAAGGTCTTAAGTGAAGAAGAAGTAAAACATGCTCAATCAGCCACGTTTAACTGGAGGCTCTTGAAGATTTCTTTGATTTTGTTCACATATTTTGTTTGTACTTTCCCGTGAGGATATTATTGACAATGTAGGCACTTAAAATATCTATGAGTTTTCTTAGTCCATTCATTTTTATATGCATTTACTGATTGCATTTTTTACTATACTGCTTAGAAAGCAAAAAAGATTTGAAATATACTTTGAATTAGGGCAAGAATACAGATATGACAAAATCTGAACATTTAATAAGGTATATATCCAGTGACAAGTAGGTAAACATCATAGCAGGAAGTAATTATAATCAGAAAACACCTTTAGAAATTAAAGCCCAATCATCTAGGTGTGACACTTGACAGAGTCCTGTAAAGATCTCAAAGGTAAGAGAAGGTACTGACTTAACAGTGTATGACTAACTGGAGCTTGCAAGAAAAATAAAATAGAAAGGAAACTTTGGGATTAATTATCAATCAAAAACCTTAAGTTTCAAAACTAGTAAAAGCAATGACAGTTTAAAATGTTTACCAAGTGCTTACTGTGTGAGAATAAATATATTGTCAAATAGAAAAACAATCTGGGGACTTCGCTGGTGGTCCGGTGATTAAGAATCCGCCTTGCAATGCAGGGTGCTTGGATTTGATCCCTTGTTGTTGTTCAGTTGCTAAGTCTGACTCTTTTCGACCCCATGGACTGCAGCACGCCAGGCTTCCCTGTCCTTCACTATCTCCTGGAGCTTGCTCAAATTCATATCCACTGAGTCAGTGGTGTCATCCAACCATCTCATCCTCTGTGGCCCCCTTCTCCTCTTGCCCTCAGTCTTTCCCAGCATCAGAGTGTTTTCCAGTGAGTAGGCTCTTCACATCAGGTGGCCAAAGTATTGGCGCTTCAGCTTCAGCATCAGTCCTTCCAATAGATATTCAAGGTTGATGTCCTTTAAGATCTCATGCCTTGGAACAAATAAGCCTGAGAGCCATAGCTAAAGTCTGTATTTGGCAAAGAAAGATCCTGAGTGATGCAACTAAGACCTGAAACAGCCAAATGAATAAATAAACAAAAAAGAAATGAAAAAACAAAAAACAAAACCAATTTGGACTTAATAAGGAAGGGCTTTATCCAAGAAGATTATTGTAAGAGGAGGAAATAAGAGGAGGAAGTATTTTTCTTTTTTTTTTTTACAATTCAGGATTTAAATATTTAAGTTATTTAAATCACTTATTTTAAGCTGCACAATGCTAAAGGTAAACCAAAAAGATTTAAATACAACCCACTGCAAGGGAACACAATGAGTGGCTTTTATTTTTTCTAAAACACAAATTTGTTTAAACAAACAAAAAAAAAGAATCACAATCTACATAGCGCAGCCACCCTGTCTGGTATGCAGGAAGCCGTGGGAGACAGTGGTGAGAGGAGCTGGGATGGGGAACAGGAATCTGCAGAAGGAGCTTCAGCTCACAGATGACGTGCAGCCTGGAAACATCCCGAGGTCCCTTGGGTCCCCCTGGTACAGCAGGGGAAGGGGACGATTCCAATAAGGAGGGCATTCGGAACATAAGATCTGTGAGGGTCTCATGGCTTAAGCAGAAAGAGTTTTCATTCCTAGGGAGAAGCAAACAAGGCTAGAAAGATCTGGAGGTGGGAGGTGAGATGAAAGGATGGCCAGATAGAGAGTAGATCAGAGAATGTTTTACCCTAAGACCAAGTGAGACTGAACCAACCTTCAGGGCCCAGGGGAAGGAGAGAACCTTAACCTAATTCAGTTAACAAGCATTTTATTCCTTTGATCAGTGGGGACCAGCAGGTCAGCTGATCATTTACGAGGCAAAGAATGGGGAGCTGAAGACTCTGTGTCACAGGTCAACCAGGGAGGGGGCAGCTGTGTGTCTGATCTACGTCATGTGGGCAGGGGTTTTTTTTTTTTGCCACCAGCCTGCTTTGCTGGAACACAAAGGAGGGGGAGATTGCTTAACCTTTGCTGTTTTCCAGGATCACAGAAACTGGATCAATTTCAACACTGTCCACATAAATAAGCAAGATGGCTACCCCTGAAAAATTAAGTGGCTAACGAGGGCGATAACAGAGTAAAGTAATTCCATAAAGTGTAGCAAGTGCTGTCTGTGAGAAATAAATATGCTGGTTGCCATGGCAATGCAGAGGCGAGGCACCTCACGTGGTGGGGGTTGGGGCAGGCAGCAATGGCTACACAGGGTCTTAATGGATGACCAGGACCTATCAGGTGGAGAGAAGGGTACCAGCTCTAAATCAGCAAGTATCAGCGAAGATCACAAAGGCAAATGTGCTGTGTGAACTTTATGCAGCAAAGCTTATATCCAAGTGGGCTAGGGAAAATAGTCTTTTCTGGCTGACGAGAGATTTTTTTCCCTCCTTAGGAGATCAAATAATAACAAAACAGAACTTTATCTCTCACAGAGGGATATGTGAGTCTCTAATTGGGATAAAGCCTGGAAATGCTCCAGGATAAAGGTATGATGAGACTTTATACTCCGAGGGGAAGCTTGAGTGATGTCATAGCAACTGCTGGGAGCAGCTCTGGGTCTGCCTGTGGGGCCTCAATCCAGGCTTCCCAGGTTGCTCAGTGGTAAAGAATCTGTCTGCCAATGCAAGGTTCGATCCCTGAGTTAGTAAGTTTTCTTCAGAGTAGGAGTCTATTCGTAAATGTGTAGTGAAAGCCTAGGTAACACATTTGTATTTATATAGAGTTTACTTTACAGCTTAAGGCTTTGTTTCCCAGTATCAAACTTCATATTCTAAAAAGTAACAAACTTCTGCTTTACTCCTTGTGAGAATCAGGCTGCAACAAGAGCAGATTTCTTCTCTTTTGCTTCAAACACAGAGCAGAGTTTTTAGGAGATCAGATATCCAAGCATCCTGGGGTGGCATGCCCTTCCCTGAAGGAAAATCTGTGTCAGAACTCAAGCAGCAGGCATACCAAGTGTGGTGGATAAAGGGACCCTTTGCGGGGGCGGTGCGGGGGGGGGTGCGGTGCGGGTAAGGGGTCAGAGGCCAGGGTCAGGGCACAGACGGACGCTGTCTGAGAGGAGAGGCACAGCCCCTTGGAGTAGGATCACTGAGGAAAACAATGTGGGGCAGGGCTTCTCCATGCTTGCTGGACCGTCTTTGCCACTCTGAGCTGTCAGCCTGGGGTGGGGACCCATAGGCAGACCCAGCAGTGCTCCCAGCAGTTGCTATGACATCACTCAAGCTTCCCTGCAAGAGTGTAAAGCCTCACCATCCACTCATCCTGGAGAAATTCCAGGCTTTAACCCAATTTGAGACTCATAATTCCCTCTGTGAGTAATAGGGCTCTGTTTTGTTATTATTTGATCTTTGTAGCTTTCACTGTAACTTCTAAAATGCTGTAGCATTTCCTACTTGTAATAACAGGGAAACAAATATGCTTTTTCAAAATGTTGTTGTTTAGTTGCTAAGTCGCGTCTGACTCTTCGTGACCCCATGGATTGTAGCCTGCCAAGTCTCCTTTGTTCATGGGATTTCCCAGGCAAGAATACTGGAGTGGGCTGCCATTTCCTTCTCCAGGGGATCTGCCCAGTCCAAGGATCGAACCCACATCTCCTGGACTGGCAGGAGGATTCTTTACCACTGAACCACCAGGGAATGAGAGGGTAGTAAAACATAGCATGTCCTAAATTTAGAGGCAGGAGCCAGTCTTAAAGCGTTTCCTTGTGGTTTTTTTTTTTTTTGGCATCATGCCTTTTCTTGCAAGAGGAATCCTTACCACTCCTGACTGAGGAGTAGAAGTGAGCATAGCTCCCGCTGTCCTGTCACCCAGATCTCTGTGGGATAACATGTGTGAGGGGAGGAGGGGAAAAGGTGGAAAGAGGAGACTGGGGGAAGTTAAAAGTTAATAATGTAGTGGTAACAATAACCTGACAGAATGATAAAGAACAGAAACCCAAGTCCTTAAAAATCAAGAGTAGCCTGGAACAGGGGTCTTCCAACTCTGGGATCAATGCCTGATGGTCTGAGGTGGAGCTGATGTAACAAAAAAAATAAGTGCACAATAAATGCAACGTACTTGAATCATCCTGAAACCATCGCCTACCTCCCCAGTCAGTGGAAAAATTGTCTTCTAGGAAACCAATCACTGGTGCCAAAAAGACTGGGGACTGCTGGCCTAGAAAAAAAAAAAGGTGGGAGATAACCAGGCGGGGGGAAAAAAGCTCATGAATCTGGAGGTTTGTCAAGTTGACAAAGGTGGTGCTGCTGCTAAGTCGCTTCAGTCGTGTCCGGCTCTGTGCGACCCTGAGACGGCAGCCCACCAGGCTCCCCGTCCCTGGGACTCTCCAGGCAAGAACACTGGAGTGGGCTGCCATTTTCTTCTCCAATGCATGCAAGTGAAAAGTGAAAGTGGAGTCTCTCAGTTGTGTCCGGCTCTGTGCGACCCTGAGACGGCAGCCCACCAGGCTCCCCGTCCCTGGGACTCTCCAGGCAAGAACACTGGAGTGGGCTGCCATTTTCTTCTCCAATGCATGCAAGTGAAAAGTGAAAGTGGAGTCTCTCAGTCGTGTCCGACTCCAAGCGACCCCATGGACTGCAGCCTACCAGGCTCTTTCGTCCATGGGATTTTCCAGGCAAGAGTACTGGAGTGGGGTGCCATTGTTGTTAGTGCCAAATACAAGCCATCTAAGGAACTCGGTGTTGGAGAAGACTCTTGAGAGTCCCTTGGACTGCAAGGAGATCAAACCAGTTAATCCTAAAGGAAATCAACCCTGAATATTCATTAGAAGGACTGATGCTGAAGCTGAAGCCTCAATACTCTGACCACCTGAGGCGAAGAGCCGACTCACTGGAGAAGATACTGATGCTGGGAAAGACTGAAGGCAGGAGGAGAAGGAGGTAACAGAGGACAAGATGGTTGGATGGCATCACCTGACTCAATGGACATGAGTTTGAGCAAACTCCAGGAGACAGTGAAGGACAGGGAAGCCTGGCGTGCTGCAGTCCATGGGGTCACAAACAGTCAGACACAACTGAACAACAACAACCAGGAATAGTAAAAGAATGAATATACTCTACAGTAGCAAAAAGGAAACAATAAATTAAAACCAAACAAATCTCCTGCATCCAAAAACACAGAGTTGAATAGAGTACGGCAAAAGAGTAATTTGGAAAATGTAAAATGAATTCCATATGAGCCTTTGTGGATAAATGAAGGTTCCAGAATAAGAATTACATATCTTTCTCAGCTTCTGTTTCTCAAATAGAAAGGTCAGTAATTCAGAATTGGATTTTTGACTATAGTAGCTAACAAAGGCCATCCCCTCACCCAGACATCTCATGTTGACTGCAAGATCAAGTTGACTGCAAGATCAGGACTGGTGGCTCAATCCTTGTCTATCCCAACCTTTCCTGTCTCAAAGTCATGAACGCTTTGAAGCAGTAGGTTGGGCCCTGCTTCTGTCCTGGAGCATTCCAGGCACGTTTGTTTCAGAATGCTGTGCCACAAGGAGTGAGCTAGGCAATAATTTCCTCTTGTGATGAGCTCCTGTCTGGTACCCACTGGGTTTGCCGTATCCTTCTGGTTCCTGTTCACCCTACGATCGCCTTCTGCATGTGGTGCCCATTTCCAGTTGGCGCTCTCCCATTCCTCTCCCTCTGACTCACACAGGCTGCTTCAAATGCCCTTCCCCCTCCATGCTCCCTGCACATCCAGACACCACAGCACCTGGCGTGTTTCAGAGACTTCTGCTGCTGTGTCCCGCCTTTCAGATCAGCCCCCATCTGACCCGATGGGGTCAGATTATCTGTGATGTGAGCTGGCTTAAGTGTCTTCACATATAGCCATTTAGTCTGCAAAAGAGATGTGCAGAGTGTGCCATTGTGGTCTTTATTTTCAACATGAGAGAACTAAAGGCCAGAATCATTAAATAACCCACCCCAGGTCATACAGGTAAGCAAGCAGCCAAGCTAGCCTCTATATTCTGGTTTGTGTGACATTTAGAGCTTACTTGTTCTACCACCTCACACAGACTACTAGAGAATATTTACTCTAGGGTTTTTACTCTATTTACTCTATTTTAATATTTACTCTATTTTAAAAATGATGATAAAGAAAGAAAAGATTGCAAAAATGGATTTTCCTGAGCTCATACGAGTAGTCAGTGGTAGAACTGATTTTAAAAAGATCTCCCTCCCAGACAAGTAACCGGCTGCAGGAACCTTGAGATTTGACACTGTAAAATGGAGCAATTTCGTCCATTTTCAGCATCTCTGCATTTCCTCAGGAAGAAGTCCATGACCCATGAAGCCCAGTACAACCCATCTTTTCTCACCTCACTTTTTATCCTGATAATGCTGGGCACGGAGCCTCTATTTCTGCAAATATCTCAATGGATTGAATTGTTTTGGGTTAGGGAAAAATTTTAAGGCTCTATACTTCTTTATTTCTGAATGGGGAAATAGGGAGGAAAAAGACTATAATTTGCCAAGCGTCTACCATCCCAGACACTGTAATAGGCACCTTTAAATTGACCAGTGGTTCTCAAACTTGAAGATACATCTGAATCTCCTGTAATGGGCTGTGAAAATCAAACCCTGATGGGCCTCCCTCCCAGAGGTTCAAGCTCAGTAGGCTTAGACTGGTGTCTGAAAACTTGCAGTCTTTTTTTGGGGGGGGGATATGGATAATTTTTAAACTCTTTGTTGAATGTGTTACACTATTGCTTCTGTATTATACTTTGGGTTTTTTTTGGCCATGAGACATGTAGGACCTTAGCTCTCCACCAGAGATCGAACCCACAACCCCTGCACTGAAAGGCGAAGTCTTGACCAGCAGACAACCAGGGAAGTCCCAGAACTTGCATTTCTAGGAAATCCCCACACTTTGAGGACCTCTAATATTGGCTGATATTTATCTTAATCCTCTCAATGAACCCAGAAGATACTATGATCCTCTTCACTTTATAGAAGAGGAACTTGTGATTCAGATATGTTGGGTCAGTTCCTAAGATTACCCAATTAAATAAGGACACAGGATCCTAGCACAGAACTTTCTGGTTCCCAACCTGTGTCTTTGCTCTTTCAAATATCCTACTCTACCATAATCAGCAGGTTTTCCCAAGGAGCCGCCTTCCTTCCTGCTGAAAGAGCGACACGCTGGTCACTTGAGCTGAGATCCAGAGAGGGAAACACTCAACACTTAGATCCAGTTAGGGTCTCATCACAGCCAGCTTACCCTTCCTTGCTCTCCCTCCTGGGTCACAGGGTTTGGCGACAAAAGGAAATGCTGTGTGTGTGTGTGTGTGTGTGTGTGCGTGTGTTTATTTTGAGGGGCTTAGTCTTTCACTTTTCACTTTCATGCATTGGAGAAGGAAATGGAAACCCACTCCAGTGTTCTTGCCTGGAGAATCCCAGGGACAGGGAAGCCTGGTGGGCTGCCATCTATGGGGTCGTATGGAGTCGGACACGACTGAAGCGACTTAGCAGCAGCAGCAGCAGGCTGCTTTAAGGGCTGACCCAGGTGGTGCTAGTGGTAAAGAACCCGCCTGCGAATGCAGGAGAACTAAGAGACCTGGGTTCAATCCCTGGGTTGGGAAGATCCCCTGGAGGAGGGCATAGCAACCCACTCCAGTATTCTTGCCTGGAGAGTCCCCATGGACAGAGGAGCCTGGAGGGCCACAGTCCATGGGGTCACAAAGAATCGGACATGACTGAGCAACTAAGCACGTCATGCTGCTTTAGAGATGGGGACGAGAGAATGGTGGAGAGTGGGGCACCCCTCGAGGGGTCAGCAGGAGTTGCTGTCACGGGGCGCCTCTACCCTCTCCTTACCCTCTATTAGTGGACACAAGGGGATGGTGGTGACCCAGGGAAAGGTGACATCTCTCGCCCCACAGCAACCTGAGCCCTGTGAACAGTCAGTCAGGTGGACGGAGCAGAAAGGCAGAGGATCCAGGCATCAGCTCGAAGGTACTAGGACTTCTGTTAAGGAGGCAAGAGGTCTTTACATTGGAGCAACTAGGAATAGGTGTGTGCCTGATCACCTGTGGGGAGTTATCAGTCCCCGGTGAGGCACTCAAGCAGTCCATACAGAGCCAGACCTGTGACCTGTGACCTGTGTCTAAGGAAGGTCACTGGGTCACATGTCCCTCAGAGGACACTGACTGAAGGACCCCAGAACTCAAATATTTAGCCTGGATCTCATCAGCAACAGCAGTTCAGGAGCGCATACCAAAGACAAGCTGATGAAGTATTAGAAGAAAGACAGAGAAAGAAAGGGAGAAGGAAGAGAGATAAATAATGAAGGAGACAAGGAAGGGAGGGACCGGGAGAGGAAAAGAGGGAAGAAGAAAGAAAAGGAACTCGGCTACTTTTCTAGCAGGGATGTGTACATTTTCAATCTGGATGAATTTCAATATCCTATTGTTGAAAGTAAATGGAAATTTTGTTTCTGAATAATCTCTTTTTTAACTGTTTCAATACTTGTTAAACTCTGAGGCAGAATATTTTCAGGTTGGCAATTTGGGGGCTGGGAAGACACTTTGTATTTCCTGGGTTTTGCTTTGTTCTGTTTTGTAACCAGGTGTCCATTCTGCCAGCTCAGAGCGAACATCACAGGCAGGATGCAGGCACTGAAGACAATGGCCTTCTCTTAAAAGTATTGTTGGTACAAACACATGCCTTTAAAATGCACTTAGAAGAATAAGTTATGGCCAGAAGGTAAACAATAGAAAACATTTCCTCTTCGGCTTGTTGATGGTTTTGGCGTTTGTCATTCTAGCCCACATCACGATGATTTCTATTCCACTCGTTGCTAAGCCCATCTATCTGTTTAGAGGGAACCAGGTGTAAAGACTGCCAGGATTAAACTGGACAGAGGCGTGAAGCTGTTAAAGATAATAGACCTGTGTTAAACCCGTGAGTGAGTGGAAGGTCCTCTGTCCGAGGCCCTGTGCTCATTGTCCTCCATGGGCCATTTTCCACACATACAATGTGTTCACAGCTGGCTGGCAGTTCTCTTTTGGGGCCTTTGTGAATATGCATGTGCCAAATCACAGGCCTGGCTCCCAAGCTGGGAACCCACATCCGTGCTCGTTTCCTCCAGCATCTCTCAGGAGGGTCCCTCATCAACTCTGCACCCGCCATCTGGTATTGTTGGGGTGGCCAGCTCCCCAAGCACTGCACGCCTCTGTGAATTACAATCCAGGCGGATTTAAGTGTCACTAAGACTGACTTTTCCCTAGGGTTTAGAATTTTGTTTCAGATAAAATAGTATACACAGGAGACAGTCTGGCAGTATTTTCCACCTTTTAAGGTTGGAGGCCAAAGCCAAGGTTGTACCAACAGGTTTTGATAAAGCTACCAGAATCAAATTGATGGCTTTGAAGGGAATTTTAAGAAGACTTGAGTGTGAAGGCCCCTTAGTGAAAACAGCTGCTGTTTCCTCTCTTTGAATGGGGGCTGAGTTCAGTGCTGTATATCCCAGAGGGCTTTTAATACTGTGCATCTTAAGAAAGGCAGATTGAAAGAGTCATGAAAATGTGTTACTTGGCTTTCCAGTGGAAAGTGACAGAATTTCTAACTTTCAGTTGCACGCATGCTAAGTCACTTTAGTCATGTCAGACTCTTTGTGACCCCATGGACTGTAGCCCACCAGTCTCCTCTGTCCATAGAATTCTCCAGGCAAGGATACTGGAGTGGGTTGCCATGCCCATTTCCAGGGGATCGTCCCAACCCAGGGATCAAACTTGCATCTCCTATGGCTCCTACGTTGCAGCTGGATTCTTTACTGCTGAGCCACCAGGGAAGTCCCCAACCTTCAGTTACCCACCTCCCCAAACCCCAGATTCTTAAGGGGTATTTTTAATGAAAGTGTCAGGTGGTCATTAACTCTGTTAGCTTCAGTGGTGAACTGGACTGCACTTGTCTTTCCTCCTTGGATGTCCAGCAGGTTCCACTTATTAGCACCCTCTTCCTCATGCCCAGGTCTCACCCTGACTCCATTCTGCCCCTTGTAGAGGGGAAAGAACTCTCCTCCCCAACCAGAAGGGAGCTCAGGGCTCTTCTGATAGCATCACTGGCCTGGTGGGAGGAGAGTGAAGAGAGCAGACCAGAGTCCTGCTAAGAGGAGAGGACTCTGCCTCAGACTCAACATGGGGAGGTCTTAGCTCCTCTGTGACTTGGCCATTGAAGTCTGGTGTCAGCATGTACTGCCAACACCTGCACTACACCAAGCTCCCTGGACTACCTGCCCGCCTTGCTTGGCATCCTGTTCACCACTGCACTTACCATGGGATACCTACTGTTTGGTTTTCTTCTCGGTCCCCTGAATGGTCAACTTGCAAGCCAAAGATGTACTACCTTCAATTCTATTGTACCTGCATCAGGTATAATGCACAGCACACAGAATTCAGTTACCCTTTGCTGAAAAAATGGGTAATATTTAGTGCATCTTTTCAAAGCTAATTCTCTCACCTAAATCCTAGGAATTTGGCATTCTCCTTCTGATGATACAGATAAGGAACTCGAGTCACAGAGAAATGAAAAAACAACAAGCTTGGCCAAGTCAAGATGATAAATTCAGATACAACATTCAACCCTGCTGTCGGGCTCCAGAGCTTCCAACATAAACCACCACGGCCACACGTCCCAAGGACCATCCAGGGCACAGCAAAAGATTAATCTCTTTAATTCAGTAGGACCAGGTGGAGCATAGAGCTCAGCATATGCTGGTGGGGTTAGACTCTGATTCCAGGAAACGGAGCAAACTAGCTCTGCTGGTAAACCTCTGCCTCCTCTTTGACCCCACAGCAATCTCCTCTCTTCCCCCCAATTCTGGCATCTTGCAGTACAGACCATAGAATGTGCAGCTGGCCTTCTATCTCAGCTGTTCTAGAGTCAAGCATCAGGTCATACACGGGGGTTCTCCATAAATGAATGAATAAATGAATATCCAATGGGATCTGAGATGCTTCTTCCTTTGTTGAACAACCAGCTTTAATATGTTCCTTGGTTCCAATATTTGCCTTGACTTTTTATCCACAAGACATATTTTCATAAGCACTCATCTTTTTTTCTCCTGCTTAAATTGAAGTTTTGCAAAAGGCATATCATTTGGGGTCTGAACTACTTAAGAAAAAGTGCTATCCTAGAAAGAATGAAAGAGTACCATATGAAATGGATAATATGGAAAATTACATCTGCATCTGTGTGACCCACTGTTATCAAAAGGCAGGTGTGTATTTTGTTGGCTTAGAATTGTTCATCTGCTCCTGTGCAGTGTCTCTTTAGTTGTAATTTTCTAACCGATCATATTGAAGGTTTTTGAATAAAAACAAATCCTTTTATTAACCTATATTAAAGAGTGCATTGCTGCACAAGAGCAATGTGCCTGACAGTCACATACCAGAGCCAGGATGAAGCAAGATCCACTTTGTTTTTCAAGACTATGTGCCCCACGGGCTTCCCAAGTGGTGCTAGTGGTAAAGACTGCCAATGCAGGAGACATGAGAGACACGGGCTCAATCCCTGGGTCAGGGAGATTCCTCTGAAGGAGGGCATGGCAACCCACTCCAGTATTCTTGCTTGGAGAATTCTCTGGAAAGAGGAGCCTGGCGGGCTACAGTCCATGGGGTCACAAAGAGTCAGACATGACTGAAGCAACTTAGAATGCATGCATGTGCCCCATACACTTATCAACCACATTTTTTATTATAATTCTTATAATTGTATTTTTTCCATTACTGACAATAACCCTTATGAAAATTATGATAAAATTGCACTTGCATTTTAATTTTTATTCTCAAAGCAAAGACTAGGCTGACATTGCACTGCTCAAGACACTTCACATGAGTGCCCCACACTAGATGCTCTGACAGACCGAAGTTCACTCAGAAAGATCACAGAGCATGTGGGGGACATGCACTTCTAAAAGCAAGAGCTGGGACTTCCCTGGGAATCCAGTGGTAACACTTTGCCTTCCAATGCTGGGGGTGCAGGTTCCATCCCTGGTGAGTGAGCTGAGATCCCACATGCCTCGAGGCCAAAAAACCAAAACATAAAACAGAAGCGATATTGTAACAAATTCAATAAAGACTTAAAAAAAATTCTTAAAAAAAAAAACAGGTGTAAAAATATTAAGATAGACTTCTGCTGCTGCTGCTAAGTCACTTCAGTAGTGTCCAACTCTGTGCGACCCCATAGATGGCAGCCCACCAGGCTCTGCCGTCCCTGGGATTCTCCAGGCAAGAAAACTGGAGTGGGTTGCCATTTCCTTCTCCAATGCATGAAAGTGAAAAGTGCAAGTGAAGATAGACCTCAGATATATGCAAAATGTTTTCCCCTAGAACACAAGTGAAAAATAGACAGGCTTTTCTATAATATTTCTTTAAAAAAAACAAAGAATTAGCCTCCATAAGTTAAACTTTCACAATGGATGAATCACCAGTTGGTGAGGTTAAATGAAACACTTCTGGCCTTTTAGCAAGTTCCAAACACAACACAGGTGTGTATGACACTGCCTGTGTCTTTTAAGCCGCATGGAGATAACCTCCGAACTGCATCATTGAGGCACCTGGTCTTTTTGCCAGTCAAGAAATGTTTTAAGAAAGATTTAACTTTATCTGCTGTATAGACTAATATGTCTGTGGGGTAGTAAATGAACAAAAATCGCATTAAACTGTGGCTTCCCCTAATCCTTCTCCATAGGGTTTCTGACCATGGAAGAGAAATCAGGAGGCCATGCTTCATTTAGCATCCCTCACTTGATACTTTTTCTTTACTTCTTCTATTTCCCAAGTGAGCTATGTCTCCTGCAAGCCTGTGTATGTGGCAGTGTCTGATGTTGTATCGGAACACGCTTTTCTCCTTATGGTAAAGTACGATGCTAATGCATTGCGGGAGTGAACGACTTCAATAAGCCGTTAGTACACTTTTGGTTCCTGAATGGTAGTTTTTATTGCTCTGAAGATAAGCTAATGGTGTAATCAGCCGTCTTGTTAGAAGTACACACACATACAAACAATTGTCAGTCCTCAGACAGCTTAGAAAATGCATATTCTTCTTTACCCTCCTCTTATTGTTTTTATTTATATGCATTGATATCGAAGGTAAAGCAAAAGTGAACAAAGCCATCACCGTGCTGAGTAGGGGAAACGAAGCTGAGAGATTCCTGGTCCACGTGGCAGTGACGGTAGCAAAGCTACGGGGCATCTGTAATTTTTTGTGAAGGCTTTCTCCCTTCTGTCTGCCTGTGCAGCCAAATGGAAATGGAGCACTGCTTGCCTGGTGGGCTGCCACAGTGGGCAGATGGAAATTTCTAGAAAAGTTTAGGCTGCATGAAGGGGTTGGTAGGGAATGAATGCATGTCCTCATCTGTTCCAGAAAGAAGCGGTTTGATCAAGGTGGGGGTTTCATCAATACAGTAAGTCCTCTAACTATAAACGAGTTCTGTTCTGAGAGTGCATTTAAGTCCAATTTGTTTGTAAGTCCAACAAAGTTAGCCTAAGTCCCGAACTAACACAACCAGCTATATAGTACTGTACTGCAATTGGTTTATAACACTTTTCACACAAATGATCTGCAAAAAACAAAGAAAAAGTAAAGAAAATGTTTTCAGTCTTACACATGGCAGTGCCTTGAGAAGAACAGTAGTACCAGCTACGTCACTGCTGCTTTTAGGCTTGCTTCTGGACATCCTGGGCTTGAAATAAAGACACTGGACTACTGTCCTCTATACACTACTGTAAAGTATGCTGTGACGTGCTAAGTCACTTCAGTCATGTCCGACTCTTTGTACCCCATGGATCTTTGCCCACCACCCTCCTCTGTCCATGGAATTTCCCAGGCAATAATATTGGAGTGGGTTGCCATACTCTTTCAGGGGATCTTCCCCACCCAGGGATCGAACCTGAGTCTCCTGCAGAAGCCACCAAGGAAGCCCTGGTGGGCAAATATCACCCCATACTGCTGAATGTGATTAAAGGAGATAGAAACTTCCAGCTCTTTCCTCTGGGAATGTTCTTATGAGCCAGAACTAGAAATATCCTCCTTGTGCCTTGACTAATAGAAGAGGAATGGGTAATAACTCATTAATTTGTAGCAGACAAGGATCAAAGCAAGAGGGAAATGTTGAGATAAAACTTTCCAGAGCCTGGGCATTTAAATGCTTTACTCTGGAAATTAAACTGCTGATATTTCTAAGCAGTCCCTTATAATCTCTGATATTTTGTTAAGATAAAGATAGTCGATGAAATCCTCCTATGGCAAAATCCCAAGTCCTAAAATGTACTTTCTCTTTGTGTGAGTATTTTAAATACATAAATTATGTGTCTACATACATATGCATTGCATTTTCCAAATTTTCTTCTGCTATTCAGAGCAGGATATTTTGGATTTACATTGAAGATAAATGTATGTTGATGTTTTACAGTATCTCCTGCAGTGTAGCTACTGTTAAGTGGCAGCAATAAATAATAACCACCGGCTCTAATTGCTTAGAGAATTGCCAAGTGATAATCTGTGATGTAATTAAGTAAAAGAAACCAATGTTGTCTTTAACCACCTCCATAAAATAATTCCCTAGAGAAGTGTCAGAGCTTCCATGAGTAAGGTTCCCTTACAGAGTAAAATTAACCCTCCAAGCACACTGTCCCTCAGCCAGGAAAAGTCAGCCAGGCCCTGTGTTGATTTTAATGCTGTTCAATGAACTATTAATATGTGGAGCCTCTGAACATTTCAAAACTTACCTTTTGTTTTGCTTCTGATTCCCAGAAATCAGCAGGATGAAAATACAAGCCTGCGTTTTCACCAGGCTTAGTGAGGAGCCACTGGTTTGTAAAGAGAGTTCAGGGAGAGGGTTTGCCACTCTTTCGCCTCCAGTGTGTGTGTGTTTAGTCACCAAGTCATGTCTGACTCTTTGTGACCCCATGAACTGCAGCCTGCCAGCTCCTCTGTCCATTGGATTTCCCAGGCAAGAATACTGGAGTGGGTTGCCATTTCCTTCTCCAGACAATCTTCCCAACCCAGGGATCGAACCCCACATCTCCTGCATTACAGGCAGCTTCTTTGCCATTTGAGCAGCTTCTTTACCATTTGAACCAGGGAAACTCCTATGGTGGCTCCATGACCCACGTCAATTGGACTGGGCTGGGGCCCAGGGAATGTGCAGGGGGGCCCTCTCTGGGAGAACTCTAGGAATCCCCACAACTCTATTCTGATATGTCTGGTCCTGTCAAGTAAATATCATAGGTAAATCACTCAGGTCCCATCTATCTTCTGAAACCTTTCAAAATGGGATTTTTCTGCTGAAGTGAAGCACGTGTTCAGTTCTGGAAGACTAGCAGGTGGGGTCTGCAAAAGGCTTGTCCCCTCTGGACACAAAATATGTTTATTTCAGCTTCAGAAGGATGACCAAACTGCTTATTGTTACTGCAATTTGTGAGCCATCACATTATAGGAGTTGATCAAGATAAAAAATTCTTCCTAGGAAATTTACCTTATTGGAGCCAAAACTCAGAGATGGTGTTAATAGTGGTAAAGGGTCTTCCTGAGGCTGAGAGCTGTGATGGTCACGGGAACCTTATCTCTCTCTGAGAATCCAATGCCCTTGAGGTGTCTTGAGAAGGTTGAAAAGTGGAAGTGTGATAGCCAGATAGAGAGATATCTATCTGGAAATCAGCCAACAAGTGGTATTTCTGTCAGAGTTGATTATAAAGCTATCCCGAATATAACATCTATGAAAATAAGCCTTTCCTTTCCATTATATAATGATTTCCTGTAGCTCTATCCTTTTAATCTTTCATGCACTTGATTGCTTGTTGTTTCAAAAGTGTATGATTAAGAAGGCTAGAATTTTCAAAAGGGAAAAAACCAACTTTGAAAACTTTAATGCGATTGCAGCCTCTCTAAATTCAATCAGTCTCTAATAAAGCTTCTGATGTAAAGTACCCATGTTTTTCAGGGCTGAGACTCCCAGTTATAGACAACTAATTTTAGAGTCTTTGGACTTCTCTTGGTTTTAAGCCTTGGGACTTCTCTTGCTTTCCTGCCAGGATATATTGATCTCTTTATTAAATACAGAGGTTTGGAGTTTTTGTTAGAGATGGGCAATTTTATGAATTAATTAAAATTATGAGATGCTGTATACTTTCAACTCAAGTCACAGGTGTACCTTCCATGAAACGTAACATCTATAGAGTTGTTTTCGTAATGCACTATTTAATTCGAACTGTCTTACACACTATTATCAGAGTTTATGATTTCAAAAAGGAATCTCTTGATTGCAAGAGTGATTGCAGCATATCACCCAGAAGGAAGGACCTCAGAAGGGCAAAATCATTCAAGGCCATGTAGTACCACGGGATGCATATTTTCCTAAAATGCCTCCTCACCTTATTGTCCAATGTCTTATCTTGAAAGTGATGTTATGGCTCTAAGAGCCAGACAGAGGAAAGAATATTCCATTTTAAGCAGTGGCTAGTATATTACCATGAACTCCATGCGAGATCTAGAAATGTCAACTGAATTCCATTGTAAGTAAGAGAAATGTATCCATTCACAGCCATCCACCCACATCAGAGGAGACCTTGCATTTAAGCTGATACAGACAAAGCTCCATGTCTAGTATTAAGTGCTCTTTTGCATTTTGGAGACTCTTCCTAGCTTTTACTTTTCTGAAGCTCCTCAGCCAAAGGAGTTACCAGAATAGACAAGCATGAAATTAATTTTTCATAGTCATTTAGTAATAGATGGAATGCTCATAGCTCACTTCCATCAGAGTGGTTTCTTCCTTCTGTGGCTGCTGCTCCCTATGGATGCTGGCCCAATCCCCATCTAGAGAGCTAATGAAATAAACCTCTTCCATGCTTGCATTTCAGGCTGTCTTAAAGTGGTATTTTGGGATCAATTCTTTCCCAATGGACTAAGAATCTTGTGGTATACCAGACTTCCTATCTGTAAGCATCCATCTAGCATTTATTATTAACTGTTCAAGACTGTAATTCACTTATTGCCCACACTAGGTGAATGCAGTCATGGCCCTCCCTTAAACCAAAATTAATCTTAAGGCTTAGTTTTCTTTTCCATTCTTTTTAAAAAATAATTTTAATTATTTCTTTTTGGCTGCGCTGGATCTTTGCTGCCACATGAGGGTTTTCTGTGGTTGCAGTGAGCAGAGGATACTCTCTAGTAGCGGTATGAGAGCTTCCCATTGCAGTGGTTTGTCTTGTTGTATAGTAGAGGCTCTAGGGCACACGGGCTTCAGCAGTTGTGGTGCTCAGGCTTAGCTGTCCCATGGCATGTGGAATCTTCCCAGACCAGTTACTGAACTGGTGTCCCCTGCACTGCGAGGTGGATTCTTAACCAATGGACCACCCGGGAAGCCCCTCCCATTCTTGTACCCCACAGTACTTAGTAGCATATTATTTTATAAAATATGAGCCATGATGGAAAAAGGACTTAAGGACATACATGTGACATCACTACTTCTAACAATGAGCATGAGAGGCATTGCAGAGGAAGAAAATTTACCCACTGGTGCTTCCAGAGCGGGTTTTGACTATTTTCAGCATGTTGCAGTTTCCAGTGGCTTGATTGAGGGCTTCCCCAATGGCTCAGCAGGTAAAGAATCCTCCTGCAATGCAGGAGACATAGGAAACCTGCATTCGATCCCTAGGTCAAGAAGATCCCCTAGAGAAGGAAATGACAACCCAATCCAGTATTCTTCTCTGGAAAATCCCATGGACAGAGGAGCCCAGCAGGCTACAGTCTGTGGGGTCTCAAAGAGACGGATGTGACTGAGCAGAGACAGAGAAAGAGAATGGGTTGGTTTAACATTTGCCTTCATTCTTTTACTAAGAATCATTACTGAACATCTACTATGTGTAGGTACCAGTGATTTACAGGGGTTCAAAAACAAATAATGCACACTTCCAGCCCTGCTGGAGCTCACAGGCTGTCCTCTTTTGAAGAGAACAGGAAATGTTCTTTCTTGCAGACATGATTCTACTTCGGGTGATATTTCATCACTCATGTGGCAGGAATTCAGACCCCATACAACCATGCACTTCTAGGCACCCCCTTGACAGCCCCAAGGTCAAGTCATATTAATACTAATGATAATACTGTGTGTTGCTTTCTTGGGTGCTGGTTCTTACTATGTAAGAACTAGAAACAGCTACAGCAGCTCTGACTCACTTCCTACCCAGTAGAGCTCCTTTTACCTGTACTGGTATAACTGCCTTTCCTCTCTTTACCTCTATATCTAATCTGTAACTAAATTCTGGGTACTGTCCCTCATCAGTTCAGCTCAGTTCTGTTGCTCAGTTGCGTCTGACTCTTTGCAACCCCACTGACTGCAGCACGCTAGGCTTCCCTGTCCATCACCAATTCCAGGAGCTTGCTCAAACTCATGTCCATCAAGTCAGTGATGCCATCCAACCATCTCATCCTCTGTCATCCCCCTCTCCTCCTGCCTTCAGTCTTTCCCACCATCAGGGTCTTTTCCAATGGTCAGTTCTTTGCATCAGGTGGCCAAAGTGTTGGAGCTTCAGCTTCAGCATCAGTCCTTTCAGTGAATATTCAGGACTGATTTCCTTTAGGATGGACTGGTTGGATCTCCTTGCTGTCCATGGGACTCTCAAGAGTCTTCTCCAACACCAAAAGGTTTGAAAACATCATTTCTTAGGCACTCAGCTTTCTTTATGGTCCAACTCTCACATCCATGTATGTTGCTGCTAAGTCACTTCAGTCGTGTCCGGCTCTGTGCGACCCCATAGACGGCAGCCCACCAGGCTCCCCTGTCCCTGGGATTCTCCAGGCAAGAATTCTGGAGTGGGTTGCCATTTCCCTCTCCAATGTATGAAAGTGAAGAATGAAAGTGAAGTCGCTCAGTCATATCTGACTTGTAGCGACCCCATGGACTGCAGCCCACCAGGCTCCTCCGTCCATGGGATTTTCTAGGCAAGAGTACTGGAGTGGGGTGCCATTGCCTTCTCCCACATCCATATATAACTACTGGAAAAACCATAGCTTTGACTAGACGGACCTTTGTTGGCAAGTAATGTCTTGCTTTTTTAATACATTGTCTAGGTTGGTCATAGCTTTTCTTCCAAGGAGCAAGCATGTTTTAATTTCATGGCTCTTCTCATTTCTCTATCATTTCCATTCCACTCTCACTTACTATGCTGCACATGGCTCCCTTTAATTGGACTCTGTGTCTCTAGTCTCCTAGCTCCAAACCACATAATCCCTGTCACCAGTTCAAATCTTCCTAAAGTACAAACTTACAACCTCTGCATAAACAGCCAGTAGCTCTCCCAGCAAGCAGAATGAAGACGGATCACAACTCTAACCATATTTCTACATTCCTTTTCACTTGTCCCAAAGGCATGGGCAAACTTGCTGTTGCCCCCAAGATAATAGGCTCTATGCTCCCAGAACTTACTATTCACGTGGCCCCTTCTGCCCTTTCCCTTCTATGTCCAGAGTCCAAACTTTCCTTCCATTATAGCCCAATGGAAAATGTTCCCAAACGTCCCAGCCACAGGTGATCTCTTCTTATAAAGCTGAAGCACTCTGAAATTCCTATTACTTTCCACTTGATATCATATTCATTTACATAATAATGAATGCCAACATGACCATCATCAGCTCATTCTATGGACTAGAATGAGTCAGTTGCTCTGCCATGGCTTTGTGTACATTATCTCAAGTTATCATTACCAGGGAGGGAGGTGCTATCAAGCTCTTTTTAGAGATGAGAAAACTAAACTCAGAGAGACAAAATCACTTGTTAAGTTTATACAGAATAGCCAAGATTTGAATCAAAGTCTGCTAACTCCAAACCCTATGCTTCTAATGACTATGCTTCATTGCTTCCCATATATGTATTTTTTTAATGTCTTCTTTTAGTTTCCATTTCTATCTGAAATATAAAAATAATATCCTTTTATCTTTTACATCTGCCATAAAGTGAAATTTTGTCATACCTTTGAATAAATGCCTTCCTGGCTCCTTATCCAGTTCTAGGTACTTCAAAACTTTTAAAATAAAACACTGAGTGATACGAAATTTCATTAGCTGTTTAAGTGAGCAGATAGATGCATCTGATGTTAATTTCATTCTCTTCAGTTCTTGGGGAGGATTTAGAAGCACTTGGACCAAATGTAATAAAATATTGGTTTTATTTATTCAAACCATCTTTTCATTTAAAACAAAAATCTTCAATGGAGGCAACTCTAAAGATGAATTCATTGTGTGTACACCCACCCACACACACACACACACATATGCATACACACACATAGAACATTTATACACTTGCTCACCACAGAAACACTAATAAGAAAGAACCCTGGCACATTGGAATTCAAGAACTTTAGATTCAGTGTCATTTTTAATAATGGATTTGAACATTTTGCATTCTTGTGTCTATATCCTGAGATGGATAAGCCTGTCAAGACTGGTCTAAAGAAACAATCTCTCATCTTCATGCTTAACTTGGGCTTTACTGATGGTTCAGCAGGTACAGAATCCAACTACAATGTAGGAGACACAGCAGACATGGGTTCAGTCCCAGGGTCAGGAAGATCCTTAGGATGAGGAAATGACAACCCACTCCAGTCTTCTTGCCTGAAAAATCCCATGGACAGAGCAGCCTGGCGGACTACAGTCCACAGGGTCACAAAGAGTCAGACATGACTGCCCAACTGAGCATGCACATTCTTCTTAATTAATCTGGGGCAGGGGAGTAAGATCACAGAGGTAGAATGTGGTTTTCATCACCATATCAAGGGTAATCAATATGATTTATCTCTGTTGTTGTTGATACCAGCCACCTGGCTTAGGAAGTGTGTGTTTGGGTTCTCCTGTAAAGTCACTCTTTCTCCCATTCCACACTGTACTCTTTGAAATAAAAGTCACTGTGCTCAGCCCACACTTCAGGAATGTGGCGCTATGTTCCACCCCCTTGGGGGTGGAGTAACTATATAAAGTACATTTGAAATTATAAAAAGCTGAGAGGATTTCACAACTCAAAGAGAATAAGATGAATAAGAAACAGGGAAAAGATGAGGAAATCCATATGAAGAAGCAAAGAAGTAAGGAATTCAAGCTAATAATCAATGAAGATATGGGGAGTCACACCCCTCAACGGGGATAAAGCCTCATGACCTGAGACACATTCCATTCAACTTTTTGCTGCCCACCCAGTTCCTCTAGAAAAATGAAGTATTCAAACATTTGGAAAGTATAGTGAATTCCAAAATTATTTTGCTTCTCTCCTGGGATCACCCTGTAAGTATAATAATTCTGCATTCATTATTATAAATGTTCTGGTCTTGAAAATGTATAAAATAGTTTTCAGATTTCCATGATTCAGTGTTTTCTTGGGAATGAATACAAGTGGATATGTAATGGAAGTGGTGCTAGCTCTCATTTACAGAGGAGTAAAATGAGAAAACTAAGATCATGGCATCTGGTCCCATCACTTCACGGCAAATAGATGATGAAACAGTGGAAACAGTGTCAGACTTTATTTTTCTGGGCTCCAAAATCACTGCAGATGGTGACTGCAGCCATGAAATTAAAAGATGTTTACTCCTTGGAAGGAAAGTTATGACCAACATAGGTAGCATATTTAAAAGTAGAGACATTACTTTGCCAACAAAGGTCCGTCTAGTCAAGGCTATGGTTTTTCCAGTGGTCATGTATGGATGTGAGAGTTGGACTGTGAAGAAAGCTGAGCACCAAAGAATTGATGCTTTTGAACTGTGGTGTTGGAGAAGACTCTTGAGAGTCCCTTGGACTGCAAGGAGATCCAACCAGTCAATCCTAAAGGAAATCAGTCTTGAATATTCATTGGAAGGACTGATGCTGAAGCTGAAACTCCAATACTTTGTCCACCTGGTATGAAGAACTGACTCATTTGAAAAGACCCCAATGCTAGGAAAAATTTAAGGGAGGAGGAGAAGGGGATGACATAGGATGAGATGATTGGATGGCATCACCAACTCAATGGACACGAGTATGAGTAAACTCATGGAGTTGGTGATTGACAGGGAGGCCTGGCATGCTGTAGTCCATGGGATCACAAAGAGTCAGACATGACTGAGTGACTGAACCGAACTGAACTGAAAATGAGATAGCACTTAAGTGATTGGCTAAAAATCTTCATAATCAATAATATTTATTTTCACTATTCAATGAGAAGGGCTGCCTTAAAAAACTCTCCAAAGATCTACTTCCTGTCAAATATAATAATTCTCCTTCATATTTCTGCTGCATTTGACTTGGTTAACTACCTACTGTCTGATATTGAGTAGCTGTTAATTTGTAACAAACCATTCTCAAACTTAGCGGCTTAAAAAAGCAATCGTTTATTGCTGCTCACACTTCTGTGGGGCAGCTAAAGTTTATCTAGGCTGAGGTCAGCTGGGTGGCTCTGCTTCTTTTGAAGATGTGCTAGGGGGCTAGGGAGTCATCCTTCTTGTCAGTCTAGGAATCTAGCTGTGGCATCTTTTTTTCCATGGCAATGGCAAAAAGTAAGAGAACAAATAACATCTGAGGTCTTTAAGAGCTAGGCCTGGAAGTGGTACACAGTCATTTCTGTCACATACAATCAGTTAAAGCAAGTCACATGGCCAAAGGGCAAGAAATACACTTTATTATCAATGAGGTCAACCACAAGCTAGTGGGTGGATGCTCAGATAAGTGAAGAATTGGAATCAGTAATGCAACCTATTATATCCTTACTTCCTGAAACACTATCCTCTCCCCCTTTTAAAAAACACATTAGTATTGTGATCCACTCACATTTTTTTTCCCTTAACCCTTTTTCTTCAACCTCAGTACTGCATGTAAGCTTCACAAAAAGGCTTAGCTTTCCTAAATTTCCTCATTCTCTCCATGCATGCACTCTTTCTAAAAAAGCTAATTCAGGATCAGACTCTCGAATTCCCTAATGGTCATCTGCAGTTTACCACTGGGCATCTCCACATTTTCCTGTGGAACTGCCTGTCACAACCTTTGGTCTATGCTCCACTTAAATCAATGTTTCTTTCCAATACAAGGCAGTATCTCTAAAGACTTGGGTCTTTAGATCATATATGATACGAATGCAAAAAAAAAAAAAAAAAATCAAAGCCAATGAAAACTTACC
The DNA here is from genome assembly GCF_055505025.1 of Bos grunniens. Classification (NCBI taxonomy): domain Eukaryota; kingdom Metazoa; phylum Chordata; class Mammalia; order Artiodactyla; family Bovidae; genus Bos; species Bos grunniens. Next base: position 55,506,597 of record NC_141178.1, on the reverse strand, counting down.
CTACATTAATAGGAATTTGACATCTCTAAAATTTAGAAGACACTATATCTAAAAGAAGACGATAATGATGAGAACAGTATTAAACACCAATTCCTATGAGAAATGGTTAAAGTTATTAATTTTTTTCAATCCAGAGATTATATGGCACATTACAACCACCACGTTTAGATTATTTAGTGTGTGGTAGAGGAGGACCTGGGGCTTCCCAGGTAGCTCAGTGGTAAAGAATCTGCCTGCCAATGCAGGAGACTCGGGTTCAAGCCCTGGGTCTGGCAGATCCTCTAGAGGAGGAAATGGCAACCCACTCCGGTATTCTTGCCTGGGAAATCTCATGGACAGAGGTGGGCTGGACATAGGTGGACTGGTGGGCTACAGTCCATGGGGTCACAAAGAGTTGGAAACGACTTAATGACTAAACAACAACAACAGAAGGACCTGAGGGGTTGTTTTTGGTAGCGGAACACTCAGTGGTCAGATTTGGGGGAGGAAAAGTTTTGCTTGATATAAGGAAGACATTTGTAGTAAGAACTGTACAGACACAAAATGGGCTGCTACCTGTATTTTTCACATGTCACTCTTATTTCCTAAAATGCTTGTTCCTTTTCCCTCTTACCCAAAATCCTATTTACCCTTCAGGGATTATCCCAAGCTTTCATTCCTCTATAAATTCCGGATTACTCAAATTTTATTGATCTCTTTCAACTCATGTTTCTAATCTCTTACCCGACCACAATTAAATTAAGGGATCTTTGAAAGTAGAAATATGACATACTATTTCTTAACTTCAAGTATTAAGCAGAGCTCTCAGCTTATAATAGCCATTCAGCAAATTTTTGCTGGTTTGCTAGTTTTTTGTTTGTTTTTGTTTTATTTATGTATAGATGATTTACAATATTATGCTAATTTCAGTTGTACAACATAGTGACATGGTTTGGGGATTTTTTTGCAGATTATATTCCATTATAGATTATGACAAGATAATGGGTATAATTCTTTGTGCTATACAGTAAGATCCTTGATGTGAATCTATTTTATGTATAGTAGTTTGTATCTATTAATTCCATGGATCATCGAAAAAGCAAGAGAGTTCCAGAAAAACATCTATTTCTGCTTTATTGACTATGCCAAAGCCTTTGACTGTGTGGATCACAATAAACTGTGGAAAATTCTGAAAGAGCTGGGAATACCAGACCATCTGACCTGCCTCTTGAGAAATTTGTATGCAGGTCAGGAAGCAACAGTTAGAACTGGACATGGAACAACAGATTGGTTCCAAATAGGAAAAGGAGTACATCAAGGCTGTATATTGTCACCCTGCTTATTTAACTTCTATGCAGAGTACATCATGAGAAATGCTGGGATGGAAGAAGCACAAGCTGGAATCAAGATTGCTGGGAGAAATATCAATAACCTCAGATATGCAGATAACACAACCTTTTGGCAGAAAATGAAGAGGAACTAAAAAGCCTCTTGATGAAAGTGAAAGAGGAGAGTGAAAAAGTTGGCTTAAAGCTCAACATTCGGAAAACGAAGATCATGGCATCTGGTCCCATCGCTTCATGGGAAATAGATGGGGAAACAGTGGAAACAGTGTCAGACTTTATTTTTTGGGCTCCAAAATCACTGCAGATGGTGACTGCAGCCATGAAATTAAAAGATGTTTACTCCTTTGAAGGAAAGTTATGACCCACCTAGATAGCATATTCAAAAGCAGATATATTATTTTGCCAACAAAGGTCCATCTAGTCAAGGCTATGGTTTTTCCTGTGGTCATGTATGGATGTGAGAGTTGGACTGTGAAGAAGGCTGAGCGCCGAAGAATTGATGCTTTTGAACTGTGGTGTTGGAGAAGACTCTTGAGAGTCCCTTGGACTGCAAGGAGATCCAACCAGTCCATTCTGAAGGAGATCAGCCCTGGGATTTCTTTGGAAGGAATGATGCTAAAGCTGAAACTCCAGTACTTTGGCCACCTCATGCGAAGAGTTGACTCATTGGAAAAGACTCTGATGCTGGGAGGGATTGGGGGCAGGAGGAGAAGGGGACGACAGAGGATGAGATGGCTGGATGGCATCACTGACTCGATGGATGTGAGTTTGAGTGAACTCTGGGAGTTGGTGATGGAGAGGGAGGCCTGGCGTGCTGCGATTCATGGGGTCACAAAGAGTCGGACACGACTGAGCGACTGAACTGAACTAACTGAACTCCATATTTGATTACATATTTTCTGATTTAATAATCTGCAATATAATAATTTAATAATCTGCAATCATTAGATTTGATTAGAATTTGAATCAGATTGAAATGTTCAGGAATCTGATCATTTCACTTGGTTTCACAGTGGATGTGCTCAGTCGCTCAGTTGAGTCAGACTCTTTGCAGCCCTGTGGACTGCAGCCACTAGGTGCCTCTGCCTGTGGAAATTTCCAAACAAGAATCCTGGAGTGGGTGCTGTTTCCTATTCTAGAGGATCTTCTTAACCCAGGGACTGAATCCACGTCTCCTGTGTCTCCTGCATTGGCAGGTAGATTCTTCACCACTTTTGTGCAAAGCCCCACAAAAGGATACAGTTTCTGATTTTAATGATAGACTGAAGGAATAGATTTTGCCATTACTTAACATCCAGGCTTATATTTTTCAAAAAAATTAAAACCCACTGAATTTAGAGATCCTTGAAGGTCTTGAATTTTTAGCACAAATAATTTGTTTGGCGAATTAGCAAAATCTGCCATCATTTCTTTGTATCTGGAAATTATTTAAAACAAAAATCAACTGGTGACTGAGAATATATGATGTGGAAGAACACACGCAGTGCTAGAGAATTGTAACTCCAGTCTGTAGTCAGGTCTCCCTGTTGTCATAGTTACCAATGTACTCCAAGCAGACTCCTTCCTGAATCACACTGCAAACCTTCAATGAAAATAAATGACTCTTCAAGCTTTATTTTTCTCTATCCATAATTGAGCCTACAAAATAGCATGGATCACATGGGTTTTTTTTTTTTTACATTTTGAGCAAGATATTCAACATACAAAAGGAATAAGAGGTTTAATCAAAACAAGTGCCTCTGATGAAGGTCTTACCTCATTTGCTCAGCAATATTCATTAAGTAAGTAGGTTTTGGGGACACAACTACAATCATGGCCCAGGATGGAGAGAAAAATAAGAGACGCATTTCAATGAAATGCAATCAGCATTGCACTGGAAGCAGAAAACAGAGATTCGTGGAAACACAAAAGAGAGACACCTCATAAAGTTTGGACTACAGGTGCAGTCAGATCAAAAGGAGGTTCCATCCTGTGATTCTCAGTGTTTTGTTCTTATGAAGTTTATTTATCTGGGGGGATGGTGGTGGTGAATAGATTTTATTTTTTCTTCTTTTTAAAATTTTATTATTGGAGAATAATTGCTTTACAATGTTGCATTAGTTTCTGCTGTACAACAAAGTGAATCAACTATATGCATACATATATCCCTGCCCCCTGGAGCCTCGTCCCTCTGAGTCATCACAGAGCACTGAGCTGAGCTCCTGTGATGTACAGCAGCTTCCCACTAGCTATCCGTTTTACACGTGGTAGTGTACATATGTTCTTGCCTGGAGAATCCTAGGGACAGGGGAGCCTCGTGGGCTGCTGTCTATGGGGTCACACAGAGTCGGACACGACTGAAGTGACTTAGCAGCAGCAGTGTACATATGTCAGTGCTACTCTCTCAGTTCATCCCACCCTCCCCTTCCTGAGCCGTGTCCACAGTCCATTCTCTGTGGCTGCGTCTATTCCTGCCCTGCAAATAGGTTCATCAGTTTCATGCACCATTTTCATGAGTTAATATACGGTATTTGTTTTTCTTTTTCTGACTTACTTCACTGTGTATGACAGGCTCTAGGTCCATCCACATCACTACAAATGACCCAATTTCCTTTTCACGGCCGAGTGTATTCCATTGTATGTATGTTTGGTCACTGTATTCCCAGTCACTTTGGGTAGAGGACACCGGTGTTGCCCTGCAGGCCAGGCTCAAGGAGCAGAGTGAGCTGGCCAGGGCTCCACAGGCCGAGTTCTATCATCTGCTGATATTCACGCTCTGCCTCTTTCTGCTTTGGCTGCAGGAACTCCTTCACAGACATTCTCCGGGCCATCCTGCTGTCACTGGAAGTCCTTATTGAAGATCCGGAGCTTCAGATAAATGGTTTCATTTTAATTATAGACTGGAGTAATTTCTCCTTCAAACAAGCCTCCAAGCTGACACCTTCAATCCTCAAACTAGCCATCGAAGGGTTGCAGGTAAGTTCACTGAATGTACTAATACCTTCCAAGACTGTATGTGACCATGTGCTCTTTTCTTATTGCAACTAAAGTGATATTTGTCTTTGAGAAAGGTAAAAGAAAACTTTGATAAAATCCACCTGTGAGAACTCTATTTTTATCCCAGCCTCAGTTTAGATGTTGTTGTTGTTTTTAAATTAGACTCCATTTTCATTAACAGCTCTAAATTACGGTTTCCACGGGTACAAATTACCTACCGTAGCAATTATGAAGAAAGCTTGGGGATGTTTAGCCAAATTCATCTGAGAGTTCACAAAAATTAAAGCTAAAAAACATCTGCTTTATGAGAGTGCTCTTACAGTGCGGTGGCATGGAAGCTTTTCAGGGTTTCTGGGAGCATCTTTGCACAGGAAAATGTGCCTGGTGGGTCCTTACTTCCCCAAGTGCTATATGCCGAGGTGTATATACTAAAGGCTATCACTCCTGGGCAGATAAAGGAAGCAGGCAGAACTCTACTTCTGTTTGTATGACCAGTCATTAGGACTTTGGGAAAAGGGGCTTTTGTACTGGGTAGAGGTTAGGGGAGTCCATCCCTGGGGTCCCTTCTGCTTGAAGGACCAATGATTGTGTGAAAACTAAGTCAGAGGGGCAATGCTGCTTAACTTTGTGGTAACACATTACAATACAAAAGAAAAGGCATACAGGGAGATTCAGAACCAGCACAGAAGAAACTCATACCCATTCTTCATTCTGTAGGAAGATTGACTCAATGGAGTGACTCCCCTCCCAATAGACTGCAGTTACATGCAGCTATGTAGACAGAAAAATACCTGTTAATTCTCAGATCAGGCAGCCAGTACTCGAGCTCTTCAAAATACAAGACTAGGAAATCCATTTCAATCCCCTATCCTACTCCAGTGTAATGAGTAATTGATGCACCTGCTTTTTAAACTGTGGCTGATTTACATTAGGCTTCTGGCAAATACGTAGCACTTGTTAGGCTTCTGATGAATTTATGTTTATTGAATTGATCTTATTTTGTTGAAAGGGTTTCCTGTTTCAGAACAGGGGCAAGTACACACTGTTCCAAGAATGCCAAGTGGTCCTGGGCAGCTACATCATGCAGTGTGTTGGCGGCACATTTTTAAAGTTGTTTTTGCATTTCTAGATTACAGTGTATCCTGCCTTGCCCTAAAAATCTCAATCACAGACTTTTCTGTCCTTTACTGCCAATCATTTTCTCTTAGCTCCCTTTTTCTCCACCGTCCTCTCTTCTAAGCCTCTGAACATCTGATCTCTCTCTCTCTCTAAAGCTTTTTATCAAAGGGAGTTTTAAAGTAAGCTGCAAGGTTTATTTCATACCCTATAATTACACTGGCCATATCTTCGGGATTTTCTGTGGTAGTACAAGCTTCATGCATTTTTATCTTTCTAAAAAGAGACAATTCATTACATGTGTAAATAGCTGTGATTCAAGTTCTATGTAATTATAATATTTTTTTCATAAATCAGGAAGAAAATGTACTTTTTCCAACCCTGTGTTCCAATTTTTCTTTCTGGAAATGGTGTGGATTATATAACATGTCCCCTGCCAACTTCTCTAGGCTGATGTGGGTCTTACTGAGTTAATGCATGTGAGTGTGTTTTAAAACATAGAGCCGTACCTACATTTGTAAGGTATTTTACAAGAAATACTAGATGACCTTTTGTGGGGCAAGGCAAGTCTACCTGGGCCTTCTCTTGTCATGTACCAGGGATGCATTCCACAATGTTCCATAGCTCTGGCTAAAGAAGAGCCTCTGCTGGGAGAAGGGGAGACGCACAAGGACAGGGTCAGAGTGGAGAACCGGTACTTCCTCCCATCATCTCTCAGAGCAAAGACCTGGACCCTTCTGTCACTGAGCAACGTAAACTCCCTTGACTGGGGGACAGCATCATGCCAATCAGGCTCTGGATTGGGATGCAGCTTTTTCTGCAAATTCTGCCTTCCCAGACCCTAAATACCTGAGATAGGTGCAATTTTTCCAAGAGAAGAAAGTCAGTGGTCCCTGAAGAAGCTGAGCTTGGGCGTGGCTCTGTCCAGGATATGGGCTTCCTGTCCTAACAGTGTTGGCTGGGTTCCTGCCCCACACTTGGTGGCCATCTCTGGCCAGCCACTGGCAACTTCTTACTCCAGGCCATCCTCTCTCAGGCTCTGTGGACATTCAGATGCCATGGTCACCTCTCTTTCAGCTCTCCCAGGGAAATTTTTTCTTTGCAGCAGTTGTTTCCATGCACACTGCAACCAATAATTCCTTTGGGCATTTCAAAATGTCCGAACTGGTAGGAAGCAGAATTCATGCCTTTGTGGTCATGCTATTGTACAAGGAAGAGCCCATACGGGCCTCCATATGCCAACCATGAAAATTCAAGATAAATTCCACACCACTTCTGGGATGGGTGAAGGCATCAACTTTACTGGAGAAAGAAAAAGTCAGTGAGAGATGAGAGGTTGCTGTTGTTCCTTTTACTGCTACACCTTCAGAAAGGCCCAAAGAGGTTTGTGTGTCTTGTAGACAGGCAGAGGAATTCTACCAAACATTTAAAGAAGAGTTAATACCTATCCTTCTCAAACTATTCCAAAAAACTGAAGAGAGAACACCTCCAAACTCATTCTACAAGGCCAGCATTACCAAAACCAAAGACATTATTAAAAGAAAAAGAGAGAAAGAAAATTAGAGGTCAATATCCCTGATAAATGTAGATGCAAAAATCCTCAAAAAAGTATTCGCAAATTGAATTCAACAATACATTAAATGATAATTCATCATGGTCATTGGGATGTATTCCAGGGAAGCAAAGATAGTTCAATATCCACAAGTTAATCAATGTGATACTCCACATTAACAAAATGAAGGATAAAATCACATGATTGTGGGCAGGGGTGGGGAGGGAAGAACAGGCACAACACAAGGATGTATGATACCATAATGATTGATACTTATGATTACACACTTGTCCAAATGTGCAGAGTGTCCACCAAAAGTGAGACACAATGTAAATGATAGGCTTTGTGTGATTATGATGTGTCAACGTAGATTCATCAGTTGTAATGAACGTACAACTCTGATGGGGACTGACGATAATGAGGGAGGCTACGCATATGTGGGAGCAGAGGATATGGGAAATCTCTGTCCCTTCCAGCCAATTTTGCTGTGAATGTAAAACTGCTCTAGAAAATAAAGTTTTAGTGAATAAAAGTGCAATTACACTCAATCATTCAAAGAAAAAGGCATGTGCATAGAACTTTTGTTATGCATTTTATAGGCCAAATTAATGAGTTATAATAATAGTCATGTAGAAGACTACTCTTTAAGGGATCATCAGATTTTCTACATCAAATTAACCCTGGATCAGCCAGTCATGAAATTCTAACAATATATATTGTATATGTTCCTCCTTTTAGAACAGTGGGATATGTCATTGTTTAGAATATTAAGTTGTCCCAGCTACATAGTCTGTGAATATTAGTTCAAAATAACTTTAGTTAAAATACTAATTTTGAGAATGCCTGGAAGTCATTTTCTCTTATTCTGCTGTTTCATCTCTTAAATGTGATAAGTAATGTCTAAAAGAGCCATCGTATCTATTCATTACAACCTGTTTAAATTTTAACCAAACAAAGTAATATTTGTGCCACCATTTTAATATAGCAGAGCATTATTCTCAATTCTGCAGGGAAATTCTGGCAGAAAGAGCAACAGGCTGAAGTCCTGTTCTTGAGTTTTGCAATGTTTCCAAAATCAATTTTTGGAATCATTTCTTATAAATCACTGCTGCCCAACCATTACAATCAACAGACAGCATATATCAATGTTCAGCCAACCCAGATACTTAAAGAATTGACTGTGCCGAAGTGTTTTACTAAGCAAGAGTTACAGGCTATTTACAAAATATTTGGTTCCCTAAGGACCCAGATGTTGTTAAAGGTTTACAGAAGCTTACTTCTGACTCACCAGAGATTTAGAAAGCAGTCTTTTTTTTTTTTTCCTCTCATTTCTGTGCTTATGTTATTTTTGTCTGCCCAATCGAACACTTTATCAACTCATTAACTCTTCATTCCAGTTCAAGGTTTGTGGTATGACTTTTGTTGTTGTTTTGTTAAAAATGGCTTTATAATATTTACATCAACTTTTATTTAAACTCTCCCATGTGAGAGTTGAACCATAAAGAAGGCTGAGGGCCAAAGAATTGATGCTTCACTTTCAAATTGTGGTGCTGGAGAAGACTCTTCAGAGTCCCTTGGACAGCAAGGAGATCAAGCCAGTCAATTCTAAAGGAAATCAGTTGTGAATATTCATTGGAAGGACTGATGTTGAAGCTGAAGCTCCAATACTTTGGCCACCTGGTGGGAAAAGCCAACTCAGTGGAAAAGACCTTGATGCTAGGAAAGACTGAGGGCAAGAGGAGAAGGGGATGACAGAGGATGAGATGGTTGGATGGCATCATCAACTCAATGGACATGAGTTTGAACAAACTCCGGGAAAGGAGTGGAAAAGGAAGTCCGTTGGTTTTCCAACTCTTAACCCAAAGGTGGGAAGGGATTGGGAGCAATGCTCAGAGGCTCAGCTGTGAACCATTCATCTCCTTGGAAGCCCTTTTCATGAAACTGTTTCCAACCTTCATCCATCCTCTCTTGCCTCCTTCCCACATCCTGCTCCTCTCATATCCTACTTTTCCATCCCTTTTCCAAAACACACAATGCATTCACTTGTCTTTGGGGAATCCAAAGTGCCCTATTCACTTGGAAGACTAGAACAGTAAATCATTCATAAAGTCACTGGAAAACATGACAGTTCCTGAGGGTAAATGAATGGCAAGAGGTGATCATATTTTTGGAAAGGCTGGTTGGGAAGATGCATTTCAAGTTAGTAGTAGATTCACACCCAATCAACCGTCTATGACTCAGACAGGCAGGCCCACTGATTCATGGTGTATTCGTTCAACAGAAAATGTGGGTCAGGTATTCTCCTAAACTGGTTGATAGTGGAGAACAAAGCAACCTGGCTTCCTGAAGCTTACATTCTATCATGCAAAGTTTGCAAACCACCAGTCTCAGCATCACCAGGAGCTGGTCAGAAATGCGGAGCCTCAGGCACTACCCCCAAACTTACTAAATCAGTCTGCATTTCAAGTTCTGCATACAAATGAACGTTGGAGAAGCACTGCTCTACTAGCCGGTATGGCAGTGTAATGCGATGGATCTCACCCATAAATGCACAGACTCCCCTGGAGGGTCTGTTACAACCCACATCCCTTGTCCCTATTCCCAGTTTCTGATTCCATAGGTCTGGAGCAGAGTCCATAAGCTTACACTTCAAACACGTTCCCAGGTGCTGCTGCTGGTGGTACAACCAGACAATGCAGGTGAGAGTAGAGTCCAACTATTTGGACTTTAGTCCTGGCTCTGCTACACAAAGACCTCAGGCCTTAGGGTTTATCTCTATCAGCTCTAGATTTTGTTGTCTGTAAAGATGTGGTGGTAAAACAGAACTACCTCACTGGTTTATAAACAGTGCATGAAAAGTGCTTGGGCCACAGATTGTAGCCCACCAGGCTCCTCTGTCCATGGGATTTCCCAAGCAAGAATACTGGAGAAGGTTGCCATTTCCTTCTCCAGGGGATCTTCCTAACCCAGGGATTGAACCCAAATCTCCTGGGTCTCATGCATTGGCCGGCAAATTCTTTCTCTGTTGCCTCAACTTTTGAAAGTTTGAAATTAGATCTCACCAGCTGTTCACTGGCGGAGAAGGCAATGGAACCCCACTCCAGTACTCTTGCCTGGAAAATCCCATGGATGGAGGAGCTTGGAAGGCTGCAGTCCATGGGGCTGCTGAGGGTCGGACACGACTGAGCGACTTCACTTTCACTTTTCACTAAGGAAATGGCAACCCACTCCAGTGTTCTTGCCTGGAGAATCCCAGGGACGGGGAGCCTGGTGGGCTGCCGTCTATGGGGTCACACAGAGTCGGACACGACTGAAGCGACTTAGCAGCAGCAGCAGTAGCTGTTCACTGGACCCAGATAAGGGTGCTCCCTTCTCACCTCAGTCAATGACTTGGGTCCAGTTTGGTGTCACCTGTTCAGACAGTGGCACGTGAGGTGCCTTTTCTTTCTGTTTATGTGTTGCGATCTCTTGAATCATTACCAGAGTCTGCTCCCAAAGCCTCTATAGTTGAGTGATTAATGAGGTTGAACTTCATGTCTTTTCATCAGGACTCTTTTTATCAGTAACATTTACAGTCTTTGATCGATTCTTACACTTTCCACATATTAAAGAATATTAGATACAAATAAATGGCAGAGGGAGGGTATTTTGTATATATTTTGCCAAGAAGGTTCTTAATTCATTCTGAACACTCCAGGGATGCCTGACAAACATTTTCTTCTAAACAAACTACCCTTTACCTTCCCAGGCCACAAAGCTACAATCCTGAGTTTGCAATAGTAGAATATGTTATTACAGAAATATTAGAGGAATAAAATGTCCCCTGTAATATGCTACCTTGTTAAGTATCCATTAAACTCAGGAAGATGATTGGAGGTAATGACACTCCAGTGATGCTGATGGCAGATAGGATGGCCCATTTAAAACAGTTCCAATTAAACAGGTCTATCCCTGGCATGTTGTTGATAAATGGTTTTTCTGGACTCCCATGCATTATAGACCTGGCCAATGCCTGGTTTCATCCATTCAAGAAACCGTTACTAAGACTTGACTTTGAGTCAGTCACAAATAAACAGATGCTGTCCCTACTCTCAGCAAGCCATCATTCAGAGGAGAGGCAACTCTATAAACAAATGATGAAAACGATGTTGCATGTGCAAGAAGGGAGATACACACACCAGGTTAATACAATCCCAGTTCAGGCAGGGGGAGTTAGGAATGGCCTCTTGGGTAAAGCTGCATCTTGACTGATTCTTAACAGGTGAGTGCGGAAGAGCCAAGTGAAAGCAGGCTGGGAGAAATTTCAGGCAAAGAAGGTATTATGGGCAAAAATACAGGGGCAAGTTGTTTTTGTTGTTTAGTCATTAAGTCATGTCCAACTCTTTACGACCCCATAGACTGTAGCCCTCCAGGCTCCTCTGTCCATGGGATTTCCCATGCAAGAATACTGGAGTGGGTTGCCATGCCCTCCTCCAGGGGATCTTCCCAACTGAGGTATCAAACCTGCGTCTCCGGCATTGGCAGATGGATTCTTTACCACCGAGCCAACCAGAGGCAAGATCACAGAGGCAAGACCTCAGTCAATAAGAGAGAAAGAAACAGAATCAAGTTCCTAATCCTGGCATGCACCAGGACCAGGCAAGGAGCCTGTGTGCCCCTGTGCCATGCTAAGGAGCTTGGTCTCTTTCTGCAGGTGTTGAGGGCCATCTTGAAGCAGGATGACAATACAGACTGATGCTTCCCATGGGATCAATTTGGCAGGTATGAGCAGGGAAGAGTCAAAGGTGGGGAACCAAATAAAAGACAACTGCGATCATTCAAGTAAGAAGTAAGAGGTTAAAGTAGGAGTGACCAAAAGATTTCGACAACTACATAGGAAGTCAAGTAAGGCAGTGATTGGTTGTTGGATGCTTGAGAATGGAAAGTGAAAATGGAGGAGTCCATGATGAAGCTTGGGTGTGCAGCCTGGGTGAAGGGTAGGGACGGTGCCAACCAATAAGATGGTGAAGACAGAAGCAGGCAGGTGTGGGAGAGAATAAGCCCTTGACAACACTGGTCTACACCATTCTTACAACACTTTTTTTATCACCCAGTGCTGCAAATCTATAACTTTATCTTCATCGAAATAACCTTAATGCTTATGTCAGGGATGGATAAACAGGCTTTCCCTCATATACTAAATCTAAACAACTGAAATACAGCTCAGGAAAAAAAGAATGCTGGCACTGATTGATGATGGTTCCTTTCACTGTAGATTGTAAACAGCAAGTCTGCCACACATCCTGGGCTTCCCAAGTGGCTCAGTGGTAAAGAACATGCCTGCCAATGCAGGAGACACAGGAGACATGGTTTCAATCCCTGGATCAGGAAGATTCCCTGGAGGAGGAAATGGCAACCCACTCCAGCATTCTTGCCTGGGAAAGCCCATGGATAGGAAGCCTGGAGGGTTACAGTCCAAGGGGTATCAAAGAGTCAGACATGACTGAGTACACACACACACTCCCTGACCTGGGTATTCTAGCTAAATTGGGGGACAGTCTAGTGTTCATGGTACAAGAAATAAGGATAATAACCATAGGGTGAGACAGCATCTTGAAGAAGCTCATTATCTCTGCTCTAGGTTAAACACAATCAAACCTGGTGATGATGATGGTGGTGGTGATGATGATACTTACTGTTAGTCTGGCACTTAAACCACCGTCACCCAGTGCCTAATTTGATCCTCTCAACAGCCCTTGGTTTTCCCAAGTGGCACTAGCGGTAAAGAACCCGCCGGCCAGAGCAGGAGATGTAAGAGATGAGGGTTCGAGCCCTGGGTCGAGAATATCCACTGGAGGACGGCATGGCAATCCACTCCAGTATTCTTGCCTGGAGAATCCCATGGACAGAGGAGCCTGAGGGGCTGCAGTCCATGGGTCACAGAAAGTTGGACACAACTGAAAGCAACTTAGCATGTACAGCCCTTGGTAAGAAGCAGAGCAGGAGAATAACATATCATCACTTAAAAAAACAACACAAAACCCCACAAAAGATTGACTGGATTAATCAGTGAAACATCAGTTCTGAATAAGATTTTAGTTGCCTTGGAGACCAACTAAAGACCCCAGACTTTTTGTTGCATCTCACAAGAGAAGGTGGAACTTGTGAGAATGAATAGCTGATAAAGTGCAGTTTCCATTTACATCAAAGGAAAGTATTTGTTGTTAAGAAACCAATAAGAATCATTAACTCATTTTAGCCCAAAGATAATTTTTCAAAGTGCAGTATTTTGTTTTTATACTTAGAAGGGCCTAATTTTTACACAATAAACTCTTTATTGATGTGTTAATATACATCCAGAGAACCCAAATTGTAAGCATGCAGCAAAGTGAATTTTAAGAAAATGAAAACATTTAAGTAACCAAAAACAGATTAAGAAAAAGAATACTGCCAGTTACTCAGAGGTCCCTCCTTCCTCTGACTCAGTAGCTGACTCCCAAAGGTATCTAAGATCTCCACTAGCTTTGTTTGTAGTGATGCTTCCTAAGGCGCACTTGACATTCCAGGATGTCTGGCTCTAGATGAGTGATCACGCCATTGTGGTTATCTGGGTCATGAAGAACTTTTCTGTATAGTTCTGTGTATTCTTGCCACCTCTTCTTAATATCTTCTGCTTCTGTTAGGTCCATACCATTTCTGTCCTTTATTGTGCTCATCTTTGCAAGAAATGTTCCCTTGGTATCTCCAATTTTCTTGAAGAGATCTCTAGTCTTTCCCATTCTATTGTTTTCCTCTATTTCTTTGCATTAATCACGTAGGAAGGCTTTCTTATCTCTCCTTGCTATTCTTTGGAACTCTGCACTCAAATGGGTGTATCTTTCCCTTTCTCCTTTGCCTTTAGCTTCTCTTCTTTTCTCAGATCTTTCTAAGGCCTCCTCAGACAACCATTTTGCCTTTTTGCATTTCTTTTTCTCGGGGATGGTCTTGAATACAAAATACGCAGCATCAAATAAGTGTTACAAAATACCTGCATTAAATGTATACATTTTACTCTTAAAAGAATCTCTCAAACTTTCCTTTGAACCCCATTTATTTTCTTAATTTGGTCATGTGGTTTCCAAACTCACCATGTGTTAGAAGTCTGTAACAAGAATTTGGTGGAGGGGCTAATTCATATTGACATATAGACTATATCAAGAAATAACAGCTGTCAGCCAGGGAAGAAACACAAAGAAGATTAAAAATTTTACTACCAAAACTAGAAAGCACCATGCTTGTGGCCATGCCACATAGAGCTAAGAGTATCGTATACTGTGGAGCCAGATCATGGTGCACAGTTGTGATCCTGAGCTATCAGAAGAGTTTCAATCACTTTCAACAAGTGATATTGAAGACACCATGGAAATGTGTAAATAGTAGAGAGAGATTTTCCTCTATAGTAGTTATAATGTGATATAGAAAATCTTACAGTTTAAGAGACACTTAGTCACTAGTATAACTTAGGAATCCTAGAAATTATTAATTTTTTGAGTTTTAAAGATTTTTTTAATAGTGAAAATAGCTTCTACATTACCAAGACAAAGCTCTTTAAAGGTTTATATTTCTTAAATAGGAGAACAACAGATGCTTTCAGCACTTTCAGCATTTGAAATCTGTTAAGATTTCTCAACTTGATTTCCACTCCCAAACCCCACTACTGGGGGTTCATTATACATGTTCAGTATAAAAAAATATTTTAAAAATACTGGTGATACTGGAAAGTAATTCAGTTCAGTTCAGTCATTCAGTCACTTTGCAATCCCATGGACTGCAGCACACCAGGCTTCCCTGTCCTCCTCTATCTCCTGGAGTTTGCTCAAACTCATGTCCATTGAGTCAGTGATGCCATCCAACCATCTAATCCTCTGCCTCCCTGCTTCTTCTCCTGCCCTCAGTCTTTCGCAGCATTAGGGTCTTTTCCAATGAGTCGGCTCTTCACATTAAGTGGCCAAAGTATTCATTTAATACTATTTAAAATCTGAGATAATTTTTGATAAGTATGAGTAATATGAATTTGCAAAGGATGAGAAAGAAGTCTCACTTCAATGACTATTTATTCAACTTTTCATTCGCCAGGGTTCCAAGCAGGCATAGGTGAGGGGACAGCTGGTCATGTCCCCAGAACGGGACAAACATTAGCCTGGTGTTTCTTCAGTGCCATGTGGGAGAAAAGGAAAAGTGAAGTGCTAGCCAGGCTCAGGGCAATTCTTGTTGAGCACAAAAGTTGGATGGAATATTTTGGAAAATACCTCCCACTGCTAACGAATTCTAACAATACAGTCATAAAGATGATTTCTCCTGTTTTGATAACATTAGATTTAGGAATTTAAAGATATTTAATGGAGATTATTAACATCATGAAAAAACTTGAAAGATTAAGCTAATGCCAACTGAAATGTCATTAATTGGGAGGAGTAATCCTTGATGCCTTAATCCAGAGACTTATTAAGGATTTGGAAGAAATTATGAATAACTTGTTCCATTAACTGAATGAGGTTTTAATTAAGATATTCTTAGGAAAGCAAAAGGACAGGGCAACTTTTAAGAGGATTTTCAGACTTTGGAAGGGGGAATTCAGTCCTGAAAGAGATGTAGAGAAGAGAGGACCTCATTCAGAAGCTACGAAAAAGACATCTTGAGAGATGTTAATATTTTCTGTTAAAAAAAAGAAAGCCTGAGCACATTCTGAAATATTTCTCTCTGGTCAGAGCATGGTATTGTTGAGTACTTTGGTAAAAAGTTCAATTTCTTGATTGTTCTTGTGTTTTCCTTTTCCTATAATATATTTCTGTAACTTTGCAAAAAACTGAGTGTCTTAATTACAACACCATCCAAAAGAAAGTTGGCCACATTTAATAATTTTGTTTTTATATATGTATATACAATTGATATGTACATACAATTGATACAGGCTTCCCTTGTGGCTCAGCTGGTAAAGAATCTGCCTGCAATGCAGGAGACCTGAGTTTGATCCTTGGGTTAGGAAGATCCCCTGGAGAAGGGAAAGGCTACCCACTCGAGTATTCTAGCCTGGAGATTCTGGCCTGCGTCACAAAGAGTTGACACGACTGAGCGACTTTCACTGATCACTGATACAATTGACATATACAGATACAGTGTATATCTGTATCTATATAATTGATTATTAATTCCAAATGATTTTATCTCTGTATTTTTCACATTTCCATTTTTTTCTCTGCATCCCCAGAGTTGCCACTTCAGTTTGGGACCTCATCAGTTCTTTTTCAAAAGACAGAACAGTTTTTTAAATTGTTCTTTCTGCCTTGTTCTAAATTCTTTTAAAGATTCCATACTATCTTCTTAAAAATAAAATTTATCTTGTAATATACACCATTTCCTTTTAAGTTCAATAAATATTTTTTCATAAACTGAAAAAATAAACTTGAGCTTATTGGAAAATTTCAAAAAATGAAGAAGAAAATAAAAATTAACCTTAATTCCTCAGTCCAGACAGGCCCATAATTCATATTTTGTTGTTTCTCCTTTTCACCTTTTATCAAAATATAACTCACATACCATATAATTCACTCATTTAAAGTGTACATTTAATGGTTTTTAGCATATTTACAGAGCTATGTAATCATCACCACAGTCTAATTTTAGAACATTTTTATCATGCCTGCCCCCCAATCCCATACCCACTGCCAGTCACTCCTCATTCATCACTTCTCCACTCCTTTCAGAGCCACAAGAAACTGCTCATCTACATTCTGTTTGGATTAGATCAGATCAGATCAGTCACTCAGTCGTGTCCAGCTCTTTGTGACCCCGTGAATTGCAGCACGCCAGGCCTCCCTGTCCATCACCAACTCCCGGAGTTCACTCAGACTCACGTCCATCGAGTCAGTGATGCCATCCAGCCATCTCATCTTCTGTCGTCCCCTTCTCCTCTTGCCCCCAATCCCTTCCAGCATCAGAGTCATTTCCAATGAGTCAACTCTTCACATAAGGTGGCCAAAGTACTGGAGTTTCAGCTTTAGCGTCATTCCCTCCAAAGAAATCCCAGGGCTGATCTCCTTCAGAATGGACTGGTTGGATCTCCTTGCAGTCCAAGGGACTCTCAAGAGTCTTCTCCAACACCTCAGCTCAAAATAGATTTTCCAATTCTGGATGTTTTATATGAATGGAATTAAACAATATGTGATCCTTTGTTATTGGTTTCTTTCACTTAGCATAATGTTTTCAAGGCTTATCCATGCTGTCGTAGCTATCAGGACTTCATTCCTTTTTAATGGCTGAATAATATTCCATTGCATGACTACCCCAATTTTTTTTCATTTTTTAGTTGCTGGCCAATTGAGTTCTTCCTATTTTTGACAATTATGAAGAATCTTGCTATGAACATTTATGTACACATTTTTTTCCAAAGTGGCTGCACCATTTTATATTCCTCCCAGGAATGTATGAGGTCTCAATTTCTCCACATCCTTGTTAACCCTAGCTGTTGTCTCTCTCTTTTTTTTTTAGTTATATCCATATTTGTTGGTGTGATGTAGTATCTCATTGAGGTTTTGCTTTGCGTTTCCCTAATGACTACCGGATACTAAGGATCTTTTCCTGTGCTTAGTGGCCACTTACACCCCTTTTTGGAGAATTGTCTATTCAAATCCTTTTCTAATTTTGAGTTATTTGTCTTTTTATTATTGACCTGTAATACACATATATATTCTGAATACAATTCCCTTATCTGATATATCATTTGCAAATATTTCTCCTATTCAGTAAGCTGGGTTTTCAATTTATTGATAGAATCCTTTGAAGCATGAAAGTTTTTAATTTTGATGAAGTCTAATTTATCAACATTTCTCTTTTCTTGTGTGTACTTTGGTATCACACACACACACACACACAAATGTGTAACCCAAGGTCGTGAAAGTTCACTTCTATAATTTTTTCTAAGAGTTTCACATTTAGGTCTACGATTCATTTTGAGTTAATTTTTGTGTATAGCATACAGTAGGGTTCCAACTTCAATCTTTTGCATAAGATATTCACTTGTTCAGGCATCATTTATTGAAAATACTACCCTTTCACCATTATATGGTATTGCTTCCCTTGTTTGAAATCAATTGATCATTAACGTATGAATTTCTTCCTGGGTCCTCAATTTTACTCCATTGATCCATATGTCTACATTATGTTAGTATAATATTGTCTTGACTATTGTAGCTTTGAAATAAGTTTTAAATTGTGAAATGTGAGTGGTCCAACTTTATTCTTCTTTTTCTAGATTGTTTTGGCTATCCTAGGTCCCATTCATTTTCACATGAATTTCAGGATCTGCTTGTCAATTTTTGAAAAAAAAAAAGTGGACTTGGATTTTGATAAGGACTGCACTGAATTTCTAGACCTGTTTGGGGAGTTCTGCCATCGTAATAATATTGTCTTCCAATACATTAACATGAGATGTCTTCCCATTGATTTAGACATTTATGTACTTGCAAAAATATTTTATACTTTTTGTTGTATAAGCCTTGTACTTCTTTTGTTAAACTTATCTCTAGGTGTTTTATTTTTTTGATAATATTTTAAATCAAACTAGTTTTCATTGCTAGTGTACTGAAATATAATTAATTTTGCATATTAATCTTATATCTTAACAACCTTGAAGAACTCATTTATTAGTTCTAAAAACTGGACTGCTTAGGATTTTACACACACTAGACCATGTCAACTGAAAACAGATAGTTTTACTGTTTTTGCCATTTGAATGCATTTTTTTCTTTGCTTAATAGCCTTGGCTAGAACCTCTAGTACAATACTGAATAGAGGTGGTAAGAATAGACATTCTTGTCTTGCTCCTGGTCTTAGGGCAAAGCATTCAGTCTTTCACCACTCGGTATGAGGCTAGTTGTACATTTTGTAAATGCCCTACATCAGGTTGGGGCTTCCCTGGTGGCTCAGACAGTAAAGAATCTGCCCGCAGTGTGGGAAACCCAGGTTCAATCCCTGGGTTGGGAAGATCCCCTGGAGAAGAGAATGGCTACCCACTCTAGTATTCTTTCCTGGAGGATTCCATGGATAGAGGAGTCTGGTGGGCTATAGTCCACAGGATTGTAAAGAGTCAGACATGACTGAACGACTAACACTTTTGCATTATATCAAGTTGAGGAAATTCCTATTCCTAGCTTGGTCAGTCACCATCTCCTTTAAAAATCCTTCAGTACATCCCTATTTCTTATCAGACCAAGTTCAGGCTCCATGGCCTAGGACTGAAGCCCCTCCTAGAACTTCCCTGCTTACTTCTCCAGCCTCATCTCTGGACACTCCCTCTGCACCTCCTTTTCCAACCTCATCTCCAAAATGTTGAGCTCTACCTATTGCAAACTGCATGCAGGTCCTAGCATTCCATGTTCTTCATGTCTCTGTTTTGTTTTTTTTTTTAATTTAATTTTATTTAACTTTACACCAACAGTGTATTGACTTTGCCATATATCAAAATGAATCTGCCACGGATATACATGTGTTCCCCATCCTGAACCCTCCTCCCTCCTCCCTCCCTGTACCATCCCTCTGGGTCGTCCTAGTGCACCAGGCCCAAGCATCCAGTATTGTGCATCGAACCTGGACTGGTGACTCATTTCATATATGATATTATACATATTTCAATGCCATTCTCCCAAATCATCCCACCCTCTCCCTCTCCCACAGAGTCCAAAAGACTGTTCTGTACATCAGTGTCTCTTTTGCTGTTTTGATTATATTCTTTGCAGCCAAAGATGGAGAAGCTCTATACAGTCAGCAAAAACAAGACCAGGAGCTGACTGTGGCTCAGACCATGAACTCCTTATTGCCAAATTCAGACTTAAATTGAAGAAAGTAGGGAAAACCACTAGACCATTCAGGTATGACCTAAATCAAATCCCTTATGATTATACAGTGGAAGTGAGAAATAGATTTAAGGGCCTAGATTTGATAGATAGAGTGCCTGATGAACTATGGAATGAGGTTCGTGACATTGTACAGGAGACAGGAATCAAGACCATTCCCATGGAAAAGAAATGCAAAAAAGCAAAATGGCTGTCTGGGGAGGCCTTACAAATAGCTGTGAAAAGAAGAGAAGCGAAAAACAAAGGAGAAAAGGAAAGATATAAACATCTGAATGCAGAGTTCCAAAGAATAGCAAGAAGAGATAAGAAAGCCTTCTTCAGCGATCAGTGAAAGAAATAGAGGAAAACAACAGAATAGGAAAGACTAGGGATCTCTTCAAGAAAATCAGAGATACCAAAGGAACATTTCATGCAAAGATGAGCTTGATAAAGGACAGAAATGGTATGGACCTAACAGAAGCAGAAGATATTAAGAAGAGACGGCAAGAATACACAGAAGAACTGTACAAAAAAGATCTTCACGACCCAGATAATCACGATGGTGTGATCACTGACCTAGAGCCAGACATCCTGGAATGTGAAGTCAAGTGGGCCTTAGAAAGCATCACTACGAACAAAGCTAGTGGAGGTGATGGAATTCCAGTTGAGCTATTCCAAATCCTGAAAGATGATGCTGTGAAAGTGCTGCACTCAATATGCCAGCAAATTTGGAAAACTCAGCAGTGGCCACAGGACTGGAAAAGGTCAGTTTTCATTCCAATCCCAAAGAAAGGCAATGCCAAAGAATGCTCAAACTACCGCACAATTGCACTCATTTCACACGCTAGTAAAGTACTGCTCAAAATTCTCCAAGCTAGGCTTCAGCAATATGTGAACCATGAACTTCCTGATGTTCAAGCTGGTTTTAAAAAGGCAGAGGAACCAGAGATAAAATTGCCAACATCTGCTGGATCATGCAAAAAGCAAGAGAGTTCCAGAAAAACATCTATTTCTGCTTTATTGACTATGCCAAAGCCTTTGACTGTGTGGATCACAATAAACTGTGGAAAATTCTGAAAGAGATGGGAATACCAGACCACCTGATCTGCCTCTTGAGAAACCTGTATGCAGGTCAGGAAGCAACAGTTAGAACTGGACATGGAACAACAGACTGGTTCCAAATAGGAAAAGGAGTTCATCAAGGCTGTATATTGTCACCCTGTTTATTTAACTTATATGCAGAGTACATCATGAGAAATGCTGGACTGGAAGAAACACAAACTGGAATCAAGATTGCCGGGAGAAATATCAATAACCTCAGATACGCAGATGACACCACCCTTATGGCAGAAAGTGAAGAGGAACTCAAAAGCCTCTTGATGAAAGTGAAAGTGGAGAGTGAAAAAGTTGGCTTAAAACTCAACATTCAGAAAACGAAGATCATGGCATCCAGTCCCACCACTTCATGGGAAATAGATGGGGAAACAGTGTCAGACTTTATTTTTCTGGGCTCCAAAATCACTGTAGATGGTGACTGCAGCCATGAAATTAAAAGATGCTTACTCCTTGGAAGGAAAGTTATGACCAACCTAGATAGCATATTCAAAAGCAGAGACACTACTCTGCCAACAAAGGTTCGTCTAGTCAAGGCTATGGTTTTTCCTGTGGTCATGTATGGATGTGAGAGTTGGACTGTGAAGAAGGCTGAGTGCCGAAGAATTGATGCTTTTGAACTGTGGTGTTGGAGAAGACTCTTGAGAGTCCCTTGGACTGCAAGAAGATCCAATCAGTCCATTCTGAAGGAGATCAGCCCTGGGATTTCTTTGGAAGGAATGATGCTAAAGCTGAAACTCCAGTACTTTGGCCACCTCATGGGAAGAGTTGACTCATTGGAAAAGACTCTGATGCTGGGAGGGATTGAGGGCAGGACGAGAAGGGGACGACAGAGGATGAGATGGCTGGATGGCATCACTGACTCGATGGACGTGAGTCTGAGTGCACTCCGGGAGTTGGTGATGGACAGGGAGGCCTGGCGTGCTGCGATTCATGGGGTCACAGAGTTGGACACGACTGAGTGACTGATCTGATCTGATCTGATACAGGGTTATTGTTACCATCTTTCTAAATTCCATATATATGCATAGTATACTGTATTGGTGTTTTTCTTTCTGGCTTATTTCACTCTGTATAATAGGCTCCAGTTTCATCCACCTCATTAGAACTGATTCAAATGTATTCTTTTTAATGGCTGAGTAATACTCCATTGTGTATATGTACCACGGCTTTCTTATCCATTCATCTGCTGATGGACATCTAGGTTGCTTCCATGTCCTGGCTATTATAAACAGTGCTGCGATGAACATTGGGGTACACGTGTCTCTTTCAATTCTGGTTTCCTCAGTGTGTATGCCCAGCAGTGGGATTGCTGGATCATAAGGCAGTTCTATTTCCAGTTTTTTAAGGAATCTCCACACAGTTCTCCATAGTGGCTGTACTAGTTTGCATTCCCACCAACAGTGTAAGAGGGTTCCCTTTTCTCCACACCCTCTCCAGCATTTATTGCTTGTAGACTTTTGGATTGCAGCCGTTCTGACTGGCATGAAATGGTACCTCATAGTGGTTTTGATTTGCATTTCTCTGATAATGAGTGATGTTGAGCATCTTTTCATGTGTTTGTTAGCCATCTGTATGTCTTCTTTGGAGAAATGTCTATTTAGTTCTTTGACCCATTTTTGATTGGGTCATTTATTTTTCTGGAATTGAGCTGCAGGAGTTGCTCGTATATTTTTGAGATTAGTTGTTTGTCAGTTGCTTCATTTGCTATTATTTTCTCCCATTCTGAAGGCTGTCTTTTCACCTTGCTTATAGTTTCCTTTGTTATGCAGAAGCTTTTAAGGTTAATTAGGTCCCATTTGTTTATTTTTGCTTTTATTTCCAATATTCTGGGAGGTGGGTCATAGAGGATCCTGCTGTGATGTATGTCGGAGAGTGTTTTGCCTATGTTCTCCTCTAGGAGTTTTATAGTTTCTGGTCTTATGTTTAGATCTTTAATCCATTTTGAGTTTATTTTTGTGTATGGTGTGAGAAAGTGCTCGAATTTCATTCTTTTACAAGTGGTTGACCAGTTTTCCCAGCACGCTTGTTAAAGAGATTGTCTTTAATCCATTGTATATTCTTGCCTCCTTTGTCAAAGATAAGGTGTCTATATGTGTGTGGATTTATCTCTGGGCTTTCTATTTTGTTCCATTGATCTATATTTCTGTCTTTGTGCCAGTACCATACTGTCTTGATGACTGGCTTTGTAGTAGAGCCTGAAGTCAGGCAGGTTGATTCCTCCAGTTCCATTTTTCTTTCTCAAGATAGCTTTGGCTATTCGAGGTTTTTTGTATTTCCATACAAATTGTGAGATTATTTGTTCTAGCTCTGTGAAGAATACCGTTGGTAGCTTGATAGGGATTGCATTGAATCTATAAATTGCTTTGGGTAGTATACTCGTTTTCACTATATTGATTCTTCCAATCCATGAACATGGTATATTTCTCCATCTATTAGTGTCCTCTTTGATTTCTTTCACCAGTATTTTATAGTTTTCTATATATAAGTCTTTAGTTTCTTTAGGTAGATATATTCCTAAGTATTTTATTCTTTTCGTTGCAATGGTGAATGGAATTGTTACCTTAATTTCTCTTTCTATTTTCTCATTATTAGTGTTTAGGGATGCAAGGGATTTCTGTGTGTTGATTTTATATCCTGCAACTTTACTATATTCATTGATTAGTTCTAGTATATTTCTGGTGGAGTCTTTAGGGTTTTATATGTAGAGGATCATGTCATCTGCAAACAGTGAGAGTTTTACTTCTTCTTTTCCAATTTGGATTCCTTTTATTTCTTTTTCTGCTCTGATTGCTGTGGCCCAAACTTCCAAAACTGTGTTGAATAGTAATGGTGAAAGTGGGCACTCTTGTCTTGTTCCTGACTTTAAAGGAAATGCTTTAAATTTTTCACCATTGAGGATAATGTTTGCTGTGGGTTTGTCATATATGGCTTTTATTATGTTGAGGTATGTTCCTTCTATTCCTTCTTTCTGGAGAGTTTTTTTTTTTTTTTAAATCATAAATGGATGTTGAATTTTGTCAAAGGCTTTCTCTGCATCTATTGAGATAATCATATGGTTTTTATTTTTCAACTTGTTAATGTGGTGTATTACATTGATTGATTTGCGGATATTGAAGAATCCTTGCATCCCTGGGATAAAGCCCACTTGGCCATGGTGTATGATCTTTTTAATGTGTTGTTGGATTCTGATTGCTAGAATTTTGTTAAGGATTTTTGCATCTATGTTCATCAGTGATATTGGCCTGTAGTTTTCTTTTTTTGTGGCATCTTTGTCAGGTTTTGGTATTAGGGTGATGGTGGCCTCATAGAATGAGTTTGGAAGTTAACCTTCCTCTGCAATTTTCTGGAAGAGTTTGAGTAGGGTAGGTGTTAGCTCTTCTCTAAATTTTTGGTAGTATTCAGCTGTGAAGCCATCTGGACCTGGGCTTTTGTTTGCTGGAAGATTTCTGATTACAGTTTCAATTTCCGTGCTTGTTATGGGTCTGTTAAGATTTTCTGTTTCTTCCTGGTCCAGTTTTGGAAAGTTGTACTTTTCTAAGAATTTGTCCATTTCTTCCACGTTGTCCATTTTATTGGCATATAATTGCTGATAGTAGTCTCTTATGATCCTTTGTATTTCTGTGTTGTCTGTTGTGATCTCTCCATTTTCATTTCTAATTTTATTGATTTGATTTTTCTCCCTTTGTTTCTTGATGAGTCTGGCTAATGGTTTGTCAATTTCATTTATCCTTTCAAAGAACCAGCTTTTGGCTTTGTTGATTTTTGCTATGGTCTCTTGTTTCTTTTGCATTTATTTCTGCCCTAATTTTTAAGATTTCTTTCCTTCTGCTAACGCTGGGGTTCTTCATTTCTTCCTTTTCTAGTTGCTTTAGGTGTAGAGTTAGATTATTTATTTGACTTTTTTCTTGTTTCTTGAGGTATGCCTGTATTGCTATGAACTTTCCCCTTAGGACTGCTTTTACAGTGTCCCACAGGTTGGGGTTGTTGTGTTTTCATTTTCATTCGTTTCTATGCAAATTTTTATTTCTTTTTTTTATTTCTTCTGTGATTTGTTGGTTATTCAACAGCGTGTTGTTCAGCCTCCATATGTTGGAATTTTTAATAGCTTTTCTCCTGTAATTGAGATCTAATCTTACTGTATGGTGGTCAGAAAAGATGCTTGGAATGATTTCAATTTTTTTTAATTTACCAAGGCTAGATTTATGGCCCAGGATGTGATCTATCCTGGAGAAGGTTCCGTGTGCACTTGAGAAAAAGGTGAAATTCATTGTTTTGGGATGAAATGTCCTATAGATATCAATTAGGTCTAACTGGTCTATTGTATCATTTAAAGTTTGTGTTTCCTTGTTAATGTTCTGTTTAGTTGATCTATCCATAGGTGTGAGTGGGGTATTAAAGTCTCCCACTATTATTGTGTTATTGTTAATTTCTCCTTTCATACTTGTTAGCATTTGTCTTACATATTACAGTGTTCCTATGTTGGGTGCATATATATTTATAATTGTTATATCTTCTTCTTGGATTGATCCTTTGATCATTATGTAGTGACCTTCTTTGTCTGTTTTCACAGACTTTGTTTTAAAGTCTATTTTATCTGATATGAGTATTGCTACTCCTGCTTTCTTTTGGTCCCTATTTGCATGGAAAATCTTTTTCCAGCCCTTCACTTTCAGTCTGTATGTGTCCCCTGTTTTGAGGTGGGTCTCTTGTAGACAACATATGTAGGGGTCTTATTTTTCTATCCATTCAGCCAGTCTTTGTCTTTTGGTTGGGGCATTCAACCCATTTACATTTAAGGTAATTATTGATATGTATGATCCTGTTGCCATTTACTTTATTGTTTTGGGTTCGAATTTATACACCCTTTTTGTGTTTCCTGTCTAGAGAATATCCTTTAGTATTTGTTGGAGAGCTGGTTTGATGGTGCTGAATTCTCTCAGCTTTTGCTTGTCTGAAAAGCTTTTGATTTCTCCTTCATATTTGAATGAGATCCTTGCTGGGTACAATAATCTGGGCTGTAGGTTATTTTCTTTCATCACTTTAAGTATGTCTTGCCATTCCCTCCTGGCTTGAAGAGTTTCTATTGAAAGATCAGCTGTTATCCTTATGGGAATTCCCTTGTGTGTTATTTGTTGTTTTTCCCTTGCTGCTTTTAATATTTGTTCTTTGTGTTTGATCTTTGTTAATTTGATTAATATGTGTCTTGGGGTGTTTCGCCTTGGGTTTATCCTGTTTGGGACTCTCTGAGTTTCTTGGACTTGAGTGATGATTTCCTTCCCCATTTTAGGGAGGTTTTCAACTGTTATCTCCTCACGTATTTTCTCATAGTCTTTCTTTTTGTCTTCTTCTTCTGGGACTCCTATGATTTGAATGTTGTAGCATTTAATATTGTCCTGGAGGTCTCTGAGATTGTCCTCATTTCTTTTAATTCATTTTTCTTTTTTTCTCTCTGATTCATTTATTTCTACCATTCTATCTTCTAATTCACTAATCCTATCTTCTGCCTCTGTTATTCTACTATTTGTTGCCTCCAGAGTGTTTTTGATATCATTTATTGCATTATTCATTATATGTTGACTCTTTTTTATTTCTTCTAGGTCCTTGTTAAATCTTTCTTGCATCTTCTCAATCCTTGTCTCCATGCTATTTATCTGTGATTCCATTTTGATTTCAAGATTTTGGATCAATTTCACTATCATTATTCAGAATTCTTTATCAGGTAGATTCCCTATCTCTTCCTCTTTTGTTTGGTTTGGTGGGCATTTATCCTGTTCCTTTACCTGCTGGGTATTCCTCTGTCTCTTCATCTTGTTTAAATTGCTGAGTTTGGGGTGTCCTTTCTGTATTCTGGCAGTTTGTGGAGTTCTCTTTATTGTGGCGTTTCCTCGCTGTGTGTGGGTTTGTACAGGTGGCTTGTCAAGGTTTCTTGGTTAGGGAAGCTTGTGTTGGTGTTCTGGTGGGTCGAGCTGGATTTTTTCTCTCTGGAGTGCAATGAAGTGTCCAGTAATGAGTTATGAGATATCTATGGTTTTGGGGTGACTTTGGGCAGCCTGTATATTGGAGCTCAGGGCTGTGTTCCTGTGTTGCTGGAGAATTTGCTTGGTATGTCTTGCCCTGGAACTTGTTGGCCCTTGTGTGGTGCTTAGTTTCAGTGTAGGTATGGAGGCATTTGATGAGCTCCTGTCAATTAATGTTCCCTGGAGTCAGGAGTTCCCTGGAGTCAGGGTTTGGACTTAATCCTTCTGCTTTCAGTTATCAGTCAAAACTTCTCCTTCTATACAGCACCATTGATAAAACATCTAGGTTAAAGATGAAAAGTTTCTCCACCGTGAGGGTCACCCAGAGAGGTTCACAGCGTTACATGGAGAAGAGAAGAGGGAGGAGGGAGTTAGAGATGACCTGAAAGAGATGAGGTGGAATCAATAGAGGAGAGAGCGGGCTAACCAGTAATCATTTCCCTATGTGTACTCCACAACTGGACTGCTCAGAGATGTTCATGGAGTTATACAGAGAAGAGAAGAGGGAGGAAGGAGACAGAGGTGGCCAGAAGGATAAAAGGGGGGAATGAAAAGGAGAGAGATAGATCCAGCCAGTAATCAGTTCCCTAAGTGTTCTCCACTGTCTGGAACACACAGATATTCACAGAGTTGGGTACAGTAGATAGGGGTTAGGGAGGAGACACAGGGGACCTGGTGGAGAAAAAGGAGAGTCCAAAGGAGGAGAGATCAGTCAAGCCAGTAATCTCACTCCCTAGTAAAAAATAGGTACTGAAGATTGGGTTCTTAAAGGTACAAAATTGGTAACAAATACCTAAAAGCAAAAATTAAAAATCTAGAGTAGAGTTTGGAATTTCAAAAATAATGTTAAAGAAAAGAAGAAGGAAAAGAAAGAGAGAAAAAGAAGAAACAAAACAAAGTCACAAAAATTATAAAGAAAATATAGGTACAAAATTGATAACAAATACCAAAAAGCTAAAATTAAAAATCTAGAGCAGAGTTTAGAATTTCAAAAATACAATGTTAAAGAAAAGAAGAAAAAAAAAAAAAAAAAGGAAAGAGAAGAAAAAAAAAAAAGGAAAGAGGAAAAAAAAAGGTCACAAAAATTATAAAAAATATATATATGAAGTTGGCTTTTTTTTAAAAAAAGGGTCCTTTTTTTTTTTTGCAAAGTAGTCAGATCAGATCAGATCAGTCACTCAGTCATGCCCGACTCTTTGCGACCCCATGAATCGCAGCACACCAGGCCTCCCTGTCCATCACCAACTCCCAGAGTTCACTCAGACTCACGTCCATCGAGTCAGTAATGCCATCCAGCCATCTCATCCTCTGTCGTCCCCTTCTTCTCCTGCTCCCAATCCCTCCCAGCATCAGAGTCTTTTCCAATGAGTCAACTCTTCCCATGAGGTGGCCAAAGTACTGGAGTTTCAGCTTTAGCATCATTCCTTTCAAAGAAATCCCAGGGCTGATCTCCTTCAGAATGGACTGGTTGGATCTCCTTGCAGTCCAAGGGACTCTCAAGAGTCTTCTCCAACACCACAGTTCAAAAGCATCAATTCTTCGGCACTCAGCCTTCTTCACAGTCCAACTCTCACATCCATACATGACCACAGGAAAAACCATAGCCTTGACTAGACGGACCTTTGTTGGCAAAGTAATGTCTCTGCTTTTGAATATGCTATCTAGGTTGGTCATAACTTTCCTTCCAAGGAGTAAGCGTCTTTTAATTTCATGGCTGCAGTCACCATCTGTAGTGATTTTGGAGCCCAAAAAATAAAGTCTGACACTGTTTCCACTGTTTCCCCATCTATTTCCCATGAAGTGGTGGGACCAGATGCCATGAGCTTCGTTTTCTGAATGTAGGTTACAAAAGTGAAAATTAAAGGAGTAATAGAGGACTTAAAATTTTTTTAAAAATTGAAAAAAAAAAAAAAAGAAAGAGAGAATGATCATAAAAATAGTAAAAATATATCTAGGACTTTCTCTGGTGTTATTGTGGGGTCAGTTCATTTTCGGCTAGTTCCTTATTCCAGCTTATATTTCTCAAGATCTATAGGCCCCTTCCTATGTAGTCGGTACTAACCACGGGGTTTTAATCTATTGACTGTCGCTTCCGAGGCAGTTCCCTCTGTTATAGCCTCTCCTGTTTGCTGGTCTCTTCAGTGTCTGATTTCCGCCCTGATACAAAGGGGGCGGTGGTGGACACTTTTTTTTTTTTTAGGCTCACTTGTTCAGTCGAGCTGTGGGGAGGGAGGGAGGCTGCAAACAAATAACACTGGCTGTGCTCGCAGTGCCTCAGCCACACTGGGTCTGCCCCAGCTCACAGCGTGTGTAGCCTCTCTGCCCACACTGCTCAGGCTCTAGGTTGCTCCGCTGGGAACTATCCGTGGCCGGCCCTGGGCTGCTTGCACCTCCCAGGTCTAAGCCGCTCAGGTTCAGGCACTCAGGTAGTCCTCAGAGGTGCAGACTCTGTTGGGCCTGCGTTTTGTGCCCTTCCCAGGTCCGAGCAGCTCAGGTGATGAGGTGTTTGGTGAACCCAGTTGCTGCGACTTATTGCCTCCCCGCCGCTCGGTTATCTGGGTGTACAACAGGGGCACCTTCTCAGGCGGATGTTGACTGTCCAGAACCCCACAAGTTTTAGTTAGCAAAGAAGCCTGCTTACAGTTTTGTAGATAATGTCTCTCTGCAGCTGCGATTGCCCCCTTCTGGCTCTGGCTGCCTGTCACCAGAGGGGGATGGTTTGCAGCCGGCTATCCCTGTTCAGTCCTTTGTTCCATGCATGGGCCTGGCGGTGTCTTAGGTTAGGGCTGGCTTTTCGCATGGTAGATATCCCACAGTCTGGTTTGCTAACCCAAATTATTTCGCTCAGATAGCGCTTGGGGTATTCAGGCCAGATCCTTACTCTAAGCGATGCAGCCCGCGCTGTGCCTCCCTGCCCAGCCCCCGCTTGCTAGTGGCGGATGCAGGCGTCTTCGCTGCTTCTCCACTGGGGGAGTTACCGTAGGGCTAGTAATCTGTGGGTTTTAATTGTTTATTTATTTTTCCTCCCTGTTATGTTGCCCTCTGTGCTTCTAAGGCTCGGCACAGACTTGGCAGTGAGAATGTTTCCTGGTGTTTGGAAACTTTTCTCTTTTTAAGGCTCCCTTCCCGGGACGGAGCTCCGTCCCTCCCTCTTTTGTCTCTTTTTTTGTCTTTTATATTTTTTACTACCTCCTTTCGAAGACAATGGGTTGCTTTTCTGGGTGCCTGATGTCCTCTGCCAGCATTCAGAAGTTGTTTTGTGGAATTTACTTGGCGTTTAAATGTTTTTTGATGACTTTGTGGGGGAGAAAGTGTTCTCCCCGTCCTATTCCTCTGCCATCTTAGCTCCTCCTCTCCCATGTCTCTGTTTTTATCTCCTGCTTTATCCCTACTCTTTACGTCCTGACTATACTTCAAGACAGCTCAAGACTACTAATTTCAAAAAGATATCAATTACCTAGATCTGGTTTGAGTGCCCTCCATCTATATTCTTATAACACACCGCACATATCACTATGCTAGAGTTTAACACAGTGTTCTGCATTATCAATTTAGGTTTCTGCCTCTCCAAGCAGGATAAATTTCTTATAGGCAGGGGATATATCTTAACCATCTTTCATTCTCAGTGCCTGGAACTCACTCAGTAGTTTGATGGACAGATGGATAGATGGATGTTGAGGCTTATGTAACTTTTTAATATGGAGCATACATAAATGAATACAAAGACTCACACAATCCTAAAGTTCTTAGCAGCCATAAAAAGTAAGAGACCCTCAAGGAAAATGGAGTTGTTCCAGGGTCAATGGAATATAAATGTAGGAAAGTATGGATGGCAAATAAAAAGACATGTCAAGCAAATATAAAAAGTGTTCATTTTACAGATTTTCTCTCAATTACTAGGAACAATGGTTTCTAGGAAACACTTTCCTGGGGACTTTTATCCTTTACTCTTCCTATACCTTCACCAACAATACCCACCACCAGTTATTATTACACATTCCATTCAACTGAAAAATATGATAGAATATATATTATTAGGTAATCAAACATATTCATGTTCAAAAGAAGTAAGAGTTGCAGCCTTTAACTGCAGTAAAAGCCAGTTTCACCACATGGTTGAAATGCTCACACAAAAGATTCAGTGAGACATTAAAACAGTCAATACTAAATGTTAAAATGGGTAGGACAGACAACAGCCATTCAGTGGAGAGAGACTCATTCACAATTATCAATTGGTGTTAGCAATATGCTAGTTACTGGGTTGAGTGTTGAATATATAACGTGGAATGATTCACAATTTGTGTTCAAGGAATTTATCTAGTGAGGGAGTAAAGCAAGTTAACATATAAGTTATAGCTATTCATTCAGCAAATATTATCACAGATACCATCCTAGGGATGCTCATAATATAGCAATGAATTAAAAGACCAAAATCTCTGTCCAGACAGAGCACACATTCTAGTTGAGAGAGGAAGACACTAAGCAGATAGATAAATTATGTAGTATGATTTTTAAAAAATACTATAGAAAAGAAAAAACAGGTTAGGGTAATTGAGACTGCTGGGGCATAGATGTGAAGGGGGTGGAATCTGAAGGAGAGTCACTGTGATTGGCCTCATTGAGATGGTGGCATTGAGGCTAAGACCTGAAAGGAGGGAAGGTTGTTAGCTGTACAGCCATAGAGGGAAGGATGCTTTAGGTGGAGGTGGCAGGTAAGCCAGAGCCCTGAGGTGAGAATACAAAAAACAAAAAAAAGCTCTAGTTCTGAGGTCAAGTGGTAGGAGATGCGGTCAGACAGGGTAGGGTGCCCTGTGGGCCTTGGAAGGACTCGTCTCAGAAAAATGGGGAACAATTGGGAGGTCTTTGAACAGAAGAGTGATGCAATCAAATTGACAGTTTAAACACACAACTCTGGCTGCCTGTGAAGAACAGACTGGAGGCACAAGAGCTTGTGCAGGGCAGCAGGCTGGGAGATGCCTGGCACAACTGAGGCTTGAGGTTATTCTAGTAACTGCGATGAGTGAAAACAGTGAGGGAGTAGGTACATTTTAAGTTAGAGCCACCAGAACTGGATGTATGACTCTCGAAACATATGTATGTTTCAAGATGTATGATTCAACATGTATGATTCAAAGATGAATTCAGGGTTTTCGTGAGGGCTAAAACCTAGGAGATGGGGAAGGATGGAGAGGCAGGCATAGACTGCAGGTGAATCTGACTGGGACAGGGTCAGGAGCTCAGGAGCTCAGTTGTGCACACTGGAAGCTTGAACTCTCCTAAGTGGAGATTCATGCCAGCAGCTGGACATGTAAGCAGCAAGGCAGAGCTGAGCAGAGGATGCTATGGGAACATGTAGGAAGGGCACCCATAGGAGACTTCCTGGGTAAATGACAAACACTGCCTTTCGAAAGGAGGCTGTTGTGATTAAGAAGGCTTCTGGAAGTGAAGTGGGCATTGAACAGGCAAAATTTGGCTAAAGAGAGAATAGAAAGACATAGGAAACATCTAAGCAAGATCCTTAGAATAGGAACAAGCATGGTGAGTTTGTGAGAGTAAGCTGAGTCCTACTGAGGTAAGGCATTCTTACTGGAAACACTGGAGCATAAAAATGATTAAGTGACTTGGGGCAAGAATTTAGGATACCTTGACGGCTAGATTCCTCATCTAGAAAATCAAGATGAGTCCACTGATCAAACCCTGGGTCCCTCCCCAGTCAGCATTCACGTTTCCATCCCAGCATTTTATCCTAAGAGTCTGTTTCCTTTTCTCTCCATCTTCCTAGATTGCAAATTTCTTGAAAGCAAAGACCTTATATGTTGATTTTTATCTATCACAATGATTCACTGGTGGAATTTTTAACAATGTTTTTTCATAGAGTAAATCGTATTTGACATCAGATCAGATCAGATCAGTCGCTCAGCCGTGTCCGACTCTGCGACCCCATGAATCGCAGCACGCCAGGCCTCCCTGTCCATCACCAACTCCCAGAGTTCACTCAGACTCACATCCATCGAGTCAGTGATGCCATCCAGCCATCTCATCCTCTGTCGTCCCCTTCTCCTCCTGCCCCCAATCCCTCCCAGCATCAGTCTTTTCCAATGAGTCAACTCTTCGCATGAGGTGGCCAAAGTACTGGAGTTTCAGCTTTAGCATCATTCCTTCCAAAGAAATCCCAGGGCTGATCTCCTTCAGAATGGACTGGTTGGATCTCCTTGCAGTCCAAGGGACTCTCAAGAGTCTTCTCCAACACCACAGTTCAAAAGCATCAATTCTTCGGTGCTCAGCCTTCTTCACAGTCCAACTCTCACATCCATACATGACCACTGGAAAAACCATAGCCTTGACTAGACGGACCTTTGTTGGCAAAGTAATGTCTCTGCTTTTGAATATGCTATCTAGGTTGATCATAACTTTCCTTCCAAGGAGTAAGCATCTTTTAATTTCATGGCTGCAGTCACCATCTACAGTGATTTTGGAGCCCAGAAAAATAAAGTCTGACACTGTTTCCACTGTTTCCCCATCTACTTCCCATGAAGTGATGGGACCAGATGCCATGATCTTCGTTTTCCGAATGTTGAGCTTTAAGCCAACTTTTTCACTCTCCTCTTTCACTTTCATCAAGAGGCTTTTGAGTTCCTCTTCACTTTCTGCCATAAGAGTGGTGTCATCTGTATATCTGAGGTTATTGATATTTCTCCCGGCAATCTTGATTCCAGTTTGTGTTTCTTCCAGTCCAGCATTTCTCATGATGTACTCTGCATATAAGTTAAATAAACAGGGTGACAATATACAGCCTTGACGTACTCCTTTTCCTATTTGGAACCAGTCTGTTGTTCCATGTCCAGTTCTAACTGTTGCTTCCTGACCTGCATACAAATTTCTCAAGAGGCAGGTCAGGTGGTCTGGTATTCCCATCTCTTTCAGAATTTTCCACAGTTTATTGTGATCCACACAGTCAAAGGCTTTGGCATAGTCAATAAAGCAGAAATAGATGTTTTTCTGGAACTCTCTTGCTTTTTCTATGATCCAGCAGATGTTGGCAATTTGATCTCTGGTTCCTCTGCCTTTTCTAAAACCAGCTTGAACATCAGGAAGTTCACGGTTCACATATTGCTGAAGCCTGGCTTAGAGAATTTTGAGCATTACTTTACTAGCGTGTGAGATGAGTGCAATTGTGCGGTAGTTTGAGCATTCTTTGGCATTGCCTTTCTTTGGGATTGGAATGAAAACTGACCTTTTCCAGTCCTGGGGCCACTGCTGAGTTTTCCAAATTTGCTGGCATATTGAGCGCAGCACTTTCACAGCATCATCTTTCAGGATTTGAAATAGCTCAACTGGAATTCCATCATCTCCACTAGCTTTGTTCGTAGTGATGCTTTCTAAGGCCCACTTGACTTCACATTCCAGGATGTCTGGCTCTAGGTCAGTGATCACACCATCGTGATTATCTGGGTCGTGAAGATCTTTTTTGTACAGTTCTTCTGTGTATTCTTGCCGTCTCTTCTTAATATCTTCTGCTTCTGTTAGGTCCATACCATTTCTGTCCTTTATCGAGCTCATCTGTGCATGAAATGTTCCTTTGGTATCTCTGATTTTCTTGAAGAGATCCCTAGTCTTTCCCATTCTGTTGTTTTCCTCTATTTTTTTGCATTGATTGCTGAAGAAGGCTTTCTTATCTCTTCTTGCTATTCTTTGGAACTCTGAATTCAAAGGTTTATATCTCCTTTTCTCCTTTGTTTTTCACTTCTCTTCTTTTCACAGCTATTTGTAAGGCCTCCCCAGACAGCCATTTTTCTTTTTTGCATTTCTTTTCTATGGGAATGGTCTTGATCATTTGACATACACACCTCCTTATCATATTTTCATTTCAATGCCTTTGGCGGATTTTAATTAAAAGAGAAATACTTGTCTTTACTGAATAGGTGAAAGATCCATTACAATTAGCCTACCTTGTAACAAGTAACCCACTAGAAAGATCGCAGAGAACAGGATTTTTCAAAACAGCAACTATCAAGTGACAAAAGAGCTCAGTGCGCCTCATGCTGTTGAGAAGGCAACTTTGGAAATGTGAAAGCAGAGAGCACAGGTCAGGTTGATATGAATTAATTAAAGAGAGGGAAATGGTGGATTTGCTAAGGGCATTTGTCTAGGTTGCTTGCATACCTTATTAGGATGAAACAACTAATGTGCTAACTATACCTTAGCTAATAAGAACTTAAGCATCTGATGCTTCTCTCTTCAGAGACCTGGTCAGAAGAGCCCTGGGCTCAGCCTGTCCACAAGAGACCTGAGATGTCAGCTGTCCTTTGTAGGGAAGATTCAGTGTCAAGTTGAAGCCTCAGCTTGACAAAATGAGTGGGATGGACTACCCCGGGTGGCTTCAACCAACCAGTTACCGTGATGCAGGGGTGGCCACCAGGACCAAACGGCAGCTCTGCTCAGCATGTGCTGAGGGAAGACGGCTGCCACTTAAGCCGCCAACTGGATATGCAGGAATGTCACAAAGAACTCTCTAGCGGCAGGAGCATATGCACTAATTCATCTTAAAACACGTCTGTGTTAATTAGTGTCCTAGCCCTGCCTCTAGCCCTGCCTCTTCTGACTTAAAAATATTCTCATGCATCTTCCGTGAAATCACAGGATTGCTTTGTTCATTCTGGAGACAGCATCTGAGAAAGCCCCAAATCTGAATATCCATGGTTTGCCTTTCAGTTGTTCTTTCACAAAAAAAAAGGAGGGTGTTGCATGTAAAAAGCAGCTAGTTCAGCTCCCTAGTCAAACAAGGAACCAGGGCATTTCTCAAAATGACCATCGTGTCTCAGTGCCCAGCATACACGCTTCAC
Organism: Bos grunniens; assembly: GCF_055505025.1. Classification (NCBI taxonomy): domain Eukaryota; kingdom Metazoa; phylum Chordata; class Mammalia; order Artiodactyla; family Bovidae; genus Bos; species Bos grunniens. Next base: position 55,470,804 of record NC_141178.1, on the reverse strand, counting down.
TTGTACCACCCATTTCTCACACAATATTAAAATGATGTGTGTTCAAGGGTCGAGACTTAATAGAGTTTCTGGTTTTTTGTACTTTACCCAGGACACCCTTATGTAGAACTGACATAGGTTTCTCTCCTGGGGCTGCCATTGTGGAAGACAAAGAGTACAGTCTGGTGCCACTGCCTTGATTCCTGTTGCACCATTGGTGCGAGCAGCAACACAGTGAAAGAGGCAAATAATCTAAAAAATAATTTTGACCTTGTGGCCTCAAAGATCCCTGCAGGATAACAGGTCACAGTTAAGAACTACTGCTGTCTACAAATTCTTTTGTGTGTCTTGACATTCTTGGGTCAAAGGTTCTAAATACTTTAAGGTACCTGATACATATTAGAAATTGCCCTTTAGACGTGATCCATCAATTTGCATTTTCCCCTGTAAGGTATGCACCTCCCTGGTGGCTCAGACGGTAAAGAATTTGCCTGCAGTGCAGAAGACCTGGGTTTGATTAAAAAGCACAGATATGAACTGGATGCTGCTGACTCCAAGTTGCTTGAAAAGAATCAGACATTTGTGGAATGCCAAACACCATTCTGGGTTCTCAGGACACAGAAGTGGGTTCATTTTAGATTGAAATTCTCCCACATTCCCAAGAGTGGAACTGCTGGTGTCGGTTCATAACCTCGGGACCTTCTGGAGTAAAATATGAAAGCCATCTCACAGAAAGCAAGGAAAAATCCAAGAAAGATGTGGATGGGGCTGGATTGGGAGCTGAACTCATCGAACAGATGTCTAAAGAGATGTAGCATGGAGCAATGGGAGAAGAAGCATTTTCATTGACTCAAATCAGACCCTTTGCAGTCAGGATGCAGGAATATAGAACATATCAGATTGTCATTGAAGAGATTTTCAAAGAAGCTCTGAGCACAGGGAACAACTCTATTCTCCAATCCAGACAGCTCTTTGGATGTACAAATTCTCCTTGATGGCACATCGTGAGTTTCTTCCCATGATGGGCCTTAGGATACATCACTACAAACAAAGCTAGTGGAGATGATGGAATTCCAGTTGAGCTATTTCAAATCCTAAAAGATAAAGCTGTGAAAGTGCTGCGCTCAATATGCCAGCAAATTTGGAAAACTCAGCAGTGGCCACAGGACTGGAAAAGATTAGTTTTCATTCCAATCCCAAAGAAAGGCAATGCAAAGGAACGCTCAAACTATTGCACAATTGTACTCATCTCACACACTAGCAAAGTAATGCTCAAAATTCTCCAAGCAAGGCTTCAACAGTACATGAACCATGAAATCCCAGATGTTCAAGCTGGATTTAGAAAAGGCAGAAAAACCAAAGATCAAATTACCAACATCCATTGGATCATCAAAAAAGGCATAAGAGCTTCAGAAAAACATCTATTTCTGCTTTATTGACTATGCCAAAGCCTTTGACTGTATGGACCACAACAAACTGTGGCAAATTCTGAAAGAGATGGGAATACCAGACCACCTGACCCGCCTCTTGAGAAATCTGTATCCAGGTCAGGAAGCAACAATTAGAACTGGACATGGAACAACAGACTGGTTCCAAATTGGGAAAGGAGTACGTCAAGGCTGTATATTGTCACCCTGCTTATTTAACTTATATGCAGAGTAGCTCATGAGAAATGCTGGGCTGGATGAAGCACAAGCTGGAATCAAGATTTCTGGGAGAAATATCAATAACCTCAGATATGCAGATGACACCACCTTATGGCAGAAAGCGAAGAAGAACTAAAGAGCCTCTTGTTGAAACAGGAGAGTGAAAAAGTTGGCTTAAAGTTCAACAGTCAGAAAACTAAGATCATGGCATCTGTTCCCATCACTTCATGGTAAATAGATGGGGAAACAATGGAAACAGAGACTTTATTTTGGGGGGCTCCAAAATCACTGCAGATGGTGATTGCAGCCATGAAATTAAAAGACGCTTACTCCTTGGAAGAAAAGCTATGACCAACCTAGACAGCATATTCAAAAGCAGAGACATTACTTTGCCAACAAAAGTCCATCTAGTCAAAGCTATGGTTTTTCCAATAGTCATGTATGGATGTGAGAGTTGGACTATAAAGAAAGCCGAGCACCGAAGAATTGATGCTTTTGAACTGTGGTGTTGGAGAAGACTCTTCAGAGTCCCTTGGACTGCAAGGAGATCCAACCACTCCATCCTAAAGGAAATTAGTCCTGAATATTCATTGGAAGGACTGATGTTGAAGCTGAAACTCCAATACTTTGGCCACCTGATGCAAAGAACTGTCTCATTTGAAAAGACTCTGGTGCTGGGAAAGATTGAAGGCGGGAGGAGAATGGGAAGACAGAGGATGAGATGGTTGGATGGAATTGCCAACTCGATGGACACAAGTCTGAGTAAACTCTGGGAGTTGGTGATGGGCAGGGAGGCCTGGTGTGCTACAGTCCATGGGGTTGCAAAGAGTCAGACACAACTGAGCAACTGAACTGAACTGATCCCATTGTTTATTGCAGCACAAGTTACAATAGCTAGAACATGGAAGCAACCTAGATGTCCATCAACAGATGAATGGATAAAGAAGTTGTGATACATATACACAATACTCATCCATAAAAAGGAACACATTTGATGATGAGGTTCATCCACCTCATCATCAGTTCTCACAGTGAAGTGAGTCAGAAAGAGAAAGATAAAAATAGTATTCTAATGCAAATATATGAAATCTAGAAGAATGGTACTGAAGAACTTATTTACAGGGCAGCAATGGAGAAACAGACATAGAAAATAGACTTATGGACATGGGGAGAGGGGAGGAAAGGGTGATCCATATGAAAAGAGTAACATGGAAACTTACATTACCGTATGTAAAATAGACAGCCAACAGAAATTTGCTGAATGGCTCAGGAAACTCAAACAGGGGCTCTGTATCAACCTAGAGGGGTGGGATGGGGAGGGAGATGGGAGGGAAGTTCAAAAGGGAGGGGATATATGTATACCTATGGCTGATTCACGTTGAGATTTGACAGAAAACAACAAAATTCTAGAAAGCAATTATCCTTCAATAAAAAAAATTAAAAAGAAAAATAAAGCACAGATATTATTTGTATTTTTTAAAGTAACTAGTTATTGTCTTTAGGACTATTAATATTGTCAATGTAGCTTTCTGGTTAGGATTTAGTAAACCAACACATCAATACTCTGGTTGTTTATACAATTTAGTATATGTGCTGCTGAAGCCAGCACAAGTTGTTTATACAATTTAAAAGTCTATTTTCACACTGATAAAAATGGCATTTGAAATTGGAATAAAGCATCTAAAGAAATACTGAACTGCTGATGACAAAGAATTCTATGCAATTGATTTTTAAATCAGTTATTGGAGGAAAAATAAATTTAGTTTAGCACAAGTTCCATTGATTCTCAAGAGAAAATTACATGTATAATAAATAACTCTTGTGATAGTCAAATAAGTCTTTTCAGTTAAATGAGCTTTTTAGTGTATTTTGGGCCTTCTTAACCAACAGTAAAATGGTGAAAGAAAGCTGTTTTTTAAATTCAAAATTTCTAATATATCAATAATAGGCCTAAGTATGAGGAAGATCTCCTGGAGGAGGAAATGGCAACCCATTCCAGTACTCTTGCCTGGAAAATCCCATGGACACAGGAGCCTGGTGGGTTATATATAGTCCATGGGGTCGCAAAAGAGTCAGACAGGACTTAGCAACTAAACAACAGCAAAATGATAGAAAGACTGATGACTGAACAAGTAAGGGTCAACCTAGAGGCTTTTCTTTGCCAAAGTGAGTGTTTTTAAAAGGCACTGCCCATGTCTAAGAAGAGTTACTTGAATTTATTCATTCACTGAATGAGTATTTGTTAAATGCTTTCCATTTACTAGGTTTTAGGTACACAAAACCCAATTAGACATGGACTCTAATCCTTCATTTATTCATTCATCAAATATTTATTGAGTCTTATTACAGGTCAGACCCTGTTCCAGGCACTAAGAATACGTGGGAGGACAAGACAGACCAGGTCCCTGCTCTTCTGCTACCTACAGTCTAGGGTGGTGGGGAGAAGAGGGATAATAAATGATAAACAAGTAAACAGGGCAGCTTCCCAGGTGGTGCTAGTGTAAGGAACCCGCCTGCCAATGCAGGAGACATGAGACACAGGTACAATCCCTGGATTAGGAAGATCCCCTGGAGGAGAGCACGGCAACCCACTCCAGTATTCTTGCCTGGGAAATCCCATGGACAGAGGAGGCTGACGGGCTACAGTCCATGGGGTTGCAAAGAGTCAGGACACGACTGAAGTGACTTAGCACACATACATGCAAACAAGGCCATTTCAGACAGTGATAAGTGCAGTAAAGAAGGTTAAACTAGAGGCTGTGATAGAATAATCAGGGGAGCGGGGAGAAACAGAAGTGCATCTCAAGAGATAAAAGTTGAGCTTACATCTAAATGACACTCGGAAGCTAGACATTCAAAGATCTGGAACAGGGAATTCTAGGCAGAGGAAACAGCAAGTGCAAAGGCCTTTAGGAGAGTTTTTAAAAATCAGCTTGGAAAGACAAGTGGAAGCTTCCTCTTCCTCCCACCCTGCAACCCACCTCCTCTAGGTGTGCTCCATGAGAGGGTAGAATCTGACCCATGTCTCATCTCTAGACCTAGAAACTGACCCACCAGGCCAGGGCTCTGTCAGGGTTTCATCACCTGCAGTAAGCCACAGACTTGATGTCATTTCACATATACAGATGTACTGAGAAATTTTTATAGTTTGCATGGAATGATTCTAGAATCAAACCATATATAAACCACTGTTTATAACCACGAAAACTAAGCTTGAGCATACAAGTACAAATACCTGAGATCCTGGTGCTATTCATCTCAGTGAGAGACTGCCTTCACCTTTGTTGGTCTACTTGGGTGTCGCGAGCAGGTTGAAAACAGTGATCCATAGAGGAAAACATGCAGTGTGTTAAGAAAACCTGACGTCTTGGAGACAGATATCCAGAGTTAATGGGAAACGGTGGTCTCCGTACTGTTGACAGAACACCCCCAATCCTCAGGCCACTCATCAGCACAGTTATTAATCTTTTTCTCCAAGTCAAAGGAAGAAATACATCAAACTTAAAAGCCCTAACGGGAACAGAAAACAAAAAAGGAAACAGTAATCTGTAAGAAGCAGTTTTGAGTTTGGTTTTGGGTTTCATTAAGAGGACTTTCTCAATGATACTACTAAAATAAGACATAATTCAATATGACTGACATGTAATATATATGTTTTGAATAGGCAATCTCTTCACATTGCATGTAAATCAAACAATATAAAAGGGTATTTATCAAATGTTTTGGCCTTATTCCTATTCTTCACTTCCACAAGGGTAACTTCTTTTCTTAGTTTCTTGTGTATGTGTAACAGAAATAGGAATATATATTCATATTTTCCCCTTTTATTCAAATATTATATATTCTATACAGTATTTCCCATCTTGTTTTATTATTAAGACAATATGTCTTGAGGATTTCAGCGTATAATTTCATAGAAAGCACATCTTTCTATAATAACACGAAGAAGATTTTCTCTCTCTCTCTCTTTTTTTACACGCGCAGGGTATTCTATTTTGTGGATGTACCACAGTTTGCTAAACATATATAGTATATAGTGAAGTCGCTCAGTCGTGTCCGACTCTGCGACCCCATGGACTGTAACCTACCAGTCTCCTCTGTCCTTGGGATTTTCCAGGCAATAGTCCTGGAGTGGATTGCCATTTCCTTCTCCAGGGGATCTTCCCAACCCAAGGATCAAACCCAGGTCCCCTGCATTGTAGACAGATGCTTTACCATCTGAGCCACCAGGGAAGTCCTGCTAAACATTGTCTTTTATAAATGAATACTTGGTCCGATTCCAATCTCTTGCTGTAACGACCACCAATGCAGCAGGGAACAAGTTTGTACATGCAATACTTTGCACATGTGCAATTACATCTGCAAGATAAATTCTCAGGAGTAGGATTTTTGTATAAATTAAAAACTAGCCACTTGTAATTTGTAAATATGCAGAAATATCCCTCCACGGGGAATGCACGACAGTATCCACTACCATCAATCATTATGAGAACACCTCTTATCAAAGGCCTTGCTAGGGCCAGAATGCATTTTCAATCTTTTGGATTTCTGACAGAAAAAATGAATTTCATTCATTTTTCATGGAATGAAAAATGTTGTCTCAGTGAAATATTAATTTGCATTTCTCTGTAACTGAGGTGGGGCATCTTTTCAAACGTTTAACCAGAATTTGTCTTTCCTTTTCTGTTAATTTTCTGCTCATATCCTTTCACTGTTTTCTCTATTATGTTGTTGGTTTTATCAGTTTACTTTAGGGAGGTAAGCTCTTTGTCATTTCAATTGAAACAATTTCTCCTAGGTTTCTGTCAGTTCTCTTTTGATGTTACTTGCAGGATTTTTGTCTATGTTTTGTTTTTGCTAGATAAGAGGAATTTTAAAAATTGTAGTGTTTATCAATTTTGTATGATTTCTGGATTTTCTCCTAAAATTTTACAACGTCTTTTCATTTTGCATTTAGATTTTTATAGCTTATCCTATTGCACAGTGTGGGTTTCTGTTGTTCTCCTAGAAGGCTGCCTGGTTCCAACACAATTTATGAACACATTTATTTCTACTCTTCTAATTATATTTGCCATCTTCACTATATGCCATATTATTGGGGTCTCTTCATGCACAGATACCATATTGCTTTAACTATTGAGACTTAAAAATAAGTTTTAATATCTAGTGGACTTAGTTCCTTTGAGAAATTCTACTCAATATAAATGCATCACCTGTCAAAACAAATAAAGCTGGTTCTCCCAAGCCAACCATATCATTTCCTGGTTCAGAAGTCAGATGGCCTCCATTAGAACCAACTCTTTCACTCTGCTATACTCTCTGCACACCTGCCCCACCTCACCCCCATCAGATTTAAGTTAGAGTCACTATCTGCGGGCATGAAGGACTGTTTTCTCCTCCATTCTCTGAGCTTTTACTTGTAAGGTGGCAAATGTAGTGCTTTTTAAAGCTTTCAGGTGGGTTGGATTTAGAACTGGGCTCCAGTCTGTCGGATCCAGACCCTGAAAGTTTCTCTGAGGAGCAGATAATAGATAACTTTTTATAGATGGATTAAAGGTTGGCTCAGCCGGTAAAAGCCCACCTGCCAGTGCAGGAGACACAGGAGACGGCGGTTCGCTCCCTGGCTGGGGACGATGCTCTGAAAGATGGCATGGCAACACACCGCCGTATTCTTGCCTGGAGAATCCCATGGGCAGAGAAGCCTGGTGGGCTACAGTCCATGGGGTCGCAAAGAGTCAACACACTGAGTGACTAAGCGCTGCAAAGAAACGCAGGCTTCCAAGAATATACTTAGGAGAAATAGACGTGCATAAAAGGGGTCAGGCAGAAAGGAAAAGAGAGGAAGAGAGAGGGGATGGGAGGGTGAAAGAAAGAAAAGAAAAGAAAATTAATTAGGGGGGCAAAGTGATTCCGGGGCCCCAGAGCTTATTGAAGTCCTGGGAATCTCAAAGCAGCCCCGCCTGCCCTCTGAGCGCCATCCAGTGACCTTCAGGTCGGGCTCTGAGACTTGCAGAGCCTTTCTGCCCTTCCTGAACCCCAGAGATAGAGAGGTTCTCACTGGTGGTGCAGCTCCAGGGCCTCGGGTACAGCCCTTCTCTGGGAGCCACGAGGGAGCAGCCCCCACATCCCCACGTCCCAGGGCTAAGCGGGCAGCCAAGAGGGCGGGCACAGGCGCAGTAGGGGTGGGAGGGCGGTGCCCCATGGTCCTCCCCAGGCTCTCCCTCCCTCCAGGCACTCTGCCCCACTGGGACGCCCCCTCGCACTATTAACCCGTGAACAGGCTGGCTCAGTCCAGGCTCCACATCTCAATACTTTTGAGTTCTGTTTGAAATTCCTGGTCAAAGATTTATTTATGAGGCAAATTATATGCTACAACAACATTCACAAAATGCAAAGGATTTGCAGTTAACCCTTGAACAGCACAGGTTTGAATTACAATTACCACTTATTCTCAGCTTTTTTCCCCTGGTGGTTCAGTGATAAGCAATCAGCCTGCCAATGCAGAAGACACGGTTCCATTCCTGGGTGGGGAAGATTCCCTGGAGAAGGAAATGGGAACCCATTCCAGTATTCTTGCCTGGCGAATGTCACGGACAGAGAAGCCTGGAAGGTTACAGTCCATGGAGTCATGAAAGAGTCGGACAGCCAGTTCAGTTCAGTCACTCAGTTGTGTCCGACTCTTTGCAACCCTATGAATTGCAGCACGCCAGGCCTCCCTGTCCATCACCATCTCCTGGAGTTCACTCAAACTCATGTCCATCAAGTTGGTGATGCCATCCAGCCATCTCATCCTCTGTTGTCCCCTTCTCCTCCTGCCCCGAATCCCTCGCAGCATCTGAGTCTTTTCCAATGAGCCAACTCTTCTTGTGAGGTGGCCAAAGTATTGGAGTTTCAGCTTTAGCATCAGTCCTTCCAAAAGAACACCCAGGACTGATCTCCTTTAGAATGGACTGGTTGGATCTCCTTGCAGTCCAAGGGACTCTCAAGGGTCTTCTCCAACACCACAGTTCAAAAGCATCAATTTTTCAGCGCTCAGCTTTCTTCACAGTCCAACTCTCACATCCATACATGACCACTGGAAAAACTATAGCCTTGACTAGAAGGACCTTTGTTGGCAAAGTAATGTCTCTGCTTTTCAATATGCTATCTAGGTTGGTCATAACTTTCCTTCCAAGGAGTAAGCATCTTTTAATTTCATGGCTGCAATCACCATCTGCAGTGATTTTGGAGCCCCCCAAAAATAAAGTCTGATACTGTTTCCACTGTTTCCCCATCTATTTCCCATGAAGCGATGGGTTACTTAGCGACTAAACAACAACAAAACAAACAGCACTGGAGGTGGGTTGAATTCCCAAATGTAGACCTGCCGTCTAGAGGAACCATGGATACAGAGGGCGAACTATACATTACACCAGATTTTCTACTGTGTGAAGGCACCTCACCCTCGAGTTGTTCAAGGGTAAACTGTACTCCCATTAATATTGCAACAGAATTGCTTTTGGCTGCTCATAGCCAATACATGTCTCCTTGATCACAAATACTTACTTGGAAGGAATTATTGATGATTCCAGGAATATAACTGCCATTCTGAACATAGAACTTACCAGAAACTTCATTTCTATTTGAATAACTGATGAGTAACTTAACCTTTGGGGTGGAAGGGATCTAGTCAATCAACAAAACTGAGCATTCTGTGCCAGGCCTCTGGAAAATAATAATAATGCAGCATAACATAAAATTCGAGAGTGTGGGGAAGAAAAAGTAATAAATCTGTGTTCCCGTCCCAAAGTGGTTCACTGTCATGTAACAAAGATAGATATATAAACTAATACAGAGAAAAGTGAGAAGTATGAAAATGAATATGTGCCCAAGATGCTACAGAGCTCTTACAAAGAAAGGGAGTAACCTGGGAGTTCATGCAATTAGGCAAAAGAGACCCCATGACTGAAGTGGGATCTGCAGGGGACTTTAAACAAAAAATAGTTATAAAGGGACTTTCCTGGTAGCTCAGTGGTAAAGAATCTGCCTACAATGGAGGAGACCTAAGAGACTTGGGTTCCAACCAAGTCAGAAAGATCCCCTGGGGAAGGAAATGGCAACCCCACTCCAGTATTCTTGCCTGGGAAATTCCATGGACAGAGGAGCCTGGAAGGCTACAGTTGATGGGGTTGAAAAGAGTCAGACATGACTAAGAACAGACACACAGAGTTGTTATAAAAGATGATGGAGAAAAACAGAGCACTCAAGCTTCATTTGGAATTGATTAAAAAACTTATTTTTCATATTTTCCATTATTTTTTTCTCTACTTATTTTGGGGCTGGGATATTTTTATGACACAATATGGAGAATAGAATGAGACCTTTTTTTTGAAGTATTATTGATTTATAGTGTTGTGTTAGATTCAAGAATGAAACATCTTTAACACACAAAGATGCTACTGTGAACCTCAGGGTCTCAGAATTGTTTTTCAAGACATGCAGCAATGGCCTCCTCCTTGGGTGGAGGCAGTGAATGGGGTCAGAAGCTTCCAGACTGATGCAAGGAAGCAGTTCCTACCTTTACTGTCACTGTTACCAACCTGCAATCAACTGAGAAAAGTTGTGGGGAAAGGTACTGCAGAGGAAAAGAAAGAGAAACACCATCATTAAGATGCCGAGAGTTGATATGATCCAACTGAGCCTGTCTGTGTAGGAAAAACCCCTGGCTGACTTTCTGAGGCACGCAGCTTCCCCCAGGCCAATCGGATGAGGTGTCAGCTATTGCTAGTCCTCTCAGAACCTGTCGGTACTTCAGGTCCCCCAGCCAGGGACGACCGCTTCCTTATCTGGCAATTTATTAACATATTTTATAATTCATGAAGTTTAACTTATTCTCTACACCCCACAGAAGGTAGCAGAAGTTAGGTGTCATTTGGAGGTTGGGAAATAGAAATAGTTAACCAGGTTTCACCCCCAAGAAAACGGGAGGTTGAAATGCTTCCCTGGACTGAGGCACAAGGCTTTTGGCTTCATTATCCTCACTGGCTCTTGCCTCATCTATATTCTAAGGCCTTTTTCCTCAAACCACTTCCCTCTGCATTTCTCTGCTCTCCCAGGCTTTGTCATTTCACATCAGGCCCATTTGTGACATTCATTTTTGCCTTTGACATTTTCCTAAGGGAAGGAGCAAAAAAGGTGGCCTCTCCATCGGTGGCCAGGTGGTCACCAAGTGTGACCTCCTACCAGAAGCAGGGGCATCTGCCCTGGAAGCTCTAGGTATAGGACTGCATGCTCTCAGTCTGACAATCTACTCCATAGTCACAAATTTGCGCTGAAACATTATCTAGTGAAAAAGGGTAAAATCTATAACAAGAAAAAAATCGATGCTAGGAGATACTTTTTTGGCTTTCACATGGTGATGGCTAAGCCCTTTCATGGCGTAGACCTTTATTCAGAGTCATCAAAATAATCAGCTGTTCATCAAGAATGCCTGGACCCTTGTGCACAGAAAGGTAGAGCTACTGGATTACAAGCAGAACTATAGAATTCTAGGGACCAGAGGAGCATCAGCTCTCACTGCGCCTTCCATGGCTGCCAATATGCGGTCCATGCTGCTTGCTCTTCAGAAATGCAAAGCATTTCCAGCAAGTGGCCACCTATCTTCATTGTCAATGTGATGAAGGACACACGTTATCCTTAAGAAGGGGACAGATCCAGCCTTAGGATGGTGCATGAGATGAGCCATTGATGTATAGGAAGAAAAGTTTCTATTTTCTATTTTCACTGCTTTTATCCACACATTCGGTTTATGCATAAGTAAGGCTTCCCATGTGACTCAGCCGATAAAGAATCTGCCTGCAATGCAGGAGACTTTGGCCACCTGATGCAAAGAGCCAACTCATTAAAAAAGACCCTGATCCTGGGAAAGATTGAAGGCAGGAGGAGAAGGGGATGACAGAGGATGAGATGGTTGGATGGCATCACCGACCCAATGGATATAAGTTTGAGCAAACCCCGGGAGATGATACAGGACAGGGAAGCTTGGCGTGCTGCAGTCCATGGTGTTGCGAAGAGCTGGACACGACTTAGTGACTGAACAAAACCAACAACTAAATACAAGTGAAGTTGGTAACTTTGATGCATAGAATCCACCGTTATCCTATCTGTTCAGCCTCAGTGGGAACAAGATGAGGGCCCAGGGCTGGGAAGTGGAGCACAAGGGGCACCTTGAACATCCTTGTCCCCAGAATCAGGCACACTACAGGGTGACTGACCAATAGGACGAGAAGGTAGGAAGAACTAATGAATAGATCAGTGAATTTAAAAAGGAAGAAATGAAGGTACGAACAAGACTACAAATGAGGACCGTTTAAGAAGTGTTTTGGTGAAAATAATGAGGGAAAAGAAGGAATTTTCTCTAAGAGATTTGAGTATGCCTCTGAATAAGCAATGGGAAAAAGAAATTTGCTGACATGCTGAAGACTGCTGGGCTCCAGGGACCTGTAATTGTTTCAGCAGCCAAGGGAACTCCGAGGCTGAACTGAAAAGCAGGCTTCTTTTACCTTCTTATATTAATATAGTTCAACATAATTCTCTGGAACTTCCACAGGGAATCGTGTGCCTGGAGCAGCTGAGTCCCAGAGCTTGATGCTTTAGTTATCCTCTTTATCATTCTATGCATCTCTATAGGTTTTTTTCTGCATACCTTCCTGATTCTAGATGTTCTAGACTTGCCTGTTGATCTTAACTGCAGATCTGCAAACCACCAGTTAATGATGTAATGTCCAAGGAGCCCAAGACAGACTTCTAGAGTTTCTAAGAATAACTCCCTTAGTCCCTGATCTTTGCTGTTTACCGTGAGAAGTGAAAATGAAAGTGTTAGTTGCTCAGTCATGACCGACTCTTTTGCGACCCCATGGACTAGAGCCTGCTAGGCAAGAATACTCAAGTGGGGGTTCCCATTGGCTTCTCCAGAGGATCTTCCTGACCCAGAGATTGAACCCAGGTCTCCTGCATTTTGCAGGAAGATTCTTTACTGTCTGAGCCGCCCTGGAAGCCACTGTTTACCTTGTGTGCTGTGTGCTTAATCACTCAGTTGTGTCCAACTCTTTGTGACCCCATGGGCTGTAACCCAGCAGACGCCTCTGTCCAATGGATTATCCAGGTAAGAATACTGGAGAGGGTTGCTGTTTCCTTTTTCAGGGGATCTTACTGATGCATGGCTCGAATCCTGATCTCCTGCTTTTCCTTCATTGGCCGGTGGGTTCTTTACCACTAGTGCCACTTGGGAAGCCCCAAGAAAGTGGAGATATGTATATACACATACATATGGCTGAGTGAAGTTGTTGTATGGCAGAAATCAACACAACATTGTCAAGCAATTATCCTCCAATTACAAAAAGACATAAATATGAAAAAAAGGAAGGTCTGGCACATGGCAGACACAGGTTTAAAGAAACACACACAGGTTTAAAGAAAAGCTTAAAAAATTATTGGTATTATTTTAGAAATTATTTTTACTAATCATTAATTTATTTTAATTTCATACTTCAAAACATATGCAACTCAATATCTGTGAGTTGAGGAAAAGAGAAATTAAATCTAGCATCACATGAAAGGTTGTTATTGCTTGTTGGTTTGAGGTGGCGGGTGTTTTGGTTGGGATACAGATTTATTCTCTACTTCTGTTTCTCTATTTCTGCTTTGTAAGTAAGATCATCTATACCAATTTTTTCAGATTCCACGTATGTGCATTATTATACTCATTTGTTTTTCTCCTTCTGACTTACTTCACTCTGTATAACACTCTAGGTCCATCCGTGTCTATAAAAATGACCCAATTTTGTTTCTTTTTCAGTTCAGTTCAGTCTCTCCATCATGTCCAACTCTTTGCAACCCCATGGACTTCAGCACGCCAGGCCTCCCTGTCCATCACCAACTCCCAGAGTTTACCCAAACTCATGTCCATTGAGTCAGTAATGCCATCCAACCACCTCATCCTCTGTCATCCCCTTCTCCTCCCACCTTCAATAGTTCCCAGCATCAGGGTCTTTTCAAATGAGTCAGTTCTTTGCATCAGGTGGCCAAAGTATTGGAGTTTCAGCTTCAATATCAGTCCTTCCAATGAGCACCCAGGACTGATCTCCTTTAGGATGGACTGGTTGGATCTCCTTGCAGTCCAAGGGACTCTCAAGAGTCTTTTCCAACACCACAGTTCAAAAGCAACAATTCTTCGGTGCTCAGCTTTCTTTATGGTCCAACTCTCACATCCATACATGACTACTGGAAAAACCATAGCCTTGACTAGACGGACCTTTGTTGGCAAAGTAATGTCTCTGCTTTTTAATCTCTGTCTCAGTAATGTCTCTGTCTAGGCTGGTCATAACTTTTCTTCCAAGGAGTAAGTGTCTTTTAATTTCCTGGCTGCAGTCACCATCTGCCGTGATTTTGGAGCCCAAGAAAATAAAGTCTGCCACTGTTTCCATTGTTTATTGTTATGGCTGAGTAAAACTCATTTAACTTGTGCCACCCCAAAACACATATGAGTGTCATACCCGCCATAACTTCAGCACAGTTACAGAGCTCTAGTATGTAGTAATACTAAAAATTAAAACATTCTTGAAGTCAGGCCATTTAAACATTTGTCTAATTCACAGAACACATTAAACTATACTCATTAGCTTAGTCAAACTCATCATGACTTATACATCTTTTCTAGGGCAGGACAAGCACAGAAAATATTCTGTAGGGATTTCTCCTGCAAGGAACAGGGGCTTTCCAACCTTACATAATTATAAATATCTTCCAAAATTCGGTCTGTGTGCTGTTACATAATTCTGCTTGAAAATGTTTTTCAATAAGGGGAATGTGCCCTAAACCTGACCATGTGCATGTGCTCAGTTGTGTCCGACTCTGCGACCCCATGGACTGCAGCCCACCAGGCCCCTCTGTCCATGGGATTTTCCAGGCAAGAATGCAGGAGTGGGCTGCCATTTCCTTCTGCAGTGGATCTTTCCTACCTAGGGATTGAACCCCGGTCTCCTGAATTGCAGGCAGATTCTCTACCGTCTGAGCCACCAGGAAAGCCCAAAATCTGACCAAAGATATGTCCAAAAATAAATGTACAATAATAAACCTGTATGAGCTTCCCAGGTGTCACTATTGGTAAAGAATCCTCCTGCCAATGCTGGAGACACTGGAGATGATGGGTTTGATTTCCCGATCCAGGGGTCGGGAAAACCCCTGGAGTAGGAAATGGCAACCCACTCCAGTATTCTTGCCTAAATTCTATGGACAGAGGAGCCTGGCTGGCTACACCCCATGGATGTAGCTCCCATGGTGTGATTCCACAAAGAGGTGGACACAACTGAGCACACGCACCACGCAAACCTGTGTGGGAAATACTGACAACATATCTGTGCTCCAAATCCAATAAGATGGGCATAGTGTATACTGTCCCCGTGGATTTTATAAAGATTTTTTAGTGTTCCATAATTCTGTTTATTTGCCACCAAACATATACACACAAGCAAAACCTAATATTAATGATACAATGGGTAACAGTCATTTTCTTTGCCTAATTCAGTTAATGGAATTTTTTTCTTTTTCTTTTTTTTTAAAGAGCGATTTGTCTTATCTGGGTTCCCTGAAAATGCTATTTGGGAAAATTTCATCTGTGCCCTCTTGTCTTCTTGCCTCTTGATAGAATTATTAGCTAACAACTAATAGAGGCATTCAGAAAACTAAGATCATGGCATCTGGTCCCATCACTTCCTGGCAAATAGATGGGGAAACAATGGAAAGTGACTTTATTTTGGGGGGCTCCAAAATCATGGCAGATGGTGACTGCAGCCATGAAATTAAAAGATGCTTACTCCTTGGAAGAAAAGTTATGACCAACCTAGATAGCATATTCAAAAGCAGAGACGTTACTTTGCTAACAAAGGTCCGTCTAGTCAAGGCTATAGTTTTTCCAGTGGTCATGTATGGATGTGAGAGTTGGACCATAAAGAAAGCTGAGCGCTGAAGAATTGATGCTTTTGAACTGTGGTGTTGGAAAAGACTCTTGAGAGTCCCTTGGACTGCAAGGAGATCCAACCAGTCCATCCTAAAGTGGATCAGTTCTGAGTGTTCATTGGAATGACGGATGTTGAAGCTGAAACTCCAATACTTTGGCCACCTGATGCAAAGAACTGACTCATTTGAAAAGACCCTGATGCTGGGAACTATTGAAGGTGGGAGGAGAAGGGGATGACAGAGGATGAGGTGGTTGGATGGCATCACCGACTCAATGGACATGAGTTTGAGTAAACTCCAGGAGCTGGTGATAGACAGGGAGGCCTGGCATGCTGCAGTCCATGGGGTTGCAAAGAGCCGGACACGACTGAGCAACTGAACTGAACTGAATAGAGGCATCCAAGCACATGTGCTAACTGTAGAGCTACATGTTCCAAATATCACCAGGAGTGTCCCCTTTCCACCATCCAACAGCAAACCATGTTTGACCCAAGACTCTCTCAGGAGAGCAGATTGAACGAAGATGGAAATGTAATTTGAGCAATATCAAAGAATTAGAATAGTTAATTTCCAAACATGACAGCACTTATTTTCCATATGTAGCAAAGGAGTCTCATTTATAAATCAAGAGTAATCTGCAGAGACTTGGGAACATTCATCAACGATTTATAAGATTATTACATGAGACTCCAGATCACAGCCCATCTCTGTCTACACTTAGACACATAGATACACACACACACACTCACCATATAAAATCATTCTGCATTATACAGAGACATACGGTTGAATTCTCTATTGCAATGGAGAAGACGAATTAGCAAATTCATTAATGAACTCCTGTGTTTCCCCCAAAGTCGTCAGCTGTAATAATTCATTTGTTTTCCCAAATCATCTGCCATTATTATCCACACCACTGCCTCTCAGTGAACACTGGGACCTCACAAAGGTTTTACTTTTACTGCAGAGCCAAGACTCCAGGGCACCAAGGGTTGTGGGCAAAGCATAGAGAGTTCTCTGAGCAGTGACTGCTTTGGGCATAGTGAACCTCCTAAAAGACTCATTTCTCATTTGTCTGTTCTACATCACCAGCATCAAATAAGCAAGACACAAACACAAAGACACCAAAGTGGCTTGGACTAACTGCTAAAGTAACATCATTAGCACATAATTCATTTGTTCTCATGCAGCAGTAGAAACTTTCTACTCTTAATTTTTAAAAAACTTACTTATTTTGGGCTGTACTTGTTCTTCATTGCTGCCCATGGGCTTTCTCTAGTTGCAGTGAGTGGTGGCTACTCTAGTTGTGGTGCATAGGCTTCTTAATCAAGCAGTAAGTAGTATGAGTCTTGGCTTTACTTAAGAAAAGGCCCTTGTTCTCCTACATCTGCTAATGGTCAAATCTCACAATTATTCTACAATATGTATAAAATTGCTTTGTGCATGTGCGTGCTCAGTTGCTTCAGTCGTGTCCGACTCTTTGCAACTTTATGGACTGTAGCCCACCAGGCCCCTCAGTCCATGAGATTCTTTAGGCAAGAAGACTGGAGTGGGTTGCCCATTTCCTTCTCCAGAAGATCTTCCTGACCCAGGGATCAAACCCAAATTTCCTGCATTTCAGGCTGATTGTTTACCAACTGAGCCACCAGGGAAAGCCCTAAAATTGCTTATTTGTTTTCTTGGATCTTTTTCCCATGGAACTGTGTCTTTCTCAAAGGAGGCTACTCAATCATTTCATCACTGTATCTCTAATTCCTCCACACATACACAGTGGGTCTTGTTAGACAATTGATGACGAAGAGCTGGAAGCACATATGAGTTACTCTGGAAGATTTGTGTGTGTGTATGTGTTTCAGTGGAACTGTTCATATAAAGGAAATGCACATGGGATGTATCCTAAAGATTATGTCCCTTCATTTTATGCAGTGCAAACACAGTTGCTATGAGTTCTTTATCTTCCTGGATATTAAGAATATAGTTTAAAACTGACTACTTATATCTGGGCAAAGGGCTCCAGTAGTTGCTGATCCTCCCTATGGAGCTGATTCAACTCCTCAAATATCCAATTGAGCCTGTACATAGTGGCAGCAGTTACATTAGCCTTGATCCATGAGTCAGAAAGATCCTCTGGAGAAGGAAATGGCAACCCACTCCAGTATTCTTGCCTGGAAAATCCCATGGATGGAGGAGCATGGTGTGCTACAGTCCATGGGGTTGCAAAGAGTTGGCTATGACTGAGCATGCACCTAAGATCCAGCTACACAGTCTGCCTGTGATCAGTGGGATTCCCCTTCCAGAAAGAAGTTCTTGGTTATAGAATGCTGTTAACATTTCAGAAGGACTGAAGAGTTAAATCAGGTTTAGATTAACATCTCAGACCTCGTTCTCATAATTTCCCCCAATTATGACAGCAGTTATAACAAGTTAGTAAGCAAAGGCTGGCCATGCCTTGCTCTTCACCTCTCTTCAATATATTCTTTGTTGCCTGACCTTTCTTTAACTGAGTTATTTGCTATTCATCCTCAGGGAAGAGATAGCTACATTGGTAGAGGATAATATATTTTTATTTCACCAAATATATCTAAGGGCTTTCCAGGTGGCTTTCCAGTAAATAATCTGGCCTGCCAATTCTGAGACATGAGAGAAGTGTGTTTGATCCCTGGGTCAGGAATTGACCCAGAGAGGGAAATCCCCTTGAGAGGGAAATTACAATGCACCCCAGTATTTCTTGCCTGGAGAATTCTATGGACAGAGGAGCCTGCTGGGCCACAGTCCATGTGGTTGTAAGGAGTCAGACATGACTGAACATGCACACACCACAATATATCTAAAGAGGTGTGATAAGTGAAAAAGTTGGCTTAAAGCTCAACATTCAGAAAACAAAGATCATGGCATCCGGTCCCATCACTTCATGGGAAATAGATGGGGAAACAGTGGAAACAGTGTCAGACTTTATTTTGGGGGGCTCCAAAATCACTGCAGATGGTGACTGCAGCCATGAAATTAAAAGATGCTTACTCCTTGGAAGGAAAGTTATGACCAACCTAGATAGCATATTCAAAAGCAGAGACATCACTTTGCCAACAAAGGTCCGTCTGGTCAAGGCTATGGTTTTCCCTGTGGTCATGTATGGATGTATGAGTTGGACTGTGAAGAAGGCTGAGCACCGAAGAATTGATGCTTTTGAACTGTGGTGTTGGAGAAGACTCTTGAGAGTCCCTTGGACTGCAAGGAGATCCAACCAGTCCATTCTGAAGGTGATCAGCCCTGGGATTTCTTTGGAAGGAATGATGCTAAAGCTGAAACTCCAGTACTTTGGCCACCTCATGCGAAGAGTTGACTCATTGGAAAAGACTCTGATGCTTGGAGGGATTGGGGGCAGGAGGAGAAGGGGATGACAGAGGATGAGATGGCTGGATGGCATCACTGACTCGATGGACGTGAGTCTGAGTGCACTCCGGGAGTTGGTGATGGACAGGGAGGCCTGGCGTGTTGCGATTGATGGGGTCGCAAAGAGTCAGACACGACTGAGTGACTGGACTGAACTGAATACATTTTTAAATATTAAAGGGATGGTTTTGATTTTACTAAGTCTAATCTGGTGGGTATTTTGCCCTGACAGCACATCCCAGTTTGGGTAAGACATATTTCAACTGTTCAATAACCACGTGTGCTTAAAGAACCCATACTAGATAGTTCAGGGTTCTAAGTATTGACTGCCCTTCAGCTATGGTTTGTTGAAGGCTACAGAGGATGGCAGGTAGATAGAGAACCGGTTGTAGCTCTGGACCACACATGTTAGAGGAAAGTCACTACATCTAGGAAAGAGCTTCCATTTCTGATGCTTGTGGAAGCATCAGAGTTTGTGGTCAAGATGAACTCAATTGTGTTAAGAGCCATGTAACTCCCGATTTTCATCTGAGAGAGCCCCAGAGTAGAAGATGGAATTATACAGCCTGTCATGTACTGATAGTATATTCATGTTGTCTTAGAGAATTTCAAGCCTCTTTAGTGCTCAATGATTCAGCCAGGGATGAGACAGCTCCTCAGGATTCTAGAAAAATACTGCTGCTCAGATTTCTTAATAAATGCTCATTGGATGAAAGACTGAACCAATAACCCAGCTACCAAGTTTCTGATACACAAAATATTTGTAGCTCTCAGCTAATGAGCTCCTACTCATTTGCATGCTGGTCTTCTGTTTAAAGTGCTCTCATATTTCATCAGAATAATTTTTTCTCTATTGTAAGGTCATAATTTTCATTGGATTATAACATAAATTTCCTTATTTGCAGGGATAAAACTAATTTATTACACTATGCACAATGAGCTGTATTTGGATTCTCGAGTTATAATGTATTTCATCAAGACTGAATCTCAACTATGATTAAAAAGACCAACTTCATTGAAATATAATTCACATACCAAAAAATTAACCCCTGTTAAGTGCCCAATGGCAACCCACTCCAGTACTCTTGCCTGGAAAATCCCATGGATGGAGGACCCTGGTAGGCTGCAGTCCATGGGGTCATGAAGAGTCGGACACGACTGAGCGACTTCACTTTCACTTTTCACTTTCATGCCTTGGAGAAGGAAATGGCAACCCACTCCAGTGTTCTTGCCTGGAGAATCCTAGGGATGGGGGAGCCTGGTGGGCTGCCATCTATGGGGTAGCACAGAGTCAGACACGACTGAAATGACTTAGCAGCAGCAGCAGCAGCAGCAAGTGCCCAATTCAGTGAGTTGTAGCATATTCACAGAGCCGTCCAACCATCACCACTGTTGAATGTCAGAACATTTTCATCACCTGCATAGAAACTCTGTACCCAATAGCACTCACTCCTCTTAGACACTCTGTACCCAACAGAACTCACTCTTCAGCACCCTGCCCCTATATCTCATGTAGCTTCATTTCAATTGGAAAAGATCATCTTAAAGGCCGAATTGAATATTTTTGTGATTAGGAGGGACAGTGGACTTTTTCGGTGCAGTGGTTTCTACTCCCATGCTATTCTCTTACTCATTTGTTCTACAAATATTTACTCAGTACTCTCTGGGGTATAAAGATGGAAGAGAGCAGACAGTGCTGTGTGTTTTATGCTGTTCCTTTTTGAGATAAGCTCAGAGTACACAGACTAGCTCTCTTTTCTGTGCTTGACTGCTGAAAGATCTGATACAACTCTATTTTGCATGAAGTTGGAGTCTAAGCTGCTAAAATACCATCATTTGATATCTCTGGTCCTATCACATGTGAATACATTTTTTCACAAGTTTACTTAGACTTAGAATCTAACTTCAAACAGGAGACTGCACTATATAAGGCAAGAATTTTTGCTTTCTTCCATCTTACACTTTGCCTCAATTCTACTCTGTTTGAGTGGAAACCCAACCAGGGTATAGCCCATGAATACCAACCCATCATTTCCTAGACACACATCATCCAGACACACATTCCTTCCTCCTGGTGGTCCATATGTCACCTTTACATATTCAAAACATTTATTTATTTACTGGTTAAACTGGGTCTTTGTTGCTGCAGACAGGCTTTTTCTAGTTATGGTGAGTGGGGGTTACTCTCAAATTGTGGTTCATGGGCTTCTCATTACAGTAGCTTCTCTTGTTGCAGAGCATGGGCTCCAGGGAGCATGGGCCTCAGTAGTTTGGTGCACAGACCCAGTTGCCCTGTGGCATGTGGGGTCTTCCCAGACCAGGGATTGAACCTGTGTCCCTAGCATTGGCAGGCATATTCTTCACCACTGGACCACCAGTTGTTGTAGTTCAGTCCTAAGTCATATCTGACTCTCAGCAACCCCATGGACTGCAGCACACCTGGCTTCTCTGTCCTTCACCATCCCGCAGAGTTTGCTCCATTGAGTCAGTGATGTCATCCAATCATATCATCCTCTGTCACCACCTTCTTCTCCTGCCCTCAATCTTTCCCAGCATCAGTGTCTTTTCCAATGAGTCAGCTCTTTGCATCAAGTGGTCAAAGTATTGGAGCTTCATCTTCAGCATCAGTCCTTCCAGTGAATATTCAGGGTTGATTTCCTTTAGGATTGACTGGTTTGATCTCCTTGCTGTCCAAGGGACTCTCAAGAGTCTTCTCCAGCACCATGGTTAGAACGCATCAATTCTTTGGCACTCAGCCTTCTTTATGGTCCAACTCTCACATTCATATGTGACTACTGGGAACACCATAGCTTTGACAATGCAGACCTCTGCCGGCTAAATGATGTATCTCTGGAAGTCCTCAAAACACTCTTCTGGGTGTTAATTTTTGTTGCATGAATTCTTTGATGTAGCAAAGTCTTACCTGACAGTCAATTCCCACAATACAGAGCCACTGCTAGCTCATGATTTTAAGGCTCACCTGTATATTTGCTAATTATATTCTGTATTTGTCTTATCTCCCTCAAGAGAAGGAGGTTGCCTTTAGAGTAGAGATCAGTGTGTCCCTGCCCCACACCACCACTGTGTCCTGGTGCCATTAACACGGGATAAATGATGGAACTGGTTTAGCTGTCAGGTAGAAAGCTGTGGGTTGAGCCACTTTTTCTACTGGCTCCCATTTTATAGTAAACAATAGCTTAATGGAGAGTTGGGCCCCTGACAGCTGGTTTGGCCGTGTCCCTGCCTTTGGCCTGCAGCCCGGCACCCTCTTTAATGGATGTGCCTCGTGTTTGAGCACCTGCTGTGCGCCTGGCTCTGTGTCAGGTGTTTAAAACACCACCTCTGTCTGTGCTCCCCTGTATCCTCCTTTCCGTCACTGCATTTACCCAAGAATGTAATATGTGCTTATGTTTTCTGTCTCCTTCCCTGGACTGTGAGCTCTTCACAGGCAGAGTGGAGTTTTACCCAGAGCCTGGCACACAGCAGGCTCTCAAACAAATATTTGTTATGTGAATAAATAAATGAAAACACAGTTGTTAGCAGCTATCTGCCTAGCCGAAAATACAACATACCTCTGAAACAATGAGAGAGCAGGACAACATCACTCAAAGTGTTAATTATGCACAGTGGACAACGTGTGAACAAAATAAATTGTGGGTACCCACATAGTCTAAGTAAGACGTGTTTTCATCAGTGCTTTTATATCAGATTTTTATCTGCATCCTTTAAACAGCTTGAAAAGAAATGTAACTTATGTTCAACAGCAGCACTTCACAAAATCACTTTTCTTTGCCTTCCCATCGTCTTGTACTCTTTACTCCTCTGCAGCCTGTCCCCTCAATGCCCAAGTCTCTCCCCTCACCCGAAAGGCCCCTACTTTGTACGTATCTGCTCCTTGCCTTTTTTCAGTGGCAGACTCACTCAGCCTTTCTGACTCCCTTGACTTTCTCTCTTGGACTCATCACCCCAAGTCTGCACTGCAATAAAGAGGCTGGAGCCAACCCACTGAGCAAGAGCCTCCTTCCTTTCTAGAAGTGGGTGGGGTTAGAGGAAGCAGGAAAGAGGATTTATGTGGGTGAAGACTGTGAATACTCCAACAATAATTCTGTCCCTGTTATGATAAGATTATTAAATGGAGGGAATCTACCAGCACTGGTGAAGAACTGTTCTCTTTATTTGGGGACTAGCCACTTGATGTTATAATGTAAATTGCAGCAAGCACACAGAAGTTGTTTATGACCACTTAACCTAAACCTGATGGGATATTCTGTCCCCTTCACCCAGCATAGGCTGTAAATCATTCATTTTAGGAAAGGGTTCTCTGGTCATCGACATTCCCTCTGGTTCTTCCAACAGGAGTTTCGGCTTCCAATTTCCACTCAGTCTGTGGCCAAGGTAAGCAAAGGTCCTACCTGGACAGACCATACACACGTCTTCTGTGCTGATGGGTAGAGCTATTCTCCAGGCTGCTTAGGCTAACTTGGCCTCTTTTGGTTTTAAGCCCATTTACCTGAGGAATCCAAGGACCCACTGCTTTGAAATTATATAGTGTGAGTTTCCAACTCAGAGGCAAAAATTCAGTAAAATCATAACATAATATCCATGTATCAGTCAGGATCCAACCAGGAAAACAGAAACCACAATAAATATTTAGAACAGAGGTAACAATTTAACACAGGGAAATAGTGATACCATACAGGTGGTGGAAAATCTGAGCAGCCAAACATGGATGTTGGGGAAAGCTACAGATTAGCAAGAGGGGGAAGCAGAGACCTACCTGAGGCTAAGAGACAAAGGGATCCTGGGGCCCAGGGATGGAACCCACAGAGGCCTGTCCTAAGGGAACGGGAATGTGGAGGAGTGGTCACCAAGGTAGAACCATGGGAAGGGAAAGCCCTGATTTCTCTCCAGCCGCCCCCCCACCCCGCCTCCCACCTCAGAGCTCCTGTTGGCTGAAAACAAATCTCCCTGGTGCACTCTAGCTGGAGATGGGGGCGGGGTCATGGATCTACCCTGAGATAAACAGAGCAGGACACACACAATCCACACGTGAGGTATCACAGAATAAGCTGGGAAAAGCAGGATGTGAAGGAAAGACAGACCTGGCTACAGAAGCAGCCTGACTGCCTGGGCATGCCCCCACCTTCTGCCACCAGAGGGGAACTCAGAAGTGAAGACTCGAAAGAAGGGTGTGCGTGCATGCTAGGTGGCTTCAGTCATGTCCACTCTTTGTGACACCATGAATTGTAGCCCGCCAGGACACTCAGGGCTTATTC
Source organism: Bos grunniens (assembly GCF_055505025.1). Taxonomy (NCBI): domain Eukaryota; kingdom Metazoa; phylum Chordata; class Mammalia; order Artiodactyla; family Bovidae; genus Bos; species Bos grunniens. Next base: position 55,446,518 of record NC_141178.1, on the reverse strand, counting down.
TGGGTGCCAGACACAATGGATGAACTGCTCGAATCCAGTGAAGCCTCACAAGCCCTGCAGAATTTCACCAGCAGCCAACTGGGCCCAGAGAGGTTAAGTACCTTGCCCAAAATTACACCCTGTGTAGCTTTAGAACTAGAGCTCCCTGACCACCCCATTTCCATCCACCATGCTGCGTTTGAAGTGTTGTGTTCTCAAAGGTGTACAGAAATATGTCCCTTTCGGCAACCCCATCAGAGGATTGGAGCTGGTGCTGATGCTGGGAAAGCTGATGCTCTTCACCTCCTGGGCAGACTGGCTTCTCAGCCCTACGGTTATCCTCTGTCAATGACACTCTCATTCCCTCCTCCTCAGCCCCACTCCCACCTCCACCTGTAGCCCCAGCAGAAATGTGCATCTCTAACAGCTCCAGATCTGCTCCAGGGAAATAACGGGAAAGAAATAACTGGAGTGTTACCCTGATGGTGGCGTCTCCATTTCAGCAGGAGATCAGTGCTGTGGGAGAGGAATGATTCTTTAATGATGGATCTGCCGGTCGCAGAAGGTAGTGGGGATTAACTCTCACTGCTGAGTTAACACCCGCATAAGTCACAGCAGACTCACTTGCTGAGAAGGCTGACTTCGGATTTTTTTTGGTGTGAATTTGAATTCATTTAATCCTAAATTTGGGAGGCCTCAATAATAAGCAAGAAAAAGAAAAGCTAAAAGATAGATGAGTATCAATTACGCACTGGGGTCTGTGGCCTGTGTGTGTGTGTGTAAGGGTTGAGAGAGAACAAAATAAGAACTTTTATCCCGATTTAATATTCAATTACAGAACCAGAATTAATGGATAAAATGTTAACATAAAATTAAGTACAAAGAAGGATATCATTATAACATACTGAATAAGATCCCTGGAGTCTTTTTCCTCAAATAGAGGATTCCTATTTCTTAAGTCAGAGCTCCAAGGAGGGCCTGTGATGAGGACAGCAAATTTGAATTGTGCTGATACAAAAAGACACATTCTAGGACTTCCCTGACAGTCCGTGGTTAAGACTCTGTGCTTCTAATACAGGGGGTGCAGGTCTGATCCCTGGTCAGGGGGCTAAAATCCCACAGTGCCATGGAGCATGGTCAAAACAAACCAAAAAACACAACTATTTAATCCCTTTGGGGCTGACTGAGACGCTCCATAAAGGTCAGATGATCCCTGATGACATCATCCTGCAGCTGTGTATGTATGTATGTGTGTATGATATCATTAAAAGAATTTTCTTGAAGATAATAGGAGCCTCTGGAAGCCTCTAATCTGAAATAGAATATCTTATTGGTGTAATTTTCAATAAATATAGTGGGTTTTGCTGGTATAAACTATAAAATCCTTGTAAGAATTTGTGTTACTAATAAAAAAACAGGAAAGCCATTTCCCCCAAGGTATTTTATAATGATGGAGGTAGGAAATATCTAATTTTATCAGTAATAATCCTCTCTCACTTGACCCTTAAATTCCTGAAGATTCTCACAGTTGAGTTAAAAGCACGAGCTGTAGAATTTTAAATCTAACAGGTCCTATTAGTGAGATGTTATTTTCTCTGGGATCATTTTTTTTTTAACTATCCCTGGGACTTCCCTGGTGGTCCAGTGGTTAAGACTTTGCCTTCCAATGCAGGAGATGAAGGTTCAATCCTTGATCACGGAATTAAGATCCCACATGCCTTGGGGCCAGGGCCAAAAAACCAAAACATAGAACAGATACAATGTTGTAACAAATTCAATTAAGACAAAAAAAAAAAAAAAAACCTGTCTCTGTAAGCTGCTTCCTCCATGGTAAAAATCACTCAATTTTTTATAATGGTTACATTTACTAGAAAGCTGATTGTGATTTTTAAGTTGTGCTCTTAAAATGGCATTCAGGCTAATGCAACATATAAACAAGTGTATAAAACTCTTGTAAAGTCTGTATAACTGCCAAAACTCTTTTGTGGATGTCTTTATGAATCATAAAAATGTGAATACATGATCTCTAGAGATGCTTAAATCGAATGCTGAACTTCACGGCACCATTTGGGTAGTTGCAGCTGTGGTAGGATTTAGCAAGAATTTCCTTCAGATAGTGGAGTAAGTGGCTACAAGATGAAATAGGGCCCATTCTGCGTGGCAGACAGATGAGCTTAAAAAAGAAGTGTATGAGCTAGTTTTTCAAAGAAAAGAAAATTCCCCCAGATCAATGATTTACCCTCCACGTTCAAGGTTTGTTTTTTGTTTGTTTACTGAGCAAAGTGGCCCTCATATACAGGCAGTAAAAAGCAGTCCTCTCTGAGTGTGTGAAATGAGACCTGGGCTTTGTTCAGGTGCCACCTGACTCATTCAGTCCACAGTGATCTACTAGTTATCTCCATGGGTTCTGACATCACTGGCGCCCTGCTCTTAAGACGACACCAAATCAGGGCTTAACATGGTCCCATTTAAAGAAAAGATTCTGCTCTCTCCTAACCTCAGACAAACATAGGTGCACTTGGTTTTACTAAGAGAATGAAAGTTTAGTTTTTACCTGCTGTTCCTGGTTAGGCAGCTTTCCTGAGCATGGATTCTCCTTGCACAAGGAGCTCATGGGTTGGGGCTTTGTGCATTCTGGGGCTCCCCAGTCTTCCAGGGTGTCAGAGTCCTTCATTTCCAGTCACATGCAAGAGAGAAAAAGAACATGGAAGAGTCACATATAATTTGAGTCTGAAAGTGGTGAATCTTACGTCCACCTACATTCCAGTCTCCAGAACGTAGTCATATTCTTCATCTTGTAACAGGTAGGGCTGGGAAATGTAGTTTAGCCAAGCTCCCAGGAGGAGATCAGGGTACTGATGAGCTCCACCAACTCCATCACAAGGAGGAAGGAGCATACCACAAACAAATGTTGTGGTTTTGTCTTAATAGAATCCTTCCTACTGTTTATTTCTGAGATGAGTTATTGGTAGTTTTTGATATGGAAAAGTGCTGTGTATTTAGTGATTAGAAAATAAAGTGTGTTCAAACACAAGAAAATTTCCAGCTGACTCACATCTCCTACAGAATGAGACTGTGTTAAAATTATAACTGTGCTAGTACAATGCTCCCTAATAAGGCAGAACCAGTCTGGTTTAGCTTTAAAACTTCCAGAGTGTTCATTAGAAATGCTTGTTCATTTTGTTCTAATGACAACTGTAACTCTTTACATGACAAAGCTTTCAGACCATGAGAACCGTCCTCTTGTAAAGATCATGTGAAGTGCTCACAGCTAATGCAAGATTAAGGAATTTTAATTAGGATTTGAAGTTTATACTTTGAAATGTTTGTTTTATCTCAGTTAGTAAGCTTATGCAGCTTTAAAACCCCTATGAAGATTAACGCCAGTCCAAATTTTGCTGACATATAGTTTATGTGAAAATACGGTAGGAGATACAAGCTTCAACTATAGGAACTGACAGTCCTGGATTCATATTCATTCAGTCTCTTACTTGATGTGTCAACTTGGGCAAGTTTTTAACTACTCTAATAAGACTATGCTTCCTCATCTGTAAAATTGGGATAATATAGATACATATATTAATATTATACTTACATAAGATTGTAAAGAGTATAATATGAGATAACATGTATAAAATTTCCTGGCAGATACTAAGTGCTCAATTTTTAGCTATCATTATCTTTGTTGATTTTAATGTTTTCCCTTAAATTAGAATTTATCTACTAAGACTTTAATATCTTGTTACACATATTACAAGCTTGGTTACAGACCAAATTTATTTGTGTGGTTAAAAGTTGAAAATTTGCCAAAAGATTTGCTTTGAATGACCTCTGTGTTCCTTCCACCATGCTGCTTTATTTAAGAGACATCATAGTTTTGTGAGTCTCAGGACTAAAGGGTGAAGAAAATCATACCCTCTGGCATTGATTTCTTGGACAAATCAGTCATTCAAGCAATCTAGATTTCTTCATGAATTGGCTTTAAAATAATGAGTCAGTATCATCTATTTACCACATAAGGGCCCCAAGGGAAACATGAAGATGAAGTATTGGGTTCTTATCACAATGTATTTACTGTTTAATAGTCAAATATAAGCCCTTTTAAAGGTCACTGTGGTTAGAGGAGCAGTAGTGATTTTTATGGCAAATTAAGTTTCCTTTGGTTGAGCTCTCTTCATTCTTTCTGGAGCTATTTCTCTACTCTTCTCCAGTAGCATACTGGGCAACTACTGACCTGGGGAGTTCATCTTTTCAGTATCATATCTTTTTACCTTTTCCTACTGTCCATGGGGTTCTCAAGGCAAGAATACTGAAGTGGTTTGCCATTCCCCTCTCCAGGGGACCACGCTTTGTCAGAACTCTCCACCAAGACCTCTTTGTCTTGGGTGGCCCTACCCAACATGGCTCAGTTTCATTGAGTTGGACAAGGCTGTGATTCATGTGATCAGTTTGGTTAGTTTTCTGTGATTGTGGTTTTCATTCTGTCTGCCCTCTGATGGAGAAGGATGAGAGGCTTATGGAAGCTTCCTGATGGGAGAAATGACACCACCCTTATAGCAGAAAGGGAAGAAGAACTAAACAGCCTCTTGATGAAAGTGAAAGAAAAAAGTGAAAAAGTTGGCTTAAAACTCAGTATTCAAAAAACAAGATCATGGAATCTGGTCCCATCACTTCATGGGAAATAGATGGGGAAACAATGGAGTCAGTGCCAGACTTTATTTTGAGGGGTTCAAAAATCACTGCAGATGGTAACTGCAGCCATGAAATTAAAAGATGCTTACTACTTGGAAGAAAAGCTATGGCCAGCCTAAACAGCATATTAAAGAGCAGAGACTTGACTTTACTGACAAAGGTCCATTCAGTCAAAGCTACAGTTTTTCCAGTAGTCATGTATGGATGTGAGAGTTGGACTATAAAGAAAGCTGAGCACCAAAGAATTGATGTTTTGAACTGTGTTGGAGAAGACTCTTGAGAGTCCCTTGGACTGCAAGAAGATACAGTGAGTCAATCCTAAAGGAAATCAGTCCTGAATATTCACTGGAAACACATGCTGATGTTGAAGCTCCAATACTTTGGCCACCTGATGTGATGAACTGACTGATTGGAAAAGACCCTGATGCTGGGAAAGATTGAAGTCGGGAGGAGAAGGGGATGACAGAGGATGATATGGTTGGATGGCATCACCGACTCAATGGACATGAGTTTGAGTGAGTTCTGGGAGTTGGTGATGGACAGGCAAGCCTGGCATGCTGCAATCCATAGGGTCCCAAAGAGTCGGACACGACTGAGTGACTGAACTGACTGGCTAACTTGGTTGAGCTCAGCTCTGCTGATGCAGACTGGCCAGGCTGGATGGGTGTGCTGTCTGCCCCTTCTCTTCTCCCAACGATCACCTCCTTGAGGACAGTCGCCTCCTTGGACACCTTGCCTGGCCAGCAATGAGATTGCCAGAACCCAGGAAGAATGCAGTCCTCTTATTTGGAGCTCTATTAAATACGAAGTAAAAAAATATATAGTTGATTTTCTAAAAACTTGTCTACCACCTGTGAGGTAGAAATTAGGGTAACCTTTTGGCAGATGTTCTACTTTTGATGACACAAATCTCTTTGGTCTGTAACTACTCTTGTAATAAGTAAGTGCACTAAGATATTAAAGTCTTAATAGATATATTGTAATTTAAGAGAAAACATTAACATCAATAAAGGTACTTTCAGATCAGATCAGATCAGATCAGTCGCTCAGTCGTGTCCGACTCTTTGCAACCCCATGAATCGCAACACGCCTCCCTGTCCATCACCAACTCCCGGAGTTCACTCAGACTTACGTCTATCGAGTCAGTGATGCCATCCAGCCATCTCATCCTCTGTCGTCCCCTTCTCCTCCTGCCCCCAATCCCTCCCAGCATCAGAGTCTTTTCCAATGAGTCAACTCTTCGCGTGAGGTGGCCAAAGTACTGGATTTTCAGCTTTAGCATCATTCCTTCCAAAGAAATCCCAGGGCTGATCTCCTTCAGAATGGACTGGTTGGATCTCCTTGCAGTCCAAGGGACTCTCAAGAGTCTTCTCCAACACCACAGTTCAAAAGCATCAATTCTTGGGCGCTCAGCTTTCTTCACAGTCCAACTCTCACATCCATACATGACCACAGGAAAAACCATAGCCTTGAGCTAAAAATTGAGCACTTAGTATCTATCAGGAAATTTTTATATATCTTATCTCATATCATACTCGTTATTTTTTTAATTTATTTTTTAATTGGAAGAAGATTGCTTTACAATATTATGTTGGCTCTGCCATACAAGAACATGAATCAGCCACAATGACACATATATATCCCCTCCCTCTTGAACACTGTTTACATTTTAGTCACATTTTTGTTGTCTTGGAATACTCTTTAAATTTTAGTCACATTTTCTGTTGTCTTGGCAAAAATTTGATAGGCACATACCACAAGATAGATAATTTTTAATCTAATTTCCTTTCTTCCTTCCTCCCTCCTTTCCTTCCTTTAAATTATTATTATTTTTTTAATTCTTGAAATAGAGATTATCTATTCAAGCTCATTCATAGGAAACAGTGGGGCTAGGAAAAACATAGGGATTCCTGGTGGCAGATAAACCCTTGAAGACTCTCAAACATAGTCACATACATTTATTAATCACCAAATCTTTGGTTAGCTCTTTATAGAAAGCTTTCTTATTTGGCATCTGCAGGATTTTCAGCCTTCCCTGATCTCCGCCTCTGGCTTTCTATGCTGTTTATTAGCTCTGTTCCAGGAAACTACAATAGGGCTTCCCAGGTGGCACTAGTGGTAAAGAATCTACCTGCCAATGCAGCAGACCCAGGTTCAATCCCTGGGTTAGGAAGATCCCTGAGGCAGGAAACGGCAACCCACTCCAGTATTCTTGCCTGGCCAATCCCATGGACAGAGGAGCCTGGTGGGCACAGTCCATAAGGCCATGGAGAGCTGGACACAACTGAGTGATTGAGCACACAGACACGGGAAACTACCATAAACCACAGCAGCTAACCTCTGAGTTCTGTGTCTTTCTCTCACACGAAGTGTCTCTATTTCCCTGTCTCTCCCACTGGACGATAGATGAATTAGAGACAGGAGTAGGTCTGTACTCCTGTACCCTTGCATTTCACTCATAAGAGGAGCTCAGTGTCTGCCGGTGAACTGTTGAGCAGGATCGAATTGAATTGAAAAGAACAGCAAGGAACATGGCATCGGTTGTAGCCAGGGAAGTTTCTGAGCTTGATCTGCTGCTCTGGGCTGGTGTGACAGAGGCCAATTTTGCCTAGTCTGTTTAGAATAATTGCCACAAGATTATAATGGTTCTAGGATCTGCAGAGAAAGAATTTCAATCTCTCACATGTCCTGCTCTGAACCTGCATAAAGAGCCCAAGCCCTTCCTACCACCAAGAGAACACTGAGTTGGTACAGCTTCTCAGAAATCAATGACGCCTTCCAGGAACATTTTTGGTTTCTGTTGTTTAGTCGCTAAGTCATGTCTGACTCTTTTGCAATCCCCATGGACTGTCCATGGAATTTTCCAGGCAAGAATACTGGAGTGCATTGCCATTTCCATCTCCAGAAACATATATTCAAAGAAAATTCATTGTTCATAGTCAGTGGGAGCTATTGCTCAGTGGTTTCCTCAATAAGTATGCTCTGTTCTCTCTCCTACTTGCAACTGATGTAGGTAAAGCATTTGGTGTGTAGCTGCTATGGCATAAGTTCTCCGTTTCCTTGCAAATAGGTGGATATGTGACTTTCACACTAATGAGTACCACGTGGTGTAATAGAAACCCATCGCCATGAAATATAGCATTTTTAGAAGGCTCTCTTGCATCAGTGAAGCCCATTTATGCTGCTCAAAATGTTTTTATCTGTCTGCTTTGATGTGGGAAATGGGCATCATTAGTAGGACATGCACGTACTGAAGAGATAAATCCTAACTACACGCTCGTTTCTTTGTGGTGCTCGCAGACCCATACGTGCAGTTTTATGAATGAAAGGAGATGCTCAGAGCTACCAAAGGGGAAGAGGCAGACACTCTAAAAGACAGCTAACATGCTCATCATCTCTCTTTTCTTCTTTGTCTTTGGGTTTCAGAGGAATTTTAATAGATGTTGGGAGGGTATTTGTGAATTTGAGTGGTCCTATTCCAATTTCCACGTAAGAGCAGTAGAAGGAGGAGGATGGGAGAGAGGGCAGACAGAGTGAGCAGAGCTCCCCAAGCCTCTCAGGGCACCATGATGTTGAGGTCACACATGTCTTAAACCCTGTTGAAAGTATGTTAGCCTGCAGGCATTTCAAATTTTAGCCAGTCACAGGAGCAAGTACTTCATTATCCAGCAGGAAACTCGGCCAACTACCACCTGTAACATCTGTATCTGAACGTCAAAGAAATAGAGAGGAAACAGTTTGCCTCTACGATATTGCTCCTCAATCCTGATCAAACATGAGATCTGAGTGATGCTTAAAGAGTGCCAGTGTGAAAATAAAGTGCCCATTTAAACATGAAGGGTTTTTCTGATGGATTGCAAGAATCACTTAATGCTGTCCCAGACTCCCAAAGAAAATTAAGAAGAGCCTCTCAGAATGTGCTTCTGTATTGTTCTTTCTCAGTCGCTCAGTCGTGTCTGATTCTTTGCAACCCAATCAACTGCAGCATGCCAGGCTCCTCTGTCCTTCACTCTTTCCTGGAATTTGCTCACTCATGTCCATTGAGTCAGTGATGCTATCTAACCATCTCATCCTCCTTCTCTTTTTCCCTTCAATCTTTCCCAGCATCAGGGTCTTTTCAAGACCTGATGAGTCTATTCTTCTCATCAGAGACCACAGTATTGGAGCTTCAGCTTCAGCATCAGTCCTTCCAATGAATAGTCAAGGTTGAGATTTCCTTTAGGACTGACTGGTCTGATCTCTTTACAATTCAAGGGACTCTCAAGAGCCTTCTCCAACACCACAATTCAAAAGCATCAGTTCTTCAGCACTCCTGCTTCTTTATGGCCCAACTCTCATATTTTTTGTTTAACATTTCACATAAAGCAGAAAAGGTCAGCCTTAGCAATGTTTCTACTATGCTTAAGAAAATGGCGACTACTATTTGGGGGAGTTTGAAATATTCACAGTAATCACATTAAAAATTTTTGTTTTGAAGTAATTGTAGACCTACATGCAGTTCTAAGAGATAATACAGAGACATCCCATATAACCTTTATTTAGTTTTCCCCACTGGCAACATCTTGCAGAACGACAGAGCTATAGAGCAACCAGTATATTGACAAGGACACAGTCCAGTGATAGAACATTTTCATCACCACAAGGATCTCTCTTGTTACCCTTTAATCCATCAAACAGGGCATTATCAGTTATTGTCTCCCTGGGAATTCCTTCCAGGGAGTTGACCTTGATTCTTTAGTTAACCTCAGTCCTGAGTTCACTGGTCGTTCCCCTGGCCCTCATTCTGGATCAGGAAGATCCCCTGGAGGAGGGCACGGCAACCCACTCCAGTAATCTTGCTTGGAGAATTCCATGGAGAGAGGAGCCTGGCAGGCTACAGTCAGTAGTGTCACAAAGAGTCAGACATGACTCAGTGACTAACACTTACTTACCTTATCTTCCCTTGGCCCACATACCTGGCACTTCATTGAAAGAGTCATGCCTCGCCCATGTTGCTGTGACTCTGATTCACCCTCTTATTTTCCACAATAAAAACAAACCCATCTCTAATACTTAATCCACAATAGAATGTACAGTAGACCCTCCTCTGTCTCCTCTTTCCTAGTTGAATTTATCCCACTCGACTAACTTTCCCAAATTCTTAAAAACTTTTTTTCCTACATGTTCAAACCTATTTCTTATTACTCCATCACTTTTTTGGTCACTGGCACCTGCTTCCTTCAAGTCAGTGTTACTCTACTTTCTACTCTTTCTGGTATCAGATACTTATTTTAATAACACTCAGAGGTGATGCTATTTATCTGATAAAGGGAAATAAGGTAGATGGATGAGACTAGCCTTCTCTGAGTTTTCAAAAAGCCAAGAGGGAATCCTGACCTCAGATTTTCACGTCATTCATTGAATCAGTGTTCCATTTAAGAGGGATTTCGAGGTAGCACTCTTTGAATGTGGAGTTAGAATGCCTTGGGGACTGGTTTGAAAGAAATGCTTGCTACTTTGTCCAGTGTGAACATGTATTTGTGTGACTTAAAGGCTAGAAGAAGGATTGATTATAGTGATAGCACGCCAAGCTACCTCTTGTGTCACTACAATTCTGAAGAAAAATGCTAGAGAGGCATGACTATAAATATTAAAAAAGGACACCAAGGAACACAAACCTGACCTCAGCAACTTAGGGTGTAACTAGAGCTTAGCCAGAGAAAGTGGGAAAAGGAGTCAAAATCCTAGAAAGCCATGACAATGACGATTTCCACCAAGTGCTTTAAGGAATACAATCCAGTGTTTGTCCTATAGGCATACAATCATATGTACGTGCTAAATTGAAGAGGTGCAAGGTCTAAACTGATTTTGAGTGAAAAATTAAAGACACTAAAGAAAGGCAATTTTATGTTTTTCCCGTCTATTCTGTAAACTCTAATTTTTATTATTTGATACTGATTATCTGGTATTATTTCACAAGCATCAAGTAGGCCATCAATTAAGTCCAATGTAAAAAAATATTATCCCATTTAGAAAGAAAGAAGGGGACTTCCCTGGTGGCCCAGGGGCTAAGATTCCACACTCCCAATTCAGGGGGCCCGAGTTTGATCCCTGGTCAGGGAACTTGATGTCACTTGTCACAACTAAAGATTCTGCATGTAGATGAAGATTGAAGATCCCACATGCTGCCACTGAGACCCAGTGCAGCCAAATAAGTAATAAATAAATAAATAATGAAGGAAGTGAAGGGAGGGAAAGGAGAGCTTGGGTAATCATTAGTGCTGTTCATTAATGCTTGTGGTCTTTACCAGCCAGAGGTAGAATTCTACTTATTGATTCCCTAGGACGCAGGCACGTTTTTGGCCTGTGACAGCTGAAGCATGTCACTTCTGGCCACCAGCCTTAAGAGCAAAGGTGTGATCCCCACGTGGTTTCCCGCAGTGTGGTGAGCAGTGCTAACGCACCCAGGGAGGCTGCGTCCCGGGCTGAGCAAATCCAGCCAGCTCCTGCCGACCCCGCAGGGACATTTCCTGTGAGGGACAAATACAGCTTCACAGTTTTCAGTGATAAAGAGCAGGCGGTGTGTGTTACTAAAGCATAACATAGGCTGTCTGAATATTAGAAAACAGTAACAGTATGACTTTTGCAGTGGGATGGTAGGTGTTTCTTCGTTTCTTCTTTCTTTTTGTATTTTCTAATTTTTTCATTAATGCTTTTTAAATCTATTACTTTTCTAGAATGGGTAAATTTTTTGTAATAAGGAAATGAATTAATTTAAAATAAACTGAGGGAAAGATAAGTTTTATGATTTGAATATATTTATAATTTGAAATATTATATTTTTACGATAAATACACAAAAATTAATGCCATTTTTTTGTTGTTGTTGTTGTGCCAGTTGGGTTATCCTAACACATAGGCATAGATTGAGAAGTGTTTGAGACCAGAAATCTCATGGTGTTACAAGATACTTAAAATGCGTAACCAGAGATAGAGGAAATCATGCTATGTGGATGACGACAAGCACACCTGCAAAAGAAATTTTAAAATTCACAAATCATGAGTTCCCTAACAGCAAGGGGCCAAAACTGCTCCTTTTTCCCAAGAATCTAATGGTTGACACCATTTTCTTGAACCTGGAGTATGTTTTTGGAGCATAGAGTTTAGTTGCCAAGAACTCAAAAAACAAAATGTTATACGGTCATAGTATCAAAGTTTACTGTCTTGAGATAAATCTGCTCCAGCCCCTACGAAATGCACCTCTGTGAGGATGGTGGATCCCCTGGGGTCCTGGGAGACATTTGTGGGACAGACTATTTCTCCTTTATCTGTGGTTTGCTGGTGAGATTAGGCAAAATGAGTAACAATGATGGGCATTGCATAAAAGATGGTTGTGTTTGTTAATTTTTTTCTTCCCTCACCTTTCCCTGTGCATAATACACACACACACACACACACACACACTCACCCCATTATGAATAATGCAGTCAGGCTCATTCAAGGATACTAGGGACATTTGCACATTGACCTTATTACACAAATGGGCTTTCCAGGTGGCTCTAGTGGCAAAGAACCCACTCCAGGTAAAGAACTCCTGCCAATGCAGGAGACACAAGAGAAATAGGTTTGATCCCTGAGTCAGGAAGACTCCCCTGGAGGAGGAAATGGCAACCCACTCCAGTATTCTTGCCTGGACAATCCCATGAACAGAGGAGCCTGGTGGGTGACAGTCCATGGGGTCGCAAAGAGTCGGACACGACTGAGTGACTGAGCACACTTATTGTACAGAAGGGCCTTCATCTGAATTTTATAGAAGGGACCTGAAGAAAAATAAGCCTGTGTCAAAATCTCAAAATCAAAGCATAGGATTTTACATGCATTACTATACATATTTCTTTGCCAATCTGAATGAGAAGCCAACCTCAATAAAATCCTACACCTTTAAGATAGTAGACTCAAAACCAGGATGAATCACAGACAGACAACTGGCAGGTCTCAGCTCTGTTTTATCTTTCAGTCTCTTCTGAAGACAGTGTTGCTGTCTTCGAGAACTGAGTTTCCATAGACTAAAATTAAGACTCTCTAGATTTTTTTTAAAGGTTAATATTTTCTTTGAGATTTTACCTAGTGCCTCTGCAGTATTATTTATAGGGGTTTTCTTCCATTTTACCAAACTAGAAATTTAATAAATAGATTCTCAAGAGAAATAAAAACCTTCTTACTGGCCGTATTCTTACCGAAGGAATGTGTGTAGTTTGGCTGCTCACTGCTCAAAAGCCAATAAACAGGCCAGGTTGGTAGAAAGGAAAGTTTGCTTTATTTCAGATGCTGACAACTGGAGGGGAGGGTAACGGACATTCGTCCAAAAGCCTACTCCTCCCACTCCCACCAGTGGCACCCAGTGAGGCAAGAGCTTTTATCGACAGGAGGAGGGGGGCTACATGCAGAAATAGCAGTCAGCTCTGACAGTCGTCTTCCAATTGGTCATGGGTGGTCTGACCAGCATCATCTTGGTTGTTTTAGGTAGAGTTAATCTTCAGTTCCAGGGTCCAATTGTTCCATTTCTTTGTGGCCAGTTCTCGGAATGGTGGCAGCTCATGTCCTGGGTACAGTCTGGTCATCATGTAGTTAACTTCTCCATCTGATGTTTGAGTATCTACAAGACAGCTCACAGGATGTGGCCCAGAATATTATCTACAGCCCTGGAGAAAGAACTAAAGGTCCTTGACTATGTTTCATGACCATATTATTATTACTTAGTCTCCTTGCACTGTTTTCCTTTGTTTCCACATTTCTCACTTCTCTGATTAAACGTATTTTTTTACTGAAGTTTTCCACAAACAAAAGGCAGACAGAGGACCTGGTGGGTGGGGCAAGGACCATAGGATTCTGCTTCCTTTCACAACTGGAAAAGATTCTAAAACCCTGGCTTACAGATAAACCCTTTGCTTTCATTCTGCTTCTACAGCCCCAGAACCCACATGTAGCATGTAAGACAATGAATTACAGTTATTTTTAGTTCTGAATTAACAAGCTCAAGAGGCCCCAAAAGACTGAGGTTATTGCTTAGAACTCATTGCAAAGAAAAAACTTCTGGGAAAGGTCTTTCTTTTTAAGAAACCAGTGAATTTTTAGATCCCAAGCCGCACCTAAAAGAGAAAAGAAAATCTTATTAATAACTTTCACCTTTCTGAATTTGCACTTGAAATAGTGTGAACTCTTGACAAATGTACAAATGGGTATAAACATCTTTCCACCCTTACTTGGTGGTTTCATTAAGTTTTCAAAAGATAGAATAAATGAAACAAAAAATACACAAAGACCCGCAGAACGAAGAACTTTAATTGAAATTGTCTAGTTTAAGCTTCAAAATACTACTTTGTACTCTGTAAAATGTCTGAGTGTATGCTAAGTCACTTCAGTCGTGTCAACTCTGGAGGCTTATGTGCGAGCTAAGTTGCTTCAGTCATGTCTAAATCTTTGCGCCCCAATGGACTGCAGCCTGCCAGGCTCCTCTGTCCTTGAGATTCTCCAGGCAAGAACACTGGAGTGTGTTGCCGTGCCCTCCTGCAGGGGATCTTCCTGACCCAGGGATCAAACCCACGTCTCTTGTGTCTCCTGCACTGGCAGGCGGGTCCTTTACCACTTGTGCCACCTGGGAAGCCCGTAAAATGTCTAGAAATAGAGGCAAAATTATTGTTTGTCTAGATAGAGGCAAAATTATTGTTAAGTTTTTTTAAAGGTCAACCTTTAAGCACAGTTCCATGTACTTACATTGGAAACTAGGTCTCAGTGTAGAAAATTCCCAGGGAGCCTATAGACTCAAAGGGTTCTGAAAAAAGTTAATAACTCTCTTTCCTTGTTACTAAAAAAGATCCACACAGGGCATTTCATACACTGCAAGGAGCAGCCAGCGGCCTGAACTGTTAGCTCAGATAGGCGACTTCTGCTTTCACTCCGTCTTGCTAACATTCTACAAAGATGCTTGTTGCCGTAAAATTGACAGCCATAATGTTTGGCAATTCGAATCACGTTAGATGTTCCTTCTTTTTAATTCCATTAACAACAGAGAATGCAATCTTCGGAAGCCCTCCCTCAGGAGCACAGAACCTGGTGCTATGGGACTAGCTCAGGGTTCATGGTCAAGGTCCTTTGTTCTGCGGGTCTAATTAGCACCCAGAGCAACTTCTCAGTTTCTAAGCTTATGCCCTGAGCTGGATTCTGAAATTAGAAACATTTTAAAAAGTATTTATATTTCCTATATTAAAAAAACTAAATTTTACTTTATAAAAAACAAATATTTATTATATATTTCTATAGTACATTATACTAATAATATACACCCTTCACGTGTTCATCTGCAAAAAAAGAGGATCTCAGTTAGAGGAGTCTGCTAGCCCATCAGTGAGCATGTGTCTGTCCCTGGAACCTACTGGGGGAGGGTGAGTCCCGGGATGAAATAAGGAGCTAGTTCTGAAATCGGTGAAAAAGAAGCCACAAATATTGAACATTGTCAGACTTTGAAGGACTTCAGGGAGCCCCAACTGTGAACAGCCTTTGAAATCCTTTTCCACCTGCTTCCTACACAGCCTCCATCACCCAGAAGGTTTAGTTATGGTCATGATCCCTCACCGGGCAGGGCTAGAGCTGGAAAGCAGAGATTGAGGGTAAACCGAGCCATCTTGTAGGGCTCGTGAGAACTGAAGCCTGGGTTCTCTGATGTCACAGAGAATCCCAGCCCCTTCACCATCCAGTGCAAATGTCCCAGTGCAGTGTCAGTGGTCACATGATTGTGACTCAGAAATGACAGGCCTGATGCATGAGAGTTGTGGAGCTGCAGGGGAACAGAGACACGATGGAACAGAGGGAACCTTAACAAACGGGAGGTAGGTGTGTTTCCCCTCTCTTCCACCATTCGCTGATGTTTCAATTCCTGAGAAGCAGCAGGCCCTCTAGGAGGCGGTCCTGCTAGGCCCATCTAACCTGTGATGCGTGCTGATCACTGTGTGTTTCTCTCTTTCCACCCAGGACAGCTTTCCTGCCCGCTTTGGAGGAGTCCATTTTGTCAACCAGCCCTGGTACATTCATGCCCTGTACACGCTCATCAAGCCATTCCTTAAAGACAAGACCAGGAAACGGGTAATGAAAGCAAAACCCAACAAGGGGAGGTTCAGAGGGACAACTGCAGAGCCCCTCCACTCAGTCTCCCTCTGTCTTTATTTTTCACTATGGTTGTTGTTTTTTTTTTTTTTTTTTTGGCTTTTCTGCAGTCCCTGAGCTTTTGAGCCTCAGCTGGAGTTTTGCAAATGGCCTGGATTTAATCAATAATTTAGTGGCACTGGGTTAGTTTAGAGTCCCGGTGACAAACCAAAGGAAGCGTTGAAGGCATGCAAATGCCAGATGCCCCTTTTACAGTAAATGCTTGTCGGAGATGCCAGGTCAAACAGCTTCCTGTTCACCGAATATTTTAAGAACTTACGTTTTGTCCTGCGAATGTGTTATCTCTATGAAGAATGTTGATGGTTTGCCTTTTCCCTCATGACTCTTGGGTCATAGCTGCCAGCTCCATCACCCTTGAGGCCGGGAATGCATTCTTCTTTAGAAATAATAATGCTCACAGGAAAAAGGCTTTTAAAATGTTGATTGCATCAGCTGATGACATTTGGGAAGCCAGCATCCTCCAGCAGATTTTTTCCCCCCTGGCATTCTGATTAGCTGAGAAACCCAGCATTCTTTAACCTCTCTGAATCTCTGTTTCCTCATTTATAAAATGGAAAAACTAACACCCACATCACAGAGTGGCTGGGGTAATTTTATGGGACACACAGCATAAAGTCATTCTTGTAGGAGAGACTCCGGAACACTCATTTATCTTTCCTATTTAGCTCTCTTTTCTTATAAGAGTTCTGATTTCAGCTATCACCTAGCTCAGGGGCACCACCTTTTAAGGGAACAAGAGTCAGTCTTACAGCACCTTATATAGGCTGCTGGGCTTCCCAGGTGGCGCTAGTGATGAAGAATCTGTCTGCCAGTGCAGGCGACGCAAGAGACATGGGTTCAATCCCTGGGTTAGGATGATCCCCTGAGAGAGGGCATGGCAACTCACTCCAGTATTCTTGAGTGGAGAATCCCGTGGACAAAGGAACCTGGCAGGCTACGGTCCAAAGGGTCTCAAAGATTCAGACACAAGTAAAGCAGCTTAGCTCGGATATAAGCCTCTATGTCCCAGGAACTCTATGCTGGGAAGAGCTCAGAGTACTCAGAGGGGAATGATAACGTGGGGGATCCCTGCCACATATACACACTCTGCAGGGTTCCAAACTCCTAAAGCTCAGCTGTTTCCAGATCATTAGGAAACATTGCCATAGGGTATAGGAGGCAGGGTAATTCTCCTGTCCGCAAATGAGTGTGGAACCCGGGACTAGAATTGGCCAGCCTCAGGAGGCAGAGGCATTCTAGGACATTCTGAGATCTGTCTGGGGCTCAGGATGGTGATAAGAGCCGAGAAGTGCCTTATACGGTTCCCAACATGGCATCGTGCTTCCCAGTGGCCTCATCTTCTACTCAGGAAGGAGCCACGGCATTTCCTCCCACAAGGCAACCAGCATGTGTGCTCTGCCACTGAAGGAAGGGGCTTCCTGGTTCTCTGGGTGCAGAACAGAATCTGACAAATGGGGATTCCGCTTCCTACCTGATGAGTTCGTCCACCTCACATGACCCCCAGAGAGAGGGCCAGTTTCAACAACGTGCCTTTTCCTCTGAGAACTGGAAGTTTTGGGTGGGTACGTGGCTACCAGGACCAGTGTTTAGCTACAGCTTTTCCACATTTCAAATACTATAATTCCTCTACTGAGACATTCTGCAAAAGCCAGAATATGTGAATCTCTTAAAAAAAATTCTTTTTAAAATTCAGTCATACTCAACCATCCAGTGTCAGAAAATGTACATTGTTTCCTGAAGTGCTACAGTATTCTTGTGAAGAATTTTAGTGCTTAGCTTCTTGTCTCCTTCCTCTTTCAATTTGGTTCGGTTCGGTTCAGTCACTCAGTCGTGTCCAACTATTTGTGACCCCATGAATCGCAGCACGCCAGGCCTCCCTGTCCATCACCAACTCCCGGAGTTCACTCAGACTCACGTCCATCGAGTCAGTGATGCCATCCAGCCATCTCATCCTCTGTCGTCCCCTTCTCCTCCTGCCCCCAATCCCTCCCAGCATCAGAGTCTTTTCCAATGAGTCAACTCTTCACATGAGGTGGCCAAAGTACTGGAGTTTCAGCTTTAGCATCATTCCTTCCAAAGAAATCCCAGGGCTGATCTCCTTCAGAATGGACTGGTTGGATCTCCTTGCAGTCCAAGGGACTCTCAAGAGTCTTCTCCAACACCACAATTCAAAAGCATCAATTCCTCGGCACTCAGCCTTCACAGTCCAACTCTCACATCCGTACATGACCACAGGAAAAACCATAGTAAATGATGTCATTACATCACAAGTTAAAATTCAGTACAACAGGGCAAGGTAGGGAGTAAGGCTCTGCCTTCCAATGCAGGGGCCGCAGGTTTGATACCTGATCAGGGAACTAAGGTCTCATATGCTGCAGAGTGTAGCCTAAATTTTATTTTATAAAAAGCAAATATTTATTATATACTTATATAGTACATTATACTAATAATATACACCCTTCAGACATGTTGTGAGTTACGTTCCAGACCACAGGAAAAAAGCAAGCATCATGAAAAAGCAAATCACATGTATGTTTTTTTTTCTGTTTCCCAGTGTATAAAAAAGTTACATTTACACTATACTGTAGTCTATTAAGTGTGCAATAGTATGTCTAAAAAATGTTCATACTTTAATTAAAAGTACAAAACAACAACAAAAATTATAATAGTTATATCAAAGATCACTGATCACAGATCACCATGACTAATATAATAATAATGAATGAGTTTGAAATATTAAGAGAATTATCAAAATGTGACATAGAGACACAAGGTTTGCTAACACTTTAGAAAAAGGGCACCAATAGACTTGTTTGATATAAGGTTGCCACAAACTTTTGGCTTACAAAAAGTGTAATATCTGTTAAGCGCAGCAAAGCACAATAGGCAAGGGATGCCTGTAGTAACAGTGTAATGTAACACTTACATGATATATTATTATACTATATGTACATATTTTAAAAATCACATTTATTCATACATTTCTTCATGGTTAAGTGTGTGCATGTGTGTGTATAATTGATGACCCTGTACTCAGGAACAATTAATGTGCATTGAGCCTGCAACATGAAGAAGTGTGGGAATCGATGTCATTATACAGATGCACTTTGAATAAACTTTCAGGAGTCAATTCCTAAATTACAGGCAATGGTAATTATCGACTTGTGGCTTATCCACTTTATGGATTTGTTTCAAAATGTTATTTGGGGGTGTTTTCTCCCCTATGACTAATTACATTACCATCCATTATATGCTTCAAAGATGCAAACTTGTTTGTTGAGGGTATTGGCAAATCCAGACAGAAATAGAAAACTGTTGCAAAAACATCTCACAATAAATTCCCAGGTCAGTTTCCAAGTCCATTGCTTAAGAAGTGACTGAGATAAGTGACTGAGATTTTTCCTTGTGCCCACACCACCCTGGGAGCTAGGAGAGTATTAAAAGGGTTAAAAAAAAAAAAAAAAGGTCCCTTTCCTGAGCATCCTGCTCTTCCTAAGGGGGTTGTTTCATTATTGAGTTGCTTAGTCATGTCCAGCTATTTTGCCATCCTATAGACTGTAGCCCACCAGGTTCCTCTATCCATGGGATCACCCCAGCAAGACCACTGGAGTGAGCTGCCATTTCCTTCTCCAGGGGATCTTCCAGACCCAGGAATGGAACCGGTGTTTCCTGCATTGGCAAGCAGATTCTTCATGATTGAGCCAACAGAGAAGCCCTCTCCTATGGGGGAGAAAGACATCAATGAACAAATCAGAAAAACTTAGAAGTCATCTCACAATGAACAGTTAGTTTGGAGAATCGGGGAGAGTCAAGTGGGCAGGTGTCACTGGGGCAGATTGAGGAAGCCTTTGCCACTAGATGTAGGCCTGGGAAGGATGGAGAACATTGAGGAGGGTCTAGAGGAAGCTTAAGGAAAAGAACAGTGCAATGTGGTGTGCATGAAGCATGATTAGGGATTTGGAGGGTCTACATTCCTACTCTTTTCATCTGCAGGGATAATTAAGAGATGACTATATGTATAAATTTGGACCATGGCCAAAAAATACCCAATTTATTCACGAACTTCATTTTTAAGGACTATTAATTCAGCCCCTTTTCTGAGCAATAAATTAACATTTTATGAAGACTAAGCCACAGACACAAAATTGAATGCCTCTTTAAACTTCATGATCACCAACAACACATCTACTTTGTCACTGCTAGACTGTGTATTAGACTAAGTGCTCGATCATATGTTTTGGATATTTTTTCTCGCTTATTATTTTTTCTTTCCAGATTTTCCTGCATGGAAACAACTTAAACAGCCTCCACCAGCTAATACACCCTGAATTTTTGCCATCTGAATTTGGAGGCACTCTTCCTCCTTATGACATGGGGACGTGGGCCCGGACGTTGCTCGGTCCTGACTACAGCGATGAAAATGACTACACTCACACTTCCTATAATGCAATGCACGTGAAACACACATCCTCCAATCTGGAGAGAGAATGCTCACCCAAGCCAATGAAGAGGTAAGGTCTGGGTTAGCAGAGCCTTCCAGTTAGAGCTCAAGAGGCATTTTTGATATGGGGGCTATTTCGGGTAACCCTGGTAGCTCAGATGGTAAAGAATCTGCCTGCAGTGCAGGAGACTCAGTTTCGATCCTTGGGTCAGGAAGAACCCCAGGAGAAGGGAATGTCAACCCACCCCAGTGTTTTGCCTGGAAAATCCCATGGACAGAGGAGCCTGCCGGGCTACAGTCCATGGGCTCGCAAAGAGTCAGACACGATTGAGCATGCATGCATTGTGAGTTAAGTAATTGAAGACCTTTATAGGCACAGAACTTGAATAAAATAAATTGTAATACATTCTCAGCTGATTTCACCAAAATTGAAAGTAAATGCGGCTTGGCTAGCTCAGAAATACTGTTATCCCCATTGTATGAAAGAAGCAGTAGAAGGCTTGCCCCTTGGTCGTGTCGTGATTACAGTTCTGGTCTTGAGGGAGTCTGTTAATTCACACAGAATGAATGTGGGACCTTTGAGACACATTGGAGGAAAAAGCAACCTGCTAGAAAATGTTGCTATCATCGATGCATTTGGAACCATTTATTGAGCATTTACTTGGCCACAGGCACTGATTGGGCACTGGGAGTATGAAAATAAATAAAGACATAAAAGGAAAAAGACAGAGAACAGGGCCTTGGGAAAATCTGCCAAGTAAGACTTCTAGCAACCTGTTTCTACTGTGAGTGACAGCTGAGCTGGGCTCCGAAGGATGAGAATCAGCAGCTCAGGCTTACAGAGGGGGGAAAAACAAGACAGACAGAGGTGTGGAGGCTGTGGAGGGGTGGGATATTCTGGTGTGGCAAATTGGTGTGAAAGGTTCCGGGGTGAGAGTGGGAATGAAGTTCTACAGATGGCTGGTTGCAGGTGGGGAAGTACAGTGTATGCTGTCAATAGAAGACCACGAGTGAGGGCTTTTTAAATGGATATACAAATAATGTGCAAGTACTTTGTTATTATAATCAGTAAAGCCTTATTTTACCTTTTCAACCTCAAGTCCCCAATCTCAATCTCTATGCCTCCCTACAGGAGGGGTTGGACTGGGGTGGGCCTTTCTATTCTCTTTTCTGTACATTCAGTTCAGTTCAGTTCAGTTGCTCAGTCGTGTCCGACTCTTTGCAACCCCATGAATCGGAGCACACCAGGCCTCCCTGTCCATCACCAACTCCCGCAGTTCACTCAGACTCATGTCCATCGAGTCAGTGATGCCATCCAGCCATCTCATCCTGTCGTCCCCTTCTCGTCCTGCCCCCAATCCCTCCCAGCATCAGAGTCTTTTCCAATGAGTCAACTCTTCCCATGAGGTGGCCAAAGTACTGGAGTTTCAGCTTTAGCATCATTCCTTCCAAAGAAATCCCAGGGCTGATCTCCTTCAGAATGGACTGATTGGATCTCCTTGCAGTCCAAGGGACTCTCAAAAGTCTTCTCCAACACCACAGTTCAAGAGCATCAATTCTTCGACACTCAGCTTTCTTCACAGTCCAACTCTCACATCCATACATGACCACTGGAAAAACCATAGCCTTGAATAGATGGACCTTTGTTGGCAAAGTAATGTCTCTGCTTTTCAACATGCTATCTAGGTTTGTCCTAACTTTTCTTCCAAGGAGTAAGTGTCTTTTAATTTCATGGCTGCAGTCACCATCTGCAGTGATTTTGGAGCCTCCCAAAATAAAGTCTGACACTGTTTCCCCATCTATTTTCCATGATGTGATGGGACCAGATGCCATGATCTTCGTTTTCTGAATGTTGAGCTTTAAGCCAACTTTTTCACTCTCCTCTTTCACTTTCATCAAGAGGCTTTCCATACATTACACATAGCTATACGCACCCAGAGAAAATATCTAATATTGTGTATTGTGTGGTCTAGTTCGATAGGGCTGCTGTGACAAAGTACCGCAGTCTAGAATGGACCAGGTGCCTTAAATCAGGGGTCCCTGACCCAGTATTGGTCCAGTACTGGTCCAAGGCCAAAATACTGGTCCATGGCCTATTGGGAACCGGGCCACACAGCAGGAGGTGAGCACCAGGCAAGAGAGTGAAATTTCATCTGCATTTACAGCTTCTCCCTATTGCTCTTCCATCATCCCCGGATGGTAACATCTAACTGCAGGAAAACAAGCTCAGAGTTCCCTCTGGTTTTGTATTATGGTGAATTATATAATTATTTCATCATATATATTATAAGGTAGCGTGTTCACTTGCTCTGTTGTGTCCATCTCTCTGCGGCCTCATCGACTGTAGTCCACCAGGCTCTTTTGTCCATGGGATTCTCCAGGCAAGAATACTGGGGTGGGTTGCTGGACCCTCCTCCAGGGCATCTTCCTGACCCAGGGATTGAACCTGTGTCTCTTACATCTACTTGCACAGGCAGGTGGGTTCTTCACCACTAGTGACACCTGGGAAGACCCTATATATCACAATGTAATAATAGAAATAAAATGCAAAATAAATGTAATGTGCTGGAATCATTCTGAAACCATCTCCTCCTGCCACCCTGTTCCATAGAAAAACTGTCTTCCATGAAACCGGTCCCTGGTGCCAAAAAGGTTGGGGACCACTGCGTTAAACAATAGAAAGTTATTCTCTCACAGTATGGAGGCTACAAGTCCAAGGTTAAGGTGTCTGCAGGTTGGTGCCTTCTGAGGCCTCTCTCCTCGGCTTGTAGATGGCTATCCTCTCTCTGTGTCTTCACTGGGTTTCCCTTCATGCATCTTTATCTGTATCCTAATTTCCTCTTCTTATAAGGACACTAGTCATATTGGCTTAGGGCCCACCTTTTTCTGGGCTCCAAAATCACTGCAGATGGTGACTGCAGCCATGAAGGAAAGTTAGAACAAACCTAGATAGCATATTGAAAAGCAGAGACATTACTTTGCCAACAAAGATCCGTCTGGTCAAGGCTATGGTTTTTCCAGTGGTCATGTATGAATGTGAGAGTTGGACTGTGAAGAAGGCTGAGTGTCGAAGAATTGATGCTTTTGAACTGTGGTGTTGGAGAAGACTCTTGAGAGTCCCTTGGACTGCAAGGAGATCCAACCACTCCATTCTGAAGGAGATCAGCCCTGGGATTTCTTTGGAAGGAATGATGCTAAAGCTGAAACTCCAGTACTTTGGCCACCTCATGCGAAGAGTTGACTCACTGGAAAAGACTCTGATGCTAGGAGGGATTGGGGGCAGGAGGAGAAGGGGACGACAGAGGATGAGATGGCTGGATGGCATCACTGACTCGATGGACATGAGTCTGAGTGAACTGCGGGAGTTGGTGATGGACAGGGAGGCCTGGCGTGCTGCGATTCATGGGGTCGCAAAGAGTCGGACACGACTGAGCGACTGAACTTAACTGACTGACTGTTTGGTCAATATCTTAATAACCTCCTTAAAGATGCTATCTCCAAATATAGTCACAGTCTGAGATACTGGGGGTTAGGACGTCAACATATGAATTTGAAGGGGGACAGACATAGTTAATCTGTCTTTATGTAAGCTCCTTTGATGTTGGTAATGTAGGTGTAGCTCATGTTTTCAGTGCTGTGTCATGTTCCAGAAAGTGGATATATCACAGTGCAGCCATTTATCTTCTGATGGACTGCTAGATTTTTTTCTGAGCTTTTTTTCTCTGTTTTAAGCAGGGCTCAATGAATCTTTTTGATGTGCCTCCTTTGTTCTCATGGGAATGTTCCTCTGGGTAGATGTGGGGCCCTGTAGCTGCTGGGTCAGAGGACTGTGCAACTTAAGTTTCAATCACTGCCTAGAGACCCTCCAAAATGACCTCACTCCCATTTTGGGTGTGTGAGAATATCCCTCTCAGACCCATTAAAAGTGCTTGATATTAGCAGACTTCACTTTTTTTCTCTTGAGTTATAATTGACATAATGCTTCTGAGGTGGCTCAGTGGGGAAAGAATCCTCCTGCAGTGCAGGAGGGGCAGGAGATGTGGGTTTGATCCCAGGGTTGGGAAGATCCCTTGAAGGAGGGCATGGCAACTCACTCCAGTATTCTTGCCTGGAGAGTTCCAGGCAAGAGGAGCCTAGCAGGCTACAGACCATGGGGTCACAAAGAATCGGACATGACTGAGCGACGGAGCACAGACAAGGTGTACAATATAATGATTTGACTTACGTAAGGATGAAATGATTATCACATACATTTAGTGAACATCCCTCATTTCATATAAATACAAAATTAAAGAAATAGAAAAACTTTGGTTCCGTGTAATGAGAACTCTGAAGACATACTCTCTTAACAACTTTCACATATAACATGAGCAGTTTTAATTCTATCAATCATTTTGTACATTATATCCCTAGAACTTAATTTATCTTTTTGAAAAGATATTTTATTTCTTCACCTGCGCCAGGTCTTAGCTATGGCGTGAGAACTCTTGGTTGTGGCCTGTGCGATCTAGTTCCCTGACCAGGGATGGAACTCAGGCCCCCTGCATCTGGAGCATGGAGTCTCAGCCCCCAGAGCACCAGGGAAGTCCCCTTACTTATCTTGTAACTGAGAGTTTGTACCTCTTGACCACCTTCATCCAATTTTCCCTCCTCCTACCCACTGCCTCTGGTGACCACAAATCTGATCTCCTTTACCATGAGTTGTCTGTCTTTGATGCGGTTTTAATCATAAGCCTGATGGTAGGACAGCCATACACTATTTTTGTTTTCATTCGTATTTTCCCACCAGACATAGTTAAACACAGTTATGATCTGAGTTTTGTAAGGATCATGGAATTAGCAGAGAAGAGGGACTAAAAGCCATCAGCAGGCTGATATGGGGGCTCAGGTGAGAAGATGAGGCCAGAACTGACGCTGAATCTGCAGAAGGACAGCTAAATTCTGGAGAAGTGTGGGGAAGGAGTACTAACGCAAGTTCGTGCGCCTGATACAGTGAGGCCAAACAAACGGAAACCTTGGAGTTTGGAGCCGAGAAAGGGTTACTGCAGGGTCCTGCAAGGAGACCGGCGGCTGATGCCTAAAAGGCCCTGAGCTCCCCAGAGGCTTTCAGCAAAGCGTTTTTAAAAGGCAGGTGGGCATTGAAACATGTATATTACCATATGTAAAATAGATGACCTGTGCAAGTTTGATGCATGAAACAGGGCACCCCAAACCAGTGCTCTGGTACAACCCAGAGGGAAGGGATGGGGAGGGAGATGGAGGGGAGGTCAGGATGGGGGGACACATGTACACCTGTGGCTGATTCATGTTGATGTACGGCAAAAACCACCACAATATTTTAAAGTAATTGTCCTCCAATTAAAATTGATAAAATAATTAAAACAAACAGAAAAAGTCAGGTGGGGAGAAGGGTGGTGTCGCAGGGTACTTGGGCAGCTCCTGCACAGTTCTCTGATTGACTGATGGTGAGGTCACAGGGTGGTGTCACAGGGGTTCACATTGTCAGTCCTTAGGTTCCAGGAGGTCTGGGGCTACGTGCTCAGTAGTTAACATCTTCCGTCTGTTGAAGAGGGAAGGGTTTTTCACATCTGCAGAACAGCTCAGGAAATGTGCATCAAATACTGTTACCTAGGTGCTTCAGAGAAGAGCTAGAACAGAGGATATGGGGGAGGGCCTGTCCTGGGAAGGTCCTCTGGGGTCCTGCTGGGTTTGAGGAAGAGCATCTCTGTTGGAGGTCTTCTTTTGGTAAACGGTAAACAGTGGGTAACAGTAAACAAAGTCTGGGAGGAGGAGAAGCTGTATATTTCCTGCTCGGTCATAATGATTACACTCAAATGTCTGGAACACCTCCCTGCTTGGATGGACGAGATCATTTACTCCCCAGGTTACTACCTTCACTGGGAAGTGGTGGTCATGGTGGCTGAGAGACTGTTGATTTTGTGGCCTCTACAGGGAAGGGACTAAGCTTAGCACCCGAGTCCTGACCACCCCTCAGTCTGGACTACAACACAGTGACAGCTGTAGTGACAACTCACACTTTGACACTGTTCCGAGCCCTTAGCTCATTAAATTCTTTAAGTCCTTACCACAACTGTAAGAAAAAGATGTTGTCTTTATCTCATTTTTACAAATGGGGAAACTGAAACATAGAGTGGTTAAGAATGCCCAAGATCACACTGTGAGTAAATGGCCAAGCTGGGTTTCAGACCTGGGCACACTGGTTCCCTGTTCTGGGTTTGTGCCCTCTCTAAGATAGGACACACTGCCTGCTTTTCCTTATACATTCTGTCCTCAACTCTTGTGCTAGGCTTCTCTCTCCAATCTCTGCATGGACAGGAATCTCATGTGGCCTGTCCCTACCCGATCTACCCTAAGACCATCACACCCTAGATAGGTCTAAACTTCCAAGGTGAAGGGCATGAAATTGGAATTTGCCACTCTTTCCCCAGATGATCTGAGTTACATCTCTTGGGTGACCAGACATGTCCTGGCTCCAAGTCCCATTTCTGAGTTAATGTTGAGAGTCAGAGGGGATGACACCCTCCATTATTAGCCAGTGAATTCTGGAGGGTAAAGACTTTGTCTAACTAACTCTTAGTTTATCTCACTGCCTCCCCAAGAATCCAACTCAACATCCAGCACACAGTAGGCACAGCAGTCACGCTCTACATGCCCACTGCACTCTGTTGCTCAGTTGCTAAGTCATGTCTGACTATGTGACTCCATGGACTGCAACATGCCAGGCTCCTCTGTCCTCCACTATCTCCTAGAGTTTGCTCAAATTCATGTCCACTGAGTCCATGACGCTATCCAACCATCTCATCCTCTCTCACCCTCTTCTCCTTTTGCCTTTTGTCTTCCGCAGCATCAGAGTCTTTTCCAGTGGGTCAACTCTTCACATCAGGTGGCCAAAGTATTGCTCAGTGCATATAGATGAATTAATGTTGAGTAAAATTTACCATCTCCCAAACCCATTCTTGGTGCATTTGCCCAGTCACTTTAACCAGTGTCAGCTCCCAGATGGAAAGAGGTAATTCTCCTGCTTTACCAAGACTGTCCTGGATCTTGCCTCCTGGGATCTTCTAGGGGAGACAAGATGTGCCCACAAATAACTATATTTCACTGCAGAGAGGTGCAATGAAGGAGGGGGAAGAATCTGCTGCAATGCTCTGAGGAAGCTGTCATTAATTTCAACCAGGAAGACTTGGGGGAAGTCTTTGGGGAGATAAGCAGAGCTGACCCGGGTTTTGGAGAATGGTAAAATACCAGGCTCTTCCATCCTTGGAATTCTCCAGGCAAGCATACTGGAGTGGGTTGCCATACCTTCCTCCAAGGGATCTTCCCGACGCAGGGACTAAACCCAGGTCTTCTGCATTGCGGGAAGATTCTTTACCGTTTGAGCCACCAAGGAAGCCTGAATATATCAGAGTTAAGATTCAAGACCATGCTGGAGAAGCTGGCAATTGCACACACATCTCATCACCCCTGCAGTCCTACTGTTCTTGGTGGACCCTTGAGGCTTTGCTTGGGGATTTCGGGCAGCAGCAGGATGGACAGAGAGGAGCCTGGTGCTAGTGATGCCAGCAGGAGGGGCTGCTCCTGCTGTCAGACTGTGCCTGCTGTCGGGTGCCTTGCAGACAGAGGTCTGTGATGGCTTAGCAGATTACAGGGGCAGAACAGCCAGCATTCAGAGCATCTTTTGACCCCTAAGGACCAAGTGTTTGCGTGTGCATGCTCAGTCTCTCAGTCATGTTCAACTCTTTTATCACTGTAGCCCACCAGGCTCCTCTGTCCATGGGATTTTTCAGGCAAGAATATTGGAGTGGGTTGCCATTCCCTGCTCAAGGGGATCTTCCCCACCCAGGGATCAAACCCGAGTCTCCTGAGTCTCCTGCACTGACAGGCAGATTCTTTGCCACTGAGCCACCTGGGAAGCCCAGAGGAGACAGGAAAACTGGAAACAACTGGAGGAGACTTTACAGGTCCTCTCTTCCAGTTCCCCACTCCATATGGTGGTCTGTCCTCTAGCACAGTCTGTCAGGCAGCCCCAAGTTGCACTGTCCAGAGATGGGCAGGCAGCTTGTGGGGCAGCACGTGCCTGCTCCAGGGCTTAAGGAAATGTCTCTATATTCTGACGACCCGGTGACCTGGGTCTGACCTCAGGAACAGTGCTGTCACTTCCAGTGGGTAGACATCGTCCATGATCCTAACCCTGCCATGCTTTCCAACAGTCTTCTGGCCCCTTGGGAACCCAATGGGCTTTTGTGAGTGTTCTTGGGGCCTGATCACTTTTCATTATGTGCTTTAGGAGCACAAATGGCCACTGAGCTCCAATCGTCTGGGAACAATGCATTCTGGCACATGTGTAAACTTAAGCTTGTATGAGGTTCTCAGTGAATAAGTGGTCCTAACACCTCTTCTTCCCCAGATAATTTTGGCTCAACACTTAAGCAGAAAAAACTTTAAAAAAATTATTAGTTTAAATGAAATTTTCTCTACATAAATTATTCCTAGAACAATCTGTTCTTTGATACAATAATGACTTTGTGGGCTGAGTTTTAACTTCTTGTTTTTCATTTTATTTTTTATAGTCTATTTCCTTGTTCTCAGGTCATTGGCTGTCACTTTCTGCTTTTGGGATGGTGTGGCTCTGAAGCACCTAATTTCCTTCTAATTTATTTATTACTGGAATATGTTTTACATACAGAAAGTAGGTAGCCAAACTTTTTTTTAGCCAAACTTTTAACTTCTGTCCAATTTTGTATTTTGAGAAGGAAATAGCAACCCACTCCAGTATTCTTGTCTGGGAAATCCCACAGACAGAGAAGCCTGGGGGGCTGCAGTCCATGGGGTCGCAAAGAATCAGACACAACAGTGACTAAGCCCTGAGTAGGCTTTGTATTAAGCTCTAATAAGTATTGACAGAATGTGGTCCACTGGAGAAGGGAATGGCAAACCACTTCAGTATTCTTGCCTTGAGAACCCCATGAACAGTATGAAAAGGCAAAATGATAGGATACTGAAAGAGAAACTCCACAGGTCAGTAGGTGCCCAATATGCTACTGGAGATCAGTGGAGAAATAACTTCAGAAAGAATGAAGGGATGCAGCCAAAGCAAAAACAATACCCAGCTGTGGATGTGACTGGTGATAGAAGCAAGGTCCAATGCTGTAAAGAGCAATATTGCATAGGAACCTGGAATGTCAGGTCCATGAATCAAGACAAATTGGAAGTGATCAAACAAGAGATGGCAAGAGTGAATGTCAACATTCTAGAAATCAACAAACTGAAATGGACTGGAATGGGTGAATTTAACTCAGATGACCATTATATCTACTACTGCGGGCAGGAATCCCTCAGAAGAAATGGAGTGGCCATCATGGTCAACAAAAGAGTCCGAAATGCAGTACTTGATGCAATCTCAAAAACGACAGAATGATTGTTCGTTTCCAAGGCAAACCATTCAATATCACAGTAATCCAAGTCTATGCCCCAACCAGTACGCTGAAGAACCTGAAGTTGAATGGTTCTATGAAGACCTACAAGACCTTTTAGAACTAACACCCAAAAAAGATGTCCTTTTCATTATAGGGGACTGGAATGCAAAAGTAGGAAGTCAAGAAACAGCTGGAGTAACAGGCAAATTTGGCCTTGGAATACGGAATGAAGCAGGGCAAAGACTAATAGAGTTTTGCCAAGAAAATGCACTGGTCATAACAAACACCCTCTTCCAACAACAAGAGAAGACTCTATACATGGACATCACCAGATGGTCAACACCGAAATCAGATTGATTATATTCTTTGCAGCCAAAGATGGAGAAGCCCTATACAGTCAACAAAAACAAGACCAGGAACTGACTGTGGCTCAGACCATGAACTCCTTATTGCCAAATTCAGACTTAAATTGAAGAAAGTAGGGAAAACCACTAGACCATTCAGGTATGACCTAAATCAAATCCCTTATGATTATACAGTGGAAGTGAGAAATAGATTTAAGGGCCTAGATCTGATAGATAGAGTGCCTGATGAGCTATGGAATGAGGTTCGTGACATTGTACAGGAGACAGGAATCAAGACCATTCCCATAGAAAAGAAATGCAAAAAAGCAAAATGGCTGTCTGGGGAGGCCTTACAAATAGCTGTGAAAAGAAGAGAAGTGAAAAGCAAAGGAGAAAAGGAAAGATATAAACATCTGAATGCAGAGTTCCAAAGAATAGCAAGAAGAGATAAGAAAGCCTTCTTCAGCAATCAGTGCAAAGAAATAGAGGAAAACAACAGAATTGGAAAGACTAGGGATCTCTTCAAGAAAATCAGAGATACCAAAGGAACATTTCATGCAAAGATGGGCTTGATAAAGGACAGAAATGGTATGGACCTAACAAAAGCAGAAGATGTTAAGAAGAGATGGCAAGAATACACAGAAAAACTGTACAAAAAAGATCTTCATGACCCAGATAATCACGATGGTGTGATCACTGACCTAGAGCCAGACATCCTGAAATGTGAAGTCAAGTGGGCCTTAGAAAGCATCACTATGAACAAAGCTAGTGGAGGTGATGGAATTCCAGTGGAGCTGTTTCAAATCCTGAAAGATGATGCTGTGAAAGTGCTGCACTCAACATGCCAGCAAATTTGGAAAACTCAGCAGTGGCCCCAGGACGAGAAAAGGTCAGTTTTCATTCCAATCCCAAAGAAAGGCAATGCCAAAGAATGCTCAAACTACCGCACAATTGCACTCATCTCACACGCTAGTAAAGTAATGCTCAAAATTCTCCAAGCCAGGCTTCAGCAATATGTGAACCGTGAACTTCCTGATGTTCAAGCTGGTTTTAGAAAAGGCAGAGGAACCAGAGATCAAATTGCCAACATCTGCTGGATCATAGAAAAAGCAAGAGAGTTCCAGAAAAACATCTATTTCTGCTTTATTGACTATGCCAAAGCCTTTGACTGTGTGGATCACAATAAACTGTGGAAAATTCTGAAAGAGATGGGAATACCAGACCACCTGACCTGCCTCTTGAGAAATTTGTATGCAGGTCAGGAAGCAACAGTTAGAACTGGACATGGAACAACAGACTGGTTCCAAATAGGAAAAGGAGTTCGTCAAGGCTGTATATTGTCACCCTGTTTATTTAACTTATATGCAGAGTACATCATGAGAAATGCTGGACTGGAAGAAACACAAACTGGAATCAAGATTGCCGGGAGAAATATCAATAACCTCAGATATGCAGATGACACCACCCTTATGGCAGAAAGTGAAGAGGAACTCAAAAGCCTCTTGATGAAAGTGAAAGTGGAGAGTGAAAAAGTCGGCTTAAAACTCAACATTCAGAAAACGAAGATCATGGCATCTGGTCCCACCACTTCATGGGAAATAGATGGGGAAACAGTGGAAACAGTGTCAGACTTTATTTTTCTGGGCTCCAAAATCACTGTAGATGGCGACTGCAGCCATGAAATTAAAAGATGCTTACTCCTTGGAAGGAAAGTTATGACCAACCTAGATAGCATATTCAAAAGCAGAGACATTACTTTGCCAGCAAAGGTTCGTCTAGTCAAGGCTATGGTTTTTCCTGTGGTCATGTATGGATGTGAGAGTTGGACTGTGAAGAAGGCTGAGCACCGAAGAATTGATGCTTTTGAACTGTGGTGTTGGAGAAGACTCTTGAGAGTCCCTTGGACTGCAAGGAGATCCAACCAGTCCATTCTGAAGGAGATCAGCCCTGGGATTTCTTTGGAAGGAATGATGCTAAAGCTGAAACTCCAGTACTTTGGCCACTTCTTGCGAAGAGTTGACTCGTTGGAAAAGACTCTAATGCTGGGAGGGATTGGGGGCAGGAGGAGAAGGGGACGACAGAGGATGAGATGGCTGGATGGCATCACTGACTCGATGGACGTGAATCTGAGTGAACTCCGGGAGTTGGTGATGGACAGGGAGGCCTGGTGTGCTGCTATTCATGGTGTCGCAAGGAGTTGGACACGACTGAGTGACTGATCTGATCTGATCTACATAGGTATTTGGCTGCAAATATGTTGCTAAGCCGGTACGTCGTATCTAACTCTTTGCGACCCCATGGACTGCAGCATGCCCGGTATCCCCCTGTCCTTCACCATCTCCTGGAGTTTGCTCAAACTCATGTGCATGGAGTTGGTGATGACATCCAACCATCTTATGCTCTGTAGCTCCCTCCTGCCCTCAATCTTTCCCGGCCTCTGACATCTTTTCCAGTGAATCGACTCTTCGCATCAGGTAGCCAAAGTATTGGAGCTTCAGCTTCAGCATCGGTTCTTCCAATGAATACTCAGGGTTGATTTGTGAATATGACAAAACTCCAGCCACATTGCTTTAAACAATAAGGAAAATGTATTATTTCACATAATAAAATAACAAAGTAAGGTGGCTACAGGAATGTTTATTCTAGTGGCCTAGTAGGAATGTTTATTCCAGTGGCTCAGTAGTTGTCCCCGGAAGCCAGGTTCTGACCCCTGCATCCAGCAGAAGGGAAGAATTCTCAGGCAGGAATCCACCCTGATTCACACAGGGTGAATCCAAACCAAAGGAGATTTTTCTGCCTGGGAAAGAGGAGGGGATGGCTTGGACTGGAAACCAGCAACTCTGCTTCAGGCTTGGGAAGGCAGATCTGGAATTTCTGCTTCATGAAGCAAGTACATGGTCTTTAAATCAGTCCGTTGATTTTGTGACATCTTTCTCAGTTGTTGGGATTGGTTTATTAGTTACTTTCTTCTTCTAGCCTATATCTCTAGTAAAGTAATTAGAATGGCTATGTTGTTGGTTAGTCGCTAAGTTGTCTCCCACTCTTTTGTGACCCCATGGACTGTAGCCCACCAAACTCCTCTGTCCATGGAATTTCCCAGGCAAGGATACTGGAGTGGGTTGTCAGTTCCACCCTACAGGGGATCTTCCTGACCCAAGAATTAAACCCGTGTCTCCTGCTTTGACAGGCGGATTCTTTACCACTGAGTCACCAGGGAAGCCCCATAGGGGTATAGATATCATTAAAAAGGCTCTCCCATACAGACATACAGAGAAACACATTATCTTGCGCAAAGAACCTCAGTGCAAAAAGTGACAATATTGTACCACCCATGTAGAAGAGCCCATACATAGTATTTTGGTTATTGATTCTACACTGACTTTCTAACTTGGCATGACATGGCAATAATTCTGCTGCCTTAGGTGTGTACTTACATGTAAAAATGTTTGTTCCCAGGATTTTCTCTTTTTTTTAGATATAGATAGCACCATTCATAGGGTTTCCTGGGTAGCTCAGTGGTAAAGAATCTGCCTTCCAATGCAAGAGACGCAAGAGGCACAAGTTCGATCCCTGGGTCAGGAAGATCCAGGAGGATGTAGGAGGAGATGGCAACCCACTCCATTATTCTAGCCTGGAAAATCCCATGGACAGAGGAGCCTGGCAAGCTACAGTCCATGGGGCTGCAAAGAGTCAGGAATGACCGAACCACTGAGCACACACGTACACAGCACCATTCATAGTGTCAAACTGTCAATTTGTGTCATTTCCAGTAATTTGGGGGGGTTTGGTGCAGCCTGAGCATAAATAAAGTTTGGGTGAATATATGCAATAACTCCTGCATTTATTTATTAAACCTTTAAAACTTAAGAGAGAATTATTTTCAGAGAAAGAGGCTTTATTTTATTTTATTTTATTTTTAAACTTTACATAATTGTATTAGTTTTGCCAAATATCAAAATGAATCCGCCACAGGTATACATGTGTTCCCCATACTGAACCCTCCTCCCTCCTCCCTCCCCATACCATCCCTCTGGGTCGTCCCAGTGCACTAGCCCCAAGCATCCAGTATCGTGCATCGAACCTGGACTGGCAACTCGTTTCTTACATGATATTTTACATGTTTCAATGTCATTCTCCCAAATCTTCCCACCCTCTCCCTCTCCCACAGAGTCCATAAGACTGTTCTATACATCAGTGTCTCTTTTGCTGTCTCGTACACTGGGTTATTGTTACCATCTTTCTAAATTCCATATATATGCGTTAGTATACTGTATTTATGTTTTTCCTTCTGGCTTACTTCACTCTGTATAATAGGCTCCAGTTTCATCCACCTCATTAGAACTGATTCAAATGTATTCTTTTTAATGGCTGAGTAATACTCCATTGTGTATATGTACCACGGCTTTCTTATCCATTCATCTGCTGATGGACATCTAGGTTGCTTCCATGTCCTGGCTATTATAAACAGTGCTGCGATGAACATTGGGGTACACGTGTCTCTTTCCCTTCTGGTTTCCTCAGTGTGTATGCCCAGCAGTGGGATTGCTGGATCATAAGGCAGTTCTATTTCCAGTTTTTTAAGGAATCTCCACACTGTTCTCCATAGTGGCTTTACTAGTTTGCATTCCCACCAACAGTGTAAGAGGGTTCCCTTTTCTCCACACCCTCTCCAGCATTTATTATTTGTAGACTTTTGGATCGCAGCCATTCTGACTGGTGTGAAATGGTACCTCATAGTGGTTTTGATTTGCATTTCTCTGATAATGAGTGATATTGAGCATCTTTTCATGTGTTTGTTAGCCATCTGTATGTCTTCTTTGGAGAAATGTCTATTTAGTTCTTTGGCCCATTTTTTGATTGGGTCGTTTATTTTTCTGGAGTTGAGCTGTAGGAGTTGCTTGTATATTTTTGAGATCAGTTGTTTGTCAGTTGCTTCATTTGCTATTATTTTCTCCCATTCTGAAGGCTGTCTTTTCACCTTGCTAATAGTTTCCTTTGATGTGCAGAAGCTTTTAAGGTTAATTAGGTCCCATTTGTTTATTTTTGATTTTATTTCCAATATTCTGGGAGGTGAGTCATAGAGGATCCTGCTGTGATGTATGTCAGAGAGTGTTTTGCCTATGTTCTCCTCTAGGAGTTTTATAGTTTCTGGTGTTACGTTTAGATCTTTAATCCATTTGAGTTTATTTTTGTGTATGGTGTTAGAAAGTGGTCTAAAAGTGGTCTTTTACAAGTGGTTGACCAGATTTCCCAGCACCACTTGTTAAAGAGATTGTCTTTAATCCATTGTATATTCTTGCCTCCTTTGTCAAAGATAAGGTGTCCATATGTGCGTGGATTTATCTCTGGGCTTTCTATTTTATTCCATTGATCTATATTTCTGTCTTTGTGCCAGTACCATACTGTCTTGATAACTGTGGCTTTGTAGTAGAGCCTGAAGTCAGGTAGGTTGATTCCTCCAGTTCCATTCTTCTTTCTCAAGATTGCTTTGGCTATTCGAGGTTTTTTGTATTTCCATATAAATTGTGAAAGAGAAAGAGGCTTTAAAGACCCAAGCTGCACCTCCACTCAGGCCAGTAGAGTGGCCCCAACTTTCCAGGAAATGATCCACCTCATCTATCCCATATATTGGGCACTTGGAGGGGCCCAAGCACTTTGGAGTCTTGTCCAAATACATAGTGGAAGGATTGCTTTTGATTCCTTCGACCAGACGCCTCCATCTACATGTTCCCTAAACTTTCCTAGATCTCATGGGAAAGAAGTGGGACGCTATCAAAAGACACTGTGAGCCAGCCGCTTTTATGGGAGGGAGTGGAGGAAGCTGAGGGAATGCCTGGATGGAGTTCAGATTTCTGAGCCAGAAGGAAATTTTTGGCCACGTTGTTCCCCTTTGGGTCCTGCCTGGGTGGTAAAAAGAAGAAAGTCAGTTTAACTGTTTTCAGCTGTCAGTAGAATTGCCTATGACCTTGGTGGTCTTTCAGCATGTCGTCCTCATTTTATGGAGTGAATTACGCGTTTACTGGATAACTACTCATTTCCGGCAGAAGTAATATATCATTATGAAATACAATCTGCAGGAAAAGAATGAGGGGTGTCAGTGTGGGAACAGGAGGACCCTTGTCTTCTAAGCAGTTGGGGCAAAAACAGAAAAGGCTCATTTTACTGTGTGGCCCCGGGAACAGATGTTCCATATGGAGGTCCCATTCAGTAAAACGACATGAGGCGTCATTTCTTCATGAATGCTTCACAGTCCCTGCTGCCTTCTAAGTTGCATTATGACTGATTTATCGCTCAAACACTTCTCACTTTTCTGGTGTCCCTCTATGCCAAGCAGCTAATGCCTGAGATGTCATCACTTCTAGAAGCAAAGACCTTGTGGGTACCCCATGCAAGCCCAGTGTTTTATGTCAGTTATTGGATACCGGAGGGTTGCATGGATGCTGACAGGAATTTGTTAACATTTTCTAAAGATTAAGATAAATAGCTGCCTATCCTCTTCAATACTCATGCATCCAACTGAAACTAATTCCCTGCTTTTATACAGCTTTCTTTATTGTGGCAGGAATGAGGGGAGGGCATCTCCTTACACAAACATCCTATAAAGCCATGTAACATTAAAAGTGAAAGTCGCCCAGTCGTGTCCAACTCTTTGTGACCCCATGGACTGTAACCTACCAGGCTCCTCTGTCCATGGCATTCTCCAGGCCAGAATACTGGACTGGGTAGCTCTTCCCCTTCGCCAAAGTAATATTAGAATGAAGAAAATCTACAATGAATTCAGCCCATAAGAACATGATCAAGGACAGATAAAATGTGTGTGGGGGTGGGAGGTGGGCACATGTTCTCCTCTGTTTTAAAGAGCAACATGACAAATTATGAGATAAAGAATTCTAAGTGCCTGGAAAAGCCAAGAAGTGGGGTTGAATTAGAAGCAAATGAACAGGTGTGGGTGTGACTGATTGCAGTTTCAAGTGCTAAGTGTTTGCTAACTCACAGTGTCTGTTCCGAAAGAGACTCCTGTTTGCTGAAGCCCCATGGTCAGGCACGGTTAATTGGAAAGAAAGATGTAGTCTAGGCAAGAAAAGCAAAGAAGGTTTATTTCTTGTGAATACATTGCTGTTGGTAAGCAAACATTTTGTCTGATGCGGATAAAGCTGATGGCATGTATACCCAACGTCTCGCCAGCAGTAGGGCTCTCATATAAGCTTTAGTGATTGTATGGATGAAAACAAATATTTGATGTGATACGTGATGAAAGTCTCATTGAAGTATCATTCATAAAAACTGTGCTGCTCACGTAGAGAATTTCAGGGCCTTTAAGCAAACTTTGCTATAGATCTTATGTGAGCTTAAAGTATCCAGACTACAGTGTTTGAGCTTTCGTGTCAAGGCCATACACGAGCATTGTCGAGTTTTCAGCATCTCATGGGAAATGCCTTCACGTCTCCACTTCTTCCCATGTGCCAGACAGGATACAGATGTTCTTGGACTTATTCTGAAAGTTCTTGAAAAATTGAGCCTTTTAGGTTTTGAGAATTGAAAGAAAAATAGATATTTTTTAAATGGAGAATTTTTAAAAATAGATTTAAATGAATAAAAATAGATTATTATCCCCATGTTATAGATAGAGTTACTGGAGCACATGTGGGCATGCTTAGCTGTGTCTAAGTTGTGTCTGACTCTTTGTGTCCCCATGGACTATAGCCTGCCAGGTTCCTCTGTCCATGGGATTTTACAGGCAAGAATACTGGAGTGAGTAGCCATTTCCTTCCCCAGGAAGATTCTGGCCTAGGGATCGAACCTGGGTATCCTGCATTGCAGGTGGATTCTTTAACACTGAGCTACCAGGGAAGCCACCAGGGAAGCCCAATGCCCTGAGGTTAAATGATTTAGCCCAGATGGCAGGGCTGGTAGGCAGCAAAACATTGTAAGTTCAATTCTTTTCATTCTAAGTCCAATGCTCTGTCTCTTTGACCACAACTGTTCTCACACTTGTGTGCATTCATTCATTCATTTGTTCCTTCATTCCACAGGGACTTGTAGAGCCCTTTTTTGGGGTATTTGCCTTTTCTCAAAGTCCTGCAGCTGTCTGCTCCCATTCCTACCAGCCCTGATTGTATCCTGTCTCTAAGACAAGATTGAAAAGCAACTTCCTCTGTTACACTTTGATGTACTGTGCTAAACCCCATTCTGTGGGGAGAAGCTACAGCTACTTGGGAAGAAAATTTATATCAGGCTAATATAGTAGTATCAAAGGAGATGCATTAATATCTTGCCATTTTAAGTCATCTGACTCAAAAATAGACTTACAGGAGGTAGTTTTTATTGAGAACACTAGCCATCCTTTTCAAACTCAGATAGAATGAGTCACCCTCATTGTCTCAGCTGGTGGCAGCTTCTGGCATTTTCTCTACCTGCTTCAGAACATCACATTCCAGTTCTAGCAAAGGGACTTCACAGAGGGTGTACACCATCCATTTCACAGGGAGGAGAATAATTAGGAAAAATTGGGGATGCTCTGAAAGTGACTAGCAGCTCTTCGTGCCACTCTAATTCTAATGAAAGATGAGCCCATTCAAAGCAGGTGGTGCAAGAACCTGCAGCCGTTTGCTGTGTTGCTATTTTTAGATACGATTGGTAGTAGAAAACATTGTCCAGAAGCATCTGTATGTTAAAACTGTACTATTTGAAAGATCATCTGACTGTCTCAGGACACCTGAATCCACCTTGATGTTCTTCAGTTCAGTTCAGCCACTCAGTTGTGTCCGACTCTTTGCAACCCCATGCACTGCAGCACACCAGGCTTCCCTGTCCATCACCAACTCCCAGAGCTTACTCAAACTCATGTCCATCGAGTTGGTGACGCCACCCAACCATCTCATCCTCTGTTATCCCCTTCTCCTCCCGCCTTGAAGTGCATGCCATTCCTCAAAACTTTGTAAACCTATACGCACAGTGAACATGGGCTGATGGCAAGAACTGTTTTCTGGTTCACCTACAGACTGGGCCCTAAGATGTCTGCAGACCTCACTCTGATGCCCAGGGTACTACCAAGGAGTTTGGGTACAACACATGCTAACTATCTAGCTATGACTTTGAGCACTCTCATCCCTCAGGTGTATTAAAGTGACTCTGCTTAAAAGAGCGCTTTGGTAAATAGCTTGGTAAAATTAAGAATGTTTTTATAACTAAATAATCTGATTCTCTATATCTATTTTCTAAGTTGGCAGTCTTTTCTTTGGTTTCTTCAAGTGGTCAGACAAGGACTGCCTCTCTTATCAGAAAGGCCAAGTGTCAGCTGTTCATATTCAGAAGACCATATTCAGGGAAATGTTGGTAAAATGATAAACAACATATATGGACCTAGAGAGTGGACTAAGTGAAGTAAGTCAGACAGAGAGAGATAAAATAATACGATATCGCTTATACGTGGAACCTAAAATATGATAAAAATGAATTTATTTTCAAAACAGAAACAGACTCACAGACCTAGAAAACAAATTTATGGCTACCAAAGGGGAAATAACAGGAGCTTAGGATAAATTAGAGTCCTGGGATTATCATATACACACTACCTGATTTAAAATAACCAAGGACCTACTATATAGCACAAAGAAATATGTTCAATACTTTTAAATAACCTATAAGGAGAAAGAATCTAAAAAAGAATATATATATATTTATATACTGAGAACTTCCCTGGTGGTTCAGCAGTAAAGAATTCATCTTACAATGCAAGAAACCTGGGTTTGATCCCTGGATTGGGAAGATCCCCTGGAGAAGGAAATGGCAACCCACTCCAGTGTTCTTGCCTGGGTAATGCCATGGATAGAGGAGCCTGGCAGGTTACAGTGCATAGGTCACAAGAGTCAGACACAACTTAGCGACTAAACAACAGCAACAACAGCATATATACTGAATCACTGTGCCACACACTTAAAGCTGACTCAACGTCATGAATCAACTATACTTTAAAAAATACCAGTATCACTTCAGAAAATTACTGTGAGGTTTAAACAAAGATAATGCAGGCTAATGAATTAGCACAGAAGCTGGCATGAAATCAGTACTCAATAAATGGTGTGTCTTTTATTGTTGGTGGTGATGATAAAATGATGACAATAAATATAATAACCAGCCTTGGGGTTGGGTAACTCTCTCATAGGTGACAATTCTAAAAATATCCAATCAAAGTGTGTGTTGAAATCTTCTTTTCCAAAACATTCTGAAACTGATTTCGGATGTGACGAGCAAGCTTTGCTGAGGGCCAGCTGGAATTTTTCTGCACACTGGGACACCCTTGGTTGCTCGTGATGAGGTGGCAGCTACTCTCACCTCAGGGAGCTACTCTCAGGAGCTACTCTCACAGCAGGAAGCTGTGGCCTGAGGACAATCATATTGGCAATCAGTTACTTTAAATAAACCAGAATACTTCATGATGACACAGTTGAGTTCAGTTTAGTTGGTCGGTCATGTCCAACCCTTTATGATCCCATGGACTGCAGCACACCAGGCTTCCCTGTCCATCACCAACTCCTGGAGCTTTCTCAAACTCATGTCTATTGAGCTGGTGATGCCATCCAACCATCTGATCCTTTGTTGTCTCCTTCTCCTCCCACCTTCAATCTTTCCCAGCATCAGGGTCTTTTGCAGTCAGTCA
This sequence comes from Bos grunniens, assembly GCF_055505025.1. Taxonomy (NCBI): domain Eukaryota; kingdom Metazoa; phylum Chordata; class Mammalia; order Artiodactyla; family Bovidae; genus Bos; species Bos grunniens. Next base: position 55,405,767 of record NC_141178.1, on the reverse strand, counting down.
GATCTTCACATCAGGTGGCCGAAGTATTGGAGTTTCAGCTTCAGCATCAGTCCTTCCAATGAATAGTCAGGACTGATTTCCTTTAGGAAATCACCTTGAAGTCCAAGGGACTCTCAAGAGTCTTCTCCAACACCACAGTTCAAAAGCATCAATTCTTCACCACTTCGGCACTCAGCTTTCTTTATTGGAGAAGGCAATGGCACCCCACTCCAGTACTCTTGCCTGGAAAATCCCACGGACGGAGGAGCCTGGTAGGCTGTAATCCATAGGGTTGCGAAGAGTCGGACATGACTGAGCGATTTCACTTTCACTTTTCACTTTCATGCATTGGAGAAGGAAATGGCAACCCACTCCAGTGTTCTTGCCTGGAGAATCCCAGGGATAGGGGAGCCTGGTGGGCTGCCACCTATGGGGTTGCACAGAGTCGGACACAACTAAAGCAACTTAGCAGCAGCAGCAGCAGCAGCTTTCTTTATAGTCCAAATCTCACATCCATACATGAATACTGGAAAAACCATAGTTTTGACTAGACAGATTTTTGTTGGCAAAGTAATGTCTCTGCTTTTTAATAAGCTTTCTAGGTTGGTCATAACTTTGCTTCCAAGGAGTAAGCATCTTTTAATTTCATGGCTGCAGTCACCATCTGCCGTGATTCTGGAGCCCCAAAAATAAAGTCTGTCACTGTTTCCACTGTTTCCCCATCTATTTGCCATGAAGCAATGGGACCAGATGCATGATCTTAGTTTTCTGAATGCTGAGTTTTAAGCCAACTTTTTCACTCTCCTCTTTCACTTTTATCAAGAGGCTCTTTAGTTCTTTGAAAATAGTTATTAAATAGCACCTGGCAGCTTTGAATTCAGTATTTAGAAACTTGTGGAAATAAAAATATCTTTTAAAATATCTATTTACTTCTTTGGCTGCATTGAGTCTTAGTCGTAGCACCTGTGATCTTTTGTTGTGACACATGGACCCTCTAAGTAGTGACACTTGAACGTAGCTGCCCTGTGGCACGTGTGATTTTAGTTCCCCGACCAGGGATTGAACCCGAGTTCCCTACATTGTAAGGTGGATTCTTAACCACTGAACCATGAGGGAAGTCCCTAAAGTTTTTTTTAAAAGGTAAATCTTTTGGACTCATGAAATCTAAATGTTTGGGCTCATACAAATTTTCAAAGAGGCTTTTCAGGTCTGGTCAAAATTTGTTATTTGCTGTATTATGCATTTCTAGAAGGAGGTAAAAACAAATGCTGAGATAGAGAAGTACTTAGACTATTCAAGCAAATGAGCTTAAAGTCAGAATTGTGGAACTTTGAAAAATGAAGTCTAATTATTTTCAAGAACTAATGTTGATTTATCCCAGTCTGGTAGACTTCATGAACTCTTGGGGCTAAAATCAGCACTTTGTCCAGCAATCATCATTTTACAGTTGAAAAACGTGGGATCATAGAAGCCAAGTGAGATGTTCCATAGAGTCCCATAGCAAGTTAGTGACATGGTGACAATTCTCTTCCATCAGCTCATTTCTCCAAGGATCTTTATAATAAACAACAAAAACCATCTGTTAGTAATAATTTTGCTGTGTGTTCAGAAAGAACTTATTTCTTTCTTTTCAAGTAGTTTAAATTTCTTCCTGAAGTCTTTTGATATTATTTATCCATTTAGAGAGAAAATAATGGGATATGTTCACCCTCATCTAAACAATTAATTAATGGAATCTAAACCAATGAAGTTTCTTTCTAGTTAGCATTCAAGCAACAACAGTGTTACTTAGAAAACAGCTCTCATGTCACCCGGGGCTTTGTCTGTATCATTGTGAGGATTAAATGAGTTAACATGTGAAAAATAACTCAGCACACTGAATACTGGCAGTGACAGATCATAATGTTGCTGCTGTGGTCGTTTGGGATGACTGTGAAATTCTAAATGAGGACGAGTATATCACTCTGGTTCAGCCACAAGTCTGACGGAGGGAATGAAGCCTTAGACTAGAGTCGTCCGATAAAAACAACGTGAGCCACACATAGAATTTTAAGTTATCTTGTAGCCACATTACAAGTAAAGAGAGAAACAAGTGAAATTAATTCCAATAATAAGTTTTATTTAACTGAAATTGTTGTTGCTTGGTCCTGAAGCTGTGTCTGATTCTTTGACATACCGCCAGGCTCCTCTGTCGATGGGATTTCCCAGGCAAAAATACTGGAGTGGGTACTCATTTCCTTCTCCAAGGGATCTTCTTGGACCAGAGATTGAACCCATGTCTCCTGCATTGGCAGGTAGATTACTTGTCCCTGAGCCACCAAGGAAACCCAACCCCATGTATACAAAATTATGATTTCAATATAATTTAAAAAGTATTAGATATTTTACATTCTTTTTTTTCATGCTGTCTTTGAAATCCCATGCATACAGTGTCTTTACAGCCTATCTCAATATCTCAACTAGGACCGATCCAGTTTCAAGTCCTCAGTGGGCACATGTGCTGAGGGCTCTGTGTTGGATGGTGTTGCTTTAGACCTATTGACATGTGAGCCCAATTTCCATCCTTTCTGAAGGCGCATGTGTTTTCTCTTGGCTCTTTCTTCCTTGCTCTAAGATTGGTACCTATCATGGTTAAATACAAATACATTATACACTTGAATTCAAGTTACAATGCATTTAGGCAAAAGCTGAATTGTTGGACTCACTCTAAAAATAGTTCACTTAAAAAGTAATAGAATATTTATTTTTCTTCCATTGATTTCTTTATATTTCAGTAAGTTATGGCAAATTGTATTGTCACAGTCAAGGGAGGTTTATTTCTTATTTCTTCACTTCAATAGAGAAAGGCTTTGCTGCTTTACATGAGAAATACTTAGGCTAACTGTTAAAAAATGATTTGTTGATTTATGATTTATTGATCTGGTTTCATGAATTTTAATTGTATCATATTGCCGACAAGTATCATTCTAACATTGAAGAGTTTGGTAGCTGAACAGAATATGAGTTTTACGATTATTCTTTAAGACTCTACATCAAGGATATTACTGAAGGCATTATAGCAGGAAGAAACTCCATATTGCTTCACATCATGGAAAACAACTACAAATAGATGCACTGAAAGCTACATAAATAATTGTTCATCAGGTGGAAACTTCTGGGTTACTTTTAAAAGTTATAAGGTAAAATAATAAAGTTAGCTTTCATGTGGAGCAGTCTCATCACTTATTTTGAATTTTTAAAATATTAGTCTTTATCCATTCTCAAATCTTAGTCTGCATTTAGTCTCAGGTCACATGATACATCAGGATACACAGTTCTCTCTTGTAAATTTAATAATGAGGCTTTTGGGAACTTGGAGTTGAATTCATGCTTTGTAACTCGAAGTGTAGATGAACTAAATAGTCCAGACCTTAATTTTCTTATCTGCAAATGGGGAAGAATAGCAGTAGCTAAAAACGAAGGTACACATGTATCAGGCTGACACTGGGCTAGACACTTTCAATTTGTAATTCATCTAGTTCTCCTTACCTCCACCTCCCATGTTGCGGGCACTATCATACTTTCATTTTACACATGAGGGGGTCAAATTTGCCCAAGACCACAAAGCCAGTGGTGGAGCCATCATTCAAGTCCAGGCAGGAACTTACAGGGAGAAATAGAGGTTGAGTAGAATTACTGAGAGACATCTTTAAAAATATCTTTTAAAAAAACCTCACTCTTTCTGGCTAGAAGTGCTGATACAGGTGTACTAGAACATTCAGTTCAGTTCAGTTCAGTTCAGTCGCTCAGTCGTGTCCGACTCTTTGCAACCCCATGAATCGCAGCACACCAGGCCTCCCTGTCCATCACCAACTCCCGGAGTTCACTCAGACTCATGTCCATCGAGTCAGTGATGCCATCCAGCCATCTCATCCTCTGTCATCCCCTTCTCCTCCTGCCCCCAATCCCTCCCAGCATCAGGGTCTTTTCCAATGAGTTAACTCTTCGCATGAGGTGGCCAAAGTATTGGAGTTTCAGCCTCAGCATCAGTCCTTCCAATGAACACCCAGGACTGATCTCCTTTAGGATGGACTGGTTGGATTTCCTTGCAGTCCAAGGGACTCTCAAGAGTCTTCTCCAACACCACAGTTCAAAAGCATCAATTCTTCGGTGCTCAGCTTTCTTCACAGTCCAACTCTCGCATCCATACATGACCACTGGAAAAACCATACCCTTGACTAGATGGACCTTTGTTGGCAAAGTAATGTCTCTGCTTTTTAATATGCTATCTAGGTTGGTCATAACTTTCCTTCCAAGGAGTAAGCATCTTTTAATTTCATGGCTGCAATCACCATCTGCTGTGATTTTGGAGCCCCTAAAAATAAAGTCTGACACTGTTTCCACTGTTTCCCCATCTATTTCCCATGTGAAAGGTAAATGCCTTTGGAAGCAGCAAAAATTAAAAGCGTGGCTATAGATATTTGATGACATGCAGTGGGGAAACTTCCAAATTTTGGAGAGGAAAAGGGGAAAGTAGAAAGAAGAAAGGTAGAGTGAATGGAGGTTGGGGGTGGGGGATATAATAGCAGGAAAACAAAATGTGGCAACTATCAAGGCAGGAACAAAGCCATTGTTAGGGTAGTGGCTACACCACTGAGATAATGACGGCTGTAAACTCCCCGGCTTGCCCTTGAGGTTAAGCTGGCTTTCAGTGTTGGAAAGAGGACCCATGAGAAAAGACTGAAATGTTTATTTTAGCAGAAGTGTTCATCTTCTTGGGTGAAGGCAAAGCCAACAAGTTGGGAGATTACCACTAACGTGATCTGGGCAAAAAAGTCACAAGGCAAGTGGTTCCTCCATGGTTAATGCACAGTTCCTGAACTCGCTTTTTATGAGTGGCAGAGATGTTTTTATCAGTGAACAGTTGAACATTCTTCCCAGAGAGTACTGTGACTCAGCTAAATGGACAGAGGGCAAGGTTTAAGACGGGTATCTCTCTTTGCTTTATTTATGCTAGATTTTGAAAAAGGCAACATATGCTTTCTGTTTTTCAATGAATTTCAAATATTTCATGATAGAATGTGTTCCTTATATCAAAGGCTCATTTTGTGACCAGGTAAATGGAATTATGTCACACTGAAAGTAAAGATGCTCTGGTCCCCCTTCTCAATCAGAGAAAATGCAAACAAGAAAAAAAAAAAAAAAAGACCTGTGTTTAGTTCCTCATGCTCAATGCCTCAGGGCTGTTCAATTGTTACCCACCACTCAGCCAAGACAGTTTATTGGCTGAGATAAGAAACCCAGCATCCTGAATCCCCACTGCCAGTATAAGTATTAAAAAGATTCCACATAGATCTGAGAAATGGAATGTTTTCTGCCATATCAGTAAACAAAGGATATCGTAGTCATCATCAGTGAGCTGGTGAGCCCTGAAGGAACTCAGGAAGGAATGAATACCTGCCATCTAGTAAACATCAGACTGCAGCCGCTTCCTATGATGAGTCCTGAGGAAACTCAGGATATGAAAACCCAGGAAACCGCCCGAGATATCTGAAGTGCATATCAAAAGAATGACTTCAGTGAGTCCAGACTCTTGCATCTTCCCACACATAGACAAGCGCTAAATTCCTTGACTTGAGATACCTGGTTTTCTTTAGTTAACAATCATCTTTCAACATTCAGACTACCTGCCCTTTGTTGCAAAAATTCTATGTAACCTGGCTCCGTGCTGAGCCCCCACCCCCACCACCTCCTTGAAGCACTTCTCTCAGAGTTACTTGAGATGCTGCCTCCCGGGCTGAATAAAACATAACTCTTAACTTCTAAGTTGTGAATATTTTTTAAGTCAACAGATCCAAATCTGACGCCAAGTGAAGGGAAGGGGCACCCGAATGAGGCCTGTGAGTGATGTCACTCTGTGAATGATAGCTTTTCCTCTCTTCTTTTTCTTTAGAGATGAAAAAGAGATGATGCCTGCTTCCCACCCCAATACCCTGTTCTCAGAGTGCTGATCACAGCGACCCCATACCTGTCTATGGGTCTATGTGAGAAATGCATTCACTTCCCAAAACCAAGGGATGGACTCAGAGACACAAAGCACAGTGAAAGGGATAGTTTAACGGACAGTCTTAAAGATCTGGTGTCTGGTGGGCAGGCACACTTGGGACAGTTACAGCAAGCACTTTTATTCCCTGGCAAGCAGATCCCTCCCTGGTCCCTCACTGGCTTAGTACTATGGGGCTACAATCATCTAGGACATCACCTAAGTCTCATAGCATATTCTTTCTTCTCCCTTCCCATCCTAAGTCCATATTTCTCAAAAGTACTTTAGTTTATCCCTTCCCAAATATCCTGTTAGCTTAGGGCTGGTCCATAGGTAAGCTGTTAGGCAAGACTAGCTTTCCAGTAATTTTCCAAGATGAAACTAGCTAGCTGTGAGTGGAAAACCATTTGTTAATAATTCTTCACCCAAGGCCAGCCACTTTGTCCTGAAAATGGACCACTTCAAGTTCCATTTCTTATCGTCTATGACTGGGTAATTAAAGCATTATTTCCACTAAAGAATGAGTATTTCTGAACATGTTCTCACAGTCCTTGGCTATGGCAGGAGACATTCACAAACATTTATCATACTTGAACAATCCTTAGCCATTTAACTCTGTAACTTTATTTACTTCATGCTAATTATTTGGTCTAAAGGGCCTGAAAACTCTCATATCAAAGAGCACATAACCGCTCTGTGTCATTTATGCCTTGTTTCCTTTGCAGTGTTATTTTTGTTGTTCAGTCGTTCAGTCATGTCTGACTCTTTATGACCCCATGGACTGTAGCCCGCCAGGCTTCTCTGTTCATGGGATTTTCCAGGCAAGAATACTTGAGTGGGTTGCTGTTTCCTCCTTCAGGGGATCTTCCTGGACCAGGAATTGAACCCATGTCTCTGCGTCTCCTGCATTTGCAGGTGGATTCTTTACTGCTGAGCCACCAGGGAAGCCTTTATTACCATGAGTTAGTGGCAATAAGTGATTTTTGTTTGAAAGTTCAATATTTGAGAATTTGTTGATTTTTTTTCCCCCCCATGGTGGCTTCCAAAACAGGGGAAGGGAAAGTTTAAAAACAAATCCACTACTCATGAAAATCACAGACAATAATTTGGATGGGTAACACATTTCTAGATCCAAAAGGATAGAGATACAGTGGTAATATGAGCCAAATTAAAAAAGATGAAATATTCAACCATGTACTTTCAAGATGGGAGAGAAATGACTTAACAGCAGCATGTGTAAATATAGCTAAAATTTCCCTTGGCTTTATTGAGTTCCAGAAAGGCTAAGGCAATTTTAGGTGCATTTTCTATGCTTCAAGAGAAGCATACAAAAAAGAAAAAGAGGGAAGCAATAATTTCATTCTTTTTTGAAGTGACATGCTGTGGGCAAGCAGTTGATGAAGAGATGCAGGAGAGTAGTTAAGTTCTAGAAATCTTGAAGGCTCAAGAGGAATTTGGTCAGTTTTAGTGGGAGCAGAGAGAGGGCTGGAGGGCACTTGACAAATATTTTAAGGGCTGTTATGTGGATCGAATGGATTATACATATTCTGGTGATTCCAGCAGACAAAACCAGGAACGGTATATAAAAGTTGCAAAAAGACAGGTTTTAGTTCATTGTAAGAAAAAGCTTTCTAGCAGAGTTGCTCCTCCAAGAGTAGGGAGGAGTAGATTTCTTAAATCATATATATTTAACAAGAAACTGCTTGGCATCTTACTTAATATTTCCTAGTGGATTCATCTAGTGGGTCTCTAAGGTCCTTTCTAATTCTGTGGCTGTGATTCTCTTGCCATGTTGTAAAACAAAGCCAAGTGGCATGAATGAGAAATGCAGTTTAGCGTCTTTCAAGTGGACTGGCCATTAACACCCTCCACTTTCACCAGGGCCTGTAGGGCAAAGCGGTTAGGCAGCTGTCCAAGGTGCTGGATGGAGGTGGCCTGTATGGGCAGTTGTATTCCTGTTTTTCAGTTTTAGGTTTTTATTCACTTTTATTTATTTATTTTAATTGGAGGCTTTTTACAATTTACAACATCGTGGTGGTTTCTGCCATACATTCACATGAATCAGCCATGGGTGTACATGTGTTCCCCATCCTGAACTTCCCTCCCACTCCCCCGCCCCATCCCATCCCTCAGAGAACCTTCTGGGTTTTCAGCTTTTCTGCTTTTTATATAAATCTATATAAATCTATTACCTCCACTGCCCACCCCGCTACACTTGTGGGGGAGTGTGTGTGCATGCACACACTGCATACACAGCCTTTAACTAAAGCAAAGAGAGAAATATGTAGGCAGTGTATAAAACAGCTGAAATATACTACTACCTGGGGCTTCTCTGCCCTGTGCCAGGAGCAATCAAATCCACTTCCTTTTGAAAGGTTAGGCTTGGCACCTAAAGTTGGACTAGACTGACATTTAGAGCGGCTAAATATCGCTGCAGTGTTAGGTAGACCAAGGAATACTGTGATGGTGATAAACCTGTCTTGTTCTCCATTCTCTATTTGTGTTGCCTTTCCTATGTTACTTTCTTTTTTTAATCCCTTAGTTATTTCCCACCCCAGAATGGAAGCAATAATAGCAGCATTCCTTACGGGTATGAAAATGAAGCAACTTCATACATGTAAAGAGGTTACGACTATAAGAGGTGCACAGACGACAAACATTAATGTCATTATATATCGTGCTTGAGGTCATCAAGACCACCCCCAGATGTGATCATCTGCTTGAGGGACTCACAGAAATGTGGTTATACTCACAATTATGGTTTACTACAGCAAAAAAATACAGATCAAAGTCAGCAAAGGGAAAAGGTGCATTGGGTGGAGTCTAGGTACTCTGGAGCAGTTGCAAGCTTCCAGTTTTCCTCCCACTGGAGTCACAGACAGAGCTTAATTTTCTCAGCAACATGTGACAGACAACACAGGCAACGTGTCGTCAACCAGAGAAACTCACCCATGTCTTGGTATCCTGGTTTGTCTGTCACACAGGCAAGCAGAGCATGTGTGACTGACCTTAGCTACTTGGTCTTCAGCTCCTCTACCTCCCCCAACAGGAGGTCAAATTGAAAGGATGTCTCCCCAAGTCCAGGCATGCAAAAATAGACATTCATCATTAATCACATTGTTAAAATAAACCATGTAGCATGGCCCAAAGCCTCAAGTATACAAAGACACTTTATCAGGCAGGATACTCTAGGGGTTAGTTAGTCAAGGGACGGTCCTGAAGACTCAGAAGGTGGAGAGTTTGGGAAACTCAGGTGTACTGAGTTACCCATTTACTGCACTTACATGTAAACCTTGCTTATTTGAATAACCCACTTCAATCATTTTCTTAATGTTTTGAGTGGCTTTTTCTTTTTAGTATATGAATGTTGATTGAATGTTTACTGTGTGCATAGCTCTTATAATCTTCTCTATAAAGTTGGAAAATAATTTCAATCTGGGTTATAAACACAAGAAATTATTATTCCAGTATCAGAAACTAAAGATCACTGACATTATTGCAATATTGGTAATAATAGAGTGCTCCATAAATTTTGACTACAATTACATGCTGAATGCTTTATGTATAATATTAGTTTTAGTCCTTCTTAACAACTCTGGGAGGTAGGTAATAGCTACCTATAGGTAACAGGTAATAGCTCTGTTTTACAGATGAGAAAACCAAGGTCCAGAGTTCTAAGAACTTCCCCAGGACTCCTCAGTTATTAAGGAGTCAAGGATACATTTACAGCCTGATTCTACATCTTGTGCTGTTAACATCATATATGATAGTTTCCTATGACCTTGAGAAATAAAGGCTCTCAAAAGTATTTTGAAACATTAAAAATCCAACCAAATTTATGAGACTTTATACATCTCAAGATCCATAGAATGCTTAGACAAAGGGGCAGAATTGTGGCTAGAACATGTGTTTGTTTTATCAAAAGGAGATCCCTACAAAGAAAATTCCAAGATGCCTGGTTCCCTAAAAACGTGATGTAGAAGACACAAAAAGCAAGGAAAACAGAGATACACAAGGGGGAGAAGTTGTATAGTTGAGTGTCTTGCTTAATCAGGGATCCATGAAGTCTGAAGGCCCTCCAAGATTCCAAAATGGCTCACACCATGAATTGTCTGTAATCACATCTTTTTCCTTCCCCTATTATTAGATCTCAGTCTGTGGTAGAAGCTGGGACCCTGAAACATGAAGACAAGGGAGAGAATGAGAACACCCAGCCACTCCTGGCTCTGGACTGAAACCCGAGCCACCCCGTGCTCCCGACGTCACCAACTCTCAGTGGTATCAGCCACCAGGAAGCACATGTGAAACTGACCACACGACACATGCGTTCGGCTCGACACAGGGCCTCCTCTCCTGCCACCCAGTAATGACTGTCACCAGCCATTGGTCTGAGCAGCCAAAGTTGAACAAAGACTTGAGAGATGCATTTTTGTTTTTCAATGAGGGAATTGGAGGATGAAGCAAGGTAGTCATGGAAACAAGACTCCCCCCACCCCATATTTATGGTATTAAATGAGTTGAAAAGAGAAAAACTAAATTTGAGGCACACACCTCATTAGGACAAAGATTTCTCTAAGGCTTTGAAGAGATGCTCTCCAGTTTTTGCAGTTTAAAATTAAGTGCATTTCCAAGTAGATCCATAAGAATTTAAACTGTGCAGACACAATTTTCAAGTTTAATGTAGTGCAAAGCCCCAGGACAATAGTATCTCCGGTAATCTTCATTCCTACATTGAGTTATTTTCTTTGACCTCATCACCAGCATCCAATCTCAAATTGTTCAGCCTAAGAGCATGCTCTTGTAGGTCTGGCTATTTGCAGAGTCTGTTTATTTTGATATCCTGCAAAAATGATTTTGATGTCACATTTTTGATGAGGCCACCGGCTGATTATCATGAGCTAATTTGAAACAAAGACACACAAATTGAAATATGACTATTTCATCTTAGTAATGTGGCTTCCCACAAGGAATGTATGTCTCTAGAGGGTAGGGGGTTATGTTGAAAATACATATCAGTGGTTAATGAATCTTTTCAAGTTGTCCCACTTAGGTCACTACGGCAAGAAAAGTGCTACAAAAGCATTACACACGCACTACGTCCCCCCACCTCCCTCCTGCAATCAGTTAAAGGTGCGAAGGATGGACCTGGCTGTTGTTAAGGGGGTAGGTATCAAACTTGGAGGAAGATCTTTAAGGACGGCTAAATACACAAGAACTGCAAATAAGAGAAGACTTGGAATGCAGGATGAAATGCCAAAGATCATTTTATTTCTTTGTTTATTTTCCTTAGAAATGGAGTCCCTAGCTATCCATTCAAAGGAAACTAGATAAAAATAAACAGATATCATAGCATATGATATCCTTACTTGTGCCATGTCTCCCCAAACCAGTTGTATGTTTTTAGCTATATCTCTTATTCTCCCAGCCATTTGCATGACATGGGCCTTCATTACTATGACCAGTTGGTGCTCAATGTCAAAGAAAAAATAATTAATAGTTGATAATGAGCAGTAAAACATGATTTTACACTTTAAGTATTTGGGAGGGTCAATTTGTTGGCTAAAAAAATTCAAAGGCAAACTGGCCATAATCATCCTCAGTAGATATTATTACTAATTTTAATAATTTATCATGTCTCTTTCTCAATAGATCTAGTGTTTTAATTTTTTTCTACTGGTAGAAAATGATAACAGAAGAGATTTTTGTATTCCACTCTTGAAATAAAATTGAAATAGAATTTAAAATATTTCCCAATCAATTGCATCACAGTATAAATAAAACCAATTCATTCTGTGTAGACACTTCAAATAACAAGATAGTAATACTGAAATAATTCTACCAATGCAATGACTTTTCTTATATACCACAACATAGGGAGGAAAGATGAAGAATTAAAGCAAATTAGAAAACCCATTTTATTACTTGAGTTTATGAAACAGTTGTGGGATCCAAGTGTTTAAAATGCTACTGGAGTCAATTATTGCCAAACATTTTGCAACAGTAATAATAATTCTGGCTTTCCAATTGGCAATATTTAGAACCCTACTGTAGTGACCTGATTTTAAATACCATATTATAATTATTAAGTTAAGAGTTTGTTTTTAACTCTCTTCCATGATTTCATTAATGAATGTAAGATGATGGCTCAACAGTGACAATGCTACTTTGAATTTCCTTATGTGTATGCAATATACATACAGAACCAAATTCAGTAAGTGACATGAACGTTGCCACGCGAGCACTAGATTGCATTGTCCTTTGTCAGTCCTTTCTTCCGTTCAATAAATACTGAAGGACACACATGCCTTTTTATTTTTCAAGCGTTTGCTTTTCCTTCCGGACTTCGGTAGTTCACTCTGATGTTTTTTCCTCAAATGCTTCTTCATCTATTTTAGAGAGATTTTTCAGCATTGGCAAAAGAGAAGGAAACAAGACAAATATTTTATAGACTCTTCAAAGGGAAGCTAATATCCTTAAAGACAAGCAAAAGCGGTCCAATAGCATTTTAAAGAACTGTTTTTTTTTTCCTTTTGATGATATAAAGAAAGCAACCTTCTTCGTCCTTCAATGGAAAACACAAGTGATTTTTCTTCCTGTGCGTAGTAACCTGTGTGTCATTTCTTTAGCGTTTTTGTTCATATTGGCTTAAAATTCAGTGCATGAATATCATTACATTCTTATAGCTAACATTTCTAGTTAGCTTTGGTTTAAAACACACAAAATTTAATGCATTAATATTCCACTAAACTAATGATGTGGTCATCTTTGGAACAAGTAGGCAACTGTTCTTTCTAAGCAATGGCAAATTTTAAAACCAAACTATCAATAATAATTAACACCTCAAAGTGAAGTTTAAATGGCAGAAGTTTCTCAAGCCAGGGAGATGTCAGAGTCTTTCGAACAACTGTGAAGAGGAAACAGTTTTGACATCCTATACCCAGAACAGACATCCGGGCATTTTTGGCCTTCCACTCTGTCATCCTTCTTAATTTTGCAAAGTTGTGATAGGAATCCTTTCAAGGACCTTCTCATTCACAAGGATCCACAGTGGAAGACACTCTGGATTCCAGCCCTGTTTCATAAATGCAAAGGGGCCAGAAGTCAGAGATCCTAGCAGCCCCGCATTGAGCTGATCCCAAGAGAAAATTCTCACTTGGAGAAATTTTTGTTTTCTTCCCTACAATGCCTGATATTTGTCATTAAAAAAATTTACATGCGTCGTTGTTATAACTAAATATAAAATGACTCCAGATCCTTTTTCAGTGTAAAAAGTTCCTCTTAGAAAGAAATACCATTTTTGACAGTATTTCTGCCATTCACAGAGTGAGAAGAAAAATTAAGACACCAGCTCTTAATGAAGACAAAAAAGCAAAGAGACTCAATAAGTGGGGAGCAGTATGGTTCATAAGACATTGGCATAATTATGTCTTTCGGCTTTGTATTAGGAAAATATAATTTTTTTCATGAGTGCCTTTTACTAAAAATAATTAAAATAGGGACGTCTGAGTTCACCAGGAAAGTTACCATTAAACAGAAGTATTTATGCAGCTTGTCATTAAACTCAACAAAAAAGTAGTGGTGTATGATGATAAACCATCTAGCTACCTTAGGAAAATAGAGTTGCATAGAAAAATTACAGACTAAAGCAATCCATTCACAGTTTCTACACATATTCTCATTAATACTGATTCCCCCTATTCTAAGAGAAAAAAATATCTTTGGCCGGCAAGGTAGAAGCTATCATGGGTTCACCTGGAATCCAGGCATCAGATGGGGGCTGTCATGGATGAAATACGGCAGGTATTTTCTATAAGAATTGCAGTGAGGCAGATATTCCCTTTAGTGTTTTCCATCCCTGGGAGGAGGTTTAGAATTTTTCAGGCTGCAAATCAAGAGAATTAAGGGCTGTGGTGTTTGAAGGTCTATGCCCACATCCAAGGAGACTGCACCAAAAAGGTGGTCTCTCTCCAGCGTGTCCTGAGCCCGCACAGAATGCTAAATTGCAGGAAGGCTGCGTCTCTGATGGGGTGTCAGCTCAGGGTGCCACACATCCACAATGAAGATGAGCCGGAAAGACGCGGCATCCTGCCACACCTCGTGTTCAAAGGAGTCGTCAAAGATGAGCACCTTGCCTTCTTCCCACGTCCTGGAACAGAAAAGCACGTCAGTGTGTGACTCAGTTGCCTGAAGATCAACCCATGGCTGTGTTTAGGAAGGGCCTCTCATGATAACCTCTGCCATAGGACCAGGTAAGTGGAACACACGGGCTGTGAGGAGATCAAACCAGTCAGTCCTAAAGGAAATCAAGGACTGATGCTGAAGCTCCAATACTTTAGCCACCTGATGCGAACAGTCAACTCACTGGAAAGATGCCTGATGCTGGGAAAGATTGAGGGCAGGAGGAGAAGGGGGTGACAGAGGAAGAGATGGTTAGATAGCATCACCAACTCAACGGACATGGATTTGAGCAAACTCCAGAGGATAGTGGGTGTGCTGCAGTCCATGGGGTCACAAAGAGTTGGACACGACCTAGCGACTGAACAGCAACAACAAAAAGTAGAACACAGGATGTGTTCTTTCACTGGCGATTAAGAAAGAACTTCAGGATTCTTCCCGTGAACATCAAGTTTCAGTGCTCAGCGCTGAAGGTGTACACAGGGCAAGGGACTGGAGCTAAAAGTAAACTTATTCTTGGTACAAGCCTAGGCAAGGCTTCTTTATTTCGGCAAGCACTCAAACATGTGCCCCACCAGCTCACTACTGAGGTGACCTCTTGGTCAATGCCTCCATGCAAGAATCCACCTTGCTTGGGGCTGGTGCACTGGGATGACCCAGAGGGATGGTACAGGGAGGGAGGTGGGAGGGGGGGTTCAGGATGGGGAGCACGTGTATACCCATGGCAGATTCATGTTGATGCATGACAAAACCAATACAATATTGTAAAGTAATTAACCTCCAATTAAAATAAATAAATTTATATTAAAAAAAAAAAGAATCCACCTTGCAATGCAAGGGACCTGGGTTCAACCCCTGGTCCAGGAAGATTCCATGTGCCTCAGAGCAACTAAATCCGAGTGCCATGACTACTGAGCCCTCGAGACACAACTAGAGAGTCTGTGTATCGCAACAGAAAGATCCTGCATGACTCAACTACTGAGCATGTAGTTCTAAAGCCCCGGAGCCCATGTGCCTGAGTGCCCTAGAACCCACACTCTGAAACAAGAGAAGCCATTGCAATGAACAGCCCATGCAGCATAACTAGAGAGTAGCCCCTACTCGCCATAACTAGAGAAAAGCTTGCAAAGCAATGAAGATCCAGCATAACCGAAAATAAATACATAAATAAAATTATAAATATAAAATAAAGTAATAATTATTTGCAAGATAAAAGTCCCTTTAGGTTGGATAACAATGGTATCCTCTTGTGCAGAACACCTTGTGTGCTGTCTCACACACCTACCCTAAAATCTTGCACTCACCAAATGAGTTGCTTAGCTCTTTGATTCAATTTCTCTAAAGGTTCAAAGAGTTTCACTGCAGTCCCATCCAAGTATAACAAAAGACACGGGGGAAGGGTGTGCAAAAAACCAAAAACAGTACCTTCATGTTCACAGAGGTGCTGCTCACAGTAGCCAAAAGGCGGGAACAACCCCCATGACCACTGGCAGATGAATGGATAAATAAACATTTATCTATATACAATGGGATATTCCTCAGCCTTAAGAGAGAAGGGAAATCTGACAATGCTACAACATGGATGAACCTCTAGGCTGTTATGCTAAGTGAAATAAGCCACTCACACAAGGACAAATATTGTATAATTCCGCTTACAGGTGGCACCTAGAGTAGTCAAATTCATATAAATTCAGAATTATGTTGGCTTCACTCCCTATGAGTAATTTAACTGTATTTGAGAAAACTGAAAACTTAAGAGGGGGTGTGATAATAAAAAGCTCTAAGAGAATCTGCGAGATACAATTCCTGTGGGGATGACAATTCTCAACATTTATTGAGTGGTAAGGCAATGGCACCCCACTCCAGTACTCTTGCCTGGAAAATCCCATGGACTGAGGAGCCTGGTCGGCTGCAGTCCATGGGGTTGCTAAGAGTCGGACAAGACTGAGCAGCTTCACTTTCACTTTTCACTTTCATGCACTGGAGAGGGAAATGGCAACCCACTCCAGTGTTCTTGCCTGGAGAATCCCAGGGACGGGAGCCTGGTGGGCTGCCGTCTATGGGGTCGCACAGAGTTGGACACGACTGAAACGACTTAGCAGCAGCAGCAGCAGAGAGTTTAAATAGGTTCAGAGTTCCACTGTAGTCCCATCCAAGTATAACAAAAGACACGGGGAAGGGCGTGCAAAAACCAAAAACAGTACATTCATGTTCACAGAGTGCTGCTCACAGTAGCCATAGTAGTACTTTAAGTACTACATTGGTAAGTACTACTTAAAGTACTGCATGTAATTAAATCAACTAAACAGAACATTCTAAGTTTGCACAAAATGACACTTTTCTCTAGATTACGATAGGTATAAGAAAGTCAAAGACTTAGGCATGCTCAATGTGAGAAAAATCTTCAAGCATTCCATTCATTAACTTAAATTGCTTGTAAACTGGGAAAAGATTTTTAGTGTTGGAATGTGCTGGCTGGTTCATTCATGGAACCAGTACCTATAAATGTGGAACATAAGTTAGCACTGGTTTGTGGTTTTGCAGATATTTTAGGCTAAATATGGATGAGAGTAAACCATTGATTAAACAATTTTTTAAACAAGAAATCTGGGAGGTATTCCAAGAGGTTTGGAGTCGGTTAAGGTCATAAAAGTCTATTAGATTTATTATATTTGCCTTGCCATTTTCTTTCAGATATTTTCCCAAAAAACAACAAAGATACTCAGTTACTTAGTGTAGATTCTTAAATGTAGATTTCTTCTGAATATGTTTAAAAAAAATTCAATCACTTATGAGAGCTAGAACGACTAAAAGTGCAGCCCTAATTGGAAAGGACAATAAAATCCCATTCAAGTGACTGCAGACTGAAGTAACTTAGGTTCATCAAAAGGTATGTCACCTATCTGGGAACAGATGAGGGTTTTCCAGAACAAAAAGAAACAAAACACCAAGATGTCAAAAGGTCTTTAGATCTCTTCTGAATGGAAAACAAAGGCTCTCATTGTAATGAAAAGAAAAGAGTTTTTCCAGGCCACTTGCTTTGAGAGCAAATCTCCACCACATACAATTTATGTTAGTCACGCAGTCGTGTCTCTTTGCCACCCTACGGATTGTAGCCTGCCAGGCTCCTCTGTCCAGGGAATTCTCCAGGTGAGAATACTGAGTGCATAGCCATGCCCTTCTCCAGGGGATTTTCCTGACCCAGGGATTGAACCTGCATCTCCTGCATTGCAGGCAGATTCTTTATCATTTGAGCCACCACATACAATTTATGCTCAATTTGTGACATGGGAAGAGGCCTTTAGGGAAAAGATTTTCCAAGCAGCCTTGGGAAGAAGGCTTCTTGGAGGCACTCATCTAGCCTTCCTCTGAGGTTTTAGGAAGGCAGGAGGGAGGTGGGGCGACTGCACCCACTCTTCAGACACCTGCCTCGGCTTACTTTTAGAATTACTCACCATTACGAGGAGACTGTCTCTCCCTGGTTTGTCAAAAGATAGAAAAATATCTGGTCACAAGATAAACCAACATTATGTAATTCCTCAGTTTCTTAAATTATTGTAATTAATGATAATGGTATAATCGTGGCAGCACACACCTAATAACTATAATTTTGTCATAGAATTACCATCAACATTAATAATGCTAAATAATGATATGAGGAGCTTACAGTCTTCCATCTAAAAATTGTATAGATCACATCTCAGTGATCTTTCCAAAAGGTTCTGAGATACACACATGACACGGTTCTAATTTTCCAGCAGAGTGTTTATAGACACGAAAGCCAGTTCAGATGCCTGCAGTGACACTGTGCTGTTGTGGAGGCAGCAGAAAGGCACTAGGTTGGCTTCATTACAGCCAGACCTCTAGCCCCAGATCATGGTTCTAGGGAACATCCCAGTGCCTACAGCTGTTATGCTAATGTTCCCTGCAAGGTATTTCAATAAGCTGAGTGGAATACAGAAAAGGGTCCAAGAGCTCAGGAATAAGGCTGCTGTAACACAGCTCATATTAAAAAGCAGAGACATTACTTTGCCAACAAAGGTCCGTCTAGTCAAGGCTATGGTTTTTCCAGTGGTCACGTATGGATGTGAGAGGACTGTGAAGAAAGCTGAGCACCGAAGAATTGATGCTTTTGAACTGTGGTGTTGGAGAAGACTCTTGAGAGTCCCTTGGACTTCAAGGAGATCCAAACAGTCCATCCTAAAGGAGATCAGTCCTGGGTGTTCATTGGAAGGAATGATGCTGAAGTTGAAACTCCAATACTTTGGCCACCTCATGCGAAGAGTTGACTTATTGGAAAAGACCCTGATGCTGGGAGGGACTGGGGGCAGGAGGAGAAGGGGACGACAGAGGATGAGATGGCTGGATGGCATCACTGACTCGAAGGACATGAGTCTGAGTGAACTCTGGGAGTTGGTGATGGACAGGGAGGCCTGGCGTGCTGCGATTCATAGGGTCGCGAAGAGTTAGACACAACTGAGCGACTGAACTGAACACAGCTCTTATTAATCTTGATTCACGGAAATCCCACAGGTTCTGACTGCATTGGAAATCTTGGCACATATGGAATTGAAATGTAAAACTGCATTATGGCTGCTTCTCTCCTCCTGATACATGTAGACAGAATATATACACACATACCTTCTTTGTTTGCCTATCTGTCATCTATCTACCTACCTATCTTTCCATCAATCTTCCCATCCACCCATCCATCCATCAATCTATCGATCATCTCTATCTAACAGGAGACAGCACTTTTCTGAAAGCTAGGACATCTGTGTCCTTGTTTTGGCCCTGCCAACTAGCCATGTGGCTGTGACAAGCACGTCATCCATGGGCCTCAGTTTCCCCATCCGTGCAATGATGTGGGTGGACCAGATGGCCTTCAAGTCTCCTTTCAGCATGGAAATTCTTTTAATTCTCTGAGTCAAGCTGTTGACTAGGACTTCAGTCTTCACATTACACTTTATAGTATATATTTCACAACACTGATGGGTATGGTGTTTGCTGTTTTGTTTAAAGTCAAAACATTAATTTCAATAAAAGATGGCGAACTTGACAAGTTCTTTTCCCAATAGGTTCTATATATACGCACCCCCAGGGTATCTCTCTACCTCCTCCTGGGGAGCCCAGTTTTGGCCAGGCTGCCACAGGGGCCCCTCCAGGTGGCCAGGGGCTTCTGCACTGCTGATCAGCCCCTGTGCAGCCTCTCTATATAGCCTCTGACTTCCTCCTCTTGGTCCTGGGTCACCAGGTAGCAGAGGGCTAAGAAAGCCAAGAAGGGAGGAGAAAGAAAGGAAAGATGGAGAGAAACTTCATGAGGCCACAGAGCTGGGATGCCTCTCTGCCCTTTCTTCCACATCGGAGGTGAGGGGGCAGGGAAGCAAAAGGAGAAAAAGAGGGAGTGGCTACCTGCGGTGTCCGGCTGCACCCCCCACCCCAGCATCCCTCCTAGCCCCAGGCCTATCAAACCGCAGACCCTGTCTGTTTCTTACCATCCCTTCACCAGCCCTGGCCCCCATATCCTCCATTGACTTTCATCTCCCTCCCCATCTTCGAGCTCCTCAGGGCCCCCACCCCCACCCCATCAGAGTACATGCTGCAGGTTATAAGGACAACCTCCGATGATTCCAGGAGACTTGGTCTCACTCCTGGGAATGTGAGGGGCAGAAGTCCCCATTTCTGCAGCAATTGGAGATGGGCACAATAGAAGCTCAAAAATACATTGAGTGCATTTTACCACATCACACTCTGTAAATACAGCTCTGAATGCATTTATATGGATTACTGTAATACTCAAAACCACACCAAGACATACTTTTGTTCTCCCCATTTTACAGGAAGAAAGTGAGGCTTAGTGAGGTCATGCGAGTTGTCTAAAGTTACACTTCATAAGACGGAACGCCAGGATTTGAACCCCGGTCATGTGACTTTGGGCTTTCCTGGTGGCTCAGTCAGTAACGAGACTGCCTGCAATGCAGGAGATGTGGGTTCGATCCCTGGGTGGGGAAGATCCCCTGGAAAAGGAAATGGCTACCCACTCCAGTATTCTTGCCTGAGCAGAGGAGCCTGGTGGGCTACAGTCCATGGGGCCGCAGAGTTCGACACGACCAAGCAACTAACACCGTCACTTTCACTTTCTCCTCAGCTGAAAAATAGAGTTGTTAATCATCCCAGATACGCAGGATTGTTGTGAAGGTTAATGAGTGAGTGTATGCAGAGTGCCTGGCACGTAGAAAGCACAATGTCTATAATCGCTATGCACTTCCTCCTTATGTATATATGAATACGTATACATAGACATGGAGAGGCATCTGGGCAATATCTCTGAGTACTGAGATCAAAAATAATTTCTTTTCTTTTTTGTGTTTTTTTGTGTTTTCCAAATTACATAGCAGGAGCATGCACCAGTTTTGCCATTGGAAAGTATTATTCATTTTAAATGATAATTTTATTTGTCATGATAGAAGGTTGCATACCTGCAAGCTTATGTCCAGATAAAAAGTGCTATGTTCTGCAGTGAGGGAACCTTTAAACACAGATGCACACTAGAAGGAACTGCAAAACACTGAGGAAACAGCAGTGCGATTATTAATACCTGAGACCTGCGACGCACAAATTGCCACTCTTTCAAAAGTTGAGAAGCTCTGAAAAATTGCTTCCTGTTGCTGAGCACAAGGAAGCCTGATTTCTCGGTATGTGTGCTTATGTTTCCATGCCAATGTTACCACCACAATAACAGCATGAAACTTCCAGATTTCATATTACAGTCTTTCTGTCCTCAGAGTTCATAAACTGACCCTGCTATTCAGCTCTCTAGCTATTTTCACTAGCAGCCTTGCGCAGTGTTTTAATGTCAGTTAATCCATTTTGGTCATAAAAAACACTTTTTGTAATGAAATATTTAGCCTGAGCTGATGAGAATGTAACGCAATGTACAACAAGTACAGTAAGGACACAGAGAAGGACGCTGACCCACGGCAATGAGAGGGAGGAAGGACACTGATGCTTCAAAACTCCTCAGGGACAAGACAGACGAAATAGTCCATCCTCCAAAAATTCGCCTCCAGATCCAATGAGAGTTTGCTGGGAGGAGCGGGTAGCAAACACTTTTTAATATCACTATGAATTTATAAAATATACCACCTGCTTAGGAAATCCCATGGACACAGGAGCCTGGTAGGCTATCGTCTATGGGGTCGCAGAGTTGGACACGACTCAGTGACTAACACTTTCACTTTTCTCTGTCAAAGTTCCCAAGTCTCAGTGGCAAAAAGCTAGCTGCCTGTCCACTGACCACCTGCAGCATTCTTATCTGTGCCTCTCTTATGACTCCTGACTTTTGAGCTGTGTTAGCTCCCTGATTGGACACCCTGGTAGGGTAAGACCCCAACTTGAGTCATCTTGGAATGCCCCTCAGCACTGGGTGCTCCTGCACCAGGTCTGGGCTGGTGGGTGTGTGCCAACAACCAAAGGAATGACCTGCACACTCCCGAACACCTCTCCATCAGACTTCCACTAAGGGTCCTGAGAAAGGGGTAAGAAGATAATAACTTGGTTTCTGCCCTCTAGGCACTTACAGCTCAGTCCCAGAGATTAGACTAATAATATGTACTAATTAATAAAAGCAATTATTATTATAATAAATAAATAATTAACAATCAATCAATAATTAATAAATAAAAGCAATTCCCTGGTGGCTCAGATGGTAAAGAATCTGCCTGGAATGCAGGAGACCTGGGTTCGATCCCTGGGTTGGGAAGATTCCCTGGAGGAAGGCATGGCAATCCACTCCAGTATTCTTGCCTGGAGAATCCGCACGGACAGAGGAGCCAGACGGGCTACAGTCCACGGGGTCGCAAAGAGTGGGACATGACTGAGTGACTAAGCACAGCACAGCAATGGGAGACAAAGAACAGGATCACTGACGACATACCCTGTACCTACTCTAAGAAGTCAAAGAAGAGGTTCCTTTTCTGGAATGAAATCGGATCTTAGTAGTATGTTTATTTTGGACGGGTGAAAAGATGGGCATTCCAGGAGATCAGAGTAATAGGATCAAAGGAAGCTGCCTGAACAGTCACCCTTTCCCTACTCAGGACAGTCCCCAGGCTAAGTGTCTTGTATGCATGATTTAGTCTAATCTGGACAACAATCCTGCAGAGTAGATAGCATCACTGCCTATTTGATAAGTAAGGAGCCTGAGGCTGCAGGGGATTAAGTAACTGGCCAAGGTTACACAGGATTAGCTGGCAGAGCTGGGATTTGAAAAGGCAGCCATTGTGCCATGCTGTGTCCTCTACAGCAAGACACAAATATCACCAGGTGTTTGCTTCAGGAAGGAGACTCTTTGTATTGATGAACAGTTTAAACTGTATAGCATGAACACAATGTGTCATGTGGGGCTTAGCTGACTCTGACAAGCTGACAAGTTAGCTGACTCTGAATGTAGGTTTGTCCACCTAGAAAAAGAAGCAAGATGGCTCATCAACCAGACGAGAGTGATCTGGGGAGAAATGATGAAGGAGGGCCGCCCTAGAACTGGGGAGTATCTCTGATCAATAAGGGGCTTCCTTGGGGCTCAGATGGTAAAGAATCTGCCTGTAATACGGGAGACCCGGGTTGGATTCCTGGGTTGGGAAGATCCCCTGAAGGAGGGCATGGCAACCCACTCCAGAATTCTTGCCTGGAGAATCCCATGGACAGAGGAGCCTGGTGGGCTACGATCCACAGGGTCTCAAAGAGTCAAACACGACTGAGCGACAAACATTTTCACTTTTTTCTTTCACTTTCTGATCAACAGAAAGCACAGAGATGCGACACAGTCTAATGAAGTTGGATTAATACCTCCCACCCTAGGCTATTTCAGTCACAAAAGAAGGGAAATAATCCAGCTGAACGTAGCTTTGCTGTAACGAGCATCCATTGTCAGGGGTGATGAAATAGACAGAAAATGATGGGGGGAGCATACCTGGTCTCGTTGGCGCATCGGATCTTGCAGCCTTCCTTGGGAATCACCAAGCCCAGGTGCATTCGGAGCCTACAGTTCGTGGGTCCTGTGTGCGGCCACACGTGGGTTCCCGGGTGCATGATGGAATATTTGATCTGCACAGAAAGCGTAACCCCTGTTCATCCCTTTATCAAGGTGTGGGAGAACCACTAAATTAAAGCAACAGTACAAAATTACTGTCAATTTTGATTAGAGCCATCACAGCACTCAGAATTTATGTTCTCATCTTTCTTTGTAAAGGAACTAAAAATAAGGACTCCCATTTCCCACACAGCTATAAACACTGAACATTTTCCACTCTCAATGCTGCCGTCAAGGCCATGAAATTGTTTCATTAAAATGTGAGTGAAAAAAGAGACATTCAGTGGGTCAAAGAAAATGACCATTTCTTCGTAAACATCAGCATTTCCATTTATTCTCCTGATAACTGACTGTGTCCTCCCCAGAACTGAAAACATTCTTGGTACCTGTCCTCTTCGGCATCCTGTTGTCTCAGGGAATTTATCTAGTAAAGAACAGGTCTTAGGAGCTCCTTTACAGGCATTTTCATTTTTTCTTCCTAGAACAATGAATGATAAAGCCACTGTCAGGAACAAATCACAGTAAAGCTTTAACTCATCCCATTTTGACCATACACAACCTATATTGTCCTCCTCACTGTGAGAATGAGAAGGCTAGGACTTCCCTGGTGGTCCAGTGGCAAGACTTTGAGCTCCCAGTACAGGAGGCCCCAGGTTCAATCCCTGGTCAGGGAACTAGATTCCACACGCCGCAACTAAGAGTTCATGTGCTGCAACTATGACTCAGCACAGCCAAAAAAAAATAAATTAATATTAAAGAAAAGCCAAAGGAATCAATTTTTAAAAATGAGAGGCTGAATAAACACAAGAAGACACAATGTTCTGTTGCAATAGACAGTGACTGGCAGAGTAAGGAGCAGAATACTCTACTCATTGGCCTAATGGACAGGGCACGTGTTACATGCCTATTTCCCCTCTGTGGCAGGCAGGATAACGGCCCCTCCCAAAAAGGATCACAACCTAAGCCCAGTAACTCGTAAATATATTCGGTAACATGGCAAAGGGAAATTAAGGTTGCATATGACGATGAGATTACTAACCAGCTGACCTTTAAAAAAGGAGATTATTGTGGATGAACTGGATGGGCCCAGTGTAATCACAGGGTCTCAATACACAAGGAGCAGAGAGTCAAGGCCAGAGTGACACAGAATGAGAAAGACGTGACCGCCTATTGCTGGTTCTGAAGACGGAAGGGGACCACAAGCTAAAGAATGTGGGCAACTTCCAGAAGCCAGAGCTACCAGAAGAAATGCCAGAGCCACCAGAAGCCACCCTGATGACACTTTGATTTTAGCTCAGTGAGACCCACTTCTGACCTCTACATTGTAAAGATAATACATCTGGGTTATCTTAAGCCACTAAATTTATGGTAATCTGTTAAGGTGGCCACAGGAAATCAATCCACCCAACCTAAGGAAGCAAAATAGATTAGTGCATTTTCCAGGATTATATGCTAATAAGCTAAACATTTTTCATTGAAATTTAATGTATTTTTCAAAGTACATCTCATTTTTTATGTGCTGATAAAGAAGAGGGAAGGACGTTTCTAGGAGACAGGGGTTTCTCTGAGTGACTGTCAAGAACACAGATGTAGGTAGAGTTTGAAGCACCTTGGACTATGTAACTTTCTTCACCATCTACAAAATCAGTTTCTTAGGAATGACGTACTCAGGAATGTACAGTGCCATTTGCTCTCATGGAGGGGTATAAACGATATGTTTTTTTGAAAGAGACATTTTAACTCCCAGAGTCCATGTTCTTAACTGTGACCTAAGATTGCCCCTATTATTGTTATATAATGTATAATTATTATGTAATAAAAAACTAGTATCGCGATCATTTATCTGTCAGACCTTTGAACACTCACTGATCCTAGTAACAACCCCATACTTAAGGCACTATTTTCATCATCATTTTTCAGCTGAGGAATCTGAGGCCCAGAGATTCAGGAACAGGCCCACATTACACAGTAACAAGTGGTACAGCCAGGACCCCAGCTCAGGATCCTCCGGTTCCAGAGGCTATGCTTTAAAGCATGATTTACCATTTCATTGCATCTTGGATGTGAACATAGCTGTGCAGAACAAACCATTCAGCTGAGGAGAAAATGCCCAGCAGCCAAACACAGTGTCGTTTTGTTATTTTATTATTTCCCACACAGTTTAAGGAGAAGGAAATGGCAACCCACTCCAGTATTCTTGCCTGGAGAATCCCATGGATGGAGGAGCCTGGTAAGCTACAGTCCACAGGGTTGCAAAGGGTCGGACACGACTGAGCGACTTAACTTTCAACTTTCAACACAATTTAAAGTAACTTTTAAGAAGTGATAAACTCTGCTTCTTTGGGGAAAAATAGCCTTAGAAAGAGATCTAAATGCCAATGCAAATCTGAGAAAACCAATTCAATTGAATATTTCATTTACATGTGAAGAATACATTTTAAGAGGGATATTCATGGAGCCACCTTGGAAGGAAAGCTATGATCAACCAATCAGAGACTTTACTTTGCCAATAAAGGTCCACATAGTCAAAGCTATGGTTTTTCCAGTAGTCATGTACATGTGAGAGTTGGACCATAAAGAAGGCTGAGCACTGAAGAATTGATGCTTTTCAACTGTGGTGTTGGAGAAGACTCTTGAGATTCCCTTGGACAGCAAGATCAAACCAGTGAATCCTAAAGGAAATCAATCCTGAATATTCATTGGAAGGACTGATGATGAAGTTGAAACTCCAATACTTTGGACATCTGATGCAAAGAGCTGACTCAGTAGAAAAGAACCTGATGCTGGGAAAGATTGAAGGCAGGAGGAGAAGGGGATAACAGAGGACTAGATGGTTGGATGGCATCAATGATTCAATGGACATGAGTTTGAGCAAGCTCGGGGAGATGGTGAAGGACAGGGAAGCCTGGTGTGCTACAGTTCATGGATCTGCAAAGAGTCAGACATGACTGAGAGATTGAACAACAATTCATGCAGCCGAGGTTTTTAAAGGTCTTGGGTTGTAGCTCTCTGAAGTTTCAAGGCTCTACTGCTGGGATGACAATAGGTTCGTCTTGCATGACAACTCTGATCAGTTGACAGTGGCTACCTAGAATTGTCCAGGTAGCCACTGTCAGCTGATCAGTGTGTTGAGAAGAATTCAGAGGTTCACCTTGAGTTCACCCAGAAAGGCTTTTGGGATCAGGTAGCACTGTCTTCCATGGGCTCTGGAAAACAAAATGACTGCGCATGCGTGGCATATTTGCTAACTGTATGTTTACCGTTCATCGTCGTAGCAATAAATGAACAAAACAGATGTTCTGTGACACCCACATAGCAATTTGAAAGCATCCGTGGGGAAAAATTCATATGTATATTTGTTGATTCTGTCTTTTTTTCTCTAACTCAAAAAAGCTGATCATTTAAAAGGGAAGACTGAAGCTCTGATACTCTGGCCACCTGATGTGAACGAAGAGCTGACTCACTGGAAAAACCCCTTGTGCTGCTAAAGACTGAAGGCAAAACGAGAAGGAGGCAGCAGAGGATGAGATGGTTGGATGGCATCATCAACTCAATGGGCATGAATTTGAGCAAACTCCAGGAGATAGTGGAGGGCAGAGGAGCCTAGTGTGCTGCAGTCCATGGGGTCGCAAAAAGTAGGACACAACTTAGTGAGTGAAAAACAACAACATACTTCAAAACTGACTGGGCTGCTTAGAGACCTTTTGTGATTCTCACTTACATATGGATGGAAACCAAGCTTGAAGCCACAGCTTCAAGGCCTTCAAATATCCAGTAGCATCCTTTCCTAACTAGACTAGACAACCTCAAAATCTCTACTAAGTCAGATCCTATGGGCCTCTTGTCCAGACCTGAGCTCTCAGTGTTGCTAAGCAACAGCCCTACCGCCTCCCTCCCCACATTTTCTTGACCCCTCTGTCTCCAGGCTGACAGGGCATCTTCCTTCATGGACACCATCCTGCTTCTATGCAAGCTATGTTACTGGATGCCATCAAAAGTCCTTAAACTGTGCATTTATTTCCAGAAAATACTGGATTCCTCCCAGAAGACTGGAACCACAAATGAAAGACTACACAGAACCTTAATAAAACTTCCTAAAAGAGAAACTATTGTATGATCACAAAATAAAACTAGAATTAATTTCTAATTAATTGACTGCAACTGATTGAAAAATGGATATATATAGAACACACATACACTTCTAAATTATTTTGGATCAAAATGGAAATCAAGATAAAATGAAGTCTTTTGGGGGGAATAATACAAGTGAAAATACACATTATAGCTTAAGGAAAATAGTCAAAACTTTGAATCAGCTTTGAATCAAAGCCAGAGATCAGTCCATAGTCTTTTTTTTTTTTTTTCAGTCCATAGTCTTAAATGATTTTATTAATGAAGAAGAACGAAAATAAATTTTCTAAGAAGTTCCAATTGAAAAGTTACCAAAAAACCAATAAAATAAATAACAAAAGAACAAGAGGAGGAATAAAAATATAAAATCAGAAATTAGAAAATAATTAAAATAAGGTGAGATGTAATTTGAATTTTTTTAAAAGAAATAATAGATTACTCTGTCAAACTTAAGAAAAAAGAAGGAATATGCAAATTCCATTCAGTGGGAAGAAGGATTTAACAAAGATAACAAGGAAGTAAAGAGTACTTTAAGAAATTACTCGTAAAGAGTACTTTAAGAAATTACTCTAATTCATGGAAAATTAGGTATAATAAAAATATATGAAAATGTGTAAGTTAATAGATATTGTATGGTTCCACTTATATGAATTTTTTTGTGTAAAGTAGTCAAATTCATAGACACAGAAAGTGCACAGGTGGTTGCCAAGGGCTGAGTTTTGCAAGGTAAAATAGTTCCAGAGATTGGTTGCCCAAAAACATGAATATACTTGACTGTACTGAATGTACACTTAAAAACAGATGAGGTGCTAAATTTTTAAGTTATGTGTATTTTGCTACAGTTGAAAATTTTTAAAAAATACACCCAAACATTAAAAGTCAAACCAAATAATTTGGTTGCCACCAACCAAACTGTCTCCATTATTTATTTCCTTTTGTTTAATGTTCTTATATGCCCTACAATGCTTTGCGTATTTCAATTTATTAAAGCACATGGCTTTAGCAGAGAGTATGGTTCCCAAAAATTACCTCCAGGATGCGCACGATTCTGAAGCCTTATTCTAGGAAACTCTGTAGGTACTCTGAAGCATGAGATGTGAATGGAATGGAGGCATCGGATGAACTGGTGAACGCTTACAGCCAACAGAATTGATTCATTTAGTGAGATGCCGATAGACAAAAATTAGCATGCTGTTCACATATTGACCTTACTATGGCTCTGCTTAAAAAAGTCTTGTTGGAAAAAAGCTGACAGAGTCACTTGAAATCCTGTGATCTCTCTTCTTATGGACTTTTCCCTGAAAATATTATTGAAGTTGTTCTTCTTTCTCTGACATGTAAACCTTCATTATGCTGAAAGCATACTAACACAAAGGATGGTGCTTATTTGTCCCACAGTATAAACCATCCTCTACTTTATTTTCTGCAGCTAAAGGTGTGAGACACGTGCTGGGTAGTCTTCAGAATGGATTTACTTTTGTACAGCTATTGTTAACCCAGGTTAATTTGAATTTTCAAGAGAGTTGGAGAGTGCTTTAAAGATAAAATTCAATGCTTCTCATTTTGAGGACAGATTGATATTAACTCATTGGACACACACAGAGTGGGGTGTGTACCTGGGCCTGGGTTCAGCTCAGGGAATGGTACGTTGACTGTGAACCCCTTCCTGTTCTTTTTGGTTTAATTTCCTTTTGGCTGCACTGTGTCTTCACTGCTCTGCTCGAGTTTTCTCTAGCTGTGGTGAGTGAGGGCTACTCTCCAGTTGCGGTGCGCGTGCTTCTCGTTGCGGTGGCTTGTCTTGCTGCGGAGCCCAAGCTTGAGAGCGGGCTTCAGTAGTTGCAGCAAAGGAACTTAGTTGCTCTGCAACATGTGAGATCTTCTTGGACCAGAGATCTTCGAACCCATCTCCCCTGCATTGGCAGGTGGATTCTCAACCACTGGGCAACCAGGGAAGTCCCTTGTTCCTATTCTTGAGGAGCTCAGACACTAGCTTTTACTGAGTTGTCCCTCTGGTGTTCATCACCCCTAACAGCTCTCATGTTGGGATGCATTTCCATGGGACAGGTGCAAAGGAGGCCCAGGGAAGCTCTTTTGTAAGGTACCCATGGTGGGCTTTTCAGTTACATCTATACAGTAGGACTACTCTTTGTAACATATCATTAAACAGGAAAGACCAGGAAAACCCAAACACATTATATATCCAAATACAACATATGCATATATAAAACTATGAATTTGCATGCACACACACACACATAAATGAGTGTTCATACATTTTAAGACGCAATGAACAGATTTTGATAATCTGGGTTTCCCAGGCTCTGTGAAGTATTCCCAGAAGGGCCCCGCCCCACCCTTTCCCATCAGGTCACAGAGAATCATCAGGAAGTCAGGCGCTCACCTTGCTGCCACAGCGTAAACTGACTCCAGTCACCCTTTTCCCTCAGGTTCTCATCTTCAGGCAGGAAGAGGCCATGGGTTCTATCCATCGCTGCAAGGCCTTCATCTCTGATTAACTTCCAGTTTCTTTCTAAGGACTACAGAGAAAATTCTGGACTGAAAATATGCCTGATAATACACCTTAGAGTGACATTCAGCTTTTTGTTCGTTTGTCTGATTAATAAGTAATGAAAATTTCCCTCTCGTCTAGATTTGTTGTTTAGTGCTAAGTTGTGTCTGACTCTTTGTGACTCCATGGACTGTAGCCCGCCAGGCTCCTCTGTCCGTGGGATTCTCCAGGTAAGAATACTGGAGTGAGTCGCCATGCCCTCCTCCAGGGGTATCTTCCCAACTCAGGGGTTGAACCCATGTCTCTTAAGTCTACCTGCATTCGTAGGCAGGTTCGTTACCACTAGCATCACCTGGGAAGCCGATCCAAGACATTCACCCCATCCTGAACGCACCTAAATCGCCAACACTCCCTGCAGCTATTGTAACTTGTTCAAGCTATGAGATGAATCTGTCGATTCTTGTTAAACTGCCACACTGACGGGAGAATTGCTGCTCTAACACATGGAATTACTTTTCAAATGAGGCCATTGGTGGGTGCCTCATACGTCAGGCTCTTCCTCTCTGCCCTCTTGGTATTTTAGAATCTTCTTTCATTTCTTTTGAAAGCTGATTTTAGGGGCATCTTTGGAAAGAGCTGATCTTTTGTTCCTAAAATAGGGCATGAAGCCCTAGGGAAAATGTTAAAGTGATTACATCACTAAATACAAATTTTTAAAATTTCCTTAAGAGCACGCTGTCTTTTACATGTGAAGTGTCATTCCACCCCCTCCTGCCTCCTCTCCCCAGGGTCCCCCTAGGCTGAGAGACTTTTCCATGAGCAGTAGTGACTTAAATTTTTTTTTGTTTGCACAGAGGCGCTGGATGACAGACTCAAGGCTGAAAGGAGCAAAGGGGTGCATGGTCTCCCAGCTGGTCCCCAACTGGAAACACTCCAGTGGCGGCACCACTGACTCCTCAATCTGCTGAGCAAATGCTGCATGGACGTTAGACTTTTTCCCTTTATTTATTTATCATGAAACAGCCACTGGCATGTTCTCTCTAGAGCTCAGTACTTGGAGGCAGAATCTGACAACTGGAAGGATGTGCACTGTGGGTGTTGTGGAGACTGCTGTCCTGAGGGATGACAGGGGACTTGCACAGTGACTGAGTCCAGAGACTCACAGTCCAGCGCCAGAAACTGGCACTGTGGTCCCTCCACCCATCACCTCTGGGGCATCTGTGGAAGGAGGTGGTCAGACTGCAGAGGGCTCGGGGCCCTGCCCCGCTCTGGGGCAGCAGGGTGGCCATGGGTCCCCACTGTGATGTTGAGGACAGACACTGGGCAAGGTACTGGTGGAACAAGGTGTTCCCTGACTGGGTACTGGGCACACCTCAACGGGAGCGCACATCTGATGGCTGGGGAAAACTGGGCTAACCAGAGACTACACAGTTCTACACGGTGACTTGATGAAACACACAGAGAACAGAACCATCACGACCCCCTCCGTGTTCAACAGAGCCACTTTTTCTGGCAAAGTAATTATTGTGCTTGAAGGTGGCTCAGTGGTAAAGAATCCACCTGCCAAGGCAGGAGACACAAGAGACGCGGGTTTGATCCCTGGTTCAGGAAGATCCCCTGGAGTAGGAAATGGCAAGCCACTCCAGTGTTCTTGCCTGGCGAATCCCATGGACAAGAGGAGCCTGGAGGGCTACAGTCCATGGGGTTGCACAGAGTTGGACACAACTGAGCAATTAAGCAAGCATGCTTAATGAATGCACTTGGGAATGTTTTTTGGTTTTGGAAAGACACCAAAAAGAGTCTCTTTTTTGAGCATGGGGGGAGGGAACCTGGAATGGGTCCTGGGAATGGCATTTTCAAGCACAAACCAAGGTACCACACTGTAAAAATTTAATGGTTACAGGAATTAAAGGCCAAATAAAATTTTTTCTTGTGTGCATGCACGAGCGACATAGAGAGAGAGAGAACAAAGGAAGAGGTGGGGAGTGAGGCAGGGGAGGGAGGAAGGACAAGGAAAAGGAGAAGGAAGGGGGAGAAAAGAGGAGAAATGTATCTTTTCTGTAATAGTATCATTAGTCTTCTGACTTGGCATATAACTCAATTTTTTAGGAAATTCCAACAGGAACCTGAAGGCTTGCACAGAGCAGGCCATGCCTACATTCTCCTCTGAAATATTACTTTCTTGACCCTACATTCATTCATTTTGTAAAACTGAAAAGAGAGATTCATAGTGTTGGTATTTGGGTTGGTTGCCCAGAAGACAGCAGCTTCTGATTCACATTTTTTTCCTCTGACTACACAGACTTTAGCAAACAGAGATCTGTTTGTTTTCACAATGCTTCGTGGCCTCATAAACCCGTCATCAGCACTTGCCTTTCAGTTAAACCTCAGCTATATTGGGCACTCCACTCAACTATAAATGGACTTCCCAGTTTCAAGCCTCATTAATCCCACCCTGTGCAGCCAGCTCTCCTTAATCCTCCCCCTCCTTCCAGTGCATGATGGTTGTGCATGCTGGTTTCCTCTTTCTGCAGTTATTCTGCTCACTCCACTTAGATGGCATACTTTTTTCTTCAACATCAAATTAGACGAAGTCCTATTTTTAAAGGCTTCTCCTAACACTGATTTCTTGCAGAAAGCCTTCAGCGGTGCAAACTAAAGCCAAACTAATTCCTTTTTTTTTTTTTCTTTTCATTCCAATATATTTTTTTTTAATTTAATTTTATTTTTAAACTTTACAATATTGTATTAGTTTTGCCAAATATTGAAATGAATCCGCCACAGGTATACATGTGTTCCCCCTATCCTGAACCCTCCTCCCTCCTCCCTCCTCCCTCCCCGTACCCTCCCTCTGGGTCGTCCCAGTGCACCAGCCCCAAGCATCCAGTATCGTGCATCGAACCTGGATTGGCGACTCGTTTCATACATGATATTATACATGTTTCAATGCCATTCTCCCAAATCTCCCCACCCTCTCCCTCTCCCACAGAGTCCATAAGACTGATCTATACATCAGTGTCTCGTTTGCTGTCTCGTACACAGGGTTATTGTTACCATCTTTCTAAATTCCATATATATGCGTTATTATACTGTATCGGTGTTTTTCTTTCTGGCTTACTTCACTCTGTATAATAGGTTCCAGTTTCATCCATCTCATTAGAACTGATTCAAATGTATTCTTTTTAATGGCTGAGTAATACTCCATTGTGTATATGTACCACGGCTTTCTTATCCATTCATCTGCTGATGGACATCTAGGTTACTTCCATGTCCTGGCTATTATAAACAGTGCTGCGATGAACATTGGGGTACACGTGTCTCTTTCCCTTCTAGTTTCCTCAGTGTGTATGCCCAGCAGTGGGATTGCTGGATCATAAGGCAGTTCTATTTCCAGTTTTTTAAGGAATCTCCACACTGTTCTCCATAGTGGCTGTACTAGTTTGCATTCCCACCAACAGTGTAAGAGAGTTCCCTTCTCTCCACACCCTCTCCAGCATTTATTGCCTGTAGACTTTTGGATCGCGGCCATTCTGACTGGCGTGAAATGGTGCCTCATAGTGGTTTTGATTTGCATTTCTCTGATAATGAGTGATGTTGAGCATCTTTTCATGTGTTTGTTAGCCATCTGTACGTCTTCTTTGGAGAAATGTCTATTTAGTTCTTTGGCCCATTTTTTGATTGGGTCATTTACTTTTCTGGAGTTGAGCTGTAGGAGTTGCTTGTATATTTTTGAGATTAGTTGTTTGTCAGTTGCTTCATTTGCTATTTCACTTGCTATGTTCATTCTATCAAGAAATACACATTTTTAAACAGTGAAATATTACTACAAGTTTTATCATGAAAGCAGCAGTCTCTTACTCAAGTTTTCTCCACTCTTCGAGTCCAGTCCCCAGCTAAGTGCTTTAAATATTTTTTCTCAGTTTTACCTGCTTCCATGTAAATAATGTATTTATACTGCTATCTCTTGATTTATTAATTCTAGACTTTATCACTCATTTTCTACCAGGGAAGGGAACAAATCTGATGTCTTCTTTTTCTTCTTCTCCATCTAGCAATTCAGGTCATTTCACAAACCTTTCACACATTTGAGTAAACTCCCATTTGAGTTTTATTGAGTTGTAACAAATATACTTCATTTCACATGCAGCATATATAAATTCTGCCTCCTTTCCTTTGGCTTGATTTTCTAACGCCCTTAACACTGTTTCTTCTTTATGGCCCTGAAAGTGTGCTGTAAAATCTCTTGATACTATGCTACCTTTTGCCAAAACATCATATAAGCTCTTTCTCTGAAGATACCCTACAGCAGCCATCTGCTTTGCTCTGCTCTGAACTGGGTGGTGTCTGGGCTTGCTGGGCCACTGTCATCAAGAACTTCTCTTGACTTCTGCCCAGTATGAGGCTCCCTAATTACTCAATTCTAATCTGAATAAAGGATTATGTGTGTTCCTGAGAAAGGACACACACTGCAGGTAAAACTGAATTTCTATAAATATCTGGTTATTCTTTTTTTTTTAATTTCATTGAAAGTACAGTTGATTTACAATGTTGCATTAATTTCTTCTGTATAGCAAAGTGATTCAGTTATACATATATATATGTTCTTTTCCATTATGGTTTATCACAAGATATTGAATGTAGTTGTCCGTGTTATACAGTAGGATCTTGCTGTTCGTCCATCCTATATATAATAGTTTTCATCTGCTAATCCCAACAACCCAATCTTCCCCTCCCCTAAACCCCCTCCCCATGAACAACCACAAATTTGTTCTCTATGTCCGTGTCTGTTTCTGTTTCATAGATATATTTGTGTCATTTTTTTAGATTCCACAGATAAGTGATATCATATGATATTGGTCATTCTCTTTTTAACTAATCAGAAGAAGCACAAGCTGGAATCAAGATTGCCGGGAGAAATATCAATAACCTCAGATATGCAGATGACACCACCCTTATGGTAGAAAGTGAAGAGGAACTAAAAAGCCTCTTGATGAAAGTGAAAGTGGAGAGTGAAAAAGTTGGCTTAAAGCTCAACATTCAGAAAATGAAGATCATGGCATCCGGTCCCATCACTTCATGGGAAATAGATGGGGAAACAGTGGAAATAGTGTCAGACTTTATTTTGGGGGGCTCCAAAATCACTGCAGATGGTGATTGCAGCCATGAAATTAAAAGATGCTTAATCCTTGGAAGGAAAGTTATGACCAACCTAGATAGCATATTCAAAAGCAGAGACATTACTTTGCTAACAAAGGTCTGTCTAGTCAAGGCTATGGTTTTTCCAGTAGTCATGTATGGATGTGAGAGTTGGACTGTGAAGAAAGCTGAGCGCCGAAGAATTGATGCTTTTGAACTGTGGTGTTGGAGAAGACTCTTGAGAGTCCCTTGGACTGCAAGGAGATCCAACCACTCCATCCTGAAGGAGATCAGCCCTGGGATTTCTTTGGAAGGAGTGATGCTGAAGCTGAAACTCCAGTACTTTGGCCACCTCATGCGAAGAGTTGACTCATTGGAAAAGACTCTGATGCTGGGAGGGATTGGGGGCAGGAGGAGAAGGGGACGACAGAGGATGAGATGACTGGATGGCATCACTGACTCGATGGATGTGAGTCTGAGTGAACTCCAGGTATTGGTGATAGACAGGGAGGCCTGGCGTGCTGCGATTCATGGGGTCGCAGAGTCGGACACGACTGAGCGACTGAACTGAACTGAACTGAAATTGTTCTTACCCTTGATTGAAGGCTTGACTATGTACAGGATTCTAGCCAGTGAATAATTTCTAGGTAAGCTTTTGGACAGCAAAGAGTTCAAACCAGTCAATCCTAAAGGAAATAAGCTTTTGAACATTCATTGGAAGGACTGATGCTGAAGCTGAAGCTCCAATACTTTGGCCACCTGATGTGAAAAGCTGACTTGTTGGAAAATATCCTGATGCTGGAAAAGATTGAGGGCAGGAGAAGGGGGTGACAAAGGATGAGATGATTGGATGGCATCACGGACTCAATGGACATGAATCTGAGCAAACTCCAGGAGATAGTGAAGGACAGGGAAGCCTGGCCTACTGCAGTCCATAGGCTCACAAGGAGTCGGCTACAACTTAGCAACTGAACAACAACAGGTTTGGTTTCTTTTGAATCCTCTCTCCCCAGCTTGTGGACGGCTACTTTCTGTGTTCTTATATGGTCTTTCTTCTGTGTGCTCAGACATTCCTGTGTGTCCAAATTTCCTTTTCTAATAAAGATACTAGTCATATCAGATTAGGGCTCACCCTAATGGCCTCATTTTAACTTTATCTCCTTAAAGGTCCTATTTCCTAGTATAGTCATATTCGTGGGAATAGGAATTCAATATATAAGTTTGAGGGGACACAGTTCAACGTGTAACATTAATGCAGATTCAGGTTAAAACTGGACCCAGCTGAGAAAGCCAACAGCAGATGGGAGGGGATCAGTACGCCAGTAAATCTATTGCAGCAAAACAAAACATAGTCATGGAAAAAATCAGAAAGAGATACATGTTTAACATGTGGACAAAACACAATACAAGATAAGCCTAAGCAAGGTTAGATAAGTAACTACGGGCAAACGCAGACACTGGCAGAAGTCCCAGAGGTGTTTGTACCTTGAAAAGTCCTGACTCCAAACTGAGAGAAGGCAAGTGATCCAAGACTATTCCAGGCCAAGTTTCCACATTAAACCAGAGTTAGAATGAATTGATGACAGTGGTTCATTAGTAAAATGTATACCCTTTTTACCTAATTGTCTAAGACATGTTTGTTAGTTAACTATTTTAGGAATTCCAGATCTGATTTTTTAGAGATAAAGTCAGCTTACTTAAATCTTGGCTAAAACATGCCTATACTTTATACCGTGATGAAAGGACATGGGTAGCAGTGTCCTCTGCCTTTGAGAGAATATAGAAGGGTAGAGGGGCAGCCCCCTGAGTGCTGAGCTGAAGTTATGAAATCCAAGCAAACACCATAGGAAGTGCAATGCTCCCACAGCAAACTGATTTTAATAAAATCTTGGGGAATTAGAAGCATTGATGAAGCAATCTGGTGCTGGTTCCTAATGCATTTTAATCAGATCTCCAGTTTTTCAAGTTCGAATATAAAAATAAAGGAAAACATCTGACATTTCCTATTGGGAAATAAACAAACACCAATCAAATGAGAAAAGCAAAGTCTGTGTATTCAGAGCTTGCTGGAGCAAGGGAGTCTGCCACCATCACCTGTGTCTGGGCATGGGAAAACTTTCTGAAAAAGGGAAGGTTTCATGGAGGGAAGCCCTGATCAGAGGCTGTTGGCCTGGGGAAGCTGTAGGCAGGCTTAACAGAAGTTAAGTCACTCAGTCGTGTCCGACTCTTTGGACCCCATAGACTGTAGCCTACCAGGCTCTTCCGTCCATGGGATTTTCCAGGCAATAGTACTGGAATGGGTTGCCATTTCCTTCTCTAGGGGATCTTCCTGACCCAAGGATCAAACCCAGGTCTCCCGCATTGTAGACAGAGGCTTTACCATCTGAGCCTGTTCTAGTGATTGGTTGTTGTTCATTCTCTAAGTCATGTCTGATTCTTTGCTCGCTAGGCTCCTCTGTCCATAGAATTTCTCAGGCAAGAACACTGGAGTGGGTTGCCATTTCCTTCTTCAGGGAATCTTCCCAACCCAGGATCAAACCTGGCAGGTGGATTCCTAACCACTGAGCCACCAGGGAAGCCCTAGTGATTGGTGTGTGTCTTAGTCACTCAGTTGTGTCCGACTCTTTGCAACCCCACAGCTCCTCTGTCCATAGAATTTCTCAGGCAAGAACACTGGGTGGGTTACCATTTCCTTCTCCAGGGGATCTTCCCAACCCAAGGATCAAACCTGGGTCTCCTGCATTGCAGGTAGATTCTTTACCGTCTGAGACACAAGTGATTGGTTAGGGGAGCATATTTGACTTTCTCTGGTTGGTGCCAGGTTGGAAATGGGGACAAAAATTAGGAGAGCTGCCAGTTATTAATCAAGTCCTGGATATTTGGGCAGAATGATAACAGAAGTTACTGTTCGGCTTCCAGGATTGTCACTGGAGATAATAATCTGGCTTGCTGCCATCTGGTTCACAGTAGGCTGGCCTCCTGGGCTATTTATTATAGAAAAGGGGTTGGTTTCCCTGGCAGTTTGCTGCAGATGGGGGGGTTGATTCCATTTCTATAAATGGCTTGGCCATCGCCCTTCTGTATATTCAGTCTCTCATTATCTTTACCAAAGGAAAAGGATGACATAAAGTATCGAGTACAGGGTAAGAGAAGAGTCTTGGAGGACTGAACTTCACTCTTTCTGAAGAGTGGGAGGAAAAGAATTTCTTCTCCTCGAAGCAAGGAGAAAATGTCATCCAGGTTGCCAGGAGAGACAGCCAGCCTGAGGTCTTCAAGGACTCAGAGAGCCCTCTGCTCTAGTCCAGGCTGGCAGGGACACCAGCCAACGTCCGCAGTCAGGAGAAGGTAAGAGGGGAAATAACGTTCTGTTGTCCCATCTCTGCTCTACCTACAAGGAACAGTGCACCCCGCTGTGTCCTGAGGGAGTAAAAACCCCAAAGTCCCTAATCTCAAGGGGCTGCAAATCAGACAGAGAGACGCTCTGTTTATATAAAACAAACCACTGATAAATGGATAAGGACATAATCTATTATGTATACATGCACATGTATCTTTAACACATCAATCAGTATGTATGTATGTTAAGACATGGATCATGATGTACTTGATCAAAAATTTTGAAACTGCAAACGTTGTACTAACCTCCAGATGTGGCTTGCAATGGAGTGTCCTGGACTGTAAGTCAAACACTGTACTGGAAGGAGGATCAGAGACAAAGCCAATTTTTAGGCATTTGTAAAAAACTGAAAAGGGGGCTTCCCCGGTGGCTTAGTGGTAAAGAATCCACCTGCAATGTAGGAGACGTGGGTGTGATCCCTGGGTTGGGAAGATCTCCTGGAGGAGGACACAGCAACCCACTCCAGTATTCTTGCCTGGAGAATCCCATGGACAGAGGAGCCTGCATCTGGAGGGTGAAATCTTAACCACTGGACAGCCAGAAAGGTCCTTCAAAGAATTTCAAACATGTCATCTTTTTGGTATGTTGCCATAACTGGCATCACATGCCCTTCTCTAACCTTAGCAGAGTGTCGGCTCTCAGTAAGGGCTCACGTTTAAACCCACAGGGAAACATCCTTGATGGTGGGGTTTTGTTGTGTTTTGCTTTTGCACCTTGTAGGAGAGGAGGAACTGAGGCAATTATTTCATATTTGGAGAGAAAGAAACTGA
Source organism: Bos grunniens (assembly GCF_055505025.1). Classification (NCBI taxonomy): domain Eukaryota; kingdom Metazoa; phylum Chordata; class Mammalia; order Artiodactyla; family Bovidae; genus Bos; species Bos grunniens. Next base: position 55,366,557 of record NC_141178.1, on the reverse strand, counting down.
GTCTCAGTTGGGCAAAATGACTTTTCCAAGGAGTCAGAGCAGACAGCAAAGCTAATCTGTTTCTGAAGTCTCCCTTTAAATCACACAGCCATCAAATTCTGTAAATTCTCTGCACTCCCTGGTCATTTTGTCGTCATTTTCAGTGAAAATACCTTCGGAATTCAAAAGTGTAAAGTCTGATTTAGAAAAACAGGATTAAACTATTATATTAACCTTTAGGGACTGCTTTCAGAACTTCTTTCTACTATGATACTTACTTTCCTATAAAATTGATAATCCTCTTACTTTACAGCTTAATTTCACTGTAAATCTGACACTTTTGCTTCTGTCTCAATCCAATTTATTTCAAAAGCAGTTCAGTGAAAATATTTCAAATATTGAATCACACAGATACAAATGTTGAACCACTAATGTACTCCCGTATTAGTTTTTAATTTTGTCCAGGTGGCATTATTCATACACAATGGACTTCTTAATTAATAAAAGCCATAGTCTGAGGGAATGCGAGGAAGAGTACCATTTTAATCAGTCGTTCTTAGGCAGTGTCACAGCACTGGCAGGTTTTACGGGCATGTCTCCAACTGTAAGAAAACCACAGTGTGAAGAAGGGAAACTTGTCTGTGACGCTATGTATTTACATCAGAGCAGGCGCTTTGAAAATCTCAGAAAAAGGATGTAAGAATCTCCCCTTTTCCAGTGATGAACGCACAGTTAGGTAGCAGGGAATAAAATAGAAAAGGGTTATTCTGAACTATGGTTTTCAGTCGCTATTGGCTCTCATTGCTTTCTCCATGTTATGACAGTGATTTCAATGCATGTATGTTTCCATTAAATAAATCGGATCAAAAAGTTAATCTTAAAAAAAAAAAAAGGAGCAAAAGTCTTAAGTAGGGTGGCTTTTGTCTTACTGGAAGAGATTTCTTTTCCCTTTTCTATTTATAATCTAGAAACACATTAATCCATTTTTGTTTCAATTTCTATGTTAAATACCTCCAAGCTACTTAGGGTTTTCATATTTGTTATTTGGGCAAAAAATTACTAAGTTTTAATGAACATATACCTAAAAGAAAAAACTCTACTGGGCTCTTTTTCTCTCAATTTTTTTCATGGAGCTACACAGCCTCTTAACACCCCTGGTGCACAGAATTGCCAAATTGCCAGCTACACAATAAAGCGAACAATGACAATTCAACACAATGGAAAAACACAGATGATACATTTTGCTGAACATTGTCCTGTGCCTTCAACAAAATTGCACTCTACAGCTCACTGGAACATACAATGAGAATAATTTAAATGAAAATGTGCACTGCGTGGCAGTTAACTGTTACCTAAGAGTGAGAATTTTGGTAATTATTCCAAAAGGATCTTGGCCAAACACGGCAGCTATCCCATCTAAAAGGTTTCCAGCTTACAGTATGAATGCCTGGGTGATGATTCATGATCCATAATAGTCACGTCTGTGATTTGAAAATGGAAGAAAATCTTGATGAGCAAGTGTTTGTCAACTAAGTGGTCTTGGCCCCTGGGTTCCCTCACATAGAAGGTTCTGCCTTGTCATAGTCATCACTGGCAAATGGTCACTTGAAACTATTTCTTTTTTTTAAAGTCGCAACATGTACAATATTAACATTTCTGCAAATAAATGTAGTTTGCAAAGTCAAGCTAACTTTACAATCACAAAGCACAGGCTGACTGAGATTCTATGCCGCTGCGGACCCTGTGATTAATGCCCAGGACTGGCTTTTCTTTTCCTCTTAGTGAAGCAGAGCTTGAAACAGGCAGGGCTGAAATCAAACCCAGAGAAAGGGAATTTTGAAATAAAGACTTAATTGGCTAAAAGAAGAACATGAGACACAAGAGCAGACCTCAGTGACTTAGAGGGTATAGTGGCAGGGACCCGAGGAAAAGGAGACCTCAGTCCCAGTCCCAGCTCTGACTTATTTTTTTGGCTGCGCCGTGTGCCATGCAAGCTCTTAGTTGTAGCATGTGGGATCTACTTCCCTGACCAGGGATCAAACTTATGCCCCCTGCACTGGGAGCATAGAGTCTTAGCCACTGGACCTCCAACGAAGTCCCCTAGCCCTGACTTATTAAATATAAGACCTTGGGCAAATTTCTTAACTTCTCTAGTCCTTAGTTACTCAAATATAAATGGGTACAATAATACCCATCTTAAAGAGTAAAGGTTAGAAATATTATATACAAAAGTGCTCAGCACATGGATTACAGATAAGATTTCACATAGGTTAGCTGTTATGTTGTTATTTCAATAGTATATAAAATTTCAAAATTGGCTCTCTGATATTTCTTAGAAACTAGAAAATATTTCCCTACGAAAACAAGTTAATACATAAATTAAAATTATAAATCATCACAATAACTGATGTTTATAGAGCACTTCCTACTTGTTAAATAAACAGCCATGGAACAAGCACTATTTCCACAGGCACTTTGCACAATGAAAGTGAAGCATGAAGAAGTGTTGTTCACTGTCACAGAGCTAGTAAGGAATGAGATCAAAAATTCAAAAGCAGGGAGTGTGGCTATGGAGGAGATGCTCTAAACCGCTTCACTGTATTGCCATCCACAGAGGACTAGATATATATAATATTCTATTGTATGTAAAAATGGAATACTACTCAGCCACAGAAAAGAATAAAAATTCTGACATTTGCAGCGACACGTATGGACCTAGAAACTATCATACATAGTGAAATAAATCAGACAGAGAAAGAGAAATACTGTGTTATCACGTATGTGTGGAACATAAAGAAATGAATATAACAAAACAGAAACAGACTCACAGATGCAGAAAACAAACTAATGGGGAGAGGGGAGCACGAGGGGCAAGATGGGAATATGGCACCAAGAGATACAAACCACTATGTATAAAATAGGCAACAAGGATATACTGTATAGCATAAGGAATTATAGCCGTTATCTGGTAATATCTTAATGGAGTACAGTAAACATATTGAATCACTATATTGTATACGTGAAGCTAACATAATATTGTAAATATACTTCAATAGAAAACAAAACAAACAAAACCAGGCAGTATGCCTACGGAGCGGATGCTCTAACCTCACTGTTTGACCTTAATGTAGGTTAATTAAGTTAGGTATTCATCAACCCCCGGAAACCTCTTTACTTTTTTAACATATTTGAACTACAATGTATATATCACAGCTTCTCATTTCTTAACATATTTATTGAGACATAACTCACATATCAGAAAATTCGCTCAATTAACTTTTTACAACCCAGTGGGTTTCAGTATATTCTCAGAGTCATGAGCCATAAACACAGTCTAATTTTAGACCATTTCCATAAATCCTTACGCATGAGCAATCACTCACCCTCAGGCCCTCTTCCTGGCTATCACCAATCTACTTCCTTTATTGATTTGTCTGTCTGGACAGTTCACATGGGGGTTTCCCTGATGGCTCAGCAGGTAAAAATATGCCTGCAATGCAGGAGACACAGGAAACATGGGTTCAATGACTGGGTTGGGAAGATCCCCTGGAGAAGGAAATGGCAACCCACTCCAGTATTCTTGCCTGAAAAATCCCATGGACAGAGGAGCCTGGTGGGCTATAATCTGTGTGGTTGCAAACAGTCAGACATGACTGAGTCACACACACACACACACACAGTTCAAATAGGTAGCATCATGTCATACACAGTTCATTTATGTTGTATCACGAATCTTGGTACTTCTTCCTTTCTTATTGCCATGGTGTAATATATCATACTTTGTTTATTCTTTCATTCATCCTTTAGATGCACCTTTGGGTTATTTCTACTTTTTATACTCTAAATAATGCTCCTCTGAACACTTAGGTGCATGTTTCCATATGAACATATGTTTGCATTTCTCTTGTGTATACACCTAGGAGTAGAATTGCTAGGCTGTAACTGTGTTTAATGCTTTGAGGAACTGCCAACCAGTGTCAAAATGGCTGCACCCCTTTGCATTCCCATCAGCAAGAGCATGGGGGCAAGATATTATCTCAGCTTAGTTACATCAGATGTCTGAAAGGGTGAAGCCATTTGTTGCTCAGATCACTCCTACATTTGGAACCTGCTAGATCTCATGGGGTCGGCCAACCTTCGTGGTTGGTCTCACCCTGGGAGGCACTTTCATATGATGTGATAATGGACTGGACTCTTTATTATTAGTGACAATGAGGTCTAGTGAATTGCTGTGTCTGTTAAATGTTAAGACCCTTTTGTTAGAAGGGATCGGTCTGTGGTCAAAATTCAGGGGGTGGCTTCAGATAATATTATAAGAACTTTATCTAGTCTTTGTTTCCAGTTCTTGGCAAAACCTTCCAAAATCCATGAAATTTCTTGAATAAGTGGAATGACCTTTGTCATTTCCTGGTGGCTCAGATGGTAAAGAATCTGCCTGCAATGAGGAGACCTGAGTTTGATCCCTGGGTCGGGAAGATCCCCTAGAGAAGGAAATGACAACCCACTCCAGTATTTTTGCCTGGAGCATTCCATGGACAGAGGAGGCTGGTGGGCTTCAGTCCATGGAATTGCAAAGAGTTGGACATGACTGAGAGACTAACACTCTCTCACTCTGTCATTCATAAAGAGTCTCAAAAGAGCACACTTGAATTTATGCTAATGAGGTGACTTAGTGTGGGGCACCAGATGGCCACAGGAAGGGGCTGGTCACCAGAAAGATGACGTGACTAGGTTGGAACTTTCAGCTCTACCCATCACTGGGAGGGACATGGGTGCTGCTGATTAAGCTCCATAAACACTGGTGAACCACAAGATCTGATGTACTTGTGGGTGGGTGTGCCTGTCCACAGGCCAGGAGGGGGCGTACCCCAGTTCCACGAGGACAGAAGTTCCTGCACTTGGATCCTTCCCCTTCCACACCTCACCTTGTGTATCTCTTCATCTGCTGTTCATCTGTTTCCTTGATAATATCCTTTATCATAAACTTTCAAGCACAAGTAAATGTCCTGAGTTCTGTGAGCCACCCAACACAAAACTCTTTGGGGTGCTCCGTAAGTTTTAAGAGCGTAAAGGGTCCTAAATTGAAAATTCTGAAAACTGTTCTTCCACAAATGTCTCTCTTCACCATCTAACCTGAACTCTTGTCTGCTGGGATGAAAAGATTTGCTTTGCGCTGTTTTCTGCATATGCCCCTGGAAAGAAAATCTATCTCCACCTGGACGGACATTCCTTTGCTTGAGATTCCATCTCTGAATTTTGAGGAGGAAACAGACAAGGACTTGGCAAAGTTAGCACTCACCTTCACTAACTCGGTGTAGCCGGTCTCCGTGGGGGTCCACCACGGCTGGGCTTTCAGTCCCTGCACGTTGTACAGTGAGCGCTGCCACACGGAGGCAAAGTGGCCCCTCTGGTGCCCCAGCTCGTACCACCGATATGCCTGGAAAACCGGAAAGATTGAACTCTAAATGAGGCTGCTGCTGCTGCTAAGTCGCTTCAGTCGTGTCCGACTCTGTGCGACCCCATAGACAGCAGCCCACCAGGCTGCACCTTCCCTGGGATTCTCCAGGCAAGAACACTGGAGAGGGTTGCCATTTCCTTCTCCAACGCATGAAAGTGAAAAGTGAAAGTGAAGTCACTCAGTTGTGTCCTACTCTTAGCGACCCCATGGACTGCGGTCTACCAGGCTCCTCCGTCCATGGGATTCTTCAGGCAAGAGCACTGGAGTGGGGCAGTCTTACTATAAATAACCTAAAGTCACTAAAAACACGGTATGACTTTGTGATAATACATAAAGAGCTTGCTAGTCAAGTGCCCCAATCTGCTAAACACTGGCAAAAATAGTGTTATTTGATTGGGTTTTTGATTAGGACCTATTATTTTAAATAAATGTGTGTATTTTATTTTCACTCCTAGGCCATAAGCTCTCTGAACACAGGACTCATACTGCACTCAGTCTGATCTCCTCAGAGTGTCCAGCAGAGTCTAGGACTTTGTTCAGTGGATAAATCATTGAAGATACAAAAGGGGACTGTGTTTATATTTTAGTTTTCATTTCTTAAATTCTATTTCTATGTTTCCTTTGAAAGGAAAGGAGTATATTTTCACCATTTTTTTTTTTTTTACAGATACCTGCTTTTACTGATTTGGGATGCTAAAAAGGACAGCATTTTTTCCCCCTACCACGCCTGGTGGCATGCAGGATCTTAGTTCCCAGACCAGGGACTGAGGCTTTGTGTCCCCTGCAGTGGAAGCATGGTGTCCTAACTGCTGGACTGCTAGGCAAGCCCAGGACAGCATCTTCTTTCACATGAAGTGTTCTCTGTTCACATGAAGAAGAAGACTGCCCCAAGGAAACGGAGTATAAACCCTCCATTAAAGAAGCAGACGAAAGAAAATAATATTCTGAGTTGGCAATAAATAGAGTGATAGTCCACATTAGATTTTTTAAGAAGGGGAATTTTGTTCCGAGTAATTTTTATCCCTGCCATAAGGGATAACATTTGCGGCTGTAGGCTATAACACAATACAACTTGACTCCAAGAAGACGAACTAGTCTTTACAGGGATGGCTGGCTGCAGTCTGCTGTTCCATGCATCCCCTTCAAATGATGCCTGAACCATATGCTGTCCTGGGGCCTCCCCACACAGCCCTGCGCCCAGCACACCCCACTCTCTTTAGACTGGAAGACAGTTCTAGGATTGTGCTTAATGGTCGCCCCCCCTCTATTATCTGAATTCTGATCTAATGATTGCTTTCGAAGAGTGATTTCAAATATACATCTTGATCAATGAAAACAGGCAGTTAATATCAAGCAGATTAAGAAGACAAGAATATTTTCATCAAACTCCATCTTACTTTAGATGTAAGAAATAATAACTCTTAAAAAAGTAAAAATTCATAGGCCAAAATTTCATTGGTTAGAAAAATCAAGAACCATCTCTATTTTCAGTAACACTTTTCAGCTCATGACTAGCTTTTGCACAAGTACTTTCATTTGATCTTTTCTGTAACTCCAAATAGTTCCATTTTACAAATGCTCAAACTGAGATTGAAGAAGACTAAACATGAAGAACAATCGCCTAGGGCATCTGGCAACTTATTCCACTCTCTCTCTGTCTCTCTGTCATCTAAAAAGAAACTGTCACAAGTGATCTTCTTGTGTAATTATCTTTCTCAATATTATCTCAAACTAAGAATATATGTACTAATCACTCATATGTTTTCCTTGAAAGACATGTAAGTGGTAACCATAAAGTAATTTCTTTAAACATGGCTCACAGTAGTCTGATTTTAAAAATATAGCATTTTACCTTTGAAATTAAATTGACTATTTTAGTTATTTTTGTCCAATTTAAATTTAGTTAATTTTTCAGTGTTAAAGTGAACAACCATATTAATTACAACAGATGATTTTTGGAAATTCGTATTAATTTTTTTAATCATCAGAAATTCATTTTAAGGACATAGTGTTAGAATAGTGAGAAAGAAATTAGTGGAGTTAGAAGTCTTAGATTTCAGTCCTGACTAAACACTCAGCATGCTGGGTGCCTGGGCAAGACATTGTATTTATAGGGCATGTTCAAGTATCTGTAAGAGCTTTTCTGACACTCAAAGTTGGTACTAGTGTGTCAAACATGGCCCTTGACCTTATATCCCTCTGCCATTTAATTTTTTTTTAGCTGCTCAGCTTGGAGGATCTTAGTTCCCCAACCAGGGATTGAACCAATGCCCCCTGAAGTGGAAGTGCGGAGTCTTAACCACTGGACCACCAAGGAAGCCCTCTCTCTCAGCCCCCACCATTTAACTCTTAGAGAAACAAAACTAGGAAATGATATATTAGTCATTAAAAAAAATTATCTCCAATTATAGAGGGGACATAGTGAATTTAGCTAGATTTTAAATTTTTTCATTTTTAATTGGAGTGTAGTTGCTTTACAATGTGGTGTTGGTTTCTGCTATACAACAATGTGAATCAGCTATACGTATACAGACATCCCCTTCTTGAGCCTCCCTCCCAGCGCTCACCCCAATTCACCCATCTAGGTCATCACAGAGCACCGAGCTGGGCTCCCCCTCAGCTGCTTCCCACTAGCCAACTATTTTATACATGGTGGTGTATATATATCAACGGTACTCTTTCAGTTCATCCCGCCTTCTCCTTTCCCCCGCTGTATTCACAAGTCAGTTCTCTGTGTCTCTATTCCTGTCCTGCAAATAGGTTCATCAGTACCATTTTTCTAGATTCCATATTTATATATGCATTAATGAGGGTTCCCTGGTAGCTCAGTGGTAAAGAATCCGCCTGCCAATGAAGAGACTCAGGTTCAGTCCCTGGGTTGGGAAGATCCCCTGGAGGAGGGCATGGCAACCCAGTCCAGTATTCTTACCTGGAGAATTCCATGGACAGAGGAGCCTGGTGGGCCACAGTCTATGTGGTCAAAAAGAGTCAGACACGACTGAGCAAGGAACACTTTCGCCTTACTTTCATACGCTATTTGCTTCTCTGTGGGCTTTTTAAATTCAAGAACTGTGCTATTCCTTGCATTTTAACGATAATTAAGCTGAAAGCACAATCCCATACGTTCAAATTGCAAGCTCCTAACAATGTGTAGTAGTGAATTGTTTGCCCTTGAAGTGAAGGCTCTAAGATGTGAGACTAAATCACAGACTTGTTTTATCTATCTTTGCCTTGGACCATAAGATGTTCAAAGGTAAATTAATTAGTGATGATTACATTTATAGTAATCAGATATGAACATTTATCCTGTGTTAGATACTGTTGCAAAGTCTTTTGTATCCTTCTCATTCAAAGGAAGTACCAGGAATTTACATCTTAAGAGAATGAAGGAACACAAAAGTGACGACTAATCAGCAATTTCTTCCCCCTTCTTTCTCTTCTTCTTTCATTTCTCACTTTATTCCAGTTGATTGATTGGTAGGTCAGAGGGAAAAGGTACAGATACACAGAAATAGATAAAGAAAACAGTGTTAGTCATCCAAATTTCTGTTACCCCAAATTGGGTCATCTCTTTAGCTGGCAATTACCCCATTACAAAACCCTTTGCTCCAACGAACCCTCAATTGTCCAAATAGTACCAAGTTCTTATTAGCTTTAGAAACCAGAAGTTACGTTACCCTCAGATGTCACCTTATTATTGATATATATATGAAATGCATGGTTACAAAAATCCAGGGTCCCTGACTCTAATGAGAGCCCAGCATAGGGCCATGGCATTGTGCAGGATAGCCTAGCAATGTTGTGTGAACCACAGCAGATGGTGAGAGTTTGGGGATTTACATCGTATGATGCCATCATTAATGACCAAATGTTATACTAAAGAAGCCAACACTGAACTCAGAAAAAAGGAATTATGATAAAAGAAAACATGTGATTTATTTTAGGTGCTATATTTTCTGTGTCAGTACTGGTCATTATTATAGCTATAGATGTTCATCTTAAACTTGGTATTAAATATTTCAGAAAGTAATTACACAATTAACCACCAGGTTCAGTCTGCTTAAGAATCAGTTGGATAAAGACTTCATTCTAAAAATAACTACTTTTAAAATTCCAAAATAACATGAATCTAGGCTTCCTTGGTAGCTCAGCTGGTAGAGAATCATCCTGCAATACAGGAGATCCTGGTTTGATTCCTGGGTTGGGAAGATACCCTGGAGAAGGGATAGGCTACTCATTCCAGTATTTTCCCCTGGTGGCTCAGATGGTAAAAATTTCACCTGCAATCTGGGAGACCTGGGTTCAATCCCCAGGTTAGGAAGATCCCCTGGAGAAGGAAATGGCAACTCACTACAGTATTCTTGCCTGGAGATTCCCATGGACAAAGGAGCCTAGCAGTCCATGGGGTCACAGAGTAGGACACGATTGAGCAGCTAAGCACAGCACAGGCAAAAAAATATCTTAAAAGATACTTAAACAATTTCAAGGACATCTCTTCATTTCATAAATTTAAAAATATTTTTTCAAGGCAATATCCATCTCTATAGATACACACACAGATGTACAAACAGGCACACATATACATGCAGACACACACACACACACACTAATTTAGAGATTATTCAGATACCTTATTGAAAGAAATTATAAAAGTCAAATCCCAAAATTTCTTCATAGTAGGAAATGTTAGGCTGTTGCAAAAAGTTTAAACCATGTTCAAAAGTTTATGCTCAAAACATTTTTTCAGTTGTAACTGTCTCACAGAAATCATTGCCCTCCCCTCCTTATCTTCTGTTAAAGAGAACAAAAAGCTCATGAATGCACTATTACCTCTTTGTTTCCAACTCTCTGCATGGCGTCCCCCAGGTGAAAATAAAATCTCCCATCATCAGTACCAGGATCCCCAGATTCTATTCCTTCCTGTAGAAAGGACAGTGTTAGTATTTGTGAAAGGATTAGATATTAGACTTATTAATCCATTGACCTACTAAATCTTTTCTAAGATCCAGAAAATCATCTCAATATTGTTGTTGTTCAGTCTCCCGGTTGTGTCTGACTCTTTGCAACCCCATGGACTGCAGCACCTCAGGCCTCCCTGTCCCTCATCATCTCCCAGAGTTTGCCTAAGTTCATGTCCTTTGCATTGGTGATGCCATCCAGCCATCTCATCCTCTGACAACCTCTTCTTCTGCTGCTCTCATTCTTTCCCAGCATCAGGGACTTTTTCCAATGAGTCGTCTGTTTGCATTAGGTGGTCAAAGTATTAGAGCCTCAGCTTCAGCATCAGTCCTTCCAGTGAATATTCAAGGTTGACCTCCCTTAAAATTGCTTGGTTTGACCTCCTTGCTGTCCAAGACACTTTCAGGAGTCTTCTCCAGCAACACAGTTCGAAGGCATCAATTTGGCAGTTAGGTTACTGGTCAGTATTTACAATGCAGAAGCAAAAGGAGGTGATAAAGTTCAATGTAACAATGCATTCATCATCAATTAACAGTGGAATAGCGCATTAAGTTACCAGGATGCTTTGTGAAGTGTCTCTGCGGGAACAATTGTACTTCAATATCCCAAAGAATTTCTCTGACTGAGTTTCTATCACATTTATTTTGTTCTCCAGATCTGACCACATCCATCTAGAGACTTTTTTTTCCCCTGAACCAAAATGTTTAGTTGCTCATAGATGTTTGAAATGATAGGGACCCAACTGCAAATAATATTTTTTTCCACTCAAGGCAAACATGTCCTCACTTTTCAATGAAATCATTTACAGAACACGATAGGATTAAAGCCAGTTGGAATCTTTGAAAATATAATTTTATTAAACAATTCTCATCCTAAAACACTCAGCTGATTTCTATCCCCACTGTCCACAAAAGAACTGAAATTTAAATTTATGTAAAAACAAAAAAGAATATTAAAGCAAGAGAATGAATTTAGAAAAGTAAAAGAAGCTCAAAGATAAAACGTATTTCAATGTCTAAAAGTCTGCATCTTTGAGGCTTCTTCATAAGAAGCCCATTATCTTTTACTCGGGTGAAATTGTATGCACATAAGGGTGGAGAATAGCAGCACAGAACAGAAGCATCACTCAGGTGGGGAAGAGTTGTGATCCGGGGTTCTTGACTGACGGATGTTCAGGTAAACATCATTGTTCGTTAACTAACCAACCCTGCCCTCTACTTCCTCATCTCTGTGCCAGGAGAGTACTGTTAGGTCGTTATGATGTCAAAGGAAATTTAAGAGGAATATTTTATATCAGAGAAGACTACGTGCCCCCAGGATCATGGCAGGGAATGGGCAGCTTGCTGAAGTCCCATGACAGTCAAGACAGGCTGGGGGGTGGGGTGTATGCCCACTTCAAGGGGGTACCACTGCTCAGCTCCTGTGCTGAGATGTGGGTCACATGTGACCTTTCCAGAGAAATCAGAAATTTGCTTGATTATATAAAATCCTTCAGATTTTCAACTAAGGCAAGCAGTTAAAATTTTTTTTAAGAGAATTATATTAGCCAAATAGAACATGCAAGCTACTTGTAATCAGTGGGTCACTATTTGGGATCTCTGACCAAAGTCACATGAAGGAAATAGATCACAAAAGTGGATCATAAAGGTGTTACTTTAAGTTTATAGGTATATAACCTGCCAACATCCACTGGATCATGGAAAAAGCAAGAGAGTTCCAGAAAAACATCTATTTCTGCTTTATTGACTATGCCAAAGCCTTTGACTGTGTGGATCACAATCAACTGTGGAAAATTCTGAAAGAGATGGGAATACCAGACCACATGACCTGCCTCTTGAGAAATCTGTATGCAGGTCAGGAAGTAACAATTAGAATTGGACATGGAACAACAGACTGGTTCCAAATAGGAAAAGGAATACGTCAAGGCTGTATATTGTCACCCTGCTTATTTAACTTATATGCAGAGTACATCATGAGAAACACTGGACTGGAAGAAACACAAGCTGGAATCAAGATTGCCGGGAGAAATATCAATAACCTCAGATATGCAGATGACACCACCCTTATGGCAGAAAGTGAAGTGGAACTAAAAAGCCTCTTGATGAAAGTGAAAGTGGAGAGTGAAAAAGTTGGTTAAAGCTCAACATTCAGGAAATGAAGATCATGGCATCTGGTCCCATCACTTCATGGGAAATAGATGGGGAAACAGTGGAAACAGTGTCAGACTTCATTTTTTTGGGCTCCAAAATCACTGCAGATGGTGATTGCAGCCATGAAATTAAAAGACGCTTACTCCTTGGAAGGAAAGTTATGACCAACCTAGATAGCATATTGAAAAGCAGAGACATTACTTTGCCAACAAAGGTCTGTCTAGTCAAGGCTATGGGTTTTCCAGTGGTCATGTATGGATGTGAGAGTTGGACTGTGAAGAAAGCTGAGTGCCGAAGAATTGATGCTTTTGAACTGTGGTGTTGGAGAAGACTCTTGAGAGTCCCTTGGACTGCAAGGAGATCCAACCAGTCCATTCTGAAGGAGATCAGCCCTGGGATTTCTTTGGAGGGAATGATGCTGAAGCTGAGACTCCAGTACTTTGGCCACCTCATGCGAAGAGTTGACTCATTGGAAAAGACTCTGATGCTGGGAGGGACTGGAGGCAGGAGGAGAAGGGGACGACAGAGGATGAGATGGCTGGATGGCATCACTGACTCGATGGACATGAGTCTGAGTGAACTCCGGGAGTTGGTGATGGACAGGGAGGCCTGGCGTGCTGCGATTCATGGGGTCACAAAGAGTCGGACATGACTGAGTGACTGAACTGAACTGAATTGAATCAGCTACCTGGCTGATATGGTAGCACTAGCTAGTGTTACAGGCTTCCCCGGTGGTTCAGATGGTGAAGAATCTGCCTGCAATGTGGGAGACCCAGGTTCAATCCCGGTGTCAGGAAGATCTCCGGGAGAAGCGAATGGCTACTCACTCCAGTATTCTTTCCTGGTCTCCAGGACAGAAGAGCCTGGCAGGCTACAGTCCATGGGGTGGCAAAGAGGTGGACACAGCTGAGCGACTAACACCTTCACTTTCACTTTTTCAGCTGGTGTTACTATTTAAATTACAAATAAAAAATTCAGTTCCTCAGTGATATTAGCCACATTTTAGATGTTCAACAGTCACAAGTGGTTAGTGGCTACCACATGAGAAAATACAAATAAAGACCTTTATGGCAGAAAGTTCTGTTGGTCAGCCCTGAGCCAGACCACATGTGATCCTGGTGAACTGACGAGGATTCTGTTTTTATGTGAACAAAAAATGACAACACATTTTATTCTGAATCTTTCAGGCTATCAGGCTTTAGGGGATTGGATTTACTCAGTCTGCATTTGTTACCTCATTTTGTATAGGTTTCCATGAAACCTGTTCAAAGTAGTTTCAATGTATAATTAAATTGCAAAAGGAACAGTTAATTCATTATTGACTGGGGATTTTTTGCTGAAACTAATGCCTTTGGCTGGCAATTTGCTATATAAGTGAAAACTGAAACATCTCCAGTCAATAATGTTTGGGTAACAAAAGATGTATTCATATGTTTCTGGTTGATAATGTGTTAATGCATTGTCCATATTTTAAAATATTTTATCAATTAATAACTACTGCAGTTTTAGGAAGTTCTTCAAAATCTTTTCCAAATAATTTCTGCTCATAACACTTCAAATCTGACACCCTCGATTAAGCTGAAGGTCCACGCTGCCTGTGAATGTCATCGACTGAAGGTGTATATTTTGGTGTTGAAAAGGGTCAGTAGTGCATGCCAGTCAATCTACAATACATAATCAAGGGTGTCCAAATGACTCAAAGGGATCAGAAGAGGGAAAGAGAGGAAGGGAGGGAGTTACCTTCAGATAGGGGATGCTCTCAGCAATCTTGTTCTGTGCCTTCAGGATAAAGCCATAATGCACTTTAGCAAAACCATCATTGGGTGTCACGCTCAGAACCTAAACTCAAAAAAAAAAAAAAAAACCTATTCAATGGACTGTGAATTCTACAAATGTTTTAATTAACTTTGCTGTGCTTGGACTGGATTATGATGCTATAGCTTAAAATGCAATAGTGTTTTTTTCTCATTGCAATACATTAGGCTTAAATGGCCCCATTTCCCCTCAACTCAAAATGTTCAATGCAAAATGTTCTCCAAGAATGGAGAAATGAATGAAAAGGCAATGACCATTAAAGCATTGCTCTAACAATACCAGTAAAATCTCTATCAATTTTATGACTTCAATATTTTTTTAATGATCAGGGAAAGACTGCTTTAAATTAGTTCTATTTAAAGTCAACTCTGAATGGTTATCATATATTTCTTTACATATATGTTTTATGGGCTTCTTTGGTGGGTCAGATGGTAAAGAATCCGCTTGCAATGCAGGAGACCTGGGTATGATCCCTGGGTTGGGAAAATCCCCTGGAGGAGGGCACAGCAACCCACTCTAGTAATCTTGCCTGGAGAATTACATGGACAGAGGAACCTACCTATTGGACTACCATCCATGGGGGTCACAAAAAGAGTCAGACACGAGAGTGAGTAAGTGAAAGTGACTAACACTTTCACTTTTGCGTACAGCTGCTCCAGGACTCTCCTCTCATCTTCATGAGGTCCACATCCCACTCACATACCTGCTACTATGACAGGGGTGGGGTGGGTGACCAGGACTCAGAGGAACCCACAGGGCTGCCCGCCCAGCTCGATTCTTTATGATCACCTACTGCACTTACTGCAGTTTACATGCAGTGCATAACAGATGCACAAGTTGTATTATCCTGTTGTAATTAGCAAACTCTCAGAAAATGACAAATGGCTTTATAAGATTTCTAAAAAAGTCAAATTGAGATTAATACTAAAAATGTTACCGAGATTCTCTCTCTCTTTACATACACATACACACACACATAAAGCATAGACAACAACAAACTGGTTGACATTTCTAGTTCTGCACAAATTCGGCAGGATACACTAACAGGACTAAAAATATCCTTATAAATAATGTTTCACGTGGACATTATTAAAATATCAATTTTTCAGTGAGAGTGAAAATTTTATTGACACTTAAATGAAATTTTGAAAATATCTGAAATATTTCATCTTAAAACCTATTTTAGAATGTGGACCTTCTAGAATGTCTACCATAGGTTAGTACAGGTATACATAAAACAATTCACAGGTTTTTGCTTGAACATTTTTTACTGAAAGAGGATACATTCAAACATGTCTGAAGACTACTGCTATGGGCAGTGGGAACCACTGAAGAGCTAAAGCCAAGGATGAGGGTCAGATTGGCATTTTGTATTGATGAAGATCATAAGAAAACAAGGTTGGGCGGGGTGGATCTATCCTATTTTACACTAGAGACAGTGGGGCCTGAGATAAATAAGAGGATTTGAAAGATACTGGAGATGATAAAGGGAGAAGGAAATGGCAACCCACTCCAGTACTCTTGCCTGGAAAATCCCATGGACGGAGGAGCCTAGTAGGCTACAGTCCATGGGGTCGCAAAGAGTCAGACATGACTGAGTGACTTCACTTTCACTTTTCACTTTCATGCATTGAAGAAGGAAATGGCAACCCACTCCAGTATTCTTGCCTGAAGAATCCCAGGGACCGAGGAGCCTGGTGGGCTGTTGATTATGGGGTTGCACAGTCAGACACGACTGAAGCGACTTAGCAGCAGCAGAGGATGTTAAAAGTAACAGAGATTAGTTACTTGGTACCATATTGTAACCCCTTGATGGCATAATCTGTGTTGTTTCCTTAACCACCATTTCCTGAGCCAGTGCCTGTGGGTTTCAATAAATAAGTGCTAAATGAATGGATAAGGATGAGGAGTGAAGGGAGGCAAGGGGCAGGAAGATGCTGAACCAAGGGTGCCTCAGGTAATTGCTGGTGTTACTAACAAGGAGGAAAGTGAGGTAAAGTCTCCAAAGCCAAGGATGTAGCAAGGTCTCTGCAACCACCTTAAAGTCAGTCTTTGCTGGGACCTCCTTGGTGGTTCAGTGGTTAAGAATCTGTGCTTCCATTGCAGGGAGCAAGTGTTCAATATCTGATCCAGGAACTAAAATCCCACGTGCCACTCTACACAGCCAAAAAACCCCCCCAAGGATCAGACAGCCAGTGCCTCTGAAAGGAGAGTAATTTATGCCATATACCCGAAAAGCTTGTAGTCTCTAGTTTCTCTCCAGTTTGGACTTTAACTGAAAAAAGTACAAGATAATGTGTTTTTAAGTTCTTGAGTTTTTGAGTTCCTCTTCCTGTCATAAAGAACACTTTAGAAAGGTTGTTTGTGGACTGAAATAAATATATGAGTTAAGAAAGTATCACAATTATAGGTTGAAGGCTTTGATGTACCAAATGTTGCTGCTACTGCTAAGTCACTTCAGTCGTGTCGGACTCTGTGCAACCCCATAGACGGCAGCCCACCAGGCTCCCCCGTCCCTGGGATTCTCCAGGCAAGAACACTGGAGTGGGTTGTCATTTCCTTCTCCAGTGCATAAAAGTGAAAGTGAAGTTGCTCAGTCGTCTCCGACTCCTAGTGACCCCATGGACTGCACCTACCAAATGTTAGCTAATATTTAAAATCTTCTGATGAAGCAGAAAAAGGGTAATGAAACAAAATTTAGGATACGTTAACTATAATAAGACTTGAATTTGACTTAATTTAAAATAAAGAGAGTGAATGATCAGGAGTATTAAAGGCAATTTAGAAATAACATTAGAACTCCATGTTCAGAAGACTTTGATTAATTGTTGATAGCAAATTGCTGCCTACTCACCTCTTCATAGACCTTCTTGGCACTGTCATTGTCACCTATCAAGAGGTATCCAACTCCAAGGTCATTCTTTAAGGCAGTATCATCAGGAAATAGTTGAACTAATTTCTGAAGAGTAAGCAAGGATCCTCTCATGTGACCTGATTTGGTGGAAAGAAAACAACAGAAATAAAAATAGCTTCTGTCCACCCTTTTCTTGGCACTACAGATCATAAGAGACTATTCAACAAAGCCTGAGACCAGCTTAACTCTGACTCTGTATAATGATGGCTAAGTCCCTCTTAGGATTTTATCCTGCAGCTCTAAGGGCATCAGTAACTCCCATAAGTGGGTTTTTCAGGTGGCGCTAGTGGTAAAGAATTCGCCTGCCAATGCAGGGGACACAAGGGATGCCGGTTCAATCCCTGGGTTGAGAAGACCCCCTGGAGAAGGAAATGGCAACCCACTCTAGTACTCTTGCCTGGAAAATCCCATGGACAGAGGGGTTCGCAAAAAGAGTCAGACATGACTGAACACACACACACACACACACACACATACACACACACACGGTTCCCATAAGTAGGTACTGAATTTAGTACTGACTACAAATATGTTAAAGACATTCTTATTTTCTAAATTCATCAACATTTACCCTTAATGTCAAATTGTCTCTTATGAAAGTTTTAGTTACCCAATCCTCATTCAAAAAATGTTTTACTGGGGTATTTTTGACATTATAATTAACTTTAAAATTATGAATACAGAACAGGCAAATAAGAAGTCTAATAGATTTCAGGGTCTAGCACCCTGGATGAGACATGAAGAGGCACTGAGGTACTCTGCTTGTCTTCATCTCTCTAGGTCTTCGTAATGACCTAGTCCTGGAGCCAAGGAGACATCATCTGGTATTAGGGGACCCTCTGGTGGACAATAGGGTGCTCTGCCTACACGAACCATGAAAACTCAGCTTCAACTCATTTTAAAGGCTGTCCAATGGATGTTTAAGATTTAGAGGGGTCAACTGTCATCACTCTTTACCCCAGTTGGAAAGACAAATTGTAGGGGTTTCCTCTGCTGGTCCAGTGCTTACAAATCCACCTTGCAATGCAGGGGACACCAGTTCGTTCCCTGGTCCAGGAAGATCCCACATGTCCTAGAGCAATTAGAGCAACTAAGCCCATGTGCCACAACTACTGAGTCCACGTGCTGCAATTACGGAAGCCCACGCGCCTAGAGCCCATGCTCGGCAACAAGAGAAGCCCCTGCAGTGAGACGCCCCCACTTGCCGCAACTAGAGAAAGCCCGTGTGCAGCAACAAAGACCCAGAGCAGCCAAAATAAATAATGAATCTTAAGAAGAAAAAAAAGACAAACTGTATAAGGGAAAATGTGCAAAATGAGAGTCCACATGACAAAATTAATTACCTAAACGGCTTTGTTGACCAGAAACTGAAAATCAGCCAAGATACGCCAGGACCATCCAAAAGCTAATGTAGCTGGATGCTCTACTAACTGTTAGGCATAGACCACCACTCACTGACTCCACCAGCCTCTCCCCATTCACTACTTGCCAGTCTGGGGTGGTTTGCTCAACTATCCATTCCTTCACTGATAAATCTGACTCCACCTTTCTGTACTCTTCCTCTGCCACCTGCCCCGCTTGGGATTACAGTTTTCTTTTGATTCTACACTTGCCCTATGGAGCCACAACAAAGGCCCAGGTGAGAGTCCGTCCTATGTCCTTCTTGCCCCTCCTACTCTGCATCTCCAGGGACCTATGAATCCCTCAGCGCCTCCCCTAGTGAACTCACCTCATTCTCATTTGGAGGAGAAAGAAAGTGGAAGTGTTAGTTGCTCAGTTGTGTCCCCCTCTTTGCGACCCCATGAACTGTAGCCCAGTGGGCTCCTCTGTCCACAGGATTCTCCAGGCAAGAATACTAGAGTAGGTTGACCCAGGGGAACTTTCTGACCCAGGGGAACTTTCTGACCCAGGGGATTGAACCTGGGTTTCCGGTACTGCAGGCAGATTCTTTACCGTTGGAGCCACCAGGGAATTTGGAAGAGAGACTATATTCAAACACTGAAGGCTTACTTCGGAAGAAAGTTAGATCTACCTGGGTCGTCCTTCCCCTGGGGCTGGGAATAGGGTGAAGTAAGCGAGGTGCTCGGTGCAAAGTTTAAGAGGGTGCCAAAAATTCAGTCCCACCCAGACACATGATATCTGACGCATCTTTTTAAAAATAAAAATTAATGTTAAAAATCCACAGGGCTAAGTGAGTCACTTCAGAGCCAGAGGAGAGACAACTCAGTGATACTGGTTTTCGCTTGCATGGAGTTCCAGCCTTGCCTTTCCCACCCTGTTTGTGCTGCTGTAAATTTTCCCTCTCTGGGACTGGCCCTTATGAAGAGACGTCTAAGGGACCATTTCTTCTAGTTCCCAGTCATCGCTTGGCTTCTACTCCCGTCACAGATTTTGGTCATCTACCAAAGCGACACAACCACCCTTAATTCTAACCCTGGGAAAACTGATACAAGGTTCACTTTTGAATGTTTAGGAGCCTCCTCTAATGACAACAAGATAATACATCTATGTAACTTATCCAGCCAGTAGAGAACCCACCTTGGCAGCTACACATGGCTTAGATTTTTTGCTCCTGGCTTATCAATGACATTTTAACTTATTTTTTTTAATGTTATTTTTATTTATTTATTTGGCTGTGACAGGGCTTAGTTGCCCATTGCAAATGGGATCTTAGTTTCCCCACCAGAGATTGAACCACACTCCCTGCATAGAAAGGCAGGGTCTTAACCACTGGACCACCAGGGAAGTCCCCTGATGGCATTTTAGGTGAGAGAGAACCCATTACTGGCCTGATTATAATGAAGTTAGGGCACAGCAAGTGACACACTTGGTTCAAAGTTTAAGAGGCCACCAAAAATTCAGTCATCAAGATGCATGATATTTTATGCACTCTTTTTAAAAGTCAAACAAATGTAAAAAATCCATAGTGCTTTTTCAAAGCAGTTTAAAATTTACTCAGTGATTAAAAAAATTGTTTTTCTATAAGTTTCTTTAAAAAAGACAAAATGTGCAGGTGAAATTTTTAGAGTGCTTATAACTCCTGACATTTCTTATATCTATAAAACTGTTCCACTGATGATTTCAGCTATTATGGATCAGATAGTTACAGTTAAGAGAGAAAAGAAGAATTTGGCATAACAAGAAGTTTTTGACTCTAGACGTATTTGTTTATCGGGCTTCCCTGGTGGCTCAGAAGGTAAAGAATCTGCCTGCAATATAGGAGAGCTGGGTTCAATCCCTGGGTTGGGAAGATCCCTTGGAGAAGGAAACGACAACCCATCCCAGCATTCTTGCCTGGGAAATCCCATGGACAGAGGAGCCTGACGGGCTCCAGTCCATTGGGTCACAAAGAGTCATACGCTACTGAAGTGACTAACACTTAACTATTCATTTATTAGTTATGATTCCTTAGGCAATTCACCCAACCTCTCAGAATTCCATTTGTCTCATCTTTAAAATGAGTAGGGAGCAGGTAGGCAGCAAAAATACTGTCTGTATCTTTGTAATTATGAAGGATTCCTCTTTCAGGCTGACCCAATCAGAGAAATTGCCTGAAATTAGGTAGAAAACTCAGGTTTCCTTCCATGTAATTAAACTCTTCTAAGAGTACATACAAACTTCAGGCTTTTTCAGATAAAAGCACACCGCTTGCTACTGAACTGACTCTTCTTCCATCTCACCTAGAAACTGCTGTCTGTCTGACCTCCGCTTCAGGCTCAGCTTCACCAAGTCTGTGGGGGCATCAGGCAGACTGGCCGCCTCCTGGTAGGTCTCGATGGCCCTGCGCAGGATCTCATTGCTCCTTCTCTTCTCAGCCAAATCATCTTCACACTGGAGGAAGAGAGAAACGTCCCAGGACAAGCTGCATGTGTACTTGCCCAAAATATTTATGAAAAGTTGATGTTGGGACTTGCTTTAAAAGTAATTCAAGACAAATTAAAATTTCCTCTTCATCAAGGATAAAAAAATAAAGGAAGGCAACACAACATGTTATTTTAATAATATGAAGAAAAGTTAACTACTAAGCTACACATGAGAAAGACTATCGTAAAAGCAGGACGAATATATGTTTGGCTGGTGGAACGTGTACCCTGCTATATATCAACATTAATAGTCAGAATTCCAGTCCACAGTTCCTTTACTTCCACTAGCTTATTCCTGTGCTCGTTCATTCATTCAACAACTATACTCTGTCTATGCTATGCTATGTAAGTCACTTCAGTCATGTCTGACTCTGTGCGACCCCATAGACGGCAGCCCAGACAGATGCAAACAAACAAAACATATTAACCCTTTAGAAAAGGGCAATTCACCTTGGCTTGACAGGAAAAAAAGCTTCAAAATATAGAATGATCTGTTCATAACTGCAAATGGCCTTTAGAACAGATCTATCTACCAGAAAAGAAAGTCCAATGTCAATGACTCATATCAGTCATCCTGCCTGCGTAACCTTCTGGATATTCATATGCTGGCTTTTCTGTTTAGGCCTAAGTTTCTTGTGCGTTTGGCCCTAGTGAGTTAATGCCTCAAAACATGATCCTTCCTAAGTGACGTCACAGAATGCCAGAGTCCTAGAGCTGAGAGAGTCCTACTGAGAACATCTTGTTCACCTTCTTCATTTGCCAGCCTCTTCAAGCTACCAAACAGATCCCAGAACTGGAGGGTTTCCTCACGGTTAATTCAAGGACAAATGCCTATCAAGACATTGTTCTCTATCTAGAGAGGGATAAATATCTTCACTAACCTCAATCTGAAATGAGAGAAAGATGATACAACTACACGCCTTGTTCCTTTCTCTCCTCCATCCTTCAAAGTCCTTCATTTTAATGAAGTATCAACATTTCAGAACTTAACAGCATTGGAATTTTAATGTCAGAATTAAAATGTGATGTAATTCTTTAAAGTCTCTTAAATAAAACTGATAGGCTTTGCTTTGAGTATCAACATTGATTGATATTGATCAGTTTAACATCTGTAGACGAAGGATTTGCCCTGAAACTGAACATTTGCTACAGGACATTAACATCACAAAGCGTTTTGTTGATTCAAACTAACCGCCCAATCCAACCTCCTAGGAGATATGGCATTTTCTGCCTGAGAGGCACTAAAGGTTTGCGGAAGACAATAAAGTGAAACGAGCTCATAATTTTGTGTCAGATGTTCAAGGAACTTGGTCAGAATTGATTTTCACAGAGATCCAAAAAATAAGACATTAAATGGCAATCCACTCCAGTATTCTTGCCTGGAGAATCCCATGGACGGAGGAGCCTAGTAGGCCACAGTCCATAGGGTCGCAAAGAGTCTGACACGACAGAGCAACTTGACTTCACTGTAGAAATGATAGATACTGTAGCTTCCATGTTACTTAATGTCACTGAATTTATAAAATTGGTTGGGATATTCCAAAGGAATTGTTTAATCTGCTAACAAAGCATGAAAAGTCATCAGGTATTCCTCCTCACAAAATCTATCTTCTGTTGAATTTTTTTTTTTTAACTCCTATGGGACTTCCCTCACAGTCCAGTGGTTAAGACTTCATCTTCCAACACAGGAGGTGTGGGTTTGATCCCTGGTCAGGGAGCTAAGACTCCACATGCCTCATGGCCAAAAAACCACAACATAAAACAGAAGTAATATTGTAACAAATTCATGAAGACTTTAAAAATGATCCACATCAAAAAAACCCACAAAAACAAAAAACAAACAACTAATTCCTATGTATTTAATTAATTTACCATGCTTAAATTTCACATTAATGTTAATATTGGTAACACATTGTAGTATAATAGTTTATAGATAAAATATATTGCTGAGGCATAAATCTCAAATTCCTACTGTTAAATGAGGAGATATATATATATAAATATATATATAGTGAGTGTCATGTGCAAAACTACTGCATTTGGTACTTGCAATTAATATCACATATAAAGAAAAATCTAAAGCATGAAACATTTTTGCCATAATTAGCACTTGACCCATTATTCTCTCGAGTTAACGGGCTTTCCTTAATCAAACAAGTGCCAGAACTAGTGGCAAAGCACATCACTTATTTAAATAGGCACCATCTTCAGGTAACAAACACATTCTTTCTTGCTTAACAACAATACAATTTAGCAATTTTGGAGAATTGCTGATCCAATTAATTTATAGAAATGATATAGTTGCTATTGCGTACTGCATCATGGATAAGAGGAACTTCTCTGCATTAAATTTTCACAAATTTAATTTATTAAAACTGAATTAATACAAATTTAATAAGTTTTTAAGGAGGAGATAAGGAGAATTTGAGACTTCCCAGTTGGCTCAGTGGTAAAGAATCCGCCTACCAATGCAGGAGATGTAAGTTTGATACATGGGTCAGAAAGATTCCCTGGAGGAGGAAATGGCAACCCACTCCAGTATTCTCGCCTGGGAAATCCCATGGACAGAGGAACCTGATGGGCTACAGTCCACAGGGTCAAAAAAAAGTCAGGCATGACTGAAATGATTGAGCATGTACACACTCCCAGGAAGGATTTAAGCATCTAGATTTCGAGTGGTTGCCACCTTTAGTTAAGAGCCAGATGTACTTGTTTTATCTCTAGATGTGTTAGTTTTCATGAGAGTGTCACCCACAAGTGACGGCACTGCCCCCTCTGAACAAGTGTTGTCAGCTTCTCCTGAATCTGGAAAATTTCTGCAGCTCAGAATCTGCCATTTCCCAGCAGAACTGACAGTCTCCTCCTCCCCAGGCAGGAGGAGGTTTACTGCCTGACATCTGTACACCAGCCCTGGATTTTACCCAGGGTTCCAAACTGAATAACACCTATGGTCTACTTAACATGTGCATTTGAACGTGTAACAGGCATCACAAACTTCACAGGAACCGGAAGTAGATCTTTGATTTTGCACCTCTCCAAAACTGTTTCAAAACTGTTTCTTGGTCAGTACCTGGCACCATCCTCTCCTTAGACTGCTGAACCAAAACCACCAAATTCATCTCTAAAATTGAAAGTTGCTCAGCTGTGTCTGACTCTTTGCAGCCCCATGGAGTGTAGCTTGCTAGGCTCCTCTGTCCATGGGGTTTCCCAGGCGAGAATACTGGAGCGGGTAGCCTACCCCTGCTCCAGGGGATCTTCCCGACCCAGGGATTGAACCTGGGACTTCTGCACTGCAGGCAGATTCTTTACTGTCTGATTCAGTCCTGCCCTTGTCCACTGCCCCACCTCTGCGGCCGGGACCAGTCCAAGCCAGCGCATCTTGAGGACACCTGCAATGTCTCCTACTTTCCTGGCTCCGACTTGTGCTACCATAATCCTTCTGTACCCAGCAACCAAAGTCATCTTTATTTAAAAAAAGAAAACAAAAACAACCAGAGGGGCACACCCATGCACAAACCCTCCAAGTGCTTCCAGTGCACAAAGAATACAGCCCATGAGCCCCTGGCTTCACCTACCCCACGTCACCTCCCCCAGTACGCCCCTCCTCCAGTCCACCAGGGATAAAGTCAAGGCTGATTCCCTGTTCCCTCTGCCTGGACAGCTCCTTCCTAAACCTTGTCACATTTCAGCCACTTGTCACCACCCAGGAAGGCCTTTTCTGATCACCTGATTATCTTAAGTATCGCTGTGCCACTTTCCTCCTACCGCCTATGAACAAAACATTGTAATAACATGTTCTTTACTCTATGACCTTCTTTTCTTTATGGCATATAGTATCAGGTAAGATGTCCTAATATATTTATTTTTAACACTTCTAATATTCTTTAAATGTAGATTTATCTATAAAGACCTTTAGGGTTTTGCTCAAACGTCACCACCTTGATGAGCTATCTTCCGGCCACCCTATCCAACATTTTAACCCCCCTCACATGTCCTATAGCTGTGCTCTGCTTTATTTTTGTCTCCTGACAGTGTATCCAGTAGCAAGCAAGAGATTCTCTTCTCTGTGTCTTGCATTGTCTTCTCCATTACAGTGAAAAGGCCCTGTGTTTTGTTGATAGCTGCATCTGCAGTGCCTAGAACAGGGCCTGCCATAGAATGGGCTTTCACTACAAAAATTCTGAGTAAGAAACTTAAAATATCTTCCATTGGAATATAAGCTCCACAGGACAGAGACCTCTAGAGTGTTCTTTGAGATAATCCCAGGGCCTAAAACAGTATGTGGCCCATGGAGGGTTTCTGCAGCTACAGCAAGACATGGAAAAGCTTCATGAATTGAGGAGTTGAAAAATGGAGAAAGTCTGATGAGAAAGGGAGGTGAGGGTGGAGCTGGGGAGAAGGTAGGTGGTAAGAAATGAGTCAGCTGACAGATACTACAGAGAGAACCAAGTCCATTCCACTTTCTATTTAACTAGGTGGTGGGTCAAATGGAATGAATGTGAAGGGGATGGGAAATCAGGGATGAAAGTGTTATTCTTTATTTTCTTTTCAAAATCGGAGAGAAACTAGATGAAGGGGGAACAAAAATAGGTTACGAAATTCACCAGTACAAAATAGGAATAATTAATTGCTTATTTAAAAGTGTTTCTTGCTTGAATGTATGCATATGCATGAGAAGCTGATTCTGTATACAAGTCAGAAGGGAAAATGAAATGCAAATAGTGTAGTGTTAGTCGCTCAGTTGTGTCCGACTCTTTGCAGCACCATGGACTGTAGCCTGCCAGACTCCTCTGTTCACTGAGCTCTCCAGGCAAGAATACTAGAGTGGGTTGCCATTTCCTTCTCCAGGGGATCCTCCCAACCCAGAGATGGAACCTGTGTCTCCTGCATTAGTAGGCAGACTCTTTACCACTGAGCCATCAAGGAAGCCCAAAATGCAAATACCAGGTGGTAAAAAATCCAATGATACAGAACATAAGGATATCAAAGCAGTGTCCTAAGTATCAGGGCTTCAGCATACCTGTGCTTTCCCATACCGAGCTCCTGGACTCTGAGGGTACTTGCGAACCAGTTCTTCAAAAGCATTCACTGCTTCCTCAATTTTTCCCTGTTAAGAAGAGTCAATTACATACATAGAATAAATTCAAATGCATAATATAGTTATTTAATAGTCACCAAGTAAATTTTGTTAAAATTTTCCAGACTCCCTTCTGAGTTTACAGTTAACAATCTTCTGTCTTAAGATTTTAAATAAAAAAAAATAAATTAAAAAAAAAAAAAAAAAAGATTTTAAATAATTAACTACATGATGGAAAACATAAAACTAAAAATGAACATAAATAGACTTTATTTTTTAAAAGGCAGAACCTAGATAGCATATTCAAAAGCGGAGACATTACTTTGCCAACAAAGGTCCGTCTAGTCAAGGCTATGGTTTTTCCTCTGGTCATGTATGGATGTGAGAGTTGGACTGTGAAGAAGGCTGAGCGCCGAAGAATTGATGCTTTTGAACTGTGGTGTTGGAGAAGACTCTTGAGAGTCCCTTGGACTGCAAGGAGATCCAACCAGTCCATTCTGAAGGAGATCAGCCCTGGGATTTCTTTGGAGGGAATGATGCTGAAGCTGAAACTCCAGTACTTTGGCCACCTCATGCGAAGAGTTGACTCATTGGAAAAGACTCTGATGCTGGGAGGGATTGGGGGCAGGAGGAAAAGGGGACGACAGAGGATGAGATGGCTGGATGGCATCACTGACTTGATGGACGTGAGTCTGAGTGAACTCCAGGAGTTGGTGATGGACAGGGAGGCCTGGCGTGCTGCAATTCATGGAGTTGCGAAGAGTCGGACACGACTGAGCGACTGAACTGAACTGAACTGAACTGACCTGACCTGACTGATGATGTACTATGAGTCTTTGTTAAAGAAATGGCATTTTCTGTTGGCATGTATAGTTCCTACATGCAATCTTTAAAAGATATTTAGGACTTAAGCTGGGGGAGGAATATTCCTGGCAGTTAGAATGTCTGCAATGAGAAGGGCAGTCTCAGTGGGGAATAAGCATATGAGATGAGAGGGGCCACCTGGCCTCGGAAACTGTCACCCACTGAGCATCACGGCTGACTATGCTCAGCTGGTGCTGTAAGTGCCTCACTGCCCCCAGGTCATATGACCCCTCCCGAAGCCCACGTGCGTCCTTAAGAAGCCAGTTGGAGCACCTGTGTTAGGTCTCTGACCACCACTGTGGAAACAGACACGGAGGATGTGCAACAGGTAAGCTTGCCGAGGGTCTCGGCTGCCTCAGTCCATCCACAGTGAGAAATACACATCTCCTGATGTTCTACTGGAAGGCAGCACATCAGGATGTTGGAACCATGAGATGGAGACAGAGTTCTGAGTTGAAGTTTACCAGACCCTTCAGCCATCTATCCATAAACCCATCCTTCCTTGTATAAATGTGAGCTCACTGTGCTTTGTATGTCATTACCTTCACTGAGCAAGTTTTCATAACAACAATAAATGTGGTTGGGCTCAGCAAACCATACAGTACTGCTAGATTGTTACTGACACCTACTTCTCAATAACTTGGCTGAATAGAACCAGGCAACATCTATATTAAAGTCCCTTAAAACTGTGGAAGAAGGAGGGTTTTTTTTTTTTTTTTTTCCTGTCACATGCCCATCACTGATGCTGAGGGTCTAGGTAGAATCTGGGCTCCACCACTTAGGAGACGTGGGACTTCTGGCAAATTACTTATGACTTTGCCTTAATACACCTCATCTGTGAAATGGGTACAATGAACGTACTTGACTACCTTGGGGGTTGCTGTGAAGGTCAAATCTGACAACATCCACAAAGTACTTAGAGCTGCTGCAGAGACCATGGAAACTATTGAAAATTTGTTAGCTATTATTACTACTACAATTGTGGTATGGGGAGGATATGAGAGCCAGCACAGAATAAAATGTGTCCCAGGTAAGTCTCTTACCTGACGGACAGGTTAATGCAAAGACAATGAGGATTTGAAGGCTGAGATGAATCAAGCCAGTAACTTATTCTCTAAGTTAATTGTCAGAAACAATTGTATGGCTATTTAAAATATGCCACACATCTCACAATATTGACTTTTTAAAAAGCTTTATTTTTTAGAACAGTTTTAGGTTTGCAGCAAAATTGAGAGGAAAGTATAGAGAACTCCCATGTACTCGCTACACCTACTCATGCCCTGACTCCCCCATAATCCACATCCTGATTCAGCACAGAGGGACATTTGTTGCGATTGATGAGCCTTCAATGACACAAGAAAATCACCCAAAGTCCATAATTTACATTTGGGTTCACTCTCAGTGTTGTACATTCTACGGGTTTGGACAAATGTATAATGACAGGTATCCAACGTTTTTACTGTCTCCATAGTTTTGCATTTTCAGAAAGTCATATAGTTTGAATCAAACAGTATGTAGCCTATTCAGATTAGCTTCTTTCACTTAGTAATATGTGTTTAAGCTTCCTTCTTATCTTTTCATCCCTATCTTTTCAAGGAGATCAAATCAGTCAATCCTAAAGGAAATCAGTCCTGAATATTCATTGGAAGGACTCATGCTCAAGCTGAAGCTCCAATACTTTGGCCACCTAATGCGAAGAGCCGAATCACTGGAAAAGACCCTGATGCTGGGACAGATTGAAGGCAGGAGGAGAAGGGGATGACAGAGGATGAGATGGTTGGATGGCATCACTGACTCGATGGACATGAGTTTGAGGAAGCTCTGGGAGATGGTGATGGAGAGCGAAGCCTGGCGTGCTGCAGTCCACGGGGTCGCAAAGAGTCAGACCCAACTGAGCAACTGAACAACAACAATTATCTTTCCGTGGCTTAATAGATACTTCTTTTTAGTGCTGAATCAGATTTCATTGTCTAGGTGTATCACAGTTATCTATCTGATCACTTACCGAAGGACATCTCGGTTGCTTTAAAGTTCTGACAATTATTGAAGGTTGCTATAAACATCCACATGCAGGTTTTTCAGTTCAGTTCAGTTCAGTCGCTCAGTCGTGTCCGACTCTTTACGACTCCATGAATCGCAGCACGCCAGGCCTCCCTGTCCATCACCAACTCCCGGAGTTCACTCAGACTCATGTCCATCGAGTCAGTGATGCCACCCAGCCATCTCATCCTCTGTTGTCCCCTTCTCTTCCTGCCCACAATCCTTCCCAGCATCAGAGTCTTTTCCAATGAGTCAACTCTTCGCATGAGGTGGCCAAAGTACTGGAGTTTCAGCTTTAGCATCATTCCTTCCAAAGAAATCCTAGGACTAATCTCCTTTAGAATGGACTGGTTGGATCTCCTTGCAGTCCAAGGGACTCTCAAGAGTCTTCTCCAACACCACAGTTCAAAAGCATCAATTCTTCAGCACTCAGCTTTCTTCACAGTCCAACTCTCACATCCATACATGACCACTGGAAAAACCATAGCCTTGACTAGACAGACCTTTGTTGGCAAAGTAATGTCTCTGCTTTTGAATATGCTATCTAAGTTAGTCATAACTTTCCTTCCAAGGAGTAAGCGTCTTTTAATTTCATGGCTGCAATCACTATCTGCAGTGATTTTGGAGCCCCTCAAAATAAAGTCTGACACTGTTTCCCCATCTATTTCCCATGAAGTGATGGGACCAGATGCCATGATCTTCGTTTTCTGAACATTTAGCTTTAACCCAACTTTTTCACTCTCCTCTTTCACTTTCATCAAGAGGTTTTTTAGTTCCTCTTCACTTTCTGCCATAAGGGTGGTGTCATCTGCATATCTGAGGTTATTGAGATTTCTCCCAGAAATCTTGATTCCAGCTTATGCTTCTTCCAGCCCAGCATTTCTCATGATGTACTCTGCATATAAGTTAAATAAGCAGGGTGACAATATACAGCCTTGACGTACTCCTTTTCCTATTTGGAACCAGTCTGTTGTTCCATGTCCAGTTCTGACTGTTGCTTCCTGACCTGCATAGAGGCTTCTCATGAGGCAGGTCAGGTGGTCTGGTATTCCCGTCTCTTTCAGAATGTTTTTAGGAGAACATAAATTTTCAACTCCTTTGGATAAATACCAAGGAATAAGATTTCTAGATTGTATGCCAAGAGTATGCTTACTTTTGTACAAAACCATCAAACTGTCTTCCGAGGTGGCTGTACTATTTCACATTCCCACCAGCAACAAATGAGGGTTTCCAGGGCTCCACAAGGTCGTCAGCACGTGGTGTTGCCAGTGATCCAGTGACAGTGGCCTTTCTAAAGGTGTACTAGTAGTATGGTCTTGTTTTAGATTGCATTCCATAACATATGAGGTGAAGCATCTTCTCATATGCTCATCTGCCATCTGAACATCTTCTTGGGTGAATTGTCTTCAAAGGTCTTTGGCCCATTTTAAAAATCGTGTTGTTTATTTTTTATCATTGAATTTTAAGAATGCTCTGTGTGTTTTGGATAATAACTTGTAAAACCACTACTTTATTTCTTCCATGAATGATTTTAAGGAATGCAGAATTCAAACTAAATATCTTTTTCTGAGTAACTGTCTTCTAACTATCTTGTATGAGTTTTCTGTGGCCACTATAACAAATGGCCACAAACTCTGTGGCTTAAAACAACAGAAATTCATTCTTTCACCGTCTGGAGAATGGACTGGCATCCAGATGTGGGCAGGGCCATTCTTCATCCAGAGGCTGTAGGGGGGAATCTGTTCCTGCCTCCCGACAGCATTTCTTTTAAAATACGTATTTCTCTATTTACCTGTGCACGTGGTTTCTTTGATCTTCACTGTGGCATGCGGGATTTTTAGCTGCAGCATGTGGGACCTGACCAGGGACTGAACTTGGGCCCCCTGCATTGCAAGTGTGGAGTCTTTGGTCGCTGGGCCACCAGGGACAGCATTTCTTCACTGGTGGACACACCACTCCTGTCTCCACTTTGTCTTCTCTCTGTCTTCCGTTCTGTCTATATCAGGTTTCCCTCTGCCTCTCTCTTAATGGAAACATGGGAGTGAATTTAGGGTCCAACTAAATAACCCAGGATAGTCCCTTGTCTTAGACCCTTTAATCCTATCTGCAAAGACGCTTTCTCCAAACACAGTAACCTTTACAGGTTCAAGGGATTAGGACATGGATATCTTTGGGTGGGGCGACAATTTTCAGCCTATCACATGCCCTACACAACTTAAACTGCAAATTTGGGAGCTATTTTTGTGAAAATCATGCTAAATGCACCATCTCCAAATTTAAAGCATAGGATTAACAGTGTTCATAACAAGTTTGCTTAAGTATTTTTCCAGCTAACACTCTCTTAGCTGGCTATTAGATAAGATCAGATCAGTCGCTCAGTCGTGTCCGACTCTTTGTGACCCCATGAATTGCAGCATGCCAGGCCTCCCTGTCCATCACCAACTCCCAGAGTTCACTCAGACTCACGTCCATCGAGTCAGTGATGCCATCCAGCCATCTCATCCTCTGTTGTCCGCTTCTCCTCCTGCCCCCAATCCCTCCCAGCATCAGAGTCTTTTCCAGTGAGTCAACTCTTCGCATGAGGTGGCCAAAGGACTGGAGTTTCAGCTTTAGCATCATTCCTTCCAAAGAAATCCCAGGGCTGATCTCCTTCAGAATGGACTGGTTGGATCTCCTTGCAGTCCAAGGGACTCTCAAGAGTCTTCTCCAACACCACAGTTCAAAAGCATCAATTCTTCGGCGCTCAGCCTTCTTCACAGTCCAACTCTCACATCCATACATGACCAGAGGAAAAACCATAGCCTTGACTAGACGAACCTTTGCTGGCAAAGTAATGTCTCTGCTTTTGAATATGCTATCTAGGTTGGTCATAACTTTCCTTCCAAGGAGTAAGCGTCTTTTAATTTCATGGCTGCAGTCACCATCTGTAGTGATTTTGGAGCCCAGAAAAATAAAGTCTGACACTGTTTCCACTGTTTCCCCATCTATTTCCCATGAAGTGGTGGGCCCGGATGCCATGGATCACACCGTCAGAGGAATAGTGGTCCATGCCCCTGCCTTACTCAGCCCACAGGTGACATCATTCCTAGCCCCGTTTAGAGCCTGCAGTGTGAACTTTTCATGTGTTGAACTTTTAGCTTTATTAAGCTTTCCCTTCTTTTAATTTTTATGATTCCAGCAAATGAATATTTCAGTCTATCATTTCCAATCCTTTTTATGGGGCATAAGGAGGAGTTTTAAACAATACATGTTATTTTAAAAAATCAATGATTGAAATATGATTTGTGCATTTTTGGAGGAAATAGAAAGTGACCTCACACGTTCATGTCACATAGTATCTGAAACAAGGGTGCGACCTGAGACTGGGCCTCCTCTGACCAGAGTATGCCTCAGGGCCACAGTGATCCCAGGGGAGTCTCTTGCATTATTTGAAAATACCAGCTATAAAAACAACCCTAAAAAACTTAATGCCACTGATGATTCAGTTCATAATATGGCTCCCTATTGTCTCAGAAGCAAGAATTGCCTCTGTAGCCACTTCTTCCTCTTTTATTTACCCTGTTACAGATCCATGGTGCTTCTTGAGGATAGCATCATAATTTCTGCAAATAAGCAAGGGCCAGAGGAGAACATCCCATGAATTGTTCCAGCACTTTTATGTTTCACTGACTTACCTGCCCCTTGATAACTGAGCCCTTCTCTACCATTCATTATCATTACAAAAAAATCCTTCTCTAAAGCTGTTCGTTTATTCTTTATCCCTAAAATCACCCCTGAAATAGGTAGCCCCCCCTCGTTTTTCACTAAGGACATACAGCACAGAGAAAGTGGAGAATGCCGAACGGGGTGATAGGAAAAGAAGATTCCTGCCTCATTCCTAGTAAGAAATGCAAAATTTCAACAAAGAATAGTGGGCCTCATTTTACAAAGCTAAATGAGATAGACACAGAAATCATCCAACGTTAATTTAGTGAACAAAGACTTGGGCTGTAATATTCTCTGGAATTACTGCATTTGTATCGGCTGCTGATGAGGGTAAGCCAGGCTTCGGTTTGGGGACCTTGCCATTTGCTAGTTACAGACATCTTCATGCTTGTTTGGGACTTTTCCAAAAGATGTGTGGGAAGCACATTTTTGTCCCACTTCAATGCCTAATGTGGATGTTTTTATTGTTGTTTTTTAACTATGACAATCCCCTATTACTTTTTTTTTTGCAGTCAATGTCTCAATGTCTACTGATTAGAAACCACATTACAGGAAAACCAATGGTATTACACAAGGTATAAATTTAAGTACAGAACCAAGACAGAAATTTTCACAAGAGACAAGTAGAGGCAAACCTTGGAGATCTTGCGGGTTTGGTCCCAGATAACCACAATAAAGCAAATACTGCAACAAAGCCAAGTCCCCATGAATATCTTGCTTTCCATTACATTTAAAGGGTACGTTTATATCACACCAGGCTTCCCTAGTGGCTCAGACGGTAAAGAATCTGCCTGCAATATGGGAGACCTGGGTTCAATTCCTGGGTTGGGAAGATCTCCTGGAGAAGGGAATGGCTACCTACTTCAGTATTCTGGCCTGGAGAATTCCATGGACAGAGGAGCCTGGCAGGCTATAGTCCATGGGGTCACAAAGAACTGGACACGACTGAGTGACTTGTACTTTACATCATACCATGGTCTATTAAGTATGCAATAGCATTAATGTCTAAAACACAATGCACATACCTTAATTAAAAATACTTTATTGCTAAAAAATGTTGATCATCATCTGAGCCTTCAGTGAGTCATAATCTTTTGGCTGGTGGAGAGTTTGAAATTATTTTGAGAATTACCAAAATGTGACAGAGACACGAAGTGAGCAAATGAGGTTGGAAAAATGGCACTGATAGGCCTGTTTGGCACAGGGTAGCCAAAAACTTTAATTTGAAAAAAAGAATGCAATATCCACGAAGAACAATAAAGTGAAGCACAATAAAACAAGGTATGTCTATAGATGATTAAGTGAAGATGCCATTAAATACAGTATAATTGATATTGGGCATGGCAATTAGATGAATATGACTGAGCTGGGAGAACAGATAACTTTAGTCTTGTGTTAATTCCCTGTTTTCAAAAACATAATATCCAGGAACAAATGCAAATAAGATTTTGAATTAACTGATGACAAAGCAAAACATAAAACAGTCACCCTGGGAACTAGAGCTATGTGAGTTTAACCCAAAGTGAGAAGAATCTTAAATCTAAAATCGTTTCACCTAATAGTAACTACCCTAAGTATTAGACTAACTTATTTTTTCTTTTTGCATCAGGGTGCTTTAAAATGAAAACCCTGACTTGTATGCTGCTTGGCAGTACTGATGCTTTAAAAAAAAATCTCTTATCTCATTGTTCATTGTATCTAAGTTGTATCTAAGTCACTAAGTTGTGTCCAATTTTTTTGTGACCCCTATGGACTATAGCACACCAGGTTTCACTGTCCATCACCATCTCCCAGAGCTTCCTCAAACTCATGTCCATTGAATCAGTGATGCCACTCAACCATCTCATCCATTGTCACTCCCTTCTCCTGCCCTCAGTCTTTCTCAGCTTTGGGATCTTTCCCAATGAGTCAGTTCTTCCCATCAGGTGGCCAAAGTATTGGAGCTAAAGCATCAGTCCTTCCAATGAATAGTCATGGTTAATTTCCTTTAGGATTGACTGGTTTGATCTTGCAGTCCAAGAAACTCTCAAGAGTCTTCTCCAGCACCACAATTCAAAAGCATCAATTCTTTGGCCCTCAGCCTTCTTATGGTCCAACTCTCACATCTATATATGACTACTGGAAAAACCACAGGTTTGACTAGATGGACTTTTGTCAGCAAAGTGATGTCTCTGCATTGTAATATGCTGTCTAGGTTTGTCATAGCTTTTCTCCCAAAGAGAAAGTGTCTTTTAATTTTGTGGCTATAGGCATCATCCACAATGATTTTGGAGCCCAAGAAAATAAAATGTCACTGCTTCCACTTTTTTTCTCATCTATTTGCTTATCTCATTGGATCTTTATAAAAAAATCAAGAAGTAAGTACATATTATTCTCATTTTTTAACACAAGGAAACGGAGACTCAGAATGACCGAGTGATTTCCCCAAAGCCACACAACTAAACGGTGATGGAAGGGGCTGACTCCCCAACTGGCTAGCCTGAAGATGAAGTTCTGTTT
Source organism: Bos grunniens (assembly GCF_055505025.1). NCBI lineage: Eukaryota > Metazoa > Chordata > Mammalia > Artiodactyla > Bovidae > Bos > Bos grunniens. The sequence continues at coordinate 55,331,234 of NC_141178.1, read as the reverse complement.
CTATCTGGCCATTACAGCTACAGCTTTTCTTTTCATTTGATTCACTCCACATGGAACGCTGATGTGCCTGGGGAAAAATCCACTCTATTCAAAGGTTGATTCTCTTACAGTGTTTTTCAAAAACAAACCAAGGGTAATGCCTGTGTTTATTTAACAACGAAACCATAGCACGTTTCTATGAAAAATAGACCATCGACCTACCCTTTTACGGAGTTTTTCTGCAGCATCAAGCTCAGCTTTAATAGTCTTATCAAATTTATTTAATAGTTTAGGCTTCTTTTTCTTCACTGAAAGAAAAAAGAGGTTTATAATTTTTATATTTTTTGTTTAGAAATAGTTACAGCAAATAGTGATTTATAAAAGTAGTAAGAAATCCAGCATTGGTCACAAGCCAATTGGAACTGGAGGAGCGGTTCCTAATTCAACTTCCCACAAGGCTCTCCCCACCCCCGGGTTGACCCAGCCAGTAAATGCCATGCTCAGGGACACAGCCTGGGCCCTTTAACCCATGTGCTCCATGGTGTTCTTGGGATTCTGGGTGAATACTGATATCCTGAAACTCTCAGGAGAGTGTTTCCAGAATGAAACAGTAGGTATGATTACTGAACTCTTTTAATCAACTCCTTGGGTAAGTCCCAAAGACCACTTACAAGATCTTTGAACATCTATAGTGTTTCCAATCAGGTAAAAGTAGGAAACGCCTCTCAAAAGGACTCAAGTGAGCAGGATTTCTTAGTTGAGGACTCAAGACCCTTCTGTTGCAACCAGGACCTAAATTCCAGCATATTCCATACTTTAGCCAGAAGGGACCACCCCACGGAATAGCTTTGTGTCACTTCTGAGGCTAATTTCTCCAAGTAAAACGACTTATTCCTTTTCCTTTGAAAAGGAAGGGGAGGGTGGGACAAATTGGGAGAACAGCATTGACATATAGACACTACCATGTAAAACAGACAGCTAGTGGGAAGCGGCTATAAAGTTCAGGGAGCTTAGCCTGGTGCTCTGTGATGGCCTAGAGGGGTGGGGTGAGGGACGGAGGCTGTACAGGGACAGGATATATGTATATATGTATAGCTGGTTCACTTTGTTGTATGGTAGAAACTAACATAACATTGTAAAGTATTATATGCCAATAATAAATTTTTTTTAATAAAGAAAAAGAAAAATATACCCCTCCTTTAATAATCAGCTCAAAACCACATTCATTCCACATATCACCCATGCAAGCACTCTATTCTTTTTTCTCTCTCTCTTTCTATTACACGACTGAAGTCCGCAGCACAATGCATACATTTTTTTTTGTGGTTCTTCCCCATATTATATGGGGCTTTTATTATAATAACATCTTGGTCTCTTTCTAAACCATAAAACTGTAGCTTGCCAGGATGCTCTGTCCAAGAGATTTTCCAGGCAAGAATACTGGAGTGGGCTGCTATTTCCTCCTCCAGGGGATCTTCTCAACCCAAGGATCAAACCCACATCTCTTGCATTGGCAGGTGGATTCTTTACCACTACACCACCTGGGAAGCTATTTAGTTTAGTTCAGTCACTCAGTCGTGTCCGACTCTTTGCTACACCATGAATCGCAGCACACCAGGCCTCCCTGTTCATCACCAACTCCTGGAATTCACTCAAACTCATGTCCATTGAGTCAGTGATGCCATTCAGTCATCTCATCCTCTGTCGTCCCCTTCTCCTCCTGCCCCCAATCCCTCCCAGCATCAGGGTCTTTTCCAATGAGTCAACTCTTCGCATGAGGTGGCCAAAGTATTGGAGTTTCAGCTTCAGCATCAGTCCCTCCAATGAACACTCAGGACTGATATCCTTTAGAATAGACTGGTTGGATCTCCTTGCAGTCCAAGGGACTCTCAAGAGTCTTCTCCAACACCACAGTTCAAAAGCATCAGTTCTTTGGTGCTCAGCTTTCTTCACAGTCCAACTCTCACATCCATACATGACCACTGGAAAAACCATAGCCTTGACTAGACAGACCTTTGTTGGCAAAGTAATGTCTCTGCTTTTCAATATGCTATCTAGGTTGGTCATAACTTTTCTTCCAAGGAGTAAGCGTCTTTTAATTTCATGGCTGCAGTCACCATCTGCAGTGATTTTGGAGCCCCCAGAAATAAAGTCTGACACTGTTTCCACTGTTTCTCCATCTATTTCCCATGAAGTGATGGGACCAGATGCCATGATCTTCGTTTTCTAAATGTCGAGCTTTAAGCCAACTTTTTCACTCTCCTCTTTCACTTTCATCAAGAGGCTTTTTAGTTCCTCTTCACTTTCTGCCATAAGGGTGGTGTCATCTGCATATCTGAGGTTATTGATATTTCTCCCGGCAGTCTTGATTCCGCTTGTGCTTCTTCCAGCCCAGCGTTTCTCATGATGTACTCTGCATATGTTAAATAAGCAGGGTGACAATATACAGCCTTGATGTACTCCTTTTCTTATTGGAACCAGTCTGTTGTTCCATGTCGAGTTCTAACTGTTGCTTCCTGACCTGCATAGAGGTTTCTCAAGAGGCAGGTCAGGTGGTCTGATATTCCCATCTCTTTCAGAATTTTCCACAGTTTATTGTGATCCCCACAGTCCAAGGCTTTGGCATAGTCAATAAGGCAGAAACAGATGTTTTTCTGGAACTCTCTTGCTTTTTCCATGATCCAGTGGATGTTGGCAATTTGATCTCTGGTTCCTCTGCCTTTTCTAAAACCAGCTTGAACATCTGGAAGCTATTGCTGCTGCTGCTGCTGCTGCTGCTGCTAAGTTGTTTCAGTCCTCTCCCACTCTGTGCGACCCCATAGATGGCAGCCCACCAGGCTTCGCTATCCCTGGGATTCTCCAGGCAAGAACACTGGAGTGGGTTGCCATTTCCCTCTCCAATGCATGAAAGTGTAAAGTGAAAGTGAAGTTGCTCAGTCGTGTCCGACTCTTCACAACCCCATGGACTGCAGCCTACCAGGCTCCTCCATCCATGGGATTTTCCAGGCAAGAGTACTGGAGTGGGGTGCCATTGCCTTCTCCCTGGAAGCTATTACTCACTCATAAATCTTGACTTGGGAATATGGACTGTATTTCCAAGCACCCCACACTCCAGGTTAACCATCAAATTGTCCCAGTGGCCATAGCCACTGCAAATGCTTCCAGATCATTTTCTTCCCAGTCCCACCCTGTCAGTAAGTTACCCTGTAATAAATGGATCCATTGATTACACAGAGACTCCTGCATCATTTTTTGGTCTCGAAATGCCTTCTCAGTTCAGTGGGCACAAAAGTTCCATCTATTCTCCAACATCTCCCCTCTCTCATCTGTGTGTCCCAGTCGAATGATTTCCAAAAGGAGGGAAGTTTCCTAAAAACCTTAGCCTCCTGCCTCTCCCCACAGGGAAAGTGGTGTGACTTACCTGATTACTGAGCTTGGGGGAAGCGATAAGCTTGTGTAGCTCAGCCCCACCCCTTCCCTTCCTCTAGCACATGTACCTCTATTGTGCTGGGCTGGTAGCATGTGACCCGGGGAGGGGACACACGTGGCAGAGCTAGGGCTGCTGCACGATGCCTGGAGTGAGTGGATATATCCAGTTCTGGGGTTCAAGATTACACCTGTTATTCCTGCTCATTTAAGTCCATTCTTCAATTTGGCTCTCGTCAATAAAGGGCTGACACTTTGATCACTTATTCCTTCATTCCTTGTAATATATATTTTAAATTTCTATTGGAGTATAGTTGACTTACAATGTTGTATTAGTTTCAGGTGTACCGCAAAGTGAATCAGTTACACGCATACATATATCCACTATTTTTAAGATGCTTTTCCCATACAAGCCATTGCAGAGTACTGAGTAGAGTTCCCTGTGCTACACAGTAGGCTCTCACTAGTTATTTATTTTATCTATATACAACTAATAAGAAATAATTGACCTAGTGCGCACATGTCAATCCCAGTATCCCAGTTTATCCCTCCCCTTTTCCTCTTGGTAACCATAAGTTTGTTTTCTACATCTGTGACTCTGCTTCTATTTTGTAAATAAGTTCTCCTGTACCTATTTTTTTAGATTCCACATATAAGCAATATCAGATATTTGTCTTTCTGTGTCTGTCTGACTTGCTTCATTTAGTATGACAATCTCTAGGTCTATCTATGTTTCAAATGGCATTATTTTGTTCTTTTTCATGACTTTAATATTCCATTATATATAACTCCTAGGCATATACCCAAAGAAAACCAGAGTTCAAAAAGATACAGGCACCCTGATGTTCATTCCAGCACAATTTACAATAGTCAAAATATGGAAGCAACCCTAATGTCTATCAACAGAGGAATGGATATAGAAGATTTGGTACATGTATCATTCCTTCTATATTTTTTAAAGTTGCTATCCTTTTTAATTTGTTTATTCTACCTTTCTCTTCTCCTCTCCCCAAACCCCAAGGTCCCCTGTTGTGGAAAAATATGTCTAAGGCAGAGACTGTAAAATAGTGGCCAATGGGAACTTTCAATGGCATATCATGCTATGTGAGCATTCATGTTGAGGACATGGGAAATGAGCTGACACTTGACTGAGACGGGGATTTATAAGTGGTGGGAGTATTGTCATATCACCCACCAGTGATCCATGTCTCTCCATTGCTCACTTTGGTTTTGTAGAAGTGTTGGCAGCAGAATGACAGCAGGACCAGGAAAGCCTGGTGTGCAGAGGGTTTAACTGCAGGCATCAGCACTTTTTCCACGTACGTCGCCCGTGTTGTACAGTTAAAGTTAACACGAAGCTTACTCATTATGGGGGGGAAAACTATTGGCAGCTTAGGACAGCCAAAATAGTTAACAGTAAAATATGCATACATGCTACCGTATATAAAATAGATAGCCAATGGAAATTTGCTGTGTGACTCGGGGAACTCAAAGTGGGGCTCTGTAACAACCTAAAGGGGTAGAAAAGGGTGGGAGGTGGGAGGGAGGTTCAAGGGGGAGAGGACATATGTACACCTATGTCTAATTCATGTTGATGTATGTCAGAAAGCAAACCAAATGGTAAAGCAATTTTCCTTCAATTAAAAATAAATAAATTTTAAAATTAATTTAAAATGTTTGTTAAATAGCCATACTATACTGTGTCAAAATATTTCAATATATCACAAAAAAATAGAACATTAAAAATCTCAAAGCACTTGTTACCAAGAGAAATCACTTTGACCCATCTTTTCCTATATCTTCCTCTTGAGTAGCTGCTAATATTGCTCCTCCCTCTGAAATTCGAGTTTATTTCTATCATGAATATGTGTAAGCGTAAAAAAACCTAAAAAGCGCACAATCTTCCCAATTGTAAAACAAAACAACCACAGACAGATCTGTTCCTTCTTGTTCTGGGAAGCACGTTGGTCTCACTACAGAAACAGCAGTGGATTCTCAGGGTTTGTGATGGGACAGGGCAGACTCTCCCAGGCTTTTGGGGTCTTGGTGTTCTTGTTGACAAGTGAGTGGCTTGGGCTGGGTCCTTAAGGTCTCTTTGAACAAATCTTGCACTTCTAATTTCCAGTTGATTTTAAACCATGTCAATTATCTTTCAAAGCAGGCCTAGAAGTATTGAGCCAGGTTGTTCATTTTGCTAAATTTGGATTTTTAAATGGTTTGTGACTTTCCTGGTAGCTCAGATGGTAAAGAGTCTGTCTGCAATGCGGGAGACCTGGGTTCGATCCCTGGGTTGGGAAGATTCCCCTGGAGGAGGAAATGGCAACCCACTCCAGTATTCTTGCCTGGAGAATCCCATGGATAGAGGAGCCTGGTGGGCACCAGTCCATGGGTTGCAAAGAGTTGGAGATGACTGAGCGACTAAGCACAGCACAAAATGATTTAGGAAGCAGCTGTCTATAGTTTTATTAAACTTCGTACTTTTTCTTGGGATAAGGGGCAGGGGAGGTCACTGCCATTACAAGTCTTTTATCCTTTTCTAAAACCATAAAGAAGGGGGAAAAAAAAAAACAAATGACCAGTTGCATTTCAAATCTTGACTTCCCTTACTGTGGTTGAAACATTAAGAGCAAATGAAATGAAAAAGAAGAAACACTGAAAATATAATTAAAGGCACAAAAAAAGACTAACAGTACACATGTAGATTAAAATTAAATGCAGACTCCCTTTCCATTCCACTTGGTGTTTGCCTACTATGGTATGTGAGGAGACCACAGTCTTACTGGGGAGAAAGATGTAAACAGATAATGAATGCTTAGAGGAATGAGGATATTTGTAAGGGTGAGCTAGGAGTGGTGCTAACTTTTCCGTGAGCCAGCACAGAAAGCTTCCTGGAGAAATGGAGAATTAAAGTACATATGCAAGTAGACATAGCATTCAGGGCAGAGGACAGAGTATTTATTTTGTAAACCTATCACAAGTTTGGGAAGTTGTATTTTCACCATTAGTTCTTTTTCTTGTAAGTCGAAGGCTACAAATCTCCTCCTTGCATGCTAGGGTTTGGTGCAATATCCATGTTGTTGTTCAGTTGCTAAGTCTGACTCTTTGAACAAAACGTGGTCCACTGGAGAAGGGAATGGCAAACCACTTCAGTATTTCTTGCCTTGAGAATCCCATGAACAGTATGAAAAGGCAAAAAGATATGACACTGAAAGATGAACCCCCGGATCAGTAGGTGCCCAATATTCTACCGGGGTAGAGTAGAGACACAGCAATATACATGAATGTTCTTATAATGGGAACCTGGGCTTTTCCAGAATTTCCTGACAGTAGAGATCATCCTCAGGGACCCCAGACATGGACTTGCCTTCCCCCCAAATCCAGAAATGTAGCCTTAGTGACACAGAGCCTGCTTTCAGAGCAAGAAGAGCCCTGAAATGCATGTTTGGGGTGTTTCAGTTTTGAAGAGAGAAAATTCCATCCCATCTCTAAGAGGTGCACAGCTAGAATGAGCCTTTGGAAACCATGTGAGGCAAAACGCGGACAGCTGTAGCCCCACTCCACCCAGATGGGGGATGTGGGTTGGTTCCCACGCTGATGGCCAAAGTGTCTGCTCGGCCGGGAGCTGCCATCTGCTTTTGATACAGTATTGTCCTGCTGATTAAGGCCCTTGATTTAATGTCACTCTGAAAAAGAGAGAGGGTAAGAGGTTCTCCCACCAACTCAAGACCCATCTGAAATGCTGCATTTGGTCAAGAAAAACACATCCATCCTGAAATAACTCTATAATTGTTGTTTCCTAGAACCTTTACTGCCTTTCACAAATTGACTCCTGGTGGTGGTTTAGTTGCTAAGTCTTGTCCAACTCAATGGACTGTAGCCCTCAAGGCTCCTTTGTCCATGGGATTCTCCAGGCAAGAATACTGGAGTGAACTGCCATTCCCTTCTCTAGGGGATCTTCCTGACCCAGGGATCAAACTTGAGTCTCCTGCATTGGCAGGCAGATTCTTTACTACTGAGCCAGCAGGGAAGCCACACATTGACTCCTAGTCACTCTGTTTTCACCTCCTCTTTCTCTACCTGGAAAGCAGATTATATTCCTTTTACACAGACTATCAAATTTCACATAAACTTCTGATACTTCCAAGATTTTTCTCATGGTTTTTTGATGGTTTGAGCTGGAAAACCCTTCCTTCTACTCCCAAAGAATACTCTGCTTCAACTTTGGGGACCCGGTTTAAATGCTATTTCCTCTATCAAGTCATCTAAAAATATCTTCATAAAACACACACACATATACACCCTTTCTCTTCTGTGCTCATATAACACTTTGTTTCTGTAAATAGTAAAGTTTCAGGCTGTGTTTAAGTTGGCCATATGGTTATGTATAATGTACACTCACTTCCCCACACCACCCCCACCCAGCTGGATTGTTTATTTCTGTAAGGAAAGAACTGTGTCTTCCTCATAATTTATTTCCAGCACAGCACATGGCCAGTCCCACAAAAAGTCTTCAACAAACGTTTCTGAACAGATATAAATACACACACGTATGAATAAATCAAGATAGTCCATGAAATCTTGCCATTGGTGACAATATAGATGGACCTACAGGATATAACCTTAAGTGAAATAAGTCAGACACAGAAGGATAAATACTGTATGATTTCCCTTATAGGTGGAATCTAAAAAATGAAACAAATGAACAAACAAAATAAGACAGAAACAGAGTCATAGATACAGAGAACAAACTGGTGGTTGACAGAGGGGCAAAGGTTGGGAAGATGGGTGAAAAAGGGAGAGAAGAGTAAGACACCAAACTTCCATCTCTGAAATAAATTAGTAACACGGATGGCATGTCACATAGGGTATTCATCAATAGTATTGTAACAACTTGGTATGGCATATTACATAGGGAATACAATCAATAATATTATAACAACTTGGTACGATGACAGGTGGTAACTAGATTTGGTGATCATTTCATCATGTATAAAAAATACCAAATTACTATGGTGCACACCTGAATGCAATTTATATGTTAACTATATAGCTCAATAAAAAAGGATATTCCAGAAGTGGATAGGATAATGTCAATTTGTAACTTGGGCATATTGGCTATTTCCTGCATTGCAGGTGGATACTTTACCACTGAGCCACTGGGGAAGCCTCATATTGGCTTTTTAAAAGCCAATCAGAAAATTCCAAGCACCCAACATGGAGAATGGGCTTCCCTGGTGGCTCAGTGGTAAAGAATCTGCCTGCAATGCAGGAGCTGCAGGTTAGATCCCTGGGTTGGGAAGATGCCCTGGAGGAGGGCATGGCAACCCACTCCAGTATTCTTGCCTGAAGAATCCCATGGACAGAGGAGCCTGGCAGGCTCCAGTCCATAGGGTCACAAAGAGTCGGATACAACTGAAGCAACTTAGAACACACAAGATGGAGAATAAATTCAGAATAAAAGTACCTGGCTTTATAAAGAGTTCAAAAAGTGTCAAAAAACAGCTAAAGAGGGGATGCAGAAGGAAGGTATGAGACAGACACAATGTATGTGCAAGACAAACCCCACTGCAGATTTTATAGAGAATACCAATATTTATTTTAGTTTTTCCATATATTTAGAATTTAGAACATAATGGCAGAGTACTAGACACAACTAACTAGTAAGCTCTTGGACTGAAAAGTTCAGCTGATTTTAGTAGAACATACAAACTTCACTAAGCAGCCTGCTTTTATGTTCTGAGTCACTGCTTAATGCCTTGTCAAATTACTTGCTAATAATGGTAGTTGAGATTCATGGATCACTTACTCTGCTAGACACGGGCAACTAACCCAGGCTGTACAAACTGTCAACAGTAGGAGCCAAGACTGGAGTCTGGGGTTGTCTTGATTCCACTTGTCTATGCTTTTGACTCTTTTGTTGTCAACCTGGCATCTAACCCCAAAGTTAAGAAACCAGGGTGTTCAGCATGCTTGGAGAGTGATGACAGAGTGGAATAAAGTACTAGTGTAAGTTATTATGTTGTGTAAGGAAGTAGCTGAATTTTGTACTATTTGTCTCAGAGGATAAAGGCCGTGAAATAATCACAGTGATTTTCCTTCATCTTGTGTCTCAAAGACCGAGCATGTTCACATTACTCAGAGAACACCTGGCCAAGCAGGAAGGGCATGGGGAATGGAGTCTGGAGGCCAGGGTGTGAGCCTCAGTTCTGCCTTTTTTAGACAGCTTGCTTGGTCTCAATTTCCTGAAATGGGAATAACATCTAACTCCCCTACCTACCAACCAATCAGCAGTTCAGTTCAGTTCAGTTCAGTCGCTCAGTCGTGTCCGACTCTTTGTGACCCCATGAATCGCAGCACACCAGGCCTCCCTGTCCATCACCAACTCCCAGAGTTCACTCAGACTCACGTCCATCGAGTCAGTGATGCCGTCCAGCCATCTTATCCTCTGTTGTCCCCTTCTCCTCCTGCCCCCAATCCCTCCCAGCATCAGAGTCTTTTCCAATGAGTCAACTCTTCGCATGAGGTGGCCAAAGTACCAACCATAAAGGAACATAAAATATCATAAATGTTCCTCATGGCTCCCATCTACAATACCCTTTTTCATTTCCTCTAAAATACTGCTCTTTAATTAAATGGGAGATTTGTAGGACCTACCTTATTAGAAACATGTTTGAGGAATTAATTTTTTTAAGATACAAGATTTGCTCTACAAACATTTCCTTGTCAGAGATTTTGGGCAAGTAATAATTTTGCCTGAAAAAATTAAGTGTGTATTTCCTGGGTCAACAAAGGACAAAGTAATTATAGCTCAACTATACTTTCTTTGGCTTCCCGGGTGGCCCTGTGGTAAAGAATCCACCTGCCAATGCAGGAGATGCAGCTTCAATCCCTGGGTTGGGAAGATTCCCTGGGGGAGGAAATGGCAACCCACTCCAGTATTCTTGCCTGGGAAAATCAATGGACAGAGGTGCCTGGCGGGCTACAGTCCACAAAGAGTTGGACATGACTCAGCGACTAAACAACAACAAATACTTGCCTTGCTTCCTAAAGTCTACGATGTGTTTTCAAGTAGGACTACATAAAATATATAGGTATCCAAAGGTAGAATTGAATGAAAAATAATCTAAAATGCAAAATGATTTACGGGAAGGAGAACTAAACTCAAAATAAGACATTGAAGAAGAATGTGTTCTTTATCTGAGATGCAGCTCGAAGCTGAAATAATCATGTAATGCTTTATTGCAGTATTATTCATGTTAATTAGTTAAACCAAGACAGACTCCATAGCACATTTTAATCTTCTTATGTTATAATTGGGAGTTAATTTTGCTTTTCTCTCAAAAGTCAATGATGGATTTCCATATAAAAAGAGAAACCTCTAGTCTAAATTTGTCTGGCAGTGAGGAAATCTATAAATTAAGGCACATGACACAAAAGAAGACAATAGAGCAAAGCATTCAAGAACTCAAGAATTCAGCAAAGCATCAAGAATTCAAAAATCGAGGAATTTTGATGAAATTCCTCCTGCTGGGTACAGGGAACGCAAGCCCATATCTACCAGTGTCCCTCCCAGACACCTGCAGGGGATGAAGGTGGGACCCTCAGTTTTTTTCTCTTTCACTTAAAAATGGGAATTGTGCGAGGTATTCTATTGCTAGGCTTCACACTGGGGTCTGAAATAAATCTGCTTTCATATCAAGAGGGGGTCATGTTACTCGCTGTTGAGAAACTCAATCAGCAGACAGCCGTGGAAGTGTTTCTGAAGGGAGTCTTTGTATCATCACTCTGAAAAAGGAAAATTACTGTGTTTGATCCAAAAAGAACCTTATCTGAGCGCACTTCCTCTAATGTGCTCTATCTACCTTGTAGGTGCATAGTACAGGGAGAAGATGTAAATCTTGGCAGCTCAGGGCAGAGGGTCTTACCTGCTAGCCTAGAAGGAAGGTGGGCCCTTCCTTTGCCTCCTATGTGCTGTGCTTCGTCGTTCAGTCATGTCCCGACTCTGCTATCCCATGGACTATAGCCCACCAGGCTCCTCTATCCATGGGATTTCCCAGGCAAGAATACTGGAGTGAGTTGTCATGCCCTCCTCCAGAGGATCTTCCCAATCCAGGGATCAAACCCAGGTCTCCCGGATTGCAGGCAGATCCTCTACTGTCTGAACCACCAGGGAAGCCCAAGATTAAGAAATAATAGGCTTCTGTTCTCCTAAGAATTAAACATCAACTACATGCCAGCAGGAGTTCAATATTCAAAGCTCAAACCAAACAGTTAACATAAATGTTTTTCAGCTGACAGACACTAATACAACACATAAACACATAAAGGGCAGTTGTTTTCAGTCTGCCTCTTGTATTGAAATAATGTGGGATTCAGCTGGGAGCAGTCAATGGCTCCAGAAAGTATTCTGGCTTATTAAATAGAGTCTATTGTCTCCCCATAGGGTTATTTTAATAAGTCATACATCCCTCCCCTTCTAGAGTAATCATCCTTTAACAGATGTGACCCCATATGTTAGAGATTTCAGAGATGCTAAATGATGTGTGTTCTATACTTATCAGAGATTCTTTCAGTGTCAAGGTGGTCCATGGGCTTACCAACAGCTGCTTCAGACATTAAGATGGGAGGGGAGCTTGTGGAAAATGGATACATGTATAGTGTGGCTGGGTACCTTTGTGTCCACCTGAAATGACCACAACGTTGTTAATCAGCTATACTACAATAAAACATAAAATAAAAAGTTAGGACTTTCTCGGTGGTATAGTGGATAAAAATCTGCCTGCCAATGCAAGGACGTGGGTTCGATCCCTGGTCTAGGAAGATTCCACATGCCACGGAGTAACTATGCCTGTGAGCCACAACTACTGAGCCTGTGCTCTGGAGCCCCTGTTCTGCAACAAGAGAAGCCATCACAATGAGAAGCCTGTGCACCACACACACACACACACAAAAGCAGCCCCTGCTCAGAGCGACTAGAAAAAGTCCATGTGTTGCAAAAATAAATAAAGAAATATAAAATAAAATAAAAAGTTAAAAAAACTGACAGAGCTATAAAAAGAAAAGTCTCCAAATCCATCACAGATCTTGATACTGCTCATTCAACAATTGACTAAAAAAGTAGAGAGAACATCAGCAAGAATAAAGAAGATCTGAAAAACAGTATAAACCAAGTTGACCTAACTGATATTTCTACAACATTTTCCCCAACAACAGCAAAATACATATCTTTGCAAGTGCACACAGAATATTTTCCAAGCGTCTACCTTAAATTAAAAAATAGAACAAATTAAACCTAAAGCAGTAGAAGAAAGGAAACAATAAACAATAAAATCAACAGCTCAGAAGGCAAAAAATAAAAATAATAAGATCGATAAAATTAAAGTTGGTTTTGACAGAAGATAAGTAAACTGATAAAAAACCCCAGCCAGATTGATCAGGAAAGAGAGAAGAAATAACCAAAATCAGGAATCAGTCTGGTGGTATCACTACAGATTCTACAGTTATTAAAAGGATAATAAGAGAGTATTACAAATAATGTTACACCAATGAATTCAACAAATTAGGTGAAATAAAACCAACTCCTTAAAACAATTATCCTTCAACTAAAAATAATTAAAAGAAACAAGTCTTGAAAGACACAAGCTACTAAGGGTAACTCAAGAAGAAATAAATAACTTGAATAACTTACATCAGTTAAAGAGATTGGATTTGTAACTAAAAACCTTGCCACAAAGAAAACTCTAGGCCCAGTATTTCACAGGTGAATTCCACCAAACATTTAAGGAAGAATTAATACATCATAATACCTTAATTCTCAGAGAAGAGGGATTGTTACCCAACTCATTCTGCAAGGTCAACCTTACTATGAAACCCAAACCAGGAAAGACATCACATGAGGAAAAAACTATGAACTAATTTGCTTCTTTACATAGATGTAAAATATTTCTAAAACTTTTAGCAAAGTAAATCCAATAACATAGACAAAGGATAGTGCACTATGAGATTTATCTTGGAAGTGTACACAGTTGGTTTAATATTTGAAAATCAATGTAATTTATAATATTAATACACTAAAAATTAAAAACCATATGATTGTCTTTTTAGGCACAGAAACAGTCTTTGAATCTAAAACCCAGTCCAAATCAAAGCTCTCAGTAATGTAGAAACAGAGGGAACTCTCTCAAGCTGATAAAGAGCATCAGTGGAAAATTTCCAGCTAACATCATAGTTAATGGTGAAAGGCTGATTTTTTTCCCCCCTAAGATCAAGAACAAGACAAAGATGTCTACTCTCATAACTTCAGTTTGAAATTCTGCTAGAGGTTCTAGTCACTGAATCAGGCAAGATAAAGAAAGAAAAGGCATCCTGATTGAAAACAAAGAAGTAAAACCATCCTTATTTAGAGGTACATAAAGATCTTTCTAGAAATCTGACAAGTACTAGGGAAAAAAAAAAACAAAACTACTGGAATATAGAGGTCAGTCTAACAAGGTTCCCGGATACAAGTTCATTATTAAAAAAAAAAAATCAATTTTCTTCCTTTATACCAGTAACGAACAAGAGAAAACAAATTATAAATTAATACTACTTACAACTGCATTCAAAAATATAATATTCTTAGGAATAAATCTGACAAGAGTTGTCAAAGATCTATACAAGAAAACTTATAAAAACAATGCTGAGAGAAATGTTAAAAGAGCTTAAATAGAAAGAGATACCAAATTCAGAGGCCAGAAGACTCAACACAGTAAAGATGTCAAAGTGAAAGTGTTAGTCGCTCAGTCTTGTCTGATTCTTTGCGACCCCATGGACTATAGCCCACCAGGTTCCTGTGTCCATGGAATTCTCCAGGCAAGAGCACTGGAGTGGGTAACCATTTCCTTCTCCAGGGGATCTTCCCAACCCAGGGATCAAACCAGGTCTCCTGCATTGCAGGCAGATTCTTTACTGTCTGAGGCATCAGAGATGTCAACTCCAGCAGGCTTTTTTATTTGGTAGAGACTGACAAACTAATTTTAAAATTCATATGAAAATACAAACAACTTCTGCTATAATCAAAACAATTGTGAAAAAGAAGTTTGAAATTCTATGATTTCAAGACTTCCTATAAAGCTAGATTAATCAAGACAGTGGTATAGACACAGATAAACAGATCAATGAGACTAAGAGTTCAGATACAGAACAATAAATATCAGGACATTTTCAGTGGAAGTGCAAAGGCAATTCAGTTGAAAAAAAATCTTTTCAGCAAATTCTAATGGAGTAATTGAACCTGAAAATCTGCTCTGATCTAAATTTCTCCTCTGTATTTTAAGCATTCTTAACTCCAGTACTTTGGCCACCTCATGCGAAGAGTTGACTCATTGGAAAAGACTGATGCTGGGAGGGATTCAGGGCAGGAGGAGAAGGGGACGACAGAGGATGAGATGGCTGGATGGCATCACTGACTCGATGGACGTTGAGTCTGAGTGAACTCGGGAGTTGGTGATGGACAGGGAGGCCTGGCATGCTGCGATTCCTGGGGTCACCAAGAGTCGGACACGACTGAGCGACTGAACTATGAACTATTTCAATTTTGATTTTATTATTTTTTTAAGTCTTTGTTAAATTTGTTACAATATTGCTTCTCTATTTTAGGTTTTGGCTTTTTGGTTGCATAAATATGTAGGATCTTAGTTCTGTGACCAAGGATTGAATCTGCACCCCTTACATTGAAAGGCAAAGTCTTAACCATTGTATCACCAGGGACTGCATTTATTTGATCATTTTGGTTTCTTTAGAGGAATGGGTACATCAATTTTCAAACCATTTGACAAACATTTATGAAGTACCTCACAAGGTATTATGCTGGCTCATGTAGGGGACACAAAAATGAACTGGGTATAATCCTGCTATAGATTGAAAGTTTTTGTCCCCCTAAAACTCATATGTTGGAATCCTAATTGCCCAGGTAATCGTGTTAGGAGGTGGGGCCTCCTAACTGGGTTGTGAAAGCTCCATTCACGAGTAGGGTTAGAGCTTCGTAAAAGACTCCAGGGTTTTTTCCCTATCTAGTAAGGACACAGCAAGAAGGTGCCATCTACAAACCAGACTTCTTACCAGACACTAAATCTGTAGCTGCTTTGATTTTAGACTCCCCAGCCTCCATGAGAAATAAGTTTCTGTTAAACTACCTGGTTTTAGCTCACTGGTAAAGAATCTGCCTGTAATGCAGGAGACCCTGGTTAGATTTCTAGGTTGGGAAGATCCACTGGAGAAGGGAGAGGCTACCCACTCTAGTATTCTGGCCTGTACAGAATTCCATGTACTGTATAGCCCATGGGGTCACAAAGAGTCAGACATTTTCACCTGGTTTACGGTATTTTTGTTACAGCGGCTTGAAAAGACTAAGACAAATATCTATCCTCAAATAATGGACATCAGAAAATAAAAACAAAGGATAGTAAATTAATGACTAGAACAGAATGCTGAAAATTATTAGGCAATGGAGAAGGCAATGGCACCCCACTCCAGAACTCTTGCCTGGAAAATCCCATGGACAGAGGAGCCTGGTAGACTGCAGTCCATGGGGTCACTAAGAGTCAGACACGACTGAGCGATTTCACTTTCACTTTTCACTTTCATGCGTTGGAGAAGGAAATGGCAACCCACTCCAGTGTTCTTGCCTGGAGAATCCCAGGGACGGGAGAGCCTGGTGGGCTGCCGTCTATGGGGTCGCACAGAGTTGGACACGACTGAAGCAACTTAGCAGCAGCAGCAGCAGCAAGGATTATAAAATACTTTGGGAACAAAAAGTAGCATGGCATTACTTCTAATAGGAATATCTTGAAACTAACACAGCACTGTAAATCAACTATACTTCGATTTAAAAAAAGAGAGAAATGAAAGTGATAGTAAAAGTCAGAGTAGAAGCTGTCATAGGACTAAGGGAGAAAGTTAAATTCTTGGCTAAATGAAGTGGTTACATTTCAGGAGGAAAGAAGATTTGAAAATAAAACTCTTAGAAATAATTACATTTGCAAATATCAAAGAAAAAGCTGCAACTTCTCACCAGTAAAACTTACATTCAGATAAATTTATCTTCACTTGAATAAAAGTGCATCTATTAATTTCACTGTTTCTAGATGGTTGTGCTTTTTAACAGAATGCACTACTCAGCACGCTGTCACTTAGGAGGCTGGTGACATTCTAAAATATCACAGATCACTGTCAGTATGAAAAACAGGATCTATGTTGTGATTCTTTTTATGAATAACGTGAAGTTTATTTTCATGCAATGGCACAGCCCCCTGTTTTGGGCTTTAACAGATGGCACTCTTTTTACCAGGGTTTTAAACTTGCACACTGGGAATGCAAGCTATTTATACAGTACACACTTTAGCTGATCCTATCTTTGGACATGTTTAATTAAAGAATGAGCTACCAATAGCACAATCAAGCGGACACATGGGAGAAGCAGGAACTTGCTGCCTTGCTGAATACATTATTTTACCCCAGCAATTTAAAGCACACATGGAAATTAATGGCACGATGGAGGTTTATAATAAATCCCCTAAGCATTTAGCTTTTTTAGTTAGCTGTTTTCCAAAGCAGCGTTAATAAAGCTTTAAGGCCCGAGGCAGAAGGAAAGCATAGCTTACTTTTTAATGAGATGCCACTGTAGCATTCTTCAACTAGCTCTTCAATATTCTCACACCTGAATCAGTGTGGAGATGTTCATTTTCTACATATAAATGCTTTTTAGAGGAACATCCCAGAAGAATCAGTATTCTCCTATTGCACTTAAGACATTAAATATACTGGGAGGTGGAGAGGATTAAGTTTATCTGATTGATCAAGAGCCTCTTAGAAAAGGAACATATACAAATAAACAGTATTAAACAGCATTTGGGGCTTCCCAGGTGGCTCAGTGGCAAAGAATCCACCTGCCAATGAAGGAGATGTGGGTTCGATCCCTGGGTCAGGAAGATTCCCCCTGGAGCAGGAAATGGAAACCCACTCTAGTATTCTTGTCTGGGAAAACCCATGGATAGAGGAGCCTGGTAGGCTACAGTTCGTGGGGTCACAAATGAGAAGGATATGACTTAGCAATTCCGTGTGTACATGCTAAGTTGCTTCAGTCATGTCCGACTCTTTGCAACTCTAGGGATTGTAGCCCGCCAGGCTCCTCTGTCCATGGGATTCTCCAGGCAAGAATACTGGAGTGGATTGCCCGACCCTCCTCCAGGGGATCTTCCTGACCCAGGGATTGAACCTGTGTCTCTTAACATCTACTTGCACAGGCAGGTGGGTTCTTTATCACTAGCGCCATCTGGGAAGCCAGACTTAGCAACTAAACAACACCAAATAGCATCTGGATTTGCAGGTCCCAAATTATTTATTTATTTATTTATATTTAAAAGATATTTTATTATACGGACCATTTTTATTTTTTTTACTTCAACATGTGTAAATTTATTGAATTTGAAAATATAAATGCCTATGCAAAGAAGGGTAGCATTTTTACTTTCATGAACAATTATTGCAAAGCTAATTGGAGTATAGTTGCTTTACAATATTGTGTTAATTTCTGCTATACGATAGTTAATCAACAATGCATACACACATATCCACTCTTTCTAAAATTCTATTTCCACATAGGTTATTACAGAGTATTAAGTAGAGATCCCTGTTCTATACAGTAGCTTCTTATTAGTTATTTGTTTATATATTATAATGTGTATACATCAATTCCAATCTCCCAATTTATCAGTCCCCTATCTCCAATCCACCTTGGTAACCGTAAGTTTGTTTTCTACATCTGTAACTCTGTTTTATAAATAGGTTTATGTGTACCATTTTTTAAAAAATCTTTGCTGAATTGGTTACAATATTGTTTTTATTTTTATGTTTTGGCTTTTTGACTGCCAGGCATGTGGGATCTTAGCTCACTGCCCAGGGATCAAACCCACACCTCCTGCATTGGAAGGTGAAGTCTTGACCACTGAACTGCCAGGGAAGTCCCTAGCATACCTTTAAAAAAAAAATAGTGAAAGTGTTAGTCACTCAGTCGTGTCTGACTCTTTGTGACCCCATGGATTCCAGCCCACCAGGCCCTCTGTCCATGGGATACTCCAGGCAAGAATACTGGATTGGGTTGCCACACCCTCCTCCAGGAATCTTCCCAACCCAGGGATTGAACCCAGGTCTCCTGCATTGCAGGCACATTTTTTACCACCTGAGCCACTAAGGAAGCCAAAACAGTAATAGGAGGGAAAGTAACGACAGTGCTTGCTCCTGTCTCTGCAGCAAGACCAGAGACAAAGCAATATGGTCACCTGACCTATCCCAAACTGCAGGAGGGCAGGCAGGATTATCTCTGTATTTTATATGCAGAGGAAGAAAAGCTCCAAGCAGCTAGGAGACTTGTTCAAGATCAAAGAACAAATAAGAAGCTCATGATCTAACGCCAATAAGAATGGATAGAGCTGAGACTAAAACTTCTGGAAAAGGACCCCTTTCGCTGAAGTGCAACAATTTTCTAGTTCTGATGAAGTGACTTCACACTAGTAAGAGAAATTTAAATACACAGAAGGGAAATGTGGATGGTAAGAAAGAAACAAAATGGTAACTCCTTTAAAGACAGATGCAGACTGAATTGGGCTTCCCAGGTAAAGAATCCACCTGCTAATGCAGGAGATGCAGGCTCGACCCCTGAGTCAGAAAGACCCCCTGGAGAAGGAAATGGCAGCCCACTCCATTATTCTTGCCTGGAAAAGCCCATGGATAGAGAAGCCTGGAGGGCTACAGTATATGCGGTTGCAAAAGAGCTGGACATGACTTAGCGACTGGACAACAAAGCAGGCTGAAAAATACTCATAGCTGCCAATTTCCTGTAATGTCACGATGGGCTTCAACCTCCAAAAACCACATTCAGACACTTACTTGAATCTAAAAACAAAACAGTTGTTGTCATTCAGTTGCTAAGTCGTGTGAGACTCTTTGAGACCCTATGGACTGTAGGCCGCCAGGCTCCTCTGTTCATGGGATTTCCCAGGCAAGAACAGTGGAGTGGGTTGCCATTTCCTCCTCCAAAGATACATTTGCCTGTTGCCTACTATCTGGCCTCCTAGTCACAACTTGCTGCTTGTGCCTAATTTTCCTGAGTGTCTGCCTGACCTTAGACTCCAGCCACTCCCATGCTGCTCTAAGCCACTGCTGTGCAGCCTCAATAACGGCAAAAGACTGTAGGATCTAAGTAGACAGAGGGAAAGTAGAAACAACATTCTAGAAAAACATGACTGACATTGTGTTAGGGATAAACAGACTGGCTTCCCAAGCAGAATGTAATCAAATCACCCAAACTGAAACAAGATTTATTTTCACTATTACTAATATTCTCTATTGTCAACACATATTCAATTTTTTAATGAAAAACATAAACATATGGCAGAATTACTGCTGTAAATGTCAGGACAATCTACCATTCTATCAGGAGAATGAAAAATGCTATAGGGAAGAGCTCTGTAATCAGACTGAGATAATTTTCAGTAATGCATTTTTCAAATGAATGTACCCTGCCAATTTGAAGTGTTGTTTAAATAAATGAATGTATTCAACTACAATAGCACTACCTTTTCACAGCACATTTTTTGAAAGCTAGCTTTGGCATATGTGGCTTATATGTCACTCTTTAATTTGCTTTGGTATACAAATAGACAATGTGTTAATACAAAAAAAAAGTGGATTATTCTGATTTGAAGACTGACTCTCATTTCCCATCAATGACAACAAAATTTAGATCCTAATGATTTTAAAATACACCAATATCTGAGTTATTTTCTTAAGAAACTTATTTTCCTCCCCTGATCATGTTGTCATAATCATTACAGAAATGAGTATTGTAAAAATTGAGTGCTCAATGGGAAACATTAGAATGTAATTTCAATGATAACATAGAATTGGCTATTATTGTCCTGGGGTGTATCTGACTGAAGAGCCAGTCTGATGGAAGCAGGTGCCTCAATTATCACCCCGACTACAATAGTTAAAAATCATGAAATGAAAAATAAAAACAAAGCAAATGTGTATTTCAACACAGCTAAAAACCTTTACTCCATTTGCTGAGACTGGTAATATATGCTGAGCTTATTGAAATCACTGAAATTGCTGTAATTAAACTTCTCCCTAAATCAGACTTGTATAAGAGTCAGAAATCTCCCATAATTAACTTATCTGGAGAAGTAATCAGACAATAACTGCTGATGTATTTTAGGAACCACTAAAACTACTGTAGCTGTTGAATGTAATAACTATAATAAATCTTTAACAGCAGTTATCTCATAACCTCTTTTCCCAGCAAAAAGGGTGGGAGGGAGATTGCTTTCTCAAAGCTCTGCTCTGAGTTGGTTTAAGATTGCTACTCTGCTCTTCTCCATTAAGGGAAAGTTACGAAGCCATAGAGATGCGGCCTGAACCTAACCCCAGTCTATGCTATCTCTGAGTGTGCTGTTGATTTGTTGTTGCTGTTGTTCAGTCGCTAAGTTGCGTCTGACTCTTTGTGACCCCACGGACTGCAGAACGCCAGGTTTCCCCGTCCTTCACTGTCGCCTGGAGTTGGCTCAGACTCATGTCCATTGGGTTCGTGATGCTCTCTAACCACCTCATGCTGTTGATATTAATAATGAAAAATAGACAGGGCTTTAGGAACTGAACCAAAGCATCTCTAATAGCTAAAGGCAGAAGACCTACCTACAATGACTGCAGAAATCAATCTTCAGAAAAAAGGAACTGCTTCTGGTGAAATCTATAAGTTTGTCGTGTTTTGCCTGAATGCATTTCTCAATACACACACAGTTTGAGTAGCAGAAAATAGATGCCCTACTGGCTTGAGGTATAACTTGAGAAAATGGAGCTACCAAAGCAACCAGAGACGTCAATGGGGAATCCCAGATGCAAAGTGAAATCCCAGAAGCAAGCCCCAAAATTTGAGTATGAATGCTGTCCAAATTTTCAGCAGACCAGTAAATTATGCACACACAGGGCACCTCTATCCCCACCCAACAGAGAGCTAGACTGAAAAACAGCAGTTAGAAACCAAAAAGCCTGAGCAGAGGCACTAATGGCTTCTCGCTGCAAGGGAGGCAGATTTTTTTTCAGGTTGAGCCCAGGAAAATTAACTGTGTACTCAGTTCAGTTCAGTTCAGTTCAGTCGCTCAGTCATGTCTGATTCTTTGCAACCCCATGAATCGCAGCACTCCAGGCCTCCCTATCCATCACCAACTCCCGGAGTTCACCCAAACTCATGTCCATCGAGTCGGTGATGCCATCCAGCCATCTCATCCTCTGTCGTCCCCTTCTCCTTCTGCCCCCAATCCCTCCCAGTATTAGAGTCTTTTCCAATGAGTCAACTGTTCGCATGAGGTGGCCAAAGTACTGGAGTTTCAGCTTTAGCATCAGTCCTTCCAATGAATAGCCAGGACTGATCTCCTTTAGAATGGACTGGCTGGATCTCCTTGCAGTCCAAGGGACTCTCAAGAGTCTTCTCCAACACCACAGTTCAAAAGCATCAATTCTTCAGTGCTCAGCTTTCTTCACAGTCCAACTCTCACATCCATACATGACCACTGGAAAAACCATAGCCTTGACTAGACGGACCTTTGTTGGCAAAGTAATGTCTCTGCTTTTCAATATGCTATCTAGGTTGGTCATAACATTCCTTTCAGGGAGTAAGTGTCTTTTAATTTCATGGCTGCAATCACCATCTGCAGTGATTTTGGAGCCCAGAAAAATAAAGTCTGACACTGTTTCCACTGTTTCCCCATCTATTTCCCATGAAGTGATGGGACCAGATGCCATGATCTTAATTTTCTGGATGTTGAGCTTTAAGCCAGCTTTTTCACTCTTCTCTTTCACTTTCATCAAGAGGCTTTTTACTAGTACTGTGTATTAGACACCAACAATTTCAGAAAAAGCAAAACAATTCCAGAATTGCTATAATATATACACAGTCTAAGCCAATTTGTATAGATTCCCACATGTAATCAAAAGGGTTCTGGAAAATACTTACAAGTAAAACCAAATGTGTTCCTAATATTCTGAGGAAGAATGACAAATGCCTTTTCCATAGAAACACAGTTACAATGAGACTTGCAAAACTGGAAACTAGGAATTGAATAGGTTTTTGTGGACTGGCGTACAAAACCTCTGAAGACCATAAAATTGCTTCTATGGAAAAATGTGTTCTGTAAGTTTTTCTATAAGTAAGTTTTTCGTGATTAGACTGGGTATGAAATTTCTCAGTTATACCATATACTTAATGGACATGAGTTTGGGTAAACTCCGGGAGTTGGTGATGGACAGTGAGGCCTGGCGTGCTGCGATTCATGGGGTCGCAAAGAGTCGGACACGACTGAGCGACTGAACTGACTGACGGATACACAGTCTGCCTGATGCTTTTGAATTGTGGTGTTGGAGAAGACTCTTAAAAGTCCCTTGAACTGCAAGGAGATCCAATCAGTCAATCCTAAAGGAAATCAATCTTGAATATTCATTGGAAGAACTGATGCTGAAGCTGAAGCTCCAATACTTTGGCCATCTGATGCAAAAAGCTGACTCACTGGAAAAACCTTGATGCTGGGAAAGAGAGAAGGCAGGAGAAGTGGGTGACAGAGGCTGAGATGGTTGGATGGCATCACCGACTCAATGGACATGAGTTTTAGCAAACTCTGGCAAATAGTGAAGGACAGGGAAGCCTAGCAGGCTGCAGTCCATGGGGTCAAAAAGTCAAACACAACTTAGCGACTGAACAACAGCAACATACACAATCCAGCTTTTGACCAAAAATTACTAGACAAGCAAAGAATAAGGACTCTCCTGACTTGTAATCAGGATTTAAAAAAAAGTAGTCAATAGCAACTGTCTTGGTGTGTGCCCAGACCATCAGGTTTATCAGAAAACATTTCATACCAGTGGTTATAAATGACAAAAAATTACAGAAAAACAAGGTGTTAATGACTGAACAGATATGAAACCTTGACAGTGAAATGGAAACTAAAAAAAAAAAAAAAAAGAAGAAGCAATTGGAAATTTAAAACTGAAAAAAATAGTAGCTGGAATGAAATTTTTACTAGATGGACTCAACAGTAGATTTGAAATGGCAAAAGAATCACTGAACTTGAAAGTAGAGCAACAGAAATTACGCAATCCAAATGGAAAAAAAAAAATGACACAACTTTCAAAACCTGTAAGATAGTATCATGCAGTCCAACATGCAATTAATTGGAATACCAGAAGTAGTGGAGAGAGAAAGAAGAAAAAAATATTTGAAATAATGGCTATAAAACACTTAATTCACAAGATTTTTTTAAAATAAGGATTAAATTGAGAACCTGCGTGAAAGTAACTTGAAATGTAGTACACTGTAGACATTTAAAGTTCACTCATACTTGGATTTTCCATTTATAACCCCCCTGCCCACCACTTAGGCTATCTGCATCTCATATTATCACTATCAGATGAAGAGGCACTTAAAGTAAATGGAATTAACCACATTTTTTCATACTACAATTATTTTTTCAGTTCCTACTTTGTAATGGCTAACTGCCACTGGAGGGATGTGATAGTTAATTTTAGGTATAAAATATACCAGGCTATGATACCTAGAGAGTTTCCCAGGTGGTGCCAGTGGTAAAGAACCCGCCCGCCAATGCAGGACTTAAGAGAGATGGGTTCAATCCCAGGGTTGGGAAGATCTCCTGGAGGAGGAAATGGCATCCCACTCTAGTGTTCTTGCTTGGAGAATCCCATGGACAGAGCAGCCTGGTGGGCTACAGTCCATAGGGTTGCACAGAGTTGGACACACTTGAAGCGACTTAGCATGAACACATGCATGGTACCCTGATATTTGGTCAAATATGTCTGGATATTGCTGTGAAGGTATTTTTTCAGGTGAGAAGGTATTTTTTTCAGATGAGACTAACATTTCAATAAGTAGACTTTGAGTAAAGAAGATTATTCTCCATAATGTAGGTGGATCTCATCCAATCAGTTGAAGGCCTAAAGAAAAAGACCCCAGCCCCTCCAACAAGAACTTTGCCTCTAGAATGTCTTTGATCTTAAGTTGCAATAGCATCTCTCTTCTGAGTCTCTAGCTTGCCTGCCTTCCCTGCAGATTTCAGATCTGGTGCCTCTATAATGTCATGAGCCAATTCCTTAAAATACATCTCTGTGGCTGTTTCTCCCTCTACACACACACACACACACACACACACACACACACACACACACTATTGGTTCTCTTTCTCTGAAGAACTGGACTAACACTAGGGTGGGGGAGGTCATGGTTCCCACTCTTAAGTTGTTTTGTCTAAAAATTCAGAGGGAAACTCAAAATATGTGCTAAAAATCTGAAACACAGGTTTTCTTGGGAAAAGAGAGGAGAAGTACATCTTCTGGTCCGGGGTAGGTGATATGGGTGTAATCAGGGAAGGTTCTGGCAGAGCTCATCTCTAAGCTCAGTTCTGAGGAACATGAGTTTGTAGTTGTGAAGCAGGGAGGCAAGGAAGAGCATTTGGAACAGAGGAAAGCCATGAACAGGAGCTGGATCTCGAGATGCTTTATGTGCTGTCCTGAGGACTCTAGTGTTTAATCCCTGGGTGATACTCTCCATTTTTGCTCAAATATGTTACATACAGTTGTAAGAACCCCAGGAAAAACTTTGTAGAGATAAATGTATTTTAAAACAAGAAAACGTCTTAATTAGACTTGTTTATTGCCCTTGTCGGTTCTCTACTTTCTTTATGATCATAGAAAACTCAGAAGTATAGATATGAAGTACTGGTTGCATCAAGTTGATTTATCAGCAATAATATAGCCATCCCAGGCTTTTCTCTAAGTTACATTAAAAAAATGTCATTTGTTAGTGTAAATGTGACTTGTTTTCTACTGCCATCTGGTGTTTTGCTGGGGCACTGACTATTATTCTTTAAAACAATACAAATAGTACCCAGGAAATCCTTAAATGCATTCTTAAAGATGTTCACAAAATACAGTTTAAGCACATCCTTGATTGTAATGAATAATATAATTGGGTATTAAATGTTGGTTTAAATCAAAGGAGAATTTCAGGAAAAGACCCTGATCCAAATGCAGTTTTACCTAACACACACACACACACACACACACACATACATACATACACAAGCAAACAAACATTCCCCTTTTGCAGGCATGAGTGTTCTGTTGTTCCTCAAATTTCTTTAAAGGCACACAAATCCTCAACTAGTAACTGACACTTGATATGTATTAAATCAGTAACATGATGCAGACTTTTTCATTCAATGAATTTGTTAACACAGTTTTTTAAGAAGCTTTGAATTATTTTTGACTCCTCTCTTTCTCTCATGCCTCGTATCCTAACCATCAGCATATCCTACAGACCTTACATAAAATATAGGCAGAATCTAAGCACTACTCACCATGTCTACCCACATCCTAATCACACCTCCCTGAGGAACTATGAATATACTTTTCCACCCCCGGAACTCACTTCTCCCATATGGCTGCATAGCTCATGCCCTTGCATCTTACATCTCCAAGCGTCACTGTCCAAGAGGCCCATCAACAGAGCAACACTCCCGACCACTGTCATTCTCTATATCTTTTTCCTGTTTTATATTCTTTTTCATATTTATTTTATTTTTTTGAAAATGACAAATCTCTCCCCACAACACACATACACTAAAATATGCTGTAAGTACTATGAGAACTGGGACTTTGTTTTTATTGAATGTTTTAGCCCCAGTGCCTAAAACAGGGCCTAGCACATAGTAGGTACTCAATATGTACTGAATAAATGAATGAATAAAAATAATTGTTTGAATTGGACATTTCATCAGGCATTTTTGCACTGCATTACATTTCAGCTCACAGTTCTATTCTGTGGGTGTGGAATATAGAATGTGTGGGAAAAGATGACATCCAGTGGGGAAAAACTGGATTAAACAGATATAAATAATATTCAATAAATAAATATAAACTGGGTTAAACAGATATAAATAATATTCAATATAAGAAGCTGGTATCTCCAAAGAGGGCCTGTTTTAGAATTAGCCCTAGTCCAAACTTATGACTCTATCAAAATAAACTAAACAGGCTTCTCTAAAAGAAAAGAATTATGTGACTATTAATTGTAAGGAAAAATAACATCTTCCCCCTCTCATCTGTAGATCTCTGATAAAGAATTTGAGAGTGATAACTCAGTAGAAACTTAGCCTAATAATTCATCCTGAGACAAATTTACAATTACTGTTTTTTAAAAATCTCCATTTCTATTATTGTGAAATTAAAAGCTGGCTATTAAAACATTCCATTTTTTCACTGTGTATCCCAGAAATGGAATATTTCCCTCTCCCTCTGCCATACCAGTTAACAGCATCCTATGGGTTTCCCTGGTGGGTCAGATGGTAAAGAATTTGCCTGTAATACAGGAGACACAGGAGACCAAGGTTCGATCCCTGAGTTGGGAAGATCCCCTGGAGAAGGGAATGGCAACCCACTCCAGTATTCTTGCCTGGAGAATTTCACAGAGGGTAGCCTGGTGGGCTATAGTCCGTGGCATCACAAATAGTTGGGCACAACTGAGCGGCTAATACTTCTGCTTTTTCTCATGAATGTGGGTTAAAAAAAAAAAAAAAGATGGAATTTCCAAACCTGACAATTTGCTCAAACAGGATTTTTAGTGAATTTGGGGTAACACTAACTCATTACATCTCTTAATCCTAAGATTCTCCCTGTATGTCACAATCAATAAAAGACTTCAATTGCCAACCTCCTTCAGTTG
The DNA here is from genome assembly GCF_055505025.1 of Bos grunniens. Taxonomy (NCBI): domain Eukaryota; kingdom Metazoa; phylum Chordata; class Mammalia; order Artiodactyla; family Bovidae; genus Bos; species Bos grunniens. The sequence continues at coordinate 55,304,008 of NC_141178.1, read as the reverse complement.
GTGTGGATATAAGGCCAGCTCTACATGATGGAGAGTAGAAGAGCCAATCAGGTGAAGTTGTTGCAGATTCTCTCCACAAGTTCTATGAAGAAATAGCCAGGGAGCCCACCTCCCACGCCACTGGAAAGCTGCCTAAGGGCTCAGAATCCCGGGAGGAGAAAGCGGTGCAGAGGGTACTAGAGGGAAGTACAGTGCAGAAGGAAGGAAATGCAGCCCTGGAGAGTGAGAAACGCTAAGCATAGCATCTGGAGCAGGGCTTGCACCTGTTTATATCTGCAGTAAGCCACACCCAGCACTCACCCTCCCGTCTCTACCTTTGTCAGAAAGTGCCAGGGTGTACCTCCTGGAAGCAAACCAGTCGGTGTGTGAACTGGAAAGTCTCTGACCTGCACAGACACCTGCATGGGCTGGGTGTGGAGGCCCACTGCATGAACAAAGGCAGCTTGACTCCGCCATGGTCTGGCCCCTGACTTCCCCTCCAACTGCACAGCACACGCTCTGGCTTTGTTCGTGGGCTCTGGTTTCTCAGGTCCTTCCCTGCTGCCTCAGGACCTTTGCAGACTGTTTGCTATTCAGAGTGCATTTAGCCACAGTTGCCTTGAGCACGTCACTAACCCCAGAGACCTTCTGAGAGTGAGAACCCGATATGCGAGGCCTGTAAACCATCACAGACGACTTTGTTTTTACTCTGAGCAAGATGTGAAGATGGTGGAGGCATCTGAGCAACAGGGTACCACTTAGGTTTTAAAAGGGTCACCGTGGACTTCCTTCATGTCCAATGGTTAAGAATCCACCTGCCAATGCAGGCACAGGGGTTCAATCCCTGCTCTGGGAAGATTCCACATGCCTCAGAGCAACTAAGCCTACACGCCGCAACTACTGAACCCAGCCCCAGAGCCTATGTTCTGAACAAGAAAAGCCACTGCAGTGAGAAGCCCACATACCACAACTGGAGAGTAGTCCCTGCTCATTGCAACTAGAGAAAGCCCAAGACAGCAACAAAGACCCAGTGCAGGCAAAAATAAATAAACAAAAAATAAATAAAATTCTGAAAGAAAGTTTAAGGGCTTCCCAGGTAGCGCTAGTGGTAAAGAACCCTCTAGCCAATGCAGGAGACTTAAGAGATGTGGCTTCCATGCCTGGGTTGGGAAGATCCCCGGGAGAAGGGAATGGCAACTCACTCCAGTATTCTTGACTGAAGAATCCCATGGACAGGGGAACCTGGCAGGCTACAGTCTATAAGGTCGCAAAGAGTTGGACACGACTGAAGTGACTTAGCATGCAAAGAATGTTCAAAAGGGTCACCGTGGCTACTGAATTGAGAAAGAGGATAGAGACAAAGGAAGATCAGTTAGGAAGTAAGTGGAGTCATCAGGCAAGAGATGGTGGTAGAGAGAGAAGGTGGCAGGAAGAAGCTCGGAAGAGAGAATGGACAGGGTTTGCTGATGGAATGACAGGGAGGCAGGAAAGAGAGATTTGTAGGAGCAGTGTGTTTTCAGGGGAAGGTCAGGAGTTCCATTTTACACTTATTAAGTTTGATGCGATTATTAGATATCCACCAACGGCATCAGGTAGCCATCAGGTCTCCATCAGGTAGACAGGTGGACATACTTGTTGAGAGTTCAGGTAGGGACCTGGGCTACAGTTAAAGCAGTTGCCTTTGGCATAAAGACATTTAAAGCCGTGAGATCAGGTGGAATCATCAAGGGAGTGTGTGTAGATGGAGAAATGCTCTGAGGACTGATTTTAGGACCTTCAACGCAGGATGGTCAGGGAAACAGGGGCAACTACCTAAGGAGGCTGGGCAACAGCAAACAGTAGAGAGAGTAAGTAAGTCATGGACTTAGTACAAGATTGGGAGGTAAGGCAGTGTGGAGAGCTTGTGTGAATAGAAGCCCAGTCATCTACATAGAAAAGGCAGCCAACAGTTTCCAACATAGAGGAGAAAACTGCAGAATTCAGACATTATTTAGAAACGCGTAGGGGGAAATGTCCATTGACAGATAAATGGATAAAGAAGATGTGGTGCATGTATACAATTGAGTACTATCCAGCCTTTTTCACAGGACTCTGGATTGTTAGAAAGAAAGACATGCAAATATTTACATCTGTAAAGAAATGTAAAAGTGAGAAAAGAACATGTTTGAATAATCTTTGTACTCCCCACTCTACGTTTAGCAACCTTTGTGAACGCTGAATTAAAATGCTACTGGCTTCTTAAATTTATTGTTGAAAATGTTGTTATCAAATAACATTTGATATCACTCATATGTGGAATTTAAAATATGACACAAACGAAACTATCTATGGAACAGAAACAGACTCACGGCCACAGAGAACAGACTTGCGGTTGCCAAGGGGACGTGGGGTGGGGAAGGGATGGAGTGAGACGCTGTGGTTAGTAGATGTAAGTTTTTATAAATAGAATGGATAAACAATAAGGCACTAACTGTGTAGCACAAAGAACTATATTCAATAACCTATGATACACCATAATGGAAAAAAATATTTTTTAAAAAAGCAATGTATATGTATGTATAATTGAATTACTTTGCTGTGCAGCAGAAATGAACACATTGTAAATAAACTATATTTTAATTTAAAACTTAGATCTGTATATTACTTTAATAAAAAATTAAAAACAGTCAGAAAAAAATGCATGAGCTAAATAAATGCCTGCTGCTGCTGCTGCTGCTGCTGCTAAGTCGCTTCAGTCGTGTCCGACTCTGTGCGATTCCACAGACAGCAGTCCACCAGGCTCCCCCATCCCTGGGATTATCCAGGCAAAATAAATGCCTAAGGGCTATGAAATAATGGCCAAAAGCCAGCAACTTCATACAGTCAAGTACTGTTTACCTACTGAGTAAGTAAGATCTTCGCTCTTACGTGAACTGTATCTTTTAAATGTAAACACTGCTTTTATCACTAAGAGTTAAAGCCATTTCTGAAACTCCAATAATGTTTAATCATTGATGATTTTACCATTCAAATGATACTAAAAATATAACTGCTACTCTGTGACCATCCATATAATGTTTATAAATTTAACTTTAAAAAATAGCTCCTCACTCTATGTTTAGCAACCTTTGTGAACTTTGAATTAAAATTCTACTGGTTCCTTAAATTTATTAGAGTGCCTCTATAATAAGCTCTTGGAAGGCAGAGATGATATTTTCTTTACAGATGTAAACATTTGCATGACTTTCTTTCAAACAGTTCAAAGTCCCGTGAAAAAAGAATATATTTGAATAATCTTTGTACTTAGAACAGCTGTCAACAAAGGTGACAGTAATAATTAACATTTCCTTTGTGCTTTCCCTGTGCTAGACTCTGCTTTAAGCACTTTACATATATTTTCACTTAATTACTATTGTGGGAACAACAGTCTCATGGTTTCTGGAAGTTGGTACTGTTCTTATGATTCCTATATCACAGAAGAAGAAACTGAAGCACAGAGGTTGGGTAATTCTCAAGACGTATATAGAATGAACAGCAAAACTAGCATTAGATGCTAATGTCTTTCCAGAGCTTTAGCTCTTAATGTTTATGTAGAACGTTAATGTCTGTTGATAAAACCACTGAAATAATAAACACACTGGCAATTTATTTTGACTAGTGCAGAAAATAAGATCACATTATTCACCGATAGTATAACTTCTCCTTATGTGTATTTGAAAGGCTGTTGATTTTAACAATCTCACCTTTTCCTTTTTTTCCTGGCTCATCTGCTTTCTTATTTGTTTCTGAAAGGTAAAGACAAAACAAAATAAATATTGTGAGAGTCACAATTCAAAGTCTCAAATTATAGGACTATCTTCAAATGAGTTCAATTCATAATATTTCTGGGATTAAGAGATACACACTATTATATATAAAATAGACAAACAATAAGGACCTACTGTATAGCACAGGGAACTATATTCAGTATCTTGTAATAATGTACAATAGAAAAGAATTATATATATATGACTGAGTATATACATATGACTCTATCACTTTGTGATAAGTGATAGAGTCACTGATAAGAGATACATCACTGAAACTAACGCAATATTATAAATTAATTATACTTCAATTTAAAAAATTCTGGGCTAACAATTCAATTTTCCTAAATCTTAAATTCTTTACGTATGTAATTTATTATAAAATATTAAGAATTTGAATTACTTATAAAAATCACCAAGCAGTAAGCAGGTTTTGGGTGCCAGGCTGTGTTCCTGGTCTACATAAGGGGTGATGGGGGCCATCTCCACCAATAATAAATGCCTCTGTGGGTACAAACTGAGTACAGAGAAGACTCACTCAAAGCTGATTCAATAGCTTTATTGTCTCTTAAAGCCTATACCGCTTTATAACAGGGACTGTGTGCTTTAAAGAACTGTAGCATGCCATCCTACTGAGAACACTAACCTGACTCCTCAAGGACTTCCTATATCCACAGGTGACCCACAGGGGTGCCCACACTGAGCCCAGGTGTGACACAGCACAGTTAGAGGTAGACCAGTCAATTTCAGTCCCCGTAGGTATTTACCTAGTCTTTGAGAATTTCTAGGTACACATGTGTACTGTTGAGTTGCAGTGGGGATGGGGCAGAGTTTAGTAGTCTGATGAAAAAAATTAGATTCCATTATTTCCCCAGAGTAGACGTGAGAGAGTGTGGGTACCATGCAGGTTGGGTTCAGGGGTGCAGGCAACATCATTCAATTTCTTGATCCCTAGTTTCCCATATTCATTCATAGAAAACATTTCAATTTTTGGAGGCAAGAGGTGAATCCGAGGCTCCTGATGCAAGGAGAGGACTTTGTATCAGTCACGTGTTTCTCCTTTGAGACCCCCAGAGGAGAGGAAGCAAACCGACCCAAAGTGTGCCAGGCTTGGTGCCAAGCACAAGACACATCTTTTGCCTCCTAACATCCTCTGCAGATGGGCAAAGAAATGGCAACCCACTCCAGTATTCTTGCCCAGGAAATCCCATCGACAGAGGAGCCTGGCGGGCTACAGTCTGTGGGGTCACAAAAGTGTCAGATAGGACTGAGCAACTAAACAACCCTCTGCAGTAGTTCTGAGCTCCTTCTTCATGCAGAGGAGGAGGCTGAAGCTTGACAAGGTAGGGGTCTAAGTAATCAAGGTCAGTGGTGTATTTGACTCCAAAATAGACATTCTTTTCCCCATGCCAGTCTCTAATTTTGTTGAAAGGGAAAAAGAAGTACAGGTCTTGACTTTGCAAAGGGAGGGTTTTAAAAAGTTGGCTAGTGATCCAGTGGTCAAGGCTTCACCTACCAGTGTAGGAAGTGCGGGTTTGATCCCTGGTGGGCAGGCTAAGATCCCACATGCCTCACAGCCAAAAAACCATAAAATACACTAAACAGAATCAATACTGCAACAAATTCAATAAAGGCTTTTAAAAAATGGTCCACATCAAAAATATCTTAAAAAAAATGTTGGCTGCCACACATTTCCTGGTCAGTGCTAATCTCTGTTGAACATTCTAGAATTTCTGACCTTATTAACTGTACCCTTGTCATAAAGGGCTTCCCTGGTGGCTCAGTAAAGAATCTGCCTTCAATGCAGGAGACCGGGGTTTGATCCCTGGGTCTGGAATATACCCTGGGGAAGGAAATGGCAACCCACTCCAGTATTCTTGCCCAGGAAATCCCATGGACAGAGGAGCCTGGTGGGCTACAGCCCATAGGGTTGAAAGAGTCAGACACGACTTAGTGACAAAACCACCACCATCATAAGGTTAGGCAGTGCGTCATTTAGTAGGATGTACTCTTGAGTTTGAGTAAACTCCGGGAGATAGTGAAGGACAGGGAAGCTTGACACGCTACAGTCCATGGGGTTGCAGAGTCAGATGTGACTGAACAACTCTTGTAGGTATCAGGGATACAAGATAGAAGAGAAGTATCAAAAAATCTCAATTTCCAAGGATATCTCTTTCTGTGGCACCAGCAATGTGTGCAGGAAGGCTGGGAGTGTCCACCCCTCCAATAATCTGTTACCTGGCATATGGCTAGTGTAATTTAGACAAATCAAGCATAAAATGCGTTTCTCAGTTGACTATAGAAAACTAGTGGGTGCTGGTCATGAAGATTTTAGAGCTGTCCACAAATCTTCCCGCCCCCAGGGAAACCAAGGAAGGAAGAGTGGATTGAATTGGTCATCTTTTTTTAGGTTTGTTTGTTTGTTTTTTGACATGGACCATTTTTAAAGTCTTTATTGAAATTGTTACAATATTGCTTTTGTTTTATTTGGCTTTTTGGCTAAGAAGCATGTGGGACCTCAGCGCCCTGACCAGATATTGAACAAATACCCCTTCATTGGAAGGCAAAGTCTTAACCACTGGACCACTGGGGAAGTTCAGAACTGATCACCATTTAAAAAGGTGTGGGAGGCCCCTGGCCAGGTGTGCGCCCTGGAACCAGGGTCATCATCTTTTTTCCTCCTGTCTGCAGTTACCTAGGATGACAAGAGGTGAACTAAGAAGGCCTAGCCCAGATGTTCCAATCCCAGGGCAAAAGCCCTAGGTTCTGTCCCCTTCTAATACCACTGCTTCAGCAAGTTGAGATCTGAGCCAGGAGCTTGGGTGTGGAAAATACACAGAGTAGGGGATTTTCACCTCTGGGGTTTTCAGTGCTTAAATTTAACTTAGGTAAAGTTCTCAAAGAGCTTCAGCTTACCTCACTAGCATTCTGCACAATATAATACAGTATGACTTTGCTATTCTTTAGTCTTTGTACCGGAGAAGGCAATGGCACCCCACTCTAGTACTCTTGCCTGGAAAATCCCATGGATGGAGGAGCCTGGTGGGCTGCAGTCCATGGGGTCACTGAGGGTCAGACACGACCGAGCGACTTCACTTTCACTTTTCACTTTCATGCATTGGAGAAGGAAATGGCAACCCACTCCAGTGTTCTTGCCTGGAGAATCCCAGGGACGGGGGAGCCTGGTGGGCTGCTGTCTATGGGGTCACACAGAGTTGGACACGACTGAAGTGACTTAGCAGCAGCAGCAGCAACAGTTTGTACCTGGGGCTTCCCAGGGAAAATTCAAATGGCCCTCAGCGTGCCAAAAAGGAAAATGATTGATAACACTTAACTAGATGCCAGGCGTTGCTCTCAACACTTAATGAAGATTATCCCATTTAACTCTGAAAAGTAGTTTTAATTCCATAGATAAGAAAAATGGCTTAGAGAGGCTACGGAATATTGCCAAGAGTTGCAGAACAGTTAAGAACTATTCAGAAGGCCACACTCTACAATAGCACACTTTGCATATTCCAATAGTGGGTGGTCCATACTCTACGCTTAGTCCAACCCAGAAAATGACAGAAGTACAAGCTTACCAGTAACTCAGATTTAAGTCTTAATACACAGCCCCAAAGAAACATAAACTACATGTTTTCTAATGGTGCTAACTCTTTCAACATTATTTTATTAAAGAAAACCTTACTAAAGAGAACAGTATCTTCATCTTTTAAAAACTGTCATACAACCATTAAGAAAAAATCATTTTTGTATATTCAATTATTTTGAACCCTATCATTCCAGCTACTGTGCTAATTTGCCTACCGGCCAATTCTTGTGGGCACAGCTAGTCTCCACCCAGGTCTGTGTGTCCTGAGCTCCTAGTCACACTGGCATCTATTCTCCCTGCTCCAAGACCCAGCCATGGGGCTCTGCCTCTCCCTGACCAGGTCCTGTCTAAGTCACAAGGCCCCTGTCCTCTCTCCACTAGCACTTCCCCAGTCAGATCCTATCACGACATCACCTGGATTCTTACTCCTCCGTTACCTGACTGCCCTCTCTCTGCTTGCTCTTGGTCGCCCCCTAATTGTTTCCACCTTCCACTAGGTGCCCACCTGTACACTCTGGACTCTAGGCTGTGAATGACCTTGACTGGCAGGCCTTGCAGCCTCTCTGACCCTCAGTCTCTTCATCTGTAAGCACAGTAATAACACCCAGGTGCCTGGAGCCCCGACTCCCTAACTCAGCACTTAGCATCGCCAGTGCAGCAAAACGGGCCTGCTTAACCATAAAGGATTTTTCTGTTTCTTCTGAGGGCCTTGGAGGAAAAAACAACACTTTCTAAAATCCCAGAAGCTTCGTCCCTTTGTGTCTCATTCTCCTTGACTGCCCAGAGAATGAAGATCAGAAGAGAATCTTCGGTACCTTTTGCTACCCTTCCAGTCACTCAAACTCCTAGGTTCTCTCAAACAGGCTGAAGGCTAATCCTCACCAAGTGATAGTCACGGAGGACCAGAGTGTGCAGGTGAATGAGTGACCTCGCCAGGGACTTATCAGAACTTCTAGGTGCAGGACAAAAACCAACACAGCATGATGCAGGGACTATTTCATCCGAATTCTGCCCCTCAGATTGTAGCATCGTAGTGAATATTAAACGAAATAAACACTACCTACTAGAAATAAGTAAAGAAAGAGGTTGAATGTACTCCTTCGTGATTTTAGTCACCAAAAGTGCTAGAATACCCTGAAATATTAGAAAGTATAAAATGAACTGATGTTGTTATGGGACAAAACAAAAAAATATATACTCTAAAATAATGACAATACAGAGAAGAATTCTTCTGTATTTTATTGCACTCAAATAACATTAAACAGAAGATGTTTACATTATTTCTAGAAAATCCATTGATGTTTCCCAGCTTGGCATATATTTGTAAAGACAAGGCTCATCCATCAAGATATTTGGAATTAGAAAGTATCTGAATAATGACCACAGCATAATGAATTCTCAGTGTTCAGAGTTCTAGAGATGATTATATACAAAAATCCAGCGAAATTTATCTTATGCATTTATCAGTTCTATGTCACTCCTGTTTCTCTAAAAAAATATGGCTTTATTAAAAAGTAGTGTTCTATAATTTACAATACGAAGTAAGAGCTTTATTAGATTTTTGAGTAGCAACTCTGTATTACCCAGATCACAGCTTCAGAAAATTATTGCTCTTTTACTATGTATTACTTTGGGCTTCACTAACACTACGGTTCAGCATACCTTATTACACTATAGTGACCTCTAATGATAAAAATATAAAATTTCTTTGATTTTAACCCTAAAAGCAGGAAAAAAAAAATCGCTTTATCTTAAAACAATGTGAACGTGATCAAGAGCTCCCCTGACATGTAAATAAAACCACATCTTAGGTTTTTTTTTTTAAATAGCTCATGGTCCTTTCAAAATGAGAATGTAGCTACCTCTTTTTCCTAACAAATGAGCATTTTCATCACAGCAGCCATTTCTGAGCCACACACTAGCCACATTAAAAACAGAAGAAAGTCTCCAGCGTGGAAAGGAAAAGCCTCAAAAGCTGTGAAAGCACAGAGAACTTCTGGTTTCTGAGCACTTTTCACAAACCCTGCTTCATTCAGCCAGAGGCAATGTCTCCTTGATACACAGAGCAGGAATCAGTGTTGTACATGTTACTTTACCAGCAAAAGGAAGAACAACTTTTACATGAGGCACCACTAACTGTTATTTTCTAAGATTTAAACAAATACCAAGAGGATTACAGCTATTCTACAATCACCCCAATGTGCTGAAAAGCGTTTTTGCATGATATAACAGGCTGTTCCTTTCCTCTACATTCTAACAAGTATTTTAATGTCCCCCCTTTTTTTCTGAAAAATAAATTACCCACGATAATTTAAACTTTTTTTGAAATATTAAATTTTTTCTAATTAACAAGCTAAAAGCTGCAGGAATCTCAAATGTTGAGTTTTACCCTGAATACTCGAATATAGCAATTTTTTTAATAAAGGTATCAGTGCAGATATATACAACTCAAATCTTCACAGCTAATGATGATCCCATCAGTGTTTTTCAGAGCCCTAAGACAAGGCACTCTTAGTGGCTTTAATTCATGTTTCATGCAGTGTACACAAGTCAGCTGACATAGTGTTAATTACTGATAAGATATATTAAAATCCTGCCATGACAAGTACTGCTATCTCATCAATGGTTATTAATTACTGTCTGAAAAACACATATATGCAGGTAAGACTAAAAGCTGCATCACAAAAGGGAAAAGAAAAATCCAGTGGACCCACTAAGGCTATCAGAAAAGGACATGCAGGAATGTAACAATACGTGTGATTTTTGTTTCTTAAAAAAAAAAAAAAAGAAAAACACTAAAATGCCAGTGGACTATGGTTCATTCAAAACATCTTTAGTGTTCATTCCCAAAGATCTTGGTCTGCTCAGAAATTACTTCACAAGATCTATCCCAGCCATCTTTTGGAGCGTATGGTTAAGCTGGTCCTCTTGTGGTAGGTAGTAGGGGCAGTCTTTCTGAAGCTTTAAGTATCTGCAAAAATAAGGGGAAATCTAAATTAAAGGACCAACTAGACACAGATTGCGAAACTGCTTCATTTTTACTCTACTTATAAAAAACCACCAATGGAAAGTAAATGTTCTATTTTCGTTTGTATTGTTGTTTTTAATGGCAACTGGGTAAAAATGACTCACTACTTAGAGTAGTTCTTGGGAGGGTTACTTGCAAAGCTGATAAAAACCTGAGGTTCTTTCAAGCATCTGAGAATTACAGTTGAATTTAAGAATGTCAGTCTTTTGAGAAATACATTCAATTTCTTTCTCCCATTAATGTTTTCACTGTATTAAAAAGAAATGCAACAGAGGGGGAAAAATCTAGTATTGTATTTGAAACACGAATATAGGGAGGATTTTTCAAGGAGCAACAAGATACTGTAAGCTGTAGTTAAAATGCATTACTTATAATCTTATATCAATTTTTCATGTTATGGATGATATAAATGGTTGATAAAAATGTATATACTATTTTAAAAGAAGTAAAATTCATTCCTACTTTCAACAAACATTTTCTTATTCCAAACTTTAGTATCAAATTTATTTTACTATTATAGCTACGTTATGTTATGATCTATGTTACAATTAAAGTTAGAAAGGAGATTGTGCACATGAAGACCCAACCAAATTTTGATGTGATTTCTAAAACTGTATTATAGGCCTTCCTTCTCTCCCTCCTTCCTTCCCTATCTATTTATCTACATATGTGCATGTATGTATAACCAGAAATTTTTACATAAGCAGAATTATTTGGTGCTAATGAGAAGCAACCGGAAATTATAGGTATACTTTTATATATCCAAAAGAAATGAATCTTTCCACCAAAAGACATGTATAATGTGTAAGAATGTTCATGGCAAATTTCTTCATAATAGACCAAAACTAGAAACATTCACTACAGCCATCAATGTAGGATAGAATTTTTAAATGGAATACATTTACAGTCAATAATAATAATAAGACCAATGACTCTTCATAGCAATGTGGATGAAACAGCTATGATGGTGAGCAATGGAAAGCAGTCACCAAAAAAGTGTATATATATTTGCATGTGTTGACTTGTGGTTCTGTTTAATCAAATTCAAAGGCAGACAAATCCATCTATGATGACAAAATCAGAACAGTAGTCATCTTTGGTGGGGTCATTACTGAGGGCAGAAGAGGGAAAGATTTTCCAGGGGCTGGAAGAACTCTGTGTTGTGGGTGTAAGAATATATGACATGTACAAGTTCATCAAACTATATCATCAACAGGTGAGTACTTCCCTGTGTATAAATTACACCGCACCAGAAAGAGTTTAAAAAAGAGTTCTCTTAGAGTTTAAACATTAGCTGGACTGTGAGGAATATGCATTTCTATAACCTGTGCAATCAAAAATCCTGGAGACTATGGGAACTTGTTTAAAGTACATGAGCACTGATAAAAAGGCAAATAAACTAAAAGCTTAATCACGATTTTGAAAGACTCAAATCTATGCCCCAAAGTATCTGAATCAGGTTTCCCCCCAGAAGTAGTAGTTGCCCCAGCTGCAAACCCAGCACCTCCAGAGGCCAGTCGTCTCTGCACCTCTCCATTCCTCCCACCTTCCTTATCTCCACTAAAGTTCCATCATTCATCCATTCAAGCCAGAAGCAAAGGAATCAAGCTAGACTTTTCCCGTTAACCAGCCCGTCTCCCACCAATCACCTGCACCCCCAAGGTCCTTGAATCCATCCTGCTCTGCACCTCTGCCACGATTCCCAGATCCCACCACTTGTGCTTAGATGAACATATCTGTCCCCTGACTGGTCTCCACCTCCTTGTGGGACTGCTCTGTTCAAATATGGATCGGATCATGCAACGCCTAAGCTTGAAGTTTTTCAGCAACTTTCTTGCATTTTTAGTGAAAGTTGCTCAGTCATGTCCGACTCTTTGCAACCCCACGGACTGTAGCCCGCCAGGCTCCTCTATCCATGGACTTCTCCAGGCAAGAATACTGGAGTGGGTAGTCATTCCCTTCTCCAGGGGATCTTCCCCACCCAGGGATTGAACTCGGGTCTCCTGTATTGCAGGCAGATTCTTTACTGTCTGAGCCACCAGGGAAGCCCTAAGCCCACATTCAAATTCTTAAACATCATTTATGGGACACTCTGAGAAATGCTGCCTGCCTGTCCACTGTGTCTTCTTAGCCGGTACATGGCACACCGACTTGGTCCTTGTGTCTCAAGCACTTGTGCCCTCTCCCCTCCACATGCTGGCTCCTTCACTTTGGGCAGCTCCTCCAGGCTCAGCTCCAGCATGACCTCCTGCTCTGCTCCCCTGGCCCCCACAGTTGGGTTGGTTCCCCCTCCTCTGGGTGCTGGCCTGGGTATCACTCTGAGAGGTTAATGCTATATTGGCTGCTGTCCTCAGCAGCACATCCACAGGTCTGTGAATCGATACCAGACAGAGATTGCATTCTTCACTGTGTGTCTGGGGCAGAGCTGTAGCATGCATGCAGGTGTGTGTGCTTCAGTCATGTCCGACTCTTTTGTGACCCTATGGACTGTAGCCTGCCAGACTCCGCTGTCCATGGGGATTCTCCAGGCAAGAATACTGGAGTGGGTTGCCGTGCCCTCCTCCAGGGGATCTTCCCAACCAGGAGATTGAACCTAAGTCTTCTGTGTCTCAGGTAGATGGATTCTTTACCCACTGAGTCACCTGGAAGGCCTGAGCCTGTACCATAGGAGCTATTTAATATATATTTCTTGAATAAATGAAAGATCAAATCACTAACAATAATATGCATATTAGGTTCTTATTACCATAAGCTAAGACCTTTAGAGCTGCCAGCCTAAAGCTGGTTGTGGGTCTTATTGATCCAATTAGAAAATGCTTGATGACAAGGTGGGCATGAGTGACAGCTCTGGACAGAGGCAACAGTGAAATCAGCCCCCCTGAGAGAATATTCAAATGTGGATGAGTTACAAATGTCATCTCCATCTTCAGAGAGAAAAGAGCAGCAGATTCAGCCAGAAACATTGATGTTCACACATCTTCATTTCAGATAGCACAATTATCATCACAAAACGTAAGATAAACATTTTTCCCGGCATTGTTGTTGTTCAGTTATGCAGCTGTGTCTGACTCATTGTGGCCCCATGGACTGCAGCACGCCAGGCTTCCCTGTCCTTCACCATCTCCCAGAATTTGCTCAAACTCATGTCCATTGAGTCAGTGATGCCAACCAACCATCTCATCCTGTTGCCCCCTTCACCTTCTGCCCTCCATCTTTTCCAGCATCATGGTCTTTTCCATGGCATGACAGAAAAATTGTTAAAGGAACAAATTAGTCAAATGGTCTTAAAGTATTGTAAGGCAGGGAGTATTATGCTGGTGAACTTCCTAACTGATTTGTTCTTAAGTCATTCAATTTGTGCTATGTATAGTTTTTTTTTAATATTTTTTTCTTTATGTGGATCATTTTAAAAGTCTTTATTGAATTCTGTTACAATATTGTTTTTGTTTTATATTCTTGTTTTTTGGCTCTGATGTATGTGAGATCTTAGCTCCCCAACCAGGTATCAAACCCACACCCTCTGCATTGGAAGGTGAAGTCTTAAGCACTGGACCACCATGGAAGCCCCCACGCTATGTATAGTTATGCATTCAGATTGCTAGAAATAGGCTGTGTGACATCAAGTAAAAATATGACTTTGAGGACAAGGTGAAAACCCACTAAGGGAGCACAGGTTCCAAAATCAATTTTTTTTTAATGTGATATTAAAAATGACTGACTTCTAACATGAGCATGATCAATTTTTCAGATTGACTTTTTACTTCCTTTCCAAAAGGATGCCAGCAAAGCACTTATGGATTTATCAATATAAACAAAAGACGGAAAAATTTAAGCTATTGGACAGCTTACTTTTCCACAATGAATCATAATTAATCTTCAACATTTCTGAGTCTTAAGTGAAAGGCTAATGCATACTAAGACAAACATGCCTACTGCTAAGTCGCGTCAGTCGTGTCCGACTCTGTGTAACCCCACAGATGGCAGCCCACCAGGCTCCCCCGTTCCTGGGATTGGATTTTCCAGGCAAGAACACTGGAGTGGGTTGCCATTTCTTTCTCCAATGCATGAAAGTGAAAAGTGAAAGTGAAGTCGCTCAGTCGTGTCTGACTCTTTGCAACCCCATGGACTGCAGCCTACCAGGCTCCTCCATCCATGGGATTTTCCAGGCAAGAGTACTGGAGTGGGGTGCCAGTGCCTTCTCTGAAAGATGCCTAACGACACACTATCTCTATCACATCAAACCAGCTCTCATAACTCATCTGTTCTTGGGTCTTCATTTCTATGAAATCCTCTAGAGCACAGAAGCTGAGAGTGTGAACTCTTGGAGCCAGAACACAAGAATCAAACTCAGTTCTAGCATTTATCAACTCTGTGATTTCAGGCAGGTTCCTCTGCCTTGCTATGCCTCAGTTTTCTCATCTGTAAAATGCAGATATGAGCATTTCACCTCTGGGGCCACTGACAATACTAAGGGAGTTAATTCATGTGTGTGTCAAGAAGTGCATGACACACATGATGCTTAACCAAAGTCAGCACTCTCTATCCCCTGGGGGGAAGCCAGATACAATAGTAAATCAAGACAATTCCTGCCCCATGGGATTATTATGTCCCATCAATATTGTTTTGAAATTTAATTTGCTATTCTAGGACTGCGTAACCTAGTCTTAGAAAGATCAGAGAAAGCATAGTAATCATCAATTGGATTCTGAGGGCCAGGAAAAAGTGAACTGATATCCAGCATTGTGCAGAGAGCCTCAATCTGAGTTTTCCACGGATTAAAAATTTTTAAAGATTAAAAGGTAGTAAGGTAACAGGCCCCACAACAATTGTTGCTACAGTTTCTGCATCACATATGTCATTCAACACTACTGCAAAAGCAGTCACCTTACTGTACAAAACAGCAACTAATTCATGAATATTATTCCTTCATAAGATTGAATAATTAAATGATGCAACATAAAGTAAGACTAAGAAAATATCAGGAAATAAGCAAACCCAGTACAATCATTACAAGTAACTACTGCTAACTCTCCGCCTCACATCCTCCTTGGTAAAGGACAAACTTATAGCGTGCAGTGCATCACTCAAATTTTTATGACACCAAATGACAAGTGACAACTTCTGGAGCAGGTCTGTCAGAATTCAGCTTCTCTTGATGCACCTCAAATATCAACCTAAAGTGAAAGAAAGTGAAAGTGAAAGTCGCTCAGTCGTGTCCGACTCTTTGCGACCCCATGGGCTATTCAGTCCATGGAATTCTCCAGGCTAGAATACTGGAGTGGGTAGCCTTTCCCTTTCTCAAAGGGACCTTTCCAACCCAGGGATTGAACCCAGGTCTCCTGCATTGCAGGCAGATTTTTTTACCGGCTGAGCCACCAGGGAAGCCCCAATATCAACCTAATTAATTAGTAAATAGTAACAGCCACAGCCACCATTCACTGGGATCTCATTCTATCCTCAGAAAGGATGCATATGAATCAAATCTTCATTTTCATTTGCTTCAGCTGTTAAATATCTCATCAAAAAAAACAGCACCTTATTCCAGCCCCCAGTCCCTTCACCCCTACAACCACTCCTTAGTATTTTATAATTATGTTCCAAGGAAATTTGGGGGCTCATTTATAAAACACCAAAACAGAAGCACAGAGCTTTTAGGTCAGAAAATAATATTATATTTCATACCTTCATTAAAGTCAGGTCGATATTAAAAAAATATCAACTGTAACTAGGAAGAAGTGCTGTAGACACTCGTTATTTTTAGGAAAACTTATAAAACAACTTTCTTTAAAGGAATGCAGAGTAAGCAAAATGCAAATTCAGTAACCTGCTCTGCATTCTCAGGTGAGAAACAAGGCACACTGATGTACTGCTCAGCAATACAGACGAAGCTACTGCTCGGCAATACAGAGGAAGCTACTGCTCGGCAATACAGAGGAAGCCACTGCTCGGCAATACAGAGGAAGCTACAAACGCAGGACAGAGACACCAACTGTCCTGACTCCGCATCTTTCCTAAACACAAAATATACGCATATGCCCAGAGGTTATCATGTCAAAAGTCAGTTTCTCCATGGATTTTGTTTCTCATTCACGTTATGATGCCAACAACGCAGTTCCTTCAGGAGTCATACATACTATAAATGTACAACGTACAACAACTATCAAAACTTAGAACTACCCAACCATTAAATAAGTAAATATGAGCGGTGGTATAACTAAAAATAGTCCTTGATTAGAAAAGGCTTTTTCCCCTTGAAATTGAGTATTTCGACCAATTTTGGCAGGCACAATTATTTCTACCAAAATCAATACTCCTAGTGCACATCATCGCTACAAAATTCACATGAAGCATAAAATGAAAAATATGAGTAAAAATTGAACCAATAAATAAAACAGAAACAAAAAAAAAAGGAAATAAAACACAGGAACAAGAGGAAATACATTTGAGAAAGAGATGTTGACGAATCCTCACTTAATAAAATATTTTTTCCCACTTAGAGAATAAGAGGTTTATATGTTAATTTCTGATTAAAGGAATAGTTAATGTCTTCTCTAAAAGGCATTTGAAAGCATAGGCTTTGATTGAAATGCTGTCCCTGTTCTTTAAACTCGATGATGATGAGAGGGATGTGTTGGGGAAGGGAGGGAAAAGCAGAGTGATGGATGTAACACAGTGGGCTGGTAGGAAGGACTCCAGGGCACTCACTCACAAGTCCCAGATAGTCTGGACCATGTGGGGTGCAAGGATGCTTTTAGGGAAGATGGGCAGTGCGGGTCAGTGGGGAGGACCAATGTCACCAATATATGTACTGTTCAATTTTCATCTGAAGGCAAGTCTGACTCCACATCCTCCATCAGATAGCCTGTCAATCAAAACAAGGGAAAAACCCCACAACCTAACTTCTACTACTATCACCATCTATGATAGCAAAAATCATACAGTGTTTTGATCATGAACACTCCTCAAATTCTAGCTCAACCAATAAGTACTAGACTCTGTCTGATGCGTATTCCCCATTACTTTGGCTCAACTGACCTAAACACACAAAATTTTCCTTTTAAATTTAGGATAGGTATAATTAATCCTCTTCTCTCAGGAATTCTACTCTCCATAGAATTTTCTTCATACAGCATCTTTTAAATTAAACAAAAAAGAAAAAGGAAATACTTGTAACGAAACGCCATACCTGGTGGTACTTCTTGCTGTTCCTCTGCAGGGGGCATGTGCGGTTCTGAAATTATAAATAAATAATAAAATAAATAAAAAAACACTCCATTACAGATTGCTGTCCAGCGTTTCAAGACTACAGATCTTTAAGTTGGCATGATTATTTTTACAGACTGTTTGGGGGTTTGATTGCAATTTATCATAAAGCATTAGGTTTTTGCACCAACACAATAAAGAAAAATGAGCTACAACTTTGTAAAAGTTTGTATATTTCTCAACTTTCCTGAACCACAGGCTTTAGAACATTATCTGCCTAACTGACTAACCTCAAAACTTACTGTCTGGCAAAGGAGATATGAACCAAAGCCCAAGTTTTCACCACAATTTTGCACCAGACTTGATAGGAAAGCTGTTGAAAGATATTTAAAGCATCTTGTTTCTTGTTAACAATACAAAAAATTAAATTCAAATAGAATCTTTAAAATGTATCACTATCCTTAATAAGCTCGTTTTTGAAAAATAATACTCAAGGTAACTTATTCTAAAACTAGCCAAGAATATGGATATGAATTATAACATCCAGCCTTTTTTTGTAGACATCAACCCACTTACAACTAAAGAAACTGTAAGCCTCACGACCCAATGGTATAATGATATATTTATCTGATTGGCTCTATAAAATTACATCACATGTTAGTATCTTCATCCCTAACAACACAGTGGGTGGGCAGGAAGTACCTTAACTGAGACACTATCAAGAAATAAAATTGTTATCTTTCCTTTTGTTCAAGATTTTGTGTAACAGGCTTTGGTCGAAAAGAGAAT
The DNA here is from genome assembly GCF_055505025.1 of Bos grunniens. Classification (NCBI taxonomy): domain Eukaryota; kingdom Metazoa; phylum Chordata; class Mammalia; order Artiodactyla; family Bovidae; genus Bos; species Bos grunniens. Next base: position 55,285,632 of record NC_141178.1, on the reverse strand, counting down.
ATTTTATTAGCGTTTTCTAAAACTCAAAATATTTATGCAGCTATTTTAATCATTTTTCTTCTTGCATTAATTTGCTTCTACTTGTGAGAATGCTCAAAACAGTTGGAAATATTTTAGATAAAAGGAAAAAGAAGCCTCATACATATTTTCTCCAACTGAAAGGACATAACTTTCAACCCACTTCAGCCCATGGATAACTCGTTCTCATGACACCACCTCCTCCTACTTAGAGCAGCCCTCCTCACCCTAATATGATACTTTGTACTATACAATCCTGATTTCATCTCCATCACTGCCTTTCTCATAATCTTTACTTTATCATCTCATTGGTCACTAGAGTGCCAGCCCCCAGTGAAAACAGAATTCTAACTCTCTTATTCACTCTCATCCTCCGAGCCCCTGAGCAATGTCAAGACAGCAAATAGTAAGTGTGTGATAAATGCTTGTTGAAGAAATGAATATAACTTTTTATAAAAAGTAAACAGATTTCTACTAAATTAACTTACCTTCTAAAATTGTGTTTGAATTATCTACAGCATGATCTAAAAAAAAAAAAAAATTAAAGCACATCTTACATTAAGCACATCTTACCTACTTTCACAAGTTCTTTAATATATTCGTTTGGAGACCTAAATTTGACTCTTTTTAGATTGGGGTTTCTTATAGAGAGATTCATTAGAATATCAACTTTAATTTCTAAATTATAGTCAAAGAATACATCAATAGGCTGGGATGTCTTTAGTGGTTCAGTGTCTAAGGCTCTGCGCTCCCAACACAGAGGGGCCCAGGGTTCAATCCCTGGTCAGGGAACTAGATCCCACATGCCGCAACTAAGACCTGGTGCAGTCAAAACATAAATAAATATTTAAAAGTCAATTGATTTTAAAAATAGGTTGGCATTATCTCTGCGGACATAAACCTTGCACCATAAACAGGATAAATATATCAACATGATCCAATTCCTTAGTGACTTAAGAATGTCTTGTATTTCTGACTACATCTTTGTTCCACAAGTTATACTCGTTTTCACAAATTCAAGGGGAGCTGACTTGCAGGAAGCTCAATACCTTACCTGAACTTTCTGTCCCTTCATTTTGCAATGGCTCGTACACTACAAAATACATAGAAAAAATACTCCTGTAGCCCAGTATCTCATTAGAACACAAGAGCAGCCATACAGTTCAAAGTCTAGTTTATTCTTGAACCCCTGTGACTTCATTACTAGTAAATGGCAGTTTACAGAGTACAGTGGGGAAGAGTTTGGTTCTGGGGCGAAACAGGCCTAGATTCAAATTGCAGAGTAGCCTCTTCTAGCCAGAGGAACAATTATATATGCTTCCTTCTTGCCAAATGGGGAAAATTAAAGTTCCTCCCCAATCACTTGTTAACAGGGTCCCATACTTTGTTTACCCCTGGGTGGTGCTGAATTTCTCTTTTATCCTTTGTGACTGTAGTGGAGGTTCTGAGTTACCCACAGCTCTGTCTGCTCTACACTCTGGATCCCAGACCTGGCAGATTCTCTACTTCGCAGAGTAAGCGATGCTCAGATGTTCCACCTGGGGCAAACGGCCCTGCCTCCAACCCGAGATGAGGGTTCAGCGGGCAGGTCTTAATCCACTACCTTAACCACAGCCCAGGGCTCACCTCTCTCTGCTCCACTGCTTAGGCTCTTGTCTCTGCCACCATCTCCCCTCGTGTCCGCTAGTCCATAGCTTCCCTAGTCAGCCTGATTCCTGCTTTTCCCATCTTCCAAAATGCCTCAAATGTCCTCGTACCCTAAGAGCAAACTGTGTTATAGTCCTAGCACAGTTACAAATGTTTTCCCCTTGATCATTTAATAAAGAAAAATATCAAGCATTTACTATCTTTTAGATATTATTCCCAGTGCCTGGGTAGAGTGAAGGACAGTTTTTAATAAATGCTTTTCTATCCTGCTGGTGGAAGACAAAGACACAGTGAATACTTGCTCCCTCTGTCACCCTGAACTGTGTCCCATTTTAATATGCTCTTCTATCAACTGAAAAACAAACAAGCCTTTTCTTTTTGTTGCTGGTGTCATTTTTATTTTATTAGTTTGCTCATTTTGTATGTTTTTCTTTTTTATTGAAGTATAGTTGATTTACAATAGCTCAGTTGGATAGCAAAGTCATTCAGTTATACATATATATGTGTGTTTGTGAGTGTATATATATTTTACATATATATATATATATATTTTTTATTCTCTTCCATTAAGATTGTCCTTGTCCTCTCTCTCCTCCATTTCACAATCTAATTTCTTCAGAGTCATTTGCACATGCTGTCTTCTCACTTCCTCTCCTCAACCCACTCCAGTCTGTCTTCCAGTGCTGACCACATCCCTGAAAAGACTCCTCTAAGACTACCCACGAGCCCTCATTTAACCCAGTGGACACTTCCTGCCTTTATTGAATCAGATCTCCTGGCAACTCCTTCCCTAACAAATGCTCTCATCCTTGGACTCCAGGGCAACCATCCTCTCCTTTGATTCTCTCCTTTCTCATCGATCTTCATCATTTCACCTTTTTCTTAGCAGGCATTAAAGGTTGCCTTTCATCAGAGTGCAGACACAGCGACTCCTCTCATCTAGCTCTCTCCCCTCTCTTAAACTACTTCAGTCTTTGGATTCAATCATGATGCATATTCCGAAGATTCTCAGACTCAGTCGGGAATAGACTTCTCTTCTATGATCCAAATACCATCCATCGGCTAATCTGATATCTCCCCTTGGATGGCTCAGTAGGCACTACCCACATAGGCAGACTGCTCATGACCTTTTGGCCCCAAGCCCGTTTTCCAGTCCATCTGTCTTACAAAAAAGCACTCCATCCACCAGGCACATGAGCACAAAAGTGGTCATATTTATACCTTGTTAACATTTTAAATTATATTTATTACAATATTCTGCCTATGAATATATCTTTACTTTCACAACATCTAACTTCGCATTTATCTAATTTTATACTTCTTTTAAATTTGATTTTAGAATTCTCTATATCTAGTCTGCAACTTGCATTTGGAACATGTTCTTACGAGCATATTTGGAAAAACACAATAATGACTGGCAGAAATTAGAACACTATCTCAAATCCTACCTCTGCGTGCAATTTTTAAATTCCAAATTCCTCTTTTCTCCTTTAAATTCAAAATCAAAAAGAAAACCTAAATGCATTCATAGTGGCCAAGTTATTTAATTTATTAAAAAAAAATATTAGTCCCTAGTAGGATTCTTCTGATGGCATCCTTCACATCCCATTAGGACCTGTGGATGGTGATCTTGGTAGGCTCAAATCTTAAAATCACATGTTTAATAAATTAGCATACTAGATCTACACATAGCTCTTCTAATTTTCTTCACTTGAAATTCACCAGCTAACATAAGACCACAAGTTTTTTTTGAAAGTAGAGACTTCATATTATTCATATTTGAGTGTCAAGCCCTAAAATCATCCAGCACACGGGAAGTCCTCCACGTCCGACTCAAGACCTACACATCTCTTCATCCTTCTTGTTTCACAGAAAGTTATTCTCAAATGGCTTCTTTCCTTCTATGGAGTCATCTTTGAGGATATTGAAATAAGAAGGATCCACTGTTGGCTCTATCATTTCTTAGTCAAATGAACATATGCAAAATTACTTACATTCTCTGAACCTTACTTCTTTCATCTGGGGAGTAGTGAAAACATAACCTACTTCAGGAAGTTTAATGAAAACAGCATGGGAAGTGCTGGGGCAACAAGAGCAGCTGCAATTGCCTAAATCAGAATCTGATGCCAGAACTATTTTCTCTATGCCGCTTTAAGTCCAGAATGGAGTTCTTCCATACCTTTCTCCATGGACAGCAGTCATCTTTATTTAATGAAATTAATTTGCAGAAGCAACTAGAGTAGTTAAACTCTGACTAAAGTAGTCTTCACTTCTCTGAGAGCTCAGTTAGTAAACAATCCTCCTGCAATGCAGGAGACTCTGGTTCAATTCCTGGGTCAGAAAGATCCTCTGGAGAAGGGATAGGCTACCCACTCCAGTATTCTTGGGCTCAGCTGGTAAAGAACCATCTGCAATGCAGGAGACTTGGGTTCGATCTCTGGGCTGGGAAGATCCCCTGGAGAAGGGAAAGGCTACCCACTCCAGTATTCTTATGTAGAGAATTCATGGGTACAGTCCACGTGGTTGCAAAGAGTTGGACACGACTGAGCAACTTTCACTTCACTTCAAAGTAGTCTTCAAGCACAGGACTTATATTTAATTTAAAAACAGCCACAACTATAAAGCAATGAGATTAAATTTTCCTGAAAAATTTGTAACTGCTTCCTAAAGCAATGGCAGAATCACTGGAATGGATAAACCATCTCCCGAAGTAAACTCTGAAAACTACCCATTGATTGGCTCCTTTAAGTTATGGTATTTGTAGCTAAAAGTATCACTCTCCATACTTTACAGTCTAACTCTGAGTAGATTTTAAAAACAAGTAGGTAGCTTAATGTTAAAAAGCATTTTCAAACCTTGTTCATCATAGTCTCGGTAGGTGACATCATCTGCAAAAAAGAGAATAAAACCAAAATAAGTATTACTTGAGTCATTACTTTTTAGTCATTTTAGTGAAAAAGCACAACTAAATCTCCAATACAGATTTCTGTTCCTTTAAACATTTAATGACCGTACAATCAGTGAGAAAGGCCTCTGCCCAAAAACAATGATAGGAAAGGACAGATAAATTATTTTCATAAAAATTTCTCAAATTGGCATAAAGCAAGACATGCAGAAGAAACATTAGGAATTAATATCTTGTTTTATTATGAGGTGGGGGTAGATGAGATGAAATATGAAAGCCTGAAAGTCTTTTTGAACAATCTATGCAAAAAATCCTGTATTAGGCGTTAAAATTATCTTTGACCCATGAAAAGAAAAATCATCATGTTAACAGAGCATTGCAACCATAGAGCCGGAAGTAAGGTTTAAAATCTAATGAAAACATTCATCAGGTACCTGTTTCTTGGTATGTTCTTTCAGCATCATCTACTACTAATGGTTCACTGGAATCTAGAAAGAAAAAACATACACCTTTGCCAAACATGAAAAAACATGCACATTGCTAGACACTACTCTAAACTATTTACAAATTAACTCTAATTCTAACAATTGTGTAAGATAGATATTATTATCATTATTTAATAAAATTTAAGCTGAATAATAGGCCATAATTTCCTCTCAAGTCACAAGGATAGGAAGGAGCAGAATAGAATTTTCACCAAATCTGGCTCCACTATATCACATTGCCTCATTCATTCCCAAACATTCTTGCCAGTATTCTATTAATATTTACAAAATCCCAACAGTGATCTGAAAAAATCTCCTTTTTTCCCATTTCTCCATGTAATATTAAACTATATTCAGATATTTGTATAATACCTGGGCAGCCAAAAATGACTCAAGTATTATAAAGAGATCTCTATTTGAATCAGAGTGAATCATTAACCCTGGGTGGAAACAACCTTGGTCACTGCCTGAAACAGAAACATACATTACAGACCTGGATTTTCCTGCTCATACATCATGTCTTCCATATCTTGACTGTAGGCTGGCGAAGCTATAAATCAGGAAACAATTAGGAAATGACAAATATGTTTCAGAAAAGGATTATGCTTGATATTTAAAACAGGAAAAGCACAATTTCTAGTGGAGACAGAAATCAAATCGAAATGATGCTCAAACTTCATTCATTCATGAAACAAACAGGTACTAACTTGTGCTAAATGCCAAATACAAAGATGAATAAGAAAGTTTCCATCATCAATGTAACTGAACCACAAAATCATGGAGCTATATTCTCATGTAATGAAAATTCAATGACATTCACAGAACAAAAAATGAGGCAGAGACACAGAGGAGTGCAGATGAACCCTCCTCCCAGGCACACAGCAGGCACCGGCACAAGAGAGCCTGAGTGAGGACCCACATTCCTAGCCCCTCACTTGGACTCAGCACCTGAGCACCCCCCGACTACACCACAATTCTCATGTTTATAGACACCTATTGTTGAAACGACATACGTCCTAAATGCCAGCCAACAATATGACGTAGTCCCACAGAAAGAGGGGTCTATTCCAACCCTGGGAGAAAAACTGGCCGACACAGGCTTACTGGAAGACGGTACGTTCGTCTCCAGTGTGGCCATACTTTCTGGGGACACATGATATGAGACAAGACAAAACTCTGACTGTTCTGACTCAGGAATTTAGGACTACAAAACATGTAATTTTACAGCATCTTTTTTTCCAATTATCTTCTTAAAAATTTTTTTTTCTATTTATTTTTATTGAGGTATAGTAGGTTTATAATGTTGTGTTAATTTCTGCTATACAGCAAAGTGATTCAGTATGCATATATATATAAATATATATTCTTGTTTATATATTTCCCACTATGGTTTATCACAGGGTATTAAATATAGTCCCGTGAGCTATACAGCAGGACCTGTTGTTCATCTATTCTATACACAGCAGCTCATATCTGCTAATCCCAAACTCCCACAGTACCTTTTGACTTAATAATTCCACTCCTGGGAATTTATCTTCAGGAAGTAGACTTCAAAAGCACAAAATTATATTCATATATACATGTATCTATATGTAGATATGTACATATATCTATATATATGTGTACATACAAATATATATAATTGTGGTATAACGTATTACATAATAATAATCATTTATTATGTATTATGTGATATTTGATATAAAGTATGATAGTTAATACATAATAATTTTATCTCTCTTTTATAGGAAAACATTAATTAAAACAGAATAGTACCAAATTAAAATCTTACCTGTCTCTTCTATATGGTAGCTATCTTCAGTTTCTGAAAATAATAACATTAAATAAAGATTACTACCTTAATAAATAGTACATTTATGTATTTTATATGTACATTCTGGATGAATGTTTATCATTGATTTTATTTTGAAAGCAAATAGGTACTAAAACAAACCATGAAAATATCAATAAACATCTGCTAAATATCTTTCACCAGAACTACATTTAGAAATGCCTCACATATTTTTCTTAGAGGATCCACTTAACAACCCCACAAACATGACAAACACTGTAACTTGAGCTAAAAAGGGAGGGTGATTTAGTCAGAGTAAAGACGGGCTTCCCACGTGGTGAGCGTGGTAAAGAATCTGCCTGCCAATGCAGGAGATGCAAGAGATGGAGGGTTCAATCTCTGGATCAGGAAGATCCTCTGAAATAGGAAATGGCAATCCACTCCAGTATTCTTGCCTGGAAAATTCCATGGACAGAGGAGCCTGGTGGACTATAGTCCATGGGGCCATAAAGAGTTGGACACGACTGTTCTCACAACACAGTGACAAAGGCTGTGTCCACATCTCAACCCCCTTGGCCAATCTATTTTCTAGACATGTCCTGCCATTTTCAGAAGCAAAAGTACAGTCTCTATATGGAAACACAAAGGCAGAACCAAGGGACTATAGATGTTTGGGGAGCTGAAAGGTCAATGTGTCGATACTTTCATCTACATACCTCTGATGGCCAAGTGCTGCCACTCACATGACCTCTGTTAATTTAACAGCTATATGGACATAAGTATTTGTAATTTCTGAAGACTCATAACAAGCAACTTTTACGTTCAAACTGAATCTATGTCCCAATTAAAAATTAGGTCAGAAAATAAAGTTTCTTCAATTTATAAATTTTTTACAAGTGTTTCTGCCCACTCTTGATCTATACCTCCTAACCTCAAAAATATCAAATTCCTTATGTTTCTGATTATTTGAGTGTCTTGATTCAAACTTGTTGTATAAGCATCATCTAGAATATCAACTGTCAATCTTACTTAGTTATTCTGGCCAAAGATGGGAAGGAGCAAGACATTCCTGGGAAATGATGAAATCATTTCATCAGCATTCCTACTCAGAAATGTTTTCCCATAGAAATCATGATATTTATGATATCAGAAGGTCTGAAGCTCAAAAGCTAGTCTGTAAATGTGTATTTTCAATGCACAACACAAGTGAGATCATACACATGTTGAAAAGCATTTTGAACTTAAATTTTCCTCCCAAATTATGCATCTGATACAATTCTGTAGGTTGGTATGGAAACCAAATCATCACTTACGGTGTTATTTCTGTGGAAAAGTGTATTATCTGCTCAACAACAGGCATGAACACAAGCTTTTGGAAATACATTTATTCATAAATTAGGAGCTGTTTGCTTCTCAAGTAAGTTCCCCAATATGTTAAACATTGTGAGAAGTAGATCTATTTAATTCCTCGTAAGGTTTATGCTTTAAAATAGTCCCTGCAACCATTTACCAACAGCATTGTCTGGAGGCTACCTATTCACTCAGTTCTTGTATGGCCTGGACAAGTCCCATGAGCTCTACTCTCTAGCTGTGCTGCACGGGCTTCCCATTGCAGTGGCTTCTCCGGTTGCAGAGCACAGGCTCTAGGGCACATGGGCTTCTGCAGTTGCAGCTCTCGGGCTCCAGAGCGCAGGCTTCAGTAATTGTGGCCCATGAGCTTAGGTGCTCTGGAGCATGTGGGATCTTCCCAATCCAGGGATTGAACCTGTGTCTCCAGCATTGGCAGGTGGATTCTTAACCACTGAACCACCAGAAAGTCCCTCTTGCATCACTCTTTAGAGATAAAACATCTCTCTTAAAAAACAATGTTTCCTTCATACTCATTTTAAGTATAATATGATATACAATTTGAATATTTTCAAATAACAAAAACCAGAGTACAAACATGTGGCTTAAAATCATTTAAGAATTCATTAATGTCTCAAAGGACTACTTTAAGAAGAGTACAGAGAACAGACTCCAAAAGAACAAAGCATGTGGACTTAATTTAGCAGGGTTCTAAATGACCATGGCAGCCTCATATTAAAACAGAACAGAGCAATAAGTATATGAATGAAAAGTTTTCCATACGTCAGTAGTGAATAGCTACCATTCTAACTGGCCTAATGCAAACAGTACAAAGTAAATGACTCAAATGATACTTACATAGCTAGCATTTAATTTAAAATATTGATACATGCAAACCAATCAACACGAAGTTTGGTCCATATGTAGACTACATGGGGCCTGCCTCCTGATTTTCCAAATAAAATTTTACTGGAACACAGACACACTTACTCAACTGGGCATTGTCCAGGGCTGCTTCTGCCCCATGGCAACAGAACTGAGAAGTTGCGATAGAGGTTTTACGGTCTGCAAAGCCTAAAATAATGACCAGGTGGCCATTTACGAAAAAGAAAGGTTTGCCAATGCCTAGGTTACAAATTGCATTCTACCCACTGTAGTCACAGAGTTCATTTTAGATCAAGACCTTTGGTAGATTATTAAGGTCAGTATTTCATCAGTTGCTTGAGTATCTTATAACAAATGGTATTCCAGGATGGAGAGTCCAGTAATTGTACTGAAGGATTTCATTTATATCCTATAAAAAATGCATAAATTCTCAGAATTCCTACTGTGCTTTGAATTAAAAAACTGGGACATCTATTTATTTTAGGGAAAAGACTCATTTTATTGGTTTTTAGCTTCAAGTGAAAGAAAAAAAACTTTAGATAAAAGTTAAATATTGGTTTTAAAAAACTTCAACAATCCTAATTACCAATGACTCATTGTGCTTTATTCAGAAACCAAACACAAAAGTGTTCTACCTTCATGAACGGCTCCAGTTCCCATGGGTTCGAATCTGTCATCTGCATCACTTCCTACAAAGACACGGTCGTCGGGTTGCAGCTCTTCTGCTGGTCCTGGTTCTTGGTGCAGGTTCTCTCCTTGAACAACAATAATGAACAAAGTGACACAGGTCTACGCCAAGGGCCCCTGGCAGCAGCCAACACAAACACCAACGGCCCGTCTGCAAGGCTGCACGTACCCGCTGCAGCTGCTGGGCACACCCTGCCCCTCCTCCGGGCCACTGCACACGCCAAAGCTCTGTCCTCTCTCTGGCCAAAGGCTAGTTCACCTGAGGGGGCAACAGGTCTTCTTTCACTAGAACACCAAGGATGGGACCTCACTTATTTTAGTGGCTCTGTCTGCCCAGCACCTGGGGCTATGATTAGCCATGAGAAGTTCTCAATCCATATTTCCTAAGTGAATAAATACATTCAGAATTCTTACTACATTTGCCTCTTCAATGATCAGTAGATCAAAGATCACCTTGTGATCTTCCACTGAGAACTGACATAAAATTCCACGTAACAGTTTTAGACAACTCTATGTAAATGTTCTACTGCAAAGAACAGCCGACCACCAGCTAAACCACATGTGAGGTCATCAGCATTAGGTCAGATGCATTACTCTTTGCTTCTAAAGGTTTCTGTGTTTAGCCTTTAAGTTATGTCAAGATGCTCATTTTCTGTTGTGAGACTGGCATGATATACGTAACCATTTCTCTTGCCTTGTGTAGATACTGGACATGCTGTGTGACTCCACTGCAGCGTGGGTTCGCTGGTCACTGTGGTCTGAGACATCCTCCCAGTAGTAACTTGACATGGCCTCATGCAGAGGATTTCCCACATATATCATTCTAACCAGAGAACTCAAGTGAGCCCGACGACGGTGTGCAGTGCAGTACCACTCTAGGAATCAGACCATCTAGGTCCACCTGTACCGGCTGTGCGTGACCCTGGGCCAGTTACTTAACTGCTTTGGGCCTAAGATTTCTCTTCTGAAAAAAAGGAATAAGAGTACCTACTCATAGCATTGTTATGAGGACTGAAGGGCTTAGAAAAATGCCTGCTGCTACTGCTAAGTCACTTCAGTCGTGTCCGACTCTGTGCGACCCCATAGACGGCAGCCCATCAGGCCTCCCCGCCCCTGGAATTCTCTAGGCAAGAACACTGGAGTGGGTTGCCATTTCCTTCTCCAATGCATGAAAGTGAAAAGTGAAAGTGAAGTTGCTCAGTCGTGTCCGACTCTTCGCAACCCCATGGACTGCAGCCTACCAGGCTCCTCTGTCCATGGGATTTTCTAGGCAAAAGTACTGGAGTGGGGTGCCATTGCCTTCTCCGAGAAAAATGCCTGGCCCATAATAAATAAGGGCTTCCCCTGGTAGCTCAGTTGGTAAAGAATCTGCCTACAAACCAGGAGACCCCAGTTCAATTCCTGGGTTGGGAAGATCCACTGGAGAAGGGATAGGCTACCCACTCCAGTACTCTTGGGCTTCCTTGGTGGCTCGGCTGGTAAAGACCTGCCTGCAATGCAGGAGACCTGGGTTCAATCCCTGGGTTGGGAAGATCCCCTGGAGAAGGGAAAGGCTACTCTCTCCAGTATTCTGGCCTGGAGAATTCCATGGACTATATAAAAAGAGTCTGACATGACTGAACAACTTTCACTTTCACTATAATAAGTACATTTTATTGTTGCTGTGCAGCTGCTGTTAATATTTACCATCATCGTCACCACAGTGGTAACAATGATACAATTCCACTGCTACTGAACTTTCCTCCCGAAGTGCAGCACGGTGTTCTTGGTCACTTTACTCGATGAGTTCCTAGTCACTTTAGGCACCTGGTGCGGCCCAGTGCTGCAAGCGGGCCGTTAGGCCCTTTTACGTTGACGCTGCTTGTTTTCGGTCTTCTCATCACAGCCTCCCATCTTGTTTCTCACTTCAGATCTTCTGCTTCTCAGCACACCGATCAATTTTTCCTGTCACTAACTGTATGACTCTTTTTTTCTTCTAGTCATGTTCCTTATTTATTTATTCAGTGTAATTTCACAGGGTTTACGTGGGCAGAGCTGAGCTCTCTCGCCCATCTATTCAACAGAAGCGCCTGTTTTCAGCAGAAACACCACACACCGTCTGAGTGTCTCCATGACCCAGGGACAGCCCGCCATGAGGAAAACTGTCTCCTGAAAGCTCACGAGACCTCATCAGAGGCATGGCCAGTGCCCTCTGCAACTGCCGCCCCAACACTATGAGGGAGCAATTATCCAACTTTGAAGGGTGAAGGGCTTGAGGAACTGTGTTAAAGCCACACAGCTAATAAAAGTAACTGCAGGACCAGAACGCGACGGTGAAACATAGAAGGATGGGGACAGAGAGTCTACGTTAGAGACAGCGTCAAGGAGGCAAGCGTGACCTGATAAGACGTGAAGACTGGAACACACACACAAACATACTAACAGAAGACAGAACAAGTCAAAGGTCCTAGGGCAGAGACAGGCCTGGCGATTACAGAGAAAAGAGAGGCCAACTAGGCTCGAGAAAAGTGATCAAGGGGAGAGAGATCAGCCCACAGTAGGCCTGGCCACATCAAACATTGGGTGCAGAGGAGCAAAGATTGAAGCAAAGACCCAAGGGGATGGAAGAGGGGATGGTGGTACTGACACTGCAGAAGTCAGAATACATTTTGGAGGCAAAGCTGAAGGGATTTGCTGATGGATGATGCATGAGAGGGGAAGAGGAGAAAGAAATCAAGGAAAACCCCCAGAATTTTAGCTTCGGCAACTGAATGGATAAAGAGACCACTAACTAGAATGTAAAACATTTATGTAAAATATAAAACTGGAATAAAACATTTTTTTTTCGGTGGAGCTGTGAGATGGAGAGGAATCAAGAATTCAATTTTAGGAACATTTTGAGTCTAAGATATCCATAAAACATGCATATAGAGATAAGAATAGTTATCTTATCTCTAGTTAGTCAGTTATTCAATTAGGTAAGTCCAGGAGCTTAGATGAGAGATCAGGGCTGCAGATATATATTCAGTAGTATTTAAAGCCACGGTCTGTGGTTTCCTGAGGAGAAAGTCTTGACAAAGAACAGATTCAGGGAATCCAGGTGCTAGCCTGGCTCCCTTCCTCCAGTGTCTGGCTTCCTGCATGTCCAGAGGTCCACCATGCCCACGACTTCCTTCTCCTCCAACCTTGGCTGAAACTTACTTTGATCAACCATCTCGACTCACTCAGATCCCCAGTACAATCTCCGTGTCCCATCTTCCTACTGACAATTCCTCCACCTCATTTTCCACTGCAGACAGAATACACAACACTCCTTCACACCCTCCAATGTTTTCAACTTCTCTTAGGATCAAGTAAAAACATTCCTTCCCCTACCTCTCCACCTGCGTTCAGGCCTTTTTGGTCCCTGGACTTTCAGACATGCCATGCCCTCTACTTAAAACTTTGCTGACAACCTTTGACTGGCAAAGCATTGTACCATCCTCCAGCTCCTAAATCAAAATGTCATTTCCTCCAGGAAGCCCCTGGTGACCCCAAAGTCTGAGTAAGTCCCACACAGCATCATGTATTTCACCATCACAGCACTTACCTCATCATATTGAAATCAACCATGTGCTGAGATTGTATCATCCTTGGCTTAGGTTAAAGTTGAAATTAAAAAAAAAAAGATGTAGGAAAGGAAAGCCTGTGTTTGATCACATGGGCAGGTGAAGTAGCTTCTCTAGCTGAGAAGAAATGGTACTAAAAGGACACAGGCTCCTAGACCCCTACTAGCCAAGGGCAAAACCCTCAAACTCAGACAGAGCTGGTCTCCCCAGTGGAGCACAGATGGAGCCTGATGGATGCTTTTATACTTAACCTCAAAATACCCAAGATGGACTAAGATACTTTAGCCGGCCTTCAAAAGCCCAATTTAAATGATGGGAAATTGTTTGTTTTTAAGAAACATAATTTTTTTACTGTAGGGCCACCTTCAGCTCACGCCAACACACTAAAAGTATCAGGACACCACGTGTTCTGCTCTCTTCAAAACCCTCCTGTTACATTTTGGTGTGGTGCGTGTGTGCAAAGTCGCTTCAGTCGTGTCTGACTCTTTGAGACCCCATGGACTGTAGCCCCCAGGCTCCTCTGTCTGTGGGATTCTCCAGGCAAGAATACTGGAGTGGGTTGCCATGCACTCCTCCAGGGGTCTTCCCTACCCAGGGATGAAACCTGCAGCTCTTAAGTCTCCTGCATTGGCAGGTGGGGTCTTTACCATTAGAGCCACCTGGGAAACCCTTTGGGGGGTTCTGTGTTTTTATCAATGGATGAGTCAAGAAACAGTCTTAGCAAATCTGAAAACATTGGTTTCTAGAGTACCATTTAATATTCTCCATACAGAACTTAAACTTTTTAGATGTAAGAGCTAGAGAAATGCTTTACATTCTCTAAGTAAACTGCATGTTTGAGTCTGCTCTACGTAATTAAAAGCTTCTTTTTGCTCTGGTGGCCACACAAGCAGTCAGTATAATTTGAGGGTTGAAAACAGTTCCCAGAGAGCTTGTTATAGTTTACCTGGTTCTCTTCTATTTCCCTCCTCCTGTTGCTAATGTTATTTGTTCTTGATGTATCATTGGTCACGCTATCATTGGTCTCCATTTGTTTATTCTCTTAACAATAAAATGGGGCAAAATAAAACTAGTGCTGTGTTATTTTAAAAACACTTGTCCTCTAATAACTTTTAAAAGCCCGCTCAATTAATACTTAAATTTTAAAATAATATCCAAGTCGTTTTATGCAGTTAACCATCATTTTAGTAATACATGAAACATATTTTAATTCATACCAGGTTCTGAGTATACTGTTTCATCAAGTGACTGAACTTGTTCATATACTTCATCTTCAATATTCTGACGTCCTAAAATAATTAAAACATAACTAAGTTAAGTGTTGGTCACTCAGTTGTGTCCAACCCTTTGCGACCCCATGAACTGCAGCCCACCAGGTTCCTCGATTGATGAGTAGGGGTCAAGGAGGGCAGCTATTTTATTGTGTTTTTAATGAGAGGTATGTACCTCTGTTATAGACTAGGTAGTTAGAGAAGACAGAAGGTAGAGACTCAAATAAGAGGAAAGTTGGGAAGGTAACATTTAAACCAAATCAAATATCACCAAGAAGTTGAAAAGGATATGAGCTGATAACAAACTGAAGGGTTTGGAAGTTTGGGACAGGTTATCAGTAATATGCAAAGAGTAATATTAACAAAGAATAAAAAAAGGAAGAGGGAAAGCAAATGGTACATTTCAAAGTAAGTACCAGCTTTGAAAAACAAGGTTTTTAAAAATTAAATTAGTACAAAGTAAAATTTAAGGTGCTAAATTCAAATACGCATTTAAATTCTGAAAAAAAAAAAAGGAAAAAAATAATCACTCTTGCTGCAAAGTCAAGGCATGATTACGGCAATTGTACAGGAATGTGAGAGACAGGAACTTCTCCTGGGATTATTTGAACAACAAAAACTGACAGCAACATTTTGATCTTTACTAAAAGGAAGAAAGGTAAACCAAACCAAACTACCAATATATAGTGATAAAATCCACACAACTACCATCTGGATTCAGTGGCTAAATCGCTGGTAAAAATGCAGTGTCATACCTAACATTTTCAATAGGTGGCAAAATGAAACCAAATCTTTTGAGAACTAGAGTAAAAGAAAATGTGCAGAAATAGTACTTCGTAATAAAAACCAAAGCATCAATAGGAAATGAGAGTAATGGAATCAGACTTCATTTACCAATTTATTAAGAGATTTCAGGAGTTTTTATCATATGGGTCACTGGTCCTTGAGTGACTGAGGAAATACTTGAATTCATGTGTGAATTTATGTAGATATAAACAGGCTTCACAGATGATCCCAGGGAGTCCTGAGAAGAATTTCACTGTAGACAGGAGACTCATGTTAAAAAGACTGGGAGCCCAATAGACCTACTTCATTAAATAATATGACAGAAGAGGGCAAAACTAAATGTCCAAGACCTGTCTAATTTTACTTTCAATATAATATGGCACAGATATCCTGGACTTGGAATCAAGAAACACAGCACTTAGTTCATGATGTTTCAAATATGGTCTCAGACAAGGAGAAGCCTTCTGTGTCTGGACTCTTAATCTCAAAAATTAAAATGATCCTGTGTGGATTTTTTCTAGGAAAAAAAAAAAGAAAGAGAGAAAGAGAGTTTACTATAAAATTTCAGAAGACAAGAAGAAAAAGGTTTGGGTTGGCCCACCAAACCCCTGAAAGTCTGTTCAGGTTTTTCTGTAACATCTAATGGGAAAATGGAACGAGTTTTTTGGCTAACCCAGTTATTTCATTATTCTGCGATCATTGCAAAACAAAATCATGGATAAGACAGGACTCTGGAAGCTGCTACCTTTGGGTACCTGGGATGCAACTAGGTATGTTTGGTCAGAATCAGAGGAAAGCTTACCTGGGCTCTCCAGAACCTGATCTTCCAGCCAAGGGTACATGTCTGCCTCTTCTGGTGGCACTGTTGGCTTTGGAGCAGGTTTTTCTTTAAGGCCTGCATTTTTATTCACAAAATTAACTTAAAGGTTTTTTTTTTTTCTTTTTAAAAATTTTTTGACACATTAAACCAAGTAAAATAATATTTCCCAACACTTCATCAATATTGTCAGTTATTCAAAGATTTCCAGTTTCTATTACATGAGAATATTGATATACTTATAAAAAAATAAAGTTGGAAAATAGTTCCTTCTTTGAATTCACCGGGCCTTTAATAACTCTTTACCTAAATTAACCTTTCATTTAAAAAATAATAAATCATTATTTGAATATTCACAAATCTCTAAAAGATCAAGTCACAAAAAAGTAAGTAAAATAAAATAAAACAAGTCATGCCTGAACTTGGCAAAAGAAGTTCAGTATGGGTTCAATCTCCTCTCGTGTTCATAAGTGAATAAGGAACTTCTAAGTTTTGAACTCCAAATTCAGCAATAAGACAACTAAGATGGTACTGGAACTTTCTACTCTTATTGCCTGCATGCCTTTCTTTGATTTATATACAATTAATTACTCTTCTTGAAAACTATAGTTAAATATAAGGAAAAAAAAAAAACTCACTATGTACACCCTTCTAAAGTTAACACATGCAATTCCATAAAAAATTCCATAAAAAATATGGAAAAAAAAGTTCTTTTGCTTTTCTTAAGGAAAATAAGACATCAGGATATATTAACACAAAAGATGATTTTAAAGTCAATGCTGCTCTAAAATCTTGTATATTGCTAATTCTTTGAGATTTTGTATGTAGCACATTAAAATGCATCCTAAATACAACAATTTTGAAAACTAAATTAGACTGTCATGAGCCTGACAATTCCATTTACCAAACCCTGGGCTCTCTGTTACCCCACTGAGAGTCTTGTACCAGGAGCAGATATTAAAGGGCATGTGCCTGCATGTTAACAGCTGGAGTGAAAAGGTCAGGACAGAACAGAGAGGCCTTTTCTAATTTTAAGCACCTTTAACTCAATGTAGGTATACTGCTGTAATCTGGGAGATCCTCATTTACTCTCCTGCTCTGGTTCTTTGTGTTTTTCCTGACTATTCCCTCTTTTATAGCACTTTATTTTTCTCTCATTAACAAAAACATACTCCTACCCCATCTCCCAAATCCTAAAAAAGACTGAAACAGAGTTCACAGGACCCCACCTCATCACTGATATTTCCTCTAGGAACTCATTTCTGACACTACTTACGCAAAAATCTAACATTAGAAAACAAACACCAACGCATACAATCGTGTTCTGCTCCTAACTATAGATTCCAGAGAGGGCATACACAAATAGGCACAGATCCTAATTATAGTTCACTTTCAGGGGGTGGGGGTAAGAGATGAAAGCCTTTAGTAAAACACATCACATTTCAAGATCCAAATTCAAGGCTGAAAACTCCCCCATGCACTTTTCCACTTAAATAACCTATGCTTACGAGCTCTCAACCGTTACTGGGACAGGTATGGACCTCTCCATGGCCAAGTTTTGCTGAATTAATAGGGTAAACTTTTCATCTTCTGAATCAAGAGATTCATCTTTGCACTTTCAGCACTGCAGAAAGCACCTGGTACATAGCAGGTGCCCAAGGACGGGGTGCACCCAGCGAAGGGCTGCTTTGCTTTTTAAATGGCTGCAGACTTTACAGGGTCCCGGCTCTAGCTGTACCAGAGTGGCTTAGGGCTGTAGAGGAGGGAACGGGGACTCATCAATTTCCCTGCTACTATTTACCAAAGAGATGCCCATCTGAGTTCTAGCATCATCCACCATTTCAGTACCACAAGCCTAATTTGCCCAAACACTTCCAGTTTGTCTGTTGTCCTGGTATAATTATTTCACTCTCAAAAGTATCTCAGGTTGGATGAAAAATTACAAGGTCATTCTACTAAGCCTGTCTGTAGCAGGCTTTCAAACTGTGCTCCATGGGTTCGATAAGCAGTAAAATATGTCCCCATCAAAGAAGAAAGATTTAAGCTGCCTGAAAATCCCATTCATATTGGATTTAGAGAAAACTTTCATTTGAAAAAAAATCTGAGGCAAAAGTGCCTGAAAACTACTACTACACATCAATATCCAGACCCACACTGACCCTAATAACCAGCTGGGAGTTGTCTCTAAAGTTGAAATTGTAAAACATGAAACACAACAGGAGGAAGCCCATAACGAGAGAAAATACCGAGCCGTTTTCTTTTCTGTCCAAAGTGGCAGGTGAATTGTAAATTTACTGACACCTAGTCATGGTGATTTTCCAGAGGTGAAATCAGCGCAAAAATAAACTATTTTGTAAACTTCAAAGAAGCTGAAGTTCTTATTAACATCTTTCCTTCCCTAGACTCTGATAAAGGTGCTAACATTTAATGAAAACGCATTCTAGAATAATTCTTATTGATTTGATAACCCATATGAAAGCTTTTACTCTGGCGTTTCCAATTTTTTTTTTTCTTACCCAAGTCCATTTTAGCCCATGAATCCATGAATAAGTGTTCCCCAGAAAACAGTGGTAAATCCATGTCTTGTACAAGAGTTTAGGCAAAAAGTAATCAAAAACTAAACAAGAAAAATAAACACGTGTAAGGCAAAGGAAAGGTTTTCAAACTGGATTTATTGTGAGGTACACATGGCAAGGATGTAGCATTGAAATAAATATTCAGTCAGGTTATGAAATGAATGTATTGGTTTTGACGTTGCTGGGGCTGCAAATAACAAGACACCAACTCACACTGGCTTGAACAAGAAGGAAATTTATTATTTAACAGCAGGTTGGCTGGCTCTCAGCACTGGCTTCATCCTCAGGGTGGTAATCAGGTCTCCCAGGCAGCAAGGTCCTCTTTGAGACAAGACTTCGTCCAGAAGCAAAGAACCACCTCTTCTTCCACTTCTTTCTTAGGCTTGAAGAAATTTTTCCTGCAAGTTCTTACCATTCTTCCCATTTTAATAGTCAAAACCAGAACCCACTTCTATTCCTCCACTGGCAAGAACAGCAGAGTGACCACAATTGCCTGATGGTGATTACCTAGGGTTGAATGATCATTGCAAGCCAACCACAACAGCTCCTGTATGATTTGGAAGATCATCGAATTCTCTTAAAAACATATCTTGTGTTTAGGTCTTTGTGTGCATAAGATAAATCAGGAAAAAAAAAAACTGAAGGCGAGGCTGGGACAACATGAGAGAATAGCACTGAAACATGTATATTACCATGTGTAAAATAGATGACCAGGGCAAGTTTGATGCATGAGGTAGGGCACCTAAAGCTGGTGCTCCGGGACAACCCCGAGGGATGGGATGAGGACGGAGGTGGGAGGGGGGATTCAGGATGCGGGGGAACACGTGTACACCCACGGCTGAGTCATGTCGCTGTATGGCAAAAACCACCACAATACTGTAAAGGAATTAGCCTCCAATTAAAATAAATAAATAAATTTTTAAAAAGTTTATATTTAATAACTGTGTAATTTTGCCTCCAATTTAATTCAAAATGGAAGAAGTTATAAAAAGTAATGAAATGAGTACTTTAAATCAACTGTTCACAGCAAGTTTAATTACCTGACACAATTATCCTAGTCCAGTATCAACTTAATTTATTCAATACTACCCAACTATACCAGACTACCATGGGAAAGAATAAATGGATTTTCCTTCCAGAAATACAGAACATTTTAAAAGTTACTAAATTGCATATTGCATTCATTCATACAACAAATATTCAGCACCTACTAACTCAAGGTGGGCTTTTCTAGTGGTTCAGAAGTAAAGAATCCACCTGTCAATAAAGGAGATACAGGTTCGATCCCTGGGTTGGGAAGATCTCCTGGAGATGGAAATGGCAACCCACCCCAGTATTATTGTCTGGAAAATCAAGTGCACAGAGGAGCCTGGTGGTCTACAGTCCATGGCGTCACAAAAAGAGTCAGACACAACTTAGCAACTAAACAAGACAAGCTCAACTCAAAGTGCTGTTCTATAGAAAACCAACACACAAAACCCCTATGACCCACAGGAAGGGAACAGTAAAAAGATAAGAAACATGAACTCTTGAGAGTATACGAGATAGGGAAAGTGACAGACCCTTTGGGAAAGAGGGTGGGACTATTCACAACAAACAGATGAGGAAAGGACTTACTGATTAAGACTGAAACAGATTACAGGAGGACATCAGGGACCTGGCCTTATGAGTTATACTAGACAAGAATCTCCAGGTAAAGCTTTGGAGCAGCAAGTACAAAATTCTTCAGCAGGGAAGGTGCTGGGAGTGAGGAAGGACCAGGTGGCAACACAGGCGAACAGCACAGGCCTAGCCCTGAGCATCAGAAAGCTCCCTAAAACCCGGCTCTTACTCTAAGAGTGAAGGATCGACTTTTTACAAGAATTACACACAAACTGCTTCCTCACCAAAATCTGGGGAAATAAGGATTATACATAATATGATGCTTCATAGGATATCACACACTTAGCACATAAAAGCAAAGATATTTTAAAAATGTAGTTCCTCAATCTTTTATATGAATCTTCACTAATTCAATGGTGTACAGATTAAAAAAAACTGATCTTATCCATCCAGGTTACTCCGGCTGCTGTGGTTCATGTGGGAAGTACTCAGGACTGCTACTGCTTCACATGTGAGCAGTCTAACAGCATAAATCAATACAGCCCAAGAACAATTCTAACAGGTACACGAAATTTGAGAAACATTCTGGGAAATCGATACAGCAGAAAGGCACTCATACTAATTGGCCATGCTAATCCTCGCTGTTGTTCCTGGCTTATATACTCAGCAGATACAATCTTGGCAGGCACCCCAAAAGCGGTCCTACTGCCTCGAACTCTAAGAGCTTCCCTTGACATACAGTAAGAGCCATTCCAGATTCAAATCAACTTCACACAACCCAAGATGGACAGACAGATTCCAGGAAGAGGATGACAAGTCAGAAGAATTAAACACTGCTCCAAAGATCACTTAAGAGCCTGGTTTCAGGACCAATGAAAGGATTCCACAAAGACTGGAATGGAGTAGACTCAGTTTAACATCTCACAACATGAGGTCATGTGTAGGCGCTCAGGAATATGAACCAAGAATTCCATCTGAATTCCATTTGAATCCCATCTTGGACGCATAACCACTGCTACAACTTTGGTCTCCACAAATACAGAAAGCAGGTAAAATAGTACCTCCTTACAAGGCTTTTAAGAATTACATGAAATAATTTAAATCCAGCAAATATACACTTTTTCCCATCAGTTACTGTTTTCCTTTATTTCTTCTAAAGAAACAAACTTAACCCCCGACCCTCCTCCTTTTGACAAGGTGGTAAAAAACAATTATTGAAGCTTCTGGGTTTTTCTTTAATTTTTTTCAGCTTTCTAATATTATTAACAGTGTATACAGACCTAAAATATATTTTAATTATCTATTTTGTATGTTTACCTTTCAATGGGCTTCACCAGTGGCTCAGATGGTAGAGTCTGCCTGCAATGCAGGAGACCCGGGTTCTCCTTTCAATACACATACACTGCATCCCTGTTACTGTCAGTTACTACGATATGTAACTTTACTTAGGCATGGGACTTAAATCATAGTCTAATAACAAAGTTCAGGAATGAAGCAAAATGATGAGCACGATAATTGAAAGGTACACAGTCCGACCACCCGGGAGGATCAGAGAAAGGGAGTACAGACATGACTCAGCTGGATTCTGCAAGTGGATTTAAGTGTGGGAGCACACTGGAGGTAGGGGGAGGTGGGCACTGCAAGCAGCAGTCCAGTTTACTTTTCTCTCCATCCCCTGTTTATGTCAGAGTATTTCATGGCAGGGACTATTCTCACCAGGGCCTAGAACAGCTCCTAGTACATTGCAGAGACTGACTATATCTCCCGTGAATCAATACATGGGAAAGAGAGATGACACAGCATGTGGGGTTTTAATTCATTATCAAAAGCAACACAGAAACTTTAAGTTGATACCTTCTGCTAACCTCTTAGGATACAAGAGAAGTAATGACTGAGGCAAGGAAGAAGTGACAGACAGCCTTCTATGATGTACAGATGGTAACAAAGAGTAATAAACACATATACAAAGTGAAATCAAATGAAAAAGAAAAATAGATGATTTTCTGCTCTGCAGGGCTTACAAATGGAAGTTTTTACAGGAATTGATTTCTACGTAAAAATGACAACCAAAATTGGTAATAAACATCTAATTTATGTGTTTTTATACTCAAGCAAGTAGAGGAGGCAGGGTATGACATGGAAGATTGTTACTAAGGATTTTTTCCAAGTACTCCAAATAATATTTTCATGAGAATAAGCTGTCTTGGTCTGCTACATAATACTCACCCTAAGAACAAAAACTTTCTCTCTAGATAGAACCAGGGTAAAATGTAAAGAGCTTAACAACAAAATAAACCCAATTCACCTGTATTTATCAAATAACAAAGTTCTCTTACATTCCTCTAATCACCTAAAGGTACTGCTCACCAACAACTGGGATGAGTTCTCTCTATTCCTACCATTCTAACTCTGAGATACCCATTCGGGCTCATCCCATTCAACCCTTCCTATTTGGGCAACAGCAACAGGAGGCACGGAGAGGGCGATGGCACCCCACTCCAGTACTCTTGCCTGGAAAATCCCATGGATGGAGGAGCCTGGTAGGCTGCAGTCCATGGGGTCACAAAGAGTCGGACACGACTGAGTGACTTCACTTTCACTTTTCACTTTCATGCATTGGAGAAGAAAATGGCAACCCACTCCAGCGTTCCTGCCTGGAGAATCCCAGGGACGGGGGAGCCTGGTGGGCTGCCGTCTATGGGGTCGCAGAGAGTCAGACACGACTGACGTGACTCAGCAGCAGCAGCAGGAGGCACAGAGAGAAGAGGAAAGAGGGGGAAACAGTTCCATGAACTGCTGCCTTTGGTTCAGATGAAGTACAGGGTACAAATATTCACGGTGTGGCCTACCCTGCACTGAGTTCTAATTCTTCTGGTAAAAGCACACTAATTTGCATTGAGGGACTGGTCTTCCCATCACCCCACAGTTTTAAGGGTGGTACTCACAGGCCCATGGTCTTGTAGTCATAGTTTTGCGATCCCATCCCCTACTCTGTATGGATAAGGAGTAAAAATGAGCCACAGGGGACTCCAGGTTACCTGAGAAGGAAGACCACCTCCTGAGAGAGTCCAAAGACGGAGAGAGAGATCCAGACCACTCTCCAAGCCCCCAGACCTAGCATAACCATAGGCCAAAACCTAAAAATACCCTTGGACTTTACAGTTAAGTGAGTGCACCAATGCTTTTTTGTCCACATAAGCCAATTTGAATAGATTCCCACATGCAATCAAAAGAATTCTGGAATATACTTAGAAGTAAAACCAAATGTGTTCCTAATATTCTGAGGAAGAATGACAAATGCCTTTTCCATAGAAACGTAGTTACAATGAGACTTGCAAAACTGGAAACTAAGAATTGAATAGGTTTTTGTGGACTGGCATACAAAATCTCTGAAGACCATAAAATTGCTTCTATGGAAAAATGTGTTCTGAGTACAAAGCAAACTTATAAGTAAGTTTTTCATGATTAGATTAGGTATGAAATTTCTCAATTATACCATATACTTAAGACTACATTTTATTTCTTCATTACTTTTTTCTAGGCTTGACATTTCACATCTTCTGTTTAAGCAGTATCTTTTAACTAGGCATTCTTGTGGCTTTATACACATGTAACAATATAAAAGAATTACTTTTATATGTCCCCCTCAAAGATCTCAGTAAAGTAGGACCCAGTACACCCATTTCACAAAAATACATTAGTTGCAAAGGATAAAGGACTTAAGCATGTGTCCTACCATCTGTTGATAAAAAGGGGGAGAGGGAATCGTAGCCCCAATGCTTCCAAATTTTTAATGACTAACTGAAACAACTTGGTAGAATAATTACCACTATTCTGCCCCAAAAAAAGGGAAACATGAGTGTTGACAACATACCAGCCACTCACACACAGGTAATGCCAGCTGTTCCCACAACCACCTTGAGGGAAAGGAGAGGAAAAAACAGCATTTCCAAGATACATTTTATAGTGAATTAACTGAGTAATCAATTTGGAGAACTGTTATCAATGGACATTAACAGAAGAAACAGTGGTGGATACACGAGAAAGGAATTAAAGTCAGAGGACACAGTTTAAATCATCAGACTCATTTCATGGAAAATGACATTTACCATTAACTTAGAACATTAACATTTAAAATCATACTTGTTTATTACCTTTCTTTGTTTTATAATAGAAGTATACACAGGAAGTCCTTATCACCCAACTAATCATTATGAGACCTCTGAAGTTACAAAGTTGTATGGCCATAACACTACAAAATACTCTATAAGCCAACTGTTTGTAGAATTAATTCCCTGGGATTCACTCAAACTTTCACGCTGATGGATATACGTCAATTTCTTTACTAGCTTCTCCCTCATTTTGAAATGTTGCAGGACTCTGTACACAATGCAAATCCATAGAGTGAAACCAAAAATTTTGTTAAAAAAATAAGATTTTAAATGATTACGAGCAATGGTAGAAATAACACATCAAGCTATTAACCACATAAAGTGAAACCAAAAATTTTGTTAAAAAAATAAGATTTTAAATGATTACGAGCAATGGTAGAAATAACACATCAAGCTATTAACCAATGAAACACAGAAGTTACACATCACAACTGAAGGGGGAAAAAATCAATGATGATAAAGTGCTTCCAAAGAAAGTATTTTGAACACTAAAAGATAAAAGATTCCTGGAAACACTGATAGGCTCTCAAATATTTTTGAAAATCTGACCATCTATACTATGACTACTTCTCACATGGAAAGTATTGTCATACAAAGTTTAAGGAAAATTATGCCAACAATATCACTTTTTAGAATTCTATGCATCATCTCTTAGTGCAACTTGAGAAGTCTGTTAGTGATATAAGATATATATACTTATACTTTATACTCTTAGTACTTAACTTTCACTTTTCAGGACTTATTCTAACTCCCAACTACTGTAAATTATGAAATTTTGTCCCTATTTTTAGTTGACGTTTCCAAAGGGTAACCTTTTGGTTTTTAGTTAGTCTAAACTAACCAGTATGAAGCAGCAGAATATAGAAATAATTATGTATGTAGTAAAAAAGCAAGTAAAACTAAGGAAGCAAGCATAATCTTAACCCATTTATCATGACCAAAAGCGTATCTTGCCCTAAGTTTTTCAGGTGAATAGTGTCAATGCAGCTGGGTAAAGTGTTATGTCAACTTCAATAAAATTCAGTTGACAGCTTTATTTACTGAAGAAAATAGAAGGAAAGAATATAAGCCAATTCCCAGTTCATAAGAGCTCTTGAAATGTTTCTGATGTTTAATAGAGAAGTTTGAATTCAATTTGATTCTTGAGCTATGATTCAAAGGAAAATTCAGTGATAGAACAAAAATATTTTCAAGTGCTTTGCTAAATAGCAACAACTCAAGTATTCTTGCCTGGGAAATCCCATGGAGAGAGGAGCCTGGTGGGCTAGTTCGTGAGGTCCTAGAGTCAGATATGACTAGGTGACTAAACAACAGAATAATAACAACAACAACAAAACATGTTTATTTGCTTACACTGATTAATTTTTCTAAATTTTTATCACCAATTTCTTAAAGTTTAGCATTTATGTACATTATGCCCTGTAGGATTAACCGTCCTTCAAAAACCAGGGTAAAAATTACCAGAATGCCCTCACTAAAGGTAATTATAATTCTCTGCCCTCCTCTGCAAGGGAGGGGAAAAAAAGTCATCTGTACAGAAATTAACACGAAAATTTGGTACATAAATTTAAAAACTCAATCCATTTATCTTGGCAAGATCAAACGTCAGGATATGTTTTTTAAAGGTTATAATTTTATATGGTTGCTGGATATAGTTCTGCTTTTCATTCTGTTCAGTTATCAGAGCCTCCCTCTTCTTTTCCCAGAAACTCTGTTCTGCAGGAAATATCACATGGTTTGAAAGGGACACCACCCTCCACCCCCAAAGATTTATGTATAGGAGCCTGCCTGGGAAGACGGACCCAACCCCAACTACAGAATTGGCCACAGATGCTTCCAGACCCAACCAGGACAGCTGGACTCCTACGACTTCTTTCCCAGAGCCAGCCCAGAAAACTGCATCTTTGCACAAGGATGGCTAAACTAGAAAGATTGTTTCCAGGACCTGTGGAAGGCTACCACCCTCATCAAGTGGTAGAACCTCCATGGAGAATAAAGTAAAATATAGGTCAATAGAACTAAGACTTGAGGACAGAGCAAGGAAGAATCAGCTCTGATTACAGGTGTGTACTTGAGATCTATTGATACTCACTTCAAGCCCTACATTTACCAATCAAATGAGCCATAAAATTCTCTGTGGTTTACTGTGCTCCTAGAATTGATCTCTAAGAACAACATAATTCAGACTGATCAGCACATAAAACCCCAAATTAACACATGTGACAATTTCTTTGGGCCTCAGTTTTTAAACAATAAAATCATAGGACTGGGTTACAGATATTAGACCGGATATTCTCTAGGCCCCCATGCTGTGTAATTTTATTATATCAGTTGGAATTCTTGTCAACTAAATGAATGCATGTGCTTGGTTTTAAGCAGGAAAAGCTGCCACAATATTATAAAACATGCACAAGACTTCTAGAAAATTTTACACTTAATGCTTTCTCATTTCTGACTTGAAATATCTTTAATTGGGCCAAAATCTCTGCTTTTAAAAGCTCTTCATAGAAAAAGCTGAAGAATTATTTTTTTAAAAAAATAAAATTTTTGTGGCAGCACTTACAATTTTGTTACAACAAACCAGGGTGCTCCCCTCAAATTCAGTAACTGAATTTTGCCAGCAGTCACCATTAAAGACTTAAGACTTCATGCAGAACAGCACAGACTATTTGTCAGAAAGTACTTCTTACTGAAATTTCATTTTATTAAATGTTTTCTGAATTCAATTTTGATCTCTAGTTAGATCTCAGATTGGCAACTCCTTAGAAATGGTAAACAACTATGATACAATCAAATACGAAAAATACGCACCATTCCAACAACAGAACTGAAAAATCGTGATACAAAATGAAAGTACATTATAATTTGAAATAACTAAAACCTTCTATAATGATTCTGAGTCTGTAAAGATATCATAAACAAGTGTTCTAACATTGTTCTTCTACATAAAATTCTCTTTTATCCAAGGCTGGTTCTAGAATTCTCAAAACACAGTGAATACCCAGTGTTTACTGGGGGACAGGAGAAGGTGGGAGACAGATGGTTGGAAAGGGAGAGATACTGAGGAGGGGTGAGGAGTGAGGCGGCAAGGAGGGGTGAAAAGGGAGGCAAAGCAGACTGTACAAGGCCAGGCAGGAGAGAATGAAAGGAGATGTAGAAGGTGGAGCTGAGTGGGGAAGAGCCTCAGGAAGGGGCAGTCCCAGAGAATTGGGGGAGCTGGCTGGGCCATGGGAGTGAGACATGCAGGTGACATCCTGAGGAGATGCCCTCAGAAGAGCTTGGGGGTGGGGGCGCGGTGCAGGAAGAGAAAGACAGGAAGGAAAAGGGGAACGAGAAAAGGAGTGGAGAAAGAAAAGAGTAGGTGAAGAAGAAAGGGAACGCAGGAAAGAGGACGGAAGAAAAACAGCCAACAGAAAAAGAAGGTAACTTCCTAACTCCCTATTTCTCATTCCTAAAACTTACAAATCACTCTGCGTATAAATACTATTTAAAAGTTTAAAATTCTTACTTCACTCCAATGAAGATATTCTATTTTAATAAATTCATTACAATTCAGATTACATATACATTTATCTGGATATATGATCAATAAATTAATAAAAACAGACCTTATTACATCACATTTGTATTACGTATTTTTTAAAAACTTCATCTTTTAAACGTAGGAGCATGAGACAGGTACCTCAATTTCAAAGAATTTATTTGCTGAGCACCAATAAATATATTCATTGGCTACATGACACATCTTCCCCAACTAGAGCAATACTAAGCTTTCTATGCCCTTTAGCAGCAAATCACGATGAAGATTATTACCATTTCCTGAGATGCTGCTGCTCCAGCTTTAGCTCTTTCTTTTCTGGTTATTTCCCTTGGCTAAGTGTGCGTGTTTGGCAGAGCTTCTCTCTTCCCTTCGCTCATCTTTGTCTCTGGGTGCCACTTTACCAGGAACATCCTTGATATTCGTGGATTTCCTCCTGTTTTCCTTGGCTTTAGTACCTTTCTCCAGTCCCACTTTCTCCTTTTCTCTGTCTTTTTTACCCCTAGGAGCCTCTTTCTTGGAAGCATCTGAATCTGCAATCTTCTTATCCTTCCGGTCATCCTCTTTTTCTCTCTTCCCCCTTTTTCTCTCTTCATGCTTGCTTTCTTTCTTTGACTCCAGCTTGTCTTTTTCCTTCTTGAGCTCTTCTTTAGTGAGTTCTTTAACTTCCAGGTTTTCCAATTAAAGGAAAGAATGTTTATTGAAGGCATCTCAATTCATAGACAGCAACTTAGTGCAAAAGAATTACCTTTTTTTCTATCTCCCCATACACGAGATGATCATTCAAAAAGTGACTTTCATCCACTAGTTTTAAATTGGCTAACAACAACAGATGCAAACCTCTATGAGGTATCAGCTATAAAAGAAATGCTAGACTCATATTTTTCTAGCTTGCAATATTGTGTGTTTGTCTCAAAACAAGGTTAACATGCAAGATTAATAAAATGAGCCCATCCACAAAGGCAGCACTTTACTCAAAGTGTTAACAACTCACATTTCACAGCTATTAACAACATAATTAAAGGAACACTGGCAATGTAAGAACAAATTTTCCATAACTTGCAAGTATCTGCACAAAGATAATTTTAAAATCTTTAGCTCTAACAAAAAATTATGTCCTTAAAGTATTTGCATTTGCATTCCTTGGAAACAAATATATTGCACCAATGAAAAGTTAAATACCATTTAATTTTCTGAGTTTAGAAAAATACAATTTCCATGAATGTGAAATTTTAAGGTTGTTATCTATAGTATCTAAAATGACAAAGAGAACTTCTTTTCTATTCTTATTCAACATCATGGAATCAGTATTCCTTTAAGTATATTTTCTGCTATTTTATGTAGCGCCACTCCAAGCTAACACCTGTGCTGTCCATGCTCACAGGAGAGACAACAATTGAATGGAATCTACTGGTGATTCCAAATCTCGCAACAGGTGCTGCTTTCAACTTGCTTTAAATAAAGTTTAACAGTCCTGACTGCAAAACCTTTGAATTTTCAGCTTCTTGCTTCTCTCATTAAGAAATCATAAGAGAAGCCAGGTGTTCACTGTATAGTGTAGCATGTAAGCAGAAACAAAAAAGAGATTTCTTTAATAAAATATGGAGGATGTTTCTGCACATCAGAATCATGTAAAACTTATGCAGTACAAAATGTTACTCAATTCTTCCTCCCAATTTTATTAAAACCTCCTAAAGATACACAATAGAATTCATAAATCACCAACCATCCTCAGAGTCCTCATTTTCCTTCAGCACCATCCAGAGTAACACAGAAACGCTGGCAAAGGCAGAATGCAAGTACAAAGCTGGCAGGTCTTACTCTGCACACAGTTTTAAAATATTAAATCTTTAATGTTGAATTTGCCTCTCTAGATCAAGGGGCAAAATTATACTTTATTGGCCATTTATTTCATAGTTATTTACATAAGAATAAAATGGTAAAAATTCTGTTTTCTTCCCAGGAATTATTCAGGTGGGATACTAAGGTTAAAACATTAAAAGTTCTTCATCCTAAAATTAAAGCACAAATCACAAACCCTATAAACCACACAGTAAAAGTCTGACCTGTTAATGTTTCCCCAAAATCAAACTACAATGTGCCAAGCACTGAACACAAAAAAATACTATAAGTTTATATATATGTATAAAAAGCATGCACTTTCCCCATGCCCCTCTCCCTAAAGGACAGAAATATTTACAAGTGTTTCAAGTGAACAAGAAAAACCATGGGGATATAAAATAAGCCTGCAATAATAAGTGTTAGACCATATAGAATGCTTAACAAGTGTAATGATTTTCAGTGAATTAAAATATCAAATACAGCAAATTATATGCTGGCATAATGCAGTGCTCCAGATTGTAAGTTTTCACTTTACTGAAAATTACAAGTTTGATCACACTAGCTTTAATTGTGCTCTAAGGCAGCATCAACAGCTTTTGGAGAAAGGAAATCAATCACTGATGAATTCATCTCTATTTCCAACTTAACTAAAAAATTTAGACTAAGAAATGTTTTAGAAGAAAAGTAGGACGTGTATACTGCAAACTTAGCCTGTGTAATTTAAAGACTATTACAAGGTTTTGATAATTTGAAAAGGAAATTACTTAAAAGCCTGAGGCAGAAATTTCTTTAATGAAATCTTGAGAAAACTACTTATGACCAAAGGTGCACCCAAAACCAAAAAGCGGTAACATTTAGCATTAGTAGCTGCGTCTACAAAACACATCTATAAACTTTCATGCATATTCAAGCATTAAACTTGATTCACTCAAGGCTAATTTGAAAAACAGAAAATACCTTTAGCCTTGGTTTTTCTCTTGGCTAACCCACCAGGTCCTTCTGTTGGTGTTTACAAGATGAAAATAGGTTATAAACAGAAAATAGATAATTAAAAAACTGTCTATAAAATAGTTAAACAGATGCATTGACTAACAGATTTAATTCACCATTTAAAAAATACACTCCTCCAACATACAAAAATATCTATCATTTGTATGTCATTTTAGAACCTTTATCTATAAACAAAAACTACGTTTTTTGTTTTTTTTTTTTCAAAAAAAATTATTTTTGATTTAATTAACTTCACAACCTGCTTTAGATCTGAAAGAACTGTTGGCTTTAGAAATGTCTAATTACTACTGGGAATGACATTTCCCTCTCACTGGTTCCCGGACGCCAGTGGACTTCTGCTTAGACACGGATGATTAATTACAGGCACCAGAGTTGAAAGGACCTGGGGACCCCACTCAGTCATCACTGCCTCTCAAAAACAGGACAGCACATTTATATAGAATTTTACTTTTTATTGTCTAAATTATCACGGCTTTACCCCCAGAGCTTCAAATTTTTTCTATAAAAAACTACATAAGTAAGAATTATATAGTTATAGAGGGATATACTGACTCATCTAAAAACTTTGCAAAGGCTTTCTATTTCCTCTCTAGGCAAATGAAAGTTCTGATAATGCATTTATTTTTTAACCTTCTAACAAATGTCAGTGAGTTGGACCATAATGAAAGCTGAGTGCCAAAGAACTGATGCTTTTGAGTTGTGGTGCTGCTACTAATGCTAAAGACTCTTAAGGGTCCCATAGACTGCAAGGAAATCAAACCAGTCAATCCTAAAGGAAATCAACCCTGAATATTCATTGGAAGGACTGATGCTGAAGCTGAAGCTCCAACACTTTGGCCACCTGATGCAAAGAGCCAACTCATTGGAAAGGACCCTGATGCTGGGAAAGATTGAGGGCAAAAGGAAAAGGGGGCAGCAGAAGATCTGAAATGGTTAGACAGCATCCCCAGCTCAGTGGACATGAATCTGAGCAAACTCCGGGAGACAGTGGAGGATGAGGAGCCTGGCGGGTTATAGTCGATGGAGTCACGAAGAGTTCGAACAAGACTTAGTGACCAAATAATAAAAACAACAAACGTCAACGCCACCTCCCTACAATTTCATTCCCAGCCAGCTGATGCTCCCAGTTCTATCTTCTGTTCACATAAATGTTTTCTTACACTCATGCATCAGCAAACTTTCCAAAGTGGCATTCCAGGTTGCCAATCCATTTCCTGGGTACACCAGGATGGGAAATCTAGTGACTCCTGCTCATCCCTTGTGGACGCAGCACCATGTACAACCTGTCCTCTATAGTGAAGGTCTCGAGTGTTGTCCCAAGAAAACCCCTACACCCTTTTACACATACAGTAAGTCCTCTACATATGAACAAGTTCCGTTCTGAGAGAGCATTCGTAAGTCTAATTTGTTCATTAGTCCAACAAAGTTAGCCTAGGTACCAAACTAACACAATCAGGTATATAGTCCTGCACTGTAATAGGTTTATAATAGTTTTCACACAAATAACACATAAAAAGACAAACACACAAAGATAAAACATTTTTAACCTTACAGTACCTTGAAAATTACAGTAGTACAGTACAACAGCTGGTATATACAAGGGCTGGCATTAAGTGAACAGGCAAGAAGGACTGGAAGAGGGAGAGGAGGTGGGAGATTGTAGAGCTGAATGACAGTCAGCAATAGGAGATGGAAGCTGCAATGTCACTCACGCCTGACACTGATGGAGCACATGTTTACATCTTTGAAAGTTCTCAACTTGAACGTCTGTATGTAGAAGACTTACTGCACTCCTGCTGGAAACCATGGAACCCCCCTCTACGTTTCTCAAAACCATGACCACACTCCCACTTCAAATATGAGATATTTTTACTCGGGTTATACTCTGAGTCCTCCTCCATTCCTAAATCCCTTCCCCTTTCTCTTCATGGAAATTTGTTTCCATCAAATGCGATAGTTCATATGAGAATGGTCATTTATTTTGGTTGAGATATCACCACTGTCATTCTGGAGAAAATAAAGTAATACTATATCTTACCACTGACTACATTAAAAACAGAAATGTGAATTAACTGTTCCATGTGGCTATCTCTATCTGTCTGGTTATTTGATATACATACATAACCAAAACCAGTGTGTATGTCTGACTACTATCTTTCACAGACAAAGCCCAACTGTTTCCTAAATTCTATCAAGAACAGCACACCACCTGGTAATACTGAACGCTATCTTGGACCACTCCCGAATAAAGTTTGTTTAGATAAAATATAAAACTCATTATTTTAATGACAACTTTAAAATTCATGAGTACTACCCAATGTGCAAAAAAAATTAATATAAAGCATGAAAAAACACTTTTAACGATGCTACTGGCCCCCACCCCTGCATTCATTTCTACACATTCTTGACTGGCAGGCCTAGATACTCCCTTACAAAGCAGAGTGGTGGGAATCCGACTATCCCCTTCAATATTATGATGTACTCAAAACTGGTGAAAAGGCTAGAGTTAATTTTTGTCATAAATAAGCCAATATATTAAATCGACATCAGATTAGTTGATTAGAAAAGAAAATATGTGATTTAAAACTTTGCTTTTATATATTCCTAATTAGACAGAATTAAATTATCATTCATATCAATGGCTAGTGTGGACTCTCCCTGTAATACTGTGCAAAATCAACAACGTACCCTCTTTTTCTTCTTTTCTCTCTTTATGACTATAGCCAATGTGCAGGAGGGCAAAAAAAAAAAAATAACAATTCCATCAAACAATATAATTCATGATAATACAATAATTCCTTAAAAATAATTTCTAAATACTATGGAGAAAGATGTATCAATTGGAGTTTAAAACAGAAGCATCTTGGTACTCTTTTATTTGGATGAAAGTTGTTTTTATTGATAGAATATGTTCTAATTGAAGGCAATGACCAGACAAGCATTACCTTGTGGCTATGGGCAAAAAGAATGGCAAAAAAAAAAAAAAAGGAAAAAAAAGCATCATCATGTTTGCTTCTTTTCTGCCCTGTAAGTTTACTTTGATGGTTTTAAAATGATTATTATTAATAGCTCAGTTGATGCTTTGGGAATTCTTATACTGAAAATTAGGGGAAAAAAATTTTTTTTAAAGCAGGTCTTATATTTTTCTCTTAGAACCTGAGACAGTTGCCTAAAAGTAATTAATGTTACTGTGGCAACTGCCTCAGAGACACTACATCAGATGCATTTTCCAAGTGAAATGCTACGGATGAAATTAAAATGCTGAATCATGAAGCCAATGGTCGGACCTGCGGTTCCACCACAATTTTAGAAGACTGGCTCCATTACAGAAACCCAAATAGGCTTTCAGGGAGTTGGTCACAGAATCGGTTGGCTGGGTATCATGTCATATTTAGGTCATCCCAGTCACTCCCACTGTCCCTGGTGAGACCAGTGAGTCACCCCGAGCCTGTTTTGTATCTTCCTCCTGCCTATCAAAGCATCATGATATATTTCAACGCCGATTACCGATGAGCTCCAGATGCCTAAGAGAAGATCCTGTGAGTTAGCCTGTCACTCTAGAACGTGAGTCTAGTCTTTGTAAAATACAAGCGAGGACTTTATACACCAAAACAGAAACCTGATGAGAGCCTACAGTACCGGGAACTCACTCAGTGCTCTGCGGTGACCTCAATGGGAGGCTGACTCACATCGCTGAACGGCAGAAACTAACACAATATTGTAAAGCAACCATACGCCAATTAAAAAAAATAAAAGATCTAGTTGCAAAACACACAAAAAATGAGGCATAACTAAAGAAATACATTTTTAAATGTATAAGTAATACTATGGCAGTAAAGTTTAAAACAAACCAAAAAACACTACACCAATTCTCTTTTTATTTTTAAATAGATGGCATAACAATATTATCATGGACATTTTCGAAAAAAGGAAGCTACAAACCTTACACCCCTCAAGGATAAGGGAAGATCAGAACATCGGAGAATTGAAAGACTAAAAATCTACGAAGGAATTACATCCAGAGAGTGAGAGCATGAACAAAGATAAAATGCAGACTCAAATACAAATGAGATAGCAGAAAAATCACCTGAAGACCTTTACTAGCATAGGTCAGGTCACTGTATTTAAACTTCAAAGTGTCAATCACTTCTCTTGAAAAAAAATATATACCCAATAATGTTTTCACTAATTTAAGCTTTTTTTTTTTTAAATCAGTGTTTTATTATACAATGAGTAATTCCTAAAGTTCTCATCACCAGGACCAACCCCAGCAAATATTTAATAAATACCGTGTTGGGCTCAGCTTTGAAGAGGAGTCAAAACCAGGCTAACCTCGCTCCCAACTTTAAGGAGTTCAAAATTTAGTTCATATCTACTCCTGTGTGTCACATGGTCATCTCAACAAATAACCAAGGCAGAGAACTCAGTATACTGTTTCATCAATCAATCAGCTTGTGATAATAAAGTCTGCATCACTGAATTTTATAAAAAGTGTGCACATTCATGGTGATCAGAGAAATTTCCAAAGCCCCAAAATGCAGAAAATGACTTGTTTCATAGAGCAGGATCTGATTTAAGATGGGTCTATGGTTTTTCCAGTGGTCATGTATGGATGTGAGAGTTGGACTGTGAAGAAAGCTGAGCGCCGAAGAATTGATGCTTTTGAACGGTGGTGTTGGAGAAGACTCTTGAGAGTCCCTTGGACTGCAAGGAGATCCAACCAGTCCATTCTGAAGGAGATCAGCCCTGGGTGTTCTTTGGAAGGAATGATGCTAAAGCTGAAACTCCAGTACTTTGGCCACCTCATGTGAAGAGTTGACTCAAAGGAAAAGACTCTGACGCTGGGAGGGATTGGGGGCAGGAGGAGAAGGGGACGACAGAGGATGAGATGGCTGGATGGCATCACCGACTGGATGGATGTGAGTCTGAGTGAACTCCGAGAGATGGTGATGGACAGGGAGGCCTGGCGTGCTGCGATTCATGGTGTAGCAAAGAGTCGGACACGACTAAGAGACCGAACTGAACTGAACTGTCAGTCCCCAAAAGGTGTAACTGTGGGTGTTCAAATTCATATCTGTCTCTACTTCTATCTGCTTTTGCTAATTCTCCAAAATTACAAACATCAGGACAGACAAGGAAACATTTTGTTCCATCTGCTGCTAAATGAGAATAACCAGAATTCAAGCAGAGAAAACAATTTTTCTTACATGTTTGCATTCAGCTCTATACAACAGGGAGGTAATTTTTAGAATAAAGAATCAAGTGCAAGATGAAAAAGCAGGATTGTTGATGTTCAGTTGCTTAGTTGTATCTGACTCTTTTGCAATCCCATGGACTGTAGCCCAGCAGGATTTCCCAGGCAAGAATACTAGAGTGGATTGCCATTTCCTTCTCCAGGGGATCTTCCCAACCCAGGGATCAAACCCATGTCTCCGGCAATGGCCTGAGGCACCTGGGAAGCCCGAAACAGCAGGAATCACCCAGCATTCCATCATGTCCAAGTCATCTGCAACATACAGCAATCTGGCAGCTGGACATCAAGCATCAGTACCCAGGAGATGCCTCTCCAACTGACTTACATCGCACCCCTCACATCCCAGGGGAAATAAGGGCCGAAAGAAACTGAAGTGCAAAAATGAAGTCCTCTGAGTGCCACCTCCTTGCTTTTGCACCAAATTCCAGAGAACTCAGTGCCTTTTCAATTGGACAAACAGCAGTTCCATCTGAGGAAGGGCAGCTCGGAACAGACAAGGCCATGTGAACTCAGAAGTGCTTTCGGTTGTTCCAAACTGGAAACACAGAGTTAAGTACGTGAGTGCTAGGTTGCTTCAGTTGCAAATGACTCTTTGCAACCCTATGGACCTTAGCCTGCCAGGATCCTCTGTCCATGGGATTCCCCAGGTAATAATACTGGAATGGGTTGCCATTCCCTTCTCTAGCGGATCTTCCCAACCCAGGGATCGAACCAGCATCTCTTATGTCACCTGCATAGGCAGGCAGGTTCTTTACCAAAAATATAGAACAATGTAAAATTCCTTAAGAACTATAAACACTCAAACTAACAATTACATTTTTTTTTTGTTCCTAAGCTTAAAAGACACAAGCTAGTAAAGTATTTCTATGCTCAAACAGAAAATGACACAATAAATCCTTAGAAGATTAAGAACTATAACATATATAGTAAATAAAATGTAAACGAGACTACTTTGATCAGCTTCAAAGTACTTTATACCAGTTTGGCAAATACCTTTATTTTCTCACCAAAGCAAGCTGTGGGAACAAGTTGAAGGCTGTCACAGAAGTCAGGGGTTCACCAGTTACCTGGATTTTATCATCATCAGAGGCTTTTCAAAGGGCTGATCAGCAGGGGTACCAAAAAAATGGCAAAGGATCCTACATCCTTATTTTTCATTTACAAAAATACAGCATAATTAATTTCTGTACATAAAGTGTACATTAGTATTGTGACAAAAAAGCAGTCTGATGAAAAATTAATGATTCTGAACATTTTTAACACACAAATTTCATTATTTCTCATAAACTGATCAAACATCTTCTAGAGTTAGTAGCAATGAAGCATTAAGAAACAAGACTGCCTTAAAAAATACATCTCAGACACTGGACTAAAGGAATTTCTCTGAGGCTTAAGACTCCCTTTGAACTTAAACCTAACAAACTCTGATCTGTCACAGAACTCAAATTCAAAGTGAAAAAACATTATAAATATGGACAAAGACAGAATAAACTTTCAGAAAGAACATTATTAAATCCTACTAATTTGCTTCAAAATATTAACATTCCAAAATTAGAAGCTTTTGATTGTCAGAAACATTAACAGAATGAAGCATATTCCTTGAATAATTAGGAAAAGACAAACTAGGGTTATAATAATCATTTAAGCGTTAGGAGATCATTGTCCAATGTATAATGTACGTGTGTGGTAAGTCTCACAGTCCTGTCTGACTCTCTTCAACCCCACAGACTGTAGCCTACCAGGTTCCTCTGTCCATGGGATTCTCCCGGCAAGAATATTGGAGAGGGTTGCCATTTCCTTCTCCAGAGGATCTTTCCAACTCAGGGATCAAACAAACATCTCTTATGTCTCCTGAATTGGCAGGTGGGTTACTTACTACTAGCGCCACCTGGGAAGGCCCCAATGTATAACACATGTATCTGTTTCCAAAAGGAGTTATGAATAATGCTTTTAAAAGTAAGATTAGCAAACTAGACAGTTTTCCCCAACACATGTAAATATTAAGTCAAGGGGAAGTTGATAGGTTCTAGGGTTCTGATTTGAAACTTTTACTTGAAGGCTCTTGTTTTGACAGCCTGCAAGAGAGACTTCTAAAAAAGAAACTAAATTGGTCATATTCCCTTCTGAAAAAAATGGTGAATAATCCACTTTCTGAAAGCAACTTGATTAAAAGGGAAAAAATAAGAATAAATATTTGAAAAGTAGAAGTTATAGTTAAATAAAATGTTAAAAAACACAAATATTTTCCAATGCTAAGCTCTATAAAGAACCAAAGCTAAGCTAAGTTTCACAGAGGCTCAAAAAGATGTAAAAACATGAACTACCACTCTCAAAAAGGGAAAAAGAAATAGAAGTCTTGGGTCTTATTGCTCTTAAGCTGTAAGAGCTTTATTTGAGGTGGGGAATGAATGAAATCTAATTTTAAGAAATGCATGTTACCTATGTCTAATAATACCATTGCTCTTGCTATCACTGAAGCAAACTCATTTTAAATGAATTAATTCAAAGGTGTTTTTAAGGTTTTCTAATCACAAAAATAGATTTTCAAAAAAAGAATTACCACTTCAATGAATTTAATTTTAAAAACCATATTACACCTAAGCCAAAGTTGATGGCCAATTAATAAGGTAGTATAGGAAAAAATGGAAAAAGACCGTAATTTAGGATGAATAATTTTAATATGTACAACATTATTTAGGATACATATTCACATTTTCCTTCCTGTGTAATAAGCCTCCTTTAAGAAAAATACAAATTACTTTCTCTGGATGTATATTTGGAAATGAAATTAAAAATAAATTTTGCTTTCATAGAGAGAAAGA
This sequence comes from Bos grunniens, assembly GCF_055505025.1. Taxonomy (NCBI): domain Eukaryota; kingdom Metazoa; phylum Chordata; class Mammalia; order Artiodactyla; family Bovidae; genus Bos; species Bos grunniens. The sequence goes on along the minus strand of NC_141178.1, from coordinate 55,246,588 downwards.
TTCAGACACACTACTATCTGAATACAGCAATTGAACTACCCTAAGGCAACAACATGGGGTTATTTTCAAAGCACCATGAATACAGAATGTGACACTGAAATCTGTTATTAATCCATCTGACAAATCAACCTAAACAAATTACAATAAAAAATAGCTTTTTAAAGAGCCATCATTTTACACATCAATCGTGTTAAGGATCAACAGAGAAGCATTGAAAGCATGAATCATGCTAGCAGTATTTTTATAATCAATCCCACTGTAATCATCTTAATGAACAGCATGTTAGAAGGACAGGCAGCAAGGGTTAATCACAAAACAATCTATTAAGTTTCTGAATTTAGTTCAGTGAGCACATGAGTTGAAACAAAATGATACAGAAACCAATTATACTACCAAGAACATCATTCTCAATGCACTTTGTGAACCACTAGGAGGAGAATGCTGCTTTCCTCAAGTGGGAAAGTCAAGCAAGGGACTAGTTAGGCGCTGTACTGGGGGAAGACCACATGGTTGCCTTGTATTGTCCCATCACGCTGCCCCACTGCATGTTAAGCCCTGGGTGAGCGAAGGAAAGAAAGAAAAAGGAGACTGCTTCGGGGGTTCATAAGCCAGTGACTTCAGCCCCTGCATCAAAGTTATTGGTTATGTAAATCCAAGATGACGCAAGTCTTGCCCTGAACCCCTTCATTCTGTGACGTCCCATCAACGCCATCTGCGGTCTCACTTTCTTCTTCTTCTTCTTCTAGCATTTCAAAAGGAGTCATTATATCATAGAGAAATGAGAGGAAACCATAAAACCAATCTGAACTTTCCTCTGCTAAAATATTAAGGACTTCCTCAAGAGAATCAATATTTTCATTACTGCCATCTTTGGTCAGGCCTACATAAGGATAAAGGAAGAGAGAAAGAGAAAATGAGAGCAGTTAAGTGGAAAAAAGAAGCGTTGGAAGAGTGATCTCAACAAAGGATGTGCATCATGGTCAAAGACATTTACAGAAAAGACATTTTGGAAAATAAAGAAATGGGTTAAGATGCACATCTTACAATCAACTCTCAATCATACGGACTAAAGGAAAGGCGGTGGGATCAATCTTCAGCCTTCCTACCAGTCCCTCACCGGGTTTCTCATCAGAGAATCGAGAACCCGAAAATCACAAAATTGCATCAGCCAAAACTGACTCACCCACTTCAACGGGAAAAGTGAGTAAAAATAATATGAGGATAAAAAGACACTTCTGACAAGCCCCACCTCGCCTCATTTAGCACCCAGATAATATCGAGAGTTGATTATACAAATATTTACATACACCAATAAATATTCACTGAAAATAGAAACATTTGTTTCATCAATTTTTTTCCCTTTAGGAGCTGGAGTTAATTTAGGAAACTCTGGAATTAACATGATTAGCAGGCTTACTGTTCAGCTTCAATAAATGGGTATCAGTGCGCTCCAATTCTACCAGATAATCAACTTAAATTTTAACACTGTAAGATGTCAGCTTTATTATGCTGTGATTACTTGACTCATGGTCCTATAATTCTGACAAATAATAAGAGTCAGCCAGAATTAATAATGATTCGTTCAGCCTACCAATATGAAACGTGATCAGTCACCTGCATGGGGAACATTCCAGAGTTCTCCACTTATCAGCTCCTGAAGTTAGCTTCTACTGCAAAGACCCCTGATGCCTGCTATTTTTAAGTCTTGGCCCCCATCCGACCCCCATGATGGAAAGAAAGCAACATATATATTGTTTTTATCATTTGCTGTCTTCCTGTGAAGAATTGGCTTTGAGTATGACTAGTCTCTTGCCTCCAGCAGGTCTCAAAGTCCACAAACACTGTCAATCTCTATAATTTTGACAGGGTAGAAAAAAAAAAATCAGGCTGGAGGGTTCTGGCTGTAAGAAATGTGAACATCCATGACTGTAGAGCTTTCCAGGTTAGAACCACCTAATTCGGTATTCCTGGCTTTGGCAATACAAAATCTGTCCACAAAGCATAACTACTGGCAATCGAGATTGGCAGGTAAGGGATAATAATAAGACAACTAGTCTAATATTAAAGGTTATAGTTTCTCTGTATTAGTCCACAGAAGAACTACACTGTGCCATTCTTCATGTATTTGGGGTGGGGTGGGGGGCACAAACTATAGCTGGTATTTAAATAACTTTTTGATCAACCCAGAATGTCTCTTCACTGAATTGAAGAGTTAACAAAAGCTTTGAACAGAGATCTGTCTTCCCAGTCAAGACTCTATGGAAATAACATTGTTTCTTCTTGTTCAAAAAGAAGCTACACATAGAAGCTGTGTATTTAGAATAAATGCGCATCCCCTGTGGCTCAAGTGGAAAGAGTCTGCCTGCAATGCGGGAGACCTGGGTTCAATCCCTGGGCAAGGAAATGGCAACCCACTCTAATATTCTTGTCTGGAAAATCCCATGGACGGAGGAGCCTGGCAGGTTACAGTCCATGGGGTCGCAAAGAGTCAGACACAACTGAGTGACTATCACATATTTAGAATAAATATATTTCTTATTCTCCATTTTCCAGTATAAGTAATTTCAAGTATTGAATATAAAATATAAAACTTTACTACCCCTCAATATGACAGGCTGAAGTATGTGACAAATGGGCAAAAACATTTGAAAAAAACTAATTACTCAACTATGCCACCTTTCTGTGGTTCTTAAGACAAAAGAACTAGTCTAAAAAGAAAATATGTTCTGGGTACACAATTCTTTCTAAGAGAAGGCCTGAACCAAGGAGCAGGGTGTGAGTGCCTCTGACTGGGCAACAGCCAGCCTTCCCTTCTGCACACTCATGCACCTGTCAATCTACAAATATTTGTCAAGGCTCTAAGAGTTACCTTCCCTTTTGTTCTCTAGCCATACCTGATGCCAGCTGAGTACCAGTCGCAGGACAAAAGGATAACCATGTGTCATGTTACTCTAAGAAAATGTTACTCCTGAAGCAATGTTACTCTAAGAAAATGTTACTCAGTATTTATTCCTCTTTCCTATTGATTTCATTTGGGAAACATATTTTCAAAGAATACATTTTGGGACAGTATAACTTTCAATCATCCAAACCTAAATCAAAGACATTTATTTTAGAAAATGTGGCCACAAAACTAGGAAGCCATATAAACAAGACCAGGTTTAGAACATTTTCAAAGTATACCATAAGGGCCATGGCCAGAAATAAATAATAAAATGAATGACAGCTATTGATCTTGATATACTCACGTATTTCATTTTCTCTTTATATTTTAAAAGAAAAGCCAAACTTTGAAATGTGAAAGAAATCTAAATATGAATGTATACATTTCCTGAAATGGGTCAAATTTAAATACATGCAAATTTAAGACTCCAGGAAGAAATACTAATGAAATAAATGCCAAACCTATGGAAGTTCAGCATAACTAGGAATATTATCACACCTGCCCTGCCAAGCTCTCAGCTAAGCTCTGACTTCCTCCTTTCATCCCTCTTGGGCATTCCCTTTGCCTTAATCCAAAGCTTTTACACTAGAGCTTCAGCTTCTCCAAGCAGAGCATATCCCAAGGTCTAGCTCTTTTTGGGGTACACAATCTGCTCCCCCATAATCTCTCCCTGAGCATACAGAGCCCAGCAGCGCCTGAGCCCCCCAAAATTCACCTGGTTCTTGCAATCACCCTCCAGTAACAGAGGCACAACTCAGCGACAACAACCTCACAACGTAGAAAAGAACTTTAGTCATAAAATTCAATTCCCATCAAGGTCGTATTTCACGCAGAGAATTCAAATGCTATAGAATAAGGTTAGAGGACAAACAGTTCACATTCGTGTCCTTCATCTTTACCAAAGCCACAAGCCAACTGTGAATTAGTACACATAATACAGTAAAATAGTGTGTCATAGCCTTTTTGCATGTAATCGTCAAATTACCAAATGAACCTTCATGTTAACCAACTGGGTTCTACTCCCAGTATATGGTTCTTATAAAAAGATCAGGTTACCATTTGCCCATTCCACATACGTGGCTACCCACAAATGAGAATGTTCTAAATTACAGTTAAACTCTTAATGGCTGCTTAAAAATACTAAGGGGAAAAAATTTTTGAAATCTAAAATTCTAAAAATCAACTTATTAATGTGAATTTGCAGTAGAAATAATATGTGCTATAGAAGATATATCATTTTAATTTTTAATAGTTGGTGTTTCCTAATAGACGATAGCTGATTTTAAGCACCTTAAAAAAAATAAAAACAAAAAAACAACCAAATGTAGTAGGTAATATTATTTCTAAAACAAGGAAACTTGGCCCATATGAAGCTATTTTTAAAATAAAAAGCCCTGCTATTCAGAATTTGTCATTTACAGAAAAGTAATAAAATAGAGTAATTAACCACTTAAAGGCAAGCAAATCAGCACTGTTCTAAGTTTTATATGATTTTCTTTCTTTCACATGCCAAGATTATAGTCTTCTGAGGACTTACTGTATTTATAGAAACCCAAATTTAGATATGTAATGACAAAATTATATAGAAAATTCTATTATGGTTAAGACAGGAAAAGAAATTCCATGGGTATTGAACGCTTTCACTGTTAAGTAGCAAATATAATTCTCACTGAGCAGTAACAAGATGACATACAGTAAATCAAAATTAAAAACTTTTATTATATTTCATTAGTTACAGATGCAGTATCTCCCATTTTTTCATATCCATAAAATATATACAAAATTGTGCAAGAATTTCTTTGTGCTATTATTCTATTAAGCTTAGTATGTAATACCTTACCATATTTGCTATTTTTCTAAAGACTTCAGTGTAAAGTATTTTGATACACACTATGCTATATACTAAACAAAGGAAAAGATGCTGTTTAACAAGCAGAAATACATATCTCATCAGGCCAGATTATATAAAATTTGTATATTAAAATCAGCACCATCTTTTATAGCATAACAGCATGTTAAAATAAATGAAAAAAATATCACCTCTTTATCACAAAAAAACATCTCAATGATTAAGACAGGCATTTCTGGTGATAAAAAAGAAGGGTCAAGACTTAAAAAAAAAAATCAAGAAATCTGGCCAAAGATTACTAGTTTATATTTTAATGTTACCTTCCAAACATCATAGGACATTTTGAGATGTTTACTACCACTACTTTATTTCAAAATGAATTTATGTAAGCTTTTAGAAATTCATGCTTTCAAATGGACATGAAATATGTCAAATGATGCTAAAGAATGGCTGTAATTACCATATCTGAAAACAGACTAGGACATTAAATTTCCAAATGCTACGTTCAAAATATAAAGTGCTTTAAATCTAAAAACACACATGAAATGATATTACCAATTAGGAACATCTGTGCAGGAGCTGTATACTTATTTATTTGCAAAAGTAACTTGAAATGTGAGAGTTTATGGAAAAATAATTATGCTATTCATTTCATCCTAACAAGAATACATAGTATGGGAAAACATCTTCCATAAAATGTTAATGATTAACACAGACATTATTAAAACTTAAATATTATTTTGCTTCCAATATTTCAGCACCACTAACTTTAAAAAAAAAAATGTGTACTTGCCTAATAAAACTTTGGCATCATCCACATCAAAATCTCCATCACCATCAGCATCATAGATTCCAAGTTTTCCTACAAGAGGAGAAGCAGAGAAGGATATGGGAACAAAAGGGAAGCCAAATTTAATAAGGTGTTACTACTCCTTACAGTTCTGCATACTAGTTATTAATGCTACCAAGCAAGGCAACTCTTTGCTCCTTTCATTAAGAAAAGTTGTGCTAAATGATAATCTCACTTAAAAATGAAGACAGTTCACTTAGAGATTAAGGGAACATTCACCTAACAAATATAAGAAATAACTGAGATAATATTTTCGTTCAGGGCTTAACAATACCCTGATATTTAATCATTTCAGAATAATATTTTTAAATTTTATTGCTAAAAATATTTTAGATAAAATTTTCAACATATATAAGGAACAATACGGATCCACTTCTAATAGTTACATGAAATTTAATGTTTCTATAATATAGAAGGTCCTCATATTATCAATATTCAAAACTAAATACCCACAGAGTCTCAAAGACTATATGTAATTCACATCAAGTACAAGTACTAAAAATAAAAGGATAGATTATATTTAATAATAAGGACTATGACAAGCATCATGAATCAATCCTTAAAAAAAGACTGTTCTGGAAATAAAGTATGTAAAACTGGCCTTTTGAAATTACAAAGAACACTTACAGTTATCTTACTTAAAAACATAATTAGCACCAGTCACCTACTACTAAGGAAAAACAAAAAGACTTAAAACAGACAAGCTGAAAAGCCAATACAAGCAGAGAGTTCCTCCTTCAAAAACAGTAAGTATGAATTTTAAGGCATAATAAAGTTTTATCATCTCAGCACTGTTATGTTCAGCATTTCAAATGTGAGTCAAATACATTCAATTTCCTAAAAACATCCAAAAATCGACATGATTTATAATTCATCACTGGACAATGGATGTGAAGAGGTTTATTAATTTCACATTTTTAAACAATATTTTAAACCACATTCACAAATACAGTATCAGTACTAAAACACTAGTTGGCAACACTGCTGCCATTTCTTATTAAAAAGTAAATTAACACATTGCATAACAGCATGAAGAACTTTGGGAGTAGAATAGGTATGACCAACCTGGACCCTCCCAGAGCCCTTAAGAAAACATTTAACTTGCTATGTCCTACTTAGGAAAATATTTAACTTGCTATGTAGAAGTCTGGTTTACAAAGCACACATATATTGAAAATGATAATAGTGAGAGAGAGAAGGAAGTTATCATTTCTATATCTAAGAAAATATAAATGAAAAGCACTGGTCTGCAGTTTAGGCTACATATAGTACAGTTCAAATAACATTAAAAAGAACCCAGAAACTATACTTTCTGAGAAATTTAAAAGGGAAAATTGGTCCTATCACTTACATTCTCTAATGCAAGTGATAACTAAAATAGTAGCCTAAGGGTGCAGTTTTAGAGACTAACACAAGTAGACTTAAAATTCAACTCCAAGAGCCTACCTTGAAGTACCTCTGACAAGTTATAACGGAAGTCCTTTGCTTTGGCTGCATGCATGTAAAAACACAAAATTGTTACTTGCGTTTAAATATTCTGAAATTAATAATGATGACAGCACAAAAAGTTAAAAAACAGTGACCTCTATGTTTTTACATATTTACAATGTTGAATTTTATGTCAGGTGAATTTTACCTCAATTACAAAAAAAAAAGACTTGATCAAGTGAAACCAAAGAATCATCAAAGTAAAAAAAATCATGAAAAACTGCAGTGATTATGGGGAGAGAAAGGGGAAAAGAGAAGGAAGGAAGACAACTCTCAGAAGTCACACAACAACCTCCTCCAAACAGTGTACAGGGCACACCTACACATGAACTCACACACAGACGTGTCCTCCCACAATTTCAATGAGGACACAGAAGGTATGCTTTGAAATGCTTTCTTTAAGTCAGGGTCTTGCCAGTTGTGTTTATGATCCATTCACAGGTCCTTGAATAAATTCAGTGGCTTATGACCTATTTTAAAAATTCATAATATAACAAAATGGAATAGAAATGATAGACTATTCCATGTCATGGGAGTGTGTACTGTTTGATACAATTTTTCTGTGCAAACAATGTAAGTCTATTTTTACTTCAACAGATCATGTTCAAAGAAGTTGAAAGAAGTTGAAGCCATCACTCCAAGCTAACCCTGCTAACGTCCCCTTTTCTTCCTTCCCTTCTGAGAACCACTGGAAGGCTACAGAAATTAACAGTACTAAAAAGAAACAACATGAAGACCCTTACCTAACACTTCTTCATAATCAACAAGATCAAACCAGACCACAGCTACTGATGTCCAGACTCCGAGCAGTGCAATGACCATAAACCATGTGAAAAATGAACTTCCAGAAAGTCCTCCTTTCCTCCCATTCTTGAGTCCTCCCTGTTTCGTCTCTGTTAAAAAATAAAAGAGGGAAAATGTCATTATATAAGAAGAAAAAGTTTTATTGAACCTCTTTTCACTGAAATATTTCTCCAGGAATTTGATAGTGCTTACAATGCTAAATCACTTCAAAGTTAGTTGTCGTTTAAATTCTTAAATCATGTTACACAAAGATTCTGAAAATGAAAAAGACTTACGGTTCAACACAAAACCACATACCTAAGACCCTAATGTTGAAATAATGAAAGAAATAAACTACTAATGACTATTTTTAAAATAAAAATTGCTATGTGTGTTCCAAGTTCTGTATCCAAACAACCTAAATAGAACCTCCTTCAAAGTTCAGAGTCTATCAACAGCTTAATAAGACCACAGAGGTAGCCAAACCCTTTTTTCCTGCTCCATTTAGTTTCTGTAGAATCTGGAATACTCTAACTGCCATAGAAAAAAGCTTTCCTCAAAATGCTCCATATTCTTAGGCAGAGAGCACAGAAGGAAGGAAACTATTTATAGGAAATAGAGGTCAGGGAAGAAGAGAAGCCAAGCAGTGCAGTTCAGTGCTCCTTCTACAGAGGATCCAGTGGGACCCACAGACACAGGGGAAGGTTTTCAAATCGGTCTCGATGCAGAAACACCTTTGTAAGTTCCTGCTCACCAGAACTGTCATGTATCACATTTGATACATTTAATATATTTTATGTTGTTGTTCAGTCCCTAAGTTCCGTCCAACTCTTTGCAACCCCATGATCTCTAGCCCACCAGGCCCCTCTGTCCATGGCACTTCCCTGGCAAGAATACTGGAGTTGGTTGCCATTTCCTTCGCCAATATTCATTTTAGAGGATTCTAACAACTTCAATCAAGTTTCCTAACTTACAGGGTTGGAGGGCGGGGGATAAAACAGGAGCTTGAGATGAACACACACATACTACTATATATAAGATAGACAACCAATAAGGACCTACTGTATAGCACAGGGGACTCTACTCAATATTCTGTGATAAACTGTACGAGAAAAGAACCTAAAAAAGAATGAATATATGTATATGCATAATTGCACTCTGCTGTATACCTGAAACCAACACAACATTGCAAATCAACTAGATTCCAATAAAATTAAAAAAAAAAAAAAGTTTCCTAACTCATTGAACAAAATTAAATAGACATTAAAGACAGCCTAACCCAAAGGAGTTAAAGCAGTACGTGCTGATGGAAGAAAGTGCCTAGAAAATATTTGAATCTAGCAAAAGTAGACATAAGAACTTGAAAAGAATGGCAGGAAGCCATTTATGATTGATGCTTATTGGTGACCAGACCTTAACTATAAAACTTATAGTCCTTAACTATTAAAATAATCTTTTAGTACAAAGTAATAATGACATTCAAGTTAATTCTGCCATTAAACCATTGTTTTAAACTGTTTAACAGTGCAAAAAATGTATAAAAAATTTTGGAAAGATTTTTATTCAAATTTTTTTTTATTAAATGGATTTATTGCTTAAAAGGTAAATGTCAAAGAAAGGGTAAATGTTACTTAGCTAGAACATGAAATGATTAGCATTATTTTATCCATCCCTTCATAATGTCAAATAAATTAGGTATTACTCCAGTAGCATCAATCTTTTTACTGTTATTATTTACTAATTCATGAAGGAACAAAACAGTAAATTACAGAAAGGTGTCTTTTCTGAACCATCTTTTTAGTGGAACTTTTAAACCGACACCAAATAACACATTCTTCATACGTCACTTTGTAAATATGGTGTGCTTAGTCCCAAAGGGTAGATCGGTTTCTGTCCAACCAAACTAAACAGACCATAGTAAGATAAACCCTTCTAGAGAGTTTAAAACTCCCCAAGCATATGTGAAACTAGTACTCTGCTCCAAACATATTCTGGAAAAACATCTAGTAGTTTGTCCTTCTTTTCTAAGATAAGATGAAGATGGGGCTAGGGACAAGCAGAATTTTATGTGATGAAGGAAAGGCAAAATAGAAGATGTACCCCAGCATCTGTTCAATTACATAACTCGAACTATAAGTGAATTACAAATCAACCATTTAATGAGCTTTGGTAAGCATTATTTTAGGAATGTCATATTTATACTCCAAGACTGTATATACATTTAAAGTTTTAAAAAACCGTAAAAGCAATTCATCAAACTGATTACTTTTTTGCATTACAGAATATCACACCCTTGGAGCCAAGAACTGTTATAAAAGTGGGTCAGAAGTAACAGCTGACTTTGCTTCACTCTGTAGATTAAGCAATCCATGGAGAAGGGGAGAAGTGCCTTAAAAAAGAACTAAAAATCAGAAACAGATCTCATATTCTTCTTTATCAGGATGGTCAAGTGATCCATTTTCACCATTTATTTAAAACAGTGTTCAAAGCAGAGAGACTCATATTCTCCACACTAATAATAGAATCCTTCCAGTGACTGCCTAGGTAGCTGAGAACTGCAGCAGTTTCAACATGTCTATTTTATGTTTCTTAAACACATTTTTGACATAATGAGCCAATACAACTTGCCTTCCATTAAAAAGACTATCTTAATTCACAAAGAAAAGCAAAAACAAACACATACAAAAATGTAAATCAACACACCATTAAAGAACAGTTGAAGGTTAATGATTCAATTTGAAAAAACAAAATAAAATCCCTAAGTCCTTTCTTTGCATTTGTCGTCTGCTTCACAAAAATTAGGTCCATTTCCACATATAAGGCTCTGCTTCAGCCAACTAAGTATGTTCATTAATACAAGACAGGAATCATAAAGCCCTTAAATTTCCTAAAATTTTATATGAAATCTAAATGCACACAATTCTTTAAAATCACTGTAATTAAATTCTAAGACCAAGACAAACCACTTGTTCATTTATCTGAAGTTTGTAAAATGTTGTCCCTGATATTACAATACAATAAAAGATATTCTAGGTTAAGACTCTAAAACTTAACATTAATATTAAAGACAGATTGGTCCATGAAAAATTAAACTACTTGAAACACTGAGATCTCCAGGAGTTTGAAATGGAAAACATAGAAGATTCAGTCAAAGCACTTAGCCAAAAATATCTGAACAGCGCACAACTGAAAATCAAGCTAAAAACTGCCGTCTTGTTTCCAAACCACTTTTAACCCAAAGAACAAAAATATAACTTTACCTTCTGCCATTTTGATTTCTTCAATCCATGAATAATATATATGGAAGGAAAAAAAAACCAAAGCCCTGTGAGCAGGTATCAGGCACGACACAGGCCCTTTGCTACCTACTGGCGCTGTGGACAGGCCAGCAGTTCCTTGGGCAAGGCCTCTAGAGCTGAAATTGGACCTGATTGCAAACTCTGCTCACCAGTTATTTTTAGAGGCCTCTTCCTCAGGGCCAAATACTGCTAATCACTTGGGCTGAAATGCTCTGCTAAGTGTATGACAGCCTTTCTCCCACTTCTGGGATCCCTTTCTGAGTTGATCCTATTCCCCAACTCCAAAATCTAAAAAAAAAAAAAAAAAATCAAGCATGCTTAAAAAATAAAAGAGAGGAAAAAACGTGCTGCCAGTTTGGGTTTTCTGAAATCAGTCTTCAGTGCTTTTAGCCAAATACCAAATCATTCAAAACTGAAATAAGTCTTGCTATAAAATGTAGCCCCATGCCCAGCAACAGCTTGAATTGACCCTTGGGAATCTAATCCAATGCCTATGTAAAAAGTCCATTATTTAGTTTGTCCTAATGAAACAGAGCCCTAAAAAGTAAGAAATGAATCAATGCTCTAGAATTCTGAATCACAGACAATACCTTCCCAAGACTAATTCCCTCAACAGCAAAAGTAAAGTGACAATAAAAAATTGTTTCCTAGAGAAGGAGGGAGAGAGAGCTGGGGAGGAAGACATGGTGGGCAGGGGAGTAGACAGGGAAAGAAGGAACTCTTCACCAGTAAGAAAATCATCTAGGAAACACTAGATAAATCATCTCAGGAAACTGGAAAGAGATTGCATAACTGTATTCTGATTTTTTTTCATCTTCTCCCTACCCCCCTCTCCAAATATTCTCTTCTGGGAAATAAAACCAGCCCAGTTTATTCACTGATTTAAGATTTGTTGTTGTTTTTCAGTTGCTAAGTCATGTCTGACTCTGTGACCCCATGGACTGCAGCACACCAGCCTTCTCTGTTCTCCACTGTCTCCTGGAGTTTGCTCAAATCCATGCGCTAGTGGTAAAGAACCCATCTGCCAGTGCAGGAGATGTAAGAGACGCAGGTTCGATTCCTGGGTCAGGAAGATCCCCAGGAGGAGGGCATGGCAATCCACTCCAGTATTCTTGCCTGGAGAACCCCATGGACAGAGGAGCCAGGCGGACTATGGTCCACAGGGTCTCAGAGTTGGACACGACTGAAGCAACTTAGCACGCACATGTCCACTGAGTCTGTGATGCTATCTAACCACCTCATCCTCTGCCACCCCCTTGTCATACTGCTTTCAATCTTTCCCAGTTTAGCAGCTCACAGACTTCATCAGAGCTCTGATCAATACACTAAATTAATTTAGCACACACTGTATCTAGAGCGAGGCAGCAACCTTTAAAAGTTGTTCATGAGTCTTGAATTTTTTCAGTCAAACTGAATACTTCACACACAAATGAAACAGATAAATGTCCTGAAAAGGAGTCAGCACCTATGATGCCAATATTCAATGGCCCAGAGCCTGGACAGAGTGAACAGAGCAGCAGGGACACCTAAGCAAAACTGACCAGGGTCTTAGGTGCCCTGACCAAGAGTCATTCCTCCCTTCAAGGATCTGTCCTGCTGAAGTCAGTACTGACTAAAATGTTGAATGATAAAGAATCATCTGTTGATAGGGGTTTAAGATAGATCACCATCATACAGATTTCCTAGACAAATATTTCAGAAGCTTCTTTTGTTGTTTTCAGAGAGGAAGTGAGAGTGACTGGAGGCCCTTCTTGGGAACACTGGAAACCAAGCCATCATACTTACAAGTGCGTAGCCCATTTCAGACTCAAGAGACCTCAATTCAAGTTTCAAAACCTTTGATTTGAGGGTAGTCATCAAACATTTGGGCCTCCGTTTCCTTGCCCATAAAAAGTGTCTTGGAGAATTTCTGTTTTGTAAGTTCACTAGCATCATCTTTTTCTAGATTCCACATATAACAGAAGTCATATGATATTTCTCCTCCTCAGTCTGATTTACTTCACTCAGTATGACACTCTCTAGGTCCATCTATGAAGATGCAAATAAATGAACTTAATGAGGCCGGGAGAAGGGATAGTTATAGACTTCGGAATGGACATGTACACACTGCTGTATTTAAAATGGATAACCAACAAGGACCTACTGTATAGCACAGGGAACTCTGCTTAATGTCATGTGGCAGCCTGGATGGGAGCAGGGTTTGGGGGAGAATGGATACATGCATATGCATGGCTGAGTCCCTGAGTTGTTCACCTGAAACTACCACAACATTGTTAATTGGTGATCCCCCAATACAGAATAAAAAGTTTAAAGTTTAGGGGGAAGAAAAGTGTCTTGGCACGAAGGAGGCCTGCAAATATTTGCTGAAGTCATGCATACGGCACATTGTGATTGGAGCCATCTGGACTCATGCACAGGTCTGCTCAGCCCCAATTTACAGCTCTTTTCATGGCCCTGGCCTGCCAACAAGCCTGCAGAGGCCACGAGGGCTTCCTCTCTCCCTTTATGGGCCTGGGCAAGGCCCTAATTCCAGGTGTGGGGCCAAACGTCAAACCAAGACAAGAATCACAGCTACTGAGTATGGGTACACCTCACCCCGAGGATCCTTCCATACAGCTCCAAATAATTCTTCTCCACAAATCTTTATCACATATATTTACACACCCTAGAGTTAACCTTCTCCTTGTTTCTTCCAACAATTTTACAGGTATTGCAGTAAAATATCTTACCTCCTCAGTTTCACAATAATGGCAGACCTGTTACTCTAGATAGGGCCATTAGGATGAAATCTCTCTAAAATAACATTGCTTAAGGAAAAAGAAAACCTGAATTCCAAGTAACTATCTCTTATAATTGTTGCTTGATTGCTAAGTTGTGTCCAACTCTGCAAACCCATAGACTGTAGCACACCAGGCTCCTCTGTCCTTCACTATCTCCTAGAGTACGCTCAAATTCATGTCCGTTGAGTCAATGGTACTATCTAACCATTTCATCCTCTACTGCCCTTCTCCTTTTGTCTTCAATCTTTCCCAGCATCAGGGTCTTTTCCAATGAGTCGGCTCTTTGCATCAGGTGGCCAAAGTATTGGAGCTTTGGCATCAGTTCTTCCAGTGAATATTTGGAGTTGGTTTTCTTTAGGATGACTGGTTTGACCTCTTACAATAATAATTCAAGTTTATAAAATCTTTTAAATCAATAAAATTTGCATATAGCAAATCATATCTTTATGACCCTAGCAAAGAGAAATGAAGTAATATTAACTATTCCTTGTAACAGCTGCTGGAACTAATAGCAAACTCCTAGGTTCAAGCAAAGATTAAACTTCTACAGTGTGCTCTGAGATTTTTACTGTCAGCCTGACATCACTGGAGACCACAAGAGCGAAGACCTATGTCCATGGAGTCCAGTGCTCTTCCTCTTCTAAAACTGACCAGGTGAAAACCCATCAGGATTCTCACAGGGCAAGAGTGATGACTTCCTCCAAGCCATCCTCCTGATGGCTTACCCAATCAGCTATCACTTACAGTGGTGCTGCTCAAACCAGAGTCACCTGGAGGACCCATCAACACAGATTGCTGGGCCCACCTCACAGTTTCAGTTCTGTAGGTCTGGAGTGGAGCCCAAGATTATGCATTTGTATTGATAACAAGGTGATCTGATGGTGGTCCAGGGACCACAGAAAAAGAGAATCACTGCATCCCTAGTGCTCGGGTCTGGAACAAGGGACTGAATCTGTCTTGTTCATTAATGTACATCTGCCTTGCACCTATTTGTTAAATAAGTAGGTAAATTCTTTCTCGAATCCTTGCTGTTACAGAGTAATCAAACTTCTTCCTGCTAACACTTCAGAAATAAGGGAGCAAAGGGACCCAATAAATATTCCAATAAATGTCAGGTCACTTCAAGCCTCCTCATCTCCAGGAATTTAATGATCCTAAAATTCATTCGTAAGTGGAAAAGATCTATAAATTATTAAGAAAGAGAGAAATCAGGGAAAAAGTCCAGTAGTTCCCAAACAATGGTGAGGAACCCCAAATCGTCTAGGACCAAGAGCTCATTGCTCTATGTCAGACAAAGTCCTCACTGATCAATCCTGGCTTCGTGACACCCAGCTTGAGCACAAGAAGACCTGAGCATGAAGGACCTGTGTAGTCCATTCGTCAGCCCACTGGCCAGACGCTCGAAGCACCTAACACCTAAGGCACCCCCGACACCTTTCCCCACTGACCCTGGGAAAAGGCATGAAAGACTGGAGGAGTGACAAGGGGCTGCCATGGGTTTTAGAGTTCAGTAAAACAAAATGAAGAAAGCCGTTTCCATTTGCATCAGGATAAATGAGGAAAAGAGAAACAATTAGCAATAACTATCTAAATCAGCTCCCAAACAATTTTTGGAAACTTTATTAATCTTTGGAACCCCAAGTTGGGAACCACTGCCCCAACGTATACTTCTGTCTGGATTACTGCTGATTCACTGCAGAGAGAACAACTGTATCAGAGCACAGGCCCATCAACCCCACCTAATGACTCTGTGGTAGACCAGAACTCCACTAGTAAGAAGCTAAAAATACAACACAAATGGGAGCTAAGCCCCAAATGCTCATGCCAGGCCTAATGAGCAAGTTCCTAAAGTGTCATTAGTTCTTTCTACAGAGAATTTAATAAAGAGAGAAGACTTAGAAACAAAAAACACCCCCAGCTTGTCAATCATTTATCTTGTGTAGGTAACAGCTATTAGTATGGTACTGAAATTCGGTCTCCTGCAGAATCTAGAGTGGTAAAAGGTACTTTTAAAAAAGTGGTGGTGTCCATTCAGAAACTCTGAGATGATGGAAGTTGTTTCAAAAAAATAACACAAAAAAGTTGTTGTTGTTGTTGTTGTTTTTCAAAACTAAAAACGACAGAAAAGCATAACCCT
Organism: Bos grunniens; assembly: GCF_055505025.1. Taxonomy (NCBI): domain Eukaryota; kingdom Metazoa; phylum Chordata; class Mammalia; order Artiodactyla; family Bovidae; genus Bos; species Bos grunniens. The sequence continues at coordinate 55,230,458 of NC_141178.1, read as the reverse complement.
ACTTACTTATGTAGCTCTAAATCCGAGGCAATGAGACTAGTTCACAAAGCCATCATGTGTGACCACCACCGATTTACAGCTGTGTCCCTGAGGACTTTTTGACCTTAATCCATTTAGACAGCAAAAGATCTGCAGCCATCCTTCCCAAGAGCCCACACTTTCTAGGGTGAAAGAATTCAGCATTTACAATAAAGTGCCCAAGAGATGCAAGAAGGAAGTAAAGAAAAGCATTAGCAAAAACTATAAGGAAAGCTCAGGCTTCCCTGGTAGCTGAGAAGGTCAAGAATCTGCCCGTGATACAGGAGATCTGGGTTCGATCACCTGGGTCAGGAAGATCCCCTGGAGGAGGGAATGGTGACCCACTCCAGTATTCTTACTTGGAGAATTCCATGGACAGAGGAGCCTGGCAGGCTACAGTCCATGAGGTTGCAAAGAGCTGGACATGACTGAGCGACTAACACCTTCACATATAGAAAACTCACGTGATAAATTACAAAACATATGCATTTTAAAAATTACAAGAAAAAAAGCAGTTGATGCAATTATGTATCACAATATATTCTGGGGACAAGCTTCAACCTTTTACTAAATAAGTTAATAATAATGAAGCTGATAAAACATAATAAACTAAAGCAAGAATGCCTGTAATTGTAAATTGCATAGTAAAGAGTTAACTTTACCCAAACAGAGGTCTGGCTTTTGCCCTTGTCTATTTGGAGGTCCCTGACATGTCCTACCCAATAGGACTGATTGGTTTCCTTGAGTGCTCTGGCCAGTGGACAGTCTAACAGTGTGATTTGCAGACTGTATGACTATATATATCAGTTAAGGGCAGCCATGTCCAACACTTTTGCAATCCTATAAACTGTAGCCTGCCAGGCTCTTCCGTCCATGGGATCTTCCAGGCAAGAATACTGGAATGGGTTGCCATTTCCTTCTCCAGGGGATCTTGCTGACCCAGGGATCGAACCCACGTCTCCTATGTTGGCAGGCAGATTCTTTACCCCTGAGTACCAGGGAAGCCCAGTAAGTGATGAAGGCCCAGTAAAAACTCTGGGTACCAAAGGCTCGGATGAGCTCCTCTCATTGGCAATACTCTACATATACTGGAAACTGACGTCCTTGAGGAAAATGGGAGCTTTGTGTTCAGAACCTTCCCACTTTGCCTTGAGTCTCGTCCTTTGGCTAGTTCTAATCTGCAGCCTTCCACTGCAATTCAATTGCAATGGTGAACAGAGCACAAAAGAGGAAAGTTACCCAGTTCTGAGTTATTCCCACAAACTATCAAGCCTGAGAGTGGCTGTGGGGACCTCCTAGGCTGGCCTTCTAGTGGCCAGCTGGTCTGAAGTAACAGCAGTCCTGGGGACTGGCCCACCCTCAGCCAACCTGAGCAGAAACACAGAAAAGCAGGAAGGGCAGCTACAGAGAAAAGGCAGCAATTACCCAGCAGTGTGCACTCCCCTACCCCACACACCACCCCCGCCTCCTTCCGCTTCCTGCAAGGTGTCCTAGCTTCCTTCGCCTGAGGAGGGCAGGAAGAGAGAACCAGGGTATATACCATCACGCCAGCATCTCACTCAAAAAGGCTGACGGCCAAGCAAGGGATTCGAAGGAGCAAGAGAGGGTAGGGGGCTCTGCCAGGAGTGGATGTCCCAGAGGGCTAGAAGGTCCCACCAGACCTTCCAAAGAACTCACAGGGGAAGTGTTTGGCTGCCTGTCACTGTATAGTCCATGGGGTCTCAACGAGTCAAAACAGGACTGAGCCACTTTCACCTTCACCTATTGTCAACCATGGACAGTTGGTCTTATCAACCAGCAAGAGACTGACAGGGACCAATGAGACGAAAGAAGATGGCTTTCCCTCTCTTCCCCTCTCTCCGTCTCCCATCCCCAGCACTCCCAACAAACTAGAGCCTGGAAGAGACAAGAAGGACACTGCCCCAAAGCAGACCACACGGAGAGAATGCAAACATCACTTCTCCCACTGCAGGCCCTTCTGCCTTCCTGCCAACAGGAGAGGAGAAATTCTGCACTGAAAATGAGGTCATACTTAAAGCAGACAGACTTCCAGAAACGCAGAGTGACTGGGGTGCTAAGGAATCCACCCCAGAGATGGTCAAGAGCCTCTGTTACCCAGAGATTAGTCCAACTAACCACAGTGACTGGAGGAAAATGAAGCTTCATGGTAACACCCAGCCAGACAAAGCCTACTAAAGAGAGCAGCTATAAACGTGGCTGCATGTTAGGCCGACACACAAAAAGCTGCCAGGATTTGACTATTTGGGGCCCACAAAAATGGCTATTTCATAGGATTCGAACAAACAATACATGAATATTTGAAAAGTATTTTATTACAAAAATTTCCCAACACACAACAAAGCTGAAAGAATTTTATGTAGAATATTCATATGCGTATCACTCAGTTGCGATGATTAACATTTTATTATCTTGCTTACGTTATGTCTATTCATTCCTCAATATTCATTCATGGATCCATTTTACATGTCTAACACATTTCAAATTAAACCTGTAGACACGAGCACACTGCCCCAAGTATTTCAGCTTCTACATCATAAACCACAGTCCAATATTTATCATTTCACATACAATTTACATAAAATGAAATGCCCTAATTTAAAGCGTACACTCCCTGAGTTTTCACAAAAATATACACCATGTAACCCAAATCTCTTATCAAGACACAGAACACGGACACCCTTACCAGCCAAATTCCACAGCAACCCCAAGCCCAGGGACAGCCCCATTGTTTCGCTTTTTTTTTCCACTGGAGGTTAGTGTTGCCTGTTCTTGAAATGTCATTAAAAATGGCGTACCTGGTATATGCTTGCTGCTGTGAGGCCTGTCTCCCTGAGCTTTACATTCTGAGGGGCCATGTCTGTTATAGGCAGGGGTGCTGCATGGCTCCCTGTTGCTGGGAAGTATTCCGCTGGACAAATTCACCTGAGTATACCAGAGTATTCTCCTACTGGTAGAAGTCTGAACTGTTGGCAGGCCTTGAGTGTTACAAATAGAGCTGCTGGGAATATTCTTGTGCAAGAACATTGCCTCCATATTAGAAATAAAAGCTTGCGCTTCTCCTGGGAAATAAATACCTAGGAGTGGAATTGCTGGGTCACAGGGCTCAGGCACACTCACTACGGCAAGAAACTGCCAGATCTTTTACTCCAGTGGTTCCACCATGTTATATACACACGAAAAATGTGTAACAGTTCTTTTGTTCTAAGATGTTGTCAACATTTGCTGTGGTCAGTCTTTTTTAATTTTAGCCACTCTGATGAGTATGCAGTGGTATCTGTTGGTTTAATTTGCATTCCCCCGAGGGCCAATGTTCCAGCACTTTTCTCCTGTGCTCACTAGCTATTTATTTCTCTTCTGTGAACTGTCTACTCAAATCTTCTAAACATTTGCCTATTTTTTAAAATGTTTTCCTAAGTTGAACTGTAGGACATGTTTGTATTGCCTGGATAATGGCCCTTTAACAGACAACATGTGTTACAAAATTTTCTCCCAGGCTGTGATTGACCTATTCCTTATCTTAAAGCATCTTTTAATGGGTAAAAGTTTCCCATTCTGATGTCTTAACTCGTTAATACATTAATAAAGTTAATGAATTAATTTTCTAGGTATTTTAAATATATTACGAAATCGGAAAATGTTACTTAAACCTTGACAGGGTTTCCATGCCTTACGTTCTGAAATGTGACTGATTTCAGCACTTTTACACAAGCACTGTGTGTGTAACACAAACATTCACAGAAGCCACGTTACCGGCTCAAAGTCTGTGCCCGTGAGAAGGACAGTCCAGAAATCAAAGTTCGGGAATGTCAATTAAATGTCTGCTAGCCACAGACATCACAGAGGTAAAGCAAGAGCACTTTGATCATTTTAAGGAATATTTTCATTAGCTCCAATGAGTCACAGAAAGTTTCCAAGCTAGTTGTTTTTCCCTTAAATTTGACAGGATGGATTAAATCTAATTCCTCTACCACCCAACAGCCCTGCCAAGACTGACCTCTTCTTTCAAAAACTAGTGTACTTGTGTTTTTATCTACGTGTTTTCCCCAAACTGCTCATGACTCCACATTTAAATTACCCATCTGTTGTGAAGGAAGAAATCAGCTTCTCTTTACTGTGATTTTTCACCTTATCCACCTCCTAAGTGCTACAGAATATCACAAAAAGCAACATATTTTAGGGGAAAGGCATGTAGTTTACCCATGAGACTTTGTGGAATAAAATCTATCTTAATCTTTTAAATCTTTTAAATAAAAAAGACATCAACAATTCAAAGGTGGAGTGGGCTGTTTGAAGGATACTATTGCAATAAACTAGGAAGGTTTGAATATAGACTTAAATCAGTTAACAGTGCTGTAAGTAGTGTTAAACTTTCTGAGTGTGATAATTATATTGTGATTACATAGGCACATATCCTTGTTTTTAGAGGAAACGTGCTGAAAAATTCAGGAATAACGTATCATGATTTAATTAAACAGTTCAAAGGCAAAAATGGTGTGTATGTATCTAGAGTGACCTATAGAAAATGCAAAGCCATCAAAACAACTAGTGAACCTAAACAAACTTTTCTTATAACTATCTTGAAGGTCTGAATTTTTTCACACTAAAAAGTTGGGAAAATCCAGATTTCCAGGCCCATTTCTAGTCCTGAAGAATCAGATATTCCAGATAAGGTATTCCAGATAAGGGTTAAGAATGTGAAAAGTCTCCTCCCAGGTTAATTCATGATTGGGTTCTGGATAAGTAAAAAAAATTGAAAAATTTTAAAACTTCAAGTTTTAAGGATGCTTCTGGAGACCCTCAAAGAAATCTGATTAGAAAGTGCATTTAGGTAATACTGCATCAGTGCTGCCTTTCTGATGACTCAGACGGTAAAGAACCTGCCGATCTGCCTGTAATGCAGGAGACACAGGTTTGATCCCTGGGTCAGGAAGATCTCCTGGAGAAGGGAATGGCTACCCACTCCAGTATTCTTGCCTGGAGAATCCCATGGACAGAGGAGCCTGTGGGCTACCGTCCATGGGGTCACTCGGCTGAGTCACTAACACTTTCACTTTCACCATGTCCTTAGGAGGGCTCAGGGTAGGAAGCAGTTAAGCCAATTAAACTGTCATGATGTTACCTTCAAAGAGGTCCCTCTTTGAGAGAGAGAGACAGAGAGATGAGAAGGGAAGGAAGATCAATACACAAAGAGAGCAAACGTGGCCAACCGGCAACAGTTGGCAAGTCCAGGTGAAGAGCATACAAGCCTTTCAATGGTCTGAACTTTTTGCTGTCAAATAGGTTTGAAAGTTTCAAAACAAAAGGTTAGATAAATATAAAAATAAAAACAAAATTGAATTGATTTAAAAATAAATGGAAGGAAGGAATGAATGAAAGAATAAGTGAAGTCAAGGATCAAGTCCTAAACCCAACAGTAATGGAAAGAACACCAATTCCATGTCTGGCCTCCGATTTAGGAGAAACCAAAGGGAGAATGCTCCCCACTCCACGTCTCCTTCATGCAGGTTCTACCAACAGATCTCCACCTGCTCACTGGCCATTTCCACTGAGTGCCCTGGGTTTCACCTCTGATTCATCTGGGATTATAAGCCTAACTACTCTGCCACCTCCTGAATGGGGGGTGGAGGGGGGGGCGGCTCCATCTGAGCCAGCATCCCCTGGGTTCTCGCTCCTACCCCACACTCACCCCAAGATCTCACCCGAAAGGCACTTCCTCCCACCAGTCATCTCCACCACTCCCCCACTGAATAGGTACTCCCTCAAATTCTGGATGCAACCCAACCTATGCAGAGTGGGACGGTCCCCTCCCTCACTCTGGTCCCCAATTACACTAACACACAAGGAGATTCCTAATCAGACCCATCAAGCAGGCAGCACCCTCTGAGACCACAAGCAATTAAAAAAACCCAACCCAAACAAAACAAAACATTAGGCCTTCTCGAAAATACACCTACTGCTTCAAGCCTGTCCCAGCTTATCCTCAACAATGAGCTGACTCTGCAAAAGTGTGCAACTCTGTCCACCCTCCAAGCCAGGCTGTCCCTATAATGTCCCTTTCCCTTCCAGGACTAACTGCCCTCCCCTCTGTGCTCTTGAAATTGACATCGACCCATGAAATCGGTAATGTGCAAACAAACGCAGTGCAGTCGCCAGTTGTGACCCACACTCTATCACAGGAGCGATGCTTTGCCATCTGAGACATACGGTGATTCTCAGAGATGGTGTTAAACCCTTGGTGGAGTCAGGAAAAATAACGAGATTGTATCCTGACCACTTGTCTACAAAACTCATCAAAATGCACAATGAGACGTTGAACCTGTATACCTGCAGTGTCTCCCACTGTCCACGGCTTTCTTCTCTATCCACTGAAAAATGATTTTTAATTCTAGAATTTGCCTGGGATTGTCATGAGACATCAGTTTAGAGCTGGCCTGAATCTACTTTTCTTTCCTTTAATAAAAACAGGCCATTGGTCCCTTGAGTTTCCCTGTCACCTCTTCTAATTTGCAGGACTCCCCAGAGTATAACTGCCCAGAAAATGTTAGCTCGGACTGCGGTTTTGAGAGTCCTGAAAAGCCTCAGCTAGTTCGTATTTTAGTCTTCCTTTCCCTACTCCCTGACCACACGCACACTTCATCCATCCAACAAGTATTTACTGCTCTGCGGCCCAAAGGACAGTGACCTTGCCAGGGGCTGATGTTAAATCTGTTCTGACTGCTATATCTGCTCCTTGCAGAGCACAGCACCTGGACAGAGTAAACTCCATGAACTTCACTGGATGATTCACACACACACACACAACAATGTAAATATAAATGTTTTCATGCCATCTAGATGGTAAAAACTGAACTGATGCTTTCAAACTGTGGTGCTGGAACAGACTCTTAAAGAGTCCCTTGGACAGCAAGGAGATCAAACCAGTCAATTCTTAAAGAAATCAACCCTGAATATTTACTGTAAGGACTGATGCTGAAGCTCCAATACTTTGGCCACCTGATATGAAGAGCCGACTCATTGGAAAAGACCCTGAGCTGGGAAAGATTAAGGGCAGGAGGAGAAGGGGATGATAGAGGATGAGAAGGCAGGTTGGATGGCATCACTGATTCAATGGACACAAGTTTAGGCAAGCTCCAGGAGACGGTGAAGGACAGGGGAGCATAGTGTGCTGTAATCCATGGGATCACAGAGTCAGACATGACTGAGCGAGTGAACAACAACAGATGGTAAAACAAATCTAACACACTCCCAGGTGGCACTAGTGGTAAAGAACCTGTCTGCCAATGCAGGAGACATGAAATGCAGGTTCAATCCCTGGGTCAGGAAGATTCCCCGAAGGAGGGCATGCAACCCACTCCAGTATTCTTGCCTGGAGAATCCCATGGACAGAGAGGTCTGGCAGGTTGGAGTCTACTGGGTAGCAAAGAGTCCGGCATGACTGAAGCGACTTAGCAGCAGTAGCAGCGGCATTCTGAAAACAAAACCAGACCACAGGCTGCTTCTGGGTGAGGGACAGGAATGACCAGGACAGGTCCAGCCAGGACCCCACGGGCTTCATCCACTCAGCTGCCTCAACCTCATACTCCAAGTCTGTCCCTTTCCTCCCTATCCTGCCCCAGTTCAAAAACCAAAGTGACAGTCAATGTCACCACATGCTCAGGTGTCCCCTAACTCAACTCTCACTGACTCATTTTGCCCTAACTTCCATATCCAACACCTCCCTCAGCTCCACCTTCACCAGACAGACTGGCCCCCACGCACCCGGCTGAGGTCACCTGGAATAAAATTCACCAGGCACCCGGCTCACCAGCCTGCACTCAGGTTCCACTGCATAAACAGTCGCAAGCACTGGTCTCTTGGCTGTGTTCCAGAAAAAGCCAGCTAGTCTGCTGCCAAAGGTTCCTAGGAGTATGACCCAACAAAATCTGACCAGCTAAAAAGGCTGAAGTTGCAAAGCTTTATGCCAGTTACTGAGAAGCTAATGTTTGGGCAGAAAGCACAGGTATATTTAACAGGTGCTGTCCTGACAGGGTACAGTATCTTCCCAGGACTGGCTAAATGTCTGTAATACCATCTTGGATAAAAGTCTTGCCCTAAATAGAACATTTCAAATAAATAACTCAGATTAAACAAATTCAGCTCAACAAATAATTCAGATCAGCAGAACAAGGTGCTTTCAGCTCTATAATCTAATAAAGATTTTAAGACACAAAGTTATCAGAATCACAGGACGGTAACTTTTTAAAAGGTTTTCACCATTTTCTCCATGCACCTGAATATTCATTCCTTTGACTAATAACTCTTGAAATCCCTGCTGTACAATGAACAGAGAAGCCACTTTGCTTACAGTCCAGTGGAGGAGTAAAACAGAAATAAAATAAAAGTTCATTTTGGTGAGTACTAATATTAGGGTATTTAGGATGGATGATCAATGCAGGAGATGCAGGTTCAAACCTAGGGTCGAGAAGATCCCCTAGAGGAGGAAATGGCTACCCACTCCAGTATTCTTGCCTGGGAAATTCTATGGACAGAGAAGATGGGTGGGCTCTAGTCCATTGGGAATACAAAGAGTCGGATATAACTCAGTGACTAAACAACAACAACATTAGGCTAAAGGAGTATACGGGACAATGTGGATATAAGACAATCACTTGGGAAGAACCATTCTCTTGAATTTTAAAGATACAGCACTTTGAAGTACAATCCTCTTTATAAATGTTATTAATAGCACTGGGATTCCCTTGTGGCTCAGCTAGTAAAGAATCCGCCTACAATGTGGGAGACCTAGGTTCAATCCCTAGGTTGGGAAGATTCCCTGGAGAAGGAAAAGGCTATCCACTCCTGTATTTTGGCCTGGAGAATTCCATGGACTGTATAGTCCATGGGGTCGCCAAGAGCCAGACTCGACTGAGCAACTTTCACTTTTACTTATAGGTTTCTATATTTTTTAATCAGGATTGTCAAACTTTAGTCTTAAGAAGGAAATCTCCATAACTCTTACAAATGAATTTTAAAAGCCAAAACCAAAAACTAAAGGGAACAAAAATTTAGCAGTATTTCAGTATTCACATAATTTTAGCCTATCAATGAGTCACATTTAAGGCTAAAGTGAGGGAAAATCAAAATGCTGCAGAACAAATAAATGCCTGCTTCTGCCCAAACGTTCCTCCTAATCAGAATGAATGAAATACGAATGCTTCCTACTGGCCTAAGTACTTGTATGTCGAAACTACCAGAAAGGACTTGCTCATTTTAAATAATTCTCCACATCTTAATAATTTTTATTTCTTTAACTCCAACATTTATAAACATCAAGAGGATTTTTCAGTCTGTCTTATGGCCCATAACATAAATGTTAAAAAAAAAAAAAAATCCATGCACGTAACACATAATTCTGGAGCACCTTTTACATTCAAGGCAGTGCGGAAGAAACACAAAAAACACAGCTTACACCATCAGCACCCTTTTGATCTGTGAGAGGGAAGTAAGACTTTCCCTGTAAATTTGTTCACACCATATTTACTGAGTGCCTACTATGCACAGACCATCATTTAAGTACTGGAGATGAAAAGAAAATGGAACATGGTGTTTACCTACACCAAACCCTAGGAGTAATTCTCCCAGCTCTAGCAAGTACTCTTGACCAGGGTGAGTGAGCTTCGACCCACCTCCCGTTTTTGTATGAACCAGGGCCTAAGAATGGTTTTGGCTTTTTAAATCAGTTGAAAAGAAATCAAGAGAAAAATGTAGTAACATAAAAAAAAATGTTAGCGACTGACTCACACTGTTGTACAGCAGAAACCAACATGACACTATAAAGTAGTTATCCTCCAATTTAAAAAATTAGGGAAAAAAAAAAGAAAATGATAGTTGTTTCCAGGGAGATCATGTGATCACCATGCCGACCTCTGATCAGAACAATCCGGGTAACCCATTACCAACCACCGGTGGTGAGACAGGCAGTGTGGAGCCAAGGAGCCCTGTTCTATGCAAAAGAGAAAAAGGCTCCTTCTCCAGCCGAGTGTGAACAGGGAAGCAAGAAACCCCAAGGCTGCCAGCTGCCATCTTGAGTCCCAGAGGAGCCAACCTCAGGATGACAGACACCGACACCGAGAAGTCATGTGCTCTGAGGACTTCCTGAACCACTGATCCTACCACAGCTGGTACGAGCACACCACATCTTTCTTAATGAAATCAATTCCTAACTGTTTACGGGGCTCTGCGTCTGGTGTCTGTTCCTAACACAGATCATAAAGTTTTTGCCTTTATGATCAAGCAAGAACGAAAGACAGCAGATGATCACAGTACAAAACTAAACATCTGTTCTGTTCAAGGGGGTATCACCATCACCATGTACCACAACTGCAGTTGTTAAGAAACGCTTACTATGCATCAGTTTGCATAAGTGTGAGTTATCTCCATTTGAGAGATGAAGAAATATTTCAAGATGCTGAGAGAGGTTTGTTGACTTACTAAAAGGTCAAAAACGAGTGGCAGAGCTAGTCCTCGGGTCCAGTGCAGTCTAATACTGTGTTGTCACACTTTTCTCATCTGCTAGAAGGCAATGGCACCCCACTCCAGGACTCTTGCTTGGAAAATCCCATGGATGGAGGAGCCTGTTAAGCTGCAATCCATGGGGTCGCTAAGAGTCGGACACAACTGAGCGACTTCACTTTCACTTTTCACTTTCATGCATTGGAGAAGGAAATGGCAACCCGCTCCAGTGTTCTTGCCTGGAGAATCCCAGGGACGGGGGAGCCTGGTGGGCTGCCGTCTATGGGGTCGCACAGAGTCAGACACAACTGAAGTGACTTAGCATTGCACAGCATAGAGGAACCCGTGGATCAATGAGGATGCTAAGACAGTACCTGCAGAGGGCGCTACAGACGCTCATGCTGGGGGTGGGGGGAGGAGGGTTGCAAAACCCACCGGAAAGATGATCAACAGGAAGGTAGAACTGATGGGGTACCTGCATCTTAACAGACACACAGGAGCCACACAGGGAAAGAGCAAGTGTGGGGCTGTCACAGAAGAAACAGCAAGGACAAATGCAGAGACCTCAGAGAGTGACCTGACGTGGGTGAATTAATATAAAGAGAGCAGTTTAAGATTGGCTAGAGAGGGTAAGCGGAGAAGGCAATGGCACCCCACTCCTGTACTCTTGCCTGGAAAATCCCATGGATGGAGGAGCCTGGTGGGCTGCAGTCCATGCGGTCTTGAAGAGTCGGACATGACTGAGCAACTTCACTTTCACTTTTCCCTTTCCTGCATTTGAAAAGGAAATGGCAACCCACTCCAGTGTTCTTGGCTGGAGAATCCCAGGGACGGTGGGGCTTGGTGGGCTGCCGTCTATGGGGTCGCACAGAGTCGGACATGACTGAAGTGACTTAGCAGCAGCAGTAGAGATCGTAAGAGGGGCAAGATCATGAGGAACCTGCTAGATGGTGCTAAGGAATCTAAACTACACCTTGAGGACCAGGAAGACTAGGCAAGGTTTTCAAATAAGCGACATGATCGAACTTACACTTTATGAAGATGACAATGCCTGAAGGATGAAATAGGACCAGTTATGAGTCATCTAACTCATTACTCCTTGGAAGGAAAGTTATGACCAACCTAGACAGCATATTCAAAAGCAGAGACATTACTTTGCCAACAAAGGTCCATCTAGTCAAGGCTATGGTTTTTCCAGTGGTCATGTATGGATGTGAGAGTTGGACTGTGAAGAAAGCTGAGCGCCGAAGAATTGATGCTTTTGAACTGTGGTGTTGGAGAAGACTCTTGAGAGTCCCTTGGACTGCAAGGAGATCCAACCAGTCCGTTCTGAAGGAGATCAGCCCTGGGATTTCTTTGGAAGGAATGATGTTAAAGCTGAAACTCCAGTCCTTTGGCCACCTCATGCGAAGAGTTGACTCATTGGAAAAGACTCTGATGCTGTGAGGGGTTGGGAGCAGGAGAAGGGGACGACAGAGGATGAGATGGCTGGATGGCATCATTGACTGGATGGACGTGAGTTTGAGTGAACTCCGAGAGTTGGTGATGGACAGGGAAGCCTGGCGTGCTGCAATTCATGGGGTCGCAAAGAGTAGGACACGACTGAGCGACTGAACTGAACTGTACTGACTGATGAGTCATCTAAGGGCTCCCCTAGTGGCTCAGAAGTATAGATATGCCTGTGATGCAAGAGATCACCTGCAATGCAGGAGACACGGGTTTGATCCCTGGGTTAGGAAGATCCCCTGGAGGAGGACATGGCAAACAAGTCCAGTATTCTTGCCTGGAAAATCCCATAAGCAGAGGAGCCTGGCGGGCTACAGGCTATGGAGTCACAAAGAGTTGGGTGTGACTGAGCAACTGAACAACAACAACAGTAAAGCACTTAGGCTAAATCTAATCAAAGAGGCATACCACTTTGGGATAAAATTATAAAAAGTCACTGTAAGACAAATATATAGGAAGTTGCACCATGTTTATGTACAGAAATACTCATTATTATATGTGTGCTCTTGTCCCAATTTGTGCAAACTCCAGGAGATAGTGAAAGACAGGGAAGCCTGGCATGCAGCAGTCCATGGGGTTGCAAAGAGTCAGACATGACTTAGTGACTAAACACACACACACATATTTGTCCCAAACTGTTCTATAAATTAAATACAATCCCAGTCAAAATCCTGAAATATTCTTCATGAAACTTAACTTGATGTGCAGATTCTAAAAAGACACAGGCAAAGAAAGGTCCCCAAACAGTGAGGACAATGATGAAAAAGACAGGATAGAAGGACCTGCCTAATTCCATATACCAGGAATAAAACAGTCACAGGTATCTAGACACAATAGGTGATACAGCAGATTAGTGTAGAAAGAAGACACTTCAACTAATGGTGCAGGACATTTTCATTATTCATCTTTAAAAATATCAGATCCCTACCCAACAATATATACAATAAAAAGCACACCCCATCGTTTAGACATCTAAATGTAAAAGGCAAAATTCAGTAGTTTATAGAAAAAAAGAAAATGTTTTATGATCTCTGTTGGAAAAGATGTCCTAAATAAAGCACAAACCATAAAGAAGAAAATAGAAAAATGCTATTATCAATGGATCAAAAATCTAAAAATTCTATTCAACAAATTATACTACAGAAAATGACAACATGAATAATCATAGACTGGGAGAAGCCCTTTATCACACAATCAAAAGGTTCAAGATAAAGAAATTCAACAAATCAAAAATGTAAATTATATAGAATTTAAAAACCTAGACAAATAGGTTATATATATATATGTATATATATTAAAAAAAATTCACAGGAAAGGAAACTCGAATAGCTATTCTCACTAGTAACCTCATTGGTGATGAGAAAAATACAAGTTTAAAACACAAACACTACTTCACATGCACTAAACTTACTAAACTTGCAATATTAAAGGTTACCAAGTGTTGGTAATGTGGTTGCTGCACACAGGTAGCTGTTTTCATGGTGGGTGGGAGTGTAAAGTGATACAAGCACTTTGAGGTTGGGGAAAAAAAGGTGATACTTGGTGAAGTTTAATATGTGTATTTGCTATGACCCAACAATTCCAATCCTAAATTATGCTCTAGGAAAGGACTTAGACATATACAAGGTAATAGACAACTCCAAGAGGGTTCAGGGCAGCAGTGTTTGAAAGAAAGCAATGAAAACAAACAAAGTGGTCCTGGACTCCAGGATGGCTAAAGAAAAAGCACATTCATATAGTGAAGAACTATATATATGAAAACATAGAGCCAGTTTGGTAGAGTCTTAAGCAAATAGTGTCCAATAGTTGACAAGTATGAGCCTATTTATAAAACTTTTGACATGCACTAAACAAACGTACGGGCTTCCCTGGTGGCTCAGTGGTAAAAGAATCCACCTGCAACGCAGAAGATGTGGGGTCGATCCCTGGGTTGGGAAGATCCCCTGGAGGAGAAAATTGCAACCCACTTCCATATTCTAACAGCTGGAATCAAGATTGCCGGGAGAAATATCAATAACCTCAGTTATGCAGATGACACTACCCTTATGGCAGAAAGTGAAGAGGAACTCAAAAGCCTCTTGATGAAAGTGAAAGTGGAGAGTGAAAAAGTTGGCTTAAAGCTCAACATTCAGAAAACAAAGATCATGGCATCCTGTCCCATCACTTCATGGGAAATAGATGGGGAAACAGTGGAAACAGTGTCAGACTTTATTTTTCTGGGCTCCAAAATCACTACAGACGGTGACTGCAGCCATGAAATTAAAAGACGCTTACTCCTTGGAAGGAAAGTTATGACCAACCTAGATAGCATATTCAAAAGCAGAGACATTACTTTGCCAACAAAGGTTCGTCTAGTCAAGGCTATGGTTTTTCCTGTGGCCATGTATGGATGTGAGAGTTGGACTGTGAAGAAGACTGAGCGCCGAACAATTGATGCTTTTGAACTGTGGTGTTGGAGAAGACTCTTGAGAGTCCCTTGGACTGCAAGGAGATCCAACCAGTCCATTCTGAAGGAGATCAGCCCTGGGATTTCTTTGGAAGGACTGATGCTAAAGCTGAAACTCCAGTACTTTGGCCACCTCATGCGAAGAGTTGACTCATTGGAAAAGACCCTGATGCTGGGAGGGATTGGGGGCAGGAGGAGAAGGGGACGACAGAGGATGAGATGGCTGGATGGCAACATTGACTCGATGGACGTTGAGTCTGAGTGAACTCCGGGAGTTGGTGATGGACAGGGAGGCCTGGCATGCTGCGGTTCATGGGGTCACAAAGAGTCGGACACGACTGAGCGACTGATCTGATCTGATCTGATCCATATTCTTGTCTGGAAAATCCCATGGACAGAGAAGCCTGGTGGGCTATAGTCCATGGGGTCACAAAACAGTTGGAAACGATTTAGTAACTAAACAACAGCAACAACAAACAAATGTATATGTATCTATACATACACACATATTTCTATACATAGGGATATAGATATATTTCCTGAGCAATTTTCATAAATATAAAATTTAATAATATATTTTATACAAATGGATATATAGTATACAATATGCAACAGAATATTATATTAAGTTATATATGACTATTACACTATATATATCATATTTGCAGCATAACATTATGTTATCTAATATATTACTATCTATATTATATGGTAGTCACTCAGTCTTGCCTGACTCTGCAACCCCAAGGACTGTAACCCACCAGGCTCCTCTGTCCATGGGATTTTCCAGGCAAGGATACTGGAGTGGGTTGCCATTTCCTTCTCCAGGGAATCTTTCCAACCCAGGGACTGAACCTGGGTCTCCTACATTGCAGGCAGATTCTTCACTGACTGAGCCACGAGGGAAGCTATATATTATATAATATATATTATAAAGCGATGTATGACAATGATTATCACAAAATGTTTAAGATTGTAAAGGGATAACACAGGAGAGGAGAAACCAAGAATTTGGTAATATTTTACTTTCTCATCTGTATGGTGGCTACATGTAAGTCACTGCATTATTTGTATCTATGTAAACATCTTAATATATAATATTACAAATAGTTTTAAAGAGCAACACATAGAAATATTTACATTCTAAAAGAGAGATGGCTCTCCATCAAAAAGCAAAATGCGTGAAATAATTTGTAAATATAAAATTCAGTAACTGACAAGCATCTTATTCAAATTGATTTGACTCAAAAAATGGAAAAGTTAAATGCAGGTATTCTTTCAATAAACACAACACAGATTTTTATTTTCATGTAAGGGGAAAAAAATTAACTCTAAATAAAATTTACCTGTGAATCTAGACCAAACAGACTTTCCAGTAGACCAATTCAGGAAAACTGAATTAAAAACAGAGTGTGAAAGACAGCGTGAGAAACTGTACAATAGCAATATAATAAACAAGAACCAAAGTGAGAGACAGGAGAGAACAAAACAGCCCTGAGTCTGCACTAGGTCATGACAGCAAAGGCTGTCAAACCTAGACAAGCTATGAGAAATAACAGTTATATAGTACTGGTGACGCAACAACATTATTTTCTCCAGTCATATTTTCTCACTCAAAATTAAGACTGATGCTTGCTGGCTCCCATGCAGAATGAGTCACGGGGTTAAATCTGTAGGAACACATGCAGGAAAGAAAGGCTGGCATCTTTCCAAGCACAGCAACAGTCGTTTCCACTCTGCACTAACTAAACACCCCCCACCACCACCCCCAGGCCCTATCCGCGTTAAGAGCATGGAGAGCATCCATGGCAGATGAGGAAGGCCACGCTACAGCCAGATCGACCAGGCGAGACACCTGGATTTCCAAGGGGGCCAGAGACCAGCCCCAAGCCTTCAGAAGATCTTGTGTAAGTATCTTTTCTAAAGACTTACTCACCAAGTAGCCTCAACATTTCCTCTGAGTCTAAAGGAACTTATGGTTCCCAGGGGAAAGGATGGGGGGAAGGGATAGTTAGGGAGTTTGGGATGGACATGTGCACACTGCTGTATTTAAAATGGATAACCAACAAGGACCTCCTGTATAGCACAGGGAACTCTGCCCAGTGTTATGTGGTGGCCTGGAGGGAAGGGGAGCATGAGGGAGAAAAGATAGCTGCGTATGCAGGGCTGAATCCTTTCCTGTTCACCTGAAAACTACCACAATATTGTTTGTTAATCAGCTATGTGTGCGTGCTAAGTCACTTCAGTTGTGTCCAACTCTATGCAACTCTATGAACTGCGGCCCACCAGGCTCCAGTGTCTGTGGGGTTCTCCAGGCAAGAATACTGGAGTGGGTCACCACGCCCTCCTCCAGGGGATCTTCCTGACCCAGGGATCAAACTCGCATCTCTTACATCTACCTGCATTGCCAGGCAGGTTCTTAACCACTATCGCCACCTGGGAAACCCCAATTGACTATACCCCAACACAAAATTTTAAAAAATTATTTTTTAAAACAAATTTCCTTTGATTCTAATAGGTTATCTACAGCAAATTTGTCCTCAGGCGTCATCAACCTGATCAGAACTAAGTTAGACTCAGTGATCTGCCCTTAAAAGATATCCACATCAGCCAAAGGTAACCAAGACATACCCTTGAAAAGCAAATGTTAAATGCAGAGCAAATGCCTGAAGCACTCTCATTAAAAAACAATAATGACTAATGAGGAAATACTACCTTGGCTCCTAGCGCTAGCAGAAGAAACCGCTAAAGCAATGGACTTCAGAACAAGGCCTCTACAGTGGCACGTAGAGATGAGGAGAAGGAAGAAATGAACATCCTAATCTCTGGTCCTCTAGTAGAAACGGCCAGATCTGCAGGACTAAACACCAGACACGTATCCACCAAGATTTATATTCAGAGCTGCACAGATGCTTGAGCAGTGGATACTGGAGCACAGGAGGAGCCTGAGCACCCCCACCTCTCCCAACAGATGGCTGAGGCTTTCCCAGGGATCTGGGTAAACCGTAGATGGGTTCTCTGTACATACAGAATTTATTAAAGGGAAGCTAATTTTAAAATGTTCTGTTTATCTTAGGACAGAATGAAATGAAACCACACAGGAGATGCAGAAATACCCCCAGACACGAACTAACTTGTGTATTTTCAGAATATTAAAGCAGTATGCTGGAGTAACATCAAAAGACTGAAATAGATCTGAGCTCTAGTAAGAGAAAACAGTGCAGCTCCAGAAGGGATCTGAGGGTAAATCCTAAACTTGAAGGCTGACGTGCACCCCAGAGGCAGCCAGAAATGTGTCAAAGGGTACTCAGAACCCGCTATGAACATGACTTCTAGGACATCCACTTGACTCAAACAGATGCTACCCTGTATGACAAAAATTCATTTCCTAAATCATAAAAAATGTTTCAAGCATGCAATAGCCTGCTTAGTTCTACAGCCTTATATATTCTCCAAAGTTTCATAGGCACCTTTACCATTACGGGTACTTTGATGAAAAACCTGAGCAACAGAAAGGCATATAGAATTGATTTTAGGGCTGTCACAACCCTAATAATTCTTTCCATTAGAGACCAGGTTTAAAAATTTTGAGTGACCTGCTACACAGTTCTTAAATGGCTATGAATCCAGGTCATCAGATTTTCCCAAACTACAATGTCCTTCTGGAGAATAAAAAAAAAAAATGGGCGGGGGGTGAGGGGTGGGGTGGGGGGCGGGGCAGATATTCTACTGGGACCAAAGAACTCAGAGGTTAAATTTTCAATAGTAACTAAAAATAGAGTGGAAAGCTCACATGATTCTTAATCCAAGCTACTCTGTTGCCAATCAGATGAAAATGAGAATCTCTCATTGTCTAGTAATCTCTCTGAGACACATGATTTTAAAGTAAAGCTAAAGTATAGATCTCTCCTTTTACTTCCGAAACCCAGGTTAATGTTTGGTCATTTAAAAATTGTGTGCAAAGGACTTCCCTAGCGGTCCAGTGGTTAAGACTTCACTTCCAGTAGAGGGGTTGCAGGTTTGATCCCTGGTCGGGGAGATAACATCCCACGTGCCTTGTGGCCAAAAAACTAAAACATTTTTTAAAAAGACAAGAAAGAAAAGAAACAATACTATAACAAATTCAATAAAGACTTTTTAAAAAAGGTAACTATGTTGAAAAATAATAATTATGTGTTCAAGAATTCCCTCCCAATACTTTTTAGCACTTGGTTCCATACAATCTGAGCTGCCCTGTGGCTTAGACAGTAAAGAATCCACCTGCCAACATAGGAGCCGAGAGTTCGATCCCTGGGTTGGGAAGATCCCCTGGACAAGGGAATGACTACCCACGCCAGTGTTCTTGCCTGGAGAATTCCAGGGACAGAGGAGACCCACCATGGGGCCTCAGAGTCGGACACAACTGAGCGACTAACACTCATTTTTCATACAATCTGGCCAGTTGAAACTGCTGTTCAAATGAACACAAAACAGCACACAGTTCCTCTGGTGGAAGAATTATGGCCTTCCTATCTTTTCATTCTAGACTGACTCACAAACGATTAACTGGCACAAAATGATTAAAGGAAAAGAATTTCACCAAGGCCTCCTCGTTCAATGGAGTCAGAGGGCAAACAGAAATGTATTGTGTCTGTTAATTACTAAGCAGTCTAAGATATATTGAAAGCAATAAGGAAGAAAAAAATTCTAAATGATTAACATGCATCAAAATCAAACATCTTCAAATGTATAATTTTACAGATAGTTCATCAATGCATTTAATTCTAAATACAATCAGCCTAAATAAGACTGCTGCCGCTGCTGCTAAGTCACTCCAGTCGTGTCTGACTCTGTGCGACCCCATAGACGGAAACCCACCAGACTCCCCCGTCCCTGGGATTCTCCAGGCAAGAACACTGGAGTGGGTTGCCATTTCCTTCTCCAATGCGTGAAAGTGAAAAGTGAAAGGGAAGTCGCTCAGTTGTGTCCGACTCTTAGAGACCCCATGGACTGCAGCCTACCAGGCTCTGCTGTCCATGGGATTTTCCAGGCAAGAGTACTGGAGTGGGGTGCCATTGCCTTCTCTGAAATAAGACTGCTAGGGCCTGACTATTACTACTAAATTTCAAAACCTGCTGTTAGAGACTGTGACAGAATTAAATAGCAGTGGCTGAGCATTTTAAATTAGTTGTCCATCAATGGTTCATTTCCTTCTCCAGGGGATCTTCCCGACCCAGGGATCGAACCCCTGTCTCCCGCATTGCAGGCAGACGCTTTACCCTCTGAACCACCAGAGAAGCCCTCTGAGTATGTACAGGGCTCTTAAATTTAAAAAACAAGTAGATGATACAGCTGAAACTTGAAAGAGGAAAAAGTGTTCTACAGTGACACCTACTGGTGAAGTGTGATGTGGTGGCACAACACTATTAGACAAAGGAAATAGATGTTTACATCCCCTAGCAAGTTAGAAGCTACAGGGAAAGACTGAATGACATTGCAAAGGGAAACTCTAAACAAAAGCATTATATATACCAGGGTCTGTAACTACAAAATAAGTATAAAAGCACATCATGATCCCTGTTGATCAAAGATCTTCAAATCAATAAATCTGAAAGAGGTTTCCCTTGGCCTCAGTTGGTCAAGCAAGTCAGTTTTTCTTATGTGTGAGTTAAAGGTAAATGGAGAAGGCAATGGCACCCCACTCCAGTACTCTTGCCTGGAAGATCCCATGGACGGAGGAGCCTGGTAGGCTGCAGTCCATGGGGTCGCTGAGAGTCGGACACAACTGAGCGACTTCACTTTCACTTTTCACTTTCATGCACTGGAGAAGGAAATGGCAACCCACTCCAGTGTTCTTGCCTGGAGAATCCCAGGGACGGGGGAGCCTGGTGGGCTGCCATCTATGGGGTCGCACAGAGTCGGACACGACTGAAGCGACTTAGCAGTAAAGGTAAATACTTCCCAGGAGGTGCAGTGGTAAATAATCTGCCTGCAATGCAGGAGGCTCAGGGGAATCATGGGTTTGATCCCTTGTTTGGGAAGATCCCTGGAGTAGGAAATGGCAACCCACTCCAGTATTCTTGCCTGGAAAATTCCATGGACAGAGGAACCTGCCAGGCCATGGTCTACAGGGCCGCAAAGAGTCAGACATGACTGAGCACAAACACACACAAAGGTAATATGTTCAATTTACTCGTTTCTTTCATATTTTAAAGAATAAAACTGGAAAAGGCAAACTTGAGCTCTGCAAAAAGCTAAGCATTTTATCAGTTTTCAATTTAAGCTGAAGGCTTAAATAAAAAGCAGACACCTGCTTTAAAAATCTAACTTTGATATAAACCTCCAAGTTTCAGTTTCAAAACACCACGTTTGAAAAAAATGACCACCAAGATCAACAAAAGTCCAGATAATCACATTTTCCCTAAAATGAATGTTTCAAAGGACTGGGTCCTCTTCCACTCTACTTTCACATACAAATGTTAGAAATAATAACGTTTAATGTGACTAGTGTCATCATGTCCTTCAGAATCTCAATGTAAAACAACTCAAAAAACATTAGCTGAGCCCATGTACTTCTTCTCAAACTAAGATTTTCAAACATGCTGTTTCAAATACAACTGTAGTCAAAAGTTAACTGGTGATACCATAGGAAGCATATTTTTCTTTAAAAAAAAAAAAAACAGGTGTAATATGCCATAGAGAGCTAGAAAGAAAAGATAATCAACTTCGACTCCAAGATTCCCATAAAATCTTACAAATTAGAGAACCTAAAATCCAGGAGATGGTGAGGGGCAGCAAGGCCTGGTGTGCTGCAGTCCATGGGGTCGCAAAGAGTCAGACACAACTTAGCCACAGCACAACAAAAATCCAGTACAATGGTCAAATGAATAAGAGAAAACCTGGTTTTAGTCTTGGATCATCCAATAATCAGATGGGTTTCTAAGAAGTATATAACCTTTAAGGATTCAGACAATCTTTCCAGGCCTCGTGGTAAGGCCGCAGCCAAGATTCCAGTTTCTGTGATTTCCCCAGCATGTGGTATTGACTTGGGCATCAATGTGTACACATCAATGACAGACAGATACAGCAAACAAATAGAAGTGGCTCCATCTTTCCGGTATCGGATCACACGTTCCACTGCAATGCAACTGCTTACAACAGAAAGAAACCTCCTTTCATCTCCTGTGCCTTCCACGTGGCACACAGTCAGAACTCATCACTGACTGAAAAAAAAAAAAAAATAGCTGCGGAAAAAGAATGCTCGTTATGTAACAAGCGAGACTCCAATGTCAACTGTCTGTGGATATTTTGCTGGTAATACAGGTACCTCTCTCATTTCCACATTCTCTTTTATATACTATGTCTGTTTCACAACAATTACAGGATCAATGTGTAAAATGCTTAAAAGGCTGTAGATCCTCAAATAGGATAGAACTTGCTCTAAAATGCTGGAATATCAAAGTTCGAATGTGTTCATTTTGGTCCTAACATTTCCTAAATGTATCACCTACCTGTTAAAACTGATTCAGATCTTGAACCACTGGGGATGGGGATACAATCAATACACACTGTCGATGCTAATTCTCACCAACAACAGGGCATTTAATAAAACAACTGCTTCAGATATAGTCAAACCTCTCTACCCAGAATTGCAAAAGGCAAAGTCGATGCTAATTCTCACCAACAACAGGGCATTTAATAAAACAACTGCTTCAGATATAGTCAAACCTCTCTACCCAGAATTGCAAAAGGCAAAGTGGAACAAAGATGATGTGCTTTGCTTGTAAATGGCTAAAAAACTTTTGAAAACAACATTAAAGTGTCATTCATCAGCTTTCTCTACTTCGAGCTGAAGTTGCATGAGTTCTTCTCATTTAGATATTTTAAAAAGTGTAGCCAGAGCCCGCCCTTCATCTACCCTTCTGCCTGTTTAAGTCAACTGACTGGCATTAAGGTCAAGTGACAAAGGAATACAAAGTTTACTTATGTCAAAGGTGAATTAATATGTTTTCTGTGGAATTCAAACTATCTTTTTTCTCTACAATACAAAATATTAGTTCTCAGAGTGTAAATTTATTCAATGATTTCAACTGCACTATTTTCATCATTTAAATTTAACTATTTAAATTCATTCACTCATCAAATAATTTTTTATTGAGCATCTATTAATGGCCAGATTCATTCACTCATCAAATAATTTTTTATTGAGCATCTATTAATGGCCAGACTCAAAGAGTTGGGAAAAGGAATCAACCAGAGGGAATGTGTGAGACATGAAGGCAATACACATGAAAACAAATAATTTCAGAGAGTGGTAAGTGCTATTTAAACAAAAGCTCTTTAAAGGATGACTATAGTCTTCTGATTTACTCTTTTGATACAAGTAAATAACATTCCTTGCAGACCTCAGGAAACAAAGAATCTAGAATCATTTTAAAAGGGAAAGTTTATAGCTCAGATTCAATACACATGTGGATTGCAGTTTTAATATTCTAAATATGAGTCAAAGGAGGTATAAAAGAAACGAGAACCACTGAAATATGAGATGAAACAGATTTACAACATCTGTTCTCTCTCTCTTTGCTGGATAAGCACAGAAGGAGAAAGGTGAATATCTTTTTTTTTTTTAGAGAGAAGACAAAGGGAAAAAAATAGAGAAGCTTGCCCAGTACTTATGGTATTCTGTTATATTTAAAGGCAACTACAACGCACGATAAGAAAGCTACATAAAGGCAAAAATATTTAAAATAATCTTCAAGAATATTCAAATCACTCCCCTCTCCCCCGCCCCACACACACATCCCAGCAGCCTTATTCTGCTTTGGGCTGCACTTAAAAGCTGCTGGTTTGGCAAGAACTTATTTTCTGACTTTGGCTCATTTCCAAACTCTCCAAAATATGCACGGCCAAGGTAAACTGTTTCTCTTACGCCTATCATCAATTCCACAGCGAGCCAAGAAGGAGTGGATCGACACAACCTCCATCTCGGCTGCGCACTGCAGGTGAGGGAGCGGCCGGGAAGGGGCTCCCTGCTCTGCCCGGCCCCTCCAGCCCACCCGCCAGGCCCACCGAGCACGGCCTCCGCCCCGTACCCGGAGGAGGATGGAGGAGGCGCTCGGCGGCATCTGGGGAGGTGGACTCGCAGCGCTCACGCCCCCCACCCCCAACGGAGCCCCATCCTCCGGGCCACCCGGACCCCGGCTCTGGAGCGCCTCTGACCTCTCCGGGCCCCGGGGCTGCTGCTGCCGCCGCTGGTGCAGCCGGTCGGACTGCCAGAGCTGCTGCTGCTGCTGTTGCCGCCGCCGCCCTTGGCATTCTTGCGCGGGGCCATCGCGCGCACCGCTGGAGCAGGCAAGGGTGGGGGGCTCCCTCCGGGCGTGGGGGGCGCGGGCGCTGCAGCGGGTGAGGGCCGCAGCTCCTGAAGCTGCACGGGTGTCTCGGCACCGCCCGCAGCGCCTCCGAGGACTTTTCGCCCGCGTGCCTCCGGCGCGCGCTCGGTCCTCGCCTGCTCGGAGCTGGTGACTGCCCTCCCGGCGCGAGAGCGCGCCGCTCACCCGCCCTGAGGCCACGCCCCCGTCCGGCGAGCCCCACCCCTCCCCGCCCACAGAAGGCTGAGTGACGGGATATACAGCCAGTCACAAGGGCCTCTATGAGGGGGCGGAACCGTGCCGCGTTTCCCCGCCCCGCTGCAGGCTTAGGGCTGCTCTGGCGCGACGCTGCGGCCTGTGAGAGCCAGCAGCTTTCGACTTTCCAGTCTGTCCTGGTCCTTTGGAACGTGGCAGACGTGGAAGGCAAGAGAACTCTCGCGAGCTTTGGCGGACCCTGTACAATGGGGATGGGGCGGGGCGGGCGACACGTGTGCAGCGTCTGGATTAGAGCTCACCCTCTCCTGGCTTTTCACCGGGAATTTTGTTCGTGTCCCACTTCCCTGTGCACACAGAAAGCCAAGTGAGGCAACGTCCCTTCTTGCGAAAAAACTGTATTTGTCAGTATTAATATTACGACATTTCTGAAATGGTAATGTTAGAACTAACTAAATGCTTAAGCCATACGCAGTTGGTTTTAAAGCAGGGAGTTACTTCTTTTGTGCCATCAGCGTTTTCAGATCTTAGTTAAGAGGTGCAAATGTAAAGCAAAAAGTTCGTTTCCTTGCCCTGCTCCGCAGCCTCTATCTGCAATCTCTCTCTGCAGCGCTGACGTCTTCATTCCTCTCCCTTGATGTCCCCACCGTGGGTCCCCCCCCACCCACCCACCCCGTGCAGGGGCAAGTAGCCTAGGCCTTCAGCTGCTTCTGACCACACGTGGTCTTAATAATATCTGGATCCCTAGACGAGCCAGATAGGAGCTTGAGATCAGTCACATCGTCTGTCATCATCTTTGTGTCGCCAGTCGCCAACACAATGCCTGATGCAACAGACAAGCCAGACCTGTTCAGTGATTTGATACATTTCTGATAACTTAACACTCTCCCCCAATTCTTGACCATGTTTCAGAGCACCGCCTGGGAGTGTCTTAAGAGCGCCAAGGAACCAGAGCCAAGGTTGCAGAGTGGAACCTGCTTTTATCCTTCTTCTCCAGTTCTGCCACTGTGCACTGTCAGGTCCTTGGCCTCACCGGCCTCTTCTGGATTCACAGAAGCCCAGGGGAGGGTCGCACTGCATAATGAGACGGCTTCTCTCTCCTTTTTGTGAAATTATGTTAGATAGTTATCAAGACAGAGCAGGGCAGCAGAGCTCACAGGGTTTCTACTGAAGCAGCTTGTTCAGTTTTTATCTCATGGCATCTCCTTCTGCCTTCACCCTCCCTTTTTCTCATCCAAATCTGTTAACCAAATCCCTTAATCCCTTTCTCATCCAAATCCCTTAATCGTTATTTCATTGGGTGGAGGAGGGTGGAGAGCTGGACTAAGAGACAAATCTAAGTGAAAGAGCTTAATATAAAATTATTATGAGAAATGAGCTGAGCAGACAATGCTGAAGATACTTGAACTCTTAAATTCTGACAAAAATCCTTGTGGTGTCTGTTTCTTGAGTGTGAGTTAAATAGGCCCAGAGAGGTTAAATTAAGTAGGTAACAGAGCTAGTAAGTGATGGAGCAGGGATGCGATATGGTTCCATCTGGCTCCAGAGTCTATGGTCAGAATTCTCCTTCCAAGGACAAGGTTCAGTTTTGAGCAGAGAATGTCTCACTGGCTCCTTCTTCTCTTAGCAGATGTCCCTTGAAAGCCTCCTTGGCCCAACTGCAAAGATAGGTCTGAAAAAACTTGATGGTGGTTACTTAGCAAGGTCCACTTCTTTGAAGAAATCAACTTTCTCTGATAACAGACTCCAAGATGTCATGGAATGATGTTTTCCAGAAACCATCATTATATTTCAGAATACAGTGAAACCATTTTCCTGTATTTCCAGAAACCTGGTACCACTGATAAGATACATAGCTGGTTATCTTAGCCAGTACCAGACCAAAATAGAGGCTTTGTAAACAGAGATCAGGGGAAGTTAGAGATTTCCTGACTTCCTTCATGTAATGTAAGAAGCAGCTACAATGATATTTATATGCTCACTATTATAAAATAAAACTTATAATAATATTCATGGCATTCCCTGATGGTGCAGTAGGTGAAAAATTCACCTGCAATGCAGGAGACCCAGGAGATGTGGGTTTGATCCCTGGGTTGGGAAGATCCCCTGGGGAAAGAAACGGCAACCCACTCCAATATTCTTGCCTGGGAGATCCCATGGACAGAAAAGTCTGGCAGGCTACAAAAAAATGGACATGACTGAGCAACAACACACACAAACACAT
Organism: Bos grunniens; assembly: GCF_055505025.1. NCBI lineage: Eukaryota > Metazoa > Chordata > Mammalia > Artiodactyla > Bovidae > Bos > Bos grunniens. Next base: position 55,204,192 of record NC_141178.1, on the reverse strand, counting down.
ACAAATAATGTCAGTTATATATATTTACAGCTGTATATACTTACCTATTATGAGTATTAAAAAACACAAAGCTTACCTTGGACCCATGAATTTCTTTACAGAAATCCTTTTCTCAGCATCGAGGTGAAGAAGGTTAGGAAGTCAAGGTACCTTTGAAACTAAGGGTTGCAGCTCTCCTTAACAGGAGCCTATTCTCCTTTCTGTGATTTCTGAGTCAGCTATGAATGAACCCTGGATGAAGCAATGTTAAAAGGACCATAAAGACAAGACTTAACTAGGACAATGTATTAAAATACTAACTTAATAGAGCTTTTGAACTAGGCCAAATGTGCCTTTCAGGTATTTTCATAAACTTCCCATTGGTTTCACCACTGGGATTTGCAAGTGAGAACTTGAGGGCAAGATTTGTCCTAGTTGTTTTTCCCTCATGTTGACCCTTCACAGTCTCTAGTTAAATGCTTTCCAAATTAAATATTTCTGGACTTATGAAAACCTAGTGTTTTAAAGTTGCATTTTACCTGCTTACTAGAAAGTGGCTCTGATTTACATGCAGTCTTGCTAATATAAAATTCTATTATTGCAAACTAAAAATAAGTATTTCTCTATCATTATTTATCATAGTAAATTCTGCTCAAGTGAAAAAAAATGAATGTCAACGTATCATGATGATTCAGTTGTGTATTTTCATTTTGCATTAGTAGAATGTGTTGCAATGAAGGACATGTCTGTAAATACAAGAACACTTTTAAGGCATTCTGTACTCAAAGTGTTCTCAAAGCAATTATTCCCATATGAGTTATATCTCAAAAAGTAAATGTACTGTCATTTTCATCAAACAGCTTGTCTTTATATTACTATAGAAAAATGAACCTGGCTAGTGTCTATCTTATAAATACATGGAATGTATTTCTATAAGAAGGCATTTTAAATCTAGTCAAAAATAGATCAGAATTGGAAATACTGCGTTGTGATATGGAAAAATAATCTGAAAACATACTAGCTAAGAAACCTATAGTTTCATTTTTCATTTCAATTCTTTACATTTTCCATCAGAATTTGTGGTATTTCGTGCCAAATTCTCTTCCTAAAAAATAAAAAAAATAGCATCTATTCTCTATAAGTAATCTATCATCTATAAGTAATCTATCATCTAGGTCTTAAGTCTCCTAGTCTAAGGAAGTAATAGAATTAATTGATTCTACTTACATCTAAAAATTAAGACCAGAAAGGAACTTAAACATGGAGAGAAGTCAAATAATTAGAGAATAACTACTGATTATAGGCCTGGTGATTGTATGGTATATAAAAAGAAATATTTGTGTGATTTAGGAGTCTTTAGAAAGTATTAGAGAAATCAAGAAAAAGAAAAAGGGAGTGGAAGGGTCCCAAAGATTCAGTTTATTTTCAAGATAATTTTACTTAAACTATAGTGGCCATAAGGACGTAGAAATGGGTTCCTTATCCAAAGAAAAGTATCCTGAAGCTAGTTTCTGGGATCCTCCAATTTCATCAAGTCTGGATACATAAAGCAGATGTATTTGCCTTACAATAAATAGTGTTATTACGACATGCAACTGGAATCAATTAGCCAACTTAAATTCTTGATGCTGTTATTTAGTCACTGAGTTGTGTATGACTTTGCGACCCTATGGACTGTAGCCTGCCAGGCTGTTCTGTCCATGGGATTTCCAAGGCAAGAATACTGGAGTAGGTAGCCCTTTCCTTCTGGGGATCCTCTCAACCCAGAGGTCGAACCTGCATCTCCTGAGTTGACAGGCAGAGTCTTTACCACTGAGCCACCAGGGAAGCCCTGAATTCTTGACACCTGATGGAAAATCATGCATATTTTACATAAAATTGTTATTGGCCCAGCCCTCTTTATACTGTCATCATTCTGACTTGAACCTATCCTGCAATTTCATAAGCACATGATAAACATTACTGAGCCTGTACCAAAAATTAAACCCTAAGAGACTTTGCCAAAAACGTGCTAGCATGGAAAACAGGGAGTGTCTCTTTGTACCAATGCAACAAGATTTTATTCACCTAAAGCCCACTGTAATATATTTGAAATTCTACAGTATTTCTTTATTTTAAGAAGTATGATATCCATTGCTTTTAAAAGTGATTGTTTATCATTATATGATGACTGTACACTAGTAGAGCTGAGGATTCTCTTAATTCTTCATGGAACAGCTTCAGCGCTGACTTCATCACTTGATGAATTCATTTCTCTTGGCAAATCCCTTTGAGTTAGAGACAGAGACACCAATATTCTAGATGTTCACTACAGCTACTCCTCCCAGTACCAGAAAGCACATATATCTAGTAAAACAGTGAAATCCTTTCCAAGAAGCTGTGTCAAATTATGGGATTCTATTTTCTTTGCTTGTTGATGGCATCCTTGTGTGTGTGTCAGCCGCTCAGCTGTGTCTGACGCTTTGCGGCCCCATGGACTGTAGTTAATTCTCCAGGCTCCTCTGTCTATCGTATTCACCAGGCGAGAGTACTAGTAAGAGTATGTTGTCATTCCCATCTCCAGGGGATCTTCCCAACCCAGGGATCGAAACTGGGTCTCCCACATTGCAGGCAGATTCTTTACTGTCTGAGCCACCAGGGGAGCCCCCGATGGTATCCTCTTTGCATGTAATTTTTTAGCTCCAGTGCAAAAGAATCTAGGAGTGAAGCTATCAAAAGTTATCCTAGAAGCAATTGTGTAAAAGACTAAGTGTAGATATTTTGACCAAAAGAGTGTTTTTTTATTTTCTTAAACTTGAGAAAACTGAAATCAAATGTCAAAAGCTTGATAGTATACATGTGTGTATGAGTGCTAAGTTTCTTTAGTCGTGTCCGACTTTTTGCGACCCCATGGACTGTAGCCCGCCAGGCTCCTCTGTCCATGGGATTCTCCAGGCAAGAATACTGGAGTTGGTTGCCATGCCCTCGTCCAGGGGATCTTCCCCACCCAGGGATCAAACTTGTGTCTCTTATGTCTCCCTCATTGGCAGGTGGTTTCTTTAACACTTGTGTCACCTGGGAAGCCCATATACTATTGAAACTATGAATAAAATAGATGACTAATTAGAACCTAATGTTAGAGCACAGGGAACCCTACCCTCAGTGCTCTGTGGTGACCTAAATGGGAAGGAAATCTAAAAAAGAGGGGATATGTGGTAAACATACAGCTGAGTCACTTAGCTGTACAGCAGAAACTAATACAACTTCATAAAGTAACTGTACTCCAAAAAAATTAATTAAAAAAAAAAAAGAAAAGAAAGTCAAGTTTCAAGTGAGAAGGAGCAACTTCCAGTATTAAAGATCTATCACAGGACTCATTAGACTCAAATTCAGATTCTCAGAAGCAGCAGATCCGTATAAGCAGCAACTCAGACTGAATTATGCTTTTTCCGGTCTAATTTCTGCTGTGCATGCAGGCAGTTGTAGAGGGGGGTGACCATCACCAAGCACTGTCATAGGCCCCCCAGTCTCTTACCAGCCTTTGCCTCAAGGCATCGAAGAAAGATGCCCCACTCCTTCTGTTAATCTCCAGTGACCTTCCCCCTTCAAAGCTGTCCATGATGGTGTGATAGTAACCCTGTTCCATCTAGGTGCCCCTGTTGGCACACAGGAAAAGGGGGGTGTGCAGAGTGTGGGTGCCTACTGGTCCCTTATCCCTTGGCCTTTTCTCCCCGGCCCATTAATACAACCAGCTGAGAGATTTTCAACCTGTGAGATGCTGTGAACTCAGAGATAAAATGCCTTCCATGGAACACAGAGATAAAATGCCTTCCATGGCTGAGGCTTAGAAAGGAGGTGAAAAGGCCTGGAGTTATTAGGAAGAATCTCCATGGAGTAATAGAAAGCCCCGCCTCATCCTAGCCCCACACTTGGGGACTCACAGTAAAAATACAAGGTGGAAGGGTGGAAGAAGGGCAGACTCAGCATGACTGGCAAAAAAAATCCTGGCCTGCCTCTGGCTCAGATCTTGCAGAATAACAACTCTGCAAATAAATAAGGCCCCTTGCCAGAGAGACTGGCCAAAAATGTTCTATTGGGAGTTGGGGGAGGGAAGGTCCTACCAACCCTCCACAGAGCCAGGGAAGCATGACTGATGCTATCCACCTCTGGGGCCCACTACTCTCCTCATTCAGAAAGCCCTCCCTCCAGTTGGTGTGCCCCTCTTCTCAGTTATTCTAGCAGGAGTGGAGGGGGTTTCTTTCAGTCCTAACTATAAGCAGGTTGTAATTAGATCTGTTCCCATCTCAACACAACCACAGCCTACACAAGGTAGGCTGGCCGGGCGGGGCAGGTCGATGGTGGCCAATAGAACATTTTGTGATACCTTCTCTAAGATTCCAAGATCCAAAAGGCTCCCCGGTACCCAAGGCCATAATTCTGCAGTTGTTTTGCTTCAGTTGTGTCCTAGACGGCCAAGAGCTGGAGTCAGAACCTAGAGCAGGAAGTGGTGTCTCCCCCACTTTTGCGGAATCGATCCAGGGATGATGACTAAGGGATGATTTCCCCATGTGGTGTCTGACCTTTCCTCCCCCCATCTACTTACTTCCTCATCTCCAATTCGTCCCACTCACAGTGTCCCAGTAGAGTTAAAAGAGCTGTAAGGAAGGCTTCCTTCCAGAGCCTTCCCTGGTGGTCCAGTGGTTAACACTTCACACTTTAAATGCAGGGGGTACGGGTTCAGTCCCTCTTCAGGGAACTAAGATTCCCACATGCCTCTGGCGTGGCCAAAAAGTTTTTTCAAAAAAGGTTTCCAGAGGTCCATGTCTTCCCATCTGTGGATTTCCGGCCACAGCCATGATCAGGCCTTTTCTTTTCTTCTAGGGAGCAAGCCACCGGAGTCCAAGGGCCAGTGCTCATGCTCAACCTCAGCATCCGCCAGTGCCCTCTCTAAGATGGGCAATCTTGGCATCCAAGGCCTTCCTCTCTGTGTGGTCCCCTCCAGGGTGACCAGGAAGGCTTTGGAAGATTGGGGAGCAGGGCCTCCTACAACACGTGGAGAAACTTAGCTGCCTGGTAACCAGAAAATGCACTCATTGTGTCCTCCATTTTGAAGCTGGTGCTTCCTTTTCTTTGAATCCACATCCTACTTGTTTTGGACATTGGCTAATAGGGTAACCTGTGCTTTGGGCCTTCCCAGGTGGCTCAGAGGTAAAGAATCTCCCTGCCACGCAGGAGACATAGGTTCGATCCCTGGGTCAGGAAGATCCCCTGGAGAAGGAAATGGAAATCCATTCCAGTATTTTTGCCTGGAGAATCCCATGAACAAAGGAGCCTGGAGGGCTACAGTCCATGGGGTTGCAAAGAGTCAGGCATGACTTAGTGATTAAACAACAACCTATGTTTTAGGGGTTTTATTTCCCTGTAATCTTTGAGATTTTAGCAGTTTGCCATAAAAACATGACAAAATTGTCAAGGCTTTGTCTTTTAGTATTGTGACCTTTTTCTTGAAAGCTAATTTTGATGTGAGAAAAAGATATGGCATCTGAAGATTTGTGTGAGGAAGGAACCAAGATGAAGGGTTAAAAACAGATAAGGTGTAAAATGCTATTTTTTTAAACCAGTTTCCCTAGTCTTATGTAAGTTAGACAATCAATTAATTGCTTGTGTTTTGATAAGATAACTATGTCTTTTATAACTATATTTTTAGGTACTAATTAAGTACTTTTAAAGATATTGATAACTATATATTGTTTTAAAAGTAATTTTCAGATCATTTGAGCAAATTCCCACATACAAAAACTAAGGGGAATCTTATTTCCCAAATTCTACTAACATTTCCTATTTCTTACTTGTAACTCTGGGATTCTGGCCTTTTAAAATTTTGTCCTTGACATTTACCTGAATAAGCTTTTCCAGCATCTTCATTGCTGCTTTCTGTATGCATTAAGGCTCTTCAGGTTACAAATGAGGTTTGTTCCCGGTTTCTTAATTCTTCAATAATGGCATCTGCCCTAACCATTTCCTAGGAAACCGAATGTACGTACTAATCTGTAATCATGGAGCATTAACAATTCTTTTCAAAATTTTAATGTGCACCCACCAGATTTTCTCCTGCTGAAATGACTCATTTTCTGTGCACTTCACTGCTGAGATTGTATAATTAAGATAATGCTAACTCATTGCAATGAAACACTAGAACCTTAGGATATATGAGACAGGCATATGCAAGAGTCTTTCATATTCTAATTCAGAAACACACGGATATGACTATTCCCTGATTGAAGTTAAAAAATGTATGGCTCCTGAAGGCTTTTTAAAAAAATACATTTTTTTTAAAAATAATACATTTTAAAAAATTTTAAAAAAATACATTATTTATTTAGCTGCACCAAGTCCTGGTCGTGGCATGCAGGATTTTCCTGGAAGCAGGCAAATTCAGTTCTGTCACGTGTGATCTAGTTCCCTGACCAGGGATAGAACCCGGGCCTCCTGCATTGGGAGTGCCTAGCCACCAGAGAAGTCCCTCCTGAAGACATTTGAGTGACAAGGGAAAAGAATATTTAACTAGAAGTGCCACAAGTCCAATTCTGCCTTTACTAGTACTGTGGAACCCCAAGACGTTCCCTTGGCCTCTCCAGACTCCATTATCTATATGTAAATGGTGGGCTATAATCATGAAGCCTGTCTGCCTTCATCATCTGATGAAAGCTACGGAATGGCATGAGAAACATTATCATAGCCATAGTTTTTTAGTCAATTTTAGGTATTCGCATACCTACGGTTAAGAACGTCTGCACAGGGAGATCCAGTTCCCTCTACTTCTTGCATTAAGCCTTGGGCATTGCTAGTGGCACCGGTTTCTTACATTTTCTTAGTCTATTCACAGGGTTAGTGGCTGAAGATGAGAAATGACAAATGGATTCTATGGCTATCTTATATCCATGGCAACTTTGAATACTCTCAACTAGTCTGTGAGGATAAAACTTAAGATATCTACACAAGATAAAAATGTGGTTGACAATGGAATGATGCTATTACTGCTTCAGTTGATTTAGTTTGACTGCCTTTGGCACTAGATGAAAATTTGCTGGAGCCTGCAATGGAATACTCAAGGAGAAAGTCCCTTGGAAATTAGGAAGTGCTCTTCAAATGTGAGCAACTGTTTCCTTTTTATTTGTTAATGACAGATTTATACTATAAAGAGCATAAGATTTTTCAATGGCAATATTCCTATATGCCCAATCTGAGCCAAGCTCATTAACTAACTTGCTGGATTTAGGGGAGATCAATCTACTCTAAGCTCTGTTGAAGAAATATAAAACTGGTAACAGAATGACATCTTTATTTCCCCCTCTCTTATTGTCAACTTTTCTTCGTTCTTTATATGTTACTTGATCTCTTGAAATGCCGGATACTAGCCCATGAGCTGCAGTACAAGGCAGGTGTCATTTAATTCCATAGTGCCTGAGTTAGCCTGTATTTTGATGTCAAAAAGGGCTAATGTCGGCAACTTCATCTGCTTCCACCTGTACATGCACTGTGTAGTCCATTCTACAGAATCAACCAAGTGCCCTTTCCTGGCAGCTACTCTACCAAATGCAGTGAACTTGGTCTTCCAGGAGCTCATGTCATTTTGGAGGGAGACTGACACCCATACTAACAATGGTAACAGAGTGTGTTGCCTTCTTCTTCAGCCTGCAAAGGTGGGTGGATGAGAAAGTGGGGAGGACAGGATGAGTCAGTCTCTGGGGGTCCTTGTGAACCACAGACAAGTCAGGAATCCAGAACTGCTGATGTCTTCTAGAGTGTGTTGTTCAACCTCTTCATTTTATAAATGAGAAATCTCAGAGAGCGAGAGTGACTTGCAAAGGTTGATTAATCAGTTAACCCAGTACTAGAACTCAAGGTGCCTTACCAGATGCCTTCTCAGCAAGGGCAAGGTTGCCTCCAATGAAAGGAAATTGGTTTTTGGGGGTAAAAAAATTTAGATCTTACAATTTGTTGTTACTGTTCAGTCACTAAGTCCTGTCTGACTCTTTGTGACTCTGTGGACTACAGCATGCAAAGCTTCCCTGTCCTTCACTGTCTCCCAGAGTTTGCTCAAACTCAAGTCCATTAAATTGATGATGCCATCCAATCATCTCATCCTCTGCCACACTCTTCTTTTGCCTTCAGTCTTTCCCAGCATCAGAGTCTTTTCCAATGAGTCAGCTCTTCACATCAAATGGCTACACAACAGTCATCTCCAAATGGCCAAACTGCTTAAATACATATCTGTTGTATTACATTTTCATGGGATGGGCGGATGAGTACAGAAAAAGAAATATCTAAAAAGGCTTCTCACAGAGTAGGGGACCATCATTGTTTTAACAAGTTGACTTCACTGTGGTGGTTTCATGAATATGAATCCAAACTCATCAAATTGTATATATTAAATAAATACAGGTTTTAACATGTCAGTTATACTTCAATAAACCTGTTTTAAAAATGTTGAGAAGCACTTCCTTATAGCCAGATTACTGTTTTTTTTCTGCTATATTACATAACAAATTCAGTAATAAACATCCTTCTATATTAACACCTTATCTTTATCCTTGTCCTGAATATTATTTTGTCTAATTTTCTTTCTTCCCATTTCTTCTCTATTTTTTCTTTAACTCTTTATTTTTTTTCCATCTAACTGTTATGAGTTGGTTAATATGTTGCTACTGAATTACTTATATTCAGACAGTATACCCTCTGATATGGCTTTACTAATACTGTGAAACTTATGTAAATGAACAGATGTAGGAAACACACTCCCTTAACTTTATTCTCTAAAACCACATCCATATTTAAAAACAAAAATTCATAAAAGCATCCTAGTTTATTGGAAAAATATTTTATGGTTATACTTATCATAGTAAACATTAATGAGCAATGAACACCAAGTGTCTGTTGTCTTATTTTTACAAAACAAAGGAACTGAGGTACCAGCGACTCCAAGTCACACTCTCATAGTCAAGACCACATGTCTCATAAGTGGCAGGTTCACGGTCTGAACCTGGCAGTCTGAGTCTAGAGTACAAGCGTTTCCCTCCACACTATGCTGGTGATTGTGACACAAACTTGGAGGCAGTCTGGGCAGTTGCACAGCTGAGTTCTTGTTTCCTTGGTAGTGCTAGTGTAGGGAGATTATAGTTCCTGAGGTCATCTGTACATGTATTTCCAGGAGCCTGGAAAGTTTCAGGAGCTGAAATAGTGATGGGGTGGGGTGTGGTAGGGTCATAAAGAACCTGACACAAGTGTGGAGTGAAGAATGTTGACGAGGACAGACAAAACCATGCTGGGCAGTTTGTATATGTGCTTTGGAGGTCAAAAGCTAAGAGCAGCTATGGACCAGAAATTTTCAAGCATGGCTAATGTTGAACCAGCTACTCACAAGTAAAGTTAGGGAGAAGCTGCCATGTGGTCTATGTCCTAGTGACAAGAAATACTAGGCCACTCAGGACTCTTGTATAAGGTCCTATTCGTCTTCATTAAAGGCAGCATGTCAGAGTCCTGTGAGAGGCAGATGTGAAGCCACAGTCAGACATGTGGGAGGTATATTGAGGGAAACACGTGTGCAGGATGAAGGGTTAGATAGCTGAGGAGAAGGGAGCCCCTTCAGGCTGTGATGAGGTCTGACTGCTGTGCATAGAGAGAGAAAAGGAAAGATGATTGGGTAGAAATAGTCACAGGTTGTTTAAAGCAGCTCTGAGAAAAATCTCAGCCAGGCCAATGAAAATCCAGCAGAGTTTGACCTTTAGACATCAAACGGCCCAGCTCTAACACCCCTGCCTTGTTCTGTCTTGGGCTGGAAGGAATGACCTTCATGTAAATGCCACAGCAAAGCCAAATATGTGGCCATCAGAGTGGTTGGTACACTGAGCTCCTCCTAGCAGCATCTCTTGAAGGGCAGTCTGTGTGGGGCATCTCCATGACCATCTCCACAGGCACTTACTCTGGGTCATTTTCAAACATCTCACAAAGGAAGTGCCCTCATCCCCACTGAAAGGGGGATACATGCTCAGAGAAGCTAAGCAACTTTCCAGAAGTCACACAGCTTGTAAATGGCCAAGACTTGAACCCAGTTCTTTCTGTTTTTATTCAAACATGTCCTCTTTGAGACATTTAAAACTTTACTGAGGTCCTACAAATTCTTTTTTTTTTTTTTTTGATCTACAAATTCTTAAAAGTAGGCAGGGGGCCTTTCCCGGTGGTACCAGTGGTTAAGAATCCACCTTGCAATGCAGGGGACATGACATGACATGGAGCAAATAAGCCTGTGCACCGCAACTACTGAGCCTGAGTGCTGCAACGAAGACCCAGTGCAGCCAAATTAATACATAAATAAATGAATACTTTAAAAACAAAAGTAGGTAGGGGAAGCTTTGTATTACCGTAGGGCACAAGGGGAGGAGTCTTAGATCATACAACTTCATGGAGAGCATAAAGGATGTAAATCAAATTAGCAGAAATTGGATATGATCAATGTATACATACTTGGATTTAAAATTCATGGTTTTAACCATTCATAAGGCTCCCTGAGACTTTATTTTCTTGGACTCCAAAATCACTACAGATGGTGACTGCAGCCATGAAATTAAAAGACGCTTTCTCCTTGGAAAAAAAGTGGTGACCAACCTAGACAGCATATTTAAAAGCAGAGACATTACTTTGCCAACAAAGGTCCATCTAGTCAAAGCTATGGTTTTTCCAGTAGTCATGTATGGATGTGAGAGTTGGACTATGAAGAAAGCTGAGCACCAAAGAATTGATGCTTTTGAAGTGTGGTGTTAGAGAAGACTCTTGAGAGTCCCCTGGTCAGCAAGGAGATCAAACCAGTGAATCCTGAAGGAAATAAGTCCTGAATATTCATTGGAGGAACTGATGCTGAAGCTGAAACTCCAATACTCTGGCCACCTGATGCGAAGAACTGACTCATTTGAAAAGACCTGATGCTGGGAATGATTGAAGGCGGGAGGAAAAGGGGATGGCAGGGGATGAGATGGTTGGATGGTATCACCAAGTCAATGGACACGAGTTTGAGTAAACTCTGGGAGTTGGTGATGGACAGGGAAGCCTGGCCTACTGCCGTCCATGGGGTTGCCAAGAGTTGGACATGACTGAGACTGAACTGAACTGAACTGAACTGAAGGCTCCCTGGTCTATAACTTGAAAGAATTTCAGATTTGACTGATGCATACAGTTGAATATTTTAGGTACAGGCAGGCTGATATTCCTGAATGAGCTACTCAGCTCCTGAACGATGCTCCTAGCTCATTTAGCAATCTTGTCATGACTTAGCTTCTTACGCTGAGTCATTGTCCCATATTCAGAAACACTCGTGAGGCAAAATCAATTCTATTTCATTTTGAAAAGTAGCCAAGAAAGAAAATTACTGCTAATGCTGATGATGGAAGTGAAATGCCTAAAAAGAAAAAAAGAAAAAAAACCCTTAGCTAAAAATGGAAAGTTCTGTATAAACTAGAGTGCAAGGTGAAATTTTTGTGTAGAACATTCACATCCTGGATGGGAACATTCTGTGGTCTAATGGAGCAACAAGAAAAGGACATTTATGATGTCATTTCAAGAGATTTCTCTGACCTCAGCCATAACTGTTTTCAATCTGTTTTTGATGATTATGTAACAAATGATTTCATTTAAACTTTGACTAATTTATCTTAGGCAGTGGACAAATAGTTACAATTAACATAAGAATTGTTTTAATATCTAACTATCAACTTTATTATTTTCAAAATTTGGAAAGGTAATTTTACTGGGGTGCATCTCACAAATTTCCATTAAAAAATACAGTCTTAGAAATATTTATTTTCTTCGAAATTTTTCTTAGGACTTTAGAGAGATCTTCAAGGGAGAAAAAGGAAAAGGCCACTATACTGTGTTTTAAGGGAAAAACCATAGGTTAGGGTGGTATTTACAAATTTGGGGGATTCTTGAAGTTCCTCTACTTGCCTCACATAGTAGGTACTCAAATGTTTATGGAATAAATAAGTGATCCTCTAGGGAATGTGTTTTCTGTCTTTCTTGGTTATTTAGAATAAGCAGACACTGGAAAGGAGGGAGGAAGCATCAGTGGAAGACCCTGGTGAGCTCGGCTAGAGATGCCAGTCCCATTTCTTGTACTGGGTCAACCGGAGGCTGTCCTGCCCCTTGGAAGTACAAGACATGACATGCAGGGCGTTAGCCTCTAGGACATGGGGTTAATCCTGATGGGGCAGTTCATGTGAATGGCTGAGAAGGGGAAGGTGTGGGGAGAATTGAAATGGGGTACGAAGCAGGTTCCCTGGTGGCTCAGACTGTAAAGAATCCACCTGCAATGCAGGAGACCCGGATTTGATTCCTGGGTCAGGAGATTCCCCTGGAGAAGGGAATGGCAACCCACTGCCGTATTCTTGCCTGGAGAATTCCATGGACGGAGGAGCCTAGTGGGCTACCATCCATGGGCTCGAAAAGACTCACACAAGACTGAGAAACTAACACGTTGACTTCACTTTCACAAAGCAGATTCAGAGCAGACTTCAAATGCTATTAATAACGTAAAAGGTTGGGATTGTCGAGACTGATGGGTGAAATTTGCATATTTCCCTGAATGACTTTTGCATTGTGTTATATTAATACAAGTCAGCACTTTTTAGTATTCCTGAAGACTTTCCTTTCTATTAAAGTTTAGATCACTTTCATGATGAATCTACAATATTTATATTGCCATTGTTTACTTTAAGCAATGAAAAACATATTTTACTTTCAGTTGTACAAAATACGCCGAAAATGGCACAGACTTAAATTATGCAAGAGGTAACAAAGTCACCTTTTCCTGAGATAAAGCTAGTATAAACATTAACAACTTAGAAACCAATGAATATACTCTGTCTTCGTATTTGGAATTTCTATTGCCTATCTGTAATTTAACAAACTGACTACTGACAGCTAAAGAAAAATACTAACCTTAGGCAAAACTGCTTATATCAAATGCAAGAGTTTAAAATAGAGTTACACTTTAAAAATCTAATCAGAACTAATAATTTGCTATATTTATGTTACTTATTGAAATTTGATCTCATTTGAAAGCTATTTTTCAGTTGTGTGTCTATGTGCTCAGTCACTATGGACTGCAGCCACTAGGTATCTCTGTCTACGGAATTTTGCCATTTCCTCCTTCAGGGGATCTTTCTGACTCAGAAATCTAACCTGCATCTCTTGCATCTCCTGCATTGGCAGGCAGATTCTTTACCACTGTGCCACCTGGGAAGCCCATTTTTCTGTTAATTTCATTTAATTTTCTCAATTTTCTTTTACAGTTATACAGTTTATGATTCTTTAAGAGAGTCGAGTTATACTTTAAAAAGTCTCTTCATTCCTATCACCAAAATATGGCAATGTGATGGAGAAATGTGTGTTGAGTGATAGGATCTACTTACTTGTTTTAAATCTCTTGTACAGAGATTATCTTTAGCTTTAAAACTAAATTTAGTTTATCACTCTTGATCCTATAATAGTTCAGTTAATGTTGGATGACTGATAATATGAAAAAGATACTCTGTCTTTCCAGGCTAACCCCATCTTCATTGTTTGGCTAAAGAAAACACAGTTGATGCATTCATATGATAATTAAAAGAAATTAAGTGTTAGTCACTCAGTCATGTCCAACTCTTTGCCATCCTATGGACTGTAACCTGCCAGGATCCTCCGTCTGTGAAATTCTCCAGGTAAGAATACTGGAGTGGGTTGCCATTTCCTTCTCCAGGGGATCCTCCCAAGCCAGGGATCGAATCTCCCGCATTGCAGGCAGATTCTTTACCAACTGAGCTACCAGGGAAGCCCACTTTAGTAGCTTGAAAGAAATTATGATCATGGTAAAAAAAAAAAATCAGTAGCTACAGATTAGCAATACATTGACTTCCTCCTCTCAGATAGGGCTGACCAGCAGATTTCTCCTTCCAGGAGGATGGACTAGATGTAATTTTCCTTGGTACTAACCTAAATGAGTTGAAAACATATGTATACATGAAAAACTACATACAAACATGTATAGAAGTTTTGTTCATAATTACCAAAACTTGGAAGCAACCAAGATGTCCTTTAACATGAATGAATAAACAAACTGTGATACATCCATATGATGGAATTGTAACTCTTCCATGTTTAAAATAACAAACTACCAAAGCCATAAAAAGTCACATAGGAATAGTAAATGCATATTGTAAATTAGAGACAGCCAATCTGAAAAGGCCACATACTGTATGATTCCAACTACAGGACATCCTGAAAAAGACACAGCTATAGAGACAATAAAATGATCAGTGATCAATGAGCATGGGGTGGGGTAGGAATGAGAAGTGGAGCAAAGGATATTTTTCAGGCAGTGAAACTATTTTTCATGACACTGGAATGGTAGGGACATAACATGATGCATTTGTCAAAACCATAGAATGTATAACACATAAGAGAACCTTCATGTAAGGGATGAAATTTTGTTAATAATAATGTATCAGTATTGGTTTATCAATTGTAACAAGTGTTCCAAACTAGAGCAAAATGTTAATAATAGGAGAATTGGGGTGAGGGAGGGGGAGAATGCGAAGAGAGAGGGTATATGGGAATTCTCTACTCACTGCAAGATTTTCCTATTAAAATAAAACCTCTAAAAATATAAATCTATTAATTTTTCTTTGTTTTAAAAGATGGGAGAATTATATGCTGTCTATAATACATTTAGTTCAACCATAACAAGTAAAAGAGTAGAAAAAGATATAGCATGCAAACATTAGTCCAAAAAAATCAGATAAAGCTTACTTGAGAGCAAAGAGAATTACCAGGTACAGAGAGGACCATAAGGATAGAAAGGTCAATCCATCAGGAAGACCTAGCAATCATACTCCTGGGCATTTATCCCAGAGAAATGAAAACGATGGGGTATTTCTACACCTCAGTTGCAGTGATGGTACATGAGTCTACACAGGTGACGAAAAAACAGCATAGAACTGGACACCCACAATGTACCAGTGGGTTTACTGGGTTTGATATTAGACTGAAGTTAGACAAGATGCAATCACCCATGGCAACCGAATAAAACATATGTGGGCCCTCTCTATTATCTCTGCAGTTTCCTTTAAGTCTATAATTATTTCAAAAACAAAACTTGACAAAAAATGATGCTGGTTGAGAAAGTGATTTTTTGTGAAAAGTTTATGTCATCTGGGTTTATTTCACCTGTAGCCCTGCTACCTGCTGCTTCATAATCCCTGAGGAACAATCCCACAGCAGCCCTGCATGAACTCGGCCAGCTGCAGCTCCTGGGTTTCTGGTCAGCCTCATTATGGTGCTCTTGCCAACTGCACCCCTGGACTCACCATTCAATACTTTCAAGCAGCCCTTGACAAATTCTTACAGGTGTAACTTTTCCATCAAAGGTATTTTCCTTAATTTTCCCTTTTTGAAGTACCTAAGAGAGGTGATTTGACCTTTATTATTTTTCAAAGGACCATAGGCACCTATTTTTTTCATTTTCACTTGGCTGCTGCTGCTGCTGCTAAGTCACTTCAGTCGTGTCTGACTCTGTGCGACCCCATAGACGGCAGCCCACCAGGCTCCGCCGTCCCTGGGATTCTCCAGGCAAGAACGCTGGAGTGGGTTGCCATTTCCTTCTCCAATGCATGAAAGTAAAAAGGGAAAGTGAAGCCGCTCAGTTGTGTCCGACTCTTAGCGACCCCATGGACAGCAGCCTACCAGGCTCCTCTGTCCATGGGATTTTCCGGACAAGAGTTCTGGAGTGGGGTGCCATTGCCTTCTCCATTTCACTTGGCTAGTACAGTTAAATTTCCCCAAAGGGACACAAAAAGGCAGACGCTGAAAACAGACGTGTCAGGAAATTAAACAATCAGGTATTCAGGATGGCTGGGGCCAGCAGTGGCAGGAATGTCAACAGCCAGAGAATGTCTTAATATTCATGGAACGAGGGGCAAGGCTCCCAAAATTCCATCTGGGCTTAACTGAGTTGATGATGTGGAAGCCTGGCTGTCGGTAAGAGTCATTTTGGGAGCTTCAAAAAATAGCAACACCCGCATCCTACCACAGACCAGGTAAATCAGAATTTCTGAATTAATCTATACCAAAGACACATGAATACCTGTGTATATGTGTGTATATCGGATTTCACACATTCCAGTGGTACAGATACTATGTCAACAAGTGTTATAGAGGGAAATAAGGTGGAAGGGGAGACAGAAAATGTGTGTGTGTTTGGAGAGGTTGTAAGTTAAACCTGGGTAGTCAGAGAAGCTCTTCTTGCTTGCTTTCTTATTGCTCTTTTGCATGAAGCTCTTTCAATATGATACCTAACCCTTTCAAAAAGGAAGTCTTGTAATATATCAATGTCAACTTGCATTTACTGAGTCAACATTATCAACATAAGGAACTTGTCTTGAGAGTAAATATTTATAAATTCACATAATTAGGCCTGATAGCTATCTCACAGTTTAAAACAAGCCAGAAAGAAAGTGACTCATTGGAGTTGCTGTTTGCATTATGTGCCTTGTACTGATACATGGCCAATATGTTCTGTAGTTCAGAATATTACTTCCCTTCTAGACTAATCCATCTTGAAGGCGCAAAGTTCATTTAGAGGAAACTATTTTCTTTTAAATTGGAGAAGGAAATGGCAACCCACTCCAGTGTTCTTGCCTGGACAATCCCATGGACGGAACAGCCTGGCGGGCTACAGTCCACGGGGACGCAAAGAGTCGGACACGACTGAGCAACTTCACTTTCACTTTTACTTTCACTGCCTTTTATAATTACAGAAATATTTGACTTTTTGATAAAATAAAAGGAAAAAATGAACCACCATCTCACTGTTAACATTTTTATTTATTTTCATTTAGTCCTTTTAAACTGTATATACATTTTTCCCCTTTTTTCCTCCCTTTTATGTTTTCAAATGTATGTTGTACAAGCAAGCTATAGTTATAGTACATAAGTATATTTATATATTATATAAGGGTGTACTGTGCTGTGCTCAGTCTCTACAGTTGTGTCCAACTCTTTGCGACCCTGTGGACTATAGCCTGCCAGGATCCTTCTGTCTATGGAATTCTCCAGGCAAGAATACTGGAGTGGGTTGCCATTTCCTTCTCTAAGGAATCTTCCCATACCAGGGAAAGAACCTGTGTCTCTTGTGTCTCCTTCTTTGCAGGCCCATTCTTTACCCACCGAGTAGGTACTACTACTACTACTAAGTCACGTCAGTTGTGTCCAACTCTGTGCGACCCCATGGACTGCAGCCCACCAGGCTTCTCCGTCCATGGCATTCTCCAGGCAAAAACACTGGAGTAGGTTGCCATTTCCTTCTCCATTGCATGAAAGTGGAAAGTGAAAGTGAAGTTGCTTAGTCGTGTCTGACTCAGTGACCCCATGGACTGCAGCCTACCAGGCTCCTCCATTCATGGGATTTTCCGGGCAACAGTACTGGAGTGGGGTGCCATTGCCTTCTCCCACTGAGTAGGTAACCAGGGATTAAACCTGGGCCCTCAAAGTTAAAGCACCAAGTTCTAACCACTGGACCGACAGGGGATCCTATCTTTTTTCTCTCATATTTTCTCTCTTTCCTTCTCACCTGGGTCCTTCCCTCAGACCAGGAACTCCAAATCAGGCTGCATTAGACTTGCCTAAGGGAGCTTTCAAAAATGTACTAACACCTGAGCCACCATATCTGTGAGCATGTCCTGTTCACAGGTCTGTTTTAAAGCTTCCCAGGTGGCTATGTTTGAGATCTGCTGCCTGAGTCATTTGAACAATCTCAGTTCTTTAATGTACAAAACCCCTTCATTTCCTTCCTATCTCCTCCACTTTACAGCCAAATATCTTGGAACGGTTGTTCATACTTGCTGTCTACTTTACTGTCAGGTTACCCCTAGTTGAAATTTGCCGGGGTCCAGCCCCGGCTGATCCAGGGTATTCAAAGGAGAGACGGCTTCGGCGATTATTTATTTATTTATTTATCAAAGATATAAAGAGTAATAGAATGAGGATAGCTCAGTAGGAAAATTCAGTGGAGAAAAGAAGCTGAGTAGCTTGGTTTACGCGGAAAATCAATATAACCCGTGACACCAGGTTAGCTCTGACCACGGAGGCCGCAGGAGCCCTCTCGAATAGCGGAAGGTGCCCCACCTTGGACACCTTCTTGAGTGGGTCTTAGAAGCCCAGGCAAATAAATGGTCGCAGAGGATATCCGAGCTCCAGATGGAGACTCGGCTGGAAGTTAAGGGGAAGAATGACATGGGGAGACCAAGCGTTGGTGAGCAAGGCCCGTAGCTTTATTTTCAACAGGGGTTTTTATACCCTAAGTTACACATAGAGGATAATAGGGGATGCAAAGTCAGCAGTTTTTGATCCTTATCAAAAACCAGGGTTTCTTTCCTGCAAATCGTATACAAATGGTTTAGGTGATCTACATCATCTTCTGGCCAGAAGGCTTATTAACATTTTATGACTCTTGACAAAGACTTATCAACCGTAAGACTTATTTTCTCTAAGAGTAATTATCTTAAGGTTTGGCGCCATCTTCTGAAGATAAAATTGCATTCCTATAGGGCGGATGTGTAATGGGTTTACAACAAGGGAAAGAATTTATTACCTTAAGGGTCTAAAGTTACTAACACCAAGGCCACTACTTATTTTTTCTACATACCAACTATATTAATTAATACACATTCAAGGATACAATTCAGGGGATGTGAAAACTTGGCAACAAGCATTGGCTCATCAATGAAATCTTTTACTAGTTTTATTCTGACAGTTTCTAACTCTCTGAGAGGCTCTAAACTTTTAGTCTCTGGGAGACAGTAAACAATCGTATGCATAGCTGTAGGAGTCTGGGTAAACTTGTCAGGTGAGTTAGAGAGCCATCTGAGGGGTTTGGATTTAAACACTCCTAGTTGCCCAAGAACTTTATTAATTGGAGCTGTAAGTTAACTCTTTGACAGAGAGAGCGAGATGGTGGTGGGGGACAGCCCCCAGTAAAGTCAGAGGTGAGAGCACAAAGCAGTAAAGTAGGCAGACTCTGGTTTTTTGGGGGTAGATGCTCGAGAATATCCGGGGGGACTCCTGAGGCTTGATCCCGCCTTTGCGTATGCCGAGCCTCCTTCCTCATGACCTTTGTCACGAGTGGAATGCCTCACCGGCTCCTGGCAGAAATTTGCTTTCTGCTTCTAACATTTTGAATTCCATAACCTCCTTGTTCATAAAAATCAAGGACACTTCATCCCTGGTTGTACTTGACCTGACCAGGGTATTAGATGCTTGTGGCTGTTCTTTGTAAACCCCTTCATTTCCCTGGCTCCACAAAGCCCCGGCTCATGGTTTCCTGTTCCCTCTTGCTGCTCTCCAATTATGTGGGTTCGATCTCTGGGTCGGGAAGATCCCCCAGAGAAGGAAATGGCAACCCACTCAGTATTCTTGCCTTGTCCAGAAACCCATGGACAGAGGAGCCTGGCGGGCTAGAGTCCATGGGACCACAAAGAGTTGGGCACGACTGAGTGACTTAGCATGTAGCATGTACCTCCCCATCTGCTTTTTGATGGTGGGCCCCTCCACTGTTCTAGCCTCCATCTTCTCTTCCTCTTACTCTAGTGTCTTCTCTCAAGAATTCCATCTGTTGCCATGGCTCCCACTGTCCTTGGTAAACTGAAGTGTGGCCCAAACACCCCCAAAGCTGCAGATCCATGGAACCAAATGCCTTCTGAACACCAGCTGCTACTGCTGTGTGCGCTCAAGTCATGTCCCGACTCTTTGGGTTCCCATGGACTGTCATCCACCAGGCTCCTCTGTTCATGGGATTCTCCAGGCAAGAATACTGCAGTGGCTTGGCATTTCCTACTCCAGAGGATCTTCCCAACCCAGGGATCGAACCTGTGTGTCTTATATGTCCTGCATTTGGCAAGCAGATTCTTTACTACTAGCGCCACCTGGGAAGACTTCTGAACACCTGAATCACTTAAAAAGAAAAAAATCTGCTTTGTTTTTTTCTATATCCTCCTAAAATAAGGAAGTGCACCCAGTAAATCTCAACAAAATGCCAGGTGCCTAAAATGTTGCTGGGCAAACATTATTTTCAAATGCATGTTCTCAGCACTCCACCTCAAACAGCTCCTTGAAGTTCATAATCTCATAACGAAAGAGTATCATTGCCCTCCCATGCTGAATCCTGGGCTGAGAATGACTGGGGGGTGGGGATGGGGGTGGGGGGTGTTCTCTCCCCAATCTGTCCTGCCTTCTTCTGCTGGCCCTAGACAACTCAGGGGAGGATGTTTCACTGTGCTTGTGTACAAAAGTATGTGTACACATTCATTTGAATGTATTAAGTAACTAGAGTGAAAAGTTTCCAGTTTCTACAAAGTTCTAATTTACTGTAACTCCCAGAAGAGGTCCACCCTGAGGGAATGGTGGAAAAAAAAAACACCACCAAGAAAACCTAAGAAACCACAGGGTGGGGGGTGGGTGGGGAGGGCCTGGGGAGTGGTGGGAGGCAGTGGTGATGCTGATGTGGCAGGAGGAGGAAGTAGAAAGGATGCTAATAGAGTTCTCTGTTCTGCTTGCTTTCCCTTGGGTGACAGTGCCTGCCCGGCCACCTGTAGAAACTTAGAGCTCTGGTTCCAGGATTTTGGGGAGGAAAATCAGGGCAGCCTGGATGTCTTGGGCTAAAGAACTGAGAAAAATAGGGCTTCCCTGGTGGCTCAGTGGTAAAGAATCGACCTCCAGTGCAGGAGACATGGGTGCGATTCGGGAAGATCCCATATGCAGGGCGGCAACTGAGCCCGCGCGCCACAACTACTGAGCTTGTGCTCTAGGATCAGGGAGTTGGCAACTACGGAAGCATGCCCTAGAGCCCATACACTGCAATGAGAGAAGCCACCACAGTGAGAAGCTCCTGTTCACTGCAACTAGAGAAACTTGGAGAGGCAACCAAGACCCAGCACAGCCAAAAATAAATGAATAAATAAATGAATTTTTTAAAAAAAGAATTGAGAAAAACAAGTAGGGACTATGGTCAGTGCTCTCTTTCCCTGCCTCTGTCCCTCCAAACCACCTGGTGGAGAAGGATCTTTTAGAGACCTTCCTTCCCAGGCCCCACCGCTGGGAGTGGGCAGAGTGGGTGGGATGGCTGGGGTGGGGTGGATGGAGTGGGCGGGGCTGTGAGAATGAAGAAGCTGAGCTGAGGGGCTGTTTTGAGGCAGGAGGGCTGGTTGACGGATGTGGGTTAGTGGTTGGGGTGCTCCACCCAGGGCCCCTCCACTCCTCTGAGCTCACCGAGGTCACTGTTCTCTGGGGTCTTGTCTGACACACTGCCCTATAGGGTCAAGGCCAACAGGAGCTCAGCCAACAATGTAATAAGACTATGGAGGAATATTTCAAAGAAAAACTGTTACAGTTTCTATAAGAGGCAGAACTCCCAGAACGGATGGACCAATAATTTAAACATAGCCTCATAAGCGTGAAAAATAAGCTCAGGAAACTTATTAGCAATAAGAAAAGGACAATGAGAAACAAGCTATCTCCCTAAATGTACTTTTAATAAAGCATACATTAGTGTGAAGAGTAATGGAATGGACATGGCCAAGGAATGAATTAGTCAATTGGAACACTAGACTTGGAAAAATCTCCCAAAAGGGAAGAAAGGGCAAAGAAATAAAAATTATTTTTAAAAATTCTATAATATGGAGGATAGAAGAATATCTCATTAAAATGTTGTCCCAGAAAGAGATAGAAATTAAAAATGGAGAGGAGGAAATATTTAAAGAAGAAATACAAGTAAATACATTTTCATTTCTCATTTTGTCCCTATATTTATAAATTATAAAAAAATAAAATTTGCAGAATTAATTTTTTAAAGAAACCAAATAAGCCTTAGATTGTAAAGATACATAGAGTACCAAAGGGAAGAGATAAGAAAACACATCCACATCTTATATTCACTACAAGACAAAGGAAATTCTAAAACCTACACATAGAGAGAGACGGATACAGAAGAACAAAAACCAGATTTTTATGGAGAGTGGAGAAGTGTCTCAAAAGCACTGAAGAAAAAAAATCTTAGAAAACATATGAATTTTATATTGAAGCAACTGTAATTTAAATCTCAAGACATGAAATAAATATTCTCAGGCATGTAAGGCTTTGATCTTTTTTTGCCATGCAAAACTCCTCACTGAGAAGAATTTTGCATGGAGCATTTAAAAATAAACCCAGGAGACAGTGTTGCAAGAGATACACTAAAGAAAAAATGATCAAATGATTTGATGCTGTTGGTCATCTTTACAGATTGCTATGACCCTAAAATTCTTGTTTGGAAGCTGATTAAGATGAAACACCAAAAAAGTAAGGGACAAACTGCAGAAATAGATACAGGTAGTAGAAAGAAATATGTGTCAGTAATTACATAAAGCAAATAAACTAAACATGCCAATTAAAAACAAATATTGACAGGTGCTGTTTTACAGAAGACACGCCTAAGCATATTGGATACAAAGGTTGAAGGTAAAGGATGTTAAAAATATGTCAGGAAGGTCCTGTTCTCAAATAACCTTCAACATATTCTTAGGCTGTGTCTAGATCCCCATGACCCCATTGAAAGCCATTTTAAATGGAGTAAAATGCCATCACTTTTCCAGTTGGGCACTTGCCGTGTCATCTTGAGGGAAATAACAATATATCAGTTACTTTTTTGCATTTTCCTATTTATTTCACGTTTCTTAGCCATTTGGACTTGGTTAACTTGGTTTCATAACACTTTTCAGTTTTTCTAATACCTAATATTATTATGTCTCTAATACATAATTATTATTATGTATTATTACAAGAAAATACTGGTATTTTCTTGTAAAATTTTAAGCACTTCATTATAGATAGGTGCCTGTATTAAAATGAGTTTCTTTGGTTCTATTTGGGTATCTTTTATCTGCAGAATTAGGATCCAGTACCTCTGTGCCTGCCTTATTGAAAAATCTCTTAATGTCAATGAATCTGACACCAGCCCCTGCCCAGCCTAGGTTTAAGTGATCATTATGATTCTTAGTTTTTTGTTTCATTTAAAATTTTTTTTCTAACTTAGGCTTACATATAAAATATAGGACACTTGATTAAATTTGAACTGCAGAATACAGGAGTTCTGTGTTTTTATTTGCTAAGTCTGGCAACCCTACTCGAATTATTCTTCAAATAATAATAATAATAAAAGAATAACTGGCTTTTGGAAATTTTCGGGTAAGTTGCTCAGCTTCTGCACACACAAAACATCAGTGAGGCTTAACTCCAGACTGAATTCAGAGTTACAGTGGAAATGCTAGATTCATCCATGAATTTAACACCAAAGAGGCAACTCTTAGAGCAAATCAGGAGATACTGAACATTCATCGTTTGATCTCACTGTCTTTACTATTCTGAATTTTGAAAAAAATAAGAAATCTTTTTGTTAAGTCCCCAAAGGATTTTTTACAAACATTATTATTAGATGAGAGCAGGTCCTCTCCCCACTACTGCCTATCATATACAATTTGCCCAAGACAATGTAATTTCCAAAAAGTTTATCCAAGACTGAATTGAAAGTAACTCCTCGCCATGATGAGCTCAGAAGCCGCCTGACACTGAAAAAAATCAGATATGTCTTAGGGGTCCACTCACCCCAACCAAATCTGGAGTCATCTTCAGCTGTCCCTTTCCCGGAGAGGTGTACCCCATTCGACACTGTGTGGTGGGCCTAACAGCTGATTCTCAGAGGCAGGAATCTGAGGTAGCTTTCTGTTTTCTTTTTTAAACAAGTAGTGTTCAACGTTTTGAAAGGAACCTGGAAGTTTGACACTTCTCACTTAGCAGATCTTGGAAGAAAATCGAAGAGACCGAAGCATTGTGAGCTGGGGAGTAAATTTCCATCATTGCCTAGAGGGACCATCTGAGAACTGGGGTCAGGGGAAGGCCAGGAGGCGTGGTGTGTTCCTTGGAACTGGCACAGAAGGCAGAAATGGCTGCTTATGGTC
This sequence comes from Bos grunniens, assembly GCF_055505025.1. Classification (NCBI taxonomy): domain Eukaryota; kingdom Metazoa; phylum Chordata; class Mammalia; order Artiodactyla; family Bovidae; genus Bos; species Bos grunniens. The sequence continues at coordinate 55,180,163 of NC_141178.1, read as the reverse complement.
CGTCGGTTTGTATTACATTTCAGAGAGGAAAATAAAGGCTGCTTTGATCTCTTTTTGGTCATGCATGATAATAGGGCTCAAAACCCTCGTCCTAGTTCATGGACACACCAGCTTCCAGATTAACTGAGTCATATACACAAACAAGAGAGACTGTTTCATGTGAAATAGTTTAGAACAAACTAACTATGTTGTATACTTATACACACAGCTATGGAATTGATCTTTGGAAAAGCTTTGGTACTTTCCAAAGTTCAAAGTGTTTGGAAGTGACAGTTTAAAGTAAAAAGCATTTGACTTAAAATTATTGGTTAGTGTTTCATAAGACCAGCCTCTGAGGTAAGTATTTCAAGGTAATTAATTTCATTTAATCTTCACAATAGCTATAAGGAAACCCATTATTATCCTCATTTTATAGCTAGGATAACTGACACTCAGAGAGGTTAAGTGATTTGCTCAGTGTTAAAGAGCTAATGGTGGCAGCTCAGGGTTCAAACCTGAACTTTTGACAGTTCTATATTGTATATAATGTCTGTATTTTATTTTACTTTTTTTTAAAGTTAAAGACTATTAGCTGCCCAGGAGGCGCAGTGGTGAAGAATCCACCTGCCAAAATAGGACACTCAGGAGATGTGGGTTCAGGAAGATCCTCTGAAGGAGGGAATGGCAACCTGCTCCAGTATTCTTTCCTGGAGAATCCACGGACAGAGGAGCCTGGAGGGCTACAGTCCATGGGGTCGCAAAGAGTTGGACACGACTGAGCACGCATGCATTAGCTGCTACAGAATTGGTAATATTGCTTTCGTTCATTCCTGGAAATGCCGAATTGGTGTTGGTTTTGAGAACTAATCACACTTGGCTGTTTTGAATATCTGCAAGTAAATTTAATCTTAAAATGAGACTGTTTTCTTAGCAAAGCAATGAGTATAGGAATAAAAGCAGAATGAGGTTTTGAGGAGGAAGAAAACATTTTTGTTCCTTTGAAGGCTATTGATCCAGCGCAGATGATTCAGAATAAAAAGCCATTTCAGCTAAGTTTGGTTTGACTTTGACAAGGGTGGGGAAGTAAGGAGGAGGAAAGGGAAGTGACCATAAGTGAGTGGAGAGGGAAAGAAAAAAGAATTATGACTCACTGCAATGGGACCCCACTCCAGTACTCTTGCCTGGAAAATCCCATGGACGGAGGAGCCTGGTGAGCTGCAGTCTATGGGGTCATAAAGATTGGGACACGATTTAGCAACTAAAATCAAAACCATTTTTTGCCCAGATAACACAGACTCTTTTTACTCAAAGTATTCAAATACTCTGAACTTGTTGCCACACTCTTGATCATTAAAAAAAAAAAAACTCCTCAGGTTTGAAAAATGTTAGCTTTCTAAGAATCATCAACTGCTACTTTTTATTGTGTGTTCTCAAATGATGGCTTATGGCCTTTTCTTGCCTTTGAATACTATGACTTACATTTATAGTTTGTCTCCTCTAAAGGCAGCTTCAGTGTAGACGATCACGGGGATGCATTAGCGATGGAAAGATACACAAATATTAATTTCCAGACAAATAAAGTGAATGAAACAGTTTGACAACTGTGCATTCTAAAACACACAGAAAAGACTTATATACGTAGGTGACTGAAGCAGAAGTGTTGATGGTTTGTGTAGTTTTTAACCACATCCATGAATCTCTCCTGTGAGAATTCAATCCAGTTCTACAGAGCTAGTGTTTTGTATAATAATCTAGTGAGAGATAGGAAGATGAGAGCTAATGGCAAGATGCTTGCCTTGGCTAATGAATTAAATACTAACAATCAAAAATTAATTTTTTTCCTCTGAAAGAAGCAAATGTATCAAAATTCATATATCTGTTGCTCTTCTTCAAGTTCTGTAACTTTAAATATGTTATTAAATTCTTCTGAGCCTCAATTTTCTAATCTGTTAAATGGGATTTCCTATTTTCTCCCATGATTGTTCAGAAAATATATTTAAGAGTGCTTTGTAAATGGTCATATACTTTTAAAATAGCATTTATATAAAAGTAGCTCAGATTATTTAGGAAAGTTTTCACCAAGCTAGTTTCAGTATAATCAACATAGGAACATTCTTATCTTCCTAAAGTAGATATGGTAAATATGAAATTTAACCCACCTTTTGCTCTCTGTAAGGAAAATTTTAGTATTTTAAATATCTTCATAACTGAGATAGTCTGCTCATGGTAAAGTGGAAAAATAAATGAGATCCTTGGCCAGATGCTTAAAAAATGTGAAGTGTCTGACCTTACAGTTTTGAAAATCATTTTGGGGAAGCTGCCCTACAAAGGGGCTTCCCAGGTGGCACTAGTGGAAAAGAACTTGCATGCCAGTGCAGGAGACATAAGAGACACAGGGTTGATCTCTGGGTCGGGAAGATCCCCTGGAGGAGGTCATGGCAACCCACTTCAGGATTCTTGCCTGGAGAATTCCATGGACAAAGGAGCCTGGAGGGCTAAAGTCCATGGGGTCGCAAAGAGTTGGGCACGACTGAGCGACTGAGCATATACACACACACATTTCAGTGGATACAATATGGTGACTACAAAGATTCAGAGACTCAATCAGAATGAGTCAAAAATGTTTTTTATCTCCTTTCTGTATATGGTTCAAAGAGCTGATTTATCAGGCAATTCTCCCAATTGTTAGAGTGTGGTCTTCTCTAATGATCCAAGTGTCCTTACTGGATACTTACAACTCTCTTACCACTGGACAGGCTAAGTTCATAAAAGCTTTTATAGACTCCTCAGTACAATTATTTTTTGTTCTTAATATTTATAGGAAAGTAAAGTAACCCAAATTGCATATCAAATCAACAATCTGAAGTCTTTGAAAGCTTAATTAATATAATGCTTATAATTATATTCCTCCATTAAAAACTGACATTTGAATATTTGAGTGTATGGATTAAAAATGCTGCATTTTAATAAGGTACTTTAGCCCTGTAAATTCAGTGCATGAATGTTTTATGTTTCCCTCTATACAATTATAATTGTGGGTTTGTATGCTTCTGAGATCAGAAATCCATTTTCCCTCTAGTATGTTTTAAATGTGCCTAGAGAATGAATTGGAAGGGTGTGGATTTCTGAGATGGGGGTGGACCCCTAGGGGAGCCTTTGACTCTGTATGAATAAGCAAAGGGAAAGTCTGGTGGTGGGGTGCCTGGTAAGCATTTTGGTGTTATTTTCTTTGTGGAATGGGACGAAAGTAAGAAACATTGCTTACTCTTAATGTTTCAATTGCTGGGTTTACAATTTTTATTTTTTTACTTTTATGTGTGCTAATAATGATTCTTAAGTCTGTCCCTCTTCATTCTTAAAAAAGTAGCTGGTCTTTCCTTCACGTTCCTTCTATCACTAGCTATCAACCAACGCCAGACCCCCTGTGGCTTCACCCCTGAACTCTCCACAGATGCCTTCCAAGCCTGCTTCTTTTGCCCACTCTTTCTCCTGAGACACCTCCCCTCACTGAACCTTTACACTGAAAGTTTTTTTTAAGGTTAGGTCCAAGAAGCCCACTTTTTGTTTTTTTGGCTATGCAGGTCTTAGTTGCGGCATGTGGGATCTAGTTCCCTGACCAAGGATCGAACCCCGGCCCCCCTGCATTGGGAGCCTGGAGTGTTAACCATTGAACCACCAGGGAAATCCCTATACTGAACCTTCTATCTAGGTAACTAATGGTTACCTTGAATGCAACACATCTAAGCTTATAAATCCTTCTGTCAGAACTTAGTTTACCTCAACACTTATTATTATTATTTTGCTTATAGCATCACCATCTTTTGATTCACTTGGATTTGAATCAGCAGTATCTTTCAGGTTGTATCACCTCTGGGTTGCTCTGGTCAGATAATCCAAAGTCAAGTAATGCTGGACCAATTCTGTCCCTTTTTCCATCAAACTCGTTCTGTATTTCAGGTCTTCACTTGCTTTCCATTTTGAGCATTCTCTGTTCTCTGCCTCCCTCATTCTGCCCAATCTGACCTCCATACCACAGCTCACGAGTCATCCTCTGCTGGTGGTTTGAGCTTTTTGACCACTACTCCCCTCCTGGCTGCCAGCACAGATACTGTCCAATGACTCCCCATTCTACTGAACTTCTAACTTTCTAATCTGACATTCACATTTTCTAAGATACAACCCTAGCTGTCATGTCATCCATTCTTTTCTTTCTCCTTATCCTTCATGAGTGATGAGGTGCTAGGGATATGTGATGTGCGGGACAAACTCCACACCTGCTTTTCTAGAGCGTGCAGCTAAAAGACAGATAGATAAGCAATCCCGTCAAATGTGATCAGTCCTCTGATAGGGAAGTGTGGGGGTGGAAAGTGAATGCACAAGGATCTCTTACTGAGTAGGGTGAAGAAACAACACTGAAGTTGAAATGTTTAAAAATTAATCAGCACAAGAAAGAGCTTCAATATCCACAAATCAATTAATGTAATACACCACATTAACAAATTGAAAAATAAAAGCCATATGATTATCTCAATAGATGCAGAGAAAGCCTTTGACAAAATTCAACATCCATTTATGATAAAAAAAAAAAAACTCTCCAGAAAGCAGGAATAGAAGGAACATACCTCAAAATAATAAAAGCTATATATGACAAACCCACAGCAAACATTATCCTCAATGCTGAAAAATTGAAAGCATTTCCCTTAAAGTCAGGAACAAGACAAGGGTGCCCACTTTCACCACTACTATTCAACATAGTTTTGGAAGTTTTGGCCACAGCAATCACAGCAGAAAAAGAAATAAAAGGAATCCAAATTGGAAAAGAAGAAGTAAAACTCTCACTTTTTGCAGATGACATGATCCTCTACATAGAAAACCCTAAAGACTCCACCAGAAAATTACTAGAGTTAATCAATGAATATAGTAAAGTTTCAGGATATAAAATCAACACACAGAAACCCCTTGCATTCCTATACACTAATAATGAGAGAATAGAAAGAGAAATTAAGGAAACAATTCCATTCACCATTGCAACAAAAAGAATAAAATACTTAGGAATATATCTACCTAAAGAAACTAAAGACCTATATATAGAAAACTATAAAACACTGGTGAAAGAAATCAAAGAGGACACTAATAGATGGAGAAATATACCATGTTCATGGATCGGAAGAATCAATATAGTGAAAATAAGTATACTACACAAAGCAATCTATAGATTCAATGCAATCCCTATCAAGCTACCAATGGTATTTTTCACAGAGCTAGAACAAATAATTTCACAATTTGTATGGAAATACAAAAAACCTCGAATAGCCAAAGCAATCTTGAGAAAGAAGAATGGAACTGGAGGAATCAAGCTGCCTGGCTTCAGGCTCTACTACAAAGCCACAGTCATCAAGACAGTATGGTACTGGCACAAAGACAGAAATATAGATCAATGGAACAAAATAGAAAGCCCAGAGATAAATCCACACACCTATGGACACCTTATCTTTGACAAAGGAGGCAAGAGTATACAATGGAGAAAAGACAATCTCTTTAACAAGTGGTGCTGGGAAGACTGGTCAACCACTTGTAAAAGAATGAAACTAGAACACTTTCTCACACCATACACAAAAATAAACTCAAAATGGATTAAAGATCTAAACATAAGGCCAGAAACTATAGAACTCCTAGAGGAAAACATAGGCAAAACACTCTCCGACATAAACCACAGCAGGATCCTCTATGACCCACCGCCCAGAATATTGGAAATAAAAGCAAAAATCAACAAATGGGACCTAATTAAAATTAAAAGCTTCTGCACAACAAAGGAAACTATAAGCAAGGTGAAAAGACAGCCTTCAGAATGGGAGAAAATAATAGCAAATGAAGCAACTGACAAACAACTAATCTCAAAAATATACAAGCAACTCCTGCAGCTCAATTCCAGAAAAATAAATGACCCAATCAAAAATTGGGCCAAAGAACTAAATAGACATTTCTCCAAAGAAGACATACAGATGGCTAACAAACACATGAAAAGATGCTCAACATCACTCATTATCAGAAAATTGCAAGTCAAAATCACAATGAGGTACCATCTCACGCCAGTCAGAATGGCTGCAATCCAAAACTCTACAAGCAATAAATGCTGGAGAGGGTGTGGACAAAAGGGGACCCTCTTACACTGTTGGTGGGAATGCAAACTAGTATAGCCACTATGGAGAACTGTGTGGAGATTCCTTAAAAAACTGGACATAGAACTGCCTTATGACCCAGCAATCCCACTGCTGGGCATACACACTGAGGAAACCAGAATTGAAAGAGACACGTGTAGCCCAATGTTCATTGCAGCACTGTTTATAATAGCCAGGACATGGAAGCAACCTAGATGTCCATCATCAGATGAATGGATAAGAAAGCAGTGGTACATATACACAATGGAGTATTACTCAGCCATTAAAAAGAATACATTTGAATCAGTTCTAATGAGGTGGATGAAATTGGAGCCTATTATACAGAGTGAAGTAAGCCAGAAAGAAAAACACCAATACAGTATACTATGCATATATATGGAATTTAGAAAGATAGTAATGATAACCCTGTATGCGAGACAGCAAAAGAGACACAGATGTATAGAACAGTCTTTTGGACCCTGTGGGAGAGGGAGAGGGTGGGAGGGAGGGAGAGGGAGAATGGCATTGAAACATGTATAATATCATATAAGAAATGAATCGCCAGTCCAGGTTTGATGCAGGATACAGGATGCTTGGAGCTGGTGCACTGGGATGACCCAGAGGGATGGTACGGGGAGGGAGGTGGGAGGGGGGGTCAGGATGGGGAACATGTGTATACCTGTGGCAGATTCAGGTGGATGTATGGCAAAACCAATACAATATTGTAAAGTAATTAGCCTCCAATTAAAATAAATAAATTTAAATAAAAAATAAATGAAAAGAGCTTGATCTAATTTGCAGTTGGAAGGTGTGCCCAGGTTGCAGCGTAGAAAGATCACTTGAGAGAGTGGTCCTCAAGGTTTAGTGTGTACTAGCATCTTTTGGAGAGCTTGTTAGAACACCCTTTGCTGAATCACACCTCCAAGTAGATCTGGGAAGAGCCTAAGAATCTACATTTTTGACAAGCTCCCAGGAGATGTTTAAGCTCCACATTTGAGAACCACTGCTCAGAGGGAAGCAAGACTGGAGGCTGGAGGCTATCTATAAGGTAAGCTGTGATGAGTGACCTGGACTATAGGAGAGTGCAGTGATGGAGAGAAGTGCAAGGTCTTGAGAGCTGTGCAGAGCTGGACAAGCCCAGATTAAGCCATTGATGGGATGTGGAAATAATGGGAGGAAGGAGCCAAGATGGTGCCTAATTTCTGGTGTCAACCCCTCTTTGGATTGTTGTTGTTGAGTCACTCAGTCATGTTCAATTCTTTGCAACCCCACGGACTATAGTCCGCCAGGCTCCTCTGTCCATGGGATTCTCCGGGCAAGAATACTGAAGTGGGTTTCCATTTCCTTCTCCAGGGGATCTTCCTGACCCAGGGATGGAACCCAACTCTCCTGCACTGGCAGGCAGGTTCTTTACCACTATGTCACCAGGAAAGAGCCTGGGTGGATGGATGCAGCTTAAAAAACTGAGATCGAAGAAGGAGAAGCACACCTTAAGGCAGAAGGTGCCGAGTTCAGCTTGAGGTAAAATATGATGCTGCTACCAAGCATATAGGTGCTGAATTGTACTTCCTGTGTTTGAATGTCAGCTTTATACCCTCCCACCTGGAGAACCTCAAATTTATTATTTTTTTTTAAATAAAGCTGTACAACACCTTCATTAATAATAAACATTTTAAGTGAAAATAAGGAATGAATTGATCAAAAAACATCTCACTGCAAGTACTTAAATTGCTGATTAATCACTGAACAACTCCAATACTGTAAGTTAGTAGGGTCTACACTCACTCTGCATACATGTTTAACTACAAACAGATGGTCAAACAAAATCTTTAATCCCCTGTGCTCTAATTTCCTCATTTCAGTATCATGATAAAATAGTAACCACTTCAGACGATTGTGGTGAGGATTAAATGACATACTATATATAAAATGAAACAGTTTCAGCCATATTTTACCTGCTATGAGTAATTTCCTTCACATAACACTGGCTTTTTCCAAACTGGTACCTTTTTCCCAAAGGCTGCACATTCCATGTTTTTCTCTCTTTGTCGCTTTGCATATTCTGCTTCCTCTGTCTAGAATTTCTTTCTCTCATTCCTGAGCTGTACTTAGTTGCTCAGCCATATCCAACTCTTTGCGACCCCGTGAATTGTAGCTCACCAAGCTCCTTTGTCCACAGGGATTCTCCAGGTGAGAATACTGGAGTGGGTTGCCATGCCCTCCTCTAGGGGATCTACCCAACCCATGGATCCCACCCAGATCTCCGACATTGCAGGCAGATTCTTTGCAGTCTGAGCCACCAGGGAAGCCCTCTTTCATTCCTACTTATCTCTAAATATTTACTTCTCAGGGTCAGCATCAACTGCCACTCCATGAAGCCTTCTCAATGGCCCTTTGGCCCAGTGATCTTTGTCTTCTCACCTCCTAGCCCCCTTCATTTATGATCCCATTTTAGAAGCAACAATGTTTAACCCTGTGGTCTGATGTCTCCTTTACATGCCTTGTACTGGCAATGATGTCCAATCACGTTTCATGACTTTCATTTATGCTTGCACCCAATTCTTGAATGAATTCTGAAGTTAGACTAAACATTACGGATAGCTGTTGCTTTTAGTTTTCACCAGCATTTGGATTTGAAGTTGGGGACACTGTTAGGATATCTTTATGTTTAATAAATCACACTTGGGACTTCCCTGGTGGTCCAGTGGCTAAGACTCGGTGCTCCCAATGCAGTGGGCCCAGATTCTATCCCTGGTTGGGGAACTAGATCCCACACGCCACAACTAAGAGTCCACAAGCTGCAACTAAAGATCGCTCATGCTGCAACTAAGACCTGGCACAGACAAATACATAAATAAATAAAAATAAATATTTATCACACTTGTATCCATAGCAACATGAGTTTATAAGTAGTTTATTAATTCAAGAGTGATTAATATAAACAAATCTTCTATTACATTGTTTCCTGCTCCTTGGGGAAAACAATTCCGGGGTAAATAAAAATGTGCATGGGTGCTCAGTCGCTTCAGTTGTGTCTGACTCTTCGTGACCCTATGGACTATAGACCACCAGGCTCCTCTGTCCATGGGATTCTCCAGGCAAGAATACTGGAGTGGGTTGTCATGCCCTCCTCTAGGGAATCTTCCCAACCCAGGGATCGAACAAATCAATACTGCTTTCCAGTTCCAAAAGAAAATGTACATTAAAAAAAATTGAGTAAGGATAGCTCTCTTTTTCTACACACACACACGTACACACACAGTGTTCTTAATAATTCTTAACACTCAGTTCTGTTTTGATTTCCTGTCTTAGTAGCATTTCAATATGGTCTACTTGTGGAATTGGGTCTCGTTAAAAAAGCTTGTTTCTACCATCTCTGCTTCATTTCTACCAACGAATATGTTCCAGAATGCCTTTTTTTTTTTTTTTTTTTACAAAACAAACCTGGAATAAATTCAGAGCATTTGCCAAGAAATATCTCTTGATCATCTTTTTCCCTGAGGAGGGTGTAAGTGGATTACAAGACTAAAAACAGGAAATACTTTGAAAATTGCTGAAACTCAGTGTGGGAAAATAATAATAGAAAATATTACTCTTTTAAAATTTTTTCTGAAACACATACTTTAGGGAAGAAAATGATAAAGATATTATTCTTCCTTTATTTTTTAAATTAACTAATTTATTTTAATTGAAGGATAATTGCTTTACAATATTGTGGTGGTTTTTGCCATACATTGACATGAATCAGCCATGGATGTACATGTGTCCCCCCAGCCTGAACCACACTTCCCTCCCCACCCTATCCCTCTGGGTTGTCCCAGAGCATGGACTCTGAGTGCCCTGCTTCATGCATTGAACTTGCACTGGTTATCTACTTTACATATGGTATTATTCTTCCTTTAGAAGGATAAACTTACTCTATCAAAAGCAAACTCTTTTTTTCTTGTCATAAAAGGAAAACCCCGGGCCTAAAATGATACAATCTATGATTAAAGAAAGTTTTGTATTAGACCTGTGCCACGCTAGGTATTCATAATATACAGAAGCCTGATACTTCTACTACATAATCCTATGGACTCTTCTTTCCTCTTGCATCTGGGGAGCTCTAGCCTGTGCTTGTCTGGGCATGAAATGTTAACCTTTCTCCCTTCACATTTTTTGAAGAAACTGCTCTTCTATCTGGAGGCTTCCCAGGTGGTACAGTGGTAAAGAATCCACTTGCCAATGTAGGAGATACAGGAGATGCCAGGAGATGCCAGTTCGATCCCTAAGTCAGGAAGATCCTGGAGGAGGAAATGGCAACCCACTCCAGTCCTCTTGCCTCGGAAATTCCATAGACAGAAGAGCCTGGTGGGCTACAGTCCACGGAATCTCAAAGAGTCGGACATGATTGAGCACGCATGCATGCTCTCCTCGCTAGATGTACCAGCAGACAAGTTCCTTGCCCCCAAAGTTAGGTTTTGTAATGTTGTAAGAATTTGTATCACAAGGTCCTGCAAAGTTTGAGAAAAGCCAAGGCCAATTTCTTGCAGAACCATCATAAACAGTATTTCTCTAATCTCCAACATTCACCTAAAGTCTTCACCAGCTCACACAGATCCATGTAGTAGCTCCAGGGCATGCCTATGGTCCATGCAGTGTGAGTCTGGTGGTAACAATGTAGCTTATTCTGTCCTCCTTCTTGTCGCAACAAAGTTGTGATACTGAGTGTTTGACACTATGTATATATTTAGAACACAAGGAAATGCAAATGCAAGAAATCTATACAGTCATTACAGCGAAAAAGACATTCTTTCAGGACTAGCTAAACTCCCTCCAGTGCGTACAGTGGTCTTTTTTGATCATACCTGGGGAACACAGATTATGGTGACAGCATGGCCAGATTCATCCGCCTTCCCTCCTGAAAGGGGCTGTGATGTCCTTTCTCTTTCAACCACGGCAGTCTCAGCCCAGGTGCTGCTTCCCCCTTGGGTCAGCTCTTCCTCCTCAAACCATCCCTGGTGTGGCTATTGAAGCCAAACACACACACACACACACACACACACACAGCTTTACTTTTTTACTAATTCCTTCCTGTCCTTTCCTGGTGGCTCAGATGGTAAAGAGTCCACCTGCAATTGCAGGAGATACAGATTCAATCCCTGGGTGTGGAAGATACCCTGGAGAAGGAAATGGCAACCATTTCCAGTATTCTTGCCTGGGAAATCCCATGGACAGAGGAGCCTGCTGGGCTACAGTCCATAGGATCACAAAAGAGTCAGACATGACTGAGGGACTAACGCTTCCTGTCCTAGTCTTCCCCCTCCATAGCGGGGTCTCTGCAACTTCCTGTCTCTTATACCATCTCTCTTTTTTTTCCAAGGACACAGGACCTTTGAAACATTTAGACATTTAGGGACTCCTTTATCTTATTCTTTTAATTAATTAATTAATTTGGCTGTAATTTGGCTTAGATGTGGCGTGTGGACTTTCTCTAGTTGTTGCACATGGGCTTCTCTCAAGTTTGTGGTACGTGGGCTTCGTTGCCCGACTAGGGATTGAACCTGTGTCCCCTGCATTGGAGGGCTTCCCAGGTGGCATTAGTGGTAAAGAACCCTTCTACCACTCCTGGTTAGATGTAATAGACATGGGTTTGATTCCTGGGTCTGGAAGATCCCCTGGAGGAGGGCATGGCAACCCACTGCAATATTCTTGCCTGGAGAATCCCATGGACAGAGGAGCCCAGTGAACTACAGTCTATAGGGTTGCAAAGAGTCTGACAAGACTGAAGTGACTTAGCACACGCTAAAATTTATCATTTTAACATGTATAGTTCAGTGGCATCAAGTACCTTCTCAGTGTTGTACAACCATCACCACTGTCCAGCTTCAGAGTTTTTTGTCACCTCAAACAGAAATCACTTACCCATTTATTAGTCACTCTCCATCCTGACTCCCTCAAGCCCCTGACAACCCCTGAGCTTCTTTCTATTTTCTTGGATTTGCTTATTCTGAGTATTTCGAAGACATGTAATTATGTGCAGTCATATGTGGCATTTTGTGTCCAGCTTCTTTCACTTAGCATGTTTTCAAGTTTCATCCATTCACCTTGTAACATGTATCAATATTTCACTCCATTTTATGACTCAACAGTATTCTATTTTAAGGATATATTTTTTTTTATCCATTCATCCATTAATGAACATTTTGATTTCTTCAATCTTCTGGCTATTGTGAATAGTGCTGCTGTGAATAATATGCAAGTTTTGTTTGAACAACTATTTTCAGTTTTTCTGGCTTTATATGTAGGAGTAGAATTGCTAAGTCATTGGGTAATTCTGTATTTAACTTGTTGAAGAATCATCAATCTGCTTTTCACAGAGGCTGCATCATTTTACATTCCCTTCAGCAAAGCATGAGGGTTACAATTTCTCCACATTATTGGTGATACTTATTATTTTCCATTTCTTCAAACAACCATTGATATTCCCATTGACTTCTCTGATAGTCCAGTGGTTAGGACTCCTCCCTGCCAATGCAGGGAATGTGGCTTTGATTCCTGGTTGGGGAACTTAGATTCCATATGCCACAAGCCCCGGCCAAAAAATGGGAAAACAGAAGTCCTGGTAGTAGGTGTGAAATGGTCTTGTTGTGGATTTGATTTGTGTTTCCCTATAGCTAATGATGATGAAATCAGTCATGAACATTCACTGGAAGGACTGATGCTGAAGCTGAAGCTCCAATACTTTGGCTACCTGATGCAAAGAACTGACTCATTGGAAAAGACACTGAGGCTGGGAAAGATTGAAGGCTGGAGGAGAAGGGGGCGATAGAGGATGAGATGGTTGGATGTCATCACCAACTCGATGGATATGAGTGTGAGTAAGCTCTGGGAGTTGGTGATGCACAGGGAAGCCTGGCGTGCTGCAGTCCATGGGTTGAAAAGAGTAGGACACGACTGAGCGACTGAACAGAACTGAACTGAATGATGATGAGCATCTTTTCATAAGCTTGTTGGTCAGTTGCATATCTTACATGGAGACATGTCTAGTCAAACTTTTGACCCACTATTAAATTTTTTTTTTCTTTTTTGCTACAAAACAGCTTTTATTCATTTGATCATCAGAGAGGAAAGGTATACTAACATTCCAGTAGAAAGCCTTACAAAATATGAAAGGATAGCAGTGATTTCTACAAAGAGATGCCTTGTTGATCTTGGCATCAAGTTAAAAAATTATGGGAGATTCTTCAGGCTTTGGTTAAAAAAAAAACACTATTTGAACTAAGTCTATTTTTAAAATCTAATTTTGAGAAAATTGAAATTTTTTTTACCGTACATGCTCTTCATACACCTGAGCAAGTAAGGAAGTGGTTATAATAAGGCCAGCTGGTCTTCCACTAACAGGAACAGAGCCAAAGTTCATGCCTGAGTTCCTCCACTGCAGACTAGGTTGGGCTGTTTGTTTTTGAGTTCTTTTGGTTTTTAAGAGGGCAATTTATAACCAATTGCTTCTGGATACTGTGGGAAGTGAAATCGTCTCCCAAAGTTGTTCATGCCCTAACCCTCCAAACCTACGAGTATGATACCTTATACAAAGGAAGGCACTTTGCAGATGTGAGTAAGTAAAGGATGTCGAGATAGGATGAATATCCTGCGTCATCTGGAGGGTACCAGAGTAATCACAGAGATAGGAGCAGGAGAAGGACATGTTATGATGGAAGTGAAGGTTGGACTGATGACTTTTTTTTTTTTTTTTTTTTGCTATACTGTGTGACTTGCAGGGTCTTACTTCCCCAACTAGGGATTGAACCCAGGCCCTCAGTAGTATAAGTGCAGAGTCCTAAACACTGGACCATCAGGGAATTCCTTAGAGTAATACTCTTTGAATATGCAAGAAGGGGCCACAAGCCAGGGGGACTCTAGAAACCAGAGAAGGCAAAAATCCAGATTCTGCCCTAGAGCTGCCATGAATAAATATGGCCCTGCTAACATGTGGACTTTAACACAGCAAAATTCCTTTCTGACCTCTGACCTCCAGGACTGTAAAGTTATAAATTTGTCTTGTGTTGACCCATTGACTTTGTGGTAACTTGCTAAAACCATACTTGGAAACTAATACAGATCTAGTGTTTTTGAAGACAGGAAATGTATTTTAAAAATATAATAAAAAAGTAAAGCTCTTTGGGAAGAGATGAGAATGATTTGGATAGACTCCACCCCAAGGCAAATAAGTTTGAAATCCACTAGGTACTTCCAGTGGACACATGGTTACCCTGACCTTGTAAGTTGCTCTACTAGAGATTCTAATAGAACCATATTAGTTAGATAAAATAGTTTTAATAAGCACATATATTTGTGAAGAAATAGTAATGAGTAGGGGCTTCCCTGATTACTCAGACAAGTAAAGAATCTGCCTGCAATGCAGGAGACCTGGGTTTGATTCCTGGGTAGAGAAGATCACCAGGAAAGGGAATGGCTAACTAGTAGGAAGGAAATCTATTAAGAAAAGACTTCTAAATTTTTTTGTAAAATCTACTTAATGCTCAGTAGAGGTCAGTAATGGAGCATGGCAGAAAAGAGAAATAAAAATAATAAATATGGAGAATTTGGGGAGATATTAAAGATTTCATGTATGATTCTCAAAATTAAGTCAGAGATATATCTTGGTTTAATATTGTGTATATCTTTGTTTTGTTCTTTGGAGGGAGGGTTATTTTTATGAAGCCTAATTCAGATTTAATAAAATGTACCCCTTCTAATATTCAGTGGATTTTGACAAATGTATGCACTTATGGAACCGTCACTGCAGTGAAGATACAGAACACTTCTTTTTATCACCCCCAACAGTTCACTTGGGCCCCTCCCCATTATTTCTTACAGTTCAGTTCAGTTCAGTTTAGTTGCTCAGTTGTGTCTGACTCTTTGTGACCCCATGGACTGCAGCATGCCAGGTTTCCTTGTCCATCACCAACTCCCAGAGCTTATTCAAGCTCATGTACATTGAGTTGGTGATGCCATCCAACCATCTCATCCTCTGTTGTCCCCTTCTCCTCCTGCCCTCAATCTTTCCCAGCATCAAGATCTTTTCCAATGAGTTAGTTCTTCACATCAGGTGGCCAAAGTACTGGAGCTTCAGCTTCAGCATCAGTCCTTCCAATGAATATTCAGGACTGATTTTCTTTAGGATGGACTGGTTGAATCTCCTTGCAGGCCAAGGGACTCTCAAGAGTCTTCTTCAACACCACAGTTCAAAAGCATCAATTCTTCGATGCTCAGCTTTCTTAATAATCCAGCTCTCACATCCATACATGACTACTGGAAAAAACCAAAGCTTTGTCTAGATGGAAATTTGTTAGCAAAGTAATGCCTCTGCTTTTAAATATGCTCTGTCTAGGTTGGTCATAACTTTTCTTCCAAGGAGTAAGCGTCTTTTAATTTCATGGCTGCAGTCATCATCTGCAGTGATTTTGGAGCCCTAAAAAATAAAGTCTCTCACTGTTTCCCCATCTATTTGCCACAAAGCAATGGAACAAGATGCCATGATCTTCGTTTTCTGAATGTTAAGTTTTAAGCCAACTTCTTCACTCTCCTCTTTCACTTTCATCAAGAGGCTTTAGTTCCTCTTTGCTTTCTGCCATAAGGGTGGTGTCATTTGCATATCTGAGGTTATTGATATTTCTCCTAACAAAATTGATCACAGCATGTTCTTCATCCAGTCCAGTATTTCTTATGATGTACTCTGCATATAAGTTAAATAAGCAGGGTGACAATATACATAGTCCCTTTCCAATTTGGAATCAGTCTGTTGTTCCATGTCCAGTTCTAACTGTTGCTTCTTGTCCTACATGCAGATTTCTCAGGAGGCAAGTCAAGTGGTCTGGTATTCCCATCTCTTTAAGAATTTTCCACAGTTTGCTGTGATCCATATAGTCAAAAGCTTTGGCATAGTCAATAAAGCAGAAGTAGACAGAGTTGGACATGACTGAAGTGACTTAGCAGGAGCAGCAGATGTTTTTCTGAAACTCTTTTGTTTTTTCGATGATACAGTGCATGTTGGCAATTTGATCTCTGGTTCCTCTGCCTTTTCTAAATCCAGCTTGAACATCTGGAAGTTCACGGTTAGCGTACTGTTGAGTCTGGCTTGGAGAATTTTGAGCCTTATTTTGCTAGCGTGTGAGATGAGTGCAATTGTGCGGTAGTTTGAGCATTCTTTGGCATTGCTGTTCCTAGGGATTGGAATGAAAACTGAGCTTTTCCAGTCCCATGGCCACGGCTGAGTTTTCCAAATTTGCTGGCATATTGAGTGCAGCACTTTCACAGCATCATCTTTTAGGATTTGAAATAGCTCAACTGGAATCCCATCACCTCCACTAGCTTTGTTCATAGTGATTCTTCCTAAGGCCCACTTGACTTCACATTCCAGGGTGTCTGGCTCTAGGTCAGTGATCACACCATCGTGATTATCTGGGTCATGAAGATCTTTTCTGTACAGTTCTTCTGTGTATTCTTGCCACCTCTTCTTAATATCTTCTGCTTCTGTTAGGTCCATACCATTTCTGTCCTTTATTGAGCCTATCTTTGCATGAAATGTTCTCTTGGTATCTCTAATTTTCTTGAAGAGATCTCTAGTCTTTCCTATTCTATTGTTTTCCTCTATTTCTTTGCACTGATCACTGAGGAAGGCTTTCTTATATCTTCTTGCTATTCTTTGGAACTGTGCATTCAGATGCTTATATCTTTCCTTTTCTCCTTTGCTTTTCACTTCTCTTCTTTTCACAGGTATTTGTAAGGCCTCCTCAGATAGCCATTTTTCTTTTTTGCACTTCTTTTTCTTGGGAAATGTCTTGCTCCCTTCTCCTGTGCAGTGTCGCAAACCTCCATCCATAGTTCATCAGGCACTCTGTCTATCAGATCTAGTCCCTTAAATATATTTCTCACTTCCACTGTATAATTGTTAGGGATTTGATTTAAGTCATACCTGAATCACCGGTCTAGTGGTTTTCCCTACTTTCTTCAATTTAAGTCTGAATTTGGCAATAAGGCATTCATGATCTGAGCCACAGTCAGCTCCCAGTCTTGTTTTTGCTGACTATATAGAGCTTCTCCATCTTTGGCTGCAAAGAATATAATCAATCTGATTTCAGTATTGACATCTGGTGCTGTCCATGTGTAGAGTCTTCTTCTGTGTTGTTGGAAGAGGGTGTTTGCTATGACCAGTTGCATTCTCTTGGCAGAACTCTATTAGCCTTTGTCCTGCTTCATTCTGTACTCCAAGGCCAAATTTGCCTGTTACTCAGGTATTTCTTGACTTCCTACTGTTGCATTCCAGTCCCCTATAATGAAACGGACATCTTTTTTGGGTGTTAGTTCTAGAAAGTCTTCATAGAACCATTCAGCTTCAGCTTCTTCAGCATTAGTGGTCGGGGCATAGACTTGGATTACTGTGATATTGAATGGCTTGCCTTGGAGATGAACAGAGATCATTCTGTTTTTGAGACTGCATCCAAGTACTGCATTTTGGACTCTTTTGTTGACTATGATGGCTACTCCATTTCTTCTAAGGGATTCTTGCCTACAGTAGTAGATATAATGGTCATCTGAGTTAAATTCACCCATTTTAGTGCATTTTAGTTCACTGATTCCTAAAATGTCAATGTTCACTCTTGCCATCTCCTGTTTGATCACTTCCAATTTCCCTTGACTCATGGACCTAACATTCCAGGTTCCTATGCAATATTGCTCTTTACAGCATCAGACCTTACTTCCATCACCAGTCACATCCACAACTGGGTGTTGTTTTTGCTTTGGCTCCATCTCTTAATTCTTTCTGGAGTTATTTCTCCTCTGATCTCCAGTAGAATATTAGGCACCTACCAACCTGGGGAGTTCTTCTTTAAGTGTCTTATCTTTTTGCCTTTTCATACTGTTTATGGGGTTCTCAAGGCAGGATTACCGAAGTGGTTTGCCATTCTCTTCTCCAGTGGACCACATTTTGTTAGAACTCTCCACCATGACCTGTCCGTCTTGGGTGGCCCTATGCAGCACGTCATATAGTTTCTTTGAGTTAGACAAGGCTGTGGTCCATGTGATCAGATTGGTTAGTTTTCTGTGATTGTGGTTTTCAGTCTGTCTGCCCTCTGATGGAGAAGGATAAGAGGCTTATGAAAGCTTCCTGATGGGATAGACTGACTGAAAGGGATACTGGGTCTTGTTCTGATGGGCAGGGCCATGCTCTGTAAATCTTTAAATCAATTTTCTGTTGATGGGTTGGGATGTATTCCCTCCCTGCTATTTACCTGGGGCCAAACTATGGTGGAGTAATGAAGATAATGGTCACCTCCCTCAAAAGAGCCCAGGCATGAATCAAGATCCATGAATGAAGGCAAATTGGATGTGAACAGACAGGAGATGTCAAGAATGAACATTGACATTTTAGGAATCAGCAAACTAAAATGCACTAAAATGGGTGAATTTAACTCAGATGACCATTATATCTACTACTGTGGGCAAGAATCCCTTAGAAGAAATGGAGTAGCCATCATAGTCAACAGAGTCCAAAATGCCTTACTCGGATGCAATCTCAAAAGCAACAGAATGATCTCTGTTCATCTCCAAGGCAAACCATTCAATATCACAGTAATCCAAGTCTATGCCCCGACCACTAATGCTGAAGAAGCTGAAGCTGAATGGTTCTATGAAGACCTTCTAGAACTAACACCCAAAAAAGATGTCCGTTTCATTATAGGGGACTGGAATGCAACAGTAGGAAGTCAAGAAATACCTGAGTAACAGGCAAATTTGGCCTTGGAGTACAGAATGAAGCAGGACAAAGGCTAATAGAGTTCTGCCAAGAGAATGCAACTGGTCATAGCAAACACCCTCTTCCAACAACACAGAAGAAGACTCTACACATGGACATCACCAGATGGTCAATACTGAAATCAGATTGATTATATTCTTTGCAGCCAAAGATGGAAACACTCTATTTAGTCAGCAAAATCAAGACTGGGAGCTGACTGTGGCTCAGCTTATGAATGCCTTATTCAGACTTAAATTGGAGAAAGTAGGGAAAGCCATTAGACCATTCAGGTATGACCTAAGTCAAATCCCTTATGATTATACAGTGGAAGTGGCAAATAGATTCAAGCAATTATTCCCTATACATCTATTCTCAAAGCCAGACAACCACTGATGTGCTTGACAGTGCTTCACCATAGATCAGATTTATTCATATTTATTCTTTCTAGAGTTCATGTAGATGGAATTCTATCTTATCTTCAGTTTTATATCTTAAGTAATATTTTAAGTTTGATAGGAGCTACACCTATTAAATTATGGCAAAAATCTTCAGTGAACTGCACAGTGATTTTTTGATAGGAATAATTAACTCTGAATTCTCACTTTAGGGTTCTATTAAAAAGTCTTAAACTAAATTTATTTGCCACTAAAAGAAATTTTTTAATCTAAGGCAGTGTTTTTCTCTTCCATAAGTAAAATAACTTTGTATAAGTTCTATTACTATTGTAATAGGTTTAATATTTTCCCTTTCTGATGAAGAAATCACCTGAGGTCACTTTAGAATTCAAGTTGATGCTTATGTTCCAAGCAAACTGTCATAGTTGTTTACAGAACAGGTGTGGATTATAGGTGAGCAGAGCAGTTTGGAAGGATTCCCAGCTAAGGTACATGAAAAATATTTTTAAAGAAGCTGTGACATTTCCCAAGAGATGTTGCTTCAAAGTGAAGTAAAGCACTTTAGTAATGGATCAAATATATGTTATATGGCCTATTTTAGAAGTGTATACATTGATGAAGAAGTAGAATTTAAAAATTTGTGCACTTCATGTATGCACATGTTTCCCCTCTACATCTCCCAGCTTTAATAAATCTGGAATATTGACTGTTACTGGTTTCAGGAATGTTTGGAAACTGAATCTCAAAAAGGAAGTTACAATGCATATCTCATATTATGAACTCATTTTACATTTCTTTCTCAACAAAATTGTATATCTTTACCTCTGATTTGTGGGGCTCACCTTAGTAAATGATTACAGAAAAAAATATAAAAATTGTGCATATGGACTACTGGGTCTTGCACTGTATGTGCTCAGTCTCTCAGTCATGTCTGACTCTTTGTGACCCCCTGGACTGTAGCCTGCCAGGCTGCTCTGTCTATGGGATTTTCTAGGCAAGAATACTGGTGTGGGTTGCCACCCGCTTCTACAGGGCATCTCCCTGACCCAGGGATTGAACCCGCATCTCCTGCATTGGCAGGTGGGTTCTTAACCACTGAGCCACCTGAGAAGCACTACTTGCCAAACTCTGTCATTCAGAGTACAGGATGGAGGGTCAGCAGCTTCCCTTCCTGAGAACTATGAGCACCAACACCGATCTAGAAAGTAATCACCAAAAACATCTAATTACCAGGCCAAAGGGATGACCATTTTCATACGTGCATCAAAGAAACCCAGCTAAATTCTCTGAGCCCTCATTGAGCGGCAAAGCCTCTTTCAGTAAAATGACAGCTCTCAAATGTAATCTGAAAATTCCAGTTTCCAAGAAAATGACCATTTCCATCATTGAACATCAGAATGGCTGAAGTTGAGAAAGGCAATGAAAATGGAAACAGAGGTTGACATAGACCACTGAGACCCAAAGATAATAGCGATGTCAAGTAAAAAGTTTGCAACACCCAAGTAGGATGCCCTGAATAAAGGCAGTGTAAGGTTATCTTCCAAAACAACAGAATGATCTCTGTTCATTTCCAGGGAAAACCATTCAATATCATGGTAATCCAAGTCTATACCCTGACCAGTAACACTGAAGAAGCTGAAGTCAAACAGTTCTATGAAGACTTACAAGATCTTTTAGAACTAACACCCAAAAAAGATGTCTTTTTCATTATAGTGGACTGGAATGCAAAAGTAGGAAGTCAAGAAACACCTGGAGTAACAGGCAAATTTGGCCTTGGAATACTGAATGAGGCAGGGCAAAGGCCAATAGAGTTTTGCCAAGAGAACACACTGGTCATAGCAAACACCCTCTTCCAACAAGAGTCTTCAGGTGAAGACTCTACACATGGATGTCACCAGATGGCCAACACCGAAGTAAGATTGATTATATTCTTTGCAGCTGAAGATGGAGAAGCTCTATACAATCAGCAAAAACAAGACCGGGAGCTGACTATGGCTCAGATCATGAACTCCTTATTGCTAAATTCAGACTTAAATTTAAGAAAGTGGGGAAAACCACTAGACCATTCAAGTATGACCTAAATCAAATCCCTTATGATTATACAGTGGAAGTGAGAATTACATTTAAGGGACTAGATCTGATAGACAGAGTGCCTAATGAACTATGGACAGAGGTTTGTGACACTGTACAGGAGAAGGGAGCAAAACCATCCCCAAGAAAAAGAAATACAAAAAAGAAAAATGTTTGTCTGAGGAGGCCTTACAAATACCTGTGAAAAGAAGAGAAGTGAAAAGCAAAGGAGAAAAGGAAAGTTATACCTATTTGAATGCAGAGTTCCAAAGAATAGCAAGGAGATATAAGAAAGCCTTCCTCAGTGATCAGTGCAAAGAAATAGAGGAAAACAATAGAATGGGAAAGACTAGAGATCTCTTCGAGAGAATTAGAGATACCAAGGGAACATTTCACGCAAAGATAGGCTCAATGAAGGACAGAAATGGTATGGACCTAACAGAAGCAGAAGATATTAAGAAGAGGTGGCAAGGACATTAAGAAGATATTAAAAGAACGTACAAAAAGATCTTCAGAACTCAGATAATCACATGGTGTGATCACTCACCTAGAGCCAGACATCCTGGAATGTGAAGTCAAGTGGGCCTTAGGAAGAATCACTATGAACAAAGCTAGTGGAGGTGATGGGATTCCAGTTGAGCTATTTCAAATCCTAAAAGATGATGCTGTGAAAGTGCTGCACTCAATATGCCAGCAAATTTGGAAAACTCAGCCATGGCCATAGGACTGGAAAAGCTCAGTTTTCATTCCAATCCCTAGGAATGGCAATGCCAAAGAATGCTCAAACTACCACACAATTGCACTCACCTCACACGCTAGCAAAATAAGGCTCAAAATTCTCCAAGCCAGACTCAACAGTACGCTAACCGTGAACTTCCAGATGTTCAAGCTGGATTTAGAAAAGGCAGAGGAACCAGAGATCAAATTGCCAACATGCATTGGATCATCGAAAAAGCAAGACAGTTTCAGAAAAACATCTACTTCTGCTTTGTTGATTAAGCCAAAGCATTTGACTATATGGATCACAATAAACTGTGGAAAATTCTGAAAGAGATGGGAATACCAAACTATCTGACCTGCCTCTTGAGAACCTTGTATGCAGGTCAGGAAGCAACAGTTGGACATTGAACAATAGACTGTTTCCAAGTAGGAGAAGGAGTACTTCAAGGTTGTATATTGTCACCCTGCTTAATTAACTTATATGCAGAGTACATCAAGAGAAACGCTGGGCTGGAAGAAGCACAAGCTGGAATCAAGATTGCCAGGAGAAATATCAATAACCTCAGATATGCAGATGACACCACCCTTATGGCAGAAAGTGAGGAAGAACTAAAAGGCTTCTTGATGAATGTGGAAGAGGAGAGTGAAAAAGTTGGCTTATTACTCAACATTCAGAAAACCAAGACCATAGCATCCAGTCCCATCACTTCATGGCAAATAGATGGAGAATCAATGGAAACAGTGAGAGACTTAATATTTTAGGGCTCCAAAATCACTGCAGGTGGTGTTTGCAGCTATGAAATTAAAAGATTCTTACTCCTTGGAAGAAAAGTTATGACCAACCTAGACAGCATATTAAAAAGCAGAGACATTACCTTGTCAAAAAAGGTCCCTCTAGTCAAGGCTATGGTTTTTCCAGTAGTCATGTATGGATGTGAGAGCTGGACTATAAAGAAAGCTGAGTGCCAAAGAATTGATGCTTTTGAACTGTGGTGTTGGAGAAGACTCTTAAGAGTCCCTTGGACTGCAAGGAGATCCAACCAGTCCATCCTAAAGGAGATCAGTCCTGGGTGTTCATTGTTAGGACTGATGTTGAAGCTGAAACTCCAATACTTTGGCCACCTATGCGGAGAGCTGACTCATTTGAAAAGACCCTGATGCTGGGAAAGATTGAGGGCAGGAGGAGAAGGGGACGACAGAGGAGGAGATGATTTGATGGCATCACCGACTCAATGGACATGAGTTTGGGCAAACTCCGGGAGTTGGTGACGGACAGGGAGGCTGCTGTGCTGCGGTTCATGGGGTTGCAAAGAGTCAGACACAACTAAGCAACTAAACTGAACTGAAGGTTAGTGCTGCTGGAAGAAAAGCTATGACAAACCTAAGCAGCACATTAAAAAGCAGAGACATTACTTTGCTGAGAAAGGTCTGTCTAATCAAAGCTATGGGTGTTCCAGTAGTCATATATGAATGTGAGAGTTGGACTATAAAGAAAGCTGAAAGCTGAAGAATTGATGCTTTTGAACTGTGGTGTTGGGGAAGACTCTTGGAGAGTCCCTTGGACAGCAAGGAGATCCAACCAGTCAATCCTAAAGGAAATCAACCCTGAATATTCACTGGAAGGACTGATGCTGAAGCTCCAATACTTTGGCTACCTGCTGTGAAGAGCCAACTCATTGGAAAAAGGCTTGATGCTGGGAAAGATTGAAGGCAAAAGGAGAAGAGGGTTGCAGAGGATAAGGTGGTTAGATGGTAACACCGACTCAATGGACATGAACTTTAACAAGTTCCGGTAGATAGTGGAGGACAGGGAAGCCTGGTGTTCTGCCTCCATGGGGTTGCAAAGAGTCAGACACGACTGAGCAACTGAACAACAAACCAGGTAGTGCTACACCTTCAGACCTTCAGTCATCCAGGTGAGGGGCTGGGTACACAGCCTCATTCCCCAAGGTGGTGGTGCTATCGGATCAAACCCCTGGAGGAGTCCTGTGTGTGTGTGTGTGTGTGTGTGTGTGTGTGTGTATGTATATACACAGTCTATTTCAAAACATCTCTTTGGGGCAATTTCTTGCTGCTGATCCTCTTTCTCACATGTCTTCTCTAGTAGCCAACCTGGCTGGAGAGTGGATGACCAACACTTTCTTTTGTCTTAGGAAGCTGGGGGAAGGGGCCTTCTGCTTGCATTATAAATGGTTCAGTGGAAGTGGGAGGAGCTTGCTTTGGATGAACTGACAATGAAAAACCTTCTAGGGGCTCCCAGCTGTGCAGCTCTTCCATTTCAGTCACTTATGTTTTTCCTAAGAGCTCTGTGCCCTTGATACTGCTGAGTCATTCCATGCACACCACGTAGGATATCTTAGTGAGTGAGTAATCTTTGCTTAGTCCCCAGATCCCAGGGCTCTGTGGGGGTTTCTCAGCATCCACACACCAGTCAAATCACAGTAGTTGGGTTTGTCAATTTAATGTATTAGGGATCTGGGTATTGTTTCTATAAAAGGCATTCATTGCTGAAAAAAAATTTGAAAAACATGAATAAAATGTGTTAATTGCTTGGATTTGAATCCTGATTCTACCAATGTCTAGCTGTGTGGCATTCAGTAGTTCAACTCATCTTAGCTTCAAATTGTCTGTGGAATAAGGGTGGCTCAGATGGTAAAGAATCTGTCTGCAATGCAGGTAGACCCGGGTTTGATCCCTGGGTTGAGAAGATCCCTTGGAGAAGGAAATGGCAGCCCACTTCAGGATTCTTGCCTGGAGAATCCCATGGACAGAGGAGCCTGGCAGGCCACAGTCCATGGGGTTGCAAGAGTCGGACACGACTTAGTGACTAAACCAACACCATCAGGAAACTATACTTAGCTTTTTCAGAATGCACTGGCTTCAGGTTTTCAAGAGAGAAAGAGCTGAATCTGCAGAATCTTTTAAGGACGAGGCTTTGTAATGGAGAGGATGTACCTTAGCTTATGTTCAATGGGCCAAAGACACCTACAGAGTCAGTCCAGATTCCAGGCGGATCAAGAGATAGGCTCTACCTTTTGATGGAAACAGCAGCAACACATTGAAGAGGAGTGTAGACATTTAATATCTGGAGCTCTTGTATTTTTTTGTTGTTGTATTTTTTCTTAATTATTTATTTTTAATTGAAGGATAATTACAATATTGTGTTGGTTTCTGCCATGTACCAACATGGCTCAGTCATAGGTATACATATGTTGCCGGGGACCAGCCCCGGCTGATCCAGGGTATTCGAAGCGGGGACGGCGTCGGCGAGGATCAGGAAACAACTGCTTAATTAAACGTTAATTAAGGATATAAAGAGTAATAGAATGAGGATAGCTCAGTGAGGAAATTCAGTGGAGAAAAGAGGCTGAATAATTCAGCCAGAAGGTAAGAGAAAGAACGACATGGTGAGACCAAGTTTCGGTGAACAAGGCCCGCACTTTATTTTCCAAAGTAGTTTTTATACCTTAAGTTATGCATAGAGGATAAGGGGGGAAGGGGTAGAGTCTTACAGCAAACCAGGCTTTCTTCCTGCAAACTTATCATATGCAAAAGCTTAGGTGATTTGCATCATCTTCTGGCCCGGAGGCCTGTTAACATTTTAAGACCTTTTCTTCAGAAAACTTACTTTTCTCTAAAGGTGATTGGTCAGGAGCCACCCTCCAAAAGCATTAGATAAAGTTGCATTCCTACAGAGCAAAGGTGTGGTGGGCTACAACAAGAAAAAGAATTAACTCAAGGGTCCCAGGTTACAAACATTAAAGCTACTACTTACACCAATTCTATTAATCAATACACTGCCAGGGACACAGCAGGTAAGGGATATGGAAACTTAGCAGCAAACATTGGCCCAACAAGTGAAAATCCCTTCACCAATACAATTTCTAATCAATCTTTTAACTACTCAAAAGAATCTGTGTTTAGACAGTTTAGAACATCTCCTGCCTCTCACAGTTGGGAGGCTCTGAACAATCACATGTGGCCGGAAAAACCTATTCAGGCAGGCTAGAGGACTTCCAAGGGAGTTTGTAGGTTGAAACACTGTCACACCCAGGAATTATTAACTGGAGCTGTAAGCTAACTCTTTTTTCAGAGAGGTAGTGGGGGACAGCCCCCCGTAAAGTCAAAGGTGTAGGTGAAAGCACAAAGCAGAAAGTAGGCAGACTCTGGTTTTGGGGGTAGATTGCTCGAGAATTTCCAGGGAGACTCCTGAGGCTTGATCCCGCCTTTGCGTATGCCAAGCCTCCTTCCTCATGACCTTTGCCAGGGGCGGAGCTCGCTCCCCGAAATATGTCCCCTCCCTCTTGAGCCTCCTTCCCACCTCCCACCCCATCCCACCCCTCTAGGTTGTCACAGAGCCCCAGTTTGAGTTCCCCGAGGCATACAGCAAATTTCCACTGGCTATCTATTTTACATATGGTAGTGTATGTTTCCATGCTACTCTCTCCATTCATCCCATCCTCTCCTTCCTACTCCCCAACCCCCCGTGTCTGTAATTCTGTTCTCTATGTCTGCATCTCTGTTGCTGCCTTTGGGAATATACATTATGTTACACATACAGTCCTGATTCTTTCTCCTTATTTTCTCGATCTCATATAGCCCTTTCAAAACTTATTCAATAAGCATTTATTACATTCCTATTATATTCTGGCATAGTGCTAGAGGCTGGGAACAGATCAGCCACTGTCTTCAAGGAATTTTCTCTTTCATATCTATAAAATCAGAGGAACAAGCTCTGAATGGGGTAGGAAGGGGGATAATGACAAGAGCATGGCAGGAAGGTTAGCAGTAGGAAGCCAGCAACATGGGAAGGTAGGCTGGAAGGGAAGTGGAATCACATCATTGGATTTTTCCCAAAATTGCCTATAAGGGAGAATTTTATTCTCCCAGCCGTAAACATAATTTGTCTTTTTTCAGGAGTAATCTGACTTCAAAGAAAGGGAAGGTCCGTGCTGGGAGTCTAAGAACTACTTAGTACTGCTGGGAAGTAGTTTTAATGTCCTGGAATACCTCCTAGAGAGAGGAAATATCCGATGTTAACCCAGAGCTACAGTAAGTCAAGCAAGGCCATCTGCCAGATTCAGGGTTAGTGCCAAGGTCGGCCATTCAGGCAAGCCTTCCTGGAGCAGTGTTGGGAGGATGTGGAGCCAGGGCAGCTCTGGAGCATGAGGGGTGGGAAGAGCCTCCTGACTAGCAATTCTCATTGGAGTAAACATACCATCTGTCACTTGTCTGGCCCGTAGTTTACCACCCTGCCCCCCAAGTACCCCAGTGTGGGAGGAAAAACAGAAAACAGAGCCAGCTCTGTTCACTCCTTTGTTCTGTAGACATGGTTGGCAGGGTGCCACCCACTCAACTCCAAACCACCAGGGCTTAAAACAAGCATAGTCTCATAGTCTCTCAAATCTCATGCCTTATGTTGTATGAAGAAGGCCTGGGAAATGTACTGTCAGTTGGCACAATGGAGATTCAAATGGGTTCATTCCTTTTTAAAAATGAGATTTAAAAACTCTGATGATGATAATTTACATAACCTTCTGTTTCCATAACATTCAATTGTGGAAGTTTTCAAGTTTACTGGACTTCCTTTGTGAACCTTTACAATATTTTCCTGAGGCAGATGAATGACAAATAGCTTCATCACAGGTGCTCAGATGATCCACTCTACTGAATTATATTAAAAAAGACCTGGTGAGTTTTTTGATCTACATGTGCACTCGTGTCCCCCGCTCTGATATCAAGGTGCCCATCTCTTACTAAACAGCAGTTGCATTTTTCCACAGCCTTTCATAACATCTGCCAGTGCTACCCAAACAAATCCTGGAGTAATTAGGCAGCTCTAATGTAAATGTTTAATAGAGGCATGGGACTCTCCTCTGATTACTTCACTGCTGCAGAGAAACAGGACCTAATTTAACATTAAACCTGTAATTAGTGAATAGTGCTCTTCTGCTAGGGCAAACTCAGTCCTGTGCATTTTGATAATGACCTGTATTCAGAACTGAAATTAAACTAAGCTAGAAAAATCACACAATGCTACCTTAGGGTAGCACACGAAGTCCATCTCCTGGAGACAGTTCACAAAAAGTAAATCTGAATTGCTATGGACCAGAGTTGACTCTATTGGGGGAGCTGCAATTTTTTGTTTGTTTACCCTGGGACCTCCCACTCCTTTGGCTTATTTATATTTGTTGGTTGGTTGGTTTATTTACAAGACATTGTGGGGAACGTGAGTGGGTACCATATAGTCAATGCATTTCGTTTATTAAGAGAGCAAGGGTCTAAATAATACAAGTAGGCACTGATGCTCATCTTCAGTGGGCCTCTCCATTATAGAACAAAAAGACCTTTCATCTTTCATTTTTCAAGTAGAAGCAGCAGCTTTGGTCAGATGAATGTCTCCAAGTCTCTGGCTGTTTATTTCCAGGCATTACAGTCAGGGCTTTTGTTGATGATCGTGGCTGCAGGCTGAGCACTGAGCAGAGAGAAAATGGTGGCCCAAAAGAATGCATGCACCCCAGTGTTCATTACAGTGCTGTTTGCAATAATGACAACACACATGCCTGGGTGCTCAGTCGCTTCAGTTGTGTCTGACTCTTTGCGACCCTATGGACTGTAGCCTGCCAGGCTCCTTTGTCCACGGGATTCTCCAGGCAAGAATGCTGGAGTGGGTTGCCATGCCCTCCTCCAGGGGATCTTCTTAACCCAGGGATCGAACCCTGGTCTCCTGCATTGCAGGCAGATTCTTTACGCCACTGGGGAAGCCCAGGGACAACATGGAAGCAACCTAAATGTCTGTCAATGGAGGAATGGATCAAGAAGATGTGGTACATATACGCAATGGAATATTATTCAGCCTTAAAAAGAAGGAAATAATGCCATTTGCTGCAACATGAATAGACCTGCTGCTGCTGCTGCTGCTGCTGCTGCTAAGTCGCTTCAGTCGTGTCCAACTCTGTGCAACCCCATAGACAGCAACCCACCAGGCTCCCCCGTCCCTGGGATTCTCCAGGCAAGAACACTGGAGTGGGTTGCCATTTCCTTCTCCAATGCATGAAAGTGAAAAGTGAAAGTGAAGTCGCTCAGTCATGTCCAACTCTTTGCGACCCCATGGACTGCTGCCATACTAAATGAAGTAAGTCAGACAGAGAAGAAGAAATCTTATAAGCATCCCTTATATGTGGAATCTGAAAAGAAATGATACAAATTAACTTAGAAAACAGAAACAGCTTTAAAGAACAAACTTATGGTTGCCATGGGGGAAGAATGAGGGTATGGTATAGTTAGGGAGTTTGGGATGGACATGTACACTCTGCTATATTTAAAATGGATAACCAACAAAGCCCTACTGTATAGCACAGGGAGCTCAGCTCATTGTTATGTGGCAGTCTGGATGGGAGGGGGGTCTGGGGGAGAATGGATACATGTACATGTATGGCTGAGTCCCTTTGCTGTCCATCTGAAACTATCAGAACATTGGTAATCGGCTATACTCCAATACAAAATAAAGGTTTTTTTGTTTGTTTGTTTTTTTGTTTTAAGAAGGAAATCTCAATCCTATGGGAGAATATTGATCCATGAGCTAAAGTCATTGAGAAATGTAGGATGATGATCTGGGATCCACAGAGGACAGAAAAAATGAGGATTTACAAGCAGTATCATTTTTATCACATGGTCTTAAAAGCCAGAAAATTTTGGAGAAAAGAGAGGGAGAGCAAGAGTGGGCTTCCAGTCATGACTGGCAAGGAGGAAAAACAGGCATAATGGCTTTAGTTCCTTGATGGTGCTGGGGGATAGAAAAGTATACACTTCAGGATTTCAAAAACTTCCTCTTCATCCCCAAGGCATTAACATAGATATATTGTTGAAATTCACTACACATTGTATTTTCTGGAAATTATACCCCTGCTTTACCATCAGTTTTTGTTGTTGGTCTTTGTTTAATGACTTAATTAGCTAATTCTGTAAAATACATAACCTTTGTTATGTGCAACCACTGACATCTCTGCTCGGTTAACTTCATTTCAATCGCTTAGTTGTGTCTGACTCTTTGTGACCCCATGGACTGCAGCATGCCAGGCTTTCCTGTCTATCACCAACTCCCAGAGCTTGCTCAAATGCATGTCCATTGAGTCGGTGATGCCATCCAACCATCTCATGCTGTCATCCCCTTCTCCTCCTGCCTTCAATCTTTCCCAGCATCAGGGTCTTTTCCAATGAGTCAGTTCTTTGCATCAGATGGCCAAAGTATTGGAGTTTCAGCTTCAGCATCAGTCCTTCCAATGAATATTCAGGACTGATTTTCTTTAGGATTGACTGGTTTGATCTCCTTGCAGTCCAAGGGACTCTCAAGAGTCTTCACCAACACCATAGTTTAAAAGTATCAATTCTTCGGCATTCAGCTTTCTTTATGGTTCAAGTCTCACATCCATGCATGACCACTGGAAAAACCATAGCTTTGACTAGATGGATTGCTTAACTTAGTGGGCAGCTAATGACTGATCAAAAACTTCCTTAAATTCTTTGAACCAATACATTTCCTGTCCTTTGCTAAGGGGCTTTGCATGTATGTTAGGGCATGACTTTCATGCCTTAAATGGCAGTTTCCAACTGTGCCTTAGCTTTTGCTCTGGCTTTCAAACAATTTCAAAGCCCATACTAGAGCTTTCTTATGTCTTTCCTTGACAGGCTCACAGACTTACACATCCTTGCAGTTCAGTCAGTAAAGAATCTGCCTGCAACGCAAGAGGCCTGGGTTTGATTCCTGAGTTGGGAAGATCACCCTGGAGAAGGAAATGGCTACCCAATCCAATATTCTTGCCTGGAGAATCCTGTGGACAGAGGAGCCTGGTAGGTTCCTAGTCCATAGGGTTGCAAGAGTTGGACATGACTTAGCAACTAAACCATGGCTTTCTAGATTTCCATGTCAGAACTTTTCAAAGAATCTACAGACATTTCATTCTCAAAACATTTTTTAGTGTTTTTTGGCTCACTTCTTTTCAATCTTACCTTTTTAAGCCATGATTTTAAAATAATTTCTCTGTAATAAAAAATGTAAAATAACATTTTTTGGGTTTTTTTTCCCCAGACATAAGCCATTCCAATAATGTGTGGTTGTTTTATAGACACATTTAATCATACTTTGCATGTATATATGACTAAGCTAAGTCGCTTCAGTTGTGTCCGACTCTGTGTGACCCCATAGATTGCAGCCCTCCAGGCTCCCCCGTCCCTGGCAAGAACACTGGAGTGGGTTGCCATTTCCTTCTCCAGTGCATGAAAGTGAAAAGCAAAAGTGAAGTCGCTCAGTCGTGTCTGACCCTCAGCGACCCCATGGACTGCAGCCTACCAGGCTCTGCTGTCCATGGGATTTTCCAGGCAAGAGTACTGGAGTGGGGTGCCATTGCCTTCGACTACATCCTATAAATATTAGCTTTTGTCTGTAAGGTCAGGTACCATATCTTATTTACCATTCTGTCTATAATCAGCTAGCATAGTGGCTGACAAATAGCTGTTCACTCAACAAATACACAGGGGCAAATTTGAGGACAGAAAATTTCTTTAAGGAGATCAGATGAATGATTGCTTCTTTAAGAAATGCCTAGACATTTTCATCCTTTCATGATTGGTGATAACTGCAATGAGGGAAAAACAGCTTTTGTCAGTCCTATATTTGAAAAATCAAAGCTAAAATATACAATAGTGTATGTGATGCTCCTAACTGCTACTGACATATTCCATGTCAGTTCTTACATTTTACCATCCATTGTTTTCACAAGGTATTTCTGTGTATTTTGGAAGAAATTGTTTTCTGGTCAGCTCTGAGTATCTCAGCTCTAAACTGGGACTCTTCAACTGTCAGAGAATTAACATGTTTATGGAACTAATCTGTTGCTAATCTAGTGTACAAAATTTCTCTTGTTCCTCTGCCAAGCCTATGCATCATGCTTTTAGTTGAAAGTGTTTTGAAATTTGTACTTTATGCTTTGTCATTATTCAAACAGAAAAAACCCTTGTGTGGAAAATAGTAATATATATTTATTATGTGCTGTGCTGTGCTCAGTCGTGTCTGACTCTTTGCCACTCTATGGACTGTAGCCCACCAGACTCCTCTGTCCATGGAATTTTGCAGGCAAGGATACTGTTTGGTTGCCATTTTCTACTTCAGGGATCCCCCAACCCAGGGATCAAAGTAGCATCTCTTGCATTGGCAGATGGATTCTTTAGCACTGAGCCACCTGGGAAGCCATTTAATGATGCTCTTCCAATGAAATGAATGGATTTTTCAGATAATCTTTTTTTAATCCCCGTATTTACTTTCTAATTCAAAACTTGCATTTCTATTATATTCATGAAGGACATAAAAGAACTTACACATTAGCCTGTGAATCAACCTCAGAAAAGTGGTAAGTAAGGTTTTATACTTTTTTTAAACAAATGACTTATTTAACTTCAGGGAGAATCTAGCTTTATATTTGCATGAGAGATTTTCGTCATTATGGAAAACTATGAGAAAATGTACTTTCTTTGGTGCTGATATATTTGAATGTTAATTTTGAGTCCAGTTGTTGAATTGATGGAAAATGAACACACAAATATATATAATGCCGAGAAACTAAACATTTCATTTAAATCAGTGGCAGAAATATTCAACCCTGTTTTAGTGGAAATATCATGAAAATAAATCTGAATTCTGTAAATATTCTCCACTCATTAAAAGTCTTCCAGAATTAAAATTTCACAGAACTTCTATATCACTCAGTGTGTTCCTGCTAAGTTGCTTCAGTTGTGTCCGACTCTGTGTGACCCTACGTAGGCTGCCAGGCTCCTCTGTCCACGGGATTCTCCAGGCAAGAATACTGGATTGCCATTTCCTTCTTCAAGGGATCTTCCCAACCCAAGGATGGAACCAGCATCTCTTGCATTCAGGCAGATTCTTTACCATCTGAGCTACCAGGGAAGCCCCAATGGACAGTGTGGTTTATATGAAATCTATAGAAGCTGTACAGTGCTTGGATCCAGAGAGATCTAAAACAAGAGAAGTTCAGTCATAGGACTGGCACCTTGCTTCCTCAGAAATAAAGCATGAAACCAACAGTCACATATTAGCATTTGTTTTTGGATCAGGCTTTATGCCATTATCAAAGTAGACCACAACTTAATAACACTCAAACTAGATGGTTATTTAAGCAGGAAAAAAAAATAGTTGCTTAACTTTATTTAAAAAACCAAGTGGTTTGTGGTTTATTTTTCTTTAGTTTTTCAGTTGATTATGATGACATTAATAATCCCAGCATGATTAGCAAATACCACTGAGAAATTTTTCTAGCCAAGAAAAAGAAGTTAGTTAATTTCTCCAATCCCATAACTTATTAAATGATGTGACAAATTTGTAGGAAAATGCCTTAGAGTGAATACTGACGTACTTCCCTTTTTCCAGTCCCCTTATTCAATGTATTTTTTTGGTGAAAGCTGTTGTTGTTTAGTCTCTCAGTCGTATCTGAGACTCCATGAGACCCCATGGATGGTAGCCCACCAGGCTCCTCTGTCCATGGAATTCTCCAGGCAAGAATACTGTAGTGGGTTACTGATTCTTTCTCCAGGGGATCTTAACGGCCCAGGGATCAAACCCCCATCTCCTGCTTGGCAGGAAAATTCTTTATCTCTGAGCCACCTGAAAAGCCTGTGGTGAAGATTACATTTCTCAATAGCAGAGAGACTGTGAACACAGAGGTTAGGTGCACAGACTTGGAAGCCATACTACCTGGGTTTAAAACCTAGCTTGGCTATGAAGTACCTGTGTGACATTGCAAGTCACTCAACTTCTTTTTTTAAAATTATATTTATTTATTTTTAATTGATTGATTATTATTTTACAATGTTGGTTTGATTTCTGTCAACTTCTTCATTTTAGTTTCTTCATCTGTAAAATGTAAAATACTAGTGATGACCTCATAGAGTTGGTAGAAGGCTAAGCAAGATAATGTATGTTAAGCACTTTGAGCAGTGCCTGGCATAAAATGTGCTATATGTGTCTGCCAGTATTATTAGGTATGATTACTTCCAGCATCTATTTGGCTTTCCAGGTGGCACCAGTGTTAAAGAATCTGCCTGCAATGCAGGAGACTCGGATTGGATCCCTGGGTCTGGAAGATCCCCTGGAGAAGGAAATGGCAACCCACTCCAGTATTCTCTCCTGGGAAATCCCATGCACAGAGGAGCCTGGTGGGCTACAGTCCATGGGCCTCAAAAGAGTTGGACATGACTGAGCATGCACATATACACTAGCATCTATTTACTGCTTTTGATTCTGGCAGACTTCAAAACACAGCAAACAATTTTAAATGCATATATATCCTGCAAAGTATTTGAAGAATTTTAATAAAAGTACTTCCCATTATTTCTAAAAAGTCTTTCTATTCCAAATATTCAATTTTGTAGATAGAGACACAAGAGAACAGACATTAATAATTATTCTACTTTCACACATGACCTTCTTTGAGCCACTTTGCAGTATTCCCAGTGAAAGAACTGAGTGTAATTGGGCCACCAGCTCTGTAGACTTCTGCTAAACTAGCTATCTGAAAGGTCATGTCTTGTTGAAAGTATCTTAGAACACCTGAGAGGCGATTTCCTGGTTTAGAATTAGAGAAATTAATTAGGACAAATGTTCTTATTAATTTGGAAATGAAATTGAGTTATTTGGAGATCTAAAACTAGACACACACCTTTGGGAAAACATCTATGAACTGGCTGAGTTCAGCCTTGTGTGAAGCATATTTGAATAAAGTGTTTTAAGAAAGCAGATGTGAAAAATTAAATTGGGCATAGTGTGAAGAATGAAGGGTCAAAGAGACCAAAAGTAATGGATGCTGCATGTCATATGGGAAAGAAATCCAGTGAACCACAAACCAGCAAAAGCAGTGAAATGTTTGTTCCCTTTAGTTTTTGAAGACAATGGAGAAAAATATAAGCCACTGGTTGATAATTTCACAGTGTAACATTCCATGCAAATCATTAGAAAACTTCCAACTACAAGAAGAGATTATCCCCAAGCAGAGATAATGGCAAAGAAAACATAACTGCTTGAATTGTAAGATGCTCTGGTGGCTCAGTGGTAAAGAATTTGCCTGTCAGTGCAGGAGATGGAGGTTTGATCCCTGGGATGGGAAGATTCCCTGGAGAAGGAAATGGGAACCCACTCCAGTATTCTCATCTGGAAAATCCCATGGACAGAGGAGTCTGGTAGACTAGAGTCCATGGGATCTTAAACAACAACAACCAGTACTTCAGAAAGGAAGGCCATATAAATTGTGGTTGGGATGGACAATGACCAAGCAGCAACTTCAGTTTGACATAAGGAAAGCAAAAAATTGTGCACTGGGGTTGGACTAAAACAGAATTCTAAGCCTCTCTCTGTCTTTCACTTTGCTTCAGTAGCTTCTGTCCTCAAGGTTTCAAGGAAGAGACAGCACCTGTTTCTCAAGAAGGGACGTGGTCCTGGTGGGTGCTATTGCTTGTCCTGGTGATGACGGTGATGTTCTTCGGGGTGCTGACTGGGTAATGGTGGGCGGGTCTGAAAATCCAGATTATCTTCCTGCTTCTGTAGAACAAACTAGAGACCACTGGAGTGAGGGAAAAAGAAGTGGACCCTGCAGATTCTTTCTTAAATTTCCCTTCCATCAGATTCAAAGGCTGAATTTGAAAATATCTCAGGTTCCTTGTATGTTTGTGTGCTTAATATATCGTTTAGTGAAGGCAAATTATTATTCTTGAACATGTTTTTTGTTTTTGTTTTGAATGAAACAAAACACCATTTTGAAAAAGAAACTGCCGAGTTTTTTCTTTTGTCTTTTTCAATGCTTACACTTACTTGTGGCAAACAGTAGGGGTCAGACAAAGAATAGCTGTATTTTTCCAGCTGAGTTCAAACTTCAGTTGTCATTGACCTTCCTGGTGTAAAGATTCTAAACTCAGCCAAATCATGTGTGCTGTGGATATTTAGACATGATTTTTTTTTAAAGATGAATCACTTGACTTCATTTAACTAAAATCGATGAGAATATCACACAGTTTTGAAAAATACAGTGACCTGATCATTGTGAGAAAGCTCCACTAGACCAGAGCAAAAGTTATTCTTGCTTAGTTGTAAATGTAGCATTAAGTGGGAAATGTAACAGCAGAAATACTGGATTAGGGAGCTGGGAACACATGGCAGATGGGTCCCACAGGGTTCTTTTTCATCATTTAGCACAAACAAGCTATGCTTGTTTCAGCAGTGGGATGAAGTGTTCTAAAGGGCAGTGTCTCGGAGCAGAGAGTGGAAAGCACCAAGTGAACCACTGAGGCCAACTCAAAGACTGGAAGAATATTTAAAATTTTTTTTTCCTGGAGTATAGCTGATTACGGGCTTCCCTGGTGGGTCAGTAGGTAAAAAATATGTCTGCAATGTGGGAGACCCAGGTTCAATCTCTGCATCTGAAAAGCCCCTCAAGAAGGGAATGGCAACCCATTACCAGTATTCTTGCCTGGAAAATCCTATGGACAAAGGAACCTGGTGGGTTACAGTCCATAGGGTTGCAAAGAGTTGGACCTAACTGAGCACATAGCAGTGTTGTGATAGATTCAGGTGAGCAGCAAAAGGACTCAGTCATATATATACATGTTCCTATTTTCCCTCAAACTCCCCTCCCATCCAGGCTGCCACATAACACTGGGTGGAGTTCCCTGTGTTATACAATATGTCCTTGTTTGTTATCCATTTGAAATATAGCGACGTGTACATGTCAATCCCAAACTCCCTAACTATCCGTTCTCCCCATCCTTCCCTCCAGCAACCATAAGTTCGTTCTTGAAGTCTGGGAATGAGTGGAGAATTAAAAAAAATAATGCTCTTGATGTCAATGGCAACACAGTAAAGATATTTACCTTTTAAACTCTTATAATAGGTAAATTCCACATGATTTCAGACACAGGACGAAACTTACTCAATGAGCATTTTATTAAAAAAGCAACGTTTTCAAGATGGACAGAGTTGCATCATCAATAGAAATTCTTTAAAAGATTTAAAAGACGATGGGTGAATATGAGAAGTCTTTTCTTTGTCAGTGTGCCCAAAAGTAGGCAAGGAAGGCTAACTGTACACTCAGGAATTGTTGTTCAGTCACTAAGTTGTGTCTGACTCTTTGTGACCCTGTGGACTGTAGCACGCAAGGATTCCCTGTCTTTCACCATCTCCCAGAGCTTGCTCAAATTCATGTCCAATGAGTCTGTGATGTCATCCAACCATCTCATCCTCTGTCTCCCCCTTCTCCTTCTGCCCTCAATCTTTCCCAGCATCAGGGTCTTTTCCAATGAGTCAGCCCTTCGTATCAGGTGGCCAAAGTACTGGAGCTTCAGCTTCAGCATTGGTCCTTCCAATGAATATTTCAGGGTTGTTTTCCTTTAGGACTGGTTTGATTTCCTTGCTGTCTAAGGGACTCTGAAGAGTCTTCCCTAGCACCACAATTTGAAAGCATTAATTCTTCAATGCTCAGCTATACTTCATCATAGTTTTTTTTTTTTTTTTTTTTTGCTCTAACCCTTCGAATGATTTTTTTAAACTATAATTTCGCAGTTAAACAAGGATTTAATTAGAATTACACTTCGAATTTGCAATGATTTCCTTTAAGGAAAGACTTTCCCCATCTTTGCCACATTTAATGTACTAAATGCTCCATATACTTAAACTTTTTTTTCAAGTGTGCTGCATTTTTGCAATCTTTATAATCAAAGAACCTGGGTCTTTGCTAAGGAAGCACATTTGCTCAGTGCATGATAAATGCTGATCTAGAACACTGTAGACTTTTCTTCACAACTGATATGATGTCATTTTCCTCAACTTAGCATATTGATTTATGGTTCCTATCTTAAAATCACAGGCCTGGGAAGCACCTTGAGAAGCAACTATATTCAGTTCCCCTGACTCCACAGAGAACCAAAGAACTTGGCATGGAGAGATCCTACGATTGTCTTCAGAAGCCCTGTGTTTAATAATCCATAAGATTCTCATAAAAGTTTTGTTATATCATGTTAAATTACCAGTGGTGCATAGATTTTGAGTTTCAATCCTAAGTAACTGGAATAAATTACTTTTTCTAACAAAACAGACATCCACATAGGATCTGAAGAAGTGCTGTCTATGTGAAACAAACTGAAAATGTTACTTTTCTGGGCCGGAGCAAGAGATTTTCAGTCAAGTGCCCCCAACTCCATAAAGTGTCTATGCGGCAGTAAGCTGGACAATTTACATCACATGATCTGAGATGCAACCCTCTTGGACTTGCATAAGTAATATTAGCAATAGGACTGAAACTGACAATACAATATAAACTATGACCTGGAGTCAGACACACTGGCAGGGTGATGGGTCAGGCAAACAGACAGCAATTTTAAGCTCATCTTAGCAAGTACTCTGAGTCCCAGCAGACATAACCAGGCTCAGCCAAGCTCCCCCACCCACGTACTCCTGTAAGTCATTTCCAGAGCAAGACCTTCTTTTGTCTGCTTATTCTCTAGATGCTAGTTTGCCTGATATTTGACCTTGACACATCTGATGATTTCTGATAGTGGATAGTCAAATGTTTACAGAACAGGCAGAAACTAGACTGAATTGCCTGGTGGTTCAGGGAACGATGTCATTCATTTCTACTCCATCAAAGGTGGAGAATAAGATGGGATAAAGGATGGTGGTCTGTACTTTGCCAACAAAGGTTCGTTTAGTCAAGGCTATGGTTTTTCCTGTGGTCATGTATGGATGTGAGAGTTGGACTGTGAAGAAGGCTGAGCGCTGAAGAATTGATGCTTTTGAACTGTGGTATTGGAG
This sequence comes from Bos grunniens, assembly GCF_055505025.1. Classification (NCBI taxonomy): domain Eukaryota; kingdom Metazoa; phylum Chordata; class Mammalia; order Artiodactyla; family Bovidae; genus Bos; species Bos grunniens. Next base: position 55,141,199 of record NC_141178.1, on the reverse strand, counting down.
AAGACTCTTGAGAGTCCCTTGGACTGTAAGGAGATCCAACCAGTCCATTCTGAAGGAGATCAGCCCTGGGATTTCTTTGGAAGGAATGATGCTAAAGTTGAAACTCCAGTACTTTGGCCATCTCATGTGAAGAGTTGACTCATTGGAAAAGATTCTGATGCTGGGAGGGACTGGGGGCAAGAGGAGAAGGTGACGACAGAGGATGAGATGGCTGGATGGCATCACTGACTCGATGGATGTGAGTCTCAGTGAACTGCGGGAGTTGGTGATGGACAGGGAGGCCTGGCGTGCTGCTATTCATGGGGTCACAAAGAGTCGGACACGACTGAGCGACTGATCTGATCTGATCTGATGGTCTTCTGGTACTCACGTATGGATGTGAGAGGTGGACCATAGAGAAGGCTGACCACCGAAAAATTGCTTTCAAATTGTGCTAGAAAAGACTCTTGAGAATCCTTGGACAGCAAGGAGATCAAACCAATCAATCCTAAAGTAAGTCAACTCTGAATATTCAATGGAAGGACTGATGCTGAAGCTCCAGTATTTTGTCCACCTGTTTGGAAGAACTGACTCATTGGAAAAGACCCTGATGCTGGGAAAGATTGAGGGTGGAAGGACAAGAGGGCAGCAGAGGATGAGATGAGTGGAAAGCATCATTGACTCAATGGCCATGAACCTGGTCAAACTCTGGAAGATAGTGAGGGACAGGGAGGCCTGGCATGCTGCAGTCCATAGGGTCACAAAGAGTTGGACATGGCTTAGAGACTGAACAACAAAAAGGATCATGGACAGCCCATGGGGCAGTGGCCACAGAACATGCAATAGACCAGTTGTGAAGAGTAACAAACTTTTATTGTCCTAAACCATTGAGATGTTAGGTTGTTGCTGCCCACTATATGATAACCCCCTCTGACCAACGCAATATTGACTCCCAATATGGAAGTGTTGCATTCTGCTTTTCTAACTTCCCACGATGTCATTAGTATTCTCTGCATTTTACAATATTTAAAAATAATCATCTTTTTAAAAGTGAAGTTATAGAAGACAATAATCCTTCAGGGAGATGCATCATTATTTATTTAATTAATTTCTTATGGTCAATTGGGGCTTCTCAGGTGGCTCAAATGGTAAAGAATCTGCCTGAAATGCGGGAGACCTGGATTTGGACGCTGGGTCAGGAAGATCCCCTGGAGAAAGAAATGGCAACCCACTCCAATATTCTTGCCTGGAGAATCCCATGGACAGGAGTCTTGAGGGCTACAGTCCATAGGGTTACAAAGAGTTGGACACAACTGAGCAATTAACACTTTCACTTATGGTCTATTGTTTACACCTTTACATATCTCCTCTGCTTTTATTTAAATAATATTGAAAATATGTAGATCCATTGAATTTCTTCAGACTGATTTCCATGAGGGGAGGTTTACTAATTTCTTTATTAAATGACAAATTAATATATATTTCTTCATGGTCAAACCTTTACGTGGACTGAATCAACTTAGAGCATGATAAAAAATAATTTTAAATTGGGATTATAAGAAATATAGTTCATAATGCATGGTATAGGAGTACTTGCCCTTTGGACCAGTTCTTCTGAATATCAGCTATGGAGATTAGAGTAGTTGGCATATAATGTCCCTTCAACTCAAGTGTTTTATTTATTTGGAGCTGAAAGTCCTTCAAGACACAGGCAAGCATCGTGTTGGTTACCCCAGAAGCCACCCTACGGGAGCTTTTCCTCCAGGCTCCCTGCTGAACATCAGTGTGAATAAACTCTGTACAATCTGCTTTTTGAGAGTTCAAAGCCAACTTTATGTCAAGATAAAATACCCTTTCCAGTTTTCTTTGATATTCTACCTGCTGAAATAATTTCTTAGTATTAATTATCAAATTAAAAATGAAGCAACATTTGGTTTTGAACTATTCGAACATGCTGACATTCATCTCTAAGGAACTGAGGACCTGGTCTCTTTACTCCGGAGATTTCTCATCCTCTGTCAAAATGCCACTTCCTCAAAAACAAGATCTTAAATGTGGATTTATGGAGAAATGTTTCAGTGTGGCAACTGAACATTAAAAGTAGTTTCATCATATATATCAGAAAATGATATTTTGGCTGGAAAATCATTGGTACCATAGTAAAATAAGGTAGCTGATGAGAAAATGTAGAATAAACATCATTTGAGTAGTAATTTTATCTGTCTTTTTCTCTGCTATGTCCCACTGCCTAGCACTTCCTAAGTGCTCAAACAAAATATGTTAAGTGAGTCAATAATTGAGTGAATGAAAGAAATCCTAAACCTGTATTTTCAGGACATAATGGCTAGTGCCTTCCTACACTAAAACAACTTTGTCTGATGTTTACTAATAACTTTGATAAATGAGAGTCCCAAATTATCTGTGAGCTGGTCTTCTTAGAAGTTCCTAAATAATTATATGGGGTGCTTGGTCGTGTCTGACTCTTTGCGGCTCCATGTATGGTAGCCCACCAGACTCCTCTGCCTATGGAATTTTCCAGGCAAGAATACTGGGATGGTATGCCATTTTCTCCTCCAGGGGATCTTCCTGATCCAGGGATTGAACCTGTAGTCCTTAAGTCTCCTGCATTGGCAGGTGGATTTTTTTACCACTCACGCCACCGGGAAGCCCAATTATGTGGGGGATATTATGCAAATTCAAAGTCACTAATTCTTCAAATATAAATATCAAATTTCTGTAAAAAGAGATAGCATTCTTCAAGATTAATAATTATAAAATAAGGGCATTTTAAAAGGCTTTGTACTGATGCTTAAGCTCAGGAGATTAAAGAACTTGATAATTATCTACTAATGCTTCCTAGTGCCTGATAAATTCTAACAGAGTAATTAACAATATGCTCTAATATACTTAAGGATAAGACATGATGGACAAGAAATTTCCAGGCAATTAGTCTTCTCTGGTTTGGTTAGAAGGTACTAGGCAGATAAAGGAACCATTTAATCATGCAAGAAAAGTACCCATTTACTGAAAAAGGGCTGCTAGAGACTTTTATCAAGACTCTCAAAATATAAAAAGACACTTTAAATAGAGAAAGGCAAACAACTGACATCCCGCACAATTGACATGTCTTTAGAGATGACAAAGTAAAGAGATTTCTGGCCACTTATTATATAGAAGTGTGGAAATACAGAAGTTCCTACTTAAAAATTTCCCTTTATTGCATGCTTATTTTCTTCAACTTGCTAAATTCACATTTATATCATATCCATTCGTTCTCAGCTTAAACTACAACCATACTTTTAACCTCGCCTGTTTCCAAGTTATAGAGATGACTCCACATCCCTTTCAATGCCTCTTTTTATGTTCATATTTGATCAAGAGTTTGGTCTGTGCCGAGCCGGAATGGCTTGAAGGACGCACTTGACAGTTACAGTCCACTGGTAGCTGGAAGTGGTGGAGTTTCAGACTCTAATGCCAGCCAGGCCTGGGCTGGAATCCTGGCCCAGACAGCCCTGAGTGCACTGGAACAACATCTGCCAACTCTGGTCTACAAATGTAGGCAACCGTAGCACCAATATTGAAGAGCTGTGATGGGGAAGAAATGAGATCATGGTGGAGGTACCAGCAACTCATGCCTCACAGGACGGTAAGCGTTTTCAATGTATTATCCCACTTCATCCTCACAACAGCCTAGAAAATCAGAACTACTGTCACCCCTACTCTCAGAAGCAGAAACCGAGGCAAGATGACTGACTGAGACATAATGAGAACCTCATATGCATTATTATTTTTGTTGGTATGCATGAAGGACTTTTATGTATTACTTGACTAAAAACATACTAAGGATCAACCAGCGTTACATTGAATCTGAAACTAGGTTGAAGACTTTATGTGAGTTTCTAAATTAAATCTCACATCATTCTTTGGCAGTACCACAGTCACCTGCATTTTGCAAATGAGCAAACTGAAGTTTAAAGAGGTTAAGTTACATATATGAGGTATGAGAGGTAGAAAGCAAAAGAAGGGCCAAGATGAAAACCCAAGATGCAGAGGTAACCTGTGCTAGGGACGTCCCTGGTGGTCCAGTGGTTAAGAATCTGCCTGGCAGTGCAGGGGTCACGGGTTCTATCCCTGGTCAGGGAACTAAGATCCCACATGCCATGGAGCAACTAAGTCTGAACTCGGAAACTGTTGAGCCGGAGCCCCACAACTAGAGGGTCTGTGCCCCAGTGAAAAATCCTGCAAGATGCAACAAAGATCCCATGTGCAGCAACTAAGACCTGAGGCTGCCAAATAAATAAATAAATAAACTTTAAAAAAAGGAAAGCAACCTGTGCTAGTCTACACTAACTCAAGCTTATTACCTAAAATCCAGATAGTAAGCAAAGGGAAGTGTTAAATAAACAAAAGGAAGTGGATTTGACAGAGGTAGATTGTGGAATAAAAAGAAAAAGAGCATTCAGTGACTGTAATTCAATTCAGCATGTACACATTAATCTAATAATACTATGTCAAGCACTTGGGGCATAGAAAGTAATATGATATTTAATTGACTCTAACATGCCACCATTTGTGATGTGTATTAGTTTATTTTCAATTAAGGAAAAGAGTGCTGAGAGTAGTGGGAGACCCTGCTTAAAGTTGAGACGAATGTTATAAACTTGGTATAAGAGTAAAGAAGAAATAAGCCTGACAGAAAAGCACAGGGGAAGTTACATGTCTCAATCTTACCACTGGGCAAGGGAAGAAAATAAATCTCACTTGAAAAGGTAAGCTTGGTCTTCACTCATCTATGTGGTTTGAATATACACTGTAGGTTTAATCTAAAGTATTTTGGGGCTTCCCTGGTGACTCAGATTGTAAAGAATCTGCCTGAAATGCAGGAGACCTGGGTTCAATCCCTGGGTCAGGAAGTTCCCCTCGAGGAGGAAATTGCTACCCACTCCAGCATTCTTGCCTGGGAAATCTCATGGACAGAAGAGCCTGGAGGGCTCCAGTCCATGGGGTCGTAAAGAGTTAGACAAGACTAACACACAAACACACACAAAGTAGTTCCAGATTGGTAATATCTGACAGAAGCAGACTCAAACACTCTCTACAAGAACACACTGCCACTCAATCCTAAGATGATTGAACCTCCATTTATTGTAAAATGCATTCTGATTGCAGAGTTGTTGAAATGCGGGGAAAAACTCAGAAAAGATGAAAGAGGATATGACATGTACTTTCTGCCTTTAAAGAGCTTAGAAACATCTGATCTCATTATGATTAACAAGATAAAACACAAACAACAGCAGAAGTTATTAAATCAGAGTGCAGAATAAGTGTTACAGATGTGCAGCAAAATGAGAATTCAAAATTGACAAACATCTGGCAGAGGAATGAGGTGGGAAGTCTCCACGGGCGGGTGGGACTCAACCTGGCTCTTGATTTCTGGGCTGGATTTGGATGGGGAGGGAAGGCATAAAACGAGGTGTGGGGTGAGATTAAATTATAGTATTCAGTATTTTTAGATTGGAGGAAATAAGGAGATCAGTCTAGTTGAAATGGGGACCTTGTACTGGGCAGGTAAGTTTTGAGAGTCCTGTTGAGAAGATATCATAGAAGATTTGTAAGAGGAGACTTACGGTCTTCCCTAATGGCTCAGTGGTAAAGAATCTGCCTGCCATTGCAGGAGACATAGGTTTGATCCCTGTTCAGGGAAGAGTCCACATCCTTGGAGCAGGTAAGCTCATGCACTGTAACTGCTGAGCCTGTGCTCCAGAGCCTGCGAGCTGCAACTACCGAAGCCCGTGTGCCTAGAGCCCTTGCTCTGCAACAAGGGAAGTCACTGAAAAGAGAGTACCCCAACTAGAGAGTACTCCAACCACACCCAGTAACTGGAGAGTAGCCGTGACTCACCTCAAATAGAGAAAAGCTCGAGTAGCAACGAAGACCCAGCATAATCAAAAATAAATAAATAAATAAAATTATATATATATATATATATATATATATAAAAGAGGCGACTTCAGTAAGGAATTAAGAATGGAAATGACATCATTCATTCATGTATTCAGAGCCACTTGATCAACCATCTACCCAATCAACAAACCTTAAACAGACTCTTTCATGCCAGGTACTGTTCTGAGAGCTAAGTATGAAATGATGGATGAGACAGTGTGAAAAAAAATGAAAGTGTTAGTTGCTCAGTCGAGTACAACTCTTTGCAACTCCATGGACTGTAGCCCACCAGGCTGCTCTGTCCATAGGATTCTCCAAGCAAGAATACCGGAGTGGGTTGGCCTTCCCTCCTCCAGAGGATCTTCCTGCTCCAGGGATTGAACCCGGGTCTCCTGAACTGCAGGCAGATTGTTTTTTGTTTTTTTTTTTTAACAATTTGAGCCACCAAGGAAGCCCATGAGACAGTATCCTGTTCTTAATTTACAGTCATTTAGCAGAAGAGCCAAGTGAACAATTGGGATTATACCACAGTATGTCTTATAATAGCTGTAATTTATCCAACAACAATTATTTCCGAGGTCCCAGGTAGATAACTTATATCTTACATATTATATTTTAAAAGCAAGAATATATTTATTTTAAAGGCAGTTTGTCATGGCAGCAATAAAAATCCAACACATTCTGTCTGATCAATTTTGCTTCTTTCATCCCTCAGGCATGTTGATTCTGAAAACATTTCCCAATCAACTTCAGGCAGCAAATCTCTACCTCAGTGTCTTGTTTCTATGGGATGTGACCTATGACACTAACAAATATTTGACTCTTTCATATTTTTTTCTACTTGAAATATCAATCTCACGTTCACGGAATCACTAGTGGTATTGAGATGGAGCAGGACCCTATGGTCTTTCCCCCTCTAATACCTTCAGCTTGCCTTTTGCCTGTGAAAAAAAATTCAGCCAAAGAGTAAGTTAAATAAGAAAAGTGAGAAAATGCAAAGGCAAAGCAGAACAGTCCAACAAGACTAGTAGTTTAGTCATGAAGCAAACTGAGGACTTCAGTTTCTCCTCAAGGGCTGTAGATAATCTGAGCTGTCTCAAAGATACTGAAACCCCCATCCGGTGGAAGAAGTAATTATATGATGACCAGACTGTAATCATGACTTAACCTGCCACAATTCTGATAATCAGCCTCGAGGAAATGGGAACAAACCAACTCTGGAACTGAAGACTGACTGTACCTAAAACAGTCAAGTTGGTGTTGGTCAGACCACCAATCAGCAATTTGAAGATGACTGTCAGAGCTGACTGTGCTGTTTCTGCATGTAGCCCCCTCACTGTCTGTAAGAGCTCTTGCCCCCTGATCATCACAGGGGGTGGGGTGGGGGTGGCAGTTGGACTTTGGACAAGTGATCACCTTCCCCCCAGCATCCAAAATAAAGCAAACTTTCCTTTCCATCAACCTTACCTTCTTATTGGCTTTTGAGAGGAGAGCAACCAGACTCCACTTTTGGTTGCAGTCTTGCTGATAAAAGTCAGCTTAAGGGCATAAGATTGTGCAGCTTTATTTGCAAATGTGTAGCTTGGCTAGATCAGGTTAGCTTTTGAGGGACGGTGGCCAAGAATGTGATGGGACAGGTGGAGACTGGCGTAGAGAGAGTCAGGGAAATGGAAGACCCAGTGCAGCTTTCAGGGAGACTCAGGCAAGCACTGTGGGCCGTTCAGTTGGGGAGAATCTGTTCAGCAGGTTTTAGGACCCCAGTCCAGAAGACTGGTAGGCAGAAGATTAAGAACGAAAGGACCAGAGCCATAAGTACACTAAGTCCCCTACATACGAATGCCTTGCATTCTGAGAGTGTGTTCCTAAGTCCAATTTGTTCATAAGTGCAAGTTAGACTGGCTATCCAATTAACACAACCAGCTATATGCTGCTGCTGCTGCTAAGTCGCTTCAGTCGTGTCCAACTCTGTGCGACTCCGTAGATGGCAGCCCACCAGGCTCCGCCGTCCCTGGGATTCTCTAGGCAAGATCACTGGAGTGGGTTGCCATTTCCTTTTCCAAAAACCAGCTATATAGTACTGTACTATAGTGGTTTATACTTTTTGCACAAGTAATATCTAAAAATTAAATGCAAAAAATAAAGAAAGCATTTTAAATCTTACAGTTCAGTACCTTGTGAAGTACAGTAGTACAATACAACAGCTGGCACACAGGAGCAGGCACTGAGTGAGCAGGCAAGAAGGACTGGAGGAGGGAGGGAAGGTGGAGAAGACAGAGCTGAAGAATCGCCAGCAGTAGGAGATGGAAGGCAAGCTGCAATGTCACTCACGTCTGGCCTTGAAGGAACACACGTGCGCATCTTTGAAAGTTCTAAACTTGAAGGTTCATATGTAGAGGACTCAATGAATTGATGCTTTTGAACTGTGGTACTGGAGAAGACTCTTGAGAGTTCCTTGGACAGCAAGGAGATCAAACCAGTCAAGCCTAAAGGAAATCAGTCCTGAATATTCACTGGAAGGACTGATGCTGAAGGTGAAGCTCCAATACTTTGGCCACCTGATGCAAAGACTGAAAAGACCCTGATGCTGGGAAAGATTGAGGGCAAGAGGAGAAGGGGGCAACAGAGAAGGAGCGAGATGGTTGGATGGCATTACCGACTCAATGGACATGAGTTTGAGCAAACTTTGGAGGGTGGTGAAGGGCAAGAAAGCCTGGTGCGGTGCAGTCCATGGGATCACAAAGAGTTGGATATAGCGACTGAACAACAGTGTAGAGGACTTACTGTACTGAGGCTGGCATGAAAGAGGCAATTAATAAATGTGCACTCCTGCTTCTGTCCCCATGTGGATACCTGAGAAACTCCTCGGTTTCCTGGGACTCTTTTTCAGAGTATAATTTCCACTGAGCAGCAGGAAAAAGTACTTTTTTCTGTGTGGGTGCTTTAAAGCAACTAAAGATATTATTGAAAGCAAGAGGAAAAAATGTCAAACAAATTGTCTCCTCTCTAATTTAAAAACAAATCCAAAATAACAAGGCCCAGATGTACATCTGAATGTAACTACAGGGAAAACAAAATGTGGTCGGCGTTACCACCTGTCAAGGAAATGCGTGTATGTGGAAAAGGGGATAAAAGCTACCATTAGCATCACCGAGGCTGCACTGGGGACCTGGGAGACACGGGAAATGCATTACCACAAAATGGGCTCATTTGAGCACTTTTCTTCAGATGGCAGGAGGCTTTTTCACATTAGTGCGTGTTGAGGCTCACAGCCCTCGGAGGCATCGCGAACAGAGTCATCCAATACCAAATGGACTACAGTGAAAGCCTAATTACCTGCATCCGTGTTGTGAACTCGTCTCAACACTCGAATTTTCCCAGCCCCTGGGAGAAGGACGGTGGCTGTGACATTTACTCAAAAAGGCCCAGAGAAGAGATGAACACCAGGCTTTCTTCTCCACGCCATCTGTTTACAGCATGGCTCACTCCCTGTTGTGTATCCTACTTGTAGTGTTGTAAGTGACCACCACCTGACAGGCCGAAAGCACCTTTACACGAAGCTCTGAGTTTTATGACCTTATTTATTTTTTAATTGATTAATATAACTTTTTGGAGGGGTTGCGCTGTGCCCTTGCAGCTGTGAGGGCTTTTCTCTTGCTGCAGCGAGTATGGGCTATTTTCTAGGTTCAGAGTGCCAGCTTCTCATTGCAGTGGCTTCTTTTGTGGAGCAGGGCTTTAGCGCACAGGCTCAGTAGTTGTGGCCCATGGGCTTAGTTGCTCCTCGGCATGTGGGGTCTCCTGGATCAGGGATCGAACTGGCATCTCCTGCATTGGCAGATTCTCTACCACTGAGCCACCAGGGAAGTCCTATGACTTTATTTTTTTTAATTTAATATCCTGCACCATGTTGCAACATGTATAGCACATTGGACTTCTAGTAATACCAGCAGAAAGAAAGGAAGCACTAAGAGAATTAGAAAGACAGAGAGAAATCCCCAATGACATCATAACCCTAGGGATCAAGCTGTAGGTGTCTAATGATGTATCCATATATGCACATCTCAGTTATATAAGCAAATATATTCTTATTTACTGCTTAGGTCAGAGGAGTTTTGTTTTGTTTTGTTTTTTTTCAATATGGTAATGCAGAAACTGCTTGGAAAATCCCATGAATGGAGGAGCCTAGTGGGCTACAGTCCATGGGGTTGCTAGGAGTCTGACACAACTGAGTGACTTCACTTTCACTTTTCACTTTCTTGCACTGGAGAAGGAAATGGCAACCCACTCCAGTGTTCTTGTCTTGAGAATCCCAGGGACGGGCGAGCCTGGTGGGCTGCCATCTATGGGGTTGCACAGAGTTGGACATGACTGAAGCGACTTAGCAGCAGCAGCAGCAATGCAGAAACATGCTATATCCTGTACTTCCTGGTGTTTTATTTGAGTAGATACCTATTTTTAAAAAATCCTTTTTAATAAACTCATTCAGAAATGAGTAGAAATTTCCAAGCTCATATTCATATTTAGTGTTACAATGTCACTGTAAGCAATATTTTTAGAAAAGATTCTAAACAGGCTTCTAGTATCACAATCTTATTTATCTGTACTATCAAATCAATATAATCTTGGTGCTAAAACTTCCATTTTACATAGTTTTACGCAGTTTAATGTTAATATTTTGGCCACCTGATGCAAAGAACCAACTCATTGGAAAAGACCCCGATGCTGGGAAAGTTTGAAGGCAGGAAAAGGGGATGACAGAGGAAGAGATGGTTGGATGGCATCACCGACTCAGTGGACATGGGTTTGAGCAAGCTCCAGGAGATAGTGAAGGACAGGGAAGCCTGGCGTGCAGGAGTCCATGGTATCACAAAGAGTCAGACAGGACTGAGTGACTGAACAACAGCAATGTTAAACCACCGTGAAGAACAGCTGAAGGAAAGAATGGAATACTGTTGGGCATAGAAAGATTTCTTAAGAGTACCTAGCTGCCAGATAAGCTCTCCAAAAAAGAAAAAAGAAAAAGAAAAGAAAGAAAGAAAAAAAGAAAGAAAGAAAAACCAAAATAAAAAACTCCTGTTCACCAGGTGAAGTAGGATGCCAGGAAGCCCAAGGGCATTTGGCATTATGCAAATTTGGTTGAGCTCTTTCTACCAGTCCCACATAGATTTAACATTTCAAATTTCCTGAGAATGAAGGCAGCACATGAACAATTTTACGTGAAGGTAAAAGTGTCCATGAAAACATAACTATGAGCGACTGAACTGAACTGAACTGAAGACACTGTGTGAACTTTTTTCACTCTACATCATTGGTCATACCACACTTGAATTATTCATTAGCTTAACTGTGAATGTTCAAATTTTGACGACTGGGTCAAGCACACCGCCCCCTAGGATTTTGGTTATTTCCTTTTCTAGAAAATTCAGACTCAGAGTTCTCTGTCATGAACAGAAATTAATTCTAACTTGAACAAAAGGCATTTGTGTGCCAGGATGGATCTTAGGGTGTGTGTGGAGCCCTATGAGTAGAGCCTCATAGAATTGATACAAGGTAGCATAGTAGACTTGGAAACAGGAAGAAACCAAGGGAGAAATAAACCAAACACACACCTGTATACAACAGGACACTGCCTGGGAGGAGATCTTCACCTACTACACGAGAAATGACATACCTCCATCATTCCCTCTCCATCATTTAGTCGAGATGCAGATTCCCAGGAGATATTCATCATGTGGTCAGATGCAGGGAAAGAAAGTCTCTTTGACTGGTATTTCTGCAAGGAGAAGCGGACACTTGGATTTACTCTCCCCAAAGAAATCTGAGTACTATTATGGGTTCTATCCAGACAAAATGGTTGAACCTGGCAACTGCAGTACCCAGAGAACAGGAATCCGAAGTGACTGTTAACTCTTCAGAAAGCCAGGATACTAAAGGAGTAAACAGCATGATTACCGTCATTTTGTTTTGCTGTTTTAAGCTGCTCAGAAAATTGAAAAGGTTCTAGAAATATACATCTCAAAGGTAACGTGCAGGGCAGGTTTGGAGTGGGAACTACTTGGAGATGATATTTGTGATGATGCTGTGTGACTCCGAAACATTGTAAGAGGAAAAAGTTCGAGACTGTAAGCCTGCAAGCTATTTTCTGTTGCTTAAAGAGACTGGCTCCCTTACAATGAAAGAAATGAGTGTTAGTTGCTCAGCTGTGGCTGACTCTTTGCAACCCCATGGACTGTAGCCCACAAGGCTCTCTCTGTCCATGGGGTTTCCCAAGCAAGAATGCTGGACCTTCCTGACCCAGGGATTGAACCCAGGTCACCTGCATTGCAGACAGATTCTTTACCATCTGAGCCACCAGGGAAGCCCAGATCCCTTGCAAATAAAAAAAGCAGGCTTCCTAAGGGAGAAGGGCTGACTTCTCAAATTCACCTTTAAGGAGAAGATAGCAAGTCAGTCAGTAAATTCGTGAAAAATGCTTTTATTGGAAATATCACACTGAGCAAGACAACAAGGTAACATTTTTATTTCAAGTCTTTGTCCTCTAGGTTTCTAGTAAGCAAATGTGGTCATTCTCATCTATAGCATCTGCATGATGAGCCTATTTTCCAAGCACCTTATCTTTGCCATATTGGATTATTTAAAGCTAACTGAAGAAGAGAGTTCATCCTTAGACTGAAAGCCTGTGAACAAAAGCCTTGAGGTCTGTGTCAATTGTAGCTAAGCAACACACAAGAAGAGATGGTTGCAGGGAGGAAGGGGAAAAACGCATCATTGTTCTTTAACTACCAACCCATTTCCTTTACACTCAAAAGAATAGTAATAGAAAAAAGCAATCACACTTTCCTATAAGCAGCCCTTTGTCAGTGTAATTCACTGGTGCCATATCTAAATACTCAGAGGGTTTGACAGTCCTATCCATTACAATGCACCCTCACCATGTCGCTGCCTCAGAGGAATAGAGGCAAAATGACATTCAACTAGCCAAATAGAAGAACCCAGGGAAAAAACTATATATATGATGTGCCACTTGGATATAGCTTTGCAAAATGTGTCTTTTCCCTCTATCTTTTGTTGCATGTGTGCACCACCCAGCACAATTGCACACTTCACACGCATTTATACAACAAAACTCATTTCTCTAAAACAGAAAAAAGTCCATATCTAGAAAAGACTCTGCTGCTGCTAAGTCGCTTCAGTCGTGTCTGACTCTGTGCAACCCCATAGACGGCGGCCCACCCGGCTCCCCTGTCCCTGGGATTCTCCAGGCGACAACACTGGAGTGGGTTGCCATTTTCTTCTCCAATGCATGAAAGGGAAAAGTGAAAGTGAAGTCGCTCAGTCGTGTCCGACTCTTCGTGACCCCATGGTCTGTAGCCCACCAGGCTCCTCCATCCATGGGATTTTCCAGGCAAGAGTACTGGAGTGGGGTGCCATTGGCTTCTCCAAGAAAGACTCTAGTTATAGTAAAATTGATTTAGATTCTGTTATGACCTAGGCAGGGTTAGTTAGAAATTAAGGTTAAAAAAGAAGTATCACCTTTTCACTTTGTCTTTTTCTTTATTGCTATCGAGAAGCACAGTCCAAAATTTGTAGGCAGGTAGAGTATAAAAGTAAGATTCAGTTACAGCATCTTCTCTAATATTTTTCTTTTATGCAATAGTTCCACAAAAATGAAGACTACAAATACAACATTGTAAAGCAACTAAACCATACTCCAATAAAAATTAATTTTAAAAATGTAGACATTTATATACACACTAAGGAAAATATTTATAGATCCAATGCAAAGCAGGTATCAATACTACAGATATATTCACCTTATATTCAATTCAAAAAAATATATTCAATTATATATATAAAATTTAAAAATAAAAAATAAACTGAAAGTTCCCATTCTCTCCCTTTCTTTCCTTATATTCATTTTGAAATAATTTGCACTAAATATATCAATATTTAGTATGATCAGGTGTTGACTTAGTAAGAAGTCTAATTTTTTGATTATTTGTTAATGAGCATTCCTTCAAAAACACTCGTATATACAATATATTTCAACCTGCTTTGCATGTTATAAGAACCCAATGAATTTTGCATAAATGCAGGAACATTGAGTTTATTATTTAATTAATAAAAATAAAGCAAAGAATGCTTGGTCATCACTGAAGTTATACCCTATGAGGGCAGGAACTTTGACTGTTTTATGAACTGCTCTATTCCCAACATAAAGAAGACAGCCCAATTCATTAAATATTAGTTATGTGCTAATATTATGGTTGAATCTAAAGCCTGGATATGTGTAGAGGATTATTGTGTAGCAAATTCAGTCCCTCTGAAGGTAGGAGGAAGAGATGACTCCTGTGATGGAAGTGATAAAGCAAGAGCATTGTTAAGGTGTTGACCTTATACCAATAGACTGCCAGTTATTTCTCTAGCAAAATGGGTTTATTTGGGATCAGCAAAGAGTTGTGATTCAGAGTCTGCAATTACAGGGAACAACATACAAGTTCCTGCAAAACAAGGAACAGAGCAAAGGGAATCTGGGAAGGCCGTGGTAAACAAAGAGACCACTGGAGGAAATGAGAGCTGAAAGCAGAGTGGGTTTTCATTGGCTGAGTTGTGGCAGCCCCCATTGGTTGAAGTTTTTCCAGGTGAGATGAGAAAGTCCTTCTACTCCCTGTTGGACCCTGCCTTGGTCATGTGTAACGATAGCACCCTCTTTTGGCCTCCTGACTCTATTTGATTCAATTCAGTTCAGTTCAGTCACTTAGTCGTGTCCTACTCTTCGTGACCCCATGGACTGCAGCACACCAGGCTTCCTTGTCCATCACCAACTCCCAGAGCTTGCTTAAACTCATGTCCATTGAGTTGGGGTGATGCCATCCAACCATCTCATCCTCTGTCATCCACTTCTCCTCCTGCCCTCAATCTTTTCCAGCATCAGGGTCTTTTCCAATGAGTCAGTTCTTCACATCAGGTGGCCAAAGTATTGGAGTTTCAGCTTCAGCATCAGTCCTTCCAATGAATCTTCAGGACTGATTTCCTTCAGGATTGACTCGTTTGATTTCCTTGCAGTCCAAGGGGCTCTCAAGAGTCTTCTCCAACACCACAGTTCAAAAGTATCAATTCTTCAGTGCTCAGCTTTCTTTATGGTCCAACTCTCACATGCTTACATGACTACCGGAAAAACCATAGCTTTGACTAGACGAACCTTTGTTGGCAAAGTAATGTTTCTGCTTTTCAATATGCTGTTTAGGTTTGTCATAGCTTTTCTTCCAAGGAGCAAGCGTCTTTTAATTTCATGGCTGCTGTCACCATCTGCAGTGATTTTGGAGCTCAAGAAAATAAAGTCTGTCACTGTTTCCACTGTTTCCCCATTTATTTGCCATGAAGTGATGGGACTGGATGCCATGATCTTAGCTTTCTAAGTTGAGTTTTAAGTCAACTTTTTCATTCCCCTTTTTCATTTTCATGAAGAGGCTTTTTAGTTTCTCTCACTTTCTGCCATAAGTGTGGTAAGGGTGGTGTCATCTGCATATCTGAGGGTATTGATATTTCTCCCTGCAATCTTGATTCCAGCTTGTGCTTCATCCAACCCAGCATTGCACATGAAGTACTCTGCATATAAGTTAAATAAGCAAGGTGACAATATACAGCCTTGACCTACTCCTTCCCCAATTTGGAACCATTGCTATTTTAATTAAGGTTTCTATTTTTTAACTTTTACAAAAAGAAAGGGAATATAAAGTTAGGAACATGGACTCAGTTACAACTACTTTAGGAATTACTGATATGGCTTCCCAGGTGGTGCTAGTGGTAAAGAACCTTGCTGTCAATGCAAGAGATGCAGGAGACATGGGGAAGATTCTCTGGAGAAGGGCATGGCAACCCACTCCAGTATTCTTGCCTGGAAAATCCCATGGATGGAGGAGACTGGTGGGCTACAGTCCATAGGGTCGCACAGAGTTGGACATAATTGAAGCAACTTAGCACACAGTTGGAGAAGGCGATGGCACCCCACTCCAGTGTTCTTGCCTGGAGAATCCCAGGGACGGGGGAGCCTGGTGGGCTGCTGTCTACAGGGTCACACAGAGTTGGACACGACTGAAGTGACTTAGCAGCAGTAGCAGTAGCAGCACACACTAGAAGAAATACTTATTTCAAAGAAATGGCAGCTCAGAATGTGTGGACAGGGAGGGGCTGAACTAATGCTCCTCAGCCAGCCTGGGCTCCTGTGTAGCACAGAAGACACTAGAAATTTCAGTTTCCTATAGGGGGAGGGGAGCTGGGTGAGCTGGGAGCCTCAGGTGGGCTCATTTTAGCATGAGCTAAGTGACCCTGAATCCAAGGGCTGATGGACAGGCCCCTCAGGATTCACACAAATGACCTTGACCTTGAATTGCACTAGTCGGAGCTGGAGAGGGGCCTGCTCAGCAGTGGCGGGTGCTGGGCTCCCAGGAGCTGGGCCTGGCTGAGCAAACACACAGGGAGTTACACCAGCAGGACCTGAGCAGGAACACAGGCAGGACTCTCTGGTTAAGACAGATGCACCCATCTCAGTAGAGACCAGCCAGAGGACAGTCAGGACTGGGGGCCAGTGCAGGGGACTAGCCAGCACCTTGGGCCAGGCCAGGGGCCCTCCCCTACCATCTGCACATCAGGAGGACTGGCCACTGCTCCTTTAGACAGCAGCCACCTGGGGGAGGAGCGGCGGCGGGTGGGGAGGAACAGGTCTGTAGGGTGAAGCAGCACCAGTGGGCGTGTACCCACAGTGATGACCTGGACTGCAATACACTGAGTGGCCACCAAGTTTGCCTCTGCCCCACCTCCTCGGCCTTGCCCAGGGAAGTGGAGGCTGGTGAGGAGCAGATGACAAGAGAAAATAAAAGGTGTCATTCATTTGTTTTTATGAACCAGGTATGTTAACACTGCAAACTATCCTCTTTGAGGTCCTGGGGCCATGAGAAGAGCAGCTTTAGACAGAAACCAAGTGGTAGCCTGAGACTCAGACAGAAAAGAGCACAACTATCCTCAATAGTCATAACAGCTCAAGGTGGTGAAGCCTGACTGGGCAGGGGTAGAGGAGGGAAATAGGGGAAGGCCCAGCTCACAGCAGGAGCCCCTGACCAGAGAGGGAAGCTGACCGACCCAGAAGATGGTACCTGTGCTTCTAATCTGCTGTCAACTTGCTGGGTAATATAAGTGTGTTCTGCAATTACTCTAATCCATGGAGCTCTGTCTCATCTAAATTGCCTCTATTGAGGATTTGGAAGTCCCTAAAAAGCTAGTAACATTAAACACGCATTTGACACTCAAATGTGCTCCACTCTACTGTTCTCAGTAGAGTTCGATTGGAGGAATTGAATGGGAAAGACCAAAAAAGAAAAATTCCAAGGCTCAGAGGATTACAGTGTGAAAGTGTCTTGAGAAGGCAATGACTGAATAGGCTCTGGACTGCTGTGCGAATGCCCTCGTTAATCCCACAGTTTCACAGCATCTTTTATTTTTTTTTTTCTGTTGGTTTTGAATTAGAAGATAATTGCTTTACAATGTTGTATTGATTTCTGCTGTGCTACAACGTGAATCATCTATATGTATACACATATCCCCTTCCATCCCACCCCTCTAGGTCATCACAGCTAGCTGAGATGACCTGTGTTATACAGCTGTGAGGAGCTGTATAACTGTTACACAGTTACACTATATAGCTGTTATACAGCTGTTGCAGCTGTATAACTGTGAGCTGTTATGCAGCTCACAGGAGCTGAGCTCCCTGTGTCATACAGCAGCTTCCCAATTAGCTATGCATTTTACACGTGAAAGTGTTAGTAACTCAGTTGTGTCCAATGCTTTGTGACCCCTTGGACTGTACTTCTGTTTATGCGATTCTCCGGGCAAGAAGACTGGAGTAGGTTGCCATTCCCTTCTCCAGAGGATCTTCATGATCCAGGGATCTAACCCACGTCTGCTGTGTTGCAGGCAGATTTTTTACTGAGCCAGTATATGTCAATACTACTCTCCCAATTTGTCCCACCCTCTTCTGCCCTTTCCAAATTTGCTGGCATATTGACTGCAGCACTTTTACAGTATCATCTTTCAGGATTTGAAATAGCTCAACTGGAATTCCATCACCTCCATTAGCTTTGTTTGTAGTGATGCTTTCTAAGGCCCACTTGACTTCACATTCCAGAATGTCTGGCTCTAGGTCAGTGATCACACCATCGTGATTATCTGGGTCATGAAGATCTTTTTTGTACAGTTCTGTGTATTCTTGCCACCTCTTCTTAATATCTTCTGCTTTTGTTAGGTCCATACCATTTCTGTCCTTTATTGAGCCCATCTTTGCATGAAATGTTCCCTTGGTATCTCTAATTTTCTTGAAGAGATCTCTGGTCTTTCCCATTCTGTTGTTTTCCTCTATTTCTTTGCATTGATCACCAAGGAAGGCTTTCTTATATCTCCTTGCTATTCTTTGGAACTATGCATTCAGATGCTTATATCTTTCCTTTTCTCCTTTGCTTTTCACTTCTCTTCTTTTCACAGCTATTTGTAAGGCCTCCCCAGACAGCCATTTTGCTTTTTTGCATTTCTTTTCCATGGGGATGGTCTTGATCCCTGTCTCCTGTATAATGTCACAAACCTCATTCCATAGTTCATCAGGCACTCTATCTGTCAGATCTAGGCCCTTAAATCTATTTCTTACTTCCACTGTATAATCATAAGGGATTTGATTTAGGTCATACCTGAATGGTCTATTTTTCATTCCAATCCCAAAGAAAGGCAATGCCAAAGAATGCTCAAACTACCGCACAATTGCACTCATCTCACATGCTAGTAAAGTAATACTCAAAATTCTCCAAGCCAGGCTTCAGCAATACATGAACCGTGAACTTCCTGATGTTCAAGCTGGTTTTAGAAAAGGCAGAGGAACCAGAGATCAAATTGCCAACATCCGCTGGATCATTGAAAAAGCAAGAGAGTTCCAGAAAAACATCTATTTCTGCTTTATTGACTATGCCAAAGCCTTTGACTGTTTGGATCACAATAAACTGTGGAAAATTCTGAAAGAGATGGGAATACCAGACCACCTGACCTGCCTCTTGAGAAATCTGTATGCAGGTCAGGAAGCAACAGTTAGAACTGGACATGGAACAACAGACTGGTTCCAAATAGGAAAAGGAGTATGTCAAGGCTGTATATTGTCACCCTGCTTATTTAACTTATATGCAGAGTACATCATGAGAAACGCTGGGCTGGAAGAAACACAAGCTGGAATCAAGATTGCCGGGAGAAATATCAATAACCTCAGATATGCAGATGATACCACCCTTATGGCAGAAAGTAAAGAGGAACTAAAAAGCCTCTTGATGAAGGTGAAAGAGGAGAGTGAAAAAGTTGGCTTAAAGCTCAACATTCAGAAAACGAAGATCATGGCATCCGGTCCCATCACTTCATGGGAAATAGATGGGGAAACAGTGGAAACAGTGTCAGACTTTATTTTTTTGGGCTCCAAAATCACTGCAGATGGTGACTGCAGCCATGAAATTAAGAGACGCTTACTCCTTGGAAGGAAAGTTATGACCAACCTAGATAGCATATTCAAAAACAGAGACATTACTTTGCCAACAAAGGTCCATCTAGTCAAGGCTATGGTTTTTCCAGTAGTCATGTATGGATGTGAGAGTTGGACTGTGAAGAAGGCTGAGCGCTGAAGAATTGATGCTTTTGAACTGTGGTGTTGGAGAAGACTCTTGAGAGTCCCTTGGACTGCAAGGAGATCCAACCAGTCCATTCTGAAGGAGATCAGCCCTGGGATTTCTTTGGAGGGAATGATGCTGAAGCTGAAACTCCAGTACTTTGGCCCCCTCATGCGAAGAGTTGACTCATTGGAAAAGACTCTGATGCTGGGAGGGATTAGGGGCAGGAGGAGAAGGGACGACAGAGGATGAGATGGCTGGATGGCATCACTGACTTGATGGACGTGAGTCTGAGTGAACTCCGGGAGTTGGTGATGGACAGGGAGGCCTGGCGTGCTGCGATTCATGGGGTCTCAAAGAGTCGGACACGCCTGAGTGACTGAACTGAACTTCTGCCCTAGCTGTGCTCCCAACCATCTTATTCTGCCTAGATTGAGGAACATGGACTGGAAAAATGTAAGAGGATGTTCAAGGAAAGGGGTTCCCCAAAATTTCTCAAGGGCTCTCATCATTTAATATTTTCTCATGAAATCCCCCTATCCAGAGTTGTATTAAGCCCCAAATCCTTTAGTCTGGAAATACCCTTCATACCTTTTCTTTGTAAGTTACAGTTTAAGTCTCTTTTGCCTTTAGTCCAGAGCATCTTCTATGTAGATTATCCTTCACCAGCAGCTTTGTTATCTCACTGGAGAACCCAAGGTTAATGCTGCATCCAAGGCCATGACCTTTGTATTTTCCAGCTCATCATCTCTACAAATATGACCCAGTAATTGGTCTTCTTTTTCTTTAGAGAGATTTTTTTTTTTTTAAGTGAAGCACCATTTTAAAATGTGTAATTCAGGTGTGGATACCTCCTCACTATTTATAGACTTAATTATAGATTGTAAAACTAACTATAATCTCTATGGTGTTTCCCTCTGAAATTGCTCCAGATAGTCTCCATTAAATTTCACTACATCTTTGTGAAGTTTGGCCAGAAGATCAATTCTTTTGCTTTAATAGAAAGAAGAGAAGGAAAGTGGTTTGTCCAAGGTCAATCACCCAATTAGCACTGAAACCTTACCTAAAGGCCAGGTCACGTGATCCCTGCTTCTGTGCTCTATCAGGAAACCGTGTTGTCCCCAGATCCTGTGGTGGTGCCAGTTCAGCTGAAGCAGGCGGACCTCCCCTGAGGTACTCGGCCAGACAGAGAGCATGTAGCCCACCATAGGGGCCACTCTGTCCTCACCCTCAGGCCAGACAGCGGCATCGCTAAATAGATTACATAGTACCGTACTGCACTGTACCATGCTATATATAGATACATCACACCATAGTAGCTACTCCCAGTGAATCACAGGCTTCCTGATCCATTGCTCTTTGGAGCTATTGGTTCTATTTCTTGGGCTTTTGATTCCTTCTCTGAAATGTCCCTCACTTCAGAAAAGAAAAAAAAAGGCCATTGTTGTAGGTGAGTGGCTATCTCAATTTGCTTTCTGCTAGTGAAATTTTGAGAGTCTAAATGTCCTCATGCAATCTGAACAATGTTAGTGCCTCTAAATGGAAGCTGGTGGCTTTTATGCTTGGGTAAAACATTTGCTTAAATTTCTTAGAAGCCCTTCTACCTAGTCGAAAGGCATTTCTCGACACTACTCTAAATCGTTTGTAGATCTTAATTTTTTTTATAGCCATGTTTTTGATTTGGTCATCACCATTAAGAATTTTACTGCATGGTGAAGTGGGATGTGAGAAAGTTTTATTTTCTCAGTTGGTACTGAGGCTTTTAAATTCCCTCTAAATTCTGCTTTAAAACTAAATCTTGAATAGAGAACAAGATGGCAGAGGAGTAGGTGAACGTGGAGTACATCTCTTTCCACAGATACATCAGGAACATACCTTCAGACACAGAAGTGCATGAAGAGCACCAGCTGAGAGCAGACAGGAGTACCTGACCAGCAGAAAAGAATATACAGACCCATGCAAAACTCGGTAGGATGAAGAAACTAAGGAGAAAAACAGGAATGTTAGTAGACTGGACCTGCCCTCGGTGGGTGAGGGAACTGAAGCAGGGGTCTGATCCCCATGTCGGGGCCATTGTCTGAGTCAGAGGAGAAACATATAAGGCTGAGAGTGAAACAGCAGATCTGTGGCAGCCTAAATGGAATGAGAATCAGATGGTCCAAGCTGCAGCCATACATACCCTAACTGCACAGTGGCTGGGAGCTGAAGTTTAGGGATTGTGGAGCAATCCCTGGTGAGGGCTGCTGTTGACTGCAGAGAGAAGGATCAAGGGGATGTGAGGAAGAAGATCGTGGTGGGAAATGCCTGTGGCGGAAAACCCAGCAGCCATGGAAGCAACGTTATACTAATGAGTCATGCAAAGGGAGTGGAGCCATCACCATAGCCTCTCTCTCTCTCCACACTCCAGCATGGGCAACTGAACAATAGAGAGGCTGGACCATTAAACGCCTGATGAACTGAACTACAGAGTAGTTCACCCACCCAGGGTGCCCCTTTAACTGCTTGACATGCCGATCTACAGAGTAGGACCCGGGGGGGAGCTGCAGGGGCCCTCTATGTGTTCAGCCTGATGTGCTGAACAACAGAGAAGGACGCCAGGCAAGGAAGCCCTCTAAGTGACTGAATGGGGGGAGCTATGGAGAAAGACTGGCCGAAGAGGCCTTCTGATTGCCAGCTACAAGAGGCTCGAAAAAAGACTCTGATAGGGCCATAACTCCTGCAGCAGAGGCAGTCCGTGTCCCTGCATACGGCCAGGGTCCCCACAAGCCAAGCAGCTGCGCCACCTTCACGCTCAACTCTCACTGGGGCAGAGCTGCCACAGGCAAAAAAAGTCTTGTGCCTATGCACAAGCTCAGGGTTGCTTTGGTAGTGTCCGACTCTTTGTGACCCTGTGGACTGTGGCCTGCCAGCCTTCTCTGTCAGGGAGGGGGTTCTCCAGGCAAGAATACTGGAGCGTATGGGTCAATACTGGTTGCCATATCCTTCTAGAACACTATATTTCCTGCTGCCCTAGCCACCAACTCCCCTGAGTACCTGGTGCTGCCAGAACCCCTGCAACCCAAGCAGCTGTACCACCTCCACACCTGGCCCTCACAGAGGCAAACCCAGTCCTCTAGGGCAACCTCAGGAGCAAACCCCAGTGGACAACCCACATGCAGAGATGGAAATAAAACTGCAATTGAAATCCAGGGGCAGTGTGACTAAGGAAGAAAACCCAAAACCCTCCCACTAGCTGTACAAGCTGCAGATTAAATTCACATGATCAACTAGGCAGACTCTGTGTCTGTGGAACAGAGAAGGTCACTAAGAGCTCCCACAAAAGAAAATGTACTAGTTCTGATAGCTGTGGACATTGGAGGCAAGAACAGAGGAGTAAGAACAGATTAGAATCTGAGCTGCCCACCGTTTATAATAGCCAGGACTGGAAGCAACCTAGATGTCCATCAGCACACAAATGGATAAGCAAGCTGTGGTACATATACACAATAGAGTATTATTCAGCCATTAAAAAGAATATATTTGAATCAGTTCTAATGAGGTGGATGAAACTGGAGCCTATTATACAGAGTGAAGTAAGCCAGAAAGAAAAACACCAATATAGTATACTAATGCATATATATGGAATTGGTATATATAAGAAAGATGGTATTGATAATCCTGTATGCGAGACAGCAAAAGAGACACAGATATATAGAACAGTCTTTTGGACTCTGAGGGAGAGGGCGAGGGTGGGATGATTTGGGAGAATGGCATTGAAACATGTATAATATCATATGTGAAATGAATCACCAGTCCAGGTTCGATGCATGATACAGGATGCTCGGGGCTGGTGCACTGGGATGACCCAGAGGGATGGTATGGGGAGGGAGGTGGGAGGGGGGTTCAGGATGGGGAACACGTGTACACCCGTGGCAGATTCATGTGGATGTATGGCAAAACCAATACAATATTGTAAAGTAATTAGCCTCCAACTAAAATACATAAATTTATATTAAAAAAATAGGATCATCTTTTAGTATTTGGACATTGTTGAAAAGACTATTGTTTCTCCATTAAATTAATTGCCTTTGAAAAAAAGAAAAAAAGAATCTGAGCTGCCCCCAGGTCAGCACAGTGTTGGAGGGCATCCTAGGAAGGTGAGGTGGACTGTGACTCCCAGCGAGGGAAAGGACTCTGATAGCAGTGACACAAGAAAAACATTCATTATTCTTATGTTTTGACTTGTTCTGTAGATTCTTTTGCTTTTTGTTTGTTTGTTTGTTTTCCTCCCCCCGCCCCATTGTAGTTATTGATTTTATTGGCACTATGAAATCTAATTAAGCTTTTGAGTTTTTTTTTTTTCTTTTTTTTCTCAGTCACATTTTTTATTGTTATTATAAACTTCTGCCTCTATGTTGGGCTTTTACAGTTCTGGGGAGTTTTTTTATTTTCTCTTTTTTTAATTTTAATTTTTCAAACCTATTATTATTTTTTCTACATTTATTCCTTTGCTTTTCCTACTGTTCTTTTACCCTTGCAGTTAATCTTTGATATATAAAAATCTTCTTTATATACCTCTCTTTAACTTTGTATATCTATTCTTTCTTTCATCTCTTTCTTTCCTTTAGCCTCAACATATTTGTTAGTTTTCTTGTCATTGCTTTATTCCTCAATTGGCATCTTGCATTAGTTTTGCTTTCCAGTTTGTGCTATAGTTAGTTTTGTTCTGATAGACATAATTTTTGGTTCCCTTTGTTCACCAGGTCAATATATTGTACTTTATTTTTGTTGGAATGCTTTTATTTTGCTTATGGGTGTATAATGAGAGTGTGATCACTCACCTAGAGCCAGATATCCTGGAATGTGAAGTAAAGTGGGCCTTAGGAAGCATCACTATGAACAAAGCTTGTGGAGGAGATGGAATTCCAGTTGGGCTATTTCAAATCCTGGAAGATGATGCTGTGAAAGTGCTGCACTCACTATGCCAGCAAATTTGGAAAACTCAGCAGTGGCCACAGGACTAGAAAAGGTCAGTTTTCATTCCAATCCCAAAGAAAGGCGATGCCAAAGAATGCTCAAACTACCACACAATTGAATTCATTTCACATGCTAGTAAAGTAATGCTCAAAATTCTCCAAGCCAGGCTTCAGCAATACGTGAACTGTGAACTTCCAGATGTTAAAGCTGGTTTTAGGAAAGGCAGAGGAACCAGAGATCAAATTGTCAACATCCGCTGGATCATTGAAAAAGCAAGAGAGATCCGGAAAAATATCTATTTCTGCTTTATTGACTGTGCCAATGCCTATGACTGTGTGGATCACAATAAACTGTGGAAAATTCTGAAAGAGATGGGAATACCAGACCACCTGACCTGCCTCTTGAGAAATCTGTATGCAGGTCAGGAAGCAACAGTTAGAACTGGACATGGAACAACAGACTGGTTCCAAATAGGAAAAGGAGTATGTCAAGGCTGTATATTGTCACCCTGCTTATTTAACTTATATGCAGAGTACATCATGAGAAATGCTGGGCTGGAGGAAGCACAAGCTGGGATCAAGATTGCCGGGAGAAATATCAATAACCTCAGATATGCATATGATACCACCCTTATGGCAGAAAGCGAAGAAGAATTAAAGAGCCTCTTGATTAAAGTGTAGGAGGAGAGTGAAAAAGTTGTCTTAAAGCTCAACATTCAGAAAACTAAGATCATGAAATCTGGTCCCATCATTTTATGGCAAATAGATGGGGAAAGAGTGGAAACCATGGCTGAATTTATTTTTCTGGGCTCCAAAATCACTATAGATGGTGATTGCAGCCATGAAATTAAAAGATGCTTACTCCTTGGTAGGAAAGTTATGACCAACCTAGACAGCATATTAAAAAGCAGAGATGTGGGGAGCATGTGATTTTTTTTAAAAAAATAAAAAAAAAAAAAAAAAAAAAAAGCAGAGATGTTACTTTGTCAACAAAGGTCCGTCTAGTCAAGGCTATGATTTTTCCAGTGGTCATGTATGGATGTGAGAGTTGGACTATAAAGAAAGCTGAGCACTGAAGAATTGGTGCTTTTGAACTGTGGTGTTGGAGAAGACTCTTGAGAGTCCCTTAGACTGCAAGGAGATCCAACCAGTCTATTCTGAAGGAGATCAGTCCTGGATGTTCATTGGAAGGACTGATGTTGAAGCTGAAACTCCAATACTTTGGCCACCTGATGGGAAGTGCTGACTCATTTGAAAGACCCTGATTCTGGGAAAGATTGGGGGCAGAAGGAGAAGGGGACAAGAGAGGATGAGATGGTTGGGTGGCATCACCGACTCAATGGACGTGGGTCTGGGTGGACTCTGGGAGTTGGTGATGGACAGGGAGGCCTGGTCTGCTGCGACTCATGGGGTCACAAAGAGTCGGACACAACTGAGCGACTGAACTGAATTGAACTGAACTGTATATGTGTATATTCAGTCACACATTTTATTGTTGTTATAAACCTCTCCTTCTATGCTGGGCCTTTGCAGTTCTGTGGAGCTTTCCTTTTTCAAATCTCACTTAATGCCACAATAATTGGAATCTTCGTTCCTGACCAGAGATCAAGCCCTGAGCCTTTGGAGTGGGAGCACTGACTCCAAGACCCTAGACTACCAGAAAGCTTACCCTAGGGAGTATCAAATAGTGAGAACTCACACAAAGGAAACCACTGGCATACAGGACCCAGCATCACCCAGCCACCAGTAGCACCCTGTGCAGGGCACCTCATCTAAACAACAAACAAAACAAAAATACAAACCC
Source organism: Bos grunniens (assembly GCF_055505025.1). Taxonomy (NCBI): domain Eukaryota; kingdom Metazoa; phylum Chordata; class Mammalia; order Artiodactyla; family Bovidae; genus Bos; species Bos grunniens. The sequence continues at coordinate 55,114,833 of NC_141178.1, read as the reverse complement.
AATCATCAGCAGACAGGATTACCACCTCACTCAGCCTGGCTCACCAGAGGAAAAACAAACAAACAAACAAAAACTCAGCACAAATCTCACCCTATAAGAAGCTTACACAAACCACTGGACCAACCTTAGGTGGGCAGAAATCAAAAGGAAGAAAGAATTCTTCTTTTTGGAGCCTGGGAATAGGAGACCTCAAACAATAAGTTAAAAAATAAATAATGAAAAAGCAGAGAAGTGCTACACAAATGAAGGAGCAAACTATAAACACAGAAGTCCAAATAAATGAAGAGGAAATGGACAAACTACCGGAAAAAAATTCAAAATAATGGTAGTAAAGATGATCAAAAACCTTGAAAGCAAAATGGAGAAAATGCAGGAATCGATTAACAAAGACCTAGACGAATTAAAGAATAAACATACATCCAACACAATTAATGAAATTAATAGCAGGATATCTGAAGCAGAAGAATGAATCAGTGAGCTGGAAGATAGAATGGTAGAAATAACTTCTGAAGAGCAGAATAAAGTAAAAAAAGAAAGAAAGAAAAGAACTGAGGATAGTCTCAGAGACCTCTGGGACAATATCAAATGCACCAACATTCGAATTATAGAGGTCCCAGAAGAAGAAGCACCACTCCAGTACTCTTGCCTGGAAAATCCCATGGACGGAGGAGCCTGGTAGGCTGCAGTCCATGGGGCCTTGAAGAGTTGGACACGACTGAGCGACTTCACTTTCACTTTTTACTTTCCTGCATTGGAGAAGGAAATGGCAACCCACTCCAGTGTTCTTGCCTGGAGAATCCCAGGGACGGCGGAGTCTGGTGGGCTGCTGTCTGTGGGGTCGCACAGAGTCAGACACGACTGAAGCAGCTTAGCAGCAGCAGCAGCAGCAGAAGAAGAAAAGAAAAACAAAGGGTAAGAGAAAATTTTTGAAGAGACCATCGTTGAAAATTTTCCCAACATAGAAAAGGAAATAGTCAATCAAGTCCAAGAGGCACAGAGTCCCATACAGGATAAACCCAAGGAGAAAGATGCCAAGATACATATTAACCAAACTAACAAAGACTAAACACAAAGAAAGAACATTAAAAGCAGCAAGGGAGAAGCAACAACTAACATACAAGGGAAACCCCATTGCTTAACAGATGATGTTTCAGCAGAAACTCTGCAGGCCAGAAGGGAATGGCAGGATATATTTCAAGTACTGAAAGGGAAAAATCTACAACCAAAGTTACTGTACCTGACAAGGATCTCATTCATAATTGGTGGAGAAATCAAAAGCTTTTCAGACAAGCAAAAGTTAAGAGAATTCAGTACCACCAGACCAGCTTTACAACAAATGTTAAAAAGACTTATATAGTCAAGAAATACAAGAGAAGAAAAAAAATCTACAAAATCAACCCCACACAATTAAGAAAATGGCAATAGGAACAAACATATCAATAATTACTTTAAATCTAAATGGGTTACATGCTCCAACCAAAAGACACAGACTGGCTGAATGGATACAAAAGCATAAGTTCAGTCACTCAATCGTGTCCAACTCTTTGTGACCCCATGAATTGCAGCACGCCAGGCCTCCCTATCCATCACCAACTCCAGGAGTCTACCCAAACCCATGTCCACTGAGTCGGTCATGCCATTCAGCCATCTCATCCTCTGTTGTCCCCTTCTCCTCCTGCCCCCAATCCTTTCCATTGTTAGGGTCTTTTCCAATGAGTCAACTCTTCTCATGAGGTGGCCAAAGTATTGGAGTTTCAGCTTCAACATCAGTCCTTCCAATGAACACCCAGGACTGATCTCCATTAGGATGGACTGGTTGGATCTTCTTGCAGTCCAAGGGACTCTCAAAAGTCTTCTCCAAGACCCATATATATGCTGTCTACGAGAAACCCACTTCAGATCAAGTTGCATATAGAATGAAAGTGAGAGGATTAAAAAATATATCCCATGAAAATGGGAAGCAAAAGAAAGCTGGAGTAGCAATCCTCATATCAGATAGAATAGACCTTAAAATAAAGAAGACTACAAGAAATAAGGAAGGACTCTATATAATGATCAAGGGATCAATCCAAGAGGAAGATATAGCAATTGTAAATATCTATGCAGCCAACATAGGAGCACCGAAATACACAGGACAAACACTAACTGACATAAAAGGAGAAATTGACAGTAACACAATAATAGTAGGAGACTTTAACACTCCACCCACACCAATGGACAGATCACCAAAACAGAAAATTAATAAGGAAACACAATTCTTAAATGATACATTGGATGAGATGGATCTCGTTGATATCTTCAGGACATTCCATCAAATGCAGAAGAATACACCTTCTCAAGTGCACATGAAACATTGTCCAGGATAGACCACACCTTGGGTCACAAAAAAAATTAAGTAAATTTTAAAAAATTGAAATCATATCAAGTATCTTCTCTGACCACAATGCTATGAGACTAGATATCAATTACAAGAAAAAAACTGTAAGAAACAAAAACACATGGAGATTAAACAGCATGTTTCTAAATAACCAACAGGTTACTGAAGAAATCAAAAGGGAAATCAAAAAACTTCTAGAAACAAATGACAGTGAAAACATGACAACTCAAAACCTATCAGTTCGGTTCAGTTTCAGTTCAGTCGCTCAGTCGTGTCTGACTTTGCAACCCCATGAATTGCAGCACGCCAGGCCTCCCTGTCCATCACCAACTCCCGGAGTTCACTCACACTTGTGTCCATCGAGTCGGTGATTCCATCCAGCCATCTCATCCTCTGTTGTCACCTTCTCCTCCTGCTCTCAATCCCTCCCAGCATCAGGGTCTTTTCCAATGAGTCAACTCTTTGCATGAGGTGGCCAAAATATTGGAGCTTCAGCTTTAGCATCAGTCCTTCCAATGAACACTCAGGACTGATCTCCTTTAGAATGGACTGGCTGGATCTCCTTGCAGTCCAAGGGACTCTCAAGAGTCTTCTTCAACACCACAGTTCAAAACCTATGGGATGCAGCAAAAGCAGTTCTAAGAGGGAAGTTTATAGCAAAACAATCCTACCTCAAGAAACAAGAAAAACATTGAATAGACAACATAACTTTACACCTAAAACAACTGGAAAAAGAAGAACAACAACAACAAAAAAAACCCCCCAAGATTAGTATAAGGAAAGAAATCATAATGATCCTAGCAGAAATAATTGAAAAAGAAATGAAAGAAACAATAGTAAAGATTAATAAAACTAAAAGCTGGTTCTTTAAGAAGATAAATAAAATTGACAAGCCTTTAGCCAGAATCATCAAGAAAAAAAGAGAGAAGAATCAAATCAACAAAATTAGAAATGAAAAAGGAGAGCTTACAACAGACAGTGCAGAATACAAAGGATTATAAGAGACTATTATGAGCAACTCTATGGCAAGAAAATGGATAACCTGGAAGAAATGGACAGATTCTTAGAAGTGTTCAATCTTCCAAGACTGAACTGGGAAGAAGCAGAAATTATGAACAACCCAATTATAAGCACTGAAATTGAAGCTATGATAAAAATCTCCCAAAGAACAAAACCCAGGACCAGATGGCTTCACAGGAGAATTCTATCAAACATTTAGAGAAGAGCTAATGCCTACCCTTCTGTTGCTGCTGCTGCTGCTAAGTCGCTTCAGTCGTGTCCGACTCTGTGTGACTCCGTAGACTGCAGCCCACCAGGCTCCCCCATCCCTGGGATTCTCCAGGCAAGAACACTGGAGTGGGTTGCCATTTCCTTCTCCGATGCATGTAAGTGAAAAGTGAAAGTGAAGTCGCTCAGTAGTGCCCAACTCCTAGCGACTCCATGGACTGCAGCCCACCAGGCTCCTCCATCCATGGGATTTTCCAGGCAAGAGTACTGGAGTGGGGTGCCATCGCCTTCTCTGGCCTACCCTTCTAAACTCTTTCAAAAAATTGCAGAGGAAGGAACACTTCCAAACTCATTCTACGAGGCCACCATCACCCTGATACCAAACCAGTCAAAGACAACACAAAAACAGAAAACTACTGGCCAATATCACTGATGAATATAGATGCAAAAATACTCAACAAAATTTTAGCAAACAGAATTCAGCAACACATCATAAAGCTCATACACTATGATCAACTTGAGTTTATTCCATGAATGCAAGGATTCTTCAATATACACGAATCATTGTGATGCACCATATTAACAAATTGAAAGATAAAAACCATATGATAATCTCAATAGATGCAGAAAAAGCCTTTGACAAAATTCAGCACCCTTTTATGGTTAAAACTCTTCAAAAAATGGGCATAGAAGGAACCTACCTCAACATAGTAAAGGCCAAATATGATAAGCCTAAGCAAACATTTTTCTCAATAGTGAAAAGTTGAAAGCATTCCCCCTAAGATCAGGAAGAAGACAAGGGTGTCCACTTTCACCACTGTTATTCAACATAGTTTTGGAAGTCCTAGCTACAACAGTCAGAGAAGAAAAAGAAATAAAAGGAATCCAGATCAGAAAAGAAGAAGTAAACTCTTACTGTTTGCAGATGACATGATACTGTACATGGAAAACCCTAAAGACAGTATCAGAAAATTATTAGAGCTAATCGGTGAATTTAGCAAGGTTGCAGGATACAAAATCAATACACATAAATCACTTATATTTCTATATACTAACAATGAAAAATCAGAAAGAGAAAGGAAGGAATCAATCCCATTCACCATTGCAACAAAAAGAATCAAATATCTAGGAATAAACTTACCTAAGGAGACAAATGGGGAAGGCAATGGCACCCCACTCCAGTACTCTTGCTTGGAAAATCCCATGGATGGAGGAGTCTGGTGGGCTGCAGTCCATGGGGTTTCGAAGAGTCAGATAGGACTGAGCGACTTCACTTTCACTTTTCACTTTCATGCATTGGAGAAGGAAATGGCAATCCACTCTAGTGTTCTTGCCTGGAGAATCCCAGGGACGGGGGAGCCTGGTGGGCTGCCGTCTATGGGGTTGCACAGAGTCAGACATGACTGATGCAACTTAGCAGCAGCAGCAGCATGGAGACAAAAGAACTGTACTCAGAAAATTATAGGATACTGATGAAAGAAATCAAGGATGACGTAAACAGATGGAGAGATATTCCATATTCTTGGGTAGGAAGAATCAATATTGTGAAAATGACTATACTACCAAATGCAATCTACAGATTCAATGCATTCCCTATCAAATTACCAATGGCATTTTTCATAGAACTAGAACAGAAAATTTCACAATTCATATCAAAACACAAAAGACCCTGAATAGCCAAAGCAGTCTTGAGAAAGAAGAATGGAGCTGGAGGAATCAAGCTTCCTGACTTCAGATTAGACTACAAAGCTACAGTCATCAAGACAATATGGTACTGGCACAAAAACAGAAATATAGACCAATGGAACAAGATAGAAAGCCCAGAAATAAACCCATGCACCCATGGGTACCTTATTTTTGACAAAGGAAGCAACAGTATACAGTGGGGCAAGACAGCCTCTCTAATACATGGTGCTGGGAAAACTGGACAGCTACATGTAAAAGAATGAAATTAGAACACTTCCTAATACCATACATAAAGATAAACTCAAAGTGGATTAAAGACCTAAATGTAAGACCAGAAACTGTAAAACTCTTGGAGGGAAACATAGGCAGAACACTTGACGTAAATCAAAGCAAGATCCTCTATGATCCACCTCCTAGAGTAAGGGAAATAAAAACAAAAGTAAATAAGTGGTACCTGATTAAGCTTAAAAGCTTTTGCATAGCAAAGGAAACTATAAGCAAGGTGAAGAGACAACCCTAAGAATGGGAGAAAATAATAGCAAATTAAACAACAGACAAAGGGTTAATTTCCAAAATACACAAGAAGCTCCTACAACTCTTTGCTAGAAAAACAAACAATACAATCAAAAAGTGGGAAAAAGACCTAAACAGACATTTCTCCAAAGAAGACATACAGATGGCTAACAAACACATGAAAAGATGCTCAATGTCACTAATTATTAGAGAAATGTAAATCAAAACTACAGTGAGATATCACCTCACACTGGGCAGAAGGGCCATCATCAAAAAATCTACAAACAATTAATGATCTAGAGAGTGTGGAGAAAAGGGAATGCTCTTGCACTGTTGATGGGAATATAAATTGATACAGCCCCTATGGAAGATGGTATGTACCTTCCTTAAAAAATGAGGAATAAAACCACCATATGACCCAATGATCCCATTCCTAGGCATATACGCTGAGGAAACCAGTGTTGAAGAAGACACATGTATCCCATTGTTCATTGCAGCACTATTTACGACAGCTAGAACATGGAAGCAACCTAGATGTCCATCAACAGATGAATGGATAAAGAAGTTGTGGTACATATACACAGTGGAATATTACTCAGCCATAAAAACAAATGAATGAGTCAGTTCTAATGAGGTGGATGAATCTAGAACCTATTATACAGAGTGAAGTGAGTCAGAAAGAGAAAGATAAATATCATATTCTAATGCACATATACGGAATATAGAAAAATGGTACTGAAGAACTTATTTACAGGGCAGCAAGGGAGAAACAGACATAGAGAATAGACTTACGGACATGGAGAGAAGGGAGGAGAGGGTGAGATGTATGGAAAGAGTAACATGGAAACTTACATTACCGTATGTAAAATATATAGCCAACAGGAATTTGCTGTATGGCTCAGGAAACTCAAACAGGGTCTCTGTATCAACCTAGAGGGGTGCGATGGGGAGGGAGATGGGAGGGAGGTTCAAAGGGGAGGGATGTATACCTATGGCTGATTCATGTTGAGGTTTGATCAGTCAGTTCAGTTCAGTCCCTCAGTCGTGTCTGACTCTGCGACCCCATGGACTGCAGCACGCCAGGCCTTCCTGTCCATCACCAACTCCCAGAGTTTACTCAAACTCATGTCCATTGAGTCGGTGATGCCATCCAATCATGAGGTTTGATAGAAAACAACAAAATTCTGTAAAGCAATTATCCTTCAATAAAAAACAAAAATCAAAAAAACTTTGCAATAACAACAATAAAAACTAAATTTTTCCTTAATTCATCTCCCTCCTCCCACATCTATGAAAAAGGAATGAAATGTCACTTGGAAGATTGTCTCCTCAGCAAATCCCAAAGCCCATCACGTATTTCCCCTTTTCCAAGTTGTTGCAGGTGTCAGTTTTGTCCACTGCTGTCCTATCTCTAACTCAGGTTGCCACTTTTACAGTTTTGCCATCAGCTCCTTCACTGTTTTTCTAGCTTCTGCTTAGTCTTAAAGCCAAGGTCATATATTTTAACCATTTCTTTCTGCAGCCCTCCACTGTCCATTGTCTTTCACTGTTGAGAAATCTAAAGAGATGTTACATGTCGATGTTTTGAATTTGACCTGACTCTCTTAAGAATCCGTGACTGTTTCATTCTCTTAAAACAATGGTACAATAATCCTACCTTTCTCTATGTTTCTTTGGGCAACACCCCACATCTAGCTTCCAACGGCTCATCAGTATGTTTTACAGCATAAAAACCACCCCAAACTCAGTTGTTTTTAGAACAACTACCTTTTATATGACTTCTAATTTTTGTGGGTCAGCAGTTTGGACTGGGCTCTGTCCCGTGTCTCAGTGGTGGTCACTCCAAGGTCGGAAGGGTATTGAGTTAGGGGCCTCTGCTTCTGGGGTTAGCCAGCTGGGCACCTGAACTAGGGGCCTGACTGGAAAGTGTTCTTCATCATTTGTCAGGCAGGCTCAAACGTTCTCACCAAGGATATGGCACAGGGTGCCAGGAGCATAACGAGGGGGCTCTAATACACAAGAACTTTCTTTTGTTTCTGTTGGCGTCACTTTTGCTGCTGTTCCATTGTCCTAAGTCAGTTACAGTCCAGTGTAGATATAAGATGAGTAGAGAAAGCACTTCTCTGTCATTTTTCATCTCCTGTAGCCCACGAGTTTCCCTTTTCTTTTCCATTTTACCGTTACACTTTTGTTAGCCACAACTTCTTAAGAAATGGTGTTTTGCTTTGAGACTATTCTTGCTTGAAAATGTCTTTGTTCTGCTCTTGCTTGATTCATAGTTTGCCTTGGTGTATAATCTAAGTTAGAAATATTTTTCCTGCTTAATTTTGAAGGCATCCCTTCACTGTCCTCTGTCTTCCACTGTTGAGAAATCTAAAGAGATTCTACATGTTGATGTTTTGGATTTGACCTGACTCTCTTAAGAACCTGTGACTCAGTTTCATTCTCTTGAGAAAATGGTACAATAATAATCCTACCTTTCTCCATGTGCTATGTAGAATAACATAGGAAGGTAACATGTATGTGGTGCTTGACAGGGGTCTGGTATGTAGGAATTGGCCCCTAGAATGGTAGTGTAATGCCCCATATTTCCTGTCTTCTATCGGCAATTTTAGAAATGGGAAATGGGGATTGGCAGCTACCAGCCACTCCTCATTACCCCGCGCAATGACCCTCTTTAAAGCATCCTCAGAGGGATTTCCCAGGTGGCCCAGTAGTTAAGACTTCGCCTTCCAATGCAGGCGGCATGGGTTCGATCCCTGGTGAGGGGAACTAAGATCCCACATGCTGTGTGGCCTAGAAAAAATTTGTGTACCTCTGCACAAAACAAAAGAGCAAAACAACTGGTTGTACTTTGCACCATATGCAAAAGATTAACTAAAAAATGGATCACAGACGTAAGTAAATTTAAAAACCTAAAAGGAATTGAAAAGAAAATCCAAATGAGGATTTTTAAAACATCCTCAGAAATATTTTGCAAATAGATAGACTGAAAAGAAAAAAAAAAGATGGTTTTGTCCTACCATTTATGAAGCAATGACAGTGACTCAGCATATGCCTGACAGTGCTTTCGACTAAGCTGCTGGATCCAAAGTGAGAAGACAGGGTTTGGGTCACCTGTCAGCCAAGCTAATGCTGACTCTGTTATGAGAAAATTCACATGATTTTTCTTATCATTGAAGGCATAAACTTTCATTACAGAGGTGATCCCACTAAAAAAAAAAAGCATGAGATGACATTCTTGAGGTCCCACGAAAAGCTGAAAATTGTGATAAAGTATTCATTCCAAACCTTCCACAAGGAAGATGGTTGTCTCCCACTGCTAATAAGTGCTGAATATGCCCTGGAGAAGGGAATGGCTACCCACTCCAGTAGTCTGGCCTGGGGAAGTCTGTGAATAGAGGAGCCTGAGGGCTACAGTCCATGGGGTCGCAGAGTTGGACACAACTGAGCAATGAACACTTCCACTATGGGAGAATTAGGAAAGTTGATCCAATATGAGATTTTATTATTTTATTATTATTATTATTATTTTTTTTTTACTTTACAATATTGTATTGGTTTTGCCATACATCAACATGCATCCGCCACAGGTGTACATGTGTTCCCCATCCTGAACCCCCCTCCCACCTCCCTCCCCATACCATCCCTCTGGGTCATCCCAGTGCACCAGCCCCAAGCTTCCTGTATCCTGCATCGAACCTTACTCTACATTTTCCCCTGGTGCTCTTCCTCCAACAATTCAGGTGATAAAGAGGTGTTTAAAAATGACAGAGCATCTCTTTATCATGCAAACATGAATATAAAATATGAATAAAATTCAATTGTAAGTTATAAATTAGAGAAAAATAAAAAACATTAAAATTGTTCTGAAAACTCCACTTTTCTCTGAGGAAATTAACCTTGCAAAAACATTCCCTTTTCCTTTCAGAAAAGAATTTATTTTTTGCTGAAACAGATGGGAAATCAGAAAATACTTTAAAATGAATTTTAATTTTAAGCATATATATCTCCTTGTTTACCATAGATATTCTGTGAATTTAAAGAGGAGTATAAGGTCTCAGTGAAGATCCCACAAACATACAAAGCAGAAAGACGTGGCAAAAAGGAATTTTTATTTAAAGAGAATGTTGTTTTTAGACAATCATCACTGTTACTTGTGTGCTTGCTAATTTTTCATTATCTAAATACAAAGATATTATTTATTAAAAATCTCAGATCAAGACTGATACTGTTCCCTCTTGACCAGGTTCATGAAATAAAATAATAAGCAAAATAATATTAGGGCTCCAGCCACACTTCTGACAGCTAATTTGGAACTCAACATCTACCTGACATTTGCCAGCATTTAGAGAAACCAATCTCTGTTTAACTGCCTCTGGCCTTATTTGTGAGTTGAAGCCCACTAATTCATCCTCCAAGTTAAAAAAATTTACTATTTTTTAAATGAAAGACTGACAGATAAACAGAAAGACACAAATACTTATAACCAATCATTATATTTAGTTATTTGTTAATAATTTTTTAAGTTGATATGTTGTATTTTCATTTTTGTTCAGTTCAAGAAATTTTCTTTCTTTCTTTTTTTTTTTTGGCTGCATGGCGTGAGGGATCTTAGTTCTCCCACCAGCCCCCTGCAGTGCAAGCAAGAAGTCAGTCCTAACCATGGGATACCCAGGAAAATCCCACTTACAACTAATTATAATAAAAGGTCACTTATCATAAGCGCTATAAACAAAGCATACATGATCTGTAGTTACAGGGCCCTTCAATAGCTCTCTTTTAACCTGGGCTCAGACATTTGATGAAATTATGAACCTGACAGACAGAAGCTTTCAGAGGTGGGGTCTGCCGTCTGTGGGAATCTCATGACTCAGCACTGGGCTGGATTTTCTTGTGGGGCTGGGACCAGCCAGGTAATGCGCCACTGTGTTTGCTTTCCTGCCTTTCCAAAAAATTTTAAAGCTCTGTATTGAATTTGTTACCATACTGCTTCTGTTTTATGTTTTGGCTTTTTGGCTGAGATGCTTGTGGGATGTTAGCTCCCCGACCTGGGATCAAAACTGCACCTCTTGCGCTGGAAGGCGAAGTCTTAGACACTTGACCACCAGGAACATCCCTTGCCTTTCCTACTTTACTCCTACTTTTCTCTTATACTTCCTGCCCTGCTATGGTGCCCCACACCCTCCAACAGAGTGGGGAATGGCTTTGGCTCTGCTTCTTGGGGACCTGGGCTAGGACATGGGACTATCTTTCTTCTCCCCAGGGTTCCCGCTGGGTCCTTTGTCTTGTCACAACTTCCATTCTACCAGGGAGACATCATCTACTGTCAAAATTTCTGTTATGTAACAAACCATTTTATATGTATAAAATGATAAGATGTAATCTGATGATTCCTGGATCTCCACCTCCAGGGAGCCAGGTCTAATGGGATCTCTGTCCTTGGAAAATTTACAGGTATTTCCAACTCAACATGCCCCGCACTTATCCATGAGCCATACCCAAACTGCTCTCCCTTGGTGTTTCCTTTCTCAGTGAATGACATCACCATGCATCCAGATGTCTTCATCAGAAAGCTGGAATCCTCATTCCCTCTCTCGCTCTTACTGTTCACTATTTACACCAGGTCTCCCATCAGGACTCGACAATTCTATGTCTAAATGCACTTTAACCTCCTCTGCGTGATCCCACCTCCACTGCCACAGGTTCACTAAGCCATCTTTCTACTGCTCCTGCAACCCTCCAGCATATTCTTGAGAAGGTAATCCCTGTAAAACACATCTCTCAAAGGCTTTTTGTTGTCCTTATATAAATATTCTTTAACGTTATGGAGTCTGCACTTACCTTCTATCTACATTTTCAGGTTCATTTCTCATCTCTCAACAATCTAAGGGTCTGGGTTCCATCTCTGCTGAACTTTTATTTCTTTAGGATCTCATGCTCTTTCTCACCTCTGAATCTTCACATAAGCTATTTCCTCTGCTTCAGACAGTCTCTCTCATCTTCACATTGCTAACTTCTACTCATCCTTCAGGTCTCAGCCTAGATATCACTTCCCTCAGGAAGCCCTCCTGAGATCCCCACTCTTTCCCCCAGTTTAGGTCAAGTGTTCCTGCTCTGGGGCCCAGGACCCTGGCACCGAGTCCCTCCCACCCAAGGGTGGTAGTGGCTTCCTGCTCTTTCTGGGTAGCTAATGTCTGGGTTCCTTCCCTCTCATTTTGTTTACCAGATTCTGTCATTCCTTATGTAACTCTTTCTATGTGATGGATTTCCTCTGTTGCAAATACTCCCAGTGTTTTCTACTTCATGGCTAGTTCTAAGTACTTAGTTTCTAACATGTGACTCACACGGTAAAGAATCTGGCTGCAATGCAGGAGACCTGGGTTTGATCCCTGGATTGGGAAGATTCCCTGGATAAGGGAATGGCTACCCACTCCAGTATTCTTGCCTGGAGAATTCCATGGACAAAGGAGCCTGGTGGGCTACAGTCCATGGGGTCTCAAAGAGTTGGACACAACTTAGTGACTGAACAACGACAGCAGAGCACTAAAGTCCATTTCCAGGGTGATTTCTGAGGAACATAGTATAACTCTGCACCTGTACGTATGCATTCATTGCCCTGGAGCTCTTCATCAGAGGGTATGTTTAATTGTCCTGCCCCTTCTGTAGAGGAGTTGGGGCTCGGTCTACCTTGCTCGTAACTGCTTTCCGCAAAACCTGGCACAGTGATTGGCTTAAAAATATGTCTAACGTATAAACACGTTTGTAAATGTTTTTGTCTTCTCACATTTGTACAAGTCTAGAGCATCCAGCTTTCTTTCCCTAGAATTTCAGGAAGCTGGTATGTGCTATCATGCCTTTGCAGATTGTTTTAACCGCTTTCCCTACAGAATTATGTGAGATAGCATTATAATGACTTTTCACACACTAAATTTTTTTAGCTAGATTTTATCATCAAATACTAAGAAATATGTCAGATAGATGTGAATGAAGTTGTTATTACATGTTTCAAACTTTGCTTTCTGTCTTACATTCAGGTTCTGTTGGAATATAAAACCTAAAACCTACAGTCTTCAAGAATTTATTTCACTGCAAATGGGTAAACGAGACACTCATCTTTATTGTCTGCCAGGACTTGCCATGTGTGCACAGAGAGCCCAGCTTAATTTTAGCTGGGCTAAAATTAAAATTAGCAACAAGATAAACATGAGAGATTCATCATTTATAACTTTAAAATAAGCTTATTGAAAGGCTATAGATTATGATGTACTTGGATATTCTCGCTAAATCAAGTGAAAAATGAAATTAAATTTGTTTTTTCCAGAAACTTTAAACAGAAGGGAGAGTCAGTAAAATTAGAATGAAACATTTGTGAATGTGCTTTGGGAAACAGTTTTGGTTGAGTATATGATTTTGTTATTATCCACTAGCAAAATTTAACATTAAAGATAGTAAGAAGCAGCACACTTCAGTCATAAACCATTCATTCATAAATTATTTGGCCTTTTAATTTCTGACTTGAAAGTTTAATTAAGCATTCAACACTTTCTAATGTGTTCAATTAATTTTATCAAAACCTTGTATTCAAATTATTTTGTCAGTATAATCATGGCTACATCAGACTAAAAAGAAATGATTTTAAAACTGCTTCATGCAAGTCATGAAACACACAAAAAAGTTCTCACCTCTCAACAGGATGAGAATAAGAAGAACTATAATTATGTGGTTGAAAGAGTTTTATTAGGTATAAATATCATTTAGAAATTTCTAAGAGTGGCCCTAAACTAGGTGGTATGGATTTAAAAAAGCATTAAAATGATACTAATGTAAGAATCATTTAATAATCATTAATGTATTATTTAGTGGATAGTCATACCTAACAATGAGCAAATTTGTAGAGCATTTTAAAAGGCATGTTTATAGAACACTGTTAATACTCATGTAAATAAATATTAATTGTGAAGAATAGACCTCAAGAAGTGTTAAATATATTTAGAAAAGAGAGAGCAAGGGCTAAGTGAAAATTGCTCATTTTGGTTAAAAAAAACAATCTTTAATCAGAACTATGTATATAAATAACATAGTCAAGAGTCAAGATACTTTCAAAATGTGATTTTACTAGTGAATATTAGGACAAGCAGTGTTTTTATTCTACCCTCTTCTACAAGAAATACTGGTAATTACAAATAATCAAGTGGAATTATTATTAGACAGAAATGGTATATGCAGGGACGATGCAGGTTATTTATGTCATATTACAATTTAAATACACATCTTGAAACACCTGACAATCAATATTTCCTCCAGAATTTTCATTAAGCCAATCTGTTTAAAATGCAACTTTTTAATTTAACTTTTAGTAAATTCAACTGCTTTATCTTCCCAGTGATGGACCATGAGTATCTGATCAGAAATAGACAACAATATTTCTCACTCTGATCACTGTTTAAAAATCCTTTTTTTCCAGAAAAAAATTTTTTTTCTTCTGGAGAAAAATGTATGTGTGTGTGTATATATATATATATATGACATTATATATATATATATATATGACATTACTGTATATATCTAACATTAATATATCAAGAATACATTTTAACATTCTTCATGACTCCTGCCAAAGCCTCAGTTTACAGTCACCTCTATGAAAGATTTCTAATTTGGATGTTCACCTAGAAAGACTCAGTCACTGGGACCCACCCCAGGGCTCTCTTTGGAGATGCAGCAATCCGTTCTCAGTGCCATGTTAGATACTTGTTCTTTCATGGGTGTCCACAGATTTTTTAAGTTTGTTTGTGGATCTTTATTTTTGTTCACTTTGCTTGTTTTCTTTAGTAGATTCTCAGGTCAATCAGGTTGGTATCTGTGTACATAACCATATGGATGGAGATGATAAACAAGTTGTAGCTTTAGCATAGGGAAAGGAGACTGCAAAATCAGAACAGCAACCCAAATCCTTCACAGGGGGGTGGAATAGATACATTTTCAGTTCCAAGGGATTCTGGGTAGAGAATCTTAGATCAAGTGGTGTTTTTTTTTTTTTGGTGCAGGGGGAGGCTGCGGAAGGAAGGGCATTGAAAGTCCCTTTTGTGTTGGCATGTCTGGAATCTTTTGCTTCTTCAGTTAGAGTTTCCAGGCATCTCCCCAGCACTAAGACTTCAGGCATAGAAGACTACAGGTGTACATTTTAAACGCATCCATAAACCAGAAGTCTTCCGCAACCTAGGTATCTATCGACAGATGAATGTATAAAGAAGATGTGGCATATATGTATATATACACACAAAAATATACAATGGAATATTACTCAGCCATTAAAAAGGAGTGAATTTGAGTCAGTTGTAGTGACATGGATGAACCTAGAGCCTGTTATACAGACTGAAGTAAGTCAGAAAGAGGAAAACAGATATCATATATCAGATATCATATATCTCTTTCATAGAGACGACTGTAAACTGAGGCTTTGGCAGCAGTCATGAAGAATATTAGAATGTATTCTTGATTATATATATATAGTAATGTCATATATATATACGTATGTGCCTACACTTTTCTCCAGAAAAAACAGATATCATATGCTAATGTATATATATATATATGGAATCTAGAAAAATAGAACTGATGGGAAAAAAAGGGAAAAAACAGAGATACAGATGTAGAGAATGGGCTTATGGACACATCAGGAGAAGGAGAGGGTGGGACAAATTGAGGAAGTAGCACTGACATCTGTACACTACCATGTGTAAAATAGATAATTGGCGGGAAGCTGCTGTATAGCACAAGGAAGGCAGCTTGGAGCCCTGGGATGACCTACAGGGGTGGGATGGAGGTGGGGAGGCTCAAGAGGAAAGGACTTTGTTGGAAATTATGACTGATTTGCACTGTTGTATGTCAGAGACCAGCACAGCATTGTAAAGCAATTATCCTTGAATAAAAATAAGTAAATAAATAAAGAAAAATAATAGTAATAATAGTAATAAACCCTCACAGTTTCTTGGCTCAATACCACCCTGTTCCTCTACCCACTAGCCCTGGTTTACATCATTCTTAAATCTTCTCCCAAGTAAATGGGGTCTTCAGGGTCATAGTTTACAAGCAGCCATCTCAAGCTGTCTAGTGTGACTTATGTGTCATCACCTGCTTTCATAAACTGACCTGCACACTCCAGATAATTGTCATGAACATCCTGAGAGGATTTAACTGTTTTCAGTGTAGTTGGTCTCTCCCTTCTTTGGTGTTTAATCCCACAGTAAGGAAGTCTTTATTTTCTTCTGAGCTCATAAACATCGCTTTATTACAAGGTTGAGTTCATGTTGTTCTGATGTATTTGGCCCTTTTCTCTAGATTTTAAGGTCCTGTCATAACCCAGTAAAGAATTTTCACCTTCTTATAAAGGTTTTCAACAGCATTTGTGGTCTCGTTATTTATGATGGCTAGCACCTGGTTTTGACTTCATCTGCCCTTCTAGGTAGTTCTGCTCAGTATTATCTGAATGTCTAGAATGAAGATAATTATTCAGAATATTGGGGCTTCCCTGGTGTCTCAGATGGTAAAGAATCTGCCTACAGTGTGGAAGACCTGGGTTCACTCCCTGGGTTGGGAAGATCCCCTGGAGAAGGGGAATTCAGAATATTAGGCTGGATGTCAGTCACCTTGTTTTTCCAACAAAATATTAAATACTGAGAAAACACACACACACACACAAATCTGATTGCTGATCCAGAGAGGGAGGTTAAACAATGCAGCCAAGAATGCTGCCATTTTTGTAAGCATATTTCTGGCATCTCTGGTGGGCTTCCCACTGCTAGGAAGAGAGGGTGGGAGTGAGGACGAGGAGGCTGGACCACCAGGCGCAGTGGTCCAGGGAGCTTCAGGGGCTCCGCCCTATGGCATTATTTTTAAAGTTCCTTTTGTGTGTGGGCGCATGTATGCGGGGATGTCTGTTACTTTACATGAGCATGTACGTTATTTCCACTACATTTGTTGCTCTGTAACAACTCCAAAAGCTGTCAAGCTTATCATCTGTTGAATCCTATTGCTGATGACAATTTTTAGGATTATTAAATGCCATATGGGCTCAGGTCATAAATGATAATTTAAAAAATTAGAATAGTTTTCCAAAGTATTCAACTTAACAATACAGATAAGTCTGTTAAGAATGGATATTACAGTTAAAAAGAACAAAACAATGTCATTTGCAACAACATGGATTTTCATAAGTGAAGTAAGTCAGAAAGACAAATACCAAATGATATGACCTATACGTGCAATCTGAACTATGGCACAAACGAGTCTATCTACAAAAGTGAGAGAACAGACTTGTGGTTTCCAAGGGGAGGAGGTTGGGGGCGGGGAGGACTGGGAGTTTGAGATTAGCAGATGTGAACTGTTATGCACAGGATGGCTACACAGCAAGGTTCCACTGTATAGATTGTTTGCCTAGTGACTTGTGGTTGTATTTTTAGGAGTGAGGGTCTTTCCCATGTTCCTATATGCCAGTTACAGGTGGAATACCTCATTTAGGTTTTGTTGCATTAAAAACTTTCCCCAAAATTAGCAGATTGAACAACAACAACAAAAGAATGGATATTACAATGATTTTTAATAAATATTAGAAACACATAAATTAACTTTACAGTTGTATGTTCAGAAAAACTCTTGTCAGCTTAATAAGGACTTTTTAGTTTGAAACATATCTCCTGAGAGGGTAACAGGTAGGAAGGCCAGAGGTCCCCAAGTGGCAGGCGGAAATAAACTGCAAGTGGCAGATGTTTTTTCCTTTTCTACACAAAATCAAAAGGCCCTTCTTTTAATTCTGTGTTGGCTACACCTGCTTCTGCCTTGAGCTAACCAATACCGTTTTTCTTATGGAAATGTTTTCTTAAGCTATGTTAATGAAAGTGTATTTGCTTTGGAATCTGCCTTTCTTAAAAATGATTCTACCTAAGACTAACTCTGTTTCTTTCCTCAAACCTTGGGCTGATAACGGCTCAACAAACCAGTGTCCATGTCAATTGTTTTATGGCCAAGGGATGACACACCTGGTGCCATCCTGTCTCAAAAATACAGACTTCGGGAGAGGGGCTTGGGGAAACTTTCTTAGCCTTGAGGTGGGTCTCTTATCTGAGTAGCAGCTTGCTAACAGACATAAAATGCCTTGCTAAAGACTAGCAAGCAGGCACTCTTTCTGTCCCCTTCTGATGTCTGTGTCAGAAGCTTCCACTGTCTCTATTATACTTTAATAAAACTTTGCTGCACAAAAGCTCCAAGTGGTCAGGCCTCGTCTCTGATCCCCGGATCGAATCCCTCTCCTCCAGAGGACACAAATCTCGGCATAGCACATAGCTTGCACCAGCAACCTTTCATTCCTATCTAAACTGATATTTTTGGATTAAGTCTCAGAAAATCATTTCTAAGTCTTCAGATATTTAAATGCGTGAATTGATTATGAGGGTGGGAAAAGGGTGAAGAAAGACCTTTCCTATAAGTGGTATTTACCACATAGTCCCTCACTGAGTGTTATTTTAATCTATCTAATGAGGCAATGCAAAAAGGTCACATTTTTCAGAGTTAATAAAGGTAAAGATGACCTGCCTGCATACATAACTATAGAACTGTCAATTGCACAAACAATTAATTATGTGAACAGATTAATCAGCCAGCAGTTATTAATCACTTGCTCTTTACCTCGCGGCATGCTAGGTGGTATGAATGATGTAGAACAATGCCCTTACAGATACATATTAATTTCTCAGGAAGTACTTTGGGGAAAAAAAAATGTAACAAAAGCTATTCAGAATAAAAGGTGAATTGATATTTAAAATCAGTGTGCAGCCATTACTTAGTTTTCAACAGTAATGAAAGATAATTGCCCTATGGTTTTCCTTTCCATTGACTTTATGAGTGAAACATCTGATTCACTTAACTTTACAAAGAGCCCTAGAAATCTCAAACATAACTTTGGGATGGATGGATGATATTCAGACAAATAGAATGGCAGATAAACAATGTATAGTTTCCAGTTGTCTAAAGTGAAGTTGCTCAGTTGTGTCCAACTGTTTGTAACCACATAGACTGCAGCCTGCCAGGCTCCTCCATCCATGAGATTTTCCAGGCAAGAACACTGTAGCGAGTTGCATTCTTTCTCCAGGGGATCTCCCCAAACCAGGGATCAAACCCAGGTCTCCCGCACTGCAGCCTGACTCTTTACCATCTGAGCCACCAGGGTCTAGGTCTGCCATTTTGAAGGATTTGGCTGTCTCAAATACTGCCTTACAAACAAAACAACACATAAACCATAATGGAAAAGAATATGAAAAAAATAAACATTTTATATATATATACAAATATAATGTATAACTGAGTCACTGTGCTGTAAGCAGAAATAAATACAACATTGTAAATCAACTATATTTGAATAAAATAAATTTTAAAAATAAGTAAAAATGCTTTTTTTTTCCTTTTTAGTCACCAAAGTGAAAGTGAAAGTCGCTCAGTCACGTCCAACTCTTTGCGACCCCATAACCTATGCAGTCCATGGAATTCTCCAGGCCAGAATACTGGATTGGGTAGCCTTTCCCTTCTCCAGGGGATCATACATCCATTCTTTGTGACTCCATGGACTGTAGCCCTTCAGGATCCTCTGTCCATGGGATTTTCTAGGCAAGATAGAAAAAAAAAAAATACAAAGCAAAAACTCCACAAAACAATATAACAAGCTAACCTCTTTAATGAGAATGTTGTGCTTTAAGTTCCTTTTGTTAAAAAAAAATATTTGCCTTACCCCTTAGTAACCACAAGTCTGTTTTTCTATGTCTGTGAGTCTAAGTTCCTTTTTAAACATTAGGATATAAAAGTTTGACATTTGGATCAGTCAGGATCGACCCTAAGGGGAAAGAGATGGCACCCACAGGTTAGAATATTTTAAGGAAACTTTTAATTTACAAAGGAAATAATTACCAGGGTGTAGCGGGGTTTACAGAACCACAGATGTTCCCATCAGCACAAGGAATCCAGCAGCAGTTGAGGTGTTAACAACACCCAAACCTGAAAGGTGAAATCACAGATACTAACAGGGAGGAGGAAGGAGAAGCAGATCTTGGACCAGAGAGACTTCCCTGGCAGTCAAGGGGTTAAGACTTTGAGCTTTCACAGCAGTGGGTACAGATTCCATCACTAGTTGGGAAATTCTGATCCTATCTGCCGCATGGCTCAATAAAACAACAAAACAAAACACTCAAACAGTCCCATGATCTTTCTTACCTCTAAGTCCTACCATAAGTTGTTTTCTCTGCTTGAAATGGTCTTCTCTTTCCTCTTCATTTTGTTGATTTCTCATCCTTCTGATCTTAAGCTAGATGTCACTTCATCCAGGAAGCCCTCCTGGATCTCCTTTAACCCCAGTTAAGAAGGATCCTTGTTATGGTCACCATTGCCACCTTTACTAGAGCTCTTAAACAGAGGG
This sequence comes from Bos grunniens, assembly GCF_055505025.1. Taxonomy (NCBI): domain Eukaryota; kingdom Metazoa; phylum Chordata; class Mammalia; order Artiodactyla; family Bovidae; genus Bos; species Bos grunniens. The sequence goes on along the minus strand of NC_141178.1, from coordinate 55,094,566 downwards.
GTTAATTGTCCTTCTCCTTCGTGTATAGGAGTGGGGCCACTTTTCCCCAAGCCTAGTATGGTGACTGACACACAATAATGACTTAAATATGCCTAAAAACCAAGAGCAATATCAATACAACAACCTCATTTAAAGTAATTTTTTCTGATAGCAAGTGCCCAGAATTTTAGAAAACTTATGGGGATAGACTTTCTTTTTCAGATTATTTTAGAATATCTCCTTCAGAATGACAGGAGATGGCATTTTAAAGACTTTGAAGATGGCAAGGTAGAACATATTACTACCCATTGTAAGAAATAACACCCCTGAGATGTGAATGCAATTGCCATTACATATTTCAAAGTTTTTCTGCTTTCTGTTTTGAATGTGGATTTGACAATAATACAGGGAAAATGGATCCTCTTAAGAAGTTTTTAAGAATGAGTTTTACAGCATGTGAGTGATTGAAGCACTTGGGGTGGAGTGCCTGCAAGCCAGGGGGCTGTCACTCACATAGACCAGACACAAACATCCTCAGGAGATACACTGCATTCTTCTGGACCCCTGTCTCTTGGTGTTAATGATCATCACTGTGTTTGATCATGGTCCTCTGGGCTTTTAATTTCATAATTGAAATGGAGTAGGTTTCATATACTCTTGCCCTTTTCAAAACGTTTTTAGCTGTCATTGTACTTGTTGATCTTGGTTTTGTGCCTCTTTGCTGTGTTGTGGGCACATGCATTGTTTCCATTTTATGTGTTGCTGAACTTGAAATTTATCATATCTTGAGTAGAAATTAATGATGGTGATTTGTAAGGTTATAAAATGAATTGCAAGTTCGTAAGATGTGAGAATATTTAAATGTTGTATTTTTTCAAAAAATAAAGATTACTAAAGTCTAATTATGTTGGAAATGATTCAGTGCTATATAGATATTATATAATTGCTTTAAACTATAAATATTAGAAATACATAAATTCATCTTCAGCCAAAGAATTGATGCTTTTGAACTGTGGTGTTGGAGAAGACTCTTGAGAGTCCCTTGGACTGCAAGGACATCCAACCAGTCCATTCTAAAGGAGATCAGCCCTGGGTGTTCTTTGGAAGGAATGATGCTAAAGCTGAAACTCCAGTACTTTGGCCACCTCATGCGAAGAGTTGACTCATTGGAAAAGACTCTGATGCTGGGAGGGGTTGGGGGCAGGAGGAGAAGGGAACGACAGAGAATGAGATGGCTGGATGGCATCACCGACTGGATGGACATGAGTTTGGGTGAACTCCAGGAGTTGGTGATGGACAGGGGGGCCTGACGTGCTGCAATTCATGGGGTCGCAAAGAGTCAGACACAACTGAGCGACTGAACTGAACTGAACTGAAGTATGTTGGAAATGATTCAGCGCTATATAGATATTATATAATTGCTTTAAACTATAAATATTAGAAATACATAAATTCATCTTCAGCATGGTATACAGCGGTGGGCTGTGGGTGGTACAAGGTCTATCTAGACAGGGACTTTCATGTTTTAGTTCTAGGTCTGGAGCAAACACTATATACTCAACAAGGACTTTTTACTGTCTAAGCATGTTATCTTCTAGAACTGCATCAGTATTTAAATAGTATTTAGTATTTAAATGTCTCAGCTGGCAATTTTGAAGGTGAATAGGAACAAAAGAGGCCACGGCACCATAAGACAGATACAAAGCTCTATTCTGCATCCTGTTTTGCTAGCTTATTTGAGTCTGAAATTTTTGAAATAGGTAAACCCTTTATTTCTACTTCTTGAGGTTATCTCAAGAAGCCCTTGTGATGATATAAAATATTTGGAGAATAACTATTTCACAGATTGAGAAATGGGTACTAGAGGTAAGTTAATTATTAACAGAATTGAAAACTTGGCATTCTCCATCACAATTCCCCAGCCCCAAACAATATTTTTAGCTAAAGAGGGAACGATTGGTAATACGTTTTATTATTAGTTTTGTTTCCCGTCTGTTTCCGTTGTCCTTATCCTTTTCAACTAGAAAAGCTCTTCATTCTTCAATTGTTCATTCACTCCCTTACTTGACAACGATTTACTGACCACCTACCACTCTGCTCAGGTTGTATGAACAGAGATGCAAGCAGCAGTCCCTGTTCCCAAAGAACTCACAGCTCGTTCAAATTGTCTAAAGGCAGAAGGCGGACGGAAAATAGCAAAGCTAGAGATGGTGCAGTTGCCTACTTAGTTTGCATTGATGACAAGGAATTCAGGCACTATTATTCTTCTCATTGCAAGAAACATGGAAATTCAGGGAAAAGTCAGGACTACAGATGTAATTTGACTTTTTCACACTCGGAAACTCCATCCAAAAATGTGAGGTTTTCAAAATAGAAGTCTAGCATTGATTAGGAAGTTCATTTCTCTGAAACGATGAGAAATGAAATTGGTAGTAGAAACATAGAAGGCATCATCGACGAGGCAATTACATGGAGAATAAGATGAGTAGGGATGCATATCCTCAGAAATGACTTTATTTTTAATTTCTCAAATATTATAAAATAAGAACAACAAAGATGTGTTACATAATAAACTTTATCCTTCGAGGAGTGTCCACTGCAGTCCTGAGAGGTTTGAACTAATTTTTACAGACGCAGAAACAGAAGTCCAGGGAAGTTAGATAACTTGCTCAGACATCCAGCTATTAGAAGGTAGAGTGAGAATTTGGAATTAGCAGGGACAGGTTGCCGATTCCCGCTCCTGCCCTAAACTTGGCATCCTTGGTATGAATCATCTGAGAATCCTTCAGGAGCCACCTTGATCCCTCCTGTGGCCGAGGGCCACTCTGCTCAGGTCCTTGGCTTCCCATTGAAGGATGAGATAGAAATGGGACATTTCCCCTCGGATAGGAAAAAAACTGACGGGGACGTGTTTTAATTAAATTTGAGTAGAATTTCCATTCCAATAAGGGCATGAATTTATTCTCTCTGTCAAAATCCTTCAGGGCCATTTAAATCCTATCTCCTAATTAAGAACTTTGCACCAAAATTGTATTCGTGCACGCTTTGCTCTTCAAACTCTGCTTCAATCTAATAGAATATATTTTCAAACTTGCAGAACTGAAGAGAACAAAGGGCTTTAAAACTTTGCTGTACTCGTAAGGAAGCCGAGTGTCATTGTAGGCCTTGACGCAGCACTTCACAATGCTGAGGCTATGGGGGGACGCTAGTTCATCAGTAATAGGAATTTCATTAAAAATGCTAGTAATATATTAAACTGTACACATATGCACAAACACGTATATAAATGCAAAGACTATAAAACAAATGTACATTTAAAAAGTTTATATTATGGCTTGTTTTTAAGATAAAGAGTATTGTGTCCGAGAAAAGGAGCATTATCTGAAAGACCAGCTGATGAAGAACCTCAGAGTTGAATTTGTCCGTCTTCAAAATAGTGTTTTAAAAGTAAATAAAATATCATCAGCCAATTCATATGCATCTTGCCTGTCCACTTACCTGGGTGTGTAATTCATCTTGTACAGTGTAATGTCATCTCTGATGATTGTTGAAACAAAGAATTGTGTCTTTTGAAATCACAAATTAAATAAAAACCCTGAGTAGACTCAGGATGATTGTTGAATAATAGTTTCTAGTCACAAACCACTTCAGTGGTTAACTTTAATCATCACATCTACCATTTTACATTTAACTCTTGAAAATCAAGGTCAAAGATAAAAAAGTAATTTTTTAAAACAATCTTCTTTCTTTCCCCTTTTGAGAAAAATTTAGAGGAAGCAAAGTATCAGATTTGAATAGTAAATAGTGTAAGACAGAAGAATCTGTAAGTATAAGTGTTCAGATATAGTTCCTTGCTAAACAGGAAGAACATATTGATTGACTTGTTTCTCATAGAAAACAAAACTTCAACTGGTATTTTAAATAATGACAGTTGGCATATGCAGTTTCAGTGTAGAAATTATAATAAGAACCCTAGTTTACAGGTTTAAACTTCTGGGAAATACTGAAGAATTTAATAACTTAATATAAGCCTGGAGAATAAATTTAGAATGTGTTTCAACAATTTTTCCACTAATATCTGTTTTAATTTTTTTGTGTATTCCAGGATCCAACCTAGGGTATTACGTTTTATTTAGTAACAGTTTTAAAATCTTTACCTGATATTTTATGAACCTGCCATAGAGACTTTTGAAAAACATGAAGTATTTTTTTTAATATAAATTTATTTATGTTAATTGGAGGCTAATTACTTTACAATATTGTATTGGTTTTGCCATACATCAACATGAATCTGCCACGGGTGTACACGTGTTCCCCATCCTGAACCCCCCTCCCACCTCCCTCCCCGTACCATCCCTCTGGGTCATCCCAGTGCACCAGCCCTGAGCATCCTGTATCATGCATCAAAACTGGACTGGTGATTCATTTCACATATGACATTATACATGTTTCAATGCCATTCTCCCAAATCATCCCACCCTCGCCCTCTCCCACAGAGTTCAAAAGACCGGTTCTATACATCTGTGTCTCTTTTGCTGTCACACATACAGGGTTGTTGTTACCATCTTTCTAAATTCCATATATATGCGTTAGTATACTGTACTGGTGTTTTTCTTTCTGGCTTTCTTCACTCTGTATAATAGGCTCAAGTTTCATCCACCTCATTAGAACTGATTCAAATGTATTCTTTTTAATGGCTGCGTAATACTCCATTGTGTATATGTACCATAGCTTTCTTATCCATTCATCTGCTGATGGACATCTAGGTTGCTTCCATGTCCTGGCTATTATAAACAGTGCTGCGATGAACATTGGGGTACACTTGTCTCTTTCAATTCTGGTTTCCTCAGTGTGTATGCCCAGCAGTGGGATTGCTGCGTCGTATGGCAGTTCTATTTCGAGTTTTTTAAGGAATATCCACACTCTTCTCCATAGTGGCTGTACTAGTTTCCATTCCCACCAACAGTGTAAGAGGGTTCCCTTTTCTCCACACCCTCTCCAGCATTTATTGCTTATAGACTTTTGGATCACAGCCGTTCTGACTGGTGTGAAATGGTACCTCATTGTGTTTTTGATTTGCATTTCTCTGATAATAAGTGATGTTGAGCATCTTTTCAAAACATGAAGTATTTTGTAGAATGTCCTTCATTGGGTTTTTCTGATGTTTCCTCGTAATTTAGGTCATTTCAGTCACTCAGTCATATCTGACTCTTTGCGACCCCATGAACCATAGCACACCAGGCCTCCCAGTCCATCACCAACTGCTGGAGTCTACCCAAACCCATGTCCACTGAGTCGGTGATGCCATCCAACCATCTCATCCTCTGTAATCCCCCTCTCCTTCTGCCCTCAATCTTTCCCAGCATCAGGGTCTTTTCAAATGAGTCAGCATTTCCCATCAGGTGGCCGAAGTATTGGAGTTTCAGCTTCAACATCAGTCCTTCCAATGGACGCCCAGGACTGATCTCCTTTAGGATGGACTACTTGGATGTCCTTGCAGTCTAAGGGACTCTCAAGAGTCTTCTCCAACACCACAGTTCAAAAGCATCAACAGTGCTCAGCTTTCTTTATAGTCCAACTCTCACATCCATACATGATCACTGGAAAAGCCATAGCCTTGACTAGACAGACCTTTGTTGGCAAAGTAATGTCTCTGCTTTTTAATATGCTGTCTAGGTTGGTCATAACTTTCCTTCCAAGGAGTAAGCGTCTTTTAATTTCATGGCTGCGATCACCATCTGCAGTGATTTTGGAGCCCAGAAAAATAAAGTCTGACACTGTTTCCACTGTTTCCCCATCTATTTCCCATGAAGTGATGGGACCAGATGCCATGATCTTATTTTTCTGAATGTTGAGCTTTAAGCCAACATTTTCACTCTCCTCTTTCACTTTCATCAAGAGGTTCTTTAGTCCTACTTCACTTTCTGCCATAATGGTAGTGTTATCTGTGTATCTGAGGTTATTGATATTTCTCCTGGCAATCTTGATTCCAGCTTATGCTTCCTCCAGCCTAGCGTTTCTCATGATGTACTCTGCATATAAGTTAAATAAGCAGGGTGACAATATACAGCCTTGAAGTACTCCTTTTCCTATTTGGACCAGTCTGTTGTTCCATGTGAAGTTCTAACTGTTGCTTCCTGACCTGCATAGAGGTTTCTCAAGAGGCAGGTCAGGTGGTCTGGTATTTCCATTTCCTTCAGAATTTTTCACAGTTTATTGTGATCCACACAGTCAAAGGCATTGGCATAGTCAATAAAGCAGAAATAGATGTTTTTCTGGAACTCTCTTGCTTTTTCCGTGATTCAGCAGATGTTGGCAATTTGATTTCTGGTTCCTCTGCCTTTTCTAAAACCAACTTGAACATCTGGAAGTTCACAGTTCACACATTGCTGAAGCCTGGCTTGGAGAATTTTGAGCATTACTTTACTAGCGTGTGAGATAAGTGCAATTGTGCGGTAGTTTGAGCATTTTTTGGCATTGCCTTTCTTTGGGATTGGAATGAAAACTGACCTTTTCCAGTCCTGTGGCCACTGCTGAGTTTTTCAAATTTTCTGGCATAGTGAGTGCAGCACTTTTACAGCATCATCTTTTAGGATTTGAAATAGCTCCACTGGAATTCCATCACCTCCACAAGCTTTGTTCATAGTGATGCTTCCTAAGGCCCACTTGACTTCACATTCCAGGAATCTGGCTCTAGGTGAGTGTGAGTGATCACACCATCATGATTATCTGGGTCGTGAAGATCCTTTTTATACAGTTCTTCTGTGTATTCTTGCCACCTCTTCTTAAAATCTTATGCTTCTGTCAGGTCCATACCATTTCTGTCCTTTATTGAGCCCATCTTTGCATGTAATATTCCCTTGGTATCTCTAATACTCTTGAAGAGATCTCTACTCTTTCCCATTATATTGTTTTCCTCTATTTCTTTGCATTGATTGCTGAAGAAGGCTTTTTTATCTCTCCTTGCTATTCTTTGGAACTCTGCATTCAGATGCTTATATCTGTCCTTTTCTCCTTTGCTTTTTGCTTCTCTTCTTTTCACAGCTATTTGTAAGGCCTTCTCAGACAGCCATTTTTCTTTTTTGCATTTCTTTTTCTTGTGGATGGGGTGCTTCCTGTCTCCTGTACAATATCACAAACCTCCGTCCATAGTTCATCAGGAACTCTGTCTATCAGATGTAGTCCCTTAAATCTATTTCTCAGTTCTACTGTATAATCATTAGGGATTTGATTTAGGTCACTTGAATGGTCTAGTGGTTTTCCCTACTTTCTTCAATTTAAGTCTGAATTTGGCAATAAGGAGTTCATGATCTGAGCCACAGTCAGCTCCCAGTCTTGTTTTTGCTGACTGTATAGAGCTTCTCCATCTTTGGCTGCAAAGAATATAATTGATCTGGTTTCGGCATTGACCATCTGGTGATGTCCATGTGTAGAGTCTTCTCTTGTGTTGTTGGAAGACGGTGTTTGCTACAACCAGTGCACTCTCTTGGCAGAACTCCATTGACCTCATTATTAGACTAGGATTATGAATCTGGGGGAAGGATGTCACAGAAGTGAAGAAACATTACTCCATATCAGGAGGCCCATGATACCAACATGGCTTGTCTTTGATGACACTAACCTGGGTCGTTTGGGTAGGGTTCTGTCTGATAGGGTTTCTCCATAGGAAAGTTTCCATTTTCCCCTTTTCATATTCTGTTTTTTGGTGGAACGTCACTAACTGTAGTTCATACAAAAGGAAAGAAAATTAAGTTTCACCTCCTTCAGTGGAAAAAATAAAAGTGAAAATGTTACTGGCTTAGTTCGTCATTTCCGACTCTTTGTGACTCTACAGACTGTAGCCCACCAGGCTCCTCTGTCCATGGAGTTCTCTAGTCAAGAACACTGGAGTGGGTTGCCATTTCCTCCTCCAGGCGATCTTCCCAATGCAGGGATTGAACCTGGGTCTCCTGCATTGCAGGCAGATTCTTTACCATCTGAACCACCAAGGAAGCCCCTCCTTTAGTGAAGGCAACATAAAAAATATGGGTTAAGACCCAAGCAAGTGTTTGGAGGTAAACACTCTGAAGCTATGCAGATAACCTATGCTATGCTATGCTAATCACTTCAGTCGTGTCCGACTCTGTGTGACCCCATAGACGGCAGCCCACCAGGCTCCCCCGTCCCTGGGATTCTCCAGGCAAGAACACTGGAGTGGGTTGCCATTTCCTTCTCCAATGCATGAAAGTGAAAAGTGAAAGTGAAGTCGCTCAGTCATGTCCGACTCTTAGCGACCCCATGGACTGCAGTCTACCAGGTTCCTCTGTCCATGGGATTCTCCAGACAAGAGTACTGGAGTGGGGTGCCATTGCCTTCTCTGATGCAGATAACCTGTTTCTCCCTAAGGCTTTCCCATTAATTTTATTGTTCATTGGTGGATCTTGCCTACAGTGATTATTGTTGTGGTATCCAGGGAGGAATTTTCTATTTTGCTCATACCATATTCTTTTGAAAAGCAACTTTTAAAAATAAGAATTCTGGTGCAGGATAAATTATATCTATTGAAATGGCTTAAGCTACACAAAGTGCATTTGTATTGTTTTCTTCAAAACAGTATCAGCTCAAAGAAACAAAGCCCATCACCATGCTGTCTCAGGGACAAGTGCACTAGAGCACTGAGTGATGCAAAGATGCTTAATGGTCCCAGGGCAGGTGCGTCGCCCTTTCTGACAGCGCTCATTTGCATATGCACGTTTAATCCCAGCAGGAGGTGTGCATTCAGGGGTCCCTCAGGGCAGAAATACAGCCGCTCTCAGGTAAAAGCAATTCTTCATAAACTTTATAACCTCATTCCAAAACTCCAGTTGTCAGTGAACAGCTTTCTAGACTGACATCTTAAATCAAGAAAATGTCACGCGTGTACAGTAACTGGACTAATCTTTTCTGTAAATTGCTGCCTGTGGTTTTCAAAAACATGGTAAATTGCTGGCAATTGACAATGTGTCTCCCTGCACAGCTAACTTCACTTCTGCACAGTTAACAAATCAGTCTTAAATTATTCATCAGATCACCCAGTGTCTACGTTCTGATTGACAGTCATTGATTTTGGGGACCTGGAATTCTGCCTTTTATACTGAGATAGAATTTGCCACCTGATTGTTTCTATTGTCTTCAAATGTAAAATTAAAACCATAAGCAGGAAAAATAACTGCACGTCCTGCCGCAGTATCTCAGTTAATGTTGAAGCACAAGTCGCTACTCAGGCTTTTGCTCTCCCATGCTGCTAGGAAGTACAGCAGACTGTTCTCAGACTCACAATGCCCTCTAATGTTTCAAACACAGCTTTTCTCTGTTAATTGTGTAATTATTGGACAACAATTAAATGATTAATTATTTGTACAAGATAAAACATGAGATGCCCCATTAAGAAATGATGCTATTACACCACTGCACATTGTTCTGGGAACAGGGCTAAATCATCTTAAACAGCTCAAACAAATAGAATTTTGTTCCTAAAGTCTGTTTAGGAATGTAGTTTTTTTCTTCGGAGACTTCTTAGCACCTTTTTTTTTTTTTCTCCTAGCAGTATACTTTTTTTAAGGGGATTTTTTCCAGAAGCATATGTACCATTCCTTGAAGCATGTTTTTGAGTCAGTACTGGCTCTGAGTTAAATAATACACATGGATCATAAAAGTGTCTTATATTTGAGAAACACATTTATCTATATTTGCTCAGGAAGATTAACTTCAAGGTACCTTAGAAGGATCTCCATCAAGAAGGCTTGTCACAGTTGCTCTGGTCTATATAGCTCAGTTTTATTTAGAGCATTTCTCTTCAAGATCACCTTTTAAGGACAGTGATTCACATTCTGATTCATGATCACATGCAATCACAAGTATAACTATAGGTAAAAGAATCTGGAAAAAGAGTGTGGGATGGAAATGGGCAAATCAATACAAATTCATCACAGGAGATAGGAAAAACATTGCTTTTCTTAACTGTGGTTTGTCATAAACACCCTCATATGTGAATATCAATATTAAATAGGAAATATTAAGGCTATATCCTCTTGGTTCTTAAACACAGTTCTTTTTTTCTTTATTGGGGGTAATCACAATGCTGTGTTGGTTTCTGTTGTACAACTTGAACCAGTCTTAATTGTATATATGTATAGGGCTTCCAGGTGGCACCAGTGGTAAAGAACCTGGCCTGCCAATGCAGGAGACACAGTGCAGGTTCAATCCCTGGGTCAGGACGGTCCCCAGGAGGAGGGCATGGCAGCCCCCTCCAGTATTCTTGCCTGGAGAATCCCCTGGCCAGAGGGGCTTGGTGGGTTACAGTCCATAGGGATGTAAAGAGTCATACACAACTAAGGTGATTCAGCACACACAGGCACAGGTATATATACATACCTTCTTTTTGAGCCTCCCTTCCCCTCCCATCCCACTCCCTCTAGGTCTTAAAATTGTAAGTTTATAAGTTCTTAAACTTATAAACCTATTATGTTTTCCTCTGGAGACCATTGTTCATCCTTGGGTTTAACACTCTTGCTTTATGTAGCCAGAATTCTAAGAGAAGTCCCTTATAATACTTTCACATTGGATCATTATTTATTAAATTGTTTATGTTTCTCATTATGTAGAAAACTTTTTGAGAACAGAAGCTGACTACCTGGTGTATTTTTATGTTCCCAATTGCCATGCTCATGAGTTCTAAATTAAAATGTGGATGAATTGGTTCATAGTAGGTTGTCTTGTGTATCACGGAGAAACCCTAAAACCATGGCTTTCAGGATAGTCTCTTGTGTACAAGAAATCCATTAATAAGACAGTCTAGATGTGATGTCACAGCTCCTTAAAGTCAGAAAGTCCCAGGCCCTCCTCCTGTCTTTGTTTTATTATCCAAATGAATGACTTGTCTGTTCCAGGTTACTTTATGGTTCAAGCTGGCCGTTTAGGCTTCAGCCAATTCCTTTTTCCATCTTTCCCTACATAGTTCGTTTGGTTTCCCCATCATTCTGTTTATTCTCATTCTCAGCCTTTCTCCTTCAGCATAGGAGATCTAGTCTCTGGTGGATGTCCTAAGACTGACACACCAGTCAAACTACAAATCAAATGTGCAGTGAACTTCCTCTGTGTAAAGAGAAATGTTTTAGCTCTGCCATTAAGTATGTGATTCTTGTCAAATGAGTTACAGAGGCAAGTTCGTATGGCAATTCAATAACTCTTTTTTTTTCCTCTATAATATTTCAGAAGGTAGTGCTGCATAATTGTATTATAAACTCTGTTCCTGCAAGGCCCTTGGGCTAAATATTCATCAGTGACCATTTAATTTCATGATATATTCTTAACTATTGTATCAAACTGCTTGAAGTCGTACATTGCCATTGTGTTAAGGAAAACAGTGTGACATGCCCATCAACGTACTTAGTGGTTCCCTTTTATAGTCTTTTGAAACACTGCAAATGTCACTAAAATTCTTCATGTCCCATTACCTCTTCATTGACGTTTCTCAACTATTGCTGTAACAGTAAGGGCGTATCCATTAAATACAAGAATTAACCTCACTGCAGGGTAATTGACAGTCTTAATGAAGTTTACAGGTGTACTATTTGTTCTACATACTGTTATTCTAGAATGACCTTATGATACATATGCTTGCTCCATCAAGAATCCCACTTGTACATTTGCATTTCCTTTCAAAAGCCACAGCAACATATTGCACTGAACATTATGAAAGCTGTTTTCTTTGGAACATAGCAATGCTTTCACTGACATTTAGCAGTCATAGCCTACTCTCAATGCTTTAACTTCGGCAAACAGTGACCTAACTCCCATAGACTGAAATGATTTCAGATTAATAAGAAAGGCATGCTGGTTTTGTTGATGCATGTGAGCAAAGTGGATAATTGTGGACACCATCACGTCCACAGACCCTCAGGGAGATCAGAGAGGAGTGAGAGCAAGATTACCTCTACCCTCCCTCCAGCTTCAGTCTCACTCAGATGTGTTCCACGGCTCCATCCTGCCCCTTGCTTAGGTGGCAGAGCCTGGGGAAGGAAGTGTGGGAAGAGGAGAAAACCCTCAAGCCACAAGCCACAAGTGTGGTTGGCTTGGCCAGGGAGCAATATAAGATGGTGATTTGACAATCAAGTTTTAACAGTTAAAGTTGGTCCAGACTCTAGGTATCGTGTACTAAGGAAATTGAAATAGGGATGTAACACAGAAGAATTAGGGAAGGAGTTATTGGAGAAAATATAATCCTTTCATATTTGTATTCCTGAATTGAAACTATGAAGTAAATGAATTACACAGACAAAACATTTAATTTCACTTAAAAAATGTTTATTCCCGTATGTTGACTGGAGGGAGAATATAGTACGAAATAAAATTGGCAGAGACAATATATTTCAGTGTAGTTATTCAATTGTGTTTGCAAAGACCTGTTCAATACAGTTCTGTTATAAACATGAAATCAGAGAGATGCTGAATGAGGGCAATTAGAATGGTGACAGAAGAAGAGATGACCAATGATAAATTCTCTGTCAAGAAGATGGTTAAAGATCATGATGTCTAATGTTCAAGATAAATTCTCATTCATCATGTGCTGTTCTGCCATCTTTTGTTACAGTCTTCAATAAATGTCTGCTATGACCAACAGCCCTGTGTTGGTGGTGTTTGATGCAACAGAGGAAGTGACTGGTAGAGGTACAAGAGAAGTGGGAGTGACAGTGAGGAACTTAATCCCAGCAGAAAAATGGGCTGCCTGTTGCCAATTCCATAGGCTGTACCTTCTCTGGTCTAATTTGCTATCTATTTCAAATTAGGTTATAGAGAAGGAAATAAAGCAAATGCAAATTGCAAGATGCAAAGTGGATTGAAATAAGCATAACATAATATACATAATGATTCTATTTGTAAAGTCCAAATTATCCTATAATCTGTATATGATAGAAGACACTTGGGCAATTATTAGCACATTATAAAGGAGAAGTACTAGCTTATAGGTATTGAACTTGGTATAAGAAATGCACTGTGTGGTCCACAGACACAGCTATTGATGTAAGATGTGACAAGTTCTAACTACACAGTATTTATATTGTAGAACAAATAGAAGCCATTTCTGAGGGTGTTAGAGGAAATCCTCCAGGGATATCTTACTGCTTAACTGAATCAGTGCTTTTTTTTTTCTTTACAAAATGGGCCTCACTGGATTTTTCGTTAGGATTATTGTATAAGAATCTGCTAGTTCAGGCAGCATTTCCAAGATCTAAGCCATAAGGACCAGTAGAGACCCTTCATGGTAGTCAGAAAGCTTCAAGAGCGACAGCATGCATTTGAAGACTATAGTTGGAAATTTAAACCATAGATGTGGCTTTTTATTTAATCGTACTATTTAGGTTCATCACAATGACAGCTTAAACTGTATACAAGAAAATATTTAAATCATTTAAAAAATTCAACACAAGCTGCTCTTATATTTGGAAAGCAATCAAATTCTGCTTCTGCAGGCATCCTAAAAAGCCTGTACCCTGTTGACATGTATGCTAGAAAGGCAGATGTAACAGTTGTGGAAGGGTTACCTACCCTCCTGAATGGGTCCTTTTGACTAGGAGCATTTGAGCCAATAGAACAAGACCAAATTCCATTGAGAAGTAGAGGAAGGCTTTAGGTTTTGATCACAGAATGGAGAGGTGCCAGTTCAAGCTCTGGGGCACACACTCCCCGCTCCCCAACCACCCTGGCTGTGGGCAGGGCTGGTTTGGAGGGACCTCGTGCTGGGGGCAGTTCTCATGAAGCACCACTGACGTCTTGAATCATGGTGTCTCTACAGCTGGGCTGAGGTGTTGGTGCCACCATTTGGCACCAGGAACTCTGGTCTGAAGGGCCAGGTGCGAGGCCTCTGCACACAGCACACTCTGAGCAAATGAAACTAGACAAAGCCCAAAAGAGAAAGAGAAAGGTTAGTCTTGATTTTATTGCCCAGATTCTGTTTTCGTTTCTTGGGATCTGTTCATGGGGTAGGCTGGTGGCGTGTGTCTCCTCTGCCTTTTGTCTGGCTCCTCATTCTTGAAGGACACTGAGGGCACAGGGCTGGCATCTGTGACTACTTCCTGGGGATGTGGGCATCATTCTGACCCCAGGGAGAGGAGTGAAACGGCCCCCAGCCACCTTACGTGTGTTTGGTTGTTCCCAGGCTTCAACCCTACGTGTTTGTAGCTCTGAGAGACCCCCATTTGTCTAACTTTTGGAAACAAAGGACCTGAGACAACACAGGATGCATGGCGCACATATCAGCAAGAGAAACGTGGTCACCTGCAGATGTTTCCTCAAAGTGCAGCTCTCTAAGTCTCCAGCCTGTACGAAAGTGTGTCCTGATGTGGTCTGTGTGCCCTGGTCACATGGGATCTCATTATCCCCTTTGTCACTTGAGACCCAAATGCTGGACCATTATCGTGTTGTGGGAATCCTGGGAGTCCAAACCTGGTGGTTATTTCTTTCAATGCTTTAGTCACGTTGGCAGTTGTTTGGGTTCTAGTGGGAAATGCTTCTATCCACCCAGAAAATGTGTGCATGCTTCCCAGGTGGCACAGTGGTAAAGAATCTGTCTGTCAGTACAGGAGACACAGGAGACGTGGGTTTGAAACCTGAATCAGAAAGATCGGGAGGAGGGCAGGGCAGCGCATTCCAATATTCTTGCCTGGAAAATCCAATGGACAGAGGAGTCTTAGTGGACTACAGTCCATGGGGTTGCAGAGAGTCGGACATGACTGAGTGACTGACACTATATACATGAATACATGTCTATATACATTATAATATGTATTATATAATCATAGTAGGTCTAGATATAGAGACTATACTATATGTAATATAGTACACATAGCTATCTTATAACTGGCATAATTCAATATGTGATATGGACAGTTGACAACCATCAGACAAAGCACTATATATGTATATGTGTGTATAGACATAGATACAGATTACTGTATCTGCAGGGTATATTTTACCTTATACTGTATTTACTATTTTTATAGGTCTATACACATGTGCAAAAGCATACATACACATAGAGTAGTTTTCTGTGCTGGTAATCAAATAGCATTTCACATTTTGGATTATCTCAAGGTCATGAAGAAATAGGAATAAATTAATGTCTTTGAATCCTAAATTAGAAGAAAAGACAATTTGGATTACTAAATCAGATGGCTATGTTATGGTTAAGAAAATGACTTTTTAAAAATAAGACTTTGAACTTAAACACTTTCTTAATTGTGAAACGTGTTAAGTATTCAGAAATGAAATTATTCTCTAAAGCTCATGCCCATTAAGCAGAGCATGGCCACTCTATTGTAGTTATTAAGATGCTAGGGAATACTCCCCTGGGAAAAAAGACAGTAAATGAGAGAATGTTGAACAAAACTAAAACATTTCTGGCTAGAAGACTAATTATATGAAATGATATAGAAAAATGAAGCTTTTACCTCTAGAAAGAGGAGGAGCTAATTTAGTCCAATCTACTGCAATTATGTTACCAAACACATTTTAACTCTGCTTCTTTGAAAGGGAATACTTAGAACTCTTCCCATATTTCCTGCCATAATTGCAACCTGCTAATCATATGAGTTCCATCATGATGACACATTGAGTAAATGCATGTGTAAAAGAATTAATGCATAGTCCTTGCTTTGAGCATGGAAAGCTACAGAGGCTTTCTGCTGAACTCATTGCAGACATGTAATGTATTAACCAGAATCTGTTGTCAAGATGACAACTGATGGCAGGCATTCTTTCCGGCACAATCTGGCTCTTTCTGCAGGAACCCTGTTTGTCTTTCATGACTTCATAAGGACACTCTGTACTCTCAACATCATTTGGACAGAAAGAAAAAACAATAAATAGCATTGGAGTTATTAATTGTGGTATCCCTGACCTCCTCCTCATACAACTTGGTTATGCTACAGTAGGAATATCAGCTGCTTAGAATGAAATTAGTGGTCTAGTGTAAAGCAGTTTATTTAATCAGATACAGTTTCATAATTTTCTATTTTTCATTTGTTTGCATTTATAAACAGTTAAGCATACTTACGAAAGCTGTTAAATGAATAGACTCATACTTCACATCCTGCACACAAAAGCCACCTAAAACTTCTCTGCCTGAAACCTGGCTTCCAGATTCTCCACTTAGGCTGTTCCAGAAGTCTGGGCACTGGCTGCCAGTGCTGTGGAATGAACGCTCATCTGGGAGTCAACAGAGATCATCCCATAGCTAATGAGAAGCACAGCTGTGTGACCTTGGACTAGTTACTTAAGCTTGCTGAATTTCAGTTCCCTGATCCATAAATTGGGACTCTTATTTCATAGAATTGTTGGATCCATTAAATAAGACAACACAGAATAAATGGTCAACGTGCTATTAAAATAGTATGGGTTAGCTGGATCTCTCCAAACTTCCATCTTTGCATTGATAAAATGAACATGCTTGACTGAAAAATAAATTTAGTTTCCTCTAATCCTATCGGAGAAGATGATGGCACCCCACTCCAGCACTCTTGCCTGGAAAATCCCATGGACGGAGGAGCCCGGTAGGCTCCAGTCCATGGGGTCGCTAAGAGTTGGGCACGACTGAGCGACTTCACTTTCACTTTTCACTTTCATGCATTGGAGAAGGAAAAGGCAACCCACTCCAGTGTTCTTGCCTGGAGAATCCCAGGGACAGGGGAGCCTGGTGGGCTGCCGTCTATGGGATCACACAGAGTCGGACACGACTGAAGCGACTTAGCAGCAGCAATCCTATACACCTATAAATTTGATATGCTTTCTACTATACTGCACACCAAGAGTAGAGACAGTTTCTACCTTTGTATTCTTACCAGGACTAGTGTTGATGGAATGAATTTGTAACAAGCAAAAAAAAAAAAAAAAAAATGAGAGACCCACAAGAAAAATGTCAATTGTTCATTGTTAAGAATGTGTGCCTGAGGGATTCTCATAACCCTCTGAGCCAAATCTTATGAACCCCAAGATAGTGGTATTTTTAATGCAGCTTTAATACCGCAGTCGCTCGTTTTTCTAAATCTTAGTTATACATGTCCTTCTCTTTTGCAGAAATCATGTCCACATTGATGTTTACAGTAAGCACTCTCTAGTGCTTATATTGTAATAATTGCCTTTCCTCATTCAATCTATTTTTAATTCCTAATTCCTCAAACACTTAATGAAGATCCTTATATCTTAGACATAAGTGGGCACGAGAGAGTGAAAAAGCAAAACCCCACTGCAGCATCAAATAGGCAATTTTAGTTACAGCTGCTCAAGCTGGAGGGGATTCTGTATAGAGATAAACGTAAAATAAGACAGACATGTGGGATTTCTGAGCAGTGGAGAAAAGATATTTTTCTCTTCCCTCTAAAACTGCTACCAAAAGAGTCACTGAAAAGTATTCTTTTGAAGAACAACTTCAAAAGGCATTGCAAATTGGTAGAATATTGTACTTAGGATATTTCCAGAGATTTGAAAAATAAATCAGAGTATTTGAAAATCTAGAGCAATACAATTATAGTTGGTGTGCATTTATTGAGCCACATGACCAAGCTTAATAGGCAGAGGTGAGTGGTCCAGCTGAGCCATATAATCTCCACTCTACAGAATCACATTGTCTTGTGAGACCTGGAACTGAGTAGACATCTTGAGACCAAGCAAGGAGGATGCTCAAAAAGATGAGTCTGTGAAGGAAGAGATAAATCAGAAAGACTCTGGGTCTTAAGTGATATAAGTCACTGGATTTACCAAACCTGGGTGCTGACAGATGAATTGGCCCCAATTAGTTTTTTTTTTTTTTTTCTGTTTTGTATAGGCATTATTTTAATCATGTTTACAAATCACAGGAGAGAGAGTCCTGTTGGTTAGCCTCAGGCATCATTTCATGCCAATCTTGCAGAAGGCTGTCCAGTTCAACTGACATTTCCACCACCCTGCATGACTTCTTCAGTCTTTATGAAAAATCGTACCTCAAAAAGGAGAAACACACTGGGGATGCTGCAGCACTAGACAGGACAAAGGTGCTTAGTGGTCACAAAGCCAAGCGTCATACAGAAGGGAAGTCTAGTGTTTCCCCAAACTACAGCTTTGTGTAAACTAAGCATTCTGCTTTAAGCTTCATAAAATAATTGAAAATAAAGTTTAAAATACATTAAAACTTTAAAAGATTTTTTGATATGGACCATTTTAAAAATCTTTATTGAATTTACTAAAATATTGTTTCTGTTTTATGGGTTTTTTTTTTTTTTTGGTCCTGAAGCATGTGGGATCTTAGCTCCCAGGGATGGAACCCGAACATCTTACATTGGAAGGCAAAGTCTTAACCACTGAACTGCCAGGGAAGTCCCCCAAAGTATATTCTTATTCCAAGACTTTATATATGCAAAATAGTAAACCCTGAAAGTTACTAGATTCTTTCTAGTTTTTTTTAACATATATGGTTATCTTCACACAAATCTCAATTTGAAAATGAGCATGTTTTTCAAAGTTATATAAATTAAGTAAAACTCTGCTACCCAAGTTAAAGAATAGTGTTTTTGAGTGGCATTCCTAATATTATCATAAATACATTCCAATACATGCCCAAAAAGTAATCCCACAATGTACCCTGCAAAGAATATAGAACAGCAGTTTTCAGATTTGAAACGGAGAGCTTAAAAGAAAAAGGCAGGGGAGGTTCCCTTTCTTCCATTATTTCCAGAACACTTTATCAGTAAGAGAGAGTAACTGAAAAGTGGTAAAAGTCACAAGTGTAAAACTGATGATGTCTACACGGTCAGGGATTAGGTCAATAGATTTACAATACATTGTTCTATCAATTTTAAGTTCTCAGACATTTAACATATCTCTTTTTTTGTGACAAAATAGACAGGGAATATGTTGTTGATGATAAATGAGAATGATGAACTCATCTACAGAAGCTTGATCTATGCAGTTTCCTGCAAGAATGAAGGTGAATGAGGAAAAGAACAGGTCACTGAGTCTACCCAGTTCCAAGGGATTAACACTAGCCTTATTTAGAGTGTGACTGTAGGTTAATCACTAAACAGGCATTATCTCCTTTTGTCCTCACAGCCTTCCATAAGATAAATATTATTATCCTCATTTTACTTACAGAGATGTTGAGACTCATCAAGGACAGACAGATCACAGTAATTCCCCAAAGCAGGATTCCTAGCCAGGCACACCTGCCTTCTAGCTCTTGCTCTTTCCATGATGACGTGTTGCTTCTACCATGACTCCAGCCTTGGGACTTGGTTGGTAGACGGAGCCTTCCTCCAGCCTCCAGGGTCACCTCATAAGCATTTATGAATGTCTCCTCTTCAGTGACTAAGTCCAGCACCACATAACTAAACTACTGAATGTTATTTGTTTTTTTAGCTTCCATTTAAGTTCCTCTCACTGTAACTTCTCAGGGAGTTTCTATTAGCTATTCATAACCCTTCATCTTATCCTGTTTTCATTGCTTTCTCTACAAAGCAGACAGGTGTATAAAAATCTGTTACTATGCTTTTCAATCCTAACAACAACTCTGATGCAGTTGGAAGAAGCTAATCATCCTTAGTTTGCAGAACACCTGATAACCTGATGCTGTGTGTGTCCAGGGCCACTGTGTGTGTGTGTGTGTGTGTACGTGTGTGCTCAGTCATTTCCAACTCTTTTGCAACCCCATGGAATGTAGCCCGCCAGGCTCCTCTGTCCGTGGAATTTTCCAGGCCAGAATACTGGAGCAGGTTGCCATTTCCTTCTCCAGGCGATCTCCTGACCCAGGGATGGAATCTGCACCTCCTTCATCTCCCGCGTTGGCGGGCAGGTTCTTTACCACTGTGCCACTGGTCCCCATATTGGACCACGATGCAGTTGCTACCTGATTTCATATCTGTCTCTGCTGCCACCTCCCGATGGCATTAATGCCACTGTGTTAATTATTTACTCAAGGCACTGGGCAGTATTCACAAAAGGGTGGCACTTAAGATTAATTTGCAGTGTGTCTCAGATCATATTTTCAGGCCCATTTTTAAACTCAATGAACTATGCCCTTAGTTTATTGATTAATTTTTTTTTTTTACTATTTCTTTTGTGGAAAAACCACAGTTCAAATATGATATTACCTTGCAACACTTTGAAGAATACTAAGTGCTTTGTTATTATTTTCCTACTTGCTATTCCTTATAATCTATCTGTAGTTAGATTTGGATTTCTTATCTCTATTTTCCAGATTAAAAAAACAGGGCAAAATGTGCCCCCATTTACAAAAGCTACTATAGACCATCAGAGTTTTGGTCTAGCCCATTGTTCTTGCTCATCTCTATCCCAAATTAATATATGAGATGGTGTTTATATGTCACTAAAATTTAAAGGTTCTCATCATTCAAAATATTTTAGATTATGTTTTTAAAGGAGTGATCATGGATATATTTAGTAATTTAAGCCTCAGATATGCATTTTTGAAAACACAAAAGAACAGAAATATGATGGAAAATAAAATTATACATGAAAGGAATAATAACACTAATACCTATAATTTAGCATGTAGCATGTGCCAGGCACTTGGACAAGCACTCCATAGGATATTTATCTTATCAGTCACCCTTTGCTATTGTCTGGATGTTTCTGTCCCATATCCCTCATCCCCCACCAAATTCACACACTGGAATCCTAACACCCGATGTGATGGTGTTAAGAGGTGGGGCCTTTGGGAAGTGATTGGTCATGAAGGTGGAATCCTGATGGATGGGAGTAGTGCTTTTAAACAAGAGATCCCCCTCCGAAGCTCTCTAGCCCTTTCTGCCGCAAGGATACAAACAGTGTGTAATCTGGAAGAGAGCCATCACCCAACCATGCCAGAATCCTAGTCAGTCTTCCAGCCTCCAGACCTCTAAGAAATATATTTCTGTTGTTCATAAATCACCCAACCTGTGATATTTTATTATAGAAGCCAAAATGGACCAAGACAGTCCCCAAAGGATTTTACAGGAGAAGAAACTGAAATTTAGGTTAAAGCTTAGCTCTGCTGGTGAGTGGCAAAGCCACAGTTCAAACAAAGTATTCAACTGACTTCAGGTTGAATGTTCTTAGCCTCACTGGCCATACTGCCTCTCTAATTTTCCTTACGTATACTTTAACAGCTCATGTTCTACACAGATTCTGTCTTGTACTTGGTAACTTACTATTCATGCATTGCTACTGGCTATCCTTGCAGGTATTCATGCACTTGTTATCCACTCTATTTTCTAAATATTAAGATAGGTGTATATTCTAAGAACTTCTCCCAAGTAGTCTCCATGAAATTTCAGAAAGAACAGAACTCCCAGTAAACAGCATTCTTAAGTCATTAACACATAATGTACCACACGCATGTAGACTCTGGGGATATGAAGGTGAATTAGAAGAAATCTCTACTCTCATAGAACTTGATGTCTGGTTATTGTGCTGGGGAGCAGACGATTATGTAAACAGATAAACAAGTGTTATAATAAAGATGGGCAAACATGCAATGGGAGATTAGAGGCAGATGCTAGAGAATAATCATGCTTGAGGGAATCTCCATTTCTGGGTAGGTGTTTCTTGAGCTTGTCCTTGAAGGATGGAATATAATTAGGCAGAATAATAAAGGCATGACTTCAAAGCATATAAAAAGTATGTGTTCTGAACAGTAGATGCTCTCTGTATATTAATGAAAGAAAGACAGCAGTACATGATGAGGTTTATGGATGACTTAGAGATGATGTCTGATTCTGGAGAGTTTGGACTTACACATGGATGTGTTATTGCTAAAATGTTTTAAATTTTATAAAGTCACAATTTGAAGATGCAATAGTTGGTCACAAAAATAAAAATGAAAATTATCATTCAGTCAGTTCAGTCGCTCAGTCGTGTCCGACTCTTTGCGACCCCATGAACTGCAGCACGCCAGGCCTCCCTGTCCATCACCAACTCCTAAGGATGGGATGGACCAACCAATCCCTCAGTGAGCCAGTTGTCTTCCTAGAAACCTAGTAAGTTACAAAAGTTAATTTCTCACATTTACTAATATTTCCAAGACCCCAAAAGATTTATTGTTACTGTGTTATTTTGTCATTCTCCTCAACTCTACTCTCATGGTTAGATTGTGACTGGGGATCAAGAACTATGATATATATGGGTTAAGTGCAACTTCTGTTGAGAGTGATATGCTATATGTAAAGAGGATGTGATTGTTATATAAAATATGCAGCAATAAGATTGAAAATGATATATAAATACAGCTTTGTAATAAACCACATCTCCCATGTTGCTGTTGTTCAGTTGCTATGTCCAACTCTTCACGACCTAATGGGCTGCAGCATGCCAGGTTCCTCTGTCTTCCACTATCTCCCAGAGTTTGCTCAAATTCATGTCCATTGAGTCTGTGATGCTATCTAATCATCTCATTGTCTCCCGCTCTCTTCTCATTTTCCCTCAGTCTTTCCCAGCATCAGGGTCTTTTCCAATGAATCGGCTGTCCGCATCAGGTGTCCAGAGTATTAGAGCTTCAGCTTCAGCATCAGTTCTTCCAATGAATATTCAGGGTTGATTTCCTTTAGGGTTGACTGATTTGATCTCCCTAGCTCTTTGTGAATTAGTGAATTACAAATGTATTTGTTTGTCATTACATTTGAAAATGCAGATATCTTATCTTGTTGGGAAAAAGTCAACTTCAATGAGGTTAATAGCAAAACATTAAAGTAATAATGTAGTGGTTAAGCCATGTGGAAATTTTACCATGATTCTTCACATTTGTAACACTATTTTTCACAAAGCAGAAAATACTGCTTTATCCTCTGAAAGCATATACCATCGTAAATGTTTTTGAAAAGATGAATTTACCTATATAAATGTCTCTTATAGAAACAAATGGAACCATTGTATATTGGTTATGTTGCCTCAGTGTGTAACAAACACCTCATCAAATATTTTCCTCTGTGTCATCTCTAAGTGACCATTGCTGTCCTTTATTTCCTAGACTGACCCCCATAGTTCTGAGGGGTTTTGTGCTATTTGAAAAAGAAGGCAGAGGCCTCTTCAATTCCTTAGCATGTTCTGCGTCACTTTGGAAACTAATTGTGTATATCAGAAATTCCAGTCTCCAATCTCAAGCTCATCAAATGCTACAGTCCTGCCCCAAGTACAGCATGCGATGCCAACTGCCTGTCAGAAATGCAGGTGGGTCCTCAGTGTATTGAAGATAATTATTGCCTTTTAGATATTGTAAATGGTTAAGTGCTTATTAAAATTAATTACAGAGAATTATCTTACCTGGCAGGGCCAGGGAATGGGATATTCTGGCTAGTGGTTCAATTGAAAGAAAGAGAAAATAAAAGATGATTGTGCTCCTGAGATTCAGTCTGGGTGTGTGTGAGGGGACTGGATTTTTCCAGCATGTTCTCTTTCATCAAGAAGACCATCACAGGATACCATCAGATATTTAAGTAGCAGCAAAATATTTTTCAGGATTGTTGTCAACTTTGGTTTAAACGATCCTCCAAATTCTTTGTCAGGAAGATCTCCTGGAGGAGGAAATGGAAGCCTGCTCCAGTATCCTTGATGGGAGAATTCCATGGACAGAGGAGCCTGGTGGGTTACAGTCCGTGGGATTCCTCCACTGCGCCTCTCACCTGCTTGTCCACCTATCTTGCTTTTACAGCCTCCTCCACTAGTTCATTTTCTTTATCTCATCTCTTAAATAGTATTGTCCCTAGGACTTTGTCTTCAGCCCTATTTTGATATCTCTTCTGCTCTCAACTTGTGTGACATAATCCTTTCATAGAGCTTCAATTATAAAACAAAAAAATTTCAAATCTGATTTGATCTCCATTTGTGACCTCTCTCTGCAATGAGAATCCCTAATGCAATCACATACTTTAGCTAAACAGCACAGACATTATTGCCACCCTCAACACTCTGTCTCCACTTAGATTTCATAAATCAATTGATACGTCATAATCACCTGGTCATTCAACTTAGAAAACATTTCCATATACATCAAAATGGATTTGTTACTAACTCTTGTCAGATTCTCCTCCAAAATGCACTTCAAACCCTATTCCCTGTCTTGCTTTCCAGTGATAACTGGCCTAGCTTGGGCTTTGGTTTCTTTACCCTGAGTTTATTCTAAAAGTTAAGGCATATGCTGATCTTGCTGACTCCTGTCTCTTTTGTTTCTTACCTATCTTACATCCTGCTTCCAGCCCATCTTAATGATATAATCCCTGAGATAGTGGCTCCCCAAACTCAGACTAAAGTCCAAATTTTTGGAGCAATATGAAAAGTCCTTAACAATTTGAGACAAATATACACATCTAATCTTTATCTCTCCTATAGTAAAAGCCAAATACAGAAACAACCCATTTGACATTAAATCCTTTCTATAGATTCCATGCAGTTTTCCAGTGCCTTCTAAAAAATAAACTATAAAACCCTGTGCTTTGGAGGTAATGCTTGGAACCTCACTGCCACTGTTAACAGCATCTTTTCTAAGGTTTTGGTCATTGCCTCAACCTTGTGGAAACACTTGGGTTGTTTCTACCTTTGGCTACAATGAACAGTGCTGTTCTGTAAATATTTGCATTTACAGAACAGGGTTCATGTGGATGTATGATTTCATTTCTCTTGGATACATACCTAAGAATGGAATCAAATGGTAACTCTATGTTTACTCTTTTTGAAAAGTGGATGAACTTTTTTTCTTAAATGACTGCACCATTTTATATTTCCACCAGCTATGTACAATGGTTCCCGTTTTCTGCATCATCACCAACACTTGCTATTATCTATTTGATTCTAGCCATCCTAGTGGGAGCCAAGTAGTAGCTTGTTGTGGTTTTGATTTGTACTTTCCTGAAGACTTAAGTCAGGAGGGGTGGCGGTGAGGAGATACCCCTCGTCCAAGGTAAGGAGCAGCGGCTGTGCTTTGCTGGAGCAGCCGTGAAGAGATACCCCACGTCCAAGGTAAGAGAAACCCAAATAAGACGGTAGGTGTTGCAAGAGGGCATCAGAGGGCAGACACACTGAAACCATACTTATAGAAAACTAGTCAATCTAATCACACTAGGACCACAGCCTTGTTTAACTCAATGAAACTAAGCCATGCCCTGTGGGGCCACCAAAGATGGGCGGGCATGGTGGAGAGGTCTGACACAATGTGGTCCACTGGAGAAGGAAATGGCAAACCACTTCAGTATTCTTGCCTTGAGAACCCCATGAACAGTATGAAGAGGCAAAATGATAGGATACTGAAAGAGGAACTCCCCAGGTCAGTAGGGGCCCAATATGCTACTGGAGATCAGTAGAGAAATAACTCCAGAAATAATGAAGGGATGGAGCCAAAGCAAAAACAATACCCAGCTGTGGATGTGACTGGTGATAGAAGCAAGGTCTGATGCTGTAAAGAGCAATATTGCATAGGAATCTGGAATGTCAGGTCCATGAATTAAGGCAAATTGGAAGTGGTCAAACAAGAGATGGCAAGAGTGAATGTCGACATTCTAGGAATCAGCAAACTAAAATGGACTGGAATGGGTGAATTTAACTCAGATGACCATTATATCTACAACTGCAGGCAGGAATCCCTCAGAAGAAATGGAGTAGCCAACATGGTCAACAAAAGAGTCTGAAATGCAGTACTTGGATGCAATCTCAAAAATGACAGAATGATCTCTGTTCGTTTCCAAGGCAAACCATTCAATATCACAGTAATCCAAGTCTATGCCCCAACCAGTAACACTGAAGAAGCTGAAGTTGAACGGTTCTATGAAGACCTACAAGACCTTTTAGAACTAACATCCAAAAAAGATACCCTTTTCATTATAGGGGACTGGAATGCAAAAGTAGGAAGTCAAGAAATGCCTGGAGTAACAGGCAAATTTGGCCTTGGAATACGGAATGAAGCAGGGCAAATACTAATAGTGTTTTGCCAAGAAAATGCACTGGTCATAGCAGACATCCTCTTCCAACAATACAAGAGAAGACTCTACACATGGACATCACCAGATGGTCAACACCAAAATCAGATCGATTATATTGTTTGCAGCCAAAGATGGAGAAGCTCTAGACAGTCAACAAAAACAAGACCAGGAGCTGACTGTGGCTCAGATCATGAACTCCTTATTGCCAAATTCAGACTTAAATTGAAGAAAGTAGGGAAAACCACTCATAGAAGGCAATGGCACCCCACTCCAGTACTCTTGCCTGGAAAATCCCATGGACAGAGGAGCCCGGTAGGCTGCAGTCCATGGGGTCGCTAAGAGTTGGACACAACTGAGTGACTTCACTTTCGCTTTCCACTTTCATGCACTGGAGAAGGCAATGGCAACCCACTCCAGTGTTCTTGCCTGGAGAATCCCAGAGACGGGGGAGCCTGGTGGGCTGCCATCTATGGGGTCGCACAGAATTGGACATGACTGAAGTGACTTAGCAGCAGCAGGGAAAACCACTAGACCATTCAACCATGACCTAAATCAAATCCCTTTTGATTATACAGTGGAAGTGAGAAATAGATTTAAGGGACTAGATCTGATAGAGTGCCTGATGAACTATGGACGGAGGTTCGTGACATTGTACAGGAGACAGGGATCAAAACCATTCCCATGGAAAAGAAATGCAAAAAAGCAAAATGGCTGTCTGAGGAGGCCTTACAAATAGCTGTGAAAAGAAGAGAAGCGAAAAGCAAAGGAGAAAAGGAAAGATATAAGCATCTGAATGCAGAGTTCCAAAGAATAGCAAGAAGAGATAAGAAAGCCTTCTTCAGCGATCAATGCAAAGAAATAGAGGAAAACAACAGAATGGGAAAGACTAGAGATCTCTTCAAGAAAATTAGAGATACCAAGGGAACATTTCATGCAAAGATGGGCTCGATAAAGGACAGAAATGGTATGGACCTGACAGAAGCAGAAGATATTAAGAAGAGGTGGCAAGAATACACAGAAGAACTATACAAAAAAGATCTTCACGGCCAAGATAATCACTATGGTGTGATCACTCACCTAAAGCCATACATCCTGGAATGTGAAGTCAAGTGGGCCTTAGAAAGCATCACTATGAACAAAGCTAGTGGAGGTGATGGAATTCCAGTTGAGCTATTTCAAATCCTGAAAGATGATGCTGTGAAAGTGCTGCACTCAATATGCCAGCCAATTTGGAAAACTCAGCAGTGGCCACAGGACTGGAAAAGGTCAGTTTTCATTCCAATCCCAAAGAAAGGCAATGCCAAAAAATGCTCAAACTACCACACAATTGCACTCATTTCACACGCTAGTAAAGTAACGCTCAAAATTCTCCAAGCCAGGCTTCAGCAATGCATGAACTGTGAACTTCCAGATGTTCAAGCTGGTTTTAGAAAAGGCAGAGGAACCAGAAATCAAAATGCCAACATCCGCTTGATCATCAAAAAGCAAGAGAGTTCCAGGAAAACATCTATTTCTACTTTATTGACTATGCTAAAGCCTTTGACTGTATGGATCACAATAAACTGTGGAAAATTCTGAAAGAGATGGGAATACCAGACCACCTGACCTGCCTCTTGAGAAACCTCTATGCAGGTCAGGAAGCAACAGTTAGAACTGCACATGGAACAACAGACTGGTTCCAGATAGGAAAAGGAGTATGTCAAGGCTGTATATTGTCACTCTGCTTATTCAACTTATATGCAGAGTACATCATGAGAAACACTGGGCTGGAAGAAACACAAGCTGGAATCAAGATTGCTGGGAGAAATATCAATAACCTCAGATATGCAGATGACACCACCCTTATGGCAGAAAGTAAAGAGGAACTCAAAAGCCTCTTGATGAAAGTGAAAGTGGAGAGTGAAAAAGTTGGCTTAAAGCTCAACATTCAGAAAACAAAGATCATGGCATCTGATCCCATCACTTCATGGCAAATAGATGGGGAAACAGTGGAAATAGTATCAGACTTTATTTTGGGGGGCTCCAAAATCACTGCAGATGGTGATTGCAGCCATGAAATTAAAAGACGCTTACTCCTTGGACGGAAAGTTATGACCAACCTAGATAGCATATTGAAAAGCAGAGACATTACTTTGCCAACAAAGGTCCGTTTAGTCAAGGCTATGGTTTTTCCGGTGGTCCTGTATGGATGTGAGAATTGGACTGTGAAGAAAGCTGAGCACCAAAGACCTGATGCTTTTGAACTGTGGTGTTGGAGAAGACTCTTGAGAGTCCCTTGGACTGCAAGGAGATCCAACCAGTCCATTCTGAAGGTGATCAGCCCTGGGATTTCTTTGGAGGGAATGATGCTGAAGCTGAAACTCCAGTACTTTGGCCACCTCATGCGAAGAGTTGACTCATTGGAAAAGACTCTGATGCTGGGAGGGATTGGGGGCAGGAGGAGAAGGGGACGACAGAGAATGAAATGGCTGGATGGCAACATTGACTCGATGGACGTGAGTCTGCGTGAACTCCGGGAGTTGGTGATGGACAGGGAGGCCTGGCCTGCTGGGATTCATGGGGTCACAAAGAGTTGGACATGACTGAGTGACTGAACTGAACTGAACTGAAGACTTAGGACATGAGAAACTTTGCGTGTGTTTATTGGCCGTTTTTAGACCTTCCTTGGAGGAGTGTCTAATCTATGATTTTTTTTTTTCATTAGTATCATTTATTATTATGGTCTTAGACTGCTCTTTCACTTACTACCTCTAATGTGATTTAATTTTTGCATAATTTCTCCCCAAAAGACATATCATATACACATATAATCTGAACTATTCCTCCCCCAGTCTTGTTTCCTGTACAGCAATTTTTCCTGCAGGTCACAGGAGGATCTCAGATATAATAAGATTTTATGTCCACTAAAGCCAGATAATTCTCCATTGTTTGTCATATTATGTCACACAGAAGTTACCATGAAACATGGACTCTCTCCTTGTACCACTTCTTCTTTTTAGTGTTCATATTCTCTCAGTGTGGCCCAGTCCATAATGCTGGTATTTTATAATGTTCCTCTTTAGACCTTTCTATTAATCTGAAAAAGATTCATGTTTTTTCTTTCAGTTCATGAATGCTAGTTCATCTCCCTGGATTGGATTCATGTTAGGCAACCAAAAAGCTGTTCTTTGGTGTTTTCTCAGTTCCTGATTTACTAGGGAGCTGGTCTCTTTCCCAGTTCCCATACGCCCACCATGTCTCTTACACCTCAGATTTTGAACTACCCAGAGTTGGTTTTATACCTTCCCCCCTCTGTATATATTGCATCAGGTGTCACAACTATTCTTATCACTTCTCCCCCTAGTTTCTGTGTTCCATTCACTAGCTCCAACTTCCCAGCTCCTTCTGCTTCTCTGGGATGCTTCTTGAAACCTGTAAGAACATCTGCAAGATGTCCTCTGCAGCTCTCATGGTTGCCTATGAAGCCTACACCTCTCTCTGCAGGTAATGCTGTTTCCAATATCCTTAATACTAGAGATTTGGGAGTGTGCAAACAACAGCCTTAAATTACCATCTACATAGAAGTTATTTCACAGCCAGTATGTGAGCAACAGAGAGCAAAGAAATCAGTCCAAATGCTGGTAGCAGGACCTGGGCTCAGGTTCCTTGCCTTCAGAGGTTGTGAGCAGGAACATCACAGTACATGGTGAGGTGTGGCAGAAGAGAGGGCTCATGGCAAATCCATCGGTGCCTAATTTATGGGAACCATGAAAACAACACGTGGCTGCCCCATCCTTCAGGTGCTCCTGCAGTGATGTGCATGGATGGGTCAGTCACCCCATTCACCGAGTTAATGGTTTCTTCACTGCCAGGAGAGCATGCGTGTGCTATTGGCCCAGTTCTTGTCAGAAAATCCTTAAAAGGTGTGTGTCCATCTGTGCACACATGCGTGTATGGGTATGTGTGAGTCTGTGAATCTCCACTCATCCTTGCCCTCATTCCAGCCCTGGCGAGGAGCGTGCGTTCTTACCTAGGTCAGCCCTGTGTACTTCCCCACGTGACGGATACTCTAACCTTCTAACCAGCTGTTTCCCCCCACACCCCTCCGCAGGAACAAATTCTCCCACTGGTGTTTCCCTCTGCCCAGCAGATCTGTAACTTTTCTCTGATAGTTCTTGGACCTTTCCTATATTTCATCTCAATGAAGCTGCCTCTACATTTGCAGTCCAATCACATATCTTTCCATTCTAAAGTCACAGGTTATTCCCTCGCCTCTCGTTTCCTGCTTTATAGCTGTATCAATTTAGTTTAAAGTCCCCTCAACCCCTTTAGAATGACAGAGGAAAGCTGTATGTTATTTATGAAAGAGGTGAAAGGAGACAGAGACAAAGAGAGGAAAGTAACATATAAATTACCAAAAAGAAAAAATAGGGGAAGTGAGAGAAGTATTTCATCTTCTTTTTGAGATACATGGGAAACTTGCACCTACTGTGAAAATGTGCACACCCATAACAAAGTTTACATAATAAAAATGCAGCAGTCATTCACTTCTTTCCCACAAGTCTTCAGATGTGCAAACTTCTCTGGCCTAAATCCCATCTGACTGAAAAAGCAATTCATTCTCTTGATGCTTTCTTATGTTTTCATACACATCTTCTTTTTCAGGGGCCCAATATTCATATAAAATAAGTATCACTGACCTGGTTCTAAAAAGTTAAGCCTTTTTATTTGATCTTGGAACAGTGAAATGCTTTAAGCTGATGCTAAAGCAAATCTTATTGGCAAATTCATTGTTGTAGCCACGTGTTCCGGGAAACAAACTCACTCAGAAGGACAGTGCAGAGAGTGGAGGGCAATTTATTACACCAGTGGGCCCAAGGCAGAGTCTCCTCTTAGCCAAGGACCCCGACCAGCATTTGTGAAAATCTTTTATACCCCAGGTGTACGTGTCTGAACCCACCACTCCAAATTCCTTGAGACTTACATAAACCAAGGAAAATATAATCCAAATAACCCCATGATTTATGTGCTCTGTGCTCAAACAGTCAAACAATTAGCCAATAATCAATAAACCTGAGGTTACACTCCAATAGATACAGAAAAATTTATGGCCTGTCTAGAGCAAGGGGTGATTAGTGTATGTTTTCTCTTAGGCGATGAGTAACCTAGATATGATTCAAGGTTCCCCGGTCTGGAGGGGGTCTTATCCTTCTGTTGTTTTCATAGGCACTAAACACAGAATTCAGAGTCCATTGGAAAGGTGGCCGAGCATGATCAGCATGAACAGGCCTAAGATGGAGTCCAGGCCCTATGAATTCCTTCTTCATCATAACTGGAACCTACAGTGATACTAATAACAAATGTTTATGGAGGGCTTGCCATGTGTCAGGCACACTTCTAAACACACAGCTTGCTTTGATTCATCGAAGCCTCCTTTCAGTTTTGTATGTCTTATTATGTGAGTATGTACTTAGTTGCTCAACCATGTCCGACTGTTTGCGACTTGATGGACGGAGGCTCACCAGGCTCCTCTGTCCATGGGATTCTCCAGGCAAGAATACTGGATTGGGTTGCTATTTCCTTCTTTACGGGATCTTCCTAGTCCAGGAATCAAACAAGGGTCTCCTGCACTGCAGGTGGATTCTTTACCATCTGAGCCTCCAGGGAAGCCCATGTATTATTATCGTTGAGCTGAATTAAGGCATAGAGTTTCAGTAACTTGTCCAGTCCTCAGTAAGACACTAAACAGAATGGTGATTTACCTGCAGGGACTCAAGTCACAGAGCTATTATTCATGACCACACCTTTATGCAACTCTATTAACTACATCATCTATTGATACAATTTAACATGATATTTTTCTATTTGAATCAACCCAAGTTTGCCCAGGGCAAACAGGTAGTATAGCACTAGAAAGTGCCATTCACATCAGTACAATGTGAATTGTGCTCCTAGGAGATGGAAGGCAGTATGGGGCTTCCCAGGTAGCACTAGTGGTAAAGAACTCACCTGCCAATGCAGGAGATGTAAGAGACAAGAGTTCAATCCCCTAGAGGAGAAAATGGCAACCCACTCCGGTATTCCTGCCTGGAGAATCCCATGGACAGAGGATCCTGGCAGGCTATAGTCCGTGGGGCCGCAAAGAGTTGGACATGACTGAAGTTACATAGTACAGGTCTTCAGTGTGTCATGAAATTTCCTTGGTGCTATTCTTGCCATCATGATATGTCTGAACATCTAGTTTAATAAACAACTAAAAGGAAATTAAATTTTGACCAGAAGAGAAGAATTAAGATAGTGCTTCTCCAACTCTAGTCAAACATGCAAATTTCTGAGTGCAACCCGCAGTGTTCATGGGAAAGTTAACAAGGTTTTATGGGTCTACTGACACAGACAATCTCCTGAACAGACAAGAAATGCTGCGGTTTGTGGGGAGGAGACGAGAGAAGAGCAGTGTTACTTTCCTCTATTTTTTGCTCCATTGTCATGAACATTAAGGATGTTTCTGTTTCTCACTCTTGTTCCCCCACAACTGCTGGCCGCTGCAGTAAATCAACAACTTCATCTCCAATAACTTAGCGCAGCCAGCCTCTGTGCTTGTAGCCCCAGGGGGGCTCCACAGATTACAGTTTCCTGATCTTTGGCTTGGTTCACATCACAGGACTGGGCTGGGTGTTAATCCCCTCAGCCAGCATTTTTTTTTTTAAGATTATTCTGCCCTTACTACTTTTGGGCCGTGGCTTGAATTCCAACCCACATGGTACCCTGACCACTGGCTGATATAGCTGGGATTCTTGTTTCCTGTTTCCCTCTTCCCTGTCTATTGTGGGAGGCCTCCCTGACCAAGACAGTTCCCACTGATCCCCTTGCTTCTATTCTTCAGCCAACACATCAGACTCACTGACCCTTTAGACACCAACTCTCCCTCTGACCACTGCACCTTGACTTGGTTTCTCTAGAAGGTGGCCATCCTCTGGAGTTAGCATTTGTGCCTACTAATGTGCCTAGTGGAAACTTAAATAAGAAAGAGAAGTAACTATGATTTCATTTTAGCTTCTAATTTGTCTTATTTATTTCTATGGAAAATTGAGTTGGGCTACATATGAATGAAATTAAAAGACACTTGCTCCTTGGAAGAAAAGCTATGACCAACCTAGACAGCATATTAAAAAGCAGAGATATTACTTTGCCAACAAAGGTCCACAGAGTCAAAGCTATGGGTTTTCCGGTAGTCATGTATGGATGTGAGAGTTGGACTATAAAGAAAGCTGAGTGCTGAAGAACTGATGTTTTTGAATTGTGGTGTTGGAGAAGACTCTTGAGAGTCCTTTGCACTACAAGGAGATCAAACCAGTCAATCCTAAAGAAAAGGATTGGAAGGACTTCATTGGAAGGACTGATGCTAAAGCTGAAACTCCAATACTTTGGTCACCTGATGTGAAGAACTGACTCATTGGAAAAGACCCTGACGCTGGGAAAGATTGAATGCAGGAGGAGAAGGGGATGATAGAGGATGAGATGGTTGGATGGCATCACCGACTTGATGGACATGAGTTTGAGCAAGATCCAGGAGTTGGTGATGGACTGGGAAGCCTGGTATGCTGCAGTCCATGGGGTCACAGAGAATCTGACATGACTGAGCCACTGAACTGAACCTATGAATAGATGGAAAATCCAAGGAAATATTAAAGACATTGTTCTGACTCTAGAGAGAAAGATGGGTTTTAGAACAACAGGGTTGTTTTCTTATTTATGAAAAATAAAACAGTGTGTTCCAAAGAGAAGATAAGAAGACATGATTTCTAGTCTCAAAACATGCTGATAAGACTACCTGAGGAAGTAACACTAAACCTGGTTGAAAATAAGAGGTCACAAGAGACAAATACAGATGCTACGCATCACAGGACTTCAAAGGAGTTTTAAAAAAAAAAATTGAGTTGAGCTGTAAAGGATAAAAATAATATGGAAAAAATCCAAAGGCATCCTGTTTAATTGTCATATAATGTATATATAGGAAAATAGAAAATTGATCAGAGAAATCCACCTGCCAATTTCAAACACTGTTGAAATTCTTCACGGTCAGTATAAATATTAAAATAACGAACTTTGTTTTACTGTCAAAAGACAATAAGAAGGTTTTTTCAGTATATTCTTCAGATTTGACTGCTTTGCAGGTATCAGTATCAATAAGAATAAATTTCAGGTTATAGACCTGCCTTAGAGAAGTCTTATTCAGACTTTATAGAGCAGTTTGCCACAGTAAGATCCACTTTGGTTTTCCTTTTATCCAGCTAAAAGAATGATAACGATGCCACCATGAGGAATATGAAGCATAAAATTTTCTATTTGTATCAGATAGTGGAAAACCTAAATGGTGTAGAACTTGTACGCGCTGAATGAAAGCCATTTAAGCAACTGATTGCACTTCCAAAGGCAATTAGAAATCCTCTTTCACTCTTAGATGTTCAGACCCATCAGGAGCTAATTAACTGCTTTGGCGGCAGTGGGATGTTGGCAACACAGTTCACGGTTTCTGAATGGCCGCAAGGTATTTAATTTGAACAATGGAAGAATTAAAGGGCAGCCGTTAGCAAGAGTATCGATAGATAGAGTATGCTGCCTGAGTGTTTCTTATTCAATTTCAAACATGAACTGCCTGAAGATTTATTTTGGGGTGATCTTTCATAATAAGAGAGCCTTACATTGCAAACACCAGTGAGGGAAGCCATCACTCTGTAACTGTGCCTTGTAGATGCTAATAGACTGTTTCTAGTCAAGAGCAACACGAGAATGGGATGAAAATGGTGTTCACGGCATCAAGGTCTGAACCGCGAGGCTTCTGCTAAGCCTAAGTCACTAAGCAAAGGACAATCCCAGCCCACTTGGCAACAGTTATCTTTAAAAATAGAAGAATATATTCAGAGGAGGATCCAAGCAGTTGGTTACTTAGATTGGTCTCTGGAAAAATAAGTCAGTATATGCTGTATCTTTGTCAACCGTTCTTTCAATGACTTCATTGACAAAACCGACAGCTGATAGCGGGGGTCAACAGGAAGGACAGCAAGAAGCCACCAACACCAGGCCGGTCCATTAGGGATTGCCTGCAGGTTTCCTCCCGCCCAGGCATTGATCCAAAGTGCTGAAGAATCTGGCTTCACAATCTGGCTGGGGTGACGGCCAGGTTGTCCGCTGCCTTTGCACATCCAGTGCTGGTTTGAGAAATGTAAGGAAACTGTTCGTTTTCTTTTTTCTTTTTCTTCAACCTCCTGAGTCATGTGGTTCTGCAAACGAATACCTTCAACTAGGATTTAGACCACTAAGAACTTGCACAGAAAAACACACACTGAATGTGTGTTAAACCTCTACATTGTGATGAAGTTGCACTATGTACCATACTCTAAATGAAATGAGAGCTGTGTGTGTATGTGGGGTGGGTGCGTGCGTGTGTGTGTCTCTGCACGTGTGGGTAGTATGAGTGCATTTTCTCTGGCTTTAAAATTTTAAAAGAAAAAAAAAGCCATAGAGAGCAGTACTTGCCGAGGGTCATTTATTGCCCAAGTTTACAACAGTAGCGATACAAGTTTTTGCAAATTGAATTTGCCTCAGATTTCTCTGTCCTAATGCTTACTTTGCACAAGTATTTAAGCTATGGTATTGAGTATCCCCCTTTGTCGGAAATACCGCTCTTGCTGAACCGTCTTGACCATTGACTATGACACGGTTTCTTATTTATGTAAATACTTGCATCCCAATAGCCGACGGGCATCGGATGCAGAACCTAGAGCCAGTTTTCAGGAACAACTGCAAACCTGACTTGGTACTGTGCATCTATTCATAAAACACTTAAAACTGTGAAAATATGGTTTACACTTAACTGTACATAAAGGTAAATGGAGAACTCAGTTCAGTACCAGTTCATTTGTACATTTTGGGGGGGTGCTTTTCACATTAACTGCCCATCTGTGTAATTTATAGTTTGACATGATGTGTTTGTTTAAAAAAATTACATAGTATAAACCCATTAAAGATCTGAGGGAAAAGAAGCTTAATGTAGAACTAAGTTTTTAAAGTATGTTTTGTTTTTTTTTTAATCCTGGTCTTGGTGCAAATGTTAGCTATGCCTTATTCATATTACAGTTAGGTCACTATGCTGTGACATGGTCTGTATTCATGCTGCCCTAGATACTTTTGTAATTATTTGTTGCAGACTTGTGACTGTCCCTCTTAACTTTCTTTTATGTAAGTAATTTGTAAAAAGTTTCTTAAAATTTTTGCTTTTGCTTATTTAATTTTGAATAAAAGCTAAATTCGTAAAAAAAAAAAGAATATATTCGGGATCTATTAAGTACCCACCTCTGTCCATACAACTCTCCAGGCAAGAATACTGGAGTGAGTTGCCATTCACATCTCCGGGGGATCTTCCCAAGCTAGGGATCAAACCAGGTCTCCTGCATTGCAGGAGGATGCTTTACCATCTGAGCCACAGGGGAAGCCCATTAAGTAATTGCACTGCTACTTATTACCTCTATATTCCACACTCACCCTCTGTCTCAGAAGGAACAACTCACCTTGAGGTTTTCTCGAATCCTTTCTGTATTAAGTATTCTCTAAGAGTCGGACATGACTGAGCGACTTCCCTTTCACTTTTCACTTTCATGCATTGGAGAAGGAAATGGCAACCCACTCCAGTGTTCTTGCCTGGAGAATCCCAGGGACGGGGAGCCTGGTGGGCTGCCGTCTATGGGATCGCACAGTTGGACATGACTGAAGCGACTTAGCAGCAGCAGCAGAGAAACAAGAAAAAAGAGATTCCTATTCATAGCTTGATTCATCTGTATCTATGTATCTATAACTATATGGAGAGAGATAGGCTTCCTTGGCGGTTCAGTGACAAAGAACCCGCTTGCCAATACAGGAGACTCGGGTTCAATCCCAGGGTCAGGAAGATTCCCTGGAGCAGGAAATGGCAACCTGCTCCAATATTCTTGCCTGGAGAATCTCAAGGACCAAGGAGCCTTGCAGGCTACAGTCCATGGGATCGCAAAGAGTGGGAGGCGACTGAGAGACTAATACTTTCACTTTTCACTTTTCTCACGGCTTCCTTCTCACCTGAAAGAACTGCTGCCTATAACCAAGAGGCAGCCTTCCAGGCAGAGCGAAGACACCAAGAGCAAGGATCCTGGGGCAACAGAGAATCTGGCATCCTTTGGAATGAACACTTTTGCCCGAGCCATAGCAGAGGACAAAGAAATGTGGTACAGTCAGAGAGCTATGGAAGATGGTCTAGACCAAGGCTAGGAATTTGGATTTTCATGTAAATCTCTTGGGGAGCCATGGTTGAGTTTTAAGTGGTGAAAGTGACTTAACCTGACTTATCTTTTAAAACAATCATATCCCTTTTAATTTTGAATTACTGCTATTTTGGTAAATATTCCCTTGCAAACTAGCCACTGAGCATCTCAAGGTCTGGAACAGATTTTTTTTTTTAATTGAAGTGCAATATTATAATGGTTTTAAGTGCACAGCATAGTAATGCTATATTTTTACAGATTATACTCATACAAAATTATTATAAAATATTGACTATATTCTCTGGGGTCTACATTACAGTTTTGTAACTTATTTTAAACCTAGTAGTTTGTGTCTCTTAATCCCTTCACCTAATTTCCCCCTCCCCTCAGTAGTAACCACCAGTTTGTTCTCTGTATCTGTGAGTCCTTTTCTGCTTTGCTATATGTGTGTGTTTGCTTTATTTTTTAGATTCCATATACAGGTGAAAAGCTACAGTATCTTATTTGCCTGACTTATTTTAACTAAGCATAATGCCATCCAGGTCCATCCATATTATTACAAAAGGCAAAATTTTGTTCTTTCTTTGTGATTGGGTAATATTCCATTGTATATATACCATGATTTTCTTATCTGTTCATCTGTTGACGGATACTTGGGATGCTTCCATATCTCTCTATTGTGAATAACACTCTGTGAACATTGGCGTGCATGTATCTTTTTGAGTTACTTGTTTTTTTCACTAATATCCAGGAGTGATATTGATGGCTCTTATGGCAGTTCTATTTTTAATTCTTTTGAGGAATCTCCATACTTTTTTCTATAGTGACTGTAACCAATTTACTACATTTTCCCCAACAGTGAATGAGGGTTCCCTTTCCTCCACATCTTTGCCGAAACATTATTTCTTGTCTTTCTGATGATAGTCATTCTGACAGATGGGAGGGGATACATCATTTCAGTTTTGATTGACAACCCCTGATGATTAGCACCTTTCATATGTCTGTTGGCTGTGTGTACATCTTCTTCAGAAAGATGCCTATTTAGGTTCTTTGCCCATTTTTAAATTGTTTTTTGATAATGAAGTTCTTTATATATTTTAGATACGAACTTATTTTGGTTGTGTCTCTTATCTTTTCCTAACCTCATTTCTCCAGGACAAGGACAAGATCTCATTTGTTCTTTCTCTCTCTGATTTCTGCATAGTATATCTGGTAACTATACCTTAAACAAGGGTGTTTGATAAGTCATTTGATAGCAATTGTCAAAACTGATTTGAAGTTGCTCAGTCGTGTCCAACTCTTTGCGACCCCATGGACTATAGCCTGCCAGGTTCTTCCGTCCATTGGATTCTCCAGGCAAGAATACTGGAGCGGGTTGCCATTTCCTTCTCCAGGGGATATTCCAAACCCAGGGATCAAACCCAGGTCTCCAGCATTGACGGCAGATTCTTTACTGGCTGAGCCACAAGGGAAGTCCAGCAATTATCGAAGATTGGGCCAAAAATATGTCCACAATTGATGAAGTGGGTTAACACAAATAACACAGCTGCTTTTGAGATCAAATAGAAAACTGGAAAGGTAAGTGAAAAAAGAGTCCTTTGTCAGTATGTGGTTATCTTAAACTGGTAGAATGGCAATCTCTGTACCTGGCAAACAAAAACACAATGGAGCAACTATAAGAAAAGTAAAGGAAAAGCAAATAACAAGAACAGGTTTTGATTAATTGATTTCTCTTCCACTCAGCTACTTGTGGGAGTTAATTTTCTGTGTCAACTTGATTCAGCTATAGGGTGCCCAGATATTTGGCTGGACATTATTTTTAGGTGTATTTGTGAGGGTGTTTCTGGATGAGATTAACATTTGAACTGGTGATGTGCTGAGGCCAATTTTCTTCCACAAAGTGAGTGGGCCTCATTCAATCCAGAAAGGCCAGAATGGACTAAAACTCTCTGCCTTTGAGCTGAGATGCTAATTTTCTCCTGCTTTGTACTTGGACTAGAATTGAAACTCTACCATTGACTCTCCTGGTGCTGACTTCTCAGTCATCATAATCCCATGAGCCAGTAATATATACATACATACACACATATGCCAGAGAAGGCAATGGCAACCCACTCCAGTACTCTTGCCTGGGAAATCCCATGAATGGAGGAGCCTAGTGGGCTACAGTCCATGGGGTTGCGAAGAGTCAGACATGACTGAGCAACTTCACTTTCACTTTTCACTTTCCTGCACTGAAGAAGGAAATGGCAACCCACTCCAGTATGCTTGCCTGGAGAATCCCAGGGACGGGAGCCCGGTGGGCCGCCGTCTATGGGGTCGCACAGAGTCGGACATGACTGACGCGACTTAGCAGCAGCATGCACATATGCATATCCTATTAGTTCTGTTTCTCTGGAGAACCCTAATACATTATTTATAATGGAATTATGATCAGGAGTGAATGTTTAGAATATACATGAAAAATGAATGCATTACTGAATACATGACTGAATACAAGAAAAGCAGCGTTCATGTGAATAGGATTAAAAACACATATTGGACAATTCTGGCCACCTCTAAAATCTCAATGGAAAGGATTAAGTTTTTCCATTAGCATGCATTTATGATTTATTGTTGGAGATGTAATTAGTCTCTGAAATTATCCTTTTCCAGAAGTTTGTTCATTCTCTATTTCTCGGTATTAATTTTCTTATTATGCTTAAGCAATCTCTTGCTGATTAGCATGCATTTAAATAGCCAGGGTAATTTATTAAATTACATTTTTATAGACAGGTTAAATTATTTTAATTACATGTTTGAAACATACCATTAAATAAATATGATGATGTTAAATGTGTAACGATAGGATAGTGACAATTTAATAAGGCATTATAAATTTAGAATTTAAGTACTATTGATTTGAGCTTCAATGTTCTCAAAAATAACAAAAGTGAAGTTGCTCAGTTGTGTCCGACTCTTTGCAAACCCATGGACTGTAGCCTCCTAGGCTCCTCCATCCATGGGATTCTCCAGGCAAGAGTACTGGAGTGGGTTGCCATTTCCTTCTCCAAGTCACTCAGTCATGTCCGACTCTTTGCAAACCCACGAACTATGCAATCCATGGAATTCTCCAGGCCAGAATACTGCAGTGGGTAGCCTTTCTCTTCTCCAGGGGATCTTCCCAACCGAGGGATTGAACCCAGGTCTCCTGCATTGCAGGTGGATTCTTTAACAGCTGAGCCACAAGGGAAGCCCAAGAGTACTGGATTGGGTAGCCTATCCCTTCTCCAGCAGATCTTTCTGACCCATCAAACCAGGGCCTCCTGTATTGCAGGTAGATTCTTTACCTATCAGGGAAGCCCAAGTGTATAGTAATAAGTTCTCATAGAACCCTTTGAATATACTGTATTTTGCATTTTTCAAATGGGTGAGAAAAATGTTAATGGCACATTATAGGAAGAGCTTGTGAGATGCAGAACTCATTGTAGCCTTAAGGAAAATACAGTTTGTCATCTTATTAAAAATTACATGGAAAACGACTAAACATTTTGACTTAGGTCTGGTTCCCCAAGAAATTTTACATAAAAATCAAGTAGCATTTAATAA
Organism: Bos grunniens; assembly: GCF_055505025.1. Taxonomy (NCBI): domain Eukaryota; kingdom Metazoa; phylum Chordata; class Mammalia; order Artiodactyla; family Bovidae; genus Bos; species Bos grunniens. Next base: position 55,053,780 of record NC_141178.1, on the reverse strand, counting down.
ATGTTTGCTGTATTAGGGGCATCGATTTACCCTTAGAGTTCATAAAGTTCATTGAGAGAGGCAGAAAATAGAAGAAGGAATGGAATGTCTGTTCCTGGTCCAGGCTGCCCCTTGTGAGTGGGGCCGACAGTGCACACTCAACCCATGGGGAAGCAATGCGGCTTCATTTACATTGACAAGGGTTGGGCTATCTCTGCCCACTTTCTGGCAGCTGCACGAATCAAACTCCTATGTTTCAAGATGAAACTGTGAGAAGCCAACATTGCTGTTAACCCCAGTACCACCCCCACTGGCATTTCCTTATTTTATAATCATTCTTGGAGAAGGAAATGGCAACCCACTCCAGTATTCTTGTCTGGAGAATCCATAGACAGAGGAGCCTGGCAGGCTATAGTCCATGGGGTTGCAAGAGTCAGACATGATTTACTGACTAAACCAACCACCATAATCATTCATTTCTATGATATTTTTTTTTCATCATGAAGTTGGCCCTTCTTTATTCAAGAGGATTAGACTTTTTTTCTGTACACTTTGCCTTTGGACACAAACATTACCTGAAAGGCAAGATTCTTTCCTGCATTAGGCTTGTCATTTGTTCTCTTTAATCATTACACTTAACCTTCAGTGACAGTTCTCTTTAATAATTACATTTAATCTTCAGAGAGTTATACTTTTCATGTCCTTGGAGAAAAGACGTGTGAAAGAGAAAGTGCCAGCATTACTTAAGTCACAAAGAGGCTTTATTAATTCACTTGTGCGCATCTGATTTAATTTACATTTTCTTGGATATTAACTTTTAAAGGCCAGAACATATAGCTATTAAAAATACCATAAAGCTGTTAGTTTAATATTTAAAAGGTAACATAATATACAAAGAGGATAAAAACAGAGGACATACTAGTTGGATTTTAGCTCAACACCTAGTAGTTATGAGACTGCAGGTCACAGCATTTCCCAAAGATGCCAAATCCTTGTATATATACAGTCCACATGTCAGAGCAGATAATTTCTAATGCCTGCATTTCTAATGACAATTATAGAACACTCTAGTTCTTTTAGTAATATATCAATCAGTTGAATTTTATGTGACTTCTTTAAAAAGACTTTAATTCCAACCTAGACAGCATATTCAAAAGCAGAGACATTACTTTGCCAACAAAGGTTCGTCTAGTCAAGGCTATGGTTTTTCCTGTGGTCATGTATGGATGTGAGAGTTGGACTGTGAAGAAGGCTGAGCACCGAAGAGTTGATGCTTTTGAACTGTGGTGTTGGAGAAGACTCTTGAGAGTCCCTTGGACTGCAAGGAGATGCAACCAGTCCATTCTGAAGGAGATCAGCCCTGGGATTTCTTCGGAAGGAACGATGCTAAAGCTGAAACTCCAGTACTTTGGCCACCTCATGCGAAGAGTTGACTCATTGGAAAAGACTCTGATGCTGGGAGGGATTGGGGGCAGGAGAAGGGGACGACAGAGGATGAGATGGCTGGATGGCATCACTGACTCGATGGACGTGAGTCTCAGTGAACTCTGGGAGTTGGTGATGGACAGGGAGGCCTGGCGTGCTGCGATTCATGGGGTCACAAAGAGTCGGACACGACTGAGCGACTGATCTGATCTGATCTTTTTCCATTTGCAAATAGTTTTTCAATTTATATGATTTTTCATGAGTGTCCATAAAAATAAAACTCTGGTTTAGCACAAATTTGATTGAACCATCCTTAATCAGGAATGTATTAGTATACAAAGTGGTGTTCTGTGGGCTTAATCCAGGTTGCGTCCTTTTTTGTCAATAAAGATTTATTGGCACACAGACACACCTGTCAGTTAATGTATTGTCTGTGACCTGCTCTTGCACTACAATGGTAGAGGTGAGTGGTTGAGACGGAATCACAGAGCTACAAAGCCTCAAATATTTACTTTCTGGATTTTTACCAGAAAAACATTTGCATGTTCCTGTTTTAGAACAAAGGAAGTCAAGTGCAAAAATGATAACGAAAATCTTATCCTTACTTTGAAATACCTCGGGTTAAATCAAGGCACCTCAAGAGGTTTCTCAAATCCTTTAGTGAAGTGAATTTGCTCAGTTGTGTCCGACTTTTTGTGACCCCATGGACTGTAGCCCACCAGGCTCCTCCATCTATGGAATTTTCTAGGCAAGAGTACTGGAGTGGGTTGCCATTTCCTTCTCTAGGGGATCTTCCCACCCAGGGATCGAACCCAGGTCTCCCGCATTGTGGGCAGACGCTTTACTGTCTGAGCCACCAGGGAATCTCAAATCCTTAAGCAGCTTTCAAAAGTAAATTTACATTAATAAGCATTTAAAAAGATGTCATAGTAATGGGAAGGAATAGGGAGCCCTGGGATATAGATTGTTTGGCCTTAACTTTTTATTTGTTTTGTCCCTAACTTTAGCACTTATAGCAACTTATTGAGGTTATACGACAATGTCTTTATCAAATCATTTTTACATTACTGTTAATAAATTGTAAAAACTAGCTAGGGCTTTTGATGCCTGCCAATACCATCAATGGCTCAAATTAATCACAGTAACAACAACAACAAAAGAACTCTCTTCAAACTGAGGACAGTAATGCATAATAATACAAAACTTTCCAGGTTTTTGTGATTCATTAAGAAAGTGACTTAACAGATTAAATAAGATTTTTAAGGTACAAATTACTCCATTATCCTAACATCATTTTATAGCTTCAGTTTTTGATTTGAAAGCCCATGACATTCTTTATGAATTACCAAACTGTACTTGGGGTGGGGGCCCTCTGGGGCAGGCAGGTGGTGGTGGTGATGTTGTTTAGTTTTCAGTCGTGTCTGATTCTTTTGTGACCCCAGGGACTGTAGCTCACCAGGCTCCTCTGTCCATGAGATCTCTCAGGCAAGAATACTGGAGTGCATTGCCATTTCCTCCTCCAGGAGATCTTCCTGACCTAGGGATCAAACCTGCATTGGCAGACGGATTCCAGGCAGATTCTTTACCACTGAATCACCAGGGAAGCCCAGTAGTGGTGATACGTAACTATAAATGAAGGACTGAAAAATACAAATCCCTGAAGCAAGATATAATTGCCACATGAAACACCACATAGACAAAATCTCACCAGAAATATAAATGCAAAGGATATGGAAATTAACATTACATTAACTTGGATCTCCTGGAGATCCTGCTTTAAGAGACTCTGATACCCATTCATTTCCTTTTTCAAATGTGCTCAGCCTAGTCATGTGAATGCATTACTGATATGGGGCAGTGCCAGCATGCAAGGACAGTGATGATAATTTTCCTCGTGGTCCATGAAGAAAAACCTTAATGTGGCTCATTAGAAATCTGAATAAACACAAGTTTAGTTCACTCTGACCACACAGCAAGACACAACATCAGTAAGAATTAAATGGGCTTGGAGGTGGGGGGTAATGTGAAGGTAATTTTCTACTTCAAACTATAAATATATTTTTTAGGTGTTTTTAATACTTAAAAATTATTCCTGCAGAGAACATAATCTGCCACTATAAATCACTTGCACATGACCTGAAGGATAAGAAACAGAAGGAACTTTAATATATATCAAAGTTTATTGTTACTTTTATGATGTAACTAAATGATTATAAGCTGTAGCTACAGCTAACATCAATGGGTAATTCTGACCTAAAAGCCATAGCACAGGGCTGTGTGTGCAAGATGGATCATTCTGACAGTCCTAAGTGCACCATGAACTTTAAATATTTTATACCTTCCCTATCTGTGTCTGTTTCCAGTCAAACACAGACACAAATTGGAATATAGCTGGTTGACTGAAGCAATGGTTCAGAAAATCAGACCTGTATTTAATGGACTGTGGGTAAACCAAGCTTAGTTTCCACACTTGGTTTTTATTCATCTATTGAAAAATTTTTGATACCTTTATTGTTTTATTCAAAATCTATCCCCATTATAGAAATATAAACTATATAGAGTAACCAGTAATTTCTTCTCCCCCCCCCCACCCCCCGCCCCTTAGGAAATACTCATTTCTCTCTGAAATTTAGTTCATTTAAAATTGAATACTGGATGCTTGGGGCTGGCGCACTGGGAGGACCCAGAGGGATGGTATGGGGAGGGAGGAGGGAGGAGGGTTCAGGATGGGGAACACATGTATACCTGTGTCGAATTCATTTCGATATTTGGCAAAACTAATACAATATTGTAAAGTTTAAAAATAAAATAAAATTAAAAAAAAAAAGAAGCTAGGAAACAAACCAAAAAAAAAAAATTGAATGCATCCTTGGATTTCTAATGACTTTTAAAATAGTTATGACTTTTAAAAACTTATCCATTCGGTTTTAATTGTAATACTGAGAGTTATGACCTCTTATGACCCTTTAAATACAACCATAAGTATTAGAGGTTTGACCCCAACTCTTTTGATTGGAAAAAGCAAGGAAAGAGAGAATATGCCATTTAGAGAGGAATCGCGGGGCGGGGTCGCAGGGTGGGGGGGCGGATCAAGGGGAGGAAAAATATATGTGTATATATTTAACCTGATAAATTGAAAAGTAGATATTTATTAGATTAAAATATATATGCAAAGAAAGTGTATATTGGAGAAGGAAATGGCAACCCATTCCAGTATTCTTGCCTGGGAAATCCCATGGACAGAGGACTCTGGTGGACTATAGTCCATGGGGTCACAAAAGAGTTGGACACCACTTAGCAACATTACAACAACAACAACAACAATGTGTATATATAAAGTTCAGTTCAGTTCACTTCAGTGGCTTAGTCGTGTCCGACTCTTTGCGACCCCGTGAATTGTAGCACGCCAGGCCTCCCTGTCCATCACCAACTCCCGCAGTTCACTCAGACTCACATCCATCGAGTCAGTGATGCCATCCAGCCATCTCATCTTCTGTCTTCCCCTTCTCCTCCTGCCCCCAATCCCTCCCAGCATCAGAGTCTTTTCCAATGAGTCAACTCTTTGCATGAGGTGGCCAAAGTACTGGAGTTTCAGCTTTAGCATCATTCCTTCCGAAGAAATCCCAGGGCTGATCTCCTTCAGAATGGACTGGTTGCATCTCCTTGCAGTCCAAGGGACTCTCAAGAGTCTTCTCCAACACCACAGTTCAAAAGCATCAATTCTTCGGCATTCAGCTTTCTTCATATACTCTAATCTGATATATAAAATATTTGGCATATATCACCTTATTTATACATTAATGTATACTTTAATTTGATACATGAATATATATATATATATGAAGTATATCCTGATTTGTATATGAAAATTCAAAAACGGTGGAACAGAAGTGTTTTTAGCACAATAAAGGGCAAATCCTTCCCTTACACAGATATATTCCCTGATCTCAAAGACAAACACAAGTTGTTTCTCAGTTGATTGCGCTTTATTTCCAGTGGCAACTGTTGTACTATGCAAATTTACTGAGGAAACTGTGACAAGAAACTGATAACATCTGTCTGAAAAGGTTCTGAGCGCTCAACACTTGAATCACATTATACTGAAGGAGCATGGAGTCTAGTGTGGAGGGTGTAACAGTGTGATGGAGGAGCAGCCCAGCCCTTGGGTAGAGTACTTCTCCCCTCAAGCATGCAGACACCCTGGAGGGAAATGTTAGCTCTGCAGTGGTGTTTGAGCTTTAATCTGGACTGTTAATGTTATGCTCAAACACTGCAAGTCTGGTCTTACTGTGAAGTGAAGAGGAAGGCTGAATAGATCGAGATGGACCTCACCCTTGACTATAAAAAATACTTCGCATTAAAATAAATAGAAATCATACAAAATATGTTTCAGAACACGATAGAATTAAACTAGAAAGATGACTAGCCCCAAATATTTGGAAATTACACAACATATGTAAAATCCATGGGTCTAAGAAATCTCAAGAGAAATTTTAAAGTATTTTGAGCAGAATAACAAGGAAAATACAACTTGTCAAAATTTGTGTGATACATTGAAAGCAGTGCTTTGAAGAAAATGTATGACATTGAATGACTTTCAGAAAAGGAGAATGATCTAAAATCTTATACTTTCATCCTGTTAAACTGGAGAAAGAAGAATCATGTATGTCTAAAGCAAGCAGAAGAAAAGAAATGATAAAAAATGGAGTAAATATCAATGAAAATATAAATAGGAAAGTGATAGAGAAAAATTAATGAATCCAAAGCTAGTTCTTTGTAAAAACAAACAAACAAACAAAAAAGGAAAATAATTAGTAAGTCTCTAGCTAGGTTACCAAAAGAAAAAAAGAGAATTCATAAGTGGCTAATACCAAAAATATAAGAGGGTATTAAAAGAATAATAAAACATTATTATTTTAGTAATGAATAATGAAGATATTTAAATAATATTAAAAGTATATTAAATGTTAAAATAATTATAAAACAATACTGTAAAGAACTCTATGCCCACAAATTTGATAACTTAGATAAAATGAACCAATTGCTTTAAAAACACAAGCTACCAAAACTTACACAAGGAGAAATAAATATCTGAATAGGTTCATATCTGTTAAAGAAATTAAAGCAATAATTGAAAACCTTCCAAATAAAGAAAACACGAAGCTTGGGCGGTTTTACTAGTGTTTTCTAAAAAAACATTTAAGGAAAAAGTGATACCAGTTCTCTACAGTTTCATCCGGGAGATAGAAACAAAGTGAATACTTCCTAATTCATTCTATTCAGAATCCTTGTGATAATGATACTAGATGAAGATGTTATAAGAAAGAAAAAGGGCAGACCAGTATCTCTCATGAATGTAAAAATCTTCAATAATCCCACAATATATGAAAATAATTGTATATTACAACCAATTGGAATTTATTCTGGCTATGTAAGACTGATTCAACATTCAAAAATTAATCAGTAAAATCCATTTAACAATAGGCTCAAGAAAAAACATGAGCTTGTATCATTTGATACAGAAAAAGATAACAAAATTTAACACCCAGAAAACTAGAGTTGAGAGGAAATTCCTCAATTTGATAAAGAGTATTTAAGAAAACCTTCAGCTAACATCATACTTATTGGCGAGAAATTGAACCATTGATCTACTCCACCCCACCCATTGATCATGTACAAAGCAAGGATCTTCTCTCCTATCATTCTGACTCAATATTATACTGGATGTCCAAGCTACTCCAGTAAAAGCAAACAAGAAAGAAAAAACAATTCAGACTATGATAAAAGAAAACTTTGTCCATTGATGATATGCTTTTTTCGTTTATAAGATCCCAAAGAATTAACAAAAATAACTATGACTCCAATAATAAGGTTAAACAATATTATTTCTTCAAATAATTTTTGACTTTCCTCCATTTGGGGGACTCTAATTAAATATATCGGAGAAGGCAATGGCACCCCACTCCAGTACTCTTGCCTGGAAAATCCCATGGATGGAGGAGCCTGGTAGGCTGCAGTCCATGGGGTCGCTAGGAGTCGGACACGACTGAGCAACTTCCCTTTCACTTTCCACTTTCATGCATTGGAGAAGGAAATGGCAACCTACTCCAGTGTTCTTGCCTGCAGAATCCCAGGGACGGAGGAGCCTGGTGGGCTGCTGTCTATGGGGTTGCACAGAGTCGGACACGAGTGACATGCTGCTGCTGCTGCTGCTGCGTCACTTCAGACGTGACTTAGCAGTAATTACATATATGCTGGACTGCTTTGCACTTTCCGACAGGTTGTCCAGGCTTTATTTAACTTTTAAAGTTGCTTTTCTCTCTTATCTATTGTCTATCTATCTGTGTATCTACCTATGTATCTATTATTTATCATCTATTTAATATTGCTTTGTCTTTAAGTTTACTGAAAGTATTTATAAGTATCTAATACTCCAGTACTTTGGCTACTTCATGCGAAAAGTTCACTCATTGGAAAAGACTCTGATGCTGGGAGGGATCGGGGGCAGGAGGAGAAGGGGACGACAGAGGATGAGATGGCTGGATGGCATCGCTGACTCAATGGACATGAGTCTCAGTGAACTCCGGGAGTTGGTGATGGACAGGGAGGCCTGGCGTGCTGCGATGCATGGGGTCGCAAAGAGTCAGACACGACTGAGCGACTGATCTGATCTGATCTGAATAAACTATGAAACATTGAAAATGTTTTTCAATTCCCATTTTACACTTTTCTTGTGTAAAAGTAATATCTGGTTCATTTTTTATAAATTCTCCTCTGTGTTTAGGTTTACATTAAAAAAAACCCCTCATTATATTTGTAATAGCTGTATTAGAGCCTTTTTCTGTGAATCCCACCAGCTCTGTCATATTTAGTTATTTCAATAGTCGTTTTCTGTTTAGTTCTGGGTAAGATTTTCCTGCTTTTTCATATTCTAGTAAGTTTTAATTGGGTGCTAGTCACTTTATTGCACTTTTCTTGGAGTGTTGTGTCTTTCTTTAAAAAAAAATGCTAAAGTTAGTTTTGACAGTCGAGTTATTTGTGGAATAGCTTGATCCTTTTGAAGCTTTTTTCCAAGGTGTTTTTTGGGTGGGTCTGAGCTAGGTTTGCTGTAGGTATAAATTAACCTATTGGTGAAATATGATCATCCTGATGTCTCTACCATGATTGCTCACTGAGGCATCTCTTCTATGGCAGGTTGTAACTTGAACATCTTTTAGTTCTGAGTGATTTCTAGGAAGTATTTATATTATAAATTAACAGTATGTCTTAGCCTGACTTCAGGGTATTTATGCTGTATGTGTGTGTGATCAGTCACATTGGACTCTTTGTGACCCCCTGCCTAGACTGTAGTCCACCATGGGATTTTCTGTCCATGGGATTTTCCAGGCAACAATACTGGGGTGGGTTGTCACATGTGAACAAATTAATGTTCAGCCACACATTCAAATGGCTGAACTCTGTGCAGATTTCTAGGGCTCTTTCTCTGTGTAGCTCCCTCTCTTCTCCAATCCTCTGTCCTTAAAATTTTGGCTGCTAGGGCTTAATCAAAATGCAATGTCTGTCTCCTCAATTCAGCAAAATCTCCATGGTATGCTCTTATAAACTGCTTTTGAAAGTGCCTCCATGAAAAACCTCAGGGCAACTTATAAGCTTCTCTGTTAATTTTAATTTTCCAAGGAGCAAAGCCCTGCACTGCCTGCCATCCAATGTATAAAGTCAATTGTTTCATATAATTGTGTCCAATTGTTCCAAATGTTTTCCTAGTTGTTTCTGCCAGTAGGCAAAATTGGATACTGGTGACTCCAACAAGGCTTAGTGTGATTTTACAGCTTCTTTGGCTTATTCTCATTATTACAATCAGAAAAGCAGTCTGGTGAGTGCTTTTTGCCTTCCAGCTAGATGTAGAAATCAGGACTACAATATTTGTTAAACCGCTTCTATGAAATTGTAAATTAAGTACTATTCCACTTGGGATCGTTCCACTCTGCTGTAAGAGTGGAGTGGTCTCTTGCGTATCTCTGAGAGAGACAGATTTAATTCCCAGTTCAAATGGGCCAAGTCATCAAATGAGATTTAAGGCATAGAGTAGTGGTAAGTACTGAGCTTTGACCGAATAGGAAAGCATGGTGGGCATATGAGTGCTAAGGAAGTCTAAAATGCACGTGTCTGACTCTTTGCAACCCCATGGACTATTCAGTCCATGGAATTCTCCAGGCCAGAATACTGAAGAGGGTAGCTGTTTCCTTCTCCAGGGGATCTTCCCAACCCAGGGATCAAATCCAGGTCTCCCACATTGCAGGCAGATTCTTTACCAGCTGAGCCACCAGGGAAGCCCTCAGTCTTTTAGATGGCAGTATTAAGAGACGTAATACTCATTATTTCTTGGATTCATTTCTGCATGCTCCTAGTGGCTCAGATGCCTGCAATGCAGGAGACCCTGGTTTGATCCCTGCGTCGGGAAGAACCCCCAGAGAATAGATAGGCTACCCACTCCAGTATTCAAGGGCTTCCCTGGGCTCAGATGGTAGAGAATCTGCCTGCAATGTGGAAGACCTGGTTTCAACCCCTGGGTTGGGAAGATCCTCTGGAGGAGGGCATGGCTACCCACTCCAGTATTGTTGCCTGGAGAATGCCATGGACAGAGGAACCTGGTGGGCTACAGTCCATGGAGTTGCAAAGAGTCAGACAAGACTGAGTGACTAAGCATATTGAGACATAATCTAATCTAATCTAATCTTTGGTGATGATACAAACTCTATATTCAAATTGCTTGGTCTAGAACAAGTAGATAATTTAAAAAGTACAATACCCTTCTCTTTGGCTGTTTCCCATGAAAAGATCAGAGACAATATGACAAAATATAACATCATAAGACATAAAAAGTTTGCTAATGTACAGTATCTTTTCCATATTACTTTGACTATAGGCCTTTAATTCACATCGGTGTCACAGAGAGTATTTCGGGTGACAACTTTTTTTTCTTATGTAGTAGTTCACTAAAACAATTCTATAGTTATTAGTCATTAAAAAATTTTTTTTTAACAATTTTTTTTTGTTTAAGGATCTTACAATTATTAAAGAGGATCTTGGCTGAGTTCTTCAACCAGGAAGTTAAGACTGAGTTGGGAAATTAAATAAGAGGTATAGAGGGATATTATCCAGCAGTTTGTGAAGATTTCAGACTTGCAAATAACTTTCATAATGATTCTATTTTCCCTGAACATCTTTGCAAAGTCAGAGACCTTTTCTGTGCATTCCTATGGATTATTTTGGGCCATTTGGCCATTTTCTTTTTTTTTTTTCGATTAAAAAAAAAGATTCTTTTTAATTGTGGAAAAAGTAAGGCCATTTTCTAAGAAGGAATAATATAAGGGGAAAATAAAGAGAAATTATCCAACTAGAAGACATACTTTTTAAGGGAACCAGGTTAAGTAAGGTAACTGATTGGTTCTAAAGTTCCTTTTTAAAAAAATTGCTTATTCTTACTCTTGTGTAAATTATCTATCATATACCAAACAACTTAAGGTGAGTTAAAATAATTTTATTTATACTTTAATTGGATGTATATAATCCTTGCTGCTGCTGCTGCTAAGTCACTTCAGTCGTGTCCGACTCTGTGTGACCCCATAGACAGCAGCCCACCAGGCTCCGCCGTCCCTGGAATTCTCCAGGCAAGAACACTGGAGTAGGTTGCCATTTCCTTCTCCAATGCATGAAAGTGAAAAGTGAAAGTGAAGTCGTTCAGTCGTGTCCGACCCTCAGCGACCCCATGGACTGCAGCCCTCCAGGCTCCTCCATCCATGGGATTTTCCAGGCAAGAGTACTGGAGTGGGATGCCATTGCCTCTCCTTAGGACAAGTTAATTAACTTTTGTTTTTATAAGCTCTCTTTCATTTGTTCTCAGAGGATCTCAAAAAGATAACTAACACAGCATTTATTGCTATTGATTACTAATAAGACAGCAGAAAGTAACTCAATTTTTCAGGTTAATAGAATATTTTTTGAAAATCTGTTATTTTTGAGTATGATGAAGTTGGTTACTATAACAATAATGCTTTCAGACACAAACTAGAGTTAGAGCAAACACAGATGCCAGTTATTTTAATTTGTTATATTTAATTCTATCAATCAGCTTTTATACATGAAATTATGAGTGTTTCAGTGTAACAGAAGCGGAAGATACTAAGAAGAGGTGGCAAGAATATACAGAACTATATAAAAAAGATCTTAATGAGCCAGATAACCACAGTGGTGTGATCACTCACCTAGAGAAAGACATCGTGGGGTGCAAAGTCAAGTTGGCCTTAGGAAGCATCATTACAAAGAAAGCTACTGGAGGTGGTGGAATTGCAGTTGAGCTATTTCAAATCCTAAAAGATGATGCTGTTGAAGTGCTACACTCAATATGCCAGCAGATTTGGAAAACTTAGCAGTGGCCACAGGGCCAGAAAAGCTCAGTTTTCATTCCAATCCCAAGGAAAGGCAATGCAAGAGAATATTCAGACTACCACACAATTGCACTTATCTCACACGCTAGCAAAGTAATGCTCAAAATTATCCAAGCTAGGCTTTTAACAGCACATGAACTGAGAAATTTCAGATGTTCAAGCTGGATTTAGAAACTGGAGAGGAATCAGAGATCAAATTGCCAACATCCATTGGATCATAGAAAAAGCAAGAGAATGCCAGAAAAATATCTACTTTTGCTTCATTGACTACACTAAAGCCTTTGACTGTGTGGATCACAACAAACTTGGAAAATTCTTAAAAGCTATGGAAATACCAGACCACCTTACCTGCCTCCTAAGAAATCCATATGCAGGTCAAGAAGCAACAGTTGTAACCAGACATGAAACAATGGACTGGTTCCAAATTGGGAAAGAAGTACATCACGGATGTATATTGTCACCTTGCTTATTTAACTTATATGCAGAGTACATCATGAGAAACACGGACTGGATGAAGCATAGGCTGGAATCAAGATTGCAGGGAGAAATATCAATAACCTCAGATAAGAAGATGACACCACGCTTATGGCAGAAAGCAAAGAGGAATTCAAGAGCCTCTTGATGAAAGTGAAAGAGAAGAGGGAAAAAGCTGGATTAAAACTCAACATCCAAAAAACTAAGATCATGACATCTGGTCCCATCAGTTCATGGCAAATAGAAGGGGTAACAATGGAACAGTGATAGACTTTATTTTTGGGGGCTCCAAAATCACTGCAGATGGTGACTGCAGCCATGAAATTAAAAGATGCTTGCTCCCTGGAAGAAAAGTTATGACAAACCTAAAGAGTATACTGAAAAGCAGAGACATTACTTTGCCAACAAAGATCCATCTAGTCAAAGCTATGGTTTTTCCAGTAGTCATGCAAGCATGTGAGAGTTGGACCATAAAGAAAGCTGAGCACAAAAGAATTGAAGCTTTTGAACTATGGTGTCAGAGAAGACTCTTGAGAGTCCCTTGGACTGCAAGGAAATCAAACCAGTCCATCCTGAAGGTGATCAACCCTGAATATTCATTGGAAGGACTAATGGTGAAGCTGAAGCTCCAATACTTTGGCCACCTGATGTGAAGAACTGACTCATTGGAAAAGACCCTGATGCTGGGAATGATTGAAGGCAGGAGAAGGGAAAGACAGAGGATGAGATGGTTGGATAGCATCACCAACTTCATGGACATAAGGTGGACATGTACAAGCTCTGGGAGTTGGTGATGGACAGGGAAGCCCGGCGTGCTGCAGTCCATGGGGTCTCAAAGAGCCAGACACGACAGTGACTGAACTGAACTGAAGATTGTTTCACTTACAAGTTTAAATGTTATACTGGCTACTCTAAATTTTATGTTTCAATAAATTCAGCACAGATTAGTTCAGCCTGAGCTCCAGGCATAATAAACAATATAGTTACCACAGAAAAAAAAGTTTTACTAATATTTTTATTTTGAGTTATATACAAGCTGCATTTAACTTCAGGAATGGACTACTTGGGGCTTCCCAGGTGTCACTAGTGGTAAAGAACCCACCTGCCAATGCAGGAGACATAAGAGAGGTGGGTTCAATCCCGGGGTCGGGAAGGTCCTGGAGAAGGGCATGGCAACCCACTCCAGTATTCTTGCCTGCGGAATCCCATGGACAGAGGAGTCTGGCAGGCTACAGTTCACAGGGCTACACAGAGTCAGACACCACTGAAGCAACTTAGCATGCATGCACATGGACTTTTTGTGCATTTATATTAATTCATGATCTTGTATCTAACGAGCATTCTAGCTGATTGAATTAAAATGTCAGCCTATTTAGAAGAAATTTTATAATTAGAAACCACAAAAGCATTTTAAGAAAGTAGAAATGTCCCTTTAGCTGTCTCCAAACCAAATCAAGAGCAGACATTTTAATTCTCTACCATTCTTTCTTATTTAACCCAGAAATCCTTATACTTGAATGCAACCATTTACTCATTCAACAGAACTGTGTCTAGAGTAATCTTTTCCTCCCTGGGAAATTTTGGTTTAAAAAAGTGACACATGTTGGAGGAAGCCTCTGCCCCACCCTTTAACATCTAGGCACAGGAAGCAGAAGGTGTGCTTTCCAACCTGAAGAAGAGAAGTGAAGTCAGCATCTAGAGAACTCCTCCCCACAGTCAGTATCCTGGCCTTGCTGTTGGGAGGACAAGCTGGTTCACACTTTCCTATGTTTGCCCACCAGCTCCTCTACTTGGAGGGGCTCTGTCAGTGTCTCCAGCACATCACCTCTGCCTTATAAGCACATTCACCTCTTAAGCTCACCTCTTTCATTAAGTCCTTCCTGAACATCCGTTATCTCAGCCCATTCTGTTGTTTGACTGCACAGGAAGAGCACAGCATTTGCTTTTGACCAGTCAAATAAATTTATATGTTTTCTATTTATATATAAATACACAAGTTGGAGAGAAAGGTAAATTCCTGCTTGTCACCACTTTCCTCCGGCTGTGTTACCTATCAGTAAAGAGTGGACATTCTGGGTTGGAACAGCTTTATTTAAGTCTGGTTCCTCATTTATTAGTTGCAGAACATATAAGTTATAATTTATTTCACTTTGCTGTGCCTCAGTTTTCTCTCTTTGAAATCAGGGATAATAGTCATTCTGAAAATCGAGGATATGTAGTTACCTTATAACGTAATTGTAAAACATTAAATTATATAAATAAATAGCACAGTGTAAGCATTCAATGGGCTTCCTAGGTGATGCGAGTGGTAAAGAACCCACCTGCCAGTGCAGGTAGATATAAGATTCACGAGTTTGATCCCTGGGTCCAGAAGATCCCCTGGAGGAGGGCACTGCAACCCATTCCAGTATTCTTGCCTGGAGAATCCCATGGACAGAGGAGCCGGAGGGCTGCAGTCCATAGGCTCGCCCAGAGTCGGACACGACTGAAGCCACTTAGTACACATGCAAGCATTTAATACACATTAGCCATTAAGTAAAGAATTTCAGCAGTTCATATCCACAGGCAATTTCAGAGAGAGAAAAAGTCACCCATGGAGAGAAAATCTCTTCTGGTTGCTCCAGAAAATTACCTCTGCCTCAGAGTGTAGGGGGCAGTGGGACCCAGGTATCTTTGCTTTTCCAAAGACCAAAGCCATGGGCTCTCTCTTTCTTTTATGGCACTTTTGTATGAATCCTTTGGAGTCGGAGTCAAGGATTTTAAGGGAGTTATTTTTGCAAGAGTTAACCTCTCCTTTTGCAAACAATGACCTGGGCTAGGAGGATGCCAGATGAGTTTCCATAGGTACAAACAGACTGGAAATGGCCTGCCTGGGACAAGGAAGCTGGTGGAAAAGGTCCCATTTCTTGGCCACTTCGGTTTGGGTTATAACCTCTAACTCTCTGTGGTAAGTTTGTGGTAAGTCATACAGATACCGAGGTTGTCTGAACAAGCAAAGTGGATCTTTCACCATGTTTTTGTTGATCTTGCCTACAGTCAACAGTGAATAGTTTAAAAACAATATTTAACTCTGAGTATAAACTAAAGAGAATATCAACTTTTTTTTTTTTTTTAGCTTCGGAACAAAGGGAAACTTACTATTCTGAGAAGTTTTACATCTATAAAACTCTGCCAGTAAATAAGACCCAACATATTCATCTGATGAAGTGATAAAATTTGCCCTTTAATTTTATGCTGTAATCTCTAATCTCTATAGCACAAAAAAGGTCACTGCACAAAAATAACACCATGGCAGATTTTTATTGAATACTTTACAGTAGATTACAAAAATTATAAGAATACAAATGATGAATATAGTATTAGCTATCGTTTATTGCCTATCTGCTTGTGTCAGGTGCTTTATGTGACACACACTCATCCATCCTTCAGGTATATTCTGAGCATCCGCCGAGGGGATGCCATTAACAATACAAAAATGACCTCTGCTCTCATAACCAGCCTAATGAAGTGGAGCGACATTAAGCACTCATCACCATTAACCAATTTTCATTGTGGTCAAAACCATAAAGGATAAATTCAAGTGGCATGGGAAGACTTTGCTGAAGGAGTGATATTAAAACTGTAAATGACAAGATGCCAAGTGAGGTTAGTGATGAGGGACAGAGACACTTTCAGGTAAAGAATACGGTATTTGATGATCAAAGGTCAGGTGTCGTCTCCATTTTACAGGAAGAAAAACAGAGCAATGTTAAAAATACTAATTTTGACAAAAATAAAGTCTGGGAACTTGACTGCTAAATTACACTTTTATAGAAATATACTCATTTAGGAAATAGAAGTCCTAACTGTGGACACAGTTAAAAACTAATATCCACACTGGGAATTGCTGACACTTTTATAATTATTTGCTGTGTAAGAATTGAATCTATAAATATTAAAGATTAAATTCTACTCATATGCAAAGCCTGTTCTTTGATTACAGTGTTCATTTTTTCCAGCATTTGGAGAAAAGGGCTTATTGTTTCTAATATTCCTATTACCCAAACCTTTGCATTCCTTTCTCTCTGTTATGCTAGGAAAGTTTTGAATCTCAACATCTTTAAAGGTAGACCATGCCCTGGGGGTCAACTCAGCAACTTGTTTAATCTTTTACATCCCTCCAGGAGATTCTGATTCTGCTAAAGTTTGGGAATCACTTCTTGAATTCTATCTTGAGAAACTTACATTTTTATTTCTTAGATTAGGGGAAAAACTCTTTAGCATCAGTTCAATGTTATGTGTTTTTTTCTTAAAAATTTTTTTAATCTATTTATTTTTTTTACTTTACAATATTCTATTGGTTTTGCCATATATTGACATAAATCTGCCATGGGTGTACATGTGTTCCCCATCCTGAACCCCCCTCCCACCTCCCTCCCCATCCCATCCCTCTGGGTCATCCCAGTGCATCAGCCCTGAGCATCCTATATCATGCATTGAACCTGGACTGGCGATTCGTTTCACATATGATACTATACATGTTTCAATGCCATTCTCCCAAATCATCCCACCCTCGCCCTCTCCCATAGAGTCCATAAGACTGTTCTTTACATCAGTGTCTCTTTTGCTGTCTCACATACAGGGTCATCATTACCATCTTTCTAAATTCCATATATATGCATTAGTATACTGTATTGGTGTTTTTCTTTCTGACTTACTTCACTCTGTATAATAGGCTCCAGTTTCATCCACCTCATTAGAACTGATTCAAATGTATTCTTTTTAATGGCTGAGCAATATTCCTTGTGTATATGTATCACAGCTTTCTTATCCATTCGTCTGCTGATTGACATCTAGATTGCTTCCATGTCCTGGCTATTATAAACAGTGCTGCAATGAACATCAGGGTACACGTGTTCTTTCAATTCTGGTTTCCTCAGTGTGTATGCCCAGCAGTGGGATTGCTGGGTCATATGGCAGTTCTATTTCCAGTTTTTTAAGGAATCTCCACACTCTTCTCCATAGTGGCTGTACTAGTTTGCATTCCAACCAACAGTGTAAGAAGGTTCCGTTTTCTCCACACCCTCTCCAGCATTTATTGCTTGTAGACTTTTGGATCGCAGCCATTCTGACTGGCATGAGATGGTACCTCATTGTGGTTTTGACTTGCATTTCTCTGATAATGAGTGATGTTGAGCATCTTTTCATGTGTTTGTTAGCCATCTGTATGTCTTCTTTGGAGAAATGTCTGTTTAGTTCTTTGGCCCACTTTTTGATTGGGTCATTTATTTTTCTGGAGTTGAGCTGCAGGAGTTGCTTGTATATTTTTGAGGTTAATTCTTTGTCCATTGCTTCATTTGCTATTATTTTCTCCCATTCTGAAGGCTGTCTTCACCTTGCTTATAGTTTCCTTTGTTGTGCAGAAGCTTTTAATTTTAATTAGGTCCCATTTGTTTATTTTTGCTTTTATTTCCAATATTCTGGGAGGTGGGCCATAGAGGATCCTGCTGTGGTTTATGTCGGAGAGTGTTTTTCCTATGTTTTCCTCTAGAAGTTTTATAGTTTCTGGTCTTATGTTTAGATCTTAAATTCACTTTGAGTTTATTTTTGTGTATGGTGTTAGAAAGTCATCTAGTTTCATTCTTTTACAAGTGGTTGACCAGTTTTCCCAGCACCATTTGTTGAAGAGATTGTCTTTTCTCCATTGTATGCTTTTTCTAAAAAAAATGTTATATAGAACTCTTCTTCCTAAGAACTCACATAACATACACAGTTCATGTATTACAGGTAAATACCATCTTTAGTGAGCAGTATCATATTCTTTTATGTTATTAAAATATAAGTAATGAAGTTATTTATGTATTTGCCATAGCAAATCAACAAATATCTGTTGCATACTCTGTATGTATCCACTCAAGTCTTAGGCACTAAAGGACAAAGTAAGGATAAATATATTTTTCCTAAACAAGACATCAGAAAGACATTTTATTCATCATTTGTGGTAATTAAGATAAACCTTCTTTATTTATACTCTACTAAGTTCCATTGA
This sequence comes from Bos grunniens, assembly GCF_055505025.1. Classification (NCBI taxonomy): domain Eukaryota; kingdom Metazoa; phylum Chordata; class Mammalia; order Artiodactyla; family Bovidae; genus Bos; species Bos grunniens. The sequence goes on along the minus strand of NC_141178.1, from coordinate 55,035,426 downwards.
TTGAAGATCTCACAATCTTATTGAGGAAATGAGGCTTATAAAGTAAAAACAATTAGTAATTAGTACATAATAATTTCCTGTCAAGTGACATCTTGTATAGTATAAATTATTAATGCTTCACTTGTGAGAATAGAGGAATTATCGTGAAATTAAAAAGAAGGAAGCCTTCAGCGGAAACAGTTGAAATGAGCCTTCAACATGAACAAAAGTGTGTTTGGTAAAAAGGAGAAGATGAAGGGTTTTGGTAAGGAAGAGCATATAAGAACAGTGGTGAGAAGATGGAGATTACCAAATGTGCAAGACAAGAAGATGGTTATTTAGAGTAGTTGAGGAAATACTTTAATTAATTCAGAGTTTAATCATATTAAATGTTAATATAAGTGTACTTACATTTGCGATTTAAACTGCATTAACACTGTATAGCCCATAAATCATGGAGGACTTGAAAATGTGACCTGAAATGAACGGACATATGCTAATTTACTTGAGACTGGTGAAGAGCAGGGAAGTCTGATAAGGACAATGGAACATGACAAGATAAAGGACTGTGATTACAGTGGACACATGTATTGTTTGATCCTTGATCTGACCAGTAAGAGGTAAATCTAAAACATGAGAATGCTTTGGGGAAGGAGAAAACAGTGTGGCAAAACTATGGCAGCAGGCAGAATATACCCAAGTGCCACCATCCCATGCATTCTGCCATTTGTCCATCAACAAGTAGGCTAGCCTTCCTACATCAGCTTTCCCCCTCTTCTCTACCATATTCAACCTTTTGAATTTTACATTACAGATTGAAATAAGGAGGGAAAAGTAGAAAAAAGAGATAGGCAAGATCAGACTAGGGAAGAAATTTAGGGAAAGGTAAATATAAGCCTGAGGCTTAAGAGATTTATATGAAAAAAAAAAAAAAAAAGGAAAAAAGCTAAGTAATGCCATGGACTGTGTACACGATCCACCACATGAGAAAAACACGAAAAGACACGAGTTATTTTGTAACTGCATATAGTGGTTATCTGTGTGTTCTTTGTTCTGAGACTGAACCACATGACTCATGATGTCAGTTTAGTGAATATCAAGTTTATACTGTTATATTTACTATGAGAAAGAAAAATGCACCTCTTAAGTACATCATGAGTTAAAAGGCTAAGGCATGTCACTCGCCAGCTTGCTCCTATTTCTCATCTCTGAAGAGAATCCACATTCTCCATGGCTTGTGAAGAGCCACCCACTGCTTCCTCAATCACTGTACCCAGGAAATGTCTCTAGATTGAGAAGGGGGAGGGAATGAGGAAGGCAGAGATATTCCGGAACCAGTGCAGAACAGTCTCTAAGATAAAGCCCCATTCTGTGACTCATCTCATTCTGACTCCAAAATAAATTACCGTAACTTCAATCACCTCTCTCTGCTGCTGCTGATGCTAAGTCGCTTCAGTCGTGTCCAACTCTGTGCGACCCCATGGACTGCAGCCCACCAGGCTTCTCCGTCCGTGGGATTCTCCAGGCAAGAACACTGGAGTGGGTTGCCATTTCCTTCTCCATCAATCACCTCTTACATGACTATTATTTTGTAGGAAGCACAGATACATTTCTTTGAGAGAAGAAAAACACCTTTCTTTATGGAATCCCCCTCAAGTTTTTTTCTGAGTTGATGATTAGAACAATAACAGCCAATATTTGCTGAGTGCCTACTATGTGCCAGGATTCTACTTGGTACTCTGTAGGTTTTACATGTGAAACAAGCCCTCTGAGAAGGTTCTGTTATTATCATCACAGGCATGGAGGGAGCAGTTGAGGATGGAGGGTAGAAAGGCACAGGAGAGTCAGGCAGAAATCTGTGAGTGTGGACTTTATCATGGGGGACTGGAGGGCTGTATGGGATTTTAACGCAGTAATACTCTCATATTGCACGGTAATCAGAGCGCAGAACCTGTATTATTCAAGGCTTCAACTAAAGCGCATTTGCTTAAACACCCAGATCAGAATTTGGGTAAAAAGGAGAGTTGGTGGTGAATGTTCCTGTTTATAATCCAACACTTGGGACTCACCGTAGGTAAATAACAAAATGGCTCAGTGCCAGGCAAGTCCTGACTCAAATGACACCTTCTCCTACAACACATTAAATGTTTCACAAATTGCAGAAGATGTGTTTTTTGACTAGAGAGATCATTTCAGTTGTGAACTCTTTCAGAATTTTCCATTTTAAGTAAATAGATTTAATTTTCTTCTTTCTATTCATATGCAGATCTGCTAAATTATGTTTCACAGAAAGTAAAGTGGTCAGATTTAATCAGATCATTCATTCTTCCCAGACAGGGCTCTCAGTAATTACTTTTTATCTCAGATAATTTTAATTTGCCTTACATTTACATAATGAAATTATTTTGTATCAGCTTGCAAGGTCTCAGGAGGAATATTTTAAAATATCAACATTCAGTAGTCATTAATTGTTTATTTCACTTGTTTAACAATATTTATATATATTCTACTATGTGTAAGGAGCTGTTGCCATAGGCACATTGATTAGAAAGATAATCATGATTGTCTACAAAACACAAAGCTAAACAATAATTTGAATGTCTATGAAAAATAATCCAGATATTACAGGGCCCAATGCGAATTTTAGAGGGACCCTGCAATCAGGTATGACCACCTTCACAAAAATATTAATATATAATTTTATTCTTATTTTTAATTTGTAGACCAAAATGTATGACAATTTTTTGTGTGTTTTAGAAAGTGGTTTAAATACAGTCCATGAATTCCTATAGCTTAATTGCTTTGTAATCAGAGTCTAAATCTTACTTACTTTTGTAATCTCTGTATCTAGCACACAGTTGGACACAAAGCAGACACAAAATGTTTTTTGTTGAATGAAAAATGAGTAATAAAAATTATCTTCTTTTCCCTGTTAACCATTGGCTGTTAAATCTATGGGGCCATTTTTTAAATTGGCTATGAAATCTCCTGTTGAAAATTGATTCTGTATTAATGATGTCATCACTTATTTGGTACTTATGAAATCAAGCTTACTGTCATTTTTCCCCTTGCATATATATTCTGTTCAGTCATTTTTATCATATAAATACTAGTGGTTCCTCAAAGATTAGCGTTGTGAAAACATGAATGATTTGTTTATATGTGAATAATATATATTGACATTTTCATCACCTTTGAATTTTACTGAAATGTGCACACTTTAAGGTTTATCATTATTAATATTAAAATAATTTGAAACAAAGTAGTTTGTTTTGCATTAATGAAGCTCTTAGGCAAACTATTCCTCCACTGTCAAATTAATGCAGAAATATAAATATCATTCTCCGAGGAATCATGAACTTGAACACATGGTAATATCAGGATTTTAACAGCTGATTGAAAAAGAAAAAAAAAAACTTTTGCTGAAACTATATACTTAACAAATTTTAAACACTGAAGTAAGATTTAGATTTTAGATTAAGCAGATGTAAGAAACAAATCAGTCAAATTGAAAGAGAACAAATAAACTCTCTAAAATTCCAAATTCAACAAAATACTTATGTATTTTCTTCATTTATTCCTCCAAATAATTGAATAAGAAATAATTTATTTGAAGCTGTATTTAAAGAGTTATATCATGGGGGTATTAAAAAGACAACAGTTATAATACCTATTTAAAATTTATTGGATTTATTATGGTATAATATATCTGAAATAATAGTCCATAATGTAGTATTTTATGAGTTGTTCAGAGTGGATGTTGTTGCATAAGGAGCTTTACAAAAATAATGAATTGTCAAGTCTGATTTGTCTCAGCACCCAAAGTTCATGCACAAAATAATATAAAAATACACAGAGGTAGTGACATCTATACCTCAAAGTGAACACAATAGTTTCTTTTTAAAATGGATTTTTCCATGTCAACTTAGAAATACTACTTCTGCATGAATTTATCTTTCTTATCCAAAGGATTTCATAATTTTTCCTTTTACTTCATGCTGTATTTCCTCTTCTTCCTTCATTATATTACAATAAATTTTCTTCTCATTTAAATTCCTTCTTCCTATGTTTTTCTGTTATCATTTTCACCCATTCCCCAGTTGCAGGTACCACCTTAATTTTACCTTATTTCACAGCCTGGATTATATCCTTATTTCCATCACCAAGTTAGCAATCTCATTTAACTCCTTTCATAAGAACTATGTAGATGAAGGACCCTTTTGTCCATATATGTGTATGTGTTCAGTCACGTCTGACTCTTTGTGACCCCATGGCCTATAGCTCACCAGGCTCCTCTGTTCATGGAATTTCCTAGGCAAGAATACTGGAGTGGGTTACCATTTCCTCCTCCAGGGAATCTTTCAGACCCAGGGGTCAATCCCACGTCTCCTGCGTCTCCTGCATTGGCAGGCAGATTCTTTACCACTGAGCCACCTGGGAAGCCTGTCCACTAATATCTTCACCTAATAAACCTTAAATCCTCAAAGTATAGTGGACATCCAAATGGTCTCCCCATAACATCTCAGGAAAATTACCATGATGCCAGGTTCCCAGTGCCTTTTCTTGAGGTGGCAGCAATGAATCTCCCTGTCTATATCCTAAAGCAAAAGGCATACAGAACTGGGCAGATAACTATTGCCTCCAGATGTTTATCCATTACAGGGGCTATAAAGGCAATTGCTTTTCTCAGATGGAGCTGAATATCCATTTTATTCATAGGAAAAGCATTGGAAAAATAACTGTAATTCTCTAAGATACTGCACGACTACATTGCTTTAAGTGATCTCCAAGGGGCCTGAAAATTTAATTGGATTCTATGCAACTATGAAATTGTATCAGGAAGCAACTTAATAAGCAAGGTATTTTGTTCTTTGGAAGAGTAAAGACATTGAATAATTTTCTTCTGTTCTGCATGGCTATATCCATTCAAGGAATGTGGATGTAGAAAAGCATTTATAATTTCCCTCATAATCAAAATGTTTATTCATGAAATTTTAGGCAGAGGGATGGGTTAATGTTTCATCAACACTGAGCCCTTCCTGAATCCTGAAATGAATAATAATGCATGATTTCTTACGTGTACAGCAGAGACTGTTTAAATTGATGTGTTCTTCAAGAGTAGCTTTGTAAACGGTATGGAAAACCATTGCTTTGCGTTTTTCATCTTCTACCTCAACCTACAGAAGTTAGTTTCAGGCAGAGGAAACTTCCAACTTTATGTTATAGTCTTATGTCTTCTCACAGGATAGCTCAGTCTTAAACTTACCATTAAGACTGAGCTATCCTGTTTAAGACTGAGCTATCCTGTGAGAAGCCATAAGACTATAAAATAAAGCTGGAAGTTTTACACACTCCAGTATTCTTGGGCTTCCCTTGTGGCTCAGCTGGTAAAGAATCCGCTTGCAATGTGGGAGACCTGGGTTCAATCCCTGGGTTGAGAAGATCCCCTGGAGAAGGGAAAAGCTTCCCACTCCAGTATTCTGGCCTATGGGGTCACAAAGAGTTGGAAACGACTGTGAGACTTGCACTTTCAAACTTACCATTAAGAATGGTGAGTGCAAGCATTCTGCAGGTCCTATTCCTCTGCTGCGGGGGTTTAAGGCATGAAGGCACTGCTCAGACATGTCATGATGATGTTGTGTCTCCTTGTGGCCCCAACCAGCTTCTGGTTCCATGAGTTTGTGTTTACAATCTCTAGGGAGAAAGCCTTCTTCCCCCAGCTGGGATCTCAGAGGACAGGTCAGCTGTGTCACAGCTTTCCCACCAGCATCGAAGTAAGTAAATCCACTTCAGGCTTGTCTTAGAAGTTCTTATGAGCTTAGTCTCTCAGTTGTGTCTGATTCTTTGTGACGCTATAGCCTGCCAGGCTCCTCTGTCCATGGGATTTTTCAAGAGAGAATACTGGAGCGGGTTTCCATTTCCTCCTCCAGGGGATCATCTTGGATTGACCCAGGGATTGAACTCACTTCTCCTGTGTCTCCTGCATTACAAGTGGATTCTTTACCCACTGAGCCAGTGGGGAAGTCTTTCTCCTAGCTTTATCAAAGAGCCATGCATTTGGCAGGTTTAGGAAATTTCTGCTGCCCATTAATTAACTGAGAAGCTGGCTTCTCGCTTGGCCACAGAATTCTTTGCTAGTAAGTGACTGGACCGTGTGAGTCCAACACTGTCATATGGCAGAGGAGATCTGTGTGCTTCAGATATAGACAGAGCTGGGTTGAGTCCCAGTTCAGAGATGACCTAACTGTGAGAAATCGAAAAGTTTATTTAAGTCCACTGAGTCCTGGGTTCTTAATTTTAAGTTAGGGTAGCTTAACTGTACCAGTTGTTTGAAAGTTACAGGTAATAGAGTGTGAAATGCTTAGAATAACACTTCATGAGCAATATGTGGGCTTTCCAGGTGGCACTAGTGGTAAAGAACCCACCTGCCTAATTAGGAGACATAAGAGACTTGGGTTCAATCCCTGGGTTGGGAAGATCCCTGGAGGAGGCTATGGCAACCCTCTCCAGTATTCTTGCCTGGAGAATCCCATGGACAGAGGAGCCAGGCAGGCTATAGTCCATAGGGTTAAAGAGTAGGACAAGACTGAAGCAACTTGGCATGCATAGTACGAGCATAGACTGAGGGTTTGTTAAGAGCAACTGATTAGGTGTGAATAAAAATTAGTTTTCTTGTTTGGCTTGTTTGTGATCATTTACCATATTCATCAGGACTTGAATAGCCAGGGAAGAAGCCTTATGAACAAAAATTTACCTGGAAAAACAAAATAAAGTTTCCAAATCATGAAATAAATCCTGGTTCCAAATGAAGTCTCCAACTAGTAAAGATGAAGATAGCATAAAGGTTTAAAAAAATTATAGCTTTTATATATCAAAGATAAAAACATAAAAATTATTATTCTGAAAAGGTACTTACAATGTTCCAAAGTAACTCATAAGAAAAAAAATTAGCTTTCCATTTAGAAAAATTATTGTAGCAAATAGACATCACATTTTTTTCCCCTAGTATTAAGCCAGTACAAAACTTCTACATGGCTCTTGGAAAATACATAGGGAAAACTAATTAACATTTCAGAATTCTATGCTAACAGGTTATAATTTCCTCTCTTAAATAATAGAGTGCATGAGTTAAATATACCAATGATGAACAATGTAGATTTTGGGAATATTTGTGAAAAGTGATTTTCATAAAAAGAGAAATTTTCCCCAGCAGGTATTTACCTAGGCAACAAAAACCTTAAGCAAAACAATTTACTTTTTCTTCACAAGAAACCCTTCTAGCTGGCATGAAGGCACTGGTTAGGTATGTCATGATGACATTGTTCTGTTTCCCTGTGGCCCCAACTGGCCTCTGGTTCCATGGGTCTGTAAGCATCCCTCACTGGTTTAGACTCCCCCGGCATTCCAGGTGTGCTCATTATCCCAGTGGATAGAGCCTTGAGACAGAAATGCTTTGTGAGACCATGTGGACCGTGTATGGGACTGAACCTGTTAGAGCCTCTCTATAAACTAGTGAAAACTAGTGCTTACCAGTGGAGAGAGGGGAGGGAGGAGGGGCAAGGGGCAAGGGTAAGGAGTTAAAAAGTTCCAGGTACTGTGTCTAAAATAAATAAGATACAAGGATATAGTGTAAATCAAAGGAATATTGTCAATGTAACTATAAAAGGAGTAAAACCTTTAAAAATTGTGAATCACCATGTTGTTCTCCTGTAACATTGTACATTGACTATGCTTCAAGTAAAAAAAAGGTAATGCACATGTTTGAATATACTAGTTATATCCCCACCCTGTCTTTCCACGCACTCACACACATCCAAATACACAGCTTTGTATTGGATATTTCATATTTCATAGATTCAGTTGTTTCGACTCTTTGCTTCAATAAAGCATTTCAGTGAGTTCCGTTTGTAATAGGTGATTCATTTTCATCCTACTATCTGTCTTTATCATAACCAATTATGATATCAGAAATGTTTTCTGTTACCTCCCCAATAAAAACTAAAATAATTACAAATTTACCAGGAAATATTCCTTGATCCTTCTTTTATTTTCTTTCTAAGAAAGCAAGAAGTATATTATGGTATAAAAAATGTAGTAAACTGCTGAAAATCACTAGGAGAAAATTACAAACATAAATAGTGCTATATTTATGTTACTTATGAAAATGTTGTTCAGAGACTAGAATGAAGACTCAAACTCTCTCCCAAACTGAAGTTTTAATAGTGCTCCATCACATTATTCCTTTGAAACAATAAAAAATGTACTAATGAATGCAAACAACTCTCTTTTGCGTGGTAAAGAGAAAGAAAAGAAGTATAAGATTATACAATATTCTTTTTAAAAATAATTTTATTTATTTTTGTCTGTGCTGGGTCTTCGCTGCATGGGCTTTCTCTAGTTGTGGCAAACAGGGGCTATTCGTTATGATGCATGGTCTTCTCACTGCAGTGACTTGTCTTGTTGTGGAGCACAGGCTCTAGGGCACATGACCTCAGTATTTGCAGCTCCTGGGCTCTAGAACAGGCTCTAGGCTCAACACTGGGGTGCATGGGCTTAATTGCTCTGAGGCATGTGGGATCTTCTCAGATCAGGGATCAAACCCTTGTCTCCTGCATTGGCAGGCAGATTCTTTACCTCTGAGACACCAGGGAAGCCCTACAATATTCTTTATTAAAGAAATTCTTCAGCTTCTAAGTCTGTGCCACAAAATAAAAATACCTGTATGACAGAGTTGTTTTTTCCTTTTGTCTATGGGTAGGGAAATCAGCTCTGCATTTCCCTGAGTAAATGACCATTTTTAAACTCACTTCACTTTTTTTTCAGTGCAAACTGTTGTATGCAGTCGGCCCTCTGCAGGTTCTGAATCCCGCAGATTTGAACACTTCTGATCCACAGTTGGTTGAATCCAAAGATGCAGACTCTTTAAATACGGAGGGTCCACTGCACTGTATCATTCTGTTCAGGGGACTTGAGGACCTGGAGTTTCTGTATGGAGGGTTTCTGGAGTCAGTCTCTTGCAGATACCCACGGGTGACTGTATCAAGATATACTACTTACTCTCTCCCAAGGCTAAGCATCACAAGGCAAAAATTTGGTTAGAAACAAAAGAATGTTTAGAGTTTTAGTAAAGCTAGAGTACTTCTTCGGGGAAATCAACAATTGGAGACATTGTTTGTCAAACTTATTCCTTCATATATTTTCTTCCTGGTTTTATCCATAGGCCTTACGACACTGGGCATAACCATTTTGATTATGTTATCTTTGTTGGATGGATCAACACAGCACAGCTTCTTTTTGCCATCCTCTAAGCAATAGTGTCAGTAAAATTGTGTATGATATACTAGTTATAAAGGTATAAAGCATAAAATAGGTAAATTTTGAAATTTCTGTCTAATATGATCTAAAATTAGTTGATACATCCACAGTGGTCTGTTGGCCACATTCGAAGAGACACTGGCCACAGCTACGGCTGAGATCTTCCTTTATTTAACTGTAATATTTTAGTGGTTTATTTGGTGCTGCCTTTTCCCCTACAGTTACTAAACTTTATTCACACATTATACCAACATTTCGAGAAAGACTGCTGTACAAAATCTCAGACTATTCAGAAAAGAATTTTGTGTGTGCTTAGTCATGTCTGACTCTGTGATCCCATGGACTGTAGCCCGCCAGGCTCCTCTGTCCGTGGGATTGTGCAGGCAAGAACACTGGAGTGGATTTCCCTTTCCTTCTCTAGGGGGTCTTTGAGAACTTTCATCTCCTGCATGGGCAGGTGGATTCTTTACCACTGGGACACCAGGGAAGCCCCAAAGAAAAAAACCAGGTGGCTAGTCCTGCTTCACACTATCTGGAAAACTCTTATATCCTCACTGACTGCTTGAATAGATCCTGCTTTGCATAAATACATTTAGTAACTTTGTATCCATAATGCCAACAGTTTATCCTATGAAACACTGGATTATAGCCTTTACTCTATTACATTATTTAACAATTTCAGAACCAAACAGACGAATAACAAGTAAGGAAACTGAATTTGTGATTAAAACCCTCCCAAACAAAGAAAAGCCCACAACCATAGGACTTCACTAGTGAATTCAAACACTTAAAGAATTAACGCCAATCTTTCTCAAACTCTTCTGAAAGTTGGAAAATGAAGGAGTACTCCCAAATTCATTTTATGATGTTAGCATTACCCTGATACCAAAGCCAAAATAGAACACTGCAAGCAAAGAGAACTGCAGGCCAACAACCTTGATGAATAGAGAGGGAAAATTTCTCAACAAAATATTAACAAATAAAATTCAACAGCCTTTTAAAAGGATCATACACCACAATCAAGTGGGATTTACCCATGGGATGCAAGGACAGTCCATTTATTATTTTCTACAATTTTTTATATGTTATATATTATATATTTTATATATATTTTATATATATATTTTAATATATAATATATAACATGCATATATTTATATAATATGCATGTTATGTAATTTTTATAATATAATTGTGTATATTATATACAAATCAATCACATTAATAAGATGAAAGATAAAAATCATAATCATCTTTATAGATGCAAAAAAAGCATTTGACAAAATTAAGCATACTTTCATGATAAAAACTCTCCATGAATGCTGTATAAAAGGAATGTAACTCAATAATAATAAAGGCTAATTATGATAAGCCCATAGCTATCTTCACACTAAACAGTGAAAGGTTGAAAGTTTTTCCTCAGAGATTGGGATTGAGACAAGGGTACCCACTCTCACCACTTCTAATATCCCACTTACTGTTTGCTCAGTGAACTCTGCCTGTGTGTGGAGAAAATGTTGACAGTGGGCTTAAATAATTCCAGGTTCGTAACAATAAGAGAAGATAAGCATATGCAAATGCAATCAAGTAGCAAGTTTAAAATGACTAATTAACAAATACTTTTATTTGGATGCTATTAAGAAACTCCTTTATTGACAAATGTTTTAGAATCAAATGTTTTTTTGTAAGTAAAAGAAATGTATTTTTTAAGTTAAATGCTCAAGGTTTTAAGGGAGTAGAGAATGATGTCTACTGACCATTTTCCAAAGCAAATAGATTGTTTTTTGCATATATTAATCTAAAACATCAATTTGTGTCCACCATATGGGAAGATAGGTCATCCTGATACTATAACTTTCCTGATTGTTCTTGTCTTTCTGATCGTCATTCTATGAAGGTAAATCATATGAGTATGGTGATATTTAGTAATAGAAATATACTAGTAAATACAAATTGTTATTGTTTTAGTCGCCAAGTCATGTCCGACTTTTTCGTGATCCCATGAACTGTAGTCCCGCCAGGCTCCTCTGTCTAGCAAATACAAGTGAAGTGATGTGAATACCGTGTCTCATTTTCAGTGTTGAGTACAGATGACTTAAACAGAAGTATAGCCCTGGAAAATAATGCAGGTCCTTAATTTTTATAATCCAGCAATATTTTATATGTCATAAAAGCTATATAAAAACATAGTATAAACCTTAAGAAAATCTGTTATACTTTTCTGATATTAGTAATTCTTTATGAATTAATCATTGGCAATTTGGGTCTAATATTCCTTTTTCATGAAAAAGCACATATATTTAAATTTCATTAAAAATAACCTTCTAAGATTCAAAAAAAATTCCTCATGTGTAAAAGAATAATTAAGAAGGCCTTAGAACACTTTAACCAGACTTGCCATTTCCCATCATGTTGTAACATTTTCTCATAAAAAAATCATTTGTTTACTTTAGAATCCAGGTTGGTGCTTATTTTTCAAGCAAGCAGCCGTGACTGTTTACAGAGCACATGTGGATTATAAATAAGCAGAGCAGAACATTTTGGAATAATTCCCTCTCAAGGTACATGAAAATGATATTTAAGCAACTTCTGATATTTCCCAAGAGATCCAGCTTAAAAGTTTGAAATTAATCAAATAACATTGCAGCTCTAAAGCTGTTAAAACATAGACATTTTTACTGTGCACAGTCTGTCTGCAGTTACTCCCCTCTGCTTCTTCCAGCTTTAACACATCTTACTATGCTGCATGTGGTAGTTACCAGCATCAACAACGGACAACTGGATCCCAGGAAGGGGTTCCAAGCTGGGTCTCATATGGATTATTATTTTGAATCATTTCTTAGTTCTGTTCGCAGCCATATTTGAACATTTTTTCAAGCCTCTGGTCTACTCACATCACTTAAAGCAAATTACAGAGAAAAAGATGAAGTGAATCTACATATGAATTTTTGACATCACCTGACGATCTCTTTACCATTCAGGATGGAAATTCAGAGTTTTGACTACAAGTACTAACACAGTTTTGGAAAGTCATCACCAAAACAGCCATCATCCCATCATCAGATGACAAAGAAGGACCTCTACACAATACTGGATCCTCTTGTTCTTCACCGAGAATCAGGAGACTGAATGCATGGAGTGTAGCTGCTTCCAGTTCTCAAAGGATACTTGGTAAATTCTAGGTTGAAAAGAAAGTCATTTCATCATCAGTTGTTAGCCATGCTGGAGTTGAGTAAAAGCAGTGAAAATGAAACAAGGCTGCAATATGTTTCTGCAAAGCAACACAGGGAGGAAAAATGTTCAAAAAGTGAGATATATCCAAGTAGGTCATGTTAAATAACATTGATCTGAGGACTTTGCTACACAGAGTGCCTTAGTACAGACAACCGGAAACCTACAGTCCCCCATCTGTTGATTGCTGCCCTGGGTGAGGAACTCCTGGGTAGTGGCAGTATTGCCTCAAGTTCTTTGTGAAATTCTCAGTGCATGTGAGGGTAGCATATGGTTAAGAGAACAGAGTCTAACATTTTTAAAAAATGTTTTGAAAACTCTCCTCTTTTGCATTCTGCTTTTTCCAGCCTCTTTGCTGTTAGCTCATCAAGCTGGATAATAAGTGGCCCCCGCTCACTTTCTCTTTGGAAGCTGAGTGAAGAGAACTTCTTCTGTCACTGGACTTGGCACCGTTAGCTTGTCTCAACTGTCTGAACTCAAGAAGGGAAAAGTGCCTGGGCTGCTGGGCCCCCGGACAGCGCATTACTGCTGTTTCCCTTGCGTTTAACTTCACTTGACAGTGTGGAGCCTGCTCATACTTCTCAAAGTAGTGTCTAGTAAGCACTTTTGCTGTATGTCTCAGGGAATTCAAACCAGGGCTCTGTATCAACCTAGAGGGGTGGGATGTGGAGGGAGACGGGAGGGAGGTTCAAGAGGGAGGGGACATATGTATACCTATGGCTGATTCATGTTGATGTTTGACAGAAAACAACAAAATCCTGTAAAGCAATTACCCTTCAATTAAAAAATAAATAGATTCAAAAAATATTAAAAAAAAAGTGATTGCTCTTCATTTTGTCTTGGGGACCCTAGAGTTCTAAACTTGAACCACACCAGCTAGACTGGTCTGTTTTATTTATTAGGGATCTAGATAATAGTATGAGAAATGAAATTGGGAAACATTTCGATAAAAAGAGCATGGATACTATTTTGAGAAAAAGGGATGTTCTAGTTAAAAAACATTTTAGAGTGACTAATGTAGTAGTTAAAAGCTAGAATGAATTGGATTAGAATCATGGCTTTACTACTTTTCTTTTCAGTTTTTTTTTTTTTAATGTGGACCATTTAAAAAATCTTCATTGAATTTTTTACAATATTGCTTCTGTTTTATGTTTTGGTTTTTGGCCGTGAAGCATAAGGGATTTTAGCTCATGAATAGGAACCACTGGACCACTAGGGAGATCCCTGCACCACTTTTTATTGGAGTGTACCTAATCCAACTCAGCTTCAGATTAGTAAGACTTGTGCTTCAATGCAGGGGGTATGGGTTCAATCTCATACCCCCTGCATTTAGGGAACTAAGATCATACATGCTGTGTGGTCCCCCCAAATTTTATTTTTTAATTTTTAACTTAAAAAATTAAAACTAAGGTTAATAATATTTCAGGGGCTTGTTATGAGAACAAAAAAGGGTAATGAAATTAAAACTGTTAACTATTCCTATAATCCCACTCCACAAAATATTTTCATTAAAGTCAATTAAATTGTCTAGTCTAGGATATAGCAGCAGTAGCAGTCTAGGATATAATATCAAAGGCATAGTCCATGAAAAATAATTCAAAAGTTGTACTTCATTAAAATTAAAAGCTTCAGCTCTATTAAGGACACTGTAAAGAGAATGAAAAGACAAACCACAGACTAAAAGAAAATATTTGCAAGACACATCTGATAAAGGACTGTTGTCCAAATACACAAAGAACTCTTAAAACTCAACAGTAAGAAAACTAACAATCCAATTTTAAAATGGACCAAAGACTTTAAGACACCTCACCAACAAAGATATACAGATGGCAAGTGAACATGTAAGGAGAAGCTTCACATTATTTGTCATCAGGAAAATGCAAATTAAAACAAAATGCCATTGCACACTTATTAGAATGGCCAAAATCTGAAACACAAACAACACCAAATGCTGGTGAGGACGGAGAGCAACAGGAATTCTCATTCACTGTCAGTGGAAATGCAAAAAGAAACACTCAGTTTGCCACACTGTTAGACTGTTTCTTAAAACACTAAACGTACTTTTACCATATGATCTGGCAATTATGCTCTTTGGTATTTACCCAAAACTTATGTACACACAAAAACATGCTCATGAATATCTGAGTAGCCTTATTCATTATAGAGAAAACTAGGAAGCAACCAAGATGTTCTTCACTAGGTGAATAAACTGTGGTACATCCAGTCAACGGAATATTATTCAGCACTAAAGAGAAATGAGCTACCAAGCCATGAAAACACATGAGGAAAGATTAAATGCATATTACTTAATGAAAAAGTCAATCTGAACAGCCTGCATGCTGTATGATTCAACCATCTGACCTTTCAGTGTTTGTCACTCAGTCATGTCTGACTCTTTGCAACCCCATGGGCTGTAGCCCACCAGGCTCCTCTGTCCATGGGATTCTCTGGGCAAGAATACTGGAGTGGGTTGCCATTCCCTTCTCCAGGGTATCTTCCTGACCCAGGGATCGAACCTGTGTCTCCTGCATTGCAGGCAGATGCTTTACCATCTGAGCCACTGGGGAAACACCTCTGATCTTTCTGAAAAAGACAAAACTGAACACTGAGAAGACTAGTGGTTTCCAGGGGTGGGTGGTTGGAGGGATAGGTACAACACAGAATTTTAGGAAAGTGAAAACACTCTGGGTGATACTATAATGATGGATGCTGCTGCTGCTGCTGCTGCTAAGTCGCTTATACAGGACCTTATATCTCTGTCCAAACCCATCAAATGTACAACACCAAGAGTGAATCATAATGGTAAACTACAGACCTTGAGTGATAAGGATATATCTATGTAGGTTCATCAATTCTAATAAATTCTACAAATGTACCACTCTGGTGAACCCTGAGGTCCCAGTCCTCACTGACACCACCAGGATTTTCTACTCAGAGTCACAGTGGCCCAGCCAGGTGTGGGGGACCAAGTGCCCCACCCAAAGTCTGTGCAGGGACAGGACAGCCCAAGATCAAAATTGGGGGTGAGGGGTGAACTGTGCATGCTTGGGCAGCAAGTCTTCCAGGAAACCACCGGCCCTGGGATAGCAACTCGGGTTTCTTATGGAACCTGGGAACCGCAATCCCACCTTTGCCAAGATCCAAAGTCAACAGCAACCTGAATGCACAGTTCCATTCCAAAACCAGAGACTAAGTTGTGTCAGGCCAGCAGAGACCTGAATGGGAGCTCACCTGATAATATCCGGTGCTGTTAGCTCTGACCGCCTTCCGTCACCAGACTCCCGCAGTCTTCCTCCTTCCCCTCTTCCTGCAGAGCTGAGCCTCTCAGGCTCCAAATGCTGCTCTACATCCACTCAAACCACCCGTGGGTAGAGGCAGGCTGGGGCCTGGGGCCTGGTCTGCGTGGGTGGAGTACAGGGTTTTCCAGGAAGTGTGCAGCTGGAGCCCCCAGCGTGCGCTTTGGTGGTTTCAGTGGGTGAAGGGAAGTAAGTGTGGGTCCTGATGGAGGGGCAGGGAGAAGATGGGTTGGGAAGCCCTGAGTATCTGGGGCTACTCAGAGGACAGTGGAACCAGGCCGAGGAAGCGTGAGCTCGCGTGATCTCTTGAGATTTCTGTAGAGACCAGCAGGAGAATCCTGGATGAGAAACAGCTGAATGCCCCAGGTGCCCCAGCCTCTCATTGCAGGCTCCTTCTTAAGGAGTCTGGCACTTGCCACTTATCAAACAAATCTCAATCCTCATGGACGCCTCCAGGATACCCTAGTCAAGGTCACAGTGAGGTACTGCCTTTCCCCAGGGGCCCAGCCAGGGCGAAAATTCCGGCCCAGTCCCAAAGGCTCTGCAGGTGCAGGACTGCCCCAGGTCAGACTGTGAGAGTGAACTGCTCGTGCTTAAGCAGCAAGCCTCTCGCCTTCCAGGAAACCAAAGGCCCCAAGTTAGCAATTCAGGGTTCTGGCACCCAACCCTGGAACTCCGGTACCACCTCTGCCAAGATCCAAGGCCACAGAAACCTGAACTGCACAGTTTCATTCTGAAATCAGAAATTAAGTTTGTCAGGCCAGCAGAAGACCTGAACTGAACCAGAGTTCACTTGATAGTACCTGGTGCTGTCCACTTCGGCTGCCTTCCACTGCCAGTCTCCAGCCATCTTTCCCTTTCTCCTCTTTCTGCACACCTGAGTAGGCTGCCCTCCAAATACCACTTGCCTCGATGTCCATGCAAACCAAGGACTCACCTGCCTAATGCCTCCAATAGCTACCACAATATAAAAATATCAGAAGTGAAAAGGATAAAAAAATACGATATAACTGAAAACCCATTATACTATGTTCAAAAATCAATGGGTCAAAGGCTCAAATTATGAAATATAGTTAAAAGATCATAAAAGTACTGCACATCATAATTTTGGAGGTAAATTGATATATATATAGTCAAATTTATAGATGTAAAGGAGAAAGAAATGGCAACCCACTCCAGTGTTCTTGCCTGGAGAATCCCAGGGGCAGCGGAGCCTGGTGGGCTGCCGTCTATGGGGTCGCACAGAGTCGGACACGACTGAAGCGACTTAGCAGCAGCAGCAGCAGCAGCATAGATGTAAAAGCAACGGAAAACAAGGATGATTGAAAGCAAATTAGCTGAGGCTTCAACTCAAAAATTTAAAAATCTAGAAAAATGAGAAAAATTTGAAAATGAAATATTTTTAAAAACTATATAAGAAGGCAATAATTAACATATGAGGAAAAAATCAGTGAAATAGACAAAAAAGTAAAGCATTAACAAAATTCAATCTATTTTTAAAAGACAACTAATATAGACAATTCTCTAGTAAGATTTATCTGGAAAAAAAATTTTAAATAAATATGCAAAATTCAGAATAAAAGAAACCCACCTCTTACAGAGCAGCAATTCTTATAACTGTAACTGAATCTTTTGTTTGCTAAAATTGGCCAGTAAGAAATAGAAAACTGGAATAGTTCAATAACCATTAAAAATAATAGAATGATAGATGAAAACTTCTCTCCAAAAGAAGTCACCACCAAGATAGTCTACTTAAGCACTTTTAATCAACCATTCAAGGAACACATAATAACCTATAGCTTCTATAATTTGTCCTGGAAAACAGAAATAGAGACAAAGCTGCCTCTAATTTTTAGAAACTAATGTAACATTTATGACAAAAATATACATTCAAGAAATTAACATTATAAATCATTCTCATTTGTGAATGTAGTCACAAAAATTCTATGTAAAGGATTACCTAAATGAGCCCAAGGGTATTTTGTAGAAACATATAAGTTGTATTGTTTTTGCAAATTGTATTAATTTTTCAAATTGAAAGAAGCAACAAAATTATATAATTTATTAAACTAACTACACTAATTGAGTAAAAGGGAAATAATATGTCATTATAAATCATGTAAAAATAAAAGCATTCAATAAAAAAACGTATTCTAATGGCTGGTAAATGGTCTGCACCCAGTGGCAACTTTTATTGTCATTATTAAGCTTCAATGCTTTGGCCACCTGATGCAAAAAGCTGACTCATTAGAAAAGACCCTGATACTGGGAAAGATTGAAGGCAGGAGGAGAAGGGGACAACAGAGGACAAGATGGTTGGATGACATCACCAACCAATGGACATGAGTTTGAGCGAACTCTGGGAGATGGTGAAGGACCAGGAAGCCTTGCATGCTGCAGTCCACGGGATCACAGAGTCGGATACAACTGAGCAACTGAACAGCAAAAGATGGTGACAAAACCAAGCACACGAGGGAGGCTGATCATAGTGTAATAAATTAAGATAACCACAACAAAAATCCACAGTGAGGATTTTCCTTGATGTCCTCTCTGAGCATTTTCAGATTGAGAGGCTAAAACAATGAATTCTGCACATCATAGAAAAGCCCTAACCGTGCTTAGAGAAGAAAATGGAGTTTCTGCTCAAACCAATGCTGCGTACTGTTAGTCCAACTGATAACTTGTTAAAGACTAACTTTTTGCCTCCAAAAGCCCCCCGTTAAAATATTTCTACCAATAAGTGTTATCTGAACCCTTTTCCTGAGAATATGGCTGCCCTGAACTGTATCAGGAATGTGGTCAGATTCAATGGAAAGTGGGTGCATATCCAGGGGAGGTCAGTCCTGTGTGAGCTGCACTATGTGGAACCTCGTTGTGGGGAGAAGGTCACCCAAAGAGTAGGTTTATGGGGAAGAATTTCAAATGAAATTCAGGCAAACCATCCAAACTGTTTGTCAGAGAGAGAGCTGGACAGACAGGGAAGACTAGGTTTGAGCATCCTCTTAGGAAAATGGATAAGAACAAGCATGTTCTGAACAGAGGGTGTTCAGAGAGCCTGGGGAATACCCCCAGCCTGAGAAAGGAGCTTATTATAGAGGAATCTGGGGCCTCAAGCAGCGGGGCAGGAGAAGGCATGGAGTAAACCTGGACCCAGAGCTTATTTCTTTGTGCATGAACTAGTCACTTGGACAGTCCTGATTTTTCCTTTTTGGCTTGTCTTGTTAACTGTGACCCACGATTAACCCTTCAGGCATTGTAAGGGAAATACAGGAGATACTAAACATCTTTTACAAACCCTTTTTTTAAAATTCCTCACTTCCCCTCCTGTCAAAGGAATGGAATGGGTGGTGGGATAATCTAGCATTATTTCACAATACAGGATGATGATGTAAAACATCCTAGGTGAGTCAGTGGTTCTGCCAGCAACCTTGACTTCACTAGTTTGCTGTTTTCTAATCAGTTCGGCAATTCTGTTAATTAGCCCATTGTTTCTGTCAATGCTACCAGTCTGTAGTAGGCAGGCATAAAGATTATGGCAGGGGTTTCGAACCTCCAAGATCCAATGACTAATGATCTGATGTGGAGCTGATGTAATAATAATAGAAATAAAATGCACGATAAATGTAAAAAAGTAAAGGAAATAGAGCCTGCTGAACTCTCTTGAGGGCAGTGACACACTTGGTAACTTCTGCTACTGCTAAGTCGCTTCAGTCGTGTCCGACTCTGTGCAACCCCCATAGACGGCAGCCCACCAGGCTCCCCCGTCCCTGGGATTCTCTAGGCAAGAATACTGGAGTGAGTTGCCATTTCCTTCTCCAATGCATTAAAGTGAAAAGTCAAAGTGAAGTCATTCAGTCATGTTTGACTCTTAGTGACCCCAGCCCACCAGGCTCCTCTGTCCATGGGATTTTCCAGGCAAGAGTACTGGAGTGGGGTGCCATTGCCTTCTACTCAAATGCAAACCACCAGGGCTTTATTAGTAAAATCTCATAGCGTTACAAATATCATGTCTTCGTGAAGATAAAAAGAGCTTAGGAAATGTGTCATCAGTTGCCACAAAAGGAGCCTATGTGGACTTTTTTTCAACATTAAACTCTGATTATGGTAATTTAAATAGCTTTCTGTTTCTACAACACTGAATGCTTAAAGTTTTCTGGGCTTCTTTTTGTGATTTCTTGCAATATTTCCCTGAGGCAGATGAAGAATAAATACCTTCATTACAGGTGCTCAAACACACTATTGTAATGAGTTATGTTAAGAAGCACCTGCTTTGTTTCTTGATTTCATGCACTTGCTTATCCTGCTCTGATGTCAAGATGCTCATAAGTGGGTGCCCATCTCCTATGGAACAGGGACTGTGTTTTCCACAGCCTTTCAGAACATCTGCCAGTGCTACCCAAACAAATCCTGGCGTAATTAGGCAGCTCTAATGTAAATGTTTAATAGAGGCATGGGACTCTCCTCTGATTACTTTACTGCTGCAGAGAAATAGGACCCAATTTAACATTAAGCCTGTAATTAGCAAATAGAGCTCTTTTGCTAGAGTAAACGAAATCCTTTGCATTTGGACAATAACTTGCATTCAAAAATTGAATTTAAATAACCTAGATAATCACAGCCCTAATTTGAACACACTAACCTGGTCAATCTCATTTAAGTTGCTTTCAAAGGGTAAATTCAAATCACTGTTGCCTGGAGTGGATTTAACTTGGAGCTATTTTTGTGTGTATTTCTTTTTTTTTTTAGTTTTTAGCATAGAAGTAACATCAGAGTCTTCTACTCCTACCATCACCCTTCTTTTTTCTTTTCCTTTTTTTTCCTTCAGTGCTTACACAGTATATTAGAACATTTGTGGCTTTTATAGTTTAATGTTAGAATAGCACAGGTGTAAATGGTACAAATCTTAATACACATCTTTCTTTGGCTCTCTATCAAGAACAGGAGACACCCTGTGGCTCCACCTTTTATGTTTCAACAGGGGGAGTAGATTGGGCCAGTCTGAATTCTCAGTGTCTCAGGACACATAGCCCTGTCTGTTGTTGAACAGGGAAGCTGATTGTCCTTATTTTTATGTCCTTATTGGTTAGGATTTGAGCTGCTGCTGCTGCTGCTGCTAAGTTGCATCAGTCATGTCCGACTCTGTGCAACCCCATAGACAGCAGCCCACCAGGCTCCTCCATCCCTGGGATTCTCCAGGCAAGAACACTGGAGTGGGTTGCCATTTCCTTCTCCAATGCATGAAAGTGAAAAGTCAAAGTGAAGTCACTCAGTTGTGTCCGACTCTTAGTGACCCCATGGACTGTAGCCTACCAGGCTTCCCTGTCCATGGGATTTCCCAGGCAAGAGTGCTGGAGTGGGGTGTCATTGCCTTCTCCGAGGATTTGAGCAGAGGCTGCCATTTTGTTCTATTGTTATTGGTAATGACAAGATTTTGGGCGTGGCCATGAGAGTGTCTGAGAAAAGTGGATACACAAAGTCACTGTGGAAAGGAGATCAAGCAATGGAGAGGCCAGAGTATGGGAGAGATTAGTACAAGTATCCTGAAATTGCTAAGAATTAAAGCAAGGAACGGAGAAGGCAATGGCAACCTACTCCAGTACTCTTGCCTGGAAAATCCCATGGATGGAGGAGCCTGGTGGGCTGCCGTCCATGGGGTCACTAAGAGTCGAGCACGACTGAGCGACTTCACTTTCACTTTTCACTTTCATGCATTGGAGAAGCAAATGGCAACCCACTCCAGTGTTCTTGCCTGGAGAATTCCAGGGATGGGGAAGCCTGGTGGGCTGCTGTCTATGCGGTTGCACAGAGTTGGACACAACTGAAGTGACTTAGCAGCAGTAAAGCAAGAGAAAACCCATGGTGGGAGCTAAGGTCTAGAATCAATAAAAATTAATGGAAATTAAAAAAACAAACCAAAATGTTGTAAAATAATTATTTGATTTGTGAAATTCAAAGCTTAATGAACCTTTAGAAGGAAGGGAAGGAGAATAGTTTGAAACTAAGAAGTAAGAAGTCCACCCCCTGCCACAGTTTCCAGCATGGCATACAAGCAGAAGGAATCACAGCCTCCACTTGAGAGGCTGAAGGAGGTAAGGTCCTCAGGGGAGAAGCAGTTTTTCTCACATCAGGAACGTGATGGGAGCATTTAGAAAAGAGGCTAAGAATGCAGGGAGATGTGCGGATGATGGAAGGTGAGCTCCAGAGGGCACAAGAAGGTTTAGAGGTGGGCAAGGAGGAAAGAAAAGAGGCCATCAGAGACTGAGGGTGACTGATGTCCCCAATCTGGGGCTTCTTAAGATAGCAGCTTCTGAGGACAGCAGAAGTGAGCAGAACCAAGTTGGTTTCTGTCATTTCAAAGTAGGTGGTGGTGGAAAGGCTGAGTGTGAGCCAAGGACAGGAGTGGTAGCTGGGGATGTTTCTACTCCCCTGAGAAGAGTGTAGATGCTCTAGAGGCATCACACTGTCAGTTCCAGTATGCCTGTCAACTCAATTCCTACTGGGAGAGGAGGACATGCTCTTGGAGGCTGTGTGCTTTGCCTGCACCCTCAATGATGAAGCTGAGACTTCTATAGACACCTACCAGCAAAGGAATGGGCTCAGTTTTTGCTCCTGCTGACAAAGGTGTAAGTAGGCATGTTGTCAGTCCCAGAGCCCTGGTCCACTCCAGAAACTGCAACACTGTTTCATACTGTCTTAATTCTCTAGGATATGGGGAATTTTCAAATTCTTCAATGGTCTGTACTTCAAATACATTAATTGATGTGTAAGGGACCCAAGAAATATTCATGTTCAACTCTTTCATTCTACAAATGAGAAAATTGAAACGGAAAAGGATTAAATTACTTACCTTGGATAATGTCTTGCTGAAGGTTAATGAACAAATCAGAATGATAATTCAGATATCTTAATTCCTAAACTTCTGCTTTAAGGTTTGAAGAGTCTTTTGTTGGCTTCTAAATCATTATGGCTTTAATCACTTAAAAAATAGTTTTAGGCCAGAAAATATATAGATTATTTATTTTATGAATTAAAACTTTTAAATTGATAGTGTTTTGTGACTGAATATAGAATTTATCCATATTTTGAGCATTTTTTCACAAAACAGTTCAGTTGTTTAGTCATGTCTGACTCTTTGCAACCCCATGGACTGCAGCACACTAGGCTTCCCTGTCCATCACCAACTCCCAGAGCTTGCTCAAACTCATGTCCAGAGAGTTGATGATGTCATCCAACCATCTCATCCTCTGTCATTCCCTTCTCCTCCAGCCTTCAATCTTTCCCAGCCTCAGAGTTTTTTCCAATGAGTCAGTTCTTCACATCAGGTGGCCAAAGTATTAGAGCTTCAGCATGAGTCATTCCAATGAATATTCAGGACTGACTTCCTTTAGGATTGAGTGTCTTGATCTCCTTGCAGTCCAAGGAACTCTCAAGAGTCTTCTCCAACATCACAGTTCAAAAGTATAAATTATTTGGCATTCAGCTTTCTTTATGGTCCATCTCTCTAATCCATACATGACTACTGGAGAAATCAAAACACTAAATACATAACAGTATTATGTGAACAATATTAGCATGTGGTCAAGATGTTATTTTGGTGGAATTTAAAGGCTGAAGTCATGTACAGATGTGAGAGTTGGACTATAAAGAAAGCTGAGCACAGAAGAATTGATGCTTTTGAATTATGGTGTTGGAGAAGACTCTTGAGAGTTCCTTGGACTGCAAGGAGATCCAACCAGTCCATCCTAAAGGAGCTCAGTCCTGGGTGTTCATTGGAAGGACTGATGTTGAAGCTGACACTCTGGTACTTTGGCCACCTGGTGCGAAGAGCTGACTCTTTTGAAAAGACTCTGATGCTGGGAAAGATTGAGGGCTGGAGGAGAAGGGGATGACAGAGGATGAGATGGTTGGATGGCATCACCGACTCAATGGACATGAGTTTGGGTAAACTCCGGGAGTTGGTGATGGACGGGAAGGCCTGGTGTGCTGGTGTTCATGGGGTCACAGAGTTGGACACAACTGAGCGACTGAACTGAACTGAAAGGCTGACTGGGCTTCAGGCTTCTCTGGTGGCTCAGATGGTAAAGAATCTGTCTGTAATGTTGGAGACATGGGTTCGATCCCTGGGTCAGGAAGATCCCCTGGAGAAGGAAATGGCAATCTACTTCAGTATTCTTGCCTGGAGAATCCATGGACAGAGAGTAGCCTGGTGGTACAAAGATTCAGAAACCAATGAACCACTGAACACACAAGGTGTTATTTGGGGGAATCAAAGGCTGAATAAGGAGTGTAAATTAGGGTTACTATAGGAACTGCACTTGAAGGAAGACTTCTGAATTCTCTCTTTCAGTCTTAGCAGTAAAATAGAGAATCAGCTCTCCCTCACTGGAGATCGCATTTTTCTAGACAGTAGGTTTTGAACTTCTCTTATGAAGGAGTTTTCTCAGGGTGACATTGCACACTAATCCATATGTTTAAAATGATACACATAAAGCCCTGACTGCTATGTTATTACATGCCTGAGGCATCAAGGTAATTGCATTGCTAAAGTTCACCCTTTCTTGTGGTTCCCTTGTTTCAGAAATTCTATATTTTCTGTAATAGGGTATATTGCTTAAAACATTATATTTTATACTGGCCTTTGTCTTCTGGCAAAATCCAAACATTAAGTGTAAACTGAGTATAATTTGGAAAAGAATTATGAATTCGAGAAAACAATTTATGTTTATTAAATCAATGACTTGTGATTTTTAGTTTTTCTATAGTAAAAAAAAAGTACTCTTTAGATTGAATTTTATCCCCAAAGACATAATTTTCAACAGACATCAGTATGCACATTCAATCCACCTTTACAGATGATTAAAAACACAGATATACCAGTTTCTGAGAGAAATTCTGCACCTTCTAAGTGAATTTTAAGCATTAAAAGTCAAGATATCAATACAAAAATAAATAATAGATATCTGATTCACCAGGTTATTACATTCTAAACCTTCAGTATTAAAATACAATTTTTCCATGTTATTAATTTTCTGTAAAAGAATCTCAGTGTCTAGAAAAGCTGTTTTCAGAAATCGTTATGCTGGTCAGACTCAGTTGTTTGATAACTTCATATAAATATTTAGCTGATCAATTAGGAATGATAAAAAGTCCCTCTTTGTTCTTCCTCTTCCATGTTTATATTCTCAATTCTCTGTAAGCTTCAATAGGAGGAAAAAGATAAATTAAATATAAACAACTTGTGTACTGACTGCAATATTTTTTTTGCATTCTGAACACATTTTTTAATCTATAAAGATATCCTGATTAATATTTCAAATACTGATGGAATTAATGTTTCATTGGGATCTGTCATCCAAATTCTTTTATCGTGTTTCAAAAGAAAGTACAGTGTGACATAGCAGACACTGTTTTTTTTTAACAGCTCAGGAAAAGAGTGCTTACCCCATGAAAATCACTGTCCTTCAGGTATTGAGTTTCTTGGTCCAAAAGATCAACATATTTCTAGTGGCATCACAGTAATTACAAAGAAGTCGTTAGAAACCTGACTCCAAATCTGTGCTCAGAAGACCTGGTAGCACAGGGTCACCACAATGAAAATTAAGCCTACATAGCTGATCAGACATTCCTAGAGGCTTCTGAGCTATCCTGGACAGGAGAAAAATATTAAAAGCTAAATCATTTCAAATTTCAGGGAAATGAGATGCTAGTGTTACCATCCAGATTTTTCTTACCAGCTCCTTACAGCAACATTTGCTATTTCATCTTCCTGCAGACAAATCAGTCGGGTCTCTGAATGATGTGGGGGCTTTCTTCATATTATTTACATGAAAATTATTTGATTATAATTCAGGCTATATTTTCTTTGTGAATTACAGCCAGTTTGCTGTGTGTGGAAATACAAATTACGTCATAGCAAATGGGACAAAAATAAAAGTTTGGAGGAAAACTTAAACTTATTATATTCACTTAAAAATTTCACAGAAAATTAAGAATGAGAAATTAAAGAAGGCACTCTAAAACTCCAATTTCTTTAAATATTTATCTTTATAGTTACCTTGCTTCGTGGTCTTCATATTTCATAAAACAAAACTGAGAAAAAATACCTCTTCTCCATCTTTTCTCCAAATCCTTTAAGATTTTCATCCCAACATAGTTTTTATATATATATATATATATATATATATATATATATATATATATGAGATTTTGTTTTGTATTAAGGCAGAATAAGTTTTTCAGACAACACTACATATGAAAAGAACTACAGAAGATGTGTATATATATATATATATATTTTTTTTTTTTTTTTTAATCCTTTGAGTAGTATGGAAGAGCTATGAAGTCTATAGAGGAAACAAAACAAAAACATCCCAAAGGTAATTCTAGCTTTGGGGAGAGAACAATTTCCTCCTTGATCCTGAAAACCTAAGAGATTGAAAACATCTTCAATCGGTTCACAGACTTCTGAGACAAGGTTGAAATTCAATGTCCATGAAGAGCCTGGCAAGTGCCAAGAGCTCTGAAAGTCTACACCTTAAAAAAAAAGCTACACTGAAAATAAGCTCAGCATTGTTTTGAGTTCCCAGGAATTAGCTCTGAGACAGTGCCTGATAGCCCTTGAAATATTCAGTATTTCCATTCCGTTAAAGACTTACTCTGGTAAATAGCTTTAGGACCCTTTGATTATGGTTAGGACCAATTTCACAAGGTATATATAAAGGCTTGGTTGCAAGGTTCGTTTTGAAGTCTCTCTTGCTTTCTTTTATTCATGTTGTCTGTGAACTATTTCAGGCCTGGGAATCAAGAGAGGACCAACTCTATTTATTATAGTAGCTCAAGACAGACTTTTGTCCCAGAACTCAATTTTCATTTTGATTTCTGATTTTCTTCCAGGAAATTCATGTTCAATTGACTGTAGCAACACTGTGAGTCAAATGGGCTTATTGTGCCAGTCCCGCTGCTTGTTATGATGACCATGTTTGCCTCAGAGAGTGCTATGGCCTGACATTTCTTACCTTAGGGTCTAGAATATCTCTCATTCTGCATGGCAGAAGCAATGCAAATCTCCCAAAGCAGTCAGGAGTCTTCCTATACTACATATAGGAATTAGATTTTGGATGAGACACGTATTATTTATATGTGTGTGTATGTGTGTGTGTGTGTGTGTGCGTGTGTGTGAGCATGTGCTAAGATTCCTCAGACATGTCTGACTCTTTGGGATGCCATGGACTGTAGCCCACCAGGCCCCTCTCTCCAGGGGATTCTCCAGGAAAGAATATTGGCATGGATGGCCATGCCCTCCTCCAGGGGGATCTTCCCACTCAAGGATCAAACCCAGGTCTCTTTTCTCTTATGTCTCCTGCACTGGCAGGTGGGTTCTTTACCATGAGTGTCACCTACATTTATGTATGTATTCATATGAATTTGATTTTAGCTAATCTAGCCATTTCATTCTATGGAGTGCTATATTCCCCTCTAGGTTTATGGATAGGATTTTTGTCATTGTTATGTGCCCTATTTTTCCAGAAGTTAATTCAGTTTTTGCTTGTTGTCTGCAGTGTCGCTAACCTGTTGATACAAGCAAGAGAGAGCAATGGTGAAAGTCAAGGGAGATTCATCAGAATAGTAGTGGAGGAGTTCACAGAATGGCTAGAGTGCTGAACCTCGTATTTGGAAAAGAGATAGGAATCAAGGAGCTCAGGAGGAGCAGGTAAAGGGACAGCAGCTAAGCTGATTCAGGGACATGGGACCCTAATCACCACTGTTTCCTTCTGAGAGTTAGTATTCATTCAAATAATATCTTTATCATGTATGTTGTTCCTTTAATCATGGCAAACTTTCTAAATGCCGCCAACACTCAAATATACACTCAGCATTCATCATTGGCAATTGCTCCGTCAAAAATTTTGTGAGGTTTTATTACAAATTTATTTTGACAATATCCCCAAAAATGCTTTTTTATTTTTAAATTCAAATGTTCCTATCAGTACCCTAAGAGACAAGAGAATTAACACTTAAGACAATGAGAATTGTGTTATTTTAAGACCATTGATAATTAGACAACTGCTAAGCAAGACTTTGTTTAATCAACTCATAAATATTCCCAAAGTAAGAAACTGAGTGGTAACTAGAATATGAGCTGCTCAAACTTCTGCTGAAAAATAAACTTAATAGGTTCAGTTCAGTTCACTCACTCAGTTGTGTCTGACTGTTTGCAACCCCATGAATCGCAGCACGCCAGGCCTCCCTGTCCATCACCAACTCCCGGAGTTCATTCAGACTCATGTCCATCGAGTCAGTGATGCCATCCAGCCATCTCATCCTCTGTTGTCCCCTTCTCCTCCTGCCCCCAATCCCTCTCAGCATCAGAGTCTTTTCCAGTGAGTCAATTCTTCCCATGAGGTGGCCAAAGTACTGGAGTTTCAGCTTTAGCTTCATTCCTTCCAAAGAAATCCCAGGGCTGATCTCCTTCAGAATGGACTGGATGGATCTCCTTGCAGTCCAAGGGACTCTCAAGAGTCTTCTCCAACACCACAGTTCAAAAGCATCAATTCTTTGGCACTCAGCTTTCTTCACAGTCCAACTCTCACATCCATACATGACCACAGGAAAAACCATAGCCTTGACTAGATGGACCTTTGTTGGCAAAGTAATGTCTCTGCTTTTGAATATGCTATCTAGGTTGGTCATAACTTTTCTTCCAAGGAGTAACCATCTTTTAATTTCATGGCTGAAGTCACCATCTGCAGTGATTTTGGAGCCCCAAAAAATAAAGTCTGACACTGTTTCCACTGTTTCCCTATCTATTTGCCATGAAGTGATGGGACCCGATGCCATGATCTTCGTTTTCTGAATGTTGAGCTTTAAGCCAACTTTTTCACTCTCCTCTTTCACTTTCATCAAGAGGCTTTTTAGTTCCTCTTCACTTTCTGCCATAAGAGTGGTGTCATGGAAAAGAAATGCAAAAAAAAGCAAAATGGCTATCTGAGGGGCCTTACAAATAGCTGTGAAAAGAAGAGAAGTGAAAAGCAAAGGAGAAAAGGAAAGATATAAGCATCTGAATGCAGAGTTCTAAAGAATAGCAAGAAGAGATAAGAAAGCCTTCCTCAGCAATCAATGCAAAGAAATAGAGGAAAACAACAGAATGGGAAAGACTAGAGATCTCTTCAAGAAAATTAGAGATATCAAGGAAACATTTCATGCAAAGATGGGCTCGATAAAGGACAGAAATGGTATGGAACTAACAGAAGCAGAAGATATTAAGAAGAGGTGGCAGGAATACACAGAAGAACTGTACAAAAAAGATCTTTACAACCCAGGTAATCATGATGGTGTGATCACTGACCTAGAGCCAGACATCCTGGAATGTGAAGTCAAGTGGGCCTTAGAACGCATCACTATGAACAAAGCTAGTGGAGGTGATGGAATTCCAGTTGGGCTCTTTCAAATTCTGAAAGATGATGCTGTGAAAGTGCTGTACTCAATATGCCAGACAATTTGGAAAACTCAGCAGTGGCCACAGGACTGGAAAAGGTCAGTTTTCATTCCAATCCCAAAGAAAGGGAATGCCAAAGAATGCTCAAACTACCGCACAATTGCACTCATCTCACACGCAAGTGAAGTAATGCTCAAAATTCTCCAAGCCAGGCTTCAGCAATACATGAACTGTGAACTTCCAGATGTTCAAGCTGGTTTTAGAAAAGGCAGAGGAACCAGAAATCAAAATGCCAACATCCGCTGGATCATTGAAAAAGCAAGAGAGTTCCAGAAAAATATCTATTTCTGCTTTATTGACTATGACAAAGGCTCAGAGGTTAAAGCATCTGCCCGCAATGTGGGAGACCTGGGTTTGATCCCTGGGTTGGGAAGATCCCCTGGAGAAGGAAATGGCAACCCACTCCAGTATTCTTACCTGGAGAATCCCATGGACGGAGGAGCCTGGTGGGCTATAGTCCACGGGGTCGCAAAGAGTGGGACACTAGTGAGCGACTTCACTTTCACTTTCAAAGCCTTTGACTGTGTGGATCACAATAAACTGTGGAAAATTCTGAAAGAGATGGGAATACCAGACCATCTGACCTGCCTCTTGAGAAACCTATATGCAGGTCAGGAAGCAACAGTTAGAACTGGACAGGGAACAACAGACTGGTTCCAAATAGGAAAAGGAGTACGTCAAGGCTGTATATTGTCACTCTGCTTATTCAACTTATATGCAGAGTACATCATGAGAAACGCTGGGCTGGAAGAAGCACAAGCTGGAATCAAGATTGCCAGGAGAAATATTAATAACCTCAGATATGCAGATAACTTAATAGGTTACATCTTGTCAAAAGTACTTTAGAATAACCTAGTGATAATCTCCTGATTTAGGGAGTAAATATCTTTATTAGTTTGGAAATAGGGAACAACATTGAATAATCCAACATCTAAAGCTAACCAGTCATCACTGGGAAACTATAAATTGACTGAATTCAGGATCAAAAGAAGTAGAAAATTCATAAATTAAGTAATGCAGATTTGGGGGTGTATAAGCAGGCTTCCCTGGTGACTAAGATGGTAAAGAATTTGCCTGCAGTGCAAGATTGAACTTAGGTTCAATCCCTGGGTCTGGAAGATCCCCCGGAGAAAGGAATGGCTACCCACTCCAGTATTCTTGCTTGGAGTATTCCATGGACAGAGGAGCCTGATGGGCTACAGTCCATGGGATCACAGAGTTGGACATGACTTAGCAACTAACACACAATAGTATATAATACAAAGGAGATGAGAAGAGCTAGATTTTAGGATTTTAAGAAAAACAAGCAAACAATACAATTCTCTTCTTTATCTGCCAAGAACATACCACCTGAAGTCATAGATGAGAGCTTTATAGGGCTTCTACTGTACAAAAAGGTTTCCTCCTACCAGAAAGGAGAGAGAGTTGGTTGAATCAAAGAGCTGTATTTGGGGATGTCTTGTAAAATGGTGGATAATTACTAAGATTGTCTCAGTTGACTGGAGAAAAGTCAGACAACTCTGAACTCAGAATGGAATTAGTAGAGAATAAATCCTTTCTCCGGCCCTTTCTGCTGTGCCCTTGGACTAACTTGAACTTGCCCACCAACTTCCAAGCAGGCAACGAGTGAGTGCACCTACATCTTAGCCATGGCAGGGCCCAAGGAGAGGTGATGGCCGGGATTAAAGGCTGTTAATTATTTTCCCATGGTGGTAAAACAGATTTATGGCCAGTGTGGGTGCAAAGATTGGAATGCAGCTCCATAAACTAATTTAGATTAATTCTGTGATCCTTGAAAGTATCAGGCTCTGGTGTTTCTTCTATCAAATGGTGTTAACCTCCAAGCTTCTTCTGGGTTGATTTGTCTATGCTCAGTATTTACTCACTAAGGATGAATTTTTTTATGATTAAAAAAAAAAAAAACAACTGTGGGTATGTATTTCTTTGGAAACTTTTTTTTTGTTTAATACAGTCGGAATCCACACTTATTTGCTGATAACACTAGAGGTCAGGCTAAGAATAGTCCTGTTTTCTATCCTATTATGAGCCATGTCAGATTTATAGATACCTAAGACATTGAGATTTTAGTTATGTCTTCCAAATTTCCATTATGTATTTTAGATTACTTACTCACACTTTTTCCACAATAAAGACAAACTAAATGAGAAAAAATTTCCTACAAACTAAAAAAATTAAGGAAATAAAAATATACTTCTAAGCTTTCTAATGCCAACATTACAAATGAAAGTCTAATAGTTGTTTTCAAAGTAAATCTTACAACCAAATGCATCACAGTTAACAGTCTACATTTGTTGTTGTTCAGTCACTAAGTTGTGTCCCACTCTGCGACCCCATGGACTGCAGCACTCCAGGCTTCTCTGTCTACATTACCTTTTCCTAAATATATCATGGTTAGGTACATTTTCCTAACCTTCCCTATTTTCTTTCCCCTTTTCTCTTTTCTGCCCTGTGGAATTACAAGTACTGTGATAAAAGCAACAATTTTCCCAAGACTCAGAGTAACATTGAAACTCAAACAAATGCAATCATAATGATGGGAAAATAATAACATCCACTTTAAAGCTATTTAAATGGATTTTGATATCATTTTGACATTTTGAAGGCTCTAGGTGTTATGCTTGTTTGTTAATTCGCTAAGAATATAGGTACACTGTAAACATAACCAGTCTCACACACACGTACATGCAGAAATAGATGCAATGTGACTCTACATAGAATTGGTGGATTATTTCACCTTACATAGGTAACCCAAATTAGAGCAAAGAAGGGAATGAAGATGCAGCTAGAGCTCAAAAGATAAGGTCAGCAAACATCAGCTAGTGCTTCATTGGCTGTAAAAGTAGAACTGGCCTCTAAGAAAATATAAACAGATAAATTTGCATTCCGTGAAAAGAAACTCTACTCTGTAGAAAGAAAAAAAGCATCATGTGTATATCACTTTCATTCATTCAATTCCTATGTGTCTGGAAATTAGCAACTGCCTTTCTATTTTAGCCAGTATAAGATCATTCCTGTGAACCTAAAACAGGATGCATGCATCCATGTTAAGTCACTTCAGTCATGTCTGACTCTTTGCAACCCCATGGAGTGTATCCTACCAGGCTCCTCTGCCATGGGATTCTCCAGGCAAGAATACTGGAGTGGGTTGCCATGCCCTCCACCAGGGGATCTTCCCGACCCAGGGATTGAACTTGAGTCTCTTATGTCTCCTGCACTGGCAGGAGGGTTCGTTAGCACTAGTGATATGCTTCAAGAAACTATTCTTTCTTCAAGGAACCAATGTAATCAATCATCTGCATGTGACAGTTTTACCTGAAGAATGATTTGATTAAAAAGTGAAGACACTGTGCAGAGGACAGGAAAGATTTTCCTAAGTGAGGGTGTTTGGTTGAGACAAACCCTTGCACTCAAGGGAAAAGGACTGTTTTCCTGCCAGTCATTTCCAGTGCTCTTTGTACTGGTCTCCCAACATGGAGGGGAGGGCAAGCTCTGGCTGCCTGACTTTGGATCAATTGACCTTTTACGTTTTTTTATTGTTTCCGCTGTCCTTTAAATCCACATCAATGTTTTGTTTTCTCCAGGGCATCTTTTCAGGCCTAGGTAAACAGGATGCCTCTTCATGTACAAACAATGATGCAGCCTCAAGATGGAGCTTGGAGGTGAAGGGCTAAGAACAGAGTGGATGTCCCCTCCTTCATTCTGATACTGAACAGGAAAAGCTTCTGCATTCGCTTGAATTTTTTGCCAGGAGACCTCTGCTTTGTCTCCTCATGGCAAGTTTAAAATAAAACCAGAATTAATGTTTTTTTAAGTCAAGAGCACATTTTTCAAAACCACTTTCACTTGTATTCATCAACCATACAATGACCAGCTGAGCACTTTTCTCTTTTTCAGGTCCTCTTGATCCTGGGCAACTGCTCCAACCAGGCTTCCTGTCTTCTCACCAAATCTAGACAACCTGGTCCATCCAGCCCTGAGGAAGGATAATCACTGTGCCCTAGCACTTAGAGTGACCTGGAGGGAGAAGCAGATTCTAGCACAGAAAGGACTTTTTTTGTTTCTCTGTATTACATACTTGCGTAACAGGATCAGTTTAGAGAAACTTTGGAAAGCTTAAAGTCAGCTTGTTGACATTAATATTTTTTTAGTAATGTATACAAATATAAGGCAAGTAAGAAGGCAAGTTAAATATAGCCTTTGCCTGTTCTCTAGCTGATTATAATCTAGAATGAAGGCACTGCTGCGCATAATAAAGTGTAAAACTGCTTTAGCATTATTGAGGATGACTGACATTTTTGTAAATGTGTTGTGTATATTCTTCATGCATATGAATCTTAATTGCTTGATTGTCTTTATATGTGTGTGTGTGTGCTCATTTAAAATGTCTTGGGAATTACTTATTAACAAAAAGTAAATGTATTGCAGTAGTTTGTAATTTAGGAAGGTCTTACTGTGCTCCGTTTGATGAGGTGAATAATCCTTTCTTAATTATTTATTGTGTATTTATATCAGTATTTGGGTTTTGATACTTTTATACAAAATGAGCTACATAAATCCACGGAGTATTTGAAGTCAATAAGAGAGGTGAATAAAAAAGTAAAGGTATAGTTTATTGACTGTTCTCATGTAACAAGCATTCCATCTCATTAACTTTTTATAACAAAGCAAAATGAACGTTCTTTTATGATCCTCCCTACATAGCTAGTGGAACTGAATGAAACTTGTGGAGGTGAAATCATTCACTCACAGTCACATACTGATCACTGGGCAGAGCTGGGACTCAGTTTCCATCTGGCTCCTGAAGCTCATGCTTGGAACCCCTACTCTTCTCTCCTTTGAGGAAAGGGTTTTTCAAAATGCTGATACCAAAACAACAACAACAACAACAACAACAAAAAACAAAATGCTGATACCAGTTGTTGCTATGCAGAGAAAGACTCTTATTCCTCACCTTCCCTGCCATCCTAGGTGCTCTTATTTAACCCAAGAATGATGAAAAGAGGCAAACTCTCCACGGACAACATAAAAGGATGACAAAGGCATTTTTGAAAAATGTTTTCTAATTGGAAAAACAGAATATGC
Source organism: Bos grunniens (assembly GCF_055505025.1). Classification (NCBI taxonomy): domain Eukaryota; kingdom Metazoa; phylum Chordata; class Mammalia; order Artiodactyla; family Bovidae; genus Bos; species Bos grunniens. Next base: position 55,001,007 of record NC_141178.1, on the reverse strand, counting down.
TAATCTATAATAACTGGGGTAAGGAAAAAGGCAAAAATCATCAAAAATATTAGTCAGGGAGAGGAGCCAAGATGGCGGAGGAGTAGGACGGGGAGAACACTTTCTCCCCCACAAATTCATCAAAAGAGCATTTAAACGTCGAGTAAATTCCACAAAACAACTTCTGAATGCCGGCAGAGGACATCAGGCACCCAGAAAAGCAACCCAACTCTTCGAAAGGAGGTAGGAAAAAATATTAAAAACAAAAAAAAAGAGACAAAAGAGGGAGGGACGGAGTTCCGTCCCGGGAAGGGAATCTTAAAAAGAGAGAAGTTTCCAAACATCAGGAAACCTTCTCACTGCCGAATCTGTGCCGAGCTTTGGAAGCACAGAGGGCAACATAACAGGGAGAAAAAATAAATAAACAATTTAAAACTCGCAGATTGCGAGCCCTACAGTAACTCCTCCAGCAGAGAAGTAGCGCAGACGCCTGCATCCGCCATTAGCAAGCCGGGGCTGGGCAGGGAGGCGCGGCGTGGGCTGCATCGCTGAGAGTAAGAATTTGGCCTGAATACCCTGAGCGCTATCTGAGCGAAACAATTTGGGCTAGCAAACCAGTCTGTGGGATACCTACCACGCGAAAAGCCAGCCCTAACCTAAGACCGCCAGGCCCGCGCACGAAACAAAGGACTGAACAGAGATAGCCGGCTGCAGACCTTCCCCCTCCGGTGACAGGCAGCCAGAGCCGGAAGGGGGCAATCGCAGCCCCAGAGAGACATTATCTGTAAAATTGTAAGCAGGCTTCTTTGCTAACTAAAACTTCTTGGGGGTCTGGACGGTCAACATCTGCCTGAGAAGGTGCGCCGGTTTTACATCCAGATAACCGAGTGGCGGGGAGGCGATAAGTCGCAGCATTGGCGCTCGCCTGGGAAGAGCAAATTGGCGCTCGGACCTGGGAAGAGCACAAAACGCAGGCCCAACTGAGTCTGCGCCTCTGAGGACTACCCAAGTGCCTGAACCTGAGCGGCTTGGACCTGGGAGGTGCATGCAGCCCAGGGCCAGCCTCGGATTGTTCCCGGCGGAACAACCTAGAGTCCGAGCAGTGTGGACAGGGAGGCTACACGCGCCGTGAGCAGGGGCAGACCCAGGGTGGCTGAGGCACTGCGAGCCCACGCCAGTGTTATTTGTTTGCAGCATCCCTCCCTCCCTCCCCACAGTGCGACTGAACAAGTAAGCCTAAAAAAAAAAAAAAAAAGTGTCCTCCACCGTGCCCTTTGAGTCAGGGCGGAAACCAGATACTGAAGAGACTAGCAAACAGAAGAAGATATAACAGAGGGAAACGCCTTGGAAGCTACAGGCAATAGATCAAAACCCTGTGGTTACTACGGACTACATAGGAAGGGGCCTATAGATCTTGAGAAATATAAATCTGACCAAGGAACTAGCCAAAAATGAACTGAACCCACGACACCCACAAAAAAAAAAAAACAAAAAAGTCCTAGATATATTTTTATTATTTTTACGATCATTCTTTCTTTTTTTTTTTTTAATTAAAAAAAAAATTTTTAAGTCCTCTATTGTTCCTTTAATTTTCACTTTTATAACCTATTACTTTGCAAAAAAAAAAAGGAAAAAAAAATACCCTATTTTTTTCTTCTTCAGCAAACTTCATATATATATATTTTATAATTTTTTGACCTTGGTTTTTTTTGTTGTTGTTGTTTTTGTTTTTTTCTTCTTTTCTTTAACATTGTATTTTTGAAATTCCAAACTCTACTCTAGATTTTTAATTTTCGCTTTTTGGTATATGTTATCAATTTTGTACCTATAGTTTTTTTTATGTAATTTCTGTGACTTTTTTTTTTTTTCTCTTCTTCTCTGTTTCTTTCTCTTCTTCTTTTATATAACACTGTATATATGAAACTCCAAACTTTACTCTGGATTTTTAATTTATGCTTTTTGGTATTTGATATCAATTTTGTACCTGTATTTTCTTTATAATTTTTGTGACATTGTTCGTATTTGTTTGTTTGTTTTCTCTCTTTATTTTTCTTCTTTTCTTTTTTTTTTTTTTTAACATTGTATTTTTGAAATTCCAAACTCTACTCTAGATTTTTAATTTTTGCTTTCTGGTATTGGTTATCAATTTTGTACCTGTACTTTCTTTATAATTTTCGCGACCTTGTTTGTTTTTGTTTGTTCGTTTTTTCTCTCTTTCTTTTCCTTCTTCTTTTCTTTAACATTGTATTTTTGAAATTCCAAACTCTACTCTAGATTTTTAATTTTCGCTTTCTGGTATTAGTTATCAATTTTGTACCTGTACTTTCTTTATAATTTTCGCGACCTTGTTTGTTTTTGTTTGTTCGTTCTTTCTCTCTTTCTTTTCCTTCTTCTTTTCTTTAACGTCGTATTTTTGAAATTCCAAACTCTACTCTAGATTTTTAATTTTTGCTTTTATGTATTTGTTACCAATTTTGTACCTTTAAGGACCCAATCTTCAGGACCCATTTTTCACTAGGGAGTGAGATTACTGGCTTGACTGCTCTCTCTCCCTTTGGACCCTCCTTTTTCTCCACCAGGTCGCCTGTGTCTCCTCCCTAACCCCTCTCTACTCTACCCAACTCTGTGAATTTCTGTGTGTTCCAGACGGTGGAGAACACTTAGGGAACTGATTACTGGCTGGATCTGTCTCCCTCCTTTTCATTCCCCCCTTTTATCCTTCTGGCCACCTCTGTTACCTTCCTCCTTCTTCTCTTCTCTGTATAACCCCGTGAACATCTCTGAGTGGTCCAGTTGTGGAGTGCACATAAGGAAGTGACAACTGGCTAGCCCACTCTCTCCACTATTGATTCACCTCATCTCATCTGGGTCACCTCTAACTCCCTCCTCCCTCTTCTCTTCTCCATGTAACCCTGTGAACCTCTCTGAGTGACCCTCACTGTAGAGAAACTTATCATCTTTAATGTAGATGTTTTATCAATGGTGTTGTATAGAAGGAGAAGTTTTGAAACTACTGTAAAAATAAGACCGATAATCGGAAGCAGGAGACTTAAGTCCAAACCCTGACTCCAGGGAACTCCTGACTCCAAGGAACATTCATTGACAGGAGCTCATCAAATGCCTCCATACCGACACTGAAACCAAGCACCACACAAGGGCCAATAAGTTCCAGGGCAAGACATACCAAGCAAATTCTCCAGCAACAAAGGAACACAGCCCTGAGCTTCAAGATACAGGCTGCCCAAAGTCACCCCAAAACTATAGACATCTCATAACTCATTACTGGACATTTCATTGCACTCCAGAGAGAAGAAATACAGCTCCACCCACCAGAACACCGACACAAGCTTCCCTAACCAGGAAACCTTGACAAGCCACCTGTACAAACCCACACACAGTGAGGAAACGCCACAATAAAGAGAACTCCACAAACTGCCAGAATACAGAAAGGACACCCCAAACTCAGCAATTTAAACAAGATGAAGAGACAGAGGAATACTCAGCAGATAAAGGAACAGGATAAATGCCCACCAAACCAAACAAAAGAGGAAGAGAAAGGGAATCTACCTGATAAAGAATTCCGAATAATGATAGTGAAATTGATCCAAAATCTTGAAACTAAAATGGAATCACAGATAAATAGCCTGGAGACAAGGATTGAGAAGATGCAAGAAAGGTTTAACAAGGACCTAGAAGAAATAAAAAAGAGTCAATATATAATGAATAATGCAATAAGTGAAATTAAAAACACTTTGGAGGCAACAAATAGTAGAATAACAGAGGCAGAAGACAGGATTAGTGAATTAGAAGATAGAATGGTAGAAATAAATGAATCAGAGAGGATAAAAGAAAAATGAATTAAAAGAAATGAGGACAATCTCAGAGACCTCCAGGACAATATTAAACGCTACAACATTCGAATCATAGGGGTTCCAGAAGAAGAAGACAAAAAGAAAGACCATGAGAAAATACTTGAGGAGATAATAGTGGAAAACTTCCCTAAAATGGGGAAGGAAATAATCACCCAAGTCCAAGAAACCCAGAGAGTACCAAACAGGATAAACCCAAGGAGAAACACCCCAAGACACATATTAATCAAATTAACAAAGATCAAACACAAAGAACAAATATTAAAAGCAGCAAGGGAAAAACAACAAATAACACACAAGGGAATTCCCATAAGGATAACAGCTGATCTTTCAATAGAAACTCTTCAAGCCAGGAGGGAATGGCAAGACATACTTAAAATGATGAAAGAAAATAACCTACAGCCCAGATTATTGTACCCAGCAAGGATCTCATTCAAGTATGAAGGAGAAATCAAAAGCTTTTCAGACAAGCAAAAGCTGAGAGAATTCTGCACCACCAAACCAGCTCTCCAACAAATACTAAAGGATATTCTCTAGACAGGAAACACAAAAGCGGTGTATAAACTCGAACCCAAAACAATAAAGTAAATGGCAACGGAAACATACTTATCAGTAATTACCTTAAATGTAAATGGGTTGAATGCCCCAACCAAAAGACAAAGACTGGCTGAATGGATACAAAAACAAGACCCCTACATATGTTGTCTACAAGAGACCCACCTCAAAACAGGGGACACATACAGACTGAAAGTGAAGGGCTGGAAAAAGATTTTCCATGCAAATAGGGACCAAAAGAAAGCAGGAGTAGCAATACTCATATCAGATAAAATAGACTTTAAAACAAAGGCTGTGAAAAGAGACAAAGAAGGTCACTACATAATGATCAAAGGATCAATCCAAGAAGAAGATATAACAATTATAAATATATATGCACCCAACACGGGAGCACCACAGTACGTAAGACAAATGCTAACAAGTATGAAAGGAGAAATTAACAATAACACAATAATAGTGGGAGACTTTAATACCCCACTTACACCTATGGATAGATCAACTAAACAGAAAATTAACAAGGAAACACAAACTTTAAACGATACAATAGACCAGTTAGACCTAATTGATATCTATAGGTCATTTCATCCCAAAACAATGAATTTCACCTTTTTCTCAAGCGCACATGGAACCTTCTCCAGGATAGATCACATGCTGGGCCATAAAGCTAGCCTTGGTAAATTCAAAAAAATAGAAATCATTCCAAGCATTTTTTCTGACCACAATGCAGTAAGATTAGATCTCAATTACAGGAGAAAAACTATTAAAAATTCCAACATATGGAGGCTGAACAACACGCTGCTGAATAACCAACAAATCACAGAAGAAATCAAAAAAGAAATCAAAATTTGCATAGAAACGAATGAAAATGAAAACACAACAACCCAAAACCTGTGGGACACGGTAAAAGCAGTCCTAAGGGGAAAGTTCATAGCAATACAGGCACACCTCAAGAAACAAGAAAAAAGTCAAATAAATAACCTAACTCTACACCTAAAGCAACTAGAAAAGGAAGAAATGAAGAACCCCAGGGTTAGTAGAAGGAAAGAAATCTTAAAAATTAGAGCAGAAATAAATGCAAAAGAAACAAAAGAGACCATAGCAAAAATCAACAAAACCAAAAGCTGGTTCTTTGAAAGGATAAATAAAATTGACAAACCATTAGCCAGACTCATCAAGAAACAAAGGGAGAAAAATCAAATCAACAAAATTAGAAACGAAAATGGAGAGATCACAACAGACAACACAGAAATACAAAGGATCATAAGAGACTACTATCAACAATTATATGCCAATAAAATGGACAACGTGGAAGAAATGGACAAATTCTTAGAAAAGTACAACTTTCCAAAACTTGACCAGGAAGAAATAGAAAATCTTAACAGACCCATCACAAGCATGGAAATTGAAACTGTAATCAAAAATCTTCCAGCAAACAAAAGCCCCGGTCCAGACGGCTTCACAGCTGCATTCTACCAAAAATTTAGAGAAGAGCTGACACCTATCCTGCTCAAACTCTTCCAGAAAATTGCAGAGGAAGGTAAACTTCCAAACTCATTCTATGAGGCCACCATCACCCTAATACCAAAACCTGACAAAGATCCCACAAAAAAAGAAAACTACAGGCCAATATCACTGATGAACATAGATGCAAAAATCCTTAACAAAATTCTAGCAATCAGAATCCAACAACACATTAAAAAGATCATACACCATGATCAAGTGGGCTTTATCCCAGGGATGCAAGGATTCTTCAATATCCGCAAATCAATCAATGTAATACTCCACATTAACAAATTGAAAAATAAAAACCATATGATTATCTCAATAGATGCAGAGAAAGCCTTTGACAAAATTCAACATCCATTTATGATAAAAACTCTCCAGAAAGCAGGAATAGAAGGAACATACCTCAACATAATAAAAGCTATATATGACAAACCCACAGCAAACATTATCCTCAATGGTGAAAAATTGAAAGCATTTCCTCTAAAGTCAGGAACAAGACAAGGGTGCCCACTTTCACCATTACTATTCAACATAGTTTTGGAAGTTTTGGCCACAGCAATCAGAGCAGAAAAAGAAATAAAAGGAATCCAAATTGGAAAAGAAGAAGTAAAACTCTCACTATTTGCAGATGACATGATCCTCTACATAGAAAACCCTAAAGAATCCACCAGAAAATTACTAGAAATAATCAATGACTACAGTAAAGTTGCAGGATATGAAATCAACACACAGAAATCCCTTGCATTCCTATACACTAATAATGAGAAAACAGAAAGAGAAATTAAGGAAACAATTCCATTCACCATTGCAACGGAAAGAATAAAATACTTAGGAATATATCTACCTAAAGAAACTAAAGACCTATATATAGAAAACTATAAAACACTGGTGAAAGAAATCAAAGAGGACACTAATAGATGGAGAAATATACCATGTTCATGGATTGGAAGAATCAATATAGTGAAAATGAGTATACTACCCAAAGCAATTTATAGATTCAACGCAATCCCTATCAAGCTACCAACAGTATTCTTCACAGAGCTAGAACAAATAATTTCACAATTTGTATGGAAATACAAAAAACCTCGAATAGCCAAAGCGATCTTGAGAAAGAAGAATGGAACTGGAGGAATCAACCTACCTGACTTCAGGCTCTACTACAAAGCCACAGTTATCAAGACAGTATGGTACTGGCACAAAGACAGAAATATTGATCAATGGAATAAAATAGAAAGCCCAGAGATAAATCCACGCACATATGGACACCTTATCTTCGACAAAGGAGGCAAGAATATACAGTGGATTAAAGACAATCTCTTTAACAAGTGGTGCTGGGAAATCTGGTCAACCACTTGTAAAAGAATGAAACTGGACCACTTTCTAACACCATACACAAAAATAAACTCAAAATGGATTAAAGATCTAAACATAAGACCAGAAACTATAAAACTCCTAGAGGAGAACATAGGCAAAACACTCTCCGACATACATCACAGCAGGATCCTCTATGACCCACCTCCCAGAATATTGGAAATAAAAGCAAAAATAAACAAATGGGACCTAATTAACCTTAAAAGCTTCTGCACATCAAAGGAAACTATTAGCAAGGTGAAAAGACAGCCTTCAGAATGGGAGAAAATAATAGCAAATGAAGCAACCGACAAACAACTAATCTCAAAAATATACAAGCAACTCCTACAGCTCAACTCCAGAAAAATAAACGACCCAATCAAAAAATGGGCCAAAGAACTAAATAGACATTTCTCCAAAAAAGACATACAGATGGCTAACAAACACATGAAAAGATGCTCAACATCACTCATTATCAGAGAAATGCAAATCAAAACCACTATGAGGTACCATTTCACACCAGTCAGAATGGCTGCGATCCAAAAGTCTACAAATAATAAATGCTGGAGAGGGTGTGGAGAAAAGGGAACCCTTTTACACTGTTGGTGGGAATGCAAACTAGTACAGCCACTATGGAGAACAGTGTGGAGATTCCTTAAAAAACTGGAAATAGAACTGCCTTATGATCCAGCAACCCCACTGCTGGGCATACACACTGAGGAAACCAGAAGGGAAAGAGACACGTGTACCCCAATGTTCATTGCAGCACTGTTTATAATAGCCAAGACATGGAAGCAACCTAGATGTCCATCAGCAGATGAATGGATAAGAAAGCTGTGGTACATATACACAATGGAGTATTACTCAGCCATTAAAAAGAATACATTTGAATCAGTTCTAATGAGGTGGATGAAACTGGAGCCTATTATACAGAGTGAAGTAAGCCAGAAGGAAAAACATAAATACAGTATACTAACGCATATATATGGAATTTAGAAAGATGGTAACAATAACCCGGTGTACGAGACAGCAAAAGAGACACTGATGTATAGAACAGTCTTATGGACTCTGTGGGAGAGGGAGAGGGTGGGAAGATTTGGGAGAATGGCAATGAAACATGTAAAATATCATGTAGGAAACGAGTTGCCAGTCCAGGTTCGATGCATGATGCTGGACGCTTGGGGCTGGTGCACTGGGACGGCCCAGAGGGATGGTATGGGGAGGGAGGAGGGAGGAGGGTTCGGGATGGGGAACACATGTATACCTGTGGCGGATTCATTTTGATATTTGGCAAAACTAATACAATTATGTAAAGTTTAAAATAAAATAAAATTAGAGAAAAAAAAATTAGTCAACAGCTCTATTTTTCAGTCCTTGTTTCAAACTTAGTTGACTTTTTTTCCAATAAAAAATTTAATTCTTCTATGTTCATGGATAGGAAGACCCAATATTGTCAAGAAGTTAGTTCTTCCCAAGTTGATCTATAGATTCCATGCAACTCCAATCAAAATTCAACATGTATGTCATGGATATTAAAAAACTTGCCCCAAAATTTATATAGAGAAGCAAAGACCCAGAAGAGCAAGTTCAATATTTAAGGAGAAGAACAAAGTTGGAGGGCTGATGCTACCTGACTTTGAGACTTACTCTAACCCACAGTAATCAAGACAGTGTGGTATTGGTGAAAAAACAGACAAATAAATCAATGATACAGAAGACAGAGCCTAGAAATAGAACCACACACACACACACACACATATATATATAGTAATAGATTTTTGATGAAAGAACATACAATGGAGCAAAAATAGTCTTTTCACCAAATGATTTTGGGACATACACATGCAGAAGAAAATAAATCTAGATACAGACCTTATAAATGCCTTTCACAAAAATTCACTCAAAATAAAGACCTAAATGTAAAACACAGAATTATGAAACACCTAGAAGATAACATAAGCAAAAACCTCCATGACTTTGGGCATGATGATAACTTTTTAGTTATACCGAAGGCATAATCCATAAGATAAATAATAAGCAGAATTTTATTTAAAAATTTCTGCTTAGTAAAAGACAATGGCTAGAAGATGGAAAGACACACCAGTTATCTCTGGATTGGCTCATCCTCTAGAAGATTCTCCAGGGAGATCTTGTGCGTGTGTTAGTCACTCAGTCGTGTCTGACTCTTTGTGCAACCCCATGGACTGTAGCTCCCAGCCTCCTCTGACCATGGAATTCTCCAGGCTAGAATAGTGGAGTGGGTTGCCATTTCCTTCTCTAGGGGATCTTCCTAACCCAGGGATTAAACCCAGATCTCCTGCACTGCAGGCAAATTCTTTACCATCTGAGCCACCAGGGAAGATGGAACCCACATCTCATGTCTCTCGCATTGGCAGGCAGGTTCTTTACCACTAGTGCTACCTGGGAAGCCCAGGAGATCTTGAGAATGCAGTATAACATGGGTTTAAAATGTTAAATTATTTTTCTACAGCCTTGATAGTTGAATGACAGTTTTTCATAGTGCAAAATCTTTGATTCACATCTTTTTCATTGAAAATACTTTCTATTGTTGTTTAGCTTTTTATGTTGCTTTAAAGAAATCTAACATCAGTCAGTTCTGTTGTCCTTCTAAATTATTGATCTTTTTGCCTGTAAGTCAAAAGGACTTGCCTGTAAATCCTAAAGATTTTTTTAGAATCAATTAAGTCTTATAGATTTATTAACATACATCTTGAAGTTAACCACTGTTAAGGTCTAACCCAATCAGCTCTCTCTCCTTTAAAGGTTTCATATGTCCAAACACACTTCAGTACAGTGAGTGGTTGTTAGTCAATCCAGAGGTTCATTACTCTCTCAGGTAAATGAGAAGTAAGGTGAGTTGTGGGGCTTTGAATTCCAGGCCCAGAGAAATGGACCAGAGGTCCTGGGCATACATGACAGGAGACCACCTGGGGATTTTGAATAATACTGAGGTGGACAGATTTCTAGCAGTGTTCCTAGTGTGGGGGCAGGCAGATCATGAAGCAGAGCAGTAGTGAGTCTTGCTGGCAGGTCTGATGCTCATCCCAGTAGGTTAACAATTGAACCAAGTGTCTTATTGCCTATGAGTGACTTACGGCTTTCAACTTTTTCTCTATAGTAGTCTCAAGAAAAGTTCTCAGGTACTTGTTGGGTGTCTTTCCATATTTAAAAAGTGTTCTTATTTTATTTCCAGGAATTTTTTTATTAAAGAATTAAATACCGGTTGCTTTATTGTTTGTTTTTCATTATCAGACTCCATATTATATGATGTTTTTGTATTTACCTCTTCCATTTTAAACCATCTACTTCTCATTTTTTTACTTATTTTTTAAACTTGTTTTCATTCTCTTGCTTACTTTACTACTTTTGTCCAAAGTCTCTTATTAAATGTTTGTTTAAACCTATTCTCCCTAAGCTACTTCACAACTGAGTCATCATTGCTGTTATAATTCCCCCCTTGTCTTCAAACTTTTCCTCTTCTTCTTCTTCCTCCTTCTTCATTGAGTTCAATTTTTATTTCCTTTCTTCCTTAATATATATATGAAAGTGAAAATGTTAGTCATTCAGTCATGTCTGATGCTTTGCAACCCAATGGACTGTAGCCCACCAGGCTCCTCAGTCCATGGGATTCTCCAGGCAAGAATACTGGAGTGGTTTGCCAATCTCCTCTCCAGGGTTTTATATATATATATAAAGCAGAATGATATGTATATATCATATTACATATATATATATGTATATGCATGTATGTATCATTCTTCTTGTCCACATATGCTTGTTTGGGGATATTTAATTCAGGTTGGAATGTTGTATTAGAGTTTTCTTGTTTTTACTTGGTTTCCTGAGAGAGGATTTTCACCTGGGAGAGCAAACGTCTGATTCCCACTGTTTCCCTCCTGTAGTAGTGGAGTGTGTAGATGCAGACAGCTTACAGCTGCAGTTTGTGGACAAGATGCTAGTGAAATGGATTAAGTTTTCTGTTTCAAGAGAAGGAAATTCTTCTGGATTGTTCATTTGGATTGTTTATTTTGTTAGTTTGAATGCAGATTGTATGCCCTTGATTTTATTTTTTATTCTTTTTTTTTTCTAGTATGATCACATTTCCCCATCCTGCTTCTTTTTTCCCTTTGCCTTCCAGTATCCCCTAAACATCACTCTCTTTCTTATAACCTCATCCTTCAGAAAAAATGCCTCTCAATCATATCACCGTGAGCTCCACACACTGTTATGTCCTTTCTCCACTGTCAGTGCTCTGATTTATCAGAAGTGTTTTTCAGTATTTTCACACTTACAGTGGACTTTCTCTTGCTTGAAGGGCAGGTGTATGGCCATTTCTTCTCCTCTTCCCTCTTCCTCAGCAGTTTTTCCAAGCCCTCCTCTGCCCCTCCACCCCATCTCTCATCTACAGCACTGAGAGATGGCACTGCTGAAAATAGGCATTTCTTTCTGTACTTACAGGTAATTTGAAGTTTGTAGTGTTGTATGAACTCTAGCAATGTCATTTTCCTGGTTTTATTTGCTATACTGAGCAAGAGATACTACAAAGGAGTGGCCACTGGGAAGAATGTAGTGTCACAAAGCCAAAGGATAAAAATCTTTCAGGAACGATGATCAATGTGGCAAGGGCCACTGGGAGGGTGAGTAAGATGAAGACAGAAAACTAGCCATTGGTTTAGGGTCATCCTTGGTCCCACTGAAAATGGGTACAAAAGACCGACTGGAATGGATTCTACAGAGAAAACTGTGAGAAAGTGGATACAGTAAACACAGCAAGTCCAGAGCACTAATTGGAGAAGGCTTATTATATAAGATTATATGCATGTGTGGTAGTTGAGGGTGTTATGGGGTCAAGTTTTCTTTTTTTGTAACTTTTTATTTAAGCATATAGTTAACAAAACGCGTGTATCTTAAAAATACCTCTTGATGAACTTTCAGAAGCAGCAGCCTGCAGATCAAAGAATAGGCTACCACCCCCTTCCAGAAACCCTCAGTGCTCCATGAAGTCACCAATTATCTCCCAAAGGGTGACCCTTATGCTCATGTGCGACACCATAGTGCTGGCTTCTCTTTTGTGTCTGATTTCCTTTGCTGTGCATTATGTTTGTGATTGCTATTCACTTTTTGATTAACACTTATTGGTGGTTGTAGCATTTTCTTTCTCATCACCATTTAATTTTTCTCATCTGAATATACTACAGCTTATTTATCATGGTATTGAAAGGAATTGTACAATTTTGGACTTTTATACATAGTGCTGCCATGTACCAGTCATGATTTCCTAATTTCTAGTCATGCATTTTCTTGTATGTGACTTTTGGTGAACATATGTATGTCTTTACCTAGGAATGAAATTCTTGGATTACAAAAAACACACATATGAACTAATTATAGCCAAGCAAACCTATACAGTTTATTTTTAGTTTGTTTATTCAGAACTATATTTGAGTTCACTTGCTGGATAATTTTTTCAGCCTTTACATAATACTTTTTAAAAACTTTCAATTTATCAATTGTGACACAGCTTTTAAATTGCCTTTCATTGAAGGCCAACCAACGAAGGCATGTGATGGTAGGCAAATTGGACGCTGCCTTTGAGAAGTATCACTTCATACATTTTTGCAGTTTTTCTCTTTGTTTAGTACTTTTTTCCTCATTGATTTGTAAATACTGTTTCCATTTCTGGATATGAGTGCTTTACTGGTTAGAGGCTCTTTTACAGTATGAGAAATAGTAAAGTATGTTTGAATACTGATAGGAACAATTTAGTGATTCAGGATACAGAAGGAAAGTGTGGGAGAGAAATCCTTGAGTGAACAGTGGGGATAAGATCCACCCAGCAGGAGGAGCTGACAAGTGTGACTCTATGGTACTCAAACTTTTAGTTAAATGTTACTTTACTATTATAAATGTGATAAATATGTTAACTAAACAAAGTTAGATTTTTATATTGAATCATTTTCCTGGAGAAGGAAATGGCAACCTACTCCAGTATTTTTGCCTAGAAAATTCCATGGACAGAGGAGCCTGGCAGGGTACAGTCCATGGGGTCACCAAGAGTCAGACATGACTGAGCACACACACACAAACACACACACACTGGATCATTTTAACTTTCCAAAAATTGGCAATCTTTATTAAAAATTTAGAATATAAAGTCTTTTTGCACATATATAAAGGAAAAGTATTCTGTGCTGTGTTCACTGGCTTTTTGTTATAAGGACATATGCTACTGTGTCATGGTACTAAATCTGAAATATTATTGTTGAATCATTCAATTTTTTTTACCCTTTTTGCTTTTATTTAATCTAGTCTTTTGAATAATATTCATTTTGCATTACTTTATCTGACTATATTGCCTTCTTCTAAGCTTTTACTTACATTAAATGGCCTAATGGGTATCTTCAACTACCCACTTGAAATTGTATTGGGTTGTTTTTGTTTTGTTTTGTTGTTTTGTTTTGCATTTTCCTTCTCATGTATTTCAGCAAGTTTTAAGTTCTTCTGAATTTTTAAAATTTCTCTTTTACCTTATTTATTTTTATTTTCTTTAATGTCTTTAATATTTTAATTTTTGCTAAATCTATTTTTAGCTTTTCTTAACTTGACAGGAAATATAAAATAAATAACTAATAAGGACCTACTGTATAGCACAGGGAACTCTACTCAATTCACTGTAATGTGTATACTCTGTTACTCAATCACTGTAATGATCTCTAAGGGAAAGTAATCTAAAAAAAGAGTGAATACATGTGTATGTATAATTGATTTACTTTGTTGTAGAGTAAAACCTAATACAACATTGTAAATCAACTATACTCCAATATATTTTTTAAAGAGCTAAAAAAAAAGAAAAAGAAAATATATTAGCAGAAGATATTTAAATAATTCTTCAAATCCCAGTTTGAACACTTCTATTCCTTCATTCAGTCTTCAATGGGTTTCTGGTTTTTTGCAATTCTGTTAGTAGCAAAATATGTGATCAAAACCTATGGTATTTACTTGAGCATTCATGAGCCCTGTGACAGGTTGTGCCAGAGGTGTCAGTTTAACAGAAGGGAGAAACAGGCTGATAATTCTATTCCAGGAAAGTGCCTCCTTTCTGGATTAGTTTAACCAAACATGAAGTTCATGGGAGTTGGGGAGCGGGATTTCTCTGACATTGCTATATGCTATTAATAATCAAGGAGAGGCTAACTAGGGCCAAGAATTTTCATTATATAATTTTGGAATAAAGACAGTCTCTTCTTTGTGGGATCACCTAACAAACAGAAACATCCCCTCCAAAAGTCAGCATGACTTTGTTTCATATCTCAGAGCAAAAAGAATTCTTGCCTCATCTCTCACTTTAACCCTCAGCTGTCAAAAGAAAAGTAGACTTCTTAATAGATATGCTTGTAACTTTAAAAAGAACAATTTTTTATAAGACTTTTCTGTCTTTGAAAAGTTAGGTGGAAAACTTGCAGCACAGAGGTCTCATTGACCTAGCATTCATAACTGATGATTTTATCATCGTATTCTGGGTCCTACTCTAAGAGGAATATATTTCCTTCAGTCAGTTCTGTCCAGCTTCCTCTCTCATTACAGGGTGATGTTTTCTACTCTCCCTCACACTATAATTGTCCCTCCAAAATCCCCCCTCTCCTGCAGGATTATGGGTCCTTACAGTCATTTGTGGGCTTCCCTGGTGACTCATATGGTAAAGAGTCTGCCTGCAATGTAGGACACCAGGATTCCAGCCCTGGGTCGGGAAGATCCCCTGGAGAAAAGAACAGCAATCCACTCCAGTACTCTTGCCATGGAAAATTCCATGGACAGAGGAGCCTGGTGGGCTACAGTCCATGAGATCATTTGTATTGTTCATTATAGATTAGGTTTAGTCATGTCCGACACTTGCAACCCAATGGACTGTATATAATTTTTCATTATAGTCATTTGTATTGCTCATTATCCACATTCCCTAGATGTGAGAGTTGTCTATGGTGATTCTTCTCAGCTAACTTCTCAGTTTACCATGAACCTTCACATAAAACCAAGTCTAGAGAACAAGATGGCAGAGGAGTAGGTGGACGTGGAGGACATGTCTCTCCACCAATACATCAGGAATACACCTTCAGACGCAGAAGTGCATGCAGAACACCAGCTGAGAGTGGACAGGAGGGCCTGATCAATGGAAAAGAACATACAGAACCATGCAAAACTCAGTAGGACAAAGGGACTAGGGGGAAAAATGGGAGTCTTAGTAGGACTGGACCTGCCCTCTGCCAGTGGGGGAACTGAAGCAGGGGTCTGATCCCCACATGGGGACAATTGTCTGAGCCAGAGGAGAAACATTTAAGGCTGAGAGTGAAACAGCAGATCTGTGGCCGCCTAAATAGAATGAGAACCAGACAGTCCTTGCTGCAGCCATACATACCCCGGACAAGGACGCAAGTCCCCTGCAAGGTACAGCGGCTGGGAGCTAGAGCTTAAGGATTGTGAAGCAATCAATCTCAGGGTGAGGGCTGCTGTTGACTGCAGAGAGAAGGATGAAGGGGGTGTGAGGGAGGAGATTGTGGTGGGAAATGCCTGTGGAGGAAAGCCGGGCAGCCATGGAAACAAGGCGATAGTGTTGCAGTCTCAGGAGCCTCAGGAGCAAACCCCAGTGGATGACCCACGTGCAGACGTGGAAATAAAACCACAATTGAAACCCAGGGGCAGTGTGGCTAAGGAAGAAGACCCAAAGTCTTCCCATCAGCTGTAGAAGCTGCAGATTAAATCCACACAATCAACTAAGCAGACTCTGTGTCTATGGAATATATAAAAGGTCATTGAGAGCTCCCACAAATGAAAAGGTACTCGTTCTGATAGCTGTGGACATTGGAGGCAAGAACACACAGGAGTAGGACCAGATTAGAATCTGAGCTGCCCCCACAGCAGGTCCAGAGATCAGCACAGTGCTGGAGGGCATCCTAGGGAGGGGAAGTGGACTGTGATTCCCAGCAAGGGAAAGGACACTGACAGCAGTGACACGAGAAAAACATTATTCTTATGTTTTGACCTGTAGATTCTTTTAGATTTTTTTCTTTCCTTTTTCCCCCCTCTGTTGTAGTTGTTGATTTTATTGGCACTGTGAAATCTAATTAAGCTTTTGAGCTTTTTTTTTCCCTCAGTCACATTTTTTATAGTTGTTATAAACCTCTGCCTCTACATTGGGCTTTTGCAGTTCTGTGGAATTTTCCTTTTTTCTTTCTTCTTCCATTTTTTTCTTTTCTCTTTATTATAATTTTAATTTTTAATTTTTTAAGCCTATTATATTTTTCTACTTTTATTTCTTTGTTTGCCATTCCTACTGTTCTTTTTCCCTTGCAGTTAATCTTTAATGTATATAAATCTTCTTCATCTACTTCTATTTAACCTTGCATATCTATTCTTTCTTTCCTTTTTTTCTTTCCTCTTAACATTTTTGTTAGTTTTATTTTCATTGCTTTATTCCCCAATTGGCACCTGGCTTTAGTTCTGTTTTCCAGTTTGTGCTTTAGTTAGTTTTGTTCTGGTAGATATAATTTTTGGTTTCCTTTATTCACTGGGACAATCTATTGTACTTTGTTTTTGTTGGACTGTTTTGATTTTGCTTACGGGTGTATATGTATATGTGTATATTCAGTCACACTTTTTACTGTTGTTGTAAACCTCTGCCTCTACATTAGGCTTTTTCAGTTCTGTGGGGTTTTCCTTTTTTTCTTTTTTCTTTCTTCTTCCCGTTTTTTTTTTCTTCTTTTCTCTTTTTTATAATTTTAATTTTTTGAACCTATTATATTTTTTTCTAAATTTATTCCTTTCTTTGCCATTCCTACTGTTCTTCACTCCTTGCAGTTAATCTTTAATGTATATAAATCTTCTTCATCTACCTCTATTTAACTTTGCATATCTATTCTTTCTTTCTTTTCCTCTCAACATATTTGTTAGTATTGTTTTCATTGCTTTATTCCCCACTTGGCACTGTGCTTTACCTTTGTTTTCCACTTTGTGCTTTAGTTAGTTTTGTTCTTAACTGGTAAATATAGTTTTTGATTTCTTTTGTTCACCAGGTCAATCTACTGCACTTTATTTTTGTTGGACTGTTTTGACTTTGCTCATGGGTGTATATGTATATGTGTATATCTCTTTATTTTAATTATTATTTGCATGATTTTATAATTGCCATTAATTTGAGGTTCATCTTTGGTTTCTAATTTTTGGATATTGGTTTTAATCTCACTTAAAGCCATTATACAGAGTGAAGTAAGCCAGAAAGAAAAACACCAATACAGTATACTAACACATATATATGGAATTTAGAAAGATGGTAACAATAACCCTGTGTATGAGACAGCAAAAGAGACACTGATGTATAGAACAGTCTTATGGACTCTGTGGGAGAGGGAGAGGGTGGGAAGATTTGGGAGAGTGGCAATGAAACATGTAAAATATCATGTATGAAACGAGTCGCCAGTCCAGGTTTGATGCACAATACTGGATGCTTGGGGCTGGTGCACTGGGACGACCCAGAGGGATGGTATGGGGAGGGAGGAGGGAGGAGGGTTCAGAATGGGGAACACATGTATACCTGTGGCGGATTCATTTTGATATTTGGCAAAACTAATACAATTATGTAAAGTTTAAAAATAAAAAAAGCCATAACAAACCATTTTTGGAATCTTTGTTCCTGACCAGAGACCAAACCCTGAGCCTTTGGAGTGGGAGCACTGACTCCAAGACCCTAAACTACCACAGAACTATCCCTAGGGAGTACAAAATACTGAGAACTCACACAAAGGAAACCACTTGAATACAAGACCTGGCATCACCCAATCACCAAAAGCACCCTGTGCAGGATGCCTCAGCTAAACAACAAACAAAACAAAAATACAAACCCAGTCATCAGCAGGCAGGATTACTCCTCACTCAGCCTTGCCCATCAGAGGAAAAACAAACAAACAAAAACTCAGCACAAATCTCACCCTATATGAAGCTTACACAAACCACTGGACCAAACTTAGGAGGGCAGAAATCAAAAGGGAGAAAGAATTCAACCCTGAAGCCTGGGAAAAGGAGACCTCAAACCCAGTAAGTTAAAAAAAATAATGAAAGGCAGAGAAATACTACACAAATGAAGAAACAAACTAGAAACATAGAAGTTCATATAAATGAAGAAGATATAGGCAAACTACCTGAAAAAGACTTCAGAATAATGATAGTAAAGATGATCAAAAACCTTGAAAACAAAATGGAGCAAATGCAAGAATCAATTAACAAAGACATAGAAGAATTAAAGATTAAACATACAGAGACAAACAACACAATTACTGAAAATAAAAATATTCTAGAAGGAATCAATAGCTGAATATCTGAAGCAGAAGAATGAATCCATGAGCTGGAAGATAAAATGTTGGAAATAACTTCTGAAGAGCAGAATAAGGTAAAAACAATGTAAAGAACTGAGGATAGTGTCAGAGACCTCTGGGACAATATCAAATGCACCAATATTCGAATTATAGGGGTCCCAGAATAAAAAGAGAAAGAGAAAGGGCATGAGAAAATTTTTGAAGAGATTATAGTTGAAAATTTCCCTAGTACTGAAAAGAAAATAGTCAATCAAGTCCAAGAGGCACAGAGTCCCATATAGGATAAACCCAAGGAGAAACATGCCAAAACACATACTAATCAAACTAACAAAGACTAAACACAAAGAAAGAATATTAAAAGCAGCAAGGGAGAAGCAACAAGTAACATACAAGGGAAACCCCATACGCTTATCAGCTGATCTTTAAGCAGAAAAACCCTTCAGGCTAGAAGGTAATGGCAGGATATATTTAAAGTACTGCAAGGGGAAAATCTCCAACCAAGATTACTGTACCTGGCAAGAATCTCATTCAAAATTGATGGAGAGATCAAAAGCTTTTCAGACAAGCAAAAGTTAAGAGAATTCAATACCACCAAACCAGCTTTACAACAAATGTTAAAGGGACTTATATAGTCAAGAAATACAAGAGAAGAAAAAAAGATCTACAAAATCAACTCCAAACAATTAAGAAAATGACAATAGGAACATATATATATATATATATATATATATATCAATAATTACTTTAAATGTTAATGGATTAAATGCTCCAACCAAAAACAAAACCCATAAATATGCTGTCTACAAGAAACCCACTTCAGACCCAAAGACACATATAGACTGAAACTGAGAGGATGGAATAATACATTCCATGCAAATGGGAAGCAAAAGAAAGCTGAAGTAGCAATCTTCATATCGGAAAAAATAGACAATAAAATAAAGAATATTGTAAGAGATAAGGAAGGACACTACATAATGATCAAGGGATCAATCCAAGAGGAAGATATAACAATTGTAAATATCTATGCACCCAACATAGGAACACCTCAATACGTAAGACAAACATTAACAGACATAAAGGAGAAATTGACAGTAACACAATAATAGTAGGAGACTTTAACACCCCACTCACACCAATGGACAGATCACCAAAACAGAAAATTAATAAGGAAACACAAGTCTTAAATGATACATTAGATAAGATGGATCTCTTTGATATCTTCAGAACATTCCATCAAAATGTAGAAGAATATAACTTCTTCTCAAGTGCACATGGAACATTCTCCAGGATAGACCACATCTTCAATTACAAATCAAATATCAGTTAATTTAAGAAAATTGAAATCATATCAAGCATCTTCTTGGACCACAACACTATAAGAGTAGATATCAATTACAAGGAAAAAAACTGTAAGAAACACAAACACGTGGAGATTAAACAATACGTTTCTAAATAACCAACAGGTTACTGAAGAAATCAAAAAGGAAATAAAAAAATGTCTAGAAATAAATGACAATGAAAACACAACTCAAAACCTATGGGATGCAGCAAAAGCAGTTTTAAGAGGGAAGTTTATAGCAACACAATCCCATCTCAAGAAACAAGAAAAACATCAAATATACAACTTAACTTTACACCAAAAACAACTGGAAAAAGAAAACCAAAAGAACCCAAAAATTAGTAGAAGGAAAGAAATAATTTATAAAGATCCAAGCAGAAATAAACAAAAAAGAAATGAAAGAAACAATAGTAAAGATTAATAAAACTAAAAGCTGGTTCTTTAAGAAGTTAAAAAAATTGGCAAACCTGTCACCAGACACATGAAGAAAAAAAGAGAGAAGACTCAATTCAACTAAATTAGAAATGAAAAAGGAGAGCTTACAACAGACAATGCAGAAATACAAAGGATTAGGAAAGATTATTTTGAAAAACTGTATGGCAATAAAATGGATAACCTGGAAGAAATGGACAGATTTTTAGAAAAGTTCAATCCTCCAAGTCTAAACCAGGAAGAAATATAAATTATGAATAACTGAACTACAAGCACTGAAACTGAAGCTGTGATAAAAAATCTCCCAAAAAGCAAAAGCCCAGGACTAGATGGCTTCATAGGAGAATTCTATCAAACATTTAGAGAAGAGCTAATGCCTATCCTTCTAAAACTCTTTCAAAAAATTGCAGAGGAAGGAACACTTCTAAACTCATTCTATGAGGCCACCAAAGCCAGACAAAGACAACACAAAAACAGAAAACTACAGGCCAAATCACTGATGAACATAGATGCAAAAATGCTCAACAAAATTTTAGTAAACGGAATTTAGCAGCACATCAAAAAGCTCATCCACCATGATCAAGTTGGGTTTATTCCAGGAATTCAAGGATTCTTCAATGTATGCAAATCAATCAATGTGATATACCATATTAACAAACTGAAAGATAAAAACCATATGATCATCTCAATAGATGCAGAAAAAGCCTTTGACAAAATTAAGCACCCTTTTATGATTAAAACTGTTCAAAAAATGGCCATAGAAGGAACCTATCTCAACATAGTAAAGGCCATATTTGATAAGCCTACAGCAAACACTGAAAGCGTTCCTCCTAAGATCAGGAACAAGACCAGGGTGTCCATTTTCACCACTGTTAATCAATATAGTTTTGGAAGTCCTAGCTATAGCAATCAGAGAAGAAAAATAAATAAAAGGACTCCAGATCAGAAAAGAAGATGTAAAGCCCTCACTATTTGCAGATGACATGATACTGTACATAGAAAATGCTAAAGATAGTATCAGAAAATTATTAGGGCTAATCCATGAATTTAGCAAAGTCACAGGATACAAAATCAATATACAGAAATCACTTGCATTTCTATATACTAACAATGAAAAATCAGAAAGAGAAATTAAGAAATCAACCCCATTCACCATTGCAACAAAAAGAATTAAATATCTAGTAATAAACTTACCTGAGGAGACAAAAGAACTGTACCCAGAAATTTATAAGACAATAATGAAAAAAATCAAAGATGACAGAAACAGATGGAGAGATATTCCGTATTCCTGGGTCAGAAGAATCAATATTGTGAAAATGACTATACTACCAAATGCAATCTACAGATTCAGTGAGATCCCTATCAAATTAACAATGGCATTTTTCAGAGAACTAGAACAAAAAATTTCACAATTCATATGGAAACACAAATGACCCTGAATAGCCAAAGCAGTCTTGAGAAATAAAAATGGAGCCAGAGGAATCAACCTTCCTGACTTTAGATTAGACTACAAAGCTACAGTCATCAAGACAATATTGTACTGGCACAAAAACAGAAATATAGACCAATGGAACAACATAGAAAGCCTGGAAATAAACCCATGCACCCATGGTACCTTATTTTTGACAAAGGAAGCAACAGTATACAATGGGGCAAAGACAGCCTCTCCAATACATGGTGCTGGGGAAACTGGACAGCTACATGTAAAAGAATGAAATTAGAACACCTCCTAACACCATACACAAAGATAAACTCAGAATGGATTATTTGGCAAAACTAATACAATTATGTACAGTTAAAAAAAAAAAAAAGATATAAATGTAAGACCAGAAACTATAAAGCTCTTAGGGGAAAACATAGGCAGAACACTTGACATAAATCAAAGCAAGATCATCTATGACCCACCTCCTAGAGTAAGGGAAATAAAAACAAAAGTAAACAAGTGGGACCTGATTAAACTTAAAAAGCACAGCAAAGGAAAAGCACAGCAAAGGAAACTATAAGCAAAGTGAAAAGACAGCTCTTAGAATGGGAGAAAGTAATAGCAAATGAAACAACTGGCAAGGATTCATTTCCAAAATATACTAGCAGCTCATACAACTCAATGCTAGAAAAACAAACAACCCAATCAAAAAGTGGGAAAAAGACCTAAACAGACATTTCTCCAAAGAAGGCATACAGATGGCTAACAAAAACACATGAAAACATGCTCATCATCGCTCATTATTAGAGAAATGCAAATCAGAACTACAGTGAGATATCACCTCACACCATTCAGAATGGCCATCATTAAAAAGTCTCCTAGTCTCTGGAGAGGGTGTGAAGAAAAGGGAACGTGCTTGCACTATTGGTGGGAATGTAAATTGACACAGCCACTATGGAAGACAGTATGCAGATTCCTTAAAAAACTAATAAAACCATTACTTAAAAAAGTAATAAAACCATCATATGACCAAGCAATCCCACTGCTAGGCATATACCCTGAGGAAACCAAAATTGAAACAGACACATGTATCCCATTGTTCATTGCAGCACTATTTACAACGGGTAGAACATGGAAGCAACCTAGACGTCCATCAACAGATCAATGGATAAGGAAGCTGTGGTACATATACACAATGGAATATTACTCAGCCATAAAAATAAATGCATCTGAGCCAGTTCTGAAGAGGTGGATGAACCTAGAACCTATTATAAACAGTGAAGTGAGTCAGAAAGAGAAAGATAAGTATCACATTCTAACACATATATATGGAATCTAGAAGAATGGTACTGAAGAACTCATTTACAGGGCAGCAATGGAGAAACAGATAGAGAATAGAGTTATGGACATGAGGAGAGGAGAGGAGAGAGTAAAATGTATGGAAGAGTAACATGGAAACTTACATTACCACATGTAAAATAGATAGCCAATGGGAATTTGCTCTATGGCTCCGGAAACCCAAACAGAGGCTCTGTATCAACCTAGAGGGGTTGGATGGGGAGGGAGATGGGAGGGAGGTTCGAAAGGGAGGGGATATATGTATAAAGTGAAGCGAAGTCACTCAGTCGTGTCTGACTCTTTGTGACCCCGTGGACTGTAGCCCACCAGGCTCCTCAATCCACGGAATTTTCTAGGCAAGAATATTGGAGTAGGTTGCCATTTCCTTCTCCAGGAATCTTCCCGACCTAGGGATCGAACCCGTGTCTCCTGCATTTCAGGCAGACGCTTTACTCTCTGAGCCACCTGAGCCCTAAGCTTTGACAGAAAACAACAAAATTCTGTAAAACAATTATCCTTCAATAGAAAGATAAGTAAACAACAACAACAAAAAGAACTGAGACTAGAAGCTGGAAGTCTTTTCCAGATCTGAAATTTAATACCAGATCTGATAGTTAGCTACTTGCTACTGTGGCCAGAAAGCAATTGATGTTTTTCTAGGGAAATTAAAATGTTTTGTTCTCATGAGATTGAATTAAACCAATTAAAGAACTGGTTAAACATAAGACATGTTAATCTGTTTCAGGCCAGCCATATCCAGTAAGGGGTGATGTCTATTAAGTCACAGTTACATAGTTTCACTTTCCAAATGTCTCTAAAGCACAGGATAGGTTATTTTTATACTGGAAAGACTCCCAGACTATACTTTCTAGTGACTAATGTTATAATTACAATAGTTTATAACCTTCATCTTTCTTCTTTAATATTCTTCTTTCCTAAGATGCTTAGATTTTAAAAACATAAATCCCCATTCTTTAGAACTTTTGGCTCTTTCTTCTCTGGCTATATAGGAAAATATATATTTAGATAGATAGTAGAGATAAGAGGTCTGGCTATCTTGGTTCTAAGGAACAGAAGATAGGGGTGTGGCAGATTATCACCTGCCTCACAGGCTCAGGTAACATTTCATATTTTCCCCATTTCGATTCTGACACTCAGAGGGAGAGATGGCATGGTATGTCTTTTGTAGCCCTCCTGCCAAAATTGTCTAGTCTCTTGTTTTTACAAAGAAACTTCTGTCCATGGTATCATCTTTATCCTGATAACTGGCATAATTACTTTCCAAGATGAGAGCACAGCACTTGGCAAGGGCATAATCAGAGGCTTATGATTAGTGAGTCTAGACTTGGAAGGCTGTTTCCATGGGTTGCTCATTTTCTGATGGCTTGTGACTCCAGGGGAAACATAGGGAACAAAGATACTGCTTGAGTTTTACCAATGATGTCAAAGAAAAAAATCATCACTCAAAATCTAAAACAGAAAAGTGAGCTTGTTGCTTATTAGACAAAGAAAAACTGCATTTGCAAAATGCAATCTCTGAATAAATCAACTGCTGATCTCACATAGGATTTGTAGAAGCTTGGGATTGAATCCTGGATTGATGATGTATAGAAGAGGACCTTTTAGGGAGACATTGATCTCTAGCTGAGAAGGCTTGGTTATTGGAGCGTAGCTATGGCTAGTATTTTCAGGAGTAGGGGACCGTCACAAAATGCCTGGCTTACAGAAGTGTGATTGCTGATTCAGAGTCTTCACTGATCCACTGGGATTTTTTCAAATGCCAGGTATGAATTACTTATTACCATGGTCAAAGAAGAATCAGTCTATTTCAAGGGAAATGAAAATGTTCTTGTTCTTGGTGAACATTTTTATATACTCTTTGTACTTGCACTGTGCACACCAACGTTTTATCTACTTGACTCTACTTAGGCTCATTGAGGGATCTTATAAAATTATAACCCTGTTTTCCATAGCACCCTGCGTAGTTTTCACTGGGTTGGGAGGTAGTCCACGACCAAGGTCTTTCGGAATGTAGTAGTAATGTCTCCAGAGAAATGAGGCAGAGCATCTTTTTAATGAGTTCAAAGACACATGAATGGAGAAATTTTTAAAAGTTCAGACAGAGATGGCTATAGTTACATCAGTTAACGAGTTCCCTAGTATACAAGGAAAGATAAACCTGACTAGAAGCCAAACCAAAAGACATGATTTTTTATAGGCAACGCTGCTTTTCTGGCTCCTCAAACCTGCCTCCATCTATCGTCTCACCTGCAAGTCCAAGTCTGGCTCGGCTTCTCATGTTTCCCTGCCCCACCTCCTCAGCCCAGCCGTGCTTCAGCACAGCTAAGATCTAAAACCTAGTTGAGATGTAATTTTTCTGCAGAACATAGAGTTCTCTTTTCCTTTCCACTGCTCACACAACATTGAGCACTGTGCACTCATACTTGTGGCCCTTGAGCCCCGCACACCTTATCCATCCACTGATGCTAATTTAAAAGATCAGGAATATACCACAGGATTGGGGCAGCACAATAGATACTCACCTTAAATGTGGGAAAATTCTAGGCACATAGCTGATTCATAGCAACTCTGCAACTGGATAGGTAGGTATTGCCAGTTTTTTGGTTAGAGCTCGTCCCTAATTCCTGGAAAAGAGTCTCAGTGGTATTTGGATCCACCCTTCATGGGCCTTCCTGGTAGTTCAAAAGGTAAGAAATGTGCCTGTAATGCAGGACATCTGGGTTTGATCCCTGGGTGGGAAAGATCCCCTGGAGAAGGGAATGACAACCCATTCTGGTATTCTTGCCTGGGAAATCCCATGGACAGAGGAACATGGTGGGATATCATCCATGGGGTAGCAAAGAGTCAGACACTTTCACTTTTCACTTTTTCATGAATTTGAGTCATTGGTCCTTTTCCATAAAAAAAAATATGTCAGGTTTGCAGCTGTGTCGTTGTCTCATCCAACTTCCTGTCCATAAACTGTTAGGAGACCAAATACCAAAGTTACCTTTTTTCTTTTTTTTCACTTTTTAGTGTCTGTGTCGGTTTTAATTAACAGTCTTTCACCCAGCGCACATCTCCTGAAGTTTTGTAGTTGTCTAATACATCGGAATTATATTTCACTGGACTAGACCAAACCCATACTCTTATTACTCCCCAAGGCAACCAGTTACCTACTTTGGGCAATTTGTGAGGTCTTAGAAAAATTTTTTTTAATTCCTAAAAGTCTTAAAAATACTATTTCCTAACAAAGAGGATCTATAAGGCATTCCCTTACATCTTTATGAAGTATTAAAAAAAGGGTCATACAGCCTTATCCTGACTTCAACCTTGCCCAGAGACCTAGTCTTACTCCCTGGGGTTTGACTTATGCCCTATGGCCATTTCTGACTTTGAGAATCTCTTCCTGTCTAGAAAGACTGTCCTGGGTACTTTATATGTTCCCTAAATTCTGCTTGAAAACCGATCAACTTCTACTTTTCTTTTTAAATTTTCTAGCAGGCAAGACTATTTTATCATAGCTAGGATAGTCAATGTTTCAGAGTTCTGCCTGGAAATCCCCTTAGTTCCTTAATTAGCTACATATCTTATCTTCTACCTGCAGCTCTTAAGTGTTGCCAAGCTTTCTGGTCCTAAGTAACTAGAATTCCCTTTTCTCATCACTGTGTCTCTTTTAGTGGATTGTAAGATGCATAAAAACAGAACCTCATCTTTTCTATTGCTATTAATATTATGTGCCAGTAGCCAGCACAGTGTCTGAAACATAATTGCTTAACAAATAAATAGAAACAGGAATGCCATCAAAGTTAAATGAAAATTTAGTGATAACGACATACTTATCCATAGGAAAAAAATGTCAAAAACATTAATGAAATTACAAATGATACTCAGTGTCATAGCAAGTACCAAATCCTTTAAAAATGCCCAGAAGTTCTTTGTAGTGTTTCTACATAAATGTCCTATCTCCTTCAATTCAAATATCCAAGATGAAGAAATGGAATGAAAAGCACCTATTTCCCATTTACTCATTTTTTATTGTTAATATTAAAGCAGCATAACCATAGAGGGCTAAATATGTTTTGGAGGCTAAACAGGCAAACAAATATATCAATGTTGTTCATCAAGAAAAACGCATTTTTATTTCCCAAAGCATAAAAATTTGAGGTGCAACCAAGCTAAATGGAGAATGCCTAAGTAACCTGTGAGTATAGAAAAATAAATAGGCTACATGCCATTTAAAAATGGCATGGTACAATTTTTGAGAGCCATTTATATCTTTAGTTTCTTTTATAATATGAATGCAGGGACAGCATTTTGGAGGGTTTCTAATCTCTCTCCAGTTTACTGAATGTAGACAGCAAATAAATATATTTTTGAAAGGGTTTCTCCATTCTCACTGCATGAGTTTTAAGGGTTATATTAAAAGCTGTAGTTTCCCCCCCAAGATGGTAGTATCACTGCCACATTCGCAATCAGTCAAACTTGGTAAATATCTTCTAAGTCCGCAGTGTTGGTTTAGTTCACGATAAATGCTTATCACTGCCTCTAGAATATTTTATGTTTGCTTTCTTCCCAAACCGATAAGATATAATTTTTCTCAACACAGATCATTGATTTTAAAGCATGAGTCATAGAATGTCAGCCCAGTAAAGGACCTTGAGAAGTTATCTATTCCATATCCTTGCCTTCATATGGGTCCACCTTAGCCCACAGTGGATAATGTTCATTGATTCCATTTTTAAGGACCTTTGAAGGAAGAGGGTCTTTCAATTTTCTTCTGTAGCCCATTTCAGTGTTTAATAACCCATAAGGCTCTCAGGAAATTCTTCCTTATATCCATCCTAAATTACCAATGGCACATGGATTTAGAGTCCAATCTTAAGTAACTGGAATAAATTACCTGTGCTATGGAAACAGACATTCACTCTGAATTTGAAAAAGTGTTGTCTGTGTGAAATAAACTGAAAATATTACTTCTCGGGGATGGAGTAAGTGAATTTCAATCAGGTGCCCCCAACTCCACAAAGTGCTCGTGCTGCAGTAAGCCAGGTGATTGTTGTCAAGTAGTCTTGGCAAAGCCCTTCAGGATATTTCTGAGCGGTATAAA
This sequence comes from Bos grunniens, assembly GCF_055505025.1. NCBI lineage: Eukaryota > Metazoa > Chordata > Mammalia > Artiodactyla > Bovidae > Bos > Bos grunniens. The sequence continues at coordinate 54,972,722 of NC_141178.1, read as the reverse complement.
CCCCAAGGCCAGAACTGAACACAGAAGATGAACCACGACAAGGAGTCAGACAAATTGTGGTCAAGCTGAATGGGTGACAGGTTATGTACACAGACAGGCTTTCCAAGCTGATCTCAGCAAACACACTACATCTGAGCAGATGATGACAGGCTGAGCTCAAGTTCCTGTGCATGTCTGTGTCTTTTGGATAGAAGGAGTTGCCTTGATGGCAGGGCCCTGGAGAAACTGAGTACATTCAGTCTCTAAGGCAGCAGACTGACCAGCCCAGTTCACACCACCACAGTAACTGAGAAGTAGCAGCTTGTAGCCAGGGCTCTCCCTGGGGGGAGGCATCCTTCCAGTAACAGCCATCATTTGGAAAAGCTAGGAAATGTGCTGAACTCTAGCTTTCATTAAATCTTTGGATAATTATAACAATATTACGGCACTTCCTTGAGGAAGTGGCTCAAATGGTAAAGAATCCACCTGCAGTATGGGAGACCTGGCTTTGATCCCTGGGCTGGGAAGATCCCCTGGAGGAGGGCATGCAACCTACTCCAGTATTCTTGCCTGGAGAATCCCCATGGACAGAGGAGCCTGGCAGGCTACAGTCCATGTGGTTGCAAAGCATCGGACACAACTGAGTGACTAAGCACAGCACAGCACAACAATATCATGAGAGGTGTGATTGTGTGCTCAGTCACTCAGTATATTTGCGTCTCCTGCATTAGCAGGTATGTTCTTTACCACTAGCGCTACCTGGGAATGAGATAGGTATAATTATTATCCTTATTTTACCATTAAGGAAATTAAAGAACAAAGAGATTATGTAAACTTGCTCCAGCTACTAAGTGCCAGAATTGGAATTTAAAATAATGCAGTAATATTCCCTGGTGTCTCAGATGGTAAAGAATCTGCCTGCAATGCAGGAAACCTGAGTTTGATCCCTGGGTCAGGAAGATCCCCTGGAGAAGGGCATGGCCACTCACTCCGGTATTCTTGCCTGGAGAATTTCAAGGTCAGAGGAGCCTGGCGGACTACAGTCCATGGGTTCACAAAGAATCGGACATGACTGAGCAACTAACACACACACAGTCATATTCCAGAACCCACTCTCTTAACTACTATGTCTCACTGCCTCTCACACTAAATTAGAATAGGGAGCAATTTTTTGATGAAAGCCCTAATCAGTATCCACTCACATCACTGACCTCTAGCCAGCTGGTCAGGGTGGGTACAAATCAATACATTTCATTTATGAGTATACCATCAGTGCTTATCAAATTTAATGGAAAATACACAACAACAGGAATCTCTGAGTCATTTTTTAATCTCATAAATATCAAGTAGTAATGTCTTGTATCAACTTTGCAATATATGACATCTCAATTTTCACAAACAGGCTGGCATCAAATAGGAATTAATATACTTGTTTTAAAGGTGAAAAATAAAAGCTAAGTTCCAGGGACATTATTTCTAAAAAGGAGAAGTTCTCAACAACCGGTCTTTCATCATGTTCTCTTTCAATTATGCCATGGTGAAAATTAACATATGTTGAAAAAAACTGAGTGTATATGGAATTTCTTATGTCTGAGGTAAATGACATTGAATATAACTACAAAAGCCCGTGATAAGGGATCACGCGAACACTCTTTCCAAGGGTCGCTCTTTCCCGGGCTGCCCTCTTGGGGACTGTTGTCCTTCTTGGACTAGTAGAGACTTAAGGTCATAGATAATTTCATTGACTTTCTACTTATCTAAGCCTCTGATCTATGAAAGTTAAAAATGAAAGAAAGTGGAACTCCATCATTCTCCCAACCTCTCCTCATTCTGTGAAAATCCTGGGAGAAATTCACTGTTCTATGATATCAGGAAGTGAAGTGAAGTCGCTCAGTGGCGTCCGACTCTTTGCAACCCCATGGACTGTAGCCTATCAGGCTCTTCCATCCATGGGATTTTCCAGGCAAGAGTGCTGGAGTGGATTGCCATTTCCTTCTCCAGAGGGTCTTCCCAACTCAGGAATCGAACCCGGGTCTCCCGCATTGTAGGCAGACGCTTTACTGTCTGAGCCACCAGGGAAGCCATATGATATCAGGAGTGACGTTCAAACTGTGAACAAGTGTTACAGCTCAGTCACCAACCACTGAGACTCCCTGTGGAGCCAGGAGTTTCCCCTCCAGTTGGTAGGTTTCAGTAGGTGCAGGAGGGTACCAGGTCTAGGAAATGGGTGGTTTGGAGAGAAGAGTCCTTGAATGGCTTGGAACAATGGCCACTTAATAACTGGGAAAAGAAACTTTTCAATATATCAATTCCAGTATAAGCCTACCAGTGTGAACTAACTAAATATTAACTCTTGTTGGGTTCCTTGAGGGCAGAAACTGTGTTCTAGATTTCATTAAACACCACAGCTCTGTAGGCCTTCACAATTATGAAACCCCCAAAGCTGTAAAAGATAAAAATTGTCTCTATAACTCATTTGGCTGCAAAACTTTGTCTGTGTTGATGTGAGACCATTTATAAACTTTGTTATTCCTAAGTGAATAGTCATGATTTTCATCACTGACACATTAATGTGTTTGATTATAGGATACTGTTTAGGGTTCCCCTGGGAGTATTTTGAAAGAGAAGATGAATGCACTGTTTTACCTTCTTAAAACTTGGAAAATTCTGCATTCAGGAGCATATTTGGTCCTAAGAGCTTGAATAAAGGGCTGTGTACAGATACCATCTAGCCTAGTATATGCTCTGGGACAGAGTAGCTTTCAACAACAAATTCTATTTTGTTGAATGAATGCGCCTATGCGGCTTTCAAAATTTTGCTTCAATAAGAAAAATGGGTAAAGGGAGTAGAAAAGCCAGTTTCTGCTCAGACTTGGGTTTGTACACCTATTTTATTTAAAATCAGAACAAAAATTATATCATTGGATTTATATCACACCATCATTTTCTGCACAAAGGCCAGGAGAAAACTATCCCCTATGGACAATTTACAAATGTAGATAGTAAACAGGCCTATATAACTAAGTCAGCACTTACATAACTTCTCGTGATCATATGCAGAACCCCATATATAGAAGATATTCACAGTCCTTTACATTAATAATAACCTTGAAAGGAAGATCGATATCAGTTTAGGAAACCGTGTGCTTCACTTTGCCCAGAAACATTTCCAGTGTTCAAGAATACTCTGATGATACATTGTGAATCACATTGCCTTTTCTATGTTTAAAGTGATTAGAGGTATATAAAATCTCAGCCCTTGAAAGTACCAGAAATTGTCTCATTGGAAATACTGTGAAGGAAATATCACTAAAGATGAAAGAGAGATGAGAAATTTCAGTGTTTTAGAACAGATTCATATAAATACTTCTGCAAGATGAATTATCTTGAACCCACTGAAAACTTTCAAGTTTTCTCAATGAAAAGTTTTCAACAAATCACAATGACATAATTTGGACAGGAAACAGCATAAATCTCAGAATAACAGGATGACGGAAAAGGCAAAACCCAGATGGACTTAAAAATCGAAGGAAATTGAAAGCAGAATGGGGAACAGAGGATAGACCCTGTGGGGTAGAGAAAGTCAACAACTGAGAATGCCTGGAAGCCTGGGCAGTGGCAAAACACATTAGAGATCTGAAGTGCTCCTGGAGCATGTGAAGAATGATGAAACACGAGGCATAAAAACAGGCAAATCTAGAAGCACGTTGCAATCGGGCTGGGCACCATAAGAGACTGAACCAGAGCTGTGATTGCAATGGAAAAGCATGGGAAGGAAGTATAGCATACACTGAATTTTTTATGTTGCTCTTTCTACTTAGATCTTCGAGTCATGCTAATGGATTAATAACTCTGGGCTGATGGGCTAAAGGCTTAGATAGACTTTGCCTCTTGTAGCATATTTCTACCTTTTTTATAAAGGAGAAAAACTTAGGATGAATGAATACACGTCTGGCGATGGTTAGAAACGTTTTGTGAATGTTTCATGAGGAACCGAAGACATAGTGCAGTCCTTGCACGATTGTCATAATCTGATGTATTTTACCATTTCTCTCTGTCATGTTTATGGGGAAAAGAGTAAGAGAAAGATGTGCTGGCCTGCCCTTGGTGAGGTCTAACTGCAGCAGTGGTGATGTTCCTTTTTTAATCAAAGCATCATTATTCTTCATGATAAACTCAGAGAATAATAGAAACTACATTGCAGAGGGGAGACTACAATTATATGAAGTCTCTTTCGCTGAAAACAAATAAATAAAAGCGTTTCACAGAAATCACTTCCTCTATACCACCATCCATCAGGCTATTAAATATTACTTTGAGGATAAAATTCTAAGGTTATTAATCTATATAAAACCAAGTTTTCCAGGCTTGAGGAAAGCTGAGAAAATTTCCCATGGGAATTTCTACTCTTTTCTAAGGTTGAAGAAAAGACTCAATTCAGATGGTTATCAATAAACTTGAAATAATACAATGCATATTATTTTTAAAATGAAACAAACCTTCAGTTAGGTTTTCTTATTTTTTCCTTCTCTGCTGGGAAGCACTTGTTAGAGCTTTTGTGACTTGAATAATTTAATGGAATATCAAGAACTGAATAAATAGCTGCCTATGCATCCTCCTAAAATTTCCTTTATTATATGCTATAATATATTGATATTGAGAGATGTTGCTCCTTTACATTTTATAGTGAGTTTATAAATACATTAATACAGCTAAGTTGCTTACTATCATTGATGGTATAAAGATGAAAACCATTATTTCTTGATACATATTTTGTAAAAAATGAGTTTGAATATTTGACTACTGGGTGAGTTTATGCTTGCAGTAGTATGGAAGCTAGCTTGTTCTGTGACCTTAGTGCTTCTCTTTATAGCTAGGCATTAGTATTTTTTTTTTAATTGAAGTATTTTGGGCTTCTCAGGAGGTGCAGTGGTAAAGAATATGCTTGACAATGCAGGAGACACAAGAGACGTGGGTTGGATCCCTGGGTCAGGAAGATCCCCTGGATGATGAAATGGCAATCCACCCGAGTTAAAAAACAAAAACAAAAATAAAAACACCCTCCGTCTGTGTCTTCTCTTCTGCGCCAATATCAAGCCAAATATCACATTCTCAGCAATAATATTAATAACTGCACAAGCAACCTCAGCTTATTATTAAACCGTGTACCTCTGACATCAGATTCAGTAGTCTGCTCACATTGGCTTGTTTCCCACACTCTGCACCAAATACCCTCTCTCTCTCTCTGCTCAGTCATGTCCAACTCTGTGACCCCACAGACTGTCATCTGCCAGGCTCCTCTGTCCATGGGACTTTCCAGGCAAAAATACTGGAGTGGGTTGCCATTTCCTTTTCCAGGGGATCTTCCCTACCCAGGGATTGAATCCAGGTCTCCGTCTCCTGCATTGCAGGAGACTTCTTTAGCCACTGAGTCATCGGTATCAAAGACAGATGGCTGCCAACCAGTGGCAAGAATTGGAGCAGTGACAACCACACACTTCTAGGGTCTTTGAAGCCAAACACGATGTCTTTCCCTGGCTTACTGATTTCACTTATGTAATTAGCGGGGACGACAGATGATGAGATAGCTAGACGGCATCACAAACTCAATGGACATGAGTTTGCGTAAACTCTGGGAGTTGGAGATGGACAGGGAGGCCTGACGTGCTGCAGTCCATGGGGTTGCAAAGAGTCGGACACGACTGAGCTACTGAACTGAACTGAATTAGCCTTAGTCTGTTCTGTAAACCACTCAATAAATAAATTGCCTTGTAGAATGATTCCTCTTGCCTTTACCCCTTTGTGGTACGGCTTCTGCTAGAAAAGCTCTCATTGTCAGTATTTCTTTCACTTTGGATAGTTGTATTTTCCAAATCCAGTGCAAGTAACATTCCCCTGACTCCAACAACCAATCTGTCTGATCTGTTACATTGAGTAGAGTCACAGAAATTATTATTTTATCTTGTTCCCCGGGATAACAGCTTCTCTTCCCAATGCTCCCCGGAATCAGACTCTTTGAATATTGCATACTGAGCCATCTGCTGGTCTCTATGTGGATTAGTAAGTTTAGATTTTGCTTTATCATAGGAAGGAAAAATTATCTTTCAAAGCTGAAATCAAGCCCACGTGCATGTGAGCATGCTCAATCCTATCCGACTCTGTGCGACTCCATGGACTGTAGCCGCCAGACTCCTCTGCCCATGGAATTTTCCAGGCAAGAATACTGGAGTGGGTTGCCATTTTCTTCTCCAGGGGATCTTGCCAACACAGGGATCGAACCTGTGTCTCTTGCATTGGCAAGCAGATTCTTTACCACTGCGCCCCCTGGGAAGCCCACCTGGAACTAATTCCTGCCATGGTAATGTGAGGATGGGTTCCTTATCTTTTAAATACCATCTCCCTGCCCTCCCCACAAATGTCACCTTTTAATAACATCATCCTTTTCCCAGTCACCTAGACTTCAGACTTCCAAGTCATCTTTGGCTCATCTTATTCTTTCCTGTCTTGTATCCACTTCATTCCCAAGATCTACTTTTATATACTTGTCATTTCCACTGTGCAATTATTGTGTAGCTCACTTTACATGTTGTACACCATGTTTCCTGATACAATCCAGCCAGCATACTACAGCCACTCTTTATTATGTGAATACTATCAATTTCTGTTCAGAAGTTTCCAATGGTTTCATTTTTCCTGATTTAAGATAAACCTAGTTTCAGATATTGTAACATTGCTGATCATGGCCTCATTCTGTTTTCTGTCTTATTTCTTACTTATTTAAGCTGTACCTTCTTATTCCAGTCAAGTTGGCTTTCTCACTTCCCAAGAATATGCTAGAATCTTTATCCTGAGTCTTTAGTTACTGTGTTAGCATAAGGTCTCTGAATGAAATGGATGACAAATTAAAACTGGATGACTTGCAAGATTCTAATACAAGAATGCTTCCCAGGTGGTACAGTGGTAAAGAATCCATCTGCCAATACAGGAGATGCAGGAGATGTGGGTTCAATTCCTGGGTTGGGAAGATCCCCTGGAGGAGGGAACGGTAACCCACTCCAGTATTCTTGCCTGGGAAATCCTATGGACAGAGGGGCCTGGAGCATTACAGTCCACGGAGTCTCAAAGAGTGGGACACAATTGAGCACGCAAACAATTAAAATATATGTGAAAAACTTAAATGATAAAGGTGAAATCTCACTCCTGTGGGTTTAAAGCCAAGATGGACAACGGGGGTTACAGTCCAGGGAGATCACAAAAGAGTCAGATACAACTCAGCGACTAAACAACAACAATTAAGAGGAGATGGGTAACCTTATCAAAACAGCAGGCTAAACCGAAGTCTGGCTAATTTACCAGAGAAAGAAGGAAAAATAAAAAGGCCTCCCTAGGTCAGGGCCGGAGAAGGCAATGGCACCCCACTCCAGTACTCTTGCTTGGAAAATCCCGGGGACGGAGGAGCCTGTTAGGCTGCAATCCATGGGGTCGCTAAGAGTCGGACACGACTGAGCGACTTCACTTTCACTTTTCACTTTCATGCCTTGGAGAAGGAAATGGCAACCCACTCCAGTGTTCTTGCCTGGAGAATCCCAGTGACGGGGCAGCCTGGTGGGGTGCCATCTATGGGGTCGCACAGAGTCGGACACGACTGAAGTGACTTAGCATAGCATAGCATAGGTCAGGACAAAACTCAATACTGACTTCGAAAAATATCCCTACAAAAGATATCAGACTATTGGTAAATTTATGCCCCAGGTCATTACTGAAAACAATAGAGCTATTTGTCAGCTATTAGCACAGCCTCAAAGGTACCCCTGATACAATCAGAGGTAGACAATGAAGAATTGATGATTTTGAACTGTGGTGCTGGAGAGTCTCTCTGACTGCAAAGAAATCAAACCAGTCAATCCTTTTGGAAATCAACCCTGAATATTCATCAGAAGGACTGATGCTGAAGCTCCAGGACTCGGGCCATCTGAGGCAAAGAGCCGACTCATTGTAGAAGACCCTCATGCTGGGAAAGATTGAGGGCAGGAGGAGAAAGGGGTGGCAGAAGAGATGGTTGGTGGCATTATTGACTCAATGGACATGAGTTTGAGCAAACTCTGGGAGATAGTGAAGGACAGGGAAGCCTGGAGTGCTGCAGTCCGTGGGGTCACAAAGAGTCAGACACAGCTGAACAACAATGAACAACAAGAGACAGAGACATTCAAAGAGAATCCTGATGGTATAGCTGTCAACCCCCATGACTGTGTGCATGCCCTAGGCTGCAGCCTCTGAGGAGCCACATGTGTGATGCACAGTCGTTCAGTTGCTCAGTCATGTCTAACCCTTTGTGGCCCTTTGGATTGTAACCTGCCAGGCTCTTCTGCCCATGGGATTCTCCAGGCAAGAACACTGAAGGAGTTTTCCTTCTCCAGGGACTCTTCCCAACCCAGGGATCGAGAGCCACAACAAGGGTTTAAATGTAGCTAAGCAGTAGTCCTGGTGTGGGTGATGGTGCTGAGGATGAAACCAAGAGGAACTGAGACCTCAGCCTTGGAAGCACAGCTCTATTGCAGCAAAGTCAGCAGGCACCGATGTGTGGACTTGCTGGTGTATGAGAAAGATATACCCCAACTTTAGCATACTTTTATAAATCAGACTTCATGCAACTTACTGCTTTCCAAACATGGAGATTATGCAGACTTCTCTTTCTCCAGACTTCCTAGGATTCGGCTGGTGAGTCATGAGTGCTGGAGGGGAAGGTGAGAATGGAGGTTAGAGGTTTACAGAACTGGACTCGACTCTACAACATTCTGATCTGGTGGTTCTGAATGGGGTCCAGAAGCCTGCCTTTTTAATAAGCATCCCAGGAAGATTTTGAGAACATGTCATACAGATGTCAAACATTATGATAATTTATATCCATATAATTCTTTTCTTCCAGACTTTTTAGCTTTCATTAGATCTATCTAGGTTGAGAAAACAGTTACTTTTCCTGGGATGTAGCTATGCCCAGAATTGCAGAAATTACATCTGTGTGAAAAGATCATTTAAAAATAGTTTAATTCATGTATTCATTTGGTTGGAGGATTGAGGGAATGAAAAGTGCCCACCAAAGTGATAAGGTCTCTGAAGACTGAAAAATGAGGCAGGCAGCTGTGTACAATCGATGGGTCAGTTTATATATGGTTAGTTACTCAAAGGGAGAGCAAGTGGAACGAGGGTCTGGTGGACAACCATCTAGGAGCCTTCACAGCTGCACCACTTAGGGGCCATTGGGACAGATTTTATAGTTATCCTAGGGTATGGTGGTACGTACTTGAAAACAGAATGTGCATTCCTAAGTTAAGATTTATGAATGAGTACCTAGCCTTGCGGGCTTTCCAGGTGGTACTAATGGCAAACAGACCTGCCAATGCAGGAGACATAAGAGATGCAGGTTTGATTCCAGGGTTGCGAAGATCCCCTGGAGGAGGAAATGGCAACCCACTCCAGTATTCTCAGTATGCCTGAGAAATCCCATGGACAGAAGAGCCTGGGGAAACGCAGTCCACAGGGTTGCAGAGTCAGACACGACTGAAGCGACTTAGCGTTCACAGACACACCTAGCCTTCTGGGCACTGAGAACATGGTCTTCTTCATTGTTTGGGGACTAACAGCACAGAGGTCATCTGGTTCTGTTGACTATTAAACAATATCTATTAACTACAAACCCCCTGAAGACAAAGAAGTGATTTGGAACCGGGATAGTCCTGGGGGGGTATGTGCGTGCTCAGTTGTATCAGTTGGGTCCTACCCTTTGCGACTCCATGGACTGTAGTCCACCAGGCTTCTCTGCCCATGGGATTCACCAGACAAGAATACCAGACTGAGTTGCCATGTTTTCCTCCTGGGGATCTTCCAGACTCAGGGATCAAACCCATGTCTCCTGCATTGCCAGGTTATTTTTCCACTGAGCAACCTGGGAAGCCAATAGACCTGGGTAGGGTCAGTGAAAGGACAGGAGGAACTGTATGGGCCCAGGATGGCATCAGTGGCATCACTTATGCTAACATTCTTACAATTGTAACCATCTTTCAAAGAAAATTTTGTAATATAGAAAAAAAAATGAATTCTTTTTGCACATTCTGCAATGAGCACTCTAAATGGAAAGGTACAGGAATGGTGCCCTAATTTTGAGTTATTTGTGGACACACAGTAAGTTATCATTTCCACTCTCTGTTCCTACCTGTCAACCCACTCTTTCTGTCTGGCACCTCCACCTTTGTCTATTTGAGATAAATAAGGATTAGTAAATATTCCTTTACTGTCTTCAACAATTGTTTTGAAATCTCCAGAACCTCCATGGCCTGTTGAGTGCAACAGAACATCCTTCATTCTCAAGAGTTTGAAGCCCAAACTTCCCATTCAAAGAACTATTGATATCACTTGCTTCTGGAACACAGAAGGAAATAGCACATAGGAAAAAAAAAAATTAATGGGTGAAACATCAGTCTGAATTGAATTAATCAAACTTAAACAAACAAAGGAGATAATTTGGAACTCGGAAACTACTGAATTCCAATTTTTGCATATTTGAGTGCTGTGCTATTAAATAACTGATTTTAGCCTGTTTCCCCCTATTTAGAATGATGAGGGTAATGCCACATATTTCAAAGGATTGGCAATGGAATGCCCAAGGTTTCAGTAAATACTTTGAGACTCGAAACCACTAAGTGCTAAGTGTTATTTTAACCAGAGTGCCTCGGAGAGTATCCATTGGCATTCCTCGCTGTTGAATGCAGGGTCTGGGAGTTCAGAGGAGGTGAGCTACCCCACTTAGCGCCTTCATGACTCATTGATCTGAGCTCTTAGACAACTGCTTGAACTTCACGTTTCTTAGAGAGTAGTTAGAGTTTGTAGCCGACTTCTCACCGGGGATGACTTGGAATGCCCCAAAGCAATATCAATGATAGCTTGAACTGGATGCGTCAGGGAATTTGAAAGGTGAAAAATGATAGGCTTGGAACATATATTCCCTCCAATGCTTCCAATTTTGCTCTGGGGTAGATTTTCTCTAAAAATACGTTATCTGAACGACTTAAAAATTCCAGGAGCAATAACTCATCTGACTGTGACGGTGGATTTTCAGCATCTCCAAGTTTTAAGGTGAAGATTCTGCAAAGCAATAGAAATTTGAAACCTGGCACAAATCCCAGACTTACACTGCCGTTGGGCTCTAAATAATAAACATTCCTTTCCCAATATTCGATCCAGCTACACCTACAGCCAGAGTGAGCACGTTCGTCATAAAGCAGGAAATGTGAAGATTTTGGAGACATTTTGTGTTTTAGTTTGGTTTCCTCTAACATAGAGCTTGAAAGGGGGTTTTAGGGCAGGTAATTTGCCTGACAGATTAACTCAGGAAGCAGAAGTAAGGAAGAGAGGGAGACAGAAAGACACCGAAGGAGGAAAGTCACTAAAAACGTGCAGTATGGTTAGGCTTCCCTGGTGGCTCAGTCAGTAAAGAATCAACTAGCAATGCAGGAGACCCGAGTTCGATCCCTGGGTTGGAAGATCCCCTGGAGAAGGAAATGGCTACCCACTCCAGTATTCTTGCCTGGAAAATCCGAAGGACAGAGGAGCCTGGCAGGCTACAGTCCACAGGGTCGCAAGAGTCAGACAATGACTTAGAGATTAAACCACCAACCCCCATTGTTGACACTGGTAAAGGCATTTGGGCAATTCATTCAGAACCTCTGAGAAATGAAGAGAACATTTTTTGGAAATGTCCTCATGAAAGTCAGGAAACAGCAGCCTTTATCCACTGAAATTCATCTCCCATTGGTCATTGGCCGAAGGTCACTTCCAATGGTGTGGCTTTAGACTGTGCCTAAGACTGACCAAACAAGTTCCGTTGGCATCTCAGAAGGCCCTGGAGCACCGTGCACTGATTCAGGCTGGCATGTTTGGGTACACCCAGGTGAATCAGAGTCCAGGTGCCACTGTCCACTGAGGGGAGGCTAACACTGAGGTGAGCCACGTGGCATTGCTATAGTACAGCCTGTTTCACCCTTTAGATTGCATCTTGTCCCTCACTAAGTCCACTCTGTCACCACATTTTCAAGGTGGGATTGGCTACAGTTGCTATCAAAGAGTTTTATACAGGCAGATTTAGTGGAGCAAGCTACGGTCCTCCCTGACGCAACTGGTATCCAGACCACAGTTAGGATTTACCATCTCCCTCTAGTCCATGTCCTAGACATGGGATTAAAAAGCAGAGACATCACTTAGCTGACAAAGACCTGTGTGGTCAAGGCTATGGTTTTTTCAGTAGTGAAAGTGGGACCATAAAGAAGGCTGAGCACCAAAGAATTAATGCTTTCAAATTGTGGTGTTGGAGAAGATTCTTGAGAGTCTCTTGGACTGCAAGGAGATCAAACCAGTCAATCCTGAAGGAAAGCAACCTTGAATATTCATTGGAAGGACTGATGCTGAAGCTGATGCTCCAATACTTTGGCCACCTGATGTGAAGAGCAGACTCATTGGAAAAGATCCTGACGCTAGGAAAGATTGAAGGCAGAAGGAGAAGGGGACAACAGAGGATGAGATGGTTGGATGGCATCACTGACTCAGTGGACATGAGTTTGAGCAAACTCCAGGAGATAGTGAAGGACAGGGAAGCCTGGTGTGCTGCAGTCCATGGGGTCACAAAGAGTCGGACACGACTTAGTGACTGAACAACAACAAAGCTGCATACAAGCACAGGCTGAAATGGGATCCCAAAAAAGTTGGATAAGATCTTATGAGATGAGAGCAAGACATGCAGGTGCGTGATGAGTTTGGATGCTGGAAGCACAAAAGCAGGCTGAGCTTCTGTGGAACTGTCTACCATGATTAAAAGTAAAATCAGAAGTGTGCCCAGTTGCTGGGAAGAGAGCATGTGACGTGTGCTACAATGTGGCATTACGAGGAAGTGATCTCACCACCTATCCTATACCATACCCTCTCCAAGCCCAACCATGTCTAGTGAGTCACTCTTTGTCTGATACTACCTAATTAATGAGGCATCTGTGTGCATGGCTGGAGAGCAGCCAGAGACCCAGAGCACATTCACCTGCACTTTCGAGTACTGCCCTGTAGATGACGCTGGTTGCCTGTAAAAGAAGGCCTGGAAGGTCTTTTTGCATACTGGGGCTTCCAGTGTGGTGCAATGGGTAAAGAATCTGCCTGCTAATGCAGGAGACACAAGAGATGAGGGTTTGATTCCTGAGTCAGGAAGATCCCCTGAAGTAGGAAATGGCAACCCACCCCAGTATTCTTGCCTGGGAAATTCCATGGACAGAGGAGCCTGGCAGGCTACAGTCCAGGGGGTCGCACATGACTGAGGAACTGAGCAAAGCACACAATATAGACCTCAAACTGTTTAGAGAGGGACCCTTGTTTCCCACCATAGTGTATATGAGACTGCATATCAAAATCTGGTCACGCTGAACTTGAACTCCTTCCCCAGAGACAGGAGGCAGGGTGTTGTAGCTAGCACAGGGCTTGGTGTTGTAGTTAGTACTGTGACAGCCCTGGTTTATTTCTCAGCTCTTAACCAATGGTGCTTATGATCCATGGGGTCACAGAAGAGTCAGACATGACTGAGTGACTAAACAACAACATGATACATAGCATATATTGCTACATATGCAATATGATATATGCATATATGCAATATGATACATAGCATATATACATAGTTTTATACACTGCCTGTGTGCATGCTAAGCCCCTTCAGACGTGTCCAACTCTGCGACTGTATGGACGATAGGCTCCTCTGTCCATGGGATTCTCCAGGCAAGAATACTGGAGTGGGTTGCCATGCCCTCCTTCAGGGATTGAACCAGCATCTCTTATGTCTCCTGCACTAGCAGGCATGTTCTTTACCACTGGGAGGCCCTCATACACTGTCTGGTGCATTGTGAATGTTCTGGAAGTGCCCTAGTGAGTGGCAGTTGTTAGTCTGCTGAATCTTTTCTGTTTTCTCCATTTTCCCTGAGTGTGCCTCCCTCATGTACCCCTCTCAGCTTCCCTCTAAAGTGTCCTTTTTTAAAAAAAAGAAATTCTTTTGATGTGGACCATTTTTAAAGTCTGTATTCAATTTATTACAATATTGCTTTGTGTTTTATGTTTTGGTTCTGGCCACGAGGCACGTGATACCTTAGCTCCCTGACCAGGGACTAAACCCACATCCCTTGTATTAGAAGGCAAAGTCTTAACCACTGGACCACCAGGGGAGTCCCCCATCTGAAGTGTCTCTGATGAGCTCAGTCAGGGTCAGTCACCACACGGTGCTCCTACACCAAATGCAGTCATACCCGAAACATCGCCAGATGCCTTATGAAAATACGAATGTCTCCTGCTTTTCCCTCATGTGTCACTGTAGTCACCCTGTTGAGAAAGAAAATCATGTAAATCTTACGGGACTACCAGTTATGAAACCCATGCTGTGCTTTCCTAACGCTAAACAAACATCTTGGTAAACCACTCTTGTCTATTTAGTGGCTGGAATCTATCTGGTAGAATCAGACACTGATGGCTGTCTATGGTTTGCAGATATGAGCTTATGCCAGGCCAAGCCCTCAAAGAAGCAGTTACCAGGCAGGCTTAGACATGGTTAGACAATTAATTGAGGAAGTACCCTGCAGAGTAAAGAGGGACGGGATAGGAGTAGGAGAAAGGAGCCTTTCCACTGTCCTGCAGGGCTGGCTCCTGTGAGTGCAGAAGAGAGAGGAGGGACTGAGAAGAAAGAGCCTCAGACCACTGTGTGGTTCTGGGGTGGTGTCACCAAACTAACACAAGTGCCCAAGCCAGGATGGGGGAGCCCCACACCTGGCATGAATGGTCTGCTGAGAAGTCCTGCCATCCTCAGTCACTGATAGGAGAAGTCGGGGGGAAGCAGGGACTCAGCTCGGGAGCCAAGAGCACTTGGAAGCAGCAGCTGGGGCCTGTGAGCCCCGTCAGGAAGTTCTCCTGATGCGGGGTTTCTGCAAGGCATCTCCACCATTCTCACAAACCTCTCTCTTGTCAAGCTTACTATCCTATTTTGAATCTTGGAGCATATATGATTTCTGGCCCCAATTCTCTACATAACCTGGAGTAAAATTTGTTCAAAAAGAAGACTTGGACTCAGAACTACACATGTAAGCCAACACATCTAAACCCTACATAAAAGCCCAGACCCTTGGAACAGGGCTTAATCCGCAAGGACAATTTGAGTCTGGCAGGAAGAGACGGTTGATCTGCTCTTCAGCACTTGTTATCTCTCTCGTGGGTGGCATTTGGCTCAGGCTGGTCAGTCTTGCCCTGCCCTAGATGTGTTGGGTTTTAAATAAACAGCTAAGTTTTAGGTGTGCTGCATGTTGATCTTTTCTGAGCAGTTGACTGCAGATTGTTTTTTTTTTTTTTTTTTGCTGCATCATTGGGCGTTGGCATATAACCAACTCCAAGGGTTTCAGGCAGTGCTTTTGACTGATCTGGAGCTTTCTGTCTCACTCAGTGAATCGCTCCTTCATTTTCCCACCCCCTGCACATTTCCTGTTAAGAGATGTTCACGTTCCCTGCAGTTGGCAGGTGGAGGGGCGAGCCTCAGACTGCTCCTTAGCAGAGAGCTCTGTCACTGTCCTGTGGCTTATCAGACACTTCACTGCCACTATGATGAGTTTGCCAGGCTCATCTTTTGTCTCTGATGATGAACGTTTGGCTGCATTTTTTTTTTTTTTCCAGGAGGGAGTCTCTGTCTACAGATCAATTTGGACTTGACATTTAAAACTAAGACTTCCTTTTATTTCTGAGTAGTTTTGTTGATGTCAGTTTCTATACTCTGTCAGTTCCAATGCTATTTAGTATCTTTTCTAATTTAACGTTAAGAGCATCACAGAAAATATAAACAACTTGGCGGTTTAGAGGCTTCTGACACTCCTATATTGGCTGGCTGCAATTTATCTGATTTTTTTTTTTTTTCTTTTTGATAACCAAGAAACCAGACAGGTTTTATCTTTTCAATATCCTATCATGGTGGCTACAAATGGAATCCCATGCATTTTTCTTTCCATGTGGATTGACAGAGTTAACTCATTTTCAATTTTTGGGGGGTGAGGACATACAAATGACCCTTGGTTTTACCTCCTGAAAGAGAGCTGAGTGGCAGCTTTGATGTGATGGGGAGATCAAGCACGCCGTGTCTGAGGCTGGTAGTGGATGACTCTTAGCTGCTTCCCAAGAGACGAGGTCCAGGTATCAGAAATCACCCTAGCCTGAGTACCAAAATCTCAGAGATGATGTCACTGGCTGAAACCTGTTCAGCTCTGAAAAGACTTCCTCCTTCGACCCTCATCTGCCTTCCTATTACAATCATTATTTAAAGATATAAGTGCTTCACAAACAGCAGTTCATTATTCCTCAAATCAATTTATGGGGTAGAAAAGGAAATGGGAGTTTCAAGGCTTTATCTCTATAAGATCTGAGATGGTGATTTAAAGCAGTCACTGGTGCCCTTCTACTTCCACCAAAGCAGCTTGATCGTTCTCCTTAATATTTGTTTTCCCTTTTCTTCTCACACACTCTCTTACTTTTAATTGGGTAACAATTGTCTGGCATACAGAGTCAAAGAGAAATGTGTCATTGATGAAAATAATGTCACACGTTACAGGAGCGTCTTCCATTGTGGGTACGCCTTTTTTGCTAGCTACTTTATTTACGGTAAGAGAAAAGAGCTATTTTTCCTTGTCCTTTCGATACATTTATCATTTGCTTTAATGCCTGTTCTGTCTGCTTTTCCTGGGGACGACGTCTGCTGTCTTATATCTTTGTTTCTCCCCTTCCATCAGTACAGCCACTTAGCACACTGCCACGTTTCAGGACTAGAGGGAACACAAAGGCAGTCTCTCTCCTCTCTTTGACCTTGAGGTCCGATGTTTAAGGGGGCTTTTGCACTGTGTCCCCACATGACAATAAGAATGCTATGAATGCCTTGGAACCACTTTCAGTTCAATTCCATTAAGTGAAAATTTATGGAAAGTATTTCCGTGGAGTTATAGGGACGCACTTTTTATGATTATTATTATTGATTGCAATAAGTTTCAGTCCCATTCTAATCCTGGTATCCAGGGTCTTTTCGAGGCTGGAGAATGTACCTGCAACCTTGGACCTGGCTGTATGTTTTCCCACCATTTGTCCTTGAAGTGTGAACTGCAGGAAGTTTGTTCTATTTTATATACACCAAAATAGATTTTAATTTTTGTGCGGTTTTTACTTTGTAAAAGTTATAAATTTCAGAGTTAATTTTCTTTAGATTATATTCTCAATGCACTTGACTTTAAACTGGAAACAGGTTTCAACAGCTTGCACCAAATTCTGACATCACAGTTACTGGTTCAGACAAAGAGCCTCAGCAAAATAATTTTCAGGTTAGAGGCTTTTATTAAAACATTCTAGAAGAGTGTAAATAATAATAATTGATTTATGGGCATTTTTTCTTTAGTCTACCTTCCAATTTGATACAAAATAACTTTTTAAAGTAAAAAACAAAGAGTGCACTAATGTTTGGGGGAAGACAAACTTTCTATGATGTAATCCTTGCAATAGATAAAACACTGAATTGTTGGTGAGTCACTAAGTTGTGTCTGACTCTTTGTAATCCCATGGACTGCAGCATGCCAGGCTTCCCTGTCCTCACCAACTCCCGGAATTTGTTCAAACTCATGTCCATTGAATCAGTGATGCCATCCAAACCAGCTCATCTTCTGTCGCCCCTTCTCCTTTTGCCCTCAATCTTTCCCAACATCAGAGTCTTTTCTAATGAGCTGGCTCTTCGTATCAGGTAGCCAAAGTATTGGAGCTTCAGCTTCAGCATCAGTCCACCCAATGAATATTCAGGGTTGATTTCTTTTAGGATTGACTGGTTGGATCTCCTTGCAGTCCAAGGGACTCTCAAGAGTCTTCTCCAGCACCATAGTTCAAAAGCATCAATTCTTTGGTGCTCAGCCTTCTTTATAGTTCAACTCTCGCATTTGTACATGACTACTGGAAAAACCATGGACATTGTATCAATCATGAAATAATGAGTGATGTCCTACAATATCCCCGAAGAGAAAAATCACTGAGAGGGGTCTCCTAGCTGACCCCTTCCACCAATGAGAATACCTGTGTGTCGGGGCCGATCAGGGCCAGTCAGCAGTGGTTTCAAGGAGTGCAGGGGTGAAGCGTGGTAGCAGCAGCACAGTAGAGAATCTGTGTGGGGTGGAGGGAAGGAGTGCCCAGAAACAGAACAGAACAGTCCAGGACTGCACTTGCTTTGGGGGCAGTTGGCAGAACTGACAGATGCATGGAAGCATAGTTTTCAGCACAGGTGACCTGTCAGAGTGGAGAGTCCTGGTGGAAAAGAGCATCCTAGTCGGGCTGGTGAGGCTCAGGAAGAAGTCAAAACGGAGAAATTGCCTCTACTGGCTCCATTGTCGGCACTGCTCGAGGTCTGGGACCAGAGACTCCACTGTGATGCCAGGATGTGTGTGTGTGTGTGTGCTTAGTCACTTAGTCATGTCTGATTCTTTGCAATCCTAAGAACTGTAGCCCACAAGGCTCCACTGTCCATGGGATTTCCCAGGCAAGAATACTGGAGTGGGTTGCTATTCCTCCTCCAGGGGATCTTCTTGACCCATGGATTGAACCTGCATCTCCTGCATTGGCACGTGGGTTCTTTAGCACTGAGCCACCTGGGAAGCCGATCCTAGGATGCAGTTGGTCCAATCCACAGGACTCCATAAGTGACTTCTTTCGCATGTGGTAGCAGAGGGAAAAGGAGCTGTGAAATGAACAAGTTGGAGAGAGAGCCTCACACCTCAAACCCCTCGTCACTCTTCCATATAATGTACCTGTGCCAGCTTGGCAAAACTGCTAAATTCTCTGCTGCCCTTTGCTATTCTCATTAGTCTTCATAACACCTGATGTGGGGATGGAAAGTAAGTGGGAGGCCGCCCAGGAGGTTTCAAACTGGGAAAGGCCAGGAGCGATGGCGAGAAAGACACTGCTGTGACCCTGAAAGCAATGACAGACCCGCATGAACCCTGCTTCCTGACCGGCATGAGACTTGCCATAAGGATGTGAGGATTGTTTATATATTTAATTTTATATATATATATATATATATATATATATATATATATATAAATGATGTTCTGGCATCTTAAAAACTTTTCTGGCTGGTGAGAGGTTGCCCTTTCTGGAACTAAAGGTCCCAACCCAAGGCAGGCCTTTGATATCTAAACTAATCAACCCAGAGCCCGCCCTCCTCTGTGGGCCTCTGAACACTGTGCTCAGTCATTCAGTTGTGTCTGACCTTAGTCTTTGCGACCTCATGGACTATAGCCCACCAGGCTTCTCTGCCCATGGGATTCTCCAAGCAAGGATACTGGAGTGGGTTGCCATGCCCTCCTCCAGAGGATCTTCCCGGCCCAGGGATGGAACCTGTGTCTCTTATGTCTCCTGCATTGGCAGTCAGGTTCTTTACCATTGCACCACCAGGAAGGCTCCTAGGAGGCAATATGTCTCTGCCTCCATCACCCCAGAGCCAGGTAACTGGCAGCTAGGGACTATCCCTAAAGCTAGGATTCTGCTGAATAGATTCAAACAAGCCAGTCCTTAACTGTTCGCCTGGACTTGCCTTGCCTTTCCCTGGGAATCCTCCCAAAAGTGTCTAGTCAAAGCTTTCCCCTCCCTCCTGTTTTTTACTTCCTCACCAGTGAGGTCTCTGAACATGGCCCTGCATGGTATGTGGGACCTATGTGTATAATAAACCTCACTTTCCTGAAGCTCTCTTGTGTCTCCTCTTGTGGCTTCACGTGACTGACCATCAGATAAAAAAACCAAACACAGAGCAGTATAGAATGTTTTAAAAGTGCTTTGGACTGTTCAGAAGTATCCAGAGATTCAGTGGCAAAGGATATAAAAGTGGATTTTATTTTAATAGGAGGATTCTTCAAGTATCCTTTTCATTTTATTAAACTCAGTTACCAGGCACTGACCTCGACCCTGGGAGATACAGGGATGGAGTGAGTCATGACTCTGCTCCTCAAGCAGTCAGTCAGCTGGATAAGATGCAGAGAAACAATAACTGCCTTTTGGGTATTTGGTGCCTGGTGAGAGGTGGAGAACTTGGGAGAGCAGGGGCTAGAAGGGAGGGTTTGCAGCCCCTTGAGCATCAGAGAAGGTTGTCTGGAGGAAGGCATCTTTATTTAGTCACCAAATACATTACTTTTTAAACCAGTGATATTGATGTTATATTGACGGATGTCCAGGATAAGAGGCTATATGTATGGATTTCCAGGAAAAGTCAAGCATTTTGAAGAAGTTTCTTGAAGAAACAATTTCTCAAACTAGTGGATTTCAGAATGGATGGTGCTTGGGTAGTAAATTTGGGTGCTGAATAAAAGGCTTTTAAAATTGTGTACAGTTGACCTCTGAACAGCATGGTTTTGAGCTGCGTGGGTCCACTTACATGAAATATTTTTCAAAAGTAAATATTATAGCAGTACAAGATCCCCTGCTAGTTGAATCCACAGATGTGGAATCGAGGATATGGAGGAACCTTGGTATAGGAGGAGCCTCAAGATATGGAGAACTGACTAAAAGTTATACTAGAATTTTCGATAATGTGGAGATTTGGGGCTCCTGGTCGTCATGGTGTTCAAGGGAGGGCTGTATTACTGTTGGGCATAAAGTTAAGACATTTCAAATCTTTAATAAAAATTATTTGTTTAGGTTTTACTCCTATAGAAAACACTCAATTTAATGAAAAAAAATTAATCATTATCCTCATATCTACATAGGGCTTCCTTGGTGGCTCAGAGGTAAAGAATCTGCCTGTCTAGGCAATAGACTCTGTTTTAATCCCTGGGTGGGGAAATTCCCTGGAGGAGGTAATGGCAACCCACTCCAAGATTCTTGCCCAGGAGATCCCATGGACAGAGGATACTGGCAGGTTATAGTCCATGGCGTGGCAAGAGAGTTCAGACATGACTTAGTGACTAAACGACATCTCTACATAATAATTTCATTCACTTTATAGTATAAGTTCTGATCAGTGTCTGTTTAGTTAGAAAGAGAGAGAACCAGGAATTGCCAACCATGTTATAATGAAAAGTATTAGTAAATACACTCTTGATCATGGAGTGCCAGGTGATATCACAGGCAACTACAGTTGATCTTGCAATTTTTAGAATACAGAATACAGAATTTAGGACATTTTATGATGTAATCCATGAAAATGAATTTCATGGCTTTATTCACATACGTAAAGAGGGAGATGTTTAGTCTTTTTTAAATTGCATCTCGTAGGGGAAGTGCTTTGTGAACTGCACGGACCCTGTGAGGTGGAGCTTAGCCGTGCTTAGTCATGTGGCAAAGAACACAGGATGTGAGTGCCATCTGGGGCTGGAGATGGTGCACAGCCTGACTAACCAACTCCTTCATTCAGTGCGCTTCCCTTTTCATCTGTCTGTCACACAATAAAGGGAATTAAAATCAGTGATTGATTGTGCTTCACTGCCTTATCCTCAAGGCAGGATACATAAACAAACGCACCAAATGAGAAGCTATTTAATCACATTCTCTTTTTTTCTGTGTATCTAACTCAGTGTATCATGGGCCAAGTCACTGACTTGTCTTTTTTTTTCAAAAGAGGAAAGGAAATTTATTTATCCCATTTGAATGTTTTTCCTGTGTGTTTTTTTTGTGTTTTTCCACAAAACTGGCAGTTTCCTAACCATCTACCTAACAACTTGGTTTGAAAAGAAGGTCCTAATTATTAAGGTCTTACTGCACTTGCCAATAACTCTAGAACAACAATAAATATAAGCAAGTCAGCAGCCATCTCTTTCCTTTTCTTAATTTTTACAGAAAATACTGATTTAAACATTAAATATGATAATATTGATGGTTTTGCTATAGATTAAAATATATCAGGTTAAGAAAGTTGTCTTCCGTTCCTATTCTTCAGTTGTTAAGTTCATGTCTGACTCTTCTATTCCTAGGTTGGTAAAAAACTTTTAATATACATGAACATTGGATTTTAGCATATATATTTTTTTCTCATATCTTCTGACATAATCCAATGATTCCCCTCTTTTAATGTTAATGTAGTAAATGACATTAAAAGAATTTCTATTGTTCAAGCTTTCCTGCATGACTAGATAAAAGCAATGCTATTATTCTATATTACTTGTGGGGTTTATATATATATATATATATGCCAACCTAGTTTTCTAACATTTTCAGGAGAATTTGGCATGCATACTCTTAATGAAATTGGCATGTCGTTCCTCTGTCATCTGCCTGTGGGAGGACCTGACTGTAAGTCACACAGCTGGAGGAGGGAAGAAGTGACTCTCCCTACTTCCTCTAAAGCTGTCCTGAGTGGTAGCTGCAATGATAATAATCCTGTAACAGCAACAGCTCTGGAAGTTGAGACAATATGGATTTTAGCAGCAGCAGCACCAGGGGATTCCTGTGATAGAGGCCACAGTGGCAGCAATGGGAACAATTCAGGAAGTAATGACAATATTAGCTGCAGCTGGAGCAGTTGACACATGAGTCCTCACGGTGGCAGCTTCAAAAACAGCAGTAATGACCCAGCCTCAGAAGGACCACTTGCTAGACTTCTGCTTAAGAAGCTGAACTTGGACATCTGAAGGTCTGAAGTACCTGCCATTGATCTCTGGGCAACATTTTCACTCCTCCAACTTAGAGGAAACAGAGATTGCTTGTAGTGACTAATTTTCAAACAACCCTACTTTTCCATCTTTGGCTCCATACATTCTCACAACTGATTTCTTGATGAAATATGACAAATGTGACTCATTTGTTTTGTTTCCCATGCAATGTTTTAATTTCCTAATTAATTGCAATTGTGGAAAACCTGGGGGTAAAATATAAAACTGCATTTTTCAGCCTCCTCTTGGCAGTCTTCAGAATAGGCAATGTGATCCCCACTCCTTGCAAGGCAACAGTTGGCTGATTCTGAGTAATGTCTTCCCCTTTAAACAAGTTCATCACATTTCCCATCCAGGCAGCCTCCATTACTACACTTCCTTCCTGGCCCTGCACACACATATTTGCCATGCCCACTGTAAATGGTAAACATGCACAGCAGAAATTCAGGAATATTTATTTTCTTCACTTATCAAAGCAAGATGGATTTCAAAAGGTTCATAAAGATAACTGACTTAAACTGCAGTAGTAACATTTAGAGCCACCCCAGGTGGTACTAATGGTTAAATAATCCACCTGTCAATGCAGGAGACGCAGCAGATGTGGGTTCAATCCCTGGGTCGGGAAGATCCCCTGGAGGGGGCCACAGCAACCCACTCCAGTATTCTTGCATGGAGAATCCCATGGACAGAGGAGCTTGGTGGGCTATAGTCCATTGGGTCACAAAAAGTTGGATATGACTGAAGTGACTTAGCACAAGCACACAACATAGCTATTAAATGACAAATAAATAGACTAATCACATAAATACAGCTTTAAAATTAATTGTTTGGAAACAGCAAGGATTTGGTTTCTTTGGTTCTGTTTTTGTTTTGCTTGGTAATTTAAGCCTTAAGTAAAAGAAATGACATTATTTGCTCCACATTCTCAACTCTTTGTAGCTTTGGATTTTCTTTTTCCACGCATATGAATCCTTTGAAGTCAAGCAGGGCTGACGGCAGAGGACTGTTTGTGCAATCCAATCAGGCTAATTTCAATTTCAAGTGCAGGAGACAGGCATGCTTTTCATCGCCTCCTTTGTGCAGCTATGATGGATTGACTACTGTTGAGTTAGTAAGATTTCCAGGAAAGGACAGTACAAATGCTGGCCTAAGCAGCCTGTTAATAAATAGACCTCCAGTCTTGAAATCTCCCACTTGCTGTTTTAAGAGTAAAGCTCCACAAAGCGCAGAATACATTTCACTTTGCAGTTTCATCTGAAGAGCTACTGTTATTTACATTCCCACATGTTTTTAATAAGAAGTGCAGGGAAAAGAGCCCTGTATAAAAGAACATACAGACTTGTAAGAGCAAGAACTGGTAACAAAAAGAAGTAAGAGTTTCATGCTATCTAAATAAACATAATCTTATTTGCTTTATCCATTTCAAAATACTTTATTGAAATCTCTTTTTCAAAGAGTGTGGGCAGAATATGAGATAAACTCTTAACCCAACGAAATTATTTCTAAATGATTATCATGTGTTTGTATATGTACCCTTAAGTATATAAAAAAATCAAATCATCATTTGAAAAGAAGCATGGGCTGTATTGTGTGTTAGTCACTAAGTGGTGTCCGACTCGTTGTGACCCCATGGACTGTAGCCCACCAGGTTCCCCTGTCCATGGGATTTCCTAAGTAAGAATACTGGAGTGGGTTGCCATTTTCTTCTCCAGGGGATCTTTCTGACCTAGGGATTGAACCAGGGTCTCCTGCATTGCAGGCAGATTCTTTACTGTTTGAGCCACCAAGGAAGCCCTGAGCCATATTAAGTGTACAAAAAAAGTGTTTCCTGATGATTTTCTTTATTTTCATTGCTTAAATTCTTCCAAAAGAAAGAGAAAAACAAGTATAAAATGATGAACAAAAACAAAGCAAAACCAAAATAAATTATGTATCTAAACCCAACATCAATTCTCAATTAAAATCAAGAGAATTTTAAAAATTGTACTAATCAAAATAATACCTAGCTCGTACCATCTATTCACTGTGGGTCTGGAGCAGATCCAATGGGTTTATGCTAATTTACTCATCTGATTCTCATAACACTTTCTGTTTAAAACCTTTATCAAGATTCTCATTTCACAGAGAAGGAAAGAGAAGTAATATAATTTTCTCAAGGCCATGGAGCTGGTTGAGTAAGATTCAAGTCCAGGCAATGGGCATTGGGAGGCTTTACCAGATGTTACTAGCTCTTGTTTTCCAGATACATATGTTTACATGTTGATTTAGTCAAATGCTGTTAATGCTGCTTCCATGAGATACGGACATTAGTCATGTCTTCAGGGTCTCTGATCTCATGTCTATCTAATTTCATCCAATTCTGCCCCTCTGGGTGACCTTCACTTCAATTGAAGACCTGAAGGAGGGGTTGGCGAAGTTGGGTAGAAGAGGCGCAGGTAGATAAGACTTCACAGAGATAGAGCAGTGGACATGGAGTTGATCCTTGAATTTGATGGTGAATTCCCTGGGGAGAGGTGTTGTGCCCTTTTGGAGCTTGGTAGTGGAGGGAGAAACCTTGTTGGATATTGTTAGACTCCTTGTTGGAGTATCGTGCCAGGGAGAAACAGTAGGAGATGAAGACAGATGAAAAGCAGCCTTGTAAACCATCCTAAGACCTTACTGCACAGCTGAACCACGGCTCAGCAAGCCAGGGAGAAAGAAAGTGGAAGTGTTAGTCACTCAGTCATGTTTGACTCTTTGCAACCTCATAGACTATAGCTCTCTAGGTTCCTCTGTCCATGGGATTTCCCAGACAAGAATACTAGAGAGGGTTGCCATTTCCTCCTCCAGGGGATCTTCCCAACTCAGAGACTGAACCCACATCTCCTGCATCTCCTCTATAGGGAAGGTAAAATTCAACCTGGTCTGCTGTCCTGAAACTTGCATCCCTGGGCTGAGAAATATCTGACAAGTAGACCAGGGTGAAGAATCCAGGCCCTTTTTAGCTAAACACTTTAGAAATAAGGACTTCCCTGGTGGCTCAGACAGTAAAGCATCTGCCTATAGCGCGGGAGACCCGGGTTCAATTTCTCGGTCCGGAAGATCTCCTGGAGAAGGAAATGGCAGCCCACTCCAGTACTCTTGCCTGGAAAATCCCATAGACGGAGGAGTCTGGTAGGCTACCAACCATGGGGTTGCAAAGAGTTGGACACAACTGAGCGACTTCACTTTCATTTTCACTTTAGAAATAAGACTGTCTTCTGGGCAGAGCTGCTGCACATCACTAGACAGGCTTTTGCTCCAGGCATTAAAAAAAATGCACCTAAGTTGCTTCAGTCATGTCCAACTCTTTGCGACCCTATGGATTGTTGCCTGTAGGCTCCTCTGTCCGTGGGATTCTCCAAGTAAAAATGCTGGAGTGGATTGCCACACCCTCTTCCAGGGGATCTTCTCAACCCAGGGGTCGAACCTTCGTCTCTTATGTCTCTTGCACTGGCAGGTGGGTTCTTTACCACTAGTGCCACCAGGGAAGCCCATTTGAAAAAGTAAGGAACCTTAAGATTGAGGCCAGACTTATGGGTACAACGCTGCTTGGAGTGCCTTGAGCTTTCCTTTCTCATTCAAGGACAAGTTTAGCATTATCATTTGCTTTTTAACATGAAGACTAAGCCATTTGCATTTCCTTTTTTAAACTGTCTAATGATGTTTACAGGTGTTTCCCTGGTGGCTCAGATGGTAAAGAGTCTGCCTGCAAAACGAGGGACCCAGATTCGATCCCTGGGTCAGGAAGATCCCCTGGAGAAAGAAATGACAACCTACTCCAGTATTCTTGCCTGGGAAATACCATGGATGAAGGAGCCTGGCAGACTAAGTCCATGGGTTTGCAAAGAGTCGGACACAACTGAACGACTTCATTTACTTAATGATGTTTATGCTTAAGATGGCAAATGATGGTGGAGTGTTATAGGGTATTTGTTGTATTTACCTTTATCGTCACCATACAACTTAGACTGCATAGTAATGACAGGAAATTTTGCCTGAATCCCTGTGACTTAGATCAAGTAATAATGAGAGAAAAAAATTGCCTGTCTTCTTCAGGTTAAGCTCAGAGGATCCACTCCTACTTTCTGCAGAATAAGTTAAATTTACATAGATTAATAGCAGGTTCATATGTTGGTTATGATAAAAAGGCTGTGCTTTTTCAACTGCACTGTGCTTCTGCAGAGCATTTAGATAAAATTCTTCCTCTCAGTTTGCTTACAAATACTTAGTAACTTAGTCGTTTTACATAAACTGCTTCCATTTCAATGAAGGATGTTATTTCCTAGCATGAGATATAAGCATACATGAATTTAAAATGAGATCATCTTTATGTCTGTTTCTTCAAGGATATATTGAAAATAGGATTTGCTAGAAACACCAACGATACTATAAAATATTCAATGGCATTCATACAAAAGGAAACAGCAGACAGAAATCTTCTGAAGCACTTGTATCAGAAATAGGGTCAGCCAGCACTTGAGGAAGTGGCAGGCTGATCTAAAAGATGTATTTTCATGGGCATCTCAAGAAGCCTCAGGCAGAGGGTGTAAACATGAGACCCTCCTTGGACAGGGATAAAGGGCAAAAGTTTCTGGTAGCAAATGTTTGTGCATAACTTTTTGGATTAGCATCCTCAATCATCCCGACCGGTGCTCAGCAGAAATCTCTCCCCACCACTGTCCACTTACACATCCATTCATTCAAAAAATATTTATTTGTCCATGTCAGATCTTCATTGCATCATGTGAGATCTTTCGTTGTGGTGCATGGACTCTCTAGTTGGGAGTGTGGGCTTCAGTAGCTGCTGAAGCACGTGGGCTCAGTTGCTCCATGGCACATGGGATCTTAGATCCCTGACCAGGGATTGAACCCATGTCCCCTGCATTGCAAGGTGGATTCTTAAGCACTGGGCCACAGGGAAAGTCCCTTACAAACATTTTTAAAGTTAGGAACTAGACTAGGAACAGGGAAAACACAAAGAATGAGCCAGGACTGCTGTCTGTGACAAACTAAAGCAGTCCTTGAGGATTCTGTCACACTATGCCTGTGCTTTGGGATATAACTGTGTTTGAAGTGAAGGTTACTGTCAACTCCTTTTTCTTTTTTTTAAGTTTTCAAATCTCCCTACCTATTATGATTCATGGATGTGACAGATTTCTTAGTGTTCTTATGATTATCTCCTCTTCTTTTTTCTACCATGATAGAAGGAAATAAGACATAGTATTTATTATTTTTTTAATTTTATTTTATTTTTAAACTTTACAATATTGTATTAGTTTTGCCAAATATCGAAATGAATCCGCCACAGGTATACCTGTGTTTCCCATCCTGAACCTTTAAACAGTTAAATATGTTAATATTTCTTCTCCCTACACTTTCCCTACTGTGCTAAAGGAATAGCAAAAGTCAGAATCCTTTATCACTTACTTAGCAATGGTCTATAGAACAGTTATCATGGGATCATGATGATGGTAAGTGATGGCTACTAGGCAGGAAAAGAGATTCACAGTCACTGACTAGCTGTGTTAGTTGCTTATTCTAGATATCTCTGTGGCTATTTTGAGAAGCAAGTATATTAAAAGGTAGAACAACACCTTAGCACTATAAATCTGGGCAAAGCATTAATGTTAACATATAATGATGCCCAGTTGAAGGGGTGGTTCATGCTATGGAGACTGTCTACCTAGAGCAGTCATTTATAGAAAGCATTTATGGTAGATGAACCATGATACTGTGTTCTTCTGGTAGCTTTTTTATTTCTAATGGGCGTTGACATGTATTCCCAAAGGTTCAAGCTTAACTGTCTCTGAGATGGGCCTCTTTCTCCATCTTTCAACCATGGTAATGCCTTTTATCCAATGAGACTCAAGAAAGAAAACCCAACTCATTGATCAGTATGTCATCACATGACTGGAATGAAACAGGAAAGCAGTCCAACCTCTGCACTGAAGCGTTAGCAAGTACCACAGGTGTATTAGTCTTCTGCTTCCATTTCAGGCTTCAACGGCATCCAGAAGTTGTACTTTCTACCAAAAGGAATAGGGACATATAGGCTCATCTTTGCTCTTCAAAATGAGGCCTCACAAAGAACCAAGTTCTTCCAAATAGAAAAAGAAGCCCCAGGAGGTGTAAGGGACAAGTGAGAGGCAAGCAGAAGGTAACCCTTGTCAGAAGGATCTTTTTCTGAATATAAGAAATGGTAGCTTCGTACTGAAAGTAGATTTTGAGCTACACACAAGCAGAGACTGAGCATAATTGGCATATAATTAGAATAAGAGTTTTGATGCAAGGGCAAGTTGACCTCATTGGAGATCATCGTTACAGCATATCTAGAAGTAGGCTTGGCAGAACACACCAACGCTGGATGAGAAATACAGATGTGATCAAACTGTTCATTCTTGCAGTCACCTGTTGCTAAGAGTGATGCTAATCCTTAGTGGGGAGGAAATAGGAAACTCAAGTCAGCATCTCAGTGTGAAATTTCTAGTATGTAGTATACCGTGATGGCCCACAGTACACCATGGTGTTTAGGCTAATGACCGTGAGCTGCCTGCTGTTCTGATCCTATGCTGTTGGTTAACTCATCATCTGCTCATCCTTTTGTTACTTTTATGAAATCAATTTAAAGAATCACTAAGTTTCATGTATAAAAAATTGAGTTGAATCTTACCAATTCTGCATTCAAGATACCAGTGCCAAGAATGGAACACCAGGTGAGTGTAAGTGTGTCTTGGTTTGGACTTTTATGGAAATAGATCCTTAGATAAAAATTCAAATGCAAGCAGTTTGTTTGGAAGATGGTTCCTGGAAATTACAGAAGGAAGTAGGACATGAAACCAAGAAGGGGAAGGGCCAATAAAAGGTGGATTATGAAACAAACTGGGCTTCCCAGTTAGGTAAGTGGTAAAGAAAATACCTGCCAAGCAGGAGATGCAGGTTCAATACCTAGGTCAGGAAGATCCCCTGGAGAAGGGAATGGCAATCCACTCCAGTATTCTTGCCTGGAGAATCCAAATAGACAGAGAAGCCTGGCAGACTACAGTCCATGGGGTCACAAAGAGTCAGACACAACTGAGCTACTAACACACACGTTAATACTTATGCACATTGGTATATTTGGGGGGGATCATATATGCATAGTATAATACCATGGACAAATAAAAAATCCATAATTTATATATTACTAAAAAATAGTTTGCTGCATATAAGCCTAAGCTAATTTACTTTATATTAGGTTTTACATTTCAGATGGACTACTGTTCAGTGTTGCATATGCAGTCAAGGCTATGGTTTTTCCTGTGGTCATGTATGGATGTGAGAGTTGGACTATAACGAAAGCTGAGCGCCGAAGAATTGATGCTTTTGAACTGTGGTGTTGGAGAAGACTCTTGAGAGTCCCTTGGACTGCAAGGAGATCCAACCAGTCCATTCTAAAGGAGATCAGCCCTGGGTGTTCTTTGGAAGGAATGATGCTGAAGCTGAAACTCCAGTACTTTGGCCCCCTCATGCGAAGAGTTGACTCATTGGAAAAGACTCTGATGCTGGGAGGGATTGGGGGCAGGAGGAGAAGGGGACGACAGAGGATGAGATGGCTGGATGGCATCACTGACTCGATGGATGTGAGTCTCAGTGAACTCCGGGAGTTGGTGATGGACAGGGAGGCCTGGTGTGCTTCGATTCATGGGGTCGCAAAGAATCGGACACGACTGAGCGACTGAACTGATCTGATCTGATGTTACATGTGTAGCATATTTTATATGATTATTTCTTACTTTTAACTATTTTAAAGTAATATTAGGTTACAAGAAAAGTAAATTACAGAGATCCCATATGTTTTCCTTAATGTTAACATCTTAGGGAAACATTATTTAATAAAATATGACATTATATGATAGTGCGTGATATTATATAATAATATAAGACTGATTCTGGAACCAGATAGATGTGAGCAGATCTGCTGCAAAAGTTCATCATTTTGTAGAGATATGCTTTCCATGTATGATGCTGAAATGGATAAAAATATTTACCATCCTTGGTTTAAAAATAGCAGAAAAAATTGTTTTATTTTGGAACACAATGTAATCCAATAGATAGATGGATAATACATACATACAAAGAACAAGTTGTGAGGCATCAGGGTTCACTGACTTTGTATTAATGTTATCTTTTTGCTTTCAGTCATGCCAGCTTCTCTTTCTTTGTTGGGGTCTAGCTAAGCTGCCATGCAGAGAAGTCTAATCTGATTTTCTGGAATCTTCAGAAAAGCAGAGGGCAGGAGAGCAGATTTTAATAGTAGGAAGGAAGTGTTCGAGTCTCTGATATGAGGGCTCTGACATAGTATGCACGCAGTGGCATTTGTTGCATAAAAATCCCCAGTGGTTACCAATGTTTGGCAATAAACTACTAAGTGAGACACGCTTGAGCTCCTGGTGTCAGGAGGGGCGTCTCAGTGCATGATATTAGAAACATCCTATATGTATATCACTGTAGTAGTAGTTATGATAATAGTAAGCACAGAATCAGTGTTGTTAGACCAATAAAGCGTATGATAGGTAAATATTAATTGAGGCTTAGTTTTTAACCCAAATCATCCTTTTCAAATTTTTAAACTACTTATTACTAACAGTTCTTGAAGCAAAATGCTTCAAAGAAATTTTCTTATTCTTTCTCCTTTTGTAATTCTCGCATCCTCAAGCCTTTCTGGTGTTCTTAAAAACACTTCCACACACCCTATCCATCTGCCACTTCTTTCTCACTTTACTTCCTAATAAAACAGCCCCTTGAGGGTGGGTCACTTTTAAAGCTTTGATGTAAAGTGCTTATAGCAAGAAGGATCTCTCTTTGTAGGGAGTAAGGAACTATTGAAATTATAACTGCCATCTCTCTGGTGTCCCCAGCATACTGGGGCATTCCTTGCTATGCATAACAAGTGAATCAATTCTAACTAGAATTGATTGTGGCCTCAACAGGCATTGGACAGCACACTAATGTACCGCAGTCTTCACGACCGTGCTTCACACGTTCCACATGTAGGTCTCCAGTTTCACTCTAGTGTGAACATTATCTTTGCTCCCACCAAGCAGCCATGCTGTCCTTTCAATATCTGTCAGATATCCATGAAGTTTAGTCAGTGGCAGCAGGAGGTGTGGAGGATTTTAATTTTCTTGTGCCAAGGAGGGCCCCACCCCCACCCAAATCAAGCAGGAAAAGACACTTATTTAGTGGCATGTTTAGGAACTTTTCTCAGTGGAGATAGGAAAACACTTATCAGTCTGAACACCATTTCATGCAAACGAAAGTGCCAAACAGGAAGGCTTCAAAAAAAAAAAAAAAAAGAAAGAAAGAAGAAAGAAAAACAAGCAGTGAAATGATTAAGGAGGAACTTTAGTTCCTACAAGCTGGTGTCTCAAATCCTAGTATTTGAAAGACCTGTGGACTCTATTATGCAGTCTGAAAATCTGCACTTTTGGATCTGTTCTCTAGGGGTGCTCTCTTAACCCAGGTATGTTACTCTCCCCATGTGTAAATAATTTGCTTCTCTCTCAACTTTAAGGGGAGCAGGACTTGAGTTTCTCAAAAGGAATTTTACCAAGAAACTGAGAAATAGAAAAGATAGACTAAAGACAAAAACATAGATTTGAGTGTCATTAGGGTATGTGTGCATGTTTATACGTATATGTATAATACAGGTATTTACTGTGCTCTAAAGGCAATGGCACCCCACTCCAGTACTCTTGCCTGGAAAATCCCATGGACGGAGGAGCCTGGAAGGCTGCAGTCTATGGGGTTGCTGAGGGTCGGACACGACTGAGTGACTTCACTTTCACTTTTCACTTTCATGCATTGGAGAAGGAAATGGCGACCCACTCCAGTGTTCTTGCCTGGAGAATCCCAGGGCCGGGAGAGCCTGGTGGGCTCCTGTCTATGGGGTCACACAGAGTTGGACACGACTGAAGTGACTTAGCAGCATACATGTGTGTATACATATATATCCTACTGTGTGAGAAATATTATGCTAAAAATGTGCACAGGTTATATTTTTCATTCAAGAAATAATAAATTCAACTATTGTAAGCACTGGAGAAATAGCATTGCTTTTGAGTGGGGGAGATGGGAAATCATAAACAAATCACTGTTTTAATAGAAAATACAATAGGCTGGCTAGGGTGTTACATCAGACAGTGTGGTCAGCGAAGGCCTTGTAGGATGTGACATGAGGCTAAGATCTGCATGAAGCGAGGGAGCCAGACACAGGTAGGTGGAGGATGAAGAACAAATGTCAGGCTTAGTCCTACAGGGCAAGTCACATCACGCTGACTTTACACAGGAAAACAAGGAAGCAAAGTGACTTGTCTGAGATTCTACAGTGAGGAAGTGGTACAGGCTGTTCTGTAGATTATAATTTCTTTCTCCATCAGGTTTTCCAAAATCCTCCCTAGGCCCCAACCTTTTCCATTGTTCAGTCACTTTCTACTCTCTTCGCCTCTCCCCTCCCCAAGAGATCAGAGCATTCCCTTAGCATCCCTCATTGAGGGAGAAAACTTGATGACAGTGCTCAGTCCCAGGTGGGCTCAGCTTCCCTGACCCATCTGCTCTCCCTTTCCACCTCCAAGCCCTAGAAGGGAAGGGACAGAATGTATCACTTGGCTTTGCAAACCTGGCAGCGAGCATCGCTTTTGACATAAGCAATTGGCAAAAGAAACAAGAAAGAAATACTTGAGGGTGACACTGAGGAAGAAACAAAACAAAGAAGGGGGCGAGGACGATTTTTAGCTCATGATGCAAATCACTTTAGAAAACAAAGATGAGAGGCCGCAGTGACAAGCAGGTAGTCTCACACACTTTCTAGACTTCTCCCTAGCGTTGTGCTATCTCTGTGTCTTCTCTCTTCCTCTCTTTCAAAGCCAAAACCATTTTGCAACTGTCTTAAATTATTACAAGGAAGACTCTAATCTGGTTCCGTCGGTAAATGGGGCAGTGGGAAGGGAAAAGGTGCAGGAGGACCACCCTGGTCCCCTGGAATCACACCAGGATGGTGCCACTGGCTCTGGAGGTGGGGCCAATGCAAATGATTATGTCTCCTTCCCAGCAAACAGTTAGCTCCTCTGCAGGTGTCACTCGTGTCCTAAGATTCAAAGGCAGCGCAGTGAATGTGTAAATCCAGGAGCTCTTGAGTCAGATGACCTGGCTTTCCCTTTCTCTTCATCCATTCAGTAACCACTGGATGCCTGTTCCCAGTTCACATCTCTTCACTGGGGAGGCTCATGGCACGTACTTCATAGGTTGTTGTGAGGATGGAATAAATGAATATATGTAAAGCACTTAGCCTGGTGCCTGGCAAGGATCCAGTTCATCTTAGCTGCACATTTGGTACTTCTTGAAAAATAAAGTGATGAAAAAAAGGATATTTGGGTGAACGTATGTAAATGTGGAGGGAAGGAAGGACCATTATGTTTATTATCATCATTCATCGAAATCCCTGATGGTGAAGAGGCTATGATAATTTCTGGAAGTTGCAGGTAGTTCATGCCCTTTCTCTTTGGCTGCCTCCTTCAGTTTTAGAGGGGTCAGTAGTCTGGAATTTCTGCGCCATCACTTCTTGTATGCTAACGTACCTATCTGTCAGTGCCTATTCTTTCCTGTTGGTTTCATTCATCACGAAAGGTGATGGCTGTTTATTGTGCTTAGAAGCAGCATGTCCTCATAATCCTTGATCTCGAATGTCTTAAATGTTGGTTTTGGTTTTTTTTAAGCTTCTGACTCTATTAACCCCCTTCTCCGAGACAATGGACAGAGGTGCAACCTAACAACAAATGTGCTTTATCCTCTCCTTGACCCAAATCCTCAGGTTATTCGTGTGTCCCTACTACCATTTCAGAGCCACCATGCAGCGATTTTCCTGGGAACTATGTTTTAAGTTACAAACATCAGTCCTGAAGGAACGGTTCAGCAAGAGCCAGTTAATTTCAAGACAAATAAAACCACAACTCCCTGTAATGCCTGAAGGCATGGCTTGAGCAGTTTCCCTGTATGGAGTGAATTTTTAAAAACGCAGAGATCTTTCTCCTCTCATTAACCTACCACTAAGGACCCAGGAGGGCAGCACTGGGTTAGGATGGGGTTTCTGTGCCAAGTTCCGCAGAGCCTCTTTGGAGACGATCGGCCAGGAGGCTTGTTCTGCTCTTCCAGGTGCGCAAGCTCCGTGCGTTCTTTCACCAGATAGCAAAAGTGCGCGTGAAAACTGACACTGAGCCTGAAGAAACTGAATCTTCCGCAGAACTCCTCGCCTTTAACCTACTAGGGGAGAGCGAGCGAGCAACAGAGCCTCCTTGGTGTTCTTGGAGAGTTAGTCCTGGATCTTAACTATCCGGGATCAGGGCTTATTTCCAAGCTCCTTTCAAACAATTTAATTATCTCTGGGAAGAAATCATATTTATCTTCAAGCCGGAAACATTCTCATTCCTAGAAAATCCACGCGTCCTTATCTTTCACGCCTGGTGACAATTTCTAACATCCTTTTAGTTGAGAATCCTACGCCGGGTCTCCTCGCGGTTCCGACTCTCTCCCCGCGCTCCGTACCAGCGCATCTCTTTGCCGCCGCATCGCCTCTGCCGGATCCAACTCGGTCAACTCGTCCCGGAGACTCCAGCAGGGGCGGCCTCCGGGGTAGCCGATCGCAGCGGCCGGGGGCGACCCTGGCCCCGAGATCCCGGAGCCCCACGCCCAGGGCCGGCCGAGTGGACGCGCCCGAGCCGGCAACCCGCGTCTTGGAGCTCGGCCTGGCGCTGCGCTCGGCTTCTCGCCTCCGGGATCGTCTTCCACAGAGAGGTCTCAACTCCCACCCTCTGCACCTCCGGGCATCAAAGTCAAACCCGGCCCCCTGCTTCGTACATCCCTGGACCACCTTCCCAACATCCAGCACAGCCCCGGGCCAGAAAGCCCCGCCCGGGTCTCCCCAGTTCCAACCGCGCCGAGGGTCTCCCGCACCAGCCGTCGCCCCCGTTCACGCTCATTCATATTCATTCTCTTTCTCTTTCTCTCTTCCTCTCTCCAGACTCCTAACTAGACAGGCCGATCCTCCCCCCGCCACTCCCTTTCATTCATCCCCTCCGCCACACACACATACACACACACACACACACACACAAACACACACGAGCGCGCGCGCACAGACACACACACAAGCACACACCGACATACACACGCGCGCACACACAGCCCACTCCACTTTTCAGACGCCCACTCCCCCACACACACTCCCCTCCCCTAAACATACTTCCACCCACTCACCATCTGTAGCCTCCCTCCCTCCGGTCCGCCCCCACCCCGCTCGCCCGGCTCCCCCTCCCCAAGAAGCAGACCTGCCCCGCGGGCCGCAGGGACCCCAGCCAGACGCTCGGGTCGTGCGCGCCGCACTGACCTCTGCCCGCCCGGGAAACTAACAAAGGCGGCGCGCGAGCCCGGCCCCGGGAGCGGAGAGCGGCGGCCGCGGGGCGCGCGAGCCGGGGCCGGGCGAGCGAGCGCCGAGAGGGGGCCGCTCCGGAGTCGGGAGGCGGCGGCGCCGGACGACGCGGACCTCAGGCGGCGCGCGCCGCTCGGACGCCGCGAGCACCATGGGCTGCTGCACCGGGCGCTGCTCGCTCATCGGCCTCTGCGCGCTGCAGCTGGTGAGTTTCTGCCCCGGCTCCCTCCGTCGGCCCTCGCCCTTCCGGCCAGCCGCGGGCAA
Organism: Bos grunniens; assembly: GCF_055505025.1. Classification (NCBI taxonomy): domain Eukaryota; kingdom Metazoa; phylum Chordata; class Mammalia; order Artiodactyla; family Bovidae; genus Bos; species Bos grunniens. The sequence continues at coordinate 54,936,284 of NC_141178.1, read as the reverse complement.
TCGCCCTGTGGCCCTGCCCTGCGCGAGGGCGCGGTCTCCCTGGGGCCCCGGGCGCCCGGCGTCGCCACGCGGTCCAGGGGCTACTGCCCCGGGGCGCCCGGGGGAGTGAGCGACTCCTCCGCCCCTGGGCTGACCAGCGGGCTTTAGCCCCTCCGCCTTCCAGCTGAAGTTTCACGGGGGCTTGGGGGCTCTTTCTTCTCGGGATGGTTTCAAGTAACGTGGTGTCATCAGAAGGTGCGTGGGAATGCCCAGTCTTGGGGAGACGGGGTCGCGCCCCCATCCCCAAGTCTTAGTTAAGAGTGAGATATTCGTACCTTAAACGCGGTTGAAAGCGGGTGTTTGAGGAGGCTTGGATCTCCAGGAAGGATAGGAGGTCGCGCTGTGTGTGTTTTGAAACAGGTTTCAGCCTCCAACCTTCCAATTTCTCTGTAGATTTTGTTGAAATGTGGCGTGTTCAGACAGCGACAGACTGACAGCTGTCTTGTGGGACAGAAGGCGTGGTGGCTTGCCAGGGAGTGCGTGGAGTGGGAAGTTGGGGACCAGAGCGGAGAGTGAAAGGGCTTTCAGTGTGGGACGAACACTTCTCTTGACATATGTCCTGTTGGGACCTAGACTGGCCCTGTGGTCTCTTGCATAGTCGCTCGAGGTCAAGGCCACAGACCGATGTGTGAGACTTCTATGTGTGAGAGATTCATAGACATCTCCCTTTTATTACACTTAACGACAGACTCTTTAGATGCTATGTCAAGCTTTCTTCCAAGTGTTGTTTTTCAAAGTCACCAACATTAGCTAGCCTGTTTTGACTATCAGAAGGAAAAAGGTTTTTGGTGAGCTTGACTGCATAAGGTCAACCCTTGCAAGACTCGTTTACTGAGGGATAAAATAATGCTCTTTCTTTAATAGTTAGTCCTTGTACCCATGAATGTTTTAAGAGGTTTCACTTTTCCCTTGCCTCAGTGTTTGACTCTCCCATTAAACCCTCACTTTAGAGGTTCTCTTCATTGTTTACATAATATGTGCATAATTTATATATTTATAGATCTGAAATCAGTGACTCCTTTGCCTTAAATCTCTGGAACATTCCTTCTGTCCTGTTAAATAGGATGTATTTTCTAGAGTTTTCCTGAAAAATAATTTTAAAATTCGCTGGAACACGAATGCTTTCTTTCATTAAGGAAGGAAAGACAGAGGATAATTTACACTTTGGTTGTTAGAAGTGGACATGGCTTATACGCTGGGAAAACAAGAAATATTTAGTCAGCCTTTGAGTATGCAAAATAGTAGATAGGCACACTGGGTTGTATAATCTATAGTGGCATCATTCTTTCTGTTTTATACACAAATGATATGTAAGGGTTTTTGATACAGCAGATTTTTCAATGCAGTTATGATGTCCTTAGTTGATATTGTACTTGTTTTGATGTTAATGTGTTTGGTATTTCATGTATCAGCCTGGAATGCCTCCATCTTCCACATACACCTTAATTGATAGAAATGCAACTTACTCCTCAAAGCTTATCTAAAATTTCCACCTTCTCTGTGGAGTCTTCCCTGGTGCTCCAGGTAAAATCAATCACTTCTTTTCCTTTAATTGCACAGTATATTGCCTTTTCCTCTGTGAGAATACATGTCATCCTCTTACGATATTTTTAGTGATTGACACATTACCAGACTGTAAGCAGCCTGAGGATAAGGAGCAAACATGATTCATCTTTGCAAATCCTGCAGTTCTTTAGGAGTGCCTGTATTAGGAGGGGAAACATATGGCTGAATTGATGATGGTAAATTAACATTTGTGATCCATATCGGGTTTTTACATGAACATTATTTTACCCTTAAAATTACCCTCTGAGGAAGGCAACCCATTTCTCTAGTTTGCAGAAGAGGAAGGTGATGCTCATAGAGTTCAACGACTTCTTCAAATTAGTAGTTTTTAGATAGTAGAGACAAAGGACTGATGGTAAACATTTGGTGATTAGGTCTTGGACAAACAAAACATATATGTATATATTACATTATTACATAATATGTTATAAATATTATGTCTATTAAGGATGTATAGCAAATCAACCCTGAACATTCATTGGAAGGACTGATGTTGAAGGTGAAGCTCCAGTACTTTGGCCACCTGATTTGAAGAACCGACTCATTGGAAAAGACCCTAACGCTGGGAAAGATTTAAGGCAAAAGGAGAAGGGGGCAACAGAGGATGAGATGGTTAGGTTATCATCACCGACTGAAAGGACATGAATTTGAGCAAACTCTGGGAGATAGATAGTGAAGGACAGGGACGCCTGGTGTACTGCAGTCTGTGGGGTCACAGAGTTGGACACGACTTAACGACTGAACACACAGCACTCTGTTTGACAATTAATAATAATAAAATAGGGCTTCTCAGGCGGCACTAGTGGTAAAGAATCTACCTGCAAATGCAGGAGACACAAGAGACATGGGTTCGATCCTTGGGTTAAGATACCATGGAGCAGGAAATGGCAACCCACTCCAGTATTCTTGCCTGGAGAATCTCATGGACGAGAAGCCTGGCAGGCTGCAATCCATGGGGTTGCAAAGAGTTGGACACGACTGAACGCGCGCGCATGCACACACACACACACACACACACACACACACACACAATAATAAAATATGCAGTACCCTTGATTGTAAGTTCTACATAGCCAGTTAATTCTGGCAGGATCTCTTTTGTTCTGTGAATCTGATGAACCCTTTTCTAGGTTCAGTGATGTCTTCTTTCTGGATGGTCTCAATAGCACACTGCTGTCAAGGCTGCATCCTTGAAATGGTTTCAGCCTCTACCGAGGGCATGGTGGGCAGGACTTGCATTCCAAGGCCTGGGAGAGCGGGAGCCTCCCATTGCCTGGAGTCCCTCTTGAGAGTCACCTGGAGGTCAGGTCTGTTCCGTGACCTCTTCCAGCATATGCAGATTCTTTGCTGAATTGGGTAATAGTTTTCAAGTACTGGAAAATTATTTTCTTCATTTCTTTTTTTTAACCCTGTATATGAGACAGCAAAAGAGACACTGATGTATAGAACAGGCTTATGGACTCTGTGGGAGAGGAAGAGGGTGGGAAGATTTGGGAGAATGGCATTGAAACATGTGAAATGTCATGTATGAAACAAGATGCCAGTCCAGGTTCAATGCACGATGCTGGATGCTTGGGACTGGTGCACTGGGACGACCCAGAGGGATGGTATGGGGAGGGAGGAGGGAGGAGGGTTCAGGATGGGGAACACATGTATAATTTTTTTTAAATTAAAATAAAAAAAAATAAACAAATCAACCACAGTCGATTTACAACACTGTGTCCGTTTCAGGGGTACAGCTTCAGATTCTTTTCCATTATACGTTATTACAAGGTAGTGAATGGAGTTCCCTGTACTATAGAGTAAGTCCTTGTTTATCTATCTCATATATAGTACTGTGTATCCATTAATCCCAGATTCCTAATTTATCCGCCCCACCCTTTTGCCCCTTTTGTAACCTTAAGTTTATTTTCTATGTCTGTGAATCTGTTTCTGTTTTGTAAATAAGTTGAATTGTATTATTTTTTAAGATTTCACATATAAGTGATATCATATTTGTCTTTGTTTGACTTACTTCACTTAGTATGGTAATATCTAGTTGCATCCATGTTACTGCAGATGGCATTATTTCATTCTTTTTAATGCTCGAGTAATATCCTATTGTGTGTGTGTGTATATATATATATATATATATATATATATATATATACCACATCTTCTTTATCCATTCATCTGTTGATGGATACTTCGGTTGCTTCTATGTCTTGCCAGTTGTAAACAGTACTTCTGTGAACGTCAGGGTGCATGTATCTTTCTGAAGTAGAGTTTTCATTTTTTTTTCTGGATATATGTCCAGGAATGGGATTCCTGGATCATATGGTTATTCTATTTTTTTTTTTTTAAGGAACTTCTATATTTACATTCCTACCAACAGTGTAGGAAGGTTCCCTTTTCTCCACACCCTCTCCAGCATTTATTATCTGTAGACGTTTTGTTGATGGCCATTCTGACCCACGTGAAGCGATACCTCATTGTGATTTTGATTTGCATTTCTCTAATAATTAGCAATGCAGAACAGCTTTTCATGTGTCTGTTGGCCATCTGTGTATCTTCTTTGCAAAAATGTCTATTTAGGTCTTTTGCCCACTTTTTGATTGGGTTGCTTCAGCTCTTTTGTGCTATTGGGAATATAATGACCTGACACATTTTAAGTTTAAGACACATTGCTAGAAAAAAGTTCTCTATCATTTTCTTAAGTCTAGACAATCAACAAAACAGTGTTACACCCTGATTTTTAGCACTTGCCTATTTCTTTGGTGTAAATACTCCCACGCTGGCCAATTTGAAATAGACTATTACAAAGTCCTTCCATCATACAGATAAAATAAGCACGCGATAAGTGCAGAGTATTAGTCACTCAGTCGTGTCTGACTCTTTGCCACCCCATGGACTCCTTTGTCCATGGAATTCTCCAGGCAAGAATACTGACTTGGGTGGCCATTCCCTTCTCCAGAGCATCTTCCTGACCCAGGGATCGAACCTGGGTCTCCTGCACTGCATACAGATTCTTTACCATCTGAGTCACCAAGGAAGCCCTCAAATAAGTATAAATAACCTCAACAGCATAAAGAAAGTAAAACACAGTAAAATAATGAGGAAAGGATGTGCTTAAGATATTTTAGTCCCTCTGTTTTTTAATGCAATTGACTTAAAGTTTTTATTATTTATTTTAAAATAATGGTTAACAGCTGGCTCATTAAATTCCAAGTTTAACTTGATGAGCTGGTGTGAGCCTCCTCCAGCCTACCACCGGGTAGGACTCCCAGATCTAGTGTTCTTTCCACTAAATCCAGCTGTCTTTTTTCCCCTCTCGTGTTTTTTTCTGCTCCCACCAACTGTTGGAAGGTGGGGTTATGAAGCAACTGAAGGAAGTGTGGGTGTTGAGGGGGAATGGCATTCAGAGGACACATTTGCTGAAGAGAAGCTGAGTGCTGATGACTAAGTCACTGTGTGGACCATTAAAAGATGGCCCATTAACTCCCTCTAAAAGTTAAAGAAACAAATGAAAGGTTTTTAGTATCTCATTCACTCGGCTTCTGACCTCCCCGCTCCCAGATGGGGGATATCATTAGAGAGAATTTACCATTTTAAGGCTAGTGTATTTGAATGAGTTTTGGTTTGTAAAAAATCAGTCTCCTTCTGCTTCCTTTACTGCACTGCTCTGGCCATCTCCCATCCTTACTATGCTTCTAACTTCGAACACATTTGAATGTTTGCCTCACATTTCACATTCATATTCCTAGTTTTGCTAGATGAGCTTGGAGAGAATGTGAAAAGCATACCTATGGAAAACTGTGCAAAGTAAATCTTTTCTGAAAAAATGGTTCCAGGTAACAGATTCATGAAGTCATCCAAGAACTTTAGACACATTTTTGAAGCCTGCTTTTAATTTTGCTTGTTTTAGAATAATGTTTATATACATGTGAAACACTTGATCGTGTGCTTTTAGTAAACTGTTTTAGTTGCCGCATTTAAAGGAGTCTTAATGGCATGTTTCTAAATCCAGAATTTCCTCCACATGCATTTCCAAGCCATTTTCTTTTCTTTTTCAAAAAATTAATTTATTTTAATTGGAGGCTAATTACTTTACAGTATTGTAGTGGTTTTTGCCATACATTGACATGAATCAGCCATGGGTGTACATGTGTTGCCTATCCTGAACCACCCCCCCCGACCCGACCTCCCTCCCCATCCCATCCTTCAGGGTCATCCCAGTGCATCGGCCATGAGCACCCTGTCTCATGCATCGAACCTGGACTGGTGATCTGTTTCACGTATGATAATATACATGTTTCAATGCTGTTCTCTCAAATCATCCCATCCTCGCCTTCTCCCAGAGAGTCTAAAAGTCTGTTCTTTACATCTGTGTCTCTTTTGCTGTCTCACATATAGGGTCATCATTACCATCTTTCTAAATTCCATATATATGCGTTAGTATACTGTATTGGTGTTTTTCTTTCTGACTTACTTCACTCTGTATAATAGGCTCCAGTTTCATCCACTTCATTAGAACAGATTCAAATGCATTCTTTTTAATGGCTGAGTAATATTCCATTGTGTATATGTACCACAGCTTTCTTATCCATTCATCTGCAGATGGACATCTAGGTTGCTTCCATGTCCTGGCTATTGTAAACAGTGCTGCAGCTTAGAGTTGTCTCGGTAAAGTGTTGAACTTAGCTTGGGATTGTACCCACAGAACTTTCAACATCTTCCCCACATCACAGGGGCAGCTTTGTCCCTGGAGGTGGACATTTCTGCTGCTGCTAAGTCACTTCAGTCGTGTCCAACTCTGTGCGACCCCATAGACGGCAGCCCACCAGGCTCCCCCATCCCTGGGATTCTCCAGGAAGAACACTGGAGTGGGTTGCCACTTCCTTCTCCAAGGCATGAAAGTAAAAAGTGAAAGTGAAGTCGCTCAGTTGTGTCCGACTCTTAGCGACCCCATGGACTGAAGCCCACCAGGCTCCTCCGTCCATAGATTTTCCAGGCAAGAGTACTGAAGTGGGGTGCCATTGCCTTCTCTGAGGTGGACACTACCAGGAGAGATTGATTGCATCTTGCATTGCATCACTTTATGGATAGGTGACTGCCATATTTTTATGAGGACTGAAAATTCCCAACTCTTACTTTCCATATTCACAGTAACAGAATCTTTAGAGGATTTATAAAAAAAACAAGCAACTTTTAACACCACGATGGCCTCTATGTTTTTATTTTAGAGAACGTCCTGTCAAATGAAATCAAGCTAGTGATTTTTCTTTCTCATTGTGAAAAATCAGTTAACTTTCTCTCTACTCCACATTCAGACCATCTGTGACCACATGTGTCACTGCGATGTTGAGACAAAAGGTGTTGAGAGATGTCCTGGTGGCGTAGTTGTGGTAACATGTTTTTAAACTAAGTTTTATGAAATGAACCACTCAGTTATCATAGATATCTGGCAGTAAATGCAGAAATACATTTATTTTACTACATAGATAAACTGATACTTTTGTCTTAAGATGTTTTTTAACAGCTTTTTCTCTTCTCCTGAACAATATAATTTGTAATCATTTAGTTTCTATTCTTTTTCTACATTTAAACCGTCTGGTTCATCTTACAAAACTTAGAAATGGTTAGGGAAATTAAATGTTTGTCTAATGAAGAGACTTTCGTTAAAATGTGATAGGTGTTAAAATCATTACAATATTCTGCATTAGCCGTTTTTCTACAAACAGAAATCCCTTTGTAGCTCTTTTGTTATTTATGTGTACAGAGTATCAAATTTGCTTAAGAAATGTGTTCTTATGGGCTTCTGTGTTGAATTGTTTTCCCCACAAATTCTTATGTTTGAGTGACCCCCATGGACTTTTGCTCACCGGGCTCCTGTGTCTGTGGGATTCTCCAGGCAGAAATAGTGGAATAGGTTGCCATGCCTTCCTCCAGGGGAGTCTTCCCAACCAGGGATTGAACCTTCATCTCCAGTGTCTCCTGCACTACAGATGGATTCTTAACTGTTGAGCCATCGGGGAAGCACATATCAAGTGCTATTGGTTTTTTAAAATTGATTAATTAATTAATTTTAATTAATTTATTTTAATTGGAGGCTAATTACTTTACAATATTGTAGTGGTTTTGCCATACATTGACATGAATCAGCCATGGGTATACATGTGTTCCCCATCCTGGACAATTGTCCCTAGTTTTAACAAAATCATTTCCATTCTGATTATTTCCAAGAGGATAATCCTAATTATAAGATGCTTAAAAATAAATTGCTTTCTTTCCCCAGAACTTTAATAGTACTTCCTTTTTTAAAAAAATGAACTGCTTTGTCTGTGTTTTTTTCATTTTTCTCTCACGAATTTTACAATGTCCATTTTGGGCCTCAAGGAAGCATTTGAACAATTATCCAGATTATATAAAAGAAGAATTTCAAATGTAAGCATAAGAAATTTTGAGTTAATATTACTTAAGATTTTGGCATGAGATACATATTAATATAACTGTGTGGCTTCTTTGCAAAAGTAGAAAATAAAGCAGGATTATTTATGTATCTTTTGACAATTTTCTTAAGCATTTGTTTTCATCAGTGAAGTATATCTTGCTTTAAAAAGCAGGATTCAAATGCTTAATAAAAAGTACTCTTTAGATAAAAATAAGAATGGAAAACACAAAATTTGAGGGCTTTCACAACAAGATGACAAATCATAGAAGCATCTACCTTCCATTCTTCCCAAGGTCCCAAAGAATGAAGTGATAATTGTGATGTAAAGAAAAGTGGAACAGATAGATGACCAGCAAAATTGAGGAATCCAGGAAGATAAGAAGCAGAGCATATTTTATCAGAGTCTTAATAGAAAGATGCGTGTGTTGTGTGAGCACAGGTGTTATATGTTGGGCAGAAATCCAACTCTATCCACTTGCCATGAGGAGCACTCTGGCACGGGGCTGAAGAACTGGGTCCCTTTTAGTGTCGCATTTTGAAAGTTAGCTGATGAGTATCATTGTGGAGATGACATGAAATAGCAGAATAAATGTATTAATCATTTTAAAAGTAAAGCTCATTATTAGGTAAACTAGGATTTTTAGTAATTTAGACAGAAAATGACAAGGTTAAGAAGAAAACCACAAATGGCTATCGTTTTAATTGCTTATTTTGATTTTCTTATAATACTGTTTATGTTACACTTCAAAATAATTTTGACATTAATTTTGAAACGAGATTTTTCACACAGTTTTGAAGATATTTTGAGTGTCAATTTTGGGAAACTATTTGACAAATATTTGATGAAGTTAAAGTGGACCTTCTTTCTTAGGTGCATCAAAAATTCATGCTTTTAATGCACATTTACACTAATTGATGTTAATGTGTATGAATCTTCATGCATTTATAACAGAATGCAACATTAGACTAAAAGATAGCACTTCCTCAAAGATTTGTATTCAAAATGCCAGTTAAATAGTGGAACAAACAAATGACATATAGCACAAACTATCTAATTTACATTTTTATTTGATATATTTGGCAGATACTAAAATAAAACAGGAGATAGACCCTAAATGTCCTTTAATGAAACATTCTTTTTTGAATTAACCTTTGTCTGTGTATAGTTGACTTACAATGCTGTGTTACTTTCTACTGTATGGCAAAGTGTATCAGTTATACATATACATGTATCCACTCTTTGTTAAATTCTTTGTAGGTGTAGGTAAAGTATTGGAGAACAGATATTTTAAGATGGGCATGCTGCTGCTGCTGCTGCTGCTAAGTCGCTTCAGTCGTATCTGACTCTGTGTGACCCCATAGATGGCAGCCCACCAGGCTCCCCAGTCCCTGGGATTCTCCAGGCAAGAACACTGGAGTGGGTTTCCATTTCCTTCTCTAATGCATGAAAGTGAAAAGTGAAAGTGAAGTTGTTCAGTCATGTCCAACTCTTCGAGACCCCATGGACTGCAGCCTACCAGGCTCTTCCATCCATGGAATTCTCCAGGCAAGAGTACTGGAGTGGGTTGCCATTGGCTTCTCCGAAGATGGGCATAGTAAAAAAAAAAAAAAAATCAGATGAAAACCTTGAGTTTTATTGGCTCACGGAATTAGGGAAGGTGAAATCCTTGAACTAGTAGATTGTTCTGTTTAACTTTTCTTAAGAGCATCCCTAGTTCCTTAATTTGGAGAATTATCTGAATTAGGGTTTCCTAGGTGGGGCAATGGAGAAGGCAATGGCACCCCACTCCAGTACTCTTGCCTGGAGAATCCCATGGACGGAGGAGCCTGGTAGGCTGCAGTCCATGGAGTCGCCAGGAGTCGGACACGACTGAGCGACTTCACTTTCACGCATTGGAGAAGGAAATGGCAACCCACTCCAGTATTCTTGCCTGGAGAATCCCAGGGACAGAGGAGCCTGTTGGGCTGCCGTCTATGGGGTCGCACAGAGTCGGACATGACTGACGTGACTTAGCAGCAGTAGCAGCGGCAGGTGGGGCAATGGTAAAGAAACCCTCTGCCAATGCAGGAGACAGAAGAGATGGGTTTGATCCCTGGGTCTCAAAGATCCCCTGGAGGAGGGCGTGGCAACCCACTCCGGTATTCTTGCCTGGAGAATACTGAGGAGCCTGAACAGAGGAGCCTGGTGGGCTGCAGTCCAGGGGGTCATAAAGAGTTGGACACGAATGAAGACACAGCACACACACATCTGTTTATTGGGAAACAGAGATGAGGGTGAAGGCCGGTGAGCAAGCAGGAGTGGTGGTACTAACAAGGGCTCTGACTGCAAAAATTAAAGGGTCTTTTGTTAAATGAAGGAGGGGCAAGATCATGGCAATGTTGATGAACTTGTTCTGTTTTTCTAGATTTTTTTTTCCCTGCATAGAGGACCACTCCTTAGAATGGTTTTCCTGATTAATTTCATTAAGTAGAATTAAATGTTTGAGTTTCTTCACTCTGTCTACAGGTACTTGCACTAAGAATGGCTTCATACAGAGGCCCAGTTCCTTTATTAACAGGTATTGAAATAGGATTGTAGCTATTCCAAGAGGTATTGGAATATGCTTGTAGCTATCAGATTCTTGTAAGAGATAGGAACTCAATGGATGGGATGATGAGTTTTAAATTTATTTCTGACAGTTTCTCTCTATTGCAGTCATTAGAGACATGGTTGGAGTTTGGTATTGATTAATATATGGTGTAATAAGTGCTTGCATGTGGGAAACCCCAGGCACCAGAGGTTGATTGGTTAATTGGTTAATTAAGGTACAGAGTGGAATGCTCTGTACTCAAGTTGTGTTTCCTGTCCTGATAACTAGCTGTGACTGATCATAATTAAGAAACTGGGAAATATAAAATTCTCATTAGTGGCAACTCGTTATCAATTTATATTTAAAATATAAATGCTTAATGAGGGAGCTCTTTCAAATTATAGTTTATGAAAGGTATCATATCTTAGCTTTGAGGGGTCCTTAAGTGGCAACCCACTGGAGTATTCTTGCTGGGAAATCCCATGGACAGAGGAATCTGGTAGGCTACAGGCCATAGGGTCACAAAGAGTTGGACATGATTGAGCAGCTCTCATTGTTTTCTAAGAAATGGTCTGCTGCTGCTGCTGCTAAGTCGCTTCAGTCGTGTCTGACTCTGTGTGACCGCATGGACGGCAGCCCACCAGGCTCCCCCATCCCTGGGATTCTCCAGGCAAGAACACTGGAGTGGGTTGTCATTTCCTTCTCCAATGCATGAAAGTGAAAAGTGAAAGTGAAGTCGCTCAGTCCTGTCCAACTCTTAGCGACCGCATGGACTGCAGCCCACCAGGCTCCTCCATCCATGGGATTTTCCAGGCAAGAGTACTGGAGTGGGGTGCCATTGCCTTCTCTCTAGATCTGTCTTTATCACTGTAACAAGTCAATGTCTGAATCTTCAATACCGAAGACCCTGATGTTGGTTCTTAAACTTTCTCTGAGAATGGAAAATTTTACAAGTAGCCAAATCCTCCTTATATTTAAGTGGAACTTCTCATGCTTGATTTCTATTCTGTCTTCTATATATTTGCCTTTTATCTGGATGATGAGTAGCAGCTGGAGGCAGTATCGTACTAGGGCCAGATCATATCAACTGGGGAAAATTTACTGTTATGTTTCCAGAAATTCTGTGAGCCAGTTGTTAAGTGCAGCCTTTATTAAACATTAGTATAGTTATATAAATTTTAAATTATATTAAAGCAGAAGTAATAAGTATTGCAAATTCAGTCCTTCCTAATTATTTTACTGCACTGCTCTGTTGTCTGTACTTCAGGGGTGATCTTACATCTATGATGGTGTGGTAGAAATTCTGTGTAATACTGTGCTGCTCAGCATCACTTTCCAATTCTGCAGCCAGTGACATCATTTTGGTAGCTCAAAATCTATTATGGTGTACGTATTCACATCACAGAGATACACAAACTCCAATCAGGGCCCTCCTCTCACCCCCCAGAACCAGTTACTAATGATTTACCAACTGCCACTGGGATGGGGCACTCACAGAAGAAAGCCTGTTTTTTTTTTCTTGGACATGTAGGGAACTGATTTATAAGCTCTTAATGGAACTAATTAATGCTTGAGTAAAAAGTATATTTCCTAACCTAAATGTTTTATTTAATGCTTCCAGTGCCTGTGCAAAATTGTATACACAATGGAGAAGTTTTTATTTTCAAAAATTCCACTATGAACTCCTTTTATTGCAAAAGCTTTCGGACCTCCTGAAACATTGGAGTTGATAACTGGTTTGTGACTAAATGATCCAGAGTTGATCATGGTTTCATTTCTGGGTGACTCCAGCAGTCCTACCTTTTTGGCACCAGGGACCTGTTTCTTGGAAGACAGTTTTTCCACAGACTGGGGGTTGGGGGTGGTTTGGGGATAATTCAAGGATGTTGCATTTATTGTGCACTGTATTCTATTATGATTACATCAGCTCCACCTAGGATCACCAGGCATTAGATCTCAGACACTGGGGACCTCTGGACTAGACTCTAGAATCCCCCACTGAGAGGAAAGTTGTTTCGCCTGATCAGTGATGCTGGATTCCTGGGGCAGAAGGAGGACTTTCTTCTGAGCCCAGCTGCCCCACCTGTCTACTTGTTGGTCCTCACATCTTCCCCAGGGCTGTGACGTCCTTCAGTCAATGACAAAAAGAGCAAAATGCCCTCTTCCACCAGGGTTGGGATGAACTTCAATTTTCTATTGTCCCCACATTGAAATACTAAATATTGGATCTTGCAGGAGATTGGGAAAAGGTGATTTGCTTGTTTGTGTGTGTGTTAGTCGCTCAGTCGTGTCTGACTCTTTGCGACCCTGCAGACTGTAGCCTTCCAGGCTTCTCTGTCCATGGAATTCTTCAGGAAAGAATATTTGAGAGCACACTAAAATATGTTTGGCTCATAAAGTTTATTTCCTGAATTTTAAAAAGTAATCATTGTTACAATTTTGAATAAAACCCTGTTGCCCCTAAGTTCTCTTGTTTCTTTCTTATAGCACCTCCATGAAGCAGATGTTGATATTTTTTTCCATTTACTGATGTGAAAACTAAAATATGGAGACATTCTGCTATATATTGAAATCGTATATTAGTATATGGCTTAAGCCATTCCAAAAAAGCATATTAAAAAGCAGAGATGTCACTTTGCTGATAAAGTTCCATATAGTCAAAGCTATGGTTTTTCCAGTAGTCATGTATGGATGTGAGAGTTGGACCATAACGAAGGCTGAGTGCTAGAGAACTGATGCTTTTGAATTGTGGTGTTGGAGAAGACTCTTGAGAGTTTCTTAAACAGCAAGGAGATCAAACCAGTCAATCCTAAAGGAAATCAACCCTGAGTATTCATTGGAAGGATTGATGCATAAGCTGAAGCTCCAATACTTTGACCACCTGATAAGAAGAGCTGACTCATGGGAAGACCCTGATGCTGGGAAGGATTGAGGGCAAGAGGAGAAGGGGAGATAGAGGATGAGATGGTTGGATGGCATCATCAACACAATGGACTTGAGTCTGAGCAAACTTTGGGAGATAGTGAAGGACAGGGAAGCCTGGCGTGCTGCAGTCCATGGGTCGTAAAGAGGCAGACACGATTCAGTAACTGAACAACAACTAAGCCATCAGAAATGAGGATAACAATTTTTTTTGTGTGTTACCTTAAGACTGAATTTAAAAAGAGAGTTGTTTCTATGGGTTCAGGCCAAACCTGCTGGAAAGAGTAGTTATTTAAGCAAGCTGTTTCTTTACATAAAATGTGATTTTTAAACCATGATCAAAGTGACTTAAGTAACATGAAGCAGCATTGCAAACTTCTTTTCTCTTCCATTTCTGTTAGTAGAGGTGGCTCTCTTCATGATGGATAGGTATTTTTAGAGTCTCTCAGGAGACACCCCAATTTATCCTGAAACAAAGGAATGAAATGCAAGGTTTATACACACCAGATATTCTACAGTTTTTGCATGCTCTACTTTCTTCAACAGATGAACCACTTCTGACAATGCTTGCACTGTCCAGATAGAATCTTCTAATACCATTGGGACCTCTACTAACAACTATCCTCTCTCTCTCTCTAAGACTTGAAGCCATGAATCCTTTTTGCTTTCTGATGGGAAACTCTTTCCTGGCCTTGGAGGGTATGATTGCCAAAGATCTAAATATTGCAGCCACATCATTGACTGAGTGTCTTAAATGCAGAGCCAATTAGGGGAAAGCATTAGATAAAGCCACTGACCCATTAGGAAGCCTGCAAAGGTTCCTCACAGCCTTTTCATCTAAAAGAGAGCTGTGGTTGGGAATATAGATGGAGTCATCCTCAGGGATCTGTCTGTTGAAGCGTTTCACAAGTGGGAGACTTCACGTTTTGTAACATTTCACGGACTACACCATACAGAGGCACATTGGTCATCTATTATTAATATGTTAGTTTGACTAGTCCTAGAGTGTCTTTGTACACACTTTTTAACTCCTTGACTACTGATGATACTTTTACTGGAAGGCAGGGATTTGGGGGTATTAAGATATAAATAATGGCTCAGTTTTCTTTCAAGACAACACAAGTACAAGATATTGTTTTTCTTGGTTTATTTTTCTTTATTAATAATAAACTAGCTTGGTATTTAAAAATGTGGATGGATTCTAATTCATGATGCTTTATTTTTGTTCCGTTGTATTGAAGAAATTATATTATTTGCATGTTTTAGAGGACCATACTAAAGCTGAAGAGATAATTAAACATATTTTAGACATCTAAGTTTTATATTTTTTATATTTTTAGTCATCATAAAATTTAGTTTGATTTTTAAATGTTGATTAAAAAAAACAATGAAAAGTTTAAAATGTCCTTCCGGAGAATGGTAGTTCAAGCTCTTTTTTATGAGTAGAAATACACTTCTTTATTTAATATGTATTTTGCATTATGTTTAATTAAGTCATCTGAAGTTTAGATTTGGGTCCAGTTTCTCCTGCATTGCCTGCATAAAGCATGACCTGTAATGAACGGAAAAGGAGCAGAGAACCATCGCTCCACAGGCATCAGAATTACACTCATGGACAAGTAGCCACAGTTTTCTCCAAGGTGCTGAAGTGAGTACCGGAGGCTCACCTTATGGAGGGGAATTCACAGCCGCATGACGAAATTAGTGCTGTAAAGGCAGCATTTAATGTGATATAACTTAACCCAATATAGCAGTGGAAAGTCAGATGATACTAGGAATAGATTGTCTGGATTGCAGTAAATATGAGTGAAAAAATAGTGCAGTAAGTCAGGGCAGATTTCATAAGCTTCATCTGTAACCCCGAGGAATCAAATCCTTGGACATTTCTGGGAGTTCTTGGTAATTGGACTTATTTTTTCCCATCACATTCAAATATAGGGGGAATGATGTTTTTGACAGGGTTAAACTACATATTCATGTATAAACTCCATTGCATGCAGCAGTAACAATTTGCAAGAAAGTCCTGGAGATAAGAATTTGAACAGTAATAAACAACAGACAAAAGCCAAATCAGCAGTGTAATATTCTTTAAGCAGCAAATATTGCAATGCGTAAATGTAAGCATGATATGTAGCAATCCTGTCTAGGCAGTGTTGATCAGATATATTTAAACAAACAAAAAAAAGGTGATAGTTTCATATTTCTCAGAGTGAAACATTTTGAGAAATGTATAGTTCAACTTCAAGGGAATGCTAATTCAGAAATTGTTCAGAAAGACAAATGAAGATATTTGGATTGTTTAGCTTAATGGTGGATTATTAGCATCACAAGGAACTGTTGCAGAATGCTGAAAGGAAAATACCCTCCTCCCCACCCCATCTTCTGCTGCTTCCATCTCTGTTTCCTTCATCCCTGGAATCATTGTCCTTCTCCACCTATTCTGATCCACCTGTTACTGAGCCAATATTGACAGAATAGTAGGTATGTCATCTTCAGCCCTTCAATTGGTTACAGTTAAGACTTTAAGTCATATGTGTGAAACTCTATTTCTTTTTAAAAATTAATTAGTTGACAATTAATTTTCGTTTTTTACTTCGCTGGGCCTGTGTTGCTGCCCTGGGGCTTTCTCCAGTTGCGGCGCTCCGGCTTCTCGCTGCGGTGGCTTCTCGTCGTGGCGGCGCTCTGGCTTCTCGCTGCGGTGGCTTCTCGTCGTGGCGCACACAGGCTCTAGGCGTGCAGGCTTCGGTAGTCGCGGTGCATGGGCTTAGTTGCTCCACAGCATGTGAGATCTTCCTGGACCGGGGGTTGAATCTATATCCCATGGGTTGGCAGGTGGATTCTTAACCACTAGACCACCAGGGGAGTCCACGTAAAACTCTATTTCTTAGAAGCAGAAAGAATAAAAGATGATATGGCAAGATGCTAATAATACAGCAAGAGACACTTGGACACCTTATAAGATGGTCCCTTATTGCTCCTTGCCTGCTTGGTTCCCAGGCTTTCTTGGCGCTTCCCAAGATCTGACAACTGCCAGCTTGTGCTTCTAACCTATATTATTGCACTGGGCCTGTTCATATAATAAGATGCAATTGATGATAACTTAGCACCGTGTTTGGTTACATCTGTTGCTCGTGCTTTCCGCATCCATCTCTTCCTGCAGACAAAGATGCAGACACTGAGGCTGACATACTGGCGTTCAGCCTGGAGACCCTCCCTCTGCCGACCCCAGCTGCAGCTTTATCTGTTCAGCTGTCCATTATGACGATAAAATTACAGCCTAATGGTGTCTGCGCTGCTGCTCCTGTGACCACCATCTGCCTGTGTCACGTCGTGAATGCTCTCCTCAGTTGTATTTTTGTGAGCGTGACACTCTTATGGAGGCTCTCAGAGGCCACCTGGAGCAGTGTTTTATGATCTGGACTTTCCCACCCATGTAGCTGAGGAAGGAGCCATGTGAAATTTCCAAAACAGCCACTTCCTTGACATAAGAGAAAAGTGGTATCAGAAACTCTCACCTTATGGCAGTGCGCGGTGGTTAAAACAGGTGCATAAAAGGTGCTATTACAGAAAACCAGTTTGACATTAATTTAGGTGCACAGGTGATCAGTCCTTAACTGTCTACTTCCCAAATCATTGTTTAAAATGACTACTTGAGAGTAGTCAAGTAGTCAAGCTCCTGCTCTCAAGTAGGAGCTTAAGAGTAGATGTGTGTTTCTTTCTACCACTCCATTTGCTTTTCACTCCAGTGTAAAGCCATGGTGGTGACTACTCTATAATTATACTCTTCTACCAAATGGCTGGCATGATCAAACTCAGTATCACTTTTATCTGAATAAGTTGTGAAGTTTACTGGAAGGAGATTTTGGAAATTGTTTCTGTGATGATTTAAAGAATAGAATAGATTGAGGCTACTTTTGTCTGAAAGGACTGATTCAGCCTGTATTAGTGTTCTTCAGGGGACTAGAACCATTATAATGTGTATTTGTATATCTTTACTGGAAGGAGATTTTGGAAATTGTTTCTGTGATGATTTAAAGAATAGAATAGATTGAGGCTACTTTTGTCTGAAAGGACTGATTCAGCCTGTATTAGTGTTCTTCAGGGGACTAGAACCATTATAATGTGTATTTGTATATCTTTACTGGAAGGAGATTTTGGAAATTGTTTCTGTGATGATTTAAAGAATAGAATAGATTGAGGCTACTTTTGTCTGAAAGGACTGATTCAGCCTGTATTAGTGTTCTTCAGGGGACTAGAACCATTATAATGTGTATTTGTATATCTTCAGGGGACTAGAACCATTATAATGTGTATTTGTATATCTTTATAATACATGTATAATACACATGTATTATAAATGTACATGAGGAAATTTATTACAGGAATTGATTTATGTGATCATGAAGGTTGAGAAGGCCCCACCTGCTGTTGGCAAGCTGGAGAACCAGGAAGACTGACGTCCAAGGACAGGAGAAGATAGATGTTCTAGCTCAGGCAGAAAGAGCAAATTCTCTCTTCCTTAGCCCTTTTGTGGGGCTTCCCTGGTGGCTCAGATGGTAAAGAATCTCCCCACAATGACAGAGACCCGGGTTTGATTCCTGGGTTGGGAAGATCCCAAGGAGAAGGGAACGGCAACCCACTCCAGTATTCTTGCTTGGAGAATTCCATGGACAGAGGAGCCTGTTGGGCTACAGTCCATGGAGTCACAGAGAGTCGGACATGACTTCAGTGACGGAGCATACATGAGCAAAGCAGAGGAGGGAATCAAGCTCTGCATTGTGAATGTCTAGACTCAGATTCTTTGTACTCTGCTGACAAAGCTTATTTGTGTTCGCTATCCATTGTATTTAGATGATATCGAAACCTGGGAAAGTCTGACCCAGGGAGACTGACTTGAGTAATGCCTTCTTTCAAATAGGTAATGTGAACTACCTTAGCATATCTGTGCCCAGGTAATTTGATTTCTGGAATGTGGGCCTACACTTGTTTTCTTATCTGGTCACATGAACCCTCTTTGCTGCTGTCTGAAAAGCATCCCCTATACAACATCTGTCACTGTCATTACTGCCCTGGGGGTCAAAGGTCACCTCTACTATCATAGGATTGGTGTAATATGTAGACAGATATATTCCCTTTAATTCTGCAATCTAGAAGACCATTGTTCAATAAGCCCCCTGTCCATAGTGGATAAGTATAGCTTGAAACTTTCCTAATATGGCAATACTATTGTACATCAGCTTACCTAGGCTTCCAAAAGCTATTTTCAACCCCAATGAGGGCCATACAACCACATTCAAACACTTCTTAGCAACAGAGCTCTTTGGTAAACTGAAAATTGCCCAGTTTATGGAATTTTCTCTCTATCTTATAGTTTCTCATATTCCAATTCCCTAGAAAATTGCTTTGAGAAAAATGAGACAATATATCTCTGGAATGGTCCATTGTTTTTTTTTTCATTCTACTGTGAAGCTGGGTATACAGTCCTAATTATCTTTGACCATGTTCCTTTTTGAAGGAGATATCCTCTTCTAGTTTATTCATACATCATAACAAAGTGTACAGGCTCTAAAAACAAGCTTTGGGACATTCATCTTTAATACACAAATATGTAGACTTTATTATCACATTTCTGAAGATTTCAGCACTTACAAGCTATGTGGGTCCACCCACAGATATGTTTTTCCTATCACAGCCTTATAATGTCAATTATACTCAATTGTAAGTTAATTTAGGTCAACAACTTTGACTCTTGTGGCATTTGATAATCTCATTAATGTTGCTGACTGCCTCTGTATGAAAGACCCCAGCATGTACATAATTAAACATTCTCATCAGATTCACTATTTCATGAGAAGTCATAAAAAAGAAAACTTGAAGCAAAACTGACCCATTTATCTTCTAAAATTTTCTATGTACTTTAGATTAAGTAAAACAAAAAGTAATACTTAACATTGAAGTACAAATCACAGAGTCAGACATGACTGAGCAGCTAAGCACAGCACAGCACAAATAATCCAAAACAGTTTAATTTTATTTTACTTCATGTGGAGGACTTCATGCTTTTCTCCATTGTTTGGTAACCCAGATATCAAGTTTTTATTTTGAGCACGTAATGTGATATTAGTATTATAGTAGGGAAGTTTAGAAAGCCTTGTGAAATCATTTATTCTTCCTGTTCTTTTGAAAATTTGTGATAAGCTTAAAAACTGGTCTTAAAAACCTAATTAATATTTTTAGATGTCACTCATAAAAACATACATATTTCTCCTGTTCTCTTAGCATCAAACATGAAACATATTCAGAGTATTCACTCTAACATTTTTTCCAAAGTAGTTACAAGCTGTTTTAGTTTTAGTTAGAAACAATGCAGAGACAAAGGTCAAATGATAAATCTCAGCAGATGTGCTTCTGCCAGGGTTGGAATGCAGCATGAATAAGATTTACTGTGACCCAGACTTTCAACAGAATAGCTCATAACAGCAAGAGAGGGCCACAAATGAGGGGTTTTCTCTTTTATTGCACTCAGCTCTTTGACTTATTTGTTCTTACTGTTGTCTTTAAGCCCAAGGTTTGTGGCAGACCCAGAGACTGGGAATTTCAGAAAGAAAGCTTTACATGGGACTGACTCAAGGAGCAAATGGAAAACATCTTGGTATGGTTGTCTGGGATCCAGTAGCAGGGTGTGCCTAAGAGCTAAGGCATTAAACAAACACCGGCTCTGGCCTGGTAGTATTAGGAGGCATGCAAGTTACGGTGAGGTAAGAATTTCAATATGATTTTATCCAGGTCAAGAATGTAATGTTTTCATAATGCTCTATTTTCCATGTAGTAAAGAACTACCAAGGGTTGTATTTTATTTTATTTTTTTTTAAGAAAATGGTAGATTTTAATTCAACCACACCAATGACTATAGTGAATGTTATTGGTGTAAACATAGGGACTGTAAAATCATATGAAGTAAGAAGACCCAAATATATACTTTTTACAAGAAACTACAAGAAGGGCTTCCCTGATAGCTCAGTTGGTAAAGAATACACCTGCAATGCAGGAGACCCTGGTTTGATTCCTGGGTTAGGAAGATCCTCTGAAGAAGGGATAGACTACCCACTCCAGTATTTTTGGGCTTCCCTTGTTGCTCAGCTGGTAAAGAATCCACCTGCAATACAGGAGACCCTGGTTCAATCCCTGGGTTGGGAAGATCCCCTGGAGAGGGGAAAGGCTATCCACTCCAGTATTCTGGCCTACAGAATTCCATGGGGTCACAAAGACTGAGTGACTTTCACTTGCACAAGAAACTAAGTTATTGTTCAGTCGCTAAGTTGTGTCCCACTCTTTTCAACCCCATGGACTGAAGCACACCAGGTTTCCCTGTCCTACACTATCTCCAACTGTTTACTCAAACTCACGTCCACTGAGTCAGTGATGCCATCCAACCATCTCATTCTCTGTTGCCCACTTCTCTTGCCCTCAATCTTTCCCAGCATCAGGGTCTTTACCAATGAGTCAGCTCTTTGCATTAGGTGGTCAAATTATTGGAGCTTCAGCTTCAGTATCAGTGAGTATCCCTCCAATGAGTACTCAGGGTTAATTTCCTTTAAGATTGACTGACTTGATCTACTTGCTGTCCAAGGGACTCTCAAGAGTCAAAGAATACAATAGATTAAAAATAAAGAATAAATAAAGTTATATGATGCAAGTCCGAGGGTTGTATCTTAATATTTTCAGGATACTAAGGGGTCCATTGGTCCATTTGTATAATAGCACTAGAAAGGACATAGAGTCTTTTTCCTTTTTTAAAAGTGATGTTTTAGAGATCATCCACCACAAGCCCTTTCTTCTGAGAAGAGAGAGAATTAATTTCCACTCTCCTGTTTCTTCGGAGGGTGAGCTGTGTTGCTGAACTCCTGTGGTTGTCAGCTTTCTGCTCTACCACACTTAGGGAAAGTCCACAAGGATCTGCGGTGAGCCCCAGGCAGCTTGCCTCCTGGCTGTGGTTGAAGGCTGGGTTACTCTGCTTGCAGGGCTCAGCCGAGCAATTCATAAAAATGTGTGGCTAATAGCAGAGGCAGTGACTGGTGGTTAAATGGTAGAAAAAAGTCTGCCCTCCAGCCAGCCTCATATGAAACAATGGGATCATAGTGCTCTGAGATAAGAAGTGCTCAGTAAATGTTTGTGGTGCACGTGAATAAAGGAGGGAATGAACATATGGTCTTCTGGAGTGGAAGTGGGTCCTAAGTTCAGTAGGTCACTCCTTTCCTTTGGAATTCCCACAGCATCTCATCTCCCCTCGTTCTTCACCCTTCTGCTCACTTGGGGCATTGGGACCTGTGTGGTGACATTTTGGTTGCCTTGGTGATGGGAGTGGGGGAGGGATGAGGTGCTACTGGCATTTAGGGCAGAGATGATCCTTCAGTGAATAGGAAGTCTTGCACAGTGAGAAAGTCTTCCCTAAAATGATAACCAGCATCCCACCAAGAAGCACTGAATCTCCATCTGGGTTCTCTGATAGGAATGTCAAAGACAAGAAGTCATCACTTCCTCAAGTAGACAAATATCTTGTTGGACATGTTGTTGTTCAGTTGCTCAGTCGGGTCCAACTCTTTTCCACCCACTGGACTGCAGTCCTTCACCATCTCCCGGAGCTTGCTCAAACTCATGTCCATTGCATCCCTCAGTGGTGATGCCATCCAACCGTCTCATCTTCTGTCCTCCTCTGCTCCTCCTGCCTTCAATCTTTCCTAGCATCAGGGTCTTTTCTAATAAGTCAGCTCTTTGTATCAGGTGGCCAAAGTATTGGAGCTTCAGCTTCAGCATCAGTCCTTCCAATAAATATTCAGGATTGATTTCCTTTAGGATTGACTGGTTTGATCTCCTTGCAGTCCAAGAACTCTCAAGAGTCTTCTCCAACACCACAGGTTCAAAAGGATCAATTCTTCAACACTCAGCCAACATGGAACATTCAGAAAGAGAGTTCGTGATGCTTAGCTAAAGCCTTGAAAATTCACCCATTGGTATCTGCTCTGTCCTCCAAAGGAGTGGAGAGACCCATTAGCTTCCTGTAATGTTATTCGTACAACTCATTTACTGACGATCCCCATTCTGATTACTTTCCTCAGGGTTGGACAGGTTTTCTTTTGTCCTTGTTATGGTGGGACATTTAGAACCTGACACTGTCCTCTGACTATGGCTTGACCATGCAGCTTTGCCAAAAAGATAAAAATATTTGGGGAAGATGGAATTGTGAGGTTGCCTGAAGAATGACAGAAGGTTGTGAAACGAAATGGTGAATATGTTATTTAATAAAGTTCTCCATGAAAAAAAAAAAAAAAGCACCTGGAGCCTTAGTGATTGAGGCTAACTTCTGACCTAGTCACAGCTGTTACTGTTATTTTTATGAATATAACTGAAGACTGTGTTTATCATTCTTGATTTTTATCAGCTGACCATTAAAAATTCCAATCTTATTCACATCAACCATTGGCAATCAGAATTTCCATCATCAGAGGGGGCAAACTTTTTCAGTAAAGAACCAGATAATAAATACTTGAGGCTTCTCAGGCCAGCTGGCCTCTGTGACAGCTACTTCACTCTGCCTTTGTAGCCAGAAAGCAACTGTGGACATGACATAAATCCTTGAGTGTGGTTGTGTTTCAATTTTATGTTCTTTACAAAAATAGGTGGTAGGCTAGATTTGGCTCCTGGGCCACAGTTTGCCAACCCCTGTTCTATACTTAAAGATTTATTAGATTAAAATCCAAATGTGGTAGTGTATTTATTATGTCTGTTTATATTATTGTATTGATTTCAGCCAAATCATACAAACCATCTAAGCACCTCTTGAATTCTAATTACTCAAGATCTGTTATTCAGTAAGAATTAGGTTCGTTTTCACTTTGTATCACCTAATATGTCACTTCTGTGCTTTTATCTAGTCATTCTTCATACCCAGAACAAAGACGCCTTGTACAGAATAAAGCCAAAAATAGACCCTAACTATGTAGCAAGTTTTAGCTTACGATGACTAGCCATCTAAGTGATAAATATTTGATTATAATAGTTTCATCATCAATTAATTCATGAATTCACACCAAAATTCCATTATGCACCACAATTATTTTTTCTTTATAAGAATCATGAGGGGGTTGTGTGTATTTTCTTCCTGAAATCAAGATGTATGTCTATTACAAGTTCTTGCCATTCCTCTCTATTAATGCCAACAAAACTATATTTCTCATATAAAACTGGCTTATAGTAAATTAACTATTTACTCATATATTCTTGCAGTTTGCTGAAAGTAGATGAAATCTCATGAGTCTCACCCCTATACCTGCTCCTCTTGAGATACTTGCCCAAATGGGGTTTTCATGCCATTGTAGCATGACTGTGCTTCTGAGGTCACAGTTATGGGTCTCTTAAAACTCTCTATCAGAGAAGGCAATGGCACCCCACTCCAGTACTCTTGCCTGGAAAATCCCATGGATGGAGGAGCCTGGTAGGCTGCAGTCCATGGGGTCGCTGGGAGTAGGACACGACTGAGCGACTTCACTTTCACTTTTCACTTTCATGCATTGGAGAAGGAAATGGCAACCCACTCCAGTGTTCTTGCCTGGAGAATCCCAGGGACGGGGGAGCCTGGTGAGCTGCTGTCTATGGGGTTGTGCAGAGTCGGACATGACTGAAGTGACTTAGCAGCAGCAGCAGCAAAACCCTCTATAGAGGAGGAAGAGTTAACAGGGTCTTAGCAGCAGCAGCATCCTTCTTCCTTCTTAAGGACTTCCTGGATCACTGCTGATCTCCATCAGACATCCTGCAGACATTCCAAGTAACAGAAAGGTAAACTAAGAATCGCATATCTAAGTTTGTCTTTATTTAATAGAGTATTCTCTGTATTAATTACCTGTTATAAATAAATAAACCTGAAATTTAAGTGGTACAGGTGGCCAGAGAGTGGGAGTTAGTCCTGTAAGTTTTTTATCTGCATGAAGAATGAAATATGAAAACTAAGAGGGCCGTCAACTTATTTTCCCTGGGGTAGCTTGCACTAGACGTACTTGGTACTCATCTGTTACTCTTAACACCAAATTGCATCCCTTTTGGGAAAAAGGATTTTCTGAAGCTGTGATAGTTCAGGGTTTTTCATAGTTGCAAGTGTGCCTGTTGTTTCTTGTACTGTTAAAGAGTAAAGCAGTGATGTGGTATTACAATAGGGAATGGGTCCAGGGAACTGAGCTCCACTGGGATTTGTACAGAGGAAATGTGGCATTTTAAAGGGGGATGAGAATCCAGGGAGTGGGTGAGAGGGGTGCTCTGTAGAGTTGGGGAAGTGAAAAATTATAAAAAATGGCAAGGGATAGTTGGTCCATGGGAAGGGTTTGCTGACCGCTGCGTATGATTGAATCCTGCTTTCTTTGCAGGTGTTGGCTGGAACAGACACTAAACTCTTGCAGCAACCTTGAGTTTTCTCAGGCAGGCACTTTAAGGGAAATTAGGGTCATCCTTGGGACACAGCCTTGAGCTGTTAGAAACTGTGTTAGTGTTTGTTCAAGTCCTTGTAGGCCAAAGTTGACTGGCCTATTCAAGAAGCAGGCTCAGAGGAGCCTGGCTAGAATTTTCAAAGAGCATCTTTGTCAGCATCCTTCACTAATCACTAGTGAAGTTGGGTGCTGTGTTTGATCTCTGATTGCCCCGAATCAGCTGTGATGATACTAAACTCTAGGATTCTGTACTGTGATACTATTCATTTGGGCCTGAGACCTGTACTGTAAAGACCATTACTTTTTAGATGGATGCTCTGGGGCAGTGTGTGTGGGTCGGGGCGGGGGGAGGGGGAGGCGGAGGAGTGGGGGGAAGTGTGTGAAGGGAAGTCTCTGGTTGCTTTACATATTTTGTGAGCTCAATTTTATTTTAAGGTGTTTGGAATATTATTTCATGTTCCATCTTCATTTAACTAGGACTGAGTAGGTAAATCTGAATTTTTTTCTGCCATTTTTCTCAAGTTGTAAGCCCCTTACTTCCACAGTCATAGACTGACTTCTTTCTTTTTTAAAATTATATAAATCCTGCCATTTCCAATTTAAAGACCAGTTTTGGTGAAGAACAGGGTAAGTGCTGTAAAAGGGGACAAATATTATTTGTGCTAAAGGAGTAGGAAAACCTTTTATAGTTTATATTTAAAGTGTTGTTTATATAATTTTATGAATCACAAGGTATAAGTTTTGTAGTGTTATGATATTTCTAATATAATTCCATTATTAGTAAACTGTTCCTATTACTATTTTAATTATTTTAATGTAAATTACATTAATTTAAATTTTAGTTTAAATTTATTTTAGTCTTGAATATATGTTGAGTGATGGACATTGAATAATATTCACTCTTCTGAATTTGAAGCTTATCATTCATTTTCTTCTTAGGTTTTCCCATGACTTTTTTAGATGCTTAAAAATGATAAACTATTTGAGGCTGAAACTTAGTTGTGTAGAAAATCAGGGTGTCTTTTTCTTGAATTTAAATAAGACCCAATATGTTAGAAATGTAGGGGGGAAAATTCATATTTGAGAGAATGACATGTAACTAGTATATTATGTCAGTTCTGAATTTTATTTTTTTTAATTAGTAATTAAAGAGAAGTAGTTTTGAGTGGTGACAAGGCTATACATTGCTAGGCAACATTGCTAGACTTATGAAGAAAAACTAGAAATGAAGCAATAATTGTATTTCTGATTACCTCAAGCTCTATCCTAATGACCAGTTATAAAAATGAGAGATGGTATGCTATAAAGTATGTATATGCTTCATATTCATTTTATATTTACCTCCATATTCAGTTTTGTCTATTAAAATCACTTTTTTGTGTTAGGTTGGCAAATTTTCCAATTTATTAGTTCATCTATTTCTTTCAGGCAATATTCAATAGAGTGCTAAGAAAGGTTAAAATTAAAAGGCCAGGAATTTATAATTACTAGCAGTCATGCATAAGTTATTGAGGATGGTAATTTTGAACGCTTTATTCATTAGAATAGTTTCAATTTGTTCAAGTCAGTCATCACAATAAAATTTTGACTCTCTCTTTGGACTTCAGCTAATGTGTCTATGCTTTAGAATTCACTTAGTATTTCCATGCAATGGTGAATAAAATGCTATTTTCTCATCACTTTTCTGAATTTTATTTTTATAATACTCCATACTTTACCACAAAAGATTCTATTCCTTTGATCTTTGACTTGCTTGTTTTTTCTCTTGATTTGTATAATTTAATTATTTGCTAGTAATAGGTAAATTTTATTGATCAGTGAATTTCAATTTTGAAATGCCCCCAAACCAACTACTTTTGAAATCAAGGATAAAACAACTTAATTTTTTGAAATTGAAAAGCAGATGTGTTTTAGCTAAATTCTTAATGAATCTGTCAACAGTAATTGGATAGAATATTATATAAACAAGATACCTTTTTCTTCAGGTATCTTCTGGGTCTGTGTAGTAATTTCTAATTTGTAATGGACAGAAAGAGGTTTGTATTTTTGAAAGCTTCTGGTTTACTGGAGAATTAAACTTAGATCTGGGCAGATTTGTGGTGATGTATAGGTATATTGGTAAAGAATCTGCCTACCAATATAGAAGACACAGGAGACAAGGATTCAATCCCTGGGTTGGGAAGATCCCCTGGAGTAGAAAATGGCAACCCACTCCAGTATTCTTGCCTGGAGAACCCCATGGACAGAGGAACCTGGCAGGCTTTAGTCCATGGGGTCACAAAGAGTCAGACATGACTGAAGTGACTGATCACAGTACAGCATGGATTTGGGATGTATACTTGAATGCAATTCACTTTATTTATTTTTAAAATCCTTCTTTAATTACCTGTAAACTTCTGCTTCTGGCAGATGAAGTAACTGGTACTGAATTTTCTCTTTAACATAAACAATTGTAACACTGGACAGAAGAGCTAAGACAGTGGTTCTCAGGCACCAGGCAACAGGTAATGCAGGACTATGACTTTGACAAAGGGAAGACTCTACATGGTACTTTCTGAATGAGAAGCAGGGTCTAGAGCCCACCCAGACAACAGAGGTGTTGCTGATGTGAAGAGGCAGGTGTTGGAGGTCAGAGCTGAAGTTTGTGGAGCAGGTAACAGAGAATGAGATGCATGGTGAGAAAGGAGGAGCTGATGAAGTTACATCTCAAGACACTGGCTGGAGCTGGGCCACAAAGAGCAAAGAATAGCATCAGAAATTATAAATAGTTGGATAAGTGTTTTTTCTTTATCTCTTTAAAAGGCAATAAAAATAATGGCATTGTATTATGGGTATTATATAACATATAGATATAAAATATATGAAAAAGGTGGTTCAAATAGATGGAATTATACTGCTGTAAAATTCTTATATTTTACTAAAAACATTATGATACTAATTAGGGTAAAGGATGTACAACAGACCTGCATGCAATTGGTCTATTAACTTTTGACAAAGGCACCAAGACAATTCAAGGGAGTAAAGAAAACCTTTTCAACAGATGGTGCTGGAATATTGGATAGACATATGAAAAAATATGAATTTTGACCTCTATTTAATTCCATTCACAAAAATTAATTTGAGATGGATCATAGACATAAACATAAAGGCTGAGCTTCTGACTTTCTGAAAGTAAACTTGAGAGAATAGCATTGCAACCTTTGAACAGGCAGAGACAGTGTGCAAAAGATAAAAGGAAAAAGATGATAAATTGTACGTCATTAAATAAGAAACTTCTGTTCACCCAAAGACAAACTTTGTAAATGAAAAGACAAGACATATGTAGAAAATATTTGCATTACACCTTCCTAAGAAGGGACTTGCATTTAGAATATTTTAAGAACTAATACAAACCAATAATTAAAAGATAAGAGCTGAATTTAAAAATAGACAAAGGAGTTGAAGAGAGAAACATTCAAGGACATATACAAATGCCAGCAAGCATATGAAAAAATTCTCACAGTTATTGTTCATCAGGAAAATCAAGTTAAAATTACAATGAAATACTATTTCTTAGCTATTAAAAGACTGACAACACAGATGATGGTGAGGGTGTAGAGCAACTGGAAGGCTCATATATGGTTGGAAGACTGTAAAAAGAGAAACTTAAGAAATGTGAAATTTCTCAGAAATTTAAACATATCCTTACTCGATTCCAGAATTCCGCTCCTATGTGTTTACACAGAAAAAATATACATCAAGACAAAACCTTTTACACAATTGTTATAGTAGCTTTATTCAAAATATTCACAAACTACAAGCAACCCAAATATCCCCAAATTTCTGAATTAACTGCTGATGCACTCAATAATATGAACGTGAGTTTCAAAAATACTGTAATGAAGGAAAGGAGACAGACATAATCTTCTAGAAAAAGACGTGG
Organism: Bos grunniens; assembly: GCF_055505025.1. NCBI lineage: Eukaryota > Metazoa > Chordata > Mammalia > Artiodactyla > Bovidae > Bos > Bos grunniens. Next base: position 54,907,361 of record NC_141178.1, on the reverse strand, counting down.
GAGTTCTTACTGTATAATATATTTAAGTTCAAGAACTTTTATAGGAATAGAAATAATAATGGTGGTTCCTTAAGGGTGGCGGAGGAGGAAGAAGCTGTGGAAGGTGGCAAGTGGGAATGGAGAAAGGTCTATCTCTGTTGGATTGTTGGCTAAAGGGGTGTGGACATTTGTCAAAACTCATTGCATATAATTGTAGAAATAAGATCTTTGCATTTCTCTGGTGTGTTTCTTCATTCAAACATATGTTTAAGTGTTCAGTGTAGATTCCCTCTGAACACTTTAAAGCTCTGAATTTTGTGTTTTTCTCATTTGATAAAAATTATCTTTACGTATTTCAGTTACCTGCTAATTAGCTTTCCTAGTACCTCGTTTTGATGACTGCAGACATTTCACTGTCAGCAGCCTTTAAGTCGGGTTCGATCCCTGGGTTAGGAAGATCCTGTGGAGAAGGGAAAGGCTACCCACTCCAGTATTCTGGCCTGGAGAATTCCATGGACTGTATAGTCCATGGAGTTGCAAAGAGTTGGACACAACTGAGTGATTTTCACTTTTCACTTTCAGCCTTTAAGTCAGCTTCCCTGGTGGCTCGGATGGTAAAGAATCTGCCTGCAATTTGGGAGACCTGGGTTTGATCCCTGGGTCGGGAAGATCCCCTGGAGAAGGGCATGGCAACCCACTCCAGTATCCCTGCCTGGAGAATCTCCGTGGACAGAGGAACCTGGCAGGCTGCAGTACATGGACTCACAGAGTTGGAAACGACTGAGTGGCTAAGCACACCTTTAAGTCAGCTCTGCATTTTGTCCTTTCAGTAGAAAGCATGTTAGTGCAGAGACCATTTCTTCCGTCTTGTTAACTGTAATGTCCATTCTCTGTAATGACCAATTGATTGCTAATAAATTTCTCATGGACTCCTGAAAAACAGGTAATTAGATGATTTTCCTTTCAAGGTCTGGCTTTGCTTTTCATTTGTTCTGAGGATTTCAGGCTATAGGGAATACACCTACGTAATCCCCCTTAGAGTTTCAAATGCTGTGTTTATTAGGCAAATGGTTTGACAGAATATATATATACATGGACACAGACCTGTTTAAGGAAGATGCGTGTGGTGCCTTAATGGCTCTGCAGATCAAAAGAGAAGAGAAGAGAACTATGATAGCACTCAAACCAGAGCTGCTGAAACCACACCAAATATAATGGAAGCCGTGCTCATTACATACCTCCCTGAAACCAATATTCTGGAATGTTTTTGTTTCCTGAATTTTCAAATAAAGTGATGCTATTTATGCTTACACTTGCCAAAACTTAAAGATTGAAAAGTGCTTAATTTCAAGCCATGACTTAAAATAGTCTACATTTTTGGTGATATGTAGGCAAACATTTTGCTTTTTAAAATTTTGTGTTTTATGTACTCTGGGAATAAGTATAACAAGCCCATGAAATTCTTTGATGTCTTTGGAGATATATTTGTCTATTTTTAATAATGTGTTGATTTAAAGAGAAGTCATACAGCAAGCAGCACAAAAGTAGCAAGAATTATTAAGATTGATATACGAAAATTAGAGTAGTGAGATATTCTTCTTATACTTGGGAAAGCTACAGCACCTCCCTAACTGTTCACTATGGATTCCTTATTCTACTTTTCCTTTCTTAGATCTTGAGACCTCAGTCCAGAATGCTACCTGTTTCCTCTACTTCCGGATGACTTTCAAACCGGAAAGGGTGGTCCCTGAAAGAGTATGGAAAGGAGGTCTCTTCTTAACATAGCATTGGTGCTGACTGGCTCAGAAAATTGTGTTTGTGGGACTCTGGGAATTTGTCTAGTTTTTGGTCATTATAATCCCTGTGAAGAGGATTTAGGGGAAGAAGGTGGTGTCCCTGAGGGACATTCAGTTCAGTTCAGTCACTCAGTGACATCCAACTCTTTGTGACCCCATGGACTGCAGCACCCCAGGCTTCACTGTCCATCACCAGCTCCTGGAGCTTGCTCAGCCTCATATCCATCAAGCTGGTGATGCCATCCAACCATCTCATCCTCTGTCGTCCCCTTCTCCTCCCACCTTCAATCTTTCCCAGCTTCAGGGTCTTTTCCAATGAGTCATTTCTTCGCACCAGGTGGCCAAAGTATTGGTGCTTCAGCTTCAGCATCAGTCCTTCCAATGAATATTTAGGACTGATTTCCTTTAAGATTGACTGGTTGGATCTCCTTGCAGTCCAAGGGACTCTCAAGAGTCTTCTCCAATATCACAGTTCAAAAGCATCAATTCTTTGGTGCTCAGCTTTCTTTATGCTCCAACTCTCACATGTTTATATGACTACTGGAAAAACCAGGGCTTTGACTAGATGACTTTGCCAGTAAAGTAATGTCTCTGCTTTTTAATATGCTGTCTAGGTTGGTCATAGCTTTTCTTCCAAGGAGCAAGTGTCTTTTAATTTCATGGCTTCAGTCACCATCTACAGTGATTTGGGAGCCCAAGAAAACAAAGTCTGTCACTGTTTCCATTGTTTCCCCATCTATTTGCCATTAAGTGATGGGACCAAATGCCATTATCTTTGTTTTTTGAATGATGAGTTTTAAGCCAGCTTTTCACTCTCCTTTTTCACTTTAATCAATAGGCTCTTTGATTCCTCTTCACTTTCTGCCATAAGGGTGGTGTCATCTGCATGTCTGAGGGTATTGATATTTCTCCCTGCAAACTTGATTCCAGCTTGTGTTTCATCCAGCCTGGCATTTCACATAAGCAGGGTGACAATATGCAGCTTTGACATATTCCTTTCCAAATTTAGAACCAGTCCACTGTTCCCTGTGCAGTTCTAACTGTTGCTTCTTGGCCTACATACAGATTTCTCAGGAAGCAAATAAGGGGGTCTGATGATTCCCATGTCTAAGAATTTTCCACAGTTTCTTGTGATCCATACAGTCAAGGCTTTAGCGTAGTCAGTGAAGCAGAAGTAGATGTTTTTCTGGAATTCTCTTGCTTTTTCTACGATGCAACGGATGTTGGCAATATGATCTCTTGTTCCTCTGCCTTTTCTAAATCCAGTTTAGACATCCAGAAGTTCTTTGTTCATGTACTGTTGAAGCCTAGCTGGAGAATTTTGAACATTACTTTGCTAGCGTGTGAGATAAGTGCAATTATGCACTCATAATTTGAGTATTCTTTGGTAGTTTGAGCATTCTTTGGCATTGCCTTTCTTTGGGATTGGAATGAAAACTGACCTTTTCCAGTCCTGTGGCCACTGTTGAGCTTTCCAAATTTGCTGGCATGTTGAGGGCAGCACTTAACAGCATCATCTTTTAGGATTTGAAATTGCTCAACTGGAATTCTGTCACCTCCACTAGCTTTGTTCGTAGTGATGTTTCCTAAGGCCTGCTTGATTTCACACCCCAGGATGTCTGGCTATAGGTGAGTGGTCTCACCATCATGGTTATCTGGGTCAGAAGATCTCTTTCTATAGTTCTTCTGTGATTTCTTACCACCCCTTCTTAATATCTTCTGCTTCTGTTAGGTCCATACCATTTCTGTCCTTTATTGTGTCCATCTTTGCATGAAATGTTCTCTTGGTATCTCTGATTTTCTTGAAGAGATCTCTAGTCTTTCCTATTCTGTTGTTTTCCTCTATTTCTTTGCATTGCTCACTTAGAAAGGCTTTCGTATCTCTCCTTGCTATTCTTTGAAACTCTGCATTCAGATGGATGTATATTTATTTCCTTTTCTTCTTTGCCTTTAGCTTCTCTTCTTTTCTCAGCGATTTGTAAGGCCTCCTCAGACAACCTTTTTGCCTTTTTGCATTTTTTTTTCATGGGAATGGTTTTGATCACTGCCTTCTATACAGTGTTACGAATCTCCATCCATAGTGTTTCCAGCACTCTATCAGATCTAATCCCTTGAATCTATTTGTCACTTCCATTGTATAACAGTAAGGGATTTGATTTAGGTCATACCTGAATGGTCTAGTGGTTTTCCACTAGAAGGATGTCCAGTCTTTTTGTATTTTCTTTAGTGTTGTCTTTGCTGTTCTGGTTAAGATGGTGGATGTATGGTGCTTAGTTTCAGAGAGTAGGGCTCATTCAAGACCCAGCAACAATGATACACAGTCAGTAGGATTTTACCAAGAGGAAAAGGGTAAAATATGAATGAGATGCAAAAATACACTCCCCAAATGGGAAAATCCCATATACGTAATTATTTAAATAGAAGTCAGTCAAAATTCCTAGATAAGTTTGGTACAAATGGCTTCAGTGACATCTGAGTTCAGTGGTTTAGACATGCATCTGTGAATAAGCTGGCGGAGAAACTGACCTTTTAGTTTTCAGATTTCTTAGTGAAAAGTAGCAACACAGTGATTTAAAGCATTGGTCCAGGACTGCACTAGAATGACTCCATAATTTCAAGTACACTACTGTTGATGGAAAATAAAGAGACACTGTCCTAGCACTCTTCAATATGCACCATAAAACTTCTCCTTTAATCTTTCTCCTGATATAGCCCAGGCTTCACAAATGCTAAAGCCACCAAAATACAGATATTCACAGGAGAAGACAAGATCACTGTAAAATCGAGAATGGATGTCTTCTAAGCCATTGATCTGAAATTGCTGGGTGTGAAATCTTGGCAAAATAATGCTTCTACTGAGTTGTGTATTTTATGATATGAAGGAAAGTTTATAGAAAATACAAATGTATGTTGTGCTCAGTTACAAACAAAGCCATCTGCTTTCTCTTGGAAATACTAGCTTTGGGATATCCCATTATTAGTAACTATTATTAATAGATTCTCTTAAGGTGTCCCTGGAATGAGAATTAGAGTTTAAGAGTCTGAGCCTAAACCAGCAGAGGCTGGAGTAGATTTTGGGGAGCAGTTCATCAGAGGTTCCCTGACTTCCATCCTGGTCTCTCTTTTGTGTCCCCAGTTGGGCTCTGCAGTAGGATTTAGAGTTCCCCTTCTAGTGGCTTTTACAGCTCTCTGTGGCACCACTGCCTCTTTTTCATGCCACCTCCTGAATTGTGAATGAAACTTGACACCTGAGGGCCTTCAGAATCCATCCCCATTCAGTCCCTTTTCCTCTGGAGTTGATGTGTTGTTCAGTTGCTCAGTCGTGTCTGACTCTTTACAACCCCTAGCCCAGAACAGGGCTCCTCTGTCCATGGGATTCTCCAGGCAAGAATACTGGAGTGGGTTGCCATTCCCTTCTCCAGGGAATTTTCTGGACCCAGGGATTGAATCTGGGTCTCTTGCATTGCAGGAAGATTCTTTACCATCTGAGCTATCAGGGAAGCCCCTATCTGGACTTGATAGACGAGGTTAACACACACCCCATGGAAATATCTGTACTAGGAAGCTTGAAAGCAATTGCAGTTTTCTTCACTTAGGATTTTACATGATTTATCAACTCAATTTTCTATACTTGCATATTGGAAAGAAAGACTAAATTAGACATAACTTTTCTCCTAGAAAATTGAATCTGTGTATTCTGCATGTGGGCGTATTTATTTATGGTGTACACCCTTCCATTCCAAGACTTGTGGTAGCTCACACACTTTTTAAATGCAAGATAAGGTACTTATTTATATATGCATCCCAAATGTCTAGCCAAGTTCTTGGTATCCTGCTGATAATTAATGTTTATGGAATCAAATTGAGCCTAAAGTAGAGCAAAGATTTTTAAAAATACCTTTTAAATTTTTTCAAATTTTATACTGGAGTATAGTTGATTTACAGTATTGTGTTAGTTTCAGGTGTGCAGCAACATGGTTCAGTTATACATACACATATATTATTGTTTTTCAGGTTCTTTCCCATGTAGGTTATTACAGAATATTTAGTAGAGTTCTCTGGGCTAGACAGTAAGTTCTTGTTGATTATTTTTTATGTAGTAATTTGTATAAGTTAATCCCCAACTCTTATTCTCCTGCCTCCACTGAACAAAGATGGTTTAAAGAAAGAAAATGATCATACCAGATGTCTGCAACAGAGTGTTGTCATTGGATCATTATTTGCCTCTGAGCTTCCTAAATTGTGCAGACTATTCCCTTTGTGATAAATTGTTCATGATTTAGTTTCTGACAAAGCAGCATATAACCCTTACCTTGAAAAGATATAAGAAGAATATAAAATTTATCTGAGCATGTTTCATGTAAAGAAGTATAGAAATGTAATGGTCAGTATCCTTGACTGTATTTTCTTCCTATTTGTATGAAAGAAGATGCAGAAATATTTTTAAATGAACAATTCTCATGTACCCACGCTCAAATGCAGAAGGCACAGTACGACACCATCCCATTTCAGTGAAGGAACTCTCTGTGGACCAGAGATAATACTGTTCAGGAATCCTCTATTTATATTACAATTTACTATGACAGAACTTGTATAATTTAAATGAATGAATCTCTATTAAACTATCATTTTCAAATATTACTGTTCTTGGCAAATTCCCAGCATGGATCAGTTCATGAATCTCTAACAAGTACATGTAGCCCAGCTAGTCAGTGATTTTGACTAAAGAAACAATCCTGACATGAAGAGGCAAGGTTGACCCTTCAGTGGTGGGTGGGTTAGGAGCCTGATCTGTGTTCTTAACTGGATAGAAACCAGTTCATTTCAGTGCACAATTGAGGTACTTAGGTGCTTTCATGTAAGCAACTCATGGAAACAAGTCGATGACGTTTATCTGCACTTGGACTGTGTGTGTGTGTGTGTGTATGAGTGTGTGTGTGTGTGCCCACGCACATGTGCGTGCATGTACTCAGTCATGTCTGACTCTTTGAAACCCTATGGACTGTGTAGCCCGCCAGGCTCCTCTGTCCATGGGATTCTCCAGGCAAGAATACTAGAGTTGGGTAGCCATTCCTTTCTCCAAGGTATCTGTCCAACCCAAGGATTGAAACCAGGTCTCCTGCATTGCAGGCAGATTCTTTGCCATCTGAGCCACTGGGGAAGCTCTGGGTTTATTGGTGCTGCTATAAATTATCACTGATTTCGAGAGGGTCTTCAACTTTCTCTGACTTTCCAAACTGCAGTGATTTCCATACATTTCTCCACCTCCTTCAGACCTTCCAGGCTGTTATACCTTGTTCTCTGTCCCATTTCTTACTCTCACCCATCCCAAAATATGACCAGCAACTAGGCCTTCCATCATCTCTGGGCCATCCATCACTCACTGGTCTCTCTTTTCCACCCACTAGTCCACCTTTCTATGACTGCTTCATCTACTATTTTAAAAAACGTTTTATTGGTGTACAGTTGATTTACAGTGTTATGTTTTGGGTGTACAGCAAAGTGAATCAGTATATATATATCAGATCAGTCGCTCAGTCGTGTCCGACTCTTTGCGACCCCATGAATCGCAGCATGCCAGGCCTCCCTATCCATCACCAACTCCGGGAGTTCACTCAGACTCATGTCCATCGAGTCAGTGATGCCATCCAGCCATCTCATCCTCTGTCGTCCCCTTCTCCTCTTGCCCCCAATCCCTCCCAGCATCAGAGTCTTTTCCAATGAGTCAACTCTTCGCATGAGGTGGCCAAAGTACCGGAGTTTCAGCTTTAGCATCATTCCTTCCAAAGAAATCCCAGGGCTGATCTCCTTCAGAATGGACTGGTTGGATCTCCTTGCAGTCCAAGGGACTCTCAAGAGTCTTCTCCAACACCACAGTTCAAAAGCATCAATTCTTCGGCACTCAGCCTTCTTCACAGTCCAACTCTCACATCCATACATGACCACAGGAAAAACCATAGCCTTGACTAGACGGACCTTTGTTGGCAAAGTAATGTCTCTGATTTTCAATATGCTATCTAGGTTGGTCATAACTTTCCTTCCAAGGAGTAAGCATCTTTTAATTTCATGGCTGCAGTAACCATCTGTAGTGATTTTGGAGCCCAGAAAAATAAAGTCTGACACTGTTTCCACTGTTTCCCCATCTACTTCCCATGAAGTGATGGGACCCGATGCCATAATCTTCGTTTTCTGAATGTTGAGCTTTAAGCCAACTTTTTCACTCTCCACTTTCACTTTCATCAAGAGGTTTTTTAGTTCCTCTTCACTTTCTGCCATAAGGGTGGTGTCATCTGCATATCTGAGGTTATTGATATTTCTCCCGGCAATCTTGATTCCAGCTTGTGTTTCTTCCAGTCCAGCGTTTCTCATGATGTACTCTGCATATAAGTTAAATAAACAGGGTGACAATATACAGCCTTGACATACTCGTTTTCCTATTTGGAACCAGTCTGTTGTTCCATGTCCAGTTCTAACTGTTGCTTCCTGACCTGCATACAGGTTTCTCAAGAGGCAGGTTAGGTGGTCTGGTATTCCCATTTCTTGAAGAATTTTCCACAGTTGATTGTGATCCACACAGTCAAAGGCTTTGGCATAGTCAATAAAGCAGAAATAGATGTTTTTCTGGAACTCTCTTGCTTTTCCCATGATCCAGCGGATGTTGGCAATTTGATCTCTGGTTCTTCTGCCTTTTCTAAAACCAGCTTGAACATCAGGAAGTTCACGGTTCACATATTGCTGAAGCCTGGCTTGGAGAATTTTGAGCATTACTTTACTAGCCTGTGAGATGAGTGCAATTGTGTGGTAGTTTGAGCATTCTTTGGCATTGCCTTTCTTTGGGATTGGAATGAAAACTGACCTTTTTCAGTCCTGTGGCCACTACTGAGTTTTCCAAATTTGTTGGCATATTGAGTGCAGCACTTTCACAGCATCATCTTTCAGGATTTGAAATAGCTCAACTGGAATTCCATCACCTCCACTAGCTTTGTTCACAGTGCTGCTTTCTAAGGCCCACTTGACTTCACATTCCAGGATGTCTGACTCTAGGTCAGTGATCACACCATCATGATTATCTTGGTCGTGAAGATCTTTTTTGTACAGTTCTTCTGTGTATTCTTGCCTGTGTATATATTCTGTGTATATATTCTGTGTGTGTGTGTGTGTATATATGTATATATATATATATATCTCCACTCTTTTTTAGATTCTTTTCCCATATAGCCATTACAGAGTATTGAGTAGAGTTCCCTGTGCTATAATAGGTCCTTGTTAGTTATCTATTAATATTTTATGTTTGAAGTGCAGTTCCTTTGAACATTTCCCCCTTCACAGAAGAGTTTAACGTAAATGAATTTTATCATTACACTTTTTCATGTACGGATAGGATCTGTAGTCATAATTTGAGAAAAACAAAAGCTATGTGAATTTAGAAGTTAATAGTCATTCAGAAAGGAAAGTCTCCCTGTATATTACCCCATGTATTCTTTGTTCCTTTATTTAATAGACTTTACAGTAATTTCCACATTTAATATATCAAAAGTTTTTTAAGTTACTCTTGGACACATGATAGGTTTCTCAGGTGGCTTAGCGGTAAAGAATCTGTTTGCTAATGCAGGAGACATGGATTCCATCCCTGTGTGGGGAAGATCCCCTGGAGGAGGGCATGGCAAGCCACTCCAGTATTCTTGCCTGGAGAATTCCATGGACAGAGGAGCCTGGTGGGCTATGGTCCATGGGGTCGCAAAGAGTCAGGCACAACTGAGTAACTGCGCATGCACGCACGGGCATGTGACACCAATTGTCCAATATGTAGATGTAGAAAGGCATGATTTTATTGCCTTTGCAGCATTTCTCCACTGTATTTCATTATCAATTTGTCATATATTTTTAGCTAAAAAAAGTGTGACTTTGAACTTGAATGTTGATCAGGTAATTCTAAATTAGAAATTTGAGGAATGAAGGTGCTATCTGTCAAAAATTATAATCAGAAGAAGAATTATTTCCCTGTCATTAATGCAATCTGAGTGGCAAAATGATTTTTACATCTTGTATCAGTTGTGACATGTTGTTGCTTGACCAGAGGCTTCATTTGTATCATCCAGTTGAACCTGAATTTACATGTGTGATGGAAGGGTGGTGTTTGTATGTCAGTTGGCAGGGGTGGGGGGAATCCCTCCGGAGAGGTAACCTGCAATAAACATGAAAAAGATGTTTATTATAACATCAAACATAATTCTATTATTTTAATTCAAAGTAGATAAGAAGAGCCCTTTTTGGAACAGATGTATTATCAAAATTAAATTAAAGGAGAAGCAACAAATGAAATTATAATCTTACTGATATGTCACTTACCCCTGTCTGGGGAATGTAATTTGATAAAGGTAGGTATGGATGGTAATGAGATTATCCTCTCAAATGGAAAAGCAGGGACAGACTTCAGTCAAAAGTTTAATTTCTAATTAGAAAAAAATAAAAATCATGTTCAATTTTAATTTCATTGCTACTGTTAAAATGTATAGTTCTAGTAATTAAAACCAAATCAATCATGAAACAAAAATAGTACAGGTGGAATAAATAAAAGGAGCTTAAAAAGTGTCCTATTCAGCCAAAATCAGCAGCCAGGAGTCATGTATGGATGTGAGAGTTGGAATATAAAGAAAACTGAGCACCAAAGATTTGATGCTTTTGAATTGTGGTGTTGGAGAAGACTCTTGAGAGTCCCTCCGATAGCAAGGAGATCAAACCAGTCAGTCCTAAAGGAAATCAGTCCTGAATATTCATTGGAAAGACTGATGCTGAAGCTGAAGCACCAATACTTTGGCCACCTCATGTGAAGAGTTGACTCACTGGAAAAGACTCTGATGCTGGGAGGGATTGGGGGCAGGAAGAGAAGGGGACGACAGAGGATGAGATGGTTGGATGGCACCACTGACTTGATGGACATGAATTTGAGCAAGCTCTGGGAGTTGGTGATGGAAAGCCTGGGGTGCTGCAGTCCATGGGGTCACAAAGAGTCAGACACGACTGAGTCACTGACCTGAACTGATTCAGCCAGAGTAAGTTTTTTATTGAGATTTTTACAGTTTATCATAAATTTTAATTTTTAACATCAAATGGGAAAATGACAAGGCATATTTTTCACATAAATAATTTGAAAGGTTTAGAGAATTTATAGTCAACCACCAAAGAATATTTTTGGTGAAGCAGAGAAGTTGCATTGGGGTCAGAAAGCAGACATTTGGTTCATTGAATCATTATTATTCCTTAAATGTGTACTTTTGCTTCTTCTCACTTAGATTTTGAATTTCCCCTAATATACTAACCATTATAAAGTGCCAATTATAGTGAGAAAGAGTATATTATAAGCAAATAAATGTTCATTCTGATAGTAGACTTAGTAGCTGTTGTTCAGGCCTATGAACATAAGACCACCAAGCCTCATAAAGAATAAAGATTTCAGCATGCAAACAGAATGGTCATTGCTTTATTTTAAAAATATTCAATATATGGAAGTATGAATTCTCTGAAATCTAATTCATATGTTTAATGATATTAAGTCAAAATCTAACAAGGAAACTCTGTAAATTCAAAGAAATTATTCTAAAGTTCACTTGAAGAAAGACTTCCCTGGTGGCTCAGATGGTAAAGCATCTGCCTACAATGCAGGAGACCCGGGTTCAATCCCTGGGTTGGGAAGATCTCCTGGAGAAGGAAATGACACCCCACTCCAGTATTCTTGCCTGGAAAATCCCATGGACGGAGGATCCTCATAGGCTACAGTCCATAGGGTCACAAAGAATTGGACATGACAGAGAGACTTTACTTTCACTTCACTTGAAGAAAACATTAGTAAATTTTTTTTAATTTAAATATTATTTAAGAGAAACATCTCCATAGCAAGCATAGATGTAGTAAAAGGCAAATTAATCTATAGAGTTTTCTGGTTTAGGCACAGAAATAGACCTATGAAACAGAAGAGTGTTCCCAGAAATTTTCTTCATAGTTTAGAAGTTAGTGATTATTGAAGAAGGCGTTACAAAACAAAGAAAGTAAAGTGGATTACTTAGTGAGTGGTACTGCAAAGACTGATAAGAAATGTAGGGAAGGATGAAAATGAAACCTGGTAGACTAGATGGTTGCTTTACATTGCTGCGTCAGTTTCTGCTGTAGAGCAAAGTGTATCAGCCTTACGTATACATATATCTCCCCTTTATTGGATTTCCTTCTCATTTAGATCACCACAGAGCTTTGGGTAGAGTTTCCTGTGCTGTGCAGTGGGTTCCCATTCGTTATCTATTTTATACATAATACTGATAGTGTGTGTATGTCAACCCCAATCTCCCAATTCGTCCCACCCCAACCCCTTCCCCCTTTGTTGTCCATACGTTTGTTCTTTATGTCTTTGTCTGTTTCTGGTTTGCAAATAAGATCATTTTTAACATTTTTCTAGATTTAACATGTGTTTATTATTTATTTTTTTCTCTTTCTGACTTTCTGCACTTTGTATGACAGTCGATAGCAATGACAATTGACAACATCTCTGTAAATGACACACTTTCATTCCTTTATATGGCTGAGGAATATTCCATTGTACCCATGTCCCGCATCTTCTTTATCCATTTATCTGTTGATGGACATTTAGCTTGCTTCCCTGTCCTTGGTATTATAAGTAGTACTGCGATGATATGTGCACGTGGTCAATGGCTTTCCCTTTCTAGAAAACTTAAGGCAGCCCTGAAAATATATATTATGACTTCGTGAATGGGAAAAAGACATGAATAATCATCTGGATCTTACAGTGCTTTGGGAACTGATACATGTTGGGAACCTATTTTCTGATAATGTTGAAAATATGAGAATGTACACATTTATATATATATTATTGTGAAAAGACTTTTTTGGTTGCTGACTTTCAAGAAATTGCTTTTGCATCTCTTTTGATAGGCATTTCCTGAAAAGAAGTGGTGTGTGTCAAAAGAACAGCATATTTTGCAATGAGAGATGCCAATCAAATAGGGAGGTGCATGGTGGTTCTTGATTCTTGGCTCTAATTACATCTATGACCAGTGACATTACCCAAAAATAGAGGTTGAAGGGGAAAATTTGAAATCTCAATCTCACCCTGAAATGCTAGTTTAAAGAGGTGAACTGGATATTGAAATGGATAAAAAAATTGATGTTCCATATTAGTTAGAACTTTGAGTCCCGAGGAATTAGAAACCAGAACCATTTCTACATTGCCTCTTCTTTATTTTTGGTGACTCAGCCATTGGAAATACTCCCAGGAGCACTTGGAGGATCCTATAATTAAGAATTATGGCTTCTAAAAGTGCTGTCCACTTTGATAGGGTTCTCCTTGTCCCACTGCAGGTTTCTGTGAGTTAGTCTGAGCTCTCTCTCTCTCTAGTAAAGATTTATGATTTTTCTTTGAAACGTATTAGGCTCTAAGCACTAACAATGATGACCCTGATGATGCTGACAATGATAACTTCAACCAGATTTCTGGACAACTTAATTTTTCCAGTAGAGGGAGGGAGGAGGTCAGATGGTCAGAGGCTTGCACTTTGGGAAAGGGTGTAAACTGCAGAAGAAATGAGCTTGTATTGCTCTATACAGTTACAAAATTAGAGTTTATCTGCCATGTCTTCCAGGAAGTAAAAGTCACGATTATAGTTTAATTGTAAAGATTATACTTTATGAAAATTTTTTTACATTATCAAAATATTTTAATGGGAGATAATATAAATTAGTGATAACCTAGTGCATCTTATAACAATAAAAGTTTCTAATGTGCTTTAGGATTCATCTTATTGAGTTGATTCTCACAAGTTGTGTGGCATAGATCTGAAAGGCTTAACCATTTTATTATGTGAGGGAACCAAGGTGTAAGGAGTCTTAATGACTTCCTTGGAACAGGGAATGAGACAGGAAGATCTCCATGTAGGGGGAACCAAAGCTGGCACACTGGAATTGCAGTAAAAATAAAACAAAGTGAAAAGCCAAGCAAAAAGAAAAGAAGAGTATCTGGTTTTGATGGTCCTCTACCAATTTCCCTTTTGTCTCACTAAATCTTTAATAGTCTTACTATTTCAGAAGTGCTCTCAACAGAGTCAGACATAATTGAGTCTTTACTTGGTGCAGCGAAGTGAGGCGAGAAGAGATCAGAGGCGTGTGGCAGCGAAAGTCACAGGCGAACAGGTGTCAATGCATCAGGGCTGGCTCCCCTGGTCCTCACAGTTCTCCTCACTAGAAACCCTGGGAGGTTTGAGTTCTTACTTCATGAAGGATGGCAAAGATATCCTTCTCCAGGGACCTATTCCCTTCCTGATAGTCATCCTGTGTCTTAATCACATCCGGGTGTCACTGGGAACTGTCCAGGCTCTAACGTCTTGTATTCTGTTCCATTCCTTCAACGTCAATTCCCACCACCCCCGCTTCTCAGCCTCATCAAAATTCCACATCAAATCCCTTGTCACCTTCCTTTTCTCCTAATTTATTTTCTCATTTTGGAACACTTTCCATTTCTACATTTCCTGTGAATACGGAGTTCAGCTCTTCTTTCATCCATCCTTTCACTGCCCTTTATCAGTCTGCTACAGCTACCCTGCAAGTCACCATCCTTGAATCAGTCCAGCCTTCCTTCCACTTGTACTCTGGTTTGGAATGTTATGAAGAAAATAACACTGTTGTGTAGATACTTGGAGTCTACCATCTAGCTAGACCCATACAACTCTGCAAAGAGCTGATTCATTGGAAAAGACCCTGATGCTGGGAAAGACTGAAGGCAAAAGCAGAAGCGGGTGGCAGAGGATGAGGTGGTTAGATAGCATCACTGACTCAATGGACATAAATCTGAGCAAACCCTAGGAGATAGTGAAGGACAGGAGAGTCTGCTGTCCTAGTGTTCCTGGGGTCATAAAGAGTCGGACATGACTTAGTGACTGAACAACAACAACATACAGCTTTCAGGGGAATTATTTTTTTGTTCTGAAGAGTGTGCATTGCCATTCCTCACAGTAGTTATTCTGATTCCTATGAGTCACTTGAAGTCCTTATGTCACTAATGGCTTCTCATACACTGAATGAAAGTCAGGCCTGAGCTACCCTAACCACTCACTCTCAAACCTTCAGGTGCATCCCCATCCATGCTCCTCCTCACCTCCTCTCCAGTAGGGTTATATTTCTGCCTTATTGTGGTTTTCAACAGCTGCTACCACAGGCTATCCTACAAACAGTCTGAATACCACTCCTTACTCAGTCTGAGTGTTCTCTCTTGCCTAATTACCCTACAAGGCTTCCAAGATGAATAAAAACATGTTCAAGGACTGCCCCCTTGCCATGCTCAGAATTCTCTAACGAAGCTATTCATGGTGGCATGGCTTGGCGGTGTTTCTCCGTCAGGTTTGCCAAGTGGGTAGACCAGGGGCATTCATGTGGGTCATCTATTCATTAGGAAGAAAGCACTTTCTATGCTTTGACTAGTCTCTTCTAGTCCCCTAAACCACGTGGATAAAAGGCACCTTTCTTCTTTCCTCAGCTGGGTTCCCAACTTCTTCTGCCGTCCTTTTTATCAAAGGAAAATCTACAGGTTGTATTTCAAAGACTAGGCATTATTTTTTGGTGCTAAGCAGAAAAGTAATTAAAGTCCATTACACAAAAGCTCGGTT
This sequence comes from Bos grunniens, assembly GCF_055505025.1. Taxonomy (NCBI): domain Eukaryota; kingdom Metazoa; phylum Chordata; class Mammalia; order Artiodactyla; family Bovidae; genus Bos; species Bos grunniens. Next base: position 54,891,922 of record NC_141178.1, on the reverse strand, counting down.
TCTCTTTCGCTTCTCTTTAGAAGCTGTATCAGTAACAAGGAAAATATAATCATGAATTTTAAACTATCATTTTAACCAACTATATCCTCTGTTAGAGTTGCGGAGTGGCCCATGTTTGAGCCCCGCAGGGATGTCAATATTGTCCACTGGAAATTTGATAGCGATTTCTGGCTTTTGCCCTAGTGCCAGGCGCACAGAAAGCACTTAATGAATATTCGTCACCTAAAGATGTGAATCCTGTCCCCTGCATTGTTTCAGAGGTGAGAAAAGCTAACAGTACATCTCCAGAGAACATGTCACAGAGTTTATTTTCTTCTTAGCAAACAAATGCAGTAGAGGAAAATAATGATGTTTGGGTTCAGTCTGATCACAAGAAAACAGTATCTAGTACATCTTTGTCAGAAGATTCATGTTTTGTTTTGCTCATCATCCCTGGGGTTTCTTTTTTACAGTGGGGATGGTACACAGAGGTTTGGACTCTTCACCCCTCCTGCTTGTGCCTCTGAAGAAGCCTGGGGTTTCTTTTTTACAGAAGGGATGGTACACAGAGGTTTGGACTCTTCACTCTCCCGCTTGTGCCTCTGAAGAAGCCTGGGGTTTCTTTTTTACAGTAGGGATGGGACACAGAGGTCTGGACTCTTCACTCCTCCCGCTTGTGCCTCTGAAGAAGCCATGGCATGGTAACACGTTCATGTCGCACATCACTTGAGCTGCTGCCGGGGCTGGAGTGGCTGAGGGAGCTTGCAGTGAAGAAGTTTTGTGCCTTGGTCCTGATTTTGAACTATTAAAAATAAGGTGTAGATTTCAAGGACAACTGGGGAAATGTGTTCTCTGATGGCTGATTTACTGTTTCTTTTGAAAACAGTTGTGTTCTTTGGTCATGGATTCTGTGACAATTAAAATGAAATGTGTGAAACTGTTGAATGATCCCTGGATGAGACTAATGACCTTGGAAGAATTCCACCGTAAGTTTGGCTTCCTATTCCAATTTCTGAAGTGGTCACAGGACTCTTGAAAAACAGCCAATGACTGATGATGCAATTTTTGTCCACTCATTTTTTTTTTTTAAATAAGATTCTCCCCCTAAAACAGGTGTTTACTAACACCTAACTATGCTTCAAGGTACCCAGATGAGCATTATCTGGGACCAGATCATGTTAATTGCAGAAAAAATTGCCTTGAAATAAGGACCCTTTTGGAAATTGTAGCTTAATGTGGTGAATGAACTTAAATGCATGATGTGGAAGCTATGAGAAAATAGTTGACTTCCTCACTCATAGCACTGACAGGCACTCTCCTTGAGTGCTTTCTCTCAAATTGAATATAAAGCATCTTAGGTTGGAATCAACTTATTTTTCAAAAGTTTAAACTTGAAAAATAACTTCAAATTCTAAGATATTAGGATTGCAGAATCTTGTAAAATACATATTGGAAATATTGATCGATTAATAAAAATAATACAACATCTAAAACGCAAAATCTAATGCTTTAATTTAGTATTACAGGATTATAAATGCATGGAATAAAAATAATCAACATAGAATCACAAAAGTTGTTACAATTTTATAGGTTTAATTTTCAAGGGAGTATCTAATAATCTTCTCTTTCTGATTTCATATTTTAAAATTAAGTGTGATTAGAGCTGCCTTTTTCAGAATTTGTAGGAAAGAATAAAAAGGAACAGACTTCATTTGTCCCCAGCCAGTTACAGGAACTTGGGCAAATCATTGATTTTATATTTAAAGTAGAATAGGGCAAACATGGGCTTCCCTGGTGGCTCAGATGGTAAAGAATCCACCTGCAAGGCAGGAGACCCATGTTCAATTCCTGGGTCAACAAAATCCCCTGGAGAAGGGAATGGCTCCAGTATTCTTGCCTGGAGAATTCCATGGACAGAGGAGCCTGGCAGGCTATAGTCCATGTAGTCACAAAGAGTCAGACACGACTGAACGACTAAGACACCAAAACATACTCACACACCCACAGGGCAAGCATAGTCAGCTACAGAAATATATCCCAGGGGATGGCATGAAAATGCATTGCTGAGGAGTTGTCTACGTGTCCAAATCCATCTGCGTAAGCATGTAATCAGCAGAAAGGAAAACAATGCCAGAAGTTATGAGTGCTCTGCCATCCCCATCAGGGGACAGAGGAGGTCCAGTTCACTTTGTCCTAAAACAGTGCCAGAGAAGCTATTTTCAAATGCATAGTGGAATCATCAAAGCTGATTTACCTCGCACGGGCAGACAGACACTTAACACGTATTTGCAGAAATGTAACTATGCAATTAGAATGAGGAAAGCACAAGGCATTGAGAGCCAGCAGGTGTAAAAGGGTAGTTTTACTATTGCTAATTGACCTGGCCCTGGGCTGATGACATAACCACTCTGGGACTAATAGTCTGGATTTAATTGTTTCACTTATAAAGTGTTTAAGCACCACTGGATGCCGTAGGAAAATGTCTGCCTCCATTCTAACTTGCCTAGAGTCACAGCATCCTGCTGTGATTGTGTCCTTGGTGTATGGTTGTCCATGGTGAAGGTCATAGGTCAGCACAAGCTACTTAATGAATCACAAGAACATCCATTCTTAGGTGACCCAGACTTTGCTTTGGGAAGTCTCAGTTATAGTTGCAAGAGTGGGAGGGAAATGTGGTTAAATCTCAGGTTCTGAGCTTCATTTGCCATGTGACTTTGGGTCAGTGAAGTGAAATAGCTATGGGATATTTCAATGACCAGAAGGAGCGTCTGGAAAGGAAATAGCACATAGCCTGGCACAGAACAGTTTCTCCATAAACAGTGTATTCTTAGCATCATATTTAACATAGTACATCCTTCACCCTTGATTATACAAAATTTAAGGCATTTTTAAATCTATCAATCCTCAGAGTTACAAATCCATTTTTATTGCTGGTAACTATTTTGAAAACATATTTCTATTAAATATGACTTTAAAGGTTTAATGGTTAGAGATCATTCAGCAGAAATTGGGTTTTAGGAGAAAATAGAACTAGAGTTAGGGCATTTCATAATATGTTGTGTGTGTTAGTTGCTCAGTCATGTCTGACTCTTTGTGACCCTATGAAGTGTAGCCCACCAGGCTCCTCTATCCATGGGGATTCTCCAGATAAGAATACTGGAGTGGGTTGCTATTCCCTTCTCCAGAGGATCTTCCCAACCCAGGGATCAAACCCGCATCTCCTGCATCACAGGCAGATTCTTCACCACTGAATCACCAGGAAGCCCAATTTCATAACATATGTGGATATAATTTTGACAGAAGGATATTGCAAAAACTGCATCTACCTTAAAAACTCATCTCAGTGTGGAATACAGTTGTTAATTAGAATAAACGTGTACCAGAACAGCTCACAGAGTGCTCACTGCCTTTGTTGTTTCTTATTGACAAATGCACCCCTAAATGCCACTATTTTTTAAAATTTATTTTTAGTTGGAGGATAATTGCTTTACAGTGTTGTATTGGTTTCTGCCATACATCAACATGAATCAGTCATAGGTATACACATGTCTCTCCTCCCTCTTGAACCTCCCTCTCACTTGCTCCCCATCCAACCCCACTGTGTCATCACAGAGCCCCCGCTGAGCTTCCTGCACTGTGCAGCAACTCCACTAGCTAGCTATTTACACATGGTAGTGTATATGTTTCAACGCTACTTTTCAATTAGTCCCACCCTCTCCTTCCCTTGCTGTGTTCACAAGTCTGTTCTCTATTTCTGAGTCTCTATTGCTGCCCTGCAAATAGGTTCATCAGCACCATCTTTCTAGATTCCGTGTATATGCTTTACTATTTGATGTTTGTCTTTTTCTTTCTGACTTAGTTCACTCTGTATTAACAGACTCTAGGTTCATCCACCTCTCTAGAACTAACTCAAATTGGTTCCTTTTTATCAGTTCAGTTCAGTTGTGTCTGGCTCTTTATGACCCCATGGACTGCAGCACGTCAGGCTTCCCTGTCCATCACCAACTCCCAGAGCTTATTCAAACTCACGTCCATCGAGTCAGTGATGCCATCCAACCATCTCATCCTCTGTTGTCCCCTTCTTCTCCCACCTTCTATCTTTCCTAGCATCAGGCTCTTTTCCTCTTGATGGCTAAGTAATATTCCATTGTGTATGTATGTATGTATGTGTATATATATATATATATATATATATATATATATATATGTACCACAACTTCTTTATCCATTCATCTGTTGAAGGACATCTAAGTTGCTTTCATGTCCTGTAGATGCCACAGTTTTTTCAAAGGGCAAGTGACAATGGAAGCCTTTCTAGAGACAATGGAAGCCAATAGTCTCTCTCTGCATGTTCCCTAAAAATGCCTGTTTGAGAGCCTATAAATTACAGGCTGTAAGCGTGATGGCGTTACTAGATATATATTGTGAAAAGATCCCCATGATAAGTCTAATTAACACCCATCATCACACAGCTACCCTTTTGTTTTGTCATGAGCACTTTACAGATCTCCTCTCATGGCAGCTTTCAAATATACAACACAGTATTGTTCACTTCAGTCACCATGCTGCATGTTACATTATCAGGACATTTATTTTGTAAGTGCAAGTTTGTACCTTTTGATGACCTTCAGACTTCTTGAGTTTTCGAAAGGAGGACTTTTTTTTACCTTTGGCTGTATGTGGTTGTGGGTAATAATTGGGTATGTCCCAAGAGCTTAGAATTAAGAGCAATCAAACAGCTCCATAAGTTGAACTATTAAAGCAAAATGCAATAAGAACGAGCAGAGCTATGAAAGCCTTAATGAGATAGTTTTTCCCAGCCAAAGAAATACCTGACTGAATATTTTCATAAGATGAATACAGGCCTTATCCATGCCAATCATCAGAAGGCAGTGTGTGTGTATGGGGGAATGGGGTGGAGAAAGGTATTGATTGGCCACAGAACATAGAAAAAGAAGCCTCAGAGTGTCAGAATTTTGACACTGATCATTCAATAACTGTTAGTTTTAGTGGAGTGATATGTTTGGCCAAAGAGCCAGATAATAGAATTCCATGTTCAGGATGAATGACACCTTAAGCAGATAGACACTGCAAATGATCCTAGATTCATGATATTACCTTTTCAGATCCTATGACAAACATGCCTGGTTCTGATCCCAGCGTTCACCAAGAAATATTCACTTTAATGTTGGCCAACCCATACAGGTGTGTCCACAGAAGACTGTGTGTGGGTCATGGCCTCATCAGTTATGCCATAGTTTCTTTTTTATTTTCTGAGTGTACATCAGAAGAGTCATGTTGCATCCTAAGTCTACCACTTTGACTTTTGTGAGCTTGGTATTTTGAATACCCTCCTGAGACACTGGCGAAGGAAATGGCAACCCACTCCAGTATTCTTGCCTGGAGAATTCCATTGGCAGAGAACCCTGGTAGCTACAGTCCATTGGACACAACTGAGCAATTATCAGTTTCACTTTACACTGAGCTAGACTCTAAATTTACGGGCTTCCCTGGTAGCTCAGGTGGTAAAGAATTTGCCTGCAATGCAGGAGACCTGTGTTCAATCCTTGGGTCAGGAAGAACCCCCGGAGAAGGGAATGGCAACCCACTCCAGTATTCTTGCCTAGAGATTTCCATGGACAGACCATGGAGTCACAAAGAGTTGGACACGACTGAGTGACTAACACACACACACACACATACACACACCATGCCTGAGACACAGTTCACATGGCTGAGCCTCTGGAGCTGAGGGCCCATCCAGGTCAATCTGCTGGTCACCTCTCCTCCCCTCCCCCGAGACCTTGGGTAGCTGAGCAGCTGTGTCTCCTGGTGACATACTGACCACCTGCATGGGATTCCATTTTTTTTTTGATGTGGGCCATTCTTGAAGTTTTTATTTAATTTGTTACAATATTGCTTCTACTTTATGTTTTTGTTTGTTTGTTTGTTTTTGCTTGCAAGGCACGTAGAATCTTAGTTCTCTGACCAGGGATTGAATCTACACCCCCTGCATTGGAAGGCAAAATCCAGACCACTGGATTATTAGGGAAGTCCCTGGAATTCCATTTTAAGTGCTGTCTTACCTAATCACTTTAAAAGAAACAGCTTTTCCCCTTTGTTTTAATTCCCTCCGTTCCATTAAAAAGATAGCACAAAAAAATAAATAAATAAATAAAAAAAATAAAAAGATAGCACAAATGGCTTCACTGTTCTGAAATTCAGTGAGACCAACAAGCCAAAATTTCGTGTATAAAATGTTCACTTTATTTCCTCTTCACTTTCTTATTTCCACTTCATTTCCTCTTCCTTTTCTCTTTCCTTCTTTCTTTTCTGTCTGTCCCTTTTTGTTCCCTCCCTCCCTCCTGCCTTCCTTTTCTGTCTCTTTATGTGTCTTTGCTTCCTTATTTCTTTCCTCTCCTCCCTTCCACATGCATTTTTCTAGAGCACTCTCATGTACCTGACACTATAAATACTAGCAGGAAAAAATCCTAATAATCTGGTAGGAAAAAGAGGTACATACTTAAATATGCAGTAAAGGGTGAAATATATTTTTCATTTGTGATTAAATTCTATTTAACTTCACAAGTATGCATTAGGATTCTTTTGTGTGCAAGCACTGTTTTGGGTTTTGTGGAAGATGCCAAAAGCATAAGCTTGGCCTCAAGTTGTCGTGTTATTAAACACGTAGAGAAAAGAAAAAACAACTCTAGGCAGAATGTGGGAAATCTTATGTGAATTGTACAGTGTTCTTAGAGGCAAAGAGAGAGAACACTTCTAGCTAGAATGTTCTGGGTTGGGTTGGGTTGTACAGTAGGACTGTGTTGGCTGAATTTAAATTGGGCGGAGAGGTGCATCAGGGCATTGGGGTTAAGGCAGGGTCATGGGGAGATAGAATGAGGCAAATAGAGCTGGTCAGAACTGATGGTGGTGCTCAGGCTTAGAGATAAGTTTAACAGGTCAGGAGAACATAGTATTGAGTTGAAAGCTGTGGTCTTAGATGAGCAGATAGGGCAGATTTGGCTGGATAATTATGTTGACACCAGAGCCAAAGGTTGTATTCTCAGGTAGCTGTGGGAGCAGCTAGTTGCTCTAAAAATTATTTAAAGAAAAATATGCTTTTTTGATGGGCTTCCCAGATGGCTTAGTGGTAAAGAATCCGCTTGCCAATTCAGGAGATGCAAGAGATGTAAGATTGATCTCTGGGTTGGGAAGATGCCCAGGAGGAGGAAATGGCCACCCACTCCAGTATTCTTGCTTTGAAAATCCCATGGACAGAGGAGCCTGGCAGGCTTCAGTCCGTAAGGTTGCAAGAGTTGGACATGACTTAGTGACTGAGCATGCATGCCCATACCTTTTTGGTTTATTTTTTCCTGGTGATAGCTCCAAGTGGTCTATTCAATTGTACCTCAAAGGCTTGTTCACCTGACAGACCCCTCAGCCACCCAGGTTTCCTCAGTCTTCATGTCTGAGGACAATATGGCAACTTCAAACTTGGTATTTGTAAGGAATAATTTGTATTAATATTTCCTTCCAGCTGGGACACAAGGTAAGCACGGTTGTTAAGACAGCTGAGTCTGGGGCTACGGAAAGCCTTAATTTTGACTTAAGGAATTAAAAGTTAAATTCATATGGCAACTTGAAGAGTTTGATGGTTTGTCAGAAAAGGCCATGATCAAGAACTGTATTTTAGGAAGATTATTCTGCCAGGTGCACATCTGGATATGGACATTTATGGGTATATGGCAGCATCTTTGGAAGAGATATGAGAATGGTCAACTAGAATAATTGTACTCTACGTGAAAGGTCATCCTCATGGTTCATGGTGGAAATAAAATCAATAGGACTTGGCAATCAGTTGACTATAGGCAACAAATGAGAAGCAGGGATCTTGTAATTCAAAGAGCTTGAGTCTAGGTGGTAAGTCAGCTACTATAAAAAGATAGTATCAGCCAAGATAGGGAAATAAGCAAGCACATGAGAAGATTTAGAAACAGAACGTGCAGATCTGCTGAAAAGCCTTGCGTTTCACAGCTGAAGGTCTACCTGTGTATGTGTGTGCCTATTAGTGTCATGTCTGACTCTGTGTGACCATATAGACTGTAGCCCGCCGGGTCCTCTGTTCATGGGATTCTCCAAAAATGAATACTGGAGTGTGTTGCTGGATAGTCCATTAACAAATGGCAGGAGGTATTTGTTTACTTTCATAATAAAATAGACATTATTTTGCGTCATTCTTGGGAAAAGTGAATCAATCATATAAACAACTATATATTGAAATTTAAAGGCCTTTATTATTTGCTCCAGGTTATCTCAAAAGTTACTATGACTCAGATGTGTTTGAAAATATTTTGATGTTTTAGCTAAAGAAAAAACTGTATCATTTTAAAAATCAAAGTATCCACCATTATGGAACTGTGCTCAATCCATATACCAAAAGTGGCTTTGTCTTATAAAAATGGTGTCAATTTAAATTTGGAGTTTGAATTTTAAAAATAATAGTATTTGCACATCTGTTATATGTCCAAATTGAAACAAATCTGTTTAATCATGATTCAGAAGGTTCTAAGGATGACACTGAAAAAAGACTTGCTGAAAAAATTTTATTTCAGTTTCTATAAAGTATATATGCTTGTAAAAAGCATCTTCTGTTTATTGAGAAGGTAAACTGCTCTCTGTAAATGCTTCCTGTTTTGATAATGTAGATACAAGTCACATTCAGAAGGGTTTGAAAAACCGAGGTGCAAATATATTAAATTCTAATCCATGGCAGAAGATAAAACCATCGCTTACTGGGGTCAGGGCACACTTTATAAAGATGGTAGTTAACAGGGTCTAAGTGATATTTCAAAAGAAAAGTACTAAACTTGTTTGTCATATGAATGCTAATCCTAGACCTGTAATCTCCCAAATCCTTGAATCTGTTACCTCCAGAGACTCCAAGCATGGGACTTTATATCCTTCAAGTTGTGTGTTTGTATGACTTCTGGTTAAATGTAGATAAGTATCATTCAGATTCTTTGTATTGTCTGAAATAGAAGTATGTTCTGCCTCATAATTTAGCAGGAAGTTCAAGAGATACTCTTCATTCTTTGATGCAGCTTCAGTTATTCATAATGAACAATATTTACATATTAGTAGATCTCCAAAAATTCCAAGCAATGCCTAAGCGATGAACTCTGAAAGAGACAGAATGGAATATCCCCGAAACTTGTATAAACCCCACAATGCTGCTTGGAAATATATGTCTTGCATATTACACCTCAGTTATAAGTTATTTCCACAAACATTGCCATAAGAAAAATTCTAAAGCTGATATTTTATAAAATAGAAAGTGATTGTTCATACAGATTCAACCTAGTGTCAACTTGGTGTCAACCTGGTGACCTAGCAGCATAACTTGTTTGTTGTGTTCTTAAAATAAAACAGGCTACACTTATTTTTTTTTTTCAGATGACCCTCTTTATACTGTCTTATAAAATGCGTTTGTGTGAGAGACAATTAAATGTTAAGAGGGGTGGAAAACTTTAAGTGAATGTTCAGTTAACAGAAAAATGTACTTAAAGAAGAAAGTAGATGGGGTTGGGTTCAATTCCATATGACTAAAAGCAAAATATTGGCCATTTCTGATAAGTATTTAAATTCCATATGACCTTTTCAAAGCCATTTGGTTAGGAAGCCATTTTTGTTAGGCTAAAGGACAGAGAAGACACCTGTACTTAAAACATCACAAAGCAAATTGTAGGTATTAATTCTAAAATTATGGAAAAGAGCAATTTTATATGAGGTTTAGTGTGTTTGGAAAGCGTTTAGAAAGTATTTCCATTCCATAGATATTTCCACTCTACAGTGGGTGCTAGAGTGCTTAGAGCTTGGTTCTTATTTTTATTATTATTATTTTTTATTTGTTTGTTTGTAAGCTGCTTAGTCTAAGATTGTTGTTGTTTTCAGTCACTAAGTCTTGTTCGACTCTGTGTGACTCCTGTGGACTGTAGCATGCCAGCATTCTCTGTCCTTTACTAGCTCCCAGAGTTTGCCCAAGTTCATGTCTAACCATCTCATCCTCTGCAGCCCTCTTCTCCTTTTGCCTTCAATCTTTTCCAGCATCAGAGTCTAAGATGCTGAGGGTCAAATAAAGTAGACATGGATATTGCCGTTACTTGGAGTATCTGATCAAACACTGGGTGAGCAGAGAGACTGGTTCTATTTGCCTGTTCTTAGGAGTTGTGTAATCAGACCCACACAGACTTGTATGAGCCCCATCATTAACCAGAAATGTGACCCCTCTGCTCCAGACCCTGTCAAGAAGCTGGGGGTTGGTGTGGGCAATGGTGGTACCCTAGGAACACTGAATATTAGGACTGTCCCTCTCCAGGCCCTGAGGGCTTCAATGATCCATCCAGGTCATAATCAAAGTCTCCCAGCACCCAGACTGAATCAGGAACAACCAATAGAGTACAATTTCTGGGCAACAGAGAGCCTCTTTCTTGCCTTGAATTCATCTCACCACTGGGCTATACCTGTGATCTCAGCCCTTGAAGAATTACTGCTTAGATGTATGTTTTGATGACTGATTTTAAAAGCTTAACCAAATCAAACAAGAACAGAACAGAACATGTAAACAGGTAGAAAATGCAGTGTTTGTTTCCTGCCATTTTATATCCTAACTTTAAGGCAGAACTGACTTAGATATGTATATTTTGGGAAGGAGATGGGAGATGAGCAGAGGGGGTTGCTGGATTACCGATGGGGGAGGGCAGACAGGGCAAAGCAAACAGTTGTATTTTGTGCAGTGTGCTCTGTACTTCAAAAAGATATTGCCTCTAATCCTCACAAAAGTCAGGTATTATTAGCTTCCTCTATAAGTTGAGGAAACTAGGTCCCAGAGGTTTAATCAGTTTGATTTAGTTCATTCTGATAGCCCATGGCAGACCTGTGCTTTCATCTCATGTATGAGTGTCTGCTCATTTGCTCAGTTATATCTGACTCTTTGCGACCCCATGGACTGTAGCCCGCCAGGCTCCTCTGTCCATGGGATTCTCCAGGCAAAAATACTGGAGTAGATTGCCATTTCCTTCTCTAGGGAATCTTCCCTACCCAGGGATCCAACTCCACCTCCTGCATCTCCTGATTGGCAGCCCAAGTCTTCACTACTGGACCGCCTGGGAAGCCCTCTCATATCAGCAAGCTAAGTTGCTTCAGTCGTGTCTGGACTCATTGCGACCCCATGGACTGTAGCCCACCAGGCTCCTCTGTCCATGGGATTCTCTAGGCAAGAATACTGCAGTGGGTTGCCATTTCCTCCTCCAGGGGTCTTCCCGACCCAGAGATGGAACCTGTGTCTCTTGCGTCTCCTGCATTGGCAGGCGGGTTCTTTACTACTAGCGCCACCTGAGTGTGACTCCCAATTCCTTGATCATTTCAGTCCCTGAGACCACATTTGAGTGGGAGGCCAAGAAGGGAGCCCTGCATGTGAAGCCTTTCAGGAGGATCAGCTTCCAGATCCTCAACTTCCATTCAGTCTTCCATAAAATTGATCTGCCTTAAATACACCTGTGTTTGGAATGGGGTCCTTTCCCCACATCCTTGTTCTCAAATTCCATCCTCCCACTCTGCAAAATACAGACTGACCTTTTACCCATCTCTAAGTTCACCATCATGTGTGGTTCCAAGAAGTAAAAAAAAAAAAAGAAGAAAGAAAGAAAAAATAGTGAAGAGTGAAGTCAAGAGAGAAAAATAAATATATATTAATACATATATGTGAAACCTAGAAAAGTAATACAGGTGAACCAATTTGCAAAGCAGAAGTAGAGACACAGACGGAGGTAGAGCACAAACATGTAAACACCAAGGAGGCAGAAGGGAGGTGGGATGGATTAGAAGTTTGCATTGACATATAGACATTACTGTGTGTAAGATTAGCACAGGGGAAGAAAAAAGACACTGCAATCTGTTTGTAGGACATATATTAAGTCTCCCATCCAAGTACTAACCAGGCCCGACCCTGCTTAGCTTCCGAGATCAGATGAGATCGGGCGCGTTCAGGGTGGTATGGCCGTAGACAAGACATATATTAAGTCAACCTTAAAAACGCCTTCCAATATACATTAGGTTCAGACAGTTTGATTCCACTTATGCGAGCTATCTAGAATAGTCAAATTCATAGAGTCAGAAAGTACGTTGGTGGAGGCCAGGGGCCAGGGGCCAGGGGTTTTAGGAGGGGGATTGGAGAATTAATGTTAAATGGGGACAGAGTTTCAGTTTAGGAAGGTGAAAAATTCGGGAGATGGATGATGGCGAGAGTTACACAGCTGTGTGAATGTCCTTAGTGCCACGGAACTGTACAGCTGAAAATGGTTAAAGGAGCATGTTTTATATTATGTGACGTTTACCACAAAGGACCATTCTTTGGTCCTTCTTTGGAGGACCAAAGAAAGAGCATTCAAAATACTGATGTGAGTATTGGCAGAAAGAATGACAGATAGTGACAGAAAGTAAAAGTCTAAATTTTAGACAGATTTTTGCAAAGAAGTGAAGTAGTTTGGAAGTGTTAAGAAAAAAGTACCTATGCATGAGAATGAAATTCTCTGGGGGATGTGAAATGTCAGTGTAAATTCAAAGAGAGAAACTACATACAATTTCTGACTTTTGAAGTCATGATAGTTCACGTCTGTTTTAGTAGCTGCTGATGGATTCACTACTGTATTTAGATGAGATGGATATATTTAAAAGAGTAATGTGGCAGTTTTATTTTTAAATGTAATTATAATACGGTGAAAATTAACATCTTTTGTAACTACTCCATCTTTTTTTTTTTTTGATGTCAGATACATAGAGATATGTGAGGGGTTGAAGGAAAAAAATTAGGGTTATATAAACAAAAAATTTGATGATTGCTATCGATTCTGAGTGTCTTCAGATTAATGAGCCATCCTGCTGGGATCTTCTTTATTATCCAGCTAGATAGGATCAACTTTGGAGAAGAAAGAGGAGGTTAATATACAAGGATCCCACCCACCCCACCCTCTTCCTCATATTACTTTTAGAAATACACGTGAAAAAATGGGAGATGGGAAGTGTTCTGGGTTTATTATTGCAAGAATGATGATATCCAAAAAACTACTGAAGAAGCATGAGGAGCTGAAGTCGAATATTTGAATCTTCTTCCAAACTAATTGTCATGTATTTTTCTGCCTCCAGTTATTAGGAGGAGAGTGGTTGCTAGTCATTTAATGAGGGGTATATGAAAGTGGATCTGTGGTGAGTGACGTACTGACCTGGGAACCTATTTTGTTTAAATTAGCTCCTACTGCCCGTCTTCCTATGACCAACTATTTCCAGCAAAGACATGAGAACTGCTTAACTTTTTCTCTGTCTCTATGCCAAGCTAATTATGGATGTGGAGCTTTAATCCATGATATTGATGCAAAACACTCATGTGGGTAAGCTCTCTCAAGTTTTCCTTGTTATTGATTGAACAGGTAATGGAGATTGTCCTTCAGGAAGGGCTTCCCAGGTGGTGTTAGTGGTAAAGAATCCGCCTGCCAATGCAGGAGACGCAGGAGATGCGGGTTCGGCGCCTGGGTTGGGAAGATCACCTGAAGATGGTAATTGCAACCCGCTCCAGTATTCTTGCCTGGGAAATTCCATGGACAGAGGATTCTGCCAGGCTACAGTCCATGGGACAGCAAAGAGTGGAACATGACTGAATGCACACACACACACACACGCGCGCGCGCGCGCACAGACACACCCTTTCAGGAAATCACTTCTACAGGCTGAATGAAGTTAGTTCATGGCTCCAAGCATTTAAATAATGAAGTTGTCTTTGAAATAACAAGACTTTTTTTTTTGCAGAATTTCCTTTAATATTTAGATTTTCCTTCCCTTTTTTTCTGGAAGCAGGAGGAAAATGATAGTGCAGGTGTTGATACATAGCCAGCATATAACCTCCCTGTGATGTAAGTCGGAATGTTTCTTTGGAAGTGCAAGTGCTCAGGGCATAAAATGTCAGCACTTTTGAAAAAGCTGGTATTAATTATAAGGGGCTCAAGGGCAAAGAGTGGATGTTACTGACAGGAATGATAGACACAATGGGCTGAATGCTTGAAAAGGTTTTTCTATTTGGGAGAATATTTACCTGTTTCACTCAGGTTCCATGCAGCATGAAAGTCTGTCCTTTCAGACCGTGCTATGAGAATTCTAGCACCTAACACATCTGGAAGGATGTAGACGTTAGCACAGCTGTTTACACTGCTGCAAGCTCACACGCAGACCAAATACCATGCTACTAATGGTTCCAAACCTCCATACTCTTTTGTTCACTTATTTATTTGCAAAACATTTGTTGGGGATACTGTGAACAAAGCCCTAGAAGGTTGCTGCCAACAAGATTAAACCCTCTCTGTGGCCTGGAGGAGAGACACAACAGTGCTTCCTATTAAAAAAGACCTGTAATAAAATGTATGCATGCCTTTTTTTTTTAATCAAAATTGCTTCTGCTCATTGTCTCTTGGTGTAAGAATGACTTTAAGTATCCTTTAGTGAGTACATCCACCTTCTGAAAAACTCTCTCTCAGGTTCCTATACAGGCATTCAGAATAAAGCCATGAATGAAGGGAAGACTTAAAATATTCTGCATGTAATGCAATACTGAATCAAGTATCTATGGCAAAATCGGACTCATTTTTTTAAATTTCTAAATTACTAGGCAAATTTTAGATGTTTCAGTATTTAATAGCACCCCCAAAATGCTCCTGCTGTATTAAATTATTCTGCTAACCTAATCCAGAGTCACAGTCTTGTTTATGGGGCAGTCTGGGTTGCCATTTTCCAGGCCTTCAGTTGGGTTCTATTGTTCCCATCGCACTGAATGAGTGAAAAGGCCTCCTTCTTGCTATACTGAAAACCTCAAGACTTGTGAAGAAGCCAAACTCCTGCCCTTGACTTTAAATTAATGGGCCCCTGGAGACAGACTTAATTCTATTGACAGGAAGCCACTGCTTTCCTGTGAAAGGAATTCTCCGTTCAGTAATCATGATCTGGCTGTAACTGCAGTGCCAGCCTGTACCACATGCTTCTTCCTCCTTGGCAGAAGGAAGATCTAACTGTAAGCCCCTACCTCTAGCCCCCAACTTGTTACATTGGAATTTGGAACTTTCTTTGATAGGCAATCTTTAGTTATAAAGAACTCTGTCCATTCGAGGTCCCCTGTGATGGTTATGTCTTGCCAAATAACATATCTGCCAATAATCAAAGCATTGCTTCCTTTGCAGCAGATTTTAAAAAAAATTTTTAATTAAAATTTTTTTAACACCAAAACCATTTTGTATCGGAACATAGCTGACTATACCCCAATACAAGCTAGGCTTCAACAGTACCTGAACTGAGAACTTCCAAATGTTCCAACTGGATTTAGAACAGGCAGATGAACCAGACAACAAATTGCCAAAATCCCTTGGATCATAGAAAAAGCAAGAGAATTCCAGAAAGACATCTGCTGCTACTGCTGCTAAGTCGCTTCAGTCGTGTCCGACTCTGTGCGACCCCATAGACAGCAGCCCACCAGGCTCCCCGGTCCCTGGGATTCTCCAGGCAAGAACACTGTAGTGGGTTGCCATTTCCTTCTCCAATGCATGAAAGTGAAAAGTGAAAGTGAAGTCGCTCAGCTGTGTCCAACTCTTTGCCACCCCATGGACTGCAGCCTACCAGGCTCCTCCGTCCATGGGATTTTCTAGGCAAAAGTACTGGAGTGGGGTGCCATTGCCTTCTCCAGAAAGACATCTACTTCTGCTTTATTGACTACGCTGAAGCCTTTGACTGTGTGAATTACAACCAACTGTGGAAAATTCTTAAAGAGATGGGAATACCAGACCATCTTACCTGCCTCCTGAGAAATCTGTATGCAGGTCAAGAAGCAACAGTTAGAATAGGACGTGGAACAGACTGGTTCCAAATAAGGAAAGGAGTACTTCAAGGCTGTATATTGTCTCTGCTTATTTAACTTATATGCAGAGTACATCATGGGAAATGCTGGGATGGGTGAAGCACAAGCTGGAATCAGGATTGCAGGGAGAAATATCAATAACCTCAGATATGCAGATGATACCATCCTTATGGCCGAAAGTGAAGAGGAACCAGAGTCCCCTGATGAAAGAGGAGAGTGAAAAAGCTGACTTAAAACTCAACATTCAAAAACAAAGATCATGGCATCTGGTCCCATCACTTCATGGCAAGTAAATGGGGAAACACTGGAAACTATGACAGATTTTATTTTCTTGGGCTCCAAAATCACTGCTCACTGCAGATGGTGACTGCAGCCACAAAATTAAAAGATGCTGCTCCTTGGAAAAAAAAGCTATGACAAATCTAGAGAGCATATTAAAAAGCAGAGACATTGCTTGGCCAACAAAGGTCCAACTAGTCAGAGTTACGGTTTTTCCAGTAGTCATGTATGGATGTGAGAGTTGGACCGTAAAGAAGGCTGAACGCCAAAGAATTGATGCTTTTGAACTGTGGTGTTGGAGAAGACTCTTGCGAGTCCCTTGGATAGCAAGGAGATCAAACCAGTCCATACTAAAGGAAATCAACCCTGAATATTCATTAGAAGGACTGATGCTGAAACTGAAGCTCCAATACTTTGGCCACCTGATGCGAACAGCTGACTCATTAGAAAAAACCCTGATGCTGGGCAAGATTGAAGGCAGGAGGAGAGGACAAGGTGGTTGGACTGCGTGAGTCTCAGCAAGTTCTAGGAGATGGTGAAGGACAGGGAAGCTTGGAGCGTTGCATTCCATGGGGTCACAAAGAGGTGGACACGACTGAGTGACTGAACAACAAAATATCCGATTAGCAACGTTGTGGTAGTTTCAGGAGAACAGCAAAGTGACTCAGCCATACATATACAGGTGTTCATTCTCCCCCAAACATCCCTTCCATCCTGGCTGGAACATGAGCAGAGTTCCATGTGCTATACCATAGGTCTTTGTTGGTTATCCGTTTAGACATCCCTTATGTGAAGAATCTAAAAAGAAATGATACAAATGAAATTACTTACAATACAGAAAGAGATTCACAGACTTAGAAAACATACTTATGGTTTCCAGGGAGAAGGGATAGTAAGGGACTTTGGAAAGGTTATGCAGCAGATATTTTTAGTATGTGTTTTACACTGTATTAATGTTAGCAAACTCATATGTGACAAGGATCTGTAGTCATGAACACTGAACCCAAAATTCTCCTGTGAAGAAAAATGATCTTTATTTCAGGAGGTTAACTCTCGAGAGCTGTGGCTCATGTAAGTTGTAGGTGAGGTGATTTGCCCAGCTTGCTTGTTTTCTCTACCTGTGCGGAGCTTGTAGGACTTTGCTGGGGGCAGAAGAGCCTGGTGTCTGGTGTAAATAGATCACAGAGGAAGACTTAATAGATTTTTAAGACACAGTCATCATATAGGACATACTTCTTTTTTCTGACAGGAAGATAAAATCTGTTTTAGCCCATGTTATCTAAGTAACAGCCCCTGCTTGACTGTTGCAGTTGTTTAAAAAGGATGCTGGAAGGAAAACACTATTGAAAATGGAATTCATAGAAAGCTCTTACATGTCAGTTTTTCAGAGTGCTACAAACAAATTGTAATGTAAACATAATGGCATGAGTAGTAGTATTTAGAGATTTCTGTTGCACTCATTCAGAAGACTTGCTGCACAGGACCTAGCTATTAAACGTCTTGACCTCAATTTCCAGGGTAGCCTCAGGGATTCTTCAGGATTTGTTGCAAATGCTAAGAGATGCGTGATCTTTCACTTTCTTGGAGTCATCCAACTATCCTTACATCACTGTGGTTGATTTAGCAAGGGAAATATTTTTTAAAGATTGTTTATCTTAGACAGTTGGAATGAAAGGATGACCTGCTTCTAACATCCAAAATTTAAGCGCATCTGGAAGAAGCAAGCATGATTCCTTTGGGGAGGGCAGGAATCAGCTATGTGGCCATGTGTGTTGAGCGCAGCTGTGTAACGGTGTAAGTCTTTTTGTACCGGTGACTGGTGTCCAGTTAGAAAAAGAATCAGTCTTCTTACTTAAATGCAGGTAACTCTGTGAAACAAGCAGCAGTTTTGAAAGTGGACTGATTTGTTTTCTATCAAGTTTCTGTTACAAATACATTCAAATTTTGTCTTTAGAGGGTGAGTGAAGATATATGAGCAATTTATTCTCAATGATTCCTCTAGAATATTTAAAAATATACCTGCACAAAACAAATGTTTTCATGCAAATCCATGTTATCAATGGAAAGCACTTTAAATGGGCATATTCAAACACTTGCTGAATAAATACTAAATGCTGCTGCTGCTGCTGCTAAGTTGGTTCAGTCGTGTCCGACTCTGTGCGACCCCATAGACGGCAGCCCACCAGGCTGCCCAGTCCCTGGGATTTTCCAGGCAAGAACACTGTAGTGGGTTGCCATTTCCTTTTCCAATGCATGAAAGTGAAAAGTGAAAGTGAAGTCGCTCAGTCGTGTCTGACTCCTAGCAACCCCACGGACTTGCAGCCCACCAGGCTCCTCTGTCCATGGGATTTTCCAGGCAAGAGTACTGGAGTGGGTTGCCATTGCCTTCTCCGAATACTAAATGAGGGACCTTCTAAGTTTTGAAGATCATGTAAAGATAAATGAGAAAATTAGTTAAGCTATTAAAAACAGATGACAACATAGATGGGGAGAAAATATTTGCAAAAGATAAGGGACTTCCTTGGTGGCTCAGTGGTAAAGAATCCATCTGTCAATGCGGGAGATGTGAGCTTGATTCCTGGGTTGGAAAGATCCCCTGGAAAAGGAAATGGTAACGTACTCCAGTATTTTTGCCTGGAAAATCCCATGGACAGAAGAGCCTGGTGGGCTACAGTTCATGGGGCCTGAGAGTCAGATATAACTGAGCAACTGAGCACATTCAGTGATTATGATGTTGAGCATCTTTTCATGTTCTTGTTGGTCTTCGTATATATTTTTAGGATGGATGTCTGATCTAATCCTTTGCTCATTTTTGAATTGGTTGTTTGATTTTTGTTATTGAGTTTTGTACTCCATCTCCAGAATAAACACACACACACACACACACACACACACAAACACACAAACACACATCAGATTTTAATCCTTCATCATATATATGATTTGCAAGTATCTCCTGTTCTGTGGCGATATCTCCTACTTGGTTGATTTTGTTGATAGTGATAGTGTCCTTTGATGCAAACAAGTTTTAAATTTTTATTTTCAATTTATTTTTTCTTCAGTTGCCTGTGCTTTTGTTTCATATCTAAGAAATCATTGCCAAATCCAATATCATAAATCTCTTACCCTGTGTTTTCTTCCAAACATACTGTAGTTTTAATTCTTGCATTAAGTTTTTGATCCTTTTTGAGTTAGTTTTTGTATGTGGTTTTAGATGAGGGCCCAATTTCATTCTTTTACGGGTGGGTATTAGGTTTTCCCAGCACTATTTGTTGATCATTTTCCCCATTCAACAAGTTTGGCATCCTTATTGAAAATCATTTGACCAGGTATGTGAGAGTTTATTTCTGGAATGTCTATTCTGTTGGTCTATATGTCTGTTTTTAATCCAGTATAACTCAATTTTGATTTCTGTGGCTTTTCAGTAAGTTTTGAAATCACGAAATATGAGTCTTCCAGTTCCGTTCTTTTTCAAGATTGTTTTGGCTCTTCAAGGTCACTTCAAATTTCATATAAATTTTAGTATAAATTTTTCTGTTCCTGAAAAAATGTTATGGGGATTTTTATAGGGGTTGCATTGAATCTGTAGAATCCTTTGGACATTTAAACAATATTAAGTCTTTTAATCCATGAACATGGGACATCTTTCCATTTATTTATGTCTTCTTTAATTTCTTTCAACAGTAGTAGTTTTCCTTATAGAGCTTTTAAAAAGTTATGTTATTTTGAAGCAATAATCTTAATAATGAATTTTTTTCTTTTTGGTTCAGTCCTTAGCACATTGGGCTTCCCTGATAGCTCAGTTGGTAAAAATCCTGCTATGTAGGAGACCCCGGTTTGATTCCTGGATCAGGAAGATCTACTGGAGAAGGGAAAGATTATCCATTCCAATATTCTGGCCTGGAGAATTCCATGGACTGTATAATCCATGGGGTGGCAAAGAGTTAGACACGACTGAGTGACTTTCACTTTCACTTTAGCACATCACCAAGCGTAATACAGTGTTGCATTGTGCATTGATCCATCTATTATGCTGGCTTATTTTATTTACAGAGAACTCTTTGGGCTTCCCAGGTGGCACTAGTGGTAAAGAACCCTCCTGCCAATTCAGGAGACAGAGGACATACACACTGGTTAGATCCCTGGGTCAGGAAGATCCCCTAGAGAAGGGAATGGCACTCTACTCCAGTATTCTTGCCTGGAGAATCCTATGGGCAGAGCAACCTGGTGGGCTACATACAGTCCACGGCGTCACAAAGAGAAGGACACGACTGAGACATGACTGAGCACACACACACATACATACACATAGAGAACTGCTTGTCAGTTGTACCTGTGGCCTAAACATTCATTAGAACAGTTAAATGACATTTAGTGCAGTACAGCTAGAAAATAGTGTCAGTCGACCAGTCTATTACTAAAATAATTTACTTTTTGAATTACTTCTCACTAAGCTCAGCATTGCCTTCTACAGAATTCGCAAGTTCAATGAAAAGCAAAATAGTTTAATATCCTTTGCCTTGTTTATGGTTCTCATTTTCTTGCTTAATGAACCTGTTATTTCAGACATTGTTTTCCTTTACCTTTTAATAAGCTTAAATGTATCAAAATGCCCATAATAAGACAAGTCCTATTACAAGTAAAGCATGAGAATCAATGGGTAGCAATATTTCTTTCTTTCCCTTTTCAGTGTGTAAAGAGATGATGTGATTATTATGTCAGAGCTTTCCTGTCTGCTCAGCCTTCTGGGGAAAAAATAACCACATGCCATGAAAGCAGTCCTCATTGTGCCAGGTATCTTGTGCAAAAGAAGACCTTAACATCCCAGAGATCCACTTGCTCACTCCCCTAGCTCCCTCTTGTCCCCTTCTTTCCCCACCTTCCAAGCCCTCAGCATAGCCCTGTTAAAGTACTGGGGTGGTTTGTGCCCCTTCATACCTGCTCTCCCCTTGACTGCCCCCCGGCTCCAGCTAACTCCTACATGTCCAAGACCCAGCTTATGTGTCAACTCTGCTTGGACAGATGCCCTGGGATCTCTGACTCCCATCTCTGCCAGGTCTCACCCCACTATGTTATAATTTGTGAATCACATGGTAATCGTTCCTGCGGGTAGGTGAATGAACTCCTTGAAGGCGGGAACCATCCCTCACGTGCCTCGTAGCATCAGCATGGAACCTGACGTGAAACAGACAACAAATGCCTGCGCAATGGCTACATGGCTGGAAGGAACATTGCTTCAAACATCCGACTTCTTTTTCTGAAAAAAACTATCCAAAGAAGAAAGCGCAGAGCGTAGGAAGCCTTTGTTCTGCTTTCAGAGCTGGGAAAGCTTGAATAATTCTTTCTTATCAGCTCTGGGAAGGAGTTTGATTTTTATCCTGGATGAGCTATAAAGTGTGTTAATGAGCATTAGAAGCAAATATCTCCCAACCGGACTTTTAACAAGGAGTTTATAGCTCCAGGACCTGTAGGTTATTGTGTATCTTTGTTTGTGAAAGACCAATTAAACAGTGCTTTGGAAGAGTTCTTTTAGAATTATTAAAAAAAAATCCTTTTTTTTTTCATTTTTAACTCTGTCTTCAGATAGGATTCAGCTGATGTCTCTTCTCAGAGGAGATAGCTTTGAAGTCAGGGAATTCCCCAGCTGAATGACCTGGGCAGAAACATGCTCAGGCTGATCGTGATATGAATTTGAAGGGAACAATTAAGGACTTGTTTCCATTTTGATTCTAATAGGAAGCCTTTTTACTTGTGTGCCTTTCAACCTGTCTACATTCCTTCTGAAACTTCAATGGAACCTCATGTCAGAGCTGTTAAAAGGACTTTGGAAAAGGAATGTGTGAAATCATAAATGCTTCAGAAATAAGAAAGTGTTTCCCAGTCCATTACATTCTTAACCCCTTGTTTCTGCCTAACAGACTCTGTGAAAGGTCAGCAAGAATGTTTTAACAGTATATGCTTTAGACTTCTAGGAGGACATAGTATTTCTCTTCTACATATCCTTTATTATTAAGTGAGGCGTGGTATTTTCTGAGTTGATATTTTGTGTAAAAACGAAACTCATCCTCAGAACTGTGCTTGCTAAGTCACCTAAGTCGTGTCCATTTTGAACCACCAGGCTTTCCTAGTGGCTCAGACATCATTAAACATAAGCTAAATTGGAACCAAAATTTCAAAACCTCAAGTTAAAGAGAACATACCTGAATGTAATTTGGGATGACTTTCTCAACTAGACTGATGAATAATATAATGTAATGTAATATTTAATGATAATATAATCTGCATAGTGGCTTGTGATTTTCAAGAAAAAATTTTTTATGGAAAATTTCCATACAGTTTTCTCATTTTTCATCATAATGATTCCGTGACATAGGTAATAAGATCCTTTAATTCTGTGTAAGAGAGACTGAAGGCTGAGAAGGTTCTGTGACTTGAGGACCTGTCTAAAGCTATAAATGAACTGTGCGGTGAACTGAAGTCTGCAATCACAAGCCTCTGTTTCATCTACTTGACAGGACTCTATGTTTCTGTTCGGATTTTCATTTATTCATTTCTTTATGAAAAGTTTTTCTAGTGCAATTTACAAGATGATTTTTGAAGGTGCACAAACTAATACTCCTGAAAATATTTTCAGGTCTCCCATGACACTAGTATAGAAATATGTCATTTAACTATCTTTTCCCCTAAGAAATTAATTTTTTTTAATTGTGTTAAAAAAGGTAGAGTTACCTGTCTCTAAAGGACATTTCCTTCAAGTACTCATTGGCATTTTTGAATCTGTGGTTCGTTTCACCTTTTATGACCCTAGATGTTAAACGATTCTAGGCTGTACATCAGAAGATTATCATGTAGTTATTATTTATTTTTATAGCTCAGGTGAGTCTGGTACTAACTCATTGCAGTGCATGTCCCATTGGCCAAATGAATACAATCTGGAAATATGACATGAATTTTTAATGATAATAAGGCAGTAATTCAGTATTCTTCATAGGTGTAGCAGGGGCTACTTAAGGGAGGTTTAATGTCATTTCAGAAATACTGTGGATATCCTTACTGAAATCCTTACTGAAATAGTCACATTTATCTGATCTTGTCCTGAAGTTAGGTATAAACAGTCATTTTGGAAGAGAATTTACTCAGCATTAACTTGATATATCATTTTTCCTAGCCATACCTATTATCATTCAGTTAAAATAAGCAGCATAAATTTTCTCCTATTTTTAGACAGATAGGCATTCTGAAGTCTTGATAGAAATACAAATGTACGTCATTAAATGCTTTACCTATGACTTTAGGCTCAAGGCTCATTATTTGAAAGTATTTAGAATGAGTAACTAAAAGCCACAGAAAATTTTCAAATCTCATTTTAGAGAATAATTACAGTTATCCATCACCAAACTGCTGGCAAGTAATGGCTTTGCCTCATTGGATTTTTATCCCTTTTTATGGTGCTGGCCCTTCCTTAGATGTGAGGTCTATAAGCTATTCAGCGGATTTGAAAGGCTGGGAGAACTGGATGCCTGGAATCTCCCGGCCCTGTGATTTCAAGAACCAGTATAATAAAGCATTGGTACAATATGGAGAACTAACCTAAATATCTGGAATTTTTGCATGACAGGCTGTACATGCATGCGTGTGTGTGCTCAGTTGTGTCCAATTCTGTGCAACCCTCTGTCCATGGGATCCTCCAGGCAAGAATACTGGAGTGGGTTTGCCATTTCCTACTCCAGGGGATCTCCTGACCCAGGGATCAAAACTGCGGCTCCTGCATCTCCTGCATTGGCAGGCAGATTCTGTACCACTGAGCAATCTGGTAAGGCCAAAACAACACTCATTTGATTATGTATCAGGATTTTGTGGGCCAAAACTTGGGCAGAGTTTGGCTGGGCAGTTCTCTGTGTGGCCTCCATGGTGTTCTCCAGTGAGTGGCTCTGCTGGAGGGTCAAAGATGGCTTCATTCAAGTGAGAAAGCCTTGGGTTCAGGACCTTTTCACATGCTTTCTTGAACAGGGTAGTTGGAGGTCTTGCATGGTAGTTTGGAGCTACAAAAGTAGATGACCCAAGAGACAGGAACAAGAAACTTCTAGTGTCATAAAAGCCAAGCCCCCAAATTGGCACAATATAGCTTCTACCATATTCTATTGCTCTGTGTAGTTACAGAGCATCCCTAGGTTTAAGGGAAGATGGGGCCACTTTCTATGGAAGGACTGTTGTCCAACTTCTGGCCACAGATTATTTATGAAACAAAGAAGCCTTTTTATCTAGTTGAAAGAGTTTATTAAACACATCCTATGATTCATAGAGGCCTTCTTTCCTTGCAGAGAGGGGCTAAGATGGATAACCCTTAAGGTTATTAGAAGCCCTATTAGGCTTGCCCTCAAATTTTTTGAAGTCTGAACAAAGAAACACCCATGAGCTTATTTACCCCATGGCAAATTTTACAAGCAGTAGCCTGGATTTAACCTTTGCTCTGAGGCCATTTCTGGCTTTGTGAAGTCTAATGCTAGGCCAGACCAGTATGAGAAACAGTTTTATTTTCATATCCAAGCAGCCCTCATTTCAGTTCAGTTGCTCAGTCGTGTCTGACTCTGCGACAAAAACCAGGCAGCCTTGGTTTCATTATATTTCCTGTAAATCCTGCTCACAAACTCAACAATTCCTCCTTTAGTTCATCTATCTTCTCTTGTTTTACTCTCAGTAGCTAGAAGCCAGCTGGCTCTTTCTCTGTTCTGCCTGTTAATCTTCTCTGCCAGGCTCACAAATTCATCCAGTTCCTTTTGTGTTTTCTTCATTATCACACCAGACACTAATGCCAACCTTTCTGCCAATACAGTAGAAGTATCCCATGTTCTCCAGTCTCCGATAGCATATTTTCATTGTCCCTCAAGGCTTCACCAGTAGTCTTTTCAAGGCTCTTGCAGCTTTTATAAACACCATGTTTCAAAGTCTTTCTTTCCACTAACATTCTCCTTGAAGCACTTCTAGCTTCTTTCTGCTGTCTGATTCCAAAGCTGTTGAACATGTCACAGGTTTTATACAATAAAGTCACATTTCCAGGTTATGAATTATGTTTCAACTTTCAATTATTGTATTAAAAATTCACCCTAAAACAAGTGGTTTAAAACAACAACCATTTTATTATCCTCCATGATCTGGAATATCCCCTGGAGAAGGAAATGGCTACCCACTCCAATACTCTTGCCTGGAGAATTCCATGGACAGAGAAACCTGGCAGGCTACAGTCCATGAGGTTGCAAAGAGTCTGACACCTGCATGACGAACACAACAACAGCATGGTTTTCAGAGATTAGAAATATAGGCAGAGCTTGGCTGCGAGATTCTTCTGCTCTGTGTGGTGTCATATAGGGTCATTTGGAGGTGTGTGGCATGGTCTGGAATAGGGGTGAACAATCTCTTTTGTGAAGGGCCCGATAGTAAATATTTTAGGCTTTGTGGGACACATTTTATATTACAGTTTCTCAACCCTGCTGCTGAAATGTAAAAGTAGCTCCAGAAATTATGAAAACAAATGACCGTGGTTGAGTTCTAACATTTAATTGACAAAATCATGCATCTGTGCTGTAGGCCATAGTTTGGCAGCACCTGACCTGTAATATGCAAGAAAGCTTCCTACACGTGCCCTTTATTTTCATGAAGTTGGCTCAAACGGAGGGCTCGGCAGGACATCTCCCATCCTCTAGGTAGGTATAAGGCCTTTCTCTGTGGTTTCCCCAGCAAGGTAGTCCAACTTCTCACAGGGAAGCTCAGCACCAAGAGTGAGTGTTTCCAGAGACAGGAAGGGGGAGCTGCTAGGCTTGTGAGGTTTAGGTTCAGGAAATGAGCACCATGTATGTCATCACTTCTGCCGTTTTCACTGGTCAGTGCAATTGCATAGACCTCCCCTTGCAGGGGTGGGAAAGGGACACAACCCTTAAGGACAGTCTTAATGGAAAGAGTGTCAGACAATGAGGTACCATTTCATGCCAGTCGGAATGACTGCTATCCAAAAGTCTACAAGCAATAAATGCTGGAGAGGGTGTGGAGAAAAGGGAACCCTCTTACACTGTTGGTGGGAATGCAAACTAGTACAGCCACTGTGGAGAACACTGTGGAGATTCCTTAAAAAACTGGAAATAGAACTGCCTTATGACCCAGCATTCCCACTACTGGGCATACACACGGAGGAAACCAGAATTGAAAGAGACATGTGTACCCCAATGTTCATCGCAACACTGTTTATAATAGCCGGGACATAAAAGCAACCTAGATGCCCATCAGCAGATGAATGGATAAGGAAGCTGTGGTACATATACACAATGGAGTATTACTCAGCCATTAAAAAGAATACATTTGAATCATTTCTAATGAGGTGGATAGAACAGGAGCCTATTATACAGAGTGAAGTAAGCCAGAAAGAAAACCACCAATACAGTACCAGTTCAGTTCAGTTCAGTTGCTCAGTTGTGTCCGACTCTTTGCAACCCCATGAATCGCAGCATGCCAGGCCTCCATGTCCATCACCGACTCCCAGAGTTCACTGAGACTCACGTCCATCGAGTCACTAATACCATCCAGCCATCTCATCCTCTGTCATCCCCTTCCCCTCCTGCCCCAATCCCTCCCAGCATCAGTCTTTTCCAATGAGTCAACTCTTCGCATGAGGTGGCCAAAGTACTGGAGTTTCAGCTTTAGTGTCATTTCTTCCAAAGAAATCCCAGGGCTGATCTTCTTCAGAATGGGCTGGTTGGATCTCCTTGCAGTCCAAGGGACTCTCAGGAGTCTTCTCCAACATCACAGTTCAAAAGCATCAATTCTTCCGCGCTCAGCTTTCTTCACAGTCCAACTCTCACATCCATACATGACTACTAGAAAAACCATAGCCTTGACTAGACGGACCTTTGTTGGCAAAATAATGTCTCTGCTTTTCAATATGCTATCTAGGTTGGTCATAACTTTTCTTCCAAGGAGTAAGCATCTTTTAATTTCATGGCTGCAGTCACCATCTACAGTGATTTTGGAGCCCCCAAAAAATAAAGTCTGACATTGTTTCTACTGTTTCCCCATCTATTTCCCGTGAAGTGATGGGACCAGATGCCATGATCTTTGTTTTCTGAATGTTGAGCTTTAAGCCAACTTTTTCACTCTCCACTTTCACTTTCATCAAGAGGCTTTTTGGTTTGTCTTCACTTTCTGCCATAAGGGTGGTGTCATCTGCATGTCTGAGGTTATTGATATTTCTCCTGGCAATCTTGATTCCAGCTTGTGCTTCTTCCAGTCCAGCGTTTCTCATGATGTACTCTGTATATAAGTTAAATAAGCAGGGTGACAATACAGCCTTGACGTACTCGTTTTCCTATTTGGAACCAGTCTGTTGTTCCATGTCCAGTTCTAACTGTTGCTTCCTGACCTGCGTACAGGTTTCTCAAGAGGCAGGTCAGGTGGTCTGGTATTCCCATCTCTTTCAGAATTTTCCACAGTTTATTGTAATCCACACAGTCAAAGGCTTTGGCATAGTCAATAAAGCAGAAATAGATGTTTTTCTGGAACTCTCTTGCTTTTTCCATGATCCAGTGGATGTTGGCAATTTGATCTCTGGTTTCTCTGCCTTTTCTAAAACCAGCTTGAACATCAGGAAGTTCACGGTTCACATATTGCTGAAGCCTGGCTTGGAGAATTTTGAGCATTACTTTACTAGCGTGTGAGATGAGTGCAATTGGGCGATAGTTTGAACATTCTTTGGCATTGCCTTTCTTTGGTATTGGAATGAAAACTGACCTTTTCCAGTCCTGTGGCCACTGCTGAGTTTTCCAAATTTGCTGGCACATTGAGTGCAGCACTTTCGCAGCATCATCTTTCAGGATTTGAAGTAGCTCAACTGGAATTCCATCACCTCCACTAGCTTTGTCCGTAGTGATACTTTCTTAAGGCCCACTTGACTTCACGTTCCAGGATGTCTGGCTCTAGGTCAGTGATCACACCATCATGATTATCTTGGTCGTGAAGATCTTTTTTGTATAGTTCTTCTGCTCCCCAGTACAGTATACTAACACATATATATGGAATTTAGAAAGTTGGTAACGATAACCCTGTATGTGAGACAGCAAAATAGACACAGATGTATAGAACACTCTTTTGGACTCTGTAGGAGAGGGAGAGGGTGTGATGATTTGGGAGAATGGCATTGAAACATGTATAATATCATATATGAAATGAATCACCAGTCCAGGTTTGATGCAGGATACAGGATGCTTGGGGCTGGTGCACTGGGATGACTCAGAGGGATGGTATGGGGAGGGAGGTGGGAGAGGGGTTCAGGATGGAGAACACATGTACACCCATGGCGGATTCATGTTGATGTATGGCAAAACCAATACAATATTGTAAAGTAATTAGCCTCCAATTAAAATAAATAAATTTATATTAAAAAAAAGAAAATTTAAAAAAAAGAAAAAAATTAAATTATAGTTTATGTATAATATTGTGTTAGTTTCAGGTATACAGCAAAGTTATTTGAATATTTTATTTTATATATATATATAATTTTTTGATTCTTTTCCGGTATAGGTTATTAGAAGATATGGAATATAGTGCTATACAATAATCCTTGTTGTTTATCTAGTTTATATATGGTAGTGTGTGTCTGTTAATCCCAAACTCCTAGTTTATCTTGCTCTTCCCCCTTTCCCATTGGTAACCATGTTTCTTTTCTGTATCTGTGAGTCCATTTCTGGTTTATAAATGTGTTCATTTGTGTAATTTTTGGATTTCACATATAAGAAATAAGATATGATATTTATCTTTCTCTGCCTGGCTTGCTTTTCTTAGGATGATAATCTCCAGGTCTCTCCATATTGTACCAAATGACATTGTTTCATTCTTTTTTATGGCTGAGTGGTATTCCATTATATATATGGTACTATTCCATTATATATATAAAACAGTACCATTCCATTATATGTATGTAAAATTCCATTATATACATTATATACATATAAAATGTCTGTCTTAACTATTGTAAATTAGTACTGCTATGAATACTACAGTGCATGTATCTTTTAGAATTTGAGTTTTTGTCTTTTCTGGATTTATTCTCAGGAGCAGGAATGCTGGATCATATAGTAGCTCTATTTTTAGTTTTTTAAGGAACTTCCAGACTGGCTCTACCAATTTACATTCTCCTGTGGCTGTCTTTAATCCAACACAGTGCAGGACCTTAATTCAGTTCACAGATGAATAAGACTTTTTCCTCCCCTCAAGGCACTTACATAAGAGTTGGAAACAGATATGTAATTAATTCACTGTCCACTGAATGAATTTCACAAGTAATACATTATCCACTGAATTAATTTCACAACTGCAGTTTGATTTCATAAAGTGAAAAGCAACAGTCTAGAAGAGGCGGAAGACAGTCTTGTCGGTCAGAGTTGCACAATCACTTACTGTTAAAACTTATTTTTTTTGCAGATCTGGGAGTTGATTTAATAGGGGAATATGAAGGAACATTTCACAGCAATTCTTTGCCCAATGGCTTCTCTGACAAAACATTGACCCAGTATCTTTTGATATATGTTATTTGGTTCTCTGCCAACGATGGCTGTTAAAATTGAGCTATTCTAATATGACATTAGTTTGAAGGAGCCATAAATTCTTGCTAGCTTTGGTAGGTTGTGAATATACCATTGTGTCCTTGTGGAAGTCATTACATTTTATGATAAGAAAACTTTATATTTTTTTTTTCTAAATTGTGAAGAAATTATATACTCATGCTGAGGATTTGAAATGGGAAACATATGGGGAAAATAAGGGTTTACTGAGTGCTTGAAATGCAACAGCAAACAGAACAACACAACTCTGCTATCACAGAACTTCTATTCTTCAAGGACAGAAGAAAACAAGCCAACAGACCAAAACAGTTATAAGTTGGGATGGATGCTATGAAAGGAACAAGCATGAGCTGAAATTGAGATTATTGGGATCAGCTCTTGACAAAGAGTTCCAGGAAGGGCCTTTCTGAGCAGATGGCAATTGAGAGAGTAAAGGATGAGAAGATATGCCTGTGATTAGACCAGTGGGAAGAACATTCCAGAGAGTAAGTAGAGGCTTCAGCATCAGGATGTGGTTTTTGTGTTTGGGGAGTTGAAACTCCAGAGGGAGTGATGCCTAGAGAGCTAGGCTTGGGAGATGTAAGAGGTGAGATGGAGTGGGAGGTGGACAGGAACCCATCACAGGTCCTAGGGCCACAGTAGGGAGTGTGGAATTTCTTTCCTTTCAGCTCAGTAGGAGGCTATTTAGATATTTCTGCAGGAAAAAGCAAGGTCCAATTTATATTTTAAGAAGTCCTGTTTGACTGCTTTGTAAATATTGACCTCAAGAGGAATGAAATTTGACATCAGAATACTGACCTTTTTCCTTTTGAAGTATTTTCCCTCTGTTCCTGGTGAATTTAAGGTTCTTGCCTCCTGGTGAAAGAATTTGGAGACAAGCAGGGAGGTTAAGAAAGTAATGCTCACGCTGCATGCGTGCTCAGTTATGTCCGGCTCTTTGAGACCTCATGGGCTGTACCCTGCCAGGCTCCTCTTTACTGTCTGAGTCAAGTGAAGGGAGCATTTATTTAAGAAAGAATATGCTTTCAGAGAGGGCTTCCCTGGTGGCTCAGACAGTAGAGAATCTGCCTGAAATGCTGGAGACCTGGGTTGTTGCATCCTTGGGTCGGGAAGATCCCCTGGAGAAGGGAATGGCTACCCACTCCAGTAATCTTGCCTGGAGAATTCCACAGACAGAGGAATCTGCTGGTCTACAGTTCATGGGGTTGCAAAGAGTCAGACAGGACTGAGTGACTGACACTTTCACTTTCTCTAAGAAAACTAACCATGAGTGATAATCAGGAGCGCCAAAGACCTTTAGAGAAGTGAATGAGTGGTTGATAGCATTCAGTCCTGAGGAACCAGCACAAACATCTGTTGCAGACAGAGTAACATGTGATGCTTTACCATACAAACTCTAAGTTGGTTCTGGAGAGCACAGTGGTGGAGGATTTTAATATGAAGATTTCTGCTGTAAATTCAGCTCACTGAAAGCAGAGCACTTGGCTTGTCTATGTCCTCCATA
Organism: Bos grunniens; assembly: GCF_055505025.1. Taxonomy (NCBI): domain Eukaryota; kingdom Metazoa; phylum Chordata; class Mammalia; order Artiodactyla; family Bovidae; genus Bos; species Bos grunniens. Next base: position 54,860,610 of record NC_141178.1, on the reverse strand, counting down.
ACTCAAAAGGAGCTTTTGTTGAATTAATTCTATCCAGAGAGGAAAGGGTTTCCCTGATAGCTCAGTTGGTAAAGAATCCACCTGCAATGCAGGAGACCCTGATTCGATTCCTGGGTCAGGAAGATCCACTGGAGAAGCGATAGGCTACCTACTCCAGTATTCTTGGGCTTCCCTTGTGGCTCAGCTGGTAAAGTTTTCCGTCTGGCTCAGCAGGTAAAGAATCTGCCTGCAATGAGGGAGACCTGGGTTCCATATCTGGGTTGGGAAGATTCCCTGGAGAAGAGAACAGCTACCCATTCCAGTATTCTGGCCTGGAGAATTCCATGGACTGTACAGCCCATGGGGTCACAAAGAGTTGGACACAACTGATGACTTTCACTTTTCCTTTCAAAGAGGAAACCGTACTGGTGCTTCAGATCTTGTGGGAACCTCAGGAGCCCATGATGCTGTTAACTTAGAAGTCACAGTGAAAAGAAGAAGTGTTGGGCATCTCCAGATCTGAATCCTACCTTTTCTAAAAAAGATATTAGAAAAAGTTTAGAAAAGGGGGTTCATTTCCATGTTCAAAGATTCTAAAGAGAGAGATTTTCTGGAAATGATGAGAGACTTTCAAAATCCAAATCCTAAATGCACAATTATAAGTGACCCTAGGAGAGTTCAAAGAGTAAGAATTTCTGTGAGGATATAACTGGATCCCTTTTAAGTCAATCTTTTGAAAGGAGATGCACATAAAAAAAATCAAAGAAAAGGTACATAACTGATTATAGATTCTGAAAAAAAGAGAAATAAACGTGTAAATATAATGTCAGATAATACAAAGCCTACAATGGTGGGGTGTTTTGAAAAATGTTCAGAAACTTAAGTAGTTTTGCAAAGCTAGTTGGAACAAGAATAATAAGAAGGATGTTATAGGTCCATTTCTGGGTAGCTAAATATGAGGCTACAGAATGAAATTGAGAAATCAAGAACCACTCATGCTTCATTTCTTCCATATTGTCCAAGAGAATGAACTTTACATTGGACGAAAGAGACTCTTCCTCATATATTTAGGGAATCAGATGGTGAGAAAGCATTTGGTTGTTTCAAACAGAAGAATTGTTAGGTCTTAAAAAGAGTTGGAAAATATGATTTTAGATTCACTGTCAGTGTTGTTTTTTTTTTTTAATACATTGCTGTCTAAAAACATACTAGGTTACCAGAGATCAGCAATCTTGATCCTAATTTCCAAAATTGAGAAAAGATAAATTGAAGCAACTCTAGGTTAGTATACTGTTTATCTTCCCTAATATTAGGAAGCATAAGATGACTACTTTTTAAAAAATGTTGTAATAACTAGGACATCATATGGGTTCACTAAGGCCAAGTCATCCAACTTAAACTATTTTCTCTCTTTTGTAAGGCTGCTATTTCCAGAAAGTATACTTATCATATTTGAAGATGAGACAGTCTTTTAGACATTGCAGATAAATTTAGTAACATTACTAAAATTGAAAGATATTTCTGTTGGCTTGCATGATGGAAAGAAACAGACAAGATAATGTATATGTAAATCAAGCACCCAAGCACCAAGGAGGTAATATGTATTTAACAACATTAATATCAGAGGTTTCAGTTGCTCACAGTTTGTATGGGAACCAACTATGTGTCTCTGGCTTCTAAAAATAGGTAACACAATCTTCTATTGCTCTACAGGTTTGCTGAGATTAGCAAAGTTTTCCACTGAGCAGTTCTCATCTGGTGGAGCCAGCTTTTAAGATAAACCCTAATAAACTAGAATTTCCTCACCCGAGGATACTGAAAACCATGTTGTATGATGAACGTTTGAAGTAGTTGGAGATACTACTCTGGAAATGATAGACATGATGATTGTATCAGATTGTTTTTTTTATTTGCTTAATACTATGTATTTAAGATCCCTCCATGTGTTTTCAGGCTTGGTAGCTCATTTCTTTTTAGCACTGAATATGGCATTATATTTTAATCATGGTAAAATATAAAAATATATTGCCTTCGAGAGGAGGCAGGATACAGAGTTATAGGACATAGACAGATTTGGAGACAGATAAAGATTTTTTTGAGAAGTATTATACAGCTGGAGAGACTGGAGGTAGAACCCTAACTCAGTCACTTACTAGCTGTGTCACTTTGTAGAACCCTGACTAGCTGTGCCACTTGGAGCAAATTATGAGTTCTCCGTCCTCAGGTATCTGATTTATAGACTATAAATCATAGTTTTTAATTTGAAGTGATGTTAGAACAACCAAGTAATATGAAAAATATGAAATTGCCTGGAACAGTTTCTGTGGTTTACCAAGTGCCCATTACATGTTAATTTCTGTTGAAAAGTACCTTTCAACCCTTTAGAATTTATGATTCTAGGAAGTACCATTACCTGAAAGTAATTTATTTTGTAATAAATTTATATAAAGTGACTTGTGTGAAGATATATTTATTTTGAGATACTATGCAGGAGTCCTGGGCAACCATGGAAGAGACGAGGTTGCAGAAGTCATGTTCCAGGCTGGAGACAGAGAACTTCCTCCCAGGCTGGGTTAGTGAGAGTCATGGATGAATCTATAGGATGAAGCTGCTTGGTTAGTCAGAGACCAGGTTTGAAGGCTGATAACACTTACCAGGCCAGGAGGTGGAGTGAAACCAAAGATCAAAGATGCAGGAAGAGTGGGAGGGAGAACATATTGGAAACAAAGAATTATGCCACTTGAACAAGTCAGACTTCTAACAGAGCAGGGATTTTTAGAAAAGTCAGGTAAAGGTGGGGCCATAGGCACTGAGATGCTTTTATTTCTCCCCTCATGCTTCTGAGCTTCACCTCCTGTTTGTCATCTGCCTGCCTGGCCAGTGAGCATCCATTCTTCTCTCACTGCTCTCCTCAAGGTCTCCTCTAAAGCTTTTCCAGCAACGCTTGGTAGAAATGACAGCTTCTTTCTGTGTCCTGTACACATTCTTCCCATATCACATGGACCATTTTATTCACTCACACTGATTCCAACCTATTAAACTTCACGTGCTTTGTAGGGAGAGGCAGTGTCTCCTCTGCCTTCCTGGGAATTAATGGAGTAAATGGATGAAATACAAAGATGAGCAGAAAAGGAGGCTGAAAGACGGGCGAGTCATTCAGACTCTCTGGAGGAGTCTTTGAGGGGAAAGAATTAGTTGAGCATCATCCTCTTAAAAGGCCTCACTTCTCCCAACATTAAAGATAACTGCCATTTGATCTAGATCTTGAATAAACAGATAGAAGACATTCATGCTAGCTAAGTCTCTTCAATCGTGTCTGACTCTTGATGACCCTATGGACTGTAGCCCGCCAGGCTCCTCTGTCCATGGGATTCTCCAAATAAGAATTCTGGAGTCGGTTGCCATGCCCTCCTCCAGCGGAAGATCCTTGCTTTTTATTTAGTGAGACGACTTCGGATCTCACACCCTTCCACCAGGACATAGCTTGTCACGTCCCTGCCTTTCTCACTTCCACACTGGAGATTCCTTGGATCCAGAGATTCCTTGGGTCCATGAAGACACCGTTCATCTCTGTAATTCTCCCGCTACATTCCTTCCTAGCTACTGGCTCCCATAACATAGGCACCACATTAGTAATTCTGGAGTGAATGAGTTAATGATAAAGTCTCAGATATTCAGCCTTTACCAACACCCACTGCATAATAATAACTGTATTCCAGCTTCAGGAACCCAGACTTACTCTTAGTACAGACAGGCAGACTGATGACTCGGAGGTCTGGACCAATAGGAAGAATGAGTCCATCTGCCTTATTACTTGATCAGCAGTCAAATCAGATCAACAGCGTAATCCCCAGATGTAGTGTAGTCTGTGCCTTTCAGATTAAAGTCTCCAAAGCCTCAGCGTGTGGTCCAGCCCCAGGTAGGCCCGTGACATCAGTGTAAGAATTCCTGACAAGGGTTAATTGTGCCTCAGGTGAGCCTTTGCCTGCTTTACAAAAGCTAAAAAAAATGTCGACCCTTAGACAGGGTTAGTTTAAGTCTAGTTTAATTGTTTCCGTGTGGACTCTTAGGAAGAAATATTAGCCCAGGGATTTTAATGCAATTAGAATTTAAATTCTACTTTCTGCAAAGAAATGAGTTTTCATTAACACTACTGATCTGTAATGGTTTCAGAAATCCCCTGGCTGCCAAAGCATCTATTTGATACAAAGCCTGGATTCTTCTCAGTGTGTATTTCTTCATTCCAGTACCCATATATTCATTCATTCAACCATTATTCAAAATTTTTAATGTATGAATGGTAAATTATCTGTTTTCTAGGACACTGAGGCTGTAAGAGATAGCTGCTCTTGCTGTTTAGTCATTGTGTCTGACTCTCTGCCACCCCATGGAATGTAGCCCGCCAGGTTCCTCTGTCCATGGGATTCTCCAGGAAAGAATACTGGGGTGGTTGCCATGCCCTCCTCCAGGGGATCCCAAGGAATCAATCCTTCATCTCCTGATAAGAGAATTGTAAACTCCTCTATTTTACTGGACACTTTAGGATGACAAGGAGCTCAAACCAGTCAAACCTAAAGGAAATCAACCCTGAATATTCATTGGAAGGACTGATGCTGAAGCTGAAACTCCAGTACTTTGGCCACCTGATGCAAAGCGCCAACTCATTGGAAAAGATCCTGATACTAGGAAAGATTGAGGGTAGGGAGAGAAGGTGGGTGACAGAGGATGAGATGGTTGATAGCATCACTGACTCAACGGACATGAATTTGAGTGAATTTCAGGAGATAGTGAAGGCCAAGGAAGCCTGGTGTGCTGCAGTCCACAGGTTGCAAAGAGTTGGACACAACTTAGTGACTGAACAACAATACTCATATTTTGTTAATTTTTATATCATAACATCTATTTCAGTTCCTGGAACATAGTAGGAACTCTGTTAACACTTATTAATGTGTGGACAAATTTCCTAATCTTGTAGAGAAATTTTTGTCAAACATGAATGAATACTTATCAAATGTGGAGAATAACATTATCTTGTGGCTAACATCATTGAAATTGAAACAGCCATAGATGCAAACTTCAGATAAAAAATGGACCAGCTGGTTTAAGATGTCAGAGGTTATCATGTTGATAGACATTTTCAGCTGCTGGGAGAACCTTCAAAACTAAAGCTGTATTTGAATGGTGTCAGAAGGGAAGTGAGTGTGCATGAGGTGTCTGAGAAAAGATTGATCACAGCTCATCTGAGCTGTTTAAGAGGTGAACTTTTAACTGATTAGATCAGATTGTGTTTTGAAAATAAATGGAAAGCATACAGGTCTCTGATTTTTGTTTATTTATTTATTTGTAAGAAAAGTGGAAGCAAAACTCTGTTAGATGTGGCATTCTTTTGGAAAAACAACTTTAAAATTATTAAAGAATAAAAACATAAAACAGAAGCATTGTTATTGCCAAAGCTACTTCTATTTTTAATATAAATCATATGTACTTGATGAGCTGGAAAGAGAACCAAAGATCCCTTAGCCCAAGCTGTTTTTATTCTAGACACATAAAGGAAGGAATGTTTAGAATTTCAAGGACTGTGAAGGGTCTGAGATTTCACCCTACTCGCAGAATAGCCAGCTGGGTTGTCACAGGGACATGGATGCTGGCAGGAGATTCCAGACTCCTGAGTCAGAGGTGGAAGATAGGTTGCTACTGAAGTGACTGTAGCCAGTGTGTTAGCATCTGTGCACTCGAATCCTAAGCCCCTGGTCCCACAGGGGAACAGTGCCACGTCTACCCACACACAGGGGGCCGCATTCAAGAACAGGAGCCCAGAGCTTAGGGACTCTGAATCTTTCGAAGTGGTCCCAAAGCATGTTTGCACTTCCCTCTGTAAGGAGGCTGATCTTTATTAATGGGGAATAAACATGTTTGCCCTTTTCCCTGGAGGGAAATACTGTCTCCATCTTCCAAGGCTGTTTGCTACCCAGATATATTTGTAAACATAGTCCAGAGAAAGGGTAGTCAGGGTCTCGCTGTCAAGATGTGCAGAAATTCAAGAGCTCCATGGAGATTTGTTTCCCAAAAGTAACGTCTCACCCATATGCGACCATAAGGCTGTTTACGAGCCTAGAGTGTTTTTTTTTCACACCACCATAGTATTTCCCTGTAAACACCCCGAGTCACAGCACATAGAGCTTTTCATTTTCTAGAAACCTTGTTTCTCCCAATTTGAGAAGCTACCTTTGAAATCTTTGTGATGCAATTTAGAGTCAGTACCATATGTGTCACTCCTAACTGCACATTACTTTACTGCCTGTCTTGCTTTCAAGGTCAGCATTGGTTTCCCAGTTTCAGCTTTGATAGGATCTAGTCAGGCACCTCTTGAGTCAACGAAACAGTGGTAGTAGTGAAGAGTGGACAGGATCCAGACATCAAAGAAGCCTGAATAAAGCCAACTCAGCATAAAACATGACTCTCCCACTTTTTCAATAAGAAGAACTAATATTTTTGGCCTGTCTAAATGTCTAACTCTTAGAGACGTAGGTGAAGATCTATGGCTTATTTATAATTCTTAATTTATAATTTTAATTATTCATATATACTTAAAGCCACATATGCAATTATATGGCATATTAGTAACGCTGCTTTTTCTCTATTTTCTAAAACAATGTCATTCAGATTCTTCATGTGTATTTCAACATTAGAGCCACTTTAAAAGTGAAAAGTGAATGTTAGTTTCTCAGCTGTATCTGACTCTTTATGACCCCACAGACTGTAGCCACTCTGTCCATGGAATTCTCCAGGCAAGAATACTGGAGTGGATAGCCATTCCCTTCTCCAGGGGATCTCCCCAACCCAGGGATCAAACCGAGGTCTCTTGCATTGCATGCAGATGCTTTTGCTGTCTGAACCACCAGGGAAGCCCATTTGGGCCACTAGGGAGCCCCTTTGGGGTCATCTAATACAGTATTTTATGACCATCATTTCTACATTCTACATTCATATACATTTTAAAAGATTCAATAGATTTGTTTCTGTGTATGATGTTACCATTATATATTTTATCTCCTGCCATGAATATATTAGGAAAGTTCCTTATATATCTATGTCATACGTATGTATGTAGTCTCTAAAATATAGCAACACCATATGACTTTTCAAAGTGATATTTTAAAACTTTGCATACAGTAGCTCCCAAAGGTGTGAAGACATAAATCTAAGCATTAGTCCTAAATCCAGGTTACATTTCTTGGCTTCCCCTTTCTATCAATTTATTCAGCCGAGCACCAGAAACATCTCAACCAGAATTGGCTGAGAACATTTCAGGCTGATGCAGTTTCTTCAAAACATATACAGAGCCCCGAACCATCAGAGATTTAATGCAGAAACATTTTGTCTTTACTGTGTGATGATTTAAGGGGTGGAGGGTAATCTCACCTTGTTATGCATGCGGTGTTAGCTTATTTAGTAGAGTCATTTGAAATTTTGATCTCATTTTTCTCATCATTAAAATACACAAAACTGTGTATACTGCTTAAGTTTTAGAGTTGGTATGGGTGTGAAAGAACATTTTTTAAGTTTTATTTTGATGTGGACCATTTTTAAAGTCTTTATTGAATTCTTTACAATATTACTTCTGTTTTAAGTTTTGTTTTTTGGCTTTGAGGCATTTGGGATCTTAGTTCCCCGACCAGGGATCTAAGCTGTACCCCCTGCTTGGAAGGCAAGGTCTTAACCACTGGACCACCAGGGAAGTCCCGGAAAGAATTTATGAATTACAGTTTCCATGTGCGTGAGTATCTGTTCATGCTGTTCCTTCTCCTTTATTCTCCATCTAGATTTGTTGTCACTGTATCACCCTAGCCCCAAAACTTCAAATTTGGAAAGTATCTCTAATATACCCCTTTGTTAAACTAATTATCAAGTGCTGCCGATTTTTTTTCTTATAGGTAGATCCTAGTCTTTATGCTTCTCTCTTCCCAACTACTGCTGCCTTCATTCCAACCTTGATCATCTTGTCTTGACAGCCTCCGTGATATCCTTGCAGCCTCTTTTTGCACAGCCATCAGAGCAATCTATCTTTCATGCACATCAAACCGTGTCACTCCCAGGATTAAAATCTTTAAATGTCTCCCATTTGCCTGAAGTCACACTTCAAGTGTGTTTTGTGATACTAGGTTTTACAAAGAAGTATTCTCTTAGAAAAGAATTCGATAGTAAAAAGAAAATTAGAAATTCTATAGGGTATATTTAAAATTCTTGTTGCTGAAAAATTCTCATTTGCATATAAAAGGCTCTTAGAAGTCCTGGGATAAAGACATCTTTAAGTCTTCCCCAAATAACAATATATATATATATATCCAAATTATTTGGTAATAAAATTATTTTGTTTGGCAAAACATTTAGTAAAGCTCTAAGAAAGGCAAGCCTGCAAAATAATGCCCAAACTACTCAGTATGGTATCTTCACCTCTCTCCTCTGCTGGACGTTGCCTCCCAGTTCCAGTTACTGTCAGCAGAGTTAATAAGAAAAAGAGGGATTTGATTTCCTCAGAAATTAAGGAGAGTCTACACTCTTAAAATGCTGCTGCTGCTGCTGCTAAGTCGCTTCAGTCGTGTCCGACTCTGTGCGACCCCATAGACAGCAGCCCGCTAGGCTCCTCTGTCCCTGGGATTCTCCAGGCAAGATTACTGGAGTGGGTTGCCATTTCCTTCTCCAATGCATGAAAGTGAAAAGTGAAAATGAAGTCGTTCAGTCATGTCCGACCCTCAGCGACCCCATGGACTGTAGCCCACCAGGCTCCTCCGTCCATGGGATTTTCCAGGCAAGAGTACTGGAGTGGGGTGCCATTGCCTTCTCCGCCACACAGTCAAAGACACATATAAATGTCATCAGGCTGTTTGTTCTTTGACGATAGCACAGGTTTCTAATTTTGGCTGATATTTTAAGAGGACACACTGGATTATATTACAGATTCATGAAGATTGTGTGTGTGTTTAGTTGCTAAGTCGTGTCTGACTGTTTGCTACCCTTTGGGCTGTAGCCCACTAGGCTCCTCTGTCCGTGGGATATCCCAGGCAAGCATACTGGAGTGAGTTTCCATTTCCTTCTCCAGGGAATCTTCCTGACCCAGGATTGAATCTGTGTCTCCTGCATTGCAGGAGGATTCTTTACCTGCTGAGCCATTGGGGAAGCCATGCTATGGGGATAACAGATGGAAAAGCCTATCTAACTTATCAAGCCTAAGTGTTGTTCATGTCTCAGGCACACACATGGAGGAAAGGCTGGAATTGTGTCACTGACAGTTTCACCAAGAAGTACAGAAGTTTACAAGATTGAGAGTTGAAGCTCATTAATGTTCTTTGACTTTTTTTTTTTTTAATACTCAAAGGACCTGAAGATAGTTTGATAATGAGACTGTTCTTCATTTCCAGATTGAAATTAGACATGATTAGGAATGCTGAAGTACTGGGCAGGTCAATTGTGCACCATTATTAGAGCCATTTAATGCATTTTAATGGTGGTTGATAAGGTACAAAATGCTACGTAAGCCAAAAGAAGAAGTTTTATTCCATTATATGTAAGCATAGATATGGATGAGCCCACATTTGCATTTTTTATGCATTAGTTCAAAAAATTAAACATATTCTTTGAGATATGAGTGGTAGAATATGTAATTTCTGAGCAATGAGCATTGCTGAAGCCAGCATATCAAGCTCCTTAGACACTGATTGTCCTTTAACAGTGAATTCAAGAAAAGATGTCTTCAGCATTTGTGTTGCTGAAGAATCATGCTCTGAGTTATAAAGTCAATTGCCTGTGTGACTAGCCTGTTCTACTTATTTTCTCAAATTTATTAATAAATATGGAATAATAGCTCACATGTGATTGTATTATTTACATCAGGCTTACAGAGTTCATTGATTTATGTAGGTAACCAAGCAAACAAACAAGAGTTCAAAGACATTCTGTAGGGGAGCTTCCATTTTTTTAGCTATGCTTTTAAGGTCTGTTACTCATTCCCATGTACTTTAGATAAGATTCCAAACTTTAAACATTATTTTTCTACTTCCCTGGTGGCTCAGACAGTAAAGAATCTGCCTGCAATGCAGGAGACCTGGGTTTGATCCCTGGGTCAAGAAGATCCCCTGGAAAGGGAATGGCTACCTACTCTAGTATTCTTGCCTGGAGAATTCCATGGACAGAGGAGCCTCATGGGCTACAGTCCATGAGCTGTACATGGACTGTACATGGGCTACATGCAAAGAGCTGGACATGACTGAGCAGCTAACACTTTCACTTTTTCTTAAAAACAAAACTAAGTATTAGGATTGGACAAGATCAGTAAATGTCGTTCTTTCTGTCCTCTGTGTTCATCTGGTTTGGAAATCATTGAGACACAGACAGAGATCACAATAGCACTTTTTGCTTTTTCCCTGATGAAGAGCTATTGAACTGCACAGTCTATGTCTGTCAGTAAGTAAAGTGGATGTATTAACCCTTCCTGATCCCCACACTAGCCTGGGGACCACTGTCCCAGAGGCGAGATTTGGATCTGAAAAGCAGAGACACTTCGCCAGGGTTGCTACCTCTGGTCCAGGGGAGGAGAACAGTTGGAGACCAAATTCCCCAAGCTCCACCCAGTCAAGAGGCCAGGTGGCTGTCATCCAATGACTGGTCTCCCCACAACTCTGCACTTTGGAGAGTAAGCAGGCTGAGGCCACAAGTCTTCTCTTAGAAACCAGCAAGCATCCCTCCACTTAGACACTTCACTGGCGCTCCTGCTGTGGGTGTGGCATGTGGTTTATGGGGGTAGGACACCCCTGCACGCTCTTCTCTGGAGGTGCCACTGCCCTGTGTTGTCGCTGGAGCAGCGATGGGAAAGCCTCCTATGCCTCTATTCTGTTCCTTGTGTAAAACCTGCATGGAGCTTGCTGGTAGTGTTCCCGGTTGACGTCCTGATGTCAAGCTCCTCCCGGCCTAGGAACATCTCTGTGACAGGTCTGTGAGCCACGCTGCGGCTCCTCAGGGTCACCCACACCCAGAACCTCACCTGCGCTCAGTGCTGTTTTACCACACTTTTCCTTGTCCCTGAGCCCTGGGTGGGGATACAGCTAGGCAGGAGCGGGGGAGTGGTCTGTCCAGGTTATGGGGTCATGGGCTCACTGTTGCACTGAGCAGCCGGGTTCATTGTGCAAATGACTGAGCGTCTGCCTATGGGATTAACATGTGGTTGGGCTGGTTACTGGCGGAGGGTCCCAAGCAGCTTGTGCTTAGCCCTTGATGAAATTGTTAGTGACTCAGTCGTGTCCGACTCTGCGACCCCATGAACTGTAGGCTCCTCTGTCCATGGGATTCTCCAGGCAAGAATATTGGGGTGAATAGCCATTTCCTTCTCCAGGGCATCTTCCCAACCCACGGATCAAATCTAGGCCTCCTGTATTGCAGGCAGATTTTTTACCATCTGAACCCCTGAGGATTTAATCTCAAAGAAAATTGCAATCAGGACATAACCAGGCAGGGTTTGCTAAAAAGAAGCCAGCTTTTGACCATTTGGAGTAGGAAAGAACCCTTTCGTGATAGCTCTTGAGAGCATAGGAAGGCAGAAATTGTTCATAAACCTCCGAATAGCAAGGGTCTTTACTGTTAATGGATTAGAATGCAGCTAGCTCGTGTGTTTAAAACAGTCAAGACACACACAGTTCTAAGAGCTTAGCATGAATTAACTCATTTAAGATGAATTAACACATGTGCAGTCTCAGAATAACCCAATGAGTTTATACTAACATTATTATAATTTTTATCTTCATATTATTAAAAAATGGAATGAGAGTCATATAAGGCTAAGTAACCTCCTGAATTTCATCAAGTTAGAAAATGCCAGGATCAGGATTACAGCTGCTCTTTAGATTAGCCAGAGCATATAACCCCTACAAGCTGCCACTTCTCATCAGTCTACTATGATTGCTTGAAATCCCTAATAAACTGAGTCCAAAGCTAGAAAGTGAGTCTGTGACCTGTGGTTGTTTAGAAAGTTGTAAAGGAAATATAACAAATGCCATTTATTAGAAAGAATTTTTAGTGTTGGTTTGATTTCAGCAGCATTTTCAGTAAATGAAATTTTTTATGTGACTTGGTCTTACGTTTATGGATCATTTGCTCTGCTTTGCCTTTAATGTTTCTATTTGAAGTGCTACATGATGTATTTAGATGTTTACTGCTTTTTAAGTTGGTCTTTTCTTCCCTCTATTAGCATAGTAAGCGTCCTGAAAGAAGTACTTAGCAATAATAGTAACTCATTAAATATTTGTACAATGATTGAATGAAGTTAAAAAGTTATTTATTTAGTCTAAAGTGCCCCGTTTTCTTTCTCGCTATACTTTTAAACAGAATAGCTCTCATTAACTCAAAATTTTTAGGGAGGGGAGTTGAGATAAATGAATTATTGAAAATTCTTGCAGGTCTGTGATTTTATTAAATGTTGTACCTAATGACTCATATTCTTAGTACAAATATGTGCTTAATGATTCATGTTCTGAACATTAGTATGTACTTATTTATTTTTAATTGATGTAATGTGAAGTGAGCAGTGACGAGTTAAGTGTTTAAAAGATTTTCTGTACCATTCCCAGCCAGGTACAGTACTGAGCAAACTTGTGAATGTTTCTTTCTACTTCTAGGCTTTGTACACGTGGTTTCCTCTGCCTTTAGGGCTCACTTCCTCCTTTCCACCTTGAAAACTCTTGTTCTTCGTTTGTTCTTAACTTTCCATGTATCTTCTTCCAGGAGGCGTTCCTGGGCCCTCCAAGATGAGTCAAATACACGTTCTCTATTACCTGCTCGTGTGCATGTGCAGTCGCTTCAGTCGTGTCCGACTCTGTATGACCCCGTGGACTGTAGCCCACCAGGCTCCTCTGTCCATGGGATTCTCCAGGCAAGAATACTGGAGTGTCTTGCCCTGCCCTCCTCCAGGGGATCTTCCCAACCCAGAGATCAAACCCGTGTCTCTTATGTCTCCTGCACTGGCAGGCAGGTTCTTTACCATTAGCATCACTCTGGTCCCTTTTGTAATGAACCATAACTTGCTCATCTTTTGGACTGTTTTTCCACAGGATCCTATAGTTCTTGATGGCTGAGATTCTTTCCAGCACCTAGTACAAGATATGCTGCAGTGGAGCATTTCAATAAATACGGAATGAGTGAGTGAGTGAATGAATGAATGAATGAGCACCAGGGACGAGGCAAAGGAGTATGCTATCAGAGTCACTCTTAGGCAGTATAATGTAATTTAGAGAACAGAATAAGAGCAGGAGGCAGTTTTTAGAGGGACAAATTCAGAATGTTCAGTATAACACAAATGTTTATAATGGCTTCCAAAGAGCTGGATGTATATATCAGTGTATCCCAAACAGTTCCCAGAGCTTTTGTGTCAATTCCAGGAGCAAGGAGGGTAGAACATAGCACTGGGGAAAACAAGCACAGACAACACTTGATAGGAAACAGGAGCTGCAGAGAGAGGACTATGTGTCAAACTGAGGGACAGTTTCTCTGCTGGGTGGAGAAACCCAGGAGGCATTGGAAGCTGCATGAGAAGCAGACAGGAGAAACTGCAGAACAAAAGCAAAAGCATACAGTTCCAGTAAAAACAAATGGACACTTAGAGTAAGATAAAGGAATAGTGTAGGAGGGCAGGAAATCAGGGTATGAAAAACAATATATAGGTGGTGTTAATGGTAAAGAACCCACCTGCCAATAAGGAGACATAAGAGGTGCACATTTGATCTCTGGGTTGACAAGATCCCCTGGAGGAGGAAATGGCAACCCACTCTAGTATTCTTTCCTGGAGGATCTCCATGGATGGAGGATCCCATGGACAGGGGAGCCTGTCAGGCTACAGTCCATTGGGTTGCAAAGAGTTGGACACGACTGGAGCGACTTAGCATGCATGCAAAGCTCTAAAAGATGCTGTAGTAACTGAGTACTGTTCTGAAGAACCTGTGAAGGCAAAGTGCCATGGAGCACATACTTGGGGATGATGTTCCCATTCATTTCCTGGGGCTGCCTCTGTGCACTCCTAAGGTATCTTCGGACTTTTGACTCTCTTGACAATTCTCTTAACAAGAATTCTCTTGATTCTCAGTGAATCAGCATGATGATGGCCAGGGTCTTATCACTGGAGATCACTTTCTTGATTGTGTCTAGCTTTTTCATCTACAGTTCCAATTTTGTCTTGTCTCAGCCCTCACAGTAGGAACAGTGGATGCGACCTAACTATCTGGGACTATGAACAGTCAGTCTGTCTCTTCAATGTACTGGTCTTCAATGTTGTCCTTGGAACTGTTCTTCTCTTTGAAGATTTGTGTGAAGCTGCAATCCTGCCCCGTTAAATGAGCATATATCAGCTGTATGACAGTATATCCCAAAGTGCTACTCAAATGTTAGTGATTATTATTTGGGTAGATAAAATATATTTTTTAAAAATTACAATGTAAAACTATATGTTTCAAGTTCCTTAAACTGTCAGAGAAAGGAGATGACCATTTCTGACTGGAGTCATGAAATGAAAATGCCAGAGATTAGAGAAAAATTGTTTTGTGTCTAGTCCATCAGCTAACTTCTAGGCAAGCCAATATTTATAATAAAGTCTATTGGAAAATCTACTACCTCAATGACTAGTGCTACTTGAAAGAAAGACATATTTTCTTTTGCAAGCAGAAGAAATGAATTGCTAGTCTGAAATTAGAAAGGTGTTTAATTAGTTCTTATTGTCTTTCTGTTTTTCAATACTGGTTAGAAATTATGCAACTTATGTAGAATGATGCACTGTACCATAATAATGGGGAATGGTTGCTCAGAGGATATTTCTCATTTGATTTTCCTTCGGTAGAGGTTTGTGTGAGTTTAAAATTTTTAATGTATCATTTTCTTTAAAACCTATTGGAGAATAAGGAAAAGCCAATGTTTATTGAGCATGCTAATGAGTGAATGAATAGTTTTCTGTATGTGCTCTGTTGTATTCCTGTTAAATGAAAGCACTGAAACAAATTAGGGCATTACCTAAAGTGTATATTAATAGATTTAGTCTTTTTAACATACAAAAAGTCAATTAGCAAATCGAGACTTAGAGCAATGCCTTAAAGGTAATTATAAAACTTCTATGAAAGTCTTTTTTTCCCAAATCATTTAACTTCTATAGCTTGGAGATTTTGTAGGAGAGGGTTTACGATGACAGTGTAGGAAGATCTCAAACTCACCTCTTGCCATGGATAGGACAAATCTCTAACTACATATGGAATGATCCCCTCAGAAAGGGATTTGAAAACTGAATGAACGGAGCTTCCGCAACAAAGCGTGGAAGGATAGCATCAGGACGTGTAGGAGAGGCAGAGAGAGTCTCAGCAAAGGACAAAAAAAATCCCGGCCGTGGAAGCCACAAGCGGAAGAGATCACAGAGATAGATCTCTCACACTTCCCTGAAGAGTGAGATATTCTGGCTCCACCCAGAAATCCTGCACAGGAAAGTCGAGCCCCCTAAATACCTGGCCTTGAAAACCAATAAAGCCCGTGTTCAGGAAATCATAGGATTGCAGTGGATGGACAAACTCCCTCTTTAGGAGCCCACACCCAGACTGACTTGACCCAAAACCATTATAGGGAATCCGACTCTTCTCGTCTTCCCATACTAGTTTTATTTCCTATGGGATATTTCAATTGTATAGCTCACTTTAAAGTTTTTCATTAACCTGCTTTGGTTAATTAAAATATATGTGTTCTAAACCTTTTATTTGCAGATTCATTGTCCAGGCTGCGCTTCAAGACAAATAAGTAGAGCTTAGTTGTGATTTGTTGTTAAAAAACAGATCTAACAAAGAACTGCTCTGTAACTCTAAAGATATCAGAGGGTGAAGAATCAAAATAGGTGCCATCTAAAAATCAAAGTCTAGATACTTTGTTTTTCAAATCATATTTCTTCATTTTTGTCATTGAGGATTGTTTAAATTAAAAAGATTTGATCTTATTATAGGGTGTTATTATTTTGATATTTTTTCAAACATGTAGAAAAATATAGAGAAAAATCTGAAACACCTGTACATTTCTTGCTAAACCTATTCTCTCCCATCCTCCAAATGGCAGCATTTGGTGTTTATTTTTTCCAGTAATCTTCTTAAATTTTATTTTATGTTTAATTGGGTGATAATTGCTTTACAATATTGTGATGGTTTCTACCATACATCAACATGAATCTGCCATGAGAATACATATATTCCCTCCCTCTAAAAACACACTCCCACCTGCTTCCCCATCCCACCCCTCTAGGTTGTCACAGAGCACCAGCTTTTCCCAGTAATCTTTTCATACTTTATATTTATGTACTCATAAGTAGTATGGTATGTTTTGCATATTTAAGCTTTATTTAAATATTAGTGAATAAAATTTAAATATGTGCAGTAAAGCACTACTATTGCTTTTTCTGCTGAACCTACTCTTTTTGAGATTTATTCATCAATATGAAGCTCTAGTTTATTTTAATTTCTGTACAATATTCTATATAGAGGAATGGACATCTATGTTGTTTCTACTTTTTATTCTTACAAATTCAGTTGCTACAAGAATTTCCCTAAGCTTGTGTGTGTGTGTTAGTCGCTCAGCTGTGTTTGACTCTTTGTGACCCCATGGACTGTAGCCCACCAGGCTCCTCTGTCCATGGAATTCTCCAGGCAAGAAAACTGGAGTGGGTAGCCATTCCTTTTTCCAGGGGATCTTCCAGCCAAGGGATCCAACCAGGGTCTCCAGCATTGCAGGCAGATAATTTACCATCTGAGCAATCTGTAAACTTATAGGAGGGAAATAGACAAATAACATAAACAAAAAACTTCAAGTTTACCAAGTTCTAATGTTATAATTTGCACTGCTTCCTACAGGATTGCAGAGTGCTTATTGCTATACCATCACTCAGAACCTTCTGAGAATTAATTTGTATTTATCTTCTGAGTATGAAGTTGTATCTTAGTGTTGTTTTAATTTGCATTTATCTGAGTAGTGTGAGCTTTGCATCTGCATATTTGCTCTCCATATTTTTAAAAGTATTCAATAAAAGTGTACTCATTAAAAAAGAGGGTAAAGAAAACTCAGGAAGAAAAATACTGCCTGTAACTTTATTGTTTATGGAAGACAATTAGTATTTTACATATTAATGCATTTTCTTATTATCTTGGTTTTCTTTGAATATCATTACTCTATATCTTTGAATATCTTTCTTTGAATATCATATTAAATATATAACTATATATCATATATTGATTTTAGACAGAATTAATTCAGGAAGATTAATTTTTTAACATTCATACGTTCTTGATTGAGTACAAAAATATTTTTTACAGGGTATATTTTTAGTCTTCAGTGTAAAAGAAACATTGACATGTGTTTTCAACAGATCAGCTATATATATATATAATATATATATATTTGGATTCACTATATATATATATATATATGTATATATATATATATGTATATTCCTTGAGTGGGCTTCCCTGGTGGCTCAGTGGTAAAGAATCTGCCTGCAATGCAGGAGCTGCAGAAAATGTGGGTTTGAGCCCTGGGTTGGGAAGATCCCCCTCCCACCGGAGGTGGGCATGGCAACCCACTCCAATAATCTTGTCTGGAGAATCCCATAGATAGAAGAACCTGGGGGAGCTACAGTCCATGGGGCCGCAAAGAGTCAGACACGACTGAAGTGACTAAGTACACATGCATACAGTCATGCATTCCTTAATTGTGTTGATTTATTTAACAACTTGACTTTTTTGAATGGAAAATAGAGCCTTTTTGACTAATAATTCTCATAGCACTATGTTCGATATTGTTAGTTAAGGAATCTTAACAAGAACGAAACCAATACTACCTATTGTAACAAATAATCATGAAAATTACAAAACATTATATTTGAATCACGAGCAGGATGTGGTTTAAGAAACATATTTTTGTGTGGCTGGTAGTGCAACAGATCCAGAAGAAACGGTGCGGGAGTTTTGCAGAGTCCAACTGCCCCAGGCTGCACAGAGCACCTTGCAGTTATTTCCTCTGAGATTTAAACCCAGTTAAGGCAAACCCACCAATCTGGTCTTATCTGAGGCCTGAGTTGTAGATTTGTTTCTTTTCAAGATTGCCTGTAGTAAATCTCAAAGAACATTTGTAAACAGGAGCACATAAATGTGATGTGTCCGGAGCCCTAGCATAACTTGGTTTATTACCCTTCTGTTAGTTTAATACAGCAGTAATAATGCGGCTGACAACTCACTATGCCGTCTTGTTCATGAGCCTCTGTCAACATTATGCTTCTGTCCTTCTGAATTTAATGCCCCAGGGAAGCCAGATCCAGACAACATACTTTGTTATTTGTTGTTGTTGTTGTCATTGTTTTGAAGGCTGTTTTCTTAATTCTCTTTCTCCCTTCATCCCTCCTCTTCCCATTGTCTTTGTTTGTACTGTTATTTCATTTTATTTTATTTTTCTTTGTCCTTTTAAGATTCATCTACATTGAGGTTGCTTTTTTTTTTTTTTGGCTGGAGTGAAATTAGTGCTTGCATGCATAGTGAGAACACTTTTGTTGATTTCCAGAAAGAAGACTTAGTTCCATTTTTTTTTTTACATGACTTCTACTTAAGTTATTGGTTCTTCCTCAGGAGCAACTTCAAGGCTGCCATTTTCTGCCCTCCATATTTAACCACAGTTTTCTTCTTGTAATATCTTTGACTTTTCTTCTAAATTCTGGGAGAGCTTTTTATGTGCTCCAGTCCTTGGTTTTATTTTCTGCAGTATAAATTCTGAACTGTAAATTTCTACTCTTCAACCTGGATTTTAAATCAGCTTTTGTATTTTGTAGTAATTTTAATATTCTTTAATTCATTCCTTAGTTCACACAAATCTGTTACATTGCATACTGTAATTGATTTTAATTTTTGCCTATTCTTTTTAGGCACTAGTGAGAATGCTGAAAGTTTCTAAACTTTCCTCCTGGTTTCTGTGGTAAATTATCTTCAGTGATTTATCTACCCTTCTTTATTTCTTGCAGACTAGGCTCCCTTTTGCTTCTTCGACAGAAGTTTATCAAAATACTTTTGCTTTCCTGTTTTTTTTGTTCTTTAATACTTGATGTAGAAATGTATATCAAAAATATAACTTAGTTCTGGTTTTATCCAATCAACATAAACTGGCTTTCCACTCTGATTATATTTCCCGAGATTAAAAAAAGTCATATTGATTAGCTGAGTGGCCCGGTAGGTTAGAACAAAGAATTTATGAAGACTGTAGATCTGGGTGTGTATCTTTTCCCTTTATCTATTTAAGCAAGTGCTTAAAAAGAAAAAGAAAAATGAAAGCTGTATTTATATTACACAGACGTATAAACTTTAAGTAATATTTAGTTATATACAGAAGGTGCATTATTAATTTTTACTATTATTTCTCTAAAAGACAAAATATAATTATTATATGTATCTTGTTTTAATAGTATTTTTTAAATAGATAGAGGGTTAGTTCATTATTTTTTTTGAACTTTGGTCCTATTGTATTTCCTTTTTGTGATTCTAACAAAATATATGTTTTATGCTTGAAGGAGGAGAAAGTTGTCAGCTGAATGGATATCTTTAGACATTTATCTGGTGGTAGATATTCACACTACACATTTTGTGTCAAAATTAAATATCCTGAGCAGTCAATCTTATTTAACCAAGGATGTACTTTCTTGTGGACTTCCTTGATGGCCCAGTGAGTAAAGAATCCTCCTACAATGTAGGAGACACAGGAGACGTGGGTTCAATTCCTGGGTTGGAAAGGTCCCTTGGAAGAGGAAATGGCAACCCACTCCAGTATTCTTGCCTGTAGAGTCCCCATGGACTGAGGATCCTGGCAGAGTTTTGATAGATAAATTTGAGTTTTATATGCTTGCTGGTATGCTGGCCTCATCCTAAAGAGGTATTGTTGTTTGATTAATTTTTATTTTATGTTTCCAGGTTGTCTTAGATAGCGACCAATTATACTCTCATAAAACCACAACTTCATGAAGTATTTACAGAAGAGCAGAACACACATAAAGACAGAGATAGATTACTTTTTGTAACATTCTCTGTCAAGTATGGGCTATAGTTAATAGTTCGTTAAATCCAATTTTCATGAAGATGTTTATTTTTAAAAGAGTATCTAGTATTTATGTCCATCATGGCACACTAATGAAGTTTTCAGTACTAAGGGGAGACTAAAATGAGCTCTTGTTTCATTTTGAGAAACAAGTTGAATATGTTTAGCTAGATGTACAGGTAGAATCAAACATATTCCATTACCAATGTCTCATGTGTTTTTTTTACTTCTGCACCATTAGGGTCTAACAGACTTTGTTACTAAAAATGTGTGTGCTAAATGAATAAAAATAGATTTTGATATGAAAGTGATGGTAACCTTTGAAAGAAGTGATCTGTCTTAAAGTTTACAATAGCAAAAGAATGAAATAAAAGTGTTAACAGAAGATTAAAAAAAAATTCAAATTACAGACAAGTATAATCTCAAGGACAGAGGCTCAAAAAAGGAATGTAGCTTATGTGTGTGTCTGACTCTTTGCAACCCTGTGGACTGTAGCCCACCAGGCTCTTCTGTCCATGGGATTCTCCAGGCAAGAATACTAGAGTGTGTTTCCAAACATTTCCTCCTCCAGGGGATCTTCCTGACCCAGGACTTGAACCCATATCCCCTGCATTGGCAGGTGGATTCTTTACCCCAGAGCCACCTGGGAAGCCCATTCCTGATGGTAGAATAGGCAAATTCTGGAAAGCAACTTAACAAGACATTTTCTTAAAATGTAGAATTCATATATTTCCTTTGACTTAGAAATCTGTTTCTAGAAAATTGGAGGAAGATAACTGTGGATTATGTGAAAGTATCACTAGAAAGAGAGTCACAGTGGAGCTGATTATGAGAGTTAAATACCAGAGTCTCTTTTTGTTCCAGATAAATAGTGGTTACCATAAAGGGCTGTCAAACTTTAGATGAATTTTGAAAAGCAAAATTTTTTTAAATGTATTTTTTAATTGAAGGATATAGCTTTACAGAATTTTGTTGTTTTCTGTCAAACCTCAACATGAATCAGCCATAGGTATACATATATCTCTTCCCTTTTGAACTTCCCTCCCATTTCCCTCCCCATCCCATCCCTTTAGGCTGATACAGAGCCCCTGTTTGGGTTTCCTGAGCCATACAGCAAATTCCCATTGGCTGTCTATTTTATATATGGAAGTGTAAGTTTCCATGTTACTCTTTCCGTACAGCTCACCCTCTCCTCTCCTCTCCCCATGTCCATAAGTCTATTCTCTATGTCTGTTTCTCCACTGTTGCTCTGTAAATGAATTCTTCAGTGCCATTTTTTATAGATTCTGTATATATGTGTTAGAATATGATATTTATCTTTCTCTTTCTGACTTACTCACTCTGTATAATAGGTTCTAGGTTCATCCACCTCATTAGAACTGACTCAAATGTGTTCCTTTTTATGTCTGAGTAATATTCCATTGTGTATATGTACCACAACTTCTTTATTTATTCATCTGTCGATGGACATCTAGGTTGCTTCCATATTCTAGCTATTGAAAATAGCACTGCAGTGAATAATGGGATACATGTGTCTGCTTCAATTTTGGTTTCCTCGGGATATATGGCTAGGAGTGGGACTGCTGAGTTATATGGTGGTTTTATTACTAGTTTTATAAGTAATCTCCATACTGTTCCATACTGATTGTATCAATTTACATTCCTGCCAAAAGTGCAAGAGCGTTCCCTTTTCTCCATACCCTCTCCAGCATTTACTGTTATTAGACCTTTTGAAGATGGCCATTCTGACCAGTGTGTGGTGATATCTCATTGTAATTTTAACTTGCATTTCTCTAAAAATGAGTGACGTTGAGCATCTTTTCATGTGTTTGTTAGCCATCTGTATGTCTTCTTTGGAGAAATGTCTGTTTAGGTCTTTTCCCCACTTTTTGATTGGGTTGTTTGTTTTTCTGATACTGAGTTGTGTGAGCTGCTTGTATATTTTGGAAATTAATCCTTTGTCAGTTGTGTCATTTGCTATTATTTTCTCCCATTCTTAGGGTTGTCTTTTCACTTTGCTTATAGTTTCCTTTGCTGTGCAAAAGCTTTTAACTTTAATCAGGTCCCACATGTTGACTTTTGTTTTTATTTCCATTACTCTAAGAGGTGGGTCATAGAGGATCTTACTTGGATTTATGTCATCGAGTGTTCTGCCTATGTTTCTAAGAGTTTTATAGTTTCCAGACTTACATTTAGGTCTTTAATCCATTTTGAGTTTATCTTTATGTATGGTGTTAGGAAGTGTTCTAATTTCATTCTTTTACATGTAGCTGTCCAGTTTACCCAGCACCATGTATTGAAGAGGCTGTCTTTGCCCCATTGTATATTCTTGCCTCCTTTGTCAAAAATAAGGCACCCATAGGTGCATGGGTTTATTTCTGGGCTTTCTATCTTGTTCCATTCATTTATATTTCTATTTTTGTGGCAGTACCATATTGTCTTGATGACTGTAGCTTTGTAGTATAATCTGAAGTCAGGAAGGTTGATTCCTCCAATTCCATTCTTCTTCCTCAAGACTGCTTTGGCTATTTGAGGTCTTTTGTGTTTCCATATGAATTGTGATTTTTTTTTTGCTCTAGTTCTGTGAGAAATGCCATTGGCAATTTGATAGCAATCACATTGAATCTAGATTGTGTTTGCTGGTATAGTCATTTTTACACTATTGATTCTTCCTACTCAGGAACATGCAATATCTCCCCATCTGTATATGTCATCTTTGATTTCTTTCATCAGTGTCTTATAATTTTCTGTGTATAGTTCTTTTGTCTCCTTCAGTTCAGTTCAGTCGCTCAGTCGTGTCCGACTCTTTGTGACCCCATGAATCGCAGCACGCCAGGCCTCCCTGTCCATCACCAACTCCCGGAGTTTACCCAGACTCGTGTCCATTGAGTGATGCCATCCAGCCATCTCATCCTCTGTCGTCAGCTTCTCCTCCTGCCCCCAATCCCTCCCAGCATCAAAGTCCTTTCCAATGAGTCAACTCTTTGCATGAGGTGGCCAAAGTACTGGAGTTTCACCTTTAGCATCATTCCTTCCAAAGAAATCCCAGGGCTGATTTTCAGAATGGACTGGTTGGATCTCCTTGCAGTCCAAGGGACTCTCAAGAGTCTTCTCCAATACCACAGTTCAAAAGCATCAACTGTATACGAGACAGCAAAAGAGACACTGATGTATAGAACAGTCTTTTGGACTCTGTGGGAGAGGGAGAGGGTGGGATGATTTGGGAGAATAGCATTGAAATATGTATAATATCATATATGAAACGAGTTGCCAGTCCAGATTCAGTGCACGGTACTGGATGCTTGGGGCTGGTGCACTGCGACGACCCAGAGGGATGGTATGGGGAGGGAGGAGGGAGGAGGGTTCAGGATGGGGAACACATGTATGCCTGTGGCGGATTCATTTTGATATATGGCAGAACCAATACAATATTGTAAAGTTTAAAAATAAAATTAAAAAAAAATCATCAATTCTTCGGCATTCAGCCTTCTTCACAATCCAACTCTAACATCCATACATGACGACAGGAAAAACCATAGCCTTGACTAGACGAACCTTTGTTGGCAAAGTAATGTCTCTGCTTTTGAATATGCTATCTAGGTTGGTCATAACTTTCCTTCCAAGGAGTAAGCATCTTTTAATTTCATGGCTGCAGTCACCATCTGCAGTGATTATGGAGCCCCCCAAAATAAAGTCTGACACTGTTTCCACTGTTTCCCCATCTACTTCTCATGAAGTGATGGGACCAGATGCCATGATCTTCGTTTTCTGAATGTTGAGCTTTAAGCCAACTTTTTCACTCTCCACTTTCACTTTCATCAAGAGGCTTTTGAGTTCTTCTTCACTTTCTGCCATAAGGGTGGTGTCATCTGCATATCTTTGGTTATTGATATTTCTCGTGGCAATCTTGATTCCAGCTTGTGCTTCTTCCAGCCCAGGATTTCTCATGATGTACTCTGCATATAAGTTAAATAAGCAGGGTGACAATATACAGCCTTGACGTACTCCTTTTCCTATTTGGAACCAGTCTGTTGTTCCATGTCCAGTTCTAACTGTTGCTTCCTGACCTGCATACAGATTTCTCAAGAGGCAAATCAAGTGGTCTGGTATTCCCATCTCTTTCAGAATTTTCCACAGTTTATTGTGATCCACACAGTCAAGGCTTTGGCATAGTCAATAAAGCAGAAATAGATGTTTTTCTGGAACTCTCTTGCTTTTTCCATGATCCAGCGGATGTTCGCAATTTGATTTCTGGTTCCTCTAAAACCAGCTTGAACATCAGGAAGTTCATGGTTCACATATTGCTGAAGCCTGGCTTGGAGAATTTTGAGCAATACTTTACTAGCATGTAAGATAAGTGTAATTGTGCGGTAGTTTGAGCATTCTTTGGCATTGCCTTTCTTTGGGATTGGAATGAAAACTGATCTTTTCCAGTCCTGTGGCCACTGCTGAGTTTTCCAAATTGGCTGGCATATTGAGTGCAGCACTTTCACAGCATCATCCTTCTGGATTTGAAATAGCTCAACTGGAATTCCATCACCTCCACTAGCTTTGTTCGTAGTGATGCTTTCCAAAGCCCACTTTACCTCACATTCCAGGATGTCTGGCTCTAGGTCAGTGATCACACCATCGTGATTATCTGGGTCGTGAAGATCTTTTTTGTACAGTTCTTCTGTGTATTCTTGCCACCTCTTCTTAATATCTTCTGCTTCTGTAAGGTCCATACCATTTCTGTCCTTTATTGAGCCCATCTTTGCATGAAATGTTCCCTTGGTATCTCTAATTTTCTTGAAGAGATCTCTAATCTTTCCCATTCTGTTGTTTTCCTCTATTTCTTTTCATTGATTGCTGAAGAAGTCTTTCTTATCTCTTCTTGCTATTCTCTGGAACTCTGCATTCAGATGCTTATATCTTTCCTTTTCTCTTTTGCTTTTCACTTCTCTTCTTTTCACAGCTATTTGTAAGGCCTCCCCAGACAGCCATTTTGCTTTTTTGCATTTATTTCCCGTGGGGATGGTCTTGATCCCTGTCTCCTGTACAATGTCACGAACCTCATTCCATAGTTCATCAGGCACTCTATCTATCAGATCCAGGCCCTTAAATCTATTTCTCACTTCCACTGTATAATCGTAAGGGATTTGATCTAGGTCATACCTGAATGGTCTAGTGGTTTTTCCTACTTTCTTCAATTTAAGTCTGAATTTGGCAATAAGGAGTTCATGAGCTGAGCCACAGTCAGCTCCTGGTCTTGTTTTTGCTGACTGTATAGAGCTTCTCCATCTTTGGCTGTGAAGAATATAATCAATCTGATTTCGGTGTTGACCATCTGGTGATGTCCATGTATAGAGTCTTCTCTTGTGTTGTTGGAAGAGGGTGTTTGTTATGACCAGTGCATTGTCTTGGCAAACTCTATTAGTCTTTGCCCTGTTTCATTCCATATTCCAAGGCAAAATTTGCCTTTTACTCCAGGTGTTTCTTGACTTCCTACTTTTGCATTGTAGTCCCCTATAATAAAAAGGACATCTTTTTTGGTGTTACTTCTAAAAGGTCTTGTAGGTCTTTATAGAACCGTTCAACTTCAGCTTCTTCAGTGTTACTGGTTGGGGCATAGACTTGGATTACTGTGATATTGAATGGTTTGCCTTGGAAACGAACAGAGATCATTCTGTTGTTTTTGAGATTGCATCCAAGTACTGCATTTCAGACTCTTTTGTTGACCATGATGGCTACTCCATTTCTTCTGAGGGATTCCTGCCCGCAGTAGTAGATATAATGGTCATCTGAGTTAAATTCACCCATTCCAGTCCATTTCAGTTCGCTCATTCCTAGGATGTCGACATTCACTCTTGCCATCTCTTGTTTGACCACTTCCAATTTGCCTTGATTCATGGACCTGACATTCCAGGTTCCTATGCAATATTGCTCTTTACAGCATTGGACCTTGCTTCTATCACCAGTCATATCCACAGCTGGGTATTCTTTTTGCCTTGGCTCCATCCCTTCATTCTTTCTGGCGTTATTTCTCCACTGATCTCCAGTAGCATATTGGGCACCTACTGACCTGGGGAGTTCGTCTTTCAGTATCCTATCATTTTGCCTTTTCATCCTGTTCATGGGGTTCTCAAGGCAAGAATACTGAAGTGGTTTGCCATTCCCTTCTCCAGTGGACCACATTCTGTCAGATTTCTCCATGATGACCTGCCCATCTTGGGTTGCCCCACGGGCATGTCTTAGTTTCATTGAGTTAGACAAGGCTGTGGTCCTAGTGTGATTAGACTGACTAGTTTTCTGTGAGTATGGTTTCAGTGTGTCTGCCCTCTGATGCCCTCTTGCAACACCTACCATCTTACTTGGGTTTCTCTTACCTTGGGCATGGGGTATCTCTTCACAGCTGCTCTAGCAAAGAGCAGCTGCTGCTCCTTACCTTGGACGAGGGGTATCTCCTCACCGCCACCCTTCCTGACCTTCAACGTGGGATAGCTCCTCTAGGCCCTCCTGCGCTGGCGCAGCCAAGGGCTCGAGTGTATTCTAAGATATTTAATTCTTTTTGTTGCAATGGTGAATGGAATTGATTCCTTCATTTCTCTTTCTGATTTTTCATTGTTTTATTCAGAAATCCAAGTGATTTCTCTGTATTGATTTTGTATCCTGAAACTTTGCTAAATTCACTGATTAGCTCTAGTAATTTTATGATACTATCTTTAGGGTTTTCTATGTACAGTATCATGTCATCTGCAAACTGTGAGAGCTTTACTTCTTTTCTGATCTGGATTCCTCTTATTTCTTTTTCTTTTCTGATTGCTGTAGCTAGGACTTCCAAAACTATGTTGAGTAATAGTGGGAAAAGCGGACACTCTTGTCTTGTTCCTGATCTTAGGGGGAATGCTTTCAGTTTTTCACTGTTGAGAATGTTTGCTGTAGGCTTATCGTATATTGCCTTTACTATGTTGAGGTAGTTTCCTTCTATGCCCATTTTTTGAAGAGTTTTAATCATAAATGGCTGCTGAATTTTGTCAAAGGCTTTTTCTGCACCTACTGAAGTGTTCATATGTTTTTTATTTTTCAATTTGTTAATATGGTGTATCACATTGATTGATTTGCATATTTTGAAGAATCCTTGCATCCCTGGAATAAACCCAGCTTGATCATGGTGTGTGAGCTTTTTGATGTGCTGCTGAATTCTGTTTGCTAAAATTTTGTTGAGGATTTGTGCACTTATATTCATCAGTGATATTGGCCTATAGTTTTCTTTTTTTGTATTTTCTTTGTCTGGTTTTGGTATCAGGGTGATAGTGGCCTCATAGAATGAGTTTGAAAGTGTTCCTTCCTCTGCAATTTTTTGAAAAAGTTTTAGAAAGATAGGCATTAGCTCTTCTCTAAATGTTTGATAAAATTCTCCTGTGGTCCTGGGCTTTTGTTTTTTGGGAGATTTTTTTTATCACAGCTTCAATTTCAGAGCTTGTAATTGGATTGTTCAAAATTTCTATTTATTTCTGGTTCAGTCTTGGAAGATTGAACTTTTCTAAAAATCTGTCCATTTCTTCCAGGTTATCCATTTTATTGCCATATAGTTGTTCATAATAGTCTCTTATAATCCTTTCTATTTCTGCATTGTCTGTTGTAACCTCTCCTTTTTCACTTCTAATTTTGTTGATTTGATTCTTCTCTCTTTTTTTCTCGATGAATCTGGCTAAAGGTTTGTCAATTTTGCTTATCTTCTCAAAGAACCAGCTTTTAGTTTTATTAATCCTTACTAGTGTTTCTTTCATTTCTTTATCATTTATTTCTGCTTGGATCTTTATGATTTCTTTCATTCTACTAAATTTGGGGATTGTTTGTTCTTTTTCCAGTTGTTTTAGGTGTAAAGTTAGGTTATCTATTCAATGTTTTTCTTGTTTCTTGAGGTAGGATTGAATTGCTATAAACTTAACCTCTTAGAACTGCTTTTGCTGCATCCCACAGGTTTTAGGTTGTGTTTTCATTGTCATTCATTTCTAGAAATTTTTTTATTTCCCTTTTGATTTCTTCAGTAACCTGTTGGTTATTTAGAAATGTATTGTTTAATTTCCATGTGTTTGTGTTTCTTACATTTTGTTTTTTTCTTGTAATTGATATCTAGTCTCATTGAGTTGTGGTCAGAGAAGATGCTTGATATGATTTCAATTTTCTTAAATTGACTAAGGTTTGATTTATGACCCAAGATGTGGTCTATCCTGGAGAATGTTCCATGTGCACTTGAGAAGAAGTTGTATTCTTCTACATTTGGATGGAATGTCCTGAGGATACCAATGAGATCCATCTCATCTAACATATCATTTAAGACTTGTGTTTCCTTATTAATTTTCTGTTTTGATGATCTGTCCATTGATGTGAGTGGGGTGTTAAAGTCTCCTGCTATTATTGTGTTACTGTCGATCTCTCCTTTTATGTCTGTTAGTGTTTGTCTTTTGTATTGAAGTGCTCCTATGTTGGGTGCATAAATATTTACAATTGCTATGTCTTTCTCTTGGATTGATCCCTTGATCATTATATAGAATCCTTCCTTATCTCTTGAAATAGTCTTTATTATATGGTCTATTTTGTCTGATAAGAGTGTTTCTACTCCTGCTTTCTTTTGCTTGCCATTTGCATGGAATGTATTATTCCATCCTCTCACCTTCAATCTATATGTGTCTTTAGGTCTAAAGTGGGTTTCTTTTAGACATCATGTATATGGGTCTTATTTTTTTTTATCCAATCTGTGTCTATAGGTTGTAGCATTTAATCCATTTACATTTAAAGTAATTATTGATTTGTATGTTCCTATTGCCACTTTCTTAATTGTTTGGAGTTTGTTTTTGTAGGTCTTTCTCTTCTCTTTTACTTCTTGACTATATAAGTCCCTTTAACATTTATTGTAAAACTGGTTTGGTGGTAATGAATTCTCTAACTTTTGATTGTCTGTAGAGCTTTTGATTTCTCCTTTGATTTTGTGCGATATCCTTGCCGGGTAGAGTAATCTTGGTTGTAGATTTTCCCCTTTCAGTACTTTAAATATATCCCGCCATTCCCTTCTGGCCTGCAGAGTTTCTGCTTAAACATCAGCTGTTAAATGTATGGGATTTCCCTTGTATGATACTTGTTTCTTCTCCCTTGCTGTTTTCAGTATTCTTTCTTTGTGTTTAGTCTCTATTAGTTTGATTAGTATGTGTCTTGGTGTGTTTCTCCTGGGGTTTATCCTGTATGGGACTCTTTGTGCCTCATGGACTTGATTGACTATTTCCTTTTCCATTTCGGGGAAATTTTCAACTATAATCTCTTCAAAAATTTTCTCATGCCCTTTCTTTTACTTTTCTTCTTTTGGGACCTCCATAATTCAAATGTTGGGGCATTTGATATTTTCTCAGAGGTCTCTGAGACTATCCTCAGTTCGTTTCATTGTTTTTATTTTTTTTCTGTTCTTCAGAAGTTATTTCCACCATTTTATCTTCCAACTCGCTGATTCTTTCTTCTGCTTCAGAGATTCTGCTATTGATTCCTTCTAGAGTATTTTTAATTTCTGTAATTGTGTTATTTGTCTCTATATGTTTATTCTTTAATTCCTCTAGGTCTTTGTTAATTGATTCTTGCATTTTCTCCATTCTGTTTTCAAAGTTTTTGATCATCCTTTCTCTCATTATTCTGAATTCTTTTTCAGGTAGTTTGCCTATTTCCACTTCATTTATTTGGACTTCTGTGTTTCTAGTTTGTTCCTTCATTTGTGCATTATTTCTCTGCCTTTTCATTTTTTTTTTTTTAACTTACTGTATTTGAGATCTCCTTTTCCCAGGCTTCAAGGTTAAATTCTTTCTTCCTTTTGGTTTCTGCCCACCTCAGGTTGGTGCAGTGGTTTGTGTAATCTTTGGATTGGGTGACATGCTAACTTTTTTGTTTGTTTTTCCTCTGATGGTGGTAATCCTGTCTGATTGGAATGATGATTGGGTTTGTATGTTTGTTTTGTTTGTTGTTTGGATGAGGCATCCTGCACAGGGTTCTACTGGTGGTTGGGTGATGCTGGGTCTTATATTCAAGTGGTTTCTTTTGTGGGAATTCTCACTATTTGATACTGCCTACGGTTAGTTCTCTGGTAGTCTAGGGTCTTGGAGTCAGTGCTCCCACTCCAAAGACTCAGGGCTTGATCTCTCATCAGGAACAAAGATCCCACAGGTAGTTTGTTATGGTACTAAGTGAGATTAAAACACATACCCCAAATTGGAAACCAAAGATGAACCCCAAACTAATGGCATTTACAAAATCAGGCAAATAATGATTAAAATAATGGAATATACACATACACATCCATAAGCAAAATCAAAACAGTCCACAAAAATAAAGTACAATAGGCTGACCTGGTGAACAAAGGAAACAAAAAATTATATCTACCATTTATGAACAAAACTAACTGAAGTGCAAACTGGAAAACAAAACTAAAGCAAGATGCCCACTGGGGAATAAAGCAATGAAAACAAAACTAACAAATATGTTGAGAGGAAAGGAAAGAAAGAAAAGAAAAAAATAATAGATATGCAAAGCTAAATAGAGATAGATAAAGAAGATTTATATACATCAAAGGTTAACTGCAAGGTGAAAAGTTCAGTAGGAAAAGCAAACAAAGGAATAAATGTAGAAAAAATAATAATAGGTTTTTAAAAATTAAAAATTGAAAAAAGAAAAAAAAAGAAAAGAAAACTCCATAGAACTGCAAAAGCCCAAGGTAGAGCTAGAGGTTTATAACAACAATAAAAAGTGTGATTGAAAAAAAAAAGAAGAAAAAACTCAAAGGCTTAATTAGATTTCATAGTGCCAATGAAATTGACAACTACAATGCGGGGCAGGGAGGGGGAGGAAAAAAGAAAAGAAAAAAAGAAAAAGAAAAATACAAGAGAAACTGCAGAACAAGTCAAAACAAGAATAATAAATGTTTTCCTTTAGTCACTGCTGTCAGGGTCCTTTCCCTCTCTGGGAGTCATAGTCCTTCTCACCTCCCTAGGATGCCCTCCAACACTGTGCTACTCTGGACCTGCTGTGGGGGCAACTGAGATTCTAATCTGGCCCTACTCCTGGGTGTTCTTGCCTCCAGTGTTCACAGCTATGAGAACTAGTGCATTTTCTTTTGTGGGAGCTCTCAGTGTCCTTTTATATAGTCTGTAGACACAGAGGCTATCTAGTTGATCATGTGGATTTAATCTGCAGCTTATACAACTGGTGGGAAGGTTTTAGGTCTTCTTCCTCAGCCACGCTGTTCCTGGGTTTCCATTGTGGTTTTATTTCCACCTCTGCATGTGGGCCTTCCACTGGGGTTTGCTCCTGAGGCTGCCCTGGAGAACTTGGGTCTGCCCGAGTGTGGGTCAGGTGCAGAGGTGGTGCAGCTGCTTGGGTTGCAGGGGTTCCGACAGCACCAGGTACTCAGGGGAGTTGGCAGCTAGGGGATCAGGATATATAGTGCTCTTGAAGGGTATGGCAACCAGTATTGGCCAATACACTCCAGTAGTCTTCCCTGGAGAATCCCCCTGACAGAGAAGAGTGGCAGGCCACAGTCCACAGGGTTGCAAAGAGTTGGACACGACTGAAGTAACCCTGCATGCATAGATGCAGGACTTTTTTTTTTTGCCTGTGGCAGGTCTGCCCCAGTGAGGATTGAAAGTGAAGTTGGTGCAGCTGCTTGCGTCATGGGTACCCTGGAAGTGCGAGGGACACAGACTGCCTCGATTGTTGGAGTTATGGCCCTATCTAAGTTTTTTTCGAGCCTCTGGTAGTTGTCGATCAGAACGCCTTTTTGGCTAGTCTTTCTCTCTAGCTCTGCCTGTTCAGGCTCTTAGAGGGCTCCCTTACTTAGGGTCCTTCTCTGTTGTTCCATGTTAGGCAAATACAGGCCTCCCCCCGCCCCCCCAGCTGGGGTCCTCCTGTACAGATCAGTGCATCAGGCATTTAAAGGGGCATGCTGGCTGGGGTCCTCCTGTATAGATCAGTGCATCAGGCACTTAAAGGGGCACCCTGGGTGGGGTCCTTCTCTGTAGTTCTGTGTGTCAGGTGCTTGATGGGCCAGCCTCTCTGTTGTTCAGCTGCCAATGCTGGCGTGTGGGGAGAGAGAGGCTATGGTGACGGCTCCACACCCTACCTGTGACTCAGCAGTATCGCCTTGCTTTCATGGCTGCCTGGCTTTCGCCTACAGGCATTTCCCCACAATCTCCTCCCTCACATCCCCTTGGTCTATCTCTCCGCAGTCAACAGCAGCGCTCATGCTCGGATTGCTCCACAATCCTTAAGCTCCAGCTCCAAGCTGCTGCGCCTTCTAGGGGACCTGTGTCCCTGTCTGGGGTACATATGACTGCAGCAAGAACTTTCTGATTCTCACTCCATTTAGGCTGCCACAGATCAGCTGTTTCATTCTCATCCTTAAATGTTTCTCCTCTGACCTAGATAGTTGCCCCGATACGGGGAGCAGACCCCTTCTTCAGTTCTCCCACCTGCCAAAGGCAGGTCCAGTCCTAGTAACACTTCTGTTTCTCCCCCTAGTTCCTTCTTCCTACCGAGTTTTGCATGGTTCTATATATTTTTTTCTGCTGGTCAGATACTCCTGTGTGCTCTCAACTGGTGTTCTGCATGCACTCCAAAAATGTTTTAAGTTGCATGTTCTATTATCAAATAAGTAAAATATGGATTAGGAAATTTTCCTAGTTAGAAAATACCTTGATGCTGGGAAAGACTGAGGGCAAGAGGAGAAGGGGGTGAGAGAAGATGAGAAGGTTTGATGGCGTCACTGACTCAATAGACATGTGTTTGGGCAAACTCCAGGAGATAGTGAAGGACAGGAAAGCCCGGTGTGCTGCAGTCCATGGGGTAACAAATAGACACAACTTAGTGACTGAACAACAACAACTTAATTCTCCTAACTTTGCTTTAAAAATCAATATGACTTCATAGCTGATGGAATTCTTAGAGTAAATGTTAGAAGTCTTGCCTACTTAGCAATATTTTGGGGTACTCTTATTCTCATTGAGAGAGGAGAGATTACACACAGCTATTTTTTCCTGTGTCTCCTTGTATCCTACCACTTTGGATGCTTAGAACCCTCCTAAACCAAGGCTTTTGGATGAGTTATTTCAGACGTATGGTTTAGTTCCAATGAAACACCTTTACAGTTGAGATAATGAATCATTATGATGTAAGGTTGCAATGAAAGTGAAGAAATAAAAAACTTCCTTAAAATGAAGATCGTTACATTTTATTGCACTGAGGAAATGAATTGTCATTAATTGCAGCTGTCCATCTACAAAGGTACTTGTAGACAGACACATCTGCAAGTGTAACAAAGGTGTTCATTGTCACTTCAGTACATTCTAGACTTGACTTCCAATGTCCTTTATAGAAATTATACTTCTTGAGCTTAGAAAGCCACCCTTCAAATACAGTTCTCAAAATGAAAAGTGTATTGATGGCCAGCTTTGGAATAAAATGACTTTGTGTTAGTGCTATTCACTAAAAATTCCTTTTACAGTATATTCATTGCTTGGCTACAGACCTTCTACAGCATCTGAGTATATAACTCATTAATATTGGCAATGGCAGCCTAACTCTAATTTGCCTCAGTTTGCAGACAAAGTTAAAATTATGCTTTGGTTTCCCCAGGAGTGATGCATTTCTCAGGTGTCTGAGATTTCAGGAGTATAGCCTAAGAAGGATTGTTGAGCAGCTTTAAGCAAAATGAGGAGTTCTTTCCCTCCTGGGAAAGTTACTGCTAGTTTCCAACTGTGAGCCTGAACCATGAAATGAGGGCTTCTTAGTGGCAAATTGCACACTGAGGCAGTCAGTTTTTATGATTTTTTTCTTTATAGTTTCACCATTCCAGCCAGTAAACAAAATCTTGGCAAATTAAGCAATCCTAGGGGCAGGAATGGGGAGAAGGATTGGAGGTTTGAAAGGAATCTACAAGCCCAAGTTAGTGGAACTTCAAGCAAATGGGTGTTAAAATCAGGCATTTTAACCTAACTTGAGTCAGCAATGTTAAAGCATGTTACCTGCCTACTCCATTTATGTGGAATAGACTGTATCATTTGAAAACAGGCTTCACTGACCCAAGGAAAGATAATCCCAACTGAAGATGCTCTGGAGAAGGAAATGGCAACCCACTCCAGTATTCTTGCCTGGGAAATCCCATGGAGAGAGGCGCCTGGTGGGCTACAGTCCACGAGGCCACAAGAGTCATACATGAGTTGGAGACTAAACCACTACCACCACCAAAACCTCCATGCTCGTAAAGAGAGCTTCATGGTTTATTGGCAGCATTTTACAACTTTTGCTCCCTTTTTTCATGGGTTTATCCATCTTTTGAATAGTTCATTTTCATTGTTTCTGATGTATAAATATCCTGTTCTTACCACCCTAAATAAAACATGTTCCTCTGTTGAGATGCATTATTTGAAATGAATGATTCTCAATGTTGCATTTAAAGTTAATCATGTAGGTTTTGAATTAACCAGATCATTTTTTTACCCCTCAGCAAATTTGATCATAAGCAAGCCATTTTAGCTCAGAGATTCGAACCTGTCACCTTTAAAATAGGAGCAATGTGATCAGACCTATGTTGCTCACAGTGTGAAGATCAGTTATATCAGGTCTATGAACACTGTGAAGTGTGGTACAAATACTGCATGTTGATATTTGTAGGCACTGCAGATTTTTCCTTTGAAAACATGTTTGAAACCGACAGCTATCTTGCCCTGGAAATGAACAAATGTGAACCACACGTCATGCCTCTGATTCCAGGAAGCGTGCTGTGGAAAGAGCTTAAAGTTGGGGTCACAGTGAATCCAGATGTTAATCAGGCTAGGGAGCCCCACGTCCTTTATTCAGCTTTCTGAGCTTCAGTGGGATTTTGATTTATAAGAGCAGATAAAACCTTAGGACTAGTGAATGTCAACCCTGTACTGTGCTTAGTTGCTCAGTCGTGTCCAACTCTTTGTGACCCCATGGACTGTAGCCCGCCAGGCTCCTCTGTTCATGGGATTTTCCAGGCAAGAATACTGGAGTGGGTTGCCAATTTCTTCTCATATCTGTATCTATAAAGCACAATATGATAACCCTGTACAAAGACCTACATTTTATGCAGATAAAGCTTTCTAAACTTCTTCCATGAAGTTCTCTCGTTAGAATACTTGAGTATATAAACATAAGTTTTGATGAGAAGGTTAATGTAATGGAAAGTTAACAATAGAATAAAAACACATTTTGCTACCTAATTAGCATCTAATTAGGACTAAATTTTCATTTCTATTATGAAAAAAGTGTTGATTGCTGAGAACATGCACAGTCTTCTTTTTTAAAAAAATTCTCCTTTGTCTCTTCCTCTCTCTCAAACAGATACACACACACACACACACACACACAAGAAAGCATAGTTTCATACACATAACACAACTTTTCCTCTATCTCTTATTCTTCCCTGAAAACAAGCCTTCCAAATTCCTTATTTAGGGTTTTAAAAATTATCAAAGGCTTATTTCTCTTCTAAATGCTTTGTTTCTCAGAACTGTTTTCAATCTAACATCTGTTTCTTTTAAAAATTTTGCTCTATTATGAAAAACACTGTAGTTGTTTTCAATGGGCTCTGCACACACACATGCAACTTTAGGAGGCAGAAAAGAAATGGTGAAATGGTGACCATTTTCCAGTGCATGATGGATATTAATGTGCCATTCTGTGTTACTGCGTATGGAGCAGAGAATATGCAGTGATGAACTCTAAATGTAACATGGATAGAAATAACCTGTATTTCCTTTGGCACAGCTTCTCCACCAGGAACTCTTGTTGGTTATCTCCTCGAGCTCACATTCCTACAATATAGTTGAGGGTAACGGGACCCAGGCAGGTCTCATTGGTTAATAGAGCTAGGTCTTGAGTCTCTGTGTACCTCCAGCCATTATATCTCAGTGTCTGAGGCAGCTAACTATATTTAGGGAAAACTGTTTGCAGCAAAGATTATTAAATAGCAAAATTGTTTGGTGAAGGAGCTTGATGACTGGTATGTTAACATAGTTTAAAAACATGACAGAACATTTTTGTTTGAAATGGCTTAGGTAGACTTCTGACAGAAGACAGAAAAATAGACACTGTAGCCTTTAATCTGAGCCAGGATGTCATGAGAAGATTTTTAAATCAATAAATATTTTTCACTTTCAAAAGATAAATGAACTCACTTGCATGCCTCAATAGGATAACCAAGACGATGACTTGGACTTCTTTTGGACTTGAACCACTTTTTGCCATAAGTGAATTGTTCCTCTTAGTTACCACTTTCATATGATGAGCTTTTCCATCTCTTTATCCAGCCAGATGACAATGGGGATATGGGCTAGAGCATTCTAGGGGTATCTGCCTCTTCTGGCTTATCAAAAGATAAGACCCTCACAACCCAACTAATGAGGCGGGAATTCCACAGTGGTGGCCCTGAACAGGGCTGGTAGCTCCTTTGCTGGTCTCAGGAGAGCCTTGTTACAAGAAGCAAGTAGGAGTGACCGTGTCAATGCTGGGAGACAAGCAGTCTTTCAGTACCAACCCCCGAGTTCCCAAACTTGAGTAATTTCTGTTTAACATTCATGTGAGATAAAGTGAGGGCGAAACAAAGGAAAAGCTCCCTCAATTATTTTAAAACATTATAGTAAAAGCCTTGGTTTCAGCTGCTCCTAAAATGTGGGCACTTAAAGCTGATCACAACAGGTGAGCTCAATCAAACGTTCATGTGTGAAATACAAGCTCAGTTGTAAGCCATTCTGAAGAACTATTATGCCAATAAAGAGCAAATGGTAATGGATTTTTTTTTCCCTGTAAGGCACAAATAGGGACTTTGTAATTTACTTCTTATGGGGCCTATTGAAAAAAAATCCAATGTGATCTCCTTTTGAGGTTCTCCGTTTTTAAAAATATCAATTACTTGGTTTTGTAATTAAAACATAAATTATGTATGCTTTATTCCATGTTACATTCTCTAGAATCATAAAGGTGAATAAAGCACTATTTCCATACTTTACAAGACCCTTTATCATTTCTGAATGTTTGGAACTTGAGTTTGCTTTTTCTTCCCCTTGTCACTGACAATTTTTCCTGTAGTTAAAATTTTTACTTACTTTTTCTTTGTAGGAGAACCTTTAAGAATGCTGAAATCCATTTTCTCCCCATTCACCAAGACATTTTTATCTTGCCAATCAAATTCAGGCTCCAAATTTTACTCCTTCTCTGCCTGAAACTTCAAGCATGTATGTGACCACTTTATTGGAGGATGCCCTGCTATTGTTTCCTTCATTGCCCCCAGGAGTCAAACATCTAATCCTTTAGGTTTACAAAGAATTGTTTGACTAGGATGGCGCTTTATTCTTAGTAAAGGAAAAATACTTCATAAATTAAGTAGAACAAGGAAATGAGGTGTTGTTTAGTAATGTAAAGGTACGTTGTTTTTCTATGTCTGCCCTAAAGTAAGTGACATGGACATTTATATAAAGAGCTAAATTAAATGAACTCACTCCAGTCAAGGTCTCTGATGGATGGAAGAGAGAGAATTTGATACACAGCGAGGACTAGAACCCAGTCTCCTGGCTCCAGGCTCAGTGTTCTCTCCAAGCTATGATAGTTGGTTGCTGCTGCTGCTGCTGCTAAGTCGCTTCAGTCGTGTCCGACTCTGTGCGACCCCATAGACAGCAGCCCACCAGGCCCCACCGTCCCTGGGATTCTCCAGGCAAGAACACTGGAGTGGGTTGCCATTTCCTCTTCCAAATGATAATTGGTTAGTATCAACGAATACGTACATGCTCATAAGTTCTCCCCTAGACAAGAATATTTTAATAATATTTTTACCAATCTGCATGTGCAATCACTCCCTCTTCTAACTTCTGGTTAAACTCCATCAATATTCAGCTGACTTCCTTTGTTAAGGGAGACAGGGGAGCTGGAGACCCCTCCTGGTCCAAATGGTGAAGAATAGTCCTTTATTCCTTGGGACTATCATGCATTTGGCCTTCCCCAGTGGCTCAGTGGTAAAAAATCCACCTGCCAAGGCAGGAGACATTGGTTCAATCTCTGGGTTGGGAAGATTCCCAGGAGAAGTAAATGGCAACTGACTCCAGTATTCTTACCTGAAGAATCCCATGGACAGAGGAGCCTGGAAGGCTACAGTCCATGGGGTCGCAAAAGAGTTGGGACACGACTTAGCGACTAAACAGAAACAATATACAAAACACTGTCAAACACATGTTCTATGTAGTAATTGCATTTATAATTTCCAGAAGGTCTCTTACAACAAACTACAATGATATTACATATCTATAGATCCTTTGGCATTGGCATTGGCATCACATTCAGAAAAGACCCATTCTCTTATGAAGGTCACAGGTGAATAGAGACCGCGTTTTGCCCATCATCACCTTTGTTCCTCTTCAGAATGATCCTGCCTCCAATTTGGAGGGAAAAATGCACAAACCTGCCTGCTGTGATTATATCCCCCACTTTGGCACTTGTTTTCTTGCTGCTATGGCACTCTGGGAAAGTCACTTAACCACATTCTGTATCTGGAAAATGAAGGCATCAGGCTAAGTTAAATCTGCACTGATTTTCATTCTAAACTGCCACATGACTATAGTAAGATTAGCAGTAGTTATAATTTTAGGCATAATGTTCCGTGTACTTTTCTGTCTTATCTTGAAAAAGGAGAAGCAATAACTCTGCTTATGGTTTCTTGTTGCCTAGGTAAATATCTGGCAACAAAAAGATTTCTCTTTTATATAAATAAAAAAGTTACTTTCCTAGTATTCTTCCATTGGGCCTGGTGTTTTTAGCCTAGATAAATTTAACCCATATCATGGCCTTGCTATTTAATGATATCCTGGAGTATCAGAAAAAAATTGTTGTCTTATCATAGAACACTAATTCTTAAAGATATTTAATAATTTCTCCAAATATTTGCTTTTAAATTGTTATAGACCTTCACTTGCTAATGTCAGACTAAAAGAATATATAATATCATTTCTGTGAATCAGCATTTACATTATAAATGTCATTGTAAAAGTTGTACATATTGAATAAGATGCCTTCATTTTTATTAACGTATTTTAGGACCCCTAAAAGTGTTTTTTTTTCCAGGTTAAATAATTTATATTGATCATTTTTTACATATAAAACCTGCTAGATTGCTTTATCTTTGTTCACTTGTAAATAATAGCCAAAATGTTTATAATATTTGATTATT
Source organism: Bos grunniens (assembly GCF_055505025.1). Taxonomy (NCBI): domain Eukaryota; kingdom Metazoa; phylum Chordata; class Mammalia; order Artiodactyla; family Bovidae; genus Bos; species Bos grunniens. The sequence continues at coordinate 54,821,255 of NC_141178.1, read as the reverse complement.
GTCTGTTCACATCCAACAAAGTAATATGTGGCTGCCAAAAAACCCTCAGTATTTGAGGAAAACTTTTGCGCCTAAGTGGACTAATTGTGTGCTTAGTTGCTCAATCATGTCTGACTCTTTGCAACCCCATGAATGGTAGCCTGCCAGGCTTCTCCATCCATGGGATTCTCCAGGCAAGAACACTAGAGTTGGTTGCCATTAATTGCAGTTCACACCTAATTAGCTACTTTTATCAAATCCTGGCCGTTATCTTGCACACCAAGTTCTGCTTCAGGCACTTTACAATCATTATCTAAATTAATTTTTAAAACAGCCATCAAGGTTGCATTATCCTAATTTTAAAATAAAGACATCAGAGCTCAGTGAGTTTGCACAACTTCCCTAAGTATCTTGTCTCCAAATGGAGATTTAAACTGATCTGTCTGCTGTCCATTATGCTAAGCATGCTGCAGGGCAGAAGACATGCCATCCCTTTTCCACTGTCTGGTCCTTCCAGTTGTAAGGAAATATCTAGTTAACCAAAAACTCTGTGGTCAAGGGAGAAGTTGAGTTATCAACTTTCTTGATGGGCAGGACTGGTGCCTTTTCCTCCTAAGCAGAGACTTTTTTGATGGAACTTGAGACAGAACTAGAGCAGGTATGGCTGACATTGGTCTCTTCTGCTTAGCTGCAGTAGAGAAACTGCCAAGGAGAGATACTCTGCCTAAAGAATTCTAGCCAACGGGGATGGAGGTTGCTATGCAGAAACTAGACATTCAAAAACCCTCAACCAGAGCAGTTTCATCCACAGAAGAATCACATCCAGAGTCTCACAACAAGCCTAAGTCCTGCACCTGAACTCCTTACCTCCACCCAGCAAAGAAGAAGGGCCCCAAGATTGCAGGCTGTCACCTGGAGTTTGATTCCTTTTCCTGTGCAGAAGAGAAGCAGGGAGAAATAAAAGTGAAAATGTCCTTCCTGGTATTTCACTGAGGAGAAGAGGTACTGGTAGAGATTATTTCCGTAGCAAGAGGGCCTGGCGATGGAGAACCTGTCTGGCTATTCCTGGGCAGCCACAGCTGTGCTGAGCTGAGGGATGCTCTGGGCAGCTCTCTTTTTTAGTGTATAGAAAGGGCTTAATATCACTGGATGATTATCTCATTTCCTCTTCCTGACATCTTACAATAAACGTATTGGCAGACAAGAGAAACTCAGAATAAATTTGTATAGCATACCTGCTTCTGAGATGGTGCAGTGGTAAAGAATCTGCCTGCCAATGCAGGAGACACAGGAGACCGAGGTTCGATCCCGGGTCGGGAAGATCCCCTGGAGGCAGGCATGGCAACCCACTCCAGTATTCTTGCCTGGATAATCCCACAGACAGAGGAGCCTGGGTCCGCAAAGAGTTGGACACAGCTAAATGACTGAGCACGCAGCGTGTCTGTATACAGGAATGCAGTACAGATGGAGATCAAAGAAAAAATATGCAAAAAAAGCAGAATAACTGTTTATTAAATGGTTCCGGATATAGTTTAGTGGTTGAGAGGAATGCGATTAAGTTTCCAGGCTGCTTTAGTATCATTTATTTCACAGTAGCAGTAATGGCTTTTCTTAGATAATGTTACTTTGCCTAGTTTTTTTTTTTTTTTTTTTTGAGAATAATGGAATTCAGTTCAGTCTAAGAAACGGCTGATTTGCCCCTGCAGGAATAGCCAGCCTGGAAGCCACAATTGTCTGTGCCAGTGCATGCGTCTTTTCTCTTGGCACCATTGAAAGTTTCCTGGGTTGCCCTGGGGAGGCAGCGTCTCTGTTAAAGCCTTAACATTCAAAGGGGTGGCTTTGTTTAAAACATTCCTTAGAAGGAACTTAAAGGAAGTAACACTAACTTTGTTGATGGAAATAACGATCAAATTCAGGGTGTGGAATAAAAAGTCAAAACCAGGCAACAACATTAAATAAGGATGAGCACTTAAGGTTATACCTTGAGATGAATAGATGAAAGAAGAGCATTAAAGAAAAGGGAAGTCAGCCTTTAATATGCAGAAAAGTAATTTGGACACAATGAAGGGAGAAAAGATACACTGAAATTGAACAAAATAGAAAAATTAGGAAATCTTAAGGATAAGAAGTGAACTGTCTATAAATATGACTTTAAAACAGGTTTTAGTAAAAATAAATGATAAAAATAAGATCAAGTGCCAATCTTTGAGATTTAATCTGAAGATTACAATGGCGGTTTTTAATGTCACACATTGTTTAATGTTGTATGAAAATGAATGTGTGTGTGTGTGTGTGTGTGAAAAATTCAAGATTCACTTGGGAGAAATACATAGTGTCAACATATTACCAACATTTTCTCATGTTTCATGGAATGAAGTTATCTGGCCCAACTGAGGTAATTCCTTTTTGGCACATTAATCTCTGACCCTCTCTTACTAGCAACAGCAATCATTAAAAAATCATTAGACAGCATGAGAAAGTTCTAATTAAAACCCCTAAAAATATTTAGTAGAAAAAATTTAAGATGGATAAAATGTCAGAACTGTGAAAAATTCAACATTCTAATAAAATAAAACTACAAGGAAATTTGTAGGACAAGTCTATACTTTTAAAAATAGTTAGTATTGAATATTTTTACTCTGAACAGTGAAGTTTGTTGGCAATTACCTGATCTCAGAGTAATTCAAAACTAGATAAACGTGTAGCATACAGAAATAGTAAATTTTTATACAATCATAAAGAGCATTTTGCTAAGTACAACTTTTTAAAGATGTGTATAATTTGATGGATCATTTTGTAGCCCAGTGAAGCTCACTTTTAGAGCTAGTTTTTAACTTTAAGGACAGAATTTAGATAAGTTTTACAGTTATAATGCAAAGTTGAAATATTTGAATTGTTTAGAGCTAAATAACTTCAAAAAATTATCTTGCTTAGTTGGCCACTTCATTATGCAAAGAAAAGCACAAATGTATTATATTCATTGAACCATTAAATGGGAGTCCAGCAAACCATTAAAATTAATAGGTCATTCAGGTAAAGGACAGATATAGCAGGAAAAAAAAAAAGTCTATGTTGATTAGCTGTCAAAGTGTTGCCTCTCTTTGGTAAGGCGAATAGAAAAGCAACTGTCTTTGGTAATTTTCTTTCCATTTTCTTTATCATAATTCATGTGTTGCTTTTTAAAACCTGCAGACTAGATTGAAATAAAACTATTCTCACTCCACTCTAAAAATGCAAGAAATAAAATATCTGATTTGAAGATAAGAAAACTTGATTTTGTATTGAGCATTGTCAGCCTCCTTAACTCTAGCAGCAACATAAATATTCGTATTGACCAGGTGCATAGGTGTTGATTTTTTGGCAGAAAAATTAGTAAAAGGTTAAGAAAGGTTATTACAGTGCAGAACCCTCTCTTCTGTTTCAATAGAATCTGAGTCCATATTTCATAGAGAGTATAAATTAAGCATATTGGCTAGGAAATGACACCAGAATGCAAAGTCACCAAAAAAGAAAAGGTTTTTTTTTTGTAATATCACATGATATTCCATCTTTTTTTAAAATTAATTTTTACTGGAGTATGGTTGACTTACAATTTTGTGTTTCTACTCGACAGCAAAGTGAATCAGCTATATGTATACATATATCCGGTCTTTTTAAGATTCTTTTTCCATATAGGTCATTACAGAGCACAGAGCAGAGGCCTCTGTGCTATACAGCAGGCCCTTGCTATTTTCTGTTTTATCAATAGTAATGTATATGTGTCAATCCCAGTCTTTGGTGTTTGAGGAAATTCTTGCCTCATTGGAAATTCTTTCAATATGGTATCATTTGGTCTTATACATATTTTTTGGGTGAGAAAAACATCCTTGTAAATTAGATACTACTATTTTTGGTAACTGTCTTTTCTATTTTTTAATAATGGCAAAGAATTTAAGGATTCAAATTTTACTGGTATTATAGAAGCTTGTAAGAAAAAGATGTTATAAAAGTTACTAATTATGGAAGACCCATAACAACATTAACAGTTACTGCACTGCTGCATATACGCCATGGTTGCAACTATTAATAGCCTAGCAACGTCAGTATTTATGGGAGGGCACACACATGCCAACACATAAACCTGTAGACACACACACACACACACACACACACACACACACATGTACACACACATCCTAGCAGCATAATGGACCAAAATGGTCTTTAATTTCCTTCAGTGTTTACAATACCATATAAAACTAGTAAAAGTATTTAGAAGCTAAGGAATGTTACTCCAGAAGAGTCGGAAATATCAACAAAATGAATTGGTAATACTCTACCAAAGCTGCCAAAATTAACTTCTGTTTACCATGGAGGAAAAGAGGCTATTTCCCAGATCTTATAAAAATCATAGACAAATATGTGATAGGGTTGCTGCTGCTGCTAAGTCGCTTCAGTCGTGTCCGACTCTGTGTGACCCCACAGACGGCAGCCCACCAGGCTCCCCCGTCCCTGGGATTCTCCAGGCAAGAACACTGGAGTGGGTTGCCATTTCCTTCTCCAATGCATGCATGCAAGCTAAGTTGCTTCAGTCGAGTCCGACTCTCTGCGACGCAATGGACGGCAGCCCAGCAGGCTCCTCTGTCCACGTGATTCTCCAGGCAAGAATACTGGAGTGGGTTGCCATTTCCTTCTCCGAAGTGATAGGGTAGGGATAAAAAATTCACAAACTATAGATAAACGCAATGCATATGGGTAACCCAAGAATCAAGTGGCCAAGGAACACAGTATTTTTCATAAATGTTAAATTTCATAATCCAAGTTCCTTCCCTCTGGAATCACTTCTGGAGAAGACTGGCAACTCTGGTAACTTTCGGGTAACCAGTGCTGTGTTCTCCCCACCTTTCCTACCTCCCCTCATAGCCCCACTTCTCTCTGCAAGTGGCATCTAAATTCCAGTGTGGCGTTTGGAGGCCAAGGACTGTGTTTCAAGGCCGTTGGGGAGAGGGCCATCTGGACTGTGGTCATCCTTCACCCTTTCTGTCATTCACAATGATATTTTGGAGCTGCTGGACTTTGCTAAGCTATCCCTGTGCTTGTTGTATCCACGGCTGGAGAAGGTCACACACACCTGTTGGAGTCCCGGGCACTTCCCTAACTCCACTGGGGCTAGAAGTTCAGAAGATTAAGTCCTCTCTGTCTGGATATGTCTGGCCATATTTTATTTTAGACTGATGCTTCTCTAGTCTGCCTTTGAAGTCTTTCCCAGGAAGCTTACTGTTTTAGTCTTTACCCAGAAAGCCAGCATAGGTCTTATCAACCATCAGTCACTTCTTCTCCAAAGGAAAATCTACATAGGCTTCTGTGATTCTCATGTGACCACACTAGGACTCTTTGTAGGGGAGTGGTAAGATAAGAGACAGCTTCTCATAAACTTCTTCTATTAGCCAAGTCTCTTGCCTGCTTATACTCAATTGCCTGCTTGTATCAGTTATCTATTGCTATGTAACAAATCATCCTAGATTAGTGTTGGCATAAAACAACAACCATTTATTTGCCCATGATTCAGCAATCTGGACTGGTTTTCTGCTTGTCCTTCCTTGGGTCATATCTGTGACTGTTGTCATCTGGAGTCTCAAGTCAGGCTGACTGACCCAGTAAAATTGTATTCACATCTCTGCTGCCTTAGTTGGGGTGGCTGGAACATCAGAGGCCTGGCTGGACCTCTGTCTCACACAGACTCCTCATCAATGATCAATGTGCCACATGATAAAGAAGCTAACAAAAAATATGTAAGTGGAGTAGCATGCCTTACCTGACCACTTAGGTATCCAAAAGAATGACAACTGAAGCTTCCAGGCCCGCTTACAAAGCACTTGGAAGCAATCCATCATCAAAGCAAGCCATCAAACTAGTTTAGATTCAGGAGAAGGAAAAGTAGTATCCATCCTGAATGTGAGGAGGGGAATGAACCTCCTGGGGTGGGAAAAATTGACACAGACTATCCATCCCACTTCTGACAGAATTCACCTCCTCTGAAAGGTAAAGGGGTTCTTCTGTCAACATGAATTCTCACCTCTTCTGAGTCCTTCATGTTAATACTTTGGAGATTCAAAAAAACTTTAACCATCACAATTTAATGCATTAGCTTTAAATTTTGTTTGCTGCAGGTCTTGAGGCTTATTTTAAGTCAAAAGCTGATACAAATGCTTATTTGCATTCTCTCTCAGAGGAACTGCTCCTTCAGTTCAAGGTCTGTTCTGAATAGCAGAAGGGCCATGTGAATGTGTGGTGATGAGTTTTATAAACACATTTAAATAGCTTATCTGTTTATATTTAAAAATATTTCTCCACATATATTTTTGGTGAGCTTCTTCATGATGTGACACATTTATCATCTTCCTATTCTTAGTAAAATGTTTACCTTTAAAAAAAGACATGTTAATTGAACATGGCTAGAATTTCACCTGTCACAGTGAGAATCACTATCGAAACCTCAGATTATAAAAGAAGTTGAGTGGGTAGGGATGCTCTCTTTAGAGAAGACTGCTCTGTTATTCCAGAGAAGGAAATGGCAACCCACTCCAGTGTTCTTGTCTGGAGAATCCCATGGACAGAGGAGCCTGGCGGGCTACAGTCCATGAGGTCACAAAGAGTTGGACACAACTGAGTGACTGAGCACACATTCAGAAGACAGTCCATGAGGTGGCAATGCCTTGATATGGTAACCGGTGTCTCAGTGTCTAATCATCTGCGTTGTTGGTTTTCACATGCAATTTTGTTACAATACCTAAAGTCAAACATTTTCCCATAATCTGAGGTTTCAATGGTGGGTTGCCATTTCCTTCCCCAGGGGATCTTACCAGCCCAGGGATTGAACCTGTGTCTCCTGCAAGTCTTGCATTGCAGGCAAATTCTTTACCGCTGAGCCACCTGGGAAGCCCTTTAATGTTACATATGTGATTTATTACATTTCTGTAGAATGGCACTGGAGTAGACTCTTCAGGTTGAAACTTCAGCATCATTTGTTTGTCCTGGATATAAACTATTCTTTAACAGTAGAAATCCCACCTTTTGTTTTATTCTCTTAAGGATATACATTATATTTTATTCTCTTAAGGATGTACATTATATATATATGTTATATTACATACATACATATGTATTAGATTTACAATATTAGCAACAATTTATTGAGACCCTACTTCATTTTATTTTAATTTTCAGAACATGCTTTATATTAAGTCCTCCATGTTTAGTGGTACTTACTCTATCTGTTCTTCAAGAAACTAAATCAAATGGGTTTACACTTTACTCCCAGAACAAGTCCTTCATTTACTTTGCCCCCATGACCTTTCTTGTGTTGATTACCGTCAGGAAAATATCCCCATGGACCACTCAGAGAAACTTCCTGATGTAACTTTGTTTCCTGGGCGCCAGGTTAGAATGACTTCATTTGACATTATCTATGCTCATTGATGGTGATTCTGAAACCACTATCATCTCAGCTTATCGTTCAGGGAGAGAGGATGGAGCCCTTGAACAGGCAATAATATATATAGTCTCTAGCAATCTGATGGCGTGTACCACAGATGCCCATAATATATTATGTTGAGTACTGGAATATTTGGGGTATTTTTGGGTGTGTTCTGGAGGATTCATCTTAAAACTCCCAGCTCAGAAATAGTATTTCCTTTATCAGCGGTGTCCTTCACAATCTTTCCGATTTTAGTGTTTCATGCAGATACCATTGCCTTTGTTGCTCTAAAGATACTGATCCTTGCTACCCTTCTGACATTTCATTAGAGGAGAAAATAAAATTCAGCATCCCATCTATGCCTTTAATTACCTAGTTCCTTAAAAAAAAAAAAAACAACTCCAAAACTTCTAAAATTCACATTTGGTTGTTTTGCAGAGCGAGAGTATGATGGTATTGGGTTATTTTGTTTAAATGAAAGTGTTTCTGTCTTAAAGTATGTACTTCTTCTTCCTCAGGAACACAACCTACTCCACAGGCAATAACTCATTTAGACCTCCAAATTCTGTGGAGGGTTGGAGGTGATGAGTAGTATATCCAATTTACAGGGACAACGATTGAAATAGAGTGATGTGGCAAATTGCTCCGAGTCACAAGAGCACAGCTATCTTGGATCTCAGAGTGGAACTAGGTCTCTTGACTCCCAATTAGCTCTCTCTCCACTCGATCACAGTACCAGCCCCCTCCGTCCTTGGAAAATGGATGATAAAGTTTATATAAAGCGAACTCTCAGCACCTATGGTTATAGTGGACAGAACCCGGTTTATTGTCACATCCTCGGTCTCTAGTCCGTTATGGGGTGTCTGCCAGCATCCTTCGGCTCAGCCGTTCTCGTTGATGCTACGACAAAGGCAGAAGAAAGGCAGAAAAGAAGATAGCCATGGAATCAAAAGGATCTTGTGTGTGGGAAACGCACAAACTTGGAGGTGTTGGGAAACAGACTAACAGTTGTTGAGTGAGGTGGTAAGGAGTTTACTGCCCTCTATTTGTGCAGATGGATGTAAATTGAAATGACATTCCACCCTTCTTACCTTTTCCCGTATATAAACCTCCACATTAAGTAAACATAAGGGCAGCTCTAAACCGCAACATCAACATAAGCAAGCAGCATTTGAATCCAGAGGTTTCTCAGTTCAGCAAGGTCACTGCCCTTCCAAGCCACAGGCAGATTTCGTGTGAGATACTGAATGTCTGATACCAATGGTATGACACAACTGAAGGTAGAAGATAGTAATTTAAAGATTTCCAGATAAGAAGGGTAACAATTAAAGCGAATATATCACAAGGTTCAATAGAAAGGTTATTTCAAATTCTTCAGTCTCATGTAAGTAGTAATTTGCTCCTGGCACCTTGGAGAAATAAGCTGAAGCATGTTCGCTATTAGCAGAAAGAACTGTCACTGTGCTGTTTTATTTATTGTTATCTTCATTTTGATTTCTCAGCAGTTTCTAATGTATCTTCTTGAAGATCAGAATTGGTTGTGCTATTTAATATAAGGAATTATAGTCACAGGAATTCCTTGGCGGTCCAGTGGTTAGGACTCCATTTTCTCACTGCTGAGGGCCTAGGTTCAATACCTGGTCAGGGACCTAAGATTATATGAGCCACATGGTGTAATCTTAAAAAAATTATAGACACAATTTATATGGGATAAAGCTACTCCAGTTTTTGTTCCTGTTGTTGGAGTGTTTAATTTCTTTCAGAAGATAAGATGAGCTTACTACATGAAATTACAGGGCTTCCCTGGTGGTTCAGACAGTAGGGAATCTGCCTGTCATGCAGGAGACCGGGTTCAATCCCTGTGTCAGGAAGATCCCCTGGAGAAGGAAATGGCAACCCACTCTGGTATTCATATCTGTGAAATCCCATGCACAGAAGAGCCTGGAGGGCTATGGGGCTCATGGGGTCGCAAAGAGTTGGACATGACTGAGTGACTAAACACTTCCCACTTTTTTCCACTTTTCATTACATGAAATACGTATTTATTTCTGAGATTTATTCAGGCAGGTGATAATTATATAAAAAAAGGAGAATGGAGAGTGTGCTAAACCTGAAAGAAAATGTAAATGACTTATGTAATCATTGAAAGGGGCTTCCTTTAAGAGTCTGGAGACTGGGAGATTGCCAGTGGATGATAGAAGAGGGAGAGGGATAATAAAGTAAACAAGGTTCCTAAACAGCCAGGAGAGGATGGGACCCCAAGCAGAAGTAGGGGGCAGGCTCGGATGAGCAAGATTCCTTGTGCTCATGCAGAGTGAAGGGAAAAAAAAAAACTGAGGTCACACTGAAGCCTAGTGAATTGAGAGCCTTCCTTTATGGTAGATGCTATAATTTTTATAAATTGGCTTCTCCGTGGAAAATGACTAGAAGTAGTTATTGTAGATACAGAGAAAGCATGGGCCAGAGGCATACAATAAAGAAGCCAGAGAATGATGGAATCCCCATAAAGAGATGGAACAGGACTCCATGGTCAGCAGAGCTGTGGGCTTCCCGTCAGGCAGGAGGAGGGCCAGAGATGGAGAAGACTGAGCAATCTGTCCAGAGGTGGCATGTGGAACCACCACATCCAGTGGGCCCTTCCACAGTCCCTGAAATTCCCCAGATTATGGCAACCCTTGGGTAGAATGGAAGGCTGGGGACCGATAGTAGTGTCATCAGTAAATGATGGAAAAGGCAGGTGGGTAGACATCAGAGATGAGAAGAGTGATACAGCCATGTGGCCTAAGTGGCAAGCAGACTCACACAAGTTAAGTGTTCAGACAAGACCAGATCATTACCCAACAAAAACTGACTAAGCTAACAGCTGTAATAAACCTGGCTTTATGTTTTCTTGATTGTAAAGATTTATCTTTTAGCCTACTTCCCCTTGTATAAGGTTAAGTGTATAAGAAAAAATATCACTGGAATATATCTCAGTGTATAACAGTTTGCTCATAATGTAATGTAGAAAGGGGATCTAAGCTTTCATTATTTGCACAGATCCAAAATTAAAATGTTGAAAAGTATAGATTAAGTAACGTAAGCACCGATAATATTTCTGTTTATGCACCATTTATACAAATATATTATTTTACACCATGTACCCTGAATGTTTTAGGGGAATCCACATTTCATTATTTATCTGAAGCCCTTTGTGAAATGCAAAAGTGAATCTTAATATTTAAAATTATGTGGATTACTCTCTTTTTAATAACCCTATGATTTTATCTTTGTAAATATAACATCACATAGGTTATCTCTTTTCACTTATTTAGAGAAGTAAATGAAGAAAAAATTATGGACATTTCCTACATTTTCAATTATGATTAATTAATTTTTACAGCTGCTAGACCAGCAATAGAATAACTTCAAGTTTATAAATCTGCAGGGTCAGTATATTCAACAAAAGTTTTACAGGAGTTCAAGAAATACTTACATTCCAGTGAACTCAAGTTCTTGCATCTTTGGAGGACCACATTTACATTTCTGCCTCACTAATTTTTATAATGTGAAAATATTTTGCATTAATAAGGACTTTTATTAATGCAAAGCAGATTTCTGCTATATACACCTTTTATAACAAAGTGCCTGAGATTACACCACATTTCAATGTTAATAAAATTGGTGGGTGGAACCAAATGTGAATAAATTATTCCCATACAAACAAGAACATTCTTGGTTTTCAAAAGCTGGTCATTTGGAGATCACAGGTATGCTGCTGCTGCTGCTAAGTCACTTCAGTCCTGTCCGACTCTATGCAACCCCATAGACGGCAGCCCACCAGGCTCCCCTGTCCCTGGGATTCTCCGGGCAAGAACACTGGAGTGGGTTGCCATTTCCTTCTCCAATGCATGAAAGTGAAAAGTGAAAGTGAAGTCGCTCAGTTGTGTCCGACTCTTAGCGACCCCATGGACTGCAGCCTACCAGGCTCCTCCGTCCCTGGGATTTTCCAGGCAAGAGTACTGGAGTGGGGTGCCATTGCCTTCTCCCAATCACAGGTATAGGTAAGAGAAAAACAAACTCAGTAAGTTATAGCTACAAAAGGGAAAGGACACAGAAATTAATTTTATACATATTGCACATTGATAACTTGTACATGGGCATCATTAATATGGAATCAGTTTGCAATTTAAACAAAGAAATTACAAATAGTAAAGTCTAAGAGCCAAGTATCAATTTTATCCTACTCCATCCTATTCAATAAATACTTGATCAATGCCGGCTTTGCCAGGGATTGTGCAAATGCTGGGGATACAAGCAAGTGCAGCCCTAGCTGTGAGCTACAAGTGGGTGACTTCTATTCCCCAACATATACACACAGATATTTCAGCAAATTTGCTTTACAAAACTGATTAGGAAGAAAAGAATCAAATTATTTCATTAGTATGCTTGAAAGATGGGCAAAAATGATTACAAACACATTCCCCCAAATGTAGGTTATCTGGACTGTTTCAGTTCAGTTCAGTCGCTCAGTCGTGTCCGACTCTTTGCGACCCGATGAATTGCAGCATGCCAGGCCTCCCTGTCCATCACCAACCCCCAGAGTTCACTCAGACTCACGTCCATTGAGTCAGTGATGCCATCCAGCCATCTCATCCTCTGTCGTCCCTTTCTCCTCCTGCCCCCAATCCCTCCCAGCATCAGAGTCTTTTCCAATGAGTCAACTCTTCGCATGAGGTGGCCAAAGTACTGGAGTTTCAGCTTTAGCATCAGTCCTTCCAAAGAAATCCCAGGGCTGATCTCCTTTAGAATGGACTGGGTAGATCTCCTTGCAGTCCAAGGGACTCTCAAGAGTCTTCTCCAACACCACAGTTCAAAAGCATCAATTCTTCAGCGCTCAGCTTTTTTCACAGTCCAACTCTCACATCCATACATGACCACTGGAAAAACCATAGCCTTGACTAGACGGACCTTTGCTGGCAAAGTAATGTCTCTGCTTTTGAATATGCTATCTAGGTTGGTCATAACTTTTCTTCCAAGGAGTAAGCGTCTTTTAATTTCATGGCTGCAGTCACCATCTGCAGTGATTTTGGAGCCCCCCAAAATAAAGTCTGACACTGTTTCCACTGTTTCCCCATCTATTTCCCATGAAGTGATGGGACTAGATGCCATGATCTTCGTTTTCTGAACGTTGAGCTTTAAGCCAATTTTTTCACTCTCTACTTTCACTTTCATCAAGAGGCTTTTTTGTTCATCTTCACTTTCTGCTGTAAAGGTGGTGTCATCTGCATATCTGAGGTTATTGATATTTCTCCCGGCAATCTTGATTCCAGCTTGTGCTTCTTCCAGTCCAGCGTTTCTCATGATGTACTCTGCATATAAGTTAAATAAGCAGGGTGACAATATACAGCCTTGACGTACTCCTTTTCCTATTTGGAACCAGTCTGTTTTTCCATGTCCAGTTCTAACTGTTGCTTCCTGACTTGCATACAATTTCTCAAGAGGCAGGTCAGGTGGTCTGGTATTCCCATCTCTTTCAGAATTTTCCACAGTTGATTGTGATCCACACAGTCAAAGGCTTTAGCATAGTCAATAACGCAGAAATAGTTGTTTTTCTGAAACTCTCTTGCTTTTTCGATGATCCAGTGGATGTTGGCAATTTGATCTGGTTCCTCTGCCTTTTCTAAAGCCAGTTTGAACATCTGGAAGTTCACGGTTCACGTATTGCTGAAGCGTGGCTTGGAGAATTTTGAGCATTACTTTACTAGCGTGTGAGATGAGTGCAATTGTGCGGTAGTTTGAGCATTCTTTGGCATTGCCTTTCTTTGGGATCGGAATGAAAACTGATCTTTTCCAGTCTTGTGGCCACTGCTGAGTTTTCCAAAGTTGCTGGCATATTGAGTGCAGCACTTTCACAGCATTATCTCTCATTATTTGAAATAGCTCAACTGGAATTCCATCACCTCCACTAGTTTTGTTCATAGTGATGCTTTCTAAGGCCCACTTGACTTCATATTCCAGGATGTCTGGCTCTAGGTGAGTGATCACACCTCGTGTTACAGAGACTCAAATCTTAGTTTTGATCTTATTTTGAAATAATCATAATTTCTCTCCTTGATATGCCTTTGTGCACAGCATCTTGTACATACTAGGATTTCTGTGAATATTTTTAAAAGAATTGGGAAAAATGTAATGAATGGGCAAATGCTATATATTTCTATTCTACAATTTTTATCTTAGAGAAATACGTGTGATATATAAAAAGCAGACAAGTAAAAATACTTAAATAAAGCAAAAGATAGAAGGAAAAAAATGTAACCCTGCCTGAAAAGAATGAGTGGCCTAACAGACCACACCACTTTTTTTATTTTTTAAATGTAGGTGAGCCTGTCTGAATTACATTCTTTCCAAACAAAAGAGGAAAAATAATACTGAGTCCTTTCTAATACTGAGGCAAAATATAAAAATTGGACTAATTCATAACTGAAAAAGTCCTACTAGCAAAAAGTGTGCTTCTGAGCTTTGTGAAAAGAAGTTTGAAAAAATATGTAAAGGAAGATTTCCTTTGACTAGTCATTCATCTCTCTCACTAGCACTTGAGTCTTTGTATCATTCATTCAGGGAAGTGAGTCTTGTATATTCTGAGTCTTGACCATACAACTATGCGCATTTATAAGAACTTCCCTCCCCTCACTCACTGCTAAACTTCCCTACCCTTAACCATTTATAGCATCTATCAATGCCAGTAAGGGAGAGAATGTCACAAGTCACAGTCTTATGTATCTTAACCACAGAATTGGTATGCTATCTCTTATGCCTTATTCTGCTGGTTAGAAGCAAATCACTAGTCTAGCCTACAGGTAAGGGGAGGAGATTATACAAAGATATGAGAACAAGGAGGCTGGGCTTTTGGCGGGCCATCTGAGTCTGACTGCCACAATTCATCATTTTTTAAAAACTTTATATATTGGAGAATAGCCAGTTAACAATGTTATTATAGTTTCAGGTGGACAGCAAAGGGACTCAGCCATACATAATCCATTCTCCCTCAAAGCCCCCTCCCATCCAGGCTGCCACATAACATGAAGCAGAGTTTCCTGTGCTATACAAAAGGTCCTTGTGGGTTATCTATTTTAAACATAGCAGTGTGTATATAACCATCCCAAACTCCCTAACTGTCCCTTCCCCCCATCAACCATAAGTTTGTTCTCTGTCAGTTGCTTTCTACTTTGTAAATAATTTCATTTGTATCATTTCTTTTTAGAATCTGCATATAGGGGATATTGTTCATCATTTTTGTTTGGTCACAGGAGTGTAAGAATCATACAACCTCTTTTTCTTCTCTCCAAAAGCTGCTCTCAAATCTTTGATGTGGCTTTCTTTGGGTATTATACATGGTGTATAGGTCTGCTATGGCCTCAGTTATTTCACTCAGTCAATTTTATTTCTCTGGCCAGGTAGTCTACTGTTTTTCCCACCTTGGGTTTACTTACCTCATGGCTGCTTCCAGACCATATTTGCTTGTTCCCTAATAGCTCTAAAGTATAATATATATCAGGTCACTAATATGCATTTGACTTGGCCAACAAAGGTGCTTATAGTCAAAGCTATGGTTTTTCCAGTAGTCATCTATGGATGTGACCATAAAGAAGCCTGAGTGCTGAAGATTTGATGCCTGTGAACTGTGTGTTGGAGAAGAATGTTGAGTGTCCCTTGGAAATCAAACCAGTCAGTCCTAAAGGAAATCAATCCTGAATATTCATTGGAAGAACTGAAGGCTGAAGCTCCAATACTTTGGCCACCTGATGTGAAGATCCAACTCATTGGAAAAGACCCTGATGCTGGGAAAGATTGAAGGCAGGAGGCGAAGGGGACAACAATGGACAAGTTGGTTGGATCCCATCACTGACTCAGTGGACATGAGTTTAAGCAAGCTCTGGGAGATGGTAAAGGACAGGGAAGCCTGGTGTGCTGCAGTCCACGGGGTTGCAAAGAGATGGACATGACTGAGTGACTGAACAACAACTACAAAACATGCTAACATTTTATTAACATGTTTTAGCCAAATTATCATGTTTTAGTCAAATACATATTAGTGACCTGATCTATATTATACTTTAGAACCATGGGGGAATAAGCAAATATGGTATAGAAGCAATCATGAGCTAATAAAATAGTGTATTTTACTCTCATTACAAACTTTTAATCTGTTACTCTAAGAAGCATTTCCACATATTCTGGTCACACCCTTCTATGCCCCCCACTTCCTGACACCCCCCTTCCATCTTACCAATGCTCCTCTCTCGTGCTTTTCTCAGTTCCACCCACTACCCATTCTCCCTACCTTAATCCTGTTCATTTTTTAAGTCCAAATTTAAGTATTCTTGATGAAGCTTTCTTCCTTTACAAGCTCACTAATTTATCCCTTCTCTTAACTAACAAAGTATGAATAATTTACACCATACAAGTTATTACTTGACTATAAATTATTTTGAACCAGTATCCAATTGTTCGAAATTTATGAGTCTCCTTTCTCCAATAAGTTCTTCGATCAATATTGCTCACTACAGTATAACCAAGGATAATTTATCTTAGTCACCACAAATGCTTAATGAAATATTGTTCCAGCGTCTTTCTTAGGGAAATAAGGCTTATATTTAATCTCTGTTCTCAATACTAACACATAGCTAAGTACATGCAACATATTCATTAAATGTTTGTTGATATGGGCAACTAGTAAATATTTAAGGCATGTAAATAATTTTGTTGAATACATTTTCAGCATCTTAAAACAAGAAAGGCTGTGCCTCACTAGAATTACTGTCTGCTGTAATATATGAACTGTTTGGTCTCTTAAGAGGAACTCTCTCTAAATTTAAGAAATATATAAAATTTATATGATATCCAAAATTCGTTTCAAAACAGGAAAGTAAGATTATAAGTTGCACAAGATACAAAGCATAAGGCTAAAACTTTGCTGTAAAAAAATAAGTAGGATACTAATCACTCTTACTTTAAATTTTTTATGTCTTTTTTAAGCCATTTTGTAAATTGTGTGCTTAGTCACTCAGTCGTGTCCGACTCTTTGCGACCCCATGAACTGCAGCACACCAGGCCTCCCTGTCCATCACCAACTCCTGGAGCTTGCTCAAACTTATGTCCATCAAGGCAGTGATGGCATCCAACCATCTCATCCTCTGTCATCCCCTTCTATTCCAGCCTTCAATCTTTCCCAGCATCAGGGTCTTTTCCAGTGAGTTGGTTCTTCACATCAGGTGGCCAAAGTATTGGAATTTCAGCTTCAGCATCAGTCCTTTCAATATTCAGAATATTCAGAACTAATTTCCTTTAGGATTGGCTGGTTTCATCTCCTTGTAGTCCAAGGGACTCTCAAGAGTCTTCTACAACACCACAGTTCTAAAGTATCGATTCTTCTGCGCTTTCTGCTTTAATGGATTGTAAATATTTATTTTATAATTGGCACTTCAAAATTTCTATAGTTATTCTTATATATTTTTTAGATTTGGGTGGTTAAATTTTTTAAAACTTAATTTACCTTTGATTGAAATTATATTGAAATGTTAAGCTAACTTTGGAAGAATTGGCTGATTTGTAATAGTCTGTCTTTTTATTTACAAGGATGGATCTATATTCTATTCAAATCTTCTTTAAAGTCTTATTAATGCTTGTAGTTTTTTAAATATAAAGCAAGCATATTTCTTTATAGTAATTTTTAATATTTTATATTTTTATTACTATTGGGAATCAGATCTTTCTTCTAATAATACTTTCGCAGGAAGTGCCATTGATTATTGTGCATCCATCTTTTACATGACATTTTACTGAATCATCATATTAATGGGAACAGTTTCTCAGTCAGTTGTTATTTTTTTTTTTAACTTTAAAACGTAATGCTTTATTTCATTGTACTTATAGTCAGTTGTCTTGACTTCATATTCTATCTTTTCCTTGAAAGAAACTCGAGATCTTGTTTCTATTACTTGCCTTATAACACTGGCCAGAATTTCCAAAAAAAGTGATAAATAGTTATGACAACAGTCACCCTCCAAGTTGTGTTCTTAATTTTAATGAGAAAACCCGCTAATATTTCACAAATTGTTGGGTACCATTCTCAGAGTTCTGAATCAGTGGGTATGATTTATATGGAAAAGTTATAAAAAGGAGCTCCAAAATGTAGGCATGGAAAATCTTTCGGATTGATCAAAAACCAAATTATAAATCTTGACAGTTGTCAAAAGAATTACATTTTTACAATTCAAAGGCAAGAAAAATGAGGCATTTTGACAAGCTGTATTAAAGATTAAAGATGTATTTAACATTTGGAATTAGAATTTACAAAGTGACTATGTTCCAGGTTCATGGAAATTGATGAGCAGTTAGCTCCATTCAAAGGATTTTGTGAATTTCATAGGAATTTCAAAATCTTCAAAACCAGGAATATAAGCAATAAAAAAAGATTTTGTTTTCCATTGGAAAAAAGAGTTTTTATATTTGAATTAGTATATGTTTTATTAAAGGTGATTTGAAGATTTTTTTCATTCTTTCTTTAAAAATTTATTCATACAAAGGTTTTAAATATAAAAAAATTAAAATGCCCATGACTATCTTTCCTCCTTATACTGAGAGTTAAGTAAGCTGTGAAACATATATATCATTCAGCTTTGAGTGAGGATGTAGATCTCTTAGTTTTAAGTGTATGAGAGTTTTTCGTAAGTAGAGTCTAAGTGTGTATGTGATGGGTGGAGCAGGAGGAGGCTCTAACCCCTACAGGTTTAATCTTTGGGGAAGCAGTTTATTTGGAGAAGACCACACACCATCTGCCTGGGGGTGGAGTTCATTTTCCTATATCAGCTGAAAAGGTTGTGAGAGAATTTGGCTCTCAAGAGAAGTCCTGCTCTCTCTCTCTGCACCTGCCTAGGGGTGTGAATCTACTCTCCATGGGGAACTAGATTGCATTTCCTCATCATTTAGTAGCAAGTGTGTGTTGGATGCTTACAGTATGCTTCATAATTACATAATGTAATCCTTATAAGAATCCCATGACATAGGTACCAATGTTCCATTTTTGTATATGGGGAAAACTGAGACATAGATTAATTGAATAGTGTAAAGCTATGAAGTCATGTAGTTAGTATGTGGTAAACTGAGCTTCTACTTCTGCTTTATTGACTACGCCAAAGCCTTTCACTATGTGGATCACAACAAACTGTGGGAAATTCTTAAAGAGACGGGAATATCACCTGGCCTGCCTCCTGAGAAATCTGTATGCAGGTCAAGAAGCAACAGAACTGGACTTGGAACAACAAGACTGATTCCAAATTGGGAAGGGCATATATCAAGGCTGTATATTGTCACCCTGCTTATTTAAGCTATATGCAGAGTTCATCATGAGAAATGCCAGGCTGGATGAAGCACAAGCTAGAATCAAGATTGCCGGGAGAAATATCAATAACCTCATATATGCAGATAATACCACCCTTGTGGCAGAAAGCAAAGAGGAACTAAAGAGCCTCTTGATGAAAGTGAAAAAGGATAGTGAAAAGTTGGCTTAAAACTCAACATTCAAAAAGCTTAAATTATGGCATCTGGTCCCATCACTTCATGATAAATAGATGGGGAAACAATGGAAACAGTGACAGACTTTATTTTGGGGGGCTCCAAAATCACTGCAGATGGTGACTGCAGCCATGAAATTAAAAGACACTTGCTCCTTGGAAGAAAAGTTATGACCAACATAGACAGCATACTAAAAAGCAGAGACATTACTTTGCCGACAAAGAATGTCTAGTCAAAGCTGTGGTTTTTCCAGTAGTCATGTATGGATGTGAGAATTGAACTATAAAGAAAGCTGAGTGCCAAAGAATTGGTGCTTTTGAACTGTGGTGTTGGAGAAGACTCTTGAGAGTCCCTTGGACTGCAAGGAGATGAAACCAGTCAATCCTAAAGGAAATAAGTCCTGCATATTCATTTGGAACGACTGATGCTGAAGCTGAATCTCCAATACTTTGGCCACCTGATGCGAAGAACTGACTCATTGGAAAACACCCTGATGTTGGGCAAGACTGAAGGCAGGAGGAGAAAGGGGTGAGATGGTTGGATGGTATCACCACCTTTATTGACATGAGTTTGAGAGTTCGTGATGGACAGGGAAGCCTGACATGCTACAGCCTATGGGGTCACAAAGAGTCGGACATGGCTGAGCAACTGAAAAGAACTGAACTGAAACTGAGGTATAAGTTCAAGCTTCTAGAACTCTAACTTCACTGTCATGCAGAGTGGTGCAGAAATAGGTCATGATGGATATGAGTCTGCCTTAAGGTCTGTTGTTGCAGCTGTGATTTCATAGGAATTGATATTTGGCTAGTCAAAGAGGACAATAAGTTCCTTATCATAGCTTTTGCAGATAACATTTAGATAATGAAACTAATAAAGATCTCTAGAAACCTACGGTATGTAAGTTATTTTGTTTTAGGGCAAAATGTCATAAAGTTACATATTTTCTTTGCTTTGAATGTTGAATAAGATACATCATTAAATATTTAAATAAGTTTTTTTTAATGATAGTAATTCCTTCTCAAATTTGTGCTTTCTCAGCAGAAAAATGTGGTTTGAATAAACAGTATTTTAATTTATTTTTAAGATTATGAGTCTTTTCCTTGGTGTGACCATGAAACATGATGACAAAATTGAAATGTGGAAAGTATTCTGAATGCAAGGATGAGCACATGCGGTGCCTAGTAACTGAGAATTTAAGGGCAAAATATCAGCTATCCAGATTTGGTTGACATTCTCGTGGAGCCTTATATTTTTAACTTGATTTTGAATGCCCTACTTTGGTGACCTAAAAAAAATTAAAAATCATGAATGACGACCACATGGCAACTGTCCCATCTCTCCTGTCTTGCACTCATGGGAGACATTGCTAATCAACTACATGCTCTTTCTCATTGAAAAAGGATATTATCTCAGAAGTTTTCCAACACAAGTCTTGAGGCCACACCAACAGGAGTTAATATAAGTGTTCACCTTATTTTCCATCTCGGATATGAGCAGTACCATCTCTACCACAGCTTTGCATATTCTCTAAAAATTTACTTGCATCATTATGATAAATCATCAAGAGCATTCAAGCAGATTGGAAATGTCAGATTAATATCTGACCAAGTAAGCTCTGTAACATACAGTGAAAGTGAAAATCTTGTCCATTTAGGACAGTGATGAGAACACTGGGTCTACCACTAAAGACATACATTGACTTAATTATCCCAGTTTCCAGTTTAATGAGGATAAAATGTATGGTTGGAAAATTTAAACATGGATATTTTTAAAGAAATCCTTCTTAATTTCTTTCAGTAAGCCTATTACTCCACCTGTCAGTGAGCTAAGGGGAAACTTTTTAAAAACTAATTATTTCAGAATGTATTTAGAGTGAGAATCTACTTTTTTCATGGTCAAACTGTAATCTTAAACTGATTAGATATTTATAAAGTCAGTAGTAGCCAGCAGCCATTGACACAGTGATAGACAAATTTATCTTTAAGGTGGCCTTTTGCATATGGGAAGATCACCTTTTAAAAATACATTTTCTTCACAATAGAACACTTCTGATTGGCTCCAGGTTGCACCATTTTCTGCTTGATTCTTTGTGTGTGGTTGAGTAGAGTGCATTTCCTTAGCTAAGAGCCTTGGTAAAACTGCCTCAAGTGATGTTTCATGGAGACCTTCCATAGATGCAACAATGTAGCACAGAAACAATTCTGACTTTAGCTTTCCTTAGTTGCTTTCCAGTTTGCTTGCTTTGTTCTGTTCTTTGTTAACTGTGTCCATGTTAAGATATTATTTCAGAAGTTGCTGAAGTTGGTAAGAAGAAATTATATTCTGCCCATATCAGTTAGCTCACCCACTATGTAGGTAATGCGGAGCATAGGTAATAAGTACCATCTTGGATCCTCAGAAAGTACCTGTTGGTCGTAAAGATGCGCCTGAGCTAGAGACTTTTGTATGAGGTGGTACCTGTAGAGTTGATATGCACCCTTGTGTTTGATGGGAGCTACTGGTGATATTTCTATCCATCAACAGAATGGTGTCAAGATGGCCATTTAGTCCAGTTATTTATTATGCCAGGGATGCTGTACATGTAGGTTTTAATATATACAAACAAGATTATATTATGTCAAAATTATTAACATTGAATGTAAGTTTAAGTGTGCCATAATTTTTTGAAATCTGGATTTAGAGGTGCTAAAAATATATGTTGTTGTTCAGTCACTAAGTCATGTCCAGCTGTTTGTGAACCCATGAACTGCAGCATGCCAGGCTTCCCTGTCCTTTGCAATCTCCCAGAGTTTGCTCAAACTTATGTCCATTGAGTTGATGATGCCATCCAACTATCTCATCCCCTCTGTCACCCCATTCTCCTCCTGTCTTCAGACTTCCCCAGCATCAGGGTCTTTTCCAGTGAATCGATAAAATATATTTTAAGGTCCTCAAAAACTGGAAGTGTCCTAGACCTTTGTAGATTACTACCAGATTCTGCTATTAACCAGTGGAGGAGTCACTGAAGACACCAGGGCTGATGAATAGAGGTCTTTGAGGTTCTCAGATGGGCTCTGATCCTCATTCCACTGCTTGCTGGCTGGAATAAGTCACTTGTTGTCCATCAGATTCGATATCCCCAGCTAAAATGTAAATAATAATTTGAAGAGTTTTTTGAAGAAAAATTGAGGTAGTAAGAATCCTGACACTGATGATTACTAGGTACAAAATAATCATTGCTGATAAATGTCATTAAGACAGAGATGATATATTGGTAAATTTTTTTGTGCACAGAGAATGTCTCTGTATGCAGAGCTTGCTGCCTTTGGTTCTGCCTCCCAGAGATTTTTTTTCCCTTTGTTTTCTCAGAAGAACCCATTCACTGCTGAGAATGTACCTTGGACCACCTTTGTGTGTTAATGTGCTCCTATAGAGCTGTAGGCATTAGTGTTCCACATGGGCACGGTCATCATATCCGGCTTACTCCAGTGTGCGTGCTGTGGCTGCACTGGTAACTGTTCCAGTCTTATTTTATATCCACTCTTTTTTTTTTATTTTATTTTTAAACTTTACAATATTGTATTAGTTTTGCCAAATATTGAAATGAATCCGCCACAGGTATACCCGCGTTCCCCATCCTGAACCCTCCACCCTCCTCCCTCCCCTCCCCTCCCTCTGGGTCGTCCCAGTGCACCAGCCCCAAGCATCCAGTACCGTGCATCGAACCTGGACTGGCGACTCGTTTCATACATGATATTATACATGTTTCAATGCTATTTTCCCAAATCTCCCCACCCTCTCCCTCTCCCACAGAGTCCATAAGACTGATCTATACATCGGTGTCTCTTTTGCTGTCTCGTACACAGGGTTATTGTTTCCATCTTTCTAAATTCCATATATATGCGTTAGTATACTGTATTGGTGTTTTTCTTTCTGGCTTACTTCACTCTGTATAATAGGTTCCAGTTTCATCCATCTCATTAGAACTGATTCAAATGTATTCTTTTTAATGGCTGAGTAATACTCCATTGTGTATATGTACCACAGCTTTCTTATTTTATATCCACTCTTTTTTAAGATTCTTTTTCCATATTGGTCATTGCAGAGTACTGAGTAGAGTTTCCTATGTTATACAGTAGGTCCTTACTAGTTATCTATTTTATGTATAGCAGTGTGTATATGTCAATCCCAATCTCCCAATTTATTCCTCCCTCTCAGTAACCAGAATGGATAATGATGTGGTGCATATATACAATGGAATATTAGCCACAAGAGAGAGTGAAATCATTTGCAGGAACATGAGTGGACCTAGAGATTGTCATACCAAGTGAAGTAAGTCAGAGAAAAATAAATGACATATGATAAAGCTTATATGTAGAATCTAAAAAAATGGTACAAATAAAGTTATTTACAAAACGGAGATAGAGTAACAGATGTAGAAAATTGATCCATTCTTAAGCATGTCCTTAAAAGAAGTCCAAATGGAAATGTTGCATTTGAGAATGGGTATATTTCTAAAGTAAGAGGGTAAAGAAACTGCCTTGAATTAGAACTGGAGGAATAGAATTATAAATATTTGTTTGGAGAGGGGTAGTGGGAGAGAATCATGGAAGGGATGGAAGTCCAGGTGTGTGCTGAATAATTAGTAGGTTCTTGTAGACCCTGATGAGGCAGGCCGCCAGTACAGGCAGACAGTGCAAAATGAGTCCATATGGTGTGAAACTGGCTGACTGAGAAATGGCACAGAAATATGATTCAAGAAAAAGTTGATGCTAGAAAGATAGGGAGATAAAATACTCTTAACATTTAACAAACATGTTTATGACTGCATTATATATAAATGCTTCCTGGAAGCAGTGTTCCTTTCATTAGAAGACTTTTCTTATATCATATACAAAGACAGTCTGAGTCAGAGTAATTCCTGGTTGGATTACTCTAATTCTAATCTTTAATCAGCCTGTCTTCTTTAAAAATGAGAGACCTGAAAACGAATTCTCTAAATGTATTTAACAAAGAACATAAAGAATTAAGGTGCATCTCATGGTTTTTTCACTTGTATCTCCACTGTTTAAGTTAAATATAGCTTATATTCAAAATAAACATGTTAATGGCATTTTATTTATGTCAACTATATTCTGTTATTTTCCCTGAGCTCTGACTGAAATGGTTTATGTTAAATTGACTAGATATGTGGCCAAAAATAAACCAGTATTATATTCAGAATTGTGAATTTGGAGAGGCAAATAGTGGGGAAACAATCATAATTTTAGGTCAGAGTTTCTTTTAACAAATAGATTAAACTGTCACAAAATGAAACAAGTAACATCTTTATGTTTGTTCTTACTTCAGGCTTGTATCTGAAAAGCATTATTGCTGTAGCGATTGATTTTCTTGTATTCTAAAATAACAAAGGATTTTTTGTAATGTTTTCAGGTACCCTAAAAAAAAATGGTGATTTATTTTCTGCTAAGTCTTGTTAGCAATCGATGGTAACAAGGACTGTAAAAGTGCCTTAGAGAATGCTTAATTATCTGCTTGAGATGCTGTAAGGACAACCAAAAGAAAGGCATATAAAAAGGAAAAAGTTAATTAACTTGTTCTAAGAACTATATCCACCCAATTAAACTATAACTGACATGTAGTTATCCCATGTCAAAACCCTTTAGATATTTAAGTATATGAGAGAAAATCATTTTTAGCAAAAGAAATAAATAAATAGTAGAAAACTAATGGAGAACCAAATGTTGACTGCATGGTTTTATCCTCAAAAAGATTCTAATTTGATCATTTCTCTTTATAGTCTCTTCAATTTGCTTGTCCCCAAAAGATAGCCAAGTCACTCAAAATAAGCCATAAAAATTCACAAAGAAGGTCTCTGATGTAAAAATACTAAGGGAAATGGAATCATTATGATGGTTCCACAGAAGTCTGAAATTGTCAGACTAGAAATTCCTTTAGAAGTGGTTTTGTTTAATTTCCCAGCTGAGTCCTGCTTTTCCAGTCAAGGGAAAACTTAGCCTAAGAGCTCTTTTGTCACTGAAGGAACTTCAGGAAATAGGGAAATTATTTCCTTACAACTACACAATCTTTTTTTCATTATTGGAGTATAGTTGCTTTACAATATTGTGTTAGTTTCTGCTGTACAGCAAAGTGTATCAGCCACACGTGTACCTATATCCCCTCTTCCTTGGATTTCCTTCCCATTTAGGCAGTAGTTTCTCATTAGTTATCTACTTTATACATAATACCAATATTGTGGAGCTTCCCAGGTAGCTCATTGATAAAGAACCTACCAATGCAGGAGACACGGGTTTGATACCTGAGTTGGGAAGATTCCCTGAAGAAGGAAACGGCAACCTACTCCAGTATTCTTGCCTGGGAAATCCCATGGGCAGAGGAGCTTGATGGGCTATATAGTCCACAGGGTCACAAAGGAGTCAGACACAACTTAGTAACTAAACACCATCAATAGTGTGTGTGTGTGTGTGTGTGTGTGTGTATATGTTAATCCCAATCTCCCAATTCCTTCCATTGCCCTTTCCTCCCTGTGGTGTCCATATGGTTGTTCTGTACGTCTGTGTCTGTATTTCTGCTTTGTGAATATGTTCATCTATACCATTTTTCTAGATTCCACATACATGCATTAATAAATATTTGTTCTTCTCTTTCTGACTTACTCTGTATGATTGTCTCTAGATCCTCCACGTCTTTGCACATGGCACAATTTTGTTCATGTTTTGTGGCTGAGTAATATTCTATTGTATATATGTACCGCATTTTCTTTATCCATTCCTCTATTGATGGACATTTACATTGAATCCATGTCCTGACTGTTGTAAAATAGTGCTGTAATGAACACGGAAGTGCATATGTCCTTCTGAATTGCAGTTTTCTCTAGGTATATGCTCAGGAATAGGATTGCTGGGTCATATGTCAGCTCTTTTTCAGTTTTTTAAGGAGCTAGACAATCATTTTAATGAACTACTTCTATGTTAGAGGAGTGGACTGTGGAGTGGTTTAGATCTGTAGTCTAGAAGACCCTTTTGATATTGAGGGACTTAAGGGCCCATGTTTCAAATTAATCTGTGACAGAATCTGTACATCAGCATGTTGTTTGATGTCTGTCATAATATCGCACATATATTTTTTCCTGTTGTCTTTGAGCTTATAATGCATCATTGAAGAGAAGCACATCCCAGTTTACACTCCTTAGTCTGGACCACGTGATTTGAATGTAGCATGTAGATTTCATATTCCTCCAAACATTTGCTTCTCTCAACTTGAACTTTGGAGAAGGAAATGTCAACCCACTCAGGGTGGTTTGTTGCTTTCTTAATTCCAAACTAAATTAGTTAAATCCTCACTGAATTATTTTGACAGAGCATTTTATATTTATGAAAGTTTAATAAATGTTCTGGCTCTTTTAAGAGTAACTTAACTATTTGGGGGACTTCTTTATTCAAATTCAGTCTTAATTGATTTTTGTTCAGTACAACTGAAAATGTAGAGTCATTGAAGATCATTCCCTGCTAAATTTCAGATCACAAGTGTGAGGGCCATCTCTGAGTAGAAGCACCAATTTCTACCAAATGTTCAGTTTATTAGCTCAGGTTATAGACAGTCTCTTGGTAGGAGGTAGGGAACAGAAATGATCAGCTCCTAGAATTAGGTTAAGAATGGGAAAAAATAGGTTCATTTGTAGCAAATGCTGGTAATGTGGGAAACTATGGGTAAGGGCATAAGGGCATAAGGGCAAAGGGTATATAGGAAATCTCTGTACCTTCTCAATTTTGCTGTTCTACAACAATAAAGGCTTAAAAATACAAATGGCAAAGTAGTTACAGATGCTAGTAAAATAATAATGCAATTCTAAATATCCATCTCTTAAATTACTAGAAAAAGATGCAGGCAAAGTTGCAGCAAAAACAGTCTTCACAGGTTTGGGTAACTTTATTTGCACTTTAGAGTCATTTCATAATCTCTAAATGCAATAAAACCATTTAAAAAGCTCTATCAGAAATAGAAACTTAGATATCTATTATACTTTTTCTTTATGTGATGACAGGTATTTTTCTCTAAGCTAATCCCAAATTTGGGGGTTATTACTTTAAATTTCATTTGACATTAAATTTAATGAATGAAATTAGTTAGATAAGAGGAATTAAAATTTTCCTTGATGGAAATATCTATAGCTTCTCCCTTTTGTGGCTTTTGAAACTAAATCTTTGGTGAACATAAAAGTCAAGCAAAGGCATGGAACATTCCCCTCAATACCCTGTCATCCTTTTGTGCCTTTGATTTTTAATCTTCAGTTCACTTATGTAGCATTTTTTTTTTTTTGAGTACTTACCAAATGCAAGAGTCAATGCCGAGTCCTAGTGATACAGATACAAGCAAGTCAGATATGCCCTCTGTCTTCATGGAGCTTGTAGTCTGTGTGAGTTTAGTGTGGACCACACCAGGGTGACAAGAATAAGATCTAATGAAGGAAATGCACATAAAATACTCCATCACACCCTGGAATAAGTCCTCCGGTAGAGATCTGTACTGACACTATAGCAGAGCTCTACTCTTTCTAAGAAAATCAGAGCTCTGTCTTTTGGGAGCTGACACTTGAGCTGAGTCTCAAAACTGATCAAGATTTAAACCCTATTGGTATCACTGAGTCATGAGTGTCTTAGCCTTATTTCTTCTCTTATTTGTTATTTATTCAGCAATGTTGAAGAGGAATCCAAGATATAAAAGTCATTTTGCAGGATGCTAAGAGTGCTACTGAAGTGAGTCAGTCAAGGACTCTGCTCTCAAATTTCATGAGGGGCGAGAGAGAGAGAGAGAGAGAGAGAGAGAGAGAGAGAGTAAAGAAACCAGGAAGAAAGGCTTGGGCGAATTGTGACATGAAAACACAAATGATGAAGCTCTCCTCCCAAGGGGAGCAGTCAGGGAATGCAGTGGATGCAGTAACATTGGAAGTAGCTGAAAACGTGGCTCCAAGCTTTTCAGCCCTGCATAGGTCCTGCTAAGTGGTAGGAGTGTTCTGCTTTATCAGAACCATGGTTTATTTTAAGATAAACATCCAGCGATGCATATTTGGGGAAAATTTTGGAAAGGGACCACTTCTCCCCCAAGTCTCTGTCCCTGCACCTGATATAGGTAAATAAAGAAGTTATGATACATCATGATCAAGCCATTCATTCCATAGAGACCTATAAGGAAATACCACTGCATTTAGGCTTAAGAATTTCAAAATGCCTTTTGGAAAGCATGAGTCCTGAATATGTTTATAATGAAAAGGGTTACATGATAATTAAATTTAGGAAGCATTCAGTCTATAGACCTTTCTTGAAAATTAATTATACCTATGTGTATCTATTTTTTTTTATCCTATGATTAACAGAATAAATGAGCTAATCATTGAATACCTCTCTTTCCCCCTGTTTTTCATAGACCATGTATTAACACTGTTGGAGCTCTGATACATGTCATTTATTCTTACACATCAAGATATTCTGTCTTTCCCAGTGGCAGACATGAGCCAGGAGAGTGCTTGAAAATACTGAGCTTGGAGCAGCAGATGGCAGGATGGAAGATGGGGACAGGAGGAAGAAGGGATAAAAACGGGATGAAAATAAAATGGAGATTTCTTATAAGTTGACAGTTTTCAGTCATTTCTAATGCCTGTAGCTTCTGAAGTGAGACAATTCAGGCTTTGAAATTCTCCCCTAGTGTTTGGTTTCTTTTATGGCCGCCTTCAGTTACTGGAGGTGTGGGGACCTTATTGGCCGCCAGGGCTTGGCTTCCTGATAATTCAAAGTGGTTTTTCCCAGGGGCCTAATAACCAGTGTCTGATTCAGAGCAACATCAGATTCTAACAACTAAAGGTTGTAGACACAATAAAATCTCTCCAGCACAGCTTCCTTTATTTTCACCTTTACCAAAAACCACATGCTGACAGTTATGACATGAGGGGACTGAAATGTTGGACAAATGGGTCCTATATAAAATAAAAAGAGTTGGGACTTCCCTGGCAGGCCAGTGGTTAAAGCTTCACCTTCCAGTGCAATGGATACAGGTTCCATCCCTGGTTGGGGAGCTAAGAAACCACATGCCTCAGGGCCAAACAACCAAAACATATAACAGAAGCAATATTGTATTATAACAAATGCAATAAAGACTTTTAAAAGTGGTCCATATCAAATATATATATTTTTAAAGGCAAGTAGATATATGAAGTAAAAAAAATAATTCCTTACAAATTCCACTGATAGTTATTGCTTAAAATAACTGTGTGCTGCCTGTGTACTAAGTTGCTTCAGTGATGTCTGACTTTTTGCTAATCTGTAGACTATTGCCCGCCAGGCTCCTCTTTCCATGAGATTCTCCAGGCAAGAATACTGGAGTGGGTTGCTATGTCCTTCTTCAGGGGATCTTCCCAACTCAGGGGTTGAATCCATGTTTCTTAGGTCTCCTGCATCGGAAGGCAGGTTCTTTACCATTCAGTTCAGTTCAGTTCAATCACTCAGTCATATCCAACTCTTTGCAACCCCATGAATCGCAGCACGCCAGGCCTCCCTGTCCATCACCAACTCCCAGAGTTCACTCAAACTCATGTCCACTGGTATACATGTGTTCCCCATCCTGAACCCTCCTCCCTCCTCCCTCCCCATACCATCCCTCTGGGTCGTCCCAGTGCACTAGCCCCAAGCATCCAGTATCGTGCATTGAACCTGGACTGGCAACTCATTTCATACATGATATTATACATGTTTCAATGCCATTCTCCCAAATCTTCCCACCCTCTCCCTCTCCCACAGAGTCCATAAGACTGTTCTATACATCAGTGTCTCTTTTGCTGTCTCGTACACAGGGTTATTGTTACCATCTTTCTAAATTCCATATATATGCATTAGTATACTGTATTGGTGTTTTTCTTTCTGGCTTACTTCACTCTGTATAATAGGCTCCAGTTTCATCCACCTCATTAGAACTGATTCAAATGTATTCTTTTTAATGGCTGAGTAATACTCCATTGTGTATATGTACCACAGCTTTCTTATCCATTCGTCTGCTGATGGACATCTAAGTTGCTTCCATGTCCTGGCTATTATAAACAGTGCTGCGATGAACATTGGGGTACACGTGTCTCTTTCCCTTCTGGTTTCCTCAGTGTGTATGCCCATCAGTGGGATTGCTGGATCATAAGGCAGTTCTATTTCCAGTTTTTTAAGGAATCTCCACACTATTCTCCATAGTGGCTGTACTAGTTTGCATTCCCACCAACAGTGTAAGAGGGTTCCCTTTTCTCCACACCCTCTCCAGCATTTATTGCTTGTAGACTTTTGGATCGCAGCCATTCTAACTGGTGTGAAATGGTACCTCATAGTGGTTTTGATTTGCATTTCTCTGATAATGAGTGATGTTGAGCATCTTTTCATGTGTTTGTTAGCCATCTGTACCTGTGGCGGATTCATTTTGATATTTGGCAAAACTAATACAATTTGTAAAGTTTAAAAATAAAATAAAATTTAAAAAAAATAAATAAAAAATAAAAACCAAATTTTGGTCTAAATATGGAAAAAATAAAAATAAAATAAAAATAAAATTAAATTAAAAATTAAAAGAACCCCATGAACAGAATGAAAAGGCAAAAAGATATGACACTGACAGTTGAACTCCAAGATTGGTAGATGCCCAATATGCTACGGGAGAAGAGTGGAGAAATAAAATGAGACATATAGGAAACTCTCCCTTGATGTTTATATTTTATAAAAGGAAAAATAAATGTTTAATAGAAAATTAAAAACAAAAAAAACTCATGTCCATTGAGTCAGTGATACCATCCAGCCATCTCATCCTCTGTTGTCCCCTTTTCCTTCTGCCCCCAATCCCTCCCAGCATCAGAGTCTTTTCCAATGAGTCAACTCTTTGCATGAGGTGGCCAAAGGACTGGAGTTTCAGCTTTAGCATCATTTCTTCCAAAGAACACCCAGGGCTGATCTCCTTCAGAATGGACTGGTTGGATCTCCTTGCTGTCCAAGGGACTCTCAAGAGTCTTCTCCAACACCACAGTTCAAAAGCATCAATTCTTCGGTGCTCAGCTTTCTTCACAGTCCAACTCTCACATCCATACATGACCACTGGAAAAACTATAGCCTAGACTAGATGGACCTTTGTTGGCAAAGTAATGTCTCTGCTTTTGAATATGCTATCTAGGTTGGTCATAACTTTCCTTCCAAGGAGTAAGCATCTTTTAATTTCATGGTTGCAGTCACCATCTGCAGTGATTTTGGAGCCCAAAAAGATAAAGTCTTTACCATTAGGGCCAACTAAATTTTAATTGGTTATGTCCATATGTAAGTACAACTAAATGGCCCAAAGACAAAGCTCACTCTTTTAACCTCAACATGCTTAGAAATTAATATGTATTATTATCAGAGATTGCAAAGTAATATATATTAATTAGAAATGTAGAAAATATAAAAAGCATTTTAAAATATAAGAAATCACCTTTCTGGTGAGAAACAATGATATTTTGGTGTATATCATTTCAGGGATTTTTTTGTATAATATACATTAAGGGTAAGTGTTTTAAAATTTCATATTATGCTACAAAAACTATTGTTTAGGCCTTCTTCATTTAAAAATGTATTGACAGTATTTTCCCTAGTCATTAAACACTTTACACAACTTGCCTTTATATGAACATCCTATTAATATAATTTTTAACATGTAATTTTCTCTCTTTCATTCTTAATGTTTTGACATTATTTTTAAAAAGCACTGGGATAAATATTTTTAGATGTAAATCTTTTTGCTTGCCCTTGCTTTTTTTTCCCTTCAAGATAAATTCCTAAAGGGAATTTTCTGCCTTACAGCATGTATGAACATTTTTAAGCTATAATGTAACAGATTATCAAATTGCCCTTCAAATATTATGTATCTGAATATCTGGTCCACCAGCGGGTATGTGGAAAAGCCAGCATATCCCCATCCTCACTAATAAATGGAGATTTTAAAGTGCCATAAAAAGCTCTTTAAAAGTCTTCTCTCACTCATAATTTACCTCAAGTCTTCCAGCTACATTCTAATTAAGGCAATCGGGTGAAGTTTTATTTTTGCTCGAGTAGAACTGAATTCAGGGTTGTGAACTTTACATAAAGTATTTTCTGAGAAGAGTCTAAACTATAGAGACATCTTTTATTTATTTAAATAGTGTTTAATATGGAGATTTCAAATGAGAGAGAATAAAGCCATTACATTACTTCTTGTCAGTTTAAGCAGTTGTAAAACAGCTGTGAGTGCCAGCTTAATAAATAAGGAAATTTTACGTAACAATCAATAGATTCTAGTCCTCATGTTTTTGTTATTAGTTATTAAATACACAATAAAGCAATTACAGCTTTTCAAGTAGTCGTGTATGGATGTGAGAGTTGGACCATAAAGAAAGCTGAGTGCTGAAGAATTGATGCTTTTGAACTGTGGTGTTGGAGAAGACTCTTGAGAGTCCCTTCGACTGCAAGGAGATCCAACCAGTCAATCCTAAAGAAAGTCAATCCTGAATATTCATTGGAAAGACTGATGCTGAAGCTGAAACTCCAATACTTTGGCCACCTGATGCGAAGAATTGACTCACTGGAAAAGACCCTGATGCTGGGAAAGATTGAAGGCAGGAGGAGAAGGGGACGACAGAAGATGAGATGGTTGGATGGCATCACTGCCTAGATGGAATTGAGTTTGAGCAAGCTCTGGGAGTTGGTGAAGGACAGGGAAGCCTGATGTGCTGCAGTCGATGGGATTGCAAAGAATCAGACATGACTGTGTGACTGAACTGAACTGAAAGCAATTATATTAATACATAGAAATTAGAGACAGTTTCCTTTACCAGAAGTCCTAGTTTGGTCACTTAATTAGGAGTTCTCACACATTGACCATTTTCCTAAAACAACAATGATATAAATGTCAAGTAGATTTTCATACAAATAGTAAAGCATCAGAAATCTACTTTATTGTAGA
This sequence comes from Bos grunniens, assembly GCF_055505025.1. NCBI lineage: Eukaryota > Metazoa > Chordata > Mammalia > Artiodactyla > Bovidae > Bos > Bos grunniens. The sequence goes on along the minus strand of NC_141178.1, from coordinate 54,788,275 downwards.
ATGAATGGCAATGTCACAGGCTACTGAACTGATGCCCTTGACCTGGCAGTTAGCATTGTTCACATTTCTCAAAAGTACTAGATTTTGTACAAACTGAATTAAGAAATTAAGATCCCTGTGAAGTGGGAAGAAATGCAATTTGATGTGTGGGACACACCAAAAGGAGGGATACATATTTAAATGAATTAATAATTATATTTAAATCTCAATAAAATGTGCTAAAATAAATGAAAGATTGTTTTACATTCTTCAGTATGATTTTCCAATCACTGTAAGTTTCATTGCTTAATTTTAAAATAGAGGCAAATGAGTTACTTTAAAAAATTTTTTGGTTTTTTACTTTTTACAATGTTGTGTTGGTTTCTGCTATATAACAGTGCAAATCAGCCGTAATTATACATATATCCCCTCCCTCTTGAGCCTCCCTCCGTTCCTCCCATCCCACCCCCTGGGTCATCACAGTGCACCAGACTGGGCTCCCTGTGTTGTACAGCAACTTTTCACCAACTATCAATTTTACACATGATAGTGTATATATGTGAATACTACTTTCTCCATGTTTCCCTTTCACTCTCTCCCCATTGTGTCCAAGTAATCAGAAAGAGAAAAACAAATATATAATCTAAAAAAAAATGGTATTGATGAACGTATTTGCAGAGAAGAAATGGAGATGCAAATGAAGAGAGGCAAATACATTAGAAAGAAGAGATGTATGATTAGAAATTGCTGTTATTAGATGTGAAATTTTCAATATTCTTAGTATGGACACATGCAGAATTTCTTTCTTTTGGCAGAAGAGCCTAAAAGCATGTGAAAAACCATTAGATCATTACTGACCTATAATATCTCACAGGACACACACAAAAACAAGAAAATAGGTATGGCTGACTTATTTGAACTTCCCTCAAGGAATCTTCATAAAATTTCTCCTGAGTAGCAAGAAACAAAGCTTTAACACTGTTAGTAGAAGAAAGAAAAGTTTCATTTTCTCTGCAGAAGAAATTCCCCTAGGCCTGCAGGTATACACAGATAAAGGAATATGGAGATGTTTTCTTGATATACAGGCTCCATTTTAGCTGTGAACTTGGACATCCTGCACTGTGGACAGACTCAAACTGACTTATCAATGCTACAGGCTATGTTCTCCTGTCTTCCTCTGCAAGCAAGGGTCTGTGAAATTCTAAGTTATGTGAGTCACTGAACAGTTGTCATTGTTCAGTCAGTCGTGTCTGACTCTTTGTGACCCTGTGGACTGCAGCATGCCAGGCTTCCCTGTCCTTCACTATCTCCTGGAGTTTGCAAACTCATGTCCGTTGAGTCGGTGATGCCTTCCAACGATCTTACCCTCTACCACTCCTTCCTCCTGCCCTCAATCTTTCCCAGCATCAGGGTCTTTTCCAATGAGTCAGCTCTTCACATCAGGTGGCCAAAGTATTGGAGCTTCAACCTCAGCATCAGTCCTTCCAATGAATATTCAGGCTTGATTTCCTTTAGGATTGACTGGTTTGATTGCCTTGCAGTCCAAGGGCCTCTCAAGAGTCTTCTCCGACACCACAGTTTGAAAGCCTCAGTTCTTCAGCATTCAGTCTTCTTTATGGTCCAACTCGCACATCTGTACATGACTACTGGAAAAACCATAGCTTTGACTATACGGAGCTTTGTCGGTAAAGTGATGTCTCTGCTTTTCAATATGCTGTCTAGGTTTGTGAGAGCAGTAAAGACCACATTTTGGGAGTCCTCCGGTAACTCTTAGATCTTGTGAACTTAAGTATGTATGATGACTATTTTTATATGTAAAACACTGGAAAGAACTTTAATATTCATATAGGGTATGTGGGTAAATATACAATGTTCTGTCTTCCTGATGGAATCAATATTATTATTGAAATTGAAGTGTAGGAAGAATATATGATAACTTGGGAAATTGCTGTAAAAGGAGTAAGTTGTCAACTATATTAAAACCTAAAAATAAATCTAAAAACTACACATGTCCAAAAAAGGCTAGAAGAAAGCACAGCAGAGGTTTAACATCATTTGGTTTACTTTGCAAGGACCTTGGGTCATTATTTTTAATCTTCCTGTGTTGCTAACTTTCCACGTTTTCTCTGGTAAATGTACACTAATTGTTTGGTATATAATGCTCCCTAATTTGAAAATACTTCATGGACCCCTTAAGTGGGTGCATAGATTTTATTTTCTTGGGTTCCAAAATCACTGTGGATAGTGACTGCAGCCATTAAATTAAGATGCTTACTCCTTGGAAGAAAAGCTATGACAAGCCCAGATAGCATCACTTTGCCTACAAATGTCCTTATAGTCAAAGCTATGGTTTTTCCAGTAGTCATGTACAGATGTGAGAGTTGGACTATAAAGAAGCCTGAGTGCTGAAGAACTGATGCTTTCAAATTGAGCTTCTGGAGAATACTTTCCAAAGTCTCTTGGACTAACAGGAGATCAAACCAGTCAATCCCAAAGGAAATCAACCCTGAATATACTGTGGAAGAAGTGATGATGAAACTGAAGCTCCAATACTTTGGCCACCTGATGTGAAGAGCTGACTCATTGGAAAAGATTCTGATGCTGGGAAAGATTGAAGGCAAAATGAGACAAGGGCAGCAGAGGATGAGATGGTTAGTTAGCATCATTGACTCAGTGGACATGAATTTGAGCAAGCTCTGGGAGATAGTGAACGGCAAGGGAGCCTGGCATGCTACAGTCCATGGGGTTGCAAAGAGTCGGACATGACTTAGCAACTGAACAACACCAGCAGGAGAAATGACCACGCTGGGCTCCAGGCCCTCCCTTTCTTCTACCCTGTCACCCTGCTTCCCTCACTTCTCTTCCTTTCACACCCTTCTCTGAGCAAGTTTCACATTTTTCTTGTTTATCTTTCCATAGGTAAGTGCCCAATCCTTAGCTGAAGGAATAAATAAAATCAGTTGCTATTGTCTCTTTCTTTAGCCATACTTTGTGATGGGAATCAGTGTGCTAAGTTCACATTTGTGTTCACAAATAAAGTGACATTTACACTATGCCCATTACAACTGCCATGAGCCCTCACTTCCCCTTCCTGTGACTTACCCGTACACTAGTGAGTCTGGTAGCTGCCATGCAGTCTATCACCCAGAATCATCTCGTATCACCTACTGTATTATCTCTCTTCTTTGTGTCCACTTATCAAACACCCTTGAAGCCAGTGTCAGAAGCAGCCACTATGAGAATGCCATAGTGCTTGGGATGGCTCAGATCCCCAAAGTTGCTAATCCTCGGGTGCCAGAGCAGTGACTTGGGAACTGAAAGAATCCAATGTGGCTGAAGGATGGATACTGGCAGGGGTAGATCCCAGCTTTAGAATGGAGAGGTGGGTGAGGCCAACCATGCATGACCTTCCAGGACAAGTTAAGTCAGGATACTAGGCTTTATGGGCTTCCCAGTGGTGCTAGTGGCAAAGAATCCGCCTGCCAATGCAGAAGACGTAAGAGACATGGGTTCGATCCCTGGTGGAGGGCATGGCAACCCACTCCAGTATTCTTGCCTGGAGAATCCCTTGGACAGAGGAGCCTGGAGAGCTACCATCCATAGGGTAGCAGAGAGTTGGCCATGACTGAAATGACTTAGCGTGCGTGTACGTACTAGGCTTTATCCAAGGTCACTAGGGAGCGCTTGAAAGATTTTATTCAGGGGAGAATGATGTGAAAAGTAAATGATGATTCTGGCTGTGGTCCACATTTGTACAACTGGTGGGTAAGGCACCGGGCTGAGGGCCCAGGTCCTCTGGATTATGAAATGAAGACCCTTTTCACACTGCAAAGAACACTGTTAAGAATACTCTTGGTTCAGAAATTTTAAGGGAGATGCAGGCTCTTAGAAGACTGTTAAGTACCATAGAGCCTCTGTTTCTCTGTTAGTATAATTTTGATCCTTGCCAGCCCATGCTTTTCAGTTCTTTAAAAGATTAAACTTAGCAGGTGTTCGAGCCTGGAAGCAAATGACAAATACCAGCATTATTTTGGCGAAGGAATAGATTTCCTTCAAGTGTCTCCGTATTTCAGCCTTCATTCTGAGAAGAAAAAGATGCACCTACCACAGACTGCTCTGCCTCACATCACTCGCTGTGTCAGACTTGGAAGACTCAGTACTCCACTCCATTTAAGGCAGAAGTGTTAACATTTGTACTTAGCTGCACTGGATTCAAACACTGAGTGTTCAGAACATTTGCAGGCGGATGTTATTGAAGATGTTCGCATTTCACGGTTTCATTCGTTTATTTGCATAGAACAACCATTGCCACCAACTTGAGCCGCAGTCAACAGAGACACATTTTTGTTTGTTTGTTTGCTGTTGAATTATGAACATGCATTCATACAGGGAAAGCATTTTACTTTTCTGCACAGATCAGCTGTTGTTCCAGTCTTGGTTTATCGTTGTTTTTGTTGTTTTACTTACTCTGTTGGGAAGCAGATATTAATATGAGAAGAAAGAGTGTTTTGCTTACACTACAATGCTGATTTTAATGAAAAGAAATTCAGAACCCACTTTTTCATTGAATTTTGCCTCCTTCTTTATAACTGAGATTGAATGCTCTGCCTTCCCTGAAATGTGCATTTTATTTACTCCTTCACACAAGTCCAAGGTCAGGGCAGTTCTTGAATTAGGAAAACATCATTATCTCCAGTATCGATTTGTTAGTCTTCTTAGTTACCTTCCATACTGCACACCAAAAGGACCCAGAAGGTAAACAGTGGGACAAAATCCATCCCCAACTAAAGGTGCCCTTCAGGTGTGAATTTTATGATTTCTTTGATCTCGCTCAGAAATTAATGTCAATCAAAGGATCTGTGTCCAACCTTCACTGATGATGAAAAGCTGGTCAAGATTCAGACAGGGTTTGCAGCTGACAAGGCAGCATTTTTATCAGTAGATATGCGAGGGACCAGTTGAGCCAATATATTGACAAGAGTGTCACTTTCACTCTGTCTTAGGAAATAAGATTCCTGCCTCCTGTCCTTGGTCATAGTCTCAAACTGCTCTCGATCCAATCCTTTCCATCTCACTGTCATCATATCTCCTTTGTCTACAGACTTCTTCTATTGTGAGTTTCCCTACATACATGTCCATGCTCAAATGTATGAATATACACTAAGCTCCCTACATACAAACCTTCAACTTGTAAACTTTCAAAGATGCAAATGTGCATTCACATGTCCAAACTGATAAGGTAGTTTACATGTCTGGTGTCCATTGTCACATATGTGCATCGTCTACAAGTGATTTTACTTTTGTGTACTTTACTGTACGGTCCTTTGCAGAGGACAATAGTAGAGTATGCTTATTTCAAGCCCAGAATATCTGGAAGCAAGCATAAAGGCAGCAGTGATGTACCTGGTACACTGTAAGGTACTGTACTGTAAGATTAAAAATGTTTTATTTTTTGTTTGTTTTTATGTATTATTTGTGTGAAAAGTGTTATAAACATTTTACAGTACAGTACTATGTAGCTAATTGTGTTAGTTGGGTACCTAGGCTAACTTTGTTGGACTAACAAACAAATTGAACTTATGATCTCGCTCTTAGAACAGAACTCTTTCATATGTAGGGAACTTACTGTGTGTGTGTGTGTGTATATATATACACACACTTGCCTATATATATAAATATAAAATTATATATATATATATATAATTGCACATATATGGGGCTTCCCAGGTGGTGCTAGTGGTAACCAAAGAACCTGCCTGCTAATGCAGGAGTCATAAGAGATGTGGGTTTGGTTCCTGGGTTGGAAAGAACCCCTCGAGGAGGGTGTGGCAAACCTCTCCAGTATTCTTGCCTGGAGAATCACATGGGTAGAGAAGCCTGGAGGTTTGTAGTCCATGGTGTCACAGAGAGTTGGACATTACTGAAACAGCTTAACATGCATGCACAACTGTACATATATATAACCAAATATACAAATAAACTATTATATGTAATTATATATAAAGGTATATATAATGTTATATATAAGTATAACTATATGTATATGTATATAAAAGTCTCCCTAGCTCCTCAGTAACTGTCTAGTGGCTACACTCTCCTTTCTTTTTTGTATCAAGCCGGTACTAAGGACCATGAAATAAAGGCAGAATGAAATATCTTTCCCCTCAGACATTCTTGCTCTCCTGACATGCAGTGTTCCAGGAAGATTAATCTGACTGGGGGGTGCCAGAAGCAGGCAGATCAGTTTGTGGCTATTACATGAGTTTATTACTTGCGAGGTGATGAATAAAATTGCACAAAATTCCTTTTCCAAACATCCTGACTTATTTCAGAGCTCCCATGACACACGCACACTTTGCTGTCAGCATCATCCCTGAGGTGGAGCCTGCCTCTGTTGCCGTGTATCCACCTCTATTTCTGAGGCTTCATCTGCTGAGAAGGTGTAAAAACACTCAGCTTTGGTTTGTCTCTTTTGTAGTCTATTTGTGTTTACCTCTTGCTTGTCATTAAGGTTACAGTTTTGAATACAGGGTAGGTCTCACTGGTTCCAGCAAAGAGCTAAGGTTTTTATTCTTCTTTGAAGAAGTAGCACACAGAGATACTGATTTTAACAGGTAATTAAGCTCCATACTCTTTTTACCACTGCAGCTATGGTATTTTGTTTTATTTTCTTTTTTCTTTTCTGTATGTCTTGATATATTAGATGATATATTAGATGAGTCACCCCCTATTTAAAAGAAATAATTTTATCTTCCAATATTATGAGTTGTCTTTGTGTCTATTTTTTTTTTTTTTTAGCCACACTACATGGCTTGCAGGATCTTAGTTCCCCTACCAGGAATCAAACCCCAACCCCATGAGTGAAAGTGCCAAGTCCTAACCACTGAACCACAGCCCCCTTTATTATAAATGTACAATATTTGATATATTTGCAGTGCAGAGTTCTCTATCAGTGAACAGAGTTTAACTCTTCCTTCATTCAGATCTTTTATATCTGTCAGTAGAGTGAATAAAGTTTTAAAAGAAGAAGTTTTGTCTACAAGGTTGTATGCATTCTTTATACACATGGTTGCAATAATCCCTAGGTATTTTATTCTCACTTTGCTCATTTGAATAATTTCCACTTTATTCTTATGTTCTTATTTCTTGTGTAGAAGAAATTTTGAATGTCGATCTCGTATCTGACAACTTTCCATAACTAACTTATTTTTCAGTATTTACCTGTTAATTCTATTGGAGTTTGTTTGTAGGTGAACGTATATTGGTTAATAATGGCACTGGATTGTGATCATCTCATATATAGGATTTAAGTTTTGTGAAAGATCCTATTAAAATTTTTTACTAGAGATCCACAGTTTCTCATCCAAACAGCTTAGAATGAGATGGGTTTAAGAATTCAGAACTTTCCAGGTTTCAGAAATGTGACGACACACACACTCTGAATTTTGTATAAACCCCAGCGGAGTCTTCAAATTCCATAATCAAACACGTTAGGATTTCTGCAGCAAACTGTGTCAGAATTCTCACAAGGAGGATAAAAGCTTTACCTAGTTTCTTTCTGGGTTAGGTTGGATTGTGCCACCAAATGAAGGAGTCCTCAAATTAAGAAAACCTTTGGTTATTATAAGGGATATGCTATAGTATGGATTTTTTTTTTTTAATGCACAGAAAAATCTCCAAACTCCATTTTGTTAGTTTTTCCACTTTTCTTTCTTCTTTGTCACTATTGACAATGAGAACACAGTCCCTTGTCTGACCTTAAAATTGTCCTATGCTATGTCTGTTGAAGGAGCAAATGTTATCTTGGAATTTTCAAATTATGTGAGTTGTCTTTATTCTTTTATAAAGTTTATACTTCCTAACGCAAAGATTTACCATGTGAGGATGTTCGTAATGTGATCTTTGTAAAAAACTGAATATTTGAAGCCTGTCGGAACTCACAAAATGCTTTTCTTTTTTTTTTTTTTCTGGGTAGGAAGAATGAGATTTATTGGTTTGTGTTTTCCTTTTTTTTTAAATTTTATTTTATTTTTAAACTTTACAGTATTGTATTAGTTTTGCCCAACATCGAAATGAATCCGCCACAGGTATACCCGTGCTCCCCATCCTGAACCCTCCTCCCTTCTCCCTCCCCATACCCTCCCTCTGGGCCATCCCAGTGCACCAGCCCCAAGCATCCAGCATCGTGCATCGACCCTGGACTGGCGACTTGTCTCATACATGATATTACACATGTATATATGGAATTTAGAAAGATGGTAACAATAACCCTGTGTACGAGACAGCAAAAGAGACACTGATGTATAGATCAGTCTTGTGGACTCTGTGGGAGAGGGAGAGGGTCGGGAGATTTGGGAGAATGGCATTGAAACAAAATGCTTTTCTTATCAGGGGTCAGACAGCTTCATTTAAGTGAAAAGCAACTGGTGTTTAGAAGCAGTGCTTAAAAAATTATGGGATCCCCTCTTCTTCATCCTTTTTCAAGATTGCACAGGGATGTGTTGACAAATACGTCATGAAATTCTTAGTGAATGAAAACAAGCCTAAGATTAGAAGCCAGGCTTACTCTATCTATAGTCTCTTAAATCTGCATCTGACTCCCAGGCATCAGCCTGCTGTATTCCACTCTGTATCTGTATTTGACTGGAAGCGTTCACAAATGGGGAAGACATAAAATATTTAGAGCCCATGAAGCACTCAGGACTGTCAAAAATGATCTATTTCACATCCATGGCCATGTGCTGGCGCTTTTAGGGCGAATTTGTCCATTTATGTTGAATATACCTACAGTCTTTGTTCTCTTGGATTTCATTGAGTTCTGTCATAAAACTAACAATAAGCTTTGAGATGCACTTGAGTTCTGTTTCTTTTTCCTTTCTTTTTTCCCCCCAGCCTTTGAGTCATGTATATGTGATTGAGAGAGGCAGATTGTGTCTTCAGAATGAGTGAGTTTTAAGTATTTAAATACGGTAAGGTTTGTCTATAGTGGCTCAGACGGTAAAGCGTTTGCCTACAATTGCGGGAGATCTGGGTTCAATCCCTGGGTGGGGAAGATCTCCTGGAGAAGGATATAGCACCACACTCCAGTATTCTTGCCTGGAAAAATCCCATGGACAGAGGAGCCTGGTTGGCTACAGTCTGTGGGGTCGCAAAGAGTCAGACACGACTGAGCGACTTCACTTTCTTTTCTTTCACTTTCTTTTGTCTATGGTTTAGAAAAGGAATGACTGCCAGGAGTCCCCTACCTCCTCCCTTTACGTCTTCATGAGTTTATGTCTTACTGAGTTGTCAGAACAGCTTGTCTTTACTGAAATTTAATAAAGCATAGTAAGCCATCACATGACACAGACCACCAAGGAGCATCACCCTCACGCGGCCCTTCCTTACTGGGTTTATTACCATCAGTTGTTGCTGTTCATTCACTCAGCTGTGTCCGACTCTTTGTGACCCCATAGACTGCAGCATGTGAGGCTTTCCTGTCCTTCACTATCTCCTGGAGTTTGCTCAAACTCATGTCCATTGAGTCTGTGGTGCCATCCAACCGTCTCATTCTCTATTGCTCCCTTCTGTTCCTGCCCTCAGTCTTTCCCAGCATCAGGGTCTTTTCCAATGAGACAACTCTCCATCAATAGTGGATATAAATGGTTTTGACTGAAGAGAATCTTAGCAGGAAGATATTAATAAATGTGTGCTGCTGCTGCTGCTGCTAAGTCACGTCAGTCAAGTCCGACTCGGTGTGACCCCATAGATGGCAGCCCACCAGGCTCCCCCATCCCTGGGATTCTCCAGACAAGAACACTGGAGTGGGTTGCCATTTCCTTCTCCAATAATATGTGTATCCACACTAATACCAGAGCCTAAAACAAAGAATTGACTCATTGGAAAAGACCCTGATGCTGGGAGGGATTGGGGGCAGGAGGAGAAGGGGACGACAGAGGATGAGATGGCTGGATGGCATCACTGACTCGATGGACATGAGTTTGAGTAAACTCTGGGAGTTGGTGATGGACAAGGAGGCCTAGAGTGCTGTGATTCATGGGGTCACAAAGAGTCGGACACGACTGAGGGACTGAACTGAACTGAACTGAAAGCAAAACAAAATAATGTGTTTTTAATTTCAATATTCTTTGTATTCAGGTTACTGTTGAGTTTTAGTGCTTTCTTATTGTCCCCTGTATCCTTGATGGGGTAGGCAGGATAATTCTATTGTGCTTTTGATGATCAATTTGTTGTGCTGTCTTTATTTCATTCGTTTCTTTCTCTCCACTTGGCTGTCCTTGGTTAGTTCATGAAGAATGCTGTAATCTTACAAATCAAAAATGGAGACTAAAACTTTCTTTAGTGTATCAAATTGTACTTTAAAACTTCATTAAATCTGCAGTGTCACCATCTTTATAAATTATATGACCAAGGTGTATTGTTATTATTCAAAGCATTGCAATCTTTAGTTGGAATAAAGAGCCTTTTACTACTACTAGGATTGAGTGAGCTAATGAAATTCTAGTTCACCTTCACTATTTGCTAGAATATGTATATTGCTACTACGTGAAGGAAATACATATTTCTAAACAGTGTTTGAAAAAGACACTGAGTTCTGTGTGTTTCCCTCACCAGTCCCACCCTAGACACAGTTTATACTCTCTCTATTTCTCTCTCTCAGATATAATACATTTCCAGACCCAGAATAACATTAACAATTCCCTCCTTTGAAGTGACCTTTAGCCAGTTTGGTCACTACTTATATCTGATAATTTACAAGGAAAGGTTAAAACACTTGAAGCTAGGCAGAAAGTTAAGGTAAAAGTTATTGAGTTTGCAAAATAAAATTTGGGTTCAAACAAATGTGAAAGTGATGCATGATGAAATCCCAATATCCATGTCATCTGCCGTTTTCTGTTATTGATTAACACTCTCAGAACATTTCAAGCAGCAGTTAACTTAGCTAGTTGGCCAGCAGCTCATCCAGAAAATGCAAAGTGGTAATAAGCACCATGTGAGCAATCTGCTTCTAGACTCATGCTATTCAGTAGATGTTTGATGGAGAGATCTGTGCTAAAATCTGCCGTAAAAACACTTTGTAGAATTCTAAAAACTGAGTGTTTCAAACAGTGGAAATAGATTACTTAGCATCATTCATGGTCAAGTATTCTTGAGTCTTCGGAAAATGGTTTTTTTTTTAAAAAAAAACCTTAATAACCAAAGGGGTTCTTTTCTGTACCTTATGGACATGGTTATAAAAAAGCATTTGAAACTTAATTAAACAGTATTCAGATTCATGGGATATTACAACTGGAAGCAAGCTAGGAAGCTTCAGAAATGACCTCTCGTTTTCCAGGAAAAATATCTGAAGTTGAAAAAACTAAAGGGACATGAAGCTGACACCGCTGTTCAGTTGAACACTATTTATTATGCATCCTATTTACACATACACGTGCTTGCTTTATTTTCCAGGATACCTCAATTACTAGTTAAGAATGTTGAACACCTATGTGGGCCACTCTTTACCATCTGAGACAAAGGGAATGGTACCCACTCTAGTATCCTTGGGGCTTCCCTGGTGGCTCTGACAGTAAAGAATTTGCCTGTAATGTGGGAGACCTGGGTTTGATCCCTGTGTCAGGAAGATCCCTGGAGAATTCTTGCCTGGAGTATCCCCATGGACAGAGGAGCCTGGCAGGCTACAGTCCATGGAGTCGCAAACAGTTGGACATGACTAAGTGACTAATATTACTTATTGTCTACTCAGTAGAATAATGCAACTCATTCATCATGTTCAGAAGGATACAGCAAAATCACACAGAAGATGAGATCTACATCTGGGAAGGAGGACTTAAAATTAAATTAGAATGTTTACACAGAGTGAAATGCCATGAAAAATCCCACGCAGTATCAAGTTCTCTGATACTGGACTCAGAGCTGAGATAATCCATTTGCATGATGGGTGATAGAGCAGGTTCTTTCAATGAGCATGGTCACTTTGAAGGCCTCTTCAACTGTGATCATGTGACTTTCTCAGGGGATGCAGTGGTTTACCTAGTGTTTCTCTTTTTAAATTTCAACTTTGCAGAGGCACGTGAGTAATTGACTTTAATGTAATTGAGCACACTGTGATTTCCACTTATAGTTTATAATTTTTTCTAATATTTATTTATTTATTTGGCTGGGCCAGGTCTTAGTTGCAGCAGGTGGGATCTTCCATCTTTTTTGTGATATGTGGGATCTATTTTTAGTTGTGACGTGTGATCTGTAGTTTCCTGACCAGGGATCGAGCCCAGGCCTCCTGCACCGGGAGTGTTGGAGTCTCAGCCACTGGGCCACCAGGGAAGTTCCTATAGTTCTTACTTTTCCTCAAGACAACTCCTAATTTCATTCAAAAAGCTATTTTCTTACTTTTTAGCTGTGAGTTCTTTCTTCTAGGTCAATAGCTATTGCTAAAAAGTATTGAGAAAAGCATGATTTAAGCACACTTTACAATTGATTCAAATTTATACCACGGCTTTTAGTATATTAAGTTAGTCATGTATAGGCATACTATGAAATAATTTGGGTCTGCCTTGTACTGTAAGTTACTTTTTCTTACCATGGTCATTAGCACTTGCTTATACCCAATTCATTATTTTTCAGGGAAGATTTATTCAAGTCTTTCTCAAGTGAATAGAATAGACACATGGCCAAGATTACCTAAGCCACCATGCCGTCCGAAGCTCACTGTTGATTACCTATAGATTTCTGTCTCTCTGACTTGGGTTGTGTCTATCGGTAGGTCCCACAGGGCAGTGGTTAGTGTATTAGTCCAGTTTAATCTGATCTTCAAATGCTCTAGTTTTGTTTCTCGTCTAGAAACAAAAACTATAGCACTACTGTAGACAACTTCAAGTGTATCGCTATCTCCCTGTCTAAGTATCTGCAAGTCTGACTCTGTCAAGATTAATCTCTGTGTTCTTCAGCTACTTAGTGGAGGCTGCTGTTTGTGAAAGAGTCCATGTCTTATGTTCAGCCCTTTCACTTGATTGCATGCTCCTACTCCTATCTCAACAAAAACATTTGCCAGACCTAAGGAGTCAGAAAAAGTATGGAGAGGAAGTGTGTGTACAAGATCTTGTTAAGAGGAATCATGTTTATCACAAAAGAATAAGGCTTTTAAGAAATACAAACATGTCCAAACATATCTGCTGGTGGAAATGGAGCATGATAGGTGGCTGCTCTGGAGTGTGACGGGTGGAGCATGGTGGGTGGCTGGATTTGGAGGTCACTGACTCAGCCCTTCATGGTGTGAATAATGGCTGTTGGTATTTGAGCAGCAGATCCTGAACTGGCTGTCCCTAGGAAGGTCAGAAAGAATGTATGTTCTGCTGGTCATCTTGATTTGGAAAAAGCAGCTGAGGAGGATGATGTTCCAGGTCTTTGCCTTTGTAGAACAGCTTGCATTTGTCAGGTGGAACATCTTTGATGCTTCTAAGACATTGTCCATCCATTTGACAACTAGCCTCTTCACAGGACACAGGCATTCTGTAGGCCAGCTTTGCAAACCTTGCTTCATAACTTTTTCTTAGATTTTGTTTATGTGGACCATTTTTTAAAGTTTTATTGAATTTTACAATATTGCTTCTGTTTTATGTTTTTGGTTCTTTGGCTGCAAGGCATGTGGAATCCTAGCTCTCCAACCAGGGATCGAATCTGCATAACCTGCATTGAAAGGTGAAGTCTTAACCACTGGACCACCAGGGAAGCCCCCATACCTTTTTCTTTTCATGCAACCACCTTCTCCCATATTGCTGAGTACCCAGAACATTCTAATTGCTCTCAGAGTCTAACAACTGCTTCTTTCAACTGCATGTTTTCTCAAAGCTCCCACAGCCTTTTATGGGCTCAACTCTTAACAGTGCATCTCATATTAGGCCTTTTATTGAATCTCTTGTCCTTCTTTTCTGTTTCTCCTTGTAGATTTTGAGCTCCTTCAAGGGAAAACTAGCATTTTTATAATTCTACTCAGAGCTATGTTTCCTTATAAGTAGGAACAACCAATTGTGCAATAAAAATGAGTTTGCTCCATTAAAATTCACTTTAATAGAACCCAGCAAATTTAAAATCTATTTTAGGCATAGTATAAGGCTTATTAGCAATTAGCATTGGTATTACCTTGGAAAATGTTGAGAATCAATGCAATCCATCTTACAAAGCAGAGCTACTTAACAGAAACACAACATTCCTATTATAACCTATATTATGGAAGCTAGAGTGTGCATTCATGCTCAGTCTTGTCCAACTTTTGCAACCCCCATGAACTGTAACATGGGATTTCCCAGGCAATACTGGAGCATGTTGCCATTTCCTCCTTCAGGGGATCAAACTCCTGCATCTCCTACACTGGCAGCTGGATTCTTTACCACTGAGCCACCTGGGAAGCCCCACATATCCTAAAATATACCACGGGCCTGTTGAATGAAAAATTTCTTATTAAAGTTCATGTCCTTGGACTAAATTTTGCGATAGCTGAAAACTATGTCATAATATGGAAAACTATATTAACTCGTGGTGATTTGCTCATTCTCTTTGTCCCTTAAAGCTGATTCTTTGCCCCTAAATAAGTTTATTTATATGTGATCATACCCTTGTGTTGTGTGTGTTTGTGTCTACCTATCTAAATCTATCTAACTATAGAGATCTAGCAATCTAGTTACCCATCTATGTCTCCATATCCCAGTACAAAAATCAAAAAGTAAGGGGTATATGGGAACTCTTTGTGGTATTTTTCTGACCTTTCTGTAAATCTTCAATTATTCTAAATTAAATTGTATTCAAAAATAAATGAGAGCTGCAGTATTTAGAAAGGATTCTCAAATTAAAAATGGCAAAGCTGGTATATCCCTTGATTCCTCTTACATTATGAAGTCAATAAAATTACTCTTGATAATAGCACATTTTATCAAATAATTACTACTATATAGTCTCTCTAGGTATAGATGTACATGTATGTGTGTATTTGGATTCACACAGAAAATAGTTAAAAAGAGTAATCACTAGTATTTGATTCATAAAGTAACATTTAAAAAAATTAGTCACTACGTGGGCCTTCTGTTTTTTCTTTGTTCAAAACCATTTTGACATTTGTTAGACATGTAATGCTAGTTAGAATGTTATATTTAAAGATGTTCATAGACATATCCTAATGATGTTCTAAATGCTATTAGAAAAGTCCTCCATGATGGGTCAGGAGGATCTTCAAGTATAACTTATGTTGGGAAAGCAAATTAGCTTATGGTCAACTAAACTTACCAGTGATTCAGTGTTGACTGAAAAATGCCACAAGTAAATTCTTTCTTGATATCAATGAGACTCCACATGCCTAAATGTACTTGAAATAAAGATATACCTATGTTATTTATCATAGCACTTTTTAATAATGCAGCTTGCAATTTGTTTGCAAAATTACCTGAGGCTGTAGCTCAGATGTGAAGATGGAATGGTCATTTCAATACAGTGAGTTTCATATGTAGAAGGAATTTACATTTTCTAATGTAGTTTCTAATTAACTTTCTTCCTGTTGGAAACCATTTTAAAGACAGATACAACATAGCATTTTCAACTATAAAATAGGATTTTTTTTATAGACTAAAAATTTATAGTCTATTTAGTCCATTCAAATGCAAATATTTTTATAGACTAAATAGATTGCTTAAGTCAACAGTATCCTGGACTCTTAACATCTTTCTTAAATTGCCATTATCGTATTCATTGCAAGTTATATACCATCATTAGGTTTATACTCCAAATTGCAAATGTATAATTACTAGAATTTAACCTCTCCCAATTGATGTAATTCAACCTAATTATCCTGGCTACATAAATGCATACTAATCAGCAAGAACACACTTAAATAAAACAAGAATGTTAACACAACAACCACAGAATAAACAAACTTTTGAAAAAGGAAAAAAATTCAGGGGCTAATTACATCTTCAACAATAAATCATAAATGTATACTATTTTAAAGTATTTTCCTATCCACTCAGACTTACATTGTGGCCAGAATTATTTCAGGGTGTGTTTTGAACTCTGTCCACATTGATGGTTCTTCCTGTATATTCATTTCTTCATTCAGCAAGCCATCTTATTCATTTTGTAAACATTTATTCTCAGCCTGTAATGAATCGGATGATATGGAGGTGTCAGAGCTGAATCAGAAACAATTCCTGTCCTGAGTTTAGTTACACAATTTACTTAAATAAAACTAATTCAAAGAGAAAAGATACTATCACTTTAAAAGTTGTTGTTGCTGTTCAGCTGCTCAGTTGTGTCTGATTCTTTGTGACCTCATGGACTGCAGCACATCAGGTTTCCCTGTCTATCACAATCTCTTGGAGTTTGTTCAAATTCATATCCATTGAGTCAGTGATGCTATCCAACCATCTCATCCTCTTGCTGTCCCCTTCTCCTTTTGCCCTCATTCTTTCCCAGCATCAGGGTCTTTTCCAGTGAGTGGGCTCTTCACATCAGGTGGCCAAAGTATTGGAGCTTCAGCATCAGTCCTTCCAATGAATATTCAGGGTTGATTTCCTGTAACCTTAAAAGGTTAAATCATTCATTTTCTTGCTTGTTGTGGTTGTTCAGTCACTAAGGCATGTCTGACTCTTTGTGCACACAAATTCATGAACTACAGCATCCCAGGCTTCTCTGTCCTTCAGTGTAGTTCAGTTCAGTCGCTCAGTCATGTCCGACTCTTTGCGATTCCAGGTACTGCAGCACACCAGGCTTCCCTGTCCATCACCAACTCCCGGAGCTTACTCAAACTCATGTCCATCAAGGCAGTGATGCCATCTGACCATGTCATCCTCTGTTGTCCCCTCTCCTCCTGCCCTCAATCTTTCCCAGCATCAGGGTCTTTTCCAAAGAGTGAGTTCTTCACATCCCTGTCCTTAACTCCCCCTAAATGACTTCCCTTGGGACTTAAATTCCATCTCAACTCCTAACCTGTAAGACCCCACTTGACCTGGCTCTAACCTCTCTCCTGCTCTCCAGGTCTACAATGCAGCAGTCATGGGAGATATATTTCTGTTCCTAAAAGGTGCCTAACTCACTGCTGCCTCAGGACCTTGGCACTTACTTATTGCTTCTGTCTGGAAAGATAGCTCTTGTTTCCTCGTACCTCAGCCTCATCCAAGTTAGATTCTAGGCAGTGCTTTCTTCTTATTACCTCTGTGTGTTTCTTAGAAACTGTATCATAAAAAAAGTCATGTACTTTCCTAGAAAGAAAAATATGAGAGATTTCCTAACCAGGGATTTTGTACCAAAGAAATCACAGCCATAGTCAACAATCTTATGAAAACAAAGACGTTCTCCTGTAGGCATTTTAAATTATCCTGAAACCTTACACACTGGTGTTTCCTTTTAAACTGTGCGGGACTTCCCATGTGGCCTTAGTGGTAAAGAAGCTTCCTGTCAATGCAGGACACATAAGCGACATGGGTTTGATCCCTGGGTCATAAAGATCCCCTGGAAGAGAGCATGGCAACCCACTCCAGTACCTTTGCCTGGAGAATCCCATGGACAGAGGAGCCTAGCAGGCTACAGTCCTTGGAATCACAGAGTCACACACGACTGAGCAACTAACACTTACACTTACTTTGAGTTCTGTCTGTAATAAGTACTTGATACAAAAGTACAGTTGTCCCTAATGTGTCACAAATTTATCTGAAGTCCATATGGAAGTTACAATAAGGCATTACCAATTTCATTAACTATTTTTTAAAATGTACTTTCTTGTGCCAAGCCTTAGTTGCGGCATGTGGGGTCTGGTTCTCTGATCAGGGATAGAACCCAGGCCCCCTTCCTTGAGAGCCTGGCGTCTTAGGCACTGGACTGCCAGGGAAGTCCCCGTTAACTATTATTTTTACTGTTTAGAATTTACAGGACTTTGAGGGCAGATAATTTGGATGCTCTGGATCTCTCTTAAAAGCTGCTAAAGTAGGTTGTGTTTATGTCCTTTTATTTTCATGACTTTGTTTACATTAGGGAGAGTACCTGTAATGCACAAATATTATGTTTCCTTCATTGAAAGGAGCTTTTATTTTTGAGTTTACTCTATATTTGCCCCCATTTGCCTTTTCTTACATGGTCAGTGGATTCAGCCTCAGGCACTTAGTATTTTCCCAGCGTACTGGCTCTATGAACAACTAGTCATCTGATTTCTGGAAAGATCATCTAATTAATTATTTAATTTAATATCTGATACCTTGCCTAAGTTTATTTTATATAAAAACAAGGTTTTCTGTGTAAAAATAAGATGTCCGACTCTAAAAAAAAAAAAAAAAAAAGATGTCCGACTCTTTGTGACTCCATGGGCTGCAGCCTGCCAGGCTCCTCTGTCCATGGGATTTCCCAGGCAACGATACTGGAGTGTGTTGCCATTCCCTTCCCCAGGGGATCTTCTCAACCCAGGGACCAAACCTGTGTCTTCTGCATTTGCAGGCGGATTCATTTGAGCCGCCTGGGAAGCCCCAAAATAAGGTTAATTGACTAGAAATAGAAAAGAGGATCATGAATAGACTCTATATATGTGAAATATACTAACCAGGAAAGGTGCAGTAGTGGACTTTGGGATTTTAAGAAGAAAGTGGTTTCAACTCATCGGCCTCCAGTTTTCTCATTTCAGTGCTGAGGGGTTAATGTAGATCAGGGAAGGCAAATAGGTTCGTTCTCTCTTTTTTGCCAAACCACATTTGTTGGGAGAGGCCAGTGCTCTATACTGAGAGTCTTGAGGCCACATGTTGGGTCACCAGAGAACACAGCAATTACACTTTTAGGTTGGTCAAGAACACATAATTTGGAAGTGCCAGCAGATATTACATTTTTTACAACTTAAGATTTGTGGCAATCCTTTATCAAACAAGTCTATCAGCTCTGTTTTGCCAAGAGTATCTCCTCACTTTGTATCTCTGTATCAAATTTTGGTGATTCTCATAATAGTCCAAAGTTTTTAATTATTATTGTATTTATTATGATGGTGCATGATCAGTGATCTTTGATGTTGCTATTCTAATTGTTTTGGGGCTCCACAAACATCACTGTCTTATTTCAAGAAATTGCTGCAACCATCAATTGCTACAGCCATCAACAACCACCACCTGACCAGTCAGCAGCCATCAGCATCGAGGCAAGGTCTTCCTCCACCAGCAAAAGCTGTCTGACTCACTGAAGCTCATATGATGGCTCATATTAAGGGATAAGGAAAGTTATGTCCAACCTAGATAGCATATGCAAAAGCAGAGACATTACTTTGCCAGCAAAGGTCCGTCTAGTCAAGGCTATGGTTTTTCCTGTGGTCATGTATGGATGTGAGAGTTGGACTGTGAAGAAGGCTGAGCACTGAAGAATTGATGCTTTTGAACTGTGGTGTTGGAGAAGACTCTTGAGAGTCCCTTGGACTGCAATGAGATCCAAGCAGTCCATTCTGAAGGAGATCAGCCCCGGGTGTTCTTTGGAAGGAATGATGCTAAAGCTGAAACTCCAGTACTTTGGCCACCTCATGTGAAGAGTTGACTCATTGGAAAAGACTGGTCCTGGGAGGGAATGGGGGCAGGAGGAGAAGGGGACAACAGAGGATGAGATGGCTGGATGGCATCACTGACTTGATGGACATGAGTCTGAGTGAACTCCAGGAGTTGGTGATGGACAGGGAGGTCTGGCATGCTGTGATTCATGGGGTTGCAAAGAGTTGGACACGACTGAGTGACTGAACTGATTAAGGTATACACATTGTGTTTTTTAGATATAATGCCATTGCACATATAAGAATACAGCATAGTATAAATATAACTTTTATATTCCCTGGGAAACCAAAAAAAGAAGTGTGACTCATTTTATTGGAATATTTGCTCTATTGTGGTGGTCTGGAACCAAACCTATAATATCTTTGAGGTATGTCTGTGTTTATCCACACTGATTCTACTTTGTTGTGATTTAATTTAAATAAATGGATAATAAACATATGGTCATTCCCCTTTCCAATGTTCTTCAAAGTTCAGTTCTGCTTAAATGTTATATTTATGTCTCTAAATAACCTTTCCTATAGTAATTGGCACCACCAGAATGAATTTGTCAGATCCTGACTTGTTTTCTCTCTCTTTGCCAGTGTCTCAAAATGGAATCATTAATTTGACATAAGGCAGCCCTAATCCCAAAATCTAGTGTATATCTGTTGGGTTTCTACATTCTTCCCAGTAATCAAACTTATTCTCATCCAACCCAGGGTTCTGTTGCTTATTCTCAAGCCATCAAGACCTAGAATGTCATCATTCTCTCCCGGTCTATCACCTCTGTATAAGTCTTGACCATAAATCTGGGTTACTTTCTGAAATATGCTAGTGATTCCATCTGAGACTTCACGTCCCTGAGTCTGGAGTGTCATCCTAAACCAGTACCAATGACTGGATGTTGTGTCATGCCCTCTTATTTCCTATCAGTTCTCATTCCTTTCCAATGAATTCTCATCTTAAATAATAATGGTAATAATAGAAATCATGTTTTGAGCAGGTACTATCCTGGATTATCTCATTCTTAAAAGCAATGTATAAAACCCACATCCATCTTGCAGATGGGGAAGTGGAGACTTAAGAAAGCTAAATCACTTGCTCAAAGTCACACAGCTTATAAATACTACCATTGAACATGAACCAAATGGCCTGAAGCCAGACCTATTTTCTGAACTGCAGTCTGGGGCTCCCCTGGAATCACTGACTCACAGCTTCTGCTGGACTGCTCAGAGGTGGAATGCAGGCACAAAGAAGACCTGCCTTTTCTACACTGGGCCCCTTCCCCTCAGACCCCTTTAACTGTTTTTTATGACTATATTATTATGTGTTCAGGGAACCGCTGCTTGGCACTGGGGTTATGTAAAAGACAAGAGAGGCACAATCCTTTCTATCCAACTAAGCATCTGGCAGGAGAAAGAAACCTTAATCACCTAATTTTACAAAGAGTTGCAAGTCTACTGTTGTCATAAGCTCACTAAGGAAGATTGCTGTGCACATGAAGAGCCAACAGGACGACCTGACCTATTCTAGCAGGTCACAGATATCTTGCCTCATCAACTCAATCAGATGGCTCAGTACTTACTATCTGACTCACACTCCACTTCCTTTCTAGATTCAGCCACAAGAAAGTTTGCAGCAGAATTCCAGCTCTGAGCTGCACAGGTCCCAGCATGCCTTGTGGCTCTCCCAGTTCATAGCAGTCTCATCTTCATTAATAGAGGTTTTACTAAATATATTTGTTAACATATTTCAGGCTACCATTACCTTATCAAGCCTCTGCTCTGCTGAAATATGGAGCAATATTGTTTTATTGATTGGGTACCTACTGACGGTAGCAATATGCACATATGCATTATTCTCATACCACTGTAGCTTTAATAGGCTGGAGGTAATATCAAAAGTAATTTACTGTCATCTATATATGGCAGTTCCAATGTTGTGGTCGTTAGAGCTGCCAGTTTGGAAATTCTGGTCTGCATACGAATGAGTCATCTGAAGTCTTTTTGGAACTAACTTGATCAGACCAGATAGCAACAAAGACCAGTCCTCTGAACAGCATCACTGATCTAATTGCTATACACAAGTACAGTGAATGCAACTGATTTACTAAGAATGAGAGAGAGACTTACTTTATCCTGAGCTTATAGTGGAGTCAGCGACAAGAACTGAATGAGAATTTGGTAACATATTGATTTAATTTAGTGTCAAAATCCTGCATCTTTCTGCTCTCTGCATCGTAGGCTTAAACCCATGAACTGCAGATAGAGCAGATGTTTAGGGCTTCCCAGGTGGCTCTAGTGGCAAAGAACCTACCTGCTAATGCAGGAGTCATGGATTTGATCTCTGGGTAGGGAAGGTCACCTGGAGAGGAAAATGGCACCCCACTCCAGTATTCTTTTCTGGAAAATTCCATGGACATAGGAGCCTGGCAGGCTACCGTCCATGGGGTCGCAAAGAGTCAGACACGACTGAGCGAACGAGCACACACATTAGATAAAGAAAATACTGAAACAGTTTTTGTTTCCCCTCATCAGTGATAACACTAAGAATTTTTATGTACTAAGTCCTTCAATATTTTATATTACCAAGGGCTCAATCTTAAGCAGAAGCAGACAAAATCCTACTATTGTAAAAACTCACTTTATGTTCATTGCTTTGCTTGGCCTAAATGCATTTTGAGAAATGAAAAAATAGAACTTAAGTTCCATAAAGTGGTGTAGATCTTATGGATCCACTTTAACTCTTGGATATCTTTGATGGCATTCCATTTCATAAATCACATTTATGTAAACGTTGCACAGGAGAGGAACAATTGCCTTGTTTTCATTTTTTGTTTTACTAGCATACAGTGATTAAGTGAAAATCCTCATACATATCTCCTTGAGCACATTTAGCTTCCCTTAGATAGACATCTATAAAAAGTGGGAGAAAAACAAGCTATTAAAAATATGTGCAGTTGGATTTCAATTACATAAATCTTAAAAACACACATATTATTTATTGATGAATTTATTTATATTGTAGAAATTCAAAAACATGCATAGGAGCACATCAACTTCTAGAAGATATTTCTAGAGAGAAAGGCAGTACAGGATGAAAGTAACATTTTAGCAATGTCTGTAACATCATATTTCTTAAAAAAAATGATCTAGAGCAAATTGCAATATGTTAACATCTGTTCAGTCTTGGTGATAATTATGTAGATGTTTTATTTTTCTTATACCTTATAAGTTCTGTTAAAATTAAGTTTTATAAGAAGTTTCAGGATACTATTTAGGAAAGAAATTCTCTCATGTATCATAAAACATTCAAGTTACTGGTAAAAAAAAAAAAATCCTTGATATGTACACTCAAATTCATGTCCATGGAGTCAGTGATGCTATCTAACCATTCTATCCTCTGCCACCCCCTTCTCATCCTGCCCTCAATCTTTCCCAGCATCAGGGTCTTTTCCAACGAGTGGGCTCTTTGCATCAGGTGGCCAAATATTGGAGCTTCAACTTCAGCATCAGTCTTTCCAAAGAGTATTCAGGATTGATTTCCTTTAGGATTGACTGGTTTGATCTTTTTGCTGTCCAAGGGACTCTCAAGAGTCTTCTCTAACACCACAGTCCGAAAGCAGCAATCTTTTGGCTCTCAGTCTTCTTTATGGTCCAGCTCTCACATCCGAACACGACTACTGGAAAAACTATAACATGGACTATGCAGACCTTTGTTGGCAAAGTGATGTCTCTGCTTTTTAATACACTGTCTAGATTTGTCATAGCTTTTCTTCCAAGGAGCAAATGTCTTTTAATTTCATGGCTGCCGTCACTGTCCGCAGTGACTTTAGAGTCCAAGAAAATAAAAGCTGCACCAACACAAAGTCACTGTCTTCTTCTGTCATTGGCTGTCTGCTAGGGAGGGCTGGCTCACACTTTAAAGCATTCATCCTGATATAAATTTCCAGGGGACACTTTTGAAGCCAGACAAGAATCTTTAATACAGGCATTCTCTATCTGCTACCACTCTTACTCACTGCTGCTTTTAAATTCTCCTTTTATTCAAATTAAATACCTTACAGTCATTCAGAAACTCTTCCTTATGTTGCCACATCTTCCCACCGTCAGAGCAGTTAATTAGTTCTTGGCAGGTCTGAGATTCTGAAGAGCTTGAAAGGATGATTTGCAATTGTGCGCTGAAGTACAGCAAGATGCTTCGAATAAACATGGTTACAAGTCCATTGTTTGGCATTTGTCAATTTCTACACCATCTAGATTTTCATTTATTTGGCAGACATAGAAAGCCTTATTTATTTCACATTTCTGAAGGTAGAGCCGTCATCATTTCTAATACCTGAACAAATGAAGGCTGTAAAAAAAAAACCTGAGGAAAAGCATTAAAAGGAAAATGGGATCTTATTGAAGCAAAAAGCCCTATAAAATCTGAAAAGGGCTTTGCTATGGAAGACCTATACCGTAAAATTGATTCTTATTACTACTGTTACCTTTGAAGAGGTCAACAATAAGAGATATACAGAGAATCTTTTTTTATTCATCTTTGCCAGCAAAATAGGGTCCTTTCTTTTGAGATTGGCATTCAGAATCATCAGGGGTTTTGAACCTAGCACATTTCTCTGATTATTTCTTCCACTGTTTATCTGTACATGTGCTACATGGCAAATTTTTATCATTTCAGCCCTTCTTAACAGCCTGACTCAATTTTCACTTGCTTCCAGAGCCTTTTTTTCTTCTACTGGGGGCTCTTCCCTCCTAAGGACAAATTATGAAAAATATAGGATGTCCAGTTAAATTTGAGTTTCAGATAAACAAGGGACATTTTTCAGTCTAATAATGGAATATGCAATATTTGGGCTATACTTGTACTAAAAATTTAAATCTTGCATATATGAAGTTCAAGTTTAACTGGCTGTCCTGTACTGTATCTGGCAACCCTACTTCCTCTGAACTCTTGGGGGACTGACTATTCTTATCATTCACTTATTGCCTGGCATTCCCTACCCAGTCCTATTGTATCCCTTTAGTCAGATTTTCAGCTCCATGAAACAGAGAGGAGTTCCATTTCCAGTTTGGATGCAAAAAGGATAAGCAAGATCTTCATTCATGTAATAAAACTCAGAAATCACCAGGCCAACATACAAACAAAAACAATTAAAAATTTTTTAAGACATGAAAGAATTGTGAGCACAAAGAAATGTTAAAGATATAATACCAGAGAAGCTGGTAGACATGAGATGAGTTTCTGTGGCTAGTCAGGAAGCATAAAGGAGTCAGCCAAAGAAGATCTGTCTTTGCTGGGACTAGGAGAGACTAGTCCATGCTGGACAGCTCTTGGACTGGCATGTTATATTTTAATTTAACATCATTCCAAACACTAGTCCTCTGTACCTAGTAATTCCCTCTCTGGGAGTTTTGCCGAGTAAGCAGAGGCTGGGAGCTGGGATGGGAAGTGAAAAAAGACAGTGTGATCTTGGAGCCAGAAAAAAAGAAAGATCAATACCTGCAGGGAATAATAATAAATATGACATTGTAAGAAACAATGGAGGTGGGAAAAAAAAAAACCTTTGAGGTGCTGAAACACAAAAACTATATAATACTGTCTATCTAAAATTCTGTATTGGAGAAGGAAATGGCAACCCAGTCCAGTGTTCTTGCCTGGGAAATCCCACGGACAGAGGAGCTTGGGGGGCTACAGTCCCTGGGGTTGCAAAAGAGTCAGACATGACAGAGATTAAACAACAACAAATTTTATGAAAAAAATAAAAGAAATCACTAAAATAATGGTTATATAAAAATATTTTCAGATAAACAAAAGATAAGAGAAATAATTGTTGGCAGATTCACCCTATCAAATATGCTAAAGAGAGTTTTTCAGACTGAAATGAAATGATGCCAGATGGATATTTATATCTACAATAAGGAGTAAATAACCTTGATACAGGGAAGAATAAAGGGTTAATATAAAAGATTATCTTCTCTCTTAAATTTTTAAAAAGTCAATTAAAATTTTTTACATTATATGTAATATGAATTCAAGGTTGATCATGATAAGTTGTAATCCCTAGAGGGCTGATTATAAAAATAATAAAAATAGGCATAGCTAAAAAAGCCAGTAGACAAGATACTAAAACGTGCTCATTTATTCCACTCCTCTCCAGATAAAAAAGTGGAAAGAAGGAACAAAGAATTAAAAGGAGCAAAAAGAGAATAGAGACCCCGTTTCCTTTGGAGATTTCTATCTTTGTCATGAACTAATTTTTTTTTTAATTGAAGTATAGTTGCTTACAATATGTGATAGTTTCAGGTGTACAGCAAAGTGACTCAATTGTACATGTATATGTGTGTCTGTGAATATATTTTTTTCTTTTGCAGACTCCTTTTCCTTATAGGTTATTATAAAATTGCATATAGTTCCCTGTACTATACAGTAATTCTTTGTTGTATGTCTGCTTTATATATAGTAGTTTGTTATGAATTCCAAACTCCTAATTTATTCTTCTCCCTCCCTTTCTTCTTTGGTCATGGTAAATTTATTTTCTATGTTTTTCTAAGTTCATTTTCTAAATATGTTCTCTGTCTTTGTCATAAACTACTTTACTTTTCTGAAATGAATGAAAAAACCACACCTCTTCCAGCTCAGAGAATTAATCCATTCTAACCCTGTTCTTCGTGGGCGTCTGTGAGCTGTAGTCAGAGGGGCTTGCCTGGAATGCTGTATCTGTGTGGTCAGTTCTGCATGTGAGTTTTGTTTTTCAAAAGCTTTCATGAGATGCAATTTATGTGTAAGAAGGTTCACCCTTTTAAAGGATACAGTTTAATGTTTTTAGTATGTTTACAGAGATTTGCAATAATCATGGTAACCTAATTTAAAATATTGCATGAATATTTTATACATGCACTATTTCAGGAAACTATGATCAACTTTGCTAATTATTAGAGAAATGCAAATAAAAACTACAGTGAGGTATCACGTCACACCAGTTAGAATGGCCATCCTCAAAAAGTCTGCAGTCAGTAAACAACTGGAGAGACTGTGGAAAAACCTTCAACACTGTTGGTGGGAATATAAATTTATACAGCCACTATGGAGAACAGTATGTAGATTCCTTAAAAACCTAAAAATAGAACTACCATATGATCCAGCAATCCCATTCCTTGGCATATATCTGAGAAAATTATAATTCAAAGATACATGTACCCAAGTGCTTCTTGCAGCACTATTTACAATAGCCAGGACATGGAACCAACCTAAATGTCCATCATCAGAGGAATGGATAAAGATGCTGTGGTTCATATAGACAATGGAATATTACTGAGCCATAAAAAGAAGGAAATAATGCCATTTGCAGTGATATGAATGGGCCTAGAGATTGTCACACTAAATGAAGTAAGTCAGACAGAGAAAGACAAGTATCATATGGTATCACTCTTATGTGGATCTTTTAAATATGTTGTTGGATTCTGTTTGCTAGGATTTTGTTGAAGATTTTTGCATCTATGTTCATCAGTGATACTGGCCTGTAGTTTTCTTTTTTTGTGGCATCTTTGTCTGATTTTAGTATTAGGGTGATGGTGGCTTCATAGAGTGAGTTTGGGAGTTTGCCTTCCTCTGCAATTTTCTGGAAGAGTTTGAGTAGGATAGATGTTAGCTCTTCTCTAAATTTTTGGTAAAATTTACCTGTGAAGCCATCTGGTCCTAGGCTTTTGTTTGTTGGAAGATTTTTGATTACAGCTTCAATTTCCATGTTTTTGATGGGTCTGGTAAGATTTTCTATTACTTCCTGGTTCACCTTTGGGAGGTTATACTTTTCTAAGAATTTGTCCATTTCTTCCAAGTTGTCCGTTTTATTGGCATATAATTGCTGATAGTAGTCTCTTATGATCTTTTGTATTTCTGTGTTGTTTGTTGTGATTTCTCCATTTTCATTTCTAATTTTTTTTTATTCTTCTCCCTTTTTTTTCTTAATGAGTCTGGCTAATTGTTTGTCTGTTTGTCTTCTCAAAGAACCAGCTTTTAGTTTTGTTGATTTTTGCTATAGCCTCCATTTCTTTTTCAGTTATTTCTGCTCTGATTTTTATGATTTCTTTCTTTTTACTAACTTTGGGGATCTTCTTTTCTTCTTTTTCTAGTTGCTTTAGATGTAAAGTTAGGTTGTTTATTTGATGTTTCTCTTGTTGAGGTAGGCTTGTATTGCTATGAATCTCCCTCTTAGCACTGCTTTTATTGAATTTCATAGGTTTGGGGTTGTCATGTTTCATGTTCATGTTTCTACACATATTTTTATTTCCTTTTTTATTTCTTCCATGATTTGTTGGTTATTCAGAAGCGTGTTGTTTAGCCTCCGTATGTTTGTATTTGTAATAGTTTTTTCCCTGTTCAGTTCAGTTCAGTCGCTCAGTCATGTCTGACTCTTTGCGACCCCATGAATTGAAGCACGCCAGGCCTCCCTGTCCATCACCAACTCCCAGAGTTCACTCAAACTCACGTCCATCGAATCGGTGATGCCATTCAGCCATCTCATCCTCTGTCGTCCCCTTTTCCTCCTGCCCGCAGTCCCTCCGAGCATCAGAGTCTTTTCCAATGAGGCAGCTCTTCGCATGAGTGGCCAAAGTACTAGAGTTTCAGCTTTACCATCAGTCCTTCCAAAGAACACCCAGGACTGATCTCCTTTAGAATGGACTGGCTGGATCTCCTTGCAGTCCATGGGTTGACATCTAATCTTACTGCACTGTATTTGGAAAAGATGCTTGAAATGATTTCAAGTTTTTTTGAATTTTCCAAGGCTAGATTTATGGCCCAGTATGTGATTGGTCCTAGAGAATGTTCCATGTGCACTTGAGAAAAAGGTGAATTCTGTTGTTTTTGGGTGAAATGCCCTATAGATATCAATTAGGTCTAACTGGTCCATTGTATCATTTAGAGCTTTTGTTTCATTGCTAGTTTTCTGTTTGGTTGATCTATCCATAGGTGTGAGTGGGATATTAAAGTGCCCCGCTATTACTGGGTTACTATTAATTTCCCCTTTCATACTTGTTAGCATTCGCCTTACATATTGAGGTGCTCCTATGTTGGGTGCATATATGTTTATAATTGTTGTATCTTCTTCTTGAATTAATCCTTTGATCATTATGTAGTGTCCTTCTTTGTCTCTTATCACAGTCTTTATTTCAAAGTCTATTTGTCTGATATAAGTATTGCTACTCCTGCTTTCTTTGGGGTCCCATTTGCGTTCTAAAAAATGGTACAAATGAACTTATTTATAAAACAGAAATAGACTTGTAGATGTAGAAAACAAATTTATGGTTACCAAGGGGCAAAGCAGGGGGATGAATTGGGAGATTCATCTACACTACTACTAACTAAAAATAAGGAGCTACTGTGTAGCACAGAGAACTCTTCTCAATATTCTGTAATGACTTCTATGCGTAAAGAATCTAAAAAAGAGTGGGTATATACATATGTACAGCTGATTCACTTTCTTGTAAATCTGAAACTAACATATTATGAATAAACTATGCTCTAATAAAAATTAATTTAAAATACAAATCAAAAATAAAAGTAATTAGAAAAGGAAAAAGTATGTTTCATCATCCCCAAAGAAACCTTGTACTCATCTGCCCCTTTCATGTAGCCACTCGGCATGTTAAATTTTGGAATCCTAGACTCTACCTTAAAGACTCTGAAACCACATGCCTTGGGGTAGATAGGAACACATGTGGTTTAACAAGCTCCTGCAGATGCTTTGGGGGAACACAAACAGTTGACAACCACATCAGTAATTGTTATTCTCCTCTCCTTAAACCTATTTCACTTTGTCTTTTGTTGCATCCTGGAAGTTCACAAGCATCTCGTACTCCATGGTGAGATTGAGCTTGTGCCCTCTTCCGGGACTGCCTGACCCCAGAGGCTCATCTTCTAGTGCCTTGTTTGTGATGGATTCCCCCAGTTGATGCTGTCTCAGGGCCCTATGAAAACTCACATAGATTTAAAAGGAGAAAAAAATAATGCTAAAGAATACAAGCAAACCTTTTAACTGATCAATATAAATCACTGTAGACAGTAGTGCTTAAGAAAAGAGCATGAAGTACGATCAGGTCCAATCAAAGGGGTTTCTCTTTGTGAAGTTGAGCAAATCACTCCAACTCACAGCAAGTTCTACTCTGGAATAACACCTTCCTGAATTTAGGATTAGGATAAAATGAAACAAAAGAAGTCAGTTATCTGGAAGAATGCCTGGGACATGATACGTGTTCCATAGATATTAATTATTATCATTATAGTTTATGGCTCACAGTTTCCGGTTAGGCTTGTTATTGTTGTTTAGTCGCCAAGTCGTGTCTGACTCTTGTGTGACCCCGTGGACTGTAATCCTCCAGGCTCCTCTGTCTGTGGAATTTCCCAGATGAGAATACTGGAGTAGGTTGCCATTTCCTTCTCCAAGGGATCTTCCTAACCCAGGGATTGAACCTGAATCTTCTGCATTGGCAGGCAGATTCTTTACCACTGAGCCACCTGGGAAGCTCTGATTAAGACCAATTTGAAGAAGCATTTTGCTGCTGTATCCCACTATCAAGTTAAGAGGCTTGAAATTTTATAACCACGTCTTGTTTCATGGCATGTTGTCACTGAGAAATAGATATATGGAAACACAGAGGGAAGTGTCAGGGTAGCAGATTGTCTACCTTATTCAGATGGAATTTAGAAAAGTTGAGTCTGCACATTTTTTGCAACTATTATCATGGAAGCATAGAGTACAAACATGTATCTTTGCTGGTGAAAGATGGTTAGAAAACCTCACATGTTGTATAGCTCCTGTTTGTTTCTATAGTAATTCAAAAGCCATCGTACCCTCTCTCTACATAAAACATTTGGAGTAATTAATTTTTTTACATATATCTGTCTGTCCCTGTTTCTTGTTTCATGAATAATATTCTATGTTCTCTGACACTGTAAAGCAATCACAGGAATTCTGAAATGAATCAGTCCACCAAGACAAAGGGAAAGGAGAGGGGAGGGAGTGCACTGTTACTTTAGGATGGAAGGATATGTGTGGTTTGACTGCAAATACAGAGGCAGCTTTGACTGGGGAAACATAGGAGAGATACAAGAGCAATCAGAGGAAACTATTAAAGATCTCCCGGGCAGAGGGAAAAGTCAGCGCAGGAAATATTCATGTGGGGAGGAAACAGCTGGTTAAAAATACTGAGTATCCATCATGTGGAGAAATAAACATGGAGATGAGCACCATGAGAGCACAGGCTTCTTGCCAGGACTGGGATGAGAGCAGGGATGGGCTTAAATACATGCCCACACACACGTGCGCGCACACACACACACACACACACGCGCACTCCAGTATCTTTTGGACCTCTTGCCAAGGACAGTGACAAGAGCATATCCTTTGCCTGGTGATGGGATGAATGAGACCTGTGGGCTGACTCAAGTTACCTCGAGAAAGAATATCTCGAGCTGTTATTTTCATTGATTTCATAGCTCTTGAGGGCACAGCAGCTCTCCCATCACAGCCACAGAGCCCAGGAGACAGTTCTCCCAACAGAACAGTGCTTACACCCCTTCCTTGTATACTTTCATCTATTGAGTTTCCTTTAGGGGGAAAAATCATATTTCTGGGAGATAAGGGTACTTGCCTTATTGTGTGAAGGGAACTCCTGAGAGATATATACTTTAGAACTTAGAGAGTCTGAAAGAGAAAGAAGATGGGAAAGAGGAGTTCAGCAGTAAAAAAAGAAACAATCGTGACTCCCATGAAATACTGAGTTGGCCAAAAATTTTGTTTTCCATAACACCTTATGGAAAAACCCAAACAAACTTTTTGGCCAATGTAACATAACGCAGGCTGGCAGTTGAGGAAAAGAGGAATAACATTCTAAGAATGAGGGCAGAGAGACAGACTCAAATAAAGGAGATCAAGGAAATATTAGAAAAATATGTATATTAAATAGTTTTCAGAACCTAATTTGTACTTAGGATACTAACTTCTGTGAGCTAAGACTGATACATAAATGACAGATCATTTTTATAGTAGAGGCATCTTAAATAGAAAACACAGAATAAAAAATAAACATGAATATCATACTTTTATTGTACTGACAAAATCTGAAATTGATAAACAGGAAGGATAAATGGAGGCATGTTCTATGCTTTCTTGTATTTTGTGGATGATATAATAAGAGAAAGGATGGGAAATAATCAAGTTTTTGTGATCATCCTCTCTTAGATCTAAGATGCTCCTGAGATCTGAAACAAAAATTGTTCTGTAGGAAAAAAAGATAAATTGTAAAATGCATCCGTATACTGTGTGGTTCAGGGAAAGAAAAAAGTGCTTTTGTAAAAAGTGAAGCACAAGGACAGTGGGTGAAAGTATAGCAAACAGCAGAATAATAAGTTACCACCAAGGGAAGAAAATGTCACTTCGAATAGGAAGTAGGAAAACTCCTGAGTGTTTGAAAAGAGAGTTTCATATTCATTCCAATTAAAAGTGCAGACAGGTCAAAGCCAGATGTCTAGAGTTTCAGAGAGAATAACATACAGGTAAATATCACCACTGAAGGAACAATGCAAGTCAAAGACATAGATTTTAGAAGTGTTGCATTTTTGAGTGTGTACTTTTGTTTTATCTTTATCATAAAGTGTTAGTTGTTCAGTCGTGTCCGATTCTTTGTGACACTATGGACTATAGCTTGCCAGGCTCCTCCATCCCTAGGATTCTTCAGGCAAGAATACTGGAGTGGTAAACTCTTAGAGATCTCGACATGAAAAGGTAAAAGTGCATTATATAAATTAGAAGGACACGTCAAAGATATAAAATCAGTTTGTGCTAATACTTCTAAAAACATGTTTCTTTTCTTAAAAAGGAGGAAGCTGAGGCCATATTTTTGCTTGTCATTTATCTCCTTTC
Organism: Bos grunniens; assembly: GCF_055505025.1. Lineage (NCBI taxonomy): Eukaryota > Metazoa > Chordata > Mammalia > Artiodactyla > Bovidae > Bos > Bos grunniens. The sequence continues at coordinate 54,755,845 of NC_141178.1, read as the reverse complement.
TTTGCTTGCTCTCCAGTCCAAGACTGTTTTTCACACCAGCTTCATCCTCATCCCTGTGGTTAGAATGGCATTACATGTTTGTCAATTTTTCATTTATGGATCTTTCACCGTATTTTTAATCTTGAAAGAAAAATCATACAGTTACTATTATAGCAACATTTTTAAAATCCATGTTTGTTTTACTTTTTTATTTTTATTCCTTGTTCATAAGCTTATGTATTCTGACACAACAATAATTATACCAGAGTGTTTTTTAAGTGTGTCCTGCCTGCAGCCTTGGACCTGAATTGCTAGACTAAATATTGTGTGGGGGGATCTTCACACTCAACCCCTGAATTCCACTGGCTGCCACATGTACTCTACAAATAGCCTCTGTCTGCTTCCGTTTTCTAGTTTAAAGGAAACTTGCTGTTGTCCTTTTCTCTCTGACTTTATGATAAAACCTTTTATATACCATCACCCTGGACTGTGTCCTGCTTCCTCAATGTTCCTCCATAGAATGTTGCTGCCATGTGGGGGGCCGCCCTCTCTTGTGGGCAGTGTGAAATGATTGTGGTTTTCAGCCACTATCCATGAGAAGGGCTTCCCCTTTCCTTGGGGCAAGTAAAAATGCACTACACACACATTCCAAAATTCTTGTTAGAAAGTAACACCAACCCCCATCCCTCTGAGAACTGCTAAGACACGTCACTCACTGTGTGAGCTAAAACTTCAGAACCAAATAACCACAAATGTAGCGTGATCCTAGAAATGTGGCAAAGAGCTAGCCATCCAAAGTGTCTCCTCAGCAGGCCTCCATGATTCCTGGAATCCCCACCATTGAGCACTGCCTCAGTTAGGTATATATAATGATGTTGTTGTTGTTCAGTCGCTGAGTCATGTCCAACTCTTTACAATCCCATGGTCTATAGCACACTAGGCTCCTCTGTCCTTCACCATCTCCTGGAGCTTGCTCAAACTCGTATCCATTGAGTCAGTGATGCCATCCAACTATCTCATCCTCTGTCATCCCCTTTGCCTCCTGCCTTCAGTCTTTCCCAGCATCAGGGCCTTTTCCAAGGAGTCAGCTCTTCACATCAGGTTGCCAAAGTATTGGATATTCATCTTCAGCATTGGTCCTTCCAATGAATATAATGATGAAAAAAACCAAAATGTGTATAGCTCTTACAACATGCCAGACTCTGTTCTAAGCACTATTCACGTGTAGTAATTTAATGAACTCTGTAAGGTGCTATTATTCTTCTTCTTCCCATTTAACTGATGAGAAAACTGAGGAACAGAGACATTAGGTAAAGGGTAACTAGTAGAATCAGCTGTTCAGCTGGTTAAAGGTAGGGCCAGTATTTGGGCCAAGGCTGTCCAGGCCCAGAGCTCACTCATGCATGCTTTTAGCCATGGGCTCCCCAGGGGGTGCTAGTTAAAGAACCCCCTGCCAAAGCAGGAGACATAAGAGACGTGCGTTCGAGCCCTGGGTCAAGAAGATTCCCTGGAGGAGGGAATGGCAACCCACTCCAGTATTCTTGCCTGGAGAATCCCATGGACAGAGGAACCTGGTGGTCTATAGTCCATGGGGTCTCAAAGAGTCAGATGTGAGTGAAACGACTTAGCACGCACCCACTATGACACGTTATAGAATACAAAGTCAAGGTCACAAACTCAAGTGGCCATTGCTCAGATAACTGTACATTATCATGGAATGTAAAGAAGGTAAAGCCCAGCAGTGTGCTAATTTTTATGTATTCTATATAGTGAAAGTGAAAGTCACTCAGTCGTGTCTGACTAACTGCCACCACATGGACTATACAGCCCATGGAATTCTCCAGGCCAGAAAGCTGGAGTGGGTAGCTGTTCCCTTCTTCAGGGGATCTTCCCAACCCAGGGATTGAACCCAGTTCTCCCACATTGTGGGCAGATTCTTTACCAGCTGAGCCACAAGGGAAGCCCATACTATACGGATGGCCCATTAAATATAAAATGAACACAAGGCATATATGTGTTTACATACCTTGAAGCTGCTCAGACCTGCCTTCCCATCCTAGTCTTACACCACAAATTGTGTAACCATGAACTTAGCATTGTGAGCAGCATTAGGTAAACTGTCAATACATACTACTGTTAGTGTTATCATCTTTATTATGAAACATCTTTATTAGTAGTAGAAAAGTAGCATTTTTCCACAATGCTTCTCAACCTGGTAGTTCTTTAAAATCAATGGGAAAGGTTTTAAAAACGACTTTGACTTTGGGATTTTCCAACATCTCTCAATGTGAGGAAAAGTCAAGACACTTTTAAAACAGTCCCAGAGGAGAGATGCCTCAGGGCTTGTTGAGAAAAACCCTAGGTTTCTATTTAAAGGACAGCTCTGAAGTGAACCCAGAAAAACCATTTCTTGAATAACTTTGGGACTTTCTTTGAAGCCACACACCAAAGTCATGGACTTCTGGAGTCCTGAATAGTGATGAGAAATAGACTCCGGGGGCAGGAGGGAGCGAGCATCGTGGATGCTTTTTCTCAGTGGCTATAGAGTACGGAACTTACAGAGACAAAACTGAGGAGTGAGCAGAATAGAATAACTCCCCAGGGACTTGGAAAGAGATACGGAAGGGGACCTAAGAGAAGAGAAGTTGCTAATCCCAAGAGATCATGAGCCACCCTCTTCTCCTGGATTGATGGTTACTATATAGGGTATAAAAAAATCTAGGTTTTTGAATTCAGAGGAGAACGCATAGCACAATGGGTCTGAGGTTTAGGCTTTGCAGTCAGAACAGATGTTGAATGCTACCATCTACTGCTTGCGTGGTTTTGAGAAATTACTTAACCTCTTTGAGACTGAATTGGTGGACAATGCCTACCTCATATGGATGCTGACCTTAGACCATCACGACAACCCATAACATTATTTGCATTGTTATGATTTCTGCTTTATTACCTTGTTATGATTTATTACTATGTAGCTCTTTTTATCGGAGAAGGCAATGGCACCCCACTCCAGTACTTTTGCCTGGAGAATCCCATAGACGGAGGAGCTGGTGGGCTGCAGTCCACGGTGTCACTAGAGTCAGACACAACTAAAGCGATGCAGCAGCAGCATACGATCTGGATGCCTGACCATAATGATTTAAAACCCAACCTCTCTCATGCTTTTCATATTTATAATCATGATATCACTGCCATTTCATTTTTATTGATTGATTTTTGTGACAGATAATTTTAAATTCTTCCTTGATGTAGATGTTCATATGCACTTTATTTTTAATACTTATTTATGTTGTTGGCTGCATTAGGTCTTAGTTTTGGCATGCAGGATCTTCACTGTGGTGCACAGGCTTCTCTAGTTGTGACTCAGGGGCTCAATAGCTGTGACGCGTGGGTTTAGTGGCCCCAACAGCATGTGGTATGTTAGTTCCCAAACCAGGGATCGAACTCACGTCCCTGCTGCGGAAGCACGGAATCTTAACCACTGGACCGATGATGTTAATAATTCTTCGAGATATCCTCCACAACTGTTCCTCCTCTCGTACCTGACGCTGCATCAACACTCAGTCACTTGCAATCACTTGCATGCACCACACTGCTTATGACCTCCACGTTCTCTCCCATTTCCTCCTCCCTTTTTCTAGCCACTTCTTACTCATCCACTCAGATCCCTTTTCAGCTGGCACTTTCTCTAAGAAGGCCCCAGGTTAGGGGATGTATTCATCTCATATGGACATAATTTTGGTGCATGACTCTGTCACTGGACTTTACCCATTCTCTATTAACTGTCCATCTCTGCCACCCCGGACACAACCATAAGCTGCTTGAAATGCAAACTTTACACGTGCATCCACTAGAACAGAGGCGGTTTCATGGCAGCATTTGGAAAATGTCCATTGATTTGATAACTGATGGAATAAAAAAGAATGAAAATGTTTGGGGTAGCTTTACTACAGTTCATCTAGAAATCCATAGAAATAACCAAAGCTGTGAGGCCTCCAGTCATAGGCAACCAGGCCCAGCCATTGCTTGGGCATCAATGGCCCTGGCACAGGGACTGCATGTTAGTGTGGACTGGCCTTTAACTGGGCTATGGACTTAGTGACAACAGCCCCTCCCATCCATCCAGGATAAATAAACCCTGTGCACAATGCTATCATTGGACTCAGCAAATTATATATTAATTAACTATTTCTGTGGACCCAACATGAACTGATGGTCCCTGCCAGGCAGAGCCATTGGGTCAGCAGAAGACAGGGTCTTGACTGCCCCAGGGTAAGGTCCTTTGTCACAACAGATGCACAGCCTGGCAACTCCTGCTTACCCATCTGCCCCTGCAACATCAGAATGCAGACCAAAACCTTACAGAAACATTGGTAATGATGGAAGTAAGAATCCGTGGGTCAGATCTCAGATGCATTTTCCTAAAATCCATCCTAAGAGACTATGGAAATCTACATGGGGTGTGTGTGTATAGTTTCAAGTCAAACAGATTATTTTTGTTTTTACCACGTACAGAGGAAATAACATTTTTTTCAATTGAAGTCTAGTTGATTTATAATATTGTTTTCATTTCAGGTATATAGCAGAGCGATTCAGTTACACATGTATGTTTTCTGAACCTTTTCCATTATAGGTTATTACAAGGTATTGAGTATTGTCCCTGTCCTATATAGTAAATCTTTGTTGTTTATTTTATATATAGTGGTGTGTATCTGTTAATCCCATAGTCCTAATTTGTCCCTCTCTCCTCCTTTCCCCCTTGGTAACTGTGAGTTTGTTTTCTATGTTTGTGAGTTCATTTGTATTATTTTTTTAGATTTCACATATAAGTGATACCATATAATATTTGTCTTTCTCTCACTTGCTTCTCTTAGTATGATAACCTCCAGGTGCATCTGCCTGTGTGCTTAGTTGCTCAGCTGTGTCCGAGTGTTTATGACCCCAAGGACTGTGCCCACCAGGCTCCTCTGCCCATGGAATTCTCCAGGCAAGAATACTGGAGTGGCTTGCCACCTCCTCCTCCAGGGGATCTTCCCAAGCCAGTGATTGAACCTCAGTCTTCTGCATTTCCTGCATTGGCAGGTGGATTCTTTACCACTGAGCCGCCTGGAAAGCCCCTCTATGTTGCTGCAGATGGCATTATTTCATTCTTTTTTTTTGGCTAAATATGTAATATTCCATTGTATACGTGTACCACATCTTTCTGAATGCATCACATACATCTGTCTATTGATGAACGCTTAGGTTGCTTCCATGTCTTTGCTATCGTAAATAATGCTGCTGTGAACATTGGTGTGCATGTATCTTTTCGAATTAGTTTTTTTTCCCAGATATATGCCAAGGAGAGGGACTGCTTGGTGATATGGTAGTTCTATTTTTGTTTTTTTTAAAGGAACATCCATACTGTTTTCGATAGTGGCCGCACCAACTTACATTGCCACCAAGACTGTAGGAAGGTTCTCATTCTCCACACTGAGAGGAAATAACCTGTTTATATCACAGATGTGTCAGATCCTGTTTAAAGATCGTTCATTCATCAGGCAGATACTTACTGTGTGCTCACTACGTGTGTTGTCTGCCAAATTAGATGGTTGGCAATAGGGGTTAAGTTTTACATATTGGGGTCAGCTTTCTAGGGACCTTTGCATTCTACATCAAGCAGTTGGAGTCTTATTCAGCAAAAGTGTTAAGCCAAGAACACAGTGGACCTATGGGAACATCACTTTGTGACCCTTTACCATACAGAGCAGTGGTATAGACGATGGCTGGAAGGGACGAGAGTGTAGAACAGGAGAGATCAAGAGACTGTAGCATTTATTCAGGGAGAAGAGACTAAAATCTAAACAAGGCGATGGCCCTGGGGAAAAGAGAAGAGACAATGGATTTGAGCATGATTCTGGAGGTCAACTTGAGAGATTTAATGACAGATCTGATCTGGAGTCTGAAAGAAAGTGTTTTAGCTTGAGTGAGCAGGGGATTGATAATGATTTAACTGATTTATGAAATATGGGTGGAGGGCAGGGCTGAGTGATGACAATAAGTCAATGTTAATTAGAAAGTAGTTGTAGGCTTTTTAGCCAAAAATATGCAGTACAAATGAGAGTGTCAGCTTAGGGGTGAGGCCAGGGATGGAGATGAAAGAAAATTTAGGAAATTGTTGGTATATGGTTAAACCTGGGAGAGAGGATTCGATCACCCAAGATAAGCAAAGAAGAAAGTAAAAAGTACTGAGGATGGAGTCGTAGGGACACCAGCATTGAAGGGGCAGAATAAAATGAAGCAGCAGAGGAGACTGAGAAAGTCATGCAGGCAGAGACTCAGCCGAGACTGATAAAAGGATGCTGTAAGAGAAGAGACTTTCAGGAAGGGGAGGTTGACATTGGAGGCAAGAAGAAAGGAAACCTCTGTAAGTTAGAATCTGTTGATCTCAAAGATGGAAAGTTGTGTAAGGAGTCAGTTCATTGCATGCTGAGCTCAGGGTCATAGGTTTTCCTCCTTTCTTCATCTTACTCCCATCCTCTTCCTCCTCCTCCTTCTTCCTTTAGATTTTTTTTGTGTATAAATTCTTTCATCTGAATACTTGGTGCTTCGGCAGATATTGTATTAAATATTTGGAGCATCCCCTCATGGTAATTCGAAATATTGCATCAAATTAAGCTTGGATGCTGGTTTCATCTCTGGTAGAGCTCTCCACAAGCTGAGTGAGGTGTCTTGCTCATTTGCATTTGATTTTTGACATAGTGTCATTGACCTCAGGACATGTGAAAAAGTAATATCCTTTGTTACAGTTTCACAAACACTCATAGAGGAAAATGGGAAGGACATTGTTAATCTTCCCATGGCAGTTCTCTGGCTCTTATTGCTCCTTGTGATTGTCTTAAGGCTCAGTAAACAATGACTGGCATTTCACATCCTTTTTCCAAGGAAAGACACTGTGGAAGAACGAGTGGGGAGGAGAACCAGTTAAAATAGAGTTGGTCAGTTGCTAAGTCCTGTCAACTCTTTCTGACCCCATGAACTGTGGCATGCCAGACTTCCCTGTCCTGCACTATCTCCCAGAGTTTCTCAAACTCATGTCCATTGAGTTGGTAATGCCATCCCACCATCTCATCCTCTGTTGTCACCTTCTCTCTTGACCTCAATCTTTCCTAGCATCGGGGTCATTTCCAGTGAGTCGGCTTTTCACATCAGGTGGCCAAAGTGTTAGAACTTCAGCTTCAACATCAGTCCTTGCAATGAATATTTGGGGGTTATTTCCTTTAAGATCAACTGGTTTGATCTCCTTGCAGTCCAAGGGACTCTCAAGAGTCTTCTGCAGCACCACAACTCAAAGCATTAATACTTCAGTGGTAAGCCTTCTTTATGGTCTAACTCTCACATCCATACATGACTACTGGAAAAACCATAGCTTTGACTAGGTGGATCTTTGTTGGGAAAGTGATGTCTCTGCTTTTTAATACAGTGTCTAGGTTTGCCATAGCTTTTCTTCCAAGGAGCAGCTTTTCTTCTTTTAATTTAGTGGCTGCAGTCACTGTCCACAGTGATTTTGGAGCCCAAGAAAACAAAATCTGTCAATGTTTCCATTGTTTCCCCATCTATTTGCCATGGAGTGATGGGACTGAATGCCATGATCTTCATTTTTTGAATGCTGAGTTTTGAGCTATCTTTTGCACTCTCCATGTTCACCTTCATCAAGAGGCTCTTTAGTTCCTCTTTGCTGTCATCTTCATATCTGAGGTTTTCTCCCAGGAATTTCTCCAAGCAATCTTGATTCCAGCTTGTGATTCATCCAGTCTGGCATTTCTCATGATATACTCTGCATATAAGTGAAATAAACAGGGTGACAATATCCAGCATTGACATACTTCTTTCCCAATTTTGAGCCAATCTGTTGCTCCATGTCCAGTTTAGACCTGTTAGATCATTGCTTGTTGACCTGCATACAAGTTTCTTAGGAGGCAGGTAAGGTGATCTGGTATTTATGTCTCTTTAAGAATTCTCCACAGTTTGTTGTGATCCACACAGTCAAAGGCTTTAGTGTACTCAATGAAGCAGACGTAGATGTTTTTCTGGAATTCCTTGGCTTTTTCTATGATCCAGTGGATGTTGGTAACTTAATCTCTGGTTCCTCTGCCTTTTCTAAATCCAGATTGTACATCTGGAAGTTTGCAGTACACATGCTGTTGAAGCCTAGCTTGAAGGGTTTTGAGCGTTACTTTGCTAACATGTGAAATGAGCACAGTTGTGCAGTAGTTTGAACATTCTTTGGCAATGCCCTTCTTTGGGATTGGAATGAAAACTGACCTTTTCTAGTCCTGTGGCCACAGGTGAGCTTTCCAAATTTGCTGGCATATTGAGTGCAGCACTTTAACAGCATCATCTTTGAGGATTTTTTTTTCTCTAATTTTATTTTATTTTTAAACTTTACATAATTGTATTAGTTTTGCCAAATATCAAAATGAATCCGCCACAGGTATACATGTGTTCCCCATCCCGAACCCTCCTCCCTCCTCCCTCCCCATACCATCCCTCTGGGCCGTCCCAGTGCACCAGCCCCAAGCATCCAGCATCATGCATCGAACCTGGACTGGCAACTCGTTTCCTACATGATATTTTACATGTTTCATTGCCATTCTCCCAAATCTTCCCACCCTCTCCCTCTCCCACAGAGTCCATAAGACTGTTCTATACATCAGTGTCTCTTTTGCTGTCTCGTATACAGGGTTATCGTTACCATCTTTCTAAATTCCATATATATGCGTTAGTATACTGTATTTATGTTTTTCCTTCTGGCTTACTTCACTCTGTATAATAGGCTCCAGTTTCATCCACCTCATTAGAACTGATTCAAATGTATTCTTTTTAATGGCTGAGTAATACTCCATTGTGTATATGTACCACAGCTTTCTTATCCATTCATCTGCTGATGGACATCTAGGTTGCTTCCATGTCTTGGCTATTATAAACAGTGCTGCAATGAACATTGGGGTACACGTGTCTCTTTCCCTTCTGGTTTCCTCAGTGTGTATGCCCAGCAGTGGGGTTGCTGGATCATAAGGCAGTTCTATTTCCAGTTTTTTAAGGAATCTCCACACTGTTCTCCATAGTGGCTGTACTAGTTTGCATTCCCAGCAACAGTGTAAAAGGGTTCCCTTTTCTCCACACCCTCTCCAGCATTTATTATTTGTAGACTTTTGGATCGCAGCCATTCTGACTGGTGTGAAATGGTACCTCATAGTGGTTTTGATTTGCATTTCTCTGATAATGAGTGATGTTGAGCATCTTTTCATGTGTTTGTTAGCCATCTGTATGTCTTTTTTGGAGAAATGTCTATTTAGTTCTTTGGCCCATTTTTTGATTGGGTCATTTATTTTTCTGGAGTTGAGCTGTAGGAGTTGCTTGTATATTTTTGAGATTAGTTGTTTGTCGGTTGCTTCATTGGCTATTATTTTCTCCCATTCTGAAGGCTGTCTTTTCACCTTGCTAATAGTTTCCTTTGATGTGCAGAAGCTTTTAAGGTTAATTAGGTCCCATTTGTTTATTTTTGCTTTTATTTCCAATATTCTGGGAGGTGGGTCATAGAGGATCCTGCTGTGATGTATGTCGGAGAGTGTTTTGCCTATGTTCTCCTCTAGGAGTTTTATAGTTTCTGGTCTTATGTTTAGATCTTTAATCCATTTTGAGTTTATTTTTGTGTATGGTGTTAGAAAGTGGTCCAGTTTCATTCTTTTACAAGTGGTTGACCAGATTTCCCAGCACCACTTGTTAAAGAGATTGTCTTTAATCCACTGTATATTCTTGCCTCCTTTGTCGAAGATAAGGTGTCCATATGTGCGTGGATTTATCTCTGGGCTTTCTATTTTATTCCATTGATCAATATTTCTGTCTTTGTGCCAGTACCATACTGTCTTGATAACTGTGGCTTTGTAGTAGAGCCTGAAGTCAGGTAGGTTGATTCCTCCAGTTCCATTCTTCTTTCTCAAGATCGCTTTGGCTATTCGAGGTTTTTTGTATTTCCATACAAATTGTGAAATTATTTGTTCTAGCTCTGTGAAGAATACTGTTGGTAGCTTGATAGGGATTGCGTTGAATCTATAAATTGCTTTGGGTAGTATACTCATTTTCACTATATTGATTCTTCCAATCCATGAACATGGTATATTTCTCCATCTATTAGTGTCCTCTTTGATTTCTTTCACCAGTGTTTTATAGTTTTCTATATATAGGTCTTTAGTTTCTTTAGGTAGATATATTCCTAAGTATTTTATTCTTTCTGTTGCAATGGTGAATGGAATTGTTTCCTTAATTTCTCTTTCTGTTTTCTCATTATTAGTGTATAGGAATGCAAGGGATTTCTGTGTGTTGATTTTATATCCTGCAACTTTACTGTAGTCATTGATTATTTCTAGTAATTTTCTGGTGGATTCTTTAGGGTTTTCTATGTAGAGGATCATGTCATCTGCAAATAGTGAGAGTTTTACTTCTTCTTTTCCAATTTGGATTCCTTTTATTTCTTTTTCTGCTCTGATTGCTGTGGCCAAAACTTCCAAAACTATGTTGAATAGTAATGGTGAAAGTGGGCACCCTTGTCTTGTTCCTGACTTTAGAGGAAATGCTTTCAATTTTTCACCATTGAGGATAATGTTTGCTGTGGGTTTGTCATACATAGCTTTTATTATGTTGAGGTATGTTCCTTCTATTCCTGCTTTCTGGAGAGTTTTTATCATAAATGGATGTTGAATTTTGTCAAAGGCTTTCTCTGCATCTGTTGAGATAATCATATGGTTTTTATTTTTCAATTTGTTAATGTGGTGTATTACATTGATTGATTTGCGGATATTGAAGAATCCTTGCATCCCTGGGATAAAGCCCACTTGGTCATGGTGTATGATGTTTTTAATGTGTTGTTGGATTCTGATTGCTAGAATTTTGTTAAGGATTTTTGCATCTATGTTCATCAGTGATATTGGCCTGTAGTTTTCTTTTTTTGTGGGATCTTTGTCAGGTTTTGGTATTAGGGTGATGGTGGCCTCATAGAATGAGTTTGGAAGTTTACCTTCCTCTGCAATTTTCTGGAAGAGTTTGAGCAGGATAGGTGTTAGCTCTTCTCTAAATTTTTGGTAGAATTCAGCTGTGAAGGTGTCTGGACCTGGGCTTTTGTTTGCTGGAAGATTTCTGATTACAGTTTCAATTTCCATGCTTGTGATGGGTCTGTTAAGATTTTCTATTTCTTCCTGGTCCAGTTTTGGAAAGTTGTACTTTTCTAAGAATTTGTCCATTTCTTCCACGTTGTCCATTTTATTGGCATATAGTTGTTGATAGTAGTCTCTTATGATCCTTTGTATTTCTGTGTTGTCTGTTGTGATCTCTCCATTTTCGTTTCTAATTTTGTTGATTTGATTTTTCTCCCTTTGTTTCTTGATGAGTCTGGCTAATGGTTTGTCAATTTTATTTATCCTTTCAAAGAACCAGCTTTTGGTTTTGTTGATTTTTGCTATGGTCTCTTTTGTTTCTTTTGCATTTATTTCTGCTCTAATTTTTAAGATTTCTTTCCTTCTACTAACCCTGGGGTTCTTCATTTCTTCCTTTTCTAGTTGCTTTAGGTGTAGAGTTAGGTTATTTATTTGACTTTTTTCTTGTTTCTTGAGGTGTGCCTGTATTGCTATGAACTTTCCCCTTAGGACTGCTTTTACCGTGTCCCACAGGTTTTGGGTTGTTGTGTTTTCATTTTCATTCGTTTCTATGCAAATTTTGATTTCTTTTTTGATTTCTTCTGTGATTTGTTGGTTATTCAGCAGCGTGTTGTTCAGCCTCCATATGTTGGAATTTTTAATAGTTTTTCTCCTGTAATTGAGATCTAATCTTACTGCATTGTGGTCAGAAAAAATGCTTGGAATGATTTCTATTTTTTTGAATTTACCAAGGCTAGCTTTATGGCCCAGCATGTGATCTATCCTGGAGAAGGTTCCATGTGCGCTTGAGAAAAAGGTGAAATTCATTGTTTTGGGATGAAATGACCTATAGATATCCATTAGGTCTAACTGGTCTATTGTATCGTTTAAAGTTTGTGTTTCCTTGTTAATTTTCTGTTTAGTTGATCTATCCATAGGTGTGAGTGGGGTATTAAAGTCTCCCACTATTATTGTGTTATTGTTAATTTCTCCTTTCATACTTGTTAGCATTTGTCTTACGTACTGTGGTGCTCCCGTGTTGGGTGCATATATATTTATAATTGTTATATCTTCTTCTTGGATTGATCCTTTGATCATTATGTAGTGACCTTCTTTGTCTCTTTTCACAGCCTTTGTTTTAAAGTCTATTTTATCTGATATGAGTATTGCTACTCCTGCTTTCTTTTGGTCCCTATTTGCATGGAAAATCTTTTTCCAGCCCTTCACTTTCAGTCTGTATGTGTCCCCTGTTTTGAGGTGGGTCTCTTGTAGACAACACATGTAGGGGTCTTGTTTTTGTATCCATTCAGCCAGTCTTTGTCTTTTGGTTGGGGCATTCAACCCATTTACATTTAAGGTAATTACTGATAAGTATGTTCCCGTTGCCATTTACTTTATTGTTTTGGGTTCGAGTTTATACACCGTTTTTGTGTTTCCTGTCTAGAGAATATCCTTTAGTATTTGTTGGAGAGCTGGTTTGGTGGTGCAGAATTCTCTCAGCTTTTGCTTGTCTGAAAAGCTTTTGATTTCTCCTTCATATTTGAATGAGATCCTTGCTGGGTACAATAATCTGGGCTGCAGGTTATTTTCTTTCATCATTTTAAGTATGTCTTGCCATTCCCTCCTGGCTTGAAGAGTTTCTATTGAAAGATCAGCTGTTATCCTTATGGGAATTCCCTTGTGTGTTATTTGTTGTTTTTCCCTTGCTGCTTTTAATATTTGTTCTTTGTGTTTGATCTTTGTTAATTTGATTAATATGTGTCTTGGGGTGTTTCTCCTTGGGTTTATCCTGTTTGGTACTCTCTGGGTTTCTTGGACTTGGGTGATTATTTCCTTCCCCATTTTAGGGAAGTTTTCCACTATTATCTCCTCAAGTATTTTCTCATGGTCTTTCTTTTTGTCTTCTTCTTCTGGAACCCCTATGATTCGAATGTTGTAGCATTTAATATTGTCCTGGAGGTCTCTGAGATTGTCCTCATTTCTTTTAATTCGTTTTTCTTTTATCCTCTCTGATTCATTTATTTCTACCATTCTATCTTCTAATTCACTAATCCTGTCTTCTGCCTCTGTTATTCTACTATTTGTTGCCTCCAGAGTGTTTTTAATTTCACTTATTGCATTATTCATTATATATTGACTCTTTTTTATTTCTTCTAGGTCCTTGTTAAACCTTTCTTGCATCTTCTCAATCCTTGTCTCCAGGCTATTTATCTGTGATTCCATTTTAGTTTCAAGATTTTGGATCAATTTCACTATCATTATTCGGAATTCTTTATCAGGTAGATTCCCTATCTCTTCCTCTTTTGTTTGGTTTGGTGGGCATTTATCCTGTTCCTTTATCTGCTGAGTATTCCTCTGTCTCTTCATCTTGTTTAAATTGCTGAGTTTGGGGTGTCCTTTCTGTATTCTGGCAGTTTGTGGAGTTCTCTTTATTGTGGCGTTTCCTCACTGTGTGTGGGTTTGTACAGGTGGCTTGTCAAGGTTTCCTGGTTAGGGAAGCTTGTGTCGGTGTTCTGGTGGGTGGAGCTGTATTTCTTCTCTCTGGAGTGCAATGAAATGTCCAGTAATGAGTTATGAGATGTCTATAGTTTTGGGGTGACTTTGGGCAGCCTGTATCTTGAAGCTCAGGGCTGTGTTCCTTTGTTGCTGGAGAATTTGCTTGGTATGTCTTGCTCTGGAACTTATTCGCCCTTGTGTGGTGCTTGGTTTCAGTGTCGGTATAGAGGCATTTGATGAGCTCCTGTCAATGAATGTTCCTTGGAGTCAGGAGTTCCCTGGAGTCAGGGTTTGGACTTAAGTCTCCTGCTTCCGATTATCGGTCTTATTTTTACAGTAGTTTCAAAACTTCTCCTTCTATACAACACCATTGATAAAACATCTACATTAAAGATGATAAGTTTCTCTACAGTGAGGGTCACTCAGAGAGGTTCACAGGGTTACATGGAGAAGAGAGAGGGAGGAGGGAGTTAGAGGTGACCCAGATGAGATGAGGTGAATCAATAGTGGAGAGAGTGGGCTAGCCAGTTGTCACTTCCTTATGTGCACTCCACAACTGGACCACTCAGAGATGTTCACGGGGTTATACAGAGAAGAGAAGAAGGAGGAAGGTAACAGAGGTGGCCAGAAGATTAAAGGGGGGAATGAAAAGGAGGGAGACAGATCCAGCCAGTAATCAGTTCCCTAAGTGTTCTCCACCGTCTGGAACACACAGAAATTCACAGAGTTGGGTAGAGTAGAGAGGGGTTAGGGAGGAGACACAGGCGACCTGGTGGAGAAAAAGGAGGGTCCAAAGGGAGAGAGAGCAGTCAAGCCAGTAATCTCACTCCCTAGTGAAAAATGGGTCCTGAAGATTGGGTCCTTAAAGGTACAAAATTGGTAACAAATACATAAAAGCAAAAATTAAAAATCTAGAGTAGAGTTTGGAATTTCAAAAATACGACGTTAAAGAAAAGAAGAAGGAAAAGAAAGAGAGAAAGAACGAACAAACAAAAACAAACAAGGTCGCGAAAATTATAAAGAAAGTACAGGTACAAAATTGATAACTAATACCAGAAAGCGAAAATTAAAAATCTAGAGTAGAGTTTGGAATTTCAAAAATACAATGTTAAAAAAAAAAAAAGAAAAGAAGAAAAATAAAGAGAGAAAACAAACAAACAGATACGAACAATGTCACAAAAATTATAAAGAAAATACAGGTACAAAATTGATATCAAATACCAAAAAGCATAAATTAAAAATCTAGAGTAAAGTTTGGAATTTCATATATACAATGTTATATAAAAGAAGAAGAGAAAGAAACAGAGAAGAAGAAAAAAAAAAGTCACAGAAATTATATAAAAAAAAACTATAGGTACAAAATTGATAACATATACCAAAAAGCGAAAATTAAAAATCTAGAGTAGAGTTTGGAATTTCAAAAATACAATGTTAAAGAAAAGAAGAAAAAAAGAAAAACAACAACAACAAAAAAACCAAGGTCAAAAAATTATAAAATATATATATATGAAGTTTGCTGAAGAAGAAAAAAATAGGGTCTTTTTTTTTTTTCTTTT
The DNA here is from genome assembly GCF_055505025.1 of Bos grunniens. Lineage (NCBI taxonomy): Eukaryota > Metazoa > Chordata > Mammalia > Artiodactyla > Bovidae > Bos > Bos grunniens. Next base: position 54,740,643 of record NC_141178.1, on the reverse strand, counting down.
TTTTTTTTTTGCAAAGTAATAGGTTATAAAAGTGAAAATTAAAGGAACAATAGAGGACTTAAAATTTTTTTTTTAATTAAAAAAAAGAAAGAATGATCGTAAAAATAATAAAAATATATCTAGGACTTTTTTGTGTTTTTTTTTTTTGTGGGTGTTGTGGGTTCAGTTCATTTTTGGCTAGTTCCTTGGTCAGATTTATATTTCTCAAGATCTATAGGCCCCTTCCTATGTAGTCCGTAGTAACCACAGGGTTTTGATCTATTGCCTGTAGCTTCCAAGGCGTTTCCCTCTGTTATATCTTCTTCTGTTTGCTAGTCTCTTCAGTATCTGGTTTCCGCCCTGACTCAAAGGGCACGGTGGAGGACACTTTTTTTTTTTTTTTTTTAGGCTTACTTGTTCAGTCGCGCTGTGGGGAGGGAGGGAGGGATGCTGCAAACAAATAACACTGGCGTGGGCTCGCAGTGCCTCAGCCACCCTGGGTCTGCCCCCGCTCACGGCGCGTGTAGCCTCCCTGTCCACACTGCTCGGACTCTAGGTTGTTCCGCCGGGAACAATCCGAGGCTGGCCCTGGGCTGCATGCACCTCCCAGGTCCAAGCCGCTCAGGTTCAGGCACTCGGGTAGTCCTCAGAGGCGCAGACTCAGTTGGGCCTGCGTTTTGTGCTCTTCCCAGGTCCGAGCGCCAATTTGCTCTTCCCAGGCGAGCGCCAATGCTGCGACTTATCGCCTCCCCGCCACTTGGTTATCTGGATGTAAAACCGGCGCACCTTCTCAGGCAGATGTTGACTGTCCAGACCCCCAAGAAGTTTTAGTTAGCAAAGAAGCCTGCTTACAATTTTATAGACAATGTCTCTCTGGGGCTGCGATTGCCCCCTTCCGGCTCTGGCTGCCTGTCACCGGAGGGGGAAGGTCTGCAGCCGGCTATCTCTGCTCAGTCCTTTGTTTCGTGCGCGGGCCCGGCGGTCTTAGGTTAGGGCTGGCTTTTCGCGTGGTAGGTATCCCACAGTCTGGTTTGCTAGCCCAAATTATTTCGCTCAGACAGCGCTCAGGGTATTCAGGCCAAATTCTTACTCTCAGCGATGCAGCCCATGCCGCGCCTCCCTGCCCAGCCCCGTCTTGCTAATGGCGGATGCAGGCGTCTGCGCTGCTTCTCTGCTGGGGGAGTTACTGTAGGGCTCGCAATCTGCGAGTTTTAAATTGTTCATTTATTTTTTCTCCCTGTTATGTTGCCCTCTGTGCTTCCAAAGCTCGGCACAGATTCGGCAGTGAGAAGGTTTCCTGATGTTCGGAAACTTCTCTCTTTTTAAGATTCCCTTCCCGGGATGGAACTCCGTCCCTCCCTCTTTTGTCTCCCTTTTTTTGTTTTTAATATTTTTTCCTACCTCCCCTCGAAGAGTTGGGTTGCTTCTCTGGGTGCCCGATGTCCTCTGCCGGCACTCAGAAGCTGTCCTGTGGAATTTACTCGACGTTTAAATGCTCTTTTGATGAATTTGTGGGGGAGAAAGTGTTCTCCCCGTCCTACTCCTCCGCCATCTTGGCTCCTCCCCCCCTGAGGATTTTTAGTATAATAAATATAGTCTGCTGCTCTGATAGTCTTTTCCTTGTGTCAGTTTGTCAAGGTATAGTCTGTAGTTATTCAAACACTGATCTTGGTGTTACTGTGGTGGTGTTTTATAGATGTAATTAGAGTTCACAATCAGTTGACTTGAAGTTAGAGAGATTATCCTGAATAATCTGGATGAGCCTCATTTGATCAGTTGAAAGCCCTTAGAAACAGCTGGGCTTCCCCAAAGAGAAGAAATTCCACTTTTCCCCCTTCCCATCCATGGTTTATAACTTCCCTTTCATGATGGCCTAGTCCTAATGATTTCAGATTTACCGATCTGAACCTCACGATGGTATAAGCCAGTTGCTTGCATTGCATCTCTTAATATGTTTTTTCATACTGGTTCTAGTTCTCTAGTTGATACAGTGGCAATTTACATGACTGTGCTCTTTGAGAGGAAGGCATGATAATGAATACAGGTGACAATGAGGGATCAAGCAATCATATTGTGCATGATTAAGAGACACTTTTTTCAGAAGATCAGGTGGGAAGAAGGGCCATGGGAAGTACTAAGAATAAGTCCTCATGCAGAAATTTAGGAATATGGGAATGTGTTAGCTCACTGAAAAACAGAAATCTGAACATTTACATGTGCCTCGTAAAGTATAAAATCGACCCATGGGTCCAAAGGAATGCCCAGTCCATCAATCAGTTCACAACAGTATCATGGGAGAGGCAGTGTATCAGGTTATGGTAGAAAGAAGAAGGGTACAGAAGTCAAACACACCTGAATAAAAATCATGCCTCAGGGAGTCATTGCTAGTTGCCTGACCTTGGAAAAGTTATTTAAACTCGCTGAAGCTCACTTTTATTACTTTTTAATGAAAATGCCAGATAATAATACCTTTGTCTCAGGGATGTTATAAGAATCAAGAGGGAGACTTCCATGGTGGTCCAGTGGTTAAGACTCTATGCTCCAAATGTGGGGACCCCAGTTTGATCCCTGGTCAGGAAACTAGATCACCCATGCTGCAGCTAAAAGATCGCACATGCCTCGATGAATACCTTGTGTGCCACAGCTGAGACTAAAGCAGCCAAGTAAATAAATAAATATTTAAAAAATAAAGATGCATGTATAGGGCCAGCATAAAATAAACACATGATAAATAGTGGCTAATAGTATGACACTGAGACTGTGGATTTTCAACACACTATGCCCTTTCTCATTTTCTGAACTTCTTGCTAAGAACCAACCTTGATGAACTAGCATCTTTAGAGGGTAATTGAACACTCACGTATTCCCTACCTCCATGTCACAAGGAAAAATAAATAGTAAATATCCAAAGAAAAGTCATCAGTTCATGTTTCCTAAACTGTGTGAACGTGAAAGTGATGTCTCTCAGTCATGTCCAACTCTTTGCAACCCATGGACTGTAGCCTGCTAGGCTATTATAAGTGGCACCATAGTCCTAAGAAATTGACTACCTAGCCTATGCTCTGGCAATGTATGATTTCCTCTAAACATTACCGAACAATTGAAAGCACGGGCACAGCACAGAGGATCCTACAGGCCAATGGTCAACTATTGGTCTAGCCTTTGCCCATGTGGTCTCCTTTTTTATCATGCCTAGATTACTTTTTTCCCTACCCATTCATGCGTTAGATGTTCTGGAAATAACTAAATATAAGGACTTCTCTTGCCTTATCAAACTAACCATTGCTCTGAATTGTCTTTTGAAAGACATCCTAGACTTTTTTCCTTTTTCAATTTCTTGCTTGAGGCAAACATAAATAATGGCCTCTAAGCTTTCATGGGTCTTCTTATGTGGTACAGTGTTGAAGAATCTGCCTGCTAATACAGGAGACTCGGATTTGATCTCTGGGTGGGGAAGATGCCCTCGAGGAAGAAATGGCAAACCACTCCAGTATACTTGCCTTGGAAATCCCATGGACAGAGAAGCCTGGCAAGCTATAGTCCCTGGGGTCATAAAAGAGTTGGACACCACTTAGCAACTAAACAACAACAAAAGATTTAGTTACACTGATATTAGCAATTTCCTGCAGTCTGCATAAAATTTAAAAAGCATTAAAAATCACTAAAATAGAGGAAAAGCAGAGCAGATGTCATATGTGGGAGGGAAAAGATGGTGGTATAATTCCATCTTGGATATAAAGTCCTATTTGAGTAACTGTAGGAAATAAAATCTAGGCTAATGAGAATTTTCTGAGCATTATTCCCATTTCCTTGATCAGTCAAGAAAAGCATCTACAGTTGGAAGATAAGGGGGCTAAGAATAGAGCCCTGGGTACCACATACTAAACTGCAGGAAAAGAAAGAGAAGTTCCTGGAGTAAGCGAAAAGGAGAGATAAATGAATGTGGTTGTTTTAAAGAGAGTGTAATCAATAATGTCAGTTACTTCTAAGGGAAGAAGCCAAAGCACTGGGGACTAAAAACTTTCATTCCATTTATTCATTAAGAAAGTCATGAATGATTTTAATGAGACCAATGTAACTGGAGTTATGAATATAGACCATGCATTGCAATAGCTTGAGTAGGTGAAGAGAAGACATAAAAAATTGTAGAAAACTTCCCCAAGAAGTTAAGCCAATAAGGAAAGAATAAAGATGTGTCAGGGATGTTAGTAGATCCTAGTGGTCAATGATGGGCTTCAACAAAAAATATGTGATGAGTTGCTTCTCTCCAGCAGTGGAGTGTAGTAATTGTTTAGTAAGTGTAATGATGGAGTTTGGTACCACTTGGTTTTATACCTGAATTACCTGTGACACTTTATAAAGATAAATGCCCAAGTCCTACCTCAAATCTGTGAACCAGTTTCTTAGGGAAGGAATGAGTCTTCTGTAGTCCTGGTTTTCTTCTTGTCTTACCATGTACTCTATATATGTCCATGCTCTACCATATTGTTTTCTTCTTGGTATCAGAGTTGACATGATAACTTCAAGATGTTACTCAACTCCATCTACAGTTTCTTAAACTGTAGTCTGAAAGCATATCTTCCAACTCTTGTTCTTTTGTAGTAACTAGTTCAAATGTTCTGACTTGTTATTTTACAAATCTGTAAAAATGTCGGAAGTACAATTTTCAACCAATTTTTGCAATTATGCTTTTTGCAGCTGCCTGTGAATAGCAGAAAATGCTATCAGTAATTTAATTGGTAGCAATTTTGGAGGGAAAGAGCAAGTCTGGTCTGAGGTTTACTTGAAAATCTCTCCCTCCATTATCCGTTATCCGAAACCCTTTATTCTATTGTTACTTCCCATCTCTCACAATCCATTAACATATTTTGCTACAGCAGCTATAGTTAAAACTGCTTGCTGCACTGCAGTTTTCTTGTAACTGTTTCATGACCAATTATATGTGAGCTATGTAAATCTTTAGTAAATATTTTTGAATCAAAAACTGAGGTTAGCTTTGAATGACAGATTGAAATTAATAGACTAAGAGCATTGATATGTAGTCAGAAAATAGACACTATACCAGCACAAGGGGTTTCCCTGGTGACTCAGTGGTAAAGAATCTGCCTGCCAATGCAGGAGACACAGGAGACTGGGGTTAGATCCCTGGGTCAGGGAGATCCCCTGGAGAAGGAAACGGCAACCCACTCCAGTATTCTTGCCTGGGAAATCCCATGGACAGAGGCGCCTGGTGGACTAAGTTCATGGGGTAGCAAAAGAGTTGGGCACAACTTAGCAACTAAATAGCAACAAATACCTGCGGAAGGAAAGAAAGTCTATAATTAAGCACTAGAAATAAATAAATGAGCACAAACTTTAATTAAGTATTTTTAAAAAACAGCACTGTGTTTGAGAATTACACAGGTATGTATCTTTAGTACTGAATTAGCTTTTTTCAATAAATTCATTTGATCAATAATGCAAGTGTTACAGGGGGTGCCAAAGTAGGGACTAATTAAGTAGAGAATATATAAAAATATACTTAAAATATATTCTTGTGGGACAAAAATGTGCTTTAGATTTTTTTTAATAAGTGGAAAAAACGCTGAAGCATTCAAAGAGTATATTTTTCCTATTATTTACTGGCTGACCTTGCACTATACTAAGCTATTTACCCAGATTGCTTAATATCTCAACAGTTCTATAAACTGAGAGTCCTAACTTGTAGATAAGAGAATTGAGATTCATAAGGGTGAGGTAATTCACCCACAGTCACACAACTAACAACGTAACCAAAGGGCTGACTCCCAAGCCTGGGAGCTCTTTAGCAATGGAGTCCCAGCGCCAGCTCAGGGCTCACTGTGCAGCACGGATAAGTCCAGATTGGGCCCATTAATTTGGTCTAAGCAAGGAATTGTCAGTTTAGTAACTGAGCAATGAGCCTGGGGAGGCCTTTTCTTTGTATCATTTGTGGTTATATGCTTCTATTAAAATCATCATGCCTGTTGAACCACGTAAAATGTTGTGCATACTGCTTATAATCTGTAAATATAAAAGGAAAGGAAGAAAACTATAAATACACAAAAGAAGAGATAAGCTGTTTTAAATAAGGCTACTGATAATGCTTCTCTTATGCACCCTCCCAAGGGGCACAAAAATCTGATATAGCCAGCATTTTTATTGTGAAAGTGAAAGTGTTAGTCGCTCAGTCGAGTCCGATTTTTTTTTTAATTTTATTTTATTTTTAAACTTTACAATATTGTATTAGTTTTGCCAAATATCAAAATGAATCCACCACAGGTATACATTTGTTCCCCATCCTGAACCCTCCTCCCTCCTCCCTCCCCATACCATCCCTCTGGGTCGTCCCAGTGCACCAGCCCCAAGCATCCAGTATTGTGCATCGAACCTGGACAGGCGACTCGTTTCATACATGATATTACATATGCTTCAATGCCATTCTCCCAAATCTTCCCACCCTCTCCCTCTCCCACAGAGTCCATAAGACTGTTCTATACATCAGTGTCTCTTTTGCTGTCTCGTACACAGGGTTATTGTTACCATCTTTCTAAATTCCATATATGTGCGTTAGTATACTGTATTGGTGTTTTTCTTTCTGACTTACTTCACTCTGTATAATAGGCTCCAGTTTCATCCACCTCATTAGAACTGATTCAAATGTATTCTTTTTAATGGCTGAGTAATACTCCATTGTGTATATGTACCACTGCTTTCTTATCCATTCATCTGCTGGTGGGCATCTAGGTTGCTTCCATGTCCTGGCTATTATAAACAGTGCTGCAATGAACATTGGGGTACATGTGTCTCTTTCCCTTCTGGTTTCCTCAGTGTGTATGCCCATCAGTGGGATTGCTGGATCATAAGGCAGTTCTATTTCCAGTTTTTTAAGGAATCTCCACACTATTCTCCATAGTGGCTGTACTAGTTTGCATTCCCACCAACAGTGTAATTGGGTTCCCTTTTCTCCACACCCTCTCCAGCATTTATTGCTTGTAGACTTTTGGATTGCAGCCATTCTGACTGGTGTGAAATGGTACCTCATAGTGGTTTTGATTTGCATTTCTCTGATAATGAGTGATGTTGAGCATCTTTTCATGTGTTTGTTAGCCATCTGTATGTCTTCTTTGGAGAAATGTCTATTTAGTTCTTTGGCCCATTTTTTGATTGGGTCATTTATTTTTCTGGAGTTGAGCTGTAGGAGTTGCTTGTATATTTTTGAGATTAGTTGTTTGTCGGTTGCTTCATTTGCTATTATTTTCTCCCATTCTGAAGGCTGCCTTTTCACCTTGCTAATAGTTTCCTTAGTTGTGCAGAAGCTTTTAGTTTTAATTAGGTCCCATTTGTTTATTTTTGCTTTTATTTCCAATATTCTGGGAGGTGGGTCATAGAGGATCCTGCTGTGATGTATGTCGGAGAGTGTTTTGCCTATGTTCTCCTGAAGGAGTTTTATAGTTTCTGGTCTTACATTTAGATCTTTAATCCATTTTGAGTTTATTTTTGTGTATGGTGTTAGAAAGTGTTCTTTTTCATTCTTTTACAAGTGGTTTACCAGTTTTCCCAGCACCACTTGTTAAAGAGATTGTCTTTAATCCATTGTATATTCTTGCCTCCTTTGTCAAAGATAAGGTGTCTATATGTGCGTGGATTTATCTCTGGGCTTTCTATTTTGTTCCATTGATCTATATTTCTGTCTTTGTGCCAGTACCATACTGTCTTGATAACTGTGGCTTTGTAGTAGAGCCTGAAGTCAGGTAGGTTGATTCCTCCAGTTCCATTCTTCTTTCTCAAGATCGCTTTGGCTATTCGAGGTTTTTTGTATTTCCATACAAATTGTGAAATTATTTGTTCTAGCTCTGTGAAGAATACCATTGGTAGCTTGATAGGGATTGCATTGAATCTATACATTGCTTTGGGTAGTATACTCATTTTCACTACATTGATTCTTGCAATCTATGAACATGGTATATTTCTCCATCTATTAGTGTCCTCTTTGATTTCTTTCACCAGTGTTTTATAGTTTTCTATATATAGGTCTTTAGTTTCTTTAGGTAAATATATTCCTAAGTATTTTATCCTTTTTGTTGCAATGGTGAATGGAATTGTTTCCTTAATTTCTCTTTCTGTTTTCTCATTATTAGTGTATAGGAATGCAAGGGATTTCTGTGTGTTGATTTTATATCCTGCAACTTTACTATATTCATTGATTAGCTATAGTAATTTTCTGGTGGAGTCTTTAGGGTTTTCTATGTAGAGGATCATGTCATCTGCAAATAGTGAGAGTTTTACTTCTTCTTTTCCAATTTGGATTCCTTTTATTTCTTTTTCTGCTCTGATTGCTGTGGCCAAAACTTCCAAAACTATGTTGAATAGTAATGGTGAAAGTGGGCACCCTTGTCTTGTTCCTGACTTTAGAGGAAATGCTTTCAATTTTTCACCATTGAGGATAATGTTTGCTGTGGGTTTTGTCATATATAGCTTTTATTATGTTGAGGTATGTTCCTTCTATTCCTGCTTTCTGGAGAGTTTTTATCATAAATGGATGTTGAATTTTGTCAAAGGCTTTCTCTGCATCTATTGATATAATCATATGGTTTTTATTTTTCAATTTGTTAATGTGGTGTATTACATTGATTGATTTGTGGATATTAAAGAATCCTTGCATCCCTGGGATAAAGCCCACTTGGTCATGGTGTATGATGTTTTTAATGTGTTGTTGGATTCTGATTGCTAGAATTTTGTTAAGGATTTTTGCATCTATGTTCATCAGTGATATTGGCCTGTAGTTTTCTTTTTTTGTGGGATCTTTGTCAGGTTTTGGTATTAGGGTGATGGTGGCCTCATAGAATGAGTTTGGAAGTTTACCTTCCTCTGCAATTTTCTGGAAGAGTTTGAGCAGGATAGGTGTTAGCTCTTCTCTAAATTTTTGGTAGAATTCAGCTGTGAAGGTGTCTGGACCTGGGCTTTTGTTTGCTGGAAGATTTCTGATTACAGTTTCAATTTCCATGCTTGTGATGGGTCTGTTAAGATTTTCTATTTCTTCCTGGTCCAGTTTTGGAAAGTTGTACTTTTCTAAGAATTTGTCCATTTCTTCCACGTTGTCCATTTTATTGGCATATAGTTGTTGATAGTAGTCTCTTATGATCCTTTGTATTTCTGTGTTGTCTGTTGTGATCTCTCCATTTTCATTTCTAATTTTATTGATTTGATTTTTCTCCCTTTGTTTCTTGATGAGTCTGGCTAATGGTTTGTCAATTTTATTTATCCTTTCAAAGAACCAGCTTTTGGCTTTGTTGATTTTTGCTATGGTCTCTTTTGTTTCTTTTGCATTTATTTCTGCCCTAATTTTTAAGATTTCTTTCCTTCTACTAACCGTGGGGTTCTTCATTTCTTCCTTTTCTAGTTGCTTTAGGTGTAGAGTTAGGTTATTTATTTGACTTTTCTCTTGTTTCTTGAGGTATGCTTGCATTGCTATGAACTTTCCCCTTAGGACTGCTTTTACAGTGTCCCACAGGTTTTGGGTTGTTGTGTTTTCATTTTCATTCGTTTCTATGCAAATTCTGATTTCTTTTTTGATTTCATGTGTGATTTGTTGGTTATTCAGCAGCGTGTTGTTCAGCCTCCATATGTTGGAATTTTTAATAGTTTTTCTCCTGTAATTGAGATCTAATCTTAATGCACTGTGGTCAGAAAAGATGCTTGGAATGATTTCAAATTTTGAATTTACAAAGGCTAGATTTATGGCCCAGGATGTGATCTATCCTGGAGAGGGTTCCGTGTGCGCTTGAGAAAAAGGTGATATTTATTGTTTTGGGATGAAATGTCCTATAGATATCAATTAGGTCTAACTGATCTATTGTATCATTTAAAGTTTGTGTTTCCTTGTTAATGTTCTGTTTAGTTGATCTATCCATAGGTGTGAGTGGGGTATTAAAGTCTCCCACTATTATTATGTTATTGTTAATTTCTCCTTTCATACTTGTTAGCATTTGTCTTACATATTGCGGTGCTCCCGTGTTGGGTGCATATATATATTTATAATTGTTATATCTTCTTCTTGGATTGATCCTTTGATCATTATATAGTGACCATCTTTGTCTCTTTTCACAGCCTTTGTTTTAAAGTCTATTTTATCTGATATGAGTATTGCGACTCCTGCTTTCTTTTGGTCCCTATTTGCATGGACCATCTTTTTCCAGCCCTTCACTTTCAGTCTGTATGTGTCCCCTGTTTTGAGGTGGGTCTCTTGTAGACAACATATGTAGGGATCTTGTTTTTGTATCCATTCAGCCAGTCTTTGTCTTTTGGTTGGGGCATTCAACCCATTTACGTTTAAGGTAATTACTGATAAGTATGATCCCGTTGCCATTTACTTTATTGTTTTGGGTTCGAATTTATACACCATTTTTGTGTTTCCTGTCTAGAGAATATCCTTTAGTATTTGTTGGAGAGCTGGTTTGATGGTGCTGAATTCTCTCAGCTTTTGCTTGTCTGAAAAGGTTTTGATTTCTCCTTCATATTTGAATGAGATCCTTGCTGGGTACAATAATCTGGGCTGTAGGTTATTTTCTTTCATCACTTTAAGTATGTCTTGCCATTCCCTCCTGGCTTGAAGAGTTTCTATTGAAAGATCAGCTGTTATCCTTATGGGAATTCCCTTGTGTGTAATTTGTTGTTTTTCCCTTACTGCTTTTAATATTTGTTCTTTGTGTTTGATCTTTGTTAATTTGATTAATATGTGTCTTGGGGTGTTTCGCCTTGGGTTTATTCTGTTTGGGACTCTCTGGGTTTCTTGGACTTGGGTGATTATTTCCTTCCCCATTTTAGGGAAGTTTTCAACTATTATCTCTTCAAGTATTTTCTCATGGTCTTTCTTTTTGTCTTCTTCTTCTGGGACCCCTATGATTCGAATGTTGTAGCATTTAATATTGTCCTGGAGGTCTCTGAGATTGTCCTCATTTCTTTTAATTCATTTTTATTTTATCCTCTCTGATTCATTTATTTCTACCATTCTATCTTCTAATTCACTAATCCTATCTTCTGCCTCTGTTATTCTACTATTTGTTGCCTCCAGAGTGTTTTTAATTTCATTTATTGCATTATTCATTATATATTGACTCTTTTTTATTTCTTCTAGGTCCTTGTTAAAACTTTCTTGCATCTTCTCAATCCTTGTGTCCAGGCTATTTATCTGTGATTCCATTTTGATTTCAAGATTTTGGATCAATTTCACTATCATTATTCGGAATTCTTTATCAGGTAGATTCCCTATCTCTTCCTCTTTGGTTTGGTGGGCATTTATCCTGTTCCTTTATCTGCTGGGTATTCCTCTGTCTCTTCATCTTGTTTAAATTGCTGAGTTTGGGGTGTCCTTTCTGTATTCTGGCAGTTTGTGGAGTTCTCTTTATTGTGGCGTTTCCTCGCTCTGTGTGGGTTTGTACAGGTGGCTTGTCAAGGTTTCCTGGTTAGGGAAGCTTGTGTCGGTGTTCTGGTGGGTGGAGCTGTATTTCTTCTCTCTGGAGTGCAATGAAGTGTCCAGTAATGAGTTATGAGATGTCTATGGTTTTGGGGTGACTTTGGGCAGCCTGTATCTTGGAGCTCAGGGCTGTGTTCCTTTGTTGCTGGAGAATTTGCTTGGTATGTCTTGCCTTGGAACTTGTTGGCCCTTGTGTGGTGCTTGGTTTCAGTGTAGGTATGGAGGCATTTGATGAGCTCCTGTCAATTAATGTTCCTTGGAGTCAGAAGTTCCCTGGAGTCAGGGTTTGGACTTAAGCCTCCTGCTTCCAGTTATCGGTTTTATTTTTACTTATTTTTACGTTTCAAAACTTCTCCTTCTATACAGCACCATTGATAAAACATCACAGGGTTTTGATCTATTGCCTGTCGCTTCCAAGGCAGTTCCCTCTGTTATAGCTTCTTCTGTTTGCTGGTCTCTTCAGTGTCTGATTTCCGCCCTGACACAAAGCGGGTGGTGGTGGACACTTTTTTTTTTTTTTTAAGGCTCACTTGTTCAGTCGCGCTGGGGAGAGAGGGACACTGCAAACAAATAACACTGGCGTGTGCTCGCAGTGCCTCAGCCTCACTGGGTCTGCCCCCGCTCACGGCGCGTGTAGCCTCACTGCCCACACTGCTCAGGCTCTAGGTTGCTCCGCCGGGAACCATCCGTGGCTGGCCCTGGGCTGCCTGCACCTCCCAGGTCCAAGCCACTCAGGTTCAGGCACTCGGGTAGTCCTCAGAGGCACAGACTCGGTTGGGCCTGCGTTTTTTGCCCTTCCCAGGTCCGAGCAGCTCAGGTGATGAGGTGTTTGGCGAGCACGACTGCTGCGACTTATCGCCTCCCCACCGCTCGGTTATCTAGGTGTACAACCGGCACACCTTCTCAGGCAGATGTTGACCATCCAGACCCCCGAGAAGTTTTAGTTAGCAAAGAAGCCTGCTTACAGTTTTATAGATAATGTCTCTCTGGGGCTGCGATTGCCCCCTTCCGGCTCTGGCTGCCTGTCACCGGAGGGGGATGGTCTGCAGCTGGCTATCTCTGTTCAGTCCTTTGTTCCCTGCATGGACCTGGTGGTGTCTTATGTTAGGGCTGGCTTTTCGTGTGGTAGATATCCCACAGTCTGGTTTGCTAGCCCAAATTATTTTGCTCAGATAGCGCTCAGAGTATTCAGGCCAGATCCTTACTCTAAGTGATGCAGCCTGCGCTGCGCTTCCCTGCCCAGCCCCCGCTTGCTAGTGGCGTGTGCAGGCGTCTGCACTGCTTCTCCACTGGGGGAGTTACCACAGGGCTCGCAATCTGCGGGTTTTAATTGTTTATTTTTCCTCCCTGTTATGTTGCCCTCTGTGCTTCCAAGGCTCAGCACAGATTCGGCAGTGAGAAGGTTTCCTGGTGTTTGGAAACTTCTCTCTTTTTAAGACTCCCTTCCCGGGATGGAACTCCGTGACTCCCTCTTTTGTCTCTTTTTTTGTCTTTTATATTTTTTCCTCCCTCCTTTCGAAGACTTGGGTTGCTTTTCTGGGTGCCTGATGGCCTCTGCCGGCATTCAGAAGTTGTTTTGTGGAATTTACTCGGCGTTTAAACGTTCTTTTGATGAATTTGTAGGGGAGCAAGTATTCTCCCCGTCCTACTCCTCCGCCATCTTCTCGAGTCTGATTTTTTGCAACCCCATGGACTGTAGCCTGCCAGGCTCCTCTAGTTCATGGAATTCTCCAGGCAAGAATACTGGAGTGGATAGGCATTCCCTTCTCCAGGGAATCTTCTAGACTCAGGAATCAATCCCCAGTCTCCTGCACGCAGGCAGATTCTTCACCGTCTAGAGAGCCACCAGGAAAGCCCATTCTTACCATAGCTTCACAGTATATATGGGAGAAAGTCACATGTTCTAATAATTCCAGTGAATTTCAGCTCTCTACCTCAGTTCTGCCTGAATGATGTTGAAAGTACTTGATGTCAAGCTTGTCCAGAGCCTCCTTGCTGGGTGATTAGAGATGAAGAGAGCTCCAGCGGAAGGAGAGTACCGTAGAGAAAGGAATTCCCTAGACCACCATCTTGCCCACTGGTTCTGGCTGAAACATGTTTAGAAGGAAGTCTGCGATGCTTTTTCCAAGCTCGTGTTCATCCATTCATGCATTTACTCCCACATGCATTTACTCAAGAGATGGCATCACTGACTCAATGGACATGAGTTTGAGCAAATGCCAGGAGATGGTGAAGGACACGGAAACTTGGCTTGCTGCAGTCCATGGGGTCACAAAGAGTCAGACACAGCTTAGTGACTGAACAACAACAGGATAGAGAGCGTGAAGAGTGGCTTTCACTGGTGTCAGGGAGTATGGGGAGACTTCTGAAAGGCTACTAGAGACCTTCCTTCAGAAAAACAGAGCTAAGATAAGTTGTCCAACTTGATTAGACTAGATTAGACTGGCTTTAGCTCCATTTTGGTGGGAGCAGAAGTTTCATTTGCTCTATATTGTTTATGCAATTATTTTCTAAGTGGAAATGTTTTCATTTTGTTCTGGCCCCCTACTTTCCTGGTTCCTCACCGGTGCAGTGATTCCCTGGAATCTTAATAGCTACAATGGGTATGCTCTGCTTAATGGGTATGAGCTTTAGAGAATAATGTCATTTCTGAACACTTAATGAGTTTCGCAATTAAGAAGGCATTGAAGTTCAAGGTCTTAAAAAAAAAAGACATTTCCCTAATGATACAGCTGCCAACTAAGGAGTTGATAATCTGAAAAAGAAGTTGTTTTTTCTGCTTCAGGCTAAAATAAATTCCTTCTATCTTACCATGACAAAATTCTAAGTGTTTGAAGTGCTTTTTGACAGCTATTACAAAAAGACTTCCAAAATATGTAATTTAATCATTCTTAGTTGTAAAAATGTAGAATTTGAAGGAAAGACAAGAGAATGACAAATTGTAGCAAAATGAACTACTAAACATAGAATGTCTGTCTCACTTGTAGACTTATACCTGATAATGGAAGACAGGATATATATTCCATTTTCACAATAAAAACAAATAGTAATTATTGATGCAGAGTTCTGTGGGATATAAGGTATATGGGCAGTGATTTCTAGGTATTCCTTGAATTTTCTTTTCAAGCTCTTAGCAGAAGTTTTAGAGTCATAGCTGTTGTTTGTTGCCTTGCAGGCAGTTTAATTTAGAATAAACTCTTACAATAGGAGTAGAAAATGGTCTCCTAACCCTGTAATTTACTTCCAACCCCCTAGTCCCTTCTTGGTTTCAGGCTTGTTTTCAATGGAAACACACTATAGACTATCATTTTATTTCACAGAGACCAGTTCTAGTTAGGAGAGGACCCTCCATATCTAGCATAGGCCCAAAGTATCCCTGATAAAATACACTAAGAGCCAAATTTGAACTTGATGTTGAAATCCAGGAGCCTTGTGCTGTGCAGTTGGGGTTTTGATTCCAATGCCCCGGGATATTTATGTTTCTCTGAGTTCCCAGCCCTAGGGAATTTAGTCTACTGATTTCTGCAGACTGAGTTTCTGTCATTGCCAACTTGGGCTTATTAACTACAAAATCTTAGGATTAGCATCAATAAGCCTGCTGGTAACTACTGTTGAAGTGGCTGAGTGATTAAGGGGAAGGTGGGAAAGCTACTTTACTTGGTATTCATGCACTTGAGTCCTCTGATGTTGCTTAGTTCCTTTTATTTGATTTTTAGAACATTGCCAGGTTTGTGTGTGTGTGTGTGTGTGTGTGTATAACAGATGTGCACTGATTATGACTATAGACTACCATCACAAGTAAGGAAGGCTAGTAATTATCAAGCCTTTGGGCTGACTTGAGAATAATATTTAGCCAGGGTTGTTATATAACACATTGTAAAATAAGGTCCGTTGTTGCTTTGTCAAAAAAATAACACAAGATAACATATTTCATTTTATTTTATTTCTTATTAGAATATAAATACTTTACAATATTCTGTTAGTTTCTCCTGTACAACAAAGTGAGCCAGCTGTGAGTATACATATGCTTCTCTCGCACCCCTCCATTACCCCATCTCATCCATCTAGTACATCACAGAGCACCGAGCTGAGCTCCCTGTGCTATACAGCAGCTTCACACTAGCCATCTGTTTTACACGTGGTAGTGTATATATGTCAATGCTATGCTCTCAGTTCACCCCACCCTCTCCTTCCCCCACTGTGTCTACAAGTCTGTTCTCTACATCTGTGTCTCAATTCCTGTGTTGCAAACAGTTTCATGTATGAAACAATAAAAAAAATCCTGTGATTAAACCATAATGGAAAAGAATATGATGTATATATATCTCCATATCTCTGAACCACTTTGCTGTACAGCAGATATTAACATAGCTTTGCAAATTATGTGGTATGACATACGCTAAGTCACTTCAATCATGTTTGACTCTTTGCTACCCTATGGACTGTAGCCTGCCAGGCTCCTCTGTCCATGGGGTTTCTGTAGGCAAGAATACTGGAGTGGGTTGCCATACCCTCCTCCAGGGGATCTTCTCAACCCAGGGATTGAATCTGTGTCTCTTATGTCTCCTGTATGTTGGAAGGTGGGTTCTTTACCACTAGCACCATCAAATCAACTATACTTCAACAAAAAAAGTTTTTTTTTAATAAAAGATAGCAAATTTCAACACTTTTCACTAAACAAGGCAGAATTGGTCTGAAGAATGCTTTATTTAGTTTTTTATTTATTTTAACTCCATTGTAAAGATTGGATAATACAATTGCTTTTCTCCTCAGACTTCTTCTTGAAATGTAAACTTTTCAATTTGGTTATGATGACTATCCCTTAACTGCTCTGTCTTCATTTTATTCATACTTCCAACTCTACTGTCAAACACGTGCAGCACCATAATGCTTCAAATTACATGAGTTATATTTGTCTAACTACCTGTCCAGCCCTTGCATTCTACCATCTGAAGCTCTGTGCTGCCTGTTTCTTGTGGTATCAGCAGAAGCATGAGGGACAAAGCAAGTACATTTCAATCCTCTGCTTGCGTCATCCTGGTTCAATCTCACTGGACAAAGCAAATCACATGACTAGGTCCACAGTCATGAGTGTGTCTTAGTCAACTCAGGATGCTGTAACAAAATACCATAGCGTGAATGGCTTAAACAACAGATTTACTTATTTATGTTTATTTGTCATGGGTCTAGAGCCCAGGAAGTCCAAGATCAAGGCATAAGCAGATTCAGTCCTTCGTCAGAGCTCTCTTCCTTGCTCGTAGGTAGCATCTTTCTCACTGTGTACTCGCAGGGCATTTCCTCCTTGCTTGTGCCTGGAAAGAGAGAGCTTTCTCTTCATGGAAGGTCAAAATTACATCACAAGGGTCCCACCTTCATGACCTGAAATTAATTGCATTACTTCCCAAAGACATCACCTCCAGATACCATCATGTTAAAGGTTAGGGGGTCAACATATGAATTTGGGGGAACACAGTCATTCAGTCCATAACAGAGTGGCAAAATATAGTCTACCATTTTAGGGATGAACTGAAAAGTTACATGGCAAAGGTCTTTATGATGAATATAGAATTGGGCCAGTAACTCAGGCTACTAAGTGATACATGTATTTCCTTTTATTAAACTTCTATTACTATATCCTAGGACTTTAAATTGTAGCTGGAAACAAGGCAGAGCCTCAGAGTTGATGAATCTTACAGCAGAGTGGGGACAACTGACAGGCAGCAGTCCTGGTACAACTGTGATCATTACTGTGATAGGGCTTTTCTCATCATATATATAATTTTTTTCTGGAATGTTCTTCCCACTTAATATCATTTATTTATACCCAATAACAATTTTAAGACTGAGTCAAATGTCTCCTTTTGTAGAAAGTGGATTTTCTCCTCTAATCCTCTTTATTGTATGTTCTCCCACTTTTTATCAATTCTGATTCTCTACTGAACCCCAGGAAAGGATTCCTTGTTAATACATATTCTGTAGCAGATGTCAGATTATGCCATATGATTGTCCTGAGCACAACTAAGATGGAAGTAGTAGGGTATCTACATGGAGGACTACAGTAAGTATGGAAAGACCTTCCCTGGCCCATGATGAGACCTTGGTGAAAGTCAGCTGCAAGTGTCACACTTTTTGAAGATAGAAGCTGGAACTTCTGTTCTTTTTGCTGCCTCTCTAGGACAGAATGCCATTGAATGATTCCCAAATCTAACTTTTCAATACTCATGGTATCTCAAATTTATTTGAGAGGTGTTTCATTTAATGTCTTTGAGCAGAATTCAATTTTATTTATGTTGACTTAATATAAATAGAAGAAAATGATGTTTCATGTATCACTGGGAGGGCAGATAAAGTGGCAAAGGCTATAGCATCGTATCTCCTAGGAAGTTGAAAGTCACTATAAATAGATGCTTTAATCAAAGTCAGTTAACGGCCAGAGTAGGACTTATATATTTCTCTTTGTTAACAATTTAGTCAGTATATTTTTAAGGATGTCAGCTTGTCATCCCACTAATAAAACCTTGAAACTTGAGATCAACAAGGACTGCGAAAGAAAGCAATGTCCTATCTCTGGTCTTTTTGTTCCCCTCTGTCTTTTTTTTTTTTTTTTCCTTTTTGTGTCCTTGTCACGGCAAGGATTTTTCAGTTCACCAATTAATCTTTCTTTTTATTATGTCTTGTCATGGTTGAAGCATCTTCTAAGAACTGATAACAGGAGGGGGGAATTGATGATTTATTTCAAGAGGAAGATCAGACCTAACGTTTGAAGGTTGACACTAACATCAGTGAATAAGCATTCACACAGAAGTGTGTTTGGATGGATCTGAATGTGTGTACCACTTGTCTCTGAAGAAGGTCGCAGAGCCTAGGGATTTTGGAGTGCCAGAGAACATTGTCATCCTCAACCCTATATTTTGCATATAAGCCATCTGAGCCCTGGTAAAGGTAATTCCTGGTGCCAGAATCTGGATTTGAATCCAAATATGCTGCTTCTTTAATCCTGTGCTCTTTGAATCGTATCAGCTTTTTTGGAGGTTTATTTCAGCAATGGAAAGCTCTTTTATCATGCCTTCCTTAACTGAGGACAAATGCTACATGGGTTTCAATCCTAAGAGAAAATGTCAGGCCTTATTCAGAAACGTAAGAAATGATCAGAAGACAATTAGATACTACCCCTGTGGCACCTTGATGAGACTGAAAGAGAAGAGTAAAACACTGGGCTTAAAACTCAACATTAAAGAAAGCTAAGATCATGACATCTGGTCCTATCGTGCTGGGCGTGCATGCTCAGTCACTTCAGTGGTGTCCGAATCTTTGCAACCCTATGGACTACAGCCCGCCAGGCTCCTCTGTCCATGGGATTTCCCAGGCAAGAATACTGGAGTGGGTAGCCATGCCCTCCTCCAGGGGATCTTCCTGACCCAAGGATTGAACCGGTTCTCCTCTGTAGCCTGCACTGCAGGCAGATTCTTTATTGCTAAACCACCAGGGAAGCCCTCTGGTCCCATCACTTCATGGCAAACAGAAAGGGAAAAAGTGGAAGCAGCGACAGCCTATGGGGTCACAAAGAGTTGGACATGACTTCAAGATTGAACAACTGCTGCACCATGTAGCAGCGGGAAGGATGAAAGAGAAAGACACAGCAGTGGGGAGGATTTGGTCAAGGAAATGACTCTGTGTTTGAGCCTTGATGAATAGGCTGTGTTTGATGTCAGGATGGAGGCAGATGAGTTTGGATGAAGTAGGAGAGGGATGTCATTAGAGAGAATCAGAGAAGGCAGAAGCCCAAAGACACCAGGAAGGGAACGTCCAGATAGAGTTCATCCTGGGAGCAGGGAGATGACTCCCAGGCCACTATCAGGGAGGAAGTGGTGTTTGCTGTGCCAAATGGGACTGCTAGACAAAAGCAAAATGCTTCAGCTTTTCAGAAAATCTGAGAGTATATCAGTTGTTCTCTTATGCTGATTTCATGCATATAAACAGATTCTTACACATGTTCCTTTTTCTGGTGTTAGTCACTCAGTCATGTCCAACTCTTTGTGACCCCATGGACTGTATCCCGCCAGGCTCCTCTGTCCATGTAATTCTCCAGGCTAGAAAACCGGAGCAGGTTGCCTTTCCCTTCTCCAGGGGATCTTCCTGACCCTGGGGTTGAACCTGGGTCTCCTGCATTGCAGGCAGATTCTTTACCATCTGAGCCACAAGGGAAACCCTCCTTTTTTTAGTTATTCCATTTATTGTATTTTTTTTTAACTGTTTCCCAACTAGACTAAACTGAGAGTTTAGGGAAGGCAAAGATCATTTATGACATATCTGTATTATTCGCAAATTTCCTAGTCTTTTTTATGAATATAGGATGAAAATGTATTGAATACATGAAAGAAGGGGATGCAGTGTAAGAAATCACACCCTGACTTTCCAAGAGTGGCCCTTGAAGGTCCCACCACCTACCCTGACCCCCATTGCCCTACTCAGTCCTTCTAAGACTTGTCTCTTCTCTCCTTATAAAATCGATCTTCTGGGGACCAAGTAATCTAGGGTGCTGCCTGGATTGTGTTCCTTTTGGGCTTTCTCTTCAAGGTTGATAAGTTCCTTTTGCTAAACTTTATTTGCTTTCTCAACTCCCTCCGAGTTACAATGCTTTCTACTAACTTGTGTCTTTTCCGGGTCTCCCATTTCTCTTGTTTGTTGCTGATTCTAAACTTTTATTGCTCTTGTAGCTCCTTTTCTTTTTTAATATTTATTTATTTATTTGATCAAATAGGGTCTTATTTGCAGCATGCGAACTCATAGTGGTGGCAGGTGGGATCTGGTTCCCTCACCAGGGATGGAACCCTGGCCCCTTCTGGAGTCAAACTGTTTGCTATGCTTTCCACCCGTGATGACTGGCCATGATGCAAAATGTGCATTCTTGCTGTTGTGTATTCTGTACGATGAGACTAAACCTTGGCAGATACTCTTCCTCTAGTACTCTAAATATTTGTCTTATGATTGCTCACTTAAAAGCTGAAATCAATTTCTGTAGCAAACAGAGGCTGCTGGGTTTACACTTCCTGTACGTAAGTATTCAAATCAGTGCTACTATATGTATGCAAAATAAAACCATAAACTTGAGCAACTATCCCTGGTATTTGCTAATGATATCGCTATGCTAAGTGATGATGAGTCATGTCTGACAGACAGCATTTTTCTCAGTGGATGCATTTTACATACCAATATGTGAAAAGTGAAAGTGTTAGTTGCTCAGTCCTGTCCGACTCTTTGCGACTCCGTGGACTGTAGCCCACTGGGCTCCTCTGGGATTCTCCAGGTAAGAATACTGCAATGGGTAGCCATTCCCTTCTCCAGGGGATCTTCCCACCACAGGGATCAAACCTGGTTCTCCTGCACTGCACGCAGATTCTTTACCATTAGAACCAACAGGGAAGCCCACATACCAAATAACCTAGCTGGATATCATGTTTGAGTTAAAGAGGATTTAAATGTCTCAACATGCCATAGATACAGACAGTTCAGTTCAGTTCAGTCACTCAGTCATGTCTGACTCTTTGCGACCCCATGAACCACAGCACACCAGGCCTCCCTGTCCATCACCAACTCCTGGAGTCCACCCAAACCCATGTCCATTGTGTCGGTGATGCCATCCAACCATCTCATCCTCTGTCGTCCCCTTCTCCTCCTTCCTTCAATCTTTCCCAGCATCAGGGTCTTTTCCAATGAGTCAGCTCTTCGCATCAGGTGGCCAAAGTATTGGAGTTTCAGCTTCAATGTCAGTCCTTCCAATGAACACCCAGGACTGATCTCCTTTAGGATGGACTGGTTGGATCTCCTTGCAGTCCAAGGGACTCTCAAGAGTCTTCTTCAACACCACAGTTCAAAAGCATCAATTCTTCAGCACTCAGCTTTCCTTATAGTCCAACTCTCACATCCATACGTGACCACTGGAAAAAGCATAGCCTTGACTAGATGAGCTTTTGTCAGCAAAGTAATGTCTCTGCTTTTTAATATGCTGTCTAGGTTGGTCATAACTTTCCTTCCAAGGAGCAAGCATCTTTTAATTTCATGGCTGCAGTCACTATCCACAGTGATTTTGGAGCCCAGAAAAATAAAGTCTGACACTGTTTCCACTGTTTCCCCATCTATTTGCCATGAAGTGATTGGACCAGATGCCATGATCTTAGTTTTCTGAATGTTGAGCTTTAAGCAAACTTTTTCACTGTCCACTTTCACTTTCATCAAGAGTCTCTTTAGTTCCTCTTCACTTTCTGCCATAAGGGTGGTGTCATCTGCATGTCTGAGATTATTGGTATTTCTCCTGGCAATCTTGATTCCAGCTTGTGCTTCTTTCAGCCTAGCGTTTCTCATGATGTACTCTGCATATAAGTTAAATAAGCAGGGTGACAATATACAGCCTTGACATACTCCTTTTCCTATTTGGAACCAGTCTGTTGTTTCATGTCCAGTTCTAACTGTTGCTTCCTAACCTGTATACAGGTTTCTTAAGAGGCAGATCAGGTGGTCTGGTATTCTCATCTGTTTCAGAATTTTCCACAGTTTATTGTGATCTACACCGTCAAAGGCTTTGGCATAGTCAATAAAGCAGAAATAGATGCTTTTCTGGAACTCTCTTGCTATTTCGATGATCCAGCGGATGTTGGCAATTTGATCTCTGGTTCCTCTGCCTTTTCGAAAACCAGCCTGAACATCTGGAAGTTCAGACATAGACATGACATACGGACATAGACATGACATAGACATGTCCATTCTGTAGCAACTGCTGCAGTCCCACAGGTGGCCTCCAGAGGGATATAACCCAGCAGTAAGCATCATCCTTCCCATTGCATCCCACCAAGTGATCCCCCGAGACAGTGAGGAAAATCCGTCTCTTTCTCGTACGTTCATAGTCTTCCCTCTCCACTGCCTCATTATACCCAAAGAAGCCTTCCTGTAGATATGAAAACATACAGAAAAAAGTCTCCTTGTTTCTACATCCTCTGTCCCATATCTAGTCTTCCTGTCACTGCTAAATGTCATGAAGAACAGGCTTTATGTCTTTACTACTCCTCACCACCCAACCCAGGCTCTCTCGGTACTTGTTGATTGCCAGAGCTCCTGATGGATTCCCCTTTGCAAAATTCAGTGACCTCTTGTCATTTTCCCTCCTCCTGTAATTTTCTAGTTTATTCTAGCTGACTACCCACTCCTTGACATGCCCCCTCTTGACTTCTGTGACACTACGCTCTCCCTGTTCACGTCTCACTTTTTCTACTCTCAGTTTCCCCTCTGACTTTCACTTTCTCCATCTACCTAAAGGAGTAACATTCTTGGTCTTCTCTGTTCTCCTGGGTCCTCCTGAAATTCCATCAGATGCTTCCCCAGCTACCATTTACCACCATCATTTCAAGATGACTTGAAATTTCGAGCTATCATTACTCTCCTGGGCACCCAAGAACATTGGCAACAGCTTTCTCGGCATGGGCATTCTCCTGGCTTTCAAGTTCAATGTGTCCAAAGTGAACCTGGACTGTGAAGAACAGCTTAAAGACCATGACCTTTGTACGTGAATAGACCAGGGTTTGATTTCTGGCTCTTAATTGCTGCAGGATGTTGGAGAAGATACTGAAAGTTTTTGCGTAACAATAAAAAGAAGACTATAAAACTGACTTTGTAGAATAACCCTCTACATAAAACGTCTAAAACGGAACTTGGCAAATGGTTGTCACTCAATATATAGGAGATATTCAGCATTATTATCTTCTCTTCAGCACCTCTTTCTCTTCTTGTATTCCTATTACTTTTTACTCAATGTGTCACCACACTGTCATCATGTTCTCTTCTCCTCTGTCCCAGTCCTCAGTTCCAGTCACTGATTGTGTCTTGTTGATTCAATTTCTTTAGTTTCCCTGGACCCAATTGCTAGCCAGCTATGTTTTGGTGCTTACCGTTTGTTTCCTGGATTATTGTGATAACATTCAAGTTGATGCCTTTGCTATCTACTTCCCATTTCTCAAAACTGTCCATTATGTTGTCATAAGAGTTTTATGTTCCTTTGTTTTGTTTTCCTGAAACACAGAAATAGATAGGTTAGTCTTCTCAAGACCCTCAGTATCTCCTGTTGCCTATGGTACACTTCCATAATCCCTGAGTGTAGCCAGCATCATCCTTTACCGTGGTATTCATTCCACTGTCTTTTCCAGATTTTTCTCCCACTAGCTTATGTGTCAATAACACCAGATTCAGTGTCCTCCAAATAGCTGTCTGTGTTAGTGACACTCCTTCTCTTTATCTTTTTCTATCTATTTATTTATTTACATGGCTGTGTTGGGTCTTATTTGCAGCACGTGGGATCTTTCATTGTAGCACATGGACTTTCTAGTTGTGGCCCAGGGGCTCAGTAGTTGTGGCGCATGGGCCTGATTGTTCCTTGGCATGTGTGATCTTAGATCCCTGACAAGGGATCAAACCTGAGTCCTCTGCATGGCAAGGCAGATTCTTAACCACTGGACCCCCAGGGAAGTCACACGCTCCTTCTCTTTAGAAGCCCTTCTTCCCTGAACAGTTACTTTTAGCCACTTCTTCCTTTAGCTTCCTGTAACATTTGACTGTCAGTGCTTCTTCCTTCTATCATAGTTAGTATGCAAGTAGTCTTTTCCCCCACAATCTAAGTCCTTTGAGAGCAGACAAGACAAATGCAGTGCAGCTGGAAAAAAAGAAATTTAAAAATGGCCAAGAAAGAAAAACAAGAATAAAGCCAATACGGCAACAAAGGCCCTTGCTATGACTGTGCACAAAACATAGTCAAGCGTTAGCCTTTGATTCACTCCCCTCACAAATAATTTTGAGTGAATCCCTTTTACCCAGCACAAAGTATTGAAAGGCAACCAATAACAAGATAGATCTGACTCCTACTTAGAAAATATATGTGGGAATAAGTCATACACGTGAAATGATCTTAGAAGAATAGATGCAACAGTTCATTATGAGAAACATTTCTCCAAGAGAAATTTCCCATTTGGTGTATCATTTAGGATATATTGAGGGAAATAAAGGGTAACACCCTCAACAATGCTTTCATAATTAAAACAGAAGCTTTATATGACTATTAATTACCATTGAAAAGCAATGAATATTCCCTACCCTGTAGTAGGCACCTGCTGAAACGTTTTTGAAATCAAGTGCTATGACCTCATTTTAACAATCTTTTTGCCAAATACACCCAGACACACCTCCAGTAGTATCATTGACATCTTAGTCAAAACGGCTGTGTGCAATTTATTTGAGATATTAGCACCAAGACACCCTTATTTGCCAGCTCATATGTATTAATTTTCTATTGCTGCTGTAACAAATTATCACAAAACAAAGGCTTAAAATAACCAAATTTATTTCGTTAACAGCTTTGTAGGTTTGAAGTCACTTATAGTTCTCACTGGCCTAAAACCTAGGTACCGCCAGACTTGGTTCCTTTATGGCGACTCCAGGGCAGAATTTGTTCCATTGCTTTTTCCAGTTTCTAGAGGCCATCCATATTCTCTGGCTTGTGCCCTCCTCTTTAAAGCCTCATCTCTCTGGCCATCATTACATAGTCACATCTCCCCTTGATGACAGCTGGCAGAGCTCCTCTGCTTTTAGACTGGACACACCTGGATGATCCAGGCCACTCTTCTCATTTTAAAATCTTCAATCACATCTGCGAAGAATTTTTTTTGTTATACAAATAATACATCCCAATGATCTGAGGATTAGTGCGAGAATATTTGGTGGGGGGTTTAATTCAGCCTCCATACCATCTTACTGACCTGTGTTATTTCCAGTGGAGATTGTGACTCATCAGCTGCTGGTTGAAAGGAGAAAACTGCATGATGTAATTAATTCTGGGTGCTTTCCCTATAGCTCAGGTGGTAAAGAATCCACCTGCAATGCAGGAGACCCTGGTTTGATTCCTGGGTCAGAAAGATCCCCTGGAGAAAGGATAGGCTACCCACTCCAACATTCTAAGGCTTCCCTTGTGGCTCAGCTGGTAAAGAATCCGCCTGCAATGTGGGATACCTGGGTTCAATCCCTGGGTTGGGAAGATACCCTGGAGAAGGGAACGGCTACCCACTCCAGTATTCTGACCTGGAGAATTCCATGGATTATATAGTCCATGGGGTCACAAAGAGTCAGACATGACTGAGCGACTTTCACTTTCACTACAACAGCAACGAAAATTGCACTTCCTGAGAATCCACAGGCAGTTGCATCAGGATGTGTGTGCATGTGTGACTTAAGACATACACGTTTCTCTCTGTTTTATAAGGTTAGAAATTAAAGATGGTGTGTGGTTTGGCCATGTCTGAATCTACTTCATTTATAGGGAATACTGGAGGTCCCTCTTCTCCCTCTGACCTCTTTCTAATGCTTTGCATTTCCCTTTCCTACACCTCATGTGGAATTGATAATAGGTTAAAACCATCTCTTCCATTTCTTTGACAGAAGCAAAATGAAGCCATAAAAATATCTACCAACCCGGCAGAGCTCCTGCATAAATGACTGGTGTTTATTGCAAATGTAAAACGTTTTTGATTGTGAACATGCTGCTTGATGTGATCTTCTGAATAAAGATAATTTTGCACTGTGTGAATAATTTCCCATTGTTTTCCAAAGTGTGTGAGTGGTTAGAAGAAATATTTCTACAATGTGTTTGTCGGCTTCACTTTACAAAATTGAAACAATCTTGGATAGTGTGGATACAAGCAGATGGATGAGGATTTCTGATTTGAGTCTGGAATGTGAACAAAGTGGAAAACACTGCTTGTGGTTTCTGGATTACTCGCTGGGACTTATGGAAAACTAATATAGTCAGTGGGCTTCCCAGGTGGCGCTAGTGGTAAAGAACCCACCTGACAATGCAGGAGACATAAAAGACGTGGGTTCAATCTCTGGGTCAGGAAGATCCCCTAGAGGAGGGCATGGCAACCCCACTCCAGTATTTTTGCCTGGAGAATCCCATGGACAGAGGAACCTGGTGGGCTACAGCCCATAGGATCGCAAAGAGTCCGACATGACTGAGCAACATAACCAGTTGACTGAGCAACATAACCAAGCATAGCACAACATAACCAGTATCTCAGTAACTATCTTGTTCTGCACATAGTAGACACTTGATAAATACTGTTTACATAAGAGAATAATCATGTTTCACTTTTCCCCTGTAGCCAATAGTCATTTGATGGGATTCTTCCCAGTCAATTTCCTATAAAGCAGGCAGAAATGATTGACATGCCTGTCAGATGAGTTCCTCCTACCACTGTGGTCTGCATGATGCCCACTCCCAGGTCCTTACAAGGCTTTCTACTGAATGTCATCACCCTCCCAGAATTGTTAACATTATTCCCACTGGTTGAGAATAACAAAGTTGCCATCATTTATTTCCTTCTTTGTCTCCTTTTTAAAAGCATAGTATCTATTTGTAGAGATGTAGTTGGACCTAGAGTCTGTCATATAGAGTGAAGTAAATCAGAAGAAGAAAAACAAGTATCATATATTAATGCATATATGTGGAAACTAGAAAAATGATACAGATGGACCTATTGCAGTGTGGGAATAGAAATGCAGACATGCATAATGGACTTGTGGACACAGGGTTGGGCTGAGAGGGTGGAATAAGCTGAGAGAGTAGGACTGATATATATACACCACCATGTATAAAATAGATAGCTAGTGTAAAGCTTCTGTATAGCACAGGGATCTCAGTTCAGTGCTCTGTGATGACCTAGAGGGGTGGGGGACGGGCATCGGAGGAGGTCTAAGAGGGAGGGAATATATATATATATATATATATATATATATATATATATATATATATATATGTATATAGCTGATTCACTTCATTGTACAGCAGACACTAACCCAACATTGTAAAGCAATTATACTCCAATAAAAAATGAACAATAAAAAGTGCCCCAGGATAGATGGAGGAGACATTAATATCACCCTCTCCTCCTTTCTCTTACAAACCTGCTTCCACATCCACCAGTTGTACCAAATGATCAGCTGTTTCATGTGGACTCTAAAAGTAACCGTGCCTATTCAGGGCTGCCCACTGCCAGGACCGGTGACAGAGTAAGGGCTTGCTGAAAGGACGTGTAGGAGAAGAGGGATGAGAGTCCATCCAGTGACCTTTGGGGAGATTCTGCTGGCTCATCATTGGTGCTCAGCATTGATGATGATTCTGCTGCTCATCATCAAAGACCCATGTTTTCGTTCCATGGTGTTAAAAGTGCTGAACAACATCTCGGTGTGTTGTTTTTCAGGATCAGCTAAAACAGACATCTGTCCCAATGTAGTGATAGGGCTTCCACAGGGAATGTGATGTATTATTATTTCTAGGAAATCATTCCTTTTATGCCTTTTTCTCTAGATGGTCACTGATGATTGTGTGTTGGGCTGGGGAGAAAGCAGGTCTTAAAAACACGGGGAGATTTTGGTTAGAGAGTAGGTAGGCCATGCTACAAATGCAAAGAGGAACCATAAGGATGAGGAAGTGATCCTTGAAGATAGTAAAGCTGAATCATTCTAGCCATGCTTCATGGCTGAAGGACTTTTTTTTGCTCAGTTTTCAGTTCTTTGCTCTTGAGTCTCTCTGTCCCTCCTTCCTCCAACGTGGGCATTGCTTCTGGAGTCTTCCTTTACTTTCTAGCTCCCTCAAGCTGAGGCATGACCACCAGTTTCCCTTCATGCACCTCACAAATGTCCCATCCACTCTCTGTCTGGGTTGTGGGCTCCTGAAACTGCAGGTGGACCCATATGCCAAGCCGCTCCTATGCTGGGGACCAGCTCTGCATGCCTCTTGCATGAGTTTGTCGGGAGAACCCAAAATACTGTGCTCCCAATGCTTAGCCCACTCCAGAGCATTCTTCCAAGATGATGTGGTCCATATTCTACCACACTGAAGAGCTAGTTCCCCATGGTTCTCACAACTCAGTTGGGGCCCTCATATTCACATGAACTTTGTTATGGGTTTGTTTTCAGATTAGAGATATTTCAGCATGAATTTTTCAGTAAGATTTTTTTAAGTTTACGTTTTATTGAAGTATAGCATACATTCAGAAATATATACTGATCATAAGCATGCAATGGAATAAACTTTCACAAAGTAATCACACTAGTGGGCTTCCCTCGAGGCTCAGATGATAAAGAATCTGCCTGCAATACGGGAGACCCAGGTTTGATCCCTGGCTTGGGAAGATCCCCTGGAGAAGGGCATGGCTATGCTCTCCAGTATTCTTGCCTGGAAAATCCCATGGACAGAGGAGCCTGGTGGGTACAGTCCCTGGGGCTGCAAAGAGTCAGACACGACTGAGTGACCTGCACTTTCACTTTTTTCAAACCACACTAATGTAACAAACACCAGAAGAAAAGAGAGAACTTTATTATCGTCAGTACCCCAGGGCACCCTCGTGCCTCTGCACAATTCGAAGGGTTTTTTTTTTTATGGAAGTTTGTTTTTTTGTAGTAGACATTTTTTATTTCCATGCTTAATGCAAAATATTCAGCACCTGAAAACTGAACTTTACTATAAAACTCACATATATCTACACAAATAGATAATAAGTATGTATTAAACAGAAGCAAGTTTAAATTATGTGAGCTCTTTGACCGAAGGAGGAAGAAGGCCACTAGAAAATAAAACAAAATCATGTCGCACTCCACTTCAGGAGTCATAAAACTTGAATTCTATGCATTAATCTTTTCAAAAACTTTTTTTTATTTGTTCAGTCACTCAGTCATGTACGACTCTGTGACCCTGTGGACTGCAGCATACCAGGCTTCTCTGTCCTTCACTATCTCCCAGAGTTTGCTCAAACTCACATCCAGTGAGGCGGTGGTGCCATCCAACCATCTTATCTTCTGTTGCCCCCTTCTCCTGCCCTCAGTCTTTCCCAGCGTCAGGATCTTTTCCAATGAGTCGGCTCTTCACATCAGGTGGCCAGCATATTGGAGCTTCAGCATTAGTCCTTCCAATGAGTATTCAAGACTGATTTCCTTTGGGATTGATTGGTTTGATCTCCTTGCTGTCCAAAGGACTCTAAAGAATCTTCTCCAGCACCACAGTTCAAAAGCATCAATTCTTTGGCACTGATACAGCCAGTTAACAATGTTGTGATAGTTTCAGGTGGACAACAAATGAACTCAGCCAGATATATACATTTTAAAGAAGGGCTTTTTGGTGGGGGGAATTCATTCACATCTCCCCACAGTCAGGCATGGTTCCGTCTGAGAATGTTCAGTTCTGTCCTGTCTGTGGGGAAGGGGTGGCTTTCTCTGTAGGGTCTCCCTTAGAGACTTGTAGGGGGAGCACAAGGACTCAGCACAAGGGAAGGACAGCTGAAGGACTTTGCTGAAATAAGTGTGATGAGCATGAAGAATAGAGTGCTGATCAAAGGGAACAGGGGAAGGGAGTGAGCAGATTTTTGTCAAGAAAATCTTCCTCAAGGCTGAGAAAAGCACTTAGAGACTCATCTCATCCTATCCTTCACCTCACTTTATCATTTGTACCTCAGACCCTGCTTTACTGTCTCAAGTAACTGCAACCACCCACGGTGCCATCTGTCCGGGTGAAGGGTCCCCTCCAGCGGGATCTGTGGCCCTTGTTCTCGCCATCCTTTATCTGTCACTTTCATTTCTGTCTGTGCTCCACATGCTTCCTTCCTTTGTTGCCAGTGTTGCATAACCCTGGCTTGACAAAGTCAGCCTTCGATTTGGTCTTCCTGACTGTGTGTGTGGTCACTCATTCATTTCCGACTCTTTGCCACCCTTTGGACTGTAGCCCACCAAGCTCCTCTGTCCATGAGATTTCTCAGGCAAGAATACTGGAATGGGTTGCCATATTCTTCTCCAGGGTCTCTTCCCAACCCAGGGATCGAACCTGTATCTCCTGTGTCTCCTGCTTTCCAGGCAGATTCTTTACCCGAAGAGCCATCAGGGAAGACTTCTTCCTGATCTTTGGTCTCTTACTGAATCACAGCAGTGTTTGCATTCGTATTTCTAAGCACCACAAGCCTCCAGGTGCCAGAAATGTAAGATCTACACTGCCCTGAGATTCAGGTCCACTATTCCAGAAATATGCCATTTTCCATTAAGCTGTGTCTGAAAATTGCTATTAACTCTCTCCTCTGGCGTTGATTATTCTACTAGGCATTTTCTTTCTTATCATGACACTCCTAAATATTACATTACCTGTCAATCTCTATTACTAGATTCATTCATATTGAAACTCTTACACATTTTATTAAGTCACTTCTAAGGAACTTACATGGGAAAAACCATGTATCAGGTATTAGAAAATAAAAATAATGTGAATGTGAATCTTGCCCTTGAGTAAACTAAGGTCCAGTAAGGGACCCCAGGTTGTGCTAGTGGTAAAGAATCTGGCTGCCAATGTGGGAGATGTAAGGGACTTGGGTTCCATCCCTGGGTCTGGAAGATCCCCTGGAGGAGGGCATGGCAACTCACTCCAGTATTCTTGCCTGGAGATTCCCATGGACAGAGAAGCCTGGCAGGCTACAGTCCATGGGGTCTCAGAGTCAGATACAACTGAGCAGCTAACACTTTCACTTTCACTTGCTCATGGTTAAGTTGCCAGTGTCTTGCATGGTGCCTGGCAAAGGTCTAATGCTCAATAGATATAACTCTGCTAGCCAAAATGAATGAGTGAATCAACTTTCTTTTTTACACCATAAAATTCTGGGGAACTGAGACCATCCTGATTTGACAAGTTCTTATCTGTGAGAGTCACTAAAATGATCAATGGATGATTGATTTAATGAATGAACTATTGTAACTGTCAGGCTGATGAATTTGTAGCTATCAACAGGAGATTGTAGACTTGGAAGGAGTCCATTGCCCTAGCCAACTAACCCCTGATATTCCTAACCAGCTCATCCCTCTAATGCTCTTAGCTCATTTCTTTTACACAGTCTTCTCTTTCAAATATTTAATGAAAACTTAGAAGCATGTTCTCATCTCTCCCTCCTGGGATCAGGTCACAGAAACAGGACCCAATATGTGGCAATGTTCCCCTTGGTTTTAAAGGATTTGGGGTTTTAGATTCCTCTGACTTCTTTTTCAACTTTACTGTCAGTTTTGTTTCAGGTTGATATTCATTTCTGATTTTTAATCCCCCAAATCACCTCCCTTGATGTCAGATTCTAGTCTTAGACTTGCTTATTCTTTCATCTGGAAGCAACACTGAGGGAATAGGTACTTCGCAGGACTCCCACAGAGGCAGGTCCTAAAGGGTGGTGTCCACACTGCAGAGACGGATGCTGGGAAATCTCCTTCATGTGCAGTGAACACACAGACTGCTCATACTACTACTTGTGTCTGAGCTACTGTTACATTTAAAACCATTCCTCTCACCTAGGGCGTCCATGTATGTAACCGTATGTTTAAATGCAGGTAATTCCTGAGTTTCAGCCTCCTCTTGGCTTTCCTTTCTGATCAGCAAAACTTTTATTTTTCATGTATTTCGTTTTTGCTGAACAGATGGTACATTATCAGCAAGTGACAACTAGCTTCCCAATAAGTGTTGAGAAACAAGTTTAACCACACACACATGCACACACACACAAAGGCCATGGCAGCAGAGCGTATGGGACACTCACTAAGTAAAAGATTTTATCACAGTATTTGCTGTTGTACTGGTGTTGTAAAGTTCATTTTGAAAATATACATATGTATATAAAATGTTGAAAGAAGCTGAACTAGACGGCTGACTTCGCATCAAGTACATTTCCTGTGGAACACAATTATTGGGGAAAATGTTGTCGTTCAGTCACTAAGTCATATCTGACTCTGCAACCCCATGGACTGCTGCACACCAGGCTTCCCTGTCCTTCAACATCTCCTGAAGCTTACTCAAACTCATGTCCATTGAGCCAGTGATGCCAGCCAACCATCTCATCCTCTCTTGTCTCCTCCTCCTCCTGCCTTCTATCTTGCCCAGCATGAGAGTCTTTTCCAGTGAATGGGCTCTTAGCATCAGTTGGCCAAAGTATTGGAGCTTCAGCTTCAACATTAGTCCTCCCAATTCAGGGTTTATTTCCTTTGGGATTGATTGGTTTGATCTCCTTTCTGTCCAAGGGACTCTCAAGAGTCTTCTCTAGCATCACAGTTCAAAAGCATCAATTCTTTGGCATTCAGCCTTCTTTATGGTCCAACTCTCACATCTGTAAGTGACTACTGGAAAAATTATAGCATTGACTATACAGACCTTCATCAGCAAAATGATGTCTCTGCTTTTTAATACACTGTCTAGCTTTGTCATGATATACTCTGCATATAAGTTAAATAAGCAGGGTGACAATATACAGCCTTGACATACTCCTTTTCCTATTTGGAACCAGTCTGTTGTTCCATGGCCAGTTCTAACTGTTGCTTCCTGACCTACATATAGGTTTCTCAAGAGGCAGGTCAGGTGGTCTGGTATTCCTATCTCTTTCAGAATTTTCCACAGTTTGTTGTGATCCACACAGTCAAGGCTTTGGCATAGTCAATAAAGCAGAAATAGATGTTTTTATGGAACTCTTTTGCTTTTTCCATGATCCAGGAGATGTTGGCAATTTGATCTCTGGTTCCTCTGGTTCCTTTCTAAAACCAGCTTGAACATCTGAAAGTTCATGGTTCACATATTGCTGAAGTCTGGCTTGGAGAATTTTGAGCATTACTTTACTAGTGTGTGAGATGAGTGCAGTTGTGCGGTAGTTTGAGCATTCTTTGGCATTGCCTTCTTTGGGATTGGAATGAAAACTGACCTTTTCCAGTCCTGTGGCCACTGCTGAGTTTTCCAAATGTGCTGGCATATTGAGTGCAGCACTTTCACAGCATCATCTTTCAGGATTTGAAATAGCTCAACTGGAATTTCATCACCTCCACTAGCTTTGTTTGTAGTGATGCTTTCTAAGGCCCACTTGACTTCACATTCCAGGATGTCTGGCTCTAGGTGAGTGATCACATCATCGTGATTATCTTGGTCGTGATAATCTTTTTTGTACAGTTCTTCTGTGTATTATTGCCACCTCTTCTTAATATCTTCTGCTTCTGTTAGGTCCATACCATTTCTGTCCTTTATCGAGCCCATCTTTGCATGAAATGTTCCCTTGGTATCTCTAATTTTCTTGAAGAGATCTCTAGTCTTCCCCATTCTGTTGTTTTCCTCTATTTCTTTGCATTGATCACTGAGGAAGGCATTCTTATCTCTTCTTGCTATTCTTTGGAACTCTGCATTTAAATACTTATATCTTTTCTTTTCTCCTTTGCTTTTTGCATCTCTTCTTTTCACAGCTATTTGTAAGGCCTCCCCAGACACCCATTTTGCTTTTTTGCATTTCTTTTCCATGAGGATGGTCTTGATCCCTGTCTCCTGTACAATGTCACAAACTTGTGCTTCTTCCAGCCCAGCGTTTCTCATGATGTACTCTGCATAGAAGTTAAATAAGCAGGGCTGTATATTGTCACCCTGCTTATTTAACTTCTATGCAGAGTACATCATGAGAAACGCTGGGCTGGAAGAAACACAAGCTGGAATCAAGATTGCCAGGAGAAATATCAATAACCTCAGATATGCAGATGACACCACCCTTATGGAAGAAAGTCAAGAGAAACTAAAAAGTCTCTTGATGAAAGTGAAAGAAGAGAGTGAAAAAGTTGGCTTAAAGCTCAACATTCAGAAAATGAAGATCATGGCATCTGGTCCCATCACTTCATGGGAAATAGATGGGGAAACAGTGGAAACAGTGTCAGACTATTTTGGGGGGCTCCAAAATCACTGCAGATGGTGACTGCAGCCATGAAATTAAAAGACGCTTACTCCTTGGAAGAAAAGTTATGACCAACCTAGATAGCATATTGAAAAGCAGAGACATTACTTTGCCAACAAAGGTCCGTCTAGTCGAGGCTATGGTTTTTCCAGTGGTCATGTATGGATGTGAGAGTTGGACTATGAAGAAAGCTGAGCACCAGAGAATTGATGCTTTTGAACTGTGGTGTTGGAGAAGACTCTTGAGAGTCCCTTGGACTGCAAGGAGGTCTACCCAGTCCATTCCAAAGGAGATCAGCCCTGGGTGTTCTTTGGAAGGAAATGCTAAAGCTGAAACTCCAGTACTTTGGCCACCTGATGCAAAGAGTTGACTCATTGGAAAAGACTCTGATGCTGGGAGGGATTGGGAGCAGGAAGAAAAGGGGACGACAGAGGGTGAGATAGCTGGATGGCATCACTGACTCGATGGACGTGAATTTGAGTGAACTCTGGGAGTTGGTGATGGACAGGGAGGCCTGGCATGCTGCGATTCATGGGGTTGCAAAGAGTCGGACACGACTGAGCGACTGAACTGAACTGAACTAGGTTTGTCATAGCTTTTTTCCCCCAAGGAGCAAGCATTTTTTCCTTTCATGGCTGCAGTCACCATCCACAGTGATTTTAGAGCCCAAGAAAATAAAGTCTGTCACTGCTTCCACTCCCCCGCCCCCCACTATTTGCCATGAAGTAATGGGACTGTTAAACTGTAAAACTGTTAAAGTTTTAAAGGACTGTTAAACACAGTTCTTTAAAACTAAAATGAGAGATTTTAAAATATTTTTGTTTGTGTATTTGAGTTGCTCTTAAATGTCCACCTAAATTATCTCTGCTGTTGCTAAAACAGCATAAAGAAGCAAATCTTCTAGTGACCTAGATTCGGGCTATAGTTGTCTGCTAACTAGATACAGGATTTAGAAGTGACATTGATGCTTGGCTCCCAGCTTTGTCAATTCTACCATGACGGGATTTCCTAGTCAATCTTTGAGATTCATTTTAGCATCCAAATTCTAATATTTAACAGCTTTAACAATGTGCAAGGTCAACATATTTTTCCTAAGGGTAAAAAAAAGGGACTGTGCAATATTTCATGTAGCGCTTTGTACCAAAACCTAGAAAACACAAGAAAAGTTGAGGACACAGTCCCCACCCTCAGGAAGCCTCTAATATTAATATTAGATAGATGAAATTGATGGCACATGATGGTAAAAGCAAGTGCAGTAACAAAAGTTAGTGTTGCATAATGTCGAGGAAAAGTTGGAGGGGAAAGGTGACTTGCTAAAATTCTCAGGATGATTCATTAAAAGGTCTGGAAGTAGAAGTCTCATGTCTTCTGCTTTTATCCTCCTAGGAGTTTCTCTGTTAAAACAGACCAGATTCACTTTCCTGACCCGTAAAATGGTGCTGTCATGAATACACATCACATCAAAGAAAAACTGCTAGTCATTACACACTTTATTTTCTCAGAAGATCAGAATCCATGAGAGCACATACAGTATTAATGCCTACAGTCACAGGGGGTGCACACAAGGCATGTTCTTTGGGTATCATTAAAGGACACCAGAGAGGGGTTCCAGGAGGAAATAAAAAGTGGCTTTTAACATAAGGTGAAAGAAGGGAGCATCGATCACCCCAAGTCCACCTTTTGTGGGTATCTCTGCATGGTCATCTCCCCTCCTGAACAAAGCTGTGTCTGGTGATGGTCCCCTTCTCAGCACTAATCCTACTAAATCCAGGTAATCCTTTAAAAAATCATTTGCAAGTCTTGTATGTGTGTGATTTGTGTCTGACTATTTGTGACCCCATGGACTCTAGCCCATCAGGCTCCTCTGTCCTTGGGATTCTCCAGGCAAGAATACTGGAGTGGGTTGCCATGCCCTCCTCCAGGGGATCTTCCTGACCCCCTGCATCTCTTACATCTCCTACATTGGCAGGTGGACTCTTTACCGATGGCACCACCTAATAATGCCGCTCGTCTTTTCATAGCCAGTTGCGTTCAAAATAGCTTCCTAAATCTTCAAATTGCCAAGACCTCTTCCCTTTGTGACTTGCCTCTTGTCTCCAGCCCCATCCTGTGCGCACACTTCCCACCCGTGTTATGCAGCCCTCTGCACTTCAAGGCCTTCCCAGACCAGCCAGATGACTGTGGACTCATAACACGCCTTTGTCAGCTTTTTCCCTTTTTTTGCAGACTCCCATTTTATATCTATCGTAGGCAAAATTTGAAATAAGACTAACAAAAACAAAAACCTTCACACCAACTTATTTGTGTACATTAGATATTCTTTGATTTGTCACTTGCTGGAGCATTGAGACCATGGTTTTTGTTGTTGCCCAGTGGCTCAATCATTTCTGACGCTTTTGTGACCCCTTGGACTGTGGCCCACCAGGCTTCTCTGTCCATGGGATTCTCCAGGCAAGAATACTGAAGTGAGTTGCCATTTCCTTCTCCAGGGGATTTTCCTGACTAAGGGATCGAACACACATCTCCTGCATTGCAGACAGATTCTTTATCACTGAGCCACCAGGGAAGCAGCCTGCGAACATGAAGACAACCTTAAAATCTCTTCCTCTGGCCACTTCTCATCATGACTTTGTGACACAACATCTAAAATCCTGCTGTTCCAACTTCCTTCCTTTCCTCTCTCTACCTTCAATCCTGCAGATTCATGAAGCTTATGAGAGGAAATAAAATCAGAGATAGAACACTTGTTAAGGAATTCTTTTCAGGATTGTGATTTAGTTAGATTAAAAAATAGTAAAAAAAAAAAAAAAAAAAGGTAAAATTAACTTTGATAATGTTTTTTATTTAACCCAATGTCCTAGACAGCTCTGGCTGCCATGACAAAGTACCATATACTGAGTCACTTAGACAACATTCATTTGTTTATCACTATTCTGGAGGCAGGAAGTCTGAGATCAGAGTGCTGGCCAGGTTGGTTCATGGTGAGGGCTCCATCCTTATGACCTGATTACCTCCCACCAGCTCCACCTCTAGATACTGTAACATTGAAGATCAAGCCTTCACCATGTGAAATGTTGGGGCTGGGACACAGATATTCAGTCTATAACATCCAGTATAGCCAAAACATTGTAATTTTAGCATGGAATCAATATAAAAATATTAATGAAATGCTTAAATTCTTTTTATTTGAAGTCTCCAAAAGTCCCCTGTGTGTTATACACTAAAAGATATCTCAAAGCAGGTGCTGAATTTTCATCAACAATACTTGAATGTTATTTATGTCATAGAACTTACATGTGAAAAAGGAGATTGACAAACCAAAGTTGTTCCAAATATACTTCAAGTCTTCCAAACATTGTAGCCAGTCTTTCAATCTAAACTTTTAATCTAAACTTAAATAAACTACAACTAAATGAAATTAAATATTCCATTTCTCAGTCACACTCACCACATTTCACATACCCATGTGACTAGGAGTGACCATTCTGGGCAACACAGAGACTTTGTATTTTATTCAGGTCTAGTTAGACTTTCTTGGGCTCCAAAATCACTATGGATGGTAACTATAGCTATGAAATTAAAAGACACTTGCTCTTTGGAAGAAAAGCTTTGACAAACTTTGATCGCATATTAAAAAGCAGAGACATCACTCTGCTAAACAAACGTCTGTATGGTAAAAGCTATGATTTTTCCAGTAGTCATGTACAAATGTGAGAATTGGACCACAAAGAAGGCTGAAAGCCGAAGAACTGATGCTTTTGAACTGTAGTGCTGGGGAAGGCTCTTGAGAGTCCCTTGGACTGCAAGGAGATCCAACCAGTCCATCCTAATGGAAATCAGTCCTGAATATTCACTGGAAGGACTGATGCTGAAGCTGAAGTTCCAAAACCTTGGCCACCTGATATGAAAAGCCCACACATTGGAAAAGAGCCTGATGCTGGGAAAGATAGAAAGCAAGAGAAAGGGATGACAGAGGAAGAGATGGTTGGATAGCATCACTGACTCAATGGACATGAGTTTGAGCAAGCTCTGGGAGATGTTGAAGGACAGGGATGCCTGGCATGCTGCAGGCCATGGGGCTGCAGAGTCAGACATGACTTAGTGACTGAACAAGAACAAGTTGACTTTACATGAAAATAATATCTAAACCTGGATTTAAGAACTAAGAAGAAATAGAGAAAACTTTGAGAAGCAAGTGAAAGTCATAAAGTGATTTTAATATTTCAGAAGCTTGGGGAAAATAGAGTCCTCAAGGAAGAACCTGATTTCCATTTGTGTGGAGTATGAGGTATAAAGATTGTTAGATGCCCTTCTGCATCTCAAAGGGCAGCCAGACACGATGAATAGACTTCAGCTCTAAAGGGAGATATTGTTTAGCTGTAAGAAAGGCTTTATCTCTATTCAGACTAGAAAGTCATGAGAGCTCTGTCCCTGGAGCTCCTTGAAATTAGGGCAAATGTACTTCTGTCTGGGATGACTTAGCTGTAGTCTACCTGAAGGGCAGAGGGATTGTTCTCTCAATGTCCCTTCCTGCTCTGATTTCATGATTCTGAGATAACCTGTGGGTAGAGAGACCACACACCAGCTGTTTTTAAATGTTGTGTTTGGAGGAACAATTAATCTTTGTGATTACATAGTTATGTAATCTGTAGTGTTTTCTAACTTTTGTTGCCTGGGAGCATGTGGATCATTGAGCAAGGGCTTAGCAGTGAGAGCAGGAAACTTCTGGAGCCATAGAGGAGTCCTTCTATGGCCATATGTGTGATCATAGTGAATGGACAGTAAATCCCATGTGTCTCTAAGAGACATACAGACATTCCCTTAAATGACCTGCAAAAAACGGCTGAGGCCACCTATAAATCCATGTTGAATTAAACGCAGTTAGCAAGTCTGTTCACCCCACTCACCAGTCATCTTGAGTTGCTTTAATTGTTGGCAACATAGCTGAATGATGGGCAAAAAGAGCATACAGGATCTGGACCTGGATTGCAGCCTCTGATTCTCCACATCAGTTCCAGTTTATCTCAGAAGACTCATTAACGCAGAGTACTTAGGGGTTGTCAGTTCAAGAAAGAAGGATTCTAGAAGCCAGAAAACATCTCCAGCTGATGTCATCAGCATCTTTATTCATGGATGAGATTTTAGTTACAGTTTTCTATAACATTTTCTCTCTTGGTCCTGGGAAATCTGAATTCTTCAATGCCATAATTGCTGTTAAAACGTATTGAATGTGTGATGAGAAGTTCTCCATGTTTCGGTTGAGATTAGGCATGTGTTCCCTGGATCAGACAGTTGTCAGGAAGCAAGTGATTCAAGTTGCATGGCTACCCTTGTCCTCTTGTGGGTCTGAGAGTGAATAGGAAGCAAAGAGCCTAGAAAGGCAGCAGTCTAGGTTTTGTTCAGTGGTAAGATCTCTTCATATTCAGACACGAGACCTGTAATCATCTCCACACTTGTTCAGTGGGAGAGGGCTGGGGAACGCAGGTCCTTGGATCCCAGCAGCAGTGGCCATATTTCTCCGTATTGACTGTGTTTCTCAATATCCACTGTTGTTTAGTCGCTAAGTCGTGTCCAACTCTTTTGCAACCCCATGGACTATAGCCCATCAGGTTCCTCTGTTCGTGGGATTTCTCAGGGAAGAATACTGCAGTGGGTTGCCATTTCCTTCTCCAGGGGATCTTCCCAACCCTTGTCTCCTGCACTGGCAGGCAGATTCTTTACCATTGAGCCACCAGGAAACCCCCCAATATCCATTAGACTCACCAAAACAGGCACAAAGTAGGCAGTGCAGTGAGCAAGGAACAGCTAGCAAATTGTGAAAGAGAGTAATTATTAATAAATAACCCACCAGTGTGGACTGTTGCCTTCTAGAAATCAAAACCTTTAGGCCTGGAAGATATTTTCCTGATACAGGGAAAGGGAAATGGGAAGGCTCACTCCCTACGGGGTCATAGCATTCCCATGAGATCTTTGGGTTACAACAAAGGCACTAGAGTTCTGCGTATCCTATTTGGCAGAGGGTAAGAAAGTGATACATCAATAGTACTTTGTTTCCTATACGTATGTGTACTGCCAGCTGAACTGGATGTACAGTGGGCAAGAATTTGAAGAATCATTGTGATACAGTAACACTACTCTAGAGTCTGAGACTTCTCCAAGCCTCAAAAAGAGGAGGACAAGTTAGAGATTCAGCTGGCTTAGCCAGTCCTACCATTTTATAGTCCGTATTTTCTAGAGTTTTAACAGTCCCAGGGAATTTCTCCTGTATGGCTTTGGTCCTTGAGCATGATGATCTGGCCTGAAAGTAGCAACAGTTGCTTTCATATAATATTCCCTCTAACACAGAATTGATGACAAGACCCTTTATGTCAGTGACATTGATAAATCCTACTATTCTAGAATAGTCACTGTGGATGTGTACGAAAAGCAAGGATAAATGAATGGAAGAAATATTCAATTTATCACATCAGACTCCTCAAAAATCTAGCTAATATATCTTGACCATGATTTTTAAGCCAAGATTCAATGGGTTTTAAGAATAACAAACATGCTGTGTGTCTGATTTGTCTTCAGACTCATGTCATCATTTCCAGAGTTTTCCACTACAGAGATTTATGCTGTCATTGGATCTAATTATGAATTAGTGATTGATTCATTTAGGGAATAACTCAACCAAATGGCAGTGGATTGAAAAATGAGCAGGCCCTGAAGGGACACATGGGCAGAGA
Organism: Bos grunniens; assembly: GCF_055505025.1. NCBI lineage: Eukaryota > Metazoa > Chordata > Mammalia > Artiodactyla > Bovidae > Bos > Bos grunniens. The sequence goes on along the minus strand of NC_141178.1, from coordinate 54,699,664 downwards.
TAACTAATTCTGTCTGCTGATGGGAATCAGCCCAGGTCATTCAGAAAATAGCCCTGAATGGAACAAATTATTCATCTTCCATCCACAGTGAGTGGCTTTCTCAGCCTTGCACTACTGACATCAATTAACCCCTGTGGCATTCTTCAGTTATTTGAAATCTCCAGGCTCACCCCATCCTTCTAAGGGAGCTATCCAGAACTTTTCAAATTTGTTTTGGCTTCTTTGCAAAGGTCTGACATTCACCTATTGTACTGCTTTTCACTTTTCATTGTTAAGAGTACTCTGTCCACCTCATGCATGTTATTTGTTCACTGTCAATCCTTGGTATATCTTGAGATTTTATGAAATGAATACAGGCCTTCAGAGAATTATTGAGATATCCTGGTTTAAGAGCTGCATTTGTTTGGTGATGTAAATGGTTGTATTAAAGATGTGTTCATTATGCATAAAGACTGATTTTACTGAAAGTCTGTAAGAAATAGCCCACATATAACTATCTCTTGCTCTGTCACCTCATTCTTTCCAGAGACTACTGTATGTGTATGTGTGTGTGGGGGGGAGGGTGTGGTGGAGAGATCCTCAGAGGGTAAATGATTCCATATAAATTTCTTTGATTAGCAATAGCTGTATTCCTACTGTGAGCCCCCAGCTACACTGAGATTAGCTTTTGTGGGGAGCCATGTATCAAGGATTTTGCTTCAAAACCCCTTCATGAGAGCTGATTACATTCCTTTTCAAATACTTACTCAGGGAGGCATACTTAAGAGTGAATTGTAACCTTTTCAAAATTGACATTTCAAGGGAAACAGATACTGAGTGGTGGGAGGAGGAGGCAGTGATAGAACAGGCAGTTTTATAACTAGAGGAAAAGACAATGTCAGAAGGAGCCCTTGTTCCTGGTCAACCTGCCAAGTCATCCCCTGGGGTGATCCCCTCCTTTTCTTCTGCTTAGTACACCTGCCACTTGCTCCTCTTTGGAATGGGCTGCGATTTGATGCTAGTTAGAGGATTTATGGGCTCCCCAGGTGGCACTAGTGGTAAAGAACCTGCCTGCCAATGCAGGAGACATAAGAGACGCGGCTTCAACCCCTGGGTTGGGAAGATCCCCTGGAGGAGGGCATGCCGACCCACTCCAGTATTCTTGCCTGGAGAATCCTATGGACAGAGGGTGATGGTCCACGGGGTCGCACAGAGTTGGACACAACTGAAGTGACTTAACACACAGCACGCACACAGAGGGATTTATATCAAAAGTTTCATTGGAAGAGCTCCTCCATCTTGACCATATAAATAATTGAAAGTCATATTTAATCTATCTTCCAGCCCATATTTTCTTATTTATTCTTATACATCTCACTTCATTCCAAAAGGGATTTGAAACATCTCCTAAAAATATTAGTATTATCACTACATGAATTTGTTGTGATATTTGTTGGAATATTTGGCTGGAGAGAGGACATGAATTTGTTGGAATATTTGGTTGAAATATTTGTTGAACTATTTAGTTGGAGAGAGGACATGAGTAGGAAAAGAAAACAGCACCAAGCTCAGATTTTTTCTGCCATTTTTCCTTACAGTGTAGTCACATGCCTGGTTGTGTGGTCATAGCTTCCAGTGGTCAAAGCAAAAGGAAAATATCAACAGTTATAAAATGTACACAGTATGGTGGATAAAGTAAACTCAAATGTCCGAAGTACAATCTCCACAAAGGAATCTCTCCCATAACATCTTCAGGAGTCATTATGTAACACAATAGACAACAATTACAGGAGCATTTGTTCCCGTCTAACTGCAACATCCGCTGGATCATGGAAAAAGCAAGAGAGTTCCAGAAAAACATCTATTTCTGCTTTATTGACTATGCCAAAGCCTTTGACTGTGTGGATCACAATAAATTGTGGAAAATTCTGAAAGAGATGGGAATACCAGACCACCTGATCTGCCTCTTGAGAAATCTGTATGCAGGTCAGGAAGCAATAGTTAGAACTGGACATGGAACAACAGACTGGTTCCAAATAGGAAAAGGAGTACGTCAAGGCTGTATATTGTCACCCTGCTTATTTAACTTATATGCAAAGTACATCATGAGAAACGCTGGACTGGAAGAAACACAAGCTGGAATCAAGATTGCCGGGAGAAATATCAATAACCTCAGATATGCAGATGACACCACCCTTATGGCAGAAAGTGAAGAGGAACTCAAAAGCCTCTTGATGAAAGTGAAAGTGGAGAGTGAAAAAGTTGGCTTAAAGCTCAACATTCAGAAAACGAAGATCATGGCATCCAGTCCCACCACTTCATGGGAAATAGATGGGGAAACAGTGGAAACAGTGTCAGACTTTATTTTGGGGGGCTCCAAAATCACTGCAGATGGTGACTGCAGCCATGAAATTAAAAGATGCTTGCTCCTTGGAAGGAAAGTTATGTCCAACCTAGATAGCATATTCAAAAGCAGAGACATTACTTTGCCAACAAAGGTCCATCTAGTCAAGGCTATGGTTTTTCCAGTGGTCATGTATGGATGTGAGAGTTGAACTGTGAAGAAGGCTGAGCACAGAAGAATTGATGCTTTTGAACTGTGGTGTTGGAGAAGACTCTTGAGAGTCCCTTGGACTGCAAGGAGATCCAACCAGTCCATTCTGAAAGAGATCAGCCCTGGGATTTCTTTGGAAGGAATGATGCTAAAGCTGAAACTCCAGTACTTTGGCCACCTCACGCGAAGAGTTGACTCATTGGAAAAGACTCTGATGCTGGGAGGGATTGGGGGCAGGGGGAGAAGGGGACGACAGAGGATGAGATAGCTGGATGGCATCACTGACTCGATGGACATGAGTCTGGGTGAACTCCGGGAGTTGGTGATGGACAGGGAGGCCTGGCATGCTGCGATTCATGGGGTCGCAAAGAGTCGGACACAACTGAGCGACTGAACTGCACTGAACTGAACTGCAGTAGAGAATTTCATAAATCCCTTCCTTATAATGTGTGTTCATGGGCTTCCCAGGTGGCACAGTTGGTAAAGAATCTGTCTTCAGTACAGGAGACACAAGAGACACCGGGTCAGTCCCTGGGTCAGGAAGATCCCCTGGAGGAGGAAATGGCAACCCACTCCAGCATTCTTGTTTGGATAATCCCACGGACAGAGGAGCCTGGTGGGATAGAGTCCATGGGATCGCAATGAGTTGAACATGGCTGAACATGAGTACACCTGTGTACATTTGACCAAATAGTATCTTTACAAAGTATCAATGGTGACATACTATCCCATTTGAAACAGCAAGGCAAGGTTTTTGAATCTGTGACTGTTCTGAACATTTCAGGGTACACAATCCCTATATAGTTAGCGGATCATTTACTATGTATTTGGGATTTAATTCATGGACCCTCAGTTTTCTTTCCTATATTTCAAATGTGAAAAATATTTTCTTTTTGGCAAATGCTATGGACAGGTTAAGAACTCATGTTTTAGAAGATGTATTAATATGTGTACCTCTCCAATCCAGTCAAGATCCAATAATAAACATTAGTCAGAAGTGTTCATGCCTCAAGTATGAAACTGCTTTGGAAATGTCAAGAGTATAATGAATCCTCAGGATTCTTGCTGGGTCTGAGACTTCACTTGATGATATCAATATGAAATTGGTTGTTTATGAAGGATTTAACATCGGGGTTTTTGGTGGTGGTGGTGGTAGTATGTATGTGTTCATGTGTTAGTGAGGAAAATAAATCTATTCTTTATTGGCCATTATATGTATCTGTGTGATTTTATGAAAAGAAGAAAGCAACTGGATTAAATCAAATGGATTCTAAAGGCAAGATAAAAACCCTTCCTGAATCCCACACTTCTCGTCCAAGAGGTTATGGAACTGCACCTATGGCTTCTCTTCCTTCTCCTTGGACTAACATCTCTCTCCCAGTATAATGTGTATACATAGATATATGAATAAATGTAAATATTTTTTGTAGAATAAATGTAACGTGGAAAGTTTCCATAAGGGCTCTATACTGCCAGTGTTACTGTTCCTGCAGTGGACTTTTGGTTGCCTCCCTGGCATCTAGTCTATACCATCAATCACTCTTCCTCTGTAGCATCCGTATCGTTTGAGTGATATTGACGTACTGATACCCCTCTCTCTCTCCCTTTCTCTCTCTCCCAAAGCTCATTCTTCTGGAGCACCTTATAATAAAAAGGCACTTAGGCACTATTGAAGGCAGTCTTAAGGGATGCCCAGTAAGAAGCTCCTGGTGACCATCGTAGTCAAAAGATGATAACACCCGTGAAGGCTGACCATCTTAATTTTTCAGTTATGGGGCCAGTACATTCCATGTGGTCTACGCCAGTTTGAGTCGGCTTTTCTGTTATTTGCGACCCAAAACTTTCTAGTTTGTACACTGATTGTTCAGCATACTTCAGGAACGAAGAGTCAGTAAGTCATAGATAGAGTGCCTACACTTTTTATCATTTTATTCCCCCAAATGGTAGATACTGTCTTTCCAATTTTCAGATAAGAAAAACAAGGTATGTAGAAGCTGAGTAATTTGACCAAAGTCATAGCGGCAGTGAAAGAATTAAAATCAGGGCTGTCTGATAGTGAGACATTCTGCTAGATCAGCAGGTCTAACCTAGTTCTCCTTTATCACATACACCTAAACACACTCCAACAGGCTACCGGGCGTTGAGTGCAATCCCTGGCCTCTTCTGTAATTCAACCCTTTTCTCTCCTATTCAAGAAAGCAAATCAGGATGCAGTGAGAGTGGCATTCTTACATGATCACCTTGAAGTGTCTTTAATTTAAAAGGAAAAAACATTACCCAAAACCCACTAAGACCTTCGGTAGTTGAACTTCAAATTATTCAGGACAAATCTTACTGGCATGTTCCTCTTTTCTACCTCCTGCATGAGTGCTAAGTTGCCTCAGTCACCTCCGACTCTTTGCGACCCAATGGCGGACTGTAGCCTGCCAGGCTCCTCTGTCCATGGGATTATCCAGGCAAGAATACTGGAGTGGTTTGCCATGCTCTCCTCCAGGGGATCTTCCCTACCCAGGGATCGAACTCAGTCTCTTTCATTTCCTGCATTGCAGGAGGATTCTTTATCACTGAGCCACCAGGCAAGCCCTTCCTGTCTCCTACCATAAAGTAGACACATCCTTTTACACTTTCAGCACAGGCTGGAGGGATAATGAGATGTATAAGCCATGTACAGAACAAGCACTGGAGTCAGAACTATCAAGCTGAGCTCTTGATGTTTTCACATGAAGCAAACAAATCTCTCGGTACCTTGGTCATGATGCTAGAAGCTTCCTCTACAAGTTCTAGCAGCAGCCAGTCTGGGTTTCACCTGGCTTGGCTGTAGTCCTCCTCTGATCACATTGCACTGACAAGTTTGCTTTTATTAACTGCATCGACTACAATAAAGTCACAGAATTTAGGACTGCAAACAAATGGAACAATGCTGAAAAGAATTGAGCAATGAAATGGGGGGAAGGAATGATTAGGCATGTTGAAGGGAACCAGTTACTCTTGTACAGGAGATGCCTCTGAAATGTGAGCTGCAGTAACCAACCCCTTATCCACACCCACAGCTCACCAGAGACCTGACAGTTCTTCATGTCCCTTTAGTAAGTCATGAACATTGGGTGATTATGAACATTAAGTGCCTTTTGTCTTTCCATCTCTTTCTGTTTTCAGTCACCATACTCAATCTGCCTAACATATCTCATACTGTGGTACTTATGTGAGGGACCTCTCCTCAAGCATCATATGAATTCTGTCCATGCTTCTCTCATATGTTATTTCTTTCCATACTTAAAATAGCCTTAGTTGCTCCCTTTTTGCACCCCCAGGCCATTGGATCTTTATTTATTTATTTATTTATTTTTAATTGAAGGATAATTGCTTCACAATATTGGTTTGATTTCTACAATATTGGTTTGACTTCAACATGAATTAGCCACCAGTGAATATGTGTCCCCTCCCTCTGGAACCTCCCTTCCCCCTCCCACCCTTTCCCACCCCTCTAGGTTGTTACAGAGCCCTGCCACTGGGTCTTTTATCTTTAATTTTTTAATCACAGTGGCAGCACTCTCACCATGTACTGTAAGGAGGTAATCACACATCAGTTTCCCCAACAATCTCAGGCTCTTCAAGGACAGGCATCTTGAGCTTCTGCACCCGAAGCCCACTGAATGATGCAGAGTAGGTGCATGTGTGCATGCTAAGTCACTCAGTCAAGTCCGACTCTGTGTGACCCCATGAACCGTATGGGGTCATGACCCCATAGCTCCTCTGTCCATGGGATTCTCCAGGCAAAAATACTGGAGTGGGTAGCCTTTCCCTTCTGTAGGATATCTTCCTAACTCAGGGACTGAACCCATTTTCCCTGCGTTGGCAAGTGGATTCTTTACCACTGAGCCATCAACAAAGTCCACAGAGTAGGTGGTGTAATACTTTTTTTCGTGAGTAAAGCAATAAAGGAATAAAGGCACCCACCATGTAGTTTAAGAGGCACTGACATAGAGATGATGTGAAGGTAATGTCTGGCTGATGGTGTTTTTCTCCCAACACCCTGCTCAGATGGTGCCTGGTCTGATTGCAGAGGAACAGACAGATTGAAGGAAAATGGCCAGACTCTGGACCGCTGGGCATGTGCATCGCTACCCACCTTCCTGGGGGAAATGCTGCTCTCAGCTGCACAATCACGCTCCCCCTTGGAAGTCTGGCTGAGCCCCAGGTGCTGCGCCTCCTGCCAAATGTCATCATGACCGCCCCGTATTCTCAGATGACAGTAATGAAGCAGGAACTTAATATACCTCACCTCCGTGTGTCTGGGGAAATCCTCTGTCATTTAGAATTTACTTGTGAGCCCCCATGGACACGTTCTTCTGTCTCTGGCATCTTTTCTCTGGTTAAAGCCCCTGGTGTGATGCTTTCTATCGTGATCTCTGCTTGGCTTAGCTCTATTAGGCTCTGGGTTTTTTTAGTGATGTCCGTGAGAAATGAGATGATCATCTTGTATGTACCTTGTCATCACACTGATCATGACTGTGAGATGAAAGTGAAGGTGAGCCTCATGGCACCCGGAGGTGACATCGAAGCCTGGCAGAAAGACAGAGCTGTTCACCCATGCCAAGGATATGATCTGGTTCTGCCAGGCATCCCCTGCTTAACTGCCCAGACTGAGTCTCCATGCCTTCATGATCCAGTCCAAAGTGTAATGTCTATATTTGTACTGGAGCCCCAAGGGGGGAAAACTGCATTATAATAAATGTGTGCTTTGCTAGCTACAGCATAATAAACATGATGCTCTAATTATCCATGTTTTCATAGAGCTAGGAAGCTAATCTCTTGAAGAATTAGTGTCCCTGGCAGACAGGCTCAGCATTTTGCATTGGTTTTGTGATGATACATAGCTTTGTAGGGTGTGTGTTTGTGTCAGCATTTCAGCATCTCCAGATAGGCACCATATTGGAACTATTTTGGTACTGAGTCCAATTAGAAGTCTATAGGTTGTAATCGGGCTTCCCTGGTGGCTCAGTGGTAAAGAATCTGCCTGCAATTATGGAGACGTAGGAGATGCAGGTTCAATCCTTGAGTCAGGAAGATTCCCTGAGGAGGGCATGGCAACCCACTCCAGTATTTCTTGCCTGGAGAATTCCAGGGACAGAGGAGCCCGGCAGGCTACAGTCCATGGAGTCACAGAGAGTCAGGCATACATGACTGTAATCACTTGGTGATCTGGTTCTGCCTTTCAATTCCGTTCTGTGAGAAAGTTCACTAAAGTAGCCTAAGACGGTGGGAGCTCTCCCCATTGGCTTCTGGAATCTCCTCCTCAGTCTAGGTAGTGTCCAGGTTGATGGCGGTAGTGAGATTTGAGGGCCTGTGTATGAAAAATCTTCCACATCCCAGATCGCTGTTGGATTTCATGCTTTCCTTTCCAGCATGGATGAATCAGCATTTTGAATCTAGGAAATTCCGCCTTGTGGAATAGTCATTTGTTTATTCTTTTGACAAATCATTCAGAATCTGCCCTGTGTCATCGACTCTTCTAGCTACCTTGGATACAACGGTTGGCTAAACAAAAACCTCTGATATTCTAGGTGGGGGACAGAGAAAATAAATCAAATAAATACATAAAATATATAATTTTGGAATGAAAAAATGTACCACAGAAGAAAAGAAACAGGAAATAAAAGGGGAGTCTAGGCAGGGAGCTGTAATTTATAGTTTGTTTGGGAAAGTCTTCCCAGAAAATGTGACTTTACTTACTCCTAGTTCAATTGTGATTATCTCAAGGGGAAAAATGTAAAAAGATGGACTCTTTACCTGTAATAATTAAAGCTGTTAACAACTGGTGTCTTTAGGAGAGTATGTATAGCATTGCCCAGCTTCAGTGGAACAAATTGGAGAAATTAGACTGGAATTCCATATGGTGACAGCCCTCTCCAAATTCTCCTATTTTATCATATGAGTTGGAGTCACCTTAGTGCCTGAGTCAGGGGCCCTGATGTGGTCATCTTCAGATTCTACTTCCCAAACCAGTTTCAGGCACTTGGGTGGGGAGAATCGGTCTCTGAGGAACATGAGTATCTTTGGGGGACAGAGTTTCTCAATTTTGAAACCTCAGTTAAAGCTCTGCCTTCTCTCCACTGCTTCTTTCCTTTATAGATGATTTTTTTTTTTGGAGCTTCTTAAACTTTTAATTGTTCTCCCTTTTCCTTGAGACCCTGATCATTACTTATAAAGACAGGAAAAATCCACAGGCATAAATTGGTAGTTCACATTATATTCCTAGAAATCTTAATTATGCCTAGATTTTTAAAATATTTATTTTATTGACATACAGTTGAGGGACTTCCCTGGTACACTTCCAATGCAGGTGGCACAGGTTCAATCCCTGGTCAGGGAGCCAAGATCCCACATGCTTCACAGTCAAAAAACCAAAACGTAAAACAGAAGCAATATTGTAATGAATTCAATAAAGACTTTAAAAATGGTCCACATCAATAAAGTTTTTTTTAAAGAAATATAATTAATAATCTTGTGTTAATTTCTGCTGTACAGTAGTGATTCAGCTGTACATATATATGTATATATATATACATATATATTCTCTTTCATATTCTCTTCCATTATGGTTTATTATAAGATGTTGAATATAGTTCCCTGTGCCATTCAGTAGAACTTGTTCTTTATCTATTCTCTATAAAATAGCTTGCATCCTAATCTCAAACTCCCAATCCATCTTTCCCCCACCCCCTCCTCCTTATGCCTAGATTTTTGAAGTCTTTTCTCTCTGGACTCTGCGCAAACAGAACTCCACTATGAAACCATGGAAAACAAAGTTATGATAATAGCTATTCTGCAGTATCATCTAAATTTACAAGGTTTTAGACATGAAAGAAAGGCGGCAGATTGAAAGTGAGAATGGGAGAGCACTGGAGAATGAGGGGTCCACAGAGGGTCATGCTGGCCTCCCGGCAATGCTGGTCCCTACCTTCAGGTGCATCATTTGTTGCCATGGCAACTTCATGGAAATAAGGAAGGTGGACGGAGCTTGGCCCAGGTCCTGAGTTTTCTGGACTCTCCTTATCCTTTGATGACTTTCTTGCCTTGGATCTGCCAATCTTTATTAAAGATGAAAGCTTTTCTCCCTTAGCAGACTGATTCCAATGTCTGTTCAAACGGATACACTCAGGATACCTAGCTATGAGCTAAACAGCAACCGAATGTGGAAAGAATTTCTTCCTTTGAAGGTTAGTGCGCGATGAAACACTGGATGAAGATAAGAACAGCCAACAGGGACAGTAGTGAATAGAACAGCTCCCCCTCTGGCAGAACTCTGTAGTGCAACTTTTCTTTCACATTGTGGATATTGCTGAGTTATGAAATCATCCAACTCACACTTCATTTGCTGCTGCCGCTGCTAAGTCGCTTCAGTTGTGTCCGACTCTGTGCGACCCCAGAGACGGCAGCCCACCAGGCTCCCCGTCCCTGGGATTCTCCAGGCAAGAACACTGGAGTGGGTTGCCATTTCCTTCTCCAGTGCATGAAAGTGAAACGTGAAAGTGAAGTCGCTCAGTCGTGTTCGACTCCTAGCAACCCCATGGACTGCAGCCTACCAGGCTCCTCCGTCCATGGGATTTTCCAGGCAAGAGTACTGGAGTGGGGTGCCATCACCTTCTCCGATACTTCATTTAGTGTGTGGTAATTGAGGAGAAGGGGACGACAGAGGATGAGATGGCTGGATGGCATCACTGACTCGATGGACGTGAGTCTGAGTGAACTCCGGGAGTTCGTGATGGACAGGGAGACTTGGCGTGCTGCGATTCATGGGGTCGCAGAGAGTCGGACACGACTGAGTGACTGAGCTGAACTGAACTGAACTGAATTGTACCACTTTGGGCTTCCCTGGTGGCTCAGCAGTGAAAGAATCCGCCTGCAATGCAGGAGACCTGGGTTTGATCCCTGGTTCAGAAAGCCCAACTACTCGATTTCCTGGAGTAGGAAATGGCTCCTCACTCCAGTCTTCTTACCTGGAAAAGCCCACAGAGGAGCCTGGTCGGTTACAGTCTATGGGGTCTCAAAGATTCGGACACGACTAAGTGACTGAACAATAACAACAGAATTACCTGGAAGGCTTGCTAAAATGGGGTGCTGGGCCCCACTCCAGTATTGAGTGGATATTTCTTTTTCTAACAGAAGTTGGAAGAATTTCCATGTATTGACACTGTGTCTCCTGGACCACACTTTGAGAACCTCTGGTTCAACAGATGCCTGTTTTCCACTTCCACGTGGCTGTCACTCCTCCGTCAGGAAAATGCTTCTTTCTTTGTGGCAGAAATGTAGTAACATTCCATTTGTTGTTTCTTTCTTTGTATGTTTTCTGATTTTTCTGAAAGTACCACAGAATGGTCCCAAAGGAAATATTTATAAGCAGCTTCTTGTGAAACACAGCTAGACAAATAACATTCTGCTCATTGCAGCTGTATATTGAAATTCAAATTGATTTGTGTGCATGCTTTGTTTATGAGTAGCATTATTTATAAAACTTGGAATTGGACTGTCTTTGATTGACGGAGCTCACAGATGAGCACTGAGTTAAATCCACATACTTCTCATCCTATTGAAGCCCCAGTATTGTATGCATCACTCATCTATGTGTCATATGATATATGTCATATGTATAAATACATGTGTGTGCGTGAGAGCTCAGTCGCTCAGTTGTATTCACTCTTTGCAACCCCATGGACTATAACTCACCCGGCTTTGCTGTCCATGGAATTTCCCAGGCAAGAATACTGGAGTGGGTTGCCATTTCCTTCTCCAGGGGATCTTCCTGAATGGATTGAACCCGCAGCTCCTGCTTGGCAGGTGGGTTCTTTAGCACTGAGCCACCTGGGAAGCCCACCTTATGCCTTTACTTTAGAATAAATTCTGAGTGGGGCACATTTCGAATGAAGACAAAATGCTAATACTTCCTGGCAGTCAGACTTAGAAGGAACTCATTCTGTAATTGATTGTTTTTAACTGAGCAGGGGCTGCTCCCAAATTTCTAGATAAGTGGGGTCCCAGGACAGCAGTCTAGTTGGAAGAAAGAGATAAGGAATTTGTTCTGAAGTTGTGTTTGTTAAGTAAATATGCTGACTTTACTTAGGGTGTACTGGCAAAGTTTTTTTTTAAAGACAACTTTGTATTTTATATGGTTTTTCCTCCACCTACACACTTCTCTGTTTATTTTGCCTAGAAGAGGAAACCCAATAGAAGTTCTTGGGGTTCTAAAGCACTTCACCCTTCTTGCTGCCACTGCTGTAAAGTGCCCAGCATCTCTTTAATGTGCCGTTAAGTATTAAAAAGCAGAGACATCACTTTGCTGACAAAGGTCCATGTCATCAAAGCTATGGTTTTCCAGTAGTCATGTACGGATGTGAGAGTTGAACCATAAAGAAGGCTGAGCACTGAAGAATTGATGCTTTCAAGTTGTGGTGCTAGAGAACACCCTTAAGAGTCCCTTGGACTGCAAGGAGATCAAAACAGTCAATCCTAAAGGAAATCAACCCTGAATATTCATTGGAAGGACTGATGCTGAAGCTGAAGCGCTAATACTTTGGCCACCTGATGCGAAGAGCCCACTCATTGAAAAAGACCCTGATGCTGGGAAAGCTTGATGGCAAGAGGAGAAGGGGGCAACAGAAGATGAGATGGCTGGATGGCATCACTGACTCAATGGACATGAATTTGAGCAAACTCTGGAAGATGGTGAAGGACAGGGAAGTCTGGTGTGCTGCACTCCACTGGGTCACAAAAAAAGTCAGACACAACGTAGTGACTGAACACGATGTAGCAACAAAAACAAAGTGATTTTAAAAGATTTCAGTAAGAAACAAAATATTCCCAGGAGGATTCTCCTTTTCTTAGTTTGGTTTCATTGCTCCTGGCCACTTCTCCTTAACTGCATCTTGTATCTTGTTATAGCTAGCAATTCTCTCATCAGTTTCCCTATTTTATATTTTTCATCCAACAGTTCTCAATCAGCAATTCCTTTGTATGTTAGTGTGTAGTTTCATAGAGGCTCTGTTGACCCTTGAACTCTTTGGGTTTGAACTGTGTGGGTTCACTTATAGATGGATTTATTTTCAGTAGATACTACAGTACTGCCTGATCCCATGGGCAGGGGTCCTGGAACCAATCCCCCTTGGATACTGAGGAACAACTGTAGGTAAGACTTTTTTTTAGGACTCTCAGAAGATACATTCTGTTTGAAAATGTATAAGAGCCTTGCTGCTATGCAGTGAAGATGGTGACTTTTGAGAGCTGACTTCTGCTTTCTGGGGCACCTTTGATCAGGTTGCTTTTGAAAGATACTCAGGAAGTGCAGGATAATTTTCACTCTTAGACCCAACCTCAGAGAAGCCGAGTTCAAGGACAGAGCAGTGTGGTTTTTTTGCTGCCCCTCGTAGTGATGGTAACTGTGATTACAGCCCAACGTCCCTGAGTCCAGGGTCTCTGCCAGGAGTCACCTCCCCTGAGGGAGAGCAGGTGTCACAGCACCAGGGGAAGTGGCAGGAAAACAAAGCCCTGAGGAACTTCAGAAAATTGTAGGTCTGGCTTGATAGTTAAACATGTCATTGGCAAAGGTAGTTCTTGTTATGATGTAGCCGAATAGTTGGTTTTTTTTTGGGGGGGGGAGGGTAAAATAAATCTTAAACAGAGTTCCAAAAGAAAGTAGTTTCAGAGTGTGTATTGCTATAAATTCATATTACTAATTTTCAGCCATAAAACAGATACTGTTGGAGTTCATGTTTTAGGAGGATTTTTCTGTGGGTGACAAATTTCATATATTCCAAAGCACTAACTATAATTTCAGCCTCTGTAGTCTCAGTTAAAATTACTGTTGTTTTCTGCCTTTTTGTGCCAACAATATGTTCCTCTACATGACATAGCACATTTTCTGTGAAGAGTTTTTCGTACTACCTCAATTTCTAGTAGATCTCTAATTATATTAATTTTGAAAGATTAAACTGATGCATATTATATTTAAGCCAGTAGTGAAATAGACAGCAGCATCTCCTTAACCACTTTATCCCATACCCTCTTTCATTTTCCGCTCACTGTTGTGCATATTAAATATTTGTTCATATACTCCCACTATATCCGCCAAGCACCCAGAACACTGTGGGTCCTCCTGAGAGACAGTCAGTGGATGTTCAGCAAATTATGTTAGCAGGGCTCCTTGTTCTTTCTACCTACTGAGTTCTGTGTCTGTGTGCTAAACTGTGTACATCATTCTTACGTTGCTTCCAGAACTATCCAAACTGATCACGAATTCCTTTTGAGCTTGCATGCAGTTAGCAACATCACTTCACAAACGTGACATTCTGAAGAATTAATTTCTTGAATGATAACTCAGTAGGAACAATTGAATCATCAAAGATAAAGTTATGGGGACAGCAAAATGTAAATATCCCAAACTGAAGGAAAGCTAAAGGCTTTACCTGAAACATCTAAAGAGTCAGTTGTAAAACTGGCAGAAAACAACTGTAAGCATTCATTTCAGCTTTTCTGCAGTCTGAAACTGGCCTATTGTCATACTCTCCCTATAAATCACCAAGATTAGAGGTATATTATGTGCAGATATTAAAAACATTCAAAGGATTTCTTTTGATCAATCACAGGAAAACTTTGAACAACCTGAATGCATTTTTCAAATTTTTTAAAATTAGCATTCTAATGTATGTTGTATGTGTCAATCACATTCAAAAGAAAAGGCAACAAATTGTCTATGCATTGCTTCATTTTGTGTTAATAAATGTGTCAGCTTTTAGTTAAGAACTATAAACCCTATTGTTATGTATATAACAACTGCTCAGTTCAGTCAGTTCAGTTGCTCAGTCATGTCTGACTGTTTGTGAACCCATGAACTACAGCATGCCAGGCCTCCCTGTCCATCACCAGCTCCCGGAGTTCACTCAAACTCATGTCCATTGAGTCGCTGATGCCATCTAACCATCTCATCCTCTGTCGTCCACTTCTCCTCCTGCCCTCAATCTTTCCCAGCATCAGGGTCTTTTCAAATGAGTCAGTTCTTCGCATCAGGTGGCCAAAGTATTGGACTTTCAGCTTCAGCATAAGTCCTTCCAATGAATATTCATAACAACTGTTATGGCTTTAAAAAATTTTTTAATCAAAGTTATACATTTATAACTTTGTTTTATATACACATATAAATATGTATATATAATCTATAAATGAATATATAATATTTGTATGATATATAATATAATGTATAACATATGTACCATATATATAAGGTGTATATGTATAATACATACATTTATAAAATTTAACAGTCAACTAATTCAACAACATTGAAAATATCCATCTCTTGCCTGATTCCTAATTCCTGCTCTCAAAAGGAAAGTTTATAAATCTTTTAATTGTTTCTTTTTGTGTTTATTTCCAAATCAGTCAATAACATGCTTGAGCTACTTCTGGCTGGGTTTTTTTAGCTTTATGCAATTAGCAATTAATATCCACCATAAAAAAGGGGGATTTAGTATTTTTCATTTTCTCCCATCACTCTCAACCCAATCCTCACCTGCATAATTACCTCTAACCATTTGCCAGTTGTTAAAAATCGTAATCTTCTGATGGATCATTATTCAGTGTCTTGGAGAAGGCAACGGCACCCCACTCCAGTACTCTGGCCTGGAAAATCAGCAGCATGTGTATATATGCTATGCTATGCTGATCACTTCAGTCGTGTCCGACTCTGTGCGACCCCACAGACGGCAGCCCACCAGGCTCCCCCGTCCCTGGGATTCTCCAGGCAAGAACACTGGAGTGGGTTGCCATTTCCTTCTCCAATGCATGAAAGTGAGAAGTGAAAGTGAAGTCGCTCAGTCATGTCCGACTCCTAGCAACCCCATGGACTGCAGCCTACCAGGCTCCTCTGTCCATGGGATTTTCCAGGCAGGAGTACTGGAGTGGGGTGCCATTGCCTTCTCCTATATATATATATATATATATATATATATATATAGGGAGAGAGAGAGAGAGAGAGAGAGAAAGAGATTGGGGAAGGAAATGGTGACCCACTCCAGTATTCTTGCCTGGAGAATCCTATGGACAGAGGAGCTTAGCAGGCTACAGTCCATAGGGTCACAAAGAGACAGACACGACTGAAGTGACTTAGAATATATATAGATGTGTGTGTGTGTGTGTGTGTGCTTCCCAGATGGCACTAGTGGTAAAGAACCTGGCTGTCAATGCAGGAGACATAAGAGACACAGGTTCGATCCCCAGGTTGGAAAGATCCCCTGGAGGAGGGCATGGCAACCCACTCTAGTATTCTTGCCTGGAGAATCCCATAGACAGAGGAGCCTGGTGGGCCATCTCCATAGGGTTGCAAAGAGTCGGACATGACTGAAACAACTGAGCACACACACACACATGTGTCTGTGTATTTTATATATGTATAATTATATATATGATATGATTATGTATAAATATATATGTGTGTGTTCAGTCACTCATTTGTGTTTGACTCTCTATATACATACATACATAAATATATATATATATATATATCATCAAACGCTACCTAACCTTTAAAGGAATTCCTTTCATTTGTTGAAACCATGAAGAAGTCCAGTGCATTGTGAGTTTATGTCCTTTGTTTGTATATTTATATAACCTCCCACTCCCCAAAAGCAAAGAAAAGCAAGGATAACTTCTTCTTCTTTGTCCTGAAACATCAAAATGATGGAGCTTGTGAGGATGACTTTCACCCATCTTGCTGAGCCCTTGGTTGAAGAGGAGGAGGTCTCATCTAGAAGTTTATTCTTGAGCACTGAGATATTTTATTAAATTATTTGGGTTTCTTTTTGTTGTTGTTTTTGCTTCTTTAGGAACTCTTATTATTTAGTTATTGTATCTCTCATCCTTTTTCTCCTATTGTCTTATTTTTAATTATATTTTCTGAAATATTTTCTCAGGTTTATCCTACTTAATGAGTTTTCTATTATTGCTATATTTTTAAATTTCTGAAAGTTCATTACTGTGTTTCTAGTTCTTCCTTAGAGCATCCTACTCTTGCTTTATAAATGTCTTCTCTAAGGCTGTAAATGATAGGGTTTGGATTGTTTCATATTTTGGCAGTGGAATTTTCTTCTCTACTTCTTCTGCAGCAAGCCCTCTTCTGCCTGAGACTCCCAGCGATGCTGCTAGTTCCTCACTCAAGTCATTTTGCTGAGTCAGTTTGTCACCTACTGGCTTTTGCTAGCATTCCAGGCTATTTACCTTGCTTTGGTCCACCTGGCTTGTTTAATGTTTAGAGAATTAAGGGATCATTTATTTTCCTTCCATGTCCATTCCAGAAGGAACATGGAAGAGAGTTCTGAAAACTTAGCTTTATGGATCATGCCTTCAGTTTCTATGTAAGCAGTGGTTCAGAGGTGGCACTGAAGGCCCCATAGGAGACTCTGTCCATCAGGTTGCAGAGCCCCACTGAGATTAGTGTAATCACAGAAAGGGTTTGAGCATGCATGACCGTAGATGCTAGAATTGTCTGTCACATTGGTCTAGAATGTGACAGTTCCTGGGCACCATACTTTTAGCACCCAGAGAAAATGCTGATCTTTAATCTGCTGTAGATAGACTCTTTAATAAGATACTTTGGCAAAATTTTTGCCAATATGTAACACCCTTGGTACATAGAAAACTGAAATTCTCAAACTAATTTCCTGAATTTAATTCTTTTACCATTTTAACGTTCCTTCTATTTTATATGTTTGGTAATATATAACTGTTTTGGCCCACATATCCCAGAGTTTTGAAAGTTTTCGTTTATTTTTTTTGTATCTATTGTTCATAGTGCAAAATTATAACATATAGAAAATTTCTCAAGTGCAGTGAAATAGGAGAACACCAAAATAGTAATATTATCTGGGAGTGTCATCAACCAAACAGAATTCCTGTTAATATTTGTGTGCTTTTTTGCAAGTTATGTTTTCTTCTTTACTATGATGTTAGGATCAAAATTGCATGCTAAATTTAAAAGATAATTTTTTGTGATTATGATGATATTATATCTTCATTATAGAACATTGGGAAATACAGAAATATTATAAGAAACTTAAATCCAGAATCTGAACATTCAGACATAACCAGTTTAAAGCTTTATACTTTTATATATCCTTAAGGCCTTATTTTTTTTTTTTTACTTTTCCTCACAAAACTTTAAATACTCATTTCAAAAATATAGATAACATAGAGTTGTAGAGCACAAATAATTAGGATTCCGTTTTAGCCTTATTTTTCCCTGAAATAAGGTTCCTCAAGGTTTAACTTCTTTAAAGTTGCTTGTATATTTTCCCAGATCTCCACTATGCATCACATTATTTATTTATTTATTTTTATTTTTTTCAATTTATTTAATTTTTAAACTTTACATAATTGTATTAGTTTTGCCAAATATCAAAATGAATCCGCCACAGGTATATATGTGTTCCCCATCCTGAACCCTCCTCCCTCCTCCCTCCCCATACCATCCCTCTGGGTCGTCCCAGTGCACTAGCCCCAAGCATCCAGTATCGTGCATCGAACCTGGACTGGCATCTTGTTTCATACATGATATTTTACATGTTTCAATGCCATTCTCCCAAATCTTCCCACCCTCTCCCTCTCCCATAGAGTTCATAAGACTGTTCTATACATCAGTGTCTCTTTTGCTGTCTCGTATATAGCGCATATTTCCTACAGTCCAAAGATGAATGTATATTATGCACACTAAAATAAATAGGTATATACACCAACCTTTAAATTTTCTTACTTGAATAATGTACAGAAAACATACTGTTCCACAACTTACTTTTTAAATCTGGTGTTTTACAATGAGCACATCTCTTATCTTAGTGAATATAAATCTATTGCATTCTTTCTAATAGCCTCATGGGACTGATATGCAATAATTTATGTGAAAATTTTCTCAACAATCTTTCTTTTTTTTTTTCTTTCCTTTTCTTAATTGAAGGATAATTGCTTTACAGTATTGTGTTGGTTTCTGCCATACATCAGCATGAGTCAGCTGCAGGTATACATATGTCTCCTCCCTCCTGAACCTGCCTCCCACACTTAATTTTCTTTCTAGTTTTTTTTTTTTTTTTACTATTATGCTGAACACTGCTCTGTGTATCTTTATACACAGAGCCCTTTGCATATGTGTGCAAAATGTCTTTTAGTCAGATATAATCCTAGAAATAAAATTAATTAATCAAAGGTATATGAGTATTTATTGAATTAATGCAAGATCCAAATACTTTTCAAAAAGGCACTATATAAATCACGCCAAAAATATATAAATATGATTGTTGCTTCACACCCTCACTAATGCTGAATACTGTCAGTCTTTAAGTATTTTGCCAATCTGAGCAATCCAAATGACTAATTATTATTTTAAAATATATTTCCTTAAGTATAAACAGTCATTCAAGCCTGATTTTTCACAGGCACACAGGCCTTTTGCTGCTGGATAGCTGGAGTAATTGGCAAATTTGGCCTTGGAGTACAGAATGAAGCCAGACAAAGGCTAATAGAGTTTTGCCAAGAGAATGCACTGGTCATAGCAAACACCCTCTTCCAACAACACAAGAGAAGACTATACACATGGATATTACCAGATGGTCAATACCAAAACATATTGATTATATTCTTTGCAGCAAAAGATGGAGAAGCTCTATAGAGTCAGCAAAAACAAGACCGGAAGCTGACTACGGCTCAGATCATGAACTCATTGCCAAATTTAGACTCACATTGAAGAAAGTAGGGAAAACCACTAGACCATTCAGGTATGACCTAAATGGATTTAAGGGACTAGATCTGACAGACAGAGTGCCTGATGAAGTATGGACAGAGGTTCATGACATTGTACAAGAGACAAGAATCAAGACCATCCCCAAGAAAAAGAAATGCAAAAAAGCAAAATGGCTCTCTGAGGAGGCCTTACAAATAGCTGTGAAAAGAACATAAGGAAAAAGCAAAAGAGAAAAGGAAAGATATACCCATTTAAATGCAGAGTTCCAAAGAATAGCAAGGAAAGATAGGAAAGCCTTCCTCAGTGATCAATGCAAAGAAATAGAGGAAAACAATAGATGGGAAAGACTTCAAGAAAATTAGAGATACCAGGGGAACACTTCATGCAAAGATGGGCTCTATAAAGGACAGAAATGGTATGAACCTAACAGAAGCAGAAGATATTAAGAAGAGGTGGCAAGAATACACAGAAGAACTGTACAAAAAAGATCTTCATGACCCAGATAATTATGATGGTGTGATCACTCACCTAGAGCCAGACATCCTGGAATGGGAAGTCAAGTGGCTTTAGAAAGCATCACTACCTACAAAGCTAGTGGAGGTGATGGGATTCCAGCTGAGCTATTTCAAATCCTGAAAGATGATGCTGTGAAAGTGCTGCACTCAATATGATAGCACATTTGGAAAACTCAGCAGTGGCCACAGGACTGGAAAAGGTCTGTTTTCATTTCAATCCCAAAGAAAGACAATGCCAAAGAATGCTCAAACTACCGCACAATTGCACTCATCTCACACGCTAGTAAAGTAATGCTCAAAATTCTCCAAGCCAGGCTTCAGCAATACATGAACCGTGAACTTCCAGATGTTCAAGCTGGTTTTAGAAAAGGCAGAAGAACCAGAGATCAAATTGCCAACATCCACTGGATCATCAAAAAGCAAGAGAGTTCCAGAAAAAACATCTGTTTCTGCTTTATTGACTATGCCAAAACCTTTGACTGTGTGGATCACAATAAACTGTGGAAAATTCTGAAGGAGATGGGAATACCAGACCACCTGACCTGCCTCTTGAGAAACCTGTACGCAGGTCAGGAAGCAACAGTTAGAACTAGAAATGGAACAACAGACTTGTTTCAAATATGGAAAGGAGTATGTCAAGGCTGTATATTGTCACCCTGCTTATCTAACTTATATGCAGAGTACATCATGAGAAACACTGGGTTGGATGAAGCACAAGCTGGAATCAAGATTGCCAGGAGAAATATCAATAACCTCAGATATGCAGATAGTACCACATTTATGGTAGAAAGTGAAGAAGAACTAAAGAGCCTCTTAATGAAAGTGAAAGAGGAGAGTGAAAAAGTTGGCTTAAAGTTCAACATTCAGAAAACAAAGATCATGGCATCTGGCCCCATCACTTCATGGGAAATAGATGGGTTGAAACAACGGAAACAGTGACAGACTTTATTTTTTTGGGCTCCAAAATCACTGCAGATGGTGATTGCAGCCATGAAATTAAAAGACCCTTACTCCTTGGAAGAAAAGTTATGACCAACCTAGACAGCATATTAAAAAGCAGAGACATTACTTTGCCAACAAAAGTCCGTCCAGTCAAGGCTATGGTTTTTCCAGTGGTCATGTGTGGATGTGAGAGTTCGACTATAAAGAAAGCTGAACACCAAAGAATTGATGCTTTTTTTCAAATAAAATTAATTTATTTAATTGGAGGCTAATTACTTTACAATACTATAGTGGTTTTTGCCATACGTTGATATGAATCAGCCATGGATGTACATGTGTTCGCATCCTGAACCCCCTCTTCCACCTCCCTCCCATCCCATCCCTCAGGGTCATCCCAGTGAACCAGCCCTGAGCACCCTGGAATTGATGCTTTTGAACCGTGGTGTTGGAGAAGACACTTGAGAGTCCCTTGGACTGCAAGGAGATCCAGCCAGTTCATCCTAAAGGAAATCAGTCCTGAATATTCTTTGGAAGGACTGAAGCTGAAACTACAATCCTTTGGCCACTTGATGCAAAGAGTTGACTCATTTGAAAAGACCCTGATGCTGGGAAAGATTGAAGGCGGGAGGAGAAGGGGGACAGAGGATAAGATGGTTGGATGGCATCAGCGACTCAATGGACATGAGTTTGAATAAACTCCAGGAGTTGGTGATGGACAGGGAGGCCTGGCATGCTGCAGTCCATGGGGTCATAAAGAGTCAGACATGACAGAGCTACTGAACTGAACTGAGGGGTCATGCAATATAGAAAAACTACATTCCCCGGATGCACTGCTTCCAGGACTGCTTCTGTTTCTACTTGTATCTACAGTAGGTTAATGCATTACTCTCATGCCCGTATCCATATCAGAATTAGACGGTAAGATTCACGACCTTCATCAGGCCACTCATATTGCAATCCCACCCATTTTCTGAGCTTCCTAGTTGGAATGGATGTAGGAAAAAGCATTCATGGGGGCAAAGCTGATGTTTTCCATTGGCTTATACCTAAGCAAGCAGAAGCTAGTTTTAGAGATGCTATGAATCTTGCGTTTCTGATCTCAGGCGCACATGGTGAGATACCCAAGTGAGGGTCGTGGGGGCACCTGGGTATCTATATTCACAATTGCAGGTTTGTGTGGTTTCCAAACAACAAAGCACAAATGGGTGTTAGTTGTGCTTTTGGACCCAGTCCCATCGGTGATTATTTCTCCCAGATTCTGTCCTGGGCCCTTGGTCTGTGATGCCATTCTCTGAATTTTCACTGTTTTGGTGTCTTCTTCATTATCATTGGGTGAATTCGGAAAGGCCATGTCATGAATATTGAACTAGGCACTGTTTTAAATCAGAAGTCTCTAGATTGCTCTGGATGAAATATTTTATATTTATTTCATTCTATTTAAGCGTAAACTTACAAAATATTGCAAAGATAACAAAAAGAAATATGAAGTAACGGTTCAGTCTTTCCATTACACTCAGCACACCATCCCTGGTATTCTGACAGCGGGTATCAGGAGATCCACCTTGGCTTTAAAAATTAAATGATGGGATTTGTGCCAGTGGAGCATATGGTTTTAAATGAACAATGAATATTCTATTATCTGGGGTGTGATGCCAGGGAGGAAAGTGGACTTGTGAGTATCTGGCACAGCTGAGCCTGCATCAGAGACAACCCTTTTCGTCCCTGTTGTCTAAGGTCTAAAGACAGATTGAGGGACACATGCAAAGAAGTCAGATGAGGGTGAAGTTGTTAATGAGGTACAGTTGTGCCCACAATGGCACCAGCAGCTGCTACGATTAGATACATTTTGAGTGACTTGCTCGTGTCCCCAGTGATCAGACAAATCTTAAATCTTCTACTGTTGGTAGCATGGTGACTTCATCCTTGTCCTTGGAGAGGTCTCCCCGTGGTTCATCTCCCTCTGGTAGCTCCTGATGGGTTATTAACACAGGACCATATCTCCTTGCCTCCAGCCCTGAGAGGTTCAATTTTCTCCTGTATGTGTTTGTCAGAGACAAAGATAACTAAAAGAACATTGTGTCAGGAGGAATATCATCAATAATTAGTCAAAATGAGGCCCTGGCTTACGGCAGCTTCAGTTGACAATCAGGAACTTTTTCCTGTTTATTCATTTCTCATTGAAAGGAAAAACTCAAGAGGTCACTAGGCTGGTGCTGATGAGAAACAGAAGGCTGTATCCTGCGATTTTAGTGATTACATTTCTATTGTTTGAATTGGCTTTAAAATGCTTGTAGAATTTCAAGGCCATTACTTAATTGGTGCCTAGCCACCAGCTCAATGATGGTCTAAACATGTGATAAAACTGCTTCTCTGATCACCCGCAAGCAAACACAATATAAAGGGTCGGCTCCCACTGGGCTCTAGGCTGTAAGGAGGGTCCCGGGTTTGCTGTTTCTATAACCACAAGGATTGGCACTCTGCATGGCATGTTGTCACAATGGAGGTGGTCTCTGGGGCACTGCTTCTCAGATTTGAATGAGCATACAAGTCACTTGGGAATCATGTTAAAATACAGGTTCAGACTCTGTAGTTCTCCGTGGGGCATGGCGTTCTGTGCACTAACCAGTACTCACCAGCTCACAGGTCCACATTCCACACTTAGAATGTATGAAGTCTTAGTTTCTAAACCTTTTACTTAGAGCTGAAGGTAAAAACACAACCTCTGTTGGTCTGTGATCCCTTGGGTTGTTCATCTTGCACCACCTGTCCATACTACCTGCCTACTCTTTTGCTCTTTCCTGGACATAAGTGAACAGAAATTCAGTTTCTGCAGTGACCAAATGGTGATGAATATTTTTTCTGATAATCCCCTTATTCTTCCTGAGTCTGCAAAGTAAACCTGCTGTTGTTAAAGTTGAGCTTTTGTAAATAAATTGAAAATATGTTCAAGTATTTTACTGTTTGAAACATAGTTCACAGTTTGCCAAATATGAATACAGGACTTGGGAACATTGGTTAAGAAGGACAGTAATCTTAAAGAAGTAGATTAGGTTTCTAGTCTGTTACCTCCCTGTCAAGACTCGGTTCAGCCCTTCCCCAGCCAGGGTCACTGCCATCAGAACACCTTGCCGCCCCTCTGGGTGGGTCCTCACACCACTCCAGGGCTAGCTCTGAGTCCCATTTGTCCCTGCGTCCATGTGCCACCCACAGCCCACCTGGCACTTGTAAATGCTCAGTGCATGTTACTGAAAAAAGTCCCCACTGAAATAAAAATATTAGGTAAATTATGGCATAGGGCTTCCCTGGTGGATCAGTGGTAAAGATCCTGCCAATGCAGGAGACATAGGTTCAATCCCTGATCTGGGAGGAGACCGTGGAGAAGAAAATTGCAACCCCTCCAGTATTCTTGCTTGGGAAGTCACATAGACAGAGTGGCCTGGCATGCTACAGTCCATAGGGTCACAAAGAGTCAGACATGACTTAGCAACTGAGCACACACACACACATTATGGCATGTCACGCTGGTGAAATAGAATGTACCTCAGTAAATTACAGATCAGTTCAGTTCAGTTGCCCAGTCATGTCTGACTCTTTGCGACCCCATGAGTCGCAGCATGCCAGGCCTCCCTGTCCATCACCAACTCCCCGAGTTCACTCAGACTCATGTGCATTGAGTCGGTGATGCCATCCAGCCATCCTCTGCATCCCCTTCTCCTCCTGCCTCCAATCCCTCCCAGCATCAGAGTCTTTTCCAATGAGTCAACTCTTCACATGAGATGGCCAAAGTATTGGAGTTTCAGCTTTAGCATCAGTCCTTCCAAAGAAATCCCAGGGCTGATCTCCTTTAGAATGGACTGGGTAGATCTCCTTGCAGTCCAAGGAACTCTCAAGAGTCTCCTCCAACACCACAGTTCAAAAGCATCAGTTCTTTGGTGCTCAGCCTTCTTCACAGTCCAACTCTCACATCCATACATGACCACAGGAAAAACCATAGCCTTGACTAGACGGACCTTTATTGGCAAAGTAATGTCTCTGCTTTTGAATACGCTATCTAGGTTGGTCACAACCTTCTTCCAAGCAGTAAGCGTCTTTTAATTTCATGGCTGCAGTCACCATAGCAATGATTTAGGAGCCCCAAAAAATAAAGTCTGACACTGTTTCCACTGTTTCCCCATCTATTTGCCATGAAGTGATGGGACCAGATACCATGATCTTTGTTTTCTGAATGTTGAGCTTTAAGCCAACTTTTTCACTCTCCTCTTTCACTTTCATCAAGAGGCTTTTTAGTTTCTCTTCATTTTCTGCCATAAGGGTGCTGTCATCTGCATATCTAAGGTTATTGATATTTCTCCCGACAATCTTGATTCCAGCTTGTGCTTCTTCCAGCCCAGCGTTTCTCATGATGTACTCTGCATAGAAGTTAGATAAGCAGGGTGACAATATCCAGCCTTGACATACTCCTTTTCCTATTTGGAACCAGTCTGTTGTTCCATGTCCTTTTCTAACTGTTGCTTCCTGACCTGCATACAGGTTTCTCAAAAGGCAGGTCAGGTGGTCTGGTATTCCCATCTCTTTCAGAATTTTCCACAGTTTATTGTGATCCACACAGTCAAAGGTTTTGGCATAGTCAATAAAGCAGAAATAGATATTTTTCTGGAACTCTCTTGCTTTTTCAATGATCCAGTGGATGTTGGCAATTTGATCTCTGGTTCCTCTGCCTTTTCTAAAACCAGCTTGAACATCTGGAAGTTCATGGTTCATGTATTGCTGAAGCCTGGCTTGGAGAATTTTGAGCATTACTTTACTAGTGTGTGAGATGCATGGAATTGTGCAGTAGTTTGAGCATTCTTTTGCATTGCCTTTCTTTGGGATTGGAATGAAAACTGACCTTCTCCAGTCCTGTGGCCACTGCTGAGTTTTCCAAATTTGCTGGCATATTGAGTGAAGCACTTTCACAGCATCATCTTCCAGGATTTGAAATAGCTCAACTGGAATTCCATTACCTCCACTAGCTTTGTTCGTAGTGATGCTTTCTAAGGCCCACTTGACTTCCCATTCCAGGATGTCTGGCTCTAGGTGAGTGATCACACCATCGTGATTATCTGGGTCATGAAGATATTTTTTGTACAGTTATTCTGTGTATTCTTGCCACCTCTTCTTAATATCTTCTGCTTCTGTTAGGTCCATACCATTTCTGTCCTTTATAGAGCCCATCTTTGCATGAAATGTTCCCCTGGTATCTCTAATTTTCTTGAAGAGATCTCTAGTCCTTCCCATTCTGTTGTTTTCTTCTATTTCTTTGCATTGATTGCTGAGGAAGGCTTTCTTATCTCTTCATGCTATTCTTTGGAACTCTGCATTCAGATGCTTATATCTTTCCTTTTTTCCTTTGCTTTTTGCTTCTTTTCTTTCCACAGCTATTTGTAAGGCCTCCCCAGACAGTTACAACAACTCTAATAACACAAAATTTTATATCATGTTAAGTGAAAAAGTCAGATGTAACGATGCATTTTGTTTGTTTATAATTTTTAATATACACAAAAGATAAACAAAAAAAAATTTGGGAAAGAGAACTGTAAGCTAGTCAAAGTGTTGAGTATAGATGGTTTAATTTCCTCTTAGAAAGTACCTGTTTTTTATAATACAATTTTCAATAAATGACAGGAAAACAAGAAACCTCAATAGTAATATTTTTCAGTCATTCATGCTTCTCTCCACATATTTAATTGCAAAAGTCCACTCTACCTAAGACTCCCTTTAGAGAAATTAAGCAGGTTTTGCAAATATTTCATTGACTGTAAGAATGAATACATTTTTACAGATTTGGTTAATACTTTCATTTTTCTTGCAAACTCTGTAGTGAAGCTGTTAGTTGCTTAGTTGTGTCTGACTCTTTGTGACTCCATGGATTGTAACCTGCCAGGCTCCTCTGTCCATGGAAATCTCCAGGCAAACAGACTGGAGTGGGCCATTCTCTTCTCCAGGGGATCTTCCTGACCCAGGGATCGAACACGGGTCTCCTACATAGCAGGCAGAATTTTACCATCTGAGCCACTAGGAAAGCCAAAAGCTCCACAATGTTCCCTAAAATCTGATTCATCAGATTCATAGGGCCCTTCAGGAACAGCTCTTGCCCTCATCAGACACTCAGTAAAAAGTGTTGTTAGGAAATTCCTTTATCAAGTGACATCCACCTCTTGAAATCCAATTGGGTAGTCTGTTCCCCACTGTAGCCCTTTTCTTCTGGCCTCTCTACTACCCAAGTTATTTTCTTTTCTAATTTAAAATCCTGTATTTGTTTTCATCTTGTATGAAATCTAGCTTCAGCAACAGGTATGTCCCTTCATCTTTCTGCCTACAGCCTTGAAGTTTGTAAAGGATGGTATTAGGTAGAATCAGCTATCTGCTGATACAGACATTTCAACATTTTGTATTTTCACCTGAGAAGGAAAAATTCTGCTCAGAAATCTGACAACACGAGTCCATGTTGCAATCGTTTGACTGACGGCAAACAAATTCTCTTTTTCTTATGCTGGCTTGTTGACTCCTTTCCTTTATCCAGATGGGCTCTCTTCTCATCTCTCTCCTAGTCTCCCCACCCCCCGCCCCTTCCAGGTTTCTCTCCCTCTCTGTCTCTCTTTTCTCTCTTAAATGATCTTTACTTCTAGATAAGTGTCTTTGAATTAATTTTATTCAAATACTTGAGAGGTTATATTTACATGTACAAATATATACATGTACTCACATCTGCATGCTTGTCTTGTGGCAGCCTCATGTTTCTAGAAATGCAAGATTCATGAAAAGAGTGTCCTTTCACTCACCTTGTACCTCGAGAGTCTAGCAGATCACCCAGTATGTGTTTAGTGAAAGAAAGAATACACAAATTAAACCAGGAGGAAATGCTATTACTAGTGAGATAAGGACTAGTGTGGCAGACCAACTAGTTATTAGAAAACTCTTAGGATTATAGTTTGTATGTGTACATGCATTGCCCTTCTGCTCATATCTCCAATCATGTCATTTTTGTTGATAAACATTTCTCTTTTGCTTCACTATTTGCTGTCAATCCACAGCCTTAACAAGGCGTTTACTCTTTCATTTTCATACCAGTTTTCCCTTTTCCTTTGAAAAATGTGGACAGCACTCAAAAAGCTGTAATTTCATCTCCTCCCCGAGCTAGGACAGCACTTGGTTTTCACTTCTTTTATGTCATTCATCTCATTCTGCTCCATCATTTAGGAACTTGACTCTATGGCTCCTATTAGGTTTTCAAGCCCTTTTAAGAAAATACTGATTTCTTTCCTTTTGTATTTTCATCTCTGGCATTGCCTAGATTGGTTCCTGGAACATCATGGATGTTGGATGAATTGAACTTTATAATTTGAGACCTTCTGTACAAGCAGTGAGACAGTTACTTTAAACAATGCTTGTCTGGAGATGAAGAGTAGAAATAATTTTTAAAGAGAAGTTTCTCAAAGGAAACATCCTATTTATTAAACTTCTCTGAGGCAAAAATGAAAGTTGCATTTTATACAAATAAAAAGACTGGTGCATTTAATGTGTTCCTCTAAAATTAGATGTGCTATACATTGTAAGGGATTTTTAAAGATTCTTAGAATAGGATCTCCTTTGTACAGAAGATGAGGAGGAGAATGAGTATGCACAAGAAGAACAGGTCAAATGTGTCTTTGGCTGGCCAAGGAAAACGATGTAAATTCCTTATTTCATTTATAAGTCCTGACTCTGTTGCCCAGAAGCACTTCAAAGCTACTAATGATCTTTTGGAGGTTTCTGATGTTGCCTCTGTCATGCTCTTATTTCCTTCCTTCACTGCTCTTCAGTATTTGTATGGCTGATGTTGTTTCCATCTCTTCAACTTGACTGTTGGCTTTGGGTGGTGGCCCCATACTTAGTCCTTGACTAAATATATAACACAGTGTTATATAACACTGTTATATGTGTGTGTGTGTGTGTTATATAAACACACATGACACAGTGTTATATTGTCATAGGGGTTTTGTTTTGTTGTTATTTAAGCCATGGACTAGTTGGTTTGAAATATCAGTGCAATTGAACTATGACAAAGAGGAAAATCAAAACAGCTGTGGAAATGATGCCTATCTGTGCCTTAGTAATTATTATAGAAGAGAAAATAAGAGAAGGATCTTAAAAGCCAAGACAAGTTAGCATTATATTGCCTGAGTGTTTGGTGCTGGAATAGGGCTTGTTTCTGACATTAGCTTTTAGCTCAACCTACAAAGATCAGAGAGGACAGAAATCTATTACATTTGAACAGGTGTTTTGAACTCTTTGGAAATAAATTTGTAATTTGATTTGCAGAGATAAAAGAGGTACTTCATTGTAAAAACCAAACCATCACTTTCCCAGGAGTTTCAGCAAGAAGACTGTTGGATGCAGAAATCAGGTGGAAAATGTGCAAAATATGTTTATTCCTGAAATATTGTTAGCCAAACCTTGAGATCCGAGATATTGCTTGTCATGTCCATTTTATTTGATCCTGAACCATTGGCTTGAGTAACATCTCTCTTGTGATGGAATACCTTTACTCTATTTGGGTGGAAAAGCAATCTTTTGATCACGTTTCTTTGCACATGTTTTCAATCAGTCTTACTATCTGCAAAATACCTAAGTAGTTGAGGATGTGGGTCTTTCCATTGAGTTCCTTGTGCTTTAATCCAGAGTGTAATTCATTTACCCAATATACAACTGCTGAATTCAACACATGCTAAATAGTATAGAGCCACAGATGCAGCTGTTGAGGAAGTACAGAATAAAGACCTCGCTGAACGTAGTTTGGGCTACTTTTACATATCACAATCAGTTCTAATATTTTCTGTTTTACTTTCTAAGTATTAATATGTCTCCCTTTTCTTGCTTCCTTGAAGATTTATTCTAATTGATTTAGTACTTATGAGAATAAAAAGAATATTCTAACTCCAGATTTCCACTGGAAAAATGCCAGTTTATAATTTTGCCAAGCTGCTCACAACATGCATCAGATAATCTCTTGATGGAGTTCAGTGGTTTCCTTGCATTGGCTATCTGTCATAGTGCAATGCCTGCAAGCTCTTCTTAGTTCAACCATAAAGATGAAAGAAAGTCCAGTCTTGATGAGCAATTCATTCATTTTTTGTTGTGACGGATGGCACTATTCAATGACCAAAGAAGCATCCAGGTCTCATTAAATCGCCGTGCCAGTCAGGAATGGCACAACATGGGCCCAATGGAAAAGGAACATGCCATTTTTGAACTTAATGCCAGCTTTCTGGCATATCTTTTGTCTGGTTTGATACACTGAGATCTCAGTGAATGCTGTTGACAAGTACGTACACTTTTAGTTGCCAGCCGGGTCTTAACTTTCACAAAACAACTGCTGGAGACGTTTTGGCCCTGAGATAGCTGCTGGGATAAAAGGCACCTTTCACTAAAAAACACTACTCTCCCCTCTGTGTAGAGTGCCCTAAAATGCAGCAACGCAGTCACTGGAGGGTGACTGTGAAAACCAAGGTAGAGAAAGAAAATTGCTGGATTCATGGTTGGCAGTACAGAGTTACATAAAGTTGGCCATACAGTTGCAATCTTGCTGGTAAATCGATACATGTTGCCATGGAGAGATGGCTATAAGAGGAAAAACAGATGGTGCTGGTTGTGCTGGAGACAAAGAAATAAAAACTCCAAGTCTCCTTCCGTGTACAAGTTATGTAGCAGTCAATAACTGAGGGGAGAATAATCAGGCTCGTATTACCATTTTTATCACATTAATGCAGAAATATACCATGAAAATTGTTCCATTATTCATGTCCTTGTTTCCCAGCTCAGGAGTTACCTCTCTCACTTCACTTGTCAAACCACTTGCCTTATTTCCTCCAACTCATGTAAATGCCCATTTTATGTACTCAGTCTATCATGATTTAAACCAAGATGTCCCACCAAATATTTTCACAGCAATTTCTCTTTGTCAAAAAGAAAAGAGAATCTTGTTTGACAGATATTTATTGTAGAGCTACAATATGCAAAATACTGCTATACTCTTTGCATGTGTGCCGTCTGATACAAATATAAGCTGACCCAAGCCCTGGATTATTAAATATTATATCTTATGCCTCAGACTGTTTTGCCCTCTAACATTTGCATGATGACAAACAGCATGCGTTAGTTTTTCGACTTAACATAGGCTGATTCCTGAGTTTCTAAAAATGCATAATTCAGTAATGAAAAATCAAATTTCAATCACTATTTTCAAAGATTTCTTATTTGTTCCAATATTTAACATTAAACAGTAATACTGCTTGATGGAAATGAAATGTGTTCAAGTTCCTACTTTGCCTCAGAATAGAGAGGACCTATGTCATTAGTTCCCTAATAAAGCATATCAGTGGAATTTTGTTTCCTTGAAATAAGACTTCTTTAAATTCCGTAAGAGGAACACATAATAGAGGCAATATATTATTTGAGATCAGAAATATCTTTGGAAGATGTATTTCTGCCAGAATGGTAGAATAATTTCCCTGAACATCACTGCTGTTAAAAAACAATTGTGAGTGTCAGATTTAAAAGATGTTTCAGTTGCATCAGTGAGTTAACAAGAAACTAAGTTCTTCTAAACTTGAACTTCGTTTTCAAAACTCAAAGAATGGAGAAAAAGAGACAAATTCCAAATGACTCTCCAATCTGGGAGTCTAACAGAAGACCCTTCTCATAAAACTGGAAGCCCACTCAGATATAACCTCAAAGTGAAGGTGAGAAGTAGAGCAAAACCTATTCCCAACAAACAAGCAAAATTGTCTGCCTCTAGCCTTAGTCTCAGGCTTTGCAGGTGGCTCAGTGGTAAAGAACCCATCTGCCAATACAGGTGACCTGGGCTCAATCCCTGGGTCGGGAAGACTCCCTGGAGTAGGAAATGGCAACCCATTCCAGTATTCCTGCCTGAGAAATTCCAGGGACAGAGGAACCTCATGGGTTATAGTCCGAAAGAGTCAGACAGGACATAAGGACCAAACAACAACAACCTTAGTCTTAGGTGGAAAAAAAATTAAAACAGCTCCTCGATATTCATTAAAATAGATTAGTCCTCACAAGGATTTGTAAACTAAATTCACACCACTTGAGAGATGCAAATACAAATAAAAATCCAAAAGAAAAGAAAATCCTTTGGGTTGGGAGAGGGGTTAATATGTCATCAAAATAAATCATGAAATTTCCCAAAGATAAAGTTCCAAGGCACTAGATTCACAGTAAACAATTCAGAATATACAAAGAACCAAGGGACCATACCTGTAAATCAAGGATTAATCAAGTAACTGAATCAAACTCACAAAGATTAAACTCACAATGATTAATCAAATAACAGAATCAAACTCACAAACTCCTGTCAGGCACAGAACAGGAAAGAAGCATAAATTGAAATGCTCCAAGTAAAAGAGAGGTTTGAGCTAAGGAAAGAGCAAAATGACGAAGTATTTGAAAAAAATCAAATAGAATGAATAGAAAAATATACATAATATTGGGGCTTCCCTGGTGGCTCAGACAGTAAAGAATCTGCCTACAATGCGGGAGAACTGGGTTTGATCCCTGGGTTGGCAAGATCCTCTGGAGAAGGGAATGGCTACCCACTCCAGGATGCTTGCCTGAAGAATTCCATAGACAGAGGAGCCTGGTGGGCTACAGTTTACAGGATCGCAAAAAGTCAGACATGACTGAAGGGACTTTGCATACATGCATATATAACATTAATTTTTTTAAAAACTCAGTGAGTGGGTTTACCAGATTTAAAACAGTGGAGAAAAATAATGAATGGGAAAATAATTTGTGAAGATATTATACAGAATGCAATTCAGAAAAACAAGAGTTAGAAAATATAGAAGATTAAAGGACAGGAAGATGGAATGAGAAGTTCTGTGTTCCTGAATAGAGTTCTGGAAGGGAAAAAAAGAAGAGAGGCAGAATACAAGTGTAACTATTTAGAGAGGATTTTAGCTGAGAATTTTCCAGAACTGATGCAAAACATCACATCAATCATCACGTTATGGAAGACCAAAATTTACCAAGGAAGATAGATGAAAAGACACAAAAATACATCAGAGTCAATCCTCAAAGCTTCAAGAAAGTAGAGAGATTTTTAAATCTATTGGAGAGATATGGAGGAGACATTGCCTTCAGAGGAAACATGATTAAACAATAGCTCACTTCTAACTAGCACCTTTGGGATCCAACATATTTTCATTATGCAGAAAGTAAAATAAATTTAATGGGAAATGTTTTTAAGTGTTGGAATGAAATAAAGATACTTTCAAGTGAAGAAAAATGGAAAGAATTTGCCACCAACAGACTCTCAATTTAACAAATTTAAAGTATATTCTTCAGGGACTTTTCTGGCAATGCAGTGGTTAAGACTTTACAACCACTATAGTTAAGACTTCGCTTTCCAATGCAGGGGATGTGGGTTTGATCCCTGGTCAGGAAACTGAGATCACATGTGCCCCACCGCCAAAAATCCAGAACATAACAACAGAAGCAATATTGTAACAAATTCAATAAAGACATGTAAAATGGTCCACATCAAAAAAATCTTTTCAAAAAATATAAATAAATAAAAGTATATTCTTCAGGAAAGAGAAGTTTTCCCATAGAGAATGTCTGAGAAATGAGGCGCAAGAAGCAGGTATATATATATATATGGGTAAATCAGACTTAAATATTGATTAAATAAAATAATAACAATAACAATGTCAAGATATAAAGCTGTATGCAAAAATACTGATTTGGGAAATTATAGTGTTCTAAGATTGTATTGTTTGAGAAAAGGAACAGATGATTATTAACTTCAGACAATGATAATTTATGTATATATGCTAAAAAGTCTAGGTTGATTATTTGCATAAAAGAAAGCCTTGAAACTAATAAGGGGATAAAATGAAATGGGAAAAAAACTGAAATTTCAAAAGAAGGGATGAAAGTAGAAGTAAAATCCTAGAAATGGTAAGAAACAAAAATACAAAGCAAGAACAATATAAACAAATCCAAATAATATAAACAAATCCAAATATATCATTAATCACAATAAATATAATTGGACAGTAAAAGACAAAGATCCTCATGCTGCACTGAAAACAGTGAGCTGTATGCTTATGTCATGCATTTAATGTGAGTTGCTTATAGATGCCATAAAGACAGTCATGGTTTGTAACCCACTTTTCTCATTTCTCTCTCAATTTGCATATGTAGACTGTTTACCTTTAATGTGATTCTTGATATATTAAGGATTAAAATCTAAAATTTTATTTTGTGTTTTCTGTTCACATTATTTTTCATTTTTCTTTTTCTGCCTCCCTGTGGGTTATTTGAACATAGCTGATGAAGGCGATTTCATCAATTAAACCATAGCTATTGGCTAGTGATAACTGTGAAGAAGAAAACAAAATACAAGTGTACACCAGAAACGCCTCAGTCGTTGTCTAGGGTTTTCACTAGTTCTGTAGTTAGGGACACGGGCCACAGTGGGTTGCTGCATCTTTCCCAGGATATGAACAGCAATGGGACACTCAGCAGCTGCTGCATTGTAAACGGAGAGTGGCAGGAGAAAAACAAAGAGAACTATCAAAAGGAAAATGAACAGCTGAAGTTCACCTGCTTTAGCACCATCAACTGATTATCACTTAAAGGTCTGTTGTACATTCTGATTTTCAGGTGAGAATGGCTTCTGTATAGCATAAATACTTTGACATATTCAAGTTTTTCCCCATATTGTTTTCTAAAGAAGAAACATTTAATTTCCTTCCCAAATGAAATGTATACCTTAAAGGAATTCTTTTAAAAAAGGAATTTTACAGGTGATCACCACAACAAATAAAAATGTGAAAAGGCCCTTAGGGAAACTTTCCATCCATAACCTTCTCTCTGTCTTCTCATGCTGGGTTGCCATTTCAGCCAAACCTCCATGGGAGTCTTAAATGCCACAGCAGGCATGTTCCCACCAGCTGTTTGTGGGCTTGTATAGGTCACCAGCCTAGGGGTTCAACTTTAGTGTTCTTGGATCCATTATGGCTCCACTGGAGGGTTGAAATTTAATCTTCAATCACTGTTCTGTAACAAATTGGTACTTTGGGCTTTTGCTAAAATAGTTGCCTTCTTCCTGGCTTGAGCTATTCATGAACTGGAACTGTGTTTTTTAAGGTCAGCTTCAACCTGGCAAAGTTGGAGGAGTTAGGCTGCAGGATAATTTCTGTCAGGGGAAGCATACTTAGAAGCTTAATCAAATGATGTAATCGTCCTCTTTAGACATCAAGGGACATCTTCAAACAAATACTGACAGATTATTACCTCCTGCCTAATTTTTGTGAAATTCTTACCCAGAGCATCACTGACTCAGTATGAAAAGAGGAAGCAGAGTGCTCATCACCTGGTTTCTTCATGGCATGGTTCGCTTTATGTCTCTTTCGGTATCTTCAGGGCTAGCAAAGAAGTATGAAAATGCCTCTCTGGACAAGAACCTGTTGGTAAAATGTAAGAATTTTTTTTTCAAACTGTGTGCTACCAAAAGAGATATTTTTAAAGTTTACTCAATTTTAAAAGCCTCATTTCAGAAAATTAAACCCTACAGTTTGAAACTTTGCGTACTTAGTTAAGCTAACTGGGTTGATATGAGAAATTGTTAATATAATCCCTAGTAGTCAATCAGTTCAGTTCAGTCACTCAGTTGTGTCCGACTCTGCGATCCCATGGACTGCAGTATTCCAGGCCTCCCTGTCCATCACCAACTCCCGGAGTTTACTCAAACTCATGTACACTGACTCAGTGATGCCATCCAAACATCTCATCCTCTGTCGTCCCCTTCTCTTCCTGCCTTCAACCTTTCCCAAAATCAGGGTCTTTTCAAATGAGTCAGTTCTTTGTATCCAGTGCCCAAAGGACTGGAGTTTTAGCTTCAACATCAGTCCTTCCAATGTATATTCAGGACTGATTTCTTTTAGGATTGACTGGTTCGATCTCCTTGATGTCCAAGGGACTCTCAAGAGTCTTTTCTTAACACCACAGTTCCAAAGCATCAATTTTTCGGTGCTCAGCTTTCTTTATAGTTCAGCTCTCATATCCATACATGACTATACTGGAAAAAACCATAGCTTTGACTAGATGGATCTTTGTTGGCAAAGTAATGCTTCTGCTTTTTAATATGCTGTCTAGATTGGTCATAACTTTTCTTCCAAGGAGCACGTGTCTTTTAATTTCATGGCTGCAGTCAGTATCTGCAGTGATTTAGGAGCCCAAGAAAATAAAGTCTGCCTCTGTTTCCATTGTTTCCCCATCTATTTGCCATGAAGTGATGAGACCAGATGCCATGATCTTCATTTTCTGAATGTTGAGCTTTAAGCCAACTTTTTGACTCTCCTCTTTCACTTTCATTAAGAGGCTCTTTAGTTCTCCACTTTCTGCTATAAGGATGGTATCATTTGCATATCTGAGGTTATTGATATCTTGATTCCAGCTTGTTCTTCATCCAGCCCAGCGTTTCTCATGATGTACTCTGCATATAAGTTAAATAAGCAGGGTGACAATATACAGCCTTGATGCACTCCTTTTCCTATTTGGAACCAGCCTGTTGTTTCATGTTCAGTTCTAACTGTTGCTTCCTGACCTGTATATGGATTTCTCAAAAGGCAGGTCAGGTGGTCTGATACTCCCATCTCTTTGAGAATTTTCCACAGTTTGTTGTGATCCACACAGTCAAAGGCTTTGGCATAGTCAATAAAGCAGAAGTAGATGTTTTTCTGTAACTCTCTTGCTTTTTTGATGATCCAACAGATGTTGGCAATTTGATCTCTGGTTCCTCTGCCTTTTCTAAATCTAGAACATCTGGAAGTTCACGTTTCACATACTGTTGAAGCCTGACTTAGAGAATTTTGAGCATTACTTTACTAGGGTGTAAGATGAGTGCAATTGTGCGGTAGTTTGAGCATTCTTTGGCGTTGCCTTTCTTTGGGATTGAAATGAAAACTGATTTTTTCCAGTCCTGTGGCCACTGCTAAGTTTTCCAAATTTGCTGGCATATGGAGTGCAGCACTTTTAGGATTTGCATCACATTAGGATTTTAGCATCATCTTCTAGGGTTTGAAATAGCTCAGCTGGAATCCCATCACCTCCACTAGCTTTGTTCATAGTGATGCTTCCTAAGGCCCACTTGACTTCCCATTCCAGGATGTCTGGCTCTAGGTGAGTGGTCACACCATCATGATTTTCTGGGTCATGAAGATATTTTTTGTATAATTCTGTGTATCCTTGCCACCTCTTCTTAATATCTTCTGCTTCTGTTAGGCCCGTGCCATTTCTGTCCTTTATTGTGCCCATCTTTGCATGAAATGTTCCATTGGTATCTCTAATTTTCTTGAAGAGATTGCTAGTCTTTCTCATTCTATTGTTTTCCTCTATTTCTTTGCATTGATCACTGAGGAAGGCTTTCTTGTCTTTCCTGGCTATTCTTTGGAACTCTGCATTTAGATGGGTATATCTTTCCTTTTCTCTTTTGCTTTTTCCTTCTCTTCTTTTCACAGTTATTTGTAAGGCTTCCTCAAAGAGCCATTTTGCTTTTTTGCATTTCTTTTTCTTGGGGATGGTCTTGATTTCTGTCTCCTGTACAATGTCACGAACCTCTGTCCATACTTCATCAGGCACTCTGTCTATCAAATCTAATCCCTTGAATCTATTTGTCACTTTCACTGTATAAATGTAAGTGATTTGATTTAGGTCATACCTGAATGGTCTAGTGGTTTTCCCTACTTTCTTCAATTTGAGTCTGAATTTGGCAATAAGGAGTTCATGGTCTAAGCTACAGTCAGCTTCTGGTCTTGTTTTTCCTGACTGTATAAAGCTTCTCCATCTTTGGCTGCAAAGAATATAATCAATATGATTTTGGTGTTGACCATCTGGTGATGTCCATGTGTAGTCTTCTCTTGTGTTGCTGGAAGAGGGTGTTTGCTATGACCAATGCATTCTCTTGGCAAAACTCTATTAGTCTTTGACTGGCTTCCTTTTGTACTCAAAAGACAAATTTGAAGGTTACTCTAAGTATCTCTTGACTTCCTACTTTTTCATTCCAGTCCCATATAATGAAAAGGACATCTTTTTTGGGTGTTAGTTCTAGAGGTCTTGTAGGTCTTCATAGAACCGTTCAATTTCAGCTTCTTCAGCATTCCTGGTTGGGGCATAGACTTGGATTACTCTGATATTGAATGGTTTGCCTTGGAAATGAACAGAGATCATTCTGTCATTTTTGAGACTGCATCCAAGTACTGCATTTTGAACTCTTTTGTTGACTATGATGGCTACTCCATTTCTTCTAAGGGATTCTTGTCCACAGTAGTAGATATAATGATCATCTTAGTTAAATTCACCCATTCCAGTCCATTTTAGTTCACTGATTCATAAAATGCCGACATTCACTCTTGCCATCTCTTGTTTGACCACTTCCAATTTGCCTTGATTCATGGACCTAACATTCCAGCTTCCTATGCAATATTATTCTTACAGTATCGGACTTTACTTCCATCACCAGTCATATCCACAACTGGGTGTTGTCTTTGCTTTGGCTCCGTCTCTTCAATCTTTCTGGAGTTATTTCTACTCTGATCTCCAATAGCATATTGGGCACGTACCAATCTGGGGAGTTCCTCTTTCAGTGTCCTAATCTTTTTGCCTTTTCATATTGTTCATGGGGTTCTCAAGGCAAGAATACTGAAGTGGTTTGCCATTCCCTTCTCCAGTGGACCACGTTTTGTCAGACCTCTCCACCATGACCTGTCCATGTTGGGTGGCCCTACATGGCATGGCTCATAGTTTCATTGAGTTAGACAAGGCTAAGTTATTGTTGTGTTTGTGTTAGTCACTCAGTCGTGTCTGACTCTTTGCGACCCCGTGATTGTTGCCAGCAAGGCTCCTCTGTCCATGGGATTTTCCAGGCAAGAAAACTGAAGTGAGTTGCCAAGCCCTCCTCCAGGGGATCTTCCCAACCCAGGGATCAAACTAATGTCTCTTAGGTCTCCCACATTGGCAGGGAGGCAGTTTCTTTACCACTAACGCTACCTGGGAAGCCCCAGAAGGAGCACCACATCATGAAACATCCCACTGCACTCCCTGTATTATTTCTATCTCTTGTGAGAGAGCTCATTTCAAAATTTAACCTCATTAAACAGTGTATATTTTGTTGCATGATTTCAGAGTATTATGGGAGAAAGGATGTAGGATCAGGGCATAAAGACACTAGACTGCTCTCTGATGCTTATCAGCTGACTGTTCCAAGAAACTGTTATATGTTTCTTCATATAAGGATAATAATGTTTATCCTATTTTGTTAGCATCAAATTAGATTAATGAATATGGGAAAATGTAAGCTTTAAGTACTGTCCCATTCATTGTATTACTCTTCTTTCAGGCTTTAGAGCACTTTTTTTCAATTAGGTGGCTTCTTTGCCACACTGAGAAATTGGTGAAATAGTTGTCACTCAACCAGTTGACGTGCTGAGTCAGTGTATGAGATACGCTAAAGAATTTTCCCGACTGAATCTGTGGTTCATAAAGGCCCTTCACATGAATCTTTCAGCTCACTGGTCTCCATAAATCCGTCCATGGGCAGTGCAATATCTGTTCCTTTTTAAACAGGAAACTTGGTATGTTACCCACAGTTCCTTATTTCTTCAAAAAATAGACTTGCAACACAACACGTGGTTGTTTTCTGATTTCCCAAAAGTGCTTACTTGACCAACTAGTTTATATCTTTCTGATTGAATTGTAAGAGTAGAAAGTGCTCATCAATTTCCTTGAGATACAGGGATTCAAAATATATTGACAGAATTCAAGAAGCCTTTTCAGAGGTTCTGGAGACAGTACCCAAATAAAGCTAATTCAACAAACAAATTTCAACAGACACTTGACATTAAGAAAACACTCTTCCTCTGAGCTCTCATGGTTCTGCCTCCCCTAGCTGCAAATGCATTAGTAGACATTCAGGCCACTGCAACTTGATTTTACTTTATTCATTTCACTAAATTATTGGTTTCTGGTTTCACTGGAATAATAGCTCTTGCCCTCTAACTGCTACCAAAAATAATACTAAATCATGCAGAAACTGTGAAGCCCTTAACACAGTTGCTTTCCTCATTGGGTAAACCAAATCATGAACAGGCTGTATCTGAAATTCCTAGGTCCATCACAGTCTGTGCACATCCTAAGCCTTGGTTACCTGTCTATAGGCAAGAGAATCCTCTCCAAAACAGCACCTGCTTTGACATAGTGGTAAATCTGCAGGTTATTAGGACTTTTTGTGACACATCTCTATAAGTAGGCTCATGATAAAAATGCTACTGACCTTTCTATTTATTTTTTTTAGAGCCATGAAAAAGTATTCTCAGATTATGGCTTAAAACATAAACTTGTAATTTGGTCTCGGCCAGGTCTATGAACACAGAAGTTTTGAATCATCAATCTTGAGCGTGAAAAGTCCATTGAGATTGAGTAGCTATGAGATTCTAGAACAAAGGAAGCAAGGATGATGGTGGTAGAGCTAAGGGCTACGCTGACCTTCCAGACAAAGATGAACCTCTTCTACCAAAAGTTATTTGAAATGGTCTGGAATGTATCAATTTAGCTAATGCATACATGCTCAGTCGTGTCTGACTCTTTGCAACTCCATGGACTATAGCCTGTCAGGTTCCTCTGTCCATGAGATTTCTCAGCAAGAATATTAGAGTGGATTGCCATTTCCTCTTCCAAGGGATCTTCACAACACAGGGATCAAACCCGCTTCTCTTGCATCTCCTGCATTGGCAGGCGGTCTTTTCACCACTGCGCCACCTGGGAAGCTCCAGCTTAGCTAGTAGGAGTGTTAATTAGAGCTTTTGCATTCTCCCTTTTTATGAAAGATGAACTTCCTGAATTCCTAGAGGTTATATAAAAGAGAGTATCAATCATACAAAAAGCTTTAATTTTGGTGTTTTAGGAAACCATCCTTTGATCAAATACCTTCCTATAATGCAACTAACATGAGGAACACTGGTTTGATCTATTTTATTGTGTTTGACTCTGTTGATCAGGGAAAAGTCCAAGAGAAATGGAAGTTAAAGGGAGCTCACCTTTCTCACTGTGAAGTTCAGCCTCCAAGGATATTCACTTCTTAAGAACGAGCATTCCTACCTAGGTTTTGTTTAGATAGAAGCATATTATGTAGATCCAACTAGGAAATGCCTAGGAAAATATCTGGTCACCTGGAGTTTTTATAGCTCTTTAATTAAGTATAAATACATTTCCACAATTTATAATAATTATGAGCTATTAAGCAAAACACTGTGTTAAACATAATATGTGGATAAGAAAGTTACTGTATTTTAGAGTGAACTAAGTCAGACAGAAAAAAGCAAGTATCATATATTAACACATGTACATGGAATCTAGAAAAACAGTGTAGATGATCATATTTGTAAACCAGAAATAGAGACACAGAGGTAGAGAACAAATGTATGAATACCAAGAGCGGGGGGCAGGGTGCTGTGGGAGAAATTGGGAGACTGGGATTGACATATATACACTATTGATACTATGTAGAAAATAGATAACTAATGGGAACCTACTGTGCAGCCCAGGGAACTCTACTCAATGCTCTGCTGCTGCTGGTAAGTCGCTTCAGTTGTGTCCGACTCTGTGCGACCCCAGAGACGGCAGCCCACCAGGCTCTGCCATCCCTGGGATTCTCCAGGCAAGAACACTGGAGTGGGTTGCCATTTCCTTCTCCAATGCATGAAAGTGAAAAGTGAAAGTGAAGTCGCTCAGTCGTGTCCGACTCTTAGCGACCCCATGGACTGCAGCCTACCAGGCTCCTCTGTCCGTGGGATTTTCCAGGCAAGAGTACTGGAGTGGGGTGCCATTGCCTTCTGGGGTGACCTAAATGGGAAAGAAATCCAAAAAAGAGGGGATATATGTATATGTAAGGCTGATTCATTTTGCTGTACAGCAGAAACTGACACAGCAGTGTAAAGGAACTATACTCAAAAAAAAAAAGAAAGAAAAATTGCTGTATTTTACATGTGCCCCTGTTTGTTTCTATCTACATTGTCTGGGCATAATAAGGAAATAGGGACCTTTATTGTGCTATTGGGAGTATTGGTGGTTAATTTGAGGTGCAGTTAATGATTCATATGTTTACAGGAAACATTTTTACCTTGGAGCCTGACAGAAGGAAATTCCTGACCTGCAGAAAGAATTTTAAAACATACCCCTTCCCCTTGCCATATACACAGCATTTACATAGAATATTCAGCCCCTTCTCAGTTCTGTTATACTTTATAGGGTCAAATTACACTTATATTTTCATAATCATAATGAAGACTTCCAAGCTTTCTACAATTGGATTCTGAAAGTTACAAGCCAAGTTACATTTTTATTATAATGAGTATGAGATAATTCCCACACCATCCCAAGTATGATGTAGGGTTACATTTCTCTCCTTATAGTTCCGGTGTTGCCATCCAAGGAGAATGTTTCTATGATTTCTTCATCTCTACATTCAAAACCATGCCCAGTTTTAATTTTCTTGGTACTTTTGAACCATACTTCCTTTGCATCACTTATTTGGTCTCCTTGCATTCCTTCCTTCCTTCCATCTTATTCAGATTCTGTCTGTCTGTATTTTTAACTGGTTAGGAATAGATCCATATTTTCTTCCATCACGTTCTTAGAACTTCCAGAGTCTTACCCACTTGACCTGTCCCCTAGAAAAGCTCTTTACGCCACTGCTTCCTGTTCTGTTTTTAAACTGGGGACCAGATAGTTTTGCTTTCCTCTGGATTGTTTGTTCCCTATCTAGTTTCTTGAATTCTCTATCTTGGTTTAAAACTCAGGTTCTTCCAGGGTCTCATTCATTCTCTTCTTTGCTATGGCGTCTCTACAGAGCTGTCCATCCTCTGCTGTCATATGGGCCAGATGCTTCCTCTTGATGCTGCATCACACATTCGATGACTTCCTTCTGCTGTTCTGAGTCAGAACCACTGTTTTCTAAGTGCCATGTTCAGTGGTGCAGAGGTAACTATTTAACCATAGGCTCTCGTTACAAATAAACAAGACCTTGATTTCTTAATGCTTCCTGATGTCCATGTTGTGGGTAGCCTGTCCTTCTCCAGCAGATCTTCCTGACCCAGGAATCGAACCCAGGGTCTCCTGCATTGCAGGTGGATTCTTTACTAACTGAGCTGTCAGGGAAGTCCGTGTAGCAAATACACTGGGCAAAGTCAGGTTCCCAAAGCAACATCATTGATAGAGGAGTTGGGAAGAGATGTACCTGATCTACCCTCCCCAGCCTGCACCAGCAGCTTCAGCACACTATTGATGAGACCATTTTGACAGACATGTTTCTAAAATATATACGTTTTGGAGTTAACAAAGCAACCATGATATAATTTAGTTTTATTCTGTGGCTCTCAGTCATCATTATTAATACCAAGCTCTAAGGCAAAAAGTGCTGTCTCTAAAGACGATGACAGTAAGAGAACATGTGAAAGTCTCAGTTGTGTCTGACTCTGCGACCCCATGGACTGTAGCCTGCCAGGCTCTTCTGTCCCTGGAATTCTCAAGGCAAGAACAGTGAAGTGTGTAGCTGTTTTCCCTTTTCCAGTGTATCTTCCCAAGCCAGGGATCGAACCTGAGGTCTCCTGCATTGCAGGTGGATTCTTTACCATCTGAGCTGCCAGGGAAGCCCAAAGAGAATATGTTTGCCTCTAAACTAAATGGCTTAATAGCCGAACATGGAAATTAGATAAAATAACTAATACAGAATGCAATGGTATTTTGTTCACCTTTAGAGGACTTTTTGTCTTTGTTAGTTGACTTTTTTAAACACAATACTCAAATCTAATTTTCATGATTTGTATAGTTGTTTTAGCTGTCTCTCGCCTGGTTCTTGATATGACCTCCTTATTTGTTTGTTGTTTGTTTATGACCTTTTATTTGTGCTTTGATTTCAAATCACTGTAAATCCATTTTAAGTTATCAGAGAATAAGTATTAATAAGTAGAGAAACAGGGTGTCTTCATAAAGAGTGCAGATTTTCTAATGACTGGTGTTAATTTGGCTTCCCTTTCACTGTGTATTTTCTTTAATATTATAAAAGAGAATGCTATTCATGTGTCTTCTGACAGAAAAGAAAATGGGTTTTTCTGTTTGAAAAGTTCACTTTAAAGGTATTTGTGATGCACGATGGCTTTAAAATCGGGTTGCTTTTCACAATAAATTGCCTGCAGTTGCTCTTCAGGATTTTGTTTTTTTTTTCTTTTCTGAGCACATCCATCCTGTTTGGATACAAAACCCCACATGTTTACATCACTGATGGGCCAATAAGTAGAATGCTGCATTTTTAGGGGAAGGTTCTTGGAAACTATTTACAGTCAGGAGCAGAAAAGAAGGGGGTTGAAAACTCGGTGCTGCTTCTTACCTTGCTCTGATTATTTTGAATTTTAGCCATTCCTGTACATCCTCCCGTTTGTGAGTGCAAGGGTTGGTGACAAATCACTGATGATCAGGAAATACCCATGAAATGAATGTGGTTCTGGTGTGGTTGTCTTGAGGTATTTGCTCGTTTCTCTTTCTCCTCCACATCTTATTGAAGGTGAATCTAAACCAAGGTAAATTCAGCTTCCTGGATAGAGGACATTTCTTTATGTCCAAGGAAATTAAAGTTATTCAGGCATACACCAGCCACATAACTAAAAAAAAAAAATACCTAGGGTACCATTTTCTTTTCAAACCTGCAGTTTCTAGTGCCTGCAGGATGGTTGATCAATGGGTCGTTTTCTCAGAATTACTATTTTATCAAAGTTAATGTAGAAGAATGCTTCAGATGTATTAAGGTCCATGTCCAAACACAGCAGGTGGGATTATAAAATTTCTAGATATAAAGCATAATAAATATTATTTGTACATGATAATGACATTGTTGACATTCACTGGACTATGTGAAATTCATCTGTTTCATCATAAAGAGTATAAGTGTATACTTTAGTATATTTTAGAATTGCTT
Source organism: Bos grunniens (assembly GCF_055505025.1). Taxonomy (NCBI): domain Eukaryota; kingdom Metazoa; phylum Chordata; class Mammalia; order Artiodactyla; family Bovidae; genus Bos; species Bos grunniens. The sequence goes on along the minus strand of NC_141178.1, from coordinate 54,654,827 downwards.
AAAAATGTAATTGTATCTAATGAAAATATAATAAACTGTGACATGTCTAAAATTGTCATTACCCTATAATTTTTATCTGGGTATTTAGAAAAGATTAACCTAATTGAATAGTACTTCCTTGTAGCTCAAATGGAGAAGGAAATGGCAACCCACTCCAGTATTCTTGCCTAGAAAATCCCATGGACAGAGGAGCCTGATGAGCTGCCGTCCGCAGTGTCACAGAGAGTCAGACACGACTGAAGCGCCTTAGCATGCGTGCATGCATTGAAGAAGGAAATGGCAACCCACTCCAGTATTCTTGCCTGGAGAATCCCAGGGACAGAGGAGCCTGGTGGGCTGCCATCTATGGGGTCTCAGAGTCGGACACGACTGAAGCGACTTAGCAGCAGCAGCAGCAGTAGCACAAACGGTAAAGAATCTGCCTGCAATGCAGGAGACCAGAGTTCGATCCCTGGATTGGGAAGTTCCTCTGGAGAAGGGAATGGCAATCCACTCCAGTATTCTTGCCTGGAGAATTCTATGGACAGAGAAACCTGCTGGGCTACAGTTCATGGGGTCGCAAAGAGTTAGACACGACTGAGCAATGAACACACACACACACCCATACCTAATTGAACATGAATGTTCATGTAAATATATTATCTCAATAAAACATCATTCAAAGGAACTATGACACTCCAGTGTTAGATTGGGAACTAAAGTAGATAAATAAGTAAGCTCATTTTGAAAAAGTAGTTATCATCATGAATATAAATAAGTCAAAAGTAAATAAATAAGCTTCATTTTGAAAAAGTGACTAGTCATTATAATCAATGACAATCTAAAGAAAGAAAAAAAAAGATTTGATAATTGAAATGGGGGTAGTTTTTCTTATTTTTATTTGTTTTCCCAAATATTAATAGCACTGGCATTGAAGCCTAGAGTTACTGTTCTAAGTATGTTATAACTAAGCCAGTCATTTTTAGGTTAATATTAGAAAATACGATATCATAAAAGATTTACTACTATAGCAAAGGATTTCAGGAATATATCTCTAGCGCTCCAGAAAGGCTTAAAATCTATTTATAATTGAAGTCCTGATATTCAAAGTAATTTTAGTGTATTTTCTGAGAGACATTGAATAAAGCGGTACATGAAATGGGTGTCACAATCTTAGTGATAACAGTGTCCATAAGTGCAATTGAAATTGACTTTGCCGCCTTCTCCAACCGTGAAGCCAACATTAACGTGGTCTGATGGTGCACAGGTTATATACTCATGGGCTCTCTTTGCTTTGTTGCAGCTCTCAGCATTAGAGAGGCAGATCTTTGACTTCCTTGGCTTCCAGTGGGCGCCCATTCTTGGCAATTTTCTACATATAATTGTCGTCATATTGGGTTTGTTTGGAACCATTCAGTACAGACCTCGATATATTGTGGTGGTAAGTCTTATTTTTAACTTGTGTTTTCATATAAACACTGTAAAACTGTTAGGAGAAGAAAACATTATTTCAGTTGTTCTTTCTGATATAATATGGCTTGGCTGTACTGGCCTTCATTACTGAATTCTGTGGAGAGATGATTATCTGTGGGGAAGAAGGCTCAGTGAATGTTTACAACGAAAGCAAACAACATGACTATGAGTGTGAGATGCATAGTGTAACTGAAATCAAGATTCACAAGGAAATTTAAGATGAGTTTCAGTAGAGGATGACCTGTGGTCTTGATGTTAGATGATCTGTAAATGTGCATTAACTATCATTTCAATCATGTGTGTCACTAACACTAAAAAACAAACTTGCCTAGCCATAACTATTTACTAACTGAGAAAAAGCAGCTTAGCTTTAACTCGTGTAATAAATGCATGTGCATTTAGTTCATGAAGTGAAGTGAAAGTCGTTCAGTCATGTCTGACTCTTTGCAACCCCATGGACTCACGGAATTCTCCAGGCCAGAATACTGGAGTGGTAGCCATTCCTGTTTCCAGGGGATCTTCCCAACCCAAGGATCGAACCCAGGTTTCCTGCATTGCAGGCAGATTCTTTACCATCTGAGCCACCTTTATTTCGTCAGATCAGATCAGATCAGTCGCTAGTTGTGTCCGACTCTTTGTGACCCCATGAATCTCAGCACGCCAGGCCTCCCTGTCCATCACCAACTCCCGGAGTTCACTGAGACTCACATCCATCGAGTCAGTGATGCCATCCAGCCATCTCATCCTCTGTCGTCCCCTTCTCCTCCTGCCCCCAATCCCTCCCAGCATCAGAGTCTTTTCCAATGAGTCAACTCTTCGCATGAGGTGGCCAAACTACTGGAGTTTCAGCTTTAGCATCATTCCTTCCAAAGAAATCCCAGGACTGATCTCCTTTATTTCATACGTATCCCCTAATTTACAGCATACTATATATTGCTAAACATTTCTCAACTTTGTGAAGATAAATTTGAAACAAACCCATGCTCCAAACTATCACATACATTGTCAGCACATCCTCCATTGTAGGAAAATTTAATAAGGAATATTCTGTGCTCCACATTTGACTGGAAGTGATTTTCAGTAATTAGTTCTCTTTTCTAGAAGGGAATATTTTAGGCTACATATATGTATAAGTAGGTTATGAGAAATACCAAGCAAATGTAAGGAATTGTAATGAGGAGTAACACACTCTAAAATGCTCACTGAACCTGAATAAATATACAGTGTTCAGTAGAATTAGTGAATATTTTCTTGTGATGTGAGTGATTGTGTCACTAGAAGAAAACCAAAAGACTTAGAAGCATGCCATCTTCCTGTTTTGGTTTAATTCAATCACTCCTATCAAAAATAAGAAAGTTATAATTTTTTCTATAAATGCATCAACTCTCTGAGTCTCAAAACTCACTTTGGGAGTATCTTTCATCGTATCACACAGAGGTGAAGGTAGCCAGCTCACAGCAGACTCTGTGCTCGAACTTGCTACCCCGGGTACAGGAGAGCATTTCTGTCCCTCGGCTGACTGCAAGGGCTAAACAGTTCCTGCTTTATTCTTCTTCCCTGAAAGAGAACCTCTGCAAAGCCACCATATGATCTACTAGAAAGATGTTTCACAGAGTTGGACTTGCAGCATGAAAGACTTTAGTATGCATAATATTAAACTCTTATTGGAGTCTGTGTGTGCTCAGTCGCTCAATTGTGTTTGACTCTTCGTGACCCCAGGGACTGTAGCCCACCAGGCTTCTCTGTCCATGGAATTCTCCAGGCAAGAATACTGGAGTGGGTTGCCATTTCCTCCTCCAGGGGATCTTCTTGACCCAGGGATCAAACACTCGACTCTTGCATCTCCTGCCTTGGCAAGTGTGTTCTTTTGCACTAGCGCCACCTGGGAAGCCCCGAGATTCTGCCCTAGAATTATTTAAATCTTTATTATTTCATGGGTAATAACAATCAAGAAGTTTTACATTACTTTAAAGGCAGAAATGTTAGCTAACTTGATAGTTTTTGAATACAGATTAACACTGGAATTAACTGTTAAGCTACTGCTACTGCTAAGTCGCTTCAGTCCTTTCCGACTCTGTGCGACCCCAGAGATGGCAGCCCACCAGGCTCCCCCGTCCCTGGGATTCTCCAGGCAAGAACACTGGAGTGGGTTGCCATTTCCTTCTCCAATGCATGAAAGTGAAAAGTGAAAGGGAAGTTGCTCAGTCGTGTCCAACTCTTAGCGACCCCATGGAGTGCAGCCTACCAGGCTCCTCTGTCCATGGGATTTTCCAGGCAAGAGTACTGGAGTGGGGTGCCATTGCCTTCTCCGAACACTGGAATTAAAAGTAACCCCAAACTTCCTCTAAAAATTAAAAAAAAAAAAAAAAAAGGAAAGAAAAGAAAGCCAAGTAAGTATGCTACATCCATAAGTTAGTTCTTTGGACTTTTATACAAAGGTCCACATCCAAAGAACTGCAACTTGCTTTCATTTGAATAATTATACAGCGAAATATGGGGCTTCCCAGATGACTCAGTGGGTAAAGAATCTGCCTTCCAATGCAGGGGACACAGGAGACATGGGTTCGATCCCTGGGTCAGAAAAATACCCAGGAGGAAGAAATGGCAATCCACTCCAGTATTCTTGCCTAGGAGATCCCATGGACAGAGGTGCCTGGCAGGCTATAGTCCAAAGGGTCACAAAGAGTCAGACATGACTGAACACACATGCACTCTGTACATAGGGAAATATCCCTACTATGTCATCATAAATCTTCCACCAGAGTTGCTGTTTAGAATGGCAATTAAGAGTATTAGGTTCATATTCAAGGGTCTCAGATTTAAATCCCCCTGGACATGTATACTAAACTCCAAAAACTGTTAGAACAATGAGTGAGCAAGAAACAGATCCTTTTTAAAAAATAAGCATAACATATTGTGATACTACTATATCTAATTGATACACATGTGAATGAATTAATGAATGGTCTTCTTGGTAATTGAAAAACAAGCTAAGGAAGTAAAAAATAATTTATGTTATAGACTAATTGCTCAATGAGAAAAAAAATATACTGGGAGACTTCTAAAGTTCATTTCAATTAAAAAATGCTGAAATATACTCATAAAACTATGCAATATCCTGGAAGCCACATAGAACAACATAAATGGGTTTTCATCTTTATAGGCACTGTCTAATTAAATTAGGATTTAAAGTATGTGTACTGAACATAAGCAAAGTAGGATAGATAAATAGTTGATAGATTATATGGAGATGATGGGTAAATAGATGGGTAAATAATTATGCAGAGTGAATTTTTCTTTACTTTGAGAAGTTACGTCTTCTATACTGCAGGTATATCTATGTGACTGTCTGAGTTTGTAGGCATACTCCATGATGACCAAAAGATATTTGTTAAAAATGGAATGTATCTCTTTTTTTAAAAATTCTAGTTTCAATTGCATAAATAAGTTTGTTGTTGTTCAGTCACTAAATTGTGACCTACTCTTTGCAACCCCATGAACTCTAGCCCACCAGGCTCCTCTGTCCATGAGATTTCCAGGCAAGAACACTGGAGTGGGTTGCAATTTCTTTCTCCAGGGGATCTTCTGGGACCAGGGATCAAACCTGTGTCTCCATTAGCAGGCAGATTCTTTACCACGGAGCCACCAGGGAAGTCCTAAAAAGAAATTAATCCTCGTCAAAAAGATGACAAGGAGGATAGCCAGTATCTTATACCATATGTTGTCCTGATACTTTCTACCTCAGCAAAATTCCTTTGGATGTGTTATTAGTGCCGCTAGAAATCCTTCCTTTTTTCTCTATGTACAGATTTGGGTCTCAGGTGCACACTGAGGTATGAAGTTTCCATCTCAAAGCAATCCAAAATTCAACCATACTGATATTTTTTGTTCTCAACAGGCCAATGTATTAGAATAAAGAAACTTACAATATTACTTTTAAAAATCCCGATGTCTATATAATGCATGACACATTAATAGCAAAATAAGAAATCATTTCAAAAATATAACTGGTTATTAAATATGTATGAATGAAGTAAATTTTTGATAAATTGGTGAATTGATCATTTTATAAAATGGAAAATTTGGGAAAGTGTTAACTTGCAAATTAACCTGTAGTCCTTTTCCTAAAATTTTTTCAAATGAAGCTTATCATTTGATGCCTAAGCACTCCAGCTCTTGCCAGAGTGCTGTCCCAAGTCTCACACTAACTACATGATCAAATGATTACCTCTCTACCTTGGTCTTAGTGTGATGACTGAATGACTTAATCTATGTAAAGTGCTTAGAAAGGAACCATCGAAAGCAGCTCAGTAATAACTGTTGTTATTGTTAGGAATTTCAGAGCTGACAGTTGGAATCTATAGTACTCAGCCTGATCAATTTATCTTTGAATGTTCAGAAGTGACATCAAGAGTACAACTTGTGATGTATCAGAATACACTTCCATCATGAAGTTTGTGCCTTGACTTTAAATAGATTTGCCTCAATATTCATTTTCTGTAACTCTGAGTTGATTTACTTTTCTAAAAGAATACTTGGGGTATAGGTTTGCAGTCCTAATAATTAAGAACTATGTGGTTTTGCAGTTAATTTGATTCATTTTCTTACTTTAGTCCTGCTTTATTTTATGTCCACCCCTTAACCTTTATCCCTAGATTTTTCCTCATGACTTAGTGGTCTGCACTGCTCTTTCACTCAATTATCTCCATAATTAGACTTATGTAGAATGAAAAATGTCCAATACCAGATGCCATCTTATTAGTAACATCTTTAAAAATTTGTTGTGGTTTTATGACTTTATCAGTTTGCAAAAAGCATACATTGAGGATGTAGGTTAGCTATTTTAAGTTTTCACAAGAATAATTTGTGGGTCAGAAAAGTGCATTTCAATGTATTTGGTGCATTTTTAAGAAAACATGTATGACCCACTCACACTGGAAGACTCCTTAACAGAAAATATCAGCAGATCAACAGTATCTGCAAATACCAAAAGCCTCAATGTATATTTTAACTGATGTTAACTTTTTGGCATATTTTCCAACTCCTCTATAGTTCTAGTGACTTTGGAGCCTTAACTCATTATTATAAATGTATTACTCTTTAAAAATCATAAATGATAAAGATAAAAAATGTAAATTGAATTTTAGAAAAAATTTAAAAGCTTCTGATAAGGCTTCTAGTAAGGATATGGCTGTTTTATAGTGTTTAAAATTCATGAGCCTATTATTTGGCAGAGCATAGAAGAAACTAATATTAATAAATTATTTTAATACTTAGTTTAATATTAACAATAAGTTATTTCACCATTTATCATGATTTAACAGTAGAAAGCAATAACTGAATTAGTATGTCTATTTAAGAATTCATAGATTTTTGTAAAATCTATGTAAAATAAAATAAGCAACCCATTGTATTTGGTGTATTCATTTTGCTGCTGTGGCAAATTCCTTCCTCATTCAAGCTGTCCTATATGTCAGTTTTCCAGACCTTAGTGTCTTTGTCTGCTTGAGAAAATGACTGGATGCAGAAAGAGAAAAACAAATATCATATATCAATGCAGGTATATGAAATCTAGAAGAATGGTACTGCTGCTGCTGCTAAGTCGCTTCAGTCGTGTCCGACCCTGTGCGACCCCATAGATGGCAGCCCACCAGGCTCCCCCATTCCTGGGATTCTCCAGGCAAGAACACTGGAGTGGGTTGCCATTGCCTTCTCCAGTGAATGAAAGTGAAAAGTGAAAGTGAAGTCGCTCAGTCGTGTCCGACTCTTAGCACGCCATGGACTGCAGCCCACCAGGCTCCTCCGTCCATGGGATTTTCCAGGCGAGAGTACTGGAGTGGGGTGCCATTGCCTTCTCAGAGAAGAATGGTACAGATGGACCTATATACAGGGCAGGAATAAAGATGCAGATGAAGAGCACAGACTTGTGAACACAGCGGGGAAGAAGAGGGTGGGACGAATTGAGAGAGGAGCCTTGACATGTCTGCACTACCATGTGTAAACAGCTAAGGTGAAGCTGATGTATGACGCAGGGAGCTCAGCTCAGTGCTCTGTGATGACCTAGAAGGGGAGGATGGGTGGCTAGTGGAGGGAGGCTAGGGAGGGAGGGGATATATGTATACTTACAGCTGATTCATGTTGTTGTACAGCAGAAACCAACACAACATTGTAAAGCAATCATCCTCCGATTAAAAATAAAAAATTAAAAAAAGAAAAAGAAAGTGACTGGATGAATTGAACCCTAAGACCATCTCCTTTGATGACTCTTGATCTGAGGTTACCTTAATTCAGTCTGACTAATACTCTTGAGAAAGGCATTTCCTAATACACAATGCATTCATAAAACCAATTAATCAGTAAGGCTGGCATGTTTCGAGAGTTTGGGGATGTAATTGGAAGCTATTTTCCCATTATGGAAATATGTTGCTTATTTGCTCATCCTTAATCCTAGCTATTAATTTCTATGCTTTTAAAAAATATTTTACATGCTCATGTTATAGCCTATCATTATATTAGGGGCATACATTTCATTCAATAAAATAGTCCAACAGTTGAAAGCTGGTTAATTTTACTCCACATATCCATTTTTCCACATGATTCTAATTCAGTGATATGGAAGTGAAGGGTTTTGACTAATATTCCTAAAACCGTGATGATTTAATATTGTAACTAAAAGCTAGCTAGCTGATTAGATGGGCTTCCTTGGTCGCTGAGGTGGTAAAGAATCTGCCTGCAATGAGGGAGACCCAGGTTTGATCCCTGGTTTGGGAAGATCCCCTGGAGGAAGGAACGGGAACCCACTCTAGTATTCTTGCCTGGAGAATCCCATGAACAGATCCTGGTGGGCTACAGTCCATGGGGTCACAAAAAGTTGAACACTACTGACTAGCTGACTAGATAGCCCACAGAAAATTTGCATAATTGTAACCCTTGGAAAAGTTAGTTCTCAGAAAACAGAAATCGAACCAGCACTTGGATTTCACTTGCATCTGCAAGCCAGCAAAGCACTTTCAAAATAAATCTAGTTTTATTGACATCTACTGAAAGCAGTAGAAACTATTGGATTTTTAATTTCTAGAAATCTTAGGGGACCCCATAAGGAGCACTCTTCTGAGCATGCCCTGTTTCATCCCAGAAGACAGATTTATTGACATTTTTATTATCGACTTATTGAGTATACATTCCTTTCATCTCCACATTTTTCTTCTTTTTCTCTCCCCTCCCCACCCTTTCTTTCCAGTATACAGTATGGACTGCCCTGTGGGTCACCTGGAATGTGTTTATTATCTGCTTCTATTTGGAAGTAGGTGGGCTCTCTAAGGTAAGTTCATGATGGTTTTAAAGTACACTTTTAAAAAAAGTGCACTAATAAATAATCTAAGTAACATTACAAATGGAATACTAATATATATACATCTTTACAGTGTACATATATTACAAATGAAATACTAAGTATATATAACAATCTAAATAACATTAAAAATGGAATACTAATATATATGCACATATACAGTAACTTAAGCAGCATTACAAATGGAATACTAAGTATATATAGTAATCAGAGCAACATTACAAATGGCATACTAATAAATATGCATATATAGAGTAACCTAAGCAGCATTACAAATGGAATACTAAGTATATATAGTAATCAAAACAATGTTACAAATGGAATACTATTCAAAAAAGAGTTTGGATATCATTTAGAAAAGAATGACCTTGGGAGCATGTTAATAACAATGAAACTCCAAAACAGTAGCCTTATAATTTATTTTGCTAAGCTGCAGTGGGACTCAGCTTCCAGTATATACTCATGTCCAGTTTTAAAAAGCCTCTCATCCCAGTGACCACAAGCCCCAAATGTTAAGTGAAAAAATGGCTTTAAACATTTCTTGTGTTTAAAGTGGGGAAAGGCATTGACCAAAATGTAACAGATATGAATAGCAAGTTGCCATCTTTGCTTGAATATCAATTCTGAGAAAAAAGTTTGACAGAGAAGGAAATACTCATTATATTTAAAGGGAGCGTATGTTTACTAACAACTATGTACATCAGTGTGTTGACTCCTCTGTGAATCCTGATCAGAGTTGTCTTTATGCATCATGATACAAATGTTATTTCTGTCTGTCTAGAACTCGTGTCAGCAAAACACACAATTTTCATTATGACTCTTGCAGAACTATCTTTTGATTACCACCCAAATGGAATAGCACCTTAGGTTAAATTTCTCATTATGTTTCTTAAGTATTTTTCTCATTGCAGTTGTCATTTGAAATCGTAGAGAAGAAACTTAACAGTATAATTACAAAAAAAATAAGAAAGTTTTAACCTATTTTTCTAGGTTTCTTGTCTTCAACTATCTTTGTGCCAGCTTATTCTATTGTTGCATAATAATGTCAGATTTTCTTTAAGTAGCATTTGTGGTTTAGATCTTAGAAACATTTGCCTTGACCAGCACAGAGACTTTTAGAATCGTTAGGCTCCATTGAAGTCCATAGGGTAATAAAGAATTTTTGATGTAGCTAAGAGCAAAGATCCCTGAAGGGTTTTCTCTAGAACCTTCAGAGTTGATTGTTCCACACTATAATAATTTTATAATTAGAACTTGTCATCATTTTCTTACATTGGCAAATGTATTCAGGAACCAAAAATGACATTCCTAAAACTGAATTACATAGAAATGCACCAACATCTACCTTTAGTATTTGTGCTATTAATTGCATTTCACCACTAATTTCTAAGACAGAAAAAAGGACTTAAATCAGTGCTCAGTTATCATCTGTAACATGCAGATTATAAAGTAATTTAAAAATGCAAATATTGTGAATAAAATAATTGTGAATAATAAGTTAAGCATAGCATTTTCCACCCCTTAACATTTTCTGTTTCTTGATTTGAATGGTCAGTTTAAATCATGTTTTTATTTCACTGGATGGAAATCATCTTTTATTTTCTTCTCTGTCAACTGGTTTGGAATAAATTAGACCAGAGGAAATTTGTTCTATGGATTTGGCATCATAGTGTGTTGAAAAAGACTAAATTTCAAATCATAAGCCTTTCATTCAAATCTTGTCTGTAGCACTTATAAACCATGGGCCCTTAGGCAAATCGCTGAATCCCAAAAGTCTGTGAAATATAAAAACAGGACCAGCATCACCAATAATGATAGTAATCAGTGTTTGTTTGGTGTTTAGCATTGTTACCAAGTAGAAACTCAGGTAAGCTTCAAATGTGATGTGATTTTTTAAAAAAAATTTTTAATTAAAATTATAGTATCAGTGATTTGTCCCACAAAAGTTGATTTTGCTCTACTGCCCAAGATGACCTTTGTGAACTGTTTCTTGTAACTGGCTTTCTAACATTGATGTGAATGATGTGAATGTGAATTTCACATGAATTTCAATGTGAATCCTTGAAAAACATCAAGGATTTTTTGCCCCTCATTTCTTTGGGTTCAGAGTTTAAAATGTGGGTATAAGGTCCCAGTTATTCATTTTATGACCCATGCAAATGCCATTAAGCAGGCCACCAAGTATTCTAGATCATTAAAAAGACAGACGATTCCAAAAGGCCTAAAGGTTTTCTGTTGATCTCTTTCTGTTTCCTGTTTCCAAGCCTGGGAATTGCTCCCTGGCTAGCCACAGGTGAATCTCAATTCCAGTCTGTCGGGAATCTATTCTGAAAACTAGAGCAGCATTAAGGACCCTTGATAAACCCAGGAACCTCTGCCATTTTCCCAGGTGGTACCCTATTTCATAAAATAATCCTTGTTCACATGTGCGTCTTTATATACTTTATATACTCTCCAGAGTCCTCCCTCTCCTTCTAGTTCATGAAGTCATTTCTTGGAATTATATACTTGGATAGATTAATAAAAGCCTCACTCTACTTTGATTTTTGCCCAGAATGTCCATTGTAAAATGGTGAATCTTTCTCCAAACACCAGATTCAGCTTAATTTCCACAACATCTTTATGGATTTGGGTGTTATTCCAATGACAGGCACTACTGAACCATTCTTGTAAACTAATAATGTACTCGCTGACCATGAGTGATCATACCTCTGGCCTCTTATGGAGACTCTTGATCACAACCTTCAGATTTTCCTTTTGCTTGGCATCATGCTTTTGTCCCTGTGTCCTGAGGGTCTCCCTGGACATTCTCCCTGGATTCTAGAACTTGAAGGAAATGGATGTGCTGTTTTAGGAAATGTGTGCCTATATGGTGAGATTGGGGATGACTATGGGTAGGTGACCAAAAGTGCCTGTACTTTCATAATCTACTGGAATCTCAGTTTCCTTTTCTGCAAAATGAGGAAAAACCACAGCATTAATTTTACTGTTGTTTAGTCGCTAGGTCGTGTCTGACTCTTTGCGACCCCATGGGCTACAGCATGCCAGGTTGTTGAAATTGTTTGTAATTCATACAAAGAACTTAGAAAGGATCTTGGAATATTGTGAGGTTTCAGTAAAAAGTGGTTCTTATAATTGCCATCAGCATCATCATCTTTCTTATTAGTGAAAAATTAACAGACATCTCGATCCTCATTCTGCAAACCTGTGGGACATATATTTATTACTATGCAAGAGCTGTAAAAGAGGAATATGTAGGATTGAGTGACTTGTTTAAAAAGTATGTAACAGTCCCTTGTGCTAGGACCCCAGATCTGCATATTAACTTCGCAGCTGTAATACGATTAATTAAACCCTTTCCTTCAACATGTAAATAGCATTTTTGAAATACTTCTGTAGCTAGATTCTGCTGCTGTCTCTCCTGCTCCCCCTGGGAGGAACTTTATGCGTCTTTGGAGTCTCCAAGGCAGTTTTTCATGCTGTACTTTAAGATCACCAAGGGTACAATTAATAAGTTATTGCTGCTTCTTTGGAAGCAGACTTGAAATCATTTTTTTCTTCCTAGGCATCCATTCAGAATGCAAATATGAAAACCCAACTCATTTGTTACATTTAAAGATACTGAAAGATAAGTTATATTTGTTGTATTTGTTTTTAATCCCTCCAAAATTAAACTGATGCCTTAAGGCATCTTTTCGATTACTCCAAATTATAGAAACTTTAGGTTAGTATTTCTTCTAACTGTCATTTCCTGAAAAATGTATGTAATTTACTCATTACTGATCCTAGAGAATTTTCAGTGTGTTACATTTTCCTAGAATTCTGACTGTGTGCTACGGTGCATGAGCATAATCTAGATGTGAAAAATGAATGTGAATGGAGGAGGAGCTAAGATGGCAGAGGAATAGGACGGGGAGAACACTTTCGCCCCCACAAATTCATCAAAAGACCATTTAAACTCCAAGTAAATTCCACAAAACAACTTCTGAATGCTGGCAGAGGACATCAGGCACCCAGAAAAGCAACCCATTGTCTTCGAAAGGAGGTAGGAAAAAATATAAAAGACAAAAAAGAGACAAAAGAGGGAGGGACGGAGCTCTGTTCCGGGAAGGGAGTCTTAAAAAAAAGAATATGAAGAAATTCTCTGAAGACTTTTATTAACTATGAGCTTTGACCAAGAGTCTCCTAAACCTTAGGAAGAAGCCCGAAAGGGAGACAGGTGAACCCTCCCTGACACCTCCTCTGTACCTGTGTTCACGTTGCCTTCGCATAAAAGGAAAACTACCTACATTTGTTTCTCTGTATCCTGTCTATCCTGTCTTAACGGCTGCTTGTTTTCCATAGTACCTGATTTGTGGATATTTTGATTCTTAAAGAAATTTAAGCCATTTCTCCAAATGGCAATAATAGCACTTTCTTGTCCTCTTTTGACTTAAATCGTCACCATTCACTCACAAGGGTTCTCTTCTCTCGTGAGATTCTTCAGTCGAGTATTTCACCGGAGCAGTCTGGCAGGGTCAATGACATCATCCTTCTTTTTCAAGGTTCATTCTTATTACCCAGCCTGAATTGTTCCTCTATACTTACTGAGAAAAATCTCTCTCTTCATCAAGATTCCCTTTCCTTCAAGGATGAATTCTTCCACTAACTTTGGTTTGGTCAGGCACATTCAAGTAGGAAACTTTTAGACAATTCAGAGTTCCATGTACCAGTTATTGCATAGGAAACAAAACTGTCTCTCCCCTTCAGCTGCATACAGCCCCTCCATTATTTTTAATAAGCATTCTAAATATTTTTATGTCTCTAAAGAATTCTTTTTCTGTGGGCAGTTTCAAACAAAATCAGTGATACGTAGAATATGTGCGTGCATGCTCAGTCACTCAGTCATGTCTGACTCTTTGCCACCCCACGGACTGTATCCTGATGGAATCCTCTGTCCATAGAATTTCCCAGGCAAGAATACTGGAATGGGTTGCCATGTCCTCCTCCAGGGGATCTTCCCAACCCAGGGATCAAACTTGCATCTCCTGCATTGGCAGATAGATTCTTTACCACTGAGACAGCTGGGAAGCCCCTAAAGACGTAGTATATATCTTTCTTTAAATAAATACAACTTATTGAATCTAGTAATGAGTATTAAACTTGCATTTATCCTTTCCTTTGAATTTCTTCCTCCTTGAACATTTTTCAAAAAGAATCTTGAAATGTGATGTTTATGGAGGACTGAAGCTAGGATACAAAGTATCTTTATTTGAGAATAATATTATATCAGCAAATGATATAGGAATAGCATCCAAGAACCATGGCAAATGTATACCTACATTTGAAACTATAAGAATGATATTTTACTGTTTCATGAGATGAATAGCATATCTATACCAATAAGAATCTTTGAAAAATGCATAAACTTTCAGTTTACTAGAATAACAAACTATTTCAGTTCTGAACTAATATATTGGTATATACTTATCATGATGTCCTGAAAGAATATTTTTATAATATTCATGCAGAAAGGGACAACTGAGGTGGCGGTGAACATCTATCCAGTTATTAAAAATGTATAAAGGAAGAACCATCACAATCTGATTCTGGGCATTAAATCAAAATGAAGCCCCAAAACTTGCAAATGTTTGTTTTTGTTTCCTATACAGTCCTTTCCCTAAGTGATGCAATTATTTTATATTTTTTTAAAAAGTAGCAAGGCGGTGTAAATATAGTTATGCATTTCGTATTCCAACGGACTTAAACTATACTTTTTCCCTTGGTCTGGGTCTAAATAAACATAACTTCTGAAAATAACATCTTTGGTATTCTTTGTGTGGTAAGATAATTGTTTCCCCCATAGCTTCTTTTCCACTGTAAAGAAAATTATAAGCACGTCTAAACTCAGTATTATATTTTCATAGATTTCATCAAATACAAACATTTTGAAACCCTTTGCTCAAAAAATCCAATTTGCTGCTATGTTATAGTCCAATGATGTATAGAAACCGCAATAACTAAGTAATTGCTGCAGCCTGGGCGGTGTTTGGAGTTTGTAATCACAAGTTTGTGTGATAACCTTGTACCCTTCTGTAGAAGTTCAAATATTTTTGTCAAAAGAACAGATGGATATATTATTTGATCAAGAGCGGCTCTGTTTATTGCTGCAGAGTAAGAGTTACTGAACAAAGCCTGTGCAAATATAATTGAATAACTGGGCTATTATCTCAGCTCAGTGGATTATAGTCATGAAATGGCTGTGCTTCTTTGAATAAACCATCTCCCAACTGTTCTGTCTCTTACCCTATTCCCATTGCTTATTACGTTGGGTAACAGATTCTGTGTACAAGTATGGTCATGGAAAATTAGTCTCCTGTCTGGGTCAAATCTGTTCTCCACTCAGTAAAGCTGACATGCCTAAGGCCTTGGTCACCTCTCTCTCTTCCCTTCCCTTGACTCCACTCCTCAGGGAGAAAAGAGAGGACGTAGTCAGCTTCTATAGCCAACCCTGAGCTGATGGTGAAGTTTGCAGAGATCCTGACCTCATGCCCGGCTTAGTCTATTCCAGTCCCTGGTAACGGCCACTGCTGATGTCACGGTCTCCACACTGGCTAATTCTTCCCTGCATACATGCTAAGTCGCTTCAGTTGCGTCCGACTCTATGCGATCCTTTGGACTGTAGTCCACAAGGTTCCTCTGTCCATGGGATTCTCCAGGCAAGAATACTGGAGTGGGTTGCCATTTCCTCCTCCAGAGGATCTTCCCAACCCAGAGATCAAACTCGGGTCTCCTGCATTGCAAGCAGATTCTTTACTGTCTGAGTCACCAGGGAAGCCCCACGTCAATTATATCAGGTACCATACTCACAGGCTCTGAGAATTAGGACATAAACTTCTTTGAGGCCCATATGCTGCTACCAGAGAGGTGCCAGCCATCTTAGACCATGAGGTAACCTTAGGGATATCAGCCATGCATGAGAATAATTGAGTACAAAGAAAAAAGGAGCCTGGGACACTAACTCCATGGAGATTTTATGTTAGCCCTGAATTTCCCACACAGACTTCTTTCAGATTAGAAAATGTGTTTAAGCCACTTTTTACTAAGCAAGCATTTACTTGGTCCAAAGCACTGTGCCAGGCACTAGGGCTCCATCCTATTTCTGCCTCATAAAATGTTCTTACCAGAGGAAAGACAGACATTAAATAAGTAATAGCAAGAGAATGTAACCAGTATTAGGATAATGAATTGAAAAGGACTCTTATACCATAGAACAAGCAACACAGTATCACCAGGATCAGGTAAGGTTTCCTAAGGAAGATGGGATGAGGATTGTACACCCTCAGGAAAGAACAAATACCATGCTGACCTTCATAGACACAAATGCTGTTACTGATTTACCATTGGAGAGAAAAGTGCTTTGAGCTGCTATTTGTTTTCAACTTCCTATAATGAATTTTGTCAGTCCACCCACCTCCATCCTGTACTCTTTTCCCAGACTCTCCTCTGGCCCAGCATATATTGGAGAGAGAACTCCATAGGGTTACATGAATCAGAGCCAAGGTCACTACCCTTAGAAGGTGGTCATGTAAGGACCACAAGGGAGCTTTCGGGTTATACTTGATTACCAGTGGCCTGAAAATGATCTGTTTAGGCACAGCTGGGAGAAAATACCAGAATGCTAGATATCCTTTTGAGATGGTCTGGAGTTAATTTTCCTGAACATCAACAGACAAAATGAATGAATGATTCACAGACTGTAGCATACGTACTGCGTGTTTAGCTTCTTAGTTGTACTGGGTTCTTTTTGGCCCTTTAGACTGTAGCCCACCAGGCTCCTCAATCCATGGGATTCTCCAGACAAGAATACTGGTGTGGGTTGCCATTTCCTACTCGAGGGGATCTTCCTGACCCAGGGATCAAACAAGAGTCTCCTGTGTCTCCTGCATTGCTGGTAGATTCTTTGCCCGCTGAGCCATCAGGGAAGACCTAAATAGACAAATATGATCCTCAAATATGAGGCTATTTCCTTGCACAACTGCACTGTTTAACTTAGAGCCAGTCAGTGATTTAAAAAGTATTTCAAAGAAGGACAAACACGCTTCCAGCAAAATCCTCTTTGTGCTGCCAAAAGAAAAATGGCACTGAGTTAAAGAACAAGCACTCTATCCCCACACTCATTTTAGCAACCAAAATTCAATTTGTCAAGATGTCTGAAGAGTTGATTTGACCCTTTTTCTAGAACAAAAATGCAATGGTTTGATGGCATCATTTCTGCATGGACCATCTGTATTTTAGCTTGTACATATAGTTTGTCATTTTGCACTTGTCCTTAATTGTAGAATTAATAGAGAAAACACTTCCTCCATGTATTTGAATTATCAGGGTCATTAAGGCTATTTTAAGTATTAGTGTACGACAAGGCTCTGTCCTGCTTCGAGGCAGCAGAGAACAGCAGCAGCACTGATTGTGTAGTAAGCTGCCCTCACCCTTAAGTGAGATCCTGAGACAGAGGATAGTTGTTATTTCCTACATGCAATTAATTTTATATGCCCAGAACATTGTGTGCATTTCACTTTAGTATAAAAGGCATGCAGGCTACTGGTCCCTGAAATCAATGGCAGTCAGAAGAGCCTAGACATTGGGTGATCTGATGAATAATTTAAGACTGATTTGTTAACTGTGCAGAAGTGAAGTTAGCCATGCAGGGAGACACATTGTCAATTGCCAGCAATTTACTATGTTTTTGAAAACCACAGGCAGCAATTTACAGAAAAGATTAGGCCAGTTACTGTACATGTGTGACATTTTCTTGATTTAAGATGTCAATCTGGAAAGCTGTTCATTGACAACTGGAGTTTTGGAATGAGCTTATAAAGTTTATGAAGAACTGATTTTACCTGAGAGTGTCTGTATTTCTGCCCTGAGGGACCCCTGAATGCACACCTCCTGCTGGGATTAAATGTGCATATGCAAATGAGCACTGTCAGAAAGGGCGATGCACCTGCCCTGGGACCATTAAGCATCTTTGCATCACTCGGTGCTCTAATGCACTTGTCCCTGAGAGAGCATGGTGATGGTCTTTGTTTCTCATAGGAGGAAGTCATTGGCCATATATTTCTTTAGTCCTGTGCCATCTCGGGGGTGTGATCACTTTCATCCTGCATTGGAAGTTTACTTTGCTCTTCTTCATAAGAAGGTGATTAAAGGGAAATCCCATTTTTATTAGTGTAATTTCTTTCCACTTCTTTTCCCTTTTGGGATTGACTCAGTAATGATTTCTTCATATTTGAATTTGTAAAAAAGTAAAATGAAGGAAGCCTTAGCACTTGGTGGAATTTGATACCATAAAGTATCCTGGGGGTGACTTCTATAGGAAGAATATGCATCAAGTATAGCATCTCATAATTGAAATATGACAAAGTATAGCCTAGGATTGATCATTTTTGGAACTCTACCCCAAAAAATGGACTTTTGTTATACTTTTAAATTTATTCCCAGTGTTTATGTTATCAACTTCTCCAAGAATTCCTAGCAGGCTTAAATGTTGCAAATCAGGGCTGTAATCATAATTCTTCTTTTGAAATTGTAGATGCCAATAGTAACTATATATTTTAAATGAGTTTAGTTTACCAGACAAGAGACAAGTTGAGTCTTTATGTGTGTCATTGTTAGTAATGAAATCAATCTGAAAACTAAGACAAATACCTTCTTTCCTCTGCCTTAAACTTTTTCTCTATTTGCCCCTCTGATGAGATTTATAAACTTCTTTACAAATTAATGGAAGCCTTTGTGTTTTCTTTAATCATTTCCCCCGTGTTTTCCTCAAGAGGAGAAAACAAGATGACCTTTTGATAAACTAATTTTTATCTCCCATATCAGATATTAAAAGCAAAATATAGAATTCTAGAAATTTATCATTTCAACTCATTGGAAAGACCCTGATGCTGGCAAAGATTGAGGGCAGGAGGAGAAGGGGTCAACAGAGGATGAGATGGTTGGATGATATCATCCACTCAATAGACATGAGTTTGAGCAAATTCTGGGAGGTGATAAAGGACAGGGAAGCCTGGTATGCTGTAGTCCATGGGGTTGCAGTGAGTTGGACACAACTGAGCGACTGAACAACAACGAATATTAATATTAAGCCACAACTCTGTCTTTACCCAGAGAGCTTTTTTCTTAATTTAAAAAAATCAATAAGATTAAAGTTCACATGAATGGGCAACTTCTAAAATATTACATTAAAGACCAACACAGCTCTTCCTTGGCTCGGCAGACCTACTGTCTTGACACATAAGGCAATAGAAAAACACTCCTGGCAAACACATGTAAGCTTTTAATTACACTGTCTTGGCTTTGGGTGACTATTTAAATCACACGGTTTCCTTGTTCATTCTTTGTCTATAGTATTTTAGAGTGATGTGTGTGTGTGGGGGGGTGTGTGTGTGTGTGCTGCAGTTGTGTCCAACTCTTTGCAACCCATGGTTTGCAGTCTTCATAGCCTGCTAGACTCCTCTGTCCATATATATATATATACTTTCAGAAGGGGGAAAATATTGGCTTATTAAGAGATAGCTGTGTTGTAGACAATAAAATCAAGGTTTTATCTGTTTGACTAAAGATTAGATTGGAGTATAATAATGGTAGCAGCTAACAGAATGCCTTGAATCTAGAAGGCTATCACCGTTGTTGAAAGACATCATCAGGACATGAATTTCCAAGGTTTCAATCAAGATGGGTTTACTCACCAAGGCCCCTTGCCACCTGGATCAGACTGTAATGATTTGGACTTGATCTATCCCTTTACCTTTAGAAACCCCCTACTTTATTTTTCACTAAATCATCAAAAGCCTCATGTACATTATTATGAATACCAAACAGAGAGGTGGTTTATTATTACTTTGCATTTATTTTGTATTTTCCTTCAAGTACCTAAAGGGGTTTTACAAAACATGACAGCAGTCATCAAAACACTTTGTCAGTCATGTAAGGCAGGAAATAATGCTGGTGTAAATGTGCCAGAGACATAATGCTTACTGAAAAATGTTCATTTTCTACATGTTTTTCAAGAGATAATCTTTTTAAGGAATCTTCTTTAAAAGAAGTTCCAATTGTATTAAGTATTTTCTTTTCTCAGCATTGGAGTCAGACATTTTAATGCAACAAATTCATTGAGCATCTTCTCTGTGCCAGGTTTTATTGTAGGTGCTGAGAATACAACTGGGAGATGAAAAGGACCTGCTCTCATGGAGCTTTTATTGTAGTGAAAGAGACGTAATATATAACCAAATAAATTCATGATGTGATATCCTGTGTTAAGTGCTATCAAGAGAAAAAAAAAGGCAGAATAAGGGAATAGAGGGTGACTTCATGGGAAGATGGAGTTTAGAGGCCCAAGTGGCAGACAGGAGCAAGCCATGCCAAGATACAGGAAAATGCCAGATCCCCGACATAGAACGATGCTCAGTGTGTACCAGAAACAGCAGGGATGCTGT
Organism: Bos grunniens; assembly: GCF_055505025.1. Lineage (NCBI taxonomy): Eukaryota > Metazoa > Chordata > Mammalia > Artiodactyla > Bovidae > Bos > Bos grunniens. The sequence continues at coordinate 54,634,547 of NC_141178.1, read as the reverse complement.
GTTATGTCCCCAACATGCTGTGAGTGTGGAGAGCTAAGTAGGGGTGAGATCCTGTAGGAACTTCATGGGCCATGGTAAGAATCTGGATCTATCCTCAATGTAATGGGAGCCCAATAGAAGTTGGAGCGAAGGAGAATGACAGGATCAACCTTGGTGTGGCTGTCACGTAGGAAACAAGAAGAGAAGCAAGAGGACCCATAGACAGACGATTCTGGTGATCTAGGGAAGAAATAAGGGTGGCTTGGATTAGGGTCGTGGCAGTGGCAGAGGAGACAGTACAGTATGTCCCCTGCATACAAAGGAGTTCTGCTCCCAGAGCATGCTTTTAAGTCCAATTTAGATGGGGAAAAAATGGAAACCGTGACAGACTTTATTTTCTTTGGCTCCAGAATCACTGTGGACGGTGACTGCAGCCATGAAATTAAAGATGCTTGCTTCTTGGAAGAAAAGCTATGACAAATCAAGACACTATATTAAACAGCAGAGACATCACTTTGCCGACAAAGGTCCATCTTGTTAAAGCTATGGTTTTTCCAGTAGTCATGTATAGAGGTGAGAGTTGGGCCATAGTGAAAGCTTAGTGCCGAAAAATTGGTGCTTTTGAACTGTGGTGGTGGAGAAGACTCTTGAGAGTCCCTTAGACAGCAAGGAGATCATACCAGTCAGTCCTAAAGAAAACCAGCTCTGAATATTCTTTGGGAGAAGTGATGCTGAAGCTGAAGCTCCAATACTTGGGCCACATGATTCAAAGAGTCAACTCATTGAAAAGACCCTGATGCTGAGAAAGATGGAGGGTAGGAGGAGAAGGTGGCGACAGAGGATGAGATGGTTGGATGGCATCACTGGCTCAATGGATGTGAGTTTGAGCAAACTCCAGGAGATGGTGAAGGATAGGGAAGCCTGGCGTGCTGCAGTCCATGGGGTCTCAAAGAGTTATACACAACTGAAGTGATTTAGCATGCACACAGAGAGAGTGGGATTGAAAGTTCCAACCTTCTAATTGTGTGGTTCCTTCCTTCAGCAACCAGCTCTCTCCCCGAAGCTATCTAGGACTTTTGTCTCCTAAGAGTCACCTCTTTAACATAAACTCGGGTAAGATGGAAAGGGGCTCCTTGTGAACCACAAAAGACACTCTTATCTCAGGAAATTCCAAAGGTTTTAGAATCTCTGTTCCAGGAACTGACAAATACCAAGTATATATTTTTTATTATATATCACACTTTTTAATTACTATCCCACTGAGAAAAGAACTTTCGAAGGACCCTGACACTAGGTGCTAGGGTTCATCCAGAATGAGAAAGACAGTACAGAGGGCAGAAACCAGGGGAAAGAAACAAAGGAAGCAAGGGTTTGAGGGTTTTCTGTGTTACCAGGCAAGTTCCCAGAGGGTGCTCATTTCACCCTGCCATCAGTCTTCCAAAGGAAGTGGTCTTTCCCCTTAATTGATAAGAAAATGCAAGGTTTAGAGAAGATAAATAATTTATTCCTGGTCAGACAACTGATGTCTGGCAAATATAGTTTTTAATCCCAGGCTGCCATCTCCAAGACTAAGATCACATCCATTGTTCACAGTTTCTTCTGGTGTATAAAAGAATCACAAAATGGAAGAAAACAAAGAAAAACTGGGCCAAACATGTTACTGTATTCACACCTTCCTTCTCCACCACTGAGGAGTGTTCCTATTGCAGCAGCCTGAAAGCCTGAGACATGGGAGATTTATGAAGAAACAAAACTCTGTCCAAAGAGCTGACACCAGACTGTGTGTGTTAAGTAGCTTCAGTTGTGTCTGACTCTTTGTGACCCCATGGACTGTAGCCCACCCCCTTGGACTCCTCTGTCCATGGGATTCTCCAGGCAAGAATACTGGAATGGGTTGCCTTTCCCTTCTCCAGAGGATCTTCCCAATGCACGGGTCGAACCTGGGTCTCCTGCGTTGCAGGCAGATTCTTTTCCTTCTGAGTCACCAGGGAAGCCCATAACTCATTGATTAGCCTCATCCTCATGCCTGCCAAGGAACCTTTGCAATAGACAACAGCTCCAGCCATGTCACCAAGTTTAGTCCTGCCTGGTGTCCCCTTCATCCCATTCTGAAGACCAGGGTAAAACGTCTCTGAGAAGTTAAGTCTGTGAACACACACTATATTCGTGGTTAAAAGGAGAGTCAAACATAGAATGTCAGACCCATATCCATGAACATTGTCAGGGTGTGAGTCAGGGGTGGACTTGGAAGCATTTAAATGACCTTTTGGAATCCAGAAGCTGCCTGAGCGGTCAACCCAGCTGTGAGCAAGGCGAGGAGGATGTAGCTAAGAACTGAGCCAGTTGAGAGCTACTGTCCATCCATCTGTCTCTGAAAACAGGCATGATTATTGTGAGTGCCCCACTTCCAGTGGAGAATTAATTGTGGTGGCTTGTCTTTTTAGATTTTTTCCGCTTATTTATTTTTATTTTATTCAGTATTTTTCCCACTTATTTATTTTGCATCACTTTTCCCTTCATTAGAAAAAAAGGCAAGCAATAAAATAGATATGCCACACTTTTTTTTACAGTAGGGCTGTTGAAGTAATAAACGTTCTGTATGTGTGTGTTGCTATAATGTGTGTGCATGCTCAGTCGTGTCTGACTCTTTGCAACCCAGTGGACTGTAACCCACCAGGCTTCTCTGTCCATGGGATTTCCCAGGCAAGAATACCGGAGTGTGTGGGCATTTCCTACTCTAGGGGATCTTCCCCATCCAGAGATCGAACCCGTGTCTCCTGCATTGGCAGGTGGATTCTTCACCACTTGAGCCACCTGGGAAGCCCCTAATAACATTCTGATTTGGTTCTAATGTTGCTTGTTAGACCTCAGGCTCCAGCTTGGAGAAACCCTATACTTAGTTGGCAGGAAACTGTAACCAGTGATCTCATGAGAAAATGATAGTGGACAGCTGTTGTGCTGCCATCAGATAGATGCGAATATTTACCTACATTAGCTGAACTCAACTTGGCAATTCCTGCACTGAGTCACTTATATTTTCAGGAGAAGGGAAACATTCAAGCTTGGAACAGCTGATACATACAGGCAAAACATATTGAAAATACATGCCAGTGTTTTTAAGGGTCTTTCTAACTATTGACAAATTGGTAAGTGTTACCGAACCAGGTCTGGCTGCTTGCCACTTAAAAAAAAAATCAATACTGACAAAAGTTGGTAGAAAAAAGCTGCTTTTAATCAGAATGCCGATAATCTGGGGGGGTGGGGATGGGAGAACAGTGGACTCAGTGTTCGGCCATGAAAGTTCTCAAGGGAAGAAAGGAAGTAAGTCCAGGTAACCACTGAGATGGGGGATCAGAATGTCACCATCTGCACTGCGTCCAGTCTGTGCACAGGCCTGTGGACTGCTCCTGAGCTTCCTTTAGGTGCAATCTTACTCACAGTTTGTTTTTGAGATTGTTGAAGGGGAAGTTAGGGAAGAGCTCTGGTCATCTATTAAATACTTAGTCCTCATTTCTACTCCTCTGATCAATGGAAAGAACCAACAGAATAGGCAAGGTATTGTATAATCAAGATTTGAAAAGTGTGCTAGGACCTGAAATGAGTAGAGTGTGGAGGTGCTTGGTTCAAGGTTAGTGACAAGACAAAGGGACCTCCTACAAAGTGTTTCTTTACTGCCAAAAGCTACTTACAAAATGCTTAAGATGTGGAAAAAAAAAAAAGTGAACAACATGCTTGAGAAAGCAAGTGAACTAACCTAAGGCTAGCCCTGAAAGGAAGAACTGCAGGTGTGGACTTAAAATTTTTTCACAGCCTAAAATTTGAGAGTTATGTTTTATTCTGTGGGAATTTTAGGACTTAAGTCCAGGAGGCAGCATCTCTAGTAACCCTGAGGGAACTGCTTCGAAGAGGCGAGAGGAGGAGTCAGGTTATATAGAAGTTTTGTAACAAAGGGCAGGCAGTCTGGATGCCAAAAGATGATTTTTAATGAAAGAAAACCAGATATCCAAAGTTAAGGAATTTAGCGCATTTCTGTATAAGAAGATGCAAGCATCTGGGCTCACTGAGATCATTCCTTTGATATGCACCTCAGGTTCTGAGGCCGGTTTCATGGGTTTTCACATGCTGAGTTTCTTCAGCGCTCATCATAGGAAGCGGCTGCAATTGCTGATGACTGTGACCTCCTTTGTTTACTGATATGTCAGGAAATATCCATTTCTCACAGGGATGTGTTATAGACAAATTGTATTAGCAAGTCTTTGTGGTCAATCAATGTAAGGGATGTCAGGGGTCATTTGGAATATATTTGATTTTCACATTCTGTGATGACTTTCAACTCAAATCTGACATAAGAAGCCAATGCATTTTGCCTGTTAGTATCAATTCTTAGGGCTTCCTAGGTAGAATGGTAAAGAATCCACCTGCCAGTGAAGGAGATGTGGGTTCAATCCCTGGGTTGGGAAAATACCCTGGAGGAGGAAATGGCAATCCACTCCAGTATTTTTACCTGAGAAATCCCATGGACAGAGGAGCTTATTAGGCTACAGTGCATGGGGTTGCAAAGAGTCAGACACGACTTGAGCACGCATGCACACATAGAGATTCTTAGAGAACTGCTACAACTACATTTATGTTACAACTAATGCAAGAAGGAAGACAGTGAGGAAGTAACTCTGATTTTTTTGGAAATAAAAATTAAGTTTTATTCATCTCCATCCACCTCCAGCCTCCTACCACTTTTTATGTATCAGACCCCTTCTCAACAAAGGCAGATAGTAATGATCTTATTAACATATTAAACAATGGCATAGAAAAGGCTGACATTTCCCAAAGCTTTTGTTCAATGATTAAAGTAATGAAAGTTGCCAGTTACTCAGGCCAAGCCTATAAAGGCCTTAAATTCACTCACTGCCTGAAAGGTCAGGTAAATTAAAGGATAATATAGGGCCAGCCTTGAACAGTCTGCATGCGGTGATCTTGAGTGCTCTTAAAAGTGGCTGAAACTCAGAGACCTGGCATTAATTCTAGCCAGCTTCCTGGTATTGATTAAGAAGTAATCGCAAGTGCTCATTTGTGGGCAAATTAAGAGATAAGTCCTTTTTGGAAGGTCATTTACATGTCTTCTTTTTAATTAATATTACTGACTTGAAGATTTGCAGTTAAATTAGCCCATTAATTATAAAAGCCATCAGTTTGGAGAGTAGGAAAGGATAATTTATTTAATATCAGATCCAGATTGTCAGTAAATTCCCATTTCTTCTGATACTTTGCTAGAAAAGGTCTGAAGTTTTCAAGTGTTGGGTTGGCCCAAAAAGTTTGTTCAGGTTTTCCTGTAATGTCTTATAGAAAAATCTGGAACGAACTTTTTGGGCAACCCAATATGAGTTGAATGGGTGGCCACGACTTAAGCTGGCTTATTTTTGTTATTGCTGATTATAAATGTAATATATAAACATTTTTTTAAAAACTTAAAAATGTATTGAATTAGAATGAAGAAACAACTCTTTCTCCCTTCCACCACTTGTATTTCAGCATTCCCATTTGTTAAGCTCAACATATATATAGATTTTGTTTATGTGTAGGCACATTTACATAGTATATACACAGCTTAGCACATATATAAAATAGATATACTCTAAATTTGTCATTACTTAAAATATTTTCATATTTTGCTTTTTCACATGTTATAATAAGAGCACTTGACTATGTAATAAATATCCTTTGAAAACCACATTTGATTATTTTTTTCTTTTAAGACAATTGTAGATGCAATAGAATTGTAAGAAATAATGCAGAAAGAGCTGATATATCCTTTGCCCAGTTGCCTCCAGAGGTTGCATCTTGCAAAACTATTGTACAATGTCACAACAAGATATTAAGATTGGTTCAATCAAAATAAAGAGTAGTTCCATAACCAAAGATCACCCATGGCACCTTTTACAGACATACGTGCTTCCCTCCCATTGTTAATGTCTCGGTTCAGTCGCTCAGTCGTGTCCACCTCTCTGCAACCCCATGGACTGTAGCACACCACGCTTCCCTGTCTATCAACAACTCCTGGAGCTTGCTCAAACTCATGTCCATCGAGTCAGTGAGGCCATCAAACCATCTCATTCTCTGTTGTCCCCTTCTCCTCCTGCCTTCAGTATTTCCCAGGATCAGAGTCTTTTCCAATGAGTCAGTTCTTTGCATCAGCTGGCCAAAGTAGTGGAGTTTCGGCTTCAGCATCAGTCCTTCCAACGAACAGTCAGGACTGATTTCCTTTCGATTGACTGGTTGTATCTCCTTGCAGTCCAAGGGATTCTCAAGAGTCTTCACCAACACTACAGTTCAAAAGCATCAATTCTCCAGTGCTCAGCTTTCTTTATAGTCCAACTCTCACATCCATACATGACTACTGGAAAAACCATAGCCTTGACTAGATGGACCTTTGTCAGCAAAGTAATGTCTCTGCTTTTTAATATGCTGTCTAGTTTGGTCATAGCTTTTCTCCCAAGGAGTAAGTATTTTTTAATTTCATGGCTGCAGTCACCACCTGCAGTGATTTCCGAGTGATTTTGTTAATGTCTAGAAACCACTTGTTTGTCATGTTTTTTGTTTGTTTGAAGAATGTTATATAAATGGAATCACCCAGTATATAACTTTTCATCAAGCATAATTCTCTGGAGATTCATCCAAGTTGTTACATGTATCAGTAGTTGATTCTTTTTGCTTGCTGAGTATTTATTCCATGATATGGACGCACCGGTCTGTTTAACCATTCACACAATGACAGACATCCAGGTTGTTTCCAATTCTTGGCTATCATGAGTGAAGCTGCTATGAACTTTTGTGTACAGGTATTTGTGAATATGTTTTTACTTCTTTTCATTTCTTTCAATGTGAAATCTTTCTGGGATAGATGTCCAGGTGTGTAGCTGTTGGATCATTTGGTATTTACATCTGTAGTTTCATGTAAAACTGTCAAACTATTTTGTAGCATGGCTGTACCGTTTTACTCCCCACTATGAATGCTTGAATGATCTAGTTTCTCTGTATATTCACTAACATTTGGTCTTGTCACTGTTACTTATTTTAACCATTCTGGAAGGTGTATAATGCAATCTCGTGGTTTTAATTTGCACATCCTTAGTAGTTAATGCTGCTGAATATCTTCTCATTTGCTTATTTGCCATTGGTGAAATATCTCTCCATGTCTTTTGCCCATTTTCTGATTGGATTTATTGGAATTTCTGATGTTAAGCTCTGACACTTTTTTGTAAATTCTAGATACTATCTTTTGTGAGATATGTGGTTTGCAAATTTTTTCCAGTATGTAATTTTTCTTGTCATCCTCTTAACACACTCTGTAACAGAGCAAATGTTTTTAATTTTGATGAGATCCAACTTGTCAGTTTTTTCTTCTTATGGATAATACTTTTCCTGTCAAGTCTAAGAATTCTTTGCTAGCCCTAGATACTGATGATTATCTTCTTTTCAAACTGTCAATGAAAATTAATCAGTACATCTAAGAAAGAATTGAAAAATTGTATTTAAGCCAGATTTGAGGATTATAACCCAGGAAGAGCATCTCCAAAAGCTCTGAGAAATGTGCCTACTATCAAAAGCACAGTTATATAAGCTTTTTGATACAGAAGACTATACATCAAGTAATGTATTATTGAGTTTACACAATCCAAATTTGTATTATCATGGTGGGTTATGTGACCCCTTACAAGATCCAAAAGGAATGTTATCTTTTAAAGAGTTGTCTTGTTGATGCTGGGAGAATGTTGCTTGTTATGGCTGAGCAAGTATTCCTGCCCATGGGAGACATCTGTTGTTGTTTAGTCACTAAGTCGTGTCTGACTCTTTGCAACCCCATGGACTGCAGCACTCCAGGCTTTCTGGTTCTTCACTATTTCACGGAATTTGCTCAAACAAATGCCATCCAACCATTTCATCCTTTGTTGTGCTTCTCCTCCTGCCTTCAATCTTTCCCAGAATTAGAGTGTTTTCCAATGAGTTGGCTCTTCAGATCAGGTGGCCAGAGTGTTGGAGCTTCAGCTTCAGCATCAGTCCTTCCAATGAATATGCAGGGTTGATTTCCTTTAGGATTAACTGGTTTAATCTCCTTGCTGTCCAAGGGACTCTCAAGAGTCTTCTCCAGCACCACAATTTGAAAGCATCAATTCTTCAGCGCTCAGCCTTCTTTACTGTGCAACTCTCACATCTGTATATGACTACTGGAAAAACCATATCTTTGACTATATGGACCTTTGTTGGTAAAGTGATGTCTCTGCCTTTTAATACAGAGATCTGGTCAATGCCTAATGCATATACACAATGTGGGGAGAGAGGAGGCCATAGTACAGAGAACAATTTTTATGTTTAATTTTTTTTTGTGCTGCCATAAAATGTGACTTTAATTTCACTAAATATTTCACAGTTTTATGTTTTAAGTTGGTGACCTATTTTGAGTTCATTAATTTAGCTGTAATTTTATTCCCTGTGTAAGATTGAATTAAAATGTTCACAATGAGGTAACTTGTTTTTAACTGTTGAATCTAGAAATTCATGGATGAAGTGAGGCTGGGAGAGAAAACAGCATAATTGGATATTAACTGAGGATAAACTACAGTCCATCTGAACCAGTGGAGACAAGGAGTCTCAACTGACTCCCCTTCGGTAGTCTGCTTTTAACAGTTCTCCAGATGTCTAATCTAGAACTCCCATTCATCACCTTCTCTCCCTCATTATTGCTGCTGAACTCTTGAGGTCTTTGATCTGCTAACACACTCATCTTCCCCTTCCTTCTTTCCCTATGTTATTCTCTTTCTTTTAATTTAAGGAATCTTTCATTCTGTAAATGAATAAATAAAAATAAGATGCTTAGGGGAAAAAAGAATATCAACCTAGTGCTAATATTGACAACTGCATTCAGATATTATCAAACAACCTAAAATCAGGAAGTTCTTCCTCGAAATAAATGTGTGTATAGAACCACTATGGCATTTTCCTCCCTAAGGAAGTCTTAACTAAATCAATATACATGTGTTTGTGTACAATCCAGACAGATGTAACATAGAAGTCTAGATTTGGAAGCAGATAATAATCTCCAAGGATACCATTTAGGTGACCAGGCTCTGAACCAGGATCAAAGGACTTAAAGGAAGACAGAAAGACATCCTGGAGAAGAGAAATGGGGAAAATTCATGGATCTGGCCTCACAGGATTTATAAACATACTTCTTTTAACCTCTCTCCCTTATTGACCTTGTAATTATCATTGTGCTTTGGGACTAATGGTCTCAGAGTCAATATTTCCTTTTTTTAAAACAGAAAATATTCAACAGAATGATGAAAATATAGGAAACTTTTGTTGGCTGTAAGCTATGCAAAGGGTCCAAGGGCCCAGAAGAGAAGAAAAGAACAAGAAAAAAGGTTTATCTCTATAGACAGAGGCATAGGAAGGAAAAGAAAGTCCCATAACAGAGACCATTAGCTGTAGTAAAGGAAAACCTCTGTTTCCGTCCGGATGATAGCGATGGGGTCATAGGGCCCCCTCTTCTATCACTAGCCTGGCAGATGACGGAGGATGTTCTTATTCTCCTATGAGATCAATGATGCAGGAAAAAAATTCACACCACTTTAAATTTACATGAACCATCAGGATATGCCAAATGACAGGGTACTTGTTTGAGGAACAATAGTCATAACAAAAATGTTATGAATATGAATGGTTGATGGTAGATTTTTCAGTAACATAATGAATAGGTGCTTCTAGATCATGTAAGTGCAAATGGATACTGTGATTAGAAGAAAAAATATGCATTTGTACAGACATTGTTTGAGTACCTGGGAATATTAACCAATCAATATAGCCATTTATAAAGTTTATAGCTATGTCTAACTTTTATATTTGTATGATTTCTCCTACCTTCATTCCTCCATAAATGTCCAGCAGAGCATATATTTATATTAAAATAATAATACTATCCATAGTCTGAACAACTGATAGATAGCATTACTTTGATGTGATATTGTATTTCAGAGCTTAATATTCTCAGCCTGACTTAATCTTTCATATTTCATTCTTTGAAACAAATTTTTTAAATTTTTATTTATGTATTTATGGCTGCCTTAGGTCTTAGTTGCTGTTCATGGGCTCTCTCTAGTTGCAGCGAGCAGGGGCTACTCTCTAGCTGTGGTGCACGGGCTTCTCCTTACGGTGGCTTCTCTTGTGGAGCACGGGCTCTAGGCCACTCAGGCTCTGTAGCTGTGGCGCATGGGCTTAGCTGCCCCTAAGTATGGGAATCTTCCCAGACCAGGGGTTGAAGCCATTTCCCCTGCATTGGCAGGCGGATCCTTTACCACTGGACCACCGGAGAAACCCTCATGTTTCATTCTTTCATCCAACCATTTGTTCATCAGCACCCACAACATGCTGGACATTGTGTTGAAGATACAAAGCTGGGATCCAGATGTAGACATAGTAGATAGTTCTAATAAAAGCTTCAGTTGATTAATTCATACTGGTTTTTGGCAAGTGCTATCTCGTTTAATTTTCACAGCAGTACCAAGAAATAGACACCATGATTCACATTTAACAGGTCAAAAACCTAAAGTTTGCTCAAGGTCATATGGCCAAGAAATGGTGAAAACTGGATGCCTGCTTGGATTTTTCTGATTAAGAGCTAATTAGGGTGGTGTACTACAGTGAGTTATATAAAAGCAATCACTTTGAATTTCTTTTTTTTTAATTTTAAAACAAATTATTTTATTTTTTTAAATTTTATCAAAGTATAGTTGATCACAATGTTGTGCTGATTTCTTCTGTACAGCAAAGTGACTCGGTTATCCATAGATATATATTCTTCTACATGCTCTTTTCCATTATGGTTTATCACAGGATATTGAATGATATACCATAGGACCTTGATATACAGTAGGACCTTGTTGTTTATCCCTTCTATATATTGTAGTTTGCATCTGCTAATCCCAAGCTCCCAATCCTTCCCTCTCTCCCCACCCTGCCCTCTGAGAAACCACAAGTCTGTGCTCTATGTGAGTCTGCTTTTTTTTTTTTTTTAACTTTACAATATTGTATTGGTTTTGCCATATATCAACATGAATCCACCACAGGTATACACGTGTTTCCCATCCTGAACCCTCCTCCCTCCTCCCTCCCCGTACCATCCCTCTGGGTTGTCCCAGTGCACCAGCCCCAAGCATCCTGTATCCTGCATCGAACCTGGACTGGCGATTCGTTTCATATACGATATTATACATGTTTCAGTGCCATTCTCCCAAATCATCCCACCCTCTTCCTCTCCCACAGAGTCCAAAAGACTGTTCTATACATCAGTGTCTCTTTTGCTGTCTCGTATACAAGGTTATTGTTACCATCTTTCTAAATTCCATATATATGCGTTAGTATACTGTATTGGTGTGTTTCTTTCTGGCTTACTTCACTCTGTATAATAGGCTCCAGTGTGAGTCTGCTTTTGTGTCATATTTTAGGCCCCACATATAAGTGATAGCATAAGATCTTTGTCTTTCTCTTTCTGACTTACTAAGATTTGTGTCATAATCTCTAGGTCCATCCATATTGCTATAAATGACATGATTTCATTCTTTTTAATGGCTGAGTAATATTCCATTGAATATATACATCACAGCCTCTATTCACTCATCTGTGATGGAAATTTAGGTTGTTTCAATGTCTTGGTTATTGTGCTGCAATGACTATAGGGGAATGTATATCTTTTTGAATTGTAGTTTTGTCTGAGTATATGCCCAGGAGTAGCATTGCTGGATCATATGGCAACTCTATTTTTAGGTTTTTGAGAAACCTCCATACCACTATTAATAATGGCTGCACCAATTTACATTCCCACCAACAGTGTGGGATGGTTGCCTTTTCTCCACACTCTCTCCAACATTTATTTTTGTAGACTTTTTGATGATGGCCATTCTGACTGGTGTGAATTGATACCTTAGTGTTGTTCTGATTTTCATTTCTCCAATTTGCAGTGATGAGCATCTTTTCATGTGCCTATTGGCCATGTCTTCTGCATGCCTTCTTTGAAGAATCGTCTATTTATATCTTCTGCCCATTTTTCAGTTGGGTTGTTTGCATTTATTTGTTATTGCATTGTTTAAGCTCTTTATATGTTTTGAAAATTAAGCCCTTGTCAGTCACCCAGTCACTGTATTTCTGCTCCATTTGAGGTCTGTCTCCCGCATACCGACTCTGTAACTCAAGCAGATTGTTTAACATCTGACTTCAGTTTCCTCATCTGAAGATGGAGACAGTAATAGTTCCTGCCTCGTCAGGTTGTGATAAGTTTGACAACTATTCTGATGGTGAAATAAACAGAGTGTGTAAGTTGCAAGAGAAGTAGCACTGTAGTTTGCCTAAGGAATTGAGAAGGGCTTCTAAGAAAATATGACATATGACAAGGGTGTTGAAGGATGAGAAGGAATTGGAAGCTGCCATATCCCTGCTCTTTCCCCTTGTGGATCTATTTTAAGCCATGACCTCTATTTTATCACTCTTCCCATTATGTATCCACTTAGGGAACTCAGCAGCAAAGACAAAGCATAGTTATTAAACATTTTTACATTAATGTCAGGCATCGTTACAAACATTTTACATATGTTAATGCAACAGAATCCAAACAGCAACCCTGTGATAAGGAAACTGAGGCCATGGAAATTTAAATAATTTGCACAAGGACCACAACTCATGAGTCCTATACTTGTGGTATGCTTAATTTGGAGGAAGACTAGCTTTCTAGCTCATTAGCCCTTGAGATATGTCCATGTTCTTTAGCTCTCAAGCCCACCCTCCCCACAGGGGTATAGGCACCACCTGGAGTTTCTTGCTTCCAACACAGTAAGTGGAAGGAGTGACCAGTGATTCTATTAGTACATCTCAGGCAGGCCCTTCAGAGCCACTCAGTTTCCATTGATTTCCATGGAGAGAAGCCTCATTTAAATGGAAATGCGGAAATGGATTTCTTTGTTCATGATATAAACTCATATTTTATGCTGGGCTCAATAACTCCCACAAATGGAGAGGCTGAATTCAGATCAATGAAGATTCTAGAGATTGTTCTTACTGAGCAAATATGTCAAGTGACCTTTGGGGCACAGACACTGAGAAAGCATCAGAAGCATGAGGTCATGTGGAATGTCAGATGTCTGTTCTACACACAGCTGCTGATACTCAATGAAATCAACCCTGAATATTCACTGGAAGGACTCATGCTGAAACTGAAGCTCCAATACTTTGGCCATCTGATGCAAAGAATCAACTCATTGGAAAAGACCCTGATCCTGGGAAAGATTGCTGGCAAGAGGAGGAGGTGACAGAGGATGAGATGGTTGGATGGCATCACCAACTCAATTAATATGAGTGAGCAAACTCCAGAAGATGGTGAAGGACAGGGAAGCCTGGCATGCTACAGTCCCTGGGGTCGCAAAGAGTTCCACACAACTTAGCAACTGAACAACTCTCATTCAATGCCAGCCTCTGCAGGATTCCCCAAAGAAGGAGGGAGGTCTGTGGGAGACAGGGAGTAGGTCATCAGGTCTCAAGGCCAAGACTCTGGGAACACACTCCTGAGGTTTGTGTCTCACTTCTAGCTGGCTCTTTGAGAAGTTACCTCACCATGCCTCAGTGTTCTTATCTATAAAATGCACTTAATAGTGACATCTTCCTCTTAGGGTGAACTAAGAATTAAATGACCTAGTCTGTGTAAAGTGCGGAAAATGGTACCCACCACACATTAAATGAAGCAATGAAAAATATATATATACTTTGGTTGAAAGCTTTGGCTTCCCTGGTGACTCAATGGTAAAGAATCTGCCTACAAGGAAGGAGACAAGGGTTTGATTCCTGGGTCAGGAAGATTTCCCCAGAGTAGGAATTCACAACCCACTCCAGTATTCTTGCCTGGAAAATCCCATTAACAGAGGTACCTGACAGGCTACAGTCCAAAGGGTCATAAAGACTCGGACATGATTGAGTGACTGAGCACACACACTTGGCTGAAAGCATTTTTCCGTAAATACACATTTGAGACTGTAAGTCATCCACTCTCACTTCTGTGTTGCCAAATTTAACAGTAACTCTGTTCATCATGTCAGTGACATACAAAGGAATATTTAGCAAGCTTTTGGTTTGTTACATCTCTAACCGAATGGTTTGTACATGCCATGGCTCCAAGGAAGGATGGGCTGGTGGCCAGAACTAGGAAAGAGCCAAGGAGGAAAGTTATCCTCAAAAGAAGGGCAGTGCCTGCAAGCAGCTGTGAGTGATAGTAGACAGGATGTGCAATCATGAATGAGAAGCTCTGTGGGGGTGGCCTGCCACTTGGCAGCAGAAAGACTCTGTACCAATTATTTTCTCTAAAACTGAGTTTCTCTACTTGGGAAATACAGATAACATCACCTCACTAAATTAAATATGCTCTAAATGTATCTGTAAGCAACAGTTGTTGTTCAGTCACTAAGTCATGTCCAACTCTTTGCAAACCCATGAACTGCAGCACTCCAGGCTTCCCTGTCCTTCACTATCTCCTGGACTTTGCTCAAACTCATGTCCATCCAACCATCTCGTCCTCTGTTGCTCCTTCTCTTGCCTTTAATCTTTCCCAGCATCAGGGACTTTTCCAATGAATCAGCTCTTCACATCAGGTGGCCAAAGTATTGAAGCTTCAGCTTCAGCATCAGTTCTTCTAATGAATATTCAGGGACTGATTTCCTTTAGGAGTAACTGGTTTGGTCACCTTGCTGTCTAAGGGACTCTCAAGAGTCTTCCACAGTTCAAAAGCATCAGTTCTTCAGTCAGTGCCCTCTGCAAACGCTATTATTGCTACATTGACTCAGTGATTAAAATGCATGTGTCCTAGGCAGATTGGACTGGTATAGGAGTTATTGGTAGACTATTGTGACCTGTTTCAAGAGGCAATCAGGTTTTCTTCCCCTTAGACATGGTTGGGACCGAGGATGCTGGTTGTTGAGGACCTTTCGCTGAGCAATGGAAAGGGTGGTGGGAAGAGTGTATCTCTTAAAGTATGGAGAACTTGAGATCTGGGGTGGGAAGCAGTCCAGAGAAAAAGATAGCAGAATTCTTCTAGTTTTGTATGCTTTAAAGGGAAGCTGACACAGACTTTGATATGACTGCTCATCAAGATGATGACACGATCATGATTGCAGTGATTACAACAGCTTGCCTTTTCACAGCTCTTGACAAATTTAAAAAACTCCTTATTACTGAAAAAGTCATATCTCTGGTAAAATCAAGATAGGAAAGGGCATGTCTTTTGTCATCCTTAGGATGCTGCTTTCAGGGAGATTTGAAGGAAAGACCTGTTTTGTGGGAGGTAACAGGGCCCAGAGGACAGGAAGAAGATTCTGGAGGCAGAGGGGTACTTCCAGGTGTTGAGTAGCCATGAGCACTTGGACAAGCCCCTGAGTCCCACAGAAACACAGATTCCTCATCCTTTAAAATGATAGTGTCACGCAAGTGTATGTTCTTTGGTTTTTGTCTCGTCACAACAAAGATTTCGAGTGACGGACATTAAAGCCCCCTTGGCGTGTCACAGCTCTCAGGTCTTGGATAGACCGTGTTATAGCTCTTAGGTCTCGAATGGACCATGTTATAGCTCTTAGGCAAATCAGTGTTACAGCTCAGTGTTACAGCTCTATTTTATTTAGAAGATAGCAGGAAAACCCATCTCTGAGGCTTGAGGGCACGTTGATCCAAAGACACGAGGAGAAGAGCGCCCCAGCGCGCGGGAGAGAGAGCTAGCTCTGGCTCCTCTTTTTATATGTTTATCTCTCCCTGGGCCTGTCTTATGTAAATTGGGCCAGCCAGGAGTGTTGTTTGTTTTACCTGAGGTCCTCACTCTGGTCCTCGGACCTTCTTTTGTCTATTTTCGCGGGCTTTTCCCTTGTCTTTTAGCCACCGCCATTTTGGACTCCTTTTCCCTATTCTACCTACCTAACAATAGCACCCACTTCACAGGCTGTGAAAAGGTGAAATAAAATGGTGTGAACAAGATGCCTTCTACCAGGCACTCAATACACAGAGTCCTTTAGTACCGTAGCTTCCCGGATCCATTAGGCATCCTGCCCTCTGAATCACTGTGGGCCCTCTCTAAATGCACTGTGAGCCTAGGCGTGCTTCTGCTTCACAGATGGGGATGCTGAAGGCCACAAAGGTCAAAGGACTTGATGAAGACCATAAAGCTCTCTCACACATCCACTTTAGGAAGCCGCCTCATGAGTAGTGGGGCCTGGAGAGGAGGCTGTGCCTGAATCCAAGTTCATGTCACTGAAACGCTAAAATGTCATCATCTCAATGTGGAATGAAGTGCTCGTATATGTGACTGCACAAGAAAATGCATGGTTAATATTTTCCCCCCTGGGCTTACATGTGGTTTGCATAGCAGATTTTGCACATTTTGTCATTATCTGTATTTGAAAATAGAATGTTTCTCGATAAATTATCCCATTATCTAACCGATTTTATCATGACCAGTTTTTTTGTTTGTTTCTCATTTCCCATCTAAATGTTTCATTCTTGGATGTGGCATGTCTCTTCTTACTATGCAATGCTAAATCATGGTAAGTGATTCTTCTAAGCTGTTCTGTCATTCTCTTCCAAATATTAGTGAGTAATCATCCTTTCATTACCATTTTATTTACTCTAATCTATACATATGCTTGGAGAAGGCAATGGCAACCCACTCCAGTACTCTTGCCTGGAAAATCCCATGGACGGAGGAGCCTGGCAGGCTGCAGTCCATGGGGTCGCTAAGAGTCGGAGACGACTGAGTGACTTCACTTTCACTTTTCACTTTCATGCATTGGAGAAGAAAATGGCAACCCACTCCAGTGTTCTTGCCTGGAGAATCCCAGGGACGGGGGAACCTGGTAGGCTGCAGTCCATGGCATCGCACAGAGTCGGACATGACTGAAGCGACTTAGCAGCAGCAGCAGCACACATATGCTATGTTCTTAACGTTTTGGCCAAGGTCCTGCTTTTAATCAGTTAGCACTTTAATTTGGGTTCCAGTTATCAAAAAGTTTTTATAGTTTTCTCATGCATAAGTCATGGTTTTAGGTAACTTTCCATTCAAGATTGTAAAAAAAAAAAAGGCCTATATTGTTGACTCATTCCATCCCAGAGTGACTTCTATGAGGTCAGGGACTGTCTTTTTTTGTCTTTTGTCAACATTTTATTGTAAACACCCAGCAGAGGACCTGAAACAGTAGTCCTTGATGATGTTTGTTGAGTGAATGTTGAATGTATGGCTTAAATTCTTTTACTTTTATTAAAGCAAATAATTTGTGACATAGATGATCTTATTTACAAAGCAGAAATAGTGACACAGATCTATGGATACCAAGGGGAAAAGGGCGGTGGGTGGGATGAATTGAGAGACTATAATCAACACAAGCACACTATTGATACTATGTGTAAAACAGACAACTAATAAGAACTGACTGTAGAACACAGAGAACTTTACTCAGTGCTCTGTGGTGACCTAGATGGTAAGGAAACAGAGCTGATTCACTTTGCTGTACAGCAAAAGCTAACATAACATTGTAAAGCAATTATACTCCAATAAAAATTTAAAAATAAATACATACATCAAGCACATCATTCACTAATGTCTCAAAAATATCTCTTTGAAAACATTTTCCACCTCCATCATGTTTGTGTACAACCTAATTTATGGAAGACTCTAGCTCAGTGACTGGCAGTGGGGTTTGACAGAGAGTAAATGGATAACTCTAGTAATGTTGGCTGAGCACCAAAGAATCGATGCTTTTGAACTTTGGTGCTGGAGAAGACTCTTGAGAGTCTCTTGTACAGTAAGGAGATCAAACCAGTCATTCCTAAAGGAAATCAACCATGAATATCCATTGGAAGGACTTGGGCTGAAGCTGAAGCTCCAGTACTTTGGCCACCTGATATGAAGAGCCGGCTCATTGGGAAAGACCCTGATGCTAGCAAAGACTGGGGGCATAAGGAGAAGGAGATGACAGAGAATGAGGTGTTTAGATAGCGTCATCGACTCAAAGGACATGAGTTTGAGCAAACTCTGGACATTGGACAGGGAAGCCTGGACTGCTCCAGTCCATGGGGTTGCAAAGGGTCAGACATGACTGAGCTACTGAACAATGGAAAGTATGTTGACAAATTCCAACAATATTGGCAAATTTCCCAGACAGTGTTATTAGCTTCCAGGCTCTGTCCTAACAACTCATGTGTGTGAATGCATTTCCTCCTCACGACTACCCTATGTTAAGTGCTTTTCCCAGGTTTGCTCTTTGAATTTGCTCCAACCTTAGCCTATAACAGAGGTGAGTTAGCATCTCTAAGGCTCAGTTTCCTCATCCATCAAACGCAGATTCATTTATTAAGTAAATATGTTTTGCATGCCTACTGTGTGCCAGACACTGTTGTAGGTGGTAGGGATGTAGCCACAAACACAATGGAAAATATCCTTATCCTCATGATACTAGCACTTACCTCATAAGATTGCCAGGAGTATGAAATGAGAGAATACTAGTAAGATCACCTAGAACAATGCGGGCACATTGTAGACAATAAATATTAGACATCATTGCTATGCAATAGCATATATAGGCTAAGTAGTTAAAAATGTTTTGCATTGATTAAGAAGATCGAGGGAGGACAAAGAGCTCAATATAAATTTATTATCACCCAGTAAAAAAAATTCTAAGTGTTAGACTGTGATGGACCCAGGAATTTGGGGACCACACATGTTCTTTTAGACTGAGAAGTACTAATTACAGTATTTCAAATTCACTGCATTTCATTAGATATCTGAGTTTCTGAGACTTAATGTGTGGATCTGCACCCAAGAGTTGGATTCATTTTTTGATTCTTTAAAAGATGCATACTAATAACTCTAATGTAATTACATTAGATAATTGTTTAAGCAAGGAGTGGAGTCTGAACTGTAGAAACATACTGTAGGGTGGCCTTTCTTCCCTCTGAATATAAAATGATGTTCTGCAGTAAAATGAGGTGTAAGCCATTCAGCTGACAATTATAATGGGATTTAACCTAATTAGTGTTGGAGAGCAGAGACTCTTCATTAAAAGTAGCACTTCATAATTGTGTCATAATGAAGCTTTCCTTCTCAAAAGCTGATGGAAGATCTGACCCTAAAAAAAAAAGTATTTCTAGATTTCTCCAAATATATTCATCAAGTCACCAACACCATCATATCCAGAACACGGTGCCTTGTCCATCCCAGTGCTCCTGCCTCTGTTACTTTACTCAAGTCTTAAACCCGAACCTCATCACCCCCAGTTTAGCAGGAGTCCTCACTTTTTGTTTCAAAGTAGAAACAGAGGCAACCAGTTCTGACCGCCTTTCTCTCCCTTCTTCTTTTTTTACCTCCTTTCTCTCTGTAATCACTTTTTTTTCTCTCTGATTTAGAAAAAGAGATAAACCTCTGCCTAACACCTTCTGCTTCCTCTGGAAGTCGTGTCTTTCCTTCCTGGGTTTTTGTTTTTCCTCCTCTCTCCACCGCCAGTGCTAGATCTTTCT
Source organism: Bos grunniens (assembly GCF_055505025.1). Lineage (NCBI taxonomy): Eukaryota > Metazoa > Chordata > Mammalia > Artiodactyla > Bovidae > Bos > Bos grunniens. Next base: position 54,614,987 of record NC_141178.1, on the reverse strand, counting down.
TTTTATCATATAAAGAAACCTCAAGGGCTTCCCTGTTGGTCCAGTGGTTAAGAGTCGACCTTGTAATGCAGGGGACATGGGTTCGATCCCTGGTCTGGGAAGATCCCACATGCCACGGAGCAACTGCAACTATTGCAATTAAGTCCATGCCCTGCAACTACTGAAGTCTGTGTGCCTAAGGCCCATGCTTCCCAACAAGAGAAGTGACCTCAATGAGAAGTCTGTGCATTTCAACTGGAGAGTAGCCCCTGCTTGCCACAACTAGAGAAAGCCTGCACGCAGTAATGAAGACCCAGTCCAACCCACAATAACTAACTAATAAATAAAATTATTAAAAAAAAAACAAGCCTCAAGTCTCAATCCTTGTCTCCCATGTTAAGAGAAGGGCAATTTTCCTTTACATCTGGCCATGTATCTCTCCTTTCACAGACAAGTTTCTAGGAGGACAGATCTTTTTCCACTATGTCCACTTGCAAACCTCCCACTTGGTCCCCAGAAGAAAAAGGGTCCTTGCGTTTCCGATAACACTGCACTTTCAGTGGTCACTAATGACCTCTCTTTGCCAGCTCAGGTCTGCTCCTATTGTGTCCCTTTTTACTAGAATTTTCTGTGCAAAAGCTTATAAGTTTTATTAGGTGCCATAACATGATTTTTAAAAATTGAAGTACTTGTTAACCTAACCCTTGAGGAACCATAACTGAGAAATTTTAGTCCAGAGTATTAAATTGAAAATACATACATTAACATGAATTTTACATGGTTCCCTTCCTTCAGTTCTGGGCAGGAAACTGAAAGCTTCAGCAGGGTTGAAGTAGAACAGGTGTTTGAATAAGTTAGCTTCAACAGCAGTTCATTTACAGAAATCTGTAAGTAGGTGTTAGGTTTAAATGCCCCTGAGGGATTATGGATTCCACAGGTGAGAGTGAATTCACGCCGTGACTACTCAAAGGAATTCAAGAAAATATGCCTCCAGCAGACTTGCCCTACCAGGGGGCAGTGCTCCGTCTCCATCTTCTCTGCAGCGCTTACCCGGGAAATGGAGGCAGAGTGGCCCTGGGCTGCAGGGGCAGAGGGGAGGCTCTCTGATCCTTTGTTTGCAATGTGCAGAGGCTGTGAAGTGTGGTGTGGAAGCAGGAACCCAGGAGCCTGCTATTCCTGCCTCCAGATCCTCACTCAGCCTCCTAATAACTGGGGGCCCGAGCCAGTGACCTGATCTTTCCCAGCCTTGGTTTCTTCTGTCTCTTGTCAGGTGGAGAAACTTGTTCAAATCTCACAGGCTGTTTCCAGCATTATTATTTCAGAAGATTTTAAAGCATGAACACCAAAGTACTTACGGGATTACCACTTCCTCTTCTCCTTCTTTTCCATATGACTGTTTCTTTCACGTCGCTATCGATAACTGCATGCCGCACCACTTCAGGGTCCTGAGTCATTACAATGCCTAGTACCTCAGTCGTCTGTCTGATCACGGGTTATGTGTCCACAGCCATAGTCCTGACTTCCTCACATCCCATGTTTCTTACAGTGGAAAAGAGTTATTGAGAGAGTAAAAGCAGCAGCAGTAACAGTGGTCACTGAATGTCAGTCTCGCCTATACTAACTCTGATCCATGTAACAGCCCCACAGGGTAGGTGTCAGTGTCTGACATTAGAGAGGCGCACCACAGACAATGGAGGGATGGCGTGTGGGCAGCGAGGATGTCCAGGAAGTGCCTCCTGTGGGCCGAGGTCCTGTGAACACAAGCGCTAAAAGTGAAGCCTGCCTTTGACACGCTTTCTGCCATGTAACCCAGCAGTGTGATTGGAGACAGATGTGCCTGGCTTGGGGGGCACCAGCAGGAGCCCTGCCTGGTAGAAGCCCACTTAGACCAAGCCTTGAGTGCATGCTCAGTCACTTCAGTCCTGTCCGACTCTTTGGAACCCTATGGACTGTAGCCCACCAGCCTCTTCTGTCCATGAGATTCACCAGGCAAGAATACTGGAGTGGGTTGCCGTGCTCTCCTCCAGGGGATCTTCCCGACCCAGGAATCAAACCTTCATCTTCTGTGTCTCCTGCATTGCAGGTAGATTCTCAGATTCTTTACTGTCTGAGCCACCAGGGAAGTCCAGACCTGCCCTTACCTAGTCTGAATGTGAGAAGACATGGAGAAGCTGTGAGCCTCCTGAGAAGAGGCACCTGTCATTCAAGGTCACCTCCGTCCTCTGTCCCTCAGCATCTCAGAGAGTGCAGCCAAGGCAGGCAGTAAAACCAGGAAGATGGAGGCTTTACTTACAGAGCTGGGACCCTCTCTTACCTCTCCCTTCTCAAAGAGAGAAATTAGCATGGATTTAGGAATGTATGCTTCACTGAAACCAAGGGATTAGAAATGTAATTACGTAGAGAAGTGCTTTTCTTCTCTACAGACACTGTACGGAATGCGGTGGCTGCACCTCCCAGCGATGGGAAGAGGTGGTCCCTGGTGGGGAGACACCAGGAGGAGCGGGAGGGGAGGGACAGAGCTGTGAAGGGGCAAGGGTATGTCGGCATAGATTCAAGATCAAAGGTCTCTTAAAAGTGTCTTTTAAGAAGCAGGGCAAGAGAGGGAGAGGGAGTGGATGGAGTTACTCCACAAACCAAGCAAGAATGGCAGGCCTGCTGTAACAGCCTTAGGATAGTGTGATGGACATGCAGGGAGAAACAGGAGGAAAAAGAAGGAGAGTGAAAGGGGCAAGAAGAAGCTCCAGGTGCTGTATTAGGTAGAATCTCAGCTCACAAAAAGAATCCATACTAAACAGACAGAACCTGGGGATTCCCGTTATCTGATGGGTCAGGTGGCTCTGTCTCAACCACTAGAGTGTGGGGATAGGAAGGAAAAGCCAAACCAAACAGCTTCTCCAAAGACCTTAGGTATCAAGGACATGCAGAGATAAAATAAGTACATAAAGCTTACAAACAATAAAGCAAAAGGAAGATACACTTGAAAGCTATTTTTAAATATTTTAAATACATGACAAGCTGCATGAGATTGTCTCCAAGTTGTAACCTGTCTCAATTGTATATTTTTTATTCTGAGATTCCCACAAATTCTAGTATGAAATAGTCATGCACATAAAGAAATTCTGGGAATATATTAATTTAAAATTGTCTCATAAAGTTTGAGATTAAAAATCCCAAAGTCAGGGCTGGTGGTTTTTGAAGGAAGGTCTCCTTGTCTCCCAGATGGTGACCGCAGGGACATCTGTCTGCACGAGAACTGTGTATAGACACATTTGGGAACTACCTCAGAAAGTTGAATCCCTAGTCCCTCAGCATGATCTCTTAGTGATGGTAATCAGTGATGGAATGTTAGCAGAAGCCACGGTGTCATCTGGGAAAATGCAAGAGAAAACATTTGACGGCTGACCATCCTGTCTACATGGACGAGACCAGTGCCCACACTGGCACACTCGGTGTGTGCACCGCAGTGAGAACTGAGCCCCATGGTAGGGAACTGAAGCAGCTACAACTGAAGATGACCTAGGTGGGAGTTAAAAAAAGAAAACACACACTTCTGGCCATTTTTTTCCTTCTTACAGATTCAGAAATAGATGGAAATTGAGAACTATGGTTGGGGAAGGCCAAATTTCCAATCGTATTACTAATTATTTACAGTATTCATTTTCTAATCTGTGAGGCAGCAATCTTCAAACTATTCTGTATCAGTGTCTCAGGGTGAATGATGCAAGAAAGCGAAATTTTCATTTTTCACAGATTACAAAAATGATACAAAGGGTTCACCCTGTAAACACACACATACACACAAGTTGTGTGTAGCAATGGCTCCTGTCAGAATTTTCCTAATGCACTTTATTCACAATAATTTGAAATGGATACTAAAGTAAGTCTCTCTTTGTACCCTCAAAAGATGAAATTTACCAGAGTAAATTGCTCATTTAAAAAACAGAAATCTCTGAACAATGTTGAACTTGAAAATTCATATCCCTGGCAGGTCCCAGAAAATAAAAGTCTCAAGCTGGACATGAAGTTCTCTACTTTGAGACAAATCACTCATTGTGAATTTCAGCTATGTCTATGGTAGCATTTTAGTGGGCATACTTCCATTGAGGAAACTTTTATCTCTATTTAGGGCCTTCCTCATAATTAGAGAACTGAATTAATTATGCTAATATCCTAACAAAAGGAAATCATGTCACTGGTATAAATTTTGCTACAAAGGACCTCATTAGAGAACTCAGAAATCCCCATTAATCTTATGTTCATACTGTATAATGATAGTAATTAGTGATGATAAATTGATATTTAAAAAATACACAATAGTTAGCAATGCTCACTCCATCACAATGAACTCTGCAGTATACTCTCCTAATTATAATTGTTTAAAGTTGAATTTTTTGCTCCTTTGTCATGAATTAACTTCCTTGTGTTATATAAAAATGTAACTTTTTTCATTTTGTACACATATCAACATCTATCAGTTTCCTCTATTAAAAATGTGAATTTAGTATGTTTTAGAAAACTGTGGTTTCAAGTTTATGATTGTAGTACAAAAAGTTGTTAAAAAGCAAAAGCTAAGGCCAGGCATCAGTTCAGTTCAGTTCACTCACTCAGTCGTGTCCGTCTCTTTGCAACCCCATGAATTGCCGCCCACCAGGCCTCCCTGTCCATCACCAGCTCCCAGAGTTCACTCAAACTCACATCCTTCGAGTCTGTGATGCCATCCAGCCATCTCATCCTCTATCATCTCCTTCTCCTCCTGCCCCCAAGCCCTCCCAGCATCAGGGTCTTTTCCAATGAGTCAACTCCTCGCATGAGGTGGCCAAAGTATTGGAGTTTCAGCTTCAGCATCAGTCCTTCCAATGAACACCCAGAACTGATCTTTAGGATGGACTGGTTGGATCTCCTTGCAGTCCAAGGGACTCTCAAGAGTCTTCTCCAACACCACAGTTCAAAAGTATCAATTCTTTGGTGCTCAGCCTTCTTCACAGTCCAACTCTCACATCCATACATGACCACTGGAAAAACCATAGCCTCGACTAGAAGGACCTTTGTTGGCAAAGTAATGTCTCTGCTTTTTAATATGCTATCTAGGTTGGTCATAACTTTCCTTCCAAGGAGTAAGCGTCTTTTAATTTCATGGCTGCAATCACCATCTGCAGTGATTTTGGAGCCCAAAAAAACAAAGTCTGACACTGTTTCCAGACATAAAATAAATTGTTTCCTCTAATTAAGGAGAGGGTGAGATGAATGGAGAGAATAGCATGGCAGAATATACACTACCGTAAGTAAAACAGATAGCCCATGGAAATTTGCTATATGACTCAGGGAACTCAAACCAGGGCTCTAACAACCTAGAGGGGTGGGGGTGGGAGGTGGGAGGGAGATTCAAGAGAGGGGACATATGTACACCTATGTTGATGTATGGTGTATGTTGATGTGTGGCAGAAATCAAACCAAACATTATAAAGTAATTATCTTTCCATTAAAAATAAATAAATTCAAAAAAAATAAAGTTCAGTGTTTAACCAAAAGACCTTTTCTTCCTTTTCATCACCTGGAGTCTTTGAGGAGCATCCCCGAGGCTGCTCAAAGAGTTCCCTACAATATTCTTTATTGTATATGGACCAACCAAGCTGTGAAAAGAATACAGCACCCGTGCAGGAGGATGTGTGAGCAAATGAGCTGCCTGTGTCTGCAGATCCCGCTGGAACAAGTGATTTCTGCTCTTCTTCTCCCCGTAGGAAAACTCCAGTACAAAGACACTAATCAGATGACTGCCGAAAATGAGTGGTTCTCAGTCTGCAGTTTCCTGCAAGGAAACAAAATAAGAAAGCTAAGCAATTAGGAGGCTTCTCCAGAGAATGTTCTTATCTGCCTTTCATATTCCATCCCAAGGAATCCTCAGTCCTCTGGAACCACTTATTAGATGAGGCTAAACAGACTTCCAGGCCAACTTTGTCTTGCAGAGGAGAAGTGCTGTAAGTCCTGGGCATTTGTCATTAATTCATTCTGGAGCATAATGATGGTGGAAATAGTACTGCAGAATGAGGCCTCCCAGCATTTGGGCTCCAGTGTCAGGGGTCTGGGGACGAGGTCCTTGTATCCTGTACAAGGGGAACTAAAGAATAAGAACACACAGAAAAATGCAAAGGTCAGGTTTTCAGGAGGTGAAACATGCCACTTATTTTATGTTGAATCTTCTGTCCATATGCATTATAAACAGCGACCTGGAAAGGCACTGAAACGTAATTATGGATTATTCTTATCCAGTCCAAAAGAAGAGCCAGTTCATTGGCTAACTTTGGTGGCTCCCATTAGTGGCTCAGATGGTAACGAATCTACTTGCAGTGCAGGAAACCAGGGTTTGATTCCTGGGTCGGGAAGATCCCCTGGAGGAGAAAATGGCAACCCATTCCAATATTCTTGCCTGGAGAATCCCATGGACAGAGGAGTCCGGCAGGCTACAGTCCATGGGATTGGACATGATTAAGCAATTAACACTTTCACTTTCATTAACTTTCTAAAGTTATGACAGCTTACAGGATAATATATTAATAACATGTTCTACTTTGTGAAAATATCTAAGAATGAAATTATGGCTTCATCAAAATATGAGTGTCCTTAGATTGTTTGACTCCTAGTCAGAGACCCTTCTAAATGTGCATTATTGACCAGTCCTAATAAGGACTTCCCAGGTGGTGCTCAGTTTAGTTCAGTCGCTCAGTCATGTCCGACTCTTTGCGACCCCATGAATCGCAGCACGCCAGGCCTCCCTGTCCATCGCCAACTCCTGGAGTTCACTCAAACTCACGTCCATCGAGTCGGTGATGCCATCCAGCCATCTCATTCTCTGTCGTCCCCTTCTCCTGCCCCTAATCCCTCCCAGCATCAGAGTCTTTTCCAATGAGTCAACTCTTCGCATGAGGTCGCCAAAGTACTGGAGTTTCAGCTTTAGCATCAGTCCTTCCAAAGAACACCCAGGACTGATCTCCTTTAGAATGGACTGGTTGGATCTCCTTGCAGTCCAAGGGACTCTCAAGAGTCTTCTCCAACACCACAGTTCAAAAGCATCAATTCTTCGGCACTCAGCTTTCTTCACAGTCCAACTCTCACATCCATGCATGACCACTGGAAAAACCATAGCCTTGACTAGACAGACCTTTGTTGGCAAAGTAATGTCTCTACTTTTCAATATGCTGTCTAGGTTGGTCATAACTTTCCTTCCAAGGAGTAAGCATCTTTTAATTTTCAGGTGGTGCTAGCAGTAAAGAATTCACCTACCAAAGCAGGAAACATAATGAGACAAATTCCATTCCTGGGTCGGGAAGATCCTCTGGAGGAGGCATGGCAACTCACTCCAGTATTGTTGCCTGGAGAATACCATGGACAGAGGAGCCTGGTGGGTTACAGTCCATAGTTTGCAAAGAGTCATACACAACTATAGCGACTTAGCTTGCACACACACAAATATATATATATAGTGGCCCTCCAATATATATATATATATATATACACACACATATATATAGGCACTCCATTCTCAAAGTGTGGTCCTTGTACCAGCACATCAGCATTACCTGAGAACTTACTAGAAATGCAGAGGCTTGGCCTTGCCCCAGACCTATTGAACCAGCATCTGCACCTTAACAAGGTACTCAGATGATTCACAAGCCACCAATGTTTGATAACCTCTCTTACAGTATAAGAGAACCTCCCGAGTCAGGTTATGAAATTGCACTAACAGAAAGCTTTGCAACATGGAAGAAATTTTACAAAGTGCCTTAATCGTTTTGTGAATAAAGGCACACTGTATTGCTGTGTGCGTGTGCTCAGTCGTGTCTGACTCTTTGTGACCCCATGGACTGTAACCCACTATGCTCCTCTGTCCATGGGGATTCTGCAGGCGAGAATACTGGACTGGATTGCCATTTCCTTCTCCAGGAGATCTTCCTGACCCTGGAATGGAACCCGTATTTCCTGCATCTCCTGCATTGGCAGGCAGATTCTTTAGCCTTGAGTCACCTGGGAAACATCCTGTATTGGTAGGTAAACACCATCCTAAGGAACAGAAAGTTTGGGGGGTGATTGTCAGGAAAGCTGAATTCTTCCATGTCAGCTGCAGCTTAGAAATTAGACATGAAATAAATAATCATGATAAGAAAACCACTTTCAGCAACCCACCAATGCTTTGTAGCTCATTTGCTGTCTGTAGGCTTTTAATAAGTGGTGGGGAGAACCACTGGCATTCAGGAAAACTGTTACTCAACAGCCTAATGCTAATCCAGCTCTAAATTCATAACCACAGGAAAGTGTTTTTTGAGCAGTAAAATACGATTCAGCAAGTTAAATATGTCACGGATAAAGCAAGATATAAGTCCAGAAAGGGGTTGCTTATCTGAATCACTTACTTTTGAACATGTAAATCACAAAATTATTTTCATGAAAATGTGTAGAAGGACAGATAACAGGAAAATTTAGATGGAGCTTTCTTCTAGGCTACAAATCTTTCAAGTTCTTATAGTCTTCTGTCTGAGGAGTTGTGTGCTGAGTGCTCAGTCGCTCAGTTGTGTCTGACTCTTTTGCAACCCCATGAGCTATAGCCCACCAGGTTCCTTTGTCTGTGGGATTTCTCAGGCAAGAATACTGAGTGGGTTGCCATTTCCTCCTCCCGAAGATCTTCCTGACCCAGGGATCGAACTTGTGTCTCTTATGTCTCCTGCATTGATAGGCAGGTTCTTTACCACTAGCAACACCTGGGAAGCCCTCTGTTTATCCCTATATCTTACTGTATACATGTATCCCACATTTCCTAGAAATTCAGAATTACAACTTTTAGAAACCTTTTGAAAAACTAAGTGAATCAAATGTTCATATGATGAAGTCTATGGGAAGGATGACTATAGGTCAGTTATTTTTGGTTATTACTGAATGCAAAGTAATGGCTGCACAATGATTATAATTATAATCATTATAAATTATAATGTATTTTATAAAATACATAAAAATTATAATGGATTTTAGCATTTTCTTTCTGAAGACCCTTTGCTTTTCTAAATGGTTCTTCAGAAATGAGCATGCACTGGGAAGGTCTTTACTGCCTGCAGCCTGTAGTGGAGAGTCAAGCACAAAACGGACTAGTCATAACTCATTACCAATTAATTTGTTTGCATAATTAATTGTTTATGCAGTTATCTGCATTCAGCTCTGTACTTTGGGAGGCAGGCAGACCATCCATAGCTATATTATTTTCCGGAACACGTGGATTTTGTTGCATTTTCTCATTAGCTAGGTTAATGGAACACCCAGAGGGGGATTATATAGCAAACAGTACTTGTGGGAAATGTCTCTAACTTTGCTTGATTAGGTTATCATTCACCTAAGGCGAGTCATAGCAGTCTCTTGATGGTCTGATTCCAAGACTAATTAAGAACCACTGGGCAGGAGAAGAACAGAGCTTGGTGATGGCTTAACTGTGAGTCACTCCTCTCTGGATTCAGGTCACAGAGTTGGGTAGCACAAAAATAAGGACAATTCTGGGGTACAGCTGGGTCTGCAGTTCTTTGAAGATATTGTATGTTCATACTTCAGACAAATTTAACCCCAAATCTTCCAGATAACTCAAGCTTTTACTATTTTTTTGTTTTTGTTTTTGAGACGCAAAAACTCTTACCAGATAATATATGAATGACACTGTTTATGAATCCTCTTTTGATAAATGTCATGGAACCATGCTGCTTTTGGAAAGGGGTTAGTATAGGGAGACAGTTTGGTTTTCTGAAGTTTTATTTAAAGATGAATGAGGATAAATATCTTAAAATAACCAGGATGTAAAGAGATGGTCTACACAAACACACAGAATTTTTAAAATCCTCACTTTTTAAGTCAAAAATTACACTTACTGAAGATGAAAGAATTAACCAAATTTATATGAAGATATGGGTTCTCTGAAAGTTCAAAGACCCACATTTCTAAATAGAATTTTTCTGTGTTAATAAGTAAAGGATATCATTACTGCTGAGCATCAGGTTTGTTTTAAACAATTAAAGATATTCTGGGGTTTCTGTTCTCAACCACTGCTCTTGCCGTTAGTGTGACTTTGTGATGCAAATCATCTGAGGCTCAAGTCCTTGTTTCACCCCTAAAATTTTTCAGAAGCATTTCCTAGTTAATCTGAAGACCTATTTACATGAAATTAATATTCTACTTTCCAGAAGTATTACTGTTCTCAAAATGGCATTCTGCTTTATAACTAAATCTTGAAACATTACTTTGAAATGCATACCAAAATCTTTTCAGATGAAGCATTTTGTATATATAAAGCACACACAGGGTTAGCCAAAAAGTTCATTTGGGTTTTCCCATAACATTTATTTTTTTAATAAATAAATAAATTTATTTTAATTGGAGGCTAATTACTTTACAGTATTGTAGTGGTTTTTGCCATACATTGGCATGAATCAGTCATGGGTGTACATGTGTCCCCCATCCTGAATCCCCCTCCCACCTCCTTCCCCATCCCATCCTTCAGGGTGATCCCAGTGCATCAGTCCTAAGCACCCTGTCTCCTGCATCGAACCTGGACTGGAGATCTCTTTCACATATGAGAATATACATGTTTCAATGCTATTCTCTCAAATCATCCCACCCTTGCCTTCTCCCACAGAGTCCAAAAGACTGTGTCTCTTTTGCTGTCTTGCATATAGGGTCATCGTTACCATCTTTCTAATTTCCATATATATGCATTATTTTACTGTATTGGTGTTTTTCTTTCTGATTTATGTCACTCTGTATAATAGGCTCCAGTTTCATCCACCTCATAGAACTGATTCAAATATTTTCTTTTTAATGGCTGAGTAATATTCCATTGTGTATATGTACCCCATAACATTTACATACACATGTATACACATCACTTCATGGCAAATAGATGGGGAAACAGTGGAAATAGTGGCAGACTTTATTTTGGGGGGGACTGCAAAATCACTGCAGATAGTGACTGCATCATGAAATTAAAAGATGCTTGCTCGTTGGAACAAAAGCTATGACCAACCTAGACAGCATATTCAAAAGCAGAGACATTACTTTGCTGACAAAGGTCCATCTAGTCAAGGCTATGGTTTTTCCAGTAGTCATGTATGGATGTGAGAGTTGGACTATAAAGAAAGCTGAGCACCAAAGAATTGATGCTTTTGAACTGTGGTATTGAAGAAGACTTTTGAGAGTCCCTTGGACTGCAAAGAGATCCAACTAGTCCATCCTAAAGGAGATCAGTCCTGAGTGTTCATTGGAAGGACTGATGTTGAAACTGAAACTCCAATACTTTGGCCACCTGATGTGAAGTGCTGACTCATTGGAAAAGACCCTGATGCTGGGAAAGATTGAGGGCAGAAGGAGAAGGGCACAGCAGAGGATGAGATAGTTGGATGGCATTACCAACTCAATGGAGATGAGTTTGGGTAAACTCCGGGAGTTGGTGATGGACAGGGAGGCCTGGTGTGCTGCAGTCATTGGGGTCACAAAGAGTCAAACACAACTGAGTGACTAAACTGAACTGAACTGAACACATACATATATGTATGTATGTCAGTTTCAATGAATTAAAAATAAAGGGTGTTTTTCTCATCGTGTTAGGAAATTAGATGCAGGCTCAGTGGTAAAAAAAAACCTGCCAAAATGCAGGAGACTCAGGTTCGATCCCTGGGTCAGGAAAATGCCCTGGGAAGAGAAATAGCAAACCATTCCAGTATTCTTGCCTGGGAAATCCCATGGACAGAGGAGTCTGGCAAGGGGTCATAAAAGAGTTGGACGTGACTTAGTGACTAAACAAGAACACAACATGTTGATTGACAGGAGATTGTTGACCTTTCTTTTTAGAGAAATCTGCAGGAAATGTTCTAATCACAGGTTATAGTTACAGCCTCCAGAGCATTTGGTGTGCATCTCGATGCTTATATCTGAATGGTACAAGTGGGGCTCAGCTCTGTTTCCCATTCAGGTCCTCACAGGGTGCCCTTACTAAATAAAGAGCATCATGGTCAATGTGTGGGTTGGAAAAGAATTTCCAGACATGAGGTAGAATCAGAGGAGAATAAAGTTTATTAGAGTGGGAGATGCTGTTAGAACAGTGGGCCAGCTCGAGGGAGAGTCAAACCCTTTTGCAGACTAGTAGCACAGAGTCGGACATGACTGAAGCAACTTAGCAGCAGCAGCAGCCAAATGTTTATAGCCTCAAGACAGAGAAATTCTTACCGGAATGTTGGCATTAGATGATTGGTTAGGATGCTAGGCTTCCCCAGTGGCTCAGACAGTAAAGAATCTACCTGCAATGGGAGACCTGGATTCGATCCCTGGGTTGGGAAGATCCCCTAGAGTATGGAATGGCTACCCACTCCAGGACCCACTCCATGGACAGGGGAGCCTGGTGGGCGACAGTCCATGGTGTCACAAAGAGTCAGACACGACTGAGAGACTAACACTTTCTTTCAGCTTAAGATGCTATAGGGTGGGTAACAGGGTGGATATTTTACCTAAGATGTGGTCAGGGAACTGGCAGGTTTAGATCCAGAGACTCATAGCAACAGTTGCTATGGGGTTTGGTCAGTTCTAGAGACTTTTGTCCTGCGACCTTTGTACAGGGCTCCACTCCTGTGACCTTGGTACAAGGCTCCACAAAGAGCAGGGTGAAGCCTTCCAGCCAAGGTCAGAGGGATCCATATCCTTCAATAATTATGACAGTAATTATAATGATGAAATTCTAGGTGTGCGTGGGGAGTGGGGTGCCCAAGAGGGAGACTTAAACATCTGGTTGGTTTCCTCTGAAAGAAGGTCTGTGTTATGAGGCACACATTTCTGGAAACATCCGGAAGACCTGGTTGGGCAGGGAGCTTGCATCCTGGAACCAGCACTCCAGCACTTCCTAGCTTCTTCCACAGTTTTATCCCCTCAACCGCCACACTAACTCAATTCAAAGGTTTTAAGACAATAAGACTTAGAAAGTGATTTTTTAAGAGATTTAATTCACTTCTATTAATAATGTATTTTTTATACATCTATATGAACCTGAAAAACAGTGCTGCCAAAACCAGTGTTAGGCTTTGAATCTGTGCTTCTGGAGCCGTTTCTTTCATTCACCCAGCTCCGAAAAAGTCATTTAAGATACTAAAGAAAACTAATGTAGGAGATAATATGCTTAGACATAAAAATGCCCTGACTGAGCCTATAATAGCTTGTTCTGACCATAAAGCACAGAAGTTAATTTATATGTTCCTAATGTTTATAATAAGCCATTGTATTTATCCATTTTGAACAGGCTTAGCTTTTACATAAAGTTGATTTCTTTGGAAATCTATTCCATTTAAAAATTGCCATTTATGATATGAACCCGTATTACATTTTATAACCCTAAAAATTGCCATCAGTAACTTCTTTTCATGAGATAATAAACTGGAAACAGAGCAAAAATATAATGCCTGTGATCACACAAAGTAACAGGGAATAAAATAAAAACACACAAGCAAAAATTATAATAATCAAAAATGCTATTAAAGGTACAATAGTTTAGGTCAATCACACAATAAAACCTCCAAGATTGAGAGCCATGTTGGCGGTGAGGGGGGCAGTCATGAATACCAGCTCAAAGTGTCATAAATGAATAAAAAAATGACTTGTAGCCTAGCTCGCTGTACACAGTCCCTGGCAAGCTAAACTGATGACTGTTTAATTTACTCATTTGCTGTGAAATCAATTCTTTAAGACTGATAATTTTTTTACTTATAAGACCAAAAGGAAACAAGCTTTGCAATATATAATAACAGCAGCATTCATGTCTATGTGGTAATATTTCTTAGAAATAGTCAATAGTATATTCTACCTGGGAGTACAATTATTTGAAACCATTTTAATACCATCTCTTGTGACCTTAAGGAAGACTGCTCAAAGAGTCTGCAGAAGCAAGACTGTGCAGAACAGTTGTCTGAAATTCTAAGGAGAAAAATCCTGGATGTTCTGGGACTTGGCACAAAACACAAGGCGGTAAAACTACTTACAAAGAGGCTTGTACATTAGGGGTATTTTTGGACCAGCCCCTGGGCCAGGTTCTGAGGAAAACCATCATGAGCAAGGTGGACAGACGACCTACCCCTTTTTAGAAAGAAAAGAACTGGAAGGTATGTGTGATTCAGCTCCATAAGTGCTGAGAGCAAACGTGCAGGTGAGGCAGGCACTGACCTAGAGTGGGGAAAGGGTGGAAATAAAGGAGGGCCTCCAGGAGGAATGACAACGAGACTGAGCTCTGGAAGATGAGTAGAAGTTATCTAGATGAAGAAGCAGTGGAAGCAGTTTTATGTGAAGACTCAGAGGTAAGAGAGGATGTGGAGCCATGAGAAAATAAACACTCAGCGGGGCTGAAGCCTAGTCTCCTAGATTGCTGAGAGGCAAGAAATGAACCTTGAGACACAGCCAGGGCAGAGGGCATCAAGGTCAGGGTCAGCCTCACTGAGGATGTTTTTTACCTGAAATAACAAAAAGACTTGGAGATCCATGTTTTAAAGGGTCTCAAAGTCTGCTCCTGTTCTTCCTCTGACCAGAAGTTTGTGCTTTTTCAACTGGTATTTCCCCATCCTCTTACCCCACAGCATCCATTTGAGAGTCATTTTGCAGTATACAAGTGTGTCAAATCAACACATTGTACACAGTGAACTTCCACAATGCTATAGGTCAATGAAGTTCGGGAAAAAATAAAAATAAATAGAGGGACTGCTCTCTAGAAAATGAACCGGAGGAATGCAGGCAAGCTAGGAGGATGGCTGGGAGAGGTTATGGAGTAGTAATGGGATAAAGTTGTTGGGGCCAAGATGTATTTAGAAGATAGAACCTGGAGCCTGGTGAGAAAGTGGATGTGAGTAGTGAGGAGTAAGAGGTGGGGAGGGATCAAGTGGCTCAAGGTTTCTGATTCAGGCAACTGGACACCTGGTGGTGTCATTCTCTAGCAGAGGAAATATCAAGGGAAGAGAAGAAGTTTGGATTTGACATGTGGATAAGTTTGGGGCATGCTGAGGCTACATGGAAACCACCTGTAAGCCTTCCAAGGAGAGATGTGCGTTAAGAACCGGCTCTGTGGAGCTGGAGCTCAGAATGGAGATGGAGACGTGGGAGTTATTGGACTACAGTTGGTGATTGAAATCTTGGGAGTGGATGGTTTCTTCCCAGAAGAATGTGTGTTATAAGAGAAGTGACATAGGAGATACCCTAAGGATATGCCATGGTCAGAGAAAGATGGTCTTGTGTCCTAATCCAGGTTTCCTAAGGAGCAAAGTTCCAAAGTAAAGCTATGTAAATCCCCTATATTCAAACCTTCAAGTTGCGAACTTTCAAAGATGCCAATGTGTCCCTGTATGCCAGCTGCTGTATTGTACTATAGTACTTTCCAAGGTACCATACCATAAGATTAAAGATGTTTTCTTTATTTTAGTGTTTAGCTTTTGTATATTATTTGTGTGAAAAGTATTATAAACCCATTACAGTGCAGTACTATATAGCCGATTGTATTAGGTCCAGGTGCAAACAATGAGCATGTGACTTCCCTGAGACAGGGTTGACCAGTGAGCCATCCAGGCCACTGGGACCCCCATGCAGGAATTTCACTGGAGCAACAGGCAAAAGCCAGAAGGCTGGGACGTCTACATTTTGTGAGCAATAAATGTTGTTTTATTTTTCTAAAGTTACAGTTTGAGTTGTGTTTTGTCATTGGTGACCAGAAGACACCTGCTTACACCAGAAGCTGGAAAGGATCCTTTAGGTTTGATGGACTTGGTGACAAAGATTATTGAAACCTTCAGTGATAGTGGTTTTCAGTGGATTGGTGCGGACAGAGCTCATTCTTCATCCTTTTCATTCTCTTTCCTCAACCCTTGAAACATAGGATCTACTCAGGAAAGGATGGAGAAAGTCAAGCTAAATGTTAGAGAGCCCACAGGAGAAAGCAGAAATGACAACACGAACAATCGTGGCATCTTGGAGCCATGCTGCTCTGGATCTTCTCGGGGGAACAGGCGTGCTGCATCATGTAGCTTTTATAGGATCTCAGTGAAACCTTTCAAATTGTTTAAAACGTCCAGAGAATGCCAAAAAGATGTGTATTTTTTAATGAACCTTCATTTGAATTAATTCTGGTTTTCCACCAGTACCTGCAAAAAGAAAAACATCTTTTTTGAAAAGAAAAGAGAATACATTTGCAGAATTATTCCCCCTTGGGAAAAAGTGGTGTTTTTTTTTCCAGAATAACACTGATACATGTTCTTTTTCTTCAATTTATAATTTAATTTTTATGCACATTTTATATTCATATTTGCACGATTAAAAAAGGTGCCACATCTTTACCTTTTTCTGGCTTTAATTGCTAAAGAAAGACACCTAAGGAATCAAAGAGAAGTAACAATTTTCAAGTCTTGTCTGGGAGCACTTTGCATAATGTCTAGTATTCACCTCATTAAGTGTCACTGGTAGAGGATTGTCTCGATGTGATAAGTTTGGGAGGAATATTACTTGGCAATTTTCATGGCAGCCCAGTAACGTCATTCAGTACTTTATATGAAATTGTCTCATCTAGAACTTTGGCCTTCGATATTCAACTAACTGTCCAAGCTGTCTCTTAAGAGAAAGTTAGAAGTTAGCTCAGTAACATATGATATCACTTGTTTGTGGAGTCTCAAATAAGACAAAAGGGAACTTAGCTGTAAAACAGAAACAGACTGGCAGACATAGAGAACATACTTGTGATTGCCAAGGGGGAGGGTGGGAAAGGGATGGGATGGGAGTTTGGGATTAGCAGGTGCAAAGTAGTATACATAAGATGGATAAACAACAAGGCCCCACTGTATAGCCCATGGAACTACATTTTACATTCTGTTATAAAGCATAATGGAGAAAGATTTTAAAAAGAATATATATGTATAACTGAATCACTTTGCTGTATGCAGAAATTAACACTTTGCAAATCAACTATACTTCAATTATTTTTTAAAAAAAGAAGGACTTCCCTGGTGGTCCAGTGATTAAGACTCCGTGCTTCCATTGCAGGGGCGTGGATTCTATCCCTGATCAAGGAACTAAGATCTTGCATGCTGAGCAGGATGGCCAAAAAGGAAAAAAAAATTTTTTTTAAAAACACACACAATTTAAACCAGTTGGTGAACATTACTTAAAGGCTCATACTAGCCCTCCTGCAGCTTCACCAAAGCACTGCCAGACAGATGGACTGAACTATTTGTTCTCAGAGGAAGGATAACCTTTATTTAGAAGAATAAGAAAAGCTTCTGATTCTCAGATGTTAAGATTAGAAGGAAAGCATGAAAAACAGCTAACCTCCTTTCCAATCAGACAATTAGCCAAAGTGTTTCTGAGGAGATTTTTAAGGAGATAGACTATTTGGGATAAACCAGGAATAAACAGTGTCATACATGCCGATTCACTGGCTGTTGATTCGATTGCCCCTGCTATAGTGGTGTGGGTGGGTGAGAGCTACCGATACCATTTTTTTTTTTTTTTTTGAGACAGTAATTTCTGCCAGAGCTTTTCTAAGCTTTATACCTTCCGTCGTCCAAACAAACCTCTGAGGTGGATACCCTCGCTGACCCTCCTTTACAGGGAGGGGAACAGCCACAGATGAATCGCTTATGGTCCTACCACTAGAAAGTGCCAGAGCCAGCCTAACTCTCAGGTCTGATATGCAGACCTGATATACTATCTGTTTATAAAATGAGACTGAAAGATCAGAAGGGAGGAATGTGATATTCTTCATTTTGGCACATAGAACTGAATCTCCTGTTGTCACTATGATTTGTGTTCTCCGCAATAGTAGTCCCACCTTGATTTATTCAAGATTCTTACGCAGTTTTTTTCTGTTAGATACTTGTGTTAGTCAACTTGAAAAATGAAAGTGTCAGTCTCTCAATCCTGTCCAACTCTTTGTGACCCCCTATTCTGTAGCCTGCCAGACTCCTCTGTCCATGGAATTCTCCAGGCAAGAATACAGGAATGAGGAGCCATTCCCTTCTCCGGGGAATATTCCCTACTCAGGGATCAAACCCAGGTCTCCCGCATTGCAGGCAGATTCTTGATCATCGGAGCCACGAGGGAAGCCCATGTTAGGCAGCTTAGGCTGCCTTAACAAGATACCATAGACTGGGTGGCTTAAACAACAGAAATGTATTTTCTCACAGTTTTGGAGGCTCAAAGTCTATGATCAAGGTGTCAGCATAGTTAGGTTCTGACGAATGTCTCTTCTGACTTGTAGGCAGTCACCTTCTTGATGTTTCCTCAGATGCAGAGAAAGAAAGAGAAAGAGAGAGAGATCTGGTGTCTATTCTAATAATGGTATTATTTCCATCATGAGGGTTCCATCCCATAACTTCATTTAAACCTAACTATTTCCCAAAGACCCTCTCTATATACACTATCACAGTGAAGTTCAGGGATTTAATGTATGAATTTTAGGATAGAACACAATTCAGTGCATCAGTTCAGTTCAGTTCAGTCGCTCAGTCATGTCTAACTCTTTGCAACCTCATGAACCACAGCATGCCAGGCCTCCCTGTCCATCACCAACTTCCAGAGTCCACCCAAACCCATGTCCATTGAGTTGGTGATGCCATCCAACCATCTCATCCTCTGTCGTCCCCTTCTCCTCCTGCCCTCAATCTTTCCCAGCATCAGGGTCTTTTCAAATGAGTCAGCTTTTTGCATCAGGTGGCCAAAGGATTGTAGTTTCAGCTTCAGTCCTTCCAATGAATATTCAGGACTGATTTCCTTTAGGATAAACTGGTTGGATCTCCTTGCAGTCCAAGGGACTCTCAAGAGTCTTCTCCAACACCACAGTTCAAAAGCATCAATTCTTAGCTTTCTTTATAGTCCAACTCTCACTTCCATACATGACTACTGGAAAAACCAGAGCCTTGACTAGATGGACCTTTGTTGACAAAGTAATTTCTCTGCTTTTCAATATGCTGTCTAGGTTGGTCATAACTTTCCTTCCAAGGAGTAAGCATCTTTTACTAATATAGGTATTGAGATTTCAAAGTTGAAAAGACCTAAATTTCATTTCAAGGAAATAAAAATTTAAGGGTATGCATAAAGAAATTATTACAAAAAGTACAGGTCCCAAGGGGCTTCCCAGGTGGTACAGTGGTCAACAATCCTCTTGCCAATGCAGGAGACACAGGAGACATGGGTTCGATCCCTGGGTTGGGAAGATCTGCTGAAGAAGGAAATGGCAACCCATTCCAGTATTCTTGCCTGGCAAATCCCATGGACAGAGGAGCCTAGTGGGCTACAGTTCATAGGGTTGCAAAGAGTCAGACACAACTGAAGCGACTTAGCATGCACACGCACTTACCAAACCTCATGGCTCTAGCTGCCTGTGGGATGGCTTCAGGGAGTGGACCTCAGGGAACAGCTGGCAGCTGAGAGCTGATGGAGGCTGCCTCACCTGAGCAGTGGCCTTGCCACCATGCAGAGCAGCAGGAACCTTCTGCCGCTGATGCTGCTTGCCATTCTGAACCATGCCTCCCATTGATTCTCCGTTATACTCCCTGTTCTCCAATTTAGAAAATCTGACTCAGCAACTTGTTCTGAGCTCAGCCTTGAAAATCAGGACATAGATTTCTAAGCTTGAGAATACTTCTGTGGCTTGCAAAATTTCTGAAACATTTAGCTAAGAAAGTAAGTGAGAGTCATAGAATTCTAAAATTCTATGTTTGAGGTTCTTCTGTGACTCAGGGCAACCAGCCTCACAAATTAGAACCTCATTCTGTAAACTGAATTGATATTTAAAAATTGTTGTTGTTGCTTAGTCGCTAAGTTGTGTCCAACCCTTTTACAACCTCATGAACCATAGTCCACTGGGCTCCCTGTCCATGGGATTTCACAGGCAACGATACTGGAGTGGATTGCCAGTTCCATCTCCAGGGGATCTTCCAACCCATGGATCGAACCTGCATATCCTGGATTGGCAGGTGGATTCTTTACCACTGAGCCACCAGGGAAACCCTCTTTGAAAACTATCTTTCCCCAAAGAATGTTCAGCCCTGGGATTTCTTTGGAAGGAATAATGCTAAAGCTGAAGCTCCAGTACTTTGGCCACCTCATGCGAAGAGTTGACTCATTGGAAAAGACTCTGATGCTGGGAGGGATTGGGGGCAGGAGGAGAAGGGGGCGACAGAGGATGAGATGGCTGGATGGCATCACTGACGCGATGGACATGAGTCTGAGTGAACTCCCGGAGTTGGTGATGGATAGGGAGGCCTGGCATGCTGCGATTCATGGGGTCGCAAAGAATCAGACACGACTGAGCAACTGAACTGAACTGAAAGAATGTTGTTTCAGGCTATGAATTTGTGAAGTGGAATAAGAGTGTTCTTCACGGTTACTCTAAAACGTCTAGCCCAAGCAGTCCCCAAATTATAGTTCTCATGCTTCCTATCAGCTCTCTTTTAACCATGGCCCTCAGCAATTTTTTTCTCATTTTTAAGAGAAGCTTGAGATAGAGTGCTGTGTTTGTGAGGCTGCCTCCAGCTGAGACTGTTCAGGGCAGATAGAGAAATTTATAAGGAAAGACAATGGAAGTGGCTAGTAAATTAACATATTACCAAATAATTGATGATTCTATTAAAATCTGTTTGTATAAGAGAATCATTTTTAAATAAAGGATATTCTTTGTGTTTTCTAAACTCAAGCATTAGAAAGGTCAGTTTCCAACATATGAAGCTATACTGCAGTTTATTATGTTTATAACTTTAATTGTTTCGGCTATTTTGTTCAGGCTAGAAACAGTATCTAAAACATTTCAGTGTTCATACTATCTTAAAGGTCTGCCTAAATATGGAATTCTATCTTTCAAAATTGCTATCTAAGCATGTCTGAAATTTGCTATTATTTATCAACGGCTGAGAACAGTTTTGTAAATATTTCATGGGTGTACAATGAAACCTCTTAAGATGTCAGAATCCATTTTAAAAACTGAAATAATGTAGTGTAGCATATATTCAATAATATTCACTTTAATAGACTGGTTGGTCAATATTCCACATTTAATTATACTCATTTGGATCCACTTTACATATGCATTATAGAAGAAGCAAAGCCCATCTTTCTGTGTGCCCACAGTTAATTCTCAGTAACAGGAAACTGGGACTCCCACAAATAAGCAAGCAGTCCTCCTTTTATCATCTTTTATGTTCAAAGCCCATCCCCTTACAGTTCATTTCTCCTATGGGTAGAAAGTTGAAAGAAGTACAAGGAGAAACTTTAATGGTTTACATGTTTCATGATCAGTCTGTTCATATCATGGAGACAAGATCTTTAGGCTGTTCATCGTTCTGTCTGCAGTACCTAAAATATAAAATAGTTCCCCACACACAGATGCAATGAACTCTCAGTAAATACTTGTTGAATTAGTGAAAGGTGCCTGCTGCGATCTGTGAAATATACCACGAAGATGGTACACTAGAAAAAACCCCGCAGGAGGACACACAAGCAGTGCCATTTTCTCTGTCTTCTGCCCCTTCTGGGGTGACCTTGACCAAGGCTGTGTCTCAGAGTTTTGAGGCTCCTCATTTGAGGGATCAAGATAAAACTATTGACCCCTTCCCTTGGCAGTCATTAAGCGGCACGAATGGAGACAGCTCTGTAAATATTCAAGTAACCAAAAGGACAAAAGAAAACACAATGATGGAAGAGAAGGCAGATCTCTTGGTTTATCTCAGCCATCCATGTGCCTTTCTGTTTATCATCAGCTTTTTTAATTATTTGCATTAATGAAGGGCAGCCAAGGCATGAATAATCCCAAGCACTTGTGTTTGGCTTTGGAATTAAATTTGAATGTGCTCTGTGTCGCATTCAGAGAGTATACTGTCACAAAATTGTGATCATCACTGCAAAGATGCAGTTCTATGGAGCTGGCTTTGGGGTGAACTTGTGACAGCCTCTTAATCTTCCCTTGCCTTAAAGGGATCTTATTCGATGCCCAGACAAGTGACAGCTATGTGGTGAGCATCATAAACACAGCACACCATCCTCTGGCAAAAATTTAATTTGATCTTGAGGATGTAGTGCAAGATTCTTCAGTAAACTTTGGAAACAGTCGATTTACTTATTTGCTTTTTCTAGAAAGAAATTAATTGAGTTTATCATTGGGGAACTGAGGCAGTAGATGCTCAGAGTTCTAATGTATCACTGCTTGATGCATTATATGCAAATGAAGGTTACTCATACAAATAATTGACTGGTGCACTTTTGAATAAATGAATCTATCACACCATGAAGATATTGAGTCATATATTGAGTCTTTAAAATAAGCCCGGTGTTCATAGGTTCCCTTCCACTCAGTGATTTATCATTGATGAAATATGAGTTTTTGAAGTAGTGCTGAAATAATTTATTTGTTTTCTAGCCTGTGCATTTGTTGATTTGGTAAGTAATTTTCTCCTCCCTGAGCAGCAGTTGGCTGGTAAACTCTTCCTTGAAACTTCAGGAAGTGAAGTATTACCTACTCGTGGCTCTCCCTTCTGCCTCCAGGCTACACTGTAATTCTAACCTGTCCTACTTCGCTAAGGACATATTTTTAAGTGTCAGAGAGTTCTGCATATTTACACCTCAGTGTGTATCTGAAATGCAGGGGTTATTCAAGACTCTAAAAATGGAGCCAGGATGGGGAGAACAGAGTGATAAAAAGTGAGCGGTCCAGCCCATGTGAGAGGAATATCCCTGTAACCCCTCTCCCATGTGGAATTCATCATTTTTCACCCTCCAACTATCCATTCTGTCAGAAGCCATTCATATTTCCATGGAAACACCTTGACATTGGGCTTGATTATGCCAAGGTCACGACATTAGTACCAGAGCCAAGATGTTACACGAGGGACACACACTCTACTTCATCTCCTGGTCCCTGCTAAGCCGGTTTCTGAGATGACATCCTGGGGTCTGTCTCTCTGGTCCCCGTGAGTATCAATGACCTGCTCTGATGGGTTCACCTTCCCTGCTCTAACAGTGCAGTCAGATCTGAGCTCAGGTCCTGGCTCTGGCACTTACCAGTTGATGGTGTGTACCTCACAATGTTTTGTATGGATGAAATGGGATGCTACAAGCGAACTACCTTACAGGCTTGCATGTAAAAACTCTTGATGTGTCATAGATTAATGTGACTCCTGGCTGCATTGCACCTGTGCTTTTCTGTTGTGATGACGATGGGTTTCTGAGCCTGAGGTTTTCCAATGCACTGTGCTGTGCCGGATGGAGCTGGGGACTGCTTCCTCGTGGTCCTGTCACCTATTTGTGCTTAGTCGCTCAGTCATGTCAGACTCTTTGTGACCCCATGGACTGTAGCCCTCCAGCCTCCTCTGTCCATAGGGATTTTCCAGGCAAGAATACTGGAGTGGGTTTCATGCCCTCCTCCAGGGGATCTTCCCAACCTGGGGATCTTCCCAACCCGGGGATCGAACCCAGTCTCCCACATTACAGGTGGATTCTTTACCAACTGAGCCACCAGGGAAGCCCAAGCATACTGAACTGGGTAGCCTATCCCTTCTCCAGCGGATCTTCCTGACCCAGGAATCGAACCGGGGTCTCCTGCATTGCAAGTGGGTTCTTTACTAGCTGAGCTACCAAGGAAGCCGTCACCTATTTAGTGATGCTGATTTCTGGCCTGAGGGTGAGGACACAGTTGTCCCAGTGGTGGGCTGGCTGAGCTCCTCAGGGGAATCTGCCTGCTTAGCTGCACTGGAGCCTCTCTGTGGTTTAGGGGGCAACATGGTTTCCTGATTGAGCACAGAAGTAAGGATCCCTTGACCTGGGTTTTAGGCAGGGTTTCAGTGCTAATTTGGTGATTGACCTTGAACAAAGGACTTTCCTTCTGTTCTTTCTGTTAAAGCAAAATACTTGATCTTATGGCCACACCTCACAAAGTCTTGTTGCTGTTGTGTTGTTCAGCCGCTAAGTCATGTCCGATTCTTTGTGACTCCATGAACTAACTGCAGCAGTCAAGGCTTCCCTGTCCTTCACTATCTCCCAGAATTTGCTCAAGCTCATGTTCACTGAGTCGGTGATGCTATCCAACCATTTCATCCTCTGTCACCCCTTCTCCTGCCTTCAGTCTTTTTCAGCATCAGGGTCTTTTCCAATGAGTCCGTTCTTTGCATCAGGTGGCCAAAGTATTGGAGTTTCAGCTTCAGCATCAGTCCTTCCAGTGAATATTCAGGGTTGATTTCCTTTAGGATTGACTGGTTTGATCTCCCTGCAGTCCAAGGGACTGTCAAGTAGTGGACATTAACACAGAATATCTGGAGTAGATTCAGAAGGAAACACCACTGAACACACCATTAGTTTTATCGTCTATGATTAATTATGTATGTGGATAGTGAGGAGGTATTCGCATGTGAGTTATACATTATACATTTAAAAACTAAACCTTTTTTTTTCCTTTCTTAGAAAAGTAAAGAACCTAATTATGCTTGGCCTTACATTAGTAGAGATGATGACCTGGAAAACTTTATTGGGAGGCATTTTGGAAGCTTTAATGTATCAGGCGAATGTGATATCAAAACTGCTAGTGAAATGATTAAAGGCAGATCTCATAGTCCAGGACAAGAGGCAAATGTGATCAACTGTTCTTTATTCACAAAAGAAAGGAATCTAGCAAAGATAATTAGAGATGAAAAGTTCAGGGTCTTAACATGATTCTGGATGTGGGCATGTGTAGTAGTTACTCAGACACTATGCAGACCTGTCTTTGGAGGCTTTCCTCCACACCTTCCATGACCACATCCCTCCAAAAGGAGAAGAGGGAAGACTGGAGGACAGAGAGAGCTGCCAGGGTCAGCCAGCTTGAGGGTCTGTCCGTGGGACTCCGCTGGGCATCTGGGGACTTCCCTCTCCCCACCGACTCCTGCCAAAGGCACACTGTCACTGAACAGCCTGGGCGATGTGCACACAGTATTTCTGCCTCCCTCTAGTGCATTTCCAGATGCTTAGCAGAGGCAACAGAGGGAAATAGGAGCTCCGAATTTTAGGATTGTAACAAGCACACTTACACTACCCAGTGAGTTGACAGCAGATTGGAAGCATGGGTACCATCTTCCGGATCGGTCAGCTTTCTTTCCTGGTCAGCGGCTCATGCTTTGAGCTGGACCTTCCCCTGTTTTCTTTCCCCTACTCCTGCCCAATCAGGCTGGGCAATCTTGAGCTGTTATGACTGTTGAGGACAGTCATGCCCTTCTCTGTCTGAGCCCCAGGCCACCACTTGGATCTGAAGCTGCTCTTCTCATGGCTCCAGGACCTCCAAGTGGACAGTTTGCATTGTTAACATACTGGGTTCATAAGAACAAATGAATGATGCTCTTTTATTTTCTCTTGTGATCTGCTCTTCAGCCTCTGCTTCCCTGGGCAGGGCCAAGGATGTGGGGCAAATGGAAATTTAGCAGCCCTCAGTTTATTTCAGTCCAGGTCATCGCTGCTGGGTGAATGTGCACTGAGGCAGCTTCACCCTACAGACCTGTTCCCCCCGACCCCCCGCCGCCCCTCCCCTAGGTGGCTGCTGTCTGAAGGGGCAGCGTCCTATCCTCCTGATGTCCAGATGGTAGGAGAGGGGCCCTGGCCTGGCACGAGGTGCTGGCTGGTTCCCTTCACTGGCCCCTAGCCCTGACTGTCCTCTGGCTGGTCTCTGCTGAAATCGGTGCATCTGTCTTAACCAGGAAGTCCTGCCTGTGTTCCTGCTCAGGCCCTGCTGGTGTAACCCCCTGTGTGATCACTTAACCAGGCCCGGCTCCTGGGAGCCCAGCACCCACCACTGCTGAGCAGGCCCCTCTCCACTCTGACTAGTGCAAGTCAAGGTCATTTGTGTGAATCCTGAGGGGCCTGTCCATCAGCCTTTGGATTCAGGATCTCTTTGCTCATACTAAAATGAACCCACCTGAACTCTCAGCTCTCACAGCTCCCCTCTCCCGAGAGAAAACTGTAATTTCTGGTGTCTTCCATACTACACAGGAGCTCGAGTCAGTTGAGGAATATTAAGCCAGCCCCACTCCCTGTCCCCCAGAGAAGGCAATGGCAGCCCACTCCAGTACTCTTGCCTGGAAAATCCCATGGATGGAGGAGGCTGGTAGGCTGCAGTCCATGGGGTCGCAAAGAGTCAGGCACGATGGAGCGACTTCACTTTCACTTTTCACTTTCATGCATTGGAGAAGGAAATAGCAACCCACTCCAGTATTCTTGCCTGGAGAATCCCAGGGATGGAGGAGCCTGATGGGCTGCCGTCTATGTGGTCGCACAGAGTCGGACACGACTGAAGTGACAGCAGCAGCAACTCCCTGTCCACACACTCTGAGCTGTCACGTTTACCTGCTGTGGTTTCTACAGATTGCAGCCTTGCTCCACAGTCTTTCCAGGCAATCCGAACCAGGGGTGGACAAAAGCATCTCAACTCTGTTCTCTGTCAACATCCTCAACATCTTCCCAGCCAGAGATGATGTACAGCCTCTTTCTCAGCTTCTTCGAATATGTGTTTAGGACTTCCCTGGCAGTACAGTGGATAAGAATGCACCTGCCAAGGCATGGAACATGGGTTCGATTCCTGGTCCTGCTTTAGAAAGATCACACACGCCTCGAAGCAACTAAGCCCAATGAGTCCCTGAGCCACAATGACAGAAACTGGTGCACCCTAGAGCCCATTGTCTGCAACAAGAGAAGCTGCCACAGTAAGAAGCCCTCGCAACACAACTAGCATAGCCCCTGCTCTTCACAACTGCAGAAAAGCCCACATGCAGCGACAAAGACCTAGCAAAACTAAAAGTAAAATTAATTAATTGTTTTAAAAATTTAAGGAGAAAAAAGTGTGTGTGTGTGTGTGTTTTGAGGAAAAACACACTTTTTCTTCATCACCCCAACTATTGAATCCAGCTGGGACTGACTCCACAATTCTACTGTGGTTTTTTTCCCCCCTTTTATTTGGAAGTTACTCTTCTTTTATTACTTTTCTCACTGGAGTCATCTTTTCCTTTTACCCTCAGATAGACCTGATATCCATTGATCTTCAGACTCTTTTGAATCATTCATACAATAGATTTTTATGGAGTTGCACTTTGTTCTTTGTGCTGGGAATTAAAAAAGTTAATAAGAAATTCTGCCCTTGTAACATTTACAATCTGGTGAATGGCCCAAAGTTATTTTTATTTCACTTTTATGAAATATTTAATAGATTGGTTAGTGCTTTCATGCAAAATTCTTTGGACACCTACTACAGGCAAAACACATTGGGAGACGTTGTGTGAATGTGCTCAGAAGACTGTTCAGTGATTAATAAACACTGTCTTTCTTCCTCATTCTTGTCCCATTTTTCTTGCTGAGTTTCCACAAAACCTGGGGCTCTTGATATTACTCTGACTTCCCAGCCTGTCTATCTCCGTCTCCTGTGATGGATCCTTTCCCCTTTTTTTAATATTTTAAGTCAGGATTTCTCAGCTGGAGTTCCCCAGAGCACAAAGCCCTGCTGGTCAAAGGCATCTGTGGATGTAACCTCTCCTTTATGCACCTCAAATAGATTAGTTAGATGCCGTCCTTAGGATGGAGAGAATACACCATAACAATTGTCTGTGTTCTCTGGTTTATATGAGGAACTCCAGTTGAGAAAGGATGCTCTAAACACCAGGGTGTCCTGAAGTTCAGTCCCTGGCTCTTTTCTCGTCTCTTGAGTACACTTACTGCTTAGATGAACTTATGCTGATGACAACCAAAATTTCTCAACTCCAACCCTCTTTTTCTTTTCAATAATTTGATTTATTTGTTTTTGGCTGTGCTGGGGGTTTGTTGCTGTGCAGGCTTTTTCTTCAAGTTGTGAAAAGTGGGGGCTACTGTCTAGCCACAGTGTGTGGGCTTCTCATTGTCGTGGCTTCTCTTGTTGCAGAGCATGGGCTCTAGGGCACACAAACTTCAGTAGCTGCAGCATGGGGCTCAAAAGTTGCAGCTCCCAGGCTCTAGAGCACAGGCTCAATAGTTATGATGCACCAGCTTAGTTGCTCTGAGGCATGTGGGATCTTGCTCGATGAGAGATTGAACCTATGTTTCCTGCATTGGCAAGCAGGTTCTTTACCACTGAGCCACCAGGGAAGCCACCCCCACACACACCACCACTACCTCTCCTTTTAATTTCAGGAACTTGAAATCACCATTTAAACTACTATTAAGATCTTTCGACTCTGTGATCTTAAGAATGTCACTAGGGACACTGAGGAACTGGTTATAAATGTAGACTCTCAGGCTCTGCCCCACAACTGTTCAGTCAAAAGTCTGCATTTTATGGCATTGAAACATGTATAATATCATATATGAAACGAATTGCCAGTCCAGGTTCGATGCAGGATACAGGATGCTTGGGTCTGATGCATTGGGATGACCCAGAGGGATGGTACAGGGAGGGAGGTGGGAGGGGCGTTCAGGATGGGGAACACGTGTATACCCATGGCAGATTCATGTTGATGTATGGCAAAACCAATACAATATTGTAAAGTAAAAAAAAAAAAAATTGTACAGAAAATAAAAAAATAAATAAAAAGTCTGCATTTTAACCAGATCCCCAGGTCCACATGCAAGTTTGAGAAGTGCTGGAGTAAAACATTTGAAGCCTAATATGCCCTAAAGATGGTCCTTCATCTTCTCTTGCTCCTCCTCAGATATGCTCAGAGATTTCCCTTCCATGAGTCTGAAGCTCTTTTAGAGCTTACCATTTATTTGCTTATTATTTTCTGACTCACCAACTTAAAGAATACAACAAATTGTGACTTTCATCTAAAAGAGGATTTCCTTTAGATTTAATGAGCTTGTTTCAGGAATCCTCACTGCCCAGGCCCCTTTCAAGGTGCTGGGAGGGGTCCTAGCAATGTGCTCACATGATGTTTCACTAAAGTTTGCAAAATCATTTGTTCAAATTGTTTAAGAACCACAGTCTCTTTTCACTTATAATTTTGCCACACTTTTGGGCGGCAGGATGACTTTGGAACAGATGGGCATTTTGGCCAACCTGGTATTATGTTTTCAGATTCCACATATAAAGGATAGCATATGATGCCTGTCTTTGTCTCCATCTCTTTAAATGCCAGAACAACAGGACTGGCATCCACAAGCATTTTCCCTGGTGACTCAAATGGTAAAGAATCCACCTGCAATGGGTTTGGGCCCTGGGTTGGGAAGATCCCCTGGAGGAGGGCATGGCAACCCACTCCAGTATTCTTGTCTGGAGAATCCCATGGACAGAGGAACCTCGTGGGCTACAGTCCATGGGGTCACAAAGAGTCAGACACGACTGAGCAGCTAAGCACGAGCACACAGTATAAAGAATATCTAACCATAGACATCTTCTCTAAGGAACTGTTTCTATTCAGTCTCTGTGCCTTAGATAGCATTGGCGTAAATACTTGAGATAAATACTACTAGACCCAATGCTTTAGACCTCTACACAAAGCACGATGTAGTTATTATACTGCTAACTCCTTAGCATTCTGTGTCTGTCTGAGACTGCAGGACTTTGCCTTGGGATCCGAGGATCTATAGTTCCTACAGTGAAAATGTGAAAATGTATGCTGCTTTGGCTAGCCCGGAGGTGGTCCCCTCTAACAGTGCCTCAGTTTTCTTTTGGAAATGGACTTTTCTGTGGCTCAGTGATAAAGAACCTGCCTGCCAATGTAGGACACACAAGAAACATGGGTTTGACCTCTGGGTTGGGAAGTTCCCCTGGAGTAAGAAATGGCAACCCACTCCAGTATTCTTGCCTGGGAAATCCCATGGACAGAGGATCCTGGCGGGCTACAGTCTATAGGGTTGCAAAGAGTTGGACACGACTGAGCAACTGGGTGTGCACACGTGCCGTAATGTATGTTCCTATTAGGAGGAAATGGTTGTAGATTTTTAAATCCCAGGGCTGGAGTTCTAGATAAGTTAAAATATGGGAACTGTGGGTCCTATTCCCTGATTTTTGTCCTTCTGTAATTTTCTTGGTTTCCATCTGTTTCTAAGTCTAGTCCCCAATCATCTATCATTTCTGGGAGACTCTACCTCATGCACATACACACAGAAATACCTTTCCAAATAAATGTTTTACTCAAGTATCTAGATTTATCTTGCCTCTAAATTTTGGTAGATTAATCTTGCTTATTACCAAGAATCTTATTATATTGATGCCACAATTTGGAATCTTATATATATAATTTTTTTAAAAAGCAAATAAGCAAAACCCAAATGAGTGGGTACATGTTGGTCCCAGTCCTCCAACACTGAACATTTACAATTATTTTTGTGCAGGAAGAGCAGTGTGATGAATGTTGTCATGTAGAAAGGGAGCTTGGTCTAGTGGCTTTCAATAAATTCATGTTATTTTTTTCTAGACTCTCGTCTTTTCAAAGATGTTTTAGTGTGCTATCTTCATTTACACACACTTTTATGTGGGAGTCAGGTCACTCATGATGAGAGCAGATAAGAATGCATCTTACTTCTCTTGGTGAGTTGAGATTTTTGAGAGCCTGCCTGACTTTTTTTTTTTGCCTTAAATAAAAAATCTACTTATGCCCAAGAACTTCCTGTTACATCTTTCAAGTGCTTTTGAAAATAGTTTAAGACTTAGGTGTTTAAAACTGAAAATTTTATGCAAAAATTTTATTGACTTTTGAATACTGACAAGTAAGCACCATATAAATCTCTCCCTAATAACATCAGAGAGTTGCTTAAGTGGGGTAGAATCATTTTGGAAGAATACTAGGGAGCTATGTGGTTCCAAATTGTATGTATTCTTATCAGGATTTTATTTTAAAAGCTGACAAAATAAAAATTATTTATGATGACACACCAGTATACTTTTCTATGTCAGAGCCCTTTGTTTTGCAAGTAACATCAAACTTAACTAACCTAAATGAGAAGAAAGAATCCATTGGCGTTTATAACTGAGATGTTGCGCATGGGTCAGGCTTCAGTAATACTTTGATTCTTGTGTGTGCTCAGTCGTTCAGTCATGTCCGACTCTTTGCAACCCATGGACTGTAGCCAGGCATCTTTGTCCGTGGGCTTTCCCAGGCAAGAATATTGGAGTGGGTTGCCATTTCCTCCTCTGGGGATTTTTCCAACTCAGGGATCGAACTCGATTCTCTTGCCATCTCCTGCATCGGTAGGCAGGTTCTTTACCACCTGGGAAGCTCTGTTTGATTCTTGGGAGTATAAGATAACTGGGGTCCTGACTCTGCGTTTTCAGATGTCTCTTAGTTTTCCCTCCTTTCCTGGTGTTTTCTTCAGAACGGCTTCCCTTGTGGTAGAAAACAGCGGGCTGCAGCAGTCCGTGGCCTGGGATCCGCTCTCCACATCATCTAGAGGGAGGCATCACGCCTTTGTCTCACAGTTCCAGGAAGACCTGGGACAGGCTCACTCAACTGGATTGGGTCACATGTCTGCAAAAACCAATCACTGAGTTAAGGAGCATGCTGACTGACTTCTCCCGGCCATGTGTCCCATCCCAGTGTAATGCGCTTGGCTTCTCCAAAATCACGTGAATCCCCAAAAGCAGTTACTGGGAAAGAAGTGAGGGAGAGACAGATAAACCGTAGGCAACCAGCAAGTGTCCAGTCATCCCCCTCATCTTGCTATCGCAGATGAGGAGCAAGAACTGCATGTCGACATGTGCTGCAAGGCTCATCCACACCATCCATCGCTTTATTCCCAGGCATCCAGTTCTCCCCCTGTACTCTCCTCATCACATCCTGGACTAAGCTGTTAAGACATGTAGGTTCCACACACAGCTTCTCCATGGGCTTCCTGGAAACTCCAGGAAACCGTGTGGTCTTGGTCTCGCTTTTGTCTGGGAATGAAGAAGTTTTTCATGTGAATGTTTCTGAGTTTCAGTCTGTTCACTTGTGAAACAAGGTTAAGAACACATAACCCACCTACCTCAAGTGATTATCATGCACATTGCTATTGTTGCTCTTTAGTCCCTAGTCGTGTCAGACTCTTTTGGGGCCCCATGAACTGGTGGGTGAGGCAGGAGATGACTCTGGCCTGGCAGGAGGTTCCCATGGAGGTGGGACAGGGGGTGCATTCCATCTTGGTCTCCATCAGTTGACCACAGTGAGGACAACTGTGCCTTCTAGTAATAACCTATGGACTCTGATTCTGAATTCATTTTTAAATGAGAAAAGAGAGGATTTATTTGACATCGTTCTTCCTATGACTCTGTCCGTTAGCTTTATTTATTTAAAGTACCCACCCACAAAGAATGCATTTCCTGCCATTCTGTTGCAATCATTCTCAGGAGGAGACTGCCAGCATGAAGGGAGGTTTTCAGCTACCCTCATCAGGACTGGAAGAGGAATGTACATTCAGAAATTGCCTCTTCCATGCCAGGCAGAGTGCCAGGGTTTACACGGAGACCATTGAACCTGATGCTCACAACTCTCTTGTGAGGTAGCTTGATAACCTTGACCCCCACTTTACGGAAGTTCAGAGAGGGTAGGTCACAATGCAAGGATATGGAGTTAATAAGTGGAAGCATAGGAATTTATACCCAGATCTGCCTGACTCCAAAGAACATGCTGTTAGAACATGCTGTTAGATTAGAAAAAAACAGATACTTAAAGGTCAGTCACTTGGTCGTATCCGACTCTTTGGAACCCCAAGGACTGCAGGATGCCAGGCTTCCCTGTCCTTCACTGTCTCCTGGAGTTTGCTCAAACTCATATCCATTGAGTTGGTGATGCCATCCAACCATTTCTTCCTCTGTTGCCCCCTTCTCCTGCCTTCAATTCTTCCCAGAGTCAGGGTCTTTTCCAATGAGTCAGCTCTTCACGTCAGGTGGCCAAAGAACTAGAGCTTCAGCTTCAGCATCAGTCCTTCCAATGAATATTCAGGCTTGATTTCCTTTAGGATTGACTGGTTGGATCTCCTTGCTGTCCAAGGAACTCTCAAGAGTCTTCTCCAGCAACACGGTTCAAAAGCATCAATTCTGCAGCACTCAGCCTTCTTTATGGCCCAACTCTGACATCCATACATGACTACTGGAAAAAACCATAGCTTTGACTATACAGACCTTTTACACATGGTAGTGTATATATGTTAATCTTAATCTCCCAGCTTGCCCCACCCTCCCCTCCCCATTCTGTGCCCACATGTCCATTCTCTACACGTGTATCTCTATTCCTGCCCTAGAAATAGGTTCATCTGTACAATTTTTCTAGATTCTGCATATGCATTAATACACAATACTTGTTTTTCTCTTTCTGACTTACTTGCAGCAGGAAATGGGATTATTAACACTTTATAATGAGTAACTGGTTTATTAAGAAAAAAAGAGCTGGGTTATAAAAATAAAACTCTCGTTTATCAATTATTGTTCCAAATGTGCTCTGTTGAACCCTGTCTTTCCTATTTATTCAGTGAGCCAATCTTAAAATCATGGTTAGAATCCTTAAGTTTTCAGTTTTATTTGGTGATTAAATCAGTCACTTAGAGTTCTTAAAAATTCAGAGTCTCATAAACATTTTATAGCTCTTTTCTCCATTCTGCCCTGCCCTCCATTATGTGGAGTGGAAGGGTTTCAGTCTGGCTCTCTCGAGACTCTCCCGTGTGTATGTCACAGAGGCTGGTTTAGGGAGAAGAGGTGCATACGTGAGAGATCTTCATGGACTGCCTAGGGTGATGTCCCATTTCCTTTTTGGATGGTCACACCGGCTTGTATGTAGTTTGTGACAAGGATGGATGGAGTGTCTCTAACAAGCCTCACTGATAAGGGTCCCATTCCTAGCAGACCCCTAGGCGTGAAACATGTGAGATATGACCTGATCTCCTGACCCACCCCCACTGGCAGCTTTACCCTAATTCCCCCGAAGTATGTGTGGTACTTCCCAATCTCCTCTGTCATCCACCGCCAACCTGAGGCCCACAGGCACGCTCAGGATCCATTTCAAGAACTGGACACTCAGGGGTGGCCGAGAGGAAGGAGGAGGAAGGTGGTCGGGGACCCAGTCTGCCAATGAAACCCCCGTGTTTTCTCTCTTCCCTGTGCTCTCCTCCCCCACAGGAAAGAGGTGTCAGACTTCCATTCTTGTAGGCACGTCTTTACAGAGCTATTTCCTTGGAACTTTCCTTCCTCAGATCGAGGGAAGCGAAGTACCTCTTGCCCCATCCCTTCCAATCTCTGCTCTCCTGACAAGGTGATCGTTCTCCCTTCCTGTCACCTTGTTAACTGCATGTAGGACTTGGTGGGAGGAGGAGTATAGACTGAGTTCTGTGGAGCCAACCCATCCCAGCAAAACTTTAGATGCGGATAGCTGGCCCTGCAGCTGACAGCTCTATGAGAGACGGATGTAGGGCTACCTGTACCCACTTTTATTCTCAAGTGTGCGGCAGGAAGGCAACATACTGTTCTGCATTAACCGCCTCAAGTCCCAGTGTACTGGAAAAATTGGTACCAGGGTGTCAGGCTGCTGTAAAGGCTCCTACCTCCAGTGAGGGTTTTCCTTCCAGGCAAGCCTAGGCCCATCATTAGTGAGATTTATGACAACATGTGGGAAAGGATTTTAATATCCTCTCCATATGGGGAATATAGAGTTTAAACTCACCAGAGCTCAAGGGAGCAAAATGGACTCATGAAGACTGAGACCTGGGTGAGATTTTCTATTGTTGTTTAGTCACCAAATCATGTCTGACTCTTTTGCAACCCTATAGAATGTAGTCCACCAGGCTTCTCTGTCCGTGGGATTTCCCAGGCAAGAATACTGGAATAGGGTTGCCATTTCCTTCTCCAGGGGATCTCCTGATGCAGGGATCAAACCTGCATGTCTTGCATTGTCAGGCAGATTCTTTACCACTGAGCCACCAGGGAAGCCCTGAGACTTTTTTGTGAGTCTCTATTATTATGCCATTTAGTTTAGAAAAAAATCATATTAAAAAGTCTTCAGTCCTCATTTTTAGTCACTGACTTAAAAAGTACCCTCCTTTTTATTCAGTTTCATTAACTTTCTATTCCTTGCCATGGAGAAAATTGAATTTAATAAGCTTTAATTTTTTATTTCTGAAGCACCTCTTTGGTTCACTCACTTTTGAAAATTGATCAATAACAATCACTTTAAATAAATCACTGAGACTTCCCTCTTTCTTTCCTTTTAACACAGCAAGTTCAAGAACATTAATTTCTCTTTGCTTATCCTTTTACTCAAGTGGGAAATTTTATTTTTTTCTAAGCGTCCTTGCTATTCGCAGTCATACGACATTCAGACACTTGTCCTGAGAGGTTTAATTGAGTGCCTAATGAAATCAGTACAAAGGATATCTTCAAAACTGTATACAAGTTCCCCTGCTCTCTGAAACTAGAGGCTTACTAGGAAACCCTTCATAAGGTAAAATGCTGTAAAGTGAAGAAGCTATCACCTTAGGACACGTCTTGCTAACAGTGGCTCAAGATTGCCTTGCCTTGCTAAGTCACTTTAGTCAGTTCCGACTCTGTGCGACCCCATAGACGGCAGCCCACCAGGCTCCCTCGTCCCTGGGATTCTCCAGGCAAGAACACTGGAGTGGGCTGCCATTTCCTTCTCCAATGCATGAAAGTGAAAAGTGAAAGGGAAGTCGCTCAGTCGTGTCTGACTCTTCGCGACCCCATGGACTGCAGCCTACCAGGCTCCTCTGTCCATGGGATTTTCCAGGCAAGAGTACTGGAGTGGGTTGCCATCACCTTCTCCATGCTCAAGATAAATCAAGATAAAGCACAGGTGCTCACAGGCGTGGTTCAAAGCTCTGGCAGCTAGATGCCGAGAGGCTCAGTATGGTCCCCTGGAAGGAGTGTGGCAGAGCCATGCTCACTGCTCGGGGTACCCACTGCCTCTACAACAGCTCTTGTTCTTGTGCTCAGTCACTCAGTCATGTCTGACTCTTTGCAACCCCAGGGACTGTAGCCCGCCATGCTGCTCTGTCCATGGGATACTCCAGGCAAGGGTACTGGAGTAGGTTGCCATTTCCTTCTCCAGGGGATCTTCCCAACTCAGGGATCAAACCCATGTCTCTTGTGTCTCCTGCATTGGCAAGTGGGTTCTTTACCATTGAAATACCTGGGAAGCCCCTGCAAAGGCTCAGCTCACTGCTGAACAAAGGCTGAATACTTCCTCTTTGAATATCTTTTGGCTCGCAAAAACAGGTACTAGTGTAGGTCTTTCATGAAAGCAAAAATGGCATAAAATGAATCTTTGAAAAGTGGGAGACTCCTGTATTTGAAGAGGTAAGCTTCTCTACCTGGTGAGGTGAGGGGGAAATGACTTATCCCAACACTGTGACTGCTAAGTCTTTAGGATAACCTGTTCCCATGCTTGGCTGCTCACTTAACCCAGGCGCTTCTTGTCAGTATTATAATCCCTTCGCCCCTTCTGTTCCCTTTCTCCAGAACTCTACTCAGGAACCTACCCCATATCCATAGCCACACTATTCTAAGAATTCATTACATTAAAAAAAAAAAAGAACAATGGCGGTCACGGAAGCCTTAGTGGTGAACCACTCAGCTC
Source organism: Bos grunniens (assembly GCF_055505025.1). Lineage (NCBI taxonomy): Eukaryota > Metazoa > Chordata > Mammalia > Artiodactyla > Bovidae > Bos > Bos grunniens. The sequence continues at coordinate 54,578,448 of NC_141178.1, read as the reverse complement.
TCCTTTCAAGAGACAGTTTGCCTTAAAGAAGCCACTTAGCCGGCTGCCTCCAGTAGTCACCAGTTCAACACCTGCTTGGGGCTGTGTCCCTTTCAACCTGGGGCCACCCAGTGCCTTCTTCAGCTAGCATGCCTGGACGCTCCTCACAGACAACATTTTGCTGGGTTTTCCTATCTCCTCACAATTTTACCTGAAAACGGATGTGGTCTCTTGTATTCTCAAGCCCCTTAAGCCCTTTTTGGGGTGGTTCAGCTTCCACGTGGATCTACCCAAGAAGGAAGCTGCAGGGTATCTTTCTCTGAGGTATCAAGTAAGTACCTCGCTGGTCATTAAGCAGTCTACACTTTGTTCATCTAATTCTAATTCACTAGTCTGGATTATCCTTTTCAAACCAGTCGGGGAGCTGTGATCTTTTTTTTTTTCTTTCACATATTTCATCTGTGCCCCTAAGCTTCCAGCTTCCCCTAAAGGCTTAGGCTTTTGAAAACAGAAAAGCCAAAAGATAGCAGACTTTCCAATTGTTGTTCTGCGTATCCTTCTCCTGGGGCAACAAGCACAATAGCAACCATCTGCTTTAAAAGGAAAAGAAAAAGGGAGAAATGCCAAATGGGGGGAAGAACTGTATTATTCTGCCACTTCAGCATATGGCTAGACAGTAAATTAAAGTTTGAGCACGGAGAGGAACATTAGAGTTTTTCCAATTCAACTTCCTTTCCTGTCTTCTCTATTATATGTTCCTGACAGGTGGTCAGGCAGACTCCATAATTCCAGTGCCAGAGAATTCAGTTCCTCATGAGAGTGCATCCCAGAATTACCGAACTTCTTATAAAAGTCACATTTACACTGAGTTGGCATCTGTTTTCACTCAGGGCAGCATCAGAGAAAGTCTGTCATTGTCCAAGTAATAGTAACCTTGGACCCAAACAGACAGAGATGGTTCAGATAATCTCTGTGAACTTCCATTTCTTCATCTTTAGAAGGGAGCTGATAATATGAATCTTTCAGAATCATAAGGAAGATTAAAGGAGATAAATAGGCATAATTACCTAGTAGAGTGTTTGTCATGGTAGATGCTTGCTGAATATTATTTCCACCCAATAACAGTCAAAACTCATTCACTCATTCACTGGTGCAACATTGATTTAGCAAATTTATCTTATTCCAAACCATGGACTAGAGACTTCCCTGATAGTTCAGTTGGTAAAGAATCTGCCTGCAATGCAGGAGACCCTGGTTCGATTCCTGGGTCGGGAAGATCCGCTGGAGAAGTGATAGGCTACCTACTCCAGTATTCTGGCCTGGAGAATTCCATAAACTGTATAGTCCATGGGGTCGCAAAGAGTCAGACACGATTGAGTGACTTTCACTTTCACTTTCATCTTATTCCAAACCATCGACTAGAGACATTGGTAATATAGGAGAGAATTAAAAAAAAAAAAGAGTGGATAGCTTGTCTTGAGATATAATGTATCCAAAATAAACATCAAATTACCAATGTTAGAAGTGCTATGAAAGAAAACACCGGGATACACAGAGAGCACATAAAGGGAATCATAAAGAGCAAGTTCACTTTCTGTTGTGCACACACACCCACATACACACAAAGCTTAATGTATTATCTTTCTCCACAAAGTTTTCTTATCTCAAAAATAAAGATTTCAGCGCTGTCATCCATTTTTCAGATAGCATGGTTATGAGATGGCTTGGTTTTTCCTGTTAAGATGTAGAACACCATAAGATCCTTAATTTTAAACCTAATAATAAAGAATTTGTATTATTTAAAATTCCTTTTCATGTTTTTAAGTCCCTTTAAACATGTCAAGTAACAACTGCAACATGCATTCTTTTTAGATTTTGCACATTCTATTCTCAGTTTTCTGGCATCTGGTTGCCTGGTCTTCACATTAAGAAACAAACAAACAAAAGCAAAAAAGGGAAAACAGATACTAGGCGGCGATGAGGAAGAGAGAGTGGAGAAGACTCCTTGGCCTTGTTCCCCTTGGGATCCCTCTGGCCACTGTAAGCACCTCCTCCTTAGGGGCTGACTAGACGTGGGCACCAGCTACAAGTCTCCCCCAGCAGGGCTCCTGTGCCAAGTGGTCCCCTCCTGACCTCGCACATCCACCAGCAGCTACAGTGACGAGGGGCAGAGTTTGACAAGGCAAACACTTGTCCCTGAAAGAGGGAAGAAATGTCACCCTCCCTCCATGAGTAACTGTGGCTCTTCTCACTGTCTCCCTTGAAAGCCTCCTTCTCTGAAGTACAAGCTGTTATGCTGAGGCAGATTTACAGTCTGGGACATTTTCCAAACTTGGCTGAAAAGCACGAGGTATTTGGCCACCACGCCTTCACAGAGGCATCCTTCTCTGTCTCGGGCCGCCAGACTGGCAGCACTGGGCAGTTGTCTAGAAGCCGGATGGGGAGGAACCCAGACTTGGGACAGGGGTGGCCCCAGCCAGTCCCTTTCGCTTCTGTTTGAAGCGCCAAGAAGGTTTTCCCTGACAGCTGCATGCATTTCACAGGAGCTAAACATTCCACTGATAGGGCAGCTGCTTGGATTTGTCTGAATAAACTGCATTCTGAAAGGTGCAAAGTCCTGAGCATCAGAGCACAGGGGTAGGTGAGGCCATCTTTGCTAATGGAGCCACCCGTTTCTGTTGTGTTCCCTGATGCTTGGGACCATATAATAACTAGAAACCAGGGACTAAATTATGAAGATAAGGCTGTGTTCCCCACTCTCATGCAGGAGGGTCTCAGACACCCAGCCCCTGCCGTCTTATCACAGAGGACCAAGTCATCCAACTCCCAGAGGCCTTTGAAAACCTTCCCTAAGTCTAAGTATCTTAGACTTCCATGGCTTCGAGTAGGTAGTTCGATGTTTGCTTTATTTTCATAAGAAGCACTTGAAGCTAAGTAGCTTCTCTACCTGGTCTTACACACCATCCCTTCCTTCAGGGAAGTGTTTTCAGCAGGGAGGCAGGTGTTATGGTAAAGAGACTGACTCAAGTGCATCTTGGAGGGTCCTCAGTGCTTGGCTAGGGAATGTAAGAGGGTGAGGTATGCTCATCCCATTGTCTCTCTTCGAAACCTGTTCCACGTGCAGGAAGACAAGCCGAGCTGGGAGTGGGGGCTGATGCAGTGGTGGGGGCTCTCACCATGGGGGTGAGGGGAGTAAAAGGAAGCAAAGGGCTCTTGAATGTCTTCATGGAGATTTCCAAATGTCCCCAGATCTCACAAATTTTTAAAGTTTAAACGTAAGTTTATGATTTTGTTGTTGGTTTGTTTGGGAGTTTTATCCAAAGACGAAAAAAAATTGGTGTATTTAAAAATGTTAAATTCTTAACAAGTCCATCAGAGCCTGTGTGTTCTGGGTTTTGTGGTGGCACTAGAGGTGAAGAACCCACCTGCCAATGCAGGAAACGTAAGAGATGCATCCCCTGGGTCGGGAAGATCCCCTGGAGGAGGGCATGGCGACCCACTCTGGTGTTCTTGACTGGAGAATTTCATGGGCAGAGGAGCCTGGCGGACTACAGCCCATGGGATCACAAAGAGTGGGACATCACTGAAGAGACTCAGCATGCCCACACTGCTTCATTTTAGGCCACTTGCCTTGAGTGAAGGAAAGAGACCACAGTTGACCCTTGAACAAGGTGGGAGGTGGGGGCACTGACTCCAATGCAGATGAAAATCTACCCTTAAAACATTTCAGTTCAGTTCGGTTCAGTCGCTCAGTCGTGTCCAACTCTTTGTGACCCCATGAATCGCAGCACGCCAGGCCTCCGTGTCCATCACCAACTCCTGGAGTTCACTCAAACTCACGTCCATCGAGTCGGTGATGCCATCCAGCCATCTCATCCTCTGTCGTCCCCTTCTCCTCCTGCCCCCAATGCCTCCCAGCGTCAGAGTCTTTTCCAGTGAGTCAGCTCTTCACATGAGGTGGCCAAAGTACTGGAGTTTCAGCTTTAGCATCATTCCTTCCAAAGAACACCCAACACCCCCAAAACTTAACTACTAATAAATAGCCTACTGCTGACCCAGAAGTCTTACCTATAACATGAATAGTTGACTAACACTATTAATTTTGTAGTTGTGTTCATACTGTCCCTTTACTATAAAGCAAGCTAGAGAAAAGAAAATATTAAGAGGAAAATCATAAGGAAGAAAAACTGCATTGCAGTACTGTACCATATGTACACACAGATAATGTTAATTCGAGATGAATCGTCTCTCGGTGCCTACATAATATTGTCTTACATGACACAAAACACTGTAGATGTTATACACATCGCTAACACTAGGCATCAGAAATAAAAAGATAATGTGAGAAAGAAATTCATATTTATTTACAGGTGTGGAAATTCATGTGTTGATATGAAGAATGTACCATGTGCATGCCATCTGGGGAAGGTTCAGTGATACTTGAACAAAAAATAAGAGCAAAGCTTTAAGAAAATAAGTATGCAAACAGCATGGAGAATGAATTGGAGAGGAAACCATATGCAAAGGGCCAGTGAGGACAGCACTGAGATGATCCAGGCTGATGAGAAATGAGGCAAAGTGGGAAACGATCAGAGGATCCAGAGCAATGTTGCTGTTCAGTCACTTAGTTGTGTCCAACTCTTTGTGACCCCATGGACTGCAGCACGCCAGGCTTCCTTGTCCTTCACTCCTTCATGTTCCTGTCCTTATCTCCCAGTTCACACAAACTCGTGTCCATTGAGCTGACGATGCCACCTAACCATCTCATCCTCTGGGGAATTCCATGGCAGACCAGTGGTTAAGAGGCTACCCTTCTAATGCAGGGGGCGCAGGTTCCATCCCTGGCCAGGGAACTAAGACCCTGCATTCCTTGCAGTAAGGCCAAAAAAAAAAAAAAAAGAATATTGGGCATTTCTGAAAATGGAATCCACAGTACCCAGTGAGGACTTAGAAGGGCAGAAGGAATAATTGACAAGAAAGACACAACTGAGCCTGGAGCTAAGAGCAGGTGGATTTTAGTAACAATCCTTGGGAAAGCAGGAGGGAAGCTGAACTGTTTCAGATATGGTCAACATGGACTCCATGCTGTGCGTGATGTTAGCTATTGCTGCCGCCTTAAGAAAAACGGTTACAAATGAAAGGGATATTTTTTAAATTGGGAAACTTGAGCTATTGCGTTTTAAATTTTCATGGTCATCAAGTAAAATTTCAGTCAGTTAAATATCTCATTTTCTTCACTGTAACACCTGAAGTGTATTTTTTAAGGAGGTCCATGTTAGCTGTATTGAACTGTTTCCTTAAACTTCTTTTAAATTACTGCCAGGATTTCTTCCTTAAAGGTCACTCATTGTAATAGAGTGAGAAGGAATTTAAATCTGGATTAAAAGCTTTTGGTGAATTCAGAGTGGTATTTTTTTTCCCCCTGACTCAGAATTAATGACTAATGCTCCCTGAAGATTTCATATCTATGGGCAACATACACCATCTTGCTGAGTTAAAATCCTAGTAAGGGATTGGATTAATTCTCCATTTCTAATGAGAAGAGAAGAATACCAACAAAGATTCTAATTATATCTCAGACTTGTACAGCTCATTTCTTCCCAGGAGCTAAAGGAAGGTCTGCATCTGGTACTTAATTTGTACATAGAAAGAAGTGATCTGACAAACGCTACATTGTATGCCAGTGTGATTAGAATCCTGGTATTAGAAAAACAGGAGTTTTGATTCTACATTTAGTATACTTTGTTTAAAGTTCCCATCTTCAAAAAGAGAGAGAAAAAAAGTTGTAATTTGTAGAATGAAGAAGTCTTATTTGCCACAAGGAAGGCATTTCTGAATGGGGCATCTGTGAAGCTTTGGTGTAAGGATTATAAGGCACTGTGAAATTTCTTTTGCTAGAACTATTCTAAGGTAAAACAGATTCATACATTTCTGAAATCATTTACTGAGATACAATCTGATTGAGGCAAGGTGGAATAGATTATTTCTCAACACTTGCTCCAGTCATATACTTCAATGATTTCTCTGATAGGCTCTGTTATACTTTTTTCCTAGTAAAAAATTTTAAAAGTGTACAATAAATGCAAAATAGCACTGTTAAATTGCTTCATTTTTTACTTTTACTAGGGAATAAATGGAAGAGACTTGATCTCAATCTCTTCATACTTGTCTCTCTGCAGTCTATTTTCAAAACTGCAGCCAGAGTGATCCTTCTAAGACTTGGGTTAGAACATGGGCTCTAACATGGGTTAGAACTTGGGTTAGTCCTATGCTCTGAAAGTGTTAGTCGCTCAATCATATCCAACTCTTTGTGACCTCATGGACTGTAGCCTGCCAGGCTCCTCTGTCCATGGGATTCTACTGAGTGAGGCAAGAATACTGAGTGAGTTGCCATTCCCTTCTCCAGGGGATCTTCTGAACCCAGGGATCAGACCCAGGTCTTCTAAATTACTGACGGATTTTTTACCATCTGAGCCATCGTGGCTCCTTATTCTACTTGGACTAAGAACCAAGTCCTTACAGCAGCCTACACGGTCCTGCATGATTTTAGAAGCATCCCTTCTAGCCTCTTAATCCTCTGTCCTACCACTCGCTCACTGGTCCAGCCTCACTAGCCTCGTTGTGTTTTCCACACTGAGAACCTGCCTGTCTCAGGGCCTTTGCACATGTGGTTTCTTCTGCTCTTTTCTTCCAAGAGTTATTCTCATGTCTCTCGGCTTCCCCTTCCTAAGACCATCTCAGACACCTCTTTCTTAATGGGAATATCCTCATCACCCCCTATATAAAGTTGCAAACTTCCTCCACCCCCAATAAACTCTTTTTTCTCTTTTTTATATATCATTTTTCACTTTCTAACACACTTAATAATTTGCTTATTTATTATGTTTTTGTTGTTGTAGTCTCAATCCAACAACACCACCTCCTCTGAACCTCTAGCACCTCCCAAATGCTAGAAGATACAGACCTTAAGGGCAGAGATCTTTGTCCATTTTTTTCATTAATTCATCTCAAACATTCAAATATTGTAGTAAAATAATTCAACCGTAAACTGGATCTAAAACAACACATTAAATCAGTGTAAACTGGGAAATGGAAAGAAGATGGAAACGGTGAGGTAAAAACAGTGGGAGAAAGTTCCCTTTTTTCACAGATGGAGACAATAGAATAGTGTGATTTATGCCCATTATAAAGAAAAAAAAAAGTTAAGTGCTTTTCTTAAATCTCATTTTTAAATATCAGAACCTTCAAATGTTGGAAGAGAAATTTCATTTTCCACTCACTGCTTAGGATAAAGAATGAGCCGTATCACAATTGTCCTAAGTTCCTGTTCATGCTCATGGATCATCTTGCAGAGAGACACCTAGAATTGAGTGCTCCCTATAGCACAGGGCAGAGCATTGCCACCCTCTCACTTCTAGATGTTTTGCTATTACTAATTCAGCCTAGGATCAGTTTGCTTTTTTTGATGCTATATTCATGACTCATATGTGATTCCTATTGAATTGAATCCCTAGGTCTCTTAGGCTACGTAGTCCCCACTGTGTACAGTCAGGTGTAAGACCTAATATTTTTCCGATTAAACACGAACTTGGTAGATTTCAGCCCATGGCTACATCATGTGAAGACAATTTTGATTCACCATATTTACTAATCTAATCTAATTAGTTCATCGAATACTAAGTTATCTTCAACTATAAATGGAGAAGAAGGGGGAGTATGCCCTCTACCTCTTTACTTAAGAAATATAAGTAATTGGGTAAATGCTATAGAGAACAGATGAAAAGCTGAAACCCTGCAGCCCTTCCCTATAAACCTCCCCTGTGATTAACATCAATTTATTAATGAGCATCACTGAGGGACTTGAGGCTGGAGAAGACTCTCAAGAGTCCCTTGGACCGCAAAGAGATCAAACCAGTCAGTCCTAAAGAAAATCAGCCCTGACTCTTCATTGAAAGGGTTGATGCTGAGGCTGAAGCTCCAGTATGCTGAAACTTTTGGCCACCTGATGTGAAGAGCCAACTCATTGGGAAAAAAACCCTGAGGCTGGGAAGATTGAGGCCAGGAAGAGAAGGAGAGACAGAGAATGAGATGGTTGTATAGTATCTCTGACTCAGTGGACATGAGTTTAAGCAAACTCTGGGAGATAGTGAATGACAGGGAAGCCTGGCGCACTGCAGTCAAAGACTTAGGATCTGGTGCGTTGGGGTCACAAAGAGCTGGACATGACTTAGCAACTAAACAACAACAATTGAGGGCCTATGATGTAAGTAGTTTCTAAGCCACTTATCTGTTGTTCAGATTTCTTTCTACCTAAAGAATAAGAATATTGCCTAAGAGTTTACCAGTTTAAGAACTAGTCCTGAATGATCATTTCTATGTATTCTTCATCTGGGAACCCAGTCAGAGAAATAAATGCAGATGTTCTTGTTATGAGACCCATACTAGATTCCTTGTGATCTTCCTCAGGATATTTACACACCATTTCTTAATAATTTATCCTCAAATCATTTTCACAGTTTTGCTTCCTACTTTTTGCAAATTAGAAATTTGATACAGCCCCACAGTATTGTTGAAAAAAAAGTCAAACATGTTCAAGGAAATTGATATGATTTGCTGCCTTCTTATAAAGCACATTGCTGGATTTCTATTATAATTCACTTTTAATTCTAAGTCAGTAACGTTGAGAATCTATATTAAACCGTGAATGATGATCAGTTAAAAAGTCTTTCTTTGGCATTTCCCTTCAAAATGGAATTAGTGCTATTGAAATCAACTGTTTGTGATATGGTGGAGCCTCTGATGAAATGGTTGGTGCTGTAATTAATTGGGAAGCCTTGCATATGGGATTCTTCTAAATATCTGCTTCTCTTCCACCCGCTTTCCTACTTTTGTTGGGGGAGGGAGGAAGGGAGGAGAAAGAGGAGTCTGTTAGTTGAACTTAAGATCTTTACCTAACATCCTTTTTCCATGGTCTACTCATCCTTGTCCTGTCAGTGGGTATTGATAAAGGAAGATCTTAAGTTTGCTTGGCTGTTATTAGTACTCTCATAATTATTATTAGTCAGTCAGGAACTGTGGGTTCTGGGGGGGAAGAAAACCTCAGAAAGGTAAATTTACAGGATTTTATGATACTCAAAGTTATCCACTATGCCAAATGGGAAGATGGGTAATCTATGAATTATTACTCAATATCTTGACATTTTTAGAGCAGATTTTTTTCTACTCAGTTACTTAATCACTTGCTGGTGATTTAAAATTCGAAGTGAGTAGGTAGTTGAGGTCACTGCTCTGTGATGCTAAAGAGTCAACTGGAGAAAGTGTGGAAATGAGGGGAGGGAAGAAGAAATCTCTGAAGTAGCATTTTTGGTTGGGATTTACTTGATAATTCAGAAAAGGTGTACATGTCTACCGCTTAAATGCCAGTGCTGGGAGTCAGGTTGTTACAACCTGCATTGCAATTTTCTGAGCTAAAAAATGGAGAAATGATATCTTCCAGAATTGCCTCAGGATAATTTCACTCAAATGTGGAAGTGTTTTATGAACTATGAAATACTGTACAGACTCCCAGAAATATAATCTCTTTTCCTATTCACCCCCTAATTCAATCAGAATGGTCAATTTGGTAGACATGCATTATTTAAACCTTGGATCACCTATTAATCAGCACCTTTGGCAGAGAAGACGGAGATGCAAAAAATAACAAGTTCTGTCGAAAAAGCTCAGGTACGCGATCTGACGTCCACGTGTTTCCCCGGTGTTTCTTTTTCTAAAAAGAAACGTCTCTCACATTTTTAAAACAATGATCAGTTGACTGTTTTGTTGTCATTTTGTGTTTTGTTGATTGATTCATGAACAAACATAGTTTGGAGATGGTAGACTTTTTCTGTCACAGGCAAATTAGAAAAAAAATAGCCAGTATCAGATCATATTTTCTGAACTGAAAATACTGTATTTTTATACCATTGTTTTCCATCTGTTTCCTTTATGGACTCTAACTGCTCCGTGGTGCTCTTGGCCAGAAACAAATTAATTCTAAATATTATGTTTGCATTTTGATCCTTTCTCTTAGCTGTAAAATTATGCATAGCTAGACTTTTGCCCCTATAAACCCATCTGTGGCCGCTAAAAAGTAAATTATTTCATTGAAGGTCAGCGTTAAATCCAGCCAGATTTACCTTTTATTAATCCCTGTGTGTTGCTTGGGTTGTAAGCTTTTTATCACTGTACTCTAACCGTTTTTGGGCCCCAGCATCTTTTCTCTCGTTTTGATTCATCATGCTGCTCTAACGCTGTGGATGTGAGGATTTGGCCATCTGGGCGTTTTAAAACGTGGCATCAGACCCATGGAGTCACCATTCGGTGCTGTGTCTGATGTTCACTTCTTCACTATGCATAACCAGGCATTTGTCAAAAATGCCCAGCCTGGACCCAACAGTTTACTGTGGTCATGTATGCTTTAGTCATGCTGTCTAACTCTCAATTAGAAGAATCTCAGATTTAGTCATTACATGTTTTATGGATTGTGGAAACATGGAGGTCCTTCAAATGGATGGACAGCTGAGAAACACAGGGGCCAGTTTGATGCAGTCCAAGTGAAACTCCCAACAGATCGGCGATTTTGTGTCCCTGCTGTGCTCAGACTGCATGGAGATAGAAGTAAAATTCTATTTTCGGTATTGAGGAATTAAATGGGGGCGCCAAACATGCAGAGGCCTGAGCATCAGCGTCCTGGGTGGGCAAGATGACGTGAAAAATCACCTTGGCTTCTCAGATGACCTTTCTTCAAGAGGAGTCTCTAGAGCCCGGTTTCCATCCCTGGAAAATGGGCCAGAGTGAGAAACAGACTGTATTTCCAAGATTTCTCTACTGAGATGCTGCCCATTCTTCCAAATCCAAAGGCCACCTCCTCCAGGAAGGCTCCCAATGTGTGCCTGTTTAGAACTGACATTGTGGTTCCAAAGCAGTAACTTACAGGGTGGAATGCTCCTGTAAGCACTTGCTCCTGTGTACACAGAGCTGCAGCCGTTCACTGGTTCATCTTGTTCTTCAAACTCCACGTAAGCACCGCATAGGTGAACAGCAGCCATGTAGGCTTGTGTGACCATTGCAGAGATTTCTCCTTTCTTCTCTGTTAACCCGTTTGATTCTTTACATGCTTGTCTTTGTGTCTAGATGATAAACATCTTGAGGTCCACACCCTTCTAGGTTATCTCCATAAACCCTTTGCACTTGAAGTACTGCAACTGAAGAATGTTGAATGAATTTAGACTATCAATCCAATGAAAACAATCTTCAGTTCTGCCATGACTGCCTATGCTCATTTCAGAATTTGAATATGTTGTTTGTATATTATATTTGACGTAAAAATACAACTTCTAAACCAATACTACTGGTATCATTCCACTCAAAAAATCACTCTGTTTAAGACAGAAGGCCATACTATTATAATTAAAAAAAAAAAATGGGGAGGGTGTCAAATTAATTGGGAATGTATCTTAATGTGGGAATTGTGGACATTTTAGAAGCAAATGTTTGTTTCTTTTGATCTTGAAAGTTAGACTGTTTTGCAGATAGTGTGTATACAAAGACTAAGTGCCTGTGGACAATTTGTTTTCTGATCAAACTAGTAATTATTTTGCTTGTATTAGCAAGGATGAACATCAATGACTGGGCCAAACATGGTTTTTGGAGTTTTCTAGATGGTTTATATGTTGCAAGTTTGAGTCAGGGATCAGCACTTTATTTTAAAGACTCTTTTAACTTGTCTCCTATGTTCTATCATTAGCCACAGATCCACTTTTGAAAATTCTAGATGGCCCTATTTTAAATTTGTCTCTTAAATGGTTCTGTTGTTTTAGAATCCACTTAGCAACATTTTAGGTTTTGTTTCCAGCATTTTGTTCTGGGAAAGCTTAGCTGGTTGTTTCATTTTGATTCCTAAGACAAATTTAACAACTATTAAGACCCCCGCAACGTATCGATGTAAACTTCAATGAAACCGTGTAGTAACAGAAGAATTAAAAATAAAAAAACCACAGGGAGTTAGGCTGCACTGAAACATGTTGTCAGCATTAATGATTGCTTCCATTTGCACCAATATTTCATTCTTTTCATTCCATAGGATCGTGCGACTGAGCTCCATTAGGATAATATATTCCAAAGGAACTCATTATTTTCAGGGCTGGGGGGACAGGGGTATTGTTCCATGACAGAGCTACTAAATTTAATTTCCTCTACCTTGCAGGAAGTACATACATTCATTACTTTAATTTATTAAAAATGTATTACCTAAAACCACAGTTAACTAAGTCAGACAATTTGCTTAATCTCATAATACCCACCGCTTTGGTCATCTTTCACTAGGTATTCCCTGAAGCACACTTTCATTTTCTTCAGTAGCACTTTCTAAGTTGGATTTTTAAGATCAACACACCATTTCAGCAAGATAATCATTAAATAGAGGCTTCTGCATCTTCTATCACAAATGAGTAAGGTGAATTTTGTTTTGTTTGATCTGATTATTTTTTTATTCAGTGTTTATTTTATCATGGCTATAAAAATGGTATCTGAAAAGAAAAAAAAATGATATCTGCAGATAATATGTGGTAAAACTCATGTACTTTTCTTGAACAGCTGTTTTAAACTTCTTTGGAATTTCTTTGGGAGAGTTCTTTAACTTCATTGTCTAAACATTTCTAAATGAGCTTTTTATTTATATCCTAATATTTTCAATTCCCCAAAGATTATTTTTTACAAAGTCTTGATGGTTATAATATTTTATCTCTGCTTTCTGTGGGAATAAATGATGATCTTTTCTCTGGAGAAAGAGAGCTATCTTTGCCAGGATGTCGCTTTCTTCCAAATACTTTGTTGTGGTGTCTGTCTCCTGTCTTTGGAGAGGGATTGCTCAAAAACTCTCGACAAATTCCATGACTCATTTTGGCCTGTCCTCCATATTAGGGTAGATCTGGCTTTGCTCTTCAGCTGTCAGATATCCCAGAAAGAGACTCTCCTCACCTTCCTCCCAGAAGAATGAACCTGGCTGCATCCTTGCATGCCTGCATGCTTTTCTTAAAACTCTTAATGTTGAGCTTCTCAGGTGGCTCCCTGGTAAAGAATCTGCCTATCAAGTGGGAGACACAGGTTTGATCCCTAGGTTGGGAAGATCCACTGAAAAAGGAAATGGCAATCCACTCCAGTATTCTTGCCTAGAGAATCCCATGGGCAGAGGAGCCTGGGGGGCTACAGTCCATGGGGGTCACAAAAAGTCAGACATAACTGAGCGACTAACACACACACACATATATATTTGTTCGAACCACCATCTTGATCAAGAATTCTCCTTTGTTTCTGTTTAGTCTCAATTGTAAAAATAGAGATTAATTAAATAAGTATTGAGAATAGAAGATGAAAGGAAGGAATCAAGGAAGTTAAACAGGAGTTATCATAAAAGGAGTACGTTAAGGCTGTGTATTGTCACCCTGCTTGTTTAACTTATATGCAGAGTACATCATTAGAAATGCTGGGCTGGATGAAGCACAAGCTGGAATCAAGATTGCTGGGAGAAAAATCAATAACCTCAGATATGCAGGTGACACCACCCTTATGGCAGAAAGTGAAGAGGAACTAATGAGCCTCTTGATGAAAGTGAAAGAGGAGAGTGAAAAAATTTACTTAAAGCTCAACATTCAGAAAACAAAGATCATGGCATCCGGTCCCATCACTTCATGGCAAATAGATGGGGAAAAGTTGGAACAGTGGCAGACTTTATTTTTTTGAGGGGGGCGGAGCTCCAAAATCACTGCAGATGGTGACTGAAGCCATGAAATAAAAAGACACTCCTTGGAAGAAAAGTTATGACCAACCTAGACAGCATATTGAAAAGCAGAGACATTACTTTGCCAACGAAGGTCCATCTAGTCAAGGCTATGGTTTTTCCAGTAGTCATGTATGGATGTGAGAGTTGGAGTATAAAGAAATCTGAGCGTTGAAAAATTTATGCTTTTGAACAGTGGTGTTGGAGAAGACTCTTGAGAGTCCCTTGGGCTGCAAGGAGATCAAACCAGTCAATCCTAAAGGAAATCAGTCCTGAATGTCCATTGGAAGGACTGATGTTGAAGCTGAAACTCCAATCCTTTGGCCACATGATGTGAAGAGCTGACTCATTTGAAAAGACACTGATGCTGGGAAAGATTGAGGGCAGGTGGAGAAGGGGACGGCAGAGGATGAGATGGTTGGATGGCATCACCAACTCAATGGACATGAGTTTGGGTAAACTCTGGGATTTGGTGATGGACAGGGAGGCCTGGTATGCTGCAGTCCATGGGTTCTCTAAGAGTTGGACACGATTGAGCAACTGAACTGGACTGAACTGAAAGCTTTGTTTGGGAAAGGTTTCCATTTGAATTCAGAGTTAAAGGGTCTGAAAATTCTGACGAACATATCGTATGGCTTGTCTGTTGCTGAGAACATTAATTTGGTCAAATGGAATGAAAATCCTTAAGAATTACTCATTTTTTCATTGGCAGCACTTGGCACCATTTGGAATGACAAACACTATTTCCATAGATGTTAATAGCCCCAGAAGGTACATCACATTTGGATGATGAATGTTATACAAAGTTGCATAAAGATGACATTATGGACCAACCCCCACCTCCTGTTTTTCTTTAAGGGGATTATTAAATAATATGCAACTGTCTGGAGATTTTTTCTTATATTGCTTTAATATTTTTCAATTAAATTATCACCCAGAGCTCCAGGATTTAGTCTTTGATATTTCAAGGCACTGAGAGTTAAATTATGGTCTGGCTCAAGGGATTCTCAGAGCCCTTCAGGGCATCACCAGACCCGGTGATGAATGAGTTCTGGGAAACAGGCGGCTCTTCACTAACAAGGCATCTCATGCCCAATGTTTAGCGGGCCCTTTCTGGAAACTTATGACCTATATTTTGGGGAAATGTTCTTATATCATTTGTTGCTAATTTTCTTGCTTCCCCGTTGTACATCCTCCATGTTCTAATGGGAACTTTTATCACTCAAACAATGCGTATTCTTGACTAATCTTCTAGCTTCTTGCCTTTTCTCTATTCTCCATTCATTTGTCTTTTTACTCTACTTTCAGGATGATTTCTTAAAACTTTATCTTCTGATCTGTCTGCTGGATTTCCATGTGAGCTGTTATGTTACTAATTTCAGATGCTCTATTTTTGAACTTGAGTGTCCTGCATTAATAGCATCGATTTGGGGTTTGTACATGTTCCTAAGTGTTTTGTTTTAGATTTTTTTTCTCCCTGCATAATCTGTTTTCTTGGAATGACTTTACTTTTTTCTGTTTGTTAGTTTGAATCTTTATCTTTGAGAGCTTTTCCTCAGGTTTTCCTCATCCCGGGCTTTTTGTGCATGATAACAGTGAGGGCTTTCACGTCTGATTGGCCAAGCTGCCTTCATCATTGGGTATCTCAGCTCTCAGCTACACTGGGAATTGCCCTATGTGGTACCATTTCTTCAAGAATTCCAGGTGTCAGTGTATTTGTCTTTTCTGCTTTGAAATAGACCAGTGCATGCAAGCTCCCTCACTCAGTCATGTCTGACTCTTTGCAACCACATAGTCTGTGACCCACCAGGTTCCGCTTTCTGTGGGATTCTCCAGGGAAGAATACTGGAGTGGGTTGCCATTTCCTACTCCAAGGGATCTTCCTAGCCCAGGGATCAAACTGCATCTCCTGAGACTCCTGCATTGGCAGGCATATTCTTTAACAGCTGCACCACCTGGGAAGCTCAGAAATAGATCAAATTCCCCAGGGGGGCAGGGTCGGGGGGAACATCTTCTAGTTTCTATCTAGAGGGAAGGGATCTGGGAGTTAGTCTCTTGAGTACCAATTAAGGTTAGGGACAGGGGCTGGGGGACTTTGCATTACTTATTTGGCATGCATTTGACCATGATATCAGCTGTGTGTGTGTGAGTGCTTAGTCACTCACTCATGTCCAACTCTTGTGGCCCCAGGGACTGTAGCCTGCCAGACTCCTCTGTCTGTGGGATTTCCCAGGCAAGAATACTGGAGTGGGTTGCCATTTCCTTCTCCAGGAGATCTTCCCCATCCAGGGATCGAACTGGGGTCTCCCTCATGTCTGGCATCTGCTGCATGGGCGCTGTACTTAGTCACTCAGTCGTGTCCGACTCTTGTGACCCCATAGACTGTAGCCTGCCGGGCTCCTCTGTCCATGGAATTCTCCAGGCAAGAATACTGGAGTGGGTTGCCATTTCCTTCTCCAGAGGATCTCCCCAACCCAGGGATTGAACCCAGGTCTCCTGCATTGCAGTCAGACTCTTTAGTGACTGAGCTCCTGCTGCAGGTGGAGTCTTTTCCACTCACACCCCCTGGAAAGCCCCCTGCTCGGTATAGCATTTGCCAGACCTAGAGCCTCTGTTTACCCTCTCTAGGGAATGCATCTCTAGGCTCTGGGGGGAAGAGGGACACGCAGAAGACATCAGAGGTCTAACTGCTTCTCAGACAGATTCCACCCAGGCTGCCAATTTCAGAACCACCCTCTTTGCCTCCGCTTCAGAAGTTAACAGATGCTGGTTATGACTCTAAAAGTATAACTCAAGTCTGTCTCTATCTTTTCCTACTGATGTCGCTCATCTATTTCCTTCTACCTTCCAAAACTGTGTGATCTTTATCTTCTATCCTGTCTTCTCCATTCTATGGATTATGTTTTTGATATATATCCCTTTACTATAGTTTTTGTCAGTATGTTTTCAGTATTGCATCTTAATAAGAGAGCAATATGGTACAGTTTTCATTTTGACTCTCTTGTAATATGTAACAATGCTTACACATAATAGACACTGACTGGTATTTGTAGAATTCAATAGATGAAAACTTTAACTACATCTAAAGCATAGTACTACATCATTCATTTTCACATATTAGAGATTTATTGTATTTGATAAATTAATAAAATTAAATATCTCCTTTCTTCTCCAATAATGCAACATAAAGATATAGCTCCCTAAGTAAAAATCTGCAATAGACAAAGTTAACAATACTTTGAATGCACATTTTACCAACTCCTGTGTTATCTATCCAACAAATACGAATATCTTTGAGAAAGCACAATGTGACTAATAATTCAGTACAGTTCAGTCGCTCAGTTGTGTCTGACTCTTTGTGACCCCATCGACTGCAGTATGCCACTTTTCCCTGTCCATCGCCAACTCCCAGAGCTTACTCAAACTCATGTCCATTGAGTCCGTGATGTCATCCAACCATCTCATCCTCTGTCGTCCCTTCTCCTGCCACCTTCAATCATTCTCAGCATCAGGGTCTTTTCAAATGAGTCAGTTCTTCCCATCAGGTGGCCAAAGGATTGGAGTTTCAGCTTCAGCATCAGTCCTTCCAATGAATATTCAGGACTGATTTCCTTTAGGATGGACGGGTTGGATCACCTTGCAGTCCAAGGGACTCTCAAAAGTCTTCTCCACCACATTTCAAAAGCATCAATTCTTCAGCACTCAGCGTTTTTTATAGTCCAACTCTCACATCCATACACGACTACTGGAAAAACCATAGCCTTGACTAGATGGACCTTTGTTGGCAAAGTAATGTCTCTGCTTTTTAATATGCTATCTAGCATATCTAATATGCTCCTTTTCTTCTAAGGAGCAAGCATCTTTTAATTTCATGGCTGCAATCACCATCTGCAGTGATTTTGGAGCCCAAAAAAATAAAATCTGTCACTGTTTCCATTGTTTCCCCATCTATTGGCCATAAGGTGATGGCCCAGATGTTATGATCTTAGTTTTCTGAATGTTGAACTTTAAGTCAACTTTTTCACTCTCCTCTTTCACTTTCATCAAGAGGCTCTTTAGTTCTTCTTCACTTTCTGCCATAAGGGTGGTGTTACCTGCATATCTGAGGTTATTGATATTTCTCCCAGCAATCTTGATCCCAGCTTGTGCTTCATCCCGTCTGGCATTTCTCATTATGTACTCTGCATATACGTTAAATAAGCAGGGTGGCAATATACAGCCTTGACGTACTCCTTTCCCGATTTGGAACCAATCTGTTTTTCCATATCCAATTCTAACTGTTGCTTCTTGACCTGCATACAGATTTATCAGGAGGCAGATCAGGTGGTCTGGTATTTCCATCTCTTGAAGAATTTTCCACAGTTTGCTGTGATCCACACAGTCTAAGGCTTTGGCATAGTCAATAAAGCAGAAATAGATGTTTTTTTGGAACTCTCTTGCTTTTTCCATGATCCAGCTGATGTTGGGAATTTGATTTCTGGTTCCTCTGCCTTTTCTAAATCTAGCTTGAACATCTGGAATTTCATTGTTCATGTATTGTTGAAGCCTGGCTTGGAGAACTTTGAGCATTACTTTGCTAACATGTGAGATGAGTGCAATTGTGCAGTAGTTTGAGCATTTTTGGCATTGCCTTTCTTTGTGATTGGAATGAAAACTGACCCTTCCAGTCCTGTGGCCACTACTGAGTTTTCCAAATTTGCTGTCATATTGAGTGCAGCACTTTCACAGCATCATCTTTCAGGATTTGAAATAGCTCAACTGGAATTCCATTGCCTCCACTAGCTTTGTTCATAGTGATGCTTCCTAAGGCCCCCTTGACTTCACATTCCAGGATGTCTGGCTCTAGGTGAGTGATCACACCATCGTGATTACCTGGGTCATGAAGATCTTTTTTGTATAGTTCTTCTGTGCATTCCTGCCACCTCTTCTTAATATCTTCTGCTTCTTTTAGCACCATACCATTTCTGTCCTTTATTGTGCCCATCTTTGCATGAAATGTTCCATTGGTATCTCTAATTTTCTTAAAGAGATCTTTAGTCTTTCCCATTCTATTGTTTCCCTCTATTTCTTTGCATTGATCGCTGAGGAAGGCTTTCTTTTCTCTCCTTGCTATTCTTTGGAACTCTGCATTCAGATGGGTATATCTTTCCTTTTCTCCTTTGCCTTTAGCTTCTCTTCTTTTCTCAGCTATCTGTAAGGCTTCCTCAGACAACCATTGTGCCTTTTTGCATTTGTTTTTCTTGAGGATGGTCTTGATCACTGCTTTCTATTAAATAGTTACTGAGATTCACTAATAATTTCACTAATAACTACTGAGATTAATATTCACATTTGGTAACATAGCACATATATTATGAATTGGATATTATTTAATTAGTAGGAATATCCTCTAAATGAAATTTCATAGGTTAAAATCTGTTAGCTCCCAAACCAAGAACAGATTGAAGTAAACAGTTTTACAGTTTATGTGTGTCAGTAAATAAGATTTTGTTACATAGAAGCTCTCTTTCTGTTACTAAATTTAATAATGCAGATGGAGTTTTAGTTTATTGCTTCTATAGAAAGCTTAATCAGTTTTTGAGAGAGCCTGAAAGCTAATTGTAATGTATTTGGAATTTTTTAGGATCAGGTGGTTATTATAAATATTTATTTCAAAGCAGAATTATACTTAAGCCTCTAGATCTTGACAGATCACAGTTTCAATATTTCCAGATAGTGTAATATTTCCTTAGAAATATAGTATTAGATATTTAACTCTTGTATTGGGGTATTTGATCTATGCAAGTTTATGGATCAACAAGCAATATAATTTGCCAGATATGTCCCCATTTTTTATTTTAGAAATAGACCAATTTTTCATACCATAGTATGGCATTTCTTATGTAACAGTTTGCACAAACCATAATTTGTTTTCATTTATTAAAAACAAGTATGAAGTTTGTATTCAGACTGGTTTATTGAAGGAGTAAACCTTTACTTAAATGACGACAGTATTATTTTTTAGTGTATATAATTTTTCTAAGAAAAACAAAACCCTAAGATAGCTTTAACTCAAAATAGAAAGGACTGCTTTTTCTTTAAAAGTCTTTAGCAATTGTTTTATTTTCTATGTCGTATTTATATTATTTTGATTAAGATAAAAAATTAGCTGGAAAGAAAACCACTGAATTTCTTTATGCTAAATATTTTATATGGGTTGTTTCATATAATATTACAAGCATAGAAGGTTATTGTTACTCACATTTTACAAATTAGTCACTTCAGTCATGTCCGACTCTTTATGACCGTGTGGACTGTAGCCCGCCAGTCTCCTGTCCATGGGATTCTCCAGGCAAGGATACTGAAGTACGTTGTCATGCCCTTCTCCAGGGCACGTCCCTGGCCTGGTGATGGAACCCATGACTTCTGCCTCTCCTGCATTCCAGGCAGGTTCTTTACCCACTGAGCCATGTGGGAGGTCCGTTTTGTGGTTTGTCAGTTAAAATACATTAAGTGCTAAGAATTATGGCTGGCACTCTGTAAGTGCTACGTATGTGTTAGCTATCGGTTGTTGTTTTTCTGGTTATGCTGCTGTGACAATGTCCAGGAAAAGCGATTATGGTGCTCTCACAGATATGAAAAGTAGTTTTAGTCTTTGCAGCAAATTTTCTCTCCCATCTGCCTTTCAGAGTTGGGTTTCATGCCTTTCCTTTGGACAACCACCTCATAGAAGAACAAGTTTACCTTAGAAAACAGTCAGGACACACCAGAGCTGAGGGGAGTCAACTTCTTTTGAGGCCAGGGCCATGCAGGGGTGGGGAATAAAGAAACAGGCTCAATGACCTTGCTGTCTGCTGTGAATCTGATGTAGAAGTTGTCAGAATTGGTGCCTCCAAAGAACTGGGCATAAGTCACAGTGGAAAAGATGAGGAATGAGTCAGCAGCCTGCATCTGCCCCCCTCCCCTGCCATGTGCCTGCTTTGTAGTTCAAACACAGACTCCCCATCCAAAAATCAGAGCTAGGTCACCCAGTGTCTTTTTGACTGAGTATATACACATTACTTCCCCCACCCCCCCACATCCCTTCAGAGTCAGCCAGTGACCTTCCCAATAAGAAGAGACCCTGTCCAACCCATCTTTTTGGTCAATGATACAGAAGATGCTGTGCTTCCCTGCCAGGTGCTCCAAACAAATGAGGGTATTGATTCACATCCTCCCGACTTTAAAGACTGGATTTAAGAATGAAATGTGATTGTATGTGGAAATGCTCTGCACATCTTTAAGACATAGCAGTATAGAATGGGAGTTAGGACTTCCCTGGTGGTATAGTGGATGGGAATCCACCTGCCAGTGCAGGGTACGTGGGTCCAATCCCTGGTCCGGGAAGATTCCACATGCCTTGGGGCAGCTAAGCCTGTGCACCGCAACTGCTGAGCCTGTGCTCCGTGACAAAAGAAGCCCCCACACTGAGAAGCCTAGGTACCACAGCGAAGAGTAGCTCCCATTCACTGTGACTAGAGAAAACCCTTGTGCAGCAATAAAGACCTAGCGCAACCAAAAATAAAATAATTTTTTTGAAAACTCAAAAAAAAAAGAGATGAAAAGAATGGGGGTTGATTTACCCCTGCAGGATTTCTAATCCATCTGCTACGGCGATGGATGAGTCCTTTCCTGATAATGGATTGATGGCAGATGTACAGCATTAGAAGCTATGTGGCTCATTAACCCATGACACTAGAATCTTGGTTATAAAAGTGAGCAACTTTATAGAACACATATTAGCGAGAACATTAATGAAATGATCAGGATTTAATGTCTCCTAATGGGCCATTATATCCTTTTTGTTCTTGAAGTAGATTAAAAAATACATGAATCTGTGGCATAGAGATTAATATCATCCTGAAGAACTGGCATCGGAACACTAATAGACACATGGAAAGCTGCTCCCTTTGGCCTGGGAACTGGAATTTTCGGGAAAAAAAAATAAGCGTAGAGGATAGCAGCTGTTAGGAATCATCCTTCAAGAAGCCTAGCTGAAATTTACCTAGAAATTAACACCTGCTACTGAAGCTGTGTCTAATGACAAAATTAGCAAGGATGCTATGGCCACAGTTATAGTATTATGGTTTCAATTCTACTTTAAAATTGCCGTAGCAAAAGAACATTTGATCAGGAGATAGCACTGAGTTTTACTCCAAATGGGTTTCCCTGGTGGCTCAGTAAAGAACCTGCCTGCCATGCAGAAGATGGGGGTTCAATCACTTTCACACTTAACTGCAAATGAGGGTTTGACTACCGCTAAAATAGTGTCACACCCAGAATGTGAAATGTGAAGAGGACACCTTTCAATCAGACATTCTGTGGCTTCAGTTGTTAAATGGTCACACTTACCTGCAGAAAGGATATTCATTTTCTAGCTAAAGTGTTTTATTATATTTTGAAAATACTTCACTGAGTCATTTTCATAGAAGCATGAGAATATTCCCCATTAAGCTTCTCAAAGTTGAAAAGTGATTTTTATCACTGCCTGTACTTAACTCTTTGCTTCATCAATTAGTGATTTCTACCTAATAAGATTAACATCACAGTACTAGAGTCTTTTTTTAAAAACTAAAGCTGTGTGTTTTATTGTGTTATATAGTTCATTGTAAGTAAAGTTGTATTTTTACGATACCAAATGATGAATAGCCATTACGTAGCTAATTTGATCAAGCCACTAATTTCAGATTCTGAGTTAATTTAAAAGTGTCAATACTTACATACACAGAATTAGATTCTTATTAAACAGTATTTATTTTAGTTATTTTCTTATAAATTTGCATTTTTTTGCATGAGTACAGAAAATTTGATTTGTAACTAGAACTTCAAACCTTTTAACTTTACTAGACAAACAATGATTTTCCCCAAAAAAATCTTTCTGATGGTGAATCAGACGGCAAAATTTACAGGTATAAGAATAAAGTTTATGACTTTTCTAAAACATGACTTTTTCTCTATTATCTCTTAGGCTCCTTAACCTACAGTCACGATTTTCTTGGTTAGTATGGTATACTAACCAACTATACTACTACTTGTAAAACAACCGCAGAAAAAAAAAGCTGTGGTAAATGGAAGGATCATTTCTTGTTACATCCTTGAAGATATCAACTGTACATATTTTACAAATAAATAATTCATTAGTACTTTAATTTTGTGATCACACCTAAGGACATCAATCTAGTTGACCAAACTCTGAAAAATACAGTTAAACCAATTATTGATTGACGAAGTTTTTAAAAGACATTTTAATGCAGAGGAGGAGCCAAGATGGCGGAGGAGTAGGACAGGGAGAACACTTTCTCCCCCACAAATTCATCAAAAGAGCATTTAAACGTCGAGTAAATTCCACAAAACAACTTCTGAATGCCGGCAGAAGACATCAGGCACCCAGAAAAGCAATCCAACTCTTCGAAAGGAGGTAGGAAAAAATATAAAAGACAAAAAAAGAGACAAAAGAGGGAGGGACGGAGTTCCATCCCGGGAAGGGAGTCTTAAAAAGAGAGAAGTTTCCAAACACCAGGAAACCTTCTCACTGCCGAATCTGTGCCGAGCTTTGGAAGCACAGAGGGCAACATAACAGAAAGAAAAAATAAATAAACAATTAAAACTCGAAGATTGCAAGTCCTACGGTAACTCCCCCAGCGGAGAAGCAGCGTAGACGCCTGCACGCGCCATTAGCAAGCCGGGGCTGGGCAGGGAGGCGCAGCGCGGGCTGCATCGCTTAGAGTAAGAATCTGGCCTGAATACCCTGAGCACTATCTGAGCGAAATAATTTGGGCTAGCAAACCAGACTGTGGGATATCTACCACGCGAAAAGCCAGCCCCAACTTAAGACACCGCCAGGCCCGCGCACGGAACAAAGAATTGAACAGAGATAGCCGGCTGCAGACCTTCCCCCTCCGGTGACAGGCAGCCAGAGCCGGAAGGGGGCAATCGCAGCCCCAGAGAGACATTATCTATAAAACTGTAAGCAGGCTTCTTTGCTAACTAAAACTTCTTGGGGGTCTGGACGGTTAACATCTGCCTGAGAAGGTGCGCTGGTTTTACGCCCAGATAACCGAGTGGTGGGGAGGCGATAAGTCGCAGCATTGGCGCTCGCCAAACACCTCATCACTTGAGCTGCTCGGACCTGGGAAGAGCACAAAACTCAGGCCCAACTGAGTTTGCGCCTCTGAGGACTACCCGAGTGCCTGAACCTGAGCGGCTTGGACCTGGGAGGTACATGCAACCCAGGGCCAGCCTCGGATTGTTCCCGGCGGAACAACCTAGAGCCCGAGCAGTGTGGGCAGGGAGGCTACACGCGCCGTGAGCGGGGGCAGACCCAGTGTGGCTGAGGCACTGCGAGCGCACGCCAGTGTTATTTGTTTGCAGCATCCCTCCCTCCCTCCCCACAGCGCTACTGAACAAAGAGAAGAAATACAGCTCCACCCATCAGAACACCGACACAAGCTTCCCTAACCAGGAAACCTTGACAAGCCACCTGTACAAACCCACACACAGCGAGGAAAAGCCACAATAAAGAGAACTCCACAAACTGCCAGAATACAGAAAGGACACCCCAAACTCAGCAATTTAAACAAGATGAAGAGACAGAGGAATACCCAGCAGATAAAGGAACAGGATAAATGCCCACCAAACCAAACAAAAGAGGAAGAGATAGGGAATCTACCTGATAAAGAATTCCGAATAATGATAGTGAAATTGATCCAAAATCTTGAAATTAAAGTGGAATCACAGATAAATAGCTTGGAGACAAGGATTGAGAAGATGCAAGAAAGGTTTAACAAGGACTTAGAAGAAATAAAAAAGAGTCAATATATAATGAATAATGCAATAAATGAAATTAAAAACACTCTGGAGGCAACAAATAGTAGAATAACAGAGGCAGAAGATAGGATTAGTGAATTAGAAGATAGAATGGTAGAAATAAATGAATCAGAGAGAATAAAAGAAAAACGAATTAAAAGAAATGAGGACAATCTCAGAGACCTCCAGGACAATATTAAACGCTACAACATTCAAATCATAGGGGTTCCAGAAGAAGAAGACAAAAAGAAAGACCATGAGAAAATACTTGAGGAGATAATAGTTGAAAACTTCCCTAAACTGGGGAAGGAAATAATCACCCAAGTCCAAGAAACCCAGAGAATCCCAAACAGGATAAACCCAAGGCGAAACACCCCAAGACACATATTAATCAAATTAACAAAGATCAAACACAAAGAACAAATATTAAAAGCAGCAAGGGAAAAACAACGAATAACACACAAGGGAAATCCCATAAGGATAACAGCTGATCTTTCAATAGAAACTCTTCAAGCCAGGAGGGAATGGCAAGACATACTTAAAATGATGAAAGAAAATAACCTACAGCCCAGATTATTGTACCCAGCAAGGATTTCATTCAAGTATGAAGGAGAAATCAAAAGCTTCTCAGACAAGCAAAAGCTGAGAGAATTCTGCACCACCAAACCAGCTCTACAACAAATACTAAAGGATATTCTCTAGACAGGAAACACAAAAATGGTGTATAAATTCGAACCCCAAACAATAAAGTAAATGGCAACGGGATCATACTTATCAGTAATTACCTTAAACGTAAATGGGTTGAATGCCCCAACCAAAAGACAAAGACTGGCTGAATGGATACGAAAACAAGACCCCTACATATGTTGTCTACAGGAGACCCACCTCAAAACAGGGGACACATACAGACTGAAAGTGAAGGGCTGGAAAAAGATTTTCCATGCAAATAGGGACCAAAAGAAAGCAGGAGTAGCAATACTCATATCAGATAAAATAGACTTTAAAACAAAGGCTGTGAAAAGAGACAAAGAAGGTCACTACATAATGATCAAAGGATCAATCCAAGAAGAAGATATAACAATTATAAATATATATGCACCCAACACGGGAGCACCGCAGTATGTAAGACAAATGCTAACAAGTATGAAAGGAGAAATTAACAATAACACAATAATAGTGGGAGACTTTAATACCCCACTCACACCTATGGATAGATCAACTAAACAGAAAATTAACAAGGAAACACAAACTTTAAACGATACAATAGACCAGTTAGACCTAATTGATATCTATAGGATATTTCATCCCAAAACAATGAATTTCACCTTTTTCTCAAGCGCACATGGAACCTTCTCCAGGATAGATCACATCCTGGGCCATAAAGCTAGCCTTGGTAAATTCAGAAAAATAGAAATCATTCCAAGCATCTTTTCTGACCACAATGCAGTAAGATTAGATCTCAATTACAGGAGAAAAACTATTAAAAATTCCAACATATGGAGGCTGAACAACACGCTGCTGAATAACCAACAAATCACAGAAGAAATCAAAAAAGAAATCAAAATTTGCATAGAAACGAATGAAAATGAAAACACAACAACCCAAAACCTGTGGGACACAGTAAAAGCAGTCCTAAGGGGAAAGTTCATAGCAATACAGGCACACCTCAAGAAACAAGAAAAAAGTCAAGTAAATAACCTAACTCTACACCTAAAGCAACTAGAAAAGGAAGAAATGAAGAACCCCACGGTTAGTAGAAGGAAAGAAATCTTAAAAATTAGAGCAGAAATAAATGCAAAAGAAACAAAAGAGACCATAGCAAAAATCAACAAAGCCAAAAGCTGGTTCTTTGAAAGGATAAATAAAATTGACAAACCATTAGCCAGACTCATCAAGAAACAAAGGGAGAAAAATCAAATCAATAAAATTAGAAATGAAAATGGAGAGATCACAACAGACAACACAGAAATACAAAGGATCATAAGAGACTATTATCAACAATTATATGCCAATAAAATGGACAACGAGGAAGAAATGGACAAATTCTTAGAAAAGTACAACTTTCCAAAACTCGACCAGGAAGAAATAGAAAACCTTAACAGACCCATCACAAGCACAGAAATTGAAACTGTAATCAAAAATCTTCCAGCAAACAAAAGCCCAGGTCCAGACGGCTTCACAGCTGAATTCTACCAAAAATTTAGAGAAGAGCTAACACCTATCCTGCTCAAACTCTTCCAGAAAATTGCAGAGGAAGGTAAACTTCCAAACTCATTCTATGAGGCCACCATCACCCTAATACCAAAACCTGACAAAGATACCACAAAAAAGAAAACTACAGGCCAATATCACTGATGAACATAGATGCAAAAATCCTAAACAAAATTCTAGCAATCAGAATCCAACAACACATTAAAAAGATCATACACCATGACCAAGTGGGCTTTATCCCAGGGATGCAAGGATTCTTCAATATCCGCAAATCAATCAATGTAATACACCACATTAACAAATTGAAAAACAAAAACCATATGATTATCTCAATAGATGCAGAGAAAGCCTTTGACAAAATTCAACACCCATTTATGATAAAAACTCTCCAGAAAGCAGGAATAGAAGGAACATACCTCAACATAATAAAAGCTATATATGACAAACCCACAGCAAACATTATCCTCAATGGTGAAAAATTGAAAGCATTTCCTCTAAAGTCAGGAACAAGACAAGGGTGCCCACTTTCACCATTACTATTCAATATAGTTTTGGAAGTTTTGGCTACAGCAATCAGAGCAGAAAAAGAAATAAAAGGAATCCAAATTGGAAAAGAAGAAGTAAAACTCTCACTATTTGCAGATGACATGATCCTCTACATAGAAAACCCTAAAGACTCCACCAGAAAATTGCTAGAACTAATCAATGATTATAGTAAAGTTGCAGGATATAAAATCAACACACAGAAATCCCTTGCATTCCTATACACTAATAATGAGAAAACAGAAAGAGAAATTAAGGAAACAATTCCATTCACCATTGCAACGAAAAGAATAAAATACTTAGGAATATATTTACCTAAAGAAACTAAAGACCTATATATAGAAAACTATAAAACACTGGTGAAAGAAATCAAAGAGGACACTAATAGATGGAGAAATATACCATGTTCATGGATTGGAAGAATCAATATAGTGAAAATGAGTATACTACCCAAAGCAATTTATAGATTCAATGCAATCCCTATCAAGCTACCAACAGTATTCTTCACAGAGCTAGAACAAATAATTTCACAATTTGTATGGAAATACAAAAAACCTCGAATAACCAAAGCGATCTTGAGAAAGAAAAATGGAACTGGAAGAATCAACCTACCTGACTTCAGGCTCTACTACAAAGCCACAGTTATCAAGACAGTATGGTACTGGCACAAAGACAGAAATATAGATCAATGGAACAAAATAGAAAGCCCAGAGATAAATCCACGCACATATGGACAGCTTATCTTTGACAAAGGAGGCAAGAATATACAGTGGATTAAAGACAATCTCTTTAACAAGTGGTGCTGGGAAATCTGGTCAACCACTTGTAAAAGAATGAAACTAGAACACTTTCTAACACCATATACAAAAATAAACTCAAAATGGATTAAAGATCTCAACGTAAGACCAGAAACTATAAAACTCCTAGAGGAGAACATAGGCAAAACACTCTCTGACATACATCACAGCAGGATCCTCTATGACCCACCTCCCAGAATATTGGAAATAAAAGCAAAAATAAACAAATGGGACCTAATTAAACTTTAAAGCTTCTGCACATCAAAGGAAACTATTAGCAAGGTGAAAAGACAGCCTTCAGAATGGGAGAAAATAATAGCAAATGAAGCAACCGACAAACAACTAATCTCAAAAATATACAAGCAACTCCTACAGCTCAACTCCAGAAAAATAAATGACCCAATCAAAAAATGGGCCAAAGATCTAAATAGACATTTCTCCAAAGAAGACATACAGATGGCTAACAAACACATGAAAAGATGCTCAACATCACTCCTTATCAGAGAAATGCAAATCAAAACCACTATGAGGTACCATTTCACGCCAGTCAGAATGGCTGTGATCCAAAAGTCTACAAATAATAAATGCTGGAGAGGGTGTGGAGAAAAGGGAACCCTCTTACACTGTTGGTGAGAATGCAAACTAGTACAGCCACTATGGAGAACAGTGTGGAGATTCCTTAAAAAACTGGAAATAGAACTGCCTTATGATCCAGCAATCCCACTGATGGGCATACACACTGAGGAAACCAGAAGGGAAAGAGACACATGTACCCCAATGTTCATCGCAGCACTGTTTATAATAGCCAGGACATGGAAGCAACCTAGATGTCCATCAGCAGATGAATGGATAAGAAAGCAGTGGTACATATACACAATGGAGTATTACTCAGGCATTAAAAAGAATACATTTGAATCAGTTCTAATAAGGTGGATGAAACTGGAGCCTATTATACAGAGTGAAGTAAGCCAGAAGGAAAAACATAAATACAGTATACTAACGCATATATATGGAATTTAGAAAGATGGTAACGATAACCCTGTATACGAGACAGCAAAAGAGACAATGATGTATAGAACAGTCTTATGGACTCTGTGGGAGAGGGAGAGGGTGGGAAGATTTGGGAGAATGGCATTGAAACATGTGAAATGTCATGTATGAAACGAGATGCCAGTCCAGGTTCAGTGCACGATGCTGGATGCTTGGGGCTGGTGCCCTGGGACGGCCCAGGGGGATGGTATGGGGAGGGGGGAGGGAGGAGGGTTCAGGATGGGGAGCCCGTGTATACCTGAAATTTTTTTAATTTTAAAAATTAAAAAAAAATGGAAGAAAAAAAAAAGACATTTTAATGCATTTTGTTTAATTCAAGTAGCAGTTTTCTTCAATGTAGTAAGCCAATTTATCTGTGTAAACATGGTATAATTTACATAAATATGATGCCTTTTAACTTGTGGTTAAAAATATTCAATTGTGGCAAAATCATTTTTCAAAGTATCCTACCATAACACAGGTGCAAGTCAGTCAATTTCTTTATTCCAACACCAGTTCTTCTTTTCATTAGCTGTCATCTAAAGCAAACTTGTCAAGTCTATTTATCATGTTTTTTTCTTTCTTTGATATTTTTGTTTGCATAGTACTTACCCACCCTAAGATAAATCTTCATGTTTTTCTTCTAATTTTTACGGTTTATATTTTATATTTAACTCTTTAATGCATTCAGAATTGACCATTTGATATTAAATTGTGTATATTATTTTACATTTTGTTTTTTAAATTAAAGAAGAGTAGATTTACAATGCTGTATTCATTTCAGGTGTACAGCAAATTGATTCAGTGATAAATACACATATATCAATTTCTTTCAGATTCTTTTCCCTTTTAAATTATTACAAAATATTAAGTATAGTTCCCTGTGCTATGGGAAGAACCTCTGGAGGAGGAAGTGGGGTTGCAGAGTGAGACACAACTGAGCATGCATGCATGCCACTCCCACCTCATAAGTCCAGGAAGATCAGGACATTATGACTGCCTTCCAGTAAATATTGGGCATAGTGTGACCCTCAGAATTTTTTGCAATGCTATGTTTAGCTCGTGTATGACGTGGAAACTTAGAGAAGACTCATTTGGAATCTGTCTTTCCTTCTTCTTTCTTGTATAGGTTGAGCTCCCATGTGTCTCTTCCACATTATTCTGCTTTTCTGAGT
Source organism: Bos grunniens (assembly GCF_055505025.1). NCBI lineage: Eukaryota > Metazoa > Chordata > Mammalia > Artiodactyla > Bovidae > Bos > Bos grunniens. Next base: position 54,548,074 of record NC_141178.1, on the reverse strand, counting down.
TGTGGGAGAAGAGACCTGTGCTGCAGGGAGTAAAGTCAGGAACACGAGTGAAGGAGAAAGGGAGAGAGGACCATACTCCATTAAAAATCTAAGAACCATCAGAAGTAACTAGCATTCTAAAAATGGACCCTCTACTTGTCGATCACGTCCTTTAATTCTCTTCATTGACAAATTTGCCTTGACTAGGAGCCTGGTTACATTCTCTTGGGAACTAACCGTTGACATTTTAATACACAGGACAAGCTTTGAAACCTTCTGGGATGACCTAGTCTTATGAATCACTGTTCTACACTCAGCTGAGATCTTGTCTAGCTTTTTTTTTTCTTTTTACTCTGAGCTTCTGGCTTTGTTCTCAATTGATTCTCAGCAGTATGTCCACAAATAATCCATTTGTGTTATACTTTGCCTGACAGGTATACTTTGACTTCCCTGGTGGCTCAGAGAGTAAGGCGTCTGCCTACAATGCGGGAGAACCGGGTTCTATCCCTGGGTTAGGAAGATCCTCTGGAGAAGGGAATGGCAACCCACTCCAGTACTCTTGCCTGGAAAATCCCATGGACAGAGGAGCATGGTAGGCTTCTACAGTCCATGGGGTTGAAAAGAGTCAGACACGACTGAGCAACTTCACTCACTTACCTGACAGGTAAATTTCAACCATCACCAAGACTAATACTGTGGGTTGGTTGACTCTCTAATCTGAATACATTCCTATCAGATGAAAGAATTGACCTGGCAAAAAATTGTCACAATTCACACACAAACAGTGAAGCAAAGCCCTCATTTTATGTGTAATTATGACCAAATTAGGTATTTATCAAACTAAGAAGCTGTAATTTACACATCCCCAAAGTGGAATCTTTTTTGATATTGAGAATAATTATATAAATGGCCCAGAATGTTTTTGATAACCATACCTGGTATTTATGATGAAATGATGGCCCTAACACATTTATGCATTCACAGTAAATTATAGGAACATTTTTATTTCTAAATGTTAATAAATAAATTTGCATTGTATGAGTGAGTGAGTGTTAGTTGCTCAGTAGTGTCCAACTCTTTGCAATCCCATGGACTATAGCCCACCAGGCTCCTCTGTCCATGGGGATTCTCCAGGCAAGAATACTGGACTGGGTTACTTTTCCCCCCTCCAGGGGGGATCTTCCCCTGGAGATCCAGGGGATCTTCCTAACCCAGGGATCAAACCTGGGTCTCCTGCATTGCAGGAGTGTAGTGCATTGCATTGTATAGTGCATTCTATTATAAAGTATCTGAATTTGAGGACAGAATTCATGGTCATAAGTAAAATAAATGACAAAGAATGCTATAAATCATTCAATAGCTACAAAATCCTCAATGAAATTATTATATTGTAATTCAAATTTTGTCTTTTATTAATTGTATATAATGCATGGCTCTGACCCATGGATTCTAGGTCTACTGAACATCCCCATAAAATTCTGTTCTCCTGGACACAGAGAATGGATCTGTTTCTGAGTTTCTGAGTTATGTGCGGTCAGTCCTTCCTTACCCAGAACGCATCTGGTAGGTATTACGCATCCATCCCTCCCTTCTTTGTGGATCTTTGCAGAGGACCGTGGACTAGCACATACTAGCACATATATGGTTTCTGATATAATGTGAGATCCTGGGGAAGGGATCATTGGGAAGTTTCTGCCCTTATAGAATTTATGTCACACCATATTCTCCAATTTTTTTCATGGCTTTATCTGCCTACAGGTAATATTTACCTCACCAAGTCATATCTAGAAGCTGAAATTTTAAAAATATGAAGGAAAGGCAGATGTGCCAAAGAGCACAGTCCTTTGCTGAAGGCTGCCTCAATTTTCAAATATAAGGGAACTACCTGGACTTTTAAATTGAAGTTTTATGTAGCTTGTCTAAAGTGTAATAGTACTGCTACTTGGCACATGGCCTAGAATTAGACAATGTTCCAGAGGTAAAGAAAAATGAAATTACTTAAGGATACAGAGAGAGTACAAGTGCCTGTCCTACTATTTCAATTCTTCTTTGATTAAAGTTAAAAAAAATTTTTTTAAGTCAGCCAATAGTCCGCTACCCAAATTGAGGTTTTTGTGTTTTACAGTGCGTCTGTGATCAGGCAGGTGCTTCCCTGGTGGCTCAGACAGTAAAGAATCTGCCTGCAATGCAGAAGACCTGAGTTCAATCCTTGAGCTGGGAAGATACTCTGGAGTAGGAAATGGCAACCCACTCCAGTATTCTTGCCTGGAGAATTCCATGGACAGAGGAACATGGCAGGCTACAGTCCATGGGGTCATAAAGAGTTGGACACGACTGAGCAACTAACACACATGATCAGGCAAACTGTGCTTTCAGATTCACTTGCAAGGTGTGTGGCACAGCTAATATGGGGTCTTATTCTCCAGCTAGATATGGTCCTAAGAACACTGCCCTTCACTGAGGACACAGACACCTCTAAACATATAATAGTTTTGACAGTAAAAAGAAGAAAATATCTTCTCCTATTTGATATATTTTTGGAAAGTCTCCAAACAAACTTTTACAGTTCTGTGTGCTGTGCTCAGTCATGTCCAACTGTTTTGTGACGCCATGGACTGTAGCCGACCAGGCTTCTCTGTCCATGGAATTTTCCAGGCAAGTATCCTAGAGTGGGTTGCCATTTCCTTCTCCAGGGGATCTTCTCCACCCAGGGACAGAACCCTCTTCTCATGCTAGATTTCTTCAAAAACTGCATATCTCATTTCCAGACTCAGAAATAAAGAGCTGAACTCTTGACTGATGAGATTTTTCAGCTTCAGGGACTGCATGGGAATATTCTGGTTACTGATTGGACCACCATCCTCAATACCAAACTGTTATCCTGCACCACACCTTTCAGTATGCATGGAGCTTCTGATGGGCAATATGAGAAGTGTCAGTCACTCAGTCACATCTGACTCTTTGTGACCCCATGGACTGTAGCCCACCAGGCTCCTCTTTCCATGGAATTCTCCAGGAAAGAATACTGGAGTGGGTAGCCATTCCTTTCTTCAGAGTGTCTTCCTGACCCAGGGATTGAAGCTGGGTCTTCTGCATTGCAGTCATATTCTTACTGTCTAAGGCACTAGGGAAGCTCTCTGATGAACAATGCTAATTCTCAAATAACAACTAAGATGACATCAGGCCTTGTCATTGGTTGACAAGATGCTCAAAGCATCATTCTTAAAGGAAAACTATATCAGACTGTGAGTCATTTTCTATATCAATGGCTCTAAATTAAAGTAATTCTAAACATCTTTGCTCCTCATTCATCAATATATTGTAATTAATATAGCTTATATATTTTTAGGTCATGAAGTACTAATGATGAAAATATGAAACTTTTGCACTATGATGCATAGAAAACAAAGACTATAAATAGCATTTCTGTTAAAGAGATAAGCAGGAAAAATTTATGCATTCATTCTCAAAGAAGTTCTTGTGACCTAATGAGATCTTTAAATTTATTAATGTAATTATCTGTTATATAGTAGGGCTCCCTGGTGGCTCAGTGCTAAAGAATCCACCTGCCAGTGCAGGAGACACGGGTTCGACCCCTGTATTCTACTTTGGATAATATAATGTGTCTTCAACTAGGTACTTATGGAAAGTGTAGCTAAGTCTGCTTTTGGAAAAGCTGGGTATTTTAAGAGTAGCTGCCATCTTTAAGGACAACAGAAATTGATAGGTCCTCATGATCTGCAAATTGAAAAGGGCAGCCCATGGGGTCGCAAAGAGTCCGACATGACTGAGCGACAGAACAACAAATTCTTTGGAAAGTTTCAAAGTAAACTTTAAGGAGGAGCTCAAAGTGGTCTTTACTTCATTTAAGGGAATTAAAATTATTGAGATTAATCTTTGCTGTTAAGAACTCACATTATAATGTGTATTGATTGATAGTTTGGAAGCACCTTGAGTTCCTTAGGACAGTCAGAAATTTACCCTGATAATTAGCCACAGGGTAAAAAAGAAAAACCTTAAATATTATTCTCCTACCAAAAGAATTAAATAGTGATAAAATAAACAATGTGCTTTATGGCCACTGGACCTTATATACTTGTGGGATATCTGTCTAGTGACAATTAATCTTGTTGAGATGAAGGGCAGAGAGACAATAAAATGGAATTAAGCATCTCCATACTTGATGTGATTACTTCCCAGTCATGGCAGAGGATCAATGGAGGCAGAAAGACAGACAATATCCTCAAAATGAATATCATGGATAGATGTGGGCTTTTATTCTCAGTTTAGCTCCTGCCCCACAGCAAATGAATAGTCCCCTTGCACACATGTGCACACATATACACATTAAGATTTGCATGGAATGGGAAGACCCAAATGAAGGGCCAAGCAATAAGAATGGGCTGACACCCAGGCACAGCTACAGTGGAAATCCAGCCAGAGCTGTATTTGAATCCTTGTCTCTGAAACTTCCAGACCCCGAGACACTGTCTCCTGCAAGCCGTCCAAGGTGGTTACTCTACAACTTGAGATTGATGGTGAGAGAGAAGAACTTGCCAGAGAGGTTTTTACCACATCCAAGTTTACAATTAATCAGACCTCTTTCCAGCCTTCACAATTATTTGAGCAAAGGAAGCAATTAAGAAAAATAGTCTTCTTTTGCCGAGGGTTTTAAACCACACCAGCAGCCACATCCACAGGTCAAAAATACCAATATTACTCTATTTATTCAGCTACCTTTCAAAAAGGGAACAACTAAATGGATCATGCTTTTAAGTTGTGGTGCTGGAGAAGACTCCTGAGAGTCCCTTGGACAGCAAGGGGACCAAACCAGTCAATCCTAGGAGAAATCAACCCTGAGTACTCATTGGAAGGACTAATGCTGAAAATCCAATACTTTGGCCATTTGGTGTGACTTGCTGGAAAAGACCTTCATGCTGGTAAAGATTGAGGGAAAAAGGAAAAGGGGGCCAGTGGAGGATGAGATGGTTGGATGGCATCACTGACTCAATGGACATGAGTTTAAGCAAACTCTGGGAGATGGTGAAGGACCGCAAAACCTGGCGTGTTACAGTCCATGGGGTCGCAAAGAGTCAGACACAATTTAGCAACTGAACAACAGAAGGATCGTATGACCTTGCCTTTTTATTTTCTTTAAAAGAATCCTATCTCATTAAAGGGTCTTCCCTTGTGGCTCAGCCGGTAAAGAATCTGCCTGCAATGTGGGAGACCTGGGTTCCATCCCTGGGTTGGGAAGATCCTTTGGAGAAGGAAAAGGCTACCCACTCCAGTATTCTGGCCTGGAAAATTCCATGAACTGTATAGTCCATGGGGTCGCAAAGAGTCAGACATGACTGAGTGACTTTCACTTCACTTCATCACATTAAAACAAACATCTATTTTTTGCAAACAAGGAATTTTCCAACCAAAATTTTAAAATAAGCAAGGATCTTCTTTTCAGATGGCAAATTTAGCAAAAAACAGATTGAACAGAAACATTTCTGTTGTGCAAATGAAGTAAAATGTGTGCATGCATGCACATGCAGCATGAATTATGAACACAACAAACTATAAATATAACACATTAGTACCAGCAGGAAGCACAAAGGTAGCACAATTTTATGGTCTCAAAATCCTAATTAGCATAAAAGGCATAACATTGTAATCAAATAATTATTGATTAACACAAAGACAGAGAAGCCAGATGTGTTGAGTGGGCTTGGTAATTAGCTAAGTAAACTACAGGTGTTTAAAATTCATAGATTACAAACAAAATGTATCCTTATGGTTAAAGAATTATCGGTAGGCAAATCTTAGTGTCGTCAGGTGCAGCAAATGCATACCATAAATGTCAGTACCTGGAATGTACATTACACTTTCACAAATAATATTTGAGGCATCCCTGGCATGAAATGGGTTTTTCACTGCGTTGAAAATGTGGTTGCATTCAATGCACAGATGCTCAGCTTTTGAAAGGCTGTTTTTGCAGGGAGATCCCTGGTTCTGCCCTGTAGACCTGATGCACATCAATAGTAGCATAAAATAAGACATGGCTAATGAATGGACAGCTTCACAGTAAACACGGATGAGAGGAGGGGAGCTTGACATTTAAAAGAACAGCAGAAGTTTTCCTGCAAATTGCAGACTTTTGTAAACTTCTCGCTGTGTTTCCCCCACTCGCTCTGTGTGTGTGTGTGTATGTGTGTGTGTGTGTGTGCTCAGTCATGTCTGACTTTGGCAACTGTTGCCTGCCAGGCTCCTCTGTCTATTCTACAGGCAAGAATACTGGAGTGGGTTGCCATTTCCTCCTCCAAGGAATCTTTCCAACCCAGGAATCAAACCTGCATCTCCTGTATTGGCAGGCAGATTCTTTACCACTGAGCCACCAGGGAATTTTCTACTTCACATAGCATTTCTTTGTATGAATGCCAATTTCTCAATCTTCAATAGATGTTTAGGTTGCTCCCAAGATTTACTGTTTCAAACAATGCTATGAACATGCTTACATGTATGCACAGTTGTACGTGTGAGCTAGGTATATTCAGAAGGGTAAAGTAGCAGAATCACAGGCATGCCTATTTAAACTTCTAGATGTTGCCACCTTATGTTGTTTATGACTGATCACTGTCCTGTATTTGAGTGGCTGCCATGCCACCTTCCCTGGTGGCTCAGACAGTAAAGAATCCACCTGCAATGCGGGTGACCTGGGTTCAATCCCTGGGTAGGGAACATCCCCTGGAGAAGGCATGGCAACCCACTCCAGTATCTTACCTGGAGAATTCCATGGACAGAGGAGTCTTGTGGGCTACAGTCCATGGGGTAGCAAAGAGCTGGACGTGACTGAGCAATTAAGCACACACCATGCCAGCTGGACAATGACAAGTAATATAAGCTTGATCACCCTTACCAGGGCATTATTAATGTTATTGGATTTTTAAAGAAACAAATCTGTGCTTTGTTGATCCTTTCTACTGTATCTTTGATTAGTTTCTGCTTTTATATCTTTCTGGCTGTCCTTCCTCCACTCTTTTTAATAAATACTCATCTTCTAACATGAAAGAGACTTTATTTTTGCTTATATTTATAGTCTGTCTTCTTGTACTAGAATGCTAGCTTCACTAGAGCAGAGATTTTGTCTGTTTGGTTCGTAGATTAGTCCCAGGTCCCAGTACAGTGTAGACACATAACAAATATTTGTTAATTAAATCTGTATCTACATCTTCTAACATCTTTAGTCTTAACTTGATATACTTTTTAAATTTTTGAACAGTGTGCTTTGTTTATTAATTCTCAGGCTTTCTTCTTTTCTACTCTGAATACTTAATGCCATAAAATTTCCCCTGAATTTCATTTTATGTATATTTCACAAGTTCTGAAATGTAATTTTTTAATATATTGTTCTGTAGTAGTACTTGACTAAAAAAGAAAATTGTGATATGTACTTTGGCACTACATGAATTAACTACTTAATTTTAATTTTTTTTTTTTTTTGCTATCAATCACTAATCCTTATAAGTGTTGATCTCTCAGTTATGTCCATCTCTTTGTGATCCCATAGACTATAGCCCACCAGGCTCCTCTGTCCATGGGATTCCCAGGCAAGAATATTGGAATGGGTTGCTGTTCCCTTCTGCAGGGAATCTTCCCGACCCAGGGACTGAACCTGAGTCTCCTGCATGGGAGCCAGATCCTTTACTGTCTGAGCCACCAGGGAAGCCCAAATCCTTAAATCCTTATAAGAATCAAATAGTTTCATTATAATTTGTAATTTTAAAAAAATTCTTTCCTTTCTTCTATCTTTGTTTAACTGACATCAGTTATATAGCTTTACTTAATTGACTTGGTTATCTTGAAACATAATGCCTTCTGGAAAGGCAAAATAAATGCTTAATTGTTTCCCTTAGTCACTCATTTTTCAAACAAGATTTGTTTTTTATAATTAATAAACTTTGTTTTGTAAAGCAGTCATAACAAAATTGAATGGATATCTCAGAGAAGGTGTTATATAGCTCTTTTAACTATTACCAGTGAGTTTTTCTGCCTTTCTTTTTTTGAGTATTATGGAATCACAGGTTTTCATTAACTCAGTGTGTTTCATTGGCCTCAATCATTATTCTTTTTAATGTTCAAATTATCACAACTTTAGCCAGTTATTGACCCCTCATACTGGCTCCTACATCCTTTCATATACCATAACCCATACATTTTTAAATTTTCTTTATTTCTAGCTCAAAAAATGTTCCACAATCTGCTTATTGCTTCCTGTATCACAGCTGGATTTAGCATTTCTCCAAGGAATTACCTTGGTTCATCTTAGTGAGGGGTTGTTTTAGAGAACATGAACCAGAAGTTCTCATTGCTATTGGGGTAACACTGTTTCTAAGCCATTCCAGTGGCCAGAGTTCACACACACACACACACATTCTATACAGTGATTTTAAATTGTGAGTACACTTTGATATTTTCAGTTCAATTTTAACATCACATTTTTTTTTTAGCAGTGGTACAATTTTACTTACATGTTTAAAGTGCCATGCCTACAGTACCGAACCTTCAAAGACTAAGGAAATAGAGCTTATATTAATCCTTTAAATAAAACAGTGGATATATACACTTATAAACTAAAACTGTACTAATCCTAAAATTCAGCTAATCTAGATACAAATATAAATAAAAGACTCAGCAAAGATGCTCAACATCACTCATTATCAGAGAAATGCAAATCAAAACCACTATGAGGTACCATTTCACACCAGTCAGAATGGCTGCGATCCAAAAGTCTACAAGCAATAAATGCTGGAGAGGGTGTGGAGAAAAGGGAACCCTCTTACACTGTTGGTGGGAATGCAAACTAGTACAGCCACTATGGAGAATAGTGTGGAGATTCCTTAAAAAACTGGAAATAAAACTGCCTTATGATCCAGCAATCCCACTGCTGGGCATACACACTGAGGAAACCAGAAGGGAAAGAGACACATGTACCCCAATGTTCATCGCAGCACTGTTTATAACAGCCAGGACATGGAAGCAACCTAGATGTCCATCAGCAGATGAATGGATAAGAAAGCTGTGGTACATATACACAATGGAGTATTACTCAGCCATTAAAAAGAATACATTTGAATCAGTTCTAATGAGGTGGATGAAACTGGAGCCTGTTATACAAAGTGAAGTAAGCCAGAAAGAAAAACACCAATACAGTATACTAATGCATATATATGGAATTTAGAAAGATGGTAACAATAACCCTGTGTACGAGACAGCAAAATAGACACTGATGTATAGAACAATCTTATGGACTCTGTGAGAGAGAGAGAGGGTGGGAAGATTTGGGAGAATGGCACTGAAGCATGTATAATATCATGTATGAAACGAGTCGCCAGTCCAGGTTCGATGCACGATACTGGATGCTTGGGGCTGGTGCACTGGAATGACCCAGAGGGATGGTATGGGGAGGGAGGAGGGAGGAGGGTTCAGGATGGGGAACACATGTATACCTGTGACGGATTCATTTCGATATTTGGCAAAACTAATACAATATTGTAAAGTTTAAAAATAAAATAAAATTAAAAAAAATAAAAACAAAACAAACAAACAAAAAGACTCAGCAATAGAGTTATTTTTATCAACTACTCTTTATTCTAGGACTAAGGTACTCAAATGAATGAATTAAAAGATCAGAACAAAATAAATGAATGCAAACATTATCCATTTTAATGAAAATTATATAGTTAGCAGTATGACTGAATGTACTAGAGCCTCAACTCAGAACATGGTAATAGAAGTTGTGTAGGTAACATCAGGATGGAATTTAAATGAACTGATTTCATCCATTTTAAGATTAATTCACCGACTCAATGGACTTGAGTTTGGGCAAACTCTGAGAGATAAGAAAGAACAGGGAAGCCTGGCATGCTGCAGTTCATGGGATCGCAAAGAGTCGGACACAACTTAGCAACTGAACAAGATTAATTCATAATGGGCAATATTTTAATTCTTATTTCTAAAGTAAGAAATAATTATGGTGAAATATATTACTAAAATTTATGCTACCAACATGAAGAGCATTAGATTTTTTGTTTCCCAAATCACAGTATTTACACTTGTTTTTCCTTGATCTCGTAACTGTCTCTTTTCTCTTACACTAAAAATCCTTATTTCCAACACCGTTTAGTGTGATTACGTATTTGTTTTAACCCACATTTAAGGAAAATGGCTTGAAATGGCAAATTGATAAAAATACACTGGTAAATGTTATTTTTGTCCTTTCCCCCTTTACAGGGCTGAGGTGCCCACTCCCTAGCTGTTGAATTACTGGCTGCTGATGGCTCAGAGCTGCCCTATTCTTCAGAGAGTTGCCTTCAGCAGATGGGCTCAATCAGAAACTTGAATCCTCCTGCATCCATCTCTTCTTGTCTCCACACTCTCTTCTACCTGCAAAATATGTCTCCGCTCTCTGTTCTGCCCCTATGAAGCTGCCATCTTTCTCCGGATTCCCTGACCTGCTATAGTAACCACCTTACTATCTTCCACTTTTGTTCCAGGCAAATCCAGTCCCTATACAATTCTTAGAATCATCTTCAAAAAAAATGCAAAGCAGGTGCTATCAGTCTTTGACCTCCCACCTGGATTTGAGTAAAATTCAGACTCTTTTTCTGAAGTTAATTTTTATTGGAGTATAGTTGCTTCACAACATTGTGTTAGTTTCTGTTGCATTCAGCAGAGTCAATCAGCTACACATATGTGTGTATATGTGCATATGTGTGTATATATACACATATACCCCCTCTTTTTTGGATTCTTTCCCATTTAGGTGGCCACAGAGCACTAAGTAGGGTTCCCTGATGTATACAGTAGGTTCTTATTAGCTATCTATTCTTTACACAGTATTGTTAGCGTATAATGTCACTCCCAGTCTCCCAGTTCATCCACCACCACCCCAGCCTCTATCATAACTTATTCCTGTATCTTCAATCTTTTCTTATACCACTTCTGTGCTCACTTCAGCTTCCCTCCATCTGCGTGGACCCTCAGTCAGTCCCTGGAACACCTAAAACTCTTTGCCATCTCATGGGCTTTGTACTAGCAGTTCTGTTTGCATGTGACACTCTTTCTGCAAATCTTCACATCTTCTGGTTCTTCCTCAAACAACAGGCCTTAGCCTACATATCAACCATCAGAGAGGCCTCCTCTGCCACCTTGTATGAAATAACTCCAGCTTCAACACAGTCACTCTCCATCACATTATTCCCTTTATATTAATTTTTACAATGTATAATTACTTTGTCTACTTAACTGTTTACTTTGTTACTTATTTTCTCCACTAGAATATAAGTTCCATGAGGGCAAGAATAAGATCTAATGTTCACTTAAATCCCAGTGCATAGCTCATTTTAGAAACTCCATACATATCCATCTAATAGATGGATGAGACTTCACAACTTCCTGAAGTGGTTCAGTCTAGGGAATTAAGGTCAAGATTGAAGACAAAAAGCCTGATTACTCTTAGCTCTGCCTCTGGCTTCTGATCAATGGTAAACAATGGGAAAGCCCTAGAAGTACCTAGTTGTAAGGATGAAAAATAGAAAATCAAAATGATCCATGTCTGCTCCTCACTCTGCTGTTCTTTATATTCGACACCAGTGGCATAGTCCTAAATAATTATGACATGCTCATGGCTTACAGGAAGTGTTCTTTAAGAAAGCAACAGCAAATGACTAACACTTTCCAATGGAAAACCTTTGAAGTTTATCTCTAAGAGTTGCTTTTAATATAGGAAAATAGCATAGAGTTTTTGATATATTTGAACTGATGCTAAGTCTTTGTGTAATGGGCTCCACACACTTAAACCTCTCTACCAAGCACAGTGTTTATCCTTTATTATTAATCTACAGTACTCTTGGAAATATTTGATGCTTCACTGAAAAGAAAATTATTAGAAGTGTAGTACAGTTGTTTTCACTTTTCTAATTCTTATTCTGAGATAAACAGTATTTCAAAAGAAGTTTCAACTGACATGAATTTTATTATATAAATGTAAACTCAAAGCTAACTCTAAAATTGAGCAAAATCTATTTTCTTAAATACATGTGTACTTCTCTTCAAGGTCACATTTTCACTTCCACATGGGCTGGTTTATGACAAAAGAAAGTGAAAAGACAAAGAGAGTAGATAGCCATACGAAACTGGTTTTAAGGACCCTTTCAGTCACAACTAAGGAGGAAGGGGGAAAAATGATTATGAATAGTTGTGAGTCCATTTCTAGAAACAGAGAGGATTAGTATTGGAGGAGGAAATGGCAACCCACTCCAGTGTTCTTGCCTGGAGAATCCCAGGGACGGTGGGGCCTGGTGGGCTGCCGTCTATGGGGTCGCACAGAGTCGGACACGACTGAAGCAACTTAGCAGCAGTAGCAGCAGCAGCTAAGATTAAATTAAACACATACCAAAAAAGTAGATAATTAAAAGAACAAAGACTAAGAGAGAGACTAGATCTTTGATTAATGAAAAATTATATAGTGGTCTACTATAATAGGGAGAAGGCAATGGCGACCCACTCCAGTATTCTTGCCTGGAAAATCCCATGGATGGAGGAGCCTGGTGGGCTGCTGTCTATAGGGTCGCACAGAGTCAGACATGACTGAGCGACTTCACTTTCACTTTTCACTTTCATGCATTGGAGAAGGAAATGGCAACCCACTCCAGTGTTCTTGCCTGGAGAATCCCAGGGATGGAGGAGCCTGGTGGGCTGCCATCTATGGGGTCTCACAGAGTCGGACACAATTGAAGCGACTTAGCTGCAGCAGCAGCTACTATAATAGAAAGTGAATATTGAATTTTTCAGGATGTGAACTGGTTCCAATACTGTGACTACACTTACTGCCAATAAAAGTGGGCAGTCATGTCTACCTCATAATGAACATTTCAAAAAATGCTAGAAGGCTTTTTTTCTTAACTTGAGTACTTTAAGAAAATAGGAACAACTTGGAGATTCAAGGTTGAGATGAAAGGGCTTTTAAACATTTAGTATTTAGTTGGGTAGATATTCAGGGAAAAGCAGATACTCTGAAATAATTTTCTTTTAAGTCATAATCTGGTGGGTGTGAGCAGGTGTATGGATTGACCCTTGTTCTCCTTTTTCACCCTGGAAGCTGGCATCCCATGTTCTTATTACCTGGAGTCCCAACTTCATGAAAAACACCAAATCTCTCTTCTCAATCCCCTCAATTCCTTGAAATCCAATTTTTCACTCCCAGTGCTCTTCTGGCATGTATTTGTAAAGTCCCCATTGGCCCACCAAACAGAAAATTCAATATGTTCTGTTTCGTCTCTGGCTTTACCAACTTCCCTTAAGTTCTTATTCGAGTTGACCTTGACATGCTCTCTTTTCCCAGGTTGTCCTGATATCTCCCAAACCCTTCATCTTTCTTGTCTCTCTCCTTGCTTTCTTTCTCCTTGTTTTACACACTGTCCCTTGGTAATCATATATACTCACATAAATCCAAATACCATTATCTATGTCAATTTTCTTAACCATGGTGTGCTTAAATTCTCAGATAATATTCTGACTCCAAGAAATAGCATTTAAGCAAGAATGTTATTTCCAAGAAATAACAATTAATAACATGAATTATTTGTCAGTTCAGTCACTCAGTCATGTCCGACTCTTTGCAACCCCATGAATCACAGCATGCCAGGCAGCATGCCAGGCCTCCCTGTCCATCACCAACTCCCGGAGTTCACTCAGACTCACGTCCATCGAGTCAGTGATGCCATCCAGCCATATCATCCTCTGTCATCCCCTTCTCCTCCTGCCCCCAATCCCTCCCAGCATCAGAGTCTTTTCCAGTGAGTCAACTCTTCGCATGAGGTGGCCAAAGTACTGGAGTTTCAGCTTTAGCATCTTTCCTTCCAAAGAAATCCCAGGACTGGTCTCCTTCAGAATGGACGGGTTGGGTCTCCTTGCAGTCCAAGGGACTCTCAAGAGTCTTCTCCAACACCACAGTTCAAAAGCATCAATTCTTCGGTGCTCAGCCTTCATAGTCCAACTCTCACATCCATACATGACCACAGGAAAAACCATAGCCTTGACTAGACAGACCTTTGTTGGCAAAGTAATGTCTCTGCTTTTGAATATGCTATCTAGGTTGGACATAACTTTCCTTCCAAGGAGTAAGCGTCTTTTACTTTCATGGCTGCAGTCACCATCTGCAGTGATTTTGGAGCCCAGGAAAATAAAGTCTGACACTGTTTCCACTGTTTCCCCATCTGTTTCCCATGAAGTGATGCGAGCAGATGCCATGATCTTTGTTTTCTGAATGTTGAGCTTTAAGCCAACTTCTTCACTCTCCACTTTCACTTTCATCAAGAAGCTTTTGAGTTCCTCTTCACTTTCTGCCATAAGGGTGGTGTCATCTGCATATCTGAGGTTATTGATATTTCTCATGGCAATCTTGATTCCAGCTTGTGCTTCTTCCAGCCCAGAGTTTCTCATGATGTACTCTGCATAGAATTTAAATAAGCAGGGTGACAATATACAGCCTTGACGTATTCCTTTTCCTATTTGGAACCAGTCTGTTGTTCCATGTCCAGTTCTAACTGTTGCTTCCTGACCTGTATACAGATTTCTCAAGAGGCAGGTCAGGTGGTCTGGTATTCCCATCTCTTTCAGAATTTTCCACAGTTTATTGTGATCCACACAGTCAAAGGCTTTGGCGTAGTCAATAAAGCAGAAATAGATGTTTTTCTGGAACTCTCTTGCTTTTTCCATGATCCATCAGATGTTGGCAATTTGATCTCTGGTTCCTCTGCCTTTTCTAAAACAAGCTTGAACATCAGGAAGTTCACAGTTCACATATTGCTAAAGCCTGGCTTGGAGAATTTTGAGCATTACTTTACTAGCATGTGAGATGAGTGCAATTGTGTGGTAGTTTGAGCATTCTTTGGCATTGCCTTTCTTTGGGATTGGAATGAAATCTGATCTTTTCCAGTCCTGTGGGCACTGCTGAGTTTTCCAAACTTGCTGGCATATTGAGTGCAGCACTTTCACAGCATCATCTTTCAGGATCTGAAATAGCTCAACTGGAATTCCATCACCTCCACTAGCTTTGTTCGTAGTGATGCTTTCTAAGGCCCACTTGACTTCACATTCCAGGATGTCTGGCTCTAGGTCAGTGATCACTTCATCGTGATTATCTGGGTCATGAAGATATTTTTTGTACAGTTCTTCTGTGTATTCTTGCCACCTCTTCTTAATATCTTCTGCTTCTGTTAGGTCCATACCATTTCTATCCTTTATCGAGCCCATCTTTGCATGAAATATTCCCTTGGTATCTCTAATTTTCTTGAAGAGATCTCTAGTCTTTCCCATTCTATTGTTTTCCTCTATTTCTTTGCATTGATTGCTGAGGAAGGCTTTCTTATCTCTCCTTGCTATTCTTTGAAGCTCTGCATTCAGATGCTTATATCTTTCCTTTTCTCCTTTGCTTTTCACTTCTCTTCTTTTCACAGCCATTTGTAAGGCCTCCCCAGACAGCCATTTTGCTTTTTTGCATTTCTTTTCCATGGGGATGGTCTTGATCCCTGTCTCCTGTACAGTGTCACGAACCTCATTCCATAGTTCATCAGGCACTCTATCTATCAGATCTAGGCCCTTAAATCTATTTTCACTTCCACTGTATAATCATAAGGGATTTGATTTAGGTCATACCTGAATGGTCTACTGGTTTTCCCCACTTTCTTCAATTTAATTATTTATAATTATTTTTAATATTATTTTAGCACTTACCTGTGTATTTCAGAACTGACAGTTTTGATATAACCAAAAGTGTCAAAAAAATGAACAATCTTATACATTTTCTGCATTTATTTCTTTGTTTACTTTTCTTTATTTAAAAGTTGCAGTTTTCTGAGTTGCATTTTCTCTGACATGCCTCTCATAGGAAATTGAGTTTATTATGTGTTAAGGTGTTGTTTAATGTTTGAAATCTAACTGCTAAAGGAGATAGAAAGCATATACAAACTTGTAGTAAAATTTTATACCAAATTTAAGTGAGAGGCTTGAATTTTAAATATCACTTGATGCTACTGATGTTCTCATTCAAATTTTATACAGTCATTGCAAAGAATAGTAGAGTTTATAAATATATTATGTGTGTGTGTGTGCATGCTCAATCACTCAGTTGTGTCTGACTCTTTGCGACCCCGAGGTCTGTCACCTGCCAGGCTCGTCTACACATGAAATTTTCCAGATATGAATAATGGAGCAGATTGCCACTTCCTTCTCCAGGATGAACCCAAGGATTGAACTTGAGTCTCCTACATTGCAGGCAGATTCTTTACTGCTGAGCCACCTGGGAAGCCCATAAATATATTGTAGTCCCAACAAATTGAGAACCACACTGAGACATTTCTATGAGTGTAACAAATATGTATCATTAGTTCATAAATTCACTTTTTTTTATTTGGGTAAAATAAATTTTAGTCAAAGTCATATTAAAAGGAACTTACAGTCAGTCCTGCATTAGAAAAGGCAAGAGGTAAGGGTAAGAATGCTTAAAGAGTAGAGATTGCTATGAGTTTTGAGATAACACTAATTTATCCTGAACCTAATGAAGTCTATTAAAATCAAAAATAATAGTTCGTCTGCAGTGACCAAGACTAACTCCAAGAGATTAAATCTGATGGCTAGCAAAGAGGGTAGCATGCAGTTTGCCTGCAGGTAAATTGCCTTGCGTGAAACTGAATTCACTAGCGAAAGCAATTATTTTTCTATAATACTTTCCCTCCAGAGGGTAACTGCAAATGATACATATAGCCAACCAACACCTAAAAACAGGATGATGTAAAATGTCTTATTATCCATAAAATGCTGTAACTGTGAAGGTAACTGAATGATATTTGTAGCAAACCAACACCAAAAAAAAAAAAAAGAACATGTTTTATTATTGATCTAATCACAGGCATACTTATAATGGTACTTTGAATTGAGTTGAGGAAAATCTAAAACTGTGGAGTAACTGCCTACTACGTGAACTGGAAATGTTCTCACCTCACAATGTGGGTATCACATACAGCAGAGCAACGGGTGACAGGGTCCTCCACTGTCCTTGCTCTGGGGGCTCCCACACTGGTTTTCAGGACCAGCCACCTAGAAGTTCAAGAACTTTCCATTTCACACCAGTGTCCTGTAAGTCTGCAGAGTTCCAAACCCAGTGTCTCTTCCTTAGGAGTGTCCTACGCCACTCAGGTAAGGACAGTTCTCTAAGTAGCACAGGGATGTACAGAGCATCATTGTGGGTGCACAATCAGTGGGTGGCCCCTGAGTGGCTGAACAAGAGCCATCTGTGGTACCCATTCAACACGTCCCCCTGGCACTAGTGATGACAAGCTCGCTGGGAGTGGAGGCTGGGAATGGACCCAATCCCCGGCTCCTGGATCCTCCGTTCCCCAGCAGATCTGTGTCCCAGTCCACCAACTGTGGTAGGTAGGCGCCCTTGCCCTCTGTCCATCCTCACCCTCCCTCCTTCCTGCTCCACATCAGCAGCTGTAATCTTTACTTTATCTGGGAGCCAAGAGTCTGGTTCCTCATCTGTTCTTTTTAAAGTATTGTTTATGACAAAAACATTATAACCTTAGTCCTTCATAGCTGACACTTTGCAGATATGAAAAGGCTACTCTTGAGGTTTAAACATCTGCACGGGTGTCTCTGTTAGGAGTTTCTGGAAGTCTCTTTTGATATGGAAAAGTCAAGGCTTGCCTTCTTTGTTCTTTTGCTCGGCTGTGGTGGCATTTTCTGAAAACAACTAAAGAGGGAGGAACTAGCTCCCTTCAGGGTCTGAGGAATTGTAAAGGGTTGGGCAGGGGAACAGAGGAATGGGAAAGCACCACATCACAGCTGAAAGTACAGACCGCATGGGATCGAGTTCTGGGTCTGCCACTACATGCTGTGCTGTGTGCTGTGTCACTCAGTCATGCCTGACTCTTGGTGACCCCGTGGACTGAAGCCCGCCAGGCACCTCTGTCCTTGAAGATTCTCCAGGCAAAAATACTGGGTGGGTTGTCATGCCCTCCTCCAGGGGATCTTCCTAACCCAGGGATTGAACTCAGGTCTCCTGCATTGCAGGAGGATTCTTTACTGTCTGAGCCAGCAGAGAAGCCCAAGAATACTGGAGTGGGTAGCCTATCCCTTCTCAGGGTATCTTCCCAACCCAGAAATGGAACCAGAGTCTCCTGCATTGCAGGTAGATTCTTTACCAGCTAAGCTACCAGGGAAACCCCACCATACATAGGAAGTTCTTTTGATTGATTTATTAATGAGGTTGGGCACTTTATTTTTCCTTTCTGTGACCAACTTTTCTCATCTGCTTTAATTTTTTTTTTTTTTTTTATGATTGCTATACAACAACTACCATGAACCTGGTGTCTTAAACAATGGAAGTGTATATTCTCATAGTTCTGGAGGCCAGAAGTCTGAAATCAGTTTCACTGGACTGAAATCAAGATGCTGCCAGGGCCAGGCTCCCCCTGGAGTTTTAGGGATAATCTTCTCTTGTCTCTCCCAGCTTCTGGTGGTGGTCAGCATTCCTGTGGCCACATCGCTCCAATTGTTGCCTCCATGGTCACCCTTTTGTTCTGTTCTTCCTTGTGTCTAGCATCCCTTTGCTTCCCTCTTAAAAGGAAACGTGATTGTCTTTAGGGCCCATCAGTTAATCCAGAATAATCCCCCCATTTCATGATCCTTACCACAATCATAGCTACAAAGTCCTATTCTTGCTGTATAAGGTAGAATTCACAGATTCCAGGGAGATGGATATAAATGTGATTTGGGGGGACCATTATTCAACTACTGTAAGTTAGGACGATGATACCTGTATGAACGCATAATATATGGAAAGTGCTTAGAACAATGTCTCGCAGGCAAAAAAACTCTCTCAGTACACGTTACCATGATGGTGATACCAGTGGCAATGGAGCAATAAGAAAACAGAGAAGAAAATTCCAGTGTGGACAATATAATTGAAGGGAGAGGTGGGATGAATTGGGAGATTGGAATTGACATATATGCACTACTGATGTTGTTTAAGGGCTTCCCTGGTGGCTCAGAGGTTAAAGCGTCTGCCTGCAATGCGGGAGACCTGGGTTCGATCCCTGGGTCAGGAAGATCCCCTGGAGAAGGAAATGGCAACCCACTCCAGTATTCTTGCCTGGAGAATCCCATGGACGGAGGAGCCTGGTGGGCTACAGTCCACGGGGATGTTGTTTATAAAATAGAGAAGTAATGAGAACCTACTGTATAGCACAGGCAACTCTACTCAATGCTCTGTGGAGACCTAAATGGGAAGGAAATTCAAGAAGGAGGAGATATATGTACACATGTGGCTGAGTCACTTTGGTGTGCAGCAGAAACTGAAACAACACCGTAAATCAACAATAGTCCAATAAAAAAACTAAATAAATAGGCATATGAATTTTTAAACAAATATATCATCTCTGAATTTTCGATGTTGTGCTAACCTTATAGTGTTATCATTCAAAGAATTACATCTCCCCACTGAATAACTATAACCCATATGAAAATAAGCTATTTCATTCGTATGACACATGCAGTCATGTTAGGTTTGTCTTTCGTCATTCTTTACCTGGAATTTAAACCATTTCAGGAATTTCATTCATCCTGAATTCTTCCTAAGGTGAAAGCCGAAGATGTGATGTAATATGTTTATCTCCTTTCTCTGTCTTGTCTCCTGCCCGCCTAGGATACAGACCTAATGACATTCAACATCTCTGTGCATCGGTCATGGTGGCGGGAACACGGGCCCGGCTGTGTCCGAAGAGTACTGCCCCCGTCAGCCCACGGCATGACGGACGATTACACGTATGTCTCTGTCACCGGCTGCATTGTGGACTTCCAGTACCTGGAGGTCATCCACAGTGCCGTCCAAATCCTACTCTCTGTAAGTATCACATCTGTGTCACTGTCGGATCTGGACTCTCTTTAACGTCATTTTGTATCTAAACCTTCCATCCATGCTCTCCTGGTAGATAATGCCATAGATAAGTACACAGAGAACATCCTTTAAACAATGGAAATAACAGTAATGATGCTAACGTTTGTTATGCTTGATGGCAGTTTATGTCTTTTTCCTCTTGATATCCAGACATTTTTTTAGAACCAGTTAGTTACTGTAGTTTCTAACTTGAGATGCAATCCACATAATTCAGTGGAATAGAATCACTGTCCTCCAGAAATGGTGACTGTCCATTCGGTACCATGGGTTCTTCTCCTAATACATTTCTACTACAGTTACTATTCCTAATGCATTCTTTTACTAATTCTCATTCATTCTAGAGAAAGAGGATGTAAATATGCCCAATGTCTTTTTCAATCTAATAAAACTCATATTTCCAATAATTATTCCTTAAGAAAACAAATTCCTCCAGAGAGTCCTACACATTTTAGTGCCTAAAATCAGTTGTGAGGATACAGTTCCATTGAGAGAAATAGAGAGGAAATGGCTTGAAAAGACCACACAAAGCCTATGTGCTGGGAATTCCTTAAAGATATTTTCTTTCCACCAGACTGCCCCACCCACAGTTTGATCACACTGTGGAATGGAATTAATTTAAGGTATATACCATCATCAAGAAGTCTTTTTCTTTGAGATCCAACAAGGATTTGGTGTTCTTTTGAGTCAATATATGATAGTCATTCTCACAGTGCTTTTCACATGAACCAACCATTCCAGTTCTTCTGTTCCAATGGGTTAGAGTCAGAATAAGAGATTCAGGTTCAATAATAAATAAATAGATGATAGAAGTGTAAGAGGTGTATGTCAATGAAGAATGGACTTGGAATCATTTCCAGAAAGAACTTTAGGAGTCCTTGTAACACTTACTGTAACCATTATCTACTGCTGTCTAACAAACCACTCCAAAATATAATTACAGAAAACAATATCATTATGTTGCTTTGAGTTTTGTGGGTGAGGAATCTAGGCAGTTCTGCTTCATAGGATACTGGCTAGGGTCACTCATGTAAACTTTTCAACCAGGAGCTTTGCTGGGGTTACACTATCCTAGATGTCCTCACTCATATGTCTGGGGCTGGCTGTTGACCCACATTCTCCTCCACATGGCTTGTCTTTTCGAAGAAAACTTGAGAAGCTTTCTTACAGCCAGTGAGCTGGGTTCCAATAAAAGAAGCCCAACATGCAAGCATTTATCTAGCCTCTTCTTGAGAGTAAAGCCTACTAATGTCCCATTGGCTATAGCAAATCATGTGATCAAGCCCAGCATTATTGTGGGAGGGGCCTCTAGAAAGGTGAACATACTAGGAGCCATGGCTCATTTGGAGCCATCAGTGTGCTAGTCTTTTCCTCCTTTACAGAATGTATTAATTATTGTTCTTTAAACCACATATGTTAAGGTCTAAAATAGTATTTTAGAGCATGTTTGAATCATAATTTTCTAGAAAGACTAAAGACTTGAACATAAAACTCCAAAGATCTTTTAGTGTCCTAGTTCAATGAAAAGCAAATTCTACACTGAATTCAAAGAAAGAGGCTGGACCTCAATGATAAGGAATTTTCTTTCAAAGATGTAACAGGGAATCTGATTATTCTTGGTTTCTGTATGTTTGTCATCACTTGTCAATATATGTTTATCAATCTTTCTGTATTCTCTGGTCTTTCTTTACTCTCCTGGAAGTTACCTATGGAATTGTGGCAAAATATATGTTTAAATCTTTGGATTAAAAAAAAAAACAAACATGGAGGCAAATTTTCTTTAAAATGTTTTCAACCTACTGTAAGGTGAAACAGTACTCTATCATATTTTAGATTCTAAAGGTTCTTAGTGAATTTTTTAACATTGAAACATTTTTCTAGAATCATTCATATATGAACAGATTCCCCTTCTTTAAAAACATTAACAGAAAATTGCTAAACCATTTTGTGGAGTGATGACATGATTTCCAAGTTTTCATAATGCAGCAGAATGCTGTAGAATCAAAAAGTCGTTTCTCCATAGTAACTCCAATTCAAATGAACAGCAAGGTGTAAGTATTTATTTGATAAGAAACTGAACTGACACATAGAAAACTACATTAGAGAAAAGCACTAAATAAAGTGTATGTTGCCACCTAAAAGTACTTGTCATTCATGAATCAATTCCTCGGCATATTAGTTTACTGAACGTTCAGAACTGTCCACTGCACACATAAGCCTCATTATATTATTCAGCCTTGCAGCAGTAAAAATATTAGCTGCTGATCTCTGACTTTTCTTGTGTAATATACCTGCCAGACAACAATTTCAATATTTTTTCTTTTTTATGTTAAAATGAAAGGTATCCTGACTTTGTCTCACAGCAAAATAACTATGTATTATTGTTGTGGTTGATTGCATATGGTTTTCTTGTATTTTCTATTTCATATGAATATGTTTACAATGATTAGAACTTGGATTTTTTTTTTAAATCCAATGATATGTAAATGCTTCCTGTATCAGTCACTTAGCATGTGCTAACATGTCAGTCTTATTTCTGGGGAAAAACAAGGGCTGATGGTTGTAAGACTTAACAGCCCGTGCCGCTTGGGTAACTGCTAGGTAAACAGGCAAAGGACTCTGAGATGGGGCAGAGTCCCAGGGGCCCTACTGCTTCAAGGGTTACCCTTACAATTGCTGGAGGTGCCAGAATATCTAGAAGTTCACAGATATTGAACTTGAACAGATTCTTAACTCCTCACAGAAGGGAGGAGCCAACAGAGGAGGCTAGGATGGCAGAGGAGGGTTTCAGGGCAGCAGCTCTCTGGCAAGTTGAGATGGAAGTGTTTGAATAATCTACCTATGGTACATTTCTTCTTCCCACCCCCAACTCTTCATCCACTGGTCACAGTCCACGATGAGACATCTTTCCTCTGAAAGTTCCAGGATAGGTTTATATAGATAATTAGATAGATCAATAATAGATAATTAGATAAATAGATAATTCATTCACTTAATTCAAAGAGATAAAAATCTTTTTGAATTAAGTGCAGTGAAATCTTCCTTCCTGTCCCCACTTGCCTGGATCCCCTCTTTCTGCTCCCCACTGGGCAGCCCAACCCATTTTGTTTTGTTTGTTTGTTTAGGGTTATGCATAGGATTCCAAAGTGTCTATGCAAATATAACAAAATGTGATTCTATGTTCTTATTTGCCCCACAAAAGACTGCCTATGATATGCACCTCTCTGAAACTTTCCAATTTTTTACTTATTAGATATTTTGGAGCTATTTCCATATCAGCACATCTCTGTTTCATTGTTTATTTTAATGGCCCCCTATTGATGGACACTAGTATTGTTTGACCTCATCTAAATATAATGATTTTGGGTATATATAATATATACAATATATCTAACATATGATATATAGTATAACATAATATCAACTGTGCATCATAATTATCTATTTTGTAACTATCACACAGGTGTTATAGTAAATAGTGTGTACATGTGTCACTGAGAACATTTCCTAGACCTGCCCAGCTCGTGCATCCCCAGGATGTACATTACAGGTGTCCTGCCATATAAGCACACCGTTAATAGAGTTTAACTGAGTCTTTGGTCTGTCTACCTTCCAGAATAAAAGTTCCTTGAAGGATAGAACAGTGTCCTTTTAAATCCTGTTCATTTCCATGGTCCCAGAGACTAGCAGAGCGATGACACTAAATATTTATGAGTTCTTGTGAATATGAATGAATAAATGACCAACAGACAAGAGATTACAAAGCCTGAAGTAAGTAAACACAACAAGAAGAATTCATTGATCAAGAACTGGCATGGATGAATGCACAGACAAAATGCTGGAGCCAGAGAGAAGATGCTGATCATTTGGAGGCTCTTACATCTTCCCTATTACTGTACACTTAGTTATTACTAGATACGTCGTCTTAGTGGACTGCCCAGTCCCGAGGTCGACAGGTCAGTAATAGTGAGTATGTAATCTAAGGCACTTTTTAAATTTTAGGATTCCTTATTTGTGGCTAAACAGATCCATATTATATTTATGTTAACTATTGAACAAGGTATTTTAAAGGTGCTAATTTTTATAAATAGTAGACAAATGCTAATCTCTAAACCTTTAAAACTCAACCTTATCTACATCGCATTAAACTCACCTTGTCTTCAACTCTTTGGAGCTGATTTTATATACATATTGTCTGGAACCCTCACTGTCAAGATATTCTCCTTCATATCTGATAGGTGATGAGTCTCATTCTTTAACGTCTTTGGAGGTTGTCACCAGGATCAGAGCTGGGGATCAGAGCACCCTGAGAATTGGTTTTCCATCATGCCCGTGTTCTTTGCATTGCGTCTATCTAGTCCCGTCATCAGCACTCATCACTATTTTCTGTCTTTCATATCAGACACCTTCAGCTTAAGATAAATGAAAAGTCAAGAGAGAATGGTAAATGATAACAGTAGACCACAAGGTATCCTACAGAATCTGTGTTCTCAAAAGGCTGTGTGAGCACTGGATTTGAGCTCCCTGCATCATACAGCAAGGAGCTCAAATCTCATGCTGTGTGACAGAGGGGAGGGATGGGCTAACAGGTGGGAGGGAGGCTCAAGATAGAGGGACTTGCGAATACCTATGACTGATTCATGTTAATGTATGGCAGAAGCCAACACAACATTGTAAAGCAATTATCCTCCAATTAAAAACAAATAAATTTAAATTAAAAAAAGAAAGTGCAAACAACCAAAAAAGGCTGTGCAAGTATCTATTCCATCTGCTTAGAATACATGGCTTAGTCACGGGAGCTAATAATATTATTGCTAATTCAGTAA
This sequence comes from Bos grunniens, assembly GCF_055505025.1. Lineage (NCBI taxonomy): Eukaryota > Metazoa > Chordata > Mammalia > Artiodactyla > Bovidae > Bos > Bos grunniens. Next base: position 54,523,264 of record NC_141178.1, on the reverse strand, counting down.
CGTATGCTCACACAGTATAAGAATCAAGTCAAATAGTAAGCTTTTGAAATGAGTTCCAATTCCTATCAATTGTATCCCTCCAAAAATGCATGCTAAGTTGCTTTTCAGTCATGTCTGACTCTTTGCAACCCTGTGGACTGTAGCCCACCAGGCTCCTCTGTCCATGGGATTCTCCAGGCAAGAATACTGGAGTGGGTTGCCATGCCCTCCTCCAGGGGATCTTTCCAACCCAGGGATTCAACTTGCATCTCTTATATTTCCTGCATTGGCATGCAGGTTCTTTACCACTAGCATCACCTAGGAAGCCCACTCCCAAAATGCAAATATCATTAAAAGTGAGTTTCCTTGGCGGGGCGGGGGGGGGGGGGGGGGGGTCTTATTTCTGAAATAACATTTCATTTATTTAACAAACTGTTAGTATATGCTTAGAGCTACTCTGAGTGCTTTGCAAATACGAACTCGTTTAATCATCAAAATGTACAAGTGAAAAAAAAAAATTAGTGTTAGTAGCTAAGTTGTGTCCGACTCTTTGTGACCCTATGGACTGTAGCCCGCCAGGCTCCTCTGTCCATGGGATTTCCCAAGAACACTGGAGTAAGTTGCCATTTCCTCTTCCAAGGGATCTTCCCGACCTAGAGATCAAACCCCTGTCGCTTATGTCTCCTACATTGGCAGGTGGGTTCTTTACCACTAGCGCCACCTGGGAAGCCTATTTATGGCTGACTAATACCAATCATATAGATACTTTTAATAGTTTTATCTGTTATAGATATGTGTACAATATTTAGCAAATATTTCAGATTTACAATTCAAATGTAGAAAGACCTCCCATGCCCACTGATAAAACCCTAAGTGGAATTTAAGCAATTCATCATCTATTTTGTCTACATATATATATATATATATCCATGTTTTGAAAACATCTGGGTCCTTATTAGATGTCTGGTCTTACATAAATCTATAGTGAGTGAATGAAGTCGCTCAGTTGTGTCTAACTCTTTGCGACCCCGTGGACTGTAGCCTACCAGGCTTCTCTGTCCATGGGATTCTCCAGCCAAGAATACTGGAGTGGGTTACCATTTCCTTCTCCAGGGGATCTTCCCGGCCCAGGGATTGAACCCGGGTCTCCTGTATTGTAGGCAGATGCTTTAACCTCTGAGCCACCAGGGAAGCCCCTAATGTTATCTGTCACTTGTACACATAGTTATTCAAACCCATAGTTTGAATATGCAAACATTTAAAATTCGTATTCCTCTTATACTATAGCATTCTCCTTAATGGTATGTGTATGATTGGATTTTATTCTGTATGTTAATCAGTCATCACAGACATTTATGTTTCCAAACACAAATTCACATGATTTCCAAACAATACAATTTAGTCTCCGGAGGCCTAAATGCTCATGGTTATCCCAGACATGTTTGCAGGTCTTCATATATTATTACTGCTCTACTAGTTTCAAATAATCTGCCAAACATTGATTATTAAATGCAGAAGTGAGTTATGACATTTGGTAGACTTAAATATGATTTTACCAGAGAAATGTAAAGCTTGATGAGAAATCATATCTAGCACAAAACCATTAATTTAGAAAATCTGAGATATGTTTAATAATTAATCAAGGCAAACATTGTGACTGTAGGCTTATGGAGAAATTAGAAACAAGGAAGTTAATTTTAGTGATGCTTACTTAGCGTAATTTAATGTCATTCAGATGTTTACAGAGGTTTCCTCTTTAGCCTTAGGTAGGAATAATTATTGAGTTGAAAAAAGGCAGTTTTCATTAAAACAAAAGTTAATTCAAAAACATTTACTGTCTTCCTTTAGAAGACAAAATTGAGTATAGACTGTACACAGAAAATTTATTTTTTAGTTTAGAGTATAATTGCCCTACACTGTTGTGTTAGCTTCTGCTGTACACCAATGTGAATCAGCTATATGTGCACACACATCCCCTCCCTCTTGAACCTCCCCCAACATCTTCATCCCAGCCCTCTAAGTCATCACATAAAGAAAATCTTGTCACTTTTTGTATTCTTTCTAAATGAAAACAGACAGTACAACATCCATTCAAAAAAATATGTGTATATATATACACAAAGGAAACCCCTACACTCTACAAAGCACTGTGCTAGGAGGTGTGGACATGAGAGGAGGAATTCAAATTTGTTGTGGTTCTACCCATGATACCAGAGGAGATCAGGCAGGAAATTAAAGGACCATAACATGGCAGAAAATGAGAGAGTTCCACAATTCAGAGTCTAAGTGCTACTGGGCTCACAAAAGAAAGTAGCATATGGGAAAGCTGTGATATTTTGCTTCACCCTACTCCCCCCCACCCAAAATGTTTGACTCTTGAAAATGAACTCTTTCTTTTTTTAAGGACAAAACTATAATATTTCAAGGACATCCCAAGTGAGTTCCTGGTGGGCTTACAGAAGCATCCATTGTTGCCACCACAGGGATAATTAATAGTTATGAAAATTGAAACAGTTACTTTTCAGGATACATTAAAAAAAATGTTGTCATCTAGTCACTAAGTTGTGTCTGACTCATTTGTGACCCCATGGACTGTAGCCCACCACGCTACTCTGTCCATGGGATTTCCTGTCCAGGCAAGAATATTGGAATGGGTTGCCATGCCTGCCTCCAGGGGATCATCCTGACCGAAGAATTGAGTTCATATCTCCTGCATTGCAAATAGGTTTTTTACCATTGAGACGCCAGGGCTGCTGCTGCTAAATCGCTTCAGTCATGTCCGACTCTGTGCGACCCCATAGACGGCAGCCCACCAGGCTCCTCCATCCATGGGATTTTCCAGGCAAGAGTACTGGAGTGGGGTGCCATTGCCTTCTCCCATGACACCAGGGAGGCCCACATAAAAATAATCACTTCAGTTCCGTTCAGTTACTCAGTTGTGTCCAATTCATTGCAACTCCATGGACTAAAGCACACCAGGATTTCCTGTTCATCACCAACTTCCAGAGCTTGCTCAAACTCACGTCCATCGAGTAGGTTATGCCATCCTACTATTTCATCTTCTGTCATCACCTTCTCCTCCTGCCTTCAATCTTTCCCAGCATCAGGAACTTTTCCAAAGAGTCAGTTTGTCACATCAGGTGACCAAAGCCTTGGAGGTTCAGCTTCAGCATCAGTCCTTCCAATGAATATTCAGGACTGATCTCCTTTAGGATGGACTGATTTGGTCTCCTTGCTGTCCAAGGGACTCTCCAAGAGTCTTCTCCAACACCACAGTTCAAAAGCATCAATTCTTCAGCACTCAGCTTTCTTTACGGTCCAAGTCTCACATCCATACATGACTACCGGAAAAACTACAGCTTTGACTAGATGGACCTTTGTCAGCAAAGCAATGTCTCTGCTTTTTAATACGCTGTCTTGGTTGGTCATAGCTTTTCTTCCAAGGAGCAAGGGTCTTTTAATTTCATGGGTGCAGTCACCATCCATGGTAATTTCGGAGCCCAAGAATATAAAGTCTGTCACTGTTTCCATTGTTTCCCTATCTATTTGCCATGAAGTTATGGTACCAGATGCCATGATCTTAGTTTTTTGAATGCTGAGTTTTAAACCAGCTTTTTCACTCTCCTCTTTCACTTTCATCAAGACACTCTTTAGTTCTTCTTTGCTTTCTGCCATAAGGGTGGTGTCATTTGCATATCTGAGGTAATTGATATTTCTCCTTTCAATCTTGATTCCAATTTATGCTTCATCCAGTCCAGCATTTCACATGATGTCCTCTTCATATAAGTTAAATAAGCAGAGTGACGATATACAGCCTTGACATACTCCTTTCCCAATTTTGAATCAGTGCCTTGTTCTGTATCCAGTTCTAATGGTTGCTTCTTGACCTGCATACAGATTTCTCAAGAGGCAGATAAGGTGAACTGGTATTCCCACCACTTTAAGAATTTTCCACGGTTTGTTGTGATCCTACAGTCAAAGGCTTTAGCATACTCAGTGAAGCAGAAGTAGATGTTTTTCTGGAATGCTCTTGCTTTTTGTTATGATCCAGTGATCTAATGGATATTGGCAATTTGATCTCTGGTTCCTCTCCCTTTTCTAAATCCACTTGAACATCTGAAAGTTCTCAGTCCATATACTGTTGAAGCCTAGCTTGTAGAATTTTGAGCATTACTTTGCTAGAGTGTGAGATGAGTGTAATTGTGTGGTAGTTCGCACATTCTTTGGCATTGTCTTTCTTTGGGATTGGAATGAAAACACCTTTTCCAGTCCTGTGGCCACTGCTGAGTTCTCCAAATTGGCTGGCATATTGAATGCAGCACTTTCACAACATCATCTTTTAGGATTTGAAATAGCTCAGCTGGAATTCCATCACCTCCACTAGCTTTGTTTGTAGTGATGCTTCCTAAGGCCCACTTGATTTCACATTCCAGGATGTCTGGCTCTAGGTGAGTTTTCACACCATCAAAGTTACCTGGGTCATGAAGATCTTTTTTTGTATAGCTCTTCTGTGTATTCTTGCCACCTCATCTTAATATCTTCTGCTTCTGTTAGGTCTATACAATTTGTGTCCTTCATTGTGCTCATCTTTGCATGAAATGTTCCCTTGGTTTCTCTAATTTTCTTGAAGAGATCTCTAGTCTTTCTCATTCTATTGTTTTCCTCTATTTCTTTGCATTGCTCACTTAGGAAGGCTTTCTTATCCCTCCTTGATATTCTCTAGAACTCTGCATTCAGATGGATATATCTTTCCTTTTCTCCTTTGCCTTTCACTTTTCTTTTCTATATTAAGGCATATCACAAAGTATAAAACCAGAGGCATACATCAGAACAAAAACAAGCAGTGGGTTGCCTGTCTATACAGAGGGCAGGAAAACTCCTTCTGGAGTTCATAGTCCCAGGAAATAAGGTTGTGTTGGCCAAAGAGAGATCCAGACATGGGTTTTGATGGATTCTTATTATAACCACTCAAAAGCAAGCTCAAAGGAAACCAGGGTTCAGAGTTCCAATTGCTGCAGCTGGAGCCTGCAACAGAGAGAGCTTCGGTGAATTCTCATATGTGTTCTGAACAGAGGAACTAGCATAAGTAGGGAAATAAAAATAAGAAATCAGAGGAACCATGGGTTACTTCACTTTGATTTGAGCAACTAGGGTGCCCACAGAGGTAGTGACTCAAGTTGGAAAGAAAGTTTGGGTGAGGGGAATTTGAATTTCAAGGCTTTGGACTTTACCCTAAATGAATTCAAGCTATTTAAGGTTTATAAGCAGGTAATGATGTACACACAACTTTGAACTAGGGAGACTATTCTGAGAGGTGTGTGTAGGGTGGATGCCATAGGAGGAACACATATCAGAATGGGCTGGTCATAGTCTGGGCCCATATGTCCCAGAGTGTCCTTGGAACACCTATCCTACAAACTGAACCTCAAGAAAGAGTCCATGGTGACAGAAGTTTGACTGAGGTCATGTTATATCCACTCCTTGGAGATTACAGTGAACATCAGCATATTAAAATTTGTGAGAAATCCTGCTGTTAAAAAAAAAAATCATGGAAAACAAAGATTGAGGGACTCTTCTAGATTAAAGAAGACCAAAGAAACATGACAATGATGCCAAAACAAAAAACAAGACAACAGATCTTTGTGGGACAGTTGGAAATTGAATAATGTCTATGGATTAGAAAGCAGCATTATGCTTGTGTACATGTACCCACGTTAATTTACTGGGTTTTTTATTATAGTACTGTGGCTGCATGAGTTGCTAACATTTAAGGACTCTGGATTGAAGGGTATACAGGAATACTTGATTGATTTTTTTCTTCTATGTTTCAGTAAGCCTGAAATTATTTCAAAAAGAAACTTTAAAAATGTTTTTAGAGACTTTCCTGGTGGTCCCATAGTTATGACTGCACCATCCAATGTAGCGGTTGCAGGTCTGATCTCTGCTCAGGGAGCTAAGATCACACATGCCTTGTGGTCAAAAATCAAAACATAAACCAGAAGCAATATGATAACAAATTAAATAAAGACTTTAAAAATGGCCCACATAAAGGAAATCTGTATTTTAAAAAACTTGTTTTTAATCTTAAAAAAAAAAAAAATTACTGCATTCCCAGATAATTTTCTAAAGGAAACATTTTGGGAAATACAGGCTGAGTGAAAGTTAGGATGTGTCAGTGAGAATGGAAATCATTGAGGATAGGCCCAATAAACATTACTAGGACTTGGCAAGTGACTATGAGGTGGGAAGCAGGGGCGGTAAAGCCCAAGAGAGCAGAGGTGTCTGCTTCTATACAGAGGCTGGGGGAGGGGCTGTGTTGACAGAATAAATGGGTTTAGATGTGGACACATGATGAATCTTCACACCATCCTTGCTCTTAACATTTTTAAGATACATATAATTTTCCAGGCAAAAATACTGGAGAGGGTTGCCATTTCCTATTCTAGGAGATCTTCCCGACTATTTGTAAGGCCTCCTCAGACAGCCACTTTGCCTTCATGCATTTCTTTTTCTTTGGGATAGTTTTGGTCGACACCTCCTGTACAACGTTATGAACCTCAGTCCATAGTTCCTCAGGCACTCTCTCAGATCTCCCTTGAATCTATTTGCCACTTCCATAATCATAAGGGATTTGATTTAGGTCATACCTGAATGACCTAGTAGTTTTCCTTACTTTCTTCCATATAGTCAAAGCTTTGGCTTTTCCAGTAGTCATGTACAAATATGAGAATTGGACCTGAAAGAATGCTGAGCACCGAAGAATTGACAATTTCAAACTGTGGTGCTGGAGAAGACTCTTGAGAGTCCCTTGGACTGCAAGGAGATCAAACCAGTCAATCCTAAAGGAAATTGACCCTGAATATTCATTGGAAGGACTGATGCTGAAGCTGAAGCTCCAATACTTTGGCCACCTGATGTGAAGAACTGACTCACCGGAAAAGACCCTGATGCTGAGAAAGATTGAAGGTGGCAGGAGAAGGGGACGGCAGAGGATGAGATGGTTGGATGCATCACCAACTCGATGGACATGAGTTTGAGCAAGCTCCAGGAGATAGTGAAAGATAAGAAACCCTGGTGTGCTGCAGTCCATGGGGTTGCAAAGAGTCAGACACTACTTTCCTACTGAACAACAACAAGAGGGGAAGGAAAGAAGCTAATTTGTAGGCTCTTCCAATAGGTTGCCAGGAAGAAGATGATGGTTTGGACGTGGGTGGTAGCTCAATGGATGGAAACGTGTAGATGATAGTTCTTACAGGAAGAGAAAAGTGGCATGTGCAGAAAAGGAAAAAATAAGGATGGAGCTTGAGGTTTGTGTTCGAGAAGTAGGGTAGATGATTCTACTTGTTTCCAAGATGAGAGTCTGGGAATTTTGTTTCACTGGTGAATTTTATCTTGACATAAGAAATAGTGGGAACCAAACATAGGTTTTTTAAAAAAATAGTTTTAATAGAGAAATATTTGCTAAAATATCACAAGACTTACAGAGCCTAAAAGAAGCATCCTATAGAAGTAGAAGATATGCCTTCTCAGACTGGAAAACCCTGACTTTCTAATGGTTCACAATTGATTGTCATTTCATAATGACTTAAAGCAATTATTGCAGTATTAGCCCTTCACATTTGACTAAAAGTAAAACTGATAGCAAGAAAACCACAAGGAAGTGGTGTTCTTTATTTAAATTGATTAATGTAAATAGCTCTTTCATTTAAAATTGGTTTATATAAAATTCAAGCAAATATTTGCAATGCATTATTGTTACTTAGTAGCAAGGATAATCAGGAAGTCATTCAGACAATGAAACATGCACAATTAAAATCTTCAGGATACACAACAACTTTAATTAATCAGTTAAGCTAATCTAAATAAATAGAAAACTGGGTTGTAAGGCTTGGCTGTAAAGGATTTTAAACCCAATGGTATAATAAAAGAAATCATAGCTATCATTAACTGGGTGTGTACGAGGTGCCTGGGCATCATTCTTTGAAGTATTATCTTGTGTAATGTTTTCAAGACTAATTTACATATGAACACACTGGACATTAAATAAATAGCCTGCCTAATTTCTTGTGGGCTTCCTAGGTGGCTCAGTGGTAAAGAATCCACCTGCCAATTCAGGTTTGATTCCTGAATGGGGAAGATCCCCTGGAGAAGGAAATGACAACCTATTCCAATATTCTTGCCTGGGAAATTTCATGGACAGAGGAGCCAGGCAGGCTACAGTCCGTGGAGTCACAAAACAGTCAGACATGACTGAGCAACTAAACACCAACAATTTTCTGTGTTCAGTGACTGGGGAGAGTGCATCAAACTAGATTCTGATGTATCCCAAAACTACTGTGCTTATTGAGGAAGTTTTATTAATACATAAAACAAAATACAATATTTATAATATAAATGGTTTAATGTTAAATACAAATGTATCACTTAGTGTATGCTTTGGCAGGATATTAGAGTTCTAAAGAGTCAGTTTGCACATTTTTCCTATCTACTTCACAATTTCATACAAGTAAAAAGCTTCAGATTGTGAGATTCCTCAATTGTACATCTATTGGACAGAGGAAAAAAGTGGACATCTGCCTTGGCTTGCCAGCTTCCACACTCCCAACCTTTGATAACAGCACCTCAATTGCTCTGTTCAGAGAGTCACACACCCATTTTTCCCTGTGTGTGGAGAAGCTGGGCTCACGTGGGGTGAGGTGACCTCACCTCACCAGCCCCAGGGTCAGACATGAGACCCAGGTATCATCATTGGATCCAGTGACTGGTTCAGGAAAAGTCGTGTCAGGAAAGCAGATCTTTGGGACTCACTTCAACAGTTCTCAACTTTTAGGAAATATCAATTCTTTCCCACAAGACTGCTGAATTAGGAGGGTTTGCATTTGCGGATGTAGGCAGTCACCATGTGGAGAGTGACTACCTGAGACAAAACTTCTGTAAAATAGAAAGATACAGAGACTTCCCTGTCAGTCCAGTGGTTACACTCTGCCGTCCAATGCAGGGGGTGCAGGTTCAATCCCTGGTCAGTGACCTAAGATCCCACATGCCTTGTGGCCAAGGGACCAAAACATAAAACAGAAGCAATATTGGCACAAAATGAATAACGACTTAAAAAAAAAAATAGAGGGACACATACAGAGATGGAGTCAGGCAGATGCGGTCTTCGCTCAAGTCATACTCAAACCAGCCTGACCCTGGCTGGCTTTTGGGTAGTAGACAATTTAAAATCACAGATGCAGCTCGCTGTGTATTTCTATTGGCCAGTGCAAGTCTGTGACATCCTTGATGAATGGCGATGCAGCCTCTGCTTGAACAGGGTGTTCATTACCCATCCAGGTAGCCCCATCTATTACAGTAAGTCCCTTTACATACAAACCTTCAAGTTGCAAACTTTCAAAGATATGAACATGTATTCACATGTCCAATCACATCAAGCATGAGTGACATTGCAGCTTGCCCTCCGTCTCTTATTGCTGATGACTCTTCAGCTCTACCATCTCCCACCTCCTGTCCCTCCTCCAATAACTCTTCTTACCTGTTCACTCAATGCCAACTCTTGTGTGCCAGCTGTTGTACTGTACTATTATACTTTTCAAGGTAGTCAGGTAAAACATGTTTTCTTTATTTTTGTGGGTTTTTTATGTATTATTTGTGTGGAAAGTATTATAAGCCTATCACAGTATAGTACTAAATAGCTGATTGTATTGGTTGCATACCTAAGCTAACTTTATTGGACTTACAAACAAATTGGACTTACGAACACACTCTCGGAACAGAACTCATTTGTGGTAGGGGACTCACTGTATTGGGCTGCTCTAAGTGTAAAACATGATTTGTAGATTTAATTTAGTTTGTAGATCCAAAATCCATCACGTTGGAACTTCTATCTATTGGCCCTGGTTCTGCCTCCTGAGTATCACAGAAGATGACCTTCCAACCATCCCCATAATCTTTAGGCCACCACAGACATTTTTGACTGGTGTTTTGCTGACAGGATCTTGTGTTTGGAAGTGTATTAGCCATGATATGGGTGTGTGTGTGTGTGTGTGTGTGTGTGTGTGTGCACACTCAATCATTTCCGTCTCTGTGGGACTCCATGGACTGTAGCCTGCCAGACTCCTCTGTCCATGGAATTCTCCAGGCAAGAATACTGGAATGAGTAGCCATTTCCTCCTCCAGGGGATCCTCCAGACCCAGGAATCGAACCCAGGTCTCCCACATTGCAGGCAGACTCCCCAGATGGATCCTAAGGTGACCCCTAATAATTCTCTTTTTCTTCTGTTTATGCCCTTGCATAATCTCCTCCTCTTGAATGTTTGGAGAGAAGTGTATATTCTAAAATTAGATTGGGATAATATTTGCACAACTCTGTGAATATACCAAAAATCACTAAACTGTACACTGGTAGCTGGCTAATTGTATGCTATGGCAATTACATCTCAATAAAGCTGTTTTTGTTATATACTATGACCAAGAGAGATTTATCCCAGAAATGCAAAGCTAGTCAACATCTGAACATCCAATCTTTCACTGTTTTTCTTTCCTGCTAAAATTAATACTGCATTGAATAGAGATATTATCCTATTTTAGGGGATTTTTTAGGTAATACATTAATCCTTTTAAATTTAAAATAAAGCAGGAAAACAATACAAGAAACAGACAGGTGGAAATCTGAATATGAGCTTTATCCCTCATAAATCCAATTGAAGAGCATGGCTTTAAATAGGCAACTGAATGGGCTTTCTAAACCCTGCTTCCCAAATTAGGCACCACACAGCTGGGCAGGCAGGCCCCTGCCCCCATGGGACCCAGACAGAATTAAGTGACAGAGGGCAGACAATGCATGCTTCCTGCAGGAAGACTGGCTCCCTCAAAAAGAGAAAAGGGCTTAACTCAAATGCTATCAACTCACTAGAGAAAATTTAATCCCTCCAAATATATACACAAGGAATGGAGATAGATACTACAAATTCAAGTCATTTTGCAGTTACTTACACTAGACATAGGAAAAATCATAATTAACATTTTCTATTATAAATGTGGAATGAATAAATGATTAAGAATAATTGAATTTAACAGTGTAGTACTGAATTGTTTTTATTCTACCTAGAATAATATATTTTTAAGTACCTTCCATTTTGTCTATTGGAGGAGGTGCCACTTGGAGGTGATTAAGACCTTGTAGTAAAACCTTGCCCTAACTGAACACTCCTAGGGGATTGCCACCTGCTCCCCAGGGTATGCATGTGCTAAGTCTCTTCAGTCGTGTTTGACTCTTGGCAACCCCATGGACTGTAGTTCCCCAGGCTCCTCTGTCCATGGGATTTTCCAGGCAAAAATACTGGAGTAGGTTGCCATTTCCTGCTCCAGTGGATCTTCCCTGGCCTGGGGATCGAACCCAGGTCTCCTGCATTGCAGGTGGGTTATTTACCATCTGAGCTACCAGGGAAGCCCAAGGTTCAATGTATATGTGAATTATATACGTTGTGCTATTTGACTGAATTACTGATGTTGGACAGGCAGTGTCCTTGGTATCAAGATGTCACACTGCCTACCACAAGATGCTAATGGCACATAGAGATGGGATAGGAGAACTTCTGGGACAACTGTTTGGAATTGTGAGTGAAGAATATAGTGGCAGCCTTATCTTATTTATAATACTCCTAGCTTTCATGGTGGGCTTCCCAGGTAGCTCAGTGATAAAGAATCTGCCTGCCAATTCAGGAGATGCAGTTTCAGTCTCTGGGTTGGGAAGATCCTCTGGAGAAGGAAATGAATTCCATGGACAGAGGAGCCTGGCAGGCTACAATTGGACATGACTTAGCAACTGAGAATGCAGCACATAAAGAAACATACCTGGATTGGAATTCTGGCTTAACCATATCCTGCATAAACTTTGGGTTTCCCTGATAGCTCAGTTGGTAAAGAATCAGCCTGCAGTTCAGGAGACCCCAGTTTGATTCCTGGGTTGGGAAGATCTGCTGGAGAAGGGATAGGCTACCCACCCCAGTATTCTTGGGTTTCCCTTGTGGCTCAGCTGGTAAAGAATCCACCTGCAATGCGGGAGACCTGGGTTTGATCCCTGGGTTGGGAAGATCCTCTGGAGAAGGGAAAGGCTACTCACTCCAGTATTCTGGCCTGGAGAATTTCATGGACTGTATAGTCCATGGGGTCACAAAGAGTCGGACATGACTGAGCGACTTTCACTTTCACTGGGTAAACTTTAAGAAGTTCCAATTTGTCATCAGTAAAGATACTAATGGTGTCCTTTTTGCCAGATAATTGCAAGGCTTGGAGATTATATATGTAGGGATCAACAGTACATGAACCATGAACTTCCAGAAGTTCAAGGTGGGTTTAGAAAAGGCAGAGGAACCAGAGATAAAATGCCAAACATCTGCTGGATCATTGAAAAAGCAAGAGAGTTCCAGAAAAATATCTATTTCTACTTTATTGACTATGCCAAAGTCTTTAACTGTGTGGATCACAACAAACTGTGGAAAATTCTGAAAGAGATGGGAATACCAGACCACCTGACCTGCCTCTTGAGAAACCTGTATGCAGGTCAGGAAGCAACAGTTAGAACTGGACATGGAACAAGACTGGTTCCAAATAGGGAAAGGAGTCCGTCAAGGCTGTATATTGTCACCCTGCTTATTTAACTTATATGCAGAGTACATCATGAGAAATGCTGGGCTGGATAAAGCACAAGCTGGGATCAAGATTGCCAGGAGAAATATCAATAACCTCAGATATGCAGATGACACCACCCTTATGGCAGAAAGTGAAGAACTAAAGAGCCTCTTGATGAAAGTGAAAGAGGTGAGTGAAAAGGTTAGCTTAAAACTCAACATTCAGAAAACTAAGATCATGGCATCCAGTCCCATCACTTCATGGCAAATAGATGGAGAAACAGTGGAAACAGTGTCAGACTTTATTTTGGGGGGCTCCAAAATCACTGCAGATGGTGATTGCAGCCATGAAATTAAAAGACGCTTACTTCTCGGAAGGAAAGTTATGAGCAACCTAGTGAAGTGAAGTGAAAGTTGCTCAGTCATGTCCAGCTTTTTGTGACCCATGGCCTGCATAGTCCATGAAATTCTCCAGGCCAGAATACTAGAGTGGGTAGCCTTTCCCTTCTCCAGGGGATCTTCCTAACCGAGGGATCAAACCCATGACCAACCTAGACAGCATATTAAAAAGCAGAGACATTACCAACAAAGGTCCATCTAGTCAAAGCTATGGTTTTTCCAGTAGTCATGTATGGATGTGAGAGTTGGACTATAAAGAAAGCTGAGCGCCAAAGAATTGATGCTTTTGAACTTTAATGTTGGAGAAGACTCTTGAGTCCCTTGGACTGCATGGAGATCAAACCAGTCCATCCTAAAGGAAATCAGTCCTGAATATTCATCGGAAGGACTGATGCTGAAGCTGAAACTCCAATACTTCGGCCACCTGATGTGAAGAACTGATTCATTTGAAAAGACCTTAATGCTGGGAAAGATTGAAGGCGGAAGAAGGGGACGACAGGATGAGATGGTTGAATGGCATCACCAACTCAATGGACTTGAGTTTGAGTAAGCCTTAGGAGTTGGTGATGGACAGGGAGGCCTGGCGTGCTGCAGTCCATGGGGTTGCAAAGAGCTGGACATGACTGAGCGACTGAACTGACTGACTGAAGCCCAGTGATTGGCCCACAATATGCATTCAGTAAAGTTTAGCTGATAATAATGTCACAAGTACCAGAATGCCCATAACAATACATTAGTTCGAGAGCCACAGGATGTATGGAACTCTTCCAGAAAAAAAAAAAAAAAAAGTATTACATAAATGATAAGATCTTCTTATAATATTATTATACACAGATCATCTAAGGTGCTATCTCTTACTGGAAACAAAGACATAATTAATTAGCTGTAGATGATTTTAAGTAGGCTTCCCTGGTGGCTCAGATAGTAAAGAATCTGCCTGCAGTGAGGGAGACTCTGGTTCAATCCCTGAGTCGAGAAGATCCCCTGGCAAAGGGAATGGCTATCCACTCCTGTATTCTTGCCTAGAGAATTCTCTGGATTTTAAGTAAGATTTTCTATGGTGTTGGAAAAAAAAAAATGTTTTCGTATCAGGACATAAACAGTAATAATATATATCCTAGTACTTATGGTATACCCCACAACAGTGAATGCATCTAACCTTGATTACAACAAATGCCTGGAAAAGTTGAAAAAAAAATAATAATAACACCTACTGAGAGCCCATCATGAGTGATCCAGGGAGCTGTAACAGAAGGGCACAAAAAAGAGAACTGGTCATGTAATTGCTTTCTGTCAAACAGCTAGATAAGCAGCCAGCAGTTTTGCATTAGAATGCATTTGGTTATCCCATCGACAATGGGCTGGTAATCCTATAAATATTTATTACTGAACTAAAGAAAGCAGCAGAAGCTTTTACCCTTTGAGAAAAGTCCGTAACCTGCATGGTGCCAGTGAAGTATGAAACCCTAATGATTTGGTTACTTCTTAATATGTTAAAGGCTGGACTGTGCTTGGCACATGTGAACAGTCTGAATGCAGTTGTCAGAGCCATGACCCTGGAGGGCAATTGTGAGCATATGCTTCCGTGGGTGAGCTCTCAGACCACAGCTGCTGTCCAACCCGACCCAAAGCAGGACAGTAGAGAACCCATGGTTTAGCTGATTGACCTTTATGGGCTGGAAATAAGGATTAACCCCTTATGAACAGACTGAACACAACAACAAAGGAGAGAGAAGGGAAGAAAACCAATTTTCTTAAAATGATTCTGTATCTGTGTGTGTGTGTGTGTGTGTGTGTGTGTGTGTGTGTGTGTGTTTAGTCGCTCAGTCATGTCCGACTCTTTGTGACCCCATGGACTGTAGCCCGCCAGGCTCCTCTGCCCATGGGATTCTCCAGGCAAGAATACTGGAGTGGGTTGCCATTTCCTTCTCTGAGGGATCTTCCCAAACCAAGGATCGAACTCGCATCTCCTCTCTCTCCTGTATTGCAGTTGGATTTTTTACCCACTGAGCCAATATTACATAATGCTCCTCCACTGTGACTTGGAGGAAATAAACTTATTCTTTCTTTGAAAGGCATGGCATCACTTAAGCAATAAATATATTCCATTTCCAATTCTCTGTGCTAAACAAAAACCAAAAATATTATCACTTCTGGTTTTGCAGATCTTTTCATATCCTGTCTACTCCCCAAAAAACTCAGGCTGCTAATAATAAAAGCACAAAAATAAAAAGACCAAAAACAGCTATCAATAAAACAAAGGAAATAATAAAGAATCAGAGAGATCAAAATCTACTGGTTGAGAAAACCTGCAATAACTAAGCATGATAATTAAGAACTTCCTTAGCAACCAGAATGAAGAGGAAAACTCACTAAATAAATACCACGATCCTGTATTTGAAAAAGTTATGGTACCTTCTCAAATTAAAGGACCTTTAATGTAAGAATTCTGAAAGGGAAATAGTTCTCTCAAACATCTGCTCTATGCCCAGTACCTTTCCAGGGATACATAAAAATATCCCTGGAATATAAGGGGGTCCTCTTCTTGCTCTGCTTGAGAAAGACATAGTTTTGAACAAGTAATTGCAACTCTGGAAAATGTTACCTAACGTGATAGGTCCATGCTCCTCCTCTGACCAATAGCAAGGAGATACTATTCATCCTTGGTTGACCACAGCATTTAATCTCTGCCAAGAGTGTGGCTTTTAAGACTGTAGGTTCTAGAGTCAGAACACCTGGGTCTGATTCTAGGCAGTGATTGGTCTTGATGATCAATATTGAGCTCTGTGACCTCAGCCAAGTTATTTACCCTCCCTGTGCTCCAGGTTCTTCATCTTTAAAGCGGGGATAATAGTAGTACCTGCTTCTTGTATGTCATTGTGAGGATAAAACGGATCTTCTCAAGGCAGTCACAGGGTTCCAAGAGCATACTAGTGAAAACTGCAAGGTCTCTTGAGCCCTAGTTTTGAATGTATTACCTCAAATCTCACTTCTGCAGTATCACACTGGCCAAAGACCAACCCAGATTCGAGGATGGGGGCAATACAGTCGGTTCTACCTCTTGATGGAGAAGCTGCAAATGTGGCCAGTGTTATAGTCTTGCACGAGTTGGTGGGGATGAAAAGACCACTAGAAGTGTAGAATGAATAGTTTTTAATGCTTGTTTGTATGTGGGGGAAGAAAGAGGAAAGAAAGGAACCAATGATGACACCACATTTTCTATCCTGAGCAAGCAGGTGGCTATTTCTGCAAATCACTTGGTACTGAATTGAGAATCAGCCCATAATTTAAACTACAATTTTAAATTGTGTTAATATTGTAGAGTCTTTCTCTTTTTAAAATTTTATTTATTTTCGGCTGTGTTAGGTCTTCACTGCATCAGGGGCTTTTCTCTGGTTGCGGTGCGTGGGCTTCTCATTTCAGTGGCTTTGCTAGGTCTTCACTGCATCGGGGGCTTTTCTCTAGTTGCGGTGCGTGGGCTTCTCATTTCAGCGGCTTCTCTTGTGGAGCACGGGCTCTAGAGCACAGGCTCAGTAGTGGTGGTGCACGGGCTTAGTTACCCTGCTGCAAGTGGGATCTTCCTGGACCAGGGATGAAACTCGTGTGTCCCCTAAATTGGCAGGTGGATTCTTTACCACTCAGCCACCAGGGAAGCCCTATGTAGGGTCTTTCAAAGGCCTGTATGCGAGACAGCAAAAGAGACACAGATGTATAGAACGGTCTTTTGGACATTGTGGGAGAGGGCGAGGGTGGGATGATTTGGGAGAATGGCATTGAAACATGTATATTATCACATGTGAAATGAATCGCCAGTCCAGGTTCGATGCATGATACAGGATGCTCGGGGCTGGGGCACTGGGATGACCCAGAGGGATGGGATGGGGAGGGAGGTGGGAGGCGGGGTTCAGACTGGGCAACACATGTACACCCATGGCGGATTCATGTCAATGTATGGCAAAACCACTACAATATTGTAAAGTAAAAAAAAAAAACAGGGACAGGGGAGCCTGGTGGGCTGCCGTCTATGGGGTCGCACAGAGTCGGACACAACTGAAGTGACTTAGCAGCAGCAGCAGCAGCAACAGCCAACAACTCAGGCTTTTTTTTTTTTTTTTTAATCAAAATCCTATATGTTGTTTAAATATTGTTGAATTTGCTTTTACTCCATACCTCAAGGGCTAACAGAAAAGAAATTCTTCAGTGTGTAGATGAAGACATATAACCTGTCCATTAGGACAAATTCCATATACGCCGTGACTTATACCATTTATTTTGTTGTTGTTTTTGTTTATAAGCAAAACATGAATATCTGACTTTCTAGAAAATGGATACAATGACGCTACACCTCAAATGAAAAATTCTTGGTATTTTCCATATACCCCTAGCTCCCTGGCTGTTACAGTGGAAAATGTGCTGACATCTTCCTTTAATAGAGAACTCTTAACAGTATGAAGGCTTCCCTGGTGGCTCAGACAGTAAAGAATCTGCCTGCATTGGGGAGACCTGGATTTGATCCCTGGGTTTGGGAGATCCCCTGGAGAAGGGAACAGCCACCCACTCCAGTATTCTTGTCTAGAGAATCCCATAGAGAGGAGCCTGGCAGGCAGTCCATGGGGTCACAGAGTCAGACACGACTTTCACTTTCATGACAGTGTGGTAATTCCTCATGGTAAGAATTTGCTCATTTTAAGTAGCTGTTTTTTTTTTTCTTTCTTTTTTTTTTAAATGATTTTTTTATTGTTGTTTTTTTTTAATTTAATTTTATTTTTAAACTTTACATAATTGTATTAGTTTTGCCAAATATCAAAATGAATCCACCACAGGTATACATGTGTTCCCCATCCTGAACCCTCCTCCCTCCTCCCTCCCCATACCATCCCTCTGGGTTGTCCCAGTGCACTAGCCCCAAGCATCCAGTATCGTGCATCGAACCTGGACTGGCAACTCATTTCTTACATGATATTTTACATGTTTCAATGTCATTCTCCCAAATCTTCCCACCCTCTCCCTCTCCCACAGAGTCCATAAGACTGTTCTATACATCAGTGTCTCTTTTGCTGTCTCGAAACCAGAAGGGAAAGAGACACGTGTACCCCAATGTTCATCGCAGCACTGTTTATAATAGCCAGGACATGGAAGCAACCTAGATGTCCATCAGCAGATGAATGGATAAGCAAGCTGTGGTACATATACACAATAGAGTATTACTCAGACATTAAAAAGAATACATTTGAATCAGTTCTAATGAGGTGGATGAAACTGGAGCCTATTATACACAGTGAAGTAAGCCAGAAGGAAAAACATAAGTAGCTGTTTTGACTTCCACTCATTATAAAGATTGAAGTCTTTGTGAGGAAACATTGTCCTTATTCATAACACAAATTCCAGAAAAATTAACATTATTTTACCAAAAGGCCTTGACAGTAAATCTTGTTGATTATATCTACATGTATATGAAAATATGGTGGCTTTGTTGTGTGTACTTCTAAATCTCTCTCTCTGTCTTCCCTTTCCCATCTCTGCCTTAATTCAGATTCTGAATAGTCCTTAACCAGTCATACTGACTGTTGTCTCTCCCTCTTTGGACTATTCTCTACATGATTCTAAAATGCAAATGTGATTATTAACTTCTCTACTTGAAAAGGGTTACTGTCTCTACCTTGCCCCAGAGTCCATTCGAGGCCAGTATTTTCAGTGGATTTCCGAAGAAAGAAAGTAATTTGAATTGTTCTCAGACTCTTTGTGGAAGGATAGATACATGTACTGACAACTGAGCTGTTATTCCAAAGGCCAGGCTATTTGTTCACTTGGTTATAATTCAGTCATTATGTTCAACAATTATTTCAGTGGAAATATTGAATATAAGTTTTGTCTAGGGTCTTAAACTTCAAATTATCAGGGTTTACTTCTATTCTTCCAAGCTATTTCACTTAACACGTAAGTGATGGGGTTACCATAAAAGAGGTGTTTTTGATTTTTTTTTTTAATTTTATTTATTGATTTATTTTTGGCTGTGCTGGGTCTTCGTTACTGCACAGGCTTTTCTCTAGTTGAGGCAAGTGGGTGTTACTCTTCATTGTGGTTTCAGGCTTCTAATTGCAGTGCCTTCTCTTCCTGCAGAGCACAGGCTTTAGGGCACTTGGGCTCCAGTAGCCCGGCATGTGGGCTCGATAGTTACAGTTCCCAGGCTCTAGAGCATGAGCTCAATGGTTGTGGTGCACAGGTGTAGTTGCTTCACGGCATGTGGGACCCTCCAGGACCAGGGATCGAACCCATGTCTCCTGCATTGACAGGTGGATTCTTTACCACTGAGCCACCGGGGAAACCCATGCCTTAGTTTTTTTAAATTTTTAGTTATTTGGGATCATATTCTAAAATATCAATTGTTTTAGGTTAATTAAAAGCACACATTGGGACTTCCCTGGCCATCTAGTGGTTAATACTTTGCACTTTCACTGCAGGAGGCTCAGGTTCCATCCCTGGTTGGGGAACTTAAGATCCCACATGCCATGCAACCAAAAAAATCAATAAAGACGTAAGAGCAGACATTTACAGAGTACTGATTTGTGCCAGAAATTGAAATAAAAACATGGTCCTTTTTCTCAGGGATCTCATGGGCTTTTAGGTAGGCTTTCTTTTTTAAGAATTTTTTTTTTTTAATGTGGACCATTTTTAAAGTCTTTATTGAATTTGTACAATATTGCTCCTTTTTGGTTTTTTTGTTTTATGTTTTGAAAGTCTTAACCACTGGACCAGCAGGGAAGTCCGTAGGTAACTTTTGGACAGAGTTTTAACAGAGAAGAGTAGTTTAGTGTGGCACATTAGAGGACTAGGTATGGTCGAAGAGAGGAGTGAAGAAGGGATCTATTAAATCTGAGGAAATCAGGGAAGGTTTCCCAGATAAGCTAGTACTTGAAATAAATCCTGAAAGAGGAGTAGGAATTTACAGGTTGAAAAGTTAGGGAGCAGCAATTCATTCAGAGGGAATGATGTAAACAATTTTGGAGAAACATGAAACAGCATGGTTCAGGGATGCATAATGACTTAGTGAAGCTTCAGATGAGATAAGGGAAAATGGCAGAAGATGCCAGGCTCCATGTTCTCTGCAGGCCCAAGACGGTACCCATACAACACAGTGTCAGGCTGAACCACGTGAAACTGACAACGTCGTTGTTGTCGTTCAGTTGCTAAGTCGTGTCTGACTCTTTTCAACCCCGTGGACTGCAGCACACCAGGTCACTCTGCCCTCCACTGTCTCCCACAGTTTCCTCAAATTCAGGTCCATTGAAGCAGTGATGCCATCTAACCTTCTCATCCTCTACCACCCCCTTCTCCTTTTGCCTTCAGTTTTTTAAATCAAGTCGAATACAAGGATCCTTTGCTTGTCAAAAGTTTGCTTTATGCCGCTTCACTGTTTCTAAAGACCTACATTAATTTTCGCTAATCAAAATAAATCCCAAGAGGATTTTTGCCTTTAAAAGGGGGAAAATAGAAAATAGCTTTCGTTTTCCATCAAGCTGGTATAGAGGAAGTGGGAACCCCAAACCATGAGTGTGGCCCTACCAAGTTCTTTTCCCGAGAACCACACTCAGCATTTCACAGTCCAGCCGCTGCAACTCTGAACTGTGCCCGTGAGCATACGTGCTTCATCTTGATTTATTTTGTGCCTCTGTTAACAAGATGTATCCTGAGGTCATTGCTTTTTTGCTTTGCTTCTTTTTGGCTAAAAAAGGTTTCCAGGCATGCTCTGCTTTCAGATAGCATCAGAACCTGAACTGGAATTTCAGAGACACAAACGTTTAAAATTCATCTGTGGAGCCTTCACTGTGGCATTTTGCAGTGAGTTTGTCTAATGACACATTTGCTTGTGAGAAAAAGAAAAGTGAAACAGTGAAGGTGTTAGTCACTCAGTCGTGTCTGACTCTTTGCGACCCCATGGACTGTAGCCCACCAGGCTCCTCTGTCCATGGGATTCTCCAGGGAAGAGTACTGGAGTGGGTAGCCTTTCCCTTCTCGAGGGGATCTTCCCAACCCAGAGGATCGAACTCAGGTCTCTCACATCGCAGGCAGATTCTTTACCATCTGAGCCATCAGGGAAGCGCAAGAAAAAGAAGGACTTTGATGCTTTTTCAAGTAAAGCATGGTTGACTGAGGAGAAGAAAAAAAATAAAACGTTCTCCTAAGAGTCCAGGGAGAACTGGACTCAGGTGAACACCGTGGAAAATAATAGATGTGACCCCTGACCCACCGCCCTGTCCATGGTGTTGCTGTCCTTCCTGCTAACCCATCCTACGTTTTCTCCTCTAGCCATTGACTTCCTCAGCCTGCTCATAGTTACCACTCCTTCATACCTTCAACTCACTGCAGACATGGCGCCCCCAGCCCTTCTCCAGATCACAACCCTCTGGCCTCAGCTCTCACGAGGTACTAAGGATGTGCACAGATTTTGAAGTTCTAAGAGGATGCATCATACTGGCTCACCGCCCCCCACCCCTTTTGGTGCTAGGCTGTAGGTCGGGTCACAGGCCAGTTTATAAGCTGGCTGTCTGGTCTCTTTGAGGCCACTCCCCTGCTGCAGGTCAATTATCTGTGGGAATTATCATGGGCACAGCATGGCTACTAGTGGCAGGAAGTGCGCAGTGGGACTGCTCCTTTCCCAGGTAAAGCTGGGTGAATGCCTGGGAGCTGCTTCTCTGAGACCTGAGAGGACCTCACCTCTAACAGCTCATTTTCAACCCTAAGAACATCTAAGCAGTGTGTCCTCAATAACATTACCCAGAAAATCCATGAACCTCATCAAACCTGACATTTTAGGGTTAAAGAATTCCTATCCTTGCTGGAGTTTGAGCCCGAGGGAAGGGAAATATCATTAATTAAGAAGTAGCAACAGCATGATGCCCTTTTATTATCTAAATCTTTTTAAGTATATAAGCAATTCTTGAGAGTCATTCATTTTACCATTTTAGACATACTTGAATATCTCCTTTTTTATCTTTTTTTAAAAAGAACCTCTTTTAGAATTCTGGTAACTACTAGGAAAACAAGTGAGCTCAGTGCTGAGGGCAGCTTTGCCCTTTTTCTCTTATCATCTCTTGTGGGGTTGTTTTTTTTTTTTTTTTTTTGCTTCCATTAGTAGTAGCCTTTGCACACACAGCATATTATTTCTCTCCAGAAAATAAGGTGGTTTCACTAGCAGTAAATGGCCTCACAATGAGGTGATTATTTTTAACATGTGTAGATTCTAGTCTGATTCCAATAAATATCATATAGAGCATGAGACAAATGTCACAGGAAATTCCTTTTTCACTTCCGATGTGGTGTTTAAGTACAAGAAAAATCCATTCAACTGTCACCGATAAATGCTCTTAATAAATAAAGTGTCATCAAGCAAAAACGGAACTCGGTAACAGTATTTAGAAAATAGTCTTTAAACTTGAAGCTACTCTCATGAAAATTTATAGTTCCTTCCCCGAACAAACATACCTGAAATACTGGGCTGATATCTATGAAAGTGTTTCTTGAGGTGAGTGAGGAGCCGGGGAAGGAAATGGAAAAGTTGGTAAGCATGAGAACTGGAGACCTCTTCAACATCAAGCCTCCCCTTGGCATCATTTTCTTTCTCATCTTTCATGTGCAGCATGTTCAGCCACTCAGTCATGTCCGACTGTTTGTGAACCCATGGACTGAGTGGACTGCCAGGCTCCTATGCCCATGGAATTTTCCAGGCAAGAATACTTGAGTGGGGTGCTATTTCCTATTCCAGGGGATCTTTCCAACCCAGAGATCAAACCCACATCTCTTATGTCTCCTGCATTGACAGTCGGATTCTTTCCCACTAGTGCACCCCGGGAAGCCATAGTTGTTATTTATCTGGGGGATAGTTGCCAGTAAGGTGACACGTCTTGACAGTTGCCTGCATCCCTAAGGTGCTATAATAATTTATCTTTGCAGCATTAAGAAGAGTCTAACTCTGTGGAAATGCAGAATAGGTCTACAATAGACTGTGGAGACAGAGGGAGAGTGAAGGCAGAGAGACCTCCTGAACACAGCATTTGCCTGTTGCCATAGTCTCATAGGCTCTTAGCTTCTGCTTCTTCTTTTACTGTCCTTTCTACTTCTTTCATTCAAGTATTTATCCATCATCCATCCACCCATCCTTCCATCCATCCTCCCTTCCATCCATCCATCAATCCCTACCAGCCTTCATTCTGTACCTTCTGTGTATGTATCAATTTGCCTTTGTATCAAAATTTCAGGAGAGCAAGGTCCAGGAGTTTGTGTATCTAACAAAATCTGTAGGCAAGTTTGATTCTCAGACGTGTATGAGTACCACTTACTTAGAGGCTGCAAATATGAGTAACCTGGATTCCTGTCCCAGGACCCAAGGAGGTCCCCCTTTTGCTTACTGTGTGCACTATTCAAATCTCACACACATTCTCTCCTTCCCACTTATCCAACAGCAGGCAGTCAATCTGAATTCCTTACCTGGAGGCTAACGATGCCCCCAAGCATCAAGAGATAGATCTGGAATTTGCAGAGAACACCTTCTCTTAGCATGTAGATTTCCAAGGATGAGCTGAGCCATGGGTTCCCATCTCAGCCTGTCTTGTGCCATGCAGAGGAACAAGTGTGTTCCGGTTATGAACACTGTGGGATTTATTTAATAATTTGGTATAGAAAGGAAGCAGAATTAATAAGATGAGAGAACTCTAGTTCTTACTTCATTCACACACACACACACAGACACGTGCATTGAACCTAACAAAAATTTAAAGGCATCACTGGACAGGCTGTCATCCTAGAGACGGTCCATTAGCAACAGTGTGACTTCCCCCAACAGGTTGGTCCTCCAAGCAAAAGAAGAGTGTATCTCATAAGGTCACTCAGGGTCACTTAAAGAGAGACCAGTGTGCTCTCCAGTGCAGTTTGTTTAGAGACTGAAAGCTCCCCTGTGGTTAACAGAAGTTGGATAACGGTATCTTCTACCTATTGTTTCTTCTGGATTTTTCAATGGGCTTGCTCTTTAATTGTTCTGTGGAGAAGGCGGTTAAGCCACTATTCTGCACACAAAACTAGACCACAATTTGATTAATGGTGGTAATGTGCATGTGTGTGCTTAGACACTCAGTCATGTCCAAGTCTTTGCCATCCTTTGGACTGTAACCCACCAGGCTCCTCTGTCCATGGGATTTTTCAGGCAAGAACACGGGGAGTGGGTTGCCGTTTCCTATTACACATCTGCATATAGGAGGGTGTTTATGTAGGCGCTCTGAGAGGCGCTGTCTGTAATAGGTAGCCTAGGACCATGGTTAAATTCACCAGGACTGTGGATTGAGGCCACACTTCTCTCAACAAATACCAAGCCAACCACCCTGCCACTTACCTATTGTGATGGCATTCTGTTTATAATATTACAAAATGAGATCTATTCCTAAACGAATTCCCAGTAAAGTGAACTGGAAATCAAGACATAGGTCAAAAGACTTACAGGGTGGGGCATCATGGGATTTTTTTTCCAACATCAGTTAATTCTGGAGAATTTCAGGAACACTGTTGCATCTTCCAAAATCACCAGAACAATATCTTGTTTATTTCCAGTTGTCTACATTAAGCCAAGCAGACATGAGATGAGACCAAAGTCTGGCCTCTGAAGGATGGAGGGATTCAGATGGGAAGCAAGTGAAATGGGCACACTGATTACCCTTCCCAAAATTGTAACTAGGACTTCCTCAAGATGCATATCACTCCAGACATATTTAATAAATCTAGTATTTCATTTATTAAACTTCTTTACAACAAAGGGTGGATTTTCTTTTTTAATTTGTACACCTATGCCCTTGTGAACATATATAATTTGTGGACTTTTTATTGTGTTATATTTCAAATTAACAGAAAATAATATAACAGAGACCTTTGTACCCAAATTGAACAAATACTAACACTTTGCCATTTTTGTTTCAGAAATTTTCAAATAAAATTTTGCAGTTATCACCAAATAGGGCTTCACTGGTGGCTCAGTGGTCAAGAATCTGCCTGCAATGCAGAAGACCTGGGTTCAATTCCTGGGTCAGGAAGATCCCCTGGAGAAAGGAATGGCTTCCCCCTCCGGTATTCTTGCATGGAGAATCCCATGCACAGAGGAGCCTGGAGGGCTACAGTCCATGGATCACAAAAGAGTCAGACACAACTTAGCAACTAAACAGCAACAAGTATCACCAAACCGCCTTTTTCTCTTGCTTCCTTCATCCTTCCTCAAAGGTAGCCATTGTCTGAAAATGGATCAGTAACTTTCCCCTTAGAGTTTTTATCTAATTAATGGATATAGAATTATGACATAAAGATAACAGATTTTTAAAATTTTTCTTGTTTTGTTCCTTCTACTTAACACATTTTCCTCTCGCTTCATCTTACCTGCTTTTTTGTGAGATCCATCAATTTTCTTCTTTCTCTTCACTCCCTTCTGCTAGTTAAGGAGTTAAATATCTTTTTATGGCCTTGCAGTAGTTATCCTTAAAGATAAGATACATATATGTAATTAATTTAAAATTCCGAATTTATATTTTTATCTTCCTTTTGAACACAATAGGCTTCCCTGGTGGCTCAGAGGGTAAAGCATATACCTGCAGTGAGGGAGACCTGGGTTCGATCTCTGGATGGGGAAGATTCCCGGGAGAAGGAAATGGCAACCCACTCCAGTATTCTTGCCTGGAAAACCCCATGGATGGAGAAGCCTGGTGGGCTACAGTCCATGGAGTCGCAAAGAGTCAGACATGACTGAGCAACTTCACTTTGAACACAATAAAGACATAAAGTCCTTTACACTTTAATTCCAGACTTCCACTCTCAGTTTCCGTGTAATTTTGAGTAGTATTTTCAGTCCACTTTATGTATAAAGACTACAACTTAGCGACTAATGTTTTTATAGCAACTGCTTATATTTTCCCTTTCTTCCTACTTTTCCTTCAGGATAAACAACTGCTTATTTTGATATTTGCACCTGCTTATCAATTTCTTTGGTCACTCCTGCTGTTTGCATATCACCCCTCTTTGTTCTAGGCCCCACTGCCCTTGAAATAGATGAACCATGTGCTTTAGCTGTTCTTCCGTAGAACTCATGAACAGCGACCTCTGGCTTCATTGGTCTGAATGTCTTTCAGCTACATTCTATAATAGTAATTTGACTCAACAGTTATCCTAAGTCATCAGCTATTTCCCTCAGCACACCATCTACTGTTGTCTACTGTAACTGTCAGATGTTACTAATCACACTGCTTAGGTAAGCAGTCCCAGAAACACGTATGTGTGAGGGAAATACATGACCTGAAATTTTCATGGGAAAATAATTTTATAGGTAATTAAGTGGTTCCACTACTACTATATTTAAGCCTTTTCAAAATAATTCAAATTCAATTTTTGAAAAATGTGTTCAATACCTGTTAAAGGCTGGAGGCTTTCCCACTCCACTGCATCTCACGATCTTAGCAAATTTTAGTAGCTATGTATTTTACAGATGAAGAAACTGAAGCCTAGGGTGAGCAAATAATTTACTCTTGATGACACAGCTCAGAAATGGCATTCATGGGCAGCAAACTTACGTCTTGTAATTCCAAGTTGCATCTAGAATTAATACATTGATTTTTTACCCTTTCACTTATTTTGATGATGGTAAAAGGAAATAGACTAATAATAACTTAAATCCAGAGTCCTTGATCTCTCTCATCTAGTGATCACATTCTTTATGGTGTCTTCCTCAGGAACCCCAAGGTGAAGGTCAACCCTCTAAGTTCAAGGATCACAAACTCCAACCTGCCCCTGAGGGCTGGGGAAGAGACTTCACTTTAGAAGACAGAAATTTAGGAAGTCGGCTGCTTGCTTGAGTAATCACGTTCATGAGTTTTACATTCAGGATAGATTCCCACAGCCACAAGTGGAGAAATTGAAAAATGGCAAAATTGAAAAATAAATGACCTTTGAAATACAGAAGGGTCTTTACTCCAGAGAAAAATGTAATTCTGTTTTCAGGCACATTTCCCTTCTTTTATGATTTGAGGCTATCACAAGGCAGGCCAGTGAGTCTAATGGGAGATATTTGGTGGAGTAGGTCATTTCTGGAGTAAAAGTGTTTTGTTTTGTTTTTGTTTTTGTTTTTTATAGCATGTGAGCATGGGAATTAGGGGGACTGGGTTTCAGTTTGGATCCTGAATCCAATTTGTTTTAAGAACACCCACAAGTCATTCCTTTTTCTCACTCAGGAAATGTAAAATCTGAAGGAGATGAGATATCTGTCTTTTAATACATTTCTAATTATTGGGCAGGCTTTGACCTTTTTATTTCACAATTTTATTTACCATACTGGGTGTGTATGCACGTAGATAGGTATGTATGTGGGTGGGTCAGTCAGTCCTGTCCAACTCTTTGCGATCCCGTGGACTGCAGCACGCCAGGCCTCCCTGTCCATCACCAACTCCTGCAGCTTACTCAAACTCATGTCCGTCAAGTCAGTGATGCCATACAACCATCTAATCCTCTGTCATCCCCTTTTCCTCCCGCCTTCAATCTTTCCCAGCATCAGGGTCTTTTCAAGTGAGTCAGTTCTTCACATCAAGTGACTAAAGTATTGGAGCTTCAGCTTCAGCATCAGACATTTCAACGAATATTCAGGACTGATTTCCTTTAGGATTGACGGCTTTGATCTCCTTGAAATCCAAGGGACTCTCAAGAGTCTTCTCTAACACCACAGTTCAAAAGCATCAATTCTTCTGTGCTCAGCTTTCTTTATAGTCCACCTCTCACACCCATACATGACTACTGGAAAAACCATAGCTTTAACTAGGCGGATCTTTGTTGGCAAAGTAATGTCTCTGCTTTTTAATATGCTGTCTAGGTTGGTCATAGCTTTTGTTCCAAGGAGCAAGGGTCTTTTAATTTCATGGCTGCAGTCACCATCTGCAGTAATTTTGGAGCCCAAAAAGATAAAGTCTCTTACAGTTTCCATTGTTTCCCCATCTATTTGCCATGAAGTGATGGGACCTGATGCAATGATCTTAGTTTTCTGAATGTTGAGTTTTAAGCCAACTTTTTCACTCTCCTCTTTCCCTTTCATCAAGAGGCTCATTAGTTCTTCTTTGCTTTCTGCCATAAGGGTGGTGTCATCTGCATATCTGAGATTACTGATATTTCTCCCAGCAATCTTGATTCCAGCTTATGCTTCTTCCAGCCCAGTGTTTCTCATGATGTACTCTGCATATAAGTTAAATAAGCAGGGTGACAATATACAGCCTTGACGTACTCCTTTTCCTATTTGGAACCAGTCTGTTGTTCCATGTCCAGTTCTAACTGTTGCTTCTTGACCTACATTCAGATTTCTTAGGAGGCAGTTCAGGTAGTCTGATATTCCCATCTCTTTAAGAATTTTCCACTTAAAGTGGAAACCTTTTGAAGGAGGTAGCCATTTTCTTCATTACCTCCACCATAGTTTGGCCTCAGCTCAAACAACAGGAAAGGAACACAGCCCCGCCCATCAATAGAAAATTGGATTAAAGATTTTCTAAGTATGGTCCTGCCCACCAGAACAAGATCCAGTTTTCCCCTCAGTCAGCCTCTCCCATCAGGAAGCTTCTATAAGCCTCTTATCCTTATCCATCAGAGGCAGACAGAATGAAAATCACAATCACAGAAACCTAACCAAACTGATCACATGCACCACACCCTAGTCTAACTCAAGGAAACTATGAGCCATGCAGTGTAAGGCCACCCAAAACAGATGGGTCATGGTGGAGAGTTCTGACAAAACGTGGTCCACTGGAGAAGGGAATGGCAAACCACTTCAGTAGTCTTGCCTTGAGAACCCCATGAACAGTGTGTGGGTGGATAGGCAGGTATTAATTTTGCTTTCTTTTCTCTTTTCCTGACTTCTTTTAACTTGATAATTTTAAATACTTCTGGTCCTCCTTAAGAATTTATCCATGTATCTATGTGCTGTTGACTTGGAAACTGCATATTTATTTTCTCCCATGAAAGATTACCTTTAGTTTCTTCTTTACATTTTTCATTAAAATTTTAAGCTAAGTGTAGATTTACTTAGAATCGTAAGAATTTATAAAGGAAGAGTCTGTATACCTGTAGCTGCTTTTCTGCAATGGGAAGTGTATCTTGCATAACAATATTATAACTAGGATATGGACATTGTTACAGTCAAGAGATAGGAATACCAGACCACCTAACCTGCCTCCTGAGAAATCTGTATGCAGGTCAGGAAGCAACAGTTAGAATGGACATGGAACAACAGACTGGTTCCAAATCGGGAAATAAGTACGTCAAGACTGTATATTGTCATTCCTTATTTAACTTATATGCAGAGTACATCATGCGAAATGTTGGGCTGGATGAAACACAAGCTGGAATCAAGATTGCTGGGAGAAATATCAATAACCTCAGATACACAGATAACACCACTCTTATGACAGAAAGCAAAGAAGAACTAAAGAGCCTCTTGATGAAAATGAAAGATGAGAGTGAAAAAGTTGACTTAAAACTCAACAAGCAGAAAACTAAGATCGTGACATCCAGTCCCATTACTTTATGACAAATAGATGGGGAAACAATGGAAAAGTGAGAGACTTTATTTTGGGGGGCTTCAAAATCACAGCAGATAGTGACTGCAGCCATGAAATTATAAGACCCTTGCTCCTTGGAAGAAAAGCCATGACCAATTTAGGCAGTATATTAAAAAGCAAAGACATTACTTTGCTGACAATAGTCCATCTAGTCAAGGCTATGGTTTTTCCAGTAGTCATGTATGGGTGTGAGAGTTGAACTATAATGAAAGCTGAGCTCCAAAGAATTGACGCTTTTGAACTGTGGTGTTAGAGAAGACTCTTGAGAGTCTCTTGGACTGCAAGAAGATCCAACCAGTCAATCCTAAGTGAAATCAGTCCTGAATATTCATTGGAATATCTGATGGTAAAGCTGAAGCTCCCATACTTTGGGCACTTAATGCGAAGAACTGACTCATTTGAAAAGACCCTGATCTGGGAAAGATTGAAGTCCTGAGAAGAAGGGAACAACAGAGGATTAGATGGTTGGATGGCATCACTGACTCGATGGACGTGAGTTTGAGCAAGGTCAGAAGTTGGTGGTGGACAGGAAAGCCTCAAATGCTGCTGTCCTTGGGGTCACAAACAGTCAGACACAACTGAGCGACTGAACTGAACAGTCAAGACACAGAACATTTCCATCACCAGAAGCATCCCTCCCATTGCTCTTTTCTAACCTACGCTCACTTCCCTCCTTCCCTCCCCCTCTGTGTGTGCCCAATTGTTTAGTCGTGTCTGACTCTTTCTGACCCCAGGGACTGTAGCCCACCAGGCTTCTCTGTCCATGGAATCTTCCGGGCAAAAATACTGGAATGGGTCACCATTTTCTCCTCCAGGGAATCTTCCTGTCCCAGGGATCAAACCAGTGTCTCCTGCATTGACAGGGGAATTCTTTACCACTGGGCTTCCTAGAAAACCCTTTACCCCTCTCCTGCACCTCAATACCTAATCTCTAGCAATTACAAATCTGTTCTCCATTTCTATAATGGTACTTCAAAAATGTTATGGATTCATAAAGTACTCAAGGGCTTGGGACTGGCTTTTTCTCACTGAGCATAATTCTATTGCTGTGAAAGTAAGATTGCTTGCTAAGAATACATAACTCTTTGTTTAACCATTTTTCTGTGGAAAGATATTCAGATTGTTTGCCAATTTTTGCTGTTGAAAATAGAGCTACTGTGAAGACTTATGCACAGGTTTTTATGTGACCAGAGGTTTCATTTCCTGGGTGTAATTTCTAGAGGGTAATTGCTGGGTTGCATGGTAGCTGCATATATAGTTTTAAATGAAGTTATCAAACTGTTTTCCAGAGTGGCTATGCCATTGTACATTCCTGCTGGCAATGTATGCCTGATCTAGTTTCTCTGCTTCCTCAAAGGCATTTTGTGTTTTTACCATTTTTATTTTAACCATTCTTACAGATATGTGGTAAAATCTCATGGTTTTAATTTGCATGTCTTTGATGGCTCATTGTGGCTCAGACAGTAAAACGTCTGTCTATAATGCAGAAGACCCGGATTCAAGCCCTGGGTTGTGAAGACCCCCTGGGAAAGGAAATGGCAATCTACTCCAGTACTATTGCCTGGAAAATCCCATGGACAGAGGAGTCTGGTAGGCTACAGTCTATGTGGAATAATTTTTCATGAACTTATTTGCCATCTGTACATCCTCTTCAGTGAAATATCTGTTATTATCTTTTGTCCATTTTTTAATTGGATTTTTTTCACTATTGAATTTTGACAGCTTTTTTTATGGATGCTAGATATAGCCTCTTTGTTGAATATGTAACTTACAAATATTTTCTCTCTGTCCATAGCTTATCTCTTCAGCCTCTTAACTGGATCTTCCACAGAGAACAGTTTTGTATGTTCACAAGATCCCAGTTTATCAAATTTTTTTTATGAATCATATATTTGATGTCAAGTCTAAGAAGTCTTTGCAACACCATAGACTCAAAAGACTTTTTCCTATACTTTTTTTTCTATAAGTCTTATGATTTTATGGTTTACATTAGACTCCTTAATCCATGTTGAGTTAATTTTTTAATAAGGTGTGAGATTTTGGCCAAGATTAATTTTTGCCTCTGGATAGTTTCAGCACCGCTTGTAGAAACAGCCATCTTTCTCCATTAAATTGCTTTTGCACTTTTGTCAAAAATCATTTGGGAGACTTCCCTGGCAGTCCAGTGGTTAAGACTTTGCCTTCCAATGCAGGGGATGCAGGTTTGATCCCTAATGGGGGATCTAAATCCCACATGCCTTGAGGCCAAAAAAACCAAAGCATAAAATAGAAGCAGTATTGCAACAAATTCAATAAAGACTTTAAAAAAGGATCCACATAAAAAATCTTTAAAAAATCAACCAGTTGTAATATGTAGTCCTAATTTGAGTAAACAAGTATAAGAAAGAAAGCTATTTATAGGATAAATGAAGAAATCTGAAAACAGATTGGATGAGATAGTAAGATATTATTGTTAATAATGATTTAATAATAATGGCAATACAGATATATGTTAATAACAATGGTAGTTAAGGAATTGTTGCTAATTTTATTAGGTAATATGATGGTATTGTTGTGAATATTTTTAAAAATATTTTAAGTTTCAGTTTAAAACTGAAATATTCACAAATAAAACAGTGTGATGACTGGAATTTGCCTTAAAATATTCCAGAAAAATATAATTGTGGGAGATAAATGATTCACAATTGACAAAAATTTACTAATTGTTGACATTGATTGCTGAGAATGAGAATTCATTTACACTATTCTCCCTACGCTAATTCTATGTTTGGAAATTCTCATAATAGTAAGTAAAATATATTCCTTAATCATCACCACTTTGCATAACAGAACATTTAGCACCTAATTTTCATTTTAATTTGTTCTGAATCATAGACAGCATTGATTCATTTTTCAGTCACAGTAGCAACAGTTTCTTCTTTGGGGTTATGGGTTTCTGTATTCCATGCCATTAGAAATAGTCATGTCATTGAAGGAAGAAAAGAATTTATTGGAGTAATTTGTGCTTCCTCTGTGGACTGGATGAAGATGGAAATTTTTTTAAGAGAAATTACTGGGGACAAGATTTCTTTCTATCCATTACTATTGGACTTATGAATGATTTTTATCAACTCTGAAACTGTAAAGCCACATTTTTGCCTCTGAGAATAAGCTGATAGGATTTAAAAACATTCTACCCCAAAGCTTGCACAATAGTTTATAAATTTTAAAAGTAAGCTTCAAATAGTCACATTAGCAAATTTTATTTTTTATCAATAAGGAAAAGTATTAAAAGTTTGGGGGAGGCCTTGCTAGATGAAAGAAAAGACAAGGAAGGGGAAGCAGTATTGATTTTTTTTTTAATTGTCTTAGGAAAATATTGTCTGGAGCCAGGAATAGCAAAAGACCAAGGTGACTGGGTGCAGTTATGAAGCTGAAATATAGTAACCATATGGCTAAGGGTCAGTTCAGTCAGTTCAGTCTCTCAGTAGCGTCCAACTCTTTGCGACCCCGTGGACTGCAGCACACCAGGCCTCCCTGTCCATCACCAACTCCACGAGTTTACTCAAACTCAGGTCCAATGAGTCGGTGACGCCATCCAACCATCTCATCCTCTGTTGTCCCCTTCTCCTCCCACCTTCACTCTTTCCCAGCATCAAGGTCTTTTCAGAGTCAGTTCTTCACATCAGGTGGCCAAAGTATTGGAGTTTCAGCTTCAACGTCAGTCCTTCCAATGAACATTCAGGACTGATTTCCTTTAGGATGGACTGGTTTGATCTCCTTGCAGTCCAAGGGACTCTCAAGGGTCTTCTCCAACACCACAGTTCAAAAGCATCAATTCTTTGGCCCTCAGCTTTCTTTATAGTCCAATGCTCACATCCGTACATGATTACTGCAAAAACCATAGCCTTGACTAGACAGACCTTTGCTGGCAAAGTGATGTCTCTGCTTTTGAATATGCTATCTAGGTTGGTCATAACTTTCCTTCCAAGGAGTAAGCGTCTTTTAATTTCATGGCTGCTGTCATCATCTGCAGCAATTTTGGAGCCCCAAATAATAAAGTCAGTCACTGTTTCCATTGTTTCCCCATCTATTTGCCATGAAGTGATGAGACTGGATGCCATGATCTTAGTTTTCTGAATGTTGAGTTTTAAGCCAACTTTTTCACTCTCGTCTTTCACTTTCATCAAGAGGCTCTTTGGTTCTTCTTCACTTTCTGCCATAAGGGTGGTGTCATCTGCATATCTGAGGTTATTGATATTTCTCCTGGCAATCTTGATTCCAGCTTGTGCTACATCCAGTCCAGCGTTTCTCATGATGTACTCTGCATATAAGTTAAATAAGCAGGGTGACAATATACAGCCTTGACGTACTCTTTTTCCTATTTGGAACCAGTCTATTGTTCCATGTCCAGTTCTAACTGTTGCTTCCTGACCTGCATACAGATTTCTCAAGCGGCAGGTCAGGTGGTCTGGTATTCCCATCTCTTTCAGAATTTTTCACAGTTTATTGTGATCCACACAGTCAAAGGCTTTGGCATAGTCAATAAAGCAGAACTAGATGTTTTTCTGGAACTCTCTTGCTTTTTCGATGATCCAGCGTATGTTGGCAATTTGATCTCTGGTTCCTCTGCCTTTTCTAACCAGCTTGAATATCTGGAAGTTCACGGTTCATGTATTGTTGGCTAAGGGTACTTCCTAACAAATACATTTTTCCAGACTTACAAATTTGTGTTTAATCCCATGGTCAAAAGAGGGCCAATGGAGGTTTGAAATGGAGAAATAAAGAGAGTCATGTTTGTTTTGTAGGTATCAGATAATGACATGGTGTGTGAGATAAAGAGAAACTGATCTGGCCATAGCAACACCAAAAAGATGAAGCTGTTTAAATGGTCTAGACAGAGATGATGAGAGTTTGAACATGGCTTGGGAAATGAAAGGAAATGCTTTGGCTGGGACTGATTTAATTAAGATTTGGAGTCTCAGTGAAAGGAAAGGGAGGGAGAAGAATGACTCACTTGACCGTAACATCATTAGCAAGGTAGAGGAGAGGATGCGGAACTTGGAACAGGTTGGGGAGGGAGTGCGTCAGGTGTGTGATATTAGACATGCTCGCTGAGAGGGTCCACAAGCCATCCGGCAGCATGCAGGATGACCGCTTCGGACCAGAGGTTAGTTGGCATGAAAGGTTATTACATGACCAGGGAGAACATGTAAAACAAGAAGACCTGATCAAAGGCAGAACTCTGGTGAGCCCACATATTAAGGTGGGAATGAAGGAGGGGCAGGTTAAAAACCAGCCAGTAGAGGTGAGGGGGAGAATTACAAGAAAGCAATATCAATTTCAAAAATGCTTCCTGGAGTAGGTGAGATCTGAGGATATGCTTTAATGGAAGACTACTATATTAGGGAGCTGTAACAATCCGTGAAGAAGAAACTCTAAGTAAACAAACAGAAACATGGATGTGAGTATTTAGCTAAATAATTTGAAGCAATCTGAGTCTACAACACCTTTAGTATTGTTTAATTTTCTTTGCAATATGTGTTTCCTGGTAGTTTTTATTCTCCTGAATCTATCATAGGCATAAACAAGAGTGTTTTAATTCATGCTGGTTGCATTTTACCTTGACACACCTGCAAGATTCAAAGCCTAAATTATCTTTTGTAATAATGAGTTACAGAGTTTGAGCTTTTGGTTTCTGTAAAATGACAGTTCTAAAAATGATACCAACTGTTGCCTAGAAGAATGTCTTTCCCATCTCCATTGATAGTAAATGTTTCCTTTTGTTTTATAACTGGCAAAGTCAACTCCCAAATATCTCACTGCCAAGGAGATGATAATCTGTGGCAAAGTTTTTCTTTTTATACTTTTTATTTTGTATTGGCGTATACCTGATTAGGCCTTCCCTGGTGGCTCAGTGATAAAGAATCTGCCTGCAATGCAGCAGACACAGGTTTGATTCCTGGGTCAGGAAGATCCCCTGGACAAGGAGATGGCAACCTACTCCATTACTTTTGCCTGGGAGATCTCATGGACAGGGGAGCCTGGCAGGCTACAGGCCACGGGGTTGCAAAAGAGTCGGACATGACTGAGTAGCTGAACAGCAACAACGTAGCCTGTTAGCAGTGTTGTGACAGTTTCAGGTGAGCAGTGATGGGACTCAGCCATACATGTACATGCATCCATTCTCCCCAAACTCCCCTCCCCTCCAGGCTGGGTGGCAAAGCTTTATGCTTCATAATCACTGTGATAGAGACAGGGTGGTAGTGGATTTTTCTTTTCTCTTTTGTTTGTGTTTGTATTTCCTTTTTCACTATATCGAGATTGAGGTCTTGTCCCATCTCAAAGTTCACATTTAATACTCAAAGCACTTAAATGTCTTTCTCATCACTAGAAAAATTTTCTGACCACAAAGATTGTAACCTTAGAAGAAGAAAGAGCAGTTGATTGCTGGTTCGTGCTTTCCATCAATGTAATAGGTAACCTTACGTGGTTTGCGGAGGACTTCTTCTTAACAAGAAATAGAATTGGAGATATAATACGGCTTCCAATCTCATTTTGAAGCACATCATTATTTTTGAAGTGGTCCTGAATTTCTAAATTATATATCACACTCAGTCCCCTGCGTATGAAGAAGTTCAGCTGTGAGAGCATGTCCGTAAGTCCAATTCATTTGTGAGTCCGTCAAAGTTTACCCAGGTACCCAGCTAACACAATCAGCTATATACTATTGCACTTTAATAGGTTTATAATATTTTTCACACAAATAGTAGGTATGTAAAAAACAAACACAAAAATAAAACATTTTTCATCTTACAGTACAGTATCCTGGAAAGTACAGTAGTACAGTACAGTAGCTGACATACAGGGCCTGGCACACACGTTCCTATCTTTGAAAATTTGCAACTTGAAGGTCAGTATGGCACCCCACTCCAGTATTCTTGCCTGGAGAATCCCATGGACGGAGGAGCCTGGTGGGCTACGGTCCATGGGGTCGCAAAGAGTCGGACACGACTGAGCGACTTCACTCACTCACTCATGTAGGAGACTTACTGTAAAGTGAAAGACACTTGCCTCTTTGCCTGACCCACATCTTCAGCACATCAACATTAGTTTAGATGATAAAAGATAATGTATTGTTGTTAAAAATGTCCTCCCTAAGCTCCATCTTCCTCTCATTTGAAGGACACAACTGGTGGAAGATTCCTAAGAAATCCACATGGCCAGGTCCTTGTGTTCATGTGCCCATAAATCAACCTCACTAAGCGACACAGTGTTACTGAAAAGAGAAACTAGAGATAATAATGCATTTCTCATTTACTGCTCATTAAAAATGGAAACCCAGAAACGCTGTACTTTTGGGGGCAATGTGCCAGTAGCCTTGCTAGTGAGAAGCCATTATACAGAAGCTGATGACCAATGCTACAGATTAGGCTGGAGGAAAAAAAAAATTCCTCCAGGATGCAACTGTGAAAACCCAGTTTCTCATTACTAACTTATGACCCTCTGTGAAGTTTAAATTGGATTGACAAGGTGGCCAAATCCTTCTGCTATCAAAATGGAGCATATTCTCAAAAGAAAAAGGCACCCACTGACCTACAGTGGTTGTTCTATTGCCAACTTTACCCTCTTGATGGTGAGTATAATTTATTTCCTCCTACTGGAAGGAGATAGAATATTTGAAAGCTTCTGAGTAAATGACATAAAAAAATTCTATTGATAATAGTACAAAAATAGAAAGCAGTTGATTCTTACATGTGAAAACATTGTTTCAAAAAAGCATTAACATGAGGTAAATTCTATGTTGGGGCTTCCCAGATGGCTCAGTGATAAAGAATCCACCTGCCAAGCAGGAGACTCGGGTTTGATCCCTGGGTCAGAAAGATCCCTTGGAGAAGGAAATGGCAACCCACTCCAGTATTCTTGCCTGGAAAATCCAATGGCAGAATAGCATGGTGGGCTGTAATCCATGGGGTCGCAAAGAATAGGACATGACTTAGTGACTAAACAACAACAAAGTTTTATGTTAATTAATCTTTAAAGCATTTTACCCTAATGGTCCAACTTGCATGTGTGTAACATACGTGCTACTTTTCTGTGGTTTAGTATTATAAGGAAAGCATCAAAGGATAAAATCAACTAATCTAGGGGAATCTAAGAAAGACTTATGCTGGAACCAACTTTGGGAATTATTTCTCAGATCTCTTTTTCTGCACAGACTTGGCAGGGTGCTCTGTCACATTGTTCTTGCCATCTTTGGGCTAAATGTTCAAGTTATTTATGGTGTCATGTGTAGCCCAAGGATTCCCAAGGACCATATTTAAGAGAGTCACCCTTCTGCTGAAGATATTCCCCAGTGAACAAATATATAAATACACAGAAACCATAAACCATTTTCCCCTTGACACTGTAATGCCCAGTACAAATATTAATAAGTGCATATAACACTGAATAGAAAACTCACAAGTATCTATTTCAAGAATGGTATGGTGTTGAAGCCTGATAACAAATTCAAATAGAGCAGCCATGAAAAGAACCATTGCTTAAATTTGGGTTAAAAGCTGACATCATATTACCACTCTTGAACTTCAGCAAAAATAAGAGTGTAGCATTGAGAAGATAAAAATGCACAAACGGATTAGAAAAACCTTTCATTGATGAAGCACAAATCTACCTTTCCACTTCAAGGCTGCCTCTAACCATCGTAAAGTACCATTGAACTGTGGGAGCACCTCCTGCCTTTATAATCACACAGGTTTGTATATTCAGGGCCATAATTTTCTGATAGATGAGTAAAGGCAACTCCTTCTAATTCCTGCAGAGATGTCATTTGGGCTTAAGGCATTGTTGTTCCAACCTCATCCTCTGTAGTAGGAGGATTATATAAACTAAACTCCCCCTGGCCATCTCAGATTGGATTCTGTGAGAAACAGACTCCTAGGTGGAAATCTACACCCAGAAGTTTAATGGGGCGTGTCCTTTGGATGCAGATGGGATGTAGTGGGGCAAGAAGGACAGAACAAAGACACGTGAACTACAATGAAATCTCAGCAGAGATGTCAACCAGTCCCCCAGGGAGCTCCGGAATGGTCAGAGCCCTTCAAAAACTGCTCACTTTGAGGGAAGGAGGCTGAGGATTTTTTTACTCCTACATTAACCAGCCATTGCATATGGACCCCTCCCTCACCTGTGATGAGACAGCGTTCTTTAGCTGTGAGTACTTTCCCAAAAGTGATCGGTCAGCGACACTCCCCATTGCTGGGAGAATGAGCACTGAGTCCCTCTCGGAATGGACCGTGCCATTCCCTCCACCCGCCTCACCTCCCCAGCATCTTCGTCATCTTCCCTATCCATTCATGTCACGTATTTGTTAGATATTCAGTCTACCAGAGACTCAGTATCTGCTGGATCATGACAATATAAAGGTGAGTGGAAAATGGGCCTGTGGTCTAAGGGAAGAAGAAAATACAGGAAAAAAAGATGGTGGTAACTGCCAT
The DNA here is from genome assembly GCF_055505025.1 of Bos grunniens. Classification (NCBI taxonomy): domain Eukaryota; kingdom Metazoa; phylum Chordata; class Mammalia; order Artiodactyla; family Bovidae; genus Bos; species Bos grunniens. The sequence goes on along the minus strand of NC_141178.1, from coordinate 54,484,165 downwards.
AATAATAATAGTTGCAATGTGCTTTGGGAGTGCAAAAGAGAGAGGTTTACTTCCTGGGGAGATTCAGTTGCTCTTTCATGGTGGGGGATGGAAAGACTGATTGCAGGGCTTGTATATTCCACTTTCCTGGCTTCTTGCTTGGCCTGGAATGCCCTCTTCATTCCTTTCACCGATTTAAATGGTCTTTTTACAGCCCTGACCCAATTATAACTACCATGAGGCCTTCCATCAACAACCCTCCCTGTGGTCTTAGAGACCTCTGCTTTGCACTAGCCCGTTGATTTCTGATGCTACGCATCACTTATCATCTCCAGTTGGTGTAGCATCACCTACCTAATGGGTAAACACCAGTGGAACAGAGGACAATACAATTCTGACAGTTGCTTCATAGATGATTATAATCACGGGATATAATCCCAAAGAGACTATAGAGATGATTTGACCAAACATCCCAAGTGGGAAAAAAAAAACAAGAAAGGAGATTGTGACTTTCTCTAGGTCTCCCATATGACATAACAAAGATATTAATAAGATTAGAATCAAATAGAACTAAATAGACATTTCTCCAAAGAAGACATACAGATGGCTAACAAACACATGAAAAGATGCTCAACATCACTCATTATCAGAGAAATGCAAATCAAAACCACTATGCGGTACCATTTCACACCAGTCAGAATGGCTGCGATCCAAAAGTCTACAAGCAATAAATGCTGGAGAGGATGTGGAGTAAAGGGAACCCTCTTACACTGTTGGTGGGAATGCAAACTAGTACAGCCACTATGGAGAACAGTGTGGAGATCCCTTAAAAAACTGGAAATAGAACTGCCTTATGATCCAGCAATCCCACTGCTGGGCATACACACTGAGGAAACCAGAAGGGAAAGAGACACATGTACCCCAATGTTCATCGCAGCACTGTTTATAATAGCCAGGACATGGAAGCAACCTAGATGTCCATCAGCAGATGAATGGATAAGCAAGCTGTGGTACATATACACAATGGAGTATTACTCAGCCATTAAAAAGAATACATTTGAACCAGTACTAATGAGGTGGATGAAACTGGAGCCTATTATACAGAGTGAAGTAAGCCAGAAAGAAAAACACCAATACAGTATACTAACACATATATATGGAATTTAGAAAGATGGTAACAATAACCCTGTATACGAGACAGCAAAAGAGACACTGATGTATAGAAGAGTCTTTTGGACTCTGTGGGAGAGGGAGAGGGTGGGATGATATGGGAGAATGGCATTGAAATACGTATAATATCATATATGAAACGAGTCGCCAGTCCAGGTTCGATGCATGATACTGGATGCTTGGGGCTGGTGCACTGGGACGACCCAGAGGGATGGTATGGGGAGGGAGGAGGGAGGAGGGTTCAGGATGGGGAACACATGTATACCTGTGGCGGATTCATTTTGATATTTGGCAAAACTAATACAATATTGTAAAGTTTAAAAATAAAATTTTAAAAAAATTAAAATTAAAAAAAAAAAAAAACCAAATCCATGGACTCCCATCCCCTCCTCACACCATCTCCTCTGATAAATGAAACAATTCATGGGTTTCATTGTAGCAAATTTAAGGAAATTTTGAAATACCAACTAGGAAGTAGATTTCCCTAAGTAATAATCAACACGCTTTACCAAGCTTAGTGACCTTACTTTTAATTCCTATGCATTTTCCAGTTTTACTAGATATACATTTAGGTGAAAATCATAAGTGCCTTATATTCTAGATTCAACAGGTGGCTGAGGTAAATCCATCCTACAGTATATACATGCAACTGGGCTATTATGGAGGAAGTAGGAATATCATTTTCTCTCTAATCTCTATAGTCTACTGCCAAAAGGTGCCCAGATGCTATCATGATATAAAATCCATTAGATTAACTGATCCACTTAATTTGATTAGTTATGATAGTGTATATGTGTGTGATCTTTACATTCTACATGGCTCTACTTGAACCACTTAAACCAGCCAATTGAAATTGTGATCAACAAGGGGCTGCCAGTCAGAATTACCCAGGAATGTTTTGATAGATTCTTGAGTTTCTGAGTCTCGCTCTCTGGAGAACTTCATGACTGGGTATGAAATGAGGTCCAGAGAATAGTGTGTGAAAACCTCCTCCAGGTAACCCTTTGTGTAGCCAGCTGAAGAAATCATATTGTGATGAAGTGTAAGGTGACAGAGTTGATCACTCCATGCTGCTACTATAGAGCGTAAAGCCATCATACCCACTGGCTCAAGTCCCCTGACTGCTGGTCAATTTCAGACAGCCCCATCAGTTACAGAGAGTTCTGGAGCAAGGGAATGAAGGACACAGGTGCAGTCACACCATGAAAAAGCACAAAGAACAAATATTTTGCAGGCATATCAATAACAACCTTGAAGGTGAATTGTAGCAAAAGATTCTTCCTACATCAAAATATGTGATCCTGTCTCAGACCTCCTCCTCCACAAACATCACCACGCTACCAACTCAAACCCCTGCTCTGCTTATCTCCCATCATCAGGTTGAAACTGCCTAAGTAGATACTGCACTTCAGTGACCTGCATCACTTAAGCCTCATTTTCTAACTTAAGAGAATGATACATCATTGAAAAGAGCTTACAGTTATTTGAGGCCATAAGGCATAAATAAAATAGGTATTAAAATAACAGGAGACATAAGAGATGTGAGTTCGGTCCCTGGGTTGGAAAGATGCCCTGAAGGAGGAAGTGGCAACCCACTCCAGTATTCTTGCCTGGAGAATTCCATGGACAGAGAAGCCTGGTGGGCTACAAAGTCCAAAGGGTCACAAAGAGTTGGACACAACTGAAGCAACTTAGCACACATTAGAATAACAGCTTATCTGTAACAAGTGTCTGTGTGTATACATATATATATATTTAAAAATCTTGTCTAAGGAATAAAAAAAAACAAACCTCTATTTATTTAAACTAGTTGAATAGACTAGTCAATATTGAGTATTTATAACAATAGCAGACAAAGCCATACTCAAAAATGTGAGCAGTCTCTCTACTGACTTCTCTGTTCTATTTAATTCAGAATTATGAAGTTCTCTACGGCAGTGCATATTAAAATTTCCTTACAGCAAGGGTCTTTTGTCTCTAACTTTGTTAAATAAGATTCCCCATGTAGAAAAATTCTATCCATTCCATAGTAATAAGGTTGCTTTTAGATGGATGAACCCAGAAAAATTGAGTTGTATCCCTAAGCACTTCATAATTGCCGAATAACAGGACCTGACTGCTCCAAGACAAAACCCTGATCTCATTAGGACCTGCTGTTTCAGTACAGAGAAGACAATTATATGTGAAGGGTACTATGCTTTTGGAAATGCTAATTAATTATACATTATTTATTGGAAATACAATGCTCTCTTCGTACTGTAGGTAAAACAGAGGAAGTAAGTGAGAATTTGAGTAGCTGAGACTTGCGGAATTGTAAGGAGCTAGAGTCCTGTGTTTCAAGTCTGGGCTCCTTGGCTGAATTGCATACAAGTCTACTATGTCTGAAGTCCAGTCTTTCCCCTTTATCTTTTTGAAAAATATTTATTTATTTTGGACTGCACTGGGTCTTCGTTGCTGCATGGGTTTCTCTAGTTGCAGTGCGAGGGCTTCTCATTGTGCTGGCTTTTCTTGTTTCAGAACATGGGATCTAGTGCTCAGGGTTTCAGTAATTGTGGCGCATGGGCTTAGTTGCTCCACAGCATGTGCAACCTTCCTGGACAAGGGATAGAATGGTGTTCCCTGCATTAACAGGCAGATTCTCAACCACTAGACCACCAGGAAAGCCCTTTCCATTATCTTTAATTGACCATCAAAATCTAAGAATGGAAGGGAAAGAAGAACGGTTATTTGGTAGGTTTTAGCCAAGCAAAGGGCTTCCCATGTGGCTCAGCATAAAGAATCCATCTGCCAATGCAGGAGACACAGGAGACATGGATTCAATCCCTGGGTTGGGATAATCCCCAGGAGGAGAAAATGGCAAAACACTCCAGTATTCTTGCCTGGAAAATCCCATGGACAGTGGAGCCTGGCGGGCTACAGTCCATGCAATTACAAAGAGTTGGACACGATTGAGCACAAGCACGATACTGTTTGGGAAAAAAAAAAAAAGCCAAACTAAGCTGATCCATGTAGTTTAGTTTTCCTTTTACAGCAAAAATTACAGGGAAATAATAGATAAATAAATAACAGTAAATAGTGTGTAAACAGTTTCCCAACCCAAACCAGTGACAGTAAAGAAGTCGAAGCATGGCAGGGGCTGGTTTCAGACAAATTAGACTCTTTTACATCAGGGTGCATGTATGCGAATTGCAGTTGTGTCCGACTCTTTGTGACCCTATGGAGCCTAGCCCAAAAGTCTCCTCTGTCCGTGAGATTTTCCAGGCAAGAATACTGGAGTGGGTTGCCATGCCCTCTTCCAGGGGATCTTCCCAACCCAAACATCTAACCCGCATCTCTTTCATTTCCTGCATTGGCAGGCAGGTTCTTTACTACTAGTACCACCTAGGAAGCCTTTGCCTCAGGTTAGCAGTCATATTCCTGGTAGTCTTTATCCTTGTTTTTCTACAAGTTGCTGGGGTTAGTAGCAAAAGGCTAAAAAGGAATAGGATCTCTTCACACACCAGAAAAAGAGAGTGAGGACTTTCTGTTCTCACAAGCCTGCTAATTTGTTTTCCCTGCATTATACCTGTCTAGTGTGCCAGGGGAATAAGAAGAATGAAGACGGAATAAGAATCCTGTCGCTGACCTCAGCTTGCTCTCATGTGTGTTTCTTAAAAATATTGATTCATCCAAATATGTGGTTATCAAATGCTAGAATGTGAGAATATATACAGTTAATTTAAAATCATATGTAATCTGTTATTTCACCTACATTGGTTGTGAGCAGCATGACACACTGGGAAGAGGCAGGAGACCTGGGTGTCTCTCTGCCAATCTGCTCCTGAGTCCATGATACCCCCGGTCTCAGCTCTTCATCCGTCATGGGAGTACAGTGGGCCAGAGTGTGTGTGTCTGTGTGTTAGCTATTCGGTCCTGGCTGACTCTTTGTGACCCCATGGTCTGCAGTCCGCCAGGCTCCTCTCTCCGTGAAATCCTCCAGGTAAGAATACTGGAGTGGGTTGCCATGCCTTTCTCCAGGGGATCATACCTGGGTCTTCCACGTTGCAGGCAAATTGTTTACCATCTGAGCCAGCAGAGAAGCCCCTGGACCAGAGAGAGGTCTACAAATATTTAAAATTTTGTATTATGTAGATTTTTAAAACAAAAGAGTTTAAAGTACAGTATAAGGAAGCCCAATGCATCTGTCATCCCATTTAACCGTTAGCAACACAATCTCCAGACTTTTAAAAAAATAATCATTTATTTATTTGGTTGTGCCAGGTCTTAGTTGTGGCACGTGGGATCTTTAGTTTCGGTGTGTGAACTCTTAGTTGCAGCATGTAGGATCTAGTTCCCTGACCAGGGATCAAACCTGGACCCCCTGCATTGGAAGCTCAGAGTCATAACCACTGAACTCCCAGGGAAGTCCCAATCTCCAGACTTTTTGATCACATACCTTTACCACTAAGTTAGTGAGGACTCACACACAAGTTATACATATATTATAAACTTGTATTACTATACCAATACATTATGCCCATTTTTAAACATACCTCAGGTATATATTTTTAATATATGGATTAAAATATAATGAAGCTCTGTACATGAATGTCCATACCACTTTTATTTGTGACAGCTAAAACTGGAAACAATCGAAACATCCTTCAATAGGTGAGTAGATAAACCAACTGGTATATTCAGTTCAGTTCAGTCACTCAGTCGGGTCCGACTCTTTGTGACCCCATGGACTACAGCATGCCAGGCTTCCCTGTCCTTCACTATCTCCCAGAGTTTGCTCAAACTCATGTTTTTTGACTGGATGCCATCCAACCATCTCATCCTCTGTTATCCCCTTCTTTTGGCTTCAATCTTTCCCAGCATCAGGGTCTTTTCCAATGAGTCAGTTCTTCGCAGCAGGTGGCCAATGTATTGGAGCTTCAGCTTCAGCATCAATCCTTCCAATGAATATTTAGAACTGATTTCCTTTAGGGATTAACTGGTGTATTAATGCAATGCAGTGCCACTCAGAAGTAAAAAAAGAACAAACTACCAACATGCAACAACTTAGATGATTCTGAGATACATTGTGAAAAATTAGATTCAAAAGGTAACACACTCTGTTATTCCATTTATTTGACACTCTCAAAATAAAGGAAACTGTTGTCATAGAAAATTAATCAGTGTTTCCCATGGGTGAAGTAAGGGCATAATTATAAATAGCATAAGAGAATTTTTTGAAATGATAAAAAAAAAAAAAACTTCTGTATCTTGGTTGCAGTGGTAGCTGTTCAAATCTATTAATGAACTAAAATTTATATAGCTGTATATCAAAACAAAAATTCTACTATATTGTATGGTAATGTACCCAAAAAAGTAATGAAGTTCTAATATTTTCTCTTTGAGCACCAGCAGTTCATCATTCACCTTAATTTGGAAACCAATAGAGTAGATTACCTCTAAATTCCCTTTTAGTGATCATAGTCTGAAATAATCAAGTTACTACAGCAGATTGATTTAAGATTGATATAAAGAAGGCAGAGCGCCAAAGAACTGATGCTTTTGAACTGTGGTACTGGAGAAGACTCTTGAGAGTTTCTTGGACTGCAAGGAGATCAAACCAGTCAATCCTAAAGGAAATCAATCCTGAGTATTCATTGAAAGGAGTGATCCTGAAGCTCCAATACTTTGGCCACCTGAAGAGCCAACTCTTTAGAAGAGACCCTGATGCTGGGAAAGATTGAAGGCAAAAGAAGAAGTTGGCAGAGGATGAGATGGTCGGATGGCATCACTGATTCAATGGACATAAATTTGAGCAAACTCCAGGAGATGGTAAAGGACAGGGAAGCTGGGTGTGCTGCAGTCCATGCTGTTGCAAAGAGTCGGACATGACTTAGCAACTGAACAGGGCAGACTGGAAGTAGTCAAAAATTCTTTGATGCTTTCCCACTGAGAGGTGGGGTATTTGTCCCCTCCCCTTGAGTCTGGGACAGCCCTCTCACTACTATGACAATAGAATACAGAGGAAATGGTTTTATGTCAGCTTTGGTAGCCAGACCTTAAGAGACTGGAAGCTTCCACTGACTTTTTCCTGGAACACTCACTCTTGGAACCCAGATACAATACTATGGGGAATTTCACGCAGCTTCATGGGGAATCCCATGTGGAAAGAAACCAAGGCTCCTGACTGACAGCCAACAGCCAGCACCAACTTCTATGTGGAAAAAAGTGAAAGTGAAAGTGACTCTGTTGTGTCGGACTCTTTACAATCCCATGGACTATACATGGAATTCTCCAGGCTAGAATACCTGAGTGGGTAGCCGTTCCTTTCTCCAGGGGATCTTCCCAACCCAGGGATCAAACCCGGGTCTCCTGCATTACAGGCGATTCTTTACCAGCTAAGCTACCAGGGAAGTCCTATGTACTAGAATTAAATCTGAGTTTTAATATTAAACTCAAGTATGAATATAAATCATACATAGCATTAACTAAGGGGTTGAAAAATCAAATAATAAATGTGAACACACTTCATATACACCCCTGAACGTAACAAGGACTTGATTAACATAATTTTCCATAAATTCTTCTGAAGGTAAATTAGTTCCTTTCCTTCTTAGAGTCTCCATTATCTTTTTTTTCCCTCTGACTTCTTGAATGTAGTTTCACCATCATGGCTTACAACCATTAAATAGTGATATATCCAATGATAAAAGTAGTTGTATTACTGGAAATAAGGTGCTAGAAAATAAAACTAAATTCTCACTCAACCCCTATGTCTAAAATAAATGTTCTAATATATCCTTTTATTATAGGTTTCTAATGCATAAATATCTGTAACAGAAAGAAGAAAGATTTAGCAGATTTATTCAGTACAGTTCTATTTTTCATTCAAAAGTTTCAATACTGAGTTGTGTAATGTCAGTCTGGCCTTCTCTGACCATCTTTAAAGTTCCTTTTTACATGGGAAGAAGGGGAATTGGAGGAAAATAGTCAAAAGGTATGTGCCATGTGCTCAGTTGTGTCCAACTCTTTGTGACCCCATAGACTGTAGCCCACCAGCTTCCTCTGTCCATGAGATTTTCCCAGCAAGAATACTGGGGTGGGTTTTCATTTCCTCCTCCGCATCTCCTGTGTCTCCTGCATGGCAGGCAGATTCTTTACCTGCTGAGCCATCAGGGAAGCCCCCAGTCAAAAAGTGTAAACTCCTCAGCTTATGATGCATAAGTAGAGGGGATGTAATGAACAACATGATGGTTATGCTTACTATTACCATATGACATACAGGAGCTCTGTTGAGACAGTAGATTGTGTGTCTCATCACAAGGAGAATTTTTTTTTTCCTTTTCCATTTATTGTATCTGTATTATAATGGATGTTAACTAAACCTATTATGGTAATCATTTTATGATATATGTAACTCAACCATCACACAATATACCTTAAACTTATACTGTGATGAATTACAATTATTTCCAGTAAATCATGAAAAATATTTTTCGTAAAAAAAAATTTCTCTTTGAACAAAATCAGAAGGCAAAGCAGCAGCTGCTCATGTCAAGTACCTAGAATTGACGGATTTTTTTGACATCAGTGAGAGCAGAGAACAAAGTCATCTGCATGGATCAGGGCTGGCATCAGGCAGACCTGGCTCAGGAATGACTGGAGTTTGGGCAGGGCTTCTCTCTGTGTCTACCTCATAGCTTTGCTCTGATGTCTTCCAATGATCTCCGTGGTAAGGTCCATAGTAAAGAGAAGGCTCTGGCATAAAGTAATGTCCAGGGATATTTAAGAATCTGGACTCAGTGCCCTGCCTAGAAATTTAAGCAGCATTTAGTCAGTTCAGTGGAGGAAGGCATGGCAACCCACACCAGTATCCTTGCCTGGAGAATCCTATGGATGGAGGACCCATTCAGGGAGTTAAAGGCACTAATATCTATATGAATTGTTGAGCAGACAGTTAAAGTTCAACCTTTTAATAAACAATGAGTTTGCCTAGAAAGTTAAAGTGTGACAGGGACATTTAACACTAAAGGGAGTAAATGCAATTTCTGTCAAATGGCATTCGACAGAAATTCTAGACAGAAAAGTCTAGACTCACAGTCCTGCCTTCGTGGGACATTCCGGCAAGATTCCACTAGTTGTTTTCCAAGAAAACATTAGCAAGGAAAACATCCTAACAGCTTCTGCACTGTTAGGACCTTGTAAGTGACATTGTGGGTAATGAACTGGGCATTTATTTTTAATGAATGTTATCTTCTTTCTGTCTTCACAAACTTGCAATTTATTTAAGATGTTTGAAGTTGATTGATTCCGTGCATCATCGTGAGATGGGGAAGGTAACACCATCTCCAGTGAAGTTTAAAACATTACTTCGTGATATGTTTGAATCCATGATTCATGGTTAAGTGATGATCACAACTGCTGAACTGAGCTGTGGCTGTTCAGTAACGTAAATGTGTGGGAAACAAAGACCCCCGCAATCCACACTGGGCAATTTAAAGAATCCCCTCCCCACCTGAAAATTTCAGTAAGGTTTTAGAATAATCTCAAAGTGAACTTTAATTGTTTGGTGGAAAATTTTTATCTGAATATGAAAGCAATATGTATGGTATTATATTATCGTAGTCAAACTTCCTGGCGTTTTGGTGGCCAGAAATACTATTTTTATCTGTAGGTCAGGATTTTGCATCTTCCATCTGTGTGTGTACTCAGTCATTTCCAACTCTTTTTGACCCCATGGACTGTAGCCCACCAGTCTCCTCTGTCCATGGGATTCTCCAGGCAAGAATACTGGAGCAAGTTGCCATTTCCAACTCCAGGGGATCTCCTGACCCAGGGATCAAACCTACATCTCTGGGGTCTACTGCATTAGCAGGCAAATTCTTTACCACTGCGCAGTCTGGGAAGCCCCTTCCATCTGTCTCCTGATTTGTAACAGAACAACTTTTGGAGCAGCTAGATTTGACAAAATGTAATGTACTATCATATCATATTCACACAATTTTTCTAAATTCAATATGCTTTATGGTTAATGAGAAACAAAAGACACTGAGCTAATTCACTTTGCCTCTTTTGCCAAAAACAATTTGAAATTACAAAAGCAATTTACTTTAAACATGATGCAATATGCCCCAGCTCACCAGAGGGAATCTTGTAGCAGGGAGCTGCAGAATGCTTGTGGGGGTTGATATCAAGAGAGACCTTGAACTCAAATTTTTTAAGCTGATTTGGCCATATAGTCTGTAAGTGTTTACGAAATGTCTGCGACATGCAAAGTAAAGCCTAAGAGCTAATGAGAGGTAAGAGTAAGAATAAGCCCTCTTGATTCTTAACACTTGTTAGGATTTAAAATGATATGGAGGAAGTAATTAAATCCTAGTATTTATAAACGTGCAATAGTATCAAAATGACCATTAAGTCAATTTGCATCATTCGGAGTTTTTCTCTGAATGGAAATCTCAAGGAAGACAGCTGGGACATTTAGAAAGAGACTTGTAGGTTTAGTGAAAATTTAATAAGAAATGGAAGATACAAACAAGTAAAATTATGTAGCTAGGGTGATTCTCAGATTATTCCACAATTATCTTATTGAATGTGTAAATGTTATTCTGCCCCCAAATATGGTCTACTTAAGTTTTACCCAGAGAAAATTTATCCTTTGGATCCAGCTTTAAATGGGTTACTGGTTAGATCCTTAGCTCCTTTAGATGGGTTACTGGCTGAGGGAAGATAGTGATGGACTCTCTCTCTCTTGATTCAGTTCAGTTCAGTCACTCAGTTGTGTCTGACTCTTTGTGACCCCATGGACTGCAGCACACCAGGCTTCCCTGTCCATCACCAACTCCTGGAGCCTACTCAAACTCATGTCCATCGAGTTGGTGATGCCATTCAACCAACTCATTCTCTGTCATCCCTTTCTCTTCCCACCTTCAATCTTTCCCAGCATCTGGGTCTTTTCAAATGAGTCAGTTCTTTGCATCAGGTGGCCAAAGTATTGGAGCTTCAGCTTCAGCATTAGTCCTTTCAAACAATATTTAGGACTGATTTCTTTTAAGATTGACTGGTTGGATCTCCTTGCAGTCCAAGGGACTCTTAAGAATCTTCTCCAACACCACAGTTCAGAAGCATCAATTCTTCGGTGCTCAGCTTTTTTTATAGTCCAACTCTCACATCCATACATGACTACTGAAAAAAACCATAACTTTGACTAGATGGACCTTTGTTGGCAAAGTAATGTCTCTGCTTTTGAATATGCTGTCTAGGTTGGTCATAGCTTTTGTTCCAAGGAGCAAGCGTCTTCTAATTTCATGGCTGCACTCACCATCTGCAGTGATTTTGGAGCCCAACAAAATAAAGTCTCTCACTGTTTCCACTGTTTCCCCATCTATTTGCCATGAAGTGATGGGACCAGATGCCATGATCTTAGTTTTCTGAATGTTGAGTTTTAAGCCAACTTTTTCACTCTCCTCTTTCACTTTTATCAAGGGGCTCTTTAGTTCCTCTTTGCTTTCTGCCATAAGGGTGGTATCAGCTGCATACCTGAGATTATTGATATTTCTCCTGGCATTCTTGATTCCAGCTTGTGCTTCATACAGCCTGGCATTTCTCATGATGTACTCTGCATATGTTAAATAAGCAGCGTGACAATATACAGCCTTGACATACTGCTTTCATGATTTGGAACCAGTCTGTTGTTCCATGTCCAGTTCTAACTGTTCCTTCTTGACCTGCATACAGATTTCTCTGGAGGCAGGTCAAGGGGTCTGATATTCCAATCTCTTGAAGAATTTTCCACAGTTTGTTGTGATCCACACAGTCAAAGGCTATGGCATAGTCAATAAAGCAGAAATAGATGTTTTTCTGGAACTCTCTTGCTTTTTCGATGATCCAATGGATGCTAGCAATTTGATTTCTGGTTCCTCTGCCTTTTCTAAAGCCAGGTTGAACATCTGGAAGTTCACGGTTCACATACTGTTGAAGCCTGGCTTGGAGAATTTTGAGCATTACTTTACTAGAGTGTGAGATGAGTGCAATTGTGCAGTAGTTTGAAAATTATTGGGCATTGCCGTTTTTGGGGATTGGAATGAAAACTGACCTTTTCCAGTCCTGTGTCCACTGCTAAGTTTTCCAAACTTGCTGGCATATTGAGTGAAACACTTTAACAGCACCATCTTTTGGGATCTGAAATAGCTCAACTGGAATTCCATCACCTCTACTAGCTTTGTTCATAGTGCTGCTTCCTAAGGCCCACTTGACTTTGCATTCCAGGATGTCAGGCTCTAGGTGAGTGATCACACCATTGTGGTTATCTGGGTCATGAATATATTTTTTGTATAGTTCTTCTGTGTATTCTTGCTACCTCTTCTTAATATCTTCTGCTTCTGTTAGGTCCATACCATTTCTGTCCTTCATTGTGCCCAAATTTGCATAAAAATTTCCCTTGGTTTCTCTAATTTTCTTGAAGAGATCTCTTAGTCTTTCCCATTCTATTGTTTTCCTCTTTTTCTTTGCCTTGATCACTGAGGAAGGCTTTCTTATCTCTCGTTGCTGTTCTTTGGGACTCTATATATATATACAAATGGGTACATCTTTCCTTTTCTCCTTTGCCTTTAGCTTCTCTTCTTTTCTCAGCTATTTGTAAGCCCTTCTCAGACAACCATTTTGCCTTTTTTCATTTGTTTTCCTTGGGGATGGTCTTGATCACTGCCTCTTGTACAATGTCTTGCACCTCTGTCCATAGTTCTTCAGGCACTCAGTCTATCAGATCTAATCCCTTGAACCTATTTCTCACTTCCACTGTATAATCCTAAGGGATTTGATTTACCTCATACCTGAATGGTCGAATGGTTTCCCTACTTTCTTCATTTTAAGTCTGAATTTGGCAATAAGGAGTTCATGATCTGAGCCACAGTCAGCTCCTGGTCTTGTTTTTCCTGACTGTGTAGAGCTTCTCCATTTTTGGCTGCAAAGATATAATCAATCTGATTTTGGTGTTGACCGTCTGGTGTGTTCATGTGTAGAGTCTTCTCTTGTGTTGTTGGAAGAGTGTGTTTGCTATGACCAGTGCGTTCTCTTGGCAAAACTCTGTTAGCCTTTGCCCTGCTTCATTCTGTACTCCAAGGCCAAATTTGCCTGTACTACAGGTATCTCTTGACTTCCTACTTTTGCATTCCAGTCCCCTGTGATGAAAAGGACATCTTTTTTGGGTGTTAGTTCTAGAGGTCTTGTAGGTCTTCATAGAACCATTCAACTTCAGCTTCTTAGCATTACTGGTAGGGGCATAGACTTGGATTACTGTGATATTGAATGGTTTGCCTTGGAAATGAACAGAGATCATTCTGTCATTTTTGAGACTGCATCCAAGTACTGCATTTTGGACTCTTTTGTTGACTATGACGGCTACTCCATTTCTTCTAAGGGATTCTTGCCCACAGTAGTAGATATAATGGTCATGTGAGTTAAATTCACCCATTAAATTCACCCATTCCAGTCCAGTTTAGGAGAAGGAAATGGCAACCCACTCCACTGTGGGTTGCCTAGAGAATCCCAGGGATGGGGGAGCCTGGTAGACTACTGTCTATGGGGTCCCACAGAGTCAGACACGACTGAGCGACTTAGCAGCAGCAGCAGCAGTCCAGTTTAGTTCACTGACTCCTAAAATGTCGACATTCAATCTTGCCATCTCCTGTTTGACCACTTCCAATTTGCCTTGATTCATGGACCTAACATTCTAGGTTCCTATGCAATATTGTTCTTTACAGCATTGGACTTTATTTCCATCACCAGTCACATCCACAGCTAGATGTTGTTTTTGCTTTGACTCCATCTCCTCATTCTTTCTGGAGTTATTTCTCCTCTGAGCTCCTGTGGCATACTGGGAACCTACTGACCTGGGGAGTTCATCTTTCAGTGTCCTATCATTTTGCCTTTTCATACTGTTCATGGGGTTCTCAAGGCAAGAATACTGAAGTGGTTTGCCATTCCCTTCTCCAGTGGACCTTGTTTTGTCAGACCTCTCCACCATGACCTGTTCATCTTGGGTGGCCCTACACAGCATGGCTCATAGTTTCATTGAGTTAGAAAAGGCTGTGGTGCATGTGATCAGTTTGGTTAGTTTTCTGTGACTGTGGTTTTCAGTCTGTCTGCCCTCTGATGGTAGCTTCTCTTGTGGTATTTGAGCTGTTTGTGCTGCCTGAGTTTTGTGTCTCAGGATAATTTCCCTTCATTTCCTTAGTGTTTCATTCTTTGGTTGGGTTCAGAGGGAAAATGAATGGTGGAAATCTGAACATGCTTTGACCTCATTTTCCAGTTTGTAAACGTAGGCTTTTGGAATACTGGCACATTTCCAAAAGTAAAAGGTAATGTGAGTTATCACGGAGGTGAGATGTGGGAAACCCGTATTTGGAAGTTGTTGTTAGAATAATCATTACTTTGGGAGTTCCCTAGTGGCCTGGTGGTTAGGATTCCACACTTTGACCTGGTTTGGGTTCAGTCCCTGGTCAGGGAACTGAGGTCCTGCAAGCTGCACGGTTTGGCCAGGAAAAAAAAAAAGAGAGAGAGAGAGAATAAATGTAACCCTTCACATTCAACAATTTGCATTCCCTGAAGGCAGGAGTTCTCAGCCTTGGTTGTCCATTAGAACCACATGGGAGCTTTCTGCAATCCTATTGCCCAGGTTTCATCCTAGACACGGAGAAGGCAATGGCACCCTACTCCAGTACTCTTGCCTGGAAAAATCCCATGGATGGAGGAGCCTGGTAGGCTGCAGTCCATGGGGTCGCTAAGAGTTGGATACGACTGAATGACTTCACTTTCACTTTTCACTTTCATGCATTGGAGAAGGAAATGGCAACCTACTCCAGTGTTCTTGCCTGAAGAATCCCAGGGATGGGGAAGTCTGGTGGGCTGCTGTCTATGGGGTCGCACAGAGTTGGACACGACTGAAGTGACTTAGCAGCAGCAGCCCTCTGATGCAGAAGGATAAGAGGCTTATGGAAGCTTCCTGATGGGAGAGACTGCCTGAGGAGGAAACTGGGTCTTGTTCTGATGGATGGGGCCATGTTCAGTAAATCTTTAATACAATTTTCTATTGATGGGTGGGGCTGTGTTCCTTCCCTGTTGTTTGACCTGAGGCTAAACTATGGTGGAGGTAAGGAAGACAATGGGGAACTCCTTCAAAAGGTCCCCCGCATACACTGCCTCACTCAGTGCCCCTGACCCTTCAGCAAGCCACCATCAACCCACACCTGGACACTCATGGGCAAGTCTGGGTCAGTCTCTTGTGGGGTCACTGATCCTTTCTCCTGGGTCCTGGTACACACAAGGTTCTGTTTGTGCCCTCCAAGAGTCTCTTTCCCCAGTCCTGTGTAAGCTCTGGCAGCTCTGTGATAGGGTTAATGGTGACCTCCTCCAAGAGGGCTTATGCCCTTATGTCGACTGCACCCACAGCCCCTGCATCTGCCTCTCTCTCTCTCTCTCTGTCTCTCTCTCTCTATATATATATATATATGAAAATTTTAGCATTTATAAGGTACAATTTCCAATTCTTTTCACATTTAGGTTATTACAGAATATTGGGCAACATTTCCTTTGCTATACAGTAGGTCCTAATTGGTTATCTATTTTAAATATAGCAGTGTGTACATGTGCATCCCAGACTCCCCAAAGAATACATATATATATATATATATATGTAAATGAATCACTTTGCTGTATACCTGAAATTAACACAACAATAACAAGTTGATTGTTAATCAAGTCTGCTTCAATACAAAATAAAAATTTTTTTAACTTTCTCACAAAAAGACACAATTCTTAGGTATAACAGGTAGCAAAAGCCATCACGCATCCAATTTGCACAAAATAATTGATGATCATATCCAAGGGAATAAACTTAGCGTTTGAGACACCAATCTCCAATCGTTTGAGTGAAATGTAAATATACATTGTCTTTCAGCTTGAGCCAGACCATGATATTTGTATTCCTGAGGATAAGAAGCACTCCTCTAATGGCAGGAAAATAAGTGACTTGTCACTAATTTTCTTATCTTTGAATTACTTGGGGAGGATTTCAGTATGCATGGGGCTTCCCCTTATTTCTATGTATAAGGGTTCTTGGGACCCGGCTCCACACCTGTACTGCAGAAAGTAGATGTTTCCAACATAATTTCATCCGTTTCCAAAATATGAAAGTGAAAGTGAAAATTAGTCACTCAGTCATGTCTGACTCTTTCTGATCCTATGGACGGTAGCCCACCAGGCTCCTCTATCCATGGAATTCTCCATGCAGGAATACTGGTGTAGGTTGCCCCTTTCTTCTCCAGAGGATCTTCCTGACCCAGGGACAGAACTCAGGTCTCCCACGTTGCAGGCAGATTCTTTACCATCTGATCCACCCTCATATGCCTATCAGACAGAATCTGACAGTAAAGCTCTCTATGTCATGTTGGGTTTTTGTTTGTTTGTTTTTTAATTTCTTTTATTTTTGGTTGCACAAGGTCTTCATTGCTGCACACAAGTTCTCTCTAGTTGCGGTGAGCGGGTTCATAGCCTGTGGGCTTTGCTGTTTTGCAGCATTCGGGATCTTCCTCGACCAGGGATCGCATCTGAGTCCCCTGCATTAGCAGGCAAATTCTCAACCACTGGACCATCAGGGAAATCCTCAATAAGTACTTTTGAATGAAGGAATGGCTTTTGTGAATATAACCAAGCTTTACTGTCATCACTGGGGTAGGGGGGAGGAGGAAATGTTTCCTGCCTCCATCTTCCCTAACCCACATCATCCTTCAGTTATTAGTTTCACACAAAAAAGAGAGCTCTCAAAAGGACGTTGACTTACTTTGTGACCTTGTTATACACTTAGAGTTTATAATGCAGATACCACTGTTTAACTTGATCTCTTCAGTTTCACCACAGACGTCAACTGGGCTTTCTAAGAGGTTAATTTTTCATTGTAACCCATGATTTGAGCTTTCCTCTAGGGCTTGCTTTATTTAAGTCTAGAGGATCAGGGAAAAAAGCAATAAAAGAGAAAGTGAGAACTTCTTTCTTCAGTTTTCTGTCCTTTTACCCTATTCTCTATATTCTTTAGTGTTTCAAAAAAATGTTTCTAGGCAGAGATGTCCAGGGACTTCCCTCGTGGTCCAGTGACTAAGACTCCAAGATCCCAATGCAGGGGGTCCAGGGTTTGAGCCCTAGTGGGGGAACTAGATCCTGCAGGCTGCAAGTAAGACCTGGTACAGCCAAAATAAATTTAAAAAAAAATTTTTTTTTTTTTTTTTCAAAAAAGAGAGAGACCTCCAGAGGATCACACTGCCTAAGAGTCAGACTGATGGTAACATTGCATCCCAGTGCTGATTGACTTTCCAGGATGAAAGGAGTTCCACAAATAAATTTTATAATTCTAAGCAGAGCAGATACTACAAGGTGATTTCTCCGATCATTTAAACAGTATTACATACCCTTTTCAGTCCCAATTTCTACGTTAAAAAGCTGATGACTCAACCCACAAAAAAGAAAAATATGACTTTGATGAAGGAAGGAAAAAAGTCAGCACTGAATATGTGACTTTGTGAAGATATTTGAGAAAGAAGAATCACCTGAACAGCTGTGAACAGCATCTCAGCCTCATAGTCCCTCAGGGGTTGCCATGCATATACTTTCATGCAATACCAGCTTGCATGTCCCCCAGGGACTTTCAAACTGAAAATTCAAGTTAGAATGCTCTAATATCTACTGAAGCCAGGTATTTCAGTAGGAAGAATCATGGCCCACTAAGGATGTGTATATCCTAATCCCATAACCTGTTAAAATGTTACCTGACATGGCACAAGGGATTTTGCAGATGTAAATAAGATTAAAACCCTGGAAATGTGTAGAGCATCATGGATTATACAGGTGAACTCAATATAATCACCAAGGTCTTTAGTTGATTTACAAGGTTGTGTTAGTTTCAGGTATACAGCAAAGTGAATCATTTATATATACATATATCCATCCACTCTGTTTTTTATTCTTTTCCCATATAGGTCATTATAGAGCATTGAGTAGAGTTCCCTTTGCTATTCAGTAAGTCCTTACTATTTATTGATTTTATATATAGTAGTGTGTATATGTCAGTATACTCACCCTGAATATACTCAGGGTTGTACACAGACACTCAGGTGATGAATGCTTCCCCCAGCGGTTTAGCCTGGGAGGCATTCCGGAAGGTTACTCTGATTGCACCCTGGGTGGCATCAGAGGCAAGCAAGGTTTTAATGGTGAAGAGCTGTACATGAGTTAGGGATGCCATCAGGTCTACCCCTGGTGCATCCCCACCCTGTCTTGGTGGTAGAACCAGGAGGGACGAGTACAGCGCCTGCATTGGTAAGAGACAGATTAAGTCCGACCAGGAAAGAAAAGCTTTGATGTAAAATCTGTCTACACCCCCATCTAGAGCAAGGAGGGACGCCTCCGGTAGAAAGATGGCGCTGGTCTCTTTTTTTCCTCTCTTACAGATGGAAGCTAACAATTCCAGCCTCACTCCTTTTGAACTGTATCCTGAAAACCTGGGATAGATTTGATCCCCAGGGCTTAAAGAAGACACACCTGATCTTCCTATGTGATAGTGCATGGCCACGGTATCCATTGGAGGATGCCAAATGGTGGACGGTTGGAGGTTCTCTTAAGTATAATACTGTTTTATAATTAGACCGGTTCTGTAGAAAACAAGGAAAATGGGTAGAAGTAGCATATGTGTTCCACTTCAGTACTCTTGCCTGGAAACTCCCATGAATGGAGAAGCCTGGTAGGCTGCAGTCCATGGGGTCACAAAGAGTCAGACACGACTGAGCGACTTCACTTTCAATTTTCACTTTCATGCACTGGAGAAGGAAATGGCAACCCACTCCAGCGTTCTTGCCTGGAGAATCCCAGGGACAGGGGAGCTTGGCGAGCTTCCATCTATGGGGTTGCACAGAGTCGGACAGGACTGAAGCGACTTAGCAGCAGCAGTAGCAGTGTGTATGCTAATCCCAATCTCCCAATTTATCCCTTCTTACTCCCTCCCCTGCTTATACCCTGAAAACCAAAAGTTTGCTTCCTGCAACTGTAACTCCATTTCTGCTTTGTAGATAAGTTCATTTATACCTTTTTTTAGAGTCTATATATAAGCTATATCATAAGATATTTGTCTTTCTGTGTCTGATTTACTTCACCCCGTATGACAACCTCTAAGTCCATTCCTGCTGCCTCAAATGCCATTATTTCCTTCTTTTTCATGGTTGAGTAACACTCTATTGTATATGTGTAGCTCATCTTCCTTATCCATTCCTCTGTCAACAGACATTTAGGTTGTTTCTATGTCCTGGTTATTGTGAGCATTGGGATACATGTTTCTTTTTGAATTATGGCTTTCTACAGATACATGCCTAGGAATGGTATTGCTGGATCATATGGTAGTTCTATGTTTAGTTTTTTTAAGGAACTTCCATACTGTTCTCCATAGTGGCTGTACCAGTTTACATTTCCACCAACAGTGTAGGAAGGCCTTTAAAGATAGAAGAAGGAAGTGAAAGAGTGAGTCAGAGAGAAGAGACATGAAAATTTAACTTGTCATTGCTGGCTCTGAAGATGAAAGGGGGCCTAGCCCAGGAAGACCTGCAGAGTCTAGAAGCTGGAAAAGGCAGAGAAAGAGATACTCTTCAAGAGCTTCCAGGAAGTACCACAGCCCATAGCACCCTGGTGTTATCCTGGGAAGCTCATCTTGAACTTCCGACTTCTTGAACTGAAAGAAGATAAATTTGTGTTGCTGTAAGCAAGTAAGTTTCTGATCACTTGCTACAGTGGCAATAGGAAATAATAGAGTTTTTTCAAGATTCTTTCTGACCTGTGTCTCCTTCTAAATTGAGCAGCGGCTGTAACAGGGAGCCCCTGGCCCTCTAGTCTCACTCCTGTGCCTACTGGTGTTCTCAGGCAAATTCATGACCTTTCCTCTTTGCTCAAATGCAATGCCATGTGAGAACTAAGAAAGCTTGAGGAGGATCTCATTAGTCATTTGGGGTCCCAAACTTTATGAAACCTGTAACCAAGAAGTGGTTTGAGACACTTTGCAGTTTCACAGTAAAAGGCTATTTGTATGCCAAATTAATAATGTAGAAATGGTAACTGTCAGGGCAAAAGCTGAAACACCAGTTTAAGTGCCTCAAACATGAAGATCCCTGGTCTAGCTGATCAGACGGCACCTCCTTGGTCTGAAAGACTTTTTGCATCTCGATTTATTTACATTTTTGCCTTGAGCTTTCTAAAGACCTGATTCCATTATTTATGGAAGGGATAATCGGGGATCTCTCCAGGGTTACTGCATGTAAAGCTGGATAGAAAGTGAATGTATCCACAGAATAAAATAACTCCATAGCAACAGTCTCTTCTCATGTCCAAGAAGGATGATTTATTTGGGGGGACAGTAGGAATTTCAGATTCCTTTCAGAAAACTACAGATGAACTGCATACATTCGAGAGACTTACTTAAGTTTTAGGTTAACATTGGTGACAAAATGGGAAATCAAGGTTCAAGAAAATGCTTATTTTTAAGTCAAGAATGGAGTAGAGGAACTTTTTGTGTCATAAGATGATCCTCATTCATTGCCCTCCCCAGACACTGTTTGTTGGCGGGGTGGGGGGCGGGGAACAGGTGGAGGGGGCGGCTCAAAGTCCTTGTTTATCTTAATTTTTAATTGGAGGATAATTGCTTTACAGTGTTGGTATCTGCCATGAACAACGTGAATCAGCCATAAGTATACATATGGGCTTCCCAGGTGGTGCTAGTGGTAAAGAATCTACCTGCCAGGGCAGGAGATGCAAGAGACGTGGGTTGGATCCCTGGGTCGAGGAGATTTTCAGAAGGAGGAAATGGCAACCTGCTCCAGTATTCTTGCCTGGAAAATTTCATGGGCAGAAGAGCCAGATGGGCTACAGTCCATGGGGCCACGAAGAGTGGCAAGTGACTGAGCGACTAAGCAACAGCAACAAAACAATAGGAAATAAAAAAGGACTATCTGGGGTGTTTTAAAATTACTCAAAAGGTCACTGTCTTTTTGCTTATGGTTTTCTCAGGGTATATGCCCAGGGGTATGATTGCAGAATCATATGGTAACTCTATTTTTCATTTCTTAAGGAAAAGGTGAAAGTGAAAATCATTCAGTCATGTCCGACTCTTTTCGACCCCTCTTCGTGACTATACAGTCCATGGAATTCTCCAGGCCAGAATACTGGAGCAAGTAGCCTTTCCCTTCTCCAGGGGATCTTCACAACCCAGGGATCGAACCCAGGTCTCCTGCATTGCAGGCGGATTCTTTACCAGCTGAGCCACAAGGGAAGCCCATTTCTTAAGGAACCTCCATACTATTATCCATAGTGGCTGTGTCAATTTACATTCCCACCAACAGAGTGGGAGGCTTCCCTTCTCTCCACACTTACTCCAGCATTTATTGTTTTTAGATTTTTTGGATGGTCATTCTGATGTTGTGAGGTGACACCTCATTGTAGTTTTTGTTATATTTCTCTAATAATTCATGATCTTTTCATGTGCCTCTTGGCCATCAGTACGTCCTCATTGGAGAAATGTTTATTTAAACCTTCTGCCCATTTTTTAAAATTGGATTGAGGCACTATTTACAATAGCCAGAATAGCAGCTTAAATGTCCATCAACAGATGAATATATAAGGAAGATGTGGTACATATACACAATAGAATATTACTCAGCCATAAAAAGGAATGAAATTGGGTCATCTGGAGAAATGTGGATGGACCTAGAGTTTGTCATACATAGTGAAGTAAGTCAGAAAGAGAAAAACAAATATCATATATTAACATGCATATGTAGGATTTAGAAAAATGGTACAGATGAACCTATTTCTAGGGCAGCAGTAGAGACACAGACATAGAGAACAGATGTGTGGACATGAGTTGGGGAAGGGGGATGGGATGAATTGGGAGTTTAAGACTGACAAATATACAGTACCTTGTGTAAGGTGACTAGCTAGTGGAAACCAGCTGTGCAGCTCAGGAAGCTCAGCTCGGTGCTCTGTGACTCCCTAGCTGGGTGGGATGGTTGGTGGAGGAGGTCCACAGGGAGGGAATACATGTATACTGGTAGCTGATTCATTTTGTTGTACAGTAGAAACTAACACAACATTGTAAATCAACTATACCCCCATTTTTTTTTTTAAAGGCAGGTGTCCAAAGTTAAGGATGCCTTCAGTGCTTACATGTTTTCAATTCTCTTCCCCACACTGGTTATATGTCTTTTAAAACGTTATTCTTCTTATTTTAATAATAGGCTCATTGGTTTGCTGCTGAAGTGATAAAACAATTCTGTATCTAAGACAGCTGCCTTCTCACCCATTTTTATTCCCCTTCCTCCACCCCATCACTCCTCCCCCCAAACAAGAAGTTCCATTAGAAAGACTCAGGTTTTCCTTAGGTCTGCTCCTCCCCCACCAATGGGACCAGCATCTAAGTTCTCTCCTGAAGTACTGGACACAGGCAGAGTGAAAACAAGACCCAAAAGGGGTAAAGAAATGGGATCGGAACAAGACTGAAACTTCCTAACTAAGAGATGTAGCATCTGTATTCATTATTTTTGCTTATCATGGTTATCCCAGAAGATGTGAAATAAAAATCAGAGAAAAGGACTTTCTAAGTAGAATTGAACATTATGTTAAAATCACCCAGAGAAAGACAGGTTTTGTTCACCCCCATCCAACATGATACCAAATTCAATTTAATTTTATTAAACATGACATTCACTCTGTTTTCTATATTCTATCATTTCATTTAATAAAAATATGCCTTTGTGATTCATATCCACATACAGCTAACCAGGACCTCTGGTCCTTTTAGAAGATTCACAGTGAATTCATAATGTCAGATTTCTAAGACTTGATTATAACCCAGAAGACAGAAAAATGTCACTCAGTACTTGAGTTTTTAAAAATCCATACATGATCATGCAGCTATCAAAGAAGAAAGATCAAAACCACTAAAGTGATGTGTAAAGGGTGAGGAGAGAAGGCCTGTGTGTTTCGTCCAGTAAATGATGAATGCCTAACAGAGAGGCAGGAAATAAAGGAGTTTTGACAAATGAATTTACTTAGAAATCAATGACTAGACAACCAGGGCAAGATTTATCAAAAGCATAAGAAGTGTAACAAGTGGTTCAGTTTTTCTATTTTTACAAATGAAGGGTTGATTTGATTCACATATTTAAATTCAAATTTTAAAGAGTAGCATTCTGATGCTGCTTTTTCAATACTGGATGGCATGATTTAATTATGTGTTTGTGCGCATAGTTAGTGATGCCAGTGGTGAAATGTGAACGGTACATAACAAAGCATCATTTTCTTGCTGCTTATTTTCTAACTTAAGAGAAAGTTCAGTGCCCTATTAAAGAGCAAGATTTTCTTATTTCAGTTAATTTCTTCTATACCCTTACTTCAAGTAAAATATCATTTTACTGGAAGGAGTTCAGTTAAATTTAATCAAATTCAAATAAATAAACATAGCCTAGAGGGATAGGATTGCGGGGGTAGGGGGGCGGGTAGTGGGAAACAGGCTCATGCGAGAGGGGATATATGTGTACATATAGCTGATTCACTTTGCTGTACAGCAGAAACTAACAACATTGTAAAGAAATTATACTACAATAATAAATAAAATAATTAAAGTAATCTAAAATAAGCCAATATACAAAATAAAATAAATTGCTTTAAAGATAATGAGCTTTTATGCTCCTATCCCTGCCCCCTTTCTGTTTTGGTGGTTGTTTTTTTGCTTATTTTTTAAACTTTTTATTTAGTATTGGAGCATAGCCAATTAACAATTTCATGATAGTTTCAGGCGGACAGTGAAGGGATTCAGCCAGACATATACA
Organism: Bos grunniens; assembly: GCF_055505025.1. NCBI lineage: Eukaryota > Metazoa > Chordata > Mammalia > Artiodactyla > Bovidae > Bos > Bos grunniens. The sequence goes on along the minus strand of NC_141178.1, from coordinate 54,460,127 downwards.
TGTATCCATTCTACCCCCTTCCCATCCAGGCTGCCACATAACATTGAGAGAGTTCCTCGTGCTATACAGTAGGTCTATGTTGGTTATCCGTTTTAGATATAGCAATGTGTACCTGTCCATCCCAAACTTCCTAGCTATCCCTTCCCCCCACCCTTCCCCACTCCTGCTCGCTTTCTTTATCAGTAATAATACAGAATTTACTAGATCTTTCCCAGCAATCTCCAGTACTACACAAGCTATTGGTGAATCTTGAATTTACAGAAACCCACATTTACATTTACATTAAGAGACGCATTTGCAGTTCCATTCCCATTTGCAGAGACAGTGCCATGTCCCAGGTGGGGGGCAGTAGGAGCTGCTTCCAGTGCTGCTGGTTCAGAGGCACAGAGGATGCAGCCCAGGGAACCAGGGAACAGAAGGGCAGAGGAGAATGAAATTGTTAATAGCTTTGCTCTCTCGGTTCTTTGAAAAAATTGGGTTGCACTTGACATTTGTTGCCATTTTGCTTTTTCATTTTGAATGAACATCTGTGTTGAGGGGAGGAAGAGGAATGACCTCAGAAATGTCAGAATTATTATGAACGGCAGACTATGAGTGGGGATAGGTGGACGATGGTATTTCACCAGTCTTTTTAAATGCTGACTGTAAAGTAGAACCCTGAAACAATAAGGAGCTTTTTAAATTTTGCAAGAAGCAAAATTTGTGATAGGAAAGCAATGACTCCTTTCCCAACATTGGTGTGTGGTGGGTGATGCCATAACGAATGAGGAGGGACTCTGGGCAGGCCAAATGTGAGCTCACTTCAGCCTCTTCTTTACTTGTGACCTCAGGCAGGGTCTACAGTCCTTCTGGGCTTCATTCTTCCAATCTGTAAAATGAAATCATAGCACGTACCTCATCAGCGTGTTGAGAAGATTAATAAGATAGTGTACGCTTAGGCGCTATCATTGCCAAATTGCCTTTCCCTCCCTTATTTCTACTTTATTTTAATATTGCGAACCATTTACATTAACAACTAATTGAGAACTTGGACCAAGGCACCTTGTAAGGACCTGGCTCAGCCCTGCAGGACTAAGTGGCCCAGCAGAGGGAGTCTCTAATTCACCATGGTGGGCTCACTCTTGTCTTTTCTTGCCTAACAAGTTCATGGTCAGACCCTGGCAGTGTTTGAACGGGTACTGAGGATAATCCATGGTGCTTGCCCGCATTTACTTACCTGCTGATTTGAGGTCAGTGGTCTACAGGGGAAAACTGTCAATGAATCCTCTGATGCCCAGTAGTCCAGGCCAAACTACTGGACCTTGGGTTGCAGCTAAGTAGGAGGAGCCATCGAAGATGACTTGTGTTCTTGCATGCAACTCACCGCAACACTTAGACAATGTTCGATCCATACGCCCAAGATGAGAACCCAGATACTTCCATTACAGGTGATTTTAATTCTACAGAGATACTGGAGTTTTCCTGAAACTGAATCACCAGGGTAGCCTCATTTCAGATCAGGAATTACACCAAATGCCTGCTCAAAACTGAGCATGGGCAGGGCAAAAAAGTTCATCTTGCATGACAGTCATCTGTTGGGTGTGACTTCCTAAACAGCTGTGTGTATAGGAATTCCAAGGGCCCTTATGACTTCAGCATAAACATGTGCCTTGGGCAGTGGTGCCATGGGGCCTAGAGCAGGTTGTTGGGACACACACAAACCTCATTCGCTGAGAGTCCTCAAAGTGCTGCTTTAGTTCAACACGGACATAGACTGTCATTCCGCAGATGGTCGCATCCACACACACAGGGTGCTCTGTAACGATGGGGTAGTTCCCTCAGGGAAGCCCACATTGCCAGAATGCATTTTTTCTCTGTTGTCACCTGTGAAACAGATCAGCTCTCCTGATAGCCATATGGTATCCAACTGCTCCTTGTGGTATAAAGTTGTGCTTGTCCTAACTAAATGTCTGCATTTACTATATTGTGTTTACTACAGTTTGTTTGATCTGTGGTTCAGTTTGGCTATTGATACTGATTGTCAAAAAGTGAATATACTGTCAGGAATCCAAAAATAAAAACAATATTAATAAAACTAGACAGCTGCCCCTTTGTATTTTACGGCTATAAAACAATTCATTTGGCTTGCCCGTTTATAGGGGAAGCCTATGCTTCATGTACAACACAGTCAAAGGAAAGAAGAAACTTCCCATGTAGATGACAGGTGTAAAGTAGTTCTGTTCTATAAAGAAGACAATGAGTACTTTGCACAAGAAGAAAAAGGAAAATATGGTATAGAACCAATGAATGAGATCATAGCAAAGTCACGTGGGAAGTCATGATTCTCATGATCATGATTTAGATAAAATAAAAATTTAAGTGTTGAAAATTAAAGAGGAACTTCCCTAGTGGTCCAGTGATTAAGACTTCACCTTCCAATGCAGAGCGGTGTGGGTTTTAATCTCTGATCAGGGAGCTAAGATCACACATGCCTCAGTCAAAAAAATAATAATAATAATAAAGATTGTAACAAATTAAAGACTTTTAAAAATGGTCCAGATTAAAAAAAAGTCTTAAAAAGAAAATTAAAGAGATTTAAAAAACTGATTAATTGAAAAGGGGTCAGATATTAAAAACCTGAAAGAAAAAGTTTAAGTGAAAATACTATTAAACTTTTTCTGGGGAAAAAAGAAGGGAACTATTTACCATTTGTTGGAATATCTGAGTTTCCCTTCCTTCCAGGCACACGGATCCTGAAAATCATGGGGAAGTCTTAGTTCTAAATGAAATACACTCAAGAGTCTTTAAAGGTCCCTGAAAATCATCCTGGAATTGGAAAAGGTATTATTGAGTGATGTATAGCTTTTAGGCAAGAGAGGACACAAATCAACAACATGATGAAATGGAAAGAACACAGACATGAGAACACACAGAAAAGAACAGGCTACTCCACAGAGAAGCTGGATGATACAAGTGCAGTTTGGGTTCTCAGTTCAGGAGGGAAGGTGGCCCAAGTTACTTTTTCCATAAACTCTGAAAAGAGCTTTAAAGTGGTTGCTTTTCCTCCAAAAATACAGGAGTGGAAAATTCCATGTTTAAGTGTCTATATTGTGCATGAAAGTGAAGTGAAACAGTTAGTTGTTGAGCTGTGTCCGACTCTTTGCGACCCCATGGACTGTAGCTCACCAGGCTCCGCTATCCATGGGATTCTTCAGACAAGAATACATGAGTGGGCAGACATTCCCTTCTCCAGGTGATCTTCCTGACCCAGGGATGGAACCTGGGTCTCCCACATTACAGGTAGATTCCTTACCGTCTGAGTCACCAGGGAATGTGTATATGTCTGTGTGCATGTGTTTTGTGTATGTGTATCCATGCTATATGTGTATCCACACGTGTGCATGTAAACAGGTGCCTATGTATGTGTGTGTATACCAACGGAACCATATTAGACAATCCAGACCCTTCACTCCTTCACACCAAACACCTCTCAATTAAGGAAGAGGTAAGAGTGACACATAGGTAAAGAATCTGCCTTCCAATGCAGAAGACTTGGGTTCGATCCCCAAGTCAGGAAGATCCCCTGGAGAAGGAAATGGCAACCCACACCAGTATTCTTGCCTGGAGAATTCCATGGACGGAGGAGCCTAGCAGGCTATAGTTCATGGGGTCACAAAGAGTCAGACACACAACTGAGGAACTAAACAACAACAAATCAAAGAAAGAGTAATTAGGACTTCCCTTGTGGTTCAAAACATCTTCTTCTGCTTTATTGACTACCCCAAAGCCTTTGACTGTGTGGATCACAAGAAACTGGAAAAGTACTAAAGAGATGGGAATACGAGGCCACCTTACCTGCCTCCTGAGAAATCTGTATGCAGATCAAGAAGCAACAGTTAGAACTGGACATGGAACAACAGACTGGTTCCAAATAGGAAAGGAGTATGTCAAGGCTGTATATTGTCACCCTGCTTATTTACTTATATGAAGGGTAGATCATGCGAAATGCCAGGCTCGATGAAGCACAAGCTGGGATCAAGATTTCCAGGAGAAATATCAATAACCCAGATATTCAGATGACACCACCCTTATGGCAGAAAATGAAGAAGAACTAAAAAGCCTCTTGATGAAAGTAAAAGAGGATGTAACAAAGTTGGCTTAAAGCTCAACATTCAGAAAACTAAGATCATGGCATCCGGTCCCATCATTTCATGGCAAATAGATGGGGAAACTGTAGAAACAGTGGCTGACTTTATTTTGGGGGGCTCCAAAATCACTGCAGATGGTGATTGCAGCCATGAAATTAAAAGATGCTTACTCCTTGGAAGGAAAGTTATGACCAACATAGACAGCATATTAAAAAGCAGAGACATTACTTTGCCAACAAAGGTCCATCTAGTCAAGGCTACGGTTTTTCCAGCATTCATGTATGGGTGTGAGAGTTGGGCTATTAAGAAAGCTGAGCACAGAAGAATCGATGCTTTTGAATTGTGGTGATGGAGAAGACCCTTGAGAGTCCCTTGGACTGCAAGGAGATCCAACCTGTCCATCATAAAGGAGATCAGTCCTGAATATTCATTGGAAGGACTGATGTTGAAGCTGAAACTCCAATACTTTGGCCACCTGATGCAAAGACCTGACTCATTTGAAAAGACCCTTACGCTGGGAAAGATTGAGGGCAGGAGGAGAAGGGGATGACAGAGGATGAGATAGTTGGATGGCATCACCAACTCAATGGACATGAGTTTGGGTAAACTCCAAGAGTTGGTGATGGACAGGGAGGCCTGGTGTGCTGCAGTTCGTGGGGTTGCAAAGAGTCGGACATGACTGAGGAACTGAACTGAACTGAGATAATGTATAAAGCCCTCAACATTGTGCGCGGCACAAAGTTATCATCAATACATGATGTTTGGTATAATCATTATTTGACTTATACACTTACTAAACTAAGACGCACCAGAAAGTCCAGTGAAAAAATAAGAGATGGAGGAGAGAATTGAGAATTAACAAGCCAGTGGCTCCCAGTTGAGTCTCTGAATTCGAGACTCAAATGGGAGCCTCCAGCCTCCAGCAATACAGACCCTACATCTCTGACTGCTAGCCCATGAACCACAGTCAAGTTTGGAAGGAAACTCAAGATTCCAGGAATAATGAGCAGCCATGATAAATTTCACACTAAAGTGCACTGCCCACTAGCAAGAAGTGTTAGTTGATGATGACAAATCCAATTGCCTGGTGTTAAACTCAGATATTTAAAGCAGCATATTACATCTTTTAAATAACCACGCTTCACTCACAGTCCAAAAGCACAGAATAAAAGTCTTCTTGAGCCATCTCCCAAAGTGAAATTGATCACTTTGTCATACATGTATGCATATATTTACGCTGAAAGTCTATACATAAATTCACAAACCCATGCACAGAGAAATGTAATACATTCAGCTGGGAAAGAATAAAATGGCTTTAAGACATATCAACAAATCAGCACCTAAATCATTAAACTGACAGGAAACCTTGTACACTATTCTCGTGTCATTCTGAAAAGAATATCCTGGATCTGACTAGAAAGCATTAAAAGACCAGGGTGTCTGGAGATTGAAAAGCATCTTTAAAGGAAAAAAAAAAAAGCAGAGATGTGACTATTAGAAAAGGAAGCAGATGTTCTCACGAGGAAAAAAAAAAAAAAGCCAAATTACAAACACTTGAGCTTTACAACAGTTTTAAATAACCCTCTGTGGTGCAGCCTAAGAACTTTTAACTTTAATGAAAGCAAAACTCATTTTATCATACTGATGGGAGCATATTTGTCCTTTTCATGTTGCCTTTTCATTCATTTTTGGTTTGCTTTCATTTCCTCCCCCATGATTCGATATTTGCTTCCATTACAAGCTAGGACTTTACTAGCAAAGGGAAATGGATCAAGGAGGCATTTATCTCAGTCATTCAGGGAGAAACAATTTATACCAAAGTAGATGTTTTAGACAAAAGAGAATTTTTGCTCAGATTAATTCCAGACCTGGCTGGATTTCAGACATAAAATAATGTATTGATGATACCATGGAGCTGTGACTTTGATCCATCCAGTGCCCTAAGTCCTGCCCGTGCTTTGGAACCCTTTTGTGATCAGGGCAGTGTTATCATGTATGTGAGGGCTTTCTTTTAAACATCACCATGCAATTCTCCTATTCTGATGTACTGATGTCAGAGTTGGACCATAAAGAAAGCTTCAGTTCAGTTCAGTTCAGTCACTCAGTCATATCTGACTCTGCAACCCCATGAACCACAGCACGCCAGGCCACCCTGTCCATCACCAACTCCCAGAGTTCACTCAAACTCATATCCATCGAGTCGATGATGCCATCTAGCCATCTCATCTTCTGTCGCCCCTTCTCCTCCTGCCCCCAATCCCTCCCAGCATCAGGGTCTTTTCCAATGAGTCAACTCTTTGCATGAGGAGGTCAAAGTATTGGAGTTTCAGCATTTTCCACAGTTTATTGTGTCCACATAGTCAAAGGCTTAGGCATAGTCAATAAAGCAGAAATAGATGTTTTTCTGGAACTCTCTTGCTTTTTCTTTTCTTTTTTTAATTTTATTTTATTTTTAAACTTTACAATATTGTATTAGTTTTGCCAAATATCGAAATGAATCTGCCACAGGTATACATGTGTTCCCCATCCTGAACCCTCCTCCCTCCTCCCTCCCCATACCATCCCTCTGGGTCGTCCCAGTGCACCAGCCCCAAGCATCCAGTATTGTGCATCGAACCTGGACTGGCAACTCGTTTCATACATGATATTATACATGTTTCAATGCCATTCTCCCAAATCATCCCACCCTCTCCCTCTCCCACAGAGTCCAAAAGACTGTTCTATACATCTGTGTCTCTTTTGCTGTCTCGTACACAGGGTTATTGTTACCATCTTTCTAAATTCCATATATATGTGTTAGTGTACTGTAATGGTGTATTTCTTTCTGGCTTACTTCACTGTGTATAATAGGCTCCAGTTTCATCCACCTCATTAGAACTGATTCAAATGTATTCTTTTTAATGTCTGAGTAATACTCCATTGTGTATATGTACCACAGCTTGCTTATCCATTCATCTGCTGATGGACATCTAGGTTGCTTCCATGTCCTGGCTATTATAAACAGTGCTGCGATGAACATTGGGGTACACATGTCTCTTTCCCTTCTGGTTTCCTTAGTGTGTATGCCCAGCAGTGGGATTGCTGGATCATAAAGCAGTTCTATTTCCAGTTTTTTAAGGAATCTCCACACTGTTCTCCATAGTGGCTGTACTAGTTTGCATTCCCACCAACAGTGTAAGAGAGTTCCCTTTACTCCACACCCTCTCCAGCATTTATTGCCTGTAGACTTTTGGATTGCAGCCATTCTGACTGGTGTGAAATGGTACCTCATAGTGGTTTTGATTTGCATTTCTCTGATAATGAGTGATGTTGAGCATCTTTTCATGTGTTTGTTAGCCATCTGTTTTTCTTCTTTGGAGAAATGTCTATTTAGTTCTTTGGCCCATTTTTTGATTGGGTCGTTTATTTTTCTGGAGTTGAGCTGTAGGAGTTGCTTGTATATTTTTGAGATTAGTTGTTTGTCAGTTGCCTCATTTGCTATTATTTTCTCCCATTCTGAAGGCTGCCTTTTCACCTGGCTAAAAGTTTCCTTTGATGTGCAGAAGCTTTTAAGTTTAATTAGGTCCCATTTGTTTATTTTTGCTTTTATTTCCAATATTCTGGGAGGTGAGTCATAGAGGATCCTGCTGTGATATATGTTGGAGAGTGTTTTGCCTATGTTCTCCTCTAGGAGTTTTATAGTTTATGGTCTTACGTTTAGATCTTTCATCCATTTTGAGTTTATTTTTGTGTATGGTGTTAGACAGTGTTCTAGTTTCATTCTTTTACAAGTGGTTGACCAGATTTCCCAGCACCACTTGTTAAAGAGATTGTCTTTAATCCACTGTATATTCTTGCCTCCTTTGTCAAAGATAAGATGTCCGTATGTGCGTGGATTTATCTCTGGGCTTTCTATTTTGTTCCATTGATCTATATTTCTGTCTTTGTGCCAGTACCATACTGTCTTGATAACTGTGGCTTTGTAGTAGAGCCTGAAGTCAGGCAGGTTGATTCCTCCAGTTCCATTCTTCTTTCTCAAGATAGCTTTGGCTATTCGAGGTTTTTTGTATTTCCACACAAATTGTGAAATTATTTGTTCTAGCTCTGTGAAGAATACCGTTGGTAGCTTGATAGGGATTGCATTGAATCTATAAATTGCTTTGGGTAGTATACTCATTTTCACTACATTGATTCTTCCAATCCATGAACATGGTATACTTCTCCATCTATTAGTGTCCTCTTTGATTTCTTTCATCAGTGTTTTATAGTTTTCTATATATAGGTCTTTAGTTTCTTTAGGTAGATATATTCCTAAGTATTTTATTCTTTCTGTTGCAATGGTGAATGGAATTGTTCCCTTAATTTCTCTTTCTGTTTTCTCATTATTAGTGTATAGGAATGCAAGGGATTTTTGTGTGTTGATTTTATATCCTGCAACTTTACTATAATCATTGATTAGTTCTAGTAATTTTCTGGTGGAGTCTTTAGGGTTTTCTATGTAGAGGATCATGTCATCTGCAAATAGTGAGAGTTTTACTTCTTCTTTTCCAATTTGGATTCCTTTTATTTCTTTTTCTGCTCTGATTGCTGTGGCCAAAACTTCCAAAACTATATTGAATAGTAATGGTGAAAGTGGGCACCCTTGTCTTGTTCCTGACTTTAGGGGAAATGCTTTCAATTTTTCACCATTGAGGATAATATTTGCTGTGGGTTTGTCATATATAGCTTTTATTATGTTGAGGTATGTTCCTTCTATTCCTGCTTTCTGGAGAGTTTTTATCATAAATGGATGTTGAATTTTGTCAAAGGCTTTCTCTGCATCTATTGAGATAATCATATGGTTTTTATCTTTCAATTTGTTAATGTGGTATATTACATTGATTGATTTGCGGATATTGAAGAATCCTTGCATCCCTGGGATAAAGCCCACTTGGTCATGGTGTATGATCTTTTTAATGTGTTGTTGGATTCTGATTGCTAGAACTTTGTTAAGGATTTTTGCATCTATGTTCATCAGTGGTATTGGCCTGTAGTTTTCTTTTTTTGTGGGATCTTTGTCAGGTTTTGGTATTAGGGTGATGGTGGCCTCATAGAATGAGTTTGGAAGTTTACCTTCCTCTGCAATTTTCTGGAAGAGTTTGAGTAGGATACGTGTTAGCTCTTCTCTAAATTTTTGGTAGAATTCAGCTGTGAAGCCGTCTGGACCTGGGCTTTTGTTTGCTGGAAGATTTTTGATTACAGTTTCAATTTCCGTGCTTGTGATGGGTCTGTTAAGATTTTCTATTTCTTCCTGGTTCAGTTTTGGAAAGTTGTACTTTTCTAAGAATTTGTCCATTTCTTCCACGTTGTCCATTTTATTGGCATATAATTGCTGATAGTAGTCTCTTATGATCCTTTGTATTTCTGTGTTGTCTGTTGTGATCTCTCCATTTTCATTTCTAATTTTATTGATTTGATTTTTCTCCCTTTGTTTCTTGATGAGTCTGGCTAATGGTTTGTCAATTTTATTTATCCTTCCAAAGAACCAGCTTTTGGCTTTGTTGATTTTTGCTATGGTCTCTTTTGCATTTATTTCTGCTCTAATTTTTAAGATTTCTTTCCTTCTACTAACCGTGGGGTTCTTCATTTCTTCCTTTTCTAGTTGCTTTAGGTGTAGAGTTAGGTTATTTATTTGACTTTTTTCTTGTTTCTTGAGGTATGCCTGCATTGCTATGAACTTTCCCCTTAGGACTGCTTTTACAGTGTCCCACAGGTTTTGGGTTGTTGTGTTTTCATTTTCATTCGTTTCTATGCATATTTTGATTTCTTTTTTGATTTCTTCTGTGATTTGTTGGTTATTCAGCAGCGTGTTGTTCAGCCTCCATATGTTGGAACTTTTAATAGTTTTTCTCCTGTAATTGAGATCTAATCTTACTGCATTGTGGTCAGAAAAGATGCTTGGAATGATTTCTATTTTTTTGAATTTACCAAGGCTAGATTTATGGCCCAGGATGTGATCTATCCTGGAGAAGGTTCCGTGTGTGCCTGAGAAAAAGGTGAAATTTATTGTTTTGGGATGAAATGTCCTATAGATATCAATGAGGTCTAATTGGTCTATTGTATCGTTTAAAGTTTGTGTTTCCTTGTTAATTTTCTGTTTAGTTGATCTATCCATAGGTGTGAGTGGGATATTAAAGTCTCCCACTATTATTGTGTTATTGTTAATTTCTCCTTTCATACTTGTTAGCATTTGTCTTACATATTGCAGTGGTCCCGTGTTGGGTGCATATATATTTATAATTGTTATATCTTCTTCTTGGATTGATCCTTTGATCATTATGTAGTGACCGTCTTTGTCTCTTTTCACAGCCTTTGTTTTAAAGTCTATTTTATCTGATATGAGTATTGCAACTCTTGCTTTCTTTTGGTCCCTATTTGCATGGAAAATCTTTTTCCAGCCCTTCACTTTCAGTCTGTATGTGTCCCCTGTTTTAAGGTGGGTCTCTTGTAGACAACATATGTAGGGGTCTTGTTTTTGTATCCATTCAGCCAGTCTTTGTCTTTTGGTTGGGACATTCAACCCATTTATGTTTAAGGTAATTACTGATAAGTATGATCCCGTTGCCATTTACTTTTTACTGGACACTTCATTGCACTCCAGAGAGAAGAAATACAGCTCCACCCACCAGAACACCGACACAAGCTTCCCTAACCAAGAAACCTTGACAAGCCACCTGTACAAACCCACACACAGCAAGGAAACACCACAATAAAGAGAACTCCACAAACTGCCAGAATACAGAAAGGACACCCCAAAATCAGCAATTTAAACAAGATAAAGAGACAGAGGAATACCCAGCAGATAAAGGAACAGGATAAATGCCCACCAAACCAAACAAAAGAGGAAGAGATAGGGAATCTACCTGATAAAGAATTCTGAATAATGATAGTGAAATTGTTCCAAAATGAAATCAAAATGGAATCACAGATAAATAGCCTGGAGGCAAGGATTGAGAAGATGCAAGAAAGGTTTAACAAGGACTTAGAAGAAATAAAAAAGAGTCAATATATAATGAATAATGCAATAAATGAAATTAAAAACACTCTGGAGGCAACAAATAGTAGAATAACAGAGGCAGAAGATAGGATTAGTTAATTAGAAGATAGAATGGTAGAAATAAATGAATCAGAGAGGATAAAAGAAAAACGAATTAAAAGAAATGAGGACAATCTCAGAGACCTCCAGGACAATATTGAACACTACAACATTCAAATCATAGGGGTCCCAGAAGAAGAAGACAAAAAGAAAGACCATGAGAAAATACTCAAGGAGATAATAGTTGAAAACTTCCCTAAAATGGGGAAGGAAATAATCACCCAAGTCCAAGAAACCCATAGAGTCCCAAACAGGATAAACCCAAGGGGAAACACCCCAAGACACATATTAATCAAATTAACAAAGATCAAACACAAAGAACAAATATTAAAAGCAGCAAGGGAAAAACAACAAATAACACACAAGGGAATTCCCATAAGGATAACAGCTGATCTTTCAATAGATACTCTTCAAGCCAGGAGGGAATGGCAAGACATACTTAAAATGATGAAAGAAAATAACCTACAGCCCAGATTATTGTACCCAGCAAGGATCTCATTCAAATATGAAGGAGAAATCAAAAGCTTTTCAGACAAGCAAAAGCTGAGAGAATTCTGCACCACCAAACCAGCTCTCCAACAAATACTAAAGGATATTCTCTAGACAGGAAACACAAAAACGATGTATAAATTCTTTTGCTTTTTCGATGATCCAGCGGATATTGACAATTTGATTTCTGGTTCTTCTGCCTTTTCTAAAACCAGCTTGAACATTTGGAAGTTCATGGTTCACATATTGCTGAAGCCTGGCTTGGAGAATTTTGAGCATTATTTTACTAGCATGTGAGATGAGTGCAGTTGTGCGGTAGTTTGAGCATTCTTTGGCATTGCTTTTCTTTGGGATTGGAATGAAAACTGACCTTTTCCAGTCCTGTAGCACCGAAGAATTAATGCCTCCGAACTGTGGTGCTGGAGAAGGCTCTTGAGAGTCCCTTGGACAGCAAGGAGGTCAAACCAGTCCATCCTAAAGGAAAGCAACCCTGAATGTTCATTCCAAGGACTGATGTTGAAGCTGTTGCTCCAATACTTTGGCCACCTCATGCGAAGAGCCAACTCATTAGAAAAGACCCTGATGCTGGGAAAGATTAAGGGCAGGAGGAGAAGGGGGCAACAGAGATGAGATGGTTGGATGGCATCACTGACTCAGTGGACACAAATTTGAGCAAACTCAGGGAAATAGTGAAGGACAGGGAGGCCTGGCATGCTGCAGTCCATTGGTTCTTGGAGTTGGACATAACTGAGCAAGCACGCAGGGAGAGCAGGCTGTGGGGAGGGAAGCTGACTGGAACTCCGTTCCTAGACGCAGTGTCAGGACAAGGACCTAGGCTGCTGGGGTGGGGGGGGGGCAGCTTTCCCTGAGACCCCACAGTAAGGACCTTCATCACCTGATCACCTGTGCTACCACCTGAAAAAGCACACATACATTTTCACTTAGAGTGAGACTCCTCACCCACTGGTTAAAAATTTAGTGCTAAAATGGTCAGTTACTTAGTCCTACCAAAATCGGTTTATTTTTATATTCACAACACAATATCCATTTTCCTAATGAACAAATGAAAGAAGGTTTATTTTTCTTTTAAATGATGGTATCAACATATAGAAAGATAAAAACATCTAATAGGAGACTTCGCATTTCAGCTGAGGATCAGATATGAGCAGTAATTTGCTTTGAATCAACTTTCCCAGTTTTTTCTGGTGTTTCAGAATGCTGGGAGGTTTTTTAGTAAGGCAGTAAATGGATTAGATATTTGAAGGGAAGGATATATTACTTTGTTAGGTTTACATTTCTTTCTGTAAAAGAATTCTACCTATAAAATCCCAATGGAGATAATATCTTGATTAATCAAATAATCCTTCTCTTATCAGTTAATATATCCTCCCAGGAAAAGCAAAACCTAACTGTGTAATTTTCCTTGTCTGACTTGAGAGTCTTGCTGGTGGCAAAATATTAACCCCTGAAACGACTCAGCTTCCCCAAACGCGGTTACCGCTGCAATCGTTGAAAGCTTGACCTCTGCCATTTTTGTTGTTGTTGAACTGGAGACATTGACCTGAGAGCTGTCTAGGGGTCCAGATGAGGGGGCTGAGTGCCAGGCATGGCCCCGTGAATTGCCTATCCTGCTCCCACTGAGCAGAGAAGACTGTTCTCCAGGAGGTTGGCAGGCTGTTCTCCAGGAGGTTGGGGGTCAACTTGGTGTCAGGTCCATCCCACCGTGATCCCACCCCCTGGAGAACTGTTCCTTTGTCTAGAAGCAGATGTCACAAAAACTCCTTGAACTCTGGAGGCTTCTTAGAGCCCTGGATCTCCAGGCCCTTCCTAAGATGCATGTGTAATGCTTTACCCCATGCCAGACGCTACCAATCCCTTCACTTATAATAACCCGGTTAATCCAAAGGGAAATTCCATTCATGGGCTAGATATTAGTATTATCACCCTTATTTTTTTATAATTTACCTGGTGGCTCAGATGGTAACGAATCTGTCTGCAGTGCAGGAAACCCGGGATGTAGGTGGCTCAGGCATTTTCCCCATGGGACTGTCAGCTTAGAGACTCCTGTTCCCGGTCACTCCATCCTACAAGTCAACGGACAGAATACAACATCTACTAAATACCAGAAGTGGGAGTGTGGCTAAAGGTCCAAGTACCGGGGCTAGACTATTCAAATTCAACTGAAGTGTCACATTGAAAATCATTCCTTTCTGTGGTTTAATCTGTATATATTTAATTTATGCATCATATTGACTTTTTTAATAGACTTTATTTATTCATTCAGTTTTATCGAGATATTATTGACATACAGCATTGTTTAAGGTATAATAATAACTTGACCTACAACATAATAACTTGACTTATGTATATTATGAAGTGATTAGCACAATAATAATAGTTAACATCCATCATCTCATATAGACACACAGAAAGGTTTATTTTTTATTATGAGAACTTTTAAGATCTACTCTCTTAGCAACTTTCAAGTATACCATACAGCAATGTTAACTGTAGTCATCATAATGCACATGCATTATATTATCAATACTTATTTATCTTTTAACTGGCAATTTGCACCTTTTGACCACCTTCATTTAATCCACTCTCCTACTCTCCCTTTCTGGTAACTAAAAATCTGACTGTTTTACTATAAGTTTTTTTATAGACCTTATTTTTCAGGAAAGTTTTAGGTTCACAACAAAACTGAGCAGAAGCTACAAAACTTTCCCATATACCCCTTACTTCTCTATATGCATGACCTCCCCACTACCAAAATCCCACACTAGTGGTATATGGGAATCTCTGACCTTTCTGCTCATTGTTACTGTGAACCTAAAAATGTTCTAAAAAAATAGTTTATTAATTTGGAAAAAAAAAAACACCCTCACATCAGATTGGTCCATTTGTTACAATTGATGAAGCTACATTGACATGTCATGATCATACAAAGTCCAGAGTGTACATTAGAGTTCACTCTTAATGTTGTACATTCTGTCGAAAGTGAAGTCACTCAGTTGTGTCCGACTCTTTGCGACCCCATAGACTGTAGCCTATCAGGCTCCTCCGTCCATTGGATTTTCCAGGCAAGAGTGCTGGAGTGGATTGCCATTTCCTTCTCCAGGGGATCTTCCTGATCCAGGAATCGAACCCGGGTCTCCCACATTGCAGGCAGACGCTTTACTGTCTGAGCCACCAGGGAAGCCCGTACATTCTGTGAGTTTTAACAAATGTTTAACATGTATTGATCATTGAAGTGTCATACGAAGTAATTTCATTGCCCTAAAAATCCTCTTTGCTCTATCTATTCACCCCTGCCTCCCAGGCACCGACCCTTTTCTTGCCTCCATGTATGAGCATGTACTCAGTCACTCAATCATTTCGACTATAGTCCCATGGGCTGTAGCCCACCAGGCTCCTCTGTCCATGGAATTCTCCAGGCAAGAATACTGGAGTTGGTTGCCATTTCCTCCTCCAGGAGATCTTTCCAACCCAGGGGTCAAACACATGTTCCTGCATTGGCAAGAAGATTCTTTGCCACAGAGTCACCTGGCAAGCCCTATTGTCTCCATAATTTTTCATTTTCTAGAACTTCATATGATAGGAATTATATAGTATGTCATTTTTTCAGATTGATTTCTTCCTCTTAGGAATATGTGTTTAAGATTCTTTCACGTCTTTTCATGTCTTCACAACTCATTTCATTTTAGTGCTGAATAGTATCCTATTATCTGAATGTACCACATTCACCTACTAAAGGACATCTTGGTTGCTTTCAAGTTTTGGCAATTATAAATAAAACTGATATAAATATCCATGTGCAGGATTTTGTGTGGACCTGCTTTCAGCTCCTTTTGGTACATACCCAAAGTAGGAATATGGTTCTGGGTCAAATGCAAGTTAGGTTTTGCAAGAAATTACCAAACTGTTTCCAAGTGCACTGTTTCACACTCCCCAGCAATGAATGAGAATTCCTATAGGAATTCACATCCTTGTTGCTATTTGGGGTTGTCAGAATTCTGGATTTTGGCCATTCTAATAGATGTGTCATGGCATCTCACTGTTTTAATTTGATGCTAAACCTGAAACTCCAGTACTTTGACCACCTCATGCAAAGAGTTGACTCATTGGAAAAGACTCTGATGTTGGGAGGGATTGGGGGCAGGAGGAGAAGGGGATGACAGAGGATGAGATGGCTGGATGGCATCACTGACTCGATGGACATGAGTTTGAGTGAAGTCTGGGAGTTGGTGATGAACAGGGAGGCCTGGCGTGCTGAGATTCATGGGGTCGCAAAGAGTCAGACACGACTGAGCGACTGAACTGAACTAAATGACGTATGCTGTTGACCATCTTTCTTTATGCATATTGCCAACCATGAATCTTCTTTGCTGAGACATCTGTTCAGGTTTTTGGCCCATTTTTCAATGGGATTGTTCATTTTCATAATACTGAGTTTTAAAAGTTCTTTGTACACTTTGACTAACAGTCCTATCTATGTCAGATGTGTCTTTTGCAAATATTTTTTCCACATGTCTGAAAAAGTCTGAAGAAATATTTTCTTTGCAAGGCTATAGTGTGTATACTTATTCTCTTGACAGTGTATTTTACATAACAGAAAATTTTAACTTTCATGAAATTCATTTTATCAATTACTTTTATAATGGACTGTGCCTTCAATGTTGGATCTACCAAGATATGATATCCAAGGTCACCTAGATTTTCTCCTATGTTATCTTCTAGGAGTTTTATAATTTTGTGTTTTACACTTAGATATGTGAACTAATTTTTGAGTTAATTTTTATGAAGAGTATATTCTTTTCACTTTTTGTTTTTGTTTTTTGAGTTTGAAAACAGAAAAAATTCATCATTAATATTTCTAATTTCATCTTGAGAAACCACATGGCATGGCATACTGAAAACTAACTTTGTTTCCTTTAATAAGATTTTGGTTGAAAATATGTATTAATAAGCATTATATAGTCACCTTCCCAATTAAAGTGTGGTGTGTTTCAGTGGCTGTAAGAATAACTTAAGCATGGTTTTCAGCTGAATAGAACATCAGCTTAGCTGACAGTTCTAGCGGTTGGATTCACATTATCCTTCTTGAATCCATTGATCTGAAGCAGCATTAAAATGTTTCAATAAGTGCCCTTATAAAGACAGCAGGCCAACATTACTAAACTTTTTAAAACACTTCAAAGGGGATTATGGAAACATGTTGAAGCTCTGATAGTAAATAAGTATGCGTGCGTGTGTACTAAACCGCTTCAGTTGTGTCCGACTCTTTGTGACTTCTGTGGACTGTAGCCCACCAGGCTTCTCTGAACATGGGATTCTCCAGGCAGGAATACTGGAGTGGGTTTCCATGCCGTCCTCCAAGGGATCTTTCCAACCCAGGGATCATACTCACGTCTCTTACATTTCTCCTGCATTGGCAGGCAGGTTCTTTACTGCTAGCACCACCAGTATACTGGCCACCAAAGTGATCTTTAGCAAATGAGCACTGAGAGTTCGGTTTCTAATTTCCCTCCTCTTAGTTAACTTGCACAATGATGATATATAGTTGTAGATGTAGATAGTTGACTCACTCAAGCCTACAGCCTACGCACAAGATGCAGATGAAAACTTACTGCTCAGACCAGTTCTTCCTTTCAACTGATATACATTCCATGAGTTATTGTCCAGTTTATTGGAAGGTCATTTCTCTGCCCACAAGTAAAGTGTTTAATTTCTCCCTGTGGAGAAGAACCCTCCAGGTTGGAAATGTATTCAAGCACAGACAATTATCATTTCAACTCATCAGCTGAGTTTTCCTCTCTTCTAATTGGAGTGCCCTTCGGGTGTCCATGTTCTTGCCATGTGAGCTTATATGCTCACCAACTAGGGACACAGGATTTGAGGTTCCCCTCCCAACAGGGCTGGCCTTCTCACCCAGAAGGAAAGTGTGTGCTACCGTTTTGGGGTATGCAGTCTGTCATCATATCACCTCTGTCATCACTAGATCCAGCTCTTCCCCATGGCTAGTTAATGTGACATTTTGCAACCTTGATCCCTTTAAGATCATTAAGTGGCTTAATACCTTTATTGTTTTATCCTTTGAAGACCAACATAGGGCTTTGATTTTTCACTCTTTAATGCCAATGAGGCATCGGAGACTATCTGAGAGGGAGCTATGTGGAAGAAAACAGACACTGGAGCCTTCTGGAAGCCAAAAGCAGAGGAGAGAGGGGAGATGGGGGACAAAGAGAGCCAGTTTGATGTCACTGTTAACTACTGAAATACTATTGCTATTTGGTCTTTTAAGCAGAGACAAAATGTCATCCTTATTTGGCCAGTTTGCATGAGGATTTTGCTTTTCCTAAAATGCAAGTAAAATTCCTACCAACGCCCTCTGACATGGTTTCTATCTTAAGTACATCACTCCCTCCCTCTCTTTCTCTAGAGCCCACTCTTTCCCACTTCCTCTTCTTCTTCCTCCACTCTCCCTTCCTCCTTCCGTCTTCACACACATAGATAGTATTCATTGAATGAAATAGAAGAGAAAGGGTGTCAGGAAGGTCCAGGCTGAAAATTATTTGAGAATCCATCAGTAAGTGAAAGCAGATTTAAAATCCTTCTATTCACAGGATTAAAGCTGCAGCAAAAGCAAAAATAACAAAACTAGAGCTGATGAACACGTAGGAGGTAAAGGTTACAACAGATTCCATAGGTGGCTTCTATCCATTTTAACAAGGATTAAATCTATTTTAATAGTTCTTTGTTAAATCATTTAATTACTTTTCTGAGAAGAGACAGCTCTAGGTATCATGTAAGGTAAAACCTTTCAGAATTAAAAAAATAAGAAGTGAGGGGGAAAGGAAGCAGCTAGGTAATCAAGATAAGATTATAGTCAGAGCCTTACATAGAAAAGTTAACATTTCAAATGACTTCTACAAAAATCCCTTTCCAAATCTGCTTCCTTTCTAGACTTTGATTAAATTCACATTAGCACCATGGGGGGAAAAAGGCAGATGTTTTAAAAACTATTGTCATATTAACTGATGTGAGAAAATGTTTCTTGATTTAATGATGTGTAAATAAGATGTATCTTTATATTTTTCTGGCTGTGGTTATTAGCCTCCTGGTAAAATGCTCAAATTATATGCTTGGAAATATAGATACAAATATACTCCAAAAGAAAATAAATAAACAAAGCCAGGTGTGTCACTCTAACTCAAGTGAAAGTAAATTCAAGTGTAAAGGAAAGAAATGGTAAAGATTAGGAAGAAACAATTCTCTCATGTCAAAACCCCAGTTGTTTCATATGGTAAAATGTAAAATTATGTAGTTATTTGTTCATATATATACATATAATATATGTTGTTATTGTTTGGTAGCTAAGTTGTGTCTGGCTCTTTGTGACCCCATAGACTGCAGCATGCCACACTTCCCTGTCCTCCACTATCTCCTGGAGTTTGCTCAAGTTCATCTCCATTGAGCTGATGATGCTATCTAACCATCTCATCCTATCCCTACTTATACATATATATATATAGTATAATATCATATATATACATTATATAGTATATCATATGTGTGTGTGTGTGTGTGTGTGTGTGTGTGTATGGTCTTCTATTAACTTCCTGAAATAAATAAAAAGATGATACCCCTCCCTCCAGGAGTCTGTCATTAATTTGAAAAGTTGAGACATACAAGCATAAAATGGTAAAGAAACGGTAATAAGATGTGTTAGGCAGTGATAACTAGCTTTGCAGGTCAGTTACCTGCCATACAAAATAAAGGGAGGGCTTCTAATACTCAGTAGATTCCATTCCACTTTTAAAATGTATAGTGTGTGTGTGCACACGTGTGTGTGCATAAAGACATATGCAACTGGGAAAGGTAAAAGAGGAAGCACCCTTCTGACTCTGGAAGGATCCACAATCAACAGGTTGGAATGATGAGAAAGTATGGAACATTTGGGTAAAAGAGGAAAAAATTTCCCCAACCAGAAAAAAGATCAACTTTATAGTAGAACATAGCCTTGAAAGACAAGTGGAGATGTTTGTGTAAGGAGAAGATTCTTGAATGACATTGATTCATTGCATTTTGATCACATGTAAAGATTTGTGCCTTCTCGTATGTTTGCTGTAAAATGGCATGCCCAGTGAAAATCCAACATTGCAATTAGGTAGATTAATTTCTGTCAATATCCAACAAAGACACGTGGTTTTTTCCCAAAAGTTATTTTATTTTTTAAAAGTTTTATTTTATATTTGAGTATAGCCAATTAACAATGTTGTGGTTGTTATCCATTTTAGATAGAGTAGTGTATACATGCCGATCCCAAACTCTATGAATATCCCTCCTTCCCCTCTGGCAACCATAAATTCATTCTCTGTTTCTGTTCTGTAAATAAGTTCATTTGTATCATTTCTTTTTTAGATTCCACATATACAAAGATACATAGTATAAAATACATTTCTTCCTTAGCCATTTGTTCACTTGTTATCAGTCACAGATATGAATTCAAAATCTTGAAGATCTGATTTCAGTGGCAAAAATGCTGCAACTTTAATTATTTGCGTAGTGATCCTGATGTAAAATCCTGCAGAAGGCAAGACAGGAAATCAGAGTTGGGTTGAATGTCAATTATGCATGCTAATTTCCATTCATATACAAATATCTGATTAAATTCATAGAATGCAGCTGGGTCCACTTTCATCTTTAATGAAAAGAAAATATCACTCAAAGGGTGTGAAAGCAGGGATTGAAAATTCGAAGGGTGTTTTTCTTGAACACTCACAGGAAGTCATTTCTCATAGTACTATTATTTCTGTTTCAGTTGTTTGCTTTTTGTGTTGTGTTTTGTTGTTATTGTTTATTTGTTTTTTGCAGTTGTCATTTTCTTAGAATGAAAACTCTAAAAAGAGCCCAAGGGAATATTGTAAAATTTAAATTTTCCTCCCAGCCCCAAAACAAGGGTATATCACTTCCCCACTCTGGTGGCAATAGCTGATATCAGTTCCAGAAATAGTATGTGCATTATAATACCAGCTCATAATTGAATTTAGCTATATATATTTTTTTAAGCCCAAATAATAGCTGTTTAGAAGGTAAGTGTAAGTCACTCAGTCATGCCCAACTCTCTGCAATCCCATGGACTATAGTCCACCAGGGTCCTCTGTCCATGGAATTCTCCAGGCAGGAATACTGGAGTAGGTAGCCATTCCCTTCTCCAGGGGATCTTCCCCATACAGGGATCAAACCCAGGTCTCTGGGATTGTGGGCAGATTCTTTACCATCTGAGCCACAGGGAAGTCCATTTAGGAGGTAGAGATTTGTTTTACTCTCATCTGAGAGGGATCTGGCAGCAGGCACAGCAGGCCTATAATGGTGCCTCCATGGTCATCTGAGAATCAGTCTTTTTTAATATTTCCTTCCTCATCTGATCTCAGATCATTCCATTTTCATCCTGAAAGCACCTCATGATCACAACAGGGCAGCCAGAGTGAAGTCTATCACATCAACATCCTCGCCAAGAAGAAGGAAGAACAAAAGGGCATGCCTCCCAGCTGTCAGCTCCCTTTAAAGAGGTTTTTTCTGGAAAGTTACTTACAGCATTTAGTTGACCAGAAGAGGCAGATTTTAAGTTGGAGAGAACAGACAGGTGGATACGGGAGGGAAGGGGGCGGGGTGGGATGAAATGAAAGTTTGCTTTGGAGTCAGCCTTTCCTCCCCAGATTCCAGGCAGATTTTTCCCACTCTGACTTTGTGTAAGGCTGGGGTTGTCTCAGCTTCTGCCCTTTTACACAAGGGCAGATCAACATCACACCCACACAGGACCCTGTTGCTGTCATCAGAAAGGAATTCGGTGTTGAGCCCCACCATGAACCCAACCCTTTGGTCCACTGTCACCCAGCCAAGTGTCGCTTCTGGGCACTGGGGCCACTGAAGTCCAGAGGCAGGTGGGATACAGATGCTGGGGTGCCCGGCAGAACTGAACACCCACAGTCTACTTGGAGTTTCATGTCAATTCTCTGTGAATTTGGATGGATAAAAAGACCATTAGATTTGACAAAATGTAGACTGCTAACCTTTAAAAGAGCAATCTCAGCAGAAAAGTAGGGCCAGAAGCCAAATCGCAGTGAATTAAGGAAGGAATGAAAAGCAGAGGAAAGCAGGCAGCTGATAACAACATTCATTTCAGACGTTTGTGGGTGGAAGGAGGAAGCTGTAAGACATAACAGAATCAAGTGACATTTTTGTAAGATAAGGGAGAACTAAACATTTTTGAAGGCAGAAGGAAAAGAGTCTGTGAAAAGGAGATATTGGAGACAAGCCCAAAAGAGCAAAAGAAAGATCTTTGGAAATCAAGATAAGAAAAAACATCAGGGAGACGGGAGTGATCCTTTAAAAAGGAAAGATTCCTTATCCTCAGATTCATTAAAAAAGAATGAAGGAATATGTGAAGAAAAAAAATACAATCGGGTGTGTCTGTGTATATGTTAATTGGTTCACGTTGTCTTACGTTCAACAAAGTGCTAGAAAAGAATAAGAATTGTGTTGAGTTAGACTGGGGACTTCCATGGGATCAAAAATGTTTATTGTAGGAAAAACCTATGGAAACAATCTATTAATGTATCCTCCTCATTTGAAGAGACAGGAAACTGTGTATGAGAAAATAAACTGATTTACTGAGATGGGTTGAAAGGAATCTGTCAGGACTTGTTACTATGTGAGAAGAATCCCTGAAGACTACGAGTGAGATGTGAAACCAGAATGGGCCCAGTTCTGGAAAGAAAGCTGAGGTCTGGGTGAGGCTGGGGGTAAGCTTGAAAGGGGGAGATGAAGCCACGGTTGAAGCTGAGGAAGTTCAAATTCATTTGTTCTTATTGATAAGGCGTGAGCACTAAGGTCCTGCTCTACTTTGTGACCTAAGAAGGGGGCAAAGAAAGGAGAAGGAGAAGTGATACAGGTTCAGGCTTGGTTCCGTCCATCAAAGAGCAAGAATGGTTGGGATGCTAAGCCTGTAGGGAGGGCAACATAAAGCCACTGGCCAGGCATGCTGCTTCCATCAGTAAAAGAGACGCTCTGATGAAACCAACATCTTCATCGTCTCAGGTCTCACCCAGTGAATGTGGAGACAGCCTGAACTATGCCATCGACCTTTGTAGACTAATGACATGTGCTTGATTCCTGATTCTACTACTAACTAGCTATGTAACCTGGAGCTAGTTATTCTGATCCTTCATTTCCTCATCCACAAAGGAGAGAAACTACTACTCACTTTGCAAATATGTTGTGAAAGTTAAATTCTTGAGAACTTAGCACTAAGTACCTAGTAAATACTCAGATGTTGCTACAAATGGTTACATAGGTCTCTTTTAATGAAATATCCAATGCAGCATACAATATAAGAAGATAGAATCTCTCTTGAAGTATCTGATTATTACATAGAAAGAGCTATATAATATACAACCATTCCAATATTCTCTAGGATTCTCTACAATAAATGAGATCATCCTCTCAGCTCAGCTTCCATCATATAGAAAATAAGAAAACTACCAAACGTGGTAGGGGAGAGATACTTTCTGTTAGTGATTCTGAGGGCAATGCCTGGAGGGACCTCGAGGAACCTTAACCCTATTTTTAAGGCTCATTGAACACCATTCTCTCCCACTGAGTTTATGTAGCACCGAAGCCTCTTCTCATACAATTTCTACCTCTCAAGGCATAGTAGGGAGACCACCTTTAATTACCACTGAACCAACCTTTAATGCCTTCCTCCTGGGATGTCCATACAGTGTAACAATTTTAGTCTGAGAACTGGAAGAGGAAACCAATAGTCAGCTATTGTCAACTATTCTCATTTTTAAACACCTGAAATAGAAGCAGAGGTGCCATTTATTTTCACTCAAAATTACAAAAAGTATTACCTGTTTTTTTTTTTTTTACTTAGGATTTTTGTGGGCACAGTATTTCTACAAAGATTCTTTTAAAGCATAACTTAGGGCTTCCCTAGTGGCTCAGTGGTAAAGAATCTGCCTGCCAATGCAGGAGACATGGGCTCCATCTCTGGTCCAGGAAGATTCTGCATGCCGCAGAGCAACTAAGCCCAACTTTTGAGCCTGTGTTCTAGAGCCCAGGAATTGCAACCGCTGAGCCCATGTGCCACAACTACCGAAGCCAACGTGCCCAAGAGCCTGTGCTCCACAACAAGAGAAGCCGCTGCAACAAGAAGCTCATGCTCCGCAACTAGCAAGTAGCCCCGACTCAGTGCAGCTAGAGAAGAGTCTGTGCGTGCAGCAGCAGTGAAGACCAGCATAGCCAAAAATAAATAAAAAAATAATTTAAAAAAAAGTATATCTTAGATCTGCAAAGCATCTAGAAATTTTACTGGTTTCTGAAGTAAAATACTATAATCCAAAATCATCTTAGAAAAAAAAAAAAATCTTAGTTTGGGCAATTAGAAAATGGGTAACATTAGTGAAAACCTCTTCACTTCTAATCATTTCAACATATTATAAAGAATAATGATGACTCTTTCCCATTGAATTGGAAATGCATGCATGCTAAGTCACTTCAGTCATGTCCAACTCTGTGACCCCATGGACTATAGCTCTATAGGCTCCTCTGTCCATGGGATTCTCCAGACAAGAATACTGAAGTGGGTTGCCATTTCTTCCTCCAGGGGCTCTTCCTGACCCAGGGATCAAACCCATGTCTCTTATGTCTCCTGCATTGGCAGGCAGGTTCTTTACCACTAGTTTTATAAAACTAAAAATAAAGTCTGAAAAATCTAGATTATAGACACAATTATGTTGGAACTATTTTATGCTTTTGACTCAACTCTTACACTTTTCAGGCTTTAAAAATGCTATGGAAAGTTTAGATCATCATTTTAAAAGAACAGACTATATGGTGCGCAATGTGGTGAGTGAATAGTTGGATCACACTTAATCCCATGTAAGATTATTATAAAAAATTATACCATCTTCCTGGGATTGTACCATAAAGGAGTTTGTGCCTGCTTTGGATTTTAGAAGAATTGTGTATACAGTAGTAGTAAGGAAAGGGATCAACATCATGAACTACAGAGTCAGAATATAACTTCCTACCTAAATGGTTTGGAAACAAATTGATTAACCTCTGTGCTTCAGTTTTCTCTTCCATAGAATTAAGATAATGATAGAACTTAGCTCTTAAAGATATAAGGGCTTAATGAATTAGTGGAAATATGGTGTTCAGCTAAGCCCTGGGCTAAGCACTAGGCATCCATTATTCAGTAATCCTCATAATAATCAGTGAAGTAAAATGATCATTATCCCCATTTTACAGAGGAGGAAACTGAGGCTCAGAGAGGTCAAATATCTTGCCAAAGTTTGTTCAGATGGTATTGGAAAAGTCAATATTTGAACTGAGATCTCTCCAACCACAAAGCTGAACTCTTGACCAGCAAAACCATTAACTGTAAGGAAAGCACTGGATTCCAGTAACAAGGCTGAAATTCATCCTGAGAACTGGATAATTGGAGCAACCCCAGCAGCGAGTGTGGCCTCTTGTGGATTCCCCAAGCATTAGATGGAGCTCCTTGGAATCCCTCTGAAGAGCATCATTGGCCCTGAGGACTTTGAAGTTGTTCTCGCAGTCAAAAGAGAAGAGATATAGAGGCTCAGAACCAAGGAGGGTGCAGGAAGACAAGGAAAGTGATGGTGTGCGTGCTGTGTGTGCTAAGTGGCTTCAGTTGTGTCTGACTCTTTGACCTATGGACACGCCAGGCTCCTGTGTCCATGGAATTTCCCAGGCAAGAACACTGGAGTGGGTTGCCACACCCTCCTCCAGGAGATCTTCCTGACCCAGGGATCAAATACACATCTCTTATGTCTTCTGCATTGGCATTCAGGTTCTTTACCGTTTCACTGAGACCATCAAAGGAGGTCAGGTGGTCCATGACATGGGATCCTCCCCACCCCCTGGCCCTGAGTGGAACAGAGGGGATCTGCTGCACAACACTGAAGTCTAGGCAGGTCCCAGGCTCCGCATCTGCTTCACTCAAAGGTTCATTAGTTACAAAGGCTAGTACACTTAGTACCTCACACAGAACACTCTGGGACCTTCTCAGAGCTGGGCAACAGCATCATCAGTCTCATTTGGTCTCCTGTTCAAGAAGGTGGAATTTAGGTGGAATTGATTCCGTGTACTAATTCAGTCAAGTGGATCACAGCATCTGCCACATTTCACTAGGCAGAACTTTCCAATACATCCGTCAGACAAATCAAGAAGCCTGTGAAAACCCCATTTCTGTTACAGACAAGCAGACTTTCATATTGCAAAATCCTTCCCCTCAAATTCCACAAATACATCCAGGCAGAGAAATGTCTGTCTTTCTTTTGGGTTCTCCTGAGCTCTATAAAATCTATATATCCACATACAACTCCATCTATAAAAGTTTACTGAGGTTGCATGACTGTCCCCAGATGGTGGGAGCAGTGTCCACAATAGACAGGGCTCCAGACATTGCCATTTGATTCCACTGCTGATGAGCCAGCTCCTTGGTGGGAAGTGGCTGGCAGTGGACAGACATGCAGATCTGCATGCCCCTGGGGTGACGCCTGGCTGCCTAAGATGGGGCTTGGAGCATGGCTGCTCTGCCATCTGCTGCCTTTCAGTGGGTGTTCTTGGGATCTCTGTTCTCAATACATGAGACCTGGAGGTGGACATCCCAACTATCGGGTTGTGTGGTCTACCAGCAAGCTGGATTTGAGGGTGTATTGGCAGGCATGTCTCTCCTGAGATATTGAGGGTACCCACCCTTGACCCTGAGAAGCACAAAAAGTCATAATGCTCTGGTAAGCTAGAGGGCAGGTTCAAAAACGTGTCCTGAGAACTAGAGGTCTGAGTTGTTAGAGAGTGAAGTCAACAGCTCAAGAACAGGGACAGAAGATGGAACAGGCAAGCCTGAGGCCAGTCTGAGTGGACACGGACAGAGGGCTCCTGCCCAACTGCAGTTTTCACTCCAGTTCCCTGGGCCTGACTCCATGTAGAGAGTCAGGTACGGAAGAGGCAGCAGCTAATAGTCCCCTTTTAGGCTCACCCAAGACCCTACCCCTCACATTCTGACACTGTCACAAAACAACTGTTTAGGTCCAAACTACATTTATAGGTTCATCTCATACCTTTACAAACTGACTTTTAGCTCTATGTTTAGGATTGTAAAGTGTGTAAATATTAGAAGACATATTTTTAATAGAAACATTTTTCTTCAGCTTACTTCATAACACTCAGGTACTATGACCCTAGTAAACTATTTACATGATACCACTGAAGAATTGCTTCCCAGGTGGCACTAGTAA
Organism: Bos grunniens; assembly: GCF_055505025.1. Classification (NCBI taxonomy): domain Eukaryota; kingdom Metazoa; phylum Chordata; class Mammalia; order Artiodactyla; family Bovidae; genus Bos; species Bos grunniens. The sequence continues at coordinate 54,433,062 of NC_141178.1, read as the reverse complement.
AGAATCTGCCTGCCAATGCTGGAGACGTAAGAGACGCAGGTTCAATCCCTGGGTCAGGAAGATCCCCTGAAGGAGGGCGTGGCAACCCACTCCAGTATCCTTGCTTGGAGAATCTCATGGACAGAGGAACCTGGCGAGCTACTGTCTATGGGGTTGCCAAGAGCTGGACACAACTGAAGTGACTGAGCACAGAGCACACACAGTGAAGAATTATTAAGCTTGGCAGGGGACACTTAGAAAAGTCCCAGATACGAGCTACTTAAATAAGTCTATTTGTTTGCCGTGTTTGAACAACGCTGTTGTTCCTCTATGACTTGACATCAGAAATGCACTGAGAACAATGCTCTTTGCAAGTCAGAGTAACTTGTGTGTCCTCCGTATATTGCTGAGCTGGCTTGTACAGAGCATCTGCATCACAAAAGCATGTCATTAAAAAGCTTATCTTCCTTGGTAGAAGCCAGCAAACCATTTGTTTTCCATTTTGACTGTCTACACGAGTGCTTCTCCTATACATAAGGGCAATAAATCCCCAAAGCCCAGAGTAATGCGATGCTGTTGCCGTTGTGCATTTTTATGGTCATTGTAGAGGAAACAACTTATTTCCATATTCATTGATTCATTTGAAGCCCAGGGTGCCAGTGGGACTCTTAGGAGAGTGAACCAAATGTCTTCAAATAATTTCAGGCTTCATTTGGCATAGGACACTTCCATAAACAGGCATCACAAATTCTGGATTCCTGAAGGATAAGTGTGAGCAGCTTGATTAAAAAACAAATAGGTTAGGAGTTACTGGGATTACAAGGAAATTCTCCCCATAGTTATCTAAATAAATGAGAACCCAGGCCCTCGTCCCCTGAGGAACCTAAGTTCCTAGACTTCTGTGCTGCTGGGTACACAGAAGAAAACAGATAGACATGGGTGTGCACAAAAACACCCTGCTGGGAGCCCTGGAGAAAGCAATGTGTCTACACAACTCTGTGGTGAGACTGTCCACCTGCAGCCTGTTCTTCAGCCTCAGAGTCTTTTAATAACTCCTTAGGAAGGAGGGAAATGTCCGTGTCCAGCCCAATGCAGAGGGTGAGCCACTGCGCAAAGGTGAGCCTTCACCCCTCCTAAAGGAGAGAATCGGAAGGTTTCCAAGTGATTAACCACCTGTCACGTTTCTGGACCTTCTGTCATCTATCAACGAGAGGGCAAGCTGCATTCAGACTGCAGCGAGGTTTGGAGTTATGAAAACCACTGATCACTTTGATAAAGTGACTGGAAAATTCATATTCCATCATGTTATTCGTATTTCTCCTCTCCCCAGTGAAGGAAGTGGCATGTATTCAGGAACACCTGTAGCTATTTTTCATGTACTTCAAATGTTTGTATGAGTGCTAAGTCACTTCAGTTGTGTCTGACTCTTTGCAACCCCGTGGACTGTAGTCCACCAGGTTCCTCTGTCCATGGGATTCTCCAGGCAAGAATACGGGAATGGGTAGCCATGCCCTGCTCCAGAGGATCTTCCCAACCCAGAGATCAAACCTGTGTCTCCCATGTCTCCTGCATTGGCAGGTGGAGTCTTTGCCACGGAGCCATGTGTGAGGCCCTTACCCAACCCACTGGTCAGTAACACAGTGCTCCTTGTCCTTGACCTGTCAGAGGCCTTGGCCACGGCCAACTGCCCTGGCTTTCATGTATCCCCCCATCCTTTGGGCCAGTCCTTTTCAGTCCCTTTTGCTGCCTCTTTGGCATCTTGCCAACCCGTAAATGTAATAATGTTGCAGGTCTTCATCCCTGAACCTCTTCTCTGCCTTCACTCACTTCCTTAGTGATCTAATCAAGTCATGTGGCTTTAAACACCATCCGTAGACACACTGATGACCTCCAGATTTATTACTGCTCTTTGCCTGAGCCTTACTCAGGGCTGTGTTTTCAAGCTAACAGTCTTTACAGATGAGGTAACTTCTCCTCCATCCCACCTTTGACAAAGAGTAGGCTTGCTTCCTCTTACTAGAAAAGTAACTCAAAAAATCACTATAGAAACTTTTTAAATATTCCAGTATGATCGGTTTTTGGAGGTAAAATTACTGGGTGAAAGAGTTTATATAGTGTTTGCCAACTTCTTCCAAATGTAGTATGTGAGAATGTCAATCTGATCATCTTTGTTAACACACACCCACAAAAATTTTAAGAAGTGTTGTAAAATATGGTGACAACATAGCTTCCTTGTAGTCTTCATGTGATTTCCTTTATGTCTGATGTATGATATCATTCCACAGTTTATTAGTTTTATTTCCTTCTATATGGCTTAGGTATCTATGTTTTTTGCAAATTTTTCTATTGTTTGCCCTTTTTAAACTTAGAGGAATGATTTACTTTTAAAAAGCAACTTAAGAGACTTCCCTGGTGGTCCAGTGGCTAGGACTCAGTGCTGTCGGTGCAAGGGGCCTGGTTTTGATCCCTGGTCAGGGAATTAGAGCTTACATGCCCCAACTAAGATCTGACGCAGCCAAATTAAAAAATAAAAATATTTTTTTAAAAGGAACTCAGGATTCCTCTCCTGCAATATGACCTTCTATGTATGCAGGGGGCCATCATGGCCCATGTGGGGAGTACAGCAAAGAAATGTGAAGTTCATTCTGGCTTCTGTACCCTGAGTAGTCAAGTCCTTCATCTCTGGCCCAGCATCCACGAAAAAGTAATGGGCTAACTTGTTAGATTATACATAGAGTAAAATCCCAAATCCTGCACATTCTGACATTAGGTAGCTATGGTTTCTTTTATAAGTAACTTAACACCTTAACCCAAATAAATTACATGCAGATGCTTTCTACTCACAAATGTTCAACTTAATGACGTCTGTAGGGACACAGAAGCTAAGAGCTAAGCATGCCAGCCTCTGCCTGCATCCCGTGGGAGGGACTTGGGCCAAAACTTTTATAAAGTCCTTTTGGACTTGAGGAAAAATTTGGACTAACAAAGAGCCATTTAGAATCTGTTTGTTAAATAGAAAAACTTCCCTCCTTCCTTACAGATTCTCTTAAGCTTTAGGGCTTAAATGTTGGTGTGAGTGGTGGGAAATTTGGGACAGTATTGGGGACTTATTTTTGCTCATGAATCCTTCTGGCTTCCCTCAAATCTCCCAATTCTCTCCTAAGGCAAGTACTGAACAAGTTTTCCTCTCTGCATTCCCTAAATGAGTTTTTCTCACCATCCACTCCAATGAAAAGTGATCCCTTAAGACACTCAGGGGTTTCCCCACTGGCTCAGCAGTAAAGAATCAGTCTGTCATGCAGGAGACTCAGGAGACTCAGGTTCCATCCCTGGGTGGGGAAGATCCCCTGGAGGAGGGCATGACAATCCACTCCAATATTCTTGCCTGGAGAATCACATGGACAGAGGAGTCTGGCAGGCTACAGTCCATGGGGTTTCAAAGAGTCAGACACGACTGAAGAGACTGAGTACATACACAAGACACTCAGGCTTGTAGAAATTTTCATTCTTTGACTTATTCTTACCAAGACTCACAATTAGCAGGACACACAGACCATGGTTAGCTGTCCTGCATGAGTGAAATCTAATCCTGTCAATCCTTATACAAGCCTGCCAGGCTCCTCTGTCCATGGGATTTCCCAGCAAGAATACTGGAGGGAGTTGCCATTTCTTTCTCCAAGGGATCTTCTTGACCCAGTGGTTAAACCCACATCTCTTGTGTCTCCTGCACTGGCAGATGGATTCTTTACCACTAGCTCTACCTGGGAAGCCCTAAAGGCTTGCAGCCCAAACAAATCAATTTTCTACACAAATCCTACTTGCAAAAACTAATCAATCCCTTCACACACACACATAGGTGCTGGAATCTAGTCTTAGGCCATTTGCATCCATTTAATATATTGAAAAAGATGGAATTTATGCAGTCAGAAGGAGAAAATCATTTGAATGTTATAACCATAGAGATGGATGTCTTTAACAGAAGAGAAAAAAGATGTCTTTAAAATGAATGACTCTTTCAAAACTTTATTTGAAGCAGAAATAATCAGGATTATTATCCTGATGTTGTTTATTTTGTGTCTTTGCTATTGGCAAGAATGTATTTTATTCCATTTCTTAGAGATAAGCAGAAAGCCATGGGGACTATTTCAACTCATATTCTGGGAAACCAAGAACTACACAACAGTCAGCCGTCTACAAATCAGTGATTAACATGGTGTCTAGACATGTTCTCATGAGAATAGCATTATTAATGAAATAGCAGTTTGGTTAATCATGAGAGCAAAAGTAATTTAGGGAGTAAATAATTTATTAGTATGCCAATCAATGAAGCAAAAGTAAAAGGATATGTTTTAATTAATTCATTTGTTATAATATTGAGATTATGACTGGCAAATTCTGTTTGAAGACCTGGACAGTAATCTAATATTGCCAATATGGCAGGTCTTTATCTTTCTGTTTCCAGCTAATGGTATTGCATATTTCAATTACCCAAAATTCCTTTTGTTTCATATGTCAGGATATTATTAAGATCCATTAATAAACAATTGGATCTGCAAATTTTCTGTTGCTATGCTATGCGTTGCTCTGTTTCTTTAAAACTGGGTGTTCTCACATTTCATTAACAAAAAAATTTTCACCAACTAGGGGAAAATAGTGTGATGCCAGTATAACTAAGAACCTCATCTTATTTTCTGCTACTTAAAAGGCTCATTTGGAAAAAGAGTAATAAATATATTGACCAATAATCTTAAGTATATAGACAATCTTTTCAGAAACACAGTTAACCCAATAATTTAAAAATAATCTATGGTCCTAAAATGCAGGGAAGAAATACAAGATAAACAAGACTTAAATAAAAACATACTTTTTGAAAATTTTATTTGAAAAATTATTCAACTGAGTTTGCTTCTTTTGCCTTTATAAAAGTACATCTATGGACTTCTCTGGTGGTACAGTGGCTGAGAATCCTCCTGCCAATGCAAGGGACATGAGCTCGATCCCTGATTGGGAAGATTCACGTAGGCTAATATACCATGGCAACTGAAGCCCACACACACTAGAGCCCGCACGCTGTAACTACTGAGCCTACATACTACAACCACTGAAGCCCGTGAGCATAGAGCCTCTGCTCTGCAACAAGAGAAGCCACCAAAATGAGAAGCCCACACACCACAACTAAGAGTAATCCCCACTCGCCACAATTAGAGAAAGCCCCAGTGCAAACAACGAAGACCCAGTGAGACAAAAATCAATCAATAAATAACTTTTTTTAAAAGTACATCTATGATCATCTTCTTATGTAGTCCTACTAACTGCTCAATGTCTCATCCTAACCCCAAACCTCTCCCTAAATTTCAACTTACTCAAATGATGGAATCAGAACTTTCTAACTTGCATTTTAACAGCTACTATTTTCCAGGTCTCTTGTAACAACTGGAAGGGCAAACCAGAGGAGGTGGGATAGACTTCATTTTAAGTTAAAATTTCTCTATCAGGATGGGATTTTTTTCAACCCTGTCAGATTAGCTCTGCATATTGATATGTGAAAACAGTGTTTCAGCACTGAACTCACCAAGTGTGTTCTCATGGGCCCTTCTAGTCAATACTCTGGCCTTCCTTCCAGGAAATGCCAATGAACCAACTAGTAAATGCAGATGGATCCAGCATGCCAAATGGAATGAGCCAATGCTAAAAAAAAAAAAAAATACGTTCCCTGTCAGAGAGGCTAATAATAGGCTAATATCAGCATCATTGTCATCTCAAAAGATATCAATGAAGATAAAACAATAATTTATCTTACTTCAAATCAACATAAATGTGTAAGTAGAAGTGTTAGATTTTTTGTAAAGATATATAGTCTGTTAGGAAAGTAGAAAAGTATTATTCATTGGAGAACTGAGCTATCATGAAAGCCTTAACTTTATACTAGAAAAGTCCTACAACACTCAATCAAAACATTTTGCTTATCTTGCACCTACGTAAATGGAAAAATAATGATTTGTGAGATTTAATTTACCTGAGTTCACTGTGTGGGAAAAATTATTGGATTACCTAAGCTATCAAGCAACTATGGGCTAACTATTCAATATGCAACTGCCAAGATTAAGCAAACGGTGTAGCATCTAAACATTGGTCTGTAAGCAAAGTAACAAAACCAGTTCAGGATTGTTCTTATTGTAACATGATTCATTCAGTCTTCTACTAACCTTCTCCTTGCCAAGTGAGGAGAAGAGACCCAGAGTATCAGTCATCCTGGTCACACTGCACACGAAGAGACTTGATTTGTTTGGCTGTCACTTTGTCTAGCTCTTTAGTGTTCAAAGGAAATGTGAGCTGCCTATTTATGTCACTAGGACTCGTGGCACCTGAACTCACTGAACTGCTCTTCAAGCTAGTGGGCCATCGTCAAAGTCAGTTCCCCACAGTAGGGCATATTCATCCAAAGAGCTACATCAAGGAATCCAAAGTAGAACATGTGTATTGAAAAGAGTGAACACGATAACACCTGGGAACGTAAGGAGAAAATATTACTTCTGTTTCTATTTATGTATTTATTTATTTTCTAAAAACTGAAGAAAAACAAGCTTTTAACAATAAATAATGCGTGGTTTGACTCTGGCTTCCCAGGTGACTAAATGGTAAAGGATCTGCCTGCCAATGCAGGAGACACAGGAGATGCAAGTTCGATCCCTGGGTCAGAAAGATCCCCTGGAGGAGGAAATGGCAACCCACTCCAGGATTCTCGCCTGGGAAATCCCATGGACAGAGGGGCCTGGTAGGTTTCAGTCCATGGGGTTGCAATGAGTCGGATATGCCTTAACAACTGAGCACACACTCACACAGCCTCACCTGGACTGCATGTCGGAAAGTCACATGTATTTCTAAAGTACTAGCCGTAGCCTGTGAAGGAATAGGAGCCCCCCTCTGACTTGGCTGCAGAAGAACTCAAAGTATACTGTTCTCTTGGGTGGGGTCCAGCTGTCTTCAGAAGGCCTTACCCTGTCAACTATGGGCACACACACACATCCTAGCCCCTGAAACCAAGCAGGATCCTGTGGCGCCCCCTTGGGTACAAAAGCCTTTTCATGTCCCTGTTTCTTTGTGAGAAAATGGCTTCAGCCTCTGAAACATTCCCTGAGTTCCAAAGAGCAGATTGAAATAGTTACTAATTAGGAAAAGGAGGAGATGCAGAAACAAAGTAGGAGCAGTCAAGAAAGAAGAACAATATACCTGGTGTTTGCATTTTCCCAGGTGGCTTAGCCGTAAAGAATCTGCCTGCAATGCAGGAGACCCAGGTTTGATCCCTAGGTCAGGAAGATCCCCTGGAGGGCATAGCAACCCACTCCAGTATTCTTGCCTGAAGTATCCCATGGACAGAGGAGCCTGGCAGGCTACAGTCCATAGAAAGAGTTGCACACGACTGAAGTGACTAAGCAGCATCGGCATACCTGGTGTTTGCAGCTGGCCATTTATAATTAACAAAGCAATTTAACACTTAATTAGAATTTACATTTTCAAAGCATTTTCCATAATTAAATAAATGATTGGTATTTAATTTACAATGAACATATTTTGATTCCCCTTGTGGTGATTAAACATTAAAATAGTTGTAGTAATAATGAAAAGTGCTACAAATTGCTCTACAAATAGTAAAAACTTAAATATGTATGTTCTGAATAACCTGTGGTGATTTTAAAATATAAGAACTGGAAAAACCAAATCAAAATCTAAGGGAAATATCTGTAATTTGTTCCAAATCAAAATCTAAGTAAAATATATCTATAATTTTTCCCATTTCTGTGTACTACTTTAGAAAGTCATTAAGCCTAAGTAAAAATGAAAAAGTTTCTTTAAAATCATAGCTGCTGCTGCTGCTAAGTCACTTCAGTCATGTCCGACTCTGTGCAATCCCACACATGGCAGCCCACCAGGCTCCCCCGTCCCTGGGATTCTCCAGGCAAGAACACTGGAGTAGGTTGCCATTTCCTTCTCCAATGCATGAAAGTGAAAGTGAAGTCGCTCAGTCATGTCTGACCCTTAGTGACCCCATGGACTGCAGCCTACCAGGCTCCTCCGTCCATGGGATTTTCCAGGCAAGAGTACTGGAGTAGGGTGCCATTTCCTTCTCAAAAATCATAGCTATTATTTTAAAATATTTAAATAGCATTTAAGTTTTTTTTCTAAATGTTACAAATTCATAGATGATATTACTGTATATTCTTTATCTACTGATTATACAGTCTCCTTAATTATGGACATTTGTCCTAGATTTTCAAGACTTTTTTTTCTTCTTTGCAGTTGGTTGGTTTTGTGTATGCCTGTTATGTGATCAGTATTTTCATGGAAGAAGAGGATACCTGTAAGTATTATTTTATCTGCTTCTGGGTTTATTTTGCATGAGATTAGCTTCCAAAACTAATCATTACAGGATCATGAAATCTTTTATATTTGGAATTTTAAATGATTAAAATCAACAGAGTAAAGTTACAATCAAACATTTACAAACTATCCTGCACACAAATAAGATGGCACCAAGTATGGAAGCCCTCAATCCAAGTCATGCAAAAGAATGTGGAGAGACAGAGATGCCCACGGATTGCTGCTGTATCATTTTAGTAACTTTTCATCAGAGACCTAAATGTCTTTCAGAGTAGAAAATTAGGGTTGCTTTATCTATCACCAGTTATAAGTATGCTGGCTGCAGAATTTTGAAATCTGACTAATAGCAATAACATCAATAGGATAATACAATATATCAAGCACTACATATGTATATAAGCTCCATAAAGGAAACAAAAATGACAACCTTCAATGTAAGATGTAAATAAAGAGAGAGACATGCTGAAAAACAATTAATGGAATGATAATAAGTAGTCACATTTTAGCAGAACACTAAAAAAAACAAAACAAAAAGACATATTACTGGAAGTTATGTGGAAAGAACCTTAGCAACAGAGGCCAAAAACTGGCATTTATGGAACACCTGCCAATCTATAAGGCACTTCTTGGCACAATTTCATTATAGGCTCATGTCATACCAAAAACCTTAAATTTGCTTTTTAAAAATAAATTATTATTAGATAAATAAATCATAACCAACCATCCTGGGGATTTGGTTATATCCCTGCAGTTACTGTCTGGGTTGTAAAGTTGACTCTTTTTTTAAAAAATGAGGGTCAGTGTCTAGTTAACTGTTACAACTTCTTTCTATAACATAATTGCAAAAGAGTAAATTCTTACCACCAAATAGGTACAGCTCATGGTGTATGAACTGGAATCCAGTTAACAAAGAGGATTTATTTAGTCAATGGAAGAAATACTCAGATCAGATCAGTCACTCAGTCATGTCCGACTCTTTTCGACCCCATGAATCACAGCACGCCAGGCCTCCCTGTCCATCACCAACTCCCGGAGTTCACTCAGACTCACGTCCATCGAGTCAGTGATGCCATCCAGCCATCTCATCCTCTGTCGTTCCCTTCTCCTCCTGCCCCCAATCCCTCCCAGCATCAGAGTCTTTTCCAATGAGTCAACTCTTCACATGAGGTGGCCAAAGTACTGGAGTTTCAGCTTTAGCATCATTCCTTCCAAAGAAATCCCAGGGCTGAGCTCCTTCAGAATGGACGGGTTGGATCTCCTTGCAGTCCAAGGGACTCTCAAGAGTCTTCTCCAACACCACAGTTCAAAAGCGTCAATTCTTCAGCACTCAGCCTTTTTCACAGTCCAACTCTCACATCCATACATGACCACAGGAAAAACCATAGCCTTGACTAGACGAAACTTTGTTGGCAAAGTAATGTCTCTGCTTTTGAATATGCTATCTAGGTTGGTCATAACTTTCCTTCCAAGGAGTAAGCGTCTTTTAATTTCATGGCTGCAGTCACCATCTGCAGTGATTTTGGAGCCCAGAAATATAAAGTCTGACACTGTTTCCACTGTTTCCCCTTCTATTTCCCATGAAGTGATGGGACCGGATGCCATGATCTTCGTTTTCTGAATGTTGAGCTTTAAGCCAACTTTTTCACTCTCCACTTTCACTTTCATCAAGAGGCTTTTGAGTTCCTCTTCACTTTCTGCCATAAGGGTGGTGTCATCTGCATATCTGAGGTTATTGATATTTCTCCTGGCAATCTTGATTCCAGCTTGTGTTTCTTCCAGTCCAGCGTTTCTCATGATGTACTCTGCATATAAGTTAAATAAACAGGGTGACAGTACACAGCCTTGAGGAACTCCTTTTCCTATTTGGAACCAGTCTGTTGTTCCATGTCCAGTTCTAACTGTTGCTTCCTGACCTGCATACAAATTTCTCAAGAGGCAGATCAGGTGGTGTGGTATTCCCTTCTCTTTCAGAATTTTCCACAGTTTATTGTGATCCACACAGTCAAGGCTTTGGCATAGTCAATAAAGCAGAAATAGATGTTTTTCTGGAACTCTCTTGCTTTTTCTATGATCCAGCAGATGTTGGCAATTTGATCTCTGGTTCCTCTGCCTTTTCTAAAACCAGCTTGAACATCAGGAAGTCCATGGTTCACATACTGCTGAAGCCTGGCTTGGAGAATTTTGAGCATTACTTCACTAGCGTGTGAGATGAGTGCAACTGTGTGGTAGTTTGAGCATTCTTTGGCATTGCCTTTCTTTGGGATTGGAATGAAAACTGACCTTTTCCAGTCCTGTGGCCACTGCTGAGTTTTCCAAATTTGCTGGCATATTGAGTGCAGCACTTTCACAGCATCATCTTTCAGGATTTGGAATAGTTCAACTGGAATTCCATCACCTCCACTAGCTTTGTTCGTACTGATGCTTTCTAAGGCCCACTTGACTTCCCATTCCAGGATGTCTGGCTCTAGGTCAGTGATCACACCATCGTGATTATCTGGGTTGTGAAGCTCTTTTTTGTACAGTTCTTCTGTGTATTCTTGCCATCTCTTCTTAATATCTTCTGCTTCTGTTAGGTTCATACCATTTCTGTCCTTTATCGAGCTCATCTTTGCATGAAATATTCCTTTGGAGAAATACTAGACCTTGAGATTAAACTCACCAGGCAGTGAAAATATGCAAACATACCACATCATCTCTTTTTTTTTTCCACATCATCTCTTTTGTGCCTGCTTGTGGCTCTCTTTTATAATGCTAATTGATATGGAAAGTTTCTGACATTTCAAAAGTGCTGCTGTAACGACAACACTTCCAACTATGAGGTTAACTTCAAAAGTTATATTTTCAGGTGTTCCAGTAGTAGTTCTGCAATCTTACAAAGTTTACGTACTGAAAACCAGCAGAATGCTTCCAGTGCACAGCTAAGACAGTCTGCACAGCCAAAAACAACCAGTTGAGCAAGGACAATTTTAACTGGAATTGGGACCTTACAAAATTATTAGAGTTGGGGCTGTATAAATGCTTCTACAAAGCATGATATTAATACATTGATTGATAAATCCCAGCTGGATACCTTATAAAGTACTTTTGAGCAGGTACCAAAAGGATCTTCTTTCTTCTCCTCACTGAACTGATCAGAGGTTCTCAAATGATGCCAATTCTTCATTTATCCTACCTTCTTGTGTGAGGGCAGGCAGATTAATCAATAGTCTTTTATCTAGTAGAATAAACACATAAAGGACTTTTCCTTGAAGCTTGTGATTTTAAGCTAAATTTGGAAATGCAAAATGACATGCAAAATAGAAGATTCATCTAAATTGAGTAAAACATTTTTGACCTTCTTTCAGCCTTTTACGGCATAATAATGTCCATGTATATGAATCAGCATGCTACTGGCAGACATTATGGTTTCATTGATTTTAGAGTCTTTAACTACCTTACATTTCTGTATAGAAATCTCTGAATCAGCTATTTTAATGCCCATGAAACTGTCATTGAAGCAGCTGCTAGCAGCCTATTCTATTAATGGTTTAATTCTAGTGTTTGTTACTAGGATCATACATTAAGTTACCAAGAGACATCCAGATAAAGTAGTTGTGTTACCATCAATTCAAATAATACTTAGAGCCAGAAGGGTCTTGGGTGCTCAAAATGAAGTAAATACGCCCCAGACGAACTTGACATGATAATTGGCTGGAAGCAAGATGACAGTAAAAAGCAATCACAAACCTTTTAGTCTGATAGTTCTCAAAGTGAGGGTAATCTTACATTTTTTTATGGAAAGAAGTAGGACTCTAAGTGCAGTTGTAATTAAATTGTCCCAGAGTCTTCAGAAGGTAGATGTGAGCAAAAAGAAATGTCTGAAACTGATTGCATTGATCCCATAGACTAGTGCAATTTATGCCAACACTTAGCTGTCAGGTAATAATGAACTGCCCTTTGGAGCCACCATTGAGCTAGCGAGAGAGCATTACCAACCTCCAATCAAGATGTGTCCTTTGAATTTTGTTTCCAGAATGTAAACATCAAATAAGAAAACAATACTGGTAGCCTTTCAGTTTATCTAAGCATACTTCTGGAAAGCTTCTTCTGAAAGGTAACTGCAAATAGACAATGTAAAGTCATAGTATTTTGGCAGACAAAATAACATTTATCATTTCGATTCCTATTCTAACTAATGAAAATCTCTGCATTATTCAAAATGCAAAGTTAAGCCTTTCTCATGGACTGAAAGCTGTCAGCCATCCTTAAAAATTAATAACTACCTGCCTCTCTCCTCTGCAGTGCTTAAGTGGTTCTATGGGACTAACATTTCAGCTGATGGACATTTCTGAAGGGTAATAAATGCTTGAGGAAACATTTATTTCCAGCCACCCATCTTAGTTACCTTTCAGACTCTTTCGCCATTTCCTATAAAGACTATGATTGCAGGTCAAAGACAATGAAATAAAAAGCTCACAAAAGCAAGAGTGCTGCTAAGTAGGGTCAATACTGTTCATCATTCATTCTCATGAAAAAGCCTATTTATATCTGTTTCATTTTTTATTTCTTTTTTTAATATCTGTCAATCTCTTTGAACACTTTTGTGAGACCAGGGTATTTGGAACCTGTAATAGTAAAAACATGTCAACATCTTGTTTGTGAACCATTTACTGCTGAAAATGAACTTGTGGGATGGCTACTGTCTTGTCAGTTTTACTAAAAATAGCTTTTTTAATTCAAGGAAGTGTGGCGGAGAAGCAAAGACGCAGACAAATAGTATTAACTTTATAAATATAGTCAGGTTTTTTCAGAGGATCTTTTGCTAGCACTGCTTCATCTGACATTAGGTTGCAAATTGCGAATGGAGCATCTGTTGGGCTTGCAAAGCCCAGCCTACTATGTATATGTTGAATGGCTGGAGAAATGTATAGTTGAAAACCCTAAGTGTTAGTTTTTGAAAAGAAAACAAATTCCCCAGATGTGGGTTCAGTATTTTATTTTTAAAATCTCAAAATACCTCTTCATACAACTGTTTGACCCTTGCTAATGTAGTTTGGGAAACTTTGTATTGGAAAGAAGCACAAGCTTTGGAAAAATAATTGCATATCTGCTGTCCTTGAGGCTTCCCATAGGCTAGTGCTCATGTATTTGCTTGTCTTTCTGTGAATTCCTGTTAAGAGAGCAAGGTGATAGTACCGTAGCAATGATGTGAACTTAGGTCCTGCCAAGAGTTTACCGGAGAAGCTAATGGGAGGGAAACTGACTAGTTTGAGTGTTAATTTCCAGTTTCACTTCCTTCATTTTGTGATGTCTGGAAAAGCCTTAGAAAAATAATGTGACCCAGAAGTCAGGCAGTAGAGGAGAGAGAGAAAGCAGCAGAGGCCTGAATGATCCTCAGAAGAGAAAACGTTTCTTTATTTTGTGAGCTTTGAAATATGTGTATGTTTGAGGGTTGTTGGGCTGCACCCCACAGGCTTACAAGCCCTGTACTTGCCCAGCCTCAAGACTGAAGAAAGAGCCCAGAGTCAGCGTCAAAGACATCAGTGATTTCATGGTTGGGGGATTTTACACATCCCAATGTCTCTCAAGAGGGATGTCATCAACACCCAGCTCCCCAAACCAGTAAGTCAAGGAGGGACTCTCCATGAAGTCGATAGCAAATACTAAAACCAGCTCCAAAGTCAGGGCTAACCTCACAGTGAAATGGTGCCTAGACAGTCAGAAACGGGTTTAATTTTTCTGTGTTTCCACTTGAAACTGTATGTTAGAAAATTTTTAAATGAAATTGGTCCTCATTCTGCCAATACCTAGCTCTGTGCCCATTAACTAATAGAATCTCCCATTAGGGGCCCCCAAGCACTTAGCTCTAACATCACAGCCCTGTGGATGACGCCCAGAGCCAGGAGTATTTCAAGGCACCATCAAGTGCATCACCTTTTCTTCATGCATTTCAAATGGTAAATATCAGGTTGCTATTCAAGACATCCTCATCTCTCTGCTCCAGACTAACAGCCCAGGCAGTGTGAAGACCAGCTTCACCCCTTAAGGCAAGCCCTCTACACAGATGCCTGTCAACTCAAAAGAGACATGATCTCATCTCCCTACAACCGGGGTCAGACAGGTTGGAGCTCCCAGGTTTTTATGGTTACCAAGAGTCCAAGCTGTGGGGCACGCCCTTCCCTGAGAAGGAAGACTGAAGGATCTGCCATCCAGGTGGTACAGAATGGAAGATGAGAGATTTGGGAGCCAGAGGTGATTATGAGGGAACAACAGAAAAAAAGAAAGTTCACATCCTCATGGCATCCTAAATGCAGTAAGAAAAAGAAAGGGGTGGGGCGAATGTAAGGATTTTATGTGGATCCTGGGCAATAGTTTTTATTATTTATTCAATAATAATGCATTATTAGTGGGAAAATTTAGAAACCCAAGGGACAGAGGAGCTAGCAGTATTCTGACATGGTCCCTTGTATTTTCATTTTAATTCTAAAGTCAGTAGCCCCATCCCAACTCATCCCCACCCTTCTCAGTCGTCCAACTGAGCTGCTCAGCCAGCCCTACCATGGGTAAACTGAGCCCTTGTTTCTCTCCAGCCATCCCTGAGCTGTCCAGTGATTGGTCCCTGAGCAGCAGAGAAGCATGTGCCTTACCCACTGGCCCTGAGGCTGCCCCACGAGGGCACGTGTGTGAGGGCCCGCTCTGCTTCCTCTCACGCATTCCAAATCAATGGCGTCTCCTGGTCCGTGAAAACTGCAGCCTTAGAGCTCCCTACACTGCAACTTTGGAGTCCTTACTCTCATTTTAGGAATGAGGACATGAAGCCCAGACAGGTGATGTAACTGTGGCATCTTTGTCCTCCTCTGCTCTGCACTGACAGCATGACACTCTAAGATATAGAGAAGGCAAGCCAGCAGACATGGCTTCCCACAGGCTCCTCGGGTCTCTTTCCCATCAGAGCTGTCCATATTTATCCATGATTTTCTTCTTGCTGACACAGAAGAGGGGGACCTTCACTCTGTCCTGGGGCTCCTGTGGCTCCTCTGTGCGTCCTTCCCACGTATTCAGGCAGCTGGCATCATTAATGGTTCTCTCTCCGCCTCCCTGGCTTTATCTCTTTTTCCCTTCCCCATCCTAGTTTCTTCCTCTCCTTGAATCTTTTTCTTCAGCTTATGAATAAAGCTGTGCGTGCATGCTCAGTCGCTCAGTCCTGTCTGACTCTTTGCCACTCTATGGACTGTAGCCTGCCAGGCTCCTTTGTCCATAGGATTTCCCAGGCATGAATACTGGTGGGGGTTGTCATGCCCTCCTCCAGGGTATCTTCCTGGCCCAGGTATCAAACCCATGTCTGCTCTTGCTGTCTTCTGTCTCTCTTCTCTTTTGTTTGCTCTTGCTCTCTCTCTCTGATTATAAGAAGAACACAAAGTCTATATTAGAGTGAATGGGATACCCTGAGAACATCTTTCTTTGCTGTATACAGTTCAGTCAGCTGCCAAGCTTGAAAATATGTGCTTGTGTCAGGGGCTTGCCAGCTATTTGCCATTTGTGTATTCTTCTTCTGGCAGACCGCTGGGTTGCATCTCCCAAGCTCCCTGCAGTTGGGTGTCCCATGACACTGAATTCCAGATCATGGAATGTGAGCAGAAGAGACACCCCCACTTCCAGGCTTGGCCTCCAAATCCTCCCCTATGTGGTTCTCCATGTTCTTCCCCTTTCTGCCTCTTGGTTACAGACCAGCATAGAAGCTTTGGAAGTCACATGTTCAAAATGGTGGAACCACCACGGTGAATAAATATTGAAATAAATGTTGGAATCTATTTCTCTATTAAGTAAACATCTCAGATGATTTGATTTTGCTGCATGTTAAGGGCTTTTCTGGTGGCTCGGAAGGTAAAGAATCTGCCTGCAATGCAAGAGACCTGGGTTTGATCTCCAGGGAGGGAAGATCCCCTGGAGAAGGGAATAGCAACCCACTCCAGTATTCTTGCCTGGAGAATTCCATGGACAGGGAATGGATTTTCAGAGCTTTTTAAAATAGTTGGTGGAACAAGAAGACATCTCATGCCATATCCTTCCAATGTAACTAATTCAGCAGCCCACAGCATTGGGACTCAGATGACATTAGATTTGAGTAGACGCAAGACTTTACTCCTATCAAGAATCTCTTTCTGGTTGGCTTTATAGTCACTAACCCTCTAAAACATTTTAATGTCTTCCCACGCGACTCAAATGTTCTGTTGACATTCCGCTTATCTTCTTTCAACCATATCTCCTGATGGTATTCTGTGTTCTTTCTATATTCTAGGTAGGTTGCAAATTCTTGCAGTGCCCAACTAGATTTGGCATTTTCCAAAATCTCTTCTTGTTCTATAGTCATTGACCTTTCGGTGTCTGAAAGTATAGTCCAGATCCAGAATACTATTGTTTAATTTTAAGACTTAAACAAGTTTAAGTAGCTAATCCTTTATTCATTTGATTCATTAGTTCAAGAAACAGTTACTGAAAGACTGCTATGTATTAGACCCACAAGGATACAGAGATCAGTAAGCCTTGGTCCCTTTCTTAGGAGATCTCACATCCAATAAGTGAGCCAGGTATGTAAATAATGATGAACGAGTGAAGCGCAGATCATGGTCTGCATAAAGTGAATCAGAGGCACAGAAAAAAATCAGCAGAGGCTAATCACCTGTCAGAGCATCAAGCATGGCTTCTCAGAGCATGAGAACATGGTCTTATATGAAGAAAATTACAAGGAAGAGGACATTAAAATGCTGGCAAAAAGATATGTCAAACCAGTGTGGGGAAACCATGGGGTACTCAGGAAGTGATGAATATGGGGTGTGTTCAGTTCACTAAGTGAACAGGGTCAGTCTTTGCGGGACCTTGGATTCTGTCTTATACCATTGTTAACTCTAAGTCACTTTAGTAGTGTCTGACTCTTTGTGACCCCATAGACTGTAGCCCACCAGGTTCCTCTGTCCCTGGGAT
Organism: Bos grunniens; assembly: GCF_055505025.1. NCBI lineage: Eukaryota > Metazoa > Chordata > Mammalia > Artiodactyla > Bovidae > Bos > Bos grunniens. The sequence goes on along the minus strand of NC_141178.1, from coordinate 54,415,743 downwards.
TCTCCAGGCAAGTGAGTCCCAACCTATTTTATATCTTGGCACTTATAGAGAAAAGTCAAAATTTATGAGGCACACTGTGACAAATAAGCTACTTTTTCCCAGCAATAAATGACCACCCAGACCACTAGCTACCCCTAGTCTTGCTCAGCAAGCATGTGGGTATGAGCATGGCCCCCCGTCCCACCAAACACACACCAGGGAATTAGGGAATCACTATCCTGTCAGCTGTACCTACTCAGGTCTCAACAGCTGGGATGCTTTGATAAATGATGTGGAATCAATGAAAAGATTTAATCTTGGGAAGAATATGATCAGATTCAATTTTCTTTGAATAGTCATTCATAGAAAGAGAACTTATAAAATGATCTCAGAAGAAATGGCATTTTGGGGATGGAGTCTATCCTAGAAATTGGAAAACCAAAAGTAATAATAGAGGCTATTTTTAAAAGGAAAAAGAATATTCAAAGGGGAAATGTTCAAAATTGTAGAAGCAGACAGGAAAAACTGAATTATAGAGACTTCAAAGTCAACAAATATTTGTCACTTGATTTATAGAGCAAAATAAAACATTAGCTAGATTTAAATGAATGATAAAAATATATTGGGGAAACATTGAATAACTAAGAAAAATGCATTGTATAAGGGGGGAATATGTACCTGTTTAGATGAATTCTTAGAGCTGTTTTTAGCCCTTACCTTTTTAATTTAATATTTTTTCTCTGAGTCATTCCATTCTGCTTTATTGACCCCAAACAGATCTTAGAAATTCACTGTGCCATTGTTTAAGTATTATATACTCCTGGAAAATTTTAAAGTGGAAAGAAACTGTGTGCTCTAATTATGGGAACATCTGCCTTCAGAAATGTGGACCCATGAGAAAAACAAAAGAGGAAATTCATCCAAATAAAAAATGAAAAGGGAGCTCCAAAAATAGAAAAGGGAGGTGTTTTCAGAATTTTTAAAAATCTTTTTTCCTCTAGAATAAAATATTCTTCTGAATGAGCCTAATAGTAATGACGCAAAGGCCTTCAGCCACCCCTGATTCTGAGCATACGGTAATTGAAACTTATAAAAACTTTGAAAGAGACTTCAGGAAAGCCAAATTGCAGTTGTTAATAGTAAGCAGCCATTCCACCCAATTACTGATGAAGAGGAACCAAAGGGTTAGCAGTGTATCTACAAAAGGAAAGGAGTACAACTTCTGTGACTTTAAAAACCTGAGTAACTTTAAAGGGACTGTTTGTGCGTGCATGCTTGCGTGCTCAGCCCTGGCTGACTCTTTGCGACCCCATGGACTGTAGCCCACCAGGCTCCTCTGTCCATGGAATTCTCTAAATAAGAATACTTGGAGTGGATTGCCATTTCCTACTCCAGGGGCTCTTCCCGACCCAGGAGTTGAAGCCATATCTCCTGCATCTCCTGCATTGGCAAGCAGATTCTTTACCACTGTGCCACCTGGGAAGCACTTTAAAGGGAATAGAAAACAATTTAAAAAAAAAAAGAGGGGATATATGTAAACATACAGCTGATTCACTTTCCTGTACAGCAGAAACAAACAACATGGGGAGGCAATTCTATGCCAACAAAAACTAATTTTATAAAAGCAAATATACGATTAAAGATGAAAATTAAAAAGGAAAAAGAAAAGGACCTAGGTTCTTTCTTCTTGAATATGAGAAAATGAAAACTAAAAAGTGTATATGTACATTGAGGAAGAAGGCTGTGGGAGCCGGTATGTCCTAGGCATTTTTATAAAGATAATACAACTCTAGCAGTCAAGAGTGAGAGAAGAAATTACAGCAACAGATGCTTTATTATCACAGCACCTTGTAGGGACACTATAACCAGGTTCCCCTTGCACAAGAATCAAGACAAAATGCTACAGACTGTCCATGGTATCCTTACAGAAAAACTGTATAGATTTATAGAATACAAAACAGAAATTTTGTAGTTTCTATTCAAATAGTGTCATAGAATAAGTGTACCCATGCACCTAAAGGAAAAACACTGAAAGCATTGGGGAAATGTCACTCTGCGCACTTTGTACAAAGGGGATGTATTACGTACAAAGAATCCCATAGAGTGATTTGAAATACCAAGAAAAAAGAGAGTGATTTCCCCTCAGTGTCTGTGCTACTATGAGGAAAAAGGACTAGAGAATAAAACAATGCCAGTTAAAAGCTAAAAAACAAGAATGGCTCAAGAGTGCATGCTAAGTCACTTCAGTCATGTCCAACTCTGCAACGCTATGGATTGTAGCCCACCAGGCTCCTCCGTCCAATGGATTCTCCAGGCAAGAATACTGGAATGGGTTGTCATGCCCTCCTCCAGGGGACCCTCCCAACCCAGGGAGCAAACCCACATCTCTTAGTCTCCTACACTGGCAGGTATGGCAGGTGAGTTCTTTACCACTGCTGCTGCTGCTGCTGCTAAGTTGCTTCAGTCGTGTCCAACTCTGTGCTACCCCATAGATGGCAGCCCACCAGGCTCCGCCATCCCTGGGATTCTCCAGGCAAGAACACTGGAGTGAGTTGCCATTTCCTTCTCCAATGCATGAAAGTGAAAAGTCAAAGTGAAGTCGCTCAGTTGTGTCCAACCCTGTGCGACCCCATAGACGGCAGCCCACCAGGCTCCCCCATCCCTGGGATTCTCTAGGTAAGAACACTGGAGTGGGTTGCCATTTGCTTCTTCAATGCATGAAAGTGAAAAGTCAAAGTGAAGTCACTCAATTGTGTCCGACTCTTAGCGACCCCATGGACTGCAGCCTACCAGGCTCCTCCGTCCATGGGATTTTCCAGGCAAGAGTACTGGGTGGGGTGCCATTGTCTTTACCACTAGCACCAACCAAATCAAATGTCTCATTAGCAAGAATTCAATGTAAAGCTTATCATTACAATAACAGAATTTTAGGATGTAATTCAAATACTACACAATTGTGAAAACAATGCCCCCACCAAAAAAAATAACTGTTTACTTTTAATAGTTGCAAAATTTTATATGGCTATAAAATGAACATCTAATTAATAATCCGCCATTATTAAAATCTAGCTCAATCAAATGGCTTCCTTGATGACTCAGTGATAAAGAATCCTCCTGCCAAGGTCTGCCTAATGCAGGAGATGTGAGTTCTATCCCTGAATTGGGAAGATCCCCTTGAGAAGGAAATGGCAACCCACTCCAGTATTCTTGCCTGGGAAATCCCATGGACAGAGGAGCCTGGCAGGCTACAGTCCATGGGGTCACAAAGAGTCAGACACAACTCAGCAACTAAACAACAACAAATAACAATCAAATGTAACAGAGTGTGATATGACAAATATTATGGGTATGATCTTTAAAAATAAAAAATGTGCCTTCCTTATTTTGGCAAAATCAGATTTCGCATTTGAAGCTTATCTTTAGAACAATGGTGGGCTTCCTTGGTGGCTCAGATGGTAAAGAATACGTCTGCAATGCTGGAGACCCAGGTTCAATCCCTGGGTTGGAAAGATCCCCTGGAGAAGGAAATGGTAACCCACTCCAGTATTCTTGCCTGGAGAATTCCATGGACAGAGGAGTCTGGCTGCAGTCCATGGGATCACAAAGATTTAGACACGAGTGAGCTACTGACACTTTAGAACTGAGCAAACGTAAATTTATTGCAGATATTGATGAACAAGTCTTAAACATAAAATGAAATATTTATTGGAAGGGTACCTCTTAATAAAATGGACAGGGTGGTTTTGTTTCAATTAGTTCATGTATTCATAGATGAATATTAGTTATTGCTAGAATATAATAGGTACCTGAGGTACTTTTTACCTCATTTCAATATAAGAATGGGAGGAAATTTGTTACAGCAATGTCACTCAATTGTGTTAATTCCTTCTCTCCCCAAATAGTTTTGAGAGCTTACCTTGTACCAGGCACTGTTCTAAGTTCTGGGGAGATAGCAGTGAATAAAGCCAGACAAGATCAGATAAAAATTTTTATCTCATAAAACTTAAATTATAGTGAAGGAGTCAGATATCAAATGAGTTTGTTTTTTTTTTTAAGTAAAATATATAGTGCGTGTGTGCCTGCTCAGTCATGTCCAACTCTGCCATCCCATGGACCACAGCCTGCTAGGCTTCTCTGTCCATGGGATTTCCACGCGAGAACCTAGAGAAGGTTGCCATTTCCTTCTCCAGATGATCTTCCCAACCCAGGGATCGAAACAGCATCTCTTGGGTCTCCTTGCATTGGCAGGCAGATTCTTTACCACTAAGCCACAAGGAAAGCCCAAAATACAGTACAACATGGTAAACAGTGGTAAACACAAAAGAGAAAAAATAAAGGAGGAAAGCAGATAGGATAAATGGGAATTATAAAGTGGTTGAAGTATATGTCAAAAAATTATTTTTTAGGGAAGGATAAATTAGCAGTTTGGAATTAAAATATGCACACTAATATATATGAAATACATGACCAACAAGGATATACTATATATCACAAAGAATTATACTCAATGTCTTGTAATAACCTATAATGGAAAAAATTATAAAAAGATATATATCTATATATAAATATATGTGTATGACTGAAACACTTTGCTGTACATCTGAAACGAACAGGACATTGTAAATTATAATTCAATAAAAATTGTTAGATTATTTTAAAGTACTACAAGTGATAAATCAATTATGTCCTCCTTCAATTATTTTGGAAGCTACCTACCTTGTCATTAGTAGCTGTTACTTTATCATCCCTCATAAGAAATTAAAACTTCCCTTTGGTTTAGTGACCTGGAGCCTTTTACCCTGGAAGTGCAATAAGATGAGTGCCTCTCCAGATGGTTGAGATAAATGCCTTCAGTCAAACGGAAAGTAGATAGCTGTGGAAGAGAATGAGTGAACCCAGGACCAGAATGGCCAGAATGGCCAAAGGTACCTTTTCAGGACACACACATTTTGGAATAACACTTTTGGAATTGGCTCAGCAGTGGCCACAGGACTGGAAAAGGTCAGTTTTCATTACAATCCCAAAGAAAGGCAATGCCAAAGAATGCTCAAACTACTGCACAATTGCACTCATCTCACACGCTAGTAAATAATGCTCAAAATTCTCCAAGCCAGGCTTCAGCAGTATGTGAACCATGAACTTCCAGATGTTCAAGCTGGTTTTAGAAAAGGCAGAGGAACCAGAGATCAAATTGCCAACATCCGCTGGATCATTGAACAAGCAAGAGAGTTCCAGAAAAACATCTATTTTCTGCTTTATTGACTATGCCAAAGCCTTTGACTGTGTGGATCACAATAAACTGTGGAAAATTCTGAAAGAGATGGGAATACCAGACCACCTGACCTGCCTCTTGAGAAACCCATATGCAGGTCAGGAAGCAACAGTTAGAACTGGACATGGAACAACAGACTGGTTCCAAATAGGAAAAGGAGTACGTCAAGGCTGTCTATTGTCACCCTGCTTATTTAACTTATATGCAGAGTACGCACAAGCTAGAATCAAGATTGCCGGGAGAAATATCAATAACCTCAGATATGCAGATGACACCACCCTTATGGCAGAAAGTGAAGAGGAACTAAAAGCCTCTTGATGAAAGTGAAAGTGGAGAGTGAAAAAGTTGGCTTAAAGCTCAACATTCAGAAAACGAAGATCATGGCATCTGGTCGCATCACTTCATGGGAAATAGATGGGGAAACAGTGGAAACAGTGTCAGACTTTATTTTTCTGGGCTCCAAAATCACTGCAGATGGTGACTGCAGCCATGAAATTAAAAGACACTTACTCCTTGGAAGGAAAGTTATGACCAACCTAGATAGCACATTAAAAAGTAGAGACATTCCTTTGCCAACAAAGGTCCGTCTAGTCAAGGCTATGGTTTTTCCAGTGGTCATGTATGGATGTAAGAGTTGGACTGTGAAGAAAGCTGAGCACTGAAGAATTGATGCTTTTGAACTGTGGTGTTGGAGAAGACTCTTGAGAGTCCCTTGGACTGCAGGGAGATCCAACCAGTCCATTCTGAAGGAGCTCAGCCCTGGGATTTCTTTGGAAGGAATGATGCTAAAGCTGAAACTCCAGTACTTTGGCCACCTCATGAGAAGAGTTGACTCATTGGAAAAGACTCTGATGCTGGGAGGGATTGGGGGCAGGAGGAGAAGGGGCCGATAGAGGATGAGATGGCTGGATGGCATCACTGACTCAATGGATGTGAGTCTGAGTGAACTCCGGGAGTTGGTGATGGACAGGGAGGCCTGGCGTGCTGAGATTCATGGGGTCGCAAAGAGTCGGACACGACTGAGCGACTGAACTGAACTGAACTGAACCATAAATTGGTTTCCTGGGTGGCTAAGATGGTAAATAATCTGCCTGCAGTGCAGGAGACACAGGTTCAATCCCTAGGTCGGGAAGGTTGCCTGGAGAAGGGCATGGCAACCCACTCCAATATTCTTGCCTGGAGAATTCCATGGACAGAGGAACCTGGTGGGCTACAGGCCATGGGGTCGCAAAGAGTTGGACACGACTGAGCAACTAACACTTCCACCTCCACCTTAAATTACACACCATTTGGGAAGTCCTCACATCCCCTGGGGCATGCACTCCCCAGCTGAAGACAGCTGGCCTCTTATTGCCTCCCCACCCCGACCCCCCAAGAGGAGGAAGGACTGGGGCCCCCAGACAGACGTGTAGTTTCTTCCAGACCCTCCAGACTCTCCCAGTGACACCTCTCGGTGTTTCCCAGGCCATAGTGCCATCTGAGTCATTGCGCTGTATCAGTTTTTCACATCCGTGCCTTTGCCTGAGGGGGACCAGATGAAGTGAGATGAGTCCATCTTGCATGGCTGATAGCAGGCAAAAAGAGGTAAACGTGCTGGAAGACAGACCTGGCCAAGGCCGCCTCTAAGGTGGCAGACTCTGCCCTTCCAGTGAGGCTGACTTCTCCCTGAGTGTCTCAGGGGTCCCATGTGAGAAGTTTCCCTTCTTCAGTTCCCAGTGCTTTCTGAAAGGTGGGGTGGGGAGAGGATGGTAAATTTCCTGCATTAGAGAACAATCATGAACATTTATAAAGCTTGCCTGTGGGCTGTCATCTACCAGTTTGAACAGCTCTTAACATTCCTAAAGTTATTTCTGGCAGGCGGTTGCACAGCCTTAACCACCTCCTCTGGGGGTCAGCAGCGTTTCAGGGCATGGTCAAGTTCACCAGCTACAGCAGACCCATGGGGGCACCATGCCTGTACCCACTCTGTGTGATGTGAGCTGCCCCACCATGGTCTGCGATTTGGCACAGCGGGTCATGCCCTCTGAAAGCTCAGATTCTTCAGACAGGGGGAGGCAGCAGATCAGCGATGCTGTGGGCCAGCTCGTTCCCTAGTAACACAGGCAGAGTTCAGTTGCCAGCTCCCTCAGAAATCACTGGTCTCTCCTAAAAGCCTTCATTACCTACGGGGGTCTGCAAAATCCTCCCTGTGGTCTGTTAAGGGCCTCTCTGCATGAACTCAGTGGATGTCGAGCATCTGCCCTGGCTTTTCTCTTATGAATTCCTATCACAGAACGAGTAAATCACAATGTAAGGCCCCCATATTTGAATAGAAGCCTGAGCAGTGCTCCCTTAAGCAGTATTGCTGGCGACCTATAAAATAAATGCTTATTAGAATAGTCTCATAACGACATAGTGGGAACAATGATAGAGCAAGAAGCAGGCTCAGAGAAATCTGTTAATTGATCCTCATCCTCCCAAGTCTTTCCATTTCTCTGAGCTAAATGCAATGGTAGAGTGTCTCCGTGTTTCCCAATCAGAGACAAGGCAGTGTGCAACAGAGCTGGATCAGAAAAAAAATGCATGCATTCTGGTTCATTCTTTGCTGGGTGTGTGTGTGCGCACTTAATCGTGTCCAGCTGTTTGTGACCCCATGAACTGTAACCTGCCAGGCTCCTCTGTCCATGGGGATTCTCCAGGCAAGAATACTGGACTGTATTGCCATGCCCTTCTCCAGGGGATCTTCCCAACCCAGGGATCAAACCCACATGTCTTGTATCTCCTGCATCGTCAGGCGAGTTCTTTACCTGGGTGAATTCAGCCACCAAGGTGAATCTAGTTAAACCTGGGACATAAATGATAGCTTGAGTGCTCACTGAAAATGGCCTGTCTTGCTTTAGGTGTCAGTCAGGATTACAGTGTCTGGATGAAGCCCTGAGTCAGTAGTACTGAGTTATCTATTGGAAACCTCACTGATGACCAAAAGTTCCCTGTAGTCAAACAGAAGACTCAGTTGTGAATCTCTTACAAGTGGAAAAGTGGAAAAAAAAGAAAAGTGAAAGTGTTAGTCATGCCCTGCGACCCCATGGACTGTAGCCCACCAGGTTCCTCTGTCCATGGAATTTTCCAGGCAAGAATACTGGAGTGGGTAGTCATTCCCTTCTCCAGAGGATCTTCCTGACCCAGGGATGGAACCCGGTTCTCCAGCATTGCAGGTGGATTCTTTACCGTCTGAGCCACCAGGGAAGCCCAACAAGTGGAAAACAGTTCTGTGTTTGTACAGTAAGATGATGCTGTAAATCCAGAGTGGCTTTGGAGTTCCTCCAGGTCAGTGAAAGCCCCTGTCTGGGATCTGCCATGGGGAAAGTGAATAACCGCAAAAATGTTCCATTGAAAGTAACATAATTTGTTCCAAGAAGTCACTTGGCTCTGTGGTTGGAAGTTGGCACAGGAAATACATTTGAAAGGACTACGAACAATGGGGTTTCTAGGCTGTGGGCTCTCCCCAAGGGATCTTTTATAGTAACACCTCAGTTTCCGAGAATGGGTGAAGAGGGCAATGTTCTCTGTAGCCGGCTTTTCTGCACCATTGATGCCAGCTCTTAATTGTGCTGATTTTTCTGTTCTACATTTTAAGACTTTAATAAGCAGAGAATTCAAGTCAATTATCCTGCAGGTCACTCAGCAAGTTGTGTACAACCCCCCTACCTTCTGTCTTCCTCGTCTCCTCCAAGGCCACTCTTCTGCCAAAGACCCTTAAATGGTGCTCTTGCTGTGATTGCTTCAGATTTCATGTTTTGTTTCTAATTCTCCTTTTCTAATATTTCTGAAAACCCATCTATGCCTCCTCTGCTACTTCTCGGGTTTCATTGCGATTCATCTCCTTATTTCTACTGGAGCAACTCCTTGATTCAGCAGCTTCTGTTCTCACATCTTTCTCATTACGGTGACTTTTAGAATGCAGTCACTTCACTTTCTTAACAGTGTGATACAGCTACCACTCTGAAAGCTTAAAAAGCTGGTTATTTCCTACTGAGCTGTTTTCAAGTATTTCGTTGGGTCAAAGAACAACTTCATTTTTTAAAGCATCATTTTTAAAAACTTTAAAATCTATAAACACTTCAGTTTACCTCTTGACTTAAACTGTATTCCTACGCTGGCAAATGGGGAGTGTCAGTGTGTGCTTAAAAAACTATTTTTCTAATATGGAAATATCAGGTTTCTGTTGTCAAAAACAACATTGTTCTGTTCTACCCATAAAAGATTCTTGATGTTTTCAGTTTCTTAATTACCTGCTTTTTCCACCTTTTGGATATGATGAATAATGCTGTTTCCAAAATGATTCAAAATCATCTTTTGAATCTTTTTGTAAATGGCAATAAGTGAAAGCTTACAAAAAAGGAAAACATGGAAATTTATGCTCACAAAATAAGCAAACTGGACAAACTAAATATTGAGAGTTTAAAAATTTGTGTACAAATTTTTGTGTGGACGTATGTTTCCATTTCTCTTGGGTATATACCTAGGAGTGAGAATCCACTTGCTAATGCAGGAGATGTGGGAGACATGGGTTCGATCCCTGGGTCAGGAAGATCCCCTGGAGGAGGGCATGGCAACCCACTCCAGCATTCTTGTCTAGAGAATCCCCATGGACAGAGGAGCCTGGTAGGCTACAGTCCATGGGTCGCAAGGAGTCAGACATGACTGAGCATGCATGCATGCATGGTAACTCTGTATTTCCTCTTTTAAGAACCACCAGTCTTGCAACATTTTACATTACCACCAGAAGTGCATGAGGGTTCCCATTTCTCCACATCTTTACCAACATTTATTATCTGATTTTTATAACCATTTTAGTGAATATAAAGTAGAATCTCATTGTGGTTTTGGTTTGCATTTCCCTGAGTATATTTTTGTAATGCAATTGATGTTGAAAATAAGCAAACAAAACAAAGTCTTTGGGATGACAGAATGTTTTCTCTCTTGGCTTCTCTTCATCAATCAGTTAGGGTCATTTCTGTCTTTAAAGAACTACTTCGTAAATTAATCCAGATGACTGTGAGCATTTTATAAATGAGTCTTCCACATTTTAGCTGCACCGCATTCAAGATCAGTTGAAGAACTTAAGTCAAATTATTCAACAAATGAAGCACCCCCAAAATCATCTTTTGAACTTGTTAGTAAATGGTAATAAGTGAAAGCTTACAAAAAAAAGAAAACATAGAAATTTATGTTCACAAAACAAGCGAACTGGACAAATTAAATATTGAGAGTTCAAATGTTATATGAAATTTGATTTTCAGTTTCATAGTTCCCTTTTGAAATCTCTTGACTTGAGAAAAGACTCTTTTGACAGAGCTGCATTTTATTTGACAAATTTATATTCTGCACCAAAATGGAAAAAAGTTAATTTGTGAGAAGATCTAAAAAGTACCATAAATAAATGCAAGTTATTTTGTGTCTTGTAAAATTTTTGGCACAGAAAGATGTGCTAAATGGAGGTAAAATTGCAGTGCTTGGGAAAGTATTTGGGCTAAACTATATGAGACCTGTCCTTTCTGTAGCAAATTTGCTTGGCATTTATCAGCATGAGTTTGAGCAAGCTCTGGGAGTTGGTGATGGACAGGGAAGCCTAGCATGCTGCAGTCCATGGGGTTGCAGAGTTGGATACGACTGAGCGACTGAACTGAACTGATACGGAAAATATTTTCATAGTTAAAAATACTATGATTTGCAGAGGCAATCAAGATATCAGCAATTTCAAGTTTACTAATCATAAAAAGAAATGTTGAATAAGATTGTAAATAAATTTATAAAAATAATAAAACCATATTGAAAAGATATGTGTATATTTTCCCCCAAAATATCAGTGATGTGGTATATTACAGACAGACATGGACCATGGAGCAGATTCATGGCAGTACCTGAATTTATACCAAAAATAATCATTATGTTAATGTTACATTTTAATGTTCAAATGAATATGTTTTCTTTTTATTCTGCTTTAATAAATATGTATGTTGATTTTAATATTCATTTTTATAAATAATTTTATTTTGAAATAATTTTTTAATTGAATAATTTTATTCATGAATGTATGTTTTTATAATTTTGTTTCTTTTAACATACCCTTCAACTTCCAAAGGTGCCTCTGTAAGTCATAGTATCTTTAACTATGAAAATATTTTCCATATCAGTTCAATAAATTATAGTACCACCCAACTTTTTCTTTTAGGACCATTCAATTTTTAATCAATAATGTTAATTGATCATGTGATTTTTCCTTCTAAATTTTCACCCACTGGTCAACAAGGTCAGGGGTTGGATATTTGATTAAATATCTAATCTAATAAAAACTTAATCTAATCTGACTAAATGACCCCTTTAGACACTGGTAGTTCTCTCTGACAAGATTCCTTTTTTAATAGAAGAATTTTTTAAAGTATTTTTTTTTTTTTTTTTGCTGCACTGGGTCTTCTTGCTGCACAAGGGCTTTTCATCCCAGGACTCCTCTTGTTGCACCTTACAGGCTTAGTTGCCCCAAGGCATTGTGGGATCTTCCCTAAGGAAAGATCTAACCTGTGTCTCCTGCATTGGCAGGTGGATTCTTAACCACTGGACAACAGGGAAGTCCTGGGAAAATCATTTTAGTGTCTCAGATTGACTCTTCTCTGACTACTTCTCTCCTTAAGGTTGCGTCCAGGTGACTTATGTGCCTTGGTAGGAAAAGGATGGGCTTTTCTTGGCCCCTCTGAACTTCTAGGCTAATTCATCTTTCTCAAAATCACAGTTTACTAGCATGCCTGTTTTGAGTGGAGAATATGATAAAATATTCACATCTTGTGTACCTAAACACACACACATACCAAGCTCAGGGTGTTCCTATATATCCACATAGATGTATATGTTAGAGTTAATGTTAGAGTACTATAATATAACCAGAGCTTGATATGACCTAATTAATAGCTTTAATGGACTACAGCAGGAAAAAAAAAAAAAAAAACAGGAGAAATGAGCTAAGATTAACCATGGACATTAAGTTTGCAAAAGAAAGATTGAGATTTTGATCAAAGTGGAAACAGATTAGAAAGAATATTAACAAAATTAGTGAGTCTATACAGTGTGAGGCAAGTACCACACTACCGGAGAGAAGCTGAAACTTTCTCTGCAAAATGCAGGTGCTTATTTGTCAGGAATGGCTTGAAGACAGAGGGCAAGGACATAGATTTTGTGACTTCTCAAAGGTCTTTCTAATAATGCAATAAATATTCTTAAGGAAAACATAATGGTTTCTGGCAACAAGAAGAAAAGGTATATCTTTTGATATATGAGGGGAAAGGGCATATTTGTATGCCTAAGGACAAGCACATTATTTAAAATCTAATACTATTTAGTATACTTCATTTTTTACTAAAGCCAGTAACAACTGTGATTTTTCAGTCCCTAAGATCCCAAATTCTGTGTGTGTTTCTTCAAATTTCCCCATTTTTTTCAGGTGCTCTGTGACAACCTAGAGGGGTGGAATGGGGTGGGAGGTGGGAGGGAGGTTCCAGAGGGAGGGCACATATGTACACCTGTGGCTGATCCATGTTGATATATGACAGAAACCAACACAACATTGTAAAACAATTATCCTCCATTAAAAAACTTGTTTTAAATTTCCCCATGTTTTGACCACTGATAATATTTTGAACAGTCTTTAGATTAAATACACATTCTTCCATTGTGTGATAAATATTTTTGTTAGCTTTTTATGTGTTCTTTTTAAATCATCTACTATTATGTGAATTTGCACACTTATTCATGTCGGGCTATGTTGTATTTGCAGTTGATTTCATAGGTGGACTTGATGCACACTCCTACTGCCAGGATCATGTTACGTTAAAGCCTGTTCATCTGTAAGTAAAGGTGTGATGAGATGGAAAATATTAATCCTTCTAACTTGGCCAAAACTAACCAAACCTGAAATAATTTGGACCTACCACTACTAATCATTGGTTTAATTTTCCACTCATATTTGAAACACACCTTTCACATGTAACCCAACATTATCATTATTATTGTTCATTCCAAAAAGGATTTCAAGTAGTACAATGATTTAAGTTTCTTAAATGATAGTTTTGCTTTATTTTTCTTGTTATTAGATTGCCAAATTGGGGGAAGAAAGGGTGATTTAGTGTACAAAACAGAGGCTTAATATGTGTCTTGGGGGAGCATAAGACTAGGTTAGGATCCAGGCTCTAACTGTGTGATCCCAGGGGCCTTCTTTCATGTCTCTGAGAATAGACTTGGTTCTGTCAACTGGGTGGAGGAGGGAGGATGGATTAAATGGAATACAGTATAAAGAGCATCTCTAAAGCTGCTTATGACTGTGCCTAGTACTCAAAAGGAAAAAAAAAGTGTTAGTCTTTCAGTCATGTCCAACTGTTTGCAACCCCATGAACTGTAGCTTGCCAGGCTCCTCTGTCCTTGGAATTTTCTAGGCAAGACTACTGGAGTGGGTAGTATTTATTCCAGCAGAGTGAGCTAAAGGAAACACAGGCCCATGTGCTACTGGAGTGGGTAGCCATGTCTTCCTCCAGGGGACCTTCCTGACCCAGAAATAAAACCCAGGTCTCCTGCACTGCAGGCAGATTCTTTACCATCTGAGCCACCAGAGAAGTCCACCTAGTACTCAAATGATTAATCAGAAGAAAGTCAACAACTACAATGAAAACACCTCAAACTTGACAGATTTCAGTTGAGTATAAGGAAGGAGTCACAGTCACTTGACTGATAAAATACTAAAAAACAAGAAAATAGATACCATGACTGCATTCCTAGAAAACTCTAAGCAGCAACTAGACAACTATATAAAACAGTAGCTACCGTGTACAATTTGCACTATTATCTCACTTCATCCTCATGAAAATAATGTACTAATAGTCCATTTTATAAATAAGAAACCTGAGATTCATAGATGATAAGCGATATTCCCAAAGTCTCTCAAGTAGTAAGAGGTGGAGCTGGGGTCTTTCTTGGGTGAGACACTCTCACCATGACATTGTAGACTTGCTCAGATGACCTTCCTGTTCTTTCGGGCCAATGCTCTGTAATTTCCTGATGACAGAGGAAATTGGTAACTAGTATAAGAAATATATATGAAAGGATTCACCAGCTGCCTCTTTGCCCAAATCTGCAATTCCTCCCCCAGCTTTTTTGCGGGCGGAAGCCTCTAGAAGGCTGTATGGCTCCTCCACGTCCCCATGTGGAATTAGTTTTATTCCAGCAGAGTGAGCTAAAGGAAACACAGGCTCACATGTTACACAAATCAGCACAGTGCCAGTCACGTGATAGATGTTTAAATATATGTTGGTTTCTCAAAGCAAATCCAATTTGGAAAAGCATTCACCCCACGTCACATTCCAGAACCAAGCAACCACCACCTCATTACTCATGCTATTGAGTGCTCATGAATGATCTACCCCAGAAGTGGGTATCTGTGCATGTGGGGAACTTGGCAGGGATTGTACAGTAACAAAGATGACCGGAGCATCGGAAGTGAGAAAAGAACTGAAACAATGCCGAGCAGTGACTTGGACCGTCTTCTATACACTTGCTATGTGAAAAGAGGATGATGAATGATTTCTTTCATCCCCACTCTGAAGAGTAACTCAGCAGAGAGATTGCAGTATGAAAGATGTTGGTTGGATGTAAGAAAGATCTTTTTATTAGGGGAAGTTATTAAACACAGTAATTGATTACTGATGGTAATGGAATCTCCTTTCTTGAATGACACTCGCTCATCCATGTGCCTGAAAAGGGTGTCTAGTGGGATGGCCCAGAGGCACGTGACTTCTGTCTCTGTTTCTTAAGGTCCCTTCCAGCTCTGTGAATCCAGAATGCATGAAACATCCTGGTAAGATTACCTAAAAGGCTGTGATCAACTCCATTCCCTTGTAAGGGCTTTTCCTAAAAAATTGAAGTATAGTAGGCTTCCCTGGTGGCTCAGTGGTAAAGAATCCACCTGCCAAGCACCAGACACAGGTTCAGTCCCTGGGGCTGGAAGATCCACTCCCGACATTCTTGCCTGGGAAATCCCATGGACAGAGGAACCCGGTGGGCTACAGTTCATGGGGTCGCAAAGAGTCAACTAAAACAACAAAAACAATAGCTGATTTACAGCGTGGTGCCAATCTCTGCTATACAGCAAAGCGACTCACTTATACACATACAGACGTCCTTTTCTAATATTCTTTTCCATTGTGGTTTATCACGAGATAGTGAATATAGTTTTCCTGTGCCATCCATTAGGACCTTGTTGTCTATCCATTCTAAATGCAATAGTTTGCATTTACCAACCCCAACTCCCAGTCCATCCCTCCCCGACCCCCTCCCCGCCTTGGCAACCACAAACCTGCTCTCCATCAGTCTGCTTCTGTCTCATAGATAGGTTCGTTTGTGCCACACTTTGGATTTCACATGTAAGTGATATCTTACGGCGTTCGTCCTTCTCTTCCTGACCTACTTCACTTAGCGTGATAATCTCTAGTTACATCAACTACCCTGTTCACTGCTGACCTCCCACACTTTTCAGCTGAAGGTGGCATCAGCTACAAGCTGCAGGAAACAAGAGAACAAGTTTCTGCTTTGATAGATGATGCGTGTCATTATGCCAGATGAATATGGAATGCCTTCAACCGTGAAGGAAGCAGGAATCTGCAAGATCAAACTAAACCCAAAATAAAATCGTTGTGCAGGAAACAATTTAAGAGGTCGGTGCGGGTTCTCCCCTCAGGTATGCAAACATGGCACAGTTGATCCAGCTGGCATCAGTCAGCCTGCCTGATTGTTCTTTAAAAAGCCCTTGTTTTGGGTTCCATTGTAACCTGCGCAGTGATGCCATATCCCTTGTACCAGCAACAGACTAGAGGAAAAGCCAATCTTCTGCACTAAATTGTTAGGGGCAGGGCATGCGTGAACCCTGGCTTTTAAGCTTCATTAAGGCTCTGATCTCCATGGAGTACAAATCCATGTTTATGGAAAAGCTCCTTCATGAAGGGAACCGGAAGAATCTTGGTCATATTCTCAAGCACATGTAGACAGGTAACTGTCGACTTTAGATGGATGGTCACAGACAATCCGTTCACTGTAGACTTGCACAGGGAGCCCCCATTCTTGTGTTTGATTGTGTCACTGCTCACAATCATAAAGTGTCTGGTTCCAGGGCCCACAGTCCACCTGTGTGTGACTATGTGCCCTGGGGTGATGCGATGGGGTGGCAATTCACATATGGATTTGGTCTTTCCTGCTTTGTCTCTCTTTAAAATACCGGCATCAACAAATGAACTTATTTACAAAACGAAAACAGACTCAGACACAGAAAACAAACTTATGGTTACCAACAGGGAAAGGTGAGGGAGGAGTAAATTAGGAGTTTGGGATTAACAGAAACTATTATACATAATAACTATACTATTATACATAATAACCAATACTATTATACATAAAATAGATAAACAAGAAGGACCTACTATACAGCATAGGAAACTACATTCAATATCTTGTAATAATCTATAAGGGAAAAGAATCTGAAAAAGGATTATATATAATATATAAATACTTACATATGTACATATAATGTGTATACATATTATACATATGTGTGGGTATATACACACACACACACACACACACATCTGAATTACTTTGCTCAACACCTGAAACTAATACAACATTGTAAATCAGCTATATTTCAATTTTTTAAAAAGGTAACACTCTGCTCAATGTTATGTGGCAGCCTGGATGGAAGGGGGTTTGGAGGAGAATGGATCCATATATAAGTATGGCTGAGTTATTACAACATTATTAATGGACCATACCCCAGTACAAAATAAAAAGTTATTTTTTTTAGAAAAAAGTAACAGCATCAAGCTATCATGACCCACTGGTTAAATAAATTGGTTTACTTCCATTTACAACTGTGTATTGATCACTTACAACCTGTGTACCAGGATCTGGGCTGGAAATAACAAAAAGTTATTTTTGTTAATAATAAAATGATGAGTGATCTTTGAGCTTCAACCTCCAGCAGCTAATGATCCAGGAGAGGAAGCCTACATAGAAATAAGCAGATACAAAATGGTGACCCCAAGGGAAGTTTTTACAGAAGAGGGAATGTTTACTTCTCACTTGGGGAGAGAAGACACCACTGAGCTGTGATGTCTGAGCTGACTTTGATAAGAAGATGAAGAGTTTATCAAGAGAAAAAGAAGAAAACGAGTGTTCCCTACATGGGGTCTCATCTGCTTGGCCACTCTGCACAGGATAAAGTTGAAATCTGTGCCTATCCAATCTGGCCTTTGCCATAGTTCTCACATAAAGTCAGCAACCCCACAAGGAAGCAGATGTTTAAGCAGAGAAGGAATCTTGGCTCTTGGTGAGGATGCTCTGAGATCCCCAGCAGCCATTGCTTCACCATCTAAACGATGTTGTTCTTTATGGCTAAGGCTATAGAGATGCTTCCAGTGATTGTCATCTGAGTCTGGCTTGGAGGTCAAGGGGAGCCTATGCTGGGGTCCGTTATCTTGCCATGGCTGTGAGTCGGGGTGGGGGGAGGTTAACTCTCAACATAAGTACATCCGGGGTTTCTACCATGGTCTCCTCCATTGCTACTGCTACACCACCTTTCATGATGGGGGAAGGACCAGTGCAAGGGTTGCTCATGTGGTCATCTGTGGTTTGAAGAGGACAGCTTCAGGGCAGCTTATGGTGGAAGCAACAGTACCACCAGAGGTAGAGGGTTAATAGAAGCAGCTACACCTCTCAGGAAGAAACTTAGGCATATATAGGCATATAGTGTTAGTTGCTCAGCTGTGTCCAACTCTTTGTGACCCCATGGACTGTAGCCCTCCAGGCTCCTCTGTTTATGGGATTTCCCATACAAGGATACTGGAGTGGGTTGCCATTTTCTTCTCCAGGGGATCTCTCCTACCCAGGGATCAAACCCAGGTCTCCTGCATTGCAGGCAGATTTTTTCCGATCTGAGCCACCAGGGAAGCCCCAGGAAGAAACATAGTTTGGCATAAACCCAAGCTGCTCTAAAAGAGATACAGATAATCAAGGAGCATCATCTTGAGCAACTGAAATACTTCAAGGTTTGTAAAAACCATCATAATGGTCAGGGACTAGGTGGTGGGAAAATGAAGCCCCGTGTAGCAATAACTCTTCACATAAAAATAATCAGAGCAAAGCAGCTTATCAAAGATAGACAGCAGTGGAGTTTTAGAACTAAGTTTTCCAAGAGAAGTAGAGAGATTTGATAATGTTAGAAATTTCCACAGGGAAGATTCCCCATGACTGCAGTTGAGAAAATTTGATGGAAAAAGCTTCTCCTGTTGCTTTTAGCCAATCTTTTCCTCAGATTTCCAAATAAGAACTTGACTTTTCTCTGGTATCTTGATTTGTCTGATTGCCTTTGCAGGAGGCTGACTTTTCTTCACAAAAATTGTTACATGCCATGTGACTACCATTGATTGTCTGCTATTGCAACCAAGTTCTGGAAAACACACTGACCCCCATTTCAGGCCAGCACTGCAGTCAGTTCCCCCTGTATGTCCACCCTTCACAGTGCAGACTCAGAGGAAATCCTCCTCTGACAGCTGGGCTGCTGGATGGAGCCAGAGGTGGTCACGTCCATCTGCTCTTTCCTGAGAACAGATGTTTGGTATCGGCATCCTTACAGGTTGGTGCCAAGCCATCCTGAATTTACAGCATCTAGATTAGAAACCAGCTGGGAGGACAACTCAGAGGGGGTTGTGTGTGAGTGTGTAGAAGGCAGGGAGGTAAGAATGATGTGCTTTCAAACTCTGATTAACACGTTTGTGGAATCTAGAAATACGGTATAGATGATCCTGTTTGCAAAATAGAAATAAACACAGACATAGAGAACAAATGTATGGATACCAAGTGGGAGAGGGAGGCAGTGGGAAGAATTGGGAGATTGGGATGGACATATATACGCTATTGATACTGCCTATAAAATACATAACTAATGAGAACCTACTGAATAGCACAGGGAACTACTCTGTGCTCTGGAGTGACCTGAATGGCAAGGAAATCCAATAAAGGAGGGCATACGTGCATGTATGGCTGGGCTTCCCTGGTGGCTCAGGTGATAAAGAATCCTCCTGCAATGCGGAAGACAATGGGTTCGATCCCTGGGTCTGGAAGATCCCCTGGAGGAGGGCATGGCAACCCACCCCGGTACTCTTGCCTGGAGAATTCCATGGACAGAGGAGTCTAGCAGGCTACAGTCCATGGGGTCCAAATAGTCAGACATGACTGAGTGACTAAGCACAGCACATGGCTGATGCATTTTGCTGTACAGCAGAAACTAATACAATTATAAAGCAGCTATACTCCAATAAAAATTAATTAAAAAATAAAAGACACAAAAATACATTTACAAAATAATAATAAGTAAAAGCCAACAACCTCCAGCAATGTATCAGTAAACTGCAGCCAGGGAACCACCATTCATCCCATCACTCCTCCACTTCCTGACCGAACAACTGAAGACTAATAAAATGATAGCTCTCTGGCTGGATCCTATTTTGACTCGTCCTCAATTGGCTTTCACACCTTCATATTCATCTAGGTGTCTGTGTGTCTGTCTCTATGCTACACAGAGCCAGGTGCTGATGACCTGCTCGGAGCAATGACTGGCTCACTTTTCCCATTACTGAGCGTGCAGTTCTGTTCCCATCAGTCCCTGGAAAGGTAGCTCTTTGTGCACATTAACCCTGCAGGGTGGCCTCAAGCCTCCAGAGCACTAAATAATAAAGCACTCAGCCCCTCTGTGTGGTCCCCAAGGACAGCTGGTGTCCCCTCCTGCCTGCCTTACTTGGCACCCAGCGGGCAGCACCCAGGGCTCACTGTTCTCCCTGGCTTGGAGTTCCTTCCCCCAGTCTCGGCATTCATGACATTCTGATCCATCCTAGGTGATGATTATCCCTTTTGGGGACTATATGAGAACATATCCTACAGCTGCTGCTCAGTCACTCAGTCATGTCCGACTCTGTGACCCCATGGACTGTATAGCCCACCAGGCTCCTCTGTCCATGGGATTTCCCAAGCAAGAATACTGGAGTGGGCTGCCATTGCCTTCTTCAGGGGATCTTCCTGATCCAAGGATCTATCCCGGGTCTCCTGCATTGCGGGCAGATTCTCTACTGTCTGAGCCACCGGGGAAATGTGTAGTTATTTGACCAGTAGCAGTGAGATGGCTGTGTTTATACAGCTCACACAGTTGTGACTCATTCCTACTCTGGCCAGTCGATGCACCCCTGTCTACTAGGCAAGAACGTGGCCACCAGCGCTGCAGCTGGCCACATGCAAGAGAGGCTCCTTGCCCATGTTCAGTTATCTGTCCTGTGCCTCCCTGGAGACACAGGGGTCCTCTTATTTGACACACGACCTTGCACACTGCCCCCAGAGCTTATGGAGCCTGGTTCACATAAAACCTTTTCCAAAATGAGAAAGCTCATATCCAAACGGTACCCTCCAGGGAAGTTATCAATTCCTGTCTTTCCAAGAAACTCAGGATTTTTCTCAGTACTTGTCATCGGTGTGAACGGCATGAAAATTCATTTCTGTAGAGGTGTGGAGTTACAGAGCATCTCCCCCCCAAAAAAATTAATCAGCATGAATAAAGGTAGCTTCATTTGGCCCTGTCCCCAAGAGGAAGTATCCACTGATTTTAAAATTAAAGATAATGAACATAAACCAAGTTTAATGTCAAATACGTATCTTTCACTTTATAGTCACATCAAAAATATGTATAAGTTGCAAGTTATGACAGGTTCTGGGAAGAAACAAGACATAAGAAAGCTTCTTTCTATGCCGACAGTGCTCTTGCAGAGGTGGTGAATGTTCCTAAAACCTGCCAGACTTTCTGTACAAAGTGTGGCAAGCGCCAGCTGCACAGAGTGACACAGTACAAGAAAGGCAAGGATTCTCTGTATGCACAGGGAAAGTGGCGTTATGACAGGAAGCAGAGCGCCTATGGTGGGCAGACTCAGCCAATTTTCCAGAAAAAGGCTAAAACTACAATAAAGGCTGTACTGAAGCTTGAATGTGCTGAGCCCAACTGCAGATCTAGTATTAGTCATTCAGTCGTGTCCGACTCTTTGCAACGCTATGGACTGTAAACCGCTGGGCTCCTCTATCCATGGGATACTCCAGGCAAGAATATTGGAATGGGTTGCCATTTCCTCCTCCAGGGGATCTTCCGCACCCAGGGATCGAACCTGAGTCTCCCACACTGTAGGCAGATTCCTTACTGCTGAGCCACCTGGGAAGTAGATCTAGGAGAATGCTGACTGTTAAGAGATGCAAGCATTTTTGATCTGGGGGGAGATAAGAGAAAGGGCCAATTGATCCAGTTTTGAGCTTCATATTTTGTTATATTATGAAGACAATAAAAATTTGAGATTGTTTACTTAAAAAAGGAAAGAAAGAATGTACAAAACAGTCAAGCACACACACACACAGCACACACACCCCAGAAGTGACACAGTGAGACTTAAAAAAGCAATAGAAAAAGAGACAATGATAGGACCATCAGGAGATGAACTTTGGAATAACATCACTGTCTTATCATTTGATTTCATTCTGCCTTGAGGGTAGTTACCCTCAGGCAACTGCTAACTTATCTACAAACATCTGCTAAAAAAAAAATAAAAATTTTTTTAAGGATCCCCAAACTCAAACTGTTCAGCCTAGACTAATTGATCCATCATTAAAAGAGTGGCAACTAGACATCACCACCTCCAGAGGCGATGCAACAAGAAGACATGGCACCATCTATGAAATATCTTGGACTAACTGATCTTGGACTGAAAGTGTAAAAATACAATAACAGAGTAAGTTAAACTTCACCACAAGGAAGTAATCAAGCAATCTAGAATGTGGGAAATAGCATAGGGAAAATGGGAAGAAAAAAAAATGTGGGGGTGAGGGAACTCATAAAATTTAAAAGAGATTTGAAAGACCTATTGGGCTTCTCTTGTGGCTCAGTAGTAAAGAATCCGCCTATCAATGCAGGAAACTCAGGTTAGATCCCTGATCGGGGAAGATCCCCTGGAGAAGGAAATGGCAACCCACTCCAGTATTCTTGCCTGGAGAATCCTATGGATGGAGGAGCCTGCAGGCTACAGTCCATGGGGATGCAAAAGAGTCAGATATGACTTAGCCACTAAACAAGAACAACAAGGAAAAATCACTGAGCTAGGGAATCATCACTTGGATGTGCCCGTAAGAGACACATATGATATGATGTCTAAGATTTGCTTTTAAATACTCTAGCTAAAAAAATAAAAATGTTGCGTGAATACCTGAAACTTAATTAGATCATTTTTATTTTAGTTGATTCTGATGGTGAGTAAACAAGGATTCATAATAGCATTCTCTTTACTTCTATATATGTTTGATTTTTAAAAATCCATCTGTTAATAAAAACTTTAGGCATGGTTGTCAACAAGCTTTCCTGTCAATGCCTGCTTTCAAAGTTGCTTTACTGTCTTCTTAGAAAACTCCTTGCAGGCATATTTCCCGATGCCTGAGGAAACACTCCAGAATTCCTACCAGGAATCCTTGGAACAGTCTCAGCCTACTTCACTGTTTTTTCAGTAAATGTTGCTAAATCCCCAGAGCAGAAAAGAGTACCTATATGGGGCTTCCCTGGTGCTCCAGTGGTTAAGATCCCATCTTGCAATGCAAAGGACACTGGTTTGATTCCTGGTCCAAGAGGATCCAATTTGCCAAGAAAAACTAAGCCCATGTACCACAACCACTGAGCCTGTGCCCTAGAGCCTGAGAGCCCCAACTACTGAAGCCCACATGCCCTAGAGCCTGTGCTCTGTAACAAGGAAGCCACCACAATGAGAACTTGTGCACTGCAGCAAGGAGTAGCCCTTACTCACTGCAACTAGAGGAAACTTACGTGCAGCAAAGACCCAGCACAGCCAGATAATAAAATAAATAAAAGTTTTTTTTAAAAAAAGAAAATAGTTATAAGCAGAGGTTCAGTTCAGTTCAGTTGCTCAGTTGTGTCCAACTCTTTGTGACCCCATGGACTGCAGCACGCCAGGCCTCCCTGTCCCAGAGTTTACTCAAACTCATGTCCATTGAGTCGGTGATGCCATCCAACCATCTCATCCTCTCTCATCCCCTTTTCCTCCCACTTCCAATCTTTCCCAGGATCAGGGTCTTTTCCAATGAGTCAGTTCTTCGCATCAGGTGGCCAAAGGATTGGAGTTTCAGTTTCAGCATCAGTCCTTCCAATGAATATTCAGGACTGATGTCCTTTAGGATGGACTGGTTGAATCTCCTTGCTGTCCAAGGAACTCTCAAGAGTCTTCTCCAACACCACAGTTCAAAAACATCAATTCTTCAGTGCTCAGCTTTCTTTATATTCCAACTCTCACATTCATACATTACCACTGGAAAAACCGTAGCTTTGACTAGATGGACCTTTGTTGCAAAGTAATGTCTCTTCTTCTTAATAAGCTGTCTAGGCTGGTCATAACTTTTCTTCCCAGAAGCAAGCAACTTTTAATTTCATGGCTGCAGTCACCATCTGCAGTGATTTTGGAACCCAAAAAAATAAAGTCTGTCACTGTTTCCCCATCTATTTGCCATGAAGTAATGGGACCAGATGCCAGAATCTTAGTTTTCTGAATGTTGAATTTTAAGCCAACTTTTTCATTTCACTCTTTCACTTTCATCACATGAAAGATAAATGTAGGGAAGTGAGAGTAAGATGAATTGGGGGTGTGGATTGTCATATATACATTATTGATACTACATATAGGACATGGAACAACAGACTGGTTCCAAATAGGAAAAGGAGTGCATCAAGGCTGTATATTGTCACCCTGCTTATTTAACTTATATGCAGAGTACATCATGAGAAATGCTGGGCTGGAAGAAGCACAAGCTGGAATCAAGATTGCCGGGAGAAATATCAATAACCTCAGATATGCAGATGACACCACCCTTATGGCAGAAAGTGAAGAGCAACTAAAAAGCCTCTTGAAAGTGAAAGTGGAGAGTGAAAAAGTTGGCTTAAAGCTCAATATTCAGAAAATGAAGATCATGGCATCTGGTATCACTTCATGGGAATCTGGTATCACTTCATGGGAAATAGATGGAGAAACAGTGGAAACAGTGTCAGACTTTATTTTTGGGGACTCCAAAATCACTGCAGATGGTGACTGCAGCCATGAAATTTTAAAAGACTCTTACGCCTTGGAAGAAAAGTTATGGCCAACCTAGAGAGCATATTGAAAAGCAGAGACATTACTTTGCCCACAAAGGTCCATCTAGTCAAGGCTATGGTTTTCCAGTGGTCATGTATGGATGTGAGAGTTGGACTGTGAAGAAAGCTGAGTGCCGAAAAATTGATGCTTTTGAACTGTGGTGTTGGAGAAGACTCTTGAGAGTCGCTTGGACTGCAAGGAGATCCAACCAGTCCATTCTGAAGGAGATCAGCCCTGGGATTTCTTTGGAAGGAATGATGCTAAAGCTGAAACTCCAGTACTTTGGCCACCTCATGCGAAGAGTTGACTCATTGGAAAAGACTCTGATGCTGGGAGGGATTGGGGACAGGAGGAGAAGGGGACGACAGAGGATGAGATGGCTGAATGGCATCACCGACTCGATGGACGTGAGTCTGAGTGAACTCTGGGAGTTGGTGATGGACAGGGAGGCCTGGCGTGCTGCAGTTCATGGGGTCGCAAAGAGTCGGACACGACTGAGCGACTGAACTGAACTGAATTGATAAGACAGACAACTAAGTGAGAATGTGCTGTATAGCCCAGAGAACTGTACTCGGTTTTCTGTGGTGACCTAAATGGGAAGGAAATCCAAAAAAGAAGAGATATATGTATACGTATAGCTGAGTCACCTTGCCATATAATAGAAACTAACACATCATTGTAAATCAACTATACTCCAATAAAAATTAATTTTTTAAAAAAGGTAAAAATTTAAAAGATTTTTTAAAAAAACGATATGAGCAGGTACCTAGATGTTCCCCTGACCACACACCCCCACCACCACCAATACTATTTGCTAACAAGGAAAACATCCTCCTCCACTGTCTATCCCATTCTAGAAGAGTCATCTGTTGGATGGATGAATAAACCTCCATAACTTGACTCTCAAATAAATCTTCGGACTAAAAGATTTATAAAGCCACAAAAATTCCACCATTTAATTTCACCCTTTTATCTTTCCTTGTTAAACTGCAGTGGGGCAAAAGGGCTAGACATTTGGGCTACATCTTTCAGAATGTAGAGAAATAGGAGGGCACAGAAAATGTGATAAGTAGTAAGGAGGGAACGGAGGGGTCTCACCCCTGATGACTGAGAAGGGAACAGAATTTACAGGGATAAGGGTGGCTACCAAAAGGCAAAACTGGAAAGCTGGATCTTTTTTTCAGCTATTTCAAGTTATGACTAAAAAGTCTATATTCCAAGTCATAGAGAGAGTCATCAAACTGAGTTAATGGGAGAGAACTGCTGGATGGGGAGATAAAATAAACATGAAAGACGGTCTCCACTGGCACCCTGCTTATAATTTAGTTGGAGGGAGAAAACTTATGGAGCTGAGTGAAACAGTTGCTTGTGAGGCTGAATGCTGTTCACCCCACGTGGGGTCCAGTCATAGTGTGTGAGTTGCCATGAGCAGTATGAGCAAGCAACACCGCTGAGGTGGAAGTGGGGACTTCAAGGAGGAGAAGAAATATCCACTGACCTCAAAGATAAGTAGTTTTGGACCAGCTAAGACTTCTCACAAGAGAGAAACAGAGCAGAAGTATGCAACAAATATTTGCCAGGTGTCAATCATGTAGCAGACACTGTGTTGAAGCTGATACTGTATGAAGATGCTGTAACTAAAGCCCTCACTTTCCCAAGGCTAATTACTGGTACAGAGTCTGAAAGGTGCAGCATCTTTATCAAATGTGTGGAGACAAGGACGACTGGAGATGAGAGTGTGTATTCCAGAGAAACAGAATCAATAGGGTGTGTGTGTGTGTGTGTGTGTGTAGAGAGAGAGAGAGAGATTTTAATAAATTTGCTCATGTGATTATGGGGCTGGCAAGTCTAAATCTGCAGAGTAGGCAGGCAGACTAGAGAGCCAGGAAGAGTTGACATTGCATCTTGAGTCCAAAGGCAGTCTGGAGGCAAAATTCCTTCTTCCTCCAGGGACCTTAGTCTTTTCTCTAACACCTTCAACTGATTGAACACAATCCACCCACATTATGGAGAGAATTTACTTTACTCAAAGTCTATTGATTTAAAGGTTAATCGCTTTAAAAAAAAAAAAATGCCATCACAGTGACTTTTAGACTGGTGTTTGACCAAATATCTGGGTGCTATGGTCTAGCCAAGTTGACACATTAAGTTAACCATCACAGGGCTTCCCTGGTGGCTCAGTGGTAAAGAATCCACCTGCCAATGCAGGAGACACGGGTTCGATCCCCGGTCCAGGAGCAACTAAGCCAGGCACCACAACTATTGAAACCCATGTACCCTAAAGCCCGTGCTCTACAACAAAAGAAGCCACCACAGTGAGAAGTCTGTGCACCGCAACTAGAGAAAAGCCTGCTCGCAGCAAGGAAGAGCCAGCACAGTGAAAAATAAATAAATTAAAGTATTTTTTTTAATTAACCACACAGAGTGGGATGTATGTAAGGGCCATAGGTGGTGTGAAAGCCACCTATGTGTTTATGATTCTTGAGCAGTCAACTAGCAGAAGCCTATAGGTTAGGTTAGGGGCATATCTGGCTGTTTGGAGACAACACCACCCTGTCATCTTTACCCCAAGGTCACCAAAGACAACACCCTTACTTCACCCCCTTATCTTCTTATGGCTGGCACTTCCTTCCCAGGAAGCCAAGTTCCACCCTCTGATGTTTACACCTGCTCACCCACCCTGATCTGAAAAGCAGGGAACCCTGGTGTTTTGGTTGCTGACTCTACAGCCAGGAACCCAGACAGCACAAGTCACATTTTGCCTTTTATAAAGCCCGGGTAAATAGAAAGGAAATTTCATTTTCAATTTTGAAGTCTTTTAAAGCCATTCATATTTTCTGTTTTAGGTCGAAATAAGTAACGACACTGACTCTGAAACGCAGCTGCCGAATTTGACTTAGGAAGCCAAGCACCACTGACAGCACTCTCTGCATCAGCACGTCTCACTTCCTTCCAGAGGGTGGACCGCACCTCCCCGCTTTTCCACAAGTCACGGAGTTCTCCGGGCACCGCCTACGTATTAGTAGCCTTGTTCGCTAGATGAGTTGTAGGTGCTTGGGTGGGTATTTTTTCAGTCGTTTCCTTCTTATATGAAGACTTGTAAATTGTACCCCCAGAATCGGTTTTTAGTTTTTTAACAATATTTAATGTGAGGCATGCGACATGAAAGAAACATTCTGTGAAAACCTTCCACAGTCAATTCTAAGAGAAATGTGGGTTTGTAGAGTTGAGGTGTCAGGTCCCCATTGCTGCCTGCGGTGACCCCAGACCTGAAAGAGTTCACATGGTAGATGTCACCCAGGGTTTCTCAGCAGCAAGCTAGATGCCATGACAGCTGATAAATGAGTACGGAGAGTAGATCAGGCTTTCAGACTGAGTATGGATCAATTGTTCACCACCACCAGACAAAACAGGGAGTCCTCCTTTGTTCTCAACTTTCCAAAACCCAGATTAATAGTATGGCAATCTAAATGTTCAGATGTGTGAATGACATCTTGTTCTTCCTGTGTTCTGAAAAATTATATATCATGGGTGTAAGAAAGAGTGAAATGACCAGTAGTACATCTTTGCCCTTTGGAGGGAATCTGGGCATCTCTGAGGTTCAGATATTCTACCCTTTATCCCAGACCTGCCATTGGCACCCAGACCTACATATACAGCTTATAGGTTCATGGGACAGAAATCACAACCATAAATCTGCAATCAGAAGTGTTGCTCTTAATATATTCCAAAAAAGTATCAAAATGGCATGGAGTTCTCTATATACTTCTAAAGAAGTATATATACTTCTATTGGTTCTTCATCAACTTTTCTTTCTTCTAACCTATTCCAATAACCAAGAAAGTAATACAGGAAACATAATTTCCCATGGAAGAAAAGGACTGTCTTGAAAACTCATCACATTTTTCCATTCTTATCTTTCAATTACTATTTCCCACATCAAAATAAGCTTTGCTCACTTCATGTAACAACCAGGACTGGTCCTCCTAGAGGCCATGAAATTGGGTACATGCACTACTTAATCCAGAAGTTGTTAACCTGGCCCATGAACCTCTAAGTCGGTCTACAACCCATCTTAAATGGTGTCTACTTTTTTGTATTTCTATAGAGGCTTTCGTTTCCTACTTCTTCTTCCAAGTCCATATATCTTATGAGATCGCCTTAAGACTGAGAATTTATGCAATAAAGTCCGCCCTGGTTCTTGACAAACAATGTGGGCTTTCTGGAGGCCTGCTAGACTCACAGCCTCCTCTGGACTCTGTCTCCCATCAGTCAGCTGACACCCACTGAATCCCATCACTTTTCATTCCACTGAATAAACCCAAATTAAAAATGAACAGGAGGTAGCAGGGAGTGGGGAGAAAGACCAGTCCAAGTCACCTTGTACAGTTGAGAGAGGTGAATCCTCGGGGATTTGCTGATGTATCCAGAGTCCTGCGGTGTCCAGAGGGCATGTTTTGTGGCCCAAGGAAGGAGAAACTGGAGGACAAAGACAGGGAGGGGCTTGGGTCCCCAGCCCACCCCTGTGGTCTTGGAGAGTGTCTCAGCCCTAGAGAATTCCTCATCTGTAAGTATAACAACAATCCCTCCCTCCCAAGGGTAAGGTGAAGATTAGTTGGAAATGTACCACAATTAAAAGAGGCAGTTCTCACTGTCATGTCAGAGCAACAAGTTGGATCCTGTCTGGAGCTCTTGCTACCCATTCAAGTACTGTGAAAACCTCATGCAAACTCCAAACTCTTGCAAGTTTCCTAAAAAATAGCTTGAAAAAATTGCCCATATTTAAGAGATTAGAAATAATATTCACTCAACAGCGCATTTCTTAATTTACAAGTAATTTTTACCTTCAAATCCAAGATGAATGCATAGTATTACTAGAGAGGAAGCTAATAGAATATGTAAAAAAAAATGTAGAAAATCAGTAAGACAGAAGAATAAAATTAACATTTAAATATTTTAAACTGTCATTTCATCCCCTCCACACATATACACACACACACAAACAAAACACAGTGAACACTTCACAAAATATTACCACACTAACTTGCGTTGCCTTCATATAAATTTGAACATACTTCTACGAAGCACTGCAGAGTCCTAGATCTTGTCTAACTGCAGATTTGAGGAGGAAATCCTTTTATTAGTCATCTTTCTATGGATATTCAATATATGGAACTACTTGATATGGTATGTGTGTTTTTAGTTCTTAATCTTTCTTCATTGAAATTATCACTGTTTCAAACCCCAATGCCGTCAATCCATAATGATAATTCTAAAGTTCCAGGAAAGTTGCCACTCATCAGAAGCAAACCAGATAGGTCCCCTGTCTGCTCTCCCTCCCCTGGAGCTCCTCCATACCTCTCCTGGTCCCACCAGTCTTTAGAAGTTATGCTTTCTTAAGACCAATGGATGAAAAGATGCACAGGCTTGTGCAGTAGCACTCAGCAGCCACTCCTTGATCTGGGTAATTCCGACACAAAACTGTCAAGCTTGCTGCCTCTTTGTTGTTCAGTCGCTCAGTCATGTCTGACTCTGTGAACCCTGGACTGTAGCCCTGGACTAGACTCCTCTGTCCATGAAATTTTCCAGGCAAGAATACTGGAGTGGTTTGCTCTTTTCTTCTCCAGGGGATCTCCCCAGCCCAGGGATGGAGCCTCTGTCTCCTGCATTGGCAGGAGGATTCTTTACCGCTGAGCCACCAGGGAAGCCCCTTCCTGCCTCTTAGAAGTGAGCATTTCCAGCTTTTGCAGCTTCCTGTTTTAGAGAATCCACGCTGCACCATGCATCACGCGCCAGCACTTTCGACAAAGACACGTTCACTGTTATGTACGTTCCTGCCTCATCTTGACTTCTCTGTGTGCAAGTGTGTGTCTGGTCAAAGTGAGGGAAAATGAACATGTATTTTTAGCCTGGGTCCATTGGATAGAATTTCCTCATCCTAGATGATGATCCAGCTTCAGGTTCAAGCTCTCTTCTCAGAAATGGCCCCAGTAAAGCTGGAGATGGGACACCCAGTGCCCATGCGCCCCTTAGCAGTTCTCACGGTCATGAGTGCTGATTAGAATGGAGATGGGGAAAGTTAAAACCACTTTATTTTCCCTCTTGGAACCATCCTGGCATTGTGTCTTGTGAGCTTTGTCCACCCCTACCCCAGACTGCGTCTTCCATCTCGCATCAATGACTTTTCCTTTTATAAGTGTCTTCTGCAGCCGTTGTGCAGTTAAGATGCTTTCTAATTTACTTTCAAGGTAGCAGAAGTAAAGCAGGGGAATTACAGCAGAGGAGGGGCTGAATTAGAAAGTTCCCAAGAGACAGAATACATATGGGGTATGGAACAGCCTCAGACAGATTTCTCTGATTTCGCTTTATCTGCCTGGAGTTGGGGCAGAAAGATGCAGAAAGGGCTATTCCCCTGCTGCTCATCGAATGATGTTCGATGTCAGTTTCCTTCGGGTCAGTTTCCAAAGGTCACAGTGCAGATAATGATTCAGCGTTCTTTATTTTCTACTATTCTTATAGAACCTGGTTTCTTCTCAGCTGCATTGAAATGTTATCTTAAAGACTTCTGTTTTCTTCTCTGCCTTTGTCCAAGGATAGAGAAGCACCTGGGAAGGCTGGAATAAAGTGAAGGTATTATTTTAAAAAAAAAAAAAAAAGGAGAAATTTCTCTTAGGAAAAGCTCTAAGATAGTACATCCACAAGTGTCTTAGCCTGCCACCTGCTGTACAACGTCAGGGTATGTGTCCTTGAAACAAAAACTTGTGTCCATCACTCCAAGCTGAGAGGCTATTGGCTTACCTGTTTTGAAGATAACTTGACATCCTGCCTAGGAAAACACTGACTTCCTTCTTTTTCCCTCCAGAAAAATAAGCCCTACTATTTCCTGTAGTAGTGTAGTGACACTAGTGGTAAAGAGCCCACTGCCACTTGCGGAGGCATAAAGGACACGAGGATGCCCTGGGGGAGGATGCCCTGGGGGAGGGCACGGCAGTCCACTCCAGTATTCTTGCCTGAAGAAGCCCATGGACAGAGGAGCCTGGCAGGTGACAGTCCATGGGGTCACAAAGAGTCGGACACGACTGAAGAGACTTAGCACATAGCACACGTTTCCTGTAGACCTAGGTAAGGGAGGCAGCCAGTTTTAAGATGCTGAATCTGGCAAACTATGGCAAGACTACCATCTGTCTCACTTAATGGATGGACCACTCATGACTGAGAGGAATTTGTCTTCATCGACACCAGCTGAAATATACAATGCAAAGCTGGAGAGAACCATCGTGACTCTGCTAAACTGAGGAGGAAGTAAAAACCAAAATTGCTCATTTCAATCTTCGTAAATTAGAAAGGAATCCTGCCAAGAATAAACAGATCTTCACTTCACACCTAATTTTAAAATGTATAATTTCCCAAAATGTGGATTCAGTATGGAGTAAACATTCTGGCTAAGTATTTCTCAAAGGAAATACTCGCTTATCATTTCAGAGTTACATAGTATGTAAATAGGAGAACTTCTGCAGTTGATTAGAATTCAAATGTTCTGACTCGACCTTTTAGCCCAAGTTAGTAGCTCTTCCAATGGATAATT
Source organism: Bos grunniens (assembly GCF_055505025.1). Classification (NCBI taxonomy): domain Eukaryota; kingdom Metazoa; phylum Chordata; class Mammalia; order Artiodactyla; family Bovidae; genus Bos; species Bos grunniens. The sequence continues at coordinate 54,383,627 of NC_141178.1, read as the reverse complement.
GAATTAAGTAGGAAATAATATCAGTAATTGATCTTTTAAAACTTAGAATGTCTCTTTTTCTTATTTCCTTCCTATTTAAGAGTCATCTGTAACCTTTGCTGGATTGAAGGTCTACCTATGTTCCCTGTTCAAATATTCATGATAAATAAATAAGCCTGTAACTTAAGGATATTATGCCCAAAAGTAGAACTGATAAAGGGAATCACTGCTCACACAACTGCATAGTGTGAAATGCAGAAAGGGAGTGAATGTATCTGAAATATTAGAAGAATGTATTTATAAGTAAATAATTCGTCAAAAAACCATTCTCAAAAAATTCACAATTTGTGGGCAGCATTTATCTTTTCATCCTGAAAAACCTTAATTTCTTTATTGTGAGCTAAGTGGAAAAAGGTGACTCGTGAACTTCCACATGTTCAAGCTGGTTTTAGAAAAGGCAGAGGAACCAGAGATCAAATTGCCAACATCTGCTGGATCATGGAAATAGCAAAAGAGTTCCAGAGAAACATCTAGTTCTGCTTTATTGACTATGCCAAAGCCTTTGACAGTGTGGATCACAATAAACTGGGGAAAATTCTGAAAGAGATGGGAATACCAGAACACCTGATCTGCCTCTTGAGAAACCTATATGCAAGTCAGGAAGCAACAGTTAGAACTGGACATGGAACAACAGACTGGTTCCAAATAGGAAAAGGAGTAAGTCAAGGCTGTATATTGTCACCCTGCTTATTTAACTTATATGCAGAGTACCTCTTGAGAAACACTGGGCTGGAAGAAGCACAAACTGGAATCAAGATTGCTGGAAGAAATATCAATAACCTCAGATGTGCAGATGACACCACCCTTATGGCAGAAAGTGAAGAGGAACTCAAAAGCCTCTTGATGAAAGTGAAAGTGGAGAGTGAAAAAGTTGGCTTAAAGCTCAACATTCAGAAAACGAAGATCATGGCATCTGGTCCCATCACATCATGGGAAATAGATGGGGAAACAATGGAAACAATGTCAGACTTTATTTTGGGGGGCTCCAAAATCACTGCAGATGGTGACTTCAGCCATGAAATTAAAAGACATTTACTCCTTGGAAGGAAAGTTATGACCAACCTAGACAGCATATTCAAAAGCAGAGACATTACTTTGCCAACAAAGGTCCCGTCTAGTCAAGGCTATGGTTTTTCCGGTAGTCATGTATGGATGTGAGAGTTGGACTGTGAAGAAAGCTGAGCACCGAAGAATTGATGCTTTTGAACTGTGGTGTTGGAGAAGACTCTTGAGAGTCCCTTGGACTGCAAGGAGATCCAACCAGTCCATTCTAAAGGAGATTGGTCCTGGGTGTTCTTTGGAAGGACTGATGCTAAAGCTGAAACTCCAGTACTTTGGCCACCTCATGCGAAGAGTTGACTCATTGGAAAAGACTTTGATGCTGGGAGGGATTGGGGGCAGGAGGAGAAGGGGACGACAGAGAATGAGATGGCTGGATGGCATCACTGACTCAATGGACGTGAGTTTGGGTGAACTCCGGGAGTTGGTGATGGACACGGAGGCCTGGCGTGCTGCGATTTATGGGGTCACAAAGAGTCGGACACGACTGAGCGACTGAACTGCACTGAACTGAAGTGAAAAAAAAAAAAACTCCATTACTCGAAGGTAGGTACATCTTCTTAAATATGGATATTTGTAGAGAAGTTTGGTGCCAAGTGATACATAAATCATCTTTCATGGAGTTGCAGGCATATAAAGAGCAAGAAATACATGAGATACTGAAATATTCAAAGAATTCCAAATATGTTTTGGCCTGAATCTGATAACTAAATTAAGTAAAAAGAAGAAGGAGAAATAAGAAGAAAAGAAAGGAAGGAGTAAAGAAGAAAAGAAAGAGAAAGATGAGAGGAGGGAGGAAGATGGAGGGAAGAATTCAAATCTGAAATTCTACCTAATTTGGATTTGGACGCATCAGTCCTTAACTTGGGGTTATTGTTCTTGTTTCTTTGATTGACTGAAAACTTGGACCATTTTCCATTTAGCACACACTTTTCCTTTGCTCTCTAGAATTAAGTTATTTTTACAACAGTTTGAAGAAACCAATTATCTAGTTATTCTCATAGAATTGCTTTGGCAGTCAACCTTGCCAGTCTGTATTTGTTAGGATTAGGGTTACCTACGGAGAAGGCAATGGCACCCCACTCCAGTACTCTTGCCTGGAAAATCCCATGGACGGAGGAGCCTGGTAGGCTGCAGTCCATGGGGTCTCGAAGAGTCAGACACGACTGGGCGACTTCACTTTCACTTTTCACTTTTATGCATTGGAGAAGGAAATGGCAACCCACTCCATTGTTCTTGCCTGGAGAATCCCAGGGACAGGGGAGCCTGGTGGGCTACTGTCTATGGGGTCGCACAGTCGGACACGACTGAAGTGGCTTAGCAGCAGCAGCAGCAGCAGGGTTACCTAGGGCTTCCCAGGTGGCTCGATGGTAAAGAATCTGCATGCAGTGCAGGAAACCTGGGTTTGATCCCTGGGTTGGGAAGATCCCCTGGAGAAGGGAATGGCTACCCACTCCAGTATTCTTGCCTGGAGAATCCCATGGACAGAGGAGCCTGGAGGGCTATGGTCCATGAGGTCACAAAGAGTCGGACACAACTAAGCAACTAAAGAGCAGCAGCAGCACTGTTACCTACAAATGACAGAAAAGAAAACTGGCAGTGACTTCAATAAGATCCAGGTCTATATCTCTTCATATTTCAAAATCCTGGAGATAGTCAGCGAAGACCTGGACTTGGGTTCCCTAGAGACAGGGACCCAGGCTCCTCCTCTCTCATTGCTTCAGTATGTCTCCTGCCATTCTCAAGATCATAACATGATTCTAGATGGCTGCCAAAGTTCCAACCATTGTTTTTGTACTCCAGCTAAAAAGGGGACAGAGAATGGTGCTTCTTTCACTTAAGGATGCGTCTCACATGTTGCACACACTACTTGGTTCATCCCAAGTTCATCTGCAAGGAAAGCTAGAAATTGTAGTCTTAATCAGCCGTGGCCTTGTGCTCATCTAAAATTTAGGGGTTTGATTTCTTAGTAACAAAGGGAAATGTATACTGAAGAATGTTTAGCAGTCTCTGACACACAGTTCAGACTAGTGGGCATGGTTTTTTTGGAAGAATATTTTCACTTACTTTGATTACAATGCATTATTTAAAAAATACATATATTCTTCAATACTGTGAGAAATTATCAACTCTGTGAAATGAGAATTCTACCTCATCTTTCTGCCTTTCTTCTTAGAAATAAAATAATAAACCTATGACACAAGATCCTTCTATGTTTCCCATAATTCTGCAGAATATATTTTAACTTTCCTTCTCTGGAAATTAAATTGCAATCTAATGTATTGCTTGGTTTTCATTGTTCTGCTACAAACATACGTTAATTCTTCTATGATCATAACTCTTCTTGTGGCAGCGCCTTTTCTCCTGATTTGATTGGGTGTGCCATTATTTTCTTTTCATTCAATTCACCAAGTATGTAATGGACATTGGTGATTAGGGAGATGGGGAAGGACATTCAAGTGAAAAATATATGACCCTTCCTTTTCTGTTATTTTCTCTCAGTAAAAGTTGGGCTTGCGTTTCCTTTCAACCTCTAAGAACATAATATTGGCTAGAGACGAATGGGTACAGTCATCCTTCTGTATCCATGAGAAACTGGTTCCAGGAGCCCTCACAGAAACCAAAATCCTCCAAGCTCAAGTCCCTTAAATAAGGTGACACAAACAGTAAAAACAGTCACCCCCCTCCCCGTTCCTGCACCCATATTCCAGACGGGCAGATGTGGAAACCCGTGGAGACAAAGGGTGTATTTTAAACTACTTGGTAGTCTGTTTCTCTAAGGATACATACAGTTGAGGGAAATCCTAAACTGTTTTTGTAATTAGATTTTATCATATGTTCCTCCAAGACTCTGTGAGTCAGTGAGTGTGTGTGTGTGTATGAGTGACAGAGAAACAGAGAGAAACCTTCCAGGTACCACTCATTAAACAATATTCCTCAAAATGATTTCTGTTGCTGAAAAGTGTTAGTTATAGTCCCTCATACCTTGTACCTGCAAAGCTGGCTGCTGACACTGATCACCAAGATAAGATTGGTCCACTTTTCCATGCTGAACACACACATACACACACCAACTTCACTGAGCACGTCCTTTTTTAAATAATGTACATGTGGGCCATGTTCCTGAAGGATAAATAGTATAAAATTGTTTTAGGGATTGAGAGCTAAAAGAAGAAAGATGCCTGAGATGTATATTCTTTTCTCTGCAAGATCAGGCTGTTGCCTTGAAAGGACCTCAGCCATTGGTTTGCTCAGTTCAGGGATGAGGAGACAGATGGAGGCTGGTATCTGCCGAGGCTTGCCCCTCCTCCTACCCAGTCTGCTAGACAAGCTGTCGGTCCAGCCTTCTTTTCTTTCCATTGGGTGGTCATTGGCTATCATGAGTCTGGACTGAACCATCCCTTGGCTGTTGATGGAAATCTTATGATTTTTTTCATCTGGGCTCTGGCTGATGGCTCCTCCCACTCCACGTTTCCTCTGCCTGTATCTGAGCATCAGCGAGTCCCAACCAGTGGCCTTGCCTCTTGTCACTTTGTCTTCACAGGACCAAAAAACATCTCAGACCTCAGACAGCTGCTCTTCACTTCCCAAAAGACAGAACTGCTCTGTCCTGCCTCCCTTCTTCTTTCTTTATTCTAAAGAAATATGATTCTATCTGCCCCAGTCGAGCCTTCTCCTGCCTTTTTTGTCAACCGACAGAGAGTTTCCTTTCAACTACAGTACCAGATATCAGGCTCTTCTCAAGACTTTCATTCTTGAGGAAGTGGTTTTGTAAGTAATTGCTTCAGGTCACTTTTTAACTGCTTCATACGGTTTCCTTTCTTTTAAACCTCTTTAAAAAAAAAAAAAAAAAGAGGGGAGGGAATTGTTCTTCTGGTGTCTTAACTCTCTTTTAAACCTAAACTAGCAGTCAGTGAATGCACTCCTAACAGAACAGTTTTCTTGGGTCTCCTGTGTAAAATGAAACTAAGAGCCTTGTCATTGAAGTCAGTACACTACAGCACTCAGATCATGGTGGTACAAATAGAATATTCTACATGTGAATGGTAATCAGCTTCTGCTTCCCTCGTCATAACTTGCCTTGTGTTGAGCAGACTTTTCTTTGCATTGTCCAGGGTATTTATTATTCTAAACTGTCACATTTAACCCATGTATTCAACCAATGCCTAGAACTATTTATTTAGGTTTTTCTATGGGTTTTCATTTTTGTCATCACTCTAAGTAACAAAATTTCTTTCCTGTGCTACATATTTTAAAGCAAAATATAATATATAGAGCACCAGGTTAAGTAACTTTAGACATTAGAATCTGGGGCAAGTCATATGGCACGCTTGTTTTTATAGGGCAAGCAAAACTCATTAATTTCACTTTATTTATTATTTTTAAACCACTTGTTTAATGTGGTGAGTTAAGGGGGAAAAAAGATTGATCTTTGGGTTTTTTTAACATCACAAAGAAGAGCCATTGATTACTCAAATATCCAAAGTTCACCCAGAAATCGAAATCTCTTTGCCCTCTGGAAAGTTCTTTCTGTGCTGTCAGGCTTACAAGGATTTGGCTCTGAAGTCTCTGAGCCTGAGTCACATTGGTCCCATCAATCTTTGTCAAGAAGGAAGTTTCAGGGGAGGGTCGAGAAGGGGGTCTTCCGATCCTGTTTTATTCTTTCCTCTTTTGCTTCAGGGCCCATGGCTGACGACTCTCCTTGAATAATATAAATTCTGCCTGATCTTCACATGTCCATATCTGTAAATATGGGGCCACAAGATAATTAAAGCCTCTTAAGAAAGTGGAGAGCTTTCATTAAAGTTCCCCTGCAAATCTAAGACACCACATGATGGATGCTTAGGGTAGCACAGGATATTCTTAGCATCCATGACAACTGTAATAAGGTTACGTTCTTATGTTCTCATAAAGACATAGCTACTCCAGTTTCCTCCTATATAACTCAAAGGGAATTTGGGCATTAGCACTTCAAAATACTTCTAAGTCCTTAGGGGAATATTTGAAGTGAAAAGTACTAATTTTCTAAAGCAAAAATACATTTTATTCTCTTTCATAATAACAAAGTTATTGCTCATCTCCTGATAGAAATGTATAGGTGAGAACTGCTGCTGAGACCATCCCAATCTGAAAACACTTAAGGAATTTCTGCCTTTATAGGTAAAAAGGCAAGAAAACATTGTCTTCTCAATTGTGCTTTCCTTTCAGATTTTTCTGAGACTCCTTTATATGAGACAAGAACTCTGCTACCTGGCAACCTCTGCCCACAGCAGAACTGAGAACCAAGAAACAAACAGAAACAGTCTTTGACTACCCCAATAAATGTTACAAAACCCACATTCTGAAACTCCTGAGTTTTTCCCATGGAAAAGCTCTTCAACCCTCTTTTTTAATACTATTGAGTCAATTTACACACAATTTTAATTATTTTAATGACATTTTCATGTCATGACATTTCATGTATTTTTCAAGTAAAAATTAAAAATTAAACATGGGTATTGTATCCAATTAGAGAAGGCAATGGTAACCCACTCCAGTACTCTTGCCTGGAAAATCCCACGGACGGAGGAGCCTGGTGGGCTGCAGTCCATGGGGTCGCTGAGAGTCAGACACGACTGAGCGACTTCACTTTCACTTTTCACTTTCATGCACTGGAGAAGGAAATGGCAACCCACTCCAGTGTTCTTGCCTGGAGAATCCCAGGGACCGGGGAGCCTGGTGGGCTGCCATCTCTGGAGTTGCACAGAGTCGGACATGACTGAAGCAACTTGGCAGCAGCAGCAGCAGCAGCATTGTATACAATATGCAAAAATACAATAATTTAACATATTCTCCCAAACTAAAAGAACAGAGGTAGAGAACTAATATAAAAAATTCTACAGCACCGTTGTCTGGAGACATTTAAGGTAAGAATGAATGCACTTAGTAGAGTCTGTGGGTAACAATGTATTGCTTCAAAGAATAGCATTTTGTTCATACAGTGATAAATCCAGATTATCAATAAAAACATTTATTGCAAATTAGGAACCCCTTAGTCAAGATACTGTCCTTTCATTTGTCCTAAAATTATAGTATTGATTTTTGCTTATTTACTTTGTCATCTACCAGAAAAATTTTCAAATAACCACACAGATCTTTAATGTCCTTAATTTGAATGGAAACACTTTAAAATGTGGCACTGCTGTGCTCCATATAACCTGCACAACTTTATACATTGGCCCTGTGGTGAACAAGTTCTTCTTAAATAATTGGGTACATAAATTTTATTTCAAAAAACTCACCATCCAAAATGGGTAAAATAAAAACACTTGGGTATTCAGAAGGTTAAAGTCTCAGTAACATCAAAGATATCCCCTGAATATTCTGAATAGGAGCCATGTTCTAATAAGATCCTCTCTCTGGGGAAAAAAATGAAGAGATTTTCAAGATTGTGGTTCTTGGTATTAGTTCTCTGGCATTCTCCCCTTCAATAAATTTTCCTCCATCTTGTGGTTCCCAAAATATCTCTTCTACTAGGTAGGATGGCCTGATATTTTCAGTTGCAAGGATAGCAAAGTCCTGGAGATGTTTCACAGACAAGGTAAGCTTTTGCAGAAAGCATGAGTGTAGCAGGCTTTTTCCATGGGAGGGGTTACCCTCCTTCTCCGTTCACCAAAACAAACTTCTTCCTGGTGCATCCTTGGCCTGTCAGAGCTCTTCTTTCTGATAACAGCAGCATATAGCAAACTGGGATGTGTTGTTACTTCTTCATTCATGAAAAGTCTGATATGCACTTTGGTGTATAAAGTTGACAATATCTAGAAGATACTCCTGCTCTTGAAGTTTCTCTTTGGGTAGGGACCATCCTAGCATTTGGTACACCAGCTCCTCTGGAGAGACAGGATTAGATGACCTCCTTGAAGCCATACCAGCATCCCCTGGTGTTTAGCTATAGCTGCTGCTTCTTTTTCAAAACACACGTCTTAGCACCTGCTGCGTGTGATGGTCTGGGTGGACACTAGAGAGATGAAGGAAGATCATAACAGGGTTTGCCCACAGGGAGCTCACAGTCAAGAGTATGAAGAAGAGTACTAACCTCACAGCCCTGAACCAACGCCTGCTCGTGCTCTGCACAAGCCAGACCCTCGCGAGGTGGGGGGACTGGGGCTTTGCTTCCTCCAGATTCCAGGTCCCAGCTCACAACCTCACTGTTTCTCCCTATGACTCAGCAAAGGCTCAGCATCTACTTTGCACAAGAAGCTGGAGTAGTAACAAAAACATCTTTGCCTTGAGAAGTTTACAGAAGAAATCCCAATAGCTTTCAGGTAGCTGGTAACTTGCTTTCCTGGGGTCCAGCCTCTAAAAAGGATACCTGTCCACACTATAATACCGAGGTTTCACTAGCTCAGAGGCTGCCCCATCCATCTGGGCCAACCTGTGCCATCTTTTCTGTTGTGACTCTGGATGAAAAGAGCAAAATGGACCAAATGAGCCCCCTACCACTCACGACCTGAGTCACAAATGCCAGGACTGCTGTCACCCCCTCAGACAAACCAAAGCCAGTCTGAAGGGCCTCTGAATTCACATCAAAGCTCCTCACAATCAAAAGCAATCACAGTCGCTACTCACTCAAGTGATTTTCTTGCTTCATCTCTGATCATCCGGGGGTGGTAGCATAGGGTTTCTAGTTTGATAGATCACTGTTTAAATAAAATGCAGAGCAGGCAAGTAAGGGGACAGTAAAGGAGAAAATGCAAGGCTGAAAGCATAGTTGCAGAAATGACACGACATGTAATTATTTCTTTAGTATTATTTCTAACTAACTCAATATTATATTTATTGAAAGCGGCAGAGCAGTATTGAAATGGTGAGAATGCCTCTACGTCTCTTTATCGCTGTAACTAACAGAATTCAAGTTAGTCTGTCCTCACATTGGTAACATCAACTCTGCCATCTTATGGAAAATATGGGAAGTACTTAAAGCATTTTGCTCCATTTCAAAGGCAAGGATCTGCTGGTAAGAGGACATAAGGACATGGCCTATGTATTTCTACATGTTTTTAACCTATCAGATTTTTTAAAAACATCATTTAAAAAAAAACTTTGCCACCAATGTGTATCTCAGTCTCAACACTTCAACTTCGTGTATAAATATGGGATAATATTTTGTACCAGTATGAATTTCTACTGCCCCCTAACACTGTGTAGTGACTTCATTGTATATTAACTTCTTTTCTACAGATCTCTGAGCTACCAGGTAAATCAATGAAAAAAGTCAAATTCTGTTAGGAATCATCCTATATGATGTTGGTAGCCTGTGAAAAATGAATGTCTTTTTTCTTATACAAACTATTAACAAGACTTGTTTTCACAATTCCTTTTTACATTTCTGTGCATATAATACCTGTATATTATACTCATATTCTAAAGTGACCAGAAAGTGTTATTTAATAGAAACTGCATACCTTTTTTTATGTCTCTATGGACCCTTTGACTCTGGAGACTCTTACAATAAATTAGCAGTATAATAGGCTATTGTTTTCAATTATGAATAAAAATGTACATTGAAGTAAAAGATGACTACTGTTTTTAAAAAGATTTTTCCCCATTCCAATCTGTATTCATTATAATAAAATTAGGAAAGGCATGCATCTTGTATGTTCCTTCATTCTTCAGATTTCAAGGGGTTATAGTGAAGTTGCTCAGTCGTGTCCGACTCTTTGCAACCCCATAGACTGTAGCCTACCAGGCTTCTCCATACATGGGGTTTTTCAGGCAAGAGTACTGGAGTGGGTTGCCTTCTCCTTCTCCAGGGGATCTTCCTGACCCAGGGATCAAACCCAGGTCTCCTGCATTGTAGGCAGACGCTTTACCCTCTGAGCCACCAGGGAAGCCCTCTCTTTCATACACAAATGAAAGTTACATCTCAGGCTACCTGACTATAAGAAACGCAGTCCCTCCCCCATGTATTTCTGAGCATGGCTGAAACTCCAATACTTTGGCCACCTAATGTGAAGAGCTGACTCATTGGAAAAGACCCTGATGCTGGGAAAGATTGAAGGCAGGAGGAGAAGGGGACGACAGAGGATGAGATGTTTGGATGGCATCATCAACTCGATGGACATGGGTTTGGGTGGACTCCGGGAGTTGGTGATGGACAGGGAGGCCTGGCGTGCTGTGGTTCATGGGGTCGCAGAGAGTAGAACACAATTAAGTGACTGAACTGAACTGAACGGGGAGGGTTCACATGCCCTATCCATCCACACAGGTGCTACTGGGGGCTCTTTGCAGACAGCTGCTCTGGGCCACTCTGCCAGTGACCCTAACTTTCTGGTAACTTCTCTCTTCCTCACAGTCCACTCCAGGCAACCTCTCTCCAGAGCAGGAAATCAGGCTCTTTTTCAATTCCTAGGCTAAACTGAAACAAGCCCTTGTAATGAATAAATTTTACTAAGGTTTGATGATAAATCAGAGAATTCCATTCCAGAAAGTGTAGCAGTGAAAAGGAAAAAGAGGAATGAGTTTTTTCTTTCCTTTTTCTGAGAACAAAGAAGACAAAGGGAACAGTGAGCAGGACTGAACATTCCTAGTTTGTTTTTACTTTAACTGCTCCTAACTCGGCATGTCTGTAACAAAGTTTGCTTTTCTGCCCCCTAACTCTGCAGGAGCTTCATTTCTCACCTGTTGTCCTTTGCTTACTTACCCTTACAACACCCTCTTCCCCTTGTAGTTCCTCTTTTTACATACCAGAATGAAGGCTGCAGAGCCCCGGAACTGCCAGGATCAATTATTGGGTTACAGACGCCAGCCTGTGACTGGTTTTGAGCAAGATCCTAACATCTTTGTTCCTCACCCCCAACTCCTGACTGTGAGCCCTCGTCTTATATAATCAGCCCCGAGGGAGTATGTCAAGGCTGTATACTGTCACCCTGCTTATTTAACTTATATGCAGAGTACATCCTGAGAAACGCTGGGCTGGAAGAAGCACAAGTGGGAATCAAGACTGCTCGGAGAAATATCAATAACCTCAGATATGCAGATGACACCACCCTTATGGCAGAAAGTGAAGAAGAACTAAAAAACCTCTTGATGAAAGTGAAAGAGTAGAGTGAAAAAGTTGACTTAAAGCTCAACATTTAGAAAACGAAGATCATGGCATCTGGTCCCATCACTTCATGGGAAATAAATGGGAAAACAGTGGAAACAGTGTCAGACTTTATTTTTTTGGCCTCCAAAATCACTGCCGATGGTGACTGCAGCCATGAAATTAAAAGATGCTTACTCCTTGGAAGGAAAGTTATGGCCAACCTAGATAGCATATTCAAAAGCAGAGACATTACTTTGCCAACAAAGGTCCATCTAGTCAAGGCTATGGTTTTTCCAGTGGTCATGTATGGATGTGAGAGTTGGACTGTGAAGAAAGCTGAGCGCCGAAGAATTGATGCTTTTGAACTGTGGTGTTGGAGAAGACTCTTGAGAGTCGCTTGGACTGCAAGGAGATCCAACCAGTCCATTCTGAAGGAGATCAGTCCTGGGTGTTCTTTGGAAGGAATGATGCTAAAGCTGAAACTCCAGTACTTTGGTCACCTCACGCGAAGAGTTGATTCATTGGAAAAGACTCTGATGCTGGGAGGGATTGGGGGCAGGAGAAGAAGGGGACGACAGAGGATGAGATGGCTGGATGGCATCACCAACTTGATGGATGTGAGTTTGAGTGAACTCTGGGAGTTAGTGATGGACAGGGAGGCCTGGTGTGCTGCAATTCATGGGATCACAAAGAGTCGGACACGACTGAGCGACTGAACTGAACTGAACTGAGACTCCTATGGAGCGAGGGCACAGTTCTTGAGGCATGAATCTACTGTGTTCCCCTCTCTACCAGCTGAGAATTAAAGCCACCTTTCTATTACATCCAAACTCTGTCTCCATATTTTTTTATTCAGCTTCAGTGGGCAGAGAAAGCCAAGATTTTGTTCGGCAGCAAAAGAGAAAGCTTAAAGGTACGTCTCAGGGATCTCCCTGGTGGTCCCAGCGGTAACCTGTCCTGTGACACAGGGCATATGGGTTCAGTCCCTGGTTGGGGAGCTGTGATCCCATCCCATGTGCCATGGAGCAACTAAGCTGGTACACCACAACTAAAACCTGATGCCACCAAATTAATAAATAATTTTTTTAAGTTCATCTCAAGGTACCAGAGGCCCTGGGGTTGTTCTAAGGTCAGCTCCCCTGGAGAAGGGTGGCCTTGGTGGGCCCCTTCTTCTTAAACTCCCACTTGCTCCCTCCTTCCTCCCCGGAGACCTGCCCACTGTTGATTTCTGTGCTGTTTCTAGGTCAGGTTACCAAAAATACTTTCACCCCACCTCAATCAGGGAGTAAAATCTCTTTAACATCAGAGTAATCTTCAGAGAGATTATTCAAGGCAATACTGTTATTTACATTGTATAAGAGAGTATTAAGCATCTGGCCTGAAGCCTGTGCCCTGGGATTCTGTCAAGAACAGTGAGTAAATTTGTCTTGAACCGATTGGTTAGCAACTCATGTTTTCAGTTCATCTGCAGGAAAAAAGAGGGAGAAGCAATGGGATGCATGGAAACTCTACTTTTGCAATATTTCTGTAATTCTAAAAGTAAGTTTCTTTAAAAAGTAGGGAAAGGGCTTGTTTCAGTGGTATGATCCAGATTCTACCCTTAGAGATGAAAATACAACAACCTAAAAAATAATGTTTTTCCCCTTTTCCATTTTTCAAAAAAAAAGAAAAAAAAAGGAATGTAGTCAAGTCTCAGAGCACCCGGAGGCTTACAAGCAAAATGAAGCAAAATTAAAATTGCTAATCTTATTGCCTTTTCCCTTAAATAGGCATTTAAATTCTTATGCCTCCTAGCTGGACACACAGAAATCATGTAAGATATTCTTATAACCTAGTCATGGCTATGAATTTTTTTTCAAGATCTCTTTGATGTGGCCCATTCTTTTTAAGTCTTTATTAAACTTGTTACAATACTGCTGCTGTTTTATGTTTTGGTGTTCTACTCAAAAGGCCTGTGGGATCTTAGCTGTCTGACCAGGGCTCGAACCCTCATCCACTGCATTGGAAGGTGAAGTCTTAACCAGTGGACCGCCAGGGACATCCCACAGCTATGAATTTAAGCAACAGACGAGCATGTATCCCTTCCCTACTCTAAGCATATGTTGAATTTTATTTTTTCTCCATTTTTTCACATGTGTGAAAATGGCTCAAATATCATCTCTTAGTCCAGCTCTCCAGTTCCGCTGCCGCTGCCCTTGGTTCCAGCCCTCATTGTCTTTTAATTTGACAGCCTCCATAAGGAGCTTAGAACTTCCATGTTTCCCTAAAAACTCTGCTTTCAATATAGTTCTAAGTAATAAACCTGAGCATTGTTTTATCACTCTATTTAAAATCTTGAAATATAAAAAATGAGATCCAAACTCCTCGGCTGGGTGTGTAAGGTCTTCCATTATCTGACCCACCTAACAGTATCAACCTCGCCTCTTACTATTTCCTTTTGCATACCTTCTATGTCTCTTTCATGCTTTTGCCCACATGTTTCCCCTGACTTCTCTTGCTTCTATTATTTGGGAGCCCTTTACTGTAAGTATATATTGCCTTGAAGGCTAGATGTATTTTACTCAAACTTCAAGACCCAAATCAAATGTTATTTCCCTAAAAACCTACTCAATTTACAGTTATGGAGTACTTACTATGTTGAAGACTCCGAATCTACTTGGCAGACTCAGTCTTTCTATACTCTAAGGACTTTGATCCTCCTTCTGCAATTACACGTTGAACCCTAACTACACTGTGAGCTTTCTCAGTGCTTTATAAATACAAATCGTGTTAGCCTTTCTGGCCATCATATGACCCTGTTTATTCCCATTAATTCTTCCTTCACCTGGAGTTATAAGGTTAAAGTCCCTCCTCAACATATGCTACTACAGCTAAGTGAAAATGCCCCAACCTGCCTCTAGCTTAAACCCTCCAACAGGTTTATTAGACTCAATTTCAGGTACTTACATTGACTCTTATTAAACTTAATTTTGTTAGATTCAGCCAGTCATTTGAATATGACTATATACTTTTAAATTCCAATTTTTTTAACCAAACTATATTGGTTATTCTTCTCAAATTCATGTGACTTACAAAATGCTCAAATATCTTTTTATCCAGAGTCTAAAAATTGTTGAATAAGGTAAGTTAGACAGTGATTACTGACAAATTATCATGTTATTCCCATCAGGCAGGCTTCAAATGCCTCCTTAGGATCTGGGATCCTACTTTTAGGTAAAGTACCATTCTGAAAGCCAGACTTATCATTTTCTTGATCTCCTCTCTAGTCTAGTCTATTAATTTTATGAAAAAGAAATAATATATCTGACTTGAATTTGTATTAGTTATTAAAGACCACAATTGGTTTTTACAGGATTTTATAAGTTACATCTTAGTGTCTTCCTTGAGATTTTCACTAAATTCATCAGTTTAAGATTTGTGAAATCTACTTTCTTGCACTTTTTTGAAAATTCTCACATGGATAGCCCATTTTCTGGAACCTCTCCCATCCTCTGAGATCCTCCAAGTTTACCCAGAGGAATGATCTTACTGCAGTTTTATTTAATCTTTCAACAAGTAGATAGTGAACATTTATAATGTGCCAGACTCTGGGCCAGACACTGGTATTGGCCTTGAGCCAAACAGCCATGATTCCTCCATCCAAGGAGTTCATATCATGATTCTCTGTGTCTTGAACGGTTATACTCCGGGGAGTCAGCTAGATCTTTGCTCCAACTCTAAGGGACTTCAGTAACATTTACCAGTGTTTGTCTGGGAAGTCATCCTTCTTACAAGAGAAGGTGAAGAAATGCTGACTGACAGTCATTTTCAATTATATCATTTCCTAATGACAAAGGAAAATTTCCAGGGACTTGGTCTCTAGCAGTCCTCTAGGAGTTCACATCTTGATGAGCAAAGACAAATCCAACAATCACATGGTATGTAAACTTGGAGAAAACCAATGAACACATTGAGAATGAATTCACATTATGGTAAGTGCCATGAAAACACAAAACAGACTGATGTGGTAGAGAGTGAACAGACGTGGAATGAGTATCTTGGATAGAGTGGCCAAGTGTGACACCTCTGATTTAATTGCAACTGCAAAGACTGAGTTGGGAAGGAGGTGGATGCCAGCAAGGACCTTAACCAAGCCCTCCATAGCTAGAGTGTAGTGAGTATGGTAGAGAAACGTGAAAACAGGCTGGGAGATGTGGAACAGGGAGGAGTCACCAGATTCAGAGCCTTGTAAGTCATGCAAGTGGAGATATACCCACTATGAAGTCAGTGAATGGCATAGAGTCCCAGGGGTAAGTCAAGTTATCTCCAATACTGTCTCTTTGGGTAACACCAGTAAATACTAGGAACAGCATGCATCTTCAAAAGCCAAAATGGTTGGCAAAGAACAGGAGCACTGTCCTATACCTCTTACTTAAACAGAAATTTAATTTCATTCTAATCCTCTGAGAATACACCTTCATCCACACAGAGCAAAGTATGTGTTTGCTCATCTCACCAAGACACATAATAATCCTTGACATTAGTCAATAAGTTGAAAGTGGAAATTCAATCATAAAAGACATTTCTGCTTCCAGATGATGTAGAAATGACCTCATTAAGTCTGTTTTCAAAAATTACTTTCCCCAAAAGCTGATGACTCCTTGAATGGTGATGTTAAATGGCTCTGATAAAGACAAACACAGACTTAAGTGTCAGCATCAGTGGTGCCTGATTCTGTCTTTGTCGTCATGGTGACAAGAAATTAAAGAAGACTGGATATCATCAGTTAATGCGATGCTTTGGGAGCTCTTAATTGAACAATTCCTTTAGGGACAAGGGTCCTGGGACAAAAAATGTTTCCCTGAGTTGCAGGCAGGGTTGTCTGTAAACATCTTCAGAGGACAAGGGAGTGGGCAGTTGATGAGGAGATGCTATTCAGTTCAGTTCAGTTGTTCAGTCATATCCGACTCTGTGACTCCATGAACCGCAGCATGCCAGGCCTCCCTGTCCATCACCAACTCCCGGACTCCACCCAAACCCATGTCCATCAAGTCGGTGATGCCATCCAACCATCTCATCCTCTGTCATCCCCTTCTCCTCCTGCCCTCAATCTTTCCCAGCATCAGGGTCTTTTCCAATGAGTCAGCTCTTCGCATCAGGTGGCCAAAGTATTGGAGTTTCAGCTTCAACATCAGTCCTTCCAAAGAACACCCAGGACTGATCTCCTTTATGATGGACTGGTTGGATCTCCTTGCAGTCCAAGGGACTCTCAAGAGTCTTCTCCAACACCACAGTTCAAAAGCATCAATTCTTCTGCACTCAGCTTTCTTATAGTCCAACTCTCACATCCATACATGACCATTGGAAAAACCATAGCCTTGACTAGATGGACCTTTGTTGGCAAAGTAATGTCTCTGCCTTTTACTATGCTGTCCATATCCCACTCCCATTAAAGGAGGCTGATAGGGGGTGGTCCTAAGATAGCAGAGGAATAGGACAGGGAGACCACTTTCTCCCTCACAAATTCATCAAAAGAACATTTAAATGCTGAGTAAAATCCACAAAACAACTTCTGAATGCCAGCAGAGGACATCAGGCACCCAGAAAAGCAGCCCATTGTCTTCGAAAGGAGGTAGGAAAAATATAAAAGACAAAAAAAGAAACAAAAGAGGTAGGGAGGAGCTCCGTCCGGGGAAGGGAGTCTTAAAAAGAGAGAGGTTTCCAAACACCAGGAAACACTCTCACTGCCAAGTCTGTGCCAAGCCTTGGAAGCACAGAGAGCAACATAATAGGGAGGAAAAATAAGTAAATAATTAAAACCCACAGATTACGAGCCCAACGGTAACTCCCCTAGTGGAGAAGCACCAGAGACGCCTGTGCCCGCCACTAGCAAGAGGGGGCTGGGCAGGGAGGCGCGGGCTGCATTGCTTAGAGTAAGGATCGGACCTGAATGCCCCCAAGGGTAATCAGAGAGAACTAATTTGGGCTAGCAAACCAGACTGTGGGATAGCTACCACGCAAAAAGCCCTAAGACACTGCCAGGCCCGCGCACAGAACAAAGGGCGGAACAGAACTAGCCGGCTGCAGACCATCCCCCTCTGGTGACGGGCAGCCAGAGCCGGAAGAGGGCAATCGCAGCCCCAGAGAGACATTATCTACCAAACTGCAAGCAGGCTTCTTTGCTTACTAAGACTCCTTGGGGTTCTGGACAGTCATCCGCCTGAGAAGGCACGCCAGTTGTACACCCAGAAAACCGAGCGGCAGGGACAGGAGAGGCGATAAGTTGCAGTGACTGCACTCGCCAAACACCTCATCACCCGAACTGCTCGGAGCTGGGAAGGGCACAAAACGCAGGCCCAACGGAGTCTGCGCCTCTGAGGACTACCGGAGTGCCTGAACCTGAGCGGCTTAGACCTGGGAGGTGCATTCAGCCCAGGGCCGGCCTCGGACGGTTCCCGGAGGAGCAACCTAGAGCCTGAGCTGTGTGGGAAGGGAGGGTGCATGCGCTGTGAGCGGGGGCAAGCCCAGTGTTGCTGAGACACTAGGAGCACACGCCAGTGTTATTTCTTTGCAGCGTCCCTCCCTCCCCACAGCGTGACTGAACAAGTGAGCCTAAAAAAGTGTCCACCAACGCCCCCTTCTGTCAGGGTGGAAATCAGACACTGAAGAGACCGGCAAACAGAAACTAAAACCGAGGGAACCGCCTTGGAAGTGACAGGCGCAATAGATTAAAACCCTGTAGTTAGTACCAACTACATAGGAAGGGGCCTATAGATCTTGAGAAATATAAGCCGGACCAAGAAACTATCTGAAAATTAACTGACCCCACACTGTTCACAACACCAGAGAAAGTCCTAGATATATTTTTACTATTTTTATGATCATTCTTTTCTTTTTCTTTTTTTAACTTTTTTTAAAAAATTTTAAGTCCTCTTTACTCCTTTAATTTTCATTTTTATAACCATTACTTTTCAAAAAAAAAAAAGACTATTTTTTAAAGCAAACTTCATATCAGATCAGATCAGTAGCTCCGTCATGTTCGACTCTTTGCGACCCCATGAATTGCAGCACGCCAGGCCTCCCTGTCCATCACCAACTCCTGAAGTTCACTCAGACTCACGTCCATCGAGTCAGTGATGCCATCCAGCCATCTCATCCTCTGTTGTCCCCTTCTCCTCCTGCCCCCAATCCTTCCCAGGATCAGAGTCTTTTCCAATGAGTCAGCTCTTCACATGAGGTGGCCAAAGTACTGGAGTTTCAGCTTTAGCATCATTCCTTCCAAAGAAATCCCAGGGCTGATCTCCTTCAGAATGGACTGGTTGGATCTCCTAGCAGTCCAAGGGACTCTCAAGAGTCTTCTCCAACACCACAGTTCAAAAGCATCAATTCTTCGGCTCTCAGCTTTCTTCACAGTCCAACTCTCACATCCATACATGACCACTGGAAAAACCATAGCCTTGACTAGATGGACCTTTGTTGGCAAAGTAATGTCTCTGCTTTTGAATATGCTATCTAGGTTGGTTATAACTTTCCTCTCAAGGAGTAAGCGTCTTTTAATTTCATGGCTGCAGTCACCATCTGCAGTGATTTTGGAGCCCAGGAAAATAAAGTCTGACACTGTTTCCACTGTTTCCCCATCTATTTCCCATGAAGTGATGGGACTGGATGCCATGATCTTCATTTTCTGAATGTTGAGCTTTAAGTCAACTTTTTCACTCTCCTCTTTCACCTTCATCAAGAGGCTTTTGAGTTCCTCTTCACTTTCTGCCATAAGGGTGGTGTCATCTGCATATCTGAGGTTATTGATATTTCTCCCGGCAATCTTGATTCCAGCTTGTGTTTCTTCCAGTCCAGCATTTCTCATGATGTACTCTGCATATAAGTTAAATAAACAGGGTGACAATAGACAGTCTTGACAAACTCCTTTTCCTATTTGGAACCAGTCTGTTGTTCCATGTCCAGTTCTAACTGTTGCTTCCTGACCTGCATACAGATTTCTCAAGAGGCAGATCAGGTGGTCTGGTATTCCCATCTCTTTCAGAATTTCCCACAGTTTGTTGTGATCCACACAGTCAAAGGCTTTGGCATAGTCAATAAAGCAGAAATAGATGTTTTTCTGGAACTCTCTTGCTTTTTCCATGATCCAGTGGATGTTGGCAATTTGATCTCTGGTCCCTCTGCCTTTTCTAAAACCAGCTTGAACATCACGAAGTTCACGGTTCACATATATAAAACTTTATATATATATATATATATATATTAATAACTTTTGTGACTTTGTTTTTTTCTTCTTCTTCTTTTCTTTAATATTGTATTATTGAAAATCCAAACTCTACTCTAGAATTTTAATCTTTGCTTTTTAGTATTTGTTATCAATTTTGTACCTTTAAGAACCCAATCTTCAGTACCTATTTTTACTTGGGAGTGAGATTACTGGCTTGACTGCTCTCTCCCTCTTTGGGCTCTCCTCTCTCTTTACTAGGTCGCCTCTGTCTCCTCCCTCCCCCTTCTCTTCTCTACCCAACTCTCTGAATCTGTGTATTCCAGATGGTGGAGGACACTTAGGGAACTGATTACGGGCTGGATCTGTCTCTTTCCTTTTTATTCCCCCCTTTTATCCTCCTGGCCACCTATGTCTCTTTCCTCCCTCTTCTCTTCTCTGTATAACTCCATGAACATCTCTGAGTGGTCCAGACTGTGGATTGCACATAAGGAAGTGATTACTGGCTAGCTTGCTCTCTCCTCTTTTGATTCTACCTCACCTCATTCGGGTCACCTCTAACTCCCTCCTCCCTCTTCTCTTCTCCATGTAACTCTGTGAACCTCTCTGGGTATCCCTCACTGTGGAGAAACTTTTCATCTTTAACCTAGATGTTTTATCAATGGTGCTGTATAGAAGGAGAATTCTTGAGACTACTATAAAAATAAGACTGAAAACCAGAAGCAGGAGGCTTAAGTCCAAATCCTGAGAACATCATAGGACACCTGACTCCAGGGAACATTAAGCGATAGGAGCTCATCAAACGCCTCCATACCTACACTGAAACTAAGCACCACCCAAGGGCCAACAAGTTCCAGAGCAAGACATACCACCCAAATTCTCCAGCAACACAGGAACACAGCCCTGAGTGTCAATATACAGGCTGCCCAAAGTTACTCCAAATCCACTGACATCTCAAAACTCATTACTAGACACTTCATTGCACTCCAGAAAGAAGAAATACAGCTCCACCCACCAGAACATCGGCACAAGCTTCCCTAACCAAGAAACCTTGACAAGCCACTAATACAACCCCACCCACAGCAAGGAAACTCCATAATAAAGAGAACTCCACAAACTGCCAGAATACAGAAAGGACACCCCAAAATCAGCAATATAAACAAGATGAAGAGACAGAGGAATACCCAGCAGATAAAGGAACAGGATAAATGCCCACCAAACCAAACCAAAGAGGAAGAGATAGGGAATCTACCTGATAAAGAATTCTGAATAATGATAGTGAAAATGATCCAAAATCTTGAAATAAAAATGGAATCATGGATAAATAGCCTGGAGACAAGGATTGAGAAAATGCAAAAAAGGTTTAACAAGGACCTAGAAGAAATAAAAAAGAGTCAATATATAATGAATAATGCAATAAATGAGATCAAAAACACTCTGGAGGCAACAAATAGTAGAATAACAGAGGCAGAAGATAGGATTAGTGAATTAGAAGATAGAATGGCAGAAATAAATGAATCAGAGAGGAAAAAAGAAAAACTAATTAAAAGAAATGAGGACAATCTTAGAGACCTCCAGGACAATTATTAAATGCCACAACATTCGAATCATAGGAGTCCCAGAAGAAGAAGACAAAAAGAAAGACCACGAGAAAATACTTGAGGAGATAATAGTTGAAAACTTCCCTAAAATGGGGAAGGAAATAATCACCCAAGTCCAAGAAACCCAGAGAGTCCCAAACAGGATAAACCCAAGGGGAAACACCCCAAGACACATATTAATCAAATTAACAAAGATCAAACACAAAGAACAAATATTAAAAGCAGCCAGGGAAAAACAACAAATAACACACAAGGGGATTCCCATAAGGATAACAGCTGATCTCTCAATAGAAACTCTTCAGGCCAGGAGGGAATGACAACACATACCTAAAATGATGAAAGAAAATAACCTACAGCCCAGATTACTGTACCCAGCAAGGATCTCATTCAAATATGAAGGAGAAATCAAAAGCTTTACCGACAAGCAAAAGCTGAGAGAATTCAGCACCACCAAACCAGCTCTCCAACAAATGCTAAAGGATATTCTTCAGAAAGGAGACACAAAAACGGTGTATAAACTCACACCCAAAACAATAAAGTAAATGGCAACGGGATCATACTTATCAATAATTACCTTAAACGTAAATGGGTTGAATGCCCCAACCAAAAGACAAAGACTGGCTGAATGGATACAAAAACAAGACCCCTATATATGTTGTCTACAAGAGACCCATCTCAAAACAGGGGACACATACAGACTGAAAGTGAAGGGCTGGAAAAAGATATTCCATGCAAATAGAGATCAAAAGAAAGCAGGAGTAGCAATATTCATATCAGACAAAATAGACTTTAAAACAAAGGCTGTAAAACGAGTCAAAAAGGAAACTACATAATGATCAAAGGATCAATCCAAGAAGAAGATATAACAATTATAAATATATATGCACCCAACATAGGAGCACCGCAATATGTAAGACAAATGCTAACAAGTATGAAAGGGGAAATTAACAATAACACAATAATAGTGGGAGACTTTAATACCCCACTCACAACTATGGATAGATCAACTAAACAGAAAACTAACAAAGAAACACAGACTTTAAATGATACAATAGACCAGTTAGACCTAATTGATATTTATAGGACATTTCACCCCAAAACAATGCATTTCACCTTTTTCTCAAGTGCACATGGAACCTTCTCCAGGATAGATCACATCCTGGGCCATAAATCTAGCCTTGGTAAATTCAAAAAAATTGAAATCATTCCAAGCATCTTTTCTGACCACAATGCAGTAAGATTTGATCTCAATTACAGGAGAAAAAAATATTAAAAATTCCAAAATATGGAGGCTGAACAACATGCTGCTGAATAACCAACAAATTACAGAAGAAATCAAAAAAGAAATCAAAATATGCATAGAAATGAATGAAAATGAAAACACAACAACCCAAAACCTATGGGACACTGTAAAAGCAGTGCTAAGGGGAAAGTTCATAGCAATACAGGCATACCTCAAGCAATACAGGCATACCTCAAGAAACTAACTCTACACCTAAAGCAACTAGAAAAGGAAAAATGAAGAACCCCAGGGTTAGTAGAAGAAAAGAAATCTTAAAAATTAGGGCAGAAATAAATGCAAAAAAAAAAAAAAAGAGAGAGAGAGAGACCATAGCAAAAATCAACAAAGCCAAAAGCTGGTTCTTTGAAAGGATAAATAAAACTGACAAACCATTAGCCAGACTCATCAAGAAACAAAGGGAGAAAAATCAAATCAATAAAATTAGAAATGAAAATGGAGAGATCACAACAGACAACACAGAAATACAAAGGATCATAAGAGACTACTATCAGCAATTATATGCCAATAAAATGGACAATGTGGAAGAAATGCACAAATTCTTAGAAAAGTACAACTTTCCAAAACTGAACCAGGAAGAAATAGAAAATCTTAACAGACCCATCACAAGCACAGAAATTGAAACTGTAATCAGAAATCTTCCAGCAAATAAAAGCCCAAGTCCAGATGGCTTCACAGCTGAATTCTACCAAAAATTTAGAGAAGAGCTGACACCTATCCTATTCAAACTCCTCCAGAAAATCGCAGAGGAAGGTAAACTTCCAAACTCATTCTATGAGGCCACCATCACCCTAATACCAAAACCTGACAAAGATGCCACAAAAAAAGAAAACTACAGGCCAATATCACTGATGAACATAGATGCAAAAATCCTTAATAAAATTCTAGCAATCAGAATCCAACAATACATTAAAAAGATCATACACCATGACCAAGTGGGCTTTATCCCAGGGATGCAAGGATTCTTCAATATCCACAAATCAATCAATGTAATACACCACATTAACAATTGAAAAATAAAAGCCATATGATTATCTCAATAGATGCAGATAAAGCCTTTGATAAAATTCAACATCCATTTATGATAAAAACTCTCCAGAAAGCAGGAATAGAAGGAACATACCTCAACATAATAAAAGCTATAAATGACAAACCCACAGCAAACATTATCCTCAATGGTGAAAAATTGAAAGCATTTCCCCTAAAGTCAGGAACAAGACAAGGGTGCCCACTCTCACCACTACTATTCAACATCATTTTGGAAGTTTTGGCCACAGCAATCAGAGCAGAAAAAGAAATAAAAGGAATCCAAATTGGAAAAGAAGAAGTAAAACTCTCACTATTTGCAGATGACATGATCCTCTACATAGAAAACCCTAAAGACTCCACCAGAAAATTACTAGAACTAATCAATGAATATAGTAAAGTTGCAGGATATAAAATCAACACACAGAAATCCCTTGCATTCCTATACATTAACAATGAGAAAACAGAAAGAGAAATTAAGGAAACAATTCCATTTACCATTGCAACGAAAAAAATAAAATACTTAGGAATATATCTACCTAAAGAAACTAAAGACCTATATATAGAAAACTATAAAACACTGATGAAAGAAATCAAAGAGGACACTAATAGATGGAAAAATATACCATGTTCATGGATCGGAAGCATCAATATAGTGAAAATGAGTATACTACCCAAAGCAATCTATAGATTCAATGCAATCCCTATCAAGCTACCAACGGTATTCTTCACAGAGCTAGAACAAATAATTTCACAATTTGTATGGAAATACAAAAAACCTCGAATAGCCAAAGCTATCTTGAGAAAGAAGAATGGAACTGGAGGAATCAACCTGCCTGACTTCAGGCTCTACTACAAAGCCAGTCATCAAGACAGTATGGTACTGGCACAAAGACAGAAATATAGATCAATGGAACAAAATAGAAAGCCCAGAGATAAACCCACGCACCTATGGACACCTTATCTTTGACAAAGGAGGCAAGAACATACAATGGAGAAAAGACAATCTCTTTAACAAGTGGTGCTGGGAAAACTGGTCAAACACTTGTCAAAGAATGAAACTAGAACACTGTCTAACACCATACACAAAAATAAACTCAAAATGGATTAAAGATCTAAACATAAAACCAGAAACTATAAAACTCTTAGAGGAGAACATAGGCAAAACATTCTCCAACATACATCACAGCAGGATCCTCTATGACCCACCTCCCAGAATATTGGGAATAAAAGCAAAAATAAACAAATGGGACCTAATTAGACTTAAAAGCTTCTGCACAACAAAAGAAACTATAAGCAAGGTGAAAAGACAGCCTTCAGAATGGGAAAAAATAATAGCAAATGAAGCAACTGACAAACAGCTAATCTCAAAAATATACAAGCAACTCCTACAGCTCAACTCCAGAAAAATAAACGACCCAATCAAAAAATAGGCCAAAGAACTAAATAGACATTTCTCCAAAGAAGACATACAGATGGCTAACAAACACATGAAAAGATGCTCAACATCACTCGTTATCAGAGAAATGCAAATCAAAACCACAATGAGGTACCATTTCAAGCCAGTCAGAATGGCTGAGACCCAAAAGTCTACAAGCAATAAATGCTGGACAGGATGTGGAGAAAAGGGAACCCTCTTACACTGTTGGTGGGAATGCAAACTAGTACAGCCACTATGGAGAACAGTGTGGAGATTCCTTAAAAAACTGGAAATAGAACTGCCATATGACCCAGCAATCCCACTGTTGGGCATACACACCGAGGAAACCAGAATTGAAAGAGACACGTGTACCCCAATGTTCATCTCAGCACTGTTTATAATAGCCAGGACATGGAAGCAATCTAGATGTCCATCAGCAGATGAATGGATAAGAAAGCTGTGGCACATATAAACAATGGAGTATTACTCAGCCATTAAAAAGAATACATTCGAATCAGTTCTAATGAGGTGGATGAAACTGGAGCCTATTATACAGAGTGAAGTAAGCCATAAAGAAACACCAATACAGTATACTAATGCATATATATGGAATTTAGAAAGATGGTAACAACAACCCTGTATGCGAGACAGTAAAAGAGACACAGATGTATAGAACAGTCTTTTGGACTCTGTGGGAGAAGGGTGGGGGGATGATTTGGGAGAATGGCTTTAAAACATGTATAATATCATATAAGAAATGAATCACCAGTCCAGGTTCGATGCAGGATACAGGAGGCTTGGGGCTGGTGCACTGGGATGACCCAGAGGGATGGTATGGGGAGGGAGGTGGGAGGGGGTTTCAGGATGGGAACACATGTACACCCGTGGCGGATGCATGTTGATGTATGGCAAAACCAATACAATATTGTAAAGTAAAAAAATAAATAAATAAAGGAGGCTGACACCAACTCCATTTGGTTGTTAAGTGAGAAAATACATGGAAAGTAGTCAACACAGGCCCTGACATATTAGTGAATCCCCATGAACATGAGCCTTCCCTCACCATTCTGTCCCTTTCAACACCCTCCTTCTCCCTCTTCCTTGCCCTTGATGAAAGCCAACAAGCTGTTCTTAGGGCCATGGCTTTTATCAGCTGTAACTCTCATTGTCTGAGAGTGGGGGCCACTGAAGTAGAGTTTACTCTTCTTAGAAGTACCTTCTAGTTTGCAAAGTAGACTTCTATATTGGTTTTTATTTAAAGAAGTTTTGGGGCTTCCATGATAGCTCAGTTGGTAAAGAATCCACCTGCAATACAGGAGACCTGGGTTCGATCCATGGGTGGGAAGATCCCCTAGAGAAGGGAAAGGCTACCCACTCCAATATTCTGGCCTGGAGAACCCCATAGACCCTATAGTCCATGGGGTCACAAAGAGTAGGACACGACTGAGTGACTTTCACTCAAGAAGTTTTATGCAGAATTATCTGAGCCCTTCTAACTCAGGGTAAAATTTTTTACTTAAAGTTGGGGCATAGCTGCAAAGAAAAGCCTCCCTGGTAGTGCAGGCAGCCTGTTGCCCGTACAGGTTGCCCTAAGAGACCTTGGAGACAACCCCTTCCAGTGGACATTCCTGACTGGCATGGTACCCCCAGTCTATGCTCCAGACAAATGTGTGCCTTTGGGAAACCCCAGGGCGCAGTGGCCAGGATCAACATTGGCCAAGTTGTAATGTCCATCCACACCAAGCTGCAGAGCAAGGAGCACGTGACGGAGGCCCTTCACAGGGCCAAGTTCAAGTTCCCCGGGTACCAGAAGATCTCAATCTCCAAGCAGTGGAGCTGAATGCGGATGAATTTGAAAACATGGTGGCAGAAAAGCAGGTCATCCCATTGACTGTGGGGTCAATGCCTAACCCTGGCCCTCTGGACTGATGGTGGGCCCTACACTCATGAGAGCTTGGCATTGGCCCCTCCTTACTCATGCCCACCAATAAATTCTACTTTCCTGTTAATAAATAAATTAAGCTGGAGAAAGCTCTACTGTGAGTTTGAATTCTACTTTCATGCTTTCTTGCCTGGAAGCACATATGTATCTGGATGTTACAGTAACCTGCCAGCAGATATCAGTCCAAGGAGAGAACTAGCGTCCCCCTATTTTGGTGGTGGTGGTGTTTAGTTGATAAGTTGGAGGCTACAAATCTTAGGCTTTCCTGAGTTGCTCTCTTGAAGAAGAATTCAGACCCAAGACTCATTCTGTGCTCTGGCTTTCCTGTGACCTAAAGCCTGGAAGCCTTTCACCTCCAGCTGGTCAAATGGAGAAAGAAAGAAAGACAGAAAAAGTGATGTCATGGAGGCATGATGGGGGGCGGATTTTTAGGGGCCAGGCCTGGAAACAGTGCCTGGGACTTCTGCCTACTTTCCTCTGTCCAGAACGTAGTCACAAGGACCTCACCAAACAGCAAGGAAAGCAGAGAAGAGATTTGAGCTGTGGCCCAGAAAGGAAAGGAAAGGAATATAATAACCACGGGCTTCCCAGGTGGCACTAGTGGTAAAGAGCTAGCCTGCCAATGCAGGAGATGAGCATTCGATCCCTGGGTCAGGAAGGTCCCCTGGAGGAGGGCATGGCAACCCACTCCAGCATTTTTGCCTGGAGAATCCCATGGACAGAAGAGCCTGATGGCTACAGTGCATAGGGTCACTAACAGTCCGACACCACTGAAGCAACTTAGCACCCAAGCACACATGATAACCACATAGCAAACGCTGCCTGACCATCTTTTATTACAGTTAGTTTTGTCCAGGGTTTTTTTTTTTATTGTAATTAGTAGTTGTTATATTAGAATTTCACCAATAATTAATAAAATTCAAGGATTTGGAACCAAGGAAATTATCTTCCTTTTAAGATCCCATAGAAGAATAGAAACTATCTTCAGTGGCATCTTTCCACAGCCCTACAAATATATACAAGCCAACAGTGACATCACCCACAATACACCCAGAGCAGCATAGAGCCTCCCTCTCCTATCAGGAGAGAAGACTCTCCTTCCTCATCCCTTTTCCCTTTTCCATCTTCCAGGACTTCATCACAGACTCAATGGACATGAGTTTGAGCAAGCTCTGGGAGACGGTGATGCACAGGGAAGCCTCACATGCTGCAGCCCATGGAGTCACAAAGAGTCGGACAAAACTAAGAGACTAAACAATAGCAAAGGACCTTGTGGTCCCAGGGTTTTTGCTACCCACCTACTCCTCATACTCAGCCTTGGACATCAGACCTAGTTGGGCCAGATGTTGGTGTTGAGACAATGGAGACAGGAAGAACACTAGATTTCCTATTTCCTGACTTTTATTACCTAAGGCATCTTGTGTTACCTTCTGGCTCAGAGAAGTTGAAGGATGTACAGAAGGTGAGGAGAAGAAAAACAACTCCCCAACCTTGCTGAGAGGTTCTGCTCTGCACAAGCAGTTATAGTCAGGAAGGCTGTCTCTAATGGACCACAAACTAAAGAACAGGGAAGGAGTCCCTGAAGGTCCAGTTGTCCAGACTTCAGGGGGCTCGGTTTTGATCCCAGCTCAGGGAATCAAGATCCCACAAGTCTTGCAACAAAGCCAAAAATTACTCTTAAAAACTTCAATTAAAAAATAGTGAGCCACAGCTCATAAAGAGCTATCTAAATTTAGGTTACTAGGTTTAGTTCCTTACGTTGCTCCCAAGCCTTTTGTAAACTCTTGCTGAATGTATACATTACTCGTGTGTGCTGGGGTGGAGGGTGTGCATGAAAATATTTAGTGTAAATTTGGCACTAGGTACTAACCTTAAAGATGCACCAATTCATCGACCCAGCAGTTTCCAGAAAATTGTCTTACAGATGCCACATATATGCAAAAAAGTTGTTCTTCACTATTTTTATTGAAGCAGTTTTGGTAATAGGAAAAGACTGGAAACAACGCAAGTGCTTGGAAACTGGCTAAATTAATTATGGTAGAGCTATGCAGTGGTCATTACAGAAAAGAATGAGGGACTTCTTTTCTATAATGAAGGTGGCCCAGTGGATAAGAGTCCACCTGCCAATGTAGGGGACACAGGTCCAATCCCTGGTCTGGGAGGATTCCACAGGCCTCAGAGCAGCTAAGCCCGTGCATTACAATTCCTGAGCCGGAGCTCTGCAACAAGAGAAGCCACCACAATGAGAAACCCGCACACTGTCAGCTAAAGAGTAGCCCCGCTGGCCGAAACCAGAGAAAACCAGAGTGCAGCAATAAAGACCCAGCACAGCAAAAAATAAGTAAATAAAGTATTTAAAAGGGAGAGAGAAAAGAATGAGGAACTCTGTATGCTGGAGTAGTTCTAAGACACAGCCGGAGGCAGAGTCACTTGTGGTGGTGTGTGCCATGTTCTATATCCTGTATTTGTCTCAGCCTAGAAGATGCAGAGAAACCAGTTACACAGGTTGTCTTGGGGAGACAGGGCTGGGGGGCTGGGGTCATAGACCAAAGAAGAAGACTTTGTAGCCTCTCCTTGTACAATCTGCTCAGGAAAATTCAAGTTGGTAATAAATAAACAAAATGTTTTCATCTTCAGTCAGCAGTGTCATGGGATACTGGGAGAAGAGATCCCATTCTTACTTTGAGTAAAAGCCTCCAAGAGCAGGCGGCATCTGTGAAGCCAGGGCGACTCAGGTCTCACAGGGGGAGGAGCCGAGGTGCCAGGGTCTACACTTCCTCCAGTCCCACATGCAGAGTCCCTTCCTAAGGTGCCAACCTAGAAGAATCCAGGTTTTCTTTTACCAAGAAAGGTGGCATTTTCCTTCACAGGTCATCGGACTCTGTTTTCATAGTTTCTTTAGTTTGGCTGAAACTCAGGAAAGTAAACAGCAAAAACAAGTGAACCATGAAGTTAAGCCTACATCATTGGGGTGTGAACTAAGATCATTAAATCTGTCATGTGAGATCTAAATATTAATGTAGAAATTCGATGATGCTGTAAAATTGTGCCAAAAGTAGACTAACCCACAATAATAACAGAGTAAACAGCTGCTGCTGCTGCTAAGTTGCTTCAGTCGTGTCCAGCTCTGTGCGACCCCATAGACGGCAGCCCACCAGGCTCCCCCATCCCTGGGATTCTCCAGGCAAGAACATTGGAGTGGGTTGCCATTTCCTTCTCTAATAGAGCAAACAGCACGACTGACAGATCTGAGAAAGGACTCAACCCTTCCAACTGGTATTTACACGAGCACATACTCATCTTTGGGCTTCCCTGGTGGCTCAGACAGTAAAGAATCCACCTGCAATGCAAGAGACCTAGGTTCGATCCCTAGGTTGAGAAGATCCCCTGGAGAAGGGAATGGCAATTCACTCCGGTATTCTTGCCTGGCAAATGCCCATGGACAGAGGAGGAGCCTGGCTGGCTACAGTTCCTGGGGTCGCAAGAGTCAGACATGACTGATCGACTAAGCATAGCACATACCCATCTTTAATGACAAGGAGAGAAATAGTGTTATAGATACTTAATGCATCAGGGCTTAGTGAATCTGGGGAGAAAGCAGATGGCTTGTGTAGACCTGAGAGCATTTTAGTATTAGGCAAATGAACCACAATTAGATGGGCGTGGTGAAGGCACAGCCTGTTGCATGCTTAATTGTCAGTAGGGGATCCTTCAGATGTTCGTCCTCTTTGCTCTTCAGGAGTTCATGCAAATGTGGTGCAAGCTGAAGGGCAAGAGCCGGGGGCATTGAGCACAGCTAAGTAGAGAGAGAATTCACTATACTACCAGAGATGGGCTTCCCTTGTGGCTCAGTGGTAAAGAATCCGCTTGTCAATGCAGGAGACACAGGTTTGATCCCTGGGTCAGGAAGATCCCATGGAGAAGGAAATGGCAACCCACTCCAATATTCTTGCCTGGGAAACCCATGGACAGAGGAGCCTGGTGGGCTACAGTCCATGGGGTTGCAAAAAGTCACGACTGAGCAACTAAACAAAAACCAACAATGGAGAAGCCCAGCCTGTGCCTGAGGGAGAGGAAAATCCTCCTTCCCCCATCTCCCCCTTTACTGTGCCCAGTGTGGAAGCAGGGTTGTTGCCCAAAAAAAAGAAAAAAAAAAGCTTCATTGATCTACATGAGTTATCACTGATCTACAAATGTCATGAGATGCATGGAAGAAAGAAGACTAGGGGCAGGATGGGTAACTGAGGAGGAAGAGGAAAAAGTCTGAGCAGAAAGGGAAGGAGATTGAAGTGACTACAGAACTTTAAAGATGAACGATAGCTACAGAGAGTGGTAGGAAATCTGAATGTATTTGTGACTGTGCACCCTCCACCTCTTCTGTAGCCTCATAAAAAAAACAGAATGAAAACATCAGTTATTACTCCTCAGTGCTTTATGGAGTTGGATTTATGTTCTTTTCTGTGTATGGTGCTGGGCTGACAGGGGTTTTGAGTTGGAAGCAAGAAAGCTTCGTGTTTGAGGGGGTTGAATTATTCAAACTGAAACTTATTTCAACTTATTGAAACAAATTGAAACTTACTGAATTATTCAAATTGAAAATGAACCCAGGACACTTTTCAGTATATTGATGTCTGAGGCACTTGACACCAGCATTTACTTACCAATGGTCGTCAGAGGCTTTACAGACCTTTGAGTTGCCAGGTTTTTGTTCTTTATTTTATGAAAGGGGCCACATGGCCATGGTCTTCTATAGTGGAGTCAACTCATACTCAGGGAGTGAAGTTGCAAAATGCATGCATAAAGCAAAAGTGAAGTATAGTCAAAATTTCCATTTAAAATACTGGAATTCAGGACTTCCCTGACTGTCCAGTGGTTAAGAACCCATCTTGCAATGCAGAATACCCGGATTCAATCCCTGGTCCAGGAACTAAGATCCCACATGCTGCTGGGGGCAATGAAGCCCGTGCACCACAACAAAAGATCCCACACACTGTAACTAAGACTCAACGCAACCAAATAAATAAAATTTTTTAAAAATACTAAATTTCACCCCTGAAGTCCATTACTGGTGAATTGTATACCAAAGTTCAGCCCAGTCAGAAGTTTTTCATCATTGAACACACAGCCCTTCATTGATTATTTAATCAGCATCAACCACACGCAGTGATGTAGGACAAAAATAGTCCTCACCTTCATGTAAATTATGTTCTAGGTGATGCATGCTAAGTCACTTCAGTCACGTCCGATTCTGTGTGACCCTTGGACTGTAGCATGTTAGGCTCTTTTGTCCGTGGAATTCTCCAGGCAAGAGTACTGGAATGGGTTGTCATGCCCTCCTCCAGGGAATCTTCCTGACCCAGAGATCAAACTTGAGTCTCCTATGTCTCCTGCACTGGCAGGCAAGTTCTTTACTACTAGTGCCATCTGGGAAGCCCTAAAGAGTCCTCACTTTCACGTGAATTATGTTCCAAGTGACGAGGCAGAAAATAATGACACGAGCAAGAAAATAAAATGACATCACAGAAAAATATGCTGTGGAACCAAATAAAACAGGAAATGAGAGGAGGCAGCGCCAAAACAAGAGTTACAGTTTTGTGTAGCTTGATCAGGAGAGGATCATTCAGATGGTGACATTTCAGTAAAGATGGAAAGGGAGGAAGGAAAGCAGCATGTGAGCCAGCAGCTCGATGGTGGTTGGCAGGAGGGGGAGTGCATTTCAGACCAGAGAGCTTGAGTGCAAAGCTCATGTGTGGAAGCAGCTGGGACAGGAAGACCCAGAAAGGAGGTTGGGACAGCTGGTAGCCAGCGTAGAGTGAAGAGAGAGATGATGCCAGATCACTGAGACCTCAGAGGCCAGTACACAAGGTCGGCAGGTACTATGAGTGAGTTAGGAAGTAGCTGAAGAGTTCTGAGCAGAAGAGTAATATGAGGGGACCCAGGTTTCCCAGAGGAGGGCATGGCAACCCACTCCAGTATTCTTGCCTGGAGAATCCCATGGACAGAGGCGTCTGGTGGGCTACACTCTGTGGGGTCGCAAAGAGTCAGACACAACTAAGCAACTGAGCACACATGCAGGTTTCTCAAGCATCACTGTGGGGACTTCCCTGGCGGCCCAGTGGTTAAGAATCTGCCTTGCAACACAGGGGACATGGGTTCAATTCTTGGTCAGAGAATTAGGATCCTACATGCCACTGAGCAACTAAGTCCATGTGCTCTGGAGCCCACAGATCCCAAGTGCCACAACTAAGACCTGACACAGCCAAATAAATAAATAAATATTTCTTTAAAAAAAAAATCTGTATCAACCTAGAGGGGTGGGATGGAAGGGAGATAGGAGGGAGGTTCAAAAGGGAGGGGATATATGTATCCCTATGTATACCTATGGCTGATTCATGTTGAGGTTTGACAGAAGACAACAAAATTCTGTAAAGCAATTATTCTTCAATTAAAAATAAATAAAATTTAAAAAAAAAGAATCACGATGGATTAAGGAATGGATAAAGATGTGGTACATAGATAAAATGTAATATTATTCAGCCGTGAAAAAGAATGAAATAATGCCATTTGCAGCAACATAGACGGACCTAGAGATAATCATACTAAGTGAAATAAGTCCCACAAAGACAGATATCATATGACATCACTTATATGTAGAATCTAAAAAAAAATGACGCAAGAAAATCACTCTGGCTCCTTTGTTAAGGAAGAGACTCTTGGAGGAGCAACAGTAGGAACAGGTGGTGGATAAGGAGACTGTTGCAATACTCCTGGTGAGAGACGGGGTGACTTTGACCACAAAAGGGGTGGCAAGAGTGGTGAGAAGTGACTGGATTCTGTGGGTACCAGTCAGATGAATTAGTTGTTAGAGGTCTTTTCAGTGGAGGGATCAAACTGTCACCCTGGGATTTTTTTTTTCATCATTACAGTTTTTTGTTTGTTTTTGCTGATACTATGTGGTTGAAATAGAAAAGTTAAATGCTCAATGATGACATCCACCTGAATTTCCCTTTTATTTGGCTATTTGTTCACCTTTCTAAGGCCTGGGCTTCTATGCCCACATTCAGAGTTACTCTCAATATTATCTTTCTTACGAGCAGGTTACAATCTCTGAGCATCTGTTTCCTCATTTGCAAAATGTGGGGTAGCAATAATAGTCATGTATGCAACAGGATGGATGTGCTGATTAAATGAAATGTGTATCACTGCTCAGTCCAGCGACTTTGCAGGTACCCAGCAGATGTCAGTTCCCTCCCCATGTTTGTGCCTTTGTACACTGGCATCCGGTCCCATCACTTCATGGGAAATAGATGGGGAAACAGTGGAAATAGTGTCAGACTTTATTTTTGGGGGCTCCAAAATCACTGCAGATGGTGACTGCAGCCATGAAATTAAAAGATGCTTACTCCTTGGAAGGAAAGTTATGACCAACCTAGACAGCATATTCAAAAGCAGAGACATTACTTTGCCAACAAAGGTTCGTCTAGTCAAGGCTATGGTTTTTCCTGTGGTCATGTATGGATGTGAGAGTTGGACTGTGAAGAAGGCTGAGTGCCAAAGAATTGATGCTTTTGAACTGTGGTGTTGGAGAAGACTCTTGAGAGTCCCTTGGACTGCAAGGAGATCCAAGCAGTCCATTCTGAAGGAGATCAGCCCTGGGATTTCTTTGGAAGGAATGATGCTAAAGCTGAAACTCCAGTACTTTGGCTACCTCATGAGAAGAGTTGACTCATTGGAAAAGACACTGATGCTGGGAGGGATTAGGGGCGGGAGGAGAAGGGGACAACAGAGGATGAGATGACTGGATGGCATCACTGACTTGATGGACGTGAGTCTGGGTGAACTCCGGGGGTTGGTGATGGACAGGGAGGCCTGGCGTGCTGCGATTCATGGGGTCAGACACGACTGAGCGACTGAAACTGAACTGAACTGAACACTGACTTCTTTATAATAATTAGGAGGTAAAAGACTTCAGTTTACATCTTGGAAAATTAAGGTAACAAGAACTCGATTGCAAGTTAAAATTCATGTCTTTGGAACTAGTTGAAGATTTAGGATTTTTTACAATTAAAGAAAGCTTCCACAAAGTAATTCACCTACAGTCTTCACAAACTTAAGGTCATGAAAGAGAAGCCTGGTGGGCTACAGTCCATAGGGTCACAAAGGGTCAGACACGACTGAAGCAACTTAGCACTCACATATGCAAGGCAAAGACTGAGGAAGAGACTAAAGGATACTAACAAGACATTAATAATGGCATGTCGCATGTGATTCTGGATTAGATCCCAGGCCCCCCATTTTTTTTTTCATTTGCCATAACAAAGGATAGCAGGACAATTGGCAACATTTTAACAAAGTCTGTTGGTGTGACAATTACACAGTATTATTTAAGAAAATAGTCCTGTTTTTAGAAAATATATATTAAAGTATTGGGCTAGCCAAAAAGTTTGTTCAGGTTTTCCCATAAGATGTTATGGACATTTTGACCAACTCAATATTGATGGACTGTAGCCCACCAGGTTCCTCTGTCCATGGGGATTCTCCAGGCAAGAATACAGAACTGGGTGGCCATGCCCTCCTCCAGGGAATCTTCCCAACCCAGGGCTTCAACCTGCATCTCTTAAGTCTCCAGGATTGGCAGGCAGGTTCTTTACCAGGGATTAGAGGCAACACACCTGCAATTTAATCTCATGTGGTTAGAAGAGTATATGTGTGTGTGCACATACACACCTACTTGCACACACATACACAAAGCAGAGAAGGAGAGAGAGTGAAAATACAAATGTGTAAAATGTTAACAAGTGGGCCATCTGTGTGAAGGATATACAGGAATTCTTTGTATAATAGTTGAAGTTTTCATTTAAGACAGAATATATCAAAACAAAAACTTTGTAAAACAGAAATTTTCTATTACAAAAGGGAAAGTAAATGACTATTATGTCATCACAATACAGGAACTCCTACAGAGGGAAAAAAGTCAAAATTAACAGACAGACTTTGGAAGGGAAGCACGTTAAAATGACCCAAGGCAGAGACCTGGCAAGGTTCACAGAATTCTCAAGGCCTTAGTGAGAAGTGATGAGACCTGAGCTGTAATATCTTGACACACGGTCACTTGCACAGCCTCAGCTGTTTCTTAAAACTACAGTTCAACACAGTGCCCTACAGGCACTGTATAGTTTGTCAGACCCTTCTGTTTCAAAGACCCCTACCTTTGAAAGAAAAGGTAAAAGCTTAATTGTAGTACCAGAGCAACGAGAATCCACACACATCTGATCGTACCTGTAAATAGCTGGTTTGAGAAAATGCCATCCAGAAAATTACAGGCTGTGACCAGCCTATCAAGTCTTGGAATGCTTTTATTTATGTAAAGTAGACATCTGTAAGGGCTTCTCAGGCGGCACTAGTGGTAAAGAACCCACCTACGAATGCAGGAGACATAAGAGATATGGGTTCGACCCCTGGGTCGGGAAGATTCCCTGGAGGAGGGCGTGGCAACCCACTCCAGTATTCTTGCCTAGAGAATCTCATGGACAGAGGAACCTGGCGGGCTACAGTCCATATGGTCGCAAAGAGTAGGACATGACTAAAGTGACTTAACACACACGCACACATATATGCAGATGTCTGTAAACTTTAACCATGCTACTCTAATTGCACCATTTAAATATCCAATTGATTCAGCCCTCATTTATTTAACATGCACATTCAACTCCATTTCTAGGAAAGAATCCACATATTGAATGTGGAAAATGCATATATATATATATATATATATATATATATATGTATACAAAGAAAAGGTAAATTAATAACACTGCTATATTTATGCATAATATAATTATAGATATTTATACATACATTGTATATAAATAAAATGCAATAAGCCCTCAAGAATCAGTTTAAAATTCACTAGAGGAGGAGCCAAGATGGCGGAGGAGTAGGACGGGGAGAACACTTTCTCCCCCACAAATTCATCAAAAGAGCATTTAAACGTCGAGTAAATTCCACAAAAACAACTTCTGAATGCCGGCAGAGGACATCAGGCACCCAGAAAAGCAACCCAACTCTTCGAAAGGAGCATTCCTCCCTCCCTCCACACAGCGCGACTGAACAAGTAAGCCTAAAAAAAAAAAAAAAAAAAAAAGTGTCCTCCACCGTGCCCTTTGAGTCAGGGCGGAAACCAGATACTGAAGAGACTAGCAAACAGAAGAAGATATAACAGAGGGAAACGCCTTGGAAGCTACAGGCAATAGATCAAAACCCTGTGGTTACTACGGACTACATAGGAAGGGGCCTATAGATCTTGAGAAATAGAAATCTGACCAAGGAACTAGCCAAAAATGAACTGAACCCACAACACCCACAAAAAAAAAAAAAGTCCTAGATATATTTTTATTATTTTTACGATCATTCTTTCTATTTTTTTTTAATTAAAAAAAAATTTTTTAAGTCCTCTATTGTTCCTTTAATTTTCACTTTTATAACCTATTACTTTGCAAAAAAAAAAAAAAAAAAGACCCTATTTTTTTCTTCTTCAGCAAACTTCATATATATATATTTTATAATTTTTTGACCTTGGTTTTTTTTTGTTTTGTTTTTGTTTTTTTCTTCTTTTCTTTAGCATTGTATTTTTGAAATTCCAAACTCTACTCTAGATTTTTAGTTTTCGCTTTTTGGTATATTTTATCAATTTTGTACCTATAGTTTTTTTTATATAATTTCTGTGACTTTTTTTTTTTTTTCTTCTTCTTCTCTGTTTCTTTCTCTTCTTCTTTTATATAACATTGTATATCTGAAATTCCAAACTTTACTCTAGATTTTTAATTTATGCTTTTTGGTATTTGATATCAATTTTGTACCTGTATTTTCTTTATAATTTTTGTGACATTGTTCGTATTTGTTTGTTTGTTTTCTCTCTTTATTTTTCTTCTTTTTTTTTTTTTTTTGTTAACATTGTATTTTTGAAATTCCAAACTCTACTCTAGATTTTTAATTTTTGCTTTCTGGTATTAGTTATCAATTTTGTACCTGTACTTTCTTTATAATTTTCGCGACCTTGTTTGTTTTTGTTTGTTCGTTTTTTCTCTCTTTCTTTTCCTTCTTCTCTTCTTTAACATCGTATTTTTGAAATTCCAAACTCTACTCTAGATTTTTAATTTTCGCTTTCTGGTATTAGTTATCAATTGTGTACCTGTACTTTCTTTATAATTTTCGCGACCTTGTTTGTTTTTGTTTGTTCGTTCTTTCTCTCTTTCTTTTCCTTCTTCTTTTCTTTAACGTCGTATTTTTGAAATTCCAAACTCTACTCTAGATTTTTAATTTTTGCTTTTATGTATTTGTCACCAATTTTGTACCTTTAAGGACCCAATCTTCAGGACCCATTTTTCACTAGGGAGTGAGATTACTGGCTTGACTGCTCTCTCTCCCTTTGGACCCTCCTTTTTCTCCACCAGGTCGCCTGTGTCTCCTCCCTAACCCCTCTCTACTCTACCCAACTCTGTGAATTTCTGTGTGTTCCAGACGGTGGAGAACACTTAGGGAACTGATTACTGGCTGGATCTGTCTCCCTCCTTTTCATTCCCCCCTTTTATCCTTCTGGCCACCTCTGTTACCTTCCTCCTTCTTCTCTTCTCTGTATAACCCCGTGAACATCTCTGAGTGGTCCAGTTGTGGAGTGCACATAAGGAAGTGACTACTGGCTAGCCCACTCTCTCCACTATTGATTCACCTCATCTCATTTGGGTCACCTCTAACTCCCTCCTCCCTCTTCTCTTCTCCATGTAACCCTGTGAACCTCTCTGAGTGACCCTCACTGTAGAGAAACTTATCATCTTTAATGTAGATGTTTTATCAATGGTGTTGTATAGAAGGAGAAGTTTTGAAACTACTGTAAAAATAAGACCGATAATCGGAAGCAGGAGACTTAAGTCCAAACCCTGACTCCAGGGAACTCCTGACTCCAAGGAACATTCATTGACAGGAGCTCATCAAATGCCTCCATACCGACACTGAAACCAAGCACCACACAAGGGCCAATAAGTTCCAGGGCAAGACATACCAAGCAAATTCTCCAGCAACAAAGGAACACAGCCCTGAGCTTCAAGATACAGGCTGCCCAAAGTCACCCCAAAACTATAGACATCTCATAACTCATTACTGGACATTTCATTGCACTCCAGAGAGAAGAAATACAGCTCCACCCACCAGAACACCGACACAAGCTTCCCTAACCAGGAAACCTTGACAAGCCACCTGTACAAACCCACACACAGTGAGGAAACGCCACAATAAAGAGAACTCCACAAACTGCCAGAATACAGAAAGGACACCCCAAACTCAGCAATTTAAACAAGATGAAGAGACAGAGGAATACTCAGCAGATAAAGGAACAGGATAAATGCCCACCAAACCAAACAAAAGAGGAAGAGATAGGGAATCTACCTGATAAAGAATTCCGAATAATGATAGTGAAATTGATCCAAAATCTTGAAACTAAAATGGAATCACAGATAAATAGCCTGGAGACAAGGATTGAGAAGATGCAAGAAAGGTTTAACAAGGACCTAGAAGAAATAAAAAAGAGTCAATATATAATGAATAATGCAATAAGTGAAATAAAAACACTCTGGAGGCAACAAATAGTAGAATAACAGAGGCAGAAGACAGGATTAGTGAATTAGAAGATAGAATGGTAGAAATAAATGAATCAGAGAGGATAAAAGAAAAACGAATTAAAAGAAATGAGGACAATCTCAGAGACCTCCAGGACAATATTAAACGCTACAACATTCGAATCATAGGGGTTCCAGAAGAAGAAGACAAAAAGAAAGACCATGAGAAAATACTTGAGGAGATAATAGTGGAAAACTTCCCTAAAATGGGGAAGGAAATAATCACCCAAGTCCAAGAAACCCAGAGAGTACCAAACAGGATAAACCCAAGGAGAAACACCCCAAGACACATATTAATCAAATTAACAAAGATCAAACACAAAGAACAAATATTAAAAGCAGCAAGGGAAAAACAACAAATAACACACAAGGGAATTCCCATAAGGATAACAGCTGATCTTTCAATAGAAACTCTTCAAGCCAGGAGGGAATGGCAAGACATACTTAAAATGATGAAAGAAAATAACCTACAGCCCAGATTATTGTACCCAGCAAGGATTTCATTCAAGTATGAAGGAGAAATCAAAAGCTTTTCAGACAAGCAAAATCTGAGAGAATTCTGCACCACCAAACCAGCTCTCCAACAAATACTAAAGGATATTCTCTAGACAGGAAACACAAAAACGGTGTATAAACTCGAACCCAAAACAATAAAGTAAATGGCAACGGGAACATACTTATCAGTAATTACCTTAAATGTAAATGGGTTGAATGCCCCAACCAAAAGACAAAGACTGGCTGAATGGATACAAAAACAAGACCCCTACATATGTTGTCTACAAGAGACCCACCTCAAAACAGGGGACACATACAGACTGAAAGTGAAGGGCTGGAAAAAGATTTTCCATGCAAATAGGGACCAAAAGAAAGCAGGAGTAGCAATACTCATATCAGATAAAATAGACTTTAAAACAAAGGCTGTGAAAAAAGACAAAGAAGGTCACTACATAATGATCAAAGGATCAATCCAAGAAGAAGATATAACAATTATAAATATATATGCACCCAACACGGGAGCACCACAGTACGTAAGACAAATGCTAGCAAGTATGAAAGGAGAAATTAACAATAACACAATAATAGTGGGAGACTTTAATACCCCACTTACACCTATGGATAGATCAACTAAACAGAAAATTAACAAGGAAACACAAACTTTAAACAATACAATAGA
The DNA here is from genome assembly GCF_055505025.1 of Bos grunniens. Classification (NCBI taxonomy): domain Eukaryota; kingdom Metazoa; phylum Chordata; class Mammalia; order Artiodactyla; family Bovidae; genus Bos; species Bos grunniens. Next base: position 54,343,129 of record NC_141178.1, on the reverse strand, counting down.
CCAGTTAGACCTAATTGATATCTATAGATCATTTCATCCCAAAACAATGCATTTCACCTTTCTCTCAAGTGCACATGGAACCTTCTCCAGGATAGATCACATGCTGGGCCATAAAGCTAGCCTTGGTAAATTCAAAAAAATAGAAATCATTCCAAGCATTTTTTCTGACCACAATGCAGTAAGATTAGATCTCAATTACAGGAGAAAAACTATTAAAAATTCCAACATATGGAGGCTGAACAACACGCTGCTGAATAACCAACAAATCACAGAAGAAATCAAAAAAGAAATCAAAATTTGCATAGAAACGAATGAAAATGAAAACACAACAACCCAAAACCTGTGGGACACGGTAAAAGCAGTCCTAAGGGGAAAGTTCATAGCAATACAGGCACACCTCAAGAAACAAGAAAAAAGTCAAATAAATAACCTAACTCTACACCTAAAGCAACTAGAAAAGGAAGAAATGAAGAACCCCAGGGTTAGTAGAAGGAAAGACATCTTAAAAATTAGAGCAGAAATAAATGCAAAAGTAACAAAAGAGACCATAGCAAAAATCAACAAAACCAAAAGCTGGTTCTTTGAAAGGATAAATAAAATTGACAAACCATTAGCCAGACTCATCAAGAAACAAAGGGAGAAAAATCAAATCAACAAAATTAGAAACGAAAATGGAGAGATCACAACAGACAACACAGAAATACAAAGGATCATAAGAGACTGCTATCAACAATTATATGCCAATAAAATGGACAACGTGGAAGAAATGGACAAATTCTTAGAAAAGTACAACTTTCCAAAACTGAACCAGGAAGAAATAGAAAATCTTAACAGACCCATCACAAGCATGGAAATTGAAACTGTAATCAAAAATCTTCCAGCAAACAAAAGCCCCGGTCCAGACGGCTTCACAGCTGAATTCTACCAAAAATTTAGAGAAGAGCTGACACCTATCCTGCTCAAACTCTTCCAGAAAATTGCAGAGGAAGGTAAACTTCCAAACTCATTCTATCAGGCCACCATCACCCTAATACCAAAACCTGACAAAGATGCCACAAAAAAAGAAAACTACAGGCCAATATCACTGATGAACATAGATGCAAAAATCCTTAACAAAATTCTAGCAATCAGAATCCAACAACACATTAAAAAGATCATACACCATGATCAAGTGGGCTTTATCCCAGGGATGCAAGGATTCTTCAATATCCGCAAATCAATCAATGTAATACACCACATTAACAAATTGAAAAATAAAAACCATATGATTATCTCAATAGATGCAGAGAAAGCCTTTGACAAAATTCAACATCCATTTATGATAAAAACTCTCCAGAAAGCAGGAATAGAAGGAACATACCTCAACATAATAAAAGCTATATATGACAAACCCACAGCAAACATTATCCTCAATGGTGAAAAATTGAAAGCATTTCCTCTAAAGTCAGGAACAAGACAAGGGTGCCCACTTTCACCATTACTATTCAACATAGTTTTGGAAGTTTTGGCCACAGCAATCAGAGCAGAAAAAGAAATAAAAGGAATCCAAATTGGAAAAGAAGAAGTAAAACTCTCACTATTTGCAGATGACATGATCCTCTACATAGAAAACCCTAAAGAATCCACCAGAAAATTACTAGAAATAATCAATGACTACAGTAAAGTTGCAGGATATAAAATCAACACACAGAAATCCCTTGCATTCCTATACACTAATAATGAGAAAACAGAAAGAGAAATTAAGGAAATAATTCCATTCACCATTGCAACGGAAAAAATAAAATACTTAGGAATATATCTACCTAAAGAAACTAAAGACCTATATATAGAAAACTATAAAACACTGGTGAAAGAAATCAAAGAGGACACTAATAGATGGAGAAATATACCATGTTCATGGATTGGAAGAATCAATATAGTGAAAATGAGTATACTACCCAAAGCAATTTATAGATTCAACGCAATCCCTATCAAGCTACCAACAGTATTCTTCACAGAGCTAGAACAAATAATTTCACAATTTGTATGGAAATACAAAAAACCTCGAATAGCCAAAGCGATCTTGAGAAAGAAGAATGGAACTGGAGGAATCAACCTACCTGACTTCAGGCTCTACTACAAAGCCACAGTTATCAAGACAGTATGGTACTGGCACAAAGACAGAAATATTGATCAATGGAATAAAATAGAAAGCCCAGAGATAAATCCACGCACATATGGACACCTTATCTTCGACAAAGGAGGCAAGAATATACAATGGATTAAAGACAATCTCTTTAACAAGTGGTGCTGGGAAATCTGGTCAACCACTTGTAAAAGAATGAAACTGGACCACTTTCTAACACCATACACAAAAATAAACTCAAAATGGATTAAAGATCTAAACGTAAGACCAGAAACTATAAAACTCCTAGAGGAGAACATAGGCAAAACACTCTCCGACATACATCACAGCAGGATCCTCTATGACCCACCTCCCAGAATATTGGAAATAAAAGCAAAAATAAACAAATGGGACCTAATTAACCTTAAAAGCTTCTGCACATCAAAGGAAACTATTAGCAAGGTGAAAAGACAGCCTTCAGAATGGGAGAAAATAATAGCAAATGAAGCAACCGACAAACAACTAATCTCAAAAATATACAAGCAACTCCTACAGCTCAACTCCAGAAAAATAAACGACCCAATCAAAAAATGGGCCAAAGAACTAAATAGACATTTCTCCAAAAAAGACATACAGATGGCTAACAAACACATGAAAAGATGCTCAACATCACTCATTATCAGAGAAATGCAAATCAAAACCACTATGAGGTACCATTTCACACCAGTCAGAATGGCTGCGATCCAAAAGTCTACAAATAATAAATGCTGGAGAGGGTGTGGAGAAAAGGGAACCCTTTTACACTGTTGGTGGGAATGCAAACTGGTACAGCCACTATGGAGAACAGTGTGGAGATTCCTTAAAAAACTGGAAATAGAACTGCCTTATGATCCAGCAACCCCACTGCTGGGCATACACACTGAGGAAACCAGAAGGGAAAGAGACACGTGTACCCCAATGTTCATCGCAGCACTGTTTATAATAGCCAAGACATGGAAGCAACCTAGATGTCCATCAGCAGATGAATGGATAAGAAAGCTGTGGTACATATACACAATGGAGTATTACTCAGCCATTAAAAAGAATACATTTGAATCAGTTCTAATGAGGTGGATGAAACTGGAGCCTATTATACAGAGTGAAGTAAGCCAGAAGGAAAAACATAAATACAGTATACTAACGCATATATATGGAATTTAGAAAGATGGTAACAATAACCCGGTGTACGAGACAGCAAAAGAGACACTGATGTATAGAACAGTCTTATGGACTCTGTGGGAGAGGGAGAGGGTGGGAAGATTTGGGAGAATGGCAATGAAACATGTTAAATATCATGTAGGAAACGAGTTGCCAGTCCAGGTTCGATGCATGATGCTGGATGCTTGGGGCTGGTGCACTGGGACGGCCCAGAGGGATGGTATGGGGAGGGAGGAGGGAGGAGGGTTCGGGATGGGGAACACATGTATACCTGTGGCGGATTCATTTTGATATTTGGCAAAACTAATACAATTATGTAAAGTTTAAAAATAAAATAAAATTAGAGGAAAAAAAAATAAAATAAAATTCACTAGAATTTACAAATGGCTCAGTGAAAAGAACAGATACAAAATTCACAAATGTGAGTGGACTGCCAGTATGTCAAGTACCTATTACTCTTTCCAAAAAAAAATTTTTTAATGCTGTTAAAAATTTTAAAATACATCCAGGAATTCCCTGGTGGTGCAGCAGATGAGAATTCGCCTGCCAGTGCAGGGGACATGGGTTCAAGTCATGGGGTCTGGGAAGATTCCACATTCTGGGGAGCAACTAAGCCCATGAACTGCAACTACTGTAGCCCTGAGCCTCTAGAGCCTGTGCTCTCCAACAAGAGAAGCCACCGCAACGAGAAGCCTGTGCGCTGCAGTGAAGAGTAGCCCCCACTCACGACAACTAGAGATGGCCCACGTGCAGCAACGAAGACCCAGAGGAGCCAAAAATAAATAAATAATTAAAAAATAAAATAAAATAAAAAATTTTTAAATACATCCTATTCTGATGAGTTTAAGAGATGTATGTTTAAAACTTTGCATTTAAGAAAGTAGATAAACAGACTCCACTGAGCAATAGTAATAGACAAGGAAACACCTAAGAAAACTCATCATAAGAAATGAAACTACTTAACTAAATTAAGAGATATAAAAGATGCATTGTATACTGCTTTATGAAAAAAAGCTAAATGCTCTAAGTTTTTTCCAATCCTCAAACTCATTTACTATAAAAAAAGGAAAGTACATCAAAACAAATTATTTAAAAAAACAAAAGATTAGCCATACATTAAAATATATTACTAAGCCATTATAACTAAATTAGTACTACTGCCATAATAAACATAGGGAGACTTGCATCAACCTGGTGCTCTGTGACAACCTAGAGGGGTGAGATGGGAGAAAGGCTCAAGAGGCAGGGGTTTTATATATATATATATATATATATATATATATATATATAAAATTATGACTGATTCATGTTGATGTACAGCAGAAACCACAACATTGTAAAGCAATTATCCTCCAATTTAAAAAAAGAAAAAAAAAAGAATAAGCAGAAATCAAGGAAACAAAATAGTACAAAATAGCATTTACAATAATTTAATATATTAGAGACAGCCTTGTAAATAAGTAGGGGAAAAATGATTATTTGATATAGATGCTAAAACAAAAAACTCTGCAAACATGGAATAAAAATTAGGTGCTAACTCCACACCACACTCTACTTTGGGACAGTCATGTACCGACTGCCATGTTTAAAATGGATAATCAACAAAGACCTATGGTATAGCACATGCAACTCTGCTCAATGTTATGAGCCAGCCTGGATGTGAGGAGTGTTCGGGGGAGAATGGAAACATGTACATGTATGGCTGAGTCCCTCTGCTGTTCACCTGAAACTACCACAAGTTTGTTAATTGGCTATACCCCAATACAAAATGTTTTTGGTGTGTTTAAAAAAAAAAAAAACAGGTAGGAAAGGCTGAGACACACTTCTACAATAATCCCAAATGATACACAGCACCATATAATTGGAAAGGAGCCCCTAACTCCCATTGTTCACAGATGCAAAACTGAATTAAGACCCTCTGCATGAATTCAGCGCCTCATTGGTTTGCTCCAGAAGTACCTGGGCCTCAGGCGGGGCACCTGGGTGTTAGTTAACTCACTAGCTGCCCCAACCAAATGACCCATAGAATCCTGTTTTGTTCAGTCGCTCAGCGCTGTCTGACTCTTTGCAACCCCGTGGACTACAGCAAGCCAGGCTTCCCTGTGTTTCACTATCTCCCAGTGTTAGCTCAAACTCATGTCCACTGAGTCGGTGACGCCATCCAACCATCTCATCCTCTGTCACCCCCTTCTCCTTTTGCCTTCAATCTTTCCCATCATTAGGGTCTTTTCCAATAAGTCGGCTCTTTGCATCAGGAAGCCAAATAAAATTCACTACCCTAAAATGCTGAATGTTCACACAACCTGTTAAACATCAGGTTAGCTGGTTCTCTCCTGACCTCTAGTGTTCCTGATTCATTACTGCAAAAAATTTCCATTAATTTTAAGCTATGAGAATGAAAATATTACATGGAATTTTAGAAGAAAATTTGAATAAAGGTACAAGCTAAATAATAACAAAATTTCTGTTTCTAAGGAGTGAAAAATCTTTCTCTTGTGGACTTAAAAAATATTCACAACCTAAAAGCTGAGAGTTACGTTTTATTTGGCAGGAAATTTTAGGACTTCAAGCCCGGGAGACAGCATCTCAAATAATCCTGAGAGAACAAGGTTGGGGACGGGGAGAGCCAGGTTATATGGAAGTTTTGCAACAAAGGGCAGGTAGTCTGAATGTCAAAAGATGATTGTTAATTAAAGAAAACCAGATATCTCTGAATGAAGGAATTTAGTGCTTTTCTGTATTTAGGAAGACACAAGAATCTGGGTTCACTGAAATCATTCCTCTGATATGCACCTCAGCTATCTGGGGCCAGTGTCCTGTGTTTTCACATCCTGACTTTCCTCAGGGCTCACCAAGGGAGTGGCAGCAGTCTGATGGCTCCTCAGTTCAGTTCAGTTGCTCAGTCGTGTCCGACTCTTTGTGACCCCATGGACTGCAGCATGCCAGGCCTCCCTGTCCATCACCGACTCTCAGAGTTTACTCAAACTCATGTCCCTTGAGTCGGTGATGCCATCCAACCATCTCATCCTCTGCCGTCCCCTTCTCCTCCTGCTCTCAATCCCTCCCAGCATCGGAGTCTTTTCCAATGAGTCAGTTCTTCGCATCAGATGGCCAAAGTATTGGAGTTTCAGCTTCAGCATCAGTCCTTCCAATGAACACCCAGGACTGATCTCCTTTAGGATGGACTGGTTGGATCTCCTTGCAGTCCAAAGGACTCTCAAGAGTCTTCCCCAACACCACAGTTCAAAAGCATTCCTCAGCACTCAGCTTTCTTTATAGTCCAACTCTCACATCCATGCATGACCACTGGAAAACCCATAGCCTTGACTGATGGCTGCTAGAGAACAGGTACTCTTTATTTCCTTCCTGAGCTCCCTCAGGATTCACTGGGTCCCCAGCAGTGGTGGCTGCAATTGCTGATGACCGTGACATCCTTTGTTTACTGACATGGCAGGAAATATTCCATTTCTCACTTGGGAACTGATTAGAAGTGCAGATCCTCAGGCTTAACCCTGGACCTACTGAATCAGAATCTTAACTGAATCACTTTAACAAGACCCCTAAGTGACTCCAGTGCACACAAGTTTGAAAAGCCCTGCTGGACACCAGGAACTGTGAAAGTGTTCATCGCTCAGTCGTGTCCAACTCTTTGCGACCCCATGGACTACATAGCCTGCCAGGCTCCTCTGTCCATAGGATGTTCCAGGCTAGAATACTGGAGTGGGTTGCCATAGACTGGAAGTAAATGAGTTTCAACTGACAAACCACCTCTAGGAATAAGAGAAGCTGACTTGTTACGAGTCCAAGCCCGCTCTGCTCACTGCATAAGAAGCCAGTAACTCCCCAACAAGTGGTTGAGACAAGGAAGGGACTTAATTCGGGAGCCAGCTGACCCAGAAGATAGCAGGCTAGGTCCTCAAAATAACCATCTTGTCTGGGCCTGAATGCCAGGTTCCTTTATGGATCAGAGATGGTGGGAGGTGAGGAAAGAAGTAAAAAGGCTGTTCAGTCCTTGCAAATGTCCCCTAGAATGGCAAGCCTCAGCCTGGGGGGATGTGTTAGTCTCACTTCCTCACAGTGCTTCACAGGTGGGTGGAGGTTATCTCCCTGAGGCTGGACATTATGTATGTTTATAAAAATTGACAGCCCACTCCAATATTCTTGCCTGGAGAATCTCATGGACAGAGGAGCCTGGCAGGCTACAGTCCATGGAATCACAAAGAGTCCAACATGACTGAGTGACTAACACTTTGTTTCATTAACAAAAGCGGCAAGATGAGGGTTAAAGTCACAGAAGCAGATCCAGCATAAATTCAAAATTAACCTTTCCTGGTTACAACCTTGAACAGGCCCAAGGCAAGAGTTCTGGGACACTGAGGGCTGCCTTCTTCGACCACGGTGAGGAGTATGGCATCCACACTTGTGCTCAGAAACAAACCTTCTAAGGCCTCTTACTTAACCCTCTCAGCCACAGCTGGCCCTGGGCCCGTTATGAGCCAGGTGGTGTCGCCCTCAGGTGAGTGAAGTCCCTGCTCAGACCTGTCTCCTCAGAGGTCCCCAGACTGAGCAGTACCTTCCTCCAAGCTGTCTAAGCCCCTTTCCAGTGCCTGAGACCCATTGGGGGCAGAAGTGCTTTCTAGGTGAAGCAGCCCATACCCGGAGCTGGTCAAATGTGGGCCCAGGTCCCAGGATGGACCACCTCAGTGTTTCATAAGGGGAGGAGTCAGCCAGGGCAGGGCCATGCCTGCAGGCCACTCTGAGCCTTTTGGGAGCTCCACGGTCCCTGCCTCCCACTTTTCTCCTTCAAGGTGCCTCCCTGTACCTCCCTATTCCTGGCTCAACCACAGGTCCCTTGCTCTGGGAGTCATGATGATGGGATGGTGCCAGGAGAGCTGCCTGGCAAGCACAGTAGTTTTTTCTCTCAGAGGATTTTAAGAAACTTTCAAGCAGAATCAGTTCAGTTCAGTCGCTCAGTCGTGTCCGACTCTTTGTGACCCCATGAATCACAGCACGCCAGGCCTCCCTGTCCATCACCAACTCCCGGACTTCACTCACATTCACGTCCATCGAGTCAGTGATGCCATTCAGCCATCTCATCCTCTGTCATCCCCTTCTCCTCCTGCCCCCAATCCCTCCCAGCATCAGAGTCTTTTCCAACGAGTCAACTCTTCACATGAGGTGGCCAAAGTACTGAAGTTTCAGCTTCAGCATCATTCCCTCCAAAGAAATCCCAGGGCTGATCTCCTTCAGAATGGATTGGTTGGATCTCCTTGCAGTCCAGGGACTCTCAAGAGTCTTCTCCAACATCACAGTTCAAAAGCATCAATTCTTTGGCACTCAGCCTTCTTCACAGTCCAACTCTCACATCCATACATGACCACAGGACAAACCATAGCCTTGACTAGACAGACCTTTGTTGGCAAAGTAATGTCTCTGCTTTTGAATATGCTATCTAGGTTGGACATAACATTCCTTCCAAGGAGTAAGCGTCTTTTAATTTCATGGCTGCAGTCACCATCTGCAGTGATTTTGGAGCCCAGAAATATAAAGTCTGACACTGTTTCCACTGTTTCCCCATCTATTTCCCATGAAGTGATGGGACCGGATGCCATGATCTTCGTTTTCTGAATGTTGAGCTTTAAGCCAACTTTTTCACTCTCCACTTTCACTTTCATCAAGAGGCTTTTGAGTTCCTCTTCACTTTCTGCCATAAGGGTGGTGTCATCTGCATATCTGAGGTTATTGATATTTCTCATGGCAATCTTGATTCCAGCTTGTGCTTCTTCCAGTCCAGCGTTTCTGATGATGTACTCTGCATATAAGTTAAATAAACAGGGTGACAATATACAGCCTTGACATACTCCTTTTCCTATTTGGAACCAGTCTGTTGTTCCATGTCCAGTTCTAACTGTTGCTTCCTGACCTGCATACAGATTTCTCAAGAGGCAGGTCAGGTGGTCTGGTATTCCCATCTCTTTCAGAATTTTCCACAGTTGATTGTGATCCACACAGTCAAAGGCTTTGGCATAGTCAATAAAGCGGAAATAGATGTTTTTCTGGGACTCTCTTGCTTTTTCTATGATCCAGCAGATGTTGGCAATTTGATCTCTGGTTCCTCTGCCTTTTCTAAAACCAGCTTAAACATCAGGAAGTTCACGGTTCACATATTGCTGAAGCCTGGCTTGGAGAATTTTGAGCATTATTTACTAGTGTTTGAGATGAGTGCAATTGTGTGGTAGTTTGAGCATTCTTTGGCATTGCCTTTCTTTGGGATAGGAATGAAAACTGATCTTTTCCAGTCCTGTGGCCACTGCTGAGTTTTCCACATTTGCTGGCATATTGAGTGCAGCACTTTCACAGCATCATCTTTCAGGATTTGGAATAGCTTAACTGGAATTCCATCACCTCCACTAGCTTTGTTCATAGTGATGCTTTCTAAGGCCCACTTGACTTCACATTCCAGGATGTCTGACTCTAGGTCAGTGATCACACCATCATGATTATCTGGGTCATGAAGATCTTTTTTGTACAGTTCTGTGTATTTTTGCCACCTCTTCTTAATATATTCTGCTTCTGTTAGGTCCATACCATTTCTGTCCTTTATCGAGCCCATCTTTGCTTGAAATATCCCCTTGGTATCTCTAATTTTCTTGAAGAGATCTCTAGTCTTTCCCATTCTGTTGTTTTCCTCTATTTCTTTGCATTGATCACTGAGGAAGGCTTTCTTATCTCTTCTTGCTATTCTTTGGAACTCTGCATTCAGATGCTTATATCTTTCCTTTTCTCCTTTGCTTTTCACTTCTCTTCTTTTCACAGCTATTTGTAAGCCCTCCCCAGACAGCCATTTTGCTTTTTTGCATTTCTTTTCCATGGGGATGGTCTTGATCCCTGTCTCATGTACAGTGTCACGAACCTCATTCCATAGTTCATCAGGCACTCTATCTATCAGATCTAGGCCCTTAAATCTATTTCTCACTTCCACTGTATAATCATAAGGGATTTGATTTAGGTTGTATCTGAATGGTCTAGTGGTTTTCCCTACTTTCTTCAATTTAAGTCTGAATTTGGCAATAAGGAGTTCATGATCTGAGCCACAGTCAGCTCCTGGTCTTATTTTTGCTGACTGTATAGAGCTTCTCCATCTTTGGCTGCAAAGAATATAATCAATCTGATTTTGGTGTTGACCATCTGGTGATATCCATGTGTAGAGTCTTCTCTTGTGTTGTTGGAAGAGGGTGTTTGCTATGACCAGTGCATTTTCTTGGCAAAACTCTATTAGTCTTTGCCCTGCTTCATTCTGTATTCCAAGGCCAAATTTGCCTGTTACTCCAGGTGTTTCTTGACCTTGTACTTTTGCATTCCAGTCCCCTATAATGAAAAGGACATCTTTTTTGGGTGTTACTTCTAAAAGGTCTTGTAGGTCTTCATAGAACTGTTCAACTTCAGCTTCTTCAGCGTTACTGGTTGGGGCATAGACTTAGATTACTGTGATATTGAATGGTTTGCCTTGGAAACGAAAAGAGATCATTCTGTTGTTTTTGAGATTGCATCCAAGTACTGCATTTCAGACTCTTTTGTTGACCATGATGGCTACTCCATTTCTTCTAAGGGATTCCTGCCCGTAGTAGTAGATATAATGGTCATCTGAGTTAAATTCACCCATTCCAGTCCATTTTAGTTCACTGATTCCTAAAATGTCTACATTCACTCTTGCCATCTCTTGTTTGACCACTTCCAATGTGCCTTGATTCATGGACCTGACATTCCAGGTTCCCATGCAATATTGCCCTTTACAGCATCGGACCTTGCTTCTATCACCAGTCACATCCACAGCTGGGTATTGTTTTTGCTTTGGCTCCATCCCTTCATTCTTTCTGGAGTTGTTTCTCCACTGATCTCCAGTAGCATATTGGGCCCCTACTGACCTGGGGAGTTCCTCTTTCAGTATCCTATCATTTTGCCTTTTCATACTGTTCATGGAGTTCTGAAGGCAAGAATACTGAAGTGGTTTGCCATTCCCTTCTCCAGTGGACCACATTCTGTCAGATTTCTCCATCATGACGCACCCATCTTGGGTTGCCCTACGGGCATGGCTTAGTTTCATTGAGTTAGACAAGGCTGTGGTCCTAGTGTGATTAGATTGACTAGTTTTCTGTGAGTATGGTTTCAGTGTGTCTGCCCTCTGATGCCCTCTTGCAATACTCTCCATCTTACTTGGGTTTCAGAATGGTGATGTCAAATGCTTTTTTTTTTTTTTGGCAGCACCACACAGCATGTGGAATCTTAAGTTTCCCTACTTGGGATTGAAACCAGGCCCCCTGCACTGGACACACAGAGCCTTAACCCCTGGACCACCAGGGGTGTCCCTTGACCTGCTGGTTCCCAGTGACTCTCATGATGGGCACAGGGCAAGTTCAGAGATCGGCTGCTGGAGACTCGCCAGCCCTGGGCTGGAACCGCCATATGCGCCCGTGTACTGGCTGCTCCTTCTCCAACTACAGTGTCACCTAGTTTACAGAACCCAAAAGCAGCAGAGTGGCAACACCCATCTGCCAGCCTCCATGCCTCTGGCCGCTGGCACCCCTTCCCCAGGTTCCCTGGGTGTCAGTTCTCCAGCGGTGGCCACCCGTCTACTCCCAGGGCTTCCTGACTGATGCTCACGAACATCAGCAGACCCTTCTCAGCCACGTCCTCCGCTGGCTCCACTAATGAAGCAACATCAGGCTGCCCTGGGTCATCTCCAGCCACGCTGACATGGAACACACACCTTTCCTGAAAAAACTTCTCTCATTCACCCTTAGACCTCTTGCTGAACACCCTAGCGGTGGTGTGGGGAAGGCAGGAGGGCTGAAAACTTTGCAAGAGATTCTGCTTTTGGAATTAAGTTGCGTCCAGCATAAACATAACACGGTTGGGGAAAATGGAAAATGTAATGAGTCAAGAAAAAAATCAACAGTCCACCTTTTCCTGCATTTGTGGTCACCATCACAGTGAGAACTATGGCAAGCAGTAAGAAGCCAGTGTTCACGGGCAGGAAGATGGCTGATACAGCACCATGAGTTACAATGCCATCTGGATTCAGTGTTACTAGGGAACTTTGGAAATGAGCAGATCTATAATTCAACAGATGGGCTAGCCCAGGGAGGGTGAGTAATAACAGTGTCGTTGCTGCTGCTGCTAAGTCACTCAGTCGTGTCCGACTCTTTGCAACCCCATGGGCTATAGCCCAGCCAGGCTTCTTGGTCCACGGGATTCTCCAGCAAGATTACTGTGTCACTATCTTTTCCGATTGATAAAAGATGTGAAGTTAGTCAGAAATGGCACATTTGAGAAGACAACACTCAATCTTCATGCTCATGGACAGAAACTAAATCTCCCATACTTCTGTTAAGGTCTTCTCAAGTGATTAAATGTGTTAACCTCTAATTTCTATGTTCTGTGTGGCCTTACTGCCCAAAGCTTATGGTCTGATCCAGTCTTTTCAGATTATTGCTCCTATCTGCACATCAAATCATTCCTCATCTTCCCCAGCATCTTGCCCAATCACTCAGCTTCCCATGCTCCCCTCTCCAGCAGTATCTCCAGATCAAGGAGAGCAGATACTTACCTGCTGCCAGAAACAGCTCAAAAAAAAAAAAAAAAAAATTCTCTCTTTTAACTGCTTGGTTGCCCTCAAGGTATTTCCAAACTTCAAGTGTTTTTGAGGGTATATGAGATGGTAAGGGGTGGAAGAGGGAAGCACAGACTAATAGATAAAAATATACCTGAGCAAATATATGACAGCATTTGAATCATTTTCCATGGAAAAAAGATACATTCATGAATAGTCACAAACATTTATTGAGGAACTACTATGGTGAACACTGGGAGATAAAAGTTCAAAACACAACTCTGCCTCAACTATGGATTTGAAACAGCAGAAACAGAAATATATGTCTGTACAACACACACACACACACACACACACACACACACGATTACTCAGCCATAAAAAAGAGCGAAATCTTGCCATTTGTGACAACACAGATGGATCTGGAGGGTTATTACACTAAGTGAGAGAAGTTAGACAAAGAAAGACAAATGCTGTATGATTTCAGTTATATTTAGGATTGAAAAAAATAAAGCAAATGAATAAACATACCTAAACAGGAACAGTTACAGAGAATGAGCAGGTGGTCACCAGAGGGGAGAAAGACAGAGGGCTGAGCAAAGTAGGTAAAAAGGATTAAGAGATAAAGACTTCCAGTTACAAAATAAGTAAGCCAGGGGGATGTAATGTACACACAGAAAATACAGCCAATAATATTGTAACAACATTCTATGGAGATGGTAACTAGACTGTGGCAAACATTTTGTAATGTATTAAAAATATCAAATCAATATGTTGCACACCTAAAACTCATATAATGTTGTATGTTAACTATACCTCAATAAAAATTAATTAAAAAATAAAAACAGTCTTCAGCAAGGATGAGGTAGGTGGAAGGCTTAGGGAGTGGTATTGCCAGAATCAGAAAAAATAAAACATCTGTATCTTCAATAAATTTATTTCCTAATCTTTAAATAATACAAAGCTTTTCCATGAAACACACTATGATTATTTATCTGTCTCACTGATTATCAAATGTGATACACAAAAATACTGAATGAAGAATCAGAGCCAGTAACATCACAGAAAAGGCATCTCTGTGACCTACTACTGCCATGAGTAGCACATTTTTCATTATTATAACAGTTTACTCAGGGAGTTAATCAGAATTCCTGTTAATACAGTGAAGCCTTTCAATCAAATATATAACTTTGCTGGAATGAAGAAACGTTTCCAGTGTAAGTTGGACGGTACTGATAAATTAGTGCTTTGGTCTCTTCAACATCAGATTCAAAATGGTGATTGCTTTTCCGAGCTGCAAGACAAAGAAAGGATTAGTTTTTAAGAAGATGGGGTACAACTTTCAAAAGGCTACTTTATGATGTTCCTTCCTCTAATCAGCATTATTTAGCAGGACAAGGCCAGCAAAAAGGAAAAAATGTCTTATAAAATTTCCCCCAAACAAAGCAGTACCTGACTTGGAGGAGCATTCCCTGACAGCAGCCACACCTGCTCTGCACCAGACCCTACGTGGTGCTCTGTTCTTGCTACATTCAAACACCTACTAGGCACCTACTAAGTACCTACTTTGCACAAGGCTTGACACCTCTCCTGGAGATGTAAATGTTCACCAGGCAATGTCCTAACTCTCAAGCAACCTAGTCTGATTCCCATACAGAAGTGGATACTGTTAACATTTTTGTTAACACTGGTAGCAGAGTCTTAGCCACTGGACCACCAGGGAAGCCCCAATCTTTTATTTGCTTCTTCTTTACTTAGGCTACTCACAACCATAATTGGAAATAATCTTCTAAAATGAAGAGTCTTTGCAGTTGATTTATCACTCTAGTCTTATAGACCAAAAAAGGAGGAAAACCTGCCTACGACATCAAGGAAGAAGCTCCAACTCCTCCATCAGCAATCAAAGCAGAAACTGTACCTAAACTATTCCCTGAAAGCTGCACATAAAGAGTGACCTATTATTGTCATGTGCTATGTCAGTATTAACGACAAATTCTAGAGGATCCCATTGCTGTGTACTTTGTATACTAAGTGACCTGCCCCACTGCAACGTACAGGGATTTCTCTGGTGGCTGAGACGGTAAAGCATCCACCTGCGATGCAGGAGACGCAGGTTCAATCCATGGGTTGGGAAGATCCCCTGGAGAAGGGAATGGCAACCCACTACAGTATTCTTGCCTGGAGAATTCCATGGATGGAGGAGCCTGGTGGGCTACATACAGTCCATGGGATCACAGAGAGTCAGACAGGACTGAGTGGCTAACACTTTCACTTGATTGAACATGATACATTCTGTATATAAATCATACATTGTTTACTCCATGCATGAGTACAAACTACGAATATTACATCATTTTTTATAGACTAACTTCCTGAAGACGGTTCAAGAGTAAAGAGGAGGGAGACACTGTATAGCCGAGGCAGGTGTGTTGGTAGTGGGGAGAAGAGAGGCGGAAATTAGAAATGGAAGGAGGCACGAAGAAGTCAGCGAAGCTGAAGTTTGAATGTGAGGGGGTGAAGGCTCAGACCTTACCTTAAAGTCAAAATAAAGCAATATGGGCTTTTCTGGCATTTTTTTTAGAAACAGGGCATTGGAAGATGAAGACAGTGGAGTCAAGCCTGTGACAGTGCTGGAGAAAACCATGCCCTGCCCACCGCTGTCCTCATTCACTTCTACATACGTGACCTAAAAATGTTTCTTAGGACTAATACTGCCCATGGGAGAACTTTTGGATTTTTATTTTTAATTTGGGGTTTTGTCAAGAAATAACCCATTCAACTGAGCATAATCTTAAACCACGGTGAACTCAGGATGCAGTATATACCTGCCAGTGTGAACAGAGGGGTGATAAACCTCAGGGAAAGCTCGGATGGAGAAGGCCAAGTCTTCCCATGCCCACGCCTCGCCTGAGGGATGCCCCATCCTTGGCGAGCTGCATCTGTAGCTCTGTCTCACACCCACATCATTCAACTAAACCTCAAGCATCTAGCACCAAATTCTCAATTACCCACAAACATAACACTGTGTGACTACATCTGTGTTTCCAACATGAAAAAGCAGGCAAAGCGTATTAACTCTCCAATGTGCCAATACTTATAGACAGGGAGATTTAAATCCACAGACTGATGAGTATAGATTCAACTCATATAACTGTCTCGGAAAAATAAGATCTAATTCTCAGATAATGTCACAATTAAAATATTATTCCAAAGAAGAGTAATGATGATGGCTGTTGTTTAGTTACTCAGTTGTATCCAACCCTTTACGACCCTGTGGACTGCCTCCTGCCAGGCTCCTCTGTCCATGGGATTCTCCAGCCAAGAATACTGGAGTGGGTTGCCAGTTCCTTCTCCATGGGATCTTCCCCACCTAGGGATAGAACCCAGATTTCCTGCACTGGCAGGCAGATTCTTTACCACTGAGCCACCAGGAAAACCCAACACTAATGGGAAAAAAATCTTTAAAAAAGGAATCAAGAAAGACAGAAAAAAGAAACAATCTTTATGCTGTTAAGATTTCAACCCACTTTAGAGAATGCAATACTGTTAACGGAAATAATGGTCCTGATTTGATTTAAATTACTAATATCTCAATTTCAGGGCTCTCAAATTCATTTTCTTAAGTTAAACCTACAGAACATTTATAGAATACACAAAAGTTCAGACGAGGGCAATTTCCTTCAGAACCACACTAGAGTGATAAAATTATAACCTCTGCCTCAAATTACCTTCAGCCACAAAGAACTCTGCTAAATAAAATGCGGCCTTCACAGCATTAGGTGCATGGGAAATGCCTCGTAATTGCCCCCATTCATAAGGAGCTTTCTCCGGATGCCACTGGACGCCATATATTGGATACCGGTATCCTGCACAAAGAACAGACTGGTGAGTATTAAGTGGTAACAATGGTCTAAGATGTTACAATTCTGTTGTATATTCTGTGTAAAATGTTACTTTTATAGCCCACAATGTCAGACATAGTAAAACTGTGCATATTATTATCACAAAGAATTTCAATTCACAGTCAATGTGAGGTTCATAATAACAGTATTTAACTGACTTATAACCTTTTATGAGAGTCCCAGGTGACTAGTGTAAAAGAACCCGCCTGTCAAAGCAAGAGACATAAGAGACATTGGTTCAATTTCTGGGTCGGGAAGATCCCCTGGAGAAGGGCACGGTTACCCACCCACTCCAGTATTCTTGCCTGGAGAATTCCATGAATAGAGGAGCCTGATGGGCTACAGCCCATGGGGTCAGAAAGAGTCAGACATGACTGAAGTAACTTAGCACGCATGCACAACTTTTTATAATCTGAAATATGATTTACTTTACTAGGTGATCAGAGTTGTTGTTGTTCGTCATTTAGTTGCTCAGTTGTGTCCGACTCTTTGCGACCCCATGGACTACAACAAGCCAGGCTTCCCTGTCCTTCACCATCTCCCAGAGTTTGCTCAAACTCATCTCCATTGAGTTGGTGATGCCATCCAAGTATCTTGTCCTCTGTCGTCCCCTTCTCCTTCTGCCTTCAATCTTACCCAGCATCAGGGTCTTTTCCAGTGAGTCAGCTCTTTATATCAGGTGGCCAAATACTGGAGCTTCAGTCTTAGCATTAGTACCTCCAATGAATATTCAGGACTGATTTCCTTTAGGATTGACTGGTTTGATCTCCTTGCAGTCTAAGGGACTCTCAAGAGTCTACTCCAACACCACAGTTCAAAAGCATCAATTCTTCAGCACTCAGCCTTTTTTATGGTCCAACTCTCACATCCATACATGACTACTGGAAAAACCATAGCTTTGACTATATGGACCTTTGTTGGCAAAGTAACGCCTCTGCTTTTTAATACACTGTCTAGGTTTCTTTGGCACCCCACTCCAGTACTCTTGCCTGGAAAATCCCATGGATGGAGGAACCTGGTGGGCTGCAGTCCATGGGGTCGCTAAGAGTCGGACACGACTGAGTGACTTCACTTTCACTTTTCACTTTCACGCATTGGAGAAGGAAATGGCAACCCACTCCAGTGTTCTTGCCTGGAGAATCCCAGGGACGGGGGAGCCTGGTGGGCTGCCATCTATGGGGTCACACAGAGTCAGATGCGACTGAAGTGACTTAGCAGCAGTAGCAGCAGCAGGTTTCTCACAGCTTTTCTTCCAAGGAGTAAGCATGATCAGAGCAGAGTGGAATAATTGAGCCTCTGAATACAGACCAGTTCAATAGTCAGGGGTACATCTGATTAGTGACAAGTTTCTTCTACAATGGGTTTCTTTTCCCCTCACTTCACACCACATCTTCATCCCCTCCAATATAATGACTTACTCATGTGAGAATGAACTATGCTAGCATCTCTGGTGTCTTTATAGGTTAGCTAGTTTGTCTCAGCGTACACTGTGCCTCTCTCATGGTCTGTGGAATGGTTCATGACTTCAGTGAATCAATTTTTAAATAGTTTTTTTTAAGAAGTTTAAATTTGAAAGATTTTTGCTACTATAGTTCACTTATTCTTAGAATTATTAACTACTTTTATATATAAAAATGATATGATCCCTAGGATTTACTCCAAAAGATATTTTAGTAAGAGGAAAAAGTAAATATGAAATAAGTATGTCCAACTCTTGCGACCCCATGGACTGTATGAAATACGAATGGCCACATAAATGTGAAAGTTCTTGAAACTTACAGAAAGGTACCCAGGATGTCACTATATTACTCGCCTACTTCTAAGTGTGTTTTTAAAATTCTGTAACTTTTAAAAACGTGAATATGTGTGATATTTGTTTTCTGAGAAATTTACATACTGATCTCATTTTTTTCTTCACACGTATGCCTTTCCTCATTTTAACAATTTATTGACCAGAAATGTATTAATACATCTTTTGTTACCCAAACATTACTGACTGGAGTGTTTTAATATTCACTTACATAACAAATCTCTGGCCACAGGCATTAGTTTCTGCAAAAAACCCCCCAGTCAATAGTGTGTTAATTGAAAAAGAAATCCTCTATTACTTTTGCATTGAAATTAAAACCCTAACTACCATATGAAAATACTTGGAGGAACGAGTGATCTGAAAGTACAGGTATCCAGGAAAAAGAGCACTGTCCTCTTGTATCCCATGAGACTCTGCTAGGAGAGAGCACATCACAGAAAAGAAACCTACTGTATCCTACCCTTCCTCGGGCAAGGTTCACAAGAGGAGAACCTAAGACCAAGTAGCTGTGGTCACTACTCCATCCCTCTCCCACTGGTCACCTCCTACCTCCCTGTAATATACTCTCTTTCTCTGTCTGGGAGCACATGTGGTGACACCAGCAGGAGACCCATTGGCTAGATGACTAGAAAATCAATTGCTACACACAGATAACTGGAAGACAGATCTTCTAATATATTTCTTTGAGATACGAAAAGTACTATTTAGGATAAGAAACACCCTAGCTACTACAAACCTAGACAGCATATTAAAAAGTAGAGACAGTACTTTGCTGACAAAGGTCCATATAGTCAAGCTATGGTTTTCCCAGTAGTCATGTATGGATGTAAAAACTCGACCAAAAAGAAGGCTGAATGCCGAAGAACTGATGCTTTTGAACTGTGGGGTTGGAGAAGACTCTTGAGAGTCCCTTGGACTGCAAGGAGATCAAACCAATCCTAAAGGAAATCAGTCCTGAATATTCATTGGAAGGACAGATGCTGAAGCTGAAGCTACAATACTTTGGCCACCTGATGGGAACAGCTGACTCACTGGAAAAGATCCTGATGCTGGGCAAGACTGAAGGCAGGAGGAGAAAGGGACAACAGAGGATGAGATGGCATCACCAACTCAATGGTAAGCAAATTCCAGGAGATACTGAAGGACAGGGAAGCCTGGCATGCTGCAGTCCATGGGTCACAAAGAGTCGGACACAGCTTCACAACTGAACAACAAGTGATAAACTGTAACAAAGATTTTTCAGATAGATAGAAAAGTAGATAGACAGATGAATGTTTAGACAGAGATACACACTGAAATTCAGAAACAAGTTGAGATTCACTCTCTTTTTTTTTGTAAACTACATCACTGAAAGATCAATACAGGTTCCTGACAAGGTAGGAACCGGGCCCTGTCCTCACTAATTTAGAACAAAAGTATCAAGAATAGGAAGGAAATATGCAAATAAGAGCACCTCCAGTGTTTCAGTGTTTCTATCTAGCAGGTATCAGGAAGTGTTCAGAAGATAAAATTTTCAAATGAGCCTGGTATAATGACACAGCCAGAAACACAACCAACACGGAAAACTGACGCCCTAATTTCCAAGCCAAATCTCCTCCATTTACATAATTAGTCATCCATTCAACATCTCCTAGAAACACAAAGAATAAGACACAGTCTCAGCTCTCAATGAGCTCTTAGCTCTGAGCAGTTCTGCACGCAGGATTCGTTGAGGGTCCAGCCTTTCGGGTCCTGCTCCGTGGGGGTACTCTCCAGAGAGGGCGCTCCTGAGCTTCACCTCAAGTTCTCCTGATTCAGTAACAATGCTGGTTTAAATGCTCCATTTAACTCCTGGAGTTTAGGACCTAAATACCCTTACTGTCCTTTCATCAATGCATTTAGGGAGATTTTTTTCTGCATGCCAATCACATTTTTTGTTGTTGTCTGGAGCATGTACTTAATCTGCAATGTTGCTAGAAACAGAAGTCATCTTCTCCATTTAGCTTCATTGATCCTCCCCATAGTCTTCACCTCCCTTCCATTTCATCACCTTGACCTAGAAGGTGACCCAGGTAAACCACAACTGATTTGGAACCTGAGCAAAACATGGGCCTCTTTTCTCCAATAATGCTCGAACTTCCAACTTCAGTCCCCAAAGTTTTATTCATGATTTTATTTTTAAGAGAGATTTTAAATGATTTTATTCATAAGAGAAATATAAAATCAAAATTCATAAATATAATAAAACAAAGTGTACATGTGCAGTGATACATACCTTCCATGGTTGAAATAAAGTCAATATTGCCATCTGTATTTGTAGTTAATATACTGAAAAACGCCTTTAACTTTTCATTCTTCGTAAAATTCTAAAGTGTAAAAATAGAACCAAAATGATTACTTCTGCAGTAAATCTAAATTTAGCATGGATTTCACTGCATAATAAATGAGATACCATCACGGAGAGGCTCCACTTGTGGAAATGTGCGGTCAGAGGTTCTACTGCTAATGACAACAGCAAGTCAGCAGGAAAATTCTGGAACATTCTGCTCTGCAATGTACCTGAAAAAATTTAAGCCCAAGAGAAATTATTCAAACGCAGGAAAAAAATAAAATCCACTGAAGTCAGAGCCAGAGAGAGGCCACTGTGAAGACACAATCAAGATGACGAAATGATTTGCAAACACATCATTTCCACAGGAGTATTCTAGTCAGGCACAAAATAAGTTCAACACACAGTTCCAAATATGTTCCATACTTACGTACCTTTCTTCTAGAATTGCAACATAAATAACTAAAATTCTTTGGACATGATAATGAGCAGGATTTTAACTTGAGTTCTCTAGACAGGGCTGAAAAATAGGTAAAATTGTCCACATGTGTATATATTTGTTTGCTCAGGAAAGGATCTAGAACTTCCAATACATTTTCAAAGTATCTGGGACTTAAATGGTTAAAAATACCAACAATGTGGAAAAGAACACAAACCAGGTCACGAACCACTAGCAGATCAAAAGAAGCATTTTACTTCCCTGAAAACTCTGGAGTCTGACACAGACATACAGCAGCAAAAGGATAAGAAACTCCTGATGGTAATCAAGGCCCCAGCGTCAGCTGTCCTCAAATGAGCCTGTCATTCAGGATGCTAACGGTCCGTGAGAACCCCAGATCATCATGCTGGGCATCATGTTGGGCACATGCCCCAGATCATCAAAATCTGCTGGTTCCTTATTTCAGTGAATTTCATTCCTGGTTTGTATAAACTCGGTTTCAAACACACACAACCCAAAGAAACTGACCCAAGACATATATTTCCCATATGATTTTTGCACTATTTGAATGTGAGAAAGACCTGTGAAAAGTATAGAGCATTTTATAAGTTCTGGGAATAACAACTACTGCTTTCCAACCAAAATCTGTAAGAGAACAAGAAAGGTTGGTAGAATTCAATTCTGATGATTCTGAGATCAAGTAACCTACAAGAATCATCTTTTTTGTTTTTAGTTTTATTTTTTGGCTGTGCAGCATCTTTGCTGCTGCCTGAGGGCTTTCTCTGGATACACGGTGGGCGGGAGCAGGGGTGGGGGTGGGCTTTCTCTGGATACACAGTGGGCAGGAGCCCGGGGTGGGGTGGGCTTTCTCTGGATACACGGTGGGCAGGAGCCTGGGGTGGGGTGGGCTTGCTACTTTCTGGTTGTTGTGCGCAGACTTTGCATTGTGGGTGGATTCTCTCATTGTGGAGAACAGGCTCTACAGCACACGGGTTTCAGTGGCTGTGGAGGACAGGCTTAGCTGCTCCGTGACGTGTGGGATCTTCCCAGACCAGGGATCAAACCTGTGTCTCCTGTATTGGCAGGTGGATTCTTCAACACTGGACCACCAGGGAACTCCCAAGAATCAGTATCTATTTACACAAACTGGCAAATAAAGAAATTTGTCTGGTCTTTGTCCTGGGTTCCCGAATGGGAGCTTTTAAAACCCTTGGAAATTTTAAGGAAATTCGCGAAGGATGGGCATGTCTTTGTGATGCTCATGAGGTGGCATAAGGTGGCCCCTGGACAGCTTTGGGATGAGGCTGGTGACCAGAAAGACTGACCACGTGATTACAGCAGGTCTGGCTTTACCTGAATCTGCAGCATATGGATATGGATATGAAATGGACTTCAAGAGTAAATCTGACTTTGAGCCAGCCTGATCTCCAGGGATGGGACAGACAGGGACTAGAGACTCAGTTCAATAACATGGCCAGTGATGTAATCAATCATGCCTTCACAATGAACCTCCAATAAAAACTGTGAGCACCGAAGCTCCCTGGAGCCACTTGGCTGGTGAAATATTGATGTGCCAGGAGGGTGACGTGCCCTGAGTCAACAGAAAGAGGGCAGGAGGTTCTGCATTCCCTCCAGACCTCAGCCCATGTGAATCCTTTACAGCAAAACTCTTATTGCAAACACGGCCCTTTCTGAGCTCTGTCAGTCATTCCAGTGCATTATTAAACCTGTGTGTGAGTGTGTGCTAAGTTGCTTCAGTCACATCTGACTCTTTGCAATCCTATGGACCGTAGCCCGCCAAGGTTCCTCTGTCCATGGGGATTCTGCAGGCAAAAATACTGAAGTGGGTTGCCAGGCCCTCCTCCAGGGGAATCTTTCTAACCTAGGGATTGAACCCGCGTCTCTTACATCTCCTGCATTGGCAGGTGGGTTCTTTAGCACTAGAGCTACCTGGAAAGCTCTCCGTACTCAATGAAGAGTACAGAGATCAGCCCTACCCACGGAGACACGCTGCTTTATAATTCACTGCTGTCATCACTTACAGGCCGATGTTTCCTTATAAGAACATTTTATTGGTATGATAATTAGATTATTTCACTGCCTCCTCCATTCTGCTGCCCCATGCCCCTCCCCCATCGAGGATTTCACCAATTACAGTGGTTTCTCCCAGGAAACATGCGTATTTTGAACTCAGTTGAACATGGGCTGTTGGCCACCTCCTCCTTGAACTCGGGCCCGCCGCCCTCACTTCCAGTGCCGCTGCACTTGAGGCCAGGGCCCCAGGTGCCTCGGCAGTTGGCACAAGTGAGGACTATCCACCCAGGAGGAGAGGGAGAGCACCTACAGCCCCCTGCCCAGGCACCCTCTCTTGGCCTTAGTTACATCACAGCCCCTGAACCCCAACCCCACCCAGCCCTGAGCCTAGCCCACTTTCAAAAAAAAAAAAAAGCTTCCCACTTGGGAAGCCACCCGGGAAGCTTCACTAAACCCATGGGTATCCCCAAACTCATGGCCAGTTGATCAGAAGTGTGAGTAGCCTTGGGGCATGACTAGAGGCTGGTCCCTGATGTAAGGGTAGTCTGGTCAGGGAGATGACCTTTACCTGGAGCCTGAGCTGCCTCCAGATGGTATACTAGAATGGAGTACACCCCAGTTGGGGTCAAAACACAGTACACAGCCAAGGGGGAAATGCAGGTTCAACCCCTGGCTCAGGAAGATCCCCTGGAGGAGGGCCTAGCAACCTACGCCAGGATTCTTGCCTAGAAAATCCCATGGAAAGAGGAGTCTGGTGGGCTATGGTCCATAGGGTTGAAAAGAGTTAGATATGACTGAAGCTAACATTTATGAGAGTTATGTTTAAAGTGCTGAGCATAGTACCTGGAAAACACTGTCTTATTTAACCCTCACAAAAAACAAAAAACACAAAAAGTAAATGCTTTTAGAAATAATTTGTAAAAGTTAAGACAGGTTAAATGATTCCCCGAGGCAAAGTAACAAAGTTAGAACTCAAAGCCAGGTCTTGGTTTAGAGTTTTTCATCATGCATGGTCCTGATATCACTAGAAGCAGTAAGTTATAAACATGCAAAATCCCTTAAGCCATCTTTATAACTTAGTACAAAGAGTTACACCTTAAGCCTGTGTAAATAAGTTAAAAATTAACAAATGTTACAATTATTTTTTGACTTGGATATTTGCAACTTACTAATCATACCCAGTTACTACCCTTTTGAAGGAGCAGAAAAAAAAAATTCTTACCTCTAGAGAAGTTCAGTGGCAGTTTAATTCCAACAGTATCTGTAAGGGTTAATAAGCTCTCTCCACTGACCAGATAAATAAGCTCTTCAAATCCAAGGCAGGTGCCCCACACAGGAAAATAGTCTCCTTCGCCAAAACTCTTTGCAGAGTAAAGATAAAAACTAAGCTTATTCAAACTTTTCATAATAAAATTTATACATTCAGTTTGTCCTAACAAGATGGGCACCTAAGTCACACATAGATTTCTAAGGAATTTCCAAGATCAGTAGTAGTAGGCCAGCATTTTCTTTTCTATCAGCTGGTTATCACTTCATCTGTCTGTAGACCAAGCACCCTCATAACACTTAAGGTTTAATTTACCAAACTATCCAGACTCAGTTGTGCTGGGAAAGAGACAGACATCTGCCAGTCAACTACCAAACAACACATGTTATACTTTAGGGACTGTAAATATGGAAGATGATGCTAGATAAATGCCTACTTATACATTTTGTACAAATCCTATTGTTTTAAATGACTGTCCAGGTTTGAAACTACTCTGAATGGAGGTTTTCCTTTCCCTCCATTATCTCAGAATTTATAGTAACAGCCTTCGGCCAATCAGGTTTAATCTGATGAAAGCCATAATTTGGAAGGAAGGGAACAGTCAGCAAGCAAAAGTTAACGACTTTTCACACAGTAAACAAAGAAGTACAAGCATACTAGGGTTCTCAGAGGGAACTGAAACAACTAGTGTGACTGGGAAAAAAGTATTCTGGTGACTGAATTTTCTGATTAAAGATTAAACCCATATGTACTTATAGTTACAAAAATGGGTTTTGTAACTTCCTTAAAAACCGTGGTTTTCCTGCATAGACTGTAAAATATAACCTAACTGTGTGTGTGTGTGTGTGTGTGTGTGTGCGCTCATTCTCTCAGTCATGTCCGACTGTTTGCAACCCCATAGACTGTAGCCCACCAGGCTCTTCTGTCCATGGGATTTTCCAGGCAAGAATACTAGAGTGGGTTGCCACTTCCTACTCCAGTAACTCCAGAAAATGTTAAGGAATTTTTTTCTGTTCCTCAGTAAGAAAAATATAGAACAATATTAATTCTTATATTTTCTACTTCAAGATATGATTTTTATCCTTCATATACAAATCTAGGAAGTTTTTACTTGTAGAAGTTAGAATTGCATATGCTATGTTGAAAGGTCTTACGACATTCAGTTAACAATAAACACAAAAGAAGACAGAACTGCTGTTTCCATAGGTACCAAACTGGATTTCTGGACTACATGTTATATCCCCACTTGCTGGGACCACATCTTTTATTTGTTGTGATCAGCAGAACAAAAGACACAGAGTGGAACCATACAGATCTAACAGAAATCACTTCTGAAGGCTGCTTCTTCTGAGGGCTTGTGGACCCCAGTGGCTACACCTAAATGGAAGTTCAAGATTGCTAAGCTTTTTCCTTTGCTTTGAAATCTTCAAGTTGTCAAATAGACCTTTTGTGTCTTATGGGTTGGGCAGTTAGGTGACTCCTTTGTTTTTTTTTAATTGAACAAACCAGGTTACACAAGTCTCTATTTACGAAAGGAAGAGTTACTTTATAATATTCATATATATGCTTCCCAAATGCATTTTTAAGTCATTCTTCTTATAATTTTGTTAAATTTCAATTTTGCTCATTAGTTTTTTCAAAAAATGTCCACTGAGCAGGTACTAAGTACACAGAACCATATGGTATAAAACGAGGAATGCCTCGAAGGGTATTAGAACCATGCAATCTGATGAGACATCAACAGCTAACTCCAAGATCTTGAGTCTCTGAGATAAAAGCCCTTTAATCTCAGAGAGCTTCCTTGGTAGCTCAGTGGTAAAGAATGCAGGAGATGAGGGTTCAATCCCTGGGTCGGGAAGATCCCCTGGAGAAGGAAATGGCAACCCACTCCAGTA
The DNA here is from genome assembly GCF_055505025.1 of Bos grunniens. NCBI lineage: Eukaryota > Metazoa > Chordata > Mammalia > Artiodactyla > Bovidae > Bos > Bos grunniens. Next base: position 54,316,563 of record NC_141178.1, on the reverse strand, counting down.
TTCTTGCCTGGGAAATCCCACAGACAGAGGAGCCTGGCGGGCTATAGTCCATGTGGTCACAAAGAGGTGGACATGACTTAGTGACTGATCAACAGCCACAAAATACACTAAAAGTTGAGCAGAAGGATGCCATTCCAGCAGGGCTAGAGGGACACCTCCCCATAAGGCGCACAACCCTTAGCCCTGAAAGCTGGCTAAGGCACAAATGCCAAGACGAGATAGAAAGAAACAGACAAAGCAGATTTGAAAGTAGGACATAGGATATGTTCTAGAAACACCAGTCTGACTGCAGGTACCTGCACAAACAAAGGCTGCAAAAGGTGGGCTGTGGGCACACTCTTCACTCAAAGACCATAAAAGGCTACAGGTCATTGAGCCAAGCCAGTCAACATTTTCCATCAAGTATCTCACATGCCAAAGGCAGTTTCTTAAGGGAATTATTTAAGGTTGGGTAGATGGCAGGGCCAGCAAGATTAATTAGAAAATTGCTGCTAACAGTTCCAGGGAGAAATCCCAAGAATTTGAGGTATGATGCAAAGGCAAGTGCAATGTGAGGTTACAGAGAAGCTGAGAGGCTCCACAAGTCACTGCATGTGGAGCCTTAGGGTCCAAGGTCAAACAGGACTGGATGAGTTGAGGGCAGCTTGCGAGGGGAGATGAGAATTAACGACCTATGAACAACGCCCAGTACATAATAGACACTGCTTACTCAGCCACTGTGAGTGCCTGGTTCACGTTAATGAGCCTGAGTACAGAGGGCTGGTCAGCAGAACTGGAGGGTTCCCTGGAGTCCAGAATTAAATGAAACACACAGAAAATAGGTGAGAGCTGCCACAGGGTGGAAAAGAACCAGCACCTCAAATGTTAAAGGGGTGATGAGACTACAGAGTGGTGAAGGAAGTATCACCACGTGCTTTAAAAAACAATTACCCTTTTGGAAAATTACAAAAACTCACCTGGAATAATAAGAAATAACTGAGACTTACCTTTATGGACAAGTTGTAAAACATTTTGGCCACGCGAGCATAACCGGACCTCATGAGGTTAACGCTTCCTCCAGGGAAAAGGACTCTGAAACAACATCAAAGAGGGTGCATTTCAACCTCTCCTCCCTCCCAGAAAATCAACACTTTTTTTATTTTAAAACAACCTTTCCTGATTACACAAGCAGCCAGAGCACTACAGAAAGTGAGAAAAAATTGGCAAAAAAATATAAAACACTTACAATCTCACCTATGTGTAAACTACTGCAGTTAACAGTGCATTTGTGCATATTCTACCAGACTTCTTGGATAAACAAGTCTATTTTTGAAATAGAGTATGGATAAGTTAAAGTAAAAGAAATTGGGGGCAAGGGAAGAATAGGCAGAGCTAGCAATCAAGTAGAAATAAAATTCTAAGTGTAGCTATTAATAGGTTTAAATTAAGATGATCAGAGATGCCAAAATCAACTGCAGGTTCACAGCCATGAGTCAGTCTTGGCTCACACACACACAAAAAAATTGCTATAACCATAAAGAATGAAATAGTCATAAAAATACAATAGGCTAGAACTCAATATCCATGAAAATTTTCATTTATTATTATTTCCCTGAGTTCTCTTCAGAAATAAGAATGGCATCAGAAAATTTTGAAAAAGAACACAATGACAATTCTTTTTTATTTAAATTTATTTATTTTAATTGGAGGCTAATTACTTTACAATATTGTATTGGTTTTGCCATACATCAACATGAATCCACCACAGGGGTACATGTGTTCCCCATCCTGAACCCCCCCTCTCACCTCCCTCCCCATACCATCCCTCTGGGTCATCCCAGTGCACCAGCCCCCAGCATCCTGTATCCTGCATCGAACCTGGACTGGCGATTCATTTCTTATATGATATTATACATGTTTATGACAATTCTAAAAAACTTCTCAGAAAAAAAAGAAGAGCGTCACAAACATCTGACTACTGGACTCTACCAATAGAAGAGATATATAGAAAAGTATTTATATTTTTATTTCAACTTTTCAAGTTAAAGAGCTCTTAAAGTAACTAAGGACATTCTAAACAGATTACAAAAGTTGGACAAAATATATTAAAATTTTTAAAAAGTACTTAAATATGAATTTGAGATGTAAGAAATATCACTTTTGAGACTGTTGTTCACTCAGTAATAGGTATTAGCCTGGAGAGTCAGAGATGGGCAATTCTTGCTGTTGGTAAGGTCATGGTCTGGTAGGAAACACCAAAACTATAAGGCAGAACATCTGTCACAAAACCGAGCAGGAAAGTGCCTTAATGAAGACTCATTAGCAGCTCCCCCTTTTTACTGAGTCGGTATTTGAAAAGCTGCCTCTGAATGAACTTGGCATGTTTAACCTCAGTTCATTCAAAAGTAAAACTTGACTGTCCCTCCTGATTGGCAAACACCTTGAAAGCAAGGATCCACCTTTTCATCTCTGCACCGTCCCCCCAAAACAGTACAGGGTTCATGGCATAACAGGGCTCAGTAAAAGTGGTTCTTAAAGTGAGAGGAGAGTCGTGCTCACTTTATTTTCGAGGTTCTATCTCATGGTCTCTCCTGGACTTATCTTTGTCCATGCCAAAGTACACTGCACGTAACAGGCATTGTAAATATTTCACTAAATTGAACCGATTTTAAATACTTATTGATCTAAACTGACCTGAATGCAAATGACCACTTTGAACATAGCTTTTTAAAAAAATGAGCAATTATTTTTAATTTTTAAAAGTTCTTTTAATAAAAGCTTTACAGTAAGACAGACTCCCTCTATTCCACTCCCAAGCAGAAATAACCATCATTAAGATTTGCTGGGTTAATCTGATATATATTATGCATGTCTCCTCACCCCAACTTCAAAAACAAAAGCAAATGGGAGTACACTACACACACCTCTGTGTACCCTGCTTGTTTCGTGTAACAATACCACACTATTCAGGTTACAACAGTGATTCAGGGCATCATCTACAGACACCCTCATTTTTAACCATATTCTATCATATGAGTATAGTTTATTTTTAACCCAGTTCCCAACTGGGGTGGGTGGATGGGTTCCAAATCAGGGGTATTTCAAACAATACGACAGTACATATGTTTGGGCCCAGGTCATCATGTAAGACAGGACTATATCTTTTTTGCTTTACTTTTTATTGAAATATAGTCAAGTTTCAATGCTGTGTTAGTTTCAGATGTACAGCAAAGTGACTAGGTTTTCTTTTCCAGATTCTTTTCCCTTACAGATTATTATAAAATATTGAGTATGATCCCTGGGCTGTACAGCAGACCCTTGTTGGTAACCTATTTCACATATAGTAGTGTGTACATGTTAAAGGAGAGGATTATATTTGTAAAATAAAATTGCTTCTGAAGCATTTCCTGTGACACATGGTATGTGTATTTTTAATTTCAAAAGATTATAAAACTGCCCCCAAAAGACTATCTAACTTCCACCCTGATAGAAGAAATTTTCACCTACTATGAGCTAGCATGAGCTAGTATGGGGAAGTCATTCTGACTTATACATGATTTGACTTGAACTTTATGCTAATAAGAACAGTCTGTCTATGGCCCATCAAACATGTACTGTACCTCTGCTTTAATCATTAAGAAAAGAATGCATTATCTAGAAGTTAAAGAAAAGTCCGCTCTGAAGATAGGGATAAATGGCTGCCCTTCCTATGATGCCCATGCTAGTGGTCCTTCCAAGATAAGGTTCCCTTGCCAGACATTAAGGTCATGCTGACTTGCTGGCCACGTCTCTGTTGAAACCTGGAAGGAATGTAACCCTGTCATGTTTGATGTACATTCTTTGATCCGTCAAGATATAACACAGTGTTTTTCTGAAGCACTTTCTTCCTGGGCTATAGTCCTCAGTATGGCTTAAAGAAAACTTTCTTCTGTTCCTTAATGTAGACTGTTTGTATCTTATTCGCATCAACAACTCCCACAAATAAAGTACAAGAACACTATTTCCTCATACCCTCACCTTAGCACATCAGCACATTTTCTGCTTTCTGCCAACCTGGTGGTTTTTAATTGTTATAATTAGCTCTCCTTTAATTATGAATACGTCTTACATTTTTTCATATGATTTTTTTCTGTGAGCTAAGCAATCATATCTTTTGTGATGAAGCTAGAGGATATAAAACTTTTTACCAAATTCTATTCAAATCACCTTCTGAAAGATAACCAATTAATATCTTCAGTCTTCAGACATAAATCCCCTAAGCAAGCAGTATGTCATGGCCTCCAAAGTGGCTTCAAAGCCTTTAAGACAAGCATTAAAAGAATAAAAATTATGTTACACATTAAAAAAAAATGTTATCTACTATATAACATTTATTTTCTAACCTGCCTTCTCTCTGCAGGATTTTTGCATCGCTCAACAAAATAATTTCTATAAAATAACTCAGAAAACTAACATTTATACCACTGAAAAACAGTTACCTAGAAACATATATTGTATTCATACATACTCTTTTGCATCACTTAGACCTCATATACCGTCTTAAACCAATGTTGACAACTTACCCATTAATAGATTTGAAAAGCTTTTCATACTCTTCATTTTTAAGATCAAGCCTGAAAATGATAAAAATAGTTACAAAACATCCATTTCCAAAACTGAAGAAAGTAAGTCTCTAAATGAAGCTACCACATTAATATTTAAAAGCCAGGTGAAAATAATTCTTTTTTTTTAAAATATTTATTTATTTGGCTGTATCAGGTTTTAGTTGCAGCATTATCAGATCTAGCTCCCTGATCGGGGATGGAACCCAGACCCCCTGCACTGGGAGCACGGAGTCTTAGCTGTGGGACCACCGGGGAAACCGCTGAGTCCCAGTGTTCTGCCAGGTGAAACTACCCAGATTATGTCAACAAAGAGGGGACCAGTCGGGACACAGAAGCTTCCCCATGGACATTTAAATCAGGATGGGCAACTACCACCATCAGGAGCGCGAACGGATTGAGATGAATCAGCTGCTCTCCAGGGACTCCTGCCAGGTAGCCTTGCAGCTGAGCTCTGGTCATTTCACTCATTCTAAAAAACAGTTCCCACGTTGTCCATGCCTGAATTTGGGGGCCCAGTGCATCACTATTAAGGGGCTTAACTGTGGGTTGGGGACGGGGGTCACAAACTTCGGTGTCTCAGAGACCGTGAAGGCAAAACAGACCAGGGCACGTTCTTTGAACACAGATGACATTTGCATGTTGTCAGACTTTCTTGAAATGCAAGACTCCCTCAATAAATTCTCTTTAAAGAAAACAACATACATCTAGGAATGATGGCAAATGACAGGTTCGGAGCATGAAAAGGAGCAACAGGCACTGCTGCTAATGGACAGCTCGTGCTCTGTTCAAAATTAGCTCCAGAAAACTGTGTTAAAAAAAAATAAAGGCCAAAAATTCAGACTTTTATGAAGTCTCCTGATTTGTACATACCTTAAACACTACCAATGAAACAGATTTTTGACCAAAAGTGCCAGTGGGCTGCCACATGCCACCTCTCAGGAGGCAGACATCCTCTGGGTCCCTCCAGTTCTAGGGCAGGAGATTATAATAACCTGAGTGCACCGGGCACCAGAGGGTGAAGGCCAGACAGGAGGAAGGGCACCAAACACAAATGCCTTCGCCTGCTCAAGGATTCTGCTGAGGTCTCCTCTCGTCCACCTCCTCTTTCCCTCTGAACTATAGCAGTCAGTGCCCAGCACCCGAAATTCAGAAATAAACCAACCAACATCATCAGTGTGATCACGACTCATTCCATATTAGGCAATCCTTTGCAGGTTGCTCTGGGAATTTAGCTGCCACGTATTACTCTGCTTTTATAGAATCACATGATTCTAATTCTGAGCAATATACCTTAAAATGAACTTTGGGAATCCAAGCTGGAAATTAACCTGTATGCCATGTTTTCAGCATCTCAGTCATAAATCCCAGTATTCTGCAAGTCATCAGTTTCAACACTTTCCGTTTCAAAACCTCTGTCATTCTTGTCTATTCCTCCCTGTGCCTTTTCATCCTAGTAGTCATCAAGTCTTATTGATTTTTTTTAAAGACATTTACCTAGCAATTCTACAACCACTGCTCTAAGCCAAGCCTTCCTTGCTTCACACCTAACCCACTCACATCTCTGAACTGGCCTACCTGTCTTTTGTCTCTCCCACCTCCCACCCATGTTATTAAACCTATTTTCTAAAAGAACAGCTTACAGAAAAAGCTTCCAGGATCAAAACTTTGCAAGTTGTCTTGAGGACTGTCCAGAACCTCCAACTCAGCTCTAAAACTCTGCTGTTAAGTTCCAAAGAAGATTTCATTTGAAAAAATTAGACTGCTATGAAAAAACTGAAGACTAATGTCAAAAGCAAATGTTCATCTAAACATAAAACCATTTTGTGATACTATTCTCAAAATTGTAGCATTTGCATTTTGAGTATTAATGTTCTACTTTTGTTACCATTTTTCATGTGAAATTATTTACAGTAACAGGTTTTCCTGAGCAAACAGTTGTGTTTTATGTGTGAAACCACTTATAATGGATTAGGTGAGGGTGCGAGAAGACCCTCAAATACACTATTTTGGGGTGATAAGATAATATCAATACAACAACAAGGCTTTTGTTAAAAAAAAAATTCAAGTCTTTCCAAATCAAAATGACATGAATCATTTATCATGTCATAAATATGACATGAGTCATTTTATTGTTCCTTAGATCATTAAACCACAAAAATAATGTAGCTCCTTTAAAGTCACAATACCTGCAATTAATATCAAAGCAATAGTGCTGTATTAGTCATTTCCAAACTTCTAAAGTGGCGTGGGAAGGTCTCTGAAAAGTCCTCTTCTAGAATATTCCTTGATTCCCTACATGTTTCTTTACACTAATATTATAGAACGAAGCTGGTGAATCTAGAAGTGCTTTTACTCCATTGCTTTTGTAATATCTGATGAGTATCACCTTTTCTGGAGTAAAGGAACTTATTTCATTCTCTATCTAATACACATGACACAGCTCTAATGATATGATAGAAACATGTAGCTTCACACTTTGAACAACTTAATGAGAGACTCTAAACATTAGATTTAGGGCAAAAACCAGGTATAACATTAATGTGCTTGAATAATGCAATCGCAGGAGAGAAAGCATTCATTTTAGAGATAAAAGATAACTTTAGAGAGGAAATAGCAGTTGCAGTTTTTTTAATTCAGTGTAAAAACTATCGCATCGTACCTTACTGGTACCACTCTTGCACCAGCTGACTCTAGAAACTTCACGTAGGATGCAGCAATGTAGTATTTTCCCAGGGCTCTCATGTTCTTATTATGGCACTTTTGCATTAATATTCCTAAATTACAAAAAAAATAAAGTTTCCATTTCAAGTAATGTCCTTTTTTCCTGCTTAGAAACTGAAACGTATCACCCTAGAAATGTCACTTCTTCACTCATTTAATTCACAGAATTAAACATGAAGCTTCTCCTGAAAGGATATCTATAGGATTTGGGAAAGGAGTAGTGGAGGCTGATCTGAATTGTAAGTAGCTTCCTTCTTGCCACATCAGGGAGGCCAAATAAGCCCCCAAAGCCAGGTTCTTTGGCACAAGCTAGAATCTATGTCAGAGTACTGATCCTTAAATCCAGCAGAAGGCCCCTCCCTACACACACACACACACACACACACACACACACACACACACGCACATAGTTTCCTTGACAACAAAGTAAAAGAGTGAAAAAATTCTCTATGCATGTTTCTCCAACACCATCAACACCATCTTAATCCAAGCAACAAACATCCTGCCTACCCCTCCCCCAACCTGGATTATTCTAATAGCCCTTTAAAAGGTCTCTCTGCATCCGTTTTTTTGTTTTTGAAGGACCTTTACTCAGATTTACTGAGGTATAGATTACATATAGTAAAATGCACATATATTTTACCAGATAACATGGAACAAACATTGTAATCAAAATATAAAGCATCCTGTGTAGTTTTGTTTTGCAATGTGCTCAGTTGCTAAGTCATGTCTGACCCTTTGCCACCCCATGGACTGTAGCCTGCCAGGCTCCTCTGTCCATGGGATTCTTCAGGCAAGAATATGGAGTGGGTTGCCATTTTCTCCTCCAGGGGATCTTCTTGACCCAGAGATCAAATTTGAATCTCCTGCATCTCCTGTATTGGCAGACGGATTCTTTATCACTGAGCCACCCAGTAAACCTACATAGGATTTCATTTTGAGTTAATTCCCTTTGAAGATTTTAACCACTATTTTACATAGATTATGAAATAATGCATCCCAAGTTCCAAATATTGATATACAACATACATAAAAATGGACACTACCAATATCCATGAAAAAAATGCTCAACTACTTTCTATTTAGTTACAGAATACAGTGCCCATTTTCGTGGGAAATAAAGGGAAAAAAAAAAAACAGAATGAAAGGCATAACAATACTACCAGCTAAAATGAAATCAATTCTAGTTGTTCGCCCACAAATTACTTTTTTGCACATTTCAAATACGAGCTGATTTCTCCAGGGTTGCTTTCCCTTGCCCCAGTCTTAAATGTTTGTTCTGGCGATTCAAATTGATTTTACTCCCTTTATAGAACATTAAGTGTGTTGAAAAAGAAAAATGACTTGTTTTACTTTAACACAAAACAGAATTGCTACTAGGATCACAGGAGCCACGGCTGCCCTCCGCTGCCAAAGAGGACAAAGGCCAGGTATACCATAATTTCCCAATTATCTAGTCAATTCGATTTTGCATTTTTCCTCGAAATGAGCCCTCAACCAGTGAAATTTTAATAAAGATAATGCATGAATACAGAAGGTTTAGTTAGCAGAAATTCCTGCTGCTGCTGCTGCTGCTGCTGCTGCTGCTGCTAAGTCGCTTCAGTCGTGTCCGACTCTGTGCGACCCCATAGACAGCAGCCCATCAGGCTCCCCCGTCCCTGGGATTTTCCAGGTAAGAGTACTGGAGTGGGTTGCCATTGCCTTCTCCGCAGAAATTCCTAGATGAGTACAAACACAAAAACCATCCTCAGGATTCTTCACGGTGCATGCTCCTCCCTTTCAATTTTAAGAGTTAAGGATGTGCGGGAAATCAACGAGCATTACCTAGGTATATTTCAGCAGGATCTCAATGAGGGTTTGACCCCTGGGCTAGGAAGTCACACATCCTATCCCTAGGCTTGGATGTTTCCAGGACCGGACGCACCTGCCGAAGCTCAGCAGCTGGAAGCGCCCAGGGCGCGCTCCCGGCTCACCAGCCCCAGCCCCAGCCCTGGCCGCCTCCTTACCGATGATGGGCTTCTTGGGGGTAGGCGCGGGAGGGGCGCTCAGACTGAGGCCCGTCGCCCCGCACAGAACCAGACCCAACACGCTCAGCAGGCGACCCAGTCTCGCCATTGCGCTCGCCGCCTCCCGCCGGCTTTCAAAGGCACTACCGGCGAGCAGCAGAGTGAGGCAGCTGCTGTCACCCGGCCGCTCGAGGGCGTCGGGCGGGGGCGGTGCTCCGCCGCGGGGGCCTATGGGAAAGGCCGTCCGGGCGCATGTGCGCTGGGGCCGCAAGGGCGGGCGACTCCGGGGACGCAGAGGCCGCGCCTACCCCATCGCTCCGCGGCCGCCCGGACCCCTGGCCCCCAGCCCGCCCCGCGGCGTCTGCGGGGGCTCAGGAAAGTGCGGTGGGATCCGCGTACTCGAGCCCGCCCTTTCAGCTGTTTCCTCGACGTGACCTGGAGTCACCCGGAACTAACTGGGGCGCAGGGTCCCGCGGTCGAGTGGGGAGCGCTGGATTCCAGCCTGACCTGATTGGTAACCAGGCAGCGGGGGAGGCTGGCGAGAGGTTCTAGAAGTCGCCTGAGAACTTTGTGCCAAAGTCGTCTTGAGGAATGCTGGCAGCGGAGTTGGACACCCCCGCTTTCCATCAGGGATGGTTGGTGACTTGGGAGGTAGTTTCCGCATCCTGCCATTTGCGTGCAGGTAGAGGCTTCTGGACCAAACGAAGAGAAGATGAGGAAAGCCGGATAGATGTGAACACGCCCACGAGCATCGCCTCAGCTCAGAACTGGGTCAAGGAGGGGCCCACTCCTGGCATCACGACAAAAACAAGTCCAGGCCAGGCCCGCACACTGTGCCTCCTAACTTTAGCAGACTGTTCTCCAACAGGGCACAAAGGGTGACTTGGGTTCCTAATCACTAAAAGTTTTTTTGAGGTTTCTGTTTCAAATTTGAAAAGAGATTTAGAAACACTGAACTTGTTTTGGTGGGCTAGTAGATGAAAGGTAAGCTTTTTCTTTCTATGTGAAAACCAAAATATAAAGATATGGCTTATACTGGGAGTTCCCACCTATAAGGGTGAAAATCAGAATAGAAGAGTATTTGATAATCAACTCAAGGCCAAATATAGAGGATGCAAAGATTAATTGGGCAATGCCTTGTTTTTTCGTCTTAGAAGTTTGCAGTTTTGTAAGGAAAAGAGAGAACAGGATTTGTGAAGAGAATGTATTTCAAGAGAGAATGCAATATGTCGTATGCTTTGTTAAGATAATAATGCTGCTCTGGAAGGGCGTGGTGAGCGATAAGCTGAATGGATGTGTTTGTGAAAGGCCCTACATATTTGGCTTGTTTTGAACTCAGATGAACAGATGAGGAAACTGTACCAGTATGAAGTTGTGAGCAATTGTCTGTCCACATAGGAAAAAAAGTATTACCTCTCATTATACACAAAAATAAACTCTAGGTGAGTAAAGATACAAACATAAAAGGCAAACTGTTATACTTTGATGAGAAAATATAGGACTGTGTGTCCATGACGTTGATGGAATTTCAGAAAACATATTTCTAAAAAACGACATGTTAGTGGAAGAAATTGGTAGATTAAATGATGTTATAATTTTAAAACTTCTGTTTAACTAAATGAATTGAAGATAAGGCACAAATTTGGAAGATATATTTACAAAATACAGAATTTCAAAGATGTTTATTTCTAGCATGTACAAAGAACTAAATGAACAAGAAAGAATAACAACCTAATAGAAAACTAGGAAAATAATATGAAAAGACAAAGGTTCACTAGTCATCAGGGAAATGCAGATTACAACAAGATAGTATGTCACATCCATCAGAATGACAGAAGTGTAAAAAAGTGTACCCTTGATAATAAGGGTGTAGAAAAACAAGAAGTCTCAACACTGCTGGTAGAATTGTAAAGTATTACAACTGTTTTTGGGAGCAATTAGGCAATATGTGGTAAAAGGGAAGGTGCACATAGTGTATAACACAGCGTTTTTTAGACTTAGTATTTGCCCTAGAGAAATGCCTGCATGTGTGAATAAATAAACATATACAAGTATGTTCTTTGTAGCATTCTCTTGTAATAGTGAAATATTAAGTGCAACTTAAATCATTATAAATAAAAGAATGAATACATTGTATAATTAACTGATATTTAGAATGCATGAAAATTAATAAATTGGAGCTGGTTATCAACAGAGTTGGTGGTGCTAATGGTAAAGGACCCACCTGCCAATGTAGGAGCTGTAAGAGAGGAGGAGCAGGTTCGATCCCTAGGTCAAGATGATCCCCTGGAGGAGGAAATGGCAACCCACTGCATTATTCTTGCCTGGAGAATCCCATGGAGAGAGGAGCCTGGTGGGCTACAATCCATAATGTCACTAAGAGATGGACATGACTGAAGCAGCTTGGCATATGGCACATCAACAGAGTTAATTTTATACCAATAAGAAATAACAGATAAGTTATGCTGGTGTCCAGAGACTTATGTCAACTGCCTAAGCCAGAATCTGTCTACAGATCTTAAGAAAAACCATGAGATATACAAGGAGTTTAAAATAAAGTTACACATGATATACGCCTTTAACAATACTTGGAGATGGAGGGCACCACAAACATCAAATTAACAGAAAGACTGCTAAGTAGCAAACTCCAGCAAGTTTTCTCCACTGCTGCAAGACTCCGATGCTGAGAGCAGAGGATGCAAGGCTTCCTCTTTGAAAAGGAGGAAAGAGGAGCAAGTAATTTAGACAAAGCATAGGCAAAACCAAGCCCTGAAAGAAAATGTCAAACATGAAATGCCAGGATACTGAGCACAGGCTAGGTCTTGGAAGGCTGTGTATGCCTGTGCTCAGGAGCTCAGTAGTGTCTGACTGTGCAGCCCTATGAACATGGCCCGCCAGGCTCCTCTGTCCATGAGGATTCTCCAGACAAGAATAGTGGAGCGAGTTGCCATTTCCTCCTCCAGGGGATCTTCCCCACCCAGGGATGGAACCTGTGTCTCCTGCAGCTCCTGCATTTGCAGGTGGGTTCTTTATGGCTGAAGCCCTACCCCTGGGAAGCCCTCTTAAAGGGTTAGTACTGGCTGTCAGGAAGGAGCCAGAGATGGCAACTTCAGGTAAGTATTGTTTCTGAGGACAAAACAGCTGCTTTGACAAGCGGGTAGTGTCCCTTCAAGAGAGGACAGTGAAGGGAAAGAAGGAGATAAAGGGGGAAATAAAGAGAAATAAGTCATGGCAGTGACCCCACTTCACCCCCACATACACACAGTTGCCACCACTAAAACATCTGTTGAAGGAATTGTTAAGAAAAAGGAGAACATCCAAGACACCATAAAACCCAAGTGGATCAATCATGAAGAATGGGAATGAACCTGAGATAGCCTGAATCCTCAAATCTACAACCCAGCTCAAGACCTGATGGATTTACTAGGCTCTCGTGATACCTGACAAATCAAGGAAAGGAAGAGCTGTCGCTGATCTGAGATATTACCTACAGATGTTACTCTACAGCTAAACACAGTGTCCAACATAAAATATTATTTAAAATATGAAGGAACAGAAATATGTACTAGTAATCTAATAAGAAAGATAAAATAGACTCATAGATGACCCTGATCCTGGAGTTAGAAGAAAAGGCCTTTATTTCTTGAAATACAATTGATGTACAAGAGTATGTTAAGTGTGATCAAAGTGATTTGATATTTGCATACCTTAGGAAATGTTCACCACAATACATCTAGTAACCATCTGACTCCATACAAATTTATTACAATAAAATGTTATATATGACATCTCTATGTCTTATTTATTTTCTAAGTGGAGGTTTGTATCTCTTAGGAATGCAGGAGATGCAGGTTTGATCCCTGGGTTGGGAAGATTCCCTGGGTTGGGAAGATCCCCTGGAGGAGGAAATGGCAACCCACAGTATTCTTGCCTGGAGAATCCCATGGACAGAGGAGCCTGAGCAACTTAGCAAAAGTATTTCAGACATCACCTTACTAGTTTGCTGAGTTTGAGGTTTGTATGTTTGACCAGTTTTGTGAGCTGCTGGCTTGATTTAGGTGGGTAGCAAAACTATTACTTGCTCTAGGACTTCTGTGTTATTTCCATAAGGGAAATATATTGATAATCTGAAATCATGATCTGGGCTGATAGTTTCCAAATCAAATTATCTGATGAAGTGATATACTCTGGCTTTTATCACTTAAGTTTTAACTTTTGAAAGTATGCATGGCTTAATTTTATGAAATTAATCTGTGGTCCCTTTAAGCATAACAACACCGGGGAAAGTGGTATTGAACTGAGCAGCGGTGGTGGAAGTGGGGGAACCAGTCTGCAATTGAAATTGAGGACAACTAGATGGATGATACTTTTTTCTTAAGCTTTTCTGTAAGGAAAAGCAGTTTTTGAAAAAGAATACCTAGTATTCTTATTTAAAAATGGACAACCAACAGCTATAGTTTGAGTGAAAAATCTTTATTTTGTTTTGAACAATATTCGAACAAACATTATCTTGCAGTTCAGTAACAATGAGCACATGTTAGTCTTTTAAAAGGCACTTCTGGTGCAATTACTGTAAAGTAATAGAGACAATTCAATAGTGATTTATCGTGCCACCTTATAAAACTGCTTGTTTATTTTACATTGTTGTAATGTTCCTCAGTGAATCACTGCATTCCATAAAAAATTCAAAATCCTATCATGAAATGTACTTCTGTTGATTGACTTACTTTAATTCTATTTACTGTTAATAACATCACCCATGAATAATATTTAAAAGACATTTAAAAATACTATCTATTGTGCTAAAGTAATCATTCCTTTATAGAGTCAGAAGAAAGTGGTTTAAGTTCCCAAAATGTGAATGAAGTGGAACTTTGTGATGTAAACCATGTAAGAATAAAAGTTGGGTAAACTAGAGCTTTTTGTTGTTGCTGTTATTTACACTTTTTAAGTGTTTTTATTCTGCTGTTATTTTTAATTAAACAGTTTTAAATTTATGATTTTATAAAAGTTTTACATTTTTTAGAAAACAAGCATGATCTAATTTTTTTAACAAAAATTATAATGTACAGTTAGCTTCCCAATGCTAAATCACAAAGACGTTCTCTAAAGAACATTCATAATCATTTGATTTTTTACAGATGTATGTACAAAGAATCATAAGTACCAACTCATCTGATTAGAATAATTTTCTTATAAAGAAAAACAGCCTTTACATAGTCTTTCACAAAGCTAATATTGTATGATTAATGTTGAAACCCAACTAAGCTAAAACATGTTTAACAAATTTTGTATCCTGTGTTCTTTCATTAGGTTTAAAATAAAATTCAAAATTATACTGTAAAAATTGTCATAAATTGAAAGTTATATTGACATATCTTTCTCAATAAATGAAATATGCATTAACATAGCTACAGTACAAACAGCACATTTTAACTACTGATTTTTTTAAGTGAATATGAATTGTAGGATTTGGCTAGAATGTTCTGATAATATAGTAAAACCTAAATTATTTCATGCATAGTCTGAAAAGTTCCAGATGTAACTGACTGGTTTTACAATGTAAACATTTCCTTCCCCTTGTGTAGTCATGTTACTGTTTAGTTAAAAATAGAGTCCATGTATATGGCAACCAAATATTATTCCATCTCTGAATTTCTATGGAGTTAATTGTATCAACATGAATAATTTCATAGAGACCTGATGCAGCGTATAATAGTTTATTGCATATGGACTTCATTCAAAAGTTTCTATTGTGCAGATATGCTAAATAGAATTTCCCTGAGGTGAACTAGCTTGGTGGCCCGTGGAAATAACTATGTAAAACTGTACTCAGACTTCAATCTGAATTATAGTCTCATCTGACACACCTAAAAAAGTGTGAATAGATTTTTATAGTCAGTTGATTTGTGCTAATATTTCTCTTCAGTGGACTATGTATTCATTTATAATTAAACCTATATAACCAGAAAAGT
Organism: Bos grunniens; assembly: GCF_055505025.1. NCBI lineage: Eukaryota > Metazoa > Chordata > Mammalia > Artiodactyla > Bovidae > Bos > Bos grunniens. The sequence continues at coordinate 54,301,278 of NC_141178.1, read as the reverse complement.
TTTTAAAAATAAAACTGTAAACACAAATGTACACATGACGGTACTTCAGAGATAACTTTCTTTCAAATGCCAAAAAAGGAACCTCTTCTATGCTTTTAAGGTATACTAACATTTAATTACTTCTAAGGTAAAGAAAAGATACTTAAAAAGTAAAGAAGTTTCCCAAATACCCACGTTGCTCAAGTTAAAAGATTTTTACATTAAAAAAAAAAAATCAGAAAAGCATTAATTTAAAGATTCCCTTCCTTTCATTCATATAACCAGATAGGATCTCAGTCATGAATTTTTAATCAGGAAACCTTTCACATCAAGTAACTTCTTCTCCTTTAACCGTCTGTGAAATGCTGCTGAGATAATTTTCCGACTTCATTATAAAATTTGCCCACTCCTGACAGATGTCCTCTATGGAGTACTCTTCACCACCGTATTCCAGTGGAAGAATGTCTGGGAAATACTGGAGTAAGCTTTGCTTGTAGTTGTCCCCATGCATATGAATCTGAAACAGACAAAATGTTTTAGAAGATATGCCCTCTGCCTCCCAGTATAGCAGAGGCATTTCCAGCAGAAACTCAACATCATAAAACGAGGTATTCTCATCACATCTAAGACAGAAGAACATGTAGTATGTCGGGACAAATGATGTAGTATCTGCATCATTTGTCCCTCTGCTTATGAAGCCAATAATTTTACTTATGTTTAGACGGAAAAGGCAATGGCACCCCACTCCAGTACTTCTGCCTGGAAAATCCCATGGACGGAGGAGCCTGGTAGGCTGCAGTCCATGGGGTCGCTCAGAGTCGGACAGAACTGAGCGACTTCACTTTCACTTTTCAGGTTCATGCATTGGAGAAGGAAACGGCAACCCACTTCAGTGTTCTTGCCTGGAGAATCCCAGGGACGGGGGAGCCTGGTGGGCTGCTGTCTAGGGGGTTGCACAGAGTCAGACACAACTGAAGCGACTTAGCAGCAGCAGCAGCAGCTGATGAAGCTGCTCATCTTACTATTTTCTTATATTTGCATCCTTATAACTATTCAGAATTTATAAAAAGATACTTTTTCTTTCAAAAGTAGATTTTTAAAACTAAATAAAATCATTTCATACATTCTATTTCCTATTAATGTATTGGTGATTCTTAGCAAAAGATCGAATATCCTGGAATGGTTCTGTAGATGATTAAAGTGTACTTCTTTTTATTAGTTCTTATCAGGGGGTTTCCCTGGTGGCTCAGTGGTAAAGAATCTACCTGTCAATGCAGGAGACACGGGTTTGATCTCTGGTCCACGAGGATGCCACATGCCAAGGAGCAACTAACCCTATGTGCCACAACTATTGAGCTGTGTTCCAGAGCCCAGGAGCCACAACTACTGAAGCCCCCACACCCTAGAGCCTGTGCTCTGCAGCAAGAGAAGCCACTGCAGTGAGAAGCCCATGCACCACAACTAGAGAGTAGCCCCTGCTCACCGAAACTAGAGACAAGCCTGCGCAGCGACAAAGGCCCAGCACAGCCAGAAATAAATAATAAATAATTTTTGGAAATTATTTTATACCTTCTGTTCCCTACTAATGTATTGGTGATTCTTAGCAAAAGGTGGAATATCCTGAAATAGTTCTGTAGATGATAAAAGTGTATTTCTTTTTATTAGTTCTTATCAAAAGCATACATTTGAGCACACAACTAGGTATGTGGGGAATAATTTATGTGGTACAGTTGACAGATAGTCTTTGGATAATAAATTAAGAGTAATTATGATGGTTGAGAACTTAAATTTTCAAACATTTTAAACTATATAAATTCATCATATAATGTCCTGAAGTTAAAGACTTGGAAACTTTGATTAAAAGCACATCTTGTTACAAATATATAAACAACCTTTACTTATCTGCTAGGGTTCATGTGTAAATTCAATCTTCTAATAAGCACCTGCTATGTGCTAGGGTTGACATTACTTTGCCAACAAAGGTCCGTCTAGTCAAGGCTATGGTTTTTCCTGTGGTCATGTATGGATGTGAGAGTTGGACTGTGAAGAAGGCTGAGCACTGAAGAACTGATGCTTTTGAACTGTGGTGTTGGAGAAGACTCTTGAGAGTCCCTTGGACTGCAAGGAGATCCAACCAGTCCATTCTGAAGGAGATCAGCCCTGGGATTTCTTTGGAGGGAATGATGCTGAAGCTGAAACTCTAGTACTTTGGCTACCTCATGCGAAGAGCTGACTCATTGGAAAAGACTCTGATGCTGGGAGGGATTGGGGGCAGGAGGAGAAGGGGACGACAGAGGATGAGATGGCTGGATGGCATCACTGACTCGATGGACGTGAGTCTGAGTGAACTCCGGGAGTTTGTGATGGACAGAGAGGCCTGGCGTGCTGCGATTCATGGGGGTCGCAAAGAGTTGGACAGGACTGAGCGACTGGACTGAACTGAACTGAACTGATGTGCTAGGGTTGAGGCTTCCCTGGTGGCTCAGATGGTAAAGAATCTGCCTGCGATATGGGAAACCTGGATTCGATCCCTGGATCGGGAAGTTCCCCTCAAGAAGGGAATGGCTCTCCACTCCAGTGTTCTTGCCTGGCAAATTTCATGGACAGAAGGGCCTGGCGGGCTACAGTCCAGGGGGGTCGCAAAGAGTAGGACATGACTGAGCAACTAAGACTTCCACTTTCACTTCATGTGCTAGGATACAAAGACTGAAAGAGGAATGAAACAAGTTTCTTGTACTCAGGAACCTCACAGTCCCAATTCTTGATTTTTTCAGAAATGTTTAATTCAAAAATTCTACTATCACTTCAAGAAAGAGGAAATAAGATCATTCACAGAGTATTGCCAAAACATTTAAAGGGAGAAAGTGGCAAGATTTGGTCTTCCTCACCCTCCTCATTTTGGCAAATCTGTTTCATGTCAATTAACTTCCACTGAAATGCTCCACTTAACTTCTCAATTTTAAATTTTTCTTCTTTTCTTGCTCATATTATCCTGTTTATTAGGTTCAATTTATTGCTATATCTTGGGGTTTTTGTGATCCAAAATATAACTCAAAATAGAAATACTTATTTTTATGTCTTTCAGAGTTCTACAGAGATGGCCAGCTATTATCAAACTATATTGAAGAGAGGAAAAAATGAACAAAAAATTGACTTTTATAAAAATGAAAGAATAGGGGTGGTTCCTCTTAAAGACAGACAGAAATACCTACTGGAAAACCTCAAATGAAGCTCTATGGTCATAATTTTCTGAGAAGATGCAAGATAATACATTTTCAGAATCCGAAAGAATATACTTTCTAAAATTCCAAATATGTTATTACTCACATTATCAGTACTTATATTTAAGTAATTTTTGAGATTTAAATCATCAAAGCCTTTAAAACCTGTTTGTGTCCTTGCATTAGATGTTGCCAACATTTGTCTAAATATTATGCTCTAAAAATTATCCTTTAAAGGAATTCCTTGGAAAGATCCAGTGGTTAGACTCTGAACTTCCACTGGAGAAGGCACAGGTTTGATCTCTTGTGGGAGAACTAAGATCCCACAAGCCATGTGGCATGGCCAAACAAAAAAAAAATTATCCTTTACAGATTCATGCAGAAGAATGGTTGCCATTTTGGGGAACTCAGATTCTATCGTGAACACTTGAAAAATTCCAAGTGATACCACCTGAGCTAAGACTCCACAAGATAGGTAATAAAACATCAAATCTCTTTGCTTTAACTAACATGACATTAAGTCACACACTTTGGGTACTGCGGTTTTCAGTTACACATGTCTAATATAAGTACATTTATTATTTACATAAATAATACATTCACATGGCTAGAAATCAAAACAAGATAAAAGACAGCAAGACAGTGTCTTGCTCCCAACCCTAACCTCATCCACTCCATCCATAACTCGCTTCTGTTCTATACTGAGTAAACAATTTGGTTGTTGTATATCCTTTTTGAGGATAACTTTTATGCAAATAAAACTATAGTTTCTGATGTCTTCCCTTTTTATACAAAAGGTAGTATAACATAAACATTATTCTGCATGGTCTTATTTCACTTCCCAATACATCCTGCAAGTCGTACTGTGTTCCATTGTGTGGATGTATCATAGCTTATTTAACCAGTTCCCTCATGATACACTTGATAGTTTCCAATCTTTTGCTACAATGAATTGTATATATAATTTTGTTTATGAGCAGGTATTTGTTGTTGTTTTATTGCTAAGTAGTGTCTGACTCTGCAACCTCATGAACTGTAGTCCACTAGGCTCCTCTGTCCATGGGATTTCCCAGGCAAGAATACTGGAATGTGTTGCCCTGCCCTCCTCCAGGGGATCTTCCTGACCCAGGTATCATACCAGTGTCTGTTGCATTAGCCTGTGAATTCTTTACCATCTGAGCCACTAGGGAAGCCCCATGAGTATATCTTTGGAAAAAAATCTCAGAAATGTGAAGGTTGTAATTTTTATAACTATGGCCACACTTCCCTCTATAGGGAATATATCATTTTGCAGTCTCACCAACCATGTATGGGAGATCCGGTATTTGATTTTAATTAAAAAGAAATTTTTATTTATAAAAGTAGTTGGATTATTAAATATTCAAAACACTTGGATAATGCTCTGTGTGTGTCAGGGGAAGGGTGGTAATAAGAGAGCTATTCTTAAATTTTAAAAGGAGTGGAACATATAATACAGAAGAATTGTGATTTGAAAATGTTTTACTCACCCGTTCCTTAATTTTTTCAGTCAGAAATGGTTTAATCATGGAAAAGACAGCATGGAAAATTATTGGCTCATTTATCAAATGGATACCACGAACTTTTAATGGAAAGGAATCCTTTTGAAAATAAAGAAAATGTCTTATTAATAACAAAACATAAATCAATATGTGATCCTATCAACAAACCCCTTTTTTGAACACTTGCTAAATGTACAGCAATACCTAAAGTGTGATTTAATTTTCAAAATTATGCCATCAACACAATAGCCTAATTTATAGTTTGCTGTCCCTAGAGTAAGAAAAGTTTTCACCATGTAACTTAGGCAAAGTATTTAAAGAAATACATGCATATTTCATAAATAAGACACAGAACATGTCTCCCCCAATCACATATAAATGTGCTTTTGAAAAATCAGTGAGTCGCTTGTATATTTATATTTAACTTTTCCCTTCAAATTTTTATTTTGAGGAAAAAAAACTTTCATAAAAGTTTCCTTCAAAAGAAAAAGTACAATAAACAAACACTTAAACTTTTTTTTCACTTTTAAACTTTTGACACAGGTATAAGTCTTTCATATCAAAGTAATATCAGCTTTTTTCTAAGGTTACAAAGTTAAGAATTGACAGAAAAACATTATCAGCAGTTTCCCTAACCAAAGATGTGTTGTTAATTTTTTCCTGCCAAGGTTCTTTTATGCAAAATTCTTTTCTTTTTTTTTTTTCAACACACAGCTTTTAGAGATGTGTTACCAAATTGTCACTTTTCCTTTCAGGTTCTTTCTATGAATAATTTTATTTTAAACATAATTTCCATTATGCTCTCTAAATAATTTACACCCTGTTTTGTTTCACAGACATAACACAATTTTTGTAAACATAGTGGGTTTTAAATATTGAAGCTATAATCTGTCAAGTGGCTGTATCATCGTCCAAGTAACCCTTTTCCTATTTCTGGATAAATAAGCTGTTTCTAATTTTCTTCTCGGAGAAGGCACTGGCACTCCACTTCAGTACTCTTGCCTGGAAAATCCCATGGACAGAGGAGCCTGGTAGGCTGCAGTCCATGGGGTCGCGAAGAGTCGGACACGACTGAGCGACTTCCCTTTCACTTTTCACTTTCATGCTTTGGAGAAGGAAATGGCAACCCACTTCAGTGTTCTTGCCTGGAGAATCCCAGGGACGGGGAAGCCTGGTGAGCTGCCGTCTATGGGGTCACACAGAGTCAGACACGACTGAAGTGACTTAGCAGTAGCAGCAGCATGTCACCTCTCTGACATAGTAAAATAATGTGTAAAATGGAAAAAAATAGTCATATGTCATAAGCTTTTGGTGTAGCCATTAAACGGTAATGCATTTAAAACATTCAGTAAAGTATCCAGCACAGAGTAAACCATCATTATTATACACAAAGTCTTTGCTATATTTAAGATTATTCCTTGGCTAGATTTCCACAGTAGGATTACTGGGTCAAAGATGATGGCCATTTTTAAGACTTATTTTCTGGAATGAACTGTTCAATCTATACCAACCAAACCTATATGACACTTTGTTGTATATTATCATTGTTATCAATATTATTTTTTGAGTCAATTTTTAATTTAGGAACAAAATTTTAATGACAGATCAAGTCATCACATTCTTGTTTAAATGTATGAATTCTGTGGTTTGAAATTTTGAACATATTTTCAGTTTGTTGCAACAGTCTTTCTTTTTGAAATAATAATTTTACTTCCTCTTACCATTATTGAATTCTATGTATCTCTTCTAAAATTTTATTTAATTTTCTAATAAATGTAGTTATGTGTGTGATTGTGCTCAGTCGCTCAGTCTTGTCTGACTCTTTGCAGCCCCATGGACTATAGGTCACCAGGTTCCTCCGTCCATGGGATTTCCCAGGTAAGAATATTGGAGTAGGGAACCACTTCCTACTCCAGGGGATCTTCCTGATGCAGGAATTGAACCCGAGTCTCTTGGCAGAAAGAGACTTTACCACTAGCATCACCTGGGAAGCCCAATAAATGGAGTGGATTGCCATGCCCTCCTCCAGGAGATCTTGCCAACCCAGGGATCAAACCCAGGTCTCCTGCATTATTGTCTGAGCCACCAGTGAAGCTCAAGAATACTGGAGTGGGTAGCCTATCCCTTCTTCAGGGATCTTTCTGACCCAGGAGTCAAACAAGGGTCTCCTCCATTGCAAGCAGATTCCTTACCAGCTGAGGTACCAAGGAAGCCCAATAAATATACTATCCCTTCTCTTTAACACACAACTAAATTTATATTTAATATTTGGAAGCATTATCCTGAAGACAGTACCTTGGACAGCAAGGAGATCAAACCAGTCAATCCTAAAGGAAATCAACCCGATGCTGAAGTTGGAACTCCAATATTTTATCCACCTGATGTGAAGAGCTGACTCGTTGGAAAAGACTCTGATGCTGGGAAAGATTGAAGGCAGGAGGAGAAGGGGATGACAGAGGATGGGATGGTTGGACGGCATCACCGACTCAATGGACATGAGTTTGAGCAAACTCCAGGAGACAGTGAAGACAGGAAAGCCTGGTGTGCTTGCAGTTCATGAGGTCACACGAGTGAGCGATGGAACCAAAACAATCCTGAATAGACTACACACTTACTGTGAGAACAGCAGCAATCTTCTTGGCTACAGAGGGGGTAATTTGAAAGGCATGAGCAAACTGCCAGCCTTCCAAATCAAAGACAGCCTTGATTCCATTTCGCTGTGTCTCTACCTCCTGGACAATAAGCTCCGACGTGATGAGACTCACACGAAATGCATCATAAGCTGTGAAAACTTTTGGGTCCCAGTGTGCTGAAAAAAAAAAAAATGTAAAAACTTATATCTCAGTACTGTGTGAAGAATAAAGGATCAGAAAGATTTACAGAAGGAAATGGATTCTTTTTAGATTTCAAGATCAATAGAAATAATACATATACGAAGATCATGAATAGAATAACAGATCAAATTGGTGGTCCAAGAACATGAGCCTGCTTTTCCCTCCCTCCCTCAAATCCCTAGTAAAAAACAGATTCTTTCAACTTCCCTGGTTGTCCAGTGGTTAGGACTTTGCCTTCCAGTGTAGCAGGGGAGGGTTCAATCCCTGGGAGCTAAGATCCCACATGCGTTGGGGTCCAAAAGCCAAAACATAAAACAGAAACCATATTGTAACAAATTCAATAAAGACGTTTTAAAAAAAAAAGTGAAAGTGTTAGTCACTCAGTTGTGTCCTACTTTTTTGTGACCCCCATGGACTATAGTCCACCAGGCGCCTCTGTCCATGAGATTCTCCAGGCAAGAATATTGGAGAGGGTTGCCGTTCCCTTCACCAGGAGCTCTTCCTGACCTAGGGATCACACATGTGTCTCCTTGTCCACATTAAAAAAAGAAGAAGAAGAACAGATTCCTAAGGGCATGGGGAAAATAAAAGAGTGAATGCAGGCTGTGTCTGATGGCCAGATGAAACTACAGCACAAAATATGCAGGACGGAGCTGTGGCTGAAGGTGGGAATGCCTCTGGATATGCTCCACACTCAAAGGTATTGAGAATGGGAAAAGCAAGGCTCTGGATTACCAAGAGTAGCCAGGGTCCTATGGTAACCACAGAGGTTGTTGCTAAGGGAAATGCGTGAGACAGGCAGGTAGATTCTCTCTGACACCCCTCCATGATGAGCAGCGTGTAGCGGTCATGTCCACACAGGCTAGAACAGTGAGTGTGGTCTTGGAAAGTCAAGTCAAGAAGCACTAGGGTAGCCACCCAGGAAAAACAAGGAATACCTGTGCTAAGGAGTTGCTGAATTCTTATCCTCTCCCCTCCCCCACTAGTCCTGGGGGAGGCCATGGTGGGCAAAAGTGACAGTAATGGATAGGCAAGCAGGCGATCTATTAAAAAGATATGCAACCACTACGAATTATAACATTTTTAAAAACACTGACACACAAAAGAAGAAAGGATCCAATTCAATAGACAAAGGCATTACAATAGAAGGAGACAGCTAATAAAACAAGAAAAGGTAAAGGAAACAAAATAGTTTCAGTGGGGAAAAATAAAGATACTGTAGGCTATTACTGTGTGTGTGTTAGTCACTCAGTCATGTCCGACTCTGCGACCCCATGGACTGTAGCCCCCCAGGCTCCTCTGTCCATGGGATTCTCCAGGCAAGAATACTGGAGTGGGTTGCCATGCCCTCCTCTAGGGGATCTTCCTGACCCAGGGATCATACTTGGCTCTCTTGCATTGCAGGCAGATTCTTTACTGTCAGAGCCACCAGGGAAGCCCTAGGCTATTACTATGAGAAGAGGCTATTATGAAAAAGAATCAATTGAGTTCTTGGAAATAAAATGACAATTTGAGCAAATCTCTGTTAATAGGACAAATGTCAGAAAACACACAGCCAACAAGTGAATAAAGGTCTGGAATATCGAGCTGAGGAATTCTCTCAGTTTTAGCATAGGAGAGCCAGAAGTCAATATGTATGAATAAAAAGGTACGAGATGGGCAGCTAGATACAGAAGTTTCAAAATCCAACTCATCAGAGTTCTGGAAGACAAAAAACACAGATAATAGGCAACAGAGGGGAAAGGAAAATTCTTCCAAAGCTGGAAAAAGATGCAAATCTTCAGATTAAAAGTTTCATGCAATACCTAACAAGATGAAGGGAGGGAAAAGATTTATGACTAAAGAAAGGTAAAATTCTAAAAATACCAAAGTTTCTGGCTTGGACAATCGGGTAGAATGGTGGTACCATTTGTTGTGTTTGGGGAAGGAAAGATTATAGGTAGTTTTGAACACATTAAAATCGTGCTGGTGAAATGTCCAGGCGGGTACAGTTGAGACAGGGAACTGGTTGTCTGGAGCTTTGAGAAACAAAGAGAGGATGGGCTGAAGATACAAATCTCAGGGATTTTGTGGTTATATCTAGGCCTATGGCAGTGATTATTGTGGACTTAACGGTTCTCTCTGTTGTAGTACAGAGATATATAGCTAAGAAGAGGAAGCTGGGGCCAATGTCTAAAAGAATTTCAGAATTTGAAGTAGAATATGTAGTGCCAGTGAAGGAGACTAAGAATAGTCAGTTAAGTTGGGAGAAAACACCAGGAGACTGTGGTATCAGAGAGGAAGAGGTTTGCTGTGAAAAGATGATCACTGATGATTTGCTCAGGTCATTTCAGCAGAAAGATGGGAGTGGAACTAGTCCAGGGGATGTTGAGAGGAGCTATGAGAAAATGTGAGTGGTGAACATGACTAACTTAAAAAGTGTGGCTGAGAATGGGAAGTGTGGGGAGGTGGCTGGGTTGGAGGCCAAAGGGTCTCATGGGATTGAGGAGGGAATTTTGGCTGACCCTAACAGATTTAGATGTTAATGGGTAGTGTATAATAGCATGGAAAATTATGAAGACAAAGAAACAGAAGCAATAATCAGAGGTATTCCTAGGAAGGCACAATGGGATTGCTCTTTGTTTTTTACAACTTTATTTATTTATTTATTTGGCTATGCTGAGTCTTTGTTGCTGCTTGGGCTTTTCTGTACTTGTGGTGAGCAGGGGCTGCTCTCTAGTTGTGTTGTGTGGGCTTCTCGCTATGGTGGCTTCTCTTGTTGCTGAGCACAGGCTCTAGAACCTTCGGGATTCAGTAACTGGGACACCACTTAAGCTCAGTAGTTGCATCTCCCGGGCTTAGGAGCACAGGTTCAGTAGTTGTGGCACATGGACTCAGTTGCTCCAAGGCATGTAGAATCTTCCCAGATCAGGGATCAAAACCCTGTCTCCTGAATTAGCAGGCAGATTCTTTACCACTGAGCCACCAAGAGAGCCTTGCTTAATGACTTAATGACCTAATGACTAAGCAACAACAACAAAACCCAAGTTAAAAGTTAAAAAGCTAAACTCTTAAATATAAACTCATGGAAGCTTCTGATATGGCAGTCAAGAAAAATAGAAAAGAGGAGAAGTGTGTGACTTACCAATTCTATAAATCAGAACTTTGCTGCCGGTGGGGTCTCGGGCTCTCAGGACACCGACATAGCCTGACTTCAGGAGGCCAAGGATGCTTCTAGGGTGGAGATCTGCACTTATTTCTGGACATTCTGCTCTCCACTTAAAGTAGTTTTTCAGTAACTAAAAAATAAAATAAAAATTGTTTACAGATAGCACACCTGGTAAGCCTTTTATAAGAGTGATAGGAAAGTCTTGGCATCATGTAGGGCCCTTGCCAAGCTAATAGAACTCTAGATCACAAAATCCATTATGATAGGATTTTAACCTGGGGTATCTATTTAGCTGCAAAAACGAAAAGCACTCTTCATCCAAAATATTGGGTGATAGGAATTAGTCACAAACTCAAAGGAGAGGAATTTTTATTTGTCTCCTATGGTAAAGAGACTCCCAGTGACAGCTGTCAACAATGCCTTCCTTCAGGGACTTCCCTGGTGGTCCACTGGTTAAGACCCCCTGCTTCCAGTGCAGGGGGCTCGGGTTTGAACCCTGGTAGGGAACTGATCTCACAAGCTGCATGGTACAGTCAAAAATAAATAAATAAATATTTTAAAATGCCCTCCATCCAGTGTACATATGTCCCAATTCCACCAGGTGGTGGAGTCCAGTGATTCCTTCCTCTCGAAGCTGAGCTGGCCTCTCATCTCCCTTTGACAGAAGTGACACTGTGCTAGGGTAAGAAGCCTCTTTTTTTGCTTTTTGGGATCCAGATACCAGGTGCGTGCTAAGTCACTTTAGTCATGCCCAACTCTTTGCAACCCCATGGACTGTAGCCTGCCAGGCTCTTCTGTCCATGGGATTTCCTAGGCAAGGAGTGGGTTGCCATTTGCACCTCCAGGGAATCTTCCTGACCCAGGGATCAAACCAGAGTCTGCTGCATCTGTCTCTTTCATTGTGGTGGGGGTGGCAGGGACAGGGTGTTTTTACCACTACTGCCACCTGGGATGTCCATGGTAGAGAATATTTACCTCAAATTACACTTTTAAAATGTACTATATTTCAATAGATCTCTTTATGATTTTCAGTTTTTCTAAAATGACAATATATTTGTGTTGAGTTTAAAGAGATCTATTAGCAATGTAGAATCAAAGTTCAGATCATAAGACAGGACAAATTTTGCTTTTGAGTCATTGGAATAAACATGATAACTGTATTCACAAAGTAGCAATGATCTGAAGGAGAACCTACAAGTTTAAAAAACCAAGCCTTGGGGGGATGTAAATGGCTGGGAATGGCTGGAGGAAAAGAGAATCTGGTTGCACCACAGGAGAACTGGTGTCATGATGCACAGACAGGAGGGAAACAGCATCTGTTTTGCTCTGCTTCTCTGTTTCCCTCTTTCTTTCTCTCACTCTGTCAAGTTTGTATTTAATAAACTTGCCTTAATGTTACTAAGAATTAAATGCAACAGAGAGGTTAGAAAGGAAAAAAGTCAGTAAATTTGCCAACAAAGAAATAATTGGTGACCTAAAAAGAAGTTTCCAAATGCAGCAAGAACAAAAGACACATTGTAGGTCCTAATGCATTCATTCTATGCACCAGATGAATTTCTCTTCCTCCTCCTGTCTTAGTGGGCATGGGAATAAGTGTTAATAGCATCTTCAATGCTCATCACTTTTTTGATACTTCCCTCGGATGTAAAAACAGTTCTTTAAACTTTGACTCAAGCAAAACACCAGAAGCACTGTAGGAGCTCCAATAAAGAAATAACAATTTGAACTTCCCTGGTGGCGCAGTGGATAGGAATCCACCTGCCAATGCAGGGGACACAGGTTCGATCCCTGGTCTGGGGAGATTCTGCATGCTGTGGAGCAACTAAGCCCAAGAGCCACAACTACTGAGCCCTCGTGCTGCAAATACTGAAGCCCGTGCACCAGAGCCCATGCTCCACAAGAGAAAGCACCTCGAAGAGAAGCCCATGCCCCACAAAGAAGAGTAGGCCTCACCTACAACAACTAGAGAAAGCCCACATGTAGCAACAAAGATGCAGCAAAGCCAAAAATAAAGTAATACTTTTTTTAAAAGAGATGTTTATTTTCCCATGGAATAATAAAAAAAATATAGCTTTATTAAAAGCGTTCTTTTAAGTAAGAGAGGTGGGTTCTTCAGCTCATTGATCTCTGCAGAATGCTGGGCACTCAGGAAATAGGTACATGTATTGAGTGAAAGAATAAATAAATATATGATTAAACCAGATGTGTTGGAAGATGTACAAATCACCCTCATCCTTTTGACACTTAATTTTTGCAAACTGACAGCTCTACACCTGGATCTTTGATTATTACCTTTTCACTGATAAATTCAAAGGTCCAGCTTACATAAATAAATTACATAAAATTATGTAAACTGCTACTCAGCAATTATCCAACAAACCACATAAAGTCTACAGCAACAAAAAAAAAACCCAGCTGCAAGTGAATATTTATTCCCCAAAGGTGCCTGTTTTGTACCACCATTAGCAATAAATAAGTTTAAAAGTTACAGCTTATCTTAACCATGCTTCATAACAGAGTACACACTTTCAAATAAAGTTACAACCATCTTTGTGCCACTTTTCTAGCATTTAATAGTATCATTTCAATTCTTGCTCATGACCATTCTGAGAGGTAACTATGGTTACCCCATTTTGTGGGTTCAGTTCAGTTCAGTCGCTCAGTCGTGTCTGACTCATTGCGACCCCATGAATCGCAGCACACCAGGCTTCCCTGTCCATCACCAACTCCCAGAGTTCACTCAGACTCACGTCCAAGTTTGAAGAAATTACACATTAATGGGAGGGCAGTAACTATCAGGAGCAGAGTGGAGACTGAAACTGACTCTTGTAAGGTAAACTTTACAAAAGAAGCTGTATTTAGGGGGCGGCCCTAAGACGGCAGAGGAATAGGACTGGGAGACCACTTTCTCCCCCACAAATTCGTTGAAAGATCATTTGAATACTGAGTAAATTCCACAAAACAACTTCTGAATGCTGGCGGAGGACACCAGGCACCCAGAAAGGCAGCCCATTATCTTTGAAAGGAGGTAGGACAAAATATAAAAGATAAAAAGAGAGACAAAAGAATTAGGGACAGAGACCCATCCCGGGGAGGGAGTCATGAAAGAGAAGAAGTTTCCAAACACCAGGAAACCCTCTCACTGGCGGGTCTGTGGGGAGTTTTGGAATTTCAGAGGGAAACATAACTGGGAGGAGAAAATAAATAAATAAAACCCACAGATTACACACCTAACCACAACTCCCAGAGTAGAAGTAGCCCAGATGCTCGCGTCAGCCACCAGCAAGTGGGGGCTGGACAGGGAGGCACGGGCTGCATTGCTTAGAGTAAGGACTGGGTCTGAATGCCCTGAGGACAATCTGAGGGAGCTAACTGCGATAGCAATCCAAACTGTGGGATAGCTGGAGAGAGAGAAAAAGAAAGAGAGAGAGAGAGAAGCTTCCCGAAAAAAGCTCTAACCTAAGGCACTGCTGGGCTCACTCACAGAACAAAGGACTGAACGAATACCAGAGGAGAGCTAGCCGGCTGTGGACTGGCCCATCCTCGCCGGAAGGCAGAGAGGCAGGCAAGCGACAGCCAGAGCCAGAAGGCAAGGGGCGATCTCGGCCCCAGAGATGGCATCCTCTAGCAAACTGTGAGCAGGCTCCCAAGTTGCTAACCAAGTCTTCCTGGGCTCCCGGATGGTGGACATCTGCCAGGAGGGTCACAGCCAGAGATCAGCTCCCCAGAGGAGACATATGGCACACCTGAGACGGCGCTCCCACTGCATACTCAGGAAACCGAGCGGTTGGCATGGGGGAGGTGACAAGATGCACCGCCCACCTGGGGAGCGTGCGCTCGCCAAGCACCTGGTCACCTGAGCTGCTCGAACCTGGGAAGGGCACAAAACCCAGGCCCAACTGAGTCTGTGCCTTTATGGAGTACCCAAGAATCTGAACCTGAGCAGCTTAGACCTGGGAAGTACACGCAACCCAGAGCCCACTTTAGACAATTCCCTTGCAGAGCAACCTGGAGCCTGAGCAGTACAGACAGGGAAAGCCCACACTGGGAGTGGGCGCAAACGCAGTGTGGCCCAGACACTGCAAGCACTCCCCACACACACCAGTGATATTTGCAGTGTTCCTCCGTCCCCACAGCACAACTGAACAAGTGAGCCTAAATAAGTGACCACCTTCGCCCCCTTGTGTCAGGGTGGAAATTAGACATTGAAGAGATTTGCTAACAGAAGCCAAAATAAACAGAGAGAACCACTTCAGAAGGGACAGGTGTGACAGACTAAAACCGTGTAGTTAGCACAGACTACATTGGAAGGGGCATATAGACCTCAAGAAGAAGTATAAGCTGGAACAAGGAACTATCTGAAACTGAACTGATCCCACACTGCCGGCAACAGCACCAGAAAAATTCCTAGATATATTTTACTATTATCATTTTTTAAACTTTTTATATTTTTAAGTCTTTCATTACTCCTTTAATTTTCATTTTAAAGCAAATTTCATATATATTTTTTATAATTTTTGTGATTTTTTTTTAATATTGTATTTTTGAGACTTTAACCTCTACTCTAGATTTTTAATTTTTGCTTTTTGGTATTTGTTATCAATTTTGAACCTTTAAGAATCAAATCTTCAGTACCCATTTTTACTTTGGAGTGTGATTACTGGCCTGATTGCCCTCTCCCCCTTTTGACTCTCCGTTTTTGCCCCCAAATCGCCTCTATCTCCTCCCTTCCGCTTCTCTTCTCTACCTAACTCTGTGAATCTCTTTGGGTATTCCAGGCTGTGGAGAACACTTAGGGAACTGATTACTGGCTGGATCTGTCTCTCTCCTTTGGATTCTCCTTTTTATCCTCCTGGCCACCTCTGTCTCCTTCCACCCTCTTCTTTTCTCTGTATAACTCTGTGAACATCTCTGAGGGATCCAGACTGTGGAGAGCACATAAGGAAATTATTACTGGCTAGCTTGCTCTCTCCCCTTTTGACTCCACTTCTTCTCCTCCTGGTCACATCTATCTCCCTCCTCCCTCTTCTCTTCTCCATGTAACTCTGTGACCCTCTCTGGGTGTCCCTCACTGTGGACAATCTTTTCTCCATTAACCTAGATGTTTTATCATTGGTGCTGTATGGATGGAGAAGTCTTGAGGCTACTGTAAAAATAAGACTGAACCAGAGGCAGGAGGCTTAAATCCAAAACTTGAGAATACCAGAAAACTCCTGACTCCAGGGAACATTAATCGACAAGAGCTGATCCAAAAGCCTCCATACCTACATTGAAACCAAGCTCTACCCAAGAGCCAACAAGTTCCAGAGCAAGACATACCACACTAGTTCTCCAGCAACACAGGAACATAGCCCTTAGCATTAATATACAGGCTGCCCAAAGTCACACCAAACCCATAGACACCTCAAAACTCACTACTGGACACTTCATTGCACTCCGGAGAGAAGAGATCCAGCTCCATCCACCAGAACACTGATGCAAAATTCCTACCAGGAAACCTTGACAAACCACTTGTCCAACCCCACCCACAGGGAGGAACCTTCACAATAAAGAGGAACCACAAACTTCCAGCATACAGAAAGGCCACCCCAAACACAGAAATCCAAACAAGATGAAAAGGCAGAGAAAAATTCAGCAGGTAAAGGAACATGATAAACGCCCACCAAACCAAAGAAAAGAGGAAGAGATAGGGAGTCTACCTGAAAAAGAATTCAGAATAATGATAGTAAAAATGATCCAAAATCTTGAAAACAAAATGGAGTTACAGATAAATAGTCTGGAGACAAGGATTGAGAAGATGCAAGAACAGTTTAACAAGGACCTAGAAGAAATAAAAAAGAGTCAATATATAGTGAATAATGCAATAACTGAGATCAAAAACACTCTGGAGGGAACCAACAGTAGAATAACTGAGGCAGAAGATAGGATAAGTGAGGTGGAAGATATAAAGGTGGAAATAAATGAAGCAGAGAGGAAAAAAAGATTTAAAAGAAATCAGGACAACCTCAGAGACCTCTGGGGCAATGTCAAACCCCCCAACATTTGAATCATAGGAGTCCCAGAAGAAGAAGACAAAAAGAAAGGCCATGAGAAAATACTTGAGGAGATAATAGTTGAAAACTTCCCTATAATGGGGAAGGAAATAGCCACCCAAGTCCAAGAAACCCAGAGAGTCCCAAACAGGATAAACCTAAGGTGAAACATCCCAAGACACATATTCATCAAACTAATGAAGATCAAACACAAAGAACAAATATCAAAAGCAGAAAGGGAAAAACAACAAATAACACACATGGGGATTCCCATAAGGATAACAGCTGATCTTTCAATAGAAACTCTTCAGGGCAGAAGGGAATGGCAGGGCATACTTAAAGTGATGAAAGAGAAAAACCTACAACCCAGATTACTGTACCCAGCAAAGATCTCATTCAAATATGAAAGAGAAATCAAGCTTTACAGACAAGCAAAAGCTGAGAGAATTCAGCACCACCAAACCAGCTCTTCAACAAATGCTAAAGGATCTTCTCTAGACAGGAAACACAGAAAAGGTGTATAAACTCGAACCCAAAACAACAAAGTAAATGGCAACAGGATCATAGTTATCAATAATTACCTTAAATGTAAATGGGTTGAATGCTCCAACTAAAAGACAAAGACTGGCTAAATGGACACAAAAACAAGACCCTATATATGCTGTCTATAAGACATCCACCTCAAAATAAGGGACACATACAGACTGAAAGTGAAGGGCTGGAAAAAAGATATTTCACTCAAATAGAGACCAAAAGAAAGCAGAACTAGCA
This sequence comes from Bos grunniens, assembly GCF_055505025.1. Lineage (NCBI taxonomy): Eukaryota > Metazoa > Chordata > Mammalia > Artiodactyla > Bovidae > Bos > Bos grunniens. The sequence continues at coordinate 54,283,773 of NC_141178.1, read as the reverse complement.
ATACTCATATCAGATAAAATAGACTTTGAAATAAAGGCTGTGAAAAGAGACAAAGAAGGACACTACATAATGATCAAACGATCAATCCAAGAAGAAGATACAATTATAAACATATATGCATCCAACACAGAAGCGCTGAAATATGTAAGACAAATGCTAACAAGTATGAAAGGGGAAATTAACAGTAACACAATAATAGTGGGAGACTTTAATACCCCACTCACACCTATGGATAGATCAACTAAACAGAAAATAAGCAAGGAAACACAAACTTTAAATGATACAATGGACCACTTCGACCTAATTGGTATCTATAGGACATTTCACCCCAAAACAATGAGTTTCACCTTTTTCTCAAGTGCACACGGAACCTTCTCCAGGATAGATCACATCCTGGGCCATAAATCTAGCCTTGGTAAATTCAAAAAAATTGAAATCATTCCAAGCATCTTTACTGATCACAATGCAGTAAGATTAGATGTAAACTACTGGGGGTGGGGGGTGGCAGAAACTATTAAAAATAGAAGCATATGGAAGCTAAACAACACGCATCTGAATAACCAACAAATCACGAAAGAAATCAAAAAAGAAATCAAAATATGCATGGAAATGAATTAAAATGAAAACACAACAACCCAAAACCTATGGGACTCAGTAAAAGCAGTGCTAAGGGGAAGCTTCATAGCAATACAAGCTTACCTCAAGAAACAAGAAAAAAATCAAATAAATAACCTAACTGTACACCTAAAGCAACTGGAAAAGGAAGAAAAGAAGAACACCAGGGTTAGTAGAAGGAAAGATATCATAAAAGTTAGGGCAGAAATAAATGAAAAAGAAACAAAGGAGACCACAGCAAAAATCAACAAAGCTAAAAGCTGGTTCTTTGAGAAGATAAATAAAATAGACAAACCATTAACCAGACTCATCAAGAAAAAAAGGGAGAAGAATCAAATTAACAAAATCAAAAAAGAAAATGGAGAAATCACAACAGACAACACAGAAATAGAAAGGATCATAAGAGACTACTACCAGCAACTATATGCCCCCAAAATGGACAACTTGGAAGAAATGGATGAATTCTTAGAAAAGTATCTTTCCAAAACTGAACCAGGAAGAAATGGAAAATCTTAACAGACCCATCACAAGCACAGAAATCAAAACTGTAATCAGAACTCTTCCAGCAAACAAAAGCCCAGCACCAGATGGCTTCACAGCTGAATTCTACCAAAAGTTTAGAGAAGAGCTAACACCTATACTACTTAAACTCTTCCAGAAAATTGCAGAGGAAGGTAAACTGCCAACCTCATTTTATGAAGCCACCATTACCCTAATACCAAAACCAGACAAAGATGCAACAAAAAAAGAAAACTACAGGCCATTATCATTGATGAACATAGATGCAAAAATCCTTAACAAAATTCAAGCAAACACATTCTAACAACATATTAAAAAGGTCATGTATCACGACCAAATGGGCTTTATCACAAGGATGCAAGGATTCTTTAATATCCACAAATCAATCAATGTGATACACCACATTAACAAATTGAAAAATAAAAATCATATGATTATCTCAATAGATGTAGAGAAAGCCTTTGACAAAATTCAACGTCCACTTAAAAAAAAAAAAAAAAAAAAACCTTCCAGAAAGCAGGAATATAAGGAACATACTTCAACATAATAAAAGCCTTATATGATAAACCCACAGCAAACATTATCCTGAATGGTGAAAAATTGAAAGCATTTCCCCTAAAGTCAGGAACAAGACAAGGGTGCCCATTCTCACCACTACTATTCAACATAGTTTTGGAAGTTTGGGGCACAGCAGTCAGAGAAGAAAAAGAAATAAAAGGAATCCAGATTGGAAAAGAAAAATAAAACTCTCACTATTTGCAGATGACATGATCCTCTACATAGAAAACCCTAAAGACTCCACCAGAAAATTACTAGAGCTAATCAATGAATATAGTAAAATTGCAAGATATAAAATCAACACACAGAAATCCCTTGCATTCCTATACACTAACAATGAGAAAACAGAAAGAGAAATTAAGGAAACAATTCCATTTACCATTGCAACTAAAAGAATAAAATACTTAGGAATAAATCTACCTAAACAAACAAAAGACCTATATATAGAAAACCATAAAACACTGGTGAAAGAAATCAAAGATGACACAAATAGATGGAGAAATACACCGTGTTCATGGATCAGAAGAGTCAATATAGTGAAAATGAGTATACCACCCAAAGCAAACTATAGATTCAATGCAATCCCTATCAAGCTACCAACAGTATTTTTCAGAGAACTAGAACTAATAATTTCACAATGTGTATGGAAATACAAAAAACCTCGAATAGCCAAAGCAATCTTGAGAAAAAAGAATGGAACTGGAGGAATCAACGTGCCTGACTTCAGACTATAATACAAAGCTACAGTCAAGACAGTAGGCACAAAGACAAAAAACAAATGGAACAAAATAGAAAGCCCAGAGATAAATCCACACACCTATGGACACCTTATCTTTGACAAAAGAGGCAAGAATATACAATGGAGAAAAGACAATCTCTTTAACAAGTGGTGCTGGGAAAACTGGTCAACCACTTGTAAAAGAATGAAACTAAAACACTTTCTAACACCATACACAAAAATAAACTCAAAATGGATTAAAGATCTAAACGTAAGACCAGAAATGATAAAGCTCCTAGAGGAAAGCATAGGCAAAACACTCTCCAACATAAATCACAGCAGAATCCCCTATGACCCACCTCCCAGAGTAATGGAAATAAAAGCAAAAATCAACAAATGGGACCTAATTAAACCTAAAAGCTTTTGCACAATGAAAGAAACTATAAGCAAGGTGAAAAGACAGCCTTCAGAATGGGAGAAAATAATAGCAAAGAAAGCAACTGACAAAGAATTAATCTCCAAAATATACAAGCAGCTCCTGCAGCTCAATTACAGAAAAATAAATGATCCTATAAAAAAAATGGGCCAAAGAACTAAACAGACATTTCTCCAAAAAAGACATACAGATGGCTAACAAACACATGAAAACATGCTCAACATCACTCATTATCAGAGAAATGCAAATCAAAACCAGAATGAGGTACCATCTCACACCGGTCAGAATGACTGCTATCAAAAAGTCTACAAGCAATAAATGCTGGAGAGGGTGTGGAGAAAAGGGAACCCTCTTACACTATTGCTGGGAATGCAAACTAGTACAGCCACTATGGAGAAGAGTGTGGAGATTCCTTAGAAAACTGGAAATAGAACTACCATCAGTTCAGTTCAGTCACTCAGTCGTGTCTGATTCTTTACAACCCCATGAATCGCAGCACGCCAGGCCTCCCTGTCCATCACCAACTCCTGGAGTTCACTCAGACTCATGTGCATTGACTTGGTGATGCCATCCAGCCATATCATCCTCTGTCGTCCCCTTCTCCTCCTGCCCCCAACCCTCCCAGCATCAGAGTCTTTTCCAATGAGTCAACTCTTGGCATGAGGTGGCCAAAGTATTGGAGTTTCAGCTTCAGCATCAGTCCTTCCAATGAACACCCAGGACTGGTCTCCCTTAGGATGGACTGGTTGGATCTCCTTGAAGTCCAAGGGACTCTCAAGAGTCTTCTCCAACACCACAGTTCAAAAGCATCAATTCTTCAGTGCTCAGCTTTCTTCATAGTCCAACTCTCACATCCATACATGACCACAGGAAAAACCATAGCCTTGACTAGATGGACCTTTGTTGGCAAAGTAATGTCTCTGCTTTTGAATATGCTATCTAGGTTGGTCATAACTTTCTTTCCAAGGAGTAAGCATCTTTTAATTTCATGGCTGCAGTCACCATCTGCAGTGATTTTAGAGCCTAAAAAATAAAATCTGACACTGTTTCCACTGTTTCCCCATCTATTTCCCATGAAGTGATGGGACCAGATGCCATAATCTTCATTTTCTGAATGTTGAGCTTTAAGCTAACTTTTTCACTCTCCACTTTCACTTTCATCAAGAGGCTTTTTAGTTCCTCTTCACTTTCTGCCCTAAGGGTGGTGTCATCTGCATATCTGAGGTTATTGATATTTCTCCCGGCAATCTTGATTCCAGCTTGTGCTTCTTCCAGTCCAGTGTTTCTCATGATGTACTCTGCATATAAGTTAAATAAGCAGGGTGACAATATACAGCCTTAACGTACTCCTTTTCCTGTTTGGAACCAGTCTGTTGTTCCATGTCCAGTTCTAACTGTTGCTTCCTGACCTTCATACAGGTTTCTCAAGAGGCAGGTCAGGTGGTCTGGTACTCCCATCTCTTTCAGAATTTTCCACAGTTTATTGTGATCCACACAGTCAAAGGCTTTGGCATAGTCAATAAAGCGGAAATAGATGTTTTTCTGGAACTCTCTTGCTTTTTCTATGATCCAGCGGATGTTGGCAATTAGATCTCTGATTCCTCTGCCTTTTCTAAAACCAGTTTGAACATCTGGAAGTTCATGATTCACGTATTGCTGAAGCCTGGCTTGGAGAATTTTGAGCATTACTTTACTAGCATGTGAGATAAGTGCAATTGTGCAGTAGTTTGAGCATTCTTTGGCATTGCCTTTCTTTGGGATTGGAATGAAAACTGACCTTTTCCAGTCCTGTGGCCACTACTGAGTTTTCCACATTTGCTGGCATATTGAGTGCAGCACTTTCACAGCATCATCTTCCAGGATTTGAAATAGCTCAACTGGAATTCCATCACCTCCACTAGCTTTGTTCGTAGTCATGCTTTATAAGGCCCACTTGACTTCACATTCCAGGATGTCTGGCTCTAGGTCAGTGATCACACCATCGTGATTATCTGGGTCGTGAAGATCTTTTTTGTACAGTTCTTCTGTGTATTCTTGCCACCTCTTCTTAATATCTTCTGCTTCTGTTAGGTCCATACCATTTCTGTCCTTTATCAAGCCCATCTTTGCATGAAATGTCCCCTTGGTATCTCTAGTTTTCTTGAAGAGATCTCTAGTCTTTCCCATTCTGTTGTTTTCCTCTATTTCTTTGCAATGATTGCTGAGGAAGGCTTTCTTATCTCTCCTTGCTATTCTTTGGAACTCTGCATTCAGATGCTTATATCTTTCCTTTTCTCCTTTGCTTTTCACTTCTCTTCTTTTCACAGCTATTTGTAAGGCCTCCCCAGACAGCCATTTTGCTTTTTTGCATTTCTTTTCCTTGGGTTGGTCTTGATCCCTGTCTCCTGTACAATGTCATCAACTTCTGTCCATAGTTCATCAGGCACTCTATCTATCAGATCTAGGCCCTTAAATCTATTTCTCACTTCCACTGTATAATCATAAGGGATTTGATTTAGGTCATACCTGAATGGTCTAGTGGTTTTCTCTACTTTCTTCAATTTAAGTCTGAATTTGGCAATAAGGAGTTCATGATCTGAGCCACAGTCAGCTCCTGGTCTTGTTTTTGCTGACTATATAGAGCTTCTCCATCTACCATACGACCCAGCAATCCCACTGTGGGGCATACACACCAAGGAAACCAGAACTGAAAGAGACATGTGTACCTCAATGTTCATCACAGCACTGTTTACAACAGTCAGGACACGGAAGCAACCTAGATGTCCACTGGCAGATGAATGGATAAGATAGTTGTGGTACATACACACAATGGAATATTACTGAGCCATTAAAAAGAATGCATTTGAATCAGTTCTAATGAGATGGATGAAACTGGAGCCTATTACACAGAGTGAAGTAAGTCAGAAAGAAAAAGAACAATACAGTATACTAATGCATATATATTTAATTTAGAAAGATGGTAACGATGACCCTATATGCGAGACAGCAAAAGAGACACAGAAGTAAGGAAAAATCTTTTGGACTCTGTGGGAGAAGGCAAGGGTAGGAGAGAATAGCACTGAAATGTGTATATTATCATATATGAAACAGATCACCAGTCCAGGTTCAATGCATGGGACAGGGTGCTCAGGGCTGGTGCACTGGGATGACCCTGAGGGATGGGGAGGGAGGTGGGAGTGGAGTTCAGGATGGGGAACACATGTACACCCATGGCTGATTCATGCCTATGTAGGGCAAATACCACTACAATATTGTAAAGTAGTTAGCCTCCAATTAAAATAAATAAATTAATATTTAAAAATAAAAATTAAAAAAAAAGAAGCTGCATTTAGTGGGAAATTAGTAGGGAGAGTCAATGGAATTCTGAAAACTTTGAAGTCTTGGGAAAACTATAAAAATAATTAAAGAATAAAAAGTCATGTCACATGAAACAAAAATATAAAGAGGAATATTCACTTGTGAAAGACAAGAATTCACAAGAATATACAAGACAGACAGAGGTTAACAGCTAGTTGTTTCAAACACATGAGGCAAGTGTAGTGCACTTAAGAGTACAGGCTACCCTGAGTTCAACTCAAGTTCAGATTCTTGCTCTACCACTCAACAGCTGCTATTCTGGACAAGTTACTTACTCTTTATGCCTCAGTTTCTTCTAAAATAGGAAAATAATGAGATAATCCACACAAATGCTCCTCACTAAAGTAACTGGCACTCTAGAAGTTATTAGAATTCTAAATAATCACTAATTTGTTATAACTTCAAATACAAAAACTAGAATAATGAGAAACTTCATTAAAACTTGTTTTCTTCAAACACTAAAACTATACAGCTTTTATATTTTAAATAAAGCAATGTGAATTGAATTAACTGCTTTTCTGCAGGAAAATGAAGAAATAGTTTCACACTCTAACCCTCTTTCCTTTCAAGTTGGCAGAAAAATAGGGCAAAGAGTTCACAGAAACTTGATTCCTTTCCAGTCAATTTGGACAAGGTCCAGTTAGCCAGGTCCTCAAGGACATGATGCAATGAAAACAATTCAGGAAAATAAATAATATGGGAAAAACATAACACAGAGGCAGGAGATAATTTTATTTCATCTTCTATTTAGATGTTACTTTTAAAAAGCAACCAAAATGAGGGCTTCGCTGGTGGCTCAGTGGTAAAGAATCCACCTGCCCTTTTTTGAGTACTTACTATGTGTCATAAATTGTTTTGGAGCTGAGGATGTAAAATGAATAAGATAAAGCAGCTGATCTTAACACAAATTTGTATTTTATACAAATTAGGTAAAACAGACAAGAAAGTAAATGATTATAACATAGCATGTGCTATAACATAAGTATGTACAAAGCCTCAAGTACATACAAAGCAAAAATTCTATAGAAAGGAGGCATCAATTTTCAAAGCCTTCAGCCTAAGAATGATGAACTCATTCCAAAATACTTAAAATCAGCTCCTATTAATAAAAAAAAAAAAAAAAAAAGAATCCACCTGCCAGTGCAGGAGACCTGGGTTTGATCCCTGGTCCAGGAAGATCCCACATGCTGCAGAGCTACTAAGCCCGTGTGCCGCAACTATCGAGCCTGTGCTCTAAAGCATGGGAGCTGAAACTACTGAGCCCTTGCCCTGCAGCTACTGAAGCCTGAGCGCCCTAGAGCCCGTGCTCCAGAACAAGAGAAGCCATCACAGTGAGAAGCCCACACACTGCAACTGGAGAGTGGCCCCTGCTTCCCAAAATAGAGAAAAGCCCACACAACAATAAAGACCCAGCACAGCCAAAAATAAACAAATAAATAAAATTATTTTCTTAATGCGACCAAAATGAAATCTGTAAATCATACACTTTTAATTGTTAGCTACTATACATGTTTAATGTACCATTTGAACTATACTTATCATGGAAACTGAGATTGTTTCTTCATATTTAGTAGCAAGTGAGTAAATATCAGGACACCTAGGTAGCCATCTGACAAACAAAGGAAATAGGCAGGCTCTTATTTGCTTCCTAAGTTCAAACTAAAGCCCAGTAGATCGACAACCCCAACATAAAAAGTGAAGCCATAAATTACTAGAGAAAATTTTGCAGAAGAGCTTATGAAACTAGAAGCAATCACAGAACAATGAAATCAATATATTTGATGACATAAAAACTTTAAAATTCTGTACAGAAAGAAAATAGCACTAACAATGTCAAAAGACAGAAACTAGGCCAACAGCCTATTTTCTTTAATACAAGAAGATATTTTATGAATAAGATGTTTTGTATTTTATGTAAGCGAAGTGGAATAAAACAAATAGCAAAACAAGCAGTTAATTAGAAAGGAATTTTAAAATGTTAACTATATGAAAGATGATTAACCTCATTTATAATTAAACAAATTATAATTAAACATATTATAATAATAATGGGAAACAGTTAATCGCCTAGCAGGTTGACACACAGATCATAAAGTATGATGACACAGCGGGTGATAATATGAGGAAAGACACCACTATGTAATATAGAAGTGATAAAATAATGGAAACACTTTGGAGGACAACTGGTTTATTTATCAACATTGAGAATGCACACAGTACATCAGCTGTTCAAGTTCTGAACTTATCTTGTAAGGATTTTCCTATTTTTATACAAAGACAGACACATACTATCAGACTCAGTTGGTGACGGAAGAAGCCCCATTTGTCTCGGTTTCTGTCTTTTGTGAACTGCCAAGCAAACGGTAGGAATTCAAAAAGTAATCACTGAATGTAGAAATGAACAGCATGTGCATGACAGCACTGCCAATGTCTGACGACAAATCCTATGTCCAATACAGGAGACTGGTTAATACATTTTAATAGAATAAATTGAGACAATGAAACAGTACACAGCCCCAAAAAGAATAATATACATGTTGAAATAGGGTGATCTCTAAGATCAGTTCAGTTGCTCAGTCATGTCCAGCTCTTTGCGACCCCATGGACTGCAGCACGCCAGGCCTCCCTGTCCATCACCAACTCCTGGAGTTTACTCAAACTCATTCCACTAAGTCAGTGATGGCATCCAACCATCTCATCCTCTCTCATCCCCTTCTCCTCCCACCTTCAATCTTTCCCAGCATCAGGGTCTTTTTTCAAATGTCAGCTTTTCACATCAGGTGGCCAAAGTATTGGAGTTTCAGCTTCAACATCAGTCCTTCAAATGAATATTCAGGACTGATTTCCTTTAGGATGGACTGGTTGGATCTCCTTGCAGTCCAAGGCATTCTCAAGAGTCTTCTCCAACACCACAGTTCAAAAGCATCAATTCTTCGGTGCTCAGCTTTCTTTATAGTCCAACTCTCACATCCATACATGACTACTGGAAAAACCAGAGCCTTGACTAGACGGTCCTTTGTTGGCAAAGTAATGTCTCTGCTTTTTAAGTTAGGTTAAAAAGGCAAAATGTAAAACACATACATATGCTTGAAAAGTGTTAGTCACTCCGTTGTATCCAACTCGTTGTGACCACATGGACTGTAGCTCACTAGGTTGCTCCCTCTGTCCATGGGATTTTCCAAGAAGAATACTGGAGTGGGTAGTCATTCCCTTTTCCAGAGGATCTTCCTGACCCAGGGATCGAACCCAGGACTCTTTTGTCTTTTGCATTGCCAGGTGGGTTCTTTACCACTAGGGCCACCTGGGAAGCCTACATATGCTTGTGGACTGTATTCTACCTGGACAGGTAAGAGGTAGGTAAACACAAATGCGACTGGGTAGATGGTTTGTAAACTAAGGTCTGGGGTGAGGGATTTTGTGCTTTAGAAAGTTACTTTTAGGAACTTATTTTGCATTGCTTACTCTTTGTGGATTAAAATAAAAGCATCTGTACTTATTGTACTTTTTCAATTAAAAATTAGTTATCAACAGCAAAAATCCCCATACTGAGACCTCTGGGACGCTGCACTTAACACTTCTCTGCCTCCCAGCTCGCTGTGGGTGAGCTAGCAGCTTGGAGAAAGGGCTCCATCAAGTTCAGCTGCTGAGCGGTCACTGCGCTGGTACGTCCTGTTCTGTTAAACCAGTCAATGATCAGACCTGGAAACCAGCCATCTCTGGACGCCTTTTACCCGTTACTTAACAAATGCGGATGCTAAGTCCAAAGTGACACAACTCAAGGTCGCACCCCTCTTTCTGATTTCTGTCTTCCCACCACCCTGCTCTCAACCCGGTGTATCACACCTGGAAACACAAAGGAGAAGCCTCATCCCGACCCTTCCGCTGAAAATACTCTGCACCGCTTTAATGCCTTGACTTGAGTATTACTATTACCAATACTCTTTTGCTAGAATTTGGCTTCAGATCTTCAGTTTTCCTGGCAATTTCATTTCTCCCACACGTCGAGTTATCTGCTGAGATGAAATAAATTTAGGCTTCCCACATCTCAGAGGTCATTATCTTTTATCTCTGCTGCTCTGCCGCGGAGAGTAAGGCATTTCCGAAAAACTTTATAGGTTCGGGAGACTCATCCAAGAGCAGAATTTCACTGCTTGGGGTCAAATAGGCCCTCACCCCAGAGGGCGCCAACTCTTTTAGAGGTTTCCCGTTTCCACGACCCTGGAGAAACTGGAAGGACCAGCGCGGGATTTCTCAGGACACCCGCTGTCACCGCCCGGTGCGCCCCGGGAGCGTCCGGGCCGAGGTTACACGGCCCTCGCAGCCCCCGGCTCCCGGCACGGGTCCCGGCGAGGGATCGGTCTGGGTCCCGGCCCAGCCTCGGCTTCCCGGCGCGTCACCCGGATGGGGCTCGGCGGGAAGGTCCCCTTACCCGCCAGGCCAGGTCCAGATCGAAGTCCCGGGCGCGCAGGAACCGCAGCAGGAAGGCGTCGCTGAGCAGCCACCCGGCCAGCGGAGCGCCCGCCGCCCCGGCCCGGCGCCGCAGCTCGGCCAGGCTGGGCTGCAGCAGCGGCGAGTGGTCGGGCAGCGCGCTGAGTTGCAGCCCCGCCGGCCCCGGCCGCGCCTCCGCCATGCCCGCCGCCCTCTCCTGCGGTGGTCCGGGGAGCCAAGGAGAGCGCCCGCGGGCCTCCTGCCCCTCCTCCGCGGACGGCCTGCCACGCCCGGAGGGGTGCGCCCCGCGGTCTCTTAGAGCGAACCACGTGGTGCCCTGCGGGGCTCAGGGCTCTGCAAGCCCCAGGTAGTAACCCCTGCCTTCCCAGAAAGGAAGTCACTGGTGCTCAGCGTCAAGAAGATGACATAGTGTGTTTGCCTCCGCTGATGGTGATCGGTGGCGATGTTTTAAAACTAGTCAGCTAGAGAACTTTATTTTTTCCATTTTCTTCCTTCTTTCCCTCCGCCCCACCCCCCATCTACCTCTCTCTCCCTTCCGTCCTTCCTTTCCTTTTTCTTTCTTCCTTCCTCCCTTCTTCCCTCCATTATTCCTTCCTTCTTTCTTCTCTCACTCCCTCCCTCCCTTCCTTCCGTCTTACAATCCTACCTTGTCCTAGAGCTGGAAGGAGCCTTAGAACCACCACTTCGCGTCTCAGTGGCGGGCTCGCAGAGGAGTCCTTCTCCCTACCCTTCTATTAATGCTTCTCACTGACTCCTCACCTCAACCTGTGTTTCATCGTGCGTGCGTGCTAAAGGGGTTTCAGTAGTGTCAGACTCTTTCGACCCCACGGACTGTAGCCCCCCAGGCTCCTCTGTCCATGGGAATTCTCCAGGCAAGAATACTGGAGTGGGCGGTCATTCCCTTCTCCAAGGTGTGTTGTTGAATCAGTAGTTTCCAAAATACACATCCCCAAAGGGCACCTTAACTGACTCACTGCTCCTCCCCTTCCTCCCATTTCAGGCAAAGTCTTCTGAGTTCTTTGGTGGCTTACTCTGTTAGTGATATACACCAATAAATGACTGTCCTTTTTCAGTCACTAAGTTGTGTCCGACTCTGAGCGCCATGGAGTGCAGCACACCAGTCTTCCCTGTCCTCCACTATCTCCCGGAGTTTACCCAAATTCATGTCCATTGAGTTGGTGATGGTATCTAACCATCTTACCCTGTGCTTCCCCCTTCTTTTGCCTTCAGTCTTTTCCAGCATCAAGATCTTTTCCAGTGAGTTGGCTCTTCACATTATGTAGCCAAAGTATTGGAGCTTCAACTTCAGCATCAGTGCTTCCATAGAATATTCAAGGTTGATTTTCTTTAGGATGGGCTTATTTGATCTCTTTGCAGTCCAAGGGACTCTGAGTCTTTTCCAGCACTACAATTTGAAAGCATCAGTTCTTCAGCCTTCTTTATGGTCGAACTCTCACATACGTACATGACTACTGAAAAAACCATAGCTTAGACTATACAGACCTTTGTGGGCAAAGTGATGTCTCTGATTTTTAATAATCAAGGACTAGAAAGTGCCAAGGAAAATCTTTGTAAACACTACATACATCCTGTGTTATGCTCCATTATCATGTCTGGTCACTCAACAGAGTCCAAAGTCCTCATATGACCTCATCTAAGTGATCCCTCTTTATGAAGATGGAGCAGGGAAGTGATGCGGAAACCAGAAAGGCCATTAAATTGGTCTTTCCTTGATCTTTGTCTTTTGCAACTATCCCAGAACTGACCCGTCTCCCTGAGGGAGAACTCATGAGTTGAATTTTTATTGAATATATACTATGTGACAGATAAATACTAAAATCTCACAAACAAATAAAACCAAATCTTTGCCTTTATGATGTCCAATGGGAGGTGAGAGAGACTGCCATTTCATTCATGAAAAAAATTAGTTATTGAGCACCTTCTGTGTCCAGATCTTGTTCCAGGTACTGAGGGTCCATTCTCAAACAAAACAGATACAACCCTCGTCTTGGGGGCTTTGATTTTTGTGGAGGGAGATTAGACGAGGAATGAGATAAATAAGCAGTAAAACAGAGTCAGGGAGGTGGTGATAAGCGTTTTGGGGAAACATAAAGCTCTGAAGGAGGGTTGAACCCACAGTGATGTTTGAATAACACCTGCAAGAGGGGAGGAAGTTGGACCAGAGGTCCCTGAGATGCAGATGGGGGCCAGGCTTGGGAAGTCAGTGAAGTAAATAATCAAAATTCAGTGAGTAAGCTATGGTAAATGAGGGCTGGAGGTGCCAAGCTTTGATTTTCATTTAGAGTGAGATAGAAAGCTATTGGAGGAGAGGTTTACCATTCAATGTGAAAACTGTCATGAAAGGGTTAGAGAGAAAGTACCATAGAGAACACAGAGGAGGGCTTCCTGACCCTGCTTAGGGTATCTGGGAAGGCTTCATAAAGAGAGGGTCTTTGCTTAGCCTTAATGGAGGCATTGGGAAGGTTTGCCAGGTGAGAGAAAGAGGTGGAATCTGGAAGTTAAGTACTAGTCCAAAGGGGTAGACTTTGCAGAGCCTTACTTGGAACTCTGAATAATGAAAAATCCAAAGGAAGCCAGTTTTCTCTGGGAGCTTAAAGAGTTTAAAAGTAAGCGAACAAGATAATGTACACATGGAATATTTTCTTCTCTTCCAATTAAAAAAAAATACATTCTTTTAGTTGTTTCTAGTAATTAGCATCTGCTGTTTTGAAATAGGGCAGAAAGTTCATTCAGAGGGACTTCCCTAGTGGTCTAGGGGTTAAAAGATGCCATGCGCCCAGTGCAGGGTGTATGGGATCCATCCTTGGTCAGGAACTAAGGTCCCTAAAGCCATGTGGCACTGCAAAAAAAATTCACCAAGAGATCATGGACATAGCTATAGTATCATAGCTGTAGCATCCGTTTTTGAAACTGAGCTTTGTGGTGTATGGAGTCTGATTTGGCTAGGTTTGTATTTGTAGAACTCTCATAGGAAAAACCCAAAAGAATTTTTATTGACTGATGTTGATGGATAACCATTAAATTTGGTGAAAGTGGAAGCAACATGGAGCCCAGGTGACCAAGAGACATGGTTCCTAATAACCCAGAGGTACAGACGTAGTGGAGCATCTCTGTGGTCAAAATATGAAACAATTCCAGCACCTGCAGTTAGTGCCTTTGAAGAAAAACTAAGAGAGAAAAGAAAAGAAATGTGGAGGAGTAGTGGAGTAGACAATGGCACCCCACTCCAGTACTCTTGCCTGGAAAATCCCATGGATGGAGGAGCTGGGAAGGCTGGAGTCCATGGGGTCGCTGAGGGTCAGACACGACTGAGCGACTTCCCTTTCAGTTTTCACTTTTATGCATTGGAGAAGGAAATGGCAACCCACTCCAGTGTTCTTGCCTGGAGAATCCCAGGGATGGGGGAGCCTGGTGGACTGCCGTCTATGGGGTCGCACAGAGTCAGACATGACTGAAGTGACTTAGCAGCAGCAGCAGCAGCAGCAGTGGAGTAGACTCCTACAGAAAAATTTGCTTACTTTTTGCTAAGTAATGCAGACCACCCAGCTGTGTTTCGACCATGTATCTTAGATCCGAAGAAACATTTTAGAATTTTGCCACAAATTTTCTGTCAGTTACTCACTCTTTATTTTGAAATGGTTTCACTTTTGCTTTGCTCCTATGTTACTCTGGTGAGCTTACCGCACATGCATCCAGGCCTCCTATATAAAGATTCCAGCAGTGTTTCTGGAACTAGTGGCATGAGAAAATAAAAACAAACATGGAGGGAAAAGCCAGTTAATATGTGTACAACTAACTCACAATTCACTCTGAAATTATTTAGCAACTATTTATTTACATGTAATAATTCATAAGTATACCAATGAATTTATTTTATTTTCAGTTTCACAAAAAAGAGATAAATACTATTTATTATCACTGTTAAGAGATAACCTTCAGGACTTTCCTGGCAGTGCAGTGGATAAGAATCTACATGGCAATGCAGGGGACATGGGTTCAATCCCTGGTTTGGGAAGATCCTACATGCCACAGAGCAACTAAGCCCATACACCACAACTATTAAAGCCCGCACATTCTAGAGCCCATGCTCCTCAACAAGAGAAGCTGTAGCAATGAGAAGCCTGTGCACCATAACAAAGAGTAGCCCCACTCGCCACAAGTAGAGAAAACCCGCACAAAAACAACGAAAACCCAGCACAGCCATAAATAAATAAAGATAGCTTTCAAAAGGGGGTAAAATTATGACTCTCATACAGATACGAAGTTTTTATTTGACTTAGAAGCAGAGAACCAGACAGAGACAAATCAAACTCAAAGGACAAATCAAAACAGCACACATTTATATGGAATGAAGGGTATGGAAATGGGTTGGGAAGATCCGCTGGAGAAGGAAATGGCAACCCACTCCAGTATTCTTGCCTGGAGAATCCCATGGACAGAGGAGCCTGGCAGGCTACAGTCCATGGGGTTGCAGAGTCAGACAGTACTAAGCAGCTGAGCACATGTGTACATGCAAAGTTTGGGGACAAAACTAACTTCTTCCACCATGAGGGCAGGAGACCAGTTGAAACTGTACCAGGTAGGGCAGCATTTGCGTGCTCTTAAACAAGAGTTGCCATTGCCACCAAAGAGCTATAATTTACCATGTTGAGAAATAACCTAGATAGAATCAGAATCAGATAATCCAGAGGGAGTGCTCTAGAGTCGACACAATGCATAGTTCTCCTCTGACACACAATTTGATCCTATATCACTTGGAATGATGTAAACTCATTTTATTATTAATGCTTATTGAAGCATAGCTGCTTTACAATGTTGTGTTAGTTTCTGCTGTATGGCAAAGTGAATCAGCTACATATATTATATATCCCCTTTTTTTCGGATTTCCTCCCCATTTAGGTTGCCATAGAGCACCAAGTAGAGTTCCCTGAACTGTACATCAGGTTCTCATTAGTTGTCCATTTTACACATAGTATCACTAGCGTATATGTGTCAGTCCCAGTCTCCCAATTCATCCCACTGCCCCTTTCCTTTTTATGTTTGAATCCATACATTTGTTCTCTGATGTAAATTTATCTTAAAAAATTTAAAGTAATATTTATGCTGGAAAATTTTAAACATACATAGACTACTAACGAACACTAATGAACAACTTGTTTCAGCAATCACAGATATCTTGCCAATCTTGTTTTATCTGCCTCTTCCACTTTTTAAATAAGCAGTAACATTTTAAAGGTTTCCTATATTTTAAAGAATCATTTTCCTGGTAAATACTTAAATGTGCAGTTTTTTCTTTTATGCATGATCAAGATACCATTTTTTTCACACCTAAGGAAATTAGCCACAATTCCCCAATACCATCTAATATCTAGTCTGCATTTAAATTTCCCTAATTATCTCAAAAATATCTTTTTAAAGCTATTCAAATTAGGATCAGCATAAATATATGCCCTGCATTTGGTTGGTCAGCCTAAGTGTCAAAAGTACCTCTCTTTTTGTTTTTCTGATTTTTTGTTTTTTAATTTTTTAAATTTATTTTTTAATTAAAGGATAATTGCTTTACAGAATTTTGTTGTTTTCTGTCAAATCTCAACATGAATCAGCCATCCCAGTGAAGTTGCTCAGTCATGTCTGACTCTTTGGGACCCCATGGACTATAGCCTACCAGGCTCCTGCATCCATGGAATTCTCCAGGCAAGAGTACTAGAGTGGGTTGCCATTTCTTTCTCCAGGAGATCTTCATGACCCAGTGATCTAACCCAGGTCTCCCAAATTGCAGGTAGACGCTTTACCGTCTGAACCACCAGCGAAGTTGAATCAGCCATAGGTATACATATATCCCCTCCCTTTTGAACTTCCCTCCCATCTCCCTCCCCATCCCACCTCTCTAGGTTGATACAGAGACCCTGTTTGAGTTTCCTGAGCCATACAGCAGACTCCTATTGGCTATCTATTTTACACATGGTAATGTCAGTTTCCACTTACTCTTTCCAAACATCTGACCCTCTCCTCCTCTCTCCCCATGTCCGTAAGTCTATTTTTTATGTCTGTTTCTCCATTGCTGCCTGTGAATAAATTCTTCAGTACCATTTTTCTAGATTTCATATATATGCATTACAATATGATATTTATCTTTCTCTTTCTGACTTACTTCACTCTATATAATAAGCTCTAGGTTCATCCACCTCACTAGAACTGACTCAAATGCATTCCTTGTTATGGCTGAGTAATATTCCATTGTGTATATGTACTTTCTGTTTTGTTTTTTTTTAATTAAATATCATTAGTTTGTTGGAGTAACCAGTTCAATGTTCCTTAGGATTTACCATGTTCTAGATTTGGCTGATTGCCTCCTTGTGGTATCATTGAATTGTTCCTCTTTTCCCTACATTTCCTAAGCATAAGTAGATCAAGATGTTTGATTAGATCTAGGTACAATCTTCCTCTGGCAAGATCATTTCATGAGGTGACTGATTGCCTCCTTGTGGTATCATTGAATTGTTCCTCTTTTCCCTACATTTCCTAAGCATAAGTAGATCAAGATGTTTGATTAGATCTAGGTACAATCTTCCTCTGGCAAGATCATTTCATGAGGTGACTCGTCTTGGGATCATTGCATCTTTGTGTAATATCCATGCTGTCCTTTTGGTATACTGATACTGATCAGTTTGCTTACATGCTGTCACCCTGATCCATCTATTGTAAAGTTTTCCATTTACCCAATGAGTTTTAGCATTTGCTGAGACAATCCTTGCTTAGGCCCATAACTTTATTATGGATGATAAAATGGTCGTTTTTCTAATTTTCTTAACTAGAAGTCACCTTTCTATGAATAGGAACTTACCCTTCTCAACTATTTTGTTAACCTGAAGTTCAGTTTTTATGGGAAAGTTACAATAAATGCTTGATTTATCTCATTAACTGGTTGTCAGTATTTACTAAAGCTAAAAATATTCATGCCTTATGACCAGCCATTTCACTCCTACATATATTTACATATGTATAACACAGGTACAGCAAAATATGTGTCTATACATGTATAATACATATGTTCAACAAAGATGTACCATGTGTTCAACAAAAGACATGTGAAAAATGTTCACAGGAGCTCTATATGAGCTATAGTCCATGGCATTGCAAAGTGGCAGACACGACTTAGCTACCAAACAACTCCTGTTGCAGGGCACAGGCTGTAGGAGAATGGGCTTCAGTAGTTGCAGCGCATGGGCTTAGCTGCTTCGCAGCATGTGGGATCTTCCTGGATAAGGGATTGAATCCTTGTCTCCTGCATTGGCAGGTAGACTTTTATCCCACCATGGAAGCCCAAAAATGCATTTTTTAAAAAGCAGAAGCTACATCATGAATTCAAACTGATTTTTCCCAGTGGAACTTAAGATTGGCCTGTTGTTACTGATCTTTGATTTTATATTTGCAACTCTGTTTTCTTACACTGGAAATCTTACCACTTATTGATATTAGCATAATGACTTAGATGTTTTAGTCACATAATTTACATGTAAAAGTTTAAAATTGGCAGTATCAATAATACTGCTAAAAATACGATGACTGAATGCTGTTGAAGATTTCTTTGTGGTACTTTTTGTCCTTAGTGGGGATATGTTTGTGGGGAAATTAAACTTTCTGAGATTGCTTAGTATTCCTGTAAAAAGCCCTAGACTCACAGAAACATCTTCACGTACCATGAGAATTAGATATGTAACTGTGTTCTAGTTAATTACTCTAACCTGAAAGCTAATCTCCTGGAGAAAGCTAGATCACAGTTCTGAATATTCATTAGAAGGACTGATGCTGAAACTGAAGCTCCAATACTTTGGCCACGTGATGCAAAGAGCTGACTCTTTGGAAAAGACCCTGATGCTGGGAAAGACTGAAGGCAGGAGGAGAAGGGGGCAATAGAGCGTGAGACAGTTGTATGGCATCATTGACTCAATGGACATGAGTTTGAGCAAACTCTGGGAGACAGTGGAGGCAGGGAAGCCTGGCGCACCGTAGTCCATGAGGTCGCAAAGTGCCAGGAAGACTGGAATGGCTTACCTGTGAACCAGGAGACAGCTCTGAATAGTAGAAGCTGAGAATCAAAGGGAGACTACTGGATCTCTTTGGCTCCTGGGGAGATTTTATTTACAAACCAAAGGTATGGAGGTCTAAGGAGAAGCCCCTTTCAGGAGGGAGAACAGCTGCCTCCTTCCTCCTCTAGAGTGCGTGCGTGCCCACTAAGTCACTTCAGTTGTGTGGACTCCTCACGACTCTATGGACCATTGCCCACAAGGCCGCTCTGTCCATGGGATTCTCCAGGCAAAAATACTGGAGAACACTTGTTGTGGCAAAGGGTCTTGTGTAACACAGTAAAGCTACAAGCCATACCATGCAGGGCCCCCCAAGACAGATGGGTCATAGTGGGGAGTTCTAACAAGACTTGGTTCACTGGAGGAAGGAATGACAAACCACTCCAATATTCATGCCTCAAGAACCCCATGAACAGTATGAAGAGAAGGACCTAGCTTCTCTCTGCACTTTAGGATCGCCACATCTGTGGACTGAGGTGTGTAAACTGGGAGGTTTTGGTCTGGTTTTGAACCACACAAACAGGTCTGTGGCTGCACATTAAGGATCATGTGGCCTACTAAAAGCAAATATTTGTTCCTTTTGTTAGGAATATTATCTCTTATACTGGTGTCAATCATTCATTTGAAAATTACCTGTGTTAAAACCTAGATGAAAGCTCATTTCTTTAAACAAGAACTTATATATCCTTATGTCTGGCAAACAATATTCTAAGCTCTTTACAAATATTAATTCATTTAATTTTCACCACAATCATACAAGATAGACTCTATCACTTCCATGTTATAATTGAGGAAAACAAGGAACAGACGAGTTAAGTAACTTGCCTAAAATCACACAGCTAGTAGTCACAGTTTCAGTGGTTGTGATGCACAGGCTTAGTTGGTCGGCAGCATGTGCGGACTTCTTGGATCAGGGATTGAACCCATGTCTCCTCATCATCAGGTGGATTCTTTACCACTGAACCACCAGGGAAGCTTTATTTCTCATATGAATTTAAATTGTGGAAACCAGATTATCTTAATTTATCATTGAATGATTGGGTCAATGAGCTGTTATCATGAGTACAAATAAAGTCTTTGAGAAAATATTAAATCCTACTAATAATATCACTTTCCTAGATACTCTGCTCCATATTTTAATGTACCTTAACTTTACTTTCACAACAGTGCTGCACTGTGGATACTATTAACCTTATTTAGAAATGAGGAAATTGGGTCTCAAGAAATTCAGTTCAGTTTCTCACTTATGTCCAACTATTTGCGACCCCATGATCTGCAGCACACCAGGCTTCCCTGTCCATCACCAACTCCCAGAGCTTGCTCAAATTCACATCCACTGAGTTGGTGATGCCATCCAACCATCACATCCTCTGTTGACCCCTTCTCCTTCTTCCTTCAATCTTTCCCAGCATCAGGGTCTTTTCTAAGGAGTCAGTTCTTCACATTAGGTGGCCAAAGTATTGGAGATTCAGCTTCAGCATCAGTCATTCCAGTGAATATTCAGGACTGATTTCCTTTAGAATTGACTGGTTTGATATCCTTGCTGCCCAAGGGACTCTCAAGAGTCTTCTCCAATACCACAATTCAAAAGCATCAATTCTTTGGTGCTCAGCTGCCTTTATGATCCAACTCTCACATTCATATACGATTACTGGAAAAACCATAGCTTTGACTAGATGGACTTTGTTGGCAAAGTAATCTTTGAGATTACTGCTGTGATATCTAATGACACTCAGGTCTTGAGTGCTGGACAAGATGACCAAACCCCATTCTTGCCTGAAGGATCTGCCTACCTGAGCCGCTGGCATGTTAGGAACTTGTGATCACTTGACCACTCCCCCTGGGACACAGAATTTGACCTTGATTACATTGAAAGCCCAACAGCCAGAAACGAGTCCTAGAATACATCACCTTACTCAAGTGCACATCTTTGGCTCATCTGAACTCACAGAACCCAATCACATGCTGCTTCTCACAGTTAGTGGTAACAAATGATACAATCATTCTTGTGATCAGGGAAAAGGCCCCAGACTTCAGAGTCAGAAAGCTAGAGTTGGACTCTGATTCTGTTTGTCACCAGATGTGACTCTAACCACCTGCCTGGCTCCTTTCTGGATCTGTCAGTTACCTCAAAGGGATGTTTCTAGAGTCAAGTCAAAATGAGATAATATATGTGAAAGGGTGTTGTAGTAAATAAAAGTGCAGGGTATCAGATAAGCATCAGTATGTTGATTCAAGATGTGTTCGTTGTCAGATTCAGTATGTACATCGCGTGTGTTTAATATATATTTATATATAAGTAGGACTTGCCAGGTGGCACAGGTGGTAACGAACCCTCCTGCCAATGCAGTCAGACATAAGGGGTGCAGGTGTGACCCCTGGGTCAGGAAGAGCCCCTGGAGGAGGTCATGACAGCCCACCCCAGTATTCTTGTCTGGAGAATTCCATGGACAAGAAGCCTGGAGAGCTACAGTCCCTGAGGTCACAAGAGTCGGACACAACTGAAGTGACTTAACACACACACAT
This sequence comes from Bos grunniens, assembly GCF_055505025.1. NCBI lineage: Eukaryota > Metazoa > Chordata > Mammalia > Artiodactyla > Bovidae > Bos > Bos grunniens. The sequence goes on along the minus strand of NC_141178.1, from coordinate 54,262,487 downwards.
ATTTATAAGTATTATATTTCTTTAAAGATGTATAGTGGTTGGGAGTGGCTATAGAAGTTCTATATTTTGCTGCTGACTTGCAGTCATGAACTGATTTTTTTTTTTAATTATGTATTTAGTTTTGGGTCTTGTGTGCTGCACGGGCTTTTCTCTAGTTGCCATGAGTGGCAGCTACTCTTTGTTACAGTGCTCGGGCTTCTTACTGTGGTGGCTTCTCTTATCTCGGTGCATGGGCCGTGGGGTATTTGGGCTTTGGTAGTTGCAATCCCTGGGCTCCAGAGCACAGGCTCAATAGTTGTGGCACACGGGCTTAATTGTTCCATGGCATGTGGTATCTTCCCAGATCAGGGATCGAACCCATGTTTCCTGCATTCGCTGGCAGATTCTTTACCACTGAGCCATCAGGGAAGCCCCATGAACTGATTTTTTGCAAGCTCTGATGATCACTGACCCAGACAGGAGTTTTTGTCCAGCTTTTCTACTCAACAAACAATAAAACAGTTATTTCCCAAACTAGGCCAAACATTAGATTATTTACCTAGTGAGATGTCCAATCTTGTAGGAGATGTGAATCAGAATCTCCTTGTAAGAAGTCTGTAAATCTGGGTTTGTAGCAGACATTCCAGAGGATTCTTAGCATAATGCAATTTTGAGAAACACTGACTGAAACCAGTCTATTTTATCTCCCTCACCTACAGATTTTATAACTCTGAAACTCGCATGATTTTTGCCTTCCATCCTGATGAGCTGTCATGTTGATCAAGGAGATCTCTGAGCTGTCTGACCCTCTAAACCAACCAAAAGAGATTTACTAAATAATCTTGTTTCTTGGAAAAAAAAAAAAAAGGAAATCTGTCCTGAATATTACTGGAAGAACTGATGCTGAAGCTGAAGCTCCAATACTTTGGCCACCTGTTGTGAAGACCTGACTCATTGGAAAAGACACCGATGCTGAGAAAAAAATGAAGGTAGGAGAAGAAGGGGAAGACAGAGAACGAGATGGTTGATGGCACCACTGACTCGATGGGCATGAGTGTTCATAAGCTCTGGGAGTTGATGATGGACAGGGAAGTCTGGTGTGTTGCAGTCCATGGGGTCGCAAAGAGTCAGACATGACTGAGCAACTGCACCCATACTGTTAAGTTCTGCTTAGCTTAAATTTAGGAATTCACATCCTTAGTAGGTAGTTTTTTGTTCTGTCCTATTAAAATACACTCTAGTTAAGGAAGAAGTGATTGTAACAATAGTCCATGTCCACATCAGATAACATAATATCTGGCAGCCTGTATTTTGTTCACATAGGCATGCAGACCTGTTTTATGAGGCTCTGGATGTATAACTGGAATTTGTAGGCTATTAAGATTGCCCTAAACCTCATTTCATCAAAGTGACTTACAAAAAAAGTCTTGCAGATGGCAGTGGGTTGAAGGAGTCATCAAATCTCTGAGGAACACTAGCTCAAAACCTGGGACCACATGTCTCTGCTACTTAGTAAAGTAATTGCAATTTCAGTTGCAAATTATAAGTATTATAAATAATATAGAATATAAAAAGCTAACACTGAGATCCTAACTTCAACCCACATTCTCCTCAAGAAATCATTTGCCTCGATTCAATACTGTTGGCTTCCCCATTGGCTCGGCAGTAAAGAATCCACCTGCAACACAGGAGATGTGGATTCGATTCCTGGGTCAGGAAGATCCCCTGGAGGAGGGCCTGGCAATCCACTCTGGTATTCTTGCTGGAAAAATTCCATGGACAAGGTAGCCTGGTAGGCTACAGTTCATGGTCTCACAAAGAGTTGGACATGACTAAAGCGACTGAACAAGAAAAAAAAATACTGTTGAAATGCAGAACTGATGATCACCATGTAGCTTAGATGGGATTTTATATTACAAAGACATACACACACATTAACCATGTCACAGAGATCATACTAAGCTCTTCATATGTTATGTCTGCTCCAGTCTTTTGAGAGAGATCATTTAAACACCTTCCAGCAGCAGTAATTCATTTTACAAATAACTGTAAAGTGCCTTTTATGTGTTAGGCACTGGGCAAGGTCCCATGAAACTTTATTTTGGAATCATGGAGCTAAAACAGCTTATTTCAAAACATAAACTATAGAGAATCTTTCCATCTATTTTTCTTACCTAAAAATGAGATATTTATCTTACCTAAAAATTCCCTGGTGGCTCAGTGGTAAAGAATCCACCCTCCAAAGCAGGAGACTATACAGGCAACTATAAGGCTAACAGTATATTCATTAGGAAATGCAAAGCAGGTTCAACTCCTGGGTTGGAAAGATCCCCAGAGGAGGAAATGGTAACCCACTCCAATATTCTTGCCCGGGAAATCCCATGAACAGAGAAGCCTGGCAAGTCCATGGGGTGGCAAAAGAATGGGACAAGACTGAGCGACTGAACAACAATATCTTAAGTATAAGCTTCATCCCCTTAAAATTTGCTTTCTCTCCTGTAATATTTTCTGTGACAGCAGCATATGGCTAACTATATCCATTAGGAAATGCAAAAATCTTTGTCATGAAAGTGCTTGTATAAGGTAGAAAAGTAAAATGAACATATGTTGCTATGTATACATACCTGTGGTACATACCATGATGAAAAGTTGCTTCCCTAAGTGACCCTAATAAGAAGAATGACAACTGCAGAGTGATGATTGAGAAAGGATTTTTATATGAAGGAGGCCATTTCCTGACCTAAATTATTTAACATCTGATTAAAAGGGAATGGCTACCTATGCCAATATTCTTGCCTGGAGAATCCCATGCATAGAGGAGCCTGGTGAGCTGCAGTCCACGGGGTTGCAAAGAGTCAGACACGACTGAGTGACTAACTTTTTTTTAAGACTAGGAAAATATGCCAATTTGTCTTTTTTCATTGATAAATGTTAATACATAATATTCCTGTTATATGAAAACTATTTATTTAGGTTGTCTCATTCTGGGACTAGGAACAAATATCTGCATGTGAAGTTTTTAGAAGGAAGGAGGTGATCAGGCGCCCACAGTCTGTTTACATAATGCTGACCTTTAGTACACTGCCCAGCACTGTAAATAACCAAAACCAACTCTGGAAAGTGTTTACTTGGCCTTGCCCTGTGAGTTAGTGCTGAAAATCAGTGATGTAAATCAACCAAGTTCAAATAATACTCCACATATTATGTGCTTAAGTTTCTACTACATGAAATTAGAATTTTCATAAAGTTTTCCAAAATACATTTTTTAAAAACCTGACATTCATGCATCTCCAAGAAGCTTACATAAATCCTAGTAAACAAGATGAAACAAGGAAATGCTGTTTTAGTATATCAGATTGCAATTGATTAAAAAGGAAGATGTAAATGGTTGCTGAAAAATGCATTAGGAAATCAGCACCAGTTTCCAGGTGGAATGATGACCTGGCAACCTTTGCAGATTTCTTTGGTAATCCACAGTCAAAAGCCCTGGGCGGGGCAGAGGGGTGGGGGAGTTGCGGGGGAGGGAAAGACCTGCAGTTCAACCCAGAGATTTATTCTGAGGACATAATCAGTGAAGAGTACAAAGATCTACATAGAAGAATAGAAGAATGTTCCTTTTGGGGATGGTGAACTCCAAGATTTCTCACTAAATATTTAAAAGTCTAAATAATTAAATATATTTATTTATTTAATTAATTAAATAATTAAAAATATTTAAAAGCCCAAAGTCTCTGCTGTGGGGGTCTCCTTAACTGGACATAACAAGTGGGAGAGAAGGGGTCTTCCTGTCTCTGACATGGGAAGCTGGCTGCACTGTGCTGTACATGGGAGCCCGGGACCATGGAAACGAGAGTGGGCCCAGAGCACACCTGAGAGTGGGAGGAGCACAGATGCTCAGGCAGGCAGACCACCTGACGCTGCGGCAATTGTCTGGATGAACCAATAGAGGCACAGTGAGGGCACTGTCCTGCCCCTCTACACCCCACCGCTGATCTGTGGGCCTGTGTAACACCTGCCTGGGCCTCTCTGAAATACCTGGGGTGGGGGGAGGACTTTTTGAGAGACGGGAAGATTCTGCTATAATATAATATGATATGATCTGGGATACTACTGCAAAAAACCTGGGGGCCCAGGTTCAAACCCTGGTTGGGGAATTCGAATCTTGTAAGCAACGTGGTGTGGCCAAAAAGAAAAAATATATATAACATGACTTAATTTTTATCTAAGAACAGGGCAGATTTGGGGATTTTGGAGTTTTAAGTATATAACTGGCAATCACAGATTTAACATTTTTGGATTCAACTATCTTTCATTCAACAAATATTTGAGCACCTGTGTGTGTGTGTGTGTGTGTGTGTGTGTGTTAGTTGCTCAGTCATGTCCGACTCTTTACGACCCCATGGACTATAGCCTGCCAGGCTCCTCTGTCCATGGAATTCTCCAGGCAAGAGTACTGGAGTGGGTTGCCATTTCCTTCACCAGGGGACCTTCTCAACCCAGGCATTCTCAACCCAGATCGAACCAGGTCTCCTGAATTACAAGCAGATTCTTTACCATCTGAATCATTAGGGAAGCTCAACTTTGAGCACCTACTTTGTGCCAGAAATCCTTCTAGACTCTAGGACCACAAGCATTACAGATGTGTCATTCTACTTTTAGAAACTAACTCTTAATTAATGACACATTAAATTGCCTTTTGTTGTACAGATGTGGGATTTGAAAAAACTTTTAAGCTAATAGAAATAGTAACAATTTAAAAATTTCAAATCCAGCTATTGACAAATGTTTTTCTTGAAAAAGTTTATGTAAATAAAATACCATGTACTCATTTTGAATATTTTATTATTCCTATAGACACATGTAGTACATGCCTTGAACTTTAGAAAGCAATATAAGAATGCAAATTTATTGCCCCCCAAATTGATATTTTTACCATGAAAATACTTATGGTCAGAGTTGAGCAGAAGAGAGAGGTATTAACATATTATTACAGTTTCAAATTATGATCTTTTTGTATTCTAATATTCACTACAGGATGATCAGTGTGATAAATGATGCTTATGTTTCGTCTCAGGGCAAACCTTATCTAGGCTGTTGAACATACTTTGAAAACTATGGTCCAATGTATTGCTTTATAGGTCCTAATTTTTTTCAATATATTTTTTTTAATTTGACTGTGCCACACCACTTGTGGGATCTCAGTTTCCCGAGCAGGGGTTGAACCCAGGCTGCAGGAGTAAAAGTCTGGCATCCTAACAATGAGCTCACCAGGAAACTCCCTTTATAGGTCTCAGTCTTGAGGAAATTAGAGCTACAGTCAATATCCAGTTCAAAAACAAGCTAATTTCAGATATTCAGTTATAAATACCTAAATTTTCTTTAGATAATTGTACCTTTTTCGGTTTTTTAAAAGATATCCCAATTGTCTGGTTTTGCCTGGTAGTTAACTTCATGCCTCTCTGAAGGCATGCTGTAAGGACTGCTGGAAGCAGTACTACCCTGATCTATGTTCTTGCTGGACATGGGAGCAGTTAGGTCACAGCTCCCAGGATACCTCTTGAGTTGGGTGCTTCATGACTGACTTCTGGCCAGTAGAATTTAAGCATTTGCGATGAGTGATGTCAGGAACCAGTTAGGAAAATTGACACTGGGCATTCCAAAATATAGACAATTTAATGCAGATTTTTCTTTGCAAGAGTGTTGAAAAAACTGAGTAAAAAAAAAAGAAAAAAGAAAAGAATGAAGTGGCATAATGTATGGTATCATAACTATGGTTGATACTGCTGTGTGATTATTTTGAAAGCTGCAGGACTGGAAAAGGTCAGTTTTCATTCCAATCCTAAAGAAAGGCAATGCCAAAGAACGCTCAAACTACCTCACAATTGCACTCATCTCACATGCTAGTAAAGTAATGCTCAAAATTCTCTAAGCCAGGCTTCAGCAATACATGAACCGTGATCTTCCTGATGTTCAAGCTGGTTTTAGAAAAGGCAGAGGAATCAGAGATCAAATTGCCAACATCCACTGGATCATGGAAAAAGCAAGAGAGTTCGAGAAAAACATCTATTTCTGCTTTATTGACTATGCCAAAGCCTTTGACTGTGTGGATCACAATCAACTGTGGAAAATTCTGAAAGAGATGGGAATACCAGACCACCTGACCTGCCTTTGAGAAATCTGTATGCAGGTCAGGAAGCAACGGTTAGAACTAGACATGGAACAATAGACTGGTTCCAAATAGGAAAAGGAGTACGTTAAGGCTGTATATTGTCACCGTGCTTATTTAACTTATATGCAGAGTACATCATGAGAAACACTGGACTGGAAGAAACACAAACTGGAATCAAGATTGCCGGGAGAAATATCAATAACCTCAGATATGCAGATGACACCACCCTTATGGCACAAAGTGAAGAGGAACTCAAAAGCCTCTTGATGAAAGTGAAAGTGGAGAGTGAAAAAGTTGGCTTAAAGCTCAACATTCAGAAAACAAAGATCATGGCATCCGGTCCCATCACTTCATGGGAAATAGATGGAGAAACAGTGGAAACAGTGTCAAACTTTATTTTGGGGGGCTCCAAAATCACTGCAGATGGTGACTGCAGCCATGAAATTAAAAGACGCTTACTCCTTGGAAGGAAAGTTATGACCAACCTAGATAGCATATTCAAAAGCAGAGACATTACTTTGCCAACAAAGGTCCATCTAGTCAAGGCTATGGTTTTTCCTGTGGTCATGTATGGATGTGAGAGTTGGACTGTGAAGAAAGCTGAGAGCCAAAGAATTGATGCTTTTGAACTGTGGTGTTGGAGAAGACTCTTGGGAGTCCCTTGGACTGCAAAGAGATCTACCCAATCCATTCTGAAGGAGCTCAGCCCTGGGATTTCTTTGGAAGGAATGATGCTAAAGCTGAAACTCCAGTACTTTGGCTACCTCATGAGAAGAGTTGACTCATTGGAAAAGACTCTGATGCTGGGAGGGATTGGGGTCAGGAGGAGAAAGGGATGACAGAGGATGAGATGGCTGGATGGCATCACTGACTCGATGGACATGAGTCTCAGTGAACTCCGGGAGTTGGTGATGGACAGGGAGGCCTGGTGTGCTGCGATTCATGGGGTCTCAAAGAGTCAAACACGACTGAAAGACTGAACTGAACTGAAGAGAGTAGATTTTAAGAGTTTTCATTACAACAGAAAAAGAATTCTTTTCTTCTTTCACTTGTATGTATATGAGATGATAGATGTTTAAACCTATTGTGGTGCTTGTGTCACAATATATGTAAGTCAAGTCATCATGCTGCACACCTTAAACATACACAGTGCTATATGTCAATCATATCTCAATAAAACTTGAAAAAAATAGAAAAGAAAATTAGTAACTGCAGGAAGCACCTACCAGCCCCCAAGACTGGAAGAATAAAGGGACTAGGTGGTGTCACTACATAACAGATCTATGGGGATGTGACACCTAGCTGGTTCTCAGAGGAGCCCTGTCCTGGTGCTGAAACTACAGAGGGACTGAGGGCTCCATGTGCACTGGTAAAATCATATGGTCCCTTCAGTGGTAGGTGGTAGTTGTTAGGCCTGTGGAGTGGTGCCTGAGCCCTGGTGCTGAGACTGAAGAAGGGGCTGTGCCCAGTGTGTAACAGTGCCACTATGAAATTAAAAGACACTTGCTCCTTGGAAGAAAAGCTATGACAAACCTAGACAACATATTAAAAAGTAGAGATATCACTTTGCCAACAAAGGTCTGTAGAGTCAAAGCTATGTTTTTTCCAGTTGTCACGTATGGATGTTAAGTGTTGGACAATGAAGAAGGCTGAGCCCTGAAGAATCGATGCTTTCAAATGTGGTTCTGGAGAAGACTCTTTAGAGTCCCTTGGACTGCAAGGAGATCAAACCAGTCATCTCTAAAGGAAATCAGTCCTGAATATTCATTGGAAGGACTCATGCTGAAGCTAAAGCTCCAATACTTTGGCCACCTGATGGGAAGAACTGACTCATTGGAAAAGACCCTGATGCTGGGAAAGATTGAAGGCAGGAGGCGAAGGGGATGATAGAGGATGAGGTGGTTGGATGGCATCACCAATGGACATGAGTTTGAGCAAGCTCTGGGAGTTGGTGAAGGACAGGGAAGCCTGGTGTGTTGAAGTCCATGGGGTCAAAAAGAATCAGACATGATTGATTGACTGAACAACAAACAACAAGGACACTCTTTCACTGACTGCTGCTGTTTAAGGGATATTTTTTTAAAACACTTAATTTATTTATTTGGCTGCACTGGGTGGCATGTGGGATCTTTTGGTGGCAGCATGTGGAATCTGAAGTTGCAGCTTGCCAACTCTTTGTTGTGGCATGTGGGATCTAGTTCCCTGACCAGGAATTGAACCTGGGCCTCCCTTCATTGGGAGCGCAGAGTCTTAGCCACTGGACCACTGGGGAAGTCTCAGGAGATTGATATGATGAAGAATAAGGGAGTCTCTTTTCCTCTGCTCCCATCTGCCGGTCTTCCATTAGTATCTCATTGTTAGAAGGCACTAGAAGCCAGTTAGCTTCCAAGGAAGTTTAGTAAATAAAGTTTTCAAGGTCCCTACTGCAGAAGTACCTATCAGTGCACAGAGGGAACAGAAAGACTCATGAGGAGACAAGAGGCTGGTGACAGGCCTGGAAGATCACACAAAGGAATTTGAACTTCATTTTTGAGACAAAGAGAAGCTCTCTGAAAAAGAAGAAATCGATTAAAATTTCTGGAAGCCTGTGCTGGAGTTTAAAAATATTTAAAAGAGGAAGAAAATGTGAATATGCCTAAACTTTGCATGTTTTATTTTCATATAACATTTTTTTCCCATTAAGAATGAACACAGGCTTACAGTAGAAAATTTGTAGAGAAAAAAATATGAAAAAGAAAATAGGGCTTCCCTGGTGACTCAGTGTCAAGAATCTGCATACCAATGCAGGAGACACAAGAGACATGGGTTCAGTTCCTGGTCTGGGAAGATCCCATATGCCATCAGACAACTAAGCCTGTGGCCACAAACTACTGAGCCCAAGCTCTAGAGTTTGTGCTCTTCAACAAGAGAAGCCACCCCAATGATAAGCCCGAGCACCACCACTGGAGAGTAGCCCCCTCTCTCAGCAACTAGAGGAAATCCCACACAGCCATGAAGATCCAGCACAGCCAAAAATAAATAAGTAAATATTTTAAAACAGAAAATAATTCTGCCATCTGTCTTCAGTTCTGTTCAGTTCAGTCACTCAGTTGTGTCTGACTCTTTGGGACCCCATGGACTGCAGCACACCAGGCTTCCCTGTCCATCACCAATTCCCAGAGCTTGCTCAAACTCATGTCCATCGAGTTGGTAATGCCATCCAACCATCTCATCCTCTGTTGTCCCCCTCTCCTCCTGCCTTCAATCTTTCCCAGCGTCAGAGTCTTTTCCAATGAGTCAGTTGTTTGCACCAGGTGGCCAAAGTATTGGAGATTCAGCTTCAGCATCAGTCATCTATAGACTGCCATCTATAGACTGTTACAAATAACATTTAAGTACAATTCCTACTAGCCTTTTGTCTAGAACTATACATAGTTTTACTATAGCTCTTTCTTCAATCACTATTCTGTTGTGAGCATTTTTTCAAAGAGCAGTTTTTTTAACAGTTACATATTGTATTCAGTAAAATACCCTATAAATTATGTCACGATTCGTGACATTGTTAAACGTGGAACAGAATGAAAAAGTAGAAGTTTACTAGATTCCCGAGGTTCTTAGATAGCAGATACCAAAATGAATTGGGAGACAAACTGCTCTGCAGTAACATCGACGTCATTATGTGAAAACTGGCTCCTGACTTGGAATGCTTTATTTTCATCTAGGCTGTAACAGGGTCAAAAGTGGAGATGACTTCATACTTAAGCAAGTCAGTCTTCAGTGGGGTCCCCCGAGAACTGGTGTGACGGACATCCCTGTGGTTAGCGGAACTTAGTAGACTGCTATCTGACTCTTGACTGGAGAACACTGGGCAGAGACCTACAGGTTACCCGCTCTTGGGCTAGGAAGAGAGGAGAGCGGCTGTTCCCATTGTGAATTTGCGAGGGTAACAGACAAGCGCTTCCAAGGGCAAGATCTTGGCTGCACCTGTGAGAAAGAGCTGGCCTGGAACTGTGTTAGATTCTGTCCACGGGGGGCCACCTGGGGACACTGGTCCCCCCAAAATCTGTGTGGAATAGACCATGTCACGTGCTGCTGCTGCTGCTGCTGCTGCTAAGTCACTTCAGTTGTGTCCAACTCTGTGCGACCCCATAGATGGCAGCCCACCAGGCTCCCACGTCCCTGGGATTCTCCAGGCAAGAACACTGAAGTGGGTTGCCATTTCCTTCTCCAATGCGTGAAAGTGAAAAGTGAAAGTGAAGTTGCTCTGTCGTGTCCGACTCTTAGCGACCCCATGGACTGCAGCCTACCAGGCTCCTCCGCCCAGGGGATTTTCCAGGCAAGAGGACTGGAGAGCTGTGTCTAAACAGACCATTGAAAACAAAACCAGGAACTGAGGGGACAAAGTTCATCTGGAAGAGAATGCATCATCCGTATCAGTAGTTTTTCAACCTGGAATGTGTTTGTACCCCTGGGGACATTTGGCAATGTCTGAGGATTTTTCGTTGTCACAACTGGGGTTGAGTGGTGTGTTACTGGCCTGTGGTTAAAGGCTGGGTGTGCTGCTGAGCATCCTATGATGCATGGGACAGCTGATGATTATTTGGCCCAAGTGTTAAATGCTAAGTTTGGAAGACCTTGGTGCGTATCATGTAGAGAGAAGGAAAGACTCAGTAGGAAACATTTGCCAAACCTTGACTGTGGGGCACAACTCTGTGAATAGGCTGAACATATTGAACACTTTCAATGGGTGAATGATTTTATATGTAAATTGTTGTTGTTGTGTAGTTGCTCAGTCGTGTCTGACTCTTTTGCTACCCCATGGACTGTAGTTTGCCAGGCTCCTCTGCCCATGGGATTTCCCAGGCAAGAACACTGAAGTAGGTTACTATTTCCTTCTCTAGGGGATCTTCCTGACCCAGGGATCAAACCTGAATCTCCTCCTTGCAGGAAGATTCTTTACCATTAAGCCACCATGGAAGCCCTCATTATCTCTCTATAAAACTGCTATAAAACAATGGGTGGGAATTCCCTGGTGGCATGATGGTTAGAATCCTGGGCTTTCACTGCCATGGCCTGGGTTCAACCCCTGGTTGGGAACTGAGATCCTGCAAGCCAACATTTCAGAAACAAACTTATCATAGAAAAAACTTAATATATGTAAAGAATGCCTTGAATAGAAGTGTTCTAGAAGTTAATCAAATGGAGCCTTTATTTCTGTGTCCCACTATGACTTTATAATATGTCCACTAGAAATTCTTCCTCTGCTCCTGGAAGATTTTTTTTTTCTCATTTCCAGTTAATAACATTTCTGTGATCACTTAATGTCACCAAAATATTATCAATTTAGAAACTAGAATGTTTAGTCTACCCAATCAAAGCTTTGAGTAGTATTTTACATTAATGGATTTTCTAATGGCTGAGTAGCAAAGAATCCACCTGCAAATTCAGGGGATGCTGGTTTGATCCCTGGATTAGGAAGATCCCCTGGAGGAGGAAATGCAGCCCACTCCAGTATTCTTGCCTGGGAAATCCCAGGGACAGAGGAGCCTGGTGGGCTACAGTTCACCGGGTTGTAAACAGGCAACACGACTGGGCAACTAACATTTTCGCATTCACCTCCTTAGTATTACATTACATTAGCACCAGAGAAGCAGTGAGGTGACCTGTTTTTGTTAATTGGTAATGACATAATTAAGAAATTGGAGAAAATAAACAGCGCTTGCAATTTCAAAATAAGACTAAAGTTTGAGAACTACTGATTAGAGAAAAAAAGTCATGATTAATCTCACTGTAGCACCACCTAGTGGAACTTCAGAAGAAATCAATAGGTTTTTTCCGTCAGTCTTGTTCACTAGCTAAATTGGGCTGGACTCTTTGTGACCCCATGGATTGCAGCAAGTCAGGCTCCCTTATCCTTCACTGTCTCTCAGAGTTTGCTCAAATTCATATCCATTGAGTTGGTGACGTTATCCAACCATCTAGTCCTCTGCCATCAGTCATGGGAACAAGGGAAAATATAAAGTGAACTAGGTTTCATCGAACGTATGCATGGGTGCTCAGTCATGGCCGACTCTGCAACCCCATGGACTGTAGCCTGCCAGGCTACTCTGTCCATGAAATTTTCCAGGCAAGAATACTGAAGTGGGTTGCCATTTCCTTCTCCAGGGGATCTTCCTGACCCAGAGGTTGAACCCGCATGTCCTGCATTGACAGGCAGATTCTTTATCACTGAGCCACCAGGGAAGCCCTTAGATTCTCCTTAGAATTCTTAAAAAAAAAAAAAAAAAATTATTTCTATGTTAAAAGCATATATAATTGAGAGCTCTAGGCCCTGTAATTTCACTCCATGTAGTAACATGGTAACATGGCTTCAGAAATTTCAGTCTGCAAAATGAGGAAACACTGAGGATTCTAAGCTTTATTCAGTCACTAAAATAATCTGCAGTATAAGATGGAGACTAGAAAATTAACTGCAACTACTATTGCAAAGTTAAGATTTTTCATAAAATACACTGAGTCAAAAAGCAGATGAAATGAAGTTTCTTCATTATTCAGTTTCTTAATTTTTCCACTAAATTCCAAATAGAGTTGGGGAAATTCTACTGTTTCTTCTGACACTTTTTCTTTAACAGGGTCTATCATTTTCTTCTGTATCCCTAGGGTGTCCTCTAGGATTGTCAAGCCAAATTCCATTTCCTAGACATGAGCGCTTCTGCACTCATGTACCTAAAAGCATGCACCTTTGGAGCTTTTCTGTATTTGTCTGTTGCTCCCTTGGCTTTTCCTTGGCTGGATTATTGCGCTAATGGATTCCTGGCTAATTGATTTGCGTGTGTGTCTGCTAAGTCGCTTCAGTCATGTCCAACTCTTTGCAACCCCGTGGGCTATAGGCCGCCAGACTCCTCAGTTCATGGGATTCTCCAGGAAAAAATACTGGAGTGGGTTGCCGTTTTCTTCTCCAGGGAATCTTCCTGACCCAGGGGCTGAACCTGCGTCTCTTGCGTTTCCTGCTTGGCAGACAGATTCTTTACTACTGCACCATCTGGGGAGCCCTCCTCTACTCACGAGGAATTATCACTTCATTCATGTTGTGTTCGTGTTAATAAAACTGTCGCTCATTGGAATCTAGCATGCTATAGGAATTTTTTGCACGGTGCTAAGTCACTTCAGTTGTGTCTGACTCTTTTCGAACCTCTGCACTGTAGCCCACCAGGCTCTTCTTTCCATGGGATCCTCCAGACAAGATACTGTAGTGAGTCACCATGCCCTCCTCCAGGGGATCTTCCCAACCCAGCGATTAAACCCACATCTCTTATGTCTCCTGCACTGGCAGGCAGGTTCTTTACCACTAGCACCACCTGGGAAGCCCAGCTGGTTTAGAAGATTTATATTTCACTTTTTTTTTCATTTTCAGAAATGAGATCTATTATTTCAATTTTAAAAGACTATCTTTTTCACTTGATATCGTCATTGTTAATTCCTCCAATTGTCAGCTCTTGTCATCACATTTTTGGATCAGCTGTTAAGTCACATCAGCCTACTGTGCTCCAGCCAGGCTCCCTGCCTCTTTTGCCCTCTCAGGTTCTCACTTCCATGAGCCAGAGCACAGACTCACAGCTTCAAAGTACATTCTAAGTACATTCAGCTCTAATTTTGTATGGGAAAAGAACCATTTCTCCAAAGAAGCAACATAATTATGGCTAAAGTCTATCCTGAACATCTATATTAAATTATTAATTACATTTCACAATTCTTTAATGGTCTGTGTGGTTGAAAGTTTTTCACATTGATTGGCCATTTAGGTGTCTTCTTTGGTGAATCACTGGCCATTGAGTTGATCATTTTTCTATTGGAAATGTATTTTTCTTTTTATTTGTACATTCTCATTATCCATTAGGGATATTCATCTATTTCCCCCCTAATCTATGACCTTTTTTAATAAAAAAGGAGGAAAAAAAACATAACTAGAGGTACCAATATTATTTCAAATTTAACCTTTGCAACTGTGCTCAACATTTTCCTGTTACAAACCAGCATCCTTTTAATATGTTCCTAAGTCTACCCATAATACCATCTTTCTTCTAATCTCCAAAGCTAGAATCCCCTAAAGAACCTTTAACTCTTCTCTCTATAAAGTCCCTTATACCCCAAACTATCACCAGGTTCTGTCATTTCATTGCATGGCAACCCACTCCAGTATGCCTGCCAGGAGAATCCCATGGACAGAGGAGCCTGTGGGCTATAGTCCACAGGGTCACACAAAGTTGGACACCACTGAAGTGACTGAGCACGTGTGCACCTGTGCTTTTAAACTTAAAAGGCCAGGAAGAAAATCCTTTAATCATCTCCCTGCACACCAGACACCACATCGTAGCTACATCCCATCCCTGTGCACAAACAGAAGAACGAAAGTGCTGCTTAATATGGAGAAAGGACGAAGAAGACAAATGGAAATGCTGGGAAAGAGGAGAAAGGGTTGGATGAATGCTGACAAATACTGTGGAATCAGTGTTCTGCTTCATGTTCACAAGTAAAACCTTGACTCCTGAATGGAATATTTGTGATGGATCACTAAAGGGGAATTCAGGATGATTTGCATACTGTTTTTTGTACTTAAAAAAATTATTTTTGACATGTACACTCTATTTATGGTTGTCCTGGGTCTTCATGGCTGTGCGCAGGCTTTCTCTAGTTTCAGAGATTGCGGGCTACTCTCGAGTTGTGGTGCACAGGCTTCTCACTCTGGTGGCTTCTCCTGTTGCAGAGCTTGTGCTTTGGGTGCATGGGCTTCAGTTAGTTTCAGCACAGGGGCTCTCAGTAGTTTCAGCTCCCGGGCTCTAGAGCATAGAATCAATAGTTGTGGTGCACAGGCTTAGTTGCTCCAAGGCATGTGGGATCTTCCAGATCAGGGATTGAACCCACATCCCTGCACTGGCAGGTGGATTCTTATCTGCTGCACCACCAAGGAAGTCCTATTTGCATATTCTTTATCTGAGACTGAGGTAAAGTGCAATTAGCAGGCTGTTGGATACAACATCCCCCTGCATCTCAGAGAGAATTACCTTTTGACAGAGTCCCTTCTTCCCTGCTAACTCGGTGGTAAAGAATCCACCTGCAATGCAAGAGTCGTGGGTTCAATCTCTGGGTCAAGAAGATCCCCTGAAGAAAGAAATGGTTACCCACTCTAGTATTCTTGCCTGGGAAATCCCACGGACAGAGGTGGTCCATGGAGTTGCAAAGAGTCAGAAATGATTTATCAACGAAACAACAACAAGAGTTCCTGCTTGGCCCCAGGGCTGGAAAAATGTTTCTCAGCGACTCTGTGACATGGGTGTGATGACTCCACTTTTAAAATGAGGAAACTGAGCATGTTTTAACCTTAGTTCACACAGGTATTAGGTGGGTTGGCAAGAATTTGAAGCCAGATTTTTTGTTGCCTCTCATACAATTTTGGACTCATGAATAGTATTGGTCTAAGAGAGTATTTCCTTCTTTTTGAGAGACTGAACCTGGTCCACAGCAATGGAATTCTAACCACTAGACCGCTAGGGAACTACCCCAAAATTTTAAAACAATTAAGTTAAATCTAATTTCCTCACAGGCTAGGAAGTTATGTTCAACTTTCTATAACCCCACCACCACTTATAACCAACTACAAATGACACCTGTTTCATTTGCACATTGGTTGTGGTGGTGGTGGTGTAGTTGTTACATCATGTCAGATTCTTGTGACCCCAGGGACTGTAGCCCACCAGACTCCTCTGTTCACCAGGTTCTCCAGGCAAGAATACTGGAGTGAGGTGCCATTTCCTGACCCAGGGATCGAACCTGCATCTCCTAAATTGCAGGCAGATTTTTTACCACTGAGTTGCCAGAGAAGCCCCACCTGCACATTACTGTCTGATATATTTCGCTAACATAACTCACTTATATGAGAACCACAGGACTCATATAAAATTTTATTGAGTAATTCAGCATCTCAGTCTGTACCTACAAAAAGAGAAAGGAACACTTGTAAGTTACATTGTGTTAATCACTATGCTATCACTTTGTTATTCATGAATTCTGTATTTGCAAATACACTTCTTAAAATTTATTTATAACCCTCAAATCAATATTCAAACACTTTAGTGATGGTAGTGATATATAAGGGCAGACTAGGGGAAAATCTGAGTTGCTGAAGGAGGTGCAAGTCTTAATTGAGGTCTGATATGGTTTTGCCAAGAAAACGCACTGGTCATAACAAACACCCTCTTCCAATAACACAAGAGAAGATTCTACACATGGACATCACCAGATGGTCAACGCCAAAATCAGATTGATTATATTCTTTGCAGCCAAAGATGGAGAAGCTCTATACAGTCAGCAAAAACAAGACCAGGAGCTGACTGTGGCTAAGACCATAAACTCCTTATTGCCAAATTCATACTCAAATTGAAGAAAGTAGGGAAAACCACTAGACCATTCAGGTATGACCTAAATCAAATCCCTTATGATTATACAGTGGAAGTGAGAAATAGATTTAAGGGACTAGATCTGATAGAGTGCCTGATGAACTATGGAATGAGGTTCATGACATTGTACAGGAGACAGGGATCAAGACCACCCCCATGGAAAAGAAATGAAAAAAAGCAAAATGGCTGTTTGGGGAGGCCTTACAAATAGCTGTGAAAAGAAGAGAAGCAAAAAGCAAAGGAGAAAAGGAAAGATATAAGCATCTGAATGCAGAGTTCCAAAGAATAGCAAGAAGAGATAAGAAAGCCTTCTTCAGCGATCATTGCAAAGAAATAGAGGAAAACAACAGAATGGGAAAGACTAGAGATCTCTTCAAGAAAATTAGAGATACCAAGGGAACATTTCATGCAAAGATGGGCTCGATAAAGGACAGAAATGGTATGGACCTAACAGAAGCAGAAGATATTAAGAAGAGATGGCAAGAATACACAGAAGAACTGTACAAAAAAGAGCTTCACGACCCAAATAATCACGATGGTGTGATCACTGACCTAGAGCCAGACATCCTGGAATGGGAAGTCAAGTGGGCCATAGAAAGCATCACTACGAACAAAGCTAGTGGAGGTGATGGAATTCCAGTTGAGCTATTTCAAATCCTGAATGATGCTGTGAAAGTGCTGTACTCAATGTGCCAGCAAATTTGGAAAACTCAGCAGTGGCCACAGGACTGCAGAAGGTCAGTTTTCATTCCAATCCCAAAGAATGCTCAGACTACCACACAACTGCACTCATCTCACATGCTAGTAAAGTAATGCTCAAAATTCTCTAAGCCAGGCTTCAGCAATATGTGAACTGTGAACTTCCTGATGTTCAAGCTGGTTTTACAAAAGGCAGAGGAATCAGAGATCAAATTGCCAACACCTGCTGGATCATGGAAAAAGTAACAGAGTTCCAGAAAAACATCTATTTCTGCTTTATTGACTATGCCAAAGCCTTTGACTGTGTGGATCACAATCAACTGTGGAAAATTCTGAAAGAGATGGGAATACCAGACCACCTGACCTGCCTCTTGAGAAAGCTGTATGCAGGTCAGGAAGCAATGGTTAGAACTGGACATGGAACAACAGACTGGGTTCCAAATAGGAAAAGGAGTACGTCAAGGCTGTATATTGTCACCCTGCTTATTTAACTTATATGCAGAGTACATCATGAGAAACACTGGGCTGGAAGAAGCACAAGCTGGAATCAAGATTGCCGGGAGAAATATCAATAACCTCAGATATGCAGATGACACCACCCTTATGGCAGAAAGTGAAGAGGAACTCAAAAGCCTCTTGATGAAAGTAAAAGTGGAGAGTGAAAAAGTTGGCTTAAAGCTCAACATTCAGAAAACGAAGATCATGGCATCTGGTCCCATCACTTCTTGGGAAATAGATGGGGAAACAGTGGAAACAGTGCCAGACTTTATTTTTGGGGGCTCCAAAAGCACTGCCGATGGTGACTGCAGCCATGAAATTAAAAGACGCTTACTCCTTGGAAGGAAAGTTACAACCAACCTAGATAGCATATTAAAAAGCAGAGACATTACTTTGCCAACAAAGGCCCGTCTAGTCAAGGCTATGGTTTTTCCTGTGGTCATATATGGATGTGAGAGTTGGACTGTGAAGAAGGCTGAGTGCCGAAGAATTGATGCTTTTGAACTGTGGTGTTGGAGAAGACTCTTGAGAGTCCCTTAGACTGCAAGGAGACCCAACCAGTCCATTCTGAAGGAGCTCAGCTCTGGGATTTCTTTGGAAGGAATGATGCTAAAGCTGAAACTCCAGTACTTTGGCCACCTTATGCGAAGAGTTGACTCATTGGAAAAGACTCTGATGCTGGGAGGGATTGGGGGAAGGAGGACAAGGGGACGACAGAGGATGAGATGGCTGGATGGCATCACTGACTCAATGGATGTGAGTCTGGGTGAACTCCGGGAGTTGGTGATGGACAGGGAGGCCTGGCGTGCTGCGATTCATGGGGTCGCAAACATTCAGACACAACTGAGCGAATGAACTGAACTGAACTGATGGCCACACACTGCCTTGTTTCAGCTCTCATACTGTATGTGTGTGTTAGTCACCCAGTCACGTCTAAGTTTTTGAGACCCATGGTTTGTAGCCTGCCAGGCTCCTCTGGCCATGGAAATCTCCAGGCAAGAATACTGGAGTGGGTTACCACTTCCTTCTCCAACTCATACTGTATATCTACATCATTTTCATAGTCTATATCAAATGCCAATTATCACATTTTTATGTGTTCTGTTGCTGATTTCTCTGTTTAAAATGCCCCCCACATGTAGTGCTGAAATGCTATCTGGTGTCCACAAGTGCAAGAAGGCTGTGACGTGCCCTATGGAGAAAACACATGTTTTAGGTAAGCTCTGTTCGGGCATGAGTTCCATTGCTCTTGGCCCAGAATCCAACGTTAATGAATCAAGAATATATATTAAAAAAGCGTCCTTAAAGCAAAAACATAAACAAAACAAGGTTATGTTCTGATTGAGAAACATGCTGGGATGAGAGGCTTGCCAGGAACTTAACCCTGTGATTCCCCCAGAGAGATGGCTCAGTATTTGCTGATTCAGTCTCCCAGAGATTTTATAGAACCCAACTATCTAGAATTATGGGGCTTCCTTAGATGGCTCAGTGGTAAAGAATCTGGCTGCCAGTACAGGAGCCTCAGGAGATGCGGGTTCGATCCCTGGGTCGGGAAGATGCCCTGGAATATGGCAACCCACTCCAGTATTCTTGCCTGGGAAATCCCATGGACAGAGGAGCCTGGTGGGCTACAGTCCATGAGGTCACAAAGAGTTGGACATGACTGAGCAACAGGTCTTGCATCGAGACTGATGAGAACTGACTGCAGCAACAGCAAAAATAAGGTAATTTTTCTTTTAAATTTTCATCATGGAAAATTTCAACTGTGTAAGAGAGACCATAATAAACAGACCTTTTGAGCCTTATGACCCAGGCTCAATAACAGCTGATCCAGTCAGTTTCCTCCTTCTTTCTCTCTAGCTGGATTAAATACAAATCTCAAGACATGTAACATTTCATCCTTAACTATTTTTTTTTAATGGTAAGGAAAACTTTAAGACTATTGTGGTAAAGTGTCAAAACTATTGAAATAGGAGAGATGAGTTCAGCTCTCATTAAGGACAACTTGGGCTTTACAGACAACAGGTTACGTGTGCGAGAGGGGGGTGGGGGTTGTGCATGGAAAATTACTAAGAGAAGACATCAAGCATAGGGAGAAGTTTTTCCAAACTTATTTTAAGAGCTTTCTTACTGAATGGCAGGCTAGGGTGATTAGATATCAATGATGGGAGATGAGAAATTTGATTAAACATTGAAAGTGATCACATATCAAGAGAGGGAAAAATCCTCTCTAAGCAGACTCAGCTCATCCTTAACAACTATTTTATCAGTAAATTCTTGTTAATGTTTTAAAATTATAAGAGTAGAAAATCTAGAAAGCAGAAAATTACAAAGAAGGAAATAACCATGTAAATTGATACTGAGTGCACATTTTGATTGATTTCTTCTGTCTTCTTACACAGAGTAAATTGAAAGATGGGAACCATATTGAATAGATCCTCTCTTTTCATTGAATAGTAAGCCAGTTTGCCATATCTTTAGTCTTCAAAAATAAACGGTACTCTTTATACATTATCTCATTTAATAAGAGGTATGCCATTTTTTCCATGTTTGCTTTATCATTTTGAAAAGTGTGATTCCTTATTTAAAATCACACTTTTTATCTTGTTATAAGTGTACCTTCACACACACTGTAAGAGATAATCCAGAAGACACAGTATGCTCTCTACTCAGGTCCCTCCACTGGGAACGTCTTGCAGAACTATAGAGCAATGTCACAACTAGGAGAATGACATCTCTCAGTCAAGACAGAACTTTCCATCATCAGGACGATCCCTCCTGTTGATTTTTCACAACCGTACTCACTTCCCTTTGGTCGTCAAATCTTCCTTAACCCTCTGCTGCTGCTGCTGCTGCTGCTAAGTCGCTTCAGTTGTGTCCTGACTCTGTGCGACCCCATAGACAGCAGCAGCCCACCAGGCTCCCCCGTCCCTGGGATTCTCCAGGCAAGAGTACTGGAGTGGGTTGCCATTTCCTTCTCCAATGCATGGAAGTGAAAAGTGAAAGGGAAGTCGCTCAGTTGTGTCCGACTCTTAGTGACCCCGTGGACTGCAGCTTACCAGGCTCCTCCATCCATGGGATTTTCCAGGCAAGAGTACTGGAGTGGGTTGCCATTTCCTTCTCCAATGCATGAAAGTGAAAAGTGAAAGGGAAGTTGCTCAGTCGTGTCCGACTCTTTGCGACCCCATGGACTGCAGCCTACCAGGCTCCTCTGTCCATGGGATTTTCCAGGCAAGAGTACTGAAGTGGGGTGCCATTGCCTTCTCTGCCTTAACCCTCAGGGAACCACTAATCTGTATTTCTATAATTTGTCATTTCAAGACGATTAAATATATATATAGCATCATCGACTCAATGGACATGAGTTTGAGCAAACTCCAGGAGATAGTGAAGGACTGGAAGGCTTGGTGTGCTACAGTCCATGGGGTCACAAAGAGTTGGACACGACTGAGCGACTGAACAACATATATATATGGAATCACACAGTATATAAGCTTTCAAGACTGGCTTTTTTCACCCATCCCAAGATTCAAGTTGTTTTCTATATCAGCTTTTTTTTCCCTCTCCCTTTTATTATTGACTAGTATTCCAGGTATGGATGTAGCACAGAATGTTTTCCCATTCATCCACTGAAAGATACTTAGGTTTTTTCTAGTTTTTGGCTATTATAAATGAAGCTGCTATAAAAATATGTGTATAGATGTTTGCGTGAACACAGAAATGCATTATTTTCTATTGTGGCTGTAACAAATTGTGTTCAGTCGTGTCCAACTCTTCGCAACCCATGAACTGTAGCCCACCACGCTCCTCTGTCCATGGGATTTCCCAGGCAAGAATACTGGAGTGGGTTGCCATTTCCTCTTCCATGGGATCACCTAGACCCAGGGATTGAAACCGTGTCTCCTGCATTGGCAGGTGGATTCTTTGCCACTGAGCCACCTGGGAAGCCCCAATTTCTTCAAGCTTAATCTAAAAAACCCTCAAATGTATTATTTTGCAGTTATGGAGATCAGAATTTTGAGTTCCTTCTGGAAGCTCCAGGGGTGCATCTGATCTTGGCCTTCTCTTTCTGGAGGTGGCCAGCATTTCTATGCTCATAGCTACATTCCAAGTGCTGCTTCCAACATCACAAGATCTTCTAACTCTGGCGCTCCTTGTTGTTTTGTTGCTAACTCATATCCAACTCTTTTGTGACCCCATGGACTGTCGCCTCTCTCTTACAAGGGCCCTTCTGATTTTATTGGACCCACTTGAATCATCCAAAATAATCTTTTCATCTTAACATCGCTAACTTAATCACAACTACAAAGACCCTTTTGCCAAGTAAGGTATCATATTCACAAATTCTGGGGACTAGATTTAGTCAAAATATAGCAAAGCCATTATTTAGTCAACCACAAGTTTTCATTTCTTTGGGGTAGGTGCTCAAGAATGTAACTATCATTGATGATCACACGCTTAGCTTTATAAGAAACTCTTAAACTATTTTCCATAAGGATTGTACTAGTTACAGTCCCACCAGTGATGTAAGGGTGATGCAGTTCTCCACTACAACTTTGCAAGCATTTGGTCACCTTTTTTAGTCATTCTGATAGATGTGCAGTGATATCTCACTGTGATTTTAATTTGCATTTTTTTTAATGGTAAAAGACACTGAACATCTTTTCAAATGCTTAATTGCCATCTGAATACCCTCTTTGGTGAAATAGCTGTCCATGTCTTGTCTGCTTTATTTTTAAAGCAACTTAGAAGTGCTTCAGAAACTCTCACTAAGGCTGCTAACAGAATTTATGGGTTCTTTGGGTAGGTTTTTGACCTGGATCTTTGAGGAAACTTAAGTGCAGTGGTTCTAAAACTTAGTGTGCCTCACAATCACCTGAGCTTGATAAAATACAATTTGCTGGGACCCATCTCCAGTGTCTGATTTTCTAACTATGGGGTGGCACCCTGGAGAACTGGCATTTGTAACTAACTCCCAGGTACCACTGATGCTTTTATCCCAGGATCATACTTTGATATGCTTTAGGGAGACTTTAGGGCTACTTGATGTTTTCTTTTGCCATTTCCTTGTCACAGTAAATTTCCTTGTAGTAAACACTACAATGAATGAAATACTTACGCTCCAAAGTGAAGTGCTTGGGGAGAAAAAAAAAAAAAAAGAGGACAGAGGTAAGGCAAAAGCACACAGAAATTAATCTGATCTCCCAGGGGCCAAAGACTGGAACAATTTGAGCAACTAAATTAATTATGAAAGCACTGGATAAATATCCATGAGTCCCTAGTGATAGAAATACGGGAGAAAGGTCAGATCTTCCTTGCACAGGAATTCCAAATACTCCAGGAGGGGAGCTTTAATTCCCTTCTCTTGAGTATGGGCTGGATTTAACGACTCACCTCACAAGACTAGAGTATGGAAAGTGGAAAATACTAATTTTGCCATGGAAAACCTGGCAGACACAGCTTTAGCCCAAATAACCAGGATTAACATGATCAGTGACAAGTCATACTGATATCACAAGCCCTGATATAATGACATAAGGAAGGCACTGCACTTGTAGTATCGTTTCCCTAAATCCATAACCCCAACCTTGTTGTTAGGTCACTAAGTCGTGTCCAACTCTTTTGTGACCCCATGGACTGTAGCCAGCCAGGCTCCTCTGTCCATGAGTTTTTCCAGGCAAGAATACTGGAGTGGGTTGCCATTTCCTTCTCCAGGGCCTCTTCAGGCCCAGGGATCAAACCCATGTCTCTTACATTAGCAGGTGGATTCTTTACCGCTGAGCCACCAACCCCCACCTAATTGTGAGAAAACATCAGAACTCAATTTGAGATTCATTCTAAAAACATCTGCCCTATACTCTTCAAAAAAGTGTCAAGGCCATGAGACTAGACCAAGAAACTCACAAACTGGGGGGAGATAACAAAGAAAAAGAATATTAGTGAAAAAAATGGGAAATCCAGGTGGTCTGTAGCTAACAGTACTATAACAATGTCAATTTCCTGGTTTAGATAAATGTAGTAACTGGTTAAGTAATACATGTCTATTAGGGGAAGCTGGGTAAAGGATACATAGAAATTCTTTGCAACACTTCTGTTAATCTACAGTTATTTCAAAATAAAGAAGTTCCCCACCCTAGAGTTTCTGACCTAGTATATATGGTGGGTACCAAGAATTTTCATTTAAGTTCCCCAGAGATGCTATTAGCCTAGGGAAACACTCTGGAATACACCGCTTTAGGGAAACCTTAGGGCCACTTGTTTTCTGCTTTTTCTTGCCACTATAAATTTCTTTGCTTGGAAAATTCCACGGACAGAGGAGCCTAGTGGGCTACTGTCAGTGGGTTCCTAGATGGTCGGACACGACTTAGTGACTGAGCAGGCACACACATGAGAACGAAACAAAGTTGTTGACCTTTCTGTTTCAAAGCAGGTTTTAATTGGGGGGTGGGGCAGGGAGGGGGTTCAGTGTTCTCCTCAGAGATTGCTTTCACCTTAAGGATATTTAAGGATATCATCCCTTAAAAATGCATTCATCAACCCTCAAATTGAATTTTCCGTGCTTGGTTCCCTTATACTATGTTACTTAAAGATAACAAAAAGCCTTAGAAATTGTCTTAAATACTGGGAAAAATTCAAATAGTTTAAATGCTGCTGGGTACGAAGTGAATCTGGGCAATTACTACACGTACAAGGTTCATTACAATTTGTCTCTCACTATCCATCCTCTTTCTGATCTTTAAACTGAGCACATGGTCAATCAGAATGTGTCAAAAACATATCTTCCCAGGGGAAGCTGACCTGACCTAAAAACGCCTCTTGGAGATTTATATGAAACACTGGACTCTCAAGATAGGATTCACCTCTATCATTCAGTGCTTCTGTAAGTTCACGCCAGGTGTCAGAGGCTGTGGTGGGGAAGGGAGGGGACAAGAGAGTATTTGCAATGCTTTGTTGAGCTGGTCACCCTGCTTTGCTCCCAAGTCACTCAAGTGGGAGAGTATGGTTTAGAATCTTTTGGGGCTAGAAGGTGGCCTAAACAAGTATACATGAAGTATATACTAAACAAGTATACATGAAGTCTTTTCTTTTTTTTTTTACATCTTAATGCAGATATAATTGACATAAAATAAAACGCACATATTTCAAGTATATGATTGCGTAAGTTTTGACATGCGTAAACACCCACGAAACCATCACCAAATTCAAGATAATGAATATACTCATCACCCCAAAATGTTTCCTCTCTCCGCTTTATGACTGTTTTTCTTATCATCATAGTAACACACTTTGTTTAGCTGTGAGAATGTATATATGTGATCAGTCATGGCCTGAGATATGAATTGATTTTTTATTTTCTACTGTATTTAATGGCCCCTTTTTAACGGGCCAGTTTTTTAGCTGTAGTGGCTTAGACGGTAAAGCGTCTGATTGCAACGCAGGAGACTTGGGTTCGATCCCTGGGTTGGGAAGATCCCTTGGAGAAGGAAATGGCAGCCCACTCCAGTATTCTTGCCTGGAAAATCCCATGGACAGAGGAGCCTAGTTGGCTACCGTCCATGGGGTCGCAAAGAGTCGGACACGACTGAGCGACTTCACTTCACTTCATTCAGTGCTTCTAAAATATTGTTGCATTGTTAAACACAAAGTTAATCTCTTATCCGACGGTTTTGAGGTAAGGATTTGGCCATTTAAGTTATTCCTTTATATACAGTCAACATTCACACGGGTGAGGCAAGGAGTCTTTGCCTTTAATGCAAAGACGTAATTTTAACCAAACATTCAAAATGTTGCAAATCAGTTCCTTTGGTTTTGCAGAAGACTAAGTTTCTCGGTTTCTCTTGAACCTTGAAACGTCTGTCCTTTTAGGATTGAAAAAGCGTTCGGCAACTATGCTTACCTTTCCCAAAGTAACTTTATTCATTCATCAAAATCATCGGCAGGGGAGGGCACGGTCTGAACTCGGAGGGAACGGCAGAATATGAGTTATTCCTGCCATGCTCCTAGGGTTTAGCGAGAACGAATATTCGCCGGGGCACCCGCTATGTGCTGTTAAGTGTCGGCTCCCAGAACTCTAACACAGCCGCTAGCGCTGCATATGCTGGCTCCCGGCTGGGCCAGCAACTCGGTCCCGGGGGCGGCTGACTGCCCCCCGCCGACCTCGGCTTTGGGGGTGGCCTCGGCTCGGCTGCGGCGTTCCTACCTGCCAACCCTCACTTCGCGCCGGCCCAGCTCTAGAATCCCGGGCAACTCCGCCAGCCTCCCAGGCTAACTTCCTGTACAGAATGCGCCGGAGTCCGACTCCCGACCCACTCCCGGATGCCGACCCCCGACGCGCGCCCAGCGGCCTCAGAGCCGGACAGAAGGAAGGCACAGACGCACCGCTGGAAGTTGGCGCTCCCAGTCCCTCTCGCGCGCTCCCACCGCGGCGCCTGCGCCAAGGGGCCGACCGCGCGGGCCCGTCTCCGATGACGTGGCAAGGCGGGGGCGGAGCCAAGGTCGGCGGCGGGAGGGTGGGGGAGGAAGAGCGAGGTGAGCGCGGACGTCAGAGTGGAGAGCGGAAGGTCAGGGAGGCTCGGAGCGGAAGTGAGACCAGGGAGTCTGTCCGCCATTGTGGACCCGAGAAGCGAAGAGCTAGAGGGGGAGAGGAGCGTGCAAGCGGAAGAGACGAGCCCCTTCCACCAACTCCCGAGCGCGAGGCCGTCTTTCTGGCTTCTCAGCGAGCGGCGGCGGCAGGAAGAGCCTCTCGGCCGAGGGCGGCAGCCAACTGCTGTGAGTGCACAGGGAGAGGCCCAGGCGGCGGCGGCGGCGGCGGCGGTAGCAGCAGCAGCAGCAGCAGCTCTCGGGTTGCGGTGAAGAATGTCAGCCACTAGCGTGGATCAGGTGAGGGAGCAGAGGCCGCAGGCTTGGCGAAGGCCCGAGCCGCGGAGCTCCACCCTCGCTTGGGGCTTCGGCTCCTCCCTGTCGCCGCCGCTGCCCGGCCCGTAACGGTGCCCGGGGCGCAAGTTGCTGCGGTCTCGCAGCCCGGGCTGGAGCGTGCGCCGTGGCCCCGGAGCCTGCGGCCCGGGCGGGCGGCCGCGGGGCCGCGGAAGGTGCGGGCAGAACTGCGCTCCGGGGCCTTCGGCCGCGTCCCGAGGGCGGCAGACGCGGGGCTGAGAGCGAGCGAGCCCGAGGAGACGGCTTCCGAGTGGCGGGTGGGAGGTTTCAGGACCGGGATTGTGGGGAGATCGGTGGCGTTGGAGGATGTGGTGGGTTTCACTCCTACGCGGATTGTTTAAAATAACTTGTCTCCGGTAACGTCTCGGGTTAACACACTTTTCCTCTCTTCCCCCCCTGTTTTTTCCTTCTTATTACTACACCTTTCATCTTGCTACACAGAGACCTAAAGGGCAAGGAAATAAAGGTGAGTTTGGATATTTTTTTATCTTTTCATTGTTAGTTTGATGATACTCTTAAACTACGTGAAGACCTTTTTGTTTTTGATTTTTTTTTTTTTTTGAAATGCAGAATTAGAAAAACAGTTCATCACAGCTAAGGCAGCCGAATGCTGTCTGAAAGTTTGGTAGTTCCTTGCTTTGAAGCCACTTTTATGGGAATCAAAAGGATACAAGTAACAGTTTTATTAGTTGTACTTCACTTAAGGAAGTATTGGTTATGAATTGTAGTGACGTTTATTTAATTTTATAGTTTGTTTTTTGTGTAAGTTCTGCAGATCCAACAAATGCAGGTAGATAGGTGGGCATTTTCCTCGACATGTCTGGTTTACATCGAAACATGGAACCCACATAATTATTCTGTTACATTAGTGAAAATTGTATTGTTAATCACTGGTTCTGTTGAAGTCAGTTACACTGAGGCAATAGCCTGTTAGAGATCAAAACTGAGCAGGCATGTCATCTTGCTATGTAGCCCTGAAAGGTTTAACTCAGTATGGTATTTTAGAAATGACAGAGAAGGAAATAATTTGTGAGGTTCCTGCCAGGATTATGTGGTTTACTCTTTAGTTAGAAGGGAAAAAAGTAACATTGAAATTCGAGCATTTTAAAAAATGAGTGTATTTTTTATTTATTAATATGGAACAATACAGTCAGCTGACTGAAACATGACATTAATCATGTGACATTTATAAGTGTAGAACAATAACTGCTTTCTTGGGACAGTGCCAGTTAAATAACATTGCAGTGAACTATATATTTGTTACATTTTATAATAGGGCTTGAAATTAGGCTAAACAGAATTAAGCGTCCTGTTTTTTATTTCTGTTGCAAAGTATTACCTATAAAGTAAAATCTGCAGAGCCTTTTAGATGTAAATTCAATGTTTTTATTAGTGTCCTTTATATTCTTAGGGTTTTTATTAGCTATTTCAATAAATTTAAAAGGATTGAGTTCTGTATTCACAATTTAGTTAATTTTCTTTGAGTTGTACAATTTCTTGACAATTTTTGATGCTAGTAATGGCAGTGTATTAGATAATCCATTGCTTCATTTTGATTAAAGATATATATATAAACAGCAATTTTAATTTATAGACTGATATTAATTTTAGAATTATTTTCTGTGTTGTAAGCATAAAGCTCACAATTTGATACTGATTTATGTGAGTTTTAAAAAATTGGTTTCTAAATTTAAAGAGAATGATCCATTAATTTCTTTCATGCTGGTCTGCCCATTAGAAAGTATATAGACTTAGACATATGTGAAATCTGTGGTCATTATTGCCTAGCATAAATTATTTTATCCTAGATCTGTGGGGAGGTGGCACTTTGCAAGGCTATTTGAAATGCTAAGTGTTTTGTGTTACCTGCTTTAAGGTAAGTGTGCAAGTTCTATGAAGTACTTGTCTGACAAAACAAAATAGAGTATCTCCAGCATTGTAAAGCATTACTATAAGTATGGTTTGTGACATAGTCATTTAACTTAGGTGTGTCCTTATGACATCTTTGATATTAGAGATATAAATTTTCTATAAACAAAATTGTGTATTGACTACAAATATTTTAGGTTATTAAAATTATTTTCCTCCATCAGTATCACCTCAGTTGGATACATTTAGTCACACATACAAAGTATTTATTTGTATAAATGTTTATTCCAAGAAATTTTCTTTCTTTCTACAGTTTACAGTTTTACCCATGGATACAGTAGACTAGGATCCCTAGGAGACCTGTGTTCTAATATTACCTATGGCCACTGACTTGCCAAGTGATCTTGAGCACATTACACTTCTTGGTCAGAATTTCCCCTCTCCCTGTAAAATAAACGTAATAATTCTGGCCTTGAATCCTGTTGTATGTTTTGAGGGTTGTTGTAGTTAAAATAACCCACCTCTTTAGTAGCCATTATATTTGCTGCCTCACCTCATCTGTTGTTAAGGTGCAGGAAAGCTATTGCCTAAGACATGGCAGGGGCAAAAATATCGACTGGCCTAAAAGTATTCGTAATGACTTAAGATGCTTCTGGGGCTTCCCTGGTGGTTCAGACAGTAAAGAATCTGCTTGCAGTGCAGGAGACACGGGTTCATTCCCTGGTCAGGAAGATCCCCCAGAGAAGGGAGTGGCTCCCCAATCCAGTATTCTTGGCCTGGAGAATTCCGTGGACAGAGGAGCCTGGTGGGCTACAGTCCATAAAGTCTCAAAAGAGTCGGACACAACTGCGCGACTAACACATAAGATGCTGTAAATTGGTGGATACTCCAAGTACACAGATACACATATACATTACTTGTATTTTTATGCCTCTGTGGGGAGAATTACAAGAAGGCAGCACCTCCAGCAAACTGATGAGTGACTGTGTTGGAAAAAAACTGCTCTGCCTTAGTTGACTTGCTTTTCAAGCTAGTAAAATCGTTTTATATTTATTCTGTTTCTTTTTATGAAGCAGAAAGACTTTCCTTGAACTAAGCCCCAGTATTCTAAGGATGAGTATGAAAGTTAAATTCAAAACTTAACAAACTTACGAAAAATGCATATCTCTGAGGAACTATCAAAGTTTTGAAAAGCATACTCCTTTTTAGTTGATTTAGTATGATTTCAGGGACTGTGAGTTTCCTTTCTTAATAGTCTTCAGTTGACAGCATCAGCCTAATGTCTTTTAAAGGCTTTAATGTCTTGATTTTCTACCAAGTATTTTTCTGTATGTCCTTAAACGCACTGAAGGAGCGAAAATTTGCAAAGAATTCTGTATCAATCTCTTTGTAAGGCAAAAATACTTTTGAAGCATAAATAACACTGTTAAGTTTACTTGTTTATAAGTTGGAATTCTTTTTTTTTTTTGGAATTCTTTATAATCGATAGGCTGTCACTATGTTAAGTATTAGAACTCTGTTATTCTTGGCCAGGGTAGTACTTCAGGATAGTAGAAATTTAAGGATAATTGTGTACCTATTGGCCCATAATTTAAGGCTGACTTAATATCATTTTATTTATTAACAAGCTGAATTTTTCCTTGCTGGAATAAAAGTGTATATATTTTTTTAAAAGTGTATTAAAATGTCTCCTTTCCTTGCAGGCACCACAGATAAAAAGTGTCAGATCCCAGGCTCCTTGTAGCCTCAGGCCTTGCTGCCTGTTTCCTCCTTTCCCTTAAGTTTAAAAATAGGCACATATTTGGAAAGGAATTTATCTTTTCCCTCCTTTCCTCCCCTACCCCTCTGAGCAGAGGGAAATGTTCATTGTTTGGTACCACAATTTTAGAAAATTAGGCTAAATTTGACTGTTTTTTTAGTGTTTCAGGAAAGCAGTGAAAAATGCCTTGTATTTTGGCAGTATCTTTTGTATATTCTCCCCACCCTACCCACTCTGGAAATGATTGCAAAGCACTTTACTGTTGTTAATAGGCTTCATTTTATTAATCCTCAAAAGATCCCTATAAGGAGATAGAGGGTATATGGTATTGTCCCTGTTTTTATAGGTGGGGAAACATGATGCACAGATCTGTTGACTTTCCTAACTTGATGTAGTCAGGACCAGAGCAAAGAATCACCTGACTTCTAAGGCCCATGTTCTATCTTGATTTGACTCTGCTTCATAGAGCAGAGGAAACAGGCGAAGAATCATGTAAGTCATCTGTTCTTTTTTCCCTGAAGAACTTGTACAGACTATAGAATTGGCTGGGATTTCATTACTTTTTAATGGCTTTGGGTCTCCAAGACATTAGACTATCATTAAGGGATGTTCAAAACCTAGAGTCTTTAAGACAATTGAATTTCCTTAAGAAAGGTATGCTTCTGAGATTCAAGGACTAGCTTCTTACTCAGATTCTAATTTGATGCAAATTGCTTGTCAGTATGAGTGAAATACTTGAAACAAAATATTTTTATCCTTAGATTGACATAGTCCTTTAATAATCTTTTAGGACTTGTTAAGACATTTTAATGCATCATTTATAAAAGACTGGACCTGGGAGTATTTTCTTGGTCTCATCCTTGTAGAAGAGAAAGAACAGGAAATGAGTAAGAATAGCAGTATAATATATATTTAGATTAATTATAAGTAGGTACTTTTAAAAAAACTTTTAGCAGTGTAGAATAAATTTCTGAGACTCTATAATGAGTATAAATGATAAATGGTTGTAATTTCATACAAGGTAGCTGTTTCAGATACTGGCGAATACATACCAGTGACACATAAGTATCAGTCCCGGAGTGTGGTGAAGAAATGTTTTTCAGGAGATTAATGGATCAGGCATAACTAGCTTTTTGATAAAGGATTGGTAAAGAACAGGTATATTAGAATCTTTTGGCCTGAAATGATTAGTCCACCAGAAATAACTTAAGGTACCCTCCACTTTAATTTTGTTTCTAATAGTTGTTACATATGTAACTCCTGGGGAGCACATTCAGCTCAGCTCTAGTATTGATACAGTCCTTATCAAATACAGTTAAACCACCTCAGTGGAGCCAGGATTGTGGTGACCTTCAGGTGTCTCTTAGAGGCTTTGAGGGGCAGTGGAGAATTCATGAGAGGTCTACTTTGAAGGCTTCAGAGAGTAGTAGTTTTTGAGTGATCATTGGTACCCAGAATGGCAAAAAACAAGGGATTTTATCTAGCTTTGTTCCCATGTCTCTGTCAACTTGTATATTTCGTTTAGGTCCCTAAACTTGTTGGAATAAATTAAGGAAAATAGAGATGCTATTATACAAGAACACACAACTTAAATCCATTGCTCCTAACCTTAATTTATAATATTTTATATTTAATGGTTATACTTAAAAATACACTATTTTCAGCAATAAATCTTCAGGTATTGAAGGGCTTTTTTTTTGTTCCTAAGAGATTAGTCGCAAACTTGTTAATGTGGTCCTAAAGTAATTTTTAGTCCTATTTGGATCTTGTAATATTTTATACAATAATAATATCCAAGATTATTACATACTGTCATTGAATACTCAGATGAGATGAAGTAGGTACTATTAATAACCTCCTTGAACAGGGAAGTAGAGTTAGAGAGGCTAAATTATGAACTTGAGATCTCCCAGCCTCTCAAGGTTGGATTTGGGACTCACACCAAGGGCCTTTTTACCACCTTGAATCTGTGCTTAAAAGTACCAAGATAGTGTCCAGAACAGCAGCTTTATACAGAGCATTGATGGAAGTGATCTCTGAACAAACATGGCATTATAAATCAGCCTCTAACTGGTGTTTTCATATGTTGCAAGAATATTATGGTTATCTTCAGTGTCTTAGTTTTATTTGAACTTTCTTGTAAAAGTCTTCATTGTTTATTGTTTAGGATTAAGGCCCTTTTTATTTAGGTTTTTTATGATAATATTTTATTGTGATACTACTTCAAGTGAATTTTTAGTCACTGTAACTGGAGATACATAAGATACTTATTTTAACTTTGGTTACCAAACAAGGTTTTTTATTTGTCTTTAATAGACTGAATAGTTACAGTGATTTAACAAAGGTAGAGCACATTCAGAAGTCTATCTTGTCAACAGCACTGCCTGAAGTGGTTATTTTAGATTCAAATACAGCATTAGCAAACCCTTCCAACATTTAAATTTAACTGTTTGCTTACTACAGTGTTGAAATTGAGATGTTTATGTTATGTTTTTAGTAGTGGGAAGTATATATATATAGTTTGTGTTTATGTGATCTTGGGTTTATATATACACAAGATTTGTAAGTTTTCGGTGCCTTATAAATATTTGTATCCAAAATTAAGTTCATCCTTAAGGGGGTTTTCTAATGAAAAGAACAAAGAACTCAGGATAATTTTTTCCAGGCTGACTTGAAAAATACTCTGAAAATATTAGGTTATTCTGTGAGTTTCATAAAGATAATTACAATACATCTAATACAAACGTATTTTTTAGTTTCAGTACAAAACGGTTCGATTCATCAAAAAGATGCTGTAAATGATGATGATTTTGAGCCATACTTAAGTAGCCAGACAAATCAGGTAAGTCTGACAGTCCCGTGTTTAGGAAATGAAACAATATTAATTGATTTTTTAAAATAGATGTTTTAATTGAATGAGACGAACCATATCGTGTATTAATCTAGTGTGCCTACATAATAGTAAATAACGGTTGCGGGTTTATGACACAGCGCAGTTCTTTGGAAATTGTAGATGGCTGAAACTCAATTATGAAATGTAAAGATTTAAAGATGAGCTTTTGTATATATTGTGGTTAGATTGACTGTTGAATTTAATCTTTCAATGCTGCTGCCATGTCTTCATAGCCAAAGCAAATGACAGGGTTTAATTGGCTAGAAATTTGGGGGAGAGAACAGTTTGTACCTGAAATTTTTGGTTAGTATATTTAAAATTTTTATTTAACCTGATAATAAGGAATAGAATTAAAGATACGATAAACACACTTGCCCTGTATATTGTAAGCATAGAGAATTTCATCAAATCAAGTAACTAGTGGCTTTTGAGGTTCTTTGTTTGAATTTTTCACAAATAATCTTGTGAATTTATATACAGGAATAATTTAGACTTAAACATTGACCAAACTGAATGATATTCCTTAGTCTCTGTATTCCATTTCTGCACCTCTGTTAATAAAAATACCACTACTGGAAATAAATTTAACAGATAAGCTTTCATTATTAACCGGTTTTTTTAGAGACAACATTTTGGAACGAAACTACTTTTGTTAATTTTCCTTATAAAAAGATGCATGAAAAAATATACCTTGAAATATTAACCTAGATTGTTTTTAAACTTAATAAAAGAACAAGGAACCAAATATTGTTATAGAACTTTGCAGTTGCAGAGAAAATTTCAACGAAAAGTAGTTCCCAATTTGTGGAATATATGATTATTTTTAGGACTGTGGAGAACTATGGTTATGTTCAACCTAATCTATGTTTATTTCTCTCTAACACTCCCTTCTATCAGTTGATCTACATCCCTCAAGTATGTTGGGAGGGAAGAAATAAATGAGAAAAAATAAAAATGAGTGATAAAATGTACGTTTTTTTAAGATGTTTGGCTACTTCTAAAAATGAAAAAAAAATCATTTCATGCATATGTAATCTAACTTTGTGGTCTCAGTAACAATTCTACTTTCCACCTATAGGTGTGAAAGAATGTATCACTGGAAAGTAGGGGAAGATCATTTGTTGGGGGCGTGTAGTGAAGGTTTTAAACGAAATAAACAGTACTCTGTTCTGTTTGGACCCAGACAGTAATCTCAGTTAACATCCCTTATGGCAGTGTTTCCAATTTTTTGAGAAATTCTGATATAATGAGTTATAGTAGATACTCTGCTAACAAGGTCTCCGTTGTTAGATAAGTTTGGGAAATTTATTTGGTTGGGAAATTTATTTGGTTTAAATAATTGAATTGTTTTTTGCTACTTGATTTTGTACTTAGTGTGTTATAATGTAAAATAGAATGTCTAAGGCAAGGGTACAGTATGAGTATTTTCCGAAATGTTTGTTCAAACTTTATTTTCAAGATATTTTAATGGATTATAAATGTTTGAGAATTGCTGCCTGTTTAAGAATCTTCTTGTTTTATTTGGTAACAGATATTTCATAATTTATTTGTCACAGGGACTTAGAAGATTGGTTTTTTGGCATTCCACAGAGATGCTTCAGGTCTGCCTAGGGGAGACCTGGGGAGGGTAACCTGGATCCCACCTGTGTAGCAACCAGAGCTGTGCTTTGCATTTTATGTGTTTTATATGTTGGAATTCTGCATACAATTTCACATAAAGCATTGGAAAGTCATTGTTTTTTTTTTTTTAAAACTGTAAGGGCATTTACATTAGTGAATCCAGTTTTTAAATTGTATCATAAAAGTTTCCTTATGTTGGGGCAAAAACATCTATAAAAGGTTTGTTTTAATATGATGTTTAAATGAAAGGTCTTATGCTTTCTATTAATTAAATCACTTAAATCAATGATGAATCAATGTAATGTACTGTTTAAAGAGATGTCTTAAAAGTTTGATACCAGTGAGACTATATTTTACCACCTCCTCCTTGCCAGTACTAATGAATAGGTTTTGACCAGTTACCTTTCTGTAATAACTAAAAATAATGATCTAATCAGGGTAAATGGTACTAAGACTTCCCCAGTGGCTCAGCAGGTAAAAGAATCCACCCACCAATGCAGGAGACACGGGTTTGATCCCTGGGTTGTGAATGTCCCCTGGAAAAGGAAATGACAAGTCACCCCAGTATTCTTGCCTGGGAAATATAGTCAGAGGAGCCTGGGGGGCTACAGTCCCTGGGGTCGTAAAGAGTCGGACACAACTTAGCAACTGAGCATGAGCATGAACAATATAGAATATTGAAAACTGGCTTTATTGGAGAGCAAAATTGAAAATTATCTGAAATCTTAAAGATAAGCCTTACAAAATTTAAGTTTGTTGTGGTTACTTAGCTGCAATAGAAAATACAAATTGACCTTTTAAAGTAGATTAGTGAAAACTTGTATTGGTGAAATATTTGAAGTAATTATTTGGAGATTTAAAGTTATGCAAGTATTTATAGCTTCTTGCACTGACCTAGCCGAAATAATTGTTTATTTAAATTTTCAACAAAAAACACAGTATGTCTTTAAAATGAAATCCCTTCATCTGATTTTGCTATTATAAATAATAAAAATTATATTCTTTAGTCTGGAAAGGTTTTTACTGTTTGTTTTATATACTTAGAGCTAAATCAGTTCAAACTCAGAGATGCTTTAAAAACAGATTGTTGGTCTTTTACTTCTGTGGCAGTATATTTCTTCTATTTTCCTAGTGCTCAATATCTTAGGAAATAATTTTCATAGTAATTTAAAAAATAAATGTCCTTCAAGACTTAAAATTAGTTCTCTATAGTTCCTCAAAATAGTCTAACAAGGAAGTTGATTGAAAATTCAGGTTTAATTACTGTTAAAAGATGCCATGTGATTTATGAGTATAAATTTGAAGAATAAATTGAAAAACACCAAAGTTTGAATTTGTCTGCTTGTGTATATATGTGTATATATATATATATATATATGGGGAAATAAATTCCTAGCTGTGTTGATCAGAGAAGAGGTATAGAGAACTAAGAACATAAAATATCTTTTTCTGTCCCTGTTATTACTGCCCTTGGGTAAGGTTTTCATTATCTCTGCCTGTTGGAATGATTTCCTGACTGGGGATTCCATATTGCCACTCAGTGGTCTTCTTAAAGTCGTAGTCTGTTGCCACAGTCCTGTTTAAAGACTTAGCAAAGTTTCACCACAGTGGGTATATTCATAGTGTTGAGTGCCATTAAAGTGACTCCATTCTCTCCCTGACTCATCTTTGGCCAACTTATCCATCTACATTATCTAGGGAATAGGACTTATTTTCTGGATATTTTCTTTCATGATCTCAAACTTTTTATCTATATGTATGATTTACACACACAGTCTCATATGTCTATCACTTAGTGAAGTCTTCTGATTTTTCCCAGTTACTTGTTCCCTCTTGTTTATGCTCAAGTGTTTTGTTTTGCTTTGTTCTTATTTCTGTAACTATCCTTCCTAGATTGTCTTCCCTCCTAAATGTGTGAAATGCTCTAGGCCAAAGACTGTCTTCTTTTTCTTTCTGTCTCCAGTGATTGGCACTGTATCTGGCATGTAGCAGGCATTCATTAAGTATTTATTGAATAAGTAGATTAGGTTAACTGCTAGAATTAAGAAATGAAGAAGTATGGCTGGTGAAATAATTCAGATTAATTGAGTATAATATATGATGCTACATTTTCTTACAACATCTATGTGATTACATATGCATGTATTACACTTTTTAAGAAGTATAATAATATTTTTAAAATAATAAAATTCACATACACATTAAAAGTATATTAAAATCAACATTTCGTTGTTAATCCAGTAAGTAAGTTCTGGAGTTTGAAGCACCTCGTTCTTAATGGATAAGTTTTCCGTTTTTCTCTGCAGACATACTGTTAATGGTGAATAACACTTTAACCTTTTTTGTATTGACCTTCTAAGACATTGTATAGTATTCTCTCTTGAAGTTTGGATATTTATGAAGTAAAAATTGGTATTAGTATGGCTGGAAGACTCAGTGATAATTGAGTTGTACTGAAGTGCCCTCAGGTCAGAATAGTAATCATGAATTTTTTCTTACTGTTGTTCAAACTTTGAGATAATAGAAAAAGGCTAAGAAATGATAATTATAAGTGATTGAAATTCTAAGGAAGAATTTTTAATCTTTTCTATATTTGTTTTCAAATTAAAATAAGATTAACTCCTATACTTTAGCACTTTGCAATTAACAGGTAGATTTTTTAAATTTTGTAATTGATTAGAGCAGCAAATATCCCGTTTACCAGTGAAGGAACAAGGTTAGAGAAATTAAATGATCTGATGATCACTGACAACTGACATAGAAGCTGGAAGAGTAGAGAATTGAACCTATGTCCTTGATTACAACTTCTGTGTCATACTGTGACTTTATACTCTTAGTCAATTTGAGTGAAATTATATGCATTTGGTGATGAATTTACATTTTAAGCTTATATTTTCAAAAGGCAAGTTAAATTGTATTAATGAATACAACTATTGTTGATTGAATAGTTAGTGTGTCCTAGGTACCTTATCTTTATTTCTTTCAATATTTGATGAAACTCAAGCATTTAAATAGCTTGATACTGGTTTTACACAACTGATGGGTTGGGATTAGAATTTAGATTAGATACCTCCTGGCATCACATCTACCTTATATAATTAAATGGTCTCTCTCCAGATTGTATTTCTGAGTTTATGCTCTAGGTAAAGGGTTTGTGGATCTGTTACTTTACAAGTATGTTTCATTATATCCATTGAATTTTATATCAATTTTTGTGTGTACATATTGTTACCTTCCTATTTCCAATTCGTTCTTGAGTAAGAGAAATACCAAACATTTCACATCACTTTGTTTAGAAGTCATATATCTTTACAACAAAGTAAAACTTCACTATGAATAAACTATTTTAAAGTGATTATTTGGACATAAACTGTTAAATTGATTATACCTCGTAACAGATTTGAAGTAAAAGGTGAAAGAGAGTTTTGAGTTATATTGTTTTCCATCATCAGTAGGTAGAAATTTTGTTCCCCTTCTTTACCCAAGGTACTTTCCTAATTGATATCCCACTTAGCAATTAAGAATTTACCTTATATTTGGCAAAACATTTAAAAATATTTCCAATTATAACAAAGCTCTGCTAATACAAATTGTGTTTACTGTATCTTACTTTTAAGCTTTGAATAGTTTCCCAGTGAAACTTTGTTTTCACTAGAACCCAAACTGAAACCCTAGCCCAGCAGGAGACTGTTTAGGTTTTTCTTTCACAGAGCTAAGAAAAAAGCTTCTCTTTCAGCTATAACTACTGAAAGAATTAGGAATTAGTTAGCATTGTTTGGTCAACTGGAGAGAGCGGGCCATTTATCCATTGTGCTCACTGTGGATAGCTCTGGAGTTAGGTATGGACAGCTGTGCATCTCTGCTTACTAGCCTGAGCTGTCTAACAAGATACTTGTGGTTAATGGAGCACGTTTTAACGTAATTTAAACTTAGTATTTTGACACAATCACTAATTTAGGGGTGAAGTAAAACTCATGATTCAAAAGTAATTATATTTAACAAAAATCTTCACACAAAAAGGGTTTGGACCTGGTCCAGCCCCAGAAGTGAAAGAAATGGCAAAAATTTGTTACCCACTGAATCTAATGATACAGGTTTTTTTGTTTTGTTTTTAAACTAGGAATCAGTATAAATAATCTATTAAAACCAGGTTGACAAACTGATCCAGGGACCAAAACCTGTTTTCTTTGAGGAAACCCTTGAGCTAGAAGCTTTTTAAGTAGTTATAAAAAGATGAATATGTGACTGCAACCAGAGGCTGTATTTGGCTTGTGAAGCTTAAAATATTTGGTCACTGGCTCTTTAGTTTGCTGATACCTGAATCGTGTGATGTGTATAGACAAATTAGAAACTTGATATGTAACTGTTGTGCAGAATTCAGCATTTGTGAGGGTAAAGAAAGAATATTCAACATAATTTATGAGTATGGTTTTGCAAACACTTTTATCATGAAGAATGAGCTTCAAAGCTTTTCTCTTTGTTTTTACACTCCCACATCCAGGTAAGGATGCACTGAGTCCAGATTTCAGGCTAATACGCTAAATTAGAACTTTGAAAGTGATTACCTGCATATGCATTTAGCTCTCTTATTCCCTTGTGTGATGTGTCTTCTTAACTGTAGGTTTTCCTTTAGAATGAATATCTTATGTCAGTATTTTTTACAATGTAGACATTTAGTAAAGTGTTTGGTTAGAATAAATAATAAAGTAATAAAGGGAATTATTTTAATAACTTGAAAAAAGTTAAAAATTAAGAAAATCTTGATTATTTATATTGGCTAAACTTAGGCTTTCTCAAGTGACTTCAGTATGAATACTTTAACAAGTAATTTACTGATTGAATTATAAACACAGATGTGAGTGTATCCATGGCTAATGAAGTTTGCTCATTATTCTTCAAGAATTTTATTTTTTTATCAAACCACTGTTGGTGATTTTCAGCATTCCTCAGGCTTCATTTCCTTCATGCTAATATTGTGAGAATTTTTTGAATATATTTTTGGATATGGTTAATAATTATCTAAAAACTAAATTAATAAATAGTTGACACATATATTTCCAGTTTTGAATACAGTGGAATTAATGTCAAATGTATTTAAAGTCTTTTTTTTTTAATATTGCTAAATGACAGTTGTTTTTTGTTTTTATGTTCGTGTTTAACTGGAAATACTTGGTAAATCTGTGTCTTATTTAAATGCAACCTTTATTTGATTCTTTTGTTATTTTCATTTAATTATACCAGAATTATTTCAAAAGACAGTATTAAATTAGCTTTCTTATAGATAGTGTACAGTTTTAACAGTTGTGAGGTATATATCACGGATACCTTAATAGTAATAGTAAAGCATTTTAACTTTTAGTAATACGCCTTTTAAAAAATAAAATGAATTCCAGGTAATATCTATGGTATGATTGTCACACATTCATGTTGCTATTCTTTCTTGAGTGGGAAAGCAGTGACAGGAATAATCCCCTTCCCACACACCCTGCCCCCCCAACTTCTGCCAAATGCACTTTGCTCCATTACCTTCTTCACTTTGCTCCAGGAAACTTAGAATGTAAAGTGAATAATTAAACTTCAAAATGGTATTGGCCCTTGGAAAAGGAATACAAATTGTCTCGACTGGAGATTAGCTAAATTTTTTCATCTTGATGAATTTTACAAAATTTAAAGCTCTGTTCAAGGCTTTGAAAGTCACACCCTAAATATAGAGTGAAAATCTATTACAGATTGTCCCTTGGGGGAATTTGTTTCAGGACCCTACTGATATCAAAATTCACAGATGCTCAAGTCCCTAATGGCATCTGTACCATAGAACCTATGTACAGCCTTCTGTATACTTCACATCACCTCCACATTACTGATAATAACCAAATAATGTAAATGCCATGTAAACATGTTGCCCATGTGCCAAATTCAGGTTTTGCTTTTTGAAACTTAGTGAAAAAATTTTTTTTTCCTGAGTGTTTTTGTGCCATGGTTGGTTAAATCCATGGATGCAAAACCTGTGGACTGGAGGGCTGACTATTAGACATATTTGGGACACAAGAAACCTACCTTCAAAAGAAGTCCATAGACTGATTTTTTACATTGGCTAGTTAACAAATTTGAGTTTTTTTCTTTAATAAGCTTTGAATTTTGACATCACTAAATGAATGATGATTTCATTTTATTCAAAATAAAGGCCAATTTAATTACAGTAATTCTGGAAAAAATGGTAGGAACTTAACCATTTCTAAGTTAAAATTCTGATCAGGAAGTTGGTAAATTTACTGTGTAAAAATTTTTTTTAAGTTATTTATAATTTTTTTTTTTGGCTGCATTGCATGGCATGTGGGATCTTAGTTCCCCGATCAGGGATTGAACCTGTGCCCCCTGCGTTGGGAGTGTGGAGTCTTAGCCACTGGACCACCACCATATTATGTAAAATTTAGGACATAGAGAATAAGAAAAGTGGTACCTGTTACCAACCATTAAGAAACCATTAGAATTTCATTTTGTTTTTCAAAATGAGCGAGGCAAAACTAAATATGGATTTATATAATATTAAGTCTTTTTTTTTTTTCTTCTCAGTGTGAACATTTCTCTGTTTTTTACAAAAATGCAAAATTGCTGGACTGGATTCCATCATAGATATACTGTAATTTGTTATTTGGCATCATCTGTGTTCATTTAATTCTTACCCATAAATTTTTTCATACATCAGTGGCTTAAGATAAAGCTAACAATCTGTTTCTGCAAGTTTATAAATCAAGTTTTTGTAGAAATTAGAGTGTTTTTAAATTGTGCCCAGAGGATCTGGGTCTTACATAAAAATAATCCCCATCCTAACCTCCCATCCCCCCAAAAATCCCTGTAATTTTATTATAAATATATTAAAGTAGTCATCAGTAAATTTTTCTGTTGATAAAATTAGATTTAAAATTTTAATTTTTTTTTATCTGAAGCAGGTACATCTGTTTCCCATTCATTTAAAACAATTTGATTTTAGGAGTGTACCCCTCCCCTCACATCTTACATCACTTCTGACTGTGATCTTTTGTTTTCCAGAATAACAGCTATCCACCAATGTCAGATCCATACATGCCTAGTTACTATGCTCCATCCATTGGATTTCCATATTCGCTTGGGGAAGCAGCATGGTCCACAGCTGGAGACCAGCCTATGCCATATCTGACAACCTATGGACAGATGAGTAATGGAGAGCATCATTATATACCAGACGGTGTGTTTAGTCAGCCTGGGGCATTAGGAAATACCCCTCCATTTCTTGGTCAACATGGATTTAACTTTTTTCCTGGTAATGCTGATTTCTCTACATGGGGGACAAGTGGATCTCAGGGACAATCAACACAAAGTTCTGCTTATAGTAGCAGTTACGGCTATCCACCTAGTTCTCTTGGGAGAGCTATTACTGATGGACAGGCTGGATTTGGCAGTGATACTTTGAGCAAGGTGCCTGGCATTAGCAGTATCGAGCAAGGCATGACTGGACTGAAAATTGGTGGTGACCTGACCGCTGCAGTGACGAAAACTGTAGGAACAGCATTGAGCAGCAGTGGTATGACCAGCATCGCAACCAATAGTGTGCCCCCGGTTAGCAGTGCGGCGCCGAAACCCACCTCCTGGGCTGCCATTGCCAGAAAGCCCGCCAAACCTCAACCGAAACTTAAACCCAAGGGCAATGTGGGAATCGGGGGTTCCGCTGTGCCGCCACCTCCTATAAAACACAACATGAATATTGGAACTTGGGATGAAAAGGGGTCAGTGGTAAAGGCTCCACCAACCCAACCAGTTCTGCCTCCTCAGACTATAATCCAGCAGCCTCAGCCATTAATTCAGCCACCACCCCTGGTGCAGAGCCAACTGCCTCAACCGCAGCCTCAGCCGCCACAAGCGCAGCAGCCACAAGGACCTCAGCCACAGGCCCAGCCTCACCAAGTACAGCCCCCGCAGCCACAGCTGCAGAACCGCTGGGTGGCGCCCCGGAACAGGGGGGCCGGCTTCAACCAGAACAATGGAGCGAGCAGTGAAAACTTTGGTCTAGGTGTCGTTCCTGTCAGCGCTTCCCCGTCGAGTGTGGAAGTGCATCCCGTGCTGGAAAAGCTAAAGGCCATAAACAACTACAATCCCAAAGACTTTGACTGGAACCTGAAGAACGGACGTGTGTTTATAATTAAGAGCTATTCTGAGGACGACATACACCGTTCCATTAAGTACTCTATCTGGTGTAGTACTGAGCATGGGAATAAGCGTTTGGATGCGGCTTACCGTTCCCTGAATGGGAAAGGCCCACTCTATTTGCTCTTCAGTGTGAATGGCAGTGGACACTTCTGTGGAGTGGCTGAGATGAAGTCTGTTGTGGACTATAATGCGTATGCTGGTGTCTGGTCTCAGGATAAGTGGAAGGGCAAATTTGAAGTTAAATGGATCTTTGTCAAAGATGTCCCCAATAACCAATTACGGCATATTCGCTTAGAAAATAATGACAACAAA
This sequence comes from Bos grunniens, assembly GCF_055505025.1. Classification (NCBI taxonomy): domain Eukaryota; kingdom Metazoa; phylum Chordata; class Mammalia; order Artiodactyla; family Bovidae; genus Bos; species Bos grunniens. Next base: position 54,219,138 of record NC_141178.1, on the reverse strand, counting down.
CCAGTTACCAATTCAAGGGACACTCAAGAGGTACCCCTAGAAAAAGCTAAGCAAGTGCTTAAAATAATTGCTACTTTCAAGCATACCACCTCAATCTTTGATGACTTTGCACATTATGAAAAGCGTCAAGAAGAGGAGGAAGCCATGCGTAGGGTAAGAGTACAGTAATTTTTGTGTGTAGGGTCTTTTCATTGGGGTGGTGTGTATGGATGGATAGTCTTTAATGCCTTGTGGTGTTATATTCTGAGTTTAAGAACATTACCCTGAAGGAAACTGACCACTTAGCTTATGGAACACGACTCTGTAAGCATCCCTGAAGGCCTGGGATGCCTTCCCAAGGGCAACCCTTACTCTGAATTTGCCTCCTGCCTATTCTTCATACTTCTCAGATGATACAGGTCTTTGAGTCCTGTTCATTAGAGCTCTGAATTCTGCATTCGTTATTAAGAACTGGCTAAGGATTCTAGTCACTGATCTTTTAACTTTAATTTTATGGGAATATGTATTTGGAGTTTGAGACAAACAGCTTTTAAATGTTTGAATGTTACTGATGTTGTGTTTATGATAAATAGATATTTTCCCTTAATATTCCTGAGGCATATTTATAATTTGTGCACTTACAGCATTTGTACAGAATATATTGAATAGTGAGGATCTGACTTTAGCAAGACAGCTTAGAACTGAGAGGAAGTGGACTTAGATGTAAACTGCAGAATTCGATTTCTGATTCTGTTATTTGCCCTCTGTGAGACTTTATGGGAGACTGACCCTGAAGTTAAATACTGTTTACACTTGCCTCAGGTTGGCCAGGGTTTGATCACAGAGCGGGACGGGCTGAGGATTGTTTTCTGTTCCAAACTACAAAAGTAAATTGCAGAGTTCTGTTTTTAGGAGGAGAAGAGAATGGATGGAGTAGGCAACTGGCAGATTTTCCATTCATAATACATATAAATTTCTAGTAAAGCAGAGCTCATTAGAAGCTTCTCCAGTAAATTAAGTTGGTTACGATGGAAAGCTTCTATGTAGAAATGAAGATAAAGCAGGAACTTCAACTTGTTCTGTATGTAAAACATCAGTGGTTTGTTTCTGTGTGAACCTAAGTATCTTGTGGCTTCTTAGTCTGTACAGAAGAGGGAACTCTTTAAAGTACAGTCCTCACTGCTCAATAATGTTGGAAATAATGATCCTAAGGCAGTAGTTTCCAAAACTTATGCCATACAAATATATACAGTTAAGGTGCTTCCTGATACCGCAGCTTCTTGAATATCCCACTCTAGGAAAATCTGATACATTTGATCAGAGGCCTGGTGTGCAAGCATCTCGGGTGATTCTGGTGCTAGTGATCACTGTGCTAAATTTTGAATCAATTCAGCACAATACAACTGACTGTGAAAAGCACCACTCAGCCTTACCAATGAATTGCTGAATATCCTTGAGTTTTCTCCAGGTTAAATGTGGGAAGTGAGGGAAAAAGAGGATCAAGAGTAGCTTTTTTGAGCTCAGCAGTTGAGTCAGTGGCCCCACTGTAAGCACCTTTGCAGAGAGTGAATCAGAAGGAGTGATTGCGCTTTTCTTTCTCCCACCACTAAGGATAGGTCACCCTTGTACATATTCTCACATTTCTTCTCTACCCAATTTGAAAATTTATCCTAGTTTTATTTTTTTGTTATATAATTGTCTCAGGAATTATTTATGTTTTATAATCGTATATACAACAAAGATTTAAACTTAAAATTTTTGCATTTAAATTGTTTCATGGCTTACTGCCAGTCTTTTTATAACATGTCTAAACCCACCTTTGACATTTTAATTTTGAATCTAACTTACTACCATCATCAATTTTTTTTTTTTTAAGAAAAGTAATTTGGTAATTATTAAAGTGCTTCTAGATCCAAAAAATGCCTTTCTTTGGCCATGATATGTGAACAACAGTTTTATCTGGATATAGAAATCTTGGGTCACAGTCTTTTCATTCAGGCTTTGTTTTATAGTTTTCTATTTATAGTATATTATTTATAGTTTTATATTATGGAGAAGTCTGAGACCAGCCTAAATTTTCTTTCTTTGGAAATAGCTGTTTCTCTTTGTGTGCACAAAATTTATTCTTGCAGTGTGAACATGTGTGTGGAATGTGTGCAATGTGGGTCTCATAATTTTCCTTATTCCTTCATTTATAGGCCAAGTTTTTTTTATTCTCCCTAGTAATGTCAAAAAATAATACTGAATCTTGGTCCTTCAGTGCCATTGGTTCCTATCTTTATTATTGTTCTTTGCATTTGGAGAATTTCTCAGAATTGAACTTCCATGTCATGGATTTGACTGTTGACTCTCTAATTTGTAAGGCTTCCTGTTCCTCACAGACAGCAGTAGTTTGTTTACATTATCACATCCGTGTCTCCTTTTATACCTGTTGTTTTCTTACCTGAAGCCCTTGTTTCAGAGTCCATCTTGATTTTATCGAGCACAAAGATGACTGTTGAAAGCTTATTTCTGCTTCCTGTAATTACCATTTTTAGAAACTCCTTCCTTTTCCATAGCTTCTTTGCCTTTCTCTTTTTAAAAATTAAAGTACAGTAAAGTTGAAAAATACCTTTTGCTGCCTCTTTCTAGTCAAGTGCTCCCTTCCCCCTTCTAGTAAGTAATTCTCTGATCTTTTCTCTGTCTCCGTAAGGCATTTTCCATAATTTCACATAAATGAAATTATAATATGTGAACTTTAACACTGGAGTCTTTTACTCAGCACTGTATCTTTGGAATTTATGTTTTGCCAATCAGTTCTTTGTTCCTTTTAATTACTACCATTCCATTGTATGGATTTACCACAATTCATTAACCAATCATTCTTTTGAAGGACATCTGGTTGCTTTCAGATTTGGAAAATAAAAGCTTCTATAAATGTTTGTATTGTATAAATCTTAACAAAATTTAAAAAAGTCTTACAGTGAAAGTCGCTTTTTTGGGGTGTACAGTTCTGTGAATTGTAACACATTTGTAGATTTGTGTAACTACCGCAACCAGGTTATAGTATCCCCCAGATTATCTTTTTCTGCCCTCTTCGTCTTTTATCTTTCCCCTATGTCTATCTGAATTCATTGCAGTTTGGTTAGTGTCTTTGTGTGTGTGTGTGTGTGTGTGTGTGTGTGTGAAAAAAATATTTTAAGACTCCTGGCTTTTTCTTTAAACCAGACAGAGATCATCTGGATCAGGTGTTTGCCCTGAAATAGGTTGGTTTCTGTGTGGTGCTTTAGTGCTGATGTTAGTTGCATATTGTCTTTCCATGGCAGATGCGAAGATGAGAGAGCCATGATGTATTGAGTTGGCCAAAACATTTGTTTGGGTTTTTCCAGAAGATACAATGGAAAAACCTGAAAAAAGTTTTTGGCCAACACAGTATGTTGATGTGACAAGTTAAGTGATTCATCAGTGAAGGCTAAGAGGGAGAGCCAGTGCCGCGGACATGCTAGTAGCTAAAACTTGACTCTCCTTAGACCTTGAAACCACCACATCAGGAAATCATTTCCCCCACTGATTAACTGTTTGGCATTTGGGACATCATGTATCCTTGCCATTTTTTCCCTGGTACTGTTACTCATTTGTGTATTTCCTCTTAGACATGCTTGTGTTTGCACTCTAGCTTTCCAGCAAGAATTGCTTTCAAATACTCTGGGCATCCTAGTGATGAAGGATGTGTTCCTTGTCTGTTGTAGTCCTTTTTGGCTCCATAAGAAAGGACAAATCGGTGGTGTTTGCTAGGATTTCCTTTACTGGTTATGCCTCTTTTCTTTTTTAAATAAAAGGAGAGGCAAGTCATTATCCTAGTATTCACTTTTAATATGACACCTTCTGTCTTGTATTCAGCTGAAATTCCTCAAAGCTTCTGATACCCTGGAAGTCACACTTCCCCAGGTGACCTTGGGTAAAGTAGGGTTTCTTAAATGACACATGAAATGGAACTACTTGTAACAGAAAAGACTTAATATTTGTAAGAGAAAAATTTGCCTGGATTAAAATCTCTTCATCAAAAGAAAGTTAAGTAAGTACTTAAGTAATACTTTAAAGGAAGTTAAAAAACGTGCTAGGAACTGGTAGGAATTTAACATAACTGACCAAAGACAGTTATATATAAAAACTCCTGTGAATTAGTTTAAGAAAAAAATAGTCCCATACAGAAATGGGCAAAAGATAAGGATAGTCCTTTTAAGAGAAAGGAAACAAGTATGACTAGTAAGTATAAAAAGGTATTCAGTCTTAATTCAGGAAATGAATTAAGAGTTAATTCAAGACTAAAATGAGAAAATATTTTTTATATCTACTCACTTGGCAAAATTAAGAAATTTGATAATAGCAAGTTTTGGAAGGAGTGTATACCAACAGAATGTCTTATGTGTTTGCAGATGGGCGCATTAAATTGATACAGCAGGTAGTTTGGGGCAGGTAGTTTTGCATTTTCTTAACAAAGCTGAACATTTCAGTACCTTACAATTCAGCAGTTCTCCTCTAGGATATGCACCTAAGAAAAACTTCCCACATACCCCAGATACATACAAGAACGTTCTTAGAGTGTAGTTGACAGTAGTAAATAGCAGGAAACAACCTAATGTCATCCGCAGGAGCAGTGCTTGCCTGATACGGGTTTTTTGAGAGTACGTTTCATACATCATGGCTCTTTACCCCAAAAATGTATCGTGTATATTTTCTAAGGATAAGGTTGTTCTCTTAGTTACCATGATATTCTTTCAGTTCGCCCACAGTGTCCTTTTAAGTGTTTTGGGTTTTTTAGCTCTTTTTTTTTTTTTTGTAGTATAGGATCTATAAAGATTGGAACAACCCAAGCAATTTTGAATAATAACTATTTTAGAACATCTATGCTAACATGACTTCAAATCTTTGTCTTCTCCAAGTTTGAGAAACTTTTTTCCTGTACTTTCCTTCTTTTTTTTTTTCAGGCAGAGAAAGATTTATTATGAGAAGAAAGAAAGTGACTGGCTTTAGAGAGAAACCAGTGCTCACCCTTTACAGCCAACCCTCCTTAGTTTATCTTTAGCCCACAGCTGGGGTCTTGTGATCACGGGTCTCACAGCAGGTTTTCCTGTACTTTCTAATAGAACTTTTGTAATTTAAAATTTTACATTTAGTTTTGTGGTTACTGTAATTTCCTTTCTTTTCTTACTATGTTTATGTTTTTCTTTAAGTTGTTGAGCTGACTTGTGGTAACAGACAAGAAGTGTAAAGAGCTAATTTCATCTTGTCATTGCTAGAGGTTTTTTTTTTATTGACTAATTTTTTTCTTCCCCTTCTGGTTATTTTGGCAGTGGAGGAATTCCCCACCTTTCTTTGCCAGCACAGCACCCTATGGAGGAGATGATCACACATAGCCTGTTGAGTTATATAAAACTTGGAAAGTTCTGGTTATATAAAACTTGGAAAGCCAGATTTTCTCGTTTATAGTGAAAGGGTAGTTGTGAAGCTTAAAGCTAAAGGAAAAATTAATGCCAGTGTCATTGTAGTATTTGTATAGTTCTTCATTTTTAGATTTGAACACACAATTTTGTTATATTTGATTAAAATCAAGCTTGACAAGGAAAAAAAAAAACAGGCAAGACGGATCCTCTAAATGAAATAGGTAATTCAGAGACCAGAAAGTAATTTATAAAAGAAAACTTGATTTGTTAAGATTCGTATGTAAAAAGAAGAAAACCAGAAAATGTTCTTGGAAATGAAAAACACTATCAAATTTTTTAAAAAAAATCTTTTTAAGCAAGTGGATTAATACAGTGTTAATGTTTTAGTTCTGAAATTTTAAATCAAAGAAATTTCCAAATGTGGAGCAACAATGATGAAAAATACAAGGAGTGGAAGACATGGTGGAAAGGAGATCCACTGCCTCTAAAGGAAAAAACAGTCAGAGGGCAGAATGATTAAAGAGAACTTTCCAGATCCAAGAGATGTATGTTTTCAGAATGAATGGGCTCACTGAGGAACCAGCAGGATTATTTAAAATTTTAAAAGAAAAAAAGGTAAAGAGACAAGCTTTCTGAGCAAAAGACAGATTATATGCCTACTACCTATAAGCCACAAAGGAAGGAGAGTCAGACTACTATCAAAATTCTCTCATCTACAACTCTGGACACATACACAGTCTGATTTTGTTGTGTAGGGGAATGGGGCATAGAATCAGGCTCTTGAAGATGAGTGTTAAATTATATCAGTGAGGGACGAGTGCAAAATAAAATTTTCAGGTGTACAAGAGCTTAGCTACATATCCTAGAAAAACTTGAAGAGGTATTTCAGCAGAATGAAAAAGGAATTCAAGAAGGATGACAGCTGCTAGCTGGTTACATTAGAATATCCTCTGTAGAGACTCTATGCATTTTGAGTCAGACAGTCCTCATTGTACAGAGTGAATCTCAGGGCTGTAACCATCTGCCTGCTCTGTCTGTTAAATGGCATTGTGGTCTTTGAAGCCTGACAGAGACACGAGCCCTTGGTTGGGATGCCCTGAGCACTCATGGTTGGAGTTGCTCTATGATTCTAGGATTCTTTGCGAGTCCTTAGCACCTAATGCTTGGCCTATAGTAGGTAAAGTCAAGGACGGTCACTGGAACTAAAATAGTGAGCTCTGTTGTAGAGAAGAAGAGAGTATAGCATTCACTGTGATAAATTGCTCATCATATACAATGGGAGGGCTTCCTTCATAGCCCAGTCAGTAAAGAATCTGCCTGCAGTGCAGGAGACCTGGGTTCAATCCCTGGGTCAGGAAAATCCCCTGGAGAAGGAAATGGCAACCCACTCCACTGTTCTTGCCAAGGGAATCCCATGGACAGAGGCGCCTGGCAGGCTACAGTCCACGGGGTCACAAGAGTCGGACACGACTTAGTAACTAAACCACCACAACCCTACAGTGGGAATCAATAATGTATATATTAGTATGCCAGTTAAAGTTACAGTGGTAGCCTGTCCGAGGAAGTTAAAATAGAAAGGACTTGAGGAGGGTAGGGGAGCTTTACTTTCTTTAACTTGCAATTGAGTGTGTTACTGCAAAATAAAAAACTGCTAATGTCTGGAGTATATTTGCCCAGTATAAATTCGAGTCTACATAGCCATCTTAACTATTTAGGTAACATTTTACTGAAACTTTACTTTGTTATAATGACTGCATCATTTAACTTCTACTGTATTCTTTCATTCTTACAAGTCCTTATTGATCAGTAAACAGACTGAGGTGAGATTTTTAGTTTAATAGATTTTTAATTCCATATAAGAAATAATTAGTGTTTTTGAGTACCTGTAACTTTGGGGTACACTTCTAAAATATGATACTCTTTCCTTAGAAAGAGATGAAGCCCTGCAGCTTAAACTGAAACAAGCAAGATATAATTGTAATAAAATCCCTATTAAATAGTTTCAATTTCCAGAACAGTCTGTATAATTTAGTCATTTATGCTATTTTATATTGTTGAGTATTTCCAAAGAGTAAGTTTTAGTCCCTGATAGAAGTTTTTTCACAGTTGGAGCAATTTTGATTCTGAGATGAGATGATGTTAGGTCTGTCTCAGAGTAATCAAGTTTGTGTTGATACAGAGGAAATTACTTGAACAGTAGGTATATCTTTGTCAACAGTAAACATTTTCCTGGCAGTTCTATACTGCTTTTTCTCAAGTGGAACATTTAGTTTAATGCTTTCTCATTGTCAGATTATAGTTGTTAACTGTTGTATGGTTGAAGTTGTCTGTTAGTGAGTTCATTATGGTGAACAGAAGCAAACTCAGTGTATAAAATCCCACTTTTCATTTGATCCTCACTGTAATAAAAGATTTCTCTGGAAGATAGGTTTTGGCCCAGGATGTATCATACTTGATAGAATAAACTTACATATTTAAGTGAGTAATTCTATGATAAAATCTTGAGTGGTCTGATCTTCACTGTAGAAGATTTCTCTGGAAGATAGGTTTTGGCCTAGGATGTATCACACTTGATAGAATAAACTTACATTACATATTTAAGTGAGTAATTCTATGTTAAGACATTGGGTGTTCTTCTGAATAGTCAAGATGGTTCCATTTTTATTGTAGTAACACTCTATTGTTAGCTTCATAAATAACTCATATCTATTACGGTGTGAACAATCATCCTTAAATTGAATGGTATTTCAATTGTTTCTTTTTCTTCAGCAGCAAATGCATGATTACAGTCAACCCTCCATGTCCACAGATAAGAACCTGTCGATATGGAACCCATGGATACAGAGGGCCAGCTACTGTGAGGGCCTTGAGCGACCTTGGATTTTGATATCCACGGGGGTACTGGAACCACCTCCCTGCAGCACATAAAGTAAAAGACCTAGGATGTAAAAAAGCTACATGTGAACAGATTCACTTACGAATGACAGTCTGGAATATAATAAGTTTATTATTTTCATTTTATCATAGTCCAAAACCTCCCTCCAAAATAGGGTTGCATGTTGATTCCTCTGCTTGTTTTTAAGAACTTGTTACTGGGTCCCAGATAAGTTCCCCCCGCACCCCTGCCCCCACCAGAACCCTATCGTGAATCTTGCGCTAGTCATCCTTTATCACCATATATTTAGACCCTGTGTGTTCTCTTCTTAACTGTTCCCTTATTCATTCAACAGATAAAGGTTTACCAGTAAGCCGCTTAAGGTAAATAGCCCTTGCTTTGTAGAACTAAGAGTTTGGGGAGAGACAAATATAATTGTAAAATTTTGTAGTTTTCACTGTTGAAAACTTCATGACTCTTATGGAATTTTTTTGCTAAGTATTTTATATTTTTTTCTGCTGTTTTAATTTGTATTTTCAGTCTTCCCAGTTGTTTGCTACAAGCTTATAGTGATGTCCTATATTGTGTGACTGTACTAAATTCACATATCAATTCTAGTAGTTCTAATAGAACATCTAGGATTTCCTGCCTAACAGTCATATCATCTGCCAGTAGAGACCATTTTATTTATTTTTGATTTTTATGCTTTTTTCTTAAAGTTTATTACTTATATAGTGTTAAAAGGAAGTAAGTCATTTACCTGTAATGTTTAGGTGATGACCCCTCTGAGGACACTGAAGAAAATTTTTGTTTTAAACTCTCTCCTACCTTTAAGGGTATGGGAGTTCTTAGCTCATCTGTTAAGCTGTGTCAAAAAGACATGGGCTGGCGAGTAAACTTCCTCCCAGAGTTCATCTCCACAGGCCGAATTCTAGGTGTTGGTCTTGAGATCTCCCATGCCTTTGCTGAAATCTGGGTGGGGAAGAGCCGTCAGATACCTGTATCTGCTTGGTTGATACCTAGCCCTCTATTCATGGAGAAGAGAGGGAGGAGAGATTTTTCTGCAGACTGTTTTTTTGTTTTGTTTTTTTTTTGAATTGTCATTTGTTATTAAAAGTAAAAATTGAGTTCTGTGAATCACTTTTGGAAAGTTTGTATCCTAAAGATGTCTGAAGTGCTGTCTCCTGAACCAGCGCTAGAGGCTTCGTCCTTTTCCAGGTCTGCTGGGCCTTGGCTCCTTTGTGTAATTCAGGTTTCCTGTCTCCCTGTGTTACTTCTGTGTCATATGTACTTGGTTTTAAAACAACACTAAAGGTTATGTCACTGATAGATAGCTCGTTTTTCCTTAGTCTCATGCTTTTAGTGGTCTATGAGTAATAGCATATGCAGAGATTTCTCATAGTCAAATGTTTATTTAATACTGACAGTATCAAGCACTGTTCTAGATCTTGTCATATAAATGTGGGGTACTTGAGGGTTTTTTCCTAAAGCAGAGGTGTTGATGACCTTGTAGACTTCAGGAGGAATTGAATTTTGTTGAAGGACTTTATACCATGCTGAGGATTTGCAAATTTGTATACTCACGCTGGACCTTTCCTTCTTTCTCTAGACTCATGTATCTAATTGCCTATGTAACATCGTCACAGTTGTTTCATAAGCATCTTAAATCCAATATGGCTTCTGTTTCTTTGTCTGCCCCAGACCTGCTCCCCCTTTGTAGAGGGCCATTGTCCTTCCAGAATAATTTGTTATTTCTCTTTCACACTCCATATGTAAACCAGTCTGTTGGTCAGTCTTGTTGGCTCTGTTTTCAGAATATATCCTGAATCCAAGTGCTTCTCACTAGCCCTGCACCCTTCATTATTATCATTACCATGTTGGAGGATTGTTGTGCTGTCCTTACTGCCTTCCTGCACCTACCTGTGCTCCTCTCCACACTCTGTTATCATCAGAACAGCCCATAAGAGATCCTTTTGGGACAAGTGAGACTGGATTCAGTTTTCTCATGCTTTTCTGAAGTTAGTATCAAAGTATTACTAACCTCAAAATACATCAAGAAATATTCTTTCTTTTCCTTATCTCTAATTATGGGATAATTAATCAAATGCATTTATGAAACCATGAATCTGGTAGTTTTTAGTTTTTTAATTGTCAGTTAAAGTTCTTTAGTTTTTATAAGTCTCTTCAAGTCTTCTTTTTACTGTTGAGTTTGTTTTGGCACGTTGTATTTAATAAATAATATTTTTAGCAAGTTGTTGGTTTTGTCTCAGACGTTTTTGGCACATTGGCATTTGGGACCCTATGGACTGTAGGGTCCTTTTCCAGGTCTTGTAGGTCTTCCAGGGTCCTCTGTCCATGAGCTTCTCCAGGCAAGAATACTGGAGTGGGTAGCCATGCCCTTCTCCAGGGGATCTTCCCCACCCAGGAATTGAGCCGGAGTCTCCCACATCACATGCATATACTTTTTACTGTCAGAGCCACCAGGGAAGCCTCATATTGGTGTTAATCAGATCAGATCAGTCACTCAGTCATGTCCAACTCTTTGCGACCCCATGAATCGCAGCATGCTAGGCCTCCCTGTCCATCACCAGCTCCCAGAGTTCACTCAGACTCATGTCCATCGAGTCAGTGATGCCATCCAGCTATCTCGTCCTCTGTCGTCCCCTTCTCCTCTTGCCCCCAATCCCTCCCAGCATCAGAGTCTTTTCCAGTGAGTCAACTCTTCGCATGAGGTGGCCAAAGTACTGGAGTTTCAGCTTTAGCATCATTCCTTCCAAAGAAATCCCAGGGCTGATCTCCTTTAGAATGGACTGGTTGGATCTAATAGTGTTTTAAATTTTTTTTAGCTATATCAGTCTTCATATTATTTACGCTTTCCTTTTTTAAAAATGAGTCTTTTCTAGAGATTTTTCTATTGTTAGCTTCTTTTACCTCCTCCCCCCAACATCAGTGTTTATTTTTGTTTTCTTGTGCTGTCTTTGTTTTTTGTTTTCTGTTAAATTGTTCTCCTGGGTCTTATATTCTACTTTGGGGGACTTAACTGCTGCTCCTTTCCTAACATACTGAGTGGATGATGAGCTCATTTTTCAGCTGAAAAGTATATATATTTTCAAATCAACACTTGTAAATTTCTAAGTGCTCTTTGAGGGCTTAGATTTAGTATATTGTACTGGTGTAAAAACTTTGGAATTTTTGTTATGGTTTTTTGGGAGACTTTTAGAAGTGTTTTAGAATTTCCAGTGTGGAAACATTTCGTCGTTGTTACCTGTTTGCTGTTAAAATTGATGTCAGAAAATGTGATCTGTATGATACCTATTCCTTGGTATTCAGGTTCGTTTTCTGGTCTAACATGTAGTTCCTTTTTGTAATTGTTCATTGTGTACCCTGCTGTAATTATTTGGCTCATTTTTCTGTTTTCTGTATATTCAGTCTTTATTTTCACCAATTTGTCTTTATCAATTACTGAGAGAAATGTGTTTAATTCTCCTACTACAATTAAGAACCTATCAGATTTTCTTTGTAATTCTGACAACTTTTAATATATGTAAAGTTGTATTTTTAGCTTAATACTGCTGTAATTATAAAATGTTTTTCATTCAATATGTGATTGTTTATCTCTAACAATGGTTTTTGCCTTTAGAATCCACTATAACTGTATATATCAATCAAGTATATACAGTTGATTGATTCAGTCTTCATCTGGCTTGTTTTTCAGTATTTTTAACTTTTCTGTCTCCTTATGTTTAAGGTTAATTTCTTGTAAATCATTTTTTAATACAAATTTTAGCTCTTTTGTGGTTCTGTTGAACCTACATGTTTTGATGGCTTTATTTAAATGTGTATTTCTGCTGCTTTATATTTGTGCTTTCTCATTAATCATTTCATGGGGAAGAATGAACAGTGAGCCATTTGTTACCTCCTGTGTTTTATAATCCAGCTAATTATAGCAGGCTTCACCATTTCTCGTACAAATCTGTTTCCTTCAGCTGAGAAATACACTTCCTTTATGTTTAGGCTGATTTTTTTTTTAAGCTTTAGGTACCTTGTAAAATTAGACTGTAACTTCCTGGTTCCAAATTATTATTACTTTTTTCCAATTTTGGGGGGTCTTTTTCCTTTATGCTGTTGGATTTTTGTTTTTGTTTATCCTTTTGGAAATTAGCTCGCTTTGTGTCTGTTTTCATTTTTGTTTTATTCTTTAATTTCAGAATATCCCACTGATACTTATGGGTGCATAAAATAGTTTATTGGTGGTTATTTGTATAGTAGGACATTTATTTGTTAAACTTTCTGTGTTAAATACTGTTATTCAAGTTGTAGAAATATACACAAATGAAGAAGGAAGGGCTTCAGTAACAAAGAACTTTAGGTTGTCTTTAAAATCTTAAATAATTTTCTGATGTCACAGAGGATGGGACATCAATTTTACCATTTTCAAAGTATGCACATATTTATTATGGAATCTGTATTACTCATGAAAAAGGAGTAGTGAAACCAAAAATAGAGTCTTAGGATGTATTAGACACAAGTGGCTTTCAAACTATGGTCCTTGGACTGGAAGCATTAGGATCACTTGTGAACTTGTTAGAATTGTAGGCTCAAAAAATAAGTATTGCGGGTGGATATTTGGTTAAAAACCATCATGAAAACGTCACTCAGTTTAACTTTTGTTCAAGGGATACCTGCTTTCTTAAAAGGAATTATTAGTAATAAGTATTAATATTTATTCATATGAAGAATTATGCTGAATGTGAGAGTATGACATGGAGAAATTAACACTGAAAGCTTAATTGAATGCAACTCTAATGCACCTCTTTTCCTTTCCTCCTGACCCTACCTCAGCCAGTAGTTTTCAGATTGCTTCACAGAACTTAACAGTCTATTTGATACTTAACCATCAAGAACTCATGGAAGGGGCTAGAAATACATTTATTGTAGCAGCCTCACGTAAACAAAATTCTGTGGGAAAACAGGGCTGTGGAAGGGACCTATAATCTCTTGAACTGGGTCTTTGTATTTGAAATTGTTTATTTTAAAATGGCTTGTGGTACTCCCACTGAGGTGTGTGTAGGTAATAGTGAATCGTTTTTGCCTAACTACTTGAATTAGTATTTGAAGAACTTCTTATGGACATGGTTTTCTTTCTATGTGCATCTAATTTAAATCGCTAAACAATGATGATGTTTCCTTAAAGGTCTTTGTGTTTTTCTTTCAGGAGAGAAATAGAAACAAACAATAACCCTATGAAGATGTCCTGTTAGAATCACAACACTAATGATGTAGACTCTGGAAATGCCTAATAAGTCAAAGACAACGTTATTAAAGCTTTTTTTCTGCTTAAGGTGACATCTTTGAACTCTAACAACACAGAATTGACTCTTCTTGTAATGGTTTTCATCAGCGCGTCTGCCCTTATACTCTCACCAAACACACTTGAGAACTGTAACTCCGTCAAGCACTTTCTGTCCTGAAGCTTTTACCAGTATCTGCTGTCTTTTGTAATTATGCATCCTAGCTAAGGCACAGAAGACTGAATGAATGCAAGGATTCATTAACTCTTTGAATTTGTTAAATACTAACAGTTAACCATTAGAAGTGGTTCAATGATGTAAGAGTCACACTGCTTCAACTTTTTCTTTGTTGTAGTTTTTAAATTGTCAATTTTTAGCTATTTGACAGATTAAAAGCAAAAGAATCATGCCATACTTAGTCCTGGAGTTCAAGTCTAAATGTTTATGTGAAAATTATTGTAGTAAACTTTTAATATGGCAAAGCAACCTTAAGCTCTATTTTAGCCAAATGAAACATAATCTGAGATTATATTAGAACATTTCCCTTGTCTTCAAACTGTTTGGTGTAACAGAATATTGATATGCAGCTTGGTGGGTCTCACCAGTTAATGCACATTCTTCTCCCCTCCTTCCCCCAATAATATGTATACTGAAAAATGTGCATTTGTCTGAGGAATTATTTTGTTTGCTACCACTTAATGAATCTCAAAATTTTGAGTAATGTACCTCAGTCTAATCAGACTTTTTATGACCTTTATAACTACATTTAAAACCCTTAATTCCTATTTCTGGGTGTTTGCGAGCCTGATTGCTATCATGAAGTAAAAATTTATTACTCTAGGTATTCACTAGCTAAATAAACATAGTTCTTGTTTAGCAAGCATATATTGTTCCTCAAGTCCTTTCTCCGGCTTTTGCGGTGTCCTGGCATCCTTAAAATATTTGAAAATATGGCCTTGATCCATGGATTAAATCAGTATCTAAGTGAATGTGTTGATGTTTTATTGATCAGATCTATATAAATGGGAATACAGCATATATCTGGGTATTCTTATAGTTATCTTTTTAACATCTTATTTTTTTCATTAATGACATATCAACGTTAATTTTGTATCTTGAAACAAATTGATTTTGTATAATTAAACGTGTCAAGCATCTGTATTACCTGATTTGATGGCATATGGTTATGAAATAATGTACTGCCCCTTATATTATGGTTCCAAAAGGAGAAAGCTATGTAGAAAGATACATTAAGGATGGAAATAGCAATATAGTAGATTTGAATACCTTGGTGTTTTGCATTACTCCACTTATGTTTACATCATGTTTAGAAATGTTTTCATTACTATGGTCTTTGGTCACTTCAACTCAAAAATTTAGTGACAGATATTTCTTTGAGGCTTTCATTTATATGATTTTTTTGTACAATATTTTCTTAAAATGTACAAATACTGTATTCAGGTGAAAAAAATACAGTATTTGTAGATAAATTGTAGTGACTTCACAGTGCTTTGGTAGTCCCAGCATAGTTATCAGTGTTTACTGAAGGGAACATCAAAATATTAATAGTGTATTACAAAAATCAAGACTTTCTTAAAGGAAAATTGCACCTATTTTACCTTTTTCAGAGTAAGCCATGAAATCTTGTAAGATATCTCTTAACTATTTATAATGAAAGTTGGCGTTTGGGTGTAGTCCCCGCAGCAGCGTTCCACGTCCCTTGGGTTATATGGTGGGACGGGTCAGAGGACTGTTGTCACTCTGAAGGTCCTGTGGGAGAAAACTGTGCAGGAGTGACCTGTAGAAAGGCTCTGAGTCCTCTGAGCTGCTCTTTTTCTTGGTGCTTTATTAGCAACTCTGAATATTTTTTATAAAACTAGTTGTTATTATTCACAGATCGAAACTTGTTTAATTTACAGTAGGTTTCTGTGTAAGAAATGTCACAGAACACTCAGCAGGCAGGCTGATTGCAATAGCAGACTCAGAAGTGTCACCTGTAATTCTACTCGTGGTGAGGAGTTCCTCCCAGTGCCTTTAACCTGGATTTCTAATATTAAGTGAAATGGGTGCAGCATTCCTTTGGGAAAAACAAAAACAAAACTTTTCAATCGGTGAATTTTTTTTTTCCCCCTCATTTAAGTTTTCTTCAGAGTACCTACTTCTCTCCCTTCTTGGTCTGTCAATGTACAGCAGAATGTTTTTCCTCTTAAGTGAAAGGATCGCAGGTTGTCCCATTAGCACAAGGAATGGGAGGTTTCTTAACTCCCGGGACCCAGAAGAGTGAGAAATTGGGCTCTTCAACAGGAGACTGACCCGAAATTTTGAGCAATCACAGATTGAGACATTATTGGCCCGGTAAACTCCTTGCCTAATGTTTTTCCAAGATCCGGTTTGAATGTTTCTTAATTAAAGTTTATCTTATATGGGTGTTTTATTTTGAAAGGTATTATATAGTTTGTATATTTAACAGTAAGGGGGAAAATGTAACCAAAATTAGTATTCTTTCTCTATACATATTGGTACTTGAAGACTCCTTTCAGAAGAAACCCCAGCCTTTTCCTGAGTTCAGTCCTTGTTTTAACTTAAGTGATCTTTTTAATTCTGAAGCTGTGTTCTTTTTGAATACCATGCATGGGGGTTAAAGCTGATGTTAAAACAGTTTGCAATAAAAAAAAAAAAAGAATCAGCTTAAGTCATTTAATCATTTCAAGTGCATTCTGCATCCTATAAACATAAGTTTGAGAAATTTAAGAGAATTGTGTTTCATTAAGTTTTGCATATCTTTTGTTATGCCATGTAAATTCCCTTTTTCATATGATTAAAGAAAGGTTATGATAAAATGATTAGTTCATTTACATTCACTTGTAGCAATTACATGAGAATTTGAATTTTGTCGTGTTTGGGTTTGTTCATTCCTGTGAATGATGGTACAGTTAGGTGAGATTTTCTGTTATGGTACCCAAACTCACCATTTGGTCCTCTTAATCTTTGAGGGTTTCAATAAAAATTGTTCACTCATATCTGTGTTCTTTCCATTTTATCTTTATAAATATACATTGCCTTCCAGAAAAATGTTAACGTTTTTGCCAACTCTGTTAGGAATTTCCTGATTGACATATTTCTCAAGTACAAATAGATTATATCACTTTATTTAGTTGGCCATTTGAAATTAAGTAGGGGAATTACAGAGAGGAGGAAGGCTAACAGTTTATCCTAATCTTTATCCACTCCAGTGAGCTTATTGAATTACATACCATTAATACTAAACTTAGAGGAAAAGAGAAAGAGGCTTATTTAATGGGAGGAAGTCTTGGTACCAGCTGTCTAATGACCATAACCTCCCATTCTTGGGACCAGGGAATGCTTTTTAATAGTGTGTACATTATCCTTTGGGCTGGTTACAGCTTATGGAGGTAGGGTGGTGGTGACTCTGAATGGTGTGTTGGTAATCGTAGCTGGGCTCTGTAAAGCACTTGTTCAGACGGGGGAAACCAGAGTTTAGTTTTGTGCTGCATACAACACAGTTAGCCTGCGATCAGGACATTGTTTTACAGACACCCCAGGTGTCCACACTGTGGCATCACTGGAAGCCCCCTTCTTACTGTTCGTCTCCTAAACAGAAGGTTTGCCTCACTTCAGCAGCTTATATTTGAGGCTACTTGTTTCTGGTTGGGACTCTTACTGGCTTGGCTTTATCTTCATGACATTAGATTCAGTAATTCTAGCCTAGGAACAATCTTGCAGTTAGAAGCTAAGTGACCTAAGTTGTTTGCTTGCTTAGTTGACCCATGAACAACACAGGTTTGAACTACATGGGTCCACTTGTACATGGACTTTTTTTAGTAGTAAATATGAGTGTACTGCACAATCAGGTTGACTGAATCCGTGGACTCGGTCATTTCCTAATCTTGACGTGTAATCTTTCCCCATCTCTCTTGGTGCATCACAGTGAGGAGCAGAAGTCCCTTGTAAATCACCCACAGATAGGACAGTTTAAATACAATTTATTTATAAACATTGCACTAAATTCAGAATGTGTCTAGTCCATAACTTGAGTTACTTGTACAACATTGGAACTAATTGTAAATAAAAGTTGTTATAAAATTTAGTGTTCAAGTAACATGTGAGTTCAGAGTTTGTAGCACTGTGGGTTGGGGCTTCCACATCCCTTCCTGCTACGCTGGGCCCTTCCAAAGAATACCCCTTACTTAACACAGTCAGAGTTTAGCTGCTGGAATGTCATTTTGAAACATCGTTGGCTACTTCTGACATCTTTGTAACCCGAGTAGAATTATTGTATAGAGGAGGATTTTAGAATTGGAAATTGGAAAGTCAAACAGTCACTCTTTTTTTATCCCCCCTTAGGAAATTTACCCATTTCATGGATAGGTTGCAGTTGCTCTACATTTTACCCTATTAATGTAGAAAATACTGAAATAGAAGCTGCTTTGTAAAATGAAAGACAAAACATTGTATCCAAAGATAAACTATGTGTTACACAATGGTTCCTTTTCCCTTAGTATTAAATTTTAAATATCTATTTCTTTTTGTTAAAATGATTATTTTACATATTCCATAAGTATATCTGCATCACAAACAGCTCAGTAATTCTCATACTGTTTCTAGAGGCTTGTAATAGGAAGCGCACACGATTCCTTCTAACTGGTAGACTGACCCTGAACAGATCACTGTGTGGTCAGTGCTGTTAAGTTCAGGAGGTTGGCATAAAATGCATCTTAGCTTCTTTGCAGTTCTGAATTTTTACAACTTTATGATTTAAATCACTTTCTAAGCTTGACTTACTCCGGCAATGAGTGTTCGTTCAAAAGTAAGTCTGGAAACCAGTAAAATTTATGATAGTTATCTTTTGTTTATTTCAAAATATAGGTACTGAAAACCTCAAATTTGATTTATTGCCTCTGATAAAATACAGCCACTACTTCCCTTCACTGAGTCTTGAAGTCTAGTGGTTCAAACCGTGATCTTAGCAACCTCATGGACTGCAGCCCACCAGGCTCCTCTGTCCGTGGGATTCTCCAGGCAAGAGTACTGGAGTGGGTTGCCATTGCCTTCTCCCAGCTACAGTCCATGGGGTCGCAAAGAGTCATCAGGACTGAGCGACTTCACTTTCACTTTCTCTTCTCACAGAACAACTGAGAAAACGGTACAGAGAGTTTCCATCTACTTTGCACCCAGTTTCCTTTCTTGTTAACATCTGCCATTAGTCTGGTACATATGTTGTAATCAATGGATTGATATTGATGTGTTGTTTTTTTTTTTTTTCTAATTTTTGTGTGTTTTTACCGAATGTCCTTATTCTGGTTCAGGGCCCCATCAAAGATAGATACCACATTACTTTTCAGTTGTCATGTCTCCTTGGATTCCTCTTGACCAAGATGGTTTCTCACACTGGGTTTTGATGACCTTGATAGTACTGAGAAGAACTGGTTAAATATTTTGTAAAGTACTCCTTCTTTGGAACTTATGTCTTCCTTATGATTAGACTGGGGTTACAAGTTTTTGGGAGAAAGACCACACATGGGTAAAGCTGCCATTTCTACCACATCATGTCAAGGATACATACCACCGACATGCACCTGTTGATTTGACTTTGACCGCTTGGCTGTGGTAGTGTCAGATTTCTCAAGTCACTCTTCCCTCCTTTCCATGCGGGGCTTTGGGAGGAAGTCACAGTCCATACTTGGGTAGACAGTTACACTCTCCCTTCATCCTTGTGTTTATAAAGAGGAATACAGGAATCTTACTACTACCTAGGCTCATCCTGGCAGGCTCGTGTGTCCTTTTTACTTTTATTAATTGGAGGATAATTGCTTTACAATGTTATATTGGTTTCTACCATACAAAAACGTGAATCAGCCTTAAGTATGCTTATATCCCCTCCATCTTGACCCTCCCACCCCACTCTAGGTCATCGTAGAGCCCCCGGCTGAGCTCCGTGTGCTATACAGCAGCTTCCCCATGTATTTCACACATGACCGTGTATATATGTCAGTGCTACTCCCCTTTTCACTTTTATCTCTTTAGAGCTACCCTCCCCTCCCTCTTTTTCTTTCCTCATTTCTCAACAGTTAGTTGTATTTTGGAGGAATTCTAATAGAGATTCATACCTCCTCCCTGAATGGATTCTAATTGTGTGTATAACAGTGCAGAGGTTTTAATAAAGGGAGTGAAGGTGTATTAATAGGGAAAAGTTAGATGGTAGCTGATTATCTTGGTCTTACGTATAAGAACAGATAGTCATTCAAATTTGCCTGGATTGAAAAGCCAGAGGTAAGAGTTAAACAACATTATGGTTAGAATGATGCACTCCTTTTAAAGAAGGTGATTTAAATAGTTCGGCATCCTTTTAGATGGAATGGTTTTGAAATATTTCTGAGTCTGCTGCGTAATATTCTCGCCAAGAGCCTAGACTTTGGAGACTGATAAACCTGTACTGGAATCTGGGTGCACTAGGCTCCGAGCCTAGATTTCCTCATCAGTTAAAAAAATAAAGGGATGAGTATTAGTCACTCAACCGTGTCTGACTCTTTGCGACCCCATGATCTATAGCCCGCCAGGCTCTTCTGTCCATGGAATTCTCTAGGTAAGAATACTGGAGTGGGTAGGTAGCCATTTCCTTCTCCAGGGGATCTTCTTGACCCAGGGGTAGAACCCAAGTCTCCTGCATTGCAGGCAGATTCTTTACTGTCTGAGCTACCAGGGAAGCCCCAAAAGGAGTGAGAATGGAGCCTATTTCAGAAGGATTAAATAAAGCGGTGAGCACAACCCCTGGGTCTGTGGCAAGACTGTAAGTGTTAACTTGCTCTTTTGTTTCATGTGGAAAATTTAAGATTTATTGATTACCACTGGACATTTCTTAGGATAATCTTCACTACTCAGATGCAGTAGAAAGTTTGATTATTTTCAGTTCATAGTGTTACATGATTGAAATCCTGAGGACAGGCACTGCCTGTCTAAAGTTTAGTTAAATTATTATTTATCTTTGTTTTTTGCAATTTTGGGTTTTCAGTGACTGTCAGCCATTGTTTTTCAAAGTAAGTAAAGTGCAACAACACAGTTAGTTAATCCTGCTAGAGCAGAGCAGACAGTAAAACCAAAGGCAAATTAGACTAAAAGGAGAGCAAATGGAATAACAAGAATATCTATAAGCAATATAAGAAAATAAAGGCAAAGATGAAAATTAGATCAAGAAATTTTGCTGTAACTAAGACCTGGCACTGCTAAGTAAATGTGTGTGCTTAGTCGCTCAGTCATATCCAACTCTGTGCAACCCACTGGACTGCAGCCACAAGGCTCCTCTGTCCACAAAGTTTTTCAGGCAAGAATACTGGAGTGGATGCCGTTTCCTTCTCCAGGATCTTAGTGACCCAGGGATTGAACTCGCATCTTCTGTGTCTCTTGTGATGCAGGGGGATTATTTACCTGCTAAGCAATAAATAAATACTTAAAGAAAAAAAAAATGATGCTTTGAAACAAATGGGCATTTGAAAAACAAATGCCCCTTGATATCCATGCCACTTAAGTATGTTAGTGAATTATAAGAGCTTCACAATGAATATTTAGTAACAATTCAAAATGGAAACAGTAATGTGGATGTATTACCTCAGTATGGCGTTGGTAACATTGTACAGCTTTAGAAGGAAGAGGTATTTGACATATAGCAATTCTAGCTACTCTGGCACATATTCAAGATTATATCTTGAGGTAAAAAGTTAACAAATTAAAGCTTTATCATAATATTTTTGCATGCTAATAAAGCGATTGTCTCCAGTATATTAAGCTTATTCTGCTTGGGCTGTCAGCAGTAACTGACTTGGTTAGAGCACAGTTAATACTTGCATCTCAGAGCTGTTTTCTAGTTTGCCCTTGTACATATGCTTACCAATATCATTTGTGGTTTTTTCTAAGCTTGTTTATTCCAGTTGTACTTATTTCTTTTATTATGAGATTTAAATATGTAAATTGATAAAATGTGACTGAAGGAGAGTTGCTTTGAAAACTAAATTGACGGCTTTGAAAATACTTGATAAAAGGGAGTTGTCTAGGTGTAGATCAGAAAACGGAAAAAAACTTGGCAGGAAACTCATTAAAATGTAGAAGTTGCTTGTAGTTTGCAAGTGTATTTTCAGTTTTCACTCCAGTGGGAAATTTTAGATGGTGCCTTAGAGGTGAGGTGTGGTTCATAGAAGAAAGACATGATTCCTTTTTGAAGAACTCTTGGACCTAAAATCAAATCCTTGTGGGATCCTAGTTCTGAGATCAGGAACTGAACCCAGGCCCTCGGCAGTGAAAGTACAGAGTCCTAACCACTGGACCATCAGGGAATTCTCTACATATTTGTTTTAAATTACAATGTGCAAGGTTTGTTTGTATCACTTACGAATCCACTCCTTAAATGACATATCTTTCATTATTTAACACTTTATTTTAAAGGTTTTGACCTAAATTATCCTTTTCAAAGTCCCAAAACTTCTTTCCCTCTGTATTAAATAACATGACTGCCTGTGTCCATATGTAATGATAACTTGGTAGGACATCTTTGCAAATAAATGTAATAAAGACAAGTATTCATACCCCTTGGAAAATATAATGTGCCAGCACTTACATATTTGTTCCAAATATCTAAACTATGAGCAATGTTTTCTGTGTGTAATGTTGGAGAGAAGAAATGTACCCACTAACAATTTCTCGTATCTAAATTTAAAGCCAACTGAAACCATGTCAAGTCTTGAGTCAAACCATTCCTCTTTTGGAAAGGCACATGTTTCCTTTCTCAGAGTTTATGTAAATTGATGGTTTTCCCCCGTTACTCCTTTAGTAAGGTGGGGGGCGGGAAGGCCTGAGAAAGAAGTTAGATATTCAATACCTATCTTGGAGTTGTATGTGGCCTTGGCTTGATTCTTTGTTTTGGTTCTTCCCCCAATCCCCAAATTTCTTCAGCTTTCCAGGCGATGGTTGAAAAGTCACGTGTTAAATGAAATGTGAAATGGAAAACTGAAGTTTTCAAATTTCTTCAGGTTTCCAGGCAGTAGTTGAAAGGTCAAATGAAAAACCAAAGGGATGAATATCAATAGCATATATATGTATGTGTGTGTGAAGAAATATTGAACAGCTTTCTGAGAAAGGTTCAAATGTAAAAAAAGACATTAATGCGAGTTTCATTCTCATAGACACAGCCTCTTCTTCCCCTTCAGTTCTTGTGTACCATTTGGTGTAGAAACATCCATTCCTTTTAAGGAAAGCCTCCCATCTTTTGTCACTGTAGATCTGCTTTTACATCATTCAGGAGTGTCACACAGGACCAATGGTAGACAAATTACTGCCTTGGAAGTGGTTCATGGATGGTTTTGAGTCTTGGATCTACTGTCCTAGTATCTAGTCTTAATGCAACTCCCCATTTAATAATAAAACGATCACCAATCACTATCCTATTGTAACATTTACGTCACATTTATAGTATAGTATAATACTATATAATCGTAATAACCTCAAATTTATTAACAGCTTGAGCCACAGTTCTCAAACTTTTCTGTTACCCTGAAATGATTGAGGAACCCCAAAAGCTTTTGTTCCTATGGATTTTATCAATAGTTACCATACTGGAAACTAAAACGGAAAAATTCTGAAGGCTTAATGTTTCATTTAGAAGCAGCTGGATTTTCATCGGTCTTGTGTTCAAGCTGTTGCAGTATCCCTTGTCATGTAATTCTCTGGGAAACTGAACTGTACACTCAGTAGAAAATAAGAGTGAAGAGTCCTGGTATGATTATGAGTATAAACTTGGCACTGTGGATGCCCCCTGGGAACCAGTGCTTTGGGGACACTTGATGGACTGTGTGGTGTTCGTGGTGAATAGCTGTCCTTAGATCTGTCAGCTCCTGTTGGATAACTCCACCATTCATGGGTACACAACCCCCCACCTTTCTAGAGAGACACACCAGTCTTTGTCCTTCTTGATCTGCCAACATAAAGTCCAACAGGCTTCTCAGTTAACATCTTCATTACAAGGAACCTATTGTTCAGAGATTTTAATTACCCCTGAACTTTTTTCCTTTAACTTTGTATCATTTCCTCACCTTATCTGCTGTTTTATTGCCTATAGAAATAAGAACGTGAGTGATTTGATGCTCAAATTAGTTTTTTTAAAATATATATTTATTTGGCTATGCCCGGTCTTAGTTGCCACACTCAGATCTTTAGTTGCGACATGTGGTATCTAGTTCCCTGACGAGGGATCGAACCTGGTCCCCCTGCATGGGAGCATGGAGTCTTAGCCATTGGACCACCAGGGAAGTCCCTCAAATTAGTTTTGACTTGTGTTCGTATTTGTCAGGGATTTGTTTTGGGGGATATCTGCTGGGGGATGTTTGCTTTCATCCTTGGTCTTCCTTGCCTCTCCTAACCCCACTCAGCACGCTTTCACTTCCTTTTTCCTCTGCTCTCCTTTCCACACCACCATTTAGCTTACAAAGCTCCAAGCAAAGGTGGTGGGAACAAAAGCACGGGCCGTGCCGAGTGAGCGGAGTTCCTCTTCTCCATTTTCCCCAACTCCACTTCTCTCCTGTCCAAGTCGGCTCTCCTGTTTCCATTGTTAACCAGCCCAGATTCCCCTCCAGCCTCAGCTCACACACCTTCTCTCTGCCCTGTCCCCATCCTCCAGCCACCCTGACTTTCTTTCATTCCACATACTTTAGATTCACTCCCACTTTCAGGGTCTTCTGTCATTGGCTTGGATCAGATATTTGCTTTCTTCTAGGGACTCCGCTAGGATAACTTCCTCAGAGAGGATGTCCTGAGGGGGATTCAAGAGGGAAGGGACATAGGTACAGCTAATGCAGATTCATGTTGAGGTTTGGCAAGAAACCATCACAATATTATAAAATAATTACCCTCAAATTAAATACATATATATATATGTATATAAAGTGAAAGTGAAAGTTGCTCAGTCGTGTCCGACTCTTTATGACTTCATGGACTGTATTGCAACTATATACAGTCCATGGAATTCTCCAGGCCAGAATACTGGAGTGGGTAGCCTCTCCCTTCTCCAGGGGATCTTCCCAATCCAGGGATCAAACCCAGGATATATATATATAAGGGAGAGAGAGATTGGATGTCCCTAGTCTCCATAGCTGAAACAGTTACCCTACCACTCCATTCTCTTACCCTCTATTTTCTTCATAGAACTTCTCCAGAAGTATTTGTGTTTGTTCTTGTCTTTGTAAACTATGAGATTAGGAGGGAAGAGACTTCTCTGGAACGTAAAGTGCTCTGAAGCTCCCAGTTGAATGAGTCATCGGCACCTCCCAGCGCTCCAGGGTTGGGATGAATGGAGCCTTTGCTATTGATGTTTCGATGGTGGCCTTTGCTGATTGAGATCCAGACGTCAGTCTATAAACTGGCGGTGAGTGGAGCAGGAAAAAGTTGCTGCTGCTCATTATTGTTTGAAAAAAAGCCATGTGACTTTCATTTTTCTCACCAAGGGGCAGGTTCACCACCTGCCAATATCTCCATTTCAGTGCAAGTATTCTATTTGGCTGCTCTTTTGAAATCTGCCAGCTTCCCTCCCACTTTTCCTCCCTCCTTTCCTCCTGATCTCAATGAGGCAGCAGTGAGCGGTGGCATGAAGCAAGATCATAATTCCCTGCCTAGAATTGAACCTGGGTAACCTGAGGGAGGGACTGGGGGCAGGAGGAGAAGGGGATGACAGAGGATGAGATGGCTGGATGGCATCACCGACTCAATGGACGTGAGTTTGAGTGAACTCCGGGAGTTGGTGATGGACAGGGAGGCCTGGCGTGCTGCAATTCATGCGGTCACAAAGAGTCGGACATGACTGAGCGACTGAACTGAACTGAACCTGAGTGAAAACCAGGAATCCTAGCCACCAGATCTAGATCTAGCCACCAGGGCTAGAGGCTAGAATCTCTTTTTCCCTGGATCTTTGCCCCCATTGAAAGATCCCGGGGGCAGAAACTATAAATGCAGGTTCAAAGTTTATTATTAGAGACGTAGCACAACAAGTGGGAGAGCACAGAGAGAAATGGTTTGTTTAGTTAAGACAGAAGCAAGGACAAGGTGAACACCCACAGAGAAAAGGTGTGACTGTCCCCCTAGAGAGGAGGAGCTCAATAAAGAGGCAATTAAGTCATTTATATAGGGCAGTTCTTCCGGGTCTTTGTTTACCTTTAACCAATTTTCTGGTTTCTTTTTCCACACCTGATCTATCCTGGGACCCTCTCCCGGGTACCCACACAACCCCTCAGCCAAGATGGATCTTGAAGTGAAGGCTTCTGGGAGGAGCAAGACTCATTATGGCTGGTATTATCCCCTGACTTTTGACCCCTAGGAGCCTTTCTGAGCATGTGTAGTGTCTCATGTCCCCAAAGCGGGGAGGGGTGGGGGAGGGATGGAGATCCTTTAATCCTTTACTCAAACAGGGTTTTGCCCTTCTTTGTTCTTGCCATGACTATTACCTTAAGGATTTTACAAGAGACAAACACTGGCAATTTTCCCTGTTTCTGTTGTTACTTCCATTTCAGAGGGCAAACAGGAGGCTGCTTGTAAATGCCTTAACTGGAGCCCACCTATCTCTCCTCTCAAGAAATGCCAGCAGTATTAAGTATCTAATCTGAAGGCCACTTCTTCATGGCCCATGAAACACAAACAGGAGGCCAGTTTTAAACGTCTAACCTGGAGCCCATCTATCTCCTACCTCACTCCACTCTTTCTCCCTCTTTCCACCTCCTTCCTTCCTTCCTACCTTCCTCTCTTTTTCTGCAAATTGCCTTTGTCATTTAAACTGAACCATCTCTGCGTCAGATAAAGGGGCGGGTGGATAGAGTGTGATGGGCCTGCAATGGTTTCGAGTACTGGAAAAGACCTGTGAGGTCACTGAATCCCATGTTTCAATTTCTAGTGGAAGAAATAGGCTGCGAGGCTACGACTTTCCCAGGGCCCCCGTGAGTGACAGAATGAGCACTTCAAAGCCCAGATTTTCTAGCTCCCATTTCA
Organism: Bos grunniens; assembly: GCF_055505025.1. Taxonomy (NCBI): domain Eukaryota; kingdom Metazoa; phylum Chordata; class Mammalia; order Artiodactyla; family Bovidae; genus Bos; species Bos grunniens. The sequence goes on along the minus strand of NC_141178.1, from coordinate 54,192,535 downwards.
AAGCCAAAGGCTTCTAAATCTGTGCCCAAGCTTTCTCCTTAGTTGTTGACGGACCAAACAATTCAGTGTCTTCTTGTTCGTAAAGTGAGAAACATCCCCGCTCAGACGTGTTCGGGGCGTCCGGTGAGGATGCGCGCCGAGGGGCATCCTGCCCGCAGCCTCTGGGCGTGTCAGCCCCGGCTCCGCCCTCGTCCTCTGACCTGCGGTCCTGGCGCCTCAAGTGGAAGAACCTGTTCTCCTAATTGGCCTGGTGTTTGTTCCTTTCTCCGCATTCCAACCTTACGTCTTCCACATCCTTTTCAAAGCCATGGGCTTTTCAGCTCTCACAGGACCAGTGTGGCCTAGACAAGTGAATCATTAAGAGTTGTCTTTTTTATAATGTGCCTAATTTTTAGAGATCGAGGTTTACTGAAGCGTATATAGCACTTTTCACTTTAGAAATGTAGCCATTTCTTTTGTTGTTTAGTAGCTAAGTCGTGTTTGACTCCATGGAGTATAGCCCACCAGGCTCTCCTCTCTATGGGGATTTTCCAGGCAAGAATACTGGAGTGGGTTGCCATTTCCTACTCCCGGGGATCTTCCTGACCTATGGATTCAACTTGTGTCTCCTACATTGACAGCTGGGTTCCTAACCGCTGAGCAACCAGGGAAGCCCAGTCACTTCTTTAAGTTACCCTAATGCCTCTACTGTATAGAAAACTGCCCCACCATCAGATCATCCTTATTCATGATACAGGAGTGGGCTTCCCAGTGGCGTTAGTGGAAAAGGAATCAACCTGCCAGTGCAGGAGACATGAGACAGGAGCGATGCTTCCAGTTTTAGATGAAGTAATAAGGATTTTATCAACTGACTTCTATACTACCCAGCTTCGTGTGATTTGTAATTGAATAAAACAAACAAAAAAATTAAATTACATAAAACGACAGCAGAGGGAGCTATTGAGGTTTGATTCCATTTTCCATTGCCCTGGCTGAGGGTTTTCTTTATCATATTTCGACTTAGACTTTCTCAGTTTTCTCAGTTGTCAACAGGCAGGGCAAGTTTTATTATATTAGAAGAGAATATATACGCTGTGGAGGATTACAGAAAATGAGTTTTTATTTTTTTTTTAAATCTGGTCCCCTTTCCATCCCTTTATCATTCCCCCAAACACCTATTAAGGTAGTTGGTATAAGAAAAGTCATAATTTTACGACAGTGATTTTAGAAATGAAGCTCCTCCATTAGGCTAAATCTGGGTCAACAGGATTAGCTGTTCTACAAGCCACTGTCCCAACTTGTGTTTCTGTCTAGCTTTGTGGAGACTGATTTGGGGGTCTCAAAGTCTTACAGTGATTGCCTGTATTAATGTGAGCACTATCTCTCCACCCTGCTTCAATTATATACGGTGGAAAATGAGACCTGAAAGTGTTGAAATTCACAGCATTTTGTGAAAAACCCTCATGCTGAGGAGGGAAGGTTGCCCTGGATGATATGTGCTGTGTGCATGTGTGGGTGGGCGACGGTTTGGGAAGGGAGGTGGAAAAAGTTTGTTTCAGGCCTTTCTTAGGTCACACCCACGGGTGTGGTCTGCTTCTGGTCTCCATGGCTGTGGTCCCTGCTTGCCCTGTGCCCCGTAACTGGACCCTCAGGTTCAGACTTCTCCCCGCTCCAAGCCTACTCTCTTCACTTCAGCCATTGTCTTCATTTTTTCAACACCACTCTGAACTCCTCTCCTAGCAAGTTCTTTTTGTGTACATAAGTGCACAAAAAAAGGTGTGAGGGGGTGGGCGTACTCCTTGCTGTATTGTTTGTAATAGCAAATTAAAGAATGGAGACAAACCTGTTGGTCTAAAAAGTAAATGGTGGAATTCCTTACAATGAAACATTAGGTAGCTGTAGATGCTGATGCAAGAAGGTGGTGATATATTTTCTTAAATTAAAAAAAAAAAACTTCATGGCATATATGATCTGTACCAGGAGTTTTAAAATTTACACAACTGAAATAAGAGATCCACATATAATTTTAATACATAATTTAAGCATTTTAAAAAGGGTTTTATAGCTAAAGATTTTGGAAGTATACATAAGGCATTCATAACAATGACTACTTCTAGAGTATGATGTTAACCTTGCTGGCTGAAGGGGAGGAAAGAGGAGAGGTTTTGCTTTTTGTCTTATATCTTTCTTTGTTTTTCTAAAATGCAATTTTGTTGTGTATTTATTTTATTATTATTATTGGAGTAGAATTGCTTTTAAAATGTGTTAGTTTCAGATGTACAGCCAAGTGACTCAGCTATACTTATATCCACTCTTCTTAAGAGTCCTTTCCCAAGGTCATTACAGAGTACTGAGTAGAGTTCCCTGTGCTACACGTGCATGTGGGCTCAGTCATTTCAGTTGTGTTTGACATTTTGTGACCGCCATGGACTATAGCCCGCCAGGCTCCTCTTGTCCGTGGGATTTCCCAGGCAAGAAAACTGGAGTGGGCTGCCATGCCCTTTCCCTTCTCCAGGGGATATTCCCAACCCAGGGATCAAACCTGGGTGTCCTGCATTGCAGGCAGATTCTTTACCACTGAGCCACCAGAGAATATAGTAATGTGTGTATGTCAGTCATAATCTCCCAATTTATCCCCCACTTTCCCCTCAGTAATCACGTGTGTTTTCTCCACTTATGACTCTTCCTGTTTTGTAAATAAGCTCACTTGTGTCATAGTTTAGATCCCACATATAAGTGATATCACATGCTATTTGTCCTTCTCTGACTAACTTCACTCAGTTTGACAGTCTCCAGGTCCATCCGTGTTGCTGCAAATGGCATTATTTTGTTCTTTTTTTTTTTTTTTTAATGGCTGAGTATTATCTTTGCTTTGAACTGCCTACTGAGAGCTTCTAGTTATAATTGACAAAATAATTTAAATAAATGAATCTATTGATCTTCCAAGAGTGAATCACAGCCTCAGTGGCTCCTGAAGCCTTTCAGGCACCGCCGGGCCTGAGTTGGATGGTGTTTCTTTGTGGTCACTGAACTGAAATCCTCCTCTCTGCTTGAGGCAGCTTTTGTACTATGAAGCAGAAAGGGCTTTGATCTTAGGACTGGGTAAAATCAAGACCCGGACTTTACCTGCCATGTGAAATTGGGCAAGATATGTAACCCCCTTTAGCCTGAGTTTCTTCACCATGAAAGTGGGGACCCTGATGCCATTTTGCAAGATTGTTGTGAGGGGCAGAGTGAATTTCTGCCAAGACTCATCCAATGACAGGCAGATATCTGTGGTCAATAAGAGGTCACAGGTATTTTTTTAGAGAATGGAAACTATTTTGTCCATTCTCATAGCCTTGATGCTTTGTGGAATAAATGTAGTAATGGTTTCTATACAGGATCTTCTGCTGGCATGGCATCATTCTTTAGACTTCTGTATCAAATTGTACCAGTGCTATGTCTCATTCACTTCAAGCTGTGCTGCCAGCTAGCTATGTGGATGAAGAGTCTTGAGTGTGGCTTAATACCAAAGCTTGCTGCCGAAAGTCCAGTGGTCCTTTAGTGGCCTTCCTCCAAGGCGAATCCAGTGGTGACATCCAGGCACTGTATTAGGAAGGACACAGTTATAAGAAATTCAGACTGAAAATTTGGCTTCTTGGTGGTTTCTACCTTCGATGGCGTGGGTTTTGTCTGGCCAGCATGGAGCCGAGAAGAGCAATTTAAGCTGATGTTGCAGCACTGGCATGCTTCAGAGATTGTGGGTAGTCCCACAACTTTAACAATGTCACCCCGTTATGCATGACCTCTCTTTAAAGCCACTTCCCCTTACTGCTTTTTATGATACTTTATTTTGAAATGGTAAGTTGCATTTGTCCTATGGCAGCACCTTCTCAATGAAAATTTTTGAATGAATGAATGAGTCCATGAGTTTTGCCCAAGTCTGATGACTTCCCCAAACATCTGCTTTTATATCATTTTGTTTAATGAGGTATAATCAAATACTGTCTGCTGCTTCTTGGGTAGCATTTGGAATGCAAGAACCACGGATCAACTCAATTTTTCCATAAAGATGTAAATGCTACTGGCAGAGTTCACTTACTTAAGAGATGTTTCTGGAAACTGGTCCTGCATGAATGTGATGAGGGATGCATGCAGGTGAGTGAAATATGTGTCAGAAATAGATCTGATAAAAATTCAGTGCGGCTGTCTCCTTTAGTTCCTTTCAGCAAGGAGCTGGAAGTGTGCTTGGTTTGAGCTTTGTTTCTTTTGACACTTTGTTTTTTATCAGCAACAAGAGATGTGTTGTTTTAAGTTCTGTTTTTAATCTGTTTTAAACTTACCCTCCCATCCCCCACACCAAGAACAAATTAAGGTCTCTTTTTTCTTAATAGCTAAGATTGTTATTCCAGGAAATGAGTCAGTGAAAATGTCTCTGCATAAAATAGCAGTAGCAAAATCTATTCTTAATGAAATGCATTGTTCTAGCAAGATCCAGCAGCTCAACAAAGAGGTCAGATGATTTCCCCAGAGCACCGTGGCCGAAACTTCTGCCAATCAAGTCAAGATGCAAGGTCACATACCTGGAAGGAGATACTTACTGAAGCTCCTCTTCAATGAGCCTATTTGGGGAGGAAAAAAATGACCACAGTTCCTTCATCATTCCCCTCATCAGGAGTTGGTGGTGGTCCTTTAGTCACTAAGTCGTGTCCAACTCCTGGGACCCACCAGGCTCCTCTGTCCATGGAATTCTCCAGGCAAGAATACTGGAGTGGGTTGCCATTCCCTTCTCCAGGGGATCTTCCTGACCCAGGGATCAAACCTGCATCTCATGCATTGGCTTAATCAGCAGAAGGCACTGCAAGTGACACTTGCCTATGTGGATCCAAGCATTAAGGTCTGGAACCTTCCAGTTTCACATTTCTTTAAGCCCTGGTTGCCATATAAAAAATCTGGCCACCCTGCTGGAGAGACCACATAACACTACATGGAGAAAAAGTCCAATCCATCCAAATATCCATGGGAAACCTCTAAGTAATTTCTGTCTTGTTCCCCTCCTGATTGCATGCATGCTCAGTCACTCAGTTGTGTCTGACTCTTTTGCAACCCCATGGACTATGTAGCCCACCAGGCTTCTCTGTCCATGGGATTTCCCAGGCAAGAATACTGGAGTGGGTTGCCCTACTCTAGGGGATCTTCCTGACCCAGGTATTGAACCCATGTCTCTTGGGTCTCCTACATTGGCAGGCGGATTCTTTACCACTGTGCCACCTGGGAAGCCCTCTGCTCCTGATTACTGTTGACTTAAAAAATATTCACAACCTAAAAGTTGAGAGTTATGTTTTGTATAGAAGTTTTGTAACAGAGGTCAGGTAGCCTAAGCATCAAAAGATTATTGTTAATTAAAGAAAACCAGATATCCCAAGTCATGGAATTTTTAGTGTTTTTCTATGTATGGGAAGATGTAAGAGTCAGGGCTCACTGAAATCATTCGTTTCATAGGCATCTCAGCTGTTCTGGACCAGTATCCTGTGGATTTTTCACATCCTGAGCTCCCTTGGGGCTCACCTTAGGGAGTGACTGCAGTCTGATGGCTGGTATTCTCCTTCCTAAGTGCCTTCAGGGCTCACCAGCTCACCATCCGTGGTGGCAGCAACTGCCGACAACTGTGACATTCTTGTTTATGGATATGGCAGGAAATATTTCATTTCTCATTCAATCTATCACAAAAATTTATGACTTAGGATTTGACTTTGGGGTGGGTACAATCTGGAAGGGACTCAAGGGGATTATTGTTCTGTGGCTGTGGGATCTTCCCGGACCAGGGACTGAACCAGTGTCCCTTGCATTGCAAGGCTGATTCTTAACCCCTGGACCACTAGGGAAGCCCCTGTTGTTCACTTTTGATTGGCAGTTCCACAGACTTGAAAAAATTAGCATAGACATTTATTACACTCTGAAATTTCCATTTAGGCTTTATGCCAGTTGTCAATTGATTCCCCGTCAACTCCCAATTCATCTTTCAATATCTACTATGTCAAAATGGACAGGCTAACATTAAACATTTTTCCTTTATAGTGAGCATGATATTAAGCTTTCTCATAGAGGGTACTGGAAGGACGCCACCGAAGGAAGGGGCATTTGTGCTGGTTCTGGTGCCTGCACTGTCTGTCAGCGGTGTGGATGTGAACACTTGAGTGGTACTCTGCCCCAGAAGTGAGTCCAGAACGCATGGTCCTTTGATGATTTGCAACCCTGGCCTGAGCTGATGATCAAGACACTGCCCTGTGGGCTCTCTGCCCCCACTGGCACCCCACTCCCTCCCAGCCCTCTTGCCTGCTCCCTCCATCCCAACTTCATCTCCTGCAGCTCTAGCAATATAAACATTAGGCCCTCCAGACACGCAAGTGTCCCCATCCCTCAGCACCTTGTGGGCCAGCTCATCAGCCACAGCTTGCTTGTGTCACAGAGATCGCTTCCTCTTTGCCCTGTTACTGTGGACTGGAAAATTTATCTGCCAAGTAGTAGTCTGAAACGATCACTTCTCTACTGAGCTCTGAACCCCAGCCCTGGGGAGGGGACCTCCTCTTATGTTTGGTTTTCCTTGAGGACTTACTCTTATAAAGTTTTCTTACATATTAAAATTACCCTTAAGTTGCAGTATAGTAATTCTTAATGTTAAATGCGCCCTGTTTAAGTCACTGTGTAGATTCGGTCTCCTGATTGGACCCAGACCGACCTAGGTCTCCTGAGAAGCTCTGGCTGCTCCTGAGTGTCTTGTAGCCCATGTCCCCAGGGATTCAGAGAAGCAATGTGAATGGAGAGAGAAACACCAGGGGCAGGATCAGGGGACCTCAGGTTTCTGGTTCTATGACCAATTGACTCTAAAAGCTCAGGCAAGGGACTTCCCTGGTGGCCCAGAAGTTAGGACTTTGAGCTTCCCAGTGGAGGGTGAGGGTTCAATCCCTGATTGAGTAACGAAGATCCCACATGCCTCGTGGCAAAAATAAAAAAATAAAGAAAAAAGCTCAGGCAGGCAGCTCACCTTTTCAGCATCTGTATACAGAGTATCAATTTTGTCCTGCTGTTGCACTAAATGTGAGGGCTTCTACTATGAATAAGACACCACCTTCCATCTGCCTTCATGGAACTCAGTGTCTAGTGGTGACGAGGGAAGACAGATATGGGGCAAAGTATTATTAATATTAAATATTTTTATAATTGATACATGCACAAAGAGAACCAGAGGAGGAAAAGGAAGTCAGGAACTGTTCTGGAATAAAAAGAAGGGCTTTGCAGAGGAGGTGATACTTTTGAGTCCTGAAGAATGAATAAGCTGGGGAAGGGCATTTCAGTCAGACAGGGTGGAGTGTACAAAAACGTAGAGGTGAGATAAGGAAATAATACTAATAATTTACAGAGTACTTACTATGGAGCACTCACCAGGATAAGAATTCTACATGGGATGTAAGCCTCATTGATCAATTCTAATGAAGTAATCCTCTTATTAAGCTTATAGAAAGAAAGTGAAGTCGTTCAGTCATGTCTGACTCTTTGCGGCCCCATGGACTGTAGCCCACCAGGCTCCTCCATCCATGGAATTTTCCAGGCAAGAGTACTGGAGTGCATTGCCATTTCCTTCTCCAGGGGATCTTCCCGACCCAGGGATCAAACCTAGGTCTCCTGCAGGGTAGGCAGACACTTTACCATCTGAGCCACCAGGGAAGCCCTGTTAAACCTATGCAGTTGGCTAAAAAACTCCTGCTGCTACTGCTACAGCTGCTAAGTCGCTTCAGTCGTGTCCAACTCTGTTCGACCCCATAGACAGCAGCCCACCAGACTCCCCCGTCCCTGGGATTCTCCAGGCAAGAACACTGGAGTGGGTTGCCATTTCCTTCTCCAATGCATGAAAGTGAAAAGTGAAAGTGAAGTTGCTCAGTCGTGTCCAACTCTTCACGACCTCATGGACTGCAGCCCACCAGACTCCTCCATCCATGGGATTTTCCAGGCAAGAGTACTGGAGTGGGGTGCCATTGCCTTCTCCAAAAAACTCCTAATATTGTTAAATATCAATAAGAATGTGTTTAAGTGGAAAGAGACTTACAGACTTAACTTTTGTTTGCCGAGGGGAAGGGATAGTTATGGAGTGTGATGGAGATGTACAAACTGCTATATTCAAAATGAGAGTCAACAAGGACCTACTGTGTAGCACAGGGAACTACTCCACGTTATGTGACAGCCTGGATGGGAGGGGAGTTTGAGGGAGAATGGATATTATACGTATATGTGTGTCTGGGGCCCTTTGCTGTCCACCTGGAACAATCGCAACATTGTTAATTGGTTATACCCCAACACAAAATAAAGACTTAAAAAAAATGTGTATAAGGACCTGTTTTTAAAATGAGAAAACAGAGGTACCGAAACATGCGATCTGTCCATTGTACTTAGCTGCTCTGCTCTATGAGGAGCATGGAGGATGGCCGAGGGGCACAGGGCAGGGTCAAAAAGGCAAGCGGGGCTCCATCAAGAATCTGCGTGCTGTCACCTCTTGAGCCCAGCTTCCTCAGCTGCAGAGGGAAAGAGCTGGCCTAGAGACCTCTAGCTCATGAAATCTGAGTGCTCCAATCCACCATATTCTCTAGGGTAAGATTCTGTAAACTTAATTGCCCGTTAGCATTTAATAGAGAAGGCAATGGCACCCTACTCCAGTACTCTTGCCTGGAAAATCCCATGGATGGAGGAGCCTGGTGAGCTACAGTCCATGGGGTCACTAAGAGTCGGACACGACTGAGCGACTTCACTTTCACTTTTCACTTTCATGCATTGGAGAAGGAAATGGCAACCCACTCCAGTGTTCTTGCCTGGAGAATCCCAGGGATGGGGGAGCCTGGTGAGCTGCCATCTATGGGGTCGCACAGAGTCGGACACGACTGAAGTGACTTCGCAGCAGCAGCATTTGATATTCTTCTTCCCATGAGATTTTCTGAGCTTAGGAGGAGAAAATGTGTATCTTGTCCTAAGAAAAGATAATGGGGAGTTGGGTCATGACTAACTCCCTTAGGTCACTTGCCCACGAGTCCTACAAGTCTAAGCGGCTGGTGGGGACAGGGTGGCGTGCCACACGCTGACTAAGGAGGTGGACCGAGTGTCCTCTCACTAGGTGAGCTTCTAAAGAAGATGAGCTGGTGGGGGTGAGCCCCTGGGTCTTCTGATCCACCCCACAGCTGCCGAGTTAGCAACCACGATAGCCTAGTACGCGTAGTATGGAGTCAGTGACTCCGTGCCAGATGACTGTGGATCTGGTGACTTTTCCACGTTTGGCTGTCTCCAGGACCGCATTGAGTTAACCAGAGACACAGGCAGTGGAGCAGAAAAAGCACAGTTTGAAACTGGCCGTGGCTGTGAAGCCCTGCTGTGACACCCACTAGCTATTTGACCTTGATAATATTCATTGTATCTCTCCAAGCATCAGTCTCCTCACCTTAAAATGGTGAAATGAAGACCTGTTTCATAAACTCTTAATTGTGCTTAAATGAGATATGATACAAAATGTGATTCTATTAGAATGGAGGCTCAAAGAAAGAAGCTGGGGTGACCATTAGTCGAGTCCTTTACTCTTGCCAAGCAGAGAAAAGATGAGGGAGGCCACTTTAATGAATGATTAGATGAGGGTTGAATATAAAAGTTTAATGGACATAGATTATCTAAGTGATACTGACTTGAATTCAAGTTAATTTTAGTTTGCGAACTCAGTGTCTGTGTTAAAACCTCTTTCCCTCGTATTTGTATTCTTCATCCATTGTTCTCTAAACGCTTAATACTGTCATCATTCTTAATTCCTTGGTGACACTTTATGCTAACCCATAGCCTCAAAGTATGTCCATTGTAATTACTTTCCCAAGACATTTGGTGACAAGTTTGATCTCATTATAAATTGTTGAGTGGTTGCTGGAACCAATTTTATTGACCTTGATCTTTTGAGAAATTGATATCCTTCTCTGTTTTCTGCTTGACTTGATGGTGTTCTAACAATTACTGAGATTTATTAAGGCGTTTCAGAAATTGTTTCTTCTGTGTCGAAAACACAGTCTCTTGTCTTTTATAACTCAGAAGACGTGGAGGAAGCCTTTGTTGTTGTTTTGCAAAAGCAAGCTTTTCTTGGAGGTGGGTGTTTTGCTTTTAGAAGGAGCTCCTCATCAGTAGATTATCTGAGATTTCACACAGACAACAAAAAGCATAGAAAACCACTCTGTAGGCATATCAGTTTAAAAGATTTCCGTGAAGTCAGGTAAGAATCTGAGCCATGTAGGTGATGTTCAGCATTGGCAACGGGTTGTTCTTGTTTTTAAAAAGACATGAAGTGGTAAGAGAAGGATAAAGAAAAGAAAAATTACAAAAACTAAAAATTCCCTCTCATTTTGGACTGAAATTGTTGAAATATCTAATATCGTGGAAGGCTGTCAAGGTTGAGTCTTAACTCACTAGTAAGTGAAGGAGTTGATGTGATACAAGTCTGAAAACGCTGATCATTGATCCCTCTTTCCTCCCCCAACCCCTTCCATCTTCTCCTCACTTCTTCCTTCCTTTTCTCAGTTTTTATTTTTTTAATTAAATTTTTCTTTATATGCATGCATACACATATATGTATCAGTTCAGTTCAGTTCATTTGCTCAGTCGTGTCCAACTCTGCGACCCCGTGGACTGCAGCATGCCAGGCCTCCCTGTCCATCACCAGCTCCCAGAGTTTACTCAAATTCACGTCCATTGAGTTGGTGATGCCATCCAACCATCTCATCTTCTGTCGTCCCTTCTCCTCCTGCCCTCAATCTTTCCCAGCATCAAAATCTTTTCAAATGAGTCAGCTCTTTGCATCAGGTGGCCAAAGTATTGGAGTTTCAACTTTAACATCAGTCCTTCCAATGCACATTCAGGACTGATTTCCTTTAGGATGGACTGGTTGGATCTCCTTGCAGTCCAATATATGTAATTTAATATAAATGCTTAAATGGCATCATACAATAATCTTGGAGGAGAAGCTATAATATCTTTTTTCTCCTTTTTTGCTTTTTCTTTCTTCTCTCCTTTGCTCTTCCCCAAATCAGGCAGACACTCCCTAACCCTTCTGAATGTGTTTACTCCATGTGCTATAATTATAATTATAAACAAACTACATATAGATACACTCCTATACACACAGGTATAGAAATAGAAGGCCATTTTTAGTTCTTATTAAAAATGGCATTATTATTTTTATTATTTTTGGCCTAGTGGCTTGTGGGATCTTAGTCCCCTGACCAGAGATCAAACCTGGGTGCCCTGAAGTAGAAGCTCGGAGTCTTAACCAATGGACGACCAGGGAATTCCCTTAAAATGGCATTATATTATTCCTACTATTATGTGTTTTCTTTTTGTCACTTAAAACTTCAAGGAACTCTCTTAAGTATATAGTATCATTCTAACTCGTTGCTTTAAGTGATGCAAATTATTTCATGATGTAAAATTATCTTAATATAATCAACTATTTCCCAAATTGATAGTACTGCATATCAACAGTCCTGTGAAAAAAGCAGAGTTGTAGATATTTTTAGGTGTCTTTATTTTTATATGATAGATTACTAATAGAATGGCCCCATCAAAGGAGGTAATTCTATTACATTTCATTAGATGTTGCTAGATGATTTTCCAGAGAAACTGTAAAGCTGACACTTCACCCAGATAGCATATTCAAAAGCAGAGACATTACTTTGCCAACAAAGTTTTGTCTAGTCAAGGCTATGGTTTTTCCTGTGGTCATGTATGGATGTAAGAGTTGGACTGTGAAGAAGGCTGAGTGCCGAAGAATTGATGCTTTTGAACTGTGGTGTTGGAGAAGACTCTTGAGAGTCCCTTGGACTGCAAGGAGATCCAACCAGTCCATTCTGAAGGAGATCAGCCCAGGGATTTCTTTGGAAGGAATGATGCTAAAGCTGAAACCCCAGTACTTTGGCCACCTCATGCCAAGAGTTGACTCATTGGAAAAGACTCTGATGCTGGGAGGGATTGGGGGCAGGAGGAGAAGGGGACGACAGAGGATGAGATAGCTGGGTGGCATCACTGACTCGATGGACGTGAGTCTGAATGAACTGCGGGAGTTGGTGATGGACAGGGAGGCCTGGCGTGCTGCGATTCATGGGGTCGCAAAGAGTCGGACACGACTGAGCGACTGATCTGATCTGATCTGATCTGATCACCCAGTAGTTTGAGTCTCTTTCCCCTGTGTTCTTGTCAGTAGCAGGCATTTATTGCACTTGAATTTTTGCCGGATATGATACCTCATTGCTACTTTTTAGATGTTTTTGTTTTTGTTTTTTTTTTTGCATTGACTGCTAATGAATCTGAAATCTTTTCGTTTGTGTGCTGGTCACTCAGATTTGCTTTTCTGTGAGTTGCCTGTTTTAATATCCTTTCCCATGCTTTCACACGTTGTTTTGGAGGAACTTTTTACACATTTCAAATGATAACTCTTTATCGATCTTTCAACTTGTGACTTCTTTTCCCCCAAAGCGCTGTTTATCTGTATTATCTGTTGATTTTGTTTGCAACACTTTCACCCTAATGAAAAAAAACTGCTTTGTCAACTCTGTCCTTTTCTCTCTTCCTCATTCCCTTCCTAGTTTTTTGTTTCTTTCAGTTTTCAGTTTTTCTCACTTGGTTAATAAATTTTCTTCCATACTTAGAGTATATATACAGTCTCTTACATTTTCTTCTAACATTTTATTTACTTACACAGATAATTTTTGTATACGCCTGGGGATGGTTTTATACACAGTGTACATAAGGGCCCATCCACTCTCACTTTCTCCATATGGAGCACTATATTATCAGGCTTTTAAAATGAATCAGCTCATTACTCATGAAATTAATGTATCCCTTTGTGACATGTACACTGGGATCTATTTATGAATTGTCTATTTTATTCCATTGATTTATTATTTTAAGTCTATTTTCATGTCAATACCATAATGATTTTATTACAGTGGCTTATTACAGTACATCTCCCATTGCCATTAGATTTTTAAATAGTTTTCTTGGTTATTCTGGATATTTGTTCTTCCATAGGAAATTCAAGATAATCCTAATGAAATAAAATTTCTTTTGAGATACTAATTAGAATTATATTGATATTCACATTATTACTTTTGGGAGAACTGACATTTTTATTACTGTCTTCCTATGCAGTATGTTATATCTTTGCATTTGTTCCAGTTTTGTTTTCTGTCTTTTAGTGATATTTGTACTGTTCATTTCTGTGCTGCTCTTGTACTGTTACTACTTTACAGTTTTTGTCACTTTTGTGAATGGAATATTTTTCCATTTATAAGTGCTTTTTTTTGGCCATGCTGTGCAGCATGTGGGGTCTTTATTCCCTAACCAGGGACTGAACCCACGCCTCCTGCAATGGCCATGCAGAGTCTTAACCACTGGACTGCCAGGGAAGTCCCTGAACGTGCTATTATTTCTGCAGAGAAAAGCTACTGATTAGAAGTATTTATTTTGAACCCAGCAGATACATTCTTTCAGTGAGTTTATAGATCATATTTACCATTCCTTTAACAACTCTATGTTGAACACTTTTCTAAGCTCTAGGATAAAGCAGTTGAACACAAGAACTCTGCCCTAGAGGGCTCATATTCTAATGTGTATTACAGTAACTAAAGCAGGGCATATGGTCTCAGTCATTGAAACAAAGGAGCACTATGATAGGCTGGAGGAGCAGACTCAGAGTGTTTACTCTCAGCGTGACTTGGTGGTGTCTTGCAGGATATGGCAAAGTGACCATCAACTGAGATTGGAGTCTTGATCACAGTCTTTTTCTGAATTCTCTCTGCCATGTTTGGAGATTTCCACAATTTCCCCCTCCAAGCACCTCTTTCCCCACTACATCTTATCTTTTATGCATCATGTGCTTTCAGAGTGTCGCTGCTCTGAGACAAATCTTTTAACTTAGGAAGTTGGGATGCACCAAAAATCCTTGTGTTGCCATTTCAAACTTGAGAAGAAAGGTAAGAAGAAGCAGTACTGTTATTTGTCTAAGCTTTTCTAGAAACCAATTAGCTAATTACTATGTCATCTCAGTTCCTCCATCCATGTATTTGCAGACTTTTCATGGATTTTCATCACAAAACAGTGTCGAGTGCTTTGTTGAGATGTAAATAGATTGTTATTACTAGATACTTTCATGTATTCATTCAATAATGTCAAAATACATGATGTGGTCTGATGTAGCTTAGGCTCTTATAAATATGTACTGATAACAAGGCTACATATCCTTCTTTCCCAGATAGACAAAATTAATTTCCTTGTTGTATCTTCAATAACTTTTGAGATATCAAGAAACAAGCCGTTTTAATGATTAACAATTGACTCTATCTCTTCTGGAGTTGACTCACATCATTTTCTATAGCTCTGAAATAATTCCTTTGATGACTATAATAAATCAAAGATATCTTTCCCAATAATTTGCTGCCTCATAATCCTGATAAGATTGTTAATCTTTATTATTGCCCGTCTAGACTCTTGCATCTAGAGGTTGATTATGACAAATCTGAATTGTACATTAATCCCTCTCTAGTTTGTTCTCAAGCTTATTATCTGAAATTTATAAACCAGCTTCTGTTTATACACCCCTGGAACAAGAATATGACACTGGATTGTTTCAGAGTCTCCATGTACATAGTAATTGTTGATCAATAAAACATTCTTTAAGTGATTTAGCTATTTAACTTTTGGCAGAGCCAAATAGACTATAGGATGAAATACATGGCAGACAGAAGTCTGCTGAAGCCTGATAACCATGCTTACTGTGAGTGAGAGACACTCAGAGATTAGAATCACGTTCATGTACTCTGATCCCTTCCTGCTCCATACTGCGAAGAACCATGTGCTCTCTTCAGTGTTGTTTAATCACTAAGTTGTGTCCAACTCTTTTGTGACCCCATGGACTATAGCCCACCAGGCTCCTCTGTCCATGGGATTCTCTAGGCAAACATACCTGAGTGGGTTGCCATTTCCATTTCCTTCTCCCGGGCATCTTCCTGATCCAAGGATCCAACTCACGTCTTCTGCACTGGCAGGAGGATTCTTCATCACTAAGCCATCAGGGAAGCCCTTACTCTGCATTATAGTAAAGTCATTTTTTAAAATTATTATTATTATTTCCCTTACTACTGTTGGGTTTTCTCTGGTAGATATTGTAGTTCTTGAAAATAAAACTTATGTTTTTATTTATCCACTTCTGACCAGTCTTTATCACCCAGTCCAGTGAGCCACACAGTACACATATGACAGTAAATGAATGGGATTGACATGTAGGTTTGGAAGTTAAAGCCATGACCCTTGGATGGGGTCATGCAGCTGCTAGCTGAGCTCCGTCAATAATATAAAACCTCTCATTCTGTTTTCTTGTTACCAAAACATTTTAACACAGAAATAACAACCTTGGGCTAAGGTGACAGAAGTAAAGTCTGATGCTGTAAAGAACAATATTATATAGGAACCTGGAATGTTAGGTCCATGAATGAGGAAAAATTGGAAATGGCCAAACAGGAGATGGCAAGAGTGAACATCGACATTTTAGGAATCAGTGAACTAAAATGGATGGGAATGGGTGAATTTAACTCAGATGACCATTATATCTACTACTGTGGGCAGGAATCCTTTAGAAGAAATGGAGTAGCCATCATGGTCAACAAAAGAGTCCAAAATGCAGTACTTGGATGCAATCTCACAAACGACAGAATGATCTCTGTTCGTTTCCAAGGCAAACTATTCACTATCACAGTAATCCAAGTCTATGCCCCAACCACTAATACTGAAGAAGCTGAAATTGAATGGTTCTGTGACGACCTACAAGACCTCCTAGAACTAACACCAAAAAAAGAAATCCTTTTCATCATAGAGGACTGCAATGCCAAAGTAGGAAGTTAAGAGATACCTGGAGTAAAAGGAAAATTTGGCCTTGGAGTACAAAATGAAGCAGGGCAAAGGCTAACAGAGTTTTGCCAAGGGAACACACTGGTCATAGTAAACACCCTCTTCCAACAACCGAAGAGACAACTCTACAAATGGACATCACCAGATGGTTGATACCGAAATCAGATTTATTATATTTTTTGCAACAGAAAATGGAGAAGCTCTATACAGTCAGCAAAAACAAGACCAAGAGTTGACTGTGGCTCAGATCATGAACTCCTCACTGCCAAATTCAGACTTAAATTGAAGAAAGTAGGGAAAACCACTAGACCATTCACTAATCAAATCCCTTTTGATTATACAGTGGAAGTGATAAATAGATTCAAAAGACCACATCTGATAGATAGAGTGCCTGAAGAACTATGGACAGAAGTTCATAACATTGTACAGGAGGTAGTGATCAAAACCATCCCCAAGAAAAAGAAAAGCAAAAAGGCAAAACGGCTGTCTGAGGAGGCCTTACAAATCACTGAGAAAAGGACAGAAGCCAAAGGCAAAGAAGTAAAGGAAAGATACACCCACCTGAATGCAGAGTTCCAAAGAATAGCAAGGAGAGATAAGAGAGCCTTCCTCAGTGATCGGTGCAAAGAAATAGAGGAATACAATAGAATGGGAAAGACTAGAGATCTCTTCAAGAAAATTAGAGATAGCATTGGAACACTTCATGCAAAGATGGGCACAGTAAAGGACAGAAATGGTATGGACCTAACAGAAGCAGAAGATATTAAGAAGAGCTGGCAAGAATACACAGAACTATACAAAAAATATCATGACCCAGATAACCACGATGGTGGGATCAATCACCTGGAGTCAGACATCCTGAAGTCTGAAGTCAAGTGGGCCTTAGGAAGCATCACACGAATAAAGCTAGTGGAGGTAATAGAATTCCAGTTGAGCTATTTCAAATCCTAAAAGATGATGCTGTGAAAGTGCTGCACTCAATATGCCAGCAAATTTGGAACACTCAGCAGTGGCCACAGGGCTGGAAAATGTCCATTTTCATTCCAATCCCAAAGAAAGGCAATGCCAAAGAACGTTCAAACTACTACACTGTTGCACTCGTCTCATATTCTAGCAAGTAATGCTCACAATTCTCCAAGCTAGGCTTCAACAGTATGTGAACTGAGAACTTCCAGATGTCAAGCTGGATTTAGAAAAGGTAGCGGAATCAGATTAAATCGCCATCATCTGTTGGATCATAGAAAAAGCAAGAGAATTTCAGAAAAGCATCTACCTCTGCTTCATTGACTACACTAAAGCCTTTGTGTGGATCACAACAAACTGTGGAAAATTATTCAAGAGATGGGAATAGCAGACCACCTTACCTGCCTGCTGAGAAATCTGTATGCAGGTCAAGAAGCAGCAGTTAGAACAGAACATGGAACAATGGACTGGTTCCAAATTGGGAAAAGAGTACATCAAGGCTGTATATTTAACTTATATGCAGAATACGTCATGTGAAATGGGGACTGGGTGAAGCCCAAGTTGGAATCAAGATTGCAGGAAGAAATATGAATAACCTCAGATATGCAAATGACACAACTCTTATGGCAAAAAGCAAAAAGGAACTAAAAAGCCTCTTGATGAAAGAAGAGAGAGAAAAAGGTGGCTTAAAACTCAACATTCAAAAAACAAAGATCAAGGCATCTAGACCCATCACTTCATGGCAAATAGATAGGGAAACAATGGAAACCATGACAGACTTTATTTTCTTGGGCTCCAAAATCACTGCAGATAGTGACTGAAGGCATGAAATTAAAAGAGGCTTGCTTCTTGGAAGAAAAGCTATGACCAACCTAGATAGAATATTAAAAAGCAAAAACGTTTAATTTACCAACAATAGTCCATCTAGTCAAAGCTATGATTTTCCAGTAGTCATCCATAGATGTGAGAGTTGGACTATACGTGTACCCCAATGTTCATCACAGCACTGTTTATAATAGCCAAGACATGGAAGCAACCTAGATGTCCATCAGCAGATGAATGGATAAGAAAGCTATGGTACATATACACAATGGAGTATTACTCAGCCATTAAAAAGAATACATTTGAATCAGTCCTAATGAGGTGGATGAAACTGGAGCCTATTATACAGAGTGAAGTAAGCCAGAAGGAAAAACACCAATACAGTATACTAACGCATATATATGGAATTTAGAAAGATGGTAACAATAACCCTGTGTACGAGACAGCAAAAGAGACACTGATGTATAGAACAGTCTTATGGACTCTGTGGGAGAGGGAGAGGGTGGGAAGATTTGGGAGAATGGCATTGAAACATGTAAAATATCATGTATGAAACGAGATGCCAGTCCAGGTTCGATGCACGATACTGGATGCTTGGGGCTAGTGCACTGGGACGACCCAGAGGGATGGTATGGGGAGGGAGGAGGGAGGAGGGTTCAGGATGGGGAACACATATATACCTGTGGCAGATTCATTTTGATATTTGGCAAAACTAATACAATTATGTAAAGTTTAAAAATAAAATAAAATTTAAAAAAAAACATGCGAAGAATCTAAAAAAAAAAAAAAAAGAATTGATGCTTTTGAACTATGGTGTTGGAGAAGACTCTTGGGAGTCCTTTGGACTGCAAGGAGATCAAACCAGTCCATCCTAAAGGAAATTAGTCCTGAAAATTCAGTCCTGATGCTGAAACTGAAGCTCCAATACTTTGGCCACCTGATGCGAAGAACTGATTCATTGGAAAAGACCCTGATGCTGGAAAAGATTGAAGGCAGGAGGAGAAGGGGATGAGAGAGGATAAGATGGCTGCATGGCATAACCGACTCTAGGGACATGAGTTTGAGCAAGCTCCAGGAGTTGGTGATGGACAGTGAGGTCTGGCGTGCTGCAGTCCACAGGGTCTCAAAGAGTCAGACACGGCTGAGTGACAGAACTGAACTGAACTGAAGGCCTCTGAGTCAATTCCTTTGGGAAACCAGATGTGGTGAGTGAATGTTAGTTCTTGGAAGGCTCAGGGGAGGGGGAAAAGAATCTGCCTACAATGCAGGAAACCTGGGTTCGATCTTGGGTGGGTAGATCCCCTGGAGAAGGGCGTGGATACCGGCTGCAGAATTCTTGCCTGGAGAGGAGCCTGGCGGGCCACAGTCTATGGGGTTGCAAAGAGTTGCTACCATTAATTATATGCTTATAACCTATCAGACACATTATGTACATCCATAGTTAATCAACAAATTTGAAAAATAAGTGCAATTATCCTGATTCTGCAGGTGAGAAAATGAAGTACAGAGCATGCAGAGCAGTTAGGTTGTTTACTGAAAGTCACTTAGCTAATAAATTACAGTACCTTATTGTGGCTTGAATCTATAGCCAAAGAACTCAAAAACTCATGAACTGTTAAAAACTTTATATTATGGTAACAAAATAACGTGAAGTGGCCTTTACAGAGTTTATTCCCCATTATTTTGGGGTTATTTCCTGGTCAAGAACCTTGTTCTATACAGTAATTAAAAATCTACTGTAGACTGAGTTTGAGTGAAGAATTTCTTTGGGCATATCACTAATATAAGGGCTTCCCAGGTGGCACTAGTGGTAAAGAATCTGCTTGTCAGTGCAGGAGAAGCAAGACACGTGGGTTAGATCCTTGAGTTGGGAAGATCCCCTGGAGGAGGAAATGGAAACCCACTCCAGTACTTTTTTTCTGGAAATTCCGATGGACAGAGGAGCCTGGCAGGCTACAGACCACGGGGTCACGAAGAGTCGGACATGACTGAGCGTGCACACACACAGACACACACACACATCACTGACATAGATGCATGTTTTTTACAGGTAATTGTCTAATTCTCTACTTGCACTTACTTTATGGCAAGATACTTAAATTTGCAGCTGCATATAGATATTGATAGAGTTCAAATGGTTCTATACAGATAATTTTAAAATTACAGTACAGAACCATGTTTGGCCACCAGAGGGCAGCAATGCAAGATTCTGAACGCCTTTCAAATAAAATCTCTTCCTGAGACTATATTCTTAAATTTTATACTTGGGCATGTGTACTACTGAAATATACTTTTACAATATCTCAGGAGAAACATATACTTCATTTCAGCATAGGGAAAATGAACTTAAACTGTGAATTATCAGAAGCCTGGATTAACGAGATTTTAATATATAGACATGTTTACAATAATTAACAGGATAAATTCTTTTTTAAAGAATCTATCACATTCATTATAGCACATAAATGTATAATTTCAAGTATGAATGCATCTTTTCTTGAAGCAGAATAGACAAAACTGTATTTGATTGCACTTGTTGGCAGGAGCTTCAAGTTAGACTGTGGACTTTACAATAATAACTCTACATTTTAATAACACAGTGTATGATTTAGGCTGTTCTCTCCCAGGTAGTCTGGATTAGTGTTTATTTTTTTATATGTTTCAACACCAAATTCAAATAAGGTGATGGTAGAAGTAGTAATAATTAGGATAATAGCAAATGGATTTTGAATAGTTGACCAAGCATTTTCCTATAATTGATCTCCTTTTGTGATTGATAGCTGGTAGACTGATTTACGTATCAGTTTGACTATTATAGAAAGATATTACAATATTTGTTTAGGAAATACTTCCCTAACTCTTTCTTTCTTTTCTAGGTGACTGCTTAGCCCTCCTGGCAAACATAAACAGATCAGTTTGAAGAATATGCAGACAAATGTGCTTCATTTTACGGAAGATCACCCATAGCAGCTTTCAGGTTTCCCAGGTGTTTCAGTGGTAAAGAATCCACCTGCCAATGCAAGAGACACAAGAGACATGGGTTTGATCCCTGGGTCCAGAAGATCCCCTGCAGGAGGAAATGGCAACCCACTCCAGTACTTTTGCCTGGAGAATCCCATGGACAGAAGAGCCTGGTGGGTTACAGTCCATGGGGTTGCAGAGTCCGACAGGACTGAGCGACTGAGCAGGCACACACACACACACACACACACACACACACACCTCTGTCTCAAACTCTTGGATGATTGATACCCAAGGAGGTCCCTCTGGTAAGAGTTACTCTGTCGCTCCTTTGTAACGATTAGTGAGGTTTTGTGAAATGACAGATAGCATTCTTGGATTATATTCAATTTAAAATTACAATTAAAGAAATTAAAAATCACTTAACTCCACATCTGGTGTCAAACCTGGGGCTTAACGGGTTTCCCACGCGTCTGAGAATTCATTAGCGTTCCTTCTCCTTTGTTCTTTCTCGTGTCTTGACTTCATGCTTAGTGTACTGATCCTTCCTCAGCCATGCAAGAAGCTCTAAAAGTATCTGTCTACAATACTTATTTTTTAATTCTGAACAATTCCTCTCCCAAGGTTAGTGCTAATTATACTGTCAGGATGCGGTGGTGGAGTTAGCTTAGTTAAAAAGAAAGAAATGCAAGAAAAAAAAAACGGCTATTGATAACTTAAGGCGACGTTCTGAGTGTGAGAACACAGCAGAAACACTTGGTGGATGGGGAATTAAATTTCCACATGACTGTATGGATGTGCGTACATGATTCAGTGAGTCAAAGATAATGAGCCTTTATTTGCTTGGCTCCATATCCAAGGCTCTTCAACTGATTTCTATTTCAGAAGCATCCTCCTGTCTGTCCTAAGAGGATAGATGAGGCAGCTCTTCTGCTCCTCACTGCTTGTTTGGGGGTCCTATACACTGTGTCCTAGCCCTACTTATCAACTCCACTGTTTGTAAAAGTGAGTTGCTAATCAAGGATGTCTCTCTTGTCCCCGCTACCCTTACTGGTTGTCTTGAGCACTTTTCTTAGGCTCCCGTTTCATCAGGTTTAGAGGAACAAGGAGGTGTCAATGCCTACTTATTACCAGGTATGCAAATATACACAAAGAGCACTGGCACAGTGCCTGAGATGTTCCTAACCCCCCTTGCTCCTTTATGCTCTTTTAATCTTTCCTCAAATGTTTCTTCTGAGAGGGATAGCAGTCAGCATTTTGTAGACTGACAGTTCTCAGCGTCTCCTTTCTGTTTTGTGTTCTTTCTTTTTTAAAAAAATTTATCTGTTTGGGTCTTAGTTGTAGCACGTGGGATCTTTAATCTTCGTTGCAGTATGCAGGATTTTTTTTTTTTTTAATTGTGACATGTGGGATCTAGTTCCCTGACTAGGGATCAAGCCTGGGCCCCTTTAACTGAGAGCTCAGAGTCTTAGCTACTGGACCAACAGGGAAGTCCTTTGCATATTCCCCTAACTTTTAAAAAATGAGGTATAACTGACATGTAAAATTATTAGTTTCAGATGTGCATATTGTCTTACTACAATGATTCCAAGATTTCTGGATTTAGCAGACTTGTAAAATTTAAAGAAAGCTTTGAGGGCTCAAATAAAGTTGCAAACATTTTATTTAGCCAAGTATTTAAAAAAAAAAATCTACCATCTACTGTCATCATCATTTAATAAAAGAAGGGGGCTTCCCCAGTGGCTCAGCTGGTAAAGAACACACCTGCCAATGCAAGAGAGGTGGGTTTGGTCCTGAGTGGAGAAGACCCCCTGGAGAAGGAAATGGCAAGCTACTCTAGTCATCTTGCCTGGAGAATTCCATGCACAGAGGAGCCTGGCAGGCTACAGTCCATGGGGCCTCAAAGAGTCGGACACGACCGAGTGCACATGCACGCACACACACACACACACATGATATTTTAACAACCAAAGGATATAATTTAGAAATAAAGAATAGCTTTACTAGTCCATCTAGTATGATAGGAATGTAAGCAAAGTTGCTGCTCAGGTTCTTTGAGGAAGGAATGACCCTGTGTCACACGCAGTACAAAACCAGGAACTCCTGTCTAGTGTCTTGGGGGTGACAGATAAAGCGTCTTTCCTCCAAAATACATGCACACTCCCAGAGACTGGGGAAGCTTGAGAAGGTGCGGGAGGTATGTGGGAGACGTTAGGGAGCCACTGGCAAGAAAAAGAAAGATGCAGAGAGACTGAAGGAGCAGGCAAGAGAAGGAAACATCTTGAGTTCAAGAGGCGGGAGCTTGAGTAGAGGCTGTGGGTGGAAAGACGAGAGATAGGGAAAGAGGACTTTCAACGTTGGGCACTTTCCTCCCCAGAAACTAAAGTAAAAAAGTTAGTTACCTTTTATAGACTAACGACTGTGGAACCTATATTTCTACCCTGGATTCTATTTTTGAACCTTGAACGGAGCCAGCTGCCTGCTGAATATCTCGACTTGAATGTGTCTCGACTTGAATGCCCTGCTGGGCCCATTTGCCACTTACATTGTCCAACATTGTTCAGTTGCAAATTCATATTGAACAGAAACCACATTTATCCTTGCTTAGGCCAGAATGGGGGAATTCACAGGATCAGGTGACCAAGTCCTGGACACCTGGGATCAGGGACTCTAGTGCGTTGGGTTTTGCCCCAATCACTTGTCTGGGATTCTCTTGGTTTGTTGGCTTTATTCCAGCCAAGTGTGTCCTGCCCTTTTCAGTACAGTGGCTGGCAGTTCTCAGGTTCCCATTTCAGAGCTCCTATTAGAAGAGGACAAAAGCTCTTTTCTTCAGCTCCATTTCAAATATACATGGGAAGGACTCTGCTGGCCCATCCTCACGCTTGTGATACCTGCCACATGCTACTGCAGAGCCCCGTTCTATGGACTGCAAGCTCCTTGGGACTTGTGTCCTTCACATGCCTTTCCCAGCACCTGGTGTGACACAGACTCACATATAGAAGGACTGAGTGTGTCACAGAGCTGTGACTTACCTCCTAGGAAGCTGAACCTGACACTGGGTGTGGGGGGACCAGCAGGTTCCATCAGAGGAAGGGATGGCCCTTATCACCCTGACGAGCTCCAGCCTGCGTGTGTCAAAGGGAGCAAAGATGCATGTTTAGGGTGCGGGTCTCCCAGTTCGCTCTATGACTCAGAACTCTCACAGGAACCCTTCAGAAATTGGATGAAGGGACTTCCCTGGTGGTCCAGTGGTTGAGTTCACCTGTCAATGCAGGGGACACAGGTTCCATCCCTGGTCTGGGAAGATTCCATATGCCTTGGGGCCCCTAGGCCCTTGCACGACAACTGCCGAGCCCACGTGCTGCAACAACTGAAGCCCACACGCCTAGAGCTCGCGCTGTTCAAGAGAAGCCACCACAGAGAGAAGCCCGTGTGCTGCAATTACAGAAAGCCCATGCTTAGCAATGAAGACCCAGTGCAGCCAAAAATAAATAAAAATTAAAAAACAAACTGGATGAAGATAAATGATAATGTGGCAAGAGTTTATGTAAAAAATAGCTGTGGAGTCCTTGCTTGATGATTGTGGTCAAGGCCTTTTTGTAGCCTGCTTTCAGTTACTCAGAGGAAGACATTTCAAAAACACTGCTTCATCCTCTTCCTCCTCCTCGTCACCTCTAATAACTCCACATTGTAAATCTGCGTTATTTCTCCTTCACCAAAAGTCAGTCAGTCTAAAAGCATTCATTTCATGGACAATTATCACACATTCTACTGATGCAGAGCACATTTAATGACAAGAAATAAAAAGAATTGGCTGTTACTGCGTGCTTGTCACCTTTGATAGTCTGTAGAGCTTTATTTCCCTGTTGTGTAGAGAAGACTGTGTAGTGTCTGACATGGGGGCCACCACATTCATTACACGCTCAGTCCTTCCATCCATTTGTTTCTCGTTGATTTTTTAAAAATTATATTTATTTATTTTAAATTGATTGATGATTGTTTTATAATATTGGTTTGACTTCTGTCATACATCAGTATGATGTATGACATCAGTATGATGTATGACAATGTAATTCATACATCAGTATGAATTAGCCATCGGTATACATATGCCCCCTCCCTTTTGAACCTCCCTCCAACCTCCCACCACATCCCACCCCTCTAGGCTGTCACAGAGCCCCGGTTTGAGTTCCGTGAGTCATACAGCAAATTTCCACTGGTTATCTATTTTACATATGTTATTGTGCATGCTTCCATGCTAGTTCTAGTTGATTTTTGAGGGTAGATCAAGGTATAGACAAGTTTTCCCCCCTCTTCAACAAAAAAGAAAAAAAACCCACAGTGATTACTTTTACTGTTGTTTCACAGTCGCTAAGTCATGTCCTGGAGAAGGACATGGCAACCCATTCCAGTATTCTTGCCTGGAAAATTCCACGGACAGAGGAACGTGGAGGGCTGCAGTCCCTGGGGTCACAAAGAGTCGGACACTTCTAACGTGACTTAGCAGGCAAACTTTGCTCACCACAGTCAGAAATGTTGGCCCAGATTCTAGTAAGAAAGGACAGAGAGCCCTAGCTGGTGGCACTGGAAGGAAATCAACCCTGGATATTCATTGGAAGGACTAGGGCTGAAGCTCCAATACTTTGGCCACCTGATGTGAAGAGCAGACTCATTGGAAAAGACTCTGATGCTTGGAAAAATTGAAGGCAGGAGGAGAAAGGGATGACAGAAAATGAGATGGTTTGATGGCATCACTGGCTAAATGGACATGAGTTTGAGCAAACTCTGGGAAACAGTGAAGGACAGGGAAGCCTGCTGTGCTGAAATCCATGGAGTAGCAAAGAGTCAGACCCGACTGAGCGACTGAACAACTGCCCGAGGGGTCCAGGTTCCACAGCCTCAGGCTGGTTTCTGGCTCTGTAACACTTACTAGAAATTCATGAGTGTCAGTTTCATCAACCTGTAAAATAGGCTCCTAATTTCTACCTTGACACTTTATTGTGGGAATCAACAATAAAAAAAATAACTAACGAAAACATATTGAGATCTTGATCTAAAACAGCTCCATGCTGAGTCTTTTATAAACTCATTTGATTTAAACAAATGATGGTATTCCATCCTCCTGATGCAGTATGGGGTGGTTTCTTCGTATTCTCTGTTACCAGAGGAAAGACAGGTTTACAGGGGTTGAGGAACTTCCAGTAGGTTAAACAGTTATGGGAACCCAGACAGGTATGTCCTAAAGGTGTGGCCATAGCATTGACACAAATCTTTCTTAAGCTTAGAACTGTACGAACCCTTTTTCCTATAAAATTTATTTTATTTATTTGGCTGCACAGGGTCTTTGGGAAAACCCAAAGTGAAAGTGTTAGTCACTCAGTCGTGTTCGACTCTTTGCGACTCCATGGACTGTAGCCCGCCAGGCGCCTCTCTGTCCATGGGATTCTCCAGGCAAGAATACTGCAGTGGGTACCCGTTCCCTTCTCCAGGGGATCTTCCCGACCCAGGGATTGAACCCAGGTCTCCCACATTGCAGGCAGATTCTTTACCATTATAGCCACCAAGGCTTATAGTTCACATCTTTATTATGGATGTGAATTATTTTTTTCAATGTTTCTTAATTTCCACAAACTGAAGATTGGTATGTGTTTGATAGTACAGGGAAGACATTGCAGCTTTACTCTTTATGGTGCATGCATGCTAAGCAGCTCAGTGGTGTCCGACTCTTTGAGATCCCATGGACTGTAGCCCACCAGGCTCCTCTTTCCATGGAATTCTCCAGGCAAGAATACTGGCGAGGGTTGCATTTCCTGCTCCAGGGGATCCTCCCAACTCAGGGATGGTAATTTCATCTCTGGCATCTTTTGCATTGGTAAGCGGATTCTTTTCCTCTGGATGCTAGGGAAGTCCCATCACATTTTAAACTAAACATTTTTGAATAGGTGACTTACGGTCCAAAATTTTAAAAGTCTAAAAAGGAGAATTGGTGTTTAAATGAACAAATTCATATAGTATGCCAGAATTGGTTAATACATGTATATACATTTTTTACCATTTTTATTTTCTGCCAATCAAAACTATGAATGATCCCAGAATGGTTATGTAGAACATATGGATGACCATCTTTTTTTGCATTTCTTGTCACAGCTAACTTTCAAACACCAGGGAGGCCAATTTTTAGAAGGATGGATAAATGCAATCATGTAATATACACCTATGTATACCTACACGGGTTCTCCCTTGATGACAGAGGTGCAGTTTTGGAGAGAAGAGTAGCAATATTGACAAGGAAACACGTGGTGTGTTGGAACGAGTGGATCTTCAGTCAGTCATGGGCACGTTGCTGGCTGTACCGCATTTCAAGATACTGCATCTAGATTTGTGTCACTGGGAAGGCTTCGGAGAGAACAGATGTGAAATGCTAAGCCAAATGAGTGTGCGAGTTTTGCACATCTGTCCCTTTAATTTCTCGTATTTTTGCTTCATTATCTGCGCCATTGGACTGCTATATCTGTCATAGGCCGACAGATGGCAATATTATAAGATCATTTTTTTAAGATGGTTAAAATAAACGATAGTCTCTGCTGCTCTGAGATTAGTCAGATGGAAGAAACAAGATCTTTATTGGTTGTCTCTTTGGTATTTACAAAATCTTTTTTTTCTAAATTTTCCATAAAATATTAGCCATGTTATTTTCACTTCACTGCTGCCTCTTTGTGATTGGTTTTCTTTTTTTTCTCTTTTGCTTAATTTTTTACTCCATAGTTAAATCCATCTTTGTTGTATTCTATGTGCAAATATGGTGGTAAAGAATCTGCCTGCCAATGCAGAAGATGCAAGAGACACGGGTTTGATCCCTGGGTCAAGAAGATTCCCCTGGAATAGGAAATGGCAACCCACTCCAGTATTCTTGCCTGGAGAATTCTCTGGACAGAGGAGCCTAGCAGGCTACAGTCCATGGGGTCGGATAAGACTGAATGACTGAGCACATGTGCAAATATAAACCTGCTAGTAATGAAGGCAAAGAATATAACCATATAACTATTATTAATTAAGTAGTACTAGGTATATAACATAATGAATTTAAATGAAGTTGGTTTTTTTGGAGAACAAGAGACCAACAAGCCACACTCATATTGTACCTTTTTTTTTTTTTTTAAATAACTTTTAGACTGGAAGAAGTGTTTTTATTTTTTAATGAATTTCTTTAAATGGAGGAGAGTTGCTGCACAATATTGTTTTAGTTTCTGCTAAAGAAACAACGAAGTGAATCAGCTGTATGTACACATACACATACATTTTGAGCCTCCCTCCCCTCCTCCCCGCATCCCAGCCCTCTAGCTTGTCAGAGAGCACCTGGTTGAGCTCCCTGTGCTACACAGCGCCTTCTCAGTAGCTGTCCATTTTACACATGGCAATGGCACCCCACTCCCCTGGAGAATCCCAGGGACGGGGGAGCATGGTAGGCTTCAGTCCAAGGGGTCGCTAGAAGTCAGACACGACTGAGCGACTTCACTTTCACTTTTCACTTTCCTGCATTGGAGAAGGCAATGGCAACCCACTCCAGTGTTCTTGCCTGGAGAATCCCAGGGACGGAGGAGCCTGGTAAGCTGCCGTCTATGGGGTCGCACAGAGTCGGACATGACTGAAACGACTTAGCAGCAGCAGCAGCAGTGTATATATGTCAGTGCTACTCTCTCAGTTTGTCCCACCCTCTCCATGGAAAAAGTGTTTTTTTTTATTTTAGAATCAAGTGTTTACAATTTGTAAAGACCTCAAAAAAGGTAAAATTTTTATTTTGAGTACTACGCTTCTCTTCTCACTCAGTTCATGTTAAATCTGACCCCTGTGGAGACCCTTGAAAGACTTTTAAGAAGCTCTGGGTTCTGGTGGTTGGAAGAGCTTTGAGTAAAAGGCTTAAGACAGGAGGGAGACAGGGTTGAAGGCATTGAACCTACACTGTTGCCAGAAGGAGGCACTTCCTCCTGCTGCATCAGCTACATCCAGACGGAAGCCCCTCTTTTTTTTAAAAAAAATTTATTTCTTGTATTATTATCATTATTTTTGGCTGTGATTGATCTTTGTTGCTGTGAGCTGGCTTTCTCTAGTTGCAGCAAGTGTTGGCTACTCTTCCTTGCAGCACGCAGTCTTCTCACTGCGAAGGCTTCTCTTGTTTCAGAGCACAGGTTGTAGGAGCTTGGGCTTCAGTAGTTACAGCATCCAGGCTCAGTAGTTGCGGTTCGCAGGCTCTAGAGAGCGGGCTAAGTAATCATGGCACACAGGCTTAGTTGCTACTTGGTATGTGGTATCTTCCCGGACCTGGGTTTGAACCCATGTTCCCTGCATTGGCAGGTTGATTCTAATCTACTAGACCACCAGGGAAGTCCCAAGACTCCTTTTTATTTGTAACTTTCCTGTCCCTTTTCCTCTGCCCCACAGCCCTCTGGGCCCTGAGAGCAGCTCACCTGATATCTCTACCTCCGGGCTATAATCTCTGTCTCCCACAGACTTCCAGACCTCAATCATATATGAAGGTTAGAAATATATTCCCAGGTCGGACGGCTCTTAGAGCCCCAGTCCAGCCGCTTCCTGGACTCCCAGCACCTGCTGAATTCACTGGCATTTTGAATGCACTGTGCCCGGGAGAGTCATTTCCTTCATGAGCCAGCTCTGGTGTCTTATTTAATACAATCCATTTCCCACAAGTGCAGGTTAGAGGACTGGTCCACAGGTCCTTCATACCTGAGTCCTGAGAGATACCCAACAAAAAAAGATGGGAGAAAGTCTGGCTATTTATCACCCCTTTGGAGATTCACAGTACTTACAATTTTAGCACAAGCTCAGAGAGGATTTGCAGAAGAAAATGCTTTTAACTCATTTTAACTTGATTCCCCTGCTTATTTGAACATGGAATCCCTTTTCTAAGGGGTTTCTGGTAGAAATCTTGAGAACTACAGCCTAGGAGTCATGTGTACCTTATCTTTTCCTCCTCCTCCCTTGCTGAAAATATTGAGATGCATCTTGCATACTGTGCAGCACACAGATATTAAATGTACAGCGTGATTTTATGTACGTTCGTACTTGTGTAACCAAAGCCAGATCAAATGATAGAGCTTACTCTGTGATCCCACTTACATGAAATTTAAGACTAGGCAAAACTAATCTGTGATGACATAAGTTAGAATATTGATCACCTCTGGGGGTGTGCCAGGAATGGGGGTGGGGAGGCAACATGCAGACTGGGGAAGGGCCTGCAAGAAAGTATGGGGTTCTGGAAATATTCTACACCTTCCCCATTGGTATTTGCATCAACAGGATCTTTGTGCTCCCATGGCTTGAAAGTTTGAATGGTCCTTACTGCCTCCTTTTTCTATCTTTTACTTTTTGGCTGAGCCCCACGGTAGCATGTGGGATCCTAGTTCCCTGACCAGGGATCGACTCTGTGCCCCCTGCATTGGAAGCATGGCGTCCTAACCACTGGACTACCAGGGAAGTCCCACTGCTGTCTTGCTTTGTGTGCCCAGGGAACCTCATTTCTCCCCTTTATGTCAGTGCCCTGTTTATTCTGGGCTATGCCCTTCCTTTTTCCTGGGCCACCCCCTACACTGCTGATACTTCTCGTATTTCTGACATCACCATAGATGTCACTTGCTGCTAAAGTTGAGCTCAGAATCCTTTTTATGCACCCACCACATTCTGGGTTTTTATTCTATCACCCTGAGCTGCAGTACCCTATTTAAGTATCTGCCTCCCCACCAGACTGTCATTTCCTTGAGGGCAAATGTCTTTTTTTTTCTTTTTTAAATATTTATTTACTTATTTATTTTTGGCTGCACCGGGTTTTTGTTGCTGCATGCAAGTTTTCTCTGACTGTGGCGAGCAGGGGGCTTCTCTTGTTGCTGAGCATGAGCTCTAAGCTCAAGGGCTCAGTAGTTGTAGCGCACGGGCTTAGTTGCTCTAAGGCATGTGGGATCTTAGTTCCCAGACCAGGGATCGAACCTATGTTCCCTGCATTGTCAGTTCGGAGTCTTAACCACTGGACGACCAGGGAAGTCCTTATCAGTGTTTTTACATGTTGATTCTTTCAATGGTTTAAAGAATATCCCACAGATTTGTTTTTAATAAGATTTTTACAAACTTTTAACTATAGAAGAACACAAATAAATCAGACTTCAGGTAAGAGAGGTTACCTATACTTATTATTGCTATTCAGCATTTTAAGATTTCTAATCATCCACCTGGAAGCAGGAAATCGAAGAAGGAATGAAATGTAGCAGAAAGAGCAGTAGGTCAAGAACCTTTGGTCTCATTTTGATTCCTAACTCTTCTATTCATTAACTGTGTGACCTTGAATAATTCGCTTTGCTCACCGTGCTCATCTGTAAAAGAGACCTCTGAAGTTAAAACTCGCTAAATTCTTTTTCAGTGTTAGACTGTTATGATCAGCTGCAACAGCAGGAATAGATAGAGCTGTCTCTGACTTAAAGGAAACCCCATCTGTGAAAGTTGTGAAATTTTGGCTTTATCAAAGAAGTTAAGTTTTTAAATATGTTTTTTTGCCCTGCACTTTTTATAGCATTACTGTGTTTTCTCAGCATCACTAACTGCAACAACACATTCTCAGCCCTCACCTTACTTGACTTGTCAACAGTGTTTACCAGTTTGATCACTTCGTCCTCCTTGTTGACCCCTTGTCATCCCGTCTCTTTGTCCCTTTCTACTTTCCTGATGGCCCTCCATCTCCCTGTACTTTCCTCTTATTTTCCTAACTTCTAAATAGTGGTGAACCCAGAGCCAAAACCCAGTTCTCTCTTCTGTCTACATTCATTTTTATGATTCTCTTGTTGTTTAGTCGCTAAATCATGTCTGATTCTTTTGCGACCCCCTAGCCCACCAGGCTCCTCTGTCCATGGAATTCTCCAGCCAAGAATACTGGAGTGGGTTGCCATTTCCTCCTCCAGGCGATCTTCCAACCCAGTGATCGAACTTGAGTCTCGTGCATTGTCAGGTGGATTCTTTACCACCTGAACCACCACGGAAACCCTATGATTTTGTATTAGTTGTATATTGCTTCATAACAGATTATCCCGAAATTAGCAGCTTAGAACAATACACATTTATTATCTTAGAGTTTCTGTAATATGCGTCAGGAATATGGGCACAGCGTAGGTGGGTCCTCTAATTTATAATTTCTCAAGAGGCTGCAGTCAAGGTGTCAGCAGAGACTGGGGTCTCATCTGAAGACTTGACTGAGAAAGGGTGTATATCCAGGCTCACAGAGCTGTTGGCACAATTCAGTTCCTTTGGACTGTTAGGACCACTGCCTCTGTATTTAGCTGGTTGTTGGCTGGAGGTTGCCCCCACTGTCTTGCCACATGAGCCTCACTAACATGGGCGATAATTTTATCATCCTTTAAAAAGATAATATTTATTTATTTATGACTGCATTGGGTTTTCACTGCTGCTCAGGCTTTCTCTAGTTGTAGTAAGTGGGGGGTATTCTCTGGTTGTAGCACATGATTTTCTTATTACAGTAGCTTCTCTTATTTCTGAGCACAGACTCTAAGCACACGGGCTCAGTATGTGGCATGTTCCCTGATCAGGGATTGAACCCATGTCTCCTGCACTGGCAGGCAGGTTCTTATCCACTGTACCACCAGGGAAGTCCCTTTCACCCTTTACATAAGATATACCTCTATCTCTTCTCTCTTGTTGGAAGTTAATAATAAACGTAATCATATTTAATTGGCATCTCAAATTTAACGTGTCCAAAACTTAATTCCTAATGTGCAACTCAGGTCCCCACCCCAAATATGCTCCTCTGCAGTTTTTACCTTTACAGTCAATGGCAATCAGGTTTTTACAGTTTCACATGCTCCAAACCTTGCAGTCATCCATGGCTTCTCTTTCTCACTCACATCAATCCATCGGCAAAGCCTGTTGACTCTACCTTCAGAAGAATTTATATCCAGAGCTCAACTATTTTTTTGCTGCCTCCCCTACTACCATCCTGGTCCAGGCCACCAACACATTTATCTGCTGTCTTTGTGCCAGTGAGGAGTCTCCATTGCTCTGAAGGTGAGGAGCAATTCTGTGGAAGGACCTACCCCAATCAGAGCTGGATACTTGGTTAGCCAGGGGTTTCTGTTGGGATAATACCCTGAGGCTCCTTCTACGTTCCCTAGAGAGGACCCTTGGCAGAAAGTTAGCTCAGTGAATAATAGTCAGAGAGGCACCAATGACGTTATATCTGCCCTTGAACATAACTGTCTCCTGAGGATGACTATGTGTGACCCGGGAGTGTCCTGTCCTCCAGCCAGGGACTGGACAACAGAGGAGGTGAGCGGTTGTGCTGTTTTCTTTTGGTTTACTAGACATGAAATAGCTCCCCCCTTTTTATTAATAAAAGGTAAAGTTAAAAATGTTCAGTTTGATGAGTACAAGGAGTTGGGTGATAGACGATTTAAGCAGAGTATTTTTAATTACTCTGGCTCATCCAGATGTCATTGTACAATAAAGTGCATGCAGCTTTAGGCCATAAATCTGTCCCTTAGAATTTGTGTTATAAAGTATCAGATTCCAAAGGCATTAAAAATTAAATAGAAGAAAGGCTTAGCGTTTTAATAGTGCTTTACATCCTGGAAAATTTCCAAGCATTCTTACATGCGTGACTTTGTTCGTTTATTCAACCTATATGCACACCATATGCTGGGCTCTGTGCTAGGCACCACGAATAAAACGAAGAACAAGAAAGACAAATATGAGGCTTGTAATCCATGGAGGGACGTGACAAGAGACCACTACCAACAGAGAGGAGTCTGATGATCTAGGAAAGAAGTGGAGGAGACGTTCAAGAGAGAAGGTTAGAGAAAAAGCCTGAAGGTCACAATGGAGCTTGAATCCCAGTACAGATCTTCTGTGACTTACAATGAGGTTACACCACACCGCCCCCCATTAATCCATCCTAAGTTGAAAATATCATAAGTTGAATATGCATTTAATAGGCTAATGTACTAAACATCATGGGTTAGACTGCTGCTGCTGCTGCTAAGACGTTTCAGTCGTGTCTGACTCTGTGCGACCCCACAGACGGCAGCCCACCAGGCTCCCCTGTCCCTGGGATTCTCCAGGAAAGAACACTGGAGTGGGTTGCCATTTCCTTCTCCAATGCATGAAAGTGAAAAGTGAAAGTGAAGTCGCTCAGTCGTGTCTGACCCTTAGCGACCCCATGGACTGCAGCCTGCCAGGCTCCTCAGTCCGTGGGATTTTCCAGGCAAGAGTACTGGAGTGGGTTGCCATTGCCTAGTCTACCTTAAATGTGCTCAGAAAACATACATGAGCCTACACTTGGCCAAAATCATCTAGTACGAAGCCTATTTTATGATACAGTTTTGACTATCTTATGCAACTGATTGAACACTGTACTGAAAGTGAAAATTAGAGTGGTTGTCTGAGTCCAGGATAGTTGGAGGCGTATCGGTTGTTTACCTTCATGATTGTGCGGCTCTCTGCCACTGCCCAGCGTCATGAGAGAGGATCGTCAGAAGGTTGCTAGCCCTGGGAGAGATCAAAATTAAAAATCTGAAGGCAATTTTTACTGAATGTTTATTGCTTCTGGACCACCATAAAGTTGAAAAATTAAGTCGAACCATTGTTAAGTCAAGGACCATGACTGAAATGTGTTACATAAGGAAGTGACAAAATCAGGTTTGTGGCTCTTAATTCTCCTTCTAGGCAAGTATTTAAAACTTATCCTGGTACTTCCCTGGAGGTCCACGCTTCCAGCGCAGGAGGTGCGTGTTCGATCCCTGGTCGGGGAATTAAGTTCTTACATGCCTCAGGTGCAGTTAAGGAAAAAAAAAAAAAAAACCTTCTCCTCCCCTCAGAAAACCAAATAGAGCACCTCCCATACAATAGGTTAGCTTTAGGTTTGTTTAAACATTTCTTTTCTTGTTATATTTACTTAGCTAGACCATGGCTAACATGGTAAAAAGCAGCTGCTACACCTAAGGAAAATAAAGATTCACCCATCTGTGCTGTCTACTCTGAAGCATAACAGCAAAGGGATCCTTGGGTACAAGATAAATCAGAGTTTGAAGCTTAATTTTATCACTTATCATTTTCAAATTTGTGAAAATTTGAAAAAAAATCTTGTATCTTCCCTATCTTTCTGTTTCCCTTGTCTGTAAAATAAAAAGAGTAGTATCAGAATATCTGCAAAATAGCTTTCAACTTGCAAGTTTTGTGGTCTTTGTCCTGGAGACAGTGGGAAACTTCCACCAAGTTCTTAATAAGTATAGTATATGACATCTGCTTAAGATGCCACTCATTTTTACATTACAGTCTCTGTTCTTGGTTCAGTCTGCTCACATGAATTTACCTACCAACACATATCTGTGAGCACTTGACTTTTCCCCCTGATTCCATACTAACTACAAACTATTACTGTGCTCACTGATGGGATTACAGATATAAAAGATTGAGAAGATATAGATGGTGAGCTTCCCTGATGACTCAGATGGTAAAGAATACACCTGCAATGTAGGAGACCCAGGTTCGATCCCTGGGTCTGGAAGATCCCCTGGAGAAGGGAATAGCGACCCACTCCAGTATTCTTGCCTGGAGAATTTGATGGACAGAGGAGCCTTGCAGGATGCAGTCCATGGGATCTATTCCTGTGCTCATTGATGTGATTAGAGATATAGAAAACTGAGAAGATATAAAAGAGCTGTTCCATTCTTTCACACCATCAAGCTTCATGGTATGAACAGAGCTGGCTGAAAACCAAGTCTTAGAATTAATTAATTGACTTGTTGGTCATTAGGAAGAATACAACTTGTATTATCAAATAGTATCACGTTAGGTTTAACGGCTGTGAGAGTGGGGTTACCTCTGAGCTCAGTCCTGGAATCTCTGAACTTCACAGTCACAGCATGGTTTTGACCCAGTGAACTGCATCCACCACCACTTGGGCTTGCGTTGGCCTTGAGAAAAAACACCCACTCCTCCTGGGGGCGAGGCTCTCCTGGTAGTTTAGGTGGTGACATGCTGTTTGCTTCTCTTGCTTCTTTCTCCCCCGAACAGACCATGTTGGCCAATTCAATTTGGTCATAAATTCGTTTTCCTTAAAATTTTTTTTTTGCAAATGTTGGGCACGGCTAAAGCTGAAAATTGGCACTTGGGCACAGCAGGGGACACATTTGCTGTTTTGAATTTAGGTTTTCATTTTCTCAAGTAACACACTCCCACTCTCTCCTCCCTAGCAGCTTGGAGGATGTTCCCTTGAGTCTGTATTTATTGCAAAAATATAGAGCCACAGGCCAGGTTTTAATTCTATTAACTTTTCTGTGCAATGGATGTTCAGAAGAGAAATGCTGATTAAATTTATACATAAAGGCTAGAAATTTGGAGACAAAATATTTTCTAAGTTAGAAATGCTTCTCTAGTGTCCCTTCTCTAGGGCTTTAACTATTAATTTAGATCCAAAGCCCACTTTGTTTCTTCCACTCGCCTGTGTGGTTTGTTTGTGAACAGTTTGCTTATGGAAGCTGAATGGCTTGGTTTTAAATAGGAGTGTGATATTATTACTGCTCATGGCAACCTCCAGCCTAATTGAATAATTCGCCTGATACAATTTCTCTAACTGAATTGTGTCAGTTATCGACAATATTAAGGACTCAACGTCACCTGTTGTTCCAGTGCTCTGCTCACTCCCTCTGAACAGGAGGCTATAGTTTACAGAGGGATCACTTGGTAAACAAGCATTTAAAGAAACACATGCTGAGACCAATGGGGACTGGTACAAGCTTGGATAATGTAATATAATGTCACCCATAGCTCTGGGTGTACAAACTGCAGATTTATGCAAGTAATTAATAGTGTCTTGCCAAGAGAGTAGGCTTTTCAGAAGGAATCTTTCTTTGTGTCTTTTGATATTTAAAGAGCTGTAATTACAATGGCAGAGCTTTGAATTCTTTTTTTTTTTTTTTCATCCTCTTATACACATTAATTTATGGACCAATCCAGTATTACAGACAAGCTAATGAAAGAACCACATACTCCCTTTATAATTTTTTTTTACAGTTTCACTTGTGAGGATGAATGTAAAGTAGTTAATGCTATAAATAAGTATAATGATGTATCTCTTCTCTCAATTGCCAGTTGTTGATACTGTAGCCTCACACAATGGAAGAAAAGAATTGAATTTAATCTCTATCCATCTCATTTTCTTCTTCTCTCTTGTGCACCAGTTAAGAAATTCAACTGTTTCTGCCATTATGAGATGTTTAAAAAAATACACTGAAACTGGATTTTCCCCACTCCTTTTTAATTTTAGGGTTATGGAAGACTCGGGAGAAAAATTACGTAACTTCTGCAGTCAGCTTAGGCTTTAGGCTTTGCCAGTTTCAAGGTTTAGCATCTTGGTTTCTCAATAATAAGTTCTACTCCTCTAACTTTACTCATTTATAAATGACAAATAGAAAGTGTATACATTTAAGGTGTACAAGGTGATGGCTTGATATACATGCACAGTTTGAAATGACTGCCACCAGCAAATTAATTAACACACACACATCACCTCGTGTAGCTACCTTTTTTTTTTTTTTTTGGTGTGTCTGTAGTAAGAATACTTAAGATCTATTATCTTAGTAAATCGCAAGTGTATAATTCTGTGTTATTAACTACAATCACATTCCTGCACATTAGACGCTTAGAACCTATTCATCTTCCAGCTGAAGGCTTGTACCCTTTGACCAAGCCTCCCCAGTTCCCCAAACTCCAGCCCCAGGTCACCACCACTTTACTCTCTCGTTTTCAGAATGCCATACCATGTGGGGTACACTGACCACAAACCTTCAAATGTTCACAAAAATCATCCAGCTTATGGGAGTACCTTGGCCAGAAAACATGACTGTATTCTCTGAAATTTTTGAATTTCCCTTTAAAAGTTTGAAATGATGTTTGCTTTTCCTTCAAACAAGTCATTTTAATATGTGACTTAACTAAAGGCATAAAGCTTGCTAGGACATTTTACCTAAAATAGCCTTTGGGCACAAGGCTAAGGCCAGGACTTGTGGAATTCAAATATCCGGGGACCAAAATATGAGCCAGGATCATATTATATTTACGAAAGCACTAAAGCCAAGATGCTTCAAATCCTTTCTCCTTGCATCAAGTCACACAAACTTTCCAAAGGATATCATCATTGTGCCACACTCAGTTCTTGGGACTTTGTGACATGTCTCATAAAACCAGTGTCAAATACCAATGTCAGGATGCTAATCTTCTCAATCCGTTTAAAGTATGTGTTTCTGCCATGAACTTAGAAAGGTCCTCTGCATCACCTACCCTGGGGGCTCAGACAGTAAAGAATCTGCCTGGAGTGCAGGAGACCTGGGTTTGATCCCTAGATCGGGAAGATTCCCCTGGAGAAGAAAATGGCAACCCACTCCAGTATTCTTGCGTAGAGAATTCCATCGACAGAGGAGCATGGTGGGCTACTGTCCATGGGGTCGCAAAGAGTCAGACACAGCTGAGCAACTTTCACTTCACTTAATTTCTGTATCATCTAACCCAAATTTCTTTTATTTCATGAATAATAAAACTGAGACCCTGAAGAAGGAAGTGGTGTACTAGGGTCCAGCAGAGAGTTGATAGCACAGCTGGGACTTAGGTCCGTGTGAATGAGGACAGTATGTCTTCCACAGACTACATCTAAATATTTGTTTTTATGACATCCATCAATTCAATGGGGTTGGAGCAGGTAAACAGTCACTCTGTTGCTTCTTCTGTTTGTTGACCCTTTTAGACTGTAATTTCCTTAAGGACAAAGTCCTTGCATGTTTAATTGGCTCCATATGTTACCCAAGAGGAATTTATAATAAGAATGAGGGTTAGAATGGGTACTGCACTCCAGCAACAACATGCCTAAATTTTTAAAGCCAACTTTGGTTACCATAATTTATTTTTAAACATTTTGTGCTGGGGTATAGCTGATTAACAATGTTGTGACAGTTTCTGGTGAACAGAGAATGGGTAACCTCATTTTAACACAGGAAATGTGGTGAATCATCTGGTTCAGTTTAACCATCCCGGAAGGGAGTCATTACATTTGAACAGTATTAATGACCATGAGAAGTCTTCTTGAGAAAACTAAAATCCACATGATAGGCACAGTTAATAAATCTTTAAGCCTAATTTTGTAGGTAACAAATTATAAGTCACATATAGTGGAGAGACCAGAGCATGAGCTTTGTGTTGGTTCTGAGACCACATATTTGATTTTCTTCTGAGAAGTTGTTTATTGATCTGTCACTCTATTTCAAACTTGTGTTAGTTGCCTTTAGAAAGTTCCTCCCTTATATTCTAACTTTTGTACTAACTGCAAAGAATCGCCAGATTTTCTTTGCTTGTTTAAGGTTTATATGCTAAGGACTGGGTGATTAGTAACTATATGGCTGTGGTAATGCTGTGCTGTGCTTAGTTACTCAGTCGTGTCTGACTCTGTGCTGTAACCCACCAGGCTCCTCTGTCCATGGGGATTCTCCAGGCAAGAATACTGGAGTGGGTTGCCATGCCCTCCTCCAGGGGATCTTCCCAACCCAGGGATCAAATTGAGGTCTCCCACATTGCAGGTGGATTCTTTACTGTCTGAGCCACTAGGGAAGCCCCTGCCATAGTATTATTTCTTATTTTTTTTAAAGATTATTTATGATGTGGACCATTTTTAAAGTCTTTATAGAATTTGTTACAATATTGTTTCTGTTTCACATTTTGTTTTCTTTATCCCCAAGGAATGGGGGATCTTAACCCCCTGACCAGTGATTAAATCCATACCCCCTGTGTTGGAAGTCAAAATCTTAACCACTGGACTGCCAGGGAAGTTCCCACATTGCTATTTCTAATTTGTATCTACATATAGATCAACACAGGGAGGAGGAAGACAGCCTGAAATCTAGTCCTTTCCCTTTATGGGAATACAAAAGTGTATGCTGTTGAAGAAAAAAAATATCCATGACACTTGTTAAAGGCAATACGGAAGACTTTACTCAGGGTGTACCTACGGAATGTATGGATGTCACGTATGTATGTGAGAGTTGGACTATAAAGAAAGCTGAGCGTCAAAGAATTGATGCTTTGGAACTGTGGTGTTGAAGAAGACTCTTGAGAGTCCCTTGGACTGCAAGGAGATCCAACCAGTGAATCCTAAAGGAAATAAGTCCTGAATATTCATTGGAAGGACTGATGCTGAAGCTGAAGCTCCAATACTTTGGCCACCTGATGCAAAGAGCTGACTCAT
Source organism: Bos grunniens (assembly GCF_055505025.1). Lineage (NCBI taxonomy): Eukaryota > Metazoa > Chordata > Mammalia > Artiodactyla > Bovidae > Bos > Bos grunniens. The sequence goes on along the minus strand of NC_141178.1, from coordinate 54,152,556 downwards.
TGGAAAAGACCCTGATACTGAGAAAGATTGAAGCCAAGAGGAGAAGGGGGCGACAGAGGATGAGACTGTTGAATCACATCACTGACTCAATGAATATGAGTTTGAGCAAACTGTGGGAGATACTGAAGGGCAGGGAAGCCTGGCATACTGCAGTTCATGGGGTTGCAAACAGCTGGACATGACTGAGCAACTGAACAACAAGAGTGTTCTCTGCCAAGAAAGAAAACCATACTTTACCTAGAGAATTCACCTACTGCCCTAAACAGAGAATGCAACTGCTGCAAAAAGTTAAGACCTGGAAGGCCATACGTAGGATTGAGACTTCGCCTCGCTGTGTCTGTGCATCTTAGCTATTTGCATTCTTGCAACTGTTAGGAAAGCTTGGTCCTGGGTAAGATCTCTTTTGAGTCACTTGACCATGTGATGCTTTGGGTCAGCTCATCTATGATACAGGGAAATAAGCTTTGCTTTCCTTCAATGTTCTTTCTCAGTGATGCTTACTCGTAGTTTTTTCCCCCCTATTCTTTTCCTGAGGATCATTTATCTCTATATCCTGTGGTGGAGAAGACTAGGCTATGCAAATTTCATCTTTTTTTTTTTTTAGGGGTAGAAGAGATCAACTTCCAGATTGAACATTACCTGAAACATTCCCTTCAGCCCTGAAGAAAATATCAGTTATTTGAGATTTCCAGTTTTGTATTCTCCAAAAATTTCTCCTGTTACTGTAGCCCCCAGATTTTTGTGACGTGAAAGTCGTTCAGTCGTGTCCGACTCTTTGTGACCCCATGGACTATATGGTCCCTGGAATTCTCCAGGCCCACTGGAGTGGGTTGCTGTTCCTTCTCCAGATGATCTTCCTAACCCAGGGATCCGATCAGGTCTCCTGCCCTGCAGGTGGATTCTTTACCAGCTGAGCCACAAGGGAAGCCCCACTTTTTAGTGTCTTACAATTTTATGACCACTGTATTTGTGAGCTATGGGTGGATGGCAAGTAGTGTCAGCAGTCTGAGTTCCCTTTGGTAAAACAGACACTGTTTATGTTGTTCTGGAAAGAACAGCGCTTTTTCTAGTCATGGGCTGAGCACTAGACTGAAAGTTGGATAATGGTCCCATTCTGCTTCTAATTACCTTTTCTGCATTTGAATATGAAATTTGTTTTCTTGTCTTTACTCTTAAAAATGGAATTAACTATTCTCCTTTGGTGGTAAAAGCTCTCAAAATATCTGTGTTTGTGCCTGTTGTGTGCATGCATGTGTGTGTGAGAGAGAGACAGACAGTAAAATCCTGCTGTCCTTGGTTCCGTAAAGCAGGTGGTCAATGTAATATGAAAATACTGTGTCAGCTGATTTTTAGATAATAGCACAGCATTCTTTATGAGGTTTTTAAGCTCAGATATTCAAAATACACTCAATAAAATAAGAATAATTCTATTAAACTGATTGGCAGACAGATTTCTGAAACATAGTCTTTAAGTAAACCAAATCCATATTAGCCTTCACGACTGTCATTTATTTACTTAATTATTTGTTTAGCTGCACCAAGCATCTTGAGCGATTCCAGTTCCCTGGCCAACCAGGGATCAAACCTGTGCCCCTCTCCCCACTTTGCAGCGGAAGCTTGGAGTTCCAACCACTGGACCACCAGGGAAGTTCACGACTCTCCTTTATTAAATAAAACCTTTAAAGCAAATGATCCTATATTTCCATATATTTTTGTTGAACAAGAAATAAACTTTTTAAAGGTAAAAAAGGCTTGTAATTGATATGTAAAATTCTGTCCAAGGTCAATACAGTCAATGGGGTTGCAAAGAGTTGGACATGACTGAGCAAACACACACAACTCTCAATCGAGGGATCAGGAAAGACTCTCTCTGTGAAATCTGAGCAGAGCAGGTAAGAGAGTGCGTCTTAGGAACAGCTGGTGAAAGGCTCCTGTAACAGGAGCATGTCTTGAATGTTTGAGACTCAGCCAAGTGGCCAGTGTAGATAAGAGCAGAGAAGTAAAGCTGAGTGTGTGTGTGTGTGTGTGTGTGTGTTTGCTCCAAGTGAGTGAGTTGGCCAGTCACTGGAGGGTTAAGCAGAGGTGTGATATAACCTGACTCAAGCAGATTTGAAGTATTCTCTCTTGGAGCAGGACAGGAACAACTTGAAACACAGATGAAGCAGACTAGTTAATATTGAAAGAATAGTTTTGGCTGCAGTGTTGAGGCCAGGTAGAAGCAGAGAGACCAGGTTTGAAGCTATTGCAATAATCCAGGCAGAGTTGATGGTGGGCTTGGCCTGAGATGGGAGTGATGGATATGCTGAGGTGGGGTTGAATTCTATTTTACTAAGAAGGTAAGCAGAATTTACCTACAGATTGGAGATGGAATATTAGAGAGAGAAAGAAGTTAGAGAAACTTCCAAGGCCAAGGTATGTGGGAAGATGGAACTGCCCATAATTGAGATGAGGATGATTCTACAAGAACGAAGTTTTTTGAAAAAAAATTTTTTTAAGATTTTTTAAAAATGTGGACCATTTTTAAAGTCTTTAATGAATTTGTTACAGTATTGTTTCTGTTTTATGTTTCAGTTTTTTTGGCCACGAGACACGTGGGATTTCAGCTCCCCAACCAGGGATCGAATCCACACCTCCTGGATTGGAAGGTGAAGTCTTAACCACTGGACTACCAGGGAAGTCCCAGGAAGGATGTTCTGAGGCTCGATCCTGTGTCTGTTAGATTTGAGATGTCTATTAGATAGTTGAATGGAGAGACCAAGTTAGTAGTTAGATATAAGAGTCTGAAGTTTTGGGTAGTGTTCTGGGTTGGAAATACAAACAGTGAATAGATGGCATTCTAAAGCCATGAACTTGGATGGGATGAAGGTGGGAACAAGTGGAAAAGAGAAGAAGCCCAGGAAAGAGTCCTGAGGAGTTTCAGTGTGAAGAAATTGATTAGATGAGGCAGGGCTAGTGATAGGCATGAGAAGGCGCACCCTGTGGATAGACGGAACCAAGTCAGGATGCTATCAGAGGGCAAGTGAACACTGTTTCGGAAGAAGAGCGATGTGAACTGTGTGCAAACTGTTGATGTTTGGAATACGATCTCTTGATTCTATCTTGAACATTTAGAGATTGTTCCATATTTGCCATTTAATATATTTCAAAGGTGAAAATTGCTATAATGAAAATATTATCTGAAATCAAGCATTTTTTTTTCTTCTAAGGAGTGGGTAGGAAGTAAGATATCCTTTATTCTTTGGGAAAATATAAGTGAACTCACATTAGCTTGTACCTTTCACATGGTGGCCTATATAGTTTAGCTTAGTACAATTTGGGGCAAACACTACTTATGTAATAATACTGACTTATTTAATTTGGGCTACAATGCAGTGTTTAAAGTTAAATAACTGACCACGAATAACTGACCATTTCATATCCTTTGAAATTTGACCAAAACACAAGTGATTTCCCTTTCTTCACTAGATATAGAAGATGCTTGCTATTTATGCACATTCAATCATGCACTTCTGGTTCTCTCTGGCTGTTTTTTTGGTACCTTGTTGTACGTTTGGAAAATGAGTTATTCATTTCCAAGTGTGTGAAATCCATGAAGCAAATGGAACATTGTATGAGATGATCTCTAAAGCCTCATCCAGTTCAAAGATTCTGAGAAGAATGCTTATACCAGGGGTCTGTGTTAAGTCAAGTTGGATGGGGGTTGGGAGTTAGCAACCCTTCAAATAAGCTGGATTAACCCTGCTGCCATTTCTCTTAGGGAAAAGGCAGCTCAGCTTTTGAGAGCATATAGGTCATCAGTAAAAGTTAGATTATAAAAGTCTTCAAGTCACAATCATTCTATGGAGTAATAGAATTGAATGTGATTTAGGCTTAAGAGTCAGGGAAATGAATTTCTAGTTAAGAGCCATGGAAATCAGCACAATTTTGTATAGTTTAAATAGACTGCTATTCTCGGTTCAATATAGGCATTCACTCAGTTCAGTTTCCTTGAGTTCAGAGGTAATAAAAAAAGATACACATTTTTCTTCAAATTCAATCAGTTTTGAAAGGGCCTATAATTTTTAAAGCTATTTTTTTGTTTAAATTGCATACCTACTAATTTTTCACTGCCAATTTTGAAGAGAGATGCTGCAATCTGGAACCTTCCGTGTCTGACAGAGGAAGTGTGGAGATGACACAACGCCAGAGAGGTCTTCCCACTTGTCATTTCTTTTCTAATGTTTCAAAGGGACTTTCAAACTGGGCAGAACCTCTGAGGACTTTACATCCGAAGTTTCCTCCCCAACAATGCCTTCTTTATCACTAGTATATTGTACACCGCAACTTTGGGGAATGTTCGAGAAGGAATTTCCTTCACAGTGCAAACCAGTGTCAGATTAAGTTTATCAAAATTGCCCAAGAATAAAAGCTGATTTTATGGTTAAAATGGAGTAAAGTAAATGTGAAGTAGTCACTGTTGGGGGCTTCCCTGGTGGCTCAGTGGTAAAGAATCTGCCTGCCAATGAAGCATGATGTGGGTTTGATCCCAGGGTTGGAAAGACCCCTGGGAGGAGGAAATGGCACCCTGCTCCAGTATTCTTGCCTGGAAAATTCTTGCATGGACAGAGGAGCTTGGTGGGCTACAGTCCATAGGGTCGCAGAGTCAGACATGACTGAGCACCACTCACACACAGACGCACAGGGTAAGGTAGGTGAGGGAAACTGGTAAAGCGTGTGTGTGTGAGAGGTAAGGGAGTGAGGGAGATGGGACAGTGTAAAGGGACAGCCACTCCCCAGCTCCAGTTCATAGATGACTGACCAGTCCAGGATTGTCAGGGAGGAAGTAAGTCCAAAAGGGCAGTGGTGGGTCAAAGGAAGAAAGCAAAAAGTGGCCTGAGCAGGTTTCTCCTATCATTCAAGTCCGAGTCTTTCTGCCCCACACACTCAATAACTATTTAAAAAAGGAATGAATGAATCCAATTTCACTAGAGGTAAGCAGATAGAAAGAGGGAGGCTAGAGGTATAGAATGTAAGCTTTACATCGAATGCTAGACCTTTGGTTTCTCTTATTTGCATAGTAAATGCAGGCTGCAGACGGCTTCCTGTTATTACAGCTGCTGAATCAACTTACACTGGCTGCAGAATTCTACTGCCCTTGTTGCAGAAAATGACCTTGAAAAACTGAAGAACTCTTTGGGTTTGTTTCAGAAGACAATCGCAAAAGCAGAATTAGTTCAAAGGATGGGTTATATATTTTAAGGTCTTTTAGGTAATTCCAAGGGCAACTAGAAATCCTTTTTGAAGTCTGAATTTAGATTTAAAAGCTCGATAGAACCCTTATCCTCACTCTCATGCTGTCGTTTTATTATTTAAGCATTACCAGCTTCCTTTCTATTTTTGATTAGGTTGCTTAATATTTTGTGGTTTCTCTTCTTTTCTCTCCTGCTTTCCACACTTCTATCTTTAATAAAGAAAGATGAAAGGAAGAGTGCCTTTTCTACCCATTAAAATGATTTTACCTTTGCATCAGCATGTTTCTCACTTTTCATAACTTGTGAAAATGTCACTATTACCACAGACATGCACAGCAGCATGTTGGAAGGTCTGTCTGAGATTACAGAATCCCTCTGCACATTTAGGAGATCCTGGAAGACCAGTGAAGTGTGCTGCATGAAGCAGTGAGAGCCTGTGAGGAAAGGTTAAATGGATTGGGATTATTCATCCTGTATAATAAGGGAATTTGCTAAAAATAACATTAATTCGTTTCAGACAATGTGATCAGTTAAAAAGAGAAACTATAACATCTTCGAAAAAATTTCCTTCTCTGTACAACTTAAAAGAGACATATCTGTCAGCCGAGCTGAGGGGAGGTTCTCTTGGTACTGTATGATTTTAGGGCTGTATCAGGGTCTCCTAGAAGAGACACCACACAGAAACTTGAGCAAGGAAATCTTAATGTAAAGAACTGACTCTTGGAAACAGTGGGGAAGGAGAGGGTGGAATGATATGAGAGGACAGCATTGAAACATATACATTGTGTGTGCTTAATCATGCAGTTGTGTCCAACTCTGTGGGACCCCATGGACTATAGGCTGCCAGGCTCCAACTGTGGAATTCTCTAGGCAAGAATACTGGAGTGGGTTGCCATGCCCTCTTTCAGGGGATCTTTCCGACCCAGGGATCCAACCTTCATCTCTCAAGTCTCCTGCATTGGCAGGCGGGTTCTTTACCACTAGCACCACCTGGGAAGCCCAACATACACATTACCATATGTACAATATATAACCAGTAGGGGTTTGATGTATGATACAGTGAACCCAAAGCTGGTGCTCTGTGACAGCCTAAAGGGTGGGAAGGGGAGGAACATGGGAGGGGGTTTAAGAGGGAGGGGACATAACCTCAGACATGCAGATGACACCACCCTTATGGCAGAAAGTGAAGAGGAACTCAAAAGCCTCTTGATGAAAGTGAAAGTGGAGAGTGAAAAAGTTGGCTTAAAGCTCAACATTCAGAAAACGAAGATCATGGCATCTGGTCCCATCACTTCATGGGAAATAGATGGGGAAACAGTGGAAACAGTGTCAGACTCTATTTTTCTGGGCTCCAAAATCACTGCAGATGGTGACTGCAGCCATGAAATTAAAAGACGCTTACTCCTTGGAAGGAAAGTTATGACCAACCTAGATAGCATATTCAAAAGCAGAGACATTACTTTGCCAACAAAGGTCCATCTAGTCAAGGCTGTGGTTTTTCCTGTGGTCATGTGTGGATGTGAGAGTTGGACTGTGAAGAAGGCTGAGCACCAAAGAATTGATGCTTTTGAACTGTGGTGTTGGAGAAGACTCTTGAGAGTCCCTTGGACTGCAAGGAGATCCAACCAGTCCATTCTGAAGGAGATCAGCCCTGGGATTTCTTTGGAAGGAATGATGCTAAAGCTGAAACTCCAGTACTTTGGCCACCTCATGCGAAGGGTTGACTCATTGGAAAAGACTCTGATGCTGGGAGGGATTGGGGGCAGGAGGAGAAGGGGACAACAGAGGATGAGATGGCTGGATGGCATCACTGACTTGATGGATGTGAGTCTGAGTGAACTCCGGGAGTTGGTGATGGACAGGGAGGCCTGGCGTGCTTCGATTCATGGGGTCGCAAAGAGTCGGACATGACTGAGTGACTGATCTGATCTGATCTGAAGGCCAGTTCATGTTGACGTATGGTAAAAACCGTCACAACATTGTAAAGTAATTACCCTCTAATTAAAAATAAATAAATAAAATAAAAAAGAGAATTATTACTTATAATAGTGAATTGGAGTCACAAAAAAGATTGGCTAGTGACAAGTACAGAGAATGTCAAAGAATGCAGGAATAGCAGTTCTAAGGAGGAGCCACTCTCTACTTCTGGGGCTGAGCTTGGATACCCAAGGAAAAGGATCTTGCCCTTGCCTCCAGCTTGATGGAGATCCAGTCTCTGATGCAGAAGGCATGGCTATAGTTCAGTGGTTGGCAGAGAAGTCACAGAGGTGTTGCTCTGGTATGAGTGGCTGGAAATCCACCCTCTGGAACTTACTGGATGGCAGGGAATCTGTGGATGGGGAGGTACCTCATTGGTGGCAGTCTACAGCAGCAAGTTACACAACCTGCCATGTGAGTGGCTGGCTGCTGGGTAATGTTGCTCACTGCATGAGCTGCATCCTGAAGATGCTGTGGGTGTCTCAGGAGCTGAGTACCCCAGAGAAGCCACCTAAAGGTGGCATCCTCAGGAGCTTTCTGAGAAAGCACACCTTAATAGGCAAGAAAGCCCCTCCCTCCTGGAACACATCTCTAGCTTCCTCTACCTGTAAAGTTTAATATCGTGACACTTGGCGGAGAACACCTAAGGGATCTGTTACGATTGTTGTTGAGCAGGCAATGAAGGGTAATTTTGCCTATGAGGCAGGCAATAAATTGATAAATATGGCACAGGGATATTTTTGAGATAATGGAAGTTAATTTGTAAGGCGGGCCAGGGGAAGAATTCTGGCTTATGTGCTGTGTGACATCTCTGGATGCAGTGAGGAGGCTGGGCTATATAACAGACCTCATTCAGCTCCTAACAATCTATTTCTGGTTTGTTACTTGTTCCCTACTGTACTCACCTTGCCTTTGAAATCGTATAGGCAAGGTAAGCTTATACGACTTACCTTGGTTGGGTGAGATACTCCTTTTAATTTGAGGGGGGAGGGTGTTGAAAAGTCTGTTTATTATTGCTACTGTTAACGATTTCTTATTGTATGTTAACATTTTGTTGTTGTTTAATTGCTAAATTGTGTCTGACTTTTAGTTTAATCACATAAAAAGGTTAACATAGATTTTGTGATTAAAGTAATTCTGAATCTTTTCTTGGTACTTAATGTATAATAAAGGAAGCCTTGCTCTTTGCTCTGTGTAGGTGGGATTTTGGTTATTTGGTGGGGACCATTCCAACTTCTGGAATTTGGGTACTTACATTTAAAAATATTGTTTACATAGTAAGACACAGCTGGGGAATGAAACATTTCTTTTCCCCCAAAACTAGTCTGTGTCAAAAACTTTGTAAGTCAAAGAGTCATAAGCATGGTAAAGTCATTCAATAATTTTTACAAACACTTTTTGGTGTAAGTCCCAGAAATTGAGAATAAGGTTGATTGGGCAAAGAATCCTACTGAAAGTCAGATGGTTTTTAATTCTTTGCTCGCTACAGAATTAAAGGGGACTCTCAGTGGCTTTTTAGTTGATGGATCATTAAAAAAAAAAAAAAAAGACTTCCGATGATATATCACTTCATGATATTTTTGGAGGGGTTTGTAGAATTCAGTGACACCAGTAACAAAACTCCTTTTAATATTTGCTTATTTATGTGGACAAAGTATTTCAACACTTGCATTTTTGAAAATGAAAGGCAGAGATATAATTTCTGTGGAACATCTCATCCTATTGGTGTGTAATATTCATCCACAGGCACATGAACTCATTGAAAAAATAAAATGGCCTCACAGATCTCACTAGATGTGGGTTTTTTTTTTTGGATGAGAAGTTACTTTGATAGGCAGCATTCTTGAAATGTTCCCCCAAGGTTCCTGATGCCTAGTCAGAAAACACGAATCTTGGCATTGCTCTGAACAGACTTTGCAGAATTAAATCTTGGATTATCTGGTGGACCCAAAGTAAACATGTACATTCATGCTCAGTCGCTCTAGTTGGGTCTAACTTGGCGACCCCATGACTGTAGCCTCTGTCCATGGGATTCTCCAGGCAAGAATACTGGAGTGGGTTGCCATTTGCTTCTCCAGGGGATCTTCCCGACCCAGGGATCGAATCTGTGTCTCCTGCATTTCCTGTATTGCAGGAGGATTCTTTACCACGGGACATGGGGGAATCCCAACGTAAACACATAAACCCTTAAAAGCAGCGGAAGCAGGGAGAAGCCTCAGCCAGAGAGATGTGGCAGAAGAAAAGGAGGCAGAAGGGACATGGAGGGTGAGACAGGCACACTGCCCAGTTGCCGGTTCTGAGATGTAGATGGCTCCCTGCATGGACCGAGAGAAGACTCTGGGATCTAAGAATGGTTCCCGGCTGACAGCTAGCAGGGAAATCGGATTTCAGCTCTACTGCCTAGACTTGACTTCTATCCATGCTGAGGGGGCCAGGCACTGCACTCAGGGATGAGGGGACGGAAATACATGGAATCAGGCTGTTTCTATACGAACACAAGAAGATGACTATCTACTTGGGGTTTGATCTTTCATCCTACAGGACTCAGCTGTCTGCTGTCTGTGCTCGAAGTGCTTTACATTTGTTGATAAAATTCTTCATTTTCTGCCCTACTTCTTCTTCTTTTTAAAAAGTTTTTTGGTTTGGCTGTGTTGGGTCTTAGCTGCGGCATGCGGGATATTTCACTGTGGGCGCTAGTTATGGCAGGCAGGCTCAGTAGCCCCTCACTCGGCTTGTGGGATTGCAGTTCCTTGACCAGGGATCAAACCATGTTCCTTGCATTGCAAGATGGATTCTTAACCACTGGACCACCAGGGAAGTCCCTCTTTGAAAGCCTGGTTTTCCTTCTGACTGTCTGATCTCTGTTGATGGTCGGTCCATCTGTGTAGTCACCTTCCTGGACCCACAGCCTCCTTGCTTCTCCTCTCCAGCCCCCTCAGACCACAGTCAGAGTCCGTCAAGTCTGCTCCCGTCGGCTGGGAACTGTGGCCCATCCTGCTGTTTGTCTGCAAGCCCAGCTGCAATGCAAATGTTCACTCTGGACTGTGTCCTGGTCTTGTTACGCCTCTATGGTCTCCTCTGATTCAACCCTTGTAGCTTGATGCAACTTAAAAAAATGCAACCTTGCCTAGGTTTCTCTTCCACTTGAAACCCTTTCTTCAGGGCATCCCAATCTTTCCTGTCTCCTCTTCTTCAGCCACGCTGCTCAAACACATCCTGTTCCATGACTCCCCAAGTGGTAGCCTCTGTAAGAATGGCCTCTCTCCATACTCCCTCTTGTCCACGTGGCCACTCATCTTAGCTCACTGCACACACGGTGGAAAAGTCCATACTCTCCACAGTCTTACCTGGCCCTCTTCCAGCACACTGCACCAAGGGTTACCCAAGGCACTTTCCATCCACAGACTTTGTTTAAATTCTACAACAAGCTGAGAGATTATTATTACTTCTTAGTTTTCAAATTAGAAAGCTAAACTCAGAGACAGTAAATAACTTGCCTCACCTGGGAAGAGGCTGGCTTACCTGGTGGCTCACATGCTAAAGAATCTGCCTACCAGTGCAGGAGACCTGGGTTCGATCCCTGGGTCAGGAAGATCCCCTGGAGAAGGGAGTAGCAACCCACTTCAGTATCTTGCCTGGAGAATTCCATGGACAGAGAAGCCTGGCGGGCTATGGTTCAGGGGGGTCACAAAGAGTTGGACACGACTGAGCAACTTACTCTTTCACTTCTTTCAGCAGGGAAGAGGGCTGGCCAGGATTCTGAGCTTCAGGGCTATGCTCCAGGGTGTATTCATTTTGGAGTTAATAAGCCATCAGTTCACCCATAGTCCTGTTCCGCAGTTGTGATCCAGGAGGAGGGGGAAGTTACTCAACCTCGCCACAGTGTCTCTCCTGTAAACCAGGGGTCTCCAATCTCCAGGATCTAATGCCTGATGATCTGAGGTGAAAGTGTTAAGTTGCTCAGTCGGGTCCGACTCTATGATCCCCACGGACTGAAGACCGCCAGGCTCCTCTGTCCATGGGATTCTCCAGGCAAGAATACTGGAATGGGCTGCCATTCCCTTCTCCAGGGGATTTTCCTGACCCGGGGATCGAACCCAGGTCTCCTACATTGCAGGCAGATTCTTTATGGTCTGAGCCAGCACGGAAGCCCAAGATGAGGTAAGGTGTTTGTTAATGGGTAGTGTGAGCACCCTGCCAATAAATGTTCCTATTCCTTTTCTTTTTTTTTGAAATGACACTTTGCAAACAATTTCCTGACCCTGCATGATGACCTTTTGGGCATCCCAAGGGGTAGATTCCCGGGGAGTGTGCTCAGACCTCCTCTTTCTGTTCAGTTGAAAGCTATGGAAAATCATAAGGACTGTGGGGCTTGAACAATCGGCAGAAAGATACTTGCACATGAGCTTTTTTATTAGATAGTTGTGGAAACCAAGCTATTTACAGATGTTGTCGCTTTTGTGTCTTTAACTGCTGGTAGATTTCAAAAGCATCAACTTTGTTCTGTGGTTCACAATGGCTGTGAAAAGATGTTAAGACTTCTGGAAATTCGTTGATGGTGAGCAAAATCTTTGCCTATGCTTTTGATTTCTAAATCATAGCTAATTTCTTTGGCAAACCCATCATTTCTAATTTAATGAATAGTATTTCGGTAATTGAACTAGCTTTTTGAAAGCAACAATGGCAGCCAAGGAGATCGTAACAGAGGACAGGAATAAGATAAATGGAGAAAGAGACACATAACTCCTTTTTGCTCGTCTGGTTGTTATTATTGTTAATAATAAAACTCAAGAAATTGATATAACTGTCTTTTTTTATCATTGTTTAAAATATCCTTGGGAATGTCACAGAAAATAGCAGTTGTGGCAGTGCACCCTAAATTATAGTACAGTGAGAAAAATTGGCAGTGGTGGGTTCTGCCTGACAATTGCTGCCTGATATTTTGAAAGCAAAATAGTCACTTAAACATTTTTAGGCCATTTCATGAAAAAAAAAAGAGAATCACAATTTCAGGTGAGTTTCACCCCTGATTATGATTTATTTGCAAGGAGGGAGGGATGGTTTGGTGTGGCAGGCAGACAGGTGGCCCAAGGACCTCTGCCTTCTGTGTTCCTGTCCTGCATGATCCTCTCCTCCTGAGTGTGGGCTGGATTTCAGGGGCTCGCTCCTAACAGATAGGATGTGGCAGGAATAACGGGATGCCATTTCTGAGGCTGGTTGGTAAAGGCTGGTGACTTCCATTCTCGGTGCTCTTTCTTGCTCTCTTTCTACCCCCTCATCTGGGAGGTGGCCAGACGCCATGGGCATCTCCATGCTGGGTGCCTGCACTCAGTCATGTCTGACTCTTTGTGACCCCAGCAACTGTAGCCCACCAGGCTCCTCTGTCCATGGGATTTTCCCAGACAAGAATACTGGGGTGGGTCACTGTTTCCTTCTCCAGGGGATCTTCCTAACCCAGGGATTGAACCTGTATCCTCTGCATTGGCAGGCGAATTATTGTTTTTCCTTTCAACTGAAGGATTATTGCTTTACAGTATTGTGTTGGTTTCTGCGCATTTCAGCATGAATCAGCCTGGCAGACGGATGCCTTACCACTGTGCTACTTGCAGAGTCCAGTGGAAGGCCCCAGAGGAGAAGAGCCTGAGTCTTGTCAACATCCCTACGAATGAACCTGAAAGTGGCTCTCCTTCCTCACGTCCCCCCGCCCCAACCCCATCAGCTTTCAGATGAGAACACAGCCAAGGCTGGTAGCTTGACTGTCCCCTCACGAGAGGCTTTAAGCCCGAGGCACTCAGCCATGTGACACTCAGACTTCTGACTGCAAGATAATAAAAGCAGATAATAAATGCAAGATAATAAACTGCAAGATAATAAACGTTTGTTGATTTAAACTGTGGAACTGTGGGGTTATTTGGTATGAGGCACTAGGTAACTAATACAGATGGGGAGTACGATGGGAATAATGAGTTCTGGAGTGGGTAGGTCTCTGAAAACTGGGGGCCATAATGACAGGATCCCTAAGCTCTGTTTTGGGGGGGTTCTGAGAGCACACATCTGGCATTATCCAAGCTCTTGGGCCCAAGACTTTTCATTTCTGGATACTGAGGCTAACCCTCTGTCTTCAAGCAATGAAAATGGAAACTAGCCAACTAAAGCAAAGGGAGATTTATTGGAAAGCTCTCAGGAGGCTGTAGAATCAACAGAAGACTTTGAGGCCAGGTTTGGGGACAGGCAGGGACACAGAGTCCCAGGATTTAGGAAAAAGTACGGCAACATTCTCCTAGCTGCAAGTTGGGTCAGCACATGGCCACTACAATATATGGCCCATGATGTCATTAATACTTTCTATCCTTGTGTTATTCAAGATTCAAAACCCTGAGAGAGACCATTCAATTGGCCATTCTTAGCTGTGTGCCCAACTCCTGGTTGCTTTGACGCTGGGAAATGAGGAGTGGGGCCCTTTGAAGTTCTTTCTTAAAAAATATATATTTATGTATCTTTGGCTGTGCTGGGTCTTCGTTGCTGTGCAGGTTTTTCTCTAGTTGTGGAGAGTGGGCGCTAGTCTCTAGGTGTAGTGTGTCGGCTTCTCATTGCGGTGGCTTCTCTTATTGCAGAGACTCCTAAATCAGGGATTGAATCCAGGCACAAGAGCAACTCATCCTGAACCTCTCTCAACACTAAGTGGGCAGAGGTGTGGGTGGGGGAAGGGCTGGCCTCTGTATTTTCAGTAAGCTTCCCTGGAGACTGTGCCATGCAGACTAGCTTAGGATTCCCTGGTTTAGCTATTTGCTCACTAAATTCCCCCATGGCTCAATAATTCCATGATCCAGAGAGTTCTTTTGCATTAAAAAGGTGTCCATGGATGGGGAAAGGATAAAGGATGTGAAAATTAGTGTTGTGTGCATTGACTAAACATTGATAACTGTGAAACTCCCTGTCAGGGTATAGGTCCAATGTAGCAATTCTAATTTGCCCATACCTGGGGGCTCAGACAGTAAAGAATCCACCTGCAGTGAGGGAGACCTGGGTTTGGTCCCTGAGTTGGGAAGATCCCCTGGAGGCGGGCATAGCAACCCACTCCAGTATTCTTGCCTGGAGAATCCCCATGGACAGAGGAGCCTGGTGGGCTACAGTCCATGAGATTGCAAAGAGTCAGACAGGACTGAACGACTAAGCACAGCACACAATGATGCTGTCATCAAAATTACAGGACTCTTTTAATTCACAAAATGGTCTGTACTTCGTAAGCAGTGCAATGCCATTAGCTGTAGAGGACATCTGCCATTAGGTCACCAGGTACAAGCAGGTGTGTCATCATTCTGCTGGTACTTGATTTCTTTTCAGGACCCTACCTTTCCCCCAGTGGCTGTAGCTTCAGGTCACAGACTAGACTGCCTCAGTGAGTCTTGTTTAATCAAGATAGGAGTTTATTTCTATCTTATAACATTTAAATTATTTCTTGTACAACACAGAAATTACAAGACATAGAAGATATTTCTTATATAACATACATAAAAGTTATTTCTCACTTATAAAGTTTGAGATGGTGGTCCAGACCTAAGTGAGGGCCCAGTGGTTTTGAACACACAAGCTCCTTCCACTTTTAGACTTTGCTGTTCCCAAGGTGGGCTTCCCAGGTGGCTCAGAAATAAAGAATTCTCCTGCCATGCAGGAGATGGAGACATGGGTTCGGTCTCTGGGTTGGGAAGATCCCCTGAAGGAGGAAATGGCAAACCACTCCAATATTCTTGTCTGAAAAATCCAAAGCACAGAGGAGCCTGGCGGGCTACAGTCCATGGGGTCATAAAAGAATCGGACACAACTGAGCGACTGAGCATCCCACGGGTATGGCCCTTGTACATGAGGTCAGAGATGACTGTTCACGATCTTTACATTCAGCTATAAAAAGAAGAACTGAGAAAAAGACAGTGTGACTACCTTCCTTTCCTTTTATGGGTACGGCCCAGAAGTTGCACAAACCATTTTTGGTCATATGATCTCACTAACTAGAATTAGGATACATGCTTTTGTATGAGGGAGGCTGGGAAAAATGCAGTCTTTAGGCCAGCTATAACTTTGATTACTAAAAAAAGAAGAGGGAACCAGACAATGGGGAAACAGTTATAGTCTCTGCCACAAATGGAAAATTCCTGGTGCTTGCCCTCCATTAAGAAATTCAGGGCTTCCCTGATGGCTCAGTGGTAAAGAATCCACTTGTCATTGCAGGAGATGTGGGTCTGATCCCTGATCCTAGAGTGGGTTGCCATGCCCTCCTCGAAGGGACCTTCCCAACCCAGGTGTTGAACCCAGGTGTCTTAGGTCTCCTGAATTGGCAGGTGGGCTCTTTATCACTAGTGCCACCTATAAGCCAATATAAAATAAAATGAAAAGTTATTCTTTAAAAAACAAAAGTGACGTGTTTTGACCTCTTCTTGAGGTCTTTTTTCTCCACTGAGCTTCAACAAGTCCTTGTAGGTGCACTTGCTGTTTCCACCCTCTGAGCCATCCCCATGCACAGGGGACCCTGCATGCATGCCACCTTGGGAGGGTGTTCTTCTAACATCTGAGCCCATATTAGATTTCTCAAGTTACACTGGAGTATGGGAATGGGTACTAGGGTGCTAGATGTGCTGTTGCTACTGCTGCTGCTAAGTCACTTCGGTCGACTCTGTGCGACCCCATAGACGGCAGCCCACCAGGCTCCCCGATCCCTGGGATTCTCCAGGCAAGAACACTGGAGTGGGTTGCCATTTCCTTCTCCAATGCATGAAAGTGAAAAGTGAAGGACAAGTTGCTCAGTCGTGTCTGACCCTCAGCGACCCCATGGACTGTGGCCTACCAGGCTCCTCCATCCATGGGCTTTTCCAGGCAAGAGTACTGGAGTGGGGTGCCATTGCCTTCTCTGAGATGTGCTATTGGGAGGATCTAAAGATAAATGTCACTGATTTCTTGACTCTGATCTGCTTTGTCACCATAGTAAAAGCAGGTAGACAAGGAGAAAATGATGGATGTTAGAGGCAACCTGAGGACTTAAACTAAGGCAGCCCCAGGAACATAATTAAATATCTGTGGTAGGCAGAGACAGATTTCTAGTTAAATAAATCGAAGTTAATTCAAACTTGATTTAAAACAAAGTATTTGTTCTCCTTTCTATCAAGTCAGATACAATTATAAGTGTTTGTGCATTTTAGGCTTCAAGTGTGCATTTAATTTACCTTTCTTCATTGGAGCTAGAAGCTCACGGCTACAGCTGAGACTAGATGTAATCATGTAACCTATTGGTGTTTTAAAGAGGAAATGGGTTATTGTAAACACTGCCTAGGTTTTTAAGTCCACTCTCACTGGGTACTTTTGGGGGAATATATATTATACATAATTTATATAATACACATATTATAACATGTTGAATTATAAATATATACATAAATATAAGTGTATACATATACTAATATATCATACTATGTATTATCTTGTGTGTGTATGTATGTGTGTATATATATATATATATATATGGGCTTCCTTGGTGGCTCAGTGGTAAAGAGCCTACCTGCCAAGGCAGGGTTCTATCCCTGGGTTGGGAAGATCTCCTGGAGAAGGAAATGGCAACCCACCCCAGTATTCTTTCCTGGGAAATCCCATGGACAGAGGAGACTGGTGTGCTACAGTCCATGGGGTCACAAAAGAGCTGGACATGACTTAGGGACTAAACAACAACAACATATATAATTATGTATACATAGTATAGTTATATATACATAATATATAATATATATACATAATATAAGTTCACAAAGTTAGGTGAGGAATAAATGTAAAATCATTTTTTTTATAGCTAAAACTAGACTTTAATTTTGTGCGCTAATCTGTTGGGATTTATTAAAACCTGATTTTAATCTATTTAGATCTCTCCTTTTCCCTCTGGTTCCCTCACATTTCTGGGGGATTTAAATGATGCCACAGAACTGAACAGGGGGAGACAACTGGTCTCTGTCATCTATCCACACTTCCCTCTGATGGCCTCTGTTAGCCTCTAGTCCCGGCAGATGGTCCGTGAAGGTCACTGCTAAGCCGTCCTCTGTTCCTGTCCCATGGGCCTCTTCGGGTCCAGACTGTTGTTGCTGTTCCTTCAGCATCACAGCACGATTGAGGGCACACAACCATCAACTTCCATGCCGGTCCGGGCCTAGGCCCCCCAGACCCCACAGAATCACAGGGGGTCCAAGCACCTCCCTACCTGGAACATGTGCAGCAAAAGCGATGTGCAGTCATGGGTGTGGCGGTTACTCCTCTCTGCCTTCTCCAGCGCTGCTAAGGTCTTCATTTCTCCCCTGAGAGATGTGCTGGGAGAACAGGTGGTGACTCGTGAGTGAGGCCCGAATGTCGTCTCAGAACCGAGGGTGATCAAGTCAGCCTCAGATGGCACTTCCTCTGCCCTGGATTCGAGTCACTTTCATTTTCAGGAATACGAAGTCCAAAGTCGTGGACTCCCTGGGAATGCCGGCGTGGGGACACTCCTGCGACCTCTGACCTCTCCTGGTGGGGCGGCCTGGCACTTCCACGCATGCTCAGTCTTCCTGAGCATCTCGCGAGCTCGGCCCGGGTGGACTGCACATGAGAACTGTCTCCATTTCTGTTGTCCCGCCAAGAGCGAGGCAGCTCCGCGGATGGAGGGGCACGGACCCGGAACTGGACGACTCTCCTGGTTTCAGGGTGCGGGGCCAGGCAGCTGCGCCCCTTTTCCCATGTCCATCTTTTACAACAGAAAGCACCCCATGTCGTGGTCCCGGGACCCTCACTTCTCCTCCGCGAGGTGGCCCGTGTCCGGGTGTCCCAGGTCCGGTGAGTCTAGGGGAGCAACTCTGCTCCCCGAACTTCTGCCCTAGAGCCCTTCTGGACCCATGATATTTACGTTTATTTCCTCACAAGATTTTTACTCCTTGCTACAAGTTATAGACTTTTAAGTGAGTCTGAGCTTCAAAACTTTAATGATACGCAGTTGTTAAAGAATACAAACGGGGAAATTGACCAACTGTGAGGCTGAAAGAAAAGGATAGGCAACAGAATTACGTACAGTATACTTAAAAAAAAGATATACTTTTGAGTGCTTCTAAGGGCCAGGCACTGTGCTCGATCTGAAATTTGTAGATCAATAAAACACAGCCCCTGCCCTTAAGAAGAAGTGCCAGTGGCCAAAATAGTAACACATTTATTTCTAGAAGACAAAGGTGTAAGTGATTTTTATTTTCTTTAGGCTTTTCTTTGTGAAGTGTGTTCACAATCTTGAAGTACATTTTATGTTTACCTTTAGATTGATCCAGTTGAGTTATTTTGCCATAAAGGATACTTTAGAGATCCTTTATGTTTTTCAGAAACTAGTGGCTGTCGCCAGTGTAGGACAGTGGTTCTCATAATAGGTGTGGAGACACCCTATGTCTCCTTATGTAGACACCTTATGTAGACAGTATAAAAGGCTAAAGTTATTTTTACATTGATGTAAACATATTATTTGTCTTTTTTACTCTTCGTCACTCAAGAGTATACAGGGGAGGTTTCCATTGTACACTTAGTATGGTACAGTATAACTTAGTAAACCAGCATCTTCCAGTTGACTGATACATGATGTTACAAAATGAAGCATGGGTAAAAGATCAATTCAAATTTCTAGATAAATCAATCAGTTTTAGGGTTAACAGTACAAAAGATATGGTTTCATATTTCTCATTGCAACTAATCTGTTAGGAAACTACATTTGTTAAGCTATGGTGTGATAGCAAAAAGAATATCCATATTATCTGAAATGACTATTAAAATGCTTCATTTTCCAGCTTTAAAAAAAAGGAAAGGAAATCAGAAGGAATCAGGAATGAAAATAAAAGGAAATCAGTTCTTAGTTTTTGAGAGTCAAGAGCTTAACTTGTTATCTTGATAGCCCCTAGTTCATGGCCATGTGGCTATCTAAATTTAAATGAATTGAAATTAAATACATAAAAAGCCAGTCCCTCATTTGCACATTTCAAGTGTTCAATAGCCAGAAGCTGGCTAGGGAAGCTACTATGAAAATAGTTCAGATTTACAGATCATTTCTACATGACTGGGATTGGACAACTGAGTTAGATCACAATACATAAAAAGTAAAAGTGAAGCTTTCAGTCTCTGGGACTTGAAAGGATTTTCTTAGATGGGGAAAGATAAAGGGCTGGAGGAGGCAGGAGAAAGGAAAGACAAAGGTGGTCATCTGATAGAGGTGGAGGTCATGTCTGGAGGTGCTTGGTATCCACTGGAGGATGCTGCCACTGCTGGCGAGGGGGGCAGTATGGGAGCTGAGTCAGCGTGCAGAACCCTGTGGTCTGCATTCAGGTTTCGTCGTGTGAAGCCTGTCTTGAGGAGTTGTGGCAGGTGTTTTGCCCCATGGCATGAATCATAGGAGGATTGTTGGTCCCTGTTGAACGTCACCGACAGGCTACATTTGATTAATCATTAACTCATTGGAAAAGACCATGATGCTGGGAAAGACTGAGGGCAGGAGAATGGGACGACAGAGGATGCGATGGTTGGATGGCATCACCAACTCAATGCACATGAGTTTGAGCAAACTATAGGAGACAGTGAAGGACAGGGAAGCCTGGTGTGCTGCCGTCCATGGGGTTGCAAAGAGTTGGACACAACTCAGCAACTAAACAACGACAACAACAACAACAAACACGTTGCTTAGAGCTGTTTTTTTTTTTTTTAATCTCCTTGTCCTTAATATGGAATTTTTTCCTCTTTCTTTTTTATTTTTGAAATTATGAAAGTATGATAACACATTTACAGGAGACTTGGAAAATACAGGAGTTTTTTTTTTTTTTTTCTTTAATAATGGCTGGACAAAGCCATGGTCAACTCTAGAAGATTCAGCAAGATCACCATTAGGAATCCTCCTTCAGGTGTTCCCAGAGGATCTCATTTAATTGGCTAACCATTACTGTACCTGCGAGTTGTGGGAATAGAAAGTGAAGATGCCACGTGGTGGATGAACGGATGACTGGGGTGGTGGTGTTCTGGACCTCTGTTCCAGTCCATTCTCTTGAGGTGAAATGGTCCTGGATTTCAATGTGGGGAACAAAATTGACCTCACCTCTTTCTTTCACACCTCCTCCTGGTTTTGGGGTGGCTTCCTGGGAGCAACTACTTTCCTCCCTATCACAGATCTCGCTGCTGCTGCTGCTGCTGCTGCTGCTAAGTCGCTGCAGTTGTGTCCGACTCTGTGCAACCCCATAGACGGCAGCCCACCAGGCTCCCCCGTCCCTGGGATTCTCCAGGCAAGAACACTGGAGTGGGTTGCCATTTCCTTCTCCAATGCATGAAAATGAATAGTGAAAGTGAAGTCGCTCAGTCATGTCCGACTCTTAGAGACACCATGGACTGCAGCCCACCAGGCTCCTCCATCCATAGGATTTTCCAGGCAAGAGCACTGGAGTGGGGTGCCATTGCCTTCTCCCACAGATCTCACTGGACAGCTCCAAATCCACAGACCCACTAACAAAATCATATGACCAAAGCTGGGACCACCAGAACCTGTCCTAGGAGTTCTGTTGTATCAACCTCGAAAGGCCCTCTGTCCTTCTCAGAGTTGCTGATTTGGTAGAACGTAAATCTGGAACTGCAGGTGGCCATTGTTGTTTGTAAATAGGAAGAGTCCTCTTGAAAATAAAGCCACACATAGGAAAGCGTAACTGAGAGATAGGAGCAGAGCCTTCACAGTAGTGCTCGGGCACCCGAATGTGGCAGTGCCTAAAATCACAGATTAACCCTTCGGATTATCAGTTACACTAGTCAGTCAGTTCTTGTTTCTGCTTCAGCTGGTTTGAGCCAGTCTTCCCATAATTTTCAGGGTAAGGAGTTCTAACCAATACAAGATATTAATAATCTTTTCCTCTTTTTTAAGAATCTATAGGATAAATGTTTTTTGGGAGTTTTCAGATCTAGAAATGTTTTTTTCCCTTCTGAGTGAAGGCTTTGTTTTTTTGAATACTGTGTATCACATAAGCAATTTTGTTTCAGGCATAAAGTTCAGAAACAAATTTTGGATTCGCTTCTAGTCAGTGGATAGAGCTTTATCACATTTTTTAAAAATGTGCCAACATTGCTCTTGGCTCTATCCTATTTTTTCTACTTTTATTATTCTTTTGACCCTATTTCATCACCTATTTTAACTTTATCTTGTTTTATTTTGTCTCTGTAAGCTTGTCTAATTCTTTTTTAGCAAAGACAGTATGTAAATAAATAAGCCAAATGAGGAGAAAATTCCATAAGGTTCTGTTTACATTTCCATTGTCAACTAAGAACATCTGTTTCTTTTGAGAAGATATCTCCTTAGTGTATTACAAACATCACTGCCTGCCTGTAAGAGATAATGTGTATAATCTTGCATTTCTTAGTAGGCTTGTGGCTTTACTTAATCTCTTTGCCAAAAAATTATTGTCTTGAGGGGAGATCACGGGGTCTTATTTAGGTAGTTATATAATTTCTTCGCAGAACAAAAAATGTAGACAGGCCACGAATGCATGGATTTACTAAAAGTGGGCCATGTAGGGGATGTTAGCCTACATTACTGGTTTTGGCATTTATTCTGTAACATCTTAAAGTTTTTTTTTTTTTAATGTTGTATTATGAATGTAAGGTTCTGTGGTCAAAGGATGTCTTCTCCATACTCAGTGTCTCTTTGTAAGATTTCTCTAGCATGGCTTATCGTTCAGTCTTTTATCTTCTTATTCCTCAGTCTCTGTCAGGGTCCACTGAATTGGCCACCCTATTCATCTCTCCCCTTCATGGATCATAGCCTTACCGTGGCGAAGGGGACTGTGTAACTTAGTGAACCTATGAGCCATGCCATGCAGGGCTACCCAAAATAGGTGGGTCATAGTGGAGAGTTCTGATAAAACATACTTCCCTGGAGGAGGAAATGGCAACCCATTCCAGTATTCTCCCCTGGAGAACCCCATGAACAGTATGAAAAGGCAAAAAGATATGACACTGGAAGATGAGCCTCTCATGTTGGAAGGTGTCCAGTATGCTACTGGGTAAGAGCAAAGGACCATTACTAATGGCTCCAGAAAGAATGAAGTGGCTGGCCCAAAGTGGAGATAATGCTCAGTTGTGGATGTGTCTGGTGGTGAAAGTTCAATCCTGTAAAGAAAAATATTGCATAGGAGCCTGAAATGTTAGGTCCATGAGTCAAGGTAAATTGGGCGTGGTCAAGCAGGAGATGGCAAAAGCGAACATTGACATCTTTTAGGAATCAATGTACTAAAATGGATGGGAATGGGTGAATTTAATTCAGATGTGACCATTGTATCTATTACTGTAGGCAAGAATCCCATAGAAGCAATGGAGTAGCCCTCATAGTCAACAACAGAGTCTGAAATGCAGTACTTGGGTGCAACCTCAAAAACAACAGAATGATCTTGGTTTGTTTCCAAGGCAAACCATTCAGCATTACAGTAATCCAAATCTGTACCCTAACCACTGATGCCAAAGAAGCTGAAGTTGACTGGTTCTATGAAGACCTACAACATCTTCTAACTAACACATACACACACACACGCACAAAGTCCTTTTCATCATAGGGGGTTGAAATACAAAAGTCAGAAGTCAAGAGATACCTGAAATAATAGACATGTTTGACCTTGTACAAAATGAAGCAGGGCAAAGGCTAACAGAGTTTTGTTAAGAGAACTTGCTGGTCATAGCAAACACCCTTTTTCAGCAACCCAAGAGACAACTCTATGCACGGACATCACCAGGTGGTCAATACCGAAATTAGATTGATTATGTTCTTTGTAGCCAAAGATGGAAAAGCTCTATACAGTCATCAAAAATAAGACTTGGAGCTGGCTGTGACTCAGATCGTGAGCTCCTTACTGCAAAATTCAGTCTTAAATTGAAGAAAGTAGGGAAAAGCATTAGGTCATTCAGGTATGACCTTGGACTCCAAGAAGATCAAATCAGTCAATCCTAAAGGAAATCAATCCTGAATATTCATTGGGAGGACTGATGCTGAAGCTGAAGCTCCAATATTTTGGCCACTTGATACGAAGAGCTAACTCCTTGGAAAAGAGGATGATGCTGGAGAAAGACGGAAGGCAAAAGGAGAATGGAGTAGCAGAAGATGAAATCGTTAGATATCATCATCCACTCAATGGACATGAATTTGAACAAACCCTGGGAGATAGTGGAGGACAGAGAAGCCTGACATGCAGCAGTCCATGGGATCACAAAGAGTCAGACGTGACTTAGCGACTGAACAACAACAAGAAGTCATCTTTACCTCTGCAGGGTGCTCTATACATTGTCGCCAGGGCAGTATTCAACACTTGGACAGGCGTGCAGTGGCCAGTTCAAGTCCTTATTGTGGTTCTCTAACTGATGATGATTGCAGAATCACCTTCAAGGAAGTCTCACCATCTGTCTCCCTACTTCCACTATTTCTAATACCAGTCACACCTGTTTCCTCTCTGGGTTCAGAACAGAGTTTTGCTCATGCTTTTTTTTTTTTTGCCATGTCAATATCATCTCTCCAAGTCCTCCCTCTTTCTCTGTTTATCCACATGGTACAGTTGTCAAGTTTAAATTCAGTGAAATTCTTCCTGGGCATTATTCTCTGCACACTTCCTTCAAGTCTACAGGCCATCCAGCAGAGTGTTCTGATTTCAGCCTCACATTATGTGTAATTGCATGCATTTCTCTAAATAATAGCTATGTATATATGTTTCTTTCATGTAAGTATCTTGTTTCTTAAGAATAAATAAAAGCTCATTGAGGGGAATTTTTAGGCCTTTATATCTCTTATTCCCTAAATATTTAGCATAGTGCTACAAGCATGCTGCTGCTGCTGCTGCTAAGTCGCTTCAGTTGTGTCCGACTCTGCGCGACCCCAGAGACGGCAGCCCACCAGGCTCCCCCGTCCCTGGGATTCTCCAGGCAAGAACACTGGAGTGGGTTGCCATTTCCTTCTCCAGTGCGTGAAAGTGAAAAGTGAAAGTGAAGTCGCTCAGTCGTGTCTGACTCTTAGCGACCCCATGGACTGCAGCCTACCTGGCTCCTTCGTCCATGGGCTTTTCCAGGCAAGAGTACTGGAGAGGGGTGCCATTGCCTTCTCCGGCTACAAGCATAGTATGTATTTAATAAGTGAAGTGAAGTCGCTCAGTGTGTCTGACTCTTTGCGACCCCATGGACGGTAACGTACCAGGCTCTGTGGTCCATGGGATTTTCTGGGCAAGAATACTGGAGTGGGCTGCCATTTCCTTCTCCAGGGGATCTTCCCAACCCAGGGATCAAACCCAAGTCTGCTGCATTGCAGACAGACGCTTTACCGTCTGAGCCACTAGGGAAGCCCATGTATTTAATAAAAGTCAACCAAATGGGCTGTGAACAAGGAGCCCTGAAATTTAGTTACAAGCTGAAGAAGGGAATGGAAACCCACTTCAGTATTCTTGCCTGGGAAATCCCATAGAGGAGCCAGGCAGGCTACAATCCATAGAGTCACTGAGAGTGGGACGCAACTTAGCAACTAAACAACAATGATGCTTTTGGTTAGCTGTCATATTTGGTTTATTCAATATTTTACCTTTTGAGTCCTGTAATTTCTTATTTAAAATAGAAAAAAAAAGGGGATGCAAGGACTCTCTGAGAAGAATCCCATGGGGCAATCAAAGGAATGCATGCGAAAGGAAGCTTGTGTTAGATTGGATGATATTCAGTGTTCCCAATGCCCATATTCTACCCCTGGGCACATGGCTACATTCAGACTTTCAGGATCTCCTTGAACTTTATCCAACAATCAGCAGATTTGGGCCACGTACAGTATGTGATACCCTAGGCTCAGAACTCCCTGAAGACAGGAATTATGTCTTTCTCACTTGCACTCTCTGCTTAAGTGAAAGTGAAGTCGCTCAGTCGTGTCCGACTCTTAGCGACCCAATGGACTACAGCCTACCAGGCTCCTCCATCCATGGGATTTTCCAGGCAAGAGTACTGGAGGGGGGTGCCATTGCCTTCTCCAACTCAGCTAATGCATGGAGCATCATAGTATGTGGAGCATCATACATGCTCAGTAAAAGTTGATACTTAGAGAATGGAACAGTTACCTCAAGTGAAACAATGTAGGTATGACTTTTCCTGGTCTACTTAGTATCTGTGTCAGGGTCATATGTACTCAGGGACTAAGAATTGACTTTAAGCCGTGATTGTGACAAACTGTAACTCCATTTTTGTTGACTTAAAATGAGAAATTTTAATGTAAATGGAGAATTATTTTTTTAAATGTCAAATAATCATACAAATAATAGCACTCATAGAGCTGAAGTAAGAGTCTATCTCATCTTTTTGGAATAAAGTAGCATATAAACCCTGGATATAGTCACACAAAGGACAATAAACGTTACTACATTAGCTCTTATAAAGCCCTTGCTCTGGCTGAATAAGCAAATAAGCAGCCGTTCTTCATTAGGGAGAGGGAGGCTTTGGGTCATCTTCACACTAATTTAATTTTATAAAAATCTTCAGCTAGGTCTTGGTTACTACAGAGGACGCTGTTTTGTTTTTTTTTTTTTTAAACTTTTTGTTTTGTATCGGGATGTAGCCAATTAACGAACAATGTTGTGATAGTTTCAGGTGAACAGCAAAGGGACTCAGCCATACACATACATGTATCCATTCTCCCTAAATTCCCCTCCCATGGCTGCCCCATAACATTGAGTAGAGTTCCCTATGCTACACAGTAGGTCCTTGTTGGTTTTCCATTTTAAATATAGCAGTGTGTACATGTCCACCCCAAACTCCCTAACTATCCCTTCCCCCGCTCCCTCCTCCTTTCCCCGGCAACCATAAGGTCCTTTAGAGAACCCTGATTTTCAAGTAACCATGCAACCCTCATTGCTTCCGTCAAAGATGGAACTTGCAGTTAGCTGAGAAGCTTGATACCTGGTTCTTGGTTCCCGAAGTTACATCCCTAATGGTTTCCATGGAAATAACAGTGGCAATGGCTCCATGTGTCTGAGTAGGAGCTGCAGCCAGCTGAGCTCTGGAAAGGGGCTACATTTTCCCTTTACATCCAGAGCCAGCCGTCAGCGTGGACAGACTGCACAATGCTATAGCCTCTGGCCAGGCCTCAGAGCCGCAGTTACTCAGATGATTGAGGAAATCTGATATTCTGGCGAACAGTTCTGGTAAATAACTAATAAAACTTCTACAGATACACAGTTACTTAGATTGGATATCTTCTTTAAGCTCCAGTTAATTGCATCCAATATTCATACTTAGATTTAATTTAGACTCATATATCTGATATAGCAATTGGTGCATGACTTTTATGAACATGAATTTGTTTAGATTGCTAAAAATTCTCTCATCTTTCATTTAGAGAGAAAGATAACCTGTATATTGTGTGTCTCGAGTGTTTTCAGTGGGAGCTATGTGCTCAAGTAGTTCCTGATAAACGGGGAGTATGTGTAAGAATTTTTATTAAACTTTGTAACCATGTTTAGACTCTTATAACTTGCTGGGAGAGTTGGCAAACTACCTAATCTCTGGATATCTTGTTTTCTAATTTATTACATAAAGTGTCAAAGTGGGGGTAATGAAGACTGAGATCTATTCTGACACAAATGGTTATAAAGTTCATAACAGAGTGTATGTTTACTGGACTATATTAATATGTAAGTATAACTAACATTTAATGACCAACTACTGTGCACAGTCATAAACTGGACAGTTTTGGAAAAATAAATATTCTGCTTTATTCATTGTTGACATATAGTCCCTATCTGGCTAATCAGTTTTCAAACGGTTTTATACCATGTGATAGGTTCTAAATTATTCTACACATAATATAGTTTTTTATGATTTAGGAGTCACTTTGTGTAATGTGCATAATATACTATGAAAATCAGTTAACAGAATACAGCACAATGAACGTAAAAATGGTAGAAATATGATAGACATCTCTCCTAATTCTTTAAAATTATTATTTTAATTTAATTAAAAAATTATTATTTGACAATTTTGTCTTTACTGTAGAAATAGAGCTCAGGAAAGATGTTCTCATTATTTGACTTTCCACTGGCTTAGATCATAACTAAAAAGTAAATTAATGAGCTATAAAAATAAATATAATTATATATAGGTATATCCGATTAGTGAGAAAAAGACTAAAGATTTACCAATATACTTGGAGGGAAAAAAAAAACCCTATTCTGACCTAATGGTTAAAATATGTAGATGTGAATTAAAATTGAAAAGTATAAATTCACAGAGGAATAAATATGTATGTTAATTGAAGCTGGAGAAATCACCAAAGGCAGAAGATGATCAAATTATCATCTTTAAAAACAGGAAATCAGATATTTTGAGGCATTTTAAGGTTTATTATAAAATATGGAAATTCAGACCTGGAACACAGTAAAGTTCATTGATATTTCCCATGTCACTTGATTATCTTACTCTTCATGTGATGCCAGTTTTTTTTTTTTTTTTTTCATTTCTGTGTTAGCAATTATTTTTTATATTCAAGTCACAGTACTCAGGATATTACAGCTTTTGATATTTGAATTTAATATCGCTATAGGAGTGAAATCCATTAGTTAGCCATCTGGTTTAGGGTAGCTTGCTTGCTATTTCTTTAGGCTTTCAAATTCTTGAAAATGTTTTGTACTTACGATCATTTGCATTTTAAATGTGTGCATGCATGTTCATGTATATACTGACATCTTGCTATAATATTGCACTCTTTTAGAGCTGAATGAAATGAAAGAATGACTTCCAAGAAGATTTAGTACATGAAATGCCAAAGTCATCTCATTACGAGTTTTGTCCCCAACTGTATCAGTTTCTTACGGCTGCTGTAACAACTTGCCACAAACCCGGTAGCTTGCAGTTCTGGACAGAAGTCTGAAATCAGTTCCACTGGACTGAAGTCAAGTTGTTGGCAGGGCCGTGCTCCCCCGGAGGCTCCAGGAGACACTTCCTTGCCTTGCCTCTTGTCATTGCACTCTTTGCGTTACTTGGCTCGTGGCCCCTTTCCCCATCTTCAAAGCCAGAACCCTAGCATCTTGCTTCAGGCATATTGCCCTCTTGTCTGCCTTCATCTTATAAGATGCTAGTGGTTACATTTACAATCCACTCAGGTAACCCAGGATATTCTTTCCTCCTCGGATTCTCATTTTAACCATATCTACAAAGTCTCTTTGGCCATCTAACAACATTTACAGGTTCCAGGAATGAGAGCCAGAATGTCTTTGGGGATTATTATTCAGTTGTGCAGGAAAAATTAACTCAGCAGGCCTGGGTTGCTCCAACCCTATACATTTCAAAGGTCTTCAGACCTGACCCTACATCTGATCCCCAGGAGATGATCCAGTCTGAGTCCTTGGGGTATCTTACTTGGTAAGTTTCTTTGTTTACCCGAGATCTTGGGCCACATGAGATAGCTTATGCTTACAATATGATTTGTAGTAAGCACCTGTTTTGACAGGCCTGAGACTGTGGACCACACATGTATTTGACTTCTTAGAGGAGGTGGGCTGCAGACTGAGCAGCTAAGACCAGTCATACAGATGCTGTGTGCTGTGTGGTGGACTCCTAGTAAAATCCCTGGACACCAAGACTCAGGCGAGATGGTTGAGTTGGCAGCACTTAACATGGGTTGTCACACATTGTTACAGAGAGAATTAAACACTGTGTGTGTGATTTCATAGGGAGAGGACAGCCGGAAGCTTGTGCTTTGGTTTCTCCTGGGCTCTGCCCTCTAAGCTTTCCCTGCTGATGCTAACCTGTACCTCTTCACTATGTTGTTTTTGTTGTTCAGTGGCTCAGTCATGTCTGACTCTTTGTGACCCTATGGACTATAGCACGCCAGGCTTCCCTGTCTTTCGCCATCTCCCAGAGTTTGCTCGAATTCATATCCATTGAGTCAGTGATGCTGTCCAACCGTCTCATCCTCTGTTGTCCCTTCTCCTGCCCTCAATCTTCCCCAGCATCAGGGTCTTTTCCTCTTCACTATAGTAAACTGTCAGAGAAGTCAATGGCAACCCACTCCAGTACTCTTCCCTGGGAAATCCCATAGACAGAGGAGCCTGGTGGGCTGCAGTCCATGGGGTTGCTAAGAGTCGGACACGACTGAGCGACTTCACTTTCACTTTCATGCATTGGAGAAGGAAATGGGAACCCATTCCGGTGTTCTTGCCTGGAGAATCTCAGGGGCGAGGGAGCCTGATGGGCTTCCGTCTATGGGGTCACACAGAGTTGGACACGACTGAAGTGACTTAGCAGCAGCAGCGGCATAGTAAACTGGTTTAACAGTGTGTAGAAGTCTTCTGAATCCTGTGAGTCCTTCCAGCAGATCATAGAGCATAAGGATGGTCTTCAGGAACCTCAGAACATCAGCCAGCCACACCTAATTAGTCCAATAACATAGAATTCAGGTTGATGGTAGAGTGGCAGGAGGTGGCTGTGTGTATAAAATGTATTGTTCAAATAGGATATGTGTAATACAGAAAAGACCATCTTTGGCAAAATATTAATTAAAAACAGAAACCTTTCTGGAATTACAAACAAATTGCTGAGAACCATGGAAATCAAATGCTATATCATTGCTGCTTTGGAAAGAATGGAAAAGTAGTGAAGATACCATAGCTCTGTATACAAATTTGTAAGCCCAAACTTCAGATAAATACACCAAAATACCATGTGTGGCATTTAATCCTCACAACAAAGGAAGGAAACAAAGCATTTTTTCAGTTTATGAATGCTGAACCTGAGATTCTAGATGGCAGAGCCTGAGTTCATACCAGAGTGGGACAAATTGGAATTCTGTGCCCTTCCTAGTGCGACACACTACTCAAAAAAGCATAAATTTTCAGTCAGTGCTGACTTACCCTGAGAATTGCACAGACTTTTCCATGAATTACAATGCTTACTGCCTCTGAGGGAGCGTTGCATTTTGTTGATGCATCCTTTTTTTTGCATCTCGTCATGGATTTGCCCCTTGGCTCCTCTTACCCTGCTGCCTGGAGATTTATGTCTGTAAATCTTTATTTAAAAAATAGTGCTCTTTTTAAGGGTGTAAACCATATCTTACACATTTCTGTAAGATTCGCAATGCCTTGCCCAGGGCCATCTGCATGGTGTTATTACTAAATAGTTACTTTTTTTTTGTTTTGATCATAGTGTGAGATGGAACGATCTGTGATGTTATCTTGTAAATTATATGTGGATAACATTTAAAATCTTTACCTTGCGTGTGATTTTTCTGTAATTTCTTGGCTAGTATTAGCATGTGGTAAATACTTACCTAATAAAAAGATAGTACATATATACATGAAACCCCTGATGTTGGAATTTCCATATCTGTCTTGGTGATACATTGTTTGGTGAAAGGAGGTAAGTAAAAGATAGCAGTGGTTGGTTGCTGTCAAGAAAAAAATTTATTTCAGTGGCCCTTGAATTTCTGGTTTGTCAGATATTGACAGCCTCAGGGGTACAAGTGAAGGATTTCTAAAGATAATTCAAGAATGCTTAGAATGTGTTTGAGACACAGGAAAAATCATTTGCTAACAGGGTCCAATAACACTGAATAGGAATTCATAGACTAAATTGAGTGACTTTCAGTTTCAGCTGCTCTTTCTGTTTTCCTCATTTCGCAGGTAATAGCATTTATTTTCTCTCTTCTGTTGGAAGTGTTATAGTTAACCCTCTCCACAGTGAATATGTTGGAAGAAATTCTCTCCCTTCCTTCCTTCCCTTCTTCCTTCCTCCCTTGCCTCCTCCTTTTCTTTTATTGGATCAGAGAAAGATGACAGAGAGAGTTACACATATATATTGTATAACAATGCTTCCCTGGTGGCTCAGGGGTTAAAGTGTCTGCCTGCAATGCAGGAGACCTGGGTTCGATCCCTGGGTTGGGAAGATCCCCTGGAGAAGGAAATGGAAACCCACTCCAGTACTCTTGCCTGGAGAATGCCATGGACAGAGGAGCCTGGTGGGCTACAGTCCATGGGGTCACAAAGAGTCAGACATGACTGTATAACATGACTTTTTTTTTAAAAGAAGAAAGTTGTTTACTTGAAAATATGAACAGAATAAATGACTTTCTCCTTAACATCAACTATTGATCATCTCCACCATGACAAATGGTAACTAGAAAATTTTGCCTTTGAAAATATGCTTTTATGTATTTGACATGAAGGAAAATATTGATTTTGTTTAAACTTTCAGCAGAGTGTTTCACTTGAGAACATTAGTGAGAGTGTGGTAGAAAGGAAGAAGCAGAAAAACTGTGATATCTTTTTTCTTGTTACCCATCATATTCTTAACAATTTTACTTTATTTTTTTTTTCACACAGCTCTCTGCATTCTCACTTTCTCTCATATGGTCCCTCCAGACTTCTTAACACTTACAGAACACTTGTAAGACTAAAAAACTTCCTATCTAAACCATGCATAAAAAAAAAAAAAAAGATTTTCACAGGTAAGAATAAAAGCATTCTCATTAATTTTAACAAGTATTTAATATATCATAGAGTTTCAGGGAATTTTTTTTTTTTAACAAGGACTCTTAATAATTGCCGGATGTCAACCTCAGTAGTTTTTCTGCTTTGAACTGTTAGAGAGTGAAAGAAGTGTTTTTGCTTGTTCATTTTCTAAAAGTAGAGTGACCAACTGATAATTAATGAAGAAATAAAAATGGAAAAAATCAGGCTTCTTGGTGGCTTAATTAAAGAATCCTCCTGCCAATGCAGGGTATACAAGTTTGACCCCTGGTCTGGGAAGATCCCACCTGCCTTGGAGCAGCTTAGCCTGTGCTGCACAACTTTTAAGCCTGTACTCTAGAATACGGGAGCCCAAGTGCCACAGCTGCTGAAGCCCGAGTGCCCTAGAGCAGATGCTCTGCAACAAGAGAAGCTACCGTAATGAGAAGCCCACACACCATAACTAGAGAGTAGCCCCCCTTCCATTGCAACTAGAGAAAAAGCCTGAGTAGCAGCGAAGGCCCAGTGCAGCCAAAAATAAATAAGTAAAATTATTTAAAAAATACATAAAGAATGGAAAAAATCTGTGAATAACTGTGCTAAAAAGAAACCTACCAAAAAACAAGACACCAAAAAAGCTTTTAGCAAATACTGCACATTAAAAAAAAAAAAAAAAAAGAGAAAAAAAGAAGAAAAGAATAAAGGAATCAGAACCAGGAAGAAATTGTTCACTCTGTGAAAATAGCAGCCTTGGTCTTACTGTGGGTTTTCTCTTTGTTCCTGAGACTTTGTTTTTCAAGGCAGTGAAAGTAGCCTCAAGAAAGATTGCAGTTCAGTCTTAGCCTTGCTTGTAAACTCACACCAAAGAGCCACAATATGTGGTAGTGGCCTCATTTGATGGGAAAGAAATCTTTTAAGGTTTTTCTTTTTAATTTTTTGGCATTCCCTGATAGGTTAATAGGTGTCCTTTCCTATCATGTCAACAACTTCCTTAAAAATATTTCTACAAAGACAATTTGGAGCATACAGAGAAATAGAAGAGTGTAATGCGTTCATATATCAATAAGATTTAACAACTTATTAACATTTGCTAGTATTTTATAAATTTATTCCATGTTTTAGATTTATACAATTTTATCAATCCTAAGGTTTTTCATAGAAGTGTAATTTACATGCAAGAAAACTTTAACTGATAGGTGAATAACATTGAAAATGAAAATTTCAATGTCTAGGTGAATAAATCTTGAATTATTAGGTTTGACAAATATATACAGTTGTGTGGCAAACAGCAGAATCATGATCTAGAAAATTCCACACCCTAAAGTTTTCTTCTGGCCATTTCTAGACAATTCCTTTCCTCCACTAAAGCTCCAGTAAGCCACTGAATTCCTTTCTTCTTCTACAGTTTTATTTTTTCTAGAATGTCACATAAATTGAATCATAAGGTAAATAGTATTTTATGTCTGTTTTCTTTCACTTTTCATGGTACTTTAGAGATTCATCCATTTTGTTGAATATATTTGTATTTTTTTTCTTTTTATTAATGATTAGTGTTCCATTGTATGGATATACCAAGGTTTCCCATTCTGTCCCAAAATGTAGACATTTTGATTATGTCCAGGTTTTTTTTTCTTTTTTTGCCTATTTTGCATAAAGCTGCTATAAGCATTTGGTTATACATCTTTGTGTAGACAGCTTCTTCATGTCTCTTGGCTGATTACCTAGAAGTAAAATTTTGGGTCATATGGTGTGTATTTAATTGTATAGAAAACTGAAACTGGTTCCAAGTGGCTATACCATTTTGCATTCCCATCTGTCATGAATGAGAGTTCCAGGGGCTCCACACCCTCAGCAGTACTTGATTATGTCAGTCTTTTAAATGTAGCTGTTCTGGTGAGTGTGTAGTGGTATCTTAATTTGCATTACTCTAATTATATTGAACATCTTTTTACATGACTACTTGCCACTTGTATGCCATGTTTTTTAAAGTGTCTTCCTTAGTCTTTTAAGAAATTGAGTTGTTAGTAATCCTATTATTGAGTTTTAAGAGTTTTTTTAATATAATTCTGGAGGCATGTCCTTTATTGGATACAGATTTTGCAAATATTTTTTCCCAAGTCTGTGTCCTGTATTTTCATTCTCTTAACTGTCAGTTTTGAAGAGCAGAAGTTTTAAAATTATGATCAATTCCAAATTATCTTTTTTTTTTATAGTTGATGCTTTCTGATATAAAGAAATTTAGGCTGTCAAGATCAGCAAGGTTTTGCTCCTATGTGTTCTTTATGAAGTTTTATAATTTTCCATTTCAAGTAAATGATACTAGGCGAATGTCCAATATCTTTTTATATTTGCATATGATAATCAAATTGTTCTAGCACTGTTGGTTGAAAAAAAAATGATTTCCCCATAAATTATTTTGGTATCTTTTTCAAAATCAATTTTCTAGTTACATGATGGACTACTTATGGACTTTCTAGTCTCTTCCATGGGTTTTTATGACTATCCTTGGGCTTCCCAGCTATCCTGGCTTCCTGACTTTTCTGGAGTGACTGTGAAGAGATACCCTATGTCTAGGGGAGAGAAGCCCCAGCAAGATTGTTGGTGCTGGAGCAGCAGCTGTGTGGCCCTAGAGCGACTTTGAGGAGATACCCCACATCTAAGGGCAAAGGAGAAACCCCAGCAAAACTGTAGGAGGGGCAAAATTACATTTAGAATCAAACTCCATCCACCAGAGATGCTCAGAAGGCTCAAACAAACCTTATGCGCACCAGGACACACACAAACTGAGCCAGAACTGTGTTTGAATGTCTCCTGTAGAGGTATGGGTCAGCAGTGGACCGTCGCAGGGGCAGGGGCTCTGGGTGCAGCAGACCTGGGTATGGCATAAGCCCTCTTGGAGGAGGTTGCCACTGGCCCCACCATAGAGCTGCCAGAACTTACACAAGACTGGGGAAACAGACTCTTGGAGGGCACAAACAGAACCTTGTGTGCACCAGGACCCAGGAGAAAGGAGCAGTGACCCCACAAGAGACTGACGCAGACTTCCCTGTGAGTGTCCAGGAGTCTCTGGCCGAGGCGTGGGTCAGTGGTGGCCTGCTAGAGGGTTGGGGGCAGTGCGTGCATGGGACCTTTTGAAGGAGGTCACCATTATCTTCATTACCTCTACCATAGTTTGGCCCCAGGTAAATAACAGGGAGGGAACACAGCCCCACCCATCATCAGAAAATTGGATTAAAGATTTACTGAGCATGGCCCTGCCCATCAGAATAAGACCCAGTTTCCCCCTCAGTCAGTCTCTCCCATCAGGAAACTTCCATAAACTTCTTAGCCTTCTTTGTCAGAGGGCAGACAGACTGAAAGCCAAAGTCACAGAAAAATAACCAATCTGATCACATGGACTACAGCCTTGTCCAACTCAATGAAACTATGAGCCATGCTGTGTGGGGCCACCCAAGATGGACGCGTCATGGTGGAGAGTTCTGACAAAACGTGGTCCACTGGAGAAGGGAATGGCAAACTACTTCAATATTCTTGCCTTGAGAACCCCACGAACACTATGAAAAGGCAAAAAGATAGGACTGAAAGATGAACTCCCCAGGTTGGTAGGTGCTCAATATGCCACTGGAGGTCAGTGGAGAAATAACTCCAAAAAGAATGAAGGGATGGAGCCAAAGCAAAAACAACACCCAGTTGTGGTTGTGACTTGGGATGGCAGTAAAGTCAGATGCTCTAAAGAGAAATATTGCATAGGAACTTGGAATGTTAGGTCCATGAATTAAGGCAAATTGGAAGTGGTCAAACAGGAGATGGCAAGAGTGAACATTGACATTTTAAGAATCAGCACACTAAAATGGACTAGAATGGGTGAATTTAACTCAGATGACCATCATATCTACTACTGTGGACAAGAATCCCTTAGAAAAAATGGAGTAGCCATCACAGTCAACAAAAGAGTCCAAAATACAGTACTTGTATGCAATCTCAAAAACAACAGAATGATCTTTGCCATTTTCATGGCAAACCATTCAATATCACAGTAATCCAAGTCTATGCCCCGACCAGTAATGCTGAAGAAGCTGAATTTGAATGGTTCTAAGAAGACCTACAAGACCTTCTAGAACTAACACCCTAAAAAGATGTCCTTTTCATTATAGGGGACTGGAATGCAAAAGTAGGAAGTCAAGAAATACCTTGAGTAACAGTCAAATTTGGCCTTGAGTACAGAATGAAGCAGGGCAAAGGCTAATAGAATTTTGCCAAGAGAATGCACTGGTCATAGCAAACACCCTCTTACAACAACACAAGCAAAGACTCTACACATGGACATCACCAGATGGTCAACACTGAAATCAGATTGATTATATTCTTTGCAGCCAAAGATGGAGAAGCTCTATTCAGTCAGCAAAAACAAGACCAGGAGCTGACTGTGGCTCAGATCATGAACTCCTTATTTGCCAAATTCAGACTTAAATTGAATAAAGTAGGGAAAGCTGCTAGACCATTCAGGTATGACCTAAATCAAATCTCTAATGATTATACAGTGGAAGTAAGAAATAGATTCAGAGGATTAGATCTGATAGACACAGTGCCTGAAGAACTATGGACAGAGGTTCCTGACTTTGTACAAGAGGCAGGGATCAAGACCATCCCCAAGAAAAAGAAATGCAAAAAGGCAAAATGGTTGTCTGATGAGGCCTTAAAAATAGCTGTGAAAAGAAGAGAAGTGAAAGGCAAAGGAGAAAAGGAAAGATATACCCATTTGAATGCAGAGTTCCAAAGAATAGCAAGGAGAGATAAGAAAGCCTTCCTCCGTGATCAATGCAAGGAAATAGAGGAAAACAATAGAATGGGAAAGACTACAGATCTTTTCAAGAAAATTAGAGCTACCGAGGGAACATATCATGCAAAGATGGGCTCAAAAAAGGACAGAAATGGTGTGGACCTAATGGAAGCATAAGATATTAAGAAGAGATTGCAAGAATACACAGAAAAACTATACAAAAAAGATCTTCTTGAACCAGATAACCATGATGGTGTGATCACTCACCTAGAGCCAGACATCCTGGAATGCAAAGTTAAGTGGGCCTTAGGCAGCATCACTACGAACAAAGCTAGTGGAGGTGATGGAATTCCAGTTGAGCTATTTCAAATCCTAAAAGATGATGCTGTGAAAGTGGTAATATGGCAGCATATTTGGAACACTCAGCAGTGGCCACAGGACTGGAAAAGGTCAGTTTTCATTCCAATCCCAAAGAAAGGCAATGCCAAAGAATGTTCAAACTACTGTACAATTGCACTCATCTCACATGCTAGCACAGTAATGTTCAAAATTCTCCAAGCCAGGCTTCAACAGTACGTGAACTGAGAACTTCCAGATGTTCAAGTTGGATTTAGAAAAGGCAGAGGAACCAGAGATCAAATTGCCAACATCCGCTGGATCATCAAAAAAGCAAGAGAGTTCCAGAAAACCATCTATTTCTGCTTTATTGACTTTGACAAAGCCTTTGACTGTGTGGATCACAATAAACTGTGGAAAATTCTGAAAGAGATGGGAATACCAGACCACCTGACCTGCCTCTTGAGAAATCTGATTGCAGGTCAGGAAGCAACAGTTAGAACTGGACATGGAACAACAGACTGGTTCTAAATAGGAAAAGGAGTACGTCAAGGCTGTATATTGTCACCCTGATTATTTAACTTATGTGCAGAGTACATCATGAGAAACTCTGGGCTGGATGAAGCACAAGCTGGAATCAAGATTGCTGGGAAAAATAGCAATAACCTCAGATATGCAGATGACACCACCCTTACGGCAGAAAGTGAAGAGGAACTAAATAGCCTCTTGATGAAAGTGAAAGAGGA
The DNA here is from genome assembly GCF_055505025.1 of Bos grunniens. Taxonomy (NCBI): domain Eukaryota; kingdom Metazoa; phylum Chordata; class Mammalia; order Artiodactyla; family Bovidae; genus Bos; species Bos grunniens. The sequence goes on along the minus strand of NC_141178.1, from coordinate 54,114,980 downwards.
GAGTGAAAAAGTTGGCTTAAAGCTCAACATTCAGAAAACTAAGATCAAGGCATCCAGCCCCCTCACTTTATGGCAAATAGATGGGGAAACAATGAAAATAGCGAGATACTTTATTTTCTTGAGCTCCAAAATCTCTGCAGATGGTGACTGCAGCCATGAAATTAAAAGAAGCTTACTCCTTGGAAGAAAAGTTATGATCAACCTAGATAGCATACTAAAAAGCAGAGACATTACTTTGCCAACAAAGGTCCATCTAGTCAAAGCTATGGTTTTTCCAGTAGTCATGTATGGATGTGAGAGTTGGACTATAAAGAAAGCTGAGTGCCGAAGAATGGACGCTTTTGAACTGTGGTGTTGGAGAAGACTCTTGAGAGTCACTTGTTCTGCCAGGAGATCTCAACCAGTGAATCCTAAAGGAAATCAGTCATGAATATTCATTGGAAGGACTGATGCTGAAGCTGAAACTCCAATACTTTTGCCACCTGATGCGAAGAACTGACTCATTTGAAAAGATCCTGATGCTGGGAAAGATTGAAGGCAAGAGGAGAAGGGGATGACAGAGAATGAGGTGGTTGGATGGCATCACTGACTCAATGGACATGAGTTTGAATAAACTTGGAGTTGGCGATGGACAGGGAGGCCTGACATGCTGTTGTCGGAGGGGTTGCAAAGAGTCAGACGTGCCTGAGTGACTGAACTGAACTGAAATGAACTGCAGTTGCTGGGTGTAGTTTCCTAAAAATGTCAATTAGGTTGAAGATAGTGATTAGTATCATTCAGGCCTTTTATCAAAAATACTGATATTTTGGTCTCATTTAAAAAAATTATTGACTGAAAAGAGGTGTGTCAAATATTAATGATGGCTGTAGATTAGTCTTTTTCTCCCTGTAGATCCATTATTTCATATTTTGAAGTTCTTTTGTAGGGCACATACATACTTATAATTGTAATCTCTTCCTAATATACTGAACATTTTATCATTGTCCATAGTAGTATTCTTTGATGTCTGTTTTTTTGATTTTACATAGTCACTCCAACTTTATTTTTGCATTGTATATCTTTTCTAGTTTTTCACTTTTTTCTTGAATGTCAGATTCTTCAAATTCTATAATGCTTTGCGATTTTCAAAAAATTTCACATACATGATTTCATATAATCCCATGTTGTGCTGTGCTGCTCAGTTGTGTCCGACTCTTTGTGACCCCATGAACTGGGGTGCGCCAGGCTCCTCTGTCCATGGGGATTCTCCAGGCAAGAATACTGGAATGGGTTGCTATGCCCTCCTCCAGGGGATCTTCCCAACGCTGGAATTGAACCCAGGTCTCCCATGTTGCAGATGGATTTTTAATCCCATAATAACCAACCCCTTAAATAAGTTTTTCAGTTTTTCACTTCTAATATTTCAAGTGCATTTTTCTATAGATAACATATAGTTGCATTTTACTTTTATATATAGTTGAGCAATCTTTGTCTTTAAAAAGTTTCTCATTATTTTTTTTTTGGCTGTGCTGCACATGTGGCATGAGGAATTCTTAACCAGAGATCAAATCTGTGCCCCCTGCAGTGGAAGTGCAGGGTCTTAACCACTGGACCACCAGGGAAGCCGCAATCACAGTGTTTTTATTGGGCTGTCTGACCTATTCCCACTTAAAGTAATTATTGGCATAATACCTTTAGGTCTTCCATTTTGGCCTTTTTTTTTTTTTCAGTTGGTTTTGTGTTTTGTTCTCTGTCTTTCTTTCCTGTTTGCTTCTGTGATAATCAGTTATTTTCTAGTTTTCCATTTCAGTTTTATTATTGCTATGTCTTTCTGTATTTTTTTTAGTGGTTGCTCTAAGGTTTACAACATACACCTTAAAATAACCCCAGTCAATTCAGAATTAATATTTGAATTACTTCAGGTAACATATGGCAATTTTGAAACAGTACATTTTTGTTTGCCAACTCCCAGTGCTATTTTATTGTATATAGCTCATGTGTGTATGTCATATATTTATATGTAAATATGAAATATAAATACAAATATATATGAAGTATATATATATATTTGTGTTCACCACATATTTGTTTCTGGGAGTCTTCATCTTGTTGATCAGTAGTTGCTATTTGATAGCACTTCCCTTCAGACTTCTCCTAGTGACTCTTTTCCCTTGGGGATAAATCCAATCCATTTTTATTTATTTGACAATGTCTTTCTTTTCTTTCAGTTTTAAGGATAGCTTTACATGCTAGTAAAGTAATGCTCAAAATTCTCCAAGCCATGCTTCAGAAATACGTGAACCGTGAACTTCCTGATGTTCAAGCTGGTTTTAGAAAAGGCAGAGGAACCAGAGATCAAGTTGCCAACATCCACTGGATCATCGAAAAAGCAAGAGAGTTCCAGAAAAACATCTATTTCTGCTTTATTGACTATGCCAAAGCCTTTGACTGTGTGGATCACAATAAACTGTGGGAAATTCTGAAAGAGATGGGAATACCAGACCACCTGACCTGCCTCTTGAGAAATCTGTATGCAAGTCAGGAAGCAACAGTTAGAACTGGACATGGAACAACAGACTGGTTCTAAATAGGAAAAGGAGTACGTCAAGGCTATATATTGTCACCCTGCTTATTTAACTTCTATGCAGAGTACATCATGAGAAAGGCTGGACTGGAAGAAACACAAGCTGGAATCAAGAAGATTCCAGCAGGGAGAAATATCAATAACCTCAGATATGCAGATGACACCACCCTTATGGCAGAAAGTGAAGAGGAACTCAAAAGCCTCTTGATGAAAGTGAAAAGTGGAGAGTGAAAAAGTTGGCTTAAAGCTCAACATTCAGAAAACGAAGATCATGGCATCTTGTCCCACCAATTCATGGGAAATAGATGGGGAAACAGTGGAAACAGTGTCAGACTTTATTTTTCTGGGCTCCAAAATCACTGCCGATGGTGACTGCAGCCATGAAATTAAAAGACGCTTACTCCTTGGAAGGAAAGTTATGACCAACCTAGATAGCATATTCAAAAGCAGAGACATTACTTTGCCAACAAAGGTCCATCTAGTCAAGGCTATGGTTTTTCCTGTGGTCATGTATGGATGTGAGAGCTGGACTGTGAAGAAGGCTGAGAGCCAAAGAATTGATGCTTTTGAACTGTGGTGTTGGAGAAGACTCTTGAGAGTCCCTTGGACTGCAAGGAGATCCAACCAGTCCATTCTGAAGGAGATCAGCCCTGGGATTTCTTTGGAAGGAATGATGCTGAGGCTGAAACTCCAATACTTTGGCCACCTCATGTGAAGAGTTGACTCATTGGAAAAGACTCTGATGCTGGGAGGGATTGGGGGCAGGAGGAGAAAGGAACGACAGAGGATGAGATGGCTGGATGGCATCACTAACTCTATGGACGTGAGTCTGAGTGAACTCCGGGAGTTGGTGATGGACAGGGAGGCCTGGCGTGCTGCGATTCATGGGGTTGCAAAGGGTCAGACACGACTGAGCAACTGAACTGAACTTGCTGAATATAGAATTCTTGATTAACATTTTTTTTCTTCTGCACTTCAAACATTTTATTTCAGTTTCTTCTGACTCCCAGAGTTTCCTGTAAGAAGTTAGTCAATAGTTTTCCTATGGCTTCCCTATGTGTAATGTATATTTTCTGGCAGCTTTGAAGAACTGCAATTTTTCTTTGGCTTTTTTGACTGTGATATTTGACTATGATGTACTGAGGATGGTTTCCTCTTTGTTTATTCTCCTGTGAGATTCACTGAGAGTTTTAGTTTTAAAAATTAATGTTTCCCAACAAATTTGGAAAGTTTTCAGACATTAAAATTTTTTTTTCTTTCCCTCCTTGTCTCTCTCCTTCTGACACTCCCATCACACCTACTTGGATCATCTCATATTGTTACTAGAGTTTTGTGAGGTATTGCTATTTTTTATTAAATGCTTTTTGTTTGTTTGATTTTCAGCTAGGACAGTTTTTATGGATCTATCATCAAGTCCAGTTATTATTTTCTCTCATTTCTTGTCCACTTTTCAGCCTATTTAGCCTTTTTTAATTTTAGTAATTTACATTTCAACTCTATGGTATCCTTTTGAAAAACATAATTTCCCCTTTTCTGTTCAGATTTCCTATCAATTATTGCTGGCAAACTTTTTTAAAAAATTCTTCTAACATATTTTCTGTTAACTTTTTGAATATATTTACAGCAACTTTTTTTTTTTTTTAATGTTTTTGCCTGCTGAATTGAACATCTGGCCCAAATTAGAGTCGGATTCTGACTGCCTTTTTTCCTGAAGATGGGGGTTCACAGTTTCCATTCTTTGCATGACTGAGTTTTGACTGAAGCTAGATATTATATGTGATGAACTCTGGGTTTTGCTGTGTTTAGTTGCCAGCCGGGGGTTTGTACAGTTTGCTCTGAATTTTGGTCTCACTCCTTCTGAGGCTCTGTTGTTACTAAGATTTTCCCCCTTTAAATTTCCAGTTGCTTTCCAAGATTGAACCCAATCTCTGGCATCTTTAGCTAAAATGGGTGGTTGTTCTGCATGCTGTATTTCAGTAGCCATAGCTTTGGAGGTTGGGCAGAGCCATGGGTCAAATAGCCACAAACTCAAAATTCTTACCTTTTCCAGTTGCTCTTTTTAAAAATTAAGTATGTGTGTTGTTTTTGCTTGTGTTTGGAAGCTTTCTGAGATTTTTAAAGTCATCCTGATTTAAATTTCGTGTAGTATTTTATAGCTGCTGTCTGTGAGCGCCTCATCATCATCTTACCTTTCCACCGTTACTGGACGTTGGCCCACATCTTTATAAAAATATTTTAAAGTGAGTTATACACATTATGTCATGTTTCATCTAAATATTTTATGTGCAGCCTACAAAATGAGGACATTTTCTTAAAGTATCCACTGTAACGTTATTATATTGAACAAAATTAACAGTGAGTCATTATTAGGTTTTAATTCTGGTTCATATTTCCTTTTCCCCAGTTGTTCCCAAAATGTTTTTTATGGTTAGTAAACCAGAATTCAGAAAAACCCACAGACTCCAGTTATTATATCTTTTAAGTGCCTTGTTTGGAATTTTCTTCTCCCTACTTCTTAAATGACATTGAGTCATTGAAAAAAAACTAAAGCAGGTTACTCTGTGGAGCATCCCATATTCTTGATTTGTCTGGTTTTGTTTCGCTGTTCTACCTCTCTTATTTCCTATAAACTGAAAGTTAGAATTAAGGACTAGACTGCTGCTGCTGCTGCTGCTAAGTCGCTTCAGCCGTGTCTGACTCTGTGTGACCCCATAGACCGCACGCAGCCCACCAGGCTCCGCCGTCCCTGGGATTCTCCAGGCAAGAGTACTGGAGTGGGGTGCCATTGCCTTCTCCAAGGACTAGACTAGAATCAAGTTAAACTTTCTTGATAAAATATATTCCAGTGATGTATCATTCATGATTGATACTGTGAAGGTTTAAGCAGTGCATGGTTATTCTGCTGGATTAGAGCAGGGGTCCCCAACCTCTGGGATCTAGTGCTTGATGATCTGAGGTGGAGCTGATGTAATAATAATAGAAATAAAGTACACAATAAATATAATGCCCTTGAATCATCCTGAAACCACCCCCACACCCCCATCCATGGAAAAACTGTCTTCTGTGAAACTGGCCCTTGGTGCCAGAAAGGTTGGGGACTGGGGAGTGGGTTCAGGTGGTCTTCAGTCTCCTTTCTTCCAGACCCTTTCTTCAGAAGATGACTTGATCAGCCAACTTGGGAATCACTATCTCACTTAGAGTCAATAGGTTCATATTAGAATCATATTTCAACTCCCAGTTCTTAATTCATATCATCACCAAAATAAGAGGTTATCCTTAAATTCTTCCTAGTTCAGTCTGAATCCATAAAATTCAAGGACATCTAAATTGAAATGAATAATTTCAGTGAGTCACCTAAGTGTATGTCTGTATATTGTCAAGTATCCTCAACTTTCTATCTCCTCTATAGCTATGCCTCGTAGGTCTGTAGCTTCTAAAAGATAGCCATGGTTTTGCTGATAACACAGCATTCATTTGTTTATTTAATTAATGTAAACAGCTGCAGTGAAAAGTTTCAGGACAATTAAAAATACCCATATAGACGATTAACGGATATACACTACTATATACAAAATAGGTAAATAAATTCAGTACCTTGTAATAACCTATAATGGAAAAGAATCTGAAATATATATATATATATATATATATATATACACATACACACATATGTATATATGAATCACTTTGCTATATACCCTGAAACTTATACAATATTGTAAATCAACTTTACTTCAATAAAAAAATACCCCTATAAGACTAGAGTTACTGATATTGATTCTGTTGACCTAGTATTCATAATGTGTTTGATGCCTGAATCAGAGAAAACTTTTTATATTATGCAGCTCAAGTCAGTTCCTATATATTAGATTATATCAGCTTGATTAAATTTTCTTCTATGTATCTCAACTGGCAGTCATTTCCATGGGCAAAATGAAGACCTTTGAATTATCTTCTTATTTGATTAGGACATGCTGTATTTTTTTAACCTCTATCTCTCTCTTTTCTAAATCAAGATTTAGTCACGTTAATTAGAACTGGTAGACCCTACAGCCAAATTTTAAATCAAGCCAACGGTCTCATTTTTTGAAATAGCCATGGACGTTTGTATGGGGAAATCTTCCTTTATTACCACTCACTATGGTAGAAAGGAGCAGAGCAATTACTATTGCAGAGTAATTTAATACTGTTTTATTAACACAGCCTTTCATCTTGGTAAGGAGTTCTGGGATTCATGAGGATGTCCATTTTCTGTGAAATACTATCCCATTTAAATAGATTAATCCACTATCTATCGTTATAAAAGCATAAAAAAATAAAGATGAACTAAAATTCGAGTAGAGAATAAAATGTAAGAATCAATTAACTTGCATCCTTTTAAAAAATATTATACTATTATCTTTAATAATTAGATACATTTTTCCTGTTTCTTACCTGAGCTATTGTTCTTTTTTATGCCAGGTACTTGACATGTTAGACTAGAGAAGAATTAAATCTGGAATTAAAACTTGATTAATGGTCCAAAATACTTTAGAGTTTAAATCATTTGGATGAAGTAAATTGTAGAAATGGATGTTTGTTTTTATGTAGTGAATGGCTCTTTTATCAGACATTATTTGGTGTTTAGGTTATAGTTTACTTTCTCTGCCCAGCAGGTTTCCTGGAGAAATGGCATTGTAGGCATTTTAGAGAACTTACATGAAAGAACATTCTTTTGCAGTGCTTTCTTTGTAAAAGTAGCATACAAACATAAACTTTTCTCATAATACTTCCTTCTTTTAATTGCAACTATTACTTCTCCCAGGGAGAAGTGAAAAATTAAATCACAGAGAAACGAAAGAACTGTCTTTTAAGAGCAGATAGTCTTTAATTCAAATGAATATTCATTTTATTCTTCATATCTGAGTACTCCTTTATTCCTCCAGATCAAAGGATTTGTGTTATGTTGTTTTCTGTATGTATTTTGCCTGTGTTGCCATTTGTATGGAATAAACTTGTTCCATGGCATTAAAGACATTTAAAAAAAGCCACATCCATTTATCTTTCTGATTTTCAAATAAAACTTGGCTCAGGATCCATTTAACTAACCATAATGTTTTCAGTGCTCAGAATCACATTCTTCTCCTCAGCCTCTGATTTCCCACAGTAGAAGGAGGTAGATCTCAGCTTTAGTTTGGGGGTGTGTGTGTGTGTTTGTGTGGGTGTGCACGCACACATGTGTGTTAGTTGCTCAGTCATGTCTAACTGTTTGTGATCCTATAGACTGTATAGCCCACCAGGCTCCTCTGTCCATGGAATTCTCCAGGCAAGAATACTGGAGTGGGTTGCCATTCCCTTTGCCAAGGGATCTTCCTGATCTAGGGATTGAACCTGGGTCTCCTGCATTGCAGGCAGGTTCTTTACTGTCTGAGTCATCAGGGAAGCCCCAGTTTGGGAGTCCCACTTTAATCCTTCCCTGGCTGCCTGCAATGGATTGTCAGGAAGCAGAGTGGAGCTGACCTGACCCCACCTTGACCTGCTGTCCATCACCAAACAGGCATTTAGGCATTTTTTTCTTTCCCTCCACCCAGGAGTCCTAGCTACCAGTGGTCACAATGAAGATGAGGCTTAAGAAAGCTTTTTCTGTTGGATCAGGAGAGCCTCTCTTATTTTTTCAAGACTCCTAGACTATAAATTGCATGTTGAAATCAAGTCCCTGCCCCACCCCCCCCAACTCTGAGTTCCCCTGCTAAATGTATGATCAACCTCTCTATCCAAAACTTTATTCTTCTTCTTCTTGTGTCCCTGTTCCCCTCAAGATTGCTAAGTCGCTTCAGTCGTGTCCGGCTCTGTGCGACCCCATACACGGCAGCCCACCAGGCTCCGCCGTCCCTGGGATTCTCCAGGCAAGAACACTGGAGTGGGTTGCCATTTCCTTCTCCAGTGCGTGAAAGTGAAAAGTGAAAGTGAAGTCGCTCAGTCGTGTCCAACTCCTAGCGACCCCATGGACTGCAGCCCATCAGGCCCCTCCGTCCATGGGATTTTCCAGACAAGAGTACTGGAGTGGGTTGCCGTTGCCGATTGGGGAGTATCAAACACAAGGGGGAGACTGAAACCAAGCAGGATACTGTGGGCTCCTCCCAGGTACAAAAGCCCCTTTGTGTCCCCAATTTCTTGCTTGTACAAAAGAAAGGCTTTAATCTCCTAGGCTTTCCTCTCTGAAGATGCCTGCCTGCCATTGTCTGAAAGCTTGTGCTTCCTCTTCCCTTTTTGCTGAGTCATGAGGACCTTTGCCAAGGCTGGCAGGCTCTAGTGCTTATTGTCTGGACTTCTTAGGTACACACACAACAGGGACCTTTCTTAGAGTTATTACAAGCCCCGGAAGGGCTGTGTACACAAGGCAGAGTCCTTGGGAGACCCTGTCCTCTCTCGTGGGCATCCAGTTATTTCTGAGTTCAGATCTTCTCTACTTTCTTCATGTCTGCAGCTCTGCTTATCTTAGAGGAGAGCTTGTATTAAACCTTGTATATTGCTGCTATGAAATAAGTTTTGAGAACAATCCGTAATTACCTGGGAAACCAACACTTTGAGAACACAAAGCTCTGGTTTTTGTGTCAGTGCCCAGTATGGGGAAAAATGTAGTTTACCTATCCTCGTTCTCTTGCTTTGGAGAAGGAAATGGCAACCCACTCCAGTACTCTTGCCTGAAAAATCCCATGGATGGAGAAGCCTGGTAGGCTACAGTCGATGGGGTCGCAAAGAGTCGGACACGACTGAGAGACTTCACTTTCTCTTGCTTATATGTATATTTTTTTATTGATGTTACTATTCTATGATACTTTTCACTTGCTGTATTGTCCCTCCTTTTCTTCTGTCTTCCCCTTCTATTTCTTCTCCAAAGAAAGCAGTAATGGGCACAGCAGGTTGACATCAGTGAGAAGGAATGGAAACATAGTATCTGTCTGATTTCTCTGTTGATTTAAAGGGGAGTTATGCCCATTTGGGGCTTCCCTGGTGGCTCAATGGTAAAGCATCTGCCTGCAATGCAGGAGACCCGGGTTTGATCCCTGGGTCAGGAAGATCCCCTGGAAAAGGGAATGGCTACCTACTCTAGTATTCTTGCCTAGAGAATTCCATGGATAGAGGAGCCTGGAGGGCTACAGTCCACAGGGTCAGAGTCGGACACTACTGAAGTAACCTAGCACGAATATATATGCCCATTTTCCTAGGAGCAATAAAGTTGAATGTATTCAGATGGGACCCAAAACCACTTATTGTGAAGTACTAAATATAATAGTTGAGAAATATATAATGCCAGTACAATGGTATGTTCTTTACTTTCCTTTTTGCAGATTGATTTTGTTTCTGTTTTTCAGCTTGTAACAAACATCGCCTGAACCTTGAGATAAAGATGAACTTTGTTTTATCTCCCTGGGTTAAGGAGGAGGCTAAAGGGAGCAGAACCCACCTGAGTGGAAATGTTTTGCCGTGAGAGGGGCGGTTACCCTCCATTCTTAGAACATTTTGGGAAAAAAAATCTATTGAATCACAGTGAAGGCTGGAGCAGGATTGAGATTTATCCATAAATTGGAATGGAAAAATTCCTGGCAGGGCTGCCAAGGCTGGAAAATTACAGATGTACATTTTCCTTATCCACGGAAGGTCAGGGAGTTTGTTTATCCCCTGGATAATTAGTGCGCATCCTCTCAGACACCTCCCACACCTGGTGATCTTTCAGGCTGCCCTTCCTGCACTAGTCTTCAACCCTCTAAATATCCCCCCTGCCCTCACCTGCCCAGGCCTCTGGGGAGTATCCCCCAGGTCACGCAGGCCTACTGTGGGCCTCCCTTTCCACAGGCACTCAGGGGGCCCTGCTTGCCCTAACTGTAGATGTTTCAGGAATAACTTTGCTAAGGATGTGCCCTGGGGGTCACGTCATTTCTCCGGTGGTGTGAAAAAGGTTATGGGCTGTGCGCCAAGCTGTACCCCAAACTTGGCAAATGGTCAGCCGTTCTCATGGTGAAGGAGACCTGTCCCCCGCATCACTGGGTGTGGAGGGAACTCTGTGATGATTTCTGTACAAATGATTTACATGCCTCTAGAAATAAGATATCTCATGTCTTTTGCCTCATAACGATAGGTTTAAAGGATTGAGGAGCAGGGGAGAAGTCAAGGTGACCATTTCCGATGGTCATTACTTTGTTCATAAAACAACCTATAAATTTGCCAGTGTTATTACAGGATAGTTGGTTTAAGCCATTGCAGCCTCTCAGGGGTGCCTGGGGTGAAGGGCAACATTTCTTCCATCTCACAGAGCATCCATGGATTAGTTCAGGAAAGGTAAATAAGAAGGATATTCAGAGTACCCCAAAGCAGAAGCAATTTCCCTAGAAGAGGGCAAGGAGCTTATTTAGGGAGCTGTTGGTTTTTGTGAAAATCCTCTCTTTATACATTAGTTATGAAAAGAGGAGTTAGACTTGAATGTTCAGGAATGAAAGAGTCTAGTTGCTTGCAGAAAAGGCTCAGGATAATTAAAGATGCAGCATTTCCACCCTTGAGTGCAAGAGAATGTTAGTGAAGCAAGTGGCAATATCATAGACAGGGCTTAATAATTTGACGGGGTTTACCAGTGCTGAGATGACAGAAGAGGGGAAATAAAGTTGGCTGGAAAAGGAGGAAACAAAGACTGTCTTGGGAAGGCATTTTTAACTCATTCTACTCCCTAATGAGATTGCGCGAATATCTAGAAATGGGCAGATGCTGGTAAGAGTCTTATCAGAAGCTTTCACATATATGTAAACATGTATAATACAAAGAGATATAGCTAAAACTACATGTTCCAATAATTTTAAAAGGGCAAGAAAAGGGAGAAAAGAGAAAAATATCATTGAAGACAAAAAGCAAAATAACCTAACACTAGGTCTAAATCCAGACATCACACACACATTCATATACACACACATGCACACACACACACATATTCACACACACACATATACACACACCGCACACATACATACATATTCATATACACACACAGACACAGACACACATAGACACACAGACACACACACACAGAAACATGCACACATACAAACACATTCACACATGCACACATACACACATACGTACACACACACACATACACATATGCACACATACATAAACACACACATGGCATTATCTCTTGCATTAATTTGGCAGGTAGTTTTGGCTGTGTTTCTTCCCCTGATAGAGTTCCATTTCCATGTTTATGAAGCGAAATTCACCCTGCTGGCTCTTGACCTCACTGAGGGGTGGAGGGTTAATGAGATCTTACACTGGTCCTGACTGTCAGCTTTCCAGAGTGCAGAACCCGACTCCATTTTCCACTCCGGACTATAAGACCGCATGAGACAGTGGACCTGGGACGCTGTGCTTTCCTTCTCCAGCCCTCAAGCTTCAGCCGGGATGTTTAGCTCTGACACTGCAGTTCCTGTCCTCAGCCATAACTCTCTTCTGATTTCTAAGAATTAACTTGGACTTTGGAATTGTGACTGAGGTGTAGTCTATTAGTTGATGGTGATAGATTCCTGTTATATTGAGACCAGAGAATTTACTGGCAGGCCTCTGAGAGGGCAGGCAAGAAAGAGAAAGAATGTGCTGGAGAATAGAAGATAGTAACACATCCCCCAGAGTACCCAACATGCAGAAGTGAGATAGGACCCAGGAGTAATAGCGTGCAGAATAACAGGAGTCTCCAGGGAGGACTCTGAATCGCTGCAATTAGCATCAGTGTGTGCGTCTTAGTCACTCAGTTGTGTCCTATTCTTTGTGACCCCATGGACTGTAGCCTGCCAGGCTCCTCTGTCCATGGGATTCTCCAGGCAAGAATACTGGAGTGGGTTGCCATTCCCTTTTCCAGGGGATCTTCCCGACCCAGGGATCAAACTTGGGTCTCCTGCAATGCAGGCAGGTTCTTTACCATCTGAGCCACCAGGGAAACCTGATTAACATCAGTAGGACTAAGAAAAATGACCATTACAGAGGAAAGGTGGCTTGTGATTTCCCATTGTTTTGCTCTGAATTCCCTTTAGCTTCTTTATCAGTTTACTTTTCCTGGGTCTGGAAGGTTCAGGGCTGGACAGCTTTCCTCCCTGCAGTGGTGCTAAAGGGTTGAGTTATGAGCCACAGACTCTAGGGAAAAACTACCTCATTTTCAAGGGGACCTCAAATAATTTAGTTCAGCAAAATACCATTCTGATCGGCTAGCTCAAAAAAGTGCTGCTGAGCTGGCAATAATTCATCTGCCTCCTTGAACAGCTACCATTGAAATTGCATTTGAACACTGAAAACAAATATGCTTTCAGTGTAAGTCCAAAATCTTTTAATTCAGCCTCCAAGTTCCAGAGCAGATAGATACTGCACTGCGGCTCTTCTGTTCTTGCAGAGAAGCTCTGTTGGCTGGAGGCTGGGAGGGGAGGGGCCGAAGTAAAAGAGCTTGTTTTTAGCTCCACTCAGCAGATCCCTCAGCTCTAGGATATAATGAGTAAAGTGTCCTCAACTAAACTTGGGTGGACAGAGTTGACAGGGGAGAGAAGGCTAGGTTCACAGGTACTAATGAAATAAGGTTTGCTTATCCTCATTTATTTGTTAAAAAAATCAAGTGTTTTATCAGGCAGTACATTTTCTTCAAAGAGTCAACACTTTTTTTGATATTCTGGAGAATTCATAAAATAGATTCAGGGTGTCAGATGGAGTCTCCCCATTCCCACAGGCTCTGCTTCACTGCAACGGGTGGACATGCCATGTCTTGGCCACTAGCTCGCTGGCTGGAGACATTTACGACAGCAGTGTCCATGCACGCATACAGTCACCCATGCATTCTCCATGCATTTACTGAATATATTCCAGCACATTCTGGATACCAGAAATGCAGGTAAACAAGACCCAAATCATCAACTGCAACAATAGCTTCTTCATCCTCCTCAAACCATAGTTCTCACCTGTGTCTGGAACGTCTCTTGTCATCTGTCTCCTTCTTTCACCCCCGGGGCCCCAGGCTGGCCTCAAGGCAGTGTGTGTGTTCTGGTCGGCCCCTGCTATTTCACATCACTTCTCTGTCATTTTTTGCTGCTAAATTCCACTTGCTGAGAGTGGAGCACACACAAGACATACAAGCATCTTTTCTCTCGTTAAAACTGACTTGTGATTTTGGTACTCCTATGATCCTCATTTTATAGGTGGAAACCACGAGGTAAAGTGACTTGCTAAAGGTCACTTGGCTAGTGAGAAGCAGACCTGAGATTCCGAATCAGGTCTTGGATTCTTGCCAGAGTCCTCAACCGCTTCGCCTCCTGTCCCCAGCTGGTCTGATGATGCCTTGGCTCTGGCTTGGGGAGACCAGAACCCAGGCAGCAACTGCTGGGCTCCTTATCTAGACATCAAAGCCTCATCTGAGGTACCTTATTTTACATTTTGAGCTCCTTATGAACAGATCCTTTCAGTCTTTCCATGGCAGTAGTCTGGTCTTATAGGGCATGCGTCTCTACTTCAGGACAGTCTGCCAAAGGCATGCCTTCTCCCCCAACCCCTTCAGTGAATTGTGTTATCTGATGCTTGTATTAGGGTGTCGTCTACTTAAGGAAGTTATGATGGTTTTCTCCTAGTTCTGCTTTAGTGACCTGGTGCTATTTCCCCTTTAATGGTAATAAAAAGAACCACACTCATGCAGAATCTACTGTATGAGACTGGTGGTTTTTCACAACAACACATGGCCTCTGAAAACCATGCCTCGAGTTTAAACAGAGAAGCCTTGACTATAACTCCAAAAGAAGGTTTGTCTGGGAAAAAGTTGTTGTGCAGCAGAGAGCAGTCTGAAAGAGGCTTTTTGATGAGCTTTTGTTCTAGCCTGTTTAACAGCTTAAGGTTTAGAGAAGCCTATGTGAGTTCACTTTTTGCATTTGAGTCCGGAGACTGAATCCATTAAAGGTCTCTCTTGAGCCTGCCGTTAATTTCAGGGCTCCTAGGAGAATGCTCCAGGCTCACTTAACTGGTTTGAAATCGCATGGCCTCAGGCTACACCGTCTTTATTTGGAGCAGAATGGGAGCCAGGGAATTAGTTCAAAAGCCACAACCACTTTTTCCCTTTACTATCTAATTTCTGTGGTTCCGTGTTGGTTGGCTTCACACCATTTGCAAAATTTTAAGAACCATCCAGAAGACATCGGTCATGGCTGTTAGAATGAATATCTTTCTGTCACTTTCTCTTCTGTTTTTCACGTTTGCACCCTTGCCATCCATACGTATGTGGTCTGGACTTTGGAAGTTTGGAGGCTTGAAAAAACACTGCAAGCCTTCTCTCCAGCCCCAGATGGAACTTGTGTTTGTTTTTGCTTGTGGTTTGGGTGGTGTGTGTGTGTGTGTGTGTGTTGGTGGGGGGATGGGGGGAGAGAGAGAGAGAGATGATATAAAACAAAGAAAGGGAGGGTTTTGATGCATGATACCCAGACATGCAGAGAATATCAGTGTTCTCGGCAGAAGGGAATTCACATGGTAGAAAGCAGGATGAGACCGTCCAGGGTGATGTCTGTACGCGCAGGATTAAATCACAGGCTCGGTGTAACAGCACCTGCCCCAGGAAGCACGGCAGGACCTGCTGAGCATCAGCTCCACTCTGAGCAGGTTTGGAGGCGGGCTGCTTATACTCAAAGACTGTTGCTGCCTTTTGTTGTGAAAAAAGGACTAGTCAGTTTTGCTCAGTTGGTCAGCAAGAGCAGCAGCGGATAGGTGGCCTAGGCAGTGACTGACGCCGGAGTCACAGGGCTGGGTGCAGACCCTGTAGAGGAGAAAGGGGTTGGGGGGGGCATGGGTGGGGGGAGGTGGCTGGATACCTGCTGTCTTGACTGTGAATGTAGAATGTGACGCCAGGAGAGTGTCTGGGCTCCAATCCCAGCTCTGCACTGAGGATGATGGTGCGACTCTGATTGAATGACTTAACTCCCCAGCTTCTGCATCCTCATTTATCAGCAAGTGATAATAAGACTTTCCATACTGTTCATGTTCATGGGGTTCTCATGGCAAGAATACTGGAGAAGTTTGCCATTCTCTCCTCCAGTGGACCGTGTTTTGTCAAAACTCTCCACTATGACCCGTCCATCTTGAGTGGCCCTGCATGGCATGGCTCCTAGCTTCACTGAGTTACCCAAACCCGTTTGCCACAACAAGGCCGTGGTGGATATGAACCTGAGCAAACTCCAGGAGACAGTGAAGGACTGGGAAGCCTGGTGTGCTGCAGTCCATAGGGTCGGAAGAGTTGGACACGACTGAGCACAGCACAGCACAGCAGCCTACAATCATGAGTAGATTATAAATAAAAAAATCAAAGGGTAAATACACCAAAAGCGAGCTGAGCATATGCAAGGCTGGGCTTCCAGGAGCCCTTGATGAGCAGGCTGCTGTCCATGGTCACAGGAGCTGTTTTGCTCCTTTCTCCTTGGCCTTCAGAGCTCATTGCACCCAGTGAAATGGAATCCAGGACACCAACCCTTCCAGGCAATAAAGGGGACAGGGGACAGAGCTGGGTCTGAAGGTAGAAAAGGAATCTAATCCTTCCAACACAGCTTCAGCAGACGAAGCGTGCAAAGGGGGCTGGGGAAGGGAGCAGCCTGCTGTCTCCAATCTCAGAGCCCCTGGGTGAGCGAGGGGCTCAAGGGAGGGCCCCCCCCCTCCGCCCCTGACACCCCGAAGCTTCTCTCCCCAGAACTCTCAAGTTACTTATGTAAGTAACTCAAGAGTCTTCAGATTTTGAAGACCCTGGTTTTTCTGTTACTGGCAGCACGACTCAAGCTCTGCTGAGTTTAATGGGCACTTTAAGCTCCTTCATTTATTTCCAACCGTCAAAATTGTTTTCCAACCTCTTGTTTTGTTCAGCGATTACTCCCCCACTTAAAGTTCGCTTCAGATGGAAGGACAGAGAAGTAACATTGGTTTGCTTGAGTCTGAGCTGAGGTGATGAAAAATCTGTGGCTTTGATGCGAATACTTCTGGAATCTGGAAAGGCAGTAAGGGCTCTAGTTAGTGGTCAAACTGAACGGTTACTTCTGAAATCAAGTGAATGGAGTCTTGAAAGTGCAAAGTAGCCCTGATACACAAAATTCAGTCTTAAAGAGGTGGCTTTTCAACTGACTGCTGAGCTCTGTGAGTTCATTTTCGTGTCTATCCCCAGGCTCCTCTCATATTTTCTTGCCTGAATTTCTTGACACCTTCATCTCTTCACTCACTCACCCATATGTCCATCATCCATCCATCTATTCAGTGACTTCATTGCATTCCTGTTATGAGCCAATCAGGGCTTCCTAGTTGGCGCTAGTGATAAAGAACCCGCTTGCCAATGCAGGAGATTGAAAAGACGCTGGTTCCATCCCTGGGTTGGGAGGATCCCCTGGAGTAGGGCATGGCAACCCACTCCAGTATTCTTGCCTGGAGAATCCCATGGATAGAGAAGTCTGGCAGGCTATAGTCCATAGTGTCACAAAGAGTCGGACACAACTGAAGCGACTTAGCGTGCACACATGCAATGAGCCTGTCGCCACCTAGATTTGGGGAATATTTGGTGAATTGCCTCGGAGCTGGCAGATCCTCACAGCTATCACCAGTCTGTACTTCTTCCATCATTTTCACTCCAGTACCAGCCCCTTTCTTGGCTAACTCCTGTACTGTCCCCTGCTAAACTCGTCTCCTAGTATCAGGTTAGTAGTTTATTTCTTGTTCCCACAACCACCCTGACATGTATAATTGCTGAATCCCATTTCACCAAGAACCAACTTTTTTGTGTGGTGACAGAGTAGAGCTCAGCCCCTGGAGATGGGGGTGGGTGCATTGGGATAATTGTAAGGTGCAAGAATGTAGTTTTGTGTTTGACATGGGGACCAGGGAACCTGAAGATGACAGATAACTTCCCTTAACCTCATGGAAAATCAGTTGGAAAACCCTAAGAGTTTACCTTATCCAGTTTCCTGGACATCAGAAATCTCTGCAATGTCTATATCAGATCATGAGCCTTTTCTGTAATATTTCTCAGGATAGAAAGTTCATTTAGCAGCACACTTTGGGATTCATCTTAACTATTACAAAGTTCTTCCATGTATTCTCACCAATATCTTCCTTTTTATTAGAATAACCTCATACTGTGGTCCTTGTTTACTCTCCCTATGGAAACAACAAGAATATCCAATTTCTTTTCCATATTGCAACTGAATTACTGTGAATTTTTTCATTTGGAAGTAACCCGAACCCTACCTTAACTGGCCTAAGCATAATGGGGGACTTAATAAGAAAGATGTAGAGTTTTGCTATGGGACCCAAAGACAGAAATGCACAAACGCGTTAGGCCTGAGGAATGATCTGGAAGCAGAGACTCAAAAGCACCAAGATTCTTTCCAGGTCTTTCATCTCTGTCTCTCCCTCTCCCTCTCTCCTCCATTTTTGCAGGCAGATTCTTTACCCTCTGAGCCACCAAAGAAGCCCAAATGTTAGATGCTCAAAGTCATAGTTAAACAAATAGGATTATAATATATTATTGTAGGGAAAGGATGTTTTGATCCACATTTCCTATTAAAATAAACAAACAAGCACATACTTCCTCATTTTGGCTAAAGAGGTTAAATGCTCCACAGTGAACTCACAAAGCAAACTCAGTTTGCTATTTTTTGTTATTTGTCATTCAAATAAATATTTGACTGCAGCAATATTTGTAAATATTTCTCCCAAATTTTATCACCAGGTTATATATCTTCAGTTTCTCCAAACTTTCCTCAAATGATACCTTCCATGAAGACTATTTCCCTATATGTTTTTTTTTTTTTTTAACTTTTCAAACTTTTATCCTTAAAAACATGGCTTCACTGGAACAGATGTATTTGATCCGTATGGAGTTAAGGTCATTTGGTCAAAACTTGAAGTCCCCTTTGGCGATACCATCTCTTGGAACTTACCACTTCACCTAACCTGAAAGTTTCCATCACTCGTAAGAGTTATGATCCCAAAGAAATTTTTCTGTATAGAGAACTCAAGATGAAAGACTGAATAATGACATTGGCCAAGGATGGTCTGAATCCAAAGCAAAGTGAAATCTTATTAATAATATAACTGAAAAATTTGCCCTGAGAACATTGGGCTATTACTTATACCAAGCTTTTAGAGACATATTGTCTCATATAGTAGTTAAAATTCATGAGCTACAAATAGTAAATGCATACAGCAATTTTTTTCTTTATATACTATTTATCTCTTATATAGCGATACTTAAGTGGTACTTTAAAAGTTACTTTATGTTTTGTAATTGGTTTAAGCTTCATTATTTCCTAAAATAACAAGATTACCTTTACCACTGCATTGTTTAATTTAATAAATCATTTATTTAGAACCAACTAAAGACATATATAAAAGGTATTATGCTATAAAAGGTACTGGGGCTTTGGAAGTGAATATGACTTTTGAATCTCAGGAGCTTATGATCTAATAATGCACCTCTCCATGCATGCACACAAACTGTAGTTAAGGGTGTGTCTCAGGCTTACCTAGGGTAGCTGCAAAAATCAGAGGACAACAAATACAATTTAAGGGCATTATGGAGGCTTCCCAGGTCACGCTAGTGGTAAAGAACCTGCCCGCCAATGCAGGAGACATAAGAGACAAGGTTTCGATCCCTGGGTTGAGAAGATCCCCTGGAGGAGGGCACAGCAACCCACTCCAATATTGTTGCCTGGAGAATCCCATGGACAGAGGAGCCTGGCGGGCTGCAGTTTATGGGGTTACAAAGAGTCGGACATGCCTGAAGCAACTTAGCATGCACACACAGAGGACAGTGAATGACCTTCCAGGCATGACCTTGAGGTCCCTGTGGGCCTCTTGGTGGAGATGTTTAATAGGTATTTAGATTTTAAAGAGAAGATTTAAAGAGAGAAGTCTAACCCAGAAATGTGACTCTAGGCTCTGCAAACTAGCTAAGTCATTATCCCGTTTGTTGTGCATTGGAATCCACTCCCAGGCTCTTCTCTGGAAGGCCAGTGGTTAAGACTTAGCCTTCTAGTGCAAGGGCTGCAGGTTCAATACTTGTTTGGGGAGCTAAGATCCCACATGCCTCATGGCCAACAAATGGAAGCAGTTCAGTTCAGTTCAGTTGCTCAGTCCTGTCCGACTTTCTGCAACCCCATGGACTGCAGCACACCAAGCTTCTCTGTCCATCACCAACCCCGGAGTTTACTCAAACTCATGTCCATCGAGTTGGTGATGCCATCCAACCATCTCATTCTTTGTTGACCCCTTCTCCTCCTGCCTTCAATCTTTCCCAGCATCAGGGTCTTTTCCAATGAGTCAGCTCTTCGCATGAGGTGGCCAAAGTATTGGAGTTTCAGCATCGACATCAGTCCTTCCAATGACTATTCAGGACTCACTTCCTTTAGGATGAACTGGTTGGATCTCCTTGCAGTCAGTCCAAGGGACTCTCAAGAGTCTTCTCTAGCACCACAGTCCAAAAACCTCAATTCTTTGGCACATAGCTTCCTTTATAGTCCAACTCCCACATCCATACATGACTACTGGAAAAACCATAGCTTTGACTAGATGGACCTTTGTAAGCAAACTAACATCTCTGCTTTTTAATATGCTGTCTAGGTTGATCATGGCTTTTCCTCCAAGGAGCAAGTGTCCTTTAATTTTGCAGTCACCATCTGCAGTGATTTTGGAGCCCAAGAAAATAAAGTCTGTCACTGCTTCCAATGTGTCCCCATCTATTTGCCATGAAATGATGGGACTGGACCTAGATAGTATATTAAAAAGCAGAGACATTACTTTGCCAACAAAGGTCCATCTAGTCAAAGCTATGGTTTTTCCAGTAGTCATGTATGAATGTGAAAGTTGGACTATAAAGAGAGCGGAGTACCACCAAAGAATTGATGCTTTTGAACTGTGGTGTTGGAGAAGACTCTTGAGAGTCCCTTAGACAGCAAGGAGATTCAGCCAGTCCATCCTAAAGGAAATCAGTTGTGAATATTCATTGGAAGGACTGATGCTGAAGCTGAAACCCCAGTACTTTGGCTACCTGATGCTAAGAACTGACTCATTAGAAAAGACCCTGATGCTGGGAAAGATTGAAGGAGGGAGGAGAAGGGGACAACATAGGATGAGATGGTTGGATGGCATCACTGACTCAATGGACATGAGTTTGAGTAAACTCTGGGAGTTGGTGATGGACAGGGAGGCCTGGCATGCTGCGGTCCATGGGGTCACAAAGAGTCGGACACGACTGAGGAACTGAACTGAACTGAACTAATGGGACTGGATGCCATGATCTTAATTTTCTGAATGTTGTGTTTTAAGCCAACTTTTTCACTCTCCTCTTTGACTTTCATCAAGAGGCTTTTTAGTTCCTCTTCACTTTCTGCCATAAGGGTGGTGTCATCTGCATATCTGAGGTTATTGATATTTCTCCCGGCAATATTCCAGCTTGTGCTTCCTCCAGCCCAGCATTTCTCATGATGTACTCTGCATATAAGTTAAATAATCAGGGTGACAATATACAGCCTTGACATACTCCTTTCCCAATTTGGAACCAGTCTGTTGTTCCATATCCAATTCTAACTGTTGCTTCTTGACCTGCATACAGATTTCTCAGGAGGAAGGTAAGGTGGTCTGGTGTTCCCATCTCTTGAATAATTTTCCACAGTTTGTTGTGATGCACAGAGTCCAAGGCTTTGGCATAGTCAATAAAGCAGAAGTAGATGTTTTTCTGGAACTCTCTTGCTTTTTCGATGATCCAAAGGATATTGGCAATTTGATCCTAGTCAACAAAAGAGTAGCCATCCTAGTCAACAAAGGGTCCGAAATGCGGTACTTGGATACGTCTCAAAAAGGACAGAATGATCTCTGTTCGTTTCTAGGGCAAACTATTCAGTATAATAGTAATCCAAGTCTATGCCCCAACCAGTAATGCTGAAGAAGCTGAGGTTGAACGGTTCTATGAAGTCCTACAAGACCTTCTAGAACTAACACCCAAAAAAGAAATAGAAGCAATGCTGTAACAAATTCAGTAAAGATTTTAAAAAGGTCCACATCAAAAGAAAAAAAATCTTAAAAAAAAAAAAAAAGAATTCCCTTCAGGGCTTCCCTGATGGGTCTAAACACTGGAAACCTGTAATCAGTGTGATATCTTGCCTTTTACTGGTACTAGCATACCCAGAAGTTTCTTATTTACCAGGAAATCACTCATCTCACCATGCATTCATTGCTGCCCAGGAAAAAACACTGGACGTAGCTCATACTGAGTAACAGACTTGGAGACCAGGTAGTCAGAGTGGTTACACTGGGTCTGATTCATATCAGGAGTTGGACAAGAAAGTCTCCACTCTGAAATCTCTCCTAGAGACACTGCAGCATGAACAAGCAGTAAAAACTGTGTTTTAAAAATTTATTGTCAAAAACTTTAGAAACTTAATAAAAAATTCCGGGAAATCCCAAGCTTCTGGTGATGTGTGAGTCGTGGGGGAGGAACGCTTGAGCCCCTGGCCAGAGCTTGACCGTCTAATGATGAACGATTGTGTTTGCCTCCTGTCCACTGAGCTCTCAGACCCACAGTCAGTTGCCAAGCCTAAGTTAACTGACCTCGTAGGAAACTCTCATCTCACAGATAATTCTCATCTCTCTTTCTCTTCCTTCTAATTCCTTTCAGTGACGATCTCAGCTTGAGCTTTCACACTAGATTCCTTCCTACCTTCCAAACCATTCCACACCTGACATGGCATTGATCTTAAATCACTGAACACAGTCCAGGCTGGCATTCAGGTTCCTCCACAGCGCACCCCCAGGCTGGCCTCCCAACTCCCTTCGTTCAACAAGTGTTACAACTAGAAGCTGGACTTCTTCTAAATACACATTGCCTTTTCCTCCACTTGCATTTTTTCTCCTACTGTCTTTTTCTGCTGTGCCTTTTCTCCATCTTTGTCCTTACCCTTCCACCTCCCGCACTGAGCCCTTTCCTGTCTTTAGCAACCATCCTGAAAACTTCTTTTCTTAGGATGGACACTCTTATCACCCAAGTTGGAAACCCATCCTTTTAAAAGAAACTTCGTTATACTGTGATGTATGTAAAAATGTTTTCTCTACTCAAATATAAGCTCTTCTAGGACAGAAAAATGTTACTTTGTTTTGTTCTTGTACCCTGTACTGTGCCTTCCATCCAGTAGGTACTTATTAAGTGACCGTTGAATAAATAACTGAGGCCATAGGTCTTGAACCTCCTTGATTTAAAGTTTTTCCACTTTAGCATTTCTTGGAGCATCCCTCCTCTTAGAAACTAAGTTTGGCCAGGGGGGTTATGCTGACAAAGGTTCTGTTACAAGTGAGTCTTAACCTTTGTTTGGGGTACTGAAATTCAGTCATTTGCTGGAAGATTTATTGAGAGATTATTAAGCTTCAGACACTGCACCAGCCTCTGAGGTTACGGAGCTATAGAAGACACACTCTGCCCCAGAGGGCGCGAGGGTTAAAAGTGCTATAATAAAAGCATGTCTGTAATGCTGAGGGAGTCCTGAGGAGGGAGCTCTAACCTTGCTTGGAGAAGTAGGTACCCCACCAACACTTGGTATAGCATTTCATTCGTTGGTCAGTGCAGGCGCTTCCTTAGCATTCCCTTTACATAATGTATCGAGTACCCAAATGCTATGTTTGCACCTGTGTCTAGCTGAAATCAGTTAATTTTTCCACAATTGATAGACATGTCCACAGTCTTCAGGAATCTTTAGGTCATTGTGTCAGGCATTATTCTAAGCACTTCATAGACAATATCTCACTTAATACTCATGACAGTCTTATGGAATACATATTGTTTTACGTTTTTTCCAGTAGTCATGTACGGATGTAAGAGTTGGACCATAAAGAAGGCTGAGTAGGAATTGATGCTTTTGAACTGTGGTGCTGGAGAAGACACTTGAGAGTCCCTTGAACTGCAAGGAGGTCAAACCAGTCAACCTAAAGGAAATCAGTACTGAATATTCATCGGAAGGACTGACACTGAAGCTGAAACTCCAATACTGTGTCCACCTGATGCAAAGAACTGACTCACAGGAAAAGACCCTGATGCTGGGAAAGATTGAAGGCAGGAGGAGAAGGGGTCGACAGAGGATCAGATGGTTGGATTGACTCAATGGATGTAAGCTTGAGCAAACTCCAGGAGATGGTTGAGGACAGGGAAGCCTAGCATGCTGAGTCCATGGGGTCGCAGAGTTGGATATGACTTAGTGACTAAACAGCAAAGTCATAGGGAAGTAAATTAGTTTTTTACATTAATTGTCAGGACTGGGACTTAACATAGTTCTGTTCACAGTGCAGAGTACTAACCACTATCCGATCATGACAAGTTACAGGAGACCTGCACGGTTCTGATTCCATACCCCCACTTTCTTAATATTACCAGTTAATAATTTTGAAAGACAAATTTGAAAAAATTATGGAAAAATCATGACCAAATTTTGGCATTTAACTGTTTTATTTTTTTTTCATTGTGTTTAAAAATCATTTAATAGGCTTAATTTCTTACAGAATTGTGATTATTAATATATATGCTTATTTTTATATTACTATTTTGTGTTATGTATAGCATACATTTCCCCTTTTAAATTTTTTCTCATTTTCTTCCTTTATCTAGTTTTCTACAGTTTTATGTATAATTTTGTTCATTTAGTGTTTACCCTTACACACTGAGCACACATTCAGGCTATTATCTTTCTACTCAACAAGGAGCATTGAGAAATGAAAGCATTTTAATTTAAATTTTATTCTTTTTTTAAATTTTATTTTATTTTTAAACTTTACATAATTGTAATTGATGAAAGCAAACCTAAATAGATAGCCACTCTTTAGGAGAAAAAAATAGTTTATTTATGTATTTATTTTATTAAAAAAAAAAACACTTCAAGTACTATTTAAAGCACAAAACAATCAGTAAACTAAACCTTCTCCATAGAATTCTGAGGTTTGTGAAAACATGAGATCTTACAAATATGGGAGGAGAGAAGGAGGAAAATGGCCATATCACTTTATTTGTTTATTGTTATAGTCACTTCTTGGACTGTTTAACATTTATCTTCTTAGGAACTGCTTAGGAATAGTATTTCTGCTTTTGCAAAAGCTTCAAAATCACCATTTCGTGCTCTCCTCCTTAAATACAGACTTGTGGGAAGTAAGTCTTCAGTTATTAACATCAAGTCTCTCCAATTTGTGCTCCAACAGCTCAGAATCCTCCCACCCCCCGTTTTTCCTCCTCTGAGGATCAATTTCCTAAACAGGGCTTGTTTATTCTTATATCTATTTTTTATATTTGGAGTACAGATTTATTTTAGAATCTCCCACAGTATATCTACTTAATACAGTACAGGTTTGTGTATGGAATTTTTACCCAAGGAGCTTTAAGTAGTGTAAAGGAGCTTCTGAGACATTAGGGAAAATATATGTGTGTGTACATCTGCTTCTGGTTCTTGGCAGAGAGCTCCTAAAGCCGATGTAAATTCCTACTTGATAAAAGCATTTGGAGCATCTTTTGTTGTAGTGAGGTGGCTCCGGATGGCTTCAGGTTGGGGGCTGGTCACCAGAAAGAGGAAGCCATAATTAGAAGCTTTGAATTTTTTTTTTTAAGTTATTTTTAATTGAAGGATAGTTGCTTTACAATATTGTGTTGGTTTCTGCTGTTTATCAACATGAATCAGCCGTAAGTATACATATGTCCCCTCCCTCTCGAACCTCCCTCCCACATCTGACCTCCTCCCACCCCCTAGGTTGTCATAGAATCCTGGTTTGAGTTCCCTGAGTCAGACAGCAAATTCCCACTGTCTGTTTTACGTATGGTAGTGTGTATGTTTCCATGCTACTCTCTCCATTTGTCACACCCTCTCCTTCCCTCCACCCCCATGTCCATAAGTCTGTTCTTTACGTCTGCATCTCCATTGCTGTCCCACAAATAGATTCATCAGTACCATCTTTCTAGATTCCATATATATGCATTAAAATACAGTATTTGCTTTTTCTCTTTCTGACTTACTTCACTCTGTATAATAGACTCTCGGTTCATCTACCTCATTGACCTTGACTCAAGTGTGTTCCTTTTTATGGCCGAGTAATATTCCATTGTATATATTTACTACAGCTTCTTTATCCATCCATCTCGCAATGGACATTTAGTTTGTTTTCCTATCTTAGCTACTGTAAACAGTACTGCAGTGAACATTGGGATACATGTGACTTTTTCAGTTATGGTTTTCTCAGTGGTGGGATTGTTGGGTCATATGGGAGTGTTATTCCTATTTTTGTAAGGAATCTTCACACTGTCTTCCATAGTGACTGTATCAATTTATATTCCCACTAGCAGTACTAGAGGGTTCCTTTTTCTCCACACCCTCTCCAGCATTTGTTGTTTTTAGATTTTTTGATGATGGCCATTCTGACTGTTGTGAAATGATATCTCATTGTAGTTTTGATTTTCATTTCTCTAATAATGGGTGATGTTTAGCATGTTTTTATGTGTTTATTAACCATCTGTATGTAGAAGCTTGGAATTTTTAACTCTACCCCCACATTCTTCAGAGAGGGGAGAGGGGCTGGAAATGAAGTGAATAATTGATCACACCTATATGAAGAAGCTTCAACAGTATGGATCTCAGAGTGCTTCCATGTTAGTGAACACATACCCATACGGGGAGGGTGATGGGCTCAAACTCCATGGGACAGAAGATCCCCCCAAGACCCTGTCCTGAAGGTCCTGTCCTGAAGATCTCTTCATCTGGCTGTTCACAATCCTTTAATAAATTACTAAATGTAAGTAAGTGTTTTCCTGAATTCTCCAAGATGCTTTAGCAGAATGTCAAATCCAAGGGGAGGAGGTAATGGGAACCTCTGATTTGTAGCCATGTCAGACAGATTGTGGATAACCTGGACGCTTACTCTTTGTCATTATCTGAAGTAGGGAGTCAGTCTTTTGAGGCTGAGCCCTTAACATGTGGAATCTGATGCTGTCTTTAGTAGACAGTGTCAGAATTAACCAGCTGGTGTCACAGAGAATTACTTGGTGTGGGAAAATCCCACACATATTCGGTAACCAGAAGTGTAGAAGTGTTGTGAGTGTGAGAACAAAGGAGAAACCCAGGAGGAATACTGGAGATTTTTCCCTACACAGAGCTGTAGTTTATAAGCATTCTGCATACCAAACATGAAAGATCAAAGTGATTAGTAGGGTGCTAGGCATAAAGCTTGGGTAAGTGTCTCCATTCCAGATCCCAGAAATAAACCCACACATAGATGGCCAACTGATCTTCAACAAAGATGCCAAGAACTCGCGTGGGGAAAAGACAGTCTCTTCAACAAATGGTATGGAAAGACTGGATATTCATGTGCAAAGAAGAAAATAAACCCTGATCACATACACACCACTCACAAAATTGATTTGAAATTGATGTCAAGACCTGAAGCTGTAAAACTACTAGAAGAAAACATAGGGATTAAGTTCCTTAACATTGATCTTGGCAACGGGTTTTGGATATATACCAAAAGCACGGGCAACAGCAGCAAAGATGGGACCGAACCATTTCAAAAGCTTCACAACAAAGGAAACAATCAATAGTGTGAAAAGGCAATCTACAGAATGGGAGAAAATATTTGCAAACCATCTATCTGATAAGGGGTTAGTATCTGAAGTAAATAAGGGACTTATATAACTCAATGCCCAAAATTAATCAGATTAAAAAATGGGCAGAGGACTTAAGTAGACATTTTTTTCGAAGAAAACATATAAATGGCCAACAGGTACATGAAAAGATTGTCAGTGTCACTAATCATCTGGGAAATGCAAATCAAAACCACAGTAATGAGATATCAGTTCATACCTGTTCAAATGACTGTCATCAAGAAGACAAGAATTTTGTGTTGGTGGGGATGTGAAGAAAAGGGAACCCTTATGCACTGTTTGTGGGAATGTAAATTGGTGCAACCACTGTGGAACAGTATGGAAATTCCTCAAAAAATTAAGAACAGAGCCACCGTGTGATCCAACAATCCTACTTCTGGGTGTATATCCAAAGGAAAAGCATGTTATTGAAGAGATTTCTGTACTTCGTGCTCATTGCAGCATTGTTCACAATAGCCCAGGCATGGAAACAATCCAAGTGTACATTGACAAATGAATGGGTAAAGAAAAAGTTATATAAATAAATAAATAAGTGAATATTCAG
Source organism: Bos grunniens (assembly GCF_055505025.1). NCBI lineage: Eukaryota > Metazoa > Chordata > Mammalia > Artiodactyla > Bovidae > Bos > Bos grunniens. Next base: position 54,087,185 of record NC_141178.1, on the reverse strand, counting down.
CCATAAAGAAGAGGGAAACCTTGCCTTTTGTGACAACACAGATGGACCTCAAGGGCATTATGTTAAGTAGAAGAAGTCAGACAAAGAAAGTCAAATATTGTATGATGTCATTGTGGAATCTAAAAAAGCTGAGCTCAGACGTAGGGAGTAGAATGGTACTTACTAGGGGTTGTGGGGCAGAGGAAATGAGATGCTGGTCAAAGGGTACAAATTCTAGCTGTAAGATAGTAAGGTCTGGGCATCTAATATACAGCCTGGTGACTATAATTAATAGTACTGCACTGTGTCCTTGAACGTTGTTAATAATAGATCTTAAATGTTGTCACCACAAAAAAGGTAATTTGAGGAGATGGAGGTGTTAACTGATCTTATTGTGATAATTATTTTGTGATATACATGTGTCAGATCACTGTCAGCAGTCTCAGTATCATGCCCATCAATTTTAAAAGCAATATATGTTTTACCTATTTTACCTAATTGTTAGGAGAGACTATATTTTAAAATCTTCAGCTCCTCTTCCCCTGGTTTTTACCTACTTTATTTTGTCCTATCATAGCATTCCCTTCTATCAACTTTCCTATTTACAAGGCCATTTTTATTCTCATCTCATTCCATCCTGATGCTCTCAAATCCTCCCCGCCAGTTCTTTCTCTTCCATGATGTCTATTTCAAGATTCCTGAGAGATTGACAAGTCCTCGAAATACCACTTGCCCATCTGCTTTCTTTCCCTTCTTTCATAGTTGGACCTGAATTTCACTCAAACACATCTTCCTAAATGCTTCATGACTATGACAAACCTGACATGCTTATAACTGGCTCTTGTCTAAGCTTTGTGCACCTGCCAACTTTAGGGAAAGTGCTGAAGTTACTGTGTGTGTCCTTGTGTGTCTGTGCCGACACTAAAATGTTAGCTATGCTTCTCTCTAGATGCAGAGATACAGGTAATTATTTCTCCCTCCACTTCCTCCTCTTCCTGCTTTGTGTCTATTTCTTTTACTCCTCCTTTTTCATTTTCCTCTTTTTTAAAAATTCTTCTCCTCCTTTCTTTTCATTGTCTCCTTCCTCCACTAATTCATATCTCACCTCTGGTTACAATTCTACCAATGTACTTCTAACAATGTTTTCATCTTCACTATCTGATGGGAACAGTTCATGTTTTGTTAGTATCCCAGTACTATGAACCCTGTAGCTGTTAAAAGTTGATTTTTTTTAAATTCTCATTTTCATCTTTGTTTTCTTCTAGCTTTATTGAGGTATACCTACAAAAACTGTATATATTTAAGGTATAAATATATGGTGAGAGATCTAGAGACTAGAGATCTCTTCAAGAAAATTAGAGATACCTAGGGAATATTTTGTGCAGAGATGGGCACAATAAAGGACAGAAATGGTATGGACCTAACAGAAGCAGAAGATATTAAGAAGAGGTGGCAAGAATACACAGAAGAACTATACAAAAAAGATCTTCACGACCCAGGTAATCACGATGGTGTGATCATTTACCTAGAGCCAGACATCCTGGAATGTGAAGTCAAGTGGGCCTTAGAAAGCATCACTATGAACAAAGCTAGTGGAGGTGATGGAATTCCAGTTGAGCTATGCCAAATCCTAAAAGGTGATGCTGTGAAAGTGCTGCACTCAATATGCCAGCAAATTTGGACTGGAAATTTGTGGCCATGGGACTGGAAAAGGTTAGTTTTCATTCCAATCCCAAAGAAAGGCAATGCCAAAGAATGGTCAAACTACCACCCAAAAGCACTCATCTCACATGCTAGCAGAGTAATGCTCAAAATTCTCCAAGTGAAGCTTCAACAGTATGTGAACCGTGAACTTCCAGATATTCAAGCTGGATTTAGAAAAGGCAGAGGAACCAGAGATCAAGTTGCTAACATCTGTCAGATCATCAAAAAAGCAAGAGAGTTCTAGAAAAACATCTATTTCTGCTCTATTGACTATGTCAAAGCCTTGGACTGTGTGGATCACAACAAACTATGGAAAATTCTGAAAGAAAAGGGAATACCAGACCACCTGATCTGCCTCCTGAGAAATCTGTGTGCAGGTCAAGAAGCCACAGTTAGAACTGGTCATGGAACAAGAGACTGGTTCCAAACAGGGAAAGGAATACATCAAGGCTGTATATTATCACCCTGCTTCTTTAACTTATATTCAGAGTACATCAAATGAAATGCCAGGCTGGATGAAGCACAAACTGGAATCAAGATTGCTGGGAGAAATATCAATAACCTCAGATACGCAGATGACACTACTCTTACGATAGAAAGCAAAGAACTAAAGAGTCTCCTGATGAAAATGAAAGAAGAGAGTGAAAAAATTGGCTTGAAACTCAATTTTCAGAAAACAAAGATCGTGGTATCTGGTCCCTTACTTCATGGCAAAGAGATGGGGGAACAATAGAAACAGTGACAGACTTTATTTTGGGGGGCTCCCAAATCACTGCAGATGGTGACTGCAGCCATGAAATTAAAAGACACTTGCTCCTTGGAGGAAAAGCTATGACCAACCTAGATAGCATATGGAAAAGCAGAGACATTACCTTGCCGACAGAGGTCTGTTTAGTCAAAGCTATGGTTTTTCCAGTAGTCATGTATGGATGTGAAAGTTGGACTATAAAGAGAGCTGAGTACCACCAAAGAATTGATGCTTTTGAACTGTGGTGTTGGAGAAGACTCCAACACCCAAGAGTCCCTTGGACTGTCAGGAGACCAACCAGTCAATCCTAAAGGAAATCAGTCCTGAATATTCATTGGAAAGACTAATGCTGAAGCTGAAACTCCAATACTTTGGCCACCTGATGCAAAGAATTGACTCATTTGAAAAGACCCTGATGCTGGGAATGATTGAAGGTGGGAGGAGAAGGGGACAACAGAGGATGAGTTGGTTGGATGCCATTACTGACTCAATGGACATGAGTTTGAGTAGGCTCCAGGAGTTGGTGATGGACAGGGAAGTCTGGTGTGCTGCAGTCCATGGGGTTGCAAAGAGTCAGACACGACTGAGTGACTGAACTGAACTGAAGTATATGGTGAGAGTGGGCATCCTTGTATTGTTCCTGATCTAAGAGGAAAAGTGTTTAACCTTTCATCATCGACTATGATGTTAGCTTTCTTTCTCTTTGCTGTCTTTTTTTTGTGTGTGTGAATGATAATTTTTCATAGTGATATGCTTTGATTCCCTATGTTGATATTTTGAGTATTTACTGTCCGTTTTTGCTATGTAGTTATTATGAGTGTTATCACTCAGAGGTGTCTGACTCTTTGAGTGACTAACACTCATAATGAATGCATAGCATATATTATGAGCCTTCATAAAATATTCTTCAGATATAATGGTCTGTTTTAAGCTGATAACAACTTAAGTTTGCTTGCATACAAAACTCTACTCTTTCACATTTCCCCCCAAATTTTGTGTTTTTGATATCACAATATACCTCTTTTTATATTATGTATCTGTTATCAAATTATTGTATAGTTGTTTTTAATACTTTTGTCCTTTAACCTTTAAACTAGAGTTAAGTGGTTATCTGATTATCACACTGCTATATTGCAGTACTAGAGCAATCTGAATTTGATTATGTATTTAGCTTTACCAGTTTTATATTTTGATGTTTTTTAATGTTACTGGGTATTGTCCTTTCATTTCAGCTTGAAGAGCTCCTTTCAGCATGTTAATAAAGGCATTACAAGACATGTTGTAATGTGTTGATGAATTTCCTTACTTTTGTCTGAGGAAATATTAATCTCTCTTTCATTTCTTTTTTCCCCAACTTTATTCATTAGTTTTTATTCATCTTCAAATTCATTATTTCTTTTAAAATGGTTAATTGAAAAAATTTAAAATTTTTGTTGTTTTATTGAAGTATATTTGATGTACAGTTCAGTTCAATTCAGTTCAGTTGCTCAATTGTGTCTGACTCTTTGTGACCCCATGGACTGCAGCACGCCAGGCTTCCCTGTCCATCACCAACTCACGGAGCTTGCTCAAACTCATGTCCATTGAGTCGGTGATGTCATCTCATCCTCTGTCGTCCCCTTCTCCTCCTGCCTTCAATCTTTCCCAGCATCAGGGTCTTTACCAATGAGTCAGTTCTCTGCATCAGGTGGCCAAAGTATTGGAGCTTTGGCTTCAGCATCAGCCCTTCCAATGAGTATTCAGTACTGATTTCCTTTAGAATGGACGGGTTGGATCTCCTTGCAGTCCAAGGGACTCTCAAGTGTCTTCTCCAACACCACAGTTCAAAAGCATCAATTCTTTGGCACTCAGCTTTCTTTATAGTCCAACTCTCACATCCATACATGACTACTGGAAAAACCATAGTTTTGACTAGAAGGACCTTTGTCAGCAAATAATGTCTCTGCTTTTTAATATGCTGTCTAGGTTGGTCATAGCTTTTCTTCCAAGGAGCAAGCATCTTTTAATTTCATGGCTGCAGTCACCATCTACAGTGATTTTGGAGCCCAAGAAAATAAACTCTGTCACTGTTTCCATTGTTCCTCTATCTATTTGCCATGAACTGATGGGACCAGATGCCATGATCTTTATTTTTTGAATGTTGAATTTTAAGCCAACTTTTTCACTTTCTTCTTTCATTTTCATCAAGAAGCTCTTTAGTTCCTGTTAGCTTTCTGCCATAAGCATGATGTCATCTGCATATCTGAGGTTATTGATATTTCTCCTGGCAATCTTGATTCCAGCTTGTGCTTCATCCAACCCGGCATTTCACTTGATGTGCTAGGCATATAAGTTAAATAAGCAAAGTGACAGTATACAGCCTTGACGTATTCCTTTCCCAATTGGGAACCAGTCTCTTGTTCCATGACCAGTTCTAACTGTTGCTTCTTGACCTGCACATAGATTTCTCAGGAGGCAGGTAAGGTGGTCCAGTGTTCTCATCTCTTTCAGAATTTTCCACAGTTTGTTGTGATCCACGTAGCCAAAGGCTTTAGTGTAGTCAGTGAAGCATAAGTTGATGTTCTTCTGAAATTCTCTTGTTTTTTCTATGATCCGACGGATGTTGGCAATTGATCTCTGGTTCCTCTACCTTTTCTAAATCCAGCTTGAACATGTGGAAGTTCTCAGTTCATGTACTGTTGAAGCCTGGCTTGGAGAATTTTGAGCATTACTCTGCTAGCATGTGAGATGAGTACATTTGCGCAGTAGTTTGAACATTCTTTGGCATTGCCTTTCTTTGGGATTGGAATGAAAACTAACCTTTACCAATCCTGTGGCCACTGCTGAGTTTTCCAAATTTGCTGGCATATTGAGTGCAGCACTTTCACAGCATCATCTTTTAGGATTTGGCATAGCTCAACTGGAATTCCATCACCTCCACTAGCTTTGTTCATAGTGATGCTTCCTGAGGCCCTCTTGACTTTGCAGTGCAGGATGTCTGGCTCTAGGTGAGTGATCACACATTCATGGTTATCTGGGTCATTAACATCTTTTTTGTACAGTTCTTCTGTACAAAAGTTCTTCCTGCCATCTCTCAATATCTTCTGCTTCTGTTAGGTCCATACCATTTCTGTCCTTTATTGTGCCCATCTTTGCATGAAATATTCCCTTAATATCTTTAATTTTCTTAAAGACATCTCTAGTCTTCCCCTTTTTATTGTTTTCCTCTACTTCTTTGCATTGACCAATGAGGAAGGCTTTCTTATCTTTCCTTGCTATTCTTTGGAACTCTGCATTCAGATAGATATATCTTTCCTTTTCTCCATTGCCTTTTGCTTCACTTCTTTTCTCAGCTATTTGTAAGGCATCCTCAGACAACCATCTTGCCTTTTTGCTTTTCTTTTTCTTGGGGATGATTACAATGTTGTGTTAATTACTGCTCAGTTACTGTATAGCAGAGTGACTCATTTATACATATAATATATACATTATTTTTCATTATGGTTTTTCACAAGATATTGAATACTGTTCCCTGTGCTGTACAGTAGGACCTTCTTGTATATCTGTTGTATATATACCAGTTTACATCTGCTAATCCCAAACTCCCAATCCAGTCCTCTCCTAACCTCTCCCTTCTGGCAACCACCAGTATATTCTCTCTGTGAGTCTGTTTGTTTTTTTCATAGATTCTCCCTTCATTTCTTAAGGATAGCTTTACCAAGATAAAGTATTCTTGTTTGACATTTTTTTTTTTTCTTTTAGCACTTTGAATATAGCATCCCATTCTCTCCTGGCCTGCAAGATTTCTCTTGAAAAATCTATTAGTCTTGTGGAATTCCCTTACTCTTGCTACTTTAAAAATTCTCTCTTTATCTTTGATTTTAGACAATTTTATTATAATATATCTTGTCTTTTATTCTACTGTCTTAAAGATCATTCTGAGTTGAAATTTTGAGGTAACCAAGTAGCTTCAGAAAGTTGGATGTCTAAATCTCTCACCAAATTTGGGATACTCTCAGCTATTATTTCTTTAAATAAACTTTGTTCTTTCTCCCTCTATTCTTTGTCTAAAACTCTGAGAAAGGGTAGATTTTTTTCTTTCAGTGGTATTCTATAATGCCCACGGAATTTCTTTACTCTTTTTAATTCTGAGTTCTCAGAAAACTGTCAGGAGCCTGGTTCCATGGGAGTTGGCTGGCTCAGTAATCAAGGTCCTGGGTTGGCTAAAGTCCATGACTCCCACAGGTGTCAGGGAGCTGCCTGGGGTCATGGAAGCCACCCAGAGCTGGGCAGGGAACTGGCGTTCTTTGAGACCACTTGGGGCTGCTGGAGCCAGCAGATGCTAGAGTGAGTCGAGGGCCTGGACTTGTCGGAGCCGCTGGGACTTGATCCCATAGAAGCTGTCAGGAGTGTTGGACCCACTTGTGGTCCCGGGCAGCAGGGACTGACTGGAGTCCAATGACGTGGACGTCACTTTGGGCCGGTGAGCTGCCTGGGGCTGCTGGAACTGGTGGATACTGGGGTGAACCAGGGCCCAGGTTTGAGGGAGCCCACTGGACCCGCCTAGGGCCATGGGAATCAGTCTGGTGCTGGCCATTGGCCTGCTCAGTGGTATAGACCATCTCATGTCTTCTCATTGCTGGATTGAGGGTGATAGTGCAGTTTCTCTATGAGACATGGTTGGCGTTCTCATGGCAGAGGGCAAGTGTACCAGAGGCTGTGCTGGTGGATTCAGAACTTCTACATCAATTCACACAGGCAGGCCTGGTGGGGAGGCAAAGACACATATGCTGCCTCCTGTGGGGAGACATCACAGGGCAAAAAGTGTGTAATATGCTCCCAGATGAGATGTGTGTGTTCAGTCATGTCCAGCTCTGTGCAACCCCATGGACTGTAGCTCTCCAGGCTCCTCTACCCATGGGATTATCCAGGCAAGAATACTGGAGTGGGTTGTCATGCCCTCCTCTAGGTGATCTTCCTGACCTGGGGATCAAACTCACGTCTTTTGCATCTCCTGCATTGGCAGGCGGTTTTTTTTTTTTTTTTTTTTAACCACTTGTGCCACCTGGTAAGCCTTCACATGGCAGGAGAAAATAATTTGAGTAATAGTAAGAGGTCCATGTTAATAATCAGCTGGACCTTAATTTTTTCATACTGGGCTTTGGGGTACTTGCGAGAATCATGAGAAGGAAAGAAGTCTTTAATTGCAGGTGTGGCAAAGACAAGAATTTGAAAGTGTCTCATGTCCATCTATTCCTTATTATATCGTTTTACCCCTGAAATTAAAAGTGAATTCAATATTTAAATGCAAATATAATTAAAAATGCAAAGACTATAACAATATTAAAAATGCAAAGGGAATGCAAATATAAATTATGTCATTTACCTTTTTGACATATTTTGTCTGCAGAGACTTGGGCTGACATAATTTCATCTTGTTTAGTTTGCAGATAAAAAGATAATCCCTGATACCATGTGAATTACATTGTGGAAAGCTCTACTGAACCGCTGTATGGGGGAAATGTAGCTGGACTTCTTACTCGTACTCACATTATCGACTAGTAGTAAAGAAAGTGGAAAAAAAACAACAACAACCGTACAGTTTGACCTACCCAGGTCTTTCACCTCGATTGAGTTAGCAATTTACCCCTCAGCATATTTTTTCTCTGGATTGCTTCCTTAACCATCCAAAGATGAAGAGCGCAGTCGGACTTCTGAAGGATGCTATCAGCAGCCCCTTCTTCATAGTAACCACGCTCTGTAACCAACTTCCCACTGACTCTGATTGCAAAGTCCAAGATATTAAGGTCTGAAAATTGAGGTTTTGAATTGAAAGGAAAACACCTCAATTTTAACTATACTGCTGCGCTTTGGCTTTTTAACATAGTTCTCTAAGAATCTTTTCCAGGAGCGTTTTCAGATTTGAGGTTACTTCTGCCTTAGTTCTTTGAGTGAAAGAAATAAGAATGAAAAGCTGACAGTGCTGTGAAGAATGATGTGAATATGAATGCATTTGTGTAAGTGTAATCATTTCCACTGTATGTCTTTTATCACCATGATGAAAATAATAATATCATATTACATGTTTGTGTTGATTATGGAGTTTAGGAATTAAGTCACTGGGTGACATGCTACCATCTTTTGCTGAAGACCAAACTCAAATCCTGCTCTCATTTAAGTGGCCTTTTCCAGTTACTCTAGTGTTCTATGAACTCTCTAAACTGTGACTTTATTTTCTATCTTTCTCACAAAATCCGTTATGTATTCCACTAGATTGTACAATTCATGGGGCCAGGCCAGGCCTGACCTGTTCACCCTGTCTCAGCTTCCAGCACAGGCTTGGCAAGGTGGTTGGTTCTAAATGTCTATTCATTAAAGGAATGATGATGTTGACTTGCAGAGTCATCATTGCATCGTTGCATCTAATTACATTGTGAGTGTTGCTCTCTTCATAGGACTATGAGGTCTTTGTAGTCAAGGGTCCTGTTGTACTTTTGTTTACATTCCACAGCACTTTGTGAAGTGCTGGCTGGGCACACAGGGGCACTTAAGTGGTATTTGTTGAAATGGTTTTCCAAGTTCAGTTAGGTTCGAGTCTTCCATGGTACCACCTCCTCAAGATTAAGTTTAGTCTTTTAATATAATATGGCTATGGGTACCTGCAGCCAAGGATGGTGTGATATTCTCATGTGCTTTTTGAGTGCCTCATGGCACCTCACATCTGAGGGGTAGATTATTCAGATAAATTGAACACTTAATTTTAACCATGACTTAGTCCTGCCCAGCCATGTTGACAAAAATCTCTAGCTACTTAGAACCCAAATGAAATATCATATAGGACAAAGAAAAGTGGGAAGCTTGATTAGTTAACTGAGTAAAAATGACAGTGCTTCAAGAATATCCCATTGGCATCATGGACTCTTCTAAAGTAGAAAGAAGTTTTTAAGGCCTTTGTAAGAGATCTAGGCCATCACCCAACAGATCATGGACTCTGATGTCAGATGACCTTGGTTCCTGCCCTATCTCCTCCATGTTCCATTCGTTTGATCTCAGTTCAGTTCAGTGGCCTAGTCACCTCCAACTCTTTGTGACCCCATGACTGCGGCACACCAGGCTTCCCTGTCCATCACCAACTCCCAGAGTTCACTCAAACTCATGTCCATCCAGTCAGTGATGCCATCCAGCCATCTCATCCTCTGTCGTCCCCTTCTCTTCCTGCCTTCAATCTTTCCCAGCATCAGGGTCTTTTCCAATGAGTCAGTTCTTCACATCAGGTGGCTAAAGTATTGGAGTTTTAGCTTCAGCAATTAGTCCTTGCAATGAATATTCAGGACTGATTTCCTTTAGGATTGACTGGTTTGATCTCCTTGCAATCCATGGGACTCTCAAGAGTCTTCTCCAACACCACAGTTCAGAAGCATCAGTTCTTTGGTGCTCAGCTTTCTTTTTTTTTTTGCTTTTTATTTATTTATTTTTAATTTATTTTAATTGGAGGCTAATTACTTTACAATATTGTGGCGGTTTTTTGCCATACATTGACATGAATCAGCCATGGGTGTACATGTGTTCCCCATCCTGAACCCCCCTCCACCTCCCTCCCCATCCCATCCCTCAGGCTCATCCCAGTGCACCAGCCCTGAGCACCCTGTCTCATGCATCAAACCTGGACTGGTGATCTATTTCACATATGATAATATACATGTTTCAATGTTATTCTCTCAAATCATCCCACCCTCGCCTTCTCCCACAGAATCCAAAAGTCTGTTCTTTACATCTGTGTCTCTTTTGCTGTCTCACATATAGGGTTATTGTTACCATCTTTCTAAATTCCATATATATGCATTAATATACTGTATTGATGTTTTTCTTTTTGACTTACTTTGCTCTGTATAATAGGCTCCAGTTTCATCCACCTCATTAGAACTGATTCAAATGCATTCTTTTTAATAGCTGACTAGTAGTCCATTGTGTATATGTACCATGAAATTAAAAGACGCTTACTCTTTGGAAGGAAAGTTATGACCAACCTAGATAGCATATTCAAAAGCAGAGACATTACTTTGCCAACGAAGGTTCGTCTAGTCAAGGCTATGGTTTTTCCTGTGGTCATGTATGGATGTGAGAGTTGGACGGTGAAGAAGGCTGAGCACCGAAGAATTGATGTTTTTGAACTGTGGTGTTGGAGAAGACTCTTGAGAGTCCCTTGGACTGCAAGGAGATCCAACCAGTCCATTCTGAAGGAGATCAGCCCTGGGATTTCTTTGGAAGGAATGATGCTAAAGCTGAAACTCCAGTACTTTGGCCACCTCATGCGAAGAGTTGACTCATTGGAAAAGTCTCTGATGCTGGGAGGGATTGGGGGCAGGAGGAGAAGGGGACGACAGAGGATGAGATGGCTGGATGGTATCACTGACTCGATGGACGTGAGTCTGGGTGAACTCCAGGAGTTGGTGATAGACAGGGAGGCCTGGTGTGCTGTGATTCATGGGGTCGCAAAGAGTTGGACACAACTGAGCGACTGATCTGATCTGATCTAATCTGACCAAAGCTTTCTTATCCATTCGTCTGCCAATGTACAGCTAGATTGCTTCCATGTCCTGGCTATTGTAAACAGTGCTATGATGAACATTGGGGTCACGTGTCTCTTTCAATTCTGGTTTCCTTGGTGTGTATACTCAGTAGTGGGATGGCTGGGTCATATAGCAGTTCTATTTCCAGTTTTTAAAGGAATCTCCACACTGTTCTCCATAGTGGTTGTACTAGTTTGCACTCCCACCAACAGTGTAAGAGGGTTTCTTTTTCTCTGCACCCTCTCCAGGATTTATTGTTTGTAGACTTTTGGATAGCAGCCATTCTGACCAGGGTGAGATGATACCTCATTATGGTTTTGATTTGCATTTCTCTGATAATGAGTGATGTTGAGCATCTTTTCATATGTTTGTTAGCTATCTGTATGTCTTCTTTGGAGAAATGTCTATTTAGTTCTTTGGCCCATTTTTTGATTGGGTCGCTTATTTTTCTGGAATTGAGCTGTAGGAGTTGCTTGTATATTTTTGAGATTAATTCTTTGTCAGTTGCTTCATTTGCTACTATTTTCTCCCATTCTGAAGGCTGTCTTTTCACCTTGCTTGTAGTTTCCTTCGTTATGCAAAAGCTTTTAAGTTTAACTAGGCCCCATTTGTTTATTTTTGCTTTTATTTCCAATATTCTGGGAGGTGGGTCATAGAGGACCCTGCTATGATTTACGTCAGAGAGTGTTTTACCTATGTTTTCCTCTAGGAGTTTTATTAATCCATTTTGAGTTTATTTTTGTTTATGGTGTTAGAAAGTGTTCTAATTTCATTCTTTTACAAGTGTTTGACCAGTTTTCCCAGCACCACTTGTTAAAGAGATTATCTTTTCTCCATTGTGTATTTTTGCCTCCTTTGTCTAAGGTAAGGTGTCCATAGGTGCGTGGATTTATCTCTGAGCTTTCTGTTTTGTTCCACTGATCTATGTTTCTGTCTTTGTGTCTTTGTGCTATGTTTTTGTCTATACTGTCTTGATAACTGTAGCTTTGTAGTATAGCCTGAAGTCAGGCAGGTTGATTCCTCCAGTTCCATTCTTCTTTCTCAAGATAACTTTGGCTAATCGAGGTTTTTTATATTTCCATACAAATTGTGAAATTATTTGTTCTAGTTCTTTGAAAAATACTGTTGGTAGCTTGATAGGGATTGCATTGAATCTATAGATTGCTTTGAGTAGTATACTCATTTTCACTATATTGATTCTTCTAATCCACAAACATGGTATATTTCTCCATCTATTTGTGTCCTCTTTGATTTCTTTCATCAGTGTTTTATAGTTTTCTATATATAGATCTTTCATTTCTTTAGGTAGATTTACCCCTAAGTATTTTATCTTTTTGTTGCAATGGTGAATGGAATTGTTTCCTTAATTTCTCTTTCTGTTTTCTCATTGTTAGTGTATAGGAATGCAAGGGATTTCTGTGTGTTGATCTTATATCCTGCAACTTTACTATATTCATTGATTAGCTCTAGTAATTTTCTGGTGGAGTCTTTAGGGTTTTCTATGTAGAGGATCATGTCATCTGCAAACAGTGAGAGTTTTATTCTTCTTTTCCAATCTGGATTCCTTTTATTTCTTTTTCTTCTCTAATTGCTGTGGGTAAAACTTCCAAAACTATGTTGAACTGTAGTGGTGAAAGTGGGCATCCTTGTCTTGTTCTTGGCTTTAGGGGAAATGCTTTCAATTTTTCACATGGAGGATAATGTTTGCTGTGGGTTTATCATATATGACTTTTATTATGTTGAGGTATGTTCCTTCTATATGTGCTTTCTGGAGGGTTTTTATCATAAATTGATGTTGAATTTTGTCAAAGGCTTTTTCTGCATCTATTGAGATAATAATATGGTTTTTATCTTTCAATTTGTTAATGTGTTGTATCACATTGATTGACTTGCAACTATTGAAGAATCCTTGCATCCCTGGGATAAAGCCCACTTGGTCATGATGTATGATCTTTTTAATATGTTGTTGGGTTCTGTTTGCTAGAATTTTGTTAAGGATTTTTGCATCTATGTTCATCAGTGATATTGACCTGTAGTTTTCTTTTTTTGTGGCATATTTGTCTGGTTTTGGTATTAAGGTGATGGTGGCCTCATAGAATGAGTTTGGAAGTTTGCCTTCCTCTGCAATTTTCTGGAAGAGTTTGAGTAGTATAGGTGTTAGCTCTTTTCTGAATTTTTGGTAGAATTCGCTGTGAAGCCATCTGGTCCTGGGCTTTTGTTTGTTGGAAGATTTCTGATTAGAGTTTTGATTTCTGTGTTTGTGATGGGTCTGTTAAGATTTTCTATTTCTTCCTGGTTCAGTTTTGGAAAGTTATACTTTTCTAAGAATTTATCCATTTCTTCCAAGTTGTCCATTTTATTGGCATATAGTTGCAGAGAGTAGTCTCTTATGATCCTTTGCATTTCTGTGTTGTCTGTTGTGCTTTCTCCATTTTAATTTCTAATTTTGTTGATTTGATTCTTCTCCCTTTTTTTCTTAATGAGTCTGGCTAATGGTTTGTCTATTTTATTTATCTTCTCAAAGAACCAGCTTTTAGCTTTGTTGATTTGGCTATGGCCCAGCTTTCTTTATAGTCCAACTCTCACATGTCTGTTTGCTTCAAATTCATCATCTCTAAAATGTGATGGCAACAGCATCTACCTCACAGGATTGTTGTGAGGCTTACATGAGATAAATATAGAGAAAATGCTTAGCATAGTACTGGGGAGAGTAAACACCTATCAAATTAAGTTATTATCTGCTGTTGCTGTTATTGTTATGTATTGAACACACATCAGGAGGCTGCAGTGAATAAGGCATAGCATTAGGAGTTCATGCATATGGCTACCAGTCATTTTTTAGAATCACCATTTACTAAACATTTAGATACTATGTAAAATATTAAATTCATTATCTCAATACTTAAAAGAACTCTTTTACAAGTGTGGAAACTGAGACTTAGGCAGGTCCAATAGCTGACTCCCAGTCATCCAGCAGGGCTTCCCTGGTCGTTCAGATGGAAAAGAATCTACCTGCAATGAAGGAGACCAGGGTTCGATCCCTGGATCAGGAAGATCCCCTGGAGAAGGGAATGGCAACCCACTCCAGTATTCTTGCCTGGAAAATTCCATGGATAGAGGCGCCTGGGGGGTGACAGTCCATGGGGTCACAAAGAGTCAGACACAGCTGAGAGACTAACACTTTCACTTTCTGTCACCCAGTAAGTACTTAGAAGACTCAAGAATCAAACACAGCTCTCTCCCAGCTGAATTCTGCAGGTTATACCCTCTCCATGGGAAACACCCCCAAAGTGGTGTAATAAGGGATCAACAACAATACTATTGAGAGGTAGGCATCCTTAGGAAAGGGAGTTCTTTTCAGGGCAGCATCTATTGTGGAAAATTCCATGAGGAAAGTTACACTGGATGAGCAGAATTGTAAGAGAAATCCAGATAGAATTTTAACTTAAACTATATGAACTTGCCATGTTTGTATGTCAATAAAAGTCATAAGTTGTTAATTTTACATAATTTCATCTAGAATAATTTGTGACAGTGTTGATGACCTGGGCCAAGTTTAAAAAATAAGGAGTTTCAGTCCTCTCCCAGGCTCCCTGTTTTCAAACAAGGGGTCTTGAATGTTTGAGAGAAGACAGTCAGGCATATGACCAGATTAGGGTCCAGGGATTCTGGGAAAAGGAGCATTAATCTTTAATGGGATGAAACTCAAGAATAAATTACTAATGCCATGATTGTCACTGTGTGGGAATTTTAAGTCATTTTAACATCTTTTTATTTTTAAGTGATTTATGTAAGTGGTAAACAAACGATTTAATTAAAACTGTAAGGAACAGGAAGGGCAATGGAGATGTTTCCGCAGAGCTACTTAAGGTTTTCACGAAACATTATAGCATGAATCTGAAAATGCAGCATTCATTATTTCCAGAAGGAGTGTGTGTCAGACACAAGTAACACTGCAGACATCCCTTCCTTCAAATTTGCCAAGCAGGTTTCCTTGACATCAGACTATAAGACTTTTGCTCTACATGTTAAAAGGATGACTTTGTACTTTTCTGATGGAAAAACAGAGATCAAAGAGGGACCTTTAAAGACTATAAATACCTCCGCTTCTGGAATGCTCTTCTCTGTTTTGCTGACCTTTGTGATAATTTATCCTGAGAGATAACACATCTGAATGACCCCCCTGTTCTGGACAGGTGCAGCCTGTGTTTCAGGGAGAATCCTTCTGAAGGAAAGGAGGGTGGCATTATTCACAAGGGACCTCAAGTACAAGGCTTTTCCCACCCTGCCTCTGACAGGCTCCCAGGACTCTCAAAATCCCCTAAAGAACCTGTATTCTATTTCTAGAAACTTCTGGAGATGAGGAAAAGAGAGTGCTATCTATTGACATTATTAAATACTAGACAATAGGCCAGATCCCTTATGTGTTTTATTTCCTTTAACCACTCAACAACATTATTCTTATTACTACTGTTTTATTATTATTTTATATACATGAACCTGAGGCTTAAGGGGGGAAAAAAAGAGGCCTAAGGTTGGTGGCTCAGTGATAAACAGTCCACCTGCCAGTGTAGGAGACACTGGTTCAATCCCTGGGTCAGGAAGATCTCCTGGAGAAGGAAATGGCAATCCACTCCAATATTCTTGTCTGGAGAATTCCATGGATAGAGGAGCCTGACGGGCTATAGTCCATGGGGTTGCAGAGTCAGACACGATTGACTGACTAAACAACAAAAGGTCTCGTCATTTAATCTGAGCCCTGGTTCTTACTAACCCTAAAGCCTATTTGCTCTTCTGTGCATCGTGGCGTCCTGTAGTCAGACATCTCTCTCAGTTCATCGGTCACAGTGTTTAATAATTTTGCTACCAGCCTCATCCCCATAAAGCAGTGATTCTCAACTGGGGATGGTTTTGCCATTAGAGGGCTTTTGGGTGGTCACCACCTGTGGGGGCGCTGCTGGCATCTAGTTGGTAAATGCAGGAATGCTGCCGTGTATTCCCCAAGGCACAGGACGAAGGATCACCCAACTCACACAGCCAGGGAGTGCCAAGGTTGAGCTGCCCTGTCCTGAATCTTATGTGCTTCCTAGTCCCCCAACTCATCCCCATGTTTCCTTGTTCTGGAAATTTTTTTGTCTAGCTGCTGACAACCCACTTTGATTTCTAGACAATTAGAAAAACTGAATAATTAATGTAATCTTCCCTTTATCAAACTTTCATTAATATCCGCCTGTAAAGGTGATTAGCCAGACACTGCACAGTGCTTAGATCTTGTTGCCTTCTATTCTAAACTTGTAACCATAGGCAGACTTTTTTTTCCTAAAGCAGGAAGAGAAGCCAGCAGGGTTGCTAAACTTCTGTGCCGTTAGTAGCAAAGTGGGACAGGGGAATGTTTTCCGGTGAAGGAGGGCCCAGGGAGGGAGGTCAGTGTCACGACCGCCCCCGGTGCCCCGCCCCTGGCCCCCGCCCTGCCCTCCCCAGAGGCAAGGAAAGTCATCACCTTCTCCCAGCTCAAGGCACTGTAGCCACAGGAGGAGGCTGGATTTCAGAACAGCATCTAGCAGGAAAGAATTTGTCTTGGAGGCTGGAACGCACCACTCATGTAGTGCCAATACTATACACGCTTCAATGTTTCTTCTGCAGCTTGTTTTTGGTTTAGCTGATGAACACTCCTGCAAATGATCTGAACTGTCTCTTCTTTCACTTTGTTTTGCCCGTGTAAACATAGCTACAGCCCACAGTCATTCAGTTATCCTCTCTGCATTGCAGCCTCCTTAATCATGTGTTCTTTAAACATAAAGCTGATACTTTCTGTTCTTTGCAAAAGAGGTTAGTTGGGATAGACAGTCACAGTCCTCTTAGGAAAAATAGCTCTATAGGTTTCCACAGGACTCGAGGCAAGCATAATTTATGGAAAGACAAACTTCCCAAATCCTGAATTCTTGAGATTTCAAAATTCCCTAACTTGTAGCTTTAATGTTAATACAATCCGAGGCATCTCCTAATTGCATTATCTCCGAGTGGCCACAAGAGGGCGTGTAAGGCACACAGTCCTCTTTGGAGCTGGGCTTCCAGAAACCACTTCCTTTACCACAGAGAAACCCCATCTGTAGCTTCCTGCACTGGAGCAGGTGGAACGGATCCTTAGAACAATCACTTACACATCTTTTTTAAACATGCTGTCTACACAGAAGAGGGAGAAAGGCAAGGTTCAGAAATATGCATGAGGTCCTGTGTCCTGGGTTTCCAAGTAGTGTCTGGAGCAGCTCCGTCCATCCTCTCACGCAGGCTTGGTGCCCTGTTTAATTTAGTTAGAGTGCCCACCTCTGCCAGAAAAGGCCAGGGCTCTCGGGCTGAGACTTGGGCTTTGAGTAGAATATGTCCTTTGAAGCTTGAGAGATTGTTCCACATGGTCCTTTTCTGTCAAAAAGGAGCATGTGGATGATTTAGTTTGCCTTTGGTGTTTTGAAAAGAAATCGTCACTCTCTTTTTTTGTTCAAAATAGCAAAGAGTGAGGGAAGACAGAAGCCCAGCTTCCGGCTCCCCACTCCTTAAATCTATAGATTACATTCAGTTCAGTTCAGTTGCTCAGTCGTGTCTGACCCTTTGCGACCCCATGAATCGCAGCACGCCAGGCCTCCCTGTCCATCACCAACTCCCGGAGTTCACTGAGACTCACGTCCATCGAGTCAGTGATGCCATCCAGCCATCTCATCCTCTGTCGTCCCCTTCTCCTCCTGCCCTCAATCCCTCCCAGCGTCAGAGTCTTTTCCAATGAGTCAACTCTTCGCATGAGGTGGCCAAAGTACTGGAGTTTCAGCTTTAGCATCATTCCTTCCAAAGAAATCCCAGGGCTGAGCTCCTTCAGAATGGACTGGTTGGATCTCCTTGCAGTCCAAGGGACTCTCAAGAGTCTTCTCCAACACCACAGTTCAAAAACATCAATTCTTCGGTGCTCAGCCTTCTTCACCGTCCAACTCTCACATCCATACATGACCACAGGAAAAACCACAGCCTTGACTAGATGGACCTTTGTTGGCAAAGTAATGTCTCTGCTTTTGAATATGCTATCTAGGTTGGTCATAACTTTCCTTCCAAGGAGTAAGCGTCTTTTAATTTCATGGCTGCAGTCACCATCTGCAGTGATTTTGGAGCCCAGAAAAATAGAGTCTGACACTGTTTCCACTGTTTCCCCATCTATTTCCCATGAAGTGATGGGACCAGATGCCATGATCTTCGTTTTCTGAATGTTGAGCTTTAAGCCAACTTTTTCACTCTCCACTTTCACTTTCATCAAGAGGCTTTTGAGTTCCTCTTCACTTTCTGCCATAAGGGTGGTGTCATCTGCATATCTGAGGTTATTGATATTTCTCCCAGCAATCTTGATTCCTGCTTGTGTTTCTTCCAGTTCAGCGTTTCTCGTGATGTACTCTGCATGTAAGTTAAATAAGCAGGGTGACAATATACAGCCTTGACGTACTCCTTTTCCTATTTGGAACCAGTCTGTTGTTCCATGTTCAGTTTCTAACTGTTGTTTCCTGACCTGCATATAGGTTTCTCAAGAGGCAGGTCAAGTCGTCTGGTATTCCCATCTCTTTCAGAATTTCCCACAATTTATTGTGATCCACACGGTCAAAAGCTTTGGCATATTACATTAGGACTAACTTTTGGTGGTGTTGGTTCTATGAGTTTTGGCAACTATATAAAGCCATAAAGAATCCGCCTGCAGTGCAGGAGACCCAGGTTTGATCCTTGGGTCAGGAAAATCCCCTGGAGAAGGGAATGGTTATCCATTCCAGTATTCTTGCCTGGGAAATCCATGGACAGAGGAGCCTGGTAGTCTACAGTTCGTGGGGTGAGTGACTGACACATACACACATCCACCATTATAATATCATAGGGAAGAGTTTTACCACCTTGGAACTCCTTATACTCCAATCTGTTCATCCTTTCCTACCTCTCACCCAACGGCTGGCAATCACTGATCTTTTTACTGTCTCCATATAACTGAGCAAACCCTATGGAACCTTCCTGAGGCAGACTGTTCCCTGACCCCCACTATGTCCTGTGTCTGCCTGCCTCTTGTGTGTAGAATAACTTTAGCTTCCTAGGCCTTCTCCAAGTTCCAAAGAATAAATTTAATTGGAGAAGTGAGAAAATGCAGAAACAGAGGAAAACAGTCAAGTAAGATAAAATAATAATGGTTTAGCCATTAGAGCTGTAGATAATATTCTGAGTCATGTCCTTTGAGCCGTTTTGCAGCTACTGAAGCCCCTACCAGGGGGAGGAAGTTAGCAGTATGCTGCCCACAAGCTCATAGACCCCAGACCAGCTGGAACCAGAAGGCCTGATGATGTTGACTCCTGATTGCCTCACCATCAGCCAATCAGGAGAATGTCCGTGGATTGATAACACACCTCACACCTTTCTCCCTCTCTGTGTCTTTAAAAATCTTTCCCTGGAGGCCATCAGAGAGTTTGGATTTGGGGCGTTAGCTACCTGAATTCCTTGCTGGGAGCCCTGAAATAAACACTGCACTTTCTTTAACCACAACCTGGTGTCAGTAGATTGGTTTTACCGTGCACGGGTGACTGGACCCAAGTTTGGCTCGGTCACCTGTGTAGTTTTGCCTTTTCTAGAATGTCATCTGTTTAGAACTGTACTGTAGTGTGCAGCTTGCTCAGATTGGCTTCTTCCTCTTAGTGATATGCATTTAAGGTCCTTCCACATTTTCATCTGCTTATCTTGTTATTCACCCTCACCTCTTTGTGTTCACCTATTGAAGGGCATCTTGGTTGCTTCCAGGTTTTGGCAATTATGAATAAGCTTCTAGAAAACATTCACGTGCAGTTTTGTTTTTTTTTTTTGGCGCGTGTGTGTGTGTGGATGTGAGTTTTCAGGCTGAGGCAAATAATAGCAATGAGATGTAAAGAAATACTAACCACTTGAAATCTAGGACTGTTTTGTGTCTCTTGCATCTTGTATTGAAGTTGGTGTCAAGCAGCTAAGATCATTGTACCTTTAATAGAAGCATTCCATGCAATGTGTGCATTTTTTTTCCCCCCTAGGTTGATGTTGGCTAGAATGCTGTCTCTACTGACCAGGAGGCTGGGGTGAAACTAAAGTGTTTCTCTTTTGATCGCTCTTCTCCTTTGCCTTCACCTGGGCTTCTTTCCGGCCTGCAGATCCAGGTAAGGCTTTTTATTATGGAGATGAGTGTCACTCCAGTGTTGCAATGTGGGTCGTTCTCCATCTAGCTTTTTCTATCTTCAGCCCACATGTTCCAAGTCCAGCTCCCACCGTGGTCTATACATTTATGTCTATTTCAAATTATATCTGTATCTATTCTGTTTCCCTTCCTAGATTAAAAACTGTCATCTTCTTTTCCTACTTCCAGAATATTATTTGGTGCCTGTAAGAGATATTTTGTAAGCATTTACTTTCAGCACAAGACATTGTCAATGTGGTTTCAGTTAAAAGCAATTTGACCAATCAGATTCTATATCCCATAGCAGGAAAGAGGCAGACTCCTAAGAGGCTCTGAGAGTAACAATAGCTAACATATTTTAATATTTAGTATGTATCAAGTGCAATGCAAGCACTTTCACATAAATTATCTCGCTTATGCTTATAAAACTCCCCATTTATTATCACTCCCATTTGATAAACAAGGAGACTACACATTGGTGAAATTAAATAACTTGCTTGAGGACCTTTGCAAATGAATCAAGTTTCAATATTGCATGTCAGAGCCTGTGGCGAATGAAAAACCAAACACATTTTAATTTAACTTACCTGTCATAGTGAATTGTGTAGTGTGAGTCCTCATCCATATCAATGTGCATGTCTGTGCTGTCTCCCCCGAGACTGTAAGCTCAGTGAGGACAAGGATCCTTTTGTTCTGTGTGTCCCCAGTTCTCAGCAAAGTCCTGACCCAGTTTAGGTATTCCAGTTCGTGAATGACCTCTGTTCTCCTATGGGGCAACTGGTTCATCTCCTGATGCACGGTCATGATGTAAGAATGAGGTGTTTTGGAAGCTGGACACGAGCAGTCTTCATTATCACCATTCCCTGGAACAATGGTCCCATAGCCTCATCTTCTATTCTCCAGATTAATTTCAGGCATAGATCCTTGATGGAGAAAACGTGCCATAACATACAAGAGAAAAGATAACTTCATCCAACAAAGCACATGTTCTAATTAATTTGTACTGTCTTATCAAGTATCTAGAACTTTACTCTAGAAAGCCTGACCACTTTTAATGCCTGGTGGTTGGAAAGATGACATTTTGTGCCCCTCTGTGGCTCATCAGTTAGAATTCAGGAAGGAAGAGTGTATGTCCCCGCTGTGCCTCTGAACCCAGATGGCTCTTAGAGATCTGAGTGCTGTCAGAAAAGGCAGTGGAAACAAAAACAGACTGTGTTATCCTCCTCTTTTCATGAGCATTTGCTTTTGCCCTTGATTTCCTATTGCTTAGAGGTTCAAGTTTCAACTTTTTTTAACCTGGCATTCAAGAAATTCAATTTTGTGACCCTACGTTATACAGTCACCTCTGTATAATAGTCTGCAGTAGGGACTTGAGTCCGTGGAAATGGATTCTGCTGTCTCTTTCATATGTCAGGGTCACTAGAGTCTTCACTTTGCTCAGACAGCATGATTTGCTCAGTTCTCTATCCATATTTTCTCTCATTCCTCAGAACTGGGGTTAAACATGGCTTTCTGCTTTCTTCTGATGACTTTAATGCATACTGTGATTGTGATAGTTTAGTCCTGTGGCTAAGGGTTCAAATTCTGAGGTCAGATGTAGACTGACAAGAGGCCTCATCATTTGCTATTTGGGTCATTTTGAGGGAGTTACTAACTTCTCTAAGCCCAGTCTCCTCATCTGCAAAATGTGAATAGATAAAATTACCGTACAGAATTATTAAGAAAGTTAGTGAACTTTTGCATGTAGAATGTTTTGAATAATCCAATCTTAGACACTTAATAAGTACTTTGAACTCAATTTAATTTGAGAACAACATGAAGTTAAAGGAAGAAATAATAGCTTTGACATATGGTCCTTTAGTTGAGTTTGCATAATGTTTGAATTCATCCCTGCAGAGAACGCAAGAGGAGGACTGCTCTATTAGTGGTGGTGATGGAGTGAGGATTTTGTGTTCAATTTGAGAAGTGTGAAGTTGATAAAAGTTTAGGACAGTCAAGAAGAAGCAAGCAGGCAGTAGGATTCATAGATCTGGCAACCACAGAGAGACCTGGGCTGGAGAGATCAGTTTCCAAGTTCCCTTTGTTTGGGAGATAACCTCTGTCATAAGTAGGTATGGGATCATCTAGAAAGAGAGTATGCTGCTGCTGCTGCTAAGTCACTTCAGTCGTGTCCGATTCTGTGTGACCCCATGGACTGCAGCCTACCAGGCTTCTCGGTCCCTGGGACTCTCCAGGCAAGAACACTGGAGTGGGTTGCCATTTCCTTCTCCAATGCATGAAAGTGAAAAGTGAAAGTGAAGTTGCTCAGTCATGTCCGACTCTTAGCGACCCCATGGACTGCAGCTTACCAGGGTCCTCCATCCATGGGATTTTCCAGGCAACAGTACTGGAGTGGGGTGCCATTGCCTTCTCCATGAAAGAGAGTATAGATTGTAAAAAGGAGAGGACCCAGGAGCAAAGCTGAAAGATCTCACGCAGGTTTGCTTACAGGCTGTTTAGAAGATGATTGGCTTGGGGTGGAAGTAGAAGAATGTGTAGGAAGATGGTGGTGATGGTAGTGCTGAATCCCTAGTGCAGGAGAATGTTTTAAGGAGATTGGCATTATTTGATGTTGTCAAATGGTTCTGGGGAACTGAATAAGCTGGGCATTAAAGTAATAATAACCACTGTATTATCTCTGGGAGGCCACTGTTGACCTTTATGGGAGCTACTGGAGAGCTGTTGTGAGTGGATTAGGAGAGGATGGGAAATAAAGAAACTGAGACATTGGGTAAAGAAAACAATGAAATGAAATATGTCTGTGTCAGGGAAAAGTAGAGAAAGGGTCAGTATTCAGAAAGGAATGTGGGCTCTGCTGATTTTTGTTAAAAGGAGAGATTTAAGCATGCTTAAAAGACGACAGAAGGGATGTAGGTCTGTTATGGGTTGAATGGTCCTCCCAAAACTTGTGTGTTGAAGTTCTAACTCCCAATATCTAAGAATGAGACCTTATTTGGAGATAGGTTCATTGAAAATGTAATTAGTTAAGTGAAGATGAGGTCACACTGGAATAAGATGGCCCTAATCCAAGATCAAACCAGTCAACCCTAAAGGAAATCAACCCTGAATATTCACTGGAAGAGCTGAAGCTCCAGTACTTTGGCCACCTGATGTGAAGAGCTGACTCATATTTTGGCCACCTGATGCAAAGAAGCCAACTCATCTTTTCTGCTGGGAAAGACTGAGGGCAGGAGAAGTGGGTGGCAGAGGAAGAGATGGTTAGATAGCATCACCGACTCTATGGGCATGAGTTTGAGCAAACTCCAGGAGACAGTGAAAGACAGGGGAGCCTGGTGTGCTGCAGTCCATGGGGTTGCAAAGAGTCAGACATGACTTAGTGACTGAACAACAATCCAATATGACTGTTGTCCTTATACAAAGTGGAAATTTGGAGAGATGTACACAGGGGAACACCATGTGAAGATGGAGACAGAAATCAGAGTAATGCTTCTGCAAGCGAAAGAATGCCTAAGGTTGCCAGCAAACCACCAGAAGTCAGGTGAGAGGCATGGAATGTAATTCAAAGCCTTTAGAAGGAATCAACTTGGCTGACATTTTCTGATTTTTGATTTCCAGAGCTGTGAGACAACAAATTTCTATGTTACCCAGTCTGTGGTGCTTTGCAAAAGGCAACCCTAGCAAACTAATAAAAGATTTCAGGAAAAAAGACAGATATACAAAGGATAGTTGATAGTGTAAGTTCCTCAGAAGTTAAGTGGGAATGGGATTCAAGTTGATCAGAAAGTCGATCGAATGTGAGAGAAGTGTCAGCCTGTGGGCTTGCTTTTGAAAAGGTGATGGATTTCCCATCTTACAGCTTCTGTTTTCTTTGTAAAGGAGGAGGAGAGATCATCTGATAAAAGTAAAAGAATCAATGGGAGAGCTTTGAGGACGTTTGTGAGGCCAGCCATTGCATTTCATCTGATTGGCTGACCCCTGTGTTGTGTGACTCTCTTCAGTAATGCTCAGCTATAGGATGAGTCACGCGTAAGTGCAGAGCGGGGCCAACCTAGGGTTGGGCCAGAAGGAAACATCATCAAAATGAGATTCAGTGGGATCTGAGCCAACAGAAGTAAAGTGTTTGGTTTAAAGAACAGAGTTGGTGATCTGAAGAAAGTAAAGGTGTTGTGATGAGTTCGAAGAATGTCTACAGAGGGAGAAATTGCATACATCAGTGGAGGAGAGATTTGGGGGTAGTACAGGTGGGTGATGACAAAGTTCAAGACATGACTCTTGCAGTGGCTGGACTGGGGCAGAGAAAGGGCATAAGACAAAGAAATGAGAGAGCCTGCACCACAGTGTGGGATAGATTTAGTTACTTATTCAATAGAGAGTAATCGAGGGCCTACTCTTGGCTGGGAACTGCTCTAGTACTGGGAATAAAACCGTAAAGAAAGTAAACATAAATTTCTACCTTGCAGAGCTTCCAGTGGGAAGAGTCAAACAATAAAGTATGCAATATGTCAGACTGTGAGAGTGCACCGAAAAGCTAAAGCTGGGGTACAGGATGGGTGTTTTGTGTGTGGGTGTATTGCCATTTTAAGAAAGATGGTCAGAGATGAAAGAGATGAACTTCTTGATAAGGCAGTATTTGAGCAGGGACCCAGAGCAGGTAAAGAAACAATCTCTGTGTCTATCTGGAAGAACATTTCAGACAAGGAGAACGGCCGAGTGAAAAGGGCTGACTCTATAATTGCTGTAAGATCTCCCACTGACTCCTTCTGTATAAATGAATCTCCTTCAGAGTGTTTCGAGCATTTCTGTGGGTGTCCTCGCAGATGGCCTGTGCTCTGTTGGGCACAGCTGGCTGCCCTGTGGTGGTGTCACAAGTCCCACTGGCTTTGGGAGGGGGTCCTTCCGGTCTTGGGTCCAGAGGGCTGTGTCCTTGCTCTGCCCCATGCAGCTGCAGGACTTGAAGACAGCTGACTCACAGGCAGACTCCCCATCAGCACCTCCTCTGCACGGCCGCCATCGTCACCTCCGACTGCAGACCACAGGGACTCCTGTTTCCCACAGGCTGGTGGGTGGTACCCACTGTGGGGAACAAGATATCCCTCCAGAGAGATGCCCCCAGCCAAGTCTCATCTCATTTCTGCTCCAGAGCAGTCACATGGCATGTTGGTTGTTGTTGCTTTTTCCGGGAGAGAACAGATGTGGTTTTGTTACGATTTCAAGGAAAAAAGTCAAGGTGGCTCAGTGGAAAGAATCTGCCTGCCAATGCAGGAGACATGGGTTCAGTCCCTGGGTTGGGGAAGATCTCCTGAGGAGGAAATGACAACCACTGCAGTATTCTTGCTGGGAAAAATCCTATGGACAGAGGAACCTGACGAGCTGCAGTCCACAGGATCACAAAGACTCAGATATGAATGAACACTCTCACACACATGCAATCTGACGGTGGATTATTTCTCATAGTCTAGATTGTTTGGTCATATTCATTGTTACCTCTTTACCTGTGGGGGGAAAGTCAAATGTGTTTAGCTCTCTTTGAAGGACAGTAGTCAGTTTCAGGAGAAAGCAATGGCACCCCACTCCAGCACTCTTGCCTGGAAAATCCCATGGACGGAGAAGCCTGGTGGACTGCAGTCCATGGGGTCGAGAAGAGTCGGACACGACTGAGCGACTTCCCTTTCATTTTTCACTTTCCTGCATTGGAGAAGGAAATGGCAATCCACTCCAGTGTTCTTGCCTGGAGAATCCCAGGGACGGGGGAGCCTGGTGGGATGCCATCTATGGGGTCGCACAGAGTTGGACACGACTGAAGCGACTTAGCAGCAGCAGCAGTCAGTTTCATGGGTGATGGAGGTTTTATTGTGTATTCCATTTCATTCCCTGGTGCTCAGATGGGGAAGAATCTGCCTGCAATGCGGAAGACTTGGGTTCGATCCCTGGGTTGGGAAGATCCCCTGGAGAATAGAACAGCTACCCATTCCAGTGTTCTGGCCTGGAGAATTCCATGGACGGAGGAGCCTGGTGGGCTACAGTCCATGGGGTGGCAAAGAGTTGGACACAACTGAGCGACTTTCACTTTCCACATCATTAAAGGGCTGGGGCTATGCTGGAGCATCGAGTTGAGAGGGCAGTGCCAGGTTATGTATATTGATGTTTATGAATTAATGGTTTTATAAAAAGTCATCACAGAAACTCAGTATTTAATGAACTGTAATGGGTAATTCTGTAAAGTGATTAGACATCCCTGAATTTATTTGCTAGGTAAATCTCTTCATACTTTAGCTTACAATAAGTCACATCTTCATGTATATTTATACACACATGAGCACTCATGTGGGTCCATTTGACAAAGTTTAGCAGGAAACTTTCTCAAAGAATAAATTGCTGTTACTACAAATAGTATGGAACTGGGGAATAAGTTGAAAAAAAAATTTTTTTTTTTTAAATTTCAAGAGGAAAAAAATAAGGGCCTGCTCACTTTCTGGAGGATGAAAAATCTGAAAAATTTTATGTGTGTGAGAGGTTAAATATTTGAAAAAATATTTTATTTACCCTAATCTTTACATCTAAGCCAACCTTTTTATAAATGACCAGGAAGTTAGACTAACTTGAGTCTGAATTGTGTAGACTGACTTACAGAACTCAAGCTGAAACGTCCTCCCAGAGAGGTAGTTGGTAAGGAATGGACTTTGGGGACGTCCAGTGATGTGTGGCAGTGAAATTGAGCAGTGGCAGTCTTCTCCCATTAACCATGTTGCTGACTTTGGTCTAGGTCTTTCTCTTCTCAGAGTCCTTGATGCTCAGCTGCACAAGAAATATAACTTTTTTCTTATACCCTCTGTGATCCTGTGATCCATGCTAATCTGTCCCTGCTCCTGTGACTTACTTGTTTGGGGATGTGAGGACCACAAAGCCCAATAAGTCTTTTCCCTCCAAAATCTGCCATCCAAAGACATTTTAGATGCTCACACAATTCCCTGATGTTAAAACATCAGAGGCGTCCTCTAAACAATTCTGCCCTCTCAACTTCAATAGTACCATTTCTGCTTTTCATCTGACTTAGTAGCTAATAAATCAAGAAGAGAGAGAAAGAAAGCCTTCTTTATTGTAGATTCTTTTATTTTGGCTTTTCAGGGGTTATTTACTAAAGTACAGTCTTCCCATGTTCTTACTTTTAGGATTTCACCTTTTCTTTACAACTGAAATTTGTGAATTTCCTCCACTTACTTCTCTTTTGAAAAGTGTTCTGCTGTTTCATGGAAAATATTATTAAAAAGTACTTTAATTCTTTGACAAATACCTTCTGTCTCTCACCTTGATTTATATATAAGCCTTTAAGAGAATTTTCATGTTTCTCCAAAATTAGGTAAGTACAGCATTAAAAAAAATATAGTAGAACCCTTGAGAGGGTGTGTTTTTTCATGGACTTTGAATGTGAAGTGGTTTGATCATTTCCTCAAGGATTGGGGCTTATGTAAGTAAGGATGCGTTAGTGTCCTCAAGAGAAAATCTTTACGCAAAGTGGCTTAACAATGAGGAACTTGATGATTCCTTGAAATGGGAAGAAAGTGAAAGTGGCTCAGTCTTGTCCAACTCTTCAGTACCCCATGGACAGTTCATGGAATTCTCCAGGCCAGAATACTGGAGTGGGTAGCCTTTCCCTTCTCCAGGGGATCTTCCCAACCCTGGAATCAAACCCAGGTCTCCTGCACTGCAGGCAGATTCTTTACCAGCTGAGCCACAAGGGAAGCCCAAGAATACTGGAGTGGGTAGCCTATCCCTTCTCCAGCAGATCTTCCTGACCCAGGAATTGAACTGGGGTCTCCTGCATTGCAGGTGGATTCTTTACCAACTGAGCTATCAGAGAAGCCCTGATACAGGCTTCCTGAAATAGGAAGGACTCCTGCCTATTCAAGGGAGTTAGGGACTCCTGCAAAACTTGTGAGCCTCCTATGGGTTCTGTCTTCCTCTGGGCATTCATTTTATTCAAAGACAGCGGCAGCGGTTCCTGATATGACAATGGCTGTTCATCATATGATGAGTCATATGGCTGATATGGTTCCTGATATGGCGATGTCCAGGGAACAAAGAAAGGACTGTCTCTTCTTGTGTTTCCTCCTTGGGACCAAGACACATCTCCCCTAAAGCTCTCAGTTTTTTCTCCACTGAAGTTGGCTAGGGTTGGGTCACATGCCCATCCTGAAACCAGTCATTGGTAACAGGGATTTGAATTCCATGACTGAGTGAGACTAATCATTTGCGTTCCTTGACCTTGCCTCAGGCTCCCCACTTCACGTATACTCAGTCAGGCTAGTCGTTTGGGGTGGCCACATTAACTACTGAGACATACCTCATGTCAGCTAACACAGTACTCTTTTCTGAGATGGCTGTCCATTTCATGCTCTAACATCAGATTCCTGAAGGGGTGAGCTACATTTGTGGACAGGCAACACTGGTACCAAGCAGAACTCAGGCCAGGAGGAGGGGATGTGAAGCTTCATTGGGCTACTATCACCTCGTAGGGTTACTTCCCCCAGACACATTTGATAATGGAGGCCCATTGTCCTGAGCAGAAAGTGATCCAGTGATGAGAGCAACACTCTCTTGTTTTTAATTCAGTCTGAATCAGGGTGTCTTACACAGCAGCTTTCTGGATTGCTGATAGGAAGCTCTGTAAGGACTTAACTCCTGTAAGGTAATTATTTATAAGAAGATCTCTTTGTTTAAGATGAAAAGAACTGAACAGATATTTTTTTCTCATGCAACTAGTTCCTCCTTCATCTTTTTCATCCGAATTCTCTTATATGCCTGAGCCACAGGCAGGGCCATCATCCTTATTCTGTCCTATTCCTCAACCTGCAGTTCCAATTCATCAGTGAGGTCACAGTTCTCCTTCTAAATGAATCCGAATTTCTCCACTCTCCTTCAGTGGCGTTTCCCGACAGCGTCTGGCAGAATCTTGCAACACGTAAACTGCACATCACTTCTGATCTTTTAATGAGTTCCTGTTGCATTTTAAGAATAACACCCACAAGCTTTCCTGGTGGCTCAGTGGTAAAGGACCCGCCTGCCAGTGCAGGAGGCACAGGTTCCATCCTTGATCCAGGAAGACCCCATGTGCCTGGGGCAGCTAAGCCCATATGCCACACCTATTGAGCCTGTGTTCTAGAGCCCAGGAGCTGTAACTACTGAGCCCATGTGCAGAAACTACTGAAGCCCACATGCTCTAGAGCCCGCCCATGCTCCACAACAAGAGAAGCCACAGCACTGAGAAGCTACATCACAAACAGAGAGTAGCCCTCGCTCACCCCAACTAGAGAAAAGCCCGCACAGCAATGAAGACCCAGCAGAGCCAAAACCAAAAAAACCAAAAGAATTACATCCACACTCTTGGCCATGGCTTATCATGTCGCTCACACTGTAGTCCCTGCTTGTCTCTCCAGTCTCGGCTGGTCCCATCTTGCCTTCACTCCAGCCACGCGAGGCTGCTCTGCTACTTGAACATCCATAAGGTGTTTCCCTCCTGGGGCTTCACTCATTGTTCCTTAGGCTTTTGCCATCTTTTCCTCTGTTCTCTGTACAGCAGGCTCCTGGGCTGGCCTCACCCTAGACCTTACTGGCTTTCTCCACCCACTCTGTTTACACAGACCTCCTTCCTTGGAGGCATGGGAAGGTTTTAATTTTAACCCATCCTTTGCCCTCATAAGCCTTTCCTCAGTTTGTAATTTCGTCCTTCTTTGTCTGCTTCCGTTTATTATCTGCTTCCCTTCCTGGACCTTATGCTCCACGAGGGCAGGTCTGTGTTGTCTCACTCACCCCAAGACACTGTTCCCAAGAGCAGGGCCTGGCTCCCAGTAGGTCCTCTGTGGATGGAAGTGAAATAAACAAACAAAAAAGGGAATGATGTGATTCCTTTGAATACAGGTAATGTCTCTGTATTCCTAGCACCTGGCTGAGAATCTGGGCTTCCCTGGTGGCTCAGTGGTAAAGAATCTGCCTGCCAAGTAGGAGATGCCGGTTTGATCCCTGGGTCAGGAAGATCTCCTGGAAAAGGAAATGGCAATCCATTCCAATATTCTTGCTTGGGAAATCCCATGGACAGAGGAGCCTGGCAGGCTACAGTCCATGGGCTTACCAAGAGTCAGACATGACTTTGCAACTAAACAATCATCACACAATAACAATATGTTCTCAGTGCATATTTTTTATTGGATGAATGAGGATCTCTTATTAAGACAAGAAAAATGAGCATTTGCTTGCAGGATCAGGAAGCACAAGGATGGACCTCTCATTGTTTGGAGAAATTCAACAGCATCATTAGAAAACATTCAACAGGGTTTGTGATATTTTCAGGTATGTTTAGTACCATTCTTGCACAATAGTGCATCACTGTTTCCTGAATGAGAAAAGATAACTTGTAAAGATTCAGGAAGTCAGTAAGAAAATAATCACAAAGAGGGACAGTGGGAGAATCATCTTCAAATTGAACTTGATTTTATAGGACATCCCAGTAAACTCGTGGAAGGTTGAAATCAACTGTTGGTGAACCTTTGTGGTGATATGTGTTCAAAGACAGGCCTTGTCTTTGTTAAGGCTCTACTTTGGACCCCCTCCATGGTTAGTTGAATTTTTTTATCCAGACTGATAAATGCTTGCATTTCCATAGTGTTTACTATATGCCAAGCACCATTTTAATACATAAACTCTTTTAAGACTTCCACAACCCTCTCATGGGCCCTATGATTATGAAGCACAGAGATGTTAGGCAATTTTTCAAAGATCACACAGCTAGCAAGTGGCAGAGCTAGATTTCAAACACAAGCCTATGATTTTCATAGAGCAAAGACTCCATTTAGAATCACTGCAACCAGGACACCGAAGATTAACGTGAATTAGTTACAAATGTTAACAATTACTGTCTTTCACATTGATTATAGTTTATTGGGTCTCCCAGAAAGTGGACTTTCAACAGTTTAAAAAATAATTTTCAACATGCATGATACATAAACAAATGAAAGTATAAAGTACAAAATGAAATGATGATTTCCGTTATAAAAATTCATGGTGTAGTTTCTTGGAATAGAATCCTAGTGGTGCTATTTGGGAGCTGGTCACTAAGTGATTAACTGATAAAGTGGAGAGAGATGAAGAGACTGATGCCCTTAGGAGACCTGGCTCAGACTGAGGGCATCAGAGTCTGCTCAGCTCTGCTTGGCTCTGTGGCCTTTTTCTTCTCTTGGGGTCTCAGATCCTTTAGCAAATTGAGGACTCTGGGCTAGATGACACCTGGATCCAGCCAACTCTAGCCTTGACTAATTCCATACAAAGGTACCGATGTTATTTAGACAGAAAACCAGAAAAGCTGTTTAAGAGCATGTATGCTGCACTGGGAATTAATTTGAGAGAACAGAGGCTCAGAATTCAATAATTATTTTAAGCTGCCTTTTCAAATTCAAGAAGCCCAGACACTTATATGATTTTGCAGTATTGCAGCAAATGGACCAAAGCACAGATTCTCCTGTGTGAAAGGTAGATTTTACACACAGCTTACATTTTTGATTAATTGATTCATTATCCTACTGACATTCATTGGACAACTTCTGCAGAGCGCCTGATGCTTTGGATTTTTTTAAAAGAAGTGGATTGGAAGACAGTGCTTTGGTTGTTCTGGACAAAGCCCTTGATGCTTGGATAATGTTTTATGATCAGTTGTGGGCCCACGATTGCCTTGTATGAACTGTCCAGGAACCCCATCTCCTGCTGGTGTCCTGTCCTCTTTACCGCATTTGCACAAGCCCTTGGCTCCTTCCTCAAATGCACCATCTGCACTCCTACCTCTGGGCCTTCAAATAGCTCCTTTCCTTACTTGTGTCCTTCTTAGCAGAGAAATCCCCTCATCCTTCAGGATTTAAGTGTCAGTTCCTCCAGGAAGCGTTCCCTGATCCCGGGACCAGGCCACCACCCCTGGCTGTAGCTGTGCTTCACAGGCCTCACTGGGATCACAGTTAATAATGCATATCGTTGTTTAATAGCCGGTCTTCCCGCTGGAATAGAAAGTGTATGAGAGGACTGCCTGCAGGTCGCTCTTCTCCCATGTGTCTCCAGAGTATTGAATATTGTTATTCAATAATATTGAATAATAATATTTGAAATTATTATTAAATATCAATAATGGTCAATATTATTAATAGTAGTATTGAATGTTATTGTTCAGTAATAACATCCAATATTATTATTTAATAATATTATTAATATCAATTATTAATTATAATAATTAATTTCTCTTTTCTTCTAAAGAGCATTTAAAGGGTCTCAGCACAAATACAGACTAAACAATGGTTAATAAAATTGACACACAGTAAAAAGAAACAATCACATTAAAAAATGAAGTTTCAGTCCATGCCATAGAACACCCATACCTGATCCAACAGTTTTTCATCTAATTTACATTACTGTGTATACCTAAGGTAAATAAGACTGACTAGCTGGTCAGCCAGTTCTTCCCTTTTTCTCTTTGGGTATTTCTCTTCCTGACTCAGAAAACCTTTTCCTGTCAGCTCCTGCTTTTCTTTGCAAGACCCCAGGCTGGAGGTTGGCACCTGAGGTGACCACAAGACGTCAGAGCCCCTGAGAGTCTGGGCCCCTAAATGCACGAAGCTGACCTTCTGTCCCATCCCCTGTGTACTGCCCATGGGATCTGACCAGAATAAGACACAGACTTCTGGGTAGTGAGCCAAAGGCAAGATGAGTTCCTTTAAGTAAAATTTGATGTAATTGAATTCTGTGAGTGTGTTCAGTCGCTTCAGTCGTGTCTGATTCTTTGCAACCCCATGGACTATAGCCTGCCAGGCTCCTCTGTCCGTGGAATTCTCCAGGCAAGAGTATTGGAGTGGGTTGCCATTCCCTCCTCCAGGGGATCTTCCCAACTCAGGGATGGAACCCGAGTCTTCTGTGTTTTCTGCAGTGCAGGTGGATTTTTTACTGCTGAGCCAGCTGCCCATTTTGAATTCTGTAGCATGAGTTTTAATATGAGGTTTAATACATATGGCCTGGTAGGCTGCAGTGCACGGGGTCGCTGGGAGTCGGACAAGACTGAACGACTTCACTTTGACTTTTCACTTTCATGCATTGGAGAAGGCAATGGCAATCCACTCCAGTGTTCTTGCCTGGAGAATCCCAGGGACGGGGGAGCCTGGTGGGCTGCCGTCTATGGGTTTGCACAGAGTCGGACACGACTGAAGCGACTTAGCAGCAGCAGCAGCAGTACATATCTGTGGCAAAGGTCAGGGATCACTACATAAAGATACAAATCAATGAAAAACTTCATGCTTTTCCAGGGCATCATGATTATACACATCCTTATAGAAGGGAAGAAAGCAGCCACCTCCCTTCTGTCAAAATAAAGGAATGTATTCCAAATGCTGTGACGGTTACATGAGCAGATTCTGTAAGTGAAAACAGAGATGAATTCAGATTCCATCACCCACTACCCCTGTAACCTCAGAGAAGCCACTGAGCCATCCTAGGGCTGTTTCTTCATTAGGGAAGGGCGTGGAGTCGTAAAGATGTGTGTGTATTAGCCGCTCAGTCATGTCCGACTCTTTGCGACCCCATAGACTGTAGCCTGCCAGGCTCCTCTGTCCATGGAAGTCTCCAGGCAAGAATACTGGAATAGGTGGCCATTCTCTTCTCCAGGGGATCTTCCCAACCCAGGGATTGAACCCAGGCTTCCTGCCTTGTAAGCAGATTCTTTACCATCTGAGCCACCAGGGAAGCCCTGTTGTGAAGGTGCATGAGATAAATGTGTTGGGAAGGGTCCATCACTGAGCCGAGCATCTAGTCAGTGCTCACCATTGTTATTTTGTTTGGATTAGGATGGAAGAGGTTCAGTTCAGTCACTCAGTCGTGTCCAACTCTTTGCAACCCCATGGACTGCAGCACACCAGGCTTCCCTGTCCATCACCAACTCCTGGAGCCTACTGAAACTTATGTCCATTGAGTCAGTGATGCCATCCAACCAACTCATCCTCTGTTGTCCCCTTCTCCTCCCACCTTCAATCATTCCCAGCATCAGGGTCTTTTCAAATGAATCAGTTCTTCGCATCAGGTAGCCAGAGTATTAGAGTTTCAGCTTCAACATCAGTCCTTCCAATGAATATTCAGGACTGATCTCCTTTAGGATGGACTGGTTGGATCTCTTTACAGTCCAAGGGACTCTCAAGAGTCTTCTCCAACACCACAGTTCAAAAGCTCAGCTTTCTTTATACTCGGCTATTGAGGCCCTCCCTGAGTTTCAGAGGCTGTCCCTTTTGCCAGAATCATATGGCAAGATGGAGGTTCTGTACCCATCAGGCAACGGCTGCATTTGTAGGAGAAACAGGACAAAGAGGAAAGGAAACTTTGTCTCTCCATATGCAGACCTTGCATAACATTTCCTTCTTGAGTTCTTGAATCCCAATGAGAGGAGTGAGTATATGTTTGGGAAGAAGAACTCATGAATTAATATTTTTTTTTCCCAATAGAGAAGCTCATAGAAACTTTGAAGTGTTTATTAAAGGGTTGATAATGAGGAGAAAACTTTTTGAAAATCATATTAAAAAATACTTCCCAAACTGCTTCAATAATTTAACCTTGGACTCACAAGACTCTTCTAGAATAGAAAAAAACACATTTTTCTCTCCCATCCACCATCCCTGGTGTATTACAGCCCTGCTATAGCAATGATGGTCTCTTTCTAGGAGTTGGTGGTGGAATGATAGTCCTTTTGTGACCAATCGAATAATTACTGAAGTTGAAATTTGTAATCCTGATATCGAATATTTCATAATGACATCAATTTAAACTAATACTGCTCTTATCTTTTGACAAAAATAAGGTTTAATATGTCTTTTCTCCTAGAGGGGGTGAAATAAGGAAAGACTTTATTATACAAGATAATTAAAATTCTTCCTGAGGTTAAAAGTGATTTAAAAAGAATCACAACATGAGATAATTAGGCCTTATTAGACACTTTATCTGCTTCACTGAAGTCACTTTTTCCAGGATGATAAAATGTGCCTTTGTCTTTTTTTAGAAAGCCAGATACCAAATTTGGGGAAAAAAATGATCTTTCCTCCTCCTCTTAGACTCAGCACATGACTGTGTGAATGGATTTGGGGAAATAATTTAATGACAGGGTTACAGTTTCCAAAAGCTAGACCTTTATAGAATGTGATGGTTTTCAAGTACTTATTCATTTTTCTAGTGAAATTACATTTTACCCTCTATTTTTAGGTGGTTAATAGAAAATGATATGAATTTGTGTTTTCTGACTCCCCTCCCCTGCCTCTCCCTCCTGCAAAAGGCAGAATAATAACAGATTAGTTTTGGGATGTTTAACAAAATTCTTTTGTTGCTTGACAGATTCGTTTATGCTTTCTTGTGACATAACAGGTAAGGCAAAGAGTCAGTGTTTGTATTTTTAAAGACTAATGAACACATAGTATAGGTTTTACAATAACCATGCAGCAGTGGATGGTATTTTTTTAGATGAAAAGTGGTCCAGGCCTTTAAAGTACATGATGTTTCTGTAAGAGGAAGCAGGTACCCTAGGAGCACGGGAGTTTTGCCAGAGTTCTAAACCATATCCCTACATGAGGCCTAATCCTGCTTCTCTATTCTGCTTTTAGGCC
Source organism: Bos grunniens (assembly GCF_055505025.1). Classification (NCBI taxonomy): domain Eukaryota; kingdom Metazoa; phylum Chordata; class Mammalia; order Artiodactyla; family Bovidae; genus Bos; species Bos grunniens. The sequence continues at coordinate 54,051,335 of NC_141178.1, read as the reverse complement.
CAATAACGGGGATCCTGTGACTTTGCTAATGGCTCTTTAGGCTTCCAGTGGATTTTAACAATGTGCAGTGCAACTAACAATAAGTGAACCAAATCGTTCTTGTTTGTGCCCACAAATTTATATCCAGCTTATTTTCTTTTTTATCCCTTGATCAGTGGTTGAAAATAAATTGTTCAACTTTGTCTTTAAGAAAACGTTTCAGTTCTATTTACAGTGACTTGCTATACAGGCTTTATCAAACTGCTCCTTCCTTCTGAATGACCCTTTCTTTCAAGGAAAGGCTAAAGTATAGATCAACGCATCAAGGGCCAAAGTATAATGTACAGATCTCTTTGATGGAAAGATAAGTACATAGAATTGTCAGGTGAATGTCTATTTTAAGGTAAAATGTCTAGAAGGGAAATAGTATAATTTGATGGACAAATGGCTTCTGTGATAGTTTCACAGGATCTATTGTAAACAATATTAAGGAGATGATGGCTTTAAAAAGAAACTTAAACAGTAAAATAAGAATGGAATTAAGCCAGCTCGTGAGCATCAGAATTGTCCATAAAGTAAAGCTTTAAATGTCTCGTGTAAGTATACTGTTGCTTTTCAGCCTGAGTGCTACCTACCTTCTTCTCTCTATCAAGCTGGTGGGACCTATTAGGAAGACTAGGACACCTTTAGGGTGCTAGCAATGGGTGTGAAAGTGTAAATGTTAGTCGCTCAGTCGTGTCTGACTCTTTGCAGCCCAATGGCCTGTAGCCCACCAGGCTCCTCTGTCCATGGAATTCTCCAGGCAAGAATACTGGAGTGGGCTGCCATTCTTTCCTCCAGGGGATCTTCCCAACCCAGGGATCGAACCCAGGTCTCCCACATTGCAGGCAGATTCTTTACCTTCTGAGCCACTAGCAATGGGTACGAGTGGGGTGCCATTGCCTTCTCTGGGTTAACTTGCTACATCTTCATTAATCTAACCATAGGTGGAATCTTTTGGATTTTGCTACACATACACACCCCACTCCAGTACTCTTGCCTGGAAAATCCCATGGATGGAGGAGCCAGGTGGGCTGCAGTCCATGGGATCGCTAAGAGTCAGACACGACTGAGCGACTTCACTTTCACTTTTCACTTTCATGCATTGGAGAAGGAAACGGCAACCCACTCCAGTGTTCTTGCCTGGAGAATCCCAGGGACGGGGGAGCCTGGTGGGCTGCGGTCTGTGGGGTCGCACAGAGTCGGACACTACTGAAGTGACTTAGCAGCAGCAGTACACATACATATCAGAGCCTCCCAGGTGGCTCAGTGGTAGAAGAATCCACCTGCCAATATGGATCAACAAAGAAGAAAAATTGCAGGCTGATCTCACTGTGAACACAGTTTCAAATATTCTAAATAAAATATTAACAAATTGCATCCAGCTATGCAGAGAAATAATACAATATTTCTGGAAGATCCCTGGATTGGGAAGATCCCCTAGAGAAGAAAATGACAACCCACTCCAGTATTCTTGCCTGGAAAATCCCACGGATAGAGGAGCCTGGCAGGCTATAGTCCATGGGGTCGCAAGGAGTTAGACACAGCTTAGGGGCTGAGCATGCACGTGTACATACATATCATATGTGAATAGTGAATGTTTTGTTTCTCTCTAATCCATTTACCTTTCATTCTGTTTTCATCTTACTGCCCTGGCTGAGACCTCCGGCATAATGTTGAGTAGAAATAACAATGGCATTCTTGTCCTGGTCCCCAATCTGAGAGAGAAAAGTTTAATGTTTCATCATTAAATACAACACTTGATTTTTTTTTTTCGGTTGTTTGCTAATATTTATCTTGACAAGATGTTGAATTTTATCAGATGCCTTTTCTGCCTCTGTGCAAATCATCATAATATTGAGTAAATGTACTAAATGACATTGATTTCTAACGTTAAAACAACTTTGAATTCCTGGGGCAAGTCAAAATTGGTCATCTTGTATTATTTCTCTGCATAGCTGGATTCAATTTGTTAATATTTTATTTAGAATTTTTGAAACTCTATTCATAGTGAGATTGGCTTGCAATTTTTGCTTGCCGAGTTTTGGGACCAAGGTTATCTTGACCTTGTAAAAATTACTTGAAAAGTGACTCTTTTTCTGGTCTCTGGAAGATTTTTTATAAGATTAGAGTTATTTCTTATATTTAGAACAACTTGCTGGTGAAGCCATTTAGGCCTGGAGTTTTCTTTGTGGGGATGTTTGACATTCTATTTGTTTTTATGTCAGCTTTTTAAGCGTGCTTTCCTAATAATTTGTCAATTTTATCTAAATTTTCAAAAAAATTTGGGCAAGGTTATTGCCATTTTTAAATGAAATTTTCTTCTAAATCTTATTTTTCCCCTCCTTAGTTCCACAAGTTTGTATATATACTAGTTTAGTTATCCATGCTGCTGCTACTGCTGATAAGTCACAGAATTTCTGATTATCTTTATGATTTCTTCTTTGATGCGTTTGTTCTATATGGGAGATTTTAGAGTATCTTTTGCTTGTCAATTGCTAGCATAATTACATTGTGATCAGAGAATATACTCTGAGATTGTAATTCTTACAGTTGAGTATATTGTTCTCTTTAAAGCTGTTTCATGTATTTTTGAAAAGAAAGTATATTCTGCAGTTTTTGAGGTTGGATGTTCTGTATCGCCCACTGCTTCAGGTTTATTTATTTAAATTTTTATGTATTCATTTAGAGTGCACTGGTTCTTTGTTGTTCTGTGCAAGCTTTCTCTAGCTGTGGAGAGCAGGGGCTACCCTTTGTTGAGATGTGTGGGCTTCTCATTGTGGCGTCTTCTGTTGCTGGGTACAAGCTCTATCTAGGCACGTGAGCTTTAGCAGTTGCACTTCCGGGCCCTAGAGTGCAGACTCAGCAGTTGTGCACAGGCCCAGTTCCTCTACAGCATGTAGGATCGTCCCAGATGAGGGCTCAAACCTGCGTCCCCTGCAGTGGCAGACAGATTCTTATCCACTGAGCCACTAGAGAAGTCCTGATTCAGGTGTATTAATTGTGTTCTTCAAATCTGCTACATCCTTACTGATTTTTGTCTGCTTCTTCTGAGAGGTATATTAAGATTCCTTAATTTTATTCATGTTTTAAACTTTCATCATGAATTAATTTTTCTTTGTATTTCTGTTACTTTTTGTTTTGTTTTGGGGTTATGCTATTAGATGAGCATATTTTAGAATTAGTATATTTTCCTGGTAAATTGAATATTTTATCATTATAAAGGAGCTTCTTTATCTTCGCTAGTGACTTTTTCTTTGTTTTATTTTGTGTGATATTTATATCACACAAAAATGCTACCTCATTTCTTTTGGTTAATGTTCGCATGGCATATCTTGTTATATCCTTAGCCCTTCTGTTTTCTTATGCTTTAGATATCTCTTTAAAGCACCATACATTTTATATCTAGGCTAAAAGGCTTTGTCTTTTAATCGAAAGTTTTTAATCCAGATACGTTTTATGTGCATCTTAATACAGTTGATTTTAAAGCTGCTATTTGCTTTTGATTTGTTCTGCTTTTTCTCTGATCTCATTCCCTTTCTTTTATTTGACTTGAGTATTTTTTCAAATCATTTAATTTCTTCTACCACTCCCTTATTAATTTGGAAGTCTATACTCATTTGCTATTCTTTTAGTGATTGCTCCTATAAATTAGTGAGGTTTTGTGATATCAAGTTTTAATGTTAATAAAACTTTTACTTTTCTCCTAAATAATAAAGGAATCTTAGATTATTTTAACTCTATTTATTATTTGTGTAATTTTGCCATATTTTTGCATATTTCTTTCTTCCTCACAATATGTGATTTCTCATATCCTTTTCCATTATCGTTTGTTATAAGATATTGAATATAGTTCCACATGCTATACAGTAGGATCCTATTGTTTATCTATTTCATATATGGTAGTTTGTATATGCAAATCTGAATCTACTAATTTATCCTTCCCATAGCCCCTTTCCCCTTTGGTAACCATAGATCTGTTTTCTATGTCTGTGAGTCTGTTTTTTTTTTCTCCCTTTTAATAAATAAGTTAATTCATATCTTATTTTAGATTTTATATATAAGTGGTATCATATGGTATTTGTCTTTGACTTACTTCACTTAATATAATAATCTCTAGGTCCATCCATATTGCTGCAAATGACATTATTTACTTCTTTTTTATGGCTGAGTAACATTCCACTGTATGAATATGTATATATAATATATACATATACCACATCTTCCTTACTCATTCATCTGTTGGTGGATACTTAGTTTGCTTCCATGTCACAATATACTTTAAATTCCATTAACATTATACATTATTGTTGTTTGATACAGTTAAAAAGAGTACTAACTAAATATTGAAACAGTGTTATGTTCTGAATCTTAGGTTGCCATGGCTTTGTTGCCTCTCTGTGGTATTTTTCCCTCTTATGTTTCCTTTTTCTTTTTCTTCTCTAGCAATCCTTCTGTCTCCTGTGGTTGTATTTCTTACCTTGCTCTTCACTGTTGATTTTGATGCTTCCCCTGGTATTCATTCATCACAATTTATGTTGTGTTTACATTTCTCATCTTCATATTTTTTAGTTTTTTGTTTCTCTCCTCTGTTTGTGTTTTGGCCACATGTGAAAGCAGGTGACTTGGACTTGCTAAGATTTACATCCTAGCTGTCTGATTACTTAGGCTACTGAGTTTCCTGTCATCTAGTTGTTCTGTGACTTTCTTGAAGGGGACTCTCCTCCTTGGAAGAAAACAATCCCCCACATCGAGATGCCACCAATGTCCTCATTTTACAACTTGTACCCCTACTGCTATATGACAGGATCAAGAGAGACACCTGTTATGGTATTGTGAGTACTAACAGAATATTCTTTTTTATGTTTTTGTTTTAAATACTGTTTAAAACAAGCATATGAATAACCCAAGCAAAACTACAAAAATCACTTTGTGTTATATACACAAGCATTGAACTAGAATATATGGGGCTGTCTTTTGGAATGATATGAAGCAGCTATGAGTGGAGATTCTAATGAAAGCTTATCATTCTGGATCATTAACATCTGTGAGGAGCTTGCACAAGGATGTTGTTACTCATAAACTGAAAGTGAAAGTGAAGTCATTCAGTCATGTCAGACTCTTTGCAACCCCATGGATTGTAGCCTACCAGGCTTCTCCGTCCATGGGATTTTCCAGGCAAGAGTACCAGAGTGGGTTGCCATTTCCTTCTCTAGGGTATCTTCCCGGCCCAGGGATTGAACCCAGGTCTCCTTCATTGCCAGCAGATACTTTACCCTCTGAACCACCAGGGAAGCCCCCAAGAATTTTTAAATAAAAATGGTTTCATTGTTTTTGGCTTCCCTTCTGTGGGTTTTTTTTTGGTTTACATTTTGAGTAACATAACATAAAGCACTGGAGAAGGCAACGGCACCCTACTCCAGTACTCTTGCCTGGAAAGTCCCATGGACAGAGGAGCCTGGTGGGCTGCAGTCCATGGGGTCGCTAAGAGTCAAACACAACTGAACGACTTCTCTTTCACTTTTCACTTTCAAGCATTGGAGAAGGAAATGGCAACCCACTCCAGTGTTCTTGCCAGGAGAATCCCAGGGATAGGGGAGCCTGGTGGGCTGCCGTCTATGGGGTTCCACAGAGTCGAACAAGACTGAAGTGACTTACTAGCAGCAACAGCAGCAACAATAACATAAAGCATACTGCAAAATGTAAACAAAAAAACCCACAGGAAGGGAGCCAAAACCAATGAAAACATTTTTATTTAAAAATTCTTGGGGAGTTCCCTGGTGGCCTGATGGTGAGGATTCAGAGCTTTCCATGCTGTGGCTTTGGTTCAAACCCTGGTCAGAGAATTGAGATTCTGGAAGTCGTGTGGTGCAGTTAAAAAAAGAAAACATTCCTGCCTCACTCATATAATACAATTTGTCCTCATTTTGTCTCTCTCAGAATCAGTTACTTTGAGCCACAAGGAAAATTGAGCTTTTTTCCCTCTCATTTAAATTTGCATGCTCACTGTTGAGCAAGCTGAACAATGATTTAGATGAGAATGGTTTTTCTTACCATTTTATGAAATTCAGGCCATTCTGACTCATTTGATGTGTGTGTGTGCAACTTTAGTCATTTCCAACTCTGCGTGACCCTAGGGACCATAGCCCACCAGGCTCCTCTGTCCATGGGATTCTCCAGGCAAGAATACCTGAGTGGATTGCCATGCGCTCCTCCAGGGGGTCTTCCCGACCCAGTGATTGAACTCATGTCTTCTGCATTACAGGCCGATTCTTTACCACTAGTGCCACTGAACGTTTTTTCTCTCTTTTTTAAATTTGTATGCTCACTGTCAAACAAGTTGAACAGTGATTCAGATGAGAATGATTCTTCTTATCATTTTATGAAATTCAGCCCATTCTGACTCACTGGGCAATTGCCTGAAAAGAAGATATTTAACAGGAGCCCTCACCAAACTGTTTGAAAAAGGCTTTAAAAAGTGAAAATTGAGGGGAAAGAAGAAAATGTCCTCAAAGAACTCTATTACATTTTGATATCATCAATAATTACAGCTATGATGTGTCAATAGCTTTCTCCTTTAGAGGAGGGAGGGCTTATTGATTCTTGGGAAAAAGTAAATAAGAAGGCTATGATTGACACTTATGACTGCAGGCACCTACCTACTATTGCATAGAGTAATAAAATAAATTTTGTATTTTTTTTAAACCACAAAATGATACACAGGTGCTCATAACAATCACCAATACCATAAATGGCAATGAGAATGACATAAAACATTGACAAGAAAAATACTCCCAGCAATGGCTGGGGAGTATCAAAATTTCCTACTGAAGTTAATAAACCTGATTTTGGAAACACAGTTGAGAACATCTGGTTAAGGGTAAATTGAGAAGGAAACAGATGCAGTATCACTGTGGAGGGGCTGGGCCGTGAGAGGAAGGGAGTGATGTATTTCTTACACAGATTATAAAGCAGGTGCAGCGACATGATCTAGTTGTGATAGGAAAACGTGAACTCTACAGACATCTGCTGAAGCCTTACTCTGCCGAAAGCACGGTTTTGATAAACTCTTCAGTTGCCTTGATGAGACTTTGTTCTCCAAGAAGACAGAAGTTGTAACATGCAGAACTTTGGAACCAATTCTTGTCAGGAAAGAGGAACTCACTGATGATGTAGAAGTAATACAAGACATCTCAGATTTCATAACAAAGAAAAAAAAAGTAATTCCAAGAATAGCCAAACATATAAGTTAGTGTTGAGGAAATCAAATTAAAACAAAATCAGAGGAAAGTGTAGTTCACTGGTGGATGATTATAGAGAAGAATGTGACTTAAAATAGGTAAAAGGCCCCCCAAATAGATTCAGAAAACAAAATACATTTCCCATGTGCTATGAAAGTTATATGTGTATAAAGAAATCAGTGTGACTGCAAAGAAGTCTCTTTGCTGAGCTCCAGTTTTATAAGGAACCCTCTAAAGGAGGATTTACTATTGAAAGGAGGTTCACACGACAAAAAGCATATGGAACAACAGAAAAATAATAGGCTTTCCACAGGCTTATGAGGGCTTCCCTGTGGCTCAGCTGGTAAAGAATCTGCCTGCAATGTGGGAGACCTGGGTTCAACCCCTGGGTTGGGAAGATTCCCTGGAGGAGGGTATGACAACCCACTCCAGTATTCTTGCCTGGAGAATACCATGAACAGAGGAGTTTGGAGGGCTATGCTCCACAGTGTCACAAGGAGTTGTACATGCTGAAATGACTAGCACACACCCATGATGAATGCTTAAAAAAATAGAAAGACATGTAGCTGGGCTGAGACTCTCTTGTTTGGTTGATAAAAATGCTGGAACTTTTGGGGGGTACTTTTGCATTACTTTGCACACTCACTGGTTAAGATGTTGACTGCTGACCAAGAAATGCCCTCTTTGGCCACTGGTAGTGAGGACAGCTGGCATGGGGTAGAGATAGGTTGTGCCCACCTTAGAGAAGGTTGAGTGGTCTGTGGACCATGGCTTAATTGTCATGTAACTTTCGATTCCTCAAGCAGTGTTGCTCATACTAACAAGGACCTTTGTTGAAACATCCCTGATTCTTGTCTCAGTTGTCCAGTATTGTCTTAGAACCCTTTCAGTCTGTCTCTTTCTCTCTTCTCTTTGCTTTTTTTCTCAAATTCCCTCACTCTACTCTATCTAAATGAGGGCAAATTATTTTTAGACCTGGGGGTATTTTTTCTCCTTAAATCCTATTGACTCTACCAGCTTGCCACAAATGTTTCCTAAATCAAGGAAACAAATGGAGGAAAAATAAGGAGAAAGTACTATTTTTTCTTTCATGATAATCTTGCCTCATTATTTAAAAAAAATCCCAACTTTTATTTTCAGATAATTGTAGATTCACATGCAGTTATAGGAAGTGATACGGAGATCCCATTTACCCTTGAGCTAGTTTTCTCCAGTGGCAACATCTTGAAAATGAACATGCAATATCACAATCAAGTCTGATATCAACATTGATCAATCCATCAGTTTTCATTTCTGTTTGCCCAGTTTTGCTTGTACTTACATGTGTGTGTATGTTTCATTATATAAGTGTCACACATGCATGTTGGAGGGTACCACCACCATCGTCATGATCCACAGCAGTTCCATCACCACAGACTCCCTCATGTTGCCCCTTTAATAACCACACCTCCCTCCCTCCAGTACCTCCTCCCCAACTTCTAGAAGCCATTAATCTGGTCTCCATTTATTCAAAAATGTTATACAAATGAAATCACTTAGTATGTAATCTTGGGGGATTTTTTTCTTTCTCTCAGAAATTCAGTATGTTGCGAGGAATAAGAAAAAAAGAGATAACCTCTATTTTGGGGATCATGGAAAGAAAGAAATGCACATTCTATTTGGCATGTTTTCTTTATTGCAAGTAATATTCAAAGTGGAAAGGCTAGAATGGACCATATGCTGCCAAATGTATATGACCATTTCCAATCTCTATTCTAAGCTCCAGACCCAGATTTACACTTCCTTCTGGAAAGTTCCACATGGATCCCTTGAAGAAAATTCAAATGCAACATGTTCAAAATCAAATGTGTCATATGCCATCCTTTCTTCATAAAAAAAAATCCTCTGTTCCACCTGTACTTCTTGCCTTAACTACAGGCACCATAGTCCCTAAAATTGCCAATCTTCATGTTGTAGTCAGCATCTCTGACTCTTGCCATCTATTCTGCTCCTTACCTTATTGTCATTAGCACCTTAATTTTGACCTACTGTAAATTCCCGTCATGTCTTTCTTAGACGTGTAAGACCCACAATATCTCTCCTCTAAACTGTGGCAAAGCTCTCCTTCAGTCCCTCTTTCTTCAATATCTTACCAACCCCATTGTCAAGATGAAATTTCTAAAAGAAGATCGCTCATATTATTCCTCTGATATTGATTGTATTTAGTACAGTCTATAAATGTGATATACTATATTTCATCTGTTTTGCACAGAGGAAGATCCTGGAGTAGATGTCTTTCAATGCTCACATTCTGTAAGCCCACATGAGAAACACATTTGAAGTCCTGCCCTGTCTCACACTATGAAGCAGCAACTAGTGGGGATTAGCAAACAGAGAAACAGGTCATTTATTCTAATGGGTGGGGAAGAGACTTACTCTAGTGGTAAAGTATTACTCATAAAAATATTATAATGATTCATTCACTAGTGTATAGGCTATGTTACCATGAAACAATTTCATTGATTACAGTAGGCTATTATAAAATAATTATACTACTGCTGCAAATGCTGTTATTAATGCATGAATTGTTACTTGTTGTTGTTCAGTTGTTAAGTCATGTCTGACTCTTTGAGACCCCATAGACTGTAGCCCACCAGGCTTCTCTGTCCATGGGATTCTCCAGGCAAGAATACTGGCGTAGGTTGCCATTTTCTCCTCCAGGGATCTTCCTGACCCAGGGATCGAACTCACATCTCCTGCACTGCAGGCAGTTTTATTTTGTTGGGCTCCAAAATCTGAGTTCTCTTTCACATTATCTTTTAGTTTCTAATGTCTAGTGTTAGTAATACTTATAACATATAATGTTTTGTATCATATAAGGCAATATTAATTTAGATACTGACAGATGATTATCTTGCAAAAAGATGACACAAACTTACCATATCAATAAATATGGTACAGTACTGTAAATGTATTTTCTCTTCCTTGTGATCTTCATAATAATGTTTTCTCTTTTCTAGCTTACTTTATTATAAAAATACAGTCCATAATACATATATTGCATGTAATACAAAATGTGTATCAATCAACAGTTTATATTATTGGTAAGGCTTCCAGTCAACAGTAGATTATTGGTAGTTATGTTTGTGGAGAGTCAAAAGTTATAATCAGATTTTCAACTTCAGGGGGCTAGTGCCCTTAACCCCTGCATAGTTCAAGGGTCAACTGTAAGACAAGCTTAAAAATTTCTTAAGGGAGTAGATCTTCTCTTAAGTGTTCTTCAGTTCAGTTCAGTTGCTCAGTCATGTCTTACTCTTTGCGACCCCATGGACTGCAGAGAGCCAGTCTTCCCTGTCCATCACCAACTCCTGGAGCCTATTCAAACTCATGACCATTGAGTCAGTGATGCCATCAAACCATCTTACCCTCTTTTCTTCCCTTCTCCTCCCGCCTTCAATTTTTCCCAGTATCAGGGCCTTTACCAATGAGTTGATTCTTTGCATCAGGTAGCTAAAGTATTGTAGATTCAGCTTTAGCATCAGTCCTTCCCATGAATATTCAAGACTGATTTCCTTTAGGATTTACTGGTTGGGTCTCCTTGTAGTCCAAGGGAATCTCAAGAGTCTTCTCCAACACCACAGTTCAAAAGCATCAATTCTTCAGTGCTTAGTTTTCTTTATAGTCCAACTCTCACATCCATACATGACTACTGGAAAAACCATAGCTTTCACTAGACGAACCTTTGCTGGCAAAGTAATGTCTCTGCTTTTTAATATGCTGTCTAGGTTGGTCATAACTTTCCTTTCAAGGAGCAAGTGTCTTTTAATTTCATGGCTGCAGTCATCATCTGCAGTGATTTTGGAGCCCCCCAAAATAAAGTCAGCCACTCTTTCCACTGTTTCCCCATCTATTTGTCATGAAGTGATGGGACCAAATGCCATGATCTTCATTTTTTTGAATGTTGAGTTTTAAGCCAACTTTTTCACTCTCCACTTTCACTTTCATCAAGAGGCTCTTTAGTTCTTTACTTTCTGCCATAAGGGTAGTGTCATCTGCATATCTGAGGTTATTGATATTTCTCCTGGCAATCTTGATTCCAGCTTGTGCTTCATTCAGCCTGGCATTTCACATGATGTACTCTGCATATAAGTTAAATAAGCAGAGTGACAATATGCAGCCTTGACATACTTCTTTTCCTATTTGGAACCAATCTGTTGTTCCATGTCCAGTTCTAACTGTTGCTTCCTGACTTGCATATAGGTTTCTCAAGAGGCATGTCAGGTGGTCAGTTCTTTCAGAATTTTCCACAGTTTGTTGTGATCCACACAGTCAAAGGGTTTGGCATGGTCAATAGAGCAGAAGTAGATGTTTTTCTGGAACTCTCTTGCTTTCTCGATGATCCGACGGATGTTGGCAATTTGATCTCTGATTCCTCTGCCTTTTCTAAAACCAGCTTGAACACCTGGAAGTTCACGGTTCATGTATTGCTGAAGCCTGGCTTGGAGAATTTTGAGAAGTTCCTTTAAGCAAAAGGGGAGTTTATTCTGCTATGTAACAGAAAAAATCCAGAGATAGAGTTGGTTTCAAATTTTGCTTGACCAAGGGCTCAAGTAAAGGCCACAAGGATCTTTTTTCTCTTTCTACCTCTCAGTGCAGGCTTCTCCTGTGTTGGCTTTATATTCAGAATTATCTGCTTGTTTGACAGCAACAATATATCTATAAAAGGTCCATCTTGTAGGGTTGATGTATGAGGATTCTCCAGAGAAATGATTCACATATATATGAACTGGCTCACATGAGGCAGGCAAGTCCCAAGATGTGCAGGGTGTGTTTGCAAGCTGGAGTACAGCTGATGGTTTCATTCCAGTCCACAGGCCAGCAGGCTTGTGACTCAGGAAGAGCTAGCATTAGGGTTTAAAGGCAGGGGAAAAGCTGTTATCCGAGAGCAAAGGGGCAGCCTGGCAGAAAGGATTCCCTTTTATTAGAGGAAGATCAACCCTTTTGTTCCATTCAGGCCTTTAACTGATTGGATGAGGCCCCCTGTCTTAGGGAGCGCATTCTGCTTTACTCAGTCTACCAATCAAATGTTAATCTTATCCAGAAATATTCTCATTGGCACACACAAATAATGTTAGATCAGATAGATATCTGAGCACCCTTCATCCCTGTCAAATTGATACATAGCATTAACCATTGTGGTTGACTTTCTTAAAAGCCCCTAGAATTGTCTCATTTGGTCTGATTCACTTGACTTTGGTAGTATGTCCATCCTTGACCTGTTTTTGACCTGAAGCCATGGAGTATAATGTACTGTTTTTCTAAGCCTCAGTTACATGATACACCTTGGCTGTGGGGATGGTATCAGCAAGGTGAGAGGAGCATGAAGTCTGAGAGTACAGAGAGGTGATATTCTAAGGACCAAAGCAGAACACAGCTAACGGACTTCCCGGGTGGCTCAGTGGTAAAGAATCCGCCTGCCAAAGCAGGAGATGTGGGATTGAATCCTGAGTTAGGAAGATCCCCTGGAGGAGGAAATGGCAACCCATTCCAGTATTCTTGCCTGGAAAATCCCACGGACAGTGGATCCTGGTGGCTATAGTCCATCTGGTCATGAAAGAGTTGAACACAACTGAGTGACCAAACAACAACAACAGAACACAACTAACATAGAAAATTAGGCGATTGTTGGAACAAAGCAAGGAAAAAAAATGTGTATTTATTGATATATAATTAATTAAAAATATAATGATGGTGAATAATTTTTCAGCACTCTAAAAACCAAAAGCATCAAATTACCCTCTGTGGCCTCTGGAATGGTGATTTGTGAGGGGCAAGCATAAAATAATGGGGCCAGATTTTTAACAAAGATAAAAGAATTTGCATATTCAAATGAGAATAACATTTCTAGGTCATTACCTTGGGGATTTATACACACAATGGTAACCACTGCACTAATTGAATGTCTGCTCTTCTAGGAATTTTAGGAATGTAGCTGAGAGTAAACATTACTCTAAATGCTGCCCACCAAGTTCTTAAAATCAGCCTTTCTGGGCATAACAAGAATGTTCTTGAGAGTGAGAAGCAAAGCTGATACACTGATTTTCAAATGAAATAAAGCAAATTTTGGTGGTTGGGAGTTAGAGAAGGAGATATGAAGAAAAGGTGGGGAGAGGGAGCAACGTTAGTAGGAAAGTTGGTTGGGAATGGGAAGTAACCCACAACATTTCTAATATTTATGTTTAAGTCCGTGAATACTCTGTCAAGGCTGCCCTGGTGGCTCAGCAGGGAAAGAATCCCCCTGCTAGTGCAGGAGACACAGAAAGCTCAGATTGGATTCCTGGGTTGGGAAGATCCCCTTGAGGAGGAAATGACAACCCATTGCAGTATTCTTGCCTGAAAAATTCCATGGTTAGAGGATCCTGGGTAGCTACAGTCCATGGGGTCACAAAGACTTGGACACGACTGAATGACTACACATGCACAAATACTCTGACAGTGTCTTCTAGGCATAAATGCCTTGGAAGATTGGGAAAAATCAGAGAAAAGGGATTGTGCTCTCAGTGAGGTGGCACAATTTGAAAAAAGAGGAAGATACAGGAGGCAGACTGTGAAAAACATCAAAGATTTATCAGAAACAAGAATTGAGGAGAGAGGACTGTAGAGTTAAAGCCCCTGTGTGACTCAAAGCATCCTGGGGACTGGAGTTTCCAGAGATAATAACTTGAAAGGAAAGGGTGATCACTACTGACACTCGGGTTAGAAATGCATCCTTGTTAATTTTCCCAACAATCCCCTATTAATATTCAATTTGTGAATGAAAAAACTTGGATTCTGAGAGATCAAGTGACTTGTTGAAAGTCACACAGCTTATCGACTGGCATAGCTAGAACTTAATTCCAGGTTTGATTCTAAAGCCCAAGCTCTTATTTTCCTTTATGCTGCACTACTTGCCCTTATTTTCATCTATGTTCACAACTTTTTTGTATGTGCTCACTATTTAGATTTGACTTGAGTTATTTGATATGTGTAACAAGATATATAATTGACACTGAACTGCAACACTTATATTTGCATGGTCAGGACATTCTTTTTCCAAAGGAGGATAAACACAGAAAGTCAATTAAAATCTAATGGTCATAGGGCTTCCCAGGTGGTGCTAGTGTAAAGAATACGCCTGCCAATGCAGGAGATGCAGGAGACTCATGTTTAATCCCTGGTATGGGAAGATCCCCTGGAGTGGGAACTGGCAACCCACTCCTATATTTTGCTTGGAAAATCCCATGGGCAGAGTCTGGCAGGCTACAGTCTGTGCGGTTGCAAAAAGTCAGACATGACTGAGCACACATGCAGCATAAGCATCATGGCAGCCCAAGAAGTCCTTCATTTTTGTCTCTTCTCCCTCAACAATAAAAATTCATCTTCTATCCATGGACAAAAGTGCCTATAAGGGAGCCAGGCACTGTGGATCCAGGACTATATGCCAAGGAGTCTGGGAGAAGTCTTATCTACCAGCATATCAAGTAATAGACAGACCTGGGTCCCAGCTGTGGACACCTCAGTAGCCTGTTAGCTGGCTCCAACCCCTGTTGGCCCATGCTCTGGCAGCCCCTGGAGCTCACTGACTTAGTCACTCACTGAGAGTCCTTGTGGAAGTCCACGTTTCCATAGAAGAAGCTCCAGTACTCCACTGGAACAAAAAATACAAGTTAGGACAGACTGGAATGGGTAGAAGGAACAGTTTGACTTTGTGTCACCACTCTCTCTAGGTGGCACAACTTAGGGAAAAGAAACACTGTTCTCAGCTCTTGTCTCTGGCAACATGCTGCCAAAAGATTCATTGCTCTTCCACCCCATCCAGAGTGCTGAATTGTGAGCTACATGGCCGAGGGGCAAGAGGAGGTGGGGAAATTAGCACACAGAACTCTTGGGTGGAGGGTGGGGAGGTATTAAATGGACATGGATCCTAACTGTGTCAGGGATCCCGTGAAGAAGCCTGCTAATGAGCCACTAGAAACAC
Source organism: Bos grunniens (assembly GCF_055505025.1). Taxonomy (NCBI): domain Eukaryota; kingdom Metazoa; phylum Chordata; class Mammalia; order Artiodactyla; family Bovidae; genus Bos; species Bos grunniens. Next base: position 54,036,080 of record NC_141178.1, on the reverse strand, counting down.
CGCATCTGTGGATCCCCCAACTGGCCAGTTGGCACTTCTAGTACTTTGCATGCCTCACACACACACCCCCACTTCTCCACCCGGTGGTAAATCAGAGGAGTGCAAAGAAAAAAAGTGAAAAAGACTGAAGAAAGTCATATCTGTGATACACCATTAAAAAGACCAATTCATAAGTTACTGGAGTTCTGGAGAAGAGAAAGAAAGGGAGGCTGAAAACTTATTTAGAGAAACAATGGCTTAGCACTCCTCACATCAGAGGGGAGATTTGGATATCCAATTAATGAAGCTCATAAGTCACCAAACAAAGTCAACTTAAAGAGATCCTCTTCAAGACATGTTATGATAAAACTGACAAAAATCAAACACAGAGAATCTTTAAAGCAGCAAGAGAAAAAAAAATCTTGTAACTTAGAACTCTTCTAAGACTCTCAGTGGATTTCTCGGTAGGAACCCTATAGGATAAGAGTGAGTGAGATGATATGTTCACAGTGCTGAAAGGAAAAAAGAATCAACCAAGACTACTCTACCTGGCAAACCTATCCTACAGAAATAAAGAAGAGATAAAAGGCTTCCACAGAAGAAAGCTGAGGGAATTCATCAGCATTCAGACTGCCTTAACAAGAAATGTTGAAAGAAGTCCTTCAAGTTGAAATGAAAGGACACTAATTAGTAACATGAAAACATGAACATACACAGCACTCTGGTAAAGACAGATAAATGAGCAAATTCAGAATACCCTAATTGTAATATGGTATAGTGTTAACCATTTAATTTTATTATGAAAATGAAAGAACAAGAGTATTAAAAATAACCATGTGAGTAAGTGAAAGTCACTCAGTCGTGTCCAACTCTTTGTGACCCCATGGACTATACAGCCTATGGAATTCTTTAGGCCAGGATACTGGAGTGGATAGCCTTTCCCTTCTCCAGGGGATCTTCCCAACCCAGGTCTCCCACATTGCAGGTGATTCTTTACCAGCTGAGCCATAAAGGAAGCCCAAGAGTACTGGAGTGGGTAGCCTATCCCTTCTCCAGAAGAGCTTCCTGACTCAGGAATCAAACCAGGGTCTCCTGCATAGCAAGTGGATTCTTTACCAATCTGGGGGCTCAGAGAAGCCCCCAAATAACCATAGCTACAATAATTTGCTAATGAATATACAGTGTAAAAAGAGGTAAATTATGATATCAAAAACATAAAATTATGGGAGAGGGCAAAAGGGTAGAGTTTTTGTGTGTATGTGTATGTAGTATGTGTGTATGTATGTGTTTGTAGTTAAGGTTTTATCAATGTAAAATAGACATTAAATGTAAAAGATGTTTTATATATGCCTCATGATAACCATGGAGCTTCCCAGATGGTGCTAGTGGTTTAAGAACCCTCCTGCCAATGCAGGAGATGTGGGTTTGATCCTTGGGTCAGGAAGATACCCTGGAGGGGAAAATGGCAATCCGCTCCAGTATTCTTGCATGGACAATCTAATGGACAGAGGAGCCTGGTGGGCTACAGTCCCTCAGGTCACAAAAGAATTGGACATAACTAAACTGATGCTGGGAGGGATTGAGGGCAGGAGGAGAAGGGGACGACAGAGGATGAGATGGCTGGATGCCATCACCAACTAGATGAACATAAGTTTGGGTGAACTCTTGGAGTTGGTGATGGACAGGGAGGCCTGGTGTGCTGTGATTCATGGGGTCGCAAAGAGTCGGACATGACTGAGTGACTGAACTGAACTGAACTGAAAGTGACTTAGCATGCATGATAACCACAAGGCAAAAACCTACGTAGATTCATGAAAGATAAAAGAAGAAGAGAGTCAAAGTGTATCACTATGGAAAAACAGCTGACAAACATGTCAAAGCATCCATTCCAAAGTCAGTCATCTCGAATTCACACCTTGCCACCATACAACAAGATAAATAACCCTGAAAGATTGGTGGATTGCTTTTTCCAAGTTCCCTGGTGGTTGTTGCTGAAATGTGTCTTATAATCACAATAAAAAATGTAAGAGTGATCCAGTCACAACATTGTGGGGGCTCACCACAAATAGTATGGTCCCCAGTGCCCTCAGGCATTCTTAGCTGATAAAGTCACTATTGATAGGCTGAAACAGAGGCAAAACAACCGAAGAAGGAATTCATAGGGCCTGGACTCTATCTTAGGCCTGTTCATGCTGATCATGCTCAGCCACCTTTCCAATGGATTCTGAACTCTGTGTTTAGTGCCTATGAAAACAACAACAGAAGAAAGGATAAGACCCCCTCCAGACAGGGGAACCTTGAAGATCATATGCAGGTTACTCATCGCCTAAGAGAAAACATATACTAATCACCCCTTCCTCCAGACAGGCCATAAATTTTTCTGTGTCTATCAGAGTGTAACCTCGGGTTTATTGATTATTGGCTAATTGTCTGACTGTTTGAGCACATGAGCACATGAGCACATAGCACGTGAACGATGGGGTTATTGGGATTGTATTTTCCTTGGTTTATGTAAGTCTCAAGGAATTTGGAGTGGTGGCTTCAGACACATACACATGGGGTATAAAAGATTCTCACAAATGCTGGTCAGGGTCCTTGGCTAAGAGGAGACTCTGCCTTGGGCCCGCCGGTGTAATAAACTGCACTCCACTATCTGCATTGTCCTTCTGAGTGAGTTTGTTTCCCAGAACACGTGGCTGCAACACAACTACAGTAGTCAAAAACAAACAAAACAAAACAAACCAGTATGGTACTGGCAAAGAGACGAGTGGAATAGAATCAAGAGCTTGGAAATGAGCCCTTGTATATATGGTCAGTTTATATTTGACAAAGAAGCTAAGAATAATCAATGGGGAGGGGAATAGTCTTGTCAATAAAAGGTGTTGGGAAAACTGGACTGCCTCATGGAAGAGAATCAAACTTCAACTACATTCTCACACCATGTATAAGATGACTACATTGAAGTGACTGAAAATCATATGTACAGATCTCAGTTACATTACTTTCATACTTCAGGCCATTTGAGGCTTTTTCATTATACTTATGATGGTCTGCCACTCCAGTACTCTTACCTGGAAAATCCCATGGATGGAGGAGCCTGGTAGGCTGCAGTCCATGGGGTCGCTAGGAGTTGGACACGACTGAGCGACTTCACTTTCACTTTTCACTTTCATGCATTGGAGAAGGAAACGGCAACCCACTCCAGTGTTCTTGCCTGGAGAATCCCAGGGACGGGGGAGCCTGGTGGGCTGCCGTCTCTGGGGTTGCACAGAGCTGGACACAACTGAAGCAACTTAGCATCAGCAGCAGCAGCAGTAAAAATGGAAATAGTACTTCATTTTAAGATTTATTTGTCAGAAAATTCTCTTTTGTCAAAATGTACCTTTGTATCAGTAGCACCTGTCTAATTTTAATGTATTATTAAAAGGTATTGAACTAAAAGGAAACCATTTTCTCAAATCCCTCATATCATTTTTAAAACAAAGCCTTAAACACAAGCCATTGACCTGCTCTTGTAAAGATTACCTTGGGGAATCAGGGTACCTGATTCATAGAATTGACTATAATAGCTTCTCCAATGCCATTGTATCCTGTCAAGCTTCTACTTCTTCAGGGACTTCTCAGAACACAGATTACAGATCCAATTGTTTAAATATGTGCTAAGTGAATTTCTCAGATGCCTTTGTTGGGTTGGAGATTGCGTGTACCCTGACATTAAATCCTGCATGTTATCAGCCTCCTAAAGAATTTATCATGAAGCTACATAGTATTCAGAGGACTCATGTTCTTCTGTGCCAGTGGTTTCCCAAATCAGGCATTGAAGAACCACTCTTGCAGATTCACCGCTTATAGTAAAATAACTTCTTTTGATCCTTTTCAACTAAATTAAAAATATTCAATCTAAATTTCTTATTCTTTAGCCAAAAGTCTTGAACAGTGGGTTCCCAGCTCAGTGATGCCATTGAGACCCAAGGTTTTCTGTTCTTTTGATCTATTATTCTTACCTATTGGTACAGCTTTAGGCATCACAACCTTACATTCACATTCCAAGCTGTAAGGAAGAGACCAAGGCATAATATTTTGACCTTATGAAGCTTTGCCATTTTATTTAGGATTTTATTATCTTCCCCAGAAGCTTTCCCTTAGAGCTCACTGGGGACAGAAACTGGATCAAGTGCCTTTCCCTAGACCATTGGCTAGTTTAGACCAGTCAGAGAGCAGAGGAGGGGCCATTCTTTTGTAAGGGTACAGACTGTATCCCTCCTTTAGAACACAAAATCCATGGCTCTACTAGGTGGGAAGGTGATAACGTTTGCTGAATAGACAACGGTCATTGTGTGCCTTACAGCTGTTGTAGGTGTGTGAGGAAGAGGTCAAGGGCAAAACAAGGCTGAAGGAAGAATTATTGTTAAAGGGTACAAGTTGTGTATATTGTAGACGGACCATTAAGAGGAAATAGAGGGTTGTCTGGGAAAGCTCTAAGTTTATAAAGGCAAAGTAATATGTCTATATTAGGCTGTGGTGGTTGGAATCAAGAAACAGGTAGTCCAATCTTTTGCAGGAAAAAATGATAGCAGCTCATGAGGAAATCAATAAAAGGACTAAGGTGTTGTTATTGTTCAGCTGCCCGGTCGTGTCTGACTCTTTGAGACCCCATGGACAGCAGCACACCAGGCCTCACTGTTTCTCATCATCTCCTGGAGTTTGCCAAGTTCATGGTGTCCAGCCATCTCATCCTCTGACGCCCTCTTCTCCATCTGCCCTCAATCTTTCCCAGCATCAGGGACTTTTCCAATGAGTCGTCTAAGAAAAGGTGACAAAAGAGTGCAAGACCTTCCCCCCACTTCTAGTCCATGGGTCCTGAAGACAAGGGCTGTCACTAACAGCCCTTGGTAGTGGAAGTAGGGAGCTGATTGGGGGAAAGGAATGAACCCAGGCTTAAACTCAGTTCAGCACAGCATCATTTATTGAGGACTTACCACGAGAAAACACTGTGTTAGATCCTCAGGGAATGAGAAAAAGTGGAAATATGTGTATACTTTGCCCATTGGAGAAAGGATTGATCAATCAGTGCATGAAGTTTAAGAAAAATTTTAGCACCCGATTGTATGCTCAGAAGGCCAGGCTTTAGGTGGGGTCGATCTGTGACTGTGTAGTCTCTCAATCTAGTGGGATTTTAGGGGATACTGCAAAATACTTCCTAGAAAAGGAAAGCAAAAATTTTCTACTATTAAGGATATATTCCTTGGTGAAACATCTTTTTATACCTGTTTTATAATGAAAATACTCTGTAGAGGGGAGACTTCTGAAATTTGAAATATGAATACTTAACAACTTGGTGTAACTTGGGAATCAGGGAAGGAGAGGGAGAATTGGAAAGAACTTGTGTGTGTGTGTTTGTGTGTGTGTGTGTGTGTGTGTAAGCTTAGTCGTGTCTGATTGTTTTTGACCCTGTGGACTGTAGCCTGCCATGCTCCTCTGTCTATGGGATTTCCCAGGTAAGAATACTGGAGTGGGTTGCCATTTCCTCCAGGGGATCTTCCCAACCCATGGATCGATCCTGCGTCTCTTGAACAGGGAGTCAGTGAGAACTTCCCAGCCTTGCTGAGGGCTACCCTGGACTCAGGCCCTATTAAGCCCTCTCCTATCTCATTTATGTGCTTTAACTCTCTAAATTCAGCAGATTTACCAAATAATGTGCAGCTTTCCATTATCTGATATGGATCCAACTCAGGGAGAAGTTGTTTGGACAATTTAATAAGAAAAAAACATCTTGATGACAACAAGTATTTTTAAACACAGAGGGGAAAAAAGTAAAACCCTGACATTGTAATCGGATTTAGCTAAATGAGACTGGAACCTCAGGAGAAAGCTAGAGACAAGCCTGGGATAAAATCAGAAACAGCATTTTTTTTTTTTATTGGTGTGATAAATTTGGTAAACAGCTTCTCTGCATCACTGTGGAGAAAATCTAAACTGAAAGAAAGCTGTTTTGATTTTAGGCATTTTTTAGAAGGTTATTTTAATTTAATTAATGAGAAATCATAGGTTAATTGCCTCCAGCTTTAATGTGAGGGTATTATGCATGCAGGCATATTTTATTTATATCCCGACTGTTTGATGTACACAATCAATTCAAAAAGGGATAATGAAGAGGTGTTCTGTCCTGTGTGGAATAATAATTAGGGACTCTAGTACAGAATATTTTTTATTAATTGTGCTGCTTGGTAAACATGTTTGACATAATACTGAGAAATGTATTTGTCAAATTTTACCAATATTTTTTCTTTGTTCTTTCCTTTTGTTTTCTCTAGATTTTTTCCAACTTTTTTTCCCCATACTGATCCTGTTTTCCTAAGTTGGGAACCCACATCCCTCTCACCCCCAAGAAACCTTAACAGTTTGATTTATAGACTTAGGACCACTTGCTAAATTTGCTGCCTTATGAAATTCAGGAAATCTTATTGGACATCTGGCTGCTCTTTCAACAAGGATTACCTATGTTGTTAGGGAAATGGAATTCAATTTTTTCATGGATAAGTAGAGACCACATCAGTCTGTAATACAGTAACATTAGTGGAATCTCTTTGTTCTTTTGATTGTTTTATAATTTGCTAAACAATTTTACATGTGATCCCTAGCTCCTCAGACAGTGTTGTTAATTTGACTGAGGATTCCGTTATGCTATCCCAAGGCTCTTCTTCCCTATGAAATACAACCATGGATTTCTCTTTGTCCAAAGTACAAATTATTTCCAGAATTTGCTAACCAAGTTTTTGTTATTGTTCAGTTGCTAAGCTGTGTCCAACTCTTTTGCAACCCCATGGACTGTAGCCCCCCAGGCTCCTCTGTCCATGGAATTTCCCCGGCAAGATACTGGAGTGGGTTGCCATTTCCTCCTCCAGGGGATCTTCCTGATCCAGGGATCAGACCCCGCGTCTCCAGCATTGGCCTGCGAGTTCTTTACTGCTGAGCCACCAGGGAAGCCCTAACCAGGTTTTACCTCATAACTATTCTGCCAAGCTTGGGACATCAGTAAGTTTCCCAGATCATTTCCCACAGTTTGTGGAAATGATTTGAACTCTTGAATGTTCTTTCAATGTCCTAGTGCCTATTTATTGAAAAAAAAAAAGTTGTATTTACATTTTTTTTTTCCTGGTGAGCTATAAGCATGTCTAAAAGTTTATAGAATGTTTTTCCTTGAAAAATCTGTATAGCCGGGAGCAAATTTCAAGGGCTTGGGATATGCAGCCAAAAACTGTGCATGTTTTGGCTTCTCTTGCTACTTTGGCACTTCTCTCTTCTGACAACCATTTTTCACTTTTTTTTTTTTTTTTAACCAACCCCCACCTCCAGCATCTCAAGCCGCTTTTTCCCTGTCGATAATTTTTCTGCATTTCTCTTCTCCAAGCTTTCCAGAAGGGTATCTCAGCAGGAACCATACATCTTGGTTAAGCCAATTGCTTCTCACTGCCACATGATGCAGAACTTTCCACTGAGCCTCTGATGCCCAGTGATGATCCTGTGGCCTCAAGTAAGTCATCCATGTGAGGTTTATAGAGAACCATATTGTTCTAAAAATCAAACGCAAATTTTACAGCTTCCTCCTAAATGTCCAGTTCAAATAGAGAGCTGAGGTGAAAGTGACTACAGTAATAGCACTCAAATGCTGTCACCACCTGGTGCCTGCGTGGTGGCCTATGTTATACGAGCAGGTGGTCCTTGTGTATTTTTGAGTGGCCAGCTGTCCACGTCACACAAGCCACTGTCGCATTAGTGTTAATTGGCATCTTGGTTGTAATGATCTGTGGAGAAGCCAAAGCTTGAATAGACCGCAGTATATTATTCCTCTTTGTCTTAAGAACTCTGGGTCAAGGCTGACAGATATCTCTCTCTATCCTCATTTCCTTATTTCCTGTATGAGAGTCTAAATTAGTGATTTTATTCAATTTATTGAAACTGAATATACACATTGTTAACCTATTTATTCTTAGCTAGGGGATCTACAAAGGAAACCTCAAAGCAACTTCATGGAATTTAGAAAGGGTCAGTTTCTTGTTTTGATAGCTCCAGAGATTATTTACCAGCCCCCAACTTTAGAAATAAAAGTGGCCTTTCCTTTATAGGTTTAATTCTGTGGGGAGGGGGATGGAGTCTGATCGATAGGTGGTGACTGCCAGAAGACACAGTTGGAAGAGTCTCCTACTCTATGATCAACCATAGAAAATTGCTGACATTTTGACTTACAGAACAGGCATTTTCTTATTGTTTAACTCAGTGCTTCTGCTTTTCAGTCTTCAAAGTTTCCAGGAAATATCTATTTCCTTAAGTGAAATATCCTCTATCATAAATTCTTGGCCACAGGACTAATATTTAAAATAAGCCTACCTGGACCACCTTGAGTGATGACGTCTCCATTGCATTAGGCTAGTCACAGGATGCTGTTAATACATCTCCTAAAACGATCGTGCCTTCTGAGCACAAGGTACTTGAAGAGAATAAAGAGTTGTACTTGCATGAATTTTGGTCAGAATGACAGGTGCTATTGAAAGTCATATACACACGTAAATATTGACTTTTAGAGTCAACTTACCAAAGCAACCATGAATCATTTTATCTTATTTCCATCACTCACAGAAACTGCGAACATACCCCAAGAAGCTAAATAATGTTCCAGATGCAGGGGAAAATTTTGTATTTCATAGTCAATAAATTGGCATGAAGTGTTTGTATCAAAATAACCCACAGGTGACGCTGCAATTCCATCGTCGTTCACTAAGCTGTGCATGGGTACCCCAGCCCTCATTTCTCTTTTCTCTAGATTTCACTAGGTGCCACACAGTCCTTTGTGCCACACAATGTAACCCTTGATTAGTAACTGTTTTGAATATTTAAAAAATTATTTATTTCTTATTTATTTATTTGGCTGCACTGGATCTTAGTTGAAGCATGCGAACTCTTAGCTGTGGCACGTGGCATCTAGTTCCCCAACTAGAAATCAAACTTTGACCTGTGCACTGGGACTCTGTGCATTGGGAGCACAGAGTCTTAGCCATCAGAGACCACCAGGGAAGTCCCTGCTTTGAATTTTTTTTTGTTGTTTCAAATTCACATTTATGTTTCTATAAAATCTCTAGGAGTGAGGTATTAGCATTTTAAGTCTTTTGATTCTTCCAAGAACCTAGTACTGCACCAGATAAACCTATACATCCTAACCATTTAGTAAATGTTCACTAACCAAATATTAAAGGTAGGACCGTGAGCTACACAAACAGGTTTTCAAGGTCAGATTTTTTAAAATTAAAATGAATAAAATAAGCCATTCGTACATCAAATGTCTTCAAGACACTGACCTCTGCATAAAAAGACTAGGACTTGAAATAAATTGAACCGTTATAAGAGAAGTAAAAGTTAGACTGTCCATCTTTTATGCATTCCATTAATTCTGAGGATTTCATACTTCTGTGTATGGTGAGTTAGTCTTATTACTCAAGTCCTGTTCTTTTTTCTCTGCAGAATATTTGTCACACAGATATTTAAATGGAATCAGGGCTGTACATAATCATGACACAGTACTTTGTCAAAAAGAGGAAAAAGTTAATCAAGTTGGTAAATCATTCCAACTATATTTCCCTACCCCATTTCATAGACTCACAGGAAGTAGATTCTGAGAGTCTCACAATCAGAGCACCTTAAGTAAAATATAATAAAATCTTAATCATTAGTCCATGGATAATATTTTACTGCTTTGACAATTAAGCGCTCTTTATTATATAAAAAAGAGGTTCTATTGAACGTCTGTCAAATAATTCTGGAAAGAAAAATAAAGTATACTCTTTCAGTATGAAACAGAATAAGTCACAACTGGCATGAAGTTAAATAACTAAATTAAAATTAAGTTCTCCATTGTCTTATTAGAATCATCAAGTTAGGGATCATCTAAAAAAGGCATATTGCTATCTTGAAAGTTGCTCAGTTGTGTCCGACTCTTTGCAATCCCATGGATGATACAGTCTGTGAAATTCTCCAGGCCAGAATACTGGAGTGGGTAACCTTTCTCTTCTCCAAGGGATCTTCCCAACCCAGGAATTGAACCCAGGTCTCCTGTATTGCAGGCGGATTCTTTACCAACCGAACTGTCAGGGAAATCCTATTGCTAAAATATCATATTTTATGCTCTTTTTTTTTTTTTTGCATTGCTATCTAGATGGCATGCAAAAAAAAAAAAAAAGAATCATAAAATATGATATTTTGACTTTTTCTGTTAATGAGTCCTTTTCTTCAAAAAGCCCTTGCTAGGCTGAGGAGTTTCTCATTGTAGGTGCTGGAAAAATCTGTTGGCCAGGAGATTTTCCTCTTGCTGGAAGACCTGCTCAAATGCAACCCAGGACAATAAGAAGGGATGTTTAGGGACTTCCCCAGTGGTTCAGTGGTTAAGACTTCACCTTCCAATGCAGGGGGTGTGGGTTTGATCCCGGGTCGGAGAGCTAAGATCCCACAGACCTTGCAGCCAAAAAACCAAAAATATAAAACAGAAGCAATGTTGTAACGAATTCAATAAAGACTTTAAAAATAGTCCACATCAAAAAAAATCTTAAAAAAAAGGCAGAAGGTAAGTTTAGGAACAGAATTGTGTTACAAGCCTAGACTGTGGTAACAGACTGTAGCAGACAGGCGCTGGGATAGAAGAGACTATGGAAAAATATGACTGGATGTTACAGAGGAAGAATAAAAATGCTAGGAAAAAATCATGAGGTCTTAAAATTATGAAAAATTTAAGTAATGGAAGGAAAATAAGAAACCAGTTAGGACTGCTAGGAAAAATAAAAACTTGTTCAAGAAATAAAATATGTTACTTGGTTATACAGTGAATGATAGTTTTATGGGCATAATTAAGTGAACACTGCATGAAATTTCATTGTGTTCCAGGATAACCCCTTGTAGGGTAAAATGTGGACATTGTTCTTGTTCAGTCTCTCAGTCATGTCTGACTCTTTTCAACCCCTGGACTGAAGCACACCAGGCTTCCCTGTCTTTCTCCACCTCCTGGAGCTTGCTCAAACTCATGTCCATTGAATCGGTGATGCCATACAAGTGTCCTGTCTTCTGTCGTCTGCTTCTCCTCCCGCCTTCAATCTTTCCCAGCATCAGGGTCTTTTCTAAAGAGGCAGCTCTTGGCATCAGGTGGCCAAAGTATTGGAGCTTCAGCTTCAGCATCAGTCCTTCCAATAAATATTCAGGACTGATTTCCTTTAGGATTGACTGGTTTGATCTCCTTGCAGTCCAAGGGACTCTCAAGAGTCTTCTTCAATACCACAGTTCAAAAGCGTCAATTCTTCGGTGCTCAGCCATATTTATGATTTATTGAAAACAGAATGTAAATATTATCACCTTGGAGATATAAAATGTAGACCCCAGTGTTTGGAGGAACAATGGTAGAGAGACTGCTAAAGGGAAGAATGGAGGCAGGAATGTTTTCATAAGACAGTGAGGATTCAAGAGAGACTGTATCAGTTGACAGAATAAGAAATAGAAAAGAAAACATATTCTTTATAGTCATGAATATAATCATGTAAATTTCCCCAAATAGTGATTAATCATTGTAAATGGATGAAGGGAGGAGATGGGAGTGACGTAAAGATGAGCATAATTCTAATTCATCAAAGCAAGAAGTTGATGCTTCATGTGTACAATTCCTGAATTTATAAATAGATGTGTAAACACACTATATGTCAACATGGATGTAGTCATAGGAAGAAGATATTAAAAATGGTCTCTCTTGTGGATCCATTCTAGATGGATAGGTGGTGGATAGGATATCATTTCTTTTCATTATATCCTTTTTTATAAAGTGATTTAAAAATTTTGTGTTTATATAATTCTAACAAGTATTTTTCAAAAAGCTATCAAAAAATACAAAACTCTCAGTCACTGATAATGCAACCATTGGACACTTATTTGCTTCCGTATGTAGATTTGAAGGTATTCCAAATTGGGCACTCAGTCCAGCACCATGTCTTTCATGGAAAATCTTGTTGTAGGTCTAAATATGCACGAATTCTCCTTCCTATCTTTTTTCAGTTTCAAGAGGTCATTAAAATAATTAAAAAATTATTCATTAATAAATAATGTATTTATATGACTCAAATTCAATAGGCATTAAAAGGAAATATAATAAAGTTCACATGCTATTCATGTTTCCCATGTACTCAGTGTTGAACCTCTTATTCTTCTAGAGCCTTTCAGAGTTATTTCACTTGTATCAAAGCTAATGAACATACAGGCATGCATATACACATATTTCTGAAAACCTACTGGATTGCAAATTTTGGGCTAGTTTGAGCTGATAATCCACTGTTTTAAAAGGAAAAAATCATACATTCCCAGGCAATCAGAAACCTCAATTTATTTCTCCAATTGTTATATATTATTGAGCAAGGATGCCTGTGGCATAAAACACCAAGACCAGAAATATTTAATACTTAATGAAGTCATTACTGACTGTGTTTACATGCAGTACACAATGGTAACAAAGTTTGCCGCTCAAGATAGGAGGGCCAGCAGCACTGACATCACCTGAAGGCTGGTTAGACGTGTTGCCCCACAGACCCAAACCCAAAGCCAGTAAATCGGAACCTGCATTTCGCTGAGATCTCCTCTCTCCATCGACTTTATCATTTCAAACTTTTCTTCTTATGTGTGGACGCTTCTGTATCTCTTAGGCTTAGCTGTTTTCTCCTTCTCTACTTTTAGGAGATGTTTTTACTTCAGATGAGAGAAGACAGTGACAGTGATGCAGAACTTGCCTAGACAGCATCAGCCTAGACTCGTTCTATGTAGAGAACACCTGAGAAGTAATCACGCATCACTCTGTTCTTCCTGGAATCATGCATAATGCTTGCGAGTGCTTATGTGTGCATCATTATAGTAGTTTTCCAATTTAGATAGGGAATATTGAATAGAACAATTTGGCAGTTGTTACAGTGACTCTTCTGAGACTGAAAGATCAGATAGCAAGGAAAATCAGTGCTCCACTCCCTCTGCATAAAAAAAAAAATCAAATAGTACAGCCGTACAGGGACTATGATACACTGTTATTGGTTTCTTTAGATGTCATTACGTGTCAGTACATGAAGAAACTTCATCGATCTTTTATGGAAGCCAGGTTACTCCACTGTGTGGATAAGCCATAATTTTATAAAACAACCCCCCTTTTTTATTGGCCATTTGGGTTAATTTCTATATTTTAGTATTAGAAGCAGTATTGCACGAACAGTTTGATACATGTGTTAATATCTTGTCATATGCCTGAAAGTGTGCTATTAAAGAGTGTGGCTAGGCCAAATGACATCACCTGCTGTTGCTAACTTGTTCTCCATAGATATTTAATGTCCCCTCCATTTGAGAGAACAAAGTGTTTCCCCATGCTTTGTTGAATAATAATGTCATCAAACTCTGGATCGTTTTCTGTATCCTAAGCTCACTTAGAGGAGCAGAATGGGATACAAGAAAGTGTGGATGTGAGGAAGATGAGGAAAAAGATCTGGTTGTTGGAAACCAAAGGAGTTCTAGAGACTTGGGGTTCCAAGAGATGGTAGAAGAATGCTAAATAGGGCAGGGAAAGGATGATGAATATAAACCTCAGATTTAAGTCCTTTACCCCTCTATCAGAAGGACAGTAGAACACACTACATTGTATGTGATGAAGACAACTGCTCCTTCCCTGGGGGACAAGGTGCAGAACATATTTCAGAGGAAAGTGCTGGTATTTTCTATTTTTTCTTGTATTTATTTGGCCGTGCTGGGTCTTCCCTGATCAAGAATCGAACCCAGGCGCCCAGCATTGGGAACACGGAGTCTTAACCACTGGACCACCAGGGAAGTCCCTTTCCTTTAAATGTGTGCTTCCTCACAGTCTGGACCTTTCTCCACATACAACCCTTTAAATACTGGGAGACTTTTTAGTGTCAGAGTTCCCAGGACTTGTGTAGGGTTTGTGTAGGACCCAATACCTCTCATTTTCTTAGAGGAAGATAATGAAATCTTGCTGATTCATCATTCACGAGCTAGAATATTTGCTGAGATTTTGGATACTATAAACACGAGCTTATCTTGGCTTTCCAGCCTCTATTTATAAGGCAGTCCTTAAAGCATTTTGCAAATGGTACTCAGGCCTAGGAAACAGTTGAAACCGTGTCATTCAAGGTAGGTCATTGCTTTGTCCTGAGGATAAACCTGACGTGTGTTAAGTAAACAGTTACATCACATGATTTGTAAGCATTTAAAGAGACGGGAGTGCTTTCTGATATTAAAAGTTGACTACTCGTTAGACTCGTATTTCATCACAGACTTGCTCTGAGAAGGACGATAAGAGTTGAGGTTGATGCAGAGCAGGTGGACTGAGCTCTTAGCCCCGTGTAGTGCAGAGCTGGGGAAGCTGTCTTGAGATCTCGGGCAGGTTCCTTAGACTACGCCTCGGTCATGGAGCGACTGACTTTGAACTGGGATGTGGCTGTCCGGATCTCTCTCCTTTACTCTGAAACAGCTGAGCCAGTCCCCAGTTCTTCCCCTCCTGTCTCTGTTCCCTCAGGGGGCAGAGGCAGTACTGTGGGGCCTTGGCTGTGCCTGTCTTCCACAGCCAGCGTATGGGGAGATTTTTCTTCCTGTTGCCCTATTGTCAATACCAGTTCCATACCATTAGTCAATCATAGCAATTGAGGGACCCCACCGGCCTTTTGAAATGCTGGAAATGGCGGGCTTCCACCATCAGGGTCGCATCAAAACTACATGGATCCGGCATGTTCCACTTTGCTCCAGGGCTAACGCCATTTATGGAGCTGGCAAAATGCAGCCTCTTACAGAGTCCTGTGTTAAATAATAGGGTAACAAACATGAAAGGAAATCCATTTAAAAGAGAAAACAGAGTCACATGTGACGTAACATGAACCCTTTCTGCAGTTAGTATATAGTTTCCCCCATTTGCTTGTGAAATATGAGGGCAAGAATTGTTTTTTTTTTTTTTTTAACTTTTGTATCTCCATCCTCTGGTGGCTCAGACGGTAAAGAATTTACCTGCAATGCTGGAGACCTGGGTTCAATCCCTGGGTGGTGAAGATGCCCTGGAGAAGGAAATGGCAACCACTCCAGTATTCTTATCTGGGAAATCCCATGGATAGAGGAGCCTGGTGGGCTATAGTCCATGGGGTCGAAAAGAATCAGACATGACTGAGCACGCATGCATGCTTTTACTTTATCTTATAATAAATACTGTTGATAGTCTAAAATGTTTTAATCAGTTTTTCTTTATGGATTTAAATTTTGAGGCAACTTTAAAAGTTTGGTCCCCGAGGAGACAAGAGTTTGATTTAAAACAACAAATGAAGACTTTGAGTCACTAATATTTTTTAATGATGTGTTTTTCCCAACACTCGAGTGTTAGAAATATTTTTGAAAATGTTTTTGTGTTAAAGGTCTATTTCTTTAAAAAAGAATGTACTGATGGGAAAAATATGACTTTATGTAGAAAGAACTTAAAAATAAATATGCAAAACTTTCCACTGAGGGTGTACAAAATAACTGAATGAGAATTGGTCATTTTCAGTAATATTACACTGATAATTCTTACAATCTCCATGTACACTTTAAATTTTTTATTAACATGAATTCATTATAGAACAAATTGCTGCACTTAAACATTAAAAGCTATTTATTTATTTATTGTTACTTCGCCTTCTTCCATGGGAAATATGCTTCTGAATGTAATGAATAAAACCAGAGGTGATTACGCTCATTTTAGTGGAGTCTGTGGCATAAGTGCCATTTTCAGTGTTGTGATACTCCCTCTTATGGGGCAAGACAGAGAAGGAAAAGGGAAGAAAACCAGCTCTGTAGGTCTGCTGTGTCCCTGGGTCTCGTACTTTGCCTGTTATGTGGTTCCCAACATTCCTCCAAGCCATTCCTTTTTCTTTCATTTATTTTTTATTGGAAGATAATTGCTTCATTATGTTGTGTTAGTTTCTGCTGTACAACGGAGTGAATCAGCTGTAAGCCCACACATATCCCCTCCTTCCTGAGCCTTCGTCCCACCCCACTCCTCTAGGTCGTCAGAGCACCGGGCTGAGCCCCCTTGGCTCTGCGGCAGCTTCTCGCTGGCCGTGTCGCACACGGGAGTGCGCATGTGTCAGTGCCGCGCTCTCGGTTCACGCCACCCTTTCTTTCCCCGCACCGTGTCCACGGTCCGTTCTCTACGCCGACATCTCTATTCTTGCCCTGCAAGTAGGTTCATCAGGAAGAGAAAAATAAATATTGTGTATTAACGCGTATATATGGAATCTAGAAAAGTGAAACTGGTGAACCCCTGAGCCATTCTTTTGGGAAGGTTTCTCATGCCCCCTCTGAGGGAAGCTGCAATTCAGACTCTTGTCTGTTTGATGCCAAAGTCCTTGTTTTTCCTAATGTCCCTCTATGTCTTCATGGGATGTTTTTCCTAAAGCCATTTGAAGTGGAAAAGGGAGCAATGCAATTCTAAATGGAAGTAACAATTAATTTCAACATAGTATAAATAACCTTGCTTTTTAAGATGGCGTGTGATTATAGTTTGCATATCTATGTTTTAACTTCGAGTTAAAGAAAACAAGTTGCATAAATATAATAATTGCCTTGTAACATAAAATGATGGCAGGCACATAAAGATCAAGGGTAAGTACCTGGATTAGGTTCTATTTGAATTCTAACGTTGCCTTGAATCCAAAAAATGAGTGGTATTTTGGTTTACATGCGTGGGCTTTTTATTCATCTGTTGAGTCTTTTCTCACATCTGTTGAAAGCTGTGGAAATTTCCTATAAACAATGTTCATAGAGGTGCAGTCATTTTTACATAAAATTTTTTTGACAGAGCCACAGATTCCCTAAGTTCATCACTGACCCCCTTTCCACCTTTTCCCTGGGTCAATATGGAAAACTTTGTTACTACAGATGCCATTCTCTGAAATATTGGCTGAACTTTGTTCTTGGAATTTCACAAGGCTTGGCAACATAAACAAATCTTTCATTAATAGCTTAACTATGTAGCAGGGTACATGTTTAGGGAAATGTGTAATTGGGATAGAAAGCTCTGGAAATGCTGTTTGAATCTGGGCTATAGCAATAGCTCACACATACATATTCCTGAAGAATGTTTCTATGTGTTACAAATCTTTACTTAATCATCACAGTCTCCCCTGCAGGGAAGTTCTGAGGTTAATAGTCCGTCTATGGCTTTACAGCTGGAGAATGGAGGAAGTTAGGATTTGACCCCAAGGAGTCTCATCCCAGGGTCTATGTTTATTATGATTCCACAGATC
This sequence comes from Bos grunniens, assembly GCF_055505025.1. Lineage (NCBI taxonomy): Eukaryota > Metazoa > Chordata > Mammalia > Artiodactyla > Bovidae > Bos > Bos grunniens. The sequence continues at coordinate 54,018,759 of NC_141178.1, read as the reverse complement.
TCTCTCAGTTCAGTTCAGTTCAGTCACTCAGTTGTGTCCGACTCTTTGCGACCCCATGAATCGCAGCACGCCAGGCCTCCCTGTCCATCACCAACTCCTGGAGTTCACTCAAACTCATGTCCATTGAGTCGGTGATGCCATTCAGCCATCTCATCCTCTGTCGTCCCCTTTTCCTCCTGCCCCCAATCCCTCCCAGCATCAGAGTGTTTTCCAGTGAGTCAACTCTTCTCATGAGGTGGCCAAAGCACTGGAGTTTCAGCTTTAGCATCATTCCTTCCAAAGAACATCCAGGGCTGATCTCCTTTAGAATGGACTGGTTGGATTAGGCTGGTCCAAAACACATATTTTGATTCACTGTTAATGTGTTTGCTAATTCATCTTCTCTGGATGATTGGAATTTGGCTGTTAGCTACAATTCCATGAAAATGTCATAAGTAAAGAAAATTGAAAATCAATTACCTGAAACTTCAAAATATTTAGGTTTTTGGTGCACCTCTGACTAACCAACCAGGTTTATTAGGTTCCTATGAGGGGTATTTTTTTTGTGTGTGTGTGTATTAGTTGCTTCAGTCATGTCCAACTCTATGCGACCCTGTAGACCATAGCCTGCCAGGCTCCTCTGTCCATGGGATTCCTCAGGCAAGAATACTAGAGTGTGTTGCTGTGCCCTCCTGCAGGAGATCTTCCCGACCCAGGGATAGAACGCAGGTTTCTTATGTCTCCTGCATTGGCAGGCAGGTTCTTTACCACTGGCACCATCTAGAAGCCCCCCCACAACCCTCTCCCCCCACCGTAGGTGGCATTATATGAAGGGTATTAGAATTTCCAGGTCAACCAACTTGTGCACTGTGTAATGTTCTCTTTAACAGTCTCCATGTGGTTTTCTGTTCTTTAAAATAAACACTGCTGCTGCTGCTGCTACTAAGTCGCTTCAGTCATGTCCAACTCTGTACGACCCCATAGACCGCAGCCCACCAGGCTCCGCCGTCCCTGGGATTCTCCAGGCAAGAACACTGCAGTGGGTTGCCATTTCCTTCTCCAGTGCATGGGTTGGCATTATTAAATTTTAAAATGACAGGTAAATTTAACAGGACATGAACAAGTGTTTGAAGTTAAGTTCAGAATTATATCCCTTAGTAAAAAAATGATTCTTTTGTAACTATTTCTAGAGTCTTGTCTATAACCTGAAAGCAAAGTCTTCTCTTCAGCACTGGGAGGTATATAAAGCAGTTTTCTGACCACACAGTTCTGTGAGCTCATCACAGAAAATTGGTTTGCAAGGTCTTTAGAAGGGCAGGCTATTTGTAAACTCCTTTTGACTTAGCTGGCAATGCATAAAAAGCCATCTTCCCACGCAGAAAGATACTCGAGAAAAGAAAAAGATGTGGTGAACTGGGTATATTTAGTTGAAATAAAAATGACTTCTTTATTTCTGCATAAGCAAAATATACATGTATAGGGAAAATAACAATTTATGAAATAGAATCAGGCCACAGTGCATTTCTTTATTTCCCACTGGAAGTTATTATAAAGCACTGTGTTTTCACCTCTCTTATAACACCTGCCGTGGATGATCAGCAGATCGTCCACCCCTGCTGTAGTCTTCACTTCCTGAGTGTGCGTATCATGTCTTTATCAATCTTGGGACATGCCTCCTGGGCTGTGCCCACTTTCCTGCACCAGTTTCTGCTCCACTTGGGACTTTTGTACTCACAGGCATGCCATGAATTTTTATGAGATTACACTGAATTGTCCAGTATCAATCCAGGACATTTCAACCTGGAACAGAACCTAGAACACTGTACCCTTTCCCAGTGAGGATGTGGAAGCCTTTAGATTAGTGCTCACTCTTTCCCTCTGAGTCAGTACCTCATGTGATGTTAATTTCTTCTCAAAACTATTTAGTGTCTATGCTTCATGATCTCTATCATTGTGGTTTCTCTCATCTCATTCCTGTTAACACCCCCATTTTGGTTGCCGTTATAACACCTCTTCTGCTGATCTTCAAATTTTGCCTAAATAGGCATTAGTCTAAATAAGATAGGAAAAAAAAATATCTTAATGATACAGATAACCACACTGGTGTGATCACTCACCTAGAGCCAGACATCTTGGAGTGCGAAGTCAAGTGGGCCTTGGGAAGCATCACTATGAATGAAGCTAGTAGAGGTTACGGATAGCTGAGCAATTTCAAATCCTAAAAGATGATGCTGTGAAAGTGCTGCATTCATTGTGTCAGCAAATTTGGAAAACTCTGCAGTAGCCACAGGACTGGAAAAGGTCAGTTTTCATTCCAACCCCAAAGAAAGGCAATGCCAAAGAACATTCAAACTACCACACAATTGCACTCATCTCACAGGCAAGTAAAGTAATGCTTAAAATTCTCCAAGCTAGGCTTCAACAGTACGTGAACCGAGAACTTCCAGATGTTCAAGTTGGATTTAGAAAAGGCAGAGGAACCAGTGATCAAATTGGCAACATCCGTTGAATCATAGAAAAAGCAAGAGAATTCCAGAGAAAAACATGTATTTCTGCTTCATTGACTATGCTAAAGCCTTTGATTGTGTGGATCACAACAAACTGTGGAAAATTCTTCAAGAGATGGGAGTACCAGACCACCTTACCTGCTTCCTGAAAAACCTGTACACAGGTCAAGAAGCAACAGTTAAAACCCAACATGGAACAACGGACTGGTTCCAAATTGGGAAAGGAGTACATCAAGGTTGTATATTGTCACCCTGCTTATTTAACTTATATGCAGAGGACATCAAGTGAAATGCCAGGTTGGATGAAGCACAAGCTGGAATCAAGATTGCCAGGAAAAATATCAATAACCTCAGATATGCAGATGACATCACCCTTATGGCAGAAAGTGAAGAGGAACTAAAGAACCTCTTGATAAAAGTGAAAGAGAAGAGTGAAAAAACTGGCTTAAAACTCAACATTCATAAAACTAAGATCAAGGCATCCAGTCCCATCACTTGATGGCAATTACATGGGGAAACAATGAAAACAGCGAGATACTTTATTTTCTTGAGCTCCAAAATCACTGCAGATGGTGACTGCAGCCATGAAATTAAAAGACATTTGCTCCTTGGAAGAAAAGCTATGACAAACCTGGACAGCATATTAAAAAGCAGAGACATTACTTTGCTGACAAAGGTCTATCTAGTCAAAACTATGTTTTTTCCATTAGTCATGTATGGATGTGAGAATTGGACCATAAAGAAGGCTGAGCACCAAAGAATTGATGCTTTTGCACTGTGGTGTTCGAGAAGACTCTTGAGAGTCCCTTGGACTGCAAGGAGATCCAACCAGTCCATTCTGAAGGAGATCAGCCCTGGGATTTCTTTGGAAGGAATGATGCTAAAGCTGAAACTCCAGTACTTTGGCCACCTCATGTGAAGAGTTGACTCATTGGAAAAGTCTCTGATGCTGGGAGGGATTGGGGGCAGGAGGAGAAGGGGACGACAGAGGATGAGATGGCTGGGTGGCATCACTGACTCAATGGACATGAGTCTCAGTGAACTGCAGGAGTTGGTGATGGACAGGGAGGCCTGGCCTGCTGCGATTCATGGGGTCGCAAAGAGTCGGACACGATGAGCGACTGATCTGACCTGATCTGATCTGATTCATTGGGAGGACTAATGCTAAAATTGAAACTCCAGTACTTTGGTCACCTGATGCAAAGAACTGACTCATTCTAGACTCTGATGCTGGGAAAGATTGAAGCCAGGATGACAGAAGATGAGACAGTTGGATGACATCACCAACTCAATGGATATGAGTTTGAGCAAGCTCCGGAAGACGGTGAAGGACAGGGAAGCCTGGCGTGCTGCAGTCCATGGGGCAGCAAAAAGTTGGACACGGCTGAGCTACTGGACAACAACAACAACAAGCGTAAAGAAGAAAGCGTTCATTTCTCTAGTGAGCTGAAAAACACAGGAATTTGGAATATTTTTTGTCAGAGAATAATGGTGAACTGAGTCACAAGAAGAAGTTCACATCTGTGGTATCTCCTTCCAAGCCAAGTCTTCTTCCATGCCTCAGTGTTTTGTTTTGTTTTGTTTTGTTTTACAGAGTTTGTAGTTTGTCTGCCTACTTCCCTTTCTTTCGCTTGCCTTTTCTCTTTCTCTCTCTCTCTTGTTTACTTCATTTAGAAAGCCATTCCAAACCCTTCAAGTTGTGTTTTGAATTCAGTCTTTTATTGGCTTACCTTTTCGTCCATTAAGAGGGCTTCCCTGGTGACTCAGATGGTAAAGAATCTATCTGCAATGCAAGAAACACAGATGCTGGGTGTTCAATCCCTGGGTCACGAAGATCCCCTGGAGAAGGGAATGACTACTCACTCCAGTATTCTTGCCTGGAGAATTCCATGGACAGAGGAGCCTGGCAGACTATAATTCATGGAGTCAAAAAGAGGCAGACACATCTAAGCGACTGGCACTTTCACTTTTACTCTTAAATAGGGACCAATAGTATCAGCTGTACACATCGGCTACAGCTGATACTTGGGCTAGGTGTCTTTCTTATGCATTGTATGTTACTGCCGCAGCCTCACCGGCCACTATGCATTAGTCCCTGGGGATAGGAGAAACAATCAACCTTTGCCCTCATTCTCACAAATGGCTTGGTTATTAATCAAGTGGTCACTGGCTAGGCTTCCTTTGTTCAGTCCCCTGCTTGTGAGTATGGAAGTGTTAGCTCCAGACAGAACCACAGATAAAGCAGCTAAAGCCCAGAGTGATTAATGACTTACAAGGTCATGATTCTAGGTGGAAGCAAAGCTGGGCCAAGAATCCAGGTTTTCTGTGTCCCGGGCAGGTTTTGTTGCTGTTCTTGAGCTCTGCTTCCTATAACATAAAAAAATCCTAATTCATAAATGTTTCATTGTAATGAGTGTCAAAAAACATTGCAGGCAAAGATAGTAGGTCCAATAATATTAATTGATACTTCTTTTTCTAATCTGAAGAACAAACTACATCAGTGAAAATAGGAATTATGAAAGTATTGGTAAAAAAAAAAAAAACAAAAAAACAAAGCTTTAAGTAAATTAATAAGTGTTAAGAGACACATTCGTTGCTGTCATTGTTTAGTCACTAAGTCGTGTCCAACTCTTTGCAACCCCATGGAGCCCTGCCAGGCTCCTCTGTCCATGGGATTTTTCCAGGCAAGAATACTAGAGGGGGTAGACATTTCCTCCTCCAGGGACTCTTCCCAACCCAGGCATAGAATTGGGTCTCCTGCATTGGCAGGCAGATTCTTTAGCACTGAGCCACCAGGGAAGCCTAAGAGACACACCCTTAAAAACAATTTGCCATCTTCGTCCAACAGCATTTAAGGGAATGTCTAGATGGAGCTTTCATGACTTTAAATCACATGACACAATTTTCCCCCGAATTTTAACGTTTTCTTCCAAATCACTTACTAAAAAGAAACCGCAACATCTTTAGCAAGAAACGGGAAGATAGAGGGCAGCACAGGACCAGAGTGCTGGGCGCCCTGCAACAGAGCAGGTCTGCCTAACTCGCGCGGAAGAGGCTGCCAAGAAGACCGTGGAGTCAAGGCTCTGCCCTCATCCTCTCCCCCACCCCTCCAGAGGGAAACGCAGCGTCTCTCGCTCATTGTGTAACAAGAAAAGGGGGTCTTGGAGACACAGCCAATGAAGAATAAATGAGCGCTCTGCCCGTTAAAAGTCAGTGTGCAGACTGGACCGAGGAAGCGTGCAGAGTCAGAAAGTCTTATTTTTAAAGGGTACAAACCAGAGAACAGGCCAGGCAGAGGGTGTTTCCCCCCACCCCACGCCCCCTCCCCAGGTCCCTTCCAGCCTCAGTAATTGGGTAGGTTTGGCAGCCTGGGAGAGGGCCGCGTGGTCCCTTGATGAACGCTCCCCTCGCACACGGGCGCGAATAAACATATCAGCGGGGGAGGGGAAAGTGATAACCACCAGTCTCAGCAGAAAGACAGATCCTATAAATATGCCAGGGGGTCAATAGAAATGATTTCATTCCGCCTGTACAAGACTGCTGATGAGTGCTGACAGGGCAGCTGACTTCAGGGCTGCGTCACAATGGTACCCAGAGCATGAAGGGCAGGACCAACAGCATCAGCGGACTGTGTCCTGAGCTGCGGTTCTCAGCAAGGCCAACCGCGGAGAAAGGCAACAATAGACCTAGGAGGACCCGGGAGCCTGAGGCTTCCCGCTTCCTCTCCCTGCGCTGCTTTATTCTCCCCTTCCTTCTCTCTACCCCAGTCTCTCTCTCTCCCCCGACTCTTCTCCCCGCCCCCCCCCCCCATATTCATCCCTTTGCTGTTTTGCTATTTCTAGAAAGAATTTTTTCTCTCGCTGGCAGAGCATCTGTAACAAAAGAAAGAAGACTTAGATGCTGAAGCGGGGTGTCAGGGCTTTTACCTGCAGGAATGTGAGGATCTACTGCTGTCTGGATGGGAATGAGAAAATTCTGGGAGAGCGCGGATGCTTAACTGCTCAGAGGAAAAAGCAAATCTTTTAGGGAAATCGCCCATAAAACAGTTCAGGAGCTGAAATAAAGCTATTTCCCTCATTTTCTTCTTGCTTTGGGATATAACAAGTAGGTTTCCCCAGGTATCTCCTAGTTACCCCATTGTTTGTGGCTCTTTCCCCTGACTTGGCCTGCTTTTTTCTTGTGGCTCCAAGACATCCATGTTCCCCTTGAAATGACAGCTCCTCTTTCAAGGTCAGAGAACAGAACCTATGTTTTCTTGCCTTCTCGGGCTCTGTCTTTCCTTGGTTGAGTCTGACAAATGGACCGGCAGCCACCCACCCTGCCTGCACAGCCGTCTTTGCCCAGGTTCTCTTGGCTGCATTATCTGCCTGCCTGGGACCTGTGCAGAAAAATGGAAAAGATGAATGACTGTGAAATTTAGTAGCCTGCCTTGGCACCTTCCTCGCTTTCTTTACTCAGTGCACACCCCAGCTAGTTATTTAGTCTTTGCAGTTTCCAAGGAAGTGAAACAGTCAAGAAGGAGTTTTAAAGCAAATTGTCCTGTCTTCCCTGGATGGTCTGCCTCCGTATTTACATCTTTCTCAATACCACCCATTATGTTAATGTTGTTATGAACAAGTATTATTGTATTTGCTGGGGACCACCATTCTTTCAAATTCTTCTATAAATAGAAAAAAATAAGCAGACACACAAGTATAAGTTGCATTGCTTAAAGCCAGGCTTATTTGCAAAATTAGAATGTTCTGGGCTGTCAGTAGTTCATTTTTCATGGCCTGCTGATTACTACCAGTTTTCTAAGTTTTGTAGGTTTAATGTAGCCCTAATAAAGGGCTTTTTGGTTTGTTTGCTTGTTGGGGTATATCACGCTTTTGCTGTATGGCTGCAGATGATGGTGATGAAAGTCGTTCAGTCGTGTCTGACCTTTGCAACCCCATAAACTGTAGCCCACTAGGCTCCTCTGTCCATGGAATTTTCCAGGTAAGAATACTGGAGTGTTTGCCCTTTCCTTCTCCAGGGGATCTTCCTGACCCAGGGACTGAACCTGGGTCTCCTGCATTACAGGCAGAATCTTCATCAGAGAAGCCCATGGTTAGAGTTACATGAGCCACCAGAGAAGCCCATGGTTAGAGTTACACACAAAAAAATTAAAAAAGGCTATAATTTCAAAAACACTGTTGGAAACACACATACATATATGTGCATAATTTCATGAAGCCAGGTCTGAATGCCACTGCAACCAAGACTGAGTTGATTTAGAACAGGGATTTTGTAACTTGCAGGGTTTTTATATCTGAACAAACTACTCAAAAAAATACCCACTGATAACAAAAGTACTTATTGTTGTTTGGTTTGGATTTTGTTGGGCTTCCCTGGTAGCTCAGCTGGTAAAGAATCTACCTGCAATGCAGGAAACCCCGGTTCAATTCCTGGGTCGGGAAAGATCCACTGGAGAAGCAATAGGCTACCCACCCCAGTATTCTTGGGCTTATCTGGTGGTTCAGATGGTAAAGAATCAATGTGGGAGACCTGCGTTCGATCCCTGTGTTGGGAAAAATACCCTGGAGAAGGAAACAGCTACCCACTCCAGTATTCTGGCCTGGAGAATCCCATGGACAGAGAAGCCTGACAGACTACAGTCTATGGGATCGCAGAGTTGGACATGACTGAATGACTTTCACTTTCACTCACTTTGGATTTTGTTTAGTTTTGGCTCACTGCCTCTAGGTTATGGACTTCCTAGGGGACAGGTCAGTGCTATTCATCTTCATACCTGCTGTAGGTCTGGCTTAGTGTTTGTGTAAACGGTAAAATAATTGTTAGCTGAATAAAATCTAAAGCATATTTTAAGTGCTTCGACTTCAGTAAAAACAACATTTGGGTATTGTGGAGTGGGGAGAGAAGACCAGGAGGCAATCTTCTAAAAGTGTGCTTAGCCCAATAATACATTTAATTCCAAAAGTTTACCACTCAATCTCTTAATTTATTATTTAGAAAAGAAAATAGATGAAATTAAAAAACAGGCAAAAGATCAAGGTGGGAAACTAAAAGATACCTTAAGAAACAAATGAAAAAGGATTCTTCTCAGGCAAGTACTGAATCAGCATCTTCAAGTGCATGAGGGAGTAGGGGGATTTCTACTTTACAAGTACAAAAAGAGAAAAGGAAAGGATCATTGATAAACCTCTTTGTCTTATAAGCTTTGGAAATGAAACACAGCCCACTTAACCTAGCATTTATTTTTCACAACTGAAATTCCGGTGCCCCTGCCCCCTCAAAAAAAAGAGAAGAAGAAAGAAAACCCCACACTGAACAAGACGATAATCCCAAGAAGCTCAAAATTACGGCCTGAGAAGAAGGCAGATTGAAGAAATGGGTGATGACAGTGAAATGAATGCACGCACTGTGGCCCTTGGTACTGGCTCTACACCCAGTGTGGTTGGCAGAACTCCTTGCCTGCAGAGGCGTGGCCTCCTCGACCTTGACTAAGTGCTTGAAGTGTTGTCTTATTTTATTAAGGATTCTATGGTAGCACCTCTGCTTTCATTCCTAAGTGGTGTTTTCCTTCCTGCTTTCACCTCTGATCTAGTCCTTGCCAGTTCATGTCTGTGACCTCTTTAAGATATGAATAGTCTGCTCATTGTGAATGGACCCAGGGCGAACTTGTATATTGGAAAGGGCTGTAAGTTAATACTCTGAGCTTTAGTTGCCTTATTATTAGCAATTTAATTATGATGTGCCTTGATGTCATTTTCTTTATGTTTCTTACGAATGGTTTCTGGCAACTGTGGGTTTATGATTTTCACCAAGTTTGGAAAAATTTGACTGTTATTGCTTCAAATATTTTTTCTGTCTCCTCTGCTGTCTTTTCTCTCTTTTGAGAACTTCAATTACACATATGTTAGGCCATTCAAAGGTGTTCCACAGTTCACTGGTGCTCTGTTCATATTTTTGTCATTTTTTTCTCCATGTGGGTTGTTTCCATGTCTTCATTTTGGGTTGTTTCCATTGTTTATGTCTTCAAATTCTTGAAAATATTTTTTCCCTCCATTTTCAAATCTACTGTTAATCCCATCCATTTAAGTTTCCATTTCTAGAAATTTGACTTGGATCTTTTTCTCTTTATCCATCCCTCTCTATTCCTTCAGCTGTTTAAACATATAAAATACAGTTGTTGTAACTGATTTCATGTCCTTGTCTTCTGATATGTATTAGTTCTGGGTCACTTTATCCTCATCATGAATTGCATTTTGTAACTTTTTTACATGCCTGTTCCTTTTTATGGGATGTGAACGTTGTCTTCCAGGGCTCCGAGTGGTCTTTTAGTCCTGCCCATCTCCTTGAGCTGTGTTCTGGGACACTTTCAAGTTCTTTAGACACAGTTTGATCCTTTCAAGTCTTGCTTTTAAGCTTTTTTGGGTGAGTCCACAGCTGTATTTTGTGTAGAGTTAATTTTAACCTGTCCCTGAGGCAAGACCTTTCTGAGTGTTCTACCTGATGTCCTGTGAATCCGGAGGGTAGAAAAGGGGGTTGGGGAGGGAGATCAGCACTATTCTTGGCCCCATGTGAGTTCTGGGTACTTTTCCTTGAATTCCCTTGATTGGTTCTTGCCCTAGTCTGGAATAATTTCCTTCCCTGCATGAGCTGGGCAGTGCTCTGCTGAACACTCAAGGGAATTCTTCCTCTGCAGATCACTGGAGTTTTCTCCTGCAGCTTTCTTCTTTCCTGTGCTTTGTTCTTCTAATTCTAGCCATTTTGTTCTCTAGACTTTGATCTCCATCTCCTCAACTCAGGGAGTCTACTGAGTTATGCCTGATTCCCTTTTCCTTCTCCATGGCCCAGAAATGCTCTCAAGGAAGTGACCTCAAGCAGTATCAGAAGTCACCTTGTTAATTTCTAGTCATCTAAGACCATCACCCTTCAATGCCTAATGTCCAGTGCCTTAAAGAATGCTGTTTCATTTATTTTCCCCAATATTTTTGGTGATAGGGCAGGAAGCCTTTTGAGTGAATCCAGTCCTTATCATACCTTGTTGGCAGAATCACCAAGTTCTTAATTTTCTAATCTTTAAAATTATACTTTAATTTTGGACTTACCTATGGAGTTAGATAATAAAGTAATTTGTGTTTTTGAATGTCATTACCTATCTTCTTTATAGCTCATCTCCTTTTAAAGGTTTATAGAGATAAAGATGCCAACATCAGACAAGAAAATCATGTTGGAAGGTAAGATGAAACAAGTCTAATATCCCCAAAGTTTATCTTAATAGTCAACTAAAATTGCTGAGCCCCTGCTTTGTGCCAAGTCCTAGACAAGGTACTGAATGGAGCATGCCAATAACGTTCTGTCCTGTTGGCAGAGAGTGTGCAGGCCTTGTCATGTTCCCAAGATGATGTCATCCAATACCTCAGGAGAGGCAGAATGGCCTGATATTAAGGCTGAAATTCTTCCTGAGGATACACATAAAGGGCAACCATGTGATGCAGTGGGCTTCCCTGGTATCTCAGTGGTAAAGAACCTGTCTGCCAATATGGGAGATGCAGGCTCACTCCATGGGTTGTGAACATCCCCTGGAGAAGGAAATGGCAACCCACTCCAGTATTCTTGCCTTGGAAATCCCATGGACAGAGGAGCCTGGTGGGCTACAGTCCATGCGGTCACAAAGAGTCAAACATGACTTAGTGACTAAACAACAATATGTGATGCAGTGACTGGTTCTCCCATCCTTGACCTCTCTCTTCCCCATTTACACCCACATTAGTAATTTGGTATAACTGCTTTATACTTTTCTAGGGTTATGTGCTTTCACTCTCTTGGCTCATTCTGTCTGACTTTCCTTCTGTGCTGCTCTGACTTCCTCCCAGAAGCCTTCCTTTATCCCATCATCAAGGCTGAGCGCCTGTCTTAAGAGATTCCAGAGTCAGAACTCAGGCATAGCTCTTGTGACATTGGGTTATAATAGTTTGCTTGTCTGACTTCATGCCAAACTATAAGCTCCTTAAAGGGACAGATGATACTTTAATTCTCTATTCCCAGGGCCTTGGATACAATGTTTGGCATATAATCAATGTCAACAGTGTTCAATGAATGCACAGAATGAAGGAATTAATCCTAAACTAAACAGAAGAGCCAGATTCAAAGTCCTGGTTCTCATAAGTTCTCTCAATATTTGTTTATGGAATGATGCCAAAGTACAGCCAGGTGAGGCAGACAGCAGTTCAGGTACTCACTTAACTGGTGGTCTGGCCAAAGATGATCTATTTGAAATGTAAGCCATTATTGTTCCACTACTTTTAAGTTTTGTTTAGGCCTAACTCTCATAATTTATATGGTGTTTTTATAATTCCTCATGCTTATTTTATGTTACTAATAATATTTGCTGTGAACTGAAGGTTTGTGTCCTTCCCAAATTCATATGTTGAGGCCTAAATCCCCAATGTGATGGTGTTTGGAGGGGGAGACTTAGGTAATTAGGTCATGAGGGTGCAGCCCTCATGAATGGGATTAGTGCCTTTATAAGAAGAGATGAGCAAAATGATTGCTCTCTCTCTCTCCACTGAGTGAAGTTACAATGAAAAGATGACAGTCTGCAAACCAGGAGGAACATCCTCACCAGATACCGGATATCTGCTGTGGCCTTGCTCTTGGACTTCCTGTCTCCAGAATCATTAGAAAGAAATTTCTACTATCTATGCCGCACAATCTGTGGTATTCTTTTATGGCAACCCAAACTAACCAAGGTAACACTAATATATCTTATTTTAGTTATAAATTATCTCATTAAAAATATATTCACTGAAAGTAGCATCTCCTTCAGTAACACCCATTCTTTCTCATATCTAACAATGATACTGGTTATACAGAACCCCCTTAGGTTGAGTAAATAAAAGTTTCAAGCCTTATGATCTTGGCTTCCCCTTTCATTCTGCCACACTTATGTGCTTATATTATCTGATATAATGATAACAATTCTGGTGACAGGAAAATTTAGGGATTATTTTATTTGAATGATTTATAGTATAATGTTTAAAGAAAATACTTGTGGATGATAGAAAATGATCAATTTTACCTTAAATTATCGATTAAAGGAATTTGGGTTTGCTATGAAAGGAGGCAGATTTTTTCCCCCATATAATTAAAAATAATGGGATGAAAGAGTAAACACTAAGAACTCTTCTGGGATGTATAACTGTTTCCTCTGTTTTAGAGAACAGAAGGAGGGACCTTCCCCACACTGAGGAATGCTGTGCCGTATTCTGACATAGAATCTGGTGGGCTGGGCCTGGCCAACACCTGTTCTCTCTGAATAAAATTCTGGTGATGAGGCAGACATTTAGTAAGGCCTGAACACAAGCCATGTGCCCAGGGCACTTAGGTAGTAAGACATGACCTCCAACCTCAAGGAGAGGGAACATCCCTGAATCCTTGAGATGGGGGCCTAAGTTGTTTCATTTACTGTTTTAACTCCAGTGCTTTCAATAGTGCCAGATCGAGGGTACAGATTTTAATAAATATTTATCACACGAGTCAATGGGTTCTGTTACAGCATAGCTGGGCTATAATTGGGAGGGTGACCAAATTAAGAAATTATGGAGCATGTATGACTAGTTCTGCCTGTGTTGAAATGTGAGGTGAGGGTGTTTTTGAACAAGACCTCATGGGAGAGGTAACATGTGAGTTGGAACTTGAAGGCTGAGTCAGATTTTTTCAAGGGAGAAAAGGGCATTTCAGTGGCTGTGGAGACAGGTGATTGGAAGCTCTGCTAAGGGGCTGCTCTTATAACCACGACTAGAGAGGACACAGACTTGACTGAGCAAAGTGTCATTGGATCTGCAGATGAGGGGGTGTTTAAGGATTTATATGAAAGAAACATGTCGATGGCAGGCAGATGCGGACTGACAGGCACAGTGGAGACACAGAGAACTCAGGTAAAGCTCCCAGGAGGAGGCTGATCAGAGGGTGGAGGCGCTGAGTCACCTTTGCTCTCCTTTTGACTCCACCCATTTCTCTCTCCCAGCTAGAACATCCACTCATGGACGTGTGTTTTGTTTACTGTGGAGTCTTCAGTACCTAAAACACTTACTGACACATTTCATTTTTGCTGAATGAATGATTCAGATTTTGCAATCGTTGTCCTCAAGGATTGTGGTATTGTCTGGACTCTCCCTGCTTTGTGTGTGGTCTGTATTCTGATAGGGAAGTCTCTTATGTCCAAACTTTACTCAATTCTTTGTACTTGTCCATTCTGTTCATGTTGTTTTTTAGCAAGCCTGGAGGTCAGAAGGATATTGCTCTGGTAATATCGTTGAAGACGTAGTAAGTCTTGTTAGTCTTTCCCAGTAAGTCTTCCATATTGTGTTTGAATGGTCATAGAACATCTAAACTGGAAGGTCCTTTAATAATAATGACTCTAATAACATATTTGACAGCCTATTGCATGCCAGGAATTCTGCTTAGCACTTTTTTGGGGGGTTGTCCATTTAATCTTCATAATTCTGTTTTATTTAATCTTTACAACAACCAGCTACTTATTTTTAATTTACAGATGGAAAAACTGATCCTCAGTGGTATTGTACAACTTAAAATTCTCCCCTCCCCCCCTTTTAAGGGATCCACTTGCTAGTTTCTAATTACAATGAAAGAACCAGAATAGAGCTGAACATGACTGTAAAAATGTGATGGTTGAGAAGCCAGTCTAGGAGATGAAGACCTGGACTGGAAAGCCCTTCTGTGATACTGTCCTCACCTTCAGGCTCCTGCTTGTACCATCAGAGTTGCTTGCTGGACACAAAGATAACAGCTGATCTTAAATGCAGAGTCACACTGTGAGGTTCCTTTACTTGAAGTTCTGAATTCAGTGATCAGAAGGGCAGTGTTTCAGTAATGACTCTGAGTTAAAGAAAGATGATCCGTCAGGCAACTCATGTCCCTTGGCAGGAGAAAGTCAACTTCCTTTGACATTCTGGGTTATCAGTCAGGATCCCAAAATGTTGATGTCGGATGCGTGGATTCCTAGTTGAGATCAAACTCACGGTTCCAGAGAGTGAAGGTCAGAGCACTGAAATGGATGCATTAGAATTAAGCTGGCTTCTGTCATAAAGCTTCATATAAATATTACACCCAGCTCTATAAGAACTCAGTGTTTGGTTTCTGAACCTATTAATATATAATGAGGCTATGGTGTAATTAATATCGTTTGTTTTGATTTTCCGTTAAATCCGCTTTAGTAATAAGAATGCAAGGTAATTATTCAGAAAGCCTTTTCAACAAATGTCAGTTTTCATTGATTAAAAATCAAGTCAGTGCTTCATTTGAAATGATATTTACAAGCATGCTTTAAGCCGAAATGAATAATTATCAGGTTATTGAACTGTGACTTATCTGCAAAGAATTGTCTACTTTTTTCTTTTTGAGTTTTGCATTAAGGCTTGATCTCAAATAATAACAGAAGGCAAAACAGGGGGTGTTGAGAAGAAACATTATGCTTTTGTTTTGAGGAATTTCATTTTCTTTATTTAATGTTGAAGCCACAGTTTCTCTCCTCTGTTGGTTGTGGAATATCCAAAGCTGAAGTCTGGGGACGTGAGAGCCAAATGTTGTTCCCTGGGAGGGACTTGAAGCCACTGGTCACCAGCCACCGAGCGTGCCTCGGTTTCCCTGCAGCACTAAGCGGTGGTTGCACCAAGCTGACTCAGGCATTTCTTTTCACTCTAGAATGGCTTTTTCTCCTACGTATTTCTCTTTCTTTCTTTCACAGAAAACAATGGGAAAGTAATCTGTCATCTGTTATTGAGTCATGCTGAAGGTAATGTGAATTCAGAGACCTTTGTTTTTTTTTCAGGGCCTGAAGAATGTACCACGACAACCCCAACAATGTAGACTGCAGTGTATTCGTGTTTACAAATAGACATGTATATATAAGTCAAGTCAGCAAAATTATGTACTGCATGGATTTAAAAATAAAGTCGCTTGTGTGACTAACTCTTATTCGATGTACTCCAACAAAAGGACTGCAGCCTGCCAGGCTCCTCTGTCCATGGAATTTTCCAGGGAGACATACTAGATTGAGTGCCATTTCCTACTCCAGGGTTCTTCCTTACCCAGACAATGAACCCATGTCTTGCATCTCCTTCATTGGCAGGTGGCGTCTTTATCACTAGCATCACCTGGGAAACCCATAACAAAATGACAGAAAACCATGACTGCATGCTTTCTCCATTCACTTACCCGGGATCTTTTGTCCCAAACCCACTTGTAGGTGTTTGAGACAGCCACAGAAAAACTGCCCAAAGTCCCTCCCTTGTGAACCTCACCTTTGAACCCGGGAGATTGACAATAATGAACAGCATGTAACATGTGGAGGATATCAGATGGTGATAGATGCTGTCTGGGAAGATTGAGCAGGTAAGTGGATTGGGGTGGAGGGCAGGTTTGGGCAGAGAAGGAGTTTCATTTGAAACTGAAAAGTGAAGTCGCTCAGTCATGTCCAACTCTTTTTGACCCCATGGACTGTAGCCTACCATACTCCTCTGTCCATGAGATTTGTCAGGCAAGAGTACTGGACTGGATTGCCATTTCATTGCAACTAGTTCATCAGAAAAGCCTTACTCAAAGGAGATAGATGGGCAGGCCCTTGTAGAGTATAAGAGTGAGCCATGTGGCAATCTGGGGGAAGAGCATTCTACCTTCAGGCAACAGGGTGTGCAGCCCTACTGTGGTGGGAGGCTGGCCGTGGAAGCAGGAGAAGGAGGCCAGGGTAGCTGAGACAGGGTGCTGGAAGAGGAGAATAGTAGGAGAGCCAGTAGGTGGAATTGGAGAATAAATGAACTATCCACCTCCTGACAGCTCATGTCTGTCATAGAAGATGTGTTGTAATAACTTGAGGCTAAAAGACTGTTAACCTGATGGACAACTTATGTCCTGTTTTCTGAGTCTTTCTGTGTGAGCACTAGGAATGAAGCCACTCTATCAGTGGCCATCACAGTGGGACTACTCTGGGTTCTGGGATCTGGTCATAATTCATCCCTGGTCATGGCAATTAGGCAACTTGGAAATTTTTTCTAAGTGAGAGGTAACAAGGAGAAACAATATTAGAGATGAAAAGAATGACCATATTAGAGATGAAAAGAATGACCATTTTGTTATAATTGACAGCAGTGTTGGACATAGGTATAGGTGTATGGATTTAAGGTGACAAAGTTTTCAGATGAAATTCTGAGTGTTCCTCATCATGATATTTTGGTAATTGTCCTTATATGAAAAAGGGACCGAATTTTTGAATACCATATTCTTGATTTTTGACAATCAGGATGTTCCATCTCCCCTTTTGGTTTTTCTTGGGTTCTCCTTAAGCGGTGGGAGAATGGGCTTCCCAGGTGGCACAGTGGTAAAGAATCCTCCTACCAATGCAAGAGATGCAAGAGATGCAGGTTCAATCCCTGGGTCAGGAGGCTCCCCTAAGAAGGAAATGGCAACCCCCTCCAGTATTCCTGCCTGGACAATCCCATGGACAGAGGAGCCTGGTGGGTTACAGTCCATGAAGTTGCAAAGAGTCGGACACAACTGAGCAGGCATGCAGGCACACACACACTGAAAACCAAGTAGCATGTTTGGTTGAATGATTAGACTAAGGTGATATGAGGGTGGGTGGGTAGGGGAAGGTAAATAGGATGATTTAGAATTTACTTTGTTTCCAGGCACTGTGCTAGGAATCTGTCACCCTCTTTAGTCCTCATAACTCTCTGAGGTGGATGGAGGAACTGCTCAGCCCCACGAACAATCCTGTGTTTGCTTCTGACTCCATCATGCATCCTTGGAGAGACGATTCCAACAAGAGATAAGGTGGAGACTGAAGGTGAGGATCCCCATTTGTTAATGCTGGCTGCTGGAATGAAATGCCACTTCAAGGTACTTTCTTATCTCATCAGAGAGAACACCCTTTACAAGCTCCTTCAGGGACTGGAACATCCCTTCCCTCCAGTGTCAGGGGGCACTGCTTTCTTTGGTTATACACTGTAGTCGGTCAGAAGTACAAACCTTGAAACTACCCACAAGGACCCAACCAGTAAATGATCAAAAAGTTTGCAGTTAGGGTGGATGAAAATCTGGGAAATGTGAAGACCCTCAGTAATTCTATGGCATCAGAAAATTAAATTTCTGTAATAACAAATTACGATATAATGAGGTCACATTAGTGAAATAAGAGGCCCAGATGCCTCAATGATTTAATCTCGCTCTTCGCATAAGCTTGTGCTAAATTTTAATGAGTATTTTGATTGATAACATATTTAGTTCAAAATAGGTCTTTGAAGACAGCTGTAAGAGTATTAACATTTAAAAGATGCTATGATAGAAATTCGTTTCATTAAGTAGCTGATAAGAAAAAAATTACTGTATAAACCTGCCAGTGTCAGACATCCTGTTATGACCCATCTACTACTGAGCAAAGAGACAGTAATATGTCTTTATTGGGCTATTTTTGAACACTATAGGAGCTCATTTTCCTGATTTAAGGAAAAACCAAGTGACACCAATGAAACAGATACAGTAAATGCGCTAAATTCATGAAAAGAGAATTTCAAGTAAAAGCGGCCTAAAAGCGGCCTAAATATGAAATGGCTTTGGTGTTTCAGCTCTCGGTAAAATTGCAGTAGCTTTGAGGGCTTAGGGATTATCTCAGTGGGGCTGAACCCTTAGACCAGCTATGTAATGGTAGCATAACGTGGGCCATAAATGTGAGTCACATATATGTATATACTGTTAGAATTTCTAGTAGCCAAATTAGAGCAGCAAAAAGAAACAGGTGAAAATAATGCGTGGGATTTAACCCTAACTGTTTAAAATATTACCATTTCAATGTGTAATCAACATAAACATTATTCATGAGATATTTTATGTATTTTTTTTTTGCATTAAGTCTTCAAACCACACCCTAGCCCTTCTTCTGCTCCAAAGAATGTAGAGCAAGTTTAATTTCTCATCCGTAGTGACAATCCCATTCACATTTTGTAAAAGGTCTTTCCTCTCTGTGTCATGTCTGACATGCTAAACACCCAAGTTCTAATAACTCTTCCTCTTTTGAGTCTTTTCTGCTGTCCTCTGGATGTCTTTGGGTTAAACAACTAGCCTTCAAAAATTTGATTCTCAGAGTTGGTATTATGAATGTAATGGGACTGTAACCCCACCTTGAGCTGAATTTATGCTCCTATTAGTGCAACAAGCTATCAGACAAAGTTGATAGTTAACTAGAGTAGACAGTAGACTCAAAGAATTCAGGGTGAAGCTGCCAATTTCTTCTGCCTTGAGATGTCCTGAAGCCAGGGGTGTGTGTATTGTGAAGCTAATAAGCTTTAATTTCAAGTCTCTCTCTTGCCTGGGCCCCTTCGAGGCCATAGGAGGGGCTTAGCCGTTTATTCATATGGTCATATGATTTTGTAAATTTTACAAATGTGAGATAATTTTACTGTCTTTTTAACTTTAACTTAACCTTTGCTGTTTTTCCTCATGTTTGGAATGGCTGTGGATCTGAGTTAAAAAGGAACTGAGCTGGGAATGTTTTTAGTTTGGATTCAGTGAGACAATTATGTGGTATACAGTCACTTCATGTAGAGTTGTTACAACTGGACATGTTTATGTATAGTTCTTTCAAGCTGACCAGTGTAGAATTGAATTCCAGAAATCTTTCTCTTTCCCCTGGTCTTACTCGCCTGCATTAAAACACAATTCCAGCATCAGAGATTGTATATCAACATGACATACACTATAGATCCTAGGCCTAGAAGCTACACTGTGGAAACTTTTTTCAATCAATCATGTATAATTGCAATAAATGATTTTGTTCTTATAGACACAGTTAAAACAGAAACTGTTGTCTAATATATAGTTGATAATAGGATGTATAAAATTATGACAACATGTAAATTTTGTCTTTTTTGATGGACTTACACAAAATAAAATTTATCAGGCTTCCAATGTTTTAAGTTTTAGCTACAAACTTGTAGCTGTACTACAGGGAATTGTTCAGTTGCTAAGTCATGCCATACATGATCATGTGGTTTTGTCCATTATTCTGTTAATATGGTGTATTACATTGCTTGATGTTCACATGTTTCAACAGCTTTGCATTTCTGGGATAAATCCCACTTGGTCATGGCATATAATCCTATTTATAGTTTGGTGGACTTAGATTTTGTTGAAGATTTTTACATTTATATTCATAAAGGATATTGTTCTGTAGTTCTCTTTTCTTTTAATGTCTTTATATGGTTTGAGGGTCAGGGTCATACTGGCCTCATAAAATGACTTAGAAAGTGTTTCCTCCTCATCTGTGTTTTGTATGTTTGTTAAAAATAGTATTAATCCTTCTGTAAATGTTTGTTAGGAGTCACCAGTGAAGACTTGGACTTTTCTTTGTAGGAAGGTTTTTATTGTTTTGTTTTCTGTTACTTTTTGTTTGTTTTGGTTGTCACTGAATTAATCCCTTTAGTTTTTATAAATTAATTCAGATTTTCTAGTTCTGTTCCCAATTTCAGTAGTTTGAATCTTTTTAGTATTACTGATATTTCATCTAGATAATTTGTTGGCATAGAGTTGTTTATAATATCCCAGGTAGTCTTTTTTACTCCTGTGGTTGGTAGCACTGTTTCTTATTTCATTCTTGATTTTAGTTTTTTTCATCCTCTTTATTTTTTGCTGATCAATCTTTTTAATATTTTGTCAAATTTATTGATTATTTTTAAGAATCACCTTTTGGATTCATTAATTATCTCAATTATTTTCACATTAAATTTTATATTAGTTTTCACTATTATTTTTCCTTTGCCTAATTTGAATTTAATTTGCTCTTCCTTTACTAGTTTCTTTTGGTAAAAATTAGGTTACTGGATTGACATTTTGCTTTAAAAAATATAGACATTTAAAGCTATAGATTTTCCTCTAACCACTGTTTCGGCTGCATACCATGAGTTTTGGAATGCTGTGTTTTTATTTTCATTCATATCAAAGAATTTTCTAATTTTCCTTGTGATTTTTCCTTTGGTCCATTAATTATTTAGGAATATGCTGTTTAATTTTTATATATTTGTGAATTTCCCAAGTTTTCTACTGTTTTTAATATTTAATTTCATTCTATTGTTGTCAGAGATATGCTTTGTGTAATTTCAATTGTTTTAAATCTATTTAAGCTTGTTTATTACCTAAAGTACAATCTACTCTGGAAGGTGTACACTTGAGAAGAACATGTATTCTGATGTCATTGAGTGTAATATTCTATAAAAGTTTATTAGCTCAAACTGGTTTAAAGTGTTGTTAAGGTCTTTTATTTCATTACTGATCTTCTGTCTTGCTATTCTATTCATCACTGAAAGTGTGATATTAAAGTCTTCTTCTATTATTGTTGAAATGTCTATTTCTCTCTTCAGTTCTATTAGTTTTTGCTGCATGTGATTTGGGGGTATCTTGTTAAGTGCATATTCATTTATCATTGTATCTTCTTAATGGGTTAATCTTTCATCATTATATAATGTTTTTCTTTGTCTCATATAGTTTTTTCATAAAAATCTATTTTATCTGATATCAATACAGCCTTTGCAACTCTCTTTTGGTTTACTTGTTAGATGCAATATCTTTATCTTTTCATTTTCAACCATTCTGCCAATCTCTACCTTTTGGAGAGTTTAATCCATTTACATTTAAAGTAGTTACTAATGAAAAAGAGGACTTCCCTGGTGGCTCAGTCAGTAAAGAATCTACCTGCAATGCAGGAGACTGCCTGCAATGCAGGAGATCTGGGTTTGATCCCTTGGTCGGGAAGATCCCTTGGAGAAAGCATGGCAACCCACTCCAGTATCCTTACTTGGGAAATCCCATGGACCGAGGAGACTGATGGGCTACTGTCCATGGAGTTGCAAGAGTCAGACACGACTTAACAACTAAACCACCACCAGTAAAAAAGAACTTTTTTCTGCTGCTTTGCTATTTGAATTCATGTCTCATACCTACTTTTGTTGTCCTTTATTTACCCTTTACTACTTTCTTTTATGTTAAATGTTTTCTAGGTTATTTTAGTATACCACTTTAATTACCTTGTCATTCATTTACTATACATTTTTGGGTTATTTTCTTAGTGGCTTCCCAGGAGATGACAGCACCTTGAATATTACAGTAGTACAGCACAACAGCTGGCATATAGGAGCTGGCATTGAGTAAACAGACAAAAAGAGTTACTGATTAGAGGAGGGAGAGGACAGGGGAGATGGCAGAGCTGAAGGATCATCAGCAACAGGAGGCAGAGGGAAAGCTGCAATTTCACTCACACCTGACGATGATGGCAGAGGTCTGGTTCCTTGTTGGCATCAATTCTGTTTACCCTCTTGAAAAAACAATCCTGTGACGTCTAGGTAGTAGCTCTTTTTTTCCTCATCATAGATGACATGGTAGCACTGGATCGCATTATGAATGATTGCTGCAAACTTCTTGTACGGTTCTATGTTCAAATCCTGTGCTTCAAAAACTAGCAGTGCCTCCTCCAATAAAGAAAATCCCCTTGCCATTTCCTGCGTAGTGAATCTCTTCAGGTCTTCAGTTACTTCTTTTTGTCTGTCTTCATCCTTTCTCTAGGCCTCCAATTTCTGGCGCTTCTAGCAGTACCAGCCACATCACCACTGCTTTTATGCTTGCTTCCATACATCCTGGACCTGAGACAAAGACCCTGTGCTACTGTACTCTATACGGTATTGTATAACAAAGTACACGGGAGCACAACCACCTGTAGAGATTGCACACATGTTACAATGTTCATCAAATATGTGGACAGACTTACGTGATCGAACGTGCGAACACACGTTCCCACATACTGTACTGATTTCTCATGTACTTTTCTTCTATTAGAGGAAACAGTCTATTTAACTTCAGTTTTTTCATTGATGCTTCTCGAATTTATTTCTCAGGCCTTTTACTTCCTTGAGCCTTAGATTTTATCACGCACTGCCCTACACAACACACACACTCACACCTTTAGATAAGATTATAGGATAGTGCACTGAGTGAGGAACTCACTTCTCTGTGGTTGCAGTCTTAGAAACACCAATATTCAGGAGAAGGAAGAAGATCTAACTAGGGACATAATGAAAGAGTGGAAGAAAAGGCTTTTCATTTTCTGAAAGCTAGGGCGTTAGGGCTTCAAAAAACAGCACAGGCCTTTGCCTAAATAGATACTTGTTTTCTGGTTATAATTTCACACTTTCCCAAAATAATGGCATGTAAAAATTTGTCTGAGATAGCAATTCTTACCGTAATAGAAGGCTTTTCAAAATCATATCTTATATCCTAGTATCCCAAACCATTACATTCCTAATTGGTGGAGTGTTAGAGGATAGAGAAAAGTGACTATGAAGATTTATCCTGTCTTTTTCAAAAAAGAGAGGTAAAAAATGCATTGCAGTAAAGCTTATATAAGGCTTGGCTTATAGGACAAAATAAGACCAAACTGTAGGGAGAGTTCCTGAAGCATATAAGAACAGGACATGGAAAAGGATAAGGGAGAGTCTAGTTTATGTGAGAGATCAGAATGAACGTTTTTCTTAGGCTAGAGGCTTAATGAGCTCTTCTTAAAGTCTGGAAATTCATTTTTTTTTTCTAATTTTATTTTATTTTTAAACTTTACATAATTGTATTAGTTTTGCCAAATATCAAAATGAATCCGCCACAGGTATACTTGTGTTCCCCATCCCGAACCCTCCTCCCTCCTCCCTCCCCATACCATCCCTCTGGGCCGTCCCAGTGCACCATTCATACACTTCCCGGTTTGAAGTCATTAGCTTATGATGGCAAGCCCCTTTTCTATTTGTTAAATTGTGATAACATTTCCATAAGAAGTGGGAACCTGACCTGTTGTTTTTCACTTCTGGCCTCATTTACATACCTGAGGGCTCAGGAGATAAATGTAAGATGCACATGCCCTTTTAATTTCCCTTTCCAGATTTTCAACGTTTTCTAGTCGGCTAGATATACTTTCTTGGAGGCATTGTCTTTGAACACTTATATAAGACACATGTGGAGAATATGTCTAATGCTTTTTATAAAGGCTAACTTCTTTTTGCTAGATTTTCACCCTGGGGGTCTGTTACATTTTAGGAGGCAGAGAGCATGCTGCAGGGGGTGGGGAGGTCCAGGGTGTGCTGCAGAGCGGGGAGGAAGAAGACAGTGGAGTGGAGGGAGGGGGATGTGGCAGGAGGTTGATGTGACCCATCCCAACAACCTCATGTATCTTGAATTATTTTTTTTTAAACTGATAAAGGACTTGGAATAGCAGAAACTGGTGAAAGGGCAGAGTTGCATGGCCAGAGCAATGTGTGGAAGAAAACAGGACAGACTGTAAGAATGATGCAAGTGGACCTTCTGGTATAATCTCTGGAGACTGGCAGGAATTGTGGGGCAATCATAGACTTCCAGCAGCTGAAGAGTGGGTTGGGGTCCAGGCCAAGTGAGCCTCATCCTCCAAGGGGCTTCTTCTGATGTCATATTACATTGATGTGGCATCTCCTATTTCTCTTATCTCTTCATCTTCCTCATAAGTCTTCAAAACGTAGAAAACAAAAGCTCCAAGAGCATTTAATTTGTAGAGAGCAAGTTATTTGGAGGAAAACTCAAAGATCACAGAGAAGTTAAACTTGAACTTTTTAGAAAATTTAGAGAATGAACAGAATATAAACAATTGGAGCAAGAGAAATGGCTGCAATGTCCTACATGTATGACATTGGACCTGATACAATAATCTATGTAGTCAGTAAAAGCAGTTAACTGATCCTAAGCCACTTCATTTTCCCTTATATGTATTGTGCATGGATCAACATATAGTACAAAAATCATTTTTTTAGAGGTCATATGTTGACATCTTACATGTCATCTTACATGTCATCTAAGTCATCCTAATAACATGAGACAAGTAGCTAAGGAAATAGCAGCTTTATTGACTTGAAAATGATACATTTCCCAAGTATTTTTCTTCTTTTACGTATGCTTATCTAGTTATTTCCCACAGTTATAGGTTTATGTTTGGTACCTATGTGTCTGCCTTGTACCTGTCTCAGACATATGTGCGTATGTGTGTATTTTTAAGCTGACCATTTTAAAACTGTTTACTCTGACATTATGAAGTCTTTTAAATTATTACTAGTTCTTTTCAACATAGAGTCATCCATAAATACAATGAACACATTCTAAACTAATTCACTCAAATGACACCAGCTGCAGGAGCCTTGTGGAGGACATCATTTTGTACCTTTGTACATCACCTTCTACATTATCAAATTCAGTAAGTTCTTTTTCAATCAGTCTATCTATCACATTTGGCACTGGTGATTAACTTCTTAAAACACTCTTTTTCCTTGAATTTCCAGATTTCACTCTTTTCTGGTTCTCTTAAAACCAGAGTTTCAAGGTTCTGTTTCTCCTTGCCTTTTTGTTATTACAGTCTGCTCTGGTGTTTTTTTTTTTTTTTTTTTGCTGTTCCTCAGCTGATACAGTGGAATAGGAGTCTCTCATGTCTAAAATTCAGAGAAGGTAATGACACCCCACTCCAGGACTCTTGCCTAGAAAATCCCATGGATGGAGGAGCCTGGTAGGCTGCAGTCCAGGGGGTCACTACGAGTTGGACACGACTATGCGACTTCACTTTCACTTTTCACTTTCACACATTGGAGAAGGAAATGGCAACCCACTCCAGTGTTCTTGCCTGGAGAATCCCAGGGATGGGGAAGCCTGGTGGGCTGCCATTTATGGGGTCGCACAGAGTTGGACACGACTGAAGCGACTTAGCAGCAGCAGCAGCATGTTTAAAATTAAGCAGGGTCCTCTGGCTCCTATAATTTCCTTCCTTTTTTTGTTTTTGCTGTTCCTCAGCTGATACAGTGGAATAGGAGTCTCTCATGTTTAAAATTAAACAAGGTCCTCTGGCTCCTATAATTTCCTTCAGTGGAAATTCACAGCTCCTGCCCCAACTTGTATCCTAGCTGAGGCTCCCCACTCCCAATAAGAGAGTCATGAACCTTTAACTAAGAAGAGATCCTAGAATTTAAAGCTGACTCTCTGCACACTCTACTCAGCTGCCATCACCTTTCTTTCTTTTCACTCACTCACTCATTTATTTATTCTTTATAAATCCCACAGGATTAGGAACTAGTTCTGCCTTATTGCTCCTTCTATTTCCACAGCCTAACAAAGCTATGGCTTTAACACTGTAGGCACCTGAGAACTGTTTGTTAAATAGGTGAGTGAAGAAGTGGATGAATGAATGAAACTTCCCCAGGTAGTTTTTCATTGCTGTATATTTCCTAGGCCTGTGTTAGTGTAGTATTTGTTGTTGTTTGTGTCTGATTCTTTTGTGACCCCATGGACTGTAGCCCACCAGGCTCCTCTGTCCATGGGATTTCCCAGGCAAAAATACTGGAGTGGGTTGCCATTTCCTCCTCCAGGGGATCTTCCTGACCCAGGGATTGAACCTGCATCTCCTGCATTGGCAGGCAGATTCTTAACCTCTGAACTACCAGGGAAGTCCTAATTACACTCTGATTCATTGCTGTTTAGTTGCTCAGTTGTGTCAGACTCTTGCGACCCCATGGACTATAGCCCTTCCAGGCTCCTCTGTCCATGGGGGGATTTCCCAGGCAAGAATGCTGGAGTGAGTTGCGATTTCCTTCTCCAGGGTGTTGGTGTGGTAACTTACTTATAAAGATGGCTGCAAAGCCTCCTCTCATCCTGCATGTTGCCCCTCCACTGGTTAACTGGCAGCCCTCCCACCACAAGGTGGCATCTGTTTCCCCTGTTTGTACCTGGACTGGTCCTCTGGCTTTCGTTAATAAAAATTGGTGCAAGTGATGCTGCATGAACTGTAAGATACTTTGCAGCCTTGCTCTGGGGTAGTGTATAAGGAAGCCTGTCTGACCAACTGAAGGATGAGAGGTTATGTGCAAGAGGACCGACAAAGCCCACCTGACAGCTAGCACTGACTGCCAGACCTGTGAGTGAAGCCAGACACATTCAGTGCAGCCAGCTGTTGAAGATAAATGGAGCCACATTGAACAAACCCAAGTGAAGACATAAGAGGAATCACCCAGACAACCTGCAGAGTCACATGAGATGACACATTGCTGCTTTTTTAGGCATAAGACTTAAAAGATGGCATGACTTTAAAGAGGAACAAGTCAATGTCATTCCCTTTAAGGAGCTTATAATCTACCAGGAAAGGCATGTCACATACCTTAAATAATTTCTGGTTCTTGTGTGAGCAGATTATGGGTTCAATTGTACAATCTTTCTCCTGCAGTTGTGAATAATTCTTGGCAGCTAGGAAAAGGACATCTAACAAAAATAAAATGAAGACAGAGACCTTGAAAAAAATCACATTTAGCCTAATAAACATGAAATATTGAAAACAGGGGGAGATATACATACATAAAGCTAGGAAATTGGAGCCATTTATTTTATGCATTAGTTGGAAAGGAAGTATGAATTTAGTACTGTCCTCACCATCTCAGCTTTTCTCCATGGGAGCATGCAGGAAGAATATATTTACATTGGGTTCTCTACAGATATTATATATATTTTACATACAGGCTCTGACAGACTCAATTCAGAGCGAAGAGTAATCTTTCAGATACTTTTCATTGCATTTATATTATAAACTCCATTTGGTGAGTGAATATCACTGCAAGCCTCAGCATTCATATGCTAATGTTATAAGTTGGAGTTGTCAAGAGAATTATGCACAGGCTTGAGTACATGTGTGTGTGAGTGAGTGATATTTGTGTTTGCCAAAGTGGCATGTGCTCCTGAAGGGAGAGTGTGTCTTATCTTACTAGCTGTCTGGTCTCAGTTTCTCTCTCTAATGTGCCAGGAAGAAAATGTCTTTATCACTGAATATTTTGTTGATGCACAGATTCCAGGATGTCCTCCAGTGGTATGAGGCATGTGTGTGTGTGTGCGCATATATGTATGTGTACATATTAGGAGTAGAGATTAGCATGCTTTTTGTTTCTGTGTTCATCATTATAATCTCATTGTGTGGGATATCTCATCATTTCATGTGATATTTTCTAACAGTTTCTCAGAATTTTAAACTCTTGGTTTACCTGTATTTATGAGACCATTTAGCATGGCAGCTTCATGGACTGTAGCCCACCAGACTCCTCTGTTCATGGGATTTCCCAGACTGGAATACTGCAGTGCGTTGCCACTTCCTTCTCCAGGGAATCTTCTGGACCCAGGGATTGAACCTGTATTTCCTGCATTGGCAAGCAGATTCTTTACCACTGAGCCACCAGGGCTTCCCATAAGCACAATCTGCTACTACGGCTGCTAAGTTGCTTCAGTTGTGTCTAACTCTGTGCAACCCCATAGACAGCAACCCACCAGGCTCCCCGTCCCTGGGATTCTCCAGGCAAGAATACTGGAGTGGGTTGCCATTTCCTCCTCCAATGCATGAAAGTGAAAAGTGAAAATGAAGTCGCTCAGTCGTGTCCAACTTGTAGTGACCCCATGGACTGCAGCACGCCAGGCTTCCCTATCCATCACCAACTCCTAGAGCTTGCTCAAACTCATGTCCATCGAATAGGTGATGTCATCCAACCAGCTCATCCTCTGTTGTCCCCTTCTCCTCCTGCCTTCAATCTTTCCCAGCATCAGGGTATTTTCCAATGAGTCAGTTCTTTGCATCAGGTGACCAAAGTATTGGAGCTTCAGTTTCAGCATCGGTCCTTCCAATGAATATTCAAGACTGATTTCCTTTAGGAATGATTTCCTTTTGAGCATTAGCTACCCATACTCCTTGCTTGGCCTTGCAGTAATAAACACTGCAATTTCCTAAATCACAAACTGGTGTCAATAGATTGGCCTTCCTGCACATAGGTGGGCAGACCCAAGTTTCATTGGGTAACAAATGGACAAGTTCATGGTGCCCATTTTAGCTATTGTCATAGTTCACAGTGACTTCTTAGAACATGTGAGACCTGTTCTTCAGTCTGTACCAGAGCTTCCAATCTCAGAGGTTTTTCCAGCAGTAAAACTCTGTGGGGAGTCACATCTTAGTGATAGGGAGCTGGTGGAGTCTATTTTGTCACATGAAGGGGCTCATGGTGATATCAGGAGCTTATTAAAAAGGTGGAGAATGATGCCTAACCTAGGTCATGACCCCAAGATCATTAGGTATGGCAGAACTCCCATGTCTATGAGTTTCCTGACAAATATGCTACTTTTATATTTGTATATACATTTCTGTATCTGTGAGCAGCGTTTGCTGATGGCCTTCTGTCTGTCCTTTGCCAGTGAGAATGTTGACTCCAAGAATGAGGTGTATTATTTCTTCCTTGTCTGTAGCTTTGATCTCTCCATGCTTTGTAATGATAGAGCCATCCTCTATGTGAAGCAGTCTAGGAATGTCTGCTTTATTTCTTGCACAGAGAGCACCTGATGTCAATAGATAGCAAAGGGCCAGAAGGATTGTTCAGGAAAGAAAACACTGAGGCCAGCGTGCTTGGAAAGTCAAGGCCTAAAATCTAAAGGCGTGTGTGTGTGACTAAGACATCACCACAAAAATGACACATACAAACTTTGGGAAAGAAACATTGAACAAACAAGGTTTGTGGTTTGTGAATTATGGGCCTAGATAAATGAGAACTAAATCGTCAGGACAACTTGGGTGATTTCTGCCTCGTGAAAGTTCCCAAAGATTCATTTATATTTCATTTCTCTGTGATGGATGGCTCCATAAATTTTGGGCAAAGGCAGGAGGAGAAAGACTTACACCTACAGCCTAAGAGTTCCCACCCACCTTGAAGGGTGCTGATTCTGCCGGTTATAACATGGAAGCTGTCAAGTATTTTTGGATTAGGGAGGTGATTCTTGCAAAGTGGTCACATATTGATTTGGGAGGGTAGGGGTTCAGACTGACACAGTGCCATTAGCAGTGGGAACTTCCTTAGATGACCTTAGTTAATATTCATTCTTCTCCAAAACTGAGATATGTCTGACAAACTGCATGAGTTACTGCATCTTTTTATTTGTGTGCAGCAGAGACTAGAAATTTATGAAATAGGAAGTGATAAATCAAAGAGATGGGAATGAATAAGAAATGGATCCCTCAAACTTTTGTATTTGTTGATGCACGGGCAAAAATAAACAGCCTAGAAAAGCGAAGATAGTAAAATACTTTTGAGTTCCTCCTAGAACGTGCAATATAAACACGATGCATTATATTCATTTATGCTCCTAGAAGGCACAAATTTGTTTTCTTGAGTGCTCAAAAGAAAGGATGATTTGATACATGGCAAAAAAGTGCTGAAAGAAACTTTGAAAACATTTGCCACTGGAGCATCATTTCAAACCTGTCAGAAATGTGGGTAGGAAATGGGAAAACTTCTGCCTTGACAATGTTTTGGGGGAAAATGGGCTAACTAAACAAATATCATTTGAAGGCAGTAAGGAGTAAACTGCTCAGAAACACAATTTTATTTCCTTTTACAGATTCTTCTTCCAGAGTTTTTAGTCACTCACAAAACAGATGTCATTTTTGAAAATGCCGAATTGCAAAATACACAAAAAAATCAGCGTCCTTCAAGAATACTGTTGTGCTTTCTTCTCATTTGCTGGTAGGAAACATGTGTGTCTTGAATACCAATTATCTTTTCAGTTCAATGTTTCCTTCAGAGAACAAAAACTTTCTGGTACAGCTGGAGAGGACAAATAAAATGGTATCACAGAGGAGCAACTCGCACCTTGGAACCAGCTGTTTGTGCTATTTTGTCATCTTCTCTTTAACCCCTCAAGTTCTGGGTGAGCACATGGAACATTCTGGAATGTGATCAGGTCTCTGTGTGTGTGTGCACTTAGGACTTTCTCAGATTGCCCTGGAAGGCAATGTGCAGATGGACAGACCTGTATTCTAGTCCAGCACTGACACTTATATGACCTTGGGAAATCTACTTAACTTCTCTAAACTTTGTTTTCTTCTTCTGTGAAACATTATAATCATGTTTGCCTCATAGAGTTGTCATGAGAATTAAGTAAGACAATGTATGTTAAAATACTTAGCATGTGGGAACTTCCCTGGTAGTCTGGTGGTTAAGACTTTGCCTTCCAGTGCAGGGGGTGGAGGTTCGATCCCTGCTCAGGGAGCTGAGGTCCCACATGCCTCTTGGCCAAAAACCCAAAACATAAAACAGAAACAAATTGTAATAAATTCAGTAAAGACTTTAAAGTGGTCCACAAAAAAATCTTAAAAATAATTCTTAGCATGTGGCACTTAATAGGTGCTCAACAGATGGCAGTTGTTTCTATTTGAGGCTGACGTCTTGTTTTTGAGCCCTGTTCTACTAGCCTATTATGGTGATAAGGCACAAAAATTATTTGATGTTCAGGTGATTGTTCCTCTGAGGCACTGAATAAATATTGAAGCACCTACTGTGTGTCAGCACCTTCACCTGTCCTGTGGTGATTCTCCCATAAACCTACGTAATTGTATCATTATTGCCATTTTCTGGATAGGAAGCTGGCATGCAGAGAGGCTCAGGAAATTGCTCAAATTCAAGGCAATGAGCGATAGAACTGAGAGAGTCATTTCCTAGGCAGGTTGATAAGGAGTCTAGGGGTCCCCAAGGAGAGAGGGGTCTGGAATTCTCAAGGAGGAAGAAAGGACAAACTTTTTTTCTTTCTCTACATTCCTTAGGCTTATATAACAATAATGTATCCTGCCTAAGGACAGTCTCTGGATTAAACCTTCTGTTATCTTAAAATGTAAATTATGGAAGTAGACCTGGTCTTTACAAGGATGTATCCTGCCTGAGGACAGTGTTATCTTAAAATGTAAATTATGGGGGTAGGTTTGATGAGGTCTTTACAACCTCCAGACATTCTTTGGATTATATAACTTCATTGTTAACACTAACAAGCGGGTACTCTTTCTGCCCCCTTCTGATGCCTATGTCAGAAGCTTTCTCTATCTCCTTTATACTTTAATAAAACTTTATTACACAAAAGCTCTGAGCGATCAAGCCTCGTCTCTGGCCCCGGATTGAATACTTCTCCTCCGGGGGCCGAGAATCCCAGTGTCTTCGCGTGATTCAACAACAACCTTTCATCACTGGATGCCAGTATTCACGTTTTGAGTTCAGCACTCTTTCCAGAGAGACTTCCTAAAATAAACTTGTATCTGATGCTCTGTGATAACCTAGAGGTGTGGGATGGGGAGGGAGGTTCAAGAGGGAGGGGATGTATGTGTACCAATGGCTGATTCATGTGGATATGGCAGAACCAACACAATATTGTAAAGCAGTTATCCTCCAATTAAAAATTTGTTGTTCAGTTGCTCAGTCATGTCCTGCTCTTTCTGACCCTATGGACTGCAACACGCCAGGCTTCCCCATCCTTCACTGTCTCCTGCAGTTTGCCCAAACTCATGTCTGTTGAGTCTATGAAGCCATCAAACCATATCATCTTCTGTCACCCGCTTCTCCTGCCCTGAATCTTTCCCAGCATCAGTGTCTTTTCCAATTTAATTGGTAGATGTTCAATTAAAAATAATTAATTTAGAAAATCAAAAGCAAAATAAAAAAAATAAAGTAAACAACCCAACAACAACACAAAATTGAACCCTTGGGGTGAGGTACATTGATGAACCTCATGAGGTGCTCTGTGGAAAAGTCAGTCTGCAAAGGCAGGGGAAGGCAGGCTCCCTCTGTGGCTCTGAGTCAACCAGAAAGCTTCAGAGATGAGAGAGTACTCTAAGGGGAGACTGATAGTGATCTGGGGGGAATGGAGCCAGAGGCTTCCAACTGTGATTATAATATCTTTCCTATTTACAGAAAGTGCATTAGCTATAATTCACATTATTTCGAGCGAGGCTCATCCACACCTTTGCCGTTTTGCAGGCTCCCCCCGACTTTTGAAAAAGGAAATTTAGAGGAAACTATCTAATGTGCTGCACCTTTACTGAATCATTGTCAGGAATCACAGGCTTTTCTATGAGAAGCAACCTTTGCGTAGGAGGCTTGATTTCGTACCCTTTAGCTTCATGTTCCCAGGTGGTGCTAGTGGTAAAGAATCCACCTGCCAGTGCAGGAGACATCAGAGACTCGAGTTTGATCCCTGAGTCAGGAAGATCCCCTGCAGAAGGAAATGGCAACCCATTCCAGCTAGAGAATCCCATGGACAGGGGAACCTGGTAGGCTACAGACCATGGGGTCACAAAGATTTGGACATGACCGAAGCGACTTAACACGTATGCAGACTAAGTAAAAGAGGTTTTCTAAAAAAAGTAAAAAGTAAGATATCGGGTTTCTTGAGTGTGAATGGAGTTGATTCAAGAGATTATTATTTTCACAATCTCCTTCAAAACAAAGGGGAAGAAAGGGCAAAGAAAACATGACCTCTTAGTTTCCCAAAAGGAAGGTTTTCATGTCAGATGGTGAATCCAGAGTCAAGCGTGACATGCTATTCTCCTCACTGTCTTTGTTCTCGGGAGGCCTTTTTCACAGACTCAGGGCAGCTTAGTCTGAAATGAAAATTCCTGGTACCCTCCACACGGGGGTTGGAAGTGGATGCTTGGATACTCGGAGTTGTTTGGGATGAGGCCATCAGGCTGCGTCTCTGACGGAAGCAGTCATTCTGAGGAAGAGGCTTGCTACTGGCGACAGCGCTGGCTGGCGGGACCCCAGGGGAGGGCAGGGCCAGACCAGCACCGAGCAGCCTGAATGGCCTTCTGGGTGGAAGTTACCATCCTCTGCTTGAGTCTCTTGCTGCTGACTGATGGATACCCTCTGTGCCTTTTCCCCGGCACAGCTGGAGTGTTCAAGAAGGCTTCCTGCTTCTGGTGACTTTGGAGGGAAGCAGAAAGTTTAATTTCTTTGAAGTCTGTGTATCTGTTTGCCTGATCCTCCTGAGGCCACTCCACTGGAGTAATGGGGGAGAGCAAAATTGGCTTGTATCATGTCCCTTTCTGTCTTTACCATTTTTCTAGCTGTATAATAGTTGGCGTTGGGAAAAGCAGACCCTCTATAAATTTTACTAGTGATCTGATAGCCCCAATACGATAGGGGCTGGGGGTGTTGTCAATAGTATGACCTGGGACTAACAACAGGTATTGCAGTCACACATGCCTGTGTGCTAAGTCCCCTCAGACATGTCCGACTCTTTGCGACTCTATGGACTGTGTCCTGCCAGGCTCCTCTGTCCATGGAATTCTCCAGGCAAGAATACTGGAGTGGATTGTCATGCCCTCCTTCAGAGGATCTTCCCAACCCAGGGATCAAACCTGGATTGGCAGGCGGGTTAATACTAGTAGTTATTACTACTAGCGCCACCTGGGAAACCCATTCCTGTCATAAATGAGATAAAAAATGAAGAGGTTCTTCCTTCTCATTTCTACCATGATGGCATAAAGTCACCCGTCTTTATTCTGGAGCTGTTTGGACAAACTTTTGCGGGGAGAATTTTTGCTATGGCCGGCACTGAAAACTACTCTCATGAAGGTTATAGGAATATGAATAATAATTCGTATCTTCACCAAGGTGACTGACCATGCTGGTTTGTCTGTGACTGAAGGATTTCCTGGGACGTGAGGCTTTCAATTTTAAAACAGGAGAGTCTCAGACAAATAAGGATGTTTGGTATCCTATCAAAGAGGACAGCAGGGTGTAAAACACTGAACTGAGAATTAGAAATCCTGATATTAAGTGTTGCCTGTTTAGCTGACCAGCTGTGTGGCCTTGGGTAACCTTTCCAAACTGCAGTCTCCTCAGCTGCAAAATGAAATTTCTGGCTGTATGGTCCATGGAGTTTCTTCCTGATTCAATAGCCCATGATTTTAGGACTATTTACAGTGACTGAAATGGGAGCAAATTATAAAGATTTATATAATGTCCTAAAAAGGTTGCATTTCCAGCTTGGATAGAGACTCCCCCACCTCCCCCTCCGAAATCTGGAATGACTCCACCTCGGTTCCAACCAGCCTGTACTAGGGCATCTTTCTGCTATTGCCTCACTGAGTTCAGAGCAAGGACATTCAACCTCCTGCACCCAGGTGCCCTGCTCTGTTTCCTGAATCACTGCTTGCACTCAGCCCTCCCACCGCGTGAACTTCCTCCAGCCTGTCACCATCTCCCACCTGGACTT
This sequence comes from Bos grunniens, assembly GCF_055505025.1. NCBI lineage: Eukaryota > Metazoa > Chordata > Mammalia > Artiodactyla > Bovidae > Bos > Bos grunniens. The sequence continues at coordinate 53,984,116 of NC_141178.1, read as the reverse complement.
GCTTCTGCTTTCATGATTTTTAAAGTAATGTGACTACATTATTCATATATTCTATGGTTTAAACTTTCTGTTCACTGCATGAGCCTTTCTCCACAGCTCCCAGTTAATTTGACCCAGGTAGCACTAGTGGTAAAGAACCCAATGCAGGACACTCAAGAGATACAGGTTGGATCCCTGGGTGGGGAAGATCCCCTGGAGGAGACTCCAGTATTCTTGCCTGGAGAATCCCATGGACATAGGAGCCTGGTGAGCTGTAGTCCATAGGGTCACAAAAGAGTCAGACATAACTGAGCACATCAGTGTTCCTAACTATAAATTGAAAATTATAGTTACACACTGAATTTAGGCCAATATTCTCATTGTGGTAGAAAAATTAACATCCTTTTCAATCTCAATCTTATTTATACTTCCCTCATCAGCACTAATTGTTTTTTTTTTTAATTGCCTTTTTAAAGCATAATTTTATTTATTTATTTTTGGCTGTTCTGGGTCTTTGTTGCTGCGAGGGCTTTTCTCTAGTTGTGGAGAGTGTGGGCTGCTCTTTGTTGGGATGCGCGGGCTTCTCATTGCAATGGCTTCTCTTATTGCAAAGCACAGGCTCAGTAGTTGTGACACACAGGCTTAGTTGCTCCTCGGTTTGTGAGATCTTCCTGGGCCAGGGATGGAACTTGTGTCTCCTGCATTGGCAGGTGAATTCTTTACCACTGAGTCACCAGGGAAGCCGCAGCACTAATTTTTAAATTTAAAATATATTATTGAAGTCACAAATTATTGGAATCACATGATTGTATTCACAAATACCATTATTAGAATCACAAATACTGTGCCGAATTCCTACTTGGTTTAAAAATTTTAATTTGAGCTTATATTTTTGCCTATTTTGAGGTGGCTGATACAATTGATACATCAGTTTTCATTCCAATGAAATGATGAATTTTCATTCCAATCCCAAAGAACGACAATGCCAAAGAATGTTCAAACTACCATACAATTGCACTCATCTCACACATTAGCAAAGTGATGCTCAAAATTTTCCAAACCAGGCTTCAACAGTACATGAACTGTGAACTTCCAGATGTTCAAGCTGGATTTAGAAAAGGCAGAGGAATCAGAGATCAAATTGCCAGCATTCATTGAGAGTGGACTATAAAGAAAGCTGAGTGCCAAAGAATTGATGCTTTTGAACTGGGGTGTTGGAGAAGACTCTTGAGAGTCCCTTGGACTGCAAGAAGATCCAACCAGTCCATCCTAAAGGAAATCAGTCCTGAATATTCATTGGAAGGACTGATGCTGAAGCTGAAATTCCAATACTTTGGCCACCTAATATGAAGAACTGACTCATTGGAAAAGATTCTGATGCTGGAAAAGATTAAAGGTAGGAGGAGTAGGAGATGACAGAGGATGAGATGGTTGGATGGCATCACCAATTCGATGGACATGAGTTTGAGTAAGCTCTGGGAATTGGTGATGGACAGGGAAGCCTGGTGTGCTGCAGTCCATGGGATCGCAAAGATTCAGACATGACTGAGAGACGGATACAATTAAATAATACAGATCAGGGTAACTAAGTGTAAAACTGGAGCAGAGACCATGTATAGTGTGTAGGAAATGTCACCTGGCACTTTAAGTAAGATTATAATTATTAATAATAATAATAGGAAGTGAATGTAATGGAGTGTTTGCCCAGCACTAGTACTTTCCTGAATTAAGCCACTGCAGGGAAACACTTAAACACACAGTTCTCATATTTAGCTCAAAGATACTATGTACAGGATTTGTAGTAAGCAACCTTTTCTTGAAGTAAATTCAAGGGAGAGTGTTATTTTGTGTGTGCTTTTCTGAAGCACGCTAGATAACATGCAGATGTCTTTTCTCAATTATAATTTTTCAGAAGTCACAGACGCTTTTCAAAAGAGTGCTTCTTATTTTGACCTCAGAAGCTTAGGTGGTAACGTAAAGTTGTAATTTAGCAGACTATGCAAATTAATCATCAAGGGTTGAGTAACTTCTCTTGTGATCATGTATATTAATATGGGGATAGAACTTAGTAGAGAGTCAGATGCCCATTTGAACATTCTCTTTAGTACCAGATGACTTGAGTAAGCCACTAGATGGTCCTGGCTTATAATTACATCATGATCAGTTTCTTTAAATGTAGAGCAGGTGTTCTTGTTTCTGTGGTTAACCAAAAGCCATATATCTTATGTACTAAACGTGTAAGCAGCAAAGTGGATATTCTTGTCTAGCTGCTTAAGAACCCAATTCTTATTTTCTCCTAAGCAGGGGACCATGGGCTTCCCTGGTGGCTTTAGCGGTAAAAGAATCTGCCTGCAGTGTAGGAGATGCAGGAGATGAGGGTTTGATCCCTGGGTCAGGAAGATCCCCTGTAGGAGGTAATGGCAACCCACTCCAGTATTCTTGCCTGGAAAATCCCATCGACAGAGGAGACTGGCAGTCTGCCATCCATAGGGTCCCAAAGAGTCAGACACGACTGAGTGACTCTACACACACACACACAAGCAGGCAACCTACTCGCCTTGAACGTACTCCAGTGGCTGCAGAGACACCTGCAGTAAAGGTAGTGGTTTCCCTAAGAGCTGTAAATCTTTCCAAGCTTTTGTACAACCAGTTGGCTAGAATCTTAGAGTATGGTACTACAGAGCATGAAGGAATTCATTTTAACATGAAGCGATTTTAAAGACATTTGTTACGAGAAGGAACTACATCCTGATAAGATAGACAGAGTAAAATTAACTGTAAAAGGCATTTTCTTAGACTTGGAAGAATTAATGCATTATGTGGAGTCACTTAAAATTGATAGAATTAATTGAAATGTAATTAATGTTAGGAAATGCCTTTCACTTCAGTGAGTTTGCTTTTATGTTTGATGTTTGATACTGATTTGCATTTCCTGAAAGTAACTAGGAAGTAAATTGATTTTATAAGATAAAACATAGCCTCAGAATTTTTTAAAAAGAAGTTGTAGGGGAGGAAAACTTTTCCATTCTTCCCTTGTAGGTTCTTTGGCTGGTCTAATAATCAAATTAACATAGGTTAACAGCAGAAAAACATTTGATTATGTGCATGCAGGGGCCCTCTAGAATATGAGACCCAAAGGCAGTCAGACAATTAAGGCTTATATGCCATCTTGGGCTAGAGGTTTGGGACTTCAAAAGGGAGGAGGGTGATTTACTGGAAAATGAAAAAAGCACACGTTTTATAAACAAATGTTTGCCAGTTCAGACAGAGGCAGTGGGACACAGAGAGGACTTTGATTTCCAGACTCTGCCAAGCTTCCCTCCAGCTCACTACTCCCAGTCCATGTTTCTTGGAGATATCTATGGTGATAGTTCTCTACCTGTACCAGTCCTTCTATCTAAATTCTTTTAGGCACTTTTGGGGAGGTAAAAGCTCCTCCTGCGTGTTTTGGGGGTAGTCTTGGTTGTCTTCAGCTCAAAGTAATTCACATGTCAAAGTGGCAGGTTCTGGGTTGGGGGAACTTATGAGGGAGACCCGGGTTCTGAGAAAATAAGAAAAAAAAAAAACCCTGAACCCCATCAATGTATCTTTTGTAGTGTGTGTGTGGGCAGTGGGGAATGGGGGTATTAAGTCATGTATTCTCTGTGTCTGTTAGCTATAGCAAATTGAAAGTGTTAGTCGCTCAGTCGTGTCTGACTCTTTGTAACCCCATGGACTGTAGCCCAACAGGCTTCTCTGTCCATGGATTTTCCGGGCAAGAATACTAGAGTGGGTAGCCATTCCCTTCTCCAGGGGATCTTCCCAACCCACGGATCAAACCTGGGTCTTCTGCATTGCAGGCAGATTCTTTACTATCGTAGAAAGTTGCTGGATGTAAATTAATAAGATGGGGAGGGAATCAGGATGTAACCATGGTTAGCATCGTTTACATTAACATTTACATGTGCATGAAGACAGTCTTATTGTTTCTGATTTTGGCTTTAATATCAAGATACAGCAGCTAGGCACTATGTTAAGGAATTTATACATATAAACTCCTTTATCTTATGTACCCTAAACCTGGAAGATACATTAAAAAAAATTATTATTCTCATCTTAGAGATGGGAATCTGAAGAACTGAGACTTTTAACACAGCTTGTAACTACAGAATTCTGGATTCAAACCAGGGCAGTCAGGCTTCCCTAGTCTCTGCCCATAACCACAAGGTGATATTGCTGCTGTTCTGGATTGGTGAAATTTATAAATTGTCTTAAATTGCTTTGATCTGATATTTCGTGGAGATAAAACACTCTATGAAACTGATCACAGTGAAAGAATTATGCCCAAACTCTATTTCACACTCTTCCTAAGGGGATTATGTGACTGAACCTGATTACAATACATAATTTTTAAAAATTGGGTTTACTTAAGTTCTTAAGAGATTCCTTGATAAGAGACCTTCTGCTGGGTTCATCTTTTCTAATAGTTAATGATTGATCAGGTATTTTAGAGTGGATGGAGTTCCAGGCTCCCAGATGGGCCAGTTCCTGGAACCTGCAAAATGCAGAGACCACGAAGGCCGAATGGAGTGACTTGTCCAGTCATCAGTAGAGACAGGCACTTCCACATTCCTTTCACAAGAGTCACGCAATGTCTCAGAACCTGCACTTAATTGCCCCTTACAGCTGAGCCCAAAAACTCCCATGGGGGTCTATTGTAATTATTGCAGTCTAGAATTTTTTTTCTTTCTACTGGAAGAAACTGTTGGTTTAAGGATCTTTTGGTGATGTCAAATAAAATATGTATTTTCTGGGTCTTAGACAGTCATATTCATTAAACCAGAATTGGTAAATTCTCTTTTCCCTCTTCTAAGTAATAGTATAATAGAGCTGATTTAAGCCTATCTACAATCAAGATTATATACAAAGAAGAAACTTCTCCCAAAAGACAGGATGAGTTAAGTACCATCAACTCAAGAAGAGTAGATTAATTAAAAACTGGAAAATTCTCACTTGACTTAACCTTCCTATTTTTGTAATAAATAGTAAGATAATTTAAAATGAAAATTATTAGAAATGTATTGTGCCATCAATATTTCATCACCAAAAGTACTTTCTCTCCTGTCCCCTCAATTCTCAGATGATTAAACATGTTTGCAAGGTGTTAAAGGCAGGTAAAGGCACTCTGATAGTCCAAGGAGGTGAGAGTGATATTTTTGAAACAGAAAGAAAGGTTGTCTAAAGTGTTGGGACCCAGATTGTTTATGGTATTGTACCTACGGAAGCTAAGTACTTGCTTCCATTATTTTGGGGAATGCTATTCACTAATGTCTTATTTCAACAATTCATCTTGAGTTCCTACTCTGTGTGGTAGGAACTTCATATTAGACTGTCTGTTTTGAAAGTGCCATAGGTAGAAATAATTAGATAGATAATAATAAGATTATTATAGATAATAATAGATATCAGTCAGTTCAGTCGCTCAGTCGTGTCCATCTCTTTGCGACCCCACAGACTGCATGAAGCACGCCAGGCTTCCCTGTCCATCACCAACTCCCAGAGCCTCCTCAAACTCATGTCCATCAAGTTGGTGATGCCATCCAATCATCTCATCCTCTGTTGTCTCCTAGTCCTCCTGCCTTCAGTCTTTCCCTACATGAGAGTCTTTTCCAATGAGACAGTTCTTCACATCAGGTGGCCAAAGTATTGGAGTTTCAGCTTCAACATCAGTCCTGAATAAAGGACTGATTATTCAGGACTGATGTCCTTTAGGATGGACTGGTTGGATCTTCTTGCAGTCCAAGGGCCTCTCAAGAGTCTTCTCCAACACCACAGTTCAAAAGCATCAGTTCTTTGGCACTCAGCTTTCTTTATAGTCCAACTCTCACATCCATACATGACTACTGGAAAAACCATAGCTTTGACTAGACGGACCTTTGTCAGCCAAGTAATGTCTCTGCTGTTTAATATGCTATCTAGGTTGGTTATAGCCTTTCTTCCAAGGAGCAAGCATCTTTTAATTTCATGGCTGCAGTCACCGTCCTGAGTGACTTGGAGCCCCCCAAAATAAATTATCATACTGTTTCCATTGTTTCCCCATCTATTTGCCATGAAGTGATGGGATAGATAAAGGTGGATATAATAAATATAATTTATATATTTAATATAATGGATAATATGATTAGAAATGTAAATTATTAGATAGTCCTTCTGATATCAATAATTCATTTACATAATGTAGTTTCTTTCCTGTGTTCAATTGAGAAAAGAATAAAACACATTTGGCTACTTAAAATTTCATTTTCCCCATCATTGTCAGCATGTTTACTCACTAGAAAAATCTGACATTAAAACTGTGTGACTTGGTTTTTAAATTTTGTAACAGAAGACAATAAAGTAGCATAACTGTAAAGTACACAGATGTCATTGTATTATAGTGTCTGCAGTGGATAGATCCAGATAGTATACAGATCTGGCTTTTTATCCTACTCTAGTTTTTCATGTCAAGGTGACGTTTTGACATGTCTCTAAAGGTCTCTTAGACCTTTAAAAATAGGTACTATTTTCTAAATACCTCACTGAAAGATTAGGGTATATTAAATGACTTACCGTTCTTACCTTTATTGGATCAAATATACTGTGTATTTATTTTATATCAGCATAACCTTAGGTAGGCAGAGAGCATAAAATGATGAAAAGAGATGTTTTGGCTTTCAAGGGACTCACAATTTATCCAGGTAAGATCAAGCTGTGAGTCAGACATGAAAATAAGCAACCATGGTCTATGGTGATGAAGTGCTGTTGTAATAGAAGTAGTAGCAACATGTCACAGAACCTCAGAGGCAGAGAGCATCAACACTGGAAATTATTGATATGATACAGAAAAAAATCCTTATGTTTCCAATTAAGCAGCCCAAATATTTAGGGTAAATTACTCATGCACTAGCACAAGACAGTTCCCTCTTTGAGGCCCCATGGACTATAGAGTCCATAGAATTTTCCAGGCCAGAATACTGGCATGGGTAGCCTGTCCCTTCTCCAGGGGATCTTCCCAACCCAGGGATCGAACCCAGGTCTCCTGCATTGCAGGTGTTTTCTTTACCAGCTGAGCCACCAGGGAAGACCAAGAATATTGGAGTGGGTAGTCTGTCCCTTCTCCAGGGGGTCTTCCTGATCCAGGAATCGAACCAAGGTCTCCTGCATTGCAGGTGGATTCTTTACCAACTGAGCTATCAGGGAAGCCCACAAGATACTTCAGTTTTTATTAATTCTGGACTTCAGAATTTATAATCACATAGTTTCACTTAGAGTAAGGAAAAAAAATAAGCAACGCAGTAATCTGCTATTGGCTTGTCTATTTTGGTCTCTGACTTCAAGGACTTTGTAGAGAGGGTGTGCGATTGTGTAATGCAATGTCCATGTATTATGCTTTTCAATTTTTGAAATCAAAGTACTCAATCAGCATTAATTAGGAGATATTGTGCTGTAATTTCCAAGTACATGTACAATGGGTAGTCTTCTAAATTGTGTGCAATTTTCCTTTTCTTTCAAATTTCCACATGGAGCTTTCCCTATTATACATTAAATTGAGAGGCAGTTAGTTTCACATTCTGGGCATCCAAACATTAGTTTTTTGTTTTTTTTTTTTTTAAATATTTTCATGTGTAGTGGGCAAAATATGCCTACCTCTGGAAAACTTGATCCTTGCTCTTTTCCTCATCACACGCTCTTCATGGGCCTCTGGTAACAAACTTGGAACTGTTCCTTTTGGTTTTATAAATCATGTCTAAGGGATTCTAAACCACATTTAATTACACATGACAGAAAAGCTTCATGTGCTAATGTTCTTCTGGTTGACCCACCATGAGTTTCTGCTAAAATTTTCATGAGCCTTGGAGACACTTCTACAGAGTAGTCCCCAGAGCATTTCGTGGACACTGATGATGCAAGAGTGTGCCATCCCATTGATGGTTGTCCCAGAGCTCCCCAGGCTAAGCACTCCCATTCCCTGAAAGCCGCTCACGGACCACGTTGCTTCTATAAATGGCTGAAATGTGATGCGGCTTCCCCTGCAACTTCCTCCAGTTCAGCCTAATGGAGATTAAGATCCATTAAGAGCTCTTTGCTCCATGTGCAGTTTCGATTGATCAGACTGACTCATTTCATTTCAGCCAATGATCCTACTACAGAAGCTGGCTCTTCCAGTGTTTTACTGGCACAAGGAAACCTGCAAACGTCTCTGTTCTGTAACCAGCAGTTCGGAGAAGGCCATGGACTCGAGTTGCATTTTCCAGCCCCTGCTTGACATCATTTGCAGCGTATGATTCTTAAAAGTTTGGGGGGAGTTGTTCTCATTCATGTTCTTACTTAGGATTGGCTTACAGGTTAGAAGTCTATGTGATTCATTTAAGAAATAAACATTTGACTGGGAAACTATATTAACCACAATATAGCTGTAGACAGAGATCAGTATGAGCAACACAGTGGCTTGGAGAGGAGGTTTCTCTGGATTGGAAACCTATGAGGGAAGCAGCTAGAGAAAAGAAAGGTTTGTCTATAATGACAGACTGTGTATTAAATGAATAGTCTATATTTGTTTGTAAAAGGAAGTGTTAAGCTCGTAGCAGACATTATGGTTCTAGTGGTCAACACTAAGTGGATTTTTGCAAGATGTAAGAAGTGGACCTTCTAGAAAGAGTTTATGGGAAAGGATAGGAAAAGAAGTACATGTAGCTATGTGGCTATCCTGACTGAAGTCCTTCTTTGACTAATTAAAATTGTGAGGATTTTCATATTCAAGTGCCTTCATGTTCCATAAACACTTTCATGTAGATGAGTAATATATTTCAACTGCCATTATTGAGCATCTATCATGTACTGTATCTTTAACTTTTATTGTGACATTTAATCCCTTTAAGAGCCCCTGTAAACTTTAAATTATTACCAGCTCCAGTTTTTAGATGGGAAGATAAAACCATGGGGAGGTCAAATGGTTTGCCTAATGTCTTGACCTGGAAGAGACACAGCCTGGTTTCAAACTCAAGTCTGACTGGTTTCCAGGGAGGATTCTGTTTTGTTTTGTTTTTAAAGGACCTCACACTTTCTTAGGGCTTCCCAGTTGATTCAGTGGTAAAGAATTCGCCTGCCAATGCAGGAGATGCAGCAGACGTGGGTTTGATCCCTGGGTTGGGAACATCCCCTGGAATAGGAAATGACAACCCACTCCAGTATTCTTGCCTGGGAAATGCCATGGACAGAGAAGCCTGGGGAGCTACAGTCCATGGTTTACAGAGTCAGTCATGACTGAGCATGCACGCACACACACACACATTCACAATAATAACTGCTTTAAAGTTACTGAAACATGAAATAGGGTCATGTATGGAAAGAACAGTTGAGATCACTTTCCTTGAATCCACAAATGCCTTAACACGACCTGTAGGGGCCTGCATGACCTGATCACTGGTGGAGTCCAAACTTCTTCTAAATCCCAAGGCCCAATATATGCTTCAAAAACACTAGTGACATTTAACAGTGTGTTGTGCAGGGTTGTTGTTCTGTCTCTTTGAGATGCCATGAACTGCAGGACACCAAGCTTCCTGTCCTTCACTATCTCCAGGAGTTTGCTCAAACTCCATTGAGTCAGTGATACTATCCAACCATCTTATCCTCTGTTGCTTCCTTCTCCTCTTGTGCAGGGGATCTGCACTATTCTCTGGGGATACAGAGATGAAGAGACATGGCTCCTGGCCTGGAGGCAGTCACATTTTATTAGGGAGCCAGAAAACATAAACTACCAGTTCTGGTTGAAACCAGTGGTTACACTGTTAGGAAATGGGAAAGAACATAGCTTTTAGTTTTGCTTGGATAGAAGGTGGGTGGGAATAAGTACAGTCCATCTGGACAACTCACTTTCAGAAGGTCATTAATACAGTTTCAAAAGTCTTTGCAAAGTGAGATTTTTTTTTTTTTTCCCTACAGAAAAGGGTACATGGAGGTTGAGGAGAACCAGTATCACAACCAAGCTGGGGGACTCAATGAAGAGTTGCTCCTTCAGCAAATGAGCTTCACTAAAGGAAACCAACCCTGAATATTCATTGGAAGGACTGATGCTGAAACTGAAGCTCCAGTATTTTGGCCATCTGATGGAAAAAGCCAACTCACTGGAAAAGACCCTGATGTTGGGAAAGATTGAAGGCAGGAGGAGAAGGGGACAACAGAGGATGAGCTGGTTGAATGACATCACCGATTCAATGGACATGAGTTTGAGCGAACTCCAGGAGATGGTGAAGGACAGGGAAGCCTGGTGTGTTGCAGTCCATGGGGTTTCAGAGTCGGACACGGCTTAGCGACTGAACAACAACAACAAGAGTGTTTCAAGGAGGGGATTCCCAGAGCAGATGGAGGAACTTCCCACATACCAGCTGTGCAATCCAACTTGTGTTTTATTAAATAATCCATATTGTTGATGATGTTGGGTAATTCTGAGCACTCGATCATTGTGACTCAATTCTGAGCAAGGGCTCTGGGCTCTTTTTAGGTAAGATTTTCTTGTCATTGTGTTGCTGTGTGCCAGCACTTGTGGCAGAGCTAGATGTTCTCAGATGGAAGCAATGTTTCTCTGTCACCAGTAGGTGATGTTGGGCTTCATGGCTGCACTGTTTACTGTGATGGCCCATCTTTCCTGCCTTAACACTTTAGCTCACTTTGTACCCTTCGCCTGGAATTCCCTTTCCACTTTTCTTCTCTTGAAGGTCCAGTTCAAAAAATGTTTGAGTTCACGGAGGCTCTGTAACAACCTAGAGGGGCAGGAAGGGGTGGGAGCTGGGAGGGAGGCTCAAGAGGAAGGGGACATATGTAATACCTATGGCTGATTCATGTTGATGTATGGCAGAAACCAAGACTAAAATATTGTAAAGCAATTATTCCTCAATTAACAATAAATAAATTGAAAAAAAAGTTTGAGTTCCTACTACCTTTCCCTGGAGTCTGTATTAAGAGCCTGGGCAATGGCTATGTCTTATGATCTTTGTGTCCCTAAGATTGCTGACACTCATTAGAGACTCCATAAGTGTTTGCAGAATGAATGATCTAGAGCACAGATGTGAGGGCTCTGAGACCCTGGAGAGACCCAAGTGGGAGGTTGTCAGAATTCTGTAGCATGGCATGCTAGGTTTGGACCAGAGTGGTTGTGGTAAGAAGGAAGAAATAATTCGTCACTTTTACTTCCTGAAAGTTTCATATATTTGGTTACCAGATCAAATCTGAATTTTGGTTCTGATTTGATTCCTGAACATACGAAGGAAAACCTGTTCGTCCACAAAGTCAGACTGCCAATTCCCTAGTTAATCACACACAATGCTGTTGCTCAAGAGGCAGATACAGATCAGATTAAGTTTCCAGGCAATCTGCGGAGAATTAAGTAAATGATGTTGAATTAGTTGGGCTACATATATCTGAACAAGCATATATTTGGAGTCAATCCCAAAGAAAATATAATACAATATTTTAATCTCAGTTTAAAAGTAAAAATGACACTGCCACCACAAGATCTCAGTCTTAAAAAAAAAAAAGTGTGTTCTCTCAACCTGGCAGAGTTGACACAAATGATTCCTGCCAGGGGTGCCGTGGGATGCTTCATAAGCCTCAACACCTTATCTAAGATTCCAAATTTTTAATCTGTTGCTAACCATATTGTCTTTTTTGGATATTCATTAAAAAATCCCGATTGTTCCAATGCACTGGAAATAATAAAATAATATTGTTACTAATTTGGTGAATCCTGAGCTTCTAAACAATTAGGTGGTGACACAGAAAGAGGAGATTTGAGGCTCATCTTTCTTTCCTGTAAATTGTAACATGAAGCGACAGAGTACAGAGAAAACAAAAATTGTTAGCTATAAAAATGCACTGAGTAAACCGTGTACTTATCAAAATCGTTTCGTGAAGTCTCCACAATGAGGATAGGTTATTTTTCTCTTCTTTTTTCTGTACCTTACAGTTTCAGTCTTAACACAAGAGGCAAAATATCATAAAAACAAGTTGATAAAAGGGATGTAGTCTCAAAAGAAAATCTCGTGTACATGCTGGGATCAAAACAAAATCAACCCAAATTCTTATTTATTGTGTTGCACAATAAAAGCCAATATTCATGTTGACAATATTCAGGCACTGTAAGATTTTCAAACACAAAAGACTTCATTATATTTATAGCATAATTTCCTTAAAGAGATGGAAAAACAAATTCAAATTCAAATCAGGATGATCTCAATAAAGCTTGAAATGAACAATTCTTCCTGTTTAGTAATTGCTAAGCAAAACCTTCCAGTTATTGTGACATTTTATGCCACGAACATTTTAGTTAGTAAAAGTGTTTTATTTCTAAGTACCACTAAGCACCAAATCGTATCTATGAGAATATATAAAAATATATTTGACTATATATAAAACATATATAAATATTATGTGTAACACTTATCAAACAGATTGGCCATTGTGCTGTTGTTTTGGAAACCCTGAATTTTGGCAGGCTTGAGATGCTACATATACAGCACCTCTGAGAAGAGCCATATAATGATGCTTTAAAAAAATATTTGACCTTTAGAGATGGTTGTACCAATGGCAGTAGTTAAAAGAGGATATTTAACTTATTTGGAAAAGTTTTATTGTCTTCTCTGTGCCAGACACTGTTGTAGGTACTGGACACAGCAGTGTACAAAAGACAAGGAACTTGTGGTCTAGTGGTTATACATTTGTTTGATATCCAACATAAATACTGTTACATCAGAGGAAGTCTGGGTACTATTCCATCTCCCAAGCCTATGCTTTGTTGCCCATTTACAGCTCTAAGTTTATCTTGCAGAGCATGTGAAGAAACATTGAGTTATGTTCCTACAGAGTGTGAAGAATGGGGATGTGGATAAATTATCACAGCTAGAGTTTTGCAGACAAAAATCACTTCCTAATGTGCCTTTTAAGAAACAACAGTAACAATGGCAACAGGCATGAAAACACCCCATACCATGATCTTCAATTAATAATACATTGTAGGGATTTCCCTGGCAGTCCAGTCATTGAGACTCCAAAATTCCACTGCAGAGGGCACAGGATCAATCCCTGGCCAGGGAAATAAGTTCCCACATGCCACATGGTGCAGTTAATTAATAAGCTTAAAAAAATGTCATCACCACCATGATGTTAAAAAATAATAAATACTATGGTACATTGTAATTGTGAATAGATGGGGCTTTACTGTTTAAAAGAGTGTTCAAATGCATACCTCTGTGAAGCAGTCAAGACAGATGTTATCTCTGTATTACAAATCTGGATTCTGAGGTTTCAGTGAGTTTTCATAGGTCACACGGTAAGTAAGTTGTATAACTAAGACTAGGACTCAAATGTTAGGGCAATTAATCCATCTTGGCTTTCTGAACACCTTGATCTCACTCCTTTCATAAACTTTGTTGGTTTAACACAGGACTGTGATCCCTGGAGATTTTACTTTCTAAAATTATTATGGTTAAAGTGATGTGTGTTGCTTTAATAGATATTCTTATGCTCCCATGCTGAGAATTCTAGAAGCAGAGCCCTGAGCAATCCTATAAAGAATATGTTGAGTTACCGGGGAAGTTTTTGCATTTGAATTTGAGCTAACGCTTAGGTTCTGACCTATTTTATTCATTAACAAAATAGGTGTCAGATTTTAAAAGAGTAGGATGGCGAATCGTGAGAACTATTATCATGGCTAAATTCCAAAGCAAGCTTTCCTATCATGACAATTTCCAAATGGACAAAGTCAATTCCTTAGAAGAGGAAATCAATACCTGGATGGTACTTTCTTTGGGTCTCAAAACATTTAGATGGGTGACTCCATTTGCTTGGTGTGGCTCTATACAGAGGGAGTGTGGGTCAATGCAATATACAATTTTACCTTAAAGTTTTGCAGAAAGAATTCATGCTCAACTAGTTTTTGTTTTTTGGAAAGTGGCATGTTTTTAGTGCTATGTTTGCAGTGGCTTTTTAGCACACTAAGAGTGTTCCCTCTGGACCCCTGCCCTCACCCAGGCCCACCCCTCCAGTCCATGTCAGGGTGTGGGGGAAGTCTTTGTAGGGCCCCCTCAGCTGTCTCCAGATTTCAAGTGACACATAAGTGGGTTAAGTAAAGCTGCTACTTGGAGAACTTGAGATGCAGAAAGTGCATCAGCCTTAAGCTTGAAGGTGGAAGCCACACCCAGGATCCCTTCTGCGGGTGTCCACCTCCGATCTCTGCAGCATTGGCATCTAGCCCAGGGGGCAGGGTGTGGGCCAGCCTGAGCATGCCAGGTGGGCAGCCCCTGTTAAACTATTCATGGGGGTCAACAGCATCTGCTTTGGAGACCATCTGACACACCAACACACACACACATACACTCACATGGCTTTTGAATTTTTTTCTCTTTCTTTTTTATTTTTTAAATTATGAAAGTATGATAACACATTTATAGGAGACTTGAAAAACACAGAACAAACTTACATACAGTTCCACTATATATTGCAATTATTTTTTTAAGTATATAAGTTTTTAGTTGGAGTTTCAACATCAAACTCTCAGAAATTAATAGAATGAATAGATAGAAAAGTAGGATATGGTAGACCCAAAAAGCACCATGAACCAATTCAACGATTTACACAATTTCCACACAACAGTAGGATATAAATTCTATTCAAGTTCCTGCAGACTATAAACTGAATTTTTAAGAACACTCCAAGACAACAATCTTGACTGAATTTTCTCAACAGTGACTTTTTCTGTTATGATCATCTGGAGTTATGTGTATGTGTGTGAATTTAACACATGTGTACAAGAGTGCATATGCAATACTTGTGCAGATAGGTTATTCATGGAGTTCTATCCTATCACGTGATTTTACAGGGTAAAAATTATTTATTTCTTTTCTAATTGGCGGATAATTAGTTTACAATATTGTGATGGTTTTTGCAATTTTTTTTTTAAAGTCCCCAGGAAATAAGATTGAACCACCTTTGATGGTTCTCCTTTTAAATCAAATGCCAATAGCCAGTCTATTGCTAGTCTGAAGTCAGAAAGAGCACAAACAGGCACCATTGCTTTAGTGGAAACTTAAATTCAGAAAAGATACATACCAGTTTCCCAGGGTTTGAAATGGGTGGAAATTCAGGGTTTCGTATTGCAAATTCAGCCCTTATCCCTGGAGGATGGTTTTCTTTAGATACAGACATATCCCCTCCAAATTAGGTGTGACCACTTAGAGCTGGTGTCTAGTGGTTGAGAGTGCCACTGGGAAAGCCCATAACTGCCAAGCAGGAAGTATGGAATGTGACAACTCTGACCTCAACATTAATTATGCATCAAAGAGTAACATGTGGGTCAGTGGAAGAGCCAGAAGTATTTATATGGAATGCACCACTCACTGTAATAGCTGGATTTGGGTCCTGGTAAAGACAACCTCTTGTAGAAATTATTTCCATGGGAATTTGGTTCTCAGTTTGACCCTTGGTCCTGGAAAATGGAAGTTTGTGTGGTTTCCAAGAGTATGACCCTAGGACATTATTGCCTTCCATAGTATCCGGTCCCATCACTTCATGGCAAATAGATGGGGAAACAGTGGCTGACTTTATTTTTCTGGGCTCCAAAATCACTGCAGATGGTGATTGCAGCCATGAAATTAAAAGACGTTTACTCCTTGGAAGGAAAATTATGACCAACCTAGACAGCATGTTGAAAAGAAGAGACATTACTTTGTCAACAAAGGTCCGTCTAATCAAGGCTATGGTTTTTCCAGTGGTCATGTATGGATGTGAGATTTGGACTATAAAGAAAGCTGAGCGCTGAAGAATTGATGCTTTTGAACTGTGGTATTTGAGAAGACTCTTGACAGTCCCTTGGACTGTAAGGAGATCTAACCAGTCCATCCTAAAGGAGATCAGTCCTGGGTGTTCATTGGAAGGACTGATGTTGAAGCTGAAACTCCAATACTTTGGCCACCTGATGTGAAGAACTGACTCATTTGAAAAGACCCTGATGCTGGGAAAGATTGAGGGCAGGAGGAGAAGGGGACGATAGAGGATTAGATGATTGGATGGCATCACCGACTCAATGGACATGGGTTTAGGTGGACTCCAGGAGTTGGTGATGGACAGGGAGGCCTGGCGTGCTGTGGTCCATGGGGTTGCAAAGAGTCGGACACGACTGAGGGACTGAACTGAACTGAACTAATGCTTACTTAATTTTGTTGGAAGAAGCTCAGTGATCCCAAGGACTCAGGTGCTATCTAGTAATAAAAATACAAACTGGGGACGTTTACTGATGATCCCTAATCAATGGCATCGAAACAGCTACCATCCAAGTGGATTCATCAGATACCTGGTGCACAGTTTAGCAAGCAGTCCTAGTTTCAATTCAATATGCTTTTCCCTTTGAGTGGAAATCAAGGCAAAGATATTCAAGTTAGGCTTTATAAGCAAACGTTTATATAATGTACTGAACTGTATTAGCCCTAAATGTGTAACTAGCTGTGGTGTTTGCTGACACAGGGCCAAAGAAGATATTAAGAAGAAGCAAAATCCAATGACTTGGGAAGATTTGTTTGTTTAGATGATGCTTCTCAATATGTATAGCAGAAACAAACATTTTGAACCAGAGATGAAGAGCAAGGTAAAGGGGGAAAAAAAATGATTACCTGCTACCTGTCATGAAAACACATGCTTAGTGTTGAGACTAAATTTAAGAAGAGATATTTTATATATTTTTCAGCTTGCCAAGATATGCTAAACACATTAAACAAACCCAGTCTTCCTGTTCAAAATGTATGAAATTTCTATTCCATTTTTAAGGTATCTGCACACAGCTGACATATCTGTTTAACCTAAAAAATTGTTTCCTGTAATTTCTTTTTTCTTGATGTATTTTTTTCCTGAGCCAACATGTCAGTTTTGCATTTTAAGTGTATTGTGTGCTATCTGCTACAAATGGGAAAAAAGTCAATAGATTTAATTATGTTTATCTGAATATTTGATAAAATGGAACAAGACAAAAAACCAAAATCATCTTTTAAGAATTTTCAAAATTGATTGGAACTAAACTTCATTAATATTTTCCTAATATGAAATTTGTACAATTTATACAATTTTGCCTTTTGAAATGTATATCTCAGTGTCTGGTATTTTGGGATAGTGCTACTAATAGGTTAATTATGGAATCCTGATATCCTACATTTAATCATTATACCATATTCTATCAATTTTTTTCCTCAGTAATGACTTTTTCATTTGTTTCCCCACTTCTTACTGCTATGGTTCAAGCTTTCCTTTCTCTTCTTTGGAGTGTTTCTAATAGCTTTCTTCTCTGGGGCCTCTGCATCTCTAAGATTACTTCACTCCAGTCCCCTTCACATGGCTGTTGGGATTATCTTTTTAAGAAACAAGTATGACTGTGGTGTGCTGTAATCCATAGGATCGCAAAGAGTCAGATCTGACTGAGGGACTGAGCACAAAAATAATGGGTATATAAAAATATTTTGCATTTATTTGTATTTTATTGATGATTTGTGAAATCTTTTCATGTGCTTATTTGCCATTCATTTATCTTTTTTGGTGAAATATTTGTTCAAGTCTTCTGCCCATTAAAAAATATTTGGTTGACAGACATTATTTTTGATGGTACCATAATAAGAGCATTTCCTTTAAAATCAGGAATAAGGCAGAGATACTCACTGTCATTGATTCTGTTCAACACTGTATCAGAAGAGCTAGTCAGTACTAGATACATACATAGATCCTGGACATGTGACAGAAGCAGAAATAGGAAAAACTCAGACCATTGTATAAATGGTGTGAGATAATCAATTATCCATTTGAGGGAAAAAATAAACTTGAATTGCTGCCTCACACCTTACCTTAACCCCTGGAGGAGAGCACGGCAATCCACTTCAGTA
Organism: Bos grunniens; assembly: GCF_055505025.1. NCBI lineage: Eukaryota > Metazoa > Chordata > Mammalia > Artiodactyla > Bovidae > Bos > Bos grunniens. The sequence goes on along the minus strand of NC_141178.1, from coordinate 53,966,207 downwards.
TTCTTGCCTGGAGAATTCCGTGGACAGAGGAGCCTGGCGGGCTACAGTCCACAGGGTCCCAAAGAGTTGGACATGACTGAAGTGACTGAGCATGCATGCACTCACCATACCTTAAAATCAATACTAAATGAATTAAAAATTTAATCTAAAAGGCTAAACTTTAAAACTTTTCAGAGAAATTATTGGAGACAATGGTTTAGGAGCAAAGAAATATTTTTAAAGCAGACACAAATGTTACTAATCTCAAAAGAAAAAAATTGATAGGTTAATTGTATTAAAATATGACTCTTTGTTAAAAGACACCATGAAGAAAGTGATCTACTTTGGCAAAGAAAATGTGGCAGAAATTGAGAAATAAAGGAAAATATACCAGTTTCACTTAAAAATGTAAATATAAAAGTCTAATATAAAATATTAGTAAATATGATCTAGCAATATAGTAGAAGTGAGTGCCCACTCTTACAACTCTCATTTAAAAATTTTCATGAACTATCAACCACTTTGAAGAGATGAAAAAATCTGAGGTACAAGAATTGCAATTAAACAAGAGAAATTACCTTTAAATTCCAATGATGTTATTGTATTTCTAGAAAGTCTGAGTTAATCATCTAAAATTCAGCTAGGGAAAAAATGAGGAAAATCATTAATGTGAATAACTGCCTCTTTTGTAAATTAATTAATTGTTTTTTTATTGAAGGATAATTGCTTTACAGAATTTTGCTGTTTTCTGTCAAATCTCAACATGAATCAGCCATAGGTATACATATATCCCCTCCCTTTCGAAACTCCCTCCCATCTCCCTCCCCATCCCACCCCTCTAGGTTGATACAGAGCCCCTGTTTGAGTTTCCTGAGCCATACAGCAAATTCCTGTTGGCTATCTAATTTACATATGGTAATATAGGTTTCCATGTTACTGTTTCCATACATTTCACCCTCCCCTCCCTTCTCCCCATGTCCATAAGTCTGTTCTCTATATCTGTTTCTCCATTGTTGCCCTGTAAATAAATTCTTCAGTACCATTTTTCTAGATTCTGTATATATGTGTTAGAATATGGTATTTATATTTCTCTTTCTGACTCACTTCACTCTGTAATAGGTTCTAGGTTCATCCACCTCATTAGAACTGGCTCAGATATGTTACTTTTTATGGCTGAGTAATATTCCAACCTAGACAGCATAAAAAAGCAGAGACATTACTTTGTCAACAAAGGTCCGTCTAATCAAGGCTTTGGTTTTTCTAGTAGTCATTATGGATGTGAGAGTTGGATTATAAAGAAAGCTGAGTGCTGAAGAATTGATGCTTTTGAACTGTGGTGTTGGAGAAGACTCTTGAGAGTCCCTTGGACTGTGAGGAGATCCAACCAGTCCATCCTAAAGGAGATCAGTCCTGGGTGTTCATTGGAAGGACTGATGTTGAAGCTGAAACTCCAATACTTTGGCCACCTGATGTGAAGAGCTGACTCATATGAAAAGACCCTGATGCTGGGAAAGATTGAGGGCAGGAGAAGGGGATGACAGAGGATGAGATGGTTGGATGGCATCACCGACTCGATGGACATGGGTTTGGGTGGACTCCGGGAGTTGGTGATGGACAGGAAGGCCTGGTGTGCTGCAGTTCATGGGGTCGCAAAGAGTTGGACACAACTGAGCTACTCAACTGAACTAAACGGAATATTCCATTGTGTATATATACCAGAACTTCTTTATCCATTCATCTGTCGATGAGCATCTAGGTTGCTTCCATGTTCTAGCTATTGTAAATAGTGCTGCAATGAACAATGGGATACGTGTATCTTTTTCAATTTTGGTTTCCTCAGGTTATATGCCTAGCAGTGGGATTTCTGGGTCACATGATGGTTTTATTTGTAGGTTTTTAAGGAATCCCCATACCTTCTTCAATAGCGATACCAATTTACATTCTCACCAACAGTGCAAGAACGTTCCCGTTTCTCCACATCCTCTCCAGCATTTATTGTTTGTAGACTTTTTGATGAGGGCCATTCTGACTGGTGCGAGGTGATATCTCATTGTAGTTTTGATTTGCATTTCTCTTATAATGAGTGATGTTGAGCATCTTTTCATGTGTTTGTTAGCCATCTGTATGTCTACTTTGGAGAAATGTCTCTTTAGGTCTTTTTCCCACTTTTTGATTGGGTTTGTTTTCCTGGTATTGAATTGTATGAGCTGTTTGTTTCATTTGCCATTATTTTCTCCTATTCTGAGGGTTCTTTTTTCAACTTGCTTATAGTTTCCTTTGCTATGCAAAAGCTTTTAAGTTTAATCAGGTCCCACTTGTTTACTTTTGTTTTTATTTCCATTACTCTAGGAGGTGTGTCATAGAGGATCTTGCTTTGATTTATGTCATCTAGTGTTCTGCCTGTGTTTTCCTCTAAGAGTTTTATAGTTTCTGGTCTCACATTTAGGTCTTTAATCTATTTTGAGTTTATCTTTGTGTATGGTGTTAGGAAGTGTTCTAAATTCATTCTTTTACATGTAGCTGTCTAGTTTTCCCAGCACCATTTATTGAAGAGGCTGTCTTTGTCCCATTGTATATTCTTGCCTTTTTTGTCAAAAATAAGGTACCCATTGGTGCATGGATTATTTCTGGGCTTTCTATCTTGTTCCATTGGTCTATATTTCTGTTTTTGTGCCAGTACCATACTGTCTTGATGACTGTAGCTTTGTAGTATAACCTGAAGTGAGGAAGGTTGATCCCTCCAGCTCCATTCTTCTTTCTCAAGACTGATTTGGCTATTTGGGGTCTTTTCTGTTTCCATATGAAGGGTGAAACTTTTTGTTCTAGTTCTGTGAAAAATGCCATTGGTAATTTGATAGGGACTGCATTAAATCTGTAGATTGCATTTGGTAGACTAGTCATTTTCACAATATTGATTCTTCCTACCCAGGAACATGGAATATCTTTCCATCTTTTTATGTCATCTTTGATTTTTCATTAGTATCTTATAATTTTCTGTGTACAGTTCTTTCATCTCCTTAGGTAAGTTTATTCCTAGATATTTAATTCTTTTTGTTGTAATGGTAGATAAGATTGATTCCTTAATTTCTCTTTCTGATTTTTCATTGTTAGTATATAGAAATGCAAGTCATTTATGTGTATTGATTTTGTATCCTGCAGCTTTGCTAAATTCACTGATTAACTCTAGTAATTTTCTGATAGTATCTTTAGGGTTTTCTATGTAGAATATCATGTCATCTGCAAACAGTGAGAGCTTTCTTCTTCTTTTCCCATCTGAATTCCTTTTATTTCTTTTTCTTCTCTGATTGCTGTAGCTAAGACTTCCAAAACTATGTTGAATAATAGTGGCGAAAGTGGACACCCTTATCTTGTTCCTGATCTTAGTGGGAATGCTTTCAGTTTTTCACCATTGAGAAAAATGTTGGCTATAGGTTTATCATATATGGCCTTTAATATGTTGAGGTTGGTTCCTTCAATGCCCATTTTTTGAAGAGTTTTGATCATAAATAGGTGCTGGATTTTGTCAGAGGCTTTTTCTGCACCTATTGAGATTATCATAAAGTTTTGATCTTTGATTTTGTTAATATGGTGTATCACATTGATTGATTTCCATATATTGAAGACTCCTTGCATCCCTGGAATAAACCCAACTTGATCATGGTGGGTGAGCTTTTTGACATGCTCCTGAATTCTGTTTGCTAAAATTTTGTTGAGGATTTTTGCACCTATGTTCATCAGTGACATTGGCCTGTATTTTCTTTTTTGTGTGTGTTGTCTGTGTCTGGTTTTGGTATCAGGTTGATGGTGGCCTGAATTTGGAAGTGTTCCTTTCTCTGCAATTTTTTGAAAGAGTTTTAGTAGGCCTTTGCTCTTTTGTAAATGTTTGATAGAATTCTCCTGTGACGCCATCTGGTCCTGGGCTTTTGTTTTTTGGGAGATTTTTGATCACAGCTTCAATTTCAGTGATTGTAATTGGGTCGTTCATAATTTCTACCTGGTTCAGTCTTGGAAGATTGAACTTTTCTAAGAATTTGTCCATTTCTCCCAGGTTATCTATTTTCTTGCCATATAGTTGTTCATAATAGTCTCTCATAATCCTTTGTATTTCTGCATTTTCTGTTGTACCCACTCCTTTTTCATTTCTAATTTTGGTGATTTGATTCTTTTCTCTTTTTTTTTCTTGATGAGTCTGGCTAAAGGTTTGTTGATTTTGTTTATCTTCTCAAAGAACCAGCTTTGAGTTTTATTAATCTTTACTATTGTTTCTTTAATTTCTTTTTCATTTATTTCTGCTCAGATCTTTATGATTTCTTTCCTTCTACCAATTTTGGTTTTTTTCCTTCTTCTTTTTCTAGTTGCTTTAGGTGTAAAGTTAGGCTGTCTAGTCGATGTTTTTCTTCTTTCTTGAGGTAGGATTGCATTGCTATAAACTTCCTTCTTAGAACTGCTTCTGCTGCATCCCATAGGTTTTGAGTTGTTGTGTTTTCATTGTCATTTGTTTCTAGAATTTTTTTGATTTCACTTTTGATTTCTTCAGTAACCTGTTGGTTATTTATTAACATGTTGTATAATCTCCATGTGTTGTGTTTCTTACAGTTTTTTTCTTGTAATTGGTATCTAGTCTCATAGCATTGTGGTCATAGAAGATGCTTGATACAATTTCAATTTTCTTAAATTTACTGAGGTTTGATTTGTGACCCAAGATGTGGTCTATCCTGGAGAATGTTTCATGTGCACTTGAGAAGAAGGTGTATTTTGCATTTGGATGGAACATCCTGAAGATATCAATGAGATCCATCTCATCAGATGTATCATTTAAGACTTGTGTTTCCTTATTAATTTTATATTTTGATGATCTGTCCATTGGTGTGAGTGGGGTGTTAAGGTCTCCTGTTATTATTGTGTTACTGTCAATTTCTCCTTTTATGTCTGTTAGTGTTTGTCTTATGTATTGAGGTTCTCCTATGTTGGGTGCATAGACATTTACAATTGTTATGTCTTCCTCTTGGATTGATCCTTTGATCATTACGTAGTGTCCTTCCTTATCTCTTGTAATCTTCTTTAACATCTATTTTGTCTGATATGAGGATTGCTACTCCAGCTTCCTTTTGCTTCCATCCTCTCACTCAGTCTATATGTGTCTTGAGGTCTGAAGTGGGTTTCTTGTAGACAGCATATATTTGTTTCTTGTTTTTGTATCCATTCAGCCAGTCTGTGTCTTTTGGTTGGAGCATTTAATCCATTTATATTTAAAGTAATTATTGATATATATGTTCCTATTGCCATCTTCTTAATTGTTTGGGGTTGATTTTGTAGATCTTTTTTCTTCTGTTGTATTTTTTAACTATATAAGTCTGTTTAACATTTGTTATAAAGCTGGTTTGGTGGAACTGAATTCTCTTAACTTTTGCTTGTCTGAAAATCTTTTGATTTCTCCATCAATTTTGAATGAGATCCTTGCTGGGTACAGTAATCTTGGTTGTATATTTTCCCCTTTCATTTCTTTAAATATATCCTGCCAGTCCCTTCTGGCCTGCCGAGATTCCACTGACAGATCAGCTGATAAGTGTATGGGGTTTCCCTTGTATGTTACTTGTTGCTTCACCCTTGCTGCTTTTAATATTCTCTTTGTGTTTAGTCTTTGTTAGTTTGATTAGTATGTGTCTTGGCGTGTTTCTCCTTATGTTTATCCTGTATGGGACTCTTTGTGCCTCTTGGACTTGGCTATTTCCTTTTCCATGTTGGGGAAATTTTCAACTTGATCTCTAAAAAATTTCTCATACCTTTTCTTTTTGTCTTCTTCTTCTGGGACCGCTATAATTCAAATGTTGGTGTGTTTGATATGGTCCCAGAGGTCTCTGGGACAGTCCTCAGCTCTTTTCAGTCTTTTTACTTTATTGTGCTCTTCAGAAGTTATTTCCACCATTTTATCTTCCAGCTCACTGATTCATTCTTCTGCTTTAGATATTCTGCTATTGATTCTTTCCTTTCTGTTAGTGTTTGTCTTATGTATTGAGGTATTCCTATGTGGGTGCATAGATATTTACAATTGTTATGTCTTCCTCTTTGTTTGTCTCTGTATGCTTATTCTTTAATTCTTCTAGGTGTTTGTTAATTGATTCTTGCATTTTCTCCATTTTGTTTTCAAGGTTTTTGATCATCTTTACTGTCATTATTCTGAATTCTTTTTCAGGTAATTTTCCTCTTTCCTCTTCATTTATTTGGATTTCTGTGTTTCTAGTTTGTTCCTTCATTTGTGCATTATTTCTCTGCCTTTTCTTTTCTTTTCTTTTTTTAAAGTTATTGTGTTTGAGGTCTCCTTTTCCCATGCTTCAAGAAAGTTGAATTCTTTCCTTGAAGAAGGTTGAATTCTTTCATCCTTTTGGTTTCTGCCCTTCTAAGGTTGATCCAGTGGTTTGTGTGAGCTTCTTATAGGGTGAGATTTGTGCTGAGTTTTTGTTTTTTCTCTGATGGGCACGGCTGAGTGAGGTGGTATGCCTGTCTGCTGATGACTGGATTTGTATTTTTGTTTTGTTTGCTGTTTAGATGAGGTGTTGTGCACAGGTACTACTGGTGACTGGGTGATGCTGGGTCTTGTATTACAGTGGTTTCCTTTATGTAAGTTCTCACTATTTGATACTCCCTAGGGTTAGTTCTCTGGTAGTCTAGGGTCTTGTAGTCAGTTCTCCCACTCCAAAGGCTCACGGTTTCATCTCAAGGTTTACATGGTTCTATATGCTCTTTTCCACTGGTCAGGTACTCCCCTCTGCTCTCAGCTGGTGTTCTGCATGCACTTTTGTGTCTGAAGGTGTATTCCTGATGTATCCGTGGAGATGTACTTCACATCAACCTACTCCTCCACCATTTTGTTCTCCCTGTACTGATTTAGCAGTCCTAATCTTCTGGAATCTTGACTGCAATGTTCAGGGCAACATTGGGGTTGAATTAATCAGCTCAGGCCACCACCAGGATGGTTTTTGTAACTTCCACGCAGGTTCCAGGACAGTCTTTTCCAAGTCTTTGAGGGTGGCAGTTTCTTCCAGGTCTGTGGGGAAGTTAGTGGTTGAGGGGCAGAAGGCTTCTGCATCTTTCTGGGGGTTCTCTTCACCCCTTGGGTATGGACACTGCCGTGCAGGAGACCTCAGCAGACCTGCCAGTGCACAGAATCCGCCAAATGCCTTGGTGTCTCAGTCCTCTCCTGGGCCACGTGGCGAAGGCTACGTGCTCCAAGTGGGGCAGCCAAGGGCAGTGGATCCCATGGGTGGCGAGTTGACAAAGGGTGCGCCGTCTGGCTGGAGGCGCATCGCTCCCACGGCTGGTGCAGGCTCGGGCGAGGGAGAGGGGCTCCCAGGGAAGTTGGCGGCACTAGGGGCTGACTTTGGACTTTGCGCTTGCTTCATCTCGGCAGCCGGGCGCATCCTCCGGGGTAAACAGGGAGTCATCAGCGGAATGGGGGCCGGCTGCGGGAAACCTCCGCTGGCCGCCGCCGCCTAGAAAAAGTCCAGCAGCGTCACGACGCTTGGAACCCCCAGCAGCTACTGGAGCAGAGAGCGAGCGAGAGCACCCGGCTGCCTCCTTCTGGCTACGGGCACTCCTTGCTCCCTAATTTTAGCTTTCCAGAATCTAGACACTTAAGTGAGATGGTATAAGGAAAGTATTGAACTTACAATATCATCCACAGAGATAAATAAGCTTAGTAAGAAATAAGCAGGACCTACATAATTTTTTAAAAAAACCCATTTAGGATGTAAGTAAAAACCTGAATAAATGAAAAACTGTGATTTTCTTTGAATAAGAAAATTCAGTAAAGATGCAAATTTTTCCTAAATTAATTATAAATTTAGTAGAATCATTAATAAAATTTACTAGTTTTGACTTATTTTTGGAACTAGTAAAGCTAGTTCTAAAACCCGTTAAAGAAGTAAGAAGGAAATAGGAGTTCATAGCGAAAAATGAAGTTATGGGGATACACTAAATCTGCCAAATACAAGAATGTGTTCATACAGTATATTTTGTACTGGTGCAGATAATTGCCAGACCCATTGAGATCCATAAAGTAATTTAGAATCTGATACAACTGGGCTTTCAGTCAGTTGCCACTGAAAGGAAAAATATCTGGATGTTTACTTCATTCTTAGTCTTAAAGTGAATTCCAGATTCGTCAACAATTCAAATGTTAAAATTAACTTGTTTTCTACCTTGCATCCTAGAAAATGATTCCACAAAAATTTAAGAAGCAAATGGAAAAAAAAATAATGGAAAGGAAAAGTTTTTCTTTCTAAAAGAAATAAAAAATTAAATGCTATTAGTTTTAAACCAAATAGTCATATAAAGTTAAAAATAAATGTATTAAACAAATACCTTAAACAAAGTCAAGCTAGGAAATATTTGTGATATGTAAAACATAGGACTTTTAAGTTTAACTTCATTAACATGTAATAACCCTTCAAATCAATAATAAAACAGTCTAATTTTAAAATGGGGGGACTTCCCTGGCGGTCCAGTGCCTAAGACTCTGTACTCCCAGTGCAGCAGGCTTGGGTCTGATTCCTGGTCAGGGAACTAGATCGCATAGGCTGCAACTAAAAATACTCTCCAAGTCAGAGCTGAGACCAAATGCAGCCAAATAAATAAATATTGAAAAAATAAAATGGGCAGAAAATAGTTAATAGAGAAATATGATTATCTTATAAATTTGAAAGAAGTGCTAATAAAATAAAAAATCACAATAAAATAAATCTAGGAGATGCTTTTTACATAAACTTCGCAAGGATCAGACACTTTGATACTACACTGTAGACAAAGGATGGAACAATAATTTCTCATGCACTTTTAGGGAAACACAAATTGATATAAAAGTTTTCGAGGAGGATTTGGTATCATTCAAATTTAAAATCTACTTGTTTTTTACAAGAAAATTCCATTTCTAAGAATTTATTTTACAGACACCCTTTACATATTGATGTCATATTATACAGACATATGTGTTCCTAAGAATATGTGTATAAGTTCGAGTAGTTTTGTAATAAAAGAATGGGTACAATATAGTTGTTGATCAATAAGGAACTGGCTAAACAAATATGAGAAACCCATTGGTGTACTGTGAAGCTGTTAAAACAATGAGGGAGATTCAAATACAACAATGTAGAAAAATTCTCCAAGAAATATTATTAAATGAATAAAATAAGATGTGAAAATAACACATATACTACATCCTTTTATAAATGGTGACACATGTATTCACATTTTTCTGAAAGGAATCTATTACTAGTGATTGAGTCTACAGAAGGGGAAATGGATTGGAGAGGGGAAAATTTTTTACCTTTTATAGTATCTTTGGTACTTCCTAACCTGATTTGGTTTTCTAAATGAGATTTTATCCTAGTCCATTCTAAACTAGCTACTTCTTTGTTTTGACTCTGTGAAATTATGAATTATGAGTAAGAACAGGTGTTCTTGCTAGCAAAAATTAACACTTTTAAGTATAACCAGTACATCTTACAAGTGCTCTGATTTTAAATTCACAGTGTTTTTAAACTCTTTCCTTTTGATTTTTAAATTGCAATTGTGTGTCAGGATTCCATACAGGGAATTATGAGAAATCAGTAACCATGACAATTAACTGAGCCAAAGAGCTTACCAAGACATCACCACCAATCTAGCTGAAGAGGCTATTAACATAGCAACAGACTTTCAAGGTCAAATCTAAATATTTTCTTTTCTTGATGTCAAGATTGGCCCATTTTGGATTTTTCCTTTCTCTTGGCTTTTCCCAAACATCTTTTTACTTTTAACTGGTAATGTTTTGAGAAAGATGCTTTGCTATCATGAAGTTTGGTATCTAGAAAGACAGAAGGTTCGTGTTTTAACGGTCTCTGTATTTCCTATACTAACATTTCCGTATGTTCATTTACTGAGCCCTGTGTGGCAGAGATAGAGTATGAAATGGTCTGCAGAGAAATACTCTCCAGCCTAGCACTGCACTGACTTCTCCTTTTTGCCTCCGCTCCAGTCCTGTCTCAGCCAAAGGGCACCAGCTCTATAACCATCCACTTCCACCACCCATGCGTTTGCCTAACTTGGTCTTTTGATGAGTTTTCTGGAGACTTTATGCTTTTATGTGAGATACACATGGATTGCAGGAGTGTGGGATGGCTCTTATTCTTTTCATTTTCTTGTGTTCCTCAGCCCCAAATCACCTAAACTCATCCATGTATTGAGTTGATTAAACTCAGAAAGACCTGCTGGTCCATTCTGGAAAATCAGCAAAAACCTTTTTTTTCTGCTGTGGACTTGGAAGTGTTTGACCAGAATAGAATTAGTGACCTTTGACAGTATCACATCTAATCTCCTCACTCTGAAGCTGGGGAAATTTAGCCAAGAGAAATAAAGCAATTTCCTGGTATCTCCTGCTAGTTGAGTGACAGAGCAAGACCCCAGACCCCTTGGTCACAGTCACAGGACCACCTGAGGGCCTTGTCTCAGGTTTGAGCCAGATGAAAATCAGATCTTTACATAAAAATTAAATCATCCATCTTTCTATTTTGCATATGTGACAGAAGGGAGAGGTTGAATTTTAGACCCATATAACTGGAAATTTGAAGTTTCGTGACTGTCACAGGTTGGTGTCATTTAGACAGGAGGTACCTAAAACTATGGGGCTTCCCTATGGCTCAGTGGTAAAGAATCCTCCTGCCAGTGCAGGAGACACAGGTTCAGGGAAGATCCCCTGGAGAAGGAAATGGCAACCCATTCTAGTATTCTTGCCTGGAAAATTCCATGGACAGAGGAGCCTGGTGCACTGCAGTCCAGTAAGTCACAAAAGGCTTGAACACGACTGAGCGACTGAACAACAACAACCTAAAACTATAAGATATATTACCCAAACCAGATCTTTCTATTTTCTATTAAATATTTACTACTCCATGACTTGGACCATCTTGATTACAGTTTCTTAACTTAAAGCGTCTGTGTTGGCCATCATTACTTTAGTGGCTCTCTGGTGTCAGGCAGATGAACGCACTAAGGAGAGAAATGCTTCGAGTGGCCACCTTATGCAGAACGAGCTTCCTGAATTATGAAACAGAACTCTCTTCAACAGCAGCCTTGCAGACTCCATGTGAGCCGGCCTGCCTTTCAGAGGACTAGCAGATTTAAATGATCAAATGAAAAAATTTAGTCTCCCTTTTGATAATGAATGCTGAATGATCAGAGAGAAAGCTGGGACGAAGCATAATTCTGGAAAGTAAAGGGCAGCATGTAGACTAGGTGGCCGTCATCTCTTCAGCATGGGGGACTTGTGGGAGTGGAGGACCGGGCCAACTAATGATTTTGGTGACCCCTTCTGTAAATTAAAACCAAAGAGCATGCCATGCTCTTAAGGATATTTCCAACTATAAGATTCTTAAGTGTGTGTTTGTGGCTCAGTCATATCCAACTCTTTGCAATCCCATGGACTATAGTCCACCAGGCTCCTCTGTTTATGGGATTCTCCAGGCAAGAATTCTGGGGTGGATTGCCATTCCCTTCTCCAGGAGATCTTCCTCACCAAGGCGCCTAACCTGGGTCTCCCCCATAGAGGCAGATTCTATACTGACTGAGCTACCAGGGAAGCCAAGATTTCTAAAGTTAGATTCAAAAATCATGTTTAACGGTCAAAACTATTATCTCATTCCTCCACTGTCTACCACCAACCCCAGGTTTATCTCTAGCCTGAAAATAGATCCTTGTAATTTGCTGTTGTTCAGTTGCTGAGCTGTGTCTGACTCTTTGCGACCCCATAGACTGCAGCACGCTTGCCTTCCCGGTCCTGCACTATCTCCCAGAGTTTGTTCAAACTCATGTCCCTTGAGTTGATGATGCGACCACCGATTGTAGTAGTTAGCTAGTCCTATTTCCAAACAAACATACTCCTTTAAATCACATAAAAGTCCAGCAGAAAATTCCAAGAGATGTTATCCTTAGATGAGAGTTACCTTAACCATCACAGGCATAGTTCAGAAGCCTTGTTTCTGGCCATCGTGGGGCGCGTGGGATCTATTTGTTTCTCCCCCCACCCCCCCGGGAGCCCCTTTCTGTCCTTGCTCAGTGTGTTGTGATAAATAATGCAGCGCCGTCCCAACAGTTGCCTTAGCCATACGAGGAGTACATTTTAAAAAAGAGAACAAGCAGACACAGAAATGGAAATTAACCCCAGGCCTGCCAGACTCCGTCAGGAATAATGGCGTCACTTAATTCCAGGGTTCAATGAGAAGTAGGTGCCTTTTTACTGACTCGGGCTCTTTGTCCTTGCCTTAGTGTGTCATTGTGGCAACTGTCATGTAAGGTTAATGACAGCCCCTCATTACCCTTGTCAAATATGTAATAATGTGGCCCAACAACGGGGCTGAATGGCTTCTGCTTGTCAGACCCCTCTGTTTTGCCTAGCAGATGGTCACTGTGTTCGGAGGGGCCCGCGCTCAGATCCATCACACTGATAACCTGAGCGCGCGTGTGCGCGGGAGGCACTGCCCCCATGGGACAGCGTGCGGCTGGAATGCTAATGGAGCGCTGGCCGGGTGACTTCGCCCTTCTCTGCGCACCCCCCGCAACCCCCTGCCAGATCCCCATCAGATTTCTCTTAGGGAGAGGGGAAGACGGGGCCTCTCTTCTATTAATTCCAGTGACACGCGACACTTTTCAGCTGTGATACGCGCCCGTTTTCCAACCCTCTATTTGGATCACTTAAGACACTGCGCCCATGAAATGCAGACACATACTATTCTCGGAGACGTGGAAACAAAGGGGGAAAAAGCCTCCGTGAGGGAAGTGGCAGTGGGCAGGCTTCACTGGAAAACAGCTACCGTCCAGGTGGCAGGAAGCTCGAATTCTAGCCTGTGCGTTTGTGCTAAGGCACGACCTGGCCTCTGTTTACTTCCCCAGGAAGGTCACCGGGCTGCAGGAGGGGAGAGACACAAGTCACAGGGTCAGACACAGCCAGGGGATGGGAGGAAGACGTCTCTCTCCCATCCCAGGGCTTCTCAGGGGGCCCTTCCTTTTCTCATTTTCAGTGGTTTCTTTCACCATGTCACTTCCTTTCTCAGAACTGAACAGTGGCTCCCAGTTGCTTTGACTGGGAGCAAAAATTAACTTCGACCCTAAATCACACCTGCAGAGTGAGTTATTGGGCAAGCCACTCTTTCCCCTTACTAATCTGATACAAACCTCTCCACCTTTTTCTGTGCCTGAGTTTTCTTGGCTTCAAGTCTTCACTCATGCCTAACTGCCCACATGAAACTCTCCTTCTAATCAGCATCTCTTTCTCACAGACATTTCTTGAGCACCTTCACCAGCTCCGCTTAACTCTGATAACCCCTGCTTCTCCAATTATTCCTAATAGATAAAGAATTTCTTTGTTAGTAGTATACATTCAAACTAAGAGAATTTTAGAATCCAAGGAACCTTGGAAATCATTCCATGCAACTAATTCATTTTTTAATTTCAACTTAATTTAATTTTTTACTTTTTATTTTATATTGTAGCATAGCCAATTAACAATGTTGTGATATTTTAGGTGGGCAGCAAAGGGACTCAGCCATACATATGTGTGTGTGTTAGTACTTCAGTTGTGTCTGACTCTTTGCAACCATATGCATATATATAGATATGTCAGTTCAGTTCAGTTGCTCAGTCGTGTCCTACTCTTTGCGACCCCATGGACTACAGCACACCAGGCTTCCTTGTCCTTCATTATCTCCCAGAGTTTGCTCTAACTCATATACATATATATAGCCATAAATATATGTACCCATTCTCCTCCAACTCCCCTCCCATCCAGGCTGTCACATAACATGGAGCAGAGTTCCCTCTGCTATACAGTAGGTCCTTGTTGGCAACCACTTAATTTTGAAGATGAAATAGTCTGTGTTGGTCAAGACTGAGTTCAAGGACCTAACGTTATAGCAAGACCAGCCCTCAGGTCTTTCAATCCTGAGTTTTGAGTTTTTCCCACAGCAGCCACACCCACTCTCTTTCTTTCAGTATTTTAGTTGTTGATTTTGTCGCTCAGTCATGTCCAACTCTTTGCGACCCCATGGACTACGGCACACCGGGCTTCCCTGTCCTTCACTGTCTCCTGGAGTTTGCTCAAACTCATGTCTGTTGAGTTGGTGATGCCATTCAGCCATCTCATCCTCTGTCATCCCCTTCTTCTCACGCCTTTAATCTTTTCCAGCATCAGAGTCTTTTCTAATGAGTCAGTTCTTTGCATTAGGTGGCCAAAGTATGGGAACTTCACCTTCAGCATCAGTTCTTCCAATAAATATTCAGGACTGATTTCCTTTAGGATTGACTAGTTTGATTTCCTTGCAGTATCTTAGAGCCTGTCCTTATCGGTTTTCTCTGCAGTGGAGTGCAGACTCTCTAAGGCTTTGTATCCTGTGTTCCTTTGTGGTTCTGGCAGAACCCGCCCAGGTCTGTTGGCACAGGGACATGGCTTCAAGTCACACCTTTGATGCCAATCCCTCTTATAATCTCCACGACATCTAACACTTGGCCAGATTATCTGCTGGCACTAACTTAGAAAGTGACATTTTCTGTTTTATCTTCTGAGTGACCCATCCCTGAGGCCAGCCATTCACCGTGAAGCAGTCTTCATGAGTGAAATGCCCTGTTAGATCTTACTGAGCAGAGAAGCTTGCAGCCTAAGACAGGGAAGAGTTGTTACTCCATTGGTGGTGTTGTTACTCCATTGTTTCTCCATGAACCTTCCTATGACATAGGAAGTGACGCTGAAATAAATCAGAAGAATTGCATCTAGCCTTTCCAGGATGGAAAAGGAACTAAATCCTCAGATCTTTCTAGCCAAGTGTCTGTGGAGGAAGATACTATTTCAGATGATTATAGACTTGGCATCTGCTGAGTGTCCTTTTTTCCCTCCCTTTCATCAAATATGTGGAAATTTCCACTTCAGTGTTGAAGAACTTTATTTCTTAAACCAGATCTTTGATGACCATAGAATACATCTGTTCTTTTTGCTTTCAGATAGTCTTCCCTCTGAAGTTTTTCTCATATTGTTCATTTAGTTGTGTTTTTGCTCAGAATCTTACAGTGCACATGTACTGTCTCCATGGCTTTTGTAAACCATAGAATTCTTCCCCTGAATAGCATCGAAGTTACACTCTGTAACTGCCATTTAGCAATCATGCCCTACTCTCTCCACAAACATTTGCTGAGCACCCAATAGTTCAAACATTATTCTAAAATAGAGAAAGAAGTAAGACAAAATCCTTGGTCTTCAAACACTGCCTAGGGGTTAAGGAGTTATATAAACAGATAAGTCTTATTGTTCAATTGCATCCTTTTCCTTCCCCTGATCTAATCCAACCCTGTCTCCCTTCTCACACTCGAGTTTTACAATCTGCCTTCAGAGTTCTTGTCCACACTCACTAGTCTTCCCTAGATTCCCAGATTCTTCTCTAAATTCCGCTTCCACCTTCTGAATCCTTAAGTGGCACCCAGCTGTTCCACAAAGACTTGGAGGTTCATTGTGTGTTTTCTCAAATAAGACTTGGAGGTTCATTGTGTGTTTTCTCAAATGGCAGTTACTCAGGGCTGAGGATGGAGTTGGTGTCCTCTTGCATCCCTATGGCCAATTCTGGCCATTATTTCTGCTCCACGTTATTAAAAAAATCCAAGTCCATCCTATTACTTTGAACCCTATACCATCTGGTAAAACCACCTGTCACTCCTCAGTATGTGGGCTGCCAGTAATCTCTTGGTAACTAGATCCTTGTTTATCATGGATTCTGGATCACAAAGATGGCCTAGTTCCTTGACCACTGATCTTTAGTGAGTCTTTCCCACTGCCCATCCTTCTCCCATAGTCGCATTCTGGATGTTGCCATAATCAGGAAGGGTATTACATGGAAGGGTATTACATTTAAAATAACATAAATGAAATGGCCTATTCTCTCCCATCAACCTCCACCTAATTCACTTGTTGAAATATACGCTAGAAGCATCATTCCATAGATTTCTGCCATCTACTTTCCTCCCCATTTTCTCCTTGCCATCTGATCCCATGAGGATTCTGTGGTAAATCGTTATTATCACTTCCTTGCAAAAAGCCTTCAGTTGATCTGTCCCAGTTTTCAACCACCATGTTTTCCATCCACAATATTTCTTGGCAAAATCCCAAACCAGGATAAATCCAACCATCTGTCTCCCTGTGACTACATCTGAGCAGTTGATTGCCACTGGTGAAAATAACAAACTGGACAGGCAGGTTTTCCTTCAAATGTATCAATAGCATTTCAAATGAGTACTTAACATGTCCCAGAAATCTATATTTCTTTAGGAAGCATGCCCTAAAAGACCATCACATCACTTCCTCTCTCTTCAAACTGCTCTCCATCTCCTTCCGCAAAACATTTCTTGTCCGCTCTTCCTGTACCTTTTCTGGATTCCCCAAGTCATTGTTCACAGGGCATCTAGGCTGAGTTTTTAAAAATGCAAATGGATTACATTTGTCTCCTATTGGAACCATTAAAATGATGTCCCTTTGTATCAGAACAGCGTGCAGACGCCTCTGTGAGGCTGCAGCTTCCATGTCTGGCCGTGTTTCTCACGCCCCAGGTGCTCTCCTGCCAGGTCCATTACCGCCGTCAGTGCCTTGATCACACCAGTCTCTCTCCTCTGTTGTCACACTTGCTGCCTTCTCTTCCTCTGAATAACTCCCCTTGTGTCTCAGATCAAACCTCCCTTTCTCAGGATAGTGTTCCCTGAACTCTCCCTCCCCAGCTCTTTCCTTCCCTCAGCTTCTCCTGGGCACATAGTTCTTCCTGATCCACGTAGCATCATCACAACTTACAGTTTGCATTTACACATGCGATGCATTGTTTCATTTCTAGACCTTCTACTTGACTCCACCAAGGAAGGCATCTTGTCTGTTTTGTTCATCATTGCCTACTCAAATTATAGTAGAGTTATTGCCCCATAGGGAGAGTTCTTCTCGGCCTTTTGGCTAAGATCACGTGCTCTATGGGTCTTCCCAGGTGGCTCAGTGGTAAAGAATCTGCCTGCCAATATAGGAGACGTAGGAGATGCGGGCTTGATCTCTGGGTCGGGAAGATCCCCTGGAGAAGGGAATGGCAACCTACTCCAGTATTCTTGCCTGGAGAATTCCATGGACAGAGGAGGTTAGTGGCAGTGGGCTGCCATTTCCTCCTTCAGGGGATCTTCCTGACCTGAGGATCAAACCCCAGTCTCCTGCATTGCGGGTGGTCCCTTGCATTGACAGCGGATTCTTTACCGCTGAGCTACCAGGGAAGCCTTATTTTATATATAATAGTGTGTATATGTCAGTCCCAATCTCCCAATTTATCCCTCCTCCCATCCTCTGATAACCATAAGCTTGTTTTCTACATCTGTGACTCTATTTCTGTTCTGTAAAGAAGTTCATTCTTAGTGTTTTATTTCTTATTCTAGAATAAACATTCCTGAAATACAGTGGCTTTTAAAAATATGGACTATGTCTCTCTGATTCCTAATAGTAGCTGTTCAATAAACATGTACTGATCTTGTTCTGAATAATGACAGGCAGATGTCCTCACTGAGCTGGAACTATGCCAGTTTCTTAGACAAAATAGGAAGAATGCCAAGAACGCTGTGCTGTGCTAAGTCGCTTCAGTCGTGTCTGACTCTTTGCCACCCCATGGACTGTAGCCCACCAGGCTCCTCTGTCTATGGGATTCTCCAGGCGAGAATACTGGAATGGGTTGCTGTGCCCTCCTCCAGGGAGATCTTCCCTGCTCAGGGATGGAACCTGAGTCTCCTGCATCTCCTGCACTGGCAGGTGGGTTCTTTACCGCTAATGTCACCTGGGTAGCCCAATGCCAAGAATACCAACTGTCAATCTCTGGCTCCACCTTCTAGAACTATGATTTCCTAGTCCGTAAAACAGGCATGAAAGTAGCTCCTCCTCTTCAAATTTCAAATCTGAATAAGATAAGCTTGAAAAGAACACCAGTGATTGGGAGAGGCAGGCCTTCTTTCTCAGGCTCTAAATTCCAAGCAAAATTTTCAAAACACTGTTGATCAGCCAACATCTGACTGCCTGACTCGGGCTCAACTGAAATCACTGGGACCTTAATTTTCACCCGCTTTTGAAGAGAGTGTGAACAGAGGATTATAAAAAGCTGTGTGGTGGTTTAGTTTGTGACTGCCTTCTTTTCCCCTTGTCTAAACTACTTGGGAAAAAAAAAAAAATAAGACAGCTGTGGAATGAGCCAGTTCAGCAATCTGTTTCTCGCCTATCATTCCGCCCCACTGTCTGTGTGTTCCTCTGGGAAGGAATCCTGGGGAAGAGATGGCAGGAAATCACAGGCAAATTCTAGAGCTTCTTGGGGCTAGGAACAGGCAGGAAAAGCACAATAAAAAGTGTAAAATGCCAGCGCGCAGCCAGCTACTCCCTTGGGGCTGATCAGAGGAAGCTGGCTTTCCTCCTTGGAGACTGAGGCATTTGAAATTAATTGTTTCCATTTTATGCAGACACTCCACCTGAAATGAAAGGAATAGCATAATCCAGTGCAGTTACGGGCCTCCTTATAAATGTGAATACACACAGACACGCACATATGTACATGCCAGAGAAAGCAAGTGTTATCAGCATGTAATTAAAGGACCAGGTATCTTCCCCTGTGGCTCAGACGGTAAAGAATCTGCCTGCAATGCAGGAGACCTGGGTTCAATCCCTGGGTCAGGAAGATCTCCTGCAGGAGGAAATGGCAACTCCCTCCAGTATTCTTGCCTGGAAAATCCTATGGACAGCGGAACCTGGCAGGCTACAGTCCATGGGATTGCAACAAGTGGGACATGACTGAGTGGCCAACACTAAGTGTCTCCATACTGTCAATTTTCTAGGTAGTAACACTGTCCCCAGTGAGTGAACAGTATGATTTTTAAATGTTCTTTCCAGCTTCCAAGTCCCACAGTGTCTTTATTGCAGTGTTCCGGCACGCCCCACCTGCTTGTGTTCGACAAGCTGATGAATGGACAGAATACGGTCTGCTTGCTGATGGTGACTCTTCCTTAGAAGGAAATGCATCCCTGGGGCTTCTTGTCCAGAGAAGAGGGGTTTAGCTTTGCAGATCCAGGTGTGGGTCATCCACTCCACTGCTCCAAATCCGCCCAGAAAATTCGTTTCTTCTCATGACTCTGTCTATGGTCTATTTTGGGCCTAACATTTGTTTACCTTAATTCCCTTCTTCCTCTTCATCCCCTTCAGATCCCATGTCCCCGTCCTTTTATTCCTTTCCTTGTTTCGGGGACACAAATCATTCTTCCCTCTTTCTGTGCTCTGTTGCTGTTGTTCAGTCACTAAGTTGTGACCAACTCTTTGTGACCCCCTGGACTGTAGCACTCCAGGCTCCTCTGTCCTCCAGTATTTCCTAGAGTTTGCTCAAGCTCCTGTCCATTGAGTCGATGATGCCATCCAACTACCTCATCCTTTGCTGCCCTCTTCTCCTCCTGCCCTACATCAGGTGACCAAAGTATTGGAGCTTCAGCGTCAGCATCAGTCTTTCCAATGAACATTCAGGTTGCTTATCTACATGCTTACCTTGTTCCTCAGCCTGGTGTTCTTGTCTCTTCCTGTCTTCATTCAAGAAGCCTACTTGTTCTTCAAGTCCCTGCTCAGATTCCCTGTCTTCTGGGAAGCCAGAAACATGTTTTAATGTACCCTCCTCATTGATCTACTGGCTCTGAGCCTCCAGACTTCAGTCACACTTTTTATTTTTAGTACCCACTCCACATTCTGACTTATGTCATTTGCATTTCTGTCCATCTCACCCACAAGAGTCTGTGAGTCCCCTGGGACTTGGGGTTCTATCAGCTTCACTTTGGCACATTTTCACAGACACTCAATACATTGCCAGATACGCAGTCAGTGTCCAATGACCAGATGGTGCAGTGAAGTAAATCCAAGTCGACTCCTGGGCTCGTCAGGTCAGCTCTCTCCTCTCCTCCAAGTGTCTGTCTTTGGAGTGTGTTTCTCAAAGGAAAAGCTGGTGTGGCTTCCCTTGTGGGAAACCAGCACACAGAAAGCACTCAGAGTAGGTGCAAGGTGGGGCTCACATGTTACCTGGAGGTGAGGGGCTGCGGGTGCATTGGATTCTCAGTTGTCCAAACACTGCTTGAATAAAAGACAATGCAGATGTCCATTCATATAAGAATGCAGCATTTGCTCAAAGTAGAAACCCAAAAAGGTATTGGTTCTTCTCTTCATCCTTGAAAGTATGTTGTTGCTGTTGTTCAGTTGCTCAGTCGTGTCCTACTCTTTGCAACCCCAGGGACTATAGCACACCAGCTTCCTTGTCCTCCACTGTGTCCCACAGTTTGCTCAAACTCATGTACACTGAGTCGATGATGCCATCCAGCCATCTCATCCTCTGTCAACCTCTTCTCCTCCTGTCCTCAATTTTTCCCAGCATCAGGGCCTTTTGCAGTGAGTCAGCTCTATGCATCAGGAGGCCAATGTATTGAAGGTATATGAGCTTTTAAATTTATAAATTGATGTTAAATTAGTCTCCAGTCCTCACTTTGGAGGCATTTGTTTTTATCAGCTCTGGACTATCTGAAGAGCAGGAAACATTATGTCAAAGTCATGTGTGTTCGTTTTTGTCTTCCTCCTAAGGAGAGAAGCACTTACCAATTTGGGGATGAGGGTTAAAAAGAGCACGATAATAACAACAAGCAACAATTGCATAGCAATTTGCAGCCTACAGGCCCTTCAATCTGCTATTTCATTTAACCCTCAAGACAATCTTGTGAGGTTGGTATTATTGTCCCCACTTTGCAGAGGAGGAAACTCGGGCTAATGATGTTTAAGTGACTTGTCTAGGGTTATATAAAAGCCCTGAGACTGACAGAATGCTATTTATTCAGAGTAACATAGAGTGAATTGAACTCCAGGATGATTATGCTGGAATTTTCCTCTATAATAATATGCAGCCCTGACTGACTGCTTACAATGGAGCAGACACTGTTCTAAATGCTTTCCATGTATTAACTCATTTAATCCTCAAACCACCATGTGAGGTAGGAACGGTTATTATTACCCTCATTTTACAGATGGCAAAACGGAATTCCAGAGAGGTTAATTATCCCAGTCTTGCTCACATAACGGATAAATGACAGGGTGAAATTTGAAACTGAGGCAATCTGGCTGCCAAGTCTGTATTCATAACCACTAGAGGTGACTGCCTCAGGGAGGCTGTGGTACCAGAGTGAGGCAGTGACTCTGATGAATAGTAATAGAATGCTTTCATCCCTGCATCAGTGTTTAATGTTTTTAATATAAGACTTTCAAAGTCAACAGAAAACATTTTAGAGATAGAATCTCAGGGTTTCATCTCCTCTTTTCCCTCCTGTGCACACCCACTGCCCAGAACAGTGCTCAGTTTACAACGATGGCTCAGAAAAATATCTGTGGAATGAATGTAAATAATGCCTCCAATATTCAGTTAGCAGTAGCTGGGGAAAATAGCTCTTTTGACCAGTTGGAACATCAGACCGTGAATTTATTTTCAACTCTTTCTCTGTATTCAAGTTGAGATTGTCTTCTCTTTTTCTCCAGCTGTTTCTGTTCGCCTTCTGGGCTCTGTCTGTATGTCACTTGCTTTGAGAAGTGTGTCCTACCCCTTTCCTACTTCACCACCACCACGAGTCAATCAGATGCTCCTTTGAGGGAGGACATAGTTCCATATTTTCCCTTTATGTAACATTTATAATACTTACGTCAGTTTCCTCTCTAAGATTCTGTGCGTGTGCGTGCACGCCACACACACACACACACACACACACACTCATTTCTGTGCAGGCAAGGATGGTGTGATTCATCCCTGCTGTTTCTCAGGGGATTTGAATGGTAAATGTTCAAATTGTAGCTATTTGTTTGAGGAATAAATGAGTGCAGGAATCTACTTTAGCAGCAGTTACCCAGAAGTGTTCATTGATTAATAGAAATGTATAAACAAAATGCATAGCCTTAACCAGTAAAGCAGTTGTTAAAAGTCTTTTCAACACAATTTTTCTAGAGCTTAAGGGACATATTTGATCTGTCAAATATGTCAAAGGGACAGCTTCTGATCTTTGCTTGTTAGCTCCTGTTCTGAGAGTTTTATTTTTTTACCCACCAGAATGTGATCTGCTGTAACCTTGACCTGACTTGAGTTGGGATATTCCTTGATGCTGCTGTGAATGGTGGTTGTTCCTTTTTGGAGTGGAGAAATTAAAAATGATCACACACAGGAAAATTGATCTCTTCTTGATCAAATTTTCCAGATTGACACCCTCAGTGAGTTTGAAAATTTTTTATTTTCATGAGCATTTATTTGTTGGATGGGAGATTAGGGATGTAGAAGGGAGAACAGGACAGGCCATATCTTAGTGGGACATCGACCAGAAATAATGACGTCTAGAAATGTTCAGTGGGAATATTGTCTTGAAAGATCCTAGACTTAGATGGTATTCATATTTCAGGCATATTAACATCTTAGTATTTATTTGCTTTGTCTTATAATTTGGTGTATTTTGATCTCTGGCTTTTGAACTCTGAATTTGAGAATGTACCTGGATTGGCAAAATTAATTTTGTCATAAACCATCAACACTGTCATGTGGATGACACTGTCAAATACTATGCCATGAAGACTTCTGCTCAAGTGACTTACTTCTAAAGAGACCTTTTTAAAAATGAAAGCCAAACTGCAAGGCTGGAAAAATGCAATTTTTGGTCACTGTGTAAATTCAGTGTTTCTATCTGCCCCAGATCTTAAGTTGATCATCAAACAGATAATATTAAAATCTACTCATTTTTACAAAAATGTAATTTCTAATAATTAACAATAATTTAATAAAGAATTTGTAGAAATGTCTTGTTCTTGGTTATAGGATTCATTGTCCCTGAGTCTTTTCTAACAGGATAAAATTTATAATTTTCTGCATATATAATTTAAAAAAATCTGTCTTCACATAGATTCAGTGGGGTTTTACCCATGACAAATTCTTTTTTTTTTTGGTAAAGTATCTTGTCATAATATATTTTTAAAGGCTTGTTTATTTAAATATAATTTTATAGTGTATCCTGATGATCAAGTGAGAAACCTGAAATTACTGTACTTATGATCTTTCTCCATCTTTATATTTTCCACACTGGTTATTGATATCTGATTGTGTAATAGCATCCTTCCTTTAACTTTTTAAATTCTAAAGTGTTTTCGAAGAGAAAAGAGAGACACAGACTGCTATTCATCCATTAATAATAGCTATTTTCTTTTAATTTAGCAATAGAATCCCCTGGTTTTCATTGGCTACCTTTGATTAAGACTGCATCCCTAAGGGTTCCTTGATAGATTTAGCCAAAAGATTATGTTTTGGCACTTCTGTTTTATTATGTAAGCAGAAGTGACATATATAACTTCCATAAAGTATCCTTGTGAGTAAGGGTCAAACTTTATTTTAAACTCTCTTCTTTCTTCCTGGTTAGAATGTGGACAGGAAGGCTGGATCTGGAGCAGCTCTTTGGGACTATGAGGTAAAGTCATATGCTGAGAATAAATAGCAGAGCTAAAAGATAGAAGGAGGATCCAGGTGCCAATCTTTCTTTTCATATTATTTTTTTGTTGCTGTTATTGGGAGGTAAGTTCTTTTTTAAAAGATATCTTTTCAGAATTCTGACTCTATATTTATTTACTTATTGCAGAATCTTTGTTCCCTGACCAGGCATTGAACCCTGGGACCCAGGGCAGTGAATGTGCAGAGTCCTAACCACTGGACCACTGGGGAATTCCCCACCTATCAGTCTTGAATTGCCCACCACTGGACTTTGTTTGCCTGAGATAGATTTTTGTCTTAAAACTTGTCATGCTACTCTGCTTTTAAACTTAACATTAACCAATGTAAGGAGCTAGAGTAGATTCCATGAGACTATCTCAGGCAGGTGTTCAGAGCTGTGTTGTGAAGTCGTTTGTCCTTGTGGAATTTGGGGGGATAGCTTCACGGGTAGCTGGCACCCCTGCCCTGGGGTCTGTGAGGTCCTGTCTGTGCCTCGGGAGTGGTAGGTGCTGTCAGTCATTCTCCTAGGTCCACTGTGTGCTGGCAGGCTGGGTGTAGCAGCGGTCCAACAGGAATGGTGGGTACTGTTACTTCTGACGTCTCTGGCAGGGATAGTGGGGTTGTTTCAAGAGAGAAGTTACTTGCCAATTCCTAGCCATCACCACTTCATATTTTGAGCTTAAATACATCTCTGTTTGACCCAAGAGCAAAACTAAGCCTTTCCTCAAATCCTAATAATTACCTAGGAACATCCAAGCATCCTTAAACACTTAAGCACATTATTAAAGTTTCGTGGAGATTTGAAAATTGTTCTGACAACATATGCTTTAGAAGAGGATTTACAAACTTCAGAAAGAAAGCTTATTAACACGTGAAACAGTTTCATGACAATCACTTAGACTCTAGTTCTCTCTTTAATGGAAATATTTTATGTATGCTCAGTCGCTCAATCATGTCTGACTCTATGACCCCATGGATGGTAGCCTGCCAGTCTCCTCTGTCCATGGAAGTTTTCAGACAAGAATACTGGAGCAGATTGCCATTTCCTACTCCAGGCAATCTTCCCCACCCAGAAATCAAACCCGAATCTCTTGCTTCTCCTGCATTGCTGGCAGATTCTTTACCACTGTGCCAACTGAGAAGCCCAGAAATACTTTGTACTACCTCTGTAAGCCAATGAATTAGTTTCACTTTGCCTTATCTTTCTTTTTTTCTTCTCAAAGAATAAAAAAAAATGAATAATAAAAAAGTCTGTAAGCCAATGAATTAGTTTCACTTTGCCTTATCTTTCTTTTTTTCTTCTCAAAGAATAAAAAAAATGAATAATAAAAAAAGTCTGAAAAACAGTAGTGGAACTAGGACCATGATATGTTATACCACCCTGTAAAATATATATGACACTAAAAGTAATATTTACCTGTCCTTTATAGTTGAAGGATAACAAAATCTTATGAATTTGTGTGAGTGTGTTTCTTATGTATAGATAAGGTTCTTAAATTTCTATCTTGAATAATCTTGATTACTGGCAATGTCTCAGTTTCTGATAGTGCATCTCTTTATGCTTGGAAGGAAGAGTTGAGAGTTTGTTAAGGGACAGTTGCCACTGAAAATCCCCTGAACCAGTGTAAATGCCTCTTCTCTAGTGTATTGGGAATAAATCAATAGACATGGTAGTCAAAAGACTTAGTAAATGACTCCCTTTCAAAACCATGATGCAACCAGACACATTATATTTTTAAAATATGAATCATTAGTGTTGACAATTATAACTCATACTGTAATTAAACATTTTAGAGTTACATTTCTCTAGCTTCCTTTAACATGTCTAACTTCAAGGCTACAGCAAACCACAGGCATAGTTGGTGAAATTAAACTGTAGTCTGATTGCCCACTTAGATAACTTATGAAGCACCAGAGAGCTGGGGATGAGAATGGTAACTCTGGGTAAAATAATGTAACTCTGAACAACTATTTTATTGTTTCTTCATTTTTTAGAAAAGAGAGAGGCACAAGTATATTGTTAAATTACCTCTAAATCTTAAAATGAAGGTGCATATCTCAATTAGAGTACTATTTCAGAGACTAAGAGAGCATTTGGGGTGGGGGTTCCCAGAAAAGAGTTCATTCCTGGATTATTTGATTACTTGGGTAATTCCAGAGAGCTTATGTGAATTATCTCGGCTCTTTTCTCCTTCCTTATTTATATCTAGCCAAATGCTAGATATATCAAATGCTGAAGATTATTTTAAAAAGCAATTTTCCTTTTTGAGTTTTGCAAGGCAGATATCCACATGGTCACTCACCTTATTTTTAAATTAGCTGCACCTGTATCTTCATGTCCTTTAGGAAAATTCTGTAGAAAGTACACTGAATGGTGGGACATCTGTATATTTAGCCTTGCCCCAACCATTGCATCCTTATAGTTCTAAGTTCTGCTTTTCACATAAAAGTTC
Organism: Bos grunniens; assembly: GCF_055505025.1. Classification (NCBI taxonomy): domain Eukaryota; kingdom Metazoa; phylum Chordata; class Mammalia; order Artiodactyla; family Bovidae; genus Bos; species Bos grunniens. The sequence goes on along the minus strand of NC_141178.1, from coordinate 53,940,184 downwards.
CTGATTTTATCTAAAGTCTGATTGAGGAAGAGAGTGTATCTTTATTTAAGTACTTCCTGGTAAGAAAAAATTCATGATATCCTATTTCAATGTTTAACACCCTTCATGCTTCATAGAATACTCTTGAATCCAAATTTTGGGAAAAACATTTTATTTTTTCTCTCACATCAAGACTCAAATTCCTTTTTGGAATCTGCAAGCATCACCTCTCTCTTCCCTTTCCTGTCTTTTGCTACAATCTGAGAAGTATAACAGATGAATGCCATGGAGCCTCAAGTCATACCAGGTCTGGCTGTCTGTCTGTCCATCTCTAAGGCTCTCCACATGGCTTATGAGAGTGGTGCCCCAAATCTTAGGCTTCTTTTTGGGGAAGAGGGGGGTATTACCTTTGGGAGATCTGGGACCATTTATTGATAGCTCCTAGACCCCAGGGAAAGAGGTGCTGGTGAGAACTTATGAATCTGCCCTGTGTCTGGCTGTGGGAGGAGGTGCTGTGATTTGCAGCTGACCACAATGTGTGGAGGAGGCTCCGTTTCCAGTGGAAGGTAATGAGGTGCTATTTCCAGTGGGAGGAAAGGGATGCTGGAGAGACAGAAATAACAGATGTCTACTCCAGGCAGAAAACTATAAATAACTGGTACCTTGTATGTCTGTGCCCATGTTTCTATAGCTATACCTATATCTGCATCTGCATATCTACATATGTGTCAGTATCCACGTTTGTCTGGATCTACATCCACCTATTTTCCATATGGGCTTCCCTGGTGGCTCAGTGGGTAAAGAAACTTTCTGCAATGCAGGAACCGCAGGAGATGCACATTCCATCCCTGGGTTGGGAAGGTCCCCTGGAGTAGGATATGGCAACCCACTCCAGTATTCTTGCCTGGAGAATCCCATGAACAGAGGAGCCTGGTGGGCTACAGTCTACGGGGTCATAAAGAGTCGGACACGACTGAAGTGACTTAACACGCACACACATACTGTCTATATAAAAGTTATTTATTCTATAGCATCTTGGAATATGTTTCTGTTAAAGACAATCCATTATATGAATGTAGCTGCTGAATAAATATTTATCGAACACTGACAGTATATATACTTCCAAGAACATACAAAATTGGGTTCAAATGGTTCTTGTCCTCTACGTCTTATTTTTTTCTCAACCATTAGAATTAATGTTGCTTCAAAGCAGGTGAAATATTCTTACAACATTTTGCACACAGTATGCACATATGATTTATGAACTTTCTCTTTATATGACATTGGCAGGAGGAATACTCCTGGGAGAAGTGTGACATTATATATAATTTAAAGTTTTCTTGTATTGCAGATATAAAATTTCTCACCTGAAATCTGAACTTTTCAGTTGTTTAAACCTGGTGTTTCTAGCCATTGGTTTTCCCTTCATTCCTGAGGAAGATGCTATTCCTCCAGAAAATACTGTTGGTTTTATCTGCAGAGATACAGATTTTACAACTAATTTTTAAAGCACCAGTCTGGTAAATAAGCTCAGGATTAATATAGAAGAATATGACTAAGTAATAAAGATGTTTATGTAATGAAGAGCTGTTTTATTGTATTTGGCAATGGTTCTGAAATCTTTTTTTATTCCAGAGAATGCAGTATAGTTTTGTTTAAAATGTTATATAGAATGTTTTGAATCTGTGATCTAAAATATGATTTGCAATGATGAGATGAAAAACATATCCATTAGTAGCAGCAGTTTGATAGCAGCCCCCATATTTACTTTTATTAATTTTCACTTTTTCATCTTAAAATGAATTAACCATCTTGATGGTTTGCTCTAGGGGTTACAGTGTGAATTTATGAGTCAAACTGTTTATGGTGCAAATGGAAAACATAGAGTTTATGACCTTTCAAACACTTAAACTAGTTTCTGAAATAGGACTATATGAATTCTGCTTCTGAAATGTTACTTCCTACCATGGTACTTCATACATTATAAATTCTGTGATGCAATTACATATATAAAAGTGAGATTCAGGATTTATTCACTTCCAACCATTATTTGGTGGTAAGTGAGTAAAATATTCTTTAAACTATCTTGAGAAAAGAAAAAAAAAAAAAAAGGGATCATTCCTTGACTCATACAACCCATCCATGCCCAGGCTGGGGTAGATCTAGCCTCAGGGGAAATAAAATCAGGGTCTGAAGGAGTAACTGACCTCAGCTGCTCTATCCATTGGTCTGTTCTTTTTTCCCTACCTTTTTGTCTCTCCTTGGCTTTCATGTGATGATGCTCAGAGTATCAGATCTCAGGTTTTCTTTTGGGGAGATATTACCTCTAGAAAATCAAGGACCACATATCTTTACAATCTTCAGACCCAAGGGAAAGAGGTGCTGATGGGAACTGAGTCCGCCCTGTGTTTGATAGTAGGAGGTCTTTAGCCATGAGAACATAGAGAGGGGAGGGCCAGCTCCGCAACGGGAGGACTAAGGGATTAGTATTATTTCCAGTGGGAGAAAGGGACATTGGACAGAGAGAAATTAAAGGTATTTACCTTCAGAAAGAAAACCTTTTGCATATATATATTTTTTTACCACTTTAGAGCCTCACACAAATTACTGAAAACCCCAGAATTTGGTGTTGGACTTTACTTGTGAGTCTTTAAATGGGTTTCCTTAGTGACTCAGATGGCAAAGAATCTGCCCACAATGCAGGAGACCTGAGTTCCATCCCTGGGATAGGAAGATCCTCTGGAGAAGGGAGTGGCTACTCACTCCAGTATTCTTGACTGGAGAATCCCATGGACAGAGGAGCCTGGTGGGCTACAGTCTACGGGGTCACAAAGAGTTGGACGTGACTAACACTTTCACTTTCAAATGCAAAGTAGCATGATAATGAATAGAACATCTTCTGGCATCTAAAGACTCTGAATTAGAATCCCAGGCTTTCTTACCTCTTAGTAACTCTGTAGCCTTTCTTCTGGGTTGATTTGTGGTCCTTCAGAATTTATAGGTTGAAGTCTGACCTCCAGGGCTTCAAAATGTGACCTTTCTTCGAGGTAGGGTCTTTATAGAGACCCTCATTTTAAGTTAGAATGAGGTCTTTAGGGCAGGCTCTAATCCATTATGCCTGACACAAAGGGGAAGTTTGGACATAGAGTCAGACATACACAGAGGAAAGACAATGTGAAATAGCCATCTCAAAGCTAAGGAGAGCAACTTGGAACTGATTCCTTCATCATGGACCTGAGAAGAAACCAATGCAGCCAACACTTTGATTTTGGACTTCCAGCATCCAGAACTTTGAGGCAATACATTTTTCTTGTTTAAGCCACACAGGTTGTGATACTTTGTTATGGTGGTCCTAGGAAATTAATACAGCCTTGAATATCTTACTTTAATTTGTAGAGTCACTCAATAGATATTAGCACCTTTATAAATCCCCCTCTTCTCCCTTTACCTCTTTTACTCATTGTCCTGTAGTCCAGAAATACGACTGACAAGTTTTGTATCTTTCTGCCCTTTCAAAAGTAAAATACGTTTTAAAAGTATTTGGCTGCCTTAGGACAGATCCAGGTGAGAATTTAAATAATCTACTAAGGAAGAGGAAGCAATAGCTATTTTAGTAGATGAAAATGGGTTTTAATTGAAACCTTATTAAGTAAGGAGATGTAATAGCTTCAGAGTGTAAGCTATTACAGAGTGTAAGTGCTCAGGAGGAAAGTTCTAGAGTTAGACAACCTGCATTTTAAATCTCAGTCCTGCGTTTACTATGTAACCCTGGGTCAGTTATATAATCTCAATGTATTATATAGTCTCCCAATGTATCTCAGGTTCCTCTTCTATAAAATGGGGGTACTAATAGCTGTGCATGGTGCTTAGTCTCTCAGTCGTGTCCAACTCTTTGTGACTCCATGGACTGTTGGACTGTAGCCCGCCAGCCTCCTGTGTCCACGTGATTTTTCAGGCAAGAATACTAGAGTAGGTTGCCATTTCCTTCTCCAGGGGATCTTCCTGACCCAGGGATTGAACCTGAGTCTTCTATGTCTCCTGCATTGCAGGTAAATTCTTCATCCACTGAGCCATTGGGGAAGCTCTGCTAATACTGAATCAAGATTAAATAAGTTAATAAACACAAAGCTGGGAACAGTTCATGGACTACAGTAAGCTTTCACTAGGGACTGGCTTTTGCTATTTACTTGCCTCAAATTTCCTCTCAAGACTGGTTTAAAATGAAGACTGCTGTGAACGTTCCAGGGTGGAAAAGTATAAATCATCCTGCCCCACAAAATTTACTATATAGATATACTTCTAAATATCTTTCACTATAGAACTGGCTTAAGAATTCAGCATTTTAAAGGCCTCTCCTATAAGCAGGAGGAGGCAGAACGTTCATGGGGTATCTCTCAAGGCAAGGAAATGCAAGGCTCTTTTTCTCTCTTGGCTGAAATGTCTATACAAGCATTCAAGAATTCAGGGCAGGATTACTCAGGAAGCACAAGAAGATTATCCCCTCGCTGCCTCATTTATCCACACACACAGCTCCAACTGTAATTGGGGTCTTTTATCTTTAATGCCTGGGCCCTGGTAGAACGAATGCCCTTTGTACAGCAACACACCTGGGAGATGCCACCATCCGCTTCCTAATGAAAGAGATGCGAGGGGGTCTTCACTGAGACACCAGAAAAGCAGCAGCTGCTCTTGTGACGATTGTGCCAAGAAGGCCGCTCACACCTGACCACAACCTGGTTGTGTGTAATACTTTTAACAACCTGGTCAGACACACACATTTCCCACTTTAAACCTTGACTTGATCCGTGGGACGATACTTTTAACCGTAACCTTGCAGGAGGACAGACTAACTCAGTGATATAATTGCCTGTGAAGTAATTTATAGCTCAGGTATGGGTGCAAGTCAGGCTAACAGTGGTTTATGGTCCTTGGAAACTTTGCCTCGTGTCCCGGCATAATGGAGATTTGTGTGGTTTGTTTTCAAAAAATCCAGAAATTGTTCTCACACTTGATCTGCAAATTAAGTTGCAAATAAAATGCATTCACTTGCAAGATTTTTTATGACTTAACCTAAACCTATATATAATTCTTGTTGTGTCGGTGTTTGGTAATACATCAGAGAAACTGATTTATTTTGTGTGGGGCTGCATTTTAACATTTTATTTAAATTTTCATTTTTAATTTGTTTTAGACCCAGCCTTCTCCCTCCTCCCCCAAATAGGTCTGTGGATCAAGCAAATTTGTACAGTAGCCTAAAGGCATGACCTCTAGGTCATGAGCCACTGTGTAATTTCCCCTCTTAGACTGAAGGTTTAGAGCTACACAGAGTAGCATCCATATATCTTATATATGATTTCTGATGCCTTATGCGGTCTGCTCTGAAATTCCGTCCACAGGGAAGCTAAATGATCAAGGCCAAAAAATCAGTCCCAGTTACTCCATGAAAAGGGAGGGGATTCCTATCATTACACACTTTATTCATTCAATTCTCTGTCAGAGTGTATATATTTACATATTGCATAGAATTATGAGTACCAAGCCATTCTTAAAAATTACGCAGTTTTTCTACTTCTACCTTAAATACGGCATTACTTAAAGCTTTCTCGCTTGTCACTTGTTTTCTCAAAATTCTCATTTTCACTCACACATGTATTTTTCATCGACACGTGGATGTTTTACAGTTTCTAACTGGAGCCTCAGCTCTGCCTCTCTAACTGCTTCTTAAACAATCCACGCACAGCACATCTAGCAAAATCAATACCAGTTTTAGCTCCTCCTAGGAGCTGAGCACTCTGGTAGGCCCTGCTAATATACAAGGAGGAATTAGGTAAGGTCCAATCTCCTTTGAATCTCTAATAACCACGTAGAAAGACCTTTATTAAAATGCATTGTAATAAACAATGAAAGGGTGTAACTGCGCATTCTCCAGTTTAGGAGAGAGAGAGCTTGACTTTTACTAAATAACATAACATTTGGGAAATGTTATGGGAGAAATAGGATGGGGATGGGCAGACTGACGAATATGGGACAAAGGGAAAGAGGGGAAAGAAAGGGGTCTTAGCATAAGCAGGAGACTGAAATCTCATGCTGCTGAGGATCAGAGCAGAAATCAAGAGCTGCAGCTGCTGCCCACTTGCAAGTGTCCTGGGCAGAGTGGGAGGAGGCACATCAGGTGAGGGCCAGAGGCAGGCAAGCTCACTCCATCCCAAGGAACTTTGAGGGCCAGGCAGGAGAGTCCATGGAAAAGCCTAGCAGGTGGAGGGCGGATGTTAGGAAGGTGCCCAGAAGGTAGAACCAGGGATGGAGTTGAGACAGATAGCAGAGAGATTGGTCTGCAGGTCATGGGGGTGACCTTCAAAAGCATTTTAGAGCTGGTGAGACTTGAGTTTCAAGTGCAGCTCCAGCATGTTCTAGCTGCATGAGCACTAGCAGATCATTCAGCTTCCTGAGACCATCCTCCAGTCTGTAACAGGGGAGTAAGGGATTGGGTGCGAGGGTCCATGAGGATGTGTATACAGTATCCATTGTATTTGTGCCTGCCATTTACTCAGTAAGTATTCCAAAATTTTAGTTGGTATTTTAAATTATTATTGGTATAGCACAGGTTTTCATGGATTCAATTCAGTACAGGGCATACTGGTTCATTCCAGCTATCCATTCAATCAGTAAATGATTCAATCAGTAAATGATCCATTCAATCAGTAATCTTTGGCTGGTTACCTTCCAGGCATTGGGAATGTAATTGTGAACAAAAGTTTCCGACGTCTTGGATAATATTCTACTGAAGAGAAGCAAACAATGAACAAGCACCCGAGTACACTATAGAGAACAAACACTGTGCTGAGTGGTGACAGGTACCCTGGACCATTCATGCTGCCCACTCCAGTATTCTTGCCTGGAAAATCCTGTGGACAGAGAAGCCTGGTTAAGCTACAGTCCATGGGATGGCCAAGCATCAGTCACAACTGAGCCACAGAGCACCCAAGAGCCTAGAAAAGTCCTGGCATATGTGTGACATGTAAGAGTCACTAATAGTGCCTCCTTTCAGTCATGTAAATGTCTTTTTGGCTGGTGAATTATATGATGACCCCAGAGAGAGAGGATAACTGAGCAGATGCTGGCACAGGGCTGAGGTAGGGGATAGTGTTTTACACTATGGTTAGTCAGGGAAGGTCTCACTATTAAAGTGTTCTCTGAGCAAAGAGGGTGAAAGTGAGTAGTGTGTGTATGTGAGAAAATAAATTTCCAAGGATGTGCAAAGGTTACAGTGTGCTTGGCATGATCATAGATTATCAAGGAGGCTGGCATGGCTGGAGATGAATGAACGAGGTGAAAAAAATAATAGGAGATGAGGTCAGAGACCCAATCACCTGTGTCTGTGGGGACCAAGGCAAACACAGAGCATAAGGACATGGGCTTAGTCCGAATGAATTTGGAGGCAATAAAAACGTGTGCAGGAGAGTGACATGAACTAACACATTTTAAAAGGGCGACTCTGTACTACCCAGGATGGTAAGGGTAGAAGCAGAGAGATGAATTAGGATAGTGTGGCAAGAATCAAAGCAGGAGAGGATGGAAGCAGGGTGTAGTGGTGGACAGAGTCAAATTATGCAGATTTGGAGAGTATAATTGACAGAAGTTGCTGTGGATTGAATGTGGGGTGGAGAGAAAGAGGGGACGTAAGAAGGACTTGAGGGTCTTGGGCTAGAGCAACTGGAAGAATGGACTTTCCACTTAGAGAGATGGCAAAGATGGTGACATGAGCAAATTTGGTGACCAAGGAGGAGGGATGTCGGGAGCTTGATCTTATTAGCTCTCTTTCTAGTACAGATTCAAGGAGACTGTAGGGTATTCAGGTGGATATGAGTTTGGAGTTAGGACAAGTCCAGGCTGGGGACATCAGTTTGGGAGTCTTGGAAGTGAAGTGGTGTTTAAAACCACAGGATCAGAAGAAAACATCTCTGAGGGGTGTATAGCCAGAGAAGAGAAGAAGTCCGTTTAAGGACTGAGCTCATGTCCACATTTGGAGGCTGGGCTGATAAGGAGGATCCAGCAAGGTGGAGGGAAAGTGCTCTTCCAGCAGCCAAAGGAAGGATGGATTTCAAGAAGGACGGAGTAAAAATCTGTGTCCAATGTTGCTGACAGGGCAAGTGGTAGTGTGAACCTCAATGATAACTCTCATGGGATGTGTTTTGGTGTAAAATGAGTACCAAATATATTGTCAATACTGTGCAGGTGTGTGCATATTCAGTTGTGTCCGACTCTTTGCGACCCCAAGGACTGTAGCCTGCCAGACTCCTCTGTCCATGGGATTCTCCAGGCTAGAACAGTGCAGTAGGTTTCCATTCCCTTCTCCAGGGGATCTTCCTGGCCCAGGGATCAAACTCTGGTCTTCTGAGACCTGCAGAAATAATTTTTTATGATATTCACAGATATCAGAAATATGATATTCATAAACATCATATATATGATATTCATAAATTCATAAAGATATCATGAGCATATTTTTTTAAAGAATGAATTTCCCTGTTTCTCAGATTTTGTTACAGACTTGACCTCAGTAGTATGTGCACACAATGAGTGTATATGTGGGTTTTTATGTGTGTGTGTGTGTAATAGTGAGAGAGAGAGAGAGGGCCTGACCCACAGTATAGCTCAAAGAAAATCACTTTGCCTCTGGTGGCCCCTTGCCAGCCAGTGCGGTTGGCTGGCTGCTGTCTCTTATTAGTAAGATTACGTATTTCAGGATATCTGTGTGCCCTTGAAATGTCTGAAGGATTTGTCTTGCTTCTAAAACAGATAACAAACTGGAGCTTTAGCCAAGGAGCTTGGCTTCCTAATACTGCTATTCACTTTTGTCCTACTTCCAAAACTCCCTTGTCCATCCCCCAAGTCTGAACCCATGGGCCATGAGAAATAGTGACAAATGGTCAGAAAAAAAAACAACCTTAGCCGGAAAAGTATGCAAGATCCAAGGTGCTTCAGAAATTGAGTGTCTCCTTCATAAGGGGATTGCAGGGTTATGGCTGAACAGAAGAAGTCTCTAACTCACCAAGATTTCGTCGGTTGCAGAGGGTTGTTTAGCTGGTTGATATTTTATAGATTTTACATCTTTGATGCTAATAATACTTCCTGCACTTAGTTAAGCTTTAGCCACTCCTCTTGGCTATACAACTGCTAGATGAATCCGAATCTAGGGTTAGGACTTCCCAGGCGTACTACTGGTAGAGAGTCCACCTGCCAATGCAGGAGACCAAAGACATGAGGTTCAACCCCTGGTCGGGAAGATCCCCTGGAAAAGTAAATGGCAACCTACTCCAGTATTCTTACCTGGAAAATTCCATGGACAGAGGAGCGTGGTGGGCTATAGTTTGTGGGGTCACAAAGAATCATACATGACTGAATGACTGAGCATGTGTGCACACAGGCAGGGTTTATAAGCCCTGTGACTTTAGTTTTCCCATATGTAAAATGGAATATCCCATAATTGTGAACTGAAAATGCACTTTGATAAGCTTTAAGGCCAAAGCTCTGTTCAATGAGATGCTTTATTTGTGTGGACACCACACAGCATGGGAAACTATGGGATCTCATGAAGAAGATTTATAATTGTTGGGCTGCACCCAGATGCCCTAATTGTATCTGTGTCTGCAATCGCTGATGTGCTGACTTGATTCGATATTCTGAAGCCTTGATTTTCTCAAAGGTTAAAGCTGAAAATAAAAGCAATGCTGCTTTGTAATGTCTATTGATCCTGAGTTGATAATAATGTCTTAGGCATCGTGGGAGAATCATTGCTTATCCTGACAAGCACAGTCTGCGTTCCATCTTAGCGACTGAGGCTATTCAATGGGCAGGCGAAGGTTCACTGGAATGTTCTTCTTCCAAATGGCTCCCCTTTAACTACACAAAATATGTTAAAATGAGAGGCCTCCATGTCAGAAATCCACAAAAGCTAGAGGGAGAAAACCCAGCTCCTCTGTTCTTATCTCACTCACGCTGACGGCAGAGGCCTCTGAACAGGAGGGAGGCAGAAATGAAATTTATCACCAGATAAGCCTTCCAAAAGCCCAGGCGCGTGAACGAAGGTGTCTTTCTCTCGTAGATGGTATTTTCCACAGGGCAGGGTGAGGCTCCCGGACCCTAGAATCACCACTTTTCTCCCTTGCTGAGCCTCTGCACAGCAAAGCATGCAATGTGATGCACAGATGTGGACTGAAATTTTTAAAAACATTCACTGACCTTTCAGTAGCTTTCATGCTGTTTAAGAATCTACTGACCTACAGGCAATTACCGCACGTAAATGCCTAGCTTCTGCTGGGAATTCAGCTCCGGGCTTCTGCCTGCAGCTTCTCTCCTTTCCTGCTTTCCCCAGGCAGTCCTGTGCTGCAGCAGGGCCCCAACTGCTTCAGCCCACAGGGAGAACGTGGGCCCAGCCTCTCTGCCCGGACTGCTGTTTGCTTGCAAACATGCAGTTACCAGGAAATGTGGAGTCAGCTCTGCTCCTGTTCCACTTAATTTTCTTCACCCCATGCACTGGGTTTTTCTCTTCTGCTGCCCCAGCTGTTCTTGCTGTTCCCAGGATGACAGAGTCCCCGCCCCTGCTGCAATCCGAGCTTCCTACAAGGTTCCTTAGTTGCCTACTTGACCTCAGCTGCCCTGCCTAGATTTTTCATTTCCCAGAGCCTTCCCACGTGTGTGCATGCTCGGGTCGTGTCTGACTCTTTCTGACCCCCTGGACTGTAGCCCACCCGGTTCCTCTCTCTTTGGAATTTTCCAGGCAAGAAATAAGCGAGCGAGTTGCCATTTCCTTCTCCAGGGGATTTTCCCAATCCAGGGATTGAACCTGTGTCTCTTGCATGTCTGCTGCATCGGCAGGCGGGTTCTTCATCACTTGCATTGCCTGGGAAGCCCACTGACCCTTCCAAACCCACCCTGAAAACCTAGCAGAGGCAGCCGGAGCAGCAGCAGCAAGTGACAAGGGCATTCATGGAGGCAGGGAAGGGGCACTGATGCAGGAGTCAGATACTGGGTTCAGATTCTGCCTCTGTTATTATTCTCATGGGCAAGCTGCTAACCCCTTCTGAGAGCCTCGGGTTCTTCAGTTGTAAGAAGATGATGCCAGTCTGTTGTAAGGATGTGTTATTTTACAATAACATGTGAAAATTCCAGCACCTCATGGCCCCCCGCTCCCAGTGTCCCTGTTCACCTCTGCTTCTCTTCCTGAAAGTATGCTTTGTTCAGGGCAGTGTTCTGGGGTCTATGAGCAAATGCACATGATAAACAGCAAATATAAACTCTTCAAGGATGTGAGTCTAAGTGGGAAAAAAGGCTTAAGCTAACTCCAGGTTTTAAATGAAATTTGGAAGCTAACAGGGAATTCCTTGGTGGTCTAATGGTTAGGACACTGAGCTCTCACTGCCAAGAACTGGGGTTCAATCCCTGGTCGGGAAACTAAGATCCCACAAGCCACACAGCATGGTCAAAATAAAAAGAGAAAGAAATAGATTTTTTTTTTTTAAAGCTACCAGTGGGGGATGAACTACAGGGCAGAGACAATTGAGGAATTAATGTGAGAGACGACAGGCTATAGAAATTGACTGGAGTGATTGAGAAAGATTTTATGGAAGTGATGCAGTTTAAACTGGGTCTTCAAGATGAACAGTTTTAATCAAGTGGAGAAAAGAGGGTGAGGGCATGTTGGGCAGAATTGCATGGAGTCGGGAGCAGGTTTGGGGAGCATGGAGCCCCTAGTCTGGCTGGAGCAGAGGGCTGCCAACTGTGGGGAAATTAGCTGACCAGAGTGTGGTGACAGGACTTCTTTGCCAGATTTAGCAAATAGAAATTTGGGATGCCCGGATCAATGTGAATTTCAAATAAACAGGAGTAATTTTTCAGTCTAAGTTACATCCCCAATACTGCATACTTATACTAAAAAAAATGTGTTTGTTTATCTGAAATTCAAATTTAAGCACCCCATATTTTATCTGGCATAAAATATTTTATCTGGCACCCCATATTTTAAACTCCAAGTGAAGGATTCTGCTCTTGACCTTGCATCACCGAGGGCTTTAAAGAGAAGAGTGAACAGATGAATAAAGGATTTTAACAGAGATCGGCTAGATAAAATGCCAGAATGGCTCGGAGAGGGAATGAACTTAGAGGCAGGAGGGTTGGCCCTTTTGCATTTTCTTCCAGTTTAAACTTTTGTTCTCATATATAGAGACCGAATTCTCTTGATAGTGTAAAAGCTAAAGATATATTTGTTTTTTTCTACAGTTTAGAAAATTACAGAATATGAGAATGCTGGATGGAAGTTTAGTGCCCAACCTGAAAGTCATTCTAGTGACCATTAATCCAGGCTCTGAGAACTGTTAATACAACACTTCTAGAGCTATGATCAGCAGCCCATCACATACCATCAGTGAAGGGGTACTGCCTCCAGCTCTGTCTAGAATTCTTAGTGATGAGCATTTTTTTCTGGGACGCTATTGCTTTGGTTTGATTTAGAGTTCACAAGACAAGGAAGCAGTTTAAATAGTAACATTCTCCTTGGATATTTATTTAGATAGACTTAGGAAACACTGGGACATACTTTTTATTCATTTTTAGAGGTTTATCTGGTTGCCATTTAAAATTATATTTCCCACTGAATGCGTTTTTACTCTCTTACTGGAAGAAAGGAAATTTTTAGGGCTTTTATTTCTAGATAAAGGAATTTCTAAGATTATGATTTTAAGACAGTTTTCAAAATGGGTTTTTTCTTTTTATCAACTTTTATCAAATTTGATCTAATTTGCTGAAATTCAGCCCATTGAAAACTAATAGTATTATACATCTTGTTGATGGTTTGATTATTTCCTCAAGTGATTTTGCTAAATATTTTCACTGAAAGAGAAGAGACCCAGGGAACTCATCCAATCCTGAAACTGATTTTAAAGATGTTGAATATATATTGTTTGTTGTTGCTTAGTCACTAAGTCGGGACTGACACTTTTGCAACCATAGGGACTGTATGTAGCCCACCAGGTTCTTCTGTCCATGGGATTTCCCAGGCAAGCATACTGGAGTGACTTGCCATTTCCTTCTCCAGGGGATCTTCTTGACCCAGGGATTGAACCCATATCTCCTGCATTTTCAGGTGGATTCTTTACCACTGAACCACCAGGAAAGCTCCCTGAAAAAAATAACATAAATTTTTTCATTAAATACATTAAAATATGAATTTGTAGAATTCTATTAATATGGAAAATCCAAGTGCTTACCTTTGTCACCAGGAGCAAGGACAGGTAGAAATTAATAACAGAGGCTATGATACAATGGCCAGTTGAAATCATATTCTCAACAAGTTTTAATAAGGACACAGGTGCATATACCTGGCAACCATGTCTTTAGAAGCACTGGTGACTCTTACTTTTGTTACTGATGAGCAGTCTTTGCTCCCCAGTATCAGGAGTTTAGGGTGGAGCTAAGAAAATCGTTTTTAGCATGTAATGCTTTCTCACATATAAGCACTTAATGTGTGTCCCCCAACAAAGAAACACGATTTTTAAAAATAATTAAATTTATTTATTTTTAATTGAATGATAGTTGCTCTATGATATTGTGTTGGTTTCTGCCAAACATCACCATAAATCAGCCATAGGTATACTTATGTCCCCTCCCTCTTGAAACTCCCACCCCATCTCACCCCTCTAGGTTGTTACAAAAGCCCTGGTTTGAGTTCCCTGAGTCATACAGCAAATTCCCATTGGCTATCTATTTTACAAGTGGTAATGTATATGAGAAACAATGTATATGATTCTTTACTTTATCTTCCCAAAGTGATGTCTTTTCTTCAAATGAGAGCATTCAGGTACAAAAATGCAAATGTTAAATCGGCACCTCATTTGACTCTCAGGCTCAGGGTCAACCCAGGAAACCTAATCAGTAAAAAATCATATGCAGAGACTCTATCTAGAGGCCTAACTCAGAGGGCCCACCAGTTCAGAATGCCCCGTCCAGTTCACAGTGAAATCCATGTCTGCCAAGATGTTGGTGCAAATCTTCTGGCTGCAGTGACTTAGTGGTGCTGCCTTTTGGCCACAGACACATCTCTCTTGTCACCCAGGAAACAGCAGAGGTGACTCTGCTCACCAGGGAAATATATTCTTCCCAGGTTCTATGCTCTGAGCTCAGGAATTTGAGACCAAGAGGCTAGAATCAATTGATGGATATATACTGGCCCCCTGAGTTTAATTTTGGTTGAAGACTTTGCTCCTTCATTTAGTTGCAATTTTGAGAACCCTTCTCTGTTGAGCTGCAAGCCTTATCTTATAGTTATTGAAGAAAATTCTTCAGGATTATGCAAATGAATTCAAGTTGAGGAAAACTGGCCTTCCCTCCAAATCCCATTTCTAATTCTGTGGATTTGTCTTGGAATTATGTTTGAAATGCACTTCAGTCTTTTGACCTCCTTTACCCCAATTTCATCACCTCAAACACCTTGGGTTGGTTTTGCCCATTTTTACCAATGTCATATCCTCCTTCACAACCATCCCCTCCATTTCCTCTCCTTCCCCTTACAAAATGAGGTGAAAGACATAAATGCCTGTAGCAAATGAACAGAAGAGTTATTCAGGGACAGAGTCCCATGAAAGCTAAAGCCAGAAGGATGAGAGCAAAGCAGCCGTCTTGATTTTTTTTTTTTTTTTTTTTTAGCTTATTCCCAAATTCCCTTCCTAAATCTTGACTTAGGGGCCATTGCTTATTTTCATGCCTAAGTTTTTTTCCTCTGGCTTACGTTTCTTCTTTCATTCCCTAAAAATATATTGGTACATACTGGTATCTATCTATTTATCTATCTAGGTATGCATTTTATAAACTTTCCACTAGTTTTGTTGGAGACAAGGTATACTTGGATAAGTACTAAAGAAAAGCTTTAGTTTGGCTTAGGGGTAAGAAGATCAGCACTTCCTTTCATGTAGAGAAGATTCCTAAGGCCTACTTTCTGATATCTTCTTAAATACTGTCGATGATTGAGTCTTTAAAAAAACATATCTAGTGCCCTTTGCCTGGGGCTAGCGAAAAGCCTTTTCTGAGGTGAGTTAGTTTGACTTTTAAAAATCTATATCATATAAGCTAAAGGTTCTTGAGAGAAGACAAACTGACAAGCAGGCACCTTTTCTCTTTTTTTGGCCTCCAAATATGATTGAAATAAGCCTTTTCATTTCATAGAAATTGAGAATTTTAGAAATTGTGGGGTCATCTTTAGGGTTTTCCGAATCTGGCAGTCTGCCACATGCTTTGAACACAATGCATTAAAAAATTAGTTATTCAATGCCAACTAAAATGCTTCTTGACCAAGCCAAGAGGTCAGCCACATTACCCATACAAGTCATTCCATTAACATGTGGAGTGACAATGATTTTTATAAAAGATGAAGCAAAATGTGTCATGGTGCTGTTACAGGAAGCCGAGCTTCGCCAGATCTGGAGGCCCCTTCTCTGGGAGATGAGGTTGAAGCTCAGGGATGCAGCCATAAGGATGGTGGGAAGTGATAAGACACATGCTGCTGCTGAAACCAAATGGGAGTCCGGATAAGTGGAGGAAACCTACAGGAGACTCCGAGGGTGTCTGCAGCATATGGAGCTATCCCAGAAAGGTGGCACCCTGGTATACCAATCGTCTTCCTCCCCACTTTGATATTAAAAATGTGCTAAGCACAAAGCCTTGTATTAAAAAAAAAAAAGCTTTAGCAGTTCATTAATCTTCTTTTTTTAAACATAGGAAAATATTGTTGCAAATGAATGCATAAATAGTTTAATACTTTAAAAACTTCTAGAACCCATTTAAATGACTCCCTGTCGAACAAGTGTATCTCTTACCTCTAGATCACTCTTACAGGCTGCTCCAAAGGATGCTTGGCTTACCTCCCTTTTGTGAAAACAGCATCCAAGTGTTTTACTGACCAAAGAAGGTAGTGAGTAGAATCCCCTGCCTTAATATCATTCCCCAACTAATGCAGCACAGTTTGGAGTTTCTGGAACAAAGGTATGATGTGCTTATATATTTTACTATTTTGACACAAAATGCTTTCTGTTGTGTTGGGAAGCTGCTTGTAACCCTGTGTCCTATGCCTTCTGAAATAAAAACTGTTAGCATAAGATAAAAAAGGTTAACATTCCGAACATCTTCCATGCTCCAAATAAAGGCAACGCAGTGCAATCTGAAGTCCTTCCAACAGAGGGCTCTATGGGTTTGATTTAGGTGGAGAAAGTGAGAGAAACTACTTGGGTTTAGGTTGCTATAGTAAATTCTGTATTATCCTTAAAAATAGAACCGATAAAAATGGAGTCAGTTGAGTTGAACTGGAAGAATCATCTGAAGATTAAATGTAAGGTCTCCTCTTATAAGACAGAATTTCATAATTCTCTGAATTGATGTTCTTTTCAAAAGAGAAAATACATTTTACCCTCTCTAAATAAGAAAATAGGCAAATTAGAGATATTCCATGCTTTGAAGTACTATTAATATTACCTCATTCAGTTACATTTTAAAAGAAAAAAGGAGCGACTGCATTCATTCTCTCGTCAGAGACATTTTATCTTTGCTGTTGGCAAATGATTTAGTGTTGGTGTAAGGAGCTGTGGTATGTACATAAAATGCCTTGTAAATATTTAATATGCAAAATATATATTTGTATGCATGCAAAATGCAAAATGTTAGTAAAATATTTTTACAAAGATAAGTAATACTGTTTAGAAAGGTGAAGTACAAAGACATAAGAATAAGCTCTAGTGAAATATATTTCTTTACTTAGGCATAGCATGCAGATTACTTTTTCATGTTAGGCCTAGCTTTTAAATATATTTTCAAATCAAAGAAGCTTAAAATACATGCATCAAAGTAAAGCAAAGAATCAACTAAAACAAGTTACTTTTGGACCATAGATTTTTTTGACTTCTAATTTATAATCTCATCTCTTTCAGTATTCTTTGAAATGCAGGGGTCATTTTATTCTATGAACAGATAGCTTTTAAAATTTGTAACCTATCTTATTGTGTCTAGTTGAAAATATTGTTATACTTTGATGTGTCTGGCATAACTAATATTCAATTTAAATAAATAATTTGAAGTTTGATTATATTTCCTAAAATGCATTTACCTAAAATAACCAGAAACACCCCTTTAAAATATTCTTTAAATATCATTTAGAAATATTGGCATCTTAAATGCCCGTATTCACTACCTAAATGTTTTCTTCTAGATTTTCTTGAATACAAATGCAGATTACAATTTAATATTCTGAGTAAACCATTAGTATATAATCTATGTATAATAGGTGTATGTTTATATGTAATAGTATATTAATACATTTTGTATAATTTATATTTCTGCAAAAGGCTTATAATTATTTTCACTATAATGGCTTTGACCCACTAAGATTTTGCTATATATGAAACTTTGATCTGATTACATTAATAAGCAAACCCTTGTTTATTAATGTAGTGTTTATGAAGAGTAAATCCTTGTTTATGAATTGTGTGTTCATAACATATGTCCTTACTGTGATCTGTTACCAAGCAAATAAAATTTGGTTTGATTATCCATAAAAGCATTCTCAACATTTTTTTTATTTACAAAATATTTTGCGTAAAAAGAATAAACACAATGGCAACTGGACTGTTGGTGTAGAAGGGTTTGATTATCAATTATATTTCTTTTTCTTTTTTTCTATGACTTGGGGAAGAGAGACTTCTAACAAAAGGAAGATTCAAAAATTATATTCCTTTCTGAGTTTTTTTGTTATTGTTAGTAAAGGATCTTTTTGATACAGTTTTCACCGTGGGTAAATATGTTTTCTAATTTTTATTTTGTTTAAAATGAAACTTATCTGGAGCAAAAGTGTTGATTTTCAATGGATTTTCTAATAATGATTAATAGCAGCAAACAATTTGGCTTCATAGGGTGGCTGTTTTAATATTGTAAGATTTTGCATGTATTTCCAGAAGTTTTTCTTATATGTAAATTCTTCCATAATATTTCCCTCTTTACACACAGGGAGAATGATTTTGTTTGGTTTCTTTTTACTTGCCAGTGATGAATGTAAAGTTACAGGCCAGGTGCCCTGAACCTGTAGAGGACAGAGTAGGTGTGGAGCACACATAAAGTATCTTTGGCTAAAATAATCGTCCATTTTTGGCATGGGGTCCCGAGATTTAGGTAACTTTTGCAGGTGGTAGTTAACCTTCACTAATATTTCAACCTTTTAATTTAAAAGATAGTTACATTGACAACCATAAAATGCCGAGTAAAGATAAGGTGGCTACATTTTAGACTCCATTTCCACTAAAGGTAAAAGTCAGCCATATCTCAGCATCGGTTTATATAATATCAGCAATGCATCTGTACAGGTAAAATGCAAAACGAAAGTCGTGAAGTCCTGTACCCATCCTGTTTACAGCAAGGCCTAGATCAGCATTATTTGCATCTGTGAGTATTGCTTTGTATGGTTAAATGAAAACGAAGCCCCCTCACCCCAAACAATAATATTTTCTAAAACCAGCACACAAAGCTCATGGTTTGCTTCCTGCACCTGCCAGTTTGGGAACCTATTAAAGCCACCCTGGAAATTCTCCTTTCTTTGTGCAATATTTTATGCTTTTCTTCTCTTCAGGGCAGATTGGTTCTGCCTGCACTTTATTCCTGAACCCACGTTCATTCGAAATGGATTGGCAGACTTAAATGCTCCATCCAGTGCGCTGCTGCTGACTAATAATACCCCTCCCCCACCGCGGCTCCCAACCCATCACACCCAGCAATCGAGTGCGCGCTCTCTCTCTCCTCTTCCTCTCTCTCCCTCTGATCCCCCCTCTCTCTCTGTCTGTCTCTCTCTCTCATACACACAGACACAGACACATACACTCACTCACAGGCACCGGTGGCCCTATTGTCAACAAAGAATGCATAATGGTGAAGTACTCGGCAGTAATTTTGGTGATGTTTTGTCTTGCATGTTTTGAAAGTATTTCTGAAGAGTATAAATAAATGTGCCCTAAACTCTCCCCCTTTCTCTCTGCTGATACTCGGAGCTAAGCTCTCATCCTACAGGGCAGCCTCAGAAACCCAGTGGCCAGAACGCTTTCAGGGGACCACTATGTGCCTCCACTGCTTCCTCGCTTTTCAGTAATATTAGCACTGTATAGATTTAATAATGGGGTGACAGAAAACATTTTGAAGATGAGGTGGTTTCTCTGATCTGCAGAGGAAAGACTGAAGGCATCTGATTTGTTCATGTACCAATTAATTTTTGAAGCAACAGAAAACACAAGCTACTGCAAAGAGGTTGCAGTGTGTATGTGTGTTCTGTTGTCTGTGCTCTTGAGCACATGTGTATACATACGTGTGTGTTACTTAGAAGGGAATCTTGGCCAGAAATTTCTTCATATTAACCCTGAAAATTACTGCAAGATTGTCTGTGTGTGTGTGTCTGATAAGGTAGTATTTTGATGAAGTAAGAGCACAATCCTTTTTTCTTTTCCTTTTTAATCTGTTCTCTCTCCACACCACCTAAATGGGCCTCTCAGCCAAACATCAGCTTTAATTTTAATTTCTATTTCTAGCCTGTACTCTATTAGCACCTTTTCTGTTTTACAGTCGACTCACTGATACAGCCCCAGATCTGTTGTGAGCAAACAATACGGTTTTGTTTCATGTTCCCATAAACATTGTTCTACTGTGTGGTGGTGCATTCCCTATTCTTGTACCTTATTTCTTCTGGTTAGGTTTGGGGGGTACTATTTCATGATATTCAGACTTGAGTTCATCTTTTTTTTTCAGAGTCTAGGGCTCCCTAAAGTTTTAAGGTAAAAGACGAACACATCCTTAGGTTTTTGTAAAATGTGTTGCTTTGTATTATGACAATAGTGTTCCTATGCCTGACATCCTCATAATAATATTAAGCTCTATTTTTTAGTGTGATGTACTTTATACATTTGTATAAATGTCACAGCCTGTAATCACTTCCTTTGTCATCGACGATTAATCTAAAAAAATCGAATAATTCACTGCCCCTTGCCATTTACATATCGTCTGCTGCCATCTGCTCTTCTCAGCAGCAGTAAATGATGGGTAATTAACTCAGTGCCTTTGTCTTTCCCTTGCTGAATGTCTGACACATATAGATTTTCCTCTGTGTGTGTATGCGTGTGCGTGTGCGTGTGTGTGTGTGCGCAAGTAAGGGGAAAAGGGAGGGAATAAGAGAGAAGAGAGCGAAAAAGAATGAATGATAGTGCAAGTCTGGAAGTCAGCACAAGATAATTTCAAGAGGAAAAGCCAAACAAAGATAGTGGTCCAGAGAAAAGGCGTATCTCATGACCTTGAGCGAAAGGAAGAACTCCTAGAACCATGGCTGCTTTGCATAAGCAAGAAGCGTTTTTCTAAAGCCTCAGTGGTCAAGGTCAAGATGCAAAATCAAGTAAGGGCTCCCTAAGCTATTCCTATCTACCAGAGGGCAAGGAGAGCATGCGAATGAGCCTAAATAGAGGGTACCCTGACCACAGGACTTCTGAACCAGCAGTCAGCATCTGTGGTTTAAGAAATGATTATGGAAAGGAAATCTCGGCTGATCTTGATGCAATGCATTTTTAAAAACAGAAAATATCTAGGAAAACTTACCAGGGTTTATGAGACTGCGGAATGTAGACATGCTTATTTTCAAAGGAAAAAATATCACCAGCCTGGATTTTCCCAAATTTCCTGTTAAATTATTCAGTTCTTCCTGGTGCAGCCCAAGAGTGCTTCATGAAGACTATGCTACTCTGAAGACTTTATATAAAGACTGTAATTATTCTTGTTTGAATAATACCCTATAATATGTGAAAATTATTTGACAGGTGGCTGTTTGATAACATTAAAAGAAAAATAATTAAAAAATAAAATTTTAAGAAAGTCAGAATCTGCCTTGCTCAACATGATTTTTATGCTAAGTAAAGTCAGCCTATAAGTTAAGTACAAGAAATCTGCTATAATTATTTTCTCATGGAATTAGTAAAGCTTGCTTAAATTAGAGATGATATATAGGTATGCCCCTGCTTTTTGAAAGACCTACACTAGTATCTGTTTTTGCTAACTGAAAGAAATCAAAGACATGGGAAGGAGATTGTTGCTTCCACGAAAAAAGGCAAAAAGCAAAAATCTAGTTTAGCGTTTACTTGGTAGCCAGCGGTTACAGAAGCAGAGGGCACCCGGAACAGTGAGCGTGGCACCTCCAAACTCCTTCCCCGGGAACCACGGTCAGCATCTCAGCGTCCAGCCCCCATAGCTTTGAACCATATCTGTGAGCATTTGTGTTTTAACTCTGTTTATTTTGTGCATCCGGTAGCAAGATGTGACCTGAGGTAATTGCTCCTTTGCTTTCACCATTTCAGCTTAAGAAAGGTTTTGTAGGAAGCCTCTGTTTTCGGAAACTTGTATGTTTGCTGGTTTGTAATTTAAACAAGCTAAATAAAATTCTTGTTCTCAAGGAGTTTGTACTTATATATATACTAACAGGGAGAATTGTTCAATCAATCAAAGAAATATCTAAGATATATATATATATATAAAGATCCTGATCTTAGATTTTTTAAGATTGTCGTTCTCGTGTGTTCTTAAGGTTTGAATAATCCTTGAAGACCCTATCAGAGGGGAGAGATTAATATAGAATCTGGAGAAGCTCTTGGAGCACGTTTTAGTCTGTGTGAGATTTTCTATGTAATATTTTATAGTGCAGTCTTAACTCTGTACTTCTATTTTTCCATCTGTATAATGGCCATGGAAACACTCTCCTCTTTTTCTAAATTAATAATGTAATATAAAGCAATTGTGTCCTGAAAGCAAAATGCCTTCCTAATGATATTGTAATGCATATGGTAGTGCTTATTTCTGATACCTCAATCAGACTATTGATGTTTTTTATGGATCATGAATACTTAAAAACATTAATCTGTTGGCTTAATTTTGGTACGTGTGGTTAATCTTTGCTTTAACATCTATCACCACTGGCCTTCTGAAGGTTAATTTATTTGTTTGTAATTATAAAGCAACTGGACATCACTTGGAAGGCCATTGAATTCGTGAATTACATTTTCTATGTTAGCTTCAAATGACTTGAAGAGATGACTTAATACACACATTATGTGATGAAATTGCTAAAAATATACATAAATACTTGACTTAGTAAGTCACTTAAATATAAGAATGTTCTAAATACATAAAAATGGACTCAGTATCTCATTGCTATTGTGTTAACTGTATGAAGTCATGTACTTTATGAAACTATTTAAATTGCATAAAAATTTTATGACTTACAGGTAAATTTGTCAGTATCTAATTGAGTAAGAGAGTCTTGAAAGCTTTCACTGCAATTGTTAATTCAGCATCTTTGTTCTCTCAGGCTGTTACATGACCCAACAGGCTGGGAGAACAATATTGCTGAATGTAATTGGCATATGTCAGCAAAATATAATTAGTAACAAGCCTTTTTCTGAAATGCTCTTTTTGTTGATTTAAAAAAGTTGAAGATTTCCTCTTGGATTAAATTATAGCTTGAATTTCTCTCTCATTTAATTCTGGTAGGTCTTAAAAAGAAATTGTGAATTAATTTATCTTTAGATTTAAAAATAATTTTTATTTATTTATTTATATTTTTGGCTGTACTGGATCTTTGTTGCTGTGGGGGCCTTTCTCTAGTTGAGGTGTGTGGGTTTCTCATTGTCGTGGCTTCTCTTGTTGCGGCTCCTGGGCTCTAGGGCACAGGGCCAGTAGTTGTGGCATGCTGGCTTAGTTGCTCCTTAGCATGTGGGATCTTCTTGGACCAGGGATCAACGCAGGTCTGCTGCATTGGCAGGTGGATTCTTTACCACTGAGTAACTAGGGAAGCCCCTAGAAATGGTGAATTCATTTAAATTTTTATTCCAGAAGTATGTATTGATTTCCTGTGCTGTGCATACACTGTGCAGGCTTGTCTTTCCTTCAGTGGGTTTTTAGTTTGATTTTGGGTATGAGAGCTCTGTATAGAAAATATGAGACACTGTATTTTCAAAGGTTATCAACCAAAATGAATGCTCAACTCTTCAATTTCCATCCCACCCCCGCCTCCCCACTGCCACTCCATATATCTTGAGGTTTGGAACAGATGTGGTGACTGGGTATTTCTCAGGGATTTGGACTGGTAGTTACTGACACCAAAGGCAGAGACAGAAGAAACTGTTTGAATAGGCTTTCACGGCACCTCTGTTCATTTAACTCCAGCAATGTTATGGTCAGGGTTGGGAATGGGGGAGTTGGGGATACAATTGTCTTCCCCTCCCTTTATTAACAGGAAAATGGGAATCTTTCACTCTAGGAGATTTTGGAAGACAAAAACTTTTCCTGTAACATGTAACTTTTTTGATGGGAACAGAAAAATGTTTGTCAAATTGTTATCTTTGTGACAAGAACATTGGAAAATTTCCTCAGAACCTGGAGTTGTAATGAAACATCATTTTAATGAAAAGCTGCTTTAGATTCACACCTGAAAATGTGATCATTTCCCCTAAGAAAATTGTGAGTTTGTGGTTGTAGCCAAGTCTGTGGAGATCAAACTAGTCAATCCTAAAGGAAATCAACCCTGGATATTCATTAGAAGAACTGATGCTGAAGCTGAAGCTTCAATACTTTGGCCACCTGATGGAAAGAGCTGACTCATTGGAAAAGACCCTGATGCTGGGAAAGATTGAAGGCAGAAGACGGGGATGACAGAAGATAAGATGTTTGGATGGAATCAGTGACTCGATGGACATGAGTTTGAGCAAACTCTGGAAGACAGTTAAAGACAGAGAAACCTGGCGTGCTGCAGTCCATGGGATCGCAGAGTCAGATACGACTGAGTGACTGAACAACAGCCAAGTCTAAGTGAGGGGTCGTACCTGCCACGTCGACAGTGTCAATGGGATGAACCTGGAGGAGCAAGGTAGATAAGGAAACGAGTGCTTAGTCATCCATACCGACCAGAAGCAATGCTGGCGCCCCCGAAGTGTGACACATAACACGCAGTGCTCAACCATTCTCCTTAGCAAGGCCTTTCTCTCACATCTTCAAGCTAGTCTAATCCCATGCGTTGGGTTCTTCCTCATTCGCTCTCTTACTTTGGATTTGGAGCTTCCTGGGCACCATCCCTACCTTCCGAGCAGGCTATTCCCCATCTCTTTTGTCCAGGATCTTCATTTCCTTTGTCTTGTCCTTAGGTGCTGTGTTCCTGGGAGCCTGTCTTCTATTCCTCAGTGTTCCACACAAACTATGATTGTCTGGCATTTATGCTATGCTATGTTACATATCTCACCATCCTTTACTGCACAGGGATCATTCAAAATGCAGAAAAGTTCTGCCTATAAAATGAATTTGGGGCATGGAGGAGACCATTTCTGAAATCTTCACACACATCATCCATCTCAAGACTTTATAGCAACTATATTTGTGCCTGGGGTTCCAAGGTGGCTCAGTGGTAAAGAATCCATCTGCAGTGCAGGAGATGCAGATTCGATCCTTGGTCAGGAAGATCCCCTGGAGCCGGAAATGGCATCTCACTCCAGTATTCTTGCCTGGAGAATTTCATGGACAGAGGAGCCAGGCAGGCTACAGTCCATCAGGTCTCAAAGAGTCAGACATGACTTAGTGACTCAGCACACATACACATATTCGATTCAGACTTTTAAAAAAGTTATAAGAGTTCATTTACTAAAATCATACAGCAGAATTTAGAATTGTAAGCATTCTTGGTGAGCATGATATGACTAAATTGTAAACCTATCATCTTGTGTTAGATACGGAAAAGCTAGAAGGTCAAACTTCAAATCTTAGCCACACTTATCAACATAATCAAGTTGCATCTGCAACTCCAAGCAGTGATGCACATATGTCCTTTTGCATCCTTCATCTTTGGGCTTTAGAACTCTGGAAATGTCAATAAAGAATAAGATGGCACATAATCTAATCCATAATTTTATAAAGGATGTTGTAGTGAAATGTACTGAGTTTGAAATAGCAAGCCAGGTAAGCTTTCACAGGAGAAGGCAATAGCACCCCACTCCAGTACTTTTGCCTGGAAAATCCTATGGACGGAGAAGCCTGGTAGGCTGAAGTCCATGGGGTCACTAAGAGTCAGACACAACTGAATGACTTCACTTTCACTTTTCACTTTCATGCATTGGAGAAGGAAATGGCAACCCACTCCAGTGTTCTTGCCTGGAGAATCCCAGGGACGGGGGAGCCTTGTGGGCTGCCGTCTAAGGGGTCGCACAGAGTCGGACACGACTGAAGTGACTTAGCAGCAGCAAGCTTTCACAGCTGGGAAGCAGAGATCTGGGCTGAAAACAAAGATCCCTAAGAGAAGGCTAATACAGTCCACTCCAAGCAGAGACTTATTTGTGGGCACTTCACATAAACTGAGAAGGGTGGGGGAGGTTGACTGATTGTTGTAAATTTATAAAAGACTAAGTTCCTGCCTATGAAAAAAAAATCAGAGTGGGCAGAAGGACCCGCCGAAACAAAATTAAACCTTTCTGCAGTGCAGAGGGTATCTCTTTGACCCGAATAAAAACTTTTACCTAAGAAAAGATGGAATTATCAGAATGTTCTCAGGAGTATATACAAATAATTTCAAAAGCAAACTGCATTATTTGTTTTCACTCTCATCTTGAATATGATCTGAAATTTTGAGGAAAAAATAATAATAGAAAATGTGTCTACTTGGTTTTATTGAGCCTATCTTTGCATGAAATGTTCCCTTGGTATCTCTAATTTTCTTGAAGAGATCTCTAGTCTTTCCCATTCTATTGTTTTCCTCTATTTCTTTGCATTGATCGCTGAGGACGGCTTTTTTATCTCTCCTTGCTATTCTTTGGAACTCTGCATTCAAATGGGTATATCTTTCTTTTTCTCCTTTGCTTTTCACTTCTCTTCTTTTCACAGCTATTTGTAAGGCCTCCTCAGACAGCCATTTTGCTTTTTTGCATTTCTTTTTCTTGGGGATGGCCTTGATTCCTGTCTCCTGTACAATGTCATGAACCTCTGTCCATAGTTCATCAGGTAATCTGTCTATCAGATCTGGTCCCTTAAACCTATTTCTCACTTCCAGTGTATAGTCATAAGGGATATGATTTAGGTCATACCTGAATGGTCTAGTGGTTTTCTCCACTTTCTTCAATTTCAGTCTAAATTTGGCAATAAGGAGTTCATGATCTGAGCCACAGTCAGCTCCCAGTCTTGTTTTTGCTGACTGTATAGAGCTTCTCCGTCTTTGGCTGCAAAGAATATAATCAAGAAAATCAGAGATACCAAGGGAACATTTCATGCAAAGATAGACTCAATAAAGGACAGAAATGGTATGGACCTAACAGAAGCAGAAGATGTTAAGAAGAGGTGGCAAGAATACACAGAAGAACTGTACAAAAAAGATCTTCATGACCCAGATAATCATGATGGTGTGATCACTCACCTAGAGCCAGACATCCTGGAATGTGAAGTCAAGTGGGCCTTAGAAAGCATCACTACGAACAAAGCTAGTGGAGGTGATGGAATTCCAGTTGAGCCATTCCAAATCCTGAAAGATGATGCTGTGAAAGTGCTGCACTCAATATGCCAGCAAATTTGGAAAACTCAGTAGTGGCCACGGGACTGGAAAAGGTCAGTTTTCATTCCAATCCCAAAGAAAGGCAATACCAAAGAATGCTCAAACTACCGCACAATTGCACTCATCTCACACTAGTAAAGTAATGCTCAAAATTCTCCAAGCCAGGCTTTAGCAATACGTGAACTGTGAACTTCCCAATGTTCAAGCTGGTTTTAGAAAAGGCAGAGAAACCAGAGATCAAATTGCCAACATCCTGTGGGTCATCAGAAAAGCAAGAGAGTTCCAGAAAAAACATCTATTTCTGCTTTATTAACTATTCCAAAGCCTTTGACTGTGTGGATCACAATAAACTGTGGAAAATTCTGAAAGAGATGGGAATACCAGACCACCTGACCTGCCTCTTGAGAAACCTGTATGCAGGTCAGGAAGCAACAGTTAGAACTGGACATGGAACAACAGACTGGTTCCAAATAGGAAAAGGAGTACGTCAAGGCTGTATATTGTCACCCTGCTTATTTAACTTATACGCAGAGTACATCATGAGAAACGCTGGGCTGGAAGAAGCACAAGCTGGAATCAAGATTGTCGGGAGAAATTTCAATAACCTCAGCTATGCAGATGACACCACCCTTATGGCAGAAAGTGAAGAAAAACTAAAGAGCCTCTTGATGAAAGCGAAAGAGGTGAGTGAAAAAGTTGGCTTAAAACTCAACATTCAGAAAATTAAGATCATGGCATCTTGTCCCATCACTTCAAGGCAAATAGATAAGGAAACAGTGGAAACAGTGTCAGACTTTATTTTTTTGGTCTCCAAAATCACTGTAGATGGTGATTGCAGCCATGAAATTAAAAGACACTTACTCCTTGGAAGGAAAGTTATGACCAACCTAGACAGCATATTCAAAAGCAGAGACATTACTTTGCCAACAAAGGTCCATCTAGTCAAGGCTATGGTTTTTCCAGTAGTCATGTATGGATGTGAGAGTTGGACTATAAAGAAAGCTGAGTGCCGAAGAATTGATGCTTTTGAATTGTGGTGTTGGAGAAGACTCTTGAGAGTCCCTTGGACTACAAGGAGATCCAACCAGTCCATCCTAAAGGAGATCAGTCCTGAGTGTTCATTGGTAGGACTGATGTTAAAGCTGAAACTCCAATACTTAGGCCACCTGATGCGAAGAGCCGACTCATTTGAAAAGACCCTGATACTGGGAAAAATTGGGGGCAGGAGGATAAGGGGACGACAGAGGATGAGATGGTTGAATGGCATCATTGACTCAATGGACATGGGTTTGGGTGGACTATGAGGGAGGCCTGGCGTGCTGCATCTCATGGGGTCGCAAAGAGTCAGACACAACTGAGCGACTAAACTGAAGTGAACTACTTGGTTTACTCAGAAGAACTTACAACTCAAAAATAAGAAATCAGAATTACTTAACATTTAACAGGTCAGGCAGTTTATAGCAAATACTATTTGGGGAAATGTTTTTGGATTCCAAAGTAAATAATTAAAATTAAAGAGAAAAAATTGTACATTTTAAGAATACTTTTATGAATAAATTTAAAACTGAAAAAATTTTAAAGTAATAAGTAACCATTGTGAACATTTTGATTTTGTATTACAATGAGTACTTTTTTAGGGAAATTTAAATAGTCATAAAGAAGTAAGCATAGGCTTGTGCATTTCAACTGTTTTAAATAAGCTACATGAATCTATTATACAACATGGGGAATTCAGCCAGTATTTTATAACTATATAGAGAGTATAAACTTTAAAAATTATGAATCACTATATTGTACACCTGTAAATTATATAATATCATACAGTAGTTACACTTAAAAAATTAAGAGTAAGCGGTGTAAAATAAAGGCAATTGTGTAGAGGGTTCTCTATCTATGAAAAGCAGAGTCAGACAGTTTTTATGTACATTAATTTAATCTGAAATTGCAAATTTGAAAACTGATCTTCATGCCCTGTAAATACTATAAAGAATTTGTGCCATGAAATCTACCCATCAATTTACTTATTAATTGCCCAGTCAACAGATATTTCTAGTAACCCTTTGTTCTAGGCACTTCTCAGAGTGCTGGAGAAAGAAGAATCAATAAACTAGAACCCCTGACTTGAGGAACTCTCAATCCACTGAGAGTACTGAGCATGTAAAAACATGTAAATTCTTTCTCCACGCCCAAGGAGCTCAATTAACTTCGTTCCAAATGACAAAGTTTAGGATGATTTTGTCCCAACAAAATGCTGCATTTTGTTTTAAAAGCCAGTGTGTACCATACTTTTAAGTGGATAGTAGAGCTGCTTCATCCATGGTGAACAAGGGTGACTTTCTTTGGGCAAGTCCTACAGAAGAGTCTTGAACAAATCTGGAGAATGAGTAGTTCACTCTCTTCTTACCCAGTTTCATATGTACTTCACCCTTCCAGAAAGCATGGCGCTGAATACACATGTTCCACACAAGTAAAACATGTGAGTAGCTGCACAAAAGGAAAAGAAACAAAAAAGGAGAGAGAAACGAAAGATTAACCAGAGAAAGAATTCCAAAATGTTTCAAAATACTTAATAAGCAGTAAGCTTTGAGTGTGTATACTGCAGACCCAGGGATGGAAATCTTGAGAAGATGAAATTATTCAGTTCAGTTCAGTTGCCCAGTCATGTCCGACTCTTTGCGACCCCATGAACTGCAGCATGCCAGGCCTCCCTGTCCATCACCAACTCCCGGAGTTTATCTCATCCTCTGTCATCCCCTTCTACTCCTGCCTTCAATCTTTCCCAACATCAGGGTCTTTTCAAATGAGCCAGCTCTTTGCATCAGGTGGCCAAAATACTGGAGTTTCAGCTTTAACATCAGTCCTTCCAACGAACACCCAGGACCAATTTCCCTTAGGATGGCCTGGTTGGATCTCCTTGCTGCTGCCGCTGCTGCTGCTGCTGCCAAGTCGCTTCAGTCGTGTCCGACTCTGTGCGACCCCATAGACAGCAGCCCATTAGGCTCCTCTGTCCCTGGGATTCTCCAAGCAAGAACAGTGGAGTGGGTTGCCATTTCCTTCTCCAATGCATGAAAGTAAAAAGTCAAAGTGAAGTCGCTCAGTCGTGTCCGACTCTTAGCAACCCCATGGACTGCAGCCTACCAGGCTCCTCCGTCCATGGATTTTCCTTAGGTGAAAGTAAATAGAACCAATGAGCCTATTTACAGGACAGGAACAGAGACACAGATGTAGAAAATGGACATGTAAACACGGGGGAGGGTGGGATGAATTGAGAGAGTAGCATTGACGTATACACACGACCATGTGTAAAATAGCTAGTGTAGCACAAGGACCTCAGCTTGGTGCTCCGTGATGACCTAGAGGGGTGAAGGGAGGTTCAAGAGGGAGGGGATATATGTACATATATATATATAGAGAGAGAGCTAATTCATGACGTTGTGTGGCAGAAACCAATACAACATTGTAAAGCAATTATACTCCAACGAAGATAAATAAATAAATGCAAAACAAAAAATAAACAAAGAAGGCCAACCAGTAAAAATGAAAATTTCTTTATGTTTTGAAAGCAAGATGTAGACAAAGATTCCCACTCTAGGCAACATTTAATTGACATTAACAATTAACAATATTTAACATTTAACAATATTCAGATCATGGAAAACAAAGTCATGTTAATTTCTGAGCACCATATTTTAACTGGGACACTGGCAAATTCCATTGAATAGGGGAGAAGAACAAGAATAAGGAAATTCTAAATTTTTTCTCATTTCTAATTGCTGGAGTCTAACTTAATTTAGGATTTATCACATAGTTTAAATATGGTCCCCAAGTAAAACAGAAGAAAACAAAAACCTTCACTCCCACTCTTTTTTCTTTATGTGAAGGATGAATTCAATACATCTTATTAAAAGAAATATCAAAGTCTGTCTGTGTGAATTTGTACTTAAATACCATCCTGGGGGAATAAGTCCTATGTAAGAATTTTAAGTCTGTAGACAGGAGAATTTTGAAGATTTAGAATTAAAATAGAACAGAAAGGAGATTTGAATAATGTAGAGATAATTATTTATCTTTTGATGCACATTTCTTCCAGCAAAAGTAAGCACTTTGCCTTGAAAGGTGTGTATGATTTTTGGCTAAGCCATTCCACTTTTAGAATTGTATCATAAGGAAATCATTAAAGATTTATGCAGTTTTCTATAAAAGTGTTCATCTCAGTGTTACTATTAAATGTGAAAAAAAATAGAAGTAATCTACATGCTAAATGTTGGAGGATAGGTTAAATAAATTATCCTCACAATGTAATATGTAATAAATAGTTGAGATGGAAGCTATTCACACTATATTGTTAAGTGAATAAATCAGATTAAAATTTGTATGCATCTTTATTTTACATTATTTTATCCCAAAATATGGAAGGAGAGGACTAAAAGAATAATATGGTAATTGTGGCTTTTTTGTGTGTGTGTGTGTGTGTGGAGAGGTTATGGCTCTTTCACCTGAATTTCCTTATTTTTGCATATTTTCTTTTTTATAAGTGCTTATTTTCTAATTCTTCCCCAGTGAAATTGTATTGTCTTTGTAATAATAAAAATATATTTTAAATTTAAAATTTAAAATTACATGTTGTATATTTAGGATATAAAATATGCATATTTCTATTGGGATAATATAGATCTATGGTATAAGGAGTATATGTTACATAAACATATACAGATAGATCCCTTCCCTGGTGGCTCAGATGGTAAAGAATCCACCAGCAATGTGGGAGACCTGGGTTCAATTCCTAGGTTGGGAAGATTCCCTGGAGGAGGACATGGCAACCCACTCCAGTATTCTTGCCTGGAGAATCCCATGGACAGAGGAGCCTGGTGGGCTACAGTCATGGGGTTGCAAAGAGTCGGACATGACTGAGTGATTAAGCAGAGCACAGCACAGCACATATATAGATCAGCAGGCAGATGGATGGATAGATAGATGAAATAAAAGTAGAGTCTGTGTTTCTCTTGTGCCCCACATGTACTCCATCACCAAGTATGGTCAGTGTTGTATTCCAACCAAACTGACCTTTGGTTCTTTAAACATATCACACTTATTCTTATTTTAGGATGATCATTTGAGCTAATCTCTCTGCCTTAAATGTTTTCCAGCATCTGTTATATGTGGCTGCTACAGTCTCACTTATTGGACTCGAACATCCCCACCATAATGAGGAAGTCTCTGATCACCCTCTCTCTTATTTCTCTACTTACTTTCCTCAGAGTTCTGATCACAACATGTAGGTCTTTTGCTTATTTGTGTGCTTGATAAATGCCTGTCTCCTGTCGAATTTAAGCACTGTGAAGTCAGAAACCTGTCAGTGATCATTGACTCTTCAAAACCTAACACAGGACCTGACGTAGAGTCGGTATAGGATGGATTAAAGTTTCCCTGATGGCTCAGATGGTGAAGAATCCGCCTGCAATGCGGGAGACCTGGGTTCAATCCTGGGTTGGGAAGATCCCCTTAAGAGGGTATGGATGCCCACTCCAGTACTCTTGCCTACAGAATCCCCATGGATAGAGGAGCCTGGTGGGCTACAGTCTATAGGGTCGCAGAGTCGGGCACGACTGAACGACCAAGCACAGCACAGCAAAAATTTCAGCAAGAGGGGCAGACATTAGGACTTTCAGTAGAAAACCTGGAGAACCAGTGTTCAGTGTTGAGTAGAGATAAACTTACTTTATGGTGTTTCTAATATGAATATGTACATATGTATATTTATGTATGTATATACATACATACAAGCTTAACACTTGTATTTTATTGTTCAGTCACTCAGTAATGTCTGACTCTTTGCAACCCCATGGACTGCGTACATACATATAAATTTATAATTTATGCATATTTAAAAGCATATGTAAATATATTTTGTATATATATGTAAATATTGTATGAAATTTCAGGCATATACAAAACTAGAGAGAATAGTGTAATGAATCTACTTCAT
This sequence comes from Bos grunniens, assembly GCF_055505025.1. Classification (NCBI taxonomy): domain Eukaryota; kingdom Metazoa; phylum Chordata; class Mammalia; order Artiodactyla; family Bovidae; genus Bos; species Bos grunniens. Next base: position 53,907,587 of record NC_141178.1, on the reverse strand, counting down.
GAGTCCATCAGCTACCTCTAACAGTTATCAATTTATGGTTAACCTTGTTTCATAAACAGAACTTTCTTCTCTCTGTCTGCATTGTTTTAAAGCAAATTCCAGACATATTATTTTCTCCTATAATTTTAATACGTACTCTGAAAAGATAAAAACAACTATAATTCCACTATTGTACCAAATTAATAATAATACCTTAATATTTTATATGTTAGGTATTCTAAAAAATGTGTATTAGCATTTCTTTTCATCTAAAACACTGTTCTTGAACCCTCTTCCACTGCCCATCTTTTTAAAAATTAATCCTTAATTCTTAGATGTCATGCAGTCAGAAATACAGGCTATTTTTCTTAATGTGGATAGTTCTTTGGCTTTCAAAAGTGAACTCCTTTTCAAATTGCTTCAGAGATAAGATAAACAATTTTCTTTTGCATTATATTTTACATATGTATATTTCTGGTATATTTTCCCATGAATCTTTTTATCCCTCTCAGTCTTAACATTTTGTTAATCTACCATCAGATGATAAATCACTTGCAGAGAGTAAATGATCTTGAAACCTTGTTCTAATGAATAGTCTAGATTTGTAGGTAATCAATACATATTTGTTGATTTTATTCTGATGTTTGGATACTGCAGATAGCATAGTATGGATAATAATTTATGAGTAACTGTGTAAGAGTAATCTTTATTTTTCAATAAGGTACAGGAAGGGTAGTTTTTTCTCTCTCTATACCTTCAGATCAGATCACATCAGTCGCTCAGTCGTGTCTGACTCTTTGCGACCCCATGAATCGCCGCACACCAAGCCTCCCTGTCCATCACCAGCTCCCGGAGTTCACTGAGACTCACGTCCATGAGTCAGTGATGTCATCCAGCCATCTCATCCTCTGTTGTCCCCTTCTACTCCTGCCCCCATCCCTCCCAGTTTCTTAAAGCAGTTTTAGGTAACATTCACTAATTGATTGCACTGAGTTGTTTATAAGGACAAGACATATTCTTCACAAGTTTGCAATATCCTGGCACAAAGGCACAAATTGGTGGCGAAACAGAAAATTCTACTGAGATGCTGTGGATATAGCATATTTTTACCAGCTTTCCAGTTGTTAGTAAATTACATTCTTGGTCCTCAAGTTAGGACACTGGGCTGACATATCACTTGAGCACATCCATCTGGGGTTCGCTCATTTGGTGAGTAAAAGCCTGCTAACTAACCTCTACCAGCTGCAGCCAACAATACACACTAGATATTAGCCAGGGAGTCAGCAAAGCTGGTCTTTTTTCCCCCTTAATTCTAAATATTGCATTTCATCCATCTAGCATTGTCACATATTCATCAGCTAGCCTCTGACTAGTAGATAAATGGGTGGTGGAAACATCCCTGGAGACTAGGAGTCTCGCCTCTGGTTTTGACGGGATTTTATTCAGAGGAGTCACACATTTATTGACCTCAAGGCTAGTGAGGTCAACATGACAATGCAGTGTGTATTGATTTGGTTCAATCCAGGAATTGCTCATGTATCGTTTATATTTATGTAAATAAAGCACTAGTCTTTCATCTTCCAATTACAACGCGTTACTGAATTAATGTGATTAAAGATGGTGCTGGACTGATGTTAACAGGGCCTTGCTTTCTGTCATAAAGTGCAAGGGAACAATCATGCAAAATTAATATATTTCTAAGGCGGTGAATATGCATTCCAGCACCAGTTATTATAAACTCCCTGCTCTTTTTTCCTCTCTTGTTCAAGCCAATTTCATGCTAAAATACCTTGACATCGTTTCTTTTTATTCCTGGCTTTCCCCCCTGTTCTATGCCTGCATCTCCAAATTATATTATGTGGTAGATTTTTCTATAAATGGGAATATGATATCTTTGAGATGAACAAGGTTGGCAGGAATTTAGCATCCGAAGAGTTTTGAATAGGCATGTCTGTTATTTTTATTGAAATATTTTCAGCTATCTATTTTTCTTAACACAATAATAAAAATGACAGTGTATGAGGTAGGAATTATGAGTTCATACATTTGGCAACTGAACTGCTTTTTCCTAGGTCATTGCTTTGTTGTCTAAGCTTGAAATCACATTTTGGAACCAATAATACAGAAGACACACAGCTATGATCCAAAAGATAAATCTTTCTTTCTTTTTTTTAATTAGAGGAGGGGAAAACTAAGGTTAGAAATGTGAGGAATTGTATGGGTTCTTGCTCTAATTGATAGAACAAAACAGCTCTTGCCACTGAAGTATAAAGAAACGTATATACTACTTTATAATTGGTTTGATATCTTGACTTTTAAAACTGTTGAATGCAGAAATCATTTTATGGAAATGTTACAATAAAAAAGGGCATCTGGTATCTGTTTCACCTCATCACTTATCCATTCAGTAGAAAAATAAATTGAGAAGTGCATTCTGTAGGACAAGATTTTATGGGAAATACAGTATGGTTGATACTGTGATCTGTTTCTTAAACTTATCATTCTATACCACCACCGGGAGACATTTAGTATAGGGACAAGAGATGCATTCCTAAGCACTCCCTTTGGCTGCCAGGTAAGGGACATCTAAGAACTGACAGCAGTGTAGCATCTTGGGGAATCAGTCTGGTACAAAAAAATGAATATAGACGAGATGGGATCTCTGGGTATGGAGCAGTGGGGAAGGAGATGATTGGCACTGCCTGCTGATATATAAAGGTATATTATGCACAATAACAACAGCTTGGTTCCCTGGGCTCCTGAGGCTCACCACACTCTAGAACGGAAGGTACATAATGTGCAGGATAAGTTTATCTTCCAGCATGGTCTAGGGCAATTACTTGGTATTGATTTTCTGAAAGTTCAGTCTTACGTGTCAGCATCTTGTTGGCAAACTTTGCAACATCATCCAATCAAGTCAGGGCAGAGATGAGTGTGGGTAGAGAGAAACCATCACCAGCTGGTCCTTTCTGCAGGATAGGTAGAGAGCCCCCCAGCCCTCTTCGCGAAGACTCTTGAAATTGCCCTGTCTCATAGGGGGAATTGTAATCTCAGGGAATCCCTGTGCCTGATTGAGGTTCTTTTCCCAGTGGTGCACCTTTGACCTCTGTATTGATTCTACCCTCTCATCAAAGGCGCTGATGTCATTCCTTGTGATCAAGCAGCATTTGCATTTAAGAGCTGCAACTGTGCGCTGACCCCAAACCATTTCACCAGAATGAAAGTCGACCGCATGGCAGATGTGTTTCCCCATGATATTAGAATCCATTGTGCCCTTTGGTAGGTGTTTTTGTCATCTAGAGAAAGGGCATATACTTTCTGCTCCAGATTTTCATTTCAGTCCAACAAGAAATTGTGAAATTTTTTAAAACAGAACAGGGATCAAAATGATTCCCACCTTTAGTCCAATAAATAGTATTTCTACTTGTTAAAGCTTAACACAAAATGATAAAAAGTCTGAATGTATTTTCAGAAATTCTAGCTCTTTACATAATTCTTATAGTCTTTTTCAGTGTTTCTTTACTGATATATACCCAGTGTAAGGCCTGTTTGTTGACTATCTACTTAAATATGCTAAATAGAAATGACAATAATTCTCTGAGGAAAATAGTAGATGTTTCATTAAAAAAATGCAATGCAATCTAAATATCAACCTTCAAATTGTATTCTTTCTCCCACCCCGCAGCGCTTTCCTCCTCTCCTTCCTCTTCCTTCTTCAAGTAGGATGGAAAAAGGGAAGAAAACCACTTCTGAGGCATAGACACCTAAAGAGAAATTAATGTCCATCAACAGTTACCTGTATTGTATCCTGCCTTCCTGTCTCTCCTTTAGATTCTATCCATTCTCATTTATTAATTTCAATCAATAAATATTTACTGAGAATTCATGTAATGGTGCTAGGAATTCAGTGATGAGAAAAATGGATGTAGTTTCTCATGGAACTGACTGTCCAACTCGGGAGACAGGCATCAAATGACTATACAGATAAAGATGAAGACAGCCAGGACAGAAAAGTTTACATAAATAGCGGAGAGTAGAAATTATTCTATGAACGGAATCAGAAATATCTGGACAAATACTTTAAAGGGCTTGCTGTGGGGGGTATTGAAGATACTGAAGGGTGTGTATACCTTGGATACCCTGGAAACCAAGAGAGGTAAATCAAGGCAGCATAGGATGACAGAAAGGGTGTGTGTGAGCATGCTAAGTCACTTCAGTCATGTCTGACTCTTTGCAACCCTATGGATTATAGCCCACCAGGCTCCTCTGTCCATGGGATTCTCCAGGCAAGAATACTGTAGTTAGTTGCCATGCCTGTCTCCAGGGGATCTTCCTGACCAGGGGATCAAACTTGAATCTCTATGTCTCCTCAATTGGAAGATGGGTTCTTTATCACCTGGAAAGCCCACAACAGATGGGGTATGGTTTATTAAATGCTCTCAGATTAGCAGAAAATATGGGAAATACTTTAGATTCTTATAGACTAGGACTTAGAAGTTCAAGCCAATAGTCTAATTTTTTTTTTTAATTTTTGAAAAAGTATCTTCAGTCATTGTTGTGAAGATAAACCACAAAGACTGTAAATGAGGATAACAGGGGTTGTAGTTTCACTTGAGGTTGAGAGGGACATTAGACAAGACTTCTTGTTTTTTTTCAGATCTTGAGGTCTCTTGATTTTATTTTGAAGAAGAGTTGGATCTCTCTGTAAGAAAATAATTGCAAAAACATCTGAGTTTGTAAAGATGTTAACTTTCACATGGTCACTTGATTATGTTCTCTTTTGCATGAGTTAAAATTAAAAAATATTGATGCCATTTTCAGTTTCATAGTACATTTACAGTTATATCATGCATTAGTGCAAATTGTTTTAATCAACTTTTAAAGGAATCCGATAAAAAAGTAAGGACGAGACCACTGACTTTCACACAGGGCTCTGGAAATATAGTACGTGGCACAGGCAGAACTTGAATTCAGGTCTTATTCCCATAAACTCTGTGCTCTTTCAACTACTTTTGAAATCCAGTATTTGAGGTGAAAGCATCCATAGTTTCTTTTTTTTTTCCTTTAATTTAGCCATCTGTTACAATAAATATTGGAGAAGGAAATTGCAACCCACTCCAGTACTCTTGCCTGGAAAATCCCATGGACTGAGAAGCCTGGTAGGCTTCAGTCCATGGGGTCGCAAAGAGTCGGACAAGACTGAGCGACTTCACTTTCACTTTACAATAAATATAAAAGGTACTCAGTTAAAAAAACCCATATTATGTGAAAACCTCTATCCAATATAGGAATGTCTGTATTGAGTACATTTAGATGACTTCCAAAGACACCATTCTTACGGTGGATAGAGAATTGAAAAGAGGTCCCGTGGACTGCCTAACAGGCTTCTCATTGGTTTGGAAACAGCAAGAAAACTAGATCTTGGTAAGGTGGAATGATCTCTAATTTCTCATTTTATTTAGAAACCAGGCTAAAATGAAAAATAATAGCATTCTGAGGAAAAGTAACAATAGCCCCGCCCCTGAGATAAGCACCTATAGAGAAATACTTTGATGTCATTAAATAATCTCCATGTTGCTAACTTTTATCTTGAGGGAGAGTGGTTTAGGAAGCCTTTGACAAATCTCCCATCTCTTCTGTCATATTCTTATGATTATTATTTCATGGAATAGACTCAGTTCCATGAATCATAATTGACAACATGATTGTACTTATTAATCATTATTTAAATCAGGTATTAGATAACAAATAATTGAGTGAACTGTCCTCTATATACATAGAGGATGCTGATTAGCCATATTTACAGCATGTACATTGTTCTTTTTTTGTCATTTATTATCTGTCGTTTGGTTAGGAAGTTAGATTCTAAAGCTCACGGTTGATAACCCAGCCTCACCACTTTATCAGAGGTCTGACCCCAGGTAAGTTAAGTAAATTTTCTAGGGTTTAGAGTCATCATCAATAAAATGGGGTTAATGACACTTTAAAAAACACTTTTCAGGATGAAGTTAGATGGCTAATATGAAATAAACTAATGCAGGGATTTTTTGCCTGTCATTCACTTGAGAGATGAACAGACCAAGTAATGGGTGTTGTCAGTGGCTGGGGGACTGGATAGATCAGGGCAGGCCACAAAAGAATATAATCAGCATCTCCTGTTAACATCTAGATATGTGGACCCAGATCCTGGGTTAAATGTCACTGGCGTACATACAGAGGTCTTTTAATCATCTGTGAACTTTCATCTGGTCACTTGATTACATTCTCTTTTGCAGGATTTAAAAAGTTGTGATCAGAAACTAAAGGGAAAACCTATGATTTCAGGTCTCATGTCTTCTTGATTTACCATAATGCTGTGTGTCCCTAACCTTCTTGTTCATTAAATACACCCAGAATGTTCTTCAAATACACCAAAGTCCATGAGGACATCTTTGCACACAAGGCAATGGAGCATAATGTAACTGCTTCATCATGGTAGGGAAAACTTGAAAGCATAAGTGAATGTTTTTACTCAAAAGCACAGATTTCACCTCCTCCCCCTGGGGCTGCCGTAGGATGCTATATGTAGGACAGACATTGTTGTTTAGTTGCTCACTCGTGTTTGACTCTTCATGACTCCGTGGACTGTAGCCTCCCAGGCTCCTCTGTCTGTGGGATTTCCCAGGCAAGTATATTGGAAAATGTCATGGAAATGGGTTGCCATTTCCTTCTCCAAGGGATCTTCCTGGACTAGGAATCGAACCTGAGTCTCCTGCATTGGCAGGAGGAATTTTTTTTAACCATTGAACCACCAGGGAAGCCCAAATCAGATATATTTATCCCTTATTTCCAATGATAACTTTGGGAAATATTAAATGGCATCCCAAACCATATTGCCTCATCTCAAATATTTATTGTAACCAGTGACAATAGTGATGGGTTGTAAATATTTTGGGAATTGAAATGAAGAACAGTGAAGCCAAGAAAGATGGACCTTTTTGAATGTGCGTGATCTTACTTGACCATCTTTTGGTGTTAGATAATTTGGTTTATTTTCAGTTTAGAATTCCCTTGCATGTTGATTGTCATCTATCTTTCTTAGATCCACATTCAGCGAAGAGAAAATGTTCACACAATTATTTTGTATGTTGAAAAAGATTTACCTTTGACAATCGGCTATATCGTGAGTACATTTTGATGTGGCTGCTAGGAATTAGGGGCTGTGTCTATTTAAATTAGTTCTTTCTGAGGCTGAATATATGTCAGTGCTTCATGTATTGATTCTTACAAGGATGAAATACAAAAGATTAGAAGAGATACTAAAGATGGCAGTTTTCCTCCAAGATTAAAATCTTTTGGATATTTTATTTTTTTATCAAGGAAAACCATTAGTAAGCAAATTCAGCATTTAAAATGGTATGTGGTTATGGCAACATGTGACCTGCCCTTGTCGATGGAGTCAGAACCTTTTGGTGAGGGTTGCTCTTATGAATTGTGGACTTGCCCATAGGCTGTGATTAATTTTTGAGACAAAAAATATAAGTACACAAGTACAAGGTAAGATGAGAATATATTTCTTGCACTTCAGTAATGACTGACTTTGCTTTTGAAAACTTAAGTTTCTCTATTTAGTATTTCAAAGGCATATCTAAAAAATTCTGTAGGTCTATCCGAATCATTTCTTGGGTTAGAGTAGCCAGAAGGAAAGCCTGGGATGTATCATAGTGCTATTTCCATGTTGCAGGTGAGGGGAGTGAAGTACACAGATGGAGAGAGAACAGTTATGCTATGGAGGCCACAGGGTGACCAGCGAGGGCGCCTGCCAAAAGGAGTCTTGAGCATAGTGGGAGGAGTGACCAGTTGAGGATGTGGCAGCCTGCCTGATCTTCTCCCATCATGCTCAGAGCTTTATCAAGGGTCTGGGCTTAGCATGTGGAACCATGCACTTCTGGCTTTTATTTCCCAGCTTTTGAAACAGCCTGACCCCAAGCTCACCTGAGAGCAGGTTAGCATCACTCACCCAACAGCTTACCTCCCCCACCCCCTACCCACCGGATTTTTTCCAGTGATACAAATACATTCAACAGAAACACTCTGACCACATCAAATGTTACCTGTAATTTTTTTCCAGGTGAACTAACCACATCCACCAAGCCTTTAACCCTGTTCTATGCATTTGGGACACATTCATAAATGCTGATTTTCCTGCAGGTTGGTTTCTTCTGCTACATCAGTGTATAGAGAAGCTGAACATTTCAACCCCTTGCCGCAGTGACAGGTGACGAGTCTGATTGTTTGCTGATGTTGATTTGGAATGTTGATGCTTCAGGAAAAAAGAACTCCATCGAACAGACAATCTGCACAGCTCACGAACTACATAAAGAGCATTTGCTATAAATAAAGTGTCAACCGGGCGCTGCAGCTTTGTGTGGAATCATTTTCAAATTTTCCTTTTTGAATTATTAAATAGACCATGTCAGAACAACTCTGATTATTATCCAATCCATATGCTTCAACACCAACCTTTTATGTAATATCAAGCGACTGCAGTGATCAATTGGACCAATCATGAAGGCTCCCTCGTTCTGGAAAGGAGTCAAGCCCTCCATCCCACTGCAGCATCTTATGCAGATACGCAAACACCTACGGCATAGCTTACAGAGGAGGCCGCAGCAGGATCTGCCTTTAGGAATGCGTGCAGGCTGTGAAAATATATTTAGTTCCTTATCAAGAACTTTAAGCCTTAGTCCATCTTTGTGCAATTTTAAGCCTGTTCAGGTGAGTTAGAAATAGCACTCTTATCCAGCTATACCTCTACCCAGCAGAATTATGTACATAACTTACATGGTAAATAAAATGTGCTACTGCATAGTTTTGAAAACTGTTGTATATAAAAAAATAAAATGCTGCCTTTGGTTTTCTTTTCTTTTTTTAAACATATACAGTATCTCCTGGAAACGGAGACGGATATGGAGGCATGTAGCCACGTGTAATTTATAAAATGTGATAAAATGATAATCTCTCACCTACACTAATACAGTTTATCTAGATAAATAACTCTTAGAATGAATACTGTGGATGCCTTGAGGGTTTTCAGCATTTAATTAAAACGGAACAAAAATTTTCACTGTCTGTGTTGGGATTTTAGCATCCACTCTTGACAAGGATATTCTTTAGGCTGAGAACAGATTAGTGACATTCCCTGGGAAACAAATGGGGGGTGGTATTTTTCTAGTTCTCAAGAAAAAAGAGGCTAAAAATGCATGGTATAGAAATCTTAAGATGAAATGGTTTCCGGAGTACGCCTCTGTTCGCCACCACAACCCCCCTCCCAGGGCTTGGACTAAGGGTGGAATTCAGGGGGGCTTCTCTGATAACTGCGGGTGATTGGAGGTAATACTCTCGGGCACTTTCACCAACGTCCTGGTGTGTAGCCATCACTCACAATGACTGCTAAAGCACAGGCTTTCTTCCTCTTGATGGTGTGTGATTTTGACGTTGGACGCAGGGAGGCAGGACGAGGCAGTGGCAGAAACCTAGAGAGGGAAGATGGGCCAGCCCAAGCCCTGGAGCAAACAGCTTCCCAGAATGCGGGGGATTATAGGAGCCTCCATTGTGGCCCACTTAACCCTAAAAATACATCCCAAGCTGCAGTGCCAAAGAAGTATTCAGAAGGAAGCCTTTTAATTGTTCCATTGTCTACTGAAAATTGATTTAGGTTTTCTTTTGAGTCAGTTTTTCTAGGAAAGCACTGATTACCTTTATGTGACAAACTCTGCTCTTTAAATACATCGATTGTACACTCTGTGTACAAATCATGTGTATTTCTTTTGTTTGTTTTTGCTCTATTTTATAGGATTTAGGACACAAAGAAAGAAAAGTCTTGTAACGCAGTGCTATCCTATCATTGAACAAATTAATCTGGATGTTTTTCCACAATTTTGATAACAGATGATATGCTGAAAAACCATGAAATTATTACTATGAGTTAATGTGGTATATTCCTTTTTTTTTTCACATAGCAGATTCAATGTTCATGTAACTTGGTTTAAAGGCTCTTCTGTGTGTGTGGAGATTTTTAGCACTCTTGAGAGAAATAAGAAATGGTACAAAAACTTGAGAAAAAATAATAAGTAAGGAGTGAGATTTTTCTAATCACTTTTAGTTCTTGTTTGGAATATTTGTTTTCCCCTGTGATTTCACTTTTGGATCTGGAAAATGGGATAATTCTTAAGAAAAGAACAATGGTAATGGGACTTAATGGGCAGAGTTTGTGAAATAATTTCATGGGTTTGGAACAAAGATGCTATTCAAATAGGCAAATATGAGATGATATGTTGGTGATAGATATTAATAGAAACTGAGGCAGTAGCCCAGAGGTGCCCTCTGTGTGTGTGTGTGTCCCTTTTCTCACCACACCTGGATACTCGTATAACAGTTATAATCAGTCTCAAAATATAACTCTTATAATTTAAAGTGGAAAAGAAATATGAGCAAATTATTAATAATCCAAGTTAATAAGCACATTGTATAATTTCTTATTCTGGGTACCTCTTAGCCATCATTGTTGACAAACACCCTCAAAAAGGGTATTTTCAACATTTCAAAATCCTTTTCAGGGGGACGAAAAGAGAATAGGACACTATTCCATATATTTTCCTCATGGGCAATGGAAATAAGCTCATATGATTCCATAGTCTTTTAGCCTCACTCCCCTTCCCCCCTCATCTGATCACATTATTCACACAAGGAACCAATGAGCCGTTGTCTCATTACCTTAAAATCCTATATTAATGAGACAGCGACAGTTTTTAATCATTTGAGTTAAGCCTTGAATATTCTGTTTGCTAATATCATGCATCCATTTAAAGATGAGAACAAGCACTTTTTTATAATATTTTACTTGCCAGTAGTGACTAAAATACTGATTTTTCTCTGTAAAGTTGCCAAACATTCTGCAGAAAACCTTATATTCTTCTGCAGAAGTTAATTTTATCTTTAAAGGCCTGGGTTAAAAAGAAGCGTCAAAACATGTGTCTTGGACAGTCAGCTAGGGAAATGAGAGCCCTGGCACTTTGTTTTCCTGGCAGAATGCTTTGGTGGAATTAAATGCATATAATACATACACAAATTTTGTGGCAAGCCAAACTCCACCATTGAGCAAAGTTTGAAAGCATTTGAGCTAGCGCTTAAATGATACCTAAACAACCTAGACTTGGTGTCTTTGGAGATGTAATAGTGAATAAAAGAAAGATTTTTGTTTTTGTTTCTGCTTAATCTTTCATCATGGTAAATTTGCCTTTTTTTTTTTTTTTTTTAATTAAAATGGCTTAGAAAAGTACTTTCAGTGGTTTGCATAGCACCTCACACTAACTTTTTTTTTCTTTTTAGCTAATAACTCTTCTCCAACTTTAAAGCATGGCATCTAGGCCACCTTGATTCCATATACCAGGTCTCACCTTTAAAAATTCCTGTATAAAAGGGCAGGAGCCGAGTTAACCTCTTGAAAGTTGCCAAGCAAATTAATTGTGGACTATTGTTATCTTTTAGATAATGTTTTTCTTGGTTGATGAAAACTCTAACATTTGTTGGGATGCTAGTTAAGAAAGGGGTTAAACTATTGAATTCTGATTGCCTCTTAACAAATACAGAAGTTAAGCTGTAATATATTAAATTTTAAAAGGAAGAAAGGTGTTTTAAAATGTAATTTGTGTTTCTCTAATATGAATTACATTCATAAATAAAAGCCATGAGCAAAATTTAGTACAGATTAAAAGGAATTTTATATAAGTGGAGTTTTCATGGCTAATAAAAAGTACCAGACCCTTTAATGGGTTATCGTATCCACATCGCTGAACATATACTTTAAAAACCAACATAATATATAGGGGATGTTCCTTGATTTGTGTTTCTCATATCTCAGCAGTCACTTAATCTTTTATCTAAGATTTTTTTCAATTTTCTTAGAGGAGGCACCACACCAGCATTTATAAGAATTTTGGGGTCTGAAGCTTAGTTGCAGTATATCTGGGTGAAATGGCTATTTCATTTTGCAGATGAACAAGGTGATTTTTAATCCACCTGAGATTACAGATGACATAGAATCGGGACACCATTTGGGAATATCAGGCTCCCATATCAACTCTTCACTTTGAAAACAGACTCATCTTCCCAGTATATTCTAACCTGGGATGTACGGTCTCCTCTTTGCCTCACTCTTGTCCCAATCTGCCCCCTTAGCCATGTCCAGATGCCCTGTCCCTTGAAACCCTTGTATCCACTTCTTTTTTCTTATCGTGATGATGATTTCTGCATAAAGAATCAATCAGTCAACCATGCTTTTGATCCCATTAACTGTCTAGGGCCACGCCAATCACAAAATTTTGCTAAGTTCTATCTGATGCGTTCTTCTATAGAAGCAAATATATTTTTCCCAAAGCAATTATTAGGCACTTTATTTTAGTCCCTGATTTAATTTTTTTTAGCAACAGAAGCTAAGTAGCCTGATTGGAATTTCAAATGATCGTCACACTGAATTGAAAAGTCTGTCTTACAGGGAATGTAACATTTTTCTTATATTTTAACCAAGTAGAGGCAAAGAGAAGGTCCTCTTTACTTTTTGTCTAACCGAACGTATGTTTGATGATTAGTAATTCGAACAGAAAAAAGACTATCCCAATCTTTGACTCTTTTATAAGATTTTTCAGTCTTTTGTTAGGTTATTAACTGTCCTTCTCTCAATATTAAGTATACCAATTTTCCTCACGTCGTGATCTGATTTACTCTTAAGTGGTATGACACCTCTTAGTACTTGCCAGTACACACAAAAACTAGTTTGTTTATTTGTTTGTTTCTTTCTTTTTAAATTTATTTCTAAACAAGAAAATAAGTTTGAGTTGTTGCCTGGTTCCCATGGTCTGTTTGCTAACACTCAGTTTTCCTTTTTTCACACACGAAGAAGCAAACATCATCCCTGTCAAATGATAAATGAGGCAGAATTGGTGACGTGTGTGTTTGTCAACATAAGCAAGATCAAATGATTGCTCAGCAGGAAGAAGCCACGGGAAAGCCAATGATTTTTGACTAATTAGCAAAATAATAATAATGTCTCCCTAATGATTACCTTGAACTGGGTCGTGGCCTTTTATCAAACAGATATTCTACCAGTGCGAACTAGTGTTTTGAAAACATACTAGTGATTTCCTTTGAAATCATGGACACGGAGCATTTCTGAGAAATCTTTTGAAGCGTCCTGTCCTGTATCACTTAAGTAATTGAGACTGAAAATGAAGCCCAAATTTTTGGTTCATGTGGTCATATAACCACTGTGCGTTTTAAGTACTGCTTTATAGGGAAAAACAGTGCATATTTTTCAGGATCATTTAAAGTCCAAGTTCATTCTCATTCATATTTGGGGAGTCTTATCAGAGGTGTTCGCAAGGAGTAACTTGATTGAAAACAGAGAATTTTTTTCAACATCCTAGCCAAAGTCAGAGCAGCCGTTATCAGACCTAGCTACATTTTTATAAATCTTTTATGTAACTTTGAGAGATGTTAAGGTAGATCTAAATTCTTAGTCCTGGAAATGTCGCTGGAGCTGACATTTCCTGTGAAGATCTGTGGTCAATCACTATTTATAGAAAGCACAGTGGAGACAAGAGCACTGCTCAGGTCACAGGGCGTGTGCTGAGCCCTATGAATCAACCTGCCTGAGATAAATTCACAGGATTCCTGGCTCGGGACAAAGCTACGTACTTCTCAGTTTCCTGTGTGTCAGATTCATACCTTAAAAATAGAGATCAAAAGCAAGTGACCTTGGAACCAAGGGAACACTGTTTTGAGGAACTTAGCTCCCCATGTGGTATCCAGGTTGGGGAGTGCTACATGGACCTTGCTCATCTAGATGTTAAAACTGCTTGAATTGTACTAAATTTCACCAGGAATGCTGGCAAATATTCCAAATGATCAGAAGCATGAGTGTCTCATTAAAAAAAAAAGCAGACATGACTTGAAGTTATTTTTTTTTTTCCTTTGAGACTAGCAAGCTACTTTGTGTTAAATATTTTACCCTTTCATATAATATAAACTATGTTTTGTCTTTCTGTTGTGACTCTTTCACTGCCACATAGATTGTTATTACAACAATCTGTACAAAACAATAAAAAAAATCTGTTTTTTCCTTTATATGGATATATGATTCAAAATCATCAAGAAAGAAGTTTTATTGTTGGGTAAGGGTTGTTTGTGTGTACAGCAGTGAATATAGGACCTGTGATTATCTTTAAAAAATTTTTACTTTTTGACATCCTAAGCCTGTCCAGGAAGTTCTTCTGGTGTCCTTCTCCCCTTCAAGGTCAGTTCCGGTCCCTTCTCCAGGAGCAATTTCTATGTTAGTAACTTGAGACAAGCAATAGCAAGCCTCTTTCCTTTGTCTTGCCCAGGAGAGACCACTCATAGGGAGACCAGGAATGAGGAAATGGCAGCAATGATGAACCTGGTATGTGAAGGGAGGGCAGAGGGAGGGGCTCACAGAAGACAAGAACAGTGTTGATAATATGCTGAGGTGGAGCTGGGGGTGAGAGAGTACAGATCAGTTTAATGAGCCACCTGGCTGCCCCCACAGATGCTCAGATATTCCTCTTAAGTTTCCACCAACCTCACTGAATTTTTCTCCGACTCTCTAGTGCTGCACTGTCTGACAGAGTAGTCACCAGCCTGCTATGGCCCTTGAAATGTAGCTCGTCAAAATCGCCCCATGTTTTAAGTGTAACATGCATCCCGGATTTCAAAGACTTAGTATTAAAAAGGTAAAATGTTAATTAATAATTTTTTACATAATTACAAGTTTAAATAATATTTAAGATATTTCCTTAGAATTCATTTCTCTTTTAAACTCTTTAGAAATGGTTACTAAGAATTGTAAACTTATATTTGTGGTTTGCTTTAACAACCCACATTTTCTAGTTTCTAAATTTGATGCTTTGACATGTTAGGGCTTTGCTGACCCTTTGAAGGGGCTGCCTCTTCCAGGACTTGCCAATTTCCAGAGATAGCAATTGGCTTGCCAATTGCCAAACAGATTGGCATATAAGAGCACCTTCCATACCCAAAGCAAACATCCCAGAGCCCACACCCCCAGCTACCTCCTTTTTTACCTCCATTTGCACTGTAGCCACTATCCCCCTGCTCTAATCACCCCAGGGCTGGGTACCCTACGCCCCAGAGCAGGCTGATTATTCAAATTAGCCAGTCCCAAGCCTGCTTGCCCTGCCTCACCCATTCCTCCCTATGGAACTCCACAATAAAGGTTCTTACCCACTTTCCCCCTCACCCCCTGCCTCTTGACTGATGCTGGTACTGCCCCAGGTGGCTCTCCATGGAATGAATGACCCGCCCTCCTCTTGGGATCTGTGACTATAACAAAATATCTCTTCAAAGGCAGTCATCTTCTGATCTGTCGGCCTTGCCATACTTGAATGATAATAAAACCTACATTTTAAGACACAATGTCACCCTACTCCAGTACTCTTGCCTGGAAAATCCCATGGATGGAGGAGCCTAGTAGGCTGCAGTCCATGGTGTCGCTAAGAGTCATAGACGACTGAGCAACTTCACTTTCACTTTTCACTTTCATGCATTGGAGAAGGAAATGGCAACCCACTCCAGTGTTCTTGCCTGGAGAATCCCAGGGACGGGGGAGCCTGGTGGGCTGCTGTCTATGGGGTCGCACAGGGTCGGACAAGACTGAAGCGACTTAGCAGCAGCAGCAGCAGCAGCAGCAGCAGCAACCTCTTGCTATGGGACAGTACTGCAAGAGTTCTATTTCTCCAACTGGAGAATCACCTATAAAACTAAACATCTAGAACTCTCGGCCTCCTTAGAACTAACACAGCTCCTAAAATATAGTATCAGCTCAATAATATTAGCTATTATTTTTATTTTGACACCATAATGACAATTATAATGATAATAAAGTGATTTAATTCTGACTTAAAGAGACCATTTTCTGTTCTTTTTATTATTTTTGTTACTATTTCGTTACATGTTTAAAAATGTATATATTACATATAAATATATATATATATATATATCCTTACTTGTAAACTAGCATTTATTGAGTTGTTACTATTAGCCATGCTTGTGTTAAATGCTTTACAAATCATTTGATTTAATCACCATTACAATCAATTGAGTAACAAGTAAGCAAGAAAAGCAACTTGCCCGGAATCACATAGCTTGCTAGTATTGTAGCCGTAGGGGAGCTAAATAATAATGAGGATTATTTGGGGCTGATTGTTTTAAGAAATTGAAGACTCACGATGTTTTCCTTTTTACCTTCCTGTTAAAGGAGAAGGCAATGGCACCCCACTCCAGTACTCTTGCCTGGAAAATCCCATGGATGGAGGAGCCTGGTAGGCTGCAATCCATAGGGTTGCTACGAGTCGGACATGACTGAGCGACTTCACTTTCACTTTTCACTTTCACACAATGGAGAAGGCAATGGCAACCCACTCCAGTGTTCTTGCCTGGAGAATCCCAGGGACGGCAGAGGCTGGTGGGCTGCTGTCTATGGGGTCGCACAGAGTCGGACACGACCGAAGCGACTTAGCAGCAGCAGTAGCAGCAGTAACTGCTTAAAAGAATGTAGACAGAGGACCTGTTCCAAAAAGAGAGCCATCACTGTAGACTGTTGTTGTTTAGCTGTTCAGTCGTGTCTGATTCTTTTGTGACCCCATGAACTGTAGCCTACCAAGCTCCTCTGTCTGTGGGATTTCCCAGGCCAGAATACTGGTGTGGGTTGCCATGCTTTCCTCCAGGGGATGTTCCTGACCCAGGGATCAAACCTGGGTTTCCTGCATTGCAAACAGATTCTTTATCACTGAGCCATCTGGGAAACCCATCACGGTGGGTAACTACACACACCACAGGTATGAGTAGACAGGGGAACTCCGTAAACTCTTTGCTAAAATTCCTCTCTGTGTCCCATTGTTTCTGTGCAGCCCAGCAGATATTTGTGAACCAAACATTTGCTCTTTTCCATCTTCCTGTGACTCACCTTCCTTCCCTTTGAAGTCCCAAGCCCTTTCCCCTTGTCCTCTCAGACAGCATATAAGCCTCACTTGCCTAACTTGTCTGTGGGTCTCATTTTCTCACGAAGCCCCTGTACATACAAAATTAAATTTAATTTTCTCCTGGTTATCTGACTCATGTCAATTTAATTCTTTGACTGGCCAGAAAAACCTAGACGTTTAGAGGAAAAATTTTCCCTTCCCCCACTGAGAATGTATGTAATTTTGAATCATATATAATTTTTGTATATACTTTAAAATGTTAGGCACAGTCCTCCATCATAAGGATGATAAAGGGTATATGTGCTATTGAGGGATAATAATGAAACAGATAAACATGTGAACATCACTAGGAGAAGGGTGTGGCTCTTCTCTGAGCATGTGTCCACACTTCTACACCAGAGGTATTTCACCCCAATTTTTGTGGTTGTCATCCAATTGCTTTTCTTTCTATACATGCCTCCCACATGTGTTCCTCTCAATAGATTTACATTTAGTATTTTACTTGCCTGCTCTTAGGCTTTAGAGGAATGGACTTGCACCACATGGATTCTGCCATGGTTGCTTCTTTTGCGTGATGTGTATCTTCTAGATCCATCTGTGCTGATGGGCGTAGTTGCAGTTCACTCATTTTCACTGCCATCCTGAACTCTATCGTATGAATACTTTTTGGTGGACATTTTTTCTGTTTGACATTTGGATGGCTTTATTTTTTTTGTTATTAAGAACAGTACTGCTAGAAATACTCTATTTTTCCTGTTCTTGAATATTTTCAATGGTATGTATTCTTTCTTTTTAGCATTTTAAAGACCAACTTTAACTAGTATTAGCTAACTAATATTTTGAATTAATTAATTTTGCTGCACCAGGTGTCAGTTTTGGCAGGCGGGATCTTTAGTTGTGGCATGTATAATCTTAGGTGAGGCACATGCGGTTTAGTTCCCTGACCAGGGACTGAACCTGGCTCCCCTGCATTGAGACTGCAGAATCTAGGCCACTGGACCACCAGGGAAGTCCCTTAGCTAACTAACATTAACTATGATTTAACTAATATATCATTTTATTTAAATGGATTTATTTTAATTGGAGAATAATTATTTTACACTATTGTATCGGTTTCTGCCATATATCCACATGAATCAGCCATAGGTCTATGTATGCCCCCTCCCTCTTGAACCTCCCACTCCATCCCACCCCTCTAGGTTGTCACAGAGCACTGGATTTGAGCTCTCTGCAGCATACAGCAGTTTTCTACTGACTATCTAATTTTAAATATGGTAATGTATATGTTTCAATGCTACTCTCTCAATTTGTCCCACCCTTTCCTTCCTGCCCTGTGTCCACAAGTCTGTTCTTTATGCCTGCATCTCCATTGCTGCCCTGAAGATTTAATCAATATTTTAAATGAATGTTAGACGTACAGGAAAATTCCAAAAGTGGTACAGAGAGTTTCCTGCAGACTGCTCATCTTACTTCTGAGGTTAATATCCTACTTTACAGGAGAACAGTTATCAACTAGGACACTACCATTGGTCCAGTGTTATAACTTATCCATGGGTCTCTTTGACTTTCATCATTTTCTTTCCTGATACCTTTTTCTGTTCCAGGATCTTAACCAGGATTCCACATTGCATATAGTTTTTATTTTGGAGGGAATCATTTTGAACTCATTTCTGTCTTGCTCAAAAATTTATAAGAACAGTATTTCAGGGAGATTACTCTTAAGGCAGCATGTGAACTAGATTTTAAGGCAGAGAGATAAAAGTAGGAATGCCAGGCAACTCTTACTATATTGTGATTGCTTAAGGCAGAGAGAAGAAAGGGTATGATGATGAGGGACCATCCGTGTGCATATGCACTTATATACACATCACATAAATGTGTATATAAATGTATATATGCATAGATGGCACACATATGCACAGATTGCATTGTAACCATGTGTTCATCTTTCTCCCTTAGAAGTCCATGAGTTCCTTGGGGGCAGAGAGCAATAAAGCATTTTACTATTTTCTTCAGGTTCTCAGAAGAGTAACTGGTTAAAGTAGTAATTTGCTGAAAGTTTGTCAAAAAAATTAATATGAATGAGAAAGGAGAGCTGAAGGGGAAACATAGGAAGAATAAGAAAGAGAGAGAGCATGAAAGTAGAGAAGAGAGAGATCTGATTGGCTGATGGGCTGGGGGAGACAAGCGCAGACAGTAAGATGCTGATGGCAGAAGAGAAAAGAAATGGAGTAAGAGTGAAAAAGAAAGCAAGCAAGGAGATGTGAGGGATGAACAGCTAAGCAGTGGTGCTGTTTTCCCACTGCGTTGCTCACTTGGATCCTGTACATTATCGCCCATCACTTAAATTTAAAGCCTTGCCTCTTTTATTTATTGCTGTTCACAGTTCTCAGACATTTCTCTATCATTTACTCCCTCATCCCCCTCCTTCACAAGGCGCTGCTAAGAATAGTCTCCTGCTGTAGCAGTAGAATGTGGTGTGATGCTGCTGCTTCATTGTCATGGGGCCTCTTGTGGAAGTTTCATCCTTCCCCAAGGCCTTTGCACCTGCTGTTCCCTCCTTCTCAGATTCTCAGCCCTTAAATTTTCACAGGCTTGGCTTCTTCTCGACCTCAAAATTTTAGCCCTGTTCTCTTGGTTTATTTAGTCACTAAGTCGTGGCTCACTCTTTGTGACCCCATGAACTGCAGCACGCCAGGCCTCCCTGTCCTACACCATCTCCTGGAGTTTGCTCAAACTCACGTCCATTGAGTCAGTGATGCCATCCAACCATCTCATCCTCTGTTGTCCCCTTCTCCTACTGCCCTCAATCTTTTCCAAAATCAGGGTCTTTTCCAGTGAGCTGGCTCTTCACATTACATGGCCAAAGTGTTGGAGCTTCAGCTTCAGCTTCTCTTTATTTCTCCTCTATCTTATTATGTTGTTTTATTGTCTCCAAAATGCTTAGGGCTCTAGGGAACTTTCTTGTTTATTTATTTGCTCACTTTCTTTACATTTATCTTCAGCCACTAGAATATGGTTCCATGAGAGTTAGAGATCTTGTTTGTCCTAAAACTTCATTGGTCCTAGGTGTTAAATGAACTGTCACTCATAGGCTGTGTTTCGCTTTGTTTTGTGACTGGGTATCTATTCTTTAAGGATAAAGGAGAGTGATCACTAAGTTTCCAGGGTTAAATTAAAGAATAATTCACTGAGTGGGGATAAAGCTGAGGGAAGAGAAACTTCTGACCTAAGATAACATTTCAAGTGAATTTGATATCTCTTAGGCAAGTCCCTGCTCCAATATAACAGCATATATATATATTTTTTGAATGCCTGTTAAGTACCAGGTACTGTAGCAGATATGGCAGATATTGAGAACAACAGACATCTGTCCTCCAGGACCTTTCTGTCAAATGGAACTGTTTGATAAGCAAATCACTGGTTGCAAAGCAATTTACTAAGAGCTGTCACAGAAGGTTGCTCTGAGGGCTCGGAGGAGAAAAGGACAGAAGAGAACAGACCTTAAAAGCAGCTCAATAGCCACTTCAAATATACAAATGAGCATTTTCACATAATGCTCTGAATGATGATAACAGGTGTTATTGGGCGGGGTTCAAATAAATCTGGCAATATTGGGTTAAAGCTAACCGATTGTCTCTCTAATGCAGGACTCAACAGAGCCTCTAACTTGCTAATATTTGGTAAGCACCATTGCCTACACTTGACCGCAGCACCTTTCTCAAAGAGGAACTTAAAAAACTAGTTTTCACCAAACAAACCTGGGGAAATGCTAATACAGATTATAGAACAAAAGCACATGGGATGACATTTCTTCCTAAGATGTTTAGCGTAAACCTTCTAAAAACCTATTTCCCGACATTCAGGTTGAGGTTTCCCCACTTAAAATTTTTAGGTGTGGAATTCAGGAAGCTCTTCATTAGTTTCTTGTCTCCATATTTCTCCCTTCCCTTATCTTCCTGTAACTCCTTCAAGACCCACTAAAATCCCATGTATATAAGAAAGAGTTTATGCTCTAATTAGTGGACGATTTCTAATAGCTCTAAAAATTTTAGAAATTCTACATTAAGGAATGATAAAAGATTAAAAATAAAGCTTATCATACTAGCATTTTGCTTCTAATACTGTTCCCTTATGAAAAGGAATTAGAATTCCTTGAAGAAATGGTTGACTTTAGGGCTGGGGTACAGTAGGCACAAAATGAGTTGGGAAAATCTCCTTAATCCACATACTAAATGCCCCTTTCCCCCCCATTAATAAAATGATGGAACATATTACAAGAATACAGGAACAGTTTCAAGGACCTCTACTGGCCACATCTAAGACAATCCGAGCACCAAAACAATTAAGTACAGTAACAGATCATTGAAAAATAAGAATATAGAGAAATAAATAAAAGAGGGAATAGGGAGGGTTGTTGCTTACAGTAGAATCCCCAGTGCCTGCTGGTAAATATAGAGGAAATGCTGGAGTTAGAAAATTAGCATTTTGCAATTGTCTTGCTAAAGATTGGCTCAGTTAAGAATTACCAATTCAGAGGAAATTTTTTTTCTTTTTATGAGTTTTTTGTTTGTTTGTTTTACCATTTATATTTCTTTTTTCTAAAATTTTTTTGTTGAAGGATAATTGCTTTACAAAACTTCGTTGTTTTCTGTCAAACCTCAACATGAATCAGTCATAGGTATACATATATCCCCTCCCTTTTGAACCTCCCTCCCATCTCCCTCCCGATCCCACCCTCTAGGTTGATACAGAGCCCCTGTTTGAGTTTCCTGAGCCACACAGCAAATTCCCATTGACTATTTTACATATGGTAATGTAAGTTTCTGTGTTACTCTTTCCATATATCTCACCCTGTCCTCCCATCTCCCCATGTCCATAAGTCTATTCTTTATGTATGTTTCTCCATTGCTGCCCTGTAAATAATTTCTTCAGGACCATTTTTCTAGATTCTGTATATGTGCATTCAGTTCAGTTCAGTCACTCAGTAGTGTCCGACTCTTTGCGACCCCATGAATCGCAGCACACCAGGCCTCCCTGTCCATCACCAACTCCCGGAGTTCACCCAGACTCACGTCCATCGAGTCAGTGATGCAATCCAGCCATCTCATCCTCTGTCATCCCATTCTCCTCCTGCCCCCAATCCCTCCCAGCATCAAAGACTTTTCCAATGAGTCAACTCTTTGCAAGAGGTGGCCAAAGTACTGGGGTTTCAACTTTAGCATCATTCCTTCCATAGAAATCCCAGGGCTGATCTCCTTCAGAATGGACTGGTTGGATCTCCTTGCAGTCCAAGGGACTTTCAAGAGTCTTCTCCAACACCACGGTTCAAAAGCATCAATTCTTCAGTGCTCAGCTTTCTTCACAGTCCAACTCTCGCATCCATACATGACCAATGGAAAAACCATAGCCTTGACTAGATGGACCTTTGTTGGAAAAGTAATGTCTCTGCTTTTCAATATGCTATTTAGGTTGCATAACTTTTCTTCCAAGGAGTAAGCATCTTTTAATTTCATGGCTGCAGTCACCATCTGCAGTGATTTTGGAGCCCCCCAAAATAAAGTCTGACACTGTTTCCCTATCTATTTCCCATGAAGTTATGGGACCAGATGCCATGATCTTTGTTTTCTAAATGTTGAGCTTTAAGCCAACTTTTTCACTCTCCACTTTCACTTTCATCAAGAGGCTTTTTAGTTCCTCTTCACTTTCTGCCATGAGAGTGATGCCATCTGCATATCTGAAGTTATTGATGTTTCTCCTGGCAATCTTGATTTTAGCTTGTGCTTCTTCCAGCCCAGCGTTTCTCATATGTGTGTTAGAATACAATATTTATCTTTCTCTTTCTGACTCACTTCGTTCGGTATAATAGGCTCTAGGTTCATCCACCTCATCAGAACTGACTCAACTGCATTCCTTTTTATGGCTGAGTAATATCCCATTGTATATATGTATCACAACTTCTTTATCCGTTCATCTGTTGATGGGCATCTAGGTTGCTTCCATGTTCTAGCTATTGTAAACAGGATACATGTTTACAGGATAAATGGGATACATGTGTCTTTTTCAACCCTGGTTTTCTCAGGGTATATGCCTAGGGGTGGGATTGGTGGGTCATATGGTGGTTTTATTCCTAGTTTTTTAAGGAATCTCCATACCAGTTTCCGTAGTGGCTGTATCAATTTACATTCCCACCAACAGTGCAAGAGCATTTCCCTTTCTCCACATCCTCCCAGCATTTATTGTTTTTGTTGACTTTTTGATGATGGCCATTCAGACTGGTGTGAAGTGATATCTTATTGTGGTTTTGATTTGCATTTCTCTAATAATGAGCTATGTTGAGCATCTTTTCATGTGTTTGTTAGCCATCTGTATGTCTTCTTTGGAGAAATGTCGCTTTAGGTCTTTTTCCCACCTTTTCATTGGGCTGTTTATTTTCCTGGTACTGAATTGTATGAGCTGCTTATATATTTGGAAATTAATCCTTTGTCAGTTGTTTCATGGAGAAGGCAATGGCAACCCACTCCAGTACTCTTCCCTGGCAAATCCCATGGGCGGAGGAGCCTGGTAGGCTGCAGCCCATGGGGTCGTGAAGAGTCTGACATGACTGAATGACTTCACTTTCACTTTTCACTATCATGCATTAGAGAAGGAAATGGCAACCCACTCCAGTGTTCTTGCCTGGAGAATCCCAGGGATGGCGGAGCCTGGTGGGCTGCCGTCTATGGGGTGGCACAGAGTCGGACACGACTGAAGAGACTTAGCCGCAGCAGCAGCAGCAGTTGTTTCATTTGCTATTATTTTCTCCCATTCTGAGGGTTCTCTTTTCAACTTGCTTATAGCGTCCTTTGCTGTGCAAAAGTTTTTAAATTTAATCAGGTCCCACTTGTTTATTTTTGTTTTTATTTCCATTACTCTAGGAGGTGGGTCATAGAGGATCTTGCTTTGATTTATGTCATCGAGTGTTCTGCCTATGTTTTTCTCTAAGAGTTTTATAGTTTCTGGTCTCACATTTAGGTCTTTAATCCATTTTGAGTTTATCTTTATGTACTGTGTTAGGAAGTGTTCTAAATTAATTCTTTGACATGTAGCTATCTAGTTTTCCCAGCACCATTTATTGAAGAGGCTGTCTTTGCCCCATTGTATATTCTTGCCTCCTTTGTCAAAAACTAAGGTACCCATAAGTGCATGGGTTTATTTCTGGGCTTTCTATCTTGTTCCATTGGTCTATATTTCTGTTTTTGTGCCAGTACCATACTGTCTTGATGACTGTAGCTTTGTAGTATAACCTGAAGCCATGAAGGTTGATCCCTCCAGCTCCATTCTTCTTTTACAAGACTGCTTTGTCTATTCAGGGTGTTTTGTGTTTCCATATGAAATGTGAAATTTTTCATTCTAGTTCTGTGAAAAATGCCATTGGTAATTTGATATGGACCGCATTGAATCTGTAGATTGTGTTTGGTAGTAAAATCATTTTCACAATACTGATTCTTCCTACCCAGAAACATGGAATATCTATCCATCTGTTTATGTCATCTTTTATTTCTTTCATCAGGGTCTTATAATTTTCTGTGTACAGTTCTTTTGTCTCCTTTAAGTTTATTCCTAGATATTTAATTCTTTTTGTTGCCATGGTGAATGAGAGTGATCCCTTAATTTCTCTTTCTGATTTTCCATTGTTAGTATTTAGAAATGCAAGTGACTTCTGTTTGTTGATTTTGTATCCTGTAACTTTGCCAAATTCACTGACAAGCTCTAGTAATTTTCTGATAGTATCTTTAGGGTTTTCTATGTACAGTATCATGTCATTTGCAAACAGTGACAGCTTTACTTCTTTTCCCATCTGGATTCCTTTTATTTCTTTTTCTTCTCTGATTACTGTAGCTAGGACTTCCAGAACTATGTTGAATAATATTGGTGAAAGTGGACATCCTTGTCTTGTTCCTGATCTTAGGGGGAATGGTTTCAGTTTTTCACCATTGAGAACAATGTTTGCTGTAGGCTTATCATATATGGCCTTTACTATGTTGAGGTAGGTTCCTTATATGCCCATTTTTTGAAGAGTTTTCAATCATCTATTTCTGCTTTATTGACTATGCCAAGCTTTGACTGTGTGGATCACAACTGGCTGTGGAAAATTCTGAAAGAAATGAGAATACCAGACCACCAGACCTGCCACTTGAGAAATCTGTATGCAGGTCAGGAAGCAACAGTTATAACTAGACATGGAACACCATACTGGTTCCAAATAGGAAAAGAGGTACGTAAAGGCTGTATACTGTCACTCTGCTTATTTAACTTATATGCAGAGTACATCATGCGAAATGCTGGACTGGATGAAGCACAGGCTGGAATCAAGATTGCCAGGAGAAATATAAATAACCTCAGATATGCAAATAACACCACCCTTATGGCAGAAAGTAAAGAAGAACTAAAGAACCTCTTGATGAAAGTAAAAGAGGAGAGTGAAGAAGTTGGCTTAAAGCTCAATATTCAGAAAACAAAGATCATGGCATCTGGTCCCATCACTTCATGGGAAATAGATGGGGAAACAGTGGCAGACTTTATCTTTTGGGGCTCCAAAATCACTGCAGATCATGACTTCAGACATGAAGTTAAAAGATGCTTGCTCCTTGGAAGAAAAGTTATGACCAACCTAGATAGCATATTAAAAAGCAGAGACATTACTTTGCCAACTAAGGTCTGTCTAGTCAAGGCTATGGTTTTTCCAATAGTCATGAATGGATGTGAGAGTTGGACTATAAAGAAAGCTGGGTGCCTAAGAACTGATGCTTTTGAACTGTGGTGTTGGAGAAGACTCTTGAGAGTCCCTTGGACTGCAAGGAGATCCAACCAGTCCATCCTAAAGGAGATCAGTCCTGGGTGTTCATTGGAAGGACTGATGTTGAAGCTGAAATTCCAATACTGTGGCCTCCTGATGCGAAGAGCTGACTCATTTGAAAAGACTGTGATGCTGTGAAAGATTGAAGGCACAAGGAGAAGGGGACGACAGAGGATGAGATGGTTGGATGGCATCACTGACTCAATGGATGTGAGTTTGAATAAACTCCGGGAGTTGGTGATGGACAGGGAGGCCTGGCGTGCTGCAGTCCATGGAGTCACAAAGAATCAGACACAGCTGAGTGACTGAACTGAACCGAACTGAATCATAAATGGGTGCTCAATTTTCACAAAGGTTTTTCTGCATCTATTGAGATGATCATATGGGTTTTATCTTTCAGCTTGTTAATATGGTGTATCACATTGAATGATTTGCATTTATTGAAGAATCCTGGCATTACTGGAATAAACCCAGCTTGATCATGGTATATGAGCTTTTTGATGTGTTGCTGAATTCTGTTTGCTAAAATTTAATTGAGAATTTTTGAGTCTATGTTCATCAGTCATTTTGGTCTGTAGTTTTCTTTTTTGTGTGTTGTCTTTGTCTGGTTTTGGTATCAGGGTGATGGTGGCCTCATAGAATGAGTTTGGAAGGGTTCCTTCCTCTGCAATTTTCTGAAAGAGTTTTAGAGGGATAGGCATTTGCTCTTCTGTAAATGTTTGATATAATTCTCCTGTGAAGCCATCTGGTTCTGGACTTTTGTTTTTGGGGAGATTTTTTTTTTTAATCACAGCTTCAATTTCAGTGCTTGTAATTGGGTTGTTCATAATTTTTATTTCTTCCTGTTTCAGTCTTAGTAGATTGAACTTTTCTAAAAATCTATCCATTTCTTCCAGGTTATCCATTTTCTTGCCATATAGTTGTTCATAATAGTCTCTTATAATCCTTTGTATTTCTGCATTGTCTGTTGTAACTTCTCCTTGTTCATTTCTAACTTTGTTGATTTGATTTGTCTCTCTTTTTTCTTGATGAGTCTGGCTAAAGGCTTGTCAATTTTGTTTATATTCTCAAAGAACCAGCTTTTAGTTTTATTAATGTTTACTATTGTTTCTTTCATTTCTTTTTCATTTATTTCTGCTCAGATCTTTATGATTTCTTTCCTTCTTCTAATTTTGGGTTTTTTTTGTTCTTCTTTTTACAGTTGTTTTAGGTGTAAAGTTAGGCTGTCTATTTGATGTTTTTTTCTTTCTTGAAGTAGGATTGTATTGCTATAAACTTCCCTCTTAGAACTGCTTTTGCTGCATCCCATAGGTTTTGAGTTGTCATGTTTTCATTGTCATTTGTTTCTAGAAATTTTTTTGATTTCCCTTTTACTTTCTTCAGTAACCTGTTGGTTATTTAGAAATGTGTTGTTTAATCTCCATGTGTTTGTGTTTCTTACAGTTTCTTTCTTGTAACTGGTATCTAGTCTCATAGCATTGTGTTTGAAGAAGATGCTTGATATAATTTCAATTTTCTTAAATTTACTGAGATTTGACTTGTGACCCAAGATGTGGTCTATCCTGGAGAATGTTCCATGTGCACTTGAGAAGAAGGTGTATTCTTCTACATTTGGATGAAATGTCCTAAAGATATCAATGAGATACATCTCATCTAATGTATTATTTAAGACTTGTGTTTCCTTATTAATGTTATGTTTTGATGATCTGTCCATTAGTGTGAGTGGGGTGTTAAAGTTTCCTATTATTACTGTGTTACTGTCAATTTCTCCTTTTATGTCTGTTAGTGTTTGTGTTATGTATTGAGATGCTCCTATGTTGGGTGCATAGCTATTTACAATTGTCATGTCTTCCTCCTGGATTGATCCCTTGGTCATTATATAACGTCCTTCCTTATCTCTTGTAATCTTTATTTTAACGTCTATTTTGTCTGATATGAGTATTGCTACTCCAGCTTTCTTTTGCTTCCCATTTGCATGGAATATATTTTTCCGTCCTCTCACTTTCAGTCTATATGTGTCTTGAAGTCTAAAGTGGCTTTCTTGTAGACAGCATATATATGGGTCTTGTTTTTGTATCCATTCAGCCAGTCTGTGTCTTTTGGTTGGAGCATTTAATCCATTTACATTTGAAGTAATTATTGATATATATGTTCCTATTGCCATCTTCTTAATTGTTTGGGGTTGATTTTGTAGATCTTTTTTCTTTTGTATTTTTTGACTATATAAGTCTGTTTAACATTTGTTGTAAAGCTGGTTTAGTGGTACTGAATTCTCTTAACTTTTGCTTGTCTGAAAAGCTTTTGATCATCAACTTTGAATGAGATCCTTGCTGGGTACAGTAATCTTGGTTGTATATTTTCCCCTTTCATTTCTTTAAATATATCCTGCCAGTCCCTTCTGGCCTGCAGAGTTTCTGCTGAAAGATCAGCTGTTAAGTGTATGGGGTTTCCCTTGTATGTTACTTGTTGCTTTTCCCTTGCTGCTTTTAATAGTCTTTCTTTGTGTTTAGTCTTTGTTAGTTTGATTAGTATGTGTCTTGGCATGTTTCTCTTTGGGTTTAGCCTGTATGGGACTCTTTGTGCCTCTTGGACTTGATTGGCTATTTCCTTTTCCATGTTGGGGAAATTTTCAACTATAATCTCTTCAAAAACTTTCTTATACCCTTTCTTTATCTCTTCTTCTTCTCGGACCCCTATAATTCGAATGTTGGTGTGTTTGATATGGTCCCAGAGGTCTCTGAGATGGTCCTCAGCTTTTTTCATTCTTTTTACTTTATTGTGCTCTTCAGAAGATATTTCCACCATTTTATCTTATAGCTCACTGATTAATTCTTCTGCTTCAGATATTCTGCTACTGATTCCTTCCAGAGTATTTTTAATTTCAGTAATTGTGTTGTTTGTCTCTGTATGCTTATTCTTTAATTCTTCTATGTCTTTGTTAACTGATTCTTGCATTTCCTCCATTTTGCCTTCAAGGTTTTTGATCATCTTTACTATCATTATTCTGAATTTTTTTTTCAGATAGTTTACCTATTTCCTTTTCATTTATTTGGACTTCTGTGTTTCTAGTTTGTTCCTTCATTTGTGTCGTATTTCTCTGCTTTTTCATTATTATTATTTTTTAACTTATTGTGTTTGAGATCTCCTTTTCGTAGGCTTTAAGGTTGAATTCTTTCTTCCTTTTGGTTTCTGCCCTTTAAGTTTGGTCCAGTGGTTTGTGTTAGCTTTTTATAGGGTAATATTTGTGCTGAGTTTTTGTTTGTTTGTTTGTTTTTCCTCTGATGGGAAAGGCTGAATGAGGTAGTACTCCTGTTTGGTGATGATTGGGTTTGTATTTTTGTTTTGATTGTTGTTTAGATGAGGCATCCTGCACAGGGTGCTATTGGTGGTTGGGTGATGCCAGGTCTTGTATTACAGTGGTTTCCATTGCGTGAGTTCTCACTATTTGATACCCTCTAGGGTTAGTTCTCTGGTAGTCTAGGGTCTTGGATTCATTGCTCCCACTCCAATGGCTCAAGGCTTGATCTCGAGTTTTGTGTGGATCTATATATTCTTTTCCACTGGTCAGGTACTCCTGTCCACTCTCAGCTGGTGTTCTGCATGTACTTCTGTTTCTGAAGTTGTATTCCTGGTGTATTTGTGGAGAGAGATGTATTTCACATCCATCTACTCCTCCACCATCTTGTTCTCTCCCTCTTTTTATGAGTTTTTTTTTTTTTATTGGGTCAGAGTAAAATTTTGATGGAGCACAATATTTGTTTGGCATTGAAGTATCTCCCCACATATTGACTGTAGTTTTAAGGGGAAAACATTGCTAATATGATACTAACTACATATTATATTGAATATTATATATGTGTATATATAATATATATAGTTATATACAGTTAAGTTTCTATATAATAGTAACTATATAGTAGCAACTATGAAACCAGACAAACCTTTATGAACTACAGTATACCAGGCTTCCCTCATGGACAAGGAAGCCTGGTGTGCTGCAGTTCATGGGGTCACAAAGTGTGGGACATGACTTAGCCACTGAACAACAATTGTAATGTAACCAGACAAACCTTCTCTGGTTGATCCAACTTAACATTCCCAACGAAGGGCAAAAGGATGTGATAACTTGAGGAAGCCACATTGTCACTTATGAATTATTCCATCCAGGAATGTATTAGCTGAACTTTGTTGTGAAGAAACAGACAAACCTCCAATGAAAAATATCCCAATATGAAAAAGGGCTATTTTTTCAACTTGTCAATGTCAAAAACAAGTAGAGAAAGTTTGTAGAATGCTTTAAATTAGGCAAAAGAGACACAAAAATAAGACACATTAACCTACCCTCGCCTGGATCTTGCACTCAAGGGAAAAATGCTGTGAAGGACATTATTGGATCCTTTGACAATATCAGAGGACAGACAGGGGATCAGAAAAAAGTATCCTATCAGTGCTAATTATACGGAAATTATAACTATAATTTATATTAGAAAGTATCTTATTCTTAAAAGTATATATTGAAGTATATAGAGGTAATGGGCCCTGATAATATACAGCTCACTCTCTCAGTATTCAGAAAAAAGATACATAACACTATCTATATCAGTAAAGTAATATCTATCTTTTTATCTATCCACCCATCTATCTATCTACTAACCTACCTTCCTACCTAATCTATCTGCATTAATCTATAGATCTTTGGTAATGTCAACTAAAACACAATTCACAAGGCTGTAAGTAGGAGTTTATTTGCTGTCTAGCTCAGTTGGTAAAGAATCTGTCTGCAATGCAGGAGATCCCAGTTTGATTCCTGGGTCAGGAAGATCCACTGGAGAAGGGATAGGCTACCCACTCCAGTATTCTTGGGCTTCCCTTGTGGCTCACTTGGTAAAGAATCCTCTTGCAACATGGGAGACCTGGGTTTGATCCCTGGGTTGGGAAGATCCCTTGGAGAAGGAAAAGGCTACTCACTCCAGTATTCTGGCCTGGAGAATTCCATGGACTATATAGTCCATGGGGTTGCAAAGAGTCAAACATGATGAGCGACTTTCACTTTCACTTTAAGAACTGCAATTTGAAAGACACAGATTACAGTAAAAGCAAAAAAGTGCTTGGGGAAGACAGAGTTAGGGGCTTATGAACATAAAAAGCCCTGAGAATTGTGATTGAATCAAATTGGTAAACATTTGTCTTTTAGGAATCACAAGTTATTATAGGGTAGGAGTCCAATAAGTAAGTAGGATGTAGTGAGTTATTTTAGGGGAAGAGTCTGATAGGTGTCTTGAGTTTCTGGTAGATGTTTTGGATGACTTCATTAGGACATAAGTGGTCAAAAGATCAGATTCCACTGAAGGTGAGAAATGCAAAGTCTCCCTTCAGTAATGCCCTGCTCCACCCAGGCTTCGTTTTACAGAGTTCTCTTAGTAATACTGACTCAATTTTGATTTTTCCTTTCATAATATCAATTTGCTAAACTGTTATCTACCCCTCACCTATCTAAGTATCTATTTATCTAGCTATCCATCTATCTATCATCTATCTATCCTCAAAATGACAAAGCAAGTGGGCAAAGTTTTAACAGGTGAATCATGTACAGGGTCTAATGATGTTGTTTGTATGCTACTGCTACTCTTATTATTTTAATTTTTCTGTAAATTGAATGTATTTCCAGATAATAAAATTTTCCAAATTACCATACCACCAACGAAGGTTTCTCTATGGCTTGAGGATTAGCTTCATGGACTCTAATTTTATGGACACCCAGTTCTAATCTTGGTCTGACCACTTATGACCTCTCTGGTCTTGGATAATACCTTAACCTCCTTATACACTCCAGGCATTTTGTCCATGAGTTCAGTTCAGTTCAGTCTCTCAGTCATGTCCGACTCTTTGGGACCTCATTGACTGCAGCACTCCAGGCCTCCCTGTCCATCACCAATTCCCGGAGTTTATTCAAACTCATGTCCATTGATGTCCATGTCCAACTCATGTCCATCTCATGTCGGTGATGTCATCAAACCATCTCATTTTCTGTCAAACCCTTCTCCCACCTTCAATCTTTCCCAACATCAGGGTCTTTTCAAGTAAGTCAGTTCTTTGCATCAGGTGGCCAAAGTACTGGAATTTCAGCTTCAGCATGAGTCCTTCCAATGAATATTCAGTACTGATTTCTTTTAGGATGGACTGGTTGGATCTCTTTGCTGTCCAAGGGACTCTCAAGAGTCTTCTCCAACACCATAGTTCAAAAGCATCAATTCTTTGGTGCTCAGCTTTCTTTATAGTCCAACTCTCACATCCATACATATGAAAGTGAAAACGAAAGTCTCTCAGTTGTGTCCGACTCTTTGCAACCTCATGGACTGTATCCGTGGAATTCTCCATGCCAGAATACAGGAGTGGGTAGCCTTTCCCTTCTGCAGGGGATCTTCCCAACCCAGGGATCGAACCCAGGTCTCCTGTATAACTACTGAAAAAACCATAGCTTTGACTAGATGGACCTTTGTTGACAAAGTAATGTCTCTGCTTTTTATATGCTGTCTAGGTTAGTCATAACTTTTCTTCCAAGGAGTAAGCATCTTTTAATTTCATGGCTGCAGAAACCATCTACAGTGATTTTGGAGCCCCCCAAAATAAAGTCTGTCACTCTTTCCATTGCTTCTCCATCTATTTGCCATGAAGTAATGGGACCAGATGCCATGATCTTAGTTTTCTAAATGTTGAGTTTGAAGCCAACTTTTTCACTCTCCTCTTTCACTTTCATCAAGAGGCTCTTTAGTTCTTCTTTACTTTCTTCCATAAGGGTGGTGTTATCTGCATATCTGAGGTTACTGATATTTCTCCTGGCAATCTTGATTCCAGCTTGTGCTTCATCCAGCCCAGCGTTTTTCAAGATGTACTCTGCATATAAGTTAAATAAGCATGGTGACAATATACAGCCTTGATGTACTCCTTTCTCGATTTGGAACCAGTCTGTTGTTCCATGTCCAGTTCTAACTGTTGCTTCCTGACCTGCATACAGATTTCTCAGGAGGCAGGTCAGGTGGTCTGGTATTTCCATCTCTTTCAGACTTTTCCACAGTCTGTTGTGATCCACACAGTCAAAGTATTTGGCATAGTCAATAAAGCAGAAGTAGACTTTTCTGGAACTCTCTTGCTTTTTCGATGATCCAGCGGATGTTGGCAATTTGATCTCTGGTTCCTTTGCCTTTTCTAAATCCAGCGTGAACATCTGGAATTCATGGTTCACATACTGTTGAAGCCTGGCTTGAAGAATTTTGAGCATTACTTTGCTAGCATGTTAGATGAGTGCAATTGTGTGGTAGTTTGAGCACTCTTTGGCATTGCCTTTCTTTGGGATTGGAATGAAAACTGACCATTTCCAGTCTTGTGGCCACTACTGAGTTTTCCAAATTTGCTGGCATGTTGAGTACAGACTTTCACAGCATCATCTTTTAGTATTTAAAATAGCTCAACTGAAATTCCTTCACCTCCACTAGCTTTGTTCATAGTGATGCTTCCTAAGGCCCATTTGACTTCACAATCCAGGATATCTGGCTCTAGGTGAATGATCACACCATCATGATTATCTGGGTTGTGAAGATCCCTTTTTTTTTTTTTTTTTTGGTGAAGATCCTTTTTGTATAGTTCTTCTGTGTATTCTTGCCACCTCTTCTTAATATCTTCTGCTTCTGTTAGGTCCATACCATTTCTGTCATTTGTTGTGCCCATCTTTCTTCATGAAATGGTAATAATAAAAGCACTCCTTATAAGGGTTGTTGTGTGTACTTAATGAGATAATGTAAATTAAGTTTAGCACTGTACATGACACAGAGCATTATTCAATAAATATTACTGTTACACAATAAGTATTCAGTAGACTCTAGTTAATTGAAGAGGTCATGGTTGAACCATTTAAAGACATTTGGAGGAAATAGGGCTAAAATACACAGGGCTGAATTAGATGCATTTCTGAAGTCCTTTTCATTGTTATGAGTCATTCTTTAAAAAATACCTTGTATCTGATTTGAAAAGAAATTGATTGGATTTTGAATGATCTTTACTCTAGAGCAATCTGTATTTAATTTTAAAAAATAAGCTGACTCTATGATCCAGCTGAAGATTCTGACTTTCAAAAGAGCTTTCAGATAAAGCAGGATTGAACATCATATGCTCCTTTCCACCAAACCTGGCCTGGTCTATTACTTTTCAATTACAGCCAATAGTTCCTATAAAAGAATTAAGCCATACTGTCACTAACAGTTGAATTTTCTAACTTTATAGTCCTACTTATTTTGGTATAAAATCCAAGTCACATAGCATTTGCTTCACTCTTTTACTTGATTCTCTCATTTAAGGAACTGAGTCTTAGATCAGTTGCATTAAACAATTCAGTGTCACCCACTCATTAGTAATAGATTTCAGACTCTTCTGGATCTGGTCATCTTCCCTCACATCAGTGCATCAGTGCTGTCTTCCTCTATGTCTCCTTAGCAAAACCGACCCTGAAACAGGGCTTATCAACCTCAATTATTCTTATGAAGACTTTTCCAGTCCTCCAACTCTTTTTTGGCTCCAATGTTCTGTTTTGGCAAATTTTGAAATAGTCTTCTGAAGTGGGATGCAAAGAGACCACATTTGGGAGTCAAGCAGAGTCAGATACAAAATCTTGTCGGTATCACATCCATGACATGTGTCCTCAGGAGGGAAGGCAGAGTAATACTCACATTGGGTGTGAGGTCTCAGGGGGCAGAGAGCTGGATGGGAATCTTGCTGAGGGGCCCCATTTGTTAGGGAAGTAATTTTGCTTTATCTCATGTCAGTTTTCTTCACTTTAAATGGGGATAATAGCACTCACCTCATAGGACTGTAAAGCAGGTTAAATGATATAATTATGTGAAATGCTTACAAGTCTAAGCATATAGCAAGTACCTTTCCAATTTTTAGTTTTCTTATAAAAAATGGGGGACTAAACCTATTTTGTATGTTTAATGTAAAGATTAAATAAACTTTGGTGAGTTAACACACACACACAAAACTTTAGACCTGTACCTGTTCATCAGTGAATATTCACTCACTTATTCATTGAATGTGTATTTATAGATCTTCTTCCATAGACCTCCAATGTTTTAAGGGCTGGGTTTTCAGAGAAGACTTGGACAAGACTGTATTCCTCTGATCTTTGGGGGAAAAAAGAAAAAAGTGAGTTGCTGTTGTTATAAAAGATAAGCACTGAATCTAAGGCAGATCTATAAATCTTTGTAAAAGCATGTTTTGTTTTTTTCTTATCGTCCACCCTTACTTTTAAGGCTATCTAATTTCCCTTTGATTCTGAGTTTAGAATCTTCTTTCCCACAAACAGTATTTAAACGTATCTAAGTAACATTGAGCTAACAAAGAAAATGAACATTTTGGGGGCATTGTGAAGTCTGCAAAGGGCTTTCATGTAGGGCTCTGCCTCAGGTCCTCCTCTGATGCTGGGAGGGAGAGATACAGGCCCATTATCTCCATGAAAGCTCCTACGGAAACATGGCTGCCACAGATTCTTAGTGATTAGCAAAAGAAAAGATGTAAAAAGCAAAAATATTCCTGTCTCTTTTCTTCAGAAAGCCTACAGATTCTACAATAGGCAAGGACAAGAGCTGGAGGAGGAAAATTGGCAATTTTTTTTTTTTTTTGCTTTGCATAATTTTTCTGACAAAACAAAAAGATTTCAACATCATTTTTGTGACAAACTGTACCCATATCTTTGGAATTTTTGCAAATTTAGCATCAATCATGTACATTTTCCAGTCATTTTCATTGAAATTTCATTCTGTTTAGCTTGTTGGCAAAATGGAGAGCAATTTTGTTTGCTAACGCTGCCTTTTCCCTTGCTACAGAAAAATGGCAATGTTAAAAAGTGGGGGCTCTTCCATTCTCCTGCAGGGAAGCCCCCTGTGTGTTCATTTATGTGTACAGTCTATCATGCTTATTTAAGCATATTCTTATTTTATTTATAGACTTGAATCATTTATTATTTGCTTGCACATATTTTTGCCAAGGACTCTAAATTGTTGCGTGTGTGTGAGCTAAGTTGCTTCAGTTGTGTCTGACTCTTTGCGACCCCATGAACTGTAGCCCACCAGACTCCTCTGTCTATGGGATTCTCCAGGCAAAGGTACTGGAGTGGGCTGCCTTGCCCTCCTCCAGGGGATCTTCCCAACCCAGGGATCGAACCCATGTCTCTTAAGTCTTCTGCAGAGGCAGGTGAGTTCTTTACCTTTAGCTCCACCTGGGAAGCCCTGAATCGGTGCCGATAGCAATTAAAACTTTATTATTTACATAGTCTGGGGAACAGGAAAGAAGAAATCCCCAGATCAGCATAATCAATTAAGTTCTAAAACACTCCATGTGCCTTTTTATTTTATGATCTGCATATTGTTCTAATGCTTTACAAGTGGCATAGCCACTCTTTCTAGTTCTACATAAATGAGATTCATACCAATTTTCAAAAACAATCCCTCAAACACAGTGTTTAGTTGCCATTAAGGCTGCATCTACCCATCACAGAATGACGGTTTGGAAAGGAATTATTGGTGCAGGCAGGGTGTTAGTTTTTTAATATAAGAATCACTTCTACCCTGCAAGTCTCTCCATCAAAATTTACCTTTAGAAAAGTGGCTTTTGCTGTTTTTAGGAACTATTTCTAGACCAGAGTCACAGAGAGCCTGTTCCCCACTGATTTCACTTTTACAGTCTGTGCTGTAGACAAAATTTTGCAGCTAGATGAAAAAAAAGATTTTTAATATAAATGTAATGGTTTGGAAATGTTTATTTTGTGTAGGCAGAACATCAGTTAGTACATAACATCCCTTGGGAAGATTTCCAAAAGACTACAGTGAATAAAATGGGGGAAGCTGGAAATGTATAAAAAAACCCCAATTATTCAAAGAATGATGACAATTACTTTGTCAGGTCCCGATGAATAGTCAAAACACACACACACTTGGTGAAGATTTGAAGTACCAGAAATGAGTCAAGCACTGGGCTAGGCACTCTACCTACATTATCTCAGTTAATCCCCATGTAATGCCATTGAAAAAGAGATGATTATTATCCTGTTTTTACAGTTGAGAAAGTAGATAACATATTCAGTTCAGTTCAGTTCAGTTCCTCAGTCGTGTCTGACTCTTTGCAACCCCATGAACTACAGCATGCCAGGCCTCCCCGTCCATCACCAACTCCCAGAGTTCACTCAAACTCACGTCCATTGAGTCCGTGATGCCATCCAGCCATCTCATCCTCTGTCATCCCCTTCTCCTCCTGCCTCCAATCCCTCCCAGCATCAGAGACTTTTCCAATGAGTCAACTCTTCGCATGAGGTGGCCAAAGTACTGGAGTTTCAGCTTTAGCATCATTCCTTCCAAAGAACACCCAGGGCTGATCTCCTTTAGAATGGACTGGTTGGATCTGTTACATCATCATAAAACTGATCAGCTAGGTTGGATATAAAATAAACTCAGAAAAGTAAAGAGGTTAGAGGAGAGATCAGTTACTTTGATGAGAACTGAAGTCTGCAGGAAAGGAAGCCTTGACGACAGCTTCAGAAACTCCTCACCTTCTCTCACAAGGTCACTGTTCCTCTCCCCCGTCCCCAGTGTCTAGGATCTCTGTTTTCAGAAGATGCCAACTCCAACTCCCATAAATCATCAAGCCGTGTTTCCACTTCCTAGGACTACAGATTTAAACTTGGAAGGATTTGAATCCATTTAGTATTGCAGCAAAATGAAAGACCTTTTGTAATCTAGGAAATGAAAGCTTTTTCTCTGCAGACTGAAGGGTGAGATTTGAAACCAACCCTGAAATCTTCAGTGGGACGTTCGTTCCCCTCTGCTGGTCTCCAGGAAAGGCTATGTTTTTAAGGGGATGAGACGGAGGCACAGTAGAAGGTGTCCTGAACGTTGGTCTATGTGATCCGTCCTGCCCTTGGGCTGCTCATCAGTTAGGAAAGGTTACACCCATATCCAGATGAGAAAAATAAAGTAGAAAGAGGATAAATAACTTGCCAAAGATCTGGCAGCAAGTAGAAGAAACTTGGATGCGAGTTTGGCTCTGTATCTTGCCGGTGTCTGTGAATTTCCCTTTATATATTTACGTATTTAAATGCTCATGTCCGACTCTCTGTGACCCCATGGACTGTAGCCCACCAGGCTCCTCTGTCTGTGGGATTTCCAAGTCAAGAATACTGAAGTGTGTTGCCATTTCCTCCTCCAGGGGAATCTTCCAGACAGAGGGATTGAACATGCATCTCCTATATCACCTGCATTGCAGGCAGATTCTTTACCCACTGAGCCATCAGAGAAAGCTATAGGAACTTCCCATTAAGCTCTGTCAACTCTCTCAGTAACACTGAGGATGGTCTGGGTATCTTACAACAAACCAAACCGCCTGCTTCTTATTGACTTGGAGAGTAAATGTAGAGAAGATGGAGTCTGAAGACATTTATAGGCCCTTTTCAAATGACAGTAGGAAAAGAAAAATATTTTGTTTTAACTTAACTTTGCTTAAGTTCTGCTGTCATATAACATCAGTTCTGATGATCGATATCAAAAAGGCCATGAAAATCAGTAGGAAGTGTGCGTCTTTGCATACCAAGATG
The DNA here is from genome assembly GCF_055505025.1 of Bos grunniens. NCBI lineage: Eukaryota > Metazoa > Chordata > Mammalia > Artiodactyla > Bovidae > Bos > Bos grunniens. Next base: position 53,869,084 of record NC_141178.1, on the reverse strand, counting down.
ATGTGCTCAACTGTTGTCAGCTGGACACACACTGGAGTTTGAAGACAAGCACGCATGCCAGGTTGCATATTTCGGCAAACCATCAATTTCTATTTATGGATGCAGGACAGACAATGTTATTGCCTACCTTACATCCAATCTTCTTTTTCCTCTCGAACAGAAGCCTGCATTTGTTTAGAATGTTTATGTGCCTTGCCACCCTGTAATTGATATAGATTGTAAGTAGCCAAAGCCAGTCATGACAATCATTTTCGTTGCTTTCCTGGTCTCAGGGCATAAGGGTGGCCAGTTCTGGCCAATGGATTCTAAAAAGAAATCTGTTAAGATTATTTATGCAGAGGATTTTCCACTTTTGTATAGCACAGACATGGTTGACACCAGTTTTCACCTCTTTTCCTGCTTTGAATACAGATGTAATGCCTGGAGCTGTGCAGCCATCTTGTGACTGTAAGGAAAAACCCATGTCTGACTTGACGTCCTGGAGCTGTCCAACTCACATCAGAAACAGCTTGACTTTGCTTTTTTATGGGGAGAAAGCCAACATTTACTTTGTTAAGATAGTATAGTTTAGTAGTTCATTACCTAAAGCTAAATATATCCCTAACAGTTAAAGGAAAGATTCTAACTACATAATTATAACTACAATCTTAGTTATTACTGTTTAAATTAGCTAGTGATTAAAAATATCACATTAAGGATATTTGTGGTAATATAAATGATCTGCTCAACCTTCCTCAACAACAGTCTAAACTGGTTTAATATGGGTCACATAATAATACAAATATGGTACATAAATTGGAGTAAACATATGCCAAATTGAGTGAAAGTTACATACAAATCTTGCGGAATTTATTTTAAATTTATTCCATTTTATTTTTGAAATAAAATGTGCTCTGAGTTGACACAGTCTCTTCTCTCATCTCATATATATGTGAAAAAGTATTTCACACTAATTATCTGTGAATAGAAAAAGCATAGCAAAATCAAGCCTTCATCCAGTATTGTCTTGATTCTGGCCTAAATTTAAATGCAGCTTAAGTGACACCTGACAGAAGCATTTAGAGGTCATAGAGTCCTTGCTCATGAGAGACATTAGTCAAACAAATGTCATTTGTCTAATTCAGTAGTTTCATATCAGAAGATTTATCTTAAACCTTAGGAAAAAAGAAGATTAAATGAAAATAGATACATTTAGCATAAAAAGGCAAAACTCTAGAGATCAGGGATGCTAAATTATTTCAAAAATCTTTCTCTAAGATTGACAGATCATTTTAAGTCTCCTTCTTTTCTTACACTGACATTTTTAGAAAAATTGTCTCTGTTTTCTCTTTCACTTTTTAAGGTATCATTACAATAGGTTAGTAGTTCCAGTCTTTCCTATGAATTGTTTGATATTTCTGAGGATACATAATCATTTTGATACTCATGAGAATCATTTCATAGCTTTCAAGGGAAAAATGTCCTCAACTTGTTTTTGTTTTTCACTTAGAGAAACAAGTTTGTGGCTACAAAAGACTGCTTTTCACAATCGTTATTGCTTAGGGAATAATTTGTCTCTTTTAGTAATTTTATTTTTGTTTGTTTGTATCTCTTTCCCTTTACATATCTAGATAAAGAAAAGAAATGATGTTTTAAGACTAAAGAAAATTGAATTTTACAGAATCCAAAAGCCCATCCAGGTGGCTAGATCAAGTGCCTGAATATCTTCATACCATTTGCATTCAGAGCATCAGTGAAATCATCCTCTTCTTTAAAGAACAGATTTCACCTGGGATGGATTTTTTCACTCAGATTGTGAATAACTTTTTCCAAAACCACATTTTCAATTTGCCAGTTCCTGGCTCATGCTGTCCTCTACTGTTCTTTTTTTTTTTTTTTTGCCTTTGTATATCCCCAGCTTTTTTCTTTTTAACATTTTATTTTGTATTGGGGTGTGTCTGATTAACAACCTTGTAATAGTTTCAGGTAAACAGCAAGGAGACTCCACAATAGGTATACATGTATCCATTCTCCTCCAAACACCCCTCCCATCCAGGCTGCCACATAACATTGAGAAGAGTCTGTCTGTATAATAGATTCTTATTCATTATCCATTTTAAATATAGCAGTGTGTACATGACCGTTTCAAACTCCGGGTCCCCTCATCCTGGCAACCATGAGTTCGTTTTCTAAGTCTGTGAGTCTCTTTCTGTTTTGGAAGTAGGTTCATTTCTGTCACCTTTTTTTAGATTCCATATATAAGGGACATCATCCAATATTTCTCTTTATCTGTCTGACTACTTCATTCAGTATGACAGGCTTAGGTCCAACCATGTTGCTGCAAATGACATTAGCTTGTTCCTTTTAATGTCTGAGTAATATTCCATTGGATATATGTATCACGTCTTCTTTATCCATTCCTCTGTGGATGGACATTTAGGTTACTTTCTTGTTCTTTATTCAAACAGGAGAGATAAGCAGATATTTCCCTCAATTTCTTCTTAGAATTTTTTTTTTTTTTTCAGGAATCAGGATGGAGTTTGATACACTAAGGAACAGAAAAAAATTTCCCAAGTTACCCATTTGGATATAGCAGCATGTGAATGGGTTTAAGCAAACCTCCAGCCTGCAGGTAGGTCACGTCAGGAAAGCTCCCTCACTTGGCTAAGTAAATGATCCCTCGGTTCACACATTAAAACGACACTGAAAAGCACTCTTTTTCTATGTTTGGTAGCTTCAGATGAGTAAAACAGAGTTTTCCTTATAAAATATATTTGATACTTTCCACAAAGTCTTTGGGTCCCCAAGGTGAGGACTTTGCAGGTGGTTCACAGAGTGAGATTAAGTCTTTGGGAAGTGGCTGCTGCTGCTGCTAAGTCACTTCAGTCGTGTCCGACTCTGTGCGACCCCATAGACGGCAGCCCGCCAGGCTCCCCCATCCCTAGGATTCTCCAGGCAAGAACACTGGAGTGGGTTGCCATTTCCTTCTCCAATGCATGAAAGTGAAAAGTGAAAGTCAAGTCGTTCAGTCATGTCTGACTCTTCGCGACCCCATGGACTGCAGCCTACCAGGCCCCTCCATCCATGGGATTTTCCAGGCAAGAGTACTGGAGTGGGGTGCCATTGCCTTCTCCATTGGGAAGTTGGGAAGTGGGGGGTCATTTAAAACCTAGATATGATGAACAAAGAGAGGCTGGGTCTGAGAAAGAGAGACATTCTGATTCTTTTCATTTAACTCCTTATTAATCTATGTGCTAAGTCGCTTCAGTTATGTCTGACTCTTTGCAACCCTATGAACTATAACCAGACAGGCTCCTCTGTCCATGGGATTCTCCAGGCAAGAATAATGGAATGGGTTTCCATTTCCACAAAGGACTTTAATTCTCACTTGGGTATATCCTGCCTGTGGCATAAAAATGAGTTTGCAGGAATCCTTAGAAAGATGACTCTGTGTGTGCAAGCATACATGTGCACATATGTGTGTATGAGCATGTATGTTTATGCATTGTGGGGTATGTTTATGCATTGCTAGCATTATCTACTTGCCCCCAGACTAAAATATTCATCTAGAAGGGCTGGAGAGTAAATGCATGGTTAATAACACAGAAAGCATTTCTATATTAGATCTTCCCTGATTCGCTCCTGACAGTTAAATTTGAAAATTATTAGATAGGTAAATAGACTAGAGGTCTTTTTAATGTATTTAAGAATGTCCTAATTATGCAAAGAGCTGTTTGAAACAAAAAATAAAAGAGTCTTGAATATGGTACTGCACCGAAAGTGTTTGACAACTCATTTTAACTATCTTTCAGATAAAGAATAAATTCAGTCACTTGTGCTTACAGAAGAGCATATGGCATGTTTCGTTGGCAGACAGAGTAACCCTTCCCATCCCAGCCACATTTCAGCTATAAGAATTATTTCAGCCTCTTTCTTCTCTAAGGCTCCCTGTAGTCTTCACTTCCCAGATGATGGGACTGGGCAGAGATGATTGTGATCTTACTGAGGGAAAGACTTAATAAAATGTGGGCTCTTCTTTGAGTACAGCTGCTCTGTGGGCTCCAGTGAAATCTTGCCTGCCTGAGTGCCGACAGCCATGGATCACACGTTGTCATATTGCAGCAGGGCGACTGGGCCAGCAGAGCCGGGCAGTCAGGGAAAAGACAGTGGCAGGAGGGGCTCAGCATCTCCGCAGGTCTTGTGTCTCAGGCATGGAGGTTAGGGCTGCAATAAACTTGGAGCTGGGGCTGTAATCATCCAGGTACCATCTCTACTGTTTACGACTCACCCAAAATGAAAATGATAGGGTCAAAACTTGACCCAGGTTTTGACTTTGGAAGCCACGTCCTACTTCCTAGTTGAGTTCCAGACACGCAAGTAGCTCAGACCACTGCTGAGATTCATCCTCAGGGAGCACAGGAATTCTAGTTGGGAAGCGTGTAACTGAGGGCTGTGTTGAGAACAGAGACTGAGCCCTCCAGCCAATTCGTGAAAACCTTCCTTCGAGTGAGCTGGTCCAAGGGCTCAGCCTGTATTTCTGAATAGAGCCCCAGTTATATGCTACCCAGTGCTGGTCCAGATGGGTCCTCGGCATCAGGGGCTCGATTGGCTTTTCTACCCCTCTAGGGAGAAGGGAGGTCAGCTGTTCTGAGTTCTGTGTCTTCCTTTAGGAACACAGACCCACGTGCCAGATTTAGGAAGTGACTCATCTTAGGAGGCTTCTTCAAGGTTATTTAATTCCATGTATTCATCCAACAAGTGGTCACAGACTTCCTACCGTGGGTCAGGCTGTGCTTGCTGTGAGATGGGTGCTAGAGATGATACCTGGGTTATTACACACAGACTTGCCCTCATGGAGCTCACTATCCAGCCAGAGTGAGCCCAGAGACACAGGGAAGCAAGACCATTTCAAGCCACATGGGGATGCGGGAAGGAAAGAAGTGCTTGAAGGGCATGCCAAGGAGGGCATCTCAGGCACCCTAGCAGCGCTGTGTAAACATGACGCTGGTTCCTTGCAGCATCTCAGGTTTGGCGTCAGCAGTGTTGAGAGCCAGCCGGAGCTGGGCAGCAGCCCGAGCATCTGCTGCATTGCAGGAATAACTGGAGGTTTTTAAAGCTGTTCCTGTAAGAAGATCACAGTTCTTGACTTCTGATTTCCATGTAGGTTTGCCGTAGCGTTTGACGCAGTAAGTCGTGCATCCGCAGGCAATTGGGAAGCTAGATGTCCCACTCCCTTCCCAGCATGCTCGCAGCAACACATCTCCAGTTTCTGTTACAAAAAAAAGAAAAGGAAGAAATCAAGATGATGCCGTAGAGAATGCAATGTTCCACCATTTGAATGAGATTTGAAACATTCTCCAGGCCTGACTACAGAATAGTGTGACTCCCTGGAAACACGAATTCACTGCGACTCGCGAGAGGAACACGGAATCATGAAATTCCAATGTTGTCTTTGAACCTAATGACATTTTATGAACATTTGTCAGAGTCTTTAGTTTTATTTATGCTGCTTGGCATTGAATTCAGGAGAAAGTTCTCAGACTGCAGGTTGCTGTGATGGTTTTATAAGCTAATACTCTGTGTGTCTGTGTGTGTGTGTAAGTGTGTGGGCCCACACCCATTGTGTTTTTAATATATGTGATAGTAATAATGAAAAAAGAAGAATGGAATGTTAATACACATGGGCTCCCAGGAGAGCAAGGAAGCACTGCAAATATACACAGTGGCATCAAAGCAACGTTTCTTTTGAACTAAATGATGCAAATTAGGTTTACCTCTCTCCATCTTCTTTTTCACTGAAATATATTTTCAAAAGAAATGCAATATGGGTTGTCCCCATTTCCTTCTTGAAAACTAAGCCTCACTAAACAAAACCAAGTTTTTGAGGCGGTCAACACTTTGTACCAATGATGATTTTTTTTTTTAAGCAGGTTAAACTAGACTAGAGAAGATCCTCGCTCTTATGACATGACAACTCAAGTTCCTGAATGCTTGCACTGCCGCCTTTCTTTGCCGAGGAAGCAAATTCCTATTGACTCTCATGTAGTCAGTTTTTATCTTCACATCAACTGTGAACCACTCCCCCCAACCCCACATGCCCTCACTTTCTCCTTGTTGTGTTGTTTCCTGCAGGTTTGGCTTATTTTTCCTCCTCTTCTCTTGTCTTTGTAGACGTATTCTCGACGAGTTTATTTTCCATTTGGAATCTATTTTACCCCCTCTCCGGGAGTATTGATCCTCTGTCGTCTGGACCACCTGCTTCCTGGTGTCCCCTCTTCACTGTCACACTGGCTATGATTGCATGGGGGTCACTTTTGATTATTTCAATGCTGGCTGCAGACTTCCCAGCTGAGGCCATAGAGCCTTCTCGTTTATCATCCAGAAAGCCCAGAGGGCTGCCTGGCCTTGTGCTTTGACCAGATAATTCACTCAGAGCCTTGGATCGGAAAACAAAAAGCAGAATTTTCTTATAAACAGAGACAGTACTTTTGGGGTGAGGGGAAGGGGATGGAGAATGGATTAACAAATAAACATGGCTTTTGCACACTACCAAGGAGAGAGAAGAAGCCTATATATTTTCAGGTCTTGATGTACAGCGATTCCTGCAGTCGGGCCCACAATGAGGACTTTGATGAATGGCTCTCAGCTCCCCCCACTCCACCCAGACTTGCACTGCTTCAAGGAACTGGACTGCTGTTACTCTTCTGTGAGGTCAAAAGGCCGGGCAACCATAAAAGTCATTAAAGGTGTAAGGTTATTTCAGGAAGGTGTAAAGTACGCCGAATCCTATCAAATACATATTTTAGGTAGATCTAATCCAGAGGATGTTGCCTTCAATGAAAGGGAACTTGGTAAAAATCATCTTGCTACTCAGAAGAATCATTTTATTTTTATTTATTTTTTTTAGAAGAATCATTTTAGGTAAAATAAATCAGGAGCAAAGATACTCATGGGTTTAACTGGTCACTTTGAATTCTTGAGAACAGTTACACAAATATACCTTCCCAAGTAAAAAGGGGGTGCAACATTCTCTCATTTTTTGCATCCACTTGCTTTCTTGCAAGTAGCCAGGCTTCGATGCCAAGAGGTTCCTGACAGAATAAAGGAAGGTGAGTTAGAGATGTGAACCTCACGACTCCTGCCTGGGCTTCTTGGACTCAGTCGCCTCTTCTTTCAACAGCAAAGTGAATGCACCTGTGTGTCACAAAATACCCCTGCCACTTTTGCACAGTATCTCACCAGGTAATACAAGCAGCAGCATCTCAGTCTTTACGGAGGCAGCCCGAGCCTCCCTCCACGCTCTAACTCTCTGTCCTCCATGTGGAGGATAGAGAATTGTGTGTGCTTGGCATTCATTTGCCTTTTTTGCACTCTCAGCAGAACCCTCAAATGGTGTTGAGTCACCAAGCCATAAATGCTTGAAGTTTCTCAGGCCAGGGAAGTACCTCATATGAGAGATGAAAGAGCTGGTGGTAGGAAGGATAGGAAAGCAGAAAATACCTTTTCTTCATATATTCTAGAAGGATCATCATGTTCTGACTTGAAGCTGAACACACCTATTTCTTATTTTATAGTTACATATTCTGGGGAGAATGAGGCAGCTTAAGTAGCTGTCGCATTACCAACTTTATTTCAACCTTTCTGAAAGTGGGAATATAAGAATTACAGACTTTAATTTGTTTTTTTAATAGGTAGGATGTTTGGGGACAATGGAAGTAAAATAAAAGTCTCCTGAAAAAACTGAATAGCAACAGAATTTTTGAGTAGGAAGAGATCTGAAGCTGGGCCTTTAAGAATCTTATTCATGTTTGCATTTAAAATAAAAGCCTTTAAAAATCACAGGCTTTATTCCAGTTTGTGGAAAGTGTTGATCCAAACCGGTATCTTTCTGATAATTCTCAGACATGAAAAATCGTTTTAAAGCTCAAGTTAAATGGTTTGTATATAATACACTGTCCCTTGAATAACTCTGCTTGAATTAATTTCAACCAAGAGCATTGCCTGTTATAAACAGAAATGATGTTTTCAATACCAAAGTTCTCTCAGAAATATAGGTCTTTTGATAAAGCAAGAAATGACATGTCATTTCCCCTTTTAAAGGCTTACACAAATCTCCCTTTGTAATTCTGTGGATTTTCCCTTTGTCTAACATACTTGTGGAAGGTTAGGCAGTCACTGCAGCTTTGGAGCTTAATGATTGCAGTCACGTATCTAATAGGTGTTATTCCTCTGTTCTGGTTGTAAACTAAGTCTCTGCCATGGTCCGTGTCCTTGTATTTAAACCATTGAGTTAGTAGTTATGGGACCAAAATCTGTGTCACTGGGAAGGGGCAAAAGACAACACACCATAAAACTTGAAACTGAAGATGTAAAGTCTTAGTGTAGCATCTTTGAAATGTTTTAACAGAAAAATAGTGTGAACCTATTCGACGTTTTTAGAAAGATAAGGTTAATTTCAGGGTAGATAGTTCAATGAAGGGAACACGTTCAGGGAGTCGATAAGGAAGACCTTGAAGGAGAACCCAATTAGTGTGGTAGCCTTGGAAATGATGGAGATGAGGGAATGGCTACTTTGCAAAAATAAAGGATAGGTTAGGAGGACTTGAAAATGGATTGATTGTGAAAAGTGAAAGACAGAGAGGATTCAAAGGAAAGGTCCAAGTTCTTGCATGTGAAACTGGTGGTCACTTACTGAACTGGAAAACCCAACAGGAGATGATGCTCTAAGTTTGAGATGCGAGGAGTTCAAAATACTGATGGGACAACCAGAATTGTTAAGAGGACAGGGTTGGAGATGAAAACGAAAGTTGATACTTGTGAGTCAACACAAGGAGATGAAAAGGGATTATAGGAATGAAAAGGATGAGATTGTACATAGAGGGACCATCTTCAAGTAAGAGAAGAGAAGAAGGGTAAAATAAGAAGAACATCAAGACAGAGGGAAACAGATTCCAAAAGGTGAGAACGTTTGGCAAAGGAGGAAGTGCTAATAGTAAATACTAAGGAGAAGATAAGAACTGGAATAATCTATTTGATTTTGTTGTAGGGGAAAATAGGTCAGTGGACTAGAAATAGAAATCCCCTTGCTGTGGGTGGAGGATGAGGAAGTACAGATAAATTTTTCTGTAATTTTGACAAATCTATTTGAAAACAATGAGTTGTTCATGCAGATTTTCCCACCTTGCCACATAGGAAAATTTCATTTAGAAATAGAGGCTGTAACAAGTTTAATTTTTAACTTTGGCTTGACTTAGTACTTTAGCAGATAGACTGGGCTGAAGAAATAGAAGTGGTTACAAGGATGCTATCAGCAAAGAATGGCCAAGCCAGGTGAAACTGCTGCTGTCCTGTGACTGTGAGTATTTGCCTTTGTCTCTGTATGTGTTTTGGTTTGCAGCCATTTATAGCTTGGATTCCATGAAGCAGTGGCAAAGGGGAGTGTGTCAGAGCAGCAGGCCAAAATTAAATTACAGCAACCTCGCACTTTGCATTAAAACCTTCACTTGGAGATGGAGACTGGTAATCACGTCCAGATTTTCCTTAAAGACAATGGTCCCCCATGCAACTGGCCACACTCAGTTAATTCATGCTGTCAGCTGCCTTTATTGGCTGTGGGGAATGCAGTATTGATTCTTGAACTCAACAGCAGCACAAAGAGCCACTAGTGCATGGTCAAAATGCTGCAATAAAGGGCTGGCAGCTTGAGAAAAGCAGCCATTCCATTGCACAAACAAGGTCAATTAGAGGACAGTGCAGTGTAATATAAATAGCATTAGCATCCCTCTTTAACTCTGATGATATCACGCTGGCAGGATGACAGTAAGGAAAATAAGGTTTAATGCCGAATAAATATAAAGGCATTTAGTGTAATTTAATTTCAAGCTCTCTATCATTTTAAAAAGTGCTAAGAGTAGCAAAATATTTAGTTTCATCATGGGGCAGAATTTATGTCTAGAAAAATGATTTTTTGATACAACTTTGCATGAACAAGCCAATTAGTCATGTACAGGAAAAATGATCTTATTAATTTTATTGAGAAGTAAACAATTTCTTGATCACATATTCAATGTACTGTGCCTACCTGTCATTTATTATCCTTTTTAGTATTAGAATTTCAAAATCTCTGGAGTGTTGTGAAGAAGGAACAAAGGATATCTTATTTTTCATTTAAAAGAGAAGGTTGAGTTTTTTCTTTTTTCCTTTTTTAGTCTCTGGAAATTACTAGGACCTTTTGTTTAAATACTTGCATTCATTACTTTTATTTATGGGAGAATTTTCCCTACCTTCTTTGTCAGTTCAAAATTAATTACAAATGTAAAACGCATCACGCTGTTAACACATACTCTATGCGGGAAACAAATTATACTCTCAAAATAGATAATGGACAGCTTGGAGAGGTAATTGATAAACCTACACTGCCTACAATAACTGAATAGATTTTAGAAAATATATATAATTATTAGGAATGGAAAGAATGTGTGTGATTCCTCCTTAGTAATGAGTGTGCCCAAGGTTGACTAGGAACAACTCATTAAAGTATATAAAAAGAGTTTAAAGAAAGCTTGAATCATGGTGCCTTTGAAATGTCCATTAAACCCTGAGAGTATATATAGTCTCTCGGGCTGATGGTGTCCAGTGACTAGTCAAAACCATTTTCCAAAAGAGGAATGTTCTAGGTAACCTAATGTTACCATTAGGTAATGAACCACAACCAGTTGCGTTCATTATGAATTGGACATGAATCTCCAGTTGCTCTAAAAACTCCTTGAGTTAATATAGCCCATACCGCCTCCTCCACCAACTGAAAGATAATATTTATTACTTCTTCATGGAGATTTGGGCTTCCATGGTGGCTTAGTGGGAAAGAAACTGCCAGCAATGCAGGAGACTCGGGTTCCATCCCTGAGATGGGAAGATCCCCTGGAGAAGGAAATCACAACCCACTCCAGTATTCTTGCCTGGGAAGTCCCAAGGACAGAGGAGCCTGGCTGGCTACAGTCTATGGGGTCGTAAAAGAATCAGATATGACTTAGCAACTAAACAACAAGAACAAAATAGAGATGCTCTAAGACCAAAAATACCAATTTGTACATAGATGTTAGAATGTCAGGATCACCCAGTCTTCAAGACAATTGACCAGTAGAATTTTAAGGTCTGAGAAAGACATCAAGAGATGACTGAATCCCACTTCCTCCTGTTATCTGGGGAAATGTAGGACCAGATAAATGAAGCCATGTACCTGAGGTCATATAAATAACCAATGGCAAAGCTGGACATTTCCTAATTTTCTAATACTTATGTCCACTTTTTTCCCCATTACAATACAAAATTTTAAAAGAAACATATCAATTGTACTAACCAAGTTAATAATGTTCAAGGGGGAAAATTTGAAAAACCTGGGAAGTCAGAATCCTCCACTTTCCTCTCTCTCAAAAACCAATTATACGTATTTTTTTTCAGACTCCTTCTGTTGTATATATGTATGTTTTAACCACAAATATGTGTCTATTTCTATCTCTCATTCTGTGTCTGTATATAGCATCTTGCTTTTTTCCTTTTAACAATATATCATAGACATGTTTTTCGCCACAGTTTTAAGTTTAGAGCACATTCTAATGAATGTTTAATATTCTACTTTATAGCTACAGGGTCAATTATTTAATCTTCTTTTCTACATTTGTTTTTTCCAATTTGTAATTAATGTGTGGTGAATATCCTTATACACATTTTTAATGCTTGCTGCAGTATTTCTATAGGACACATTCTTAGAAATGAAATTACTGGTTAAACAAATTTTTAAATAAACTTTTAATTTTGGAATTATTTTTGATTTACAGAAAAGCTGCAAGATAGTAAGTCCCTCACCCAGTTTGCTTTAAAATTGCCATCTTATATTAGCATGGTCATATAATAAAACTTTTTAGTTGTCAAAAGTAAAAAAGCAATCTTGATACATTACAGTTCACCAAACTCCAGATTTCAGTAAGATGTTTCCATTAATGTATTGTGTTGTTCCAGAGTCTTCTCCAGGATACCAATTGCAATTAGTCATCAGGTTTCCTGTTTCTTCTCATCTATGACTATTTCTCACTCGTTTCCCATCACCTTGATAGTTTTAAAGAGAAGTGGCTAGGTCTTTTCATACTGTTCATCTCTCAGTGTCCTATCTTTTCACATTTTCATACTGTTCATGGGGTTCTCCAGGCAAGAATACTATAGTGGTTTGCCATTTCCTTCTCCAGTGGACCGTGTTTTGTCAGAACTCTACACCATGACCCATCCGTCTTGGGTGGCCCTGATATGAAGAACTGACTCATTTGAAAAGACCCTAATGCTGGGAAAGATTGAAGGCAGGGGGAGAAGGGGTCGACAGAGGATGAGATGGTTGGATGGCATCACCAACTCATTTGACATGAGTTTGAGTAAACTCCGGGAGTTGGTGATGGAAAGGGAGGCCTGGAGTGCTGCAGTCCATGGGGTCACAAAGAGTTGGACATGACTGAGCGACTGGACTGAACTGAACTGAACTGGCCAGGTCTTTTGTGGAATAGATTGATTGATGTTTGCACTTTAATAGTCATTGCTATAGATGCATGCATGCTCAGTTGTTCAGTCATGTCCCATTCTTTGTGACCCCATGGACTGTAGCCTGCCAGGCTCATCTGTCCATGGGACTATCCAGGCAAGAATACTGGAGCAGACTACAATTTCTTCCTCCAGGGAATCTGTCTGACCTAGGGATTGAACCCACATCTCCTGTGTCTCCTGCATTGTCAGGCAGATTCTTTAACATTGAGCCACCTGGGAAGTCCCTGACCCCCAAAATGTGTTAATAATCTATATACTTCAAATACTAGTACATGTTAATATCTATTTTTTCTAATAACATTAATATTAGAAGATATTTATCTCATAAACCTTTGCCTACTTGGATGGTGATAGAACTGCTCTGTAGATTTAATTCACATTTACATTGAGAATATTTTTTAAAGATTTATTATTCATTTGTTTTTCATGTCTGTGAATTATTCACTCGTGTTTTTGCCAGTTTTTCAAATATTTGAGCCTTAGTCAACAAATATGTCATCTTTTAAAAAATTTTCTCTTCATGATATTTTTCTATAAGGAAGTTGTAAATCATTTTCTTTATACTGTCTAAATATTTTATTATGTTTAAAAATAATACATTTAACCCCTGGATTACAAAATGTTTATGAATTTATTCTTGTCTATTTGACTTCATATTGTATATATCAGTCTCTGACATACCTGGGATTTATCTTGGTTTTGAGAAGTGGTATAAGGATTCAGTTTAGCCGTCCTTTAGCTTTCCTGGCGGCTGCGACTGGCACACTAAGCACGGCCGAGAGGAGCTACCCCACGTCTGAGGTCAGGGGCAGAAGCCGGGAGGACCCCATGCCGCAAGGGCGGCGGCCAAGAGGAGTTATCCCACGTCCGAGGTCAGGGGCCGCGGCAGAGAGTGCCCGGCTGCGACAGCGCAGGAATGGCGGAGAGGAGCTACCCTGCGTCCGAGGTCAGGGCGGGTGGCTGAGAGGAACTACCCCACGTCGGAGGTCAGGGGCGGCGGTTAGAGGAGTTATCCCGCATCCGAGGTCAGGGGTGGCGGCCAAGAGGAGCTACCCCACGCCCCCACGCTGGAGGCCAGGGGCGGCGGCCGGGACGACCAACCCCGCGTCCAAGGATCGCGGCTACACTGACGTAGGAGGGCCTAGAGGAGCTGTCCCACGTTGAAGGTCAGGAAGGGAGGTGGTGAGGAGATACCCCTCGTCCAAGGTAAGGAGCAGTGGCTAGGCTTTGCTGGAGTAGCCCTGAAGAGATACCCCAACGCCCAAGGTAAGAGAAACCCAAGTAAGATGGTAGGTGTTGCAAGAGGGCATCAGAGGGTAGACACACTGAAACCATACTCACAGAAAACTAGTCAATCTAGTCACACTAGGACCACAGCCTTGTCTATTTCAATGAAACTAAGCCATGCCCGTGGGGCAACCCAAAATGGGCGGGTCATGGTGGAGAGATCTGACAGAATGTGGTCCACTGGAGAAGGGAATGGCAAACCACTTCAGTATTCTTGGCTTGAGAACCCCATGAACAGTACGAAAAGGCAAAATGACAGGATACTGAAAGAGGAACTCCCCAGGTCAGTAGGTGCCCAATATGCTACTGGAGATCAGTGGAGAAATAACTCCAGAAAGAATGAAGAGATGGAGCCAAAGCAAAAACAATACCCAGCTGTGGATGTGACTGGTAATAGAAGCAAGGTCTGATGCTGTAAAGAGCAATATTGCATAGGAACCTGGAATGTCAGGTCCATGAATCAAGGCAAATTGAAAGTGGTCAAACAGGAGATGGCAAGAGTGAACGTCGACATTCTAGGAATCAGTGAACTAAAATGGACTGGAATGGGTGAATTTAACTCAGATGACCATTATATCTACTACTGCGGGCAGGAATCCCTCAGAAGAAATGGAGTAGCCATCATGGTCAACAAAAGAGTCCTAAATGCAGTACTTGGATGCAATTTCAAAAACGACAGAATGATCTCTGTTCATTTCCAAGGCAAACCGTTAATATCACAGTAATCCAAGTCGATGGCCCAACCAGTAACGCTGAAGAAGCTGAAATTGAACGGTTCTATGAAGACCTACAAGACCTTTTAGAACTAACACCCAAAAAAGATGTTCTTTTCATTATAGGGGACTGGAATGCAAAAGTAGGAAGTCAAGAAACACCTGGAGTAACAGGCAAATTTGGCCTTGGAATACGGAATGAAGCAGGGCAAAGACTAATAGAGTTTTGCCAAGAAAATGCACTGATCGTAACAAACACCCTCTTCCAACAACACAAGAGAAGACTACACATGGACATCACCAGATGGTCAACACCGAAATCAGATTGATTATATTCTTTGCAGCCAAAGATGGAGAAGCTCTATACAGTCAGCAGAAACAAGACCGGGAGCTGACTGTGGCTCAGATCATGAGCTCCTTATTGCCAAATTCAGACTTAAATTGAAGAAAGTAGGGAAAACCACTACAGGTATGACCTAAATCAAATCCCTTATGATTATACAGTGGAAGTGAGAAATAGATTTAAGGGCCTAGATCTGATAGATAGAGTGCCTGATGAACTATGGAATGAGGTTCGTGACATTGTACAGGAGACAGGGATCAAGACCTTCCCCGTGGAAAAGAAATGCAAAAAAGCAAAATGGCTGTCTGGGGAGGCCTTACAAATAGCTGTGAAAAGAAGAGAAGCAGAAAGTAAAGGAGAAAAGGAAAGATATAAGCATCTGAATGCAGAGTTCCAGTGAATAGCAAGAGGAGATAAGAAAGCCTTCTTCAGCAACCAATGCAAAGAAATAGAGGAAAACAACAGAATGGGAAAGACTAGAGATCTCTTCAAGAAAATTAGAGATACCAAAGGAACATTTTGTGCAAAGATGGGCTCGATAAAGGACAGAAATGGTATGGACCTAACAGAAGCAGAAGATATTAAGAAGAGATGGCAAGAATACACAGAAGAAACTAATACAATTATGTAAAGTTTAAAAATAAAATAAATTAAAAAAAATAAAGCAAAAAAAAAAAAAAAAAGATCTTCACGACCCAGATAATCATGATGGTGTGATCACTGACCTAGAGCCAAACATCCTGGAATGTGAAGTCAAGTGGGCCTTAGAAAGCATCACTATGAACAAAGCTAGTGGAGGTGATGGAATTCCAGTTGAGCTATTTCAAATTCTGAAAGATGATGCTGTGAAAGTGCTGCACTCAATATGCCAGTATTTGGAAAACTCAGCAGTGGCCACAGGACTGGAGGTCAGTTTTCATTTCAATCCCGAAGAAAGGCAATGCCAAAGAATGCTCAAACTACTGCACAATTTCACTCATCTCACACGTTGGTAAAGTAATGCTCAAAATTCTCCAAGCCAGGCTTCAGCAATATGTGAACCGTGGACTTCCTGATGTTCAAGCTGGTTTTAGAAAAGGCAGAGGAACCAGAGATCAAATTGCCAACATCCGCTGGATCATGGAAAAAGCAAGAGAGTTCCAGAAAAACATCTATTTCTGCTTTATTGACTATGCCAAAGCCTTTGACTGTGTGGATCACAACAAACTGTGGGAAATTCTGAAAGAGATGGGAATACCAGACCACCTGATCTGCCTCTTGAGAAATTTGTATGCAGGTCAGGAAGCAACAGTTAGAACTGGACATGGAACAACAGACTGGTTCCAAATAGGAAAAGGAGTATGTCAAGGCTGTATGTCATCACCCTGTTTATTTAACTTATATGCAGAGTACATCATGAGAAACGCTGGACTGGAAGAAGCACAAGCTGGAATCAAGACCGCCGGGAGAAATATCAATAACCTCAGCTATGCAGATGACACCACCCTTATGGCAAAAAGTGAAGAGGAACTAAAAAGCCTCTAGATGAAAATGAAAGTGGAGAGTGAAAAAGTTGGCTTAAAGCTCAACATTCAGAAAATGAAGATCATGGCACCTGGTCCCATCACTTCATGGGAAATAGATGGGGAAACAGTGGAAACAGTGTCAGACTTTATTTTGGGGGGCTCCAAAATCACTGCAGATGGTGACTGCAGCCATGAAATTAAAAGACGCTTACTCCTTGGAAGGGAAGTTAGGACCAACCTAGATAGCATATTCAAAAGCAGAGACATTCCTTTGCCAACAAAGGTCCGTCTAGTCAAGGCTATGGTTTTTCCAGTGGTCATGTATGGATGTAAGAGTTGGACTGTGAAGAAAGCTGAGCACTGAAGAATTGATGCTTTTGAACTGTGGTGTTGGAGAAGACTCTTGAGAGTCCCTTGGACTGCAGGGAGATCCAACCAGTCCATTCTGAAGGAGCTCAGCCCTGGGATTTCTTTGGAAGGAATGATGCTAAAGCTGAAACTCCAGTACTTTGGTCACCTCATGCGAAGAGTTGACTCATTGGAAAAGACTCTGATGCTGGGAGGGATTGGGGGCAGGAGGAGAACGGGACGACAGAGGATGAGGTGGCTGGATGGCATCACCGACTCGATGGACATGAGTCTCAGTGAACTCTGGGAGTTGGTGATGGACAGGGAGGCCTGGCGTGCTGCGATTCATGGGGTTGCAAAGAGTCGGACATGACTGAGCGACTGAACTGAACTGAAAGAGTTAGCCAGTTGTCCCACATGACATTTACTCTTATATCTTTTATTGGTTTGGTGAGATGGAATTCTAAGAGAAAAGCAGTCATAATTTTTGCTTTCAAAATACAATAGCGCTTCAACCTAGAGGGGTAGGATGTGGGAGGTGGAAGGAGGTTCAAGAGGGAAAGGATCTATGTATGAAAGTGAAAGTGTTAGTTACTCAGTCATGCCCAACTCTTTGCTACTTCATGGGCTGCAGCCTGCCAGGCTCCTCTATAAATGGAATTCTCTCGGCAAGAATACTGGACTGGGTTACCATTTCCTTTTCCAGGGGATCTTCCCAACCCAGGGATCCATCCCAGGTCTTCTGCACTGCAGGCAGATTCTTTATTGTCTGAGCCACCAGGATATTCCTGGTCTATGTATACTTGCAGCAGATTTACACTGGCTGTACAGCAGAAACCAACACAACATTGTAAAGCATTTATCCTCCAATAAATTTTTAGAAATTAAGACTTCCCAAACACAATAGAGCTTCATCTGAAGAAAAGGATAATTTATTTCATTGTGTTCCTACCTGCTACCTTTAAAGTCCTTTGTTGTATTAGTTTTGCCAAATATCAAAATAAATCCACCACAGGTATACATGTGTTCCCCATCCTCCCCATATAATACAATTTGTAAAGTTTAAAAATAAAATAAAATTAAAAAAAAGAAAAAAAAATAAAGTCCTTTATTGTGTTGACTTTGCTTAAACTCTTAGCATCATCTAATACTTGCTCACTGTTTCTCCTTAAAACTCTTCTTTGGACTTTCTAATGCCACCCTTCTCCCTTTGATCTACCTCATGTTCTACTTGCTATCTCTGTCTTTGAACTTTGGTGTCTACTGCAGTGTGGGTTTTACTCCAGTTATCTTCTGGCCTTGAGTGTTTTTCATATATGTACTTATAGTTGTTTACTGACTGCGGTGTCAGAAACTATTCTAAGCATATCACATATATTTCTTTATATAATCCTCATAACAATCCCAACATGCAGGTACTGCCAGTATCATCACCTTTCAACAGATGAGAAAATTGCATAGAAGAATGGAGGCACTCATCCAAGTTAATGTAGGTTTTAAACAATGGAGATGGAATCTGAACCAAGCCACTCTGGCTGAAAAGCTCATGCTCTCCATCAACATGCTGTATATCCCTTGAAATTAGACAGCAGTGTATTGCTTCAAAGAATTCTTATATCCTTGTCATTGCTGTTGGTATTAATATTTGCTCAAGTAAAGAACCCAGGACTTATACCTTCCATGTATAATGAATAAGTATCATGATTTCTCCTTCATGTATGTTTTCAACCTATCTTTGAACCTATAGCCCTATCCTAAATTTGGCCATTAATAGCTTTTGTTTGGACCACTGCCATAACCTCCTAACAGCAGCACCAAATCTGATTAAATGGAGTATCAGAGTCATCTGTCTAAAAAGTAGATTTAACCATGACATCCCTCTGAAGTCTTTAGGGGGCTTCCCTAATAGCTCAGCTGGTAAAGAATCCACCTGCAATATGGGAGACCTGGGTTTGATCCCTGGGTTGGGAAGATCCCCTGGAGAAAGGAAAACTACCCACTCCAGTATTCTGGCCTGGAGTATCCCATGGACTGTACAGTCCATGCGGTTTCACAGAGTTGGACACAACTGATCAACTTTCACTTTCCCTCTAATAATCTTCTCAGAAGCACCTTGTCCATTTTAGTCTGAATTCTAAGCTCCTTTGCATAATACGAAATCAAGGTTCTCCACGTACTGACACTTACTTCCTCTGACCACAGTCAATTTACGCTCTCTGCCCTGCTCCCTCCTTGAACACTCTGTTCTGCTGCAAACTGTTTGGCTTATGTCACCCCCTAAGACTCTCTCCATATATCACCTCTTATGAACAGTCCCTCTCCATCCTCTCTCTCCCAGGATGGCTGGATCTAGTGCCCCTTCTCTATCACAGCATGTCATTTCACATGGTACTAAGTCACCTGCTCGTTTGTCTCTGAGCTTCTTGAGGGGAAACCCTATCCTGTCTTATTTGTCTTTACTCTCCCAGCACCTGAGGGTACCTGAAGAAGGCCCTTGATAAATGTCTGTGAACTCGAATTCTAGAGTCAATTTTAAAATATTCTAAGTACTATTCCTGCCATGTAGTCACATCAGAGGGAATTTTCTGAGCTCTCGAACTACTTTAAACAGACACTTAGTCACTGAAGGAATAATTGTACACAAGTCAACTATGGAAATCATTGCTTTCAAACAACAAGTAAAGGAACACTTCCTGGATGGATAGATGCTATGTTATTACAGTGTTTGGTACATGTAATTAACAAGCTGCTCTGGGAGACGTTCTCTGACTTGCTATTAAATCTCTGCTCTGAATCTCCATCTCTACTCAAATGTAACCCCAACTGATCCATATTCCACATCCAGAACTTAAAGAGCAGCATAGAGACCACTGTCCCTAATAATCCACTGGTGGGTCTTTCTGACACTGGCTTTTGATGCCATCAGGAATTTGGGGGCCATTAAAGGTCCGTCTGAAAGAGATGGGAATACCAGACCACCTGATCTGCCTCTTGAGAAATTTGTATGCAGGTCAGGAAGCAACAGTTAGAACTGGACATGGAACAACAGACTGGTTCCAAATAGGAAAAGGAGTACGTCAAGGCTGTATATCGTCACCCTGTTTATTTAACTTATATGCAGAGTATATCATGAGAAATGTTGGACTGGAAGAAGCACAAGCTGGAATCAAGACTGCCGGGAGAAATATCAATAACCTCAAATATGCAGATGACACCACCCTTATGGCAGAAAGTGAAGAGGAACTAAAAAGCCTCTTGATGAAAGTGAAAGTGGGGAGTGAAAAAGTTGGCTTAAAGCTCAAATTCAGAAAATGAAGATCGTGGCATCCAGTCCCATCACTTCATGGGAAATAGATGGGGAAACAGTGGAAACAGTGTCAGACTCTTTTTTTTTTTTGGGCTCCAAAATCACTGCAGATGGTGACTGCAGCCATGAAATTAAAAGATGCTTACTCCTTGGAAGGGAAGTTAGGACCAACCTAGATAGCATATTCAAAAGTAGAGACATTTCTTTACCAACAAAGGTTCGTCTAGTCAAGGCTATGGTTTTTCCTGTGGTCATGTATGGATGTGAGAGTTGGACTGTGAAGAAGGCTGAGTGCTGAAGAATTGATGCTTTTGAACTGTGGTGTTGGAGAAGACTCTTGAGAGTCCCTTGGACTGCAAGGAGATCCAACCAGTCCATTCTGAAGGAGCTCAGCCCTGGGATTTCTTTGGAAGGAATGATGCTAAAGCTGAAACTCCAGTACTTTGGCTACCTCATGCAAAGAGTTGACTCATTGGAAAAGACTCTGATGCTGGGAGAGATTGAGGGCAGGAGGAGAAGGGGACGACAGAGGATGAGATGGCTGAATGGCATCACTGACTCGATGGACGTGAGTCTGGGTGAACTCTGGGAGTTGGTGATGGACAGGGAGGCCTGGCGTGCTGCGATTCATGCAGTCACAAAGAGTCGGACATGACTGAGCGACTGAACTGAACTGAACTGAACTGAAGGAAGAATGTGGAATTTCCTGGTGGCTCAGTTGTAAAGAATGCATCTGCCAATGCAGGAGACACAACAGACAGTGAATTCAGTCCCTGGGTTGAGAAGATCCCCTGGAGAAGGAAATGGCAACCCATTCCAGTATTCTTGCCTGGAAAATTTCATGGACAGAGGAACCTTGTGGGCTAAAGTCCATGGGGTCACAAAGAGTCAGACACTACTGAGCACCATGACAAGGAAGAATGTGCAGAAAGGAGAAGTTGGGGTGATGGAGAATAGATATTTATAGAAAAATGAAACCCACTTATCCCACATTTCTTGTATGTCAGGCTCTGTATTATCTCAGTTTAAAATTTAAAAGAACATATTCAGGTGATCGTCACCACCCTCACTTATTAAGATTCTAACCTCAAGTGTTATATATTCCAGAGAGAGCTATACATTAGGGCAGCTGGTTTGTCCCAGAGTTCAGAGTAATCAGATTAATGGTGAAAAATTAATATTGTGTATTATATTTTGTGTTGAGGTGAACTTGGTTATACTATAAACACCCATTTCATGGCATTTGCGGGGGGGACTCTCTTCATTGTAAGTCTGTTCCTTTCTGTATCTCCTGGACTTTTAAAGACCTCAAGTTGTGCATTTTCATCATTTGTGCTGGAGATTATTTTCCCCTGCAAATTTCCCCTCCGGAATTTGCATGGAAGGTATTAAAGTGCCTGACTGCCCCAAACAATGTCCCTTTTTCCTTGGGTTAGGCCCCAAGAGATGCAGCAAAGATAAATGGTTAACTCCAAAATCATCTTCGTAATTTATAGACATGACTTTGTCTTGAAATTTTGCCTCTATATAAACAGGAGCAGCAGAAACAGGAACTCAAACAGGAACTCAAACAGGAACTCAGACAACTCCTCTGCCTTTGCTGGAGTCAGTCCTGAACAGTTAGCCCCAGCTTCTCTTCTGGGATATACTATGTTCTTTGAAGCTCATGGCCCTAGAAAGGACTCCACTCCTTTTAACCCAAATGTCTCCGGAGACTCAGAGACCTCAGGTTGTTGACATCCCTTCCATAAGCCTTTGAAGTTCAAATCTCTCAAGAGCCCAGACATTGCAAGGTCCCCTCCGGGCTACTTTAAAATTTCTTCACATCTACAAATATTTTATTTTGGAGGAAGTTCAAGTGGAGAAAGAGAATTTTCTATGAGACATCTCATCCTCTGTCACCCCGTTCTCCTGCCTTCATTTTCCCAGCATCAGGGGCTTTTCCAATGAGTTGGCTCTTCGCATCGGGTGGCCAAAGCACTGCAGCTTCAGCTTTAGTGTCAGTCCTACCAAAGAATATGTGGGATTGATCTCCTTTAGGATGGACTGGTTTGACCTCCTTGCAGTCCAAGGGACTCTCAAGAGTCTCCTCCAATACCACCTTTTGAAAGGATCAGTTTTTTGGCATTCAGCCTTCGTTATGGTCCAACTCTCACGTCCATACATGACTACTGGAAAAACCATAGTTTTGGCTATATGGACCTTTGTCAGCAAGATTATGTCTCTGCTTTTTTAATACAGTTTCCAGGTTTGTCATAGCTTTTCTTCCAAGTAGCAAGTGTTTTTGTTTTTGTTTTTTTAATTTTGTGGCTGCAATCACTGTCTGCAGTGATTTTGGAGTTCAAGTACATAAAATCTGCCACTGTTTCCACTTTTGTTGATTTTAGATTATGAGTATTAAGATGTGTTACTCAATCTTCTTCTCCTCTAAGTGGTCCCACAGCCCAAGATTATCTACACATAGATTGCATGAAGACTAGTTTTAGCAAACTTTGTGGGGAGCTCATATTTTCGGATTTCCTTGTTTATTCTAGTAGTGAAAATTTTTATTTTGTTACCTTTTATTGTATTTTGTTTGTGTGCTATACAGTATTAAAGTTACACTTTAAAATAGTTTTCCCCTAAAAGTGTATATGTTTATAAATTCATTTTATATTCATTTGATCTTAGTTTTCTACTTTCTTTTTGTTCCTGTTGGTTATTTTAAATGTTGTTGTTAGCTCCATATTTCATAGTCCTTCTACCTTTAAGCCCTTAAATAAAAGCATGTTTTATTAACCTATAAAAGTTGTTTTAGCTATGCCCACTTTTCTTAATTATGTCTGTGTAGATAGACACATGTTTATATCTTAAAAAACAAAACCTTGATTTTCTCAGGACCAATCAAGCCTAACAAAATGAGAATTCATGGTGGTCTTTTCTAAAGAAGTTTTTGGAATTTGGAATTTTCTTGAAAATAGAAATGAAGTGCCATGTTTCTACCATCATTTCTTTTCTTCTCAATGTATTTTGCTTAAATATCAGCAGCAGCGTGTCTGTGAAAATATAATTATCACCAGCTTGATCATACAGTAGCTGTCAAAATTTTCTGTGTCCACTAAATAGATTTTTCTATCTTTCTTGTCTTAATTTAAATATGACCTCATTTAATTTCCTTAGCTGGAAATACTGACAAGAATAAAAAAGGAAGGAAGGAAGGGAAGAAGGAAGCAAGAAAGGAGAAGAAATGACTTCGTTTCTTCTATCAAATGACCAAGAGAAAAACTGTATTTTCACATACAAAAATAACAAAATTCTCCTGTACATCCTTAAGCTAAGATAGCCACTGGATCTTTTGATTATTTTATATAATTAGACAATATGTGTGCTCAGTGGTTCAGTCGTATCCGACTCTCTGCGACCCTGTGGACTGTAACCCACCAGGCTCCTCTGTCCATGGAATTCTCCAGGCGAGTACTGGAGTAGGTTTCTGTTTCCTACCCTGGGGATTAGACAATACCAATAAGTTAAAATAGAAACAACTTAGTTGTAGTTTCATTGCTTTTCATTATAGAAATGCTGCCTGAGAGGAAATCTGGAATACAGAAAACTAAACATATTAT
Organism: Bos grunniens; assembly: GCF_055505025.1. Lineage (NCBI taxonomy): Eukaryota > Metazoa > Chordata > Mammalia > Artiodactyla > Bovidae > Bos > Bos grunniens. The sequence continues at coordinate 53,845,412 of NC_141178.1, read as the reverse complement.
TCAACAGGGATCGAGATTGTACCATGTATCAGTCATTGTCAAATGCTAAGAATACAAAGGAGAGAGCTTCCTTGCCCTTGAGGAATTCACATTTTCTGGGGAAAATAGAGATAAGAAACTTTTTTTTAAAAAATGTAATTTCTATAAACTTCCAGAAAGTTGTGTCAGAAACAAATGATTGATATATTTTGGTGTAGGCTTTTTTTGTGTGTGTGTAGGCTTGTACTGTGATAATGAGTGGAATTTTTCAGGTGAGGAGGAAAAGCGTATTTCACATAGAATCAGGGAAACGTGCTTGGGGAATAAATGTGACAGTTACACAACGTCATATAAATGGTATAAACTCTGTAGTCATTTGTTCCTGCGTTCTTCATTTGAAATAATGCTTTTGGCATTCATCCATATTATTACATGTATCATTAATTCACTTTTCATTGCCAGGGACCATTTTATTAATATTGTATGGATATACCACAACTGTACGTTCATTCACTAGTTGATGGACGTTTAGCGAGGCTTTTTGTGAATGCATGTTTTCAGTTTTTGTCTTTCAATTTCTAGCAATGGAGTTTCAGGGTTGAATGCTAAGTGTAGGTTTAACTGTAAAAAATTGCCAAACATGTTTCTAAAGTGGTTGTAGCATTTTCATTCCCACTAACAATGTCAAAGAGCATGATTGTTAGATTATATAAAAATGTGTTTAGTTTTGTAAGACACTGCCAAGCTATCTTCCAAAGTGGCTATAACATTTTGCTCTTGCAGCGGAAATAAATGAGAATTCCTGTCATTCCACATTCTCACCAGCATTTGGAGCTCTCAGTGTTCCAGATTTTGGCCATTCTAATAGGTGCAATAGTAGTATCCCATTGGTGGTGCTAGTGGTAAAGAATCTGCCTGCTAATGGTGAGATGCAGGAGATTCAGTTTCTATCTCTGGGTCAGGAAGATCCCCTGGAGGAGGAAATGGCAACCCACTCTAGTATTCTTGCCTGGAGAATCCCATGGACCCATGCAGTTGCAGAGTCAGACATGACTGAGCACATACTAGCTAGCTTATTATTTTAATTTGCATTTCCTGATGGCATATGATGTGAAGGATCTTTTCATATACTTATTTGCTATCTGTATCTTCTTTGATGAAATGTCTGTTAAGGTCTTTGGTCCATTTTTAAAATAGGGTTCTTTGGGGGTTTGTTGTTAAATTTTAAGAGTTCTTTGTACATTTTGGCTAGCAGTCCTTTATCAAATAAAATATGTCTTTACCAAATATCTTCTCCCAGTGTGTGGTTTGTCTTCTCATTCTCTTAACACTGTTTTTTGCAGAGCAGAAGTTTTAAATTTAAATGAAGTGCAGCTTATCTGACATTTCTTTCATGGGTTATATTTTTGGTATTGGATCTAAAAACCCATTGCCTTCTTTCATTTCTAATATTAGTAATTTGTGTCCACTCTCTTTTTTTATTAGTTGTTCTGGCTAGAGGCCTATAGATTACTGATCTTTTCAACTATCTTTTGGTTTTATTGATTTTCTCTGTTAATTCCCTGTTTTCAGTGTTATCGATTTCTGCTATACATATTTATCATTTTTTTTCTGCTGACTTTCGGTTGAATTTGCTGGATTTTTTTCTAGTTTCCTAAGGTAGAAACTTAGGTGCTCAGTATTAGATTTTTCTTCTGTTCACCCCCTATTTTTATTGAGATGTAATTGACATACAGCATTGTGTAAGTTTAAGGCATAGGGCATAATGATATTACTTATATGTGAAATGATTACCAAAATAAGTGTAATTAACATCCATCATTTTATATAGTTATAAAAAAAGAAAAAATGTGTTTTTTTTTCTTATGATAAGAATTCTTAGGATCTACTGTCTTAACTTTCAAATATACTACACAGCATTGTTAACTATAGTTGTCACTTTCCACATTACATCCCTAGACTTTATTTATCTTATAACTAGAAGTTTGTACTGTTTGACCTGCTGCTGCTACTGCTAAGTCACTTCAGTTGTGTCCGACTCTGTGTGACCCCGTGGACTGTAGCCCACCAGGCTCCCCCGTCCCTGGGATTCTCCAGGCAAGAACACTGGAGTGGGTTGCCATTTCCTTCTCGCAATGCCCCCTCTGCTCACCCCTGTCCTTGTCTTTCCTAAGTACACATTCAATGCTATCAATTTCCCTTTAAGCACTGCTTTCACTGCATCCCACTAATTTTGATGTTACATTGTCATTTTAATTTAGTTCAAAATATTTTAAAGTTTTTCTTGAGATTTTTCTTCTTGACCCATGTTATTTAGAAGTGTGTTTTTTTCTAGCTGTCTCTCTGTTATTGATTTCTAGCTTAATTCCATTGTGGTCTGGGAGCAGACATTGTATGATTTTTATTCTTTTAAATTTGTTAATGTATGTTTTATGACTCAGAATGTGGTCTCTCTTGGTGATTGTTTCATGTGAGCTTGAGAAGAATGTGTATTCTGCTGTTGTTGGATGAAGCAGTCAATAGATGTTAATTATATCCAGTTGATTGATGGTGCTGTTGAGTTCAACTAAGTCCTTATTGATTTTTTTTTTTTTTTTGCCTGCTGAATCTTTCCATCTGTGATAGAAGGGTGTTGACGTCTCCAACTATGATTGTGGATTCATTTATTCTCCTTGTAGTTTTATCAATTTTTGCCTCACATATTTAGATGCTCTGCTCTTAGGTGCATACACATTAAAGATTGTTATGTCTTCTTGGAGAATTGACCCTTTTATCATTATGTAATTCCCTTCTTTATCTTTATCCCTTCTAACTTTCCTTTCTTTGAAGTTTGCTCTCTCTGAGATTAAGACAGCTAGTCCTTCTTTTGATTGGTATTAGCATGGTACGTATTTTTTCATCCATTTATTTTTAATCTAATGGACCCAATATATATAATGTGGGCTTCATGTAAATGACAGACAGTTGGGTCCTGTTCATCGATCCACTTTGAACCTCTCTGTCTTTTATTTTATTTATTTATTTTTTACATGTGGGCTCTTAGTTCACTGACCAGGGATCAAACCTGAACCCCTGCAGTGAAAGCACGAAGTCCTAATCACTGGACCACCAGGGAATTCCTGACAATCTCCGTCTTTTTACTGGTGTTTTTATACTGTCAGTGTTCAAAGTGGTCATTGATATGCTTGCATTAATATCTACCCTATTTGTTACATTTTACTAGCTGTAACTCTTATTCTTCGTTCCTCTTTTTGTCTTTCATTCTTTTTCTGCCATTTTTTTTAAGAATTTTTTTTTTTGATGTGGACCATTTTTAAAGCCTTTATTTAATTTGTCACAATATTGCTCCCACTCTGTGTTTTGGTTTTTTGGCCACGAGGTATGTGGGATCTCAGCTCTCCAACCGAGGATCGTACTCACACCCCCCGCACTGGAAGGTGGATGGGGTGTGAGTACTGGATGGCCAGGAAAGTCCCTCTGCCTTGGGTTTTAATTGAATATTTTAGATGGCCCTATTTTCTCTCCTTTCTTAGCATAGCGGTTGCACTTCATTTTTTTTTTTTTTCTATCTTAGTTCTTGCCCTAGAGTTTGCTGTATATATTTACAACTAATCCAAGAAAGCTATGCCACTTCATTGGTAGTGAGTACCTTATTATAGCAAAATTACCCTAATTCCTTCTCCCTCATTCCTTGTATTCCTCATTCCTTCACTTGCATACAAGCATTCCCAAATACCTATATAGGGGCTTCTCAGGTGGTGCTAGGGGTAAAGAACCCGCCTGCCAATGCAGGAGACTTGAAAGCAAGGTTTGATCCTTGGGTCAGGAAGATCGCCAGAAGGGCATGGCAACCCACTCCAGTGTTTTTGCCTGGAGAATCCCATGGACAGAGGAGTCTGGCAGGCTATAGTCTATAGGGTAGCAAGGAGTAGAACACCACTGAGTGACTTAGCACACACACAAATTATTGAATACATTGTTGCTATTGTTTTGAAAAAAAAAAGAGTTATCTACTAGAAAATTAAGAACCAAGTAAAAGTAAAATAAAGGGTTTTAGTTTATCTCCGCTTATTCTTTTTCAGTGCTCTCCCTTTCTTTATATAAATTTAAATTTCTTACCAATATTATGTTCCTTCCATCTAAAGAGATTTTAACATTTCTAGCAAGGCACAGTAAGTGGTAATCGATTCTCTTCACACTTAAAAAAAAAAAGTTTATGATTTAATACTAACTCCAATTTAACATTACAAGTGTTTGCTGTGTCTTTTTATTTTTAATTCTACTTTTCATACACAGAAATTCTTAATTCTTAATATAGCAGCACAATATTTGCTGTATTTTATTATATAAAAACAGATCATATTATTAATTATATAATTGAAGCTCTTTGCTTGATTCTTGATTCTTGATTCTTGCTTGATTTGTTGATTTTTGAAAGAGGAACAATAAATCTTCAACTATGATTGTAGATTTTTTCCCTTTTATATAATGTTTTTCTATTATATATTTCAAAGCTGTTCAGTGAGGTTCATAAAAGTTCAAAATTGTTATTTCTCTATAGTGGATTATTCAATTTGGCAGTATGAAATATTTACCTTTGTTCTATTTGATGCTTGTCACCTTGAATTTTGTGTCAGATAGTAATATTGTCATACTTGCTTTATTTATAGAATACATATTTATTTTTAAACTCCGGATGCCATGGTTTAGGGGTGTCTTGTTCAGATAGCTTATTATTATAATTTGTGTCTTTTTGTGTATGTCTATGTGCCTATGTGTTTGTATTCATGCAGGCATCATTGCATTTTCCTCTTTGTTCTAACATACTCAGCCTTTTAAATAAAGCTTCAGCTATGTTATAAATCTACACTTGATAAATATGAAATAAATATATTAAACATTTATTAAATATATTTGTTAAATGGAATTATATTAGACTAAGTATTATCTATATGTATTTTGATCATTAGGGATTTAAAGTGGATGAAGAGGTGAATCAAATGTTCTTATAAAACAATAAATACGTTTATTCAATAAAATTTAGACAAAGCAGAAAAAGGGAGAAAAGAATCACCAGCTCTTTTGCTTCCAACAACTACGCAACCACTGTTAAACATTTATCCATAAATGCCTATTAAGGGTTTACTATGTGCTTTTTTGGCTTCTCAGGTGATGCTAGTGGTAAAGAATTCACTTGCCAGTGTATGAGATGCAAGAGATGTGGGTTCCATTCCTGGGTTGGAAAGATTCCCCCGGAGAAGGCAACCACTCCAGTATTCTTGCCTGGAGAATCCCATGGACAGAGGAACCTGGCGGACTACAGTCCATGGGGTCATGAAGAGTCAGACATGACTGAGCAACTGAGCACAAGCACAAGTGCCTTTGGATGTATTTCCTTCTCGTCTAGATTATCCAAGAATAATTAACAAAAATGAATTTCATATTTTTAGTGCTTATTTTTTACCCGGGAATATTTACAGATTATTCTATTTAATCCTCACAACAACCTTAGGAAATAAGTAATAAATAAGTAATATGTTAATGGCACTCTAGAGATGGAGAAAGTGAATTTCAGAAAGCTTGTCCAAGATGTCAGTATTAAAATGGCCTTGGAAAACAGGGAGAAATTTTACAGGCTGAACTCCCAATGGAATGAATTATTTTGAACTAATGTTTTTTCTGCTATTGTGAGAAATCAATAGATTTTGCAGAATTTTTAAAAATGGACTTTATTGATTAAGAATATATTTGACTGCCTGAAATAGAGGGAAACTCAATTATCGCAGCTTCATACAATATACATTGAGGTTTTCATCTAACTGTTAAGACTAGACAGCACATTCTGCCATTGTTTGAGGTGCTTTCCTGCCCTGTACTTCCCTTGACACACATATGGTTTTACCCCCATGGTCACAGAATGGAAGTTTCAGCTCCACCTTGCTGTCTATATGTCAGGCAGTCATCGAAATGGGACAAAAAGAGGTGGTACTACAAAAAATTGAAAATATTTCCAGAAATCCCCAGAAATCTGCTTATATCTCTGTGGACAGAAGTGTGCCCAAAGGTCACCTTGATCTGTGACTAAGGTTGGAATTATGGAGGGCCCAGTAGTCACATACGGATGTGTGGACTGGACCGTAAAGAAGGCTGAGTGCTGAAGAAGTGATGCTTTTGAACTGTAGGTCTGGAGAAGACACTCGAGAGACCCTTGGACAGCAAGGAGATCAAATCAGTCAGTCCTGAAGGAAATCAACCCTGAATATTCCTTAGGAGGACTGATACTGAACCTGAAGCTCCAACGCTTTGGCCACTGGATGTGAAGAGCCAAGTCACTGAAAAAGACCCTGATGCTGGGAAAGATTGAAGGCAGGAGGAGACGGGGATGACAGAGGTTGAGATGGTTCGATGGCATCATTGACTCAATGGACATGAGTTTGAGCAAACTCCAGGAGATAGTGAAGGACAGGGAAGCCTGTTGTACCGCAGTCCGTAGGGTCGCAAAGAGTTGAACACAACTGAGCGACTAAAAAACAGATGGAAGGTTTATTTTTCTGGGCACATTGCCACCTTAAACAAAATCTGTATTCTCTCCTAATAAGAGAAGAAAAGACTGGATAATGGATAGACAACTAGCAAGATCCACTGCCTGTCCTATATTTAACAAGTAGTTAACCAGACTATAAATTGCCTACCATACTCTTAATGTAGTCTCTTGAGGCAGAGTGGGATTCCTGCTTTTGGAGAAAGAAGAGTGAGGGAAAATATAGTGCTGTATATAGTACATGGAATAAAACTCACTGCTATTAAAGTTTTAAGAGAAACAGTTTTATCCAGTTAGCAAAGAATTTCCCAGTTGTATGATCTGCCCAGAGGATCAGATGCTCTTTGAATTCAGCACTGATAATCTTGCACTTTGCAACTCTCTGCAGTGTCATTATTATGGTTCATTATACTGTTTAATTGTCTTGGCCAACCTTGAAGATGAGTTCAAAATAGCCTCTTGTCCTGAAAATACTCTTCCAGCTCTGCCTATGCTAAGTCAGCAAGGTTTACCTTCCATCAGTAAGTCATTTGGCTTCCCTGGGAGCTCAGTCAATAAAGAATCTGCCTGCAATGTGGGAGACCCAGGTTCGATTCCTGGGTCAGGAAGATCCTCTGGAGAAGGGAATGGCAATCGACTCCAGTATTCCTGCCTGGAGAATCCCATGGACAGAGGAGTCTGGCAGGCTACAGTCCATGGAATTCTAAGCAGTCAGACACAACTGAGCGACTAACACACACAGCAAGTAATTAGGTGAGACAAGAAATAAAGGAAATCAGGAGTCATGGGGGAACACAGTTAAGGGTCTCTGATGCACCTACTGTCAGTGTAGTACTAGAAGCCTCTGATCCAGGTGGTGGTTTAATTGCTAAGTCACGTCTGACCCTTGTAACCCCACGACTGTAGCCCACCAGACTCCTCTGTTCATGGGATTTTCCAGGCAAGAATACTGGAGTGGGTTGCCATGCCCTTCTCCAGGGGGTCTTCCAGACCAAGGAATCAAACTCACCTCTCCTGTATTCTTTACTACTGAGCCACTTGGGAAGCCCTACTAATCTGAGTTCTATTGCCAGTGAGCAGGGCTAGATTCCACCAGCTATTAATCCCTGCTAAAGTTTGGGTGGGTAAGTTAAAGCAGTGTGTCTCAGATTTTTTCCACCAGCACACCTCTTGAGATGCGGCACTGAACCTGGGAAGGTGTACATGTGTATGAGATGAGGCATGGTAACAGTGATGCGTGTGTATGTAAAACATGCCATGTAGCATTATTCACTTAAAAATTTTATTTATTTATTCTGGCAGCACCAGTCTTAGATGCATTCTGCAAGACCTGTAGTTGTGCCATGCAAACTCTTGGTTGTAGCTTGTGGGATCCAGTTCCCTGACCAGGGATCAAACCCAGACTCCTTGTACTGGGAGCATGGAGTCTTAGCCACTGGACCACCAGGGAGTCCCCTAATTCATTTTTATTCTGGAAAACATCCCATAATTTTTCTAGTGGGGTGGGAATTCTTTCACTCTCAATTTATAGACTTCCACTGAAGTTCTAGGGGGTTGTGAGGTTTGGTTAATTCTATAACTGGCCACCATTATTCATTCGGTGACCCAACTGGAATCAGTAAGATTCACAGTGTCTTTTTTCCTGAGATTTCTAGGAGAGACACTTGTTTTTTTCCCCCTGTTATTTAAGACAGAGAAGATGTACAGCCTGAAGCTCTGGTACTCATCTTCTGATTATAAGAATGAAGTCAATATGGAGGAGAGAATATTCTGAGAGAGGATGAAAACAATGTCTAGGAGACATTTTTTTGAGCCTCTGGACAAGCTATACCTGAAACCAGTCCTGTTCCTGCACTTTTCATTCATATGAAGCAAATATGTTCCTTTTGCATTTAAGCCACCTGGGTCCTTTGTGCCACTTGAAATAAACAAATAAAAATCACTAGCACAAACTCCATATCCTCAAAATTATTTGAAATTTTGGGTTTTAGCCAGACAATTCACACACACTTAGAATTCTCTTCAATAATATAAATATATATATATATTTCAATATAAAAATGTTTAAATTTTCATTTAAATTACTGCCTTAGAAATCTTAAAGTGAAATTTATTTTCCAGGAGATGTCATATTTATTATATAGCTTCTCATTCCCTTGACACAATTCTGCATGTGCCAGGTGGTAGATCTACTACAATTTTAGAAACACAAGCTTGAAGAGCTGTGCATACAAGTATAATAGGGAACTTCTGAAAACAGAAAGTTTTTAGGACTCAAAGACATGGGGCTGTAATGGTAAGATAGTAGGCTTTGGCACAGGGAGACCCGTTTGGGATTTTACAAATAGGTAGCACTCACTCTATCCACAGATAAAACTTTTTTTTTTTTGTAGCAGGATATACCAATATAAAAATTCCATAAGCCAGTGACTAGTGGGCTTCACAATCTGAAATTCAACAACTTTATTGAAATAGCTCCGTGTAAGCAGAGATATCCCACATTATAAAGTGTGACCACTGACACTGAAGGCATCTGGGAAGTGTGTTCTCTTTAAAGAAATTTCTCAGGTGATTATTTCCCTACAGCACAGTGTCTTTTAGATTATGACAACTGAGATCAGTTTTTTTTTCATAACAGCATTTTATTTATTTTTTTTGAACTTTTTATTTTGTCTTGGGGAATAGCCCATTAACAATGTCATGAGTGTTTCAGGTAAACAGTGAAGGGCCTCAGCTATGGATACATATGTATCCACCTCTCCCAAACCGCTCTCCCATCCAGGCTGCCACATAACACTGAGCAGAGTTCCCTGATCTATGCAATAGATCCTTGTTGGTTATCCATTTTAAATAGAGCAGTGGGTACATGTCTATCCCCAACTTCCTAACTATCCCTTTCTCCCAGTGACCATAAGTTCATTTTCTAAGTCTCACAACATTACTTTAAACTCCTATTTTTCAAAGGATTCAGAATTGAGGTGGGGGTGAAAATAGTACAGATGCTTGGTTCATGCTCTGGAAAGTTCTTTTTTTCCTATCCAGAGCCCAATGTGCATAAACTGAGGAAGACTGTAGGTGATCAAGACATTGTCTTTCATCAGATTTCTTTCAAGTGAACTTCTTAAGCAGATGCTCACCAGTCATTTACCAGAGAGTAGAATGCATCTGACTCAAAGGGATTATTTCAACGCCTCTGTGATTCCAGGAATCCCAAAGAAATGAGGAAAATTCAGCCAGGTATCCTGATGTCTTTGTTCATCTGTTAGCTAACACTCCAGTAACTGAAGGACTTCCCTGGTGGCTTAGTCAGTAAAGAATCCACCTGCAATGCAGGAGATGCAAGCTTGATCCCTGCGATCAGGAAGATCTCCTGGAGAAGGAAATGGCAATCTACTCCCATAATCTTGCCTGGGAAATCCCATGGTCGGAGGAGCCTGGTGGACTAGCCTTAGCGACCACACAACCACCTGAAAAAGAGTGTTGTTAGCTGTCATTGCTAAGAATAAACTGTCCATATGGCTAAGAAAATAACTACAATAAATTAACATTTTCAGCAATATACATAATTGATGACAGTGAGAGCTCTCTAGAATGTTTTTTTCCTTAATGTTTGAATCACAAAAGGATTTGTTTTTCATTGTACACAGTAAGAGCAACCAAACACAAGTATTCAGGAACTCTGAATTCCCATCCCTTGTTTTCTCAGTTTGTCCTAACACGATGGTGTGACTTTGATCTTCCATAGATTAACTGTTTGGGTGCTCCTCAATCTTGGTAGCCTCTTAAATACTCCACAAAAACTACTGAATGTCCTTTTGAGAATATTATACACTAAAATAATTTCAATATACCAGTTCTTATGTGTGCTAAGTTGCTTCAGTCCTATTTGACTCTTTGTGACCCTTCGGACTATAGCCTTCCAGACTCCTCTGTCCATGGGATTTCTTAGGCAAGAATACTAGAGTGGACTGCCATGCCCTACTCCAGGGGATCTTCCACCCAGGAATGAAATCTGCATCTCTTATGACTCCTGCATAGCAGGTGGATTCTTTACCACTGAGCCACCTGGGAAGCCAGTGGGGAAGTTCTTTTCAGATATACAAATAAAAAGGAGTATTTATGTATTAACAAAAGTTCTGGATAACAAATATCCGTTATGGACTCTAGTAATAAAAGGACATAAGTTTTAAGAAAATGGCAGTGCTTAATTGCAGTCCATAAATTTCAATTTGATTATATCTCTCTCCTTAAATCTTCCATTGAGAAGTAATGAGTGGGTTCAGAAGCCCAGGCAGAGAAAAGAAAATTTATGTTTATTAGGTGTCGACCATGTTTTAGGTTCTTTACATATATTAGGTCATTCATATTTATTATTATAAAAGCAGATGAGGAAACATGTACATTAATCCAAATAATTCTAGTAATTCAACAGCCACAAAACAAAGTGGGAAAGGAGGTGACAATTTATGACAAAGCCTTGACAGGTGTTTTGAAAAAAAGATAATAGGTCAGAGCAAGGACCAACATTGTGCTATTGTACAAGTCCTGGTGCCTGCCCCAGTCAGCTATAACAAAGGCAGCCTGGTAGTGGAAGAATAAAATAGGATCGAAACTTTCAGACACTCCTTAACCTGTTCCTCTTACTGGAAATATGTTATATTCCAATTGCTATCTTTACTTCTCATCCACACATACTATTCTGTTTTTGGCAAAACATACATTTTAATTTATCATTTGATTTTAGATCAAACAGTTCAAAAGTGCATGAGAAGAAGTTCTCCCACCCACCTACTCTATTCTTACTCCCCAGAGGTGACAATTTTGGGTGTCTGCTGTTAGCTTCATTGGTTGTATGCCCATAATTTAAAATAGTATTGTCATACTCTTATTTCTTGATTTTTAGATGCTATACTGTCTTATGATGCCACATAATGCAAGATAAAGATTTAATTCACATAAACAATATATTCATTCTTTTTAGACTCTTTTCTCATAAATGTTATCACAGAATATTGGGTATAGTTCTCTGTATTATACAGAGGTCCTTGTTGGTTAGATATTTTATATAGAGTAGTATATGTTAAATAACTTTTCTTGGAATTTAAGTTCACTTCCACTCTTGTCTTCCCTCCATGAAAGTGGAAAATCAATTGTGATGCTTTCCAACATAGTCATAGTGTGATTTTCCACATGTTCTTAATTGCTGAATGGCATTATCAGAAACTGTCATTTTATTTGTGTGTGTGTGTGTGTGCTCAGTTGTGTCCAACTCTTTGTGACCTCTGGGACTGTAGACTGCCAGGCTCCTCTGTCCATGGAATTTTCCAGGCAAAAATATTGGACTGGGTTACCACTTCCTCCTCCAGGAGATCTTCCCAACCCAGGGACTGAACCCATGTCTCTTGCATCTTCTGCACTGGCAGGCAGATTCTTTACCACTGAGCCACCTGGGAAGTCCCTAGTTTTATTTATCACAGTAATAGACATCTGACCACCCTTGTAACCTGACCCTGTTTTTCCTTTTTTTTTTTTTTTTGAGGGAGAATTGAATAACACACATAACATATGTCAATTTAATGAAAAAAAATCTGTCAAACTGATTTGGCTTCCTGTGGATTGATTCAGTTGACTGAATTTTCTACATTTCAGAAAAAAATAGTTATTTTTATGACATGCAAATGCAGCCTAAATTTTGGTCTCAGAATTGCTGAGTTCAGGAAAGACTTCTGAAAGCTGAGAAGCCTAGACAAGCATTTGCTTTCAGCTGTTGAACTTCTGAGGATGGGTTCCAGATAAAACTAAGTGACACTATGCTGAGAGTAAGCCTGACACACATTAAGATGAAAAAGTAAGAGTCAATCTGATGACTCCTAGTGTTAACCAGAGTTAATTAGGGGCTTGTGATGGGCCAGCATGAAACAAGCCATTACAAAATGAACTGAGTTATTCTGTACTTCTCCAACTCCTGACTTCTTAACAGCAAGGTGAACCCCAAGAACACAGTTCACATAAAGATTGGTTTGCATTCAGGAAAAAATATTTGCATGTTAGGAACTGATAAGTACAAAAGTGTATCAATTATTTCTCACCCAACAAAGGTCCTGGAGAATTTCTGTCTCCAGAAAAGAAAACTGATGTCAACTTCCGTTTAAGACCTGATACAGCACTTTTGAATATGCCACTTTCCAATCTGAGAATTTACATTTTTGTTGCTGTTTTCTTCCAACTGACCATGAGGCACATTGTCCAGATTCTGCGACTGATGTCATCTGAGGGGCTGGACTGAAATAAAACAAACTGGGAACATCTTCCCACAGAGCTGCGAGAGCAAGGGGTGCTCACTAATAAATTTTTCTCTTTAAAAGTTGATGTTGAACTTTCCTTGTCAATAAACCTTGTATTGCTGGGTATTTTAAGGTGTTTACCTAGGATCCAACACACTTTAACCTATGTAGTACTGGTGATAATTGCTGAATTTCTAAATTAATAGGAAAACTGGCACTATCCTAGATAATATCAGAGTTTATTATTTGTGAAGTGCCAATTTTCTGTAATTAGGGAAGATTGCTAATTATCACTGGAACTATTTATTAATGTCTGAAGGAAGAAAGATAAAAATTAATAGAAATGGTTTTTTAGTGGCTAAAATTTTTAAAGGCTACTTGATGTTATCCTTTCAACGAATCCAGCTCCTCTATATCTTATCAAACAACTGGGCCATTGTGAGGAAAGTGGAAGTAACACTATTTCCCTAAATTCTGTGATGGAGTGATTAAGATGAGATGCTTACAACTCAACTAGTACCTTCATGTTCAAATGCAAATTGGAAAAATGAAAGTCGCTCAGTCATGTCCGACTCTTTGCAACCCCACGGACTGTAGCCCACCAGGCTCCTCTGTCCATGGAATTCTCCAGGCAAGAATACTGGAGAGGGTTGCCATCCCTCTTCTTGGGGATCTTCCCAACCCAGGGATTGAGTCCAGGTCGCCCACATTGCAGGCAGATTCTTTACCATGTGAGCTACCAGGGAAGTCCCAAATTGGGAAAGTCCCTACTTAATCATGTACCACCAGTACCTTTTTATGTAAGGACAAATTGGCCCTGGTTTATTAATAAAGGGCATAGTCTTCATTTATTTAGTGCTATGAAAAGAGGCATTTATTTGTAAGTTTTGCCTATAGCAATGCTAATCTTCACTGTTACATCACATAATTTGAGGAATATGATAAGCTATGAACAATAGTGTTGAAAATGAGCTATCATTTTCAAAGTTTATAGAATGTTTATCACAGACAGCCTCTTAAGTTTTATTTCTAGGCATCTTCTTGGACCCAAAATAAAAATTACAAATGTTAAGTGATGTTTTAAAGATCTTAAATCTTTTTTTTTTTTTAACTTGTCAAGAGGAGTTTAAAATATGTGCTCATTAACATCAGGAAATATCAGAAAAATGATAAACTTTTTAATTTAGCCAATGAGTTTTTAAAAAGTCATTATGAGATAGTGACCTATTTATTCAACAAACATTTTCTGACCCTCTACTCTGAGAAAGAGGCTCGGGCAATTGGAGACTGGTTGGTTTTTGGACTAGATAGATGAAAAGGAAGAAAAAAAGTTGGAAAAAAATATTGATGATCTGGGGTCAGGTTGAAGCTGAGATGTGCTTGTCTGTAGGGGATAGACAAAGAAGACTGAGTGATTAAAGTGATGCCAATGAATTTAGGGTCAGGAAGAAGGTGAACACAGAGTCAGGGAACCAGTGAGGATGATAAGCTGAAAACATGGAAAAAATGTTCTTGGCTGAATGGAGCGGTGGACATAATTCAATTCAATTCAGAGCAGTATTGATTGAGTTCCTCCTAGGTGTTGAATATAGTCCTTGAAAACTTAGGTAAGAAAAATTGGTGAACACACATGATATTTTACCGGTGATGTCAAATATTCTTTCTCCTTCCCATTAGGTAGTAAGTGGTACTGAAGTTTAAAATTAGAGCTAGTGGACATCAGACAATATTTTGCACTTTAGGTTTTCCAAAGCTTGAATAACATATTATATTGGGAAGGGATCTTAGATGAAATCTAATCTAGCTTACTACTCCATGGTGAAGTCCCTGGGGACATTTATTCCAGGAAAGGTTAACACTTTCCTGAGGATCGTATTGGATTATTGAAGGAAAGGGAGCTTACAGTTCCTCTATCTTATTTCAGCCTGGAAGCAGCAAGCTGGAGAACTAGCCTATGGACCGTCCTTTGATGATAGTTTTCCTACACTGTTATTGCATGGTTATCCTAGCTTTGACCTACTGGGATCAAGACAATATCTTTCCCAATACTTGGCACTGAGAAATTCGTGCAATTTCCCAATATACTCTCATCAGGAAGAGTCCAGGGAAAACTGCTTAGATTACTTCACTTCCTACTTTTCAAGATTTATGAGACTGTCTGGCTCAAAAAGGGCTTCCCAGGTGGTGCTTGTGGTAAAGAACCTGCCTGCCAATGCAGGAAACTTATATAAGAGACACGAGTTAGATCTCTGGGTTGGGAAGATCCTCTGGAGGAGGGCATGGCAACCCACTCTAGTATCCTTGTCTGGAGAATCACATGGACAGAGGAGCCTGGAGGGCTACAGTCCATAGGGTCACACAGAGTCAGGCATGACTGAAGCAACTTAGCAAGCACTAACTGGCTAAAAAAAAAAAAAAAAAAAATCCAGGGCCACTATATCAGACCACCAAAGTCTCTAGCTGTAAGCAACAGAAACTTACTATCATTGATGTATGCAGAAAAGAAATTTACTGAAAAGGCTCAGCTGGTAAAGAATCCACCTGTAATGTGCTGAGACCTGGGTTCTATCCCTGGGTTGGGAAGATCCCCTGGAGAAGGGAAAGGCTACCCAGTACAGTATTCTGGCCTAGAGAATTTCATGGACTGTAGTCCATGGGGTTGCAAAGAGTTGGACATGACTGAGCAACTTTCACTTTCTTTCAAAAAGATAAATTGAGTAGTTTACAGAATCTCCACCAGGGCCAGAAAACTAACCCCAGAGCTTAAGCAGCCAGGAATGAGGCCCAATGTCACGTTTCAGTTGGTTTCCAGTGAAGAGATCACTGGCATGGGCACTGTACTCCAAGAGATTTACTTCCTCCCCTGCAGAATTTGGAGCCTGGAGCTGCTCCCAGCATCACAGCAGTCACTTCCTGGATGCTGCAGAGAGGCTATCCAGCTCATCCTAGTCCAGCTCTTGGTAATTGCTAGGACTCCTGCGGGTATAATGGCTGTGAAGATGGCATGCATGCTCAGTCATGTCCAACTTCTAGAAAACCTCATGGACTGTAGCCTTACAGAGTCCTCTATCCATGGGATTCTCCAGGCAAGAATACTGGAATGGATTGCCATTTCCTTTCTCTAGGGGATCTTCCCTATGCAGGGATTGAACCCGAGTCTCCTGCATTGGCAGGCAGATTCTTAACCACAGAACCACCTGGAAAATCCTATAAAGATAGCTCACTGCACCAAATAAGACTTCTTGAAACACAGGCAGAGAATTCAGAAGCTGGGCAGCCACCAAGACTGGCAAAATTATCCTTGGTGCCCACTTACCTCCTTACTTCATAACTTCTCATCTTAGATTTATGCAAAGACCAAAATTCTCTGTGCCTTTATTACTTTTCTAAGATGTTCTCTAGGAGGTAGGAGATTAAATAATTTCATTTCTAAATAATACTTGTTCTTGCTAATTTACATACAGGCTGCATGCAGGAGTAAGAATATTAATGACATTACTTTTAAAAGTAAATAAGTGATAATGACACAGTATTTAAGATTTACTGCATTTAGCCTCTGTGGGTAACCAGGGATCATCTTTTTTCAAGTGCTCAGAAATCATGGGCATTAAAAGAAGAGAAAATGGAATTGTAATAGTTTGTATAGCTTTCCTTTGGGGATCTTTATTTATTTAGGAGATGAGAGTTTAGAACCTTTCTCCCTTCATCCCTGACCATGCATGATTAGACCCACAGAACAAAATATATGAAATATGAAATATGCTTAGTCATGCAGTTTCTTTACAAGACCATGGAATATCTGTAATGACGGACCTGGATAATAATAATGCAGAATACATAGAGTGCTCAGGGCACTGAAAGACATCATTCTGAGTCCTTTACGTGAGTTAACGTAATTCACAACCACCCAAGGAAGAAAGGCTCTTCTCCCATTTTGTGTATGAGGACATGGAAGCAGAGAGAGCAAGTTACCCACCCAGGGTTCTACATCTTGTAAGTGGCCAGAGTCAGATTGGAAACCAGAGTCTGACCCACTCACTGTGCGTGTTAGAAAATCACGCACAGTGATGCTATCAGCTTTCCCTGTGGCAGGTCAGAAGTGACATTCCTGTAACAGAGGGGCTTTTGCTCCGGCGGCTGGCACTTCTCAGCTGAAATGAGAAGCCGTTTTACCGCCACCAGTACAACAAAACATGTTGACCTTTTTTCCCCCCCTCTCAGTCCAATCCCAAAGGCAGGGAGCAATGTGACTACTCAGTGTGAAAAATACCCCAAGCATCTCAGCTGATAAATTCTAATGGAGCTCCGATGCCTTTGGTGACTGTTCAGATTCGTTTAGTGCACCAAGCATAAACTGCTTAAATCTTTCACATACAACCATTCTATTGCCTATTAATTAGAACCGTCTTTTAATTGCATTGGTGCTTCAGAATTAAGTCAATATAGTTACAGGGATAGAATCCCCTGAAGGAAAAATTTCTCTTTATAGGAAGCAAGTGATGTTAAATAGGAAGCAAGCAATGTTTAAAAAAACAGCAGAAGCAGCAAACAATAAAACTTCGCATAACATCCCCAAAACACCCCCACAAAAATCTCCCTAAATCATTTGAGGATAAAACTCCATTTTCCTAGCTGCAGATTAAAATATACTGGGTGCTAAGTCTCCCTGCATATCCTTGCTGTGCTGTGCTGTTGAAGTGTTCTTTCTGTATCTTCAGCTTCCTCTCTTTGTAACTGATTTCTTCCCCCCACTATGTGAGGTAGCCAGTAGCTTCTGACTGTTTACAGACTTTCTCGTCCATCAAAACAGGAAAAAAGAAAATCACACATCAGTCTTTGCCTTTTGATGGATTGGTTCTATTTTTTATTTCACTGATTAAACATTACCTCATCCAAGCATTTGCATTTTAGGTCACTTTAGCTCTCAGAGTCTCAAGGAACGTCAGCAATTGGCAAAGCCTGGGGAATCTGGAGGCAAGGCAAGAAGGGTTGAAATTATCCAGAGGTCCTGAAGGTAGACTTGATTTGACATTTCAGGGGAGCTGTTGAATTTGGGCAGTGGAAACATTTATAACTTTTCTCCCTGACCTTTCAGAGGGACAAAGAGATAGTCAGCAGATTTAGGCAGAGACTTGGTCCTGGGTTGCTGGTGGGTATGGGGTCCCAGCTTCTCCTGCCCTCTCTGGCCACCCCCAACTCCATTCCCATCCTATGGTCATCTCCCCAACACCCAAATCTCAGCCAAAACCTGATTCTCCCTCCTTCTCACCCAAAATGCCTGGAAGTATATATGTGGATTGTCATCACAATCATGGTTAATGTCACGAAGTTCCTGACATCTGTTCATTAGTGGAGGTTGGACTATATTCAATCCAGTCTGGATCATGCTGCTTTGAAAAATAATCTTACAAACATGCTCATACCACGGCGCATGGCCTATATTTCAAGTAGTATTAGCTCCTTGCTCTCTGGAGTTCTGAGTCAGGCTTTTTATAGTTCACATAACCTAGATTTGTGAGTCACTATGGACAATAAATAGCAATCCCCCTGCTACCATGAGTCTTGGGATCAATGCCAGGTGTCAGGGTTGTTGATGCCACTGCTTGCTGACGACAAATGTGCTGTAAAACCCATGGTCCTGCGAGGCCTCAGTTTCCTCATCTCTAAAATGAGAGGGTTTTCTAAAAAGATTTCTAAAAGAAATCTCCATCATTTATTTGGAATCAGGGGCATGTCTCTTGTTTAACTTTTATTCTGAATGAAAACTTTTAAAGACCTTCATTTTATCTTACATCTGAAACAGCCTCTTCTTTTTCACCATGTTTCATGGATAAAGCTCACACTGGATTGGAAAAGAGGACAGGATACCAAGCTGGTGGGAAATTTTGGATCACATGCTCTGACTCATGGTTCCGAATAAAGAGAAAATGGGCAGAGCAAAGGGGCAAATAAGGAAAGTATCTCTTTGCTCCCAACTGTGCTTCCATCCTCTGAAGCATGTTGATGAAGCCCTGGAGATATCATTAATTTCTCTTGCTGCCTTCCTTAAGCCTGAGTGGCCAGCCATGGAAAGATGGGGCTGGCCCTCTGCTGCTGTGGACAACTCTAGTGCTCATCCTGGCCTGGAAGAAATGGAAAGTGAAGTTAATACCCAAGGAATAAGTGAATGCTGGCTGCTGTGGCAAAGCATTCCGGCAGAGTGGCCGGTAGGATGGTACGTGGTCCACGGTTAGACAGCATGACGTAGAAGACACATCGTTTCCCTGACTCTTTGATACTTAACGAAACACCACACATATAGTAGCGCTGCGTTTTGTTGGTTTCCCTTGCTTCTTCTTTAATCTGGTCTCCCTTGATTCTTCTTGTCTCGTATAGTGTCTCTGGGTTTTAAGGACCAATTTAGTTTTTGCACTTTCTTTTGCATCTCTTCAACTCCCATTCAGCCTCATTTGTTTTCCTATTTCCTTTTCCTTTTTTTCTCTACCTATTAAGGCACCTGTCATGTACTCATCCCCAGGGGCCCAAGTGGCAGGTTCCTTAATTCGTGGAATGCTTCCTTTTACTGACACTTTGGAGATGGGGCCAAGTTTCCTTAAAAAAGAAAAAAAAAATCCCTGATACTGTCTGTGTATATCTCTAAGGCTCAAATAATTGAAAAGAGTATTGTTTGAGGAGAGATTGCTTCTAAGGAGCAGTACACAAGGAAGAAAATCTGATTTTCCCAAGTGAAATTTCTAACAAATCATGAACTCTACAAGAAAGAAAAACACCTCTCTGTGGTGACCAAGGTACCATGTCAGCTTAGAAGCTGACATCATAGAAAAGCCTTTGTGCATAAATAGACTGTGTTAATAATATTTATGATTCAGCCTCCCCCCCCCTCCCCACCTTATAAGTATCAAGCTGTATCCTAGAGGAACAAAAATAAAAGAAGTTGATGTCTACAATATAACTATTAAGGGGGAAATTCACTCCACTGTTATTTCGATGTAATTGGTACTGAGCATGACAATGCCCTTGTAATTGGGTCTGTACTTGTTCACTTCAAGGGTTCCATGCTATTTCTACTTGAACCCATTTTTTGATACCGTTCAGCTCAGCAGTGCCAGCTAACTCTTGTTATGTAGTTGAAAAACTGTGGCCATTAAAAATAGGATACGGTGTGATTTTGTTTTGCAGCACTGCATGGAAAATCAGTTGCTGTTCATAACAGCTCTGTGGTTGGTTGATTTAAAGCAGGGGGGTGACTCGGAATTGACAAGCAGACAGTTTGTGAAAAGGGATATTGTATCTTTAAGGCTTTCTGACTGATTGTGTTTAACTGCGCCACGCAGCAGGCAGTAATTAGGCTGTAGCTTCACCGAGCGCTTAAAGCACCAGCTCTGGTTCTCAGTTCTCCAGATTCTTTTTTTTAGCACAAACATTTTTTTTGGGGGGAGGGGGGGTGGTTTGAAGCCATGGTTTTTTTTTTTTTTTTTCAGATAAACCATGAGTGAGTGTCTAAGTGAGCACATGAAAAGCTGACCCCAGAGGCTTCCTGTGTAGACTGTCTCCAGAGACCACTCTGTTCTGATGGACTCTTGGGAGACCAGACGGTCACCCTGGGAAGCGGTGAGAACCCTGATGGGTGTGCAGGATGCTAGAGAAGGTCAACGTGCTCTTGAAATGAAAGGAAGGCAGTTCTTATAACATGACATGGTTTCTTCTGGCCCAGTTCGCAATGTTAATGAGACTAGTTGAAGCCTGCTTCTGAGATTAATAGACAAAGTGCCTAATAATTTTTGTTTAGGGGAAAGAGAAATTTCCCTTTACCTATTAGGTAGAAAAGAGAGTATGCTATAGAAACAAAGCAAATAAGCCATTAGTTTAAGGAAAACTTTCCATCTACCACTCTGCCTCTGGTTCCCCCCCAACCCCTCTGACCACTTCACCTCCTTCAAATACTGCTGTGACAAACATTGTCAATTGTTATTATTTGGTAAAGCCCGAGTTTCAAGTTTTTCAGGCGTTTGTTATCACAGAGGAGCAGTTGACAGATTTTACATTGACCTTATAAAAAATGAGCCTTTAATTACTGGTTGACCATGGCAGCTCTCTTCGTTCTGAGTCAGGCCACAGGGGCTGAGTCTCAGCTAAGGTGCAAGATGCTCCAGTAGTGCCATGAGAGAGAAAACTGTCCTGGAAGTGGACTGTGGTCACGCCTGCACTGTGTACAAGCTTTGCTTCCTTTTCCTGGTTGTCTGGGGGAGATATTCCATACAGATTTGCGTACCATTTGATTTTTACATTGTTAGGCTTTTTTTTTTTTCCTTATTAAGTCAATTCCTTTTTTTGGAAAAACCCGCCTTTTAGTGATACCTATAAGTATCTTTACATATCCCTTCTAACACTTCTGTAGATTACAAACGTATAGGGATCACAGACATTTTGATTTAAAATGATAACTTTTCATACTTGTGGCTCCTGCCAGAGTTTTAGATATGCTTTACCTCAAATGGTATTGTTTAGTCTCCCTACCCATTGTAAGGGTAGCAGGGTAGCTGAGAGCACAACGTTCAGATACTCAGGAGCTGGATTTTGAAGGGGGCTGGGGTTAGGCATCAGCTTTGCTGGATTTCTGCTCTTTTCATATAACCTGGTCATATATCCAATCCCAGAATGAAGAATCTTCTAATTTAACAGTAATAGAAATGGGGACTTCCCTGGTGGTCCAGTGGCTAAGACCCTGTGTTCCCAATGCAAGGTTCTATCCTTGGTCAGGGAACTAGAGCCCACATGCTGCAACTAAGACCGCGTGCAACCAAATACATAAATAAATTGTATTTTCTTAAAGAGTAATAGAAACATTTTGTTATAACTTTTCTAGTTAAAACCTGGAATTCAAAGTTGAAAATAGGTCTCCAGGAGGGGACGCTGATTTTTAAAAGTTGCTTCTACCAGTTTTATGCCAATGTTTGTACTTTCTCTAAAGAGTTTCAAACATTCAGAAGCATTCTATTCTCTTGGTTTTAATTTTTTTTTTTTTTTTGGACTGCCTTGAAGATAAATTACTTCAATCTGTAGGCTAAGTTGCATTGATGTATTTATCTTTCCCAACATGCTTTCTCCTAAGGTCAGTCTTTCTTTGAAAGATTTGATTTAAATAAATTATAAATGTGTACCAAAATCTATTTGCTATTAGTGTAAACACATTCAAAATAGATCCCACTGTTGCTTGGAAAGAAACAAAGATGAATTCCATTCTATAGCTCAAATTTCAAATGTGCATGTGTACTTTTAAGTATGTCTACATCTAAATATTGAGGTCAATATTTCTATAAATTCCTAAAGTTGGTTCATTTTATAATGCTGATAAATGTTCCTTGGAATTAGGATGTATAGAAGATCAAAGATTAAATTGCAATTTTCCCCCCAAAGTGACAATGAGCCTAATTTACTGTCAGTTAATGCCAGGTGTTTCTCCCCCTTGTATTAAGTTCTTCAAAACAGTGGCTGCAGAGGACACCATTCACAGAGGCTTAGCACTGGGGAGAAAATGATTACATTAAATCGAATGATATGAATAATTCATGACATCACGTTTTGTAATCCTGGTGTTAAGCATAAAACCAGTGGTTTATTTTTCAGCAAAATGTTTTTGTATCATTTTAGATAGTGCATAATGCAAAACAATAACTGCATACATAATGCAAGAAGGATGGTGGTGAATAGGGTCCTTAATAGTGCTTGCAGCATCAACTGGGGTATGATCACAATAAACACATTTTGAGCCAATGCCCATGGGTGCCCATCGCTTGCTGGAATCTTCTGAGTCCAACAGAATGTCTGCCTTTTAATTTGTTTTTGAATATTACACCTGACCTTTACCAAGGATCCGAAAGTCAGTCCTTGTATATTGCTAAAACTATGAATCCTTTCATCCCACTTTCTTTTCAGTATGCTGGGAGGGCAATTCTACTGGGGGTAAATAGCAGATTTTTTAAATGGTCTTTTATTTTCCAATCTGGAGTTGGAAATTCTAGAAACATCCATAGAGTCTGAACTTAACATTCTTCAATAAAGACCTTAAATCTTCTGGAATAATATGCCAGTTATTTAGCAATTCAGCCAGGTACCTATTAGGAATGTTATTTAAATCTCCGAGACTAAATAAATGATTCCTTATCTTATGTAAATCTTCTTGCTGTTTCTTAGGAAAAAAAAAAAATCTTTTCTTTATAATTATCAAAGGAGATTGAAGGTGGCCCTGAAAGCCTTCATGAAGCAATTTCCAGGTCATGTACACTGTAGCAATACCCTAACATGAGTCTGATTATTCTGCCGCATTTCAGGCTGAAATAATTGTGGACCCAGACCATCTGCGGCTGCCTTTTCCAGCACCTTCCTGTGGACAGCTCCAGGGCACTCTCGGGAAAGCCAGAACGGACTCCTGCTGATTCGCCCACATATTTGTCTTGAATGAAAGAATGGCATGTGCCAGTTGATTTCAAAGCTTTTCACAAACCATCCCCACATTTGAAGTCTCAGGAGTTTATGTCACGCATTTGTATTACTTACAAGTAATTAAATATACCATTGGTGTTTTACAACACAAACACATCTGCTGATAATATTGTAAATAACCTGTATTATTGTTTGTTTGAAACAATACATTCATAATTAATGGTTGGTCAGGAACCTTGAAATCCTGACCTATTTATAATAAATATTGATTACCACATATATGAACAATAATTTGTTTGAAATTCTTTCTTCACAAAAGGATAATCTGGAAGCATGTTCAAGTGTTTTGTTATCTTTATTTACTCTGATCCCAAGAATATTGTTTAAATCCTTAGTTTTAAGATTTTAAATAGACTGCCAAAATAGGTAGATGATGATAATGTTGTTGGGGAAAAATTAAAAGATGTAGCATATAGTAGTGCATTATAAGGTCTTGTTGAGAATGTCTGATGGAAAAAAGTCTTGATGACCCAAATAAAAGGTGTGGAAATGGGAACACTGCATTTGATTCAATATAGAAATGCTGAGATGCATGATACATGCATTGTAGCTTGAGATTTGTCCTTCTGTGAAAGAGATATGAATTACCTAGAACTAACAGAAAGCAGTAATCAAACTCTGTAAGGGAACTGATATTTTCCCCTAAAGTACAAATTTTATGTTAAAAATCCAAAAGAAGGCTTCCCTGGTGGCTCAGTGGTAAAGAATCTGCCTGCCAATGCAAGAGACTCGGATTGGATTGCTGGTACAGGAAGATCCCACGTGCCTCAGGACAGCTAAACCTGTGCATCACAACTACTGCGCCTGTGCTCTAGAGCTCAGGAGCCACAACTGCTGAGCCCACATGTGTAGCTACTGAAGCCTGTGCCCCTACAGCCTGTGCTCTGCAATAAGAGAAGCTGCCATGACTAGAATCCCATGCACCATAACCAGAGAGTAGCCTCCCACTCACTGCAGCTAGCAAAAGCCCATACAGCAACAAAGACCTACAACAGCCAAATATAAAAAATAAACAAACTTATAAAAAGATCCAAAAGAAAATCCTGTTATTTAAGACTATGCCACAGTTGAGTATCAATAGAAGTTGGTTCCCACCTCCACCTTTCTTATTCCTACAATTGTTTCTAAAGTTACCAATTTGAGGGTGACTGGTGGTGATATACAATCAATTAATCACTTAAGACCTGCTTATCATGGTCCGGACTGCCCCCACACAGCTGCAGAGCTGCTCTATGAGGAGACAAAGATCTCCGAGTTCCCTCCTCCCCATTTATCATCTACATTTATGGGACCAGTAACTTCTTTTTGGTATAGCCTATCAAAAAGAAGAGAATTGTGCATAACGTAATTTCAATTCTGAATACAGAGAATGATGAAAACATTGCTAAAATGAAAATCTATGGATCCCTGTAGCAAATATTTCCATTTTTTCCTTTAATATACATAGCTATGCTGCACAGCATAAAACAGAACACAAGTTTCAGTGCCAATATGACCACTTATCAGCTGTGTGAATTTGGGAAAAATCAATGAGTAACTCAGAACCTCAAATGCCTCCTCTGTAAAATGGGAATACAGAAGCTAGCCTGGGTTTCCTACAGGAAAAAAAAAAATGAACTGATGCACAGGGGAATATTCTATAATAATTCTCTATGGAAATAATTACATTTAGATATTTAAAGAATTTCTTCTTTGTTAGTTAATACATTATTAAACAGTGCCTTAAAATATAAATTTGTTCCAAAAGCAAAACACAGAAACCCATTGGGAGGTTCATCTATATGTTTAAACTTTTAAGACCACCAAATCAGTAATGTGGGCTTTCATGGGTGTCTGGCTTTCTCACACTTTAATGCATAACCTTGAAAGGGATAGAAGTTGCTGAGTTGGCTATTTCTCTGCCTTCTCCAGAACATATGTCAATGGAGCAACAGAGAATTAGCTGTAGCAAGAAGAAGGATGGCTGAGTGGAAGCTTGTTCAATAATTAATCCGCTGAGTAACTATATGAATATTTGATAAATATTTAGTCAACTCTGTGTATCATGCAGCACTGGTTGCATACCAAAGAATTTGCAAAGGTAAAAACTGCCAGTCACAGGCATCAAAGATCTGAAGATTTCAAGCTCACAAGCCAGAGATGTGCAAATTATTCCACATAATATAAACCCCAAAATATACATCCATGACTATCCTCCTGATATTTTGGAAAGGGTGATAGAAGGCCATTACTTTATTCTCCACAGTTCTTTTAACGTGTATTTGGCATCACATTTTAATTTAATAGCTGCCTGCATGCTTATGTGTGTGAGGTGCAATATTCTGCTGCATACATGGAATGGAATTGTAAAATAACAACCCAGTGTCCTCTTGAAATTCATTCTATGGTGCTAGGAAAGCACTGGTGGGTGATCCACTGCTCTGAACTGAATGGAAACAGAATTTGCTTCCTTATCTAGAGAACAGACATTTGAATTCACCTTAATAAACATTTATTAATTCCTTGGGATGCCTAACCACCATGCACAGAGAGATGCTAACCTGTGTGAATCTTTTTAGTGCAGGATATGTAAAAATTAAATCAATGTAGCAAAAATGAGTAAGTAAAAATAAGAAGATGATCTCTGATTGCTGGAAAGATTATCTTTTATAGTGAACATTTTGAAGTTTTCATTTTACTATCTATTTAATTACTCACACATCGTGTTAGGTTATGAATTCTTGGTGAAATCCTCGCAAATCTTTAAAACCTCTCCAGAAAGCTCAAAATTTCCTTGTGTAGTGGTACCCACACCACCTTCGGTTAGTCGCAGGTCCTCTGCTTTCCTGGGGGTGGGTGCGAATACTTACAAAGAGAAGGTGCAAGTGCCTGCTCTTCTTGGCACCCCCTGCTGGCCACAGGAGCACTAATGATGGCTCCACAGAGGCCTCATCTTCTCTCTTCCAGCCCATGTGAACCGTTGCCATGGTAGCCACAGCAATAAAAAAAAAGAAAAAGAAAGGAAAAAATGGGAGCCCGGGGCTGCAGCATATGAAAGAGACATGACCCCAAATGAGGCACTGGAATGGAATGCCTCTAGGATTTCCCCTCAAACACAAAAGATTGATCTTGCAGGAAACTGTTCTACCTGGATTCATTCACAGGAACATGTTTTATTCCTTAATTATGGTTCCTTGTCCATACCCCCATACTTTGATTCTCTGTTTCCTTACTATTATCCTCTTTTACACATGACCAATAAAGTGAAAAGAGACTGAACAATGGCAAAAACAGAGATAGTAAGAAGTGTTGACAATGGAAGGACCAGTTTACAGATCAGGTGACTTACTCTTGGTGAGATGGCAATGCTCCCCAACTGATCTACAGTCCCTGTCAGAAATCCAGCTAGCTTCATTGCAGGAATTGGCAAGCTAGTTCTAAAATTCATATAGATTTGCAAGAGATTCAAAATGGTCAAAACAATCTTGAAAAAGAATGAAATTGGAGGACGCACACTTCCTGATTTCAAAACTTAACAACAAAGCAACAGTAATCAAGACAGTGTGGTACCAGCATATAGAGGGAATAGAATGAAGAGCCCAGAAATAAACCCATGTGTCCATAGTCAACTGATTTGCAACAAGGATGCTGAAACGGTTGAACGGACAAAGGTCATTTGAATAAATGGATAGCCACCTGAAAAAGAATGAATTTGTACCCTTACATCGTACACAAAAATCAGTTCATAATAGTTCAAAAACTTAAATGGAAGAGCTAAAACCACAGAACTCTTAGGATTAAACACAGTAAATATTCAGGACCTTGGATTGGGCAGTGAATACTTCGATATGATATTAAAAGCACAAACCACAATGACAAGATAAATTGGACATCATATAAGTTAAAAATATTTATATTTCAGAAAACAGTATCAACAAAGTGAAAAATGTGATGAAATATTAATAAATCATATGTCTAATATTAGGTTTGTGCCTGGAATACATAAAGAATTCTTACATTTCAATAAAAAAAGACAAATAATCCAATTAATAATGGGCAAAGACCTGAACAGACATTTCTACAAAGAAGATATAAAAATGGCCCAAAAGCCCCTGAAAAGATGCTCAATAGTATTAGTAATCATGGAAATGTGAATCAAAACTACAATTAGGTGTTACTTCACACCAACTAGTACACCAAGAATAAAAAAAGACAATGAGTGTCGGCAAGGATGTGTAGAAATTAGAACCCACATCACTTGCTTGTAGAAATGTAAAATGATGTGTCCACTTCAGAAAACACTCTGGCAATTTCTTAAATGGTTAATATATACCCCCAAATTCTACTTCCAGGTATATTCCCAAGAGAAAGGAAAACATGTGTCCACATAAAAACTTGTACAGTAATGTTTGTGGCAACGTTATTCAGAGTAGCCTAAAGGTGCAAACAATCTAAACATCCATCAACCGATGAATGAATACACAAAATCAGCAGGATGGAATGTTATTCAGCCGTGGAAAGGGATGGGGTACCGATGCATTTACAGCATGAATGAACCTTGAAAACCTAGTGCTAAGTCAAAGAAGCCAGGCGCAAAAGGCTGCATATCATGTGCATACAATCCTGTTTAAATGAAATGTCCAGGAGAAGCCACTCTATAGAGATACAAAGTAGATTAGTGGTTACTTAAGCCTGGAGGGGATGAAGGATAGACAGGTGGTATTATGGGCTTTGTTTTGAGATAATAAAAATGTTCTAAACTTGGCCTTGGTGACATTTGCCCATATCTATGAATATGCTAAAAAAAAAAAACCCATTGAATTGTACATTTTAAAATGTATGGATTATATGGTATTTAAATTATATCCTAATAAAGCTGTTTACAATAATGAAATGACTTTTACAACATTAGGATCGGTTTATAGCAGAGAGGGCCAGCTCTCATTCAAACTCTGTTCGTGTTTCCACCACCTTTCTTGGCCCCCTCCTATGGATCTCCTTTGTGAGCAGCTGCCTCCCCTACTGCCCATCACAGGTGCTGAAATCCTTAGTCTCTTTTTATGTTTCCAGATACGTAGAGCTAGCATCAGCACTTGACTTCTTCTTGTGTAAAAACTAGATAGTGTGTGCTCAGTCACTCAGTCACGTCCAACTCTTTGTAACCCACCGGACTACAGCCTGCCAGGCTCCTCGTGGGATTTTCCAGGCAAGAATCATGGAGTGGGTTTCCATTTCCTTCTCCAAGGGATCTCTCGGGAGCAAACTCAAGTCTCTGTGTCTCCTGCATTGGCAGGCAGATTCTTAACCACTGAGCCACCTGGGAAGCCCTCATATACAGAATATATTGTAATAGACATAATATTTCTATGGGCAACCCTAGGATTATATTAGCTTCCCCCTATTATTTTTAACTACAAAAGTATATTTTATATGAGGATAAAGGAGTAGAAAGAGGACTAAGTTTATAATTAAAAGGCTGAATTCAAACTTTGACTGTCTTTATTATCCTGTGTTTTCTTTTTCTTACCATAGCCCTAGCCCCTAGAATATAGGTTGAAAAATAGTAGATACTTGACAAATAAGTTTCTAAGAATAATGCATATTATGTGTATAAGAGATACAAATGTAACTCACTTAAATGTAAAAGGCACATTATACATATAAAGTATAGAATCAAAAACTCTCGTCTAGAGGGGGCAATTGCAGAAAACCAGGAATTTGAAAATATAAGATCACTAAGACATAGGATTTGCATTTATTGTGAGTGTAAACACTAATAAAAAAAAGTAGGCTGAGTTTGAGGAAGTCAGAGGAACACAGGATTAAAGGAGACTCAGTGATGACAGCTTGATGTAGAAGCATGGTTCCCAGTGGTGACCACACAAGAGAGTCCCCCTCAGGAAAATCGTTCAGCACCCAGATGCTGGTTCCACACCCACAGACATCCTGACTTCTTTGGTCTGTGATAAGACTTAGGCATGGGTATGTTTTGAAACTTCTCCACCTTATTTTGATATGCAAACAAGACTGTGTGTCACTAGGATAAGAGAAAATATTATAGACTTTGAAAAAAGAGGCAGTTATGTTGGAATTGGTGATTGTTAACGTACTGATTAAGTCATCTTGGGAAGTTACTTATTATCTTTAGCTTTCATTTCTTCACCTTTAAAATGGGGATAATACCTGTTTCATAAAGATATAAAGATTAGGGGAGATGACATGAATACTGTTCCTTAAAGAGTGTTTTACTTAAGTTCAAAAGTTAATGTCAGTTGCATCCTTGTACATCACTGCATTGTGCTCCTTTTTATGCTTTGATGTTGTTTTTCAGTCGCTAAGTCCAACTCTTTGCAACCCCATGGACTGCAGTATGCCAGGCTTTCCTGTCCTTCACCATCTCTCAGAGTTTGTTCAAACTCATGTCCACTGAGTCAGTGATGTCATCCAAATATCTCATCCACTGTCATCCCCTTCTCCTCCTGCCTTCAATCTTTCCCAGCATCAGGGTCATTTCCAATGAGTCAGCTCTTCGAATCAGGTGGCTGAAGTATTGGAGTTTCAGCTTCAGCATCAGTCCTTTCAATTAAAATTCAGGGTTGATTTTCTTTAGCATTGATTGTCATGAGAAAACCTGTAGCCATTGGGATGGATGAGAGGGAAATTAGTGAGTAATGGGCCAGTATTATTTCTTTCTGAATTCGGTGGCACAATGGCATTATTATTAGTAGCATCTAAATTCATCTAAATTAAAATTTTTTTTTACTGGTTATGCAGAGTTCTCCCAATAAGCAGATATGGAAAATAACTGAGGGGTCATCTGAGG
Source organism: Bos grunniens (assembly GCF_055505025.1). NCBI lineage: Eukaryota > Metazoa > Chordata > Mammalia > Artiodactyla > Bovidae > Bos > Bos grunniens. The sequence goes on along the minus strand of NC_141178.1, from coordinate 53,815,303 downwards.
CCAGTATCATGCCATCTTGAGTCATCCTGGTTAAAGGAAACTCATTTATAGAGTTTTAAGAAACTAGCACAACTTTTTATGTGTGCAAGTTTCCAAGTCCTAGAATTCCATTAAAATTTTCCTGCTCATATCTAATATAGTGCCTGGCATGTAATCAATGCTCAAGATATATTTTTAATTGAATTGAGTTTTAAGATAGTTTCTCTCTCTCTTCTTTCTTTTGCTGACAGTTTTGTTTTCCTCACTGTTCTACCTGGTTGTCTTCCAAGTTTTACAGATGGAAACTTTACTGAGCAGTAAAAATCCAGTGACTGTTGTTAATGGTAGCAATGCCAGGGTCATGCCCCTTCACTCTTCAACATTAACTTTACTTTTTGGCTTCATTTGCTTGATTCTTTAATGCCTGGTTTACCCAGCCATTTTGTTCCTAGTTTGAGACCATCTGGCATGCATTCCTTCTTTCCTACTTATATCTTTGTGTATATATCTCTTCAAATCTCAAAATATCTCTGGATTATCACCTATTTTCTCTTCTTTCCTTATCAAGAGAATAATTTCCCCCCTTCCACCATTGCCAGGTCTAAAATCCTTCTGGGACTTTCCCAACTTTATCCCCTCTTCCCTTCTCTCTGGGAGCATCAACTGGTCCTTGAAAGAATGAAACATTTAATCTTTAAAATATCCTTCCATTGGTGTCTCCTCTGTGCCTTCAGATGTATCTAGCTTTCTCTTATTTTACATACACACACACACACACACACACACACATTCAACATCACTCAAAATTCTTTCAGCCTTTATACCCACCTTAAGTTCAACCCAGTAATTCAGTGTTCAGTTGTGTCCTACTCTTTGCGGTCCCATGGACTGTAGCCCACCAGACTCCTCTGTCCATGGGATTCTCCAGGCAAGAATACTGGAGTGGGTTGCCATTTCCTACTCCAGTGGATCTTCCCGATGCAGGGATTGAACCCACGTGTCTTGCATCTCCTGCATTGGCAGGAGGGTTCTTCACCACTAGCACCACCTATGTTTCTCTTCTTGACATCCTCTTGTCGTTATGCTTTGCTCCCTTTATTTAAACTGCAGTATAGTTGTTGTACAGGTGTACCGCAGTTTAGGTATAGGTATATATACCTATATATAGTATAGATATACTATAGTATATAGTATATATTGTATACCTATACCTATATATAGTATACTTTTTGGCTTCATTTGTGTATATATATATATATAGTATAGGTATATAATACAGTGATTAATAATTTTTAAAGGTTGTATTCAACTTACAGTTATTGTAAAATACTGGCTAATTCCCCATGTTTTACCCTCGTAGATTATTTTACACGTAATAGCCTGTATTTTTTAATCCCCTGAAGAAAACAGCAACCCACTCCAGTATTCTTGCCTGGAGAATCCCATGGACAGAGGAACCCAGTGGGTTACAGTCTATAGGGTCACACAGAGTCGGACACGACTGAAGTGACTCGGCACATATGCACCCCTATGTTGCCCCTGCCCATTCCCCTCTCCCCGCTGGAAACCACTAGCTGGCGCTTTGTATCTAATCTGTCTGATTGCTTTTTTGGCGTATCCACTACTTTGCTGTATTTTTTAGATCCCATATCTAAGTGATATCATACAGTATTTAACTTAGCATGATACCCTCCATGTCCAACCACGGTGCTGCAAATTCTTTCTTCACTTTTGTGATCCCTCCTATTTCCTTTCTTTCCTTATTTTACTTCTTCCTTTGTCTATAGTTGGGCCAAAGTTAAATCAGTTCTTATTTTTATTTAATTTTCTCAATCCATATCTTCATGTAGAATTTATTTTTTTCTGACAATGTCAAATATCAATCGCATGTACCATTCATTTGAAAAATTTATTCATACTCATTGAGCTACTTGCTCATTTAAAACACAGACGAAACATGTGCATGACTATGAGAATGAAAATTAGTGACCTGTCTGTAAAGATAATTTTCTGATCTTTAGTCCTACAGCCTGCTGTACTTGATCGCGTATGTGCTGTGTGCTAAGTTGCTTCAGTCGTGTCATGCCCTCCCCAGGGGATATTTCTGACCCAGGGATCCAACCAGCTGTCTCTGGCATTGGCAGGTAGGTTCTTTACCACTAGCACCACCTGGCAAGCCCAAGACTGCATCACAATTTCCAGCAATACGTCAATAGCCAAGCTAGTTATCTTGCTCCCAAAACTGATTTCTCCAATGTGTCTCATCTCTTTGTGACATGCCTTGGTTGCCTGGCTCACCCCTTATCTCTTCCTCTCTTCACATAATGTGCTCATCTGACTTCTCTTTTATCATCCTCATTTCTTCCTTCTCTCTTCATGAGCACTCTAGTATAAAGTTCTCATCTATAATAGAATGTGAGTCTCTAATTGATTTTTGGGACAAAGTCTTTCCTCATCTGAGTCTTCTGGCACATAATTTTCAAGTTTTCTCCCACAAATACAAGCTCTGTCTTCTATTCAAAAGTCTTGCTGTTGTTCAGTCACTAAGTCATGTCTGACTCTTTGTGGCAGCAGCACACCAGGCTTCCCTGTGCTTTACCATCTCCGGGAGCTTGTTCAAACTCAAGTCCATTGAGTCAGTGATGCCATCCAACCATCTCATCCTCTGTTGCCCTCCTTCTCCTCCTGCCCTCAATCTCTCCCAGCAAAAGGGTCTTTTCCAATAAGTTGGTTCTTCGTATCAGGTGGCCAAAGTATTGGAGCTTCAGCTTCAGCATCAGTCCTTCCAATGAATATTCAGTGTTGATTTTCTTTCTGTTACAATAATAATCATCCTCAAACTTCTGTACCATCAGTCAGTACCCTGCTTCTTCTCCATCTAAATAAACCATCCACTTTAGGTGATTATAATGTCCAGATTTGTCAAAGAGATTTCTGAATCTGTCTTCCATGTGCTAAACCTACCCTTCCTTGAAGCTCAAGTTCAAGTTCCTGGGTAGTCTCAGCCCTAACTAACCACCCTATCCTTACCTGAGTCAAACAGCAGGTACTGGCTGACACTTGTTTGCAGTAAGCCCCTCGTATATGTAATTGTTTAGTATCATTTCTTGCCTCTAGGACAGAATGCAAGCTGTTTGCTGGTAGGGAACATGTATGTGCCATATATGCTGTGGGCAGAATATTCATAGTCTCACTGTCAGACAGTGAGAGTCAAAAGAACATGTGTTGACACTGGTGATTTTTCATTTTTAAACTTCGAGTAGCATAAAAACTAAATATAAATTGTGAGCATTGCTGATTAGCCTTTGAAATGACTGTTTTCCGGAGTGAATAATAATGAGTGTTTTAATAATGCCCTGATAATGTAAAAAGAAAGTATAAAAGAGAGAGAGCTAGAGAGAGGGAGAGAGAGAACATGAGAGACACAGAAAGAAAGAACTATATTTCTTATTTGCTTAAATGGAGAAACTAAAATATTTGATCTTTTGACTTCCTCAAGCGTAACAATATAATATTTTCAGAAATAATGCATATAAGTATAAGTGAAAGTTGCTCAGTTGTGTCCGACTCTTTGCGACCCCATGGACTATATAAACCATGGAATTCTCCAGGCCAGAATACTGGAGTGGGTAGCCATTCCCTTCTCCTGCATTGCAGGTAGATTCTTTACCAGCTGAGCCACAAGGGAAATAATGCATAAAGCCTGCTAAAAATAAGCACATTAAAATGCTTTGATAGTATGGCAACAATGTTGTCTAGTGATTACATTTCATCTCTTGTGGGAGTGGCTTTATTTCTTTGTTTTTGTTACCCAGCCCAGTCCTGCTCAGATCCTGAGTGCTCATACCCTCTCTGCAATTGACAGTTAAAAGGCACACGTGTGTCTGTGTTAAATCCATATGGAAGAAAATCAGCCAAAAATGGTTCCTGAAGGAACAGAGTAGGTGAGAACTTTTTGCTTGTGGTATCTGCTTCCCTAGTGGCTCAGTGGGTAAAAGAATCCACCTGCAATGAGGGAGACCTGTGTTCGATTCCTGGGTTGGAAAGATCCCCTAGAGGAGGGCATGGCAACCCACTCCAGTATTCTTGCCTGGAGAATTCCCACAGACAGAGGAGCCTGGTGGGCTACAGTCCATGGGGTCGCAGAGTTGGACACAACTGAACAACTAAGCACAGCAGTCTGCCAAGCTGCTTGTCTTCTTTCTTTCATTTTTTAAAAGATTTAAAAAAAAATATGGACCATTTTCAACGTTTTTATTGAATTTGTTACAATATTGCTTCTGTTGTTTATGTTCTGGTTTTTTGGCCTTGACGTATGTGGGAATCTTAGATCCCCAAACAGGAATTGAATCCATACTTCTCCTACATTGGAAGGTGAAGTCCCAACCACTGGACCACCGGGGAAGTTCCTCTCCTTGTCTTCTTTCTCTTCCTGCATTTTCACCCCAGAACATCTTCTTTCAAGTTGGATCAGAATCCGTTTTCTTTTATCTGGTCCCACTCTGTTATACTGACTGTGTGTGTTTTGGTCACTCAGTCGTGTCTGACTCTTTGCCACCCCATGGTCTGTCCACGGAATTCTCTAAGAAAGAATACTGGGGTGGGTAGCCATTCCCTTCTCCAGGGGATCTTCCAGACCCAGGGATCGAAGCAGGGTCTCCTGCATTGCAGGCAGATTTTTTACCATCTGTGCTACCAGGGATTAGTTTACACTTACTCCCTTGTTCCTAATCTGGGAGCAAACCATCTATTACCTTCTCTGATTTCTCATAATTCAACTGGAATAAGATCCATTGCCCAAGGGCCATTAAAACCTCACAGAAATTATGTTATCTTCCCGCTTCACCCTCAACACTCCAAGGAGGGGATCCTAGCTGGGCGCCTCTGTCCTGAGGCCTGGTGGGTGCTGGCCCCCCAGAGACTGATCCCGGAGGCTGGAAACAGTGTCCATCTGAGACACATGGGTCCTTCAACCACCCTCACCACGGACAGGCGCTGTCCAAACAAATCTGCTCCACTGAAGGGAATCACAGCTCACTAATGTCTTTTCACCTTTCTTTTAAGCACCAAAAAACTAGAATTTACACATCCTTGAGTTGACTAGACATTTTCCTCATGACAAAGTGGTGCAAATAAATATGAATCCTAAAACATTTCAGTTTGATTGATAGTATGGTACAGCTCCTGGATTTTTGTCACTAGGAACTGTTTTTATTGGCTTTCTCCTCTGGGATCTTAACATCCAACCATGAATGATAAGGCATCTTTTCCCCCTATCACCCAAAAAGAAAATTTGAGCACTTTACGCTCACTGGGAGGGGGAGAATATAATTAATTCATGGTTTTAACGTGCAGGGAACTTACTCGACTCTGTCTCTAGGAAATAAATGACATCCCAGGTGGTAATATGCTTGCTGCTTGAATGACTTACTGTCTCTGCTTTTTTTGCCTAATCACCCTCCTGACCTCCATATCTGACCCTCATCTCACCCCCCACCCCCTCAGGATTCACTAACGGAACAGGGATCTTAAAGGTATTCTCCAAAAGCATACAGGGGTTGTGAGCTTGCTTTCAGAAGCTTTTATTGTCACTTTTAAGGTTTATTAATCAAGTGTTTGAAATCTTGACCCTAGTATCATTGTTCTTCTCATAGAGTTCTTTGGCTTATCTAGAAATATTCATATATTTTCTGCACACATATTTGGTTACATTTTATCCATTAGTGTATATCTTTGCTTGGCTTAAAATATATGAAAAAGACTGTTAGATTTTTGCAGAGGGCTATTGAATTAGATGGAGTAATTAATAATTATGGGAATGCATGTATAAACAAGATAAAAAATAAGATGTTTACTATTGAAGGTTAGTTTCATTTCTATGGATAAGTAAAAAAATATGCAGACAAACTTTTAATTATTCTGGATAACCAATGACTGGTGATGTGGAGAAGACATTTTTATGTGAATTAAATATAGTCAGTTTCAGGCTATATACACATAAGCAGTAATATATGCATGTACTGATGAACGGAATTTTTAAACTATCTGATCTAATTTGCTCTTAAACTACTTTAAATTTTCTGTTTAGTGGTAGATCTACTTTTCTCAGATGCTAATAGCGATATAAGAGTTGGGAACAAAAGGCTTTGATCCGTTCTCTGTTTTTCTTATGAGTTTGAACATCAACATGCAAATATCTATACCTTTTGTTCCTGAGGCAGTCTGGTTTATTCCTACTTGGTGGGGAGCTGCTATGGACATTGGTGTCCTGGAATATGAAGAAAATGGTTCTCTAGCATGTGCTGTTGTTTTTCATGTGGGCATCCGTTTAAAATTCTTATGGCTCTCCATCTCCTCCCCCCACCTTGAGAAGCAAAATGCATTTAGCTCTGAGCTGAAGAGACTGGCTGGAGCAAGCATCTCCTGGATCACACCAGCATATACACACACGGTCATTGTCTCCGTGCTTCCCACGGCAGCTTTATATAATAACACAAGCCGCGTCAAAGAGGCAAGCCTGTAATATTAGGTAAAATCTAATTTCAGTTTGGTTATCATATAGTGTTCATTTCCCTAAGGGAGGGGAAAAAATTAAATTTGTAAGCTTAAGATTCCAGCTGAAGGAGCAGAAGATATGAAAGGCTTTCCTTTGCCTTTTATTATTCACTTTATGAATTAGCCTTAGTTTACTTGTTTCGATCGCTGTCGACATATTTCTGAATACTATTAGCATAGCAATCAGGGCTGTTCTCAGGTTATTGAATGGTGTGTTGACTTCCGAAATAAATAGATATGCAGTGTGAAGGGCGAGCTGTCACTTTAGGAGAGCTTTCCTGATCTAAATTAAAAGGCACTTCTAATTGAAAACTGTAATAGCAGGAGGGTTAGGGAGACAATGAAACTGCTCAGTCCCTTTCAATTTTCACAGGATTCTGTTAGTGAATGTAGGAGAAAAAGTAAAATGAAAATATTAAATTACAAATTGCAATTTAAGTAGCAATATTAAATTATACCTAAATAGCCATATTGCTCTGAAGCCATTTTAGATGTTTGATTTAAAGGCTCTCAATGCATCTGAATTTTTCCTGTAATATCTTGAGTTACCTGTTTTATTACTTAGCATATAATTCTATGTTTACACCAGCAAATGCATCTTTATTTATGAAATAAGAAATCAGTCTTGAAAGAGTCCAGGTTTTGTGGTGTAATCATTAATTCTGAGTTCCATTAGCATTTGTGTGTCTTTTATCAGACCTGAAGGGATATGTCCAGACTAGGGAACCTCAAAGTCAGGACAGTTTTCTAAAATCTGAGATAATCATTCATGAGTTAGCTATGCAAAATGTTTTCATAAATTTACATAAAATCAGTTATGAACTTAAGTATTAAATGAAATTATTAGCTATTTCAGTTACATGAATAGCTACCAGCTGTTTGAGTCTATATATTTTGGTCCTTTAAGGGTTAAGAATTGAAGCCTGTCTATAGCTCATTTCTATAGTAACAGCAAGACGGAGACTTTTTATGGGCACCTAATAATTAGAAAGTGCTAGAAGGTATAACAATATAATGAATCAAAACTGATAGACTTGTGGGTTTCCATAGAAACATGTATAATTATGATAATCGGTCCCTGGCGTACCCTCAGAATTGTATACATTCAGTTAAATGCAATAAACATTAGGCACTATTTAGTGAGCTGTGATGCAGATTAACAGTGTGAGATATGGGGAAGCTATGAATAAAATTGCTGTACAGTTTATCTCAAACTAATTTCCCAGATTGCTTTAATAGATGTAGTGTGTGCATGTGAAAAATTGGAAGTGTATTTTTGTTAGTGGTAAAGCTAACAAAGATAATATTTCATAAAGTGGCTGGCTGATTGTTAATTTCAGCGTAGATCAAAATGGGCTGCAGCGCATTAGTCAGGGCAGGAGCCCAGGGCCTCAGAGCACGTGGCAGTTTGGACCTCCCTTTGCTGATTTATCTCAGAAGTAAATTATAAATCTTTTTATGGCTGTCCATTTTTCTTTCACCTTCTCTCTCCCCTCCTCTACTGGCCCCATGTCAGGGAGACTCTTTGCAGCCCTGTTGTGGCAAGAGCAAATCACAGAAGGGAATGTCCTCCAGTTCTAATCCAGGGAAAGGCAACAATTCCTTCTGGCTCCTTTGCACACCTAGGTTTTAATTTTCTTTCAGCTTCTAGATTTCACATGTACTGGGCCTGGGCACCAGCAGAGACCCATGAAACAGCCAGAGTTCCACTGTAAAGTGGTGTAAATAATCATGCGTCCATTCACTGTGTGTGTGCATGCGGAGCTATGGGGGAGCTGGTGCTACCAGACTTTTAACATTATTTTATTTGACTGTTTTCTTTTTCTTTGCTGAGAAAGTCACACATCCGTTTGGAAGATCCCAGACTGTTCTTCAGGGGAATAAAAGGGCCTAGAGAAGGTGATGTGGGCTGAGACGTGTAGGAGAATATTCTCACCGACAGAGTTGGATGGAGAAAGATGCTTTCCAGCCGGGGTGTGTGTGTGTGTATTTATCTATATTGCCGTCCTCTGCCAATGTTCAGTAACCTGCCAAGCACATTTCACGAGAGACACCTGACTTTTCCCTGATGCGGGAGGAGCATGAGAATCCAGATATGTATGTGAGAGATGGAAGAACCTTTATTCTGGAGCTGAGATTAGGGATGGAATGATACAAATGTACTGCGTAATCTCTTGAACCAACTTTAAAAAAATAAATGAAAGCCTTCTGGGGGAGAAATGTTTTTCCTAGGCAGCTTCAGGGCTTCTCTTGGAACTGACAGTTGGGCTGGGGAGGTCTTTTCTTCTGACTCAAGGCTGCCACAGTCTTCCTCGCAGGGGAGCCTTTTAGCGTCCTGGTCACATAGATGAAGCTTTTCTTCTCTCCTTTGTGATCCTGTTACTTTCTAATGCTATAAATGTGCTCTACAAAAGAGTCTAGTTCCTGCCTGGCAGGAGATGAAGTGCTGAGGGTGTGGGGGAGGAGGTTGGCTACAATGTCTCAATGTGCAGAGCTTGCCACCCCCCTGTTTCTAAGATTCCTTGTCTTCAAAAAACCAATGAAAGACTTTTCCATTTCTCTCTTTTATCCATGGCAAAATCATCTAGATTAAACGGATGGTAAATAAATGAAACATGGCATATAACTTCACTTCTTTGAAGCTCATCTCACATACTTAATCTTTTCTTTTAATCAAACCTTAGCATCCTTTTTCCTTCACAACTCAATTCAGTGACATTTGGCATATACCATTTATCCCAACATTTATGGTACCATGCCACTGTGTCTATGCATTTTTATAGCTTGTTTTATATACACATATGTGAATATATTAATGAATTATTCAACAAATAGACAGCCAGGATCCACTTAACAAGCATGTACACATATGCATGCCTAACACACCTAAACATTTATTGACATTATATTTGTTTGTACATGTATGAATGACAACTCAATCCCAGATTATTGCTTTTTACAAGACTCCTCCAGTACTTATTATGGTAAATTATGAATATATGTTACTAAGCATTACCTGACTATGATATTTTATCTCCACACAAGGCAGTTATTTCTCTGTACAAAAATGAGAAACAATACTTTTCTGGCAGCTGAAGATATACTCATGCATATATATTGGCTAAATAAGGAGTTTGTAACACATTTGGGTTTCCCTGATACCTCAGTTGGTAAAGAATCTGCCTGCAATGTAGGAGACCCTGGTTTGATTCCTGGGTTGGAAAGATCTGCTGGAGAATGGATAGGCTACCACTCCAGTATTCTTGGGCTTCCCTTGTGGCTCAGCTGGTAAAGAATCTGCCTGCAATGTGGGAGACCTGGGTTCGATCCCTAGATTGGGAAGATCCCCTGGAGAAAGGAAAGGCTACCCACTCCAGTATTCTGCCCTGGAGAATTCCATGGACTGTAGAGTCCATGGGGTTGCAAAGAGTCAGAACACATTTAACAAATATTGTTAAATGTTGATTACACTCAGAGTACTGTTAATCTTATGGGGAGCTGTAAAAGTATATATTATGATATTATCTATTCATGTACATATTTGTTTACAAATAGTTGGTTGATGTTGCCAGTGGTTTCAGCAAGAAATAATGGAAGCAGCTTTAAATAAAACACACATATAAGGCATTTATTCTTTATTTCAGCAAATATTTGTTGAGAGCCCACTATGGAGTGGCTTCCCTGGTGGCTCAGCTGGTAAAGAATCTGCCTGCAATGCAGGAGACCTGGGTTCAATCCCTGGGTCGGGAAGATCTCCTGGAGAAGGGCATGACTACCCACTCCAGTATTCTTGCCTGGAGAATTCCATGAACAGAAGAGTCTAGTGGGCTACAGTCCATGGGATCATGAAGAGTTGGGAGGGACTAAAGTGACTTAGCATACACTCACGCACACTGGTGAAGTCTAGGACTTCCTTGGTGGTCTAGTGGTTAAGACTCCATGCACCCTGTGCAGGGAATACTGGTTCAAGTCCTGGTCTGGGAACTAGGATTCTGCATGCTGCATGGTACAGCCAAAAAAGAAATACCCAATCCCAAATTATCTTTTATATAGACACTCAAGTGTTAGTATTTAGAGTTGAGAATTTTAAAAAGGAAAAAATAAAACTAACATTTGTGGGGTATCTAGCAGGTGCTTGGTACTATGATAAGCTGTTTTTGCCCCCCTCCGTGGGCCATTTACTGCTTATATCTTGCCCTGGGAGATGGGCAGGTATTATTATCTCTACTTTACAAGAAAGAAACGTGACATTCAGTTGCTAGCCCAAGGTCATACACTGATATGCTGGGATTGAAACCCAGTTCATTTTCTTCCGAAGCCCATGCACTGCTAGCAGTACCCAGCTTCTGTATATTAAGAACAAAGGAAAATTCACATTTTCAGTGCCACACAGAGATGTATCTAGCTTTCTTTATTCTTTGTATAGCTCAAGAATTCTGTTTCTCTGAGAGAGGACGGGCATAATAACTTGACTGGACACATCCTAACCCAGACATACCGTTTTCCTGAAGGGCTGTTTTCTCTCACTGAACCACACACAGCTATTTGTCTAAGCTTTCTTATTCAAATCCTTAGGGATTTGTAAGGTAGAAAGTCTTCCACATGGCTGCATCTCTGCTGCTTATTTTTAGTTGAGCACTGTTGTTGGGAGGATATTTTTACAATTTCTCTTCTACTGCATTGTGTGCCTTGAAAACAAAATTGTTTCTGTCCTGGAAAACCTTTGAAGAGTCTTAGAGTGTTGCCTATTTCACGATCTGAGTTCAATTATTCTGATTGAGTTTACTGATGACTTTGATCAAAGAAAAAGGTGGTTTTTTTTTTTTCTAAATTTATTTACTAGTTGTTTGGTTTACTGAAATTGTCATGATTAGCAGTATTTTCCAGCAGGATTTCTATGGAGAAGAACCGGGGGTTTGTCTGTTCGTTGGATTTCTGGAAATGAGACATTTGGTAATGTCTGCAGCAACATTATAGTACAGATAGATCAGCATTTTTCCTTCAAACAAAAAGATATATGCATACTTATGGTGGAAAAAGCAATTATACTGCACCCATACAGCAGATATCTATATTTGCATTAGCAGTCCTTATCACTGGGACTTTCCCTAATCAACACGTATGACCATTTGATAATACTGTTATATTTAACTAATGTTTTGGTTTACTTATTCAAAAATATTGAATGGCTTAATCAAAAAATGCAATAAAAGATAAAAATTGTATACACTACATAAACATGCACACATCCTCTTTCTTTGAGGTTTTATCTCATCATCAGTAATGACCAGATTGATAATTACAGTTCAAATGAACTAATATTTGCATATGCATGATCAAATAAGTTGTTCGGTTTGAAGCCCTGACCCTATAGATGCTTTTGAGAAGCATAAGCTTCTCTCTAAGGGTCTGTAACTTCAGATCTACCTGAGGAACGAATAGGTCTTATTCAAGAAAATATTCTTAACTGAGGTTTCTTGAGTTTAATTCTTTTCTAAATGGGAAACAAGGAAAAAAGTAAGGACTTCTGTTTTGTTTTGCTCATGATTTCCTCTGTTGTTTTGTGAAGCTCATACTGTTTACATATCTCTATTTTTTTCCATTTACAGAACTTGGAAACAGAAAGCTGTTTCATGCAGTTGCTGTAAAAAGTAATTAATTCCAATAATTATTATGAGTTTGCATATGGACAGTGTGAAATAATGTTTGGTTATAAAATGACCAAGGATTCCTCTTTGGTAATTTGGTAAATAAAAGTGCTGGGACCAGTATAGAGACCTTTCTGTTTGGGCCAAGATTGGCTACTCAGGATCAAAACTCTGCCGTCTTGTCAGGCTTCTTTTGGTAAGTTCTCCTGTTAATGATTCCATCAATGGCGGTTCTCCAGCTTTAGTATTATTGACTTTTAGATGCAAACGTCATAATGGATCTCTAGTTGCAGACTAGTTATGTATTCTTATCAAATGTTACTCTCAAGCACTCACACAGCCCTCAGTTTACAAAATAATAGAACAAAAAGCCTATTGCTTAAAAAGTGTTAAAAATGACCATTTATGTAACTCAAATATCCTACAATACGGTACAGCCATTCAGTGGAATGTTAATTCAGCCATTAAAAGGCATGTTATATGGACTTGATAAGGTGTCGTTGGCATATTGTTGGATAAAATGAGTAAGTTAAAATATTAACAAATATGTGTATAAAGAAAAAGCAATCTGGAGTCACATACCCAAGGATATGGATAGTAGAATATGAATGAATTTTTTTCTTTTTTGAAATTTCCTCCACATTTTCTCAATTTCCTACAATGAGCATCTATGACTTCTATATATTAAAATATAGGTTTAACTCTACACATAAAGTAGAAAACAATAAGGTCTTACTGTATAGCACAGTGAACTAGATTCAATATCTTGCAATAAAGCATAATGGAAAAGAACATGATTTTATATATATATATATATATAAATATAAATATATATATATATATATAACTCTGGAAATGCAGAGTTCCAAAGAATAGCAAGAAAAGATAAGAAAGCCTTCTTCCGCGACCAATGCAAAGAAATAGAGGAAAACAACAGAATGGGAAAGACTAGGGATCTCTTCAAGAAAATCAGAGATACCAAAGAAACATTTCATGCAAAGATGAGCTCGATAAAGGACAGAAATGGTATGGACCTAACAGAAGCAGAAGATATTAAGAAGAGATGGCAAGAATACACAGAAGAACTGTACAAAAAAGATCTTCACGACCCAGATAATCACAATGGTATGATCACTGACCTAGAGCCAGACATCCTGGAATATGAAGTCAAATGGGCCTTAGAAAGCATTCCTAGGAACAAAGCTAGTGGAGGTGATGGAATTCCAGTTGAACTATTCCAAATCCTGAAAGAAGTTGCTGTGAAAGTGCTGCACTCTATATGCCAGCAAATTTGGAAAACTCAGCAGTAGCCACAGGACTGGAAAAGGTCAGTTTTCATTCCAATCCCAAAGAAAGGCAATGCCAAAGAATGCTCAAACTACCACACAATTGCACTCATCTCACACGCTAGTGAAGTAATGCTCAAAATTCTCCAAGCCAGGCTTCAGCAATATGTGAACCGTGAACTTCCTGATGTTCAAGCTGGTTTTAGAAAAGGCAGAGGAACCAGAGATCAAATTGCCAACATCTGCTGGATCATCGAAAAAGCAAGAGAGTTCCAGAAAAACATCTATTTCTGCTTTATTGACTATGCCAAAGCCTTTGACTGTGTGGATCACAATAAACTGTGGAAAATTCTGAAAGAGATGGGAATACCAGACCACCTGATCTGCCTCTTGAGAAATTTGTATGCAGGTCAGCAAGCAACAGTTAGAACTAGACATGGAACAACAGACTGGTTCCAAATAGGAAAAGGAGTTTGTCAAGGCTGTATATTGTCACCCTGTTTATTTAACTTATATGCAGAGTACATCATGAGAAACCCTGGACTGGAAGAAGCACAAACTGGAATCAAGATTGCCGGGAGAAATATCAATAACCTCAGATATGCAGATGACACCACCCTTATGGCAGAAAGTGAAGAGGAACTCAAAAGCCTCTTGATGAAAGTGAAAGTGGGGAGTGAAAAATTGACTTAAAGCTCAACATTCAGAAAACAAAGATCATGGCATCCGGTCCCACTACTTCATGGGAAACAGATGGGGAAACAGTGGAAACAGTGTCAGACTTTATTTTTCTGGGCTCCAAAATCACTGCCGATGGTGACTGCAGCCATGAAATTAAAAGACGCTTACTCCTTGGAAGGAAAGTTAGGACCAACCTAGATAGCATATTCAAAAGCAGAGACATTACTTTGCCAACAAAGCTTCGTCTAGTCAAGGCTATGGTTTTTCCTGTGGTCATGTATGGATGTGAGAGTTGGACTGTGAAGAAGGCTGAGTGCCGAAGAATTGAATCTTTTGAACTGTGGTGTTGGAGAAGACTCTTGAGAGTCCCTTGGACTGCAAGGAGATCCAACCAGTCCATTCTGAAGGAGATCAGCCCTGGGATTTCTTTGGAAGGAATGATGCTAAAGCTGAAACTCCAGTACTTTGGCCACCTCATGCGAAGAGTTGACTCGTTGGAAAAGACTCTGATGCTGGGAGGGATTGGGGGCAGGAGGAGAAGGGGCCGACAGAGGATGAGATGGCTGGATGGCATCTCTGACTCGATGGACATGAGTCTCAGTGAACTCTGGGAGTTGGTGATGGACAGGGAGGCCTGGCATGCTGCGATTCATGGAGTCGCAAAGAGTCGACACGACTGAGCAACTGATCTGATCTGATATATATATATACATGCTTAGTTGCTAGTCATGTCCCACTCTTTGCAGCCTCATAGACTGTAACTCACCAGACTCTTCTGTCCATGGGATTTCCCAAGAATACTGGAGTGGCTTACTATTTCCTCTTCTAGAGGATCTTCCTGATCCAGGGATCAAGTCTAAGTCTCCTGCATGTCCTGCATTTGCAGGCAGGATTGGCAGTGGATTCTTTGCCACTGAGCCACTTGGGAAGCCTATATATATAAATGTATATAACTAAATGACTATTCTGTACACCAGAAACTATACAATATTATAAATAAATTATACTTTAAAAGGTTTTAAAATATATATAAATATATATAGTTTTAAAAGAAATCAAAGTACTTTTCTGCATTGTAATATTAATCCTATACATGCAGACATACAGGTGCCAGACAGACAAAAAGGTGAAATATTAGCAAAGATTTGTGGATAGTGAGATTATGTTTGATTTCTTATTCTTTTCTGTAAGCTCTAGGTTTTCTCCAAATACCTGACTTTCTATAATCAGAATTAAGAAATTGTTCAAAAAAACAAAAGGAGCTCAACATCACTCATTACCAGAGACATGCAAATCAAAACCACAGTGAGGTATCATCTCAACGCCAGTCAGAATGGCCGCTATCAAAAAGTCTATAAACAATAAATGCTGCAGAGTGTGTGGAGAAAAGGGAACCCTTTTACATTTGTGGGAATGCAAACTAGTTCAGCCACTATGAAGAACAGTGTGGAGATTCCTTAAAAAACTGGAAATAGAACTGTAATATGACCCAGTAATCCCACTGCTGGGCATACACACCAAGGAAACCAGAATTGAAAGAGACACGTGTACCCAAATGTTCATCACAGCACTGTTTACAATAGCTAGGACATGGAAGCAACCTAGATGTCCATTGGCAGATGAATGGATAAGAAAGCTGTGGTACATATACACAATGGAATATTACCCAGCTATTACAGAGAATGCATTTGAATCACTTCTAATGAGGTGTATGAAACTGGAGCCTATTAATCAGAGTGAAGCAAGTCAGAAAGAAAAACACCAATATAGTATATTAATGCATATATATGGAATTTAAAAAGATGGTAACAATGACCCTATATGCAAGACAGCAAAAGAAACATAGATGTAAAGAACAATCTTTTGGACTCTGTGGGAGAAGGTGAAGGTGGGATTATTTGAGAGACTAGCATTGAAACGTGTATATTACTATATATGAAATAGATCACCAGTCCAGGTTCAATGCATGAGGCAGGGTGCTCAGGCCTGGAGCACTGGGATGACCCTGAGGGATGGGATGGGGAGGGAGCTGGGAGGGGGTTCAGGATGGGGGACACATGTACACCCATGGCTGATTCATGCCAATGTAGGGCAAAAACCACTATAATATTGTAAAGTAATTAGCTTCCAATTAAAATAAATAAATTTTAAAAAAGGAGAGTGGCGTGTATTTTCTCACAGTCAGTGTACTTTATCCCAATATACGTCCCAGAATGTGGTGACTTGCCTAATGGAGCTCCCAGCAGAAGACCCTGTGATATTCATGTATTTAAATCACATTTTACCATTAAGTCAGAAACATGTCCCCTAACTCTAACTAAACAGTCCCCTAACCCTGTTGCCAGTTGTATGTGTACAGTATAAATATAATAAATGCTATTCCCTATATGTTGAAGTCCTAGTAATGTAAGTTCATTTTCTTCAGCATCATCAGGACCTTCCCCTTCTCCTGCAGAAGTTTTGCTTTCTTTGTGTGTGCCTCTGCTTCCCTCTTTTTTGTTGAAACCATTGGTCATCTTGGCAGGAGTTTGTTTCTAATCATAGCTGCTGATGTTAGATGTAGTTACTAATTTGAAGCTCTAGCTTTTCCAAAGCTGCAAACTCCAGTTTCTGTTTTTTGTCATTGAAAGGTTATTGGAAAACTACCTTTCCCTACCACCCCCAAATAAAAGTAAAAATTTAGAATTAGCAGATGGAGCCAACTGGAAAATCAAGAAAGAAAAACGGGCCCAATTTTAGGGTTTCTGAGCCACCCAGAGAGTCATGATTCAATAACTAATCTCTGTATTCTGAACGTGGGAGGATCGTTACTCACCTTTTGGTTTCTCTTGAATTCGGATATACTAACTCTCTGTAGGAGTTTTTGATATGCTATTGCAAAAAATTAAAATCAGGTAATGAATTTGTTTTTTGAACCAGCAAGTGTTTAGACATTGGACCCTTTTTTCTCATACACCAAAAAAAAAAAAAAAAAAGGAATAAATAGCTCACTTGAGAGAAAAACCCCTTCCAAATCTGTTGTTTGATAATAGCTACTGAAAACAACTAAATTAGTGCCCTTATATGCTGTCTTTGTAGACACAACTTGAAAATATTCTTCCTTCTAAAAACATGTGCTTCTCTATCTTCTAGGAAAAGTATTTTTTCTCTTTGTTTTCCATTTATGTCCAAAATAGTATCTTTGCATCCCACTTTTTGCACTATAACTTTGGACTGAAGTCATTGCATAGAAGAGAATGATCCAAAATGGAAGTTAATACCAAAGACTTGTTTAATTGCTGAATTGTATCTGACTCTTTTGTGACCCCTTTGACTGGGGTCTGCCAGACTCCTCTGTCCTTGGGATTTCCCAGGCAAGAATACTGGGTGGGTTGCCATTTCCTTCTCTAGGGGATCTTCCTGACCCAGGGATCAGACCCAGGTCTTCTGCAGTGCAGGCAGACTCTGTATCTGAGCCCCCTAGGAAGCCACAGACTAATCAGCACTCCTAGTTTTTCAATGTATTTCTGCAACTGTAGTTCTTGCTCGAGTTCAGACCAGAGGTCATGCCTACTGAATACCATCAAGAGAGCATACTATACTATTATTAATTTCTTTGAAGTGTGGTACTTATTATTAATTATCATCTCACTCAGAAATTAACAACTGGTGGCAGTAAGCTAACTTCCTTCCTGGCCCTGTGGCTGCAGTGGAGCGGGAAGCTGTTATTGGATGGATATTTCATACTTGAACACCAATGAAGGCATTATTACCTTGGGAGGGGAGTCAACGAAATCTGGGTTTCTGCTCTACAAAGTTATTTCTTGATGTATCAATCCAAGAATGTCTTTGGTATACTAACTTAAATGGGTAAAACTGCTCAAAAAATGGAGAAGGCAATGGCACCCCACTCCAGTACTCCTGCCTGGAAAATCCCATGGATGGAGGAGCCTGGTGGGCTGCAGTCCATGGGGTCGCTAAGAGTCGGACATGACTGAGCAACTTCACTTTCACTTTTCACTTTCATGCATTGGAGAAGGAAATGGCAACCCACTCCAGTGTTCTTGCCTGGAGAATCCCAGAGACAGAGGAGCCTGGTGGGCTACAGTCACACAGAGTCGGACACGACTGAAGCGCCTTAGCAGCAGCAGCAGCAGCTCAAAAAATGCTCTCCTCCCAGTTGCCCCAAATAACTGTCCTGGGTATTTTCAATTATTTGTCTCCTTTTGATTTTTCCCTGTCTCCTTTCTTCATTATCCTCTCAGTCTACAATTACTTTAATCTTTGGAGTTAGGGTCTAATGTTGCTTCCTTATTCAAGTAACATAACACTATTGGCATAACTACTAGTAATAATAACTATGACAATAATAATGATACTAATACCTAATTATTATGATCTGCCAGGCACTGTTTAAGAGCTTTAAGTTGGATAGTTCTTCAATTCCCACAACAAGTATTTAAGTTGTTACATAATATTGAATAGTTTCCTGTGCTATAGCATTGTTAATCAACTGTTATTGCTGCTGTTCAGTGACCAGGTAGTATCCAACACTTTGTGACCCCATGGACTGCAGCATGCCAGGCTCCCTTGTTCTTTACTATCTCTTGGCATTTGCTCAGATTCATATCCATTGAGTTGGTGATGCTATCTAACCATCTCATCCTCTGCTGGTCACTTCTTTTGCCTTCAATCTTTCCCAGCATCATGGTCTTTTCCAATGAGTCAGCTCTTCACATCAGGTGGCCAAAGTATTGGAGCTTCAGCATCAGTCCTTCCAATGAATATTCAGGACTGATTTCCTTTAGGATGGACTGGTTTGATCTCCTTGTGCTCCAAGGGACTCTCAAGAGCCTTCTCCAACACCACAATTCAGAAGCATCAGTTCTTTGGCACTCAGCCTTCTTTATGGTCCAACTCTCACATCCATGCATGACTACTGGAAAAACCATAGCTTTAACTATTCGGAGTTTTGTCAGCAACTCAAATCCTAAAAGATGATGCTGTGAAAGTGATGCACTCAATATACCAGCAAGTTTAAAAAATTCAACATTGGCCGCAGGACTGGAAAAGGTCAGTTTTCATTCCAATCCCAAAGAAAAGCAATGCCAAAGAATGCTCAGACTACCACATAATTGCACTCATCTCACACGCTAGCAAAGTAATACTCAAAATTCTCCAAGCCAGGCTTCAACAGTATGTGAACCATGAACTTCCAAATGTTCAAGATGGATTTAGAAAAGGCAGAGGCACCAGAGATCAAATTGCCATCATCCACTGGGTCATCAAAAAAGCAAGAGAGTTCAAGAAAAACATCTATTTCTGCTTATTGACTATGCCAAAGCCTTTGACTGTGTGGATCACAACAAACTGTGGAAAATTTTTCAAGAGATGGGAATACCAGACCACCTGACCTGCCTCCTGAGAAGTCTGTATGCAGGTCAAGAAGCAACAGTTAGAACTGGAAATGGAGCAACAGACTGGTTCCAAATAGGAAAAGGAGTACATCAAGGCTGTATATTGTCACCCTGCTTATTCAACTCAAATACAGAGTACATCATGAGAAATGTTGGACTGGAGGAAGCACAATCTGGAATCAAGATTGCCAGGAGAAATATCAATAAACTCAGATATGCAGATGAAACCACCCTTATGGCAGAGAGTGAAGAAGGCTCTTGGACTAAAGAGCCTCTTGATGAAAGTGAAAGAGGAGAGTGAAAAAGTTGGTTTAAAGCTCAACATTCAGAAAACTAAGATCATGGCACCTGGTCCCATCACTTCATGGCAAATAGATGGGAAAACAATAACAGTGTCAGACTTTATTTTTGGGGGCTCCAAAATCACTGCAGATGGTGATTGCAACCATGAAATTAAAAGATGCTTACTCCTTGGAAGGAAAGTTATGACCAACCTAGACAGCATACCAAAAAGCAAAAACATTACTTTGCCAACAAGGTCTGTCTAGTCAAAGCTTTGGTTTTTCCAGTGGTCATGTATGGATGTGAGAGTTGGACTATGAAGAAAGCTGAGAACCAAAGAATTGATGCTTTTTGAACTGTAGTGTTGGAGAAGACTCTTGAGAGTCCCTTGGACAGCAAGGAGATTAAACCAGTCTGTCCTAATGGAAATCAGCCCTGAATATTCATTGGAAGGACTGATGCTGAAGCTGAAACTCCAATACTTTGGCCACCTGATGAGAAGAACTGACTCATTTGAAAAGACCCTGATGCTGGGAATGATTGAAAGTGGGAGAAAGGGATGACAGAGGATAAGATGGTTGGATGGCATCATCAACTCAATGGACATAAGTTTGAGTAAGCTCTGGGAGTTGGTGATGGACAGGGAAGCCTGGCATGCTGCAGTTCATGGGGTCACAAAGAGTCAGACATGACAAGAGACTGAACTGAACTGATACTCCAATATAAAATTAAAAGTAAAAAAAAAAATAAGATGGTATGATGGGGCCTGTTATTAACCCTGACTTTCTATATGATACTGAGGACCAGAGACATTAAGGAACAAAGGTAGTGAGATGCAGACCTGTAATAAGAATCAGGTAGCTGGACTCTTGAGTCAATACTGTTCATCCTTATATACCACATCTTAAGGTCAAAATCTGAGATGTAGTGCCTTGTGAGAATCAGTGCTTAACCACTGCAGATTGGATCCAATTATCCACATTATTATACAGAGTGTTCATTGCCTGTAATGATAAATGTTATAGCTCCCTACATTCATAGCTCTGAATTCTCATTTACACATTTCAGTTTGAAGTGGTTTCTTCAGCTTCTCTTTTACTGACTATAGTAAATAAGATTCTTGATCTTTATGGAAGCGTATATTAGCGTCTTCTGTTTTCTGTGTTACAGAGCGGGAAACAGGGAGGGGAGTAGATGACATTGCATATGGAAACATCTGCAGTGTCTTGCTTCACCAGTTCAGTTTATAAATATTCGTCTTAATTTTTTTCAATTACTTTCTTGGACATCATCACAAAAGCCATGAAATCCTAGACATTCCTTTTGAAGTCCCTGCAGGCCAAGGGCTCAAGAAGCCTTGTGCTCCCAATTCTGAAGCAGAGCCAGTACTGCCTTGAATAAGGTGCTCGAGGGGAATCTGGAATTGCAGCCCTGCCGTTGCCTGTTGCCGCCACGTGGAGTCACTTCGGGAGACCCCAGTGTGTGAGAGGCTCGGGTCTGCTCTGCCAGGTTGCCCATGATGCTCAGATGCCTGCCAGCTGCACCGATGCCCACATTCCAGCTCTCGCCATTTCATGCCCATGGGCTTGGCGATTGTTCCCCAAGCTCCAACCACTGTGCCAGCATTGCTGAGTCAGTAGAAGCTTCCAGAATCTGTCATGTGCCATGGAAAGCATACAAACACACACAATCTCTGTCTAATGAGCACTTAATCCCTTGTAGAGTGAGCAGATGCTAACCCAGACTCTTCTTTTCCTCCAGATAATTTAATTGTAGGAGTATTGTTGTGCTTCCCTGCCTTTGGTCCTGATGTGCAGCATCCACATTCACGCCAGTGGGTCTCCTTAGATTTGAAGACTCCTGAGTATCCTTTGTAAATTGGTTATAGACCCCCCCCCCACTTCTCTAGGGGAGGGAGATTTTTAAATTTTTAATTGGGGGATAATTGCTTTACAGTGTTGTGTTAGTTTCTGCTGTACAGCAACATGAATCAGCCTTAAATATACATATATCCCCTCCCTCTTGAGCCTCCCTCCCCCACCACCCCACCTCTCTAGGTCATCACAGAGCACTGAGCTAAGCTCTTTGTGCTATACAGCAGCTTGCCACTAGCTAGCCATTTTACACATGGTAGTGTATATACATCAATGCTACACTCAGTCTGTCTGTAGGGGAGAGAGATTTTTGAATGAAATTCTAAAAGCAAACAAAAGAATTCCTGAACATTCTCATTCCATTGTCCTTTCGATACCAAGGGTAGCTATTTACCACCTTGCATTTACATAACTAAGAAAAAATATTGAAAGAAGTTCCCTAGCAGTCTTCTTCCTAATATTTGAGATCTCCATTCCTAAATCTAAGACTGCCTAGCATTTCAACTACCCTCTGTGTGTGAAATTCATCCGAATCATGTTTGAATGACACACCCATCCCTTTGATAAAGTATAAAGTGATTGGAAGAACAATAAACAATAGACATATCCAGAAGTAGTGATCAAGAATAGATACACCTAGAAAGACAAGAGAACTAGCTTGTATGTTGTACCTAATCATGCGTAGGACATTGTTAAATTGACACATTGTATGATTGACACATATTTCAGGATGCCCAGTGCTGAGATTGTGTGTGTGTGTGTGTGTGTGTGTGTGTGCATGCACACACAAGAGCAGGAAAAGTGCCCCAAAGAGCAGTGGTTGCTTTTGCAAGGAGGGCAGGTATAAATTCCCTGGTCATAAGTGTAGCCACTCTTCCATCCATGCCCTGGCTATTCTTCTGTCTAAGTGTGAGTGAAAGTCAGCATTTCAATGCAGAATCCTTTTTGCATTTTGGATTTTATTTTCAAAAAGCCAACAAGTCCAGACAGATTTTGATAAAGGGAAGTTGTCAAGGCTTTAAATGCATGAGAAGGCAAGTGTTTGAGCCAGCCATGACCTTCACCTCTGAGACCATGTTCCAACCCAACAGGGGACTGTGCAAAACGGGGGAATTTGGGTACTAGCCTCATACCATATTCTAGGCTCACTTCTAGAGACCAACTGTCACCTCAACACCCTAAGTAACAGTGCCAAAATGTCCTCTTGGTTGACAACAAGTTAGTGGCAGAGAGTTGAACATAGGCCTTCTGGACCTTCAAATCCATGTTCAGTAATCTCATAACAAAGAGATGGAAAGTAAATTTTAACTCAAGTTTTATTCTGATCTTAACACAGTGTAAAGGATTCACTCTCAGGGGTCACTCTGGAAGGACCCTGAATGTTTGCCATTGGCGGAGAGGAGAGAACTGAGGTTCTTGGGTCAGACAGCTACTCAGCAATTCTGTTCAAGCCTCTCCAACCTGAAGCCCCAGATCAGGAGCAGCAGTGCTCCCATGCTGCCTGCATTCCAAACAAGTGAACCAGATTATCTCATGTTGCCTGTGTGCTCAATCACTAAGTCATGTCTGACTCTTTTGTGACCCCATAAACTATAGCCCACCAGAGTCCTCTGTTCATGGCAAGAATACTGAAGTGGGTTGCCATTTCCTCCTTCAGGGGATCTTCCCAATTCAGGGATCAAACCCATGTCTCCTATATCTCCTGCATTGACAGGCGGACTCTTTACCTCTGAGCCACCTGGCAAGCCCTTTATCTCATGTATAACAAACAAAACCCAAATTTCATTTAGAGCAAAACTTGCTTTTGACAATTTCTATAAAAGTTGTTTCCTTCTAACCAATTAAAAACATGATAAGCTCAGTCACATACATATGGTAACCCTCTCCAGTATTCTTGCCTGAAGAATCCCATGGAGAGAGGAGCCTGACAGGCTACAGTCCATGGGGTCACAAAGAATCAGACACGACTGAAGCGACCTAGTATGCACAAATGGCACTTAAGGCTTTATTGCTTTTTCTTCTCTCGAGGTTTTTTTTTTTTTTTTTGTAGAGAGGGAAATTTACTAAAGGCAGAAGCACCCTGACAGATATTTGCATGTTCTGGATAATGCCCTGTAACAGGTAGTGAGAGGTACAGTAAGATGAATTCAATTTAAGAAAAAAAACACAATGAGAAGAGAATAAGGTGATCCATTTCAATGTGGGAAATATTCTGAAAAAATTCATATAAAATATAGCAGTGATTGTGGGGTTGTTAAGCTGGATTTTCAATTCTCCTGAAAGGAGTGAGAGATCTGGAAACAAATGGCAGAAGTGTATACAAAAAGCTGGGTGGAAGGAGACAACACAATTCAAGTTCTGAAAACAAGCAGTAGGCAGGAAATTACAGGAAAAAACCCTTAAACATGACAAAAACATAATTCCTTCTCTGCCTTAGGAATTGTAGAGTTCAAAATTAAAATCACTGGTGTTTTTCTACCTTACTTTAAGTAATGTTAAATAACAGGAAATTCACTGTTGCGATACATCCTTAAGCTATTTAGACAGTTTGTACATAAACCTTTTATTGCTTGAGTCTCTGTGCTAGTTTTTGTATAGATATTCAGCAGAGGTTCTTAGGAGGTTACAGTCAAAACATTACGCATTTGCATTTATAATATTATTCTAAATATAATTCAAAACACAAACAAAGAGATGATTCTGAAAGTTGAAGAAAGGAAGGACAAAGAAATACAGGGTATGGGAGAGAAATAGCCTTCTACCTACCCACTTGGATTGGCAGTGAAGAAGGAAAAAGGAAGGAAGGAAGAACAGAGAAAGTGAAGGAGGAGAGAAAGAAAAAATAATACAGTTGAAGTTATTTTCTCTGGCAGCTTCAACACATAGCGTTAAAGCAAAATAGAGAGAGGCCCTGGAACTTGGGCTCCCAGTGACAGGGAAGGTCAAGTGTTGTAACAAAAACCTCAAGTCTCGATGGCTGAATACAATAAAGAATAATTGCTTACCCACCTTACAGCCCACGTGGGTTGGGAAGCTGTCTTACAAGCAGGAGACACAGGGACTCAGGTGCCTTTCATTTGTGGTGCTACCATCCCAACCAAATGTAGGAGGGAGCTCACAAAGAGGATCTCAAGAGGGTGATTGTCTAGGACAGAACAGAGTCATACAACCCCACCTAATTAAAAATAGGCTGGGGAATGTATTTAATTCTGTGTCCAGGAATTGGAAACAGTTTTGATGTGAATATATCCAGGCTCTGTCCCAGTATGGTAGCTCCAGTGTATGAACTGGTAGAAGCAAATGGCTGAGAAGGAGATATGATTTCCTATGGATTCTGAAGTTACTATAAAAACTTTAATTAAATATTTTTAGATCTGAATACTTATAGGAAGGGGCTTCCCTGTTAGCTCAGCTGGTAAAGAATCCATCTGCCCTTAAGGAGACCCCAGTTCAATTCCTGGCTGAGGAAGATCCCCTGGAGAATGGATAGGCTACCCACTCCAGTATTCTTGGGCTTCCCTGGTAGCTCAATTGGTAAGGAATCCACCTGTAATGTGGGAGACCTGCGTTTGATCCCTGGGTAGGGAAGATCTCCTGGAGGAGGGCATGGCAACCCACTCCAGTATTCTTGCCTGGAGAATCCCCCTGGACAGAGGAACCTGGTGGGCTATAGTTCATGTGGTCACAGTGAGTTGGACATGACTGAGTGACTAAGCACAGCACAGCACTCATAGGAAAGGTCTATAGCTAATCAGTTAAGGCTGTTCTTAGCCAAGAAACTGTCTTGATTTCTTCCTAGGTTCATTGCTTTTCAACTATTGCATCCTCTGATGAGATTCAATGAGCCCCTTTGTATCATTTTTCCTTAGAAATTCTTGTTGAGTTCTTACCCTTTTCTGAGGACTCAAGCAGAAATCAGAGTTTAAATGCATTGGTCCCTGTCACCACCCAAGGAAGAGATGGAGAGACATCTCTTAGAGATGACACAGAATAGGTTCAAGAGCTTCTTTTCAGTTCAGTTATTTCAGGTTATTCTGGATTCTACATATTAAGACAACATTTTTAATGATTAAATTTTGATAACTTACCTTTTGATTTTGATGTTTTACTAGTCTTACACAGTAGATATATTTGTTCTGGGAAAAAATTGTGTTTTTCTCCTTTAATCTTTCCTAATTTCAAATCGTTTAATAATGGCAAAAAAAACCCCCAAATTTGAAGCTTTCATATTTCCAATCAAAAGTTAATCTTTTACAGTCTTATAATTACATAAAAGAGAAAGAGAATGCAATTACTAGAGTAAATTTAGCTTTTGTATAAAAGAAATCTATGGTAGAACTATAATTATTATAATAGCGTAGTAAATATACAGATTGTAACTCGCTGCTATATTTCAGTGTGATCATTATAGTGTTGCTATTACTAGGTCCAATTTACTATAGTTTTACTAGGCAAAATATTAGGTACTCTATTTTTCATTTAATAACTATGGTTTGTTATGGTTTTATGACAAAGCTAGAATGCTATTATAATAAATTTTATTACGTTGTACTTACAAGTTGTAGACAGGGACTGTTAGCTTATTTTCTTGCTTGTTGTTCGTACTTATACTGTTGACCCAGAGCATGTTACTTGAGCTTCCTTAATTTTTTTTTCAGTATGGACAAATATTCATTTTAAAAATCCCTTTAGAAAATATAATCTAAAATCCAGTCCTCATTAACTTCACTTAGATTCACATCATGGATTAACTGAAATGAAATATCAACCCTCTGTTATTGAGTATATATGGAAGTACTTTTCTTTACTGCAGTGAATTAAGTCACTCCTAATAAAGAATATATTTACTCTCAAAAATGAAATAATAAAAACTGGACCAAGGTTCAGGAGGTCTTTGTCCTCATTTCTCTTTGCCTAGTCTGACCTCTTAAAGTTTGTTCCCCTCTCCTATGAGTATCTGTGTTGGTCACTGGGTTACCTGGCAATGTCAAGCTTCTATGCATTCTAAGCAAAGACAAAACTATTCTTGGGATGATTTAGGTTACATACCACCTATTTGAAGGTATTGCTCCATCACTGGTTATAACTGAAGTTAAACAGAATGATTTAGAATGAAATTGTTAAGTGTTATGCAATATATTGTTTGAATTGCCTTGGAATTTTGTAACGTCTATGCATTCTTCTGGGAGGGGTTTAGTCACCTTTGATGTACATTGACTTTTTAACTTTGCATGCTAAATCATTGCTTTAAAAAATTAAATGAAATAGTAGACTGATTTAAGCTGAGCTATATCCCATTTTTGTCCTCCGAAGTTTAAAACCATTAGAGAGAAAGGATAGAGATGGAACAAGATCAAGATATCAGTTATATTAGTGAAAAGTTTTATTGGGAGTGTGGCTTGGCTCCACAGTCAAGTCTTTCTAGTATTCACACTCTAAATAACTCCCCAACATGAGCCTAAGGCAGAACTGTAATGTAGCCCTGAGTAGGCAGGCACTTCCCATACAGCAGAAAGATGAACCAGAACATTCTGAACACAGATTGCTCTAAATAGATTAAGGGACTGAGTCAAACATGCCTGGTGTTTCTTTCAAATTTATCAATCAAATAAATTACTACAACGAGTAATGAAATGTTAGTAGGACAACCACTGCCTCCGCATTACTTTGGAAAAGTCTAAGAAAAAAACAATCAGCCAGAAAAAAAAAAACAAAAAAAAACTGTAGAAAGCGAAATGGTTTTTAAGTCAGATTATTTAGATTTGGATTCTCTCTTTTCCTATTAGCTCTGTGATCTTGGTCAAGCTTCTTAATACCTCTTGTCTTCATTTATACAGTGAGGATCAAAATACCCACTTCCTTGAACAGAAGAAATGTAGCTTTATAGGCAAAAACCCTTTCTTTTTCTTCTTTGATATCCAAGAAACTATCTCACAGACCACGTGATTGATGGTTTGTCCTATCACACTTTCTGCACAGTCCTCCACACTCTTCATTTCCTTGCACTCTAGCCAGACCAAGAATCCAATGAAGAAACTCAAAGCTCCATAACTCAGAGTGTCTTAACAATTATCCAACTTTGCCGTATGGCTTGTTAGGATTTTATAGAGGGGAAATGTATCCCTAAAAAGATGTCTTATTTCTCATAATCTCAAAGTAATTTTCTGCAGATTTCTATACAAATGAAAATAGGGAAGAAACAATCCAATGAATTGGGATTAGAAGTAGGCAGAAATGAGGGAATTGAAATAAATAAACAGCTAAAATAAAAGAGACCAAGAGATTAATACTATTATAATTCATTAGTGAAATATAATCAGAAATTGTGTTTAACACTCTGTTTAACTTAGAACCATCTCTCTTCCTTTATAGAGAGACTTACTTTATATAAGGATAAACTAGAGTGCTTATTGACTCCTAAGGGGAAACAAACAAAATAAAAAACCTTGACTAGCCTTCCAATGATTCTGATGAAACTAATTTTTGAAGGTCTTAGATCCCTAAAGATGATTTTTCTTTGGCTTACTGTTTGCATGTTACTTGCTCAGGGAAAACCGATTGTGTCATGTAGGGTCATATTTTTAAAAATTTTCTTTTGTCTTTCTAAGTGGGCATCTCACAGGCACTGCACTTAAAGCTCCTTGAGAATAGGAAGACAGTTTGTCTTTTTTGCTGCTGTGTATCTAACAATTAGTATGTGGAGAAATGCAATGTATTATTTTTAAAATAAGGATAAAGCTGAAAGAATCTGTACAAGGGACTTCCCTGGTGGTCCACGGGTTAAGAATCTGCCTTGCAATGCAGGAAACACATGTTCAGTCCCTAGTCAGGTAACTGAGATCCCAAAATCCCACACGTTTTGGGGCAACTAATCCCCTGCCCCACAACTACTGTACCCACAGTGCAAGAAAAGATTCCACATGCAGCAGCGAAGATTCTAAGTGTCACAACTAAGCCCTTGTGCAGCCAAAAGTAAATAAAGATTTAAAAAAAAGAATCAGCCCACATGCTCAAGAGACCAGTAACCCTTTGACATATGGAGTGGTTTGAAGTAAGAGAAGTGATGGGTGGTAAAGCAATGAGTTAAGAAGTCCTTCATAAACCAGGCACATAATGTTTACAGTTGGAATAAAGTTGAGACAATGAGGAAACCAAAAAGGTGCAAACCTGGGATGTTTTTTATTTTATTCCATTTAAGATGAATGAGTGAGAGGGAAAAATAGAGGATATCCTTTATATTTTTACTTTGAACAGTTAGGTGTGTGGGTAGAAATGCCATTGACCAAGATAAGAGACTCTATGTCATGAAGCAATGTGATCAGAAGAAGATAAAAATAGTACGGTCAGTCACAATATATTATATGTACTTGGCAATCATCAATAGCAATTGGAAATACGAGTCAGGAGTTTAGGCATAACTCTGGGAAGGGTATAGACTGAGAATCAGAAGCACTTTTGATCCAACCACACCTCATGTGGCTACAGAGCATTTGGAACAGAGCTAGAGCAAAGAGGAATGCCTTGTAAGAGTAATATGTAAGTGCGTTTGAAGACAAGAAAAAAATGAAAACTAGTTCATTAGTTACTTTTATACTGACAACACGTTGAATGAAAATATTTTGGCTACCTTGAGTGAAATAGAATATATTACAAAATATTTCACCTTTTTCTTTTCAGATTTAGTTTTTTTTTTTTAATGTAACTACTAGACAAATAAAAAGTTACACACCTTGGTTGCATGATATTTCTATTGGAAAGAGATGTTGAGAGGAAAAAATAATTGATAGCTTTATGTTCTATTTAATTCTCTTTTATTAGTTATTTTAAGTAGTCTTGGTTTGGCAAAAAATGAAAAAACTACATTTTAACTACCTGAATAGCAGCAAGAATACAATATAAAACATTTTACAGAGTAAAGCTTGTATGTTTCCTGCCTCTGCCAAGGAGGTACGAGTTCAGTGCTGCCCCTTAAGTTCCTATAGGGAAAAGATCAGGGCTCTGTGACATATTTGCAACAAGCACATGGTGTGTGAATGTGTGTACATGTGCACTTGTGTGTGTGTGTGTGTGTGTGTGTGTGTATACGGTATACATAGACATGGAATCTGCTATTTTCTTTCTATACTTTATATGTAAAATATTGCTTTTTTGGTTCCTCCAAATTTGCATATATTCTTTCTAAGAAAAATGAACCCAAGTTACTGTAGCAAAATTTTCTTCTGGCTTTCAACCAATGGAATGAGGAAACAATTGTTCCAAGTATATTGCAGCGGGGGTGGGGGTGGCGTGGGATGGGCAGGAACTGTTCATTTAAAAATCTGGGAATTAGATTACACAACATCTATAGCTAATGGTGGAAGTTTGATTGTTACTTAATCTATTGCTCTTACTCTCTCCTTTAAATTAAATGTATGTAATAAAATGATCCAATACTTTTATCCTTTCTCATCAAAGCATCCAGAATAGATTCAGATTGAATGTTACAGCAAGGGTAACATTTCATCTCATATAACTTATTTACCCTCTCATTCCAGGTGTCTTTGGCAAAAGCCATTATTTCATTCTATTGCCAGTATTGTCTTATGTCAGATAATCTCTTTTTCTATGTTCTTACAAACAGATAGAATTTCATGTAAGAAATAATTGAAAGCTATCTATAAACTTCAGGGAATATGCTGGGACAGGAATAATTATGATCTTTATAATTTTTTTAATTAAAGATAAAGAAATTGTTAATATTTCTTCCTTCTTTTTAGTCAACATGTAAATTTTCTGTATTGCTGACAAGAAAAGGTACAGTCATAAAATATACAGCTAGTAGAGGATGTTCAACAGCAACTTAATATTTTTGAATATAAGTAGGAATTGTAATAGGCTTCAATAGAACATAACCCAAACCACATACATTAAAATCCTTGCCTTTTAAGATTTTAGTATTGAGTTGATCATATTAGGTAAGGATTTCCAAACTCAAATGCTAATGTAGATATCTCTTTTAAATATTAGTTATGCATCTATAACTAACACTATAGATTTTTAAATAAAAAGTACAAATTCTTATTTATCTGCTTCCTGCTCCAGTCAATTCATTCCCCAGGGAGTTACTTGTTGTTTTTGCCTATATCTTAATTCAAACAGAAGTTGGTTATGAAAACATTTTCATCCACACACCAACCTTGGTGGGCCTCTTCCCTAAACTAGAGAGGTGGGCGAAGAGAAAGAAGAGTTCAGTTTGTTTTTCAAAAAGAAAGCAAATACTTGTGATTATTTTATGACACAGATACATACCTGATGCTGAGCTGTGAATCCTAACATAAGTCACCCCCTAACAATCAAATATCAATAATTTTTAGGTTTTCCCAAGCTTGATAACGTTTGAACAGTAGCCTAGTTAAATTTTTTGTTTGTTCCCAAGTCCCTGAAAACCCAATTCCTTTGTGTTCCTACTGAGTTCTTTTTAATACAGTTCAATGAATATATAAATTCACATTTCTTATAATCAAACAATAAAAACAAACAATAAGCAAAGAAGATAAAATAGAAAACACATTATTAGATCTTATGTAATAAATGCTGAGTTCAGTTCTACTTGCCCAAAAAGTGAGCAGAGACAATACCAGAATGTTCAGTTCTGTGCGATTGTTCCACATTGTCCCAAATAGCATGATATTCTAATATTCTTTACTACAGGTGGCCCAGTCATAAAGAATCCTCCTGCCAATGCAGGAGACACAAGAGATGGGGGTTTGATCCCTGGGTCAGGAAGATCCCCTGGAGTAGGAAATGGCAACCCACTCCCATATTCTTGCCTGGAGAATTTCAAGGACTTAAGATCCTGGTGGCCTACAGTCCATAGTGTTGCAAAGAGTCAGACATGACTGAGCAGCTGAGCACACACACATAGTCTACTGTAATTACAAATGTTCCAATAAAATGTGTGAGAATATAACATGGAAGATACAGCATAACACCACATTTTAAAATGGCCGTTTTATAACTTGAGTAAATTGTCAAGCAAGTATCCTCATATAGCCAATGAAGATTGTGATATTTTTCTGTTATTCTTTTAAAGTCTCTATTTACCATAATCCTTATAGTTATCAGTTACCTCTTAATCTACTCCATCCTTTTTTGGGAAAAGGAACACGATAGTAATCAAGAGATTTAGTGCTATTTTTCTAGTCTTTCAAATTTATTATTTTCTTAAAGATGTCTATATAAACCAACATGCTAAAGAACACCTTTACTCTGAATCTCAAATAGGTATTTAAAGTGGTCCTTCAGCAGGATTTTTCTTGGAAATATGGCTATTATTTCAAATGCTTTGGAAAATTAAAATGTGTATTTTGAACCCTCTGCTGTCTGAACTAATTGCTGGTAAGACGTGTGTCTTAAGATGTTAATACATACACTTGTGCTGATGATTTAGCTTGGACAAGGTATTCCTCTCAGTTTCCAAAGGCAGGCAAAAATCTATTCAGATAATTCTCCACAATGGGATAATAGAACCTTTTTAAAGGTTACTATGAGAGGAAATGTTATACAAGACCCTGTGGATTTGTGTTTGTAAAAATAAAACACACAAATGACTTCACAGTTCTGTCAATTCAAATTTGCAGGCACTCATTCCCCTTTGATGCTCCTTAAGATGGAGCCTCTAGGTACATACATTTCCAGGGCTTAATGAATCCATGGCAGATGGTGCTTGAATCTCCAGCTTGGCACATCTTCACCCTCTGTTGTATGTTATGAGCACCTGTAGGCTAAAGTGTATGTCACAGTCTTTCTCTTTTGTATACCCTTGTATTTTCTCCTTCTATAGTATCCATCAGATAGTAAAGAATCTGCCTGCAATGTGTGGGAGACCTGGGTTCAATACCTGGGTTGGGAAGATGCCCTGGAGAAGGAAGTGGCAGCCCACTCCAGTATTCTTGCCTGGAGAATTCTATGGACAGAGGAGCCTGGCGGGCTACAGTCCATGGGGTCGCAAAGAGTCAGACTACACTGAATGATGAACACTTTGACAATATCCATAGTGTAGTAACTAAAGCAGCAGAAGTTACTTTGAGTGAACTATCCTCTTAGAGAAGAACTTATGCATCAGGTCATGACGATTGTGCCATGATATGAGCCTTAGTGATTATCAGAGCCAGAAGGACCCAAAGAAGTCCAAGACAAAGATGCTTCTGTCATGACTGGATTGTGAACTGAGATGCTCTGTAGTAGATATGATGGGAAAGTCATGTTATTGTCCCAGTGTATCTGCCTGGTAAATAACATGCATGAAAAGCATCTCAAGCTAATATATTCAAAATAAAAATTTGAATTTTTTGTTTTGTTTGTTTGTTTTCACATCAGAGAGGAGTCTGAATGGAGTGGCTGAGAAACTCAAGAAGATAGATGAAGGCTGGAAGGGGGAAGGCCTGCAAAGCCACATTAAAGATTGTGGTTATTTTATTTTTCTTGTTTGTTCTTTTTTTTTTTTAATATCCATCCACAAATATTCTCTTAGTACCACCCCTCTGGCCATCAAGTTAGACTTCTCTGGTGGCTCAGATGGTAAAGAATCTGCCTGCAATGCAGGAAACCCAAGTTTGATCCCTGGGTTGGGAAGATCCCCTGGAGAAGGGAATGGCTACCCACTCCAGTATTCTTGCCTGGAGAATTCCATGAATAGAGGAGTCTGGGTTCACAAAGCGTTGGACATGACTAAGCAACTAACACTTTCACTTTCACTGCCCATCAAGTAGCCAGATGAGAGAGAGGCTCCAGGGCCTGGGACTCTGTCATGCAACAGAAACACATTTGCTTAGGTTCCTGTCGCCAGTATCTTCAGACAAACCGAGAGACGTATAACGGAAGTATTTTAGGAAAGACTCCCTTAAATTTTGCTGAATACAAAATTAACTATTTTATATATTCTTTCTGAGTTATTTGTAAAGTCTCTTTAGCTTCTACTTTCCTAGGGTTATAGAATATCAGAGCTGCTGTAATGAACTGGAAAAGAGAATGCGCTTTTGAGCCCCACAAAGCCAGCTAAAAAAAATCTGCCTTCCTTTCTGTGTGGCTTTTGAAAATTTACTTCTCCTCTCTGTGCCTTGTTTATGTATACCCTAAAATGGATGAAGGGAAGCCTGGCATGCTGCAGTCCATAGGGTTGCAAAGAGTCGCATACAACTAAGCGTCTGAACTGAACTGCAAAGGGATGAATATATATTATTCTGACAGTAAAACATGGCAAATAATAGTGAAATAACACATAGAAAACTTCTTAGAGTTGTGACACAAAACTGAAAATAATAAATAGAAGCAAATGAAAATTCTCAAACAATAGTCAGGAATAATAGGAGAAAGTACAGAGCTGAAGAGGGAATTGGTGAGTTCAAAGACAAGACACAAGAAAATAGACACAGTAGAACACAGAGAATTGGAGGAGGAAATGGCAACCCACTCCAGTGTTCCTGCCTGGAGAATCCCATGGACAGAGGAGCCTGGTGGGCTGCCATCTATGGGGTCGCACAGAGTTGGACACGACTGAAGCGACTTAGCAGCAGCAGCAGCAGAACACAGAGAGCCAAAAATGACGGAGAATATAAAAAGAAAAGAAAGCATGAGACATAAACATACAATAAAATGACTTACATATATGTAATTGAAGTATCAAAATAGAAGACATATGTAAAAGACAAGGACTAAAAGTTTTCTAAAGCAGAGTAAAGAAACAAGCTGCAAATTCAAGGATTACTGTGAACCCTACTGACTCATACTGGATCAGAGGAGAGAACATCACAACCAAGTAATAGAACAATTGTTGACAAGTATTCTAAAAGCATTCAGAGATAAAGACATGCACGACTTTTAAAGGAGTCATAATCAAAATTTCTTAACATACAAATTAAAAACCTGAAGACAAAGTAATGCTGTCTTTAATGACAATCATTGCCAACATCAAATTCTACACACAATGTGTAAGTTCTTAACAAAAAGTAAAGGTGATATTAAAAAATTTAAAGCTAAAGAAAACCTAGGAGAATTTTCACCAGGATATACAGTCTCAAAAAATATTTTTGCAGGCAAAAGGAAAATAATCGAAGATGAGTATTTGGAGATGCAAGAAGGAATAAAGAACAAAAATAATAATTATTTGGGCAAAATAAATGAATATTGGTAGCTAAATGACTACTTATAAATTTTTATAGTAACAAAAGATTTGAATCAGTGGAAATAGGTAACAATTTTAAATAAGATATAACTAATAATGTGACTTTTAAGTTTTATAAGCCCCAAATTAATAGAACTACAAGAAGAAATAGATCTATTTGTATTCATAGGGGAGATTTTTAATATACATCTTTTTAGCTGATTAAAAATCAGAAAAAATGTTAAAATGTATATAGGTTTAAATAACATGATTAACAAATTTGACATAAATGACAGATATAGAGTATTAAATTGCCAAACTGAAGGATTCAACCCGTGGTGGATTCATGTTGATGTATGCCAAAACCAATACAATATTGTAAAGTAATTAGCCTCTAATTAAAATAAATAAATTTAAATTAAATAAATAAAGAAAAAAATTTTTTTCCAAATATATATGAAATTTTAAAAATTAACAATATGCTGTACCATAAACTAGTTCTTAACATATTTCAAGGGATTGAAATAATACTTAAAATGCTGTCTGATCATGGTAAAATTAAAAAATAAATGATCAAACCTGGGTCTCCTGCATTGCAGGCAGATTCTTTAACGTCTGAGCCACCAGAGGCCCCCCAAAATAAATAATAGGATACTATCAATAGAAAATCTATCTTGGAAATTTTAAACATTTCTATTACTAATGAGTTAAAGGAAAAAATAGAATGAAAATTTCAAAAACTTCAAATTATTTCATATCAACATTTGTGAGATGCAGTTAAAACCTTAAATTTTTTTATAAAAAAGAAGAAAGGTTAAAAATAATTATTCAAGCATAATTTATGGTTAAAAACTTGAATTTTTTTTTGTGTGTGTGTGAGATCAGAACCAAGGGAATAATGACCGTTATCATCTATCTTTAAACATCATAGAAAAGTTTGGTTTGAAAAAGCAAGAAAATGCATATTAGGATAAGGATTAGAAATAAAGAAGTAAAACTCATTATTCTCAAACAACAGGATTCTTTATGTAGAAAAAAATATAAATCTACCGATAAATTATTAGGATATGTGATCTTAGCAAGGTTTTAATGAACAAATAATTTGAATATAACATTTAAGTAATTATACAACTTATAGGAACATCAGCATACATCAAATTCCTAAGAATAAATCTAACAAAAGCTATGAAAGAGCTCTACCCAGAAAACCATAAAATTTTCATTGAAAGGAAGTAATAGAGACGTAAATAGATGGAGATATATATTATGTTTATAAATTGGAAATCTCTACATTATATTAAAGAGAGGTGAATTCCCAAATTGATCTATAAATTCTCTGAAATCCTCATTAAAATGACAGGTTTTATTTGTGTGCACCTGCGTGCTCATGCATGTATAAGTTGACAACCCAGTTCTAAAATTTATATGGAAATGCAATGGCCAAGAATAGTTATAAGATATTTGAAGAAAAAAAAAAAAGCTGGTGGAAGACCATGCTCTGCTAGATATCAAGACTTATTCTACGGCTACATGATTTTAAGGCACTAACATAAATGAAAAAATTGATCAATTTGACTATGCAAAATCAAGTTCTTCTGGTCATTGGAAAACATCAATAAGACAGTGAAAATGATTGTTAAGGAGTGTAGGGTGGGAGAAAGTATTTGTAACATATATAAATAAAAAAGATCCATTTGTACAGTCTATATATAGAATCCCCCTTCATTCAACAAGAAATAATGGGAATCACTTAGAAAAATACGGGCAGACTTGAGCAGAGATTTCAAAACAGTAGGATACCCAAATGGTCAACAAACATATGAAAAGTAGCCCAACTCATTAATCATCAAGGAAATGTGAATGAATTACAGTCATAATGAGATACCACTTCAAAACACCAATGAGCTAAAATTAAAAACACAATAATCAATGTTAGAAGAATATGGAGCAATAGGAAGTCATATGTTAATGGTGACAATGTCAGCATAAACATGAACAATACAACTACTTTGAGAAATGGAATAGCATTGATTAATTTAAGCATACACTTACCTTGTGACCCAGTCATTCCGCTCACAGGTATATAATCAACATGCATATGTGCATAAAAACATACACAAAATGTTTACATACAAAATATCCATAACAGCATCACTGCCAGAACTAAAGATATGTCCTAAACATTGGCTGAAAAGTTTGTTCGGTTAGTGAGTACACTGTTGAATGAAGTTCCTGGTGAATATGAAAAAATACCTGTTTTAGTTGTACTTAACACAGAACAAACTTTTTGACCAACCCAATATAATGTAGTTTATCCACAATATGTGCATGTGCTAAGTTGCTTCAGTCATGTCCAACTCTTTGTGACCCCAGGGACATAAAGGCTCCTCTGTCCGTGAGGTTCTCCAGATAAGAATACTGGAGTGGGTTGCCATTTTCTTCTCCAGGGGATCTTCCCGAAACAGGGATTGAACCCGTGGCTCAAGTCTCTTACATTGGCAGGTGGGTTCTTTACCACTAGCGCCACATGACTAAAGGCAGACTGGTATTAACCAGTTTCCCATTAATACCAATACCAACAGGCAGACCAACAGTGTCTGTTACAACAGTGTTGCCCTATTTCTTGATATCCTTCTTTTTTTTTTCTTTTTGATGTGGACCACTTTTAAAGTCCTTATTGAATCTGCTAACAGCCCTGCTTCTGTTTTATGTTTTGGTTTTTTGGCCATAAGACATGTGAGATCTTAGTTCCCTGAGCAGGGATTGAATCCACACCCCCTGCATTGGAAAGCAAAAAGTGTTAACCACTGGGCCAGTAAGGAAATCTGTTTGATTTTCATTTCTGTAGTTACATATCCTTTTGCACTCATTATGCTTGAATTTTATCAAGCAAAGAAAATAAGTGACTCTAGCTATATGCAATCACATGGATAAATTTTATTAAAATTATTTTTGAGTGAACAACTGAACACTTAAGATTACATAGTCTTTGATCTCATTTGTGCAAAGCTCACAAGAGGCAACGCCCTCTGCGGTGTTTCAAGGTCAGAATAAAAGTCACTTTTGGTGATGGAAAACAGACATGATTGAAAGGGCATGAGGAAGATTTCTGGAATGCTGGTAATAATCTAATGTTTTATTTCTACACCATGGTAGTAGAAAACGGGGTGTTTGCTTTGGGAGAATTCACTGCACCCTACACTTAAGATTTGTGAACGTTTGTGTGTGTGTTCTATTTCAATAAAAATGGTAGGAGAGCAGCTTTATTTGTACTGTCTCACTCTCAGTGTACTACATCATCTCACTCCTCAACTTTATTGCCAAACGTCTGGAAAGAATAATTTCTACTTGATTCTCTCTTAATCTCACGTATTCTCTGCCCTGGCTTCTGCCCTACTACTCAGAAAGTGTTTTCACCAAAGTCACCGATGACCTGCTAATTGCCAACTGTGTGTTTTCAGTCTGGTCCAGCTTGACCTCTCCACACCACGCAATGTTGCTGAGCTGCTTTCATTTGTAATCCTTTCTTCCCTTGACCTCTTCCTCATCCTTCTCTTTCTTTGTGGACTATTTCAGTTGTGTCCCTACTTCCTTGGTTCACCTTCAAATGCTGTTTATCTACTTTCTTGGCCATTAGTTTTGTGTTTTCTAGTTACACTTTTTCAGGGTTTTCTAAAATCAGATCTACAAATTGGCTGTAGACATGTTTTCTGTAATTCAAAGACGTTTTTAGCAAATTATTGTTTGTTATTGTATAAATCTCAGCAGATTTTACATAAAATACCACATTTATGGAATTAGAAAATTTAAAAACCCTGGGTAACCCTGGGATTTACCCTGTAGAGGGGGCACAGAGATATTTTGGAAGTAAGTAGTAGGAGATTTTTTTTTAAGTGGAGGTTAATTACTTTACAATATTGTATTGGTTTTGCCATACATCAACATGAAGCCACCACGGAACACGAAAAGGAGACTTTATACCAACACAGAACCTACTTATCTCTATTTTTTTTTTAAATAAAAATTCATTTTATTGAATTTTATTGAAGAAGAGTTGATTTACAATGTTGGGTTAATTTCTGCATTTCTATTTTTTATAGTCTGTTTGGAGTACTTAGGACACTTCTCACCACTATAACATGTGTCTCCTTAGAGTATAGGTTTTGAAATAAGTGGAGCTTCCCAGGTGGTTCAGCGGTAAAGAATCTGCCAGCCAATGTAAGAGACATAGGACACTTGGGTTTAATCCCTGGGTCAAGAAGATCCCCTGAAGGAGGAAATGGCAACCCACTCCAGTACGCTTGCCTGGAAAATTCCATGGACAGAGGAGTGTGGTGGGCCCCAGTCCATGGAGTCTCAAAGAATAGGACACGGCTGAGCACACATGAACTTTGGAATGGTGCAAAAAAAATAAAAAATATATCACATGGGAAACTTGTTCAAATGCTTCTGTTTCTTCCCCAGGGAAAACAATATGACTGGTATTGGGTGAAGTCCAGGAAAGAATATATTTAAAAAATCCCAGGTAACTGTGATGCAAGTAGTCCATGGAAGATTGTTTGGGAGAGTTTTTTAACCTTTATGTCTTGAACTCTCAGTTCTTGGTTATAAGTGCTTCACTCTGCACTAGATGATATAGCTGTACAAACAAGTAGTCATAATAAATATGCCCAATTGATTGTTCCTCCCAGGCAAGATGAGGCCTGAAGTTCCCATCTCTGTGAAAGTCTATAGTCTGAATTGGGTGTAGAACATTGACCTTTTGAATGTTGGGTCAAGGAACTGTCTCACTGAGCAGGAAAACTGTTGAAGAGTTAATCAATATAATTAGGCAGTGTTGTTGTTGCTATTGTTTAGTTGCTAAGTAGTGTCCAACTCTTCATGACCCCGGGGACTGTAGCTCACTAGCCTCCTCGGTCCATGGGATTTTCCGAGGCAAGAATACTGGAGTGAGTTGCCATTTCCTTCTCCAGGGGGGTCTTCCTGACCCAGAGATCAAACCTGCATCTCCTGCTTTGGCAAGAAGATTCTTTACTGCTGAGCCATCAAGGAAGCCCTATTAGGCAGAGAGACAGGTATTAAGCCAGAGGACAAGGACAGGGAAACCATGGGTCCGTGGGAAGTTTTGGAAGAGGCATGAAGAGCTGGGCTTGTAGCAGATCTTTGAGGCATGAGAAGGTGGCTGCCTTTGAAATAAAATTTTTGATATTAGCATGAGGGGCATAGCTAAATTGGTGTGTATCATAATGTGGTCAATGTTATACTGGAGTAATACATTGTGTCTATAAATGAGGTTCCATCAACTCCAGAGTCTGAAAATAGTCCTGAGTCATTCAATGAAACATTTAGGTCAGTATCACTTCTTTGTGGCATCTGTCTGGGTAGCAATGATGTCCAGCTGCTGAATAGGTTCCATGCTGTTTACCTGTAGCTACAGAGTTGAATCACTGCTACTGCTACTGCTAAGTCACTTCAGTCGTGTCCAACTCTGTGCGACCCCATAGACGGCAGCCCACCAGGCTCCCCCGTTCCTGGGATTCTCCAGGCAAGAACACTTGAGTGGGCTGCCATTTCCTTCTCCAATGTATGAAAGTGAAAAGTGAAAGTGAATTCGTTCAGTTGTGTCTGACTCTTAGCGACCCCATGAACTGCAGCCCACCAGGCTCCTCCATCTATGGGATTTGCCAGGCAAGAGTACTGGAGTGGGGTGCCATTGCCTTCTCCTGATTTGGTCCAAATCAGTGATTTGGACTGAGTTGGATTCGGTGAATCATTAAGGTATAAAGAAAAAGGGAGCAGAAGGCTTGAGGGTGATGGTGAGTGATTTCAGAGCTAGACCATGGGTTCAATGCTTAATAGTGAAGCGAGAAGTTAATTGACAAGGAATGAAACCATCAAGAAACTGATGGCCTTGGAAACATTAGAGAACAGGTAGGTAGAAATGAGAGAAAATGAGGAGTTGTTGAAGGGAAATTGTAGTAAAAGAGCTTTTGGTGATTGAAATCTCAAAACCAATTCATTTAGGGTAATGATGATATTTCAGAATGTTGCTGAAATGAGGTAGGATTGAAGGTCTTTAGCATGAGAAGATTAAGGAACTATAAAGTAAGAAAAACAGTGTTTGTGACATAAATGTATTTCCACATGTAAATATCAGAAAAAAGAAGTTGTTTCTTCTTTTTTTAAAAAATGGTTTATTCCTGCTGTTGCATTAGTTCACCTATACTCTGACTGATGGTCATTGTCAATTTGATGAAAATCCTTTGCATTTTTTAATCTCTTTTTTTAAATCAAATTTTTATTCCCTGAAGAGATGACAGGAAGAAAAGCTGTTCAGTCTAAATAAATAAATGAATGATAAGATAACATGGATAATACTGTGGAATATATGTTTTATAGAAATCACTCCACTTTTTAGAACAACTCATTATGTAGACTGGGAAGAAATTACCATCTACTTTTAAGAGACAAGGAACATAAGAAGACAAACTGAAGGTAGCAAATTAATAAGTGACAGAAGTCATACTAGAATCCCTGCACCTCTGTTTTATTTTTAATATTTTAGATACTTTTAAATTAATGAAGTTGTTGAGGATGCATTTAGTGTTGCTATATTTTCTTGCTTTACAATTATCATTTTGACTTATCATTTTCTCATTAATGCTCACTAGAAAATTGAGTTATTCAAAGTCATCAAACAGATAATCCAACTTACATACTCATTATGGAAAAAAAGCAAGAAGGCTTTTATTTTCAGTCTTGTGTAGCTTAGTTTTACAGGATATAAGTAATTATCTAATAGAATTTATAGGACTCTGGGTTCTGTCACCTTTTGGATTTTTGATAGAAATAACATGGTATATATCTAGTTGATGTGTATGTGTGTGTATGAATTCTCATTTACACACGGACCTCTAATTGCTGATATAAAACACAACTATCAAGAGCCACTTCTGGGACTCCCGTGGCAGTCCAGTGGTTCAGACTTCACTTTTCAATGCAGGGGGTGTGGGTTCGATCCCTGATTGAGGAGCTAAGATCCCCTATGCTTCAAGGCCAAAAAAAGCAAAACACGAAAGAGAAGCAATATTGCAACAAATTCAATAAAGATCCTTTGAAAAAGAGCCACTTCTAAAATTTTCTATCTGTATTTGATGTTTCAATCCTCATTTTTGGTAAAGTTTAATACAAGAGTGCTCTTCACTGACTATTTCTAAAAGGAAAATTTTCTATATGAGCGCAGGTCTCAAGAATGAATTGCAAAGGGAGAAAGGTCAAAATGCCTGAGCTGTTCTCATTCTCTCAATACACTCATGTCTATTTTCCCAGCTTTCTTTTCTGTGGAATATACCCTAGACGAACAAGATGTGAGGGAAAGGAGGCAAAATCTCTACTCAGGAAAAGGGGTTTCAGTGTAGTACCTAGCACTTCTGAGCCTTATGCCTATAAGCTTCATAGCTACTGTCCTCAGTTTCCACATCTATAGAACGGATCATATAAGAAAAGGTACATGGGAGCATTTTGTAAAATATAAAGCACTTTATAATAACATGTTTGGTGAGGTGGAAAACACACGACCGTGGAGTCAGATCTACTGCAATACCTGAAGCAAATCACTTAATCTCTCTGAATCTTAATTGCTCATCTGCAAAATATAGATAACACACTGTTAAACATTGCTTTGATAAACTTGGGTTCAAAAATCAAATCATGTGTAGCATCTGTATTTCCATTTATAAATGATATATTTAAAATTTTTTTTTAATGATACATTTTTAAAAACTTATTTTTAATTGACCCATTTATAAATGATACCTTTTAACCTAGAGAACAGGGAACAAGAAATCTTGCACAGTGCCTAGGCTTTCTTACAGAGTAAAACACATTTTTTTCCATAGCAAATTCTGCTAGAATGCTATGGTCACTGTAGAATGCTATGGTCATATTTTAAAATGTTTTAATAACACACAAATAAATGGGTAATATCTATCTGACTGAATATGCACAAGGTGTATAATGACCTTCCCACCCAATTTTTCTCTTTGTATAAATTGGTAGTTTTTGTTTCTAGTTATTAATACAAGTAATTTTTTTAAAGGAAACATACAGTTCTTGGTAAACATAGAAATACTATTAGAATTGAATACAAGGAGGTTCAGAAGCCAGAGTGCATCCTGAATTTGAACCAGCTTTTGACCTGGAAGAAAGAAGTGACATGAAATATAATCAGATATGATAAAAACACAGAATTCAGTAAAACTTGTTTGCATGGTTCCAAAAGGGACAGGAACATCACCTTTTTTTCCCAGCTTACAAACAATTTTCAGTGCAGTGGTGAAGATGGCAAGTTTCTAATTCCGTCACGGTTGTGTCAGTTACTCCCCAACATACGTGATCTCCTGTCTTCCCACCCATTCCCCACTTTGCTGTCATAGGGATCTTTATGAAATGAATGCCCCTTTTAAATCCTTCAATGATTCTCCACTGCCCTCAGGATAAAATTCATATTTCACATCAGGGTCCCTGGCTTCCTCTCTGCTTTCATCTTCTCTTGAGATTCTATTCATGTTCCTCCAGTTATAATAACACACCAGCAACTAACCACAGCTTTGTTCCCTTACATAGGTTTCTCTTTCCACCAACCCTTTCTCACCCTTCCCACCCTCTGATTATCCTTCCCTGACCTTTTTCTATTTAAGTTTTATTCCTCTACATTCCCATACTATCATCTGCTTATCTTGATCTTGCAGTTTATATTATCCTATCATATTTAGTACTTATTTCAACTACTAGAGAGTTTATGTTTTAAGCAGTGAAAATTTATTCCTTTTATAGACCCTTGATGTCAAAAACAGCTTAGGAAACTGCAAACATTTGCTGAATGAGTGAATAAAGGCAATGGGCATTGTTGTTATTGGTATTTAGTTGCTAAGTCTGACTCTTTTGCAACCCCATGGACTGTACCCCACCAGGTTTCTCTGTCTATGGGATTTCCCAGGCAAGAATACTGGAGTGGGTTACTATTTCCTTCTCAAGTGGATCTTCCCAAACCAGAGATCGAACCTGTGTCTCCTGCTTGGCAGGTGATTCATTACCATTACCTGACAAACACTGGGATATATTCTTGGGTTGCATCTACTAAATCTCTAGCTAATTATTAACATTTGGAAGTTTAGAATGTGAATATACAACATTCCCTTTTTAGAGAGCATTTAGAAAAATGTGAAGAGGAAAATCAGCGGGAGTCCTCTTTCTAGCCAACTGTCCGAGGTTAGAGAGGTACTTTGAGATTAGCGAAGGTTGTATACTTGTAGGCAAAGAGGGTAACTGGAATGAAGTCCCTACCAATCTTCCCTTTTAGAGGAACACAGATTTAGTTTTCCCATTTCTTCTCCTTCTCCGAGGCACTGGCTAGCCCACCCCTGAGAT
This sequence comes from Bos grunniens, assembly GCF_055505025.1. NCBI lineage: Eukaryota > Metazoa > Chordata > Mammalia > Artiodactyla > Bovidae > Bos > Bos grunniens. The sequence continues at coordinate 53,771,032 of NC_141178.1, read as the reverse complement.
TAAGCCAAATACTGGATGGCCTTGATGCAGCCCATGAGGAGATAAGCACAGCTTCTCAGGACAGATGATTCATTGCCTCACACTTCACCCATTTGTGCACTGAGGATAATATAGGCTGCCTCCAAGAGATGCTGCCAGGATTAAGGAGCTCAGAGATAATAAACATAAAAGAGCATTGAACAGTTGCTTCAGGATTCAGTCTGAGAAGCAGAGGGAGATTCTCCTTAAATGCTCCTTATTTACCGGTCCTTCATCTCCAGACCATGTTCTGAATGTGCAGATTTCAAAGGGCAGATGGAAGAGGTGGGGTGCCAATTCTTGGGACTTTATTTTCTGGTTTGTTCTACAATGCCATGGCCAATTTCTGTAGGTTTATTCAAGCCAATGACATTTTCTGAGTCCCTGTTGCACTAGACTCCACAGACATGGAAGTCAGATAAGAAGCCCCCGATGCTTCTTTAAAGGAAAGTTTGTCGGACCAACGAAGCCATGATAACCCCATAGCAAAGGACACGGGAGCTGTCCCACTTTTGAAGATCTGGTTTAGGATTATCCATTTGGTGGACTTTGAGGGGAACATTTTAGAGATCAAAGTGCCTTGGACAAAACAGACAACTGGAAAAATAACCACTGAACCAAGTTAAATAACTTGAACTGAAGTCCTGTACTTTTCCTCAAATATCTAGATATATTCACTGCTCTTTACTCAAACTGTATGAAGATATGTGTTTGGGGCTGCATGCTGGTGTCTGTACTGTCACATTCTGGTAACTGATGATAACAAACAATGGACATATATCTATAGAATACCAGCAACAACAAAGAGAATCTGTATTAGTTGTAGGAAGTGTTTGGGTAAAATTGAATTTTAATAGTACTTGTTAACTACTTGTGTGTGTGTGTGTTAGTCTGCACAGTCTGTGGGGTTGCAAAGAGTCAGACATGACTGAGCGACTAACACACACACACACACACATAAGTAGTTAACAGGTTTCATAGAGATACATGAAATATTCTTATCTAGGTATAAAGGCTAAATGGATAGAACTAGAATTCTGAAGAAATCTCAGGAAATTACACAAAAGTACTTTTCTATAAAATAGTATTATTTTCCTATGAAAAAGTTCATAATTCATTGATGATTTTTTTTTTTTGCAATAGAGCACAATTTCAGTTAGTTATCTTTTTTTCTGAAATTAAAATTTATGGTAACTGTTTAGAAACAGCAGTGGGATTCCTATGACCTACACTTTTTCTAGGGAAGTTTCCTCTTTTTCTGTGAACTAAAAGGCAATTTTGCTCCATGTCTTTAATTATACAATAGGACATCAAGCATATTAGGAGACACAAGTCTTATGTAACTCTTGCTGTTGTTTAGTCACTCAGTTGTGTCTGACTATTTTGCGATCCCATGGACTGTAGCCCGCCAGGCTCCTTTGTCCATGGAATTTTCCAGGCAAGAATACTGAAGTGGGTTGCCATTCCATTCTCCAGGGGATCTTCCTCCTTCACTGGCAGGCAGGTTCTTTACTGTTGAGCCACCAGGGAAGCCTATGTAATTCTTATATTTTAATTATTTGAATGCTGATTTAGTAAAACTTGTAATATTTTAGGCTCTATACTTGAGGCAATGCATTTGTACTTTGGGTTACATTTTCTTAATAAATCTTTATTCACACAGTTGATGGTCTTGAGGTTAGCAAGACAGCTCACTGGATGTACAGAATTAAAAGAATATCAGGGTCCTTTCAAAAACTGAAAAAAACTAATCCTTAATTTGGTTCCAGTGATTTTCTTCTTGTCATTTGATTTGTTTCATTCAGGATTCTGCAGAACTTTCTCAGAAAATATTTCATTATATCTCTGTTTCACTGATTATCTTGCCTCAAGATATTTTTAAAGCACATTCAAATTTATATAATTTTATAAAAATAAATTGTACACTTCGCTTTTTCAATATTGAAACATCCTCTTTACAGTTTGTTTCTAGTGTAATTATTTTACCATTTCGACTGATAACTTTATCTTTTTGTTTCACAAAACTTCTTTTGAACTTCAGAGTTATTTTGGACCCAGCATGTGGCCCATTTCAACTATTTTGATGTCTTGATTTTAGAGCAAGGTGACCCATGCTCTGTATTTTCTATGGGCAAATGTATACTTACTTTTTATTACAGTGATTCTACCTTTGATTTATGACACTTTTTTTTGAATTTTTAGTAATTTAACTCAGTCGCCGCCGCCGCCAAATTGCTTCAGTTGTGTCCAACCCTGTGCAACCCCATGGACTGCAGCCTACCAGGCTTCTCCGTCAATGGCATTCTCCAGGCAAGATCACTGGAGTGGGTTGCCATTTCCTTCTTCAATTTAACTCAGTATCTCTCTGCAATTCCATGTTGGGCTGAAGGCTAAATGGATAAGATTTGCAGCAACTTCTCAAATGTGTTTCTAATGAGCATACTGCCACACCTTTCCAGTAAGCATTTTATTTCCAACTTTATATTCTTTACTTGAAAGCTCATTATTTTGCATTTACATGTAGGGAAATGTATGTAATTTGTTGTCTATTAGCACAGACACGTCAATGCTCTCAGTCTTGATGTATCCCTCACAATCTTACTCATCCTTGCTTCTCTAGTCATTTGAAAATAATCTGCAAACAAGCAGAGTGAAAGAGTGGTGAATTCTATCTAGTCTAGTTTATATCTTTTTTTTTTTTTTTGCAAATATAGATGGATTCTGAAGAAATTTAATAGAAGGAGAGGAAATAATGATGAGACTAACTTGCTTCCTCGGTCCTTTGACTCTGACATGAGCACCATTGTTTTACTGCACATCATGATAGTAATAGCAGTAGAGCAATATACAGCCGTAGCTAAAAGTAATTGTCCACTGTGACCTTCCCAATTATCTTGCTGCCTAAAAAATACAAGGAAACTATGATTATACATAGCAATGAATGGATTCAAAGTGTTTTATATGATTTTAAGCTGTGTTGATAGGGGTAGCATGTAAGAAATTATTTTTTTAATGTTCATTCATTCATTTAATAAGCACCTACTGAATGTCAAGTACTCATGAACTTTTTTTTTGTTTGTTTTTAAATTTTGTTTGTGCTGCATGGCATGTGGGATCTTAGTTCCCTGACCAGAGATAGAACATGTGCACCTCTATCATCAGCACAAAGTCTTAACCACTGGACCACCAGGGAGGTCTCCCTATAAGAAATTGTTGAATCAAGTAATTGAATGAATAAAAATGAATGAGATCCTTTAAAATAATACTGAAGGAAAGGGTTCAGTAGGTCTTGAGCTGTAAGGTCTACTTATTCAGATTATTTTGTAAATGTGATAATCTGCCTAAGGAGTGTTATAGATATGGGGATTCATTGCTATTATGTGCTATTATAGCCAGAGAATCAAGAATGTCTATGTCCTTTCAAATCAACAATCCTTTCTAAAGGATTTACCCCAACAGTAACCAGCAGCAGACGAAGTATGAAGGTAACTTTTCATGGCTTCGTGTGTGTCTAATCATTTAGCAAAGAGTTTCTGTTAACATTGGATTGGAGAGTATTTCTTGAGCCTCAGGATTTAAGTGGGGGCTCAGTAAAAAGATCTCATCCCCATATTCTGAATTCTGGAGCCAATCTCTGGAAGCAGAGAAGGAGTGAAGGGAAAGAAACAAAAGAAAAAGGAGGAGACTTTGTGTCTAAGAACCCATCCCACTCCCCGGAGTGGAACAGGGAGAGGCTTCCTGAAGGGGCCCCAGGAGGTAGGGCCCTCCCTGCCATTGGCTATCACAAAGGGTGGAAAGGAGACCTTTGCAAGAAAGGGAAAACAGAGTGTGAATTTTTGTGTGTTTTAAGGCATAATGATCCCACATCGTCCAGTGAATGTCCTGGGAATCAGAATAATTAAATAAAAACTCCTTTTATTTTCCCAGTATAACCCTCCAAAGTGGAAGCTCCCTGGTGTGAGGCTATGCTCGAACATTCCTTAGTTGATTGATGAATGAAGAGGGAAACATTTCAATTCTGGGAAGGAACAGGTAAGACATTCCCTGGGGTCTAGTAGTTAAGACATTGCCTTCCAATGCAGGGGGTGCAAGTTCAATCCCTCATCAGGGAGCTAAAATCCCCCATGCTTTGGGGCCAAACACCCAAAACATAAGACAAAAACATCTTTACAAAAAATGGTAGGAGCTAACCAGATGATAAAATGGGCAAGGACATTTCAGAGCAAAAGGACAGATGTACGAAATCACCATTTGTTTTTCTTACTGTGGAACTAAAAGAGGTTTGATTTGGTTGGACCATATAGTGGGGCAATCACATATCAGCTGTGTCCTGGGTGGTCTAGAGAGCCTCTTCTCAGACTGATTTTAGAACCCCCATCATGACTAAATATACCCCTTTCAGAACTCTTTCTATTCTCAACAATCTTACTGTATCACTTTTACAAGGCAGACATTTTCATCCTGGGTGTAATTTTGGAAAAGTTATTGAAACTCTGTATCTTGGTCCACCCATATGCCAACAGCTACTTCACAGGCTTGTTGGAGCACATGTGGAATTATGTCTATGAAGAGCTTTGCAAGCTGGGAAGTGTAATACAAAATTGTGATTATTAAGTGGATGAGATCTCTGTCATGTCTTATATTTTGTACCATAGAGCCAAACTTTTAAAAACAAATATTCAGTTCAGTTCAGTCACTCAGTCGTTTCTGACTCTTTGTGATCCCATGGACTGCTGCACACCAGGCTTCCCTGTCCATCACCAACACGTGGAGCTTACTCAAACTCATGTCCATCAAGTCGATGATGCCATCCTACCATCTCATCATCTGTCATCCCCTTCTCCTCACACATACAGTCTTTCCCAACATCAGGGTCTTTTCCAATGAGTCAGTTCTTCACATCAAGTAGCCAGAGAATTGGAGTGTCAGCTTCAGTATGTCTTTCCAATGAATATTCATAACTGATTTTATTTAGGATTGACTGGTTGGATCTCCTTACAGTCCAAGAGACGCTCAAGAGTCTTCTCCAGCACCACAGTTCAAAAGCATCAATTCTTAGGTGCTCAGCTTTCTTTATAGTCCAACTCTCACGTCCATACATGACTACTGGAGAAACCATAGCTTTGACTAAAAGATGTAATATTCAATAAATACAAGTCACTTAATCTTCTTATGTAAAGTACTTCTTTTTCCATAAAGTTCAACTCAATAAAAGTGGTTATATTTAAGAAAAAAATCTAAAGCACAGATGTCAGATACATGGTACATTGGGCTTAATTCCTCAGCTGTGTTCCCAAGGCAGATCACTAATTGATAATGCTTTTTCCATTGTGCCAGGACGGAGCCTCAATATTCTTCTCACCATTCCAAGTAGCTAAAACTGATAAGTAAAAGTTGACCCTTGAAATCTATTATTATTTTTACTGGATTAAAGCTAAGAGAAGACAGGGCACGTTTTTTTCTCCCTGCAAGTCATCCTTGAAAATAACTAATTCAGAGAGAAAAAGCTCCATCTTAAAACATTTTTAGGGATGATAAAGTGAGAATTGTGAAGTGAGTTTTCCTAATGAAACAAGAGAGATACTTTTAAAAATTGGGGGTACTTTTGGTATCTCAGATTATTGATTGCTTAATTTCCTTCAAATTCAACATGATTTCATATCAATTGTGTTAGTTTTAAAGTGATGATTACAAAATGACTAGGTGTGTGCCAAATAATAAATATAAATTCAAGTAAAAATATCCTTGAATAGCTCAGAACAATTTTGTGAATGGAGTCTAGAATACAGGCAAATGCATTAAAATGCCACAGGCATGTATACACATAGTTATCAAGCCATTGTTGGATACTATCTTCATGCATCTTTTTGATGCTGCTTAATGTAGGATATGCTGAAAAGCTATTATTTAGTCTTTTCAAAAATACCTAGTAAATAACCTTCTGCCCAATTACACTTTTCCTTAAGATTCAAACACTAAGGCCTTAAAGATGTATAATGGTTTTCTTCTGAATGTGTAGCAAAATATTAAAAAAAAATGCTGCTTTTAAGCTGGTAAATACTTGATAACAGACACATTTAGAATGGATAAGTGTGGACTAGGATAAATGAAACATGCTGTGAAAAGGAACATTCTTAGATTTATGCAAAGGTTCTGCAATGGAGGGGATAAAGATGAGGGTGTGAGTAAAGTGGACACTTGTACTGATGCTGATGTGGGTCTCACCTTCTTGTAAGATGAACACAATGTGCCCAGTAAGCAAACTGCAGTGTTAACCATTCTGAGAGATGAGCAGCAAAAGCCATAGGCCATTCCCTCAGCCTCTCAGTACCACGAAGACCTGGCCTCAGGTGATTTTTCTTCCTTTCATAGCGGGAGATCCTCCCACTCTGCTTTACCTCCTGAAGGATGATTTCTTTTGCTGAACCAGGGGACAGAATTATGGAAGTAAGATGTGAAGACCAAGTGAGAAACAAAACTACTTACCGCCATCCTGTTTGTGAATACAAGATGCTGTATTTGCAAGACACTATATTTGAATAGCTAAGTGGGTGAAAAAGGGCCTCTCTCTCTGGGATTTTAACCAACATATGACATAACACTGGATTCAGTTACACTCCATAATTAAAGGTATGTTTTAGATACCTTTTCATCTGTGGCCCAGAACATAGATACACTTGCTCCAGTGACCCAGATCTTTCAGTTTTATTCATTTAATATATGCAGTGCAGAGGGTTAGAGACTCAACCCAGCGAGATGCCAGTTTTTCCTTGGCTAGACAATTGGAAATAGACAGAGAACCGATAACTCTGCACACTCAGATGTCCTGGGGGGAGATGTCAGTTCAGATCAGATCGAAAGGGCAACCTTGTAGAAAGAGAACAGAAAAATACTCTTATCCCAGCCTCTGTCAAGTGTTCATCAGATCTTTCAATTTTGTAGCAAGAATACTGATATATTATATCTCACGTATAGCCTTTTATTAAGTATGTAAATAAAGAATAAGCGGGCATGGACTATGAAAAATTACAAGGAAAATATCTCATGACTGTTGGGATTTAATTTTAACCTGGTTAGTCTTCTCCCCATGATAACAAAAAGGGAGGCGATAGAACCTTCTAGTTAAATATTTCAGCATCAGAGTTGGAGAGACAGGCTTGATCGAGTGCCAGTTCTCCCACTTACTGATTACATAATATCGAGGTGTTCATCTAGCATAAGAGGATAATAAAGAGAGCCTATCACACCAGCTCTCCTGGGAGATACACTGACATAACACTTTCAATGTATGTATTGTATTTCTATACATGTGCATTTTCTGAAAATAACTTATGTGTAATGTAAGGTATGTAAGATATGTAAGGTATGGTGGCTAACATTTATCTCTTAGCCATTCAATCAAATACGTAGACACAGGTTGAGTGTGTTACACATGGATGGATATAAAAACAGGAAATTATTTAAACATCTTTAAACATCTGAACTCAGGTGTCTTTGTTTATTTATCAAGATATTTATAACACTAGTGGCTGGACTTCCGTGCATTAAGAGTCATAAATCTAAACTGGAGCACAAGGTATTGACTCCATGACAATTATGTAACCTTAAACTTCTCAACACACAACCAGTAAAGTGTCTACGTTCAAGGAGAAATGTTTTCTAGGTGTCAGCTTCTCAAGGCTGCGGCTCCAAAGGAGGTCACTGCCCTGAGTAATGAGAACAGTTGGGAATCTCTCCCCTTCTCCATAGCCTGAAGGTCAACAGCCATCTGGTCTAACTCATGCTGGCTTTCCAATTGAGAATGAAAACAGATTTTCTATCATGTCCAAGAACAAAGGGCAGGGCTGAATCATGGGAAATGTAGATGACACAGTTGCCTTCATCCAGGCAGAGTGTGTGTCTCAATTTTCTGTAATTCATTCATGGGCAAAGTGTCCTGTGATTCAGAGGCAGCAGCATAAAGGATATTGGAAAGAGGGGGAAAATGAGCTATGTACTGGCATCCCCTGCGAATGATAATGCAGTTATGAAAATGAGGAGTGTCTTTGATTAAATAAGTACTTTCTTTCAAATACAGAGAATAAACCCACCAGTCAAAGAGCTGCCTACTCTTTGCAAATACGAAACAGAAGTTATGTACTTCAGCATTTTATGTTATGAACCTTTTCTTTTGCCTTTGCATAAAAGAAATATGACACCCCAAATAGGGCACTGACCAACAGATTAAAATCACTTACTGTGAGTGTACTTTATTTTTTTGTCAGGCCATGTGCTAATCCAGCTGTCACCCATTTTCCTTTTTCCCTGACTGGTTAACAAATATTATCTGGTGGTATTACTGTTCAATTTTCTTATACCCAAAATTATTAACATTGGAAAAAAAGCTCAGTTTGGGTAAGATGTCTTATCCCTGTTAAATATTTCAGACACATTACAGAGTTCCATGTACTTGGTGAAACATTTAAAATAAATATCCAAGTGCCAAATACCTTGTTCTTTCCAATTTATTTGAGGGATATTAAATATGTTACAATTAATTTCATATGCTGTATTAAGACATTCCATTTATATGCTCAAAACTACAGGGGTCTCCATAACAGCCCTGAGTGATTCCATTTTGCAGTACAAGGGATATTGTTAATGTTCAAAGATTAGAAAATGCACCCTCTTTGATCTTTGCTCCTTATTGAAAGGCAGCATTCAGACATCAGGAATGCATTTTCCTCCAAGTAGTTGATTTCTCCTAGAGGAAGATATGATTAAATAGAATACTCCAGACTTAATAAGGTAACAAAAGAACTGGCAATTTCTTTTTAGCTCCCTCCGTTCTCGCTTCCCAGAGCTGTTTGCCTTGGGATGGAGAAACTAGATAGAACAAATTGCTGACCTCAGAACAGTCACGTGAGTTATCTTGGTCATGCCAGTTTTGAAAAAGAACATGAGCCAGAGGCAGAAACACTGTGCTGAGTGGGCATTCTGTACAGTTTAATAGAGGTGTATTAGTCACTCAGTACTGTCCGACTCTTTGCGACCCAATGGACTGTAGCCCGCCAGGCTCCTCTGTCCAAGGAGTTCTCCAGACAAGAATACTGGAGTAGGTAGCCATTCCCTTCTCCAGGGGATCTTCCCAACCCAGGGACAGAACCCAGGTCTCCTGCATGGCAAGCAGATTCTTTACCGTCTGAATCGATGGCTTAGTGTATATTATAGATTGGGCATATAGTCAAATGCATCTTCAAAATGACTGGATTCTTGCAAGTAACAAAACTAGAGGTTTAGAAAGGAAGTTTCCACAGCTACTGCCCACATTTCTTCAAATCTCTCCTTGTTTGCAGCCCTTTATCTATAATCCTTGAATCTTGTAGTCATTCGTTCATGGAGCTATTGCCTGGTGTAGGGGTAAGCATTAGAGTTTTGCTTATATTCACAACTTCTTTTAATGGGGATTACAGTTCATTGATAAGACACCATGGATAGATATTTAGAGTCCTAAGCTAAAGTTTCGACAAATCTAGTGCATTATTCCCCTTTAAAATAAGCTTTGGCTAATTGCCTGGCCCATGCAACCACAGTGAACCCTTTGGGTTCTCCTGGTAGTTCAGCAGTAATGTAGAAGATGTAGGTTCGATCCCTGGGTAGGGAAAATCCCCTGGGAAAGGAAATGGCCACCCACTCCAGTATTCTTTCCTGGGAAATCCCATGGACATGGAGCCTGACAGGCTAAAGTCCATGAGGTTGCAAAGAGTTGGATGTGACTTAGTGACTAAACAACAACAATTTCAAAACACATTTCTATTTTTATTAATACCTGTGAAAAAGACAAGATAGCAGATAGCTGTAGCCAGGCTCTCTCCCATAAGTCTTTTCAAGTATAGCTAGATTGCCCCAGTGGCTTCACTTTACTCTGCCTTCCATTGTATCTTCTAGAATGGTTATGCTGCTGCTGCTGCTGCTAAGTCGCTTCAGTCATGTCTGACTCTGTGCGACCCCGTAGACGGCAGCCCACCAGGCTCCCCCATCCCTGGGATTCTCCAGGCAAGATCATTGGAGTGGGTTGCCATTTCCTTCTCCAACGCATGAAAGTGAAAAGTGAAAGTGAAGTCGCTCAGTCGTGTCCGACCCTTCGCGACCCCAAAGACTGCAGCCTACCAGGCTCCTCTGCCCATGGGATTTTCCAGGCAAGAGTACTGGAGTGGGGTGCCATTGCCTTCTCCGAGAATGGTTACAGCTCAGAAAATATTCAGCAGCTTTCCATTGCCCTTAGGATGAGGACAAACAGCTTAAATGTGACCTTCCAAGCCAGGCATGATCTGGCCCCTGGGGACCACTGTAGCCTCATCTTTAGGCTCAATGCCCTCCAGCTACATTGTTTTTCTCTCAGTTACTCCTATGTGCCTAACCCAAATCAATCCAAATGACATGGCCAAACCCAAGTACAAGTAGCTGCATCCAGGGGTGTACGTGTGTGCTCAGTCTTGTCTGACTCTTTGTAGCACATGGACTATAGCCTGCCAGACTCCTCTGTTCATGGGATTCTCCAGGCAAGCATACTGGAGTGGGTTGCCATTTCCTTCTCCAAGGGATCTTCCTGGACCCAGGGATTGAACTTGCATCTCTTACGTGTCCTGCATTGGCAGGCAGGTTCTTTACCACTAGCACCACGTGGGAAACCCACTGTGTGCCTGGGTTGTTGCAAATTCTCTTTCCTCTACAAAGTTCTCCATCAGAACCAAACCTTCTGAGCTTGGGTACAAGGCCTCCTGAAGTTTGTGGAACAACATTTAATAATTTGTCTTGTATCTATTCCCAAGAAGAGATCAGAATCTAAGTGTGGTCTCCACATCTGTGGACCACTCTGCTTCTAAATTCCTTTATTCTAGAGTTGGTCTCCTGAGCTGATGCTATGAATGGCATGACAAAATTCCAAAAACTTGGTTACTGTTGTGAATCACTTGTTACTGGAATTTTACTCAATAGAAAAAAGACTGCAGAAAAACTTAATAATATATTAATCTAGAAATTTGAGTTCATTGCAGAAATGTAATTTTTCAGATGTTTTCTTTGAAGTAAAATTTCAATTTAACAAATATTTACTGAAGATCTTCCCCAAGTAAGGAAGTTCAGAAATTCTTTGGTAATGATTGGAATTTTTAAAGCATTTTATTTCAGCAGTATTTAATTTCATTTGTGATTTCTCTTTCACTGACATCTGTATCCGTGTTGTCTCTCTATTAGTAGATGAGAACACAGAATGAATATTACTTGATCACTACCCTAATTTTTGGCTTCCGGGAGGCACTAGTGATAAAGAAACCACCTGCCACTGCAGGAGACACAAGAGACACAGGTTCTATCCCTGGGTCAGGAAGATCCCCTGGAGAAGGAAACCCACTCCAGTATTCTTGCCTGGAGAATCCCATGGACAGAGGAGCCTGGCGGACTATATAGTCCATGGGATCACAAACAGTCAGACACAATTGAGGTGACTTTACACACACACGCACCCTAATTTTCAAGTCCAATTATGTATGTGCTTTTTAAGCCTTTGTTTGTATCATATTTCCTAACATCCCACTGTCCAAAGTAAATCTAATGGCTAAGCTTAGAGGCAGAGTGGGAGAACACTGCAAGGTTATGTGACAAATCTATAGATACAGAGTGTGTTATGGGCTGAATTGTGTCCCCTCCCCCTCCACAATTCACTCTCACCCTAACCCTAGTACCTTTATTTGGAGACGGAGTTTTATCAAGGTGATGAAGTGCATGAGGTCTTTAGGGTGGGCCTTAGTCCAATCTCACTGGTGTTCTTATAAGAAAAGGAAATTTGGATATACAAAGGGACACCACAGGTTCATGCACATAGAGAAATTATTCAAGGACGAGAAAAGAAGGCAGCCATCTGCAAGTCAAGGAGAGAAGCCTCAAGAGAAACCAAACCTGCCAACACCTTTATCGTGGACTTTTAGACTCTAGAACTGTGAGAAAATAAAATTCTAATGTTTAAGCCACCCATTTTTTTTTATGGCAGCCATGGCAAATTAATGTAGGGAGAGATACTAAAGATGATGAGAAAGAGAAACCATTTGTTTTTGCAATATATTACAAATAGATAAAAATCCATGTACTCTTAGACCCTAAATTCCAGAGTCAAGAAATAAACAATACACATAATAAAAACAATGAATTATACAACAGATGAGAAGGGGACAAATGTTATAGAAAAATGAAAGTTACTTGGGGTTAAAGGATCAGTAGTGCTGGGGACAGAGGGAAGCAGTTTGCACTATTAATTGGAGAGTCAGGGTGAGCATCTCTGAGAAGGAAAAAATGAATGAGCAATTGAAAGATGACTTCCTTCAAGGGAGCCAATCCCCAGTCTATCTGGGGAGAGTGTGCCAACAGAAACTAGAAGAGCACAGAGGCTCTGAGCTGGAGGCCCCTGGAAAGTTGGAGGCACAGCGAGAAGCCAAGGTGGATGAGAATTGTAGGAGATTAGTCAGAGGCTGAACAGAGGCTAGCCTACCTGGAACCACGCAGACCAAGTGAAGACCTCAGACATTGCAAGGTTGTGAAGGACTTCCTCCACACGTGGCTCCTTCTCATTTTTCAATATCTATGCCTGCCATTGGTACTACAAATTCCCAGTCTCTAAGAACCGGCTACTAACCTGGTCCAAGGTTTGGCCTTTCCCATAAGTTTGAGATATCTGAATGGTACTCCATGAGGAAAGAGCTTCCCAGGTGCCTCAGTGCCAATGCAGGAGACACAAGACTTGGGTTATATCCCTGGGTCAGGAAGACCCCCTGGGGAGGAAAATGACAACTGGCTCTGGTATTCTTGCCTGGAGGATCCCATGGACAGAGGAGCCTGGAGGGGTACAGTCCATGGGGTCGCAAAGAGTTGGACACGGCTGATTGACTAAACCACTGCCATCACCATTGCGTGAGGAACACCACCACTCAGACTCTACTTCTGATTCTCAAGGTTTTTTCCCCCTTAACTACCTAATCTTTGGCTTTCTTAGGTTGCTGAAATGATTATGTTATAAACTCTTTCATTTGACACTTGCTAAAATTGCTTGTTAATGCTAGGATCAAATTGAAAAGTATTGGAGACACAGGACCATTGCTTGTAAAGCACTTAGAACTGAGTGTCTAGCATACAATAATTGCTTAATAAAAGCCAACTATTTTATCTTTAATTGTACTGCTTTTTATAACCCTGGCATGTTGGTTGATGGTCACCTTGCTAGCATCCAGGCCTTCTGAATTTTTTTATCTACTGCTTATTCTGCCTGCATGAGCTTTTGCTGAGGGATATGTTTGTGAACAAATTTGGTATGTGTGTTCAAACTGAGATATTTCTCAACTGCATGTTTATAGATATATGAATAGTTTTTTTATTTGATCTTGTGCATACTACCATTCAAATATGGATTTTGAGATCATTGCCAGTTAATTCATGTCTTTCAGATTATAATTCATGATTTAGAAAGGCTTCTTACTGGTTTTTTAAATGTAATTTTTATTGTTTTTCAAGGATATCTATTAGTAAGTAATAAGGTAAAGCTACCAAGGAAAAAGTCTATATCTCTTGCCACTTGCTTTACTTTATATCAAGTTGAAACCTAACACCATAATTTCTTATAAAAGATTAAAATAGTGATGGTTTCCAGTGAAATAAATACAATGTGCACTAGAAAAATTTTCCTGTGATAAATCAATATTTATCAGTTTATTAGTTTCAGTAGCTAAATAATTTTTTATTTGAATCAGTAAAGTTCTATATTGTCATTATGAGCTAAGATTTTATGCATTTTGTCAATATTCAGGAAGCATAGCTAACTTAGTTTAAATAAGGAGAATTTTAAAATTAACAAAAAGGTGAATTTTTATCATGTTACATCATTATTGATATTTATCAAGTGTCAGGTTCCAGGCACAAAAGATGTGGTGGTAAAGTAGATATATTGGATTTCTGTTTTCTTAGAACTTATATTTTAGCAGGAGAAACAGATAATAAATGAGTAGAGAAGTAAGTAAATCAATAAACAAGACAACTTAAGGTTGCAGGTAAAATGAAAAAACACTACAGAGCAATGAGCCCAAGAGTGACTTCCAAAAATGGTAAGTAAGGTGGTTGGAAGAGACCTTTGAGGAAGGATGTTTGAGCTGACACCTGAATAATAAAGAGTTTATCTGGTGAAGATTTGAAAGGACAAAGCTCTGGGCAGTGGGGAGGGTCACTGACTAGGCTCTTGGGGTGGAGAAAGTTTTGGTGGAAGTGGACAACGAAAGGGAGAAACCAGGGAAGGCAGGGTGAGTAAGTGGAGATGAAGATACAGATCTTGGCAAGACTCAGATCATATGAGACTGAATAGCTCCCACAAAGAATTTGCAGGTTATGTTTTTTTTTTTTTTTCTTAAATAGCATCAAAGAGTTTTGAACAAGAGAAAATGAAAGTCGATCTAAAGGGCTACCTGTTTGGAAGCTATTGAAGTAGCCTACTCAAGGAATGGTTTGGATGATGGTTTGAACTAAGATGGTGACAGTGGAGATAAGAAGAAGTGAGCTGATTTGGGATATATTTATGGGGCAATGAGAATAGGACTGCCAGCTGAATTAGTGTGAGTGGTGAAGGAATTCAGGATGAATCCTATGTTTTTGACTTTGCAGGTACATTGGTGATGGTGCTATTTACTGAAATAGGGAGTATAGGGAATCCTATTTGCTGTTAGAGGGAGAAGGCTTGAAAATGAAGGTGTATCAAACATCCTCGCCTGGGTCTGTTAAATTTTATATACCTTTGACATACCCACGGGAGTTGGATTTATCCCCTAGGTGGCTTAGAGGAGAGGCAGAGATGGGCACACATGTTTGTGAGTCATTAAGGGGCAGTGGATGAAAGCACTGATATATATACTATATATATATAGTATACATATATACATGCATATACATATATACAGTTCTCAGGACAGTCACTGTGCTGCCCTGTGAAGTTTGAGAGAACCCCAACTTTAAGACTCTGAAAAGCCAGGACACCAGAAAATTCTAGAGTTCCCCAAGAACTGAATCAAATACACTTTTACTGTCCCATTTCCATTACTATCCAAAATCCCTAG
The DNA here is from genome assembly GCF_055505025.1 of Bos grunniens. NCBI lineage: Eukaryota > Metazoa > Chordata > Mammalia > Artiodactyla > Bovidae > Bos > Bos grunniens. The sequence continues at coordinate 53,755,889 of NC_141178.1, read as the reverse complement.
CATCCTTCACAAGAGCAGTCTCTTCCTTGCTGTCCCTCGTGGTCTGTCGCTGTGTTCTACAGATTTCCTTAGCCATCTGAAAGCCTGTGGTCCTAATACACAAGTGAAAGTCTTAGTCACTAGTCAATCAGTCGTGTCTAACTCTTCGCTACGCCATGGTCTGTAGCTACGAGGCTCTTCTATCCCTGCGATTTTCCAGGCGAGAACACTGGGGTGGATAGCTCGGGTCTCCTGTATCTCAGGAAGCTTCTTTACCATCTGAACCATGAGGGAAGCCCTCTCCTAACATACAAAAATGACTGTGTAAATCTATGGAATCTTATCAGGCTCCAAACTCTACCCACTGCTTTCTTTGTATCTCAGCCTCCATATTTGAACTCTCTTGTCCTCTCAAATTTTCCCGCTGTGTGTTAATTGTCTCAGATTCTGTTCTTGCACAAATGCTGGTGAAAGAATTATGAGCAGCATCTGGAAGGGTTTTTGTTTTGTTTTCTTCTTTATGTATAAGAAGAACAAAGAAATAGGGAGAGGTCAGAATGTGCAAGATTATCTCAGCGGATTCCCACAATCACCCAAACTCCTGTCCTTGTCTAGTAAGTCAGAACACAAGGCCAGATTCCCAAGTTCAGGCTGGAGTGTGAATTTCCTGGTGAGATGCAAGATGGAGCCAAGAACAGAGCTGAGGTCACAAGCTAAACAGAACCAAGAGAAAGGTTTTGAAATAACCAATTTGATGTAGCCTTCTGGGTTTTCTGGTTCTGAAAAGATGCTCATGTCAACAAAACAATCACCACTTCATCCCAGATCCCTACTTCATTCATCTCTTACCCACACAGCCACCCAATGTTCATAGCATCAAAATGGCCACTCAAAATATTATGTAACAGATCTAAGAATACCTTCTTGTGTGAAAATGACATGAAAACTTGACACTTTAAAGAAACCTCAAGCTGAAGGAATGAATTATATGGGCCAAGAAGAGGCATGTGGTATTCAGTTGGAAATTGGGAGCACTAAAATGGAAGCAAAGATTTTAAATTAGGAGAAGTGGTGGTACAATATGGACCTGGCATGGGTTGTGTGGTCCTCAGGGGCGGAGTCATGAGGTCTTTTGTTTGGCATCTGTGGCCATGGTGCATGGCTGACAAGTGGTCAGTCAGTCAGGACCCAGGATCACTCTCTGAATTTCTTACCTCAACCTGCTTATTCTTCTGCTCTTGTCACCTCAGCCCATTTGAGCTCTGCACGACTTCAGCACAGTTTAGGTGGCAGAGAGAAAAGGCAGGCAAGCAGCTGACATCCTGACATGTTGGAAGCATGAGATTCCTTCATGAAAATGACATCCTCAAAGACAGAAGACTTATCCAGAGCCAGGCAACCCATTAGCTCCCTCCTGTTTCTGCAGATTACATGAAAAAGTGATACAGATCTATAAGTAAAAACACATTTTTAGAAACCACTTTTTAAAGGACTTGAGGTTGTACACGATGTTATCAGTTCATTCCTATTGAATGTTGTGACCTTTAAGAAGGCCAAAGAGATGCTGTTAAATAATAGAATTTGGCTTTCTGAATTATAGGTTGAGATACTGAAATTTAGATTCTTTTCAAAAAAATTTTTAATATTAAAAAGAAATTTGCTTTTTGGCCATGTGGAATCTTAGTTTACCTGACCAGAGATTGAACCCATGCCCCCTGCATTGGAAACGTGGAGTCTTAGCCACTGGACCCCCAGAGAAGTCTCAGAGACACAGAAACTTAGGTTCATAATAAGGGACTGGCAGTATAAGGATCAGAAAGAACATTAGCAGGAAGCTTCTAAATTGAGGGAAGATAAATGCTCAGATAAAACTACAGATATTATTAAATAAAACAATTCTTATGAAGAAATATAATTGCATCATAGAAAGATGTCAGTAAGAAAAAAATGTTCAGTAAAGCCAAAGAATAAACAGAAGGAAAGACAATTGGAAGGAACACAGGGGATCCTTGCCACACCAAGCTACTCACGTCTCCCCTTTCTTTTGATAGGCAAAGTGGTCAAGGAGAAACAGAGTGCTTCTTGATTTCAAGAGGCATTCACAAAACTCTTTCATAGTTTCCCTTAGTGGATAAAGTTTAGAAATGTAGTCTGATAGCCCAGCAAGATAGAGTCCCAGTTGATTAAACATCCGAGAGTGCATATTCTTGTTACTCCAAGTGAAGTCTCTCCTAGCAGCCCAGATAGCCTTTCTTCATCTGGGCCTGTGTCATGCTGAACTGAGGACTAAGATTGAGTTGTGAGTCACATCCTGTCCAGCTCTGTGACTGACTCAAAATCCAAGATGAAGGGCAAATACCAAAATAACAAAAGGAAGGTTGAAATGGTATGAGCAGGCTGAAAGGAAGGCTTAGCTTGTGAGATGAATTGTAATGGTGATCAACATGATGATCTGCCATCAACTTGGGAAAGTCCGCTGCTGAGTTGCAGAATGGGCAGGCCAGATGTCAACAGTAACATGATCTAGGAGTGTTAGGGGAACTCAACGTTCAGTGTGAGCACGACCTGGCTATAAAAATAAGGCCACGTCTCATTCCCCCTCTGTGTGAGCCATTAATTAGATGGGTAGTCCTCAAACTTTCCTACCCAAACTTTCCTTCCACCTCTAAAAGTCCATCATGTTCCCCTTACCCCCATGGTAGAACCACCACTTTCAGTTAAAATGTAATTGTGTACCTACAAGGAAGGGCTTCCCAGGTGGCACGAGTGGTAAAGAATCTGACTGCCAGTGTAGGAGACATAAGAGACCTGGGTTTGATCCCTGGGTCGGAAAGATCCCCTAGAGGAGGGCATGGCAACCCACTCCAGTATTCTTGCCTGGAGAATCCCCATGGACAGAGAAGCCTGGCAGGGTATAGTCCATGGGGTTGCAAAGAGTCAGATACGACTAAAAAGACTTAGCATGCACACACGCATCTGTGTGTGTGTGTGTCCCAAGTCCAAGTCCAAGTCCAAGTGAAGGTGTCTGTGTATATGTATGTGCAAATGCTCATACAGGCCTGCCCAAGTGTGCAGGAGCAGTGCCTCGCCACAGACAAGATCACATCCCTTTTCTTTCTGACTTGAGGTGTGTGTGTGTGTCCCAAGTCCAAGTTCAAGTCCAAGTCCAAGTGAAGGTGTTTGTATACCTGCAGATGCTCATACAGGCATTTCCAGATGTGCAGGAGCAGTGCCTCACCAAGGACAAGGTCACATCCCTTCCTTTTCTGACTTAGGGCACCTCCCCACTACCATTCTCTGTATAAAGCCACTTCCCTGGGTGCAGTTGAAACCGTTCCCCTAGTCTGACTACATGCAGAAGAAAACTGAGTTTAATGACAGGGTGACGCATAAATATAACAGGAGAAAAGCAAATGGAGGCTTGAGACTAGCAAACCTGAATTTAAACTTGACTTGAACCCTCAGAAAATCGAAATTCTTCCATGCAATATTTTTGGGGTCAATATTATTTTCATAAGGAGCAAAAATGATGTTCTTTCAAAATGCAAAACTACTGGAAATAGGCAGTTTCTGAGATGGAGACTCCTGACCATTGCTGCATTTTAAGGCAAGAAATGTCATTGTACCTTCTGGGGGAAAAACCTATTTTATTTTCGCCCATAAAGCTACAAAATATTTTCACGCAAAGAAGCTCAGAAGGAGGGTATTTCCTTCATTTCCGATTTTTGTAGAATTTCTACGAGGGTTTTTCATCTTTTTTGATTTTGTCAGAGGTAAGGAATTTTTTTTTCCATAAAGCTGCAATTTCAACCTCCTGAACATTAAGCAGATATAAATTATCTACAAGGCTAAAAAGTCTTTGATTAACAAGCTGGGGAATTGCAGGTATTAAAATTGCCCCCCAGAGGGAGTGCATACCATTTCATGAATGCATTAGATATCTACTTTGAATTACAAAGAAAAATTAATTAAAAAGTATATGTTTATGAGTAATGTGTATTCCCTTGAGTTCCTTCTAAAAGCCACATATATGAAGAATCTAATAAAATTAAATTACATTCGCTGCCTGTTTCACTGCAGCAACATGGAGAAAAAGATAAAAGCAGGGGCTACCTAACATTTCGTTCTGGAGAACTGGTGCCCCAACTGGTTGGGATGGATTTTAGTGCCTGACACCCATGGGAAAATTCTCTGTGTGGCCGAGACAGGGCTGTAGCTGCCTTGAGAAGGGTGACTCTGAGCTCCTGCAAACAGCTCTGCTTCCATCTCACTCTTGGCTCTCTGAACTGGTCCAGCTATGCCCACTCGAGTTCTGCAGATCCATAGCGGTGCAGGCTTCATTTGCTGGAAGACATCTGCGCTGGGAGCTAGCAGGCAGCCCTGCTTGTGGTTGGCCATTTTAACAAGTCCAACCACAAACACAGTCTTTTTCCTTCTCGTCTGACCTGTCAGGCAGTGCGGCCTTAGCATCTCTGAAAGTATGTAGGTCTAGAAGCCAAAAGAGTATTCTGACATCCCACACTTGCCCATATTTTGTTTATTCCATAGGTACCTCATTCTGTTAGCTTTTTGTGCCTCTTTTTTTTTTTTTTTTCCTTTTCCTTCCCTGTGCTTTTTCCCTTTCGGTTGCCATGGAAACCATTTCCCTGGTAGGGGAGGAGCCTAAGGGCATCCAGGAGTGTGAAGTGAAGTCAATTTATATCATGGTTTGTGAAATATTGGGAGTTTGTAATCACTGTTATCACCACATATGGTAAATCAATCTCTCTGTAAAGCAAATTTCTAAATATTGATATGAGTATGGGGGTGATAGAATTTTAGAAACTCGCTCATCCCAGAAACTTGCACGGCAACCTTTAAGATATACATTTCTATTTTATTTTGTTTGTACAAATAGGACATGAAATACAAAAGAGACAAGAGGTACTATTTATGCTTTTTATCTATTTTAACTTCTTCAAAGGCATGGAATGGTCTCTAACACAAAGCATATGGTTGTTTTAATGATACAAATTTAAAAGTCCTGTCTGATCAGTTATAAAGTTTGTATATATTCTGTATGTGTGTGTAAATGTGTAATTTTTTCACACGTAGCTCATGTATAGCAGAGCAGTTATGCTATCTTCACGCTCACTGCTATCATTATCACTTGAAATCAACCGATATTTGGACAACTGTGTTAATTCACAAAAACGCAGGCTTTGAAAGTTTGTCAAAATATGTGCACTACACACAGGCAAGTGAGGTGATTTTATTTTTTAGGTTTTAAAATAGCCTGGTCTGTCCCCCTTGTCGGAACCACAACGTGTTTATTTGGCTTCAATAGTCACTTGTTCTGCTCTCTGTTTTCTCTCAAAGAGCCGTGAATGATGAGAAGAGAAAATATTGGATTGTTTGTGTTGTTGAAGCAGATGCTACCTGAGTTGTGACAGGTATTTTAAGTATCATCTCCTGCATTCATTTAACACTCTGATGTGAACATTTTCAAACCATGGGCATCTTCTTGTTCGCTTCCCACCAAAATGAGTCACCTCTTGGGTGTGAAGAGAGCTGGAAGAAAATGGGAACACGAAATTCAGGTGCCAAGGGGACCAGTAAGAGAGGGGGAGTAGAACTGATGCTAAAAGTTTGGCTGGCTCCAAACACAGATGTAGAACAACCAGGGAGACTGTGGGTATTTTGATTTTTTGTTTGTTTGTTTTCTGAAAGAATACCCTATGCTAATTTTAATGAAATTGTGGTTTAGCTGACATTTTTGAACAATAACTGTTCATAAACAACATGTGCATGATGCTCTCCTAGCATGTTGTCCTCTCGTGAAGAGGGTTAGAGGCTGGCTGGATCCTTGAAACACTGTGTAATCGCATTCCCTTTTTAGATTTGGGGAATGTTGAATATTGTATGATCTTTTGAGACAAAGAAGTCTTTAGCTTAAAAAGGGAAAAAATTTTTAAAAACTTAAAAAAAAAACTCAAGCCATCTTGTTTTAAGATTTTTATAGAATGTACACAAAAAAAATTAGAAAACGGAATTCTGTGCAGTTAAAGACAATAGGAAAGGCCTGGAGGGAGGGGATGGAAGAAAGGTTGGTTGATTGTTGAACTTATTTTAAAAAGTGCCTCTGATTTCAGCAGAAAGCCGAACAAGTCCAGACACTGCTGACGGGGGTGTCTGTTCTTTTTCCATCCTTTGTCCTCCTCTGCCCAGAGACATGTTGTTTGAAGAAGCACTACCCTTTTTCCCAGGCTTTGTTTGATTGCATGAGTTGGTTTTATAATTGCTTCTTTAAAAAACAAAAGTGTTATTGAGGTGTAGTTGTTTTACAATGTTGTGTTAGTTTCTGCTGTACAACAAAATGAATCAGCTATATATATGTGTGTGTATATATATATGTATATACACACACACATAGGTCCCCTCCCTCTTGGACCTCCCTCTCGCCACCCCCATCCCACCCCTTTAGGTCATCACAGAGCACAGAGCTGAGCAAAGCCCACTGTCTTGTTCAAAGCAGAAAGGGATAGAGTCATGAGCAACAAGTAGGGAGGAAATATCTAACTTTCAACATTTTGGATACTACATCTTAGTGACCTCCATCTAATTCAGTCAGCTTCAGTTAGATGCCACCTCCCCCAGGACATCTGGCCCCACGTTACTAGATGGAGCAGCAGAGACTCTTCCGGGCCCACAGCAAGAGGGGTTGGGGATGGGCTCATTTAGGGAGTAAGAAAAAGAGCTCATGTCTGGAAATCGGTGCCCAGCTAAAGACAGAGAACGGCTTTCATCAGAAGGTATAAAGAGACAGTTTGAAATTGTAAAGAGGAAGACAAATCATGAGAGCAGAAGCCGGGCAGGTCTGGGAAGCTAGGATGAGAGGTGACATTGAAATGGAGCACAACTCTATGGTGCTTGTCCCCCATGTCCTCAGCCTGCCTTTTGTCTGTGCAAAAACTTTAGCCAAAGAATAAGTTTAATCAGAGAAGTGAGAACAGGTCGAAACAAAGGAAAACAAAGGACACCAAATAGTAATAGTTTAGTCATTAAGCACTGTCAAGGACTTTAGGTTCCTTCTCAAGGCCTATAGATAATATTCGGAGCTGTATCTTGTAAACTGTCTTATAGATCCTGAAACCCCACCATGTGGAGAAGTTAACTACATGATGACCAGGCTACAGCCGTGACATAAGCTGCCACGGTTTCAAGAACTGGCATGTAGCCCCCTTCTCTGTCTATAAAAGCCCTTGCCCCCTGATTGTTAGTGGGGAAGAGTCGGCCTCTGGAGTTTGCTTCCCCTCAACACATCCCCCCTACCACAGTTGCTGGCATTCAAAATAAAGCAAACTTTCCACCAACCTTGCCTCTTTATTGGGTTTTGAGCAGTGGGCAGCTGGACCCACTTTCAGTTACATCATAACCCAATGTGCTCTGGATGGTTGTCTGCTGGGTGACACAGGGACAGACCACGTGTGAAACTGGCAGTGTGAGAGGGTCACGCAGCACCTCCGTGCTCACCATGTGTTCTCATGACTTGGTAATATCAGACTTTCTTTTCAATGAAACTTTTCAATTTTGAGATAATTGTGGATTCATATAAAGTCTTTTGAAAGAAACCAGAAAGAGCCAGGCTTCCCTAACGATAGCGTCTTGCAGACTTAGAGTACAAGAATCATGATTGAGACATTAGCACAGATACAATCAAGATGAAAGATATTCCCATCACCACGTGGTCTTTAAGTTGCCATGTTCTAGCCACATCCATTCTTTCTGTCCCCATCATTTCCTTACCCCCAGTAACCACTAAGCTGTTCTCTATTTCTGTAACTTTGTTTCTTTTTTCAAGTATGTAATGTAATGGAAGCACTGTGTAATCTTTAGGAACTAGCTTTTTTCTCAGCATAATTCTCTGGGATTTCATCCAGATTGTTGAATGTATCAAAACTTTGTTCTTGTAATTATTCATCCATTGAAGGACATCTGGATTGTTTAAAGTTTTTGACTATCTGTTATGAATTAAGAGTCTATAAACCTTCATATACAGGTATTTTTGTGAACCTGAATTTATTGTTTCTTTAGGATAAATGCTAGGTTGTATGGTGGTTGCGTGTGGAATGTTTTAAAAAGCTGGCAAAATGTCTTTAAGAAGGGCGTAGCATACCTTCCCAGTAGGAGATCTAGTTTCTCTGCATCCTCACCAGCTTCTGATGTTTTCACTATTTTTTTAAACAATAAAATATCACTTTATATTTATTAGACCTACAAACACTATTTAAAAATTTTTTTGCCATTCTGATAGGTATGTAGTGATTTCTTGTTGTCATTTTAATGTGCATTTCCTGACTGGCTAATGATGTTGGTCATCTTTCATTTGTTTTCAATAAAAGGTCTCTTCAAGTCTTTTGTTTATTTTCTCATTGGATTGTTTTTACTGTTGAGTTTTGAGGATTCTTTGTATATTCTAGATACTAGCCCTTTGTCAGATATATTGCTTGAAAGTATTTTCTCCCACCATGTAGCTTGTCTGTTTATCCTCTTAACAAGGTGTTTCATGGGATAAAACTTTTTCAACTTGTCAATAATTCCTTTTATGGATCATGCTTTCTCGTCAAAGCTACACACTCCATGCTTAGTCCTAGATCCTGAAGAATTTTCTCCTATGTTTCTTTTTCAAAAAATTTTATAGTCTTACATTTTGCATTTTTGAAAAAAAATTAGACACAAGACTTAGGTTTTTTTTTGTTTTTGTTTTTTACCTACAGATCTCTAAAGGAAGTGTGAGAGCAAAATTTAGCATGAGTTGTATATGACAATCAAGTGCATCATGACTATATCAATGAATGTCTGTGTAGATGTCAGCACCAAGAACAAACACCTCATTGAAAACCAGCTCAGCGTTGACCATACCAAAGGACAAATTCTAACTGTCCCTTTACTTGCTATGTGACTTTGGACAAGTCAGTGACCTTACTTGCCTTGGTTTCCTCATCAATAAAATGTAGATAATGTTGCCTATGCTAGTGTATAATGATGAGTAGATAACATATGATTCCCCAAACATGGTAAGAACTTGAAAATACATAGGTTGAACATATTAAAAAATATTAATGTATATCCTATTCCTCTCATTACTGAATCATTGGGTTTTAGGTACATTCTTCTGTCTTCTAAAAAGAAGGAGAGTAAGAATTTTCAAGAGCATTTGTATCCTTTTTTCTCTTGAATCCTAGATATTCAGACTAGGATGAGGGCGTCTGGGGAGGTAGGAGGAGACAAAATATTACTTACCATTAAATGACAGCCAGAAGAGTCAAATACTCAATTGTTAATAACTCAAGCTGGATATAAGGTCATTTTTTCATTTTTCACTTTTCTTTTTATTAAATTTCAATGTCCTTAAGAATGTCCATGAACTTCTTTGAATTAGAAACTCTTGTGCTTTTGTTGACATTAATGAGGGTTTATAGAATGAATGCTTCAGGTATGAGACACACGCATCCATACAAGTAGCAGTACGCTTATATTCATAGAGTCAGAGCAAGATGGTGGAGCATGAACTACACAGTGGGAAGTGTGGCTGAGGGAGGCTAGTTGTGAGGGAGAGAGAGTGTCTATCCCGAGTTCTATAACCATGGCAGTGAGGTCTGGTGAGAATTTAAGACTAAATTACATTCTCATAAAAGGAGAGAAACAGACTCCTTAATTCTTTCAGTGTCTTCACTGGTGGATTGCTGTCAGGAAGACCTTTCTGTTTGGTACTTAGCATATTTTGGTCATTCTCTATAGTATAATGATGTGTTCTAAGCCAATCATTTCTTTAAACTGTGAGAGAAAATTATTTATTTAAAGAAAAACATAGTATTGCTTTAGGGCCTCCAATGATGTGTACAAAATACAAATTCAACAATTAAATTACATTAAATCAAATTAACTCTGGCAGCTGTAATTTCCCATGAAAAGCACAGCAGAGTATTGGACATGAGAGAATGCCATGTAAAACCTATTATTTTTTTCCTATGGTTTGAGTTATTTAATCTTTTCATTCCCAAAAGAATTAGAATGCTCAAATATACTTTTTATATGATTCAAATTTTTCATATTAAATATATCTACTTGATTTGTCTATTAAAATTTCTGTTTGGCAGCATATCATTAATAACTTGACTACTTAAACTAAAAACTTAAACAAATTAACAATAATTTGGTAACTATCAATATGAACTGATGACTACCACAGAAGCAAATTCTCGTCATATAATATCGATTATGGCTTGTTTAACATATGTGTGTTTTATAGCCATACTTCCATTTTTATCCAATAGTAATTTAATATGATGAGCTCCCTGCAGCCTGGAACTATTTCACTTTGGGTATTTAGCAGTGGTTGACATATCATACTTGTAATTTGAGTTAAATTTAAAGACTATATGGTACTGGTGATGTGATTTTCAGCTTTATTTATTTATTTTTAAATGTTTTAGGACACATCATGTGGCATGTGGGATTTTAGTGGGTTTTATCAGGGATCAAACCCATGCCCCTTACACTGGAAGCACAGTCTTAACCACTGGACCATCAGGGAAGTCCCTCGGTTTTAGTTCTTAGCACCTAGTTTGAGTATGACATTTAGACAAAACATCCTTAAAATGACTCATCTCTCTCTCTGCCTCCATCTTCATCTTCTTCCTCTTTTTCTTCCGATGTATATTTTATTTGTCTGAATTTTTAAATATGATTTTTGAACTATCAATACAGGTTGTGACTGACTTCAAGAATTAAAGATTATCTAAAACTATCAAAGTTACAAACAGCAATCATTCGGGCTGGTATATACAGCTGAAAAGTTTGTATGTACCAGAAGTCTTTACTTAATCTGCCAGTGTATCCGGATAGTGATACTGAAAATGGGAGCCAGGCGACTTGGGTTATGGTCCTGGTCCTGGCATTACTTTCTTTTTCAAACTCAGAAAACTCACCTGATCCTTTTTTGTTTTGGTTTACTCATATACAAAGTGCTGATAATATAGGGGCTTCCCTGGTGGCTCAGACAGTAAAGAATCTGCCTGTAATCGGGAGACCTGGGTAATAGGACCACACGAAAATATGACTATCTAAAATAACCTAATTATGAGGTTCAAAATGAAATATATTTATAAAGTATATATTATATATACACACATATTTTAAAAGTATAGATATTATACAAATGTTAGCTGCTTTGTCAGAATTGTCAATAAATTAGTTAATAAAATACATAGTTAATATTTGCAATCTGAAGCATTATAGTTATTGTATTATATAAATTGTCACATGTTCCAGAAACGTGTTAACAATGTAAAACCGTGCATTCAATATCTGTGGTATTAATAGAAAGTCTTGAAAGATATCAATGCTCTGTTTTAATAAAAATCAAGTTTTACCAGATATCCAAATCAACCCAGGTGTTCTCTGCTCCAATAGACTTGCAAAATTGAGAATTCATTGGCCCTAAAAGCAATCATTTCCATCACCAGGAATTTTGCAAGCTTTCATAGATCTCTGAGGAAGTTTTTCCAGCCCTTCCCATTGGCTCAAGATGGCTTAGAATTGAATTTAGACTTGTGAGGAGAAAGTAATTGGTAATTTTTCATTTTACTAACATCTCTGAGTGTGTGTCTTTGTGTGAGAGAAAAAGAGAGAAAACCATTGATATAAAAGTCTTATAGCTTCTTTCCATATATGCTTTCCCTATTCTTTCCATATATGCTTTCCCTATTATGCATTAGAAATTTTGGTGGCTTGGTTAAAACAGATTTTTGGTCATCATGGCTTGGGGAACAAAACATATTTTAAAGATAGTTCAGGATCATGGTTGCAGATCTGTCTAATGATTTGGGCCTGTTTCTGTGCTGGAATTCCTGAGGACTTCATGCAGAATTCTCCACTGTGTCTGTGCTTATTATGCAACACTGCAACAGCAAAGAGGGGAAAATAGCTTTTCATTTTTTTCTGACATATATTGTTATTTTTTGGTGACTGAAGGAAAAAGCAATGTGTGCAGGGTAGTTTCTATAAAACTAAGATTTCTCTGAAGGCAGCCCCAATTGTTATTGCTCAGTCACTCAGTCATGTCTGACTCTTTGTGACCCCATGGACTACAGTACACTAAGTTTCCCTGTCCTTCACTGTCTCCCAGAATTTGCTCAGACTCATGTCCATTGAGTCGGTGATGCCATTCAACCGTCTCAACCTCTGGTGCCCTCTTCTCCTCTTGTCCTCAATCTTCCCCAGAATCAGGGTCTTTCTCAATGAGTTGGCTCTTCGCATCAGGTGGCAAAATTAGGTTCTCATAAATGAAGTCCTCAAACCAACCAGATGTAGTCTGGTTCATGAAATGTACTGATTTTATGAGCTGTTTTCAGGGAAAAAAAAGAAAAGCTTCCAAATAGCTTTTGGAAGCTATTGTCCAGAATCTTTTCGAAGTCACAGGAAAAGGAATTGGAGTACGAGTGTTGATCCAGACCTCAGGTCAGCAGATACCCCTTTCTTCTCTGAGAGCTCCTATTAAGACCTCACACACACGAAGGTGAATCTTTGTTAAATATATATATTGTTGTTGTTGTTTAGTCACTAAGTCATGTTCAACTCTTTTGTGACCCCATGGACTGTAGCCTGCCAAGCTCCTCTGTTCGTGGGATTCTCCAGGCAGGAATCCTAGAGTGGGCTGCTATTTCCTTCTCTAGGGGATCTTCTTGATCCAGGGATTGAACCTAGTCCATAGGCAGGTGGACTGTTTACCACTGAGCCACCTGGGAAGCCCTATATACATATACATATACACATACACACACACAAACGTGTACACATACATGTGATTGTCAGATTCCCTGAAAGCAGCTTTGTTTAATAACATTTACCTGAGTGATGGAATTTGGGAAGTTCTGGTCCCTTCCGTCCTCTGTCACAGGACAGAAGAACTTGGAAGGATGCTGTAAGGTCTTTTTTAACAGGCCTGTTTGGGTCTCAGACCTTTTCCTGCCTGCTTCTCTACTCTTATGTTTTACTTCTTCCCTCCCAGAACTCTATATCTAGTCTTACTCTGTGACTTGCACTTCTAAAATGAATGAACTTGGGAGCCTCTTACATCCAGAAATTCCATCCTTCCTACATCGACTAATCTTGAAAACATTCAGCTTTTCCTTCATGACTCAGGCCATTGTCTTTGCTGTTGAGAAAGCTGCTGGTCCAAGCCAGGTGCATCATCCATTTACCCTTATAGATCTTGTGTACATTTTCAGTGTACCACTTATCACACCATATCACAATTGTGTTTATTTATCAGTCTACTTATGAGCTCCTTTAGAGCAAGTGCAGAAACTTTTACCTATAATCACCATAAGATAGTATAGTGCAGGGATCATTGTGGATCTTCACCACACATGTGCACAGGCTTGCACACACACACACACACACACACACACACACATTTTAATTGGTGAAGGAGTAAATTGGAGAAAGGGATTCTCAAATAGGGGCTTAGAGAAAAGATGAAGAGTATAAATACCTCTTGAGAGCAGGGATCATCTCCTGTTTACCTCTGAGCTCTCAATGCTTGGAATATAGTATGTACTCCATAAATATTTATTGAGAAAATAAACAAAGGGATATATAGAACAATAGATGAATATTTGCTGTCAGCAAAAGTGTTGCTATAAAACTTTGATTATCTGCTTGATAAGGGCGTCATTGCCACCAGTTTCATTTCTTCTGTTTTGTCTTCTTCTACTCCCTGCAACTTAGTGTGTTGGCAGATAGACCCACAGGCCCAGGCCTACACCAGTTCTGAGCCAGATACGACAGGGGCAAGGATTATATCAATAACCTCAGTCCTACCCTCCTGGGATCCAGTTTTCTTGATTACCTAGGCCTGGTGCATCATGAATAAGTTCTGGGACTGTGTCAGCAACTTATTAATAACAGCCTTGGGTGAGCAGGGCCCATTTGGCAGGGTTATTTCATCATCCCTCCTATCAGTTTCAATTTCCTCTGCTGTATGCTGGTACATTTCACTTCCCTGACTGGACTTCCTCCATAGACAGCTGGTAGGCATTTTTTTGTTGTTTGTTTCTTTCCATTATCACACCCTGCTACCTGCTCTCTTCTTGATTTATTAGATTTACCAACTGCTCAATCATTTCTGATACTGAATCTTTACACCTCTGCTTACCTCTCTCCAACCTTATGTTTCATTAGGGAAGATGCAGGAGTGGTGATGGTCTTCTATTTTCAAATCCAATGAGGCAAATCAGGTGGTCATTGGGGAATTCCTGGTAAGCCACTTTATCCATCAGAAAAGTTCTATTTATGCTGAGTGCCTGGCTAAGCATATTTTTTCCTAGATTTATTTTTTTCTATATAGACATTGCCAATGTTTTCACACATAATGAGCAATATAGTTTTATACTGGTAGATTTTAAACATTTTAATTAATTTATTCATTTGGCTGCACTGGATCTTAGTTGCAGCATGTGGAATCTTTTAGTTGTAGCATGCAAACTTTTAGTTGTAACATGTGGGATCTAGTTCCTTGACCAGCAATGGAACCCAGGCCCCATTGGCAGCATCTTAGCCACTGGACCACCAGGGAAGTCCCTATACTGGTACATTTTTGAAGGCTCTCTTACACATCGTCCTTAAAATGAAATAAATATCTATGTGTTCGTACTTATATAGAGATAAAATAAGCATATAAATCAGGGAAAAGGCAAGCTCTTTCTAATAGAAGAATTTCAATTAATAGATGTGGAAGAAATGAGGGAAGATGAAAATCATCAAGGGACAACCAGTAGAGTAATAGTTGTTACAAGTGAGCTATATCAATGGATATTAAAATTTGTGGGCAGAAGCTTGAGGAGAAATATCATGTTCATGTAGTCTCAAAGCATCTCTCCCAAATATTCATTAAATACAAAAAGAATTGACATTACTGTGTAGATGTCTGCAGGCACCATCTTATTAAATAACCAAGGTGAGCATCATGCCCTGATATGACTCACTGACAAGAGCACATCATTTCTATGGTAAAATGGTCCCAAACACATAATCTTAATCATGAGAAAATTTCAGGAAAATAAATTCATCTGGAGGGCATTTTACAAAACACCTGACTGATACTCTTCAAAAGTGTCAATTCATGAGAGACATGAAAAGACTGTCGCAGACCAGACAGGGAGAGACAAGGAATTGTCATAGATTGAAGAAGATTAAGGAGACATAACAACTTAGTGCAGAAAAAAAGAATGATGGAAGAAAAACTTGCAAAAATTTTACTAGTTCGTAGTCAGTAGTATCATACCAGGTTAATTTCCAAGTCTTGTTGATTATCATCTTGTCATCATGTAAGATGCTAACACTAAGGAAAAGCTGGGTCAAAGGTACACAGGGATTCTCTGTTCTCATTTCAATGACTTTTCAGACAGTTTGTGTCTGTGTTAAAATAATGAACTTAGGTTAAAACAATGTAGATTGCTTAGAACAGGGCCTGGCATACAGTAAATGCCTAACAAAGTCTCAGTCTTCCTGGGTGGTGCTAAAGATAAAGAACCTGCCTGCCAAGGCAGGAGACATAAGATATGTGGGTTCGATCCCTGGATCAGGAAGATCCCCTGGAGGTGGGCATTGTAACCTTCCAGGATTGCCTGGAGAATCCCATGGATAGAGGAGCCTGGTGGGCTATATACATAGTCCATGGGGTCAAAAAGAGTCGGCTACAACTAAGGCAACTTAACAGGCACACACAGTCATCATTATTGTCACTTTAGGTGACACCCAGTATGCATGTGAAGTGCACTACACATACAAGCACTCTGCCCCAAACCCAAGCCCTACATGACAGAGCCCCTATAACCAATGAGTAGTTCTTTCCAGAAAGGACACGGAAAAACTGGGCTCTGGTGCTCTCTTCCAAAGCATGTAGGAAAAGAAAACAAGACATTCTTTTTGCTTACTTTATCTGTTCATCTACTTGAATAGATTGCTTGAACTTCTCTGAATGTACATAGAGACCCCTAGCCAGATTGCTTTGAGATAGTCAAGATGGACTCAGGTCTGGGAGGCCATATTTCTCTCATTGTCCAGAGCTGTTGAACAGCACTGCCTCAATAGATAAGAAAAAATTGTTTTCAAAAAGCATTTGACAAGGTTTGACATCGAAGATTTTTATCTAAAGTAGACCCAGGGAATAGGAGGTAAAATAGTGTATTGTTGCAGAAAACTAATTTAAGAGTAGCAGACAAAAGGCAGTCTTAGATGGCAGGTTCAGCTTCAAAGGGAGTTAGAAACAGCATGCTTTCCAGAGCTCTGGGAACCAGGCCCACCTATTTGGGGACGTGTGCAGAGGAGGAAAGATCATTGAATTTGCTGGTGATACTAACATTGAATATTATCAGATTGAGAAGGATTTAAATTGCAGGTGATTAAGGCAGAGGATGCCAAACATGGTTCAGGTATAAAAAGACAAACTACTAAGTACAGGATCAAGGAGCCAATTATGCAGAGCATACACCCAGGAAAGGATTTGAGGATATTGTGGGGAAACCTGGAAAACCATCAAGACAGAGTACAACCGCATTAGAAAAAGGAACCCAGATTTACTAGGTTATTTCATCAAAGAGGAAGGAGATGAGAGGAGAGAGTAAAACTGTACCTTGGTGAGGCATTTACTTGATCCCTACTTTGAATACAGTGTCCATTGCTGGACTGAACAGAAGATGAAAGAAAGGAGGTTTGAGGATGGGAGATGCGGCAAGGAGAAACATTTAATTGGGAACCTATTTCCATTTTATTCTCATTGGGAAATAAGGGATTTAATGGTGGAGGTTTTTTTTAAATGGGATATTCTCAGGGAAATTTTTGAAATACAGAAAAAGGTGGACATGTTATTGTTTAGCTGCAGACTAAAAATCTCCTTTAAGGGACTCAACTAGAAAAGTCGATTATACTGCCGATATGTTGGTCTGTGCACATAAAGGCAAAACTCAATCCTGGGGTTAATACAGTAGAACCAGAGAAGAACTATTTAATGCTATATCCAAGAAAAAGCTGTCAGGAAAAGCTGGGAAAATAAAGTGCAAATGAATTGAAGAGACACTTCAACTTATTTTTGGTGAAGAAGGTGATTAAAAATCACTGCTAAAAAAAAAAAAAAATAATCACAGGGAAAAAGAAGTGGGAACAAATTTTAAGTGACCAGTTTTGACAAGCGAAGTTTTCGTAATTTGCAACATCTTCCCATATATACACTAGAAGGTAGTTACATAAACAAGACTTGAAGTTTTCCACTTATTTACATTTGTGTGCATTGCCTTTCTGATTCTGCCACAGTGAATGTGGATCCATTTTAACTAAGCAAGGTATGCCAATTCCAAGTAGCTCAATCTAGCATTCTGCTTCCCATGGTCCACTAAACTTCATATATATGAGTCAACATGGAGTTCTGCCTACCTTGGCACACAGTAAAGTGAAAGCAGAAGCAATTTTACTGGTGATTTAGGATTAAAAAATAATTTTCATCTGAAATATGCAGACCAGCAAAGCAAAGTACAGAGTCTTATTTACTCTTTGAAGCAGCTATGTGATTATCGCGGCTTGCCACTTTACTTTGCATGGTAAAAAAATCACAGAAATTTCTAGCTGGAAGGGACCTGAAGAATCATCTAGTACAATCCTCTTAAATTCCTGATAAGGCAAATGAGAAACAGAGGTATTAAGAAATTTACCCAAACTTTAAAAGGTACTTAGAAGCAAGCCTAAAACTAGAGTCTTGATTCCTAATCCAGCATTCTAATATTCAAAGTTGGGGTCTTCTAAATGTATAAAGCAAATTTAACAATGTAACCCTGTATTATGAACATGCAATTATGTTGGGTATGTCTTATTTTTTTTGTATTCTTTTGAAGTAGGATGTCTAGAGTCTCTTGCAGCATTACAGTGTAGGATCCAACTGTTGGGAACTACACAAAGGTTGAGAAGTACATGTCATCTCTAGGACAAGAGTGACCCCTGACTATTAGACTGGAAGGGGACAGATCAGTCCTTGAGAAAGCACAGTCCTTCATCAAGAATCACATGCCCTAAAGTAAACATTGACTTGGAGATCAAAACTACTTTGTATCTGAATCAGGAAGATCCCCTGGAGAAGGAAATGGCAACCCACTCCAGTATTCCAGCCTCCCATGGACAGAGGAGGCTGGTGGGCTACAGTCCCTGGGGTCACAAAAGAGTCGAACATGACTGAGCGACTAATCTAGTGATAGCTTTACTGCAACTAATGCAACTTGGGCAAATCAAGTGTGCTTCTTTCTTCTTGATCCTCCTAAGGGAAAGAATAGGATTGGATGATCTGTTGTTGTTTGGTTGCCGTCATGTCTGACTCTTTTGTGATCCCATGGACTGTAGCCCGCCAGGTTCCTCTTTCCATGGGATTTCCCAGGCAAGAATATTGGAGCAGGTTGCATTTCCTTCTCCAGGGGATCTTGTCGACCCAGGGATCGAACCTATATCTTCTGCTTGGCAGACAGTTTCTTTACCACTGAGCCACCAGAGAAGCGGAAGCCCTTTTAGAAGAACTACAACTAAAAATGTAAGATTCTAACATTACAGTTCCTAAAAATGTAAGATTCTAACGTTACAGTAACAATGCTTCTTACACAGAGGATGAGGAAGCAGAGAGGATGGAGGGAGGAGACAAGTGTATTGAAGAGAAAAAGTATAAGAAGCATAGACCTGAAATGTAGAAAGTAGAGAGGGTAGTAAAGATGACACTGGTGTGTGACAGAAATTACATTTGGATGTGCTTTAGGAAAGTGCCATATAATGTGATTCTAAAGCACTGGCACCCCACTCCAGTACTCTTGCCTAGAAAATCCCATGGACAGAGGAGCCTGGTGGGCTGCAGTCCATGGGGTCACTAAGAATCGGACACGACTGAGCGACTTCACTTTCACTTTTCACTTTCATGCATTGGAGAAGGAAATAGCAACCCACTCCAGTGTTCTTGCCTGGGGAATCCAAGGGATGCGAGAGCCTCGTGGACTGCCATCTATGGAGTCGCACAGAGTCGGACACGACTGAAGAGACTTAGCAGCAGCAGCAGCAGGCTTCCACCACAGGGGCCATGGGTTTGACCCCTGGTTGTGGAAGTTTGACATTCTGCTGGATGCTGCCAAAAAGGAAAAATAAAAAAGGGACTTCCCTGGTGGTCCAGTGGTTGAGATTCCAGGAAAACACAGTATTGGAAATTGACATGCAGTTTCTCCATAAACCCAAGACTGCAAGTTTGTCCTTCTGAAGCAGACAATATTCTTTGGGGAAGGGGGAGTGAGGGAACCCACTCCAGTGTTCTTGCCTTGAGAATCCCAGGGACGGGGGAGCCTGGTGGGCTGCCGTCTATGGGGTCGCACAGAGTCGGACACGACTGAAGCGACTTAGCAGCAGCAGCAGCAGGGGGAGTGAGCATCACATAGAAGAGATATTTTTTTTTGTTATCTAGGGACATTGATATGTGAAAAATACATACTAAGGTGATTTAAAGTATAATCACCCTCAGTGTTGCAAGATGTCAAACTATGAGAAAAATCTATGCTTCTGAGACCAACTGAAGGAACATAGCTCATTGCATGGTCTCGAGAACCAGGAAGGGAAATATAGAATTCAGTCCACCAGGGACAGAGGGTGAAATATTTATATAACTCTCAATTAGGGAAGATTTTCTTTATCCTTTAAGAGTGTCTTCCTTTGACCCAACTGGCTTATTGACTTATTAATCTGTCATTGTCTCCTGCCAAAAAGTCTCTATCTTGTTAAAATCTCTAAAGTATTAATATCAACCTAACATGATATCACATGTGGATTTACATAATTACAGGACTCTGTACCTATGGGAAACTTTTCATGCATATTCTCTAAATGTTCTGCCAGGAGAACTTTGCTTTTACTCATGAAGATATGTTAAATTATTCAAATAACATTCTGGGTTACATGTTCAAAGCTAGGTGAGGGGAGTGGAATCTTTCAAGTGGCATTTCATTATTTGGTGCTGAAATGGGAACATCCACAACCTGTACCTGACTTTGAACTTCACATTGTTATGGTAAGGCCTCTGTAGTAGTTGAGATTGTCTGCAAAACCTGTCCTCTGAGTGTATGGGACTATGATGTATTATTTTGTACCAGCAATTCATCAACATTTTGGAAGATGTCTACCTCCGGGAATAGGACAGTAGGGTCCATGGTTTCTCTATTACATTTTGAGCTCTGCTCTTTGGTTGTTGTTTAGTCACTCAGTCATGTCTGACTCTTTGTGACCCCATGCACTGCAGCCCAACAGGCTGTTCTGTCCATGGGACTTTTCCGGGCAAGAATACTGGAGTGAGTTGTCATTTCCTCCTGCAAGGGATCTTCCTGACCCAGAGATCCAAACCGGGCCTCCTACATTGCAGGTGGATTCTTTTACTGCTGAGCCACCAGGATATTTACAAAAGCCCAAAAGATATTTACAAAATGTGTGATTCTTTGTTCTTTTAAAGTCATGTAATTAAAAAATTAGGTAAATAATGTAGAAAGGTTCCAAAGTCATAGCTTGAATGATCTTATTCAGTAGCTCAAGAGTTTAGAAGTCAAACCTTTTAAAACTAGCTGCTATTAATAACCATCATAGTCAATATATAGACTTCTCTATTTTCTTGCTATCTTTTGCTTGTAGTTTATTTATAAAAGGTGATGTTTTGATATTGCTTGAAAGAGATTGTTATTCACTTATGTGTGGCCAGATTTGTATTACAAAGATCATGCTACACAATAGTTTGGGTGATTTATTTAAATAGTATTTAATAATAAGCAAAATCAGAAAACATTTTGGTGATTACATAATTATAAGGAATCCTTCTTGTGTTTAAATATAATATCCATATTCTATAGGTCCACTGATATCATGATAAAGTCGATATTTGTAAGATGCTTAAATTTTAATTTAACTAAATGCCATGAATAAACACCATTGATATTTGAATAATTACACATGGATACTTCCTTAGTATATTATCACATGATACATTAATATGAAACTGTCAATTTGACTAAATTAAATAATATTTGGTTACTGAATATTAACCAGAATATTTTTGCTACCTTTAAATGTTAAGAAAAATACAAACATCTGTGAAATTATCATTAAATTAAGTGTAATGCAGGCTATGTATTTTTCATCACTTTATACATTGAGGTAATAGATTTTCAAGACTACTGGTTATGGTATTTGCTGCTGCTCAGCCCTAAATTATCAGGTCAATGTAGAAATTATTTAGATCATGGGTTTCAAATGAAGAATATGTTAAACCTCAGAAATTATTTTAAAATATGCATTCAGAATATAAAATAGGCACTGAATAATTAATGATATTCAGAATGATAAGGAAGAAACGAAACAATGACAATTTCTGTGGAAACTTTTCACTTACCTAGGCACCTTCACCCATTTTACTTAGTATTATTTTTACTAGAAACAACCATACCAAATATAACCCACACAGAAAAAAAAATAGTTTTGCTCCACTTGCCTCTCCTACAGTGCCAGGGGGATGGATTTAATGATCTTATAGGCTTTTTCAATCTCTCTAATATTTGTGAAATGGCAACTGTCAATGTTGAACCAGAAATTGCTGAAATAGCACAACTTTTTGAAATGGATAATATCTCATAGGACAAGAGCCCAGAAATGGAAAGAACAACCATAAACCTCACTGAGACTCATCTCAATGGGATGCCAACTTTACTCTTCAGCTAATAAAAACAACCAACTTTCAAAATGCTATCTGTCAGTGAGTCAAAATCAGCCAATTTGAAAGTCACAATGCCATGTATTATGTGTGCCAGGGTAGAGTAACTCCTTTTTTTTTTTTCTAAATAGAAGTATAGTTGCTGTACAATATTACATAAGTTACAGGTATACAATATGGCAGTTCCCAATTTTTAAAGGTTATGCTCCATTTATAGTTATTAACAATGACTCTTTCTTAGTGTGCATATTTTTCATTTTGAGTTTTCTGCTGCCTGATAATTGGTTTCTATTATATCTTGTTAAGGAGTATGATCAATTATGTATATCCCAGATGGAGTTAAGTTTAGTGTTACATATTACTTAGACTCTGCCTATTTGTTGATAAATGGAACTTCTATGGAAATACAACATTTAAACTAAAGCATTTTCAAGTTCTTCTAGTAGATTAGGCAATTAAAATCTCTCTTCCTTTTTCCAACATAGAGTCTGAATTTCTAAATATTATTAGTATATGACAATTTTTTTTAAAGTGGTGATTTTAGAGCAGAGGTCCTTGAGAGAAAGAATGCACAGAGAAAGGAGTCCAAGGTACTTTTATTTTCCTCCTAGAGGCATTTGACAAATTCTAATGTATATAAGATGATGGACAAAGAAACCAAGCAGAAGTCACTGCACAAAAGTTGAGTTTTCAGTAGTCTTCTAGTGCTGAGGGTGTGTGAACTAGTGTTCAGGCCTTACCAAAGAGGAAGGACCCTAGACAAACAGTAAATGTAGAAATTAACTATAAAACTTTAGTTTGATTGAATCATTCTTTTATTAGATTAAAGTGATCTCCTCCAACTCAGGCTGCCTACTAGAAGATATGTACATATCCTCCAGAGTCTTCTCAATTTTTCTTGAACAATACCTTGGCTGAATAGCGAAAAAATTTATAGGTGTCCCGAAGGGTCAAATGACAGAAAACATACAAAATTTCCAGATGGCCCAATCAGTGTAGTTCTCAAACACAAACTTTAAAATAACTGTAGTTATAGTATTCAAGAAAATACATGACAAAATGAAATATTTCACTGGAAGTCCAACATCCAGGAAAAAGAATAAAATGGAAATTATAGAATCACAAAAAGCAGCAATGAAAATTAAAGACTAGTAAATGTGTTTGATCTCATACTGGATACAGCAGAAGAGCAGTTTTGTAAACTTGAAGACAGGTTGGTAGAAAATATTCAGACTCAAACATGAAGATCAAAAAGAATGGAGAATTTGTAAAAGGGGCCTAAGAAACATAAGGGAAATATGGAAAGGTCTAATATATGTTCAACTGCCTTAGAAAGGCAGGAAAGAGAAAGCATAACAGAAGCAATAATTACAAAGGCAATGACAAAACGTATTTCCAAACCTGAAGAAAGAAATCAACTCATAAATTCATGAAGCAATATGAAATCCAAATAGAATAAACATGAACAAACTACTCCTGGACACATCATAATAAAACTTCTGAAAAAGAAAGGAAAAATAAGAAGTTAAAAGAAGCCAGAGGAGAATAAAACACATTAACTTCAAGGAGGAAACAATAAGAAAAATAAATTTTTGTGCAAAACAATAGATGCCAGCTGCAATAGAACGACAGTTTCAAAGAGCAGAAAACTAGAAGACAACCTGAAAATTTTATACTCTAGGAAATTATCTTTCAACAATGCCAGTAAAATATAGAAATTTCCAGACAAGATAACACTCATATAATTTAATTCATTGCCAGTATATCTGAATTAAAGAAAAATGAAGGGACTTTGTAGGCAGAGGAAAAATTATTCTAGACAAAAACAAAAGACTGCTGGAAGTAATGAAGAAACCAATAAAGGTAACTATATGGGTAAAAATAAATGAATATCCACTAAACAAAATACAAGAGCAGTGTTTTGAGACCTCAAATGCATAAAGAACTCAAAGGCATGGTAACAGCAAAATCTGTGGTAGTTTGGGGAAAGGAAGATGTGCACCGAAACTGTTTATTAAAACTGACCGTATGCTGGCCGTAAAACCAAGGCCCAGAACTGTCAGAGAATAAGAATCACTCAGGACTTCCATGGTGGTCCAGAGGTTAAGAACTGCCTGCTGGAGGACACAGGCTCGATTCTAGGTCTGAGAAGATTCCATATGCCACGAGGCAGCTGAGCTGGCGTGCTGCAGCTGTTAAAGCCTGCCTGCACAGAGACTGCTCTCGAGAAGCCCCTGCAGTGAGAAGCCCACACACTGCAGAGTGGTCCCTGCTCACTGCAACTAGAGAAAGCTCGCATAGAAATGAAGACCCAGCACAGCCACACGCACAAGAAATCACACAGATTATGATTTCCAATCGTAGTAAAATTAATCTTGAAAGCAACAGCAAAAAGTTACCTTAAAAATCCCACAATACTTGGAGGTCTTGGGAACTAAAGGTAGTAATTAATAAACATGTTAATTAAGAAATTTCAGTGGGTATCAGAAAACATTTTAATTGTATAATAGTAAATATAGATATGTAAAAACTTGTAAGATGTTGCTAAGTTAGAAATTAGAATGAAATTTGTAGTTTTAAGTACATTATATTAGAAGAGTAAAAATGGTGAAAATTTTAGTCATCTAAATACAGTCTCAAAAAGTTAGTAATGGTTAGTTAAAAAACACACACACACACACAAAAACCCACAACAAATAAAATGGAAGTAGGCAAAAATGATACAGAAATTAATGAAATAGAAATCAATAAATGGGAGATAGCAACAGTTAGAACTGGACATGGAACAACAGACTGGTTCCAAATAGGAAAAGGAGTATGTCAAGGCTGTATATTGTCACCCTGCTTATTTAACTTATATGCAGAGTACATCATGAGAAATGCTGGACTGGAAGAAACACAAACTGGAATCAAGATTGCCGGGAGAAATATCAATAACCTCAGATATGCAGATGACACCACCCTTATGGCAGAAAGTGAAGAGGAACTAAAAAGCCTCTTGATGAAAGTGAAAGTGGAGAGTGAAAAAGTTGGCTTAAAGCTCAACATTCAGAAAACGAAGATCATGGCATCCGATCCCATCACTTCATGGGAAATAGATGGTGAAACAGTGGAAACAGTGTCAGACTTTATTTTTCTGGGCTCCAAAATCACTGCAGATGGTGACTGCAGCCATGAAATTAAAAGACGCTTACTCCTTGGAAGGAAAGTTATGACCAACCTAGATAGCATATTCAAAAGCAGAGACATTACTTTGCCAAAAAAGGTCCGTCTAGTCAAGGCTATGGTTTTTCCAGTAGTCATGTATGGATGTGAGAGTTGTACTATAAAGAAAGCTGAGTGCTGAAGAATTGATGTTTTTGAACTGTGGTGTTGGAGAAGACTCTTGAGAATCCCCTGGACTACAAGGAGATCCAGCCAGTCCATTTTGAAGGAGATCAGCCCTGGGATTTCTTTGGAAGGAATGATGCTAAGGCTGAAACTCCAGTACTTTGGCCACCTCATGCGAAGAGTTGACTCATTGGAAAAGACTCTGATGCTGGGAGGGATTGGGGGCAGGAGGAGAAGGGGACGACAGAGGATGAGATAGCTGGATGGCATCACTGACTCGATGGATGTGAGTCTGAGTGAACTCCGGGAGTTGGTGATGGACAGGGAGGCCTGGCGTGCTGCGATTCATAGGGTTGCAAAGAGTCGGACACGACTGAGTGACTGAACTGAACTGAACTGAAATGGAGATAATTAATCATACCACAAACCAGTCACTTGAAAAGTATAGCATTATTTATGAATATCCAGCAAGATTTATCAAAAAATAAAGTACAAATTCCTGATCTCAGGAATTAAAGCAAAAAGAACCACTATAGATGCTGCATATCATAAGAATCTATACTGTAGACAATTTTGATCTGAAAATTAAAAGAAAAAAAGTTTTCTAAGAAACAGCATTTACTAAAATTGATATAAGACAAAATAAAATAAACTGAAAGTTCTTTATCTAATCAATTGAATCACTAGTTAAAAGCCTCTATAGAAAGAGCATTCCAGGTCTAAATGATTTATTTCATGATTATATTCTTTCAAATATTGTGGAAGAAATAAAATCATTCCTATACAAATTCTTCCAGAGGATAAACATAGAGGGTACATTCCAAACTTGAACTACTTATGAAATCAATATTATAATACCATAACCTGATATATTGAAAGAAATGAAAATTACATTCCAATCTCACTTATAAACATAGGCATAAAAGTCTCAAATAACATATTAGCAAATTGAATCTAGCAATAAATAAACAGAATAATATTTTATGACCTAATTGAGCTGATTTCAGGAATGCAAGATTGATTCAAGTTTGAAAATCAACCAATGTAATTCACTGCACTAGCAGAACACTTCAGAAAAAATATATGATTTCATTAAAAGCAAAATAATTTTATAAAATTCAATACTTACAGTAATTTTAACAAAGTAGAAGTAAAAATTTCTTAATCTGATACATGATATTTGCAAAAACAGATAAAATAAGTGTTTATGAAGAATCAGACAAGGATATTCACTACATCTTTGCAAATCAAAGTAAGGTTTATAGATTGACAGCATCTGCATCTCCAGAGAGCTTGTTAAAAATGTAGAATCCTAGGCCTCACTTCATACTTACTCCCTTAGAATTTGCATTTTAAGAAAATCTCCAGTAGTTTTATATGCATATTGAACTATGAGAAGGATTTCTTTAAACCACTTTGATTCTTTATGGTCCTATGGTCTCTGGTAAGACAGGAGGTCTTAACAATTGCAATAAGACAAGACAAATAAATAACTGTAAAAGGGTTAAAAAGAGAGGAAGTGAGGTGTCATGATTCAGGACAGCCAGACAGTGTATGTAGAAAATCTGAAAACTCTATAGATAAGTTATTAGAATTAATAAGTGAAGTTAGGAAAGCTGCTAGATGCATATTTAACATAAAAAGTTAAAAGTATTTCTATATACTAGTAAGAATTGATAATAAACTTGGAAATTTAAAATGGTACTTAGGAAAAAAACTCAGTTAAAAAAAAACTAAGTAAAAAAACTAAAGTATTTTCTGTGCTGAAACCTATAGAACATTATTGGAAAAAATTACAAAACCCTAAATGAATGCAAAGACATACCATATTTCTGTGCTGGAATATTTTATACTGTAAAAATGCTAATTTCCCACAAATTGATCTAAACACTGCAATTCTAGTAAAAGTTCTAGAAGATTTTTTTGGTGAAAAATAATAAGCTTCAAAAAATAAGATTCAGAATTACAGTGAAAGTGAAAAGTTTTAAGAGTATTTTAAAAACATTTGAATAAAAAGAATGAATTTGGAGGGCTTTCTCTACTTGATATTGAGACTTACTAAAAAACTATTGTAATTAAGACAGAGTGGTAAGCACACTGGGCAGGCAGATGGACCAACAGAACAGAATACCATCCCAAAATGTATATAAAGTCATCTGAATTTTGATGAAGTTACCACTATAACAGTAAAGAAAGGATTGCTGTTTCAATAATTGATGCTGGGTAAATTGGCTATCCATAGGAGTGCAAGAGATGCCTCTTCAATCTCTGGGCCTGGAAGATCCCCTGGAGGAGGGCATGGCAGCCCACTCTAGTATTCTTGCCTGGAGAATCCATGGACAGAAGAGCCTTGCAAGGCTATGGTCCATGGGGTTGCAAAGAGTCAGACACAACTGAACTGACTTAGGACACAGCACACACAAGGGAACTGAACTTTGATGTGATTCATGGGGTCGCAAAGAGTCGAACACAACTGAGCCACTGAACTGAACTCAACTGAACTGAACTATTCTATTGAAAGCAGAAATTCCAAATTCATCTGGAATAAGGTAACTAAAGATCTAAATATAGAATCTACAATAGTAAAGCTACTAGAAGATAACTTAGAAGAATATGTTGACCTGAAATGGGTAAAATTTCTTAAACTAGGCAAAAAACAAACTTGCCCATAAAAGAAAAGATTGGAGAATCCTACTTCCCAGGTTGCATTAGTGGTAAAGAAATGGCGACCAATGCAGGAGACATAAGAGATGTGGGTTCAGTCTCTGGGTGGGGAAGATCCCCTGGAGGAGGGCATGGGAAATCACTCCAGTATTCTTGCCTGGAAAACTCCATGGGCAGAGGAGCCTGGAGGGCTGTAGTCCTTGGGGCCACAAAGAGTCTAATGTGACTGAAACGACTTAACACAGCACGGCACTTCATTAAAATTAAGAAGTTTTGTTCATCAAAAGAACACTGTTAGGAAACTGCAAACCACAGAGTGAGAGGTATGTCTGGAATTCATACGTCCACCAAAGATATCCTAATCAGAAGAAACCTTTACAAATTAATAATCAATAATATAATATGTAAAATAGAAAAACGTATTTGAACAGTCACTTCATAAAAGATAACATCAAAATGGCCAAACATCAAAAGGTGCTCAACCACAATCAGTCATCAAGAAAACACTGATTAATACCAAAACATGGTACTGGTATCAGTTCAGTTCAGTTCAGTCGCTCAGTCGTGTCCGACTGTTTGTGACCCCATGATTTGCAGCACGCCAGGCCTCGCTGTCCATCACCAGCTCCAGGAGTTCACTGAAACTCACATCCTTCGAGTTGGTGATGCCATCCAGACATCTCATCCTCATCCCCTTCTCCTCCTGCCCCCAATCCCTCCCAGCATCAGAGTCTTTTCCGATGAGTCAACTCTTCGCATGAGGTGGCCAAAGTACTGGAGTTTCAGCTTTAGCATCATTCCTTCCAAAGAACACCCAAATCTACCCAAATGGCTGAAGTTATAAAGATCGTCAATAGCAATATCTTATGAGAATATGGGACCAACAAGAATTATCATACATTGCTAGGGGGAGTAAAAATTCATTGCACGAAAGTGATCCTTTTGTCAAGTAACCTATGTGCAACTATGTCTCTCCCATGGGAGACACGCAAGAGCCAACTAAGAAAGTAACTTGAGAGATCAGACTCAGAGCAGTCCTGTGTTCTGTAAAAGCTAGGACAGAGTGAAAAGGAGCCGAGGCAAGAGAAATAGTCAGATCACCTCCTCTTTGGGATTAATTTCAATGTCTTACCACTCAAGTGCCGGTTTCCCAGGTGATGCTGATTGTCAAGAATCTGCTTTTCAATGCAGGAGACACAAGAGATGTAGGTTTGATCTCTGGGTTGTGAAGATCCCCTGGAGGAGGAAATGACAACCCACTCCAGTATATTGCCTGGAGAATACCACGGACAGAGGAGTCTGGCAAGCTACAGTCCATAGGAGCTTTGAAGAGTCCGATGTCACAATAAGCAACACTCATGTAGTAGAAGCAAGTTTGACCAAAGAGAGCTCAGGCACATGTGTTTCCATTTCCATTTAATTAATTAACTAATGTGTGTGTTTATATTTTTAGACTGGTAACTGTATTAGTCATCTTTGCTGCATAACAAATTACTCTCAGACATAGTGGCTTACACAACAAGCATTTATTATTTCCAAGTTTCTCAAGGTCACAAAACCAGGGAGGATTAGCTTGGGTTATTACCAGGGTGATTCTCGCTTAGGGTTATGTTAGAATCACAAGCTTGCAGTGACCCTGGGCTGGGGTTATCTGAAAGGGGTAAGGAATCTACTTCCAAGCTCTCTCCAGTGGCTGTTGGGAGAGGAAGCTGCAGATGACTCCCCTGTGGGCCTTTTACCTTGCTTACACCTCTTGGCATCTGGTGTAACTCTATGGTTAGTGATTCCAGAAGGAAAGAAAAAGAATGCTCAAGACAGAAGCTGCAGGCTTTTATAAGCTAATATTAGCAGTGAAAGCCTTCCTAGGTGACACCGTGGTAAAGAATCCACCTGCCAATACAGGAGACCATCAGAGACTCAGGTTTGATCCCTGGGTCAGGAAGTTCCTCTGGAGAAGGAAATGGCAGCCTGCTCCAGGATTCTTGCCTGGAAAATCCCATGGACAGCAAAGCCTGGTGGGTTACATTCCAAAGTGTTTCAAAGCATCAGGCAGAAGTGACATTCTTCTGGCATTTAAGCAAATCAAAAGTCCAACCTGTAATCATGGAGTACTGGGTCTAGTACCATCTCTTGAAGAGAAGAGTATCAAAGAATTTGTACATGTATGTTTAGGTCACACTGTCCAAACATTCACATGTGATAAGGTTCAGAATATATCAAAATCTCCCCAGGACACCAGTTCCACTTCTTGGGGTTATCCAATCCTTGTGTGTTCCAGAGGCAGTCTGTGCTGTGCTGTGTTGAGTTGCTCAGTCGTGTCAGACACTTTGTGACTCCATGGACTGTAGCCCACCAGGCTCCTCTGTCCATGGGGATTCTCCAGGCAAGAATGCTGCAGTGGGTTGCCATGCCTTCCTCCAGGGGATCTTCCTGACCCAGGGATTGAACCCAGGTCTCCTTTGTTGTGGGTGGATTCTTTGCCATCTGAGCCACCAGGGAAGCCTCAGAGATAGTCTATGAAGTTACAAATGCTGCTAACACTGTAAATCCTTTGAAAGCTCTAGTTGGAGTGCATGTGTGCTAAGTTGCTTCAGTCATGTCTGACTCTGCAACCCCATGGACTGTAGCCCACCAGGCTCCTCTATCCATGGGATTCTCCAGGCAAGAATACTGGAGTGGGTTGCTGTGCTCTCCTCCAGAGTATCTTTCCAATCCAGGGATCGAACCCACATCTCCTACGTCTCCTGCATTGGCAGGCGGGTTCTTTACCAATAGCACCACCTGCGAAAATGCAGCTAACATTAACTTCTTTGAGAGCTATAGCTGCAGTACTATGAATTAACCAGTCTCCCTGACTTTTATCAGTACAAATCAGCACTGTTTTCTGTGCAGGGTGTGAATAGAGGAATAGAGAACGACCTTCACCATACCTTCTCATATAAACTCTTGCCAACTTCAACCTACTTATAATTGTAGTATATGCCTTTTCAAACATTGGCTTAAGAAAAGCTATTTAATTGTAGCTGGGTTTTTCCCCCCTTTGGAACATTCTTTGTGGCTTTCTCTCACTGTTAGCCAGGGCCTTAGGCAGTTACTAGAAAGGACTAAATTGAGTTGCTTTTGTTATTAGCTGTGGTTTGTGAGTCAGCTTACTGCTTCTAAAACAATTACCGAAGGAAGCTATTATTTTGAATAGAAATTTGAGTATATTTAGAAGAAAACGAACCATGTATTTTCTTCTGGCTGCCTCTGCTTCCCAAGCTCATTTCAAAGATGAAAAGACTTTAAAAAAAGAGCAAAGGAGGAAGGGAAAAAAAAAAAGGTTAGATTGAGAGTAAGAGAAAGGGAAAGTGAAAGACCGATGTGTAGACAAGGGCTTGAAAGGAGCATGGCAATGCTCAAAGATTGGGAAAATTACATTTTAAGTTTTATAGAACATACAGTTAAATTATTTTATTATCTTGAGATTTCCCCAAATGATAGGATTTGTGCTGACATACTATGCCAATCCATATTAGCCCAAAGAGATCAATTCTGAATAGCTTCATTCTTTGAAGGATATGTAATACATTCTGTGACTCTTCCTGGGGAAATGATGCAGGATAATAAAATCATTGTTTGTGTATGTGTGTTTGTCCTAGATATGTCACACACGGTTTAGATTCTCAGTTTTTTGTTTTTTTTTTTTTAAGTGAAATCTAAGCTGAAACTAAAACCTAAAGCAAGCTTCCTTTGACCTAATTCATATCTAGCTAATAAGAGACTGATTTTCCCTTGAGGTTCTAGTATTTGAATACTGTGGATGAGTCCCCTGTTGCCACAAACAGTTCAAAAAGTTTTCATGTAAGTTACATTTATGAAGAGACCATCTTTCACTTGTTTTGCTAAAGCTTCATTCCCATTTAAACCATTTTACATTCTTTTTGGAAGTAGGTAGCGTATATTTAAATTGGTAAGTAGTCACTTTAGAATTTCACAGATTTTAGCAGACAAGCCATGAAAATTGTCATCCATGACATGTTTATGGTAGAGTTTCAGAAAGAATTTTTTATCTTCCCAAAGTTCTAAAGCAATGAGGATAGGTGAGATGATTTCTGTTTAAGAGGAGACTTGAAAGCAAATCTTTCTGAGTCTTTCAATCCCATTTTTACACTGGTTCATTCCAGAATAATTTTAAAGATTAGAATATAACTGTATACAGTTCAGTTCAGTTCAGTTCAGTCGCTCAGTCGTGTCCGACTCTTTGCAGCCCCATGAATTGCAGCACGCCAGGCCTCCCTGTCCATCACCAACTCCCGGAGTTCACTGAGACTCATGTCCATCGAGTCAGTGATGCCATCCAGCCATCTCATCCTCTGTCGTCCCCTTCTCCTCCTGCCCCCAATCCCTCCCAGCATCAGAGTCTTTCCCAATGAACCAACACTTTGCATGAGGTGGCCAAAGTATTGGAGTTTCAGCTTTAGTATCAGTCCTTCCAAAGAACACCCAGGGCTGATCTCCTTTAGAATGGACTGGTTGGATCTCCTTATAGTCCAAGGGACTCTCAAGAGTCTTCTCCAACACCACAGTTCAAAAGCATCAATTCTTCGGCACTCAGCTTTCTTCACAGTCCAACTCTCACATCCATACATGACCACTGGAAAAACCATAGCCTTGACTAGACGGACCTTGTTGGCAAAGTAATGTCTCTGCTTTTCAGTATGCTGTCTAGATTAGTCATAACTTTTCTTCCAAGGAGTAAGCGTCTTTTAATTTCATGGCTGCAGTCACCATCTGCAGTGATTTTGGAGCCCAAAAAATAAAGTCTGACACTGTTTCCACTGTTTCCCCATCTATTTCCCATGAAGTTATGGGACCAGATGCCATGATCTTCGTTTTCTGAATGTTGAGCTTTAAGCCAACTTTTTCACTCTCCTCTTTCACTTTCATCAAGAGGCTTTTTAGGTATAATCAAATAATAGTGGACAGTCAAAATGCAAACCTTCAAACAATCATTCTGATAATTTTATCAACATGAAATGTCAGTCTAACACTAACAACTATTTTAGATTAATTTTTTTTTCCTATAACCCAGCTTTAATCATGAATACTTTAAGTTCAGATACTCCCAGTTGCTCACTGTTCCCTTAACCTGGCATTCTTAGGGCTTCAGATTCTAATCTTGATGTATTTCTCCAGCCTTAGTTCCCACATGTCTCCCCATGCACCACCCTAGACCTCCCATAGGTATGTATGTGTGTGTTCAGTCATGTCCAAGTCTATCAACTTGATGGATCGTAGCCCACCAGACTCCTCTGTCCATGAAATTTCCCAGGCAATAATATTGGAATGGGTTGTCATTTCCTACTCCAGGGGATCTTCCTAACCCAGGGATCAAACCTGAGTCTCTTGTGTCTCCTGCATTGGCAGGTGGATTCTTTACCACTGCACCACCTGGGAAGCCCCTAGACCTAGCGTAGTCGAGGCAAAGTGCCCTTCTGGGGTCCCCAGGCACTGGAGCTAAGAACAGCAAAAGTGTTCTGCTAACCCCATATATATCTGGTCTTCCAGTTGGTCCAACCTTGGGTCCAGGGTAAAAGTGGCTTGTTGATCCATTGTTGTTCTGTTTTCTGGACTTCTATTAGGACCTAAGCCTAACGCAGAGATGAGGATGCCTAGGCTATCCCTAAGCGAATATTTGGCTTGAATTCAGATGCTGGATATCAGAGAGGTCTAAGCATAATCTAAATGTTGTGACAACATATTGAGTAGTCCCAAAGATAGCTCAGTTGGTAAAAATATCTGCTTGTAACACAGGAGACCCCGGTTTGATTCCTGGGTAGGGAAGATCCGCTGGAGAAGGGATAGGCTACCCAGTCCTGTATTCTTGGGCTTCCCTTGTGGCTCAGTTGGTAAAGAATCCTTCTGCAATGCCAGAGACCTGGATTCGATCCCTGGGTTGGGAAGATCCCCTGGAGAAGGGAAAGGCTACTCACTCCAGTATTCTGGCCTGGAGAATTCCATGGACTGTATAGTCCTTGGGGTTGCAAAGAGTTGGACACAACTGAGCAACTTTCACTTTCAAGTGCAAGTAGAGATTCTTCTTGTGTTAGTAGGTGAGTAATAGATGCTGAAGCTACCTAGAGTTCCCCCAAAAGATGATCAGATTACCTGGTGAGAGCTCTCCAGAACCATTTCTAAATTAGAAATGGAAGGTCAGATTTTCTGGTTCATTTTTCCTGTGTCCTGTCCTGTGTTATTAAAAT
Source organism: Bos grunniens (assembly GCF_055505025.1). Classification (NCBI taxonomy): domain Eukaryota; kingdom Metazoa; phylum Chordata; class Mammalia; order Artiodactyla; family Bovidae; genus Bos; species Bos grunniens. Next base: position 53,721,866 of record NC_141178.1, on the reverse strand, counting down.
TAATTCTTATTATTACAGGATGCATTTCAGCTGGAAAAAAAAAACCACACACTTAGGATGACAGACTTAGCCTCTATAAACAGTTAATATAACTTATTTCTTAGAGTGGTATTGGGAAATAACAAAATCTACTCCCACATTGCTACTTCTATATTCCATAAATTTTTCTAAGAGTCTGAAAGCTGGAAAGGACTTTACCCTCATTCTATTAACCCAGTGTTTCCAGGAAGCATAACTACCAAAATGTTTTCCTGGGTGCCCTCGGAGCTTGAAGACCCTTTATTGTTAGGCTTTAGACTCCTTGTCTTCTGGTCATCATTAGCCAAAGCATCATCTTGGTTCTCCCCAGTTTTATGATCTTTTACCATTAACAGGAACCATATCTAATGTTATATTTATATGTGTAGGAAACAAGTAAAAGTTACAGCAAAGGGAACATATATTGGTGGTTGAGTATAGACTTTTCAATCAATTTCCCTGACTCAGTCAAGGTCCCTGACTCAAGGAGTCCCTGACTCTTCTTCTTTTCTAACTCCCTGTTACTTGCAGGCTTCCCTGGTGGCTCAGACGGTAAAGCATCGACCTGCAATGTGGGAGACCTGGGTGTGATCCCTTGGGTCAGGAAGATCCCCTGGAGAAGGAAATGGCAACCCACTGCAGTACTCTTGCCTGGAAAATCCAATGGTCGGAGGAGCCTGGTAGGCTACAGTCCATGGGTTCACAAAGAGTTGGACACAACTGAGTGACTTCACTTTCACTTTCTTTCTTTCATTACTTATAGTACAATGTATATTGTTCATTATTAGCTACAAATAGCATTGGCCATATTTACAAATTATCTCCAAATCTGAAGATGCGATGTTAATATCCAGTGGCTCTCCATCAATTGAGAAGTGGATTTCATACTAAAAAGTTAATTGAAATAGTTATTTAGCACTTGGAATTAACTTTCCTGTCTAATTTTCAAAGTCTTGGGGGGATCCAGGGATGGATTCCTGTGGAAAATGGGAGGGGGGATTCTCTAAAACTATGTAGAGCTTAGAATAGTTACAGCCTTTCAGAGCTGGAACTGAAACTCTTACTAGGCCATAGGGGTCTCATGTCAGATGCAGTAACAAATTCTTCCTACTTATTGATATTTTTACTCCTGGTTTTGTATAGGAAAAAATATTTCCTTGCCTTTAAAAAAAAGTATTTATTTATTTGGCTGCATTTGTTGCAGCCAAATGAGACCTTTGTTGCAGCACGTGGGACCTTTGTTGTGTCATGCAAGATCTTTCTTGGAGGCACATGGACGTCTAGTTGTGGCTTGTGGGCTCAGCAGTTGCAGCACGTTGGCTTAATTACTCCATGGCATGTTGGATCTTAGCTCCCCAATCAGGGATTGAACCAATGTCTCCTGCATTGCAAGGCAGATTCTTAACCCGCAGGTTAAAGGGACCAGGGAAGTCCCTTTCCTTGGCTTTTTTTCTTTTTCCTTAAATTCTCAATCAATTCCTATTGTTTACCCCTTTCTTCTGCATTTCCTTTTCTGTCGATCACTGAAAATAATTGAAGTTCCAAAACTTCTGCCCTAGGCGTTCTCCTCTTCCTCTACTCTTCGTGATGCTGTAATACTCATTTAGAACAGAGACACATGCCACTATTATCTGCTTTCTACTTATAACAGAAGTTGCCTAACATGACATTTCCCCCCCTACTAATTATATAAGTAAATTTAGACTCAGTACAGCTTTTAGGAAGGCCCCATTGATTTATCTGAGTTGCTACACAAGATGAACATTCTAGTTCTTATTGACAGATGCTGAGGACATTGAACAAGATACTTGGCTGTCCTGGCTTCAGATTCAGCCATTAAATGACAGTCAAAGTCATCACCAGGCATCACAATCTATCCAAAGCAATCTCTTATCCTTTGCTCTAAATCTTACTAGTCTTCTTTGATAGTAGATATACAGATGTCACTTTATTTTCAGTTGATAAATTTAGTATCCTTCTACTAATTATGCAAACCAGAACACTTGATGTCATCTTTCTTCTCTTTCTCTTTTCCTAAAACCTGTGTTTTTCACTTTTCAGTTGTACTTCAGAATGATTCCTAACACTTGTTGGGAGTTTTTTTGTTTTTTTTTTTTACTGTTTCATTATCACTGAGGCAGTTCAAACAGCAGTACCTTCTCTCATGGACTATTACAAGAGTTCTCTGACAGAACACCCTCTTGGTTTACAGCATGATGACTGGATGGATGGCCATGGAAACCCATTGGTCAAATATGTGGAGAAAAAGCTAACGAGTTAGTTTTGGACATGATGGGTTAAAGTGCTCTGAGGATGCTCGTAGCAGTTGTTGAGAAAGAACTACTCAGGAGGATTACGCTAAGAAGAAAGTGCTACCCCAGAGAGCAGACTGGAAGTTGGCCTTCAATCTGTCTCTTCATCCTGCTAGAGTGATATGTTTTCGAAAACACAAATGTGAATGGTTTCTAAAATTTGTCAACAACTACCCGTAGTTATCAGGATAAAATCACACTACCATTCCTTAAATTAACATTATCAAGGGAAACATCATGTTGTTGGGTGTTGTCATCTAAACACTTCCACTAGAGTTCAGCTTTCAAAAATGACAGATTGTCAGCTCTCCAACAGGACCTTGCAATTAGAAACTCTAGACAAAATACTTAAAAACCACTATTTGAAGGCACTGGAAAATGAGCAAAATAGAAGATATACTATGATTCCACATAAACGAAACACTTAAACATGCAACAAATCTATAGGAACAAAAAGCAGACCAGTGGAGGAAGGTAGGCAGGTAGGAAAGGAGGGTGGGATTACAAAGAGACCCTCAGAAACTTCTCAGTGTGATGACTGTGTTTAATAACTTGCCCACAATGATGGTTTCTTGGATATATATGCACACACAAATAGATCTATATAAAAAACTTATCACATGGCACACTTTATGTGTTACTTCTGGTATGACAATAATTGCTTACCAAACAGTTATCATTTTCATATACCCAGTTCAGTTCAGTTCAATCATTCAGCCGTGTCCGATTCTTTGCGACCCCATGAACTGCAGCAGGCCAGGCCTCCCTGTCCATCACCAACTCCCGGCGTCCACCCAAACCAATGTCCATTGAGTCAGTGATGCCATCCAACCATCTCATCCTCTGTTGTCCCCTTCTCCTTCTGCCCTCAATCTTTCCCAGCATCAGGGTCTTTTCAAACGCCTCAGCTCTTTGCATGAGGTGGCCAAAGTATTGGAGTTTCAGCTTCAACATCAGTCCTTCTAATGAACACCCAGGACTGATCTCCTTTAGGATGGACTGGTTGGATCTCCTTGCAGTCCAAGGGACTCTCAAGAGTCTTCTCCAACACCACAGTTCAAAAGCATCAATTCTTCAGTGCTAAGCTTTCTTTATAGTCCAACTCTCACATCCATACATGACCACTGGAAAAACCATAGCCTTGATTAGATGGACTTTTGTTGGCAAAGTAATATCTCTGCTTTTTAATATGCTATCTAGGTTGGCCATAACTTTCCTTCCAAGGAGTAAGTGTCTTTTAATTTCATGGCTGCAGTCATCATCTGCAGTGATTTTGGAACCCAGAAAATAAAGTCAGCCACTATTTCTACTGTTTCCCCATCTATTTGCCATGAAGTGATAGGACCGGATGCCATGATCTCAGTTTTCTGAATGTTGAGCTTTAAGCCAACTTTTTCACGCCCCTCTTTCACTTTCATCAAGAGGCTCTTTAGTTCTTCTTCACTTTCTGCCATAAGGGTGGTGTCATCTGCATATCTGAGGTTATTGATATTTCTCCCGGCAATCTTGATTCCAGCTTGTGCTTCCTCCAGCCCGTGCTTCCTCCAGCCCAGCGTTTATCATGATGTACTCTGCAGACCATTCAGGTATGACCTAAATCAAACCCCTTATGATTATACAATGGAAGTGAGAAATAGATTTAAGGGACTAGAGCTGAAAGACAGAGTGCCTGATGAACTATGGATGGAGGCTCGTGACATTGTTCAGGAGACAGAAATCAAGACCATTCCCAAGAAAAAGAAATGCAAAAAAGGAAAATGGCTGTCTGAGGAGGGCTTATAAATAGCTGTGAAAAGAAGGGAAGTGAAAAGCAAAGGAGAAAAGGAAAGATATATTCACTTGAATGCAGAGTTCCAAAGAATAGCAAGGAGAAATAAGAAAGCCTTCCTCAGTGATCAATGCAAAGAAATAGAGGAAAACAATAGGATGGGAAAGACTAGAGATCTCTTCAAGAAAATTAGAGATACCAATGTAACAGTTCATATACCCAGAGATACTACGAATCAATAAAAAAAGTTAATAAAAATAGGTAGAAACATTTCACAAGGTATATGAGTTTCCTATTACTGTAGTAACAAAAATATGTGTGTGTGTGCTCAGTTGTGTCTGACTCTTTTGCAAACCCTTCTGTCCATGGGATTTTCCAGGCAAGAATGTTGGAATGGGCTGCCACTTCCTACTGCAGGAGATCTTCCCAATATAGGGATCAAAGGTGATTCTCTTGCATCTCCTGCATTGGCAGGCAGATCTTTACCACTGAGCCACCTGGGAAGACAAAATACACAAGCCTTAAAACAATACAAATGTATTATCTTTCAATTAGGGACCCCAAACCCCCAATCCATCTCAAGAGCAAAGTCAAAGGGCCAGCAGAGTGGGTTCCTTCCAGAGACTCTGAGAAAAGAATTTCCTTCCTTGTCTTTTTCAGTTTCTAGTGGCCATGCATCAGAGAAAGCAATGGCACCCCACTCCAGTATTCTTGCCTGGAAAATCCCATGGACGGAGGAGCCTGGTAGGCTGCAGTCCATGGGGTCACTAAGAGTCGGACACGACTGAGCAACCCCTTCACTTTCACTTTCATGCATTGGAGAAGGAAATGGCAACCCACTCCAGTGTTCTTGCCTGGAGACTCCCAGGGATGGGGGAGCCTGGTGGGCTGCTGTCTATGGGGTTGCACAGAGTTGGACATGACTGAAGCAACTTAGTAGCAGCAGCAGCAGCAGTGGCCATACGTATTTTGGGGTTTGTATCTTCCTAATCCACCTTCATAGTGCATCACTCCAGTTTATACTTCCAGCCTCACATCACTTCTCCTCTAACTCTTACTCTCCCTGTGTCCCTCTTTCAAGGAAACTTGTGATTTCATCATTATACCAGGCTTCCAAACAAGCATAAACAACTATCCACTGGAATGTTGATGTTGATAGTACAGTTCAAAGAATTGCTAACCTGACAAAGTTTGCTATGGATGTCACTTATCACCACACACAATATTTTGTAAAAGAGAATTTGCATTATATTAACTATGCATATAGAAATATGGCTCTTCAGAAATGCAAATACTGTCTAGAAAATGTTCAGTATATATATTTTGTATAATGTAAATGTATATACTATGAGTAAATTATTTATAAATGATTCCAGGGACAAGGGAAGGTAACACATAGGATTTATACATACATTGAATATTTAAATATGATTTTTAAAAGCAAAAATGAAGTTAAACTATATATTACAAGCTATAAACATTAGTTATAATAAAAAAAAGTGGGCCACACATTTTTATGAGGTAAAGTGTTTAGAATCATTATATCTTCCCTGAACACAAGTTAGCTTTAATTTGACATGGAAAAGTATTCGTAGGGGACATAATTGGTATATTGGTATATTGAATTATTTTACTAACAACTTGGCTGTGGTTTGAAAAAAAATTTCAGCTCACTTTGGAAGTTTTCCACTACAATAGAAAACTTCTAGAAAATGGTTAACTGAATTTTTACTTTCACTTAGTACATAATGAAAGCTACTTAAGGGACATTTTTCTAAAAACCAGTGGAAGCATTAAGGTTCCTAATTTATTGACAAAATAATAAAGGCAATATTCACTTACCATTTCAACAAAAACTGAGTACCTCTAAGGCAAAGACTGTATTTATATCCGGAAAGGATTATTATGGAATGGTGGCATGCATAGTGCCCTTGAAACATTGATTACTGGATTATCCCCAAGCTATTATTCCCCAAAGTTTATTGTGATGAGAGGAAAGTTCCAGTGGTGGTAAATCTTGGAGGTTGTAGCCATAACTTCTCTTTCCGTGGGTAGCATTGGCATGTCCGTAACAACATTCATTACATTTGGCTTCGCTCCTCTCAGAAGCTGTCTTCCCAGCCAATCACGAATTCATCATTGTCATTGCCCGTCATCCGGGCCTATGTATCTCCTATAATTGATCTGGTGGAGGGACCCATCTCCCATTTTACAGCGACACACAGCTCATCCCAAGGATTCAGTCTGATGTGACAGAATTGTTCTCTTTCACAACCCAAAAGTCATATGTCAGTGAACTATTAATACTTTCAGTTTCTTGACCAGTTAAAAAGCTGACGGTGGTTTTATCTGTGGCTGTTTCAGCCAATTTGATTTCTTTCTCCTTAGCTTCCCAAACTTTTCTCAAAGGCTCAGTATTGGACTCCGGGGGAGGAGGGGGTGGGTGGGGGAAATAAGCAATGGGCATGATTTAAGTTTTGTGGATTATTAGGGAGACTGGAAATAATTTCAACTCAAATTGAAAGCAATCAACATTGTAAGAAGAATTCATATCAAGAAATCAAAATCTGAAGAACCTAGATGCCTGGTTTGGGTCTGAAATAATTGAGTTATTGCTATCAGTTGGAGCAATCAGATAACACTTATTGTAGATTTCTGTGGTTAGAAAACATGTGTTGGGTAAAATCTCCTCATGCATCCTTCCAAATCTCTCTAGGGTATTCAGAGGTCAGGACTCAAAAGACTGGAGCTTCTGTTGTCTCAAGAGACCTGGAGCAAAAGCTTAACACAGCCTAGGTATTTCCATGGGAGAAAGAGTCAGGCAGGTGTTTTCAGAGTAGGCTCAAGCTGTGATTTTTCTTCCCGAAATTAGTAGTTTGCTCCTTTCCTATGTACCGCTTTCAGAATATTAACCTGATTTTTTCCCCCCTTGAATTCTAATCATGGCATTAGGGTCATTATGTCTTAATACAAGAAACAATAATAAAGACTTTTTAGCAAGTGACAATTCCAGGTGAGCAGTAAGCTCTGAGGCCAAAATATCCTGAAAAAGATTTTGTGATCCAATAAAATACTCAGTGAATTCTGGCAAATGCTTTATCTTGAACTTACTATTCTGTTCTATGTAGATGAGATTTGTATAAATTACATGATGTATCATAACTTCTATAAGGTGGACTTTTTTTAGATTTCGAGGAAGAGACGGGCATAGTGGGTGACATTTTGCTCTGCTAAAGCACATACAGAGTCCTCAGAATTCCAACACACAGTTGCTGGGACTGATGGAAGCCCCTGAGGGTCCATGAATTATGAGTGATGGAGCCTCAAGTGTGTGTCTGGCTGGGCTTCAGAGAAAATGGGATCCTTCCCCTGTGCTATGGAAAATTCCTTGACCAATCTCAGGACAAAGAGAAACTCAGGGCATCAACCAAGCCTTGAAGACAAGGTAGAAGGTAAAGAGGAAGCAAAGCTCTCTGAATGGGCTGCCGTGGTGTTCTGTGGCAAAGAATCTGCCTTCCAATGCAGGAGATGTGGCTTTGATCCTTGGGTTGGGAAGATCCCCTGGAGAAGGAAATGGCAACCCACTCCAGTCTTCTTGGACTGGAAAATCCCATGGACAGAGAACCCTGGAGGGCTACAGTTCATGGGATCACATATGACTAGAAATTAAACAACAACAGGAAATTCTGAGGCAGTGGAGGAGACTGAATTACATCATTCTTGCCTCCTCACCTCCTCAGATATGCCCTCAGCCCCTTGGGTTACATCTCCTAAAGTAGTTCAGACTGTCTTAGTCTAGGATGGTCATGGGTCCATCTTAGAGACCTCTTCCCTCTCCCTTGATAAAAGGAATCTGGGATATAACCCCTAAACATGTTTTTATTTCTTTCTACACATCCCAGCTGCCTTAGCGAATGACCACACTGGTAGTAACTATAGTGGCTTAAGAAGAATATTGTGGTGTCCCCAGTCATCTCCCCTAAGCCTGCAATTTCAGTATTTTAAGCTAACAAGCAATAATTACTCTAGTAATTAATATAAGATGCTGCTATGTGAATTCATTGAATCCAATTGCTTTCCTTGTTGTTTGTAGAGGGAAAGAAAATTGGAGAACTTTTACCATTTGTAAAGTGAGACTATGTATACCTACCTACCATGGTAGAAGAGAGGATTAAGTGAAATTATATACGACAAATACAAAAGGGCAAAATGGCTGTCTGAGGAGGCCTTACAAAGAGCTGAGAAAAGAAGAGAAGGGAAAGGCAAAGGGAAAATGGAAAGACATACCCATCTGAATGCAGAGTTCCAAAGAATAGCAAGCAGAGATAAGAAAGCCTTCCTAAGTGATCAACGCAAAGAAATAGAGGATAAAATAGAATGGGAAAGGCTAGAGATCTCTTCAATAAAATTAAAGGTAAACATCTTTCATGCAAAGATGGGCACAATAAAGGACAGAAATGGTATGGAGTTAACAGAAGGAGAAGATATTAAGAAAAGGTGGCAGGAATACACAGAAGAACTCTACAAAAAATATCTTAATTACCCAGATAGCCATGATGGTGTGATTAATCACCCAGAGTCAGACATCCTGAAGTCTGAAGTCAAGTGGGCTTTAGGAAGCATCACTACAAACAAAGCTAGTGGAGGTGATAGAATTCCAGCTGCACTGTTTCAAATCCTAAAAGATGATGCTGTGAAAGCACTACACTCAATATGCCAGCAAATTTGGAACACTCAGCAGTGGCCAAAGGACTGGAAAAGGTCAGTTTTCATTCACAGTTTTCATTCCAATCCCAAAGAAATGCAAGGCCAAAGAATGTTCAAACTACCACACAATTGCACTCATCTCACATGCTAGCAAAGTAATGCTCAAAATTCTCCAAGCAAAGCTTCAATAGTATTTGAATTGAGAACTTCCAGATGTTCAAGCTGGATTTAGAAAAGGCAGAGGAACCAGAGATCAAATTGCTAACATCTGTTGGATCATAGAAAAAGAAAGAGAGTTCCAGAAAAACATCTACTTCTGTTTCACTGACTACACTAAAGCCTTTAGACTGTACGGATCACAACAAACTGTGGAAAAATCTTAAAGAGATGGGAATACCAAACCACCTTACCTGCTTCCTAGGAAATCTGCAGGTCAAGACACAACAGCTAGGAGCAGACATAGAACAACAGACTGGATCAAAATTTGGAAGGAATACATCAAGGCTGTATACTGTCATGCTGCTTATTTAACTTATATGCACAGTACATCATGCAAAATGCCAGGCTGAATGAATCACAATCTGGAATCAAGCTGACACCAGCCTTATGGCAGAAAGTGAAGAGCAACTAAAGAGCCTCTTGATGAAAGTGAAAGAGGAGAGTGAAAAAGTTGGCTTAAAACTCAACATTCAAAAAACTAAGATCATGGCATCCAGTCTCATCACTTGATGGCAAATAGATGTGGAAACAATGAAAACAGTGTCAGACTTTATTTTTTCGGGCTCCAAAATCACTGCAGATGGTGACTGTAGCCATGAAATTAAAAGACGCTTGCTCCTTGGAAGAAAAGCTATGACAAACCTAAAAGCAAAGACATTACTGCACAAATGTCTGTCTAGTCTAAGCTATGATTTTCCCAGTAGTCATGTATGGTTGTGAGAGTTGGACCATAAAGAAAGCTGAGTGCTGAAGAATCGATGCTTTTGAACTGTGGTGTTGGAGGAGATTCTTGAGAGTCCTTTGGACTGCAAGGACACCCAACCAGTCCATCCTAAAGTAGATCAGTCCTGAATATTCATTGGAAGGACTGATGCTGAAGCTTAAACCCCAATACTTTGGCCACCTGATGCAAAGAATTGACTCGTTGGAAAAGACTTTGATGTTGGGAAAGATTGAAGGCAGGAGTAGAAAGGGATGACAGAGGATGAGATGATTGCATGGCATCACCAACTTAATGGACATGAGTTTGAGCAAGCTCTGGGAGTTGCTGATGGACAGAGAAGGGTGGTTTGCTGCACTTAGTCAGACATGACTAAGTGACTGAACAGAACTTAACTGTTATGACAAACTCCAGATCCTGCTTGTATGTGTATATAGTCAAAATATGATAGCTGTTATTGTAATACTTATTAGTTAATAAGAGAAAGTTAGAGCCCAGAAGTGTTGCTAACTATTCCTTAAGTTTGTTATTTAATGTTCTGCTTTTTTAAGCTTTAAATTTATAGTGTTTAAATTTATAGGTTTAACTTAACATTATGAATGTCTTCTTTCTTTATTTCTTTTCCAGGTGACTTTCTTGAGAAGAAATAAAGAGAAATCATTTAACAAGTCTGGGAGTGAGAGCACAGAGTTGAGTTAGCAGGTGGATCTCCAAGTCAAAGCAAGCAAATGGAAAATTCAAGTTCACTCATGAAGAGGGGGTAGATCAGACAGTATTTGATGATCTAAGAGTTAGTTGACCACTTAGAGTCAAGTCAGCCTTGAGAACCACACTGAGCTCAAAGGCAAGCTAGACTCTGAGGACAGGGGACTATGTGACTTTGAGGCATTGGAAAAACCAAAGAGAAATATGGAGAGAATCTCTGGTCTTAGAACACAGGTTGTTTGCCTTTTGCCAGATTAATATTTTCATGAGTACTTGATGCACAGGTTAGAGGTAGAGTTTGAAGAGGTAGTATTGGCCACCTGATGCGAAGAACCAAGTCATTTGAAAAGACCCTGATGCTGGGAAAGATTGAAGGCAGGATGAGAAGGGGACAACAGAGGATGAGAGGATTGGATGGCATCACCGACTCGATGGACATGAGTTTGAGTAGGCTCCGGGAGTTAGTGATGAACAAGGAAACCTAGCATGCTGCAGTCTATAGGGTCACAAAGAGTCATACATGACTGAGCAACTGAATTGAACTGAAGAGCTAGTGACCTGATTCTGGTAGAGCAAAAAAGAGTGTGTAGAAGTGAAAGGAGGCCCTTGTATGGGTATAGATGCATTAACATTCACCACCTCTCAGATACATCAGATATTGTGGGAAATTGAACTGTATTTCTCAGCTCTCTTATGTACCACTTAATAATTCAATAAATAGTTACTCGATGTACTGAGAAGACTGAACCCTTCACGTGGTGTGTTAATTTCAATGTGGCAGCTCTTATTATCATAGGAACTAAGCAACAGAAGGGACCTTGTTTAGCATCTTTAATTTTCCTTATGAATTGTTTGTGATAGGAGAACAAAATCAGGTCACCTAAAGGAAATGATTTGGTCCTAAAAAAGAGCCACTTAATAGGCATGTATTATCACCGTTCAATGGAAATTAATAAAACGTTAGTGTTTATAACTTTTCTTTTAGTATAATGTATTATGGAAATAGTATTCATTTGCACTGGAAGTTGCATTGCATTAGGAATTTCATCCACATCTGAAAATTAGGATCAGAGAGAATTATATATAATATATAATACAATTATTTTTATAAGTATGCTTATTGTATATAGTTATATTTAAAGAAAAAGAGAGAAGAGGGAACATGCCAAGACAGTCAATTCCTAGCTCAAGTATCATATCAGTAGGGTCATAGCAACTTAGTTACCAAGTTTGGCCACCTGTGGCCTCACCCAAGTGACTACAGCATATCAGCATTCCTGCTAAATCACACCAGTTATTTCTGGGCGTATCTGGGGGTATGTCACATGTACTTGGAAATACCTGCTCTCTTTCTTCCATTTGATGTCCTCCTCAAAGCCTACTGACTAGAAGTCCTTTGATGAAACCCCTCCGTTCTGCTCTTGCTGTGGTCCTGGGAGGGGGTCCATCACACTGTCCTAGGATGCTACTGAATTCCATGTATAAATCGAGAGAATTTCATCCACCACTTCTGATACCTCACTAGTCACTGGGGCTCTGAAACTGCATCACTTACATCCTGAATCTCATGACATGCCTCCTTCAATTGGCCCTTTTATCATCTGCTTGCAGCTCGTCCTTTTCCTTCTAGGTGGGGTCTTAGAGATAGTCTCTCAGACTGTTGAGAACCATCTCCCCAAATAAAAGCTTCCCTGTTGTTTCTTAATTTCCTTAAATCTGCCCTAAGGATGATGTCAGTCTTCCCTGGTGGCTCAGATGGCAAAGAATCTGCCTGCCAATGCAGGAGATCCAGGTTCGATCCCTGGATGAGGATGATCCCCTGAAGAAGGGAATGGCTACCCACTTCAGTATTCTTGCCTGGAGAATCCCATGGACAGAGAAACCTGGTGGGCTACAGTTCATGGGGTCTTAGAGTTGGACATGACTGAGTGACTAACACTTCACTTTAACTGCTATATATATTTTTTATCTTCTGTCATGTATTTTCTCATATATGGTATCTATGAAAAACAGTATTCAAGTATCATATAAAATCATAGATACAGCCATCATAACCCTTCCTATTGCCTTGAAAAGAGGAACATAATTCTTCAACTCTGCCCATGCTAGGTTGTGGTGGGTACCACAAGCTAGGCAAGGCCAATGGTAGGGCCTTGGTAGGATATGGGTGTTACATGCATGCTTAAGTGCAAAAGTGGTGTGATTTTTATAATACCCAATGGGGGAGTTCAGGCCAGAGATGAAGGTTGGGGGTCTAGCAGGTAGACATGTGATGTGTTTGAGAATGGGGATGGGTTTGGGTTGGAAGTTCTGGCAGGACAGGATGGTAGCCCTGTGAGAAGACATTCCATGCACTCAGGCAAGGGTGAAATTCATGTTTCAAGCCAAGCATGGGGAAATAATTGAGAGATAGGGACCGAGACAGAGACTGTATGAACAAAAGATCAAAGATAAACTACTTTATGGCTATGTATTTAAATTGCAAATCACTGAACATTCATGAGAATAAACTTGTATTTTAAGTCAGTCTGTAGGTGCTCACTTTTTTGAGGAATCACACAGCTTTTCTAAAATCATATGGGACTTCCCTGGTGGCCCAGTGGATAGGAATCCATCTGCCAATGCAGGGGACAGGGGTTCAATCCCTGATTCAGGAAGATTCCACATGCCTTGAAGCAGCTGAGCCTGTGCAGCTACTGAAGCCCACACAGCCTGTGTTCTACAAGGAGAGAAGCCACCGCAGCGAGAAGCTTGGACACCACAGTGAAGGGTAGCCCCTGATCACCGTGGCTGGAGAACAACCTGCACAAAGCAACAGCCAAAAATAAATAAATAAAATAAAAACAGACATTGCTACAATGTGACTAAGTCCATATTCTAATCCACTGAACTGAAACTGGTATTCTAAACCTATCTCAGGAGAAAAAGAAATTGCTTAAAATGGCTAATTTTTCTTTCATTCTAAGACTTCTTTCTCACTCCCAATCTTTTAAAACATCAGTAATTCATCACAAAGAAAGTAACTTTCTAAATCAAAATTCTTCTATGTCTCAAAAGCCATCTGGACCCTGCCTCTCCCAAAATCCCCTTCACTTTGAGTCCTAGTAAAAATGAGAGTGTGCTGATCCCCAGCCTCCCCCCTGCCCCGCTCCAAATAAAAGCCCATTTGTTTCCATAGGATCTTTTTTAAGATGTCTCCAAATTATATGGCTTGCTTACAAGCACGACGAGAGAATGTGCAGCTGAAAACTCCATATATAGCCCCATCCAAAACCAGAAACATTCTCAAAGGAAAACACACTTTAGATTTGGGAGTGTTTTTAATTGCTTATGTGCCTCATCCCAGCCTTAGTGCTTACATTCTGAGTAAGCTGCCAATTTATAATCATGGTTTAGCCACTCTGACTTGTTCCTCACTCAGGTAGACTCTTAACGGGCTTCCAGGTAAAGATAACTTGCTGCTTGCATGCTTTTGAATGTATCAGTGAAAAACATACTTCAAGAAATGAATCCAGTATATTTTAAGCTGAATATATTGTGAAAGCAGGAAAAGTATCATGTAGACTAGAGCATTAGTCAAAACTGGAATGCCTTTAGTTATGAATATATCTAGTGAATATACTATTCAAAGCCTGTGATTAAAAAAAAAAAGTAATACAAGTCAGGTAGACCTAATTCAGCCAACCAGCTGTTTAAAAAGTTAGAAAAGAGGTAAACAGATGGGAAAAGAGGCCAGCACCTTTGTTTCCTTACATCGAAGAGTGAGAACTTCCAATAAGCTTTGGACAATGATTTAGAAGTAGGGAAACACAAAGGAATTGCATTCGCTCTCTCTACATATTGATTAACAGTTTTTAAGCCCATCAGTCATACTTTAATTTCTATGTGTGATGTGTTTAACATGAGCTCCCAATCCACCTGATTGGATTACCTCACCACCCATAAAAGAATCAGCAGCTAGTGGTTAAAACTGTAATTAGAATCAGGCAGTAATTTGTCATGGGGGTGTGTGTGTTGGGGGGACCCTCTCACCCCTTCTGTTTAAATTTTCCCATATAGATGATGAATAATAATTATATTTCAGCCAATTACCTCTGAGGTAACACAAAGTGTATATGTGACAGGATAACCAAAGGACTTAAATATCTGAACTCCATTTCTTCTTTTTTCATAAAAGTGGTCAGTAAAATACTGAAAGTAGGTTTATTATTCACAGTCTCTGATTTTAGTAAAATTGGAGAGTGGTCAGGGCTGGGTCCTGTCTTGAATGCTCAGTATATATTCCATCATATTTCTGTTCTGTGGACCAAGAGTCTTAAAGAAACAAATAGTGTCTATTTTAGGATATAAATGAACACAAAATTCTATTTTTAAAGAGGTTGAAAATATATTTATTTTCTTTTTTGTATCATGTTGCTGAGATAGATGTTTTCTGTGAATGCTTTATGTACTAAGTCACTTCAGTCACGTCCAACTCTTTTTGATCCTATGGACTCTAGGTTCCCCTGTCCATGGGATTCTCCAGGTAAAAATGCCAGAGTGGGTTGCCATTTCCTCCTCCAGGGGATCTGCCCAACCCAGAGATTGAACCCCCATCTCTTACATCTCCTGAGTTAGCACTAGTTCACCACTAGTACCACCTGGGAAATCCCAGGGGTTTTATAACCATGTTTTATTTTTTTAAATTAGTTTTATTGTAAAATTCACTCACAAGAAATAGACATTGTTCAGGACCTTGTTTAAAGCATTTATCTTTATTTATATATACAACTTTTAAAATTATTGTCTGGTTAAAAAATATAATGTCAGTTCTAAGACACAGAGGTCTTGAAAAACCAACATGGTTTTGGATTAGCGATCATGTGATAAAAGATATAGTGACACTGCTTTTAAGATGTGACTTGAAAAATTAGTCTTTGAAAGTCCTAAAATTAATTAAATCAAAGATGTATAAGGAAAATGTCAGTGTTATAGGAAATAAAACTGGAAAATCATATAACTGAGTGAAAAATGGGATTTGGTAATCTAGTATAAGATGCTATAAGTTGAATTAGTTCCACAAAATTCACACATGGACAGATTGAAATGGAAGAAGCTACTTGTGATATCATGATTTATAATAAGAAATATATATTTGGTTTTGGTCCCCATTTCTGGCACAGAGCTCTTCAAATCCTTGGAATCTCCTAAGTTATGAGAACAATAAAGGCATCTTTTGGTATATTACTGAGGGGACTTTTGGAAAGCACCTAGGGATGGGAACTGATGGCCAGGAGAACCTACCATGTAATTAGAGGGTTGGATATTTCAGTCCCATCCCCACCCCAACCTCCAGGGAGGTCCCAACAATCACCAATAGCTAATGAGCTAATCATTTATGCCTATGTAATGAAGACTCCATAAAACACCAAAAGGATGGGATCAGAGAGTTCCTGTTGGGGAACGCATGGAGATGTGGAGAGAGTGGCATTGTCTGGGGAGGGGATGGAAGTGCCAAGCCCCTTGTCATGTGCCTTGCCCTCTGCATCTCTTCTATCCGGCTGCTCCTGAGCTATATCTTTATGTAATAAAGTGGTAATCTAGAAAGTTAAATGTTTCTCTGAGCTCTAAGAGCCACTCTAGAAAATTAACTGAGCCCAAGGAGGGGCATCACTTAAACCTCTGCTCTACGGCTGGTCCATCAGAAACACAGGTGACAACCTGGGCTTGTGACCAGCCTCTTAAGTGGAAGTCTCATGAGACTGAACACTTCTCCTGTGGGATCTGATGTATCTCAGTGTCATGGAGTCTGAATTGAATTGAAACCCACTCTAGTATTCTTGCCTGCAGAATCCCATGACAGAGGAGCCTGACCGGCTACGGTCCACAGGGTCACAAAGAGCTGGACACAACTGAAGTGATGCATGCACACACATAGGACACCCAGCTAGTATTTCAAGAGTTGCTTGTTGATGGAGAAACATCCCACAATGAAATCATGTGCAGAACCCAAAAGAGCTACATCTCTTTCCCTTTCACAGCACTAGACAATTTTGCTGCCTCCACCTTACTCCAAAATCACTGCAGATAGTGACTGCTGCCATGAAATTAAAAAACGCTTGCTCCTTGGAAGATAAGCTATGACCAACCTAGACAGAATATTCAAAGACTTTACCAACAAAAGTCTGTCTAGTCAAAGCTATGGTTTCTCCAGTAGTCGTGTATGGATTTGAGAGTTGGACTATAAAGAAAGCTGAGGGCCAAAGAATTGATGCTTTTGAACTGTGGTGTTGCAGAAGACTCTTGAGAGTCTCTTGGACTGCAAGGAGATCCAACCAGTCCATCCTAAGGGATATCAGTCCTGAATATTCATTGGAAGGACTGATGCTGAAGGTGAAACTCCAATCCTTTGGCTGCCTGATGCGAAGAACTGACTCACTGGAAAAGACTCTGATGCTGAGAAAGATTGAAGGCGGGAGGAGAAGGGGATGAGAGAGGGTGAGATGGTTGGATGGCATCACTGACGCAATGGACATGACTTTAAGTAGGCTCCAGGAATTGGTGATGGACAGGGAGGCTTGGTGTGCTGAAGTCCATGGGATCGCAGAGGGTCAGACACAACTGAGCGACTGAATTGAACCTTACTGCATGCACACACATGTAGATGCACAGACTAAAGCCAAACTAAAACAAAAAATGTGCATGACGATGATGATAATCTTTGATCATAAATCTCAAGACAGATAAATGATGGATCATAATTATTTCACCCTCTGTCTCTGAGCCAACCTGAGTTTCTGTACTAAATGTTCCCTCTCGTCTTTCCCTCTTTCATCACATCATCCCAACCCATGCTTACTCTTACTTCCAGCCATTGCTAAAAGCTGCTGCCCTTTTTACTGTGTCTTTTCTCATTTCTATTGGTCACTTTGTTTCTAGAAGTCCAGTTCATTTCTTTTCTCATTTTCTGCCCATATTAATATCTTGTTTCTTTAATTCCTTGTGCAGTGATTAATACCTTTCTTAATATAGTAGAAAGAGCCTTGGCTTGGGCCTCCATAGATGCCAGTTACTAAGGTAAATGTCTTAATATCTCCGGGCACCAGGTCCCTGATATGTAAAATGAGGGGGGCTTGAGAGGACCTTGACACTCTAAACACTGTGCAATCCTTCCTACACAGGTATCTTAGCACTTTCGTATTGTTCCTTGCTCAGCAGCAATTTCACAAATGGATGCTCTGCCCCTCTAATTGACTGTAAGATCTCCAGGAGCATACACTGGGACTTCTTTTTCTGTTGTAACTTATAAGTTTCTAGCACAGTTCTAAGTATTTTATAGATATTCTATAAGTGTTCATTTATAAGTTTACTGAAGCCCCTTTGGACGAATTTTCATTTCACATCATTACTACCAACAGTGTAGTGCAGAAGTGAATACATAAAGCGATTACCAGGAAATTAATAGAAAAAATTAAGACAACAATGCAACAAAAATGACTCTACCTTCTATATTACCTGATAATTATCTATATTTGTAACTTGCTCCTTGGCCCTTAATAATTATACCAATAATTTAAAGTGTAAATGGGTAAAAGTTGTGGGGATAAACTTAAAGGTTGCATTAAAGAAATGAGTCTTAATTTAGGGAAGGAGGAGAAATGGGGAACTTTGAGAATCTGATGTCAGCTATGGGCTTTCTCCAAGATGGTTTACAGGTTCCTTACCTGTGATACAAATGCCGTGTTTTCTTAAATCCTGAACATGGGTCCCATGTTTCATTTTTAAAGGGTTTTCTTTAAAAGAAGAGGTCAGTCACTGCTGCTCCACTTAAAGTCCTTTTGAAATGAGGAAGTCTCTTTTAGCACATATGACTGAAGCAGAGGTGGACGTGTCTTAACAACCTATGTAAGGGCTGGTGCACTGGTCATAGCAGACACCCTCTTCCACAACACAAGAGAAGACTCTACACACAGACATCAGCAGATGGTCAACACCGAAATCAGATTGATTACATTTTTTGCAGCCAAAGATGGAGAAGCTCTATACAGTCAACAAAAACAAGACCAGGAGCTGACTGTGGCTCAGATCATGAACTCCTTATTGTCAAATTCAGACTTAAATTGAAGAAAGTAGGGAAAACCACTAGACCATTCAGGTATGACTTAAATCAAATCCCTTATGATTATACAGTGGAAGTGAGAAATAGATTTAAGGGCCTAGATCTGATAGATAGAGTGCCTGATGAACTATGGACGGAGGTTCGTGATATTGTACAGGAGACAGGGATCAAGACCATCCCCATGGAAAAGAAATGCAAAAAAAGCAAAATGGCTGTCTGAGGAGGCCTTACAAATAGCTGCGAAAAGAAGAGAAGCTAAAAGCAAAGGAGAAAAGGAAAGATATAAGCATCTGAATGCACAGTTCCAAAGAATAGCAAGAAGAGATAAGAAAGTCTTCCTCAGTGATCAATGCAAAGAAATAGAGAAAAACAACCGAATGGGAAACACTAGAGATGTCTTCAAGAAAATTAGAGATACCAAGGGAATATTTCATGCAAAGTTGGGCTCGATAAAGGACAGAAATGGTATGGACCTAACAGAAGCAGAAGATATTAAGAAGAGGTGGCAGGAATACACAGAAGAACTATACAAAAAAGAGCTTCACAACCAAGATAATCACAATGGTGTGATCACTCACCTAGAGCCAGACATCCTGGAATGTGAAGTCAAGTGGGCCATAGGAAGCATCACTACGAACAAAGCTAGTGGAGGTGATGGAATTCCAGTTGAGCTATTTCAAATCCTGAAAGATGATGCTGTGACAGTGGTGCACTCAATGTGCCAGCAAATTTGGGAAACTCAGCAGTGA
Organism: Bos grunniens; assembly: GCF_055505025.1. Taxonomy (NCBI): domain Eukaryota; kingdom Metazoa; phylum Chordata; class Mammalia; order Artiodactyla; family Bovidae; genus Bos; species Bos grunniens. The sequence goes on along the minus strand of NC_141178.1, from coordinate 53,702,569 downwards.
CCACAGGGCTGGAAAAGGTCGGTTTTCATTCCAATCCCAAAGAAAGGCAATGCCAAAGAATGCTCAAACTACCGCACAATTGCACTCATCTCACACGCTAGTAAAGTAATGCTCAAAATTCTCCAAGCCAGGCTTCAGCAATACATGAACCGTGAACTTCCAGATGTTCAAGCTGGTTTTAGAAAAGGCAGAGGAACCAGGGATCAAATTGCCAACATCCACTGGATCATTGAAAAAGCAAGAGAGTTCCAGAAAAACCTCTACTTCTGCTTTATTGACTTTGCCAAAGCCTTTGACTGTGTGGATCACAATAAGCTGTGGAAAATTCTGAAAGAGATGGGAATACCAGACCACCTGACCTGCCTCTTGAGAAACCTATATGCAGGTCAGGAAGCAACAGTTAGAACTGGACATGGAACAACAGACTGGTTCCAAATAGGAAAAGGAGTATGTCAAGACTGTATATTGTCACCCTGCTTATTTAACTTATATGCAGAGTACATCATGAGAAACACTGGACTGGAAGAAGCACAAGCTGGAATCAAGATTGCTGGGAGAAATATCAATAACCTCAGATATGCAGATGACACCACCCTTATGGCAGAAAGTGAAGAGGAACTAAAAAGCCTCTTGATGAAAGTGAAAGAGGAGAGTGAACAAGTTGGCTTAAAGCTCAACATTCAGAAAACGAAGATCATGGCATCTGGTCTCATCACGTCATGGGAAATAGATGGGGAAACAGTGGAAACAGTGTCAGACTTTATTTTTCTGGGTTCCAAAATCACTGCAGATGGTGACTGCAGCCATGAAGTTAAAAGACGCTTACTCCTTGGAAGGAAAGTTATGACCAACCTAGATAGCATATTCAAAAGCAGAGACATTACTTTGCCAACAAGGGTCCATCTAGTCAAGGATATGGTTTTTCCAGTGGTCATGTATGGATGTGAGAGTTGGACTGTGAAGAAAGCTGAGTGCCGAAGAATCGATGCTTTTGAACTGTGGTGTTGGTGGAGACTCTTGAGAGTCCCTTGGACTGCAAGGAGATCCAACCAGTCCATTCTGAAGGAGATCAGTCCTGGGTGTTCTTTGGAAGGAATGATGCTGAAGCTGAAACTCCAGTACTTTGGCCACCTCATGCAAAGAGTTGGGTCATTGGAAAAGACTCTGATGCTGGGAGGGATTGGGGGCAGGAGGAGAAGGGGATAACAGAGGATGAGATGGCTGGATGGCATCACTGACTCGATGGACGTGAGTCTGAGTGAACTCCGGGAGTTGGTGACGGACAGGGAGGCCTGGCGTGCTGCGATTCATAGGGTCGCAAAGATTCGGACACGACTGAGCGAATGAACTGAACTGAACTGATAGAGGCCAATCAGAGTCCTTCCTTGGAAGTTTGAAAAGGAGGTAAAATTTTAGGTTCAAGTTAGTTGGTAGAGTATTCTAGAATTAGAAATCTATTTGGTCTTTGGAGATGGAGTGGACAATTTTAAACCGTGAATAAACTAAAGAGGAACTAGAGGAAAACTTGGGTAGAGAACACACAAAAAAATTGATGAACAACATATGTGGAGATGCAATATCAAGGGCACACATAGCCTAAAAGTAAAAGAGAGTATGACCTAGGTTCCTGGTAGCTTTTCCAACCTTCATGCCCGTTTGTACTGTATTCACTACTCTTGAATGCTTTTCAAATCCTGACTCTTTGACAACCCTTTCATAAATCCCTCATCCCTACCACACACACACACACACACACACTCACCATTTTCTTGAATTAATTTGCAATTTGTCTGTTTCTCATAGCCAAAATGAGAATAAGCATTAATCTGAGATATTTTCTATGCTGCTTATGGTAGAAAATAAGACTTTTTTCTCAGGGTGGAAATGTTGATGATGCAGTTAATTTCCATAAGATGCTTAGAAGATGAAGGTTCTATGTGACTGTTAAAGCTTTTTTTAATACTTAAATTTTTAATATTTATATTATTCCCTCTGAATAGTTTGCAATTTATTTTATGGAAACAACAAAAATGATATAGTAGCTAGAATTATTAGTGTGAAAAGAATTAAATAAAAATAAAATTTATATGTTTGAAAAAGAAAAATTTAATATAATTTTCAAAACTGCTGGGAATTGAATATCAGTCCAGTGGTTTGGACTCCTTTCTTTCATGGCCCAGAGCCCTGATTTGGGAACTAAGATCCCACAAACCACGTAACACAGCCAAAAACACCCCACCAAAAACAAAGAAAACAAGACAAAACTTCTAAACAAGTCATGGTAAAAATAAAGAAGCAGAACAATTTTTTAACCAACATGTTTTACCTGCATTTGCATAATAGCAACAATTGTGATTTCTATTTGAACAGACAAATCTTTAATAAAACTATTTTATGATATGTGAAGGCATCTGCTTTTTGATTATGCAAATTTCATGCTTATAATATCTTTTCTTTTGAACATATTTTCAGCTACTTGATTGTGTCTTGAAATTTTATCCTTACAAGTGTCACATAGTCTTAAGCTTAATTGATTCCATGGTATATATTCAAAAGGCATATAGTAAATATTAACACAATTTTTATTAACTTTTATGGAACTTTTGATGGGCTGCTCCAAAGCTCTACCAGGGATTACACTCAGAGACATATCCTTTCTTCTGAAAAAATAATATTTTGCACAATGATTTTTAAATGCTAAGTAATTCACATGTTTCCAGTTAATGTGGGGAATACCATGGGACGTATGAAAAAGAAGGAAGGAGGCCAAGAATGGAGCCAGAACCACACCCTGCTGGTTACTCTACAACTCTGTTTTCAATAGACTTGCCAGCATGAAAGAAAAAGTTTTGGTTTGCCAGGAAGTCAACATGGGATTCTCAATTTACTAACCTGTGGGTTTTGTTACTGTATTGAGATGCTGAAGGATTTTATTCCTCTCTTCCAGGTTTGTTTTTTGAATTTCTGATCATAGGAACATGCAATGACCTCTTCTGGAACACAAATAAAATACTCAATGCCTATTTATCTGTTGTACTGGCAAATATTTTGAGGTATTTGAATAAAAGAAGCCTTATTAATTTTTCCAACTTTTTATTGTAAGAAATGTTCTTAGATGTGTGTGTGATACAAAAATAGTGCATTCACTTTTCAAAAAAATTTTTTTTGGTTAAAATAGGCAATACCATAATACTTAGAAAACAGAATCTGTGAGAAGATATGGGTTGGATTTTTGACTCAGCCCCATCATGAACTCGCCCAGTGTCTTTGGGCAAGTCATTGGTCTTCATTCCACCTCTGCATTAATACCAAATACAGAAAGAATAATACCCTTTATACTTTCTTGGAAGGTTGGTATAATCACAGAGATTATGTAACAGAATGTAAGAAATAGAAGGAATTTTAATGGTCATTCCAAGCCCGCTAATATTGCATGGACAATAACTAAGCCCAGCAGTATTGAGTAACCAATTGTTTTCCCTAGTCTCCATACATAGCTTCCTCTTTACACTTTTATGAGAATGCTTGAGTCACATGTGTTAATTCTCTACCATATATCTCCTGACTAATCCATATGAACTTGAGAACAGAGAAAATGTCATCTTCATATTGGCCTTTCATACCCATTTTTCTCTTAATTTATTCCTGCTCAGCATTCCTAGGGAAAGATTGTTCTGATCCCATACCCTTGTTATATCTTTTCACCACATCCTCTACTTTCTTGGTAACAGTATCACATCAGTAATTTTACATATAAAATCATAAGTATATATATGATTACATTAAATAGATATATTTGCATAATTTACATATGTATTATATGTATACATATATATACAATGATTGGGTTAATGTTTTTCTATCCAACCTGTTATGTTGTAGTTTCCTCATCTATTACTTGTGAATAATAAAGGTATCCAGCTTATATAATTATTGTGAAGAACATTTGATTAACAGTATACAGAACATACAAGAGGAATCCAATGAATTATTATTATTGCTCTTATTATTATTACTATTAATTTCCAGGCAATCTGTTTATCACTGGGAATGATGATAGAGATTAAAACAACTCTTCATATCAGGCTGGACATGATAATTTTAGGTTTAATAGGTTGTAAGGTTATCTCTAATGTGAAGAGCCAATTCATTGGTAAAGACCCTGATGCTGGGAAAGATTGAAGGCAGGAGGAGAAGGGGATGACAGAGGATGAGATGGTGGGACGGCATCACCGACTCAATGGACATGAGTTTGAGTAAGCTAAGGGAGATAGTGAAGGACAGGAAAGGCTGCCCTACCGTAGTCCACAGCGTCACAAAGAGTTAAACACAACTGAGCGACTGAACAACAACAAGGTTATCTCTGTGCTGCCTTATTGGTGGGTCATCCACAGGATATCTTTCATCTCTTCATTCTAGAGGCAGATAATTCTATTCAGGTAGAGGAATCACAAGGCAGACTGAAGAAAAACCACAGAGGATCAATTCTCGGGCTGGGAAGATCCCCTGGAGAAGGGAACGGCTACTCAATCCAGTCTTCTTGCCTGGAGAATTCCATGGACAGAGAAGCCTGGTGCACTACTGTCCATGGGGTCTCAAAAGAGTTGGACATGACTTAGCAACTAAATAACAATAACAACCACAACATATGATTGCAGTGTAATGGTATCTTGCCAAACACGTGCTTATAGAAAGTTTCAGTCAATTCTGTCCCATGTATATTTGAATTTCTGCTAGACCCTAGAAAATCCCAGAGAATAAGACAGATATAGAGACATTCCATTGAGGAGAAGACTTCAGTGTAACACTTACACAAGTTAAGTCAAAATGTAGAAGACTGAGGCTACAACAGGACAACTAAATATTTCTGAGAAACCAGCCTGGTAGCAAAGAAATGTAGTAGAAAAATAAAGTCTATGATAATCTGGAAAAAAATAAAACATGCAGTTTTTAGGATCACATGCAAAGGGTGAGCAATTTAAAGGTGAAAGGATCAATATTATTTTTCTTCATTCTCATGAAACTGGGTAGCCCAATTCAAAATAAGCACTCAGTAAGTTGGTAATATCTTCAGAGTTGTCAAATGAAGACAGGTTAAGTACCTTGCAAATTTAAAAGCAATTAAAATTATTGAGTATTTTGTTTCATGAATGTGTCTAAATTTGAAAATTGAAACTACATTCTGTACAATTGTCTTTTAAATGAAGAGATAAAAGTATTTCTTTTTCAGTGTTTATTATGAAGTTAAGCAGTTTTTATAAATAAATGCAGTTGACAGGTATGGGTGAATTTATGGAAGGTAGCTTTGAACTACTGAAGTGAGACTTAACATTATAAGGTTTGATATAAGAAAGGGAAAAATAGCTATCATGCTGCAGAAGAATTTTGTGACATTTTCTGCAAAGTAATTTCTGAGTATAATTTACTCCCTGAATTATTTTATAATGGAGTTATAAATTATATAAAATAAATTATTTTATATTTATATAAAATGTCAGAGAAGGCAATGGCACCCCACTCCAGTACTCTTGCTTGGAAAATCCCATGGACGGAGGAGCCTGTTAGGCTGCAGTCCGTGGGGTCGCTAAGAGTCAGACACGACTGAGCGACTTCACTTTCACTTTTCACTTTTCACTTTCATGCATTGGAGAAGGAAATGGCAGCCCACTCCAGTGTTCTTGCCTGGAGAATCCCAGGGATGGGGGAGCCTGGTGGGCTGCCATCTATGGGGTCGCACAGAATCGGACACAACTGAAGTGACTTAGCATAGCATATAAAAATGTATTTTTAAATTTAGGATATTTTATATGTTATTATGGTGATGCTTGCCAACTATGACCAATCCAATGAATATTGGTGAATAAAGTATTTCCAGTTTTAAGACATGCATCTTTTCAAACTAAAAGCACTCATAGAACAAAATCTTTAGCTGAATACTCCACTTTTACTAGAGTGTTTAAAAATACCATATACTTCCTTCTTGCTTATTGCCCAACTCTTTGTGACCCCATGGACTACGGCTCCTCTGTTCATGGGGTTTTCCAGGCAAGAATACTGGAGTGGGTTGCCATGTCCTCCTCTAGGGAATCTTCCTGATTCAGAGATCGAACCCAAGTCTCCTGCATTGCAGGCAGATTCTTTACCATCTGAGTCACCAGGGAAGCCCACTTGCTTATAAAGAATCAGCTAATTTATTCCTGATAAATTGTTTTAATCCTGATGTTTGATTGCTTTTTAACGTTCACAGTACACTATGTACTGTTTTTTAATAAGGATACTGAGGCATAAATAAAAGTTAAAAGTAGCAGGGAGTTATATCTGTCCCTATAGGTGTCTAATGAGAGAACAAATAACTATTTTGAGGGATTTTGTCACCTGGGAAACATTAGAATTTTTTGGACTCAGTCATTTGACTAAATGATTATAAACATTTGTTTTTAAATTAACATTTGTTGCAATTACCTTCTGTGCAGGACATTGTATTAGGTGCTGTAAGGAAACAAAACTTGAGTGAGCTGTATTTTGTGTTCTCAAGTTATTTCAAGTCTAATTGTGGAGATTTATATACACAAATAATTTTAATAAAAGATAACATTTGATACATGATGATAGAAGAATAATTTATAAAGATATGAATGGAGGCGAAGATAAGTTTGTGTGTGCTCAGTCATTTCCAGCTCTTTTGTAACCCCATGGACTGTAGCCAGAGTCCTATGTTCACAGGATTTTCCAGGCAAGAATACTGGAGTGGGTTGCTCCCACTCTTTTGCAACCCCACGGACTGTAGCCAGACTCCTATGTCCACAGGATTTTCCAGGCAAGAATGCTGGAGTGGGTTTCGAGTTCCTCTTTCCAGGGGATCTTCCCGAACCAGGGATCAAACCCGTGTCTCCTGTGTCCCTTGCACTGCAGGTGGATTCTTTACTGCTGAATCATTAGGGAAGCCCAAGTTTAGCTTAGGAAGAGACAAATATTAAGTAAAACTTCATGGGAACAGTGACTTTCAAGGTTTATCTTGAAAATGGCATCGAAGTTTGGGGGAAGCAACATCGGGGAAGGCTTCTCAGTGGATGGAGCAGAGATGATGTTGGTGTGGAACAGAGAAAATTCTAAGCATATTGAAGACCCAGTAGAAAACTGAAGTGAATTACGTGTTGGTTCCTTTGGTGTCTAATCCTGTTCTCTACATAAAGTATCTGCTTATTGGATTAAAATGAAATAAGCTGGAATTAAACATCTATAAACTAAGAAATGTTTACCCACAGAAGCATTATTTTGAGACAAGAGATTTTGACTCTTCCAGTTGGTGGTGGCTTATTAGCTCCATGTTCCTTACCAGACCTCCTGTCATAAAACAACTCATGCCATTGATAACTATGGCACCTGGTCACGGTGGGTGGCTTCAGTCAGTGTGCTTCCCCTAACACTTTCACATGGAGTTACGGACAGAACAAGTCTGTGGGTCAGGGGACCTTGACTTTGCAGCCCTCTGCTTATGTACTTTTGGACAAAAGCCTCATCTCTGTGTCTCAATTACTGCCAAATAATCTCCTAGGTCCTTTCCAATTCTTTTGTAATAATATCTTTGTAAAACAACAAAATGAACATTAACTTTTTTTTTTTCATTTTGAAACTCCTCCAGATTGTCAAGATTAAAACAAAGCAGCCAAGTCATAAATCTGAATGAAGATTTGAGAGTGAAGGAATGTGCTAAAATAATATTGTTCTCCTAAATCCCTTTCTAAAGGTGTAAATTGCAATCTGACATAACTGCCATTCTGAGTTGTTTTGTTTAACAATGGGTTTAATTAGACAAATAGCTTGTAAAACAAGAAAAACAGATGGGCCATCAAATTTAAAATGTGGAAGCCCAGTAAAATAATCTGTTAGCCTCGGGCCAGGCAATTGTGACCCAATAGCAGTAAAAAATACAGGGTGGAAATGTTTAGGAAGGTGCTTGTTAATATGTTTTAAACACCATGAACAGAAGTAGATGTTACCTTCCTCAAATATTTGATATTATCTAATTCATAACAAAAATCAACTATTTGGACATTGTTGATGAATGTTTGATGAAACTGCTTCAATTTACAACATCCATTTACTGAATGTGGCTTTAGTGGTAAGGAACCTACCTGCCATAGCAGGAGACACAAGAGACGTGGGTTCTATCCCTGGAACCGGAAGATCCTCTGGAGGAGAAAATGGCAACCTGCTCTAATAATCTTGACCAGACAATCTCATGGACAGAGGAACCTGGCGGGCTACAGTCTATGGGGGTCACAAAGAGTTGAACACGACTGAAGTGACTTAGCATACACAACAGGAACTTCTAGAACTGTTCTTTAATACCCATGGACCTGTGGTAGTACTGAGGTAGGAGATATTGGCCCCAGAGCCGGACACCTGGGGTTTTTCAGTTCAGTTCAGTTCAGTCACTCAGTCGTATCTGATTCTTTGTGACCCCATGGCCTGCAGCATGCTAGCCCTCCCTGTCCATCACCAACTCCAAGAGCCTACTCAAACTCATGTACACTGAGTCAGTGATGCCATCCAACTGTCTTATCCTCTGTCCTCCCCTTCTCCTCCCACCTTCAATCTTTCCCAGTATCAGGGTCTTTTCCAGTGAGTCAGCTCTTTGCATGAGGTGGCAAAGGATTGGAGCTTCGGCTTCAGCATCAGTCCTTCCAGCGAACACCCAGGACTGACCTCCTTTAGGATGGACTTGTTGGATCTCCTTGCGGTCCAAGGGACTTTCAAGAGTCTTCTCCAACACCACAGTTCAAAAGCATCAATTCTTTTGTGCTCAGCTTTCTTTATAGTCCAACTCTTACATCCATACATGACTACTGGAAAAACCATAGCCTTGACTAGATGGACCTTTGTTGGCAAAGTAATGTCTCTGCTTTTTAATATGCTATCTAGGTTGGTCATAACTTTCCTTCCAAGGAGTATGTGTCTTTTAATTTCATGGCTGCAGTCATCATCTGCAGTGATTTTGGAGCCCCCCAATATAAGTAGAGTACAATTCTAGCTTTGTTCTCACCCAGACACTCCAAGGACAGATTAGTGGTAAAAGCTGAACTCCACTAAAGCAAAGAGGTAAAGTGCCCACTCCCAAGGTTCAGGAAGACTTACTTCCCTGTCTGCATTCTCAGGAAGTTTTCTTGGGGGTAGAAAAGGGAGGGGGCCCCACCCCATAATATGGATATGTGCCCATAGGCTTCTGCGGTGGGATCCATCTTAGAAAAAAGTTGCACACACATCTTGGGGAGGGTCCAAGGACCAGTCAGGTGTGAAGAAAGAAACAAGATAATCAGACAAAGGTAAACAAAGACCTGGAAGGAATGTCCTGTGTTAGTGACTTATATCATTTCTTTACTGCGCTCCTCCTCACTCAGGACCTCTCAGGATGTGCATCTCTGACTTCTGACTTAACTGCGCTCCTCCTCATCAGAGCGGACGCCCATATCCTTTCTCTCCAGGTGTGTATCTCTGCCTGTTTTGACTTACTGCACTCCTCACTCAGGACACCTGCACTCCTCTTTGGGTGTGCATTTCTCCCTTCCACACCTGAATTGTTTTAAATGTTTCTCTGTGTGCACTCCCATTCATTGTGCTGTGTCTCTAATAACAAACTTTGTACCTGTTTTTACAGTTTTTGCCTCCTGCATACATTCTTGCTTTCAAATGAGGGAAAGAGCCAGGGCCAATTTGCTTCTAACCTCTTCCACCTGCTGGTCTAGTGGTTAGGTCTCTTGGCTTTCATCCAGGGTTGCTGCTGCTAAGTCGATTCAGTCGTGTCCAACTCTGCGCGACCCCATAGACGGCAGCCCACTAGGCTCCTCTGTCCCTGGGATTCTCCAAGCAAGAAGACTGGAGTGGGTTACCATTTCCTTCTCCAATGCATGAAAGTGAAAAGTGAAGTTGCTCAGTCGTGTCCGACTCTTGGCAACCCCATGGACTGCAGCCTACCAGGCTCCTCAGTCCGTGGGATTTTCCAGGCAAGATACTGGAGTGGGTTGCCATTGCCTTCATCCAGGTTACCCAGATTCAATTCCTGGGCAGAAAACTACGATCTCTCTTAGGACTGCCCAATACTTTCCCTCTGAGATCAGTATTGGGACTCATCAATTTGTCCCAGTTGTTCCATTTCTGAAACCCAGTCGTTGTATGATGTGAGTCATTTGATTGCATGGGATAAAACATCAGGTGAAAACCTGAGATTTAAAATGTTTGCCTATCTTTAAAAGTTAGTTTCTTTTGAAATAATATGATTTCTCATTTAACCAGAAATTTTCCATTTCTATTTCATACTTATTTTTTGTACCTCAAAGTGATGCTTTATGCATTCTACTCTCAAATTTTCCATGTTGAAACAAAAATTTGTGTTTGTTATGTATATGGGCTTATTACTTTGAACCACACAAAATATCCATTTGTTAGATAAAAAGCAGTTAAATGTTATTATGCCAAATACATACGTGATATTTTTGTAATTAGAACACCTAGCCCATGAATTACTGAAAATAACTTCCTTATTAGACAGTGACTTTTTATTTTACTTTGCATGTCTTTATTTTCCCCACAGCTGAATCTAGTACAATTGACAGTTTAGTGTTTCATGAATACTTGGTGATGAATATTATAAATATATATATATAATACTAATTATATATATAATTGTATGTATCACATGTATATAAAAATTATGTATGTCACAGTTCTAGTGGTTGTTTAGTTGCTAAGTCAGGCCGCTTTGCAGCACTATGGACTGTGCCTGCCAGGCTCCTCTGTCCAAGGAATTCTCCAGGCAATAACACTGGAGTGGGTTGCCATTCCCTTCTTCAGGGGATCTTCCCAACCCAGGGATTGAACTGTGTCTCCTATGCACTGGCAGGCAGATTCTTTACCACTAACACCACATGGGAAGCCCATATTATATATATGTATATATTTATCCTGTTTAGAAGTGTGAATGGAAAAGAGAGATGGTTTGGGGCTAACTAAAATCAAGGGAGAAAAGTGCAAAATTCCTATTCAAAGCTGTCCCAGAAAAAACATGATAAAATATTTGTTGTCTTCAGGATCATCATGTTCTAGTGCACACCCATAATTAGTTCTTTCTGAGCTGAAAAAGCTAATTAAGAAAATGCCTATCAACTGCATGCAACTGATGCTAATGTGCACTCTGTGATGAATGGACTCAACACCCAGGATTGTCATCACGTCCAAACCCCTAAGGAGGAAAGTTTCCAGACTCTGTGTGCTAGGTGCAATCCCCAAATGGCAAAAATGGGTCAATTAATATGCATACATATGTGCACATAGAGATGAAGTTGTCAATTTCAGGTAGCAGGAAGAATTTACCAGCAGTGACTTCTGTTAGGCAGAAGCCATCAGGGAAGAGGAAGTAGATATTAAATTTAGACATTAATTTAGATTTTTTTTTTCAAGTAGTATTACCAGGCTAAGTCCCATGTAAAATCAAGCCATTTCAAGTGAATGAAATGTGGACAGAGAAAGTGGCCCAGACTCCCTTGTCTTGTTCAAGAAATGTGGAGTTTCTGAAAGTCTAGGAAAGAATACACCTCTTCTTCCTCTTTGGTTCTTTTCAAGGGCTAAGACAGAATTTCATCTAGGGAATACATTGCTCTGTCTTTAACCATTTTTTTTGTGTGTGTCCCTTGCTGAACATTAATCTATTTATATATCTGGAGGAAAAGGTTTAGAGTCAGCAGATTTCAATGTGCCCTAATGGAGGGACCCCAAGATGGAACCAAGTTTTCGAAGGACAAAAAGCACATACTTCAGAGTCAGGTGGACTTGAGTTTGAATCTTAGCTTCTCTAATTCCTACTTGTGTGATCTTGGACAACTGGCCTAACTTCTCTGGGAATTAGTTTCCTCTCCTGTAAAATGGGAATAATAATCCCTGCCTGTTGTGATGATTGGGTGAGGCAATGCATGCAAAGCATCTAACATAGCCTGTGACACTGCATGGTCTGAAAAATCTTTTTTTTTTTAAAGCGTTACCATGTATTGGACACTAATCCTGAAGATGTAAGAATCAGAGACACAGAGTTATTTTTTCATTATGTGTTTTCCCTTTAGTTTCAAAGGTGATGATCTAGTCTTAAAACCAACAAATAGACAACCTGAGTGCTTTCATGCAGGCTTTAAGTCAAGTAGTTGGTAAGTGTTATGGGAGTCCATACGAGAATATAGAATTTCTCTATGGACACTGCAAGAAGATATGCTGAGTACTTTTCACTTCTTCCCACAAAACTTGATCAAAAATGCAGAGAAAATAAAACTTTTGTGATTCAGTTCCAAGTGTTTCTTTAAAGGGGCTTCTGAAGATGGTTGAAGAGTCAGATCTATTAGCTCACTTTCAAGCTAATGCTCCCAACGTGCAATGTGATCTCACTATGGTTAAAAAAAAAATAGATTTCAAGGTATAGAAAAGAAGAATACTGTTGAATAGCATATTTAGAATGAAAAACTGGACACAAACTGTGCTGTTCACTTTGAAATAGTATAAAAAACAGTAATGCGGCTGGCACTATATAGCCCCAAACTGACTGATACGTCTTTCCATTGAAGATAGCAGCAATCCCACTGTGCGTGCTTGTTGGGGCTTCTTTGAAAATTCTGCATTTCCTTTGCACACCCTCAAGCACACTTGTGCCTCATGGCCTTCTCTGACACTGTCCCAATCTTACAGGAAACACTGGAGACTCATCATTTATACCACACGACCAGCGCTCTCTGGCACCAGCATGTAGCTCAGCAAGGTATAACTGGAAGTTTTTTCTTTCTGTTGCTGTTGAAACCATAGAGGATTAAAGATTTGCCAAAGTTCAATCTAGGTAATCCCTTCTATAGGATTAACTCACTGAATGGCTTCCCTGGCGTATTTGTTTTAGGAAAGAAAAAAACAAACAGATTTCAAATCCCTAAATCTGGAGGTAACATTTTATTACGCAGATAACATCATCGATTACTTGTGAGTGTGTCTGTGTGTGCATGTGCTTTATCCATGTTCACAGCTTATCCCATGAGAAATCTAAATGAAAATTAAAGAAAAAAACTGTAGTTTTTCACAAACTATAATTACTTTAATTACAGGATAATTATATAAATAATGCATTTGAATGTAGGTTTCGGATTTCTTTGTTTTCTAAATATTATCATCTTTCAGTGTTTTCAGACGTGTAAACAGGAAACATTTAAGTTTAGATGAAGAGCAGGTGAAATGCCTGTGATACAAGTACAGACAATCAAAAGATGATTAGGCTATTGAAAACTGCCTAACTAGGTACTAATTTTTAAGTGAGCAGGTGTACTTAGTCATTATAACTTTAAAATGAAAAAATATATGAATTACACCAAGACCCCCCTTCCCAACATTAAAATAACATTAGAGGTCTGGCTGGTACCAAGTAAATCCAGCAAAGGCAAAAGAGGTGGAAATTCCACAATGAGACAGTCAGCCACTCCAGAATTAGAGAAGAAATTAAAAAAAAAAAAAAAAAAAGAAATACAGGCTTCTAAAGAAATGATTTCACAACACTTTATTGACTTTCTTAAAATACAGCTCAAACATCATTAACGTGGTACAAAGATTAATATTTTGGTTATTGTGAAGGGATGATTAACTTTGCACAGGAATTGTACAAAATAAGAAAACTCTTATAATTACCATGGGTGGAAATCAATTGTTTTTTTTTTTTTTCCTTTCTCAATTCAGTTGTTTTTCTGGTTGACAATGAAATGCATCAATGCACTCCCAGTCATTCACGTGGAATGCACAAAGACTCGATTCTGAGTCAAAAGGAGATGGTAAACTTGTGACTAAAGCATGAACATTAAATTTCAAGGTGGTGTGACATACATAATACTCATTTAATTCACATATGGCTGCACCTGAAATTGAAAGCCCGATTTTCATCAAAAGTTAATGCAACAAAATAAACTTATACAACATTTGATATGGGCCTAGTTTAGATCCATTAAACACTATGCAAGAATGTAAACTGTTTCTAAGTATCCAGGTGGTGTTCAGAACACTTTGCAATTTAATAAATTTATCTCCAGTGTGCAAAATTATACTTAGATCAGAAAGGTATGAGAGTTTGTGAAAGAGAAAATGCACTACTATACATTCAAATATATATGAAAATAATCTGGATGAACTTCATGTAGATTATTTGGCTGGATGTACCCTGTGATGTAATCAAATTTCTGCTCTATCTACTGAGACTTGAAATGCCACACTAATGGTCTCATTCTCTGGTCTTCAACCCCATCTTTTCTTCCATCAGCCTTATATATATTTTCTTCCAGTGTCAAAATTGGTGTAGGTTCTACTCTCCATGTACTGCAATGGATTCACTCTGAGTGTCTCATCAATTGCTTTAAATTTTTGTTCTATAACAATTTAACCAGTCACGGCAGATGGTGATTGCAGCCATGAAATTAAAAGATGCTTACTCCTTGGAAGGAGGGTTATGACCAACCTAGATAGCATATTAAAAAGCAGAGACATTACTTTGCCAACAAAGGTCCTTCTAGTCAAGGCTGTGGTTTTTCCAGTTGTCACGAATGAATGTGAGATTTGGACTGCAATGAAAGCTGAGCGCCGAAGACTTGCTGCTTTTGAACTGTGGTATTGGAGAAGACTCTTGAGAGTCCCTGGGACTGCAGGAGATCCAACCAGCCCGTTCTAAAGGAGATCAGCCCTGGGTGTTCACTGGAAGGACTGATGCTGAAGCTGAAACTCCAATACTTTGGCCACCTCATGAGAAGAGTTGACTCATTGGAAAAGACTGATGCTAGGAGGGATTGGGGTCAGGAGGAGAAGGGGACGACAGAGGATAAGATGGCTGGATGGCATCACCGACTCGATGGAAGTGAGTTTGAGTGAACTCCAGGAGTTGGTGATGGACAGGGAGGCCTGGCGTGCTGCAATTCATGGGGTCGCAAAGAGTCGGACACAACTGAGCAACTGAACTGACTGACTGACTGATGCAACTTCTTGGCTCCCTATCCTATTTTTTCTTGTCTTATTGCAAGAGGAACAAAGCAAAATTGCATTCAGTTCCATCTGTTTTGTGTTGGCATGCTGCATATGCAGAAAAGGGTTATTGGCAAATATTTCAAAATATTTCTGACAGAATTGCGGCCATCAGAATTCATAGATGGTTTTTCTATAGCTGAGGAAGAGAGGTTGCTGGAACCATACATGTAGGTTTGGTGCGTGTGCTCAGTTGTGTCTACAGACCCCATGAACTGTAGCCAGGCTCCTCTATCCATGGAATTTTCCAGGCAAGAATTCTGGAGTGGGTTGCCATTTCCTACTCCAGGGGATCTTCCCAACTGAGGGATCCAACCTGCATTTCCCATGTCTCCTGCATTAGCACATGGATTCTTTACGGCTAAGCCACCTGGGAAGCCCAAAAGTAGGTTTATGGCACCATAAACCTCAATGTTGAAGAAACTCAGAAGAGCGAGAGAACTTGGAGGCTGAGAAAGATGATGATCCCTTCATGTTTATTCAAATACCACATCATGTTACTTGCTGTATGTACAGGTAGAAAAACCTAGGCTTTAATATGAATTGACATAACAGCAGTTCCTGATCTCAATCAGTGCTTGTGTGTATCAATGCTAGGTTATATATATATAAAAGCTAGAGTAACACAGACCCTCAACGAATATGTGTAGTTTGGAATAATAAACAAATGGACATCCAACTCAAAAAGTCCTCTACTCATGCCTTTGACTTTCCTTCATTCCTTTTAGTTTTTCTTTTCTACAGTTCTGATGCTGTCTGGTTTAATCCCTTTCTCATCGTCTTACTCTTCTCTTAGACTGATTCAATGTAAAGCCTGTGGGACTCCTAATTCCCATAATTAAATTTCCAGGATATTCATCAAATTAAAGTCTTCTTTAAGATCTTCATGAATCTTACATTAGTCTTTTTTGTACTCAAACATATTCCCTATGCCATCTTTGCCTATGGAAAAGGAAGTGGATACAGAAGGGAACAGAGGCTCCCTTCTGTATCCACTTCCTTTTCCATAGGCAAAGATGATGTAGGGAATGTGTTCAAGTACAAAAAGAACTAAAGTAAGATTCATGAAGATTCTAAAGAAGACTTTAATTTGACGAATATCCTAGACGTTCAGCTAGGATAGGTAAAGAATGCTCAGATGGTAAAGAATCTGCCTGTAATGTGGGAGACCTGGGTTAGATCCCTTGGGTTGGGAAGATCCCCTGGAGAAGGGAATGTCTACTCACTCCAGTATTCTGGCCTGGAGAATTCCATGGATAGAGGAGCCTGACAGCTTACAGTCCATGGGGTCACAAAGAGTTGGACACGACTGAACGACTTTCACTTCAGTTCACTTTACTAGACATTTACATAATATTTAATAAGGAAATAAATCAGGCATTCATACTGTTCCTAATGAAAACCAATAATACTTAAATTCAGAGAAGTGAATCATCTGGCAAGAACAGGCATCTGGTAAGTACTAAATTTGGACTGAAAATGAAACTTAGAACCATGCTCTTTGTGTCATACAATCTTCCCACTGCTTTTTTTAAAAAATAGAAAACGTCTAAAACAATTACTGAATACATTACAGAGAATAAGTAAAAAATTAAAACAAACAAAAAATCGAGAAAACCAAATAAGGGCCAGAACCAAAGGTCTGCATCCCTTTGCCGGTTTTTGAAATCCCATTACTGATTTTTGAAGTAGATCATATCAGGTTGCCTGAAAGCTATGAACTTAGATCACATTTGTTTTCCCTCTGCAGACATCTCTTTTCTGAATTATACGTTCCTTCTTTCAATTTTTGTTCAGGTCAGTTGAAAGGAACATTCTTGTTAAAACCACTTGAGCTTACACCTTGGTGAAGAGGCACCATCCTTTGGAATTAGGTACACATCTACCTTTCTTGGAGCAAGAATGAGATTTGTACATTTCCCTTTTTGTCTTCTCTCCTCTGATGGCTTATGTTCCTTTTTTATTTTATGTTTTATTTTATTCATGTTCCTTATTATCTTTTTATAAGGCATCCCAAATCTTATAAAAAGAAATGTGAAGTATAAGTGAATGAATTCATTTTTGTAACCCTGATGTCAACCGCCAACCTGTCCACAAGGGTTGACTTGGTTTTTGTTTTTTTTTTAGGCCACACTGTGGGACATGTGAGATCTTAGTTTCCTGACCAGGGACTGAATTCATACCCTTTGCATTGAAAGTACAGAGTCTTAACCATTCCCCAGGAAAACCCCCAGGGTTGACCCTATTTTGACTCTATTCAAAACTTAGTATTTACTTATGATCAGCAGATTTGAATTTTTTATCAGATATTTGGTGTATTTTCAGGAGAAGGTTACAGTGTGTCTAGAAAACTCACACCTCTCCCATTACCATGAAGAGAAATTGCACATCAATTACAGAAAATCCATGGACTATGAAGTGATTCTTTTATTTACATATAAGAAAAAAAGATACTTAGGCATGGTTATAAAGAGCAGAGAAGAACCCAGAAGGATCTGATAAAGAAGAGGCTAAAAATAGAGGGGGAAGGGGAAATAAATGATACAGCTATAGTGAGTATGGAAAAGGAATTTGACCAGGGAGAAGTCATGAACTGAGAAAGAGGCAGATCTTTCTAGGGGATGGAAGGTCATATGAGTGATAGAGATTACAGTATACCCATGTAGTTAGAAGAAAATGGGGGAATTTTCCTTCTTATGGCTTGTTTTTTTTCTTTCTCAAATAAGAGTTAGTGCTTTACATTGAGAAGTGGGCAGTGAAAATACCCTTGAGAAATCTGGTAAAAAATTAAATAATTTGTATGAGAAACTCAGGAGAATTCACTTGCAAGAGAAAACATAAGAGGTAGGACCATAGAGGTTGAGAAAAGGTAGTGTTACAAAACCTAGGGACTGATAGCTAAAGGAGATGAGGTCAGGACGGCATTGAGCTGCTTTTGAAGCCTACAGGATAATAGAATCCAAGTTCTACTCATTATCTCATTAAGTCCAAAGTAGTTAGAGAGCTATGGACACATTAACAACAGTACCCAGGGCTATGGGTTGTTTCCTGACCTTGTTCCAAACTCTAGAGCAGAAAAACAAACCAGCATAAGATACAAACTTGCCTACTGTCCTGTCTCCCACTTCCCTTCAACCTTCACTCCAGCTGAGCCAAGTTCACATCCTTGTGTTCTCTTAATATAATTTTCTTTTCCTGAAATAAGACTAGAAAATTTCTGATTTTGCCACAAAGGTCCATAAAGACAATAAAAAAGCATTATTATCTTTAGGAATAATTAGCCTTAGGAACCATGGATGAGGAGATGAACTATAATTTATTGTTACTAAGGGCTTCCCTGGTGACTCAGCAGTAAAGAATCCACCCACAATGCAGAAGACACAGGAGACATGGGTTCATTCCCTGGGTCAGGAAGATCCCCTGGAGGAGGGCATGGCAACCGCTCCAATATTCTTGCCTGGAGAATCCCTATGGACAGAAGAGCCTGGCAGGCTACAGTCCATAGGGTCGCAAAGAGTCGGACATGGCTGAAGTGACAGAGCATGAGTGCATGTATTATGCATGTGTGTAGGTATGTATTCTAATCAACCAGGTAAAAACCTATGACTGGAATATCATAACCTGTATTATATAGAAGAGGAAACAGATTTAGAGAGATTGAGTCAACATATAAAGTCACACAGTAATAGAACTGTTAATAATAGAATAGAATTGTTAGTAATAGAACAAGATTCAAGCTAATAGTCATAGACTCTCTAGCCTGTATCTTTGAGGTGACCAAGACTTTAGGGAACTCAGCTGTGATCAATCAAAGATCTTTGATATCAAGATGAATGGTCACCACTCAAGAGCTCCAGGCAGTGGATTCCTTTTACTTAAAGTTCTCTTTCAGTATATATTAACATGATCTACTTGGTTTTCTTGCCTCTCACCTCACTCCCGTTCATACATGACCTGACACCCTCTTGTTGGCCAGCTGTAATCTCATGAGGTTATAAGACTGAGATTCCATCCTGGGTCAGGATGTTTGAACATCTGTAGGAAAGGAATGCATATTGGGGAGATCATTTTCATTTGAAAAGTTGTATGAATATGGTATTTATGGACTGCATCTATTGCCAAAGATTATATCCAGTTCTAAGATTTCTGAATAAATTCTTGTTCTTTGCTGCTCAGAAAAAGTTTACTGAAAATATCAGTTCACTAAAAGCACTGAAATCTCAAAGTTTGTCTCCTGCTAAAATAATGTTTACAAGTACAGAGGGTTTCTCGCTGGCATGCAATGGTGAGGATGGTGAATGATACCCTGACAGCATTTGCCTAGTTGAAAATAGGCAAGTTGAACAAATTGTAGCCCTCATTCATCACATTTGAAATAGTGTTCCAATGATTTGTTCATTTTAAGGAAGATGGATTTTGGTTAAGTAGAAAAAAATTTTATCCATATTTGAATTTTGTCACAGCTATTTGCAGACACCCTGTGCCTTAAGAGACTTTGGTGAAGAAGTAAATTCAGGATGTGAAGAACTGAGTCATTGGAAAAGATTCTGATGCTGGGAAAGATTGAGGGCAGGAGGAGAGGGGGAGGACAGAGGATGAGATTGTTGGATGGAATCACTGACTCAATGGACATGAGTTTAAGCAAACTCTGGGAGATGGTGAAGGACAGGAAAGCCTGGTGTGCTGCAGTCCATGGGGTCGCCAAGAGTTGAGCATGACTGAGTGACTAAACAATGAACAACAAGGTAACTGGGTCTGAACAAGGACTGTGCATGGTTTCTGTTTATTTGTTTTACTTTATTATGGACACTATGAGTTATGGGCAGTCTAAGGAGGATAACGTATTTCTGGCACAGGCTCTCCATTCCTCTTCACACAGGGCTCATCTTACCCTCCAAGTCACACTCTAATTAACACCACCAAGTAGCTCTCTAGAACCCTAAACAACTCATTTGTAATAAATGAAGTTACTAAAAATCTCCCAAGTATAAAAGTAAAGGGGATACATCTTAAACATACCTATGTTTGGCACATTTACACGTTATTGACAAATAAAATTCATTTCGGAAAGACATGAATTCACTGATGAACATTATGTTTTCCACCAAGCATTTTTTTTTTAACTTAAGGTACTCAGAAAGAGTCCATTTTCCCATAGTGTTAATGTTGAAAGCTGTGACAATGACACCACAATAATGCCCATCATCGTGATGCATAATATAGATGTTATTGCACATAATAGAAAGCATTCTTTGGGGGTAATGCATTTTTGTTGCCTACATGCTGACACCAAGCAGATACAAATGTGCCTTAATGTGTTTTTTTAAAGGGACAGTGTAGACGCACCCCCACGTACATGTTTTGTATAAGGTTTGGTGAGTGGCTCACTTTTACTAGCTGCTTTCTAGAATCACTTTCGTTCTCCTAATAGCTCTAATTATAAGCTGCACCATTTTCTATTCCTTCCTTGCTGTTCTTTGTCATTGCACTGCTCATAGACATTTAAACAGTGGAAGCTGTTTATAGTTCATTAAACGCTTTAAGCTGTTGTTCTAAAGTTTTCTACTTTTTTTTTGTATTTTCCAAGTCATTTTCCTCTGCTTTCATATGAAACCATGCACTGCAATTCAACAGAAGACATCAGAGACGCACATCTAATGAATAATCAGCAAGGCTAACAGCCATAAATGAATCAGAGGCCTTGGCAATCTATTTTTTATTGTGTTTGGTATGGCATTTGACATAGAATGCATAGGTATTTTTTTTTAATGATTCCCTCTAATTCTTTTTAAAGTAGAAATTTTGCTTCTTAAATAAAAACACTAGCCAAAAGGGAGTATTAACTCATATTATGACATGATAGAGCACAGAAAATGTGGCTATTGGAAAGCTAAACATTTTCCTATCATATCACAGTCGGAAAAGATGGGGCAATTACTCCAATAAATGACCCACTAGGATGATATTAGAATTTGAAGAAAGAGAGATTTAGCAGCATTAAGACTGCCTTGGAATGTGTACGAGACCAGGGTGGTATCAGAAGGAGGCTGTCTCTTTGATTTTTATTGGACAGTCACACTATTCCTGTCACTTTTCCACGTTCTCCTGGGCAAGTCCTGAATCAACCATGGTGTTGGAAAGCAGAGTAGAACAGGCTAATTTAGAATTCCTTCCCCAGAGCATGATGTGATCTTCCTGTGAAAAATGGAAGTGAGAGAGAGGTCAGGGATTTATTCTTTGCTGTTCAGATCATATGAGAAAAATTTCTCCATTGTATTAACATTAATTTATTAAACAAAGACTTTCATGCTCACATTAAGCATGTTTAAGACACATGATTCTACAATAGAGGCAAGAGCAACATACCAAGAACCAGTTCAAAATACTAGAGCAAGAAATAAATCAGCTATGAGACTATATTGTATAACACAGGGAGTATGGCGGTGGTGGTTTAGTCCCTGAGTTGTGTCTGATTCTTTGTGATCCTGTGGACTGTAGCCTGCCAGGCTCCTCTGTCCATGGGATTTTCCAGGCAAGAATGCTGGAGTGGGTTGCCTTTTGTTCCTCCAGGGGATCTTCCTGACCCCGGGATTGAACTTGCAGCTCCTGCATCGCAAGCAGGTTCTTTACCACTGAGCCACTAGCCAATGTTTTATAATAACTATAAATGGAGTATAACCTCTAAAAATTGTGAATCGGTAAGCTGAACATCTGAAAATTATATAATATTGTACATCGACTGTACCTCAATAATAAATAAATAAAATACTAGAGTAAAATAGGAAGAATGGTACAGAGAAAAGGAGGCTGTAGGTTAAAATTGAATTTCCCAATGGTGATTAATTTGAGACTCCAAAGGGTGCCTTCTTCTCTAGGAAGAAGTTAGCTTATTTCTGTGGTAAGGGGGCTAAGATGCAATTGTGCAGGTGACCTGCAGTAAGCAGGCAAGCCCTTTCAAGGTCAACTGCATGAAAATTGAGTCTATTTTCTTCTTATTCCCATCCATGCAATATCCTTCATTCCTGATCTTTAAAAAAAAAACATACACACACACATTTCCTCTTACTATTATGAAATCAAATGATCTCATAATGAGACCAAAATAATCACAATCAATAAATAGGCTTCTAGTGGAAAATTTTTTGTATCAATACACATAACACAAAAATAGCAAATTTCGTTTAATGAATTGGACTTTGTGAACCCTAAGATTTCTGGATGAGCTGGTTGCATGCCATCACCAACTCGATGGACGTGAGTCTGAGTAAGCTCCAGGAGTTGGTGATGGACAACTCACCAACAGGGAAGTTGGTGAAGGACAGGGAAGCCTGGCGTGCTGCAGTCCATGGGGTTGCAAAGAGTCAGACATGACTGAGTGAACTGAACTTAACTGAACTGAAGATTTCTGGTCCAAAGTATACAGTTGGTAATAAATAATCAACTGTTTGTGAGTATTGCTTCCCTTGATTTTAGTTCATGCTCACAATATATGTATGCTATATGCATCAATGGAATGATGACTCAAAGTCCCCCAAATCATTTATATTAAATATTACCATAGGATATAATTTCAAGAATATGCTTTTTTCTCTAAAAGCTGGGTTCTGTTTCTGCTCTGTCATTTACATTTTTGTATAAAATCTTGTGACTTTTTCTAAATATCCCT
This sequence comes from Bos grunniens, assembly GCF_055505025.1. Lineage (NCBI taxonomy): Eukaryota > Metazoa > Chordata > Mammalia > Artiodactyla > Bovidae > Bos > Bos grunniens. The sequence goes on along the minus strand of NC_141178.1, from coordinate 53,679,825 downwards.
ATTTGTAAAACAGGGAAATGATATCTAATACAACAATTATATGAGGGCACGTGAGTATTTTTTTAAGTATGAAAGCACTTGGTAAATGATACACAATGCTACATAAATGTGTGTATTATAAGTCTTCAAACTGGTGAACATATTTTTCCATTGTTTTGGAAAGTTAATACTGAGACAACCTGGCACCTGGGACCCAGGATCCTTTGCTTCTGGACAAAGTCTCCTTGAGCAACAGAATACAAAGAAACAGTAAGGGACTAAAAATAACTGCATGCATGAGCAGCTGGGGCAAATTATGAACAACAGGATGCAAAAAGACCAAAAGCTCAACTTGCCAGGTTTGAGGTGCCAGGACCAAAACCAGGGAACTGTGCGTGATACCTGCACGTAGCACCACTGAGGGGGTGACCCAGCCACCTAAGCCACCCCTTCAGCCCAACCCACAGGTCCATGCCTACCCTCATCCCACTTTAGGTACCAGCTCACCCCACTCTACTGTCATCCTGCACGGAGCAAGCAAGGGCACCTGTTATTGTTTTTGAACCCTCATCCCAAAAATGCACGGCGTGAATTTTTCATCTGGCCTCTTAACAATTCCTGTTGGTTAAATTCCTGGAGAAGGAAATGGCAACCCACTCCGGTGTTCTTGCCTGGAGAATCCCAGGGATGGGGGAGCCCGGTGGGCTGCCATCTATGGGGTCGCACAGAGTTGGACACGACTGAAGTGACTTAGCAGCAGCAAACAGTCTAAGAACCCCAATCAGTAACAATATCAGGAATACCTTTGAAGAAATGAATTGAAAAGAAATAGTGAGGAGAAACACAGAACTGTTTGAATGATTGATGGACAGCTGTTGGTGGAAATGTCAGAAGAAGCATGTCTAGCTGTTTTATTGTGATTCTGCATGGGCTTCCCTGGTGGCTCAGGTGGTAAAGAATCTTCCTGCAATGCAGGAGACCTGGGTTCGATCCCTGAGTTGGGAAGATCCCCTGAAGAAGGGAATGGCAAACCACTACAATATTCTTCCCTGGAGAATCCCATGGATAGAGATACAGCCCAAGAAGTCACAAAGAATCAGACATGACTGAGTGACTAACACTTTCACTTGCATGGTCCTTCAAGGTTGTCACACAGGCACCCTGGCCACCAGCTCTAAGCTTGGTTCCAGCTGTGTTTTCATCTTCTCACCTTCCAGCACATCTTACTGTTTATTAATATTCTATGTTTCTCTCTTCTCCTGCTTGAATGCCCTAAGGGTTGGCATTTTGGCCTACTACCTATTGATATATTACTGCAGCCTGAAAGAGTGTTCATGGGGAATGAGGTGCTCAGTGAGTATCCGTGGAATAAACATATAGATGGTTCAATACTCACCGGGTTTTAAAAAAAAAGTAGAGTTGTTCACAGAAAAGGTGTGTGGGAAGAAGGAGTGTCTCACACAGATTCAGAAAGCAAGTGACCTTAAGGGGACAGGACCAAGAGTAGAGAGACAGTAACAGAGAGGAGAGACCTCTGGGCTGGAAATTACCTTTGATGTCCAGTGAAGGAATTCTTATAATAAAGGAGCACTGGAGGAAGACAGAGGCTTCCTAGGTGGCCCTAGTGGTAAAGAACATGCCTGCCGGTACAGGAGACATAGAAACAGGGGTTCGATCCCTGGGTCAGGAATATCCCCTGGAAGAGCCTGGCAGGTTACAGACCATAAGGTCATAAGGAGTCAGACATGACTGAAGTAACTTAGCACATATGCATGCATGGAAGAACATAGAGTCAAGCCCTAGGCTAATGACACCAGGAATATAAAGACTAATAAGCTATAACTTTAGAGCAGGGGTCCCCAGTCTCTGGGATCTAATGTCCAATGATCTGAGGAGGAGCTGATGTAATAATAATGGAAATAAAGTGCACGATAAATGTAAGGCTCTTGAATGATCCAGAAAGTATCCCCCACATCTTGTTTCATGGAAAAATTGCCTTCAATGAAAGTGATCTCTAGTGCCAAGGAACTTGGGGCACTGCTCTAGAGGCACTCAGCTAATCTTCACTACCCCTTCCAAGCATTAGCTCTCCCATTTCTGATACATCAAAAAGCTTTCACTTGTAATTAGAGCCCCAGGTTTCACTCTTGCCCTGCCCACCCTCCACCTTACCCTCTGGGATCAGTTCTCATAACCACGGCTGGAAATGTCAGAGAATTTCACTCCCTTGCTCAAAATCTTCCCATGTCTTCTCATCTCCCTCAAAATAAAAACCCAAGGCCTTGCAGGGGCCCACATGCTTGGAGTCCTCAGACTTCAACCCCTCCCTGACCTTCTCTTCCTCTCAATCATTTAGCTCCATCCATACCGGGGGCTTCACTCAAAGCTCAGTTGATAAAGAATCCGCCTGCAATGCAGGAGACCCCGGTTCTATTCCTGGGTCTGGAAGACCCACTGGAGAAGGGTTAAGCTACCCACTCCAGTATTCTTGGGCTTCCTTTGTGGCTCAGCTGGTAAAGAGTCTGCCTGCAATGTGGGAGACCTGGGTTCGATCCCTAGGTTGGGAAGATCCCTGGAGAAGGGAAAGGCTACCCACTCCAGTATTCTGGCCTGGAGAATTCCATGGATTGTATAGTCCATGGGGTCACAGAGTTGGACACAACTGAGCAACTTTCACTTCACTTCACTTCATGCTGGCCTCTTTGCATTTCCTGTAAGATGCTAGTCCTGCTCAAACCTCAAGATTTTCAGGTTTTCCCTCTGACTGGAATTTTCTTCCCCCAAACAGTCACATAGGTCCTTTCTCCTTTTATTCAGTTTTTCGCTCAACTGTCACTCTATCAGGGAAATCTTCTCTGACTACTCACCATAAAATAGCATGCCCCACTCCACTCTGACTCTGTCCCTCTTGGTCAGTTTTATTTTTTCCCTTTTGGTCAGTTTTAATTGCTGTCTTGAGTGATGCATAGCAGCTGTTCAATAAATATTTTTTGTTGAATGAATGCATAATTCGTGCCTGACTTTGAATAATTGATAATAAAATGTGATCTTTCCACAAGGGTGAAATATTATACATGAATTTACATTAAAATGAGAAACATGACTATTTGCGGGTAAAGAAAATTATGAGGAATTTAAATTTTCTTGAGATTTCTTTATATTTAGTTTTTACACGTTCCACAATAAACTATATATTTTTTAATAATGTGATACAACTATTAGAAAAGCAAATTTCTATTTGCTATTAGTATGTGATGCAAGATGTGGCTCACTAGTTTATTATAATATCTTTGGAGAATTCTGGAAGAAAATGTAGTCTGACTTGAGTTCCCCACAAAAAGTTGTAGTTTGTCTGAGCTTTAGATCAATTTTTATCTCAAACACGGTGTCCCTATATCTTTGAGTGTGTCAGCTCTTATGAGTCTTGGGTTTCCATATAACAATAAGATTCAGGAAATAACATAAATATTCAAAAGTAGAAAGCGAGTGAAACCAACAATATGCCTATATGAAAATACACCCATATGTGTTTATTAAGCACATAAAAAGAGATTTTTGAGGTCATACAACAAACTCTTATGAGCATGCAGAGTGTGGCAGTCATGACAGAGGGGAATATTTTTATTAGTTGAACATTTTAAAGTAAGTATGCATTTTATTGTCATCACACATTTTATATATGAAAATAAAATCAGATAACATACACGAAAATGTGCAGAAACAGAAAAATATTCACAGTTTAAAAGTTCCAGAACAGTGTATAGGTTAAACCATTATTTATAAATATTAAATAAAAATCACACAAAAGTAGCTCAAACTGGCAACAGTAGTTATCTCTGACTGCATGATTTTAAAGGAGTTCATTTTATTTCCTTTCCTTCTATTTAGTTATTAAACATATTTCAATGACCCCATTTTTCTTTGTCAATAAACAATCTTTTCTAAATGAATTAAATTTATAAGGAAAGCATATATAAATTTCTGTGTCTGAAGATGGAATAAAAACTGCAATGCATATAACTACCATTGCCTAAAGACCTCATAAAATAGCAGAAGTACCCAAAGACCTCAATAGATAAATAGTCAAAGACCGCAAAAAGACAAACTCTTTTGAGGACAAATAGCTAGGGATAACATACGGAAATAAATATTCATCATTAATCAACCAAATGCAAATTAAATGAGGTAACTCTTTACAGATTAAATTAGCAAAAAATGTAAATGATCATACTCCGTACTTTTGAAGGAACAGTGTACCTACAATCCTCATACCTTTCTGGATGCCCTTACCCATGGGGCATTTATGCAGAGCCCAAGCTCTGGAGACACAATGCTTTGCTGCAAATCATGTTCCACCACTTTCTTGTTGGGTACTGTGGCATGTGGTTCATCCTCTCTGCAGCTGCAAAATGGGGATAATAATAATACCTCCTGATAACATGCTATTGGGAGGATTTAATGAGTCAATACCCAGAAATTTTTTAGAAGAGTAAACAGATAATACATATTAACTATAATTATTGACTACATATCAACTAGGATTTCAGCAGGAAAGAGATAGCATCCACATTAGTCTAATTTGAAGAGGATCTATTTTCAAAGGACTATTCACAAGTTGTGTGCAGAATATAGGGAAAGCATAGGGAGGAGGAAACCCTGGTTGAAGAAACTGAGGCTAACAGTACTGGGCTCTGCTTACACCTACTCCAGAGGAATCAGAAATAAAAGGAATTCCTGAAATATAGAAGAATACTTAGATATGTGTGAAAAGAGGAGTGATCTTCCAGTGGGAGAGAGCCTCGAGAAGGAGATAGATAATATATGTATACGTATGGCTGATTCAGTATGTTGTACAGCAGAAACTAACACATGATAAAGCAATTCTGTTGTTGCTTTGTGTAGTGGCTAAGCTGTGTCTGACTCTTTTGCAACCCCATGGACTGTAACCCACCAGGCTCCTCTGTCCATGGAATTTCCCAGGCAAGAATACTGGAGTGGGTTGCCATTTCCTTTTCCAGGGAAACTTCCTGAAACAGGGATCAAACCTACGTCTCCTGCATTACAGACAGATTCTTTACCACTGAGCCACCAGCAAAGCCCGAAGCAATTACACTCAAATTAAAAAAAAAAAAAAAAAAAAGGCAACTTCTTAAGGAGAGAACCAGAGGAGTAGATGTTCCAACCTCCTTTTTCTCTCTCTTTGTCTTGTCAAGGCTCCCCAGTAGCTGAACTTAGCTATGCATCTTTGTGGAATGAGTCAATGGATGCAGCCCATGTGGCTGAGCCTCCTGGCACAGAGAACAGAGTGCAAAAGGAAGAGAAATGGGTCTAGAGGCTGCCTGGCCTGGGCCCTCCTAGAAAGAGAGGCAAAAAGCAGATTTTTAAGTGTTGTAAATCCCCACCAGACCTTCCTGTCTTCTCCAAGGACTCTTTGAAAAAGCCAATATATTTCTTGTTTTTTCCTTGCAGAGTATCTCTACCAGTTTCCTTCAGTCCTAGGGGTCAGTGGAGCCCAAGCCCTGAACATCCAACCTCTGTGAGGCATCAGCAAAGAATTTAAATACAGTCTCTTTTTAGAAGTTTGTCTCACATTCAATGATGCTGCTGACTAGCCATCACTAGGCTCACTGTTTGTTTTTTTTTATTTACTTATATATTTTAATTGAAGGATAATTACTTTAAGACCAGAAACTATAAAACTCTTAGAGGAAAACATAGGCAGAACACTCTCTGATATAAATCACAGCAAGATCCTCTATGACCCACCTCTTAGAGTAGTGGAAATAAATACAAAAATAAACAAATAGGACCTAATTAAACTTTTGCACAATGAAGGAATCTATAAGCAAGGTAAAAAGACAACCTGAAGAATGGGGAGAAAATAATAGCAAATGAAGCAACTGACAAAGAATTAATCTCCAAAATGTACAAGCAGCTCGTGCAGCTCAGTACTGGAAAAACAAACAACCCAATCAAAAAGTGGGCAGAAGATCTAAACAAACATTTCTCCAAAGAAGACATACAGATGGTGAATAAACACATGAAAAGATGCTCAATATTGCTCATTATTAGAGAAATACGAGTTAAAAATACAATGAGGTATCATCTCACAGCAGTTAGAATGGCCATCATCAAAAAGTCTATAAATGCTGGAGAGGGTATGGAGAAAAGAGAACCTTCTTACACGCTTGGTGGGAATGCAAACTGATACAACCACTATGGAGAACAGTATGGAGATTCCTTAAAAAAAACTAGGAATAAAACTACCATAGGACCCAGCAATCCCACTACTGGGCATATACCCTGAGGAAATCAGAATTGAGAAAGACACATGTACCCCAATGTTCTTTGCAGCCCTATTTACAAGAGCCAGGACATGGAAGCAACTTAGATGACTGGCTTGTTTTGAACAAGTGGTTGAGGGCTGTCCACAGAGCATCAGAGGATGTTTGATGAAATTCTAAGCCCTGTATATGATTGAAATGACTGTGATAGGGGCTAAGACTTCATTATCAAGGACAAATCATTCCATGACTGATCCTTGGTTATTGACCAATGGCTAACTTCTGCTAGATTGAGGAACACTCTTGTTGGAAGCAAACTTCAGGCCCTAAAAGTATGAAAAAGGACTCCAGAAACCTCAAAGAGTGGTAAATTAGGCAAATCAGTGACAACTGAAAGAAAGACTATACATTCAATTAAAAGATGGATACAAATATATAGATATTCCATGGCTAAAATAAACTTGAAAAATAATTAGAATTCACTACTGCACTTATAGAGAGTTCTGTTTCTTTTGCCTATGAGTCTTTTCAGTACGAAGGAAAAGATGGACTAAAAAAGTCCAGTGAGGAACGGGTACGTTAAACAAATTTTCTCTAAGCCATTATATGAAAAGTGTGTGTACCTCCTCCATAAAAGCTCCAAGATTTAAAATACAACAGAAAATGGTAACAGTGAAAATGACAAATCTTCAGCTTCTTTTCATTTTCATCCCAAGATACTTTTGGTGTCTGTACTTCTCATCTGCTCACTTTCTTTCTCTCGTTGCCTGTTTTCGGTAGCTCCTCTTCTTCCTCTCGTCTCTGAGTCTTCATTCAGATTGGTTCCAGGAAAGAAAAGGGAAGAAATCATCTTATTGTATGTCTCCCTCAACCCTGCAATATTTCACATCCCTTCTCACCGGGAAACTGTTTATACAGCAAAAGCAGAGGAGACCCACCAATACTGTGATGCCAAGAATGCTTTGTTTTGTGAGTAAAATAAACAGAAAGGGAAAAGAGATCACTTCATAATACCCAGAACAGTTTCAAGGGCAAAGAACAGCTATTGTCATCCTTAGTCCAAGTTCTTTTCTTTGGACTTCCTCGGAAATGATTTTCTTTTCTCCTTAATTATAAATGATCAACAATCTAGAATAAAAAGAAAAGAAAATCATTTTCATCCTAACAATATGTGGGAAAATATTACTGGCCATAGCTTTGTAAATAATGGCTTTATTTAGATTTACTGTTGCTGCTTATATTTCTAAATAATCATCATTATGTGCTTATATTTATTGAAGTAGGTTATCAAAATGCATAACATAGTCTTTCCATTAACTCTTTCACATTAATGAGTTGCTATTTAGTAAATTACTATTTCCCGTCACTAAAATGAAGGAAGCCAGTGGCCTGAATGATTTTCCAAAGTGCCTATTAATAAACACCCAAGGCATATATTAAAATACTAGAATGCAAAGGTCTTTGGGAAGTAGATAAGCATATGAACTAGGTTTTGTAAAAATGTGCAGTAACCCTTTCATGACCAGAGCATATTGTCCAAAACAATTCCTCTTCCTGGTTCGCTTATCATACAAATTGCCATAAGTTTGACTTATGGAAATTTTGCAGTGACTTCGACTTAACCAAGGCCATTTTCATCTCATTATTTTGTGGGGAAATACTAAATGATTATTTTTAGAGCGAGGATTTTCTGATTACATTACTCCATTTTTTTAGTTCATTATGTTAGAGAGAGAGTAATATATGTCACCCACAAAAGTGGAAGAAAGTGAGTGGAATCTGATTTCAAGACCCACTATATAATTGTACTTAAATAGTGACTCTTGAAATATATATATATATATATACATATTTATGCTCTCAGTAATCTCACTTGTGTCCGATTCTTTGCAACCCTGTAGACTGTAGCCCACGAGGCTCCTCTGTCCATGGGGTTCTCCAGGCAAGAATACTGGAGTGGGTTGCCATGCCCTCCTCCAGGGGATCTTCCTGACCCAGGGATTGAACCCACCTCTCCGGCATTTCCTGCATTACAGGAGTATTCTTTACCCACTGAGCCACCTGGGCATGTGTGTGTTCAGTTGTATCTGACTCTTGCAACCTCATGGAATGTAGCCTGCCAGGCTCCTTTGTTCATGGGATTTTTTGGGGCAAGAATGGGGTGGGTTGTCATTTCCTCCTCTAGGGGAATCTTCCCGACCCAGGGATGGATATATATATATATATATATATATATATATATATATATATATATATGCACACATATACTTTCTATGTTTTAAATCATATTTACATAACTTACAGCCTCCTAATGTCATTTTACTAGTTCAAGTGAACTATAGAAACTTTACCTTCTTTTACTCTGCTCTGTTTATAATTGGATTTCTACTTCCCATACATACATTTAGAACTACATCAGATAATATGATGTTTTTCTTCGACCATCAAACATAATTTTAAGACCTCACAAGAAGAAGGAAAATAAAATTTTACCTGTATTTTTGTTTATCATGTTTTTGTTTCTTTCTTGAAATTCCAAATTTCCTTCTTCGATCATTTCTTTTCTGTTTAGAGAACTTTCTTTAGACATTCTTTTAGAGTGGATCTGCTGGCAATAAATTCTCTTAGTTTTTCTTTATCTGAGAAGGTCTTGGTTTTTTATTGCTAAAGGTTATTTTCACTGGGTATATGATTCTAGCTTGAGTTTTTATTATTATTATTTTTAGCACTTGAAATACACTATACCATTTTCTTCTGGTTTCCATGGTTTCTGATGAGTGAAGAATGATTCAAACTCCTTTCCCTTCTATATGTAAGATGCCCTTTTTTTCTCTGGCTGTTTTCAGTTTTTCCCCTTGCTTTTAGTTCTCACAAGTGCAAGCATGATGTGTCTTGCCACAAATATATTTGGGTTTATGCCATTTAAGGCTTCTTTAGTTTCTCAAATCTGTAGATTTATATGTCTTGCCAATTTTTTCAGCCATTATTTTCCCTTTGAGTACTTTTTTCCCCAGTCTGATTCTTCACTCCTAATGAGACCCTGATGGTATGAATGTTTACCTAGTTTATAATCCTCAAGTTTCTGGGGCTCTGTTTATTAGTTTTTTCCACTCTTTTCTTAGACTGAGTAATTTGTATTATTCTATCTTGCATTTCATTGATTCTTTCCTCTGTTCTCTACATTCTGGTCTTGGTCCATCTATTGGGCTTTTTATTTTGGTGTTATTGCTTTGCTATTATACTTTTCAGCTCTAAAATGTCTATTTGTGGGGACTTCCCTGGCTGGCCAGTAGTTAAGACTCCAGCTCCCAATACAGGGGTTCCAGGTTCCATCTCTGGTTGAGCAACTAAGATCCCACATGCCCTGTGGCATGGCCAAAAATAAATTCAAATGTCTATTTTTTTTTAATGCCTCCTTTTTTTTTTTTTTTTTTGCTGAAGTTTTCTATATCTTCACTGGGTCTATTTTTTCATTTGTTTTGAATGTGTTCATTTTGCACTGAAACATTTTTATCAGAGCTGCTCTAAAATCTTGATGAGATCATTCTAAGACGGCTGGCATCTCGGTGTTGGCATCTGTTCACCGTATTTTTGTGTGGATTTTGAGGTCTTCCTGGTTCTTACTTTGGCAAATAACTTTCTCTTGAAAACTGGACCTTTATGTACCATGAAATGAGACTCTAGATCTTCTTTAAACTTTTTGTTTTAGCTGGTCTGCTGTGTTCCATGGGACTTCTTCTGAGCCAATCCAGTGTTGAGAGGAATAGCCATCTCATGCACCCTGGGTGGCAGTGAAATTTCAGGATTCCCCTTTTGTCTTCAATGATGTGGGAGGGGAAGGGGGTGTCATTACCAGATAGACTGAAGTCCTGGTTCCCTCTTTGTTTTTTTCTGACACTATCTGGGCAGGGGGTTTCCCAGATGGCTCAGTGGTAGAGAATCCACTTGCCAATGCAGGAAACACAGGTTCAATCCCTGGGTCGGGAAGATCTCCTGGAGAAGGAAATGTCAACCCACTCCAATAGTCTTGCCTGGGAAAATCCATGGACAGAGGAGCCTATTGGGCTACAGTCCATGGGGTTACAAAAGGTCAGACACATCTGACTGAGCACACACATTTGGGCAGAAGCTTGGAGCATCTCCTTATATCTTTATGAGCATGGAAGTCTGACTAATCCAGCCTCATCCATGCCTCATTTAACCTTAGCTGACATGGATGGGAGTGGATTCACTTTTTTTTTTTTTTTTTTCCTTTCTGTAATGTTTGGCTAGAGTAGAGCTGTTGCTGGCTAGAAGTTTTCTTTCTTGGTGGGCTGCCCCTTTCCTTTTGAGTAGAGAAAGCAGGTTTTTCATGAAACACTTTTGTATGTCTGTACCTGTTGGATTTCTGGGTTGTCAGCTTCTTCAGTTTCTAGTCTGAGACAAGAAGGAAATCCAGAAAACTTGCCAGCGTGTCATCCCTCGGGTCTTAAGGACACTGCTTGGTCTGCTGTCATCTCTCCATCTTTTAGATACTTGCTATGCTTATTTCTTATGCTTATTTTATATATCTATGGCTTCCCTCATAGCTCAGTTGGTAAAGAATCCACCTGCAATGCAGGAGACCCTGGTTCAATTCCTGGATCCAGAAGATCCCCTGGAGAAGGGATAGGCTATCCATTCCAGTGTTCTTGGGCTTCGCTTGTAGCTCAGCTGGTAAAGAATCTTCCCGCAATGCAGGAGATCAGGATTTGATCCCTAGGTTGGGAAGATACCCTGGAGAAGGAGATGGCAACCCACTCCAGTATTCTTGCCTGGAGAATCCCATGGACAGAGGAGCCTGGCAGGCTACAGTCCGTAGGGTTGCAAAGAGTTGGACATGACTGAGGGACTTTCAGTTTCACTATTATATATATAATGTCCTAGGATTTTTGTTGTACTTAGTGGAAAGAATAGAGAAAATTATGTCCACTTCATCTTCCAGAAGTAGATGTCTCCAGGTTTTTATTTTTTAAAGATGGCTCTTTTGGTAGTGATTTTGAAAATTTTTTTTCCAAGTCTTTTAAAAAAATGATTTTTAGTTATTTATTTATTTCTTGGTTGCACCACATAGAGAAGGGGAAGAAAGAATGAGATGTCTGGATGGCATCATCGACTCAATGGACATGAGTTTGAGCGAACTCCAGGAGATGGTGAAGGGAAGAGAAGTCTGGCATGCTGCGGTCCATGGGGCTGCAAAGAGTAGGATATGACTTAGCGATTGAACAACAAGAGCAACAGGGTACTGCTGTGGACAACTCCCTTTCTTGATTTGTCCCGGTGTATTTTATTTGCTGTTTGATGTTGTACCCCCTCGGGCAATGGACTACTTCTCTTCGTGGGCTGTGTTTCTTTGCACGAGCTCACTGCCACAGCCCACAGTAGAAAGGCCACTCCAGGGATTTTTTTTTTTCCCGACAGTTTAGAGCAGGAAGTTTATTCATGGATGTGTGGAGGACACGGTAAGGGCCCTAGGACTGGAAGGCAAAGGGGCGATGGATGGGGACTGAGAACAGACACCCCAAGTCAGATTCTGTGGAGTCCTCAGGAACCTGGTGTGTGTGTGTGTGTGTGTGTGTGTGTGTGTGTGTGTGTGTATGTGTGTGTGTGTGTGGTCTGTGTGTTGGAGGTGGGGGTGGTGGATGGTGCTGACCCCACCCAGAAAAGAGAAAACGTGGTGCCTGATTCCCACAGTGGCAGCAAGCCAAGAATCCTCAAGTTAGAAGAAAACAGGGAGGAATCAAAGTAGTGCGTGTGTAACCCCAAGGAAGCCCCAAAGACAGAATGGCAGCGGAGCCGACTCAGGCCTCCACCTCCAGCAAATTCCATCACTGCTTTGGGCCTGGGCACCACTTTGGCTGCTCTCAGAGGCAGTGTGCCCAGGCTCAGCGTGCTGGGCCATGTGCCCTTGACCTTGACGACTTCTGCTCCGGGGCCCAGCTGTCTCCTCCTCACCCAGTTCCCTAGGCACGGCCACCAGCTCCTTCTGTTCTCTGCGAAGAGCCTGCCAGGCCTGGCCCCACAGCTGCAGCTCCACCACCTGCCTGTTCTCGGCCTTCTGTTCCTGCACACCATGCCATGGGGCGTCCCATTTCTGCAGGAAGCAGAGCATCTTGGCGCTAGGCTGGTCTTCCTCTAGGACCCACTAGGGTGCCAGGCTCACTTCTTGTGGTCTTTGCTGTTGTCCACAATTATACCCAAGGTATTCGAGACAGCCTGCAGCTTCCCTTGGGCACGCTTGGTCCTCCTTCAGATGTGCATGCGAGGTTTGGTAGACCCCTGTGAGCAGGCCATGGGGCTCCCTGCCTGCTTGGACTGGGACAGCTGCTACCACGCCCCATCCTAAGACACAGAAAACCCTACGTCTAACTCCAGCTCTCTGGGCACACACATGCCCATCAGTGGAGGAGGGCAGAGAAGGTTGTTGGGCAGGGGCATCAAGGGAGAGCTTAAAGAGCCCTGAAGATGCAAGGATGGGCTGGAAAGAACCCAGGGAGGCTGGTAGGAGGCAGGGTCATCTGAGTCAGGAGTCCAGAACTTTGGCACATGCTCCATGGTTCCAGGGGACCTCACTGACAAAACACAAATAAATTCAAAGATAAAATTTTAAAATTTTAATTAAAAATTATTAAAGTATAATTGCTTTACAATGTTATGTTAGATTCTGTTATACAATGAAGTGAATCAGCTATATGTATACATACATCCCTCCTTCTTGCACCTCCCTCCCACTCACCTCCCCCCACCCCCCTCACAATCCCACCCCTCCAGGTGATCACAGAGCATGGAGCAGAAGAAGGCAAACACAAAGCATTAAACCCTAAGCACAGCACACTTCTCAGCCCAGTGACCTACATGACTTCACAAGTCTCATGCAGTGAAGCTGGCCCCTGAATGAGGGATGCAATGGTGCAATGCCTTGAAATTCTTTTTAAGACTTCCAAAGAGACTGTTTTTTTTTTTTAATGTAAAACTTTAGTCTTTTAAGCATATATTTCATGTGTTTTGTTAACATACACTCTAGGAATTTGACTATTTTTTAACTAAATTGTCGCGTTGTTTTGACATTTGGAAGACATTAACACCTTCAAGTGGCTTTGATGAGATGGGGCTGTTGACTTCCTTTACTTCATCATATCTTGGTATTATGGTAAAGACACTTATTTTACCTCATAAATTTCTTAGTGATCCCATTATTATTCTGTAATTATTCCTTCAAGACAGAAACTAAGTTCCATTACACAATAGGGACTGTTTAGTTTCATCAAGAACAAAGAAGCTGCAGAATATTTACTGTCATCGGTGGAACTGAAAATCCTCAAATGACTCTTACCAACATCCTCTTCCTTTTTTCCCCCACTTTACTCTTAAGTAGGTTGTTTTTCTTTTTTTTTTTAACCTTCAGTAATACTCAGCATTAATTCTTTGGGCTGAATCAGTATGTCTACCTGTGTGGCTGCCTAATAGAATTGAATAAGTTGTATTGACTTCAAATTTTTTTCTGATTTTCTTGCAAAAGCTTCTTTTTAATGTTAAGATAAAACAATGAAGATTAAAATGTTAGGGTTTATAGTTGACTTTGGGATTTGACATGAATTCTAATAATAGTGTTACTAATGTCAATGGTAATATAATTTTTTTTATTGAAGGCTGTTTCTGTGTCAAACAATATGTTACAGAATTTATGTCTCCTTAACACATTTAAAACATCTATTTCTGCTTTATTGACTATGCCAAAGCCTTTGACTGTGTGCATCACAATAAACTGTGGAAAATTCTGAAAGAGATGGGAATACCAGGCCACCTGACATGCCTCTTGAGAAACCTATATGCAGGTCAGGAAGCAACAGTTAGAACTGGACATGGAACAACAGACTGGTTCCAAATAGGAAAAGGAGTATGTTAAGGCTGTATATTGTCACCCTGCTTTTTTAACTTATACACAGAGTACATCATGAGAAACGCTGGGCTGGAAGAAACACAAGCTGGAATCAAGATTGCAGGGAGAAATATCATTAACCTCAGATATGCAGATGACACCACCTTTATGGCAAAAAGTGAAGAGGAACTAAAGAACCTCTTGATGAAAGTGAAAGAGGAGAGTAAAAAAGTTGGCTTAAAGCTCAACATTCAGAAAACAAAGATCATGGCATCTGGTCCAATAATTTCATGGCAAATAGATGGGGAAACAGTGGAAACAGTGTCAGAATTTATTTTGGGGGGCTCCAAAATCACTGCAGATGGTGATTGCAACCAGGAAATTAAAAGACACTTACTCCTTGGAAGGAAAGTTATGACCAACCTAGAAAACATATTCAAAAGCAAAGACATTACTTTGCCAACAATTTCCGTCTAGTCAAGGCTATGGTTTTTCCAGTGGTCATGTATGGATGTGAAAATTGGACTCTGAAGAAAGCTGAGCACCAAAGAATTGATGCTTTTGAACTGTGGTGTTGGAGAAGACTCTTGAGAGTCCCTTGGACTGCAAGGAGATCCAACTAGTCCATTCTAAAGGAGATCAGTCCTGGGTGTTCTTTGGAAGGAATGATGCTAAAGCTGAAACTCCAATACTTTGGCCACCTCATGCGAAGAGTTGACTCATTGGAAAAGACTCTGATGCTGGAAGGGATTGGGGGCAGAAGGAGAAGGGGACGACAGAAGATGAGATGGCTGGATGGCATCACCAACTCGATGGACATGAGTTTGGGTGAACTCCGGGTGTTGGTGATGGACAGGGAGGCCTGGCGTGCTGCAGTTTATGGGGTCGCAGAGAGTTGGACAGGACTGAGCAACTGAACAGAACTGAACACATTTAATGGCAACATTTATTCTTTCAATGTTGCAGAATAGATATTACTGTTTCTAATTGAGAGATGGGGAAATTGAGGCACCGAAGTGTGAATTTGCCCTAAGAAAGTAAAAAAGGTAGTTTCTTTACCACTGAAGTTCTTTCCACTCTCCTCTGTAGTCTCCCAAAAAATGTCTTCTCTTGCAAAAAGTGAAAGCCTTATTGTTATACATTTGTTTAAAAATCTTATAAAGATGACTCTCAAGGGTGCCTGTGTAATCTAAGATGCATTATTCTCAGTATTTGTGGTGTTGTTTGGTACTTTGTTTGTAGCTTGTATATTTAGCCATTACAATTTACAAAAGCACTTCATATCAAGAATAAGTTTATTTTACAGGAATATTTAAGAGAACTGGTAAGATATTTACCCTTTTGTTTGAAAAATAATGAAATTTGACCATAACTTGCTTGATAAATAGACACATCCATCTCGGAGTTCATGCATGGAGAGTAAGTTGCCAAGGACAACAATGCTCTGGGATAACTGGATTCTCTCTAAAGATGACCTTGGGAGCATACCTCAAAGACAGAGACACAAAGTGGCTACCGGGCAGGTGATTGGTAACATTCACAAGCATAGTTAATTTGGGATTTGCTTATTGCTCTCTGTCTGTGCTTCTACCACTTCTAACCAATTCCATTTTTATGTGGAACTTACCTGGAATGTTGGCTTGAATCTCTAGAAATAAGAGAACTGGGATTAACACATGGAGTCGTTTTCCCCAAGAGATTAGAGTGTATTTAAGATGTTCTCTTACCTATGTTTTGGTACTATCTAACTTTATAGTTCTTTTATACAGAAAACATTTTGAACCAAATACAATGTATTTGACGGTTTTACTTATGCTGTTTGGGCTTCCCTGGTGGCTCAGTGATAAAGAATCCTTCTGTCAATGCAAGAACCTCAGGTTCAATTGCTGAGTTAGGAAGATCCCCTGGAGAAGGATATGGCAACTCACTCCAGTATTCTTGCCTGGGAAATCCCACGAACAGAAGCGCCTGGGAAATCCCACGGACAGAAGAGCCTTGGGCTACAGCCCAAGGGGTTGCAAAGAGTCAGACATGACTTAACAACGAAATAGCAACTTATGTTTTTTTCTTCTCTTATGAAGATGTAACTTAACATGATTTGAAGCAAAACAAAGATAATAATAAAATCTGATAATTTTTATATTACCTGTGCTTTCTGTATAGGCATCACTGACTCAATGGACATGAGTTTGAGCAAACTCCCAAACTTGGTGATGGACAGGGAAGCTTGGCATGCTGCAGCCCATGGGGTCACAAAGAGTTGGACATGACTGAGCGACTGAACTAACTGACCAACTATACCTTCTGTATTGAGCAGTGATTTAACCTAGAGTTAAGAGTGCAAACTCTGAAATCAGCTCACCTCATTTTGATCCCAGTTTTGCCTCACTAGTGAAATCTTGAGAAAGGCAATCAAACCCTTAGGTCTCAGTAACCTCATCACTACCATTAAGTAGTGTTAACAACCATGCCTGGAAGATTTTATCAAGCATAAACTGTGAATATTATTTGATTTTGTATTGTTGTTAGAGCTGAAAATAGCTTCCTAGAACATTTATAGTTAACCTTTAATATAGACCAACTAGGAAACTAGGGTTCCAAGTGTATTCATAAACTAAGTCTCAGGATCTGCCAGCAGATACTTTAGAACTAAATTATGTATCAATTAGATGACCAACAAGAACCTCCTGTATAGTAGAGAGTGTCGCTCAATATTCTGCAATAATCTAAATGGTGAAAGACTTAAAAAAGGATATATGTATATGTATAACTGAATCATTGCCATACACTTGAAACTAACAACATTGCTAACCAACTGTGCTTCAGTATAAAATAAAAATTTTAAAAATTTAGTTCAGAAAAAAATATGTAGGCTGATTCTTAGACAAGATCTTTTACTTTAACTCAACACATGTGGATAATGAATGTTTTTCCATTTACCTGAATACAAGGTTCTCAGTAATTTTAGGTCCTTCTTGAGTTGTCTAAACTTTCATGTGTAATTATCTAAACCCTCTTTCTGAGTATCATTCTTCCCCAAATTGCTCTGGTTACTTCATTCTCAATCTTGGGGACTCAATTTACTCTGTAATACCATACTTGGAAAATCTTTCTTGAATAAAGTCTTAACTCCTACCTGTTTCATGATCAAGTTATACTTCCTCCTAAATGCTTCCTTAGAAACCTACAAGTCATTATCCTACAAGATAATTTGCCAAAAGTCTGATATTCCTCTCTGTGACTGTCCTCAGTGCCTTAGTAGTGTCCAACTTTTTACAACCTCATGGATGGTAGCCTTACAGGCTCCTCTGCTCAAGGAATTTTCCAGGCAAGAATACTGAAGCAGGTTGCTATTTACCCCTACAGGGGATCTTCCTGACCCAGGGATCACATTCACATCTCCTGCAGTGGCGGGTAGGTTTCTTACTACTAACGCCACCTGGGAAGCCCCATGTTCCTCTCAAATAGATTATCAGGACAAGAACTGTATCTTCTACAGTGGAGTCTTTCATTTGAAAGAAATGCTATTCGATGGGTTGGGAGTTGAGAACCAGACTAGGCTATTCATCTCCCACCCTTGATCACACCTTATCTAATTCCTATCCCATTTCTCTTCTTTCCTCTCACGTGCTCACCTTTACTACTTTGTCCCACAGAATGGTAAGGTCAGTGCACATACTAGCAGAAAAATATTTTTTTCTTAATTTTCCTATGTTTGGGCCAAATCCTGGAGTAAACTCCAGGACCACTTTGTTGGAACATAATTTATCTAATACTTCTTTTGCTGCTGACCAGAGTCTTTCCACACTATAACTTCCCTAAGTATTTTCCATGAAGGATTATGAGGCATTCTGTGAAACAAAGATAGTCCCATGGAAAACTAATGGCAGGTCTATAAATAAAAAGAATTCCATGTTTAAATAGGGGCAAAAAAAAAAAAAAAACAGCCTGGAATTGTCCCTTTTTAGCCCTCATGATGTGCAATAAAGACTTGTGAAGGCTGTAGTTGACACCAAAGAAATGAAATCACTTACGTTACCTTACGTTTAACCAGATTTACCTCAATTATCTGCCTATGAATTCTTAGCTGCAGTGTCTTGTGGTTCTTGCTGTCTTTGGTTTGCACCTGGGAAATCTCATTCTCTCCTGAAATGTGTCAGCTGCTGTCATTCTTTACACTAGCGGTGCCCAAACATTTTTGGCACCAGGGACAAGTTTCCTGAAAGAATATTTCCGTGGATTGCGGGAAGGGAGATGATGCGGTATTGTGGTATTGCGAGCAACGGTTCGCTCAGCAATATGAGCAGTGGGGAGTGATGGGGAGCACAAATGAAGCTTTGCCTGATGGTTTGGGGACTCATGCCCTACATAGAAGATAATCTGTACTGATTCTCCAACATGTAGTGTGTTTTTTAGGTTCTCATTTGTTAATTTGTCCCCTGATTCCCAATAATTGGAACATCATTTTGACAGATCCTAAACAAAAATTTTAAGGAATAGTTTTTATACAGGAGACACTAAAGAAATATATGATACTACAAAGCATAGACGTTATTAAGAGTATTATTGTTAATATTTTGGAATCTTGGCATACCTTCTGGTGAGTTCATTCATGTTTTTAATGAACTAATTAATTGCACTTCATCTGAATGTTAACAGAGTCTGTAGTCAGTTTTTATTATTAAATTTTCTTTGTTTAATAATTCTTAATATGTTTTTCACATATAGCCAGAACAACTAGGGAAACACATTCCAGGTTTTATAGCTCTTGGACATTTGATTGTGGTGGTCAAGAAACAGTGTATTTGTCACAAGGCGTTTGAGGTGCAAGGGACTTGAATATATTTGAAATGGTTCCTTTGTATTTTTATTAAACTCTCTACTTGTTTTTCTATGCTTCTCTGACTGACAGATGGGCTTATTTCTCCTATTTCTTTTGTCAATATCTGTAACTCAATAGACAAAGAAACTGGAAATTAGTTTGTACCACATTTTCAGAGGAAAATGTTTTATTCCAGCTGCAATTTGTTTCTAAGTTAAAAGAAAACCTTTTAGGTGACTTACCTACAAGAGGGAAAATAAGAACCCAAGTGTCCAAGATAAAAATGTTTGTGGTATTTTTCTGATTATCACAGCAGCCCAGATCAACACAAGGTCACTTCCAGGTCCTTCCGATTACAACCATTCTCCCCATCACTCAAAGGTGGGTGAATTCGCTCAGAGAGTTTATCCAATTGTAGCTGTTTTTATTAAAGAGCTTGTTGTTGACTTGACAGATGCTTATGTCTTATGCAGGGCTTCCCTGGTGGCTCAGTGGGGAGGAATCTGCCTGCAATGCAGGAGACCCAGGTTCTATTCATGGGTTGGGCAGATCCCCTGGAGAAGGAAATGGCAACCCCGCTCCAGTATTCTTGCCTGGAGAATTCCATGGGCAGAGGAGCCTGATGGGCTACAGTCCATGGGGTAACAAAGAATCAGACATGACTGAGCACACATGTGCTATGCCTTATGAAGATATCACAGAATTTAAAAATTAAAATTTGATGGTGGTCATTGTATAAATAATTAAATATTGCAATGTAATAGTGAGGCCTTCATGGAAAAAATATTTTTCTATGCAGTCCCCAGTCCAATAATCCTCCAGTCCAGAGGCTATCTTGAATCTGGAGCCTATCTTGTCCTGAATACTTTGATTAAATCTCACCAAGCTAGATCTTCATCCTTCTATAATACGTGTGTCCTCTGTATGTATTTGCCCATGCTCCAGAGGCTCTGGCTGGCTTTGTACTCTCCTGGGTAGAGTGAACTCTTTCCTGATTGGCTTGCCATGAGCCTGACTCACTTTTTCAGGTCTGGGGATTCCCCAGGGATTTGCCATATTTTCTAATCTGTATTCTGACAGCTGCATAGTATTCCCCTCACATCTAAGGAAGGAAATCAGACAGCCCAAGGTCATCTACATCTATAGAGAGGCACAGGGAAATTAAAAGCCTTGTTTAATTTATCCAACAGTTGCTGATGGTACCGCGGACAGAACATTCTATTGGTCTATCCTCAATTCTGGACCTGAGATGTAAACGCCCAATCTCATGAATGAACTCTTCACTTCTTGGTTTTGCTGCTCCTTGCTCCCAGTCCTATGAAGAAAATCTACTTGGAGTTTTCTTGTTTCTTCTGTGCATTCAGACATGCCTTATTTTCTTGCTGGGGAGAACCTCTTCTCTTAGCATTCACATTTGTCTCTTCTTCAGGTGCTATCTCAAATTTCCTGTCCTATTAAAAGCTTCCTAGTTGAATTATGCCAATATCTGATTGTTACTTTTCTCCTCAGGTGGATTTGTATACATTAATTGGCTTATCATACAATTTCCCTGTGAACTTTCTTTTTTCATTTTCTCACCCAACCTCCTCTTCTCATCAGATTATAAAATCTCAAAAATCACATCTTCCATTTTCTTTTAAATTCTTTAAGGTGCTGCATAGCCATAAGCTCTGTTTGTCATTGTTTTGTTTTGTTTTTTTCTCTTTCTTGGCTGCATTGAAAAAATAGAATGCAAATATTTTCCCTCCAGGGAAGCTTTGGGAAGGGGAATGAGTTTTTCAGTGGCTAATGATTTGTACTCTGTGTTTAATGGTCCAATGAAGTCTATTAGGTAATAAAGTATGGGAAAGAGGGTTCTAAAGGAAGGTTTGTGCTGTGTGCTAAGTCATTTCAGTCATGTCTGACTATTTGCAACCTATGAACTGTAGCCCACCAGGCTTCTCTGTCCATGGAATTCTCCAGTCAAGAATACTGGAGTGGGTTGCCATGCCCTCCTCCAGGGAATCTTCCCATCCCAGGGATTGAACCCTCATCTTCTGTCTCCTGCATTGGCAGGTGGGTTCTTTACCACTAGTGCCACCTGGGAAGCCCCTAAAGAAAGGTAGAGGGGGATAAATCAGGATGAGGAAATAATTTCCCTGAGCCTACAGGGAAGATGTTGGGAAGTGGAGGAGGGAAGGGTAAGCGTTACTGAAGAGGAGCCTGGGGACTCAAGGCAAATGGGAGGGAGGGACAATCAGGGAAACCTCAGGCTCAGCTGAGAGAGGCTGGATCTGATAAAGGACCCCAGGAAAGGCTGTGTTCCAGAGCCCAGAAGGCACCAGAGCTGAGTTAGAGCTCACAGGCCAGTTCTCTTTCTGGCCCTCACTGGAGCTGGCATCTCTCCTTTCTTCCACTCAAGGGCCAGGAATGTGGCACCTTTGGTGCCTGGCAAGTTCACCTTGCATCATTCAGCACATCACCAGCTCTCCTCCTCTCTGTGCTGGCCACCCAGCTGGGTCTCTGACAGCCACCTGTATGAGACAGTGGTATAGCATATGGTGGCTGTATGTCATCTCTGAAGCTTTTATCTTCAGCACAGATTTCTCTTCTGATTTTAATTTCCCATTTGCACATCTATTCAAGTATCATGGACATTACAGATTTAATACATCCCAAACTCAACCTCTGATCTTCTTCCTCTTAGTAAACAACATCTCTATCCATTTGGTCACTTAAATCATCAACCCAGAAGTCATCCCAGCCATATTCAAATGATGTATTTTAAAAAGCAGAGACATCACTTTACCCCCCCCAAAAAAGTCCATATAGTCAAAGCTATGGTTTTTCCAGTAGTCATGTACGAATGTGATAATTGGACCACAAAGAAGGCTGAGCACAGAAAAATGGATGCTTTCGAATGGTGGTGGTGGAGAAGATTCTTGAGAGTCCCTAGGACAGCAAGGAGATCAAACCAGTCAATCCTAAAAGAAATTAACCCTGAATATTCATTGGATGGACTGACGCTGAAGCTCCAATACCATCTGATGCCATCCAATACCATCAGTAAAAGACCCTGATGTTGGGAAAGATTGAGGGCAGGAGGAGAAGTGGGAAATAGAGTATGAGATGGTTGGATGGCATCATCAATTCAATGAACATGAGTTTGAGCAAATTTGGGGAGACAGTGAAAGATAGGGAAGGCTGATGTGCTGCAGTCCAAAAGGCTGAAGAATCAGACACAACTGAGAGAATGAACAGCAACAGCCAGCAAAACCTATTTGCAAAGGTGAAGGTGGTGTTTAATGAAACCAGCAAGTAGTTTTGCAGTATCTCTGAAATAGTAAGAATGAGAATCCATTCCTAGGCCTGAAGGGGCAACAGAAAAGAGTGGTTCCTAAAATCTGAGGCATGGAGGGGTGTATGCAAGGGACTTGACAGGATCTGTGTCTTCCAGATAATGGATGTGGGTGGCCTCCAGCACAGTGAGGGGTGGAAAGGAGACCTCAGAGTCACTCTACTAGGCACCCCTCGTGTACTCTTTCTGAAGTACGGGAAAATAAAGTAAATAAATAAATAAATAAAAAGAAGGAAAGAAAACAAAACCTGTTGATGATGTTGAAATGATCCTGGAGGTGAGCCTCCTAGAACAGAGGGCAGAGCAGAGAAGGGGGACTTCTTCATGGTCCAGTGGTGAAGAATTCACTTGCCAGTGCAGGGGACACAGGTTCAATCCCTGGTCCAGGAAGCGTCCACATGCTATGGGGCAACTTAAGCCCTTGCTCTGCAAATGCTAAAACCGGCATGCTCTAGAGCTCGCGCTCCCCAGGAGAAGCTACCTTAAGGAAAAGCCCTCACACCACAACTAGAGAGTAGCTCCCTCCATCCTCTCACCCTCCCACCCCTGCTGCCCACTCGCCTCAATTGGAGAATGCTTGCTTGTAGTGACGAAGACCCAGTGCACCCCAAAATAATTTTAAAAAAAGCAAACCAGGAGAGACAAGGAGAAAAAAATAAAGCACAAACAATTTTTGACTCACATCTATTTCATGTCAATAACTTCCTCATGGTTCTCCAGTATGTACATAAAATAAAACCAAAGAAACAACACAAAAGGTGGAAGGCAGATGGGGAAGAGACCAGTCCAAGAGTCTTGGACTGGACTGTGAGTGGTTAATTCCTTGTCTGCCCAGTGCCTGCACACTGTGGGGAAGGGTTGACTGTGTTTGTTGACTGCTTCCAACTCTCACCCCCTGGAAGCTGAGGCTCATTCTCTCTGGCTTGTGCACTTTCATGGGAGTGTGAAGCAGCTTTTGAAGACTGGTTTTGTTGTGCTCATTCATTCGCTGACATATAATCAAATGTTTTACTTTGGTTCCATTATCTTCTCATCAAAATGCTTTGAAAAACTATGATTGATATCACCAAGTTGGTTCAGTTGAGGACAAACCATCTTCAAAGCCGAATTGTCTCTCCTGATCCGGCTCAATAACTTCACCATATTACATTCATAAATTGAATTGCTTCTGATTGCTTCTGACTGACTTTTCTTGAAAACAAAACTTATTCTCTTTTTTACATAATCAATCATGGAATAAAGTAGGTGACATAGGTCATTTGCCACAGATCAATTGCTCTATAAAATCACAAAGGAAGGTCAGAGAGAAGAGGGTAAGGCTTTCTAAATTGCCAAAATGGAAAATTTGCAAAGAAAATCTGAACCCACTTCTTCCTTTGGACCCCAGAAAACTGCATTCTCCCCTTTCTCTAAGTTATTGGGGCGGGCGGGGGCGGTTAAACTTGATTTACGACTTCTTTGACAATCCTCTTTTCAACAGAAAATCTAAATTCCCTCTCTTTAAATATGTGTTGGGCTTACTAACTCACTTCTAACACTGTGTGCTAAGTTGCTTCAGTCATGCCTGACTCTTTGCAACCCCATCGACTGTAGCCCACCAGGCTTCTCTGTCCATGGGATTCTCCATGCAAGAATAGTGGAATAGGCCTTCCTCCAGGGGATCTTCCTGACCAAGGGGTCAAACCTGTGTCTCTTATGTCTCCTGCACTGACTTGGCAGGTGGGTTCTTTACCACTAGCACCATCAGGGAAACCCCACTTCTAACACTAGAAGGAGGCAGAAGCAAGGCTACCTGTGAGACTGCTAAGTCTAGTCACAAAAGGTGGGCTTTCTCTTTTGCAGGGCTCATCGTTTCAGAGCTCTGAGCTGCCACGGAAGAAGTCAGCCTATGCTGAAGTTGCCATGTTGGAAAGACCATGGAGACATAGAGACAAGCCAGGGGTGTCCAGCTCTTCCAGCCACAAGCTCCACAAGTATCACACCCAGGAGAGAAGAGACTCTGTGATGATTCCAGCCTCATTACTCTCTGACTGTAATGAAATGAAAGACCTCGACTAAGAAACATCTGTGGAGTCCAGTCAGCCCCCAGAACCATGAGACACAGAGCTAGGAAATGACTGCTATTATTCTGTTCCACTAATTTTGGCATGGTTTATTATATAGCCACAGTACTCAGAGCACTGGTCTTTCCCTTCATTAGACTTTGAATGGTGGATGTTTTTTATCTAAGTCTTGGACATTCTCCTGTTATGTATTATTCTTTTTCTGTCAGTAATCTCATCTTCCCCATGGTTTTATTTTGTAGATTTTTCCATTCCTCTTTTTAAATTAATTTTTATGGGAGTATAGTTGATTTACAATGTTGTGTTAGTTTCTGGTGTACAGCAAACCGAATCAAATATATATATATATATATATATATATATATATATATATATATATACATACATACATACATACAGCTACTCTTTTTTTTAAGATTCTTTTCCAATACAGATCATTACAGAGTATTGACTTGTACTATACAGTAGGTCCTTATTAGTTCTCTATTTTATATATAGTAATGTGTGTATGTCAATCCCAATTTCCCAACTTATCCCTCTCCCCCGCTGTCCTGCCTAGAAATCATAAGTTTGTACTCTGCCTCCATGACCATTTCTGTATTGTAAATCAGTTCATCTGTACCATTTTTTTTTCAGATTCTTCACCACATATAAGCAATATCATATGAATTTGTCTTTCTCTGTCTGACTTATTTCACTCAGTATGGCAATTTCTAGATCCATCCCTGTTGCTGCAAATGGTGTTACTTCATTCTTCTTTTATGGCTGAGTAATAGTCCATTGTGTATATGTACCACACTTTCTTTATCCATTCTTTATTCATGGATTTAAATAGCATTTATATATTGTGAAGGTTGACTTTATGGGTCACCCTGATTGGGCAATGGGGTGCCCAGACATTTGGTTAAACATTATGTTTAAGCTGTCAACCCAGAAGTTATTCTAGACAAATCCTTGTCCCTTATATTCCCAAAC
This sequence comes from Bos grunniens, assembly GCF_055505025.1. Lineage (NCBI taxonomy): Eukaryota > Metazoa > Chordata > Mammalia > Artiodactyla > Bovidae > Bos > Bos grunniens. The sequence goes on along the minus strand of NC_141178.1, from coordinate 53,654,468 downwards.
CAATGTATCACCAAGTTCTAGCAATTCTTTTTCTACATAAGAACCATTATAAGTTATTTCGGTCCTGACTTCTGCCACCCTAGTCCAACCAATATTGTCTACCTCATAGGATAATACAGTAAATTTTCAATATTCTCTTTACTTCTAATTTTGTCATCTCCACTGCTACCACTCTATAATACAGTCTTCATGTAATGGGTGCTTTAAACATATATCATATGACTTATCCCCCTGTTTAAGAACTTTCAATCAACCAGCCCATCCCCAGCAGAAGACAGGCAGGTGAGGGCAGCCAGAGCTGGAAGGGGGCAATCGTGGCCCCAGAGAGGCATCCTCTACCAAACTGCAAGCAGGCTTTGTTGCTAACCAAGACTTCTTGGGATTCTGGACAGTCGACACCTGCTGGGAGGGTTGCAGCCAGAGATAAGCTCCCTGGAAGAGACACAAGGCACACCTGAGAAGACGTACTTATTGTACACCCAGAAAACTGAGCGGCTGGGACGGGGGAGGCTATAAGTTGCAGCCTTCAACTGGAGGCAACCGTGCTCGCCAAACACCTGGTCGCCTGAGCTGCTCGGACCTAGGACAAGCACAAAACGCAGGCCCAACCAAGTCTGCGCCTTTGTGGAGTACCTGAGAACCTGAACCTGAGTGGCTTAGACCTGTGGAGTGCATGCAACCCAAGGCCAGCATCAGACAGTTCCTGGCAGAACAACCTAGAGCCTGAGCAGTGTAGACTGGGAAAGCACACATGCTGTGAGCGGGGGCAAACCCAGTGTGGCTGAATCACTGTGAGCACACGCCAGTGATATTTGTTTGTAGTGTTCCTCCTTCCCCATAGCACGACTGAACAAGTGAGGCCAAAAAAAGTGACCACCACCACATCCCTTGTGTCAGGGCGGAAATAAGACACTGAAGAGACCAGCAAACAGAAGAAACTAAAATAAACAGAGGGACCCGCTTTGGAAGTGACAAGTGCAATAGATTAAAACCCTGTAGTTAGCACTGACTATATAGGAAGGGGCCTATAGACCTTGAGAAGTACAAGCTGGACCAAGGAACTATCTGAAAATGAATTGACCCCACACTGTCCACAACAGCTCCAGAGAAAGTCCTAGATATATTTTTACTATTATTATTTTTTAATTAAAAATTTTTTAAAAAAATTTTAAGTCCCCTATTACTCCTTTAATTTTCATTTTTATAACCTACTATTAACTTGCAAAAAAAAAAGAGACCTTATTTTTAAAGCAAACTTCATATATATATTTTAAATAATTTTTGTGACTTTTTTTTAAATATTGTATTTTTGATAATCTAATCTCTACTCTAGATTTTTTAATTTTTGTTTTTTAGTATTTGTTATCAACTTTGTACCTTTAAGAACCCAATCTTCAGTACCCATTTTTACTTGGGAGTGAGATCACTGGCCTGATTGCTCTCTCCCCCTTTTGACTCTCCTTTTTCTCCACCAGGTAGCCTTTATTTCCCCCTCCCCCTTTTCTTCTCTACCAAACTCTGTGAATCTCTTTGTGTGTTCCAGGCTGTGGAGAACAACTAGGGAACTGATTACTAGCTGGATCTGTCTCTCTCCTTTTGACTCCCCCTTTTATCCTCCTGGCCACCTCTGTCTCCTTCCTCCCTCTTCTCTTCTCTGTGTAACTCTGTGAACATCTCTGAGGGATCCAGACTGTGGAGAGCACATAGGGAAGTGATTACTGGCTAGCTTGCTCTCTCCCCTTTTGATTCCCCCTCTTCTCCTCCTGGTCACCTCTATCTCCCTCCTCCCTCTTCTATTCTCCATGTAACTCTGTGTACCTCTCTGGGTGTCCCTCACTGTGGAGAAACTTTTCATCAATAACCTAGACGTTTTATCATTGGTACTGTACAGATGGAGAAGACTTGAGGCTACTGTAAGAATAAGACTGAAAAACAGAGGCAGGAGGCTTAAGTCCAAATCCTGAGAACACCTGAGAACTCCTGAATCCAGGAAACATTAATCAATAGGAGCTCATCAAACACCTCCATACCTACACTGAAACCAAACACCACCCAAGGGCCAACAAGTTCCAGAGCAAGACATACCATGCAAATTCTCCAGCAACACAGAAACATAGCCGTAAGCTTCAATATACAGGCTGCCCAAAGTCACACCAAACCCATTAACATCTCAAAACTCATTACGGGACACTTCATTGCACTCCAGAGAGAAGAAATCCAGCTCCACCCACCAGAACACCGACACAAGCTTCCTAACCAGGAAACCTTGACAAGCCACCCGTCCAACCCCACCCACAGTGAGGAACGTCCACAATAAAGAGGAATCACAAACTGCCAGAATACAGAAAGGCCACCCCAAACACAGCAATATAAACAAGATGAAAAGGCAGAGAAATACCCAGCAGGTAAAGGAACAGGATAAATGCCTACCAAACCAAACAAAAGAGGAAGAGATAGGGAATCTACCTGATAAAGGATTCTGAATAATGATAGTGAAAATGATCCAAAAACTTAAAAACAAATTGGAGTTACAGATAAATAGCCTGGAGACAAGGACTGAGAAGATGCAAGAAAGGTTTAATAAGGACCTAGAAGAAATAAAAAAGAGTCAATATATAATGAATAATGAAATAAATGAGATCAAAAACACTCTGGAGGAAACCAACAGTAGAATAACAGAGGCAGAAGATAGGATTAGTGAGGTAGAAGATAGAATGGTAGAAATAAAGGAATCAGAGAGGAAAAAAAGATTTTAAAAAAATGAGGACAACCTCAGAGACCTCTGGGACAATGTTAAATGCCCCAACATTCAAATCATAGGAGTCCCAGAAGAAGAAGACAAAAAGAAAGACCATGAGAAAATACTTGAGGAGATAATAGTTGAAAACTTCCCTAAAATGGGGAAGGAAATAATCATCCAATTCCAAGAAACCCAAAGAGTCCCAAACAGGATAAACCCAAGGTGAAACACCCCAAGACAAATATTAATCAAATGAACAAAGATCAAACACAAAGAACAAATATTAAAAGGAGCAAGGGAAAAACAAAAAATAACACACAAGGGGATTCCCATAAGGATAACACCTGATCTTTCAATAGAAACTCTTCAGGCCAGGAGGGAATGGCAGGACACACTTAAAGTGATGAAAAAAATAACCTACAGCCCAGATTACTGTACCCAGCAAGGATCTCATTTAAATATGAAGGAGAAATCAAAAGTTTTACAGACAAGCAAAAGCTGAGAGAATTCATCACCACCAAACCAGCTCTCCAACAAATGCTAAACGATCTTCTCTAGACAGGACACACAGAAAGGGTGTATAAACTTGAACCCCAAACAATAAAGTAAATGGCAATGGGATCATACTTGTTAATAATTACCTTAAATGTAAATGGGTTGACTGCCCCAACCAAAAGACAAAGACTGGCTGAATGGATACAAAAACAAGACCCCTATATATGTTGTCTACAAGAGACCCCCCTCAAAACAGGGGACACATACACACTGAAAGTGAAGGGCTGGAAAAAGATATTCCGTGCAAATAGAGACCAAAAGAAAGCAGGAGTAGCAATACTCAAATCAGATAAAATAGACTTTAAAACAAAGGCTGTGAAAAGAGACAAAGACGGACACTACATAATGATCAAAGGATCAATCCAAGAAGAAGATATAACAATTATAAATATATATGCACCCAACATAGGAGTACCGCAATATGTAAGACAAATGCTAACAAGTATGAAAGGGGAAATTAACAATAACACAATAATAGTGGGAGACTTTAATACCCCACTCACACCTATGGATAGATCAACTAAACAGAAAATTAACAAGGAAACACAAACTTTAAATGATACAATAGACCAGTTAGACCTAATTGATATCTATAGGACATTTCACCCCAAAACAATGAATTTCACCTTTTTCTCAAGCATACACAGAACCTTCTCCAGGATAGATCATATCCTGGGCCATAAATCTAGCTTTGGTAAATTCAAAAATATTGATATCATTCCAAGCATCTTTTCTGACCACAATGCAGTAAGATTAGATCTCAATTACAGGAAAAAAAACTATTAAAAATTCCAACATATGGAGGCTGAACAACACGCTGCTGAATAACCAACAAATCACAGAAGAAATCAAAAAAGAAATTAAAATATGCATAGAAACAAATGAAAATGAAAACACAACAACCCAAAACCTATGGGACACTGTAAAAGCAGTGCTAAGGGGAAGGTTCATAGCAATACAGGCTTACCTCAAGAAACAAGAAAAAAGTCAAATAAATAACCTAACTCTACACCTAAAGCAACTAGAAAAGGAAGAAATGAAGAACCCCAGGGTTAGTAGAAGGAAAGAAATCTTAAAAATCAGGGCAGAAATAAATGCAAAAGAAACAAAAGAGACCATAGCAAAAATCAACAAAGCCAAAAGCTGTTTCTTTGAGAAGATAAATAAAATTGACAAACTATTAGCCAGACTCATCAAGAAACAAAGGGAAAAAAATCAAATCAACAAAATTAGAAATGAAAATGGAGAGATCACAACAGACAACACAGAAATACAAGGATCATAAGAGACTATTATCAGCTGCTGCTGCTGCTGCTGCTAAGTCGCTTCAGTCGTGTCCGACTCTGCGACACCATAGACAGCAGCCCACCAGGCTCCGCCGACCTTGGGATTCTCCAGGCAAGAACACTGGAGTGGGTTGCCATTTCCTTCTCCGCTATTATCAGCAAAGTGAAAAGCAAAAGTGAAGTCGTTCAGTCGTGTCCGACTCTTCTCGACCTCATGGACCACAGCCTTCCAGGTTCCTCCGTCCATGGGATTTTCCAGGCAAGAGTACTGGAGTGGGTTGCCATTGCCTTCTCCACTATTATCAGCAACTATATGCAAATAAAATCGACAACTTGAAAGAAATGGACAAATTCTTAGAAAAGTACAACTTTCCAAAACTGGACCAGGAAGAAATAGAAAATCTTAACAGACCAATCACAAGCATGGAAATTGAAACTGTAATCAGAAATCTTCCAGCAAACAAAAGCCCAGGACCAGATGGCTTCACAGCTGAATTCCACCAAAAATTTAGAGAAGAGCTAACACCTATCCTACTCAAACACTTCCATAAAATTGCAGAGGAAGCTAAACTTCCAAACTCATTCTATGAGGCCACTATACCCTAATACCAAAACCCGACAAAGATGCCACACAAAAAAAGAAAACTACAGGCCAATATCACTGATGAACATAGATGCAAAAATCCTTAACAAAATTCTAGCAAACAGAATCCAACAACATGTAAAAAAGATCATACACCATGACCAAGTGGGCTTTATCCCAGGGATGCAAGGATTCTTCAATATCTGCAAATCAATCAATGTAATACACCACATTAACAAATTGAAAAATAAAAACCATATGATTATCTCAATAGATGCAGAGAAAGCCTTTGACAAAATTCAATCCATTTATGATAAAAACCCTCCAGAAAGCAGGCATAGAAGGAACATACCTCAACATAATAAAAGCTATATATGACAAACCCACAGCAAACATCCTCAATGATGAAAAATTGAAAGCATTTCCCCTAAAGTCAGGAACAAGACAAGGGTGTCCACTCTCACAACTACTATTCAACACAGTTTTTAACAATGAGAATTCTCATTGTTAGTGTATAGAAATGCAAGGGATTTCTGTGTGTTGATTTTATATCCTGCAACTTTACTATATTCATTGATTACCTCTAGTAATTTTCTGGTGGACTCTTTAGGGTTTTCTATGTAGAGGAGCATGTCATCTGCAAACAGTGAGAGTTTCACTTCTTCTTTTCCAATCTGGATTCCTTTTATTTCTTTTTCTGCTCTGATTGCTGTGGCCAAAACTTAATCATGATGGTATGATCACTGACCTAGAGCCAGACATCCTGGAATGTGAAGTCAAGTGGGCCTTAGAAAGCATCACTATGAACAAAGCTAGTGGAGGTGATGGAATTCTAGTTGAGCTCTTTCAAATCCTGAAAGATGATGCTGTGAAAGTGCTGCACTCAATATGCCAGCAAATTTGGAAAACTCAGCAGTGGCCACAGGACTGGAAAAGGTCAGACTTCATTCCAATCCCAAAGAAAGGCAATGCCAAAGAATGCTCAAACTACCACACAATTGCACTCATCTCACACGCTAGTAAAGTAATGCTCAAAATTCTCCAAGCCAGGCTTCAGCAGTATGTGAACCGTGAACTTCCTGATGTTCAAGCTGGTTTTAGAAAAGACAGAGGAACCAGAGATCAAATTTCCAACATCTGCTGGATCATGGAAAAAGCAAGAGAGTTCCAGAAAAACATCTATTTCTGCTTTATTGACTATGCCAAAGCCTTTGACTGTGTGCATCACAATAAACTGTGGAAAATTCTGAAAGAGATGGGAATACCAGACCACCTGACCTGCCTCTTGAGAAATTTGTATGCAGGTCAGGAAGCAACAGTTAGAACTGGACATGGAACAACAGACTGGTTCCAAATAGGAAAAGGAATATGTCAAGGCTGTATATTGTCACCCTGCTTATTTAACTTAAATGCAGAGTACATCATGAGAAACACTGGGCTGGAAGAAGCACAAGCTGGAATTAAGATTGCCGGGAGAAATATCAATAACCTCAGATATGCAGATGACACCACCCTTATGGCAGAAATGAAGAGGAACTAAAAAGCCTCTTGATGAAAGTGAAAGTGGAGAGTGAAAAAGTTGGCTTAAAGCTCAACATTTACAAAACGAAGATCATGGCATCTAGTCCCATCACTTCATGGGAAATAGATGGGGAAACAGTGGAAACTGTCAGACTTTCTTTTTCTGGGCTCCAAAATCACTGCCGATGGTGACTGCAGCCATGAAATTAAAAGACGCTTACTCCTTGGAAGGAAAGTTATGACCAACCTAGATAGCATTTTCAAAAGCAGAGACATTACTTTGCCAACAAAGGTCCATCTAGTCAAGGCTATGGTTTTTCCTGTGGTCATGTATGGATGTGAGAGTTGGACTGTGAAGAAGGTTGAGCTCCAAAGAATTGATACTTTTGAACTGTGGTGTTGGAGAAGACTCTTGAGAGTCCCTTGGATTGCAAGGAGATCCAACCAGTCCATTCTGAAGGAGATCAGCCCTGGGATTTCTTTGGAGGGAATGATGCTGAAGCTGAAACTCCAGTACTTTGGCCACCTCATGCGAAAAGTTGACTCATTGGAAAAGACTCTGATGCTGGGAGGGATTGGGGACAGGAGGAGAAGGGGACGACAGAGGATGAGATGGCTGGATGGCATCACTGACTCGATGGACCTGAGTCTGGGTGAATTCCGGGAGTTGGTGATGGACAGGGACGTCTGGCGTGCTGCAATTCATGGGGTCGCAAAGAGTCGGACACAACTGAGCAACTGAACTGAACTGACCTGAACAATGAGAAAACAGAAAGAGAAATTAAGGAAACAATTCCATTCACCATTGCAATGAAAAGAGTAAAATACTTAGGAATGTATCTACCTAAAGAAACAAAAGACCTATATATAAGAAACTATAAAACACTGGTGAAAGAAATCAAAGAAGACACAAATACATGGAGAAATATACCGTGTTCATGGATCGGAAGAATCAATATAGTGAAAATGAGTATACTACCCAAAGCAATCTATAAATTCAATGCAATCCCTATCAAGCTACCAATGGTATTTTTCAAAGAACTGGAACAAATAATTTCACAATTTGTATGGAAATACAAAAAACCTTTAATAGCCAAAGCAATCGTGAGAAAGAAGAATGGAACTGGAGGAATCAACCTACCTGACTTCAGGCTCTACTACAAAGCCACAGTCATCAAGACAGTATGGTACTGGCACAAAGACAGAAACAGATCAATGGAACAAAATAGAAAGCCCAGAGATAAATCCATGCACCTATGCACACCTTATCTTTGACAAAGGAGGCAAGAATATACAATGGAGAAAAGACAATCTCTTTAACAAGTGGTGCTGGGAAAACTGGTCAACCACTTGTAAAAGAATGAAACTAGAACACTTTCTAACACCATACACAAAAGCAAACTCAAAATGGATTACAGATCTAAACATAAGACCAGAAACTATAAAACTCCTAGAGGAAAACATAGGCAAAACACTCTCTGACATAAACCACAGCAGGATCCTCTATGACCCACCTCCAAGAATATTGGAAATAAAATCAAAAATAAACAAATGTGACCTAATTAAAATTAAAAGCTTCTGCACAACAAAGGAAACTATAAGCGAGGTGAAAAGACAGCCTTCAGAATGGAAGAAAATAATATCAAATGAAGCAATGAAGAATTAATCTCAAAAATATACAATCAACTCCTGCAGCTCAATTCCAGAAAAATAAACAACCCAATCAAAAGTGGACCAAAGAACTAAACAGACATTTCTCTAAAGAAGACATACAGATGGCTAACAAACACATGAAAAGATGCTCAACATCACTCATTATCAGAGAAATGCAAATCAAAACCACAATGAGGTACCATTTCATGCTAGTCAGAATGGCTGCGATCCAAAAATCTACAAGCAATAAATGCTGGAGAGGGCATAGAGAAAAGGGAACCCTCTTACACTGTTGGTGGGAATGCAAACTAGTACAGCCACGATGGAGAACAGTGTGGAGATTCCTTAAAAAACTGGAAATAGAACTGCCATGTGACCCAGCAATGCCACTGCTGGGCATACACACTGAGGAAACCAGAATTGAAAGAGACATGTGTACCCCAATGTTCATCGCAGCACTGTTTATAATAGCCAGGACATGGAAGCAACCTAGATGTCCATCAGCAGATGAATGGATAAGAAAGCTGTGGTACATATACACAATGGAATATTACTTGGCCTTTAAAAAGAATACATTTGAATCAGTTCTAATGAGGTGGGTGAAACTGGAGCCTATTATACAGAGTGAAGTAAGCCAGAAAGAAAAACACCAGTACAGTATAGTAACGCATATATATGCAATTTAGAAAGATGGTAATGATAACCCTGTATGCGAGATAGCAAAAAAGACACAGATGTATAGAACAGTCTTTTGGAGTCTGTGGGAAAGGGCAAAGGCAAGATGATAATGGGAGAATGGCATTGAAACGTGTAAATTATCACATGTGAAACAAATCACCAGTCCAGGTTTGATGCATGATACAGGGTGCTCAGGGCTGGTGCACTGGGATGACCCAGAGGGATGGGATGGGGAGGGAGGTGGGAGGGGGGTTCAGGATGGGGAACCCATGTACACCCATGGTGGATTCATGTCAATGTATGGCAAAACCAATACAATATTGTAAAGTAAAATAAATAAATAAATAAATAGAACTAAAAAAAAAGAACTTTCAATCAGGGCTAAAATTCCATATCCTCTAACTCGGTCTGTGAAACCTTGCTTTCCTCTCTCACTCCATCTTGACTTGCTCTCTCCCGTGCTCATTAGGTATAATCACAATGTCTTTCTCTTAGTCCTTAAGAAATCCTAGACCCTTTCTTCTTACATGTGCTATTCCTTCTGTGTGGAATATTTTTCTTTCCCCCTCTAGCCACTTGCTCATCCCTAAGTCATCTCTTCTCTTAATTCACTCACATTCACCTTTCTGGTTGCAGCCTAAATGTCATTTTCTCAAGTATCATCTCTGACACTCACCTTCAAATTTGATTTTTGTTTCTAATGTTAGTCTCCATAAAAAAATTGCACTTAGTTTTAAAAATATTCATTCATTTATTTATTTGACTCTGTCAGGTCTTAATTTTGGCTCAGATTCAGTAGTTGCAGCATGCAGGCTTAGTTGCCCTTTGCCATGGGGGATCCTAGTTCCCCAACCAAGGATCAAACTCACACCCCCTGCATTGGAAGGCAGATTCTTAACCACTGAACCACCCTGCACATATTGTTAATTATAGGTATTATTACAATTTGAGACCATCAATCTACTTTAATTTATTTGGTTTACAACTTATTCCCATCACTACTTTGTAACTGAATTCTACTCTGTCACTACTTATGACAATAGGGATCAAGTGTCATTTGTTTATCACTGAACACTCAGAAGTTAATAGTTCCCAGAGCTGAGTAGGTGCTCAGTACGTATCTGTTAAATGAATAAAATGTGTTCTTTGGGTCGACATTTCTGAGATACTTGGCACTTTTAAGAAAACTACTTTGTGACCATGTAAACAGACATCTTAGGGGGATAACTCTTCCACTACAGGATAAAATTCAAGAATTCCACTCGGAGGCAAACCACAGCCCAAAATCCATCTTCAGAAAAGTGCTAAAACCGTAGACTACTTCCACTTAAGAAATCTGTAAATTGCTCCCTATACCTTTCTTTGTATTTTATACAGCAGATTTCTCATGGTTTCTAAGCTTCCCACTTTAAAAAATCAATTGAAACCAAGATGAATCAGACAAAAAAAATTTTCAACAGTATTATTAACAATAACAATGCTTTTCCTCAGATTTACTGAGAAGCAAATAATTTTCTTTTAAGAATAAAAATGAAATCTTATTTCTACTATTCCTAATTCTTTTACCCTGGCTTTAAAAACATCAAGAGCAGCAAAGTAAAAAAAAAGAACTTTTTGTGGCCTACATACTTGTTCCTCTTTTGGATATCTCCATGGCCAGAGGATCAAGAATTCTGAGAACTAAGTAAATAATAAAATAAATAAACATCTGAAATAGAATAGACAACAACAAAAGCTCTTCAAAGGCTACACTACATGAAATGACTATTCTCTCTATATAAAATATCATTGCAATTCTGACTTCTGATTTGCTGCAATCAGAACCCTAACAAAAATTCTACAGTGAGCTGTGGCTAAGAAATCATGTCTGTGATTACATACAGTGCAGGAAAAATTCTTTGGTGAATACCTATCACATGCATGAAGCTCTCCACTACTATTGCTGCATCCATAACAATTGAGAATAAAATAGGTCAGATAAACATCACTCAATCACATTTTCCTTTCCTCCTGGGATCAGAAACATCCCAGCTTTCTCCTGCTGCACTGAGCCTGATATCAGCATTTTTTTAAAAAACCTGCAAGATTGTGATTAACTATTTTCCCCCTCTGTCAATACTTTTAGTAAAAAAAAAAAAAAAAAAAAAAGAACTAAATAAATTAAATCAACAGATAAAGGAGCATATGAATGAATTAGGCATTGGTCTCTCTCATCACTGTCCTTTCTGTAAATGACAGATTAGCTGCTCATCTAAAATCTGTCAAGCAAAGGCTTTGAAAATTGAGATAAATTAAAAGAATTATAAGACAGTCCTGTTAGGCAGAAGTAGATGACAGCATTATGTCCTGTAGCTATATTTCTTGAACTAAAACCTATAGGCAACAATCTTAAATTTTTGAGGTGAACATTTTTCAAAATAATTGTTTTTTTTATAAGTATGTTTTTGCTCATTGAAATAAGCTCCTCAAGTCCTACTCCTTAATGCCCTTTCCTCAATATTTTTAGAAGTACACACTTTATGTTTGTACATTATTTCTATTATGTAGCCTCTCCAAAAGTGTTATTGCAGGATTTAATGTTTTATGTTTAAAAAAAAAAAAAAACAAAAACCCACACATTTCTTGGAAAACACTGCTCTAGAAAAATTTCCATAAGCATAAGGGAGCCAAGAGAGCCCTCAGTCATTCATTTTTCCTCTCTCTCAGCCTTAGGCTGGAGAATTGTCAAAAAAGCAGAGTTGGCCATTTGTTAAAGATGGCAAGACAGATTTTATTCAGGCTACTGCAGTAGAGGGAGAGATTCCAGTATAAATTGTGCTCACCTGGAATCTGTGCACAGCTGTCTGGACATTTTAAAGGGAAGATGAGAGAGGAGGGAGGAGGAACACATAGAGGCTTGAGCAGAATCAGGGAAGTGGGAGTTTTCAAAAATCAGGTAGGGGGCTGCTTTCTAAGAACTGTTAGATGAGGTGGGTATAAGATCAAGGTGTAACTCAAAGAGTAAATTTTTTTGGCAACCTTGAGTGTTCTCAGGCAGCAAAGTTAAAAGGGAAGGCTGGGTCATCCTAAGGATGTTAAAACTACAAACTGTTAGTAATGATGCTAGTCAAGTCTCTTAGTGTAGGGGGTGGTAGGTGAAAGGGAAATGTGTGGATGAAATCATTTGTGCTGAGAATCTGCAGTTTTCATGGGCCAAAACCGAGGCTTAGTGAAGAAGAAGGGTGCAGTGGAGCCTGACTAACGTCAGCCAAGAAGACAGTCTTTGTTAGATTTCTTTCTCTCTTGTGTGAAATGCAGTGATCAGTCTGAATGACAAGATCTCTAGGCCCTGACTCAGTGAGGCCAATCACTCTCCTTCTGTAGGGTTTGAAATAGAATTGAGGCAAAGGAAGATAAATTAGTAGAGACGGAGCAGAACGAAAAAGATACCAAAGATGCTCACTAGGACCCCACAGCTGATTCTAGGAGCTGTTATATCTTTCCTCTATGCAAAACAGTGAGACCATGAATCAACTTCCAGTTGGTTCTTTTATTATGTCTCTTTTTAGTGTGGGAAGTGGGGTAAGGATTTGGCTTTTTGTTCTCATTGATGATTTGAAATTTTAGGGAAAAAAATACAGGAAAGAAAAGAAAAAAATGCCATTTGTTACAATTCTCTGAAAGATATTGTAGTGCTTTCAGTTCTATCCTAGGCAGTAGGGTATGACTCTTCCTTAATCTACAAATATTCATATCTATCATAGATAAGATATTGTCCTGCAGACTGGAGGATGTAAGTGTGAGTATGGAAGAAGAAGGAAAGACTTCCTCTTAAGAACTTCCAGCCAAAGAGAGGGGGAGAGAGAAAGCCTTTACAGAATTAAAGATGGTATATAACATATATAGATGCATCATACAGATATGAGAAAAAGCAAATTATTTTGTTGCACTGAAGGACAAAGTGTGTGAAAGGAAGTAGAAGAAATGATGCTTCAAGTAGATACCACTGAGCACTGTGACAGGATAGATATCATTTAACACATACAAAAAAGTGTGCAAGTCCTGGGCTTACAATGACATTTGTTGTTGTTTAGTTTCTCAGCTATGTCTGACTCTTTTGCGACCCCAGGGACTGTAGCCTGCCAGGCTCCTCTGTTCATGGGATTTCCCAACCCAGAATGCTGGAAAACGGTTGCCATTTCCTACTTCAGGGAATATTCCTGACCTCAAGGATTGCACCCCAGTCTCCTACATTGGAGAGAATTCTCTACCACTGATTGTACAGGGAACAGGGCTGTGGCTCGCTGAGCCACCCTGCATCATGAGAGTACTGTACTGCATGTCACTGAATGCGCATCAGTCTCAAATCACTGACATCATGCTCTGAATTACTTACCTGCAATGCAACCAATAAGAAAGTCCGCAAAGCAAGCAATGGGAGAAAAAGCACGTGTTATCATTCATAAATGATGGGTATGATTTCCTGGTGACAGAGTTTGTGGAGTTTGTGTAGCAGAAGGAAGTGGAAGTGGAAAGCAAGGAGACAAGGCTAGGAAGATCTGTGCTTCCTGTCCAATCTTTATAAGAATGGATATATGCATAACTTTATAGAGAATGAATGATAAGGAGAAGAAGAAGGAGGAGGAAGGGGAAGGGGAAGGACAGGAAGAAAAAGGAAGAAGAGTTGGAAAAGGAGAGGGGAGGAGGAGGAATGGGAAGGGGAAAGAGAAACAGAGAAGAAGAAGGAGGAAGAGTCAGTGAAGAAAGAGAGGAGGTGGAGGGAGGAGGGGGAGGGGGAGAGGAGGATCAGGAAAGACCGCAATGTGAAGGATGTCAGAACTGAGCTGAGCTGGAAAGTAGAAGATCTTTAGGTAGAGGGGATACCACATCCTTGTTTAGGATTACTTTACAGACTAGGTAGAGAATATGAGAAAAACAAACATTTTACATTATTGCTGGCCCAGAGGCACAGAAGAGGGTCAATGAAGTAAAGACCCTGTATTGATATACATGTGACATTCAGTATAATTCAAACAAATTGAGTGCCCTTGATGGATCCCTTCTTTCTGTCAGAAACTAGGCTAGAGGTATACAAAGTGGAACCGTCAATCCTCTTTCCTACCTTCAGGGAGATTTTAGGCTAAGATTTTAGGGAAAGAGACAACCTGCATTTAAATAGCCATATAGCAAGTGCTTTCAAGGGGGACTTGTATGTGCATGCATGCTTGCTAAGTTGCTTCAGTCGTGTCTGACTCTTTGACACCTTGTGGACCATAGCCCACCAGGCTCCTCTGTCCATGGAATTCTCCAGGCAAGAATACTGGAGTAGGCTGCCATTCCCTTCTCCAGAGGATCTTCCCAACCCAGCATCAAACCTGGGTCTCCCTAGTTTCAGGCAGATTCTTTACCATTTGAGCCACAGGGAAATTGTCAGAAGGGAAAGGCACAGGCAAAATATACACAAGAAATGAACATGGTGCAGCTGAACAAAAATAAACAAAAACGAGATGAAGTCATACCCATAAAAGTAATTTTCTCTGCACATCTAGCTGCTTATCTAATCTCTTTAAGCTTTAATTTGCTCATATGCAAAATAAAAGCCTGGGACTTCATTACCTGGAGGCTCTGTGTTGTGTGCTTAGTCGCTCAGTCCTGTCTGACTCTGCAACCCCATAGACTGTAGCCCGCCAGGCTCCTTTGTCCACGGGAATGCTCCAAGCAAGAATATTGGAGTGGGCTGCCATTTCCTTCTCTAGGGGATCTTCCAAACTAGGGATCGAACCCAGGTCTCCCACATCACAAACAGATTCTTTACCACCTGAGCCACCAGGGAGGCTCCTTAGCAATTCTAAGTGTCTAAGCCATTGTTCTGTAGTTGGCCAGGGTAAGATTTAAAGATTCCAGGCATTCAAGAGAAGAATTAGCAGCTGGTAGGCCTCTTCAACATTTATTTCCTATTTATTTTATTATCAAAATAAAATAATTTGTTTCCTATTTATTTTATTATCAAACTTACATTAAAACAAGTTAAGCAATTATTTGAAACAAAGCTTCATTACTTAGAAAGCAGCATTTCAGCTGTGCTGCGATTAAAAGACTTTGAAAAGCTCAGGAAGTATAGTTTTCTCCACATTGTTTTTCCTCTTCTCTACAAAAACCTTTTCTGCAGGTTCAAGTGTAAGATTAGATACCAATTTGATTCTTGGTGTTATGCAACAGTCTTTAACACAGAAGTGAGATATGCGCTTATCTAGAGGGACTATTTTTGAAAGAAATGCTGCTTTGTTTTCCTAAATTATCCAGACCAGAAATAGCTGGCTGATGTGTTGATATGCAGATAAATTATTTAGCCAGCACTGCCTGAATATGTTTCCACCATCCTGGGAATATTGAATTTGAAAAAAAAAAAAAGAGAGAGAGAGAAACTTTATTTCCTAAAGAATAAACATCAGATGTTACATAGTCCCCTTAAGGAATAAGAAAATTAGATAAGCTCCTCTTTTTTTTTTCCCTCACAAAATGAAATTCATTCTCTTCAAGTACTGACAGAAAGTCCTTTCTAGATGGACCTGTTAGGATGTCAAAACGGAGGCCTTGAAAACAAATAAGTTACAGCCTTGCCTGGTTATGACCAAAACCAAGACTAATGTTCAATTACTTTCCAACTGAAACTGATGAAATAACAATTAACTAGGTGAAGATGAGATTTCCAGTTGGCTCAGCAGTAACCCGCCTGTCAATGCAGGAGACACGGGAGATGTGGATTTGATCCCTGGATGGGGAAGATCCCCCGAAGGAGATGGCAACCCACTCCAATGTTCTTGCCTGGGTAATCTCAAGTTCTTGGGTAATCTCTTGTTCTTGGATAATCTCAGGGACAGAGGAGCCTGGTGGGCGGCAGTCCACAGGGTCTCAAAGAGTTTGACAAGATTCACTGCACACGCGCGTGCACGCACGCACACACACACACACACACACACGTGTGAAGATGTAAACTACAACTTTCTTTTAAAGTCCTGCTGGCCACTTGGGTTGTTTTTTCTCTCCACTTGCCCTTCTAAATTCTTTCGCTTTCCATTCACACACGGAAAGGCTTTTCACTGGACTAACCACTGAAATTTAAATGAAAATTCCAGTCAGGTATATGTGGGTTTGTTTTTGGAATATCCTTTCCTCTGACAAAATTTGTGTTTTCCAATTTCAAGGCAAGTGGGTTCTATGTTCAGTTTGCCAAATTATAAATCCTGAAGCTGAAACCGTGTAACTCAAATCAGGACTAGAACTCACAGTCTCACACTTGGTCTCAGGACATAATTAAGCTCAAGTTCTTGATGTCTCATTGCAGAAAGAATTCAGTGAGAGACAAAGTGATAGGTAAGAAGTGGATTTATTTAGAGAGAAACACACTCCATAGAGAGATTGTGGGCCATCTCAGAAGGCGAGAATAGCACCAGGGCATGGGGTTGTCAGTTTTTATAGGGGTGGGTATTTCTTAAGCTAATGGGTGGGAGGAATATTCCATCTATTTTGGGGGAAAAGGTGAGGATTTTCAGGAATTGGGTCACTGCCCAATTTTTGATGTGAGTGTTGGACAATAAAGAAGACTGAGAGGTAAAGAATTAATGCTTTCAAATTGTGGTCTTGAGAATCTCTTGGACAGCAAGGAGATCAAACCAGTCAGTCCTAAAGGAAATCAACCCTAAATATTCATTGGAAGGAGTGATGCTAAAAGCTGAAGCTCCAATATTTTGCCCATCTGATGCAAAGAGCCGACTCATTGGAAAAGATCCTGATGCCAGGAAAGATTGAGAGCTAGAGGAAAGAGAAGTGGATGACAGAGAATGAGATGGTTGGATGGCATCACTGACTCAAGGGATGTGAGTCTGAGCAAACTCCAGGAGGTAGTGAAGGACAGGGAAGCCCGGTGTGCTGCAGTCAGTGGGGCTGAAAAAAGTCAGACACAACTTAGTGACTGATCAACAACAGCAACCACTGTCTGAACCTTATGGTTGGCCTTGGAACTGTCCAGGGGTCTGTGGGTGTAGCATTTAGCTTGCCACTGTGTTACAGTAAGCACATACTGAGGCTCAAGGTCTAGTGGAAGTTGACTCATCTGCCGTCTTGGATGTATTTGATTCTATTAGTTTATGTCCTGTCCTTGGGCTGTGTCATTCTTTTAAAGGTTGAGCCCTTCCCCCTTCACTCCTATTTCAAAACCATGTTCTTGTCAATTAATGCCACCACTTTTCCATTGCCCCTCACTGGACCACTCGTCTTTTCTTTCCTTCTTCCCACACTTCCATCTACTTTATTCACATTACTGTCAGCCTGAAAGTAAGACATCCCCTTCATATTCTGCCCCCAAATATACAATTGCACTTATCTTTTTCTCAAGGTGATCCATGTAGAATACCACAAGCTGATATTGGCTAAGAACATTTTTTCTTTAGAATGGGCTGCTGCTGCTCTGTACTCAGTCGTATTTGACTCTGCAACCCCCATGGACTGTAGTCCACCAGGCTTCTCTTTCCATACAACCTTCCAGGTAAGAATATTGGAGTGGATAGCCATCTCCGGGGGAATTTTTCCCAAGCAGGGGTCAAACCCGTGTCTCCTGTGTCTCCTGCATCAGCACGTGGATTCTTTGCCACTGAGTCACTGGGGACTACGCTATGTTAAAAACCAAGTTCGCACTTATAGCATCCTTTGAGGCTGCTGCTCAAAGAAATGATTTCAGCTTTCACTGCCTCACCACCTTGCTTGTCCTACTTTCCTCCATGGGAAGAGTAAGCCTTTCTACCTGTGACAAGGGCAGCTGCTCTTTTTGCCCGTCAGCGTGTCCCTGCTGTGCATTTCTCTGGGCACTGCCAAGTTCTAGGCACCAAGGAGACGTGGCCTGCAGCACCTGCCACGTAGCTGCTAGAGCCCAGATGGGGCAACGTGTCTGCCTGCGGATCCCGCACCCACAAGTCCTTATGGCACGAAAAGACTGAGTCCAAAAGAGGCGAGATACATTTCATACCAACCCAGCACACATCAATACCCTTCCCCAAACAGCACAGAGGCACAGGACGAGAACATTTGCAATCACACAGCTTTGCTGGAGGGAGGATTCCAGGTGGCGAGGGGAGATATGAGCACCGAACAGACACCAGGTTAACCTTGCAGGTGGTCAGAGCAGGTGTGCACCCGTGTGGTAAGATCTTAGGGGGCCTGGAAACATCGAAACACTCGTGCTAGATCTAAAAGCACTCTATATGAAATGTTCAAAATATCACCGATGGAGATCCAACCCTTTGCTGGGCTCCTGCTGCATGATGAAATACAAATACCTTCAGGAAGGGAGAGATTTTACAATGTGCTCATCAATACCACTTTCATGGAAAAGGGTTTATAGTTCCTCTTCTGAAATGCAGTCCACTGGGTCACAGAGAGTCGAACACGAGTGAGCAACTAAACTTTCACTTGTGAAATGCAGTATGCTTTTCTTGGTGGTAGGTCAAAAAATATGTTTTCACCCCATAAGGGAGGAGAAAGAATGATAGGGGCATATGGATGTGAAGCGTAAGGTCATTGAAGAAAGCTTTGGTGAACAACCTGGAACAAGGATAGTTCAGTGTAAGGAAGGATCCAACTGGCAGTGCGTTCTCTGAGTTCTGGAATTTTCATCCTGTTCTTATTGTATTCAAGTTGCATTAAGAGCAAACACATTGCTAAGGAACATGCCTTCCTTTTATTTTCCAGAGGGTATTACATCCCTCCAAATACAAAGAAAATGCCACAGTATAGTACATTTTACTTTCACATAGAATAACATTTCCATTTATATTTGAGGTTTTAAGTAAATTTCTTAATACTGTGTATACTTTCTCAAGGCTCTTGATCTTGTTAATTATGCAGAATAATATGATTTGATCTTGAAAATGCAACTCTAAGCATATGTCTTTGATATCTAGTGTTTACATGTTATGTATTTAAATTATAATTAGAAATTAATGAGTCAAATATACAGAGCATGCAGTACAAAAGAGAAACAAAATGGAAAAAGAAAATATGACTAAAATAGGGAAAGTTAGCACTCTTTTACTTAGATTCTTTTCTCTGGGCATGTGAGTGAGCATGCTAAGTAGCTTCAGTCATGTCTGACTCTTGGCGATCCCATGGACTGTAGCCCACCAGATTCCTCTGTCCATGGGATTCTCCAGGCAAAAATACTGGAGTCAGTCACATGCCCTCCTCCAGGGGATCTTCCCGACTCAGGTATCAAACCCATGTCTCTTATGTCTCCTGCATTGGCAGGTGGGTTCTTTGCTACTAGTGCCATCTTGGTAGCTGGTATTGCAAAAACAAAACTTGGTTATTTTGTTATATTATCAATTAATAATTTTTACTGAATTTAATGATCGAATCATTTCTTACTTTTTGAGTGACCAGATTCGATCAAAGTTGGAGAGTTTTCTAAGACAATTTTTACTCTCAGATTCAACCTCCATGATACAGTTTCCTGTTAAATTTTCTCTGTCTTATATAGTGTATACACAGGTTATCACAGGTTTTGTTGTAGATTAATCCCTTATGGGCAGTCTACAAGTAAATGAATTAACAAATTGACTTTTTATTTTTCTAAGAATTCACATTTTTCATTTAAGTAAAAAAAAAAAAAAAGAAACGACAGTGAGGCCAGGCCTCTGATTTCAGCTATAAAGCACTTTGGTATAACTGGTCTCTTGTTTTTTCTTTCAGGTCCATAACAAGGAGTTGCAATGGACAAACTCTAGGTATTTTTTTCAGATCAAAAATTCTAGACTAAAAATCAGATGATTAATTCCTGGAACAATATATCAGATTAGGAGTCTGAAACAGCCTAGATTGTTATGTGACAGAAAGCTAAAAATAATAAATTGAAAATAGGACAAAAGTTAATTTATGCCACAAAAATTAAATGCTATACAAATTATTAATTTTCTTATCTTTTCTTATTTTTAAAATAGCAAAATGAGCCCGTGTTTTCTTTTTATAGTTTCTATCACTTTATTTATATTCACTATTTAGTGAGATCATGTTCTCCTGGTTTCTCTCAGTTCTTGATTCATGGATTAATTTGTTGCTGTGAATGTATTTAAGACAGTTGAATTAACATCTTTGTCTACTAAGTCCAATCTATGGGCTTCTTCAAGGATAGCTTCTGTTAATTTCTTTATTTTCTATGAATAGACCACATTTTGTTATTTCTTTACCTGCCTCATATGCTTTTCTGCTGCTGAAAATTGTATGTGTTAATATTATAATATAATGTGGCAACTTTGGAAGTCAGATTCTCCCCCTTGCTAAGGGCTTTTTATTTGACTGTTACAGTGGCCATTGTATATTTATTTAATAATCATTCTGATTGAATTTTGTAAAGTCTATATTCTCTGTTAAATGTATCCACTGAATTCTATATTTTATTGGCTTAGTGGTTAGTTAGTGATGGGACAGGGGTTTTAAAACTTGGCATAAAAAAGGAAAAATAATTCTCTTATTCTCCGCAGATGGGCTTTGTGTATGTGAGGCACACATTCAACACGGGGCCAGGCAATTTACAGCTGTGTTACAGTTTTTGCTTTCTGCTTTCACCGAGTCTGAAGGTCAGCCAGATGTGAGCATTAAGGCTTTTTTAGATCTTCTCTGGGCATACGCAATGACTTCTAGATTCTAAGAAATATATCAGAACTTTTCACATACCCTTCCCTCTAAGCTTTTCATTCTCCAGCATTACTTCCTAGGCATCCAGTTATTCTATTGTTCATCCCTGTTTCTTTCTTTCTTTTTTCCATAGCCCTAAGCAGTAGAAACTAATACCTTTTCCTTTAAATGTTTTCAACAAATGCTTCATCTCAACACTGGGGGAGCTCAGAGTTAGGTGAGATGGCACAGTCCTTTGAGCCAGTACTGTTGAGAGCTCCCAGACAGCTTAAAACAAAGGATCACAGAATAAGGCTCACTGTGCCACATTCTGCTATTATGGGGTATGAGCATCCTTGTTTACTCTGGGCTGTTGTTCAGGCCAATTACAAATATTGGGATGAGGGATGTGGCCAAGGTGAGTTAAAATGCCACAAAATTGTCTTATCAAGATTCAGCATCTTTTTATTTTCTTTCTAATTAAATGTTTTCCTGGTTGCTGCAAACTTTTGGTTAATTTCCAAACTCCCCAAAAGTTTGATTCTGATAGTTTTTGCTGCTTATTCTCTGCTTGTGAAGGACTGCACTTTTCCCCCACTCTGCTATTTTTGCTGATGTCAATTTGGTTTTTGACAAGCGTATAAAATTGTGTACCTACCATTATAGGATAAACGTGATAAAAGGAGTCAGATTCGGCGTCTCATTCCAACTCATTCCCTAATAATCCTAACATCTCATAAAATATGGAGTAGCAAGAGTGCATAAGTGATAAGTACTAAAGAGCAAAGAAAAAAAAAAAAGAGCAAACATCATAGTTTGGAAAATAGTGCCCAGGAGAATTATGTAAAGGTCACAGGATATGAATAAATATTAATGCACTTATCATGCAAAATTGGAAAAAACGTGCTGTTACAACTGAAATATTATTCAAAGACAAGCATTGTAATTAAGGGTTTCCTTTTCCCATGGCGATGGTAGAGAAATGCAGGTTTATTCTCAGCCTTTAGCCAGTTCATAATCATTTTAAAAATTCAAATGTAATTCTTGTTGCAATAATGCTTAAAGACAGAATGAATAAGTAGTTAATTCCTCAAAAGCATGGCATTCAATCTTCTAAACATTCATATTCCCCATCTAGCATGTTCAGGAATGCTGTAGTATCAGTTCAGTTTTAATCCTCAGAAATTTACAGTTAACTGAAAACACTATCAGCTCATCTTCTTTTGGGGACACCAGACATTTTTGGATGATCTATCTCTGGTGCTCAGATGGTAAAAAAATCTGTCTGCAATGCAGGAAATCCAGGTTTGATCCCTGGGTCAGGAAGATCCCATGGAGAAGGGAATGCCTACCCACTCCAGTATTCTTGACTGGACAATCCCACGGACAGAGGAACCTGTGGCTGCAGTCCACGGGGTCACAAAGAGTCGGACGCAACTGAGCAACTAACACTTTCACTTTCCATAGACAGCTAGCATCTATATTTGGGTCAAAATGTTCTTCACTGTCCGCTTCAGACTTCCTTTGTATTATCCAATTAATCAGAATAGTTTTTGTGGACTACCTTGCATTTGAGACCTAGGATCAGTATAGCTCCATCACAGCTACTCTGTTTAGCTTCTACTTCAATGATATTTCGGCTTCTTTGTGGCTCAGACAGTAAAGAATCTGCTTGTGAATGAAGGGGATTTGGGTTCGATCCCTGGGTTGGAAAGATTTCCCTGAAGAAGGGCATGGCAACCTATTCTAGTATTCTTGCCTGGAGAATCCCATGGGCAGAGGATCCTGGCGGGATATAGTCCATGGGGTCACAAAGAGTTGAACACAGCTGAATGACTCACACACACACACACACACTGATAATTGCTCCATGTCACTACAATATATAGATGTTAGCAAACATTTAGAGGGGCAAGTTGGTTCTGAACCCCATGTCAGACAGAGGGATGATTGTCTTCAGGGTTAGTCTCTCAAAGGACTTCCTAAAATAAAATTTGATTCCAAACCAAACAGATCTTAACTCTGACACATGTTTTCTCTGGTTTCCTTTGTATTTTATATCTTGCTCAAAATAGCAAAATTACATATTAAAATAAATACACTGAGGTTATAAGGAATAAAACATGAAATGAATCTATAACTTTGTACTGCTTTCCTTTTCCAAACAACAGAAACTTTTTAAAGATGATGTAGTTAACTTTGATTTTCTTTAATTATCAAAAAATGTCAAGAATAAATGGAAGATTCAGAAAGATCATTATCTGATTGGGTTAAAATTTTTAAATTGCTTACTTTTCCATTGATAGACAAGCAGAACATTAAAATAATGCACATGTAGTGTTTTTAAAATTTTTCAATTTTGTTAAGTAAAATGCCAAAGCAAATTAGGTCATGGATTAAAAAGCATTAAGAAGTGCATATTAATATTCATATCAAAAAGTACCTTGCCATGAGAAATATAAATATATAATAGTACTTACATAAAATATTTCTTCAACAATAAAAGTGATGACAAACATTAGAAGCAGATGAACTGAGATATTTAGCTGTGACAGTAAAAGAGGCTCAATTTCTTTATACTTACTCGAAATATGAAATTTTTTACTGTTTGATGGTACAAAGTCTTGCTTTCTTTATATCCTCCACAAAAGTATGCACACTATCAGATAAATAATGGCTTCTCAGTAAAGACTTATTGAAATAAGCTAAATCAGATTGAAGTCACATAGTAACTATTTCTTATTATTATCATTTTGGCCAGTATGAAAGGGGACAAAGTAGCTGAAGAAATCCTTATGAGGAGATTATTTTCAATTTAAACCAGAAGAAAGTGTTTCAGAGGTGCTCCTATACACTATGAAGTATACTCAGGATTTTCAAGTGGGTATAGTCGCAAGTCCCTGGAGGAGGGAATGGCAACCCACTCTAGTATTCTTGCCTGGAGAATCCCATGGACAGAGGAGCCTAGCAGGCTACAGTCCATAGGGTCACAAATAGACACGACTGAAGCGACATAGCATGCACATTTGCAAGCAGGGAGCTACTTATTTACCACATCACGATACATCTTGCTTCTGTGCCTTTGCTCATAGACTTCTTTTTAATTTTTTAAGTTCTTTTTTTATGTGAATCATTTTAAAAGTCTTTATTGAATTTGTTACAATATTGTTTCTGTTTTCAGTTTTGGTTTCTTGGCCTCAAGGCATGTGGGATCTCAGCTTCCCAACCAAGCATTGAACCCACACCCCCTGCATTGGAAGACAAAGTCTTAAACACTGGACCACCAGGGAAGTCCCTCAGAGGTTCCTTTTGACCGGAAAGTGTTTTCCTCAATTCTTTGCCTGGTTAGTTGTTCTTTCTTCAAGATTCAGTTCAGTTTTCACTTTCTTTCAGAAGCCTTGCCTTATTGTTCAGGCCGAGTTAGGTCCTCTTCATTTGTACTCTTGCATCAGTTTTTGTCTCTTCTTCCCTGGTGATTCAGGAGTAAAGAACCCACCTGACAATGCAGGAGACACAGATTCAATCCCTGGTTTGGAAAGATCCCCTGGAGAAGGGAAAGGCAACCCACTTCAGTATCCTTGCCTGGAGAATCCCATGGACAGAGGAGCCTGGTTGACTACAGTCTACAAGGTTGCAAAGAGTCGGAGACAATTTACCAACTAAATAGCAACAACCAGTAGCTTGGAAGTGATTTAAGATAAGCAATGATGTACTAATAATTTTTTATTTTCTTGCATCTCTCCTGATCCTTGAAATATCATGGACCCTGTATTACTATTTGTTTAAAAAAAAATTGAAAGAATTATGCTTAAACAAAAAATTACACTCCTATTTGGTTAACAGTTATTTTCATATTTAAACCTGATAATATGTGTAAAGGGAAAAAAAGCAAAATTGCTTCTTATGTAAAATACATTTATCTATCAGTAGGACATGTGTTACCTCCCGAAAACTCCAGGAGGAGTTTGAGCCAAGCCAGTGTCTGAGCCAGGAATCAAGACGGGTCTGATAACCTATACAGGCTTGCTTCTGCCAGGTGGCGCTAGTGGTAAAGAACTTGCCTGGCAATGCAGGAGACAGGAGTTTGATCCCTGGGTCAGGAAGATCCCCTGGAGGAGGGCATGGCAATCCACTCCAGTATTCTTGCCTGGAGAATCTCATGGACAGAGGAACATGGCAGGCTTCAGTCCATGGGGTCTCAGAGAGTCGGACACAACTGAGCGACTGAGCACATAGGACACGCGTTATTGTTTTGAGCTTTGTGTCACTTCAAGTTACATCCAGGGACTTCTCTAGCGGTCCAATGGCTAAAACTTCATGAGCCCAATTGCAAGGTGACTTGGTCCAATCCCTGGTCAGGGAACTGGTTCCCACATGCCAAAACTAAAAGAGCCCGAGTGCTGCAACTAAGACTTGGAGCTGACAAATAAATAAATACTAAACAAACAAAAACCAGAAAGTCCTAAACTTCTAGTCCATAAAAAGGTATTGGGTGAGGTGGAGTAAATTTAGCACTTATTTGTCCTCAGGGAAAATACCCCCAGATTACAAAAAAAAAATATGAAATAGATATGCATGTTTGATAGTCAATAAAACTAAGAGACAACTAAATTTTGAAAAGCAAAATCAGAATAAGGAGTCCCCAGACAATGAAAATCAAATAAGCATTTAAAAGAGTAAGTGTAGACACCCAATGTAGCAGATATAGAAAAAGCTGGCATAGCATACTTCTCCAGGGTGATACTCAAATCCAGAAATCTTATTATAATACGAGAAATAACTTGATTCAGCTGTAAGCATATCTGGACTTGGTTTGTTTCTGAGGAGAAATTAAGGGTCACCTGTGCTTAGCTCCTCAGTCGTGTCTGACTCTTTGTGACCTCATGGACTGTAGCCCGCCAGGCTCCTGTGTCCACGGGGATTCTCCAGGCAAGAATACTGGAGTGGGTTGCCATGGTCTCCTCCAGGGGATCTTCCCAACCCAGGGATTGAACCCAGGTCTCCTGCATTGCAGGCATTCTTTACTGTCTGAGCCACCAGAGAAGCCCAAGGATCACATAGACAGGCCATGTTTGGAGAAAACCATCCATTACATGGGATAGGCTGAGTAATCTCCACATTGTGAGAAGCCCAACAATGCCAAATTTGGGGCAAGTGTGAAGTAAAGACTAAAAAAAGGAAAAATTACACCATTATTCTATGACATGAGAAGAATCTCTGCTAGCCTGAAATATGGACCTGGCTTTTTCTGACACAAAAAAATCTAAAAATAGCTGCTCAGAAAGAAATTCCATTCCTCAAGACAGCAACATAGAAAAGAGAATGGGATTTATAGAAAAATAAGAGGCAAGGAAAGAAAACAAATGGCAAATGAAGAAAATATAATGGAAAAAAGTCTTGCATTAAAACATATGAAAATTGTGATCAAACATTTTCCCAAGAACTTAAAACACTTAGAGTAAGTAGGCTTATAATGGGAAAGCACTAAATAGAGATAAAAGACCTCAGGAATAAAATAGCAATGAGAATACTATAAAATATTTATTAGTAGAGGTCAAGGAAGAAGTAAAAGGAAAATAAATTAATGTAGAACTTAACAGCCTTTATATACATAAGCATCCATTTTGAAGAGATAATGGAAAAAAAAGTCCATAGTTTCAGTGACAGCAACATGCATGAAATATTTAGGACAAAATGTACAAAGAAATAGTTGTGATTCTTTTAAAAAATCCACAAAATATTACTACAGGGCCCAAAAGGAGAATTATACAAATGAAAAGTCATATTTTTGAAATACTATCATATAGCATACATTGACATATAGATATCAATTCTAAGTTGATAAAAGAAAAACTGTACTTTTCAAATGAAGAAGCTAGTTCTTAAATTCATACAGAAACCTTTAACCGTCACTGCTGCTGCTAAGTTGTCTCAGTCGTGTCTGACTCTGTGCAACCCCATAGATGGCAGCCCACCAGGCTCCCCCATCCCTGGGATTCTCCAGGCAAGAACACTGGAATGGGTTGCCATTTCCTTCTCCAATGCATGAAAGTGAAAAGTGAAAGTGAAGTCACTCAGTCGTGTCCGACTCTTAGTGACCCCATGAACTGCAGCCCACCAGGCTCCTCCATCCATGGGAGTTTCCAGGCAAGAGTACTGGAGTGGGGTGCCATTGCCTTCTCCTTAACCATCACTAGTAACTAAAATACTGAAGAGTCATGAGAAATGACCCTACTAGATATCAAAATGTATTATAAAGTGATGACAATTAATAGTTTTGCACTGGCACATGAATATATAAATCAATAGAACAGAATAAAAATATACTAATAATTCAAATATATAAAAACATTATGATATAATCACTATTTCAAAACAGGAAAGCATTATTATTTTTTAAATAGTAGTAAGACAACAGAAGAGGATAGCTACTTGGAAATGCAAACAAACAAAAAATCTGGAACTTTTTATTCAGAAATGAATTTTAGATTGATCAAATGTAAAAATAAAGTAAGCCAGAAAGAAAAATACCAATACAGTATACTAACGCATATATATGGAATTTAGAAAGATGGTAACAATAACCCTGTGTACGAGACAGCAAAAGAGACACTGATGTATAGAACAGTCTTATGGACTCTGTGGGAGAGGGAGAGGGTGGGAAGATTTGGGAGAATGGCATTGAAACATGTAAAATATCATGTATGAAACGAGTTGCCAGTCCAGGTTCGATGCACGATACTGGATGCTTGGGGCTAGTGCGCTGGGACGACCCAGAGGGATGGTATGGGGAGGGAGGAGGGAGGAGGGTTCAGGATGGGGAACACATGTATACCTGTAGCAGATTCATTTTGATATTTGGCAAAACTAATACAATTATGTAAAGTTTAAAAATAAAATAAAATTAAAAAAAAATAAAAATGCAACCAGAAATTATTTTTTAAAAGACCAGATTTTTTAAATTCCAAGAAAGCTAAGGCTTTTCTAAGTATGCAGTAAGTCCTTGAAGTCATTAAAAGAGATGGTTGATTCAATCACTTTCTTAAAAATAATTCTTTACTGATACAAAATAAATAAAATCAAAAGCTAATCTTAGAAGGAAAAATTAAAATTTATAGAACATCAAAGGGCTAGCCCTTATATGGAAAATTTCCCTACAAAGCCATAGTTAAAAGTCCAACAATACAATTAAAAAATGCAAAAGATAAGAAAAACAGTTCATGGAAAAGTAAAGGCACTCAAATAAATATTCAGACTGAAGCTGCAGTGAGATACTGTCTTCATCTCTTCAATTGGCAAAGACCCAAATGCACATGGACAAGGTCCGATGATGTACTGTGTCAGCCATGGTTTGGGAAAAGCAGACACCCTCACACATTGATGATGGAATGTAATTTAATACCACCCTCCATAAAGGCAATTTGGAAATAGAATTTAAAAACTCAGATATTTTTAGATTTGGTGATCATACTTCTAGAAATTTGTTCAATTGATAAATGACCCAATCAAAAAATGGGCCAAAGAACTAAATAGACTTTTCTCCAAAGAAGACATACAGATGGCTAACAAACACATGAAAAGATGCTCAACATCACTCATTATCAGAGAAATGCAAATCAAAACCACTATGAGGTACCATTTCACGCCAGTCAGAATGGCTGCAATCCAAAAGTCTACAAGCAATAAATGCTGGAGAGGGTGTGGAGAAAAGGGAACCCTCTTACACTGTTGGTGGGAATGCAAACTAGTACAGCCACTATGGAGAACAGTGTGGAGATTCCTTAAAAAACTGGAAATAGAACTGCCTTATGATCCAGCAATCCCACTGCTGGGCATACACACTGAGGAAATCAGAAGGGAAAGAGACACATGTACCCCAAAGTTCATCGCAGCACTGTTTATAATAGCCAGGACATGGAAGCAACCTAGATGCCCATCAGCAGATGAATGGATAAGAAAGCTGTGGTACATATACACAATGGAGTATTACTCAGCCATTAAAAAGAATGCATTTGAATCAGTTCTAATGAGGTGGATGAAACTGTAGCCTATTATACAGAGTGAAGTAATCCAGAAAGAAAAACACCAATACAGTATACTAACGCATATATATGGAATTTAGAAAGATGGTAACAATAACCCTGTGTACGAGACAGCAAAAGAGACACTGATGTATAGATCAGTCTTGTGGACTCTGTGGGAGAGGGAGAGCGTGGGGAGATTTGGGAGAATGACATTGAAACATGTATAATATCATGTATGAGACGATCACCAGTCCAGGTTCGATGCATGATGCTAGATGTTTGGGGCTGGTGCATGCTTGGGGCTGGTGCACTGGGACGGCCCAGAGGGAGGGTATGGGGAGGGAGGAGGGAGGAGGGTTCAGGATGGGGAGCACGGGTATACCTGTGGCGGATTCATTTCGATGTTGGGCAAAACTAATACAATATTGTAAAGTTTAAAATAAAATATGGGGAGGGAGGAGGGAGGAGGGTTCGGGATGGGGAACACATGTATACCTGTGGTGGATTCATTTTGATATTTGGCAAAACTAATACAATTATGTAAAGTTTAAAAATAAAATAAAATTGGAAGAATAAAAAAAAAATAAAATAAAATTAAATTAAATTAAAAAAAAAAGAAAACTAACTCATAAAAAAAAATAGAAACTCACATAGTGCAACCTGACATATAAGACGTTATTGTGGCAAATGATTTGCAATAACTTAACTCTGTAATTTAACAGAAGATTAGTCAAGGAAGTTTGTTATACCGTAAATTAGAAAATATTCAGCCATTTAGAAAAAGAATAAAGCAGTATTATAAACTGATAGAAAAAGGCTGCAAAATTAAGTGGAGAAAAACCCAGGATGTTAAACAATGTATTTAGTAAGCTAAGAATTTCATTAAAAAGGAAAAAATGTGTGTATTCTATAATTACTCATATCTACATAGAATATTTCTGAGAGAATACTCAAGGATGCAATAGCAACAGTTATTTTTAGAGAAAGAAACATGAAGCCTGGGATACAGTGTCATGAAAGAGATCTTCACAGAATATTTTGTAGGTTTCAAATTTTATACCACAGGTTTATTTATTTATTTTAAAGAAAGAAAAGGATGGTGTAGAGAGCTTTGACTTTGGGTCAAGTACTTAAATTTTCTGTGGCCTATTTTCCTCATCTGTAAAATTGGGAATAAAATTTCTGCCTATGCTATAAGGCTGTTATAAAGCCTTGACTCATTAATACATGTAAGGCAACTAGAGTACTTAACATGGAAAAATGCTTTATTAATTATCATTTTCTCATTAAAATAAAAGGGTAACACAGACAAAAACAGATGTACTGGGTATCAGTAACATGCAGAGCTGACTGGACCTAAGTGCTGAGACTGTTTAGAAAAAGACATGACAAAGATGGATTCAAACTGGGGCTGAGCTTCTGTGACAGCAGTCACTGAACTTCTCAGAGAGAGAATTCAGGTACCTATCAGTTTAGTTTTTACCAACCTGATCCTACAGGTGTCATTCCAAAGGGTCTGGACTTACACAATGACCACCACCAACATCACTACCAACCTCATCCCTTCCACCACCACCACCACTACAAGATGTGAATGTAATATAGGGAGAAAAAATACTAGCTGAGAAGCAGAAAAACACACAAGGTCATCTAGCTCTGATGACCTTCAGAATGCATAAACCAGGTAAAGTTGAAGAAGACACAGCACAGACAGGGTTCCAGGAGAGAGATCCCATTTTCAGAGGGGCAGAGACCAGTGGAAGAGAAATTTCTGTCCAGGAAACAGAAATAGAAGCTTCCTGAACTCAGCCTCTAGTGTCGGCAGTTTTTCACTGAGCTGAGTCACATCCACTGAGCCAGTTCTTGGCTGAGCTCTGATAAAAAAAGAACTGGACCTCCTGGGCCAAACAAAGTTGTCTTTCTCTGATATTAGGGTTTTGTATCCTTTATGTGTCCTCCTTAAAGAACTTTACTACTACTACCTTAGTGAGTGTGTGCATGTTCAATGGCTCCCCTCTCTTTGCGACCCTATGGATGCATAGGTTCCTATGGACCCTATGCCAGGCTCCTCTGTCCGTAGGATTCTTCAGGCAAGAAGACTGTAATGGATTGTCAAGCCCTCCTCCAGGGGATCTTCCCAACCCAGGGATAGAGATGGTGTCTCCTGCACCTCCTGCACTGCAGGCAGTTTTTTTTCCCGCTGAGCCACCTGGGAAGCCTTACTATTTATCTTAGTGTATTTGCCTAATTGGTGAGTAGCCATGGTGAGGTCACACTGAGAAATTTAGTGAGAGTTTAGTATATCCAGAGACAACTGTAAATGTGTGATGTGCTCCTCTGAGAAGGTAAATTCAACAGGATCCATTATTCTGTATAATTATACAATTCAAATTGGAAGCAAGTTTTCATCTTTGGGTAATAAAAAAAATGACTTCTGAATCTTCCGTGTATGTACAAATTCAACTAAGATTTGTTGGCTAACTAGTGTGAACGAGATACACTACGCAGTGCTTTCTCACCACGTGCTCTCTTACTGGAAACAAGGCAGAGGATGGGGCTAAATTCAGCTTGGTGGTCTTCTTTCGAGCTGAGGTTTAGGCTGCTCCCCAAATTCTCTTTAATGCCTTTCTATGCTATCCTTCAAAAGGATGAACTCTCAACACTCTTTCTTTGTATTCTATCAGTTTCTACTTTGACACATTTTCTTCACACTCACATACAATGGGTTTGGTGGGGTTTTTTGTTTTTTCCTCCTGGATTTCTCTCTTAATATTTTTTTATCCTGCTTCTTTGAAATAGGAAAAAAAAAAAAGTTTGCCTTGGTCTTCATTTCTACCCTAGCCTTTCTGGTTACCTTATCTTAAATCAAAGTTGTTGACCACCTATCCTCAAATAATCTCCTTTTACTAACAGAGGTAGAGACAAATACACATCTGTGACTATTAGGGGGAAATGGAATTTCTCATAAGAATGAAAAGAGCCATTCAGACATTCTTAGCATCGAATAGTAAGAAAATAAGTTTTCATCTTTAAACTTCCAGCCAACAATGTGCTCTGTCTCACTCACCTCCTTTAAAAGAAAATCTGCTTGACTACTGAGCAAACATCTAAGCCAGAAAATTGAAACTCTTAGTTTTTAATCAGTGAGGGGTTTTGTTTTTGTTTTTGGTGTTCTTTTGAGGGGCGGGTGTGTGATTTTTGGAGATCTATAAAGACATCTATAGGATTGTTATAGAAATTGCTGTTCCAAGCTTTCTTAATCTGTAAAGAAGTGGTTATGACTGAGGATGTACAAGTCACTATCAGTTTTCTTCAAGCTGGTCCATGTCTGTTTATCCTTTTGCTGTATGTGATGACATGCATTGCAGTCTATGCAGTGAAAATGTCCAAGCCGCCAGTAGGAAAAGCTTAATAATGTATTTGCAGTCCATCTTCCTCCAGACAAGTGCATGCCATCTATTTGCTGGGTTGTGTAACCAGCTCTCAGAAGGGGCACATGGTTGGCTGCAAATGGTTCTGTCTGACATCTTTCTGTTCCTCCTCGTATTGATATTTAGCCGCTGAAAGCCTGGTCTGCATTTTCAAAACATACCAGAAGTGAGGAATCGGTTGTGTGATGTTGGGAGGAAAATGTCATGACCTTGATTATAACTGTCATTTCTGAAGGGGAAATTATAGACATGAAATTCTTCAGGGTCAGAATCAGCGCAGAGCACATCTAACTCAGAAGGGCGTTTTCTGGTCGGTCTGTGGGTAAGTTTAAACCTAAACTGCAAGGGAACCCTGCAGGCATTCTTTGTGCCCTGGTCAAAGCTCTTTGCTTCTGCGCTATGATTATATACCAGAAGATCCCTGCCTTGAATAAGGAGGAAGATGTATTCATAAGAGTCTAAATTAACCTGATCTTGAAAAAAACATTAAGAAAATGATTGAATTTACAGGTTTCCTTTCATTCTGAATTATTTATTTATTTATGTATTTATTACTAACTCTACTCTCATTTACAAACACTTTGGAACTTATTAATGTGATGATCTTTTGCTCTAGAATGGTATGAAAGCAAATCTAATGTGGAAAATGTATCCATTAGATATCAGTTTGGAAGCCACCCAAATAACCTCCTACAAAGCCTCTATAAAGGGTTTCCCAAGTGGCGCTATTACTGCTAAGTCACTTTAGTCGTGTCCGACTCTGTGTGACCCCGGAGACAGCCTCCTACCGGGCTCCTCTGTCCCTGGGATTCTCCAGGCAAAAACACTAGAGTGGGTTGCCATTTCCTTCTCCAGTGCATGAAAGTGAAAAGTGAAAGTGAAGTCGCTCAGTTGTGTCCGACTCTGAGCGACCTCATGGACTGCAGCCTACCAGGCTCCTCTGTCCATGGGATTTTCCAGGCAAGAGTACTGGAGTGGGGTGCCATTGCCTTCTCCACAAGTGGGGCTAGTGGTAAAGAATTCATCTGCCAATGCAGGAGATGCAAGAGACCTGGGTTCAATTCCTAGGTTGGAAAGATCCCTTGGAGGAGAAAATTCCATGGACAGAGGAACAGTCCATGGGGTTGCAAAGAGTTGGATGTGACTGAGTGCACACACACACAAACACACACACACACACTCAGTCTCTTTACTCTAGTTTCAGGGCACAGACTCCAAGGGCAACATCATAGAAAGGCACTAATGTGCTTCTATGTTCTGCTGTCCTCAGCTTCACTTTCCTTCTGTCTTCCTGAAACACTAAACTCCAAAAGGCTAAGAGCATGGGACAGACACCTGTCTGTGAGAACACCAACTGAGCCTCTGGAAAATAAAAACCAGTAGAAAACAAAAAAATTGCCTAAGCATAGAACATTATTTCATAGAATGTTCTGATTAGTATCACTCTGGTTTTATCCAGACTCATAGCTGGTGCTTATTTCCATGGCCCAGAGGAATGATTTGGCAGAATAAAATTACATTCTCTCTCCCACCTATTTTCTGCAGGGATTTCACACATTGACTAAACATAATATCATGCCACACTAAGAACCTTGAGGTTTGAAATTCCTCTCCAGCATCTGTGAAGAATACTAAAAAACCAAGGGGGCAGTGATTTTTTGAGCTGAAACCTTGTCTTTGCACTTTTATAGTCAATTTTAGGTAATCTCAGAATTATGTTTTCATACACAGAATCACCTCATGTAGTCACGTTGGGATGACATCTTAACATTCGTTAGAGACAGAAATCCCTTCAACGTGGCAGGACCTGTGGCCCTTGGTGTCAGCTGTGCAACCTATGTAGGGATTTTCCTTCTACTATTTCTCATGCATGCGTGCTAAGTCGCTTCAGTCGTGTCTGACTCTTTTCGACCCAGTAGACAGTAGCCCACCAGTCTCCTATGTCCATTGGATTCTCCAGGCAAGAATACTGGAATGGGTTGCCATTCCCTCCTCCAGGGAATCTTCCCGACCCAGGGATAGAACCTGAGTCTGTTAGGTCTCCCACATTGGCAGGCGGGTTCTTTAGCACTAGTGCTGCCTGGGAAGCCCTTACTATTTGGTACCATGAATTTATATTCTACATGACGTTGGGTTCTTCTTGGTCGTCGTGAAAAGGGAATTATTTAACTTTAGCATTCTGAAAGACTCATGGTCCTTCTTTGGCAAGGCACTACCTTTGAACTAAGATAGAGGTTTCTTTTCTTGTCTACACCACTTGAATTGTTGATGGGAGCCCCATGGAGAGTGTTCAGAAAGCATAAAGCCATCCTATATCTATTCATGAGGGAAAACTAT
This sequence comes from Bos grunniens, assembly GCF_055505025.1. Taxonomy (NCBI): domain Eukaryota; kingdom Metazoa; phylum Chordata; class Mammalia; order Artiodactyla; family Bovidae; genus Bos; species Bos grunniens. The sequence continues at coordinate 53,620,017 of NC_141178.1, read as the reverse complement.
TCTAACCCAATTGCATCCTTTACAGAAAGGATTGTGAGAGCACAGGTGGAACACACATCATGAAAGCACATATTGGTCACACAGTGCTGCTGTCAGCAAAGACCTTAATGGGCTTAGAGAAGGATATGGACGCTGAAGAAAATGCTATCCATCAGCTATGGCAACAGTAAAGTACCAAAGAGAGAGTGAAAAGGTGGAAGAGAAAGAGAATGGGAGCCAGTTCAGAAGACTAGGACAATAGAAGTGAACTGTTTTAGTTTGGGGAGTGAAAAATTATACTTACATAAAAGTGAAACTGTTAGTTGTTCAGTCATGTCTCACTCTTTGCAACTCTATGAACTATAGCCCACCAGGCTCATCTGTCCATGGGATTCTCCAGGCAAGAGCACTGCAATGGGTAGCCATTCTCCAGGGATCTGCCCAACCCAGAGATTGAACCAAGGTCTCCTGCATTGCAGGCAAATTCTTAACCATCTCAGCGAGTAGGGAAGCCACCCCTTTACAGAAGGCCCCCAAATTACTTCCTAATAATTTTACATAAGTCTCCCCCCGCAAAATACCTACATAAGCCCCTCAATCCCAAAAAAAATTCTCAATGGAAATGTCAAAATTGTTCAGGGTCAGAGATTTTATCTTCAGTTCAGTTCAGTTCAGTTGCTCAATCATGTCTGATTCTTTGCAACCCCATGGACTGAAGCACACCAGGCTTCCCTGTCCATCACCAACTCCTTGAGTTTATTCAAACTCATGTCCATTGAGTCGGTGATGCCATCCAGTCATCTCATCCTCTGTCGTCCCCTTTTCTTTCCACCTTCAATCTTTCCCAGCATCAGGGCCTTTTCCAGTGAGTCAGCTTTTCTCATCAGATGGCCAAAGTATTAGAGTTTCAGCTTCAGCATCAGCCCTTCCAATGAGTATTCATGACTGATTTCCGTTAGGATGGACTGGTTGAATCTTCTTGCTATCCAAGGGACTTTCAAGAGTCTTCTCCAACACCACAGTCCAAAAGCATCATTTCTTCATCTCTCAGATTTCTTCATAGTCCAACTCTCACATCCATACAAGACTACTAGAAAAACCATAGCTTTGACTGGATGGACCTTTGTTGGCAAAGTAATGTCTCTGTTTTTGAATATGCTGTCTAGGATGGTCACAGCTTTTCTTCCAAGGAACAAGCATCTTTTAATTTCATGGCTGCAGTCACCTTCTGCAGTGATTTTGGAGCCCCCAAAAATAAAGTCAGCCACTGTTTCCATTGTTTCCCCAATTATTTGCCATGAAGTGATGGAACCAGATGCCATGATCTTAGTTTTCTGAATGTTGAGTTTTCTGAATGTGAAAATGTTGACTTTTTCACTCTCCTCTTTCACTTTCATCAAGAGGCTTTTTAGTTCTTCTCTGCCTTCTGCCATAAGTGTGCTGTCATCTGCATATCTGAGGTTATTGATATTTCTCCTGGCAATCTTGATTCCAGCTTGTGCTTCATTCAGCCTGGCATTTTGCATGATGTACTCTGCATAGAAGTCTGACAATATACAGTGCATAAGTGCATAAGTGCATAAGTGCATAAGTGCATAAGCAGGGTGACAATATACAGCCTTGACAATATATTCCTTTCCCGATTTGGAACCAGTCTGTTGTTCCATGTCCAGTTCTAACTGTTGCTTCTTGATCTGCATACAGATTTCTCGGGAGGCAGGTCAGGTGGCCTGATATTCCCATCTCTTGAAGGATTTTCCACAGTTTGTTGTGATCCACACAAACGTTTTGGCATAGTCAATAAAGCAGAAGTAGACTTTTTCTGGAACTCTCTTGCTTTTTCCATGATCCAGTGGATGTTGGCAATTTGATCTCTGGTTCCTCTGCTTTTTCTAAATCCAGCTTGAACATCTGGAAGTTCACAGTTCACATACTGCTAAAGCCTTGTTTGGAGAATTTTGAGCATTTCTTTGCTAGCGTGAGATGAGTAAAATTGTGCAGTAGTTTGAACATTCTTTGGCATTGTCTTTCTCTGGAATTGGAATGAAAACTGACCTTTTCCAGTCCTGTGGCCACTGCTGAGTTTTCCAAATTTGCTGGCATATTTAGTGCAGCACTTTCACAGCATCATCTTTTAGGATTTGAAATAGCACAGCTGGAATTCCATCACCTCCACTAGCTTTGTTCATAGTCATGCTTCCTAAGGCCCTTTTGACTTCGCATTCCAAGATGTCTGGCTCAAGATGAATGATCACGTCATCATGATTATCTGGGTAGAAGCACAAGCTGGAATCAAGATTGCCAGGAGAAATATCAATAACCTCAGATATGCAGATGACACCACCCTTATGGCAGAAAGCAGGAACTAAAAAGCCTCTTGATGAAAGTGAAAGAGGAGAGTGAAAAAGTTGGCTTAAAGCTCAACATTCAGAAAACGAAGATCATGGCATCTGATCCCATCTTTATGGGAAATAGATGGGGAAACAGTGGAAACAGTGTCAGACTTCATTTTTTTGGGCTCCAAAATCACTGCAGATGGTGATTGCAGCCATGAAATTAAAAGACACTTACTCCTTGGAAGGAAAGTTATGGCCAACCTAGATAGCACGTTCAAAAGCAGAGACATTGCTTTGCCAACAAAAGTACGTCTAGTCAAGGCTATGGTTTTTCCAGTGGTCATGTATGGATGTGACAGTTGGACTGTGAAGAAAGCTGAGTGCCGAAGAATTGATGCTTTTGAACTGTGGTGTTGGAGAAGACTCTTGAGAGTCCCTTGGACTGCAAGGAGATTCAACCAGTCCATTCAAAAGGAGATCAGTCCTCGGTGTTCTTTGGAAGGACTGATGCTGAAGCTGAAACTCCAGTACTTTGGCCACCTCATGCGAAGAGCTGACTCATTGGAAAAGACTCTGATGCTGGGAGGAATTGGGGGCAGGAGGAGAGGGGATGACAGAGGATGAGATGGCTGGATGGCATCACCTACTCAGTGGACGTAAGTTTGAGTAAACTCTGGGATTTGGTGATGGACAAGGAGGCCTGGCGTGCTGCAATTCATGGGGTTGCAAAGAGTCGGACACGACTGAGTGACTGAACTCAACTGAAAGATCTTTTTTGTGTAGTTCTTCTGTGTATTCTTGCTACCTCTTCTTAATATCTTCTACTTCTATTCGGTCCATGCCATTTCTGTCCTTTATTGTGCCCATCTTTGCATGAAATATTCCTTTGGTATCTCTGATTTTCTTGAAGTGATCTCTAGTCTTTCCCATTCTATTGTTTTCCTCTATTTCTTTGCACTGATCACTGAGGAAGGCTTGCTTATCTCTCCCTGATATTCTTTGGAACTCTGGATTCAAATAGATATATCTTTTCTTTTCTTGAATTTTACATTTGAATAATTGTGCCACTGAGTCAATTCTTTAATGAAATTGAGTTACTGAATGGGGGTGACATCTTGAGATACTCCACTTAAAGTGTAGGAAGAAACACAAATGAAGAGCCAATTTTCTCACATTCTTATTTTGAAGCACACCCTTCAGCAACAGGAGTGTTGTGAACTTGTTTGACAATTACATTCAGCAGGTATATCAATATAAAGTGTTTAGCAACTACTCCTTGTTGAGAGATGCTCTCTGAAACCATATACTGGCAGGGGGAGTTAGAGGCTACTCATCTACCTCAGGCTTCCCAGGTTGCACTAGTGGTAAATAATCCACCTGTCCAGCGAGGGGAGACATAAGAGATGTGGTTTTTCATCCCTGTGCTGGGACAATCCCCTGGAGGTGGGCATAGCAATCTACTCCTGTGTTCTAGCCTAGGGAATCCCATGGACAGAGGAGTGTGGCAGACTATAGTCCATGGGGTCACAAAAGAGTCAGACATGACTGAAGTGACCGAGCACACACACACATCTACCTCACATAAATAAATGTATTATGCCAATGGGGCAGAAAAAAATTACAAGAAATAATTTCCCAGCATGAGCTTTGAAAGTAACACTAGTATGATCTTCATTTATGAAAACTACTTAGAAAACTTCCCTTCAAAACAAACCTTACTAAAGAACTAAATATAATGTATCCATTGCTTGACTGAGAGAAAAAAACTGATACCTTAGGGTCATTAGGTCTGGAATTTCCTTCATCATTAACACTGATTTGTTTTGCTTTCACATTTAGTGCTAAAAAACCTGGGGTTAATTACTAGATTATTCTCATTTACATCAAAGATGTTTCATTGCTCCTAGGGCTTTAGAATTTAAGATAGTCATTTGAGAGGAATAGGTAATAGGAATTAAAATGAATAAAATAATGTTTTCAAACATCTTCTTTATGTAGTTCATTAGTTTAAAAATGTGTTGTTTGAATTGAATCAATATATCGAAATTGAGAAAGATGAGATGGACAGAAAGTATAACTACCAATATTGTAGGAAATGTTATAGGTCAAAGAGAAGTCCTTGCTTCAAAGAAATTTTCAGTATCCAAAAAAAAAAAAAAAAAAAAGCAATTAGGGCAATTAAATGTGTAATTTGAAAGGTCAAAATATTTCCAGGTTTAGGCTTCTTGTTCATCATTATTCTCACAAAAAAAACTTAACTATTGCTAATCCTCTCTCTTTTGCAACCAATCCAGCAAATTGTTTTATGTATATATATTATATATCCCTGGATCAGGAAGATCCCCTGGAGGAGGGCATGGCAACCCACTCCAGTACTCTTGCCTGGAGAATCCCATGGACAGAGGAGCCTTGTGGGCTATGGGCACAGTCCATAGCATAGCAAATAGACAGACAAGACTGAAGCAACTCAGCACACACACAAACATATTTCTAAATATAATTATATATTGTTATATGTATATACGTATGCATACATATATATGTCAGAAACTACAGCTCACATGCTTTCTTAGTATATGATGAAATACATTCGACTACTTTTGTCTTTTTGAAAATGCATGATATCAAAGCTCCACAAGCGCAGAGACTACGTTTATTTTGTTCCCTCTTGTTTGCTCAGTGGTTGGCATGTAACAGGAACAAATTTTGTTAAGGGAATTACTGCAGTGACCATTTCATGATGATGGAATTCTCCAGAGAAGAAGGCACATTTTAAAGGCATCATTTTTCAAATGAGTCTCTTCATCTGGAACTGTGAACCTAGTGATCCAAGTAGGTCCATATTTCTTTCTAGAAGTTGTTTTGCCAGTGAATACCACTGTCATTTGAACAGTCTCTTTCTTTGTAGTGTGCTTCAGTGCAAACACTGTGAGTGGACCACTCTCTCACTAATAAGTTGTCTCCTTCGGGGGTTTCCAAAACATCATCTCATTCACACATTTAAAAATGTTAGGGTTGCCATTCTCTTCCTCTAATAAATTATTCATGCTAGAGTCAAAAAATATGATATATTACATTGAAACCTAGCTTGAAATAATTTAACTGATAAAGAGACTGTAAGATAATATTTAGTTAATTTTGACAACAGTTTATTATAATCATAAGTGAAAATTGTTTTAGAACCAGACAAAATTAACTCGATCAAGGGCATCTACCATAGATTTACAAATTCTTATGCAACTGGAGTGTCAGCATATTTGAATCTGATAACCACAGAAATATGCCAAAGGATAGAGGGATCCCAGATGTTTTATCAGACAGAATGGGGGATTAAGTGCTCTAAATACTGCCGTGTGCATTTTTACATGTCTATATTAATATTAGAATATTAATACTTCTATACTAATGCATTCCCCCATGGCACATCATTTCTACCTAGTAGGTAGGTTGATTCCATACATAATCATGTGTGTGGATAATGGATCACGTATTTCAACCTGCCTCTGACTTGTTTTAATAAAATTGAAAAACACTAGAAAGAATTATTTCCTTCATTATTTGAATTACTAGATTGAAACAGAAGACACTATGCATACTGTTGTTTATTTCTTGCATTCTTTACAATTCATAAAATTAGATGTGCTTAAATATTTCTTACTTTTGAAAGTGGAGTTGTTTCTGGAGCCACAAGAAAATCTTAAATTAAAATATAGCACATAGGTAATCCTGTACATCTGGAAATTACTCATTAACCAAAATACTTATTCTCAAAGAAATAACAGAATGCTATTTTCCAAAGTCATTAAATTATGTTTGAAAGAAAATATTTATAAAGATTGATTATAAAGCATTGCAAATACTTATTCTAAAATACTAGAAGAAAAATGAGACTAACGTTTTCCACATTATGAATATAGTTATGCAAAAGTGTCTGAAAAAAATGACTGGAAGGATGTACCTCAAAATCAAACCTGCTATTGTTTTAATTAGTGGGGAAAAATAGCTTTTCTCTTTTATACTACTATTTATTACCTAATCATCTATAATTGCAGTATCATAATATATATATACATAGAATAGATTTTATTTTTAAATGCAAGTTTAATTCTTGCCTTTTTTTCGCTTTAAATTTCTTCTCAATGTAACTTTTTTTCCTGTTTTGATCCTTTTGCTTTTGTTAGCTGTACTATTTTCTCTACTGTTCTCTCCTCATTTGCTTCTCAGAATTGTCTCTGGATCCCTCCTCCGGTCATTGTTCTTCTCTCTTCACGGCTTGCTTCTTTAATCCCACCAGCTTTTGTCACATTCTGGTTCTTTGTTTTCATCTCTGCCCTTGATGACAGCTCAGCCAGTTTTCACCCATAATCAACTCACTATCTCTTTTTTCTGACCGTTCAGCCTTCTCTATTTCTAAAGAGAGAATGTTAAATTAATAGCAAACAAATAGCTTGTTAATGATGTGATTTATCATCTTCTAATCTGTTCTTGCAAAGATCTTTTTCAACAATAGAAATTTTGTTGAGTCTTCAGTGCCCGTGGAATTATCTTCTTTCCAAGGGGACTTGCCAGCTTGTTCTGTCTTATAGTGTTTTGAAATTCATATACGTTCTTTTCCTCTTGCTCCTTTTCTGCTATTTTCTGTTGTGCTTTTTCTTTCTCCATCGCCCTTTTTCATATTGCTGTCAACCCATCATACCACCTTTGTGTTTTCCAAAAATTTGAAAACTGTCATCAGTAACTGAACACATATCCAGGGAAACCCCTTGATCAAGAAGCTAAGTAATGAATGCTGTGTTGAGAATGTGGTCTTTAAAGCAGATAGACTTGGGCCTAATTCTCAGCTATGTGACTTTTGTCAGTGACCAAATCTCTCTCAACCTTGAAAGAGAAAGAGTTAGTAGCTCAGTTGTGTCCAACTCTTTGCAACCCCATGAAAATGCAGCCTGCCAGGCTCCTCTGTCCATGGAATTCTCCAGACAAGCATACTGGAGTGGGTTGCCATTTCCTTCTCTAGGAGATCTTCCTGAACCAGGCCTCCTGCTTTGCAGGCAGATTCTTTACCATCTGAGCCACCAGGAAACCTTGATTCTCGCTTATTTTCAAACAGGGGCAAGCATGTTCTCATAAGCTTCTTGTGGGTATTGAGTGAAAGATCGTGGGTATTGAGTGAAAGATCATGGTTAAATGTGCTCTGTACACTCTGAAGGACTGACCAGCCTTGGTCTCTGCCATCTGGTCCATACCTCTCCATTTTTTTCTCTTCAACACTCCACTCTATTCACTGCTAAATGCTATGTTCCAGCTACACTGAGTATGCAACTCCCTGAAAATACCTTGCTGTTTTTGATGTTGGGTTTGCCTGGAGTATTAACAATCCTCTCTCAACCTGGCAAAGTTTTCCTTATCTTCAAATTTCAATGGAAATGTTGGTGTCTCCAAAATCCCTCCCTTCTTACTCCCCCAATCTCACCCCACCCCACTGGGCTAGAGGCTTCCTCTATGTTACTCTCTGCCCTCTGTATTTCTCTGTAATTTTTCTCACATGACTCTTTATCTCTCTCATCAGTTTTATAAGCTATGAGTTCTTTGACACTTTATCTCATCTCTTGATATCCCAGTGTCAAATGGTGTATCTCATGTGCTACAGACATTCTATAAACATTGGATGAATAATTGGCATTCAGTGAATGCCAATGAAATTATTTGCAGCAGCAGATTATTTAATATTATTATTGCATTGAATTAAAACACAGAAAAATAGATACATAGATGATATATAGGTCCTCCTTCACATGGGTACTGAATATTTGCCATCAAGTGGTTGATTCCATAGTCAATACAAAGACTATTCTATTCTTCGTGGGCTTTTTCTGTCCTGAAGCAGGCCCCAGGTGCCCTGGGAGAAAAGACTACAGATTTGAGGGAAGGCATTGAGTTTGGTGATAGAGGAGGGGAAGAAAAAAAAAAAAAGAGAAATGTTAAAGAATTAACATGAAATGTATGTAATCCCAAAATGGAGTAATTTGACTAGAGAACAGTAAACCTGCAGAAAGGAAGCCTAAATAATTACTGTTCACTTCCAGACAGTTCCTTGAATTGGATTCATATTGAGCTAAGGCTATCAGAATTAGAGGCAGCTGTATAATCCGAGTGTCGTGCAGCATACAGAATCAGATTGAGTGCTTGAGCGTCTGCACCCCAGGAAATTGATTTGACGACTATGTCAATTACTTCTGGCACCAAGCTTTCTGTGGGTTGCATTACAACTGCTCTCTTGGTCAGCTGTGACTGCCTCCCCATCCACGCCTATTGTTTTAGATTTATTTACTGCACCGGCAATCATAAATCATGGACTTTTTTTCTATACCATCTGGAACTCTGGTGTCATTGTTTGGGTCACTTTTGATTGCTCGCTCTTATTCTCAGCTACCGCCAAGGCTGATGTATCTTGAATTATGAAAGACTTCCACCAGGAGCTGACCTATTTGTGAGCAACCTTTCAGCATCTACATATGTTTATTTTCTCGAACACATAGCTGGGTAAAATAAAAATTGTATTCTCTAATCCTCTAGGGATTTATTCCTTTGCGTGCGATACTGAATTTTTAAAGATCACAATTTGCCTAACAGTTTCCTTGCCAACTCTCTGTGCATTTCCATTATACTCACAAGGTCAAATGTAACAGAAGGATCGTCATTTTTTCCTTGGTGCTGGGAATGTAATTTTCCCAGTATTCTCACCCCAACTCAATCCCTACCAGAATAGTCCATCTTGAGCCTAAAATTAGAGTTAAGTTTATTACTTTGCCTTTAAAAACAAAACAAAAAACAAAAAAAACAAATAGCAGAATGATGCTAACACACTTTTTGTCTCTTGTTATTCTGGGTTCCCTATTCTAAAAACGGGGGTTAACTACTCTACCACTTTCCCAACAAGCTCACTCAAAAACATTTTAGCAGTGTTCTTTTTCCGACCAATGACGCTGATGTCTACCTGCACTGACAATGTCAGCAGATTGCTTTCATTTTATGCAGATGGTTCACTGGCAGTCCAGATCAAATCTGAAACTGCGCTATCAAGCAGTTTTTATCTAGAGAAGCAATTTGAATATTGGAATTTTGTTGAATTTCCCAGGCCACAGCTGCTTGCATCTGACATCTGCTTCAATTTTTGGAGCAGCCAATTTTTTTCTGGCAATCTCAAGGTTGAATTTTGTAGGGCTGTGTTCATAATTACTTAGTCCTCATCAAGGATCCTTCCCTAAGGAGGGTAATGATCCCCATTGCACTGTGTGTGGTAAAATCCTGACTCTTTTCTATAGCTCCTTTTTAACATCAAATGCCAACTTAACTATGATTAGGCAAATCTCCATTTTCCTACACCTTTTCCCATACAAGAAACTTCATCAGGGCTTCCTTGGTGGCTCCATGGTAAAGAATCTTCCTGCTAATGCAGGAGATGAGGGTTCAGTCCCTGGGTTGGGAAGATCTTCTAGAGGAGGAAATGGCAACCCACTATAATATTCTTGCCATGGACAGAGAAGCCTGGGAGACTACAGTCTATGGGGTCGTGAAAGAGTTGGAAATGATTTACCGACTAAACAACAAAAACAAACGTCATCAACTATCATTTGTTGCAGTCACTATCAAACTGAAGGGAGACAAATGAAGTATCATTGTTAGAATTTTCTTAAGTAAGTTATCCATGAGTCTTCAGTAGATATAAGAATGCAACATGAATGTCTCATTGCTCAAGGGTCCTAGAGAGGCTATGGGTATCAAGGTATTTCTTTTCTCCAAGACAGAGCCCTAAAGAATGTAGTCTAATTAACGTTACATCTTGCTATATGAAAACTACCATTTCACATCTTTGACAGTAGTGCCTGCTTACATAATGGCATGTCAAATTACATCTGATCATTTTCTGTGATGTTAGGTTTGCAACGCTCCAATAAGACATGATATCATCAAAGCAACATAGTAGATACTTGAAAAACTTCCCTATTTGTTGCTCCACCATCAACCTTTCAAAATGCAAAGTGACACAACATATGTGTCGAGCACAGTATATTTAAGGTGTTTCAATCATTGCCTGTTTCTAAATGATTTTTAATCTACCTATAAGGCCCAAAGATGTGCTGTGTTAGTGATTAACATGTTGTCATATTTCCAGATCATCTAAATAACAGATCTAGCAAGAAAGCAAAGAGTAATATTACAAGAGCACCTGTGATTTGCTATTGAAAGAAGTCATAAAAAGCACACCATTTTCTCTTTGTTGTTCAAAGTTTGAATATTAGCATGTTGTGCCTTTGCTTTTAAAGAAAAATATAATAAAGGGCACTGTTGGCAAGGTGCGATATTACTTTAGACATGCGTCTGCTATGTTCCCATCTTCCTTTTACTTCCTCCCTGTTTACCCAGCTAAGGAGAAGAGTGATGAACAGTTTGACTGGTGTTATTTTTGGTCAATAAGCTACAGAAAGAGGAGATTCCCTGATCTTTTGCTAGGCACATTTGCAGTTCTTTTCCTTAGACTTTTCAGAGCTAGATAATCAGAGTATTTGCCTCAAGATTCCCATATACAATGGGTCTTTAAAATATATCAAGGCGAAAGGAGAAAATACACCACAAGGCTGGTATTGACGGGCTTTCAGTGACAAGATTTTATTTTAGATTTTCACCATCAGAGAAAAATGTGGAAAGCCAAAAAGATGAGGTTGTAGTGCAGAATTCTGAAGGTTAAAATGGGACATTCAAGTCAGAGTAATTTCTCTAGTCTATTAGCAATAATAGTTCTTGTTGAACAGAAACCAATGCTAAGCAAGAAAAAAATTATTTTCTGCAATTAAGAAGACTCAGAAGGCAATCTTTTATTTGTGTTTGTCTCATTTGTTTTAGGTTTACCAAAATAAAGGGGAGTCTTTTTTGGATCATTGGTGAAAACCCAAAGTATCATCAGTGACTGGAAAAGTGAAGTGAATGAGACATCAAAGAAACATGCATTATAATGCTGTTTAACATTTTATTAAGATTGCTATTGTATGGCAATGCATAAAACAGTGGATATTGGGCTCATTACATCAGTACTATCTTGGCACTTTCTGAGGTCACTCTAGTCATCTTTTATTCATGCTGTCACTGGAAATGGAGTTATGCTAATAGAGCTGGGTCAGCCTACGGAGGCGTAAGGAGAGGCTGAACATAAATCCAAGGCAGTAGGCTCAACAGTCAGGACTGTAGCAGTGAAATCGCACCAAACAGGGCAGAGGGGCCCAGTTTGAAATCATTGTCCTCTGGTCCCTCGATGACCACATGTCAGGTAAATCCCACATGACCTATTCACTCACCATCCATTCATTTGTTTATTCATTCATGTCCACTAACAAAACAAAACAGCAATGTAGAAGTAAGAGTTCTCATGTCATCCCTTTCCAAAATAAGGTATGTCTCTACCATTTATAGAGCTTTAAAAGCCAGAGATTTGTGCCAGATTTGGATTCAGAGATGTAAAAACCACAAAAAATTATCATGCATCTTTTGAAAATATTTTAACATACTCATCTTAAAATTTGCCATTATTTTGGTCTCTTTCCAGTTCTTCCTTTCAGTTCAGCAATTTCTAACATCTCAGCTAAATAAAGTTTGACTTAGTTTCTCTATGGTCCACTTTTCATTATCTTATGATAAATGACTGAGATATCATCCAAGGATTCATTTCAATGGATTTTGCAAGGGTATTATTTTCTTTTCTGAATACTATGGATGATGATGAAGATGGTGCATGCTCAGTCGTGTCTGTTTGTGACCCCATGGACTGCAGCCTGCCAGGCTCCTCTGTTCATAGGATTCTCCAGGCAAGAATACTGGAGTGGCTTGCCGTTTCTTGCTTCAAGGGATCTTACCCATCCAGTGGCTTTCTGCCTCTCCTGCTTGGCTAGCAGATTCTTTACCACTGAGCCACTCAGGAAGCCCTGCTTAAAAGAATATATTGTCTAAAGTAAATTAATATTTTTAAAGGTATATCTTTACTAAATCTTTAAATAATTTAAAGAAATGAAAAAATTATCTTCTAAAAAATGGTTGATTTTTCAAATTTATACAAACTTTAATTTTATATGTCTCACTAAATACTGGCAATATCACCATGTGCGCTTATTACATGTGATTATATTTAACTGATGAAATAAAACATGTGTTCTTTTTATTGAAAGATTATTACACATTCAGAAATTTCTAATTTGAAAACTAAAGACAATTTAATTTTCAAAGATAACTTTAAACAGAGTAACTGACTGCTTAGTTACTCCAAGCAATCCATGATGTATCAATAATGTGTGCCATGAGTTACTGTTAGATAAACTCAGTGCATGTGTATATTGCTCTTTATAGTTAATAATGGGTCTAAATAAAATGTCAATAGGTATGGAATATATATGGGAGCAAATGCTGATAATGAGGAAGCCAAGCTTGTCAACAACAGTGTTAAAACCAATGTGCTTAATTAAAAAAGTGAAGTCAATTAAAATCAAAATAACAGTGCAGTATGTACGAATGTTGGAATAATCATTAGACCTTGCTGACTAATGGAAGAGTATAGAATTTTTTTTAATGGAACAGCAGGGGCGATACATTACACAAAGCAACAATCTACAACAATATGACAATCGAATTACTTCAGCCCCATTAGGCAGGTGCCGAGGAATAATTAACATGAATTTTTCCAATGAAAAGGAAAAAATATAACTTTTTTTCCCCTCCAATAACACTGAAGTTTACATTCCTTCCAACCCTATATTTAGGATTTTTAGAATGGCAACCTATGAATGGCAAATATCTATGATTTTAAAAAGTTAAGAGTTTACTAGTCAAAGAAGATTTCTGTTTATTTCCCATATAAATTGTGAGCAATATAGGAAAAGATATATATAGAACCCTTGTGGTATAATGCTAACTTGTAAAATGTACTTTGTATGCATTGCTTTTGATTTTTTAAGGATTAAAAACAAAATAATAAAGGATTTGCACTAGTTTCTTATGGTCTAATCTAATTCAAAGATAAAAGGCATTCCAGAAAGCCCTAGGCAATATTTGTTATCTTATTTCCAGCTCAAATTCAAAACAAATTGTGACCTCCAGTTTAAAGTGAAGAGAGAGTCTGCTCAGTAAAATGCCAATAGAAATGAAAGTAAATTCACATTTCTTCATGAAGGGCAAAGAGTTTAAGATCTCTTTGCTACTTTCTCTGACAAAAATATCCTGTTTTAAAACAGTAAGATAAAAATCTGACTCTTTCATTTACTTCCAATGGGAACCATTTAATTTATACTGAGATAAATGGCTATGTACTGAAAGGGCTGAAACTTTTTATGTCTTTCCTTACCATCAAGAAATTAAAAAATGAAAACCCCTCATCCTCAGATGACCTCTTCAATTTAGATAGGTCTGAATCAACTAAATATGTGTGGAGGTTTTCATAGGAGAGGTGACTTAGTTTAGAAAAGATAATTGTTTGCCCTCATAGGAGGCCGTTTATCTTTAGTCTTGAAGTACTTTACTGGCAAGGTCTCATTAATCCCTATTTAGCTTTTAAGGACGTTCTTTCTTTTTCATTTTGAAGAAATAGGCACCAGATTTCTTCAGATGCGGTAAGGCATAAATGTTCTCCTGAAGGTCATCCTGTAGAATCAGTGGAAGAAACAGAATAGACCCACTGATTCTCCTGTGGTGACAATTTGTCGGTTGGTGGGTAGACAGGTAACACACGTCAAGAGGAGGGTGGACATGGCTGACAGTGTGAACTGAAAATCATTATTCTACGGAAGCCATCACTTTGCAATTCCAAAACAATCTATCCATATTTTATTGATAGGTTACTATGAAAAGTAGAACTATTGAAGTAGAAAAGAGAGTTTTAAAAAATTTAGTTTGGCCCCATTTTTGCTAGGAGAAACAAAGAATCTCACAGGAAATTTTCAGTTCCCAGTGATTATCAGTTCTCAATTATCCAAAATCTGAGTCTTGAATTGATATTATATCAAGGGATTTTATACATACAAAAGTTTAGCCCTAGTGTGAGAAACGCAATCAAGTATTTCCCCATGTGGTCTGGAACTGAAAGTATGAAATTTCTAGTTGGGCTATTAGCCAAAACATTTCTTTCTTCATCCTCTAGCATGCAACTCAGCAAAATGTCAGAATGACAGTTTTTAGGTGATTTGGAAAGATAGTCAACCTTTTCAATTTATGAGAGCTATTGCACAGTGAAATAAAATATTGGTAAGAAAAAGGTCATCTTTATTGATAACAAGTCAACAAGACTGCAATAGGTTTAACATATAGACAAATACATTTTTACATGCAAAGTATTAACATTCAAAATTAATTCTATCTTTTAAAATGTAGGTTTAAAGACATTATAAAAGCATAGATGGGTGTTTATAAGAGCTCACATAAACTGAGGGATTTAGAGTAACTCAGTCTAGGTAGAACTATGTCTCCTATGGTTTGTGGTTTGACCTAGTGGGGTGAAAAGAGACACATAGAATCAAATTTTATCAGATCATAAAATTGAATATGTGAAGACTATGTGGGAGAACAAGTTAATAATAAATGGCCACACTGTAATGGCCAACAGGCACATGAAGAGATGCTCGACACCCCTAATTATTTTGAAATGCAAATCAAAAGTATAATGAGGTCCACCTTCTAACTAGTCAGAATGGCCATCATTAAAATGTCTACAAATAACAAATGGAGAGGCTGTGGAGAAAAGGGAACCCTCCTACACTGTTGGTGGGAATGTAAGTTGGTAAAGCCACTATGGAGAACAGTATGCAGGTTCTTTAAAAAGCTAAAAATAGAACTGGCATATGATCCAGCAATCCCACTCCTGGGCATATATTCAGACAAAACTATAAAAGAAACATACACCCCTATATTCGTTGGCGCACTATTTATAATAGCCAAGATATGTGTGCTTAGTTGCTCAGCTGTGTCTGACTCTTTGCAACCCCATGGACTGTAGCCCTCCAGGCTTCTCTGTCCGTAAGGATTCTCCAGGCAAGAATACTGGAGTGGGTTGTCATGCCCTACTCCAGGGAATCTTCCCAACCCAGGGGTTAAACCCAGATCTCCCACACTGCAGGAGGATCCTTTACCATCTGAGTCACCAGGGAAACCCAAGACATGGAAGCAACCCAAATGTCCAGCAACACATGAACGGATAAAGAAGGTATATATACAAAATGCAATATAACAACGAGAGAAGAGGAACAATTATGGATGCTAAAATGTCAGGCCTTGGCCTGGAATCAGTTTCTGAGGAAGTTCTTACCACTCTATTAGAAATATGAAAAATGTGAAAGTTTTTCATAAACTCAATATGTCTCAAGAAATCTATCAGTTTGAGATTGTCTTTCCTGCATTTATGCTAATTAGAATGTTTTTAATTGACAAAATGTTAGTAATTATATCTGGTAGGTTATTTAACTTTTTAATATACTTATATGGGGAATTTTCTAATGTCCTTAACCATATAATAATTACTCTTTTCAAGAGAGGTACCAGATATGATTCTAGTATCTTAATAACACCAGATTTTGATATTTTAATAAAAACTAAATTTTAATAAATAAATGTCACAGTTGCTTTTCTTAATATTAACTGAATTTCTACCTAAAATATTTTCAAGTATATTTTTACATACATATTTTGCTGTTCATTTTTAAAAGATTCATTTCACCATAATCAGAATTCTTACTGAAATACTTCAGAGCTAAATATCCAGCAATAACTAACTGAAAAATATAATTTAGTAAATTATCTTTCAAATATGAAGAAAAATATTTGCAATTTTCCTACTAAGAGTTATATAAAATTAATATAGTTTTACCTAGGTAAAATATATAAACTTATATCTTACTTAGTAAATGCATATTTTTCAAAGATAAAATGTGAAAATAAACATCAAGAACAGAAGCAGTGTTCTTAGAACACAAAAAGTGTTCTAAGGTTATTTTCTTTTCCAAAGACTAACATTCTCAATAAAAACAAATTCCTAACTCAGAAATACTGTCATATACTGAAACATATTAGATATATTTTTAAAATATAATTTTGAAGGCATATTCCCTAAGACTGATTCTTTGGAAATCTATTTAGATAATTCATCTTCACCATATATTTAGATTTCAAATCATTGATATTTAAAAATATATAATAGAATGAATTGTCTTTCCCTAAAGCTTTTATTTTAGCAAGAAATTAAACATGCTTATTACTTTTTTATGCTGTCTACCAGTTTACCATGGGCTTCCCTGGTGACTCAGATGGTAAAGAATCTGCCTGCAATGCAAGCAACCTGGGTTTGATGCCTGGGTCAAGAGGATCCCTTGGAGAAGAGAATGGCTACCCATTCCAGTATTCTTGAGAATTCCATGGACAGAGGAGCCTGGTGGGCTACAGCTCATGAGGTCGCAAAGAGTCGGACATGACTAAGCAACTAACACTTTCACTTTCACTTTACCATAAGTAGATAGAATTGCATATATTAAAAATAAGAGATTTAGATATGTTTGTTGATTTTAGCTCCATTCTCCCATGGCTATAATCAAAATTTCTTTATCATAAAAAGAAGCCTTAAAATAGTAAGAGACATAGGTACATGGAAACTTAATAGTTCTTTTTTAATCTTCTATTTTTTTACTTTCCTTCAACTTTTGCAGGATATGGAAAGGAAAGCAGTCTTTGTAGTGACAAAGCTGAGCAATGTACCCTTAGGGAAAAGACTCATTTTCTTCAAGACTGAAAAAGGCAGATTTTGACACCTTAACTATAGGTGTAAAATTTATAATTAACCTCTAGAAATGAGCTTTACTCTCTGGCCAGTGACTGTGAGATACACTGCCCAATACTGACAAGATCTTAGCTGTATATACCAACACGTCTATCCTTTTAGCAATTTGATATTTAAATCAAAAGGGGCTTGAGTAATATGTAAGGGCTAATTACTTAGAGCTGCAAATGCACAAGTCAATAGTGACGGAGAGTAGTTTTCACTTTCAGCTTAAGTCTCCAAATAAATCCTTTTTGCTAATTCAGATATTAAAAACATCCCTTTGTATGGTTCTTAAAAAATGCATTTGAAGGTTACAAAATCCAGGGGAAAACATACTATAAGTGAACCAGAGATTTCAGAATATCATGAAAAGATTGTTTTCATTTGGGTCAGGTTTATTTCAGTTGAAAGTGATGTTTGGAATTTTTATCCACCCTAAAACAGAATCCAATGAATATATAGTTCCAATGTTTGAGAAAAATCTTAAAATATTGCAACATTGAACTACTAGGTTAAGTGGACTCCAGTTGGAAATTCAAAAATTGTGGAATAATGTGTGTGTGTGTGTGTGTGTGTAAAAAAGAAAGTTCTAAGCCTAATAAAGCCAGTAATGCATAGAAAAGCTAATGTGTCATGATCTAAAGGAAATTCAAGGATGGCTCACTAGTTATTCTTTGGTTTTAGCTTATTTCTATCTTTAGCTTATTTTTCAACAGCTCTTTCTAGTAACTTGATGTGTACTCTTGGAGTATTAATGTTTAAATAAATTAGATTAGATGTTTATATATTACGCATGAACAGGTCACTCACAAAAGAAAAAAATCAATTTTTCTAATAAATGTGAAATAAAGGTAACCCTTTCTAGGAGAAGGCAATGGCACCCCACTCCAGTACTCTTGCCTGGAAAATCCCATGGACAGAGGAGCCTGGTAGGCTGCAGTCCATGGGGTTGCTAGGAGTCAGACACGACTGAGCGACTTCACTTTCACTTTTCACTTTCATGCTACTGGAGAAGGAAATGGCAACCCACTCCAGTGTTCTTGCCTGGAGAATCCCAGGGATGGGGGAGCCTCATGGGCTGCCGTCTATGGGGTTGCACAGAGTCGGACACGACTGACGCGACTTAGCAGCAGCAGCAGCAGCAATAAAAACGTGAAAATAGTGCAACAATGGGAAACCACTTTTTATTCACTAGGTTAAGAAAAATTAAAAAGAAGGACGATATCAGTTTCTCATGAGGAGGCGTGAAAGCAGTTTTATCATGCACTGCCAATCAGAATATGCATTGCTACCCCTTTCCCAAGAATTTAGACATTTGTTATTAAAAATGTAAAATAAATGTATCCAAGCCAATAGAAAATTTTTAAAAATTAATAAACATCTCTCAAAACAGAAACATTGAATATGAAATAAACTTGTGAAATAGTGCTGGGAATATTAATAGGGAAAATCACTTTAGAGTGATTAGTAAGTGGGTACATATAATCCTGCTTTTGTGCATATGCTAGAGATATTTGAACACAATCACAAAGTGGGGTGTGATGGTTAATTTTGTATGTCAACTTGACTGGGCCACAGGGTGCCCAGATGTTTGGTCAAACATTATTCTGGCATGTCTGTGAGGACATTTTTGGATGAAATTAACATTTAACTTGTTAGACTGAGCAAAACGGATTGCCCTTCTTTATAGGGATGGCCCTCATCCAATCAACTGAAGGCCTGAACAAAGCAAAACTGCTGGCCCTCCCATGAGTGAAGGGGAATTTTTTCGGCCTAACTACATGAGCTGAGATAGCAATCTTTCCTTGCCTTCAGACTCAAACAGAAACATCTGCTCTTTGGGGGTCTTGAGCCTGCCAACTTTCACCCTGGAACATATACCATAAACTCCCCTAATTTTCAGGCTACAGGGTTCAGAGTGGACTGACACCCTAGGTTCTCCTGGATCTTTAGTTCACTGCATTTCTTCGAATATTTTCAGCTTCCATAATTGCAAGAGCTGATTCCTTCTCATAAATTTCTCTCTCTCTCTCACATACATACCACACACACACACACACACACACACCTTCCAATTCTCTCTTATACTTGCTTTAATCAGGTTGTGCCTGACTATTCCATCTATCTTGGAAAAATACTTCTGCCAAGTCCCTAATGACCTCTGCATCACAAAATCCAATGCAAAATATCTTTCTCAGTAGTGATCATTGATCTGTCACTCCCTGCTTTCAGATATGCTCTCTGCTCTTGGCTTCATAAAAATCTCAAGTGGAACAGTTGGAAAACTTAACTCCTAGTCATTTACCTCTCTCCCCACTGTGCATGTTCCACCTGTAGTCTTCTTTCCAGCTTGCTTTCTAGCAATCCCAACCTTTCAGTAGTTCAGATCCCTGATCACGTAATTATCTTTTACTACTCTGTCTCTGTCAGAGGCTACATTTATTAGTACAACAATGCCAGAATCCAAACATTTCTTTTTACCACCAAATGCCAAGCTATTATTATTTCTTACTTGGATTATTGTAAGCCTCCTAAAATGTCTTCCTGGTTCTATCCCTGTTCTGCTTTAGGTGACAATCTACAGATCACCCATCAGGCATTTTTAAAAATACACTCTATTTTTTAGAGTGGTTTTATATTTGGATGGCACCCCACTCCAGTACTCTTGCCTGGAAAATCCAATGGACGGAGGAGCCTGGTAGGCTGCAGTCCATGGGGTCGCAAAGAGTCGGACACGACTGAGCGACTTCACTTTCACTTTTCACTTTCATGCATTGAAGAAGGAAATGGCAACCCACTCCAGTGTTCTCGCCTGGAGAATCCCAGGGACGGCAGAGCCTGGTGGGCTGCCGTCTACGGGGTTGCACAGGGTCGGACACAACTGAAGCAACTTAGCAGCAGTAGCAGCAGCAATATTTAACAGAAGATGCAGAGATTTCCCATAAACTTCCTGCCTCCACACATGCATTGCTTCTCCTGTTATCACTATCTCCCGATAGAGTAGTACATTTGTTACCTTTGATGAACCTTCACTGACACATACCATCATTTTTTCCTTTCTTTGTATGAAGGGTTAAGAGGCTCTTCTACAAACGTCAGGTCTTATGCTTCCAGGTTTGAAGAAGCTTCTTGGAAAATATTAATTGGATAGCTTTCTTCATGTTAACCTCTTACCGCCCCTTAAGATAATTCACTGGTATCAACTTATACCCACAAGAACTCAGATAAAATAGATAGCAATGTATGATAATAAAATTGCCATCGGATTTGGAATTAGATAAACCTTGATTTGAATCCTGGATTCAGTGAGCTGTGAGAACTTGAATAAGTTATTTAACTTTTCTGAGTGCCAGGTACTTAGTTATACCTGTGACAGGCAAAGCATGCAGCATAAACAGGTGTCCAACACAAGATCAGTTCAGTTCAGTCGCTCAGTCGTGTCTGACTCTTTGTGACCCCATGGACTGCAGCACGCCAGGCTTCCCTGTCCATCACCAACTCCGGGAGCTCACTCAAACTCATGTCCATCGAGTCAGTGAGGCCACCCAACCATCTCATCCTCTGTTGTCCCCTTCTCCTCCAATGCAAGATAGTTATGACTATTACCTCACTATGTTGGTCCTTTGCTGATGCAGGCCATTATAATTAACGGTGATTATTTTTAGTGTTATTGAATTTAGATAGACTTTAGAAGAATAGGTCTTGGGAAGAGAATTTGGTAAATATTTTATCACTGTTATCCCATGGTACAGTAATGGCCTGAAAAAGTTCACATGCTTGCAAAGAAGCTAAATTAACCGAGTGGATTGGGGAATGCAAATGAGACAAAGAAATAGATTATAGTCTATCTAAGATTGAAAAGACATTCAACCATTTCTGTAATGTTAAAAACTATACTTGGATGCTCACAAATTTTACTGATAAAAAGGTAGTCAAAACAGATGTTAGATTAAATTGGCTGGTAAATTTAAAGAAACTGATTAATTCATTGAAATCACTTGAATAAGCAGGCAGCCACAAGTACATATGTGGAAAATCTTACAATATTCTTTTTTCCTCACTAACATCAATTCTCTGCATTTCAAACTTTTAAGTTTCTTTTTATCAGAAGCTATCACCCAGCCACAAATCTTATGGTAACCACAGGATGCCTTCTTACATCATGAGAAGTAAAACTAATACTTAACTTCAGCTACAATAAACTTTTTATAATAATGTTGACTGATGAAAGAAAGTTTATAAAAATATTAATAGTATATGGAGAACAAGTAAACTTCTCCCTGGCATTATTGTACACATTATAATCCCCACTGTTTTATTGTTTTTTAAAATAATGGCCCAATATCTTTTTTGAAATATAGATGTCTTGTCTTTTAATATTGTTGGTTATTTAGTGGCTCAGTGGTAAGGAATCCGCCTGCCAATGCAGGAGATGCAAGAGACATGGGTTTGATCCCTGGGTCAAGAAGATCCACTGGAGAAGGAAATGGCAATCGACTCCAGGATTCTTGCCTGGAAAATCCCATGGACAGAAGAGCTTGATGGCCTACAGTCTATGGGGTCACAAAGAGTTGGATAAGACTGAACATACACAGCAGTACCTGGAAAACACTCAAATCACATTCATGTTATTTCTTTCCGCCTCTAGTTATCATTTAGGAATGGAAAAAGTGACTTTGAATATTTGTTGTTCATCTTAGTCTTCATTAGATTTTTTTTTTTAATCTATAAGTCCACCTGACTGGGAGGTGAAAAATTACAACAGGGCTTCCATCTGTGACTAACCAAGTTACTGAAAGCAGACATGATTTCTCACTGTGGACAATTGAAAAACTGGACAAAATATACTAAACAATAGTTTTCAGACTGTAATCCCAAAGAGAAAAGATGACCCAGAGGGATGGTATGGGGAGGGAGGAGGGAGGAGGGTTCAGGATGGGGAACACATGTATACCTGTGGCGGATTCATTTTGATATTTGGCAAAACTAATACAATTATGTAAAGTTTAAAAATAAAATAAAATTAAAAAAAAAAAAAAAGAATCCCAAGAGTAAGTTCTAAGCTTTCTGCCTTTAGGCACAATAAGGCACAGAGAATGCAAACTCAGGCAGGATGAAGCTGAAGAGACAGACTGAAGTTTGAGGAGCCACAAATGGTTGGACATCATGGAGCAGAGCACAGAGAGAGTAGACACAGAAAAAACTTCAGAGGGTAGATATAGAGAAAATCTGCACTGGGGGCTTCTTGTGTCTTCAGCTGCAAACCAAGCTGCTTGTGCACAGAATGAAACCTGAGGTCAAGAAAGAAATCACTATCCAGAAAAGAACTAAAAAACTAAAACTTATAGGTAAAAAAATTTAAAATAGCTATAGTTACTATCTCGGGAGAGTAGATTTCTTAGATGGACACAGCACAGACCATAAGATTTAAAAATGGATATATTGATTGGACTTCTTAAAATTAAAATCACTTTAAAAAGACATCTTTAAAAAAATTAAAAAAAAAAAAACCATGTAATAGGCAAGGAGATACTATTAACAGCACACAGCATATATATCTGATAAAATGCTTGAATCCAGAATATTGATGAAGAAGCCTTCCAACTTAGTAAGAACCTAAGCATCTCAGTTTTTAAGTTGTGCAAAGGATTTGAACAGACTCCACAAGGACAAAATATTTCAATGGCTGGTAAGCATGTAAGTGAAAGTGTTAGTTGTTCAGTCATGTCCAACACTGCGACCCTGTGGACTGTAGCCCACCAGATTCCTCTGTCCATGGAATTCTCCAGGTAAGAAGACGAGTGGGTAGCCATTCCCTTCTCCTAGGGATCTTCCTGACCCAGGGATCAAACCCTGGTCTTCTGCATTGCAGGTAGCTTCTTTACTGTCTGAGCCACCAGGGAAATCCCCATGATGCCAGATATCACTAATCAGAGTAGTCATTAGGGAAATGTAAATTAAGACCTCAGTGGTTTATCACAAAATACACTAGAAAGATTGAAATTTAAAATACAGTAACAAGTATTGGTAGGTACTGAGAGCAACTAGAGGTCTCATTTGTTAATCTTGGGAATATAAAATGGTATCCACGCTTTGGAAAACAGATTGGTATTCCTTAGAAAGCTTACCACCCACTTACCATATGACCCAGCAATATTACTGCTAGGAATCTAAAAGAATTTAAAAGAAAGAAAAACATTTGTCCACACAAAGACTTGTTCACATTCACAAATGTATACTGAAATTTTATTTATAATAACCAAATTTGGAAGAACACAAATGTCCATCATCAGTGGATTACGACTCAACGTGGATGAGTTTGACATACTGAATAAGGAGTCAAAAACAAAGAGAAACATTCTCTGTAATTCCACTTAAATGAAATTCTAGATCAGACACACTAACTACAGTAACAGAAAGTAGAACAATGAGTGGTTTCTTGGAGTGGGAGAGAGTGTGGTTGACTGCAAATTGGCGAGTGATAAAAAAAAAAAAAAATTTTTTTTGAAGATAAAAACCTTCCATATCCCAATTGCGGTGGTGGTAACAGAAGTGTATACATATAAGAATTCTTTTATCTCTATCCTTATACTATACTTTATTAAAGTCGTATTTAAAAGTAACAAAGAACCATAAAATATAACTGCATTTACAAAACATGGTATAATATAAGAATGTAATTTTTAAACATATATAAACTCTTCAGTTATAACTGGACATGGAACAACAGACTGGTTCCAAATAGGAAAAGGAGTACATTAAGGCTGCATATTGTCACCCTGCTTATTTAACTTCTATGCAGAGTACATCATGAGAAATGCTGGGCTGGAGGAAGCACAAGCTGGAATCAAGATTGCCGGGAGAAATATCAATAACCTCAGATATGCAGATGACACCACCCTTATGGCAGAAAGTGAAGAGGAACTAAAGAGCCTCTTCATGAAAATGAAAGAGAAGAGTGAAAAAGTTGGCTTAAAGCTCAACATTCAGAAAACGAAGTTCATGGCATCTGGTCCCATCATTTCTTGGGAAATAGATGGGGAAACAGTGGAAACAGTGTCAGACTTTATTTTTTTGAGCTCCAAAATAACTGCAGATGGTGATTGCAGCCGTGACGCTTACTCCTTAGAAAGGAAAGTTATGACCAACCTAGATAACATATTCAAAAGCAGAGACATTACTTTGCCAACAAGGTCCGTCTAGTCAAGGCTATGGTTTTTCCAGTGGTCATGTATGGATGTGAGAGTTGGACTGTGAAGAAAGCTGAGCACTGAAGAATTGATGCTTTTGAACTGTGGTGTTGGAGAAGACTCTTGAGAGTCCCCTGAACTGCAAGGAGATCCAACCAGTCCATTCTAAAGGAGATCAGTCCTGGGTGTTCATTGGAAGGACTGATGCTAAAGCTGAAACTCCAATACTTTGGCCACCTCATGTGAAGAGTTGACTCATTGGAAAAGACTCTGATGCTGGGAGAGATTGAGGGCAGGAGAAGGGGATGAAAGAGGATGAGATGGCTGGATGGCATCACCAACTTGATGGACATGAGTTTGAGTAAACTCCGGGAGTTGGTGATGGACAGGGAGGCCTGGCGTGCTGCAATTCATTGGGTCACAAAGAGTCGGACAGGACTGAGAGACTGAACTAACTAACTAACTAACTAAACTTCTCAGTGTATCAATTTCTCACATTCACATATATACTATATTTAATGAGATTTGAGGGGTTTTTGCACTTTCATATTATGTAGAATGGATTTACTTTGTTGATTGTGTTAAAATTCTTTATTCTGGACAAATGTTCCTTCTCTGTAGGGAAAATAATGTAGTTATCAACTGTACAGACTAATCACTCTAAATTAAACATTTTCTTTTGAATAATGCAATTTAAACCATCTTGAATATTATACAGATTATTGGTAAAAGTAATTAAGGACTAGAAAAAAGGTAATTATAATTTCTGATGGATGAATTGATAGGGATAAAGTAAGCACTGACCTGAACTCTAATCTAAAACTAGAACTAAATTAAACAAAATCCTAAAACTTAAGTTGTGTTTTTAATTGATTTTCACACATCAGTGCACTTCCAAGTACCCTATTTTTATTGAGGACAGTAAGCGGGAAGGATATTATGGTACTTGTGACAAGGAATGAGTCCTCTGGAAATATCTTCCAACAGATATATGACATACTGTTTTCTTCTAAGACCTACATATTCTTAAAGGAATTTATTTCCAAATGGAATTTCTAAAATTGTTGTTTGCATGGATTGGGTAGAAACAAATCTTTCTAGGATATTAGTTTAAAATGGGCTTCCCTTGTGGCTCAGTGGTAAAGAATCTGCCAGCCAATGCAGGAGAAATGGGTTCGATCCCTGGGTCGGGGAGATTTCCTGGAGAAGGAAATGGCAACCCACTCTAGCATTCTTACCTGGGAAGTCCCATGGACAAAGGAAGCTGGTGGGCTACAGTCCATGGGGTCACAAAAGAGTGAGACAAGACTTAAAGACCAAACAACAGCAAGTTAAATAATGATGAAGGATTGATTTCAAAATGGGATTGACTAAGACTGGTTCAGGCAGTCTGATTTATACAGTATCACATTAATGAAAACCCATGTGTTTTGGAAGCATGTACCTGCCTTGCATGGGTTCATGGTAACTGATGTGCAAAGCAAGGACATGATTCAGATATGCATGAGTTTCAGTTAACAGTACTGTGTCTTTGATATTTCCCTGTTAACATGTATTCTTGATGAAATAAAAGAGGAGAGTGAAATATCTGCCTTAAAACTCAACATTCAAACAACTAAGATTGTGGCATCCAGTCCTATCATTTAATGGCAAATATGGGGGAAAAATAGATGGTAGATTTTATTTTCTTGGGGTCCAAAATCACTGCAGACAGTGACCGCAGCCATGAGATTAAAAGACACTTGCTCCTTAGAAGAAAAGCTATGACAAGCCTAGACAGAGTTTTAAAAGTCAGAGACATTGCTTTGTTGACAAAGGTCTGTATAGTCAAAGGGATGGTTTTTTTCAGCAGTCATGTACTGATGTGAGACTTGGACCATAAAGAAGGCTTAGCACCGAAGAATTGATGCTTTTGAATTGTGATGCTGGGAAAGACTCTTGAAAGTCCCTTGGACAGTAAGGAGGTCAAACCAGTCAATCCTAAAGGAAATCAAATTCATTGGAAGGACTGATGCTAAAGCTGGAGCTCCAATACTTCGGCCACCTGATGTGAAGAGCCAACTCATTGGAAAAGAAACTGATGCTGGGAAAGATTGAGGGCAGGAAGAGAAGGGGATGCAGAGGATAAGATGGTTGGATGGCATCACCAACTCAAGAGTTTGAACAAACTCTGGGAAATAGTGAAGGACAACGAGACTGGTGTGTTACAGTCCATGGGGTCACAGAGTCGGATACAACTTAGCAGCTGAACAATAATAACAAAAAGATCTCCTATATCTCTATTTCATGCTTGTCTTTACTCTCTAAGGAAAATGACATTTACAGTATGGTATATTTCTGTCAATTTCCCTTCTATTATATATGTATGTATATATACATATATATACACACAATATGTATGTATACTAATTTTGATATAGCATATGTAGTATATTTATACATGCTGTATATGACACAGTCATAGATGAATGCTAACTTGATTTGCATTTACTAATTTTTCTTGAAAATGAAAATACACATGCAATATTCTTATAGGTATAAATTTGTTGCATCCCATAAAGTTTTATTATTATTTATATACTTTGAGATCTTTTATTCTTTCTGTAGATTAAGGATGCTTTAAAATTTGCAACTGTTGGAATATGTATGTTTAAAAATCAATGCATTAAATCAATCAGATTGTCTATTAGCCATGATACACAATTTTTTCATGTTAAGGAATTTTCCTTCTATAAATAATTTTAAGCTTATTTTTAAAATAATGAGTTGATACAGAATTTATCAAATATGGCTTTAGTTATCAATAGAAAAAAATCACATAGAAGCATATATTAATGCATTTCCTAAAATTAAAAAAAACTAGCAAATTCCTACAAAAGCCTAGGTTGATTGTAGTAGTAGTAAGTTGTTAATATTTCTGTAGAATTTTTGCATCAATATTACAAGTGAGATTGTTTTTTTTCCTATTTGTTTTGGGATATTTCTGTTAGGTTTTATTGTCAGTGTTATGATGAACAGATATATTTCTTTAATTCTTCCTGCACTTCACATTCATTGAGTTTCTTGGGTATGTTTTATGAAAATGAAAGTGAAGTCGCTCAGTTGTGTCCAACTCTTTGCAACCCCATGGACTGTAGCCTACCAGGCTCTTCCATCCATGGAATTTTCCAGGCAAGAGTACTGGAGTGGGTTGCCATTTCCTTCTCCAGGGGATCTTTCCAACCCAGGGATCGAATCCGGGTCTCCTACATTTCAGGCAGACACTTTTACCATCTGAGCCACCAGGAAGCCCAAGGGTGTGTTTTATAGTTTTCTTCAATTTTAAGTCATTTTCCCTATTTTACTGTTCTCCTTTCTTTTCTTCAGGGACTCCAGCTACACATATATTATACTCTTTGAAGTTGTCCCATAGCTCACTGATGCTCTTTTCCTTATTAAAAAAAATTATTTTTCCACTCCATGTTTTATTTGGATAGTTTCTTATTGTTATGTTTTCAAGTTCACTCATTCCTTCTACAATGTCTACTCGGCATTTAACTCCTCTAAGTGTCATTTTCATCTTAGACATTAGAGTTTTCATCTCTAGAAGCTTTGTTTAAAATATTTCTTATGTATTCCATGTTTCTACATAACTTTTGAACATATGGAATATAGTTATAATAAGTCTCTTAATATAATTGTCTGGTAATTTGAACATCTGTGTCGGTTCTGTAGTAGTTTTGATTCGTTGATCATTCCCCTTATTATTGGTTGTGCTTTGCTACTTTTTGCATGCCTGATAATCTTTAATTGGATGCCAAATATTGTGAATTATACATTGTTGGGTGCTGAAATTTTTGCATATCATAAATTTTCTTGAGTTTTGTTTGGGAGTGTAGTTATGTTACTTGAAAATATTTTTATCCTTTTAGATCTTTCTTTTATGATTCAGTATGGAGAAGGAAATGGCAACCCACTCCAGTGTTCTTGCCTGGAGAATCCCAGGGACGGGGGAGCCTGGTGGCCTGCCGTCTATGGGGTCGCACAGAGTAGGACACGAATGAAGTGACTTAGCAGTAGCAGCAGCATGGGTATCCAGCGTGGAGTTCAATCTAACTATTCTCTACTATCTAGACTTATCCTTCTGATAATTCTACTTGGTTTTCTGTGAATTATGTTTCTCCAGTCTTACTGATGTGAATGGGTACAATTCTCAGCCCTCTGTCAGCTTGAAGTTACTGTTCTCTCAAATCCCTTCAGCTGGCTCTTTCCCTAGCCTTGGGTAATATTCTTCGCAAACAAATAGTCTGCTTTTATTTGTTTGGGGAATTATATATAATTAATATCACATAACATATTTTTCTGGAAGACTTCTTTCACTCAACATTATGTTTGTGAGATTCAGCCATGTTAATGCATGTGGAAACAGTTCATCCATTTTATTATTTTGCCCTATTCCATTGTATGAGTATTTATCTACTCTACTACTGGAGAACATTTGGTTGTATCCAGTATTCTCTTACCAGCTATGCTGCTGTGAATTTTTTGTACATATCTCTTGGTAAACACGTTCACACATTTCTGTTACATATAAAACAAGGGTTGGACTTGCTGAGTTCTTAAGGTATGCATATATTAAACTTTACTGAATAATTTCAAAAGGTTTTCCAAAGTTATTATATCAGTTCATATTTCCACTACAAGTGTATAAGAGTAACAATTCCCCCACATCTTAAGCCAACTCTTTCTAGTATTACTTTTCTAATTCTAGCTACTTTGGTAGATGTGTAGTAATACCTCATTGTAGGCTCAATTTATACTTCCCTGATGGTGAATGTAGTTGAATGCTTTTCATATATCAATTAATTGGTCATTTGGATAGCCTCTTTTGAGAAGTACCAGTTTAAGATTTTGCATATTATTTTATTGCATGCTCTTTTTATTACTTGAAAGAGCTCCTTTATCTTGGCTATGAGCCTCTTATTATATGTGTGAAAATATCTTCTACTTTGCTATTTACTCTTTCACTCTCTTTTAAAGCACAGCCATTCTTAATTTAAGTTCATTTATATAGTTTTTTTTTATGAATAATGTTCTATTTAGGAAATTCTACTTCAGATTATGATGATATAGGTCATATTCAAGATTGTTAAGATACAAAGTCAAGTTTGTTTTAACTTTCAGGTAAAGAGGTACAGTCCAACTGCGATTAATTTTTATATACAGTGTGAGACAGGGATTAGAATTAATGCTTATTCTATATGGAAATCCAATTGGCCTGGTATCATTGAAAAAAATCATCCCACTACATTATAGTACTATCTCAGTGCTACTTTAGATATATATTTACCCCTAAGTGTTTAAAATATTGATAATATTTTAAGTGATATTGTCCCTTAAATTTTGTTTCTTATTTCTTATATTTAAAAATGCAATTTATTTTTTAACCTAAATAATATCTAAACTCTTGCTAATTATAATAAATGTCAATTCTGGAGAGGTTTCAATGGGCTGATTATTTTCTTCATGATGGGCTGTGTTTTTGTGTTTATTTGTATGCTTGATAATCTATACCTGAATGACAAATATTGTGAATTTTACATTGATGCTAATTTTGTATCTCAACTTTCTTTGTATTTATATATAAAGTTCCTCTGATTCTCTCTTTATGAGTGAGTGAGTGAGTGAGTGAGGGAAGTCGTTCAGTCGTGTCCAACTCTTTGTGACCCTGTGGACTGTAGCCCACCAGGCTTCTCCGTCCATGGGATTCTCCAGGCAAGAATACTGGAGTGCGTTGCCATTTCCTTCTCTCTTTATATTGTTTACTAAATCCTACTTTGCATTTCTGTTTGCAAAATGGCCTGCTTTTCAGTTTTGTGAATTTTCATTCATTTATTTATCCCCAATTGTTTAAGGTCTCTTCAGTTTCTGTGTGTTTTCCACCTCAGACTCTTTGCCTTCCTAACCACCTTATATAAAGCTGCTAGAACACATGCATGCATATTATATATAATGTGCTTACACACAGGATTACTCTAGTGATCATCATAGTCATAATCAGCAACTAGGCACTTAGCACATATTATATGCCAGATGCTAAAAATATAGTATTTCTAACATTCACAAAATCTTTCAAAATGATTCTATTCTCATTTTATGGGTGAGAAGACTGAGTCTCAAAAACCTCTCATTTGTGTAAGGTCTCAGTTCTCATATAAGGAAAACATGAATCTAACATCTCACGTTAAGAGTTAAATATAAGACCTCATGTACTGTGTGTTCAGTGTGTCTGACTCTTTGTGACCCTGTGCACTGCAGCCCACCAGGTTCCTCTGTCCATGGGATTATCCCAGCAAGAATTGTCGAGTGGGTGGCCATTTCCTCCTCCAGGGGATCTTCCTGACCCAGGGATAGAACCCGTGTCTCTTGCATTGGCAGGCAGATTCTTTACCACTTGAGCCACACGAGGAGCCCAACTTAAATCTGCTTAGTCCCAAACATTGTAGTCTTGAAGGTTCCATAGCTCACTTCTATAGGGTGTGTTTTATATTGTGAATATTGTTATTTTTAAAGTCCTTTCAAATGGACTGTAAGCTTTGTGAGGTCTTTGAGTTCTTTTATATCATCTAAGCACAAATTGCCTCAGTAGCCAATAAATATTGATCAACTGGTTGAATTTTTGTGACAGAATTCCTCAAAATAAGAATAAGCAGGTAGCAGAGGTGAGTTCAACCCAGAGAGGCAATAAGGCTCTTTTGCTCCAAAATTGTACTCACTGGACAATGGTCCCTTGATGAGAGAAAATAGCTCTAGAAAAATGAGTTAGTAACAATGAGGTCATTTTCTCCTTGAAAAAATAAATGGCTTCAGTTCAGTAACACCTGGACATTATATTTTTACTGATATCCTCTGAAAAGTCATGGAATAGGAGACCATCTCCAAGGTTGTTTCACAACTAATTCAGTGAATTTTCAGTCTTCACTTCAGTCAAGGTTACAGTCACAAAATGGGGCATCTATCAAATTACTGGACAATGCAGACTGAAAGAACTTCCCCTAACCCCACCCAAAAGAAAAAAACATGAAAACTTTGATTAAAGGAAAAGATTCACAACCTAGTTTGTGCTCTGTACTCCATATATCTTCCATATATCCATTACAGAATTCTTCAATTCTTTCCTTTACTTTGGTTAAGGTGATGTGATAACTTCATTATGAAATGTAAGCTTTTCCCTCTCTGGCTATTACTGGATTGAAGAGATTAGATAGAAATACAAGTAAAATGGACATAAATACAGAAAAGGAATAGCTAACCTAGGGAAACCTATGTATCTTCCTGAATTTAACAAAAGACTTGGGGATTTATAAACAACTATTTGGCAACCCACTCCAGTGTTCTTGCTTTGAGAATTCCAGGGACGGGGGAGCCTGGTGGGCTGCTGTCTATGGGGTCATACAGAGTCAGACATGACTGAAGCGACTTAGCAGTAGCAGCATTATTAAGCTATAAATGGTTGTAAAAACATGTGTTTGGATGTTGCAGGAATGTTGTTGTTGTTCAATCACTCAGTTGTGTCCAATTCTTTGCAACCCCATGGACTGCAGCACACCAGGCTTCCCTGTCCTTCACTGTCTCTGGAATTTTCTCAAACTCCTGTCTATTGTGTCAATGATGTCATCCAACCATCTCATCTTCTGTCATCCCCTCTCCTGCTTTCAATCTTTCCCAGCATTAGGGTCTTTTTCCAATACTTTAGCCATCAGGCTCTTCATATCAGGTGGCTAAATTATTGGAGCTTCAGCCTCAGTATCAGTCCTTCCAATAAATATTCAGGGCTGATTTCCTTTAGGATTGAGTCTTTGATCTCCTTGCTGTCCAAAGGAAGCTCAAGAGTCTTCTCCAATACCATAATTTGAAAGCATCAATTGTTTGGCACTCAGCTTTCTTGATGGAAGAAGGAATGGTGGAATGTAACCATTGAAATACATGAACAATGACTTTTAAATAGAGTCAGATTACTTCATTGTGACTTTACTGATGAGTAAAATTTATTAAACTATTGCTTTCTGAACACTTATTCTAAGAATAAAATGGGATTAGATTTGATATTTTAAGCTTTAGCTACTGCGACTAGTGGCATTTAATTGTGTGCAATATATTCAAGTAAGCAAAATTGCAAATAGAACTGAATGATCTCTTAATGTTAACTGTGGTTTTTATTGACTCATTTCCCTCTATGTTCCTTAAATATTTTATCATTCTGTTTCCCTGTTGCCTTTTATGCATATTTTCAAACAAGAGTTTTCTTGTCCTACAGTGCTTTAAATTAGATCACCCTGTTACTGTACCTATCAATATTGTAAGTAAACACTATTATCCCTGTTAATATAAATTGATCAGCATTTAATTTATGGTGTAAAATTCTATTACTGTCCATTAAATTCCCTGAAAAAGAAGACCTTAATCTGTGAGACATCTTTCTTTTATATGTAGCTAGAAAATACCACCAAATTCTCTTGGCAATTTAGGGTTTGTGTTTAGAAACTGGATGTGATTAAAGAAAAACACTAAATGGATATGATTTGTAACAACAATTGACAGGGCTTTAGAAAACACTCATAAAATGGTATATAATAAATTCCAAAATAATGGAAAGATTTTCTTTTAAAGACTAATGCTAATTATTTTTAACTATTATAAAAATAGTTTATAATCAACAGATTTCCTATTTTATGATATTTTTAAGCTGAAATCCAAGGATCAACTTTTTTAAAAAACTACATGGGCATTTTTCTGGCGTTTATATAACCTATAAATCAAACTCTTTGAAAGTTCCTGTTGCCTAGATTGATGCTAATCCCTATAATATGATCCTTTGTTTATTCTTAAGTTCATTTTATTTTTCTCAGATATAAAAGTCACTGGACAGCTCTTCTTATGTGGCTTTGTTCTTATAAGAAACGTGAAACTAAGAGACTCTCTGGATAAACCCAGGTGTGATAGGAAACTGATTTCTGTATCAGAGTGGCTTATTGGATCTGTTTCTATGTTTGTTTTCTGGATTCAGTGGCTAATTTGGTTTCTAATCATGCCTTTGACCCCATTTCCAGCCTGTTTGTGGTACGGGTAAAAGAGAGACCCTGCAGTAGGTAATTAAGTCTGCAAATGCAAGCCTGCTTACTTTTCATGGCAGCAGATAATCAGAGTGCTGCTGCTCAAGTGTAAAATGCAGAAATTAATGATCCTATATAATACAGATTAAGGCTTTCATTTTAAAAACTATCAGTGCAGAAGAACAAAGGTAGGAAGAACAGCATGATATTTGGAATTCCAATATATAGTAAAGCTTGCAAATTTTGAAAGAGCTTTCTAAGCATGAAACTAATCAAAATTCGCCTTGTGTTCTAAGGTGATTGATGAGTTCAGAACGCAAATATGTGACTGCCCCATTGCATCTTTGAAAAGGCACAATTAGACACATTTGTCCATGTCTTTTCACTTGTAAACATGCTCTATTGTTCACTCAGATCAAATAGTTTATGTGGAAGCATTTAGCATACTGAGTGCCACATAGTAGGTACTCAGTAAATATTATTGTTTGAGTAAAAAAATTCATAAAGAAATAACAAAGCAATATCCAAGAGCCATGAGAATAACATGCACATGCTTAAAAAACACATAATCTCATAAAAATGTTTATGTACTATTGTTTACCCTAGTCTAAGGGGCCACAAAGAATCAGACATGACGGAGCACACACACACACACCTTGTTTACCGAGATATTTTCACTGTTGGGGCTCAGTAAATCACAAAAGGACTCCTGCCATAGAAGGGTATAAGTTTACAGAGTATCCTTCATACAAAGAAAACTGATTTCCAACAAAATGCCAATATTTGTTGATACAAAGCTTACCTATCCCCCCCCAAAATGTATACATGGCACCACATGATCCAATGATTTAATTTTCACTGAATATAAGCATACTGATATAGCTCAGCAACATGATCAATTTAATCCAAGATTAAATCTATAGATTTTCCTTGTTCTTTCCTAAATTGTTAGATCGTTATGATAATATGCTTCCCCATGATTCACTATTAACTATTTTGTCAATGATTTTTTTTCCTACAAAGTTATTTTTCATTTGTCACTGATAATAAACTGGTTAATCTGATAAATACTTCATTAAAGTAACAACAGTGGTGCTGTGCTGTTTGTGTTACCTACTGAGAAATTTAGACAGAGTAAAAACAGTAGAACTTTCCCAATGGTTCAGTGGGTAAATGATCTGCCTGCAATGCAAGAGACACAAGACACACAGGTTTGACCCCCGGATTGGGAAGATCCTCTGGAGAAAGAAATGGCAACCCACTCCAGTATTCTTGCCTGGAAAAATCCCATGGACAGAGGAGCGTGGCAGACTACAGTCCTCGGGGTCGTGAGGATTCGGACATGACTGGGCGACTAAGCACAAAAACAGTGACAATTGTCATTTATAGGAACAGTCCTTATCAATAAAAATGTATCATTTTGTTCTCTAATTCACACAGATTCTCACCAGATCATGCTCAGTGACTCTTAGATTGGAAAATACATTCACAGTGCCTCTGATATACTGCTTTAAAAGGTAGTCAACAAGAGAACTCCAAGCTAAGCGATTTATAAAGAGACAGCACCAGTCCCTTTCAGCAGTTGGGAAGACATTTGGTGTGTTGATCTGGCATGGTTCTAAGCTTGTATTAGAAAAATCATGAACACATGAAGAGCAGCATTTGTTGCATATTGGTAACCATTCTAATCTATTTATAAAATATGCTAGGCAGCATTGTTTTCTAAACAGAGAGAAGTGGCTTTCTGGCATGTCTTCCCCATCAGATTTTAAATGGCAAGAACATGGTTTGAAGCAAGCCCAGAAGTTACAATAATGAACTCTCTAGTCAAGCCCTTGTGCTTTGCAGTTTAACATTCACATTGGCCAGAACACACTCAAGGGTTTAGTGTTTATTCATTGTTTATTCAATAAGTACAGTCCATTGCAATACTAATTTGCGTTCAGTAACCGTAATGCTGTCACCATCAACAATAGGAGAAACCAGAGTTTTGTTGCACTAACATTGCAAGATCACGCAGATATTTACAGCCTAATTGATCTATTCCTTTTGCAACAAATTATGCAGATATGTGTTTCATCTTAGAATTTTCCCGAAAGCAAAAATTAAAATCACTGCTTGGTTATTTTGAACCAAAATGATGTTATTAAAAGTGGGATACTACAACTATTGAACAAGCTGGGTTCTCAGGAGGGTCTCTTCTTGTGCTGCTGCCTGGAAGTGGATATCTGGCCTCTGATCCACTGAATAAAAGCCAATAGGGGGAACCCCAATGCTGATGCTCTCATGATGAAGGGATGAGGACCCAGGGTTCTGACTGACTACTTCAACATTTTCTCTTTTTTAAAAAAATTTTTTGATGTGGGCCATTTTATAAGATCTTTATTGAATTTATTGCAATATATTGCTTCTATTTTATGTTTTGCTTTTTGGCTATGAAGCATGTGGAATCTTAGCTCCCTGACCAGGGATTGAACCTGCGCTCTCTGTGGTGGAAGATGAAGTCTTAACCTACACTGCCAGGGAAGTCCCCCAACATTTTCTTAGGCTCAGTTTCATGGTTTTGACATCTTTGAAAGATTTTTTATCCAAAAAAGCCTCCAATTTACATGAAATGTGAACTGACAAAATCAGAGTGGGCACAGGAGATAACAGAGGACTACAAGCCAAAGATAAAGGATTGAGCAAAAAAAATCAATCCTATTTCCTTCTCTTTAAGGAATCAGTTTATTCACATCATTTGGTTTTAGATTCAGGCCTATTTATCTAGTTACCAAAAAATAAGAAATAAAAGCAAAAAGGAAAACTGAACTATGATGTTGGAGCTGTTGTTTTGTTTTTAATATCCACTGGTCTTCCCAAGTGGTGCTAGTAGTAAAGAACTTGTTTGCCAATGCAGGAGACCCAAGAGACCCAGGTTCCATTCCTGGGTGGGGAAGATCCCCTGGAGAAGGGTAGGGCAACCCACTCCAGTATTCTTGCCTGGAGAATCCCATAACAGAGAAGCCTGGCTGGCTACAGTCTACATGGTCACAAAAGAGTTGGACATGACTGAAGCAGCTTAGCACACACACACGTCAAGGTTTTGTGTTTCTTAGAGCTAAGAATCCTTACAGGTTAACTTTACTATTGCTACCTTGTAGATGAGGATAAAGAGTTAGAATAAGGGATGGGGGAATGTCATTCAACCATAAATAGAGAAGCTGAGGCTCAAATGCTCAGTTGGAAAACTGAACTAGTACAAATAAAACTGAACATCTTTAAAAGAAGCAGAATCTAGCTTAATTTAGCTTTGAAACATGTATATTACCATACGTAAAATAGATAGCTAGTGGGAGTTTGCTTTACCACACAGGAAACTCAAAGCTGGTGCTCTGTGACAATCTAGAGGGTTGGGGTGGGGAGGGAGGTTCAAGAGACAGAGGACATATGTATAGCTATGGCTGATTGATAATGATATATGGCAAAGACAATCACAATATTATAAAGTAATTATCCTCTAATTAAAAATAAAGTAAAAGAAGAAGCAGCATGGTAGAAACATAATGTCCAGTTTTGTTGGTATTTATAACCATTTCCCACTCTCCCATAATAAAGGCCACAAAAAGTATACTAAGCTACTCTTTTTGACTCTTGCTATTTATCCTGAATATTCCTCTGATTCTTAGCCTTGAATCCTTTCCTTCTTTTTATCAATTTGTCTGCTTTCCACATCTAACCCTATGAGTTTATGCCAAACTTGAATAGTTTTCCTTTTCTTTTCTGTCTCAATTCCAGATGAAGTTTCTCAGATTAACTGTTCTTTACTCCATGCAATTTAAATGAAAGTAAGAGGCTCCCTAGATTGGACCCAGAATCCAGAACTTCATATCTGTAAGTGACACCAAATAGAATTTATCTCACTAAGTAATCAAATATATTATAGAACTACCATAATTTAAAGATTTTGACCCTAAGGTAAGAGTAGTTATTTCAACTTCTCAGAATAATTAGACCACACAGATGTTACTATTTTTGTAAGAATTTAATATTTAATTAAATTAACAGAGTACATCACTATGGAAGAATAATATTCAATAAATTATCTAAAATGACTTAGAAGACTGGGGAAAGATGATATTTAAGACTCTAATCTTATCCTATATACTAAAATAAACTCCATAGGCATTAAATAACTAAATAAGAAAAAAATCATCTCACAAATAAGAAAAAAATCAAAAAATAAGAAATAACTAAATAAAAAAAGATTAAAAGGAGCAATGAGATATTTAGAAATTGCTAGAAAGTTGATTCCGAACTAAAAATATATATACTGAAGGTATTAGGACAAGAACAATAATAATGACCTACTATTAGAAGAGCTGACTCATTGGAAAAGACCCCAATGCTGGGAAAGATTGAAGGAAGATAGATAAGGGGACAACAATGGTTGGATGGTATCACCGATTCGATGTACATGAGTTTGAGCAAACTCCAAGAGATGGTGAAGTACAGGGAAGACTGGCGAGCTGCAGTCCATGGAGTCACAAAGAGTCAGACATGACTGAGCGACTGTACAACAGCTGAGCACTCAAATGAATGGAGTGAGACTAAGAGAAGCATGGCATTGGGATGAACTTCTTCCTGCTTAGGAAAGAAGAAGCCTCAAATAACAAACAAAAACAGCAGTTCTCTGAAAAACAAAAACCCTCAGAACTCAGGAAAATGTCCATTCATGCTAAGTTGCTTCAGTCATGTCCGAATCTGTGCGGCCCCATGGACTATAACCAACCAGGCTCCCCTGTCCGTGGGATTCTCCAGGCACGAATACTGGCATGGGTCACCATTTCCTCCCCCAGGGGATCTGCCTAGCCTGGGGATCTTCCCAACCATGGGATCAAACCCACCTCTCCTGCATCTCCTGCATTGGCAGGCAGGTTCTTAACCACTAGCTCCACCAGGAAAGCCCCAAGCAGAAAGGTGTGTGTGTGTGTGTGTGTGTGTGTGTGCGCGCGCACGCGTGCATGCATGAGCACATACTTAGTTGTTCAGTCATGTCCAATTCTATGTGACCCTTTGGACTATAGCCCACCAGGCTCCTCTGTACATAGAATTTCCCAGGCAAAAATATTGCAGTGGGTTGCCATTTCCTTATATCATCTTAAAATTCTATGTGGACTAACAGGACTTGGGCAGGAGATAGGAATTCAGGTGACGGGAGGCACCAATGTCAACTGGCTGATCAGCTCTCTCTTTTACTCTGAAATTCAGACTGGCTGCTTCAGGGTTTACACGAGATCTGCATCATGAGTGATATAGAAGAACCTGGTTAGGGAAACAGAAGCTGGCGGTGCATTTTGATATCCTGAAACAAATGCCTGCTTTTGACATGGTCAAAGCACAGTCTGCTCTTGCCTGCACCAAAACATTAACTAGCAGGCAGCCACACCCCAGGCACCTACACAAACCTCAATCTCACCTCTGCTATTTTGGAAAAAAAAAGCTATATTTACCTTCCCATGTGCAAAGGAAATCCATAGCAGTTACTATAGTACAATCTCACTTAGCTATTCATTTCTAAATTTTTGTGGGTTATCGAGAAGCTCAGGGTTAAGCATATTTGTCGGGCTTCAAGAGAAGCCAGAAATGCAGAATTCTGTGTGATATTCCTCAGGCTTGAATGTTTGTAATTTTACAATTCTAAAAATACATACAGGCCCCAAACATCTGTAGACTGATCTAGCATTCTAGATCTAGTCTAATTCTTGTGACTTCTGTACTGTAACAAAAAGACAAGGAAATGGGAAATATGATAGAAACTTAAGAAAATTTATCACTCTAGAATGCCAATATGTAACAAGAGGAATTCTAGAAAGAAATGACAGTTTTTCCAATTATGTAGATTACCACATATTTACGACATAGCCCTTAGGCATGATTTACAAGGGGAAAAAATAGAGCTATTCTAGTAGGGAAACTATTCCCAGAGAATATCAAAGGCTTCCCAAGACTTTTTTTTTCCCAAAAAGAAAATAGATTTTATTCCAAATGTTTTGTGAAAAATAAGCTGGAACATCTCCATAAGATGATGAAGAAGACACATACTTTTCCTGTCAGTTAAAAAACTTGGATATTGGAAATGCCAGGGGAAAAGATTGGTTCCATAAAGCCGTGGTCCAAACACGAAGTGAATGAACTTGTGCCAGAATAACGGTGGTCAATAATAAATGACCGCATAGATTGCATGCTCAGTTGTGTCTGACTCCTCACAACCCGTTGGACTGTAGCCCGCCAGGCTCCTCTGTTCATGGAATTTCTCAGGCAAGAATCCTGGAGTGGGTTGCTGTTTCCTCCTCCAGGGGATCTTCTTGACCCAGGCATTGAATCTGAGTCTCTTATGTCTCCTGCCACGGCACCAAGGGAAATGGGTATTATGTATTTGAATGTGTACTACCTTTTAAAATAGAATTTAATTCAAATAAATTAATGTAATTGATTTAAGAATATAATTAGTTTTAATAATTGTCCTGTTTAACAATTAGCTCACAAAATTTGTAAAAAATTAACATTTGGCTCTTAAGGGGCATCCCAGGTGGCATTAGTGGTAAAGAACACCCCTGTCAGTACAGGAGACATAAGAGACACAAGTTAGATCCCTGGGTTGGGAAGATCCCCTGGAGAATGAAATTGCTACCCACTCCAGTATTCCTGTCTGGAGAATCCCATGGACAGAGGAGTCTGGCAGGCTGCAGTCCATGGGGTGGCAAAGAGTCAGACACGACTGAAGCGACTTAGCAGGCATGCATTAAGAGGCCACCTGAGCTGGCTCCCAGGGCTTCTTTACCTCCTATTATTGAGTGTCTAGCTCCAGAAAGTATAAATCTATACTGAGCCTTCATCAGTTTGGTGGAGGGGTTCCTTTATTTAAAGTGATTAATTGTTTTAATTGTGGTGAAATACAAATAGCATGGAGAAGGAAATGGCAACCCACTCCAGCATTCTTGCCTGGAAAATTCCATGGACAGAGGAGCCTGGGGGTGGGGGGCAGCTACAGGGGTCACAAAGAGTCAGACACGACTGAGCAACTGAGCACAAGAACACAGATAACATAAACTTTACCATGTTAACCATTTTAAAGTGTACAGTTCACTGATGTTGATGCTTAGGCACAACCATCGTCACCATCCATCTACGTAACTCTTCATCTTGCAAAATGGAAACTCTGTACCCATTAAACAGTAATTCTCCATCCCCTTTCCCTACAGTCCCTGGCAGCCACCATTCTACTTGTCTGTGTGAATTTGGTTTCTCAAGGTACTTCATATAAGTGGAAGAATACAGTATTTGTCCTCTTGTAATTGGCTTTCTTCACCTAGCAAAATGTCTTCAGAGTTAGTCCATGTCATGGCGTGAAGAGAGGTTCCTTTAAGGATGACCAGTGGTCCTTGGCAAACTTCAGAAACACCGGATATTCCCTCTGCGGGCTCCTCGTCCTGCTGGTCCTGCCTGCCAGAGGATCCTGACAGACAGTTTTCTGCTGTGAGTCAGGGACCAGACATTGTTGAAAACATACATGCCAGGACTTCCCTGTCAGTCCAGGAGTTCAGACTCTGTGCTCTCAAGGAAGGAGGCACGGGTTCAAATCCTGGTTGAGGAATAAGATCTCACGGGTCCCTCACCAAAGCTAAAAAGGAAAGAAAGAAAATACACGTGCCAAGCTCTCCAAGTTCCCTTCACTTGGGTTAGGGTTACCCTCAAAGAAACCCTGTATTGTCCAATATTTATATAATAAATACTCATCTCTCCCATATGGTCTGGACGGGGTTAATGAATGACAAATCCCTTTGGGGTTTTATGTGCTACAGGACTCTGTAAGCCTTAAAGCATCTACTCTTCTCACCTCTGATTGGTGTTTAGTCACTTAGTCGTGTCCAGCTCTTTTGTGACCCCATGGACTGTAGCTCTGCCAGGCTACTCTGTCATGGGATTTCCTAGGCAAGAATACTGGAGTGGGCTACCCTTCTCCAGGGGATCTTCCCGACCGAGGGATCGAACCCATGACTCATGCATTGGCAGGCAAATTCTTTACTGCTGAGCCACCTGGGAAGACCCTTTGTTCATTAAAATATTAAAATTTAAAGTGATTTTTTTTTTTTAATAAAGTGATTCTCATTTTCTCTCTTTCCAGCTCTTCTCTTCTTTCCTTTCTTTTTGTCAAATGTTCACATTTTTAACTATATATTTATATATAACTGTCTTTTTTTTTTTTAAAGACACATGTTTACATATGATTCTCAATGGTATATCTGTTTTTATACATAGCATTTCTTTCACAAACACCTGGATATATAATCCTAAGTAATGCTTTTTCATAAAGACAGATTAAAATTTACTAGAACAAATACTCTTCTAGTAAAACTGCACTAACTCAGTTAAATCAGGTTATTGGTATCCCATCTCTGCTCCTAATGCCGTCCCCAGATTTTCCAAGGCATTGCTCACAACTAGTTGTTCCTTTAAACTTTTTTCCCATTATTTCTCATTTATCTCTTCCTAAAATTTTTTTCCAAAGTTGTTCTTCATTTTACAGTAACACATTCTCATAGCTCCTATGTAGTTTAACTAGTAGGCAATAAATTAAGAACATATTTGAGAGAAAAACAAATATCATATATTAAAGCATATATATGGAATTTAGAAAAATGGTGCTGATGAACCTATCTGCAGGGCAGGAATAGAGATGCAGATGTAGAAAATGGACTTGTGGACACAGTGGGGGAAGGAGAGGGTGGGATGAATTGAGAGAGTAACATTGAAACTATAATTACCTTGTGTAAAATAGGTGGCTAGTGGGAAGTTTTGCTATATAACACAGGGTGCTCAGCCTGGTGCTCTGTGATGATCTTGAGATGTGGGGGTGGGAGAGAGGTTCAAGAGGAAGGGGATATATATATATATATATATATATATACACACACACACACACACATATATACACAAACTTATGGCTGATTCACAATGTCATATGGCAGAAACCAACACAACATTGTAAAACAATTATCCTCCTACTAAATATAAATTCAAAAAAAAAGAATGTATTTAAATGTCATCGTCAAAATGAGATCTGGCACTTCATGCTCTCATTGATTGAATTTCTCCAGTCTCAGATAAAACCGCATGGGCAGAATTCCTTTCCTATCCGTAAAGCTAGAGAATTGACTAGGAAGCTCAGCAGTTCTAAACAGTCCCCTTCTCTGCCCAGGTCATAAAGCAATTAAAAGACAAAAACATAGTTAGGCATCCTTACATTTTTGGTGCCTAGTACTTAGAACTTGAAAAATCAACATGTGTTGAGTGATGTAAGTCATCAATATAGAGTCACATCTCAGCTTTGTAAGATGAAATGGGAGAAACACCCTCAATAAGAGAACAGCAGTTTGAAAAATAAAA
Source organism: Bos grunniens (assembly GCF_055505025.1). NCBI lineage: Eukaryota > Metazoa > Chordata > Mammalia > Artiodactyla > Bovidae > Bos > Bos grunniens. Next base: position 53,577,152 of record NC_141178.1, on the reverse strand, counting down.
TTATCATGCTCTGTTTTGGTATTAACTTTTGGCAGAAAGGGAATGGAAGGTTAGAAGAAGCTAGTTGGACTGTACCTTTTTTTCTCTTTCATCCCACACTGGACTATTACTCAGCCATAAAAAAGGAACAAAATTGGGTCATCTGCAAAGACATGGATGGACCAAAAGTGTGTCATACAGAGTGAAGTAAATCAGAAAGAAAAAAAAACAAATATCATATATTAAGGCATAAATGTGCAATCTAGAAAAACAGTATAAGTGATTTTATTTGCAAAGCAGACATAGAGATACAAACTTAGAGAAAAAACTATGGGCTCCAGGGGGGAATAGTAGAGGTAGGAGGAATTGAGAGATTGGGATTGACACATACACTATTGATATCGTGCATAAAATGGACAACTAACGAGAACCTACTGTATAGAACAGAGAACTCTGCTTAATGCATGGCGGTGACCTGAGTGGGAAGGAAGTCCAAAAGGGAGAGTATATACGTATGGCTGATTCATTTCACTGTACAGTAGAAACTAACACATCATTGTAAAGCAACTATGCTCCAGTAAAAATTAATTTTTAAAAAATAAGGAGGTAGCTGGAACCCAATTTACGTGGCACACTATTATTAATATATGTATATTCCTTATATGCATATAAGATTAGTGATTTAAAGAGCACACATTGGTGCCAAAATACTTAAGTTTGAATCCTGACTCTGCCACTGTGTTACTGAGACTCTAGACAAGACGTGTAGCACCTCTATCCCTCAGTTTCATCAGCATGAACTGATACTAACAGCAACCTGATAAAGCGGTTGTGAGAAGTGAATCCAAACATATAAAGCTTTAGCACAGAGACTGGAACATAGGTGTGATTTTTTTTTTTTTTTTTGTCATTTGTTGACCATTTTATCATCATTTAGAGGTGGGTATTAATGCCACCACTTTACATCTAAGGAAATCTGAAACTAAATACAAAAAGTTGTCATGTATTACACAGTAAAACAAATTTGAATTCAAGACAGAGAGATTTTTGCTCATGTATCACAAAAGATGCTTTTATAAAGCACTATATTTTATTCTGTGTCATTCAGGCTCATTATTATTTCTATCAGTTATTGTGCAGAGTTCTAATAGCCATGTAATCATGCTCTGAAGAGTTCTGAGTTCTGTAGAGTCATTTGCTCCTTCTCTACATGGCCTTACCTTGCCTGCCTGTTCCACTTCTTGTATCTGAGTTCTGAAGTTTGATGCTCTCCTCTTCCAGCCCATGTGGACAGCCCTTCACAGGTCTGGGCTGGCAGCATGCCTGCCAATAGTAACCCCCTCCTCCTGATGATTTTTACTCTAATCATTCTGTGGAATCTATAGAAATAAGTACATACAACCAGACTGATCATAACCACCTCAAAAGCAGAACAGGCAGAAACTGAGTGAAGATCTGAAAGGAATAATACGAGTAAAATCCAGATATTGTACGTATGAGCATTATAGAACTTATTTTGTCTCCCCAGAGACCTTTTGCTCACTCACTTGTGTTTCTCTGTAAGTTAGTAAGGATATTTGTTAATGTACTTAGTTAATTAATTCAACTGTACCACAATGTTAACTTGGGACACTGATACCTCAAGATGGAGATTTATACAGAAAATTATTTTGAAGTAAAAGGATTGATACTTTAGTCTGAGTTGTCTGTGCTGCGGTATTCAGCAACGTTAGGTACCAACAAGACACTGAATAGGTTTGTTATTAGGTGTATTTTCAGAAATTCTACTGGTGTTTTTTCCATCTGCAATGTCTCACAAGAAAGATGACATAAATATCTCAGATAATAACTTATCTGAGAGCAATCTGTTTAAGGATGCTCAGTGCAATGCACTAAGCATGATACATACAATAAAATGCTACAATTTTTCTTGCAATCCAATCTAATCCTTAATTAGAAGAGAAATGGTGACCTAATTTGTCTAAACTCGATTCCTAAATATTTGCGTGCTGATTTCATTTTTCTAGTTTTACTCCGATTGACACATAGCACTGTGTGAGTATAAGATGAACAGTATAATAATTTATTTTATAAACATCATGAAATGATTGCCAAAATAAGTTTAGTGACTGTCCACTATCTCATATAAATACAAAATGAAATGAAAAGAAAAAAATTATTCCTTATGACGAGGACTCTTGGGATTTTCTTTTTTATTAACCTACACATATAACATACTGCAGTGCCAATTATATTTATCATGTTGTACGTTACGTCCCTGTTGCTTATTTATCTTATAACTGGAAATTTGTACTTTTTGGCTACCTTCATCCAATGCTTAATTTCAACTTATTTAGTCATTAGATGCTAAAATTTATAAAATTGTGAATTATTGAAACAATACTTCTTCTTTAACTTTATAGTAGTTTTATTTCATCTAATATGCTTTCCAAATTTTTGTATATTACTATTTCAGACATGCAGATGAAAAAACAATGCTGCCTAGTGAAACACCCTTAATTATAATTATCAATTTGTATTGTTTGATGGTCTTGCTGAATTTACTTTCAGTCTTGATGAATTTATTTTGAGCAATAATTTTCCTTTAAATTGTCCTCTTATTTCATCATGATTCTGTCCCAAAACAGTTATAAACACTAAACTTAAATTCTTCACCATAATCATTGTTAAGCTTTTTCATCAGTTTTTTCTTTCTATAAAACCCTAAAGTCATCATTCCAATACCTTAATCTTTTATACAAAATCTTTACTATAATATTGCTGATTTGCTTATTGTTCTGCTTATATTACTTATTCTTCTTAATTCTTGCCATTGCATATTAGTTATTTTTCTACCATAATATCTTTTTTCTGTACTCTGTTAATCCAAATGTCATATTTTCTTTGTATCTTCCAGCAAACTTTCTTGCTTTAACCACACCTAATTTTTGCATATTTTTAATACGGCTAAATTGAGCATGCATAAATTATTAACATTATTTGTGCTGTTGAATGTTTTCTTTTGCCTTCCACTTGAGTATATGACCCACTTTTCAAAACAGATAAATCAATTGCTAATAAGAATCACATTTTATCAATTCATATTTCTCTCCTTCGGCCAAGATGTATTCTCTAAATTGTACATTCTTAGCACATTTTATTGCTTGACTAATAATAGAGGAGCTTGGGGAAAAGTGAAAATGGTAAAACTTTATTGTACATTTTATAAACTTTCCTATTTTACTATGTCTTACGTATTTGGCTGAAATTCATGAATGTGAACGTTAGAACAAGTGTCAGAGGTCATCAAGTCTGATCTTATATTTTACCAATAGGACTGTTAGGCCTCATGTGGCGCTAATGGTAAAGAATCCGCCTGCCAATGCAGGAGACTCAAGAGACACCGGTTTGATCCCTGGGTCTGAAGATCTCCTGGAGGAGGAAATAGCACCCCACTCCAGTATTCTCGCTGGGAGAATATCATGGACTGAGGAGCCTGGTGGGTTATAGTCAATGGGCTCTCAAAGAGTCAGACATGACGGAGTGTCTGCACAGGCCTAGAGAAGTTAAGGCACACGTGCGTGCATGCATGCTAAATTATTTCCATTGTGTCCGACTCTGTGTTACCCTACAGACTTTAGCCTGCCAGGCTCCTCTGTCCATGGGATTCTCCAGGCAAGAATACTGGAGTGAGTTGCCATGTCCTCCTCCAGGGGATTTTCCAGACTCGGGAATTGAACCCGTGTCTCTTACATCTCCTGCATTGGCAGGTGGGTTCTTTACCACTGAGCCACCAGGAAAGCCAAGCACTATTTTAGCCTTCCACATACCATGCCTGAGCTCTGGGATACTAAGGGGCCATGGCTCGGTGCTGGAACAGAGGTGCTGGAACAAAGAAGTGTTATGTGCTGACCATGGTAGCAGAACAAATCTACAAAGGAGTGAAAACAGAATACTCTTCTGTGTTCTATTTCTTAGTGTTGTCAGTGAAACTACTGTGCCTTTGTGAGAACAAATTCTGTCTTCCTCAGAGGCTACATAACTCCCTAATGGCAAATTAGTCACTTTGGAGGCACATTAACTGGTCCCGGCCACTGGGGTGTCATTATTAGGAAATCTTCTGTTTCTAGGCCATTGGTTGGAATGATAGTAAACTATGCTAAGTGGGACCCCAGTGGCCTGAAGACCTAAGGTACTTTTCTTAGTGCTAAATTTGCTGCAAAGCTGAGGGATATCCCCCCCCAAACCCTTCAGCTCCCAGACACTTAAACATGTTTTAAGGTTTTTTTTTGGCCAAAGTTGGCACCATATCAAGCTGTCTTTGAGTTTATTTTAACTTCAGAGGTCTCACGTCTGCTCTCCATTCATCCAATATCTAATCCATCCAGGGGCCCAGAGTCCTCACACTGCCTCCAGGTGTTCATTTTTTGTGTGCCATCAAGACTTGCGATCCAAAGGAAAAAAAAAAAAATACTTGTGATCCATCTTTATATTTTGCTCTCCTGGCTCTCCATACTCCTCCCTCTTCCGCAATGAAATATATCAACATTCAATTCCATTTCCACAGGAGTCTACACCAGCCAGGGTTTATTTTTTTTTTCAATTGAAATATAGTTGACACATAAAATTATATTAGTTTCATATATATAACATAATGTTCAGATATTTGTATATACTGTAAAACACAGAGGCAGTTTTTATTAAGGGACAAAATAACACATACTATGCTTTTAGTAGTGTGAGTTAGTAAATAATGGCTTAATAGTTAATCATTAAACGATTCAATAAAGTTAAACTAATACTGACTTTCACAGATAATAGTGAATTTACATCTTCCTTCTAAGATATGCTTTAAAACTGAGTAATTTATCTCATTAGATCAAGAAGCGCATTGATATTATAAGAAATTTAAAAGGCACAAAATGTTATAAAATAAGACATGTCTCCTTCAGTCCCTGATCTGTTCCTAAAAGTCTAGTCTCCCCCTTCTGTAAGGCCACTTATCTTATGAATTAACTGCGTATTTTCCTATGGGAAATCTATAAATATATTCACAAATACACAAATATATAGACAATTCTTTTATACAAAGGTTAGCATTTAGACACATTGTTATAAAACTTGCTTTATTCATTTAAATATATGGGCTTCCCTGGTGGCTCAGACCATAAAGAATCTGCCTACAATGCAGATACCCAGGTTTGTATATGCAAATATATAGACAATTCTTTTATTCAAATGCTGGCATTTAGACACATTGTTCTACAACTTGCTTTATTTGCTTAAATATATAAAGTGGGATAATTCTATTTTTATATATACTGAGTAGCAGCATTATTAACAGCTATATAGTTTTCCTTCAGTTCAGTTCAGTTCAGTTGCTCAGTTGTTTCTGACTCTTTGCAACCCCACGGACTGTAGCACCCCAAGTTTCCCTGTCCATCACCAACTCCCAGAGTCTACTCAAACTCATACCATCCAGCCATCTCATCCTCTGTCATCCCCTTCTCCTCCCACATTCAATCTTTCCCAGCATCAGGGTCTTTTCCAATGAGTCGGTTCTTCACATGAGGTGGCCATAGTACTGGAGTTTCAACTTAAGCATCAATCCTTCCAAAGAATATTCAGGACTGATTTCCTTTAAGATTGACTGGTTTGATCTCCTTGCAGTCCAAGGGACTCTCAAGAGTCTTGTCCCAACACCACAGTTCAAAAGCATCAATTCTTTCGTGCTCAGCTTTCTTTATAGTCCAACTCTCACATCATGTATGGATATACATGACTACTGGAAAAACCATAGCTTTGATTAGATGGACTTTAGTTGGCAAAGTAATGTAATGTCTCTGCTTTTTAACATGCTGTCTAGTTTGGTCATAGCTTTTCTTCCAAGGAGCAAGTATCTTTTAATTTCATGGCTGCAATCACCATCTGCAGTGATTTTGGAGCCCAAGAAAATAAAGTCTCTCACTGTTTCCATTGTTTCCCCATGTATTTGCCATGAAGTGATGGGACCAGATGCCACGATCTTAGTTTTCTGAATGTTGAGTTTTAAGCCAACTTTTTCACTCTCCTCTTTCACTTTCATCAAGAGGCTCTTTAGTTCTTCACTTTCTGGCATAAGTGTGCTGTCACCTGCATATTTGAGCTTATTGATATTTCTCCCGGCAGTCTTGATTCCAGCTTGTGCTTCATCCAGCCTGGCATTTTGCATGATGTACTCTGCATAGAAATTAAATAATCAGAGTGACAATATACAGCTTTGACTTACTCCTTTCCCGATTTGGAACCAGTCTGTTGTTCCATGTCCAGTTCTAACTGTTGCTTCCTGACCTGCATATAGATTTCTCAGGAGGCAGGTAAGGTGGTCTTGAATTTCCACCTCTTGAAGAATTTGCCACAGTTTGTTGTGATCCACACAGTCAAAGGATATGGCATTATCAATAAAGCAAAAGTAGATGTTTTTCTGGAACCTCTTGCTTCTTTGATGATCCAGCAGATGTTGGCAATTTGATCTCTGGTTCCGCTGCCTTTTCTAAACCCAGCTTGAACATCTGGAAGTTCACAGTTCACACACTGTTGAAGCCTGGCTTGGAGAATTTTGAGCATTACTTTGCCAGCATGTGAGATGGGTTCAACTGTGCAGTAGTTTGAACATTATTTGGCATTGCCTTTCTTTGGGATTGGAATGAAAACAGTTTTCCTTAGAATGGAAATATCATGATTTATCTAACTAATCCCCAGCGGTGGATATTTAAGGGTTTTCCTTCCAACCTTCTGTTATTACAAACAATGCCACATACGGCGTTTATACGTTTATTTATTTTTGTCACACCACGTGGCTTGCAGGATCTTAGTTCCTTAACCAGGGACTGAACCCAGGTCCTTGGCAGTGAAAGCAGAATCCTAACCACTGGACTGCCAGGGGACTCCCTACATATGGTATTTTTAAAAACAGCCTTTAAGCATAAGTGTGAATGTATCTGTAAAACAAATCCTTAGAAATTGAATTGTTGAAACAAAAGTCCAATATATTTTTAATATAGATAGATAATATTAAAGGGCCATCCACAGAATCTGGAATGATTCACATGATCTCGACACTATATTGTGTTATCATGTTTCAATGTTGGCCAATTTAATAGACAAAAAAATGATTTCACATGGAAGAAGCTAACACAGTTGGCTCATGGAGCCAAGATTCACACTTAGAACTATCAGACACCTAAGCCAATGCTCTTTTTCTCATCTTAACCTAGTTAGAGACACAGTTAGGAAAAGGACTCCCTGTATAACCACACAGATGACAGCACATTTGTAGACTCCAACATCCTCTGATCTGATAAGTCAGGCAGGAAGGATGTGAAGTCTGGGTAAGCACGGGTATAAGAGAACACCCAAAATACAAAGAGAATAGGAAGAGGGGGATAGTAAGAGTCACCACTGACATAATCCAATGAGACCGTGGAGACACAGATAGGACACACTGAAAGAGGGCATGGTGAGGAGGTATCAGTCACCCCAAGATGGAGCTCTGACTTGACTTAACAACCCGTGTTACTTCTCCTCCATCAGCCCTCTAGAATCCTTATTCTTATTCTCACAATGGTATATTTACAGGTTTTGTTTCTGAAACATTAATAACAGACTTTTCATCCTATGCAGTAGGATTTAGCAAGAACCATGTTTCTCTAGGACTTGTCTTTCTTTTTTCTCTCTTTCTCTCGTCTTTCTTTCAACATTTTTTAAATACTGTGTTTGAATCAATAGAACAAATGGTAAGTAAAAGTATCCCAAAGACTCTCCTTCCATTAAAAAAAAAAAAAAAAACTTAAATGGGATAAACCAATCTTTTCCAATAAGAAGAGAAAAAAGAAATAGCAGACCCAACATAATAGTCTTTATAGCCTCATAAACCACAGTACCACCCAAGATGTTAACAAGCTGGCATGTTTTGAGCATCAAAGATAGTGAGGAAACTGTGTTTACATGTTTGGCACAAAAACTAATGAGGAAAGTCAATTGGCCCTTTGTCTTGAGGGTCTGAAGCGCTGAGCTCTAATGTTTGGTTTCTTCGTTGGCACTTGTTCAAGTAATCGCTCGTGGCCTGACAAAGCCGCACTTGTGTTTTATTACTGGCCATGCTGAACTCTCCCGCGTGAGCTGTGTTGTCTCTCAATAGAGTGCTGCAGCCGAGGGCACACTTATTTGAAAACACTAAATCAGAGCATGATGATCTTTGCCCAACCAGAGCAACTCAGAGAACAACAAAAAAATGTGCAGAGTACGATGCCTTTTGTTTGCAGAGGGAGGGCAGTGAGGACAGGAGGAAGATAGCCCCCGAGCCTACGACACAATGATTGGGAAATAGGAGCTATTAAACCTACTTTGTAAGAGAAATCTTTCCCACTCCTAATCATGAAAGCGGTGTTAACATCAGAACCCGACTTAATGCATCACAGTGCAGGATCTGATCCGTGAGGCCTCGACTCAAGCCTGCAGGGGCAAGAGACGTCAAGGTGACCCCACAGGCCTTTTCTCCCTGGAATTCTAAGGTGCTGTGCAAGAGTAATCATGTTACTCTGTGAGGAAGCTGACTTTGGTTTTGAGAATACAGTCTGGTAGGAAAGGAAGGCTTCAAAGTAGGTCAAGCACAGTGTTTGTAACTTTTCTCATTAGCTCACTTTTTTTTTAACCTTCTTTCCTGCTTTTTCTCCTTCCCTTTATCATTATTTGTATTATTATTATTTTCCATTTAGAGTTAGAGATGCTTTGGACCATCCTGGAATTTTTATCTGCACCACTGAACAAGTATCCAAACATTTGGCTGCTATTTTCAAAGTTCTGAACCAGAAACGAGGACTCCAAAATCTGGTTGCAAACAACATTTTTTAAGTGACAGTTTTGGCAGTCTTACCTACAAATCCAGTAAAAATAAAACCTAGAACAGTTTGTTCTTATACTATTTCTAGTACCAGTACTGTGAAGAAAGTACTGAGCTACACATAATTAAATTTATTTTTCCTTTAAGTGACTGAAATTTTACATGTTCCAAACAGGAAAATTTGGGCTAGGTTAAGAGATGGCCTTGCCTTTGCCAAGTCCTTGAAGTTTTCTCTGGCTGTCTGCCTCCCCTCAGATTTTTTTCCTGAAGGGTGTAAGTGTACACTCAGCCCCGCCCCTGCCACTAAATGAACCTGAACGATGCCTGTGCTGAGAAGATGCTGAGAGTTATCCCTGGGGAAGTCACATGATGTAAATTTAAACCCTTAGAATATTCAGATTTTATTTAACTAAAGTATCATCTCTCTACTTTTAAATATGCAATATTTTCTGCTAATTACTTCTTCAATATTTACATTGTAAAATGAAGAGGATGCTCGTCCCAGGAATGCTTCTTATGACAATTGTGTACCACGTAAAAAGAAATTTTTTTTAATTTTATATTTGAGTAGAGGTAGTTAACAATGTGATAGTTTCAGGTGAAGGGCGAAGGGACTCAGCCATACATATACATGTATCCATTCTCCCCCAAACTCCCCTCCCACCCAGGCCACAACATGACCTTGAGCAGAGTTCCCTGTGCTGTACAGTAGGGTGTTGTTGGTCATCTGTTTTAAACATAGCAGTGTGTACACGCCAATCCCCCCATCCTTTCCCTCTGACAACCATAAGTTCGTCCTCTAATTCTGTGAGTCTGTTTCTGTTTTGTAAATAAATTCATTTGTATCATTTCTGTTTTAGATCCCTCATATAAGGGATGCCATACAATATTTCTCTTTTTTATATATCTCAAGCTTTCACAGTTCCTGCAGAAAGGAAAGCATTAATTTTACATGCAGGTGAAGTCATTCCAAAGTCCTGTTCCTGTTGTTAGCAATATTTACTCTTGGGTAATGACCTGAGTGTGCCAGAAACACAAATGACCTGTTGGTGGTTGTAGAATAAGTAAACACATAGAAGCTTCCTAGAAAAAAACAATAAGTAAGGCGGGGGGCGGGGGGTGGGGATGGTGGGCTCCTGGCCTTTGAAATCCACCTAAGGCGATACTAAGTGAAGTCTCCTACCTCAAGTCCACCGCCCTCCCCAGTGGAGGAAGGCAACGTGTTTAAACAGGATTTGCTTGTATTAATAGGCACTTCTATTCTGGGCCTTGAGATCAAGGGAGATCTCCTGGGAAGGGATGAGCCCCCTTCCACGCCTCTCCATTCCCCGTCTGCCCCTGCTCCCTGCCACCCATCTCTCCTCTGCTCATGCTGTGTCCTCCCACCCCGCGCAGGCACCCAATATTGCTTCTTCCCGCAGGCTTTGCTGCAAAAATGTCAGCCATCACATCGCAGCAGCTCACAGTCAGAGCTCAGATTGCGAAACGGAGCCAGGGGATGGAGGGAGGGGATGGAAAGCAGGAACTGCGCTCCTAAGCTACTTCTCCACGGAGGAGCTGTCCACAGCCTGCGCTCTGGATGGATGCGCTCAGGCTGCGGAGATGCGGGTTCTGCGAACCGCCCTGAAACCTTACCCAGGGAAACAGGCTGCTCAGCACAGAGGGACCTGAGGGCCCCCTGACCTGCCCCCTCCAACTGCCACCTTCTGCGGTTGATTCACTCAGTATCTATCGACGTGAACGTTAAAAGCTAACCACTATCATGGTCTTTTATGGCAAAAATTTCCCCCCACATTGTGACAGGTATGCCTTGCGTATAAACCATTTGCAGTTTTAATGTACACAGGGCCTTTCTGTGAAACAACATAAGCTAAATAAATTTGTTTGCAACCTAGAGTGGTATATATACATATCTTTGAATACAGTCTATATATGTCATAATGTGTACTATATTTGCTATATTTTACAACACATTCATATGTATCATAATGTTTAGCAGTGGTGGCTCAAGTGGTAAAGAATCTGCCTGCCAATGCAGGAGACACAGGTTCCATCCCTGGACTGGGAAGATTCCCTAAAGAAGGAAATGGCAACCCACTCCAGTATTCTTGCCTGAAGAACTGCAAGAACAGAGGAGCCTGGCAGGCCTCAGTGCATGGGGTCACAAAAAGTCAGACATGACTGAGCAACCGCATATATGTACATATATCATAATGTCTACTTAAATGTATACTATTAGAATCCATTCTTTGTGTACACACATTAGGCTACAGAATTAGCTTAGTCACTAAAGGACTGTTCCACATTCAATACCTGTAAGTCATGGGGATATGGGATTCACTCACCAAATGTGGAAGAACCAAGGCCAACCAAGTATAATAATAACAACAATATATGAACAAGTGTGAGTTTCACAGTGGGAACCATACCTCACAGAATAAAGATGATAGCTTTGTGCTTTGGGGTCCCTCTGTTGGTGTGACCACCATGTGATCAGTCTTAGCATTCCCCAGGGATCATCATACCTAAGGCTGATGAATTAGACCACCTGCATGAAAGCTAGGCATTTAGACAGTGAGTCACGTGACAGGGCAGTACCACCTGTTCAGGGAACTGGAGGGAGAGTGAAAGGTAGGCAGTGGGGAAAGGTAAAAGAGGGAATCTTGAGTAATTTCCCTCTAGAAGTGGAATATTTTCAGACAGTTGTTCAGATTACAAAAACAAAGTTGTTCAAAACCAAGCCCCCCCCAATTTTTGAGTAGCACCATGAAAATTGACACTGAATGGTAGTGAATTAGAAAATACCTTATCATCTCCTAAATATGTTTTCACAGTGACAAAAAGAATTATCTTGTTTAAATAACTGTTTTTTTATTAATTGGGTGTTTATGATAGTTATAAGAAAAGAAACCCAGAAAGCACTGATGTATGCAATCACAAATAATAGGTTCTGTGTATCACAGAAATCCAGAGGCTTCATAAACCAGTTTCACAGTCTATTTTCTTGGAGGACCATTGCTCTCTTGTTTCTCCATCACTTTAAAGACACCAAGATAAATAAATAGGCCCAAATCTTATGTGCTATTTAAGCACAGACTGAAGATGTTGATAGCATCATTTTTTTGGCTAATAAGTTTGTGCATTGATTTATAAAACATAATTTTATAAGCATTTAATGCTAGCTAATGATAGCATTTCATTCAACATTTTTCCAAATATTAGCCAATAATACCCATTGTTTCTTTTGCAAAAATTATTTAATAATAGAATTGTCATAGCTTTAGCTATGATGGACTTGAATATCACAAATAAGTTAGCTACATGGTGTTACTGATACCGGTATTTTGTGGAAGTCTATAGGCTATTTTATCACTGAAAAACATTCAACATAAAAAATTTGAGACAGAGTTTTCATACAACCTCAGTTGTTTTAAAATAGTTGCAAAGATAATAAGTTAGCAGCTTGTAAAATGTTAGAAATTTCTTGTAAAAAGTTAGAAATGTTTCTAATAACTAAGTTTGACATATTTATGAACTATCAGTAGTCTCAATAGAAATTCAGAAACTATTACCAGAGATTTTCATTAAAATTTAAAGTTTATAAATAACAAATCATGACATATTTTACTTTTTAAAAAATAAAAAACTGATAAAGATATTTATCATCTCAGTTTGATGAATTCTGCCTAAGGTCATCAATATAATTATATTATGATATCCAAATAGTGGCAGTAAATTTCCCTCCACTCTCTCTGTGCTGTTAGATTGTTTCCAACTCTATTCTGAACTATTAATACATTTTTCAAAATCAACTTTTTAAAAATGTCAGGATATGAGGCTATTTTATAATTAATTATATTTTTACCATTAACAGGATTTTTTTAATTTAAGGATATACTGTATGGAGTGTCATTACTTATATATGTTATTTTCCCCTGTAAGAGAGAGATGTTTGATTGCTAGGCTGGATATAAAACAGAAGATCTACTCAGTAAATGGTTATGGTTTTTACTCTTGGTTTTATAATAAAAAACAGGTATAGTCATTCCACCTATCAAAAAAAAATGTGAAAACACAAATATTTCTGAAATGATTCAGCAAAATCACCCTAGTCTTGTTCATAGCTCTTAGAAAATAAAAATATGGCTTCCAAGTGGTTGAGTCTTTCCCTTAATTTAAAAATTGATGTTTTAATATAGATATTGATGATCTGATGCTGTTCTCTCTACATGGTACAATTTTTTGACCTTCAGAATTATTCATAAGCCTCAAACGTAGCCCTGTGTCTTAAGCATGCCTTTGAAGTCTTTGACTAGATTCAATGTTTACAAGGTTTCTCTCTGCATGAATTGGGTCCTGTTGTTACCACACCATGTCTGAAAACCAAAGAGAAATGGAATTATGTATCAATACATATATGATTTATCCTAGTTCTTAATAATGAAAGGATAATTTGACTCAGCATTTTAGGAACTGTTGAAATATAGTTATAATTTAATTTCATTTATCTAGATTGACTTCTGGTAAGTATCTAATGTAACATTTCTTTGGAAAACTGAAGGCACTTCCTAAATATCCAAGAGGTCAGTTTGATCATTTCAACCATGAGAATATAAGATAGCTTTTCCTGTCTCTCATTTTCAACCTTTCCAAGGGTTCCACTGAGTAGTGAGTTAATGCAAATGGACCAAAGCTCCAAGCCAGGCTTCTGCAGAGAAAATCTGAGTCCTGCAAGTTCGATTAAGCTAGCTAATTTTCAGTCCAACAAGCTAATTTCCAGACAGACTCTTCTGATGTTTTCCCTCTGTTTGTAATTTGCATCATTAAATAGCTTGGTGTTTCAAAGCGAACCCAGTACTAAGGTCATAGGGCTTTGTGCTAAATAGCAACCACCTCGATTTTTTTTTTTTTTAAGGAAGAAACAGAAAGCAGCTGATCCTGCTGTAGCATGGTTTTCTTTCTTTTTTTTCTTAGCAAGAAGAGGCTGGAGTGTCTTGTGGATCACAGAAATTTTGTTTTGGTTTGGAGAACAGCTTTCCTCAGTGTCTTTGTGCTCCAGAAAGCAGCCCAAGATCACAGGTGGCCTTGATTATCAAGATTTTTTTTAATGGTGTCCCCCTCCCTTTTATGGAGCAGCAGGACACCTCCCTGACATGAATATCTCATTTTTCATGGCACAAAATTAAAAAATCTTAAAGAGATATGCAAAACCTAAATTTAAAACATATAAATCTACTGTTGAACTCCAAAAGGTAAAACTGGTCAACATCACTGGTGCTACAAAAGGGGTTTACAGGCGGATAGGTGGAGTTATGGCTTTTTATGGCCAATTTTCCCCAGAAGGTTTCCAAAGGACTGCTTCTTAGAAACACGCCATATACAGAGAAAGCAGGAAAACACCTCTTCTCTCTTACCTATGCGCCTCAAGAATAAAATCATTTCTCTTTGTCTCTGTGGTCACAGGAATATGTAACTTGGGCTCACTGGCACCCTGGAGCACTGTTTCTACCCTTCACGCAGAAAGTGGGTGCTAATATTAAAAAATCTTCAATCATATAACTCCAAGCCATTCATATTAATGTGCACGAGTGAAATGACCCTTTCTGTTCTGCAGGGGAAAAAGGAAGACCATAAAATGCTCTCTGCGTCCATCAGGACAACCCCACAGGCACAGATGGGAATTTTTCTCTGAAGTGGGACAGCACTGCCTTCCTGCAACATGACCTACTGATTGCGAAGAGTTTCTTTGGAAACCCCGTAATTTGTCATTGACCCACCTCTGCCATATCACACATTCCTGAGCCATCCTATAGCAATGTTCCTGGGAAGTTAAGCGATGGCTCAGAAGAAAAACTGCCATCTCTGACAAAGAAATGCAATACATGTTTGTCACGGGGAAAGAACTAATTCAATCGACGGTATCTCTGGGTTTCTATTTCGACTCGAGTTGTTTTCAGTACATTCTCCATGCGTCCTACAAAGTTAGAAAGTATATTTGAAGAAATGCCACCATGTTTAATACTGACTGAAAACGGCACGCTCAGGGATTTGTTTTCCTGAAAAGATAGCCCAGAGAATTTAAAAACATACAATGTAGAAGAATTAGACACGTCCTAGGATGCCATGAAAATGTAGCAAAGCTTTTGCCAGACAATAATGAGATGTGACTGTTGCAAGGCATACATGTGAAAATGTCTATGTCCTTTCACTGACACTGGCTTTTACTGCCACAGGTAAACTTGGGGATTATAAAACATTCTACTGTTGGAATACTGCCCCCCCCCAACCTGTAGTTCACTAATGCCAATCTCTCTCAAGAGTAATACTGTTCTCTCCTGTCTGGTCCCTCAGTCACTGGCTTCAGGATTAAGTATAACGCTTACCCCTTCACATGGTACTCTTTTTTTTTTTTTTTTTTTAATAATTTTTTTTATTTTTATTTTTTTTATTTTTTTTTCTTTTTTTTTTTCTTTTTTTTAATTTCAGATATACACATGGTACTCTTAAGAGTATGATCATCTCGTGAGCAGGTACTGGTTTGAGCACAGTGCTGACCCAATGCTTGGCACACTTGCTGAACCAATCACACCTGGCATTCAAACACATGTCCTTTTTCTTTTTAGAACTGTGTTGTAGTATCTCAGGATAACATTTCAGTTATTTTGAAAAGTTTTAATTTATTGGGGTGAAGCGGCAGGGGCGGGGGGGGGGGAACTATTCAAGGCCCTTCCAACAAAGACAGAATGTTAACAAGATCCATTAGCAGATTAAGTGTGAGGAAACACTTAACTCACACAGAAACAGAAACCAAGAATTTACCCATCAGCAAGGTATACAAATGTTTTTGTGCAAACACACCTATGATTATTTATTTTTATTTTTTATATTTATCTATTTAGTGGCTACAGTGGGTCCCTGTTTTGGCACCCAGGCTCCTCCATTTGTGGCTCTAGGGCTTAGTTGCCCAGCCATACGTGGGATCTTAGTTCCCCAACCGGGATCAGACTTTCATCCCCCTGCACTAGATGGCAGATTCTTAAACACTGGAGCACCAGGGAAGTCCTGACCTATGGTTATTCAGATGGTTGGTTTCTCACATGAATTTACTATCCATTCTACTCTAGGGATGTTAGGAAAATGGGTGTACACTTAGTTATCTATGGGCTTCCCTGTGGCTCAGCTGGTAAAGAATCCACCTGCAATGTGGGGGACCTGGGTTCAATCCCTGGGTTGGGAAGATCCCCTGGAGAAGGGAAAGGCTACCCACTCCAGTATTCTGGCCTGGAGAACAGTCCATGGACTGTATAGTCCACGGGGTCGCAGAGTCAGAAATGACTGAGTGACTTTCACTTCACTTTTACTTTAGTTATCTATCTTTATTTACTTGCCTATTGAGATCGCATGGGGGGAAAAAACATGAAAATACTTCAATAAGTGATACAAGAAAGTTTCTTTTGAGTACATTCCAGTGTGTGCAAACATGACATATTTAATTAGTATTATATTCCATCGTTTAAAAGACACCCAAGATTTGAGATATGATAATTACCCTGTAACAACTTACAGCTGCTAACTTCTTAGGTAACCAACCATAACTATTACTGGACGAGTCCCACAATAACAAAACCAGAACTGGAAACTTACTGTTTTCATACTTCTCCGTGGAAGCCGGCTAACGAGCCATGCACCTATGTTGTAAGTTCACATGGCTCAAAGCAAAACAAGTCTGAACAGCTGCTTAAATAGATCATGAAAGGACTTGTGATAGGTGACAGATGTGTTATAAGGACGTTGTGTTTATCCATGGTACTTGGGTTGAAGAGAATCATCAGGCTTTTAATTTTGCTCTAGAAAAACTAGTTAGTCTTCAAAAAGCAATTCTGTGGCCCCCATTCTATCGGGTAGGCACAACATTTTCAAAGCAGCACCATGTTGTAAAAAAAAAAAGAAAAATGCCCTTTTAATCAGATTACCCTTGGCGAATGTCCCAAACCCAGGCTGGAGTGCCGTGCTTGTGGTTTTCTCAACAGCTTACACTAAGCCTGTACCATGGAAATAATCTACTTTTAAAACCCAGGAAACAAATCGACTGCACTAAGGACATAAGTCGCTGTCATTAGGGAGTGATTAGGCTAAACATTTTTATACACTCTACCAGCCCACTTTGAAATTCTGTATCTCTTGCCGGTAGGAAAAAAGGTACTTCAGGTGAGTGTTCAGAATGACCATGCAGAAAAGTTAATAAATCTGAATGAATAGAACAGCAAGAAGAAGAATGAAAAGATTTCTTGTTTCAACTTTAAACTGCTAATACCTAAATCAGGATTTTCTGAACCAAAAATGGAGCATTGGGTCCTGTAATACAGGAAAAATATTTTTCCTGTATTTTATTTTTCACACACAAAAAAATTTTCTTTTTTGCATAGCATGTTTTGAAGGTTTAACACATCACATGCCCCTCTTATTTATTTTAGACAAGCATGTTTCCTATTGCACAATTTATATAGGAAATTCTGTGAAGATTAGGGAAATATCATTTTTAGAATTTATTGTCAGACCATTCATTTTCTTTTCTTTTCTTTTTTTTTTAACAGGAAGGGTTAGGTTGGGGGATTTAGTGATCTATCCTGATGTTATATTGTGGAAATTACAACAGAGTCCTAAATACATCTACCCTCTCTCTTCCCATAAGCCCTCTTTCCACACACACAGGAAAGTGCTCTGGAAATAGAAGGTTTCAAATCCTACATTCTGTTAACATTTAGTGCTATTCTGCCAGTTAACATGTTAATACTCACTAATGAAATTCTTAGCACTGAGTTTCTTGATTTTAAAGTCACCTTTGAGGTTGTTTTCCTTTTTCTTGTGCATTTGGTTTGTCTTTGAGAAATAGAAATGAAAAATATCATCCTGCCAAAAACATGTAGAAAATATAGATTTCTTTAAGGAAAGAAGCTGAATATACATTCTCAGCCAGTGGATAGGGAGGTTTATTTTTTTCCCCCACAAGATTGAAAGGGATTGGATTTAAGACTGGGCTATTCTACTGGCCCAAAGCTCTGGCTCAAACAATGTTTGAGTCCTACTTTGGACATTCTGCTGATAGTTTCATCTCTAATTTATGAAACATTTCATTAATCCCCAATCTGTCAGCTCTTTCTTTGACAACAATAGAAGCTGACAGACAAAAGATTAAAATTTATTAAATACTCTACACTTAAGAAGTGTTTGAGACACTCTGTTCATTTTTGTCTGCCTTTCACCTAATTTTAAACAAACTATGCTCTTCACAATTTCCTCAGAAAGCAAGTAGACACAACAGCCAAACAGCATTTAAACACCAAAACATACAACACTGAATCCCAACATACAGAAAAAAAAAAATCAAAATACAGCTATTCTTGAGCAGAATTGCTGGCATTCACATTAAATGCATCTCCTATCCCAAGTATTTCAAGCCTATATATATATTTTTTATATGTTCTTCTTCTTCATCCTCTCAGTACTCCCCCCCTCCACTTTTCCAATCTCATAAATAATTCATGAACTGATAAATATGCAATTTCAAAAAGTGCAGACAAGGCAGCACTGCATTAAAAAAAAAAAAAAAAGGCAAAAAGAAAGAGAAAGAGCTTGTGCTTTTTACACACAAGTCCTGTGCTGCACTTTACGGATGACAAATTTCCTAGTATTCAAACCCTGCATTGTATATATGATAGGAGTGTGACTGCATTTCTGGTCAGGTACCTTGCTAGACATGTTATGAACTATGCAAAGAAGGCTGTAATACATAACATATAAACACTGAAGGAAATGAAGTTAGCAGTGTTTTAGAGCCGGGCACTGTACAGAGGAATTTTTGAATGAATGGTTTAATTGTTGACTCTATCAAGTAAAGGAGAGCAAGGACGTACCGGTTTTACTCCGAGGATGTTTCCCTACTGATTGATAACACCACAATCTCAGGGTCCTAAGGTCTCTCCTAAGCCACAGTCATTTCTTTGACATTATAAGAATGTTCTTCAGAGGTCAGTTTAACCAGATCAACAGTAAACTGTTCTGCCTGAGCTTGCAAACAGGTGAAACCACCCCATCGGAGAGCCAATATATAGAGCAGAGCCGAGAACCTCCATTTTGTGGCTAATTGCTTGATTACCAGCCTGAAACAAAATGGAGGCCAGACCTTTTTAAGGCAGCTCAGGGCTGATGTATCAGAGGGGAATAAATGTATGGCAGGGGTAAAAATGTCCCTTAAAGACTATGAGTGATCCAAGCCAATAAATATTAAAGGTAATGTCATCAATACAGATGGCATTGTACTTATATAATGCAAAGAGAGATAATAGAAAGAAGGCACCCCTTGAAAGAGAGCTATTCTAGTATAGCAACAGTTAAGTTTTTTAAAAAGAAACCTGATTTCTGCCTGAAATGTAACCTTTCAAATGAACACTTAAATTGGAAAACACCATGGGTAAGAAATAGACCACAGCATTTAATTTGGACCGGCTAGTTGGAAGCCTATATTTACTGTACTATAATTTCAAATTTAATTAAGTCACACTGCTGACGCCAGTAGCATCCACGTAGTAAAGATGATTAATTGCATGCGTAAATGAAATATAAACAGCCCTAAAAGTAACATTAATGCTGAAACTTGCACACAGAAATGGTATGATAAATTTAAAGATAAGCGCCTACCTGGTCTTTGAGGCACATGCCAAAATGGGGATGAGGGCCCCCGCATTTGAATGGAATCACTGTACCAAAAATATAACCTTTTACAGATCATTATTTTTCTAAGACATGTGTCCAGCCTCCCCTTTGCCTCTCCTCTCGCACCTCGACCCCCAACATGATTTGTTATCTCCTGGAAGACTTTTCACACAATTTGCATTGTCATCTTATGGACTGGCTACCGGTGCGCAAACATGAGCTGACACACGGCGATGGTGGGACTGCGCTGTCTCAAGGCAGCTGCACTGTTATATATTCCACTTCGCTCCCATTGTACTTCCATCCTCAGCAGCAGTGGGACAAAGGGCCTGACAGAGCTAACCACGGATTGTCACCTTGATTTGTCCAGGCTAGGAGATATGCAGAAATGAATTACATTCTCCTGCTTTATGAACACAGCCCAGAAGCAAATAAGCTTGCAAACAGAACCTTCCAAACCATATTATCTAAGAAACATCAAGCATCTCCATAGATTCTACATGCTGCCTGGCTCCGTAGGTGAGGAAATGCAGAAAGAACCATCCGATTAGTGAAGACACAGAAAAGCTCTCCTCCCATAATATATTCTTGACATTAGAGCCCCCAACTCTCTCTGATTGAGAGATATGTAATTTGTATTCTGCTTAGCTTTTATTTTTGATGAACGGGATCACAACGCTTCAAAACGCAAACTTAAATCATATTTTTCAAAAAAAAATGTGCTATGGGAAATCTTGTAAATAAAGCTGTTTTCCTTTTAAGAAAAGAAAACTGAAACTGAAATATTTTTCTTAAAAATGAGAAAATAAGTGGCCACTCCATGTTTGTTATAACACACTTTTTGCTAAACCCAGAGCACATCTTTTTAAAATTTTGCCAGTCTTAAAGCTCTAAGCCTGAAAACACCCAAAATAGTTGTCTGCTAATGAGGAAATTTACTGGAAGATTTTTTTCTGTTTTTTTTTTTTTTTTTCATTTAATGCCAGTCATTTAATTTACTACTTTATTGACAAGGTGTTTGTGTGTCTTTGCGATCCAGGCAGTTTTAATAGCCACACATGGATAAATGGCAGACAAGGTCTAGTCATTTCTTTATGAAAAGATGCCTTCAAAATTGGAGAAAAGGGGAAAACTTTTTTTACCAGCTTTTTGAGGGAAGGATGATAAAGGAACATTTCTCTGTGAAGCAAAGGAAGGAAAAAAAAAAAAAACAGTTGTCCTTTAAAACAAAATGATATAAAGATTATTTCACACACTCTTATACATTCCCTTAGAAATTCTTTCCATTTTTGTAGACAAAGCAGTGTGCTTGCTGATCCCCTCAAAGACACAAAACCAGAGTTTTATGTTTAAGAATTCTGCACTACATAATGTAACATAGAGTTCATTTTATTATTATTTTTTAAAGCTACCCACCTTGACAGCATACATAGAGTGCCTGGCTCTGAAAAAAAGCCTCAAGAAGCATTTCATCTGATTGTTTTTTTCCTTTTAATTTATGAGACAGAGCTAATCTGAAGATGAAGCATTTAAACACCAAAATACTGCATTTTGTATCTGAGTATCTATTTAAAATACCCACAGCAAAAATATGTTCCATTCCAAAGACCTATTAATTTTGAATTTTAAATTGCACTATTCTATTGTCTTCTGCTTATACATATGGATTCTGCTCACAAGGCAACACTGGGTACCTAGTGTTTTAAATGGTGACGAGCACGAACCAACATGATACATGTAGTAGACAGTATGTATGAAAAGAACATAAAACCCGGCCCCATACAGAAATGCAAATGATACTTGATCAAAGGGCTGCACGTTCCTAGGGAAGGATTCAGGCAAAAATAAAACCTCCACTTTAAGGAGAAGCAGAAGTAAATCCTGCTCACTGTTTCCAGTTGACTTAGGGAAAAAATCTAAATGTATCCAAAAGTACTGTTGATTATTGTCCAGGGGAAAATGGCACAAATGTGTCTTTCCTCGGAATTCTCTGCAGACAATCATCAGCGCTCTGCCGCCGTGCACCTGACTGCAGCAGGATCTGCTTGATGGTTACGGTGGGTGACAGAAAGGGGCCACTGCAAGTGCTATTATGCAGTTTGCACGGGGAGATTTCAGCACACTTCAGCTTTATCTAGTTATGCTAGGTAGTTGTGTGTTTCTTTCTTTTTTTTTTTTCTTTTCTTTTACTAATAGTTGTGCATAGCTTCCACTTCTGAAATCCAGTTTGGACTCTGTGACCACCATTTACAGAGCCCTGTGTTTTAAGATTTAGCATTATTTGACAGGTTTTCAAGTTGCTTTGGCATTTCAATCTGCTCTATAGTTGTAAATAAAATGCACATGTTCATGCCTTGTGCCTGTGGTCCTCTTTGAAAGAGATGTAATGCCACTTTATCTCTTTATTTTAATGGTAAGTTCTGAAAATGAGATACAAAATACCAAGGTTTTCTCCTAACTTATAGTAGAAATACATACTCAGTTCAAGGCTTTCCTGAAATTTTTCGATCTTTAGGACTAAATGGATTCCTCAAAGCGTGTCTTTTGTGTTTTTAAAATGTAACATGTATATTTTTCTTTAAAGTTAAGCATGTCTTATTATACACAATTCTGAAATTTGGAGTTATTTGCAATTATTTTATAATAAGTTCAATTAAATCTCTACATGAAAGGTGGAGGAGCATTCTATAGTCATTAAAGATGAAAAAAAATTGCAAAGGTTGAAATTTTAAAGGTTTAAGATAAACACATACAACCAGTTATTATCCTTTTAAATCAGTAATTAAGCTTAAGGGAAAAAAATAAAGCATTTCATAGAGAACATAAAAAAAATATTTTAAAACCTAAGATTTTGTCCCAGAAAATCCTAATTGGTCACCCTCTCTCCCCATTGCATTCTCACTCCACATCAGAATGTTCTTTAGGAACGTAGGTTAAAAGTGAGGAGGAAGCGCACATGACTGTTCAGCATTGCCCTAAACTTTCATTACATTTAAGAGCAAAGCAAGCCACACAAGTCTGCTACCTGATATATTATGGAGTGGGCCGTCTAAGGTTCTATTTTCCACATAGGGTCAAGACTGCTGACATGGGATTAATCAGCTACTCCTCCTAAACCATGAATCAGAACAATTGCTGTCAGTTTCATGTGGTACAACTGCCTGGAAATAGGAGAGTTGGAAAGTAAAAGAACATATCAGGAATGTAGAAAAGAAAATGTTAGTGGATAGCTGTAACTCCAGTTGGGCTCCTTGTGATTTGGGATAGTAATCAAATTAAAAGATGAAATTCATGTCCAAATGACTTGGGAACATCTTTCTCACCTTTGCCTTTTCCCATGGAGATCTCATTTCCTTACATCAATGGTGATATTTGATAAAAACTTCCCACTCATTGACTCTCTTTCTGTAGGCACCACTTATGTTCAAGTCCAAGTTTAAACATGTCTGTTGACCCAGGGTTAAATTCAAGGAAGCCTGTGCAAAATGTGTGTGGCTCTTCCGCATACATATTGCAAAGCCAATATTGTATTTAACCTCTCTGTGAATGTTTACATTACAGAATTAGAAAATACTAGGTGCAAATGTCTGGGTAAAGGGAAACTGAAATCCTTAACTATTAGAGAGGAGTATGACAAGCTTCTTTTCATACCAGGATCCACTTAGATTTAAATGGCCTTCTTCCTAAATAAGATTGCTTCTTTTACTAAAAATGATATGAAAATGGACACTTACCGATCACATTTAGAAAAAATAACTATCTCTTGCATCCTAAATGATATTCAGAGAAAATCAAGAATTATTTTTCTTGAGGATAAAGTATCACACGCAAAAGCATTTTCTATTTGTTAGCATTAGAATTGGATTTTCTCAGGACAGCAAGTGTTAAGACTGTGTAATATAATATACAACCAGGCTACATGGGCAAAAGTGATGAATAATTGTGCCATAAAAATGGACTAATATTTTATTAGGGGATAGAAAAATGTAGGGAATTTTTTAAAATGAAAATGTATTGTCAATGATTAACTTTAATATTTTTCAATAGCAATCTTTTGTTAAATTTTGAGATAGAGTTCTCTAGAAAATAGTCCTGCCATGATTAAAAAGTGAAAAGATGTCTTTATGTCAACAGATTTTTTTAAAGTTAAGAGAATATGTTATTCAAAATATTAGGAACAAAAATTATCTATAAATATAATAATGTGTCATTTATAAATGTAATTAGATTCCATGTACACTGAGATCTCTGCTTTTACATAACTGAATATAAAAATGTATTTTGGTATTTTGTGATGTTACCAAAAAAGTGTTCAGAGCATCACATATTACATAAAAAAATTCAAATTGATAGTATATCATGCAAAAATTACATTCTATGAACCAAATTCACTCACTATCTACTCAAACTGTATTTTATCCTAGCCATATACATGGTACATATGGGCAACTAGAGGTTTGCTATTATTAAAACATACTGCAGAATTAATACATGAAATGAAATTATTCCAAAGAAAGATATATAATATTAAAATTATATAATTTTACTTTAGCAAGCAATAGTAAGTACTCATTTTATACCACAAAATTTCTATAGTTAGCTTAAATGTAATATTTAATCTATCTATATTAAAGTTCTCAAGAAGACAGAATGACATAAGAAAGAAATGCTAGTATAGGTAACCTTGTCAGCATTTATTCTTCTTCAAAAGAACTTACCCTATTACTTTAAGACATTGCTTGGGAACAAATGTATAGCTGTCATCACCAACTCTTTAAGATTAGAACAGTATTTAAAGTGTTTTTGTAAATATAAATGTTTATTTGAGTAAATAGTGTGGGGATTGAAATTAAAGCTGTATTATTTCTTCAGTGAAAAATATTTTTGTTTGATAGAAAAAAGTGTAAAATGATGTGAACATAGATTAGCCCTGTAGAAGTGATTACAAGAAACACTGTTTTTGGAAATTGCTGGCTTATTTTTACCTAAATAAGATAAAAGATTAATGCATTTGATAATTGATGAAATATTTGATTATAAAAATAATTGGTTACAGTGTAATTCAAAATGACTGTTTAACAGAACTCTGACAGTGATTTATAAGATGTTTGATAAAATTACTGCCACATTTTCAAATTGTACAAGGTGGTCTAAATAATTGGTAAAAGGTTATTTAGAATGATTTTAATTTTTCTTCTGGTTTTTATTATTGCTTGCAACATAAGTAAAAACATGATAAAAATATTTCCAAAGACTTCCATAAATGTATCTAGATTCTATATATATATATATGCATACATATATAATTTTCTTTTTTACCATTTCTGGGATTTATTCTAATTTGGAGCATTTAGTGCTATTCTTTTTGTTTCAAAAGAAAATTCATAGTATCAATATAATTATCCTAATTCTTGAATGGAAGCATCATATGAAATCATTTATATAGCAAGTGGTATTCTGCTCCTTTTTTGAGAATGAGAATATTATGCTTATCCAAAATTTTTTTAAAATGTGCTATATATATATTTTAAAAGATTTGATAAAGGTGGTCAGAGATGAAAACACATGCATGAATCTCAGAGTAAAATCAGGGTAATTGAGTACAAACAAAGATGAACAGGTTTAAGGCTTAGCATTATACCTGAATACAATTCCTGCCAAAGTCAAACTGCTGCAGAAATATAGAAGTGCTCCCAAAGAGAGTAAGGTGGGGGAGGCAGCAGAGGAAGAGAAAAGGGGGTCTTGATAACCTTTAGGAAGGCAACCAATTCACTGATATGACTCCTACCTTTCTCCACAGAATGGTTTGCACTGAGAAAGGCTGGACACCCTGATCAAAGCCATGCTCAGCCTCTGGACTCTTGCTAATTTGTCCTCAATTATAGATGACCTTTAGGCAAAGAAGGAAAGAGAAATAATTCTGTATCATTTTAAATGGAATAAAATTAGTACTTTAAAATTGCTGTGTATACCTGCACAACTGGACCTCAGACCATTTTTACTTGCCTTTTCTTTATCTATGTTTTGTCTGCTTTCTGCGTACCACATGGGAGAAGAGTTTTAAATACTTATGTATACCTTTAGAGAATATAATCAATACTTTATTATGCTCTACAAATTCCATTTTAAATCTACTTACAAGGATCAAGAAGCATGTGTGAAAATGATTTATAAAGCAGGGTTTTTTTCTGTAAATAATTGGTGTAAAACCTTGATTTTTTTCTAATGAAAATAATATCAAAAGGGTTGCTAATTATAGTAAAACCAAGCTATTATTATCTCTACTTGGAAAAAAAATCCCTTAAACGATTTGCTTCCCAAATATATGGATACCTTGAAATTAGAAAACTGTCAAATATCATTTGAAGAAGAGAGAATTCTTCTGACCAACTAAGAATGCTTTAAATATATATCTGAGAAAGACTTTAACATTATTAAAATTACCTTTAAGCTTTTTGCAAGTTTTTTTTATTTGAAAAACAAAAATATTTTTAGCTTAATGCTGCTCTAAAAATCTACATGAAAGAAATAGAACTATCACCTGACAAATGTATTGTCAAACAGGAAGAGTTTTTAAATATCAACACATTCCATATAGGTAGTATTTGGTTAATAAAATTCCTCTTATAATTGGGAACTTACTCTCAGAGATGCTAAATCACATAAATTATCTAGTCTCTATTCAAATCATTGAAATGGTTAAGAAAAAAATTTAAAGATTTTATATCTTTAAAAATCATTTATGTCTTTCTTGCCTTGTACCAGAGAAATGACACTTTAAAAGCTTTCATAGAATCCTTTTTGTTAAGGAAAAAAAAATCTTTATAATTATTTTTTTTCATTTTTTTAACTCCACTGTGTTAAATCTGAAAAAAATAAATAATAAGAAAATAAATCATCTACAATCCTAAGAGCCATAGGCAACTACTGAAAATATTTTGGAATATTTCCTTCCAGTTTGTGTTTTCCCTAGAATTTTGCTTTTTCTATAAATTTAATATTATAAATTTTACATAACTTAGTATTCCAAAGTAGTTAGTTCCAAAGTATATTAGAATTTTCCCACATCATTGAAAGCACTTTGTAAACAATTGTAAAGATTATATGATAATCAATCATATAATAATGTTAGCTAAATCACTTTTAAGAAAATAAGGAAAGATAGTTGTTTGAATAATATTATGGTGGACACTTTTGTGAAGATTAAAAATCACCCTGAGTTCTTTTTTTTCTTCCTTATACAGTTTAGAATTTTTTCAGTTAAGACAAAAGAGAAAAATAAAAAACACTGAGTTATAGTGAAAATTGTTTATCAGATAAATAGCTCATCTTAAACAACACAATTTGCCTAAAAGCTTGCAAAGCGTCCCTCACTTGGGGGCATGTGAGAAGGGCTGTAATAAGAATAGCTGAGATTTGCTGGAGTCAAAGCTTATGGAAAGAAGAATCTGCAGGTTTAAAAGGTAATGCTATAATCTTGCATTTATTCGGAGCAAACCACAGATGTGCAGTGTGACCATTTGCAAATGTCATTTAAAAAGGACACACAGCTATGAATTCCATATTTGTTTCAGATAACCTTGTTGCTTTGTATGCTGAGATAACATTTGTGTGTGTGATATATGTACATTCACCTTAAAATGTTGTAGAGAATGAAAGTCACAGGAACTGCTAAATGAAATGATGAGGAAAGTGTGCAATCAGGTGTGTAAACAAGGTGTCCATCTGCGAATATTTAAGAATGTTTTAGGTGCATAAAGATCTTCTTTCTTTGCCACTTTCTCACTATAAAAAATTCCCCAGGAGAAAGAAATGGCTTGTTTAGATCAATAGGGTTTTTGGAGATATTAAAAAATATTTTGCCAAAAAAAACCCCAGCAACAACAAAATCTCATCTTTATTAGATGGTATTTGTGATATACAGGCAAGATTTTTTATTTGCTCTTTCACTGATCACTCTAATTGACTGAACTGACTTGATCAGACTTGATGCTAAAGATACAATGGAATATCTTAAAATAAATGTAATGATCAATTGAACAATTTGACAGAATTTTTGTTTAGTTGAACAGTTATTTTGCTTAATTGATCATCTTATTTTGTTTGGGGGATATATTGTCTTCGTGTGTGTATGTGTGTGTGTTTATGTGTGTATGTTGAGAGAGGGACGATGGCTAGGAAATTGCATGCCTAAGGAGAAGTAGAAATGATCACAGATGCAGGAAGTATTTAAAATAACACACAAAGGAATCTCTGAAGCCTTGATTACAAGTGTCAAATATTTCTCACATGTTGCAACTATAAAATGATCCTGGCTCCATTACTTCAGAGAGCCAAAATATATGGTATCTGCATGTTAAAGATCTAAGTAGGGTATTAATTGTGCTCTTTCTCATTGGAGTTTATTTTCAAATCAAAGTGCACAGGATATATTTAGAAATATGATTTGATATATCCATGCTTGCAAAGGGGAACCCGAGTGACTGAAATGATTTTATAAAAATGAATATGTCCTAAGATGTGCCCTCTCTCGGTTGTTTTGCTGGTTTATTTTAATTTGGAAAAAGTAATCTAATCTCCGCTTGTTAAGAAGATTATTTAATGTATTAATTTATTTAAAATTTGAATACTCTTGATATCATGTGAGTTCCAGACATCCAAAGCAGAGAAAGAATTATGAGCCCAAACACAAAGGAAGGGTTTAAGCTTCAGTATCTGTTTTACTGCAACCCTCATTTTGTAAAGTAACAAAAGTGTTCATTCTTGAGTTAATGAAAAAAGTAATAGTTTCCATTTTTTTTCCCCAGCAAATCATCAAATTGAAGAATGAGCCCTCCTAAATTTGAAGGGAAGTGAAAACTTAAGATGTTCTTTCTTGTTTTCCTTGGGGGTGTAAAGAGAGATTGTTCTTTTTCAATTTATTTTGTATCAGGAAGTTACATATTTTTGTGGATAATTTCATTACCTTCTATACCTTGTGGATTTAGAACATTTCAAGGAATGTTTCCACTTCCCTCCCCTCCACCCCATATCTCATATATGATATAGAATAGAAATCTTTGAAATGCTAGTGTTTTCACATGAGGCTAATTCCTTGAAATTATGATCTTTGTCTTTCTAAGGGAATGTATGTGTGAATTAAAAATTCTTAGCTTGGGAAAATATATTCAACACTCTCAAAACACTCAATATATACTTATTTTCACTTCCGTCTAATATACTATAATCAATTCCACTGACAGATCCCATTCAAGCACCGTATAATTGTTTCCTGATTTGGGGTACCAGAATTCTACTAAATGTAGAGAACCGAATATAAATTAATAGACGTGATCTCACAGAAAAACTCCAAACTGACATGTTCAGAGAAACCTTTTCATTCAGAGGCATCATCTCCAGAGCCTGTATTTATTCCATTTGTGTGGCCACTCTTGTCTTTAGAATGAACTTGTATGCACATCTGCTTACAAATTTGCAGTGAAGGTAAATTATTGTGTATTGAGAGGATTTGTAACATCATTCAGTGTCAATACTGGTGGACATGTAGGTAATCTAGCTTGTTTTAGGTGAAAAAGAAAAGAAAGATTGTAAGAGGCTGGGTGATATAATCATGAGATCAGTCTTATTTTTTTTTTTAAGTTTTTTGTTTTAAGGCAGACCATTTTAAAAGCCTTTATGGGGAATTTGTTACAATATTGCTTCTGTTTTATGTTTTGTTGTTTTGGCCGCCAGACATGTGGGATCTAAGTTCCCTGACCTGGGATCAGACCTGAGCCCATTGCATTAGAAGGTAAAGTCCTAATCACTGGAAGGCCAAGGAAGTCCCACAACAAATCTTCTTGTATGATTCATGACCATATTCAGAAGATAGTTCTCAAAGATGAGTTTCAAAACAAGTTATGAACAAAGACAGTAGAATTGGTGAACTGGATGTATGGGCCCCAAGATGGCTCATATAAAGGACAATACTCATTTGAATATATGCATACTAATTTGCTACTTTTAAATATATCTACTCATTACTCTATGGCAACATGTTTTATGACTTTCACTGCATCTATATCTTGAAAGAGAAGAAAATCATGTGCAGTTGGAAACTGGAGCGGCAGTATATTCTATAGCTTGGGTCCCAGCCAGTTAACCATTTTCTCCCAGGACTGCTATTTATAAACAGTAATCTGTTTATAATGTATTTATAAACAGAAACAGCACTTTATTCCACCGCACTGGGTTTTGCTTACAGAGTCCTTTATTTGGTCATTTCATCCATTAGTCACACAAGAAAGTCAGTCTTATTACCTTTGCGTCACAATTTCAGACCCCCAAAATGGCATTATCCAGTTTGGTATGCTCGGTTTATGTGGATGTGTGTTTGAATGAATTATCATCATTTCTCAAACCAAAATAATCCTCAAAGAGAAAAGGTTCTCAATTGTTGATGGGAGTCTGTAATTTGAAGAACATGTCACAGGTCGTGAAAATATTTCCAAAATTCCCTTTTTAATAATATTTTTATTAGTGCCCATTCATCAATTTAAGGTGACTTTTTGAAGGGGGTAGAACTCTGAGTGTCCGATTCCTGATGTGTGTGTCTAAAACATTTTCAGAAAATTTTATTTTCACACATATATTTATTGCAGAACATAGTTATGAAAATGGTATTAAGTCACATGAGTACTTTGCTTCTATGAGTAATCCCTTACTTAGGATTTAAATTCAACTCAGAATAAAAACTAGATTAAAGAGCATACCAAAACTAACTTTAATTGTAAAGTAAAATAATTTTTAGATGTAATGTCTGATTAACTTTCACTTCCCCATTCCAGGAAAATGGCAACATCATTATTGTTGGGCTCCATTTTTATTTTTGACTACAAAAGTTTAGAATAGGAAAGAAATAATGTATTTCAGTGCACTGTTAAAGGAGTAATAAAAAGCACTTAAAACTTAGAAATGTTCATCAATTTGTAATTATGAACATCTTATCCACTGGTTGATTTAAATTAGTTACATGTCCATGTATATGGGCTTCTCAGAAGGAACTAGTGGTAAAGAATTCACCTGCCATTGCAGGAAGCGTAAGAGATGTGGGTTCCACCCCTGAGTCTGGAAGATCTCCTGGAGGAGGCAATGGCAACTCGCTCCAGTATTCTTGCCTGGAGAAGAGAATCCCATGGACAGAGGAGCCTGGTGGGCTATAGTCCACAGGTCACAAAGAGTTGGACATGACTGAGGTGACTTAGCACGCAGGCACACATGCAGGTCCATGTATATAGGATATGTCTGGCCAGGAAGTCATCAAATCCTTTAGTGTATCTCCCTGGGCCAATTTCTTTTGTGTAAGTTTGGATATTTCAAAATGTAAATGTGAGAATTGTTTTAATCCTTTAAATTTTCTCTTGCTTTATTTTACTTAGATGGAGAAATCTACAGATTTCATTGGAAAAAATTGCTGTGAAAATTCTTGTTAATATGCTATTCCATTTCCTAACCATTAAGACTTAAAAGCCAACTTCAAGAGACACTTCTTCTATGTATAGGGCTCCAGAATTCTCTGAACATTTATGACAAAGTTTCTCTCTCATCCATATGCCTCCTACTCCTTGCCCACCCCCCCTTCGAATTTCTTATACATTTCCTATAACACCAAACATTATCAAGGAAAGTTCTAAAAATATGATTGATGGATAGATTATTTTCAGAACCAGAAAAATTTAGTCTAATTCTATATTCTGTACCTGAGGAAACCAAGACCCAGAAATGAAAGAAGTGATTTGCTCAAGATCATTCAGTCGGTACCTTTCAAGTGTGAAGAACTTTTCCAGACTCTCAGGACATACCACAGTGCTCCATGATAGCAGACAGAGAAATATAATCTCTCTCTCATTCTTTTTTTGGTCTCTTTGTATTTAGCTGACCCGATGCTGTTTATTATCTAAAGAGATTTAGAACTCATTTTGGCTTCCCCCCACCCCATCCCCGATCGTGCAAAAATACATTTTTCTCAAGGGAATAAGAAAAAAAGTCAAGGCTAAAATAGGTCAAGCTTTGAAACCACCAAAGTGGAGCTGATTTGAAACTTTTCCAAAGCAGTCAGTGTCCCCTCACTATAAGAGGTGATGGTCGCCAGGAGCAACTTGTCTCTGGAGCCCCCATCAGCTCTGTAGCAACACACGGGGAAGAGGGGAGGGGGGCTGTGGTGGAGGGGGGTGTGGGAGGGGGTGGCGCTGCCACAGAGATGAACTGAGCAGTAAATCCTTGAAGGAGACCACAGGGCTTTTTAGGATGTTCATTGTGTTCTTCCTTATTTGGAATTCTGTTTATGCTGCTAACATTAGCATAGATTTTCCTTAATGAATGCTTTCCAGCTGAAAGATGGTGAAAGATATATTATGTGAATCTTTTTAATATTAGTTCATTAAATTAAAACAGTTCTGACTTACAATAAGGGCTTTTCCTTTTGATGTGCTGTGCTCGAGTTTGCAGATAATGTCCATGACAATACGTGTGTGTCCCCCAAAGATGATCTTTTTAATCAAAGTCATTTAGTGTTAGCACTCTTGTATAATAATTCAAGAGTTTTTCTGTCAGATAATATGAAAGTGATAACATGAAAATGTGGCTTTTTTATAACGTGGATCCATGCATTTAGTTGAAATCATTTCTTTCCCTCAAACTCAGGCACCGACTGCCGAAATATACATATACATATTTCACTCCTTACCAGCATTAGGTTAGGCTACTTCTTCCATTTTCTTATAAATTACAGGGAGTCGGGGGAGGGAGACTTCTTCAAAATCCGCCTATGCAAAACCAGAGAGCAAACATCACCACATTCTTGATGGCTGCATTTACTAAATCACTCCCAAATTAGATGCTTCAGAAACAACATGCTACACAAATAGTAAATATCCTGTTCATGCATTGCCTAAAGGCTATGGACTGTATTACCCTACATACCCATCACAGAAACAATAGAATAAAATGATTCTTCAAGGTTAGAGAAATCAAACTCACTCAGCCACTTTTCACAAGGAATATTTGGATAACCAAAGCTTGACGCAAGTACTCGTTACCATCCATTGTGACAAGCTGGGGACAGTCCATGATCTTATTAGTATCTAGTCATTCACAGTTTGCTTTTTTCTGTATCAAAACATGCACACAGATAAAAGGAATAAATTGTTTATTTCCCATGCTACTAGGCAATTATAAATATTTCAGCAAAAGGGTTATACGGTGCCAAGGTTAGAATCTAATAGAATAATTCAAGATGCAAATAGCATTGTCTAGTTAGGGAATGCCAATGCCCCAAATTGTCCTCAGTTGATTGACTTCTAGAGAAAAGACTTAGAATAATGTAGACAGTAGCTTTTACAAAGCTGCTAGCCTATCACTTGTCACTTCTGTGGAATCTCTTTCATTTGTTCTTCTCTGGACTGTATTCATAGGAAATCATACTATACACTGCCCACAGCTATTAACAGTTGAGAACTACTTATTTCAATTCTAGAATATTTTTAAAGAATATTTTTAAAGTCAACAATAGAGTATTTATTGTAACAAATATTGAATTTGTTACAATATTGCTTCTATTTTGGTATTTTGGCCTCCAGGCATGCAGGATCCTACCCCCATGACCAGGGAGAGAAACCACACCCCCTGCCTTGGAAGGTAGACTTAACTACTGGACCACAGGGAAATCCCTCAATTCTAGAATATCTCTTTTTTCTATATATTTATATATATATATATATATATATATATATATATATATATATATATAGTGGCTTCCCAGGTGGCACTAGTGGTAAAGAATCAGCCTGCAAATACAGGAAACATAAGACATGTGGGTTCGATCCCTGGGTTGGGAAGATCCCTAGAGGAGGGAGTGGCAATTCACTCCAGTATTCTTGCCTGGGGAATCCCATGGACAGAGGAGCCTGGAGGGCTACAGTCCATAGCGTCGCAAAGAGTCGGACCCGACTGAGAGACTGAGCACACACATAATTGACATGTTTCAGGTACACAGTTATACATGTACACATATATTATTTTTGAGATTATTTTCCATTACAGGTTATTACAAGATATTATAGTTCTCTACCCTGCATATAACACCTTTGTTGCTTGTTGCATATCCATTTTTTTTTAAATAGAAATCTATCATTCTATTCATACTAAGTCAAACAAGTGGAATCAAAATCTAGACTAGCCCACCAGGCTATTCTAGATTATCCCACCAGGCTCCTCTGTCCATGGGGATTCTCCAGGCAAGAATACTGGGGTGGGTTGCCATGCCATGCACCAGGGAAGCTTCCTAACCCAGGGATTGAACCCAGGTCTCCTGCATTGCAGGTGAATTCTTATGGTCTGAGCCACCAGGGAAGCCCAAGAATACTGGAGTGGTTAGCCTATCCCTTCTCCAGGGGAACTTCCTGACCCAGGAATTGAACCAGGCTCTCCTGTATTAAAGGTGGATTCTTTACCAGCTAAGCTACCCGGGAAACTCCCAACATTAGAAATCTAGCATTCTATTCATACTAAGTCAAACAAGTGGAATCAAAATCTAGAATATTTTAAACATAGAATTAAAAAGAGTTACCAAGCTACTTGGTTATCTCACCACTTCTCTTTTATAAGAATTTCAGGGAATTCTGCCAAATTGAACATGCTAGACAACTTTTGCTAGTATTGTTTTTCATAACTTATGGAATGGTTTGCAATAGCAAACATGTTAAGTATTTATTCACAGGTTGAATAGTCTCTGACAAATAAAAATATGATTATAGATTGATGGAAATAGAAGGGCTTGGGGACTTACTGAAGTCAACCATCTCATGCTACAGGTCAAAGACGACATGCTGGTGAAATAAAGCAATTTGTCCTCAACTGAAGTAAATCTTTAGTGGCAGAGGCAAGACCAGTACCAAGATCACACAACACATTGGTTGATGTAGTGCTTCTTATGCCATATTACAGTCCTTTCCAGAACTAGTGTTTATGTATTTGTTTGTTTGTTTCAGGAAGGGTGAATAAGGTGAGGCTACTTAAGTGTCTACTACCCCGTTTGCATCTTCCTGTGTTTCTCATAACCCTCTATCGTTATGGAAATCCTCAACTCTTCTATGCGCCAAAATCATTGCCTTCATTTTCTACCCTTCTCATGACATTTCCCTTGTGTTCTTTCCATTGCACAGATTATAAAGGACTCTTAAAATGCTGTGGTTCTTTTTTAGAGGTTCTGGGATACACAGGAAGGATTTAGGATATTTCAAAACAGGAATCTTTCTTCCACTTTTAAAAGATGAAGCAGATGGGACATCCCGCTCCGCAGTCACTGGGGTTTACTTTGGGGAAGAAAATCAGGGGTGGAGTTTTCCAAAAGTTTTAGGCTCTTTTGTGATTAAATTTTAATCATCTGTCTCTTTGTCAGTTAAAAATAGTCTGTCTTGTGTCCATTATGATAGACGAGTGGTAACAGATGAAGAACAAAACAAACTCTCCTCTTTGTTGAAAGAAACAAAATAAAATAAAGGACCAGGCTACTTGTCCTAAATTTTAAATCTAAGAAGGATGGACAGAAACAAAGAGTCTATTTGTGCTGCTTTAGTATTCATGTGCATTAACTAATAACACACTCAGACGGTAAAGAATCCACCTGCAGTAGGGAAGACCAGGGTTCGATCCCTAGGCTGGGAAGATTCCCCTGGACAAGGGGAAGGCTGCCCATTGCAGTATTCTGGCCTGGAGAATTGCATGGACAGAGGAGCCTGACAGTCCAAGGGGTCGCAGAGCATCCGACGTGACTGAGCGACTTTTACTTTCTTTATTATACTTTCTATATTAGTTCTATATTACTTTCT
Organism: Bos grunniens; assembly: GCF_055505025.1. Lineage (NCBI taxonomy): Eukaryota > Metazoa > Chordata > Mammalia > Artiodactyla > Bovidae > Bos > Bos grunniens. Next base: position 53,541,713 of record NC_141178.1, on the reverse strand, counting down.
GTATTAGTTCAGTTGGGGGTTTTCTTGGTGTGTGTACGTGTGTGTGTGTCTATGTGTTCCATGGACAGAGGAGCCTGGCAGGCTACAGTCCATGGGGTCGCGAAGAGTTGGACGTGACTGAGCAACTTTCACTTTCTTTCACTTTCTGTATTAGTTCAGTTGGGGTTTTCTTGGTGTGTGTATGTGTGTGTGTCTAAGTGCCGGTGTGTGTGTCTGTGTGTTGATAGAAGTGAGTATCTCATGCGTGTATCATTTAGATTCTTTCCAAAATATTATTCTTAAACATGAAGGAGGCAAATATTTCACTAACATGCCATTGTCAAAATGAAGAAAAATCCAGTTAACTGGTGAAGGTTGTTCAACTCGATGCTGTGAGATCCCATATGGGAATACAACCTTCTGGAACACATCCTTTAAGGGAATGCATCCAAAATATTAATTAAAGCAGTTCATCTTTTGAAATTCACATGGTTTTTGCATTTTTACGTAGTTTGTTTATTAGTATTATACGTTTCCTGGGCATATCAGAATATATGTATATACACATTTAAATATGTAAAACATGCTATAAATACAAACACAATTGTTAATCAACATAAGATGCAAGAGTTAAAACATTATAGAACTTTACCTCCTCCTCCTCAAAATAAAAAAAAAAGCACAGATTCTAGGCTAAAACACAAATAGTGGGGAAAAAAGGCTACTATGGAACATTCAGAAACTGAGCGTGAGGCCCATTGTGTTTCACACTCCCTTTAGAATGGCAAAAGTACTTTAGGAGGGTTGTTTCTTATTTTTAAAGGCACACAGGGTGGGGACACACAATCTTTATGCACAATAAATAAAATGGCAATTTTCCAAGAGCTCTAAGCTGCAGCTAATTAGCATATTAATTTATATAAATAAAATTCTCTTTGCTGTTCTTCAGTGTTCTGCCTGAGAAATGCAACAAGATGAATGAACATGACAAATCAAAGTGAAATTTACAGGCCTAAAAAAAGAATAGATACAGAAATAATCCTTTGACCTTACTCCAACTTTTCTGACCCTCTTTTATCAGTGACATTTTTCCACGGAGCCCCTAAACATGAACTTCTCATTCTTCCAGACTTAAATTCTAAAGGCAAGTTTACAAAGAAGAGAACACTCATCTGTTTACTCCTGGACTTGCGCTCCTGGCTGGAAGAGCCAAGATCACAATGCAAGGGAGTGACTTTCATTTATTCTTGCATCTACTTTTAAGTTTTTATCACATACATTTTCTTAACAGAAATAAAAACTTTTATTTGCGTCTTTAAAAAACGTTTCCTTTCATACCAAATATTTTAACTATTTTTAGCTTTTGCTAATTTTTATGTTTAACCCAATTTAAAATAAATGAATCTTTTCTCAAAGCAAAGTCCATATTTCAAAAGAAATTGCTGGTTGAAAAGAAAAACAAGGCCTTAATTTCCAGGAAATATTTCACTCAACTAATGTTTTCTTATAACCCTGTTACTCTGAAATTAAATTTGATATAATAAGTACTTATAGATATGTGTGTATCTACCCACCCATCTTTCTCATTTTTATGTAGATACATACATATGTATATATATCTGGCTATAATCCCTTTGGCAGAATACAGCCTGCAAAACCATAAGTGGTAACCCTGGTTATTAACCACTACTAAGTGGTAAAATCAGTTCTATGAAAAAGAGAGTAAAACAGAAAATAAGAGAACTCATTTCTTTACTATATATTCTTTACTATATCTTTATTATATCATTTCATATAGTAAAGATAAATAATGTTCTATAAGATGTTTTATCAGATATGTGTCTGTGTCTCAGTGTGTGTATTGTAATGTATTATGTATTCGTTGCGGTAAATTATAGTCACAACAGTGCGGAAGATCTTCCAATAAAGCAACATATAGGAACATAGAAAAAAAATAGAGTCTAGACTATGAAATGCATTACTTAATGCATATGTTCAATAAATATTTATCACTAGTACAACAGAGAACAAGACAAAGTCTGTGAAATGATGGAACTTACGTTATAGTAGAAAAAAAATATACAAGTAAACAAAATGCACATTCGATATAATCTCTAGTGATAAGTGTTATAAAGAAAGGAAAGAAAAAGAGGATTAGAGAATGAAACCAAGGGTAGGACGGGAACTCTTGCAATACATATGACTGTAAAAGCGACCCACAAGGGGTTGACATCTGATCAGGAACTTGAACAGTGTGAAGAAGAGCATTTGAAATGAGGACTCAACGAAGGCAAAGTCCCCAAGGTAGGAACAAGATCGGCGTGTATTGAGGAACTGCAAGAAAATCAGTTTGAGTGGACTGGAGAGACTAAAGTGAGGAGTGGTTTAAATGACACACAGAGACGCAGCTGCCAGCTCTGTGGGGCTTTTCAGCTTTGCAAAGAACTCTGGACTTCATCCTAAGTATGATGGTGAAGTTGCATGGAGGATTAAGACAGGATTCCATCTCTTATAGATATCTCTAGGTGCTCTGCGAAGAATAGACTAATGTGAAAATGGTAGAGTAAAAACAGAGAGGAAGAAAGACTAGTATGAAGCCAATTGAAGTAGAGAAAAAATAATATGACAAAAGCTTGCCATAGGAGGGCAGTGATGGAAGGATGAGAACAGGTTTGAGTCAGGATGCATTTTACCCAACAGGATCTGCCAACAGAATAAGTGATGAATATGAAGGAAAAAGAAGCAACAAGAATGAATCTTTGACGTTTGATCCTAACAATTCTGTAAATAGTGGTGGTCTTGTACTGATATGTAAAAGGCTTGAGGAAGAGAGGATTGGGGGTGGGTGACTGAAAAATTAGGTACTTTTGCTTTTTCCTTCCTCTTAATATACTATCATTATTATAGCTTTCAAATAAATATTAAGAAATTTCTAGGATCCAGAGTCTGTGATAAGTGTTGGAAACATAAAATAAAACCTTTACTTATGCAAATAAAACAAAAACCAAAATAGAAATTGTAATGTAGATATAATTTGTACTATCATAAGTGTATGAAGAGGATATTTGAGGAGCAGAGAGTAAAGAATCTATATGAGTTTGAGAGATTATTATTTCCAGTAAGGATGAAACTGGAGCTCTGTTTTAAAAAAGATGAGTTGAAATTAGCAAGAATAACAATGGATAGGAGATACAGAGGATACTGTGCAGGGCCAGGGACTTCCCTGGTGGTCCAGCGGTTAAGACTTTGCCATCTAATGCAGGGGGTGTGGGTTCAGCCCCTGATCAGGGAGCTAAGATCCTACATGCCTCATGACCAAAAATCCAAAACATAAAACAGAAGCAATGTTGTAGCAAATTCAACAAAGACTTTAAAAATGGTCCACGTTAAAAAAAAAAAAAAAATTTCTTTAAAGAAGTTCGTGGGCAAATGCATAGAGAAACAAAGCACAAATTTTTGGAAAGCTAGAAGCTCATAGAATAAAGGGTTTACGTTGGATAGTGGCAAATGAAAAGCTGAAATGCTCAGCAGAGACAAAATCATAAAGAGTTTTGTCTAGAGAGCTAGGCATTTGATTTTTACCGAAATATATGAAAAGACATAACAGGATTTAAATATGGGGGAACATTGAGAGAGTTAGACTCTTTGCAACCCCATGAACTATAGTCCGCCAGACTCCTCTGTCCATGGAATTATCCAGGCAAGAATCCTGGAGTGGGTTGCCATTCCCTTCTCCAGGGTATCTTCCCAACCCAGACATTAAACCCGGGTCTTTTGTGTTGTAAACGGATTCTTTACTATGAGGCACCAGGGAATAGTATGATTAGATAAATTCGATGAGGGTGAGACTAAAGGCAGAAAATACAAACAGAATGCTTTTACATGAATCAAGGATAGAAATGGTGAGATCCTAAATAAGGCACTGATAACAGGGATTGGGAAAAAGGAAATTAAGTTCCACTATGTTAAGGAATACAGGCACTGTAAGTTGAGTGCTCTTTGAGAGACTATCAATCCATGGGCATTGAGAGTGCAAGCAGATTACACTTCAGACACATTTTATGCCTGCTTGGGAAATACTTAAAGAGATCCAGTCATAACAACTTAAACAGTTCACTTGCCGAGCTCTAGACTACTCTAACTTAGGTTCTTCCTAAGTCCCAGACACTTCACACTTCAGGCTCGTAGGTCCCGATTTCTGCTATAATAAGCAGAAATGTCTAATCTTCACTTTCCCCTTTGACCTGTACACTCCCTGTTGTTCTATTATTATAAGCAGTGTGTGTGAAAGTGTCAAGTGCATTGGCAGAGGAAAGAACAGTGGTGTAGACCTCATACCTGGTGCAGCGTTAGACACTAACCAGCTATTTGGCCTTCAATAAGGTTCCTTTCCAGAATATAAGGGTTTTCATCACAAGGCTATTTGTCACTGTGAGGAATTAGAAACATTCAGAATGGCCAATAATATGCAATCAAGTAAATAGAATTTTTTTTAATCTCAAAATATAATCTTGCATTCAAAGTCATGCCTTTGGAATATTTAATAATACAGAAAATGTGCATGAGATAGTCTTACATAAATAGAAAGTATATTTTGTTTTAAGTGATGAAAAACTGGATATATATTATAGAAAAAACTTTGAAAAGATATTTAACAAAAAGATATTCACACTTATATCTATGAGAAGTGACTGCGGGTACTTTTTATTTTCCTCTCTGCAATTTATCTGTACTTTTTAATGTGTTCCCTAACAAAAAAATAAACTAACTTTATAATCACCAGAAAAGTCATTAAAATAATCCATGATTTTCTCATCCTAAAGAACAATTTCAAATACAGTGTAGATTTGATTAGGGTATATTCAGCAGCTACTCCAGACAACTCAGTTAAAAGTGCCTTATATTCCACTTCCATTCAGGATAAAAACAGTTGCAGGATAATATTGCTTCCATTCTAGCAATGAGAATAACCCAGACAACCTATACAACAATAACTTTGTTTTTTGTTTGTTTGTTTTTAATCATCACAGACCTCAGGATACAAAGAAATCTAAATAACTGATATCTAGAGAGAAGGTTGAGCGCCAAAGAATTGATGCTTTTGAACTGTGGTGTTGGAGGAGACTCTTGAGAGTCCTTTGGACTGCAAGGAGATCAAACCAGTCCACCCTAAAGGAGATCAGTCCTGGGTGTTCATTGGAAGGACGGATGCTGAAGCTGAAGCTCCAATACTTTGGCCACCTGATGAGAACTGACTCATTGGAAAAGACCCTGATGCTGGGAAAGATTGAAGGCAGGAGGAGAAGCAGGCAACAGAGGATGAGATGGTCAGATGGCATCATTGATCCAAAGGACCTGAGTTTGAGCAAACTCTGGGAGATAGTGAAGGACAGGGAAGCCTGGCGTGCTGCAGTCCATGGGGTCGAAAAGACTGAGACATGACTGAGCTACTGAACAATAAGAGATTCCAGAAAAGCAAATAAACCCAAGTGTAGGCTTTCAGGGTGAAGTTTAGGGCTGGGAGATGAAAATGTGAAAGAACACCATTAAGGTGTTAGACTCTATTCTCTAGCTGCTGCTGCTGCCGCTGTCGCTTCAGTCGTGTCCGACTCTGTGCAACCCCATAGACAGGGGCCCACCAGGCTCCTCTGTCCCTGGGATTCTCCAGGCAAGAACACTGGACTGGGTTGCCATGTCCTCCAATGCATGAAAGTGAAAAGTGAAAGTGAAGTCGCTCAGTCATATCAGACTCTTAGCGACCCCATGGACTGCAGCCTACCAGGCTCCTCTGTCCATGGGCGTTTCCAGGCAAGAGTACTGGAGTGGGTTGCCGTTGCCTTCTCTGAGGGAATCATTAAACGCTTTTGTTTTTATTTTTTTTAATGTAATAACAACAGATGCCATTTCCAAAGATCATTATGGCAATAGTAAGATAAGATGGACCCTAGGAAAGAGAGAGATCTGGGAGATACAGTGTGCCAGAAAAACCCGATGACACAGAAAACTTGCAATAATCCACTTGCGAAATCAGGAAGGTGTAAACTAAGGTGTTAGAAAAGGATGGAAAACAGGGAGCTGGTAAGTTACATGTTTTGGGAAAGCTTAATTTTTAGAAGAAAGGTCAGTTTTAGTGCCAACTATGCATGCTGCATGGGGTTGCAAAGAGTCGGACACAACTGAGCGACTGAACTGAACTGAACTGAACTGATAACGTTTGAAATTGATGAGAAAAAAATATAAAGTTTATTGAATGACTTTTATTTATAGACAGTCACATAAAAGTACCAGCAAATAAAGTGTTGTGAAGTAGAATTCTGCAAAATGTTTGGATTATTAGAACAAACATTTAAAAAGTTACTATTTATAGCCGGTAGGTACTGTTAAGCTACTTAAAACCAGACTGAATGTTTAAGCAAGATAAGTATTTCTAGAGGAACAGAGCAATTTTCTTTTTTTTTAACTTAATTAAGACATCTTTTTTTTTTTTTTTTTAAAGACACATATCACATTAAAGCTAAATCCATTTCTGGTTGAATTGTTGTAAATTATAAATTAGCAGATTGTGAAGCAACAAGATTTAAAAATATCTAATCAATCTCTATTACTTAGATTTAAATTTCTTTCGTACTTATTTGTTTTTGGAGATAAAAGAAAACTGATTTATACCTATATTTAGGATGTTGGTCTAATGGAGAGCACATGTAAGTGTCTCCTGGATTCACTGCATAAGTTATAAGCAAATTAACATTTCCTCCTGGACAAATCTCTTTCCCCTTTAATCCTAGTGATTTGACAATACCCTGAATCCCTTTTCCAATCATTTTAGAACAGTCTTCAGTGTTATTCATTAATCCTTATTCTCTACGACGCAAAGCAGTCATAAGCTTTATTCCCATTTCACAGATAATTTATTTGAGCAAAATTCTTGAACACATAACACCATTCAACAGTAATTTTTGCACAAAACTTATCACATGTATTCTTGGCTGTCAGTTGTAAAAATGGAAAAACTTCTGCTTTCTGTGCTTTTCTATAACTCCATTAAAAACACCTGCAGCCATAACTTGAAATTTAGTATCTTCTTGGTGATTTAGCAACATTTATGAAGTATTGACAAATCTCATATATTTTTTAATATTGTAACAGTTCAATCTCTTTATTACAGGGTTGTGTTCTAGTGACCACTTTGACTTTAAGAACCTAAGGAATATAAAAGACAGCATGGACCAGTTAAAAAGATATTTAGACCAGTAGCAGGGCTTAAGTCTCACCTCTGACACTGCTGGATTTCTTTGGACCGTTCTCGGAGATCTTTCTGCAGCCATGTGCACGTCCCTGAACTGGAGACCACGGTCCCTGGATCAACTTTATTCAAAGGATGCTGTGTGAATGAATGCAACAGTGTCTGCCGAAAATGAATGAAAGAAAAACGACTCCTATTTCATAACCACAACACAGAGGACTTCCTATAGATCCTCTACTGATTTTTATAATACATAAAGAGAAATTCCTGAATCTCTGTTTTTCACACCTTATAATTCTTATTCCCTTGATTGACTGCTTTCTGATCCTCACAAAATGCTTGGATTAACCAGTTTCTGCTCTGCAAAATGTTTTAGGTGGCCCCAGAATTTCTTTCAGCAGCTACAATTTCCCCTTTATTTTGTGTTCATACACAGCAAAGTTAAGGCTTACCCACTCAAAATGAAGTAACTAAATGTGTCTGCTAGGTACTTGGATCTGAGGTACAGGTAAATTCCAATTACTTCCCTCTGACAATCACAGTCTTTTAGAATTCTCAACTATCCATCAGAAAGTCCACTCCACTCTTCAAAAATAACTATATAAAATATGAAAAGAAATTATTTTGGTGGAATCCCCTGCTCTAAATTAAACACTGTTTATAACAGTCAAAATAAGAGCAAATTGCAGGATGAATATATATGTTTATTTACATATTGGTGATGGTTTAGTTGCTCAGTCATGTCTGAATCTTGCGACCCCATGCACTGTAATCCACCAGGCTCTTCTGACCATGGAATTCTCCAGGCAAGACCACTGGAAGCTATTAGTATGTAAATTGATATTTACATATCAATAGCTTCAAAATAGTGAAATAACTTTGGAACTTCAGTAAGAACTCTTCAATATTTCAAAATTCTGATTTTTGCATTCTAATTTGAAGTATAAGTTGGGTTTATACCATTGGTACTTTTAGAGGTACTGTCATGGCTGTAACAGGAGCCTGGTGTCTACATGCTAGAACTTAGTTTAAAAGCTTGAAACTCTGGTTATTTATTACCTAAGCTACAAACCCATCCATATCTTTATTTGAAAGACATCAACAGTGTATTAATTTATAGCCTGCTTTTCTTTCCTCTGTGAATACTGCCTCTTCCATCATTCAGGCTGGATCCCAGGAATCTGGCACATTAGTTATACCAGAGCAGAAATGCCCATTTGGCTAAAGCAGAGCTGCCCTTGGAATCACATCTCTGGCCCGAGTTGTGTTTATCCTTAGTATCTGGTTTCAGTTATCTTTTTGCTCTATTTTGGACTGTGATCTATTTGTTTCATTGACTAAGCTCCCCATTATAGACTGTTGAACAGGCCAGGGCGAGGTGCACAATATGGCCAGGCTCAGCCTCATTCCTCATCCCATGGCTCTTAATTACTACACGTTGCTTGCCAACTATTTCTTGGCAACTAATTTAATTCGGGGACTTGCCTAAGTATTTAATTGAACTTGGAGAACTCTTTTCAAATGTTTATCCCCACTTTGTCTTTTACCTCCTGCCCAATCATTTCTGTACATTTTAGATCAGATCTATTTTCATTTTTTCCAAAATATTGGCCATTCCACTTTTTCTGCTGGGTATAGTGGCTCACATCCCAAATCCTAATAAGACTTTATTTTTTAAAAAAACATAGTTTGCCTTCCTTTTCTTCTACATCTCTTCTTGCCTCACTATAGCAGAAGAATTTTACATATTCTCTGTCCACATAGTTCTTATCTGCCTTGCATGTCAACCCTCAGATAATTTTCTTGTATAAAAATAGGCAGCCGGAAGGAAATGGAAATGGGTTCCTTCTACCTGAAGCCACATAAACTTCAAATTTCCATATCTGACCACAACTCTACCACTGGGTTCTTTCACTCTCCAAGTCTCTCTTATATTTAAAGGGCTTTTCAATTTCATCAGTATCTACAATTCCATGACCACTCTTACTTCTCTTCTCAGTCCATCTGTGTTCTCCTGGTTTATGTCCTTCTTTCTCCCCTCAGCCTCGTTTCCCATCATTTTATCTAGCCTTTTGTTGTCATCTGCAAGCCCTTGTCAGTCAGCCCTGTTACTGTTATTGTTGTTCAGTCACCAAGTTGTGTTCGACTTTTTGCGAGCCCATGGGCTGTAGCACACCAGGCTTCTCTGTCCTCTACTATCTCCGGAGTTTGTTCAAATTCATGCCCATTGAGTTGGTGACGCTATCTAACCATCTCACTCTCTATAGAACCAATACTTCCAATTACACTTTGAGCTGGAGTTTTTCCTTACTAACCTCCAAATCCCTGTGTTTGCAATTCATAAATAATGGTTTTACCCACATATTGGTAGCATGTTTAAAAGTGTAGTACCAGTGCAAACTTTAGCAAACCAAATGAATGTAATAGATAATATAGAAATAAATTCAGTACTATGTAATGAGAAAATATACAAATTAGTGGGAAAATAGAGTATTCAATAACAATATTAGAACAACTGGTTAGTCATTTGGGAAAAAATAAAATGAGATCTCTACCTCATTTCTAACATCCAACAACAATAAAAAGAATATGCTGCTGCTAGGTCTCTTCAGTCGTGTCCAACTCTGTGCGACCCCATAGATGGTAGCCCAACAGGCTCCCCCATCCCTGGGATTCTCCAGGCAAGAATACTGGAGTAGGTTGCCATTCCCTTCTCCAATGCATGAAAGTGAAAAGTGAAAGTGAAGTCATTCAGTCGTGTCTGACTCTTAGCGACCCCATGGACTGCAGCCTACCAGGCTCCTCCATCCATGGGATTTTCCAGGCAAGAGTACTGGAGTGGGGTGCCATTGCCTTCTCTGAAAAGAATATAAGAGGTAATAATTATTTTTGCATCACTGTATTATGAATTTACTCATAGAAAGTAATGCTTAAAATACCTATAAACTGGCTTTAGGGGAAGCCTTTCTAACCACGTCATAAAAAACTAGAAACAATAGAGCAAAAGTGGTCAAATTTAATTACATCAAAATCTTGTTTTGCACAACCCAATCAAAAAGGGGGCAGAAGACACAAATAGACATTTCTCTGAAGAAGATATACAAATGGCCAAGAGGCACATGAAAGATGCAAATCAAAACTACAATGAGGTATCACCTCACACCAGTCAGAATGGCTATCATTAAAAATCTACAAATAATAAATGCTAGAGAGGGTATGGAGAAAAGAGAACCCTACTCATTTCAGTTCAGTCGCTAAGTCGTGTCCAACTCTTTGCAGCCCCATGAATCGCAGCACGCCAGGCCTCACTGTCCATCACCAACTCCCAGAATTCACCCAAACTCATGTCCATCAAGTCGGTGAAGCCATCCAGCCATCTCATCCTCTGTCATCCCCTTCTCTTCCTGCCCCCAATCCCTCCAAGAGTCTTTTCCAATGAGTCAATGAGGTGGCCAAAGTATTGGAGTTTCAGCTTTAGCATCAGTCCTTCCAAAGAACATCCAGGACTGACCTCCTTTAGAATGGACTGGTTGGATCTCCTTGCAGTCCAAGGGACTCTCAAGAGTCTTCTCCAACAACACAGTTCAAAAGCATCAATTCTTCGGTACTCAGCTTTCTTCACAGTCCACCTTTCACATCCATACATGACCACTGGAAAAACCATAGCCTTGACTAGACAGACCTTTGTTGGCAAAATAATATCTCTGCTTTTGAATATGCTATCTAGGTTGGTCATAACTTTCCTTCCAAGGAGTAAGAGTCTTTTAATTTCATCACTGCAATCATCATCTGCAGTGATTTTGGAGCTCCCAAAAATAAAGTCAGCCACTGTTTCCACTGTTTCCCCATCTATTTCCCATGAAGTGATGGGACCAGATGCCATGATCTTCGTTTTCAGAATGTTGAGCTTTAAGCCAACTTTTTCACTCTCCTCTTTCACTTTCATCAAGAGGCTTTTTAGTTCCTCTTCACTTTCTGCCATAAGGGTGGTGTCATCTGCATATCTGAGGTTATTGATATTTCTCCCGGCAATCTTGATTCCAGCTTGTGCTTCTTCCAACCCAGTGTTTCTCATGATGTACTCTGCATATAAGTTAAATAAGCAGGGTGATAACATACAGCCTTGACGTACTCCTTTTCCTATTTGGAACCAGTCTGTTGTTCCATGTCCAGTTCTAACTGTTGCTTCCTGACCTGCATATAGGTTTCTCAGGAGCCAGATCTAGGTGGTCTGGTATTCCCATCTTTTCAGAATTTTCCACAGTTTATTGTGATCCACACAGTCAAAGGCTTTGGCATAGTCCATGAAGCAGAAATAGATGTTTTTCTGGAACTCTCTTGCTTTTTCCATGATCCAGTGGATGATGGCAATTTGATCTCTGGTTCCTCTGCCTTTTCTCAAAGCAGCTTGAACATCTGGAAGTTCACGGTTCACATACTGCTGAAGCCTGGCTTGGAGAATTTTAAGCATTACTTTATTAGCACGTGAGATGAGTGCAACTGTGTGGCAGTTTGAGCCCTCTTTGGCATTGCCTTTCTTTGGGATTGGAATGAAAACTGACCTTTTCCAGTCCTGTGGCCACTGCTGAGTTTTCCAAATTTGCTGGTATATTGAGTGCAGCACTTTCACAGCATCATCTTCCAGGATTTGAAATAGCTCCACTAGCTTTGTTCATAGTGATGCTTCCTAAGGCCCACTTGACTTCAGATTGGTCTGGCTGATTATCTGGGTCATGAAGATGTTTTTTGTACAGTTCTTCTGTGTATTCTTGCCACCTCTTCTTAATATCTTCTGCTTCTGTTAGGTCCGTACGATTTCTGGCCTTTATTGAGCCCATCTTTGCATGAAATGTTCCCTTGGTATCTCTAGTTTTCTTAAAGAGATGTCTAGTCTTTCCCATTCTGTTGTTTTCCTCTGTTTTGCGTTGTTGTTTTCCTCTCTCTTGCGTGGAGTCTCACAAATGTTGAAGCAGCTCAGGTTAGTTTGCTGCAGCTTCATTACCGCTATGATTGCCAGGGCCGCGTGAGTCTAAGGAATGACGCAGGAGAACCCCAGAAGGCGTGAGGTGGCTTTTTATATACAGCGCCAGGCTGCGACGGCGCAGGAGCGGCCGAGAGGAGCTACCCCATGCCGAGGTCAGGGGCAGCGGCGGAGAGGAGCTACCCTACGTCCAAGGAGCGGCGCAGGAGGGCCGAGAGGAACTACTCCACGTTCAAGGTCAGGAGGGGCGACTCGTCCAAGGTAAGGAGCAGCCCTGAAGAGATACCCCACGTCCAAGGTAAGAGAAATCCAAGTAAGAGAGTAGGTGTTGCCAGAGGGCATCAGAGGGCAGACACACTGAAACCATAATCACAGAAAACGATCCAATCCGATCACGCGGACCACAGCCTTGTCTAACTCAATGGAACTAAGCCATGCGGAGTGGGGCCACCCAAGACTGCAGGTCATATGTATATATTACTGCCATTGGAATCCTCACAATAGAGTTTACCTGACCAGAAACCTGTACAGGTAAGAACCCAGCTTGTAATATTCAAGAACAAAAATTGCAAAACTACCTAACTCTGTTTCATGACTCACTTCCTGGGTGATTATATAGAAAATCTCTGGCAAAAACAAGGTATCTAGGTCAACTTCCTCAACCCTGTAATAGTTCATTCTGTTAAGTAATGACACTGATTCTTCTCTTGCTGATGAGTCTTTATTTGTGTTTGCTACCCTTCTTCAACTAAAGTGGTCTGCAATTTCAAACTCGAGTTGATAAACAGCCCTTTTACATGATGATTTAGATAAACAATGAAGGTAAGAAAAAGGTAAATGTGGCAGTCCATTGGGCATGAATTCTTCAAGCATGTAAGGTTAGCTGTGTTATTTTGTAGACTGGGATGGCTTCAGTGCAGAAATGCTTCCTTTTTTGCAACACATCGTATACTACTGAAGTAGAAGGCAATGGCAACCCACTCCAGTACTCTTGCTTGGAAAATCCCACAGACAGAGGAACCTGGTAGGCTGCAGTCCATGGGGTTGCTAAGAGTTGGACACGACTGAGCGACTTGACTTTCACTTTTTGCTTTCATGCATTGGAGAAGGAAATGGCAACCCACTCCAGTGTTCTTGCCTGGAGAATCCCAGGGACGGGGGAGCCTGGTGGGCTGCCGTCTACGGGGTCGCACAGAGTCGAACACGACTGAAGCAACTTAGCAGTAGCAGCAGCAGGTCTATTAAAGTAACATGTTTTTGAGATGATACTTGTTAAAGTATATGATAGTTGAAATATAGCCAGGACTTGAGGTTGAAGTCACCACTGTAGATGCTTAAATCAATTATCTAAATAAATTTATTGTCAATTGTTAAAAAAATATTCAAGAATTTCCATAGCCTGCTCTTTCTTCTGATTTGATGATCAGTTTTAATGTTCATATTAGAAAACAACTGTACTGCTTAAGATACTTGAAATAGTAGATTTAAATCTTTCAGTTTAAACACCAAGTGGGCACAATAAATATTCAAAATATGTTTTGACCATCCAGGCTAGAATTTTTCTTAAAAGAAAGTCATTCATCATAAGAATAATTTCCTAAAATTCCAAAATTCTATGTAGATTAAATATGTAATAAATGTACAATTATTCTTGAACTATCAGTATCACAATTCCCTAAACTCCATTTTTTCTATAATTTTTAATTTCTTTAGTATGGGATCATCTCTAGCCCATGCTAACTGTATATAATGAAATATGAACACATCTCTTACCACACTGTTAACTTGGGTCATTTCTTTTCAGAAATTGAGGAACAATGTATGCTTGTCTAAGCATGTTATGCAAATTATTGGCATAAAGGGATTTTTAACATCTAGGTAGTGGAAAACATGTCATAGTGACGATTCTTGCATTCAGTATTCATTTTTCCCGACGGTTACCATGTTTATAATGCCTTTCTACATGTAGCCCTTTTATATGCATCTTAAAGAGCAAGGCATGTGCTTGTACCTGCAAGATACTAGCGTTATATCCCAAACACTTTATCTCCAAGTTGGGACTGGGACTCTGTTCTTCTCTGTTTATAAAATCACATACGTGAGATACCCCACCAAGGTGAGTTAGTCTGTGCAGAAAGTTTGAAGCAGAAGTACATTAACACAGAATGAATTTTCTCTTTGCTCATTTTAGACTCTGTCACATGATCTGAAGCTGAAATTTACACCATTCTCAGAAGTCTTCTGGTAGCCATGTTATCACTCTCTTCAAACGACAACGACACATTGCCCATTTTCCAGCTGCCTCTGCAACACCGTACAGCTCATGGCACACAATCCCCAGTTTTAAAATGTACTTTACTAAACAAGTTTTATGTTATAAAACAGAACAATATGAGTACCATTATGCAATCTGCTATTCTGTGTTGTGAGATATGTCTTTTAAAAGAAAAACTCTATAGCAATCAATCACGTGACATGGTGAGGTCTCTTCTTTTTTTCAGGAAAAGAATACCATATTTCATCTATGAAGGAGGCAATATAAAAATGTTACTAAAATATCAGTATGGCTTTTTAGTCATTTGCAAATGCACAGTGTCCCGCATTTGCTGGAATAAGGTCTCAGAATACAGCTTGTCAGTTTGAACAATTGTGTGGGGTTGAGACAGATGGGCAGCTGCTGCTTTTTATAATCCCAGATTTTGTTCTTTTACTTTAAATAAGGTTGAAATTTTTTTTCAATTGTGGGAAAAAATAGACTTTTTTAGAAAAGAAGAAAAAATGGTAGATATTGAACAGTAATGAAAGAAAGATAGTTCCTGTTACTGGGATTAAAAATCTCTAGCTTCATTTTACTGAACACAATAGATTTTACTGGCTGTACTGTGCCAATGCTGATCATTATTTATACCATAATTGATAAGACCAAACTGTCTTTTCAGTTTTATAGGAATAGACAAAAATACTGATTAAGTCAAATTTGAATAATCAACTGGGCATCATTATTTCTCTGTTTAGTGCTTATGGATTTTCTCCATTTTGGTCCCAAATGTAAACGCCTTTCTTAAATGTACACTGCAATATGAATTAATCCAAATTAAAACTATTTTTAAAACCCTTTTCTTCATATAAAAAACATGATAAGAATGCCTCTATTTTTAAATTGGCATTTCTTTCTTCTATCATAATTACTTCCCCATATTATGAAAGAATGAAGATTTAACTAATGCCCTAAGTAAATTGGCCAAAGATTATAAATAATAACTTTTCACTAGGCACAAATCTTCTGTAATTAGAAAGGGTGGGAAATAATCTGTAATGAATGAACTGTATTTAATATGTAAGTACTGAATATTGAACACAGATGCTTCTGTACCAGTGCTCTACTGATTAAAAAAACACATTTATATTCTGTCCTGGGTAGAAACGCCATACTCTGGGAGGGTAAACACTAGACTCAGAAAAAATACCACCAAAAAAAGTAGAATTTTAATTGGTTGAAAACCGAAAATGCTCTTAACAGAAAAATTTTTAATAATAAAATGATCATTATCCCATTGTGTTATTGAGAGTATTCCCATAATATGGCTGACCAGAAACTACTTCTGTATCCTACTCAGAAATCTGATTTTTTTTTTACTTTCAATTAAGTAAAAATACCATTTTGTTGGTCAGTTCCATACTATACAGCAATGCTGACGTGATAATCTTATGTAGAAAATATAGTTCTATTGAATGCTTTTAATGGATTGGATCTGTTCATAAAACAGTGCTTGATTAAAGAATCTACTTTAATATCTTAACTTTAAACAGACTACAATGCTATATAACTCTAAATTGTTAGAACCCATTTTTAATTTCTTTAAAACTGATAAGCTTTCCTGCCCTTCCCTAATTTCACATTTAATTAAATCCGCAATGCAACCACACTGAAGGGAAAGGCCAGCTTTATTTACATAACATAACAATAGAAATAACAATGAATGAATAGCATTGAACCAACATCAGTCTTAACACAGAATATTACTCTTGACCTCTTAGATGAGTCACCTTTTTTTCTACCCAGCCAGGAATAACATTCAATTTTGTGTAAAAATAACTCCTGTGATGGAACTCACAAATGAACAAACATATTTTTGGAAGTAAATCAGGGCATTCAGCATGAAAATCATCACTATTAATATTCTCTTTCAATAAACAGAGGAATCCTTCATCTTAACCCACAATATCAGCAGTGCTTAAATTTTATCTTTTATGCTATGCTAAGTCACTTCAGTCGTGTCCGACTCTGTGCGACCCCATAGACAGCAGCCCACCAGGCTCCCCTGTCCCTGGAATTCTCCAGGCAAGAACACTGGAGTGGGCTGCCATTTCCTTCTCCAATGCATGAAAGTGAAAGTGAAAGTGAAGTCACTCAGTCGTGTCCGACCCTCAGCGACCCCATGGACTTCAGCCTTCCAGGCTCCTCCATCCATGGGATTTTCCAGGCAAGAGTCCTGGAGTGGGGTGCCATTGCCTTCTCCATTATCTTTTATAGATACTATAAAAATTACCCATGTCTTAAGCTCTTAGAGTGGGCAATGAGGAAATTAAGGTGCTGATTACAAAAATCTGGGGCACCAAGAGGTTAAGGGGGCAAGATCAGAGACAGAAAAATGGTAGAACCAGGTTTTCACAGCAGTTCCTTTTCTTCCAGGTTGTATTCAGACTCGAGGCCTGCCTCAGGCAGAGTCAAAGGAGGAATTTGCCTGGAGCAGCTCACCTAGAGGGAGAGCCCCTTCATTAACCAAGCCCCAGTTGTTAACATCTACTCAGTCAGAGAGCGTTCAGTCTTTGCATTACATGTGCACTGGCCACAATATCACTGCCTGTGCTTACACATTCGAACACGTGCATTGGCTATAGGGGAGTCAGAGCTACCGAGTCTCTGAGTTGCTGTTTAGTCACAAGTCCTGTCCAACTCTTTGACACCCCATGGTCTGTAGTCCACCAGGCTCTTCTGTCCGTGGGATTTCCCAGGCAAGAATACTGGAGTGGATTGCCCTTTCTTCCTCCAGGGGATCTTCCAGAGGCTTCCACAAAAGTAAAAAAGGCAATTCACAATATCAGTTTCATCTGTTACTCGAAACTATGTTCTCCCTATAGTGAATTTTCAAATCATCCTAAGAGTAGCAGCCTAAGAGTTCCGTATGTTCACTTGAAGCCAGCAATCCCCTTCTTGCCATTCTTTTTAAGTCATATACACACAAAGCCCACTCTCAGAGTAAAACCTGACCTCCTTTGTTTCTGATGGGGTCCGTTCTTCCAAAGAGCCCAGGTTCTAATGCTAGTGCCTCTAATGCTATTTTCTAGGAACAGTAGTTGTTCTTTCTTTAACTCTTTCACGTCTTCTTGAATTATGTTTGATTTTTGAAAATCTTAAAAATTCTTCTTCTTTGAAACTATTTCATTTTAATCACTCTCCTATCATTTGATATTATCTTACAGCTAAGCTCCTCGAACAAGCAGCATGCCTCCATACTCCACTGCTCTCACAAGCAAGCAGCCACCCCTTACTCTCTTAAATCCCTATAATTTGAACTACAGCCTTCCCTGGTGGCTCGGATAGTAAAGAATCTGCTTGCAATGTGGGAGATCTGGGTTCGATCCCTGGGTCGGGAAGATCCCCTGGAGAAGGGGATGGCAACCCACTTCAGTATTCTGGCCTGGAGAATTCCATGGACAGAGGGGTCTGGTGGGATATACTCCATGGGATCTCAGAGTCAGAGACGACTGAGCAACTAACACAATCTGATCTATGCACTCATCAATGTCCTGAAACTGCTCAATTAAAAGATTTTCTGAATAGAATTGAATTTCTTTATCCTGACATGCCAAAATCTCCACTGTACTTCATATAGCTTATCTCATTTATGGTTTCCAAGCTAATGTCTGTGATTTTTTTCTCTCTCATTAACTGAGTGTTCTTTCTCTCTATCCCATCCAGTTCAGTAATTTTCTTTGTTGCTGATCTGCTGATTTCCCTCTAAACTTATAGAATTTATACATTCAAATGTCTTAATCATCTCCTCCATAATCATGACTCAAAAATTCTTATTCTCTTGGACATCCCATCTTTTACTTTCCCTCCTGTCCCATTTCCCCAAATTATGATAAGCCCTTTAATCATTCATTCATTCATTCAAAAAAAGAATTGTTTCTATTTCTACCTATATTTAATCTATCTCCTCAGTTCAGTTCAGTTGGTCAGTCATGTCCGACTCTTTGCAACCCCATGAACCACAGCACACCGGCCCCCCTGTCCATGACCAACTCCCAGAATTCACCCAGATCCATGTCCATTGAGTCGGTGATGCCATCCAACCATCTCATCTTCTGTCATCTCCTTCTCCTCCTGCCCTCAATCCCTCCCAGCATCAGAGTCTTTTCCAATGAGTCAACTCTTCGCATGAGGAGGCCAAAGTATTGGAGTTTCAGCTTCAACATCAGTCCTTCCAATGAACACCCAGGACTGATGTCCTTTAGGATGGACTGATTGGATCTCCTTGCAGTCCAAGGGACTCTCAAGAGTCTTCTCCAACAACACAGTTCAAAAGCATCAATTCTTTGGTGCTCAGCTTTCTTTATAGTCCAACTCCCACATCCATACATGACTACTGGAAAAACCATAGCCTTGACTAGAGGGACCTTTGTTGACAATGTAATGTCTCTGCTTTTTAATATGCTGTCTAGGTTGGTCATAACTTTCCTTCCAAGGAGTAAACATCTTTTAATTTCATGGCTGCAATCGCCATCTGCAGTGATTTTGGAGCTCCCCAAAATAAAGTCAGCCACTGTTTCCACTATTTCCCCATCTATTTCCCATGAAGTGATGGGACTGGATGCCATGATCTTTGTTTTCTGAATGTTGAACTTTAAAACAACTTTTTCACTCTCCTCTTTCACTTTCATCAAGAGGCTCTTTAGTTCTTCACTTTCTGCCATAAGAGTGGTGTCACCTACATATCTGAGGTTATTGATATTTCTGCCAGCAATCTTGATTCCAGCTTGTGCTTCTTCCAACCCAGCGTTTCTCATGATGTACTCTGCATATAAGTTAAATAAGCAGGATGACAATATACAGCCTCGACATACTCCTTTCCCAATTTGGAACCAGTCTGTTGTTCCATGTCCAGTTCTACCTGTTCCTTCCTGACTTGCATACAGGTTTCTCAAGAGGCAGGTCAGATGGTCTGGTATTCCTATCTCTCTCAGAATTTTCCACAGTTTATTGTGATCCACATAGTCAAAGGCTTTGGCATAGTCAATAAAGCAGAAATAGATGTTTCTCTGGAACTCTCTTGCTTTTTCCATGATCCAGTGGATGTTGGCAATTTGATCTCTGGTTCCTCTGCCTTTTCTAAAACCAGCTTGAACATCTGGAAGTTCATGGTTCACATACTGCTGAACCTGGCTTGGAGAATTTTGAGCATTACTTTACTAGCGTGTGAGATGAGTGCTATTGTGCAGTAGTTTGAGCACTCTTTGGCATTGCCTTTCTTTGGGATTGGAATGAAAACTGACCTTTTCTATCTCCTGGATTATTGCAATATTTTATAGAGAAGTCATAAAAAAGGCAAAGAATAGCTGCTTTCATGGATTATGCATACTATTGAAAGAAATAGATAATAAACATAATAAAAAGTAAAATATCAATATGACAAAAGTGAATATTAAAGAAAACATTCAAAGCAAAGAATAGATACGTGAGATATCAGAGGTGGGCTGAAAAAAGATTTACATGGGTGTTGAACGTAGGCTATGTGGGGAATGCAGAAGCTAAGAGACCAATTCAAAAAATGCTGCCATCTTCCAAGAGATAGATGATAGTAGTATGGAGAAGAATTGTGACGGCTGAAGTGAAGTGACATAGAGTTGCATTTCAGATTCCTATTAAAGATAGAGTAGACATAAATTGTCGTTGCACCGGATATGAAATGAAGGAATCAAGATTAATACTAAAGTTTCTAGTTATACATGTAACTGGAAGAATGTAGTCACTAACCAATATAGGCAAGTGAGTAAAGAAGTTATATAAACTAAGAGAACAATCCTAGATGGAGAATATGAATTTTGCTGTTATAAATATATAAATGGTATTTAAGACCATGAGGAGAGAATTGCATCACTTTGAAAGTGAATATATAATCTATAATCAAATAGACTTGCAACCCTGTATAGAAACTCCACCCAATAACCCCAGAATACACATGTCTCTCAAGTGCACATGTAAACTTCTCAAATATAGAACACAAATTATGTCATAAAACAGACTTCTGTAAATTCAGAATAATTGAAATTATACAAAATATGTCTTATGGCTGCAAGAGAATAAAATCAAAATCAGAAATAAATTGGGGAAATTCCCAAAGATGTGAAAATTAAGCAACACTCTCCTAACTAGGCAATGGGTCCAGGAAGAATTACACACACAAAAAAGTGTTAAATACTTTGAGACTGATTCAATAAAGACACTGCACACTAAATCTTAATAGATTAGGAAAAGCAGTGCTGAAATGGAACTTTGTAGCTTAAATGTCTATATTAAAAAAGATGAGCAAAATACACAAATTTTCACTAGCATAACCAAGACAAAAGATACAAGACTCAAATGAATAAAATCAGAAATAAAGGAGGAGACATTAAACTGATACCACATAAATACAAAGGATCATATGAGACTACTATGACCAATTATATGCCAAAAAATTGAACAACCTGGAAGAAATGCATAAATTCCAAGAAACATCCAACCTACCAAGACTGAATCATGAAAAAATAGAAAATTTGAACAGATGATTAGTGGTAAGAAGATGAATCAATAACTGCAAATCTCTGAACAAAGTCCAGATGACATGGCTTCACGGGTGAATACTACCAAACATTTAAAGAAGAATGCCAAATATTTCGCAAATTCTTCCAAAAATTAGAAGAGAAGAGAACATGTCCAAAAAAATTTAAATAGTGTTGGAAGCATGGTGTTGAGATGGTGTTGGAAAACTGGATAGCCATGTGCCAAAGAGTAAAACTGGACCACCAGCCTACACCATACAGAAAAGTTAACTTCAAATAGACTAAAAATGTGGACATAAGAACTAAAACCTCAGAACTCCTAGAAGAAAACATAGAAGGTAAATTCTTTGACACTGGTCTTAGTGATGAGTTTTTGGATTTTAGACCAAAAATTGAGACAACAAAACTGAAAATAAGCAAATGAGACTCTATCAAACTAAAAAGCTTCCCTACAGCAAAGGAAACCATTCCCAAAGTGAAAAGCCATCTCTTGAGTGGGGGAAAATATTTGCAAATCATGTTTGACAAGACATTAATATCCAAAATATATAAATAATTCATACAATTCAACAGCAAAACAAACAAAAAAATTTTTTTTAATGTACACAGAGGGGCTTCCCTGATGGGTCAGTGGTAAAGAGTCTGCCTGCCAATGCAGGAGACCTGAGTTCAATACCTGGTCCAGAAGATCCCACGTCTTGGAGCAACTAAGCCCAGGCGCCACACCAACTGAGCCTATGCTCTAGAGCCCAGGAAGCACAACTACTAATCCCACTATGTTGCAGCTTCTGAAGCTGGCATGCCCTGGAGCCTCTGATCCACAGCAAGAGAAGTCATCACAATGAGAAGTCCACACACTGCAACAAAGAGTAACCCCTGTTCACCGCAACTAAAGAAAAACCCTCTTAGCAACAAAGACCCAGCACAGCCAAAAATAAAATAAATAAATACATTATTTTTAAATGTGCAGAGGAGCTGAATCAACATTCTTCCAAATAAGACATACAGAAGGCTAATAGGTACATGAAAAAGTGTTCAACATGCTTTGTCATCAGGTACATGCAAATCAAATCCCAAATCACCTCACACTTGTTAGAATGACTATTACCAGAAAGAAAAGAAATAACAAGGATTACGAAGACGTGGAGAAAAGGGAACACTTATGTACTGTTAGTGGGAATGTAAATTGGTACAGCCACTATGGAAAACAGTATAAAGGTTCTGTAAAAATTAAATATATGTTTACTATATAATCCAACAGTTTCACTTCTGGATTTTTATCTGAAGGAAAAGAAAACACTAACTCAAAAATCCATGTGCACACTTATGTTCATTGCATCATCAGCATTATTTACAATAGTCCAGACATGGAATTGTCCATTGAAGATGAGTGGATAAATAAAATGTGATATAGATATAAATACAAATAAAATGGAATGCTATTCAGCCATAAAAGGAGGAAATCCTGGCATTTGTGACAACATGAATGAATCTTGAGGGCATTGTGCATGCTCAGTTGTTCAGTTGTGTCTGACTCTTTCCAACCCCATGGACTGTAGCTCACCAGGCTCCTCCATCCATGGGATTTTCCAGGCAAGAATAATGGAGTGGGTTGCCATTTCTTTCTCCAGGGCATCTTCCCAACCCAGGGATTGAACCCTCATGTCCTGCATTAGCAGGCAGATTCTTTACTACTGAGATACCAGAAAAGTCATTTATGAATAATTATAGGCTGAAAAATTATTAACTCTGATGAAATGAAAAAAAAATCCTGGGGAAAAATTAGTTGCTATAATTAATTCAAAAGGAAATAGGAAATCTGAATAGGACTTTAACAAGTGAAGAGATTGAATTAATAATTTAGGGTTCCCTAAGACCACTTTTGTGCTAAATCACTTCAATCCTGCCTGACTCTTTGCAACCCCGTAGTCTATAGCCCACCAGGCTTCTCTGTCCGTAGGGATTCTCCAGGCAAGAATACTGAAGTAGGTTGCCATTTCCTTCTCCAGGAGATCTTCCCAACCCATGGATCAAAGCCATGTCTCTTGTGTCTCCTGTATTGGCAGGAAGGTTCTTTACTAGCACCAGACCACCCTAAGAATGGATAATTCACACACATACAGGATTGACATGTAATTGTACTCAAGGCTATGATTTATGTGAATTGAAAGATACCAAGCACAGTCAGGAAAGGGTAAAACCTACATGTGATGAAGGAACACAGGCAACATGCATCTAAGTGTCATGATTTATAGAGTAACATAAGACAGGATTAATTTCCCACCAAAGAGTTGTGTGAGCACCTGTGTAATGTTGCCGATCCTGAAAGCTCATGGGTGTGCCTCAGCATCCAGAGGCACATAGCATCCAGAGACAGCCTCTGCCTGGTACATACACACCAGACTCCCAGAAGGAAAATAGATGTTCAATATAAACCACATTGTTTGCACATACAAGTAAGGAACAATGGGTTACTCTTATCAGTTCTGGGGATGGTGGGGACCTGCTCAAAATCTGAATTCCCAGGCAACAGTCAACTATAAGCTGAACTTTCTAGGGATCTTGGACCTGCTATGTTAGCTTTTTTATATACAATTAGAAAATTTAAAACTTTCTACAAAGCCAAGCTAAGACCTATTTTTTTTTTTCCATTGGTGAATTCTACCAAATATCTCGACCCAGGGATTGAACCCAGGTCTCCTGCATTGAAGGCAAATTCTTTACCATCTGAGTCACCAGGGAAGCCCCCTAATATAAAATTTTCACAAACTCTTATATAAAAGAAGAGGAGAGAGCACCTTTCAAGTAATTATATAAGGCCTGTATTACCCTGATACCAAAAGCAGGAAAACAAAACAAACAAACAAACAAAAAAAAACTACTAATTCTCTAGTAAATACATATGCAAAAATTCTTTTAAAATTCGTTTTCTTATTATTTACAAGAGTTATGTACTATAAAATCATTAAGAACACTGAAGTGGACCATTGCTCATAGAAGAAATATAGGGTTAGGTTCTGGAGTGCCTCAGGTCACAATATTTTTATCAACTGATCAATAATAGCTTTGTTTTATGTGAGTTTCTCTTTAAAGGCATCTTTTAATATATATCACTGATTCATTAACGTTGAACTCATGGCCATCAGCACTATAACTCATGCCTGAACAAAGCTTATCTAACAAACTGTTTTCTGTGTAAGGCACATCACGGTCTTCTAGCACTTAGAAACACTAGCCAGGGCTTCAGAACTAATGCTGCAAACTATTTTAAATACCCAAGTCAACCATAGAAAGCACAAATATGTGGAAAATGTAACAGTAAATAGATCACCAAAAAAAACAGTGCACTTTGTTTACAGAATGAGAGCTGAAACAGAAAAGCAGAATATCACTGTTTCAGCTTCTGTTGGGGATGTGGACTTCGGGTAACTCAGATTTTTCACTGTTCACAAATGATTATGAAAGTGCTACAAATAATGGTTTGTTAGTTACAAGTACATTTTAGTGAGAATTCACAAATGTGGAAACTGCACATATGAGGATTGACTGTCCTAGCAGATAGTATTTGCTGTTGCTGTTTAGTTGCTAAGTCATGCTGGACTCTTTGCAACCCCATGGAGTGTAGCCCTCCAGGCTCCTCTGTCCATGGGATTTCCCAGGTGGGAATACTGGAATGGGTTGCCATTTCCTTTTCCAAGGGATCGTCCCAACTCAGGGATTGAACCCATATCTCCTGCATTGCAGGCAGGTTTTTTACCAGTCAGCCAGCTGGCAAATAGTAGCTAGCAGCATGTAAAAAGGATTAAACATGACTAAGTGGAAAGTATCCCAGGAGTGCAAGTTAGTTTAACGTTCAAAAATCGATATATCATATAATAGAAAATAGAACAAAATCCAGATTTTTGTCTCAATAGCTTCATAAAAATCATTTGTTAAAATGCAATATCCATTCATGATAAAAAAAAAAAAAACATTCAAAACACTGGAAATAGAAGAGAGCTTTATCTACCTGATAGGAAAAGCTAACATTATATTTATCAGTAAAATATCAGGTTGGCCAAAAAGTCCGTTGGGTTTTTCTATAAGATATTATGGAACATCCCAAATGAAACTTTTGGCCAACCCAATACTAAATGGTGGGGCAGCTGCCAGCTTCCCTGGCAATTCTGTGGTAAAGAATCTACCTGCCAATACAGAAGACTCAGGTTTGACCTTGGTTTTGGAAGATCACTTGGAGGAGGAAATGGCAACCCACTCCAGTATTCTTGCCTGGCAAATTCCATGGACAGAGGAGCCTGGCAAGCTACAGTCCAGGGGTTGCAAAGAGTCTGATACGACTAAGTGCTTGAGCATACACACACATGCTAAATGATTCCCCCTGAGGTCAATAAGAAGAAAAATATGTCCTCTTTCACCACATTTATTAAACATTGTACTGGAGTTTCTTCAGGAGAGTTGGGCAAGAAAATGAAATAAAAAACATCCAGACTGAAAGAAAGAAAGCAAAATGCTTTCTACAAATGACATGATTTTCTATACAGAAAATCCTAAAAATCAAAGAAAAAATTATTCCATTTATTATAGTATCAAAAGGAATGATACCCTTAGGAATACAATTTTAAAATAAGAGCAAAACTTATACTCTGAAAACTACAAAATGTTGCTGAAAGAAATTAAACAAGTTCTAAATAAATACAAAGACACTCTGAGCTCATGGACCGATAGGCATATGGTAAAATGGCAGTATTCCCAAACTGACCTACAGATTCAACACATTTTATCTAAAAATCCCAGCAGAATTCTTTTCAGAAATGGATGAGTTGATCTTAAAATTCATACAAGAATTCATAGTACCCAAAATTGTCAAAAGTCTTGTAATGAAGACTCACACTTCATGATTTCAACAGTTTCTTAAAAAAGCTGTAAGTTACCAAGACAATGTGTTACTGGAATTAGGATAGACATAAAGATCAGTGGGATAGAACTCAGAGTCCAGAAATAAACTCTCACATTAATAGTTAATTAATTTTGGACAAAGGTACCAAGACACTTCAATAGTGAAAGAATAGCAAATGGTGTTGCTGCTGCTGCTAAGTCACTTCAGTCGTGTCCGACTCTGTGCGACCCCATAGACGGCAGCCCACCAGGCTCCCCCGTCCCTGGGATTCTCCAGGCAAGAACACTAGGGTGGGTTGCCATTTCCTTCTCCAATGCGTGAAAGTGAAAAGTGAAAGTGAAGTCGCTCAGTCTTAGCGACCCCATGGACTGCAGCCCACCAGGCTCCTCCATCCATGGGATTTTCCAGGCAAGAGTACTGGAGTGGGGTGCCATTGCCTTCTCCGGCAAATTGTGTTACTGGATGTCTACTGGCAAAATAATAAAACTGGGCCACTATTACACCACACACAAAAATGGACTCAAAATGGATCATGAATCTCAGTTTCTTAGAAGAAAATCTAAGAGTACGTTTCATGAACTTGGGTACCACAGAACCTTTAGACATGACGCTAAGGCAAAAGAAGAAGAAGAAAAGAATAGATTAACTGGATCATCAAAGTTAAAAACTTTTGTGTTTCAAATGACATCATGAGGAAAATGAAAAGGTAGTTCACTGAACAAGAGATATATTTGCATACGTACATCTGATAAGTGATTTGTATTCAGAATACATAAAGAAATTTATAACTCAGTGATAAAAAGGCACAATTTCAAAATGTATCTAAATAGACAGTTTTCAAAAGAAGATATTTTAATTCAAATGACCGATAAGCACAAAAAAATTGTTCAACATCATTAGTCACTGGAGAAATACAGATCAAGGCCACAGTGGGATACCACTTCATATACACCAGGATGGCTAAATATTTTTCTAAAGCAGATTATAGCAATGTTGGCAAAGGTATGAAAATTGGAACCCGCATACACTGCGGGGTGGAATGCATAATGATGTAGTCAGTTTGGGAAACAGGCTAGCAGTTCCTCAGAATGTTTGTCTAAACATAGTTACCATATGACTTAGCATTTCAACTTCTAGGTATACGCCAAGAAAAATGAAAACACGTGTCCATGCAGAAATGTACACAAATGTTCATGACATCACCAAGTCCCAATTATTCATGATAGCCAAAAAGGGAAAACAATTTAAATGTCTATCAACTGATGAAAGTGAAAAGTGTGAAAATGATGTTTGCGCAGTTGTGTGCAACTCTTTGCAACCCCATGGACTGTAGCCAGCCAAGTTCCTAGGTCAATGGGATTCTTCAGGCAAGAATACTGGAGAGGTTGCCATTCCCTTCTCCAGGGGATCTTCACAACCCAGGGATTGAACCCCAGTCTCCTGCATTACAGGCGAATTCTTTACTGTCTGAGCCACCGAATGTGATAGGAAATCCAAATGTGACATATCCATACAACAGAATATTATTTGGCAGTAGAAAATGACTGAAATACTGACTCATGCTACAAGATGGATGAACATCAAAAACTTGATGTCAAATGAAGGACTAAGTCACAAAAAAAACATATGTTATATAGGCCCCATTTTCGTGAAATATCCAGAATACACAAGTCTGTAGAAGGGTCATTAGTGGCATAGAGTTGAGGTATTGAGGAGAAAAGAGAAGTAACTGCTAACAAGGGCAGGTGTTGTTCGTTTATTTTTTAGGAGGATTGAAGACATTCTAAAATTAGTTTTAGTGATGGTTGCAAATCTCTGTGACTATGCTAAAAACCACTGCATTATATACCTTACATGTGCTAAGGGTATGCAGTTAAATTGTGTCTTGAAAACAGTTACGTTATTAAAATTAGGCACTTCCTCTCATCTATCCATGTCAAAGTCTGATCATACCTCATGCCAGCAGGTATTTCAGTGCTACCTCCTAGGGCACACTTCAATCACTCCTATATAGATTACGACAATAATCTACTACAGAAACTGCTTCCAGTTTTGATGAGCCATCTGTTGCAATAGATTTTTATTAAAATACTATTTTCATGAAATTACTCCCTTGCTCAATATCAGTAATTCTCTAATCTCTTCATTCATCCATTTAAGGCCCAGCATCAACTGGGCTACCTTACCCAGTGTGTTAGGCAGGAGAACAGCCTCTCAGAGAGGCCTGTATCCTAATTCCCCAGACCTTTAAATACATTGCTTTACGTGGCAAAAGAGACTGCATGGATGTGATTGAATGAAAGTCCTGGAGCTGGTGGAGATTATCTGGGATTATCCATTTGGGCCCAGTGTAATCACAAGCATCCTTCTAA
The DNA here is from genome assembly GCF_055505025.1 of Bos grunniens. Classification (NCBI taxonomy): domain Eukaryota; kingdom Metazoa; phylum Chordata; class Mammalia; order Artiodactyla; family Bovidae; genus Bos; species Bos grunniens. The sequence continues at coordinate 53,513,412 of NC_141178.1, read as the reverse complement.
ATGAAAGTTGGGAACAGGAGAGTTAGAGCCCCAGAAAAGAGGCAACAAAGGAGAAGTGACATGGACCATAGTCCATGAGGCAGCCTCTGAGTAAGATGAGGCAAGTAAGTGGACTCCCCCTAGAACTTTCAGAAGGAATGTGGCCTGATAGCCAATTTTTCACTCTGACACTCAGAGCTATAATATAATAAATGTGTGTTGTTTTACGCCACTATCATTATGGTGATTTGTTACAACTGTGATAGGAAACCAATACACCCATTCAACAATCTTACTATATTTCTCTGCTTTTCTCACATTCTTGATTTGAATAATCTTTTCCTACTGGTCTGGAAATTCCATTCTTCTCCTCACTACCAACACAGGACTTGAATACTAATGTCCTCAACATATGTTCTCCCACGAATCCCACCTCAATGCAATTTCAGTTCTTTTTAAAATTTTTTTATTGGAGTATATTTGCTTTATCATGTTGTGTTAGTTTCTGCTGAACAACAACATGAATCAGCCTTATGTATACATATATCCTCTCCTTCTAGAGCCTCCCACCCCTCCCCCACTCCAAGCTCAGCTTGGTGCTCATCAAGCACCAAGCTGAGCTCCCTGTCCTAAACAGCAGGTTCCCACTAGCTATCTGTTTTACCCATGGTAGCATATGTATGGCAATGCAGAGTACCGATTTTAATTCTGACTAAAGATTTCTTCAGAATAAATTTATGCCATCTACAGATGACTAGTACAAGCGTCGACTAGGGAAAATCATTCAATGAGTTTAAGCTGAATGTGGAACGCACTTGGCACGTTGTATGGAGACAGGAGTGTGCTGGTGAACCAAGTCAAAAAAAACCCCCAAAGCTGAGACTTATAGTGTTTGCTGATTAAATACTCCCAACAAGACTGATTTCAATCATCATGTTGTATACCTGAAACTTATACCATGTTATATGTCAATTATATCTCCAGAAAACTGAGGGGAAAATTTGCACTAAAAGTTGAAGTCTTAACCAGTGGACCGCTGGGGAAGTCTGACAATTCTGCTTTTAATACTCCTCACTGATCTGCCTTCCTCCATATCCTATGGGCACTGGCTTCTAACTCTGTTTTTCTTTGCACAGCCCTCATTTATTGTGCATATTCTCCTTTGTGCTATTTCCCACAGGTAATCGTACATGGTGGAGAAGGAAATTGCAACCCACTCCAGTATTTCTGCCCAGAGAATTCCACGGTCAGAGGAGCCTGGCTGGCTACAGTCCATGGAGTCGCAAAGAGTTGGACACAACTGAGTGACTAATACATACACACACATAATCTTTCATGTATCTTCTTTAAAACCCTTTAATGTTTCCTCATTCTATTGATTGATAAAGACCACATCCCTTTGTACAGAAAGCTCCTTATAATCAGCTCCAATAGTTCATCTCTCCAAGGCTCTCACTGAACCCTACACACTGGTTTTGGGAAACTTTGCTTGCCTTTTTCAGATCGTATTACATTCAATAACGCTTCTGACACTCTGTGAAGGTCATTTTCCTTTTCCGGAAGACCCTTTTCCCTCTTTTCTGTCTGATGAATTTCTAGTTACCATACAATTCTCAGCCAGCACTTCCTTTGGGGAAACCTCCCTAACTGTTCTGATTCAAGTGCATCTTTACATACACCCAAGTTCGATGCACCTACCACACTGGGTTGTAATCTGTTGTCCCGTGTGAGCTTTATAAGAGCAAACGCTATGTCCTCCTTCTCTCCCATGTGGACCCTAGCTGCCACAGAGGTTCTAACAGGAGATAAAGGTTTAATATTTCTTGACAGAATAAAATGTTTGCCACAGTCAGATTTTGAAGGGCTTTGAATATCACGTTAAGGGGTGTTGTTCCCTAGGCACAAATCTGAAGCATAGGAGGGATATAATCAAACCTATGTGTTAGAGAAAAGACTTGGGGAGAGGCAAGGAGAGGCTGAGGATGTAGGGTGGAGTATAAGTACATGAAGATGTATTTGCTGTAGGGTAGACAGAAATGTCTGCAGACACAATTATGGATTTATTGGGGTATTAGTTTGAAGAATGGGGATATAATTTATGTAATATTTATGTCAGGGCTTAATTACATTCTAAATATTTAGTAAGGAAAAAATAAACACTATTAAACTGCTTCATATCCATGACATATCCGACCCAGTGCTGCCATTCTGATAACAGATATTAGGCAGAAAAGTACATTTACCACACTTAAAAGTTAATTAAACAGGTAAGGGACTTAAGCATTTATTCAAAAAATATTTCTAGTTTCTTATAACAGCCTAATATGACTGGATCAATCATAAATTTATAAAGTCCAGGGTGTATTTGTTTATATTTAAGCTCCAGGAGCAATATATCCTGTGGTCTATTTGACACTGTATATGAATATTTCTAAAATTCTTCTACTTAGGGTGTTATGATAGTCACATGATATTCCAATTGTTAGTGAAACCTGTCCATGAAGATGAAGAATAAACACTACAAAATACCATTTTCCTGTAAATTGTGAAAGAATCTCATCAAATTTTCTATAATGAATTATCATGTTAATGTCCAGTATTTCTGTCAGAATTTCTTTAACCTCATCTCATATTTTCTTAGGTATGATTTGTAATAATTTAATGTAAGGAGGTCTTCTGTAAAGATGAAATCTAAACAAATGGTAGATCCCATGGTGCTTTCCAACATTTTATAACATGAGCAAATTAAAAGACCATTCATCACTAATTTACAGAATTAAACCTTTTCTGAAATAAATAGTAAGACCACAGGTAAGGCTCATATTTCCTTTAGGAAATGGATGGAAATGCAGTAAATGTTGAGTAAAGGCAATAAAAATTTGCTGCCTCACGATATCCAAGTTACTGTGTCTGAACATATTTAAAATCCATAAGATTTTTTCCCCTGGATGTAAATATAATTATATGTTTTATCTGCTTCAAACATGTAACATAAAAGACTGAAACTTTCATAAAATGCTAAACTTAAGCTGGAATTATCGTTATTACCATTATCTTCATTTAGGAGGAAAGTAGACTGTGGTGAGGAAGGCAAGGTTACGATAACACATTAAAGATAAAATACGGCCAAAGAGAAATAATTCTCCCAAATTACAAAACCTGTGAGCAAATACACAAGGAAGAGGGTAACTGCATTTCAAGGGGTCAGCACTGAATCTATTTTGCTCCATGAAGGGTTGTTTATGACAATCAATATTGCCACTCATTTTTGATGATCTTTTGTGTCCTCCGTGCCTCGTATTAAATGCATCAACATGTTTGATTTTTAATTTCGCCTTGTTAAAGTAATTTAGTTCAACCTTCACTGAGGAAATGCTGTTATTTGCAATGACAGTGAATGCTATTTGGCCTCTTAGGGCAAATGGGACTGTCAGCCTCCCTGGCAAGTTCTGAGGTGACATGGTTAAGGAGTTTATGAAGCGGGGGGTGGAGATCAGGGTGGGGAGTGGAACAATGGGTCCCAGCTTTTAGTGGCATTGGGTGGTGGGGGCAGAGGAGATGATGCATTTAGTTAGTTTTTATTTATTTTTTGTCTTCTAATTCATCATCTGTTTTTTATTCTGTGAATATTTCCATCCTTATGCTTTAGAGTCAAAATCTCAGTCATTTTTTATTCTTCTGTCTCTCATACCACCCAGCCCTGGTCATGTCAATCCATATTTCAAGTCTCATCCTAATTCAAACTTTCCTCATTTTACAAACTGTGTTTTCCATAGCATCACAATTGATCCCTCAACTTTAGTTTTTGAGTGAACAGAGCCACTAAATAAACTACTGAAATGTTGACTTTTTAAAAGTCTGGCGTGGGCTGAGGACGGGTGGGAGGGAGGCTCAAGAGGGTTCAGTTCAGTCCCTCAGTTGTGTTCAACTCTTTGTGACCCCATGAACTGCAGCATGCCAGGCTTCCCTGAGTTCACTCAAATTCATGTCTATCGAGTAAGTGATGCCATCCAACCATCTCATCTTCTGTCATCCCCTTCTCCTCCTGCCTTCAATCTTTCCCAGCATCAGGGTCTTTTCCAATGAGCCCGTTCATCCACTGTGAGCTCTATTTAATAAGGGAGGAGCAGGCCAGGTCCTTTCTCATCAAGCTTAGTTGAGAACCTGAGACTGGACTCCTTCACCGACCAGAACATTAGTGTTTTTGCTGCAGATCTTGTGGCATTGGTGCTTCTTTTATCTTCAGGAAAAGACCAGGAAAGTGTGGATTTTGATATATTTTCAGTTCTTGCCAAACCACTCAGTTCAGTTCAGTCGCTCAGTTGTATCCAACTCTTTGTGATCCCATGGACTGCAGCATGCCAGGCTTCCTTGTCCATCACCAGTTCCCAGAGCTTGCTCAAACTCATGTCTATTGAGCCAGTGATGCTATCCAACCATCTCATCCTCTGTTCTCCCCTTCTCCTCCCACCTTCAATTTTTCCCAGCATCAGGGTCTTTTCCAGTGCATCAGTTCTTCCCATCATGTGGCCAAAGTATTGGAGTTTCAGCTTCAACATCAGTCCTTCCAATGAATATTCAGGACTGATTTCCTTTAGGATCGAATGGTTGGATCTCTTTGTAGTCCAAGGGACTCTCAAGAGTCTTCTCCAACACCACAATTCAAAAGCGTCAGTTCTTTATCACTCATTTCTTTATAGTCCAACTCTCACATGCGTACATGACTAATGGAAAAACCATAGATTTGACTAGACGGACATTTGTTGGCAAAGTAATGTCTTTACTTTTTAATATGCTGTCTAGGTTGGTCATAGCTTTTCTTCCAAAAAGCAAGTATCTTTTAATTTCATGGCTGCAATCACTATCTGCAGTGATTTTGGAGCCGAAGAAAATAAAGTCTGTCACTGTTTCTATTGTTTCCCCACCTATTTGCCATGAAGTGATGGGACCAAATGCCACGATCTTAGTTTTCTGAATGTTGAGCTTTAAGTCAACTTTTTCACTCTCCTCTTTCACTTTCATTAAGAAGCTCTTTAGTTCTTCGCTTTCTGCCATAAGGGTGATGTCATCTGCATATCTGAGGTTATTGATATTTCTCCTCGCAATCTAGATTCCAGCTTGTGCTTCATCCAGCCCAGCATTTCTCATGATGTACTCTGCATATAAGTTAAATAAGCAGGGTGACAATATGCAGCCTTGACATATTCCTTTCCAAATTTAGAACCAGTCTGTTGTTCCATGTCCAGTCCTAACTATTGCTTCCTGACCTGCATATAGGTTTCTCAAGAGGCAGGTCAGGTGGTCTGGTATTCCACAGTTTGTTGTGATCCACACAGTCAAAGGATATGGCATTATCAATAAAGCAGAAGTAGATGTTTTTCTGGACTCTCTTGCTTTTTTGATGATCAAACAGAAGTTGGCAATTTGATCTCTGATTCCTCTGCCTTTTCTAAATCCAACTTGAACATCTGGAAATTCACAGTTCACATACTGTTGAAGCCTTGCTTAGAGAATTTTGGGCATTTCTCTGTTAGCACATGAGATGAGTGCAATTGTGCAGTAGTTTGAACATTCTTTGGCATTGCCTTTCTTTGGAATTCAAATGAAACTGACCTTTTCCAGTCCTGTGGCCACTGCTGAGTTTTCCAAATTTGCTGGCATATTGTGTGCAGCACTTTCACAGCATCACCTTTTAGGATTTGAAATAGCTCAGCTGGAATTCCACCACCTCCACTAGCTTTGTTCGTAGTGATGCTTCCTAAGGCCCACTTGACTTTGCATTCCAGGATGTCTGGCTCTGGGTGAGTGATCACACCATAGTGGTTATCTGGGCCATGAAGATCTTTTTTGTACAGTTCTTCTGTGTATTCTTGCCACCTCTTCTTAGTATTTTCTGCTTCTGTTAGGTCCCTACCATTTATGTCCTTTATTGTGCCCATCTTTGCATGAAATGTTCCTTGGCATGAACATTTCATACAAATGTTCCTTTGCATGAAATGCCCAGCTGTTGGTTCCTAATTAATAACTCAGTTCTAACCAACGGAGTCCTTCCTCATGTCGTTCAACTTCTCAGGATGAGAAATCATCAAAGGCCAAAATGAGCTAACATTTACTGAAAGCTTGCTATATCAAGGTCATCTCATTGAATTTTCACAGCATTTCAAGGCAATAAATACCATTCCTGTCATCTTTTTACAGATAAGGAAACTGAGGGACAAAGAGATATAGCAATTTGCTCAGGATTACCCAGCTAGTCCATAGCATAACTGATTGATTCTAGATCCCAAATTCTTAAACCCTTCTATGACAATTTCATCCCATATACTTATAAAAAAAGAAAAGAAAAAGAAACCCTAGCTATAAAAAGAGATAGCAAATACCATTATAATGATATATGTTAAATGATCTTACAAAATAAAAAGCACAAGAAATATGATTTAGATACTAATTCAATTAATTATATTAAAATATTTTAAATATTTTTTACTTTTTTTATTTTAATTTAAGTGATCAAAGAATTTTTACCTGCTGCCTCTGCTGCTGCTGTATCCGACTCTGTGCAACCCCATAGACCGCAGCCCACCAGGCTCCCCCATCCCTGGGATTCTCCAGGCAAGAATACTGGAGTGGGTTGCCATTTCCTTCTCCAATGCATGAAAGTGAAAAGTAAAAATGAAGTCGCTCAGTCGTGTCCGACTCTTAGCGACCCCATGGGCTGTAGCCCACCAGGCTCCTCCATCCATAAGATTTTCCAGGCGAGAGTACTGGAGTGGGGTGCCATTGCCTTCTCCGAAAACCTCACAATATACCCCAAATATTAAGTAGCTTGTATTCTTTAAAAATGGAGGTCAATCCATAGATGCAGACTTGTGAATTCTAAAATGTAGTTAAAAGAAATATAATTATTACAGGGCAATGTGTACAATATGACCCTCTTTACACAAAAATAAGATGTGAGAATCACTTTCATTTCTTCTTAGAAGAGTGATACCTTTGTTTCCCTACTCTCCCTTCCTCAAAAACAAAAATGAAAGCAAAAACCACACAATTTAGAGATAAGTCATAAAAAATAAAAGTCATGTGTTATTTATAAATCAATCATACAGTAAAATAATTATTTTAAAAGGTCACAAATACAACAGTTGCATAAAGTCAGCTTTATTTTAAGTGATCAAAAAAATTTTACCTACTTAGTTTTTTTGCTGTCAGAGTGTACTCAGTGAGTTAACCAATGAATTAAAATTGCTATAAGCTGAAAAATACTACGAAGTTGACAAATCTCTGACCTCATCAACTTACACATTTACAGTATCAGGTGAACACTGGGTGCAGAATTCAGTCCACCACTTCACTAACAAGCATGAAAGATCTTGATGATCAGAATTTTCGTGCTGTGTAAATTTAGCAGGCAATTTTCTGTGCACTAAACTAATGGTGCATGCTGCAGAAGTACATAGGAACCAAGATTCTGCTGACACTTTTTTGTGGTCAGTTGCCCTACCCTATAATGGTTCTGATCACTGAAACCCAATGAAACAGGCAATTTCATTACACTTGAACTCACTTTCTTACTCTGAGCCTTTTGACTGTTTCAAGGGCTAATGCTCCATTGGTCCAACCTTTAAGCCAGTGATCTCATATTGTGAAATAATAATTAAAATACAGCAGGCACTTTTGTTATACTATGCTCACATCCATCCTTTAGGGAAGACCTCCGTTGATCAACACCCAAGAGAAATATGGTTGAATTTCTCTTCTCTTTTTATCTGTTGCTGACTCTTGTACCCAATCATGACATTACATGTGAAAATAAAAGTCAGTGGTATTCACAACAATTGCAAACTTCCTGATTTTCCTAACAAGGAAAGGAAAATATAATACACAAGGTCTAATATTAATAAATCCCAGGCCTACATTTGGAACTTTAGTTTGGCAATAATAATAACATTGTTTTCAGTTTGCTGAACTCATACAAAAATTACAGCTCTTTTGAGCAAATGATGGAAGATTTTTTAAAGCATTTTTTTCTGATATTGTCCGCTTCCCATTTAACAGTCAACTACTTGGAGAGCTGACACAAAGTGGTCCCCTGGAGAAGGGAATGGCAAACCACTTCAGTATTCTTGCCTTGAGAACCCCATGAACAGTATGAAAAGGCAAAATGATAGGATACTCAAAGAGGAATTACCCAGGTCAGTAGGTGCCCAATATACTACTGGAGATCAGTGGAGAAATACCTCCAGAAAGAATGAAGGGATGGAGCCAAAGCAAAAACAATACCCAGTTGTGGATGTGACTGGTGATAGAAGCAAGGTCTGATGCTGTAAAGAGCAATATTGCATAGGAACCTGGAATGTCAGGTAGATGAATCAAGGCAAATTGGAAGTGGTCAAACAAGAGATGGCAAGAGTGAACGTCGACATTCTAGGAATCAGCGAATTAAAATTCACTGGAATGGGTGAATTTAACTCAGATGACCATTATATCTACTACTGTGGGCAAGAATCCCTTAGAAGAAATGGAATAGTCATCATGGTCAACAAAAGAGTCTGAAATGCAGTACTTGGATGCAATCTCAAAAACGACAGAATGATCTCTGTTCCTTTCCAAGGCAAACCATTCAATATCACAGTAATCCAAGTCTATACCCCAACCAGTAACGCTGAAGAAGCTGAAGTTGAACGGTTCTGTGAAGACCTACAAGACCTTTTAGAACTAACACCCAAAAAAGATGTCTTTTTCATTATAGGGGACTAGAATGCAAAAGTAGGAAGTCAAGAAACACCTAGAGTAACAGGCAAATTAGGCCTTGGAATACGGAATGAAGCAGGGCAAAGACTAATAGAGTTTTGCCAAGAAAATGCACTGGTCATAGCAAACACCCTCTTCCAACAGCACAAGAGAAGACTCTACACATGGACATCACCAGATGGTCAACACCGAAATCAGATTGATTATATTCTTTGCAGCCAAAGATGGAGAAGCTCTATACAGTCAGCAAAAACAAGACCAGGAGCTGACTGTGGCTCAGATCATGAACTCCTTATTGCCAAATTCAGACTGAAATTGAAGAAAGTAGGGAAAACCACTAGACCATTCAGGTATGACCTAAATCAAATCCCTTATGATTATACAGTGGAAGTGAGAAATAGATTTAAGGGCCTAGATCTGATAGATAGAGTGCCTGATGAACTATGGAATGAGGGTTGTGACATTGTACAGGAGACAGGGATCAAGATCATCCCCATGGAAAAGAAATGCAAAAAAGCAAAATGGCTGTCTGGGGAGGCCTTACAAATAGCTGTGAAAGAAGAGAAGCGAAAAGCAAAGGAGAAAAGGAAAGATATAAGCATTTGAATGCAGAGTTCCAAAGAATAGCAAGAAGAAATAAGAAAGCCTTCCTCAGCGATCAATGCAAAGAAATAGAGGAAAACAACAGAATGGGAAAGACTAGAGATCTCTTCAAGAAAATTAGAGATACCAAGGGAACATGTCATGCAAAGATGGGCTCGATAAAGGACAAAAATGGTATGGATCTAACAGAAGCAGAAGATACTAAGAAGAGGTGGCAGGAATACACAGAAGAACTGTACAAAAAAGATCTTCACAACCCAGATATTCATGATGGTGTGATCACTGACCTAGAGCCAGACATCCTGGAATGTGAAGTCAAGTGGGCCTTAGAAAAGCATCACTACGAACAAAACTAGTGGAGGTGATGGAATTACAATTGAGCTATTTCAAATCCTGGAAGATGATGCTGTTAAAGTGCTGCACTCAATATGCCAGCAAATTTTTTGGAAAACCTCAGCAGTGGCCACAGGACTGGAAAAGGTCAGTTTTCATTCCAATCCCAAAGAAAGGCAATGCCAAAGAATGCTCAAACTACCACACAATTGCACTCATCTCACATGCTAGTTAAGAAATGCTCAAAATTCTCCAAGCCAGGCTTCAGCAGTATGTGAACCGTGAACTTCCAGATGTTCAAGCTGCTTTGAGAAAAGGCAGAGGAACCAGAGATCAAATTGCCAACATCCACTGGATCATGGAAAAAGCAAGAGAGTTCCAGAAAAACATCTATTTCTGCTTCATTGATTATGCCAAAGCCTTTGACTGTGTGGATCACAATAAACTGTGGAAAATTCTGAGAGAGATGGGAATACCAGACCACCTGACCTGCCTCTTGAGAAACCTATATGCAGGTCAGGAAGCAATAGTTAGGACTGGACATGGAACAACAGACTGGTTCCAAATAGGAAAAGGAGTACGTCAAGGCTGTATATTGTCGCCCTGCTTATTTAACTTATATGCAGAGTACATCATGAGAAACGCTGGGCTGGATGAAGCACAAGCTGGAATCAAGATTGCTGGGAGAAATATCAATAACCTCAGATATGCAGATGACACCACCCTTATGGCAGAAAGTGAAGAGGAACTCAAAAGGCTCTTGTTGAAAGTGATATGGAGGGTGAAAGAGTTGGCATAAAGCTCAACATTCAGAAAATGAAGATCATGGCATCTGGTCCCATCACTTCATGGTAAATAGATGGGGAAACAGTGGAAACAGTGTCAGACTTTATTCTTGAGGGCTCCAAAATCACTGCAGATGGTGACTGCAGCCATGACATTAAAAGACGCTTACTCCTTGGAAGAAAAGTTATGACCAACCTAGATAGCATATTGAAAAAGAGAGACATTACTTTGCCAACAAAGGTCCGTCTAGTCCAGGCTGTGGTTTTTCCAGTGGTCATGCATGGATGTGAGAGTTGGACTGTGAAGAAAGCTGAGCGCCAAAGAATTGAAGCTTCTGAACGCTTGAGAGTCCCTTGGACTGCAAGGGGATCCAACCAGTCTATTCTGAAGGAGATCAGCCCTGGGATTTCTTTGGAGGGAATGATGCTGAAGCTGAAACTCCAGTACTTTGGCCACCTCATGCAAAGAGTTGACTCACTGGAAAAGACTCCGATGCTGGGAGGGATTGGGGGCAGGAGGAGAAGGGGAAGACAGAGGATGAGATGGCTGGATGGCATCACTGACTCCATGAACATGAGTCTGAGTGAACTCCGGGAGTTGGTGATGGACAGGGAAGCCTGGCCTGCTGCGATTCATGGGGTCACAAAGAGTCAGACACAACTGAGGGACTGAACTGAACTGAACTGAACTTGGAGGGCAGTTTCCATTCACAGCCTTCACTTCATTTCTCAACCCACAATACTTCTGCTGCTACATTCACCTACAATGGGATGGTTCTCAAAAGCTCATATTTTTGGGGTGCATTCATGACATGCATCAATAAATTCAATGATTTCTTTTAATGCTTATTTTAATTGGAATGTGACATCTCTATAGGATGCAGTACTATTGATAATTCCTGCCTTCTTATAACACTCAGTTTTTCATGGCATCTGGACAACCAGGTAGGTTTTTTATTTATTTTCTTGCTGCTTCTTTTAATCCTTCTTTTCAAATTTATTTTCCCTACCATCCCCTATTGGATTGTTCTCTACAGAATTCTGTCTTTGAATCTGTATCACATCTATCTTTTCCTTTCCCTTCTATTCCTATCCTATTTTCCCTGTAAATTTCTCTCTACCCCTCTCCCTTTCCATCCTTTGTGGTTAATATCATTCCCTTTTATCATTTCGTTGATCTATGTATGCATAAATAACACTCATACCTATATTTATAGCCTAGGTCTTAACCTACAACATCAAATCTACATATTTAACTACTAACTTGGAAGCTCCATGTGGATTTTCTGTATTCAACCACAACTCAACATACTTTAAACTGAACTCACCTTCTTTTCTTCCAAAACCTTCTTCTCTTTGCATGTCACTTATTGTAAATTGTTCTACCATTTACTGAGTTATGTAAAACAGAAATTAAGGAGTCATTTTTTACTCCTTTCTCTCTCTCCAAAATCATTCAACTGTTAATTCTGATGAATTATTTAATACTCCACTCCAATACATTAGCTGCTTTTACTTGGTCACCCATATCTTTCCCCTACAATTTTTCGATGGCATCTAACTTTCTATTTTCTATGGCAGTCAAAGTGATGTTTCTAAACTTCAAAACAGTGTACGTCATTCTGCTTAAAATGCTGCACCAGTTTCACATTGTTCTTGGGATCAAAATCCTCAGCTCTCTGATATGTCAATTATATTTTCCTCTTAGGTCCCAGAGCAAATTTTCCACTCCAATCCTCATTTTCCCAAATACCTTTGCCTCACTCATACTATATTTTACTCATCTTTTATGTTTAAATTTAGACATCAATAGGATCAATACATCTTCCCTAATACCCAAGCCTGAATGAGGGACTAGGTTTCATTCCATACTGCCCCATGAAAACATTTATCACATTAAACTCTAGTTACCTCTCCAGTAGACCACATCCCTTTAAGACAAAGATTATACACCATAGTACTTGAATGTATAGCATGTAGTAAGCATTCAATCAACATTTAATGAATGACAGGCAATCTGGTGACAACTGGGGCTGGGCAATAGTTTGTTTCATACATGGATGGCAGGTAAGACTGCTCATTCAAAAAAAATGTCCTTTTCTGCAGAACTCTTTTCATTGAATATTTGAATTTAAATGTTGGGACAACCTGACAAATGACAGAAACTTGGCAATGACATAAGCTTGGTTGATTGAGACATATTATTTAGCAGGAGCACCAACATTTAGAAAATTGAAATCTTGAGAAATCTTTTAATTAGGTAGTCTTTTTGTTTACATATGATATTGCACATCCTGTCACTAATAGAAATTAACTTGAATTCCATTTGGAAACCACACTGGTAATTATCCTCACTTCTCAAATAAATGGAGGAAAGGACAGCAATGAAAAAGTTTCACTTTAAAATGGAAGTTGGTGCAACTCCAAAAATCCTGAACATTCACCACAGACCCATAAACTATGTCATTTTTAAAGATTACAACTAAGATTGAGGACCTTATCAGCTATTTTTGACTTTCAAGGTACCAACAAAGCCACTTAAAGTCATAGTACGCTGTCACCTAAACCACAATTTTATCTTATTCTATCTAGGTCTTCTTAAGCATTCATGGATGAACATCAAGCATTTTGTAAAGCCTATAATTGTTTCTAAAATTGTCTGTGTGAACTTTTATCCAGGGTAGGGCCTAAACATTTTGAAAATCCATTTCTCAAATGGATTCACTACTCCAAAGAAATGAAGAACCATTGGTAATCATTTTATGTTGTTGTTTAGTCAATCAGTCATGTTTGACTCTTTTGTGACTCCATGGACTGTAGCTGTCCAGGCTCCTCTGTCCGTGGGATTCTCCAGACAAGAATACTGGAGTGAGCTGCCATTTCCTTTTCCAGAGCATCTTCCTGACCCGGGGATCAAACCTGCATCTCCTGCATTGGCAGGTAGATTCTTTACCACTGAGCCATCAGGGAAACCCAATCATTTTATAAGTTAAAACCAAAACTATAATCCATTTAATGCCCCCATATATGAAAAGATAATCCTTGGGAAAGAGAAAAGTTATATATTTATTGAATGAGTTAATTAAAATTAAATGTGCATGCATGCTAAGTCACTTCTGTCATGCCCAACTCTGTGACTCTATGGACCATAGCTCATCCATGGGATTCTTCAGGCAAGAATACTGGAGTGGGTTGCCATGCCCTCTTCCAAAGGATCTTCCTCACCCAGGGATCAAACTCTTGTCTCTTGAGTCTCCTGTGTTAGCAGGCAGGTTCTTTACCACTAGTGCCACCTGGGAAGCCCTAAAATTAAATAAAATTTTAATTTCTTTCCTAGCACATCAAATTATAATTTATAAATGACAGAAATAAGGAAAAATGCTTTTGGAATTTCAATTTTTATGTGCAAGTCCACAGAAGTCACTCTGTCATAGAGTCTTATTTTGTGTACATGAACAAAATACTTCTAAAATATTTCAAGAGTGCTTCTGATAGCCCCTCAATGATAAGTATCTAGCACCTTCCCCTACACACTGCCTCATTCTTCTTCTCTGTTGATAAATGAACCCCTTATAACCTCTTCATCAGTCTCTATCTCTCTCAGTCTTTCCAGATCAAATATTCCACTTGTTCTTCTGGTCTAAGGTCTTGATTGAGCTAGAGTCTATTTAAAGTCTATGATCAAATGAGCAGGGAGAGAGGCAATTAACGATTTAAAAAAATCCTTAAATATGAATATTTTTTTACTTGAAAACAAGAGCTAGCATCTGCTATCAGAATTTGTGCTTCAAATCTCAGAAAATCCCCTACACTGAAAAGACAATGACACAGATCAGCCAAAATGTTCAGAATTCCAGAGTTCTTTCAGAAGGAAAATATCAGTTTTACATGACAATTTTAGCAAGTTTCTATTAGAATATTCCCTTTTTTAAGCTCCAAATACATCTCTAGAAATGACTTTGCAATAAGATTGTATGCTGGAGGTGACTGTGTCTGGGGGCCTTTTTAGTTAGTCAGGATTTAGCACATTATTTTGCACATTATTTTAGCATTTCAAACAGCTTGGCTGCATCTCAGCAAGTATCAGGAGGTAATGAGTTTTAAGATAAAGAAGAAAGTAAGTATATACACCCTTCATTTGGAGACAATTTCATTTTTGCTAACCCCATTCTGGATGACTATCACAGAACTCCAGTGCCAACCATGAAGGTATCATGGGAACTTCCTCTGGACTACCTCATGCTTTTCACTAACTTTTATGTAGATGACTTTGATCATGTCCCTGAACTCCAATAAGATATTTCCACTGTCCTCCTGAGTGCTGTGGTACCATTCTAATTCTTAAGGAAAAAAAAAAAAAACTGTTGAGAATATGGAAAATTTTGAGAAGAACTTGGAGGAGAGGAAACAAACAAACAAATATATACACACACACAAACAGAACACCATGGTAGACGACTGATCTTGAAGTTAATAAACATAAGTTAGACCCAAGAATGTTTATAGAGAATCCATTTAGTGCTATATGCTTTGCTTAACTTGGCAAGAAAATTCCTATCAGTGGTTCCTTTGGAATGATCTTCTAACACTGATTACCTTTTTCTGATGAAATCATTGTGCTACTTTTGTGATGGCCATTTTTTTTAAAGTACATATTACTTTGAAAATGGAAACAAGATTAACCTAGTGGATAATAGAAACCCAGGTTTCAGAGATGTTTAAACAAGGGTATTGAGTGATATGGGCTATCCAGGTGGCTCAGTTGTAAGGAATCTGCCTGCCAATGCAGGAGACACAGGAGATGTGGGTTCGATCCCTGGGTTGGGAAGATCCCCTGGAGGAGGAAATGGCAACCCATTTCAGTATTCTTTCCTGAAGAATCCAATGTACAGAGGAGCCTGGCAGGCTACAGTGCATGGGGGTTCAAGAGTTGAACACGACTTAGTGACTGAGCACTGAGTCATGTGTGTGTGACACACATACACTGAGTGATATAACTGCTATTCAAATTCCTATTGGAAAACTTTTTTTTCAGTAGCATGAGCTCTTCTAAGGGAAGGTTGTGAAGAAACACAAAACTTTATTTACCATGCTCCAATACGTCACTTTAGCCTGCAAAGCAGAATGAAACTAATTGTTTCAAAGGTAAAAATTGTTCAGACAAGAGAGTGAAGAGTGAGGTCCTGAAATGAGCATTTCTGTTTCAAGGAGCAGGCTAGTACCTGTGAGATAATGGAGTGGAAGACTAGTGTTGGTGAAACATCAGATCTCATAGGCACTTTTGTGTTTTCAGATAATAACATCCCTCAATGTGCCATTGTGAAATAAGCAGGGCAATGAGTAAGGTACTCAAGAATTCACATGGGCATGCATGCCCAATCACTTTAGTCGTGTTTGACTCTTTGCGACCCTTTAGGCTGCAGCCCACCAGGCTCCTCTGTCCATGGGCATTCTCCAGGCAAGAATACTGGAGTGGGTTGCAGTGCCCTCCTCCAGGGGATCTTCCCAACCAAAGAATTGAATCTGGGTCTCTTGCATCTCCTCTATTGGCAGGTGGATTCTTCACCCACTGAGCTACCTGGGAAGCCCAGGCATTCACACCACACACAATACACACCACACACACACACACACATACACATGCACACACAGATACACTGGGTAGTTCAAGTAATCCAGAGTCTATTGACCTCCGTACGGTACCAGGTCCTTCAAATATTGATTCATTTTAGTCTTTCTTTACTGAAATGAAATATATATACTCTGTACTACACTGAGGTTTGGGCTGTGATACACTTCTGTAAATTGAAATAATAAATTAAATATATTTTGTTTTAGTTACAATTGGATGGAAAGGTGGCTACTTTCCAGTGGAAGAAGATATTAAATCTCTGTGTAGCTTCACCCTTCTTTAAGCTGAAAAATACTGTAGGAGGTTTGAAAACCACTGACTACATTCTTCAATTCTTAGGGCCATTTACTTAGAGTTTGCTAGTGCTCACATATAAATTATGGCCTATCATTATACTTCTTGGTATTTAAAACCTGTTGGCTTATCAAAAGAATGAAGAGAAAATGAGAAAGCAGAAAAGTCCATTTCACTAACAACTTTCACCACCATCTAGTTTGAGCCTAATGCAAAGAGAAGAAATATCTGGAGGCTTTTTAGAGGGCTTTAAAACAAGCGGAAAAAAAAAATGTTTTAACCCTCTCTTTCTTTTCCAGTTCTAGAGGGATTAATGTTTTGTTTAGCCATTGTGTGTATGCTCAGCCGCTCAGTTGTGTCCGACTCTTTGAGACCCCATGAATTGTAGCCTGCCAGGTTCCTGTATCTGGGATTTTCCAAGCAAGAATGCTGGAGTGGATTGCCATTCCTTTCTCCAGGAGATCTTCCCAACCCAGGGATCGAACCTGGGTCTCCTGCATGGCAGGCAGATTCTTTACCATCTCTGAGCCACCAGGGTAGCCCATTTAATAAGGGATTAAAGATGTTTTCACACTCTAAATTATTTTAAAATCTTAGATTTAAAAGACTATTTGATCTAAATTTTGATTTAAAATTACTACCAACAGCTGCCCTTTGTTTTTTATTGAATTCATGGAATTAAAAACTCAGGAAAAAAAGAATGTAACTGAGACCACTGGCTCCCAAATGTCCTTAGATCAAGGACAATTTACTAGGTTTTTATTGGCCCATGCAAATTAAGATACATAAGAATGATGTCCTGGGTTTTGCTTAAAGTTAAATTTATTAATATTAAGATATATCCTTTAATATGAGACCATGTTTATTCTATTTTATTGTGAAAATATTGCAACATTTATAAATGGTAATGGTAAATAGAATTATGTACTTATTTTGATTTAAAATGCTAAAACATTGAAAAATAAATTTTTAATATACAGCTAAATGTGCTTCTATCATTATTAACTTAATTTTTTCTTACAAGTCACGGAAATCAAATATAATATTGCTTCACAAGAAACTGACAAAATCAAAACAAAAATAAGGCCCCCCAAAACCTTCTCTAGGTTGAACACTTCTAGTTTCCTCAAACTTTTCCCCAATTATATTGTACACTAACGACCTTTAAGAATGTATTACTGAGGAATAGACACATTACTCCAAACGTAGTCTGACCCCTCCAGCTCTGCCATGACATTTCACTGCTCCGCATTTGTGGATGCGAATCATAGTTACCCTCATGTTTGGTGATGTCCATGCCTGCTCTCCTAAACTGTGATTAAGTTGCATAACCTTCTCTGTGAGAACACCTGCTTAGTAGGTTAGAAGTATGTTATTTCTTGAACATATATACAACACTCAGTTCTATTCACTAAATTTTGTAAACACAAAACCTCAATCTCTGTTGTCAGTGCCATGATGGAGGCTCATCCAAGGTGTTTGTTGAACAGAGTCGAGGGAGTAGGAGTGGGTGGAGACTCAAGGCACATGAGATATGACTTTCACTCCCTTTGATCTCAATGAGAACATGAAGTATCTCTTGATAATAAACCATCTTAGAAGAAAAAGGAAATATGGTATAAAAAATGACCGAAGTCTATAATTGACCTCCTCACTGGATTTTGTTAAATGATGTGTAATTAATGGCCATTTTATTTTTGGCTGTACTAGGTCTTCATGGCTGTGCTAGGTCTCCAGTTGCAAGAAACGGGGGCTGCTCTCTAACTAGAGTGACTACGGCACGTGGGCTCAGCAGTTTTGGCATGCAGGCTTAGCTGCACCACGGCATGTGTAATCTTCCCAGATCAGGGATGGAACCGTGTCCCTTGCATCACCAGGTAGATTCTTAGCCACTGAACCACCAGGGAACTCACATGATGACCACTTTAAACCATAATAAAAAAAATACTCTTAGTTCATTAATCTCTCTCACACTGACAATCTTGTATACTCTGCATCTTTCTCATTCTGTTCTGAAAGTTTATCAGTTTGGAAAATGGAATTTAAAATCATCAAAAATGACGTATGTCTCACATGTGTATTTATTTGGAATTTATGGAGCTATCTATAGATACACTTAACAATTTGTAGAGGGCCCCCGCTTGTTTCTGTGGCTTTTATTGCAATCCCCTAGAAAAGTAGGTCCCCATGTATGGGATTCTATAACAAAAAAAATCTATGGTGAGCGACAGAACACAGACAGCTTGGGACTTTTGTCTACAAAGCTATCTTTGACCTTTATGAAATTCACTGAAGTTAGCCTGCCTCTGCTCATTTACCACAGCTCAATTCAATTTCTTTCTTGAATCAACCATTTTGAACTACTGCTGGTTTTTGCCTGCTCTCATAAGGTGAGTTTTCTTAACTTTTTCTCCTGAAACTTAAAGAGTATCAAATCAAAAATTTTCTTAGGTGGAATGTATTCCTGGCAGGGACTGCCAGTTGAATTCATATTAAGCTTTTTTTCTAAGGAACCTCAAAGTCTCTGTAAATCTTATATGACCTCAGAACATCATTTATTGTAAGATGGAAACTGGACAACATTTTTCCTGTGGTCATTGTCACAGCAGACTCTGAAAGCTTAAGTGATTTTCACAGGATGCCAAGATGAGGGCAAAAATATAATATGAGGGAAAAACCTATATTAATTGTATCAATGCTCATATGAGGAAAAATCTTTTCCTATAATTTATAGGACACTAGGTGTCCCTTATCTGTCTTCATGCAGTGATTCATTGATTTACTTACTTGTATTTGCTGTTTAATATCTGAAAATATGCCAAAGTAGTATCAGTTCTTCAGGTAATTCTTTGATCTCTTAAAACAAAAACAATAATAATAAAAGGTGGGAAAGCTGAATGTCTAGCCATTAAAGACATCTTGATTTTCTTAAATAATCTTCATTTACTTTTAATTTCCTATAGACAGAGTTCGATTGAAAAGTACTGCATCTCTAAGGAATCAACCCAGAATTTTGGAAATCATTTTAGCCTTTCTTTGAACCTACGTTTGAAAATAACAGAATCCAAATCTCCTCTACAACTCCATCTTCTCTCCTCATCAAAAAATAAATTTAAAAAACTGTCAGCTGCATTCAGTTGACAACAAATTCTATCATTGCTAATGTCTACTACATTTACTTTTCCACCTAAGCATCTTCTAACAAACACCTTTGCTTTCTTCTGCAATATGTTGAAAACCACCTTGTAAGTGCTGTATATCCTGTCTATGATTCCATTTACAGGAAAACAATGAAAGCAGTTGGTGATTTGAGGGTGTTAATATATTCATGCGATACATTGGTAGACATATGGGGATCCAGGTTTTCTCTGTGTTGGTGGAGTTTAAAAGGAACCTTCTAGACATGCATTTTACGTACATAAAATACAGTGTTCAAATAGGGACCATGTATGAGAACATCCATACTTGTCAGCTCTGTGCTGTCAGCAAAGATGAGCTTCCTACATGTGGTATTTTAAACTTCATTATACTGTCCCAGGGAGCGTTCCCCAAAAAAGTAGCAGGTAGAAAATCAGGAGCATTCCAATAAAATTATCCTCAAGGGGGTGAAGACTGTTTCCCCTGCCTCAAATTGTCTCTATTGACAGAGTTGACTTCACTTTGCCATTGAACTTTGACAAGGTGATTATTTTTAAAAACCAAAATATGGTGCATAATACATTTTAGCCTGAAGCTAAAAGTTAAGTGTGAATATTCATTCTTTTTTTTTTTTGGCTCTTCCATGGGGGAAAAAAATGTGGCTGGAGCAGCAAATAAAGTGTTAAAATCTATCAATTATTATCATCATCATTAATGAATGATATTTAAATGGAACCATTTTTAACAGACAGCAATTCTTTTTGTCTTATACTGAGATTCTGTTGAAAGGAAAGAAATGACAGTCTTTTTAATTCATGGTAAACTGACCATCATCAACTTATCAGGAAAAAATAATGAAATTAAATATAGTAAAATATATTGTATCCATAAACAGGATCCACACATTCTCACACAAAATGGACAAAATTATGTGCACCCTGTCAGTAGGTATTGGACCATCTGGTCAGAAACTTGTGCTGAGGATTTTACACTAACAAACTGCTTTTAAGGCCAAGCTCTGTAAAAGTCTCCCTGAGATGAAATACATATAGGCTCCCTTTGTGTTGATTCTGCAAGTGGCCAGAATGATAGTCTGTGGAATGACTTGGCCAAGGTCAGGCAATAAGTCAGTGGATAAGCTCACCCCTTCGTGTCTTACACTGTAGGGTGTTACTCATCAGGCCAGGTTCCCAAGCCTAGATAGAGTTTTAAATATTTTTTCATGAACAGCAAATTCAGAAGATTGATCAGGTCAAACTTTTAGTGAATTAGATTCACAGAGCTCTACTGACCTTATCTGTTTGCAATTTGTGCTTAGCCTAGTATCTTAATTTTTTCTAAAGCCTATTTTTTAAAAATAATTTTTTTATTCAAGTCTAAAGGCAGCAGTATACAGGTTTTGTGTACGTGCTCAGTTGCTTCTGTCATGTCCTACTCTTTGTGACCCCATGGACTGTAGCCCGTCAGGCTTCTCTGTCCATGGGATTTCTCAGGCAAGAATACTGTAGTGGGTTGCCATTTCCTTCTCCAGGGGATATTCCTGACCCAGGGATTGAAACCACGTATCCTGCATTGGCAGGTGGATGCTTTAACACACTGAGCCACCTGGGAGGCTCCATACAAATTTAATATAAATTCTGGTAATTTTCCTCTTCCTTTTCATCTACCTGGGACAAATTGAGCAAAATCCACTTTCTTTTAAATATTGTCAAAGGCAAATGAAGTTGAGTGGGTGATAAGGGATTCTTTGCTCCAGATTTTTTTTAAAAGTCCCGTTATCAGGTGTTGCAAAAGTCTTCCTTGAAGCATCAGTACATCTTTTCTCCTGGACACTCCAAATATCAATCCTCCTTGTGTGTCCTCAGTTACAGAACAGTGATTCTGCTTCTGTGGTTAATCTTTCACTTCTTACTCTGGTCATAGAAATGTGCACCCTGAAATCATTTTTCTTTCATGAAGAGCAAAAGCTAACAACAGTTCTTACCTTCCTATGAGTAGAATAAAATGAACTGTTGAGAATTTTCTTCTGTTGTTTTTCTTAATATCACTTATTTTACAATATAGTGTTTTAAATAGACTATCAGGAAAAAAACAAGCAACAAAATATACTTTGAGTCCATAGTACATTCAAAATTTACAAATTTAATCACAGTTTAAATGACTCCTTCTTGGAGTCCTTTATAAAATTTTACTTCTGAAGGATTTATCTTTTTTATAGTAATGCCAAAAAGAAACTGAGTGGATACACGTAATTTAATATACAAGAGGGGGAAAGAAAAAGTCAATATTTGGAATGTTATCTATACTGAAAAAAATTTGCTTTATGATTTTATTTAATTCTCATTAAATTCACATTTATTTAAATAATTTAAAAATTAGATTAAAGTTTTCCCTTTTTTTCAAACTATCTTTAAGTCTGAAATAAGATTGAAGAAAAATCTTAGATGATTTAAGGGGTCCAACTTACACTTGGATGAGGTAGGTTCAAGTTGCTGAGAATCATACAGAATGCAACTTAACAATATCCATCAAAATTAAAAGCTCACCATCTTTTCACCTAATAACTCTGCTCTCAGAAATTTATCCTTCAGATAATTTTGATCACATTTGAATAACATACAGGTATACTCATGACAGAATATTTTTTACTAGGAAAGTGAAAGGAATCTAAGTGGTCATCAATTGAGGACTGATTAGATAAAATAAAACCAGAAAGGGAATATAATGCAGCTATAAACAAGAATAAGGAATTTCTTTATATATTGGTATGGAGAGAGCTTGAAATATTTTATTAAGGAAAAAATAAGGCACAAAACTGTGTTTTAACATGCCACCTCTTATAAAGGAGGGAAACAGGTATTCACATATTCTTATAAACACTTGTATAAACCTAAGGTATCTTTGGAAGGACACAAAATAAAAGAATGACATAGATACACATAGG
Source organism: Bos grunniens (assembly GCF_055505025.1). Taxonomy (NCBI): domain Eukaryota; kingdom Metazoa; phylum Chordata; class Mammalia; order Artiodactyla; family Bovidae; genus Bos; species Bos grunniens. Next base: position 53,490,953 of record NC_141178.1, on the reverse strand, counting down.
GAGCAGAACTGAATTACTAGGGGCGAGACAGACAGAGGACTTTTCAGTTTTTAGTTTTGAAGAAATGACTTTGTTATTGTGATACTGTGATTTATAATCCCCATTCTTGTCCCAGGCCTCCTAAAACCCTTGAAATGTCCAGAGTGAGGAGAGTACAAAAGGTGTCTTTTGTTAGGTTGATGACTTTTGGAAAGACCCAGAGGACCTAAGGATGAGGGGTGGTTGCCGATGGCACCAACCTTGAGGTCAGAGAGAATATGCAGTCCCACCAATAATGCAAGAGGATTCTCTTTTCTCCACACTCCCTCCAGCCTTTATTGTTGGTAGATGTTTTTACTGATACCATGTATAAAATAGGTAACTAATAAGAACATACTGTACAGCACAGGAAACTACTCAGTCTCTGTGGTGATGTAAACGGGAAGGAAATTCAGAGATGAGGATATGTACATACACATATGCTGATTGATTTGCTGTACAGCAGAAATTAACATAACATTGTAAAGCGACTATACTCCAATAAAATTTAATTTAAAAAATAAAATGAAAAGAAATTTCAGTCCCAGCCCTGGAGAGGGGAGAGGGGCTGGAGATTGAGGTCAAGAACCACTGACCAACAATTTAATCAATCATTCCTATTCAATGAAGCCACCATTTTGCTGTTGTTCAGTCAGTAAGTCATGTCTAACTCTTTGGGACCCCATGGACCCCAGCACGTCAGACTCCTGTCCTTCACTATCTCCCAGAGTTTGCTCAGATTCACATCCATTGAGTCAGTGATGATATCTATCTCATCTTCTGCCACCACCTTCTCCTCCTGCCCTCAATCTTTCCTGGCATCAGGGTTTTTTCCAATGAGTTGGCTCTTTACATCAGGTGGCCAAAGTATTGTATATTCAGCTTCAGCATCACCAGTCCTTCCAATGAACATTCAGGGCTGATTTCCTTTAGGATTCACTGGTTTGATCGCCTTGCTGTCCAAGGGATTCTCAAGAGTCTTCTCTAGCACAACAATTGGAAAGCATCACTTCTTTAGCACTCAGCCTTCTTTAGGGTCCAACAAACCCAGGACAGGGATCTGAGAGCTTCTGGGTTGGTGAACAGGTGAAGATTTGGGAAGAGGTTCAGAGAGCCTGGAGGCTTTTCCAGGCTTCCCCATACCTTGATTTACTCATTTCTTCCATCTGGCTATTCCTGAGGTATACTCTTTTATATTAAACTGATCATCTAGTAACTAAAGTGTTTCTCTGAGTTCTGTGAGCTGCTGTGGCAAATTAATTAACCCAAGAAGGAGGTCATGGGAATCTCTGATTTATAGTTAACAACTTGGTCTTACAATTGGCATCTGAAGTGTGGGTCACTCCTGTGGGATCTGACATTGTCTCTAGGCAGAGCAAACCAGTCAGTTCTAAAGGAAATCAACCCTGAATATTCTTTGGAAGGACTGATGATGAAGTTGAATGAAGCTCCAATACTTTGACCACCTGATGCAAAGAGCTCACTCATTAGAAAAGACCCTGATGCTGGGAAAGATTTTGGGTAGGAGGAGAAGGGACAACAGAGGATGAGATGGTTGGAAGGCATCCCTGAATCAATGGACATGAGTCTGAGCAAACTCAGGGAGATAGTGAAGGACAGGGAAGCCTGGCCTGCCGCAGTCCATGGCGTCACAAAGAGTCGGACATGACTTAGTGACTGAACAACAACCAGGCAAATAGTGTAGAATGAAGTTGAGCTGTAGGACTCCCAGCTGACTGTGGAGAATTGCTTGGTAGTGTTAGAAAGCACCCACACATGGGAAATGATTGCAGAACCAGCATCATCTATTGAAACAAAATTCTAAAACATCGTTGAGTTTCTGAAGAAGACAAGATCAGCTCTGAGCCCACAGGCCCCCTGTGGACTTGCTACTGGGACTGTAACTTTTTATTCTCCCTTGATCAACCTCTCCCCTATAGAAGATAATGAATCAGCATTTTAGCACCAAATGCAACATTAAAGACACAGCACCGCCCATCAGGAATATGCAGAACAATTAGTCAACCCTTCTTGAGAGTCTCTCTGTATTGCTGGCATTCATGATACCATTGTGATGTTTTGCTAATTCTCTGACTTTCCAGTTTCGGCCTCATGCATGGCTTTCTCTTCTTACTCCAATCTCTTTATGTTAACGGGAGAACTGTAGGGCTCAGTTTTGAAATCTCTTTTATTTTCACTGAGCATTCACTCTGTATAGTTTGTTGGAGCTGCCACAACAAAGTAACATAAACTTGGTGGTTTAAACAATATAAATGCATTGTCTCCTGGTTCTGGAGGTCGGAATGTCCTTCTGAGGACCGTGAAAGAAAATCTGTGCTATGCCTCTCTCCTGACTGCCGGTGTTTTGCTGGTAGCCTCTGGTGTGCGCCTTGACCTGTGGAACCACCACCTCACTCTGCCATCATTGTTGCATGCGATTCTTCCTTCCATGTGTCCCTGTCAAAATTCCCCTTTCATATAAGGACACGAACCATATTTATTTAGAATCCCAAAGACCTCATTTTAACTTCATTTCCAGGTGAGCTAGTAGCAATGAAACTGCCTGCCAATGCAGGAAATATAGAGACACGGGTTAGATCCCTGGGGCAGGAAGATCCCCTGGAGAAGGAAGTGGCAACCCATTCCAGTATTCTTGCCTGGGACATCCTGTGGACAGAGGAACCTGGTGGGCTATATAGTCCATGGAGTCTCAAAAGAGTCGGATATGACTTAGAGACTGCACAACAACATCTAGTCTCAATCCAGATACCAAAGTAAAATCTCCACCTACATGTATCACAAGATCTCAAACATATCAAAAACCACTACCTCTTCTAGTCTTCGCCATCTCAGTTAATAGAAACTCCATCCATTCTCTCTTAGATCAGAATCTTGGGGAATCATCCTTGATGTTCTGATATCCAGTCACTCACTAAGTCCTCTGTCTATTCAGGCTTCAGCATGAATCCCACACTTAATCAGAGTCATCCTACTTTACTGCTGCCACTACTGCTGCCTAAAAATGTCCATTTCCATGAAATAGCAAAAATTCACATGAGCTATACACTACTGAAATATTGAAAGGGGACTAGGTTTTATTTAAGATTTTAGGAATAAAAATTTACTTTCAAATGGTTGATTCTCTTCTAAGCTTCTAATCCCCTTCTTTCTTTTTTCCTGTTGTTTGTTATCTTAGCTGCCATTTTCATCATTATCCTGTATAAGAGCACAAGGGTTTGTTACTATATTATAGTGAGATTAGTAAAGGTACTACCATTCTTTTTAATTTGCCAAAGTATGAAGCAATGAAAGTAAAATACAAAGAGTATAAAGTTCAGCTTATGAGATAGGAATTAGATATACACTACATTCTAAAAAAGCATTTATATACACAAATTAAGAAATTCAAAAGAAGATAATAGTTTTCCTAAGTTTTAAATTCACCAACATACCATAAAACTCAGAATCGGTAATTCTGAAGTAAATAGGCCATGGCATTCCTCAAGAGATAGAGTTCTCACAATAGTTTTTAGCTATATCCTTAAATAGAACACAAAGGTGTCTTCAGCTGGCCTGTGAATCACTCAGACAAGCTTCAGATCACACAGAACCCACAAAGAGATGCCACACGAAGAGGCAGACAAGTAAACTAGATAAAATGAACATGTGAATATGACTCAACTAATTCAGCAACAGTAAAGCATAGCATTGATTTTTTGGAATAAAGCTTATGGATTTCACTAATATATCCACATTTCCTTGTTAAGATATTCTTGTGTAAAACTGTCATACAATTTCAGAATGGCCACTGGGGTGCAATTTGAGATAGAAAACAAAGCAAAGCTACCTAGTTTATATGGGGAGCAAACTAATTAGATTGGCATCATTAGCACAGACCTCTAACCAATGTGCTAATGTAATTTCAAACTGCAGGAAAATGGGGAGTCAGGTTGACCATTTTGTAGGACAAAATATAGATGAATATTCTGAAAATTCATGAATCTGACTATAATATAAAGCACTTGAAAGAGAATAAAACGTAAGTCAATCTTTACTACTCTGTGTGCCTTAGGAAAAAAAAATCACTGTATCTCTATATTTCGGTACAATGAAAATGAGAATTGTGTTATACACTTTAAAAAAATAATCTTTCAATTATTGTTGTCTTTGTAGGAACTAGATTGTATGCAATTACTATTATCTTTAAAACTCATTGAGTATATTTTAATAGATTTGAGTGACTAATCAATTCTTTTTCCCTTATTGGTATTTCTCATATATTTTAAAGGCCTGTTTTATTTTATTTTATTAATTTTTTGGCCATGCTGTACAGCACATAGGGTCCTAGTTCCCTGACCAGAGATCAAATCCACGTCCCATGCATTGGAAGCACAGTCTTAACCACTGGGAAGTTGTAACCTCCAGGTAAGTCTCTCTCACTTTTATTTTTAAACATCATATTCCTGAAATACAGAAATCAAATACCCTCAACACTTCAGTAGGATTGAAGCACTAGCTCCCCAGGAGTTTCCGTTTTCCCAGTTGCTCCTGTTCCCAAGTGAGCATCCCCAAGGAGTGACAGTATTCACTAGGCATTCTACCTTCTACTGCCTTGCCACCCTGTGGCTCATAGAAATCTGACCTCTGCCATCACAGTTGAAATAATTCTCGTAATCAGGCCATTCATTCTAGTATTTATTGAGTGCCAACTACAATATTCAGGCACTGTTAATAATTACAGCAGTGAACAAAACTGCATTTGTTTCCTTATGAGCTTATGATAGGAATGACAAGAAATGGAGAAATAACCAAATAAATATAGCGAGTACGGGATGGTATAAAATCAAGCTAGGATAATGGAATAGACCTGAACCTCCAGAGAAGAGGGCCATATTTTTATTTACCTAACAGCCAGACAAGTCAGAGAAGACCCCACAGAAAGTCAGCATCCCAATCTGTGAATATAAGCAAGAGAATGTTTTGAGGAAAAAGCCAGACTAAGTCTTTGGGGTAAAGGACTGCTTGGTATACTTACTTTATTTATTGTTATTTTTTTTAAAACGTTTCTTTTTTAAGTCCTTATTGAATTTGCTCTAATATTGCTTTCTGTTCGTGTTTTTGTCCCCACAGGGCTTGTGGGATCTTAGTTCCCCAACCAGGAATCGAACCCTCACCCCTTGCATTGGAAGGTGAAGTCTTAACCAGCAGAACTCCAGGGAAGTCACTGCTTGGCATATTTAAATAAGAGCAAGGAGGGCAGTGTGCTGGATGCAGAGTAAATAAAGCACAAGGAGATCTGTAGGGCAGCAAAGGCAAGATCGTATGGGACTATATACTTTAGTTCAGAAGGACTTCAGATTTCATTAAGTGAACTCAGAAACTATTAGAAGATTTTGAGCAGAAGAAAGACATGTTCTGATCAAAGTTTTAAAAATCTAGTGCTAATGGGCAATAGGATTATAATTTCTAAATACCATTCGTAAAAGTGTTACTAGTATAAACAAGCTTAATGGCAATTTTAACCCCCAAATGCACTGAAAACTACAAAACAGTGCCATGTAAAGTTAAAGCAAGCTTAAATAAATGGAGAGATATGCTTTATTTGTGGTTTGGAAGACTCAACATTAATAAGCTGTCAGTTCACCCCAAACTGATGTATCCATTTAGTGTAATTCCAATTAAAATGTCAGCAGGATATTTGTAGAAATCTAAAAGCTGAGTCTAAAATTTATATGGAAATACAAAAATCCTAGGATAGCTAAAAGAATTATGAAGAATTAAGAACAACTTGGAGAACTTCCAATATTTAAGATAAAATGAATATTATCAAGACAATGCAGAATTGGCATAAAGACAGACATATATATCATTGTAAAAGAATAGGAAATCAGGAATAGACCCACATATGTGAGGTCTATTGAGTCTGGATAAAAGTTTGAAGGTGATACAATGGGTAAAGAATTAATCTTTTCAATGAATCATTCTGAAACAACTGTAGTGAAAAATCCAATAAAATCAAATCCTACCTCACATCATATATGAAATTAAACTAAAAAAATGTAATAGAATAATACATAAAAGATGTAAAAGCTCTAGAAGAAAACAGAGAAACTTTTTGCCCCCTGTGCAACTCTAAGCAAGGATTTCTTTAAAAGGACATAAAATAAGCTAACTACAAAAGAATAGAAATGATAAACTGGAAATTTTTATTCTTCAAAAGTCACTATTAAGAAATGGTAAAAGCAAAATACAAACTAAGAGACAATATTCATAATACACACTCCCAACAAAAATCTTTTGTCCTGGATACATGTACAATACAATCACTGATAAAAAGACAAACAATTTTTTAAATGTGCAAAAACATAAAACAGATACTTCACAAAAGAAATACAAATTTCAATAAACCAGTGAAAAAGGGCCCAGTATTATTAATAATCCGAGAAAAAGAAGTTAAAACTGTGGAGCTATATCTCCACTTACCAGTACAATGGCTATCTTTTTTTAATTAATAGGTGAGGGTTAGTGAAGATATGGAACATTTAGAACTTCCCAATGGAAAAATTCACTCTTTGGATTCTACAATGCTATAAAACTCTTTAGAAAACAGTTTGACAATAAGTTTTTATATGTATATATACACTCACCATAATACTCAGCAAAACCACACCTTTATGTATTTACCCAAGAGAAAAAATTATGTACATGTATATATATATGTTCTTTTGTGCTTATAAGGTCAGTTTTCGTTCCAATCCCAAAGAAAGGCAATGCCAAAGAATGATCAAACTACCGCACAATTGCAGTCATCTCACATGCTAGTAAAGTAATGCTCAAAATTCTCCAAGCCAAGCTTCAGCAGTACATGAACCATGAACTTCCAGATGTTCAAGCTGGTTTTAGAAAAGGCAGAGGAACCAGAGATCAAATGCCAACATCCACTGGATCATTGAAAAAGCAATAAAGTTCCAGAAAAACATCTATTTCTGCTTTATTGACTATGCCAAAGCCTTTGACTGTGTGGATCACAATAAACTGTGGAAAATTCTGAAAGAGATGGAATACCAGACCACCTGACCTGCTTCTTGAGAAACCTGTATGCAGGTCAGGAAGCAACAGTTAGAACTGGACACGGAACAACAGACTGGTTCCAAATAGGAAAAGGAGTATGTCAAGGCTGTATATTGTCACCCTGCTTATTTAACTTATATGCAGAGTACATCATGAGAAATGCTGGGCTGGATGAAGCACAAGCTGGAATCAAGATTGCAGGGAGAAATACCAATAACCTCAGATATGCAGATGACACCACCCTTACGGCAGAAAGTGAAGAAGAACTAAAGAGCCTCTTGATGAAAGTAAAAGAGGAGAGTAAAAAAGTTGGCTTAAAGCTCAACATTCAGAAAACTAAGATCATGGCATCCAGTCCCATTACTTCATGCCAAATAGATGAGGAAACAGTGGAAACAGTGGCTGACTATTTTTCTGGGCTCCAAAATAACTGTAGATGGTGATTGAAGCCATGAAATGAAAAGATGCTTACTGCTTGGAGGGAAAGTTATGACCAACCTAGACAGCATATTAAAAATTAGAGACATTACTTTGCCAACAAAGGTCCGTCTAGTCAAAGCTATGGTTTTTCCAGTGGTCATGTATGGATGTGAGATTCGGACTATAAAGAAATCTGAGTGCTGGAGAATTGATGGTTTTGAACTGTGGTGTTGGAGAAGACTCTTGAGAGTCCCTTGGACTGCAAGAAGATCCAACCAGTCAATCTTAAAGGAAATCAGTCCTGAATATTCATTGGAAGGACTGATGCTGAAGCTGAAACTCCAATATTTTAGTCACCTGATGCGAAGAGCTGACTCATTAGAAAAGGCTCTGATGCTGGGAAAGATTGCAGTCAGGAGAAGGGGATGACAGAGGATGAGATGGTTGGATGGCATTCCCGACCCAATGGACGTAAGTTTGAGCAAGCTCTTGGATCTGGTGATGGACAGGGAAGCCTGGTGTGCTGTAGTCCATGGAGTCTCAAAGAGTCGGACATGACTCAGGTACTAAACAACAGAAACAGCAATACAAGTCTGTGCTGTGCTGTGTTTAGTCACTCAGTTGTGTTCTACTCTTTGCGACCCCATGGACCATAGCCCATCAGGCTCCTCTGTCCATGGGGATTCTCCAGGCAAGAATACTGGAGTGGGTTGCCATAACCTCCTCCAGAGGGTCTTCCCAATGCAGGGATTGAACCCAGGTCTCCAGCATTGCAGGCAGATTCTTTACTGGCTGCACCACGGGAAAGACCATGAATACCGGAGTGGGTAGCCTATCCCTTCTCAAGGGATCTTCCTGACCCAGAAATCGAACCAGAATGTCCTGCATTTCAGGCAGATTCTTTACCAGCTGAGCTACCAGGGAAGCCATATATGTATTTCTATCTCTGGTTGGGGAACTAAGATTCCCTAAGCCATGTGGCCAGGAAAAAAAAAAAAAAAAGACTTGAACATGAATGATCACAATAGTTTTATTAGTAATAGCCACAAAGCAGAACTTCAATGTCCAAATTGTGACATATTCATGCAATAGGATGCTAGTCATCAATATGAAGAAATGAACTGTCAGTATTCAAACAACATGGGTGAATCGTAAAGGTATGCTGAATTGAAGAAGAGAAGCATAAAAGCATATATGCATGTGTGCTCAGTCACTCATTCATGTCTAACTCTTTATGACCCTATGGACTGTTGCTCACCAGGCTCCTCTGTCCATGGAATTTTTCTGGCAATATTACTAGAGCAGGTTGCCATTTCCTCCTCCAGGGGTCTTCTTGACTCAGGAATAGAACCTGGATCTCTTGTGTTTCCTGCATTTGCAGGCAATTCTTTACCATTGAGACACCTGGGAAGTCCCATAAAAGCATATATCCTGGTGACCTATTTATATGGGGTTCTAAAAAGGTAATATTAATCTATAGTGATAGAATACAGATCAACAGTGCCTGGGGAGAGCTGGAGTGGCTTCCCAAGAAGGGACACCAAGAGGAGCATGAGAAAACTTTTCGGTATAACTTGATTAGGGTGGTGGTTACATAGATATGGGTGTAAACGTATATCAATATTCACCAAATATTCATTTTAAAAATGGATGCATTCCATTTATTGTACATGAATTAGAACACAATATGGCTCAGCTGGTAAAGAATATGCCTGCAATGCGGGATAACTGGGTTTGATCCTTGGGTTGGGAAGATCCCCTGGAGAAGGGAAAGGCTACCCACTCCAATATTCTGGCCTGGAGAATTCCATGGAATATATAATCCATGGGGTCGCAAAGAGTTGGACACGACTGAGTGACTTTCAGCCTTCAGCCTTCACCCAGCATCAATTTAAAGAGTCCAATGAATGCTTCATTAAATATTTATTATATAAAGCATTTTATAATGACTAGATAACATGATATCCTGGTTTTTAAAAGACTGCAAAAAAGTGCATATGGAATAGGAAATATAAATTCAATTTATAGCCTTCTACAATAAGACATAAGTTGCTGTGTTTATTTAGAAAAGAACAATGATATTTTACTGGTCTTATATGTAATGTAAAAACTTAAAACTAAGTTAAAAAATAACAATTATGAATAGTCCCTCCAGGGAATTTTTATATGTCAGCTTTTTACTTCTTCGTGTTAAATGAAGTGAAGCCAGTGAAACCCCAGGCAACTAAAAGCACTACCAGAAAAGGGTAGAATTAGTAATTCCCTTTTTTATCTGGACAGTAAAAAAATATTTCTCTGTCATCACAACTTCTAGCTTGTAATGAGGCAAGACTTTACAACAAGAATCATTTAAAATTGGGTGGGCTTCCCCGGCGGTGCAGTGGATACCTGCCAATGCAGGAGACTAGGGTTCCATCCCTGGGTCATGAAGATCCCCTGGAGAAGGAAATGGCAACCCGCTCCAGTATTCTTGCCTGGAGAATTCCAAGAACAAAGGAGCCTGATGGATTACAGTCCATGGGGTCGCAAAGAGTAGAACATGACTGAGTGACTGCGCATGCACACAAGCCAATTTTATATCCCATATCACAATATCTTGAATTTTAAAAAGTACCACCAAACTGAAGTTTCCTTACCACTGGATTGATATCCAGCTTGTCATTATGACTTGATATACTTCAAATGTCTAAGTGAATTTAGAATATATATTGTGTGTGTAGTATGTTCAGCACCCTTCTGGGGGTAGTGACTTAATATGAATGACTTTTGTTGTATCACTTCTTTTGCAAGGTAAGGCCGGGTTGCTCATGAAACCAACTTGCATTCCACCAGTGCTTCAGAACACTTTCCAATTCAATCTGTTATATATCCATCTCAGATTGTGGCAGGCAACAATCTTTATTACTTACTGCTGATTAAATTAAATTCACGTAGCTTAACACTGAAAGTTTCGATAAACCAACAGTTTACAACAATAAAGTGTAATCTTTCAGTTTTATACATTATTTTCAAGGTTCTTTACCATCTGAGCCACCAGGGAAGCTCACTAATCCTTTAAGATCCATAATAATTAAATATTTTCATTATATGAAATAAATTATCAAAAGACCCCAGATACTGACTCTTCCTAGTTTATCTTCACAGGACTTTCCCCTTTGCTCAGCGGGCATGATAAACATCCATGTTCCTCAGCATCCTATTCTCAAGTTTCTGCACTTTCTCTGAGATACTTCATCTACATTCTGGGTTTTGACAACTAATGAACTGCCATTTTCTCTCAAAATGATTTCTCAAATCCCTCTCACTCTCTCATTTTCCAAGTCCCACAAATCTACCATCAAATACTCATCTAAAATTTGCTATCATTCATATTTCTACCTTTTCAAGCCCCTTGAGTCTCTACATCAAATGTCATATTTACTTCCAAATTGATGACTTTACCAGCTGTCTCTTTTGACTCATTTCATCTTATCTAGCCATCACAATGTCACTTAAAATACATTAATCTGATCACATTGCCTCTGTTTATAACATGTAACACTTCCTCAATGTTTTTAAGATTGAGTCCACATTCTTTAAATAGCATTTAATAGCTTATATCAAACTATCTTTTGAGACTTGACCTCCAGGACTCCCTTGCCCTCATCCCTTCCATGGCTATAGGCCCTCCAGCTGCTGTCTACCTATCTACCTATAGATATAATACATTCTTATAAAGTTATATTCTTTAAAACATACTTTCTCTGACTATGAAAACAGAGGTTGGAAGTTATTTTTTATTTATAACTTCAATGTTTTTTAATTGGTGTTTGTGTAATGACTCTCATCAGCTAGCTTTGTGACAACGAGCAAGTCAACACATCTGAGTATCAGTTTCTGTCCACAGAAAATAAAGGCTGGATATCTATTTCTAAGCTTCCTTTCTTCTTTATAATCCCCCAGATTATAATTTTTATGAAATAAAGATCCAAATCTGTCAGTGCAACATCTTGAATGTCTAAAATAATGCCCAGACCTCAGTAAGTATTATAGAGTAAATTAAGTAATATATATTTGTATATGTTGTTTTATTGGTGGATTAACTCACATTCATAAACACATATATGTTATACATGTATATATCTCTGAATTATTTAAAAATATGATTTTGCCTAAACATAGAATTTCATCTTTTCTCTGTATTATACTTAGATTTTCTTGTCTAGATTTTAAGCAGTTTGTGTCATCAACCTTTTTAACTATTTTTTCTGGCTCATAAATTTCATACCTGTATTTTTCAGTTAACCACCAGTTATCAAAATTCTTTCTAGCATTCCTTCTAGAATTATTATGCTCATTTTGAGGAAGATGAATTATGGAAATATTATTCAAAAATAAACATTTCACAATATTTTTATACAGTAAAATTGAGCATATGTATACTTCATACAAAAAGTTTATTGACAACACATCTACATATATTGCACTTTTTAAATATAGCTGGTTGTTTGCGTCAGAAAGACTGCCTACCACTTATATTCCAACCAGCTGCTATACAAAAATTAAGTTTTAATGGACCTACCACACCTTCAGCCTCTTGTCTCCAGTCACTGTGCTTAGCTGTGGGATTCCCATTAACATTAATGGGAGCTCCATGCACATATCACCTGGAGAACAGACCCCTGAATGTTTGATCATTATCTTCCCAGACAGGTAGGAAGGGCATCAATCAGGTATCCCACTTAGTTTCACAGTATGTACTATTAAAGGCATCAGGGCAATAAAAACACAGCTTTCTAACACTTTCTTTAAAAAACCATAAAAATGTACAGAACAACCAAAGAAGATTTTTAAAGCATACAAGAAGTACATGGCTTTCTTGCATATCTTTTTATAATTACGAATGACTCCAAACTGAAGTATACAGGCTACTTCCTTGCTAAGGCAGCCATAATGTGATAATAAAGACAAGTTTCATTATATAAAACAGATCTGATTTACTATAATGTAGCCAAAGAGTGAAGAGGCAGTGAAGTTTACATAGATACTGCTTGACCTCTGGATTTTCTTTCCTTTTAACATTTTCCCACCATATCATTAATAAATCAAATGCTTTTATGTGGTTAAAAGAAGACAGCATGAGTGATTAGTACTAGTCTGTGAGCTCCGGCATGATGGAAGGAACATGATGAAAGTAAGGACATGTTTTCAGTTCTGATTTTACTGAATTAAAATCAGTAAATCAGGAACAGCAACATAGCGACAAGGGAAGAATGAAAAGGAAATGTGGATTCTCTTTCCCTTCTCCGGGGGACCTTTCCAATCCAGGTATCGAACCAGTGTCTCCTGCATTGCAGACAGATTCTTTATTGTCTGAGCCACCAGGGAAGCCATCAGGGAAGTGCTGTCTGTTAGTTCATGAATATCTGCATGCATAGATTTTCTTGTCTAGATTTTATAACTTTGCAACTTCTATTTTCAGGGAAATTCCCACCTATCAGGGAACGCCCTCCTTGTCCTAGCCCCCCATTTATCATACAAATAATCAACTCCAAGACAGGACCTGCTTACAGAGTGGAGTGTTTTGTATCTGGAAATATCTGACTTAGCTGAATCTGACCTACATCTAGATGAGATTTTACGATGGATCGTAACCAGGCTTGAGCTCTCCAGAGACTAAGCAAATTCCTCTGACATCATCAGAACTGGGTGAAAAGCAGAGGAATAAATACAGGAAGAATATGCTCATTTTATTGTATCACAATTTGTCCCTCAAAATGCAGTCCTAAGCCTGATCTAGTCAATGTTCAAGATCCATGTGGGAGGTATTATGATCCCATTTAAACAGATGAGGAAACCAACACTCAATAAACTTAAGTTTCTTTCCAAGACTATGCTGTATTTAGTATTCTGTGTTTTGCCATGCTGCTATTGCTGCTAAGTCACTTCAGTCGTGTCCGACTCTGTGCAACCCCATAGACAGCAGCCCACTAGGCTCGCCGGCCCCTGGGATTCTCCAGGCAAGAACACTGGAGTGGGTTGCCATTTCCTTCTCCAATTTCCAAGGAAAGTGAAAAGTGAAAGTGAAGTCGCTCAGTTGTGTCCGACTCCTAGCGACCCCATGGACTGCACCCTACCAGGCTCCTCTGTCCATGGGATTTTCCAGGCAAGAGTACTGGAGTGGGTTGCCATTGCCTTCTCCATGTTTTGTCATATGCTTATGGAAAAGAAATATCATCAACTCTAAACTTAGTCTCTTTAACAAGTGGTGCTGGGAAATCTGGTCAACCACTTGTAAAAGAATTAAACTAGAACACTTTCTAACACCATATACAAAAATAAACTCAAAATGGATTAAAGATCTCAATGTAAGACCAGAAACTATAAAACTCCTAGAGGAGAACATAGGCAAAACACTCTCTGACATACATCACAGCAGGATCCTCTATGATCCACCTCCCAGAATATTGGAAATAAAAGCAAAAATAAACAAATGGGACCTAATTAAACTTAAAAGCTTCTGCACATCAAAGGAAACTATTAGCAAGGTGAAAAGACAGCCTTCAGAATGGGAGAAAATAATAGCAAATGAAGCAACCGACAAACAACTAATCTCAAAAATATACAAGCAACTCCTACAGCTCAACTCCAGAAAAATAAATGACCCAATCAAAAAATGGGCCAAAGATCTAAATAGACATTTCTCCAAAGAAGACATACAGATGGCTAACAAACACATGAAAAGATGCTCAACATCACTCATTATCAGAGAAATGCAAATCAAAACCATTATGAGGTACCATTTCACACCAGTCAGAATGGCTGCGATCCAAAAGTCTACAAATAATAAATGCTGGAGAGGGTGTGGAGAAAAGGGAACCCTCTTACACTGTTGGTGGGAATGCAAACTAGTACAGCCACTATGGAGAACAGTGTGGAGATTCCTTAAAAAACTGGAAATAGAACTGCCTTATGATCCAGCAATCCCACTGCTGGGCATACACACTGAGGAAACCAGAAGGGAAAGACACACGTGTACCCCAATGTTCATCGCAGCACTGTTTATAATAGCCAGGACATGGAAGCAACCTAGATGTCCATCAGCAGATGAATGGATAAGAAAGCTATGGTACATATACACAATGGAGTATTACTCAGCCATTAAAAAGAATATATTTGAATCAGTTCTAATGAGGTGGATGAAACTGGAGCCTATTATACAGAGTGAAGTAAGCCAGAAGGAAAAACACCAATACAGTATACTAACGCATATATATGGAATTTAGAAAGATGGTAACAATAACCCTGTATACGAGACAGCAAAAGAGACACTGATGTATAGAACAGTCTTATGGACTCTGTGGGAGAGGGAGAGGGTGGGAAGATTTGGGAGAATGGCATTGAAACATGTGAAACGTCATGTATGAAACGAGATGCCAGTCCAGGTTCAATGCACGATGCTGGATGCTTGGGGCTGGTGCACTGGGACGACCCAGAGGGATGGTGTGGGGAGGGAGGAGGGAGGAGGGTTCAGGATGGGGAACACATGTATACTAATTAAATAATTTTCTATTAAAGAAAAAAAAAAGAAAAAATAAATAAATAAACTTAAAAGCGTGACATACATAATACTGCATCCTGATATCTAAGTGATTTATTTGAATAACATTTATTCCTTTTCCTTCTTTGTTTTTATTGTGGTAAAGTCATATAATATAAAACATACTGTTTTAACCATATTTAACTGTACAGTTCTGTGGTGCTGGGGAAGACTCCAGAAAGTCCCTTGGACAGCAAGGAGATCAAACCAGTCAGTCTTAAGGGGGGATCAACCCTCAATAGTCACTGGAAGGATGGATGCTGAAGCTGAAGCTCCAGTATGTTGGTAATCTGATGCAAACAGACAACTCATTGGAAAAGTCCCTAATGCTGGGAAAAATTGAGGGCAGAAAGAGAAGAGGATGTCAGAGGATGAGATGGCTGGACGACATCACCGAAGCAATGCTCATGAACTTGAGCAAATTCCAGGAGACAGTGAGGGACAAGGAGGTCTAAGGTGCTGCAGTTCTTGGGGTCACAAAGAGCTGGACACAACTGGGTGAGTGAACAGCAACAACTGTGCAGCTCAGTGGCACTAAGTACATTTACACTGTTGTGCAACTCTCACGATCACCCATTTCCGGAATTTTTCACCGTCCTAAACTGAAACTCTGTCCCCAGTCTTAACCACCAACCCACCAGGAAAGTTCCAAAACTAGGTCACACATTTGTAAAGTTAGAGCTTATGCTTTTATTTCACTGTATAACTGCATCTAATAACAATAATTTCTCCTGTTGGTATTATGCTTTGCCATCTTCAAAGTGTTTGTACAAGAAAAATTTACTTTTCAGAACTCTGTAAAGTAAAGCCTGACGGGTAGTTAACTGATCTTACACCTGAGCATTCTTAAGTGACTGCATAGTAAGTCAACAGACATCTGATTTGGGGCTTCTTACAAAAATGTGTTCCTTCTGTGTGCAGGACTTTCTTTTGGAGAGAGCAAATGGACTGGGTTTTCAGACCTGGTTTGTTTCCACCACTCTCTATTAACACAGCTCCCCGAGTGGCTCAGTCAGTACAGAATCTGCCTGTAATGTAGCTACCAGGGTTCAATTCCTGGGTCAGGAAGATACCCTGAGAAGGTAATGGCAACCCACTCCAGTATTCTTCCCTGGAGAGTCTCATGGACAGAGGAGCCTGGTGGGCTACAATCCACAAGGTCGGAAAAGCCAGAAAAAACTTAGTGACTAAACCACCACCACCACTCTCTGTCCACTGACCCAAGTTTTATAATTTCAGGGCACTATGACATTGTCAGAACTTACCCTCAAAATATCACCTATATCTGAAAAAAAAATATATATATATATATAACCTATATCTGAAAGCTGTTTCCAGAATGGGTGGAAAGAAATCTCAATGGGCTAGGTTTGAGACATTCCACATACAATAGATTGATTTGTGACACTCAGAAGTTGCGTCAGCACGTAAAGGTTCAGAGAGGCACTATATGCAAAAAACTAACAAAAGTTTAAATTCAGCTAAATGGCACAACTGAACCTCTGAAAATTTCAGAACAGATTTTTAACATATTGAAACTGATTAATGACATGCAGAATAATGCACTCTATTTTGGATCTTCCCTACCCAGGGATCGAAACTGTGTCTCTTTTATCTCCTGCATTGACATTGGCAGGCAGGTTTTTTACCACTAGTGCCACCTGGGAAGTCCCTGAGTTACCATGCCCTCCTTCAGAGGATCTTGCCAACCCAGGGACTGAACCCAGGTCTCCTGCATTGCAGGTGGATTCTTTACCATCTGAGCCACCAAGGAAGCCCATATTGTTGATAGAGGAGACTGGAGAAGTATGCACAGATAACAAGACCACTGCAAAGAAAATGAGGAATGAGCTACAGACAGTGAGGTTGGCTGCAGCACAGCTGGGAGCTCCCAATACCTTTAGTCACCTTAGCGTAGTCTTCCATGCAGAGAAAAAAAGAGGAGCCGACCATTTCTGAAGGTATTTTTTAGGCTTCTTAGAAACAGCTTTATGATTTTATGATATTTTATCCTTATCTTGGGCTTCCAAGGTGATGTTAGTGGCAAAGAACCCGCCTGCCAATCCAGGAGACACAGGTTTGATCCCTAGGTCAGGAAGATCCCCTGGAGAAGGAAATGGCAACCTACTTCAGTATTCTTCCCTGGAGAATCCCAGGGACAGAGGAGCCTGAGGATACAGCCCATGGGGTTGCAAAGAGTTGGACATGACTTCGCAACTGACCACACATGCATCCTTATTTTAGTATCTCAAGTGGCCACACAAGAAAAATGTGAGAAAGAATAGCTAACATAAAATGCCAGTGCTTTAGAGTGGCATTGTCTGTGTCCGTAAGGAGGCCTTTATTTCTCTTCCTTTTCTTTTTTCTCATCCTCTCCCTCTTCTTTCTTTCCTTCTTCCCCTTCTTGCTTTACATTTTCATAATATAGCTGTTAGCCAAAGGCAAATGCCCCCAATTTCATTCATTGACTCAGCCATGTTTTCTTTCCCTGAAGATAAAATAGCACAATATAGAATACAACTGAGCTTCGCATCTCAAGACACAGAACTCCAATAGTGAACAACAGATGGCTTCGCTTATACTGGGGACTTACGACCAAAGTGACCAATGAACAAAGGGAGAACATACTTTTTTAAAGCTGCTCAATCTGGGATCTGTGAGGAAGGCACTCATCTCAGCCACAATGCACCTCCCTAAGTGACGGCTACTGTCTCCTATTTTGTAGAGAAAATTAATATTCTTCTTATCAGAAGCTTATAGCAAAATCTCATTTAAGAACGTAAACCAACAGTCTAATGAATTGATCCCAATATTGTTTTAATTTTCAATCTTCTAATTTTAATGAGGTTACTACAGGAACATAAAAATAATTGAATCAGAAAATAATGAACTATTGATTCTTTTGTTGTGAACTCATCCCACTCCTTGACGTATACTTTGAGACCACAGGGCATTATATGAGCAAATTATAGTACATGAAGGAGAATGTGAAGCAGAAATGACAGCTATGATTTTCTCATTAAAACCAACCTAAAACAATGTTTGCATTCAGAATTAACCAAGCCTTTTTAATATGTCTTAATTTTATGATACTGACTGCCACTGGAAATCTACAGAGTATATAAGCTAGAAACTCCTCACTGTCACTGAGATTTTTAGCAATATTTCCTTGATGATTTTGAACAAACTAACATAATAAAAAATTTAAAAGATTCAAAGGCAATACAAAATTGTAAAAGTTATAGAATTCTCCCGTCTTCATGTTTTTGCATAGATTCAATAAGACCAAATGGAGAAAGGAAAATGAAATTGTTTTAGCCTTCCAATCATATGTTGACAACAATTTTTAAAGCTAGCTGCTGAAAGCAGCTTATTGCTTAATTTTGTATTATACATCTATCCTGGGATATACCTGGGAAATCTTCCTATTTCTCTATTTCAGCTGGTTTCTGCAATAATTGAAGTTAGGCAAAAAAAAAAAAAAGAAGAAGAAGAACCTGCCTTTCATCCAAAGAACGAACATAGTATATGGTTACAGATTTAGTGTGCTAAGTCAAACAATGTATATGCACTTAAAAGGCAGAATACAAAAGGAAATCAATTACCTTTTCTCTTTCCTTTTTCTTTTTTTTTGCTATTTATTGCTTTGTGTGTAGGGGAACAGCACCCTTTGAACTGAAACGTTTTCCTTCTTTCCTATTTCTTCATTACAAACAGCCTTGTTTTCTTAAATATCAAAAGAGCCCAGACCTATACCTGAAATAAAAACTGTTTCCCTTTATGTAATTTTCAAGGGGCTTTTAGAGTATCTTTCCCCAGTGATTATAGGGTATTTCCACATATGCTGTCATTTTAAGGTGAAAAATGTGCAAGGACAGTCACACCATCTGTCATCAACTGGGTTCCCTGACACCCGGAGCTGCTCTGAAATGGCCAGCGGCCTCCTGCATAACAAAGACCTTGCCCCTTGGCATTGTTTGTTCCTTGACCTGAGCTGAGAGTCCTTCAAAAGGCTCTTTCCTGCAACCATTTCAGGACTGCTTCTCAGGGGCAGGGTCTTCAAAAGAAAAAAAATTATTTATGCATATAGGAAATTTGAAATGCTCCGGCCTTACATCTAAACCAATAGACTAAACCCTAGGAGGAGTTGGTCCTTAGCTTTGTTTCTGTGATCCCTGAAGGAAAACCTACTTAGCATTATTCTTTTTTTTTTCCTTTTTTTCTTTTGGAAGTTTCTTTAAGATATAATTTATGTGTTAAGCAATCCATCTGTAAAGCCAGAGTGTGTAGGTTAAATGTAACCGGACCATTCAAATACAGAAGCTGTGTCATAATAAGTGAAAAATACACCTCTGACCAACAAAACCCCAGTGCCTCTCACAGTGGAAGTCACAGGCAAGCTATTCTTACTGCCATGTCAAGCACCACTTACGACTTACAAATACAATACAGTACAATCTCACTGTAGGTCACTTGTGCCCAAAGAAGGATTACAGCTGCAGCTCACAATATTTATGAAAGAAACACATAGAAAAAGAGAAAATGTCAACTATTGTGAAAGATTTTTACTAAAGAATGGATACCCTCATATGCCTGCCATATGAAGACATAAAGCTGTGGCTTCTCTTCCTTTTAATTTGCCATGGCTGTAAAAATGTGTGTTCCTCAATTTAGGGAAATCTAAGCGAGGGTTCTCTTATTTTAAGAGACAGAGTTTTGAAAATCAGGCAGATCTCTGTTAAAAGAAGCATCAGCCATTTCTAGGAATGAATGAATAAACACAAAAGGATATTCCCTCTGTCAACATAATTAATGGCGAGATTTTATGAGCTTCATTTAGTCCCCAAGACATAGTTATATACAATACATGGAGTGTGTGTTTATGTGCACCATAATATAAATATGTAAAAGTCACATCATTAAATCTTTTATATGTCTGTATTCATAATACACAAAGCTGTTTTTAAATTATTTAAAGATCTATTCTCTTTCCATATACATTAATACTAATAAGAGTTGCCGTCAACATCAAAGGGAAACTAGACCCCTAATTAGAGTCCTGGTCTGCCCTGAGATTCGCATTGCAGAGCAAACAAATATGGAATAAGTTGAACATTAGAGAAACTAATAATCAGTCTTCATTCTCAACTTCTGATTATTGCAAGAATATAGTGATTTCTTAATAATAAAATGCAACCACTTTCCATCACATTTTGTAAACATAAAATTTCATGCGAGCAGTTCCCAAAGAAAAAGATAACAGTTAAAACAGATAAAGCTGTTGTGTCCTCCTATTAGAATACAGGACAGTTACAATGGCTCCAGAAATTTTAAATAGATTTCAATTTTTGAAGTTTTGATGTTGCCTTTTTTTCTTTTGCCTTAGACATTTTGATTATCGTTTTGACAATATGCATGTGTTTTTTCAAATGGCAAATTCCCTATTGAAATTCTGGTTTCATATGAGGCTGGTATTAAAAATATCAGCCATCTATTAAACAAACATTTGGTGAGAACATTTTCTGTACCAGAAATTTTGCTAGATACTGAAAATATATAAGCAAAAAAAAGCTTCTGGCCTTGTGTTGCCAAATGGTTAAAGAATGAAACAATTAAACAGACATAGAATTAAGTATATGATGAGAACTATTTCTGAATATCAAAGTAATACATGCAAGTGTTTAAGGATCTCAAATTAAAAAGAAAATGTACTTTGTGACTTTAACTTGATTGCTACTTTAATTTTTCAGTTCTGGATAGATTCTCAAAATTGTTTTTATGGAAAATTTCATACATATACAAAAAATGTAGTATAATGGATTCACATGTATATATCACTAGCTTCCCCAATTATCAACTCGTGGCATACATATCCTTTTCCATGTTATTTTTGGGAAAATCCCAGACACTGTATTATTCTATCCGTAAATATTTCTAAAGATAACCACAGTATTATTACCAAACCTAAAATTAGCCATAATTCATTAATATTATCAAATATCTCATCAGCATTCAAATTAAAGTGATTTTCAAGTGTCATATTTAAAATTTATTTACATAAGAACCAAACAAGACTCACACACTGAGTTTGGTAAATACGTCCTTAAGTCTCTTTGTATATATAATTTCTTAATCTTCCTCTGTCTTCTTTTCTACCTCTTTCAATCTAGGAGTTGTAGATACGGTTAATGTTATTTCACAGACTTCTCCCACAGTCTGAATCTTGCCAACTGCATTTTTGTGATCACTTCTAGAAATTGTTAAGAGTACCAATAGCTACTCTGAAAATTGTTAAATAAGTAGAAAAATAAGCTATTCATAGTGACTTCCTGGCATGAAATATTTGATCACAGAAAATTCTTCTCTATAGAAGAATAACAGTGAACAGATATAAGAGAAATGCCAGAATAAGAAAAATTGTCATTTTGAAACTTCTATCTAAATAATATATCTAAGTTTGCAATCAGTAGCTGTTAAAATAATGACATGAGAAGTTAATGAGGAACTTTATAATGGATAGATGAGGCTGACAACACTTGAACCCACAGTTATTATTAACATCATCAAAATGGGACAAAAAGAAACTTGCCTTGTGTGACGCAAGTAATTGACACAGCATCATTTATAAAGTATTCTAGTCAATAAATAATTAACTAAATTAAGCCAGATCTCTAAATTCACTATCATTTTACAGAAATATGGGAGATAATAAAGACTGATAAATAACATCATATAAAGATGTCATCAGCATGTCCAGAATATGGGAAATGTTATAGAAAATGAAATAACCTAGTTCATTCAACAATAAAAAAAAACACTTCAAAAATAAAGGAAGAGGAGTAACTTTACATATTTTATATACACTTAAGAGATAAGTTGATCTAAAGCAATGTAAAAATTTTGTAGGATCCTAATTCAAATGAATTCACTATGAAAATAAGTTTGTGAGACAATTAGAAATTCTGACCCTGTGATCATGGCACTATGCTTATTTTTTGGAAATCTTATTTGTCAGAGATACTCATTGAAGTATTTATGGAAGAAATTATAGATATGTGGAATTTTCTTTAAAATACTCCAGTAACAGGTAAAGTGAGGGAGCTGCAACAGTTGATGAAACAAGACTGTAAAATGTTGATAATTATCGCAGGTGGCTGATTGGTATGTGAGTTTTCATCTGTATGTCTGAACATTGTCATATTAAAGTGACTTTTTAAAAGATAAATAATTTCTTTTCCATCTGGTGATACCTTTGGAAGCTTCTTTACCCTGAAATTGAAAATAAATGTGATCAGGTTTTAAGCACAATTCTTCCGTAAGAAATCACTACATATTTTAGAGAAAGAAGTGTACATGTTCTATTAAAAATTCTGCAGCTAGGCCCTGATAGTTGTAACTCAAAATATCATCATGGATGAAAAGCATTACCAACACCTGAGCACTTGTTAGAATGCAGACTCTCACCTCCCCTCTTGACCTAATGAATCAGAGTCTGTATTTTATATAAGATCCCCATTAACTCTTATGCACATGAAAGTTTGAGAAGTACTACTCTAGATCCCATTCTCCTCATGGATCTTTCATCATTAATTATTACTTTAACCTATGTTCCCAGGTAGCTCAGTGATAAAGAATCTGCCTGCCAAAGCAGAAGACATAGGAGACATGGGTTCGATCCCTGAGTCCGGAAGATGCCCTAGAGTAGAGAATGGCAACCCACTCCAGTATTCTTGCCTGGAGAATCCCATGGACAGAAGAGTCTGGTGGGCTACAGTCCATGGGGTTGCAAAGAGTCGGACAGGACTGAGCAACTGAACACTTACGCACAACCTATGTTCAGTCTTTCCTTTTCACTAGCTACTTCTTAATGGCTTATACACAAGCCTGGTTATCTCTCATCTTTAAAAAATGAAATAAATGATCAAACAAACAGAGAGATAAACTTGTTTCAAGTTCACTGCTGACCTAGAAGCTTGGACTTAGTTGAGAAACTTACATACACTTAACCCAAGAACCCCTCTTTTTACTTAGGTTCACTCTAGTAGGTTTCTGTTGCTTGCCATGAATAGAATCCTCACACATCAAGGGTCCATCTTTGATTCCCATCTCACTCTAATTTTCAGTGAAATTCTATCATGCCCACATAGATTCTCTTTCCAAGGACCACATGAGCATTGCTTTCACACCAGTAAGCCAAGAGAACAGTGCCATGAGCCAAAGAGGATTATTCTCAAGTCTTAGAAATCTAATGAAATTTGCCTTGTTAGATTTTGGACTTGCTTAGAACCCATGACCCCTTTCTTCTTTCCAATTCCTCCATTTTGCAACAGAAATATCTATCCTATGACTGTCCTACTGTTGTATTTCAGAAGCACATAAATTGACCAGCTTCTCAGATTCACAGCTGGAGAGAAGTTTTGTCTCAGGAGTAATCATACTTCAAGTCTCACCCATGCCTGATTTAGATGATATTTAGGTTACACTTTGGTCTTACAGGTAATTCTGAAATGAGTTAAGACATTGGGATGTTTGGGATGGGGTAAATGCATTTTGCATGTGAGATGAACATAAATTTTGGAGGTGAAATAGTATAGAATCATGTCTTCCCAGGTGGTATTAGTGGTAAAGAACCCACCTGTAAATGCAGAAGGCATAAGAGACATAGGTTCGATCCCTGGGTCAGGAAGATCTCCTAGAGATGGAAATGGGAACCCACTCCAGTATTCTTGCCTGGATAATCCCAGGGACAGGGGAGCCTGGCGGGCTACAGTCTGTAGGGTAGCAAAGGGTTGGACATGACTGAAGTGACTTTGCAGGCTTGCACGTGTCTGCCCAAAATTCATATATGAGTTTGTATGACTGTATTTGAAGTTCAGATTTTTTCCCTAATATTTATTTACTTACTTGGCTGAGTAGGGTCTTAATTGTGGCACTCGGGCTCTTTGTTGTGGCATGTGGGATCTAGTTCCCTGACCAGGGATCAAACCCAGGCCCCTGCATTGGGAGCTTGGAGTCTTAGCCCGGGAGTCCCTGGAAATAGGATCTTTAAGGAAAAAATTAAGGTTATATGAGATTTTAAGTGGGGCCTTAATCTGGTAGGACTGGTATCCTTATAAGAAAAGACAGCAGGGATGTCAACATACAGAAAAAGGGCCATGTGAAGACAGAAAACAGCCATCTGTAAGCCAAGGAGTGAGGTCCCAGGAGAAACCAAACTTGCTGAGATCTTGTTCTTGAACTTACAAACCCTAGAACTGTGAGAAAATAAAGTTCTGTTGTTTAAGCCATCAAATCTATGGGATTCTGTTATGGCAGATGAATATAATTCCCCCAAAGCCTCCCTGACTTCACCACTCTCACTCCCTGATGCTTTATCCACAGTTTACAGGCTGATTCTCCTGAAAGGTAAATTGGGTAAAAATTTTCCTACGCTCCAAACATAATGTCATTCGTGTCCACAAGATAACATTCCAAGTAGCTGTCATGACACAGGATCGGTGGTCCCTGTTTTACCCTCCAGGGTCATTTCCTGGCAAACATGGGCAAAAAGCAAACACTCTAGAAAAACAGACACAACCATATTCAGTTCTAAATTGCCATGCTGATTCATAGAACATAGTGTTGTCATTCATGAGTCAAGCCCTCCTCAGACTACCAAGCAAGCTGCAACTCATACTCAACAATTCCCACAAGAGTCTTGTGCTCAAAGAGATATTTGATTTCCCCAGACTATGCTGATCACAACCTTCTTTGTGCTATTACTGTATAAACCTTTTTTATACTTAAGGAACAACACTTCACTTTAATTCTTTACTGCTGATCCCTTTCAAGACTGGATTTTTGAGGATCATACTTTATTTATCTGTATATCCTCTCTACTTGTCATACAGATAACTCAGTTACTAACTGAAAGAAATGAAGAATTTATTGATTGGTTGGTTGATTAATGAAGCATATGAAGTATCATTTACTGGGTCCAGATCATCCCTAACTTAGAAGATCTATAGGAGATCAGATTGGAAAAATATTCTAAAGAATGGAAGAATGCTGAAATTAACATGATTTGAGAAGCTAAGGAAGCAAGGAACAAATTACTGATTATTATATTCCACTTCAGTCTCCCCAGATTCCCAATTCCTGTACTCCTTGTCATAATCACAACACATTCAAAATAGAGCTCATTTTACTATATGTTAAATTTACTTATTTATCATCACATAAATCATTTTGCTGATTCCTGAAAGAGAACTCAATGTGTAATGGAAAAGCACTAAATTAGAAAGCGGAATACTTGAGTTCCTAGCTCTGTGACTTAAGACAACTCACCATCTCTAAAGTGTCATTTTTCTCACTGCAAAATCATATTTTTATAACTAACCAGTTCAACTCAAGAAGTGGTTTTGAAAATCAAGAGGGATGATGTACAGTTTACATTCATCATTCCATAAAGGTTTTTTTCCTAGTGAACTGGCAGTGTTTCTGCATATCCCTAACACTGCTCTGCATATGGCCCCAGCTCACTGCTGCTCTTCTCATTGACTGACATTGTCAGATCACTTAAATTTTCTAAACCTTAATCTTCCTAAGTATATAAGTGAAATAATATGATAAAGTGTTTCTAAGGCAAAATGCAAATCTAAAATATTTTGTACTCTCACGTCATTTAGTTTCAGGTATTTTTATTATCCTAATTATGTGACTTTGGGTAAGTATGTAACTGCATTACTTTCCTTATGTATAAAAAGAAAATGTAATTGGATTGTTAAGGAATTGGGACAATGTGTGTCAAGTGTTTAATGTAGCATATCATTGGTCAGTATTATCAATTAAAATTACTGGGTTAATATTACTAGCACCTACTCTTGAGGTGGCTCAGATGGTGAAGAATCTGCCTTCAATGCAAGAGACCCAGGTTCAATCCCTGGGTCAGGAAGATCCCCTAGAGAAGGTTTATGGTAACCCACTCCAGTATTCTTGCCTGGAAAATCACACAGAGGAGCCCGTGGACTACAGTCCATGCGGTTGCAGAGTCAGACACGACTGAGTGACTAACACTCTTAAAATATTACTGCTACCAACAGGTGTCGCTGGAGAACTAAACCTGCAAAGTTTTCCATGACTCATGACACTTTGGATATAGCTTAAATATCTTTGACTTATACCTAATATTTGTTTCATTTGGAAGGATGACAGCTAATTATATAAAATAGTAGAATTTGCCATTAATAGACAAAATAGATACAATTCATAATAAATATTTGCTTAATAAAAGATATTTGTAATATCTGGTGATTGTGTATGGTGTCTTCTGGAGAAAACTGGTCTTTGATCTTTGCTCCCCAGTCAAATCATCAAACTTGATCGAATCATTACTGTGTTAGTTATTCTGTGTATTCTGGTGCCACTTACTGTAGTCTCTTGCAGAGGGTGAAAGAGAAGTATGGAAAAGCTGACTTAAAACTCGGCATTCAAAAAACTAAGCTCATAGCATCTGGTCCCAAATAGATGGGATAAAAAGTGGAAACAGATTTTATTTTCTTGGGCTCCAAAATCTCTGCAGCCATGAAATTAAAAGGCACTTTCTCCTTGGAAGAAAAGCTATGACAATCCTAGACAGCATATTAGAAAGCAGAGACATCACTTGTCCAACAAATGTCCATATAATCAAAGTATGGTTTTTCCAGTAGTCATGTACAGATGTGAAGTTGGACCATAAAGAAGGCTTAGCGCCAAAGAATTGATGCTTTCAAAATGTGGTGCTGGAGAAGACTTTGAGACTCCCTTGCACTGCAAGGAGATCAAACCAGTCAATCCTAACCATGAATATTCATTGGAAAGACTGATGCTGAAGCTAAAGCTCCAAAACTTTGGCCACCTGATGCAAAGAGCCAATTCATTGGAAAAGACCCCAATGCTGGGAAAGACTTGGGGCAAGAGGAGAAGGGGAAGACAGAGGATGAGATGGTTGGATGGCATCACCAACTCAATGGACATGAGTTTGAGCAAATTCTGGTAGATGGTGAAGGACGGAAGTCTGGCGTGCTGTAGTCCATGGGGTGACATAGAGTTGGACATGAATCAGAGACTGAACAACAACTGTAAACATTGTAAAACTTTGTAAACTATAAAACATTGTCCTTATACTTAAACAAAACCATTACTATTAAAGCTGTCATTGCAATTGTTGTCTAGTCACTCAGTCATGTCCAACTCTTTGTGACCTGTGGACTGATTTCTAGATATTAACTATATTTGTGAAGATTATTTTAAAATATATACATTTATATATACATGCTCTAAATACCAGATACATTTACTATATATGTACCTAATGTAAATTTCATATACATGTATGTGTCTACATATATATAGACATATGTATATATTTCTAAAATAAGGCAGAAGGAAGGATGAGAGGGAAAAACAAAAGGAAATCACACCTAAACTGATTTCCAAGTTTTGTGGCTTATAAATACTCTGCAGTTATTTAAGCATAAAGCCAAACATGCTAGAGATAAAACATCTATTTCATTTTATTCCTATAAAATATTATGTTTGTAGCATAATGTAGTTGAGTACCACATGTTTTCTAAAAGACTTATTTTCAGAAAATAGTGTGCTCACTAGAAACATTAGGTTTAATTTTCCATCTATATTTCTCACCAATTTGTAAGTCTGAATATTGAGGACTCATAGATAGCCTCCATCTGAGAAAAAACAAAAACAAATATTCGAGAGGCAGGATATACTTGAGACCCTATAAGGAAAAGAACTTGTTCTCCAGTGGAGGGAACTGATATGAAATACTCTGTTAGCAGTAGGGCACTGGTGATGGATGCTGGTAAATGCAATCTATGTAAGAGCAGATAGAAAGCAGGCCAATCTTCACTGTCCATGCAACATATTCTAATAGGGTAAATATAAAAATCCAGTGGAAAAACCATTTTTCCAAATCAGTAAAATAAATTAATTTAATGTAATAGAAATAAAAGAAAACAATGGAATGGGAAAGACTAGAGATCTCTTCAAGAAAATTAGAGATACCAAGGGAATATTTCATGCAAAGATGGGCACAGTAAAGGACAGAAATGGTTTGGACCTACCTAATAGAAGCAGAAAATATTAAGAAGAGGTGGCAAGAATACACAGAAGAACTGTACAACAAAGATCTTCATGACCCAGATAATCACGATGGTGTGATCACTCACCTAGAGCCAGGCATCCTGGAATGCAAAGTCAAGTGGGCCTTAGGAAGCATCACTATGAACAAAGCTAGTGGAGGTGACGGAATTCCAGTTGAGTTATTTCAAATCCTAATGGATGATGATGTGAAAATGTTGCACACAATATGCCTACAAATTTGGAAAACTCAGCAGTGGCCACAGGATTGGAAAAGGTCAGTTTTCATTCCAATCCCAAAGAAAGGCAAGGGCAAAGAATGTTCAAACTACCACACAACTGCAGTCATCTCACACACTAGTAAAGCAATGCTCAACATTCTCCAAGTGAGGCTTCAACAGTATGTGAACCGTGAACTTCCAGAAATTCAAGATGGTTTTAGAAAAGGCAGAGGAACCAGAGATCAAATTGCAACATCCATTGGATCATAGAAAAAGTAAGATAATTCCAGAAAATCATCTACTTCTGCTTTATTGATAACTCCAAAGCCTTTGATTGTGTAGATGCAACAAACGAAAATTCTGAAAGAGATGGGAGTACCAGACCACCTGACCTGCCTCCTGAGAAATCTGTATGCAGGTCAAGAAGCAATAGTTAGAACTGAACATGGAGCAACAGACTGGTTCCAAACTGGGAAAGGAGTACGTCAAGGCTATATATTGTCACCCTACTTATCTAACTTATATGCAGAGTAAGTTAAGTGTAGTTGCTCAGTCGTGTCTGACTCTTTGCAACCCCTGGACTGTAGCCCAACAGGCTCCTCTGTCCATGGGATTCTCCAGGCAAGAATACTGGAGTTGGTTGCCATTTCCTTCTCCAGGGGATCTTCCTGACCCAGGGATCAAACCTGGGGTCTTCTGCATCACAGGCAGATGCTTTACCCTCTGAGCCACCAGGGAAGCCCTACATGCAGAGTACATCATGCGAACTGCCAGGTTGGACGAAGCACAAGCTGGGATCAAGATGCCGAGAGAAATATCAATAACCTCAGATATGCAGATGACACCACCCTTATGGCAGAAAGCAAAGAAGAACTAAAGAGACTCTTGATGAAATTGAAAGAGGAGAGTGAAAAAACTGGCTTACAACTCAACATTCAAGAAACTAATCATGGCATCCAGTCCCATCACTTCAAGGCAAATAGATGAAAAAACAATGGAAACAGTGAAAGACTTTATTTTCTTGGACTCCAAAATCACTGCAGATGGTGATTGAAGCCATGAAATTAAAAGACGCTTGCTCCTTGGAAGAAAAGGAGCTATGACCAACCTAGACAGTATATTAAAAAGCAAAGACATTACTTTGCAAACAAAGGTCCATCTAGTCAAAATATAGTTTTTCCAGTAGTCATGTACAGATGTGAGAATTAAAGAAAGCTGAGCACTGAAGAATTGATGCTTTTGAACTGTGGTGTTGGAGAAGGTCCTTGAACTGCAAGGAGATCAAACCAGTCAATCCTGAAAGAAATCAGTCCTGAATAGTCATTGGAAGGACTGATGCTGAAGCTGAAACTCTAATACTTTGGCCACCTGATGCGAAGAACTGATTCATTGGAAAAGACCCTGATGACGGGAAAGACTGAAGGCAGGAGAAGGGGACGACAGAGGATGAGATGGCTGGATGGCATCACTGACTCCATGGATGTGAGTTTGAGTGAACTCCGGGAGTTGGTGATGGACAAGGGGGCCTGGCGTGCTGCAATTCATGGGTTCTCAAAGAGTCGGACACAACTGAGCGACTGAACTGAACTGAGCTGAACTGAGGTTTTGGAACTCTCAAGTTTTCTGATAACCAGACGAATTTTCTTATTCTTTAAAATAAAGCATTCATACAGCTGTGACCTACATTCTTTGGAGTCTTGATTTGATCTAAAATTATTTGGTCAGACACAGAAGTAATTTGCAAACATAGAAGACAATGAAAGAGTAAATTTGGATATTAGAGAAAACAAATAATCCTGTACCCAGCACAACATATACTAAAATAAATGTTACCAGTTTATTGATATTATTTTTGTAATTTTTTAAAATTTATATTCTATCTCTGTTTTTTAATATTTATTTATTTGGCTGCCCCAGGTCCTAGCTGTGGCATGTGGGGTCTTTTAGTTGCAGCCTATGAGATTTTCTTTTAGTTTCAATGTGTGGGATCTAGTTCCCTGGCTAGGAATGGAACCTTGGCCCCCTGCATTGGGAGGGTCAAGTTTTAGCTACTAGACCACCAGAGAAGCCCCTATTGATGTTATTATTGACTTATAATATTCTAAGTAGAAAAAGTCTTCAAACTGTCAGTTTTAGCATGTTCATTGTATTACTTTTAGACAATTTTAAAATTAAAATAATTTAAAATGTTTCCGTAGCTTCCAAGACTTGAGAGTAGAAAAAAGAATCCAGTTAAACACCCTTTGAGAAATTTTTTAAAGACACTTGGATCAACAAAATTATATCCTATAGTGTTTTCCAAATACTTTAAAATCCAGAAACATTAAAATTTTACTTTAGTAGGTTGTGTTTTACATTCAACATTTCTAGAGATCTCTAAATATTTTTTTAAAAATATAACAAGCAAAATGATTATATTATATTGTTTTTGTTTATTAGTAGGTTTATTCTTTATCAATATTATTGGTTATGGATCAAATTCTCAAGCACTAGAGTTTCCTTTTAAACCTCATACCTACATTTTATTGGACATTGGGGCCCATTTTATAAATAATGCACGCTGGATATTTATGCTTTTTTTATATAACTAGCAGCAGCTTATTTTTATGATTTTGCATTTTTATAGATGTTTATAGTTGTTTTACAGTTGCTTTTATGACATATTATGTATAAAATCTATGATTTGTTTGGTGTTGAGTACTTGATTAGGGAGAAAACTATGCTTATAACATTGTGATGAGGAAATATTATCTAGTTTATCAAAAAGCACTTCATAGCGCTGCTTCTCGGCATGCATTACTGAGTGAAAAGGGATCAGTGTCTTTATTAAATGAAGTACAAATCATGTCAAAATCACATTCTGCGGTACTTTTCCTGACAACTCAGAACTAACAATGCCTTTTTCATGAATCAAAATTGAACAAGATTACTTGGATTTTTTTCCTCTTAATGAAGCTCATATGGTTTTATAGTGAGATGATTTTTTTCTTCCTAATCCCCATCCCTCACCACTACCATCTCCACTCCATGTATTCACAAAAACCCATCCCTACCTGCATCTTTCTGGAGCTGACATAACACAAGTGTCCCCTACGTAATAAAACTCAACCTTGGGAGGGAGACAGAGTAACTTTCTCATGAGATTTCTCATAGATTTAGTGTTTAGTGTTTTTCTTGAAAATTTAAGCTTCCTATATATCTAGTAACTTTTTAAGGTTTACTAAATTACAGATTTTGTATTCTTGTGGTATTTTCTTAAGTCAAACAACAAATTTTAAAGTAGCATTTTAATGTGCTAATGTTCCGGGAAATATAGAAGCCAGTGCAAAATTACCAGCAGTTATTCAAGTTTGTGGATTTATGTGGGTTCTTTCAAGCACATTATACTACATTGGAGAGGACTGCCATAGGCCGAGTGAGATAAGAACAAGTCAAATTATAAAGCAGCTTTTTGAAGAGAAATAACTCATTAGTCAAAGTCAGAGCTAACTAATACCACTTTCCAAACCCTCCTCCCTAGACTTTTTCTGTTGCTTAGTCGCTAAGTCGTGTCCAACTCTGCAACTCCAAAGACTGCAGCCCTCCAGGCTCCTGTCCATGGGATTTTCCAGGCAAGAATACTGGAGTGGGTTGCCATTTCCTATTCCAGGATCTTCACGACCCAGAGATCAAACCCACATCTCCTAAATTAGCAGGTGGATTCTTTACCACTGAGCCACTAGGAAAAACCTAGACTTTACCATAATTATATACTCAGGTCAATTGTGATGCTCATTTGTAACCTTACTATCAGGTATGGCCAGATATTTCATTTAACCTCTAATATAAAGAAAACATCTGATAAACTTTTGCAATGCCTCTGTAAACATCTATTTGATCTGGAAACTTACTGCTAGAATCACTACACTGGTCTGGTCATTCTCTGTGCCTTTTGTTGAAGTATAAATAACTGTCTTGATCCTTGGGAAAATGGCTGCTGGAGATGATATAGTCTTTCATTAAGCATGGTAGGTATCTTTCAAAGACCTATGCCTAGTCAACACATTTTTAGTCTACTCAACAAAAATTTAGTTATTAATTATACTAAATGTAAAATCACTGGCCTGTTTCTTGAGAATGAAAATGGAAGTTCAGTGCATTGTTAAGGCGATTTTATTATATATTTAACATTATAAGAGAATGTTTGAGAGTCCTTATACTAACAGCATTGAGCTATCAGCACACTCTGTAGTCTTTTCTAGGTTTATTAAATACATCTAAGAGTGATACTCCTTGTGTCTTTTTATTTTTTATTCCTTGGTTAACACAGGCATATTTCTGACATTAGTAATTATTTCATGTGATTGAAATAGTTAATAGGATGGTAAAGAGTTGATGTTTATTTAAATTGTTTAAAACTAAATTAAGATAATATTTTAGATGTATAAAATATTCAGCATTTCTAGGACAAACATGTAATCTAAAATCAATAAGTTGGCTTATTTCAAAATTTTAGTAGATGTGCATTTATGGTCCATTCTAGTGAATACTGACCAAGCTCTCTTATTTTACACTTCTTATTTATTATCTAAACGGTTGAGGCATTATGTAAAATAAGCAGCATGCAAAATAGGAAGAATTATTACAATGTTAAATAATTCAGAGATTTTGGTTCAGTATTTGCAAAATTAAGATATTTTATTTCGATGTTTCCATTTATATTCTAATAGACTTTAGTACTATTAGGAATATAAACACTTGGTTTAATGGATAATCCGTGTTTTTTCATACACATTACATTGAGAATTTCCCAAACACAGACTCCTACAAATTTTTATATTTTGTGGTCAATAATTTATTGTTTTTTAACCCAAATTTCTTAGCCTTTGTATCTATATTTATTATTATCTGTATACAGAAGAATAGGAAACACATGCTTAAAATACTTTACAATATACATATTTATATATCTCACCTTCTTGTTTTGAAAGCTATAGAGCCATTTTCCCCCAGGAGGAAAATTCCTCATGCACCCTGTAAGAAAGTAAAATCTTCTAGGTGGTGGCCTCTTCATATACTTTCATAGCTATCACTGGATTTCTAGGGATTTCTGTACTCCAGCTTCAGGTTAAGGGAGATCTGGATTTTAATATCTAGATACATGTGGCTACCCAAGTCACTAGTTTATATTAAACTAAGCCAAATGATTTAAGATGGGTTTAAACATAACAGAGAACTGAAGCAATGTCCACCACCAATAAGTCAGAGTGAAGATACTCTCTAATGTACAGAGCTAGCCTGGATGACCTTGGACATGAAGTGGAAAAGGTAGCATTCCCGAGCAGTGGGAGCCAAGAAGCTTCATTATATTATACAAGTGGTTTCCTGGCCTTAAACTCTCAGGTATGCATGCAATGTGTAGATGTGTGTGTTATATTTTCCCCAATGGGGAAAATCCATTTTCAGTTTTGATCCCATTTAGGAACTTACTCTTCCTATCAAAATAAGTGAATTAAAACCACTCCTTTCATCGCCACCACAGAGGCTGACTGGAGTGCGTGGAGGTAAACACAGATGTAGAGATAAAAGCTGCAAGCCACACAAATATGAACAGAAGCCAATCCCCAATAATAAGCACCCAGGAGCAAGCATTTTGAAGAGCACAGTAGAGGTGAGCAAAACCTCCACAGCAATCCCATTGATAACATCCTGCACTAGACATGAGCTTTGAAGAAGTCCATGATTAGACAAAAAACAAGCTCACTGATGAACAGAAGAAATCAGACCAAACTAGGATGGTTGGGAACAGTCACCCAGAATGCGGACTGTTGAAGAGAAGAGAAGCATGAACCAGAGTGGTTTCTCGTAGCTATGCTTGAGTAAGGAACATTTTTTCACTACTAACTTCTCATTGAGGGAATGTTAGAAATGACCTCAGAACCCTCATGCACTGCTTCTGATGTATTGTACATTATATTTGAATCAACTATACCTATTTATCATTCCTGGCTGTGGAGGCGAAAATTCAAACCTGATTACTTCGTTAATGTTCAGAGAGAAGAATTCTTTCAGGAAGATTGTCAACAGACTACCACAGTCATAATTTTGATACTCACTGTAAGTGAACCAAATAAGGAGGACACTGAATCAAACCTGCATCAGGGTACAACCATCACACCTGCAACTGTGTGAAGTATCTTCAGAGTAGTCACCTTGGGAGGATGTGCACTGCTTTGAAGAACAAAGTCACTGCCCAAGCCACAGTAGGAAGATCTCTTCTGGAATGCTTTCAGTGTCCCTGATGTATGTTTTCGACTTTTGTGAACAGATAATATTTTCTTCTGAGTGTTAATGGAATATCTAAATGGTCTTCTGAACCAATCCTAATAAGTAAACCGTATAATCATACTAGGAAAGTTCCTCATTTTCATAGGTAAGCTCTATAGTGTTTCCTAAAAGTCAGTCATATTGCCTCACAGACTGATTTGTGACCAGGTCTGATGATAGGAGTGTGGCTTAGAAAGAAAGCTTAAAATGAATATAATCACAATACTCATTTTCACTTAATTAGTAGCTTTTTAGAATATCGGAGGTCAAAGGGTAAAGTGAGGAATGATCCCCAAACAAAGCTTAACGACAGAGAGAGTGTGTGTCCCGTTCTTTGTGACCCCATGGACTATAGCCTGCCAGGCTCCTCTGTCCAAGGAATTCTCCAGGCAAGAATACTAGAGTGGGTTGCCATGCCCTTCTCATGGGATCTTCCTGACCCAGTGATTGAATCCCAGGTCTCCTGCACTGCAAGCAGATGCTTTACCATTTGAGCTACCAGGGAAGCCCCACTACAGAGAAAAGTCATTTTAAATTCAGAATGATCCTTTCACAATAAAAGCACTGGGAAGTGCCTTGACCCTCTGCCCCATCACCTTTCTAGCTGCATATTAAGAATAAGCGTATTTGAATCCTCCTGCAGTATTTGACCGGAGAAGGCAATGGCACCCCACTCCAGTACTCTTGCCTGGAAAATCCCATGGATGGAGGAGCGTGGTGGGCTACGGTCCATGGGGTTGCTAAGAGTCGGGCACGACTGAGCGGCTTCACTTTCACTTTTCACCTTCATGCATTGGAGAAGGAAATGGCAACCCACTCCAGTGTTTTTGCTTGGAGAATCCCAGGGACGGGGGAGCCTGGTGGGCTGCCGTCTATGGGGTCGCACAGAGTCGGACACAACTGAAGTGACTTAGCAGCACCAGCAGCAGCGGTATTTGACTCTGAAATAAAACCACTGGGTGAGTCTCTAGGCAGTTTCAGAGTTGCTTAGAGAGTGACCACAAACTCTAGAGCCAGAGGATCTCAGTTCAAGTCGCACCTCTGCCTCTATCAGCTGTATGATCTGGGACAAGTTCTTTACCCTCTGTGCCTCAGTTTTCTCATCTTAAAATGAAGATAAATAATAGCATATAACTCAATGCATTGTTAAAATGATTAAACAAATTGATGTATGTTCGGGCACTTAAAACATGGCCTGGCAATTAATGCCCGGTAATAATAATGCTTCCCAGGTTGCACAGTGATAAAGAATCTGCCTGCCAACGCAGGAGATGCAGGTGACAAGGGTTCAGTCCCTGAGTCAGAAAGATTCCCTGGAGTAGGAAATGGCAACGCACTCTACTCTTCACGCCTGGAGAATCCCATGGACAGAGGAGCTGGCTGGCTACAGTCCATGGGGTTGCAAAGGGTCAGACATGACTGAGCGACTGACCAGGCACACAATAATATTAATTGCAGTAATAGTAATTATAACTTTTTTTTTTTTTAATTCAGACTCCTGTCTTTGTGTGGCAGTAGTAATTTGTTTTATTCTGTTAAAATCCAAAAGATTCATTGGGAGCAATCCTTCTATTAATCAGTTTAGGGCTCCAGATATCATAAGTATTAAATAAATACATTTTACTTTGGAGGATAAAGATCTATAAAGAAAATGTTCTAAGATCATCTAGCAGTTTCCAAGGAGACATTGTAGAAATAGTTTGGACTATGGTGGCCACATTAGGACCCAAATCAACCATTTCAATGCTACTAGGTATTCCCAGGTTTCACTAGTGATAAAGAACATGTTTGCCAATGCAGGAGACATGGGTTTGATCCCTGGGTTGAGAAGATCTCCTGGAGGAGGGCATGGCAACCCACTCCAGTAGTCTTGCCTGGAGAATTCCATGGACAGAGAAGCCTGCTGGGCTATAGTCCATGGGGTTGCAAAGAGTTGACACAACTGAAGCAACGCAGCACGCACGTAGGTATTCAATACACACACAGATATGCTCTCGATATATTACCGAGGCTACTACAACATATAAATTAATAAAACCATCCAGTATAAAGTCGTGAGTTACAAGGATTCAAAATCATTTCTTCCTTACTTTTACAAACGGTGAAGGACAGGAAACCTGGCATGCTGCAGTTCGTGGGGTCACAAAGAATTGGACACGACTGAGCACGACTGAGCGACTGAGCGACTTCACTTTCACTTTCATGCATTGGAGAAGGAAATGGCAACCCACTCCAGTGTTCTTGCCTGGAGAATCCTAGGGACGGGGGAGCCTGGTGGCCTGCCGTCTATGGGGTTGCACAGAGTCGAACACGACTGAGGCGACTTAGCAGCAGCAGCAGCAGCAGAGCAACCGAACCGAAGAAGGCAATGGCACCCCACTCCAGTACTCTTGCTTGGAGAGTCCCATGGACGGAGGAGCCTGGTGGGCTGCAGTCCATGGGGTCGCTGAGAGTCAGACACGACTGAGGGACTTCACTTTTCACTTTTCACTTTCATGCTTTGGAGAAGGAAATGGCAACCCACTCCAGTGTTCTTGCCTGGAGAATCCCAGGGACGAAGGAGTCTGGTGGGCTGCCGTCTATGGGGTCGCACAGAGTCAGACATGACTGAAGTGACTTAGCAGCAGCAGCAGCAGCAGAGCAACTGAACAATAGCTTTTACAGATACTGAGAGCAATGAACTACTTCTGAATGGTTTGCATATCTGCGAGGACCATGAATTCCAAATCCCGGCCTCTTTCATGCGTCTTTTGTAGTGGGGGGGAAATAGTCACAAGATCTTATGTTTTGCTGACCAGGCAGTATTGAAAGAATTAGAAATCACAAGGAAAACTTTGAAGCAGTTATCTGGCTTTCAGAAATAAACTGCATCTCCGGGACCCACTAAGCAGAATTCAGAGTAGAAATCAGTATTTCATGTAAATGTATCCCCTTCTCTCAAGAAGTAATAAAACTGGAATAGGTGGGACCACACCGCCAATGTATTTGATAATAATAGAATCGGAGATCCAGCCCAGTATCATCTCAAACTAAAATTGGGAACCTTTCACAGAAAGAATTATTTCAACCACTGTAAACAACCAGGAATCAGAGGGAGGATAGAAATCGCATTCTGCTCTCCTCTCACAAAGCAGCTGAAGAATATTATGTTGCTATTTCAATAAGAATAACACTACACTGATAACAGACTCTATTCAAAATTTAATAAAGCATTAGTCCCTTAATCAAAACATGACTATGAGGCTTGGACTGTCGCTGAAAAGCAGAATAATGTGAACAAAAGAGAAATGGAACTGTGTCTGAATACCAACTCTACAAACAAATAACATCTCGTTATACATGCAGCAATTAGAGACAGGAATTGCCAAGCCATTCTCAACTTATCTCTGCCAACCAGGGAAAAGTTTAAATCAGAAACTCAAAGCAGGTATGTGACTAAGCATCAGTCAACCAATAAAATGCCATAATGCATATATGACCATATATGCTTTTTTTTGGCTTAGGCTGAAAACATTATCTGCATAAAAAATATAGAATTATAAAATAGCTACCAAAATTTGTAACTATTAACACAAGCATAAAGAAAATAAACTTATATTGTAAATTGTATATGTAATTTATTTAAAAGTTTAGAAGTCTTTTCCCTTTAAGTCAGCATATGCAATGGTTAAAGAAATGGTTATAGAAAGTTTTTTTGGATTCAGACCGTCTGGGTCTAAATCCTGACTGCCACTTACAGACTTAGGGCAAAGGAGTAAACCAGTTTTCTCATGGATAAAATTCAGATAATAATTGTGATTACCTCACAAGTTTGTAAAAATTGAATGAGGTAATGCTTAAAAATCAAACATTCATTATCACTATTCAGAAAATAGAATCCAATGAAAAATTTTAGAAATCAAAGCTTCCATAAGAAAGCTTGAATTCCATTGGTAACTATATCTCAGTTGTCCCCCAAACTGAACTTGGTTATTTGGACTCATTTTCATTTCTGAATAATGATTTTTAAAAGTCATTTACCACTTGGGTACTCGAATCAATACAGGTTCAATGAGGTTTGAAGAGTGCCATGACAGTATCTGATGCCATCTTACAAGCTAATCTTCAGGTTCAGGCTGACAATTCATATTAATACTTTTTGCTTGTATGGACCTTGAACCGCAGTGGATTAATAATCTAATAAAACACAAATACATGAGACTGATTTAGAGTTAGTGTGCTCTAATAGTTATATATTATAATATTGAACATATGCTTTTCAATTTTTTGCTTTGATTTTCTTTCTTATTTATATTCTTTGAATTTCTGGGGCTATTCTCCTCAAATGTTGTTGTGCCAGATGGTAGCTTCGTAACCTATTTTCCTGTCCTATGGCCTTTTCTTAAGACCTGAGCAAAGACCATGGTCTCTATCATTTTCATGGAACGTCAGTTCTTCATACTAGGGACTGCAGAAGACGTGGCTGAGTCAGCTTGGGCAAGAATCCGCAGCAAGGGGTCAGGTGGAGAAATATAAACCAGGCAACACTGCCCGGTATCTGGGATACATGGAGAGAGTTTGTGTGGCGAGTGGAGGTGAGAGATGTCAGACCGCAGCAAGGACTGGGGCATTCTCAATTCACGCACAGGAAAGGAGGGCCAGATCATTTGGAACTGAACAGACAGGTGAATTGCACTAGAAAGCAAGATCTGGTCCCCATTACAGTCAGAACCAGAGATCTGGGTTCTTTGGACATCAGTGGATAGCCTTGCTTTCCCTTTCAACCAGGTTCCTAAGCCAATAACCACTCTCCTATTTGCTGTACTCTCATGGGGCTTCCCAGGTGACTCAGATGATAAAGAATCCATCTGCCAATGCAGGAGACTCAAGTTCTATCCCTGGATGGGGAAGATCCTTGGAGAAGGAAGTGGCAACTTATTCTTGCCTGGGAAATCCCACGGACAGAAGAGCCTGGCATGCTACTGTCCAGGGGCCACAGAGTCGGACATGAGTTTGAGACTAAACAATAACAACATGGGAAGACCACTACATTTTAATTCCAATGCTATAGCTGTAGTTGTTCAACTAGTCATCGTAGCTGGTTTGTCTCTATTTCTCCCCTCATGCTTTCTCCCAGGCTCTTCCAGCTTCCAATACCCTTTGACCTAAAACCATCCTGTCTCTGTGATCTCGCTGTTCTTCCCTAGGCAGGACACTTTGAAGGGAAAGTTTCCTCACAATTTACCCAGTCCATGTCTCACTTGTTCTGAGTCTGTTGTCTGGAAGATGATTCATCCACTTAACTACCCATCAGTCCATCCATCACCAGCTTATGTATTTAGTGGGCAGAGTATAATCCTATGGGCCAGTCCACTTGCTGGGTGCTGAAGATATTCAGAGACAACAGGACAAACCCCTTTTTTCATGGGCTTACCTTTCAGGGACAGGATCATGGAGTCTTTGAACTCATTTTAACTTAATTACCTCTTTAAGAGGGCTTCCCCATTGGCTCAGCTGTAAAGATTTTGAGACCCCTAATCCAAATACAGTCAGTGTTATGGATTGAACTGTGTCACTTCAAAATCTGAATGTTAAGGGAATTCCTTGGGGTCCAATGGTTAAGACTCAGCGCTTGCACTGCTGTGACCTGGGTTCAATTCCTGGTCAGGGGCACAGTCAAAAAAAAAAAAAAAAACTGTCCCAAGCCCCC
Source organism: Bos grunniens (assembly GCF_055505025.1). NCBI lineage: Eukaryota > Metazoa > Chordata > Mammalia > Artiodactyla > Bovidae > Bos > Bos grunniens. The sequence goes on along the minus strand of NC_141178.1, from coordinate 53,450,530 downwards.
AAACAAACAAACATTCATATATTGAACCCCCAAACCACATTGTGACTATCTTTGGAGATAGGATCTTTATAGAGAGAATTAACGTTAAATAAAAGTGTAAGGATGGGACTATAAGTCCAAAAAGTCTGGCATCCTTATAAGAAGAGGACAGGGCACCAGAAATGTGCAGCCACAGGGAGAAGGTTAACCACACAGCTCGAGGTAGTGGTGAACTGTCAGTCCGAGGTAGAGGATGTAGGAGAACAGAAATTCTCAGCGTCTTGACCTTGGACTTCTAGCTTCCAGAACTGTGAAAAAATTACTTTCTGTTGTTTAAGCCACCCAGTCTGTCATATTTTGTTATCGCAGCCCTGGAAAGTTAATACAGTCACATTCCATGGTACTGAAGGTTAGTACTCCAATATATGAATTGGGGAGAAACAAAATTCAGACCATAATGCATAGTTACACATAGACTAATGAGGAAGCAAAGCCAGCCTGGCAACGAATTTCGAGAAAAACATCCCAAGCAGTGCACGAAGTCCCCATGAGAGGACTGAGTTCCTGTTAAAGGCAGAATGGTCCATCCAGAAAGCCAGTGTGCTTAGAACCACATAGTTCAGGCAGAGGAACAAGGTCAAACTGGAGGCAAAGCCAGGTTATGTGGTACCGTGCAGGACACGGCAAGAGGTTTATATCTCATTGAAGTGGTGGGCAATTTTGGATAGGTTTCAACAAATGAGGGACGTGATCTGATTTGTACTTTTAAAAGATCACCTTCTTCTTGATGTATAGACTGGACTGTAAATGGAAGTGCCAATAATTGTTAGGAAGGGATGGAAAGACTCTGTGTTATTTGCTCACTCATGTCTGACCCTTTGCAACACCATGGGGTGTAGCCTGCCAGGTTACTCCATCCATGTGATTTTCCAGGCAAGAATACTGGAGTGGGTTGTCATTTCCTTCTCCACGGTATCTTCCTGACCCAGGGATTGAAACTGGGTCTCCTGCATTGCAGGCAGATTCTTCACCATCTGAGCCACCAGGGAAGCCCTGGCATGAAGATATCAAAGCTTTAATACTATTTTCAAAGAAAACATAGTTACTTTTCTATTAAATCAAAATCACAAAAAGCATTAAAAAAATGATCATTATTAAGAAAGACTCCACAAAAAAACAAGTCACTAATTTTGAAGGAAATTTGTGAGCCCAATCACAAAGTTAGTAATTCATGATATTTTTAAGAAAAGGCATAAGAACCTTTGTCACAGGAGCAGAGGGGAGAGAGAAGCTTTTCTAAGTGCCATCTCAGGAGCAGAGGCTGGATCGGCACTGTGGGAACGCAGTGGGAAGGATTGCACCAAACAGGCCAGGCATTCTGCTGTAAGTAGACCCACTTCTCCCCACCTGGGGACTTTCTCATGAATCCAGATGCAGCAGATGGACGCCTGAGAAAGGCAGCGGAGTTCATGGGTTTCTATCTGCATTATCTCAGACAAGAGCTGCTTATTGTGAAGACTGTCATTATACGCAGAATAACATCAGGGAAAGAGAAGAAGTAGGAAATGCCACAAGCTTATTCCTCCACATGAGCAGCAAATACACTGGCCACAACAGTCAAAGTCAAGTTCATGAGAACTCTAGAAACTAGTCAAATGTTTATAGCAAACAGGTGAATGCTTAAATGAGAACAAACGAGCTGACTCTCAGTTTTGAAATGCTGAGAAAAATTCTGTCAAACCATTATCTATCTACTAAGCTAACGGAACAGAAACTTCAGGGGCCATACACAGTAAAGAATACAGACTTTAGAAAATTAATACAGAAAAATCACTATATTACCAAACAAGTACTCCAGTAAGCAGCAACAAAAAGCTGTGGAAAGGAAAGAGAATCTCATCTCCATGGTTATCACATTATAATGTTCAGAATGCCAAGTTTTCAACAAAATATTACAATTTGCACAGAGAATCAAGACAATAGAGCCCATAAAAAAGAAAGAAGAATTAACAAAAACTGTTCCTGAAGAAGCCCAAACATCAGACTTTTTAAACAGAAACTTTAAATCAAGTATTTTAAATATAACCAAAGAACTAAGAGAAATTATGTACCTATATCTAAAGGAAATCACTAGAAAGTTGTCTCATCAAATCAAGTGTATACCTGTGGCGGATTCATTTTGATATTTGGCAAAACTAGTACAATTATGTAAAGTTTAAAAAAAAAAAAGAATATTAGTAAAGAGATATAAATTATAAGAAAGAATCAAATAGAGACCCTAGTGTTGAAAAGTACAATAGTGCAAAAGAAAATTTTACTGAAATGGTTCAACCACAGATTTGAGCAGATAAGATAATTAGTACACTTCAGACAGGTCAATGGAGGTCATTTAGTCTGAAGAACAGAAAAGGAAAAGAAAAAGAAAAATGAACAGAGCCAAGAGACACGTGGAACCTCCTAAAGCATATCCTCCTACATGTAATAGGAATTTTAGTGGGAGAAGAAAAGGAAAATAAGATGTATGAGTATTGGACAGGATTTGGAGAAAAGGGAATCCTAGCACACTGCTAGTGGGAATGTAAATTTGTGCAGCCTCTATGGAAAACAGTATAGAATCTCCCCAAACAATTAAAAGTAGAACTACTACATGATCCAGTGATTCTCCTCCTGGGTATTTACCCAAAGAAAATGAAAACTAAGTTTAAAGGATGTATGCACCCATTGTAGCATTATTTACAATAGGCAAGATATGAAAGAAACCTAAGAGATAATTAATAGATAAGTAGATAAACAAGTGGTGTACGTGTGTATGTGTGTGTATATATATGTATGTATATATATATAATGGAATATTACTTGGCCATAAACAAGGATAAAATCTTGCCATTTGTGATAACATGGATGGACCTAGAGGGTATTTTTCAAAGTGAAATAAATCAGGAAGAATGGTAAATACTCTATGATTTCACTCACACGTGGAATCTAAAAAAATACATCAATAAAAACAAATAAAAAACAAAACAAAAAAACAGAAACAGAGTCATAGGTACAGAGAACAAATAAGTGGTTGCCAGAAAAGTATAAGGAAGAAGGAATGAGAGAAACAGGTGAGGGAGACTGAGAAGTTCAAACTTTAAGTAACAAAATAACTGATTCACAGACAGAAATGTAGAGTGTGGGGAATAATGATGTAATTTCTTTTGTATGGTAACAGATAACAAGTAGACTTTCATGGTGATCCTTTTGAAATGTACAGAAATAGTGAACCACTGTATTGTGTATCTGGGAATAACACAGTGTTGTGGGTCAATTTTAACACTTCAAAAATACACAAACTCATGGAAAAGAGATCATATTTATGATTACCAGAGGCAGCAAATGAGGAGAGGGAGTACTGGATGAAGGCAGTCAAAAGGTTCAAACCTTCAGTTATAAGATAAATAAGTACTAGAGATGTCACGGACATGATAAACATGGTAAAGATAATTAACAATGTTGTATGTTACATGTGAAAGTTAAGAGAGTAAATCCTATGAGTTCTTGTCACAAGGAAAGTATTTTTCTAGTTAATGCTGTATGTATATGAGATGATGGGTGTTCACTCAACTTATTGTGACAATCATTTCATGACTTATGCAAGTCAAAATGTTATACTGAAAAAAAAAGTTATACTGTACATCTTAAACTTATACAGTGCTATACATCAATTGTATCTTAAATCTGGAAGAGAAATGTTCACTAAAACAACACATATAAATTTCTTCTCATTTTTGTGATGAATTTTGTCGTTACAGACTATACAACTGAATTACTTCCAATTTTTTTCCTTTTTTAGATATTGTCTCAAATTACATCAGTTACTGTTTTTTCTCAATGTTTTGACCTTTCATACATTCACCACTTGGACTCTATATATATGTATATTCCCTCTTTCCTCCTTTTTCCTTTTTTTCCTTTATTTCATCAAATGATATAATTTCACTAAATGTCTGATATTTTTGAAAGCCTATATTTGATTCAGAGATACATTTTTTTCAGCTAATAGTAGTCCTTTACTTCTACACAATGCTTTAGCATTAACAAAAAGTTATCAATTACTATTCCGTTTAGGATTCAAAACCAACTTGTAAAATAGGTAGAAAAGACATTTAACTTCCATAAAAGCTTAGAAGCCAAGATGTAGCTTATAGTCTCAGGGAAAGGGACAAATTCAGACCATCGGTCACATAAAGAGAAATACAGCTGCCAGTTATGTTTTATAAACTCTACCAAATAGAACCAATTAAGGGAAGAACAATACAATTACTAATAATTTTATTTTAAAAAAAAAAACTTCACCTCAGTGAAAAGTATTCACACATAAAGCACTGCATTGAAAACTCAAGATAAAACCTTTTCTTGAAGATGGGAAAATCAAAATGTCAAAGAGAACATATATCGTAACAATAAAAGGAATGATAACACACAAACTATAGCATCCAAGGTAACTGAGGATTTGTCCCAAGATGAAGGAGCTGCAAATCAATAAAAATTCCATGAGATTCAACAAAGCAGTACATCCTCACAAAGGCATGACTTTATAAAAACCTTGCAAAATGATGCAAAGGATCTTAAAGTCAGAAACTAGATAAAAGCACTAGAAAAAAGAAAGAAGCTCAAATACGCTGAACTAATAGCTCAGTTTTTGCCCTTCAAAACAACCCCTAACAACTGGGAAGTGTCAGTACTTACAGCATTCGACAGATATTTCTCAGCTAAGTCATATTCTGATTATGGCCAACAACTGTAATTAGGAAGGGAGAGAGGAAAGAAAGAGAACTGGGAAGACAGTGAAAGAAAGAAAAACATGGAAATAAGAGAAAAAGGGAGGAAAGAAGGAAGAAAAGGAGGGAGGGAAGGGAGGAAAAGAGCTAACCTGTGGCCAAAAGGAAACAGCTTAGTAATTAGGAAACCAGACAGTGCCAAAACAATTTTCCTTGGAAATGAGTGAGATAAAAGTAGATCACAAAAATAAGGATTTGTGTGAGGAAAAGACAGGGGGAACCGTGAAAGTTTTTCATAACGACTTCAAAACTAGAAATCATTCTTAGCAAGAGAATGTCTAAATAAGCCCATTTTAGTCTCATGATATCCTGTTGAGATCACTTAAAGAGTACATCACAGTAAATGCCCTCCAGAGTGGAGACGGCCCTTAGCCTTGCAGGAGTCAATCACAGGTCCTCCTTCGAACCCCCATAATCAAAGTAATTCCTGACTGTGTGTCTTTACACCAGCCATTAGGATGCACCCACTGGCACGTTGATCCAGGAATATTTGTCTAAGAGCTAGTACACGTATATTCAATTCAAGTACACCTTGGTGACATGTGAAAAGGATCCGATAATATTCAACTAAGATTCTAAAGCAAGTTCTACAAGTTACCTATCATTTATGGAAGAATCAAGCACTTGACAAATCAAAGAATTCTCCTTCTAAGTGAAGCCAAATATGTAATATCCTGTGATCAGAACTCCAACGTGAGCTGACGGAATTAGTAAAAAATATCATGTAATTTTTTGCTTCAAAGTTTTGCTTTTCTTTGGTCATAAAAGTGACTTAGGACAAAAACTATGCTGTTATTTCAGTAAGAATGCAGTTCTCCAGAGCTTCCCTGGTGGCTCAGTGGTAAAGAATCTGCCTGCCAATGCAGGAGACCTGTGTTTGATTCTTGGGAGAGGAAGATCCCCTGGAGAAGAGAATGGCTACCCAGAGCCTCTTGATGAAGGTGAAAGAGGACAGTGAAAAAGCTAACCTAAAACTCAGGATTCAAAAACCTAACATCATGGCATCTTGTCTTAGCACTTCTTGGCAAATAGAAGGGTAAAAAAGTTGTAGTAGTGGCAGATTTTATTTTCTGTCCAAGATCATTGTGGACGGTGACTGCACCCATGAAATTAAAAAACACTTACTCCTTGGAAGGAAAGCTATGACCAACCTACATAGCAAATTAAAAAGCAAAGATGTCACTTTGCTGACAAAGATCCCTATAGTCAAAGCTATGGTTTTTCCAGTAGTCATGTACAGATGTGAGAGTTAGACTATAAAGAAGGTTGAGCTCTGAAGAATCGATGCTTTTGAATTGTGGTGCTGGAGAAGACTCTTGATAATCCTTTGGCCAGCAAGGAGATCAAACCAGTCAATCCTAGAGGAAATCAGCTCTGAATATTCACTGGAAGGACTGATGCTGATGCTGAACTTCAATACTTTGGCCACCTGATGAGAAGAGCCTACCCATTGGAAAAGACCCTGATGCTGGGAAACACTGAGGGCAGGAGGAGAAGAGGGCAATAGAGAATGAGATGGTTGAATGGCATCACTGACTCAATGGACACGAGTTTGAGCAAACTCCCGGAGATAGTGAAGCACTGAGAAGTCTGGCTTGCAGCCAGCCTGACTTGCTGCAGTCCATGGGGTCACAAAGAGTCGGACACAACTTAGAGACTGAACAACAGCTCACTCTAGTATTCTTGCTTGGATAATTCTATGGACAGAGGATCCTGGTGGGCTACAGTCCATGGGGTCACAAAAGAGCTGAACACAACTTAGCAACAAAGCAACAACAGCTCTGTAAGGAAATTTGCTAATTTTTTAAAAAGATATTGTTCTGTTCGAAAACAGAGCATTGATCAAAATTCCAACATTAAGTAAAATTTCAACTCTTTAAGAATCAGGATTAAAATCACTCAGATTGGTGATATTAAAAAGTTAGATGTTACCCAGGTGATGTTTGAAGTGTAATTTTATCCTCGGATTCTCAAGGGTTATCTGAGTAGCATTTCTATTTCTCTAGGAACCATTCACATTTCTACCTGAAAACCTTTCTCTCCTCATATAAATTTCATGAATTTATTATGTTGGTACACACAAAGCTTTCAGTTTACCCTTCAATAGCCAAAGCTTCTCTTAATGATTACAAATACTAAGAGATCAGTTTTGCTTGGGTTGTTGTTTTCATTTTCCACTTACAACTATGGTGCAGGCTCCAATTTCATGTTAAATTCCCAAATCGGAGTAAAATTATAGTTCTCAACACTAGTGCACGCCAGAATCATCTGGACGCTTTAAAATATATACCTGGGTCCCATTAAAGGATTCAGTTGATTATAACCAGTCTCCAATAAAATCTGTGCATTGTAGTTCTTGAACATCTTCAAATGAGTTTAGAGTGTGTCTAGGGTTGAGAAATACTAGTTAAGGAAACCAAGAGCAATGAGTCCCTTTTTTTTTTTTTTCCCTACAGTGATAACCACGAAAAGAGAAATATTTCAACCTGGAAAGATTAGAACTCAGGTTGCTAAATTGTGTTAAGTCTTAAAAGCACATGACTAAGGCTTCCCTGCTGGTTCAGCAGTGAAGAACCCACCTGCAAAGGCAGGAGACACGGGTTCCATCCCTGGTTTGGGAAGATCCCACATGCCAAGGAGCAAACAAGTCTGTGCCCCAAAACTGCTAAGCTCATGCTCTAGAGCTAGGAGCCACAACTCCTGAGCCCACTTGCAGTGACTACTGAAACCTGCGTGCCCTAGAGTCTGTGCTCTGCCACCAGAGAAGCCACCACAGCCAAGAGCCTGCACAACGCAACTAGAGAAATGCCGGTTCGGCAACAAAGACTCAGCGCAGCCGTAAATAAAAATAAATAAATAAATTGTTTTAAAAGGCACACAGTTAAAAAGAAGCACACCATCATAAAAAGACAATTATTCATACATTATTCTAAAAATTTTAATGTGTAAACCAACCCTTGATATATTCAGAATTAATTGGTATAGACCTAACATGTAGAGACTACTCGGTTGGCTCTGAAAAAAGTTGTGAAATGGACAGAATGAGTCGTCAGTGTCCTGGTCTTCCCCTTCTTTGTCCATCCCTTTCTCTCTGAATTTTCAATAGTAGCTCATCCTACAAGGCTTCTGTAGAGAGGTAAGGTCACAGAAAGATAACTTCAGAAGAAAATACAAATGATTCCTTCTTTGGAGTCAATTTTTTATTTTTTAACACACACCTGATAAACACAATGACAGTAGTAATGCTAACCAATAGAAGGCTAATGAATCAATACATTACTAGATAAAATGTATACTAGATTTTATTTTTTTTAATTTTATTTTATTTTTAAACTTTACATAATTGTATTAGTTTTGCCAAATATCAAAATGAATCCATCACAGGTATACATGTGCTCCCCATCCTGAACCCTCCTCCCTCCTCCCTCCCCATACCATCCCTCTGGGTCGTCCCAGTGCACTAGCCCCAAGCATCCAGTATCGTGCATTGAACCTGGACTGGCATCTCATTTCATACATGATATTTTACATGTTTCAATGCCATTCTCCCAAATTTTCCCACCCTCTCCCTCTCCCACAGAGTCCATAAGACTGTTCCATACAGAGTGAAGTAAGCCAGAAGGAAAAACACCAATACAGTATACTAACGCATATATATGGAATTTAGAAAGATGATAACAATAACCCTGTGTACGAGACAGCAAAAGAGACACTGATGTATACTAGATTTTAAAAAAAATACATTACTAGATAAAACAGTTGTCCTTACCTCTAAATGTGGACATGTATCTTTCTCATGGTATTATATCCATAAAGTTTCCAGAAGACTTTCTTGGCTACAAAAGAAAAAAAAAACTCTTTAGTTTTTAAACAAGGCAATAAAATGTGTTTGAAATTTGGTTGTGCTACTGTCTGACCCGAGGAAAGAAACTTTTCTAAGCTTCAACTGTAGAATGAGAAAATAATAAAATATAAACATTAGACAGAAAAAGGCAACCAATATCGACGAAAACTTCAGTAAGTATTAACTGTTAGGATAATAAAACTATTTGCACTTGCACCATTTTCTTGAGAAAACGTTCTTTCCTCTCAAGATTATGTATATATTGTGTTGACCAAAGAGTTTGTTTGGGTTTTTCCACACGATATTGTTTTTCCAAAGCATTTTTACCCCTATAATTTCCCATTATACTTAAAGAAGACAGGCATTAGAAACACAATAGCAATTTATTTTAAATTGTATTAGACATGTAAGTGAAGTTTAAGGGTATCTCTATTCAAAGAATCTCATCAGAATCACTTGGAAATTCTTTAATATATTTGTAAATTTCTGTGCTACTCAGATGAACCCAAAGTGAATCTCACAGGGACCTTAAGCTGCTGAAGCAGTTCTTATGCACAGTAAGGCTTGAAAATGGTTAGGAAAACACTTCACAATGTACAGAAGACTGTTCACATTCAGGACTATTTGCAGAAAAAAGAGTTATCTTTTAAGGTGAGGGATTTCCTGTTTCTAGACAGCAAAATGTCCATATGTATGTGCTAAGTCAGTCTCTCAGTCATGTCTGACTCTGCCCACCAGGATCCTCCATCCATGGAATTTTCCAGGCAAGAATACTGGAGTGGGTTGCCATTCCATTCTCCAGGGGATCTTTCTGACCCAGGGATCAAACCCAGGCGTCCTGCATTGCAGGCAGATTCTTTACCATCTGAGCCACCAGGTATTGGAAAAATGAATATTCCCACAAATTTAAAACATGTTTTACAATGAGATTCATGCTGTAATATTGTCTAGAATAGACATGAACAGACAAGATGGTTTATAGTTTATGAATTAACAATGTAAACCAAACAGGACTGAATTGGGGATAAATTTATCCTAGTTTGGAGACTCCATTCTGCCAGTAAAAACTTTGTGGCTTCTGAACTTTAATTTCCTCCTTTGAAAGGTAAGAGTCACAAAACTGAGTTTATCAAGGTAGATGTGGGAATAAAATGAAATAATGAATTCATTCATATTTTCATTCAAGTATAACAGTCATCGTTCAAGGATTTGATATGAAAGCATTTTGTAAATGTAGAAAAACAATGTTCTTAAATATAAGAACATGTTCTTTTCAATAGCAAAAAATTTTGTTGAGTGATTTTGGACAGAGATAATATTTTTTAAATGATCACAAATTATATACACATTGTCACTCCGAAGTATAAAAGCTAGAATTTTTTTTAATTAATTTTATTTTATTTTTAAACTTTACATAATTGTATTAGTTTTGCCAAATATCAAAATGAATCCGCCACAGGTATACATGTGTTCCCCATCCTGAACCCTCCTCCCTCCTCCCACCCCATACCATCCCTCTGGGTCGTCCCAGTGCACCAGCCCCAAGCATCCAGTATCATGCATCGAACCCGGACTGGCATCTCGTTTCATACATGATACTTTACATGTTTCCATGCCATTCTCCCAAATCTTCCCACCCTCTCCCTCTCCCACAGAGTCCATAAGACTGTTCTATACATCAGTGTCTCTTTTGCTGTCTCGTACACAGGGTTATTGTTACCATCTTTCTAAATTCCATATATATGCGTTAGTATACTGTATTGGTGTTTTTCCTTCTGGCTTACTTCACTCTGTATAATAGGCTCCAGTTTCATCCACCTCATTAGAATTGATTCAAATGTATTCTTTTTAATGGCTGAGTAATACTCCATTGTGTATATGTACCATAGCTTTCTTATCCATTCATCTGCTGATGGACATCTAGGTTGCTTCCATGTCCTGGCTATTATAAACAGTGCTGCGATGAACATTGGGGTACACGTGTGTCTTTCCCTTCTGGTTTCCTCAGTGTGTATGCCCAGCAGTGGGATTGCTGGATCATAAGGCAGTTCTATTTCCAGTTTTTTAAGGAATCTCCACACTGTTCTCCATAGTGGCTGTACTAGTTTGCATTCCCACCAACAGTGTAAGAGGGTTCCCTTTTCTCCACACCCTCTCCAGCATTTATTATTTGTAGACTTAGAATTTAAAGCATTTATTTGTGAAATCTAATTTAGTGTTTGAAAATATTCTGAAAACCTAAATCTATGAAAACAAGTGATTTGGAGATGTTTTACTCACCAAACTAAAGTTGCAATAAATGGGAAACTTTTTAAAAATTAACTAAACTTCAAGCTAAATTTTAAAAAACCAAGACACGTTACTACTGCACAACACAACAATGAAATAAGTTCATGGAGTTCTTGAATTGGAACGCCTGAATTTCCACATATCTAACTTTTTAATAAAGCATCAGACCCATGCCCTCAATCATGTAACGATGGGAAAAGATGGTTGGATGGCCACCGAGTTGATGGACATGAGTCTGAACAAGCTCCAGGAGTTGGTGATGGATAGGGAAGCCTGGCACGCTACAGTCCACGGGGTCCCAAAGAGTCAGACACGACTGAGCGACTGAACTGAACAGACTGATGGGAAGATTCCCACGAGATGAGCATCTGGCCCATTATTTTCAGACCACATACTGAATCAGAAAGACTTCTGATTGTGGACAAAATGAGACCATCTTGAGCCCCTTCCCCCACTTTTGTCTTATCTGGGTCAAACAAGATGGATATCAGAAGTACACAGTCTTCAATTTTGTCTAAATATCAACCCAGTGAACACATTTTGTTTCGATGGCTTCTGTTATTGTTAACGACAAGAAAGCACTTGAATGAGATTTGAAACAAGGCTTTAAGAAATGATGTTAAAATTGAGCTGGCTGATTCTTTTTCATTTACAATAACACTTTATACATTAGTGATATGTTTGTCTATAACACTCTTTAATTTATTATTTACATGGGAAAATGGAAAATGTTAAGGTCTGTAACCAAAATACTAAGGTCCAAAATTGAATGCAAAAGAGGAAAAAAAAAAAAAACATGTAGTATTCATATTTGAATTCAAATAAAATAAAAATTTTCAACAATTTAAAAATGTATATGATTATCCACTTTTTGATATATCACATTACATGAGGTCATTAATTAAATATTTAAAAATCATTTGTGGAAGTTGTGATCTAAAGACAACAGCCCCATGTAAACCCCTGTGAGACCATTCATTTAGATCTTCTTACATGTGGTGCCTCAGCTTTTCAAAAGCTCTAACATGGGAGAAGATGTGGAAACTGAGACCCAGCTACTGTAACAGATTGAGAAGTAACTCTTCATATAAAACTACAGTCTTTGTTTTTAAATTTTTATTAGAGTAGTTGCTTTACAACGTTATGTTAGTTTCCGCTGTACAGCAAAGGAATCAACAATACACTTACATGTGCTGTCCTCGGACACTCACCAGCATCAGGCTCTTTGCAACCCCATGGACTGTGGCCCACCCAGCTCCTCTGTCTGTGTGATTTTCCAGGTAAGAATACTGGAGTGTGCTGCCATTTCCTTTTCCATTAATGTCTGATGAGCACCAATACACAACTAATTTTTATTCACTTTACAACCTGCAAGTTTCCAGAAGGTAAATATTGGAAACAGTGGGCTAGCAGACATTTGGTAAATGTAAAGTTAGATGCATCAATATATCACATGGTGCTTTGTCAGATATCCACATATTAATGAACTATACATGTATATGCATATATACACATGCACATATATCACATCTTATTCTAGAAACAAAGGCAGGTAAATGAGCAATGAATTTCTTTTTCAGCTTTCATAGTCAAAATCACTTTCAGACATATTTCTGCAGGAAAATTTCTATGAATTCACAAAGATAGAGAATATGACTATTATTTGTTTTCTCTCTCAACTAAGGAAAATAACAAGTGTTTCTGCCATCAAATCTATCTTAATTAGTAAGGAAGGGCTTTTGTCTCTTTTTTAATATCATAAGTCCCTAGACCAAGTCTGTGTCCTTATCAGCAATGGGCTCCTCGTGTTCTCAGCCAAACAATTCTAAATTCAAATTCTTCCTTTCTGAGGCCATGAACATTCTCTGCTTAGCCCAGATTCATTCTCTTTGCTATCACATGCACTACAGTGAAATGTCTTCCCTGCTGTGCATCCTGCCAACTTCCTAATCGTACCCCTGCCACCACCCAGCATCTTGCGTGAGACACCAGCCACTTTGTGAGACCCCAGCTACTCCAAGGGGTTGGTTATCTTCACCAAAGTTGTGTTGGAGCTGGTTGGAGCTGGTTGCTGAGATCCAAGGTTTTAGAAGCTAGATGATGTCACACTGACTCTTTGAAGCTGACCGTGATGGGAGCATTTCCATTGTGGAAATCAACAAATGCTATAAATCAGAACTTTTGTTTTTTTCAGATGACAGGTGCACCAGATCACGGATGACAAATCTTTCTTCCACTCTATGATAGTATCATCTTAAACTGCCATTTTCTTAATCAATATGCCTGGGTCCAAAGGCGCATTTTACTATGCGACATTGACTAAGTTAACTTTCCCAAACATGAATTTCATCATAATGTGATAATATGGGTTCCTATCTCGTACAGATCTTGTGAGGATCAAATGAGATGATTTATATAAATATATAAAGGTACACAGCACTTCGTAAATGCTGCTGCTGCTGCTAAGTCGCTTCAGTCGTGTCCGACTCTGTGCGACCCCATAGACGGAAGCCCATCAGGCTCCCCCGTCCCTGGGATTCTCCAGGCAAGAACACTGGAGTGGGTTGCCATTTCCTTCTCCAATGCATGAAAATGAAAAGTGAAAGTGAAGTCACTCAGTCGTGCCCGACTCTTAGCGACCCCATGGACTGCAGCCCACCAGGCTCCTCCGTCCATGGGATTTTCCAGGCAAGAGTACTGGAGTGGGGTGCCATTGCCTTCTCAGTCATAAATGCTAATTGCTATTATTATCTATGTTTAGTATTATTTCTTATTTTTTAATTTTTAGCAAAATAAACTTCCGTCTCCATGCTCATCTACTTCATGTAAAGAAAATCCCCGTTGTCTTTCAATACATATAGAAACAATACCTTTAGGCAATCTAATGATTCAAAAATCTGGCAGTATGCAGTCAATGAATAAATGGCAATAAAACAATTCATTTTAGCAAGTAAAAGATGACTTATGTGTGGCTATCTCTTTTCCACAGCATAGAGGGCCTTGATGCTGGGTGGTATGTATCTTTTCTCCATATACTTCTATTCTAAAAGCAGGAGAAAAAATTCTCACAAAACTCTGTTTTACACTATGCACCATGTATTCATTTGTGTGTTCATTTAAAGGTTTAAGCATGGATTACATTTGGCAACAGGCTCACAATCTCAGGGAAGTAAAAGAAAAACAACTAGGGACTTCCCTGGTGATCTAGTGGTTAAAACTTCACCTTCCAATGCAAGGGGTGCAGGTTTGATCCCTGGTCAGGGAGCCAAGGTCCCACATGCCTCTCAAATCAAAAAATTCAAAGCATAAAAACAGAAGCAATACTGTAGCAAATTCAATAAAGACTTTAAAAATATTCCACATCAAAAAAATATTTAAAAAAAGAATAACAACTAAAATTAATTGAGCATTCACAGGCACAGTTGTATTTTACAATGTATGTAAGATAGTTAGCATTATCATCCTCATATTGCAAAGCAGAATTTTGAGGCATAGAGAAGCTACGAATTTGCTAAGGTCTAAGAACCTGGGTGTTCTTTGGAAGGAATGATGCTAAAGCTGAAACTCCAGTACTTGGGCCACCTCATGTGAAGAGTTGACTCATTGGAAAAGACTGTGATGCTGGGAGGGACTGGGAGCAGGAGGAGAAGGGGACAACAGAGGATGAGATGGCTGGATGGCATCGCCGACTCGATGGACGTGAGTCTCAGTGAACTCCGGGAGTTGGTGATGGACAGGGAGGCCTGGCGTGCTGCGATTCATGGGGTCGCAAAGAGTCGGACACGACTGAGAGACTGAACTGAACTGAACTGATAGAACTAACAAGTAGTGGAGCCAGGACTCAAGCCCAGAAAAGTCTGTTCCTCCAGGAAGAATCATACCATTATTTGCATACCCACCTAAAAAAACTCCAAGCCATTATCCAAACCATTCACCCATTTCAGTGTCCAGAATCTGACACCAGCCCTATCTTCATCTTTTGAGAGAAGATAAGATAAATACAGAGTGATTTCTTTCAAATATACTAGGGACAGAGGAATATACTCAGTACAATATGCAATACACACTACAGTGCCATTCTAATGACTCTGACAAAAACTGCAAAGAACTGTAAGAGGAAAGGTCATGAGATTACGTTCTGATTAACTTATCCATGTTCATCCTTTTAACAGGTGTGTGTTTTGGGAGATGGGAGGTGGCAAATTATGTGCCAGTCATCTGCTCATATGCTTGGTGATAGAGAAACTTCAGTGAACCAGATTGAATCCCTGTCCTTTTGGGCTTATGGGTTGAGCTTTCAAATACTTAAACAAGGGAAAAACAAAACGTTATTGAGAGAATTCTTCAGAGTCTCGTGACTTAAAGTGTGGTCCAAAGATGGTTGAAATCAACAAGTGTGCCTGGTATACAAGTCACAAAAATTAACGAAACATATTAGTTTTGTCAACGAGGCCACAAATACAACAGGATTAGAAGCACAAAAGACCAGCAAAGCATATGGAAACTGGGCAAAGGCATTTTTTAGCAAGAAAGATAGAAACACCAATGTTCAGAAAGACATGTATTTAGAAGTTATTTGAAGAGCTGTCTAGGAGGACAGAACATTGATACTAGATTGCATCTGACCACAACTGGGAAATTTATTTCTGCCTTAGCAGAAAAAAAAAAAAAAGTAGCAATCTAACCATATACACGTCCATTTAGACAAAGTCTTAGAGATAGTCAACATGTTCTCCCAACCCCATATATTCTCCCCTCATTCCATCCTGTGAGTCAAGCAAACAGCTGTGTTGATAAAACTGCCCAAAGCAGAAAAAGACAGGATAAAACCAAATTCATTTGGGAGTGTACAAGGCTTCTGCATTTTAAGTGGGCATCACAAAAGTATAACAGAACAGGATTATCCATCTCTTTAAGTATCCATCTTGTAACATTTTACCAAAAAACCCAAACAAACTTTTTGGCCAACCTACTCCCAGAATGATGCTAAAGCTGAAACTCCAGTACTTTGGCCACCTCATGCAAAGAGTTGACTCGTTGGAAAAGACTCTGATGCTGGGAGGGATTGGGGGCAGGAGGAGAAGGGGACGACAGAGAATGAGATGGCTGGATGGCATCACCGACTCGATGGACGTGAGTTTGAGTGAACTCCAGGAGATGGTGATGGACAGGGAGGCCTGGCATGCCGCGATTCATGGGGTCGCAAAGAGTCGGACACGACTGAAATGAACTGAACTGAACTGAACTGAATACACAGATGAGGCATTCAAATTTTGCATCTTGATCCAGTGTATTCCAGCTGTCTCATGACTACAGGCTGAACTCAAATAGATCCTGAAGTTGTTTTACTCAGGATTTTTATCACATTACAAAACAGAAAATGCTAAATAAAGAAGCAAATGAATGAATACACAGATCGTGTAATTCTGATATGTGTCAAAGTCCTGAAAGTCTTTTCAAAGACCCATTCCAAGGGTCAGACCCGTTCCAAGGGTCTGTTTAAAATGGGTATTCCCTTTTTTCTCTTTCTCAGATTTGTCTACTCTTTCTTATTTATTTTCCTCCCTGACCACAGGCTTCAATGTGCTTTGTTTCTGAGAATTTTATTCAGTTTGGTCTAAGAACACTAGACTTAGTGTTCTTAGACTTAGAACTTAGAAACTTAGAAACTTCTGAAACTAAATAAATTACCAGATTAGTCGACTAATGTAAATGATCTGGTTCATCCTCAGTACTCCCAGATTTGTCCCTTTTAATCTTCAATGGAATTCTATTACCCAGAGATGAGTGTATTTAATTTTTATTTGTGTTAGCACCACGAGGGTGGGGATCATGTCTGTTTTCATAATTTTCCTCTCTGCAATTTCTACCCAGTTATATGCTATAGGAAATACTCAGTAAACACCAAAAAATGTCTACCCCACCTACTCATAATCTCAACAGAGTGCCTTTGTTATTCTTATTCTTATTATTCTTATTCTTATAAGAATAATTATATTCTTATAAGTATACTTATACTTCTTATTCTTATTAAAAAAAAAGTAGAAGAGTGGGGGGGGAAATATGCTAATGTTAAACAGACAGTAAAGTAGAACAGAGTTCTAGCTAGCATGTGTGTGTGTGCATGTGCTCAGCTGCTTCAGTGGTGGCTGACTCTTTGCAACACTATGAACTGTAGTTCGCCAGGCTCCACTGTCCATGGAATTCTCCAGGCAAGAATACTGCAGTGGGTTTTCATGCCCTCTTCCAGGGGATCTTCCCGACCCAGAGATTGAACCTGTATCTCCTGTGTTGACAGGCAGGCTCTTTACCACTAGCATCACCTGGGAAGCCCCTCCAACTAGCGTACAACACTTCAAAATGGCCACTGGGATTTTAGATACTTGGAACCTTGTAAAGTGGTACCATTGAAGGAGGTCTATCTCCATAAAGCTTTCTGCAATGATGAAGTGTCATATCCCTGAACTGGTCAATAGGGTAGACACCAAGAACAGAGAGCTATTATGTACAACTAGTCAAGAAGACTAGCTCAACTAAGGATCATTTTATTTCTGCTCATTTAAATTAGGATTAAAACTGCCAGACATGACTGACACATTGGACAACAATTCATATTGGACAACACAACTCTAGGTTCAAAACTAGCACTAAGTCACATGCTGACTTCTGATGCCAAGAAACAATCTACAGTCATCTCAACCAAAATACTTCAGAATAGGACTGAGGGACAATTATGCTAACATTTTAACAAAATAATTTTTACTCTCGTGTCTGGAGGATAGAATACTATTTTTCTGAATAATCATTCTTACTGACTCTGAACCTCTACTTAATATAAACCATAACCTTCAAGCTAAATAACTTAAACTTCTTTAAAATCTTTTAAAGGACAGCACAATCTTATCTGCCTATCATGTCAGTGATGGGGTTCAGAACATGCTTCCCTAAAAGAATGACACCTTGTCATATTGATTATTTTAATTTGAAGGAATTTGAAAAATGGTAGCTGCAAGAAGGACTCTCTGGACTTTGCTGGTGGCTCAGTGGTAAAGAATCCACCTGCCAATGCAGGAGATGTGGGTTTGATCCCTGGTCCAAGAATATCCAGCATGCCATGGAGCAACTAAGCCCATTTGCCACAACTACTGAACCTAGGCTCTAGAGCCCATGCTCTAGAGCCCTGGAACTGCAACTGCTGAGCCTGTGCACTCTAGAGTCCGTGCCCCCAGCAGGAGAAGCCACCGCAGCAAGAAGCCCACACACGGCAACTGGAGAGTAAGTCCCCACTGGCCACAACTAGAGAAAAGCCAGAGCAGCAACGAAGTCCCAGCACAGTCAAAAATAAATAAATAGCAAGACTCTCTGAATTGCTCCTTCTCTCCTGAAGCAGGTGTTAAGACCCTCATGTGAGAGGTGCTTCCTTGTACCTGGAGGAACAGAGCATCCTTGTCTCTGAAGACAGAAGTGCCTAGAGGAACCAGAATGAACAGACTTTGCTCATCTTCCCCCAGATTACTATCCACAGCTTGTACCTTTTTTGGCCCATCATGTTTCTCCATGCTTTTTACTCTTCATCAAACTTAGAACAAAACATTCACCTTAACTGTTTCTTTGAATCTTGACTTCCTAATGAAGGCTTCCAGGTCATGTAAAACTTATATTAAATAAATTTGTCTGCTTTTCTCTTATTAATCTATGTTTGTCAGTTTAATTTTCAGGCCCAGCTAGGACCCTTCAAGGGTTTAGGAAAACCTTTTTCTCCCTTCCACTAAGCCTTCCAGGAGGTATGGAAAGGGTACGGTGTTTGTGCATGAAGTAATCACTTTAATTGCAAACTGCATTGCTCCCTTGCTGTTTCCTGCTCTTTAGCTTAGGGTCTCTAACCTGTTCAGAGGTAACAATACTTTAAACCAAGAGGTATGTCCAAGTGTTTCCTAAAAGTGGCAGAGCCAGTGCCCTCCCACAGGGCTGGGCGCCCCTGGCTTCCCATTATTCCAGGGAGGGCTGCTCTGGGCCACTTCCACCATCTGCTTCCAGCTGTGTTGGCAGAACAGAAAGTCAAACGTGCTCCAACCAACTGCAACCCTGAATTTATCATAAAAGCCACCATTTCTATTTCATTTGGCTAGTAAACAATCTCACACTATGAGGATGGTTAATTATAAATAACAGTCTAGACTCTTTTAATTGAAATCTACATTTATTTAGAGCTTTTTCATGAGACTAGAATTAAGAAACAAAAATGCATTAGCAATGAATGGAAATGGACCACAAAATTCAAGTAGAAAAACTTTAAAATCTAAGCATTAGAGTGCTTCTAACAAGTAACAGTACTTCCCACTTAAGCAGAAATTGCCCTCTCCTGTTCTTACACTGTATCAGTGTTAAGTCTTCCATCATGCCTGAATGGAAAGCAGGAGTTGCCATTGCTGTTTTTGACACTAAAGTCTACCTGCAGAAATAAATATAACTGATGTAGCATACATCAATTATACTGTAAAACTGATGTAGTTTTATAGTGAAAGAGAAAAATTCATGAAAATCCATTCTTTCATTAAGGAAATATTCATGATTGCCTGTTGTACACAATTAACAGAGCTAAGTGCTGTATGGCAGTGATTTTGGAAATTTTGATTGCAAGAAACAGTAAGAAATGTATTTTATGTTATGATACAGTACACACTTAAAAATGTATTTGTGTGATTTAAAATTTTATGAAATAATATTTAATTTTATATATATAATACCTCCTGATATTTTCTATCCTCTTCTAATCAGGAATTTGTTATTATATATAATCTATTTAATAAAAATTATGTTAAACTCACTAAATTAATCTCAAAACCCACTAACAGGTTGAAATTTGCAGTTTGAAAACTATATGGAAGAGACGGCAAGATAAATAATACTCCTTTTGTTGTCCTTAAGGAGTTTTGGGTCAAAGGACAAAAGTAAACCAAAAAAAAAAAAAAAGAGAGAGAGAGAGAAAGATAAGAATAAGAAAAAGGAGAGAAAATGAAACAAGCTGAGAGCTTAATTAAAGGAAAGATTTTGGTAAGAGAATATTACAGGCATCATGAAAGTTTAGAAAAGAGATGACACTCAGGTAAGAGGAAGGTTTAATGGAGAAGCTGATGTTTATGATGGAACTTGAAAGCAGGTAAGATTTTGAGAGGCAGATACACAGACAGCAGAAATGATAATCCAGATGGAGTTCACAGCATGGGCCAAGGCACACAGATGAATGAGGAGAGGAGGGGCAGATTTCGGAAACAGTGAGTCATCCATTTGGCTGGAGAATAATGCTCAGTCTGAAGTAATAGAAAAGAACGTTGGAAAGATAAAAGGAAGTTTAAGTGTCAGGGTAAGTATTATTTTTAAATTCAGTAGACAATGAGGAAGAATTTAAAACTGTCCACCCACCCATTCATCCATTTATCCATCCATCCATCCATTCAAAAATTTATTAAGCTATAACAGGCAAGACCCTCTACATATACAGGAGAAAATGAGTAAGAAACAACTCCTGTTTCTTTACTGTTTATATTATTGAGAAGGTATAAAACTATTAAGCAGTCCACCTTAACAAAGAAGGAACCATTTTAGAAAATTAATCTGGCAGACTCTTGGAGAAGAACTTTGATCTGTAAGACAGTCAATTATGAAATGAGAAACTCTAATTGTCTAATGAGTTCAAAGGTGAGATGGAATTGTTTCTGTAGGTTTGAATGTTTTAGCACTGCCAGTCAAACTTCCTTTGTTCTCTTACTGAGAAATTGGTATAAGTTTGGCAGCAAACCATCTTCAAGGCCAGTTCAGCGTTCCTCAGCGGTGATGTCCTATAGAAAGAACCATCTGCCCATCTTCTATCGCTCATTTATTTTGGCACTAGGATGTATTTGTGTATATCTCTTTTGTCCGACAGGTTTCCTCTTAATATCTTTAGAGCATCATTTTTGCCAGCCATGAATTCAGTCTTGGTTGGAGATAACATACTCTCCCCTCTCATCTATTATTTGCCTCCTTTCACTTTTTCTGTTATGGTGGGTTTTATTAACACAAAAAGCAGGGTATTAAATTGTTATTAAACAGATTTTTTTTTAGCTCATTTCACCGTTATACCCAGCCAACCCATGTCTCACATTTCTAAACACTATAGATGTTACCTATCTCATAGTCTTCTATTAATAGCACTAGGGAGAAAAGTAACCTAATTTTTTAGCTGCCTGATTTGTTTGGATGATTACTATCTACTTTTCTCTTTTTTTTCAAATCTATTGTATGATTTTTCTCTTTTATTTTAAAACAAATACTTTCATCCCTTTTTACTCAAGGTAGTTGGATTGGGTCATAAAAGGGGCCACTTGGTATCAGAACACCCTCACATATTTGCCTAATAATCCCTTTTAAGTAATCTGGCCTGTTGTTAATGGCTTTTTTAAGCCAGTGATACACTTAGAACCAAAATTAGCATCTAAATGAGGATGTTTTAAAACGCATGCCTAGGGGTTGCCAGTTTCACCTTTTTTATAGTTTGCCATGTTAAATTATGTAAAATAGAAATGGTATTTTAGTATTTAATGAGCTAATGCAAAACCTATTGAGACTCCCTCCCACCCCCCCTTTTTGCTTATACAGCCCACCAAATGCTTTTTAAGGTATGAGAAATGGCCATGAATTTTAAAGCATATGTCAGAATGCAGAGACCCCTTTCCTTCTCAGCAGTCACCCACATCAAAAGCAAGGTATTACTAGGAAAAGTGCTATGCATTGGGAGCGTGATTTTATAATCAGTTATCTGATGATGTTGTGCACAATAAAATTAATTAATTTAGCATTTAATTTTTCTAGAAAAAAAATTACTATGGTTTACATAATGTTATAGTCACAACTCAATTAGCAAAAATTCATTAGGGAAGTCGAGAAATGGTGACACAAGCAGAATAAAAATGATATATCCCTTCAAAAATATCCAAGAATATTTTAAAATTTATGGTCAGAGATACATATTATGAAGAAAAGTATAAAGAAGTCAAGGGTTCTAATTAGAGACCAGTAAATTTTAGCTGGACGTCATGAATATTTCCAGAAAATTAGTTCTATTATCTGGTAGTTTGGTCCTAAAAGATAAAGAGGACCTCCACTGTTTAAGTTATTCAGAAATAGATGACACCAAATGATATGGACTATGGTATAGAAGAGGGAAGAAGGGAAAGATTAGATGAGTTAATAAATTGCTTCTGTTGTTCCAAAGATATTGTTATGTAGTGTAGAAAAACAAGATAGAAGAGATTCTATGTGAGATTTGACAAAGAAGATTATGATGATTTCTGCTTAAATAATAAGAAAAATTCTTAGTGAAAAGATTTGGAGGAAAAAATACATATATACATATCAAACCATAAGAGATTTACTAAGTGATGAAGGCTTAAACCATCAGTACCACTCTGGAATTTCAAAGCACTGAGGTCTAGATCGATTATTTTATTCTATTTCTCTGTTTCTCTTCATTTTCTGGGCTGTTTTTGTCTCTCCTCATCTATTCCCTTACACCCTACACAGTCTGTCCCCTCATATCTTTATATATATATAATATATATACATTTTTTTTTTTTTGCCATAACACTCGGCTTGTGAAATCTTAGTTCCTTGACCAGGGATTGAATCCTGCGTCCTCTACAGTGAGAGCTCAGAGTCTTAACCACTGGACCATCAAAGAGTTCCCTATTTATATCTTTAAGCCAACTTCTTGTCCACTTTACAAGATGAACTCTACTTTTCATTTAATTGCTTTTTGCTGGGTTAAGTCTAATGTGACACCATATTCATAGAAAATCACATTTGCCTCCTCTCGAATATTTTTTACTTAAAATGTTTTTCCTTTTTCATGATATTTCAGTGTATGAATAAATCAGTCTCATTTTTTATGAACAAAATATGCAGCTGTGCCTAAATAGAAATTAAGACTTTCCCATTCTTCCTATATCACACTAATCACTTCTTAGAAATGGCTATCAACATATTTTGGTATATATTTGATGTTCATGTAAGCATTCTTATGTATACCTGAATGTGTATATACTGTTTTTTTATACAGCATCAATTAGTTCTCTGCTAATGGATATTTATATTGGTTCCAATATCATACTATTACATACAGCATTGGGGTTTTCATCTTTGAATTGAAATATATACTGGGCCAAATATAAAATATTCACTGTATTACATCTCTGAGTGTGACTGTTTTTTCCAAAAAGCTTGAACTAATGGCCCAAGTGTACACAAAACTTGTTTCACATTTACATCTTCACTAAGAATCAGTATCATCAATCTTTTAATCTTTGTCAATCTAATATTTAAATTACTGATTATTGCCTTAATAATCAGTAATTTAAATATTACTAATATAAATAATCAATAATAAATTACTGATTATTTGTGTTTTTCTGTTTTGTATAGCATTATGGTTTTTTATGTGTTTGTTGGCATTTACATTTCTTTTCTTTGGGCAGAATTATTTAGACCATTGGCCCATTTCACTGTTTGTTTCTTAGCAGTGTGTGAGAGTTCTTATTTACTAAGTACTAGCTTTTTGTGTCAGAGAAGGCAATGGCACCCCACTCTAGTACTCTTGCCTGGAAAATCCCATGGATGGAGGAGCTTGGTAAGCTGCAGTCCATGGGGTCGCGAAGAGTCAGACACGACTGAGCAACTTCACTTTCACTTTTCACTTTCATGCATTGGAGAAGGAAATGGCAACCCACTCCAGTGTTCTTGCCTGGAGAATCCCAGGGACAGAGGAGCCTGGTCGGAGGCCGTCTATGGGGTCACACAGAGTCGGACACAACTGAAGCGACTTAGCAGCAGCAGCAGCTTTTTGTGTGGTAAAGTTTTTTTGTTTGCTTCTGAAGCTTGTTTATTTTATAGACTCAAATGTATTGCTTATCTTTGTATGATGGTTTCATTTATCATGTCATTCAGACAAAGATGTCAATATTCAATAGAGTCTCTTAGTCCTTGCTACCACAGTACTGTCCTTTCCTCTGGACTAGCAGGTTATTCTCTAATTATCTGTTTCCATCTCTAGATTCTGGGTTCCAAGAGGGCAGGAATTATTTATATTTGTATTTATATTCTAATAAGTGGAAAAGACAAAATATCATGACATATAAAAAGTACATGAATAGGAAGTATACATAAATAAATGAATTAGTGACTGAATTATAAATCAAATTAAAAGTTTGATCTCAGCCTGTTCACTATGAAATAAACACATAACCTTGTTATGGAACTAATCATATTCATTTACAAAATAATAAAGTTTTAGCTCCTCAAATTCACCATTATTTAATAATCATTTTCTACAGTGCAGTTTTAAAAATGTTCCATTAAATTTTTTCTGTCATTTTCATGTCTTTTTGCTTCTTTTTTATTGTAATTATTTTTTCAACTTGTATAGTCTCTACTCTGCTTCTCTTTATTTTAGCAGGCATAGTATTTTATTGGGCAAAGCGCTTTGCTAGGATGCTAAACTAGCTTTAAAAAAGTGTGGAATGCTATGTTGAACTAAATTTAATTCTACTCAAAATAATCAGATGTGAGGCCCCAGTCACTTAGGAGCAACAGAAGCCAAGATTGTGAAACAATTAGGAGTCTTTCCCCACTCTGCTCTACTTCTTCTGCTGTCAGTTCCATTCTCAGTCTGCTTTATC
This sequence comes from Bos grunniens, assembly GCF_055505025.1. Taxonomy (NCBI): domain Eukaryota; kingdom Metazoa; phylum Chordata; class Mammalia; order Artiodactyla; family Bovidae; genus Bos; species Bos grunniens. The sequence continues at coordinate 53,425,883 of NC_141178.1, read as the reverse complement.
TTTAATACTAGAAACATAACCATTTACATCTTTTGGGTTCAATGGTTTTAAAGCTTGACATCAAGAGAAGTAAAATGTATTGCTTTCCAGGTCTGTGTTAAAACAAACAAACAAAAACAAATTAAAAAAGACAACAGTCTCAATTGGCCAAGTACAGGCCAGGCACAGGTCACATCTTAGAATAATCACTGTAGCAGTGGTGATGATATACACTAAGGGCTTTTAGGCCCTGTGACCACTGAGGAATAAATTCTTAAAGGAATTTATAGATGTTTCAGCAAGTGTCCTGGTTAAAGCCTGTGCATTTGAAGTCAGGCAGGCCTGTGTGCTGAAATGCTTTGTAACAAATTTTCTGAACCATAGTTTCCTCATCTGTAAATGAGGGTAGTAAGTATATACCAAAAAGGGATATCAAAAAAATTCAGTGACATAATGTAAGCGCTTAGTAGAATTACCATTTAATGAAGCTTCAGTTCAGTTCAGTTCAGTGGCTCAGTCGTGTCCAACTCTTTGCAACCCCATGAATCGCAGCATGCCAGGCCTCCCTGTCCATCACCAACTCCCAGAGTTCACTCAGACTCATGTCCATCAAGTCCGTGATGCCATCCAGCCATCTCATCCTCTGTCGTCCCCTTCTCCTCCTCCTGCCCCCAATCCCTCCCAGCATCAGAATCTTTTCCAATGAGTCAACTCTTCGCATGAGGTGGCCAAAGTACTGGAGTTTCAGCTTTAACATCAGTCCTTCCAAAGAAATCCCAGGGCTGATCTCCTTTAGAAAGGACTGGTTGGATCTCCTTGTAGTCCAAGGGACTCTCTAGAGTCTTCTCCAACACCACAGTTCAAAAGTATCAATTCTTTGGCACTAAGCTTTCTTCACAGTCCAACTCTCACATCCATACATGACCACTAAGAAAACCATAGCCTTGACTAGACGGACCTTTGTTAGCAAAGTAATGTCTCTGCTTTTCAATATGCTATCTAGGTTGGTCATAACTTTTCTTCCAAGGAGTAAGCGTCTTTTAATTTCATGGTTACAGTCACCATTTGCAGTGATTTGGAGCCCCAAAAAATAAAGTCTGACACTGTTTCCACTGTTTCCCCATCTATTTGCCATCAAGTGATGGGACCAGATGCCATGATCTTTGTTCTCTGAATGTTGAGCTTCAAGCCAACTTTTTCACTCTCTCTCTCTCTCTCTCTCTCTATATATATATATATACTGCTACTGCTACTAAGTCACTTCGGTCGTGTCTGACTCTGTGCGACCCCATAGACGGCAGCCCACCAGGCTCCCCCATCCCTGGGATTCTCCAGGCAAGAACACTGGAGTGGGTTCCCATTTCCTTCTCCAATGCATGAAAGTGAAAAGTGAAAGTGAAGTCACTCAGTCGTGTCCGACTCTTAGCGACTCCATGGACTGCAGCCCACCAGGCATATATATATACACACATATATATATACACACACACATATATATACACACACACACACATATATATATACACTCTCATATAGTCTCATGGGCTTCCCTGATGAGTGGCTCAGATGGTAAAGGAAGATCCCCTAGAGAAGGAATGGGTACCCACTCCGATAGTCTTGCCTGGAGAATTCCATGGAGAGAGGAGCCTAGAGAGCTACAGTCCATGGGGTCACGAAGAGTTGGACATGACGGAGCATAGCAGCACAGCCTACATTCCCCAAATCCCCGTTACTTGAGGTAACCTGATCATGCTTCTGTGAACTGCAATAGGAAGTCTGACAACCACCCTATGAATTTTAAATAAAGGTAAAATAAAATATGAAAATTCCTTAAAATATTTTTTAAACACTACAGAAAACAAGTTATTTTATAGCAAAGGGATATAACAGCTCTATGTACCTAAAAAGATCAAAATTCAATAAAGATAATTACTTAGAATGACTAGGAAAAGAGAATTCTATTTATATTGACCAAAAAAAGTGAATATAAAATATATTAGAAAGGCATTTGCAAGGTTCTGATTTCCTTGAGGGTTCCAATGAGGATAACTGTCAGAATATGTTATCTTACTCCGAAAAAAAAAAAAAAAAAAAACACTTTTCAATTAAAATATCTCAATTTCTCCATAGTGTTCCTTAAGAAATGACTGAAGCTCCTTCATTTGGAATACTGGCTTGGAAAAAAATCATTAAAAGGTGCTAGTGGGAGCTCGCCTGTCCTGTCCTGGGGATGAAAGAGTTGAATGTAAGCCCTTTCATCTTTATTTAGACTCTTCTGTAATATATTTTCTTTCTGAGAAAGGATTTATCTTCATCCAACAACATGCTGGGGAAAATGGCACTACCAAACTATATCATAATGCAATAATCTATGTAATTAAATTATTTCATGGATCAGTAGGAATGTGCAAATTGTAAAAAACTGTGAAATGCAATAATGTGTCTGACATTATAATTTCCAATGGCTTATTTATTCTTCAAGGGCTTTCTACACTGATGCTCATTTGATTTCCCTGAACAAAGAAGTGTTTCCTGGTCTGCTTTGGTTCTTCATTCCTTAGCCAAATATATGTACGTAGAGAACACATTCTATGTCAGTCATTGTGCTAAGTGCTGTAGGGGATGAGAGGAAAAATGGGGCCTCGCTCCTTAAGGAGTCTATGTTCTAACACGCACACTGAGGCTGCATGGTACCCAGGAGAGATAAAGACTCTGGGAACACAGTCTGGGTTCAGATTCCACCTCAGCCTCTTGCCAGCTGGGTCTCTGGCTCTTTGAGTCAAATCGGGATTATAATGAGTGACTGTTATGAGAACAGGGTGATAACATAGATATCTAGCAAAATATTGCTGTTTGGTCAATCAGACTTCCCTTACTCCTTAAATAAGCAGAAAACCATAATCAGGGCATTATGTGCTGAATATATAAACCAGTTAGAGAGTAAGATGGCAGCTTCATTACATATGGTTTCATGTGGTGATGTCAACTAGCAGAATGAACTATCAGAACATCTGGGGAGATTTTTTAATTCCTCAAACCATCTCACTTTTCCCTCAGCTCCACTCCCCTCCTTACCTCGCACATCCATCTTAAAATGTTTCAGAATCAGATGCAGAGTAGGTCAAAAAATAGTGAAATGTTGAGTTCTGTCACTGACTGGTTATGGTCAAGTCATTCAATCCATCTAAGTTTTAGTTCCAGTCAAATACCATGACTGCAAGGGTTTTCTGTTCCCAGTAAGTAACATCGTGAGTGCCCTATACAAGGTACCCAGAAAATGGATCCCAATTGACTAAATAAACTGTGAAATTGGCAAAATCATAACAACATTACAGTATTATTGTGAGAATTAAAATGATTTCTGTAAAACACCTTCTCAGTGTTGTAGGCATTTGATATCTAAATAGCAATTGTCATGGTGGGGGAGATGCGGCTAAGAAAAACATCTCAGAGGAAACAGCACTGAGCAGAGTAAGATTCTGAGAGTTCAGAGAATAGAACAGGCTAACTCAGCAAGCCCTGGGAGCCAGGGTCACCCTGTGTTTGAAAATAGCAGATAAGCTGGTTTGGCTGGTGTTTAAGCACCACATGAGCAGAGAGTGACAGATGAAGCTGTAAAGTAGGTTGTGGTCAGTTTGTGAAAGTCCCAAAGGTGCTGTTAGGATTGTATTCTGTCCATCTTGCAAAGAGATGCCAAGAACAATTGCAACACAAAAGAAGGTGACAGAATCAGAACTTTGCTTTCAGAGGTTGAATTCGGCACTTCTGTTCAGGAGGGGAAAGAAACTTGTGAGAGGCTTCAACAACAGCCCAGTAGGCTGGCAGTAAGTCTTTAAATAATAGCAGGGACATTGATGGAAGGGACAGGTCAAGGTACATTTCAGGAAAATCAACAGAGCTTGAGAACACTGTGAGAGAAGCAAAGAAGAGACTCTTTTAGAATTAATTCAGTTTGGTAACTATTAGAACAATGATTCCACTTACAAAAGGAGAGATGTCATAGTTTGGTTTTGAACTTGCTGCATTTGAGGTAGCAGGAAGGCATCCAGGAAAAATAAAATGAAAGTAAAAAATAAAAATAAAATTTAAAAAATGATTTGATAATCATTCCAACAGAAATTTTAAAAGACCCCATCAAGAAGGGTTAAGGATGGAGCATCAGAGTATCCTCATCTTTCAGGGGCAAGAAGAAGGGATAATCTTGTTTACTTTATGAAATTGTTGTAGTCAAATAGTCAGTAAAGAATATACGTTGGATTTTATTTAATTGTCTGTTAAGAGCATTACATTTATATTTCATGAGATTTCTAAAAACACACTGGTTGCTTTTATTTTCAATGCAACTTTTTATTTATTGTCTAAAACTTACCTTTCATGAATTTTACTTAATTTCATATAGAAATGAGTCCCCAAATGATCCTAGACTAGTTTTCCACTTTATATACCTCCAGGCATCTTGAATTTATTTTCTTTATGCTCTTCCTTCTTTTTGCCACCCACATGGATTATTGCAAGAGGAATGATTCATAACAATTAAAATTCAGTTTGTAACAAGAATTGTAGACATTGAAGACCCAAAGGGACCTTCATAATTTATCATAAAACAAGTCTTCTTTTACCCATTAAATTTTGACTTCAATTTAACATTTAGTTAATGAAAATTGCTTTACACAAAATCACCTGTAAATGACACACATCATTCCCACCATTTAAGTTCTGATAATATCTATGGTATCTTTAAAAGCACAGCCATGCCTGGTGGTGACTAAATTCAACTTGCACAGGTATTTTATTTCAGTAACAAGCTGAAATAGAGCAATATAAGCTGCCCCCTGTGAGCTCATAGTCTAATGGGGGATGCAGATAAACAACTGCAAAACGACAGAGGTGACACTGAGGAAGATGAGAACAGCTCTCTCTGGAGCAATGAGGAAGTTCAAAAGGAGCTTCTAGAAGGAGCTTAGAAATGCCTTGAGTTCCATCTTTACAGACATATAGGATTAAACGAGTCAATCTAGGTGGAGAAGGGTCAAGAAAGGGAAGGCATTTGGGTACAGAGAAGAACAAAACAATGGGTTTTCTATCTGAGATAGCCTTTCTAGACCATCAGGTCTGTGTTCTGTGTTCTCTAACTCACAGGTGATGAAACTGAGACTCAAAGAGAGGCGAAGTGCTTTGCTACACTTGCTTTCTCTCCTTTCTCCTGGACCACGGAGGGCAGCTTATATTTACCTTGATAACTCTTGCATATGTCAATATCTAGATATGGTAGGGGTTCAGCATATTTTTATTGAAGTATATGCACAATGTTTCACATATATTAGGGTTTCATGATACCATTTTTATTGAAGTATTTATAATGTTTCAGATGTATAGCAAAGGGATTCAGTTATATACATATATGTATATAATATATATGTATTTGTTTTCCAATTCTTTTCCATTTTGGTTGTTACCAGATACTGAGTATCGTTCCCTGTGCTATACAGTCGGTCCTTATGGTTTGGTATATTGCAAATGAATACAGGCATGCTTTTAAGAACTCTTAAAAAAGCTTTTCTAGAAAAATGTGTACTTCTAAGATCTTTTCTATACTCCTATACACAAAAGAATTCTGTGGAAGGCGATGATAAGATGCTATTCTTTTGTCAGTTGAGAACTCTGTCAAGAGAGTTTTTCCTATTACAAAAAAGTTTAGAGTTGGATAAGAATCCACTGGAACTTTGGTGACCCAGATCTTTATCAGACCCCACAGTGGTCACTTTCGGAGGATTACTGGGCTTAAAAGTATAATTATCTGTTTGGGACAAATTACTTTTTCTTATCTTCATACTTCACCTTCATGTTTATCACAAAACTACTTCATTATTCACAGTGGTTTTGAAATCAATCTTGTTGATATAAGAATAATCAATCATTAATTAAAAGGGCAAACAAAACTGATTTATAAACCATATAACTAAAAGCAAACATTTAATTGTGATGTTAACTCATACCTTTTGATAGTAAAATGAATATTATGCCAGTGTTTTATGTGACTGATGAAGGATTAAAACTTTGCTTATCTAATTCACTTTTTGATGATTAAAAATGTTATCTCCTAATATGAAGGTGCAAAGTCTTATGAACTGAATTAGCAGGTAATTTATATTAAGCATTGATTTAATACTCTGGTTTTCCTTTTTTCAGCCCCATGATATCCCTCATATGATGCCTGAAATTCCTTTATCAACAATAGGCAGGTTTTAACATTTGCAGTAGTCCTTCAAATACCTTGTCAGACTAGCTTTCCTATAAAGGCCAATGAAAAATACAGTTGTAAAGAAAATCACAACCTTCTACTTTTAGTTCATTTAGAGGCCCTTGAGTGTTCAATGATGTGAAAAGTGACATATATCTGTGAATTAAGGAACTTTAATTACACCAAGTGCACTTCATTATATGATTCATAATTCAGGAGACAATTCCCTGTATTGAAAATTCAATCCAACTTCAGGGTTTAAATGTATCCCCTGCTTTCAGGCATATCCAAAACACTGTAAAACAAGAGCAAAAATTTTGAGGCTCTGAACTGGACAGAGTCAGAGCATAAGAAGGAGGTTCATTGTGATGGGTTTTGCTAAAATGATTTAAGATTCCTCAGACATAAATAGAGGGGTATTTTTTTTTTACTTTAGCACCACAGTAAACTCAAGGCAGAGCATCTTAGAAAGACACTGATTTCTGACCCAGGCCTTTCCCACTGTTAAATTACCATCTGTCAGTTTTCCATCAAGTCAGTCTCTCCTCATGGGCTTCCCAGGTGGCTCAGAAGAACAGTGGCAGTGGTGAAGAATCCATCTGCAAATGCAGAAGAGGTTTGATCCCTGGTTTGGAAAGATCCCCTGGAGAAGGAAATGGCAACCCACTCCAGTATTCTGGCCTGGGAAATCCCATGAACAGAGGAGCCTGGTGGGCTACAATCTACGGGGTCACAAAGAGTGGAACACAACATAGTGACTAAACAACAGCACAAAAGTCACTCAGGAAACATCTCCCATTTCACCATCTTAGAAGCAAAGAAAGAATTGTTTTCAGTTAAACTGGTGGCTAAGTAGGGGTTTATCAGTGTTAACGATTCTAGGATTAGTGTTTAGTATTCACTGCTCAGGTTCAGTGACAGAACAACCATGCAAATATGCTCAGACTGAAAGATGCCCAAAAACCCAAGACATGAAATGACAAATAATTGAGAAAGAAAGAGGCACTTAGTTCCTTCTAGATTAGCTCTTTCAGTGCAGGCGTCACTTTTAGCTTTTAGCTTTGGGGGCAAATTTTAGCTTTTGTAAGTCCGCATGCTTTATCTTCACCCATTCTTTTATTTTTCATTTCTTCATTTACTGTTTCTGTAAGTATCGGTGAAATTAATTCTTGAACAGAAAGGCCTTTACCTTAAATAGTAGTCACAACTCTGTTCTGAGAAGCCATCTTATTCTTGCCACACTTATGAGGCAGTCAGTTGCCTTCCAGAGATTTTTTTTTCTTACTTAGGAAAAGGATATCTAATGTTCTCAGCCAAGATAGAGAAAGTCCCATTGGAGTGTACTTTAAGATCCTTCTTAGCAATACTATGTGTAATTGTGGCTTTGGAGAGAGCACAAACAATCATCTTCTTAAAAATTAATTTTCATTGGGGTACAGTTGCTTTATAATGTTGTGTTCTTTTCTGCTATACAGTAATGAAATAGTAGTATGTATACATGTATCCTCTATTTTTTTTTTCTTTCTTTCCCATTTAGGTCACCAGAGATCATTGAGTAGGGTTCTCAGCTATACAGCAGGTTCTCGTTAGTTATCTATTTTATACATTGTATCTATAATATATATATATCAATCCCAATCTCCCAATTCATCCCTCTGTTTTGCAAATAAGATCATCTATACTATTTTCCTAGATTCCACATAAGTGCATTAATATATGATATTTTTCTTTTTCTGACTTAAGTCTCTACAAGTGATCCAATTTCACTTGTTTTATGGCTGAGAAATATTCCTTTCTATATATGTACCACATATCCATTTCTCTGTTGATGGACATTTAGGTTGCTTCCAAGTCCTGGCTATTGTAAACAGTGTCGCAATGGACACTGAGGTGCATGTATCTTTTTGAATTATGGTTTCCTCTGGGTATATGCCTGTGTGTGTGCTCGGAGTTGCTCAGTCATGTTTGACTCTTTGCTACCTCATGGACTATAGCCTTCCAGGCTCTTCTGTCCGTGGAATTTTCCAGGCAAGAATACTACAGCGGGTTGCCATTTCCTACTCCAGAGGATTTTCCTGGCCCAGGGAGCAAACCCACCTCTCTTGCATCTCCTGTGTTGATAGGCAGAGTCTTTGCCACTGCACCACCTAGGAAGCTAAGTAGTGGAAAAGCAGTCCTCTTGATATGTGACTCATATCAAATCTTTCCTCAGTTCAGAACCTTCCACCAGCTCCCCATCTCTCTCAGAGAAGAGCCACAAACCGCCACCTTTTCCACAGTCTCCCCAACACCTCCCGGTTCCCTGGGCTCCTTTCTCTTCCTGCAACACCCAGACATTCTCTTGCCTCTAGGCCTGTGCACCTGCTCCCTCTTCTCTGTCTAAAATGCTTTATCCTCAAATGGCATTTACTGTTTCCAATGCTTGGATTGCCATATTTTAAAGAAGACTACTTCTATTAATCCTTCAGATCAAACTCAAAAATATGGGAAGGCAACTTAGAGTTTTCCCAAAGCAACATTAGTGACTTCCATCTTTGGGATTCCTTAGTACTTTGCTAACCCTTTATTACTGAGATGACTATGTAACTTCGCAATATTTTTATTAACATGAATGTTTCACTGAGTTATGAGCTACTTGAAGACAGACAAATGAGGAGAGTATTCATATCCATATATTCCTAAGATTTATCAGAGAACATGACATATAATATTTACTTCATTGAAGCATTCAAATGATAATTTGAAGTATTGTCCAATTAATCAATTAATGCAAGCTTGCATTTAAATCATGTGCAACAAAATTGGTGCTTTTAAAGAGGTCATACTAAACCAGAAGAAGTTTCGTGCCCAAATTGTGATCCAGAACTATATGACATCCAAGAATCCATTAAAAATGTTGTTTAATGTGTAATAAGTAATAGGATGATTGCCTGAAATAGCATTGGTCTTTGTTCTCAAGTCAGGGTACATTTACTGTGGAGTTTCAAAATGGAATGCCTTCATCATAGGTGCTCAGTATATGTTCACTGAATTATCAGAAAGCTGCTTCCAAGCTTACATTCTTTGTTAGATTTACTATCCAATCTGAAGCAACTCTCTTAATCATTAGGAGCTTTCAAGAGGAGAAGGCACAAGCTGAAATTTTAAATATGACTTTGTCTTAGGTAGAGAAGGATGAGCGTAAGCATTTCTAGAAGAGAACGTGGCATGAGACATTCAAGAAACAACCTATAAATATGTATGGCTGGAGTAAAGAGAAGGTAAGGGTAGGTGGAAGGAAATGAGACGAGAGTGTGGACAAAAGACACATCATTCACTATCTGCTGTGCTAAGGCAAAATGTCTTAATTTTTTTTCTGAATGGTCTAGGAAACAAATGAAGGATTTAAGCAGAGAGTAACATGATCCTGTTTTGCATATTAGAAAGTCTGTGTGCCCAGTTGCTCAGTCGTGTCAAACTCTTTGTGACCCCACGGATAGTCTGCCAGGCTTCTCTCTCCATGGGATTCTCCAGGCAACTGTAGTGGGTTGCCATTTCCTCCACTAGGGGATCTTCTGACCCAGGGATCGAACCCGTGTCTCCTGAATTGGCAGGCAGATTCTTTATCATTGAGCCACCTGGAAAGCCCTGGTAAGATTATACCTTTGGTAATATAAGGAAAGGATCAAAGGACAATATTGGAATGACTGAGCAAGAAATTAATGATTAGGGCCACAGCTAAGGTAGTGGAAGTTGGTACGGAAGAAGGAGGAATGGTGATGGAGACAGACCCCAAGAAGATGGATGTAAAGCGCACCCTGACAGATTAGGTATGCAGGAGAAGGAAGAGTCAAAAATGACTTCTTGGGTGATAGGGTGGTTGTTGGAACATATTTACAAAATGAAAGCTCCTAGAAAGAAGGTTTCTGGAGCAAAATAATGAATGTTAAGTTTTGAATACTAATGAGGTAGATAGATAAAGAAATCTTGGCTGCACAAAGAGACTTGGGCTGGACACATAGCCTACCTTAGTGGAGGCTGGACAAGGTCACCAGAGAGACTGTGAAGAATAAAATGGATAGGGGGCTAGGGTACATGGACCTTTGGGGAAAAGTTGAAATTCACAGTGAAGTGAAGAAGAAGAGGCCAAAGAGCAGACTGAGTGGCCTAGAAATAACTGAGGAGGAGGAACTTTGAAAAGGAGGCATGATTAAGAGTATTGGATGCTTGCAGTCAGATCAAAATTGAAACTAAAAGCGTTCTGTGACCATTGTTCTATGAAGATTTGACATCACTTTAGCAAGTGGCTTTCTTTCTACTGAATTGGACAAGGAGAAGGTCATTCTTTTCTGTGCACCAAGACAGTCCTAGTAGTAGGTAACACATGAAGAGCAAACCATACTCTGTTTTTCTCCTTACCTCCCTTCCCCAGGGGCTCAACTTTTTTAAACAAATGGAATCTTGTCAAAATGAACAGCAAGAGTATCTTGAAGGGAACAAAATCACAAAAAGAAAATGTATCTCAGGACTTAGATGAGGCAGCAGGAGCAGGAGTTTTCTTCAACATACATGAGATAATTATGAACAAGTATGAGTATCTACACATGGGAACCTCAATGTCTTTTAGCATTTCCTGACACCTTTTTTCTTCTTTGCTTTCCATATAATTGCTTCCTTCTAAAATCAAATAGGAGCCCTGATATATCAAATATGACTGCCTGATGTGTTCTTTTCTTCTCCTTTTCTTCCCTTTTCAAATATTTACATGTAGTTGAAAGACTGAATGTCCAGTAAGGTCATAATTAATTTTGAGAGTTAGCTTTAAGAAAACGCAAAATATATGTAGGAGAAAATACCAATTCTACTAGATTCGCACTGAGATCTGTTTGTTATTCCCCTTCAAAGAATCCTGCCAGTACAGATGTCATATTGGTGACTTATCACTTAAAAATGTCAGCTGGACAAGAATAGAATACTTCACATCTATTTACAGTATATTTATATATTATTAACACATTAAAAATAATTGGGGAAGATAATACACTGATAAAATATACCATATTATTCTTAAACTTTAATTAAAGAGATTTCAGCTGGTACAGGAAAATAGTATAATTATGTGACTCTGCTCAGGAAATGTTTAATAACTTGGCCAAGGTCACACAGACAAGAAGTGGTGGAGTTAAAATTAAAATCAACAGCAGTGTCCTTAACCACGATTGTTAGTTCTTGCAAAAATGCTTGGTGCTCACATTTGTAAGGTGAAGAGACCCAGGTAAAGAAGGAATTCTCATGTAAAACGTGCTTCAGAAGTATAATTCTCCAAAAGACATGTGTGTGAAGTCCTTGAAAACAGCAAAAGAACTGAGGGATACGTGCAGGTGTGGAAAACATGTATTAAAAATATCTACAAAGTGTTTGGGTTCACCTCTTTTCTGGAAGATTAGATGAGAGAATTGGGAGCCCATGAGGAATGGGAACCTGGAAAACCTAAATATTAGAGAACTTGGAAATAACTAGATGTCTAAGTATCCTAGCAGATATTTTTGTAGTGGTTCATAATAGGTGCCAGGGGTGTGGTATGTGTGTGTGTGTGTGTGTGTGTGTGTGTGAGTGAGTGCATATGCATGAACGTGCACTTGCATTTACATGTACTTTAAAATGCAGGCTTAAGTTAATACTTTAGCCTTCTCTTCTAGCTAGAAATGAAGATACTCAGTAGCATGGCAGAGGAAAATATCAGTAAGACCACCCAGACTTGAAGACATTGCATGAATCTCTAGTTAAGCCCAATAAGAGCTGAACTAAAACAAGGAAACTAGAACCAGAAATAGAATGAACTTGGATGATACCAATTCCAGTTGATGAGCCATTACCATTTGTCTGATGAAGATGTAAAAATGATGTAAGAAAACTAGACTTACTGCTAAGACTTAAGTTCCATGTTTGGTTCTATAGCCAGTAAAAATCTATCCACCTTAAACTTGTACTTGAGTTAATAGAATGTCTTGCATAAACTAGACTTTCTTATTAGTACCCCTGGATTTGACATTAACAAGTTCTGACACCTTTGGCAAGTTGCTTCACCTTTCTGTTTTCAGTCTCCTCATCTCTAAAATAAAGTTAATAGTACGTAACATATGGTTGGGTAATGGATCTAAGCTACACTGAAATTACTCAATAAATGTTAATTACTGTCACTACTGTGCCTGTTATTATTACCATCTTTAACTCCTGTTAAAACTTGTCATTAGAAATTTCTGTCAAAAAATGAAAGTTCAGGACAAATCAGGAAAACTCTTCTTTAAATTACTAAGTTTAAGTTGGTGCCATTGACACATTTCTCAAACTAGGAATACTGGCATGTTCTCCAATTACTTTATGGCCTTCCACATTCAAAGAGGTCACCAAATCTTACTGAAGGCATATTCCAATGACTTCCGAATCTTACCACATTATTTCATCTCCACTCTAGATTTCACATGATGAACATCCCCAGTTCTTAAGAAATAAACAAGAAACCTCACTGTTGACTTTCCAGCTGTCAAACCACGTCTCTGCTCCTCTTCACAATAAATGCCCTCAAAATGCAAAATGTCATTCTTAATCACCGGCTCTACTATCAACCTTCACATTTCTCTTGAACGAATGACTCACATACTCTTGTCTACCATTCCACCAAAAATAGTTCCTATTGAGGTCACCTCTCTGATGCCGAATCAAATGGCCAATTTTCAGTCGTAATCTTTCTCAACCCTTCTGCAGCTTTGTCATAGGTGATCACTCCCTGTTTTTCCAAACACGGTCTGACCACCAGGGAAGGCCCTGATCCATACCTCTTCTCAGATTCATAGATGAACCTGATCACCCTCAGATCACACTTAACCTCATCCCCTTGCTACATTGAATCTTCTACTCTGGCTTAACTGCAAAGAGGTATGAAGGAAAGTATATGAAATTGAAGATGGAGGAGACCAGGAAGCTGGCTTCTATCCTGCAATGCCCAAATTCTACATCTATAAATTTCAAGCCAGGCTAAACAGAAGCAAACAAACATTAATAACAAAACCAGCCACATGATTTGCATATGATCTATTCTCTCACCTCTATTTATCTCCATAATTTGGGAGAAGACAAGAAAGCAACAGCTTTCTGAACTATCATGAGTAAAATAGAACCCAGGAGCCTAGCTAGGAATATAAAATGCAAGGGACAGGAGGAAGAGGAACTGGAAAAGCACAAGGGAAGAAAGAGCATCTAGACATCCAGTGCTTAATGGATCCTCACTTTTTCCCTATAAACAATAGCTTTCTTTGAAATTAGGGTCCATAATCCTGCTAGAAAGCCTTTAATTTAAAACAAACTGGTGGAAATGAAAAAAAAAAAAGTCTTAACAATGATTAAAGGATTCGAACATATCAAGAGAATCTTTCCTTTTATAATACTTACATTTTCTGCAATAAATCTGTATTCATAGAGTTGCTTAAAGTATTTCAGCATTGAATTTCATTTTAAATTACTGAACAAAGTTTTAGGCAATAGGAAATCAGCCCATAGCCACAGGGCAACAGTAGTTAAATACACATATTGAAAGCACATGCAGAACACAATTGCCCTCACCTGCTTTTATTCTGGCAGAGACTTCACCTAGGATGGAGACAGAAAGGCCAGATTCTCACTTTCTCAGCCTCCCTTACAGTTAGAGCCTAAATCTGTGACCCATTCTGGCTCAGAGGGCCTGCAAGGAAACCTACTGAGTGAGGGGGGATGAAGGATAGAGCACAAAGTTCCTGAGAGATGCTTAACTTCATATTTAACATGGTTGGGAGGATGTGATGATTTCTGGGGCTGCTGCAGCCACCTTGATCACCATGAGTCATAACTTCACTGTCACACCGAAGACAGTGGACCTGAAGGGTGGCAAAAGCCTGAGTCCTAACTGATTTCCATGAGCCTCTGAGCTGCTCCACAGCTCGCTCTACTATATAGAAAGTAATTCATTCTTACTGCTTAAGTCCCTTGAAGTTTGGATATCTTGTTACACTAAGCGGCCAAAAGCAACCTACCTACTAATGAACCAAGCTATGCACTTAGGCCAGAGTTTTAAACTGTCAAATTCTAATAAACAAGGACATTTTTCTTGCTATTAATTTTATTTTAAAATTGAAATAAATTAATATTTATTTTTTGTCTCAAGATAAACAATGATTCTACCTATTCTAATTATATGTATTTAAGGTGATACTGGGAAAGATTGAGGGCAGGAGGAGAAGGGAGTGACAGAGGATGAGATGGTTGGATGGCACCACCGACTCAATGGACATGAGTTTGAGCAAACTCTGGGAGATGGTGAAGGACAGGGAAGCCTGGTGTGTTATAATCTATGGAGCTTCAAAGAATCAGACATGACTTAGCAACTGAACAACAACAACAAGGTGATTACAGACATAAAAATGACAATGTGATGAATAAGATTATCATGGCTCCGGGTAGGATGTAGCTATTGGAATACATTGTCATTATTGTTGTTTAGCAGTGAAGTCATGTCCAAGTCGGCAACTCCATGGATTGTGGCCCACCAGGCTCCTCGGTCCATGGGATTTCCCAGGCAAGAATACTGGAGTGGGTTGCCATTTCCTTCTCCAGGGGACCTTCCCAATCCAGAGATCAAACTCATGTCTCCTATGTTGGCAGGCAGGTTCTTTACCACTGAGCCACCTGGAAAGCCCACTGGAATAGATTAGGGTTTCCTAAAGTGTTTCTTGGAAGGTTAGTCCATAAAAAATGATCCAAAATAAAGTTGACTTCAAGGCCATGTAAATTTAGGAAATGCTTCTTGTCATAACCTTTTGTAAAAGTTCAAGTACATATTGACAATAAAGACATTAAGATACCCAGTAGCTAAAAAAAAATTAACTTTATTTTATAATTTTGGCCCATTTTTTCAGAGACCATTTATTAGTATCCCCAAACCTGACTGATTGAAGTCCCTCTAAGCTCTACAGTTAGAAATACTTGCTAGCTGTGTCAGCTTGTTGTGATACTATAGCCAGGACATAACGCTCAAGAATATACCTCTGGTCAACTGGAAGGTTTATGAGGGCAGATTATGGGTAACAGGGTGTTCCATAGGGTTTACTCCTAACGCACGGTGAATATACACATTTCTCCCAGGATAATGGCTTCTCAAGTCTCTCACTATATCTG
This sequence comes from Bos grunniens, assembly GCF_055505025.1. NCBI lineage: Eukaryota > Metazoa > Chordata > Mammalia > Artiodactyla > Bovidae > Bos > Bos grunniens. Next base: position 53,410,477 of record NC_141178.1, on the reverse strand, counting down.
TGTACAAGGATGTAGGAAATCACAGATGGGTCAGCCTCCATTGACAAGTAAGCTACTTTGTAAGGGCCCTTCTTAACACTTTTAATCACCTAGGTTCTGTATCCAGTGCAGTAATTTGTAATTCATACCTAGCTTTTTTTTTCCGCTCTTCATTCTACTTCTAGACATGAGACTTAGTCATATTGCTCAGATAACTCTCAAATATGGGGCAGTTACTTCAGCTGTCTAGGCCTCACTTTCTCAATTTCTCAAGGCTCCTAAAACTAAATATTTTAGTTTTGATATTCTGATATTCAACATTCACTATTTGGCATGGGAATTTTTAAGTTTGTGGCTAGTTGGTTTGACTGATTAGTTTATGTTCCCAATGATGCCACCTTTGAGAATTAAGTTTGATTTATCAGATGACCCAAAAGGTAATAACGTGTCAAGAATGAATTTATTCTCTTCTATTTTTTATTAGAAGACTCATTCTATCAAATGGTTGCTTGGAAAATACTGAAACAGAATATAAAATTTCATATATGCTTTTCTTTAAAAGTGAACAGGTTAATGGACACAGAACTTTAGTTTAGGAAGCTAATGAAGTTCTGGAGATGAATGGTGGTTATGGTTGCCCCAAAATGTAAATGTACCTAATTTTACATGCCACTAAAATATACACTTAAAATGGTAAAATACTAATTTTATATTATGCATATTTTAGTATGTATGGATCTGAGAGTTGGACCATAAGGAAGGCTAATGCTAAAGAATTGATGCTTTCAAACTGTAGCGCTGGAGAAGACTCTTTTTTTTTCTCTCTCTCTTTTTTTTAAATTCTATTTTATTTTCAAACTTTACAATATTGTATTGGTTTTGCCAAATATTGAAATGAATCCGCCACAGGTATACATGTGTTCCCCATCCTGAACCCTCCTCCCTCCTCCCTCCTCCCTCCCCATGCCATCCCTCTGGGTCGTCCCAGTGCACCAGCCCCAAGCATCCAGTATTGTGCATCGAACCTGGACTGGCGACTTGTTTCATACATGATATTATACATGTTTCAAGGTCATTCTCCCAAATCTTCCCACCCTCTCCCTCTCCCACAGAGTCCATAAGACTGTTCTATATATCAGTGTCTCTTTTGCTGTCTCGTATACAGGGTTATTGTTACCATCTTTCTAAATTCCATATATATGTGTTAGTATACTGTATTGGTGTTTTTCTTTCTGGCTTACTTCACTCTGTATAATAGGCTCCAGTTTCATCCACCTCATTAGAACTGATTCAACTGTAGAAGACTCTTGAGATTTCCTTGGATAGCAAGGAGATCAAACCAGTTAATCCTAAAGGAAATCAAACCTGATTATTCATTGGGAGGACTGACGCTGAAGCTGAAGCCCCAATACTTTGGCCACCTGATGTGAAGAACTGACTCATTGGAAAAGATGCTGATGTTGGGAAAGACTGAGGGCAGGAGGAGAAGTGGATGACCGAAGATGAGATAGTTGGATGACATCACCGACTCAATGGACATCAGTCTGAGCAAACTCCAGGGAATAGCGAAGGACAGGGAAGCCTATCATGCTGCAGTCAATGAAGGCACAAAGAACCAGACATGACTTAGCAACTAAACAAATATTTTAGCAAAATTTAATAAAATAAAACATTATTGTGAAATTATTTTATTTCCATCTCTTAACATATAAAAAGTGATGAAACAATTTTGCTACAACTGAATATCCATATGCGAGAGGATAAAATTGGAACTTTATTTTTCACCATACTCAAAAATCAACTCAAAATGGATTAAATACTTAAACAAAGACCTGAAACTGTAAAACTCCTGGAAAAAATCCACTGTTTAAAAAAACACCAATAGAGATCGCTGAATATGTCTTTAGTTCCTTAAGAACAGGGACCATATGTATTACTTTTGTATTTCAAAAAACTTAAGAGTGCCAACAGCATTATAGACATTCACAGAAAACTGATTAAGAATTCACGAGGAACTGATCTGAATTTAAACTGAACGACCAGATTTCAGTGAAGTAACATCTAGTTAAACTCCTAATTGGTCACATTGTCACAGGAAAATTGTGGTGGTGGTGGTGGTTCTTTCTTTTCATATTCAATGTACTTCTACAAATAGTTCACTTTTTGTTGTAGTTGTAGTTCACTTCTACAAAGACTAGAGAAACTTAGTACTATTTCATGGTAATTTTCAAAAGAAAATCTCTCAAAACCCCCAGGTCCAGAGGTTTTAATAATGATAGCTTCAGTTCATCACTTTTACATTATATGTGAATGTTGTTATATGTATTTTAAAATTTTAATTGGAGGATAATTGCTTAAGAACGTTGTGTTAGTTTCTGGTGTACAGTGAAGTGAATCAGCTATATAACATACATCCCCAAGTCTTGAGCCTCCCACCTTATCCCCTCATCCCACCCTTCTAGGTTATCACAGAGCACCAGGCCAAGCTCCCTGTGTTACCCAGTGATTTCCCACTAGCTGTCTAGCGACTTTATACATGGTAATGCACAGTTTTCAGTGCTCCTCTTAATCCTTCCTGCTCTCTCCTTTCTCTGCTGTGTCCACAAGTCCGTTCTCTATGTCTGAGTCTCTATTCCTGTCCTGCAAGGAGGTTCATGAGTTTCACTTTTCTAGATTCCATATATATATGTTAATACACAATATTTGTTTTTCCTCTCTCTAACTTACTTCACTTCGTGTAACAAGCTCTTGTTTCATCCACCTCAGTTCAGCTGACTCAAGTTCGTCTCTTTCTCTGGCTGAATTCATTTTCAAATACCCAAGAAAAACTTTACATTGATCCTATATGAAAAGAATGGTTGTTGCCCAAGCCATCCACTTAAAAGTCATGAGTTGTTCTTTAGAGTACCCAGGAGATCTTTAATTAATGCGTTATACCACATAACAACAAATCAGTAAACATCAATTAATAAACACTAGCTAAGACTCTCGGAGAAAGCAATGGCACCCCACTCCAATACTCTCGCCTGGAAAATCCCATGGACAGAGGAGCCTGGTGGGCTGCAGTCCACGGGGTCACTAAGAGTCGGGCACGACTGAAGCGACTTAGCAGCAGCAGCAGGTCAGGCTCTAAAGTTTTTTTACTGTCTTTGTGACTATTTTGGAGTACTACAAAACAGTGTGGTTCTAACATCCACATTACCACGTGCCTTCCGTGGCTTATACTTTAGTAGAAAATTCTAAAAAATGTCCTGGCTTCACTGACAAATATATGAGACAACAAGAGAAGCAAGGCTATTCAGATTTAGTAGAATAAAAATTGTTAACAAGACTGAAATCTTCAGTTCCAGACACAGTAAAACAGGTAGCAGCTATGGCCCACTCCTGAACCTGCAGCCTCCCCCTCACCACTGGAAATATGTTTGCTGGTTAATTTGTCAGTATTGTCCTCAAACAAAGAGCTCCTTTTCATTGGCAGGTGCAGACAAAGCTTGGAAAAGCTACACAAAAAGGACTCAATAAAAAAAGAGAGAGATGTCCTTGCTGAGAAGGTAGTTCTTTCTGATTTTCTGTAATAGACTTCACTTTGCCATGAAATTAAATTTGTAGTGTATCTGTGAGACACTGGGACTCCAGCAAAGCTCTGCTATTCCCTGACTTGACATTAACACAGGCGTTTTCATGGGAAGGCCATTGCAAGCCAAATAACTGGTTATGTGAACAGTTTACAGAAAGCCTTTATTTAAAAAGAAAATGGATAGGGGCTGCTGTTTCCAGAAACTGTGAGGACACAGATACACATTCAAATTTTGTTTTCCTTTGAGAATAGTTTTACAAAGAAAGATGTAACATTAGACAATGGGAAGCTCTGGGACCTAGTACAACACCTCTGTGCTTATTATTCTGATTCATAATCTAGCTTTATCAGGCTACAAATGGAATAGCAAAATCTTATTTCAATAGCAGATGATCCCATCATAGTAAAACTCCAGGCTGCAGTTTCAGCTCTGGAGTACATACTACATCAAGTGGTACATAATCCTTGAAGAGTCCACACCAAGAAAGTACTCTCTCCTGAGTCAAAGAAAACCATCAGCCTGCATCCTGGTCTTAAGGAAAATGAGCTGATATTGACCTACTGTGTTTTGGACTTGAACAGTGGATTCAATTTCCATTTGTGCAACCAATTTTAAAATTAAATAGAGAAATTAAGGGGACTTCTCTGGTGGTCCAGTGGTTAAGACTTTGCCTTCCAATGTACGGGTTTGATTCCTGGTTGGGGAGATAAGATCCCACGTGCTTCATGGCCAGAAAACCAAAAAATAATAGAGCAGAAGTAACATATTTAATAAGAAGAAGAAGAAGTGAAGTTGCTCAGTCATGTCCAACTCTTTGCAACCCCGTGGACTATAGCCTACCAGGCTCCTCTGTCCATGGAATTTTCCAGGCAAGAGTACTGAAGTGGGTTGCCATTTCCTTCTCCAAGGGGTCTTCCCGACCCAGGGATTGAACCCAGATCTCCTGCATTGTAGGCAGATGCTTTTACCATCTGAGCCACCAGGGAAGCCCAACATATTCAATAAAGACTTTAAAAAATGGTTTACACCCAACAGATCTCAAAAAAAAAAAGAAATAGAGAAAATCAAACCAGTTAAGGGTAAATCTATGCAAGGAGGTCAGGTTGGGAAGAATACATTGTGAAATTGATATCATGTAATTATCAGAGAAAACTCGAGGTCTTATTGATAGCTCTCAAGTGAAAACATCAGAGCGATTCATCCTGCTACAAAATATAAGAACAGGAAGAAAGAGCTTATTAATTAAACTGATGGAAAAGCAGGCAGTTTCCCACTGATATGACATTTTGGAGATCGTTTGGTTCAATGTACTGATAAATGAAGAGTGACTCAAATGAGTGACTTGTCCAATGACAAGCATAGACCATGACTCCCCAACTCAATCATTCTTTCACCAGGACGTGCAGCTTACAAGTCTGGCAATAGTAACCCTCAGACTGAAGCCTTTTCAGGATCTGGAACTTTAATCAAGTTAATTCCTGAATTTTTAAGCAGAATTTCTTTTGTTCTGAAGCTTAATGTCACCCAAGAACCACACTCTCAACAATGATTTACCTACTCTACCTGATAATACAAGACAACTGAAACATTAGAATATGGCCAGCTTAACAGCACTAAAGTGAGGATTAAAATAATTCTTCTAGCTAAGAATTAGGCAAAAAGAAGATGAAGGAAAGCCAGCCATTGCAAACTGCTTTTGTAAGATTAATTAAGATGGGGTCTTCACAGCAGGAAGAAAGACTTTAAGGATCATCAAGGCACAGCCTGGACACTGAGACTGGGGGTTGTAACTGTAGTCAGTAGGCAACAGGCCAGCTCATCTGGCATGCAGGTATAATAAATGGACCAGTTCTCCAGAGAAGAAGCTTTGGACCAAACTTTGACAAAGACACATGGAATATAGGAGCTGAAAGGTATCTCAGCATGGTTTGGTTGATTACCTCATTTTGCATGTGAGAAAACCAAGGTCTCAAGAGGCCACGTGATTTCCTTAACTTCCTAGTTCTTGTCCAAATGATTTCCCCTTGTACAGAGCAAGTCTCAGGCATAAACGCTCCCTATAGAAATAAAGAACACAGAAACTAATCAAAGGAAAATTTTGATAAATATTTGATGTGCAAAGGAGTATTTATCTCCGATTAGATGAAGAATCCACATTCTATAAGTTCTGAGCTTTGTATATTTGAATCTCTATTATTTCTTCTGTAAAATGGGAATAGTATTTTTTCATACATTTTAAGGATTAAATAATGAATCACATTTGAATGCATTTTGAAACAATGAAGTGATGCACAAACATGATCTTTAATACTTAATCCCTGCTAGGAGAATTCATTTTTAAAGTAATATAAATGCTATTTATGGCAAGGATGACACGACATAATAGAAGATATAAAGCATAAAGCATGTTCATGGCTTTGGGAACATCATTATTTGATATGGTGGCATGAATTTCTAGCAGATAGAGTCTACTCTTAGGATTTACAAATGTTTCCAGGTACACAACCTCAAACCAGTGTTCGATAAACTCTCCAGATGACCTTCTGAGAAGAATGAACATATTATGCACAGATACACAAGACTTGCCTGGAGTAGGAAATGGCAACCAACTCCAGTATTCTTGCCTGGAGAATCCCATGGACAGAGAAGCCTGGTGGGCTACAGTCCATGGGGTCGCAAAGAATCGGACATGACTGAAGTGGCTTAGCACAGCACAGCACACATGATTTACTTAAAATTCTAAGTATTTCCCCAAAAGCCCCAGTTAAGAACATTGTACAAAGCAAAACCCTTCAGGTGGCTCTAATAGTAAAGAGCACACCTGCAATGCAGGAGGCATAATGAGATGCAGGTTCGATTCCACGTCTGGAGAAGGGCCTAGCAATTAACTCCAGTATTCTTGCCTGGAGAATCCCATGGACAGAGGGGCCTGATAGGCTACAGTCCATGGGGTTGTAAAGAGTCGGACACGACTAAAGTGACTTAGCATGTATATGTGCACAATTTGGAAGTCTTTTCTCTTTTCCTTTTGTTTATAAGACACTCCAAACCATAAATCAAGTAACATTCTAAAAGTCACACTGAATTCAGGTTCCAAATACTAAGTAACCTCCACCTACTTAAAATGAAAGAAATATACAATCATTCCAGATCTATTTAACAAAATAGACAATATAAATCCCTGCACACTTCTGAACTAGAAATCATAGACCGAAGAAGAAGGAGAAGTAATTATAATTGCAAGGAATCAGTGTAGCTGGAAGCATTTTGAAAATTCTAGAACTATGAGTATTGGTGATGCATTAATTACTACTAACAAAAGTTAAAATTTGGAGATTTCTTCTGCTGAATAGACAGACATCATTAATAGTTTATTTCTGAGAACCAAAGAATCACATTACTATTTATAAATTACATTCATGCCTCCAAATACCTCTCTGATCTGATAATCCAGGATTGACTGCTTCTTTACTATAATACTTATTTCTATCTAAAAATCACTTTGTAGCTGAGTCCTAATTATTGCCATACTTACTATAACTGAATGCTTCAGAACAGTCGCCTCTCATAAGAAGGCAATTTGTAAGATCTCTTCAACCTTTACTTGAAGAGTCTTCTATTATATTATGATGATAAAAGGCCTGGAAACCACATCATATGATGAACAGCTCAAAGAACTCTACTCACATAATGCTATTGTGAGTATATCTATTAACACTTCTTCCTCTAATTATTTGCTTATATATATATATACATGCCTCTCCATCTATACTGTGAGGTTTTTCCAGAAAAGAGAATGTGTTGCTTTCATTTTTGTATCCATACATCTGGACATACAACCTGATAGATGGTTGATGGTCAATAAATTTTATATTTATTGAAGAAAGAAAGTTAGAATAAACCAGAAGAAAGCAAATTAGTGAATTAGTAGATTAGTTCCAAAAAGGTAGATTTGGACTCAACACAGATGTGTGTGCATGCTAAGTCATTTTAGTCATATCTGATTCTTTGCAGACAGACTGCCTGTCAGATCCTATGGACTGTAGCCTGCCAAGCTCCTCTCCTGGGATTCTCTCCCAGGAGAATCCATGGGGTTCTCCAGGCAAGAACTCTGGAGTGGGTTGTCATGCCCTCCTCCAGGGGATCTTCCCTACCCAACGATGAACCTACATCTCTTCCATCTCCTGCACTGGCAGGTGGATTCTTTACCACTAGCACCACGTGGAAAACTCTCAACAATGGGGAGAACACCAAAAATTTATCCTAAGACAAAAGGTCCACACAAAAGTAAAGAACAAATATACGAATACTAAGGGAGATAAGGGGAATGGTGGGATGAATTGAGAGATTGGGATTGACATATATATTACTACTGTGTATAAAATAGGTAACTAATGAGAACCTACTGTGTAGCACAGGGAGCACTACTCAATGCACTGTGGTGAACATATCCGGCATTGGCAAGCAGGTTCTTTAGCACTAGCACCACTTGAGAAGTCCAACCTAAAAGGAAAGAAAATCCAAAGAGCTGTACAGCAGAAACTAACACAACATTTAAAGCAACTGTACTCCAAAAACATTAGTTGAAAAAGAGCAGAAATCTAGCCAATCTGATATTTAGTCAGTAGCTACATAGCCAAAATAGTGCAGTTAGGAAGCGCTGGTTAGGTACAGGGTTGTGTAAGAAGACATCACTGGAAGCTACACTCAGCTCGGAAGTTCTGTCGCTTTCACAGGCACCCTGTACTGACAGCGAATTCCATTTCCCTCCCCGTGACCTGCACTGACATATTCTACATTTTTTTCATACATTATTCTTTACATCTTTCCAAATTGTTTACTCTTCCACAAATTAGTTTTTAATACCTCAAAAGTGGAAAAAACGGATAAAGCATTCCTGAACTAACTTTGAGAATTAAAAAAAAAATCATAGCAGTGCAGTATATATCCAGCTATGAGAAATGAACACCTGTTAAATATCTAAATATGAACAAATTGCTGCTCTTTATACCTGAATTTGATCTCTTCATCATACAAGCAACTTAAATGTACCTCATAACAATTTTAAAACCTCAACGAATATAAATCAAAGGACTGCAAGCTTGACTTTTCCAAACACTGCCTTCTAGAGAGGAATTTTTTTAAACTGCATCCTTTGTTCCTCATGTACACACTGCTATATTAAAAATGGATAACCAACAAGGATCTACTGTATAGCACAGGGAGCTCTGCCCAATATTTTGTAATAACCTAAAGTGGAAAACAATTTGAAAAAGAATAGATACATGTATATGTATAACTGAATCGCTTTGCTGTACACCTGAAACTAACACAGCATTGTTCATCAACTATACCCCAGTACAAAATTAAAATGAAAAGAGAAACGTTGAGAAGTTTATATAAATGAAGCATTACCTCACTGACACAATACACAGAAGACTGGACTAGAAGTTGAGAGATTAACATTCCCATAAAAAATATTCTGTCCACTTGAATTCTAAACTGGTCAGACTCATAAATCAGACCTTTTCACTTCAATCCTCAGCACATAAACAAACAGAAATAAATCACAGCATTTAAATCTGGAGAAAGTGGAGGAAAGGGTAGCTTGAATGAAAGCATAAAAATTAAAACAAAATTGGGAAGTAAGGCAAACATCTTGTTTTGAAAAACAAAGTCCAGAAGCTCAGAACAGAGGGATGTGGATAGCATTCTTTTTGGCTCTCAAAGACCAGGAGCAACAGCTAAGGAATTGTCTCTGTGAAGAAGCAGAATAACAGAGAAGTAAAGCAAAAGGGCCCTGCAGATGTGTAGCCCAGGAAAACAGAGGTCAGTCCCAAGCAGGGAGTTAAAACACAGAGGACCAGACTGATGCTAAATCTAAATCAGATCTGGGAGCCTGAAGGTAAGCTGCTTTTACATAGGGTACGCTCATAAATAAAGCTCTCTGCCCTGTTTCCTGCAGGGAGCTAGACAGTTGTCAAGCATAACCTGTTTTAGGCCTTTAGATGAATTCTGTTCTTTACCAAAAAGGGAGAAAAGATGCTATGATCAACTCCAATGTGGACACATCTTATGGGCTCTACGTGTGAACAAGAGAGCGCGTGGTGTGTTCCCTCCTGCTGATCTGGGACTTTGAGGAGAGATGGTGTGGTGTAAGGTGGCACTAAAAAAAAGACCTCAGATTCAGCTGCAATAGCAGGAACATCTACCAATCATGACAGATAATCTAAACCTAGGACACCAGCTATGAAAGATATTTTTGTTCAGTTGCTCAGTCATGTCCGACTCTTTGTGACCCCATGGACTGCAGCACACCAAGCTTCCGTCCTTCACTATCTCCCGGAGCTTGTTCAAATTCATGTCCATTGAGTCAGTGATGCCTTCCAAACACTTCGTCCTCTGTCACCCTCTTCTTCTCCTGCCTTCAGTCTTTCCCAGCATCAGGTTCTTTTCCAATGAGTCAGCTCTTCGCATCAGGTGGCCAAAGTATTGGAGCTTCAGCTTCAGTCCCTGCAATGAATATTCAGGGTCGATTTCCTTTAGGATTGACTGGTTCGATCTTGCAGTCAAAAGGACTCCCAAGAATCTTCTCCAATGACACAGTTTGAAAGCATCAATTCTTCGGTGCTCAGTCTTCTGTTCCAACTCTCACATCCATACATGACTACTGGAAAAACCATAGCTTTGACTAGATGGACTTTTGTCCATATTTGTCCATATTTGTCCATTGGCAAAGTAATGTCTCTGCTTTTTAATATGCTGTCTATGTTTGTCATAGCTTTTCTTCCACGGAGCAAGTGCCTTTTAATTTCATGGCTGCAGTCACCATCTGCAGTGATTTTGGAGCCCAAGAAAATAAAATCCGTCACTGCTTCCACTTTTTCCCCACCCACCACTATTTGCCATGAAGTGATGGGACCAGATGACATGATCTTAGTCTTCTGAATGCTGAGTTTTAAGCCAGCTTTTTCACTCTCCTCTTTCACCTTCATCAAGAGGCTCTTTAGTTCCTCTTCGCTTTCTGCTATAGGGTGGTATCATTTGCATATCTGAGATTATTGATATGAAAGATATACCAAGGTACAGTCCATACCTTCTGCATATCAGCTGAGCAATCAGCTCATATACCCAGCTCTTAGGGTGAAGGCCTCCCTTACTTTGACTCCATCTCCTGCTGCCAAAAGGCCTACCATGTCTTGAAAGTTTTTTTTTTTTTAACATTCCAGTGGGCCCCTTGAAAACTGATTTCACTCTGTTTTAGGGAAGGGAGTAAAGTAGATCATACATGGCAGGTATAAAATAGAATATTATTTTCCCCCAAGTTTTGAAAATGCATAGATTATATATGCAGAGTCAGACACGACCGAGCAACTGATCTGATATGATAGGAGAATAAATACAGAAATGAGTAAATGTAAGAGAAAGAAGAATATAGAAGCTTTATCAGAAAAGCCAGGTGGAAGTGGGAGAAGGAAATGAACAGTTACTTGCTGGTTTGGCTATATGTTTGGTATGTTTTTCTTACTGGACTGGCCTTTAAGTTAGTGAATTTGTAAGGACAAGAATCATAGCTATTTTAAGAATCCTTGTATCCCTCAGTGCTTAGAACATATCAAAAGCACAATAAACTTTTCATTCTTTCAATTTTTAACCAGTAAAAGCACACAAATACATCCAGCCCACAATTTGAAGAAATATATTTCTATATGACACACTGTATGTGGTATGACAGATTAATATGTACTTTATTTAGGGGTGTTGTGCTGTAGTTAGTCGCTCAGTCATGTCCAACTCTTGGCGACCCCATGGACTGTAGCCCACCATGCTCCTCTGTCCATGGGATTCTCCAGGCAAGAATACTGGAGTAGATTGCCATGCCCTCCTCCAGGGGATCTTCCCAACCCAGGGATCAAACCCAGGTCTCCTGCTTTTCAGGCAGATTCTTAACTATCTGAACCACCAGGGAAGCCCTTGTTTAGGGGGAATGTTTAGGGGGATGTTTAGCCCTTGTTTAGGCAGCCAATATGGCAGAGTAGGAAGACCCCGAGTTAACTTCCTGGGCATGCCAAAATCACAACTATTCACAGAACAGTCACTTATGAGAATGATAAAAACTAGCAGAAAATATTTTCTACAAATAAAGATATAAAGAATCAAGCACAACAAGACCTATAAGAGAGACTGGAGATGCCATAGGATCAAGACCCACACTCCAGAGTGGCAACCCAGAAATGAGAGGATAATCACAACTGCAGAGGTTTTTTTCCAAGAAGAGAGGGGCCCAAGCTCCACCTGAGGCTCCCCAGTAGAGAGAACCTGCATTGAGAAGATGAGCCCCCAGCGTGTGTGGCTGTGATGACCAGCGGGGCTTGCTTACAAGAGAGCCAGAGGACTGGCAGAAACCAACACCAAAGGGTGCATGCAAGTCTCATACACCGACTCCCAACACAGAGGCTGTACTTTGAACAAAGCCTGGGTCCTACTCACTTGCTAATCTGTCAAAATCATATAAACTTATAATGGGGAAGTTTATAATGATACACGCTTACTTCAGGAAACAGGAAAAATTTCCAACAATCTAACCTCACACCCGGAGAAGGCAATGGCACTCTACTCCAGTACTCTTGCCTGGAAAATCCCATGGACAGAGGAGCCTGGTGGGCTGCAGTCCATGGGGTCGCTGGGAGTCGGGCACGACTGAGCGACTTCACTTTCACTTTTCACTTTCATGCACTGGAGAAGGAAATGGCAACCCACTCCAGTGTTCTTGCCTGGAGAGTCCCAGGGCCGGGGGAGCCTGGTGGGCTGCCGTCTGTGGGGTCACACAGAGTCGGACACGACTGAAGCGACTTAGCAGCAGCAGCAGCAACCTCACACCTAAAAGAACTAGAGTCAGCAACTTAGTAGAGAAAAGGAGATACTTGCTTGAATTTAATCTAGAATGTATTCTATATTTTATGTAGAATATAGAATAAAGGTATATTTCTATGGCAAGAGAATCTCATAAAACTATTCAAATGACTCATATGCGTGAACTATTGAAATAGTAAATTGGATATAATGACTTAAAAAAAGAACTAGAAAAAGAAGAATAAATAAACCCCAAAGTTAGTAAAAGAAAGGAAATAACAAAGATCAGAGCAGAAATAAATGAAATGAATATTTTTCAAAGTATAGAAAAGATCAATGAAACTAAGAGCTAGTTTCTTGAAAACAAAAGAAAAATTGATAAACCTTTAGCTAGACTCATTTAGAAAAAAAGAGAGAATCCAAATCAATAAAATTAGAAATTAAAGATAAGTTACCGCCATCACCACAGAAATACAAAGGATCACAAGAGATTACTACAAACAAGTACACACCCATAAAACAGACAACCTAGAAGAAATTATTACATCTCTAGAAACATACAGTCTTCCAAAAGTGAATCAGGAAAAAATAGAAAATATGAGCAAACAGATGGCTAGTGATGAAACTGAACCCATAATTTGAAAATACTTCCAATAAACAGAAGTCCAAGACCAGACAGCTTCACAGGTGAATTCTACAAAACATTTAAGGAAGAGTTAAAACTATTATTCTGAAACTATTCCAAAAAATTGAAGGGGAAGGAATGTTTCCAAACTCATTCTAGGAGTCCAGCATTAAAATTGGATAAAGACATCACAAAAAAATTAAATTACCATACAAAATCACTGGTAACCATAGATGCAAAAATTCTCAAAAAATATTAACAAAACCAAATTTAAATTAAATTGTTTAAATTTAATTGGTTTGTTAAAAATGTTAACAAACCAAATTTACATTAAAATGATCATATGCCATGATCAAACAAAATTTATCTCAGGGTGTAAGGTGGTTCTATATCTGGAAAATTGATATGATAATCCACATTAACAAACAGAAGAATGAAAATCATATGATCATCTCAATAGACAATGAAAACGCTTTTGACAAAATATCCATTGTGATAAAAACTCTCCAGAAAGCGGACATTCTGACCTTGTATGTGTCTATTGAAATAAACTTAAAACAATAAAGTAAAAATAATGGCAATTTGAATAAGTAGAAAAATTCACCATCATATAGAAAGGTTTTAATACAACTTTTTAAGTAGCTAATTGATCGAAGGGAGAAAATATTGAGAAGGATATAGAAGTTCTGAATGAAATCATTAATGTACTTTATCTAATGGTCACATGCAGATTATATATCCTAAAACTAGACAGCAAACTGGTTACTCTCACTTGTCACATTTTTTGAAAACTGATCACAAACTGAGTAATGAATCTTAAAATGTTTCAAGAAATTAATAAACAAACCATATACTCCAACTAGAGAGAAAATAAGTTAGAAATCAATAACCAAAAGGAATCTACAGAAAGTTTTTTTTTCTTTTTAAAGAGCTTGGAAATTAAGGAACACACTTCTAATTAGTGAATGGATCAAATGAATAAATAAAAATTTAAAAATTACCTTGAATGTTAACAAAAATCTGGTGAAAACCTATGAGATACTGCTAAACCGACACCTCAAGGCATAGCTATAGCTTCAAATATTTATAGAAAAAACTGAAAATTAATGAGCTATAAATCTCACTGAGGATACAGAAAGAAGAACTACATAAAATCAAAAAATGAAGACTAAAGAAGGAGGAAAATAATGAAGAGCAAAAATAGCAACATGGAGAGCAAGCATAGAATAGAGTTATTTAAAAAATGATAATGCATCATTCCTATGCTGAGTTTATTCCAGCAAAGCAAAGTTATTTAATATTAAAAATGTCAATTGATATAACTCATCATATTAATGGATTAATGGAGGTAATTTATATGTTCATCTCAATATATACAGAAAAGACATTTGATAAAATGCAATATCCATTTTATGATAAAAGAACTTGAGAATAGAAAAAAAATTGCTTATTTGAGTAAATATTACCCAAAACTTGAATTGAATATCATACTTTAAAGTAAATATTAAGTGGTGGAGCCCAGGAGCAGATAAAAGATGCTCATTTCCACCACTTATATTCAACAACATTCTGGCAATCCTAAACAGTGCAGTAAAGCAAGAAAAAAAATGAAATATATTAGAATTAGAAAGGAAGAACCAAGACTGTTTTAAATCTTTAAATAACAATTTGATATGATTCTTTAGAAAACTATTTACAATCAATGTAAAAGACTATCAGCCTTGCCAGATTTTAAAAAAATAAATATACATATACAGAAGTCAATTGCATGTCCATAAGACCAAATCATATAGTCACTTTAAAAATGCATCAATTACAATAGTATTAAAACAATAAAGTAACAAGAAATAAATTTTTTTTAATCTATGCATCATATTCTTGGAAAAATTTTTAATATTTTGATACATGTTAAAATAGACTTAACATAATTAAATGTTAATTTATCGGGAGACTATATAATCTAAGGGCTTCCCTGGTGGCTCAGTGGTAAAGAATTCACCTGCCAATGAAAGTGGGGAAGATTCCCTGGACAAGGAAATGGCAACCCACTCCAGTATTCTTGCCTGGAAAATCCCATGGACAGAGAAGCCTGGTGGGCTACAGTTCATGTGATTGCAAAAGAATTGGATACAAGTTAGCAAGTAAACAACAACAATCACCTATGCCTACTCAATAATATAATCTTTGGGCTTCCCAGGTGGCTCAGTGGTAAAGAATCCACCTGCCAGTGCAGGAGACATAGGATCAATTCCTGGGCCCCTGGGTCCCTGTGTCTGGAAGATCCCCTGAAGGAGGATATGTCAACCCACTCCTGTATTCTTGCCATGGATAGAGGAGCCTGGCAAACTACCGTCCACAGAATCGCAAGAGGCGGATGCAGCTGAGCAACTCAACACTCACTGCATGCACACATAACCTAAAGATTCTTTCTAAATCGGTTTATAAATTCAATGATATTTCCAACACTTCTGCTATTTTTTTAATTAAAATGGACCCTTAACTCATATTTCACACAAAAATCAATTCCAGCCACATTAAAGATTTAAATGAAATAAACAAGGCAATAAAATTTAAAGAAAACTATATAGGAACGTAATCCTATGACCTCCCAGTAAAGAAGAATTTCTTAAACAAGAGAAATAATCCAAGCCATAAGTGGAATGCCTGATCAATTTGGCTACATTAAAATTGAGAATGTCTATCTTTAAGAAAACTTAGAAAAGCTAATCTATAAGCTACAATGTGATACAAAAATACATAAATGATCTTGGTCAGCCACCAGCAGTCCATATTTCACCTTTTTACAAATTGCTAAAGGTTCAATTCAGTTCACTTCAGTCGCTCAGTTGTGTTCGACTCTTTGCGACCCCATGAACCGCAGCACGCCAGGCCTCCCTGCCCATCACCAGATTGCTAAAGGTATCAATACTCAAATTTCTGTGTGGAAAGTCTTCTTTTCATCTCTTAGTTGATGAAAGCCACCATCACAAAGTATAACACCCAATAACTGGAGAATAATGTCCCTCAACAGTAGGAAAATTAGAAGTCTGAAAATGGTGCTGCAAAATGTCATCCTTCTATCTGTGCAAGACTTTAGAAGGCCCACTCTGACCCTCTTCCAAAGGATGACAAGTCCACAGGATCAAAGAAACACACCAAGCTAGAGAATGTGCTTCCCACTTCATATAATATTCAGAGGATAACTGGCACTTTACAACATCCTCCAGCGTGCTTCCATAGCTCTCGCTAGTATTTATCTTAACCGAGGTAAGCCTGAGGAATAGTCAAGGAGTGGCTGGTGGTGGGGGCTAGGCGGGTTGGCATGGAGAGAGCTTGGGCAGTCAGACAGGGGTATATACATGCACGCATGTGAACTTCAATGAGAGCATAAGGGTCAAGCTGTGGCGGCACAGAGCGAGGGGTCTGAGAGTTCTAAAGGGAGTCACTATGAAGGTTCCTGTGAAGGTCTGTTTGCCCCAAAGTTTGAACAGAAAGTTTTATGTGTTGGTTAGCTTGATTTATAAATTTCAAACATTTGGTCATATATTTTACAAGCCTCCATTAGCACTCTTGTCCCGAGCCCTGTAAAGATAGCAAACGGGCCTGATTGTGGAAAGCAAAAGGGAACACTTCAAAGGAGAATTAAAGAGTTTATTTTAATCTTTCTGTATGATACAAACTCTTGGGTTAGCCAAAAGATTCATTCAGGTTTTTTTGTAATATCCTATGGAAAAACCCAAGTAAACTTTATGGCCACCTTAATACATAGTGACCACATTAATGAAATGCATAAACTATATGAATAATAGAAAATAATGATAGGAGGAAGATTCAATTTTAAAGAATGAAATTTAAGAAAATAAATAAAAGAATAAAATTGAAGAAAATAAATAAAACGAATAAAAATATGAGCCATTGACTTAAATCAGGAATGTGAAATAGAGTTAAGAGAGAAACCCAGGCTCCATTTCACCAATTTTTCGATTTTCATAATCATATAGTCTACAAAGGTTATACTTGGCTTAGAAAAGGTGACTATTTCTTTATATTCAACACCCTCATTACTTTTTGTGGAAAAATGACTTTTCTACTATGGTCTTTTGATCCAGGAGGCTATTTTTTAAAGGGGCACAAAATAGCTATATTTAATGTGAATTTGTTTAATCATCCCCAGTGTACATTCTAAATCTTGGGTTATGCAACAGATAAATAAATACTGCAGAATGATTCTCCATATTCTAAGAATATAAAAGTCACCAATCAATTTGTGATACATGAGATCCAAGTACAAATGAATGGAAAACATAGCAAATATGGCTGAACTTTTGCCAAAATAAACCCAAGAGAAAACAAAGGAGAAATAATCATAGATGTATCAGCATTAGAAGGGATTTATAAAAATCATCTATTTACAACCCAGGCCCTGACATTCACTATCAGGTGAGCATCATCTACCTATTTGCCCAGAATAGAACCTTTACTATTTTACAGATTTTTATAACAGTAGTCCTGACTTTTGGTAGGTGCTGGGGGGGTAAATACATGTTGAGTGAATGAATGAGCCAATAGATTTTTTTTTCGTAGTAGGTTCATTTTTTGGTTTTCATTTGTCATCCTTTTATTTATTTTACGTTACAAAAACATTAACTAAGTCTTCTTAAAGCTGCGAAATTCTTCTCCCTTAATTCTTGAGTTGAAGCATCCTTTCCTTTTGTTTTTTTCCACTTAGAGCATGTTGGTATACAAAATTTCAGAGAGCTTAAAAAGGTTAAATATCAGTATAGACAACATTGATATGGCCACCACCACATTTCTTTCTAAGTAAAACTAGTGTAATTCAATAAATCATTGATAGCATCTTAAATAAGTCTCTCTTTTAGAATTATCTTTTTTTTAAATTTTATTTTATTTTTAAACTTTACAATGTTGCATTAGTTTTGCCAAATATCGAAATGAATCCGCCACAGGTATACCTGTGTTCCCCATCCTGAACCTTCCTCCCTCCTCCCTCCCCATACCCTCCCTCTGGGTTGTCCCAGTGCACCAGCCCCAAGCATCCAGTATCGTTCATCGAACCTGGACTGGCGACTCGTTTCATACATGATATTATACATGTTTCAATGCCATTCTCCCAAATCTCCCCACCCTCTCCCTAGAATTATCTTCTGGATCTTTTATTCCCAATGATTTTACTTAGGAAGTCAAATCTGTACCAAGTTTAATCTTGGAATAACAAATCATAATTTTAAAATACTTCTAATGGAGAGACATAGTAGTAGGGTTTCTGGAACTGGACTACACGATATCTAGCTTGCTTTATTTTCTAATTGCTCTTATTCTGAGTGTTCTTCTGAAGTGTTGCATTGTTTGCCAAGAACTGAAGGTGAAAAGGAAAAATAGAAAGTGCTTCCTTGAGAAAGAACAGAGGAGAAAATTAACTAAAAGAGAAATCCAACCTAGGAATTACTTGGGAAAAAAAGCAATTATGAAGTCATTAGTATTGCATTACTATGAGTCAAAGTTTAAAAAATAGTGACTGCTTCAGATTTCTGTAAATAAATGCGTAGCAGTATCCTGTTCTGGCAGACCTGAAATATGGGGTAAGTAATTAACCTTCAGGTTGTCAGAATTGATACACAATCATCATCATTGTATCTCCAATGGTATAAACCCCAAAGGAAAGCATAATTCTTGTTGCTGTCACTCTCATTTGTGGCCCCAAATCACACAGAGAAAGTTTTTTCTGCTGCTTTTTCAGTGCAGAATGCTGCCTATGAAATTGATTTTTGTAGAATAATAAGACAGCTGAAATGCCTTCTGAATGATAACATTGCAGAGGCCAGCTTTAGGTATCACATCACTGCGTACTGAAATTCAATTCATATGTTCTGCCGATCAGTTGAAACATTTTCTAAATTCTTGTGGTTGGTTGACACACATTCAAAGTAATTATCATGGGATTCTTAGGAATACCAAACTGATAACTGACCTCCAGCATATAAGAGTTACAAGTTTGAAGCATCAATTCTCACCATATGTATTTCTCAGCTTTAAGTGATTTTTAAAAAATTATAAATCCCCAAATTATCTTTATAAACTTGCTGTTCACCCTGGGTACAGAGAGAACTGGATAAATGAAATCTCAGTATTTACTGGGAATAAACCATCAGTCGTGTGGGCAAGACATATAAGATATTTATGTCATTTGCTTAATTTACACAAACTGTGAAATGAACATTTTCCTCTACAGACTTCATGAATTTTCTGAGCACTCATTTTCTTCATTTAAACCAACTTTTTTAATCCAACTGCAATCCTCCCATAGACCTGCATAGAAACATGCTACTATTAGTTACATTAAGATTACTAGTACAATCCTCACGGCTTTGTCTTATCGATTAATATATTCATAGTGATTAAGCTAAATAAATCAGCACGAAAAAGCTTTGCTTCTTAGGACAACTGTGTCCACTTCGCAGAATCAGTAATGTATTATTAGTATGTCTAACAGGCTTTCTGCCTGAACACTGGTTCTACTCCTTTTTTTCAAAAAGAGCATAGGAAAGGTTGTTTGTTCATTTTTCTTTAAAATATTTAAGTCTAGCATCATTTCTTTTCCCAAGTGACGTTCCATTTTAAGATACTTCACACACAACGACCCCACCAAAGTATACAGAATCATAATAGAAAGTGAAAGTTTAGTAATAAATGCAATATGGAACATTATTTTAAGGTTTCTGGTAATAGTCAACATTTTAAAATTTTTATTTCTTCTGTGGAAGATAACAAGAGCCACATATTTGATTCAAAAAATGATTTGAGGGTAAGAAAAGGCTTGTTTTATCTTGCCTGGTAATAGATTTTTTTTCTTTTGCTGAATTCTCTGCGTGAATAACAAGAGTGGCAGCCATTTTTCTCCCAGCTCAACATCAAAACCCCTTTCATCTGCTGTCTAAATGCAAACAAAGCAAACCTTCCACCAGGCCTTTCTTTCCAGATAAATTAAAACTCTCATGTCCTGGGGCCTAAATCAAGCCTACAGGCCTTCCCTAGATAAATCCGCTCTCAACCTGAAATCTTCTTGCCACACGTGCTCCTTGTAAGATAATTTTGCAGTAGCTAATCAATAATGCAACAGTAAATTGCATTTAAATAAACATTAGCAGCCCCTCTTAATGAATAAACCCTCATCTGCAATTTGTCAAAGTCAGAAATACTGGACTCTTTTGATATTCATTGGAATATTGGAAATTGGAGCTCTGACAGGTTTTATGTACATTGCAATTACCATTGTGTGTATGTGTATGTGTGCACTAAAAAAAGGCTTATTTTTATATATTCTGGACTGAATATAGTGGAACATACAGCAGGTTTCTAGACTGGAATTCATATGTCTGCTACCACCCTGGTTAAAAATATATTGAGATAATCCTGCTTTCCATTGCAAATTACGAGGCAACCAAGTTGTATGTAACTCATTTGAATTTTCTGACTTTAGATGAAAAAAAAAAAGTAGAAATCTTTACTCTGAAATGATAATGAGAAGGAAAACTACCTGATTTGATATTATATGTATCATCATTTCTATATTTCATAGAAGAAAGTCATTATTATTAAGGAATTCTGAAATAATTATAGAAATTATAGAATCATTGACCTGCAGACCTAATATTTTTAATATACCAAGACACTTTTCTAAAAATTTTATTTTTATGTAGATTATGAATGTTATAATGGGCTTAATAAGTACAACCCCTTAACATTCACTTCTATTGTTCTACAGAATGCTTAATTTAAAAAAGTAAATGACTATTATTTTCAAATGCTTTAAAAGGACCAAAAATATTAAGAGATATCTTTGATTGTAATCTGTAAGAAAGAATGGAAGACTCTATCTATGTGGTGTCATATTTTGAGATGCTCTATAATTTTTTTTTGGAAAAATTAAGTTTTTCCAAAATTTTTTAGAAAAATTAAATTTTCCAAATTTAATATCATTTTCTGGATCTTAAATGTATATATTTTAGAGATCCTAACTAGAACAGTCACTTCTAGTCAAAATGAATGCCATTTTAATGGTATGAAAATAAATAGCACTTTCTATTTTATAGGAATTTCAAAGCACTTAGTGTGGGAACAAAGCAGAATAATACTATGACATAAAGATTTGCTTGAAGAAGGAAACTATTCTGTAGGAGTATCATTAGAATTAAAGCCATTCTTAATCTATATGTTCTCTACATAATGCTATTGGAGTAGAAAAAGGAATTATTATTTTTCACAGATGGAAACTTTGGATGTCCAAGAACTACCTGTCAATTAGTTAGGGCTACACCCAAGAATTAGTGTTCAAAGAGCCCAATCAGTGTCTATGCCATTTTCTCAGTTCACATACCAAATGGACATTCAAAGATGTCATCAAAATAGACTGATTAAAAAAAATTAAAGCTGAGAATGCATAGGTAAATCAAGAGGGTTGTTTTGACCCCTTAAAAACACCCTTTGAAATATTCACACTTTCATACATCTAATCATTGGTAAGGACATCTCGAAACGACATGTTCAAAAAGATTTAATTTAAACATGGGAAAATGATGAGTGCTCTAATTTGTTAACCTTTCTCTCTGTCTCAACTCATAGTGACAGGTATTTTAATGTACACCACAGAGAGCTCAGTGACATTCAACATGCCAGGCATCAAGAGGCATGCCTACTGCAAGCACCAAGCACCAGGTGAACATCCACTGATGATTATCTCACTCAAGTTTAGGAGTCAATGGAGAGGGAAAACCAAGCTAGGCTCCTCCGTTCATGGGTTTTTCCAGGAAAGAATACTGGAGTGAGTTGCCATTTCCTTCTCCAGGAGATTTTCCTGACCCAGGAATTGAACCCGGGTCTCCCGCATTGTAGGCAGATGCTTTACCATCTTACCCACCAGGGAAGTAAGAAGACATTACTCTGGAATATATATGGAATCTAGAAAAATAGTACTGATGAACCTATTTGCAGGGCAAGAACAGAGATGCAGATGTACAGAACAGACTGTGGACACAACAGGGGAAGAGAAGAAGGCAGGATGGATTGAGGGAGTAGCATTGACATACATACATTAGCATGTGTAAAGTGGTAGTGGGAAGCTGCTGTATAGCACAGGGAGCTCAGCTCCGTACTCTAAGATGAACTAGAGGGGTGGGACGGGAGGTGAATGGGTGGGAGGTCCAAGAGGGAATGGATCAGTTCAGTTCAGTTCATTCACTCAATCATGTCCAACTCTTTGCGACCCCGTGAATCACAGCAGGCCAGGCCTCCCCGTCCATCATCAACTCCCGGAGTTCACTCAAACTCTCGTCCATCAAGTTGATGATGCCATCCAGCCATCTCATCCTCTGTCATCCCCTTCTCCTCCTGCCCCCAATCCCTCCCAGCATCACAGTCTTTTCCAATGAGTCAACTCTTCGCATAAGATGGCCAAAGTACTGGAGTTTCAGCTTTAGTATCATTCCTTCCAAAGAAATCCCAGGGCTGATCTCCTTTAGAATGGACTGGTTGGATCTCCTTGCAGTCCAAGAGACTCTCAAGAGTCTTCTCCAACACCACAGTTCAAAAGCATCAATTCTTCAGTGCTCAGCCCCCTTCACAGTCCAAATCTCACATCCATACATGACTACTGGAAAAACCATAGCCTTGACTAGACGGACCTTTGTTGGCAAAGCAATGTCTCTGCTTTTGAATATGCTATCTAGGTTGGTCATAACTTTCCTTCCAAGGAGTAAGCGTCTTTTAATTTCATGGCTGCACTCACCATCTGCCGTGATTTTGGAGTCCAGAAAAATAAAGTCTGACACTGTTTCCACTGTTTCCCCGTCTATTTCCCATGAAGTAATAGGACCAGATACCATGATCTTAGTTTTCTGAATGTTGAGTTTTAAGCCAACTTTTTTACTCTCCTCTTTCACTTTTATCCAGAGGCTTTTGAGTTCCTCTTCACTTTCTGCCATAAGGGTGGTGTCATCTGCATATCTGAGGTTAATGATATTTCTCCCGGCAATCTTGATTCCAGCTTGTGCTTCTTCCAACCCAGAGTTTCTCATGATGTACTCTGCATGTAAGTTAAATAAGCAGAGTGACAATATACAGCCTTGACGTACTCCTTTTCCTATTTGGAACCAGTCTGTTGTTCCATGTCCAGTTCTAACTGTTGCTTCCTGACCTGCATACAGGTTTCTCAAGAGCCAGATCAGGTGGTCTGGTATTCCCATTTCTTGAAGAATTTTCCACAGTTTATTGTGATCCACACAGTCAAAGGCTTTGGCATAGTCAATGAAGCAGAAATAGATGTTTTTCTGGAACTCTCTTGCTTTTTCCATGATCCAGCAGATGTTGGCAATTTGATCTCTGGTTCTTCTGCCTTTTCTAAAACCAGCTTGAACATCTGGAAGTTCACAGTTCACATACTGCTGAAGCCTGGCTTGGAGAATTTTGAGCATTACTTTACTAGCGTGTGAGATGAGTGCAATTGTGTGGTAGTTTGAGCATTCTTTGGCATTGCCTTTCTTTGGGATTGGAATGAAAACTGACCTTTTCCAGTCCTGTGGCCACTGCTGAGTTTTCCACATTTGCTGGCATATTGAGTGAAGCACTTTCACAGCATCATCTTTCAGGATTTGAAATAGCTCAACTGGAATTCCATCACCTCCACTAGCTTTGTTCGTAGTGATGCTTTCTATGGCCCATTTGACTTCACATTCCAGGATGTCTGGCTCTAGGTGAGTGATCACACCATCATGATTATCTGGGTTGTGAAGCTCTTTTTTGTACAGTTCTTCTGTGTATTCTTGCCACCTCTTCTTAATATCATCTGCTTCTATTAGGTCCACATCATTTCTGTCCTTTATCGAGCCCATCTTTGCATGAAATGTTCCCTTGGTATCTCTAATTTTCTTGAAGAGATCTCTAGTCTTTCCCATTCTGTTGTTTTCCTCTATTTCTTGCATTGATTTCTGAGGAAAAGGATAGATGTGTACATATAGCTGATTCACACTTGATTGTACAGCAGAAACTAACACATTGTAAAATAATTATAATTCAACTAAAAAATAATTTTTAAAAATCCTAGACCAAACTTCTCTCTGTTACATCAGTAGATCCCCAAAGCAAAACTATATAATAAAACTTTAACAGTGTCATGGTTCACCCACCACATGATGGCAATTGTGTTTCTAGTATCTGTTGAGATAAAACAAAGACAGAATGCTATATAATTTAGTAGCACTCTTAATTTAGTTATATCTTATTAAGCACATCAGTATCTACATTCATTTGAAAAAAGTAACAGCTTCATTAATTCAGCCAAGTAAGTGAGCACAGCTATAGCCCATTCAAAACTCTCTTCAGAGTTCTCTCACAGTTTTCACCATCCACACTTCATGGCACAAACCTGATAATTGGTTTGGGGTTTGGTCTACTTCATTTGAGGCATTATCAACAGTTTCCTTTAAAATAGTCCAAGGGCAAAGGTAACTTGGATATCGATATTGGCTCAACCACCGATATCAATTCTTAGTGCACTGGGAGGAGATTTAAGAGTTCATAAGGCCAGCTAGGGGCTTCCCTAGTGGCTCAGATGGAAAGAATCTGCCTACAATGCAGGAGACCCAGGTTCAATCATTGGGTCCAAAAGATCCCCTGAAGAAGAAAATGGCAATCCATTCCAGTATTCTTGCCTGGAGAATTCCACAGACAGAGGAGCCTGGCAGGCTACAGTCCACGGGGTCAAAAAGGCTTGGACACGACTGAGCGACCAATACCTTCACCAAGACCAGCTATACCAGTTGTATGAAACCTAAAATGAGGCCAGAGTTTGGCGTGTACCCTGCGATTTCCATTAAACATTTTCACTCATGCCCCACCCCACCCCCACCAAAAGACTCTCAGCCTAGAGGATGTGTGTGTGTGTGCGCTTTGCTCAGTCATGTCTAACACTTCACAACTCCATGGATTGTATAGCCTGCCAGGTTCCTCTCTCCATGAGGATTCTTAGAGGATACCTAAGGATTGGCCAAGCAGTTCAATAGGGAAGGAAAGACACATTTCAATTAAACATTCACCATAGCCAGTGGATCACCAACCTTTTATGATATGAATTAAGTGTGGCTATAGGGAAACAATCTTAGCAGATTTTAGTAGTTTTTCCTTAATGACACAGTCATTAAACACAAAAGCAAGATCCTAACCAACCCAGCTTTGCCTGACTCTAAATTCTACAGTCTTTCAACTATACCATGCTGATCAACAAATTCATCCATAAGGCTCTTTATGGGTAGCATTCTAAGCCTACCCTCAGTTCTCTTAAATCAAAGCCAACCCAACTAGAGTCACAGTTGGGTGATTTCAATAAGGGTGTATAACTAATTCTTCCTAGAGCAATGGGAAGAATCCCCCAAGGATTGTCAAGGATAGATTACAGAATTCTGCTGAGAGTTAAAGGCTTGGCCTCCTATACCAAGTTCAGTAATTGAATGTCTTGGATGAACTCACTTAACTTTTGGGTGCTGCAATTTCCCCAACTATGAAATGAGAATTACCAAATGAAAATTTGGGATCTTCAAACCTCCACTAGGTAATATAGAGAAGTTTCTCTGTATCACATTTCAAATATCTGTAAGATGTTTAAAGAAAAGTATAAGGCACCAAAAAGCAGATTAAAATGACCTAAATTTTGGAGAGGTACAGTATTGCAAAATTTGATTTAAAGGTAAGGACTCTGTTCTGGGGTGGGCATTATAATTAATTTTTCATTTGGACTAAACCACTTTGTTCCTCTAATCCAAATTAAAATGAGGGCATTTAAATTACCAAGAAGAAAATAAAAATTGCAACCAAAAATGTATATATTTATTACTCTTTGATCAATAAAGTTTTTATTTATGGAAATGTGGTAGTATAACCAGAATTATAAATTTTGAAGTTTAAATTCTGAAATAGAAGCAACTTTATATATATAACATATATAAAAAACAGTATAAAAAACAATTGTAAATATTATTTAATTCTGATGGATTCAGCACTTCATATTATTGGTTTCTGTAGAAATTGAAGCAATAATAAATAATCACAGAACTAAGAAAAGGACTGCAAATGTGTAGATGATCTCAGAAGACAGTCTGTATATATTTACCCTTAGAAAATAAACTTTATCATCCTCCCAAGTCCTTTAAGTGGGAGAAGGGAGTTTCTCTTCTCTCTGCTTTGATTTTCTTCCATGAGTATATTTACCATGGCTTTTGTGTAGAAATTACTACATACAGTAATTGTAGTTGTACTTGAGGCTAGCAAATCAACATTGCTACTGAGTGACAAGACAAAAGGATTATCAATGGAAACATTACATTCTCAAATAGAATATTTTAAAATATAATAGCTGTTTATTTCTTGTAAAACACTATTAAACACAGTAATGAGAAATTATTGAAATTCAGGTAATTTTTCAAACATACAGAATTTCTGAAGGCATTGAGGGTGTCGTATATCCCTTAGAGCAGACATCTTGGTGAATCTAGTTAAGTATGTGCGTCTGTATGTTAGTCGCTCAGTCATGTCCAACTCTGCAATCCCACGCACTGTAGCTCATCAGGCTCCTCTGTCCATAGGATTTCTCCAAGCAAGAAAACTGGAGGGGGTAGCCATTCCTTTCTCCAGGGGACCTTCCCAACCCAGGGATCAAATTCAGGTCTTCTGCACTGCAAGCAGCTTCTTTACCGTCTGTGCTACCTGGGCGCTGATTATGTCATGGAGCCTTTAGTGCATTTTAATCTCCCATATAATAAAATAAAAATATTTTATTATTTATATATTTATAAAATATATTTTATATATTTTTAAAAATAAATATTTTAACAAGGTATAAATAGAGTTCTTGGCTTTATTTTATTATTTATATATTTATAAAATATATTTTATTTTAATTATATATATATTTTAATAAGGTAGAAATAGAGTTCTTGGCTCCTTGGTATTTCTGGTGGGATAGAAAAGTTCTGTTCCACTCAGGAGGCAGGCCTTATGAGAGGATTCGAAAGGATTTCAATAAAAGGGTGATTTGAGGGAAGGAATGTCACACCGCATAGAAAAAAAATCAACAACAACAAATGTTCTGAAGCTTATGCACCCAAATTCCCATGGACTATCCTGATGATTCTGATAGCCTTTCTATAGGTTCTATATATGGCTTCTAAGCTGTCCTTTCCACCATGTCACCTGCCCTTAAAATTTCCAGATAAAAGCAATGAATGGGAGTATTTCGAAAAGGAATAAAATACTCTTCTTCTTGGGAAACGTTCTCTATTAATTCAGTAAGCAGTGAAAAGGAAAAGGAGGCTACTTCTGGAGATTCATTTCGAAAATAATTGCTTTTCTTTTTTCTATTTTCTAATACAAATCACTCTGAAAACTGAGTACCAAGCTTTGTGAATCATTTTTATTTTACACGAGACAGGGTCACACTTCATCACTGGTTTTGCTGGTGAATCACTCATTAGCCAAGTATTTTGTTAAGGAATTTGTATCTATTAAATATATCTTTGTAATAGTTTGTATTCTCCTTTAGGGTTGTGTGTATGTGCTCAGTCACTCAGCCATGTCTGACTCTTTGCAACTCCATGGACTGTAGCCCACCAGGCTCCTCTGTCCAAGGTATTTCCCAGGCAAGAATACTAGAGTGGGTTGCCATTTCTTTCTCCAGGGGCTCTTCCTGGACCCAGGGATCGAACCTGCGTCTCTTGCATCTCCTGCATTGGCAGGCAGATTCTTTACCAGTATGGAACCACAGGGCTGTTTATTTAGGCAGGGTCTCTCAGGGGAGAGAAGCATCCCCTTTCAAGGGTTCTCTTGCACAGTAATGATAAAAAAAAAAAAAAAAAAAAAAAAACTAAGAACAACCAGTACACAGAATGATGGCATTTCTTTCTTTAAACAACACTAGGCACAGATTATCATATCTCTTTCAATTTTCTGAAAAAGTATTGGGGGTTAAAAAAAAAAACTACAACTAACGAGAACATTCAATAAGAAAAGCTTGACCTTCGATCATACTATTTCACCTCGCTGGACCTCTGCTTTCCTCACAGGAGAAATAAGAAAGCTGGATGAAATGATTTCTATCGCCCATTTCTGATTAAGAGACGGGTCTCCTCCTAAGCGTCAGAAATAATTCCTTTTGTTACGTGGCCTTGACTCGGTATGACTGAGGAAACGTGTCCCTGTATGTAATTAATACAGCATCTGAATAGTCTTTCTCAACCTTTGAATGATAATATACTAAAATTTTAAAGGCATTTGTCATTTAGGAGAGTTCAAGTAAGTTCACAGCTTCCAGGAAGCTTCTGCATAATATTTCCAAAAGAAAATTAGGGTGGGGGGATTCATTACTTTCCCCAGCTATTAAAGGCAGGCGTCTGCTCTCAGCTGTAGCAGTGGAGTTTCATACCTATCGGAGATATAGATTTTCAGATCTGTGTTACAGTGCCTTACACATGACCTCTGACATTCTATTAGGATGCCTTTGGAATTAGACTCATAGAACAAAGATATGGTTCTAATTTATTCATTACTTTTTTAAAAAAAAAATGAAAGAAAGAAAAGGAAAACCTTTGGTTGGTAGAGAGGCCTAGAAATTATTTCAAATCAGATACTCCTTTTTATCTTTAATAATGGTTTCTCCTTGAACCATAAGCTTTAGTGTATCTAGGATGTCCTGAGGTTACCAGGATACAAAATTTCCTCTAAGCCAATTAGATCTCCCAATCCTGATTAACAGAAAGAGGTCAGACACTAAGAGCCTTCTTTATCTAGTTCTACAAATATGTTAAGATTAACTAATATATATGTTTACTTTTACAGAACCACAAATTTGCTTATTTTATTAAGTAAATTTATTACAAATTCTATAGGAAAAGAACTACAAAAAGTTTTCCTTTATCAAAATGTAGAGTAAAAACACAAAGTGTTGGAGAAATGTTTTTTTGTTTTTCTAAGATTTAACATGCTTATTCTTCCTATAAAGGTATAAATAGGCAACATTCTTTTATGAGGTTTAAATAAGGTTTTTAAATTATCTGTGAATGTAAATATTTTGATATACTTGCATAATTCTGTATAGCTGTCAAAATAGGCTATTTCACACAGTAAACAATATGAGTTTTAAAAAAATCCACTACATTTTCAACTATACCTTCACAAATATACAACAAGCAAGATGATGAAATCTGAGCGACAAGACCTATTTGGCTGCATCGACTAGTCGATGTTCTCGAGCCTTCCAACAGCAAGATCTTCCTAAGTTAACTTAAAGGCTTCCCGAGTGCTTTAGTTACTTCACCAATTGCTTCCTTTATTTCCCCCTTTCTCTCTTTAGCATCACAGTTTCTGAGAGGATAAGTCAGCTCAAATTGGGCACTGGAAATTCTGTTGGTACCAGCACTTAAACAAGGATTAAGAAATTTGTCAGTGAAGGAAAAAGAAAAGACTAAAATATACAAACTGAACTTTCTTCACATAATGTAGCTATACCTCTTGTGTGAATCACCTAAGAATAATGTGAAGGATACTGTGGGTGACTTCTTTAGCCAATAAACAAAAACAAGGTAATGAAATCCACTCACCACTGCTCTAATTGTGATGATGTCACAAAGAAGAAAAGGAACCTCATTGGTTCTCCTGCAGACTGAGGCGTCATGACGTCAGCAAAAGACCTCCAGTAATTTATAGCATCTTGTTTACTCTGGAGCCATTTGATATGTATTAATACATGCAGCAGCAGCTGTCTCTTTTACCAGGGAAGTGTGCTCACATGAGCTCTTTCACCCAAACTGAGAACATAAGCACACTCTAATAGCAAAAGAGGCAGCTGCTGTTGCATGAATTAATGTATTATAAGTTACTCTCTCATTTGTTATTCTTTTTAAATCCCACTCTATTTTAAAAATAAAAACGCTCAAGGTTTGAAAAGAAATGAAAATTCTGCAGAGAACTCATATGCTAGTAGAGACCATGAAGAAAATTTTGTCATTTTTAAAAAAATGTTTTTAGGGATAGTTCATTTGTATACCAAATTTTAAAAAAAATTAAAGTATTTATTATTTTTAGAATGCAGGCATCTGGTGTCTTTTAAGTGCTCAAAGCAGAGAAGAAAAGGGGGTTTCCTGCTTCTAGTTCTGATGCAAGACTGAGAGGGGATATATGCTCAATAGATTAAGACCAGAAATTAGCATTAGTATTTACTCCAATAACTTTCTCAGCATAAAAATAATATTTTGTAAATACTTAGATAATTATTAAAATTGATTCTAAATCTATTTATATGTTGGAAGTAGCTAAATTTAATATCTATACTTGTAACTATTCTAAGGATTTTAGTAACCTAGGGATTCCTAACTCGGAGTATAACACTTACACTGCAGCCAGGGTTAAAGAGATTTTTTTATATTATCTGTCTTTAGGTCATTATATAGCTCAGCTATATCTATATATTCTATTTTATGGCATACAAAATTACTAATAGCAAAAGCAATTAATACAATGAAATTCCAACATTTCTAAATAATTAAAATGTTTATGATGATAGAAAGTTTTGTTTTATTTGAAGTTGGTGTAGTTTAACTTATTGGTGTAGTTCATTTGCTGTTTTAATAAACTGGGTTTCAGAAAGCTGGGAGAGAAATTCTTTTTAGACAAATGGAGAGTTTAGTTCAATTTCCTTGATTCCTTTCAATTCCATTTTATAATTTCCTGTTCTTCTCAGTACTAAGGTTACATTTCCATTTTGTAAATATTGTACTGTGTGAATCTTGGCCTTCTAATTTCATGCATTAATTTATCATTGTAAAATACCTTCAAATGAGTTTTCTGTTTATCTAGGAATTTCAAGTATTTAATATCTTTTTTATGTTATGCAAGCTCTGTTAACAATATGGCTCACTATTTAATTCAGAAAGAATTTAGAAGATGTGAGGTTTGTAACAGAAAGTGATATAGTTACCTAATTAGTTCATTTACATGCTGACCTTTTAAACTAGTGAAGTTCCATAAACCCGGACTTGTAGTTGCAACTACTGCAAAAAAACCATCTTGGAGATGGGATAGAAAACCAGGTTAAGATTGATAAAGAAATACTGATGATAAACTAATGGGAAAACAAAATTAAAGTCATGTACTACCATCTCAATGAATTATGTGATGTCACCTTAGATGATTTTTTTATATGAACTTTTAAAAACAGCCAATCAACCAACTGGATCTTTCTATTTGCTTACTTTTAATAAAAGTGGAAAATACTCATCCAAGTTATAGTAGAATTTCATGTTAAATCATATCTAAATTTCTTGAATTGTAAACAAGCACTCTGAATTCACTATCTTCTCAATATATGTCCTTCCTCTGCAAGGACATTACTCAAAATTCAAAATCTTAACAGAAAATTTAAACATCCTCACTTTTAAAAACTGGTACAATCCTACATTATTTGAAAAAAGACAAAATGAATTTTGCAGTGGATCTGCAGGAAAATGATATGGACAGATAAGAGAAAGTGAAAGTGAATGTGAAGTTGCTCAATCACGTCTGACTGTTTGCGACCCCATGGACTGTAGCCTACCAGGTTCATCCATCCATGGGATTTTCCAGGCAAGAATAGTGGAGTGGGTTGCCACTTCCTTCTCAAGGAGATCTTCCCAACAAAGCTTAAACGAATTCCCTTTTCTGAATTACCAAGAATGGTTAGATTAAGCCACCCCTCAAAATGCATGAGGCTTCCTGGGTGGCGCTAGTGGTGATGACTTGCCTGCTGATGCAGAACGACGCAGGAGATACAGGTTCGACCCCTGGATGGGGAAGATCCCCAAAGGAGGAAATAGCAACCCACACCAGTATTCTTTTTTTTTTTAATTTCTTATTGAAGGATAATTGCTTTACAGAATTTTGCTGTTTTCTGTCAAAGCTCAACATGAATCAGCCCTAGGTATACATATATCCCCTCCCTTTTGAAACTCCCTCCCATCTCCCTTCCCATCCCACCACTCTAGGTTGATACAGAGCCCCTGTTTGAGTTTCCTGAGCCATACAGCAAATTCCCGTTGGCTATCTATTTTACATATGGTAATGTAAGTTTCCATGTTACTCTTCATACAGCTCACCCTCTCCTCCCCTCTTCCCATATCCATAAGTCTATTCTCTATGTCTGTTTCTCCACTGTTGCCCTGAAAATAAACTCTTCAGTACCATTCTTATAGATTCCATATATATGTGTTAGAATATGGTATTTATCTTTCTCTTTGACTCACTTCACTCCGTATAATAGGTTCTAGGTTCATCCACCTCATTAGAACTGACTCAAATGTGTTCTTTTTTATGGCTGATAAATATTCTATTGTGTATATATACCACAACTTCTTTATCCATTCATCCATTCATCTGTTGATGGACATCTAAGTTGCTTCCATGTTCTAGCTGTTGTACATAGTGCTAAAATGAACAATGGGATACATGTGTCTCTGTCAATTTTGGTTTCCTCACGGTATACGCCTCTAGGTATGGGATTTCTGAGTCATATGGTGGTTTTATTCCTATTTTTTTAAGAAATTTCCATATTGTCTTCCATAGTGACTATATCAATCTACATTCCCGCCAACAGTGCAAGAGTGTTCCCTTTTCTCCATACCCTTTCCAGCATTTATTGTTTGTAGATTTTTTTTGATGAGGGCCATCCATTCTGACCGGTGTGAGGTAATATCTCATTGTAGTTTTGATTTGCATTTGGAAAAGACTCTGATGCTGGGAGGGATTGGGGGCAGGAGGAGAAGGGGACGACAGAGGATGAGATGGCTGGATGGCATCACGGACTCGATGGACGTGAGTCTGAGTGAACTCCGGGAGTTGGTGATGGACAGGGAGGCCTGGCGTGCTGTGATTCATGGGGTCGCAAAGAGTCGGACACGACTGAGTGACTGAACTGAACCGAACTGAATAATGAGCAATGTTGAGCATCTTTTCATGTGTTTGTTACCCATCTGTATGTCTTATTTGGAGAAATGTCTGTTTAGGTCTTTTTCCCACTTTTTGATTGGGTTGCTTGTTTTTCTGGTATTGAATTGTATGAGCTACTTGTATATTTTGGAAATTAATCCTTTGTCAGTTGTTTCATTTGCTGTTATTTTCTCCCATTATGAGGGTTATCTTTTCAACTTGCTGAGTTTCCTTTGCTGTGCAAAATATTTTAAGTTTAATCAGGTCCCACTTGTTTACTTTTGTTTTTATTTCCATTACTCTAGGAGGTGGGTCATAGAGGATCTTGCTTTGATTTGTCATCGAGTGTTCTCCCTATGTTTTCCTCTAAGAGTTTTATTGTTTCTGGTCTTACATTTAGGTCTTTAATCCATTTTGAGTTTATCTTTGTGCATGGTGTTAGGAAGAGTTCTAATTTCATTCTTTTACATGTAGCTGTCCAGTTTTCCCAGCATCATTTATTACAGAGGCTGTCTTTGCCCCATTGTATATTCTTGCCTTCCTTTGTCAAAAATAAGGTACCCATAGGTGCATGGGTTTATTTCTGGGCTTTCTATTTTGTTCCATTGGTCTATATTTCTGTTTTTGTGCCAGTACCATACTGTCTTGATGGCTGTAGCTTGGTAGTATAACCTGAAGTCAGGAAGCTTGATTCTGCCAGCTCCATTTTTCTTTCTCAAGACTGCTTTAGCTATTCGACGTCTTTTGTGTTTCCATATGAATTGTGAAATTTTTTGTTCTAGTTCTGTGAAAAATGCCATTGGTAATTTGATAGGTATTGCATTAAATCTGTAGGTTGCATTTGGTAGTATAGTCATTTTCACAATATTGATTCTTCCTACCCAGGAACATGGAATATCTCTCCGTCTGTTTATGTCATCTTTGATTTCTTTCATTAGTGTCTTATAATTTTCTGTGTACAGTTCTTTCATCTCCTTAGGTAAGTTTATTCCTAGATATTTAATTCTTTTTGTTGCAGTGGTGAATGGGATTGATTCCTTACTTTCTCTTTCTCATTTTTCATTGTTAGTATATAGAAATGCAAGTGATTTCTGTGTATTGATTTTGTATCCTGCAACTTTGCTAAATTCACTGATTAGCTCTAGTAATTTTCTAATACTAGGGTTTTCTATGTACAGTACCATGTCATCTGCAAACAGTGAGAGCTTTACTTCTCCTTTTCCATTCTGGATTCCTTTTATTTCTTTTTCTTCTCTGATTGCTGTAACTAAGACTTCCAGAACTATGTTGAAGAATAGTGGTGAAAGTGGATACCCTTATTTTGTCCCTAATCTTAGGGGGAATGCTTTCAGTTTTTCACCATTGAGAATATTGTTTGCTGTAGGCTTATCATGTATGGCTTTTACTATGTTGAGGTAGGTTCTTTCTATGCCCATTTTTTAAAGAGTTTTCATCATAAATAGATGCTGAATTTTGTCAAAGGCCTTTTCTGCATCTATTGAGATGATCATATGGTTTTTATCTTTCAATTTGTTAATATGGTGTATCATGCTGATTGATTTCCGTATATTGAAGAATACTTGCATCCCTGGAATAAACCCAACTTGATCATGGTGTATGAGCTTTCTGATGTGTTGTTGAATTCTGTTTGCCAGAATTTTGTTGAGGATTTTTGCATCTATGTTCATCAGTGATATTGGCCTGTAGTTATCCTTTTTTGTATTGTTTTTGTCTGGTTTTGGTATCAGGGTGATGGTGGCCTCATACAATGAATTTGGAAGTGTTCCTTCCTCTGCAATTTTTTGAAAGAGTTTTAGAAGGATAGGCCTTAACTTTTCTCTAAATGTTTGATAGAATTCTCCTGTGAAGCCATCTGGTTCTGGGGTTTTCTTTTTGGGAGATTTTTGATGACAGCTTCAATTTCAGTGCTTACAATTGGGTTGTTCATAATTTCTATTTCTTCCTGATTCAGTCTTAGAAGATTGAACTTTTCTAAGAATCTGTCCATTTCTTCCAGGTTATCTATTTTATTGCCATATAGTTGTCCATAATAGCCTCTTATAATCCCAATGCTGCTGCTGCTGCTGCTAAGTCGCTTCAGTCGTGTCCGACTCTGTGCGACCCCGTAGATGGCAGCCCACCAGGCTCCCCCGTCCCTGGGATTCTCCAGGTAAGAACACTGGAGTGGGTTGCCATTTCCTTCTCCAATGCATGAAAGTGAAAAGTGAGAGTGAAGTTGCTCAGTCGTGTCTGACTCTTCGCGACCCCATGGACTGCAGTCTACCAGGCTCCTCTGTCCATGGGATTTTCCAGGCAAGAGTACTGGAGTAGGGTATCATTGCCTTCTCTGAATCCTAATGCAGAAATCCTTATTTCTGCATTGCCTGTTGTAACCTCTCCTTTTTCATTTCTAATTTTGTTGATTTGAGTCGTCTCTCTTTTTTTTCTTGATGAGTCTGGCTAAAGGCTTGTCAATTTTGTTTATCTTCTCAAAGAACCAGCTTTTGTTTTATTAATCTTTACTATTGTTTCTTTCTTTTATTTCTGCTAAGATCTTTATGATTTCTTTCCTTCTACTAATTTTGGTTTTGTTTTTTTCTTCTTCTTTTTCCAGTCGCTTTAGGTGTAAAGTTAGGTTGTCTATTCAATGTTCTTCTTGTTTCTTGAGGTAGGATTGTATTGCTATAAACTTCCCTCTTAGAACTGCTTTTGCTGCATCCCATAGGTTTTGAGTTGTCATGGTTTCATTGTCATTTGTTTCTAGAAATTTTTTGATTTCCCTTTTGGTTTATTCAGTAACCTTTTGGTTATTTAGAAAAGTGTTGTGTAATCTCCATGTGTTTGTGTTTCTTATAGTTTTTTTCTTGTAATTGATATCTACTCTCATTGTGGTCAGAGAAGATGCTTGATACAATTTCAATTTTCTTAAATTTACTGAGGTTTGATTTGTGACCCAAGATGTGGTCTATCCTGGAGAATGTTCTATGTGCACTTGAGAAGGAGGTGTATTCTTCTGCATTTGGATGGAATGTCCTGAAGATATCAATGAGATTCATCTTATCTAATGTTTTATTTAAAATTTGTGTTTCCTTATTAATTTTCTGTTTCGATGATCTGTTCATTGCTGTGAGTGGGGTGTTAAAGTCTCCTACTATTATTGTGTTACTGTCAATTTCTCTTTTTATGTCTGTTAGTGTTTATCTTATGTATTGAGGTGCTCCTATGTTGGGTGCATAGATATTTACAATTATTATATCTTCCTCTTGGATTGATCCCTTGATCATCATGTAGGGTCCTTCCTTATTTCTTTATTTTAAGGTCTATTTTGTCTGATATGAGTATTGCTACTCCAGCTTTCTTTTGCTTCCCGTTTTCATGAAATGTATTATTCCATCCTCTCACTTTCAGTCTATATGTGTCTTGAGGTGTGAAGTGGGTTTCTCGTAGACAGCATATATATGGGCCTTGTATTTATATCCATTCAGCCAGTCTGTGTCTTTTGGTTGGAGCATTTAATCCATTTTTATACCCCGGTGGCTCAGATGGTAAAGCGTCTGTCTGAAATGCAGGAGATCCTCATTCCATCCCTGGGTTGGAAAGATCCCCTGGAGAAGGAAATGGCAGACCACTCCAGTACTCTTGCCTGGAAAATCTCATGCATGCAGGAGCCTGGTAGGCTACAGTCCATGGGGGTCGCAAAGAGTCAATGACTGAGCAACTTCACGTTCACTTTCACTTTCTTTGATCAATTTACATTTAAAGTAATTATTAATATATATGTTCCTATTGCCATTTTCTAATTGGTTGGGGTTGATTTTGTAGATCTTTTTTCTTCTGTTGTATTTCTTGACTATATAAGTCGGTTTAACATTTGTTATAAAGCTGGTTTGGTGGTACTGAATTCTCTTAACTTTTGCTTGTCTGAAAAGCTTTTGATTTCTCCATCAATTATGAATGAGATCCTTGCTGGGTACAGTAATCTTGGTTGTAGATTTTTCCTTTTCTGTTCTTTAAATATATCCTGCCATTCCCTTCTGCCCTGCAGCATTTCTGCTGAAAGATCAGCTGTTAAGTGTATGGAGTTTCCCTTGTATGTTACTTGTTGCTTCTCCCTTGCTGCTTTTAATATTCTTTCTTTGTGTTTAGTCTTTGTTAGTTTGATTAGTATGTATCTTGGTGTATTTCTCCTTGGGTTTACCCTGTATAAGATTCTTTGTGCCTCTTGGACTTGATTGGCTATTTCCTTTTCCTTATTGGGGAAATTTTCAACTATAATCTCTTCCAAAATTTTCTCCTACCCTTTCTTTTCCTCTTCTTCTTCTGGGACCCCTATAGTTAGAATGTTGGTGTGTTTGATATGGTCCCAGAGGTCTCTGAGACTGTCCTCAGCTCTTTTCATTCTTTTTATTTTATTCTGTTCTTCAAAAGTTATTTCCACCGTTTTATCTTCCAGCTCACTGATTCATTCTTCTACTTCAGATATTCTGTTATTGATTCCTTCTAGAGTGGGCTGCCGTCTCTGGGGTCACACAGAATTGGACACGACTGAAGCGACTTAGCAGCAGCAGCAGCAGCAGAGTATTTTTAATTTTGGTAATTGTGTTGTTTGTCTCTGTATGCTTACTCGTTAATTCTTCTGGGTCTTTGTTAATTGATTTTTGTATTTTCTCCATTTTGTTTTCAAGGTTTTTTATCATCTTTACTATCATTATTCTGAATTCTTTTTCCAGTAATTTTCCTGTTTCCTCTTCATTTATTTGGACTTTTGTGTTTCTAGTTTGTTACTTCATTTGTGCAGTATTTCTCTGCATTTTTATTTTTTTTTAAGTTATTGTGTTTGAGGTCTCCTTTTCCCAGGCTTCAAGGAAAGTTGAATTCCTTCCTTGAAGAAGGTTGAATTCTTTCTTCCTTTTGGTTTCTGCCCTCCTAAGGTTGATCCAGTGGTTTGTGTGAGTTTCATATAGGGTGAGATTTGTGCTGAATTTTTGTTTGTTTGTTTGTTTTTTGTTTTTCCTCTGATGGGCAACACTGAGTGAGGTGGTACTCCTGTCTGCTGATGACTGGGCTTGTATTTTTGTTTTGTTTGTTGTTTAGATGAGGTGTCCTGCACAGGGTGCTACTGGTGGTTGGGTGATGCCAGGTCTTGTATTCAAGTGGTTTCCTTTGTGTGAGTTCTCACTATTTGATACTCCCTAGGGTTAATTCTCTGGTAGTCTAGGGTCTTGGAGTCAGTGCTCCCACTCCAAAGGCTCAGGGTTTGATCTCTGGTCAGGAATGAATATTCCACAAGTGGTTTGTTATGGCATTAAGGGAGAGTAAAACAAATATCCAAAAATGAGAAACCAAAGATGAACCCCAGACAAATGGCAGTTACAAAATCAGGCAAATAATTATTAAAATAATGAAATATACACATATACATATACACCCACAAGCAAAGTGAAAACAGTCCAACAAAAATAAAGTACAGTAGATTGATCCAGTGAACAAAGGAAATAAAAAATTATATTTACCAGTTAAAAACAAAACTAAGGCTTAAGAACAAAACTGAGGCTTAAGCACAAACTGGAAAACAAAACTAAAGCAAGGTGCCAAGTGGGGAATAAAGCAATGAAAAAAAAAACTAACAAATATCTTGAGAGGAAAGGAAAGAAAGAAAAGAAAGAAAGAATAGATATACAAAGTTAAATAGAGGTAGATGAAGTTTATATACATTAAAGATTACCTGCAAGGGGAAAAGAACAGTAGGAAAAGCAATCAAAGGAATAAATGTAGAAAAAATATAATAGGTTTTAAAAAATTAAAAATTAAAATTATAAAAAAGAGGGGGAAAAATGGAAGAAGAAAGAAAAAGGCGGGGGTGGGGAGGAAAACTGAACAGAACTGCAAAAGCCCAATGTAGAGGCAGAGGCTTATAAGAACAATAGAAAGTGTGACTGAATATACACATATACATATATACCCATAAGCAAAATCAAAACAGTCCAACAAAAATTAAATACTGTAGATTCACCTGGTCAACAAAGGAAACCAAAAACTATATCTACCAGAACAAAACTAATTACAGCACAAAGTGGAGAATGTTGCATTTTAAGCCAACTTTTTCACTCTCGCCTTTCACTTTCATCAAGAAGCTCTTTAGTTCCTCTTCACTTTGTGCCATAAGGGTGGTGTCATCTGCATATCTGAGGTTATTAATATTTTTCCTGGCAATCTTGATTCCAGCTTGTGTACCCATTACCTGCAGCCATTTCCATATACGCTGCCTCACTGGACCACTCTAAGTGAAGAGACAAACTAAAGCCCCCCAGCTGGTAAAGAGCAAAGCCAGGAGTGGAAAGTTTATGCTCTCCTCATATATCCTATGGCCTCATGTAGCTCAGATTTCTCACAGTTCCAGTACAATTTATTAGGAGTTTAACAGTTGACAATAGAGGGCCTGTAAACTTCTCTTCATGGTATCATCTGGTCCTGCTTGTCCTCCAGTTTATTCATGATTCTGTCCTGGAGTAGAGGGTGTGAGAGCCTTCAAATGCACTCATGACCCATCAGCTCTGTTGCCTTTCATCACTCACTTCTGCATGATGGATCACAACCAATCAATCACCAACTCAGGAGAAGCGCTCCTGCTCCCTCCAACGGCTCAGGGAAAAACCCCCACACCAGTATTCTTGCAGGGAGAATCCCATGGACAGAGGAGCCTGGTGGGCTACAGTCCAGGGGATAACAAAGAGTCAAATAAGACAGCACACAAAATGCATGCCGCCCCACCTCTCTTCTCTCCAATCATCTATTTATTTATTTTAATTTTTTAAATTTTTTATTGGAATATAGTTGCTTTACAATGTTGTATAAGTTTCTGCTGCATGGCAAAGTGAATCAGCTATATGTATACAAATATCCCTCTTTTTTTTCTTTTATTTCCTTCCCATCTAGGTCACCACAGAGCATCGAGTAGAGTTCCCTGAGTTATACGGTAGTTTCTCATCAGTTATATATTATATATCAACAGTGTACATATGTCAGTTCCAGTCTCCCAATTCCTCCCACCCTCCAGTCACCTATTTACATGCTGTAATCAGTCTCTCTAGACCATGCTCCCACTCCTGCCCTTTTTGCCTACACTCACTGAAACTCCTGTCACAGGGGATCTCCCCTACAGTTCTAACCATGGGCTTTCTACAAAATGCCCTTCTTCTAGCACCTCTAGGTTGTTGGCTCATCCACGCGGCCCAAGAGCTGCTTACCTCTTGCTCCCCAGAATCTACAGCATTTGAAGAATGAAGGGTAGCCTGGAAATGAACAGTCAGAATTCTTGTTGCCTGCAACCCTGCCTTCTCCATATCTCATTTCACGTTCACACTCCTGTCACTCTATGACACTCTGTGTTTCCATGTCACTATCATATAATGTTTCCCTCGACACTTTCCAGAATTCATTGAAAAGTTAAACAAGTCAATCTTTCCCTTCAGCCCTTCTCTTGGGCAAGTTTACAGTCTATGTGGATAATCCAAAAAAGGATTGAATTTCTTGACCTCCTCAATTTAAAGGCCTTTTTGTCTTATTCCATTTCAACCACACCCCACCACATGGTCTTATTCTGGAAACTTGCCAACACCCAAAACAGCCTCAAGTCTCGAGCTCTGGTATATGACACCATGAACTTCAAGTTCTTCAAACTCTGGGTGACCATCACCATTCCTATAGCTTCAACTATGAGCTCGGCTTAATTTCTCCTCTCAGTTTCACTACTTTGGAGACATTTTAACTTAGATGCCCCAGGAGCACTCAATATTTATCAGGACTCGAGTGAAATTCTACATGATACAATAATTTCAAGAATAAATTCTCTCCAGAAGTCAGCTCCTTCTTCTGATGTTCATGTTCTCTTAATGGCAAAACCATTCTCTCAGTTACAAAGCATTCAGTTCAGTTCAGTCACTCAGTCGTGTCTGATTCTTTGCGACCCCGTGAATCGCAGCACGCCAGGTCTCCCTGTCCATCACCAACTCCTGGAATTCACTCAGACTCAATGTCCATCGAGTCAGTGATGCCATCCAGCCATCTCATCCTCTGTCGTCCCCTTCTCCTCCTGCTCCCAATCCCTCCCAGCATCAGTCTTTTCCAATGAGTCAACTCTTCGCATGAGGTGGCCAAAGTACTGGAGTTTCAGCTTTAGCATCATTCCTTCCAAAGAAATCCCAGGGCTGATATCCTTCAGAATGGACTGGTTGGATCTCCTTGCAGTCCAAGGGACTCTCGAGAGTCTTCTCCAACACCACAGTTCAAAAGCAAGAGAGTTCCAGAAAAACATCTATTTCTACAAAGCATTACAGTCACCCAATTTTTCCCTGGATGAGAGATTAGGTATGCATGTATGTATGTATGTATGTATTTTATAGTTTATTTTTTAAATTAATTTTTACTGAAGTACAGTTGCTTGAAAATGTTGTTAGTTTCTACTGTATGGCAAAGTGAATCAATAAAACAGATAACTGGTGAGAACCTACTCTATAGCTCAGGGAATTCTAATCAGTGCTCTGTGGTGACCTAAATGGGAAGGAAATCCAAAACATAGGGGATATATGTATACATATGGCTGATTCACTTTGCTATACAGTGGAAACTAACACAACATTGTAAAGAATGTAACAAAACATTATATTCACTTTTGATATATCCCTTCTTCTGAAATAACTTTTAAATTCCTCTTATTTTTTTCAATGCCACCTCTATTACTATAGTTTCTACCACCATTGACCTAGAGAGAAATAATTGTAGTAACTTCCTAAAATTTCTGCCTATATAGCACCATGATTGCCACATTTATTTTTTCATAAATATTTGTAAAGTAAATTCATGTATGCATGCATGAACAAGTCCTCCCCAGAACTAACGAATCCTGTTGCTGTTCAGAAAGTATTGCTTCCACTTTTTAAGGAATGAAATGGTCTTTAGCCAAATATTCGAGTTCTTCTCTCATCTGACCCCAAATGTTTTTCTAGCCACTTCTCCTTTATGCACAATTCACTTCTACTCAAACGTTTCCATAAGCCAGTGGGTCTCAAAGGATAGTCTGCAAACCAGAAACACCAGCATCTCCTTGGGAACTTGTTAGAAATGAAGTTTTGGGGGGCCCACCCAAGACCTGCTGAATCAGAAACACTGGGTCACCTAGATGGATGGCAAAGTCTGAGATTATGTTTACAGCATCACAAGCACGTCAATGTCATTCGCTGAACTTGTAATTTCCTCCTCTACTTTCCTTTCTATAAAAATCATACTTCTGTATTTCAAAGCTCAAGTCAAATGCTATCTTTTCTCTGAAAACTTCCTTGCTCTCCCAGTAGCATCTAGGTTGCTAATTTCACTTACCAGTCCCTTCTCTGAACTCCCATATAAGGTGAAGTTCTTTATAAAGTGTTAATGGCACTCATAGCACACCATCAGAGTGTGTGTGCTCACTTGCTCAGTCATGTCTGGCTCTTTGTGACTCCGTGGGCTGCAGCCCGCCAGGCTCCTCTTTCCATAGAATTTTCTAGGCAAGAGTACTGGAGCAGACTACCATTTCCTATTCCATGGAATCTTCCTGACCCAAGGATCAAAACTGCATCTCCTGTGTCAGCAGGTGGATTGTTTACCTTTGCATCACCTAGGAAGCCCCAATAGGTAATAGTTCACATCTATACATAAGCAATCAATGCTGAGGCCAGAGTTTTAATGTATCAAGGTCAAAGGCAAGCTCTAATCCAGAAGAAACCATTTTATATATATATATATATATATATATATATATATTTGTCTATCTTTAATAAAGCTGAAATTAACGAGTATCCTAAGAAAATCCACCTTATTAAAAGTAGAGATGGCATTTCTGTAAAACACTGGTGATGGCCACTCAGCAATGGAGTTTGTGACAGCCACTGTGCTTCCTAGAAAAGA
The DNA here is from genome assembly GCF_055505025.1 of Bos grunniens. Classification (NCBI taxonomy): domain Eukaryota; kingdom Metazoa; phylum Chordata; class Mammalia; order Artiodactyla; family Bovidae; genus Bos; species Bos grunniens. The sequence goes on along the minus strand of NC_141178.1, from coordinate 53,367,484 downwards.
AGTTGTGGGAAGAGTCTCATGATTAAAGTCTCTCCCCCATCCAACTATCAGCAATAAGTACATTTAAATTTCTCACTTGTACTTGGAACAGGGCTACAGATTAAATAGATACAATTCAGCCAATATTTACAAAGCACATACTATGTGCCAGGCACTTTTTGGCTACTGAGAAGCAGTGGAAAGATTTGTGAAGAATACAATCCTCATTGTAACAGGGAAAACAGGACGTCATCAAATAACCAAGGCGTCTATCACATACTTGATCGTTGCCTAGAGTTAGTGTATTTCTAGGACCACTCATCCCTCACTTACCTGTACTCCAGGATGGCCATTTCAGCACATCAGCATAGAGGTAGTCAAATAGATGAGTCCTCGGCCACTTACATTATAATAAAATCTTGCTATAGTTTATGTTTTATAGATATTTACCCACCAATCCTACAATTTTAGCAAGACCTAAACTTGTGCTTTATTTTATTAGAAAAACAATAAATTATTAGAGAACTTCCTTTTACCAATTGGTGTCATCACTTTGGCTTCCCAGGTGGCTCAGTGGTAAAGAATCCACCTGCCAGTGCAGAAGACGCAAGTTCAATCCCTAGGTTGGGAAGATTCTCTGGAGAAGGGGATGACTACCTATTCCAGTATGCTTGCCTGGAGAATCCCACAGACAGAGGAGCCTGGCAGGCTACAGTCCATGGGGTCGCAAAGAGTCAGACATGACTGAGCACGCACACAAACTCTGTCATCACTTTAACAGATTCAGCAGTAAAGAGCAAGGAGCAGTGGTTCCAGTACTGGAAACCAGGAAATGTAGAAAGTGGAAAAGATGCAGGGAAGCTAATGAGCATTCACAGTAACCTCTTCTTGCTTTGCACCATGGGTAACATTCCCTGATTTGGAACTGCTTTTTTTTCCTGAGTTCATGAGTCCCAGAATGCCCCTGAGTTCAGAGGAGCATCTTGTATAAGTGTCCTGATGGTGTCCAAAAGGCAGAGGTCTCTGTCTGAGTGATTGCAGAAGTTCAAATAGAATTTTTAAAAAGTCAGTCCTTCTCTGGGCAGGAGGGAGACTCCCTCAAAGGTCAATTAATAATTTCTCATATTCAAGCTTGTAAAGACCTCCTCATTACAGCTTCTGATTATATTTAGCAATTCTATGCACTCACATTAAACCAAAACAGGATAATAACAGATTTCAAACGAAGACCTTTAGAGTCAAGATCATTGACTTTACACTCAAGGCTATAAAGCAAACTCAGCTATTATTTTGTCTCTCATATTCTTAGACCACAAAGACTAAATAAAAGAAATGATCAAGTGGATGTGGTAAACCATGGCATGGATTCAAAATATATTCTTTCACTAAAGGTAAAATATTTACATACTAACAGTGTACAGTGTTGGAACTCTTCCTAATGGGAGTTAGACAGACTGCCTGTTCTGAAAACTAGAAAGGGGACCATCCCAATAGTCATGGTGACTGCTGAATCCCTACAGGACACACACCACCCCAAATGTCCTCAAGGAAAACAAATGCTTGAAAATAGATTCTACGATTGGCAGCATCTGGATTTCTCAAGGTTTAACTCTAGAATTAAAACATGGCATTTTCTTCTGAGCAATACATCCATTGGATATATCATAGAAAATGAATCAACAGGACTTCATTTAGGGATAATCTAGTCAATTAACTATAAGACAAGATCAATTAAATCTCACCCATCTTCCTTTTCAGCCAACAGAATCATTTCTTCATTAGTCACACTTCTGCTTTTCCACTTCTCTTTTTTTAAAATATTAATAACAGACTTTTTTTAATATTAATAACTATGCTCTTTTTATGTGGCTACTACTTCAGAGAGTGTGCAAGAAAAATCGTGGAAATCCAGTCCAATTGAGTCAAATTTTCAATTGGTTAGGAGCTCTCAATTTCAATGGGAAATGAGGTTAAAATTACTTGCTTTAAAATCAGCCTTGTTAATTAGTTGTAAAATTTAATTGTCCATATTTTCCCTGCTCCCAGTTACCAAGGCTAAACAAAAATTTATTATATTTATTTGATTATTCATTTCCTCCTATTGAGGGGGGGCAGAAGAAAAAGGCACTTTTGAATTTAAACTTCAAAAAAATTGAAAGTTATTAAATTTTTATAAGTACCTTTTAAAATATCACATCCAGCAGCTAGAAACTCAAAGTAAAAAAAAAAAATTTCCTTTCTCCTCCCAAAGAAATGTTTTTTCCTCACTAACCAGTGTTCTATTCATAGTTTTTTATTCATGTATCACATATATAGTCTTTAGTTATTCTAAATTCTTAAAATTTAGTCTACTAAAGTCTCATTTGAGCCAGGAAAAACAAAAAACTCAAGGCATCAATTTTATTTCTAGAAATTTTATGTAATTCTTAAGCTGTCACAATCAATTTAATTTTTGAGAAGCCATTATTAAATAAATAAAATGAATTTAAGATACTCATTCAATGATCTGTTGTCTAAGTAAGCTATTGACTACACTGTTATTATCTGAAACTCAAATAAATGGCCTCGCCAACATCTTGCAAATGACACTAAAAGAGTTTTCAGTTGAACAAACTGCTAGAAGCCAAGAGAACACGGAAAGTAAAGAATATTCCATTCTGTTCTTATAGAAGTTAGTCAGGAGGAGTGTTAGCGATACTAGATGGTGCTAGCTCGAGTGAGTGAGTGAAAGTCACTCAGTTGTGTCCAACTCTTTGTGACCCCAAGGACTGTAGCCCATCAGGCTCCTCTATCTATGGAATTCTCCAGGCAAGAATACTGGAGTGGGTTGCCATTTCCTTCTCCAGGGGATCTTCCTGACCCAGGGATCGAACCCCAAGCCTCTCGCATTTCAGGCAGATTCTTTACTGTCTGAGACACCAGGGAAGCCCAGTACTGGTTTAATTCAATTCAATTCTATTCTATTTAATTCAGTTTGGCACATATTCAGCACCTCTTGTTTGTAGGGACAGATATGGTGGATCACAACTGAAGTTTAGAGACCTAGACTTGGAAAAGATTTTGGAAATCATCTATCTAGTCCATTGGGCTTCAAGCTGTATCCCAAGGCAATACTTGAAGAGCCCTAAAAGATGCGACAGGAAGGCTAGGTCATGCAGCTTCTGGATGAACTCTCTTCCCTCTTCTGCAGGAAATGCTTTGCTTTTAACTGTCACATATTAAAATGCCAAGTATGACTTTAATTCTTTTTTTTTTTTGACTTTAATTCTAAAATGTTATTGGTACTAAAAAAAAAAGTTTGAAAAAATACCTAATTTAACTCATTCCCCAAAATGTACAGATGAGGAAACTGAGACTGGAATTTAAGTCACTGCTGAGGGATTCATAAATAATTTATGGCAAAATGAGAAGCTCCAATGAATATGATTTCCTAGTTACCACAGAGTCACGGAGCCTAGATCAGTGCCTTGTAAATGTTGAATTGAAAAAAAAAAAAAAAAAACAGATTTGAAGTGATGATACAGGAAGATAGAGATAGATAGATAGATAGATATTAATAGATAAATTATATTCAAGAGATTCTATCTTCTAGGGGCTTCCCAGGTGGCACCAGTGATAAAGAACCTGCCTGCCAATGCAGGAGACATAAGAGGTGCAGGTTCGATCCCTGGGTCAGGAAGATCCCTTGGAGGAGGGCATGTCAACCCACTCTAGTATTCTTGCCTGGAGAATCCTATGGACAGAGGAGCCTGGCCAGTTGCAGTTCATAGGGTCACACAGAGTTGGACATGACTAAAGTAACTTAGCACATACATTTCATCTTCTTCTTCTTTATGGCACATTTCAAGAGCCTCATTCACAGAAAATACATGTGTGCACACTCAGTTACTCAGTTTGATCCTTCTGATACCTCTTTGCAACCTCACGAACTGTAGCCCACCAGGCTTCTTTGTCTATGGGATTATCCAGGCATAAGTACTGGAGTGAGTTGCCATTTCCTCCTCCAGGGGATCTTCCCAACCCAGGGATCAGACTCACATCACCTGCATTGGCAGATGGATTCTCCACCACTGAGCCACCTGGAAAGCCCCAGAGGAAACACATGATGGAAACATTATATCAATTGCACATATTCTTAGACTTATTTCTAGCATTAGGAAAGGATTAAAATGAAAGAAATAAAATAAATATAGCATGTGAGATCCAAAGTTTTCAATTTACTAGAAAAGCAAAGAGAAAGCCTCCTAAAGAAAATAAGAAATGGTGTGTACACTGGTTGTATTGCAAAGGAATGGAGAATTATGAAATGAGGCCTGAAAGCCAAACTGAAGGTAAAGATGGAGACCAGAGAGAGAAAGAGAATTTAAGAGGAAAATAATATTAATGGCCAAAATAATAATAACAACCAAAATATAAGTGAAAATCAATTGTGCACATACCAACACATATTATCTAAAAAAAATTTTGTCTGTATATATTGTTGTACGTTTTTGATATTTTGTATTCCAGACCACTTTAATGACCTGCTATCAGTAAAACATGTACCTTCTGCTGTTTCTCCAGTTGAAATGGGCATGCACAGCACCTAATTCTACTACTGATGGAACTTTATGATGTATTTGGCTGGATGATAGATGCACTTGGTATCAGAAGAACAAAGAAAAGCTATATAACTCATGCTCGGACATCGAACCTCGGACTTTAATCTCTTTAGCCTCAGTTAAATAGCTTCATTTCCCCAGGTAAATAAAACCAACAGAAATACTAAAAACTTACCCTACATTTTCTGCATGCTTCAAAGAAGAAAAACACCACCATCAATATGCATAATTCAAATCAACCTAAAGTAAATTTGATATGCTCTTCACCGTGAGCAAATCTGAGATTTCAAAATATCATGAAGTAAAAAATATGAAGGTAAATCAATGTGGTTTATTATCCACACCTACCCATTTTCTCACCCTGGCATCAGTCATAACTTCCATCTACCTGACCCATATCTCTCAGGTAGATGTATCCATGATTGCTAATAAAATAATAATCTTCATTTTCCCTAGTTACCCACCTTTCACCATGAGATGATCTTGTTCTGAAATACACAGTGCAGGTAAATAAGATGGTAACAAAACATTAAGAATACTAAAGGTGGTACCACAACACGGAGGTGAAACGCAAGAAAAGGATTTTTAAATAAATAAATGATAGCTTTAATTCTAGATTTATACAATATGAAATTGTAGAGGAACATTAAAATGAAATGTTACACCTGATGAACATTATGCAGCAAAGGGAATTCAAATACACATTGCAATATATTAGTTGACACTATAGGGGGGGAAAGCAAAAGAAAAATTATGAGCATCACAAAGGCACACAGCTCACTTTAAGTAACTGAAAACAATTGAAGAAAGTTATCCATAATTATTGTTACTCTATGTCTCAGTTGGTGAGCGTGCCTTAGTGACCTATTTAGTTTAATGCCAGATTGGTATTTAATACCACTGTAGTGACATATCTTGTTAAGATGGACTATAAGGGGATCGTGCAAAAAGTTTCTTCAAATTGCAAATCTTTGTTTTTTTCTGAGGCATTCCATTAAACTACATATTCTCCAGAGAATAGTAATATTTAAATACATGACATTGTATCACATCCACACACTCTTGTTGTGAAAAGGCACATAGTAAGTCTACTGGAGAGGAATTGTCTATAGAAATATTTGGAATTTCCCCACCTATCCCTAGCTCAAACTTTTAAGTAAGAGTTTAATAAATCCTCTTTTGAATCAATAAACTTTTTTCTAATATCGTTCAGGAAACTTTTAATATCCTATATATCTACAGTTCTCTAGTCAACTGCTCAGATAATAAAGTGCATGTTCATTAAATTCATGGCACCAAGTTGGTCATACTGTCTAATACTTTGAGAGACAGTATTATCACTTCAAATGATCTCAACATCTTGTAGAGATCAGAAACAAAAGGTAAAAAAGAGAAATTGAAATTCAGAAGGCAAACCCAGTTTCATAGGACTAGATGTGGGCACGGGGAATAAGAAAACAGGTAATGACTGTGGTAGAACTTTATCCACAGTATTGGAGAATTAGAAATTGAATGACATGATAAGGAATGCAGGAATCATTGAGTATTCTGTTATTGCAAATGGCCAGGATTGGGATCTCCATATCAAGAGGATATTGAAAAGCTCATCCTTTAAAAGGAGAAATATCTACACCAGGGATGGCCAAAACGTAGCCTGCCTGCCAAATCCAGTCTGCTGCCTGCTTTGTAAGTGGATAAAGATTTATTAGGAAACAGTCATGCTTATTCATTTCTGTATTGTCTTTGGCTGGCTTCCCTGGTGGCTCAGACAGTAAAGAATCCACCTGCAATGCAGGAAGACTGTGGTTCGATCCCTGGGTAGGGAAGATCCCCTGGAGAAGGGAATGGCTACCCACTCCAGTATTCCTGCCTGGAAAATTTGGTGGACAGAAGAGCCTGGCAGGCTAGAGTCCATAGGGTCGCACAGAGACAGACATGACCGAGCAACGAACACACACACATCCACAATGCCACCATTTATTTTAGAAAAAGAAGATATATACAAAAGTATGGTCACACCAAGCTGAAGGAAGACATGGTTCTTCCTCCCATTTTCAGTTTCCCAACTATGACTGTGGGCAGTGGAGCTGAGTTGAAATTACCTGTGAGGTCTAGAAAAGATGGGAGACTGTGACTTCCCTGCTGGTCCAGTGGTGAGGACTCTGCATTCCCAATGCGTGGGTCACGGGTTCGGTCCTTGCTCAAGGAACTAGGATCCTGCATGCTGCATGGCATGCCCGAAAACAACAGAAAAACAAAAACAAAACAAACAAAAGCACTCTCACTTTATTTAAAAAAAAAAAAAACGAGGAAGAGATTTGTTTCTGTCCACTAGGAATTACCTTACGAGAATAAGAAGTATTTTCCTACACACTAAAACTGCCAGGCCTAACTCAATGGGAGAAAGGATCTTAAAATGTCTCCAATTTTCTGCCAAGTAATCCTTCAGATTAAAGTCAAAATTATTAAACAACGATAAACCCATACTATACAAAAAAGGTTGTTCTTTTCTATTTAGGGTTCTTTAAAAAATAGGTCACTGTAAAATGTTGTAATATTTTCTTTCCTTGTTAATCACACTGACTTTGACAGATCTAGATTGCTGTTAACAGTTAAATTATTTTTTGTGCCCTTTCATCCTGAGAATCCTGTGATTCTGTATTCCAGTAGGCCTGAGCTACAGACACTTTAAAACACGTAAATAAATAGGTTGATTCCCTTTGTTTACATGTCCCTGTTTAACTGACATCAGCAATTAACTTCATTCTTTTTCTCTAAGAATTTATTAGATCCCATGAATGGAGAGAGTTCACAGTTCAGTTCAGTTGCTCAGTCCTGTCTAACTTTTTGCGACCCCATGAACCGCAGCAAGCCAGGCCTCCCTGTCTATCGCCAACTGCCAGAGTTTACCCAAACTCATGTCCATTGAGTCGGTGATGCCATCCAACCATCTCATCCTCTGTCGTCCCCTTCTCCTCCTGCCCTCAATCTTTCCCAGTATCAGGGTCTTTTCAAATGAGTCAGCTCTTCGCATCAGGTGGCCAAATTATTGGAGTTTCAGTTTCAACATCAGTCCTTCCAATGAACACCCAGGACTGATTTCCTTTAGGATTGACTGGTTGGATCTCCTTGCAGTCCAAGGGACTCTCAAGAGTCTTCTCCAACACCACAGTTCAAAAGCATCAATTCTTCTGTGCTCAGCTTCCTTTATAGTCCAACTCTCACATCCATACACGACTATTGGAAAAACCATAGCCTTGACTAGATGAACCTTTGTTGACAAAGTAATGTCTCATCCATTTTGTCCTAAGTATATTCTTAACCTCCAATCAGTATATTTTCTCTTTAGCCCATCAGGGCTTGTTATATCATTTCACACAATGTAATTTCACATAAACCATACATGACCTTTAACATGCCAGTGACTGCATCAAATGTTATGGTAAGTTTTTAAATGATTGAATTATTTGGGGAAAACTGTAAAAATATAAAATAACAAAAGGATGTGAGGGAAACAAATGAATTGCTCAACAAAAATGGTTAAAGGGATTTTTTTCCTCTCTTGTGCTTGCGCAGCCTCTCTGTGTCTTTCTAGCCTCTATTTTGCCTGGTCTTTTTATTATGTAATATGACATAATCTACAAAAGAGCAAACTGTCTTGAAAACTATATCTTTACATAATTATCCATTCCCCAAGCCCCACAAATTCAATTCTAGAAACAGAGAGAAATGTACGCTTATATTGTACGTTTTCCTGAAGGGAAACAGACTTGATCAGTGGTAAGCCACACACACACACACACACACACACACACACACACACATACTCTGAGCTCTTCACCTGAGCTCTTCCAACCTCCAAAGCCCCTCCCTCTGCCCCTTCTGACCACACCCTCTCCAGGCAGCCTCCACACTCTGCCCAGTCTCTCTTCTTCCACCAGCCACCCTACACGTGGTCCTCTCTGCCAACCGCCTCTGGGAGGTGTAGCCATGCCTTACACTCTGACTCTTCCTTACCAAGCTGGAAAAGACACTTTGGGGTACATTTAAATTTAATTCAAAAAACATGGACTTCCCCGATGGTTCAGTGGTTAAGAAATCCCCTGCCAATGCAGGGGACATGGGTTTGATCCCTGGTCAGGGAAGAGCCCACATGCCGCAGAGCAACTAAGCCCTTGAGCCACATCTACTAAACCTGTGCTCTAGAGCCAGGGAGCCACAGCTACTGAGCCCACGTGCTGCAACTACTGAACCCCTCATGCCCTAGAGTCCATGTTCTGCAACAAGAGAAGCCACCACAATGAAAAGCCTGCGCACTGCAACTTGAAAGTAGACCCCAAAAGCCACAACTAGAGAAAGCTCGCACACAGCAATGGAGACCCAGCACAGCCAAAAATAAATTCAGCAATTTTAGAGAACATTCATAAAGTACATATAATCTGTGCACAAAGTCGATGGCTAAGTGCTAGGAAAAAAAATCAGTTGAGTAACAAAGGACACTTGCATAATTTTGGCCCTAGAAGAGGGTTGAGGAGTACATGTTTCCCTGCTCAGTCATGTCTGACTATGTTGCGACACCATGGACTTAGCCCACCAGGCTCCTCTGTTCATGACATCTTCCAGGCAAAAACAATGGTGTGGGTTGCCATTTCCTACTCCAGGGGATCTTCCCTTCCCAAGGATCAAACCTGCAACTCTTGCATCTCCTGTGTTGGGAGATAGGTTCTTTACCACTGTGCCACCTGGGCTGTGAAAAATAAATGTGTATTGTTTAAGCCCTGGTCTACGTTGCCTTGTTATAGCAGCCCAAATTGACTAAGACAAAGAACATGCAATATGATTAAAGTAAAAAAAGAAAAGAAAAGGTTGGGTGCCAAAGATATAATTAAATGTTGTAGAAGTACTCAGAAATAAATAACAAATTTTTAGTTGGGGGGCCTAAGAAATGACTATGTGAGAACAAGACATTTAAGCTATGAGCCCAATTTCAATGAGCATAAAATGCATTTCAGACTGAAGAGAGATGATAAACACAGGCAGATAAATGTGAAAGCACATTATGTGTTTGGGGAATATCATACTGACATTAAGATAACGGGAAAATAAACAGCAGAGGGAAATGGGAGGATGGTGGGAAATGAAATTGGAAAGTGACTTGCAGTCCATTCAGTCATTAAGCATTTAATAACTGGGTGTCTACAGCGTGGTAACCATACCATGTCAGGCACTGGGGTACATGGCCAGTCAAGGCACACAACACAATTTCTCCTCTCATGTGATTGTGTTAAAACATAATGCCAGGAAAAAATCATTATAAACTGTGACAAGCAAATGAAGGAGAGGTTAGTAGTGTGGAATCATATTGTATGGGGACCTAGCCTGTCGGAAGCTTGGGTAAAAGCTTCTTTGAAGAGGGATATTAGAGTGAAGATTCCAAGTATTATATTTCATAACAAGAAAAGGTGAGATGACAAGAAAGTACTCCAAAGAGCGTCAAAGGGGAGTTCCCAGACCATCCACTGGTTAAGACTCAGCACTTCCAATGCAATGAACAAGGGTTTGATCCCTGGTTGGGGAACTAAGATCCCACATGCTTTATGGCCAAAAATAAATTAACTAATTAATTTCTAAAGCTGAGCACCAAAGAATTGATGCTTTTGAATTATGGTGTTGGAGAAGACTCTTGAGAGTCCCTTGGACTGCAAGGAGATCCAACCAGTCCATTCTGAAGGAGATCAGCCCTGGGATTTCTTTGGAAGGAATGATGCTAAAGCTGAAACTCCAGTACTTTGGCCACCTCATGCGAAGAGTTGACTCATTGGAAAAGACTCTGATGCTGGGAGGGATTGAGGGCAGAAGGAGAAGGGGATGACAGAGGATGAGATGGCTGGATGGCATCACTGACTCGATGGACTTGAGTCTCAGTGAACTCCGGGAGTTGGTGATGGACAGGGAGGCCTGGCGTGCTGCGATTCATGGGGTCACAAACAGCTGGACATGACTGAGTGACAGAACTGAAATGAACTGAACTGATACCTAAAAAACATAAAGGCATGAAAGCGTGAAACTCGGTAAATAGGAAAAAAACCATGTGTGGCCCCAAGTCTATCATCAGAGGATCGGGAATCACTGAAGGTGATGGGCAGTATTGATTTGAAAATGAAACTTTTTCCTGGACCAGAGAAGTCTATTAGGCTAAGGACTTGACATACAGAGATTACCCCATTTAGCATAGCAGATGTGTTTCCAGAAACAGAGAGATTGAATCAGCAATACCTGAATCATGCTTACAGAGGTATATATTGTCAGCATCATCTAGATAGACAGGGTGAGAGACTCACTCTTTCATTCTCTGCAGATCTCCTGAAGTCACAGCATACCTCCAGCCACACCGGTTTGGAGCCATAGTTTAATGTAATGGCTAACCGACACTTCCACATTGTGTGGATGTTTCTGATACCCTTTCTAAAACCAAGGCATTAGTTCCTCATTGTCTGTGATCTTTATCTTGCTCTCTCTATCATTTCACTGGGCTTCCCTGATACCTCAAGTGGTAAAGAATCTGCTTGCAATGCAGGAGCCCCCGGTGTGAGTCCTGAGTCAGGAAGATCCCCTGCAGAAGGGATAGGTTACTCACTCCAGTATTCTTGTGGCTTCCCTTGTGGCTCAGCTGGTAAAGAATCCACCTGCAATGCGGAAGAACTGGGTTCGACCCCATTGCATTAAACTCCTTCAGCCACTTGAAAAAAATCAATCTTTATGTTTGGTAATATATCTTTTGCTTGATTTTGGGGGTGGTGGGAGGTCCATTACATTTTCCGGCAGCCATCCTGAGTCAAAATTATTTACAGGAATATATAAAAATGGCAAAAATAGAGACTGAAATAGAGGGCATTTGCAGTATAGTACAGTGATCCTCATTGGCTGAGAGAGCAAGTCTAGCCCAGTTTGTCACATTAGCTCTTATTGGCTGAGAGACCCTGCTAGCACACAAAGGGCGGAAACATCTCCAGTCTATGGTTGTACCCTACATGAATGAATGTGCATATAGGTTACTTTTAATGTAGAAAAAAATACTTAAGGACAAATAGCGCTATAATATATCAGATCAGATCAGATCAGTCGCTCAGTCGTGTCCGACTCTTTGCGACCCCATGATTCACAGCACGCCAGGCCTCCCTGTCCATCACCAACTCCCGGAGTTCACTGAGACTCAAGTCCATCGAGTCAGTGATGCCATCCAGCCATCTCATCCTCTGTCATCCCCTTCTCCTCCTGCCCCCAATCCCTCCCAGCATCAGAGTCTTTTCCAGTGAGTCAACTCTTCGCATGAGATGGCCAAAGTACTGGAGTTTCAGCTTTAGCATCATTCCTTCCAAAGAAATCCCAGGGCTGATCTCCTTCAGAATGGACTGGTTGGATCTCCTTGCAGTCCAAGGGACTCTCAAGGGTCTTCTCCAACACCACAGTTCAAAAGCATCAATTCTTTGGCACTCAGCCTTCTTCACAGTCCAACTCTCACATCCATACATGACCACAAGAAAAACCATAGCCTTGACTAGACGGACCTTTGTTGGCAAAGTAATGTCTCTGCTTTTCAATATGCTATCTAGGTTGGTCATAACTTTCCTTCCAAGGAGTAAGCGTCTTTTAATTTCATGGCTGCAGTCACCATCTGCAGTGATTTTGGAGCCCAGAAAAATAAAGTCTGACACTGTTTCCACTGTTTCCCCATCTATTTGCCATGAAGTGATGGGACCGGATGCCATGATCTTCAGGTCCTTATAACAAACCAGGACACTTAATTGAACATATATTTGTGTGGATAGTTGGTAATGATATGATCCTATGGTTTTTTAATGATTGGCAATGTTTTTGTGCATTTAGGAAAACATGTTTTGGTATACACAAAATACATGAAGACATTAGTAAGGTGAGCTATAAAAGGATAATGCTGTCTTCTTGCAATTACAGAAATGACAGCTCCGAGTTGAGAAAAATCCTCGCAGAAAAAGAACGACATGGTGTCACTCCTGATAACTTCTGTTACAAGATCTCCTCCTCAAGTTAATAACATTACAATGAGCAAACACATATGCAAATGTGATAACTAATAATCAGAGGCAGAGTAACACATGACCAAGTGAGATTCACATTCAGGGAGGGAGGTAGAGTATAAGGGTTTTGAATAAAGAGAGAACAAAAAATGAGATAACAAAACAGGGAATGACTTGAGTGATAAATAGAGATGAATTCACAAAGCTTGGGATCTTGGAAACTTTGGAGGGGGGGGTGGTTTGTGAAGAACAGTAGCTTCTTCGTTTTCACTAAACGAACAAACTCTAGACAGAGAGGCAATGGAACTCATTCACTTAGTGGCTTCTGTTAACTGTCCTACACTATGGCAACTTTGGCGTTTTCTCCTTTTGACTGCCCCTGCTGCCCACTGACATAGCCAAAGAAGTCCAAGTCAGGCCACGAGACTTAGGAAATTAAGGCAGTAATAGATGTGTTTTGGGGGGAAACATCCAGCTTCAGCATGGAAAGCGGATTTAAGAGAGGGCAAAAATGGAATGCAAAGAGCTGACTCTTTGGAAAAGACCCTGATGCTGGGAAAGATTGAAGGCAGGAGGAGAAAGGGAAGACAGAGGACAAGATGGTTGGATGGCATCACTGCCTCAATGGACATGAGTTTGAGCAACCTCTGGGAGATAGTGAAGGACAGGAACGCTGACGTGCTGCAGTCCATGGGGTCACAAAGAGTCGGACATGACTAAGGACTGAACAACAACATCAAAGAATGGATTAAAGGAGGCCAGTAAAGAGATTAAGATAGCAGCCCAAGAAGATGGCTTCTTAGAAGAGATCATTTCATGTCCTGATGAATAGTTCTAAGCTTAGCTTGTCATCCTTGATGGGTCATTTTGAAATTCCACTGCACAACAAAACCAGGAAATTTTCTTCCAGACTTTACTGAAGGTCAAGACAAAACACCTACTTCTTTTCCCCACTCCACACTACTCCAGTCCATTGCCTTCTGACAGCCCCAGCCATGGGTAGATTCACATCCTCTGCTGCCCTTCCACTGCCTGCTTTCAGAGCTGCCTCTGCCAGTGCTCAGGGTGCCAATTTGATGGGCAGCCCTGGCATTCAGCTCTCAGGTAAGCAACAAGCAATGATCAAATGCCTTGTGTGTGCATTTTGCATAATGTACGTTGTCATTTCACACCTCCTAACAATAACTCTGCAAAGAAAACCTTATGCCCACTCCCCAGATGCAAAAAGGGATCATTCAGGGAGTAAAAAGACCTGGTTCATGTCACACACAGCTAGTCAACAACTGGGCTGATTTGAACCCAGGTCTTCTCTGACCTCAAAGTCCTGGACCTCCTCACGGCACTGTGCTGCCTCCTAGTGGAACACCCGCCCTTGACCCATTTTTGTAGTTCACAATACCAAATGAGTCCTTATGATTATTTCTTTTTCTGATGTACTCCTGAGTTTAAAATCACTGATGGCTCAGAAGGTTAAAAAATCCACCTGCAAGGCAGGAGACTAGGGTTTGATCCCTGGGTTGGGAAGATCTCCTACAGAAGGAAATGGAAAATCACTCCAGTACTCTTGTCTGGATAATCCCATGGACCGAGGAGCCTGGCAGGCTACAGTCTGCGGGGTCACAAAGAGTCTGCATGACTAAGTGATTTTTTACTTTCACTTCTCTTGAGTTTATTTTTTACATTTTTATTGGAAAACAGTTAATTTACAGTATTGTGGTAGTTTCAGGTGTACAGCAAAGTGAATCTGTTATACATATACCCACTCTTTTTTAGATTCTTTTCCATATAGGACATTATAGAGTATGGAGTAGAGTACCCTGTGCCATACAGTAGGTCCTTATTAGTTATCTATTTTGTATATAGTAATGTGTATGTGTCAATTCCAGTCATCCAATTTAGCCTACCCTCCGTATTACTTTTAAATTGCTTTGAAAATAAAAAGAAGATTGATATCCTGCTCCCTGTATAGGGCGTACTGTGGACCCTAAAAGAGGATATACTGTTTCTTTAGATAATCAGTTATTTACCATTGCCAAGGGAAGGTTGATCAATAAGCTGTCTACATCAAGGCTTATGGTTAGATTTTGTAGGAAATAGGTCATAATTTTTTTATAATTCTAAATTACTCTATTACCACCACTATTGATAGCAGCAGGAAATATATCAAATGAAGATCACTGGACATGGCTTAATAAAATGAGTATGGGTTGTCAGGCTTCCCTGGTAACTCAGTCAGTAAAGAATCTGCTTGCAATGTGGGAGACCCAGGTTCAGTTCCATGGTAGGGAAGATCCTCTGGAGAAGGGATTGGCAACCCACTCCAGTATTCTTGCCTGAAGAATTCCATGGACAGAGGAGCCTGGTGGGCTACAGTCCATGGACTTGCAAAGAGTCAGACACGACTGAGAGACTAACACACTCAATAAATACAGGATGGAAAATAAAAGTTCAAAATAGCAATATTACTAAAATAATAATACCACCTACTATCTTCCAAGAACATTCAGAAGTTGAATCTTTTACTTTCCTAGGAGGCCAGCATTCCTGTCTATTTTACATATGAGAAACCCAAGGCCCAGAGAAGTTAGGAATCTGTCCAAGGACACACAGCTCATGAATCCAGAAGCTGTAATTATAACCCAAGGTTACCTTCAAGACCCTTGCTTTTCCTACTATGCAACTCTAGCTCCCTAGTTAGAAATCTCTCTTCTGTAGATTAAAGAAGATTTCAAATTTATTTATATAAAGCATTACAAGAAGTACAAGGAGGAAAACAAAGTTGAAGAAGACAAAAATGAATGATGGTGTGTCCCCTCCAAAACTCACCATGCAGGAAAATCTCTAAAATGTTTTTTAAGTCTTTCTTATTTTAGTGGTCTATCCATCTTTTGGAGAAGGCATTGGCAACCCACTGCAGCACTCTTGCCTGGAAAATCCCATGGATGGAGGAGCCTGGTAGCCCGCAGTCCATGGGGTCACGAAGAGTGAGACATGACTGAAGTGACTTAGCATCAGCAGTAGCAGCATCCATCTTTTAAAATTTTATTTCCCATATGCCAACAAAGGGTACTCTTCTCATTATATGCTTCTTATTTTCAGTTAAACAGGCCACCAATTCAAAGTCATCATTAAAATTTTTAACTTGACCTTTCTATACATATGTCTATATATGTATATATACATCATAGATATATGTATAAATATAGACAGGTGTATATATACATTGATGTCTATATATGTATCCATAGGAAGAGATACACATATGTAGATCTATATATCCTACCTATAGATATAGATATATGGAGATCAGACATGAACTAGTTAATTTTTAGGGAATTCATAAATCAAGACAACAACCTTCTTTTTAAAAAATGGAGTCTTTATGTCAATTGGGAAACTGAAGAGTACAGCCACTTTTGTTTTATATGGTCAGACAAATGGATTCAGTGCTATTAACGTGTAAGACATTTTCAGTATTACTTTCTTTTTCACTCAGTTCCCTAGTTGTGGCATCATATTTCACTCAGAAATATGCACAAGTCAAGTTTATATGATCTATTTTTATTTCTCTTATATATTCTATTTTTTAATTAACAAAGTGCCAGAACAGTCTCCCACATGATCTATCACAGTTAGACTTGATCCTTTTTCCAAAATGATGATGGAAAAAAACAACTTCTATATCCAGATTATGTTGCAAACATAGGTAGTAATTTTGATTACTGAAGACATATGTCAGCTGAAAATAAGACCAAGATGATTAACTCATTTTATCTTAACCATCAAATTGTTGTTGTTCAGTCGCCTGGTCATGTCCAACTCTTTACGACCCCATGGACTGCAGCACATTAGGCCTCCCTGTCCCTCACCATCTCCTGAAGCTTGCCCAAGTTCATGTCCATTGCTTTGGTGATACCATATAGATAGTAATTTTGATGACTGAAGACATGTCAACTGAAAATAAGATCAAGATGATTAATTCATTTTATCTTAACCACCAAATACCAGCCATAAAACAATAACCAGCACTCACAAATGACTAGTCCTGGGCTTGAACTGGTGACCTGAAAGGTAGAGGCTTTTTACTTCCCCTTCCTGAAGCCAGTTCCTAGAGTCATGCACTGCCCCTAGTCTGAACATCACCAGATCTGTAATTGGACACATAACAAAGCAACAGGCGGCCTTTGTTGAACTATTCGGTGTTTTCTTGTTGGTCTTCCTTTCCTTTCTAGTTTGACAGTTTAAAAAAAAAAAAAAAATCATTCTACAGAATCTGTTTAGATGCTCTAAGTTGAATTTTTGCAGGGCCAACCAGAAGTGTTTCAAATGAAGGAGAAATAAGTCCTTGCCTGAGAGCCTTTGCAGAGTAATGCGGTCCCCAGAGAACCCGAGCTGCACTCAGACACAAATGCTCAGTGAACTAACTGTCTCCTAACGGCAGGGGTGGCCTAGCTCCAGTATAAATGTAAAACCCCATGAAAGCTAAAAGTAAAGGGAACGTGGCAAAGTAACGTAATGTGTTCGCCATTTTGGGCTTCAGAAGTGCGCGGCAAGATTTCCCCTTGGGATCGCTCCGCTTTGTAGTTTGTTTCTCTGTATGTCCTACCTCATTACCTTCTTTCAGACACCTGAACTATTCATGTTTCCTTAACTGGAGCTATGCTCTTAAGAGCTACCCCCAAAATCCTTCATTGCGGAGAAGGTCATTATATAGCAGATAGAAACCTTCAGGGGGAAAAATCCTATATCAACTGGTGGTATAATCCCCAAGGGGAAACAGACTTTAGTTGAACAATCAGAAACCTGGCTTGCTTTATGGTGTTTACACTGCTGCTTGCTAATGGATCACCATAAAGGAAGCAAAAGGGCTCTTACACCATTGAGTAGGCTATCATGGGAGTCTTCTGAGTGTGCCTTTTTTATTTGCTGCAGTCAGGTTAATGAGCTCACCAGCCCACTTGATGTTGAGGACTTTGTAACAAAGCAATCTCTCATTAAATGCTGCCTGGCACCACTCTCTTGAAGCAAAGGGACATTCAGAGTATTGAATGCCTTTGTACTCCTCATTCCTACCAGGCTGTGGAGTCCAGCAGTGGCGTTGGTCCCACACACTTCCTGGCAGGCATCCAGTCAGTCATCCGCCTGCCCTCTTCAAACTGCGTGGGCATTTGCCAATCTAAGCAGCACTGGTAGGCAAACAAGCATGGCACACGACTCCTTTGGCTGGGAGCCAAATGTGCAGCTGAACAATCTAATTTGTTTCTACTGTAGAGAGAAACATTCTTCCCCATTCTTTCCTATTCAGTTGAATGTACATGTAAAAGTTTTGTTATGGTACAAAGGAATGTGCATTTATCTACATTTCCTTTCTGCTTTTACACCTTTTTGGACTTAACAGTGCAGGTCATGATTTTGTCTGTGGCTTTATTTTAAGTACCTCCTGGCTGACAGTTTCTTCAATGAAATGACCCCAGAGTGTTATCAGCTAGCTAGCAGGTGTGTCTCTATTCAGAATCTTGCAGACAGAAGTGCATCTTGGGTAAAGAGCAATCTATGCAGAATCCAGCTTTTTTCAACATTACTCATGAGATTTAATGGTTCACTGTCATTAAAAAAAAGCTAAAAAGATTTTTTTTTCAATTTTGATATTTTTGTAGAGTGTTGATAATGCCCCAAGGCAAACTGACCTCAAATGGGATCACAATTATTTTTTAAATGCATCTTATTATATTTTAATAAACAGTTGTCCTTTGCTACTAATAATTTCTCTTTCCAAGCTAATAAATACTTACTTTAAAAATTTTGAGAGCACATAGAATTGACGCTCAAAAATTAAGTATAATTTTGGCTCTGGTGTTACATTTAGGCATAGAAGAACATGTAGGGGTATTTTGAGATGAATAAAGCTATAACCATAACTATACATTCTTAGTCTATTCAATTTTCAAATAAAAATGAACCTTATTTCACTATTTTAGAATAGCTCTTTGGAAAAAATAATTATAATAACCTTAAAAAGCCAGAACATTTTTTGGAAATTTTCCCAAAGAGGCTTGTCTATTGAATCGAGTAAAAAGAGTCTACCTATACTCCTAAATTTGAAAACATAAACAAGACTATGAAATGCAAATTCAAAACTGCTCCCTGAGAAAGATTCACAATTTAAAACCAAACCAGAAAAAACTAAAATATAAATGTGTAGTTTGAATGCACAAACAAAATAGCTGTCAGGAAGAAAATAGTCTTAAAACTAGCACACTCTTCTCTCATGTTTTTAAGTATTAGAATGGGGAAGATAGTGACTTAACAATACTAATTTATTTTTTTAGACTATGTCATATTTCTATTTATACCATGCAGTTTAAGAAATAACAGTATTGTGGAGTATAAACCCAAAACCCTGCTCTATAGATCATTTATACTGCTTACTACACACTTTAATATACATGTTTACAGTTTGTTTACATAATGTCAATTCAAATGCTTCTAAATTTTTTAAGTATTGGTTGTGTTCAGGTAACATGGGTATCAAATCTAATGTTTATTAAATGTTTCCTATATTTAAATTTATAATGATTTTTCAAAAAACATTTTCATTTCACATTACTATACTTATCATTTTATGTCTGGTTCTAGGTATTATCTGTTACAAATATGGAGTAAATCTTTATTAAAAAGCACATCTAGCTCTCAACTCAGTCATTAATTTAGCATCACTTGCTATATAGTCTTTATGAATTGTCAATTAAAGAGCAATATGAAACAGAAAAAAAACACATTAATAGTCTAAGATATCTGTGATCATTATTTTTAAAAAGAGTAGATTTGGATAACATGTCTACTGCCTGCAACAATTTTTCCTAAAGGAGGGGATGAAGGTATTTTAAAAACACAAACTGCAGGCAGCAAGGTAAAAGGAAAAAAAAGCCTAAGAACAGTAAGAAATGAGTTGGTAGGTAGATGGAGCTTTTCTTACTAGATGAGTGTTCTATTGTTCTTAAGGATGTTTCAAAATGATGGAAGTTTATTTTCTTTTCCAGCTATATGTGTGTGTGTGTGTGTGTGTGTGTGTGTGTGTGTGTATTCACATCTTAGCTCAGTCTGGATATTTGAAGACTTGAAAACAAAGCATTCATCCAATGGTCTAAATAGACTGAGTAAGCTAACCACATATTTTGCTAAACTGCAGACAGGCTATCTACAACATTTCAAGAAAATCTGTCTTACTGATTTCTAAAGTAGCTTAATTCTCTATTACGATGACCCAGGTAACTTGCTATCATCTTTACTTTTACAAAAATCTATGGAAAATTGAGAAATGTCTCAATCACATATTAATTTAATAGAAACAGTTTGCGATTTTGGAGTATTTGTAAAGAAACTGACTCATTTAAAAAATATAACCAAGTAATTATCTTTGAAAAATTGCACAAATGTTAGAATATGACTGATTCATGTGAAATACGATTGAAGAAAATACATATAAATTCCTTACCCTTTCCAAATATTCATGTCTTTGTTATTATCTCAGCTGATTTTTAAAAGCCTTACAGTATCATAATTTGAAGATAGTCCTCTTGTCCAATATATTATTTGGTCACTAAATTTTGGCATTTCTAAAATAATGAATAACTAAGAAATCTACATGTGTGTGAACACGTATGACCAAATAATAGAACACAGCCTACCCCATTAGATGCTGGCCAATACTTACATCTAATTTTTTGAAAGGGTCGCCTTTTAAAAGAATCAAGTTAATAACAAAGGTATATATACATAAACATATTTTATGTGTATGCCCAAATATTCTACTATTAAAATAACAATTTACAATGAAAACCATGGGTAATAACAATATTTTAAAAACCAGAATCATAGCCTATCTTAAATGATTCAGATAAGCAGGTTGGTTGGCTAAATGCTCGGCAAGTAGTCTTCAATTTTTTATCTAGCTATTTATAGAAAGCTGCAGAAACAGCTGAGCTGACTGAAGTGATGTCACATTTGCTGATGGAATGGTTTGTTCCAGAGCACGCCCAGAGGCTGCGTGAGTCTACTTAAGGTTTGGTACGCAACCCTAAGCAGTGAGAAGGTGTAAACATGGGCATTTTCCAGCCCCACCAATCAATATTGCATTGATGACTTTCCACTGACCTTTAACCCCACGAGGAATACCAATAGCACCATACTGAATCTTCCTTCTTCAAGGGCCGCCTAGCATAAGCTACCAATTTTACAATCGATCAAAAGTCATCTCTGTGAATAAAGCTTGAGATTTCAGGCAACAGCAAGCAATTTTTGAAAGGTCAGGGCTGGGTTTTTATTTGCTTGACCTGTGCTTTCAACTTGTATCATAGTTCTTTATAACCACTAAAAGTAGTACGAAAATTTCAGAATTTTTTTCCCCATGTATTTTTAGTAAGCCTTTGGGCATTTTCACTGTCCCTAAAAGAATATGGTTGCATGGCAACCTTCACAGTTGCTATGGAGACTCCATGTGTAAGCAGCTGCTGCAATCAGCATTAACTCCAGGCTTGCAGGTTTGTCATTCCAATACATAGGGAGGGGAAAGCAAATAGGACAGCACAGTGCCGTAAAGGGGAAGTCACCTAGATAATGTCACTCACAAACATATGTTCCACAATTATTCTTTCCACTGTTTTATTGCTGCAATTATAGCTAAACTAAGATTACAAAATTATATGGTTTTAATTTGCCTCTATTGACTATGTTTCACTTCCATTAAAATTAAGTCTGAACCCATTTACGTGGAAAACTGCTGGCTTTCTGGAAAAAATTTTTTTTTTGCTTTCTCATTTAACGTCAACAGGAAAAAAAAAAAATCAATGCCCGTGGAAACCTTTTTGTGAAGCAAGCAACTTAGCCAAAATATAAATTAACGTAACATGGACAGCACAGCCTCATCCCAAAGTACCACCCAGAGTTGTGTCAGGACAGACCACAAAGATGCCTCAGATGACACTGATCTGAGTCTTTAAAATGTAAGCAGAAAGGCCAGTTAAGCCATCTTAAGCTTCTATCCTCCACTGATTCCATCAAGCTTAAATATTGCAGCACATGATTCGATTCCAAAATCAAAGTCCTTTAAAAAGGAAACTCAAGAACAGAGATGGTAGGAAAATTGTAGTTGGTACTTCTCTTAAGCTAACTGTTATCTAATCCTTGTGAGCCTGGATATTGCAAGTATCTTGGATACCCACAATAACCAATCAACTTATTCCCTAAAAGACTGGATCTCTTAATACATAGGCACAATATTATTAACTTAGAATCATTTACAATATAACATTAGTCAGCCATAGTTTTGCATCACCAAATTAAATAATCAGTTAGTACTCTTATTCTAATATTTGTATCTTTTTGGGGGATATAATACTTCTTCCCAGAAAATTAAGAATCATCACTAAAAATCAGCATTTTACTTAAGGGCAATGTAACCATTTGTTTTCTAATTTATAGGACATAATACTCACTATCCTCCAAGCAAGTAAATAGTTTTCATTGTATTTAGTTAGATTCAAGTGGCAACACAGTGTTTTTACTCTACAATATAGAAGGGTTACCTTTTTTATTTTAAATTTTTGTTTTTTAATACTCATGAATCCACAAAAGATTTATCAAATATACTTCTGCTTGTATATATAAGTTGCTGACATGGAACAATGTTAAAATGAAGCCCTTCGTAAAACTTTAGGATAAACATAGGTGGTATCAGCATTAAAGACAGCAATTTGATTTTAATATTTAGGCAGGAAAAAACATTATTACTTTTTATTATATATCACTTAGAAGCTTACATTCAGACATGTCAGACAAGGTATTTCTTGAATGAAATGATAATATACAAAATCTCTGTGTGTATGTATGTATATTATGTATACATACACATACATATAAAGTATCAGTGGCATTATCTTTATATTAGAAAAATAGGACATGATAATAAAGTATAATTGCCTCTATAAAAGCTTTACTTAGACACATTTAAAAGGTGAAATTTAACAATAGTAAAAGGTAGCATGTTAATATGTTCATGATTAAAATATAAAACACAAAAATTTCAAAAACTTATAATTACCATTTTAATGGATCTTTAGATATCTAATTGCACAATTCATAGATCTTTTTAAAAAGAACCAAATGTTGAGTTATCCAGTGTTAGAATGATTTTGTTAATCGAATGTTTTCATTTTTCACCTCTAAGCATACATTAGAGCAAACATTCATTTTTTAATTGCAGTATGCTATAAAAATACACATCCTCCTGCAGACCTTGCTCACTACCATTTGGATGGAAGCTTATTTAGGTTCAGGGAACCAAGATACAGTCTCCAAACCCTGCAAATGAAAACACTGATAGACCCTTAAGCAGAGCAGCGTTAGCAGGTGCTGCTGTAATACACAAATCCAGATAACATTAAGTGACCTATTTTTAAAGCCTGTCCAAGAAAAAGCAACATCAAGAAATTGAATTCTTTGCCCTTTGCTTTTATAGTTCCTTGTCATGCAATCTTTAAATCAGAAAGGGGGATCACCACAAAACAAATCCCCAACCTGATACGTGCAACAGGGGCATCTTTTGCCGTCCCCTAGACTGGTACTTAGGGCCTATTTATTACGGCTTGCATTTTACTAGAATACAGGGCAGAGAATTCACACTCAAATGAATGCAAACTTACAAACCAGGATTTCAAACCAGGTCTTTCAGATAATAGGCCATGTAAAATCATGTTGGGTTGTTTTAAATATCGATCACTTCTCAATATATTTTAGATTAACCTGGAAGATATTTCATTTCAATTTGTATAAGAAAGGCACTTTAACATTTTCAGTTTGCGCATTTTTAAAGTAAGATTAGAACTCCAAATTTGCCATTGCCAAACTAATCAAAGCATGAAGTCTTTGAGCTCTAAAATTATAGACTACATTCTAATTAATATAGCAAAGGATATACCTATAGTTGGAGATACAAAATGCACTTCAAACTGGTTTTCTGATGAACGAGTTGTATAAGTGCCACTTTCTGTAAAAGTGACATGAATCCATGAAGCAATTATTTGGATAATTTAAGCACTATTCACCGTGACTAAGAATGAGAAGTTTTTATTTGGGTTGAATAATAAGAGTTAGCTGCATCCATTGAATGTAGTATACCAGCTTCAACTACATTATCTTTATGGCTCACTAAAATAAGAGAAAAATGTAATCTTTTCTCCAATGACTTTGAAAATTTTCACAGCTATGAAAGATTAGAAATAGTATAACAGGTGCTCATATATTCCTCACTTACATCAACAATTATTTACAATTTTGGCCACATTTGCTTTCTCTTGGTCAAAAATTGTTGAATATTGGCAATATCATGTATCCATCCACCTAAAACATTTTCTTATGCTGAACCAATTGAACTTAAGCTACAAACATCTTGACATTTCTCCCCTAAATATTCAGCATATACTTCAGCATATACCTCCAAAAAGCAGGAGCAATGCACTTCATAAACCATAATATAATTCACACCCAATCAATTAACACTGTTACAACAGTACTGTCTATTATAGAATCCACATGTAAAACTTCTCCTGTTCTCTTAATAACATCCTTTATACCTTATTTGGTTGGTAGGAAGGATGTTTGGAATCCAGCCAAGAATTACAGACTATATATTGCGTTTAGTTATACATCTCTCTAGTCACCTTTAATTTAGAACACCTCCTCACTGTTTGTTTTAAATGCTTTGAAATTTTTGAAGAACCCATGTCAGCCATTTAAACGTCCCACAATTTAAATTTCTCCCAGTTGTTCTTTTAACAATTAGATTTAAGTTAAGCATTCTTGGCAAGAGCACTACAAAGGTCATGTTATACCTGGCCATAAAAGATTACCTTCTGATAAAGGACTGTACCCAACCTCCATCATGGGTGTGTTCATTTTTCTATTATTAATTTGAATGAATTGCTAGGAAAGCACAGTCATTTGGTATTGTCACTGAATGTATGAAATCCTACAATTCATTTAAAATAATTTGTTTTATTATACTGCAGACCTGGATCCCTCAGCCATTTTATTCATGTGGCTTATAATGAAAATTTGGGGGTGCCTGAACACTCTGTGATTAAATTCCCTTCACCCAACCCCCTATTCCCTGACAGCTGATAGAATGGCCAGCTTGGAAATAAAGCCATTTCATAGCATGTTTGTGTTCTAAGGGCTAGCAAAATGAACTTTTCTCCCAGGATTTTAAATATATTTACTACCTCAGTACTGCATATCTTTGTAATACTTACCAAAAAAGCAAAAAATGAAAATTATTTGCAAAAAAAATTACTTTCCCCACACTATTCCAAAGAGCACAGTGAAAGACAGAACATAATTGTTCACATTTTAAAATATTTTAAAATAATTATATAACTTAAAATGGTATTAAAGAGACAGATATAGATATTTTATTTCATTGATTGGGAAAATCAAGAGAGAAAAGTATTTGATGGAAAACAAAGGACCTCCAAGAAGTGTCAATGACATCCACCATCTACCTGTTTTCAACCCACCTGACAATTTGCATGTATAAACGGAGCTTTGTCATTTTTTGAGAGCAAAAAATCCAGAAAATATCCCTGATCTCTCTTTACTGCTCTCATTCAATCATTCATTATCTAGTCCTTGGTTCTGACTTGCAAATAGAAAACTACATTTGAAACACATGTTCTAAAGGCCTCTTATATTGAATAAAGTATATGGGTCTTTCAACCTTTATAAAGCTTTTCTATAAAATGTAAAATAATATGCATTTATTTTTGTCAACCTATCAAGAATGGAACTACCCCCAGATGCCACCAAGTCCATTTACTTTTTAAGTATTTTAGACAGTTTTTGTTTTATTAGAACTTATGAGCTTCGAATCCTTTATGTCAGGATGACATAAACTTAAATCTTACAAACACTGGGATAAAGAGGCCAAGTGGATTCAAATGTACAGGGATCAAAACTCATATTTACTGGTGGCATTACATTTGGCAAGTCACTTAACCTTTCTGAGCTTTAATTTTCCTTATAAAATTAGGATGTTAATAGCTACCATTTAGGAGAAAATGTATGAAAAGTACATGACATAGAGTAGGTGCTCCATAAGTTGTAACTAGTTGTATCTTTTTAAAAACCATGATCATTTATTCATTCTTCCCCAAACTCCCCTCCCATCCAGGCTGACACATAATATTGAGCAGAGTTCCACGATCTGTACAATAGGGCTTTGTTAGTTATCCATTTTAAATATAGCAGTGTGGGTACATGTATATGTATGACTGAGTCCCTTCACTGGTCACCTGGAATTATCACAACATTGTTAATCAGCTATACCCCATTACAATATGTTTTTGGTGTTAAAAAAAATGAAATTACAAAAATTTAACCAAGAAAAAACCCTAAAAACCATGATCATAGCCCTAATTTCATATACAATGCTATATGCTAATAATCTTTTGACTTGTTTAAATAGGTAGGTGAGATATATCTAATGTAAACTTTCTTAGGTAAAAGTACTCTTTCTTGAAACTCTATGGCTAATTTAGACACATATATGCACCTGCAGTTATATATACACAAAACTACACATGCATCAGTGGAAAATTTTGGTGTAACTAAAGTTCTGAAATGATAGAAGAAATGTAATTGACCTCAGGGGAAAAAATAGCGAAATACTTTGTATTCCAGAATCCTAGCATACCTGTTTGATGTCGCATAAAACAAACATACAATCAAAATCTGAAAAATGGAAGCTCTGCTTATATACCACAGTCAAGAATTATCCCAGAATGCAACTATTATTCATGCTCTCAACATGACATCAAACCAAAAGAGGGAATTATCTAGAACATGGCAACACTTCACTATGTTGCTCAAGAACGTGCAAAGCTCACCATTAATTCTGCATACAGAGCAACAATCGATACCAATGTTTAAGGAGAGATTTCTGGAATTCAGTAATTTTTTAAATTGTTGCTCCGTATCCTTATTTTCATTTCAATGTTTAGTTTTACTTGCTTTCAAAGTAGTCAGGCAGTATTACGTTTTGCCTAATAATCTGGTTTAATATCTTTCTTTTAGAAGGAAATCATAAGATTTTTCTGCCTCTTTGACAATGTCTTTAACTACTTCCCTTTCCCTTACATCAACATCACAATATTGTAATTATCCTCCAATTAAAATTAATCAATTAATTAAAAAATAAAATAAAAATTAAAAAAAATACTTACCTTTCCCAATAGACATATGTTTAAATTTGAAAAAAATACTGGCACTGAGTATGTAAACCTTACTCTGTGAAACCTATATAATAAATGTTTCAAAAAAGGGAAAAAAAGTCATAGCAATGAAAAAAAAGGAAGAAGCTGAAACTGTAGGCATTTAACTGAATTCTCTTAATTCTGACAGTCAACTCTGAGATACTAATGTACAATGATACATAAAGATACAATATTCTTACATAGAAAAAATTTAAAAATTCAAGTCACTTAATTTTTAATAAAAGTCTAAATCATGTATAAAACTTAGCTCTTTGAACACAAATATATGACTCTCACTAAAGGTTTATATTTGGAAAGAAAATTGCTCCTCTGATAGCCCACTTTTACAATCTTTAATGTCAGAGCTGATAAGTTACTGCCAAGAGGACAGTGTTATAAATGAAAATAATTTCAGTATGATTCTTGGCAGTAGGAAAACACAAACCAACTTAAAACAGCACAAAGTTGTAACAGCACAGTTTCTATAAGGCAGAATATAGAGTGTTATATATTAGATTACTATATCAAAATAAGTGCTTGTTTATTAGCAGCTGTAAAGAAGCAAGCTTTCAAAAGCTGCTATTTTTTTAAACAAAATTGTAAAATCACCTACTGTCAATATCCTCTCTAAGATCTGAGTTAAGCTTATTAGAACTCATAGTCAGTCCATATTCCAACCAAATGTTGTCATTAACTCTTTAAGTGATTATACAAAGTATGATCTATTATTTACAAACGTACGTTTATGGCAGTAAAACACAATAGTAATTGCATTTAAAAATATATTACTTGTGTACTCTGATGTTCAGCTTAAAGGCCCTAATCACATTTCAGCTTCTTTCTTAATAAGACAAATTGGTTTGGACCAGAGATGATTTAAATGGCTTAACAAATTTTAAAAGTCAAACAGCCTAAAATATCTTGGGAAGGTATAAAAAAATTTTTAAAAAGAAAACCACTTTTTCTCCTTTACTTCTCTTATCAACTAAATTTTTTCCAAGATGGAGAAGAAATATGTTTATCTTACCATCTACTGTAACATAAAAATTCCCCTTTTCTAATGGCTTGGCTCCCTATTACTGTCATTTTGGTCCTTTTGTGTTTTACAGAGGAAATCCTCTCTGGTCCTAAAGACTATAATGCCCGCTCTCATTCATGAACAATGTCCTTATTACAGAGACTGGTGCAAATTAAATCAGTGACAGAGGTGTAATACTGACCCAAACCCATCAGAATTTTCATGGAAAGAGGATAATCACATTCCAGGCTACTTTTGTGGGCTTTCATGGGAAATTCCTTTTAACAAAAAGTGATATAAAAATGATATTCACACAGCAAGGATAAGAACAGCAACTAGAGGTTTGAAAAGCCCACCAGGAGAGAAAATTCAACCCACTTATAATAAATCAACTGCTATATATATTTCTCTAGGTTTAGTACCCAAAAAAGAAGATGATATGAATCCATTTTTCTGTTCAGATTCTTTTTAATCCTACAGATGAAAACTACCCTACTGTTTCCAAATGCTTTTTCATTCTAATGGTAAAAATAGCTACCCAAAAGATGGGATTTCACTGTGCTTCTCTTCCAAAGGACACAATATTGAAGAGTATAAAACACATACACATCCTTTTTAAAGTCACTAATTGCTAGCTTGTATCTTTAAAGCCCCAAATATTTTCATAATGTCATTAGCTACATCATCAATATTTGCTCAATGGTAAAACCTCAAATATCAAAATATAATCAGAGAATCCTGCTGTTAAATAGATTTTATGCACAGGACAAGTTTAAAGTAATATGATTCTCACAATGAATACCAGCAAACTGAGCTTGTTCAGCACACTGTTAACCTGCCTAATTTCAAATTCTTACTTCTTAAAAGCACAGTATAGATTATTCATACTCTCAGTAAAATGCAACAAAGAAAGAGGCTTTTGACAGACTAATCAAATTGACTTATAATAATCTATTTGGGAGAATGAGAAAATTATGATAAAAGATTTTAAAACAAAGTTCTGATATTAAATGTGAAATTCCACTTGAATTAATTGCTCTAAACAGGAACTTTAAAAAGAAATGAATTTACATCTCCATCTAATATCTCATAGCTATTAAGTATGACTTTATTTTGTAGCTCACATTTTTTAAACATACCTGATTTTCAAATATTTGTTCAAGAACTTTAACTAAAATTTATTCTCTTAATGGACTTGTTTTATTTATTTTTCTGGAAAAGAATGGCTAGTGCTGACACTTTAGAAAGATAATTATTTTGACCAATATAATATTCATAGAAACCTTAAAAAGTGTATTTTTACTTGAGGTAGAGGTAGTACTTCTAAAACTAGTTCTCTAGTATGTTAATTTCTTCTCTTACCTAGCTAGACTCACAGAGTCACCTTATTCATTCCTTCATGTTCAATCACTCATTCACATGTTCCTGGATGTTGAACATGTGCTTTTGAAATTCTGCACAACTGCAATGAAACTTAAAAGCTATAAATGCACAAGTGGAATTCTCATTTTATAATATTTTTAAAACTTCATGATAATATAAATTGCCAACTCCTAATATTGACCACTATTTACCTTTTAATTCTTAATTCGGTCAACTACTAATAGACTTTATAATGTATTTTTAAGGGTAAAATGATTGCATCATTATTTTTGATTACCCTAAATCATAATTATTAATAGTCAGGTATTACTTTATTCTCATAATATACCTTATCAGCTAGCTGCAGATGTTTTTCTAAATTGAAAGAAAATAATGATTATTAATTATAGCATCATGTATCACTCATGTACATGATCTTTCTGACTACATGTCATTCTGAATAGGTTCAAGTAGGTAATGGTTTTCAATATAATTTCAAAGGTATGCACTCTAAAAATTAAAATGTGAGGAAAGACATAAAATGATGATATTTTAACAATCTCTGAGTTTAAAGACAAATCTTCCTTCATAAATAGTAATGTTTGTAATTCGGCTTTTATTACTCAAAAGCAAGAAGAAATTTGGATAATTGGAAATATGAGATGAAACTTTCAAGTAAGTTAAGGTTTTTAAAAATGTGGATACACTGAACTCTGTTACTTACTACCCATGAACATCAGGTATCTTTCTCTCCTGGTGTGTCAGCAAAACCACACACATTCTTTCTCACTACAAATCTGTAAATCTGAAAAGGAGTAAAGAACCTGAATAGAAAATCTCTTTATAGAATAAAAAAAAGCATGGCATGTTATTAAGGAGAACTGTAAGCCCCATTCTATTCATAGTAATTACAGGATCAGATCAGGTTAATGTGGGGACCTAGGTCAATAAAATGCTGTAGGTTCACCGCTTTAATCTCCTTCAATCCTATAGTCTGCCGTGCTGGCTGCTCTGCTTGATTCACCAAATCACTATAGGTACCATGGATGTCATGGGAATTTGGGGCAGAGTGGGAATTTATGCATTCAGTCTGTCTCAAGTTTTAGATGACGGAAAAAAAAAAAAAAACTAATTTCTCAGGATAATTTGACAAGTTTTTCTCTCTCCACTCAAATAATAAAGGCCAAATTTCATTTCTAGGTAATGCCATTTTTAGTCCTCTTTTCACAATAAAATCTGTTTCCTTATTAAATTTTTCACCCACCCATCATTCACAGAAGATATTACACAATCTTGATAAACATATAAATGAGAACTAAAATAGATTACAATTTGGCCTTATGCACCTTGAGATAATCTCTTTCGTTTTCCTACGGTTTTCTCTAAAATTTCTGTGGAAGATGAATAACTAAAAATTCAAAGCTGGTTACCTCGTGCCCAGAGATAATTTGGGTTTTTGTCTTTGAAAAGTGTTTCCCAGATTATATTTCTCCCCTACTAATTTGAAATTTTCTGCCAATAAAGGATTCATAGTTCCAGGTAGTAATTAGAGTATTTTAAATTGTGATGTGTGAAAGTTATGAACGATGATGATTCTTATGCTTTTTCATTTTTTTTTTTCCCCAAAGGTTTGTTTGGGGTTAGTATCAAGAACATCTTATTCTTGTAAAAATTAAAAGACTGTGCTAAATGTGCAATTTTTAAACACTTGTCTCATTGTATGGAAATTCATGCAATGTCTGTTAAAAATGGAAGACAGTCAAGTTTTGAAAATGCAATTAATGATTTCAGTTTAATGCCTGTGAATGAAGTACACATCACATCATTCACCCATCCTAAACCAGTGGTCCCTTAGTGGTGCTTTTCCTTCTTCAGGGTTTTGGGAAGTGCTTTTGCCACTCTTTGCTTCTTAAATTACCAGTCACTATAAAATAGCTCATATTCAAAGCCTACACATAGTAGACTCTAGTAGGATCTTACACGAAGAGACTCTGAAAACTTAAGCGAAGAGAATAGGTGCTTATGTGGTTGTATCACTCTTGTTATCCTAGTTTGGGGATATTTCATACTCTGTCTTTCTTTCCTCTCAAATACATAGAGTATTAATGAACAAAACAGAGAAGAATCACAATCAATGAGTAATTAGTCCCAAAGGCTAATGAAGTGTTCTTATCATGGAACAGACTATTCTGGACCCTGGTCATTTAAAGTTTCACTTTTTAATCACTTAGTTTTCCCATAAACTGCTAAGTAATTATATCTAGCATGTGTATATCAATACTTACAACATCAATATTAAAACAGACTTGGCACTCACCTTGTCTCTGTTAGTATACAAGTACCTTCAAGGTAGGAACAGTGTCTTCTGTTTTCTTTAAAGTTATTATGGACCTATTAACTTGAATCATAATTACTACTCACCACTTTCCCCACAATTTAAATGGGTGATTATTCTAATTTGCTTTAAGTATTTATCACTCAAAATGAATATTATATCTTATGAGCACACAAAAGTACATTAAAAGCATAAAATTTTTTTCTATGAGTTAAATTTAAGAAACTATTTAGCAGAATTGGACATTTGATATAACAAAGAAAAAGATGGATTTTAAAGCAGAGGTCATCCTTAAAAGGTTTTATTTAATGGTTAAAAAAAAACCAAACCTACCAAATATGTTACGACTTGAATGATGTGAACTGTGGTAAACGCCAGCATGCAATATGGCAAAAACGAATCAATCAGTTCAGCTTAGTTCAGCCTCTGCAACTGGCCATCTGGCACAAAATCAACCGAATGTATCCCTACATATTCATCTTCATTTTCACAAATACTCAAGAGAATGTCATTCTAGGGCAAAATAAAATTAAATCACCATAATTTTTAAGACATCTTTCCTTTCATACCCTCTTGAGAATACTGTGTTTATATGCTATAGGGTTGTATAATTCTTATTTGAATGCATTCTCTCTTTTCCAAAGGTTGAAAATAAAACATTTAATTATAAAACTTTTCACTTTTCAAAGACTATTCTTTCAGGAGAGAGAAACTTCTATAAATAGGTCAGTTTACTTTCAGTCAAGTCAGTAGTAGATAAAATGACCAAAACCACTCTCATAGAAATTAATAATTTTGTAATTGCACTAATCTTCAATGAAGTTGGCCTAACATATGATTAGTTATTGTTCAGCAAGATCAAAACAATACAACATTAGTTCACATTTCAATTTCTATTTACATGAAATCAGAAACTAAGATTTCATTTGGTCAAACAAAACTTTTACATAATATTCTTATTATTATATAAAATTAGTCAGTCAAATACTTTATTAAATCCTGAAGATATAAAGCTAGATTTTATGGCATTATTTTGTAATAGTTTTGAAATTCTATTAAATTACTTCTCAGGTGGAAGCAAAAATATAATTTATACTTAGACTTCTTTGGTCATTTTTAATTAAAATAGGGAAGTAGTTTCATAACCTATTTTTAAGATTCATACTGAATAAAGGACTGAATCAAGTTTATTGTTGATTTTATCCATTAATTTTTGTCTTAGATCTGAACCACTATATTTAAAGCTTTGACTCTTTAAATAAAGTAAATGAATTTTAATTAAAACACATAGAAACACACTAAGTCACAGTGTTTTCCAAATTATGTTTGTAAGTATAACAAGACCTATATAAAATACTTAATTTAAAAAAATAGTACAGTTTAAATTCTACTCACTATGATTTTGCTCACTAAAAACTACTTTGTTAACATGGACTGTAGCCTGCCAGGCTCTTCTTGCCATGGAATTCTCTGGGCAAGAATACTGGAATGGGTAGCCATTCCTTTCCCCAGGGGATCTTCCCAACCCAGGGATCGAACTCTGGTCTCCTGCATTGCACACAGATTTGTTACCATCTGAGCCATCAGGGAAGCCCTTAATGTTAAAAGGATGGGAGATTATAATTTAAATTTCTTCTTTATACACTGCTCTTTTGCTTACACGGAAGGTTAAGTTGCAAATAATAGTTCATTCTGTATTTGAGTAAAAAAGTTTATCCACAAATAATTTCTAAGCTCAAAGTCTTCTAAAAATGTTTCTTTTGAGAATTATATACTGATCTACATCAAAGTACTTTTTATTTCATTTTTTATCCTGCAATTTTTTTCTGTTTTAAAGTTACATTGTACCACAAGCAATGTTTCCTGAAGCTCTTTCAGCCCAGAGCCAGCTAATGGCTTAAGATCATTTTTATAGATTTTGGTTTGCCTTTTTGTGAGTGTGTAGCCTTCAGAGATGTTATAGTTTGCTGTTTTGTAAATTAACTCACAGCATTCTTTTGTTATTAAATACACATGAAAAGGAGACTCTCTATAGGCAGAAGGTACCATCAAACTGAATGGACAAAAACTTGGAACCATCATTAATATTAAAAATCTGGGCTCATCATCTTCAATCTGAAGATGTCAGGTTTACTGTGGTTCATCTTTCTGTTGCATCACTGATTTAGAAATGTTGCCAAGTACATGCAAATATAAAATAAAATAAACTTGGCTATAAAAGACTTTGTATTTACATATCTACTTTGTGAATCATTGTACCCATATCCCTGGAGTGTTTTTAAGACTTAGAACTTTTTGTTCACAAAACCTACAGCTTATAACTTCTGAACATTACGTTTTTATCCTGGCAAAATCAGTAGCTATTGATGAATAGCTTACACACATGTATTTTTATATTTCTTTTAAATAACACACACATACATTATCTCACTGGATCCTCACATTAATTTGCAAAAGAGTGTTAAGTGTTTTCCCCCTCATTTAAAAAATCAAAGAAATAGGGTCACAGAAGTTATACAGTTCACACAAATTTCCTTCTACATAGCAGGGGACACAGATTTACATCCAACATATCTAGACTGCTAGAATTTGTGCTGTACCACAATCTCTGCTCCTTGGAAAGAAAACTATGACAAACCTATAGACAGCATATTAAAAAGCAGAGACATCGCTTGTCCAACAAAGGTCTGTATCATCAAAGCAATGGTTTTTCTGGTAGTTATGTATGGATGTGAGAGTTGGACCCTAAAGAAGGCTGAGCACTGAAGAACTGATGCTTTCAAATTGTGGCACTGGGGAAGACTCTTGAGAGTTCCTTGGAAAACAAGGTGATCAAACCAGTCAATCCTAAAGGGAATCAACCCTAAATATTCATTGAAAGGACTCATGCTGAAGCTGAAGCTCCAATACTTTGGCCACCTGACATGAAGAACCAATTCACTGGAAAAGACCCTGATGCTGGGAAAGATTGAAGGCAAAAGAAGAAGGGAGAAGCAGAGGATGAGGTGGTTAGAGAGCATCACCGACTAAATTGACATGAATCTGAGCAAACTCTGGGAGATAGTGAAGGATGGGGAAACGCATGCAGCAGCCCATGGGATTGCAGAGCCAGACATGAGTTAGTGACTGAACTACCATAATAACAATCTTTGCTCCTTGTAATAGACCAACCCCAGAAAAGAGCTTATCAAACTCCAATAACCCAATTATCCATCCACCTGTTTCTTCGGAAAATCTCTGAGCTGGCTACAAAATGAAGGCACTGTTGTCAGCCACAACCGTCTTTCCAATCCACCACAATCACTGCCTAGCATTTATAACTACAATTTTGAAAAAGAAGTTTAAACCTGCAACCTCCTTTCCCTAGTCCAGTCACTTCTCAAGATTCCTCTATCTGGCAGCAGTCTGCAGTGCTGGATGGCTAGCCATCCCCTCTCCATCGCCTCTCAGAACCGTAAACATACTTTTTCCCTGCACTTTTATTCCCCCACCAGACAGAGTTCTTCAAGATAAAGGACCCAACCTCCTTAACTTCTGTGCTCACCACACTTAGAATGGTGACTAGCACCTCATGTACTTCAATATCGAATGAAGGAATGAATGAAAGAATTATAATGAGAGTTAAAAGGCATTGTTTTAAGAAAGGAACCGCTTTTGATTGGCTAGTTCAGTTCAGTCACACAGTCGTGTCCGACTCTTTGCAACCCCATGAATCACAGCACGCAAGGCCTCCCTGTCCATCACCAACTCCCGGAGTTCACTCAGACTCATGTCCATCGAGTCAGTGATGCCATCCAGCCATCTCATCCTCTGTCGTCCCCTTCTCCTCCTGCCCCCAGTCCCTCCCAGCATCAGAGTCTTTTCCAATGAGTCAGCTCTTCACATGAGGTGGCCAAGGTATTGGAGTTTCAGCTTTAGCATCAGTCCTTCCAAAGCACACTCAGGACTGATCTCCTTTAGAATGGACTGGTTGGATCTCCTTGCAGTCCAAGGGACTCTCAAGAGTCTTTTCCAACACCACAGTTCAAAAGCATCAATTATTCAGCACTCAGCTTTCTTCACAGTCCAACTCTCACATCTGTTCGAGGTAAAAAGTGAGAGCAGAAGACACGGATTAGAAAATAAGAGAAAAGCTAGCAAGGTCAGAGAATAGCTAAATTGTTTTGTATAAGATGAAGGAGAATCTGGCTTTTGTAAAAGGGTTAAAGAAGAACATTCTCAAGTGGTGCTAGTGGAAAAGAAACCTCCAGTCAATTCAGGAGACGCAAGCGACACAGTTTGATCCCTGGGTTGGAAAGATCCCCTGGAGGAGGAAATGGCAACCCACTCTAGTATTCTTGCCTGGAGAATCTCATGGACAGAGAAGCCTGGTGGGCTACAGTCCATATGGTCACAAAGAGTCAGACATGACTGAGTGACTTAGCATGCAAGGAAGAACAAATAGACTAAAGGAGTACAAAGAGACGGTTAAGAGAATCACTGAAATGGACCAGTTAGAGACCCCTGGTGGTGGTAGATTCCATTGGAAGCTGTTTGCAGTGCTGGAATATAAAACCCTCCATGTCTTGCATCCATAGCCTCCCACCCATTGTTTCAGTAAAATTTCCCACATTCACAATTCTTATATGCAAAACTCCTTGAAAATTATGAAAGGATTTGAGTTTCTATGGGCTGACTTGATGCAGAAAAGGAATAATAGTCCCAAGAGCTTGGGGAGTCAGTAGTCATGAGGGCAAAAGCCAACCAGAAATGTGACAAGATCCTGAGGTGAGCTTTGAATTTCTAGAAAAAACAGTAATGTGGGCTAAAGCTAATTTTACATAGATCTGAAGGAGGTAAGATGCCCAAGAAGACACACAAATTTCATAAATCAATGAAGGAAACCAGGCAATGTAAGTGGGAAAAGAGATATTTAATTCATTTATTCACATAAACATTCATTCAGTCACTTCGTTAACCATCGTTAAGCACCAATATATCTCAGTTGCCAAAAATATAGCTATAAATCAACATGACTCACCCCCTATAAAGCTACAGTGTAGGAAAAATATATTGATAGATAAGCTCTGACAGATGCCATCATAGATAATGAAGTATAGAATAAGATGGAAGCTGGTATGAGTAGCACCTAAACCTGACTCAAGCCATTAGGAAAGACTTGTAGTGAACAATGTCTGAACTAAGAACTCAAGCTGAGAGATTGGTAAGAATACCCCATGCATAGGAAACAGGGCATGTGAAGTTCCAGAAATGAGAAGAAGCCTAGCATATTGGGCTTCCCAGGGGGTGCCGGTGTTAAAGAATCCACCTGCCAATGCAGGAGACACTAAAGATGGAGGTTCAATCCCTGGCTCGGGAAGATCCCCTGGAGGAGGAAATGGCAACCTACTCCAGGATTCTTGCCTGGGAAATCCCATGGACAGAGGAGTCTGGTGGGCTACAGTCCATTGGGTGGCAAAGAGTTGGACATGACTGAGCACTCACACACACACACACACACAAGCATATTGAGTATTTGGAAGGAGTGCTGGAAGACTAGAATCTAGAGGCAAAGCTTGCATTGATGGGAGATGAGATGGGGTGATAAGTCGAGGGCAATTCATGAAGGACGTGTAAGCCAAGAAAGAGGCTTGTGCTTTATTCTGAAGGTAATGTGCAGTCACTAAAGAGTTTTAAGTGCAAGTGTTAATGGAGAAACATCACTCTGGCTTCAGTGCAGAGATGGGATTAGAACAAGGCAGCCTAGGGGTGGAGAAAAGAATTGGATTAATTAGTATTGCCAGTGAGAGCATGGTGACAGAAGTAGGGAAGGGATCATGTTCAGAGAGAGAATTTGAAAGATGTAGAGATATTTAGAGACAACAGTCACAGCACTGGGTGGCTAACTGAATATGTGCATGGGAACGGAGACCGATATCTAAGAAGATACATAGGGTGGGACACCTGGGTGCTGCCACTTACTGCCATAAACCACAAGAAAAGAGGCACATTAGGGGGAAAAACGCACATTTTTTTGGAGACATGGAGAGTTTAATATTTATATGAGGAACTCAAGTGAAGGTCTCCAGAAGATAGTTGGGACCAAGGGAAGCCCCAAAAAGAGAACAAGGATATGGGTTTGAGAGCCGCAATCAAAGAGGTTGGCACTTCAAGACCCAAGAGTGAAGGAGACCATCCAGGGAACACATGACACTGAGTACAAGATAAGACCTTGAACCAAGCTTTGCCTTGACCTGAACCTTGAGGAAAACTGACTCTCGAGGGAAAGGCAGAGAAACAGGAGGCTGCAAATCAATCTGAGAGAAGAATCTAAAGGGATTGGGGGAAATCGGGAGAGAAAATTATCTGATGATCCAAGAGAAAAGCTTCTTAAGAACAAGAACCACTTCCTTAATGGATCAGTGGTTAAGACTTCACCTTCCAATGCAAGGTGGGGGCGAGGGGAGAGGGGTGGTGGTTGATAGCATGAGATGGGTTCAGCTCCTGGTCAGGGAGCTAAGATTCCACATGCCTCGTGGCCAAAAAATCAAAACATAAAACAGAAGCAATACTGTGACAAATTCAATAAAGACTTTTAAAATGGCCCACATCAAAAAACTTTTAAGTAAATAAATAGTGATCCACAATACCCAAATGTCACCAGGAGATTAATAAGATAAATCCTGAAAGTTATCCACATAATTTTTCTATAAAGGCATTTCTGACTTTTCTTAAGGAGTTTCAGAGGTAGGATTAGTTAAGCTAAAAATCAGTTTGGCCTGTTCAGGACTGAAATGAAGATAAAATAATACAAAAAATAGCAGTGTTTCATAAAACATAAAATATCTTTATGGTAAGGACAGCAAAAATGAGGGGGAATGTAAGGATTTGTAACAAATGAGAGATCTGAAGGTGTCTTAATGCAGATAGGAAAGAGCTAGAGGAGAATGAATATAGAAGAGAGAGAGGGTTGGTAGTGTTAACAGAAAGCATCCTATTAAGGCAGAAAGACAGGAACACTGCTCTAGGAAACAAGGAAAGACTTCATATGGCAACAGGAAAAGGGAATAGAAGAGATGAGAGTATTCCTGCCCAATAATTTCCAGTCTTCCTGTAGAATATTAATCAGGAGTCATCTAATGATGAGAGGGATGGCAAAGAAGAGAGAAGATGGAAATTCATGGAGT
Organism: Bos grunniens; assembly: GCF_055505025.1. Lineage (NCBI taxonomy): Eukaryota > Metazoa > Chordata > Mammalia > Artiodactyla > Bovidae > Bos > Bos grunniens. Next base: position 53,328,660 of record NC_141178.1, on the reverse strand, counting down.
CAACATTTTAAAACAGTGCTGAAGCTGGAAGTAACATTTTTGGAGGAAGAGAGTAAGAACTGGCTAGAGAAAGACAGGAGGAATGGAGAGTAGTGTTGAAAGCACAGGGGAAGTGGAGACCATATATGTGTGTTACTCAATGTAATTCATTTTTTCCATTGGCATCAGAGAAAAGGTGGAGACTTAAATTGATTCAGGGGTGTTATTTGCCATGTGAGTGCAATGGAAGAAAAAGAGAACAAACACGTTCAGGATTTTGTCAAGAAAATAAGGTGATGAGCAATGATTTCTCATCAGAATCAGACACACAGGTACCCAGCCTTTAAGAGGCTTCAAGGAGAGCAGGAGAGGCTGATGCTAAGGTATTCCTGATACCACACACTCTGCTCATTTGGAAACAACTTTAAAATTACAAGTTGTTGTTGTTCAGTCACTCAGTCATGTCTGACTCTTTGTGACTCCGTGAACTACAGCACGCCAGGCTTCCCTGTCCTTCACCGTCTCCCTGAGCTTGCTCAAACTCATGTCCATTGAGTTGGTGATGCCATCTAACCATCTCATTCTCTGTTGCTCCCTTCTCCTGCCCCCAATCTTTCCCAGCATCAGGGTCTTTTCCAACAAGTTGGCTCTTCTAATCAGGTGACCAAAATATTGGAGCTTCAGCTTAAGCACCAGTCCTTCCAATAAATATTCAAGGTTCATTTCTTTCAGGATTGACTGGTTTGATCTCCTTGCTGTCCAAGGGACTCTCAGTGGTCTTCTCCAGCACCACAGTGCTCATTTATTTTTGAGCAACAAAAACAAAACAGTTACCTTATAGGATACATTACCTAAATAAATGGCTTCTCTTTGACTGTATAAAATGTAGTTCTATGTGTTTAGAAAGTAGACAGTACAGAAAATCCAGCTATCAGTTTTCTTTTAGCCCATGGAAGCAGTTAATCAAATGTACTTCCTTAGCCTTTAGGAGTACCACCTGCTTAGGACAGTTCAACATGAAATAAACAAACAAACAAAAACTGGGCTCCGGCTCTGATATGAAAACAAAACTGCATTTGTAAAACATGTAATAGACATCACTAGTGATGCCTGTTAATAGTGAAGACCTTAAGGATAATGATAATTGCTGGATTACATAATTCCAATCTCATTTATTCATTAATTGAACAAATGCATTGTGTCTTGTTGCTGGGGATGCAAAGATGAAAATCACAATTCCTGCTCTCAAAGAGCTTACATAAAAGACAAAACCCTAATAATCTTAATAAATGCAGTAAAGCAATGAATGAGGTGTGAAGAGGACAAAGGAAGTGAGCCTGACTCTGTCTCATTAACAGAATCAAGGGGGGCTTTAAATGCACAAAGTTAGTCTTACTTATTTTCAGTTACACACATAGACATGGAGACATCACCAGGTGGAGCTAAGATTGTATTCTGAGATTCTTAAAACAGCAAATACTGACAAACCTAGACCCATAGCTCCCATATCACAATATTCTACGTTTTATATGTCTGCTGCTGCTGCTAAGTCACTTCAGTTGTGTCCGGCTCTGTGCGACCCCATAGACAGCAGCCCACCAGGCTCCTCTGTCTCTGGGATTCTCCAGGCAAGAATACTGGAGGGGGTTGCCATTTCCTTCTCCAATGCATGCATGCATGCTAAGTCACTTCAGTCATGTCAGACTCTGTGTGACCCTATTGGACAGCAGCCCTCCAGGCTCCTCAGTCCACAGGATTCTCCAGGCAAGAATAGTAGAGTGGGTTGCCATTTCCTTCTCCGTATCTATGAAACCATAAATCGATCGCCAGGGCTTAAGTTGAAATAGATTCGTAAAAGTTTAACATCATATTCAAAACTCAGGATTAATCTTTCTCTGTTACATTATTGTTTGATTACAGTCAGCCATCTGGTATTTTTGAGTTATAGCTGATCATAGCATCACTAGGAGTGGCAGAACCCACAGTGTATCTACCCTTGCAGAACACTATATTCTAGAATTGCAAGGTGCTGTACACACGAACGATGCAAATGGCAGAACTAAGAACAATTAATGGGAATTTTTTTTTTTTGCAATCTTTACTTGAAAGCTGATGTTATAATTCTGTAGGTCAAAGAAGATACTAAATATACACTGCTCTGTCCATTTTTATTCAGTGCTTTTAAGCTCATATCTAACCAGTTTATTAAAAAGTACAAGGGAGATATGAAACGAGCTGGCAATGCAAATATTATATTAGAAAACATTTATTAAATACAGCATGTTATCAAGACGGTCGAAAGTACATTAAGTCAAATTCTCTCGAGTGCCTAAGCACTAGTAGCAGAGGTGACACATGATAAAGTACGTTAACTCTCTCGTGGCAACACTGAGTTCCTCCTCAGTCCTTGTGTATTAGTGAATATACCTCATAAAAGTGGCTTCATTCTGAGACAAACCCTCTCACTGATTAGCAGCCACTACTGTTTTGACAGTGATCCGTGATTCCTGGAAAATAACTAGCCTGGTCCGTTGAAGATTTTACATTCTCTGTTCCTTTGACTCAGCTCCTAACACTGATGACCAAAACAATCTATGCTGTTTTACATATTTGTACACATAGACATTCATAGTCTTCAACCTGAGTTGGGGTCTCAACTGTATCTATGTAATCAACTTTCTTGACCATTTGTCATAGTAATTATTGTTAGATAACTGACATATAGCACGTTACACATATTTAAAGTGTACAATTCCCACCTTTTGACAGACATAAAAACATATGAAACCATCAAGTCAATCAAGACAATGGACACACACATTCAGCACCCTCAAAGCTTTCCTTTTGCCTCTTGGTAATCCACCTCTCCTGTCCCCTTCTTACCCAGGCAACCACTGACCTGCTTTCCTTCATTGTGGATTACTGTACATTTTCAAATTTTATACAAAGAGACTCATACAGTACATATACTTTAATGTCTGGCTTCTTCCACACAGCATAACTATCATGAAATTCAATTTTGCTGTTCTGTGAATCACTGGCTCATTCCTTTTTATTATTGAAGAGTATTTCATTTGTGAATAAGCCAGAATTTATTTATCTCTTAACCTGTTGATGGACCTCTGAATTTTTTTTTTCATTTTCAGCTATTGCAAATATAGCTGCTATGAATATTCATGTGCAAGTCTTTGTATAGACATATGCTTTCATTCTCTTGCATAAATACCTAGGAGTGGAATGTCTGGATCATATGGTAAGTGTATATATAGCTTTTTAAGAAACTGTCAAACTGTTTTCCAAAGTAGTTGCATCATTTTAAATTCCGACCAGCTTTCTTTTGATTAGTGTTAGCATAGTATATCTTTTTTCATCTTTTGATTTTTAACCTATTTGTGTCTATATATTTACAAGTAGATTTCTTGCAGACAATATATATAGCTGGGTCTTTCCTTTTTATCCATTCTGAGAATCTCTGCCTTTTAGTTGAGAGTGCTTAAGCAATTTACATCTAATGTGATTGTTGACATGATTCTGTTAAAATTGGCCAGCTTGGTATAGATTCTATATCCGTCTCATCTGTTTTTTGTTCATTTTTGCTCTTTTCCTGCATTATTTTGGATTAATACAGAATTTTTTCTGAATATATTTTTTTCCCTTTGTTAGTTTACTAGCTATAACTTGTATGTGTGTGCACATGTGTGTAAGTGTGTAACAACTGCTTTTGATTTAGAATATATATTCTTAACTAATCACAGACTACCTTCAAATAATATTATAAAACTTTACATCTGATATAAGAACCTTACAATACTATAGTACTTACATTTCTGCCCTTAAAACCGTTCTGCTATTATTTCAAATATTAGACTCCTAAATATGTTACAGTGTTAGTCGTTCAGTCATACCCGACTCTTTGCAACCCCATAGACTGCAGCCCACCAGGCTCCTCTGTCCATGGGATTTTCCAGGCAAGGATACTGGAGTGCTTTGCCATTTCCTTCTCCAGGGGATCTTTCTGATCCACAGATCAAACCTGGGTCTCCTGCACTGCAGGCAGATTCTTTACCAACTGAGCCACCAGGGAAGCACAAATATGTTATAAGCCTATATACAGACAAATATATAGACACTATTTTGTCATTACTTTTGTTTTCAATAGTGAATTATCTTTTTTTTTTTTTTTCCCTACCACAGTGCACAGCATGTGGGATCTAGTTCCCTGACCAGGGATTGAATATGTGCCCCCAGCATTGGGAGTCCAGAATCTTAATGACTAGACTGCAAGGGAAGCCTCAGTAGTCAATTATCTTTAAATACTTATATTAACTCACATATTTCCCATTTTTGGTGCTCTTCATTCCTCTTTGTAAATCCAGATTTCCATATGGTATGATCTGCCTTCAAACTAAGAACTTTTAACATTTCTTGCCAGGCAGGTCTGCTGCTGCTGCTAAGTTGCTTCAGTCCTGTCCAACTCTGTGCGACCCCGTAGACAACAGCCCACCAGGTTCTGCTGTCTGTGGGATTTTCCAGGCAAGAGTACTGGAGTGGGTTGCTATTGCCTTCTCCACCATGCAGGTCTGCTGATTATTAATTCTTTCAGCTCTTGTTTGCCTGAAAACGGTTTTGTGTGTGCATGCACACTAAGTCACTTCAGTCATCGTCAACTCTTTAGGACCCTATGGACTGCAGCCTACCAGGCTCCTCTGTCCATGGGATTCTCCAGGCCAGAATATTGGAGTGGGTTTCCATACCCTCCTGAAAAAGGTTTTATTTCACCTTAATTCTGAAAGATATTTACGTGACCATTTTCCCTTCTTTCAGTATTTTAGATGTTCTCTCCTGACTTGCAGTGGAACGCTCCAATGGCTCGCTTCCACTTTGAAGTCTACTACTGTCATTCTGGCCTTTGTTCCTCTGTGCCTAATATGTCCTTCATCTCTGAACCCTTAAAGACTTTTCTTTAACCTTGGTCTTAAGGAATTTAATTATGACGTGCTTTGATGAAGTTTTCTCTGAAGGTCTTATGCTTGGGTTTATATTTTTCCTCAAATTTTGAAAAATTTAAGCCATTATTTCTTCAAAGGTTTTTCTGACCCTCACTTCAGGAACTCCAATCTCACATAAATTAGGTGTCTTTATATTGTTCTACTACTCATTAATGATTTATTTTTCAGTCATTTTTCTTTTTGTGTACTGTCTTGGTTAGTTCATTTTGCTTTGTCTTCAAATTCATTATTCTTTTCCTCTACAGGTTCTGATCTGTTATTAATACATCCAATACGTCTTTTTATTTCACAGTATTATTTTAGCTCTAGAAATCTGATTTGAGTCTTTGTAAAATATCTTTTGTGTCTCCATTTACTATATTCAATCTTTCCCCTATCTTCTTGAACATATAGAATATTATTATAATAACTTTAAATATCTCTGTCTAGTGAATCTATCATATGTGTCATTTCTGGGTCGGTTTCTGTTAATTGACTTTTCCTTTCATTGTGTGTCATATTTTCCTGCGTCTTTTCATGTCTAACAATTTTTATTGAATGCCAGACAGCATAAATCCTACCTTTTTTTGGTACACGATGTTTTGTATTCTTAAAATACAAATATTTCCAGGTGCTGGATATTTTTGTACATTGCTAAATAGTACTCTCGCCTGGAAAATCCCATGGATGGAGGAGCCTGGTGGGCTGCAGTCCATGGGGTCGCTAAGAGTCGGACACGACTGAGCGACTTCACTTTCACTTTTCACTTTCATGCATTGGAGAAGGAAATGGCAACCCACTCCAGTATTCTTGCCTGGAGAATCCCAGGGACGGGGAGCCTGGTGGGCTGCCATCTATGGGGTCGCACAGAGTCGAACACGACTGAAGCAACTTAGCAGCAGCAGCAGCAAATAGTCTTGAAATGTTTTCTGAGCTATAGTCAACTTAGTTGCAAATAATCTGATCCTTTTGAAGCTTTAAATTGTCAGCTAGATCAGAGTCATCTTATTCTAGGGCAAATGTTTCCTCATTATTACAGCAGTACCCTTTGGAGTGCTCTTTCTAATGCTGCCAATGCAGGAGACATAAGAGACAAACGAGTTTGATTCCTGGATTGGGAAAATCCCTTAGAGAAGGAAATGGCAACCCTCTCCAGTATTCTTGCCTGGAAAATTCCATGGACAGAGGACCCTGGCTGGCTGCAGTCCGTGGGGTTGCAAAGAGTTGGACGTGACTGGGTGCATGCACACACACACACAAATACATACACAGCCGGTGCTTTATCAATGACAAGTTTTTCCACTAAGGCTAGTGGTAAGATACTTTTCCTGATCTGATCCTGAATGAATTACAGTCATTGTTTTCTCCATTACTTTTAAGTGTTTCTTTCCTCAACCTTGGACTCTTCCCTCACATGCGTGTGAAGATCATTACAAAGTTGAAGAATTTAAGGAACCCTGAAGATCTCTGGAGCTGCTGTTCCCCTTTCTCTCTCTCCCCCTTTCTCTCCTCTGCCTTCTAGTACTCTACTCTGCAAACTCTTCTTACTTTGGTCTTGCTGGAGTCCCAGTTTTGTTTCCTTAGGTCAAAGACTCTGTTAAGCTACATGTGGATAACTCCCTTCTTGTATATAGGTGGAAATTCTCCAGGCAGCCAGCTGGGGTAATCTTAGGGATCACTTCATTTATTCTGTCCTTCCTTTTCTCATTAATATCCTTGAAAAGTGCTTCTTTTTCTTTATTTCTGCCATCACCCTAGTTTAAAAACTTATACTGATACAATACAATCTAGTTAGGTTGCAACATAGTTTGCTCCAGGCTCATATCTTTCTAGCCATGTTCCACTCTATTGTCATGAAAATGCCTTTACAAGACAAACCTGAAAATAGTATCCGATGTTAACACTCTTCAAAGATTTCAGACTATCACTGACGTCAGGATAAATACAAAGCCTTTCACATGAGCTATAAGGCTTGTCTATAACCTAGTTACCAGATATCTGTCTAGCGTTTCTCTGCACTTCCTCTCTGTCTTAACTGTCTAACACCTCTATGCTATACTCTGTAATAAATTACTTGTAATTTGTCATATGCAGCTTGTTATAGTACGTCTTCGTGACGTTGTCCACGTTACTCTCTAGAGTATTCTTCTCTTGACTAATTGCTTTGTTCCTCAAAACTCAACACATAGGTTATTATTGCCTCCCTATAGAACTAGACTTCATTCTTCATAGTCTGGACTAAGGATTCCCTTAAAGCTTCCATGCCATTCTTGTATCTTATCTCTAATGACACTTAGCATTTACTTGCCTGGTCCTCTATTAAACATAATCTTCTGGATAGTATATATTCTATCTATCTATTCTATTTCCAGCACCAAGTACAGTAGCAGTTACAAAACAAATTTGGATGAAGGAATGCCTTAACAAATAGAGGGATATGATTGATTCCATTCGGCCATAGAATCACTCCTTTTAACTAAAAGAGGTTGAGAACACATTTTCATGTATTGTAAACAAATGTATTTTACATGTCTCTATTACAAGAAGTAGCTACATTATAGAAAATGTATTGTTAAAATAATATCACTCAAGCTTTAGTTAGCCAGAGATAATATACAAGTTTACTTTCATGCGGGGTATGTCTTTACTTTTTTATCTTAAACTTTAGGGTAACCAGTTACTTACAAGAATAGTAGCCATTTCACATCAGTCAGAATGGCTGCGATCCAAAAGTCTACAAGCAATAAATGCTGGAGAGGGTGTGGAGAAAAGGGAACCCTCTTACACTGTTGGTGGGAATGCAAACTAGTACAGCCACTATGGAAAACAGTGTGGAGATTCCTTAAAAAACTGGAAATAGAACTGCCTTATGACCCAGCAATCCCACTGTTGGGCATACACACTGAGGAAACCAGAATTGAAAGAACATGTGTACCTTGATGTTCATTGCAGCACTGTTTATAATAGCCAGGACATGGAAGCAACCTAGATGTCCATCAGCAGATGAATGGATAAGAAAGCTGTGGTACATATACACAATGGAGTATTACATTAAAAAGAATACATTTGAATCAGTTCTAATGAGGTGGATGAAACTGGAGCCGATGATACAGAGTGAAGTAAGCCAGAAAGAAAAACACCAATACAGTATACTAATGCATATATATGGAATTTAGAAAGATGGTAACAATAACCCTGTATGCGAGACAGCAAAAGAGACACAAATGTATAGAACAGTCTTGTGGACTCTGTGGGAGAGGGAGGGGGGGATGATTTGGGAGAATGGCATTAAAACATGTATTATATCATATATGAAATGAATCGCCAGTCCAGGTTCAATGCAGGATACAGGAAGCTTGGGGCTGGTGCACTGGGATGACCCAGAGGGATGGTATGGGGAGGAAGGTGGGAGGGGGGTTCAGGACGGGGAACACATGTATACCCATGGCGGATGCATGTTGATGTATGGCAAAACCAATACAATATTGTAAAGTAATTAGCCTCCAATTAAAATAAATAAATTTAAATTTAAAAAAAAAAGAATAAGTAGCTATAAAGACATTCATATTGACTGCATGCAGTATGGCAAGTAGTCAAGGCTAATCATTCAGACTACATTTCCAAGTCAGCTGACTCAATCTTTGATCTCTACTCTTCAAGTAATACTGTTCTTTCTAAGGCCTCAAGCACTCTTAGAAACTTGATTCCAGTTTCGGATTTCACTGTCACTCAACCACAACTCAGTGATACTTTTCTATCACTTTTTTTTTAAATCAAGTGACTTTTCTTTCCAAAATGTTACCCAGATCCTTTCCAGACTCAACAGCTTCTTCTCTCCTCTTACACAGCTTTCCAGATACTCACAGCCAAAGCGGGCATTTCTTTACCCATCTGTGCTGTCCCTGTCTTCAGCCTCTTCACTCATTCTAAATTCCTTACTTAAGCTACTCCACTTCTTCATATTACTTGCCAACTCCAAGTGTAAAGTTGCTCCACTCCAGGTAAAAGAATTGCTATCACCTAGGCTGCCTGGCACAGGAGTCCCAGATGGAATAGAACACTGACATTCTGAAACCTTAAGTTAAATTATGAATAATCCTGCCCAAGGAAATTCTTGGTCTCTCTTTGGATTTTTCAGGGGTACACTTTCAATCCAAATTTCAGTATGAACAGGTAACTCATAGTGAATGTCAGTGCTGACACCAATTATGCTCAAGTCCTTCCAATTCAGCCCTACCCTGGTAAGTCAGAATCCCCTGGACACTTATGTCACCTATGGCATATCCAGTATTCAGCCTGCCAATACCCCAGCAGCTAGGATAAGTTCTGTTATTCCGTCTGCCCCTGGATTCCAAGACCAAACCAAACCTTCAGTTTCAAAACCTAGTTATTTCTCTGACTCCGACCCTGGGTCCCTATTCTGATATTTCAGTTTGTGTTTTGAGATTAGAATTCTGTCTGACTTGTACCTTGCTGCTGTGATTGTTGATTTTATGAGTCAACTTGACTGAGCCATGGGTTACCCAGGTATTTGGTTAAACACTATTTCTGGTATGTCTGTTTCTCAATAGTATTTCTCTCCATCAAAATGGATACTCCCTCCCCGACACGGCTCCCAGCCTACAACTCTGCCAAGACCTAACTCTTTGTCTGCCTCCTCTAGTCTACAGTGAGGGTAAAATGAAACTTGGGAGCCAGTAACCATCCAATGCTAAAAATGTAGATAACCTATTTTAACACAAAACACCAGTCCAAAACTTTTAAATGCGCATATTTTCATGAAATTTAAGATATGTCAGTGTATTTAGTAAATAGTAAATAGAGAACATTGAAGCCATGGGAATGATTAAGTAAACAGAGGAATAAACAGGAGAGAGGAAGACACCATATTGGGTAGAAGGCATTTAAAAAGCAGATGAAGAAATGAGACCAAATAGGAGCAACTGGAGAAGTAGGAAAAAAACTGCACAAAATGTCATCAGATAGTCAAGGTAAGAAAACTGCATAGAAGGATAAACATAATCATGTAAAATACCCTCTTATCTTTGAAAAAAGTAATAAGGCCTGAATATATAGTGTTAGGCTTTTCAATTATTTTTTTTAATTTTTTCCAGCTTTATTGAGATATAATTGTCATATAACACTGTATAAGTTTAAAGTGTACAATGTAATGAATGATTTGATGTTATAGTCTTGCAATTCTAAGAGTTGCTGATCACCTAAAACAGACACTTTCTTTAGTGGAGCAATAGGAGAAAAGCCCAGATTGTATTCACTGAAGTATTAAATCATTTAACTATTATCAATGAATGTCAACTAAGCATCAGAGCCTGTACTTATTGATGGAAACACAACAATAAACATAGTAAGAATATTTCCTATCTTCATGGAGTTTAATGCACTAAGACCAGGGCATAGCTTTGTCACAATACAAGTTATTTAATTCTTATTTTCTTATACCCAGAGGGCTTCAGAAATTCATGTTACCTGCCTGACCCCTATAGTGTGGGTTACTGACTCCAGAAAATACTTTAAAATGTATTTTAATTCATTATAATCAAATATGTGCACCAACAGTATGTACAAGAACTGATCTAGACATGAAGTTAAGGGAGGCTCCCCCCCCCAAAAAATGCAGTGAGTCTGGAAAATTGTGGATAACAAAAATAAAAAGAGGGAAATGTCTGCCTTTATTAAATGGCAAAATTCTCAAAATTGCATGGGTTTTAACAGAAGTATGCACAAGCGAAAACAACAAAAAGAAAAGTGAGTGAATATTAATACATACTTCCATCTTTGGTTTGGGGATAAAAGAAGGAATAGCTTCCACTCAGTGCTAAAGCAATATTTGACAGTAAACAGCTTAATATGTTTTTATACATAAACAAAGAGGCTGTTTCTCCCCTCACCACCTCCATCCAGCTCCAGATTCCAATGAGAGGACTGATGTGGGTTGGTTGAGGACTGGGTAGGCTTTTGTGAGGCCAGTTGTGGGAATGGAGATCACAGGTACTCCTCTGAAGGAACGGCTGAGCTGAGTGGACTGCACCTGGCTCTGTCTAAACAGGGATTATTCTGAACAGTTACAAAATATAAATAAATCAAACATATTCCCTCACCAGTGCCCTTGAATTTTTGCTACCTGCTCCACGTACACTTTCTGAGACATTCTGGACAATAAACAGTACTTCCCTGAGACTGCTTTACAAAAATCCAACACTGGGTAGTATTTTGCATTTTTTTTTTAACTTTGTCTTTATAAAATAAGGAATTTCTTTTGTCTTTTTTTTCTGCTTCACTTCTATAAAATTTATTGATTATTTAAATAAAAATTTTTTCTTGAGGTGTAAAGCAGAATATTTATTTAGGAAATCCCATCTGCTGCCAAGTTACTTGCCAATAGAAAGGTGACAAGCATAGTTACTTGTGAGTTTTAATTCAATATCTTACAGTGTTTTTAGTAGCCATTAGACAAATATATATACATATATACAAGTACTTTTACCTTATCACAAAGTTATCTTTAAAACCTTGAAAATGGGATTGTCAAACTTTATTTAGATTCTGTAACTGCTTAGAGTCTGATGTAAAAAATGATAATATTTAAATTAAGAGCAAGAAATATTTTAAATAAAAGCAGAGGAGAAGGTGCAAGGTACTCAAAAGGGAAAAAAAATCACTTTTCCTTTACATGTGTTTTCTTTGTTGTCATATCTTCTCTTTATTATTGTTCTTCATTTAAATGAAGAACACTCATTGTTCTGAGTGATTTTCCCTAATCTTTCTTAAAGTCCTTCTTTTCCTCCTGTTTTTCCCTACTCTTCAAAATAAGATTAACTGAAATAGCAAGAAAATAAAAATTGGGGGATATATATATCTGGTAAGACAATTCTAAGCCAGATTGGCACAGATTATTTATAAGGACCTTCTTAGGTGAGTCACAGTCAGCATATGCTTTTCCTAAGGAAAGTTGAAAAGACAGGAGATATTTATTTTGAATCAGTTCAGCTCAGTTGCGTCCAACTCTTTGCTACCCCATGGACTGCAGCATTCCAGGCTTCCCTGTCCATCACCGACTCCCAGAGCTTGCTCAGACTCACGTCCATTGAGTCAGTGATGCCATCCACCTATCTCATCCTCTGCCATCCCCTTCTCCTCTTGCTTCAATCTTTCCCAAAGTCAGGGTCTTTTCCAATGAGTCAGTTATTCACATCAGGTGGCCAAAGTATTGGAGTTTCAGTTTAGCATCAGTCCTTCCCATGAATTTTCAGGACTGATTTCCTTTAGGATTAACTGGTTGGATCTCCTTGCAGTCCAAGGGACTCTCAAGAGTCTTCTCTAACACCACAGTTCAAAAGCATCAATTCTTCGCGCTCAGCTTTCTTTATAGTTCAACTCTCACATCCAAACATGACTACTGGAAAAACCGTAGCTTTGACTAGACAGACCTTTGTCAGCAAGTGATGTCTCTGCTTTTTAATATGCTGTCTAGGTTGGTCATAGCCTTTCTTCCAAGGAGCAAGCATCTTTTAATTTCATGACATGCAGTCACTATCTGCAGTGATTTTGAAGCCAAAGAAAATAAAGTCTATCACTGTTTCCATTGTTTCCCCATCTATTTGTCATTAAGTGATGGGACCGGATGCCATGATCTTTGTTTTTTGAATGTTGAGTTTTAAGTCAGGTTTTTCACTCTCCTTTTGCACTTTCATCAAGAGGCTTTTATTTATTTTTTGAATAAAAGAAAGAAAAAAAAATATCTAGTAGTTTCCAATAACCATCTCAACAATAAAGTCAAGACCAGCAAGATGCTTTCTAAGACCATCATGATACCCTCCACATTCAGCACTTTCCAAAATAATTCCCAAGGTATCATGTCTCAGTTTTGGGAAGAATCAAATGTGGAACAGTAGCAAATAGAGTTGAAATATCTGTGAAGGGAGCTCTCAACAGCACAGTAGGAGCCTGAGGCAGCCTGCAAAGTAGCCTATGTCTCAGAGGGTCCCACCAACAGGGAAATGGGTGTTTCTCCATTTGCATCCAAGACTGAGCCCACAGTGGAACAAGCAAAAGCCAGACTCTCCCAGATCTACCTGTCTGGGGAGGGCAGAAGACGTCTGCAAGGTTTGTGCATCAGGAGCAATGAGGCAGAAGCCACAGAGAAATCAACAAGAGGAGCAAAGACCAAAGGGAGCAAGAGGAGATGCAGGCAACTAAGCACTGGCCCAAAAGGCCAGTTCTGAAAAGCACAACACTGGCTTCCGGATTCTGGCAAGCCAGGTGGGAGGAATGGGTGAGAGATGTTTTCACAGAGTAAAAGGAAGAGCCAGGAAAACTAGTTGATTTGCACATGACTCTTTGTATGGCCGTATGGCCATTGTAAGGGCTTCCCAGGTGGGGTAGTGGGTGAAGAATTCACCTGCCAATGCAGGAGACATAGGAGACCCAGGTTTGATCCCTGGATTGGGAAGATCCTCTGGAGAAGGAAATGGCAACCCATGCCAGTATTCTTATCTGGAATTTGAGGAGCCTACCAGGCCAACAGTCCATGGGATCTCAGAATCAGATACAACTGTGAAACTGAGCGTGCACACACACACAGCCACTGTAAACATAGGCTACCTAGTTTGCTCAAGGCTTGTCATTGTTGTTTTATTTTTCCTGGTAGTAGTTAGTGATTATACCAACATTTATAGAGTACCTACAGAACAGTTGGTTTCAACTGCTGAGATATGGTTACCCATTATGCTTGTACTTTAGCTCCATACCAAGCACATGGGCATTATCTATATATAAATAATATATACAATATATAAATATATATGTATCTGTATATAAATATATATATCTTTGTCTTTTAAATATATATATTTAAATATATATATTATAAATATATAATATATATTATATATAATGTATATGTTATAAATGTATATATATATATATCTTTGTCTATGAGGTAGACATTAGTACTAATTTAAGTTCATAAATTATAAAGGAAGAAATAAGGTTGAGAAAGTTTAAGAAACTTGTCCAAGTTTGCAGAGTTAACACATGACAGAGTCAAAATCCACATCTGAACCTCTGATCAAACTTGCAACTACTTCATTGCCCAAGTGAGTATTGTCATAGAAGCTGGGAGCTGGCAGAATTGTCATGTACCTGGAAGCCATTTTAATAGTAAAAGAAAGCTAAGACAAAAAGGCTTCCCAGATGGCACAGGGGTAAAGAATCCTCCTGACAATGCAGGAGACGTGCGTTCAATCCCTGGGTTGGGAAGATCCTCTGGAGAAAGAAATGGCAGCCCACTCCACTATTCGTGCCTGGGAAATCTCATGGACAGAGGAACCTGGAGGGCTATAGTCTATGGGGTGGCAAAGAGTTGGACACAACTGAGCATGAAAACACACACACATACACACCACCATATTGAGTATTTGGAAGGAGTGCTGGAAGGCTAGAGTCCATTCTTACTTGGAGAGAACTTGAGACTGCATCTTGGAAATTACCACATGACTACAGATGTAATAAGTGTTATTATAGATTTTGAACTCTATCATAATCATCATTTAAAGTAATTCCATGTTCTTAGTTTTCACGGTAGAAAACCAAATAAAAATAAGCAACAAAGAAGACTTCTGACAAATATGCCCATAAGAATAGGAACCTGTATATGGCTTTAACTAATATTAATAAGATGTGAGGATTTTTTTCCAGGAATGCTTTGAAAATCTGAAAAATTTTAATGCTATTTGCAAAGAACAGTTCTGTGCTGCATTTATCTCCCTGTGTTCTCTAAGCACCTATGGATTTTTGTAGTTCTCTTCTTAAGCAGCTCATGATGCTGGAGAATCACATGGCCAAGAGAATTGAGCTCAGTAATTCCATGAGAAGAAAGTCCAACTGAGGTAATGTATCTGAATTTAGTACCTAAATTAAAAGTTTGAGACTCAGCTTTCCCCGAAGTAATTTCTTCTCTCATCAGGGAATGTATATGCTATAAATAAGATTCTGTGGCTCAAAAGCTAATTGTTTGAGAACACCTAATTGAAAGTAATAGCTAATGAGAGGGTCGCATTAGCGACTTAATGTTAGTGGTCACATTAGGATTCTGCATTTATACAAACCTGGTTTATTTCCCCTTTCATAGACGGCATTAGGAGCTAAGTAAATTATTCTGGGAGAGCTGCACTGGCTGATGTATGCTGGGCTGGACCACAGGACATTAAGGAACACAGCAAAGAAAGCTCTGCTCCTAACTCACAGATCTTTAGAACGAGGGTATAATTCTGCCTAAACTAAAGCAAATAAAGGATCATTGAAAACACCCAAAGAATATTAAAAGTCAAGAGTAGAGTCCAAGGTTTTAAACCTAATGTTTAGGGAAACATGGAGAAATAAGAAAGCCAGGGAACAAATTCAAATGTTACCTTCTCTCAGGGTCTCTGCACTCTGTGAATGTATGGGGTCAGGTTTGGGTTTAAAAATGAGAGTTTCCCTCAGTCAACAAACCTGGCCTTGGAGAGAGGCATACAAACCAGATTCACACGTCACTGTCTGACAAGATGTTCATTGATAATTTTAGCAGTGCTGAAGTGCTTATCGATACAAATTTCCTCTTAGAAAAGCATCTTAAACTCATGGAAAAAAAGAATTCAACTACAAAAAGCAAACATGGAATTCAAACCTTTGTAAGAAAGTGGGTGGCTGAAGCAGAACATCTTAGAAAGATGTCAGACAACATGGTGATGTTTATGAACAATTGCCTTGTTATCAGCAAATTTCTGTCCAGGCTTTTGAACATAAAAACCATTAAAATAAGCGATTTGCAACATGGTTAACAACAGACTGACCTTATTTAGTTTACAAATTATAGAATACAAAGCAAATGCTACAGTTTTAGGTATATAGATACATAGGGAACTCTCACCAGACACGCCTACTCCCTTTACAATGGCTATTGAAGAAAAAGTAGAACCATTAGTGATTGGTTTCAGTAAACTACATTAGTCGCAAAAAAATGTTTTCATTATTTGTTAAATATTTACATAAACTAACAAAAGAATAGATTTAAGCATCCAGTTCTCCTGCATTTTGAATTTTCAAGTATCTGAAAAATAATCCTCTTTCTATAAGAATTTTAATATGTTTTAACACAGTTGATTTATTCACTAATCCACTCATTTATTCAACAAATATTTATGGATGGCAGCTATGCTGAAGGACAGAAATACCAACAAAGAATGATCAGGTATTATATTCCTATTTAGTATTCCTTTCTGTTCAATCTTATGAATCTCTCTTTTTGGCAACAAAAAGGGGAGCCAGCCCAAACAATCTACAAGGAAAGATCACAACAGAGTGAAAACTTAATGTGTTAGGAAAGTCAAGCTGGGGTGTGGGGAGAGTGACAGGGATCCACGATACACTTAAGCAAAAAAGCTGAAATGCCAGAAAATGTGTTTAGGGAGACAAAGTTATTTCCGTATCTCACTTCTTTGTGGGGATGAGACATAATTTATCATCAGAGATCTTTAGGACTCTACACGAAGTGGGCTTGAGAGCAAGTATTCTCAATGATGATGACAGCTAAGTGAGGCCAAGTAAATTAGAGATTTAGACACGTTATTCTTGGACCACTGTTACGTGAGACCTTAAAAACCGTGCCCACGTCCACATAAAACTACTGGAATTCATTACCACCTTGGCAGTGTTTGTATAAGAGCCTGAAAGTCACAATGTTCCGGAAATTTTGAGGGGATAAAACTGATCCTTCACTTTTGCATCTGAAAAGTTACAAGCAAAATATAATGGATAAGTGAATACCTGCCTCTCATCACATCACTAAAATTTTATTTTCAACTTTAAGTATATATTTAGGGTTGTTATCATCTAGGCAGGGAAGGCATGCTCCCTGGATATTTTGAAAAATATCTAAAAAAGGTATAACTATAAATTCTACCATTTATTTACCTGACTATGTAAATTAAAGTATAGTTTTATACTGACTTAGGACAATACAGCACAGGTGAATTTAAGAATATTTATGATTAAAGAGATATCATTGTCATGAGGCACAACTATTAAAATTTATATGTCTTTCATCTGTGCGTGCTAAGCTGCTTCAGTTGTGTCCTACTCTTTTGGATCCTATGGACTGGGACCTGCCAGGCTCCTCTGTCAATGGGATTCTCCAAGCAAGAATACTTGTCAGGCCCTCCTCCAGGGGATCTTCCCGACTCAGGGATCTGATCAAACCCACATCTCTTGTGTCTCCTGCATTGGCAGGCGGGCTCTTTACGGCTAGCACCACATGTTTGCATCAAAATATACTTTTGATGTAAATGACAATGAAAATACTAAATGTAACTGAAACACTAAAAGCTATCAATATTTGATGAAGAAGACTAGTTCACAAATATAACCCCAAGAGCAAAATTCTGGGGACAGTTTTTTAAAACATGTTATCCTATAGATTCAAGGAGGGTTTCTATAACTGTGACCCAAAACCTGTCACAAAGTCCTCTCTGCTCTCAAATACCAATCCCCAACTGAAGAAAGACTTCCATCATGTAGGCTGATAATACTAGGAGAATATCAAATCCCAAGACCATCGACAGGAACATGTTTTTAATGCAGGAAAATGCAGACCTACATTTTAGTGAAGTGGATGATTAATAAAAATCATGCACCTAAGAGAATGTAAAACCAAGCACAGCATGACTATTTAGGCCAGCTATTTTTCTACCTACTTCGGAATTAAAATCAGTAACATGAACACAGTTATTTCATGCTAACACAGGCCAGTGCCTTCACTGTCAACCAAATTTAAAACTGGCAGAGTATTTATAAATAGTAGTATACAAAATATTATTTTATCCACCAGCTTTTGGCTGAGTATTTGTGCTCCTCCTACTCCACAATTCTTACGTGGAAGACTAATTACCAAAGTGGTGGTATTTGAGGTGGGGCCTTTGGACGGTAATTAGATCATGAGAACAAAGTCCCCATGAGTGGGTTAGCATACTTGTAAGGAGAGACACAAGAGAGATTAGCTCCTCCTACATGAGGATACTTCAAGAAAATGAGAAAATAGATATCTATAAACCAAGAAGAGTGTACTCACCAGACACTAGATCTGCTGGCATCCCGATTCTGAACTTCCCAGCCTCCAGAATTGTGTGAGACAAATGCTTGTTGCTGAAGCCACCCAGTCTATAGAATTTTTGTTTATAGCAGTTCTAACTAAAATACATTATACCAATATATTTCACTAAAACAGGTTTATGTTGAGAAAATAATTAAGCATCTATTTCAATGAACTGCCAAAGACCGTACATAGAATGTAACCAATAGGGGTTTAGTATATTTAGATTATATATGGAAAACAGAGACCAACAGCAAACACTGCTAAGTATCTAGAATTTAAACTTGCATTTTTTTTCTTGTGAACATTATAGATTTAATTCTCTTTACCATTTATGAAAAAAAAGCCGCCTTAATGTACAGGCCTTTAGTACCACGTTATGTAGCATCTTTCTACCTCACAATTTCAGGAACTATGAGTAGACACCACCTTTACTCGCATTATACTTCCATTGAGGAAATTTTTGTTGGATCCCTCCTATAGACCAGGTACAAAATTATTTAAAAGACTAAGGAATATGGGAGTAGATTCAATAAGTATCTCCCTTTGTAGAGCCTATATAGCAGAGGAAGGAGAGATATTATACATGTAAAATTTTTCTGAAAGAAAATTACAGGCTGGATAAACTTCATGAAAGAAAGAAGGAAAGAATTAATCTGATACATAGTGATTTTAAATAGCATGGCTTCTTTTAGAAGATAGAAAATGAGAGAGACAACTTCTGAAGATTCATGAGACTTTTTCAAGTAGGAAAAAAATGTGAAAGCCTTAAGGCAAATAATAACTTGTTTTTTGGGTTTTTTTTTGAAGAATTGAAATAAGGTCAGGATGGCTGAAGAACCATCCTGTACCTGGACCAACTTTGCACCTAATTTGTACTTTCAGTAATGTTACTTGCCCTCCACTGATAAACAAGTGGAAAACTGGACAAAATACATGGGGAAAAAAAAACAAACCTGTTTTCAGCTATTGAAAAATAGGCAGTGCCCGATTGTGACTCCTAAAACAAAGGAAGAAAGTGAGCTGACTTCTACCATTGCCTCAGTTTTCTGATTGAAGTTGACAGATCATTTTTGGAGAAACGAAGAATAGAAGCTAAACATACCACACGAAGACTGAAGTAACTGGAGTTGGCATCCAACTTTACAAGAGAAGAGGAAGCTATATTAAAAAAAAAAAACAGAAATATGAATAGAGGTTTCCTTCTGTCCTTGTTTGAATACAAAAGTGCATTAAGTGTAGGGTAAAATACCATAATGCCAAACGTAACACTCACAGATTTAGAGATTTAGACATGTTACTACACGATTTCCAGAGCTCATGAAGACTAGGGAAGTATTGAAATTCCCACAAGCCAAAAGGGAAGCTTGTTGAAAGCACTACATATTGAAATAGGACTAATAAAGAGTCATGCCTTAAAATATTCCTGCAATAAAGGCCTCTCTAGTCCCGCTAAAGTATTAAGTAGCATGATAAGTAAATCACGTACCTGCCAAACAACTGTTAAAGAAAAACAACAATCCAGACACTCAAGATTTATGAAGAAGCAGTAAACTTTAACCAACAGCCAGAAGTAATATCACTCAATAAAAACAGGCCCATTAATGACAGAGATGATGGACTTAGTAATCAAGAACTTTAAAACAGCTATTATAAATATGCTTAAAGATTTAAATATTTGAGTACAATGAAGAAAGGGATAAAAGCTTCTTGAGCTTCAAGACATGAAAAACACAGCATCTGAAATAAAGATTAGTAGTTGGGTAGATTAGACACTGCAGAAAAAGAGATAAGTGAATTGAAAAACATAAAGTTAGAAGTTATCAAATCTGAGGCACAAAGCAATAAAATACTAAGAATAATTCCCAGAGAATAAAATTAATGGCTTTAATGATCTCTAAAACAATGTTGAATGAGCTAAAATACATGTAATTGAAGACACACAATGAGATCAGAGAAATAGCTCAAGAAATTTGCTAAAATTTTCCAAATCTGATAAAAATTAAAAACACAGATATACTAAGCTGTTTAAACTCCAATAAGAATAACACAAAGAAATTCATAAAAAGAAGCATCATGATTAAATGGTTGAAATTCAATAATAGAGACAAAATTTTAAAAGCAAACAGAGTGGAACAAAGATCAGAATAGTTGTCAATTTTTAATAAGAACTATTGCAAGTAAGATGATAGAATAACATCTTTCGATACATGTCAAGCTACAATTCTATATCCAGACAAAGTATTTTGCAAAAATGAAAAAAAAAAGACATTTCCAGACAAACAAAGCTGAGAGAATTGAAACTAGCAGCCCTGCACAATAAATGATTTTTTAAAAGTGTTTGGGTTGAAGAAAAATAATACCAGATGGAAATTGGTATCTACAGAAATGAAGAGAAAGTACAAGAAAGAGTCAGTATATGCAATGTCAGTTTTTCTCATTTTTAAAGTTTCCTTAAAAGACAATTGCTTATTCAAACAATGTATTGTCAGGTATGTAACATGTGTAGAAGTAAAATATATGTAAGAAAAATTATATAAAGTTAACATGAGGAAAATTAAAATGTATTGTTATAAGGTATACTGTTTTATTGTATACTGTTACAAAGAAATAAAGATCAGATGAAATAAAAATAAAATAAATAGAGAGCAGACCTAAATCTGATCAAAGCAATAATTACATCATTAAATAGTCTAAACATAAAATTAAAAGGTAGATTGACAAAATTTATATTCCAAATCAAGAGAACTATATGCAGATTGCAAGAAAGCCTTTTGAAATATAGAGACAGAGAGAGACTGAAAATAAAAGGTTGGTAATGAAGATGCCATGCAAACACTAAACAGAGAAGGCGGGAGTAACTATATTGATAAAAGACAGACACTCAGACTTCAGAACAAGTTATATTACTAGAGAGAAGAACTCTATTTTATCACAATGATAAAAGGATCCGTTCATCAAGAATACATAACAACCCTGGGAACTCCCTGGTGCTCCAGTGGTTAGTGCTCTGCACTTCCACTGCAGAGGGCACAGATTCAAGCCTTGATTAGGGAACTGAGATCCCACATGCCAAAGGGCACAGCCAAAACTAAATAAAGAGAACACATAACAATCCTACATGTGCATGTGACTAATAATAAAGTTTCAAAATACGTGAGGCTAAAATTGACAGAATTAAAAGGACAGAGACATATTCACAGTTACAAGTGAAGATTTCAACTTCCCTCTCAGTGACTGATGACATGTGTACTAGAAAATCAGTAAGTAAAAAGAAGCCTTAATCAACATGAACAACCAAGTTTACCTAACTGGTATTTATAGCATGTCACTATCATGAAAGCACAATGTGCCAATATCTGTAGGGTGGAGCCTGAGAAGTCACATAAATGTTAGTGTGAAGGACTGAAGGTAACCATGAGAAAGGGAAGAGGTGAGGAAGTGCCAAGGAAGTCTATAGAAAATATTCTCTGAAACCAAACCATTTCTGCATGCTAGCTGGCCTGAACTTTCATCAGCCTAAACCATATTCAAAAGATAACCTGTTTATAAGACAGAATATCAAGCAAAGCAAATGCCAATGTTCAAAATTTAGTAAAAAAATCAGGAAAACAAGAGACGAGAACATAACTGCAAAATATGGGGTGAAGGCGAGGATGCTAGAATAACTATTTTAAAGAACTCTGCAGCAGAGAATTTTAAAATAATGTTTTACATTAAAATGAAGCCACAAGCATCCTGTATCCTCCAATTAAAATAAATAAATTTAAATTAAAAAAAAAGAATAATAAAATGAAGCCACACACTTCCCATGTTTCTATACTTAATATCAGCCTTGGAAGACTAACTAGCCCGTGTTCTTTTCATCTGGGATAACTCTGAGAAGTTACTGTGAGATCTCAGAATGATCAGAATAATTGTGTTGGAGAACACATGCACTTAAAGTTTAATGCATTATAAGTCTAAATAAATATATTCATACTTCATCTATTAGTGTCTCTTCTAAACCCTCTTCCCCAAGGCAAAACAGCTTATTTGTTTGTTGGTGTATTCTTTTGACTCTGACATTGTCCACGTCTCTTTCCATGCTCACCACATATATACTTATTCCATTCAGTGGTTTTCATTCCTTATCCCAGCAGGTATTCATTGTTTCAATAACATTTTATGCCTTCTTGCTCTTACCGCCAATGTCTTATAGTACAATACAGCTTCCATCAGGCTGAAATCAATCCCAAGAGAAGATGAAAGTTATGTAGATTTGATAAATTTGTAGATCTATACTGCTTTGCTGTACATCCATAGGATATGCCGTTTGACAAAATAAGCTCAAATTTTTCCTTTTCAAAATGGGCATTTATAGCATCTGGCTCTTCAAGTCAACCTGTGTCACTGGTTTGCAATTTACTGTGGATGAGTAAATCCCCTATGAGATCTCTAATTTGGGTCTGCAGTACAGTGTGGATAGGAAAACACAATCTAATAAGTGTGCCACCAAGATGAGCCAGTGCTCTTAAGCAAGGCACAAACAGCGCTGTGACATTTCCCTAACTAAAAATACTCTTTAACTTTTTTACTTTTGAACAAATAAATCAAGAAGTAATATTTTTGCTCAACTGTAGCACTTCCAAAATAACTCTGCATATCTCTGCCTTCAACTTTGATTCCTTTTATTTTTTCCTTAATTAATCATTTCCCACTGATAGCCCATCAAAGAGATTGAACATGTAAAAACTTAATAGATCTACCTACTCAAGTGTTATACCAGCTTTTGTTGTTCTCAGCCAGAATAACAATGCCAATTTTGCTTTTGAATGAAGAAATTAAATATGTTTTTCTCTGAAACATTGATGACATCAACTCATAAAGATGACAAGCTTACTTTAGATTACTTATTACCTTGTGTTATAACTCATGTAAAGGGGAAGAATCAAGTTATATAACTGAAAAATTATATATTTAGTAATGAGGCATTGTAGATGACAATAATTTTGTTGCAACCAACTATTTATTTTTACAAAGAAATTTAGCATTAGCTGTTAAATAATGAAACAACTTAATTTAATAAAATGATAGTAGAAATGAATAAGATTACCCTAATTGTCCCCTAAATCCTTATTACTCAAAGCATGATCCATGCGTCAGCCTCACCAGGGAGTTGATTAGAATCTCAGGCCCACTACAGATCTACAGAATCAGAATCTTCAACTGAACAAGACTCCCAAGTTATGTATGTTAAAGCTTGAAAATTCATCTAAATTAGTTGAACTTGTGGTACTAACTGAAAGTGTCAGAATTCTAACACCACCATGTTTCACAAAGCATTCAACGACATAAGCTAACTGATATTTTAATTTCCCAATAGCAAAAGCCAGCAAATTTTGATTAATACTGAATCAAGTTCTTCTTTATTTATTGGGACAAGTCATTAAGAATCCACAGATACCATAGGTTGTAAAACTTTTTGTCTCTTCAGATCCTAATCTATTCTGTTTCACATTGTGAATTTCTGCTCTCTGTTGTGTTAAAGAAAAAAACTAGAATATTTATCATTTATTATATATCATTAATAATTCTTCTACTTAAAATCTAAAATGATATTTATCTTCATAATGCAAGCAAATATTATGTTGAATTTCAGAAAATCAAAATATTGCTTTGCTTTTTTGCTTATAACATGAAACATAAGTGTTCAAAACCATAAAATATAGTTGTGTCCTGACATATTCATGGGAGCCAGCACAGTTAATTCAAGAACCCTGGGGGTTTTCTCCCTTATCTTAAAAACGAGCTGATGGTTTAAATTAAATCAAGACAATGAAAGGGCAAAAGCAGATATCCAGAACTTGCTCTGTCATGAAACTTCTCTGAATACGTTTTTTTGAAGAACCAAGACATTAGAAAATGATGTTTCTCACCCTATTTTGCTACTTCTGCTTCTGGCAACACCACTGTTTCATGGATGTCAAGTGAAATGTTGGAGTCGTGTCTTGTCCCTGCCTTTCCTTTGTTTTCTTTTCTCTTCCTCTCACCCCCATTAAATTGGTTTCAGAGTTACATACATTTCACTCCACATCGATCTCCTTCTTGGCATTCCAAATTCTGTCTCACATTCAGACCCCCATCACTCCCTGACTATACTTTTAAAGAGAACACTAACTGATATCACTTTCTATTTTTCCACATTTTCATCAGTCCTATTAGTTCTGTGGTCAGTTAACTCTCCCAAAGCTCTGATCCAAACGTGACACCTTCTATTTCTAAAACTTTCAATAACTTCTTGCATATAAGACTTCTCATAATAACTCCCCTATGTTCCCGAGTCCACATTTCTCCTATGCATCAAAATGAACTGTCTCCAGGACATATTCTGTTCCCCTTTGTGGTTTTGCTTCTGCAAATCCACTCCATTTGGAAAAGTCACTTCTCTTGATGTCCCTGTTAAGATTTTATCCACTCACCTCAGTCCATCTTAATGGTCACATAAACTTGATTCCCTAAACTGATTTTATCTCTACCCATTTTGAAGCCCCTCATTTTGAAGCCCCTCAAGAAGCTATCTCTATACCACAGTTATGGAGTCTCTTTTGTGCTTTGCATTACAATTTTTTGTTCATGAGCTGGCTTCAAATATTTGAAAGCCTGTCATGGGGAAGAGGGATTAAACTTGTTCCACAAATCTCCAGAGTAGAACCAAGACTAATGACTAAAAGACACAAAAGACAGCTTTTAGCTCTATATAGAAAATAATTTTCTGACATTCGGAGTCGTCCTAATGTTGGGCTGCCTCGGTGTAGCACATTCCCTGTCATTGTAATGTTCAAGCATAGACTCGAAAAAGACTTTTAGGAAATGTGGTAGAAAAGTTAGATGAACCGGACCAGATGGTCAATAATAGTACCTCACAAGCCAGTGATTTTATTTTAATTTTATGCTTCTAAAGGCATTTTAGAAACCCAACTTAAATATAGTCTTGTCATATATTGGTATACTGAATCTGCCAAGAAAATCAAGGCTGATTTTTTTTTTAATCCACTATCTCGCAACTCCCCAACATCAGAATAAAAAGAATTCATCCAGAAAACAAACTTATGAAGTTGGGAGTGAACTAAGAGGGGAGAGAACTTAATTTTTTTTTATTGAAGTCCTCTATTACATAAATAATAATCTATCCCCTGAATATAAATTATATAAATATGTAGATAATAGCAGGCTTCCCAGGTTGCACTAGTGGTAAAGAACCTGCCTGCCAAGGCAGGAGAGTAAGAGACCCAGTTTGATCCCTGGGTCAGGAAGATCCTCTGGAGGAGGAAATGGCAACCCACTCCGGTATTCATGTCTGGAGAATGCCATGGATGGAGGAGCCTGGCAAGCTGTGGTCCAAAGGGTCCCAAAGAGTAGGACATGACAGCTTCCTAGCATGCATGCACATATAGATAAAAGTACATTTCTTGAATATCCATTTCAAAAATCACTTACTATATACTTTATAAAATCTGTGAAAATTTCTTCTATTACATTATCATTTTTTATTATTTCTTAAATTAGTTTATTTATTTTTTTAATCTTTTGGCCACACCATGCAGCATATGGGATCTTAGTTTCCAGATCAGGGACCCAACCTGCAACCCTTGCATTGGCAGCGCAGAGTCCTACCCACTGGACCATCAGGGAAGTCCTATCATTGCTTCTCACATGAAAACAGAGTGCTTAGGGCTGCAATTCAAAACAGAGCAGTTTTACCTCACTTAACTCTGTATATCACATATTTAGGACCTGAAATAAATAGAGCGCATATGTACATTTCTGACATTTAAAGGGATTTCCTAGTATCTTTTTTAAATATAAGTTGATTTGACAACACTGACAGAGAGATGATTATGATAGTCCTAGAATTTAGTGAATGACTTATCAGGAATGTAAATTTCCTTTTAAAATAGACATTTAAAAATCACTTAAACCACTGTAGAAAACATTTCTTAGAAAGCAACTGCTTTAAGATGTTAATATATAAACAGACATAGACTGCTGCTGCTGCTAAGTCACTTCAGTCATGTCCAACTCTGTGCGACCCCATAGATGGCAGCCCACCAGGCTCCCCCATCCCTGGGATTCTCCAGGCAAGAACACTGGAGTGGGTGCCATTTCCTTCTCCAATGCATGAAAGTGAAAAGTGAAAGTGAAGTCGCTCAGTCATGTCTGACCCTCAGCGACCCCATGGACTTCAGCCTTCCAGGCTCCTCCATCCATGGGATTTTCCAGGCAAGAGTACTGGAGTGGGGTGCCATTGCCTTCTTCAAGACATAGACTAAGAAT
This sequence comes from Bos grunniens, assembly GCF_055505025.1. Taxonomy (NCBI): domain Eukaryota; kingdom Metazoa; phylum Chordata; class Mammalia; order Artiodactyla; family Bovidae; genus Bos; species Bos grunniens. The sequence continues at coordinate 53,302,230 of NC_141178.1, read as the reverse complement.
ACTCGATTGACACAAGAAAACAACCTGGCATATAAGTAAACACAGAAAACTGTTCAACCATACTAATTATCAACCAAATTTTATGTTCAATGATGAAGTACTATTTCACACCTATTAAATTATAAAACTATTTTGAAAACCATATTCAGCAATGGTATGGCTGCAGTGAATCTAATAACATTGTTGGTGGTATTGCCAATCAGTACAATATTTGGGGAAGTTATTTGGCAATATATATTAAGATTTTTGTATTTCCTTATTCTTTGACCTAAGAATCCCAAATATCAGACTGTATCCTAATGAAATAATAAAGGAAAGGCTATTTGCATTGAGATTCATAGCTATATAAGTAACAACTAGAATTTCCAATGTTGTCATATAATACTTTCATTCAATTAAATATTATATAACCATTAAAAGTATAATTTTAAAGTTTGTATAGCAATGTGAAAAATGATAGGCATGTGATTAAGAATAAAAAGCAAGATTTAGAACAATATATTATCATTACATTTCTGTGCAACTTATGCAGTATGGACAAAAACTGGAAGGAAAATTTGATTTTTGTAAGGGTGATATTGAAAAAGCCCTATATGCTTGCTGTGTTTGCTGCATTATCATGGTATTTCTTCGTTAAAGCGAGTAAACTGTCATGCACAGTCTTACTATGTGGAAGGGGGCGGTGCCCATCAGGTTTCTCAGCTAATCCTTTGGCAGAAGATTTTTTTGGTGGGCATGATAAAGCTTTGGAAATAGGTTCTCTCCAAATTCTTTCTAGTTTCATTATTCCAAGTGATCTGAAAGAAAGAGTATATAAGAAAGTCTCTGTAAATTGAAGAAACTCACTTTTTCATAATAGTGAATTAGCCTTTTAAGATAAATTTTAGAAATATCTTGAAAGCATAGAAAGATAACTTCATTTGAGGCCACAATAACAGATACCGTGCATTAGGTGTTGACAATACAACAGACACTGAACTTGGACTTTATTTCTATTGCCTATTTCTCGAAATAATCCTATGAGTTTATTTCTCCCTGTTTTCTGGAGGAGACGGTTGAGGCAAAAAAAGAAAATAAGAAGTTACTCCAATATAAAATAAGAAATTTAAATTTCAAAAAAAGTAAATAAGAAATTTGCTTAAAGTCATACAGAACTTATCAGCAGGTGCAGAATTTGATTTCAGATCTATCTCCCTTTCCTGTTCATATTCTTTGCATCATAATAGGCTACCTCCCAGAAAGGTTTCATTTCAGGGGAAATTTCCTCAACTCCAGGGGAAATGCCTGCAATGCACAAGACCCTGGTTCAAATCCTGGCCCAATGCAGGAGGGGCATTCTCCAATCCCCTGGAGAAGGGATAGACTACCCATTCCAGTATTCTTGGGCTTCTCTGGTAGCTCAGTTGGAAAAGAATTTGCCTGCAGTGTAGGGGACCTGGGTTCAATCCCTGGGTTGGGAAGATCCCCTGGAGAAAGGAATGATTCCAGTATTCTGGCCTGGAGAATTCCATGGACAGAGGAGCCTGGTGATCTACAGTCCATGGGGTCGCAAAGAGTGGGACACAACTGAGTGCCTTTCACTTTCGGGGAAGCGTTACAAAGCCAATCACTGCACCAACCAATTACAACCCAACAAAGGCACCTGGAGTCACTGTAGCCCAAGTGCTGTGCTGTTAATGCCAACATTCTGTGTCTGGATGCAATAGACCATCGTCTCGTGCCTTGGACACCCACAGATGGAAACCACTCACAAATTTCTCCCTCCTCTAGGCACAAATGTAAAGTTTGAGGAGGTTTATTTTCTCGACTGCCAGTCTATTCATTCATTTTATAAAACATTTTATATTCGGGTATAGCTGATTAACAGTGTTTTGATAGCTTCAGGAGTACAGCAAAAGGACTCAGTCATATATACACATGTATCCACTCTCCCTCCAAACTCCCCTTCCATCCAGGCTGCCACATAACATTTAGCAGAGTTCCCTGTGCTGTACAGTAGGAACTCCCAATCTCTTCAACTTATGTATCCCTCACTGAATGGTCAAGTTTTTAACAGTGGTCAGATAGTTATGCTAAAGAAATAGATATTTAACTGTGGACACTCAGACAGCAGCCTGTCAATTGGCAAAGTACTAGAGGAAAGCAAACGTTATTGCAATTCCTGAACTCACGTAATTGAGGTAGCCGCCCAAATGGTGCAGTGGTAAAAAAAAAAATCCGCCTGCCAGCTCAGGAGACCCAGGTTCCATCCCTGGGTCAGGAAGATCCCCTGGAGAAGGAAATGGCAACCCACTCCAGTACTCTTGTCTGGAGAATCACATGGATAAAAGAGCCTGGCGGGCCATAGTCCATGGGGTGGCAAAGGGTCAGACACAAGTGAGCAATTAAAAAACAACATGCTCTTCCTCAAAATAATATGAATTCTTTTCTCAAAAGATAGGAAAAAAAACTTATAATGCTGTGACCTGGAGAAAAACATGAAATGAGATATCCTTTTTTAATTTTTAAAATTAGGGAGGGGAATTTCCTGGTGATCCAGGGGTTAGGACTCTGTACTTCCACTGTGATGTGCCGGGGTCAATTTCTGGTCAGGAAACTAAGATCCCACAAGCCAAAAAAAAAAAAAAATTAGTGAGAATTTGAGCAAAGTGAGAACAAATTCATTTACCAGAACACTAAAACAATAAATTACCCTGGAAACATTTTTAAAACATAGTGTAAACCATAAATCTATTACTGCTAAGTGAATTTGGAACTATTCAAAGGGGAATCAAATACAAATAAGCCCCCAAAAATCTATGATAAGATAATATATCAGGCTAAGGGTAAATAAGAAAATTTTGGAGGAATTTTGAAGGTCAGAAGCTGAGGACAGCCAAATATTCCCTCAGAATAGAGTTTTTAAGATTATCGCTAGAAATAAAACTAGTGAACTTGGCTCAGGTTCAGTGTAGCAGTTGTTATGCTCATTTATGCCTGGTGGTGCTTTAGTTGCTCAGTCGTGTCTGGATCTTTGTAACCCCATGGACTGTAGCCCACCAGGCTCCTCTGTCCATGGGATATCCCAGGCAAGAATACTGGAGTGGGTTGCCATTTCTTACTCCAGGGGATCTTCCCAACCCAGGGATCGAACCCGTGTCTCCAACATCTCCTGCACTGCCAGGCAGGTTCTTCAGCACTAACGCCACCTGGGAAGCCCCTATATGTACACCAATAATAGTACTTCATGCAAATATAGGAATTTACTTTTATATTTTACTTCTTTATTATTTGCATTGTTTCTTTAAGCTATGAATCTTCCTTTCCTCTTTGAAGCTTAGTGGTTTTAATTAATGAATATTATTTTTAGAGCAGCTCTAATTTATAGAAAAACTGACCAGAAAGTACAGAGCTTCCATGTATCCTCTCTCCCATCTCATCCATGCATACGTGTCTCTCCTATGTTCAACACCTTGTATTTTTGTGGTACATTTGCTATAATGGATAAGCCAGTGTTGTTGTATTATTAGCTAAAGTCCATAGTTTGCGTTAGGGTTCATTCTTTGTATTATATTAAATACATTCCATGAGTTTTGATGAATATATATTAATGTATATCCACCATTACAGTATGATACAAAACAGTTTCACTGCCCTAAACATCTCTAAGACCATATTTTAATGGAGCAATCTACCTCTCTCAGTTTGATATTGCCTCCCCATTAATGATAACATTGTATGCAAGCAGGTACCATGTTGAGCCTTTACAAAGTAATGAAGAAAAGTCAGTAGAACTCAAAATATTGGAAAGGTTAATACCTACTCCAACTATTGCTGGGAAAACTGCCAACCTCCTAATAATACTGTCTTTGGCTTTCTCAAGAAGGAAAAGATGATGCATGCACTTAAGTTCTTTGAATAGATCACTGTTTAAAATATGAAAGAAATTTTGCCTACTATAGCTAAGCATGATACCAAGAACTGAACATAGTATTACTTGGTAGAACCCAAAGTTCTAAAACTTGGTTAGCAACACACAATGCATAATATATATTCAAAGGATTGATAGTGTTCAATAGTCTCTTGAAAGATGAAAAAAATTTTAAATAGCATATTGTAAAATGACAGCAACAAAAATGGAAAAGACTATTTAAGAAGATAACAGTGCTATAAAAAGTAAATAAGTAGGCTCCATATACTAGGTAACCACTAACACTTCACCTATAATTAATAAATTTATTTTTATGAATTTATGTGATGGTAGGAGTTCCTTGCAAAAAGAAAAAGGAATATGTAATCAATTGTTGCAGTCAATCAAGGTTTTTACCCCCCTGTGCCCACAAAAAAATGCTGATGAGTTGGAAAGTGACAATGCTACAGCAGATTATGCAAAAGAAAGAAAATTTATTTCCTTGGGGGAAAATAATCTAAACTTGAGAGATTGATATTGCAGTGGACAAGCATTCAATTCCATAATTTTCTGTGTGTACCCCCAGGCTACTTAACATTGCAGGAGAAAGCCGCAGAATCATGTCAACTGGACTCACTACAAATTATGATACCTAAAACCATGCCCTCCACACTGCTCGGAAATCATTTTCATTTTTGTCTCCCTATTTCATGTTACATTGCAACTGAATTAAACCCTTTGCAATCATCTTAAGACTTCATCCTCAGCCGCACTGGGCTGATGACATTGTCATTTCATTGGAAAGATGGAGACTATCCTACTAAAGATTCTGTACAACCTCACCATCCACTCTACCTAACCCCACCCCAGAGAAACATATGGTAACTCTTCCACCCCAGTGCCTTCTCTCCTTGCCTATCAATCTTTCTCTGAGACTTGTTCCATCTGCCATCTCCCTTTATTGCATTTTCATTCTCTCCAGCCTCATGTACTTTTTAACCTATGCTTAGACACTTAATCAAGTTTCTTTTAATCCCTCAAGAAAAGTTTGTTCATCTCTCAAGTTTTCATTGAGTGCTGCATATACTGAATCTTTGAAGACCGTTGATTCAGTAATTATATACTACATATTATAAATTAGACATTCAGATCAGATCAGATCAGATCAGTCGCTCAGTCGTGTCCGACTCTTTGCGACCCCATGAATCACAGCACGCCAGGCCTCCCTGTCCATCACCGACTCCCGGAGTTCACTCAGACTCACGTCCATCGAGTCAGTGATGCCATCCAGCCATCTCATCCTCTGTCATCCCCTTCTCCGCCTGCCCTCAATCCCTCCCAGCATCAAAGTCTTTTCCAATGAGTCAACTCTTCACATGAGGTGGCCAAAGTACTGGAGTTTCAGCTTTAGCATCATTCCTTCCAAAGAAACCCCAGGGCTGATCTCCTTCAGAATGGACTGGTTGGATCTCCTTGCTTACATATTATATATTAATTTATTTTAGAAGTTGCCTGAAAATAGGCTGGAAATTCCCTTGCCAAACAGAAGAGATGAAGATAGAGAACTTTCAAGATGCTCAACTGAACTGGAACTTCCAATGATTCCCCAAGGTACATGAAAGAATATGGATAATTCTTCCCTCCCTACCCTCAGTCTTTCTCCAATACCTTTAGAAATAGAAATCTCAGATCCAGTTGTGATCTCATACCTACAGTGACAGTTTCTTAAAAACCTGCTTTAGATCTCTATAACTGGTGATTGAGGCTCATCAGTGAAAATATCTCATTAGTTGCTCAGTCATGTCCAACTCTTTTCAATCCCATGGACTGCAGCACACCAGGATTCCCTGTCCATCACCAACTTCCGGAGCTTGCTCAAACTCATGTCCATCGAGTCAGTGATGCCATCCAATCATCTCATCCTCTGTCATCCCCTTCTCCACCTGCCCTCAGTATTTCCCAGCATCAGAGTCTTTTCCAATGAGTCAGCTCTTCACATCAGGTGGCCAAAGTATTGGCGCTTCAGCTTCAGCACCAGTCCTTCCAATGAATACCCAGGACTGATTTCCTTTAGGATGGACTGGTTTGATCTCCTTGCTGTCCAAGAGTCCAAGGGACTCTCAAGAGTTTTAAGCCAGCTTTTTTTTTTTTCACCTTTACAATATTGTATTGGTTTTGCCATATATCGAAATGAATCCACCACAGGTTTACATGTGTTCCCCATCCTGAACCCTCCTCCCTCCTCCCTCCCCATACCATCCCTCTGGGTCTTCCCAGTGCACCAGCCCCAAGCATCCAGTATCATGCCAGCTTTTTCACTCTCCTCTTTCACTTTCATCAAGAGGCTCTTTAGTTCCTCTTCACTTTCTGCCATAAGGGTGGTGTCATCTGTATATCTGAGGTTATTGATATTTCTTCCTGCAATCTTGATTCCAGTTTGTGCTTCATTCAGTCCAGCATTTCACATGATGTACTCTGCATATAAGTTAAATAAGCAGGGTGATAATATACAGCCTTGATGTACTCCTTTCCCAATTTGGAACCAGTCTGCCATTCCTTTTCTGGTTCTAACTGTTGCTTCTTGACCTACATACAGATTTCTAATATCTCATAACTACCCACTAATAAAATCAATATAGCAATAAATTAGTCATAGTAGAAGTGAGTTTGTCCATTCCAGATGTACTTAAAAATCTTTCCAAGGCAAGTATACTAATGTTGCTGTTGTTGTTGTTCAGTCTCTAAGTCATGTCCAATGCTTTGCAACCTCATGGACTACAGCACACCTGACTTTCCTGTCCTTCACTATCTCCTGGAGTTTCCTCAAACTCGTGTCCATTGAGTCGGTGATGCCATCCAACCATCTCATCCTATGTAGTCCCCTTCTCCTCTTGCCCTCAATCTTTCCCAGCATCAGAATCTTTTCCAGTGAGTCAGCTCTTCACATCAGGTGGCCAAAGTGCTGGAGCTTCAGCTTCAGCATCAGTACTTCCAATGAATATTCAGGATTGATATCCTTTAGGACTGACTGGTTTGATCTCCTTGCAGTCCAAGGGACTCTGAAGAGTCTTCTCCAGCACCACAATTTGAAAGCGTCAATTCTTCGGCACCCAGCCTTCTTCATGGTCCAACTCTCACATATGTACATGACTACTGGAAAAGCCATAGCTTTGACCATACTAACATATCAGATCCTAGAGTAGAGACTCTGAGCTGAGATACAGGAGGTAATAGATTATATCAATGCTCTCTCTCCTTCAATCCCACTTTGAATTCTTCTGCCACTTCTATTACTCAGACAAAGTAACCCATTGGCTATGAATGGTACTGTACAGAAAACCATAAATCCGAGTTATTCTCATCACACACAAGAAGTTCTCATCCCAGAGAGGGGGAAAGCTGTAGACACAATTTGTACCTAATATCTATTCTAGGTCCTCACAGCTGGTTTCCTTGTCTTTGAAAAATTGATAACAATTTAGTAAGTACCAAGTGCTTTACATGTATTATCTCATTTAATTCTTATAACAACCCTACAACATAACATTATTATCCCTATTTTATAGATTAGAAAGGGAATTTCAGTGGGTGGCTTTGCAGTCACCTCATATTTGGGTATGCCAAAGCCAAAACATTTTCACCAACACTATATTTTATAGTGTTCTCATATTATATAAAAATGAAATGATTAATGTCTATTGACTGCATATTCCATGCTAGACACTGCTAAATTTTATTTAATCTTCACAACAACCTAACCGACAGGTACTGCTTTTATTTCCATTTGTAGCTGAGTTACTTGCTCAAGGGGCTTCCCAGGTGGCACAGTGGTAAAGAATCTGCCTGCCAATGAAGGTGACGCACAATATGTGGGATCAATCCCTGGGTCAGGAAGATCCCCTGGAGAAGGAAATGGCAATCCACTCAAGTATTCTTGCCTGGAAAATTCCATGGACAGAGGAGCCTGGTGGGTTACAGTTCATGGGGTTGGAAAGAGTTGGACACGACTGAGCCTGCATGCATGTCATGTCATATCAGCTTGCTCAAAGTCTATATAAGAAGCAAAGCTATCTGATTCCCAGAATCTTCATATATAACTTCTGAAAAGTACTTTGAAAATCTACAGAATATACATCTGGTGAAAATCTTGGGAAAGGTTATCTGTCTGGCATGGTTTCCTGAGTATCCAACACAAACACTGAAAAACATAAAACCCACCATGGCAATTTCTTTCCCCCCAAATCCTAGTATTTCCATAAAAGACTAAGGATAGACTAAAACAGGTCTCATAATATAGATGTCTGTTGTGCTTACTCCTGAATGAGCTCCATCTCAGCTACTCTTCCCTGCTTTGTGAAGAAGCTGATTTGATAAAGAGAAGTGCCAAGTCACACCTGAACCTTCTAGCCCTTCTGCCTCCTATTTGGACTTCCCATGTCCCCTATCTAGAGCTAAATTCTGAATTTAAATTCATTTCCTTAAAACTGGACTGAAGCCACACCTTTATGAGTGGGTCAACCCAAATCCCAAGACCCTCCTCCATGCTACTGACACTTTATTGTGAAGTCCTAGAACACTTCACAACTAGACCTGATAGCAATCTTTCAATAAATACTGATGGGTGGATTTAATGAGTTTTTAAAGTGCATTTACACTGCCTTTTGGGCTTCCCAGGTGGTGCTAGTGGTAAAGAACCCACCTGCCAATGCAGGAGATGTAGGTTCAATCCCTGGGTTGGGAAGATCCCCTGGAGGAGGGCATGATGACCCACTCCACTATTGCTGCCTGGAGAATCCCATGGACAGAGGAGCCTGGTGGGCTACAGTCCATGGGGTTGCAAAGAGCTGGACATGACTTAAGCAACTTAGCACATGTGCATGCACACTGCTGTTTACTTCCTTTCCCAGAGTTTCAAATCAATTGAAATAAGATTTATTGAGATATTCCCAATCACCATTCAACATAATTCTAAAGCTTACCTATTTTTTGTTTGTTATTATAATGTACAGATTCTATAGAGTATTTTCTCTGTTCTTTCTGTGTCTCTTAACATATCCTAGTTTAAACTGATGGCTCCAGAGAAGTGCTAAGGGTTCCTATACTCTAGAGAACATACATATTTAGGGACGTAGGGAAACACAAAGGATGCCTCTAACCCTGATGGCACTGCTAGTACTTGGTCTCTGCTTTGGTCTAGGCTGCAGCGGAACCTGTGGGGTTTAAGTACATCTCTTAAATAAAGAGAGTCACCTTGGCAATTCATATGACAGGCAAAGTTGCTGCGAGAGTCCTCAGGAAGTAACTTTTCTGCAGTGTCATCCCAAAGTACACTGAGTAGCTTACTACTGAGGATCATCCAAAATCCTGATATTAGGGTATCATCTAAGGCAACAACCATAATTTTGAAAGTGAAGGACTTGGAAGGTGGAAGGACCACAGGCACTCTCTGCACATTATGATGGCTGGCAGACACTAAAGAGGTTTAGTTCATGAAGTAAGTTTTTTGAAGAACATAAGGATGTTCCATAAATAATACAGTTGATTATGGTGAATAAAAATAGCGCTATGAGCTACTCACTCCCTATTGCCAATGGAAAAGAACACCACAATATTTTTTAAAAGTTCAAGTTAGTTGAAGCAACCACACTCTGAGGTACATTCATGAAGCTGAAAGTCAGTTAAAAATATGCTTTAAGATTTTATAATTCTCAAGTGACAAAGCTATTAGGGATTGCTTATTACACTCAAAATACATGTTTACTATGTGCCATGTCAATTCTAAATATTTTACAAAGGTAATTTATTTAATCCTCATAACAACCCTGTGAGGTAGGTACAGGCTTCTCTGGTGACTCAGCAGTAAAGAATCCGCCTGCAATGCAGGAGATGCAGGTTCCATCCCTGGGTTGGAAGATCCCCTGGAGAAGGAAATGGCCACCCACTCAGTATTCTTGCCGGGAGAATCCCATGGACAGAAGAGCCTGCTGGGCTACAGTTAGTTCATGGGGTCGCAAAAGAGTCGGACACGACTTAGCAACTGAACTACAAAACAGCAACAAAAGATGTGGAAACTGGGGCACAGAGAAGTTAAATAATTTGCTCAAAGTCACACAGCTAGTAATTATTGGAACAAGCTTTCAAACATTGGCTCAGAAGGCTCAGATTATAAGCTCTTTATACTGAACTGTCCTCCCCATCCTTTATGAATGCTTCCTATGGTTTAAAGAGATGAATGCTCAAAGTCTCTGAGGACTCAGAAAAAAACTATTTTTGTCCATCACCAAGTGTTGATTCCACATCTATAGCATGACAGGGCACCACATAAGATATGGGGACTATTGTGGAAAGCAAAAGAGATAAAGTCTTTATCTTTGAGGATCTTATCTTCTGGTGGGAAATGTAAGCCAGGAAACAAACACAGATAATTTTATGATAGGGGTAGGACAGGGCCCCAGGGCACACCAGGAGGGCACATCACCCTCTAAAGCTAGAATGGGAGGCTTCCTGGAAGAATTCCAAGAGAAAGTCTTAAAATTGAGGGAGAATTATTTGGGAAAACAAACTGTAAGAAATAGCAAAGACAGTAAGGAAAGTGCAAGATCAGTTACCATGTTCCAAGAGATGGAGAAGACTTTGTTTTAAAATAAGTAAATTCAGTGTGGCTTGATTGTAGAATGTGTAGTGGGGCATGGAGGGAAGTAAGGCAGGCTAAAGATGAAAGAACCAAATAATAGACTGTTTTAGGTCTTTTGAAGGAATATAGGTTTTTATTCTTAGAACAATGGGGTATCTTTGAAAAGACTCTTTGGATGCAGTGAACAGATGAAAAATCATAACAACTCTGAAAACTAGAACCAATGGCTTGACCATTAATATAAAGGTGCCATATATACACTATTGATACTGTGTATGCTGCTGCTGCTGCTAAGTTGCTTCAGTCATGTCCGACTCTGTGTGACCCCATAGACCTACCAGGCTCCCCCGTCTCTGGGATTCTCCAGGCAAGAACACTGGAGTGGGTTGCCATTTCCTTCTCCAATGCATGAAAGTGAAAAGTGAAAGTGAAGTCGCTCAGTCGTGCCCGACTCTTAGCAACCCCGTGGACTGCAGCCTACCAGGCTCCTCCGTCCATGGGATTTTCCAGGCAAGAGTACTGGAGTGGGGTGCCATCGCCTTCTCCAGATACTATGTATAAAATAGGTAAATAATTAGAACCAACCGTATAGCTCAGGGAACCCTACTCGTTGCCCTGTGGTGACATAAATGGAAGGAAATCCAAAAAAGAGGGGATATATGTATACCTATAGGCTTCCCCCATGGCTCACCGGTAAAGAATCTGCTTGCAGTGCAGGAGATGTGAGTTCAATCCCTGGGTTGGCAAGATCCCTTGGAGGGGGAAATGGCAACCCACTCCAGTATTCTTGCCTGAAAAATCCCACGGATGGAAGAGCCTGGCAGGCTGCAATCCATGGGGTGGCAAAGAGTCAGACATGACTGAAGCAAATAAGCACACACTCAGGGTAGTTCTACTTTTAGTTTTTTGAGGAACCTCCATACTGTTCTCTGTAGTGGGTGTATCAATTTACATTCCCACCATCTCTGTAGGAGGGTTCCCCTTTCTCCACATCCTCTCAGCATTTATTGCTTATAAATTTTTTTATGATGGCCATTCTGACCTGTGTGGGGTGATACCTCATTGTAGTTTTGATTTGCATCTCTCCAATAATGAGTGATGTTCAGCATCTTTTCATGTGTTTGTTGGTCATCTCTGTGTCTTCTTTGGAGAAGTGTCTATTTAGGTCTTCTGCCTGTTTTTTGATTAAGTTGTTTGGCTTTTTTTTTTTTTTTAATTGAAGTGCCTGAGCTATTTGTATATTTTGGAAATTAACCCCTTGTCAGTCGCTTCGTCTGCAAATATTTTCTCTCATTCTGAGGGTTGTCTTTTCATCTTGTTTATGGTTTCCTTTGCTGTGCAAATGTTTTTAAGCTTAATTAGGTCCCATTTGTCTATTTTTATTTTCATTACTCTAGGAGGTGAGTCAAAAGAAATCTTGCTGCAGTTTATGTCAAAGAGTGTCTGCCTGTTTTCCTCTAAGATAAAATTGTATTTTTTAAAAAGGCACAAATGATAAACTCAAGATTTGAGGTTGTAATTACCTGTAAAAGGAGAGGAGGGGTTATTGAATGGTTGAGGTTAACACATGCAAATCATGTGAATATATTGGGTAATGGGTTTCCTATATTTATTGCATTAAAATTAACTTAAAATTTTAAAAATTAAGTAGTCAAAAATAAAACACCATGTATAGAACCAATGATTAGAACCAAGGTTATGATTAATCCAGTTTGTTCCCATGTTTGTTTGTTTAAACCAACGCCTTTTTCAATTATCTAGGAATGCAAATCTAACCATGAGTTTGAAGATCAGGTGGTGGGGGACAGGGCAGAGGAACAGTTATGGGGGGGTTAACTAATGGTTGTCACAACAAAAAAATAACTACCATTTGTTGGTTCATTGGAGTTCACAAAAATATTTCACCAAGTGTTAATTCATTGACTTACACCGTATTGCTACAAATGTTCTATGCAAAACCCTTACAATATATGACCCTTATGTCTTGAAACATACATTCAAAAAAACACATTCTGCATAGCCTAAATTGCCAATCTGTTTTGCTTTTTGGAGAAAAACTATTAGAAAGTGGAAGGTGTTGGGGAAAATGAGCTAAGAAAGATCACTCTTTGGAGCAGGCAGGGTGAAGGCATATAATGCTTAAAAGGGGAGAGGAGCAGTGCTGGGGCTTGTCTGGATCCAGACTGCATGAGCAAGAGAAGAATCCTCTGGCAAACCACGTCTCTCCTGCCCTCCTTCCAGCCCCCTATACTCTCCAGTTGTCTGCCTGATCAAGTGGGAGTCAGCTACTTACTACAAACTAAAAGAGAAAAAAATAAGAGCTTTCTTAAACGCATAAATCTATATTAATTTACCTTTCTAAATCTAGCATTTAACACTTGCCAGTTTTAATATTCTAAACTATGTCTAATCCAATGAAATATTATATTTCATATACTAAGATGCAGTCTTTTGTTTTCTGTTTCTTCAACTAATAAATTAAATACATGGATAATTCATAAATGTACTAATGTAATATAAATGTTGTTTGGAGCATTGATATCATACATTACAGATTCAACAATGTGTTTTATTTATAAACTATGTGCTAGTTTATTCCTTCCCTAAACTCAGATAAATACAGAAATACAGAAATAAAAAATAAACCCCAGACACTGACTCTTACTTAAATTATGAGTCTGGCATGCTTGAAAATTCTTTCCTTGGAAGAAAGGAATGATATACGGGTGAAGGAAGAATAAAGGTTGGGTAATGAAACCAGAAGTAAATTACTCTAAACAGGAGTTTCTCAAATTTTCCTTACTAGTTAATGGATGTGACATATCCATTTAGCTGGAGAAAAAATTTATCAGAGGTAATAGTGGAAGAAAGGAAAAAGAACATTTTCCTCTCAGTGCCATATTTTCAAAAGAACATAACCCTTGGGAAAGTTGAGAAAGCACATTAACTTGGTTTCTCAATGGAATGAATGGTAACAGCCTCAAGTAATAATCTATCATCAAAAGGTGGCAGTGATAAGGGAAACCAGCCTAGCACTTCAGCTGACTTCTCCAGGGACTGGCAGCACCCTGGTGTGTTTGGTATGAAGATGGATGCCTCTTTGGAAGAAGGACGGAGAAAATGCTGGAGAAGTAGGTTGAAGCCCTAGAGGTTTGCCATGCCACGGAGATTTGATTACATTCTAATCCAAAGCTATGTCAGGTTTCAGGAAGGCAAGCAAACTCTTGTTGCTGTTTTATAAACAATCAGTTTCTTGGCAAAGACGCTATTGTTGTTTTTGTTTGGTCGCTAAGTCGTGTCCAACTCTTTTGTGACCCTGTGGACTCTAGCCTCGCCAGGCTTCTCTGTCCATGGAATTTCCCAGGCAAGAATACTGGAGAAGGTTGCCATTTCCTTCTCCAGGGGATCTTCCTGACCCAGGGGTTGGCAGGTGAGTTCTTTACCACTGAGTCACCTGGGGAGCCCAAAAGATGCTTTTACACACGTGCATTCTCTTATGTCCAGCCACTGACATTAAAAGTCAAAGTCCCTTACAGTATGTGAAAACAGAATTTCAAGCACAACACATCAGTTTATTCAAGAGGTTGTACACAAACTTCTTTAAATTTCCATATCCACAACTTCTGTTACCAGCACTTTATTGATTTTTTTTAACTTCCTCGTGTTTTCTTCTTAACATTTAGCATTCTCTTTTCCCTAATCATCCAAAATCAAAAGAAGAACATCTAAAAAAGAAGTGAGATCCTGCTGGCCCTCTGGATAGAAAACAGCTAGATGTTCATGGACCACTGGCTGCTTATCTGTGTGCATAGTAAAACAGAAATGGTCTCACGCAGACTTTCAAATTCTTTGAACACACTGCAGCTTTATTTTCCCAATGCTTGGGTTCATTACTTACTATACCTTAAGATGCTGAAAGTGGGAGAAAGAAAAACAAAAAGCTCATGAGTCCAATCCATTGTGAATGCCTCAATTTAGGTCCCACCTCAATCACTAGCCTTCTAGGTGATATTGGGAAATCTCCTTGACCAATCTGAAGAAAATTTGTAAAATGGGAATCACAGTAATAGTTGATTTATGGACATCACAAGGTTTTACATGCAGATCAGAGCAAACGATGTCTATAGAAGCACTCTGTAACATGCATGCTGATACAATTATAAATGAATGACCCTTCATTTGTGATGATAATCCTTATGAACGACATGCACTTTCAGCTATTTATCTGGTGGCAATGTTGGTTCAACCAGTCACACACACTGTCTAGTCTCCTTGTGACACAACAGAGTTAGAAGTATTATCTGTCTCATGGACCCATCTCCTAATAAAGACATCTAGCCCAGAAAGAAATCTATTGTAGTTATAGTCTCAGCATAATGCTCCCCCAGGTTTAACCCCTAAAGGACCATCTTGAATTGAGAAGTTCGGTGCCTTAGGCAGCCTTGGCTGGGTCAGGTCTGGTGAGATAATAAGCTTCACATTTATAGAACATACGTCAGTTTCCAGCAACTTTATCAGCTCTTTTGATCCTCAAAACAATTCTGGGACGATACCAACCTATGACTACTATTCTGGGGTTATAAATAAGAAAATTGAGGCTAGGTACCTCCCAGGTGGTCCAGTGGCTCAGAATCTGCCTGCCAACGCAGGGGTCATAGGTTCGATCCCTGGCCTGGGAAGATCCCCCATGCCACAGGGCAAGTAAGTCCATGCCCCACAACTACTGAGCCTGCACTCTATAGTCCATGCTCCTCAAAGAGAGATGCCACCACAGTGAGAAGCCTGCCCAACTAGAGAGCCTGCATGCAGCAACAAAGACCCAGCACAGGCAAAAATAAATGTTAAAAAAAAAAAGAAAGAAAACTGAGGCTAACATTAGGTGTGTGATTTGCCCAAAGACAACAACTTCTAAGCAGCAGAGCAAAGAACCAGACCCAGGTATTTAGATTCGGGGTCTCTATTTTTACTCTAGTGCCCAGATTTCAGAAACTTGCACAACTCCCTCTTCTGAAAAGAAGAAAAGAAATCAATAGGTTTTAGATAAATGTCACTTGTGAGAAAAATCAGTTGGAGTGAAGACAGTGAGTTTATGACAATAGCCTTGTCTCTGAGATCCATGGGGTTCTGTGTCTCAGGATATGAAGCGTCCAATGAAGACTGGGAGAAAATCCCTCATTCCTGCACAGAACGATAACCAATCTGCCTTTTGGGGAGCAGTAGGGACCTGCCAGCGTGTTCCAATGTCAAAACTTCAAACCCTGCCTGGAAATCTGATTCCTCGGACTCTCGGAAAATAACTGGTAGTGCTTGCTTGGTTATGATCACTCAAGTCCTCAGCAGTGTCAGTAGGTACTTTAGCCATATTGGCAGGGAGAGATGAACATTGCTGCTAAGTTGCTTCAGTCGTGTCCAACTCTGTGCGACCCCATAGACAGCAGCCCACTAGGCTCCCCTTTCCCTGGGATTCTCCAGGCAAGAACACTGGAGGTACTTTAGCCATATTGGCAGGGAGGGATGAACATTAGCTCTTGCTAAACACCTGTCTTCATGATGTGCTTTATTCATGCGATATTCATAATAAGGAAATGCAGGATCAGAGAGATGAATAACTTGCCTGCAGTCATTCTCATGACAGGTGGCACACTTAGGATTCAAAACCAAGCCTGTCAGACTCCAAAGTTCATGATCTTTCAACTATAGCTCCCTTCTAATCTCATGAAGCAACATTTTAGTCATTGACTCCGGGAACTCTCCCAAGATCCTTCTTAATTTATAGATTCCTTATTAACATGGATATTAGGTACATGAATCATAAACATAGCTATTCTTTACTGATTATCAGACACTTTGTGTATTTTACTTTTAATCTCTTCAACAATCCTCTATGTTGGGTATTATAAGTGACCCACTTTTTGTGTAAAGAAACCAACCATTAGAGGCAAAATGGGGTGTGTTTCACATGCACACCTCAGAGTGCCAACACATCTACAATTGCCAGTCTACTTCAACGGCTATTTCTTTCCCTGCACTTGCCTGGTTTGCATGTCAACGGCAAGCTAAAAGGAATAATTTTGCAGTGTTAAAATATAGTATTATTAATAGGTTCCATTTTTCGTTCAGCTGACTCTCTTGTTTTAGCTAATAGAATGTTTTACTTCTGCACTGTGCTTTGAGGCAATTTTATAGCAAAGATTTTGCTGGCATAAATTGAAAATAAGTTAAAATGTATTTAGGATCATGTTTTCGACAAACACAAAACAAAGGGCAGATCCTAAGTCTTATAAGAAAAATGTAACTGCTGAAGTCATCTACAGTTCAGCAAATAAAAGATTGGAGTCCCAAGAGGAAAAAATATATGTAATGAGTTATTTTTAAAATCCTTCATGTATGCCTGCTTTAACAAATCACCTCTTTGCATTACTATCAAAAACCTAAATTTTCAATAAATTTAATCATTTCTCACTCATCTATTTAGCTTTATAAATTACATTCAGGTTGATTTTGCTTTGCTTCATTTATTGGGATAAGGCAAAGTAGTTTTTTGCAAGCAAGCTACAAATCCTGAATGAAAAAGGATTGGTTAGATTAATACTTAGACTATGTCTATATCTCCTCATATGAGGCAGAATTTTTTAATGATTTAAGTGCTTTAAACACGGAAGAGCTTTGTCAGTACACTCTATCCCCAAGAAATTCAGGTAGAGGATCACTGGGGTATTCTAAAGGGAATTTGAGCATCTGATAGAGAATGAAGGTCCCTTTCCAAGCTAACCATCCATGAAATTCTGTGAAATAAGTAAAATTTCAAGTTGTAAAAATATGCATCCCACAATTTTACTAACATCATTAATTGTCTATCTTTAGAAAAACAGTTTGCTTGATTTAAAATAACCGGACCAAGGACCTCACAGCTGTGGCCACATATGCAACCAACACAGGATTTCAAGTAGCTGAGTTTTATGGTCTTATTATGTTTTAAGAGGTTCCATTTGATCCTAGGCTGCATATACTTACAGTCATCCTATAAAGCAGGGGTCCCCAACTTTCTGGGTAGCAGGGACCAATTTCGTGGAAGACAATTTTTCCATGGACTGGGGGAGAGGGGTGATGGTGTCGAGATGATTCAACTGCATTACATTTATCGTGCCCTTTATTTCTGATCTAATGCCACAGCTGATCTAACAGGAGGCACCAGTCTGCAGTTTGGAGGTTGGGGACACCTAGATAAAACATCATGCTTAGAAACATTGAACTTTTCTGAAACCATGCTTCAACAACACCTCTTTTTTTTTTTTTTTCTAATTTGTCAACACATTCACTGTTACAAGTATTAAAGACAATTTAGCGGCAGGTTTAACACCAGCATTTCTGAAAGTCAGTCCAGAGAGAGAAAAGAGATCAGAAAAGGTGATGGAATTTCCTCATCTATATCTTCTCTATAAAGTGTGGGGTGGCCTAAGGTGAGAGAAGTGGCCTGAAGGACTTCCCAAGACCCCCGCGAGTCCTTTGTGATATTCTCTGCTTTTAACTAGCAAGAGCAGCTTCCGGTAAGAGACTTGTATTCATGCGTTTGCTCGTTCCTTTTTAAAAAGCAATGGATTTTATGTGAAAGGAAGGACAGCCGAAAAGAAAAGAGAAGAGAAAGGAAGAGAGGGAGAGAAGTGAGAAGCAGAACAAGAATGAAATGATCAGAGACACAGGTATATCATCTAATGGACAAAAATTCTCAGTTCCTGACTAGCAGAGCAGCACGAGAAAGCTGCATTCCCCGATTCCATTTAATTTTTGCCTGAGTATTCTTAGGTGAGCCCTGTTGAGATGTCAGGGTCTGCTACGCAGCATACGTGGCACACTGCAAGATATTTGGCGTGAAGACGATGAATTTTCAAACTAGTTCAAGAGTAATTGAAAATGGAATTCTGAGAAAAGCTAACGTGTATCCTTATCTCCACATAAACACATCAATACTCATTTTAAGCCTGCCAGCTATCTATCTGCTAGGAAACACTCAATACTGCTTCTTGTACACTGAGCAGATCATTGAGTTTTCTCTCAAAAACTAATAGTACAATCATTTGCAACAAGAAATTCTTCTTTGTCTGATGAAATTGTACCATCCCTGAGCTGCTGCCTTCTATTTCAGGAGACACAGGAGTTCAGTCTGTGAATTTCATACCCAGAAGAGGAGCTCAGACTCAGGCCCTAATATCACAGACTGAAGCTGTCAGGAACCTCTGAGATCATCCAGTCAAACCCCGTCATTTCATAGGTAAAACAGGGAGCTCTCAAAAGCCACATTAATACCCAAGTTGCCTGTTACTTTTATTATCAAATTTTACTGTTCTCATTTTTATTAACAAGCAAGGCTCCACATTTCTAGAAAAAAAAATCCCCTTGGGGTAGCAGTAGAGCCTGATTTTGTAATCACAAGTATGTTGACATTTACTGCACTTAGCGTATGCTGCTTACTGTGATTCTGGTCCTACTCAGAGCAAAGCTTAACGACTTGGGAGGAAAAATATTATAACTCTCTCCAAAGCTAAGACTATATCACCACAAAGAAGCATAGACACATAAGAATCCATTATTTCATTTAATCCTTCTGCAATCCAATGAGATGAGTATAATTTTTTTTTCCTACAAATGAGAAAACTGAGTTTCAATGTCAATGACCTACTCAAAAAAACATACAAGTAAGTGGGACATTTGAAAACTTAAACTTACAAGAAATGAGTGAATTCCTTGAGGAATCAGGTAGTAATAGGATCAAGCACAAATTGCTGGAATTAACCATGGAAAAAAATGAACAGCAGTCAGAAGAACAATAAGTGGATGTACAAGAGATATTCTGAATGGAAGAGAAAGAAGTTGACAGTATTATTTCCACAGATGCCCTCAATGGTTTCAGTAAATAAGGAAGGCTTATCTTTTAAGTGTAAAAGAGTAAGAATAAGACTGAGGACATAAAGAGTAGAGAAATGGATTGAAACTGTTGCAACCCAGTGAGATGTAACATCACAAATAACAAGGAAGATCTGGCTGAGGACAGACTGTATCCATTTCCATAGGATCCAATTAGTATGCTTTTGTGACCTTCTTTCCAACTGGCAGGACAAGAGCTAGGAATGCATACTCAGGCTGCATTAGATCCCAGAACTGGCAACCGAGATTCACTGCAAGACTGAGAACATGTAAGATTATTGCACTCAAGATATCAAGGTTTTATCAGTGGTCATAGGACCTAGAGTAGATATAGATTTCAAACAGTTCAGAAGTAAATCAATAGTGCCAGGAAAAAGGAGTTTTAAAAACACCGTGCAAGGGACAACTTTAAAATGTGCAAGGGACAACTTATAAAGATTGATGATGAAAGGAAACACTGAAAATAATACAATGATATTATTATTATTATAAATGATCTTATATTAGAGATAAACCATTCTAGGTGGGGATGAGATCCCATGGGAATAATCACACTGATAAAGTGAAGGTAAAGATGAAGAAGTTAAAAAAACCAAGTATCTAGTAATTCAGTAAAAAAAAAAAAAAATTAAGGATGTTCACAGGAGCTAAAAATATGAAAGCAAACTATAAGCTGAAATTATCAAGATGGATGAGATAGAAATCAGTTGACGGATTACAATGAAGATAGAAAGAAGTGTGTAAAATGGATAAAGGGTGTTTGAAATATAATAAAAGGTTATTTATGGTAAACATATGAAGTAGTATTGAAACATACATCGAGAAAAAGTAAAAGTGTTAGTCTCTCAGTTGTGTCCGACTCTTAGTGACCTCATGGACTGTAGCCCACCAGGCTCCTCTGCCCACAGAATTCTCCAGGCAAGAATATTGGAGTGGGTTGCCATTTGCTTCTACAGGGGATCTTCCCAACCCAGGGATCGAACCTGGGTCTCCCACATTGCAGGCAGAATCTTTACTGTTTGAGCCACCAAGGAAGCCCAAAACATATACATTACCATAGGTAAAATAGACACCTATGGGAATTTGCTGTATGACTCAGGAAACTCAACTCAGGTACTCTGTGACAACTTAGAGGAGTGGGATATGGTGGGAGGTGGGAAGCAGGTTCAAGAGGAAAGGGACATATTTATAGCCATGGCTGATTTATGTTGATGTATGGCAGAAACCAACACAGTATTGTAATTATCCTCTCATTTAAAATAAAATTTAAAAACAAACAAAACAATAAAAGTAAGTGACAATGCAAGTGTCAATGCAACTTCTCTTTCAAATGCAATAAGTACAGAAGGCACATTTCCTAAAAAGGGGACATGATGAAATTTTTTATTAATGTTAGATTTTAATCATCTATTCCTTCCTTTATTCTAAACATTCTTTGAATACATATGCCAAGAACTGTACTAGGAACATGGTATAAAATAATGATCAAAACAGATAGGATTCCAGTTCTCAGGAGCCTAAAGTGTTCATTGCAAACATGTAAAAGGCTAGATAGATAATCTTCATAACATCAAATCTAAGAATAAACTAATTAGTCTCTCATTTATAAATTAGTAAAGATACATCATCCTCTGTCGTCCCCTTCTCTTCCTGCCCCCAATCCCTCCCAGCATCAGAGTCTTTTCCAATGAGTCAACTCTTCGCATGAGGTGGCCAAAGTATTGGAGTTTCAGCTTTAGCATCAGTCCTTCCAAGGAACACCCAGGACTGGTCTCCTTCAGAATGGACTGGTTGGATCTCCTTGTAGTCCAAGGGACTCTCAAGAGTCTTCTCCAACACCAAAGTTCAAAAGCATCACTTCTTCAGCGCTCAGCTTTCTTCACAGTCCAACTCTCACATCCATACATGACCACTGGAAAAACCATAGCCTTGACTAGACAGACCTTTGTTGGCAAAGTAATGTCTCTGCTTTTGAATATGCTATCTAGGTTGGTCATAACTTTCCTTCCAAGGAGTAAGGATGGACATGAGTTTGAGTGAACTCCAGGAATTGATGATGGACAGGGAGGCCTGGCGTGCGGCGATTCATGGGGTCACAAAGAATCAGACATGACTGAGTGACTGAACTGAAAGATACAACTAGCTAGTGTCAGAGACACAGCTAGAAGCCAGGGTTCTAGGTTACTAGCCCAGAGTTTTATGCCAAATCATTCCAGTACCACACAACACTTGGAAGACATGTTAAAAAATATTGTTTTCATAATTCTAAGACAATTTCTTTACAATCACTGCTTTATAGCCCCCTCCTACAGTCTGCTTTTCCCTAGATGCTATGTACTTGGAAAAGACAAAGAGTAGGCTGATTTGAGATTTCCCTATTCTCCTTTGCAGTTCTCATCCTACAATGAGAAATTGCCACTCAATGGATGGTAAAAATAGAAAGTCAGAAGAACAAGATAAGAATCTGACAAATTCTGGGCATCCTTTTTATTTCTCCATAATGTCTAATATAGTGTCTTTGGCAAAGTAGGTAATCAATAAGAACTCATTTTGTTTGCAATTATGTGTCCTTTCAGTAATCACATGTACATTTAAAAATTAAATGCTTCAAACTTAGTTCATGAAAAATTATAGGAATAGATTTTTAACTTTTACATTCAAATAATTGTTTTTCTGACTTTTAGGTTTCATAAATATTTAAGGCCCATATGGTGTATATGGAATATGTGTTTCTGAATCACCACTATTGGAATTAATATATCAGCGGAGCACATGCTGACATTTCTACCAGTTTCGGGTACATACTGTGCCTGACTTTTCCCACCATAGGGCAGCTGTTGGGAAGCGATGGCAAACCACCCAAAGGTGTTCTGCACAACATCCTGTGAAAGTTATGGCTTCCCTGGAGGCTCAGATGATAAAGAATCTGCCTGCAATGCAGGAGCCCCAGGTTTGATCCCTGGGTTAGGAAGATCCCATGGAGAAGGGAATGGCTACCCACTCCAGTATTCTTGCCTGGAGAATTCCATGGATAGAGGAGCCTGGTGGGCTACAGTCTATGGGGTCCTAGACCAGGGGAAATAATCTGAAGGCTAAAACTGTCTCTGAATGAAAAGACCATCTCCTTTAACCCCTTCTATGAAAGCCAGGATATTATCACATACAAAACATGGTCTATAATTGACAAGATGGGAACCTGACAGGCCCGATCTCTGTGAAGGCCAGCAGCCAAATCCCAGGAGAGCAGAGTCTTCCTGTAGGTACCCAAAGGCAGCTAGGAGGATGCACAGTCTCTCCCCAGTATCCTGGTGTTGCCATGACTCTGCCCCCTATACACAGCACTTCCCTTAAACAGATATACATTCACACACACACACACACCATGTTTGACCCTCTCAGCAACAAGAGACACACACAATTCTCTCCAACAACCGCTGCAGAGGTTAGAACTCCAATAGTATTCCTCTATGCTTTACCTGTAAACACAGACACCCACAACAAAACACACTTCCACAATAAAGAAATCCATCATTATAAGCTTAACGGTCACAGGAGCTGGGCACCTGCTTACACTGGATCATCTTAGTGATAATTGAAAGAGAAGAATAGGGTTGAGTCTACAGTTTGAGTGCCTCTTCTTGGTTGATTGAATAGATTATAGTTTTATCCCTAGAATCTTTCTGTGAAAAAGCAAGACTACAGAATCCTCCTTCTTGTTCTTGGTATCTAATTTCATTCTCTGCCTGGAGAAAATCTCACTCTTAAAGATCTCTCAAATATCCCTTTCCTTAAAGCCACAGGGAAGAATTAATTCTTCTGTAATTGTGCTAGTATATAGCACTCTACTCATGACATTAAAACATGTAAGACTTTGCATAATAGTTTGTGTGTGCTTCTGTTCATAATTAGTCATCACTGTTTCTGTACTTTCAAAGTACCTTTTATGTATATGCCGGTGTTATATAACAACTCACTGTTCAGTCTGTGACTTATTTTTTGACTTTTTATTTTATATTGTACTATAGCCAGTTAACAATGTTGTGATAGTTTCAGGTGGACAGCAAAGGGACTCACCCATACATTTACATGTATCCATCCCCCCCAAACTCTCCTCCTATCCAAGCTGCCACGTAACATTGAGCAGAGTTCCCTGTGCTATAAATAGGACTGTGTTGGTTATCCATTTTAAATATAGCAGTGTGTACATGTCCATACCAAACTCTCTAACAATCCCTTCACCCCATCCTTCCCCTTTGACAATCGTAAATTTGCTCTCTAAGTCCGTGAGACTGTTTCTCTTTTGAAAGAGAAATACGCTCATTTGTATCATTTCTTTTTAGATTCCACATATAAGGGATGTTAGAGGATATCTCTCCTTCTCTGTCTGACTGACTTCACTCAGTATGACACTCTCTAGGTCCATCCATGTTGCTGCAAATGGCATTATTTCATTCTTTTTCGTGGCTGAGTAGTATTTCATCGTATATATGTACCACATCTTCTCTATCCATTTAGATTGTGTCCATATCTTGGCTATTGTAAACAGTGCTGTACACTGGGGTGTATGTATCCTTTCAGATCATTGTTCTTCTTTGAATTGATGCCCTGGAGTGGGATTTCAGGGTCATATGTTAGCTCTATTTTTAATTTTTTAAGGAACCTCCTACTGTTCTCCATAGCAATTGTTCCAGTTTAATTGGAAGAGGGAGGGCAAAAGACAGGCGTGATAGATGTGTGAAAAAGACAGATGTGTTCCCACCACTAGTGTCAGAGGGTTGTCTGTGACAACCATCTGCTTTCACATCTGTCCTTTTCTCTGCCTCTTCCATCTGCCTTCACAAGATGATCTCATTGAGACTGGACAGAGATCTCAGCTCATTGACCTTAGCGTCTGCCATTCAGTCTGCTGGCAGAGACTTGCAAGAGACAAAATGTTGTCACTGCCCTTGGGGTTGGAAGGCCAGTCAATGGAGCCCCAACTTTTGTCTAGTCTACCTGACTTCTCTAACTTGTTCTAGATCTAACTTCCATACTTGTTGCCTTTGTTCCTTCTCCTTAAGATCTTTGGAGGAAAATGCCTTCTTATTCCTGATCACAGAGCAGAATCTAAAACCACTTTGTAAGTGTCACCCTTGATATCTCCCTCTTAAGAACCGTGATTGGCATACATCATCTCACTTGAGCCTGATATCCTGGTAAAGAACCCACCACCCAATGCAGGAGACATGAGACCTAGGTTTGATCCCTGGGTCGGAAAGATCCCTTGGAGGAAGGCATGGCAATCCACTCTAGTATTCTTGCCTGGAGAATCCCATGGACAGAGAAGTCTGGTGGGCTATGGTCCATAGGGTCACAAATAGTTGGACACAACTGAAGCAACTTAGCACACGGCAGGCACTCCTGATCATAGCTTCCTGTGTTCTTTATTGCTTCTCTGTCTTGTTTCCTTTGGCCACCCTCTAGGATACTGAACATTTTGCTTCCTGTCTTTTCACATCTCCTCAACTGATACAGAACTTGAGGATTTACAGTGCACTCTCACTTCCTTTGTATTATTCTAACCAATGTTTTCAGCTCTAAGAGTCAATAGGCATTTCACAATTTTATCCACCTTATTCTCTCTCCACAGCATCCACCCTCACCTCCCAGAGAAATATCTCCTACCTTCACAATAGCCTTATTCATAAATTTAAGATATAAATTTCAATTTAGGGGGGAAAATCTCTTAGCTGTTTCCTTTAAGAATTTTAAAATATTGAGTTGACCAAAATGTTTGTTCAGATTTCTCCATACCATTATACAGAAAAAGTCGAACGAATTTTTGGCCAAGCCAATACATTAAATTCTATACTGACAATTCCACTACTCTTCCTAGATCTTTGTCATGGTAGGAGCAGGGACTCTGGAATCGAAGAAATATAAGTGGAACCCTGGCTTTGTGATCTTGGTTTTTAAATTATTTACAATTCAAGCAACTTCATTTACTCCTAAGTAAATCTGGAGTAAAAACACACAAGTACCATGTTGTGAAAGCTCAAAAAGATTATATGACATGTGGCAGGCACACAGTAAATGAGAACTATTTTTAGTAAAGAAAAAGCAAGTTTCTACGTATTGGACGAGTATATTCAATTTGTGTCACAGAAAGTCCAATGGAAAAAATGATATTTAAAATCAATTTCATCATAGTGGTCTCCAAATCCAACACCTTGACTAATATTTGTCTGAATTTGAGATGCTTGCTTTCTCATTTTCATAAAAAGTTTATGTATATGAGAAGACTATTTGGACCATTTTATGAAAGACCAGGAGTCTAGAATGAACTATTTACTGAACTATCTGCATTTCTGAGTCCTGAACACTGCTGTGCCTCTATAAATAGTGGTATTGCCATCACTTCTGCCTAGAGCAAAGATTTAACTGCTCCATAAAGATGGCAGAGCCAAATAAAAGCTATTTCATTAATTCAGAAAACAGATTTCTTTTGAGTCAAATCTCTGCCATCCTGATGACTGACTGAGCTTGAAAATACAGCCACAGATCTGCTGCAAGCTCACACTGCTTGCTCCCCAGCTATGGACACAAAGAAAACACCATTGATTTTAAAATCAATAAAATGAATACTGAGGGGTCAATAAAATTAGAATGATGACAAAGGTCACATTCTAGTTCTCCAACTTCTTATTTGATTCTACCATGTTCAAGCATTCAATAGTTCCCAGGAAACACTAATGTGGAAGATGAAGAGACACCCTGTTGAAGGAGGGCTTTGGCAGTCTTGAAGCTTATCGAATGTTCTCCCAGGGAAAAGATTCTGACAATACTTTTCCCTAGAATATACTTTGGAGAAGGCAATGGCACCCCACTCCAGTACTCCTGCCTGGAAAATCCA
Source organism: Bos grunniens (assembly GCF_055505025.1). Lineage (NCBI taxonomy): Eukaryota > Metazoa > Chordata > Mammalia > Artiodactyla > Bovidae > Bos > Bos grunniens. The sequence continues at coordinate 53,275,893 of NC_141178.1, read as the reverse complement.
ATGGACAGAGGAGCCTGGTGGGCTGCAGTCCATGGGGTCGCTGAGGGTCGGACACGACTGAGCGACTTCACTTTCACTTTTCACTTTCATGCATTGGAGAAGGAAATGGCAACCCACTCCAGTGTTCTTGCCTGGAGAGTCCCAGGGACAGGGGAGCCTGGTGGGCTGCCGTCTATGGGGTCACACAGAGTCGGACACAACTGAAGTGACTTAGCAGCAGCAGCAGAATATACTTATTCAAAGTGTTTTATTATTCACATCTATTTCCTGCCCTCCTCTCATATTCACCCAATCTGTTGGACAGAGTAAACCCTGGACATAACCTTTTTAAAAACTCTCCTCCAATGAGAGCTTTCTTCCATTCATTTATTCACTTACACATCAACATTCATTAAGAGCTTCTTATGGGCCAGACGCTAAGCTAAAACTGTGGACCCAATGAAGAATAAGGAAGACCCTCTGTGTGTCCTCTAATAGGGGGATGGCATAACCTTACAATAGAGTGCTAGGATTCAGTACGGACAGAGAGCTCCCAGTGAGGCATCTCAGGAAGCCTGATGTTTCCACTGAAACCTGAAGAATGACCAGAATGTAGTCACATGAAAATCAGTTTCATCATGTTGCTAAGTCGCTTCAGTTGTGTCCGACTCTGTGCAACCCCATAGACGGCAGTCCACCAGGCTCTGCCGTCCCTGGGATTTTCCAGGCAAGAACACTGGAGTGGGTTGCCATTTCCTTCTCCAATGGATGAAAGTGAAAAGCGAAAGTGAAGTCGCTCAGTCGTCTTCGACTCTTAGCGACCCCATGGATTGCAGCCTACCAGGCTCCTCCGTCCATGGGATTTTCCAGGCAAGAGTACTGGAGTGTGGTGCCATTGCCTTCTCCACAGTTTCATCATAGTGGTCTCTATTCATCTAAATTTAAGATGCTTGCTTTCTTATTTTTATTAAAAAAAAAAAAAAAACCTTCTGCATATGAACAGACTGTGTGGACCATTTTAAGAAAGATAGATCAGGGAGTCTAGAATGAACTATTTACTGAACTATCTGCATTTCTGAGTCCTGCACACTGCTATGCCTCTGTGGCCGCCATCCAGAAGGAACTGGTGATTGTTGGAGATGGAGCCTGTGGCAAGACTTGCTTGATCACTGCCCTTAGCAAAGACTAATTCCCAGAGGTGTATGTACCCACGGTGTCTGAAAACCATGTGGCAGATGTTGAAGGGGACGGAGAGCAGGTAGAGTTGGCTTTGTGGGACACAGCTGGGCATGAAGCTTAAGATCACTTGAGGCCTCTCTCCTACCAGGATGCTGAGGTAATGTTGATGTGTTTCTCCACTGACAACTCTGATAGTTTAGAAAACATCCGGAAAAGTGAACTCAGGAAGTCAAGCATTTCCATCCCAACATGAGCATCATCCTGGTTGGGAACAAAAAGGATCTTTGAAACTGAGCACACAAGTCAGAAGTAACCAAGAGGAAATAGGAGCCAGTAAAACTGGAAGACAGCAAAGATGTGGCAAACACGACTGGTGAAAAAGGAGAGTTGAGAGATGAAGCTAGAAGTAATAAGAAACCAGGACTTTTACTCATGCTAAGGTGTTTAATCTTTACAACAGAAGTTAGAGGGGGAGGGTTACTGGAGGACTGGGGGCAGTGTGATAAGAATATCATTCAACTTTTTATTGTATTTTCTGAGTTTCTCATCATAAACACGTATATTGATTTTACAATAAGAAAGTCAGTAAGAAGTAAATTTAAGTTTGAATTAATAAAAAGAAAGAGAATATAATAGCAGGAAAGTAAGGCTGAGCCAGAAACTTTTGGGTATTTTTTTAATGTGTATTATCATAGTCTTACTGGAGCTAGACCATAAATTTAGCTCTAAACTTATAAGAAACCAATGAAAAGAGGGAAAAAATCCATTAGTTTCATAAGGCAAAAGGTCCATGAATAAGAAGGCCAGAATGGCTAAAAAGGAAGAAGTTAGGGGGCAAAAAAAGAGAAAAGAAACTGGAAGAGAAGGTGGCAGGTAGATGGTGTGGATCGCTGCAAGGCCTCTGAAGTTTATTCTGAGTGTGGTAGTAAGGTCTGTGTGGGTTTGAGCTGCAGAGTGAAATGACTTGATTCACATACTAACTGTTCACTTTGGCAGCTCTGTGGGGGATGGCTAAACTTGGGGATCAGGAAGATCAAGAGAAGAAATATGGAGACCAGTTCACAAAAAACTGCTGTAGATCAAGAGAAATGATAGTGGTTCAGTGTAAGACGGTAGTGGTGAAGATAGAGAAACGTGATCTGATGTAGGAAAGATGGAGTTGATGGGGTTGCTGATGGAGGGACAGGGTGTGAGACAGAAGGGGAAATACAGTATAGTTTCTAGTTTGTTTGGGGTTTTTTTTCTGGCCAGGTCACCAGGCCAGACAGGTTGCCTGTCAGGAATTCTACAGCACTGAACCAAGCTTTTTTCATGAATCAAAATTATAGGGTTGGGATTTTATGAGAATCAAACAAGACAATGCATTAGAAAAGCAATTTTAATGAACTGAGATGTTATGTCTCCTCTCTTGCGCCCAGAATAGACCAAGCTCCCCAAATTCTTTATCCCTTTAATAATTACTAACAATGTGCCAATCACTGATATGCTTCAAAGATGTTTAATTTAGAAAACTCTCAAACCAACAGGAGAGACATTTATAAGATATACTAGTAAAAAGAAATTCATGTTAGCCTGGATGGGAGGGAAGTCTGGGGAGAATGGATACATGTATACATATGGCTGAGTCCCTTTGCTATTCACCTGAAACTATCACAACATTGTTAATCGGCTATACTCCAATATAAAATGAAAAGTTAAAAAAAAAAAAAGTGTGTATCGAAGTGCACAGAAATACAGAAGAGGAGCCAGCTCCTTCCTTCTAAGAAAGAGGTGACAAAGAGGCAGTGTCCCATACAGAATGCCAAAAAGAACATCCTAAAATGGGACATATTTTAAAGAACTTTAAATATGATTGATTTGAGTGTTAGGAAATACTATGGCAGCAAGAAAAGACAATATATTGGAAAAGAGAGAGAAGGGAGACCAGGGAGAGTCTATCATAAGATTCCATGACATGATGATGCAATTGTTTCAGTGTCTGAACCAAAATAGTTATCCCTGGGATGGACAGGAGAAGATGGAATCTTTTTTTTTTTTCCAATTTCTTGCTCTTAATGTTATTCTTTCTTCATATTATTTTATTTATCTGTTTATCTGTTGGTCATGCTGCATGGCATGGCATATGGGATCTTAGTTCCCCAACCAGGGATAAAACTCATACCCCCTTCACTGGAAACAGAGTCTTACCTACTGGACAACCAGGGAAGTCCCAGAAGAAGATGAAATATTTACATGGTAAAATTAAAAACAAAAACCAAAAACGCTTCTTGCCTATATTCCTGCCTATTTAAATATTCAGAAAAGGGGAGACACCATGGATGAAAAGAAAGATTCTGGCTCAAACAAGATCTTGGCTACAGCTTTCAAGATGCAATTTATATATTCAATGCTTTAGTTTGAATTTTCCATGGGTATATAGCCCTTTCTCCCAATGCAAATCCATTTTCCTTTTCTAAATTTCTTCAAATGATATCATGAGGGAAACTCCAAACAAGTCCAACAGAAAAGACTTTTCCTGAGACAAATGGCCAATAATACCATTACGTCAAAGCTCTCCAGGAAGATTTAGATGTGTTTCCTGGATGATTGCTTAAATGAGATATCACATGCAAACTGCAAACAGAGGGCCTGGCACATTAGAGCTACTCGATAAATTTTAACTATTTTGCCATTAAGGCTTAGTCATCAGCATTGATCACAGGCTTTTTCTAGATGGTTAATTAATCATCAAGTATTTCAAGCAATATGTATTTATTGAATATGTGCACGGCTCTCTGCAGGCAATACTCCCTGCCATGTAGTTCGCCTGGAGTTGATTCCTGGTCCACAGAAACATTCTGAAAACACCGTGTAAAATGACGGGGAGTGCATCAACCTAGAAATTAGGAGAGTTGGCACAAGGTGGCCATGATGTGGGGCTTCCCAGGTGGCATTAGTGGTAAAGAACCTGCCTGCCAATGCAGAAGACAAAAGAGACACGGGTTCAATCCCTGGGTCAGGAAGATCCGCTGGAGGAGGGCATGGCAACCCACTCCAGTATTTTTGCCTGGAGAATCCCATGGACAGAGGAGTCTGGCGGGCTACAGTCCATGGGGTCCCAAAGAGTTGGACACAATTGAAGCAACTGACCACTCACACACAGGGGCATGATGTGAACCCACTGCACTTATTTTACATTTGAGGAAACTGGCACTGCTCCGTGTCTCATTCAGTTGGTTGGAGATGGAGCCAGCCCTGGTAGTGAAGACTCCTGCCCGGTGCCTTTTCCAAGACACCACATCCATGTGATACCCAGTCACCCTGGAAGGCTACCATGTGGTCTAACTTACTTCCCTGCACAAATGACTGTGATGAGTTAATTCCTGAAAACCTCAAACAATTTCTTAAAATGAGGTGAAGCCGATCAGATAAACTGACGAAATCTAGACTGAAGGTAAGAGATAGTTTGGATTCATTGTGGTTTAGCAGTTCATTGTTCCAAATATATTTTTCTAGATTTCTACTTAAAAGACAAAAGTAACTGAATGTTTGAGCACGTGCATGCACATGTGCGTGCACACACACACACACACACCCTTAAGCTTTATAGGTAAAACCAGCAGAATTCAGTGTTTTCTACCAAGTGTTCCATTGTTATTCGGTTAGTTAAAATGAACTTTAAGTTTTCCAAGAAACTCGTCTGCGTTTTGAGTCTGTTAGGTACTCATTGCATGCGTGCATGCTAAGTCGCTTCAGTCATGTCCGACTCTTTGCGACCCTATGGACGATAGCCCTCCAGTCTCCTCTGTCCACGGGACTCACTGGAACAACCCAAATATCGAGATTTACTGTATGTGAATACAGAGCTTCTGCATCTGTAGCATCTCTGAATTTGTTAGCCTTCAAAACTAAATTAAGAAAATGGAATTTATTAGCAATGTTCAAGCCCATTAATTAATTAGCATTCACTATCTCTTTTCCAAGTAAGCAATTTTATCTCCATTTGGGGATGAAGAAATTAAATCGAAGTCAAAGAACTATACTATCTCACCTGAGATTTAGCTCCAAATAAAACTGAAGATTTAATGATTATTCAGCTTATATTGTGGTCACTGACATTATAGCACTAATCTGAAAGAATTCATATGAGTAAGTGTCCTTCTTGTTTCTTTTCCTTTGCTCCCCACAACAACTCTCAAACCTTGATTTTGAACAGTACTACAAACACTAACTTGCACCCAAACGTATAACTTGCAAGGTCATTTGTATCTCTGAAGCACACACCTGGTATGATCTCCAATGTTTAATTCCAATCTAGAAGCCATTATATTAAACTTTAATATTCTATCTTTCATATTTCTATCATCTTTTACCAAATCATTTTAATCACCAAACTACCTTAATTTTAAAAGTACTACTCTATCTTTTTAAACCTAATTTCCTCTAGTTTTTAACTCAATGAAAAGAATTCTTAGATTATTAACATTAAGGTTTTTACTTTTTCAGAAATAGTCTTTTATACGAACAACAGTCATTTAAAGATTTTAACAGAAGACTCTTGAAAGAAAATTAATGTTTCAACAAGAAACTATAAGGAAATAGAAGGATTAATTTAACTTTAGGTTAAATATTTTCTAACTTAGTACTTATATTTTGATTTTTGCACTTGATATTATTTATAATTTTCAAGGTGTTCACCATTATTAATAAACTTTTACAGTTCCTATTAAAATAAAGATTACCACTCTCATGATAAGAAAATTGAAGCAGAGAATTACATTCAATGTCCTAAAAATATACTCATATCTAGAAAACTCCATGCAATATAGGTATATTACTAATATACTCATTTCCTTTCTTTGAGAATTAAGCACTAATAGCAAACATTTAATAAATACAGTATAGTTGCAATATAGTGACTCAAGGGCTTGAAAGAGTTAATTCTGCTAGAGACTGATGCCTAACCTCAATAAAGAACTAGCCCAAGCCCTTGAAGGTTCAGATTCATGGTTTAATTGGCTAGATTGTGCATTAGGATGTGAAGTAGGATAGCAAAAAAAAAAAAAAAAGCTTTCTTAAAATAAATATTAAAGAACTGGGAAAAGAAGGAAAACGAATCATCAAATCCCAAAAGCAAATTTCTGAGGAGCAAACTGCCTTTGTTACTGCCTTTGCCCAGTTTCTTTCTCTGTTCCACAGTATAATGCAACATAAAATGCTGTTTCATGTAGAGATAGGTATATAAATAGGTTTGGCCCCAAAGCCCATCAGTTCACACTCTCGTGTGAATAAAAGGCAGCCCAAGTCAACATCCTGGTGAAGGCATTGAGGGGGAACTGAACAGTCTGAGCCAAAGAACAGAGCTTTTGGAGAGGAATGTGTGGAAAGGCTTAGGGGCTTCTGCCCCTATGAGCAAAGCCTAAGGTAACCACAGGGAGGAGAGAGCAGAGCTGAGTCTGGGAAAATCCAGTGATTAGATCCTTACTTCTGCCATAAATGATTATGAGGAAAATAAATCATGTGAGATATTTCTGGTTTAAGAAAAAGACTACAGATTCTGAAAACAAGCTTATTTGAATTCTAACCTGGAATCCAAAATGTATTATCTATATGACTGTGGTCAGGTTGTATAATCCTCCAGAGTTTTCTCATCTCTAAAATGAAGAACAACTAATACTTACCTTTATGGGTTCTGGTGAGAATATATGAAATAATATGCTGTGAGAGAGCCTGGTTGAACCTTTGACATGTAGTAAACCTAACCAAATGTCGTTTCCCTTTCTTTCCTACCTTCCCTCATCTTAAAGACCAGGCAACACCACAGATAACCTCTCTTACAATCCAACAATTGTCTCCCTGGCGATTCAGGGTTTTGAATCCCCTTACTCTCTTGATCCACCTGTTGAAGTATATTTCCAAACTAGAGACATTATAAAATTTCACAATTATTTGTCCTAGTTTGATTTCTTTTGGTGTTCTGAGAAGCCCTTGATAACCATGCTTATGTGTGTCTGCGTTTCAACTTTAAATTAAGGCTATTCTCATATCTCAGCAACTATGCCAACCATTATTTGTCATCTCTCTCTCTCTCCCCTTACACACACGCACATAGACACACACATAGGCACACTTGAGAAGGGGAAGTGAACATGATCAAAAGAGAATTATCTAGGAAGGGTGATTTATTCCCTTTCTTTCCATATCCAGAAAACTTCAAAAGCCTGAAGAGTTCCTGCAAGTTGGAGGTTGTGCTTAGGCAGTGTCAGAGGTGTGACTCAGGTCGGTAACCTCAGGCCACCTTAAGCCCACCCCTGATGGAAACCACACCTGCAGTTTGGTCTTCTCCAGGCCTGTGGCCTGACTTCCAGACACCAGAGGGAGGCTCACACTCAGCAAGGACACTAGTCTAAGACATTTCGCTTCTGAGATGAGTGGAACATTTAGAAAAAAAAAGAGAAAGAAATAGACAAAAATGAGGGAAGACTCTTCATTTAAGCCCTCACCTGAGAGGTTTTAAAGGAAACTAACAAAGCAAGCAAACCTACAGTGGAGTATTTATCTGTCCACAGGCTGATTTGGTGCCACTAAGGTCTGGAAGAGGAGGCAGGAGAGAGAATCGAACAGGGTGATGGAGGAGGAAGAGAGAGTCTGAAGAGGACATGAAGGAAGAGAGAATGAACGCTGAATCACAAACCTCATTTTCTTTAAAGCTGTAGGAATCATTAGGATTGATGCCAACAAACCCAGGTCCTCACCAAAGCATGAAATTGGTATTACTCAACCACTTTGGAGAAACTGTGGCTCTGCTCCTGAGGGAAAGTTCCTTCAGAAAAACCCAAGGAACTGTCATATCAAGCCTGGCAGCCTTTCTGACCCGGTCTCAGAGCCCCCATCTCAATTTCTCCCTCAGGTGGCCCCTGAGTGACTCATCCTGGCTATATAAATATATATATATATATATATATATATATATGTAGAAACTCCTTCATCTCTGAGTCTCGGGGGATCATTGAAACCACTGTGGGATAAAAAGCAGTTGAGATATTGCAGAGTCTCAGCTGGCTGGTTTTATAAAGGCTGCCTTTTAGAAGAAGCTGGAGTATCTAGAAAAACTCTTGAGACATTCATAAACATCAGTGAACCGTGGTCTTCAGAAAACTGAAGTTTGATTAAAGCTAGTTGGGATACAGTGCAATTACCCATTTGCATGGCCATGTATTTTTTTTCCCTCCCCAAAGCTAAGACCTTTCCCTTCTAATGCTTTTTTTCTAACAAAATATGTTCAAGCAAATGCTCTCGTTCTTAGGGTTTTAATTTTAAACGTGGAATCCATGCATCTGCAACGTACATGGAAACTCCTGGGAACTGAGACGTCGTGCACACGCATAAAACATGACATTATACTGCTGCAGATCAGCAGGAACACTGAAGGACCAATCCTGACTCGGGGCCTGAGCCACTCTCCTGCCTCTCGATATGGTTGTCATTAGGTACAGAACAAATGATTTGCACAAGAGCTTAATTTTCCTGGGATCTCTTAAGCACTTTGAGTGGAGAGGCAGGAGAATGACAGAGAAAGAAAAGCTTGAAGGATGGATCCTTTCCTGGCACACAAGACTGGTTCAGTACCATGAGCAGTACCACACCAACTCCCCCTGATTCACATACTTTACTGTCTACGTCTCCTCCTGTCTCACACTCGTGCCTCCATTAGATTTCCCACAAAAGCAATAAAAGATACTAGGAGCATTGGAGGAGTACAAAGATGTGGAGCTACATTCTGGTCCATAAAAACACAAAAACAAACACAATAAACGAAAACACTTTGGCTCTCTCCTACAACCTCAACACAGCTATTGTCCTATAGCAGTGCCAATAGTTTCCTGAATTGAAAGGAAACCTTGTGTCCAACTTACAGTTTCAGTCTCTGATTACCAAGTCAAAAAAAAGAAAAACTTGTAGACATTTCTAAAATTTAGCTTTCATTTAAGAAAAAAAAAAGTACTCTAAAGGAAGAGAGTGCTGAACGATTCCTTTCAGACCTAATAAACATCCATAAAGCACTGAAATTAAAACTGTTTAACCACACACACACACATCTTAGGAGCCTTTTGTGAAATTCTCTAGAATACTCTGCTTTGTCACAAATGGTTACATAAGCAGATAGATTTCCGGATGAAAATGTGTTATATAAGTCAAAATGGAGTTCATACCCTATGTGTCAGAATTCAATTAGTTGAAGGGAATATTAAACTAAGAAAAACAATGAAAATAATTGGGGGGGGGTTCATTCAGAAGCTTGATTTTCTTTCATTTCCAAAAACTGAGATATCATATCATGGTAAATACAAAAATACACCAGGGGTGCTCAGATGTAATACATGTAAGCCTAATGAAAATTCGCCAGTAAAAGTTACTTTTGGTGTTCTCATGAAGTATTTAAACAATCAAATAAACACATATCCTGAGAGGTCCTAGTTTCCTAAATATAACTTTGAATCTCTGGTGAGGTGAAAGTTTATAAATAAAGAAGCACCAGGTTGAGTCTCCCCACAGAAGTCTTAGAGCTATACAACTGACCAGACTTCTCTGGCAATGGGGCAAATCATAAGGGGCAAGTCAAATTTCTATCATTTCCTTTTTAACCGTCTCTCTATCATGAAAAACTGCATTGGTTGATTTTCAGATAAAAGAGGAAATAACATGTATTAAAGAAACATTTGGCAGAGTTTACATTTATACTTCATGATAATCTATTGATACTATACTTTGTCAGATCACATTAATATAAATTTGAACTGAACTTGACAAATTCTGTCAAGATGGAAAAGCATCTGAATTATATGCATCTGCCAGGAAGAAAAAAATGCAAAAATTGAAATATGTTTCAAAATAAACATATCAGATAGCATATACTTTTTATTTTATAGCCATAGGCTCTGACACCTAACCTTCCTTTGGAAAAATATACACAAATTGTATCAAGATATTTGTTTCCTCTTGTAGCTGAGAGTTATTTAAACATGTCATTTTTTTTAGTGTCCAGATGGATTTTTTAAGGCAATTTTTTCTTTCAGAATATAGAGGACTTAGCTACCTACAAAGTAATTTTTGTGATATGTTAAATCCATGACCCAAACTTTAGGTTCTTGGTATAGATGTACTTTCTTTATTAATAAAAATGCAACAATATGTATATATTACTGAATAACTGTACTCGGAATAACAATGATTTCATAAAGATATACTAAATTTAATAACTATTGCTTCCATGGTAAATGATACCAAAGAATAACATTTCTCTGTTTAAACATTTGCTGAATGCAATGTTTATGTATTATTTTTTTCTCCTTTGACAAATGTGGAAGCTTATTCCAATTTCCATACAAATACACTAGTAGGTTTAAGGAAATGTCATTACAAGACTATTTACTTAATTTCTTTGCCTCCCCCCAAAAAATGAAAGAAAGAAGGAAAAGAAAAGTACTTAGAGTCTATAAATATGTTTTAAAGTGATGTGCTATGTTATGATACATATGCACATTCAGTATATTATATATTAAGATCAGAGGTTTTCTCAACCATTTGCTTATTCAATAGACCTCGCTCAGAAGATAATCTGTGAGTGGTCAGTCCCATTTAGTACATCAGTACCATCAGTTTACAAGTAAAAATACACTCACACATGTATAATAACGCTTCCCTTAAGCAAATTGGGAAGTCGACCAAAATACTGAAGGGAAAAAGATGACATAAAATTGCCATGTCCCACAAATGGATTTTGAAGTGAATATATTCTCTGTATCCCTCTAAACACTTTTCTGAGAGAGTGGCGCTTTCTTTGGCAACTATGTTTTATAAAGAATAGTCCTTTTAAAACATTCCATTTTAGGTGACACACTGTTAGGGATTAAACAGATTTCTACTCTTTTTCAGAATAATCTTATTTGCTCATTTGGAAAACAATTTGTGAAAGAATTATTCATTGTTCCTATGCATACATTTTAAAAATAATTCAGCACACATGACCAAATTATTTTCAAAGTATATACAGAAAGAGAAGAATACTAAACTTTCCCCTGCCTACATGTGAGAGCTTGTCAGCATTCAACTCCAAGGCCTTTAATCCCAGGCTTTAAATAATTCAGATAACAGTTGATTACTCCATTGCAAGAAGCGTTGAGCTCTGCAAAATCTGAGTAACACAATATTTTCTACATTAAAAAGCCAATCTCAAATAGTAGGCATCTAAGTAAAACACTTTCTGAGACCAAACCATGCAACCCAGTTTTTGCATTTACTGCATCAACTCTGGTAAATACCACTGTAGTTTACTACAGAGTAATTCTGCATTCTTGCTTTCATTACCAAGCCATCTAGTTGAACAGCTTAATTTGCTGAAGTCACAATCTCCTATCCATACATTTTTTGGGTTTAAAGATATCTTTGAAATATAAGTGAGATGGTTAGTTATGTTACACAGAAATCCAAAAGTGCCCACAAACGAAATTTTAAACTTAAAAGAATACTGCTTTGACACTCACTTCTATTTCTTTAGGAAAATAATTGTGTTATGTTTTTTGACAACCAAGATTCAATATCTGCTGCCTCTGTTCACTTGTACACATCAGCCATTACAAAAGAGCTTTGCTCACTTGGCTAAATTACAACCTGAGTAATGTAAAACAGGCAGAAGCACCAAGAAATATTGGCTTCCGACCCCAAATCAAAAGGCGACAAAATTTTGCCATCAAAAATGTCTAGCTGAGCTCCAAATGGATTAAATTCATCCATAAAGCTGATGATGTATGTAGCACTTCACTTTGATATATATGAGGGTCCATATATGTCTGAGCATGTGTTCATAATTATCATGGAACCAGACAAATGAAAGAAATACAATTAGGTTACGAACATCAAATAAGCCCTGTAAAAATTATCAAAGTTGAGCAAAGAACCCACTGATTTTCCTGGTCTGGAACATTTTGAATCATTTCCTTCTCTAAAACTACTCATCACATGCTTTCCCTTAAATCCTTGCCTATCACAGGAATCATCAGTTTCTCTTCATTCTACCAAGCAAGTTCAGCCTTTTCATACATCCGGACTGAAACATCCTGAAGTAGAAAATCTACAGACTGCATTCAGTATCACCCCAAAGTACCACATTTGACTACTGCTCATACCATTTGGAAACCAGTCCTCACATGACTACTGGCCTGACACCTCATCCATCAGCGGGTGCCCAGAACAGACCTGGACAGTCTCTTCCTTTGCGCCGTCTCCAGAGTGGAGGCCCAGCTGGGAAACAGGCTTCTCTTCCAATAGCAATTAGATCTTTAAGATCAGGCCTTAGCAATCTGACCTAAAGCCATCTTTCCTCCCAACAAAGTCTCCAAGCATCTTCAGAGGAAAAAGACGGGCAGGAAGGCAAATGAGAAGAAATCCAGGTCTCTGTGGCCTGATTAGAAACTTTGTTGTGTCAAATAAACTTTGGCCACTGGCGGAAAGTACCCTATGGTGGCTCTGGCTTTAGAAAGATCTGTCCGGGACTTCTCAATCTTCTATCACCCCCCTCTCTCCCTCTCGCTCTGTCTCCCCTCTTCTCTTGTTTCAAAAGGGGCCTCTGGTCAGCGCTGATTAATAAGTGTTTTTTGTTGTGAAGTGTTGAATAATAGAGGATGGCCGGTGACCCAGTAAAGACTAAACCTTGCTCTGGTTTATTGTGGCAAGCTGAGAAAGGGGCTTTCGGCCCGGGACCCCAAGCACTGACCCGCACACATCCCGCCGATCGCCTATTCAGCCCCACAGCCCCACAGTCGCCCGGGCTCCCATTGTCTGCCAGGCAACAATGGAGATTTCGCAGGGAAAGTAAAGCTCCTTTCAGCTCCCTCTCTGATGTTTTGCATTTGGGGGAAACACCGACCTCCACTTTTTTCCCCCACATCTTTCCCTATGGCAGTTAGAGCCGTGGATTTTCGGGGAAAACTTGTGTGAGTTTGGTGCTTGTTCGCCTAACACCAATGTCAGGGAAGGCGAGCCGGGTGGAAAAGAGGAGAGCCCCGGAGATTCTTTTTTTTTTTTTTTTTAATGCATTTAGATGATGGAAGCCGCCTCTAGGGAGACATGCAAACGGGGGGAGGGGAGCAGAAAACGGGAAGAAAATGATTCCTCGCCAGGGTAGCCCGGGCGGCGGGGGCTTCGGGGCGGAGAGGCGGGCGCGCGGGCGGGCGGCCGAGAGTGGCGGGTCCGGCTAGGCGCCCGCGAGCCCAGCGCGCCGTCGCGGCTCCTTCCTCGCTCTCCACGCGCCCAGCTCTGCTCCCGAGCGCGAGGCGGCCCCGAGGCCCCGGCGACCCTGCCCCGGGCGCGCTCCGGGACCCGCGAGGCCGGGCGGGGGCGCGGCAGGACAGGGGGTGGGCCGGGGCCCCGCAGGCCTGGGCCGCGTCTCAGTCTCCGAGAGGCTTCGTCTGCTCGGCTTTCCCGCCCCCGGCCCGGGGCTGCCCTCCTAGGTTTTCCGTAGGCCCCGGGGAGGCGGCTGCTCCCTCTGGGCCGGGCGCGCGCGGCCAAGCCAGGTCTCGAGATGACTCGCCGAGCCTGCTCCGGTCGCGGTCCCTCTCGCCACCTCGCCCTGGCGGCCTTCCATCCCGGGATCGGCCGCCCCCTGAAGACACCGAGGGTCTCGGCTTGCCCCGATGACTCGCTAACCGCCCGACGCGTGCGAGCGAGTGTCGGGAGTCAGCGGGGCGGCCCAGAAAGGCCGGACAAGGGTGGGGAGCTGGCGGCTCCCCGTGGCCTGAGGAGTGGAAAGTCCGCTGGGGGTTCCCGCGGCCCAGGGGGAAGCGGAGGGCGCAGGGCTCGCCGGCCCCGAGCCTCAGGCTGGGAGGGGGCGCCGTGCAGTACTGCGCTAGGCCGCCCTCCCGGGACCCGCTGGGTCCACGCCCTCGCGGCCGCCTGGGATATGCCGCGCCCGGGTTCCGCGTCCCCGCACGTCCCGCCGCGCGCCTCCACCTTCCCCCGGCGCGCGCCTGTGCGCGGGGCAGAATGAGGGTTAGGGGCCGCGCAGGCCTGGTGGGCGGCAGGAGCTTCGCACTGCGCCTGCCCGCTGGGCCGCGGCCCATCGCCCCACGCTCCCCGACCGCTCCTTGACAGCTCCGGGAGCCCGAAGAGGAAGAGGAGCAGGAGGAAGGGCACCAAGAGGAGGTGGAGGCGGCGGGCGGCGAACTAAGGGCAGCCAAGGGGGGAGGAGGGCTCATTGTCCGGTCCCCCCAGTCCAATTGATATGCTAATCCCTTTTCTGATGCCATAACAAAGAACACCTTTGCACTTTTAAAAGACTTTTTGTGCCCTGGCTACAGAAGTTTATTATCCACTAATTAGCAACAACTTCTGGCAATGAGTTGGGTTACATTTTCATAAGCTCCAAGCCCGGGCGACGAGATGCGCAGGCCAGGAGGAGGTTCGCGCGCCTGGCAAACCCGAAGGGGGGAAAAAAAAACCGGGGCTGGAAAAAAGTGGCCCGCTCAGATTCCTGGGGCCAAGGGCGGGAGACCGGGGATCGGAAGCTCTGTGCTCCGAAGGGACTGAAATGTGCCCAGAGAAAGGGACTGAGGCCCCGGCTGTTAGGTAACCTTATTTGATCCGACACAGTGGCCCGCGTCCGGAGAGCTGCGCGGAGGTGGAGGCTTGAGCTGCGTTGCAGGTGTCCTGGCCGAGCCATCTGTTTGAGGTGGAGGGCTGCAAGGCTCGGGCGAATGTTGTAGCATTCGCCTCTGATCTCTTTAGCTTTTTTCTTCGCAGCCTCCACTTAGCATAAGCCGCGGGTGAGGGAGCGGCCCATAAGTCGGAAACGCACCCGTAGCCCGGGTTTCTTCCTAAGGCCTGCCCACCGAAAAGGCTGAAATTCCAGGACCCAGAAAGATGAGGCGAAGTTGGCACCGGTAGTGCCGGGGAAGGGGTGGGGGTGGGGGACTTGCTGGATTAGGGGCCCACTGAGGTCGTCTGAAATGGGCGCCCCCCAGAGCAGACCCTTCGGGCTAACCAGTGGACATAGCCGCACCTTCCCTGGGGCTGGATGCTGTGCGCACCGCGTGACCCTGCCTCCCTCCGGCTTTGGCAAGATGCTGCCGATCTTTAACAGTCCCACATCCCAGGTCAATAAACTGGAAACGGATAGAATGAGTATCATCCGGCGAAAGATAAAGGGCAGGGGGATGAAGCACATTCCTTCTAGAGTCTCCGAAGAGAACGCCGTTTCTCTAGCCGCTAGTAAAACACTCGGTACAGTGAGGCCTTGGGTCTGGGCTCAGCCGCAGAGATGTTCTGTGTTAGATAATTTGAGCCCCCGAACCCAGCATTGTTTGAGTGTATGTATGTATGTATATATACACACACACACATACATCCTATTTTCTAAAAATCTTTCATTTTTGGTTTTCACCTTTTTTTTTTTTTTTTTGCCAGAGAGCCGGTTGGGGGTATCGCTGAATTTTTCAAGCAGATGTAAGCTGGGTGCTGGCGGGCTGTGCCTCCTTCTGCTTAGGGCTAAGCAGAGGCAGGCTTGATAAATGTTCAAGGTGAAACATGGCCTTCCTCAAAACCCCACGGTGATGTAGGGTACAAGGCGAATATGCAAAGGCGGGAGGTGGCGCGTTACATGGTTTCATTCCTTTTCGATGGAACGGCGTGCGGTTTACCAGCAGCCCTAACCCCTCTGGTATCCGAGCGCACTGTTTCTGAACAGGAGCTGTTAGAACCAAAAAGTGGGGGGTGGAGGGGTTGGGGGGGGGGCGACGACTTCAGGGAATACTGCAGGAGAAAATGCAGACGATCACCAAGATATTAGTGATGTTGGATCTCATGGTCTCCCAGACAAGAATCTCAGGAGCAAGAAAATATTCCCAAGTGTCTCGTCGGCAGTGGCCGTGGGTGGGGTGAGGAGGAGATGGGTGGTGAGTGCGGGGGAAGAGAGAGGAGGTGTGTCTCAGTTGTCACCCTCGGCCCCCTCCAGTGAGGGAGAACAATGGCGGGGCCTGGGGTTTTCCCTGAAAGAGAAACTGCAGGAAGGCAGAGTTGCTCTTTGTGCCTTAACCCTTCCGAGGAAGGGGGAGCCATATACCGGACCCCCCGCCCCGACCATTGGGCGGTGTCCACGAGATCTAGACCCCTTCGAGACTCTGAGAGCTTTAAATAAAAGAGAGAGAGAGAGAGAGAGAGAGAGAAAGAGAGAGAAAAGAAAGGCGCCGGCCTTGTCGCCTGGTAGTAAGGCCCACTCAGCCTCCGGAAGAAACCCGAGCAAAACCGAGACCCTCAGAATTCGCCAGGCGAGGGTTGGGGGGCGGGGAGGGTGAAAACCTCACACTCCCGCCTGGTGTGTCAGCCTCTTCACCAACTCCCCCCTCCGCCGCCCCTGCGCAACTCCCACCCCCACCCCATCCCAACGTCTGATCACGGTTGATTCTGCTTACGTGGTGTATTTCAGATTTAGGATGTATTTATTTATTTATTTAATCCTTCAGATCTTCCCACACCACAAAAAGATTTCATTCTTTCCAAGGCAAAGGGTTGATTTAAAAAAAAAAAAAAAACTCTCCATTTTAAATCAATGGGGGAAATCAGATGGCTGTGACCTTGACGTGTGAAATGGGGGAGGGGCGGGTAGATTTGGGGGCCCAAATCCTTGGCCTCTCCTTTTCTGGGGCGTCCTAGGCCTTTTCGAAGGACACCCACAAGAAGGGGGGTCTATTTTCAAAGGTTACCATTAACAGTTCATTCGCTCAAAGTTGGGAACTTGGTATTTTCATATTACGTGAAATACATGATTTAATTATACTCCAAAAACAAATTAAGGACAGGCCTTCTACACAAATTGGAGGCAGCTAAATGCTCTTTTGTGCCTGCAGCCCTCGGGTTGTTAAAGAGGCTGCTGATGCATGAGAAGTGAGTGAGTGATTTAACTCATTGGGATGCAGGAAGCGACCTGCCCTCTTTTGAAAAAAAGAGAGAGAGGGAGAGAGAGAGAGAGAGAGACTGAGACTTCGAGCTGGAGAAGAGAGAGGGAGGGGAGAGGAGGGAAAGAAGGGGAGAGAGAGAGGAAAACGCAGAGGGAGGGAGGCAGGGAGACCAAACCCCCGCTTTACTGCGTTGAAAGCTTCTGAATTTCAAGCAGAAAGTAGAAGGAGCCCCACACGGCTCTGAGCGTCTTTCCTTGGGCTGCGTGTGCAGAGCGTAGACAATGAAAACCTCCATCCCCCTCCCCCAGCCCCGCTAGCCTACAAGATTTTTGTTTTCGTTCCTTCTCAACGGTGGAAGATGTGCAAAATCAAACATAGAGAGATGTGTTTATATTTTGAAAACAAACCAACCGAACGGGCTGAGACGCGGATTACCCAAACGCGCGAGGGCCGTAAGTAAGATCTTTTTTTTTTTTTTTCCCCCTGGGTGAGCCGGACTCTGCGTCGCGGCGGAGTTGGGGGTGTTCGCTTTGTGAGTCGGGGTCACGGGTTTGCGTTCGGGTAGTTTTATTTCCCAGGGCTTTCCTCGAAGCTTGCACTTCCCGCACGTGAGCGGGAGCAGCAGCCGTTTCGCCCGCGGTGGGCGTGCGGAGCAGGGCACTTGGCTGGCTTGGATGCGGCGGGCGGGGGCGGCGGGGGGCGCCCAGGCGAGGAGTTCCCGCGTTGCGAGCATCCTTCGAGAGCCTCGCGCCCGGCTCTGGGCTGCAAGGTTGGTTCCCGGCAGTGGATGGAAATCAGGTCACCGAGGTCCCTAAGCTCCCGGACTCCCAGACGTGCCCAGGGGACGGGATGGAATTGGAGGAGAGATCGGGGGAGGAGGAGAGAGAAGGGAGCACCCCCATCCCCCACCACCCCCCCAGGCCTAGGATGGAGGACCGTGGAGGGCCATGGCCGCTGGCCGGGGCCCTCGGTTTACGAGACTTGGTCTTGGCCGGGGTTAGCTGGCTAGAGAGCATCGCGCCTTCCTAGATAGAAGCTAGGAAGCTTCCTAGTTAGCTGGCTAGCGAGCGTCGCGCCTTCTTCTGCACCTCAAAGAGAAGATCTGGTGACAGGGACTGAGCGAGGGTGGCAGAGTGTGTCTCAGAGCGCCCAGGCGGGAGAATCTGTGGTTCTAAGGGAGGTGTGTGGTTTTTTTTTTTTTTTTCCCCTCTTGGAAATGCGCAAGAATTCCGCGGGCTCACGCTTTCTTTGTGCGCCAGGCAGCGCCAAGCGCTTTGTGCTTCACAAGGAGAAAATGGCGAGTCCTATTGTGTTTAGGCCATTTTCTTCCGGTACAAGGATTTTCCCAAGTTCTAAAGACTTCTTTGGAAAGTAGCCTTCTCTTGCCCTGAAAAGTGTGAATCGCTGTAGTTCGGCCAGGTGGCCTGGCGTGGGTACCGACCTCAAATGAGGCAAGAGCCTGTTTTCTTACCGTTGGAATACTTTGTATCAAAACAAAAAAATATGACCAGTTTGTGCAGGTCGATCCCCTTCAAAGACTCGCAGCGGCTCTCAGAGATTCAGAAAATAAGCGTCTGTTTATGTGTTTATCTATATATATCATACTTCTCCTGATAATCTGAAGGGAAAGATAAAGGGCAAAAGACAATTAGGTGTGTGGAAGATGGAGGGAAGTTTTTTTCTTTATTCTTTCACCCCTCAAGGAAACCCCAGGAGAGGTTAAACGTTAGTCTGCCAGGTCAATCTTTTGTTTTTTAAACTGAAGGTGAAACGTTGTTTTGGACTGAAGGAAGCAGCCTTAACCTCTAGAGGATATGCCTTCTTTGCTTCACAAGAAAAAAAAAAAAAAATTACAGGGTTAAAGAAGGGATTTAGCTTAATACTCTTAGTGCTTGTGTATGTGCGTATGTGTGTGATTATATCTATCTATACAGAGAATTGAGAAGGTTGCTGTTTGGCCTTTTTTCTTTATCATTTTTGTGAAGATTTCTGCATTTGTTAAGCCATATGTAAAAGTGGACAAGGATTCCTCTACAAGAATGCCTTACATTTCTGAAAGCAAAAAACAAATGAACAATGAAAAACTGCAAATTGGAAAATACTACTTCCTACTGACTACAATTCTTTGGAGCCCTAAACGTGGTGGTGATTTTTATCAGCTCAAAAGTAATGTAATACAAACTTCTCCCATCTGCTTCTTGTACTCTAAATTGGGTGGCAAATATATAGAAATGAAAACAACTGGAATAGAAAAGAGGACTTAAACCCTACAGACGTTCCCCTTAAAACATTATCTTAAAATGTTAAGGCATCAAATTGGTGCCTAGGCATCCTGATATCCATTTTTCAAAAGGTACCCCTACCACCTCCCTTCATGTGGATCAAGACCATGGACAGCGAACTAATATGAAATCACTGAGCAAAAAAGCAGCTCTTGTAAAATTTTGTGGGAGCAGAATGGAAGCTTACATTCAAAACATGTCAGGAGACAAAAACAATCTTTAGATTTTTATAAGGAATTAGACTCCTTTACATTGTGGCATTTCAAACATTCTACTACGTTCAAAGAAACAATGACTTATATACCCTACTCGAGTAGTATATGTTATTAATCTAACTAAGAGGAGGTCCGCCCTTTGTTACTGATAAATAACAAGTTTAAATCCATCCTTTTAAGGTGTGAGCTGTTTCTTATAAGGCCTTCAAGCAGAGTGAGGACAGAGAAATTTTACTGTTTTAGCCTGGCATTAACTGAATGACACTGGAGCAAATTAAATTGATTTTTATCAGTGACTGAATTTCTAAATGCATAGAATTGGAAAAATTAAATGCCACTTTGATAGACAGGAATAATATGAATAGAGATATAACCCAGCTACTCCTTCTACTCATGTTTAGGCAGTGTAATATATAACCAGCAATGCAGTGTTGTCAGCAAACATTTTTTTCTAAGTAAATCACAGATTTTTTTCATATATACACATTTGATTTAGGGCACAGGGTTAGTTCAGTGCAGCTCTGGGTTGGAGATCAATTTATGCTGTTTCCTACATTGTATGAATTGCCTTTATTCCTTTCCAGAATTGAACTTCATTTAAAGCCATTTCATTTGTGGATTACATAACACGTTCAAAACTGCTCATTTAAATTTCCAATTTCGTGTATCTTTTGGTTTATTTCATAACCTGACTTCAGTGTGACTTGTAGAGGCCTGGGAAATAATATAAAGCAAAGGTAATCCTCAGGTGTAAAGAAAAGAAAATAGTTTATATTTAAATTTTAAAATGACATCAAGTTAAAGAGAGTTTAGGGTTTCTAAATTAATTATTTGATCTTTACTCATTGAATTTGACTGTAGAATGAAATTGCAGTTACTTGAATGTATAGAATCTTACAATTAGGTGCTAGATATGTTTTGGACACACACACACTTTTTTTTTTTTTTCTTTTTTTTTTTTTACAATGTCTTCAAAGTACTTGCAAAGAAAATGGAGTGATCAGGACCATGGTGAGGTCCCCTTGGCACACCCAGTGCTGGCCCTGGATTCTGCTTGGGATGCGGAGGTCAGTTGGGAGAGGGGTCATTGTTTAGAAAGGCACATTAGTCCGAAATGGCATCAGTGATGAGATTAAACATAAACCTAAATCTTGGCCTGGGTAAAGGATGGCAGTGGGGCAAGAGGAGATGCAGACAACCTTGGTTCTGCTGCCTGCGCACATAACTAAGAAGCCACCCCGAAGTCCTCCACTCTTCTGGAGCCTGGACTCTGTCTGGGCCTAAGGTGCTTATTTTGCTGTTTCTTGGTCGTCTGTGTGTGGGGATAAGAGTCCAAGAGCTTAGATTTGGGGATTCAGACAAAAGGTCCTGAAGCTGTGGTGGGCTCTCGTCTCCATTTTAAGGAGAGGCAGCCCGGAATGGTGACTTGGACTTGGCTTATACGAGCCGGAGCATGGACGGCAGGGCTGTGAGAAGAGATCTGGAGAGACTAGGGGCACGACTTCGTGGGGGGTGGGGGTGGCGGGCTGTCTTTGGGCCCCCTGTGTTGGTGCCAGTGGGGTGTAAGGCAAGGGCAGGGTACTCGCCCTTCGCCGTACCAGGCGCAGCTCTTTGGGGGCTGAGCGCCTTCTGCGGCTCTTTGGTTTCAAGGACACAGCGAGCTGCTCAGGACTTTGGGAGCCAACATCTGTCTGACTGGTGACGTCAGCAACCCGTGTAATCCTCTTCTGCTGAAGGCAGATGCCTTATTTGTTTGGCTGGAGCGAGCCATTAATCCCTAATTCTGGATCAGCAAGCGAGGGGGAAAGACTGGACCGTTCCGATCCACCCCCTCCCCACCCCCACCTCCCACCCTAAAGCACCTTATACCACCGAAGCCTCTCAGCCTCCTCTTTCCTCCGAGAACGCGCTGAGCAGCAATCGAAAACGCCGTGGTCCTCTGCAGGTTTGAGCTGGGCTAGCAGGTCTTTCTCCTTCGGATTTCCAGGGCTCTGTGTTATCTGTGATGCTTTCTCTCATCGATCTTTTCGATTTTCTTGCTGGGACTCGCCGATCTTGCAGTTTGTAGGGTACCAAGCCAAGAAGGGGTGGGGATTGGAGAGTGCGGATCCAGAGTTCGGTGTAAAGGATGGGGTGAAGAGGGGGAAAAGGGGGTACACCATGCGGGGACGGCTAGACTGCACCGGAGGACCCTCTGCGGACGCGTTCTGAAGGTTCCCGCACCCGAAACCCCTTCTCTGGCCGCGAAGATGCCGCAGGGTCCGGCCCCCACCTCGCGGCTTCCGCAGCGGGAGCAGCGCTCTCCGCCACCGCGCCGCCCCCCAGGCTGCGCGCCCAGCTGAAGCCTGGGGACAGCCTGGGGACGGAGATTGAGGCCCGCCGGCTGAGGTGCCGTCCTCCCGTCACCTATCTCCCTCGCCTGCTCCCTCCCGCCTCTTGTCCCTTCTCCCCCCGCCCAGGTTCCCCCTCCTCCCTCCCGCCTCCCTCTCTTAATGATGCGCTGTGATTCTGTTTTTCAGGGGCGCGCTCTGGGGTCTCCGCACTAGACCGGCTCCCGGCGGTCTCCGCAGCCACAGTCGGGCTCTACGCCGCCCCTGGTGCCGCGGGGGCCGAGAGTCCTCCCTTCCTCGGACACCGGAGCTGGAGTGGGCCTTTCCCTCCTGCGGACCGCGCCGTAGGGGACGCCGAGAAATGAGCCGCTGCGCCCGCCGCCTCCGGCCCGCTGTGCTGACGGCTCCGCCCGTAGAGGTCAACTCCCCTCACCCCTTTCTCTGTCCTGCTCGCCCTCCCTCGGCCCGGCTCCGGCTCCGCCAGCCTCTGGACTGTGGCCGCAGTCTGAGGATTGCGCATCCGCTGCGCTGAGCTACTCCGAACCGTATCCCTCAGGCGGGCCCAGACCCGAGGTCCGCGCTCCCGGGCGGTGGGAAAGCCTTAGCAAGCAGCCTTTTCTCTGCAGCAAAGCTGTAGCTGGACCAGATGGGCCGCCCAGCTCTCTCGGGACTAGGCAGGTGCGGTTGAGTTAATTTTTCCGCATTACAAAGAAAGATGACCCAGCCCGCCCCTGGACTCTGATCTCCCCCAAACCTCCCCAGCGAAACTGCGGTCGCGTTTTCAGAGGACACAGAGACTAGGCGTATCTGCGTGTTTATCTTCCCTACACATACGTATGATGGTTGTCTTTTGTGTGTGCTAGATTCCTTCCCGACAGCAGGAAATGATTGGCAAAGCTTTCTGCAGTAGAACGTGAAATGGCGCGGTCCTTAAAATATGCTCTTCCTCACAAGCGACTTAGAAGAGATGCAGGGCGGACCAACTCAGTTAATTGCCTTCCGTAAAATGATTACGAAGTTAGTTCTGAACCAGAGGGGGAATTAACTTCGATCCACGCCCGTCGTTTGAAAACTAGATTTATAGGCGTCTGTATATTTCTAGGTGCGCTGTAAATGGCATGCAGATATATGCATATGTATACGCAGACACATGCATCGTCTACACTTCCAGACTAATTAGCAGCGGCTCTGGCAGCTGTGGCAGGAGGCGAGCTGAGACCGGAGCCATGTTTATGGGTTAGAGGACTCCGGGGGAGTCCTAGGGACTCGACCTCCCGGCAAGGGAAAAGGGCAGGAGGAGAAGTGTGATCTTTGCAGTAGGTCAGTTTCTTTCCGGATCAAGATCAGACTCTGCCCTCCGTGTTCACAGCGGACCTTGATTTAATGTCATACAATTAAGGCACGCGGTGAATGCCAAGAGCGGAGCCTACAGGCGGCTGCACTTGAAGGACACCAGAGCTTCTTAGGATAAGAAAGCGCAAAAGGCACTTGCACGGGGCGGGGATGGGGGGGCACTGAGGGGGTGGCAGAAAGAACCCATCCTTGGCCAACAAAAGGCCCTCAAACTGATTCCAGAACCAGCCTAGTGTTCCGAAAGCAAAAGGGTCATAGTTTTCACTAAGGGCCTCAGAAACCCGCAGGAAAATCCCCGAGGGAGATCTTAGGGGCCGGCGCTTCAGTGACAGCTGTCAGGAGAGCAGTGGCTCCCTGTGCAAATACTCTACAGAGTTGAGGCGTTTAGAAAGCAGTGGTCCTTTCACGAGTAGGTAGTGTGATTGTTTACAATCCTGGACCAAGATGCGGAAACAAAACAGAAGCAAGAGAGGATCATCACATTAAATGGCGCCCTCATCACATTGCACACGAAATCTCAAATAGCTCAGCTCCTTTGGGAAGATCGCAACCTCCACCTCCCCCTCCCCCCGCCCTACCTCTCCTTCTCACTTCCCATTCTCCAGTCGGCCTTGCTTCGCTTTAAAAAAAAAAAAAAATGATTTCCTTGTTTCGATGTAGTCGCAATGGTCAAATCAGTCAACAGAGTAGGACAGGGGGAACAGGCCAGGCCACAAACTTTAGAAGCACCAGGCAAATTAATTTATTTGGAAGCCAAAGAGCTGGACTCTGTTGAGGAAATCATAGTTCCGCACCACGGCCTTGGAGCCAAAGACGAACTCAGCTGAGAAAGCGAACCTTGATAGATGTCTTTGTTCTGCCTTGGCCTACGGGGCTGGGAACAAAGGCGAGTAGCTGAGAAAGTGAAGTGGCCACACTCCCGGCTCCCGGCGCTGTCCACGGTGCTGACCACGGCCTTGTTCCCTCAATGCAATTTTACCCCAAAGCAATAGGACCGTCCAGCCCTCCACCCCCGAAGAATAACTGGATATTAGGTAGTTTGCGAAAGAAAAAATAAATAAAAACAGGGTAAGGCCATATACAGCGAAATCTAATAGTTCACCGCAATAGACCACTCTAGCTCTCGCCACACTTGGCTTATATGGTCTGTCGTAGACAGATAATGTAGACAGATAACGCTTAATCTATGTTCATTGGGGAACAATTTATTTAGGCTGAAACTCGAATCTAGGACCTGCAAGAAGGAGAATGAGGAGAATGAAGGCTTTTTTTTTTTTTTTTTGAAAGTCATGTTCCTTAGAACATAAAATGTAAAGTACTCAGCTACGCGCCTTCAAACAGTGCTGATGTAGTCACCAAAGGCATTACTGCTGGAATCAAGAGTGGGCCCCAAGACTGACCAAGAAGGCAGGAACTGACTAGCTGAGGCCAAGCAGAAGCCCACCCAGCCTGCCTTCTCGGGTCAGGCTCGAAGCAGGACAGCCTTCAGAGGCGGACCCAGGGTGCGCTTCGGTGCGCCTAACTTGCTCGGCGCTGTCCGGCCTGCTGGAGGCACTGCAGAGCCAGGAAGCCTAAAATGCGCACTGCGGAAAGAAGCCGACCACAGTGGCAGCGCCCTTCTCCTAGATCTGGCAGATGGAAAAAGGCAGGGTGTTTACTGAATCCGAGGAAGAGAAGATTCACTTTAAAGCCGAGGGTCGCTGGGGTTAGTGTTAACACATTCACTAAATCTTATAATCTCTGAGCATATTTCATCGTCCTAACCTACATATTGATAGCATTAAATAATAAAAATCGAAGTGCTCTAACTAATAACGGATCAAAGAAGAGAGAGAGACAGAGAGGGGGAGAGAAAGAAACGGAAAATCAACCAATTTGTAGCCAGCCTGAACTAAAAAAAAAAAAAATTGTTGCATATTTCCTTATATTTGCTTTTAGATTCACAAAAGTAAACGACGTTAAAATTAGGAATAGATAAACTAATCCAGGCCGAGCAATGGAAGCAGCAACACCGATTTCGATCCAGATGCAGAAATGGTCCATAAATGGGGCTTGATTTCATCAGAGCCTTTCTTTTACACCTGAATGATACAGATGTAGGAAATGAATCAGGAAAACAGCAGCAGAATGCAATATCCTCCGCAGGGGAGGTCCTCATCCCCTCCCTCAGGGTGGATTTTATTTGTCTTCTGATTTTAGAACTGGCAGTATTTGTTCTTTCATATCTGGCAATGTCTTAAGTTTATATTTTATTTTATACAATTGTGGAGTGAGTTGGTAAAGCACAGTAGGGAAAAGGCTTACCCAAATGGTAAAAGAAAGGGGTTGGAGAATATTTCTTTTGAGCTAATTAAGATCAGTCCACGGGCACTGAAGTGGGTTTAAAGCATTAACACTTATCCTGGAAGACTTGATTTCCTTCCAGTATTCACATGTCTGCATTCCCTTGGATATTTCATGAAGCAACAAGGATCCACAGCTACAAAACACTCCTGCCTGAGTTGTGTTATAACTCATATTACATAACTGGGACACATCTAATCTTCCTCACCCTAATCCTTCCTTTTAAGGACAGAAAGCTTAATCTGTTTAAAAATTACATGATATGTAAGAGAGAAGGTAAAATACCACTTAGATAAGGGAACACACAATTTGGTCATCTGGTTGCTGTGATTAAACCTAGAGTAGTTATCACCATTAATATCTCTAGATTTTAAAGAGTATTTCTCTTAAAAATAATCAGCCACCCTAACGTTCATTGCCAGTTTCCCTGCTCTGAAATTCTGTGCTCAGCATTTTTGCAGTAAAAGCAATCCCTGCTTCTCGCGTCGTGCCGGGGCGGGGGTGGAGGGGTGTTGACAATCACAACTCTCGTTCAGTGGTCTCAAATTAAAGCTTCTCGGAATAACCGAGGGACAGCTTGACCCTTTGAGATACTCACCGACCACCCTCCAGGGAAATAGTACTGTTTCCTTCCTGGGTACAAGATGCTAGTGCCGTGCACCAGAAGGTATCCTTTGTCAACAGCGCCAGAGCGCCCTCTGCTGCCCGAAAGAGGCATGACATCACTTACAAAAGCCAGATGGCACTGAGCTGCAATAAGCGGTGAAAATATTAAGCTCTTAGTAGCATTTAATCTGTGAAATTTGAAAACTCTCATCATATTGTATGAAGGGACAACCTGATTTTGATTTCGAGTACTCCTCGGATAATTTTCTTCATTCTGGACGTTAGTGTAAAAATGTTCTGAAGGTTTCAGTCTGTTAAATTATTTCTGTAGTTACAATTCTGCATCCTTTCCTTCTTAAATTTTATATGGAAATACAAAATTGCAAATTGAATTTAAAGCCTTTGTGGTGAATAGATGATTAAAGAAGACTTTTCCTAGTTTCTCTAGTTACTAAGATCTAATAAAGGAAAAATAATTAAAGATATCAAGCATAGGTTGTATAATTTTTTTTAAGATAAAGTTTTAAAAATTAAGGACTGAGATAAATAATTGTTTTCTGGTTTGGACAATTGACCTCAATCTTTCTCAGGCTTTTACTTTCAGAATTAGAAATTGAGTTATCCCTGAGGAAGAGATTGAAACTTGCTTCACACTAATATGTACACTCTACCTGTGAAATCTTTGTAGTGAATGTATATGGATATTTAGTTTGCAAAGAGTTAATCATAACAGAGTCCACTCTGAGCAGAAATGATCAGATATGGTCTCAGCATAGGCGATTCATCAGTTACTTGCACCAAAGTAACTGCACTGTTACTTCCACTAAAAATGAGTTTTCTGGTATGAAAAAATCTCTTCTCAAATTAAATGGAGGAGGTTTTTTTTAAAGTTAAAAATCCTTTAAAATTTTTATGAAATATAGGGTGTATATTAACTAAAATTAGTATACAGCTGTATTCATTCAATGTTGTGAATTTCAAAATTACATCCTATTTCTAAACACACACACATTTTTGCCATGAAGACTGTTGTTGAATATATCAGTGCTAATGTAATAAAATGCTTCTACTGATTACGTGGTTATTAAATAAATATTTTAAAAATAAAGTTCTGTTTATTTTATGGTGTCAGAATGAAATAGCTATCTAATATCACTTGTTTAATTTTAATTTTAAATGAAAATTCTTCTAAGAATATTAAGCTATAAGGTTGCTGAGAATATTAGGCTAGATTTTTAGAATTATATGATTACATAATTAGCTATAATAAAAAAGCTTTGATTAAATATTAAACTAAGTGAAATATTTGGCCAAATTGTAAAATTCCATACTACTATAGGTCCATTAGTCTTCTGAAAGCTACTTCTGCAAAAAATCCATTTACAACCTAATGGCATTATAATTGAAGTATAAAAATTGTTAGAATTTTGATATTTTCTTTCTAAGCATTCTTTTAAAAATGAAAGTATTAATTTTCTTCATATTTAACTTACATTTCTTTCTAAATAAATTCATATTTAACCCAAGAGAGAATAAACACAATGACATAATTTCTCTATATTCCTAATAGTTTTTATAGTAAGTTTAAAACCAACTTCTAGAAGCAAATAAAATGCATAATACATATCAAAACATTTTTCTCTTTTAAAAATCCTTTGCTCTATTCTTTAAAAGAAAAACGGAAGCAGACAGACTAGCGAGCGTCTCCATAATGCCAGGGATACTGCCCAGAATGAAGAGCATACACCAATACTTGCCGTTCGAATTTGTATGTAATTAGCGTTTTAACCTTTCTTTGCTGTGTATTTTTACAAGAGTAGCATATTCTAACTTCCTCTGGTTATTTAGAATCCATGGAAACATTCAATTTTATAGGAATAATATTCATCTAAACATTAATTTTACAGGTCATGCTAATACAGTAAAAGCAACTAATTACTGATACTTTTAAGAATTAAATATAACAATAATTGTACCCTCTTTTATGCCCACTTGGTGAAATTAATATAGAATTTAATACTTGTTGATCACAAAGAGAAAAGCCTTAATCACAGACTTCAGATTAAAAAAAATAGGCTTTAACACACCCAGTATTTTTAAGCCAGTATTGAGTTCAGCTGTCACTACATTTTCCATCAGCCACTATTAAGAACTGGTATAATCCAGTAGAAATATGGGTGAATAGGAATGGAAAATATAAGTACTTTAAGAGGGAATAAAATTGGAATATCAAGAAATTGGAATTGATTATCCTTTAGAAGATCAGGAGTTAAAAAGTGCAGGGGAAAATATTTACAATGAATAGCAAATACCTAGGAAAATAAAAAATCTCATTATTGGAAGCAGAAAATACTACCACGGCAAAATGGGGTGAAATGGAAAGAAATTAAGTCTTTGAGAAACATGAAGCAAGAACTGAAAAGACATTTGACTTCAATGCTGTTTTTAATATTTCAGTATAAGATATTTATGTAGAAAACTCTTAAGGAATTACTAGATGTTATCTCAAAGAGTGTTTCTTCATTGAAATGTTTTGCAATTTTGATCTTGTTGTATTAAAGAAAGATAGAGGGAAAAAATGAGAATAAAATCGACAAAATATTACTTTATTATTCAACTCTTATCCCATAGACTGAAGAGCAGAATTGTGTTTTTCCTTTCCTTGCTGGTAGCTCAAACTTTCAAAATTATAATAATATTATAGAATTATTATAGCATAAGTGGGCAAAATATCTTCTTTTGTCGATTTGCTTAAATACAAAACAGTGATACATTGTTCCTTGCTGATTTCAGTGTTCTAAGCAATATTCATGATATATTTAGATAGACAGGAGACTTAATCAGTGCCTTCTCATGAGTTCCCATTAGGTGATGTCAGTATGAGAAGTGAGTCCCAGGTTGATGTGTTAAATTCTAAGAACATTGGCCAATGTCATTTCAAAGGTGACAGAGTTTGGGCTGCTATGAAAACATCAAGTGGAGAAAGACATTCTTTTGCCCAGAGCTGTGTAGCATCAATTTCCCGGAACTGATCCATTCTCTGGATGTCTTGGCCTGACTTGACTCTCTCAATTCCCAGAGCTAGGCTACAGTAGTTGTTCATTTTAATTGTTCTGCCAAGATCAGATAATCAGATAGAGACTGGCTACAAGAACTCCATGAATACATTCTTCAATAGAGTGCTTTTTGCAACCTGGATACACCTAAAGGGATTCTGATTCTGTGAAAGGATTCTTTTTCCCAAAGTTTTCAATTCAGAAAGCACAAATATCTAAAAGTAGTAAGCACCCAGCAGTTGTGTTAGATTGGAAAAGTGTAGTGGTGGTGTATACTATACACATATGTACAGAGAGAGAAGCTAGTAACGAGAAATATCTATTAGAGATTATAGTTCCATTTAAAACACAGTTGTAGAAAAAATAAAATCAACTTTAGTTGTGGCCTGGACTCATCTCTCTTGCAGTTATCTTTTTACTATTAGCTAATTGACATGGTAAAACCCCATGGTATGAGAGAATTATTAATAAACATTGTAAAAAATTGGCTGGTTCTTTCACACTCTCCTCTCCACACTCCTGCTGTTGTTACTGCAACAAATTTCTGCAGTAATTAACATTTTCTAAATCCATGAATGTCCTTGCTAGGAATGAAGTTTTTTCTGCTTTATCTTTCCACTTCTCTCTCCCTGCTTCCCCTTATCTAAATTGAAGAACAGAACCCAGCAGAGTAAGTTTTTAGACCAATAAGATTAAACACACCCTTCAGGCACAGGCTTTAACTTATACCACAGAATCAGATGTATAAAAGGACCTGAATTAATTTTTACTTAAAGGCTCTTGTCATGGTAAACACCCAAACTCTCCTGGATTTCCAATGATTAAAAATACGTATTTGTTCATTCATTTCATCACTGTTTGCTTCTTACGCACTAGGCCCTTTTCATTCATCCGAGTTACACACTGGTGAAAGAAAGAAATGTGATCTATCTTTATGAAGCTTATAGTCTTATCCAGAAGCTTTCTCACTGTTAAATTTTCTACTCCCATAAATGTTCTATAATTTAAATTCTTTTATTAATATCTTTAAGTCCTGTTTCAACAATTAGCATTTTCTTCATGATAAAAGCTGATTTGTGTTTTACTCTTTTAGGATAAATAAGCCCAATACAATTACATTTTTGTTGTAAACCCACTTCTCTCTGCCATTTGTAACAATGAATTCTTTGTTTGTTTGTTTAAGTTTTATTTATTTATTTTAATTGGAGGATAATTTCTTTACGATACTGTGGTGGAGCAGGGCACTCAAAACCGGTGCTCTGGGACAACCCAGAGGGGTGGGGTAGGGAGGGAGGTGGGAGGGGGGTTCAGGATGGGGGAACGCATGTGCACCCTTTACTGATTCCTGTCAATGTGTGCCAGGGGCCACCACAACGAATGCCTTTAACTATTCCATTTCAAGTTTGGGGATCAATCAAGCAAAACATTAATCGTATAAGCTAATCTAATGTTGATGATAAACTATTAACTTGCACAGGACTTGTGGTTTTACTCCTCATGCATGACCTTTGTGTTTACTGATGATACTTTTTTTTCAGCGTGTCACCGATTTTGACTTCCCATGTCAAATGACTTCCCATTTTTACTACATGTATATGTGTCCAAACTCGTGATTTGGCCCTTCTATTGTTCAGTCGCTAAGCTGTGTCTGTCTTTGCGTCCCCATGGACTGCAGCACACCAGGCTTCCCTGTCCTTCACCATCTTCTGGAGCTTGCTCAAACTCAAGTCCATTGAACTGGTGATGCCGTCTCATCCTCTGTTGCCCTGGTCTCCTCCTGCCCTCACTCTTTCCCAGCATCAGGGTCTTTTCCAGTGAGTAGGCTCTTCACATCAGGGGGCAAAAGTATTGGAGCTTTTCCTTATTTCTCATTTATGCATGCTTCTGATAAGCAGCAGCTTTGTTCCTGTTCATTTTTTCTTTTTCTGTTTGTTTTCTTTTGTTTTAATGAGCTATTTCTTCAATCAAGATTCTTTTCAATTTATATACTGTTTTTCTACAGGGGTTATAAATGTCACTAGCCAAATCTAATTGAGTCATTAAACTGGTCACCATAATTAGACCAATTTCTTCATGACCTCATTATTTCATATATTTAAAATAAGCATCAGAAAAATGAATCACTCAAAAGTCTATTCCAATATACTCCCACAGATATAATTTAAAACTCTTCTTTAATCCGTAGTATGTAGCTGTGAAGTTTTTAGATTTATGGCTTCAGGAAAAAATGATCATTTTTTCTTTCCAATTGATTGCTCATAACTGTTGGGTATCACCTTGACCAAGTCTTTGAAAATGTACCAATATTTGTCAGATTTTTTAAGATAATAATAGATGTCCTATGTGCCGAAGGGTCAAAGATCTTTTCCTATAAATTCTGATTATTCAATTCATCCAAGAGTCTGAAGGAGGAATTTTCCAGTTTTGAGATGTGGTTGTCATAATATGGTATATTATATATGGTAAATACCTAATTTGCCTATGTTGGAATTTGGAGACCAATGTTTTAGGCTGAACTCCAGATTTAATTGGTTGGGTAATTTGGATTTCTTTCTTTCTTTCACTGGATTTCCAATTTACATGAAATTGAGCAGTGATTCTCCATAAAATAAAGTAAAAAACACCCTGGGAGCTAGTCTTAAAATTTAGGTTTTTAGGTCCCATCCTCAGATATTTAGTTTCAGAAGGTAGGTCTGAGATACATTTAATTAGCACCACAGCTGGTTCTAATGCAATTGGTGTACATTTTGAAAAAACTCTGGGCCAGTTCTCCAACTATCTCTGTAGCTCTAAATTTTCTGGCTATGAATTAAAGGAAATTACCAGTTCAAAAATAGTGAATCTCATCACTAGATAGGCATATCCAGAAAGAATTGATACTTGGGGGAAATCGTAGTTATGACATGGAGAGTACGTCTGACTTTTTTGAGAAGTAAATGCCAAGATGGAATTAAATGTACAATGCTTTTGTTTTTGTTTTTTTTTTTTTTGAGAAAATAGGTGGCAGCAGTTCTTACAGGTGCATGAGTTGTCAGATGGCAATGTAGGTCTGATCTCCAAAGAAAAGAGAAACAAGAAGGTGTTGCTACAGTGTCTTAGAAAAAGGTGCAGTGTAAGGAAGGTTTAGGGGCTTTCCTGGTGGCTCAGTGCTAAAGAAGCCATTTGCCAATGCAGGAGACGAGGGTTCGACCCCTGGGTTGGAAAGATACCCTGGAGGTGGGCATGGCAATCCACTCCAGCATTCTTGCCTGGAGAATCCCATGGACAGAGGAGCCTATAGAGGCCACAGTCCATAGGGTCACAAAGAGTCAGACACCACAAAGTGACTTAACACGTGCTTACCTTTCTAAGGCTTTGTTTTCTCATTAGAAAAACGAAAGGATGGAATTAGATAACCAAGATATATTCCAGAATTCAATTCATTCTAACAACAACAACCTTAATAGTAATGGAGATGTGATATAATCTAATCCATGTGCAACAAACTGCCAAGGAAAGCACTTTCTTTTTACTTGACATGTAGGAAATCAGGAGTGTTGCTCTAAGACTGGACATTGTCTCAGGGTATTTGGGAGCATTTTGGGAATAAAGGATTCCATGGGGTGCCCAGATGCCTCATACTCATGCCTTGCAGCCTCAGTCCCCCAGATGAATAACACCGAGACAGGTTCTATACAACTGCTCATATGATGCTAGCAGGATCAAGCCTACAACACAGCCAACTCACAAATCACACTTGGATGGATTTTTCCTCCTTCCCTGTTGCAGTTTCTTTATCTGCACCCCCATCCGCCGCCATCCCACTCCATTCCCTGGCTTTACTCCCAAAATAAATTACCTGCCTATGAAAGCCCTTGCTGTGTGGGCTGTGCTTTTTGTCTTAGCACTTTACAGCACAGGAATCTCAGCCAGACAAGAGCATACAGGATCCAAGACGGCGAGGGGCTTAAATGCTTTTAGAGCCAGCCCTGATCCACTGTATCATGACTCTGTCGAGTCAGTCGCTACTTTTTGAAAGTCAAAAAGGACTCTTCACAGGAACATCTGGGCATTCTCCAGCAACAGAACAGGTGAAGCAAGAAGCCAGTTTCATGAGAATGTGGAGATTCTAATACAGACAGGAAGCCTTCCGTGAAGGACTCTCAGGAACTCGAGAACACTGACCCTGTTTTCCATCTCTCTGATTACAGGGGAAGAGAGTTGGGGTGGAGGTGGGAGAAGTATTGAAAAGCATCCAAGTTTTTGCAGTGCTGTGGGGGCAATTTACACTCTATGTGTTAATTTGATAACAATGTGCATCAGTGAGAAAAAGAATTTAAGACACCTATTAAAAAGTATAGACATCTCTAAACTCCAGTGTTAGTAAACAGAGAAATAAGTCATCATCCTAATATACAGAACGTATGGACATCATGGTGCTTCCTGAATAGGCAAAAGCATGTTGATACATTCATGTCCATGTATGGCAGAAGCCAGCACAATATTGTAAAGCAAATATCATGCAATAAAAAAAATTTTTTAAAGACACCTGCAAAAATACGGACATCTCTAAACTCCATTGTTAGTAAATAGAGAATTAAGTCATAGTCCTAATCAATAGCACATAAGGACGTCATGGTTCTTCCTGAACAAGCAGGAACACCCCAAACATGAGTGTGATAGCCTTCTCCGTCTCCAGTCTCTCTGACCGATCACCCTGAGACAGGAATTGGTAACAGACAGCTGCTGTGCCCAAACTTCAGGAGAGAGTATTTGAGCTACATGAACAGCATGCAGGCTATGGTCAGGAACAAAAAAAACTAAAGCACATTCAGACTATACAACAAAGAGACAGACACATCACCCACAGAAAGCTGAGAAACAGTAGGAAATCTGACACCGACTCCAAGTGCATTACCCTCCATTTAGATAGCTGTGCGTGAAACTTAATAAATGATGTTTGATCTATCTGGGGAGACAGTCTTTAACAATGCATTTATTTAATGCAATGGGAATAAGTCCTTAATACATGAGACTATAATCAGCAGATTTAGAATTAATTGGATCATGTTGGAAAGGTATGTGTCGTTCTTTAGCATTTGATTTGCACCTAATTATAAGGTACAGTATCAATGCTATCTAATTTAATGCATAATAAAATACCTATATATAGCAAACTTTTACAACGTACTTGTTGCTTCTGAAGAAGGTTCTATCAGCTTTTGCTATAGAGGGCTAGGACACCGTGATTTCTTATTGAAACAGTGGCACTTTATTTAGAATTGTCACCAATGATGCAGTTAACACAATATGTGGTATCTGAACCCAGAAGGATCTGTGGATTCTTCAGAAGGTGGCTCAAGGTCTAGTGTACATAAATTTGTCATCATACTCTCATGTATTAATACAACAGCAACAGCAGGAAAGAACCCAAATACTAGTTCATTGTTTTTCTTCTATCCATAAGAGTAGTCATTGATAGTGCAGAAATAAAGAGGTAATTTTATTTATTTTTAATTTTTTATTTTCTAAGACTAGTTGATGTACAACATCATATAAGTTACAGGTGTGCAATATCATGACTCACTTTTTAAAAGTTATAAAATATTGGCTATATTCCCTGTGTTGTACAATACATCTTTGTATCTTGTTTTATACATAATAGTTTGTACTCCTTAATCTCCTACCCTTATTTCCCTTCTCCCTTTCAGCTCTCCCCACTGGTAACTACTAATTTGTTCTCTATATCTGTGAGTCTGCCTCTTTTTTTGTTATATTCACTAGCTTGGTGTATTTTTTTAGATTTCACACATAAATGAAATCATACAGTATTTGTCTTTCTCTGACTTATTTCGCTTAGCATCATACTTTTCAAATCCATCCATGTTGCTGCAAGCGGTAAAATTTCATTTTTTTTGTTATGACTGAGTAATATTCCATTATGTATATACCACAGCTTTATCCATCCATCCCTGATGGACACTTAGATTGCTTCCACATCTCAGCAATTATAAAAATGCTTCTATGAACATTGGGGCGCATGTATCTTTTTGAATTAGTGTTTTTGTTTTTGTTTCAGATATATACCCATGTATACAATTGTTGGGTCATATGGTAGTTCTATTTTTACTTCTTGAGAAACCTCCATAATATTCTCCACAGTAGCTGCACTAATTTACATTCCCATCAACAGCATAGAAGGGTTCCCTTTTCTCCATATCCTCACCAGTGTGGTATTAATTACATGATAACTAATTCAATTGGGTTTCCCAGGTGGCTCAGTGGTAAAGAATCTGCCTGCAGTGAAGGAGATGCAGGTTCAATCCCTGGGTTGGGAAGATCCCTTAGAGAAGGAAATGGCAACCTGTTCCAGTATTCTTAGGTGGGAAATCCCATGGACAGAGGAGCCTGGCAGGCTACAGTCATGGGATCGCAAAGAGCCAGACAGCATTTAGCAACTAAACAACAACAGTTAATTCAGTTACTAGGATGCTAGCTTCCACACGACCAATAAATGTATATTCTTACAGGTCTCTGCCTTTTGGTATCATCACTTTTTCATGCAAAAGCATTGAGGGCTGGTGATAACTCACATGTTGAGGACACTTTCTCCCTGGGACAGAATCACATGGCTATGAGCATATTATCTTTCAGACTGAAAATAATTCATACTAATCACTGTTATATGTTTCAAAAATCAATTAATAATGGTATAATGCAGTTACAAACAACTCTAACAAGCATAGTTTTTAAACTCTACAAAGTAGCAAAATCCATTAACAGTTTTCAACCCTGCTGTTTCAAATACTCAGACCTCAGCAGTGTGTCCATCAGACAGAGGCTAAAGATGCTAGAAATTCTGTAGTTGCCAGGGTTGCCTTAAGTGCTAGTCTGAGTACTGTTCACTTGAGCCCCTTGTAATCACCACAACATTAAACTTCAGTTGTCTAGCACTTGATCGTCTCTGCAGCATTTTCACGCGTGTGGCTTACAAGCGTCACAACTGTGCCATGAGGAAAGACTTCTCCTGTTGTATGATATAAGAAACAGACATGGTAAGAAGCTTAAGGACAGGACAGCGCCAGAGTTGGGACTGGAGCTCACTGTCTTCTGATGCAAAATCCACTGCTCTTTGTTTCCTTGTATCAGGCTAACCTGGGAGTTTCTCACTGGCTTGCATCCAGACTGCATACAAACCTCTCTACTTGCCACCGAACATCAAGTAGCATATTCATAACTGTCCTTGTGTCTTGGCTTTTGTGTTTGCGAGGCAAGATAGTACCCTTAGTTCTGATCAAATGCTAAATGCTATATTTGATATGGAAAGTAATCTCCATAAGAAAGTCTCAAAAATATAATTGAGTTCCCTTGGAGCACAATTATATTTTTGAAACTTCTCTGAATATTTCTCCGAAGCAAATATTAATGAGTAGCATAAGAATATCTTTCAGCCATAGGCATAGATTTTCTTTGCTTTTTTTAAGGATCAGTATCGGGTTACAGGAAATTGAGATAAGTGAAAGAGAGAAACATTCAGGGAGTGAGTACATACACTCTTCACTGTAGAGCCATCAGACAGTAGCAAAATAAACACCCCAACCACTGTCTTTTAATAGTCATATTCTTCAGTTTATCACCGATAATCTAGCGCTCACTCACTCTTACTCACAGGAAGCTCACAGCCTAACCCATGACTCAGTAGCCTTTGTTCAGAGTGCTAATTCTATAAACAGCAAATAAAAAATTACATATACTGGTTCTCTATCATGGAGTCACATTTAGAGGATAATAATGGGCTTGCTGTGTGTGTGTGATTTGGTATATTTTTAAACACAGACTATAGCACAGAGCCCTCCTTCTCAAGTGATTCCAAAATCACTGACTTTAGTTTGGATTTTTTCTCTGTCTACTGAAGTTCTTTTCTTCCCTCCTGCCTGCCTACCTATGAGCCATCATCCACACCCTGATCAAATTTCATTCCTTCAGTCCTGCGCTTCTCAGACTACATAGTTAACTTTATTTTCAGAACTACAGATTTTAGGTCTAGTACAATGGATTGTGGTACTTGTAATGGTGTGTACCTCCAGCACACCATTCTTCTTTATACATCATGAGCACTTCCTCAATTCTTTCGAAGACTGACAATGAGTTAATGAATGTAGACAATTCTCAGAGTCTCTTTCACTTGCAGTTAAATTGAAGTGAAAACAAATGTCTATTATTATTACTGCTACTATTATTATTTAAAAACAAATACTTCAGAATCCAAGGCTTTCATTAAATACTCTTACCAACAACTGGAAACAATATTACAAAACACCTGTGTGTGTGTGTCTTCTGCCATCTCCAAAATATCGATTTACTTTCTTTCTTCCTCTTTTTCTTTTTTTGGCCACCGTTGTACGACTTTCAGGATCTTAGTTCCCTGACCAGGAATTGAACCTGTGCCCTCTGTAGTGAAACCATGAAGTCTTAACCAAACTCTCTAAGCCTAGACCACCAAGAATTGCCCCATCTACTTTCCAAAGAGAGCTCGTGAAGTCCTGTACTTGCTAAAGAGGTTCTTACACTACAGCTTAGCCCCTCCTTCCCTCTCATGCACACCTACAGAGGATGACTGGAGATCACGTGTTTAAAGCACAGTCCCCTGGGTGTGACGCAGTGTGTACACATGTTGCTTTCTTGCTCCATTCTCCCTCCTTCCTCTCTTCCCCTCACATTCCTTCCCAAGTCCTTCCCTTCTTATTCCACAGATAAATTATTCTTATGCTCTCTTTCCCTACCCTGAATCCCCCTCCAACAGGGTGATGGTGTGCCCAGGAAGGGGAGAGAATAGGGGGGATTGTGGAAAGATTGCCTAGAGCTCTGCCAGTGGCTGTTTCACTCACACACCAGAGAGGTTTGGGTTTAATAAAAGCACAGAGAATGCAAAAAGCCTACTGCTGACAACTGCCCAAGGTTGAGGCTCTCAAGACTTCCACATGAAAAGAAAATGGAAGTTCTATATTTATCTCCTTCATCTTCCCAATAATGGCATTCAAAAACCAAAGAAGCCCGTGTGAAGATAGGAAGTTTTGAGTACAGTTAGCCACAAGGCTCCAACAATGATATCGAAAGGGAAAGGGAGAAAATGCCATTCCCAGAGGCAGAATGAGATATAAAAGACTCAGAAAGTGGAGCAGAGATTAAAGTGCCTATGAGGCACAGTGGACAAATGTTCTGACATCCTACAAAAGGAACAAAATTAGAAGTTTCATGGGGCTTGACATCCGACTCAAATATGCAGCTGAAGTCAAAAATCCTCAATAGATACAAAAAATCATGGAGCCTCAAAGTGACTGAATACATGGTTTTGCAGGTAATATCTGTCTCCAGATTATTCAGATAAAATTAGGAAATTCAGAGTTAAGTCCTCATGTTGGGCACGAAGAAAACTTTACTTTGCTCCATGCATTATGACTGAATGACCCTCGACTAATATTTATTGTCAACTGAGTGGCAGTGAATTCTTTCAGCAATTTACATATGTTCATAGACGGTTAGATTGGAGAAGGAAATGGCAACCCACTCCAGTATTCTTGCCTGGAGAAACCCATCAACAGAAGGCCTGGTGGGCTAGAGTCTATGGGATCACAAAGAGTCAGACATGACTTAACAAATGAACAATAGATGGTTAGATAGCATCACTGACTCAATGGACATGAACTTGAGCAAACTCTGGGAGATGGTGGAGGACAGGGAAGCCTGGTGTGCTGCAGTCCATGGGGTCACAAAGAGTTGGACATGACTGAGTGACTGAACAACAGCAACAAATAGATTTATTCACAATAACTCTAAGAGGTGTGCACAGTTATCTTTTTTTTCTGTTTTATTAGGAGACTGAGGCTTAGAGAGTTTACCTGACTTGTCTAAGACATACACATCTGGCAAATGGTGGGGCTGGGACCTAAACTCAGGAATCTAGTTAGTCACAAAATATTAGGCTTGATAGACAAACTTGACTTTTATTTTCTCATATATTTATTTATGCGGTTGCACTGAGTGTTAGTTGCAGCATGTGGGATCTAATTCCCTGACCAGGGATTGAACACAAGCCTAATCATTGGGAGTACAGAGTCTTAGCCACTGGACTCCAGGGAAGTCTCTTATTTTCTCTTGACTTTGCTTCATCTTTCATTTCAGCATCATGCCTAAAATCATTTTCTAAATAAGTCAGTGTTTTTCTTCTCTATTTCCTTGTCTATCTGGGATTTTTTTTTAACTATCTCCT
The DNA here is from genome assembly GCF_055505025.1 of Bos grunniens. Taxonomy (NCBI): domain Eukaryota; kingdom Metazoa; phylum Chordata; class Mammalia; order Artiodactyla; family Bovidae; genus Bos; species Bos grunniens. The sequence continues at coordinate 53,236,372 of NC_141178.1, read as the reverse complement.
TTGTAAAGACTTGTGGCATCATAATTATTTGTTAGTGTAGCTCCCTCTCCCACTAGGCTCAGAGGACCAACCATACCTTCTACAGTTTTTACTCTAAAATACTTACTGAATGAATATATGATCAGAATAACTAGGTGATAGTTCTGCATAGCTAATCCCACCTAAAATGAAAAGGAGAAAAGGAGATGAAATCCCCATATGGCAGAAACTTATTCTACTGACTATGCTTTTTATTTAAGCCAGGTACATTGGTGCTCATCATATTAATTGCTTGTATCTTTTTGGATACCCTAAATAAACATTTCTTAAAGGTTGTGGTTGTTTAGTCATTAAGTTGTGTCTGGCTCTTTTGCAACGCAATGGACTGTAGCCCTCCAGGCTCCTCTGCCAATGAGATTTCCTGGGCAAGAATATTGGAGTGGGTTGCTGTTTCCTTCTCCAGGGGATCTTCCCGACCCAGGGATCAAACCTACATCCCCTGCGGAGTCTCCTGCAATGCAGGTGGATTGTTTTACTGCCGAGCAACAGGGGGAGCCCTTTTTAAAGATAAAAGGTACTGATAGAGTCTTCAAAATTAAGAATAACCACCAGACATACTACCTAAGTTTTTTAAATGAACACAAGGATCATAGCTTATTACAGAGGGGAAAAGAAAACTCAATAAAAAGACTATGGAAAATATATTGCATTAAGCAGTATATTCAACCAGAAGTTGAATTTTCTGTTTGGGTTCAGAAAATGCCCTTGATCATATTCTGAGAAAATTGTAGGCCTGCTGCTAAGTCGCTTCAGTCGTGTCCAACTCTGTGCGACCCCATAGACGGCAGCCCACCAGGCTCTACCGTCCCTGGGATTCTCCAGGCAAGAACACTGGAGTGGGTTGCCATTTCCTTCTCCAATGCATGAAAGTGAAAAGTGAAGTTGCTCAGGTTGTCTACTTGAAAGTTATACAGTCGTGTCCGACTCCTAGCGACCCCATGGACTGCAGTCTACCAGGCTCCTCTGTCCATGGGATTTTCCAGGCAAGAGTATTGGAGTGGGGTGCCATTGCTTTCTCCGAATTGTAGGCCACATATATACAGTTGTTGAGACAGCCATTTTTCGACTCTTGAAGTTATAATACAATGGCAACGTAAAATTTGGGAGGAACTTGCAAAGAGAACCAAGAAACTAAATTGTCTAGAGAAGCATAAAAGCACTCCTCCCTTACTTGAAAATTAGCTGGAGTTAATTTTAGTCTGCTCAATGTCAGTATGTACCATAGCAGGAAAATTAGATCATAGTTTTACTTTGCTTTTGTTTTTATCCTTTATTCAAAATAAGCCTTTGGTTCAAGGCTAACTGGAGAAGTATTCTTCCAATGTAGGTGCAAGGAGAATGCTTAGCTGCCTGTCCTCCTAAATACAAGTCGGCATTGAGTAAGAACCTACACTCTATTAGAAATCCAAGGCATATTAGGTTTTTAGCATTCATTTAAACATTTGTCATCTTCCTGATGAGTTGCAATTATAGAAATTCTATGAAAGACTTGAAATTAGCTTTCAAATAGCTTTATTATTTAATATCTTCTTAACAATGTCTTTTAAAGCAAGGAGTCCACAATGAACAACCTTATTAGAGTAGATGAATCTGATATTACAGTCTTTGGTGCTCCATCTTCCAGATTAGAAAACAGAGATAGCAAGCTACCACCTCCTTTCTCTCAGTCAGGGCTTCCTTCTTTGAGTAGCTTGGTAAAGCATTTTAATCAAAATAAATATTTGTGAAATATTTATAGTCCTTTAGCCGTGGCATAGTCTTGAAACTCCATGAGAAATGTTTTCTAAATTTAACAAGTATGGGACTTGAATGAGCCCAGCAACCAAACCAATAAATTCTGATTTTTTTTTTCAACAGAGATGTGGAAATTCATTTTCTCACCATTCTCCAGACCGTCAATACTCAAGCTAATCATTTAGTAACATCTCATGTGTCTCTCCCACTACACATGCCATCAGTCTGGTCAAGGCTCTCAGAGCCTGTGCAGTCTCTCTTCTCTTGGTTTCCACTGGCTGGGGAAGAATGATTGAGACATTTCGAGGTCTTACCAGTCAATAAAGAATTTCTGGGAAAAGAATGTCATTGGAAGTTACAAACCAGTTTTATCATCTGAAACATAAAGTATATTGATCAATTAAAATTAAATTACCATGTTGTTTGTTTATAGTGGCGAACTGACACAAAAGAAGGAAAGGTCTTCTTGAATATTTATCATTTGAAATCAAGTTATAAGTCTTCAGCAACTTTGAAATGTTGCCAGTCAACATATCTGAGGATAAAATGTCTGAAATGTGATTTGTAGCAATCCTGCTAGTCAAGGCTTTCACATCTATAGAAACTCACAGGGCATCTGGAAAGATGTGAGCAGTACTTGAACATTTTAACAGTTAACATGTAACAGTTACAGTTTGCAAGGCATAATACATTTGCCATGGGATTTGTTGCTAATTACAAATTGTATCATGTACATGAACGAGTATATATGTACAATTTAAGTAATATATAAAGTATACAGGGAAGAAATGGAAACGCAGATGCAGACAACGGGTGTGATGACATAGTGGAGAAAAGAGAGGGTATGACAAAGTGAGGAATTAGCATCGACATATACGCTTCTGTACAGGAAGCTGCATCAAAGACTATCACTGTGAACTTTTGATATGCTAGAGGGAAAAAAGAGAGAAGTTTCTACAAGCTTTTAGAGAACAAAATAAAATCAATCCTTATCAAAAATAAAGGATCTGGGATAAAAATGACTTTGAACTTCTCAAAGTTGATATATAACACAGGGAGCGCAGCCTGGTGCTCTGTGATGACCTAAGGGGTGGGATGAAAGGAGAGAGGGAAGCTCAAGAGGGAGGGGATATATGTATATGTATATATATATAATTGTGACTGATTCATGTTGTTGTATGGCAGAAACCAACACAACATTGTAAAGCAATTATCCTCCAATAAAAAAAATAAAAACATACACATGCCCAAAATATATATAAAGTAAACAACCATGTATGTACTCTATAGGTTAGGTCCTACAACACCACTCTGTTTTAGCAGCTTCTGTATATCCCTCCTTGATACAATGCCTCTTCCTCCCCCTTCAAAGGTAGCTGCCATCTTGACTTTTGTGTTAATCATTCTTCTGCTTTTCTTTAAAATTCTACCACTTGCACATGCATCCCTAAGTGGTAACTATTTATTTTTGAAAAAGTGAGCAGCAAGCTCAATCTAGCTGTGTAGGAAAAAGGTAATATTGCCACTGTCAGGAAGGAGCTTCCAGGAACAGATAAACTGTCCTGAGTCTGTGAGTCTGGTTTCAATTTTTGACAGTTTCCAAGATTTGCTTCTGAGGAAGTCAGTGGGCAAAGTCACAAGTGAGTTCTGGGAAACACAGGGTTCACCACTGTGGGGACATCTGGAAACACTGATGTGCAGACCAGATTTCAGGTGTGTACCAGATATGATTAAAAAAAAAAAAACAACTAACCTGACTCAAAACAGACTGCAAGGAAATCAAACCAGTCAATCCTAAAAGAAATTAACCCTGATGGTGATTGCAGCCATGAAATTAAAAGACGCTTACTCCTTAGAAGGAAAGTTATGACCAACCTAGACAGCATATTAAAAAGCAGAGACATTACTTTGTCAACAAAGGTCCATCTAGTCAAGGCTATGGTTTTTCCAGTGGTCAGATATGGATGTAAGAGTTGAACTATAAAGAAAGCTGAGCACCGAAGAATTGATGCTTTTGAACTGTGGTGTTGGAGAAGACTCTTGAGAGTCCCTTGGACTGCAAGGAGATCCAACCAGTCCATCCTAAAGGAGATCAGTCCTGGGTGTTCTTGGAAGGACTTATGTTGAAGCTGAAACTCCAATACTTTAGCCACCTGATGCGAAGAGTTGACTCATTTGAAAAGACGCTGATGCTGGGAAAGATTGAGGGCAGGAGGAGAAGGGGACGACAGAGGAGGAGATGGTTGGATTGCATCACCAACTCAATGGACATGGGTTTGGGTGGACTCTGGGTGTTGGTGATGGACAGGGAGGCCTGGCATGCTGCGGTTCAAAGAGTCGGACATGACTGAGCAACTGAACTGAACTGATTCATTGCAAGGACTGATGCTGAAGCTGAAGCTCCAGTACTTTGGCCAACTGATGCAGAAAGCTGACTCATTGGAAAAGACACTGATGCTGGGAAAGACTGAAGGCAAAAGGAGAAGGGGACGACAGAGGATGAGATGGTTGGATGGCATCACTGACTCAATGGACATGGTTTGGGTGGACTCCGGGAGTTGGTGATGGACGGGGAGGCCTGGCGTGCTGCAGTCCATGGGGTTGTGTCTGACACCACTTAGAGACTGAATAGCAACAACCATCAGGTATAGAGGGACTGTTTATTGGCTTTCAGGAGGAAAGCAGCCAGATCCACCACATCTCTCAGTAAAAAGAGCAGTCTCTCAGAATCATCTGAGATTCTGTGTCCTGGGCTTAAGTCCTCAGATTTGCCCACTGAGTAAAACATAACTCCATTTCTAGGTGGTCCTTTTTTTTTTCAGTAGACACTGTCCACTCATGTCTTTCAGGTCAATAATGTCTTCATGAATTATTATTTTCTCACTAGTGTCTACATTCTCTCTTTATGGAATTCCTACTATTTGGGTATTAAAATACCTAGGTCCTTTAACTGTCTTATTTTTTTTTCCTCTCCTGTTTTCTATTTCATTATTTCTTGCTCTACTTTCTGGGAAATTTCAACTTTCTTTTTTCATTTTGACTTTTTAACATCAAAGAGTTCTTTTTTTCCCCCTGAATGCCCCTCCTCCACCTTTATATAGCATCTCATTCTTGCTTCATGGATGCAATAACTTCTTACCCTTTTTAGGATGTTAGTTACTAATAACAGGGATTTTGACAGGAAACTTTATTAAAGTATCATTTACATACTGTTGACTGAAAAAAAAAAGTGCATAGCCTAAAAGTTGAGAATTATACTTTATTTGTAGTCTTTCTGAGGACTTCAAGCCCAGGAAGGAGCCTCTCTGCTCAGAGGGATTGCTCAGAGGTGGCAAGGAAGGAGCCAGCATACACTGGGGTTTTTGCAGCAAAGACAAGAGAGCAGGACCATCAAAAGATCACTGTTTGTACTCCCTGGTGACTCAGATGGTACAAGCATCTGCCTACAATGTGGGAGACCTGGGTTTGATCCCTGAGTTGGGAAGATGCCCTGGAGAAGGAAATGGCAACCCACTCCAGTATTTTTGCCTGGAAAATCCCATGGATGGAGGAGCCTGGTAGGCTACAGTCCATGCGGTCCCAAAGAGTCAGACACAACTGAGTGACTTTACCTTTCTTCTTCAAATATCTCAGGTTACTAAATTGAGCAGTTTTCTCTGTGTGGGACGAAGCAATCATCTGGGCTCACTGAAATCATTCCTTTGATATGCACCTTCACTATCTAGGGCCATTACCCTGTTCTCTTCCACCCTGAGTCCCCCTCAGGGTGCACTGTTGGGGGTGGCTGCAGTGGCTAAGGGCTTGGGAGTGGGCGGCCCATTTGTCTCCACTCTAAGTTCCCTCAGAGCTCACCGTGGGGGTGGACTGCAGTGGCCTAATAGCAACAACATCCTTTGCTTACTGATACGGCAGCTAACACTCTTTATTCTGAATACAATAAATGCACCACTGTAAGTACACTGTTAAATGAGTTTTCACAAATGTATACACCCAAGTAACCACCACTGTAATCAAAATACAGAACGCTGTCATCACCCTCCCAAAGATTCCTGAGCTTTATTCCAGTTAATTTCTGCCCCGACCCCTGGTCTTAGGCAACCACTGATCTGCTTTCTGATACTAAGTATTAGATTTAATTTCTGTAGTTAGTAGCAGGGCTTTACTTTTTGCCCTAAAATAATTGGCTTCTTCTGATTTTTTCTTAAGTGGGTATATTTTGTCTTCTGAGTCTTGTACAGAGGCTATTCAGAAATGTCTGGTCATCCAAGGTTTTCTGCTCTGTCACAAGTAGGGGGTTCGAAGGGTACCTGGAATGTCTGAGCACAGGGGGCTTGTTGACTTGGAGGTTAAGTACATTAGTGTGGTTGCCTCTGGGAAACCTCCTGATCTTAGAGCTTTAGGTCTCTTTCTTGGGCTGGTGGTTAATCTCCCACATAGATGAAAAGGGCTTCCCAGATGGTGCAGCAATAAAGCATCTGCCTGCCGATGCAAGAGACGCAGAAGACTCAGGTTCAATCCCTGGGTCAGGAAGAAGACACAGAAGACTCAGGTTCAATCCCTGGCTACCAGTATTCTTATCTGGAGAATTCCATGGGCAGAGGAGCCCAGCATGCTGCAGTCCACAGGATCACAAAGAGTCCAGTGAAAGTGAGAGACTAACACTTTCACTTTCAGGGGTGGGGCTAGGATTGTCCTATAAAATACATGATGCCCAGTTCAATTTCAATTTCAGATAAACGACAAATAATTTTTTAGTGAATTGTGTCCCATGTGATATTTGAGGTATGAAGTGAAAGCATTATTTATTATTTATCTGAAATAGAAATTGAACTGGGCACCCTGTATCTTTATTTGCTAAATCTGGCAAGCGAAATCATAGCACTCCAAATAGAATCAGAGTCTCTACTAAAGCTGAGGTCAAAGAAATAAAAACTTTAAAAGCCCTGGGAAAAGGAACTTAGAGCTGAAGGCAGCCAACACAGGGATCATGGAATGCTGTATCAGGAGTGAGAGAGAGAAGGATACATTTCATAGGGCAGATGTGGAGAGAGTCATACTCTTCATGGGGGAGTGCAGAAGAGCCCCTGAGGTCCCCTTAGGCAGATGGAAGGGATTTAAAGGGACCGGAGCTTTTGGAAGGGCAGGAGGTGCCTGTGTGTCTCTGCCATTAACAGCAGCTTCATTGTGCCAATGAGACCTGGAGATCTGAAGTTAAACTTGAGTGTAATGAGCATGGAAACATGTTTATCCTAGGGCATCCTAAATTTAGAGAAGGCAGCAGAAAAGATGCCAAAGGGGCATTAAAGTTAAATTATTATTTTTTGAATAACACCTTTGTTTGGAAGGACGGGTCCACTTCTAAGCATCTTTGTTTTCCCCTTGCCTCATGACCTAACATATACAAATGTCTGTAACTAAGGATTTAAGATGGATTTGCAGAAGAGATTTTTTTTTATGTGTTCATTTTTTAAATTTCTTAATTGTTTTTTTGGGGGTGGCGGGGTGGCTGGGGGAGCATGCAGCTTCCCTGGAGGCTCAGACAGTAAAGAATCTACCTGCAGTGCAGGAGACCCGGGTTGGATCCCTGGGTTGGGAAGATCCCCTAAAAAAGGGAATGGCTACCCACTCCAGTATTCTTGCCTGGAGAATTCCACAGACAGAGGAGCCTGGCAGGCTACAGTCCATGGGGGTCACAAAGAGTCGGACACAACTGAGCGACATTTTTTTCACTTTCACTTCGCATGACCAGAATTTACTCTGCCTCTTGAGAACTCTTCTTTATACTCTTCATTCTCATTCAATAACATATACCTTTGAGAAGACAGAGAATGTCCTAAAATCAGGAAGCTACAGGAATCCCTAAATTGCCTGACCATGTCTCTTCCTCCAGGCAGGCGCCCAGTCACATCAGCCTAGACAGCTGGCTATCCTCTTTGCGTTGAAAGATTCCCAGGGAAGGAAATCCTAGAACATCCCACTGTGGGAGTAATAAAGGGATTCTTTTTCATTTCCTTCTTTCTGTTATTTTCAGACACTGATTGACCTAGGATTGAAACTCAGATTTCAATTTATTTTCAAAGAGTGATTTGGGACTTCCCTGGCAGTCCAGTGGTTAAGAATCCACCTGCAATGCAGGGGACTTGGGTTCAATCCCTGGTCAGGGAACTAAGATCCCACATGCTGTGGAGCAACTGAGCTCACGTGCCTTGACTATTGATCCCATGGGTCACAACTAGAGAGTCCATGCATCAAACGAAGATCCTGTGTGCTGCAACTAAGATCTAATGCAGCCAAATAAGTAAATAAATATTTTAAAAGAGTGATTCTTTTCAAGAAGAAGCAATTACCAAACTAAAACATGGCTTCTTCCTTGCCTGAGTGGCCTGGGTATTCTGCTTTCCAAGCTCTGACTGTTCACAGTCCTGGACCAGCTGATAGACGTGTGTGTCTAAGGGCTTCACCTTTCTCCCCAGGTTCTGTATAACTGCTTCTTCCTTGGATATTTTGTGAGGAGGACTGTGTGGATCAGTGATAGAGATAGGAAAAATAAATGCATAATAATTTTATCTATTGCCTGACAGTGTTCTCATTAGTCAAATTGAATATGCATATATAGATATCGTGGAGGTGAGTTTCCCAAGTGGCCCTAGTGATAAAGAATCCTCCTACCAATGCAGGAGACAATGCAAAGGACCTGGGTTTGATTCCTGGGTGGAGAAGATTCCTTGGAGTAGGAAATGACAACTCGCTCCAGTATTCTTGCCTGGAAAATTCCATGGGCAGAGGAGCCTGGTGGGCTACAGTCCATGGGGCTGCAGAGTCCGACATGACTGAGCACTATGACCCGTCGTGATGATGGTTTGGTCGGTAAGTCAGGTCCAACTCTTGTGACCCCATGGACTGTAGCCCACCAGGCTCCTCCGTCCATGGGATTTCCCAGGCAAGAATACTGAAATGGGTTGCCATTTCCTTCTCCAGGGGATCTTCCCCATCCAGGAATCAAACCTGGGTCTCCTGCATTGCATGTGAACCCTTTACCGACTGAGCCACCAGGGATACCCATATATAGATATACGCATTTTCAAATAAATACAGTATATTCCTTCCCAATACTTTCTCTATCTTGTCATTGGACATGTTAATTTAAATGATGGCTTGGGAAGCCCTTTCACACTTTATCTTGACCTATACGGCTCCAGCTTCAGAGTGGTTTCCCACTATAAGATATAATGTTGTGCAATAATTAAACTATACTTATCTATAAATTAGCTAGGGGTTTTTCTTGGAAGGATAAACCTTACAAGTGCAGGTAAAAAACACATGTGGGGCTCAGCAATCAGCTGGGCTTTTGACTTTTAAGTCCTAGCCCAGCTCTTTGTCTAAGAACAGGTCTCCTCTGGGGCTGTGCTCTCTCTAACCTTCTCTTTATTTATTTATTTATTTACTTATTTTGCCACACAGGGAGGCATGCAGATCTAAGTTCTCTGACCTGGGATCAAACCTATGCACCCTGCTCGGGGTCTTAACTACTGGACCGCCAGGGATGTCTTTATCTTTTTCTATGTAAAAAGAAAATCCCAAATAATTAAATCAACTCCAAGATGTCCTTCACAGCTTAGTATCCACTATGCCTGAGTCTTTATTGTTCTTTTATTACACGTAAGGTGTGAAGAGAATCCCAGGGGAGCCTGGTGGGCTGCCATCTATGGGTCGCACAGAGTCGGACACGACTGAAGCGACTTAGCAGCAGCAGCAGCAGCAAGGTGTGAAGAGAACTATGTTCTCTAGGCCTCTGCCCTTGTTTTACTATCCTGGGTCATTCAACAAGTGGCCCGCCACTCATCTACATGCCCAGTGACGCTTAAGTGAAGCTAGTCACTCTCAACTGGGGCCAGTTTTACCCCCAGGAGCTGTTTGGTACTGTGTGAACATGTTTTAGATTACTGTGATGAGGGAAGGCATGTGACGATTGGAGCAAATGAGAGACTACAAAGAGAGACCATGCATTGAGATACCTCTATCAGCTAAGTTATATAAAGTGTTAGTCTCTCTGCTGCTGCTGCTGCTAAGTCGCTTCAGTCATGTCCGATTCTGTGCGACCCCATAGACGGAAGCCCACCAGGCTCCCCCGTCCCTGGGATTCTCCAGGCAAGAACACTGGAGTGGGTTGCCATTTCCTTCTCCAATGCATGAAAGTGAAAAGTGAAAGTCAAGTCGCTCAGTCGTGTCCAACTCTTCACTACCCCTCGGACTGCAGCCCACCAGGCTCCTCCGTCCATGGGATTTTCCAGGCAAGAGTACTGGAGTGGGGTGCCATTGCCTTCTCCGTTAGTCTCTCAGTAGCATCCAACTCTTTGCTACCCTATGTACTGTAGCCCACCAGGCTCCTCTGTTCATGGAATTCTCCAGGCAAGAATATTGGAGAGGGTAGTCACTCCCTTCTCCAGGGGATCTTCCCGACCCCAGGATTGAACCCAGGTCTCCTTTCTTGCAGGCAGATTCTTCACCATCTGAGACACCAGGGAAGATCCAAGCTATAGAGACATCTCTATCAATTAAGTGGGAATCAGGAGGGCCTCTCCAGGATGGAGGGTTTTTCAGGAGCTTTTCAAGGAAAAGGAAGCAGAGTCTGCAGCACAGAGGCTGTTGGGGCCCAGCCAGTGAAGATTTCCATACAAAAGGAAAGATTCTTTCCCTTTGTATGGAAAGTTGCTTCTAGGGACTTCCTTGGTGGTCCAGCATTTAAGCCTGGGCTTCCAATGCAGGGGGCACCCTGGCCAGAAACTAAGATTCCAAGTGCTGACCACATGTCAACTGGAGTGACAGAGAAAAAAAAAAAAAAAATTGCTCTCACAATTTCACAAAAGGGACTAAAAGTTTACTTGGCCATTATAATACTCTTAGTATGTGATATGTGCTTTGTAGAATTATATAGTATATATTTTATATATACACATTGACTCAGGGATCAAACTCAGGTCTCCTGCATTACAGGATGATTCTTTACCATCTGAGCCGCCAGGGAAGCCTGTGAGGAGAGAGGTATGTGTCTCTTATTCAGGGCTCTGTCCTCATCCCTAAGCATAGTATCTAGAGAAGTGTTGACCAATGTGTTCAACTGTATATTCTAATACAGAATCTAAGTCCTAGGAGAATCAAGACAAAATAAAACATCAGATTGAGGAAGCCAGAGCAGGTGTCAACAAGAGGTGAATCTTGGAGAAACAGCTGACTGCATTGGTAGAGGAAAGAGATAAGGTATCCAGGTAGGAGAAGAGCTCAACCAGAAGCGCAAGGCCAAGTGGAAAGACTGCACAGGGCTCCGTAAGGACATCGGATTGCATTCCAGTGCTCGGGAAGGAGACTGCTGGGAATACCACAGTACACAGCACTGCAGTAAGCTCTCTGGGTATGAGTGGTGTGTGGCTGATTAACTTCACCTGTGGACATGGTTCCCCAAGACAGCAGAGACATCTTAGACGACAATTACGGAAAATCTTAGGGAAATGGGAAGTCATTCATGAATATGGAAAAGATTGTCCTTATATAGATTTCTAGACATAATTAATTCTAGTCTAGAGCTCTTAGATGAATCAGATGGATTTTGTCCACAGCTGAGCAGAGCTCATATGGAAATAGAGGGATCGAGCCACATGCACACTGCCCTGTTGGCTGAATGTGCGAGCCAACACTGCCTATCCATTTCAGGTCCTCCTTGCAATTGGCCAGAGGCCTGCAGAGGGGGTCTCCAGGATAGAGGAACTGATGTAGGAAGAGAAGGAAGACTGAGTTACCTGACAAATTCAATACATGAGAACATCTGAAAGTGAACGTGTTAGTCACCCAGTCCTGTCTGACTCTTGCAACCCCATGGACTGTATAGCCCATCAGGTTCCTCTGTCCATGGAATTCTCCAGGCAAGAATACTGGAGTTGCCATTGCCTTCTCCACGAGATCTTCCTGATCCAGGGATTGAACCCAGGTCTCCTGCATTGCAGGCAGATTGTACACTGTCTGATCACCAGAGAAGCCCAAGAACATTTAGCTTTTAGTGAGAGTCACTGTCGTGTCTGACTCTTTGCTACCCCGTGGACTGTAGCTTTCCAGGCTCCTCTGTCCATGGAATTCTCCAGGCCAGAATACTGATGTGGGTAACCATTCCCTTCTCCAGGGAATCTTCTCAACCCAGGGATCAGACCCAGGTCTCCATTTAGGGGTTTGAATTATTCTGACAGCTTGTATCCATTATTTTTTCAGTTACTAGAAAGTCTTTATAGGTGGAGAATGCTGCTGCTGCTGCTAAGTCACTTCAGTCATGTCCGACTCTGTGCGACCCCATAGATGGCAGCCCACCAGGCTCCCCCGTCCCTGGGATTCTCCAGGCAAGAACACTGGAGTGGGTTGCCAAAGTGAAAGTGAAGTAGCTCAGTCGTGTCCAACTCTTAGCAACCCCATGGACTTCAGCTTACCAAGCTCCTCCGTCCATGGGATTTTCTAGGCAAGAGTACTGGAGTGGGGTGCCATTGCCTTCTCCAAGGTGGAGAATAAATTGCCTCAAAACAATCAAAACTACTTACATAGAAATATTAAAATCTGGAAGTATTTGGTTTTTAAGATATATCCCTGTAATTGCAACAAAATCAGGTAGCTATATTCTCTTTCTAATTATTGGCTACTCCTCCAAACAAAAACATCAGAGTGATGATAACTCCTGCCAGGGGTTGGCAGCAGATTTTAACAAAAAGCTTTTTCGCTCACCAGCTTAGCTGCTGGCGCCATCTAGTGACCGATGCAACTGACAAAGATAGGCTGAGAAAACATACTCCCAAGAGTTTGATACAGTCTTTTCTTTTCGAGAGCAGAAACAGGTGACAGAGGATGAGACGGTTGGATGGCATCACTGACACAATAGACTTAACAACAACAACAACACTACAGAGAAGGAAATTGGAAATGCTTAATATTTGTGGTGTCATTTGAAAGTTATCATAGGAAAGAAATGGAAAAAATTACTAATTATTTCACAGGAAATGCACTTAAAGGTAAAAGTGATCATATTGAGGTAAAATGCTGACTTATAAAAGCAAATAAGCAAAGATTTTTGGAACCATCTTTATACCAAAGAGTAAACATAGAAATAATGATGAATTGCTAAAAATTCTTATTTCTATGAGAATATTATACAAAGTTCAAGTGTATTCTTAAATGGAGCAAGTGCAATTGAAACCCATACCTTAACTGGAACACAAAATATTTCATTATCATCATCAGGAACTAGAATGGTGAAAATTCCAGAATTGAAACCCCATGACTTTTTTATTTGAAAACATGCACCCCACCATCCCTTCCCTGGTGGCTCAGACAGTCAAGAACCCGCCTGCAACGCAGGATACCTGGGCTCAATCCCTGGGTCAGGAAGATCCCCTGGAGAAGGGAATGGCTACCCGCTCCAGTATTCCTGCCTGGAGAATCCCAAGAACAGAGGAGCCTGGCGGGTTACAGTCCATGGGGTCGCAGAGTTGGACATGACTGAGTAACTAACACACACACACACACACACACACACACACAACCTCACATCCCTAGGCCTCACAGTCAAAACACAAGTCTTATGTACATAAAGATCTGTCTAAAGAAGTTTCTCTCAGCATCTCTTGCTCCTTATATTAGTGCTAATTTCACATCAGCACAGTCGGTCTGCTGCTGCTGCTGCTAAGTCGCTTCAGTCGTGTCCAACTCTGTGCTACCCCATAGACGGGAGCCCACCAGGATCCCCCGTTCCTGGGATTCTCCAGGCAAGAACACTGGAGTGGGTTGCCATTTCCTTCTCCAATGCATGAAAGTGAAAAGTGAAAGGGAAGTCGCTCAGTCGTGTCCGACCCTCAGCGACCCCATGGACTGCAGCCTTCCAGGCTCCTCTGTCCATGGGATTTTCCAGGCAAGAGTACTGGAGTGGGGTGCCATTGCCTTCTCCAACAGTCTGTCTAGTTACCACCAAGTGCTACAAAGAACAAGAGTAAAATACAAAAGGTGGCTGTTTAGACACACCCTGGGTTTCTGTGTGGAGAGAAATGCAATAATCTAACATGGCCCTGAAGCTTTGTTGCCAGAACTACCTCTCACAAAGGGCCCACATGGTCAGATGCTGTCTCACCTGTAGCCTGTTATAAGGGAACACAAGGTTAGTAACATCCTTGGTTTTAAGTCACTAGATGGTTTTTGTTGTTGCTGATGTTATGAAATTTGCTTAGGACATGTGAGGTGATGATGAGCTTCTTTTCATATGGAAGGATTATGTTCCCGACAAGTTTTCAGTAAAACAAATGTGTAAACCTGCTTCCCTGGGTGAGCTTGTCCTGAGTCATTGCCACTTTCCCATCCCGTTCATCTTATGACCAATGACTTTCCCAAGTAGACAACTGAGTAATGATTGGAGCCGCCCACACAAAGCAAGGTGCCCCCATCACACTACCACCCCTTCCACACTTTTTTTATAAAGGTGATTCATAGTAAGAACCACTTGCATGTTTGTTTACTCCTTTAATCAGCAATTGCTACCTCAAATATTTATCCAACAATTTTCCTTAAATATTTGTTCACGTATTTAATCAGCAATTATTTGCTTAAATATTTATCAAACAATAATTGTACTTAGGCAATTATACCCAGGAAGAGGAAATCACAGTCTTTGTTCTCAAAGGTACCCTTGGGAGAAAGCAAGAATAACATTTCTCAATAGAAGGCTGAGCAGTAGAAACATAAATAAGGACTCTAGAATTTCAGAGACAAAAGAAATCCCAGCCAGTTAAGAAGTCAGGGAAGGAGTGAGCATGTTGTACAGCAAAGACGTTTACCCCAAACACTGAAGAAGGAATAAGGTTATGGTGGAGAAAAATGAGAGTGAAGGGCATTGCATCATGGAGCTGCAAATATGGAGGACTAGGGAGAAGGCAATGGCACCCCACTCCAGTACTCTTGCCTGGAGAATCCCAGGATGGGGGAGCCTGGTGGGCTGCCATCTATGGGGTTGCACAGAGTCAAACACGACTGAAGCGACTTAGCAGCAGCAGCAGCGATGAGTAGCCAGCTGACCTGAACAAAAGGTCATGCAATACCCATGTAACGCTGTATCCATACAATGGAATTTTATTCAGCCATTAAAAGAAAGGAAGTCCTGATACATGATACACTTTGGATTAATCTTGAAAACATTATACTAAGTGAAAGAAGCCAGTTACCGAAGTCCATGTGTTATATGATCCTATTCATAGGAAAGTCTAGAAGAGGGAAATCATAGAGACAGAAAGTAGACTAGTGGTTACTTGAGGCTGAGAGTAGGGACAGAGGTTGAAGAGACAGGAGAGACTGAAAGCTTGAGGATAAAACTTCTTTTTAAGGTGATGAAATGCTTCTAAAATTGATGGTGATGATGGTTACACAAACCTGTGGACATACTTAAAACCGGTAAAATGGTACACTTTAAATATAAGGTAGGTGAATTATATCTGAAGATAGAAAAGCAGAGTCAAGTAAGCACCACGAAGGATTTTAGAAAAGCAGAGTCCAATACTTTGGCCACCTGATGTCAAGAGATGAGTCACTGGAAAAGACCCTGATGCTGGGAAAGACTGTGGGCTGGAGAAGGGAGCGACAGAGGATGAGATGGTTAGATAGCATCACCAACTCAACAGACAAGAGTTTGAGCAAACTCCAGGAGATGGTGCAGGACAGGGAAGCCTGGGGTGCTGCAGTTCACGGGGTGGAAAAGAGTCAGACAAGACTTAGCGACTGAACAACAACAGAGTCAAGTAAGCACTGTAAAGGATTTTAATTGCCACAATAAAATGTAGAATTTGTCAAGGATAGCAAGGAAGTGATTCAACCCAGGATTGAGGAGACTTTACATAAAAAGGATTTGATAGCCAAGGCTTGAAAGATGAGTGGGTGTTCATTGTTCTTCCCAATACTAAGAAACTCCTTCCAATTCATTAGCTATGCTGCCCCCACAATAACCTGTTAAAATGTAAAAGCTGATCATGCTACAGAGGTTTTCTGAGGCACTGCTAATGTTCTATTTCTGTTGTTGACTTGAAAAATGGTCACAACCTAGAAATTGAGAGTTACGTTTTATTCAGTGGGAATTTTTAGGACTTCGAGCCCAGGAGGCAGCATCTCAAATGATCCTGAAAGAACCGTTTCAAAGAGGTGGAAGAGAAGTCAGGTTATATAGAAGTTTGCAGCAAGGAGCAGGTAGTCTGCACATCAAAAGATGATTGCTAATTAAGGAAAATCAGATATCTGAAGGAATTTAGCACTTTTCTGTGTATGTGAAGATGCAGTCTGAGTGACTGGTGGCTGCCAGATAGTCGTCACTGTTCTTTCTGGGTGCCCTACAGGCTCAGAAATTCGCATTTGGAGGGCCAGAATCACGGGTGGCTGTGACATCCTTGTTTGTTGATACGGCAGGAAATATTCCATTTCACACTGTGGATAGAGGGTACATGACTGCAATGTCTCTGTGTATAGCGATTATATACATTCATTGGAATAGATAATTCAGAGCAAAAAGGAAAAACCTCATTATATTCCCATCTGCCTAAAATCACTCAATAGCTGCACGTCACCAACACAGTGGAGACTCACATTCTTCGTACAACCCGGCTTTGTTCAGCAATTCCATCCTCAGCTGCCACGCAGGGCTCGAATGTAGTGAGGGTGTGCTCAGTCCTGTCTGACTCTTTGCAACCCCTGGACTGTGACCCACCAGGCTACTCTGCCCATGGGATTCTCCAGGCAAGAATACTGGAGCAGGTTGCCATTTCCTCCTCCAGGCAATCTTCCCAACCCAGGAATCAAACTCCTGCATTGGTAGTTCGATTTTTTTACCACACAGAGTAAGCTTCGAGTTTTAAGTTTGTCTCAGAGTCAGTTTTCATTCAAATACCAAAGAAAGGCAATGCCAAAGAATGCTCAAACTACCACATAATTGCACTCATCTCACACGCTAGTAAAGTAATGCTTAAAATTCTCCAAGCCAGGCTTCAGCAATATGTGAACCGTGAACTTCCAGATGTTCAAGCTGGTTTTAGAAAAGGCAGAGGAACCAGAGATCAAATTGCCAACATCCGCTGGATCATCAAAAAAGCAAGAGAGTTTCAGAAAACATCTATTTCTGCTTTATTGACTTTGCCAAAGCCTTTGACTGTGGGGATCACAATAAACTGTGGAAAATCCTGAAAGAGATGGGAATACCAGACCACCTAACCTGCCTCTTGAGAAACCTGTCTGCAGGTCAGGAAGCAACAGTTAGAACTAGACATGGAACAACAGACTAGTTCCAAATAGGAAAAGGAGTTCGTCAAGGCTGCATATTGTCACCCTGTTTATTTAACTTATATGCAGAGTACATCATGAGAAATGCTGGGCTGGAGGAAGCACAAGCTAGAATCAAGATTGCCGGGAGAAATATCAATAACCTCAGATATGCAGATGACACCACCCTTATGGCAGAAAGTGAAGAGGAACTAAAAAGCCTCTTGATGAAAGTGAAAGAGGAGAGTGAAAAAGTTGGTTTAAAGCTCAACATTCAGAAAATGAAGATCACGGCATCTGGTCCCATCACTTCATGGGAAATAGATGGGGAAAGAGTGGAAACAGTGTCAGACTTCATTTTTCTGGGCTCCAAAATCACTGCAGATGGTGACTGCAGCCATGAAATTAAAAAATGCTTACTCCTTGGAAGGAAAGTTATGACCAACCTAGATAGCATATTCAAAAGCAGAGACATTACTTTGCCAACAAAGGTCCATCTAGTCAAGGCTATGGTTTTTCCAGTGGTCATGTATGGATGTGAGAGTTGGACGATAAAGAAAGCTGAGCACATAAGAATTGATGCTTTTGAACTGTGGTGTTGGAGAAGACTCTTGAGAGTCCCTAGGACTGCAAGGAGATCCAACCAGTCCATTCTAAAGGAGATCAGCCCTGGGTGTTCATTGGAAGGACTGATACTGAAGCTGAAACTCCAATATTTTGTCCACCTGATGTGAAGAGCTGACTCATTTGAAAAGACCCTGATGCTGGGAAAGATTGAGGGCAGGAGAAGGGGACGACAGAGGTTGAGATAGCTGGATGGCATCACTGACTCAATGGACATGGGTTTGGGTGAACTCCAGGAGTTGGTGATGGACAGAGAGGCCTGGTGTGCTGCGGTTCATGGGATCGCAAAGAGTTGGATACGACTGAGCAACTGAAATGAACTGAGAGCCTGGGACTCTGAGGTGGATGTAGCGGTTTATTTGGGAGGTGATGCCGAGTTAGGAGATAGGTGGGCTCCAGGTCAGACATTTACAACTGGCCCCCTATTTGCATTTCACGGGGCTTTCAGAAGTGGGCTTCATGCTGGGCACTTACAACAGTTAGCATTTCTTGAGACAAGAGATAGGTGGGCTCCAGTTAAGACATTTATAAGCAGCCTCCTGTTTGCCCTCTGAAATGGAAGTAACAACAGAAACAGGGAAAATAGCCAGTGTTTGTCTCTTGTAAACACCTTAAGCTAATAGCCATGACAATAATCAAGGTAAAGTCATGGCAAGGACAAAGAGGTGCAAAACCCTGTTCCAGAGTAAAGGATTAAAGGACCTCCACTCCCCTCTTTTGGGACAAGGGAGATACCACACATGCGCAGAAAGGTTTCTTGTGTATCAGAAGTCAAGGGGTAACACCAGGCCATAATGAGTCTTGCTCCTCCCAGAAGCCTTTACTTTGAGATCCATCTTGGCTGAGAGGTATGTGCGCACCCAGAGGAGTGTCACAGGATAGGTCAGGTGTGGAAAAATAAATCAGATAATTGACCTGAAGGAAGACAAAGGCCTGGAAGAACTGCCATATGTAAATGATTCAACTGCCTTTTTACTGTGCTCCTCCTCACTAGGGGGGATGCCCACACCTTTTCTCAGGCAGCAAGAGTGAGGGAGGGGCACCCTACGAGGGAAAGTCGATAGAAAGATGGTTGCAGCAATTGTAAGGTCACCATAGCAGGCAATAGGGCTTTAGTTCCCATTTAATGGCTGTTTAATATTTCAGGATTTTCAGACAAGTGGAGCAGTACTTCTCAAACGTTGTGGTCTCACAACCCTTCTATCCTCTTAAAAATTATTGAGGATCCCAAAAAGCTGTAGGTTATGTTAATTATGCCTATCAAAATCTACCATAGGAAAAAACCGAAACTGGAATATATTAAAAATATATCAGAAAATATTACATAGCATAATAGCATATTTACACAAATGACATATTTTTTATAAAAAATAGCTATATGGTGTGATGAATTTGGCATTGTTTCTCTATTTCTGCAAATGTTTTTCATGTCTGGCTTTATAGAAGACAGCTGGATCCTCCTATCTGATTTTGCACGTCAATCTGTTGTGATGTTGTTTGGGTTGAAGTCTGTGAAGAAAATCCAGTCTCATACAGATGTGTAGTTTGAAAAAGAAGGTTTTTTTCAGTAACATTTTTAGGTGATTTGAATATTCTTTGAAACTACAACAAAATTCATTGAAAGGCCATTTCTTAAAGGTTAACTGCACTGTAAGATCAAAATCCACTTTTAACACCATGCTTTGGTCACTGTGAAAGTATTGCTTCACTGAGTTATGTAAATTTTCCAAATATTCAGATTTTTATTATGCAATATCAAAAAGTCATATTTGTTAATATCATTGCCTATTGGGCTTCCCAGGTAGCACCAGTGGTAAAGAACTTGTCTGCAAATGCAGGAGACATAAGAGATGTGGGTTCAATCCCTGGGTCAGGAAGATCCCACTGGAGGAGGGCACGGCAACCCTCTCCAGTATTCTTGCCTGGAGAATCCTATGGACAGAGGAGTCTGGCGGGCTACAGTCCACAGAGTCTCAAAAAGTCGGACACAACTGAAGTGACTTACCACACATCTCATCAGAAAATTCTTTAAATACTAGGAAACTGTCACACCCACAGCGGTAAATTTGTTTTCAAAAATTCTAATTTTTTTTATAAGTAAGTCATATTATTTTATTATTATTATTTTTACTTTACAATATTGAATTGGTTTTGCCATACCTCAACATGTATCCGCCACGGGTGTACACGTGTTCCCCATTATACAGAGTGAAGTAAGCCAGAAAGAAAAACACCAATACAGTATACTAACGCATATATACGGAATTTAGAAAGATGGTAACGACAACCCTGTATGTGAGACAGCAAAAGAGACACAGATGTATAGCACAGTCTTTTGGACTCTAATTTTCATTTGAATTTAAATTTTACCACTGGCAATCAATCCTGTGAGTTGCTTTCCTTCAACTCACAGGTTTTACTTTGTCTGATTTTTTAAGAAACTCTCTGCCAAATATCCCAGTCTGTATAACCGTTGTTTGTCAGTTATTTTTTTAAGTAAAAATGGTGTTCCATGCATTCAGAAGTCTGGACTTAATGAAATGAATACTATTTACTGCCCCTTTAAGGGCATTTTAAGTGAAACTGACATTTTCTGTTTTTTTTTTTTTTTACTATTTGTGTGTGGTGTTGAATAACAAAATGGCAAATGAAAAGTACAGCTAGATACCACTCTCTTGATTTCCAGAGCTCTTCCCACTATTGTTTTTGCACCATTAGTGCAAATGTCCACCCAATAAAAAAGGTCCCATAATATCCTGGCATTATTATGACAGTTGTTTTGGCCTCAGGGAACCCCCAGAAGCTCAGGGACCTCCAAAGATGCACAAAGCTTGCTGTCGGAACCGCTGAAGTGGACTTGTGGTTTGCCACAGATCATCAGCATCCTTGAAAAGGATTTCAAGAGTTCATTAAATTAGACACATTTAAACAGGATCAAAATCATGGTCTAACACCATAACTACTCAGCCCATCCTGGCAGTGCCTCTGCATTAGTTCTGGCCCATTTTGTTGTATCCCAAGCCTATCAGAAGCCCTGCTTATTATCTGATGCCCATAGTGTCCAACAAGAGGGACACAAAGCAATAAATGAAGACGATCAGGAAAAAAAAAGCAGAAGGTCTTTTGTCATATGAAACACACAGCTTCATTGTCGATGAGTTCAAGAACAAACAGCAGGCGGTCAAGTTCTTGAACAGCTCAGCCACGTTCAGATGTCTTCAGAGAAACTATAGACAAGGGACTTTAGACACATCCAGGTGTGAACTCCAATCCATTCCCATGGTCCAGGCTTAAATGCAGGCAGCAGGAAGGAGAATGATGCCAGGGGAAAGTGTGTTAGCCATTCAGTTGTGTCTGACTCTTTGCAACCCATGGACTATAGCTCAACAGGCTCCTCTATCCATGGAATTCTCCAGGCAAGAAAACTGGAGTGGTTTGCCATTCCCTTTTCCAGGGGCTCATCCCAACCCAGAGATCAAACCCGGGTCTCCCACATTGCAGGCAGATTCTTTACCATCTGAGCCACCAGGGAAGCCCCGATTCCGGCAGAGGATAAAGTCAGAGGCCAGACTTGAACTTACTCCTTCTAATGCTTTCCTTGGAGTATTCTGTGCATTAGAGAAGAAAGGTCATTCTTAGCAAGGATGGAAAGCGGAGAAGATATTTGATGGATATTCAGATGAAAAATACCCAAGGATTGTAGCTGGCCAGTGCCTGGGCTGATTCTCAAGACTGCATAGGTCATGTGCTTGGGAGAGCCATCTGCTGTGTGCCCCAGTTTCCCTGCTGACTCATCTCTTACTGGACCACGACTGAACCGAAAGCTTCATCACTAAGGCCAATGCTAACAATATTCAGGCCTGTCATTTGAATAGTGCTCCATGGTCTACAAATATTACCTTAGCATTTGTTAACTAGCTAAACTTGGGCATATGTGTATTTGTTAGTTCATTTAGTAATAGTAATATTTAAAGGTATTGAGAATTTACTAGATTAGGATTTGTGCCAAGTATTCTTTGTGTGTGTGTTGTTCAATTGTGTCCGACTCTTTGTGACCCCATGGGCTATAGCCCCCAGGCTCCTCTGTCCATGGAATTCTCCAGGCAAGAATACTGGAGTGGGTAGCTATTCCCTTCTGCAAGGTATCTTCCCCACCCAGGGACTGAACCCATGACTCCTGCATTGGCACTTGCCATTGAGCCACCTGGGAAGCCCATGCTAAGCTAAGTCACACCAGTCGTGTCCGACTCTGTGCGACCCCATAGACGGCAGCCCACCAGGCTCCCCATCCCTGGGATTCTCCAGGCAAGAACACTGGAGTGGGTTGCCATTTCCTTCTCCAATGCATGAAAGTGGAAAGTGAAAGAGAAGTCCCTCAGTCGTGTCCAACTCTTCGCAACCCCATGGACTGCAGCCTACCAGACTCCTCCGTCCATGCAATTTTCCAGGCCAGAGTACTGGAGTGGGGTGCCGTTGCCTTCTCCGGGGAAGCCCATAGGATGGGTAATAAATGGCAGCTCTTACGGCCATTGCTTTGATGCAGATAATACTGCAGCTGCCTTGTATGCTCTGGTTCTTAATTGTATAAGTTAAGGTCCTTTGGATGAAAGAACAAAATAAAATCTGCCTCATGTACATGAAACGGGCTTCCCTTGTGGCTCAGCTGGTAAAGAATCCGCCTGCAATGAGAGAGACCAGGTTCAATTCCTGGGTTGGGAAGATCCCCTGGGAAAGGGAAAGACTACCCACTCCAATATTCTGGCCTGGAGAATTCCATGGACTGAATAGTCCATGGGGTCGCAAAGAGTTGGACACAAGGGAGCAACTATCACTTTCACATTAATGGAGATTTTATTCAAAGTAGATGGAGCCCTTAAAAACCTGATGGAAAACTAAAGAGTTAGACACAACAAATGAGAAGTAACAAGTAGACGTGTGGGTCCAAGAGGTAGGAGAGGTTTTCACCACCATGTGCAGACTCTTCACCATTTTCGGTCTTGTAGTCATCTGTTCAAGATCCAAATTCCAGCTTGAATCACATTCCCAGAGTAGATCTCCCAGGGGAAAAGTAACTAGTTAAAACACCAGCAAATATCTAATGCTTATAATAATA
Organism: Bos grunniens; assembly: GCF_055505025.1. Taxonomy (NCBI): domain Eukaryota; kingdom Metazoa; phylum Chordata; class Mammalia; order Artiodactyla; family Bovidae; genus Bos; species Bos grunniens. The sequence goes on along the minus strand of NC_141178.1, from coordinate 53,213,550 downwards.
TATGTCTATTTTAACATTTAAATAAAATAATTTAGGTTATAATTGGCATTTACTGGTGTGGGGAACGGATTGAAACTGCACTTTTAAGTCCCATTTGCCATACCCGTTTGTTCCGGGTTTCCTGAGCCCAAGGAATTTGAGGCATGTAATTACTACAAAGTGGCCACTAGATGGCAGTCATAAGGGTTAGGCATCATTTAAAAAGAAGTAACAGCTAAATCTCAAAATTTTCAGCACTTAAACATGCTATTTAACTAACTTTGCATAATAGTTTTGTGAATCATGAAATTATTACCCCAAGGGTTTCTATTTTATAAAACTGATATTCAGAGAAATTCACTGACTTGTCCTGTACCCAGAGTTTGAAAATGGATTTTGTCTATGCTGTGTGCCTTTTCTGCTAAATGTACTTAATTCTTTATACTGAAAGGGTTTCAAGGACTCCAGAGTTTGGAAGCTTAGAAATGTGGTAGTGTACTGTAAGTCGCTCAGTTGTATCTGACTTTTTGCAACTCCATGGACTGTAGTCCGCCAGGCTCCTCTGTCCATGGGATTTCCCAGGCAAGAATACTGGAGTGGGTTGCCATTTCCTCCTCCAGGGGATCTTCCCCACCCAGGGATTGAATCTGCATCTCCTGCACTGGCAGGCAGAATCTTTACCACTAGCATCACCTGAGAGATCTCTGAAATTGTCTAATGACTTGACTAGAGAGCTGACTTAGTGACAGCTAGTGATGTACATATGAAGCTTGCAAAGATCCAACAGAATAAACCCTCTTCATCCTTTCCCCAGCTCCGTCATTTCTGCTCTTCAAGGTAGAGTTAGTAACCATCTGTGTTGTATTTTTTCATTAGTGACGAAAAAAGACCTCAACTGACAACTGGATTGTTTATTGGTAAATATTGAGTGTTAGGATTTGTTTCCTTTTAAGAAATATGTCCTGAAAGGACATATCTATACTTCTTAGTTACATGATCTATATCTTTTGGTCATTGGTAGTCGAATATTGGGCTTCCCTGGCAGCTCAGATGGTAAAGAATCTGCCTGCGATGCAGGAGACTCAGGTTTGATCCTTGGATCAGTAAGATCCCACGGAGAAGGGAATGGCTACCACTCCAATATTCTTGCCTGGAGAATTCCATGGACAGTAGAATTTTATGTTGACCATTAAGAAATTTTTTCCTACAAAGGGAATTTTAAAGTAATTTTTCAAATTCTAATAAGAGGATCAAGAATCTTTCTCAGAAAAATTCCTCATTTTCCAGGTTAGGAAACAGCATCCCAGAAAGTTTACATAAGTTATTCAAGGTCACACAGTGGATTCATAACCAAGGCTGGACTGAACACTGAGTCCTGCCCAGAGGGAGGTACTTTTAACAAAAGCTATGATACTTCCTTCTTGCACACTCCCCTAAGAAACTTCACTAGTAAATAATACCTGTAGGATTGAACCAAAAAATCTTTAGTAGAGCTTTGTCTACTGAACATAGTATATGTAATCTGGCCAAAAGATTCCCATCCTAAGGATCACCGTGACAAACATACCAGAGCCTGCCTGTGTCCGAACATGGCATTTGGCTTTGCATTTCACCTCCTTTGGCCATAGGCTTCCCTGGTGGCTCAGGTGGTAAAGTGTCTGCAGGCAATGCAGGAGACCTGGGTTCGATCCCTGGGTTGGGAAGATCCCCTGGAGAAGGAAATGGCAACCCACTCCAGTACTCTTGCCTTTAAAATCCCATGGACGGAGGAGCCTGGTACGCTACAGCCCATGGGGTCACAAAGAGTCGGACACGACTGAACGACTTCACTTTCACTTTCTTCTGGCCATAGGACAGCTACTGTAGTGAAGCATGTGTTTTGTGACTCGAGTCTATGCTCCCAAAGAGTGAAATAGTTAGTATATTATGTAAGAAAACCCAGATAAATAAATAGAACATCTATGCTGCCAAAGAGGAGCTAAAACCCACAGCATCCACAGAAGATCTATGGTTACTTCAAGAGGGATCGGCAGCACTGTCACTATTCATTATGGAAATAGGCTTGAGCTAATGACCAACCCAGAGGATATTGTTCACAGTGACAAAGAGCACCCTCTCCTGCTGTTCTCTCCACCCCTTCCACTCCTGTCCGGCACACACAAACCCCAAGAATTACAACCTATTCACCTTGGTCACTTTTTTCAGTTTCATGTACAATAAAATTTTTCAACATTCCTGAGTTGAATGTTGAACTTAGTACAGGTTCAGCATTGAATGCATTCTTTCCAAGCTCATAATTCTGCACCTTTAACCTTTAATGAAATGCAACATTCAGCTAATCATCTGGACGATTTTTGTTCTTCTATAGTAAACAGGCAAAATGACGGAGTAGAAAGAGTTCATCAGCTTGTCTCTCACCTAGATGTGAGAACTACCTTGATGCCTAATCAGTAGAAAGCTTTTCCTTTGATTTGGCTTCTTTCGTGGATGTGTATATTAGGGCCTCTAACCTTTCTGAGGTTCAATGTACTTAAGTATTAATATAAAAATTGGGTAAATGATATCTGCCCCACATAGTGTCAGTAGAGATGATCTGTTTGCAAGTAATAGAAACTATCTGGAGCCATACTAGCCAAAAATTAAGTGTTTATTAAGGAAACAGGGATGCATTTCAACCCAGGAAACAAGCAAGACTTCGGGCAAGGCTAAAACCATAAATTGAGATTCAAAAGTCTTTAATCACTCTTGATCTCTTGTCCCTGTACCTTCTTCAATTTTCTCTACCTCTGGGAGGGCCAGCTTCTCTGCCTCTCTGTCTGTACAGCAGAACATAGGGCAGAAGAGGTGACCAGTATGTGGTTGAAGGCATGTTACCAAGCTCCCCGAGAACTGTTTTCAGCATGGGAGAATGGGTCTATTCATAATTGTCTCTCTCCTTGGGCTCCCCAGGTGGCTCAGTGGTAAAGAATCCACCTGCCAATAAAGGAGACACAGATTAGATCCCTGAGTCGGGAAGATCTCCTGGAAATGGCAACCTACTCCAATATTCTTGCCTGGAAAATCCCATGGACAGAGTAGCCTGGTGTGCTACAGTCTATGGGGTTGCAAAAGAGTTGGACATGACTTACCAACTGAACAACTCCCCTTTAAAGATTAAATAAACTAATGTGTATATTAAAGACTTAGAGGAGCCCTAACAGTAAGCACTAAATAAATACAACTCATTATTACAGGTCCACAAGTTCAATTCTAAAGGAAATCAACCCTGACTATTCATTGGAAGGACTGATGCTGAGGCTGAAGCTGAAGCTTCCAAACTTTGGCCACCTGATGCAAAGAGCCGACTCATTAGAAAAGACCTGATGCTGGGGAAGATTAAAGGTAGGAGGAGAAGAGGACGACAGAGTACGAGATGGTTGGATGGCATCACCGACTCAATGGACATGAGTTTGAGCAAACTCCTGGAGATGGTGAAGGACAGGGAAGCCTGGCATGCTACAGTCCATGGGGTCACAAACAGTCAGATATGACTCTGCAGCTGAACAACAACAAGCTCTTGCCCTCAATTTTCAATCTCCAGAGCTCTGAAAGTCAAAATCTTTTGTAAGTTTTTAGAAAATTATTTAGTGTCAAAACATAACCTGACTTGAATTGATGCAGTCAATGTCTTAATTTCAGTCAATGAGAATATGTATATGTTTTGCTACAGAAATAGTAGTATGTTTGGTTATGGTGTGTTGGTCAGAACCCACTGTGGGTGCTAAGTCACTTGAGTCACTTTGCGACCCTATGAGCCATGGCCCACCAGGCTCCCCTGTCAATGGGATTTCCAAGGCAAGAATACTGGAGTGGGTTGCCATTTCCTCATCCATAGGATCTTCCCAACCCAGGGATTGAATCTGCATCTCTTATGTATCCTGCATTGGCAGGCAGGTTCTCACAATCCACTGAGGATACTAGAAAATATATGATAAATGCACCTAATTTTCTAAAATTAAAAAATTCTGAATTCTGAAACAAATCTGGTCCCAAGGGTTTTGGCTAAGTGACTGGGGGCTTGTTTTACTAACACTAAAAAAATTCAATTATGGCCTAAGCCTTAGGTAATACCTTAAGATATTAGTTTATATTTGAACCTCATTAGAATAGCAAACTTTCTCACTGAATCATCTTATTTACCAACCACAACCACAACAGAACCACAATAAAAGCAATGCAACTTTAGCCGGGTATTAGTCAACATGGGCTGCCACAACAAAATACCATAGACTGAGTGACTCAACCAACAGAAATTTATTGTTGAATAGTTCTGGAAGCTAGACATCTGAGATCTGGATGCCAGCAAATTTGGATACAATGAAGACTTTCTGGTTTATAGAGAAAGTGCTGTGTGCTCAACTGACCTCTCTGTGTCCATGTGGTAAGAAGGACAGAGAAATCTCTCTGGTATCTCTTCTTATAAGGACACTAATCCCTTCATGAGGGCCCTTCCCTTGTGACCTCACCTCACTCAAATTATCTTCCAAAGACCCCAGCTCCAAATATGATCACACGGTGGGCTGGGACTTCAACATGTGAAATTAGAGGGGACACTGCAGATGGTGACTGTGGCCATGAAATTAAAAGATGCTTGCTCCTTGGAAGAAAAGCTATGAACAACCTGGACAGTGTATTAACAAGCAGAGACATTACTTTGCTAACAAAGGTCTATTTAGTCAAAGCTATGGTTTTTCCAGTAGTCATGTACGGATGTGAGAGTTGGACCATAAAGAAAGCTGAGCACCAAAGAATTGATGCTTTAGAACTGCGGTGCTGTAGAAGACTCTTGAGAGTTCCTTGGACAGCAAGGAGATCAAACCAGTCAATCCTAAAAGGAAATCAACCCTGAATGTTCATTGGAAGGACAGATACTGAAGCTGAAGTTCTAATACTTAGGTTACCTGATATGAAGGCCAACTCACTGGAAAAGACTTTGATACTGGCAAAGATTGAGGGGAGTAAGAGAAGAGGGCGACAGAGGATGAGATGGTTGGATGGCATCATTGACTCAATGGACACGAGTTTGAGCAAATTCCAGGAGATAGTGAAGGACAGGGAAGCCTGGCGTGCTGCTAGTCCATGAAGCTGAAAAGAGTCAAACACAACTGGGCAAGTGAACAGCAACAAACATTCAGTCCAGAACAGCCAGTTATCTAAATAACTCAAAGGCAAGGTACAGGATACCAATTCATGCACTGATTCATTCATTCATTTATTCAATAAGCTTTTCCTTTAAGCACCTTCTATGTCCACATAGCTGTTCTTATACAGACTTGAGGGAGGCAGATACAGTCTCTTCTACCACAGTCTAGTGACACCCCTCTGCTTCCTGATGAAGGGAAGTGTGCAGAAGGCACCGTGGACTGATTGTGTCTGTTTTCTGCAATGTGCCATCATTAGCCTCCCCAGGGCTCTGTGCCAAAGCCTGGCCTGCACGGCAACTCCATTTGACAAGTGAGGCCTCTTACAAAGCAGTGACCTCGGCCCCATTAATATGCTTGCCTTGAGGTGTGGAGTCCCCGCGTGCACTCTGTGGTCTGCCAGGATTTAGCACACTCAAGGCAGCAGACACAGTGGAGACCCGTCCTAAGTAAACACAGCTCCCGAGGGCTCACAGCAGACTCAGACAACCCTTTTTCCTTCATCAGACATTATTTCTCTATCCAAAAAGTGAGGAGTTTGGCTCAGAAGACAATGATGTCAAACTCTGCAATAGCAGCAGCATCACCTGTACCCAGGAAAGCTTACATGGGAGCCTCGCATGCTTCGTACTCTGGTAATAATTATTACCTGTTGTCCCTCAAACACTGCTATGCCTTGTACTCTTGCACATGCCATTTTCTTTGTAAGGGATGTCCCCATAGAACATTCTGCAAACCTAACTCAACAACCATCTGTTCTGCGAAGCCTTTCCTGACTCTCCCTCTCCCCAACTTCTTCCTCCAAAGTGTTAGTGACTCGTTTGCTCATTAATTCATACAGAGATTTAAATTAAACTTCCCCCATGTTGCATCAAGTACTGTGCTAGAACACAGCGGAACGGCAGCCTTGCTTTACAGTCTTTAAAGCTCAGTATTTCCAGTGGCTCGGTGGTAAAAAAATTCACCTGCCAATGCAGGAGATGCAGGTTGATCCCTAGGTCAGGAAGATCCCCTGGAGAAGGAAATGGAACCTGCTCCACTATTCTTCCCTGGAGAATCCCATGGACAGAGGAGCCTGGCAGGCTACAGTCCATGATTGCAAAGACTCAGACATGACTGAGCATGCATGCAAGCACACAATGACCTACAAAGAAGGTGACCAGCTCTGTTTGAGTGGGCCCTCAAGGATATGGAGAGCTTTGCCAAACATATTAAAGATAGGACTGGGGAGGAAGGAGGAAGTAGAGTCACAGTCAGGAAAACAAGGCGTGCTAAGACATATCTTTGCAACAACATTGGTGGAGCTGATGGAGGAGCATTTTGATCAATTGTACATTAGAATGTGTATGTATGTGGGACACGAACCTGAAGAAGGTGGGCTGTTAAGTCCGATCTTAAAGGGTCTTGGATGATAATCAAGGTGGTTTGGACTCGGTCCTGTAGGCAAGGGAAGATCTCAAGGGTTTTTAAGCAGCGAAGTGACATCCATAAATCTGCCTTTTAGAAACATCACTCCAAAGGGCAGTAAGGTGAAAGTGCTGAAAGAATTGGAGGCAGGCAAGAGAAAGGGGAGGGGGCAGTTAGAAGCAGCCTGGGAAACACGTAATCAGGATGTTACTCAAGGCGGTAGCTGTGGGGAAGGCAGGAAGGCAGAGGGAGTTAGGAGGGAGAGACATCAGGGTGGAGTAGTCAGGAGGAGGAGGGAGTAGGGAGGGAGGGAAAGGAGCCCAGAACAATCCCCAGGTTTCTGACTTGCAGAATCTCCACGCCCCCTAGATGCCTCAATTTCTATTATTTCACTTCAGGTTCAATTATTTTTATAGGACATTTATTGAGTGCCTTCTCTGAGCCAAAATCTATGTTGATGCTGTGGATAGAAAGATGAGTTAGACAGAATGTTTTCCCTAGTTAAGGAGACAGACACATATGCAGACAATTTCAACACAATGTAATAACTGTTATCATAAAGATATGCACAAGAATCAGTTTCTCATGTAATTATTCATGTATACTCTCTGCTGTTTTTCCTCATTTCAGTCCTCAGGATCATGGCTATGACCTCTCACATCTCAGGGATTAATTAAGCATTGAATTCAGTTGGATCCTTTGACCAGGTCTGTTATGATCAAAACTGGTTCCCCAGGAGTCCTACAGGGCTCATATCTACCAGAGAATGAATAGTATATCCTAACCCCAAGACTGCAAGTGTTCTTGACCTGACATAGTTCATGAGTCTATAAAAATGTCCAATGAAACACAACAAAGAAGGCAAGGGCAGAGCCAACTGGACTTGGGAAGCCCTCTCTGCTTTTAGAATACTGATTTCAGGATATGGTCGGTCCTCTGTGTCCACGGATGCAGAACCTACTGATGCTGGCTGGATGCTGGCTATACTGTGCCATTTTTATACAAGGGACTCAAGCATCCCAGAATTTTTGTATCTAATCCTCAGTGGACGGAAATAAGTTTCCAGACTTTTGTCAGAGATCAATTCCACTCTTCCTTCTACTTTCATCCCCCAAAACACACAGTAGATCTCAGTTGAATGGAAACATTGATCAAATCTTTATGCAGTTTACTCTTTCCTCTCTAGCCCCAATTAATGGAGTCTGATTTTGCTCTGTAAATGTGTTCCTCATTATTAGCTTCATAATATGTACTTAGTTCTAATAATTTCTGCAGATCTTTATTTGAGATGAAAAAAAATTCATACAATATATACTCTTTCCCTCCCCAGTCAAGCATCATCTAGTTTCAGTTATTGTAGAAAATTCTGCTTGGGTTATTCCCAAACCAAGCTGTTAAAACTTTGACCTGATGTTCATGTGCCAGACTCTGGTTTATGCAATCTTCAGAAATACAAGGTGTTTCCTGAGTTCATCAGTAGATGAAACAGAATTCAGTGGTTCATTCTCACCATTGACTATTAGATTCAATAAATAGAGTGTGTTCTTAAGTCCTCAATGGAGTCAGCTTTGAAAACAGGCAAATGTGCAAACATATAAGTTAAGTCGTTGTTCCAGTTACTAAAGCTACATAACTCATTATTGAAAATGTCGTTGTTTCAAAGAACTATTTTTTTTATGCTCACAGATCCTGCAGGTCAGGAATTAGGAGAGGGAACCTGGAGATAGTTTGGGGAGCAGGAGGGAAGACTTAGGGTTACCCGATATCTGGAAACTGAGATTATCTGAAGGCGAGTTCACTCGTGTCTGCTGCTGAGCTCCAATGATGCTGAAAACCAAGACTGCTGACCAAAGTGCCTCCCTGACCTCACCACGCAGCTTGACTTCCGTATAGCATGGTGGTCTTGGGGTAAGTGGCTATCCTACATGGATGGGGCGGAGCAAGCAAGGCAGAAGAGGCGTGGCTTCTTAGGACCTTGCCTGGGAAGTCACATACTGTCTCTTCCACTGCAATCTGTTGTTTGAAATAGTCAAAACCTTGCCTAGACTCAAGAGCAGGAGAATTAGATTTCACATCTTGATAAGAAGAGGCAAGGTCCTACTGAAGCAGAGCACTTTGACAGAAGAAACCTTTGTGTACACCACAACCTAGAGTTATTATAGTTCAGTATAACTGAAATAAAACTATCTTTTCTCCAACACTGTAGTTTTTTAATGCTAAAAGTTACAGTGTTCAAATTTTCAAAATTCTTATGCAGCTGAAGGCACTGGGCTTCTAGAGAGGACAGTGTGTTTTCTAATTATCTTGGGGAAAAGTGGTATACTAAAATTAATATAATAGTTCCAGTTATCTTCAAAAGCCGCTCTGGGATAGAAATCAAGGATGGAACATGTGTACTTTCAGAATTTGGTAGAACATCAGCCTCAAGAAGCCTGATCTACTGCAGCACTACTATACAAAACCTTATTTTAAAAAATACATCCTGATGTGTTTTACTGCTTTGGTCATTTGGTGTTTCTGTTTGTTTGTTTCGTATCCACTCCAACATGCTGCCTCATGGAGAGGCACATGCCACTCGAGTAAGGACACAGCAGAGGAGCTGTCCCTACGGCAAGCTGGAAACCAATCCGGCGAGACAGAGGAGTTAAAAGCCAGAGGAAGCAGAGGGCAGTGGTTGGTCAGCCGTAGGTGGTCCCCAGCCTTGGTGGGAAGATGCATCCTTAAAAATAAACAAGAGTTTGGGAAAGTCCAGAGGAGAGAGGCTTTTTCTTACATCACAGAAGCCCAGGAAATCCCAAGCCTCCTGGAGGATTCCTAAATTCAGAGGTACATGAGAGGTAAAGTTGAGAATGACCCAGGGCAGCATGCATTCAGGAGAGCCCACAAGACACTCACAGCCTCATTCACACTCACCATGCACAGACCTGGTATTTCCAGGACCGTGATGAGGGATGCTAAAATGCTAAGAGAACCCACACGCTAAGCAAGACCTGGGATGGAACTTGGACCATAGATAATAGCAACTGCAGGCTCCAACCGCAGCTGGATCCCTGATGTCCAGAGCGGTGACCACTCAGTAATCCAGCAAAGGCTACCCCGTGAGCACAGTGTATCCTTGCAGAGACATTGCAAGCAGGCAACAGACAGAACAAAATGAGACTTGACTAGGACTTTACAGCCACTTCCTCCCATCCCCACTCCAAAATCATCCACCTCCTGGAGAGAAAGACAGGAGAAGGGCTGGGAGTGGGGGCAGGGAATCCAGAACTGACTCTACCTAACTTCTATCATTGTCTGCATGCTGGTGCCCCACTTAAATTCACATGTTGAAGCCTAACACCTAGGAAGATGGTTTAGGAGGTGGGGCCCTTGGGAGGTGACTAGGGTGTAAGGGCAGAGACCTCATGACTGGTGGAATTCGTGCCCTTATAAAATTGGCCTGAGAAAGCGCCCTACTCCCTCCAATATGTGAGAGGGAGAGCCCCAAAGAACCCCAAAGAGGGCTCTCATCCATGCTAGTGCCTGGATCCCGGACATCCAGAGTCGAGAACTGTGAGCCATAAATTTATGTCGTTTAGAAAGTACCCAGGCTGCAGTGTTTTGTTATAGCAGACCAAACAAAGCAGGATAACTTCCCTGAAAAGATATTAATCTGTAACAGACTGAGTTTATCTTAATGACAATGTTTATACCAACAGGTGACGAAATAGTCTGAAAGGACAAATATAATGTCTTTATTTCTCCACTGAGTAGGAGCTAGGGTGCAGCAGGAGAAGAGAGACAAGAACAGGATGATATCAGTTTGTTTTGTTTTTTGGCCACACCATGCAGCATATGGAACATTAGTTCCCGGACCAGGGATTGAACTCGTGCCCCCTGCAGTGGAAACACCAAGTCTTAAGCACTGGACTACCAGGGAAGTCCTGAGACCAGTTTTAAAACAGAGAGCCTTCTTGTTTTATATACTGGATTGTAGTGGATTCTTGTGATCATGCTAAAAGCAGTACATTTTAATTATCTGTTCATTTAACCCTTTCCCTCCCAGACCGCAAGCTCACTGAGGACAGGAATCTCCCTTGTGCATCTTTCTACTTCCAGTCCTGGTAAAAGGAGACGCTCTGTAATTTCCTCTGTGTGTGTGTGTGCGTGTGTGTGCGTGTGTGTGCGTGTGTGCGTGTGTGTGTGCATGCTCAGTCGCTTTAGTCGTGTCCAACTCTTTGCCACCCTATGGACGGTAGCCCACTAAGCTCCTCTGTCCATGGTATTTCCCAAGCAAGAATACTGGAGTGGGTTGCCATTTCCTTCTCCAGGGAATCTTCCAGACCCAGGGATCAAACCTGTGTCTCTGAACTCTCCTGCACTGGCAGGCGAGTTCTTTTCCACTAGCACCACCTAGGAAGCCCCCTATAAATTCCTACTGAAGGTAATAAATGACCCATAAATATACGAATCTCCCGAGAGGGGCTCAGTTGCAGGTTACTCATGGTTTGTATAACTAATGGATAAATAGGTCAGGTTTAGCTACATAGCAAAAGTTCCATAAGTTTGAAAACTCATTTCCCAGTCCTCTTCCAGCCTTGCTATGTGTCTTCACCTTGAGTTATGCAATAGTTACATAACAGAGATCCCCAGCAGAGCCCTGCACTTGAAGCTGCTTCTGTTTTGTTCAAATGAAACCCAGATTTCAGGTACATAATGATGGCACCCTAGAGCTATTATCAGTGTATATTGTGGCTTTGGTGTTGATAATGAGCATGTTCAAGTACATTTCATTCCCCTCTCTGTTTTAATCTCAACAGCACCCTGGTTACAAAGCAGTGGAGCCTGGTCTTATCTCTTCCCCTTCTGTCTGCTTTGGTTCTTTGCAGCAGATTCTTGGGTCAAGGGTCAGGTTCCATTCCTGGCTCTCACCTGGAACAAACTCTTCTTTGCTTTTCCTGTCCCCAATTGTGCTTTTAAAAAAGACAGGCTTTGGGACGACTCCATGTTCTGTCCTAGAAAATTTCTTTTCACTCAAGTCTGTAAAAGGAATGTTCCAAACGTGATAACTATATTCCTTTTGGTCACACCCCACCCAGCCATATGTTGTTGTTTTTTCAGCACACTTAGATTTTTTTGTAGGATGGCAATATGTTGTTTTTTTGGGTTGCTGCTTGTTTTGGAGTGCTTTTATTTTATTTTATGTTTTTTAGTCCTATGGTCGTGAGAAACACGCCATATTTCTAGGGTCAGCCCCCTTGACCAGACTCCACATTTCATGGGAGTTGGCTCGTGTCTAAGGAATGTGAAGGCTGGGGAAAGTACTTCTTTCTCTTCTCCTGGTAGATCTCCAGATATGGAGAAAGAAGGCAGAAAGGAAAGCAACCATCATTTTTATTCCTGAAAGTAAAAATGGTCTCCAACTCCACCCACTCCCAAGACACCGATGAAGTATTTCTGTGTTTTTGTTATGTGTCTGAGTTCATGTTCATACACTCACATGTCTGTATTTGTAGAGACAAGTTTCTTATCTTTCTCATTCCACTTTTTTTTCCCCGTGCTATTTCTATGCTTAAGCTTGCTCTTAAGTGGGCTTATATTTTACCCCTCTGTGCCTCGTACCTGTAGCCACCTGGAGAAATCATAATAGTAGCACCATTTATTGAAACGTTATCTCTGCTTGATCCCCAAATCTCACAAGCCCTGTGAGAAAGGAGGGCTGAGAGATCAGTAATTTGTCCAGCCACAGCGCCGCCAAGTGGTATAGCAGGGGAAACACGGCTCTCGCTGACTCCGGATGCGGTGTTGTTTTATTTTAAATCCCGGACAGTCTCTCTCTCTATCCCTTGCCCTTAGCTCTGCCCGGTAAACTAAGTATCTCATCCAGCAGCAGCTCATGATAAAGCCTGTCTGTATCTCCATCCACATGTAACCTCTCTCATCTTGGGGAAGGAACGCATGCGTGCTCAGATGTCCGACTCTTTGCAACCCTATGGACTGTAGCCCACCAGATTCCTCTGTCCATAGAGTTTTCCAGGCAAGAATACTGGAGTAGCTTGGCATTTCCTTCTTTAGGGATCTTTCAGACCTAAGGATTGAACCTGCATCTCTTGCATCTCTGGCATTGGCAGTCAGATTCTTCACCACTGAGCCACCTGGGAAGCCCCCAATGTCACGGGAAGCAGGAATGTACTCCATTTAAAAATCAGACCCCACTTGGGACGGTCACATTGGATGAGGAAAGTCTTGCATCCTATCAGAAATAAAGGATGTTAGGAACACCAAGCCTTCAGTCACTGCAGGTCCCCTGACATGGCACCCCGAGGGGTCTCAGGATGGAGGAAAGTGGGATACTAGCCTTAGATAGTTAAGGTGTACATCCAAGGAACAATTTCAGTGAGCCCAGACTCCTGCATCTTCCCATACAGAGAAAGTGCTAAATTCATTAACTTGAGATGTCTGGTTTTCTTTAATTAACAGCACTTTTTTGATAGTCTGACTGAGTGTTTTTTTATTTTTTTGCGCAAACTCCAATATATCCTGGCTCCTCCCTTACCTCTTCAGAGCAGTCCCTCAAAGCTGTCTGAGAGGCTGCCTCCAGACTTAAGTCTTCAGCAAGTCCCTCGAATAAGACATGATCCTCAACTTTTAAGCTGTGATTTTTTTTCAGCCTTAATTAAAATCATTTATGGCGCTGTCTTAACTTCCACAGTTACACTGATAAACATTTTAAATTCAGGACTTCGGTCTTACTCCTGGCTTTATCCTACTAAGAGAGCAATTGTGTAGGTTCTGGAGTCAGATAACCTGAATTTGAATCCAGAGCACTTTGCTTTTATGTTCTCCTTATATGTAAATATGTAGCAAGGCCAATCTATACTGGCGGCCCAGTGGCTAAGACTCTGCATTCCCAATGCAGGGGACCTGAATTCAATCCCTGGCCGATACTGCATGCCACAATTAAAGATCCCAAGTGCCACAACTGAGACCGGGTGCATCCAAACAAATAAATAAACATTAACATTTTTTCTTAAATTTATAAGGAAAACTAACTGCCTATAGATTAGGAGTTAGGCATTAGTCCCTTTAGTTGGTTCATCTTTCAAGAAATTCAAGTGATTCTCCAGGACTTTCATTTCTAGAACTGAGCATCTTTATCATTGTGCTGCCCCTCCACCATATTTATTCCCCAATGTGAATCTGGGAGCAACACAGTGCGCCTGGGTGTCCCGGCGTATGCCTTGTTACTATCTAGACTGAAACTCGATGCGGGTAGACTTCATTCTGGCTGGAATACTCAAGAGAGGGAAGACATACTTTTTGCTGGAAATGGCTAGTTGCAAAATTTAGCTTAACCACTATTATCCTGAGCATCTTCTGCATGCCAAGACCTATCTAAATAATTATTCCAATGATCTAATCAACCATTAATCAAAAATGATAATGATTGTTATACTAATTATAATATGTTTGCATTCTCTCTGTGCGTGTTCTAAGCAGCCTTTTGTGAACTGCTCTAGTCCTTACAACAAATCTGTGAAGAGGGCACTACTATTATCCCCCACTTTGCAGATGCGAAAACTGAGTCTTTGGAACTTTAAACCATTTGCAGAAGTTTGAAGGATAATCTTGAGACAGAACAGGAACTTGAACACAGGTAGTCTGCCATGTTTGCCATGCAATACTGATCCTTTTTAGTATGTATGGTCAAGTTGGAGTCTTACAACAAGGCTTGGAAGCAGGTGAAATTAGTAGTATTTTGAGAGGAGGAAAAGGCTGGGAAAAGTTAAGGGCTTGTCCAAATTCACTTGCCTTGGAAGTAAAAATGCAGGGCTTTGAGCTCAGGCCATGTGACTAGATAGACTCCGGTCTGGGGCTTTTTGTTCTCTAACATGACTTGGATTCTCTTCATGGAGTAAAATAGAGGAACAGGAGGGTGGAAGGAAGGACTCATTTCATTTTTCCTCAATTACGTGGTCAAGGAGTTACTGACTCTTTCCAGACCCTTAATAGAAGCAGCAGAAAAACTCATTTATTTTCATTTTGGTTTCACTAACAGCCTTAGATGTCTGTGTCAAAGTCCTGAGGGTAAGATTTTGAACTTCACAGACATACTGATACACACACACACACACACACACACACACACCCCTTTGTTGTTGTTCATAGTTGTTGTTCAGTCGCTAAGTTGTGTCCGACTCTTTGTGACCACATGGACTGCAGAATGCCAGGCTTCCCTGTTCTTCACCATCTCCCAGAGTTTGCTCGAAAAAATACACCTCTGATGAAGACTTAATTTTTGGTTTACCATATCCATACTCCATGTCTTAAAAATAAATCCCATTTTCCTCTCTCTGAGGAAGCCGTGAGTCCAGGGTCATGGATGAAGTACAATACGGGCTCCATGCTACACTCACTGTCTCAACTGGGCGTGGCAGTGGCCCCGTGGTTCCAGGGACCAACTTCCTACTTATAGCAGGAGATCTCGGGCAGTTAGTCTGGGAGTGTCTACTTTGCTGATACATTTCATTTTCCCTTGTACATAAAAGAGGGAGAGAGGGAACTCCTCAAATCATGCTTTACTTTGCATTCAGAGATGCTCTTTTGATACTTCCAGGTTGCCATCCATGTTCTGGTTTTCAGGCAGCTGGAGCAGGGCCCAGGGAGCTGCACTTGACTGACCGTCTCCTGCACCAGAAGCAAAGCCCTGGCCCTGAGCAGCACACGTCCTGTCACACAGAAACTCCAAAGCCCACAGCTGGCTTTTATGTTGGCTCCAGGACAACCCCAGACCTTTATTCTCCCATTCTTTTGTTCATGATGTTTCCATGGATAAAACTGCCTTTTCCTCTCCATTTTCAATTTTACCTTTTGGGGTCTCATTCATCTTTCCAAGATCAGTAGAATACAGAGTTATACGCAGAACAGTAAAGCAGAAAAGTGAAATGGATTTGGGGGAGGTGGGGAGAGTGTTCAATTTTAATTAGAGTGGTGGGTCAAACTTGGAAGGGGATATGTAAGGAAAAGTCAGGAGGAAGCCAGGGAGCTGGCAGTAAGGATGTGTGCTGTGTGCTAAGTTGCTTCAGTTGTGTCCAACTCTTTGCAACGCTATGGATTGTAGCCATCCAGGCTTCTCTGTCCATCGGATTCTCCAGGCAAGAATACTGGAGTGGGTGGCCATTTTCTTCTCCAGGGGATTTTCCCAATCCAGGGATAATACCCGAGTCTCTTATGTCTCCTGCATTGGCAGGCAGGTTCTTTACCACGAGGGCCACCTCAGCCCAGATGTTGCAAGGGAACCCAAGAAGCAGCAGCAGGCCAGGTAGGGTGGTTGGAGCTGAGGAGGAAATGAGGGGCTGCAGGAGGTGAGAGAGGAGTGGGTGTGTTAAGAGGTGGGGCCAGACCCTGCAGACTAAGAATTTGATTAAGAATCTGGCTAAGAATTTGACTTCCTCTCTAAGTGAGATGGGAGTTACTTTCATAATATTGATAGAGGGTTAGTTATCCTGTAGTTAACAGCTTTGCTAGTAACCAGCATTGAGTACCCTCTTCATTATGATTTCAGAAGCATTCATTTGTGAGTGTATTTAAGATCCCTCTCCATTGGTCCTTTGTCAATGAGCAGACTAGTATCCTCTGAGCCAAAAACGTGGGTACCAGTCTTATCTGCATCACTACTGTCTGGGTGTCCTGGGGTAAGTCACTTGTTCCACAGTTGCTCCATTTCAAGATTAAGGTGATGATATCTCTAGTTTATCTAATGGGGCACACAGGAAGAATGATATAATGTACCTGAAAATGCTTTAAAATACAAAGTACTGTAAAAATATCATATTATTGGGCTGACCAAAGAGTTTGTTTGGATTTTTCTATATGATGCTATCAAGAACCCAAACGAACTATTTTGGCCAACCCAGTGCTTTTATTTAAGGGCAGAAAGGTCTCCAGAGAAATGAAAATGCTATCCACAATTGTCAAGAAGGCAGATACACTTGGTTTATCAGCTGGCGTAGATATTCACCTAGCTGGGTCCTTAAGGAATATCATGATTCCAGAATACAGGCTCTGTTCAGAAGCATAACACAGAAGGCAGAATAATTTCCTAGGGCTTCTGTAAAAATGACCATTTTGGACTCCCTTACAATCCTGAAGACCAGAAATCCAAAGCCAAGGTGTCGGCAGGGTCAAGCTATCTTCAAAAGCTCAAGGGGAGAACCCTCCCTTGCCTCTCATCTTGAGTTCCTTAATTTAATTACATCTGCAAAGATGTTCCATGTAGCAGCCTGGATAGAAGAGCAGTTTGGGGGAGAGTGGATACATGCATATGTACGGCTGAGTCACTCTGCTGGACACCTGAAACTATCACAACATTTCGATAATCGGCTATGCTGCTGCTGCTGCTAAGTCGCTTCAGTCGTGTCCGACTCTGTGCGACCCCATAGACGGCAGCCCACCAGGATCCCCCGTCCCTGGGATTCTCCAGGCAAGAACACTGGAGTGGGTTGCCATTTCCTTCTCCAATGCACGAAAGTGAAAAGGGAAAGTGAAGTCGCTCAGTCGTGTCCTACTCTTAGTGACCCCATGGACTGCAGCCTACCAGGCTCCTCTGTCCATGGGATTTTCCAGGCAAGAGTACTGGAGTGGGGTGCCATTGCCTTCTCCGTAGATAATCGGCTATACCCCAATACAAAATAAAAAGTTAAAAAACAAGATAAAAAATTAAAGCAATAAAATAAACCTGTCTCACCTATCTTGGGTTTCCCATGTGACGCTAGTGGTAAAGAATCTGCCTGCCAGTGGAAGAGACATAAGAGACGTGGGTTTGATCCCTGAGTCAGGAAGATCCCCTGGAGGAGGGCATGGTAACCCACTCCAGTATTCTTGCATGAAGAATTCCATGGACAGAGGAGCATGCAACCGTCCATGGGGTTGCAAAGAGTCAGACATGACTGAAGCAACTTTGTATGCACACATACACACTCACATATCCTAACCAAAAAAAATAAATAAATAAAGACTTTTTTTTCCCTAAATAAGGCCATATACATAATTTCTGGGGATTAGAATGTGAACAAATCATTTGGTGGTCCAACCATTCAACTGGCAGGAAAAGACAGTTTGAGGACAAGCGTTACTGATGATAGGAAAATGATGCAAAATAACTGGGCTCAAATTGGTATTTGGCTACAGCACTTTTAGAATTAAAGAGTCAGTTCTAAACTGATCTTCTTTCTAGGAACTTCAAGCTCTGTCTCCTGAAAGGAAAAACATTTACTAAGCTATTGTATCTTATTGAACCTGCTGGTTTAGAGCATCTGTTGAGATAAATGTCTCCTTACCAAAAACTGTAGAACTGTGTACTGTAGGACTTGAAAGGACAATTGAAATGATCTAAGTCAACTTTGTTCTTTGAAACCCTAGTAATATTTTCAAAGTCACAAAGAAGTAATGAGCCAGACCTTGGAGTCTAGGTCCTAGACCTGGTGCACATGACTTCCTCATGACCTGTTGGTAATTCTTCGTTCAGTCCTTGCCCCTTCCTCCTCAGGGTGGAGGAGGCTGGATTCATAGCCTAACACCTAACCCTCTACAAAAGAATAGTCCCCTCAACCATCCTTTAAGGCTTAACTCTTTTATATACTTGATATAGATAAGGAGCATGAAAAGTCAGGTAACCATTTTTCCCTACCTCTTGGTAAATTTCACTTACATTCTACATCTCCTTTGGGATACAGTTTCCGTTTCCTTCGGCCCCAGCTAAGAGTTCCATTTTCACATCCTGTTACAAGTTCTATCGCAGATATATATAAAGAATGTTATGGGAACTTACCAAAGGCAAACCTAACTCAGCCCATACTGGGTTCAGGGGAAGCTATGGATGACCAGGAATTTAGTAGCTAAGTGAAGTCCTAAATGCTGAGCAGCAGTTCTTCATGTGCACAGGGACACTAGCGGAGGCTGTGGGGAGGCAGAGGAGAGAGAGGGGTGCGTGCTTAGTCAGTCAGTCATGTCCAACTCTTTGCAACCCCAAGGACTGTAGCCCACCAGGTTCCTCTGTCCATGGGATTTCACAGGCAAGAATACTGGAGTGGGGTGCCATTTCCTCCTCCAGGGAATCTTCCAGACCCAGGGATCAAACCCGCATCTCCTGTGTCCCCTGCACTGCAGGCAGATTCTTTACCTGCTGAGCCTTGGGGGAAGCCCCTGAGGGGACAAAGGAGAAGATGGCATTTCAGGCAGATGGAGAGACATTTTCAAAGACCTGGAGGGAGAAGGCAATGGCACCCCACTCCAGTACTCTTGCCTGGAAAATCCCATGGGCGGAGGAGCCTGGTGGGCTGCAGTCCATGGGGTGACTAAGAGTAGGACACGACTGAGCAACTTCACTTTCACTTTTCACTTTCACGCATTGGAGAAGGAAATGGCAACCCACTCCAGTGTTCTTGCCTGGAGAATCCCAGGGACGGGGGATTCTGGTGGGCTGCCATCTATGGGGTCGAACAGAGTCTGACATGACTGAAGCAACTTAGAAGCAGCAGCAGCAGCAGGGCTGAGAGAGGACACCACGTTGGAACTAGCGTTGAAGTTTGGTGCAGCCAGAATGTGGAGAGGCGCAGTTATATGTGGGCCTGCAATGGGTAAAAGAAGAAGAAATTGTGGTGAAAGGTGAGGTAAGAGAGGGAGGCAGGGGATAACCCTAAGGGCCCATGCATGTCAGGCTAACAAATTTGAGTTTATTCTACAGGCAATGGGAAGCTTTTTTTGGCCAGGATCTGACTTATATTCTGGTAAAAATGTCTCTGGCATATGTAATCAGGGGATTAGAGGAGAAAAAATGATGGAAAGGGAAAAGCTGTCTAATGGTTTAATTATGGAAACAGCAACAATGAATTGATGTCAGACACTGTACTAAGTGCTTTTTTAAAGTTTTTTTCTTTCCTTTTTTTTTTATGTGGGCCATTTTAAAAGTCTTTAAGGAATTTGTTACAATACTGTTTCTGTTTTATGTTTTGGTTTCCTGCGATGAGGCATGTGGCATCTCAGTTCCCTTTCCAGGGATTGAACCCACACCCCCTGCATTGGAAGGCAAAGTGTTAACCCCTGGACTGCAGGGAAGTCCCTGTATGAAGCGCTTAGATTATCTTGTGCAATCCTCACAAGAATCTTGCAAGATAAGGACGAATACTACTACCATCTTACACGTGAGAAGACTGAGGCACAGATGGTTACGATCCTGTGACTGTCGTGTGGAAAATGGACGAGAGGGTTGGCAAAGTGGATGTAAGTGGATCAGTTAGGAGGATTTTTCAAAAATCCAGGCAAGTGATACTGGCAACTCAGATCAGGGTAGGAACATGAAGATGAAGAGCAGTGAACACACCTGAGAGATTTTAGAAGTGAAGCCAGTAGGACTTGCTGATGGACTACATTTTGGGAAATGAAAGAATCGAGAATTATTCCTAGGACATTGCTTTAAACGGACAGAATTCAGTGCATTCTGAGGTCATAAATAGTTGTGCAGAACAAAGTGGGAATTGGCTTTAGAAACTGAATTCTGTAAAGAGCCTAAACTTGGTTTTATCGACACATGCTATTTATTCTGTCTTTTAAAAAAAAGTCCCATTCTTTTCCATCCATTTTCTGCTTTGTGTTTAATTGCTTGTGTGCACGCTCAGTTGTGTTCAATTCTTTGCAACCCCATGGACTGTAGCCCACCAGTCTCATCTGTCCATGGGATTCTCCAGGTCAGAATGCTGGAATGGGTTGCCGTTTCCTCCTCCAGGGGATCTTCCTGAGCCAGAGATCGAACCCACGTGACTTTCGTCTCCTGCATTGACAGGCAGGTTCTTTACCACTAGCACCACCTGGGAAGCCTCTTGAGTTTAACAGAGGCACGGTTAACTCACTCCTTGTGGGGGAGGTAGGGGAGCATCGCACAGAACTAGAAATGCATGTCTGAGGGCTAAGCCTTACTGAGAAGTATGGAAATGGAAAAATGTGTTTCTTCCTCTTTTTGTTCTTGCATTCTGTCTCTGTCTCTGTCTCTCACTGTGAATATCTGTCTTTCACTCTGATTCCAACCTGCAATGCATATGAGGTAAATCAATGATGAGAACAGTAGGAGCAACCAACTTCCACTTATGCTGACAGAGACTCTGAAGATAACTGGGGCTCCCGGGGTCCTGGAGGACCCTCAGAGAACTTCCTCCTCTCTATTCAGTAGGTAGAAGGGGGTTTTGAGGGCATGCTTTGGAGCCTGGCAGACTATAATCCACGGGGTCACAAAGAGTCAGACATGACTGGGAGACTTTCACTGCCACTATTTTCTTTTTGACTTAAAAATCGTTGGTTGGGCTCTTTGTCTGTGCCAGGTCCTGAGTGAGCTGCCCCTCTCTCAGGCATCAAGTCCACTGCAAGCCAAGCTCAGCGGGCTGGTGACAATCGGAGCCTGGCAATTAAAAACACTCAGCCAAGTATGGCTATCTCCAGCTGCTCCTCACATCCCCAGATTCACTCCTGTCTCCAGCCACCCCTCAGTTCACTGCTGCAATGGAGTGAACTAGTTATCAGTATTTAAAAGGGAAATAAGTATAAGTGAGGGAATAAAGTGACCTTTTGCTTTTCCCTCCCTGGACAGGTGGAAAAGGACCCTGGCTAAGGATTTAATTGAGTCCTTATGAGGGGTAATCTTGAAGCTATATATTTGAGTCATGCATGAGTGCTCAGTTGCTAAGTTGTGTCCAACTCTTTGTGGCCCCATGGACTGACTGTAGCCCATCAGGCTCCTCTGTCCATGGGGTTTTCCAAGCAAAGATACTGAAATGGGTTGTCATTTCCAGGGGATCTTCCCATCCCAGGGGTCGAATCAGAGTCTCCTGCATTGGCAAGCAGGTTCTTTACCATTGAGCCACCAGGGAACCCATATTTGGGTCATTGCAAAACAAAGGAAGTAGATACAAAGAAGTTCAATTATGGGACCCTTGAACTTAACCTGAGTTCTGGATACTGACATCAACCACCTACTTTATACCTCCACTAGCTTATGAACATTACTTTGCCAACAAAGATCCATATAGGCAAAGCTATGGGTTTTCCAGTAGTCATGTATGGATGTGAGAGTTGGACCATAAAGAAGGCTGAGCACTGAAGAATTGATGCTTTTGATCTGTGGTGTTGGAAAAGACTCTTGTGAGACCCCCGGACAGCAAGGAGATCAAACCAGTCAATCCTAAAGGAAATCAACCCTGATTGATTCACTGGAAGGACTGATGCTGAAGCTGAAGCTGCAATACTTTGGCCACCTGATGTGAAGAGCCAATTCTTTGGAAAAGACCCTGATGCTGGGAAAGATTGAAGGCAGGAGGAGAAGGGGACAACAGAGGATGAGATGGTTGGATGGCATCACCGACTCAATGGACGTGAGTTTGAGCAAGCTCCGGGACATAGTGAAGAACAGGGAAGCCTGGCATGCTGTAGTCCATGGGGTCCCAAAGAGTTGAACATGACTGAGTTACTGAACAACAAAGCTTATGAACAGACATCTCAAACTTAACAATCTAAACAGAACTCTGGAATTTCCCCCAATCCCACCATGTCAGTGGGACCACAGTTTACATGGATAATTGTGTTCAGTATTCCCAGACAGTGACCAGCAGCAAAATAGATGGTGATACAAGGCCAGTCAGGAAGTGATGAAGAGGCATCCATGCTTGTGAGGACAGGGACCAAGAAGCCCATGCAAGAAGGATAAGGCTGCAATTCCAGGATCCTGGAGGATCTATAATATTGCTGATGGAGGGAGGGGACAGCAGACCCTTGGCTACACTGGGCCCTCCTATTCAGACTGGACCTCTCAGTCTCATCTTTCCTTCCATACCCTCCTTGGGTTTGCAAATATTTACTTAAATGTATCTTCAGCAGGAATGGGCCTCCCTGGTGGCTCAGACGGTAAAGAATCTGCCTGCAACACAGGAGACCCAAGTCCAATCCCTGGGTTGGGAAGATCCCCTGAGAAAGGGAATAGCAAACCACTCCAGTATTCTTGCCTGGAGAATTCCATGAACAGAGATGCCTGGAGGCATGGGGGTCACAAAGAGTCAGACATGACTGAAGCAACTAACATATAACATAACCTAATCAGCAGACTAGCTACATAATCTGTGGGACCATGACAAAATGAACATGGGAGCGTGCTCAGTCGCTCCCATCGTGTCCGACTCTCTGTGATCCTATGGACTGTAGCCTCGCAGGCTCCTCTATCCATGCGGTTCTCCAGGCAAGAACACTGGGGTGGATTGCCATGCCCTCCTGCAGGGGATATTCACCACCCTGGGATCAAACTCACGTCTCCTGTGTCTCCTGTATTGCCGGGAGATTCTTTACCACTGAACCACCAGTGAACCCCAAACATGGGAGGCATTCCATTTAAAAGTCATTAAGAACTTCAAGATGGTGACAGCAAATATTAATCCAAGTTCAGGACCCTTCTAAGCTGGGGGCCTGGGTCACGCGTGCGTGCAGCCCACCCTTCTCTGCGTTCAGAGTCCCAGTACTGCACAGCGAAATGCCATCACCCTCCCTTTTCATGTCAGCTATTTCTCTGAGACCCCTTTGCCATCTGTTTCTTAGAGTTGTGACCATCTTAGTGATATAAAAATTTCATTTATATTGAGCTTTTTATTGTCTTGAAGTCTGAGAATGGATTTAGATACATTGTAAGTAGTTAGATTCCTGCTGATATGAAACACGAGAAGTTGGTTTCAGCCACACAAGAAGGCAAGTCCATGGACCTTTTGCTTGACCTGGTCTCAGGATAACCCATAGTGGTCTGGGTGCGGGTTGCTTCTCAAATAGACATGAAGGCACAGGGCTTATTCCAAGAGCCCTTTCTTTCCTCCTTGATTTACAGTCACTTTAACAAGACTATGCTTGTTGACTAAGTCTGTGCATGGAGATAAACGGAACTCCAATCACAGTCTTAAAGGGCCAGAGAAAACAATTCCTCAGAAATATTCCCACACTAATATCCTCCTTGGCTTCCCAGGTGGCTCAATGGTAAAGAAACCACGTGCCAGTATGGGAGACAGGAGTTCAGCCCCTGGATTGGGAAAATCCCCTGGAGAAGGGAATGGCAACCCACTTCAGTATTCTTGCCTGGGAAATCCCATGGACAGAGGAGCCTGGCGGGCTACAGCCTGTGGGGCCCCAAAGAGTCGGGCACGAGTTAGTGACTAAATAACAACAATGTCCTCCTTAAAAATGCTCTGCTTTAGAACTCAGAGACTATCTGAGACCTTTATCATAGAATGTTCCAGAAGATGGAAACGACTCGTGGATAAACATATACTTTATCTCTCTCTACCATTCAAAGCCTCTTGAGATAGTGGCTCTTATAATCTCATTCACAGATTAAAGAAATCAATCTACTTAAAGACATAACTGTTTTACCACATGCAACACTTTGGGGGAGAAGAGTTCCCTTCGACTTTGCACTTTTTGACAAGTAACACACATCCCAGACTTTCCTTTAGGTGCAGTCAGGCCACTCTGTCACTGGATGTGAGGTCATTTCCCCCCATGTCTCTCTCCTCCTTATGTAGGTTCTAATCTACCCCTGGGCATTAAGGCAACATGACATAAGAATATATTTTCTAAATTTGCATAAAATGAGAGCTTCACAGATGGGCAGCACATGGTTCCCATAAGTCCAGTGTGAAAATGGCTCGATAACACTTGTCGCTACACACATTCTTTCCACATTTCTGGCACACGTACATCTTAAACAAACAGGAATTGCGACAAGCAAAACAGATGGGCAACAAAAAAAAAGTTTCCAAGGCACGCATCCCAAAATTCTTCCTTGAACATGGTACTGTATCACTTGTCACAATAAATCTGAAAGTAGTTTGGGTATTAACAGACAGTCTTTGCTGGAGGGGAAAGCTCAAGATATTCATTTCCATGGCTCAGGAAGAAACACCGGGAACACCTTTGCCTCTCCTAATTATGGGAGACAGGCTCCAAATCACCCGTCTGTATAACGGTGGCTCGTTAAGTATGTAGGAAACGGCGCTTGGTGTCCTCAGCTTTTGTCACTCCACGGAAATAGAAGTGGTATAACTAGAGAGTGGACCAAAGCATATTTCACAGTCCACACACTGTCAAGTGTATTTCTTGATTTATCTGAAGCTGCACTCTACCAGGTAGCTTCTATCCAAAGACGCTCACCTCCCCATAGAAGAATAAGACACACTGACGAGGTTTCGACATGTGCAGCCAACTCCACTTTTCTCAAGACTTACAGGCACCATGACAGCTCTAACCAGATTTCTAAATTTCTGAAAGTACTTGGAAGGAAGTTAAAAGAACATGTGATGAGAAGTTAGGAAACCAGGGCTTTGGCCCTACCTTTACCACAGGCTACCTGCGTGGACTGAGCAAAGCATCTACCCTCCCTGAATGTCCATTGTTACCTGTCTAGTTGGTCCACCACATGGTCCTGTCTCCCCACTGCTATCCTGGCAAGTTAGCCCTTAAACTCTAAGACTCGGGGAACTTTGGAGCCAACATCTATTCAGTCACGACTGCTGTTCCAGGCATGAAGGCTCTGGGTGCCAGGTCTACAGAGATGCTAGCACCTGTTTCGGGACCAGAATGTCCGTCCCCCACCTCCTTGTTTGCTCCACCCTTAGACAAGTCCTCTCCCCACAACCACTCGTCTTCCTCTCCCACCCCCACAGCTGAAGGCATCCCTCAGAGCCCAAGAGATGGCAACAGGCATAGTCTCCACCCATTTTCCAGATTCAGAATTTTTAGCTTGTGTGGGGCACCAAGATTTCAATCAACATCTTACATTTTTCAGGACACCCGTCTTTCTCCTGCCTTGAAAGCCACGGGGAATGATGCTCACCATTTATGTCTCTAACCAGAGCAAGTGATAACCCAAGCCACAGCTTCTCCAGGAAGCCTTATGTGCTTGACATGGAAGCTTATCACAGAGAGTTTATCAAAATGAAGTCATAATATTTTCACCTCTAGAAGCTGAAATCACTAACAACCTTTTAAAACATCATTTTTCTAAGTTTTTAAAATTTGCTCTACCTACTATGTTTAAAACTTAAATAAATGAACAGATAATTAAAAATTCCCCAATTAATCACAGCTAACATTTATTGGTGTTAGTATACCTGATGCATCAGACACTGTACAAGTCTTTTACATTAATCAACTCACTTAATCCTCTTAACAACCCTATGAGATAGGTAGGGACAATTATTCATTATCCCCATTTTATAGATGAAAATGTTGAGGCACGGAAGGCTTAAGTCATTGCCCTTGGTCACACAGCTAGAAAGTGGGAAATCCATTTTCAATCCTGGGTAGTCTGGCTTTAAGATTCGTATTCTAGAGGGTTTTGTTGTCCTTCTTATCTTGTTTTTACAGTTGGCCTTATTTTCCTTTTGCATGTTTTATGACATGAAAAACTTCCACAAGTGGAAATGGGTTTATATTTGATCTAATCATTTCTCTTCCAACACAGTTATGGTATTCTGTAATGAAAATCAATGTTGAAATTGAAGTCTCTGTAATTCAGCAAATTCTTGGTTATCAAAGTGAGATGTCCTCTGTCTTCTACTTACTAATGAAGTGAATTCTGTTTTTTAAAGAAAGTGTGATAAGGATTAAAGCAAAGGGAAAATATGGTAGTGAGGAACCTATTTGCAGGGCAGCAACGGAAACACAGGCATGGAGAACAGACTTGTGGACACAGTGGGGGAGGAAGGAGAGGGTGGGATGAATGGAGAGAACAGCATGGAAATATCTACACCACCATATGGAAAACAGATAGCCAGTGGGAATTTGCTGTATGACTCAGAGAGCTTAATCGGGTGCTCTGTGACAACCTAGAGGGGTAGGATTGGGTGGGAGGTGGGAGGGAGGCTCAAGAAGGAGGGGATATATGTATACCTATGGCTGATACTGAGTGACTTCACTTTCACTTTTCACTTTCATGCATTAGAGAAGGAAATGGCAACCCACTCCAGTGTTCTTGCCTGGAGAATCCCAGGGACGGCGGAGCCTGGTGGGCTGCTGTCTATGGGGTTGCACAGAGTTGGACATGACTGAAGTGACTTAGCAGCAGCAGCAGCATGGCAGATTCATGTTGATGTATGGCAGAAACCAACACAATATTGTAAAGCAGTTATCCTTCCGGAGAAGGAAATGGCAACCCACTCCAGTGTTCTTGCCTGGAGAATCCCAGGGACAGAGGAACCTGGTGGGCTGCCATCTATGGGGTCGCACAGAGTTGAACATGACTGAAGCGACTTAGCAGCAGCAGCAGCAGCAGCAGTTATCCTTAATTAAAAACAAGTAATTTTTTAAAAAGCAAAGGGGATTTCTAAATAACTTTAGTATAATGTCTATATATATACAATATATTCTGTATTTTGACTAAAAATTCCCCTTGTGCAGTGCAGTTTTGTGGTGCTCGTGTCAAATGAGTTTATGTTGCTGACACACAAGATGTGAGGGTGGGCAGTGACACAGAAAGGCATGAGGTTCGGGGACAGAGGAAGCCAGTCTAGACAAACAACTTGTCACAGACAATGCATGAAACTGGGCAGCCCACCAACAGATTGTCAGTAGTTCACCAGGGAAAGAATTAATAAATATCCCGAAAACGTTTTCCCCAACCCGGCATTTCTAAAGTCTTCATCACAACAAAAGCATTCAGATTTATAGTATTTTCAACACTATGTCATGTATTTAATTCACCAAATTAACTTTCTAGACTCCACATTCACCTCAAAAACTACTTGCAAGAAAATGTCAGTGTGACATCACGGTGGGCCACAGGGGACAAATTCCAATAATTCAGAACACTCTGGTGGAATCTTTTCCTTCCTGTTTGCAGGAAAAGGCGAGCTGAGGGAGCCAAATCCTTCATCCAGATAATTAGCAACTATCCAATCTGTTAATTGAGGACGTGTGTGCCAAGCCTGCTTGGCAACCTCAGTCAAACAGTTGTAGGTGGTCAGTCAGTCAGTGGAGCCGTGGAGTGCCAGCGTGCTCGGCCTTGCGGTAAGAACTCTGCATTAAAGACAGTTCAGATGTGCTCTTTGACCTGGAAGAATAAATGTGCTAAATTGTTAGGAAATTGGCTGTTTTAGTCCTAAATTTAGTAATGCTAAGAACAAAATGATTTCATTAACCTTGGCTCTTTTTATGATTGTCAATGAAAAAAATGACTGCCTTCTCTCTTACTGCTGTAACTTCGGGGGAATTTTCAAGCATCAGGTGCCATGGTGTCTAAACACAGGTGAATGATCACAGGTGGAAAGTTAACGGGAACAGAACAGAGTTGCACCGTGGAGATTTTTCAGAAGACTCCTCTAAGTTTCTGGAGTATTTCTACAGCATTAGATGCAATAACCTGATCTGGTCTCTTCTTCTTCTTACTGACCATTCTTCTTCTTATTGACCATTCATGACCATCACATGACTAATGAGGACATCTCCAACTAGAAAGGTACCCTAGAGAGAAAGACAGCAACCCAGGGGAAGGAGTGAGCCTGAGTGAGGAAAACTAAAGGCCACCAGAAGTGTCTAGTAGACAAACTACAGATCCCAGTCAGTCTGGAGGATCGTCATGATCAGATTTTTGGTATTCCAATAAAAATGAAGACTGAAGGCAGGAGGAGAGGGGGAGTCTTTCAAAAGCAAGGTCAGCCTTCAGGAGTTCCAACTTGGTAGTAAAACCATGTTTGTCACACATGTGAAAAGTGAGCAAGACGCAGCCACAACTTATGTGCATGTACATACCTCAACTGCAACACATTTGAAGGGTTTTTAGTGTGTTGTTAACTACTTTACAGTTTAAAAAAAAATAGTACTTGACATTTGGAAGTGAAATGATATGTGCAAAACATTAGTCAGATGGTGCTTCTTGGTTTGTGAATGAACTGTATGTAGTCTGATCAAATTCGATCCAAAGTTTTGTGCCATCAACTTTTCAGTCAGGGTCCACAAACAATACACTCCCAGAGCATCTGATATCTTTACTGTATAAACCACCAAAATCAGGAAAATTGCTGATAGCACATTGGGAATGGGAGACAGCTTACTTAACGAGAGAATGAAAAAAAAAAGAAAAGAAACTCCCTCAAGAAGGAAACAGCAAATCTGTACTGCACAGGTTAGACTTGATAGAATGCAAGCCCAAGTCCCCACGGGTCCATTGCTTGGTTCTGGATGATACTTCCGGCATACTGTAGGTGCACCATAAATGCTCACAGACTCTGCAGGCAGAATGCCCTGCCTGCTCATATTCCCACTGCAGCAGACCCGGCAGAGTTACTAACCTCTTACACTTTTTCCAGTAGCATCCCCATCATGGGGCGGCGGGAAGGAAATAACCTGATTTCCTTTATGCTCAGCACATTGTGAGCACCCCCCAAAAGGGTCACTTTAGTGATCACGTGATAATTTGGATATGTGTGGGTCCTTTGTTTGAAAGAACTCCAGCTTTTTCACAGATACAATCTTCCTATTAGGAAAAAAAAAAAAATGGAGAGTTTTATTTCATCTTCGCAGCATAAAGTTAAGGGTACACTCTTTTTTTGTTGTTGTTGTTTAAGAAATAGCTAACCTGGGGTATAGGGAACGGAGTCTGATTGCAATTCTTCTTGAACATCAACACTTTGAAAACCAGAGACTACAATGACACGGTGAAATGCTGCAATGATATCAATCATGTTGATCTAGCTAAAGTAACGGTGTTATCTCAAGCCTTACACTACACCTCGAAACTAATTTTAAGCAGCAAATCATCAAGTATGGCTCTTCTTGGCAAAATGGTGAGTTAGAAAGTGTGGCTCATTCAATCCATTCCCTCCCGCTCTATTTTTATTTTATTCTAAAATAGCTTTGCATGCTTTCTTTTTCCAACCAAAAACATCACAGC
Source organism: Bos grunniens (assembly GCF_055505025.1). NCBI lineage: Eukaryota > Metazoa > Chordata > Mammalia > Artiodactyla > Bovidae > Bos > Bos grunniens. Next base: position 53,184,039 of record NC_141178.1, on the reverse strand, counting down.
ATTCAATAAATATATAGTGAATAAATTAATAAACACGTTCTACCTCAGCAATCTGTTTTCCTAACCTCCTTTTAAATTACATTCAAAGATAATGACAGGGCATCTGCTAAGTCTAAATCTCTACCTCAGGGACTTCCCTGGTAGTCCAGTGGCTAAGACTCCATGCTCCCAATGCAGCGGGCCCGGGTTCAATCCCTGATCAGGGAACTAGATCCCGCGTGCTGCAGCTAAGACCTGCTGTTGCTGTTACTGTTGCTGTTAAGTCACTTCAGTCGTGTCTGACTCTGCGCGACCCCATAGACGGCTGCCTTCCAGGCTCCCCTGTCCCTGGGATTCTCCAGGCAAGAATACTGGAGTGGGTTGCCATTTCCTTCTCCAATGCATGAAAGTGAAAAGTGAAAGTGAAGTCGCTCAGTCGTGTCTGACTCTTAGCGACCCCATGGACTGTAGCCCACCAGGCTCCTCAGTCCATGGGATTTTCCAGGCAAGAGTGCCGGAGTGGGGTGCCATTGCCTTCTCCGGCAACTAAGACCTAGTGCAGCCAAATAAATAAGTAAAAGTAAATCTTAAATAAATAAACAATTTCTACCCCAGATGTTGCATATGGTGTGACATGGTCCCAGCACTGCCATTCGTCTGGGTCTTCTCACACCAGACTTAGAACAGGCCTGACATTTGAAGTGTCCTGGTGTCTCCAGAGATGGAGTGGCATTCAGACAACACACCTAAGGAGACACAAAATGGGCATCCCAGGATCTGGGGGCAGGCTGCAGGACTACTGATTCCCACTGATTCCACGGCAATCCAGGAGACCACAAAATTGTATCAGCACAAAACACATTCATTGACAAACTGGGAAGAATATCCTATAGTACTATGTGTTAAACGTTGAATATATGTTTATTTGTATGTTGTACATGGTGAATCTGGGCTTCCTTGGTGGCTAGACAGTAAAGAATCTGCCTGCAGTGCAGGAGACCTGGGTTCAATTCCTGGGTCTGGAAGATCCCCTGCAGAAGGGAATGGCTACCCACTCCAGTATTTTTGCCTGGAGAATTCCATGGACAGAGGAGCCTAGCGGGCTACAGTCCATAGGGTCACACAGAGTCAAATATGACTGAGTAATCAACACCTTCACTTCCACTTGACTTTCACACACATGACAAATAGTCATGTCCAACTCTTTGCAACCCTATGAACTGTAGCCTACCAGGCTCCTCTGTCCATGGGATCCTCCAGGCAAGAATACTGGAGTGGGTTGTCATTTCCTTCTCCAGGGGATCTTCCCGACCCAGGGATTGAACCCATGTGTCTTATGTCTCCGGCATTAGCAGACAGGTTCTTTACCACTAGCCCTTACTTCTGTATAACCTCATCTTAAATAATGACATCTGCAGTGACCCCATTTCCAAATAAGAAGGTCACACTCTGAGGTGCTGGGGTTATAATGTCAACATATATTTTTATGGTGGGTACAATGAGACCCATAACAAAAGCAAACCTTGAAACAGACTTGCATGTGTTGCCAAGTCTAACAGAAAGAGTAGAATGCCTTTAGCTCCACAAGCTGTCTGGCTGTTTGGTCAAAGTGTTTTAATGTTTCTGGATGTTTCTTAAAGTATGAATTTTACACAATAATTATCAATGTCTCCAATCTGGAATTTGGAGTTGATCTGAGTAGAAAATATCTCTAAGCAGTGGAAAATAACTTCGGGGTTCTCAAATCTCCCAGGAGAAGTTATTTATGAAACTGTTGACTACAATGCTGTGTTGAGCCATATGTTTTTTTATTTTTTTAATTTGAATCATGTTTTTTAGGGACTGCCTCACAGGGCTATCTTTTTGATATGATCTAGAAGGAAACCCTGAGTGATGATAGGGAAAGTTTTTAGCTTAGTCCTTTCAAATCTATAGTTAGAATCGAATGCGTATTGTATTTTTTGTCAATTTATTAATTTGCGTTTGATCTGCATTCCTCCAGGGATCTTTCATGGTGTGGTTCTTGTAACGACAATGAAGATTCATCATTGAGAAAGAGTTAAAACACTAAGCAACTGAACAAGGGGGAAGGAAATTTAAGAAAGACATTTTTGTAAACCAAAAGAAGATTTTTTTTTTTTAAATTTCAAGAGAAAAGCACCAGATTATCGTTTTCTTCTCAGGATCAAAAGAGGAGTGGATCAGAAAGTTCACTGTGTACTTCTTTTTAACTGAATATTGAGGCTGCGAGCCTGAAAAAAAAAATCATCGAAACACGCGATTGACTATTCCCTGCCTGACACTTAGTGGTAACTTGGAAGAACTGCAGTTTTGACCTGTGGGAGGGAGAAATCACAAGGAGGAAAAACACTGCTTTGGGGTTTATTGTTCTCTGGATTCACAGGGACCTGAATGGATCACCAACAACTGACCCTTGAAAGTTGGAAGGAAGGCTGTAGACATAAAGCCTAGAAAACATGATTCCCTGTAATGCTTCAAGAGAAACCCAAAAGGAGGAGACAGAAAAGTATGTTTTCGTATTTGCTCTTTTAGTATTATGTCACTTTTCTCATCTGATTATTTTATGAAGAAAATAATGAAAATCAATGTAGAGCTTTGCCATGAAAAGAAAAATCCAGGGCAAGAATTTAAAAAAACAAACAGGGACTTTGCCGGTAGTCCAGTGGTTATGACTTCGCCTTCCAGTGCAAGGGGGCACAAGTTCAATCCCTGGTTGGGGAGTTAAGATCCCACTTGCCTCATGGCAAAAAACCAAAACACAAAACAGAAGCAATATTGTAACAAATTCAATAAAGATGTTAAAAATGGTCCACATTAAAAAAAATATTCAAAAACAAAATTAGCTGGAATTATAAATGGGTATCACCTTTCTGGAATCCTGTTTGGCAAGCTGTATAAAAAATGTTTTTGAAGAACTGCCTCCTTTCTTGTTATTGGACTGAATGTTTGTGTCCTCCCTCAACCTGCTTGGATTCATCAGATTCATAGCTTGAAACCTAATTCACAGTGTCCTGGTATTTGGGGGTGGGGTTCTTGGGAAGTGATTAGGTCTGCAGTCTTCTGGTTTGAAGACAGCTCTGACCAGAACTCTGATTTTAAACTTCCAACCTCCAGAATGGTGAGAAGTAAATGTCTGCAGTTGATAAGCCATCCAGCCTGTGGTATAGTACATTCCCCACGTAGGAACCTTCAAGTTGAGAACGTTCAAAAATGCTAATGGGAGTCCCATATCTCTGTGACCTGAGACAGGTTTCTTAGGTATTCTGAAATTTACCAACCAAATCTGAAACACAGGATTAGGATTGTTTCCACAATCCTCTCTCTGACTACCCGGCAGGGTTACGATGAGGATCAGATAAGCTGGCAAATGTAAACAATGCATTAGAAACTTCAAATTATGATCCCAATGGAAGGTGACTACATGACTTTTTAATTTTCACTGTGTGACCTTCACACAGTAGGGAAATCCAGGAGCGTGCTGGTATTATTGACACACTCACGGTACAAAACTGCCTAAATCAGAGCTCAGCTAAGAACACCACGCTGGAGAAGGCTGAGAAGTGGGTGAGCTTGCTCTTCAACCTAGATCAAAGTCCTAGGCCTTCTGTGCATGGCTTGACAATCAATTCTGTCACCATACCCCTCCTCTACCTCTAACTCACTGACAGGGGTGGGAAGACTTAGTTGGAGGGAGCTATGGAGGCACTGGGCTTCCTCTCAAACTAAGCCAGGTGTATGTGTGCTGAGCATCCCTTCCCCAAAGAGGATTATTGAGAATTGACCCTAGATCTGCCTGTCATGAGTGCTAACAGTGCTGAGCATGCTCTCAAACACAAAACTGGCTGGATTATTCATTGGACAACCATGTTGGGTTTTTTTAGCAATTATTTTAAAGATTACAACATGAATTCTTAACTTACTACAGACTACTTTCAATGAATACTTCTACCAGTCCCTCCAAAACAATACAAGAGCCTTCCAACCATTTATTTACCCCATCTGCCTTTTGTCTTATTTTTGTCATGTATTAGATTTCAATATCTATCTACCTGTCTGTCTGTCTATTCTAAATGTCACAAGATGTTACTACTGTTTGAAATACATGTTTATTTTCTTGGGCTCCAAAATCACTGTGGATGGTGACAGCGCTATGAAATTAAAAGATGCTTGCTCCTTAGAAGAAAAGCTATAACAAACCTAGACAGTGTATTAAGAAGCAGAGACATCACTTTGCCAACAAAAGTTCGTTTAGTCAAAGGTATGGTTTTTCCAGTAGTCATGTATGGATGTGAGAGCTGGCCATAAAGAAGGCTGAGTGCCGAAAAATTGATGCTTTCAAACCGTGGTACTGGAGAAGATTCTTGAGAGTCCGTTGGATTGCAAGGAGATCAAACCAGTCAATCCTAAAGAAAACCAACTGTGAATATTCATTGGAAGGATTGATGCTGAAACTGAAGCTCCAATACTTTGGCCGCCTGATTTAAAGAGCCAACTCATTGGAAAAGACCCTGATGCTGGCAAAGACTGAGGGCAGGAGGAGAAGGGGGCAACAGAGGATGAGATGGTTTGATGACATCACCAAAAATATCAGAAGTTGGTATCTCATTGACTGAACCTAATGTGGTGAGCCATTCTGGTTGCCCTTGACCCTGAGTCACAAGGGTGCTGTGACTCTGGAGTAGTCTTTGAATTGTTTGTAGCTGTTTCTCCACTTGTAAAAAGAAAGAACTGGTCTCACTGAGCTGAAACATCTCTTCCTGCTCTAAAACAATCTACTCTGAACTTCATCAAAAAAGCTTGTATCACATTTCCTAGAGTATACACACACACACGCACACACACACACACACACACACACACAGCTCCTGACAAAATATAGGCTATGATTACTCTTTATAATTGCCCTATTTTTCTAACAGATTGATTTGTTTTTAGAAAACTGTCAACTTTTCAAAACCCAAAGAATGATATACTCCTACAATAGGTGAAGGTTATCAGAAAGAAACTTGCCAAAAATTAGACAAAACCCCTCCTGTTGGAAAAGGCTATGTTCCAAGTGTGAATCAGGGTCAATTCCTCAGTAATAATTGACAATTATATCTGCCCTTTAGTTAGATTCATTTCACAGGATTATTATTGCTAACACATTTCATAATTTGACTCTAACATCTCCCATGGCTCTGCTAATCTCAAACATATACTTCTTCAAAGGATTGCACCTTTATAAGCCCCCAAATGCTTCCTTAGTGGCCCTTCTTAACTGAGTGAAAGAATGTTTACTTTTTAAAAACACCTAAACTTCATCATCTCCATACTTGGTTGATTTTCTTCAAACACAGGAAGACATCATTATTTAAACTCCTGCTTAAACATTAGTTTCAGAGATAAGCTCCACTGGGCAATATTTGTGAATGTTGAGTTCTTAAATGATTCAAACGCAGCTTCACTCACATCTGCAATAATTATCACCACCAAAGAGAACATTTTTTAGAGAACAAGATGTTAATGTTCTGAGGAATTTATCAAATAAAAGCTGGGCTGCTTTCTCCCATGAAGTTCTCAGTGAATTGCCACAGACTCCTAATGACCTCATCAGGAAATCTCTTTTTGAGAAACTGGGGACAAATGATAACTAGCATAATATTGGGGGAAAAAATGTCAGAAACATATGCTACTGCTTCATTCTAAAGGCATAATGAATGTCAGGAAAGTGCTTCAAGTCATAACATGTTTTTCTCCTAAAGCATAGGAAAGTGAATAACCCCTTTCTCAATAATATGTATACGAGGGGTCCCCTTTTAGATCCAGATAAAAGCTATACTGCATATATTCAATATACATGCACGAACTTGTAAACTTTGGATGTAACATTGATGCAATGTTAGCTACCCTGTGGAAAATGGAGTCCATTTGGGCAAGAATGGGTGCAAGTGATGAGTGAGTTGTTGAAAATGTAGCACTTATTGAGAATGTCTTACAGGCCTGTCAAGTATTCTAAAATACTGACACCAGTATTCTAAAATGCCTTAGAAATAGTATTTTATTGTTTCCCTTAATACCTCTTTAGACATTTATCAATGATACTTCCATATTCAGTTCAGTTCAGTTCAGTCGCTCAGTCGTGTCTGACTCTTTGCGACCCCATGAATCACAGCACGCCAGGCTAGGCAAGAAGAGACCAGATCACGTCCTCAAGGTCACAGTTATAAGGCTCAGATCCAGGATCCGCACTTCAGCATTCTGTCTCCAGCCTATGCTGGAACACTATGATGGACCACAGTCCTATATGAGAGAGACAGTGGTCATGTCGACTGGGAGCGGGGGCAATGGAAGTGGAGAGAAGCTGAATGACCGGAGACACACCTATGCTGACATGCATCTACCAGAGTGGGAAGTGGGAAACAATGCTGATATCCACCGTGTGGAGGTTGACAAGTTTTTGCATATTCCTATAAAAGAACACTGTGTAGCTCTTCAAAATCAACTTTTCTGATTATATTTAATAGTAAGAAGCATAAAAGGTATCATTTATTCTTGACTGAGAACATCACACTAAATGAAAAACGTCAGCATATAAAATACACATCTCGGATGATTCCATTTGTGATAAATGTATGTGAGTACATGCATGGGTGTACAACACTGAAATATTAGACAGTCACACAAAATGGACTGGGAGTTGGGACTCTCTGTAGCGTATATTTTCTGTTTTGCACTGTGGGTGCGTGCATGCTCAGTCATGTCCAGCTCTTTGCAACCCCACGGACTGTGGCCCATCAGGTTCCTCTGTCCATGAGATTTTTCAGGCAAGAATACTGGAGTGGGTTGCCATATCCTACTCCAGGGGATCTTCCCAACCCAAGGTCAAACCCTCCTCGCCTGTGTCTCCTGCATTAGCAGGCGGATTCTTTACCACTGAACCACCTGGGAAGCTCCTTTGTACCATCTTTTCCCAGTTATTTCTGCAAGAGTATGAATTGTTTGTATAATGAAAGCAAAACTGTTTGGAGAGAATAAAAGGATAATCAAGCCACCATTCAATCCAGAGAGGGGATTTCCCTGTGGTCCAGTGGTTTAGACTCTGGCCTTTCACTGCCATGCACCTGGGTTCAAACCCCAGTCAGGGAACTAAGATCCCACATCCCACTAGGCAAGGTAAAAGAAAGAAAAAAGAAACACTGAGAAAATATAGGAAAGAAATAAAGAAAATTCACCCATCACACCATTATCTAAAAAAGAACAAAACACCTTCACAGTTCAGTCCTGAGGACTAGAAGGACCAGTAGAGATTCAAGACATGGGCTGACTGGGATGGCAAAAAGGTGGGATTCATGCCAGGTCAGCCCTGTGGCTACAAGCAAGTCCCCCAAGCCTGGTAAGCACTGCAGAGGCACCTCAAGAAGCTGGCCTTGCCAAGATGTGAGCTTCAGCATCGGCCCCCAGAGAAAACTGCCAAGCCACACACTACAGCACCAGAGAGGATGAAAGTAATTCATCCAGAGTCCCACGTGCAACCTAGAAACTTGTGCACTGAAGATGGACGCGGGGGAAGACAAGGAGAGGAAGTGGGGAGGCCAGAATAGAAAGAGGGCAGGGTAGGGCAGGTGGAGTTTTGTGCCATTTATTCATTTCCCTGGGAGGCAGTCCTGCTGTCATTTGCACAAAGGTGCTCTATGTATTAGCTGCACCAAGACTGCAAGATGAACTGAGGCCCAACACGGAAGGGCTTTGGAGTCCAAAGTCATCAAGACCCATAGCTGAGAGAAACTACTAGAGGAGGGGATCTTGACGGATGGACAGGATTTTCATTAGAGAAGTAGACAGACAGGAGGCAATCTTGTACTAGAGTGGAAAGAAATTTAAACACTGAAGTTCAAGGTAGGGTCATTACTTTGATCTTGAAAACCTACTGAAGTTTGAGAAACCCTGGGCTTTTATCTTCAAGGCATAGACAACCAGCATAAGGGCAATAGCATAAAAAAAAAGATCCTGTAATAAGATGCTTTTTCCTTCAAAGGCCTTCTTTCTCCTGCTTCCTTTCAAACCATCGGCTCCCTGGTTCTACACTGACTTTTCGGAACAGGCATCCCAATTCAGACTCTCTTCTCCAGGGACAGAACTGGCACTCTAGTAGGACCCATACAGGGGCAAATTTCATTTTCTCGGGCTCCAAAATCACTGTGGACAGTGACTGCAGCCAGGAAATTAAAAGACACTTGCTCCTTGGAAGAAAAGCTACCACAAATCTAGACAAAGATCACTTTACTGACAAAGGTCTGTAGAGTCAAAGCTATGTTTTTTCCACTAGTCATGTACAGATGTGACAATTGACCATAAAGAAGGCTGAGAGCCAAAGAATTGATGATTTTCAACCATGGTGCTGGAGAAGACTCTTGAGAATCCCTTGGACAGCAAGGAGATCAAACCAGTCAACCCTAAAGGAAATCAACCCTGAATGTTCATTGAAAGGACTGATGCTGAAGTTGAAGCTCCAATCCTTGGATGCAAAGAGTCAACTCACCAGTAAAGACCCTGATGCTGGCAAGGACTGAGGGCAGGAGGATAAGGAGGTAACAGAGGATGAGATGGTTGGATGGCATCACTGACTCAATGAGTTTGAACATGAGTCAGACATAAGTTTGAGCAAACTCCGGGAAACAGTGAAGGACAGGGAAGCCTGGCATTCTGCAGTCCACGGAGTCACAAAGAGTTGGACCTGACTTAGCGACTCAGCAACAACATCAAGGACCCATATGCTATACAAGGGACCACATCTTCAACTCAAGCTTCACCAAGAACCATCACCATCTGGTGTATTCTATCTATGGAGCTGGACAGATCAGGTAAAACTTTTGTTCATTATTTCAAAGGTGCTCTGCCGAGAACATGTCCATTTTCCCTCATGCAGGCTTGAGCAGAGATTGCTTTTCTTGGACAATTGCAATTTCTAGTCCATTTGCATGCTGTTAGCCTTCCACTTTTCTGCAGAGGTTTTTACGGCCAAGCACATTTCCATGATTTATTAGCTAGTCCTCTGCTAAAGGAAAAGTTGTTATTTCCTCCATGTTTATGGATGATAAAAAAAAGAAAAAACAGAGCTACAGATTAGCCAAGTGTCTTCTCTAAGGTCATCCCACAAGTTTGAAGGACGGAGCTGTGGTTAGGACGTGCACTTTCCGACTTGCCCCACCCCAAGAGGTCCACTGGGCGCCCTGGCCTCTCTGCAGGACAACATAACATGCCGTCAGGGGCAGATGCTGCCTGTCACGCTGACCATCCATCATGCCCATAAGAAGATGCAGTTACAAAGAGGGATTTTGAAAAATAGCTCTTATCCAGGTGGCTAAAATCACTTTACTGAAACAAAGGCTCAGAAAGCAATGTTTGAATAGTGGTCACATTTTAATCCTCACCCAGCATCTCTCTGCTGACCACCCTGCACGATTCTGTCACCTTCCCCTGACATTAATGACAGGTCCCCAAAGAATGAAAAATAAGATCTTTTTTAGTATTTGTCTAAGCAATTAGGAACAGAAAACTTGGAAAGAAGGTGAAGTCAGCTGCTGAATTATAAGAGTGAGGACCAAGATTTGGGGATTGTCCACGGCTCCAGATTTCTTGGAACCACTGCTCACCTCTGCCTCCTTCTACTTGTCCTTTTTCTTTGTTAAAGAGCCATTTATCACAGGTGATTCAGGAACAACTTTAAATGTCACCAGGAAAAATAGGCCATAGAATTGATCTAGAAGAGAACAGTTTCCCCAACTCCTTGTTACCCCAGTGAGGAAACTAACAGAAAAAGTTATGTGAATTCCTGAGGACTACATGGCTAGTTACAGGCAGCGTAATGTCTATAGATGCCTCATCTAGATCTAGACATCTATTGCCTCCTAGCCTAGGGTCTCTTCTGCCACATACCCAGGACACAAGTCAGTTAACAATAGTCAATCATCTGTTCAATAAATTCTCAGTAAGGGCCTACTAGGTACCAAGTGTGTGTATGTGGGTGGGTGTGTGGGTGCACTGTTGCTCAGTCTTGTTCAATTCTTTGCAACGCCATGGGCTGTAACCTGCCAGGCTCCTCTGTCCATGGAATCTTCTAGGCAAGAATACTGGAGCGGGTTGCCATTTCTTTCTCCAGGGGATCTTCCCAACCCAGGATTTTGGCAAAATACATCCCTTGCCTTCAAAATACCCATCATCTAAAGAAATGACAGCCTTATGTTATCTGATTAATAATTCCAATAGATTCAAAACTTTTCCATAGATAAGAGGCTGAGGGGTAAAAACAGCTTTGACTGACTTGATATTTTTAATTAAATCATTTTTATTTGAGTATAGTTGATGCACAGTATTATATTGGTTTCAGGTGCAAGATAGCTTCTAATTATTTCAAAATGAAGGGAAGCGGCTCTTAAGGGACACACAGGGAAAGGGTGCTGGCAGAGTGTGTGGACCGTCTGCACCTCTCTGCGCCTTCTCAGTTTGTCACTAGTGCCCACACCCACATGCTAAGCCCCCCTTCAATCCTGAGACTGAATGGGGCCCGAGTGAAATGGAGACGCATGGTAGGACTGCTGTGGAAATGGGTTGTTGCAAATGGATGTCATTCGTGATGGAAAGAATAGACTATTTTCAAATGCAAAAGTGTTCTTGAGTAGTTGAAGCAGGAAACATTACTTAGCCTCCCCCAACCTCCCACAACCTGTATCCTACAATTCTCACAGGATCTTGAGGAATGTGGTGAGGGAGGGGCACGGGATGGAAAAGTGGTTCAGGTCCGGTTAGGGTTGTGTGTGCGCACATGTGAAGATGCATAGAAAAGACTCCTGCAGAGAAGAGTCTCCCTCTGGGCTCTTGCCCCTCCACCATAGTAAAGACCGAAGGGAGCCAAGCTGAAAGTCTGAGCTTCAGCACAGTCCTGGGAACTGAACCCTCCAAGAGGCCTTTCCATATCTGGCTACCTAGAGGGAACTAGGCTATATTCAAGAGCATCAGTCCCTTTATTGCAGTCTTTCAGGAGGACAAGTAGGGAAGGCATCATCCTTTCCAAGGAGAGGAGGAGGGCAGAGGAAAGACAGTGAGTGAGGGGAAAGCCCCATGGAGTAATCTATAAAGGCCTTTAGAAAGCTATTGACAGGGGCCATCCCTGGTGTTCCAGTGGTTAAGATTCTGCCTTCCCATGCAGTGGGTTTGTTCCCTGGCCGGGAAACTAGATCCCACATGCTTCAGGGCGACTAAGTCCATGTGCCCTCAAACTGCAACAAAGACCCAGCTCAGCCAAAAATAAAAAGATAAATCATTTTAAAAGAGAAGTACTGACAAGCCAACACATCAAAAATTATTACAAAAGTCGAAATATCATGGTGCTGGAGAGAATGCTGCAATAGCAGAGTCAATTTAAATCGTTAGTTTCCCGGAAACAACACTCAAAAGAACAATCTGGAAGAAGTGGGTTTCATGACAACGGTAAAAAGGTCAAAGTTTTTTCTTTCAACCAAGCTATGAAAGGACTTACACGGCTAAATAAGTGGCCACATAAGAATCAAGGATGTTTTAAAATAGGTCAATATAAAATAAAATGTTTAGAAGAAAATAATGGAAATGAATTTGTAAAGGAAAACCATTTTTTAACCTAATTTTCCAAGAAAAATGAAAATTGCTTTTTAAAATGCATACACTTTATTCAGAAATGCCATTTAAGGACACTTATTCTAAGGAATTAATTGTACAACTATCAAAAGAGAGCTGTACAAGAGAGCTGTTTATGTACAAAAACATAAACTCGAACTTATTGCAAAATGTCAAAACAGCCTAAAATTTGATTAAAGTATGATACTATCATACTATGGAATATCACATAAAAATTTTAAATATTAACGTGGAAACATATTACTGATATGAAAAATGTCCATTTATATATTTAAGCGGCAAAAAATATAGTTTACCAAAAAGAACGTTGCATTATTATCTCATCTTGTTTATTATATATGTGTCACTATATGTACAAGCAGAAATAGAAATGGAGACAAGGATCATACAACAAACTTTAATAAAATTATCATTAGAAATACAATTATCATTAGTTTTCTTTTTGCTTATTTGTTTTTTCTTTTTTTTTTACAATGGATATAAATTTCGTACGATAAAAGCCATTTCATTGTAATGAAAGGAGAGACAGACGAAAATCCTCCGATGTCAGAAGGAGTAATTTAATTCAGAAAAAAAGTTGGCTATTATTGCCAGAGAGGCTTATGGATTTGTGGCATGAATCTTCAGAAAGAGGAATCATTATTTGAATTAGAATACCAGATAAACCAGTAAAAGCCTCACCGTCCTTTCTGGTTCATCCTTCCCCTGACACCGCCCTCCCCGATCCACACAGCAGCGGCTCAGGCAAGTTTCTACAAGCAAATGAGGAAATACATGGTGCTTCCAACACGGTCCCCAAGGCTCTGTGGTTTGAGGGTGAGAGCTGCCCCCGCGAGACCCCTGAGCACGGTCAGCAGGAGCCACACTGAGAACGTGTCCACTTTCCCATCCCAAGAAGCATTTGCTCCGGTGACATATTTCACTGACACACAGAAGCCGCTGACTGCTCATGATGGCTCAGCCTTTGTCAGATTGGCCGAGGTGAGCATGGGCTCGTGTTTTAGAGAAGAATCCATGCTGACAGCTCCATCTCCCCAGTATCCACGGCAGCCTTGACTCCTTCATCCATCACTCCTGTGAGCAGCCTGCGGCTGTCTGGGATTTCACAGGTGTGTGTGTGCATGCACATGCGTGTGTGTGTGTGCGCCTGCACACACGCGAGTGTGCATATATGGGAGAGGTGTTGGAGCACCGCAGGCAGAGAGACTAAAAACCACTATATAGCCTTTCCTCTCTGCAGAAAGCAAGAAGGGACTTCCCTGGTCATCTAGCAGTTAAGACTCTGTGCTGCCAATGCAGGGCGTGTGGGTTCCATCCCTTGTCAGGGAACTAAGATCCCACATGCCCTACAGCTTGGCCAAAAGATTAAAAAAAAAAAGGCAAGAAAACTCTCATGCAGACACCAGTGGCATCAGATAAGAAACTGCCAGCTCAAGAACCCACAGAACTATTTCTGACCCAGAGGTGCTAAGACAGATGACAATCCACTAATCTCTTCTCACACTATTTCAAACACATGTATTTCTCCAATATACAATTATAGTTACAATGTATAATTTGGAAATGACTTTTCCCTCTCTCAAATACTTTGATTTTGTTTCTCAAGATTACACTTTTCATCCCGTTCCCATGTATCTTTCTTGAAAAACCATCTGTTAGCATCTGGATGCAGGGAAAAGGACAGGCACGACGGCAATAAAAAGACAAATGATGACACACTTGCCATGGAATACTGGGGAACTGTCACAGTTTCTCTCTGCCCTCAGTTTTCTCATCAGTAAAGGCAGCTGAGTGAGAATTGCCACCCAGGGACTTCCCTGGCAGTTCAGGGGTTAAGACTACACACTTCCACTGCAGGGGCTGTAGGTCCAATCCCTGGCTGGGGAACTAAGATCCCACAGGCCATCTGGTATGGTCAGAAAAAAAAAAAGAATTGCCACCCAGAGTTGGAGGGAAGACAAAGGATGCTGTGTCCGCAGCACCTCATGCCATGTCATAAGCACAGAAGTGACCCAGCCAATGGTCCCTTCTGTCATGACCTGGACACCATTTCTGCAACTGCAAAGAAAGTGGGATATATCTCAAAACTCTTCTATTGATAGATATTCAAATCTTTGGAAACTGCACTGTCATCTCCAAGAGGTATGTAATAACTCATAGCAGAGAGAGACTAAAGCACCAATTAATTAAAAATATCAAGCACTGTGTCCACAAGTCTGCTCCCTGTGTCTGCATCTCCATCGCTGCCCTGGAGGTTCATCAATACCATTCTTCTAAATTCCATGTGCATGTGTTAATAACTGTAAGGCAATTGTCCTCCAAGAAATTTTTTTAAGTAAATTTGAAAAAAAAAAAACCACATCGGGTACAACTTCAAATTGTCTTGGATACTGAAACAGCTAGTGACAGGGTCTGTTAAAGACAATGAATTAAGGAATTCACCGAATTCCGTGAAACTCTGTCCTTCCGGTTAAGTGCATCAGGAAATGTTTGATCGTCATTGTTTACTTCAACCTCACCCCTCCCTTCCCAAAATAAACAAAACCAAAATGATTCAGGTGTTCCTTTTGTATTTTTTTCTGCTCAGACTTATGTTGCTGCCTGACCTAAAAGACAGTTTTATCTAACTAAGTTATAGATCATTAAGCTGAAAAAAAAAAAGTTTGCCTGTTACTGCTGTTTTACCATCTTGCCCCATCTTGTCTCATTAGCAGAAACTGATTGAGCATGAAGGTGTTCTCTGGCTGTCAGGAGATAAAGTAGGTGCTCTTGGCTTTCATCTGTTCTGAATTCTCCTTGTCTCATTATCTCCCCAAGGTCAGATTCTCTGACACAGCGGCTGCTTGCTTAGCACTTCATTCTGGCAATTACTTGCCAGGCAGCCTTAGCCAGGATAAGATGTCTGGTCTGTGGCATCAAGGCAAGTCTGGGCATCAGAATCCCTGTGCTTGGTCCCCAGCCCACCCACTTTTCCCCGACCCACTCCTTCTTCAGAACCATGGTAATCTATCAATCTATTCATGGTTGCACCCCAGCATCTCCAAGACACCATCCAAGACACTGTGATATTCTAACTGAGTTGCGGTCCCATACAGGTCATAGAGTGATGGCCAGTTCTTATCTTCTACTGGACAAGTTGTTATGTCATAACCCTCACACTTTGGGACCCACCCTAACACCTCCTTACTCTGCTTCAGTGAAAGGCACAGAACCGCAAAGCCATACAATCTTGGTTCTTGAATCCATCATCCTTCCTCCATTAATAATTCCTGCTGGGCTCCCTGCTCCTTTGAGAGACTGTCATGAGCAGCTAAGTACGGAGAGAATGTCCCAGGCTCAAGCCCCAGGAGCACAGTTTCAAACAAAGCAGCTTGTGAAGGTGAATTTGGTGACTGGGGCTCTGTCTGAACTGAGTTCCTTCTTGCCTGTGGTGGGCAAAGCCTTTTAGGTATGGTTTATCTTTGTAAAGACTCTGCTCAGAGAAAAGCAGCAAAATAGATCTTAGATATGATTCCTTTAAAGGTGGGTCTCCCCTGGTGGCTCAGTGGTAGAGAATCTACCTGCCAGTGCAGGTTTGATCCCTGGGTTGGAAAGATCCTCTCGAGAAGGAAATGGCCACCCACTCCAGTATTCTTGCCTGGGGAGTCCCGTAGACAGAGGAGCCTGGCGGGCTAGAGTCCATGGGGTTGCAAAGAGTCAGACGTAACTGAACCCTCACGCAGGTTAGTAGTCATATTTTTTCTGAAAATCTGGAGAAGAATCTTGGCCATTTGGATTGTATAAAGAGAGACACACCTGCTAGGCAGTATCTTGCTAAAAGAATATGGTTTCTCCTCAGATGAGATGCAAACCCACTGTAAGTATCCACATTCTTTTCCAGATTGAAAAGACAGCACAAATGCACACCGCTCTCCGTGAAGTTGGCGGGACCAAGTCGTCCAAGAGGTGGCCAGAGACCAGGCAGCTGGGCAACCAGGTGCGGGCCTTCATGGGTCGGGCAATCTGCCCACTGGGAGAAATCCAGCCATCTGCCCTCTTTCTAATACAATCCACTGACCCTTGTTTCCCAGACTTAACACGTGCAAACAGAATGGTCCTTGGCCCAAGAATGGATATATAACCATACTTCCTGCCTTCTCCAAACACACATTTCAGGCCACTCTGCTCACAATGGAGCTGCTTCCTACAGCAGCATCTATTCTGTGCTCATCACAAAAATGACCAAACCAAGAGAATTTGAAATATCTTTTTGATTCTTGCCAAGAAATGATGTATGTCCCAACTTTGGGTCAGAAAAAGAATTCTCCAGACATCTTTTCCAGGATCACTATTTTAATGCTCCTTATAGTTCTTCACATTTTTGTGCATTGATTTTCCTTTTTTTTCCCTTCAAAGATTCTGTCTGTCTTAAATCAGGTAAGAGAAACTAAGGAAGGGATTTATAACACTTTAGTGTGAAGCGGTTTAAATAAAGAGGTTCATATGAGTGTGGCCAAACTAACTATGCTAAACGTCCCCTTGGGAGGGTAAAAGTGGGTAGGCTGGACAACATTATGATTCATTTTATAGGCTTAATATCCTTATAAAGGGATTCTTTTTCTAAGAACTCTGGTCCGTGAATTGTTTTAACAGAAGATGGGGTTTTGTTTGGTTTTGGTTTTGTTTGTTTGCTTGCATAATTGAACTGGGAATGGAAATGTAATAGTGAAATACCTTCTACAGGTTTCCTTCTGTTGTGGCTTTCACATTTTCCATTTGCCCTTTAAGGCACCATCTCATGATCTTGGAAATGAAGCCCAAAGAGAATCTATTACCATAAAACATTACCCAGCAGTCTTATCATATCACTTGACAGTATCACTATAGTTAACGTTGAGTTAGTGTTTCTATTATAAACCCAATTTACTGATGGGGGTGGAGGAGAGGATAGGAAGGAGAGATGGGCTCATATGTCAATGTGTAAAATGACATGAGGCTGAAAGCCGGTTGCCAACCAGTGTAGAGCAAGGGAGAGAATTCTTTCCACCCCATACTTATACTATTGAAAATGAATAGCATAAACATTATCTACCCGTGAGTGCAGTACCATCGTGCTGGCTTGCCCTACTGGTAGGAGGTGGGAGGTACATTAAGCAACTAGAGGGGAAACAAGGTACAGAAGACGGGATAGGAAAAGCTGTCAAGTAGGAAACAGAACTAAGCACTAATTCTGTTTCTCCTGTATCTTAGCCACATCCGCAGCCACTTTACAATTTGCATCAGGAGACATCCATTTCTCCATGTTTAAGATGGAGCCAACAATGCCTCTAGGGCTTCCCTGTGGCTCAGCAATACAAAATCCACCTGC
Organism: Bos grunniens; assembly: GCF_055505025.1. Classification (NCBI taxonomy): domain Eukaryota; kingdom Metazoa; phylum Chordata; class Mammalia; order Artiodactyla; family Bovidae; genus Bos; species Bos grunniens. The sequence continues at coordinate 53,167,040 of NC_141178.1, read as the reverse complement.
CAAAGCAGGAGAAGCAGGTTTGATGCCTGGGTCAGGAAGATCCCCTGGAGAAAGAAATGACAACCCACTCCAGTATTCTTGCCTGGGAAATCCCATGGACAGAGGAACCTGGGGGGCTACAGTCCATAGGGTCACAAAGAGTGGGACACAACTGAATATACACTCGCACACTCGCAACAAGGCCTCTGATGATGCCTGAGAGGTCCTGTGAGAAACAAACCAGGTCTGTGTTTAAGTGCACACTGGTGCTCAGGAACCACAAGACAGATAAGCGACACTCTCGTAGCCCTCACCCAGCAAACAGGGTCCCAGATCCTCTGGGTCTGTGGATCGGAAGGTTGCCCCAGCACCTGGGTGGCTGTGCCCAGACCTCACTGCCCTGGGTCCACGCTGAGCTTCTCCTGATGCTGCTCTCAACTTAGCAGCTGGAGAATTTCCCAAGCACTGATGGGAGAGGAGGCCCAGGGTCCTCAGCCCACCCTTCAGAGATGAGACTTCCAGACAGCAAGGGGTCCCAGACTTTGACTAAAATGTTAATGACATGTGAATGTAAAATTATATATGATAGGGAAGCCCCCATATAAAATCATATATTTATAATATCATATTTATTATTTTATACATACATGAATTTTATATTTGATGTATTTACATCATATATGTGATTTTTATGTATGTGTTTTAGGTGTGATTTCATGTATTTTACACAATTTTATATAATTTATGTGTGTGTGTGTTAGTTGCTCAGTCGTATCCAACTCTATGACCCCATGGACTGTAGCCTGCCAGGCTCCCCCATCCATGGTATTTTCCAGGCAAGAATACTAGAGTTGGTTGCCATTTCCTTCTTCAGGGGATCTTCCCAACTCAGGTATTGAACCCAGGTCTCCCACATTGCAGGAAGACTTTTTACAGTCTGAGCTACCAGGGAAGCTTAACTTACATATATATATATATATAAAAAACTCTTCACGTAAATTTTTTTAATTTACAGTCTTGGCCGACTCTTTGCAACCCCATGGACTATAGCCCATCGGGTTCCTCTGTCTATGGAATTTTCCAGGCAAGAATATCGGAGTGGGTTGCCATTTCCTTCTTCAAATTTACATGTAAAGGTACATATATAAATTTGTCATATATCTCTACACATATTTATTGGGCCTTACCAGTTAACAAGTTTAGGAGCCTGGTGCATTACAGTCCATGGTGTTGCAAAGAGTCAGACATAACTGAGCAACTAACACACACAGCGGTCAAACCTGAGTCTCCTGCATTAGCAGGTGGATTCTTTTACTGCTGAATCATCAGAGAAGCCCTTAAGAAACAAGACTTCAGTCCTAAAAGGAGAAGTCTCCTTTCGGCTGGTGATGGCAGATGTGACAAACAAGGAATGTGGGTATCTCTGTTTGGATATCCATGGTATTTTAGTCTACAATTTCATGTCAATCATCCTGGTGGAGTGGACGCGGTGTCCCACTGACCCAAGTCCTCAGTGAGGGAAGCAGGTCCGATCCAGGTGGCCAAGAGTGGAGGCTCCAGGGATAGACTGACCTGGGTTCTAAATCCTGGCTCTGTTGCATCAGCCCCATGAACTTGAGCAGGTAAGTTTACCCCTTAAGTTCCAAGTGTTTAGAATATGAAGTGGGGCAGCAATATAACCAATATCCCATTGTGAATGTGAGGATGAAATAACGTTGAACACGAAAAGAGCTTAACCACATGTTTGTCACCTCATGTGGGCTGGGTCATCATCCTGAAAGGACCAAGGAGGAGGCTGATCCCGGAGGTGGGGCCCCTCAGAAAGTAAGCCCCCTGATATACAGAGTCTCCCTGGAATTCCAACTGAGTCTGAGTCTGTGGCTGGTGCTTTGTAAACCCAAAAGAAAAGTACCTTTTGTCTCTAGTATCAGGAGTGCTGTGCAGAATGGTTATGACTTGCAGTTATGAATCAAGAAGGTAAATCAAAGAAAAAAAGGAATCCTTCTAATTTTCCTATTTGATATGATCTGCACTACATTCGGGCTTTCCAGGTGGCACAGTGGTAAAGAAACTGTAAGGGACATGGGTTCAATCCCTGGGTCAGGAAGGTCCCCTGAAGGAGGACACCGCAACCCACTTCAGTATTCTTGCCTGGAGAATCCCATGGACAGAGGAGCCTGGTGGGCTATAGTCCATAGAGTTGCAAAGAGTTGAACACGACTGAAGAGACTGAGCACACACTCACGCACTACATTTGGGCCCCAGCCTACATCAGTGTTGGGTTTCAAAGATGAAATACATTCAGTAAAAAGAACCCATGCTTCCTCTGGAACTTACTGGGTATCAGTATGTCATTTAAACACTTTAGTCTCATTTTCTCACCCGTAAAATGGGATGCGTAATCACAAAAATAATATGAAAACTAGCTATGTGGAGGATCAAAGAGAAACCATATGTGAAGGTAGTACTTGGCCAGCTCTTCTTCTTAACTGAAAATTTCATTTCTTAAATAGTCATTTTCTGGCACCTACTCATAATAAATCTTCTTTCCCAAAGGGAAAGTGATTTTTCTAGTCAAGTAGGAGAGATCTCCAGGAATCTGAGTGATCATAGGCTTTCCATTGATTTGAAACTCTCCCATTGTGGAAACATAAGCTGGGGTCTCCAGAAATGTAGCCTGGAAGCTTTGTCCATGGCTCACTGTGGACCACACCCATGCTTTCCTTGACAACAATCAACACCATCAACCTAAGCATAGCAGCACATGAGTACCGCTGTCTCTTTATAAGCTACTGCTCTTTTTAGTCTCTCTCACAGAAGCCAAACAGAAAACACCATTTCTCTTCTTTTCAAGAGGGTTAACACTATACCACTGCATTGATTAATGTGCCAGGGGTAGGAATATACCAGGATATAATGATTCCACAACCTTACCCCAAATACAGAGGAGACTTACTGAAACTGCCCTTGGGGCCCCCAAGATTGCTGGTACCCAGTCCACAAGTGAACCTACCGGGCCGCAGACAATTTGCAGCACGCTGCGGGTTTGTCCCTCAGGACTGTACGGCTGGTCTTCCCTGCCTAAGGGCTCTGTCTGGGGTCATAGGAGTTGTAGGTCCCTCGGTGCAAACCATAAGGCAGAGGAATTTCATGCCTGGGGGTAGTTCTCCATCAAAGGGGGATGGGAATAGCACAAAAAATGCCCAGTCTCCTCATTAATTGGAGAATTCACAGGGGATTCCCTCACGGCTTTTCAGAGCCTGACTCCCCAAGCCCATCGAGTTGCCCCAGTGGTAACTGGGTCACTGGGCTTCCCAGGCGGTGCTAATGGAAAAGAATCTGCCTGCCAATGCGAGAAGCACAGGAGACGCGGGTTCGAGGTTCGGTACCTGGGAATATCCCCTGGAGGAGGGCATGGCAACCCACTCCAGTATTCTTGCCTGGAGAATTCCATGGACAGAGGAGCCTGGGGGGCTACAGTCCATAGGGTCACAAAGAGTCAGACACAACTGAAGCGACTAAGCATGCATGCACAACCTGGTCATTAACAGGCTGACTGGCTTTTCTCATTTCTGTGCCTCAATTACCCTATTCCTCCCCTCCTGCTCCTGGTAGCCTCCTCCCAAATAAACCCTGGAGCCGAATCTGTCTTTTAGGATCTGCTGTTGGCAGGACTCAAGCCCCCAAATCCTGATTCTCTAGATACTTTCACTCCACAACGATCTCTGAATTGGTTAGAAAGAAAGTAATAATTCACCCAAAAAAAAGTGTGAAAAATAATTGCACGAATTTGTCATTGGGTTGTTTGAATGTAAAGCTTCTTAACTTCTGTTAAGTCACAAATCCTACTGGATTTTCCCAGTATGCAAGAATGTCAAACAAACCCTTAATCGCCTTGTTAACAACTGTAGTCAAATTTTCTGTTGTAGGAAATAAACATCTCAAACACATCTTAAGGTAATGATCTATTTAATGCAAAGGGAACAATTAAAGTTTGTTTAGCCAATGAGCTAAATCAACATACAATGTTTCCTAAAGGTCTTCATACTCCATCATATCTCCAAAATTAGAGATAATCACAATAGGCAACTTCCTTTTCACATCCTTTATTAAATATATCAAACTGGTAAAGACTGAAGAAACTCTCACTGCTTGCCCAAACTTACTAACGAAATGTTCTGTGCTTAGTCGTTCACTCGTGTCCGACTCTTTGCGACCCCATGGACTGTAGCCTGCCAGGCTCCTCTGTCCATGGGATTCTCCAGGCAAGAGTACTGGAGAAGGTTGCCATGCTCTTCTCCAGGGGATCTTCCCAACCCAAAGATCAAACCCAGGTCTCCTGCCTTTTACAAAATCCAATTCCTGGTTTTGAATTTTCCTAAGTGCAGAGGAACTTCTTGTTTATACACTTGAAAATTTAGGCACTGCAGTAATAATGCAGTTTACTGATGAATAATTGCTTTTTTGGTTCTTTTGACTGTTAGCCAAAACATAATTCTTATTAATAAGGAAACTCAGCAAGTGGAGAAATGAGGGAAGAATGGTTTAAAAGCCTTTCATTTCTAAAAGGTTTTATTCATATTGCTTTATATTTTTATACACTTAATTTACTGATCTGACTCGCCCTTGATTTTAAGAACTATAAACTCTTGAAAGCATAACTGTCATCATAGCACAGGCAGCATTATCTTACACTTGTCATCTTTCCAATTAGATAATAGACATACAGAAACTGATCTTATTGTGACACTGCTCTGTGTGTAGTAAATTTCATGATAACAAATCTTTGTATTTTAATATATAGGCCTTGAAAAAATGTATATGCAGCTGACTCCAGGAGGTTTTGATGCTTCAAAATGCAGAGTTCTTGTCATGAACAAATGGTTTACTAACCAGCACATTAAATGCTCTCCTTTGAAGGAAAAGCAGTCCAACAACTAGGACAATGATTCTGCAGGAGAGTGACCCCTTTAAGAGAAACATCAACAACCTCAGATATGCAGATGATAACACTGTAATTGCAGAAAGCAAAGAGGAACTAAAGAACCTCTTGAGGAGGGTGAAGAAGGAGAGTGAAGAAGTTAAGTGTTAGTCCCTCAGTCGAGTCTGACTCTGCGACCCCATGGACTATAGCCTGCCAGGCTCCTCTGTCCATGGGATTTTCCAGGAAAGAATACTGGAGTGGGTTGCCATTTCCTTCTCCAGGAGATCTTCCTGACCCAGGGATCGAACCCAGGTTTCTTGCATTAAAGGCAGACTCTTTACCATTTGAGCCACCAGGGAAGCCCCTTGATGAGGGTGGAGGAGGAGAGTTAAAGAGCCGGCTTAAAACTAAATATTAAAGAAACTAAGATCATGGCATTGGGCCCCATTACTTCCAGGCAAATAGAGGGGAAAAGGTGGAAGTTGTGACAGATTTTCTCTTCTTGGGCTCTAAAATCAGAGGATGATGACTGCAGCCATGAAATCAGAAGGCAACTGCTTCTTGGCAGGAAAGCTGTGACAAACCTAGACAGTGTGTTGAAAAGCAGAGACATTACTCTGCTGACAAACGTCTGTACAGTCAGGGCTATGGTCTTCCCAGTGGTCACATACAGTTATGAGAGCTGGACTGTAAAGAAGGCAGAGCTCCAAAGAATGCATGACTTTGAACTGTGGTGCTGGAGAAGACTCCTGAAAGTCCCTTGGACAGCAAGGAGATCAAACCACTCAATCTTAAGGGAAATCAACCCTGAATACTCGTTGGAAGGGCTGATGCTAAAACTGAAGCTCCAGTATTTTGGTCATCTGATGCGAACAGCCAATTTATGGGAAACTCCCTGATGCTGGGAAAGATTGAGGGAGGAAGGAGAAGAGGGTGTCAGAGGATGAGATGGCTGGATGGCATCACCAATGCAATGGACATGAACTTGGGCACACTTTGGGAGGTGGGGAGGGACAGGGAGGCCTGGCACGCTGAGTCCTTGGGGCCACTAAGAGTCAGACATGACTGAGCAACTGAACAACACCTTTAAGAAGAGATGCATTTGATCATCACACTGCATTCAGTGAGGTCAAATAGTATAGGCTAATCCTGAGATGTTTTTACTGTACTGCTGATGAAGCCATTTGATTATCTTTGGGCTTCCCATCTTCTAGAACTGAAGGTCAGACCAGCATATTTCTTGCTAATTTTACACAGTGCAGCGCTGTCTAGAAGAAAGTAGAATGCGGTGGATTTCGTCTGCCCCTGGATCCAGTTGAGGTTACATTTCTATAAGCGCTGAAATGATGCACGCTTGGAGCTCCACCTTCCGAGATAGCTCCATCATCCCCAGGGGTCCTCGGCCACTTGCTGGGTACCCAGATGTGTTGTCTCAGGTCCACGTGTGCTCTCCCACTGCTGCCCAGTACTCTATGTGGGCACACAGCTATGCCCCCCACAGTCCCGACTAGGGCTGTCTCCCTTGCATCCTCAGTTTTCACTCCCAGTGATGCCAGACTCTCCCAGGGTTCTACTGCTCAGTATGGAAAACTGATCCCCCCTCAGAGCATCCCCCACTGGTCCTGGCATCTTACCAAGTCTCTCAGGAAGTCAGTTCCTTCAGTGTCTGGCTTGCAGCTCCCAACCCAACCAAACAGAAATCTCACCAGGGGGAAAAGAAAAACATTTTCTCTACATCTTCAGATAAGAAAAAAAAAATCTGTCTTGAGGGACCTGAACACAGAGAAAATATAATTCCTCTGTATTGAGTATCAGGTGAGTCATCTGGAGTGATATCAACTCAAACAGCTTCCCTAGGGGCCATTCTCTCCCCAACTGAAGGGTTCAATAATCCCCTTTAAAGGGACTCTCCCAGATCAAAGGAACAGACTGTCCTAAATCTCATATTTTCCAACACAGAATGAAAAAATTCTTGCAGTTTGAAATTCTGACTTTGCTCTTAACCTTCTGCCTTCCCTGTTAATACATTAAATTGTAGGGACACATTTCAAAAACATTCGGGCAAGTTACAAAGCTCTGCATCCCACCTCTCCCCCAATTCCCTGCTCATCAGTCTGGAAAGAGAGTTCAATTCTTAGCTACGTATGCTGCACGAACCACCACATTCCCCTTCGAGGATGCAGTTTACATTTATGCACGCTAAATTGCTTCAGTGAGTCTGACTCTTTGCAATCCCATGGACTGTAGTCCACCAGGCTCCTCTGTTCATGGGATTCTCCAGGCAAGAATACAGGAGTGGCGTCTTGCCATGCCCTCCTCCAGGGGATCTTCCCAACCCAGGGACTGAACCCATGCCTCTTATGTCTCCTTTGGCAAGTGGGTTCTTTACCACAAGCACCACCTGACGCCCATAGCTTACATTTAACCTGGCCCTTTGTTTACAGAATCTTTAAGATTATTGCCAAACTAATGCTTATCTGGAAAAAAAATGGTAAATAAAATAAGCAACATTATGACTCAGTATATGATCTTTAGAACAGTTTCTCTATTGCACCCTTTTTAATTTAGAATTTCACCATCAGATCCTTCCACAATTAAAGTTAAATAGTGAATATTCTCATAAATTATGAAAAGGAATTTATCTCAATATTATGATCTTGATATGAACATATGAGCACAAAAATGATCTATGCTCATAATCAAACATTTGGACATTAGAGAAAATTGAAGAGACTACAATACCAGTCTATAGCTATCCACTATTCACATTTGAGACATTTCAATGGTTCTCAACAAACTAACTTGTAGAGGTAAGATCTTATAGTTCTGTAATTCCACAATCTGCTTTCTTCACCTCAAGTATATGATTAGAATCTAACTCTGAGTCAAATGTTTTGAAATGCTTTTTAATGGCTCTGTAATATTCCATAAATAAGCAAACCATAGTTTACTTACGTATTACCCTACTGTTAAACATATAGATTATCTTGTTTTTAGCTAGCATAAAAAAAGTTGTAAAGGTTAGCTTTATATGTAAATCTTTATCAGCATTTCAAATTATTTCCCTAGAACATACTCTGTGAAGTGGGATTGAGGATATAGACTATCTGGCTATAAATTGTCAAATTGCTTTCCATAAAGTACAACAATTTACAATCCCACAAATATAGGAGTGCTTATGTAATGCATTTCTATCAACTTTGAATATCATCAGGAAGAAGTCTCCTACCTCTGGTCAAGATAGAGTAACAAAGGACTGAATTTATCTTCCCACCAAAAATAACTGAAAACATTTGAACCTCCCCAGGCAGTTTCTATTGACTGCTTTTTCCACTCTATGGGCCATACTTGTCTTTCTTTGCATGTCTTATATACTTCAGGCTTCCCTGGTGGCTCAGATGGTAAAGAATCTGCCTGCAATTCAGGAGACCTGAATTCAGTCCCTGAGTTGGGAAGATCCCTTGAAGAAGAGACTAGCAATCCACTCCAGTATTCTTGCTTGGACAATTGCATAGACAGAGGAGCCTGGAGGGCTATAGTCCATGGAGTCCCAAAGAGCTGGACACAGTTGAGTGACTAACACTTACTTACTAACTTACAATATACTTCTCAAAAACTGGATGTTTTAAAAAATGGCAATTCTGCAAATTAGATTCTACCCCCTTCTTAAGGTTTATTTTTTGCTACTATTTGTTGTTATTTGTTATTTTACTAACTTTTCTGAACTGATTCTATAAAACCTGTATTTGTCATGTGTGACCACTAGCATCTTTCCTCATTTACCTCATTTACAGAGATTTCTCATGTGTCTGGAGCCAATGAGTTTCCTAGTTTTTGCCAAGGGACTCCATGGATGTGTTGATGCATGCCTTCAATACTGAGTCAGGCAGTTTATAACTCTGCCTTAGCCTTCACTTTCTATTTGTATAGAGTCCATAGGTAAGAACTTAGGGCTTTGGCTGATCTTTACTGAGTATGCTCACAGCTCTGGGCATGTACACAGCTTCACATATATACATTAATTTCTAGATTTCCAGAAATATGTTACAGCTTTTCCAAGCTCCTAGGAGACATCTCATCCCCAGTTTTTCCTTTTAAGCTTTTTGGTTAGCCTATTTGCCCCAAATGTTATTTACCACCTTCAGTTCAGTTCAGTCGCTCAGTTGTGTCCAACTCTTTGCGACTCCATGAATTGCAGCAGGCCAGGCCTCCCTGTCCATCACTAACTCCCAGAGTTCACCCAAACTCACGTCCATCGAGTCGGTGATGCCATCCAGCCATCTCATCCTCTGTCATCCCCTTTTCCTCCTGCCCCTAATCCCTCCCAGCATCAGAGTCTTTTCCAATGAGTCAACTCTTCGCATGAGGCGGCCAAAGTACTGGAGTTTCAGCTTTAGCATCATTCCTTCCAAAGAACACCCAGGACTGATCTCCTTTAGGATGGACTGGATGGATCTCCTTGCAGTTCATGGGACTCTCAAGAGTCTTCTCCAACACCACAGTTCAAAGGCATCAATTCTTCGGCACTCAGCTTTCTTCACAGTCTAACTCTCACATCCGTACATGACTACTGGAAAAACCATAGCCTTGACTAGACGAAGCTTTGTTGGCAAAGTAATGTCTTTGCTTTTGAATATGCTATCTAGGTTGGTCATAACTTTCCTTCCAAGGAGAAAGTGTCTTTTAATTTCATGGCTGCAGTCATCATCTGCAGTGATTTTGGAGCCCAAAAAAATGAAGTCTGACACTGTTTCTACTCTTTCCCCATCTATTTCCCATGAAGTGATGGGACCAGATGCCATGATCTTAGTTTTCTGAATGTTGGGCTTTAACCCAACTTTTCCACTCTCCTCTTTCACTTTCATCAAGAGGCTTTTTAGCTCCTCTTTGCTTTCTGCCATAAGGGTGGTGTCATATGCATATCTGAGGTTATTGATATTTCTCCCGGAAATCTTGATTCCAGCTTGTGCTTCTTCCAGCCCAGCATTTCTCATGACATACTCTGCATATAAGATAAATAAGCAGGGTGACAATATACAGCCTTGACATACTCCTTTTCCTATTTGGAACCAGTCTGTTGTTTACCACCTTAGGCACATACAATGTTAAACAATTGCCCCAGACTACTTTGACAAATACCCTTGGGGTAAAGCTGCTCTGCGCCAAGTGAGCTATAATTGTAAACCTCTTTTTCAAGGTGACCAGGGAACTGGGGAGAATGGGAATTAGGCAGGTTAAAATGTCAGTGTTCTTAGTGAAACTGAGTCATCTTTCTCGAATAAACATCTCCAGATTGCTCCAAGCTCTTTGCTAATTGCCAGATTTCTGAAAAAGTTGACTTTGACTTCTTTTGCCAGTGTTTTCATTGCTTTAATGGAAGAAAGATTTCTTGGAGGTAGTTACTATCTCGGGTTTCCCTGATTGCTTCCATCACTTCATGGCAAATAGAAGGAGAAAAAGTAGAAGCAGTGACAGATTTTATTTTCTTGGGCTTCAAAATCACTGCAGACAAGAACTGTAGATGACATTAAAAGATGCTTGCAGCTTGGAAAAAAAGCTATGACAAACCTAGACAGTGTATTAAAAAGCAGAGACATCATTTTGCCAACAAAGTTCCGTATAGTCAAAGCTATGGGTTTTCCAGTAGTCATGTACGGATGTAAGAGTTGGACCATAAAGAAGGCTGAGCACCAAAGAATGGATGTATTTGAACTGTGGTGCTACAGAAGACTTTTGAGAGTCCCTTGGACTGCAAGGAGATCAAACTAGTAAATCCTAAAGGAATTCAATCCTGAATATTCATTGGAAGTACTGATGCTGAAGCTGAAGCTATAATACTTTGGCCACCTGACGTGAAGAGCCAACTCACTGGAAAAGACATCGACGCTGGGAAAGATTGAGGATAGGAAGAGAAGGGGGCAGCAGAGAATGAGATGGTGAGATAGCATCACTGAGTCAATGGACATGAATTTGAGCAAACTCTGGGAGACAGTGGAGAACAGCAGAGCTTGGTGTGCCACAGTCCATGAGTTCCCAAACAGACAATTCTTAGCAACTGAACAACAGCAACAACTTAACTACCCCATTTTTACTGAAGTCCCATCCCCATCCCCCAGTGCAATGCATATTGTTTTTACTCATTTGTTTCAGCAAAATTTTGCTCAATTTTGAAATCTTAAGTTTTCCTTGGAATCTCATTTAATATACATTATTAATAAAAATTTTTTATTTACACCTATGCATACATGTAATTTTGTACAAGTAGCATTTTACAAAAGGAAGCATTTTATCCACAAAATCCCCCAATAGTCATGTACTTACACACAAGTGAAAACATCCCTCACACAATGCCTACTGTCCCTCAGTGTTTATTAACTTCTGTTCCTACATGCTCAACTGGCTTGCCTCTAATAATGCAAGAGAAACAAGTAGAAGCTAAAATGTGGTAGAAGCAGCAATTTCTGCAAGAATGATGACTCTATCACCTCATGCCACTGCCCTTCAATCTTCATCAGAAATTCTGACCTTCGGTAGTTGAAGAGAAACAAAACTGGAAATGCAGTAAGGCTCTTTTCATATCTCTCTATGGGGAGAAATAGAAGACAAAGTTTTTAACATACTCAGAGCAGCTTCTGGTGTGGCCTATGCTTCTGTGTGGCTCGTTCAGGTCATCCAATTCTTAATCTGCCTAATGTGGCTTCTTTAGCTTATAGACTTTACAGCAAACCTAGGAAAATTTCCACTGTACGAGTCAGAGTGAAAGTGAAAGTCACTCAGTCATGTCCAACTCTTTGCAACAGTCCATGGAATTCTCCAGGCCAGAATACTGGAGTGGGTGGCTGTTCCCTTCTCCAGGGGATCTTCCCAACCCAGGAATTGAACCCAGGTTTCCTGCATTGCAGGCAGGTTTTTTACTGCCTGAGCCACCAAGGAAGCCCAAGAATTTTATATTGCTAATGTTGGGCCAACTTCAGGTGCTAATTACTAACAAGAAAATGTGTGAAACCTCAAAATATGCAAGTGAAAAAAAGTGAAGTCTATTTGCATCAAACCTACCTTTCAATGCTATTCCTCTTGAAGCAGCATGATGTTATTCAACAGCAAGGATTGAAAAGCACTGAAGCAGTATTGCCTAATAGTAAGATGAGACACATTTGGGGTTTTCTTTTTCAGCAGTAACTCTAGAAGGCCCTTGTACCAGTGCTTATAAAACATACCAGGGAAGATCCCTGGCTCTGGATGCAGCCTGCTAGAACCTGAGCAGGGTTCATTTTAAACACAATAATAACTTTGTGGACTATACAGCATTCATGTAACTGAAAACAACATATGGTCTTCAATAAAATGAAAGGCACCCCAGGAAAGGGCAGCTCTGAAGAATATTTTTAAGGAATAGGCATGAAATTAAATTCAACATTCTTTTCCTAACACACAAAAAAAAAAACCAGAAATGCTTATTTGTCTTTGTTATTCTAAGAAATTCATGAGGGGGAAATTTTATGTGACTGTACCTTCTCCCCCCTGAAAGAAAACAATGTTCAGAGTACCCCTTAAACCACAAAGATAAAAGAGAAGCAGAACATGTAAGAGCTGTTAGAAGCTATAAGATTTCAACTTATGACACAAAGGTGACTCTCATCAACCCCTATCTGCCAATTGAATTTTTGTATCAGCAATATCTCTAGTCTGTCACAGAATCAATCTTAAAAGTTTGAGAAATCATGCTTTTCAAATATTCATCTTGGGGACTTCCCTGGCAGTCCAGTGGTTAAGACTTCACCTTTCAATGCAGGGGGGTGTAGGTCTGATCCCTGGTCAACAACTACGATTCCACATACCACGTGGTGTGGCTAAAAAAAAAAAGAAAAAAGTAATAGAATAACAGGAACTGATCATTGGTGCTGTACCCAATCCCAGGCAGAGCTGTGGACATCCACACACACTACTCGCCTGGGTGTCTCTCTCCCTCCTGAAAATTCTGCACAGCGATTTTCAGGAGCAATCATTTACATTAGGATGTAACATGGAGCTGTAAAATGTAGTCATGGAAACCATTATGGCAGAGAGAAAAAGAGAGATTTGGGGATTTAGTGAGTCTTCTTGATTTTTCAAATACAATGGTCCCCTTAGCAAAATAAGTTGGGCCATATGGTGAACTGTGTGTGGTAATTTTCTAAGCTTGCAAATAGAATTCTGCAAAATGTGATCAACTGCTAAGTCACTGCACTCCGAGTAAGCCCAAATTCTACTCCTGCTCACTATTTCCAGGGGTACTAGATGCCAACACTACACATACTGCAAACAAACAGACAACACTCAGGATTTAATTTTAAAAACCATCCAGTAAAGATGCATATATAGGATAAATGTTCACTGAAATTATTCAACCTGAAAAATAGAGAAATAGTTGGTTTCAGAAGGCCATAGACTTCTTTGAAAACTCAGTTGATAATCTCTCTGAAACTCAAAACTGCCCTGGATTCATTCTTTCCTTCTCTCCACCACCTACACTCCATAATATTGCCATTATTCTCATCTAAAAGTGCACATTTTCTATGTCTTTAAATGTAAGGCAGTCTTTTCTACAAACAAAACAATCATAAAATCTCAGTGATAATAAACAGCAAATATATCAGTGGTTCCAGCCTCCATAGTGTTTGTCTTTTCCTGTTGTTTATGAACATGTAACTTCACATTCCTATTTTGCAGATTCTTTTCATTACTTACCCCTTCTCCCATTAAAGTCTTTTATCAGATATTCCATGCCAGCTGAAGTTTTTAATATAGATAGTATTTATGAAAGTCTTTAAAAAATATAAGGAAAATCCCAGAATGACATTTTGGGGTTAAAGTTGAGTGAAATGAGGCCAGTGGGATCTCCAAGGTTTCTCTAAAACCAAACCAGAGAGGCAGGAGATGTCATTCCTCTGAATACATCTGCTACCATTTGGACTCTGCTCCAGTAGCAGGTATAACTGAAGACAGTGTGGTGAAGGATGACTTTAATTTAGCTGGTAGAATATGCCATGATCTTACTTGCTCAAACCATGATTTGCTAAGTCAACCACTTTTGTAACTGATGAACCTATTTCTGCAAACTCATATAACTACAATGGGTTCACAGAGCACCATCATGGATAAGCTGTTCTACAAGAGGTACCAGACAGGCCCTTCGTCTTCAATTTCAGTAACACTGGACAAAAGGCTTGCAAACACATGAGAGGTTAGATTCTGGAGTTAGTTAGGGGACTATTTCTCATCAACAGGAAAGGTCATTGAAACTCCAAGAACTACAACCTTTAATTAAAAAAGAAATATCTTGCCAAATTAAAATTAAAATCAAAATTTGCAGGCCACTGTTTTATCTCCTGTTTCCAGTCTACCTACTGATTGCACACAGCTACACACAAGAAATGTTGAAAAAAACACACTGATCAAGTCCTAAGTTCTTGCCTAATGTTTAATTTTTTTCATTTTTGTAGTTATCATCACCCACTTTATGGATCAAAGCATTGTCGTGGCAATGGGGCTTGCATAACTCAATGAAGAATTGATGCTTTTGAACTGTGGTGCTGGAGAAGACCCTTAAGAGTCTCTTGGACAACAAGGAGATCAAACCAGGCAATCCTAAAGGAAATTAACCCTGAATATTCATTGGAAGAACTGATACTGAAGTTGAAGCTCCAATACTTTGGCCACCTGATGAGAAAAGCCAACTTATTGGAAAAGACCCTGATGCTGGGAAAGATTGACAGCAGGAGGAGAAGGGGGAGGCAGATAATGAGACGGTTTGATAGCATCACCGACTCAATGGACATGAATCTGAGCAAACTCCAGGAGATAGTGAAGGACAGGGATGCCTGGTGTGCCACAGTCCATGGGGTCACAAAGAGTCAGATGCAACTTAGCGACTGAACAGCAACAACAATTATCCTCAGTTTCAATATCTACCTGATATCTCATTCTCACTGAACAGGATGATATTGAAGGCCAACAAAAAGCAAAGGGACTATTCCAGGCATGTGGATACAAGTATATCTCCACCACTTGCTCACTGATTCATTTGATGTCAGTCTTATTCTTATCTGAGGCTCTCAGATACCAAGAGCTTTGGTTTATTTGAAGGCATCTTCCAAACTGAACAAGAAGAGCAAAGTCATCTGGTTCTGCATTCATCGTTCAAGTATAATGAGAGAATTAAAGATTGATGGAAGCAGATGAGGTGGGCTGGGGTCAAGTGAGCCATCATGACAGCAAGTCAATGTCCCACTGTGGGGAAAAGACCAGAGAGGCAAACAAGTGTTAAATTGTAGGGTTCTTGGAATGCTAGGTTGGCAGTTTTCCCTCACTAACTGTTTTAAGGAAGAAAAATGACATGATCTACAAGACCTCTTTGGAGAGACCTAAGTCTGGCTGCCAGGATGGTTAGGAGATAATCACTGAGCCCTCAGAAAGAGGTTGCTGAGAGCCTGAAAAGGTGGATCTAAATGGGGCGGGGCGGGGGGGCGGGGGGTCGACAGACATCAAGCGGACTAAACTTAGTGATTAACTGTATAAATTTATAAATTTCTAATAAAATCATAAGATGCTTAAATGCAATAAGGCATCATAATGACTCTTTTATTTGTTTATGAAATATGAAAAATACAGAGAAAAATGTGAGTATCCATTCACTTACCACCCAGCTTAAGACATAAAATGCTACAGATATGAAGTCCACTATATGCCCTTCCCCAAATCCAATTTCTCCTTCTTGCTCACAGGCTACCTCTATCCTAAATGTATTAAATTTATCCACATTCTCTTTTTTCTCTTCCCCTCATCCCTTTCCTTGTCTGCTGTCACCACTATGCTTCTTTAGAAAAGAAATACTCTCTTGCTAAGCCACAGATTTAAATATTTGCCTGTAGTGTGTCTGAATTTTGGATGAATTTTCTAACTGGCTTCCTTCTCTACACATCGCCATGCTCCCATGATGGTCCCAGCAATCCCCTTCTTCACATGACATAAAACTACATATCTTTCTCATTTGTTCTGACACGGTCATGACACTGGTCATAAATCAATTATTTGCCAGTTACTCTGCTAAGGACTAGAAATACAATAGACATGATAAGTTCATTGTAATCACTGAGTAGGTATTTGTTGAATGAGTGAATAATAAGACTCTATTCCTGCCCTGAGCACATACATACATGTTCAGTCACTTCAGTCATGTCCAACTCTTTGTGACTCCATGAACTGTGGCCCACCAGGCTCTCTGTCCATGGGATCTCCTAGGCAAGAATGCTGAAGTGGGTAGCCATTTCCTTCTCCAGGGGACATTCCCAACCCAGGGATCAAACTCAGGTCTCTTACATCTTATGCACCAGCAGGCAGATTCTTTACCATTGAGCCACCTGGGAAGCCCACCCCATAAAGGTGAGTCCCGTGGTTTATTCCATGGTACATCAGAACGTTATCACTTAATCTGATGACTTGTCACTTAATCATTTCTAGACCACTACCATTCTTGCAACTTTACAAGGTAAAGGCATAAAGAAAATATGCTTACTTGCCAAGATGAGAACCAGCCCCCCCCCCATGGAAGATATTGCAGTTCTGGTCAGACAATATCCACTTCCCCCAGAGTGGCAGTGGAAAGACATCACCAGCTCATCACCAGACATCAACTCGGGCCCCACCTTGACCAATGCCTGGAAGCACTGTGCATGCGAGGACCACTCCAGAAAGACTTTCCTGCCTCCCCACTTCTAACAGTGGGGACTTGCCTTGACTGTGAGGTGGAGAAGGACTACTTACTTATCATAGTTATCCAACGATAATAATGGTCATAGAAAAACTAATAATAATGACTAGCATATATTGAGCACTTACTATATAAGTGATATGCATATAAAATTCACATGTGGCATCTTATGTAATCCTTACAGACTCTCCACAGAACATCAGGTCTCACCCGCTTCAGATCTAAGGACTCTACAGACTGAAAGTGAGGGGATGGAAAAAAGGTATTCCAAGCAAATGGAAATCAAAAGAAAGCTAGAGCAGCAATACTCATACCAGACAAAACAGACTTGAAAATCAAGTGACAAATCCTCTACGCCCAAGGATAATAACACCATTCAAAAGTGTGTATTATATTGGGGTTTTCTGTAAATTCAAAGTCAGAGATGCTCTTAGAATATTTCTAGGAAACCAATATATTTTGAACACCATGTATTAAAACAAAAAAAAAAGTTTAAAAATCCATGTCTCATTATTTCCCACTATATTTCATGGAAAATTTCCCAACTCACCCTCAAGATTGTTAAGCAGTCTCTCCAAAAAGAGCCAGAAAAGGCAGAGGTATGCCTATCCAAAAGCTTTCAATTCTTTAGGAAAATGTTATGATAATAAAAGCAAGCTTTGGGTGGCTCAGTCAGTAAAGCATCTGCCTGCAGTGCGGGAGACTTGGGTTCGATCCCTGGGTTGGGAAGATCCCCTGGAGAATGAAATGGCAACCCACTCCAGTACTCTTGCCTGGAAAATCCCATGGACTGAGGAGCCTGGTAGGCTACAGTCCATGGGGTCGCAAAGAGTTGGACAGGACTGAGCAACTTCACGTTTGTTCACATTGGTGCCATGAGCCACTAATTATTGGCAAAACAGTAGCAATAATAACAATAATAGCATAAAGACTGAGAATGGGAAAGTCTGGGCAGGAGAAAAGTGATCCTTGGTGGAGGAGAAATCGATCAATGCCAAGTTCAGGGATTATATTGACTGCATTGCTCATTTGTTTAGTAGGCAACCAACAGCAGGTAAGGACTCACCTTCTCTCCACCTGCCACACCAGGCAGTGGTTCCCTATCTTCTGAGGCAGCAAGCCCTGGGCTGTGATTTATGTTAGCAACAGAAGTTTCATTTCCATGGTTCCCTTATGATTTCTAGAGACAATTATATATATATATATATTTTAAAGCTTGGCTGATTTTATTCATGGATTCCACCCAATAGTTGACACATTACAAGTGGCATAAGTCCACATTTTGTAATGTGTATCAACATCTCACAGTTATGAAGTACTGCATTATTAAGCAGAAAGGTCTTTTTAAAATGATGCATCTGTGACAATCCAGCTCAGGGCACCCAACTGTGGGCTCCTGTTGCTTATGGGAACCAGGATATCTCATTGGTCTTTGCTGGCTGAGGCCTCACAGAGGTCCCCCCAGGACAGCACAGAGGCAGACTGGCAATTAGTCTCATCTCAGGTGGCAGTGCCAATGTGTGGCAGAGGCTGCAAAGAACATGCATTCATGGAAGAGAAGGACTCAAACAAACTCTCAGGACATGTGGCCTACTCTTTGGTATTTTTTAGGACATAATAATTAACTCTGTTTAGGCACCACCTTCTCAAGAAGAATTTCTGCAGAAGGTATACTATGTAGGCTGGATTTTTAAAGAAAAATAAGAATTCACCAGGTGGCAAAGTGGGTGAAGGCCCAGCAGATGGAAAAACATAGAGGCATTAGAATGTTCTCAGCCTTGGTCGAGACGAGTTGTGAGGTTTACATGCATTTTTACGTGAGATCATAATATTTATCAGTTTGTGTAGGGATTATTTTTTAAGTTCTTGAAATACCATTTAAAATGGTAATCTCTTACATATATGGGCTGCATTTATTTAATCACACATTAATTGTGAGGAGTTAGGTTTCTCCCAACTTTTCTGTATTATAAACAAGCCTTCAAATAATATCTCTGTGTATAAATTTCCATCTGATTTTCTGATAATTTATTTAGAGACTATTCCCAGAAGTGGAAAATACTCAGCAAAGGGGAATGGAAATACAGGACCTTCTAGATGTGTATTGACAAATTGCTTTCCAGAAAAGCTTGCATCATCTGACTTTCCATCCACCTATTAGACATTTGGGAGCATTAATTTGATCAAAACTTGCTAACGGAATTGAGCTAAAATTTTTATTTCTTTGAACATTTTCTTCCTAATATGAAACGGTCATTTGTTCATTAAGTAGTAACATCTCTCTTCTTTTGGAGAAGGTACTCTGACAGGGAGAATATCAATTTTTCTATTGCATCTACCCACAATGTAAAGAGTGGAAAGGATTACTGCCCACCATTCTGACCTGGTCTAAAGGGATAGAGCGGGAGCGAGTAGAGGGACTTTAATTCCCAAACTTCTGCCTGGTGTTGGAATAACAAATGTTGCTGAGTCTGTTGCTTGATAAGTCTCAGAGCATGATCTAGAAGCAGAAGGATGAGGAAATAAGAATGGACATTGCTCTGCCTGATAATGTAATGCTTCCGCCTTGCCTGTAGGAAAAATCTCTTCTTATTAACTAAAAAGTACTGTCTGCTGTTGGGTGATGTGTATGTGTGTTCTTTTCACAATTATATGCCCAATTTTACATGGTCACATGGCACAGAGGCTGAACTCAGAATAGCTGAGGGATTAATACGTATTTGTCGGCATCAAATGTCAAATTGCTTGCTTAGTTGTGTGTGACCCTTTGCAAGCATGGGGACTATAGCCCTCCAGGCTCCTCTGTGCATAGGATTTCCCAGGCAAGAATACTGGAGCGGGCTGCCATTTCCTCCTCTAGAGGATCTTCCTGACCCAGGGATCAAACCCACATCTCCTATGTATCCTGCATAGCAGGTAGATTCTTTATCCTCTGAACCATCAGGGAAATTTTAAATGCCCTATCCAGGAACTAAAACAATAAGCACAAGTCTTATCATTTTCTAGCTCTTGATTTAGACTTTATTTTCTTTTACACTGACTTCATTCTCAGTCAGGCTTTCTCCATGGACCTGTCCACGTGGACCTCACCAGCTCCATACTTTCTGGGACTTTTAGTGTCTAAGATCTCAAAAAGAGAGGGTGCCTCTTTTTCAATCACTTTTCAATCATTTCAGGATAAGTCCTACAGAGGACTTTGACACATCTTAAAAATTCTACCCATTTTTGTACCAATCACCAAAGCCAGGAAGGATGTGGTACTCTGTGTACTCTTTGCTGTTCAGTCGCTAAGTTGTGTCCGATTCTTTGTAACCCCATGAACTGCAGAATGCCAGGCTTGTCTGCCACCGAGGAAGGAAAAGGATGACCGTGCAACAATGAAGTCAGTGGCAACAACAACATATGTGCTAGGTCACTCAGTCATGTCTGAGCCTTTGGTAGCCCAAGGACTGTAGCCCACCAGGCTCCTCTGTCCATGGAATTTTTCAAGCAAGAATACTGGAGTGGGTTTCCATTTCCAATAGCATACCTCAACCTAACTCAAGTACACAGTAGATTGACTCAACCACCCACACTAACAACTTGAGAGAATAAGATGGCCTATTGCCGGAGAAGAAGAGTGTTTACCTTGCTCTCTATTATTCTTCCACATTCAGGGTCCAGCATTTCATTAAAAACTAGGAGATACCCACAAAATCAAGGAGAGCAAAAAAATCAGTGCATTGTTAGAAGATAAAGCAAGTGACAGAATGAGAGCCAGAGACACCCCAGATGTTGGCACCATCATGCAGGAACTTTTATAAAACTACAGCTAATCTGTTCAAGGATCAAGTATAAAATATGGGCAACATGCGTGAACACATGGGGAATTCAGCAGGAAGATGAAAATGATAATTAAAAGTCAGAAAGAAATGCTAGAAATAAAAATCACCCACAACAGAACTTTGGCATACGTAAAGCAGAACCTGATAGTACTGAAAAGAAAAATAGACAAATCTATAATTAAAATTAGAGATGTCAACACTTCCCTCCCAGTAACCAATAAATAACACAAGTAGGCAGAAAATCACTAAAGATATTGGAGACCAGAACATTACCAAGCAAGCTGATATAATTGACATTTATAGAACATTTATTCACCCCAAAACAAGATACAAATTCTTTTCAAAGGCACATCGAGCATTTATCAAGACAGACCATGTTCTTGGATAAAAACAAATCTCAGTAACATAAAAGGAATGAAATCATGAAAGTACCAAGAAGTTCTGCAGTAACTGTACATTATATGTTAATAAGAAGAGAATGTCAACTGTTTTATTGCATCATACATAAAAATTAACTAAAAATGAGTCACAGACCTAAATAAAAATGTTAAAACTATAAAACTTTTAGAAAAAAGATACATAAGCCCTTGTTATAGGAAAGATATCTTAAATAAGATATAAAAAGCACAAATCATACAGGGAAATATTAACAAATTGGACATTATCAAATTTAAAACTCTCCCTTTTTTTATCTTCTATTTTCCTTGAAAAAAAGACATAAGTTTTTAAATTTCTCTGGAATTTATTAAAGTTTGATTTTTTTTCTCTATCAGTGCTTATAATTCAGAGAGCCATCTTCATCCAGACTTTGAGTTAAAAATGTCTCATATTCCTCCTTGTATCTTTTTAGGGACTTAAAAAGAAGTGGTTGAAAGTTACAACTATTTCCACTATTATCACTGAATATAACTATCACATACTGCTTTGTATGTAACCATTACAACTACTTTGTAGTTATCTGTTCGTCAGACTTTCCCCTTCTATGGGAAGAGGCTCATGAGAAGAAATCGCTCTTCATTAATCTCTGATCACAGTGTCTGGCAAAAGATAAAGACCTGACAATGGTATCTTGAGAAATAAATGAGTGATAGGGGTCTGAACAGCTGTGGTTTATCCCTCCCCCTTCCTTGACCATGGGGTCAACACAGGCCTACTCACAGCACTCTTTATAAAAGCTAAATTCTGCTTCTCTGCATCTTATGGTGTAACCCACAAAAACCAAGCCAGTCTCACCAGAGAAGCACCTGTTCAGTTCAGTTCAGTCGCTCAGCCGTGTCCAACTCTTTGCAACCCCATAGACCACAGCACACTAGGCCTCCCTGTCCATCGCCAACTCCCAGAGTTTACTCAAACTCATGTCCATTGAGTTGGTGATGCCATCCAACCATCTCATCCTCTGTCATCCCCTTCTCCTCCTGCCCTCAATCTTTCCCAGCATCAGGGTCTTTTCAAATGAGTCAGCTATTCGCATGAGGTGGCCAAAGTATTGGAATTTCAGCTTCAACATCAGTCCCTCCAATGAACACTCAGGACTAATCTCCTTTAGGATGGACTAGTTAGACCTCCATGCGGTCCAAGGGACTCTCAAGAGTCTTCTCCAACACCACAGTTCAAAAGCATCAGTTCTTTGGTGCTCAGCTTTCTTTATAGTCCAACTCTCACATCCATACACGACTACTGGAAAAACCATAGCCTTAACTAGATGGACCTTTGTTGGCAAAGTAATGTTTCTGCTTTTTAATATGCTATCTAGGTTGGCCATAACTTTCCTTCTAAGGAGTATGCGTCTTTTAATTTCATGGCTGCAGTCACCATCTGCAGTGATTATGGAGCCCCAAAAATAAAGTCAGCCACTGTTTTCACTGTTTCCCCATCTATTTCCCATGAAGTGATAGGACCAGATGCCATGATCTTTGTTTTCTGAATGTTGAGCTTTAAGTCAACTTTTTCATTCTCCTCTTTTACTTTCATCAAGAGGCTCTTTAGTTTTTTTTCACTTTCTGCCATTAGAGTGGTGTCATCTTCACATCTGAGGTTATTGATATTTCTCCCAGCAATCTTGATTCCAGCTTGTGCTTCTTCCAGCCCAGTGTTTCTCATGATGTACTCTGCAGATAAGTTAAATAAGCAGGTTGACAATATACAGCCTTGACATATTCCTTTTCCTATTTGGAACCAGTCTGTTGTTCCATGTCCAGTTCTAACTGTTGCTTCCTGATCTGCATATAGGTTTCTCAAGAGGCAGGTCAGGTGGTCTGTTATTCCCATCTCACTCAGAATTTTCCACAGTTTATTGTGATCCACACAGTCAAAGGCTTTGGCATAATCAATAGAGCAGAAGTAGATGTTTTTCTGGAACTCTCTTGCTTTTTCCATGATCCAGTGGATGTTGGCAATTTGATCTCTGGTTCCTCTGCCTTTTCTAAAACCAGCTTGAACATCAGGAAGTTCACGGTTCACATATTGCTGAAGCCTGGCTTGGAGAATTTTGAGCATTACTTTACTAGCATGTGAGATGAGTGCAATTGTGCTGTAGTTTGAGCATTCTTTGGCGTTGCCTTTCTTTGGGATTGGAATGAAAACTGACCTTTTCCAGTCCTGCGGCCACTGCTGAGTTTTCCAAATTTGCTGGCATATTGAGTGCAGCACTTTCATAGCATCATCTTTCAGGATTTGGAATAGCTCAACTAGAATTCCATCACCTCCACTAGCTTTGTTCGTAGTGATGCTTTCTAAGGCCCACTTGACTTCACATTCCAGGATGTCTGGCTTTAGGTCAGTGATCACACCATCGTGATTATCTGGGTTGTAGGGGGAAACAGTGGAAACAGTGTCAGACTTTATTTTTCTGGGCTCCAAAATCACTGCAGATGGTGACTGCAGCCATGAAATTAAAAGACACTTACTCCTTGGAAGGAAAGTTATGACCAACCTAGATAGCATATTCAAAAGCAGAGACATTACTTTGCCAACAAAGCTTCGTCCAGTCAAGGCTATGGTTTTTCCTGTGGTCATGTATGGATGTGAGAGTTGGACTGTGAAGAAAGCTGAGCGCCAAAGAATTGATGCTTTTGAACTGTGGTGTTGGAGAAGACTCTTGAGAGTCCCTTGGACTGCAAGGAGATCCAACCAGTCCATTCTGAAGGAGATCAGCCCTGGGATTTCTTTGGAAGGAATGATGCTAAAGCTGAAACTCCAGTACTTTGGCCACCTCATGCGAAGAGTTGACTCATTGGAAAAGACTCTGATGCTGGGAGGGATTGAGGGCAAGAGGAGAAGGGGACGACAGAGGATGAGATGGCTGAATGGCATCACTGACTCGATGGACATGAGTCTCAGTGAACTCCAGGAGTTGGTGATGGACAGGGAGGCCTGGCGTGCTGCGATTCATGGGGTCGCAAAGAGTCAGACACAACTGAGTGACTGATCTGATCCAATCAGAAAGATCTTTTTTGTACAGTTCTTCTGTGTATTCTTGCCACCTCTTCTTAATATTTTCTGCTTCTGTTAGGTCCATACTGTTTCTGTCCTTTATTGAGCTCATCTTTGCATGAAATGTCCCCTTGGTATCTCTAATTATCTTGAAGAGATCTCTAGTCTTTCCCATTCTATTATTTTCCTCTATTTCTTTGTACTGATCACTGAGGAAGGCTTTCTTATTTCTCCTTGTTATTCTTTGGAAATCTGCATTCAAATGGGTATGTCTTTCCTTTTCTCCTTTGCTTTTAGCTTCTCTTCTTTTCACAGCTATTTGTAAGCCCTCCTCAGACAGCCATTTTGCTTTTTTGCATTTCTTTTTCTTGGGGATGATCTTGATCCCTGTCTCCTGTTCAATGTCACGAACCTCAGTCCATAGTTCATCAGGCACTCTATCTATCAGATCTAGGCCCTTAAATCTATTTCTCACTTCCACTGTATAATCATCAGGGATTTCATTTAGGTCATACCTGAATGGTCTAGTGGTTTTCCCCACTTTCTTCAATTTAAGTCTGAATTTGGCAATAAGGAGTTCATGATCTGAGCCACAGTCAGCTCCCGGTCTTCTTTTTGCTGACTGTATAGAGTATACATTTCTTTGTGTTCTGCCTTTCATGACATAGGAGGGCCTCATTACATTACTTGCAATGAAGGGGTTTTCTCTGCTGGAAGGCAGTATAGCTAGAAGTTTAGACCATAGGCTGTGGAAACCAAATTCGTGAGATTAAAGGCAAGTTTTGCTTCTCACTAGTTTTGCAAAGACAGTGTCTTTCTCTACAAGATGGGGAGAGTACATCTCTGATATGGCCATTTCGAGGATTAGTTGAGATAACACATGTGAATATAGCACCTAGGAAGGACACAGTGAAGGTGAGATCTCTTTTCATTAGATATACTGTTGTTGTTGCTAAGTCATGTCTGACTCTTTTGCAACCCCATGGACTGTAGCCCACCAGGCTCCTCTGTCCATGGGATTCTCCAGGTAAGAATACTGGAGTGGGTTGCCGTTTCCTTTTCTAGGGGATCTTCCAGACTCACGGATCAAACCCGAGTCTCCTGCACTGGGAGGTGAATTCTTTACCACTGAGCTGTCTGGGAAGCCCCTTTGTCAGCTATGTTGTCCCTCTATCCATTTCACTGAGGGTTAACATTTCACTGACAGTTTGCAGTGAAAACTGTACAGGCTAGTACATTGGGAAGAGGCGGAGGGCCGGGGGCAACATTGAGTTTTATGTTCTCACGCCAACTGGCCTTGCTGGTTGGAAGAAGGCAACTCTCTTAACATCTCTAGCTATGTTAAGAATGAGGGGCTGTGTTCAACCTTCCCGGATCCTGTGGTTCTGAGATCATCCCGCAGGATGGCTGTGATTGATAGAAGAGCGTTCTCAGTGAGCTTTGCTCTTGTGCTCTGTCTCTGCAGAGATGAACCACTATTTTTCATCTCATCTTGTCATCAGGGTCCCTCCATTATCCCTGATGTATCCACTGACACATATGCTGAAAGGTCTGAGAGCCTGGGCACCACCTTCATTCAGCTTCATTCGTGCTGTGATTTCTCACCTATGGAGAACTGTTCTATTTGGGTATCACTCCAGCAGCTGGCTTTCTCCTGCTCTTTTTATGTCTCTTGCTTGCTTTACAAATTAGAGAGAAAAATTCTTTCATCCTTTTTTATTTCTGTCATGGGGATGAGGGCTGGGAGGAAGCTGATCTTCAAATATCTCTTTCTAGATGCTCAGACAATAGGAAATCGAAGGGCACTGTAGAATTTGCTTTTAAGCTAAAGTAAATACATCTGGGATTGTACCTGCTGGGTTTCTGGGCTGTAAGTAAATACTAAACAAGTGATTATTTCACCAGGATTTTAAATACAGGCTCATTTGCTTCTGTGGAATTCTAAGTGAGACTCATTTTTGAAACGGCTGGTGAAAAGAGACCACAAACTCTGTATTCTAGGCAAATGGTATAACCTCCCAAGGCCATCCACCATCTGCCAGCCAAGTAAGTGTCTAAGTTGCTCCAGCACAAATCCCACTCCAGTAAACAACATTAACCAAAAGGTTCACTTTGCTGAATCATTTTCAAGTCCTGAAAAGTGGTCCACACTGACGTTCATCATGGCATTAGGGGAGAAGACATCACTTTAGAGGAAGGGTGATCTGAGTTTGAGTAATTTGCAGGAAAGAATGAAGACTAATAATAATAAAATCATAGTAGATCCTGCTTACTGGCAACTTACTCCTTCCTGGCCCTGGGCTCAGCACTTCCCAATATCATCTTGGTGCATTTTCAACACAAATCTTGGAGGCAAACACATTACCTACTTTTGCAGATGACAAAAGGGAGGCTCTGAGAACTTCAATGACCTCACCTCAACTCACACAGATGGTAAATGGCAAAACCAGGATTCATACCCTGTCCTGCCGGAAACCCAAAACTGCTCTGAATCAGTGGTCTCCTGAATCAGGACTCCAGGCAAGTGCACTTCCTTGGCTATACACACGCTCCCTGAGGAGCCTGAAAAAACAGAAACCACTGGCTTTGTTTGTCCTGGGAGATACTGAATCAGAGCACTCAGATGTGAGCCAGGAAATACTTACAGGAGCCACAGCCCAGCATAGACTCTACAATAACCCCTGGGCCGTGGCATCTGGCCCCATCACTTCAGGGCAAATAGAAGGGGAAAAAATGGAAACTGTGGCAGATTTTATTTTCCTTAGCTCCAAAATCACTGCAGACAGTGACTGCAGCCATGAAATTAAAAGATGTTTGCTCCTTGGAGCAAATGCTATGACAAACCTCGACAGCATATTAAAAAGCAGAGACATGACTTTGCCAACAAAGGTCCATCTAGTCAAAGCTATGGTTTTTCCAGTAGTCATGTATGGATGTGAGAGTTGGACCATAAAGAAGGCTGAAGTGAAGTGAAGTGAAAGTCACTCAGACGTGTCCAACTCTTTGCGACCCCATGGACGTGGAATTTTCTAGGACAGAATACTGGAGTGGGTAGCCTTTCCCTTCTCCAGGGGATCTTCCCAACCCAGGGATCAAACCCAGGGCTTCTGCACTGCAGGCAGATTCTTTACCAACTGAGCCATAAAGGAAGCCCAAGAATACTGGAGTGGGTAGCCTCTCCCTTCTCCAGCAGATCTTTCCAACCCAGGATTTGAACTTGGGTCTCCTTCATTGCAGGTGGATTCCTTACCAACTGAGCTATCAGGGAAGCCCCGAAGAAGGCTGAGCACCACAGAATTGTTGCTTTCAAACTGTGATGCTGGAGAAGACTCTCGAGAGTCCCTTGGGCTTCAAGAAGAACAAACTAGTTAATCTATTCATTGGAAGGACTGATACTGAAGCTCGAATACTGTGGCCATCTGATGCGAAGAGCTGACTCATTGGAAAAGACCCTGATTCTGGGAAAGATTGAGAGCGAAGGAGAAGGGGATGACAGAGGATGAGATGGTTGGATGGCAACACCAACTCAATGGACGTGAGTTTGAGCAAACTCCAGGAGATGGTGAAGGACAGAGAAGCCTGGCATGCTGCAGTCTGTGGGGGTGCAGAGTCAGACACAACTTAGTAACAAGAACAATAATAATCCATGGACTCTGGATCTGTGGGAGAAGATTGCAGAAAGAGTCTCTAGATTGTGGCTGAAGAAAAGAGAACGATGGCTGGGCTTGGAGGTAACAACACAGGCTGTCATCTTTGGGGCAAGTTGCTTGATGGTGCTGTACCTCAGATTCACACATCTAAGACAGGTCATGGCATGTATCTCCTGTATCTTCTAGTATCATCTAAGGTTTCAGTGAAGATCAGAAAAGATCATGGTAGAATCCTGTATACACACATATCATAGACATATTACTCTAGTATTCTATTTCTTGAATGCCCTGGGTAGAGAAGACTTCAGTGCTCTATCCAGAACAATGTGGATTCTGTTTTCACAATTTTTTAAAATTGAGGTATGGTGTGGATCAGTGGTAAAGAATCTGCCTGCCAGTGCAGGAGATGCAGGTTCCATCCCTGGGTCAGGAAGTTTCTCTGGAGAACAAAATGGCAATCTACTCCAGAATTCTTGTCTGGGAAATCCCATGGACAGAGGAGCCTGGCAGGCTACAGCCCATGGAGTCACAAAGAGTCAGACACAATTTAGTGGCTAAGCAACAACAATAGCTGGTTCACAATATCTATTGCAAATCCCACTCCCCACACCCTCCCAGTGCCCTTGTTCACACCATCAGCACCTATGGTTCCCCTGAAGGCTGCCCTGAGGCAACTGAAGTTGCTTTGTCCTTAGAGGTTTACTGGGTGTCAGGGAGGACTGGAGGCCCTCCAGGCTCAAATCCAATTCTGAGGCAGAATCTTCTCTGAAAAGTTCCCTCTGCAGGAGCAGGACTCTAGGATTATACCTGAGATTACATCCTCACATGGCTTTTCCCCCTTTCCTGTCCCACCTTGCTCATTCCCCCACCAGTCTCTCCTGGGAACCCTTCTATAATAAACTGCACAGGAATCTTCCCCTGAAACTCTGCTCTAACCTAACCTCTAGGTTTCCTCTCAAAGTCTGACAGCAGTGCCATTTTATCCAGGACCTAAGAACACAGACACTCATCACTTTGCCTGCGTCTTTCCTTCTTCCCAAGCCCAGTGCCATCCTCTAGTCTGAGGCTGTGATGGAGTTCTAGACTCTCACCCTGTTCATCAACAGTTTTTTCCCCTGCCTTTCAGTTGAAGGCACTGGGAATGCTGGGGTGGAAGGCAGTGAGCAGACTGTGGCCCATTTGCTTGCGTGCATGCTAAGTCGCTTCAGTCGTATCCGACTCTTTGCAACCCTCATAGACTGTAGCCTGCCAGGCTCCTCTGTCCATGGGATTTTCCAGGCAAGAATACTGCGGTGGGTTGCCATGCCCTGCTCCAGGGCCCATTTGCTTGGTAAGTATCAAATCTCTTCCCAGAGGCAATGAATGAAATAGCTGCTCAAGTGGGAGAAAGGGGAAAAGAGGAGAAATTGATGCGGTGATACTAGTTCATATTTCCAAAATCTTGTTTTACCACATGGAACTCAGTGTCACAAGTGCTTTTTTCATTTTTGCTTACTGCCAGCTTCCTTTTTACTCCTTGGTTCTCACTGGGCAAGATTTTGGGAAAGAAGTTTCCACACTATTAGTTTCCCACTGTTCTCTTTCGAGTGGCAGATGAAGGTCCCTCTAAATAGGACTCCATGCTGCCGGATCCCTCTCTTTGACTCCCTTATCCTAGGTTGAACAGGATCCATAGGGTGTGAGGGAGGTCAAAACTCCTAAAATTTCTAGATGAAAAGGAATATCTCTGAACACTAGGAAGTTTAGCTATTTGAGCAACCAAATATTTTTCACAATACCGCTATTTCACTTTAACTTATTCAAGCTACAGTAGGAAATTTTCAGCAGAAAAAATAAAAACCTGAACTCTTAGAGTCAGCGCATCCTTCTTCCTGAATATTGAACATCTATAAACCCCAAAATAGCTGTAAGAAACTATTTTAGGGAAAGGATTGACATAATGATCCTAAAATGAATGTTACCAACTGTTTTCATATCCTATATTTAGAAAGCATCTGTTTATGTTGTTTTGCTGTGCTAATGATTGAAATATGAATGGTTTGATCATCTTTCAAATATCAAATAATCTTTATTTTGACAAATGTCCTTATTGGTTCAGGATTTCAAACCCAAGTACCTAGAATGAAGCATCATAGTCAATTTTTTTTTTTTTTTTTTTGCCATCAAGAGAAGCAACTCTAGGGCCTTAGGGATCACAGAATTACCTTACATCCCAACCTACTACTGGTGCAGACCATGTGATGCTGAAATAGATAGGTGAGAATCAGAACATTTGCCCCCTGGAACAGCTATTTCAGCTGCACAATGACAAACAGTGGGAATGGCTGGTATTTTACTTATGTCTAACATTTAGGTTTTTAACAAATGACCAAGAAAACTGGATTTAAAAAAAAAAAACAAAAACTTATGACTGAGATGACTGAGATGGCAGAGGAAAAGATCAATTTCCAATCAATATTGAAAAACTGTTTAAAAACTCTATAAATAATTCAAACTCAGGGCCTGTAGCAATAAGCTACTTAACACTTATGGGAAGGAAGAAACACAAAGCCCATGAATGAACAAAACAGCATCAACACTTTTAGGTATTGAATGAAAAAGACTGAATTCCATTTCAATATTCCTTCAGTAAAATTTTATCTTATTTGTTTTATTTTTTTGGCCATACTGCTCAGCATGTTAGGTCTTAGTTCCCCGACCAGGGATTGAACCCATGACCCCTTGCATTGGAAGCATGGAGCCTTAACCACTGGACCACCAGAGAAATCCAGTAAAACTTTAAATGATGCTTATAAACATACTGTAAAAACCTGAAAATAATAATTTTAAAAACCTATCATCATATGATGGTACATATATAAGAACATTTTAAAATGTATGTATCAATTTTATGCCATTAGTGATTACATCCATATGCACTAGAATGTATACATAAACATCTCCAAACTTTCTGCAATATGGTTAAATTCCTCATAAAAATATGAAAATATAAACCCATTAAAATTACATCAATTTTTAAATGGGCACCAAGGCACACTTTACAGAGCTCTGAAATCCAGCTAAACGTTACAGTCCCTGTTTGCCGGCCGGCAGAAACGCCATGGCTGCCACCGCCTCTCTGTTCCCTGAAACTTGCAGAACAGGTGTCAGTGGCTTGAAGAAAACTGCAGAAACATCTGCCCCCATGTCTACCTTCAGCCTTCAGCACATTAGTCTCCACCAGGACCCCTGCCTCCCTCTCCCCAGTCAAGTGCCTTCCCCTAGTGCTGGTTTTATAACAAAATGAAGGAGTTTTTCTTTATAAATAAAGATCATTTGCACAGAGAAAAAAATCTTAGAAAACAATGTGGATATCACTACAACCACAGAGAAGCTATACTACAACCCTTAACTAAAAATCATAAAGAACACTTTATGTTTTCAGTACACAGCAAAACAACAAATAAAATCATAACTATGCAAACAAAAGAATGTATGTGTGTGTGCTAAGTCATGTCCGACTCTGTGCAACCCCGTGGACTGTAGCCCACCAGGCTCCTCTGGCAATGGGATTCTCCAGGCAAGAATTCTGGGGTTGCCACGCCTGCCTCCAGGGAATCTTCCCCACCCAGGGATTGAACCTGTGTCTCTTACATCTCCTGCACTGGCAGGCAGGTTCTTTACCACAAGTGCCACCTGGGGACCCAAACAAAAGAATGACTGCTGCTAAATCAAGAACTACAGCAGCCTCGCCGTTTAATAAGTTGAAAACAATGTGTTTTTAAAAAGCTGCCCAAGCTTTCCATGAATCTATTCTCCTTAATTTTGCACTATTTAACACAAGCTGGGGTATAAAAATCTCTTAGAGATCTTGTGGAAGACATGAGAAATGGAATGGTGGATTCAAATTATATATGATGAAAAGAAAAATAAACCAGACAAAAAGAGCACACACGTGCACTTGTGTGCACGCACACACACACACGCACAACTATTCTCAAACTGCTGCACTGATGACTTTGAATCAGTGTTTGGAACAGCTGGACTCAACAGAGGGACAAAGTTTTAATGACACCTCAGTCCATTCATTCTGCTTACTGCTTCCTTCTTATGCATGTACACAGAGGGATACATGATAAAAGATATCTGGGTCTAATCAAGGCTAATATTCTTTTCAACAAGTATAAAATGAATATTCTAAGTGACAAGGAATCATTATGCCATAGTTAATTGACAGCAATTTTTCTTCCTTTGTGGTTCAGTTGCTAAGTCATGTCTGACTCTTTGTGACCCCATGGACTGCAGCACACCAGGCTTCCCTGTCCTTCACTATCTCCCAGAGTTTGTTCAAACTCATGTCCACTGATTTGGTGATACTATGCAACCATCTCATCTTCTGTCATCCCCTTCTCCTTATGCCTTCAATCTTTCCCAGCATCAAGGCCTTTTCCAATGAATCTTTTCTTCCTTAGTGGAATATAAAATAATGGTGAAATCTTGCAATCAGTGGTGACTTAGATTGAATAAAATGCAGCATTACCAACACCAGTCCTTTTCAGCAGGTTTTGTAGCTACTTTGAGTCATTATCCACTATTTTGGAACTACCGTGCTCTTCTATGTTGTTTAACACCACATCCATCATTTAGGGGAAAATTATTAACAAGGACTTGTGAATGGATAGAAGTCCTGAAAATAAGAAGGCCAGTGAGATGATACCGAGACTGAAGATGATTAAACTTAATTTCAGGAAAAACAGCTATATGGGACTTTTTATGCCTTCTAATCATCTGGGAGAAAGAATTGATCTTTAAGGTTAGAAAGAATTCCAACTGGCAGGAAAAAACCTAACTCCTGGGAACAAGTCAAATAAAAACCTCATCCCACTCCTGGAATTCTCTCTTCCAGGAAGAAGATAGTGCAGGGGAAAAAGCATCTGAGAAGGGAGAGAGATGTTAGGAACAGACTGGGGACAGGGAAAGTGAGAGAATAAGGAATCAGAGGATGCACTTCATAGAGGAACAGAAAGCTTCTGTAGTTGTCCTAGTCATTCACTTAGCAAATGTTCATTGAGCATCACCATGCACCAGGACCTATGCTGTGATGAAAGGATTTAAAATTAAGGATGACTCAGCCCCACAGTGGTGAAGAATCCACCTGCCAGAGATACAGGTTCAATCGCTGGGTGGGGAAGATCCCCTGGAGGAGAGCATGGCAACCACTTCAGTGTTCTTGCCTGGGAGATTACATGAACAGAGGAGCCTGGCTGGCTGCAGTCCATGGGGTCACAAAGAGTCAGACATGACTGAAATGACTAAGCAGCAGCAACATATTATAAACTGGAGGACCCCAATTTATATTTTCATGGAAAAATCTAAGCTTCTGCCCCTTCTGTCTGCCCCTTATTCATCAGTAGGCAGGAGAACTCTGGTGCCAGATATTACCAGTTATAAACCACGAAGGCAGTTACACTGTCTTTGTACACCGGAAGAGCTCTCAGAAATAACTGGGCATTCAAAAAGCATCACTGCAGGACTTAGGTGCATAAAGTGATCATTTCTGATGATAAAACTCTTTAGGACTCATATCACTGAATATTATTAATAAGATCTTTTATATCCTCAAAGATTCTCTGAATATAAATACCATCCCTTTAAGGTCACTTCTATCTATCGTGATCATTTCCCCTCCAAAGGAGGGAGGAACATGGTAGCAGACAGTTGGTGTGTCTGAAACTGAAAAGGGGGAGAGGGGATCTGCTGTGTTCATTCAAAATGGGCAGAATATTCTGTTCCTTTCTCACTAGGGTAAACAGCACGTATTCCTTAAGGTCAAGCAAGTACAGAATCTCAAGCATGAATAATTAATAAGGATGTACAAGATGTCAGAACTCACGTTCCCTGGGTTTGCTAAGATACAGATAAATTGGAGTCTGACAAAAACAAATTGTGTTTAATAACCCTTAAAGACGTGATCTCTGAAGCATTCCGCACTGCTCCGGTTGCCCCCTTGTCCAACTTCTTCTATCTTAATTTATAGTTGACAAAGACTAGCAAGAAAAGAATGTTTGAACTTAAGTAATAAAATCAGTTACAAAACCACTTACTTTATCACATATTTAATGTGTTTCCCTACCCCCTCTTTTCTTTTAAATATAACTTTCTAATCTCTCTATTTAGGGAAGACACACAAAGTATCATTTAGTTTCAGCTGAGAAAGCATCTTCCAGAACTAGCTCTGTGATCAGAGTCATGGGCTGAAGCATTTTTGTGAACTTTCTTGGCTATGTGGAAGAGATGGGTGATAGAGAGTAGCCCCACTTAGAGGGGGAAGAGAAAAAATCATCTGATATCTCTGTGCTTAGTTGCTCAGTCGTGTCCGAATCATGGACTGTGGCCCACCAGGCTCCTCTGTCCATGGGATTCTCCAGGCAAGAATTTTGGAGTGGGTTGCCATGCCCTCCTCCAGGGGATCTTCCCAACCCAGGGATCAAACCCAGGTCTCCTGCGTTGCAGGTGGATTCTTTACTGTCTGAGCCACCAAGAAAGTAAAACTTTCCAATACTGGACATAGTTCTACCCTGGGCAAAAGGATGAAGCCAGGGAGAAATTATATTGCTACAAGATTCTGTATTCCTCCAAATTTTTATCTATCACTTCTCCTTGGGGGACCTTTAAACCTCTCCATTAGTTCTTGACAAATGTTATTCATTTGTCTTTTTTGCTTCTCCAAATATTTTCTTCCTTCAAGAATAGATGCGCCCATGGGGCTTCCCTGGCAGTGCAGTGGTTAAGATTCTACACTTTCAGTGCAAGGGGCACAGGTTCAATCCCTGATCTGGGAACTAAGATTCCACATGTGGTGGGGTTTGGCCAAAAAATAAATAAAGATTAGATGTGGTCAGTTAGGGATCAACTGTGCATGTCTCACAATTGAAGGAGAGAAAACATGATGACTCTGAATTATTCCAAAAGGGATTTAATACAAATAACTCCTTCCGACAAAAAAGGAAAGCATTACCAAAATTCAAGGCAGCATTCAAGGTTAGTAGGTCCAGAGACTTTCAGCAACTCTTTAACTGTGCTGTGCTTAGTCGCTGTGATCCCATGGACCGTAGGCTGCCAGGCTCCTCTGTCCATGGAATTCTCCAGGCAAGAATACTGGAGTGGGTTGCTATGCCCTCCTCCAGAGGATCTTCTCAACCCAGGGATTGAAATCAGGTTTCCCACATTGCAGGCAGATTCTTTACCATCTGAGCCACCAGGGAAGCCCATGAATACTGGAGTGGGTAGCCTATCTCTTCTCTAAGGGATCTTCCCGACCCAGGAACCAAACCAAGGTCTGCATTGCAGGTGAATTCTTTACCAGCTGAGCTACCAGGGAAGCCCAACTCTATAACTACCTAGAGTTGAATTATATCTTCAGTGTGTGCCTTTCCTGGTGTTTTGTGTGTATATATGTATGACAAAACAATGTTACTTACAAAACTTCTTTACAGCCTTGAGACAGCCCCACAAAGGAAAAATTTTTTTCTCTATCTCAAATAGCTAATTTAGATTGATATTAAGAAAAATTAAGGGACTAAAAATGGGATTAGGAAGGCCACATCATTAAGGGAAAAGGGAAAAATATATTTCACAAATTATCAATCACTGAGTATAAAGACTACATTAAAAAATTATTATTTTCTGATAAATCTAGAACTTCCGATCATTGAGGAAATAATGTATTATTCACTCAATGGTATTGGAACACACTACCAATCGTTTGTACAACAAATTACAGTAGTTCATATATTATGCAGCACCAAAATGAATTTCATGTGGATTTTAGATTTAAACATAAAAATAAAACCATAAAATATTAACAGAAAGTCTAAGTGATGATTTACGTAATCATGTTGTGGAAACAACCTTTGCAAGAATTGTGCCAAAAACAAAAACCATTTTTTAAAAAGATATTATAGGATGACATGATTAGATAGCATCACGGACTCAGTGGACATAAATCTTAGCCAACTCCGGAAGATACTGAAGAACAGGAAAGCCTGGCATGCTGCAGTCCATGGCAAAGAGTCGAACAAGACTTAGTGACTAAACAGTGTTTAATCATATAAAATTAGAACTTATCTGTACCAAAGATCTATTGTGAAAAACATTAAAATGATACAAAAAATCTAGAAAAAATATTAGCAACATATGATGAGAAAAGAATTGAGGTATTGAAAGTCTATCACAAACAAATTAGAAAAATGAAACAACTTGTAGAAAAGATTACAAATAAGATGAAAAAAGCACTTTAAAAAGATGAAACCTACCAGTCCACAGCATATGAAAAGATGTACAAAGCACTAGTCATCAAGGAAATGCACATTAAAACAATAATGAGATGCTATTTTTCATCCATCAAGTCACCAAAGATTTTTTAAAGCTAAAATTCTAGGGATTAGAAAGTGTTCTGAAAAATGGTCCCTCAGAGAAGCATAAATTACTATATATTTTCCAGAAGCCAGTCGGGTGATATGTATGAAAAGACCTAGAATTGTTCTTTCTCTTTTTCCCAAGCCTCCTATTTCTGGAAATACTCCTTATCTACTAAAATGAATGGCAATATATTAACATGTATCTGAGAATCACAAAGCACACTGGCTCATTCACCTCCATTCCAACTCCCTGTATCAAAAAATATCAACTTTGTTTACATATGCACTCCAGATAATTTCTCCAAATATAGTTGGTTTTACTTTTATGTTAATTTTTTCAATACAAAATTTAAAAATATCTACAAATTTCTTTAAACAGTGGGACAGGGAGAGGGAGAAGGTGAGAAGACTTGAGAGAGAAGTATTGAAACATATACATTATCATGTGTAAAACAGATAGCCTGTGGGAATTTGCTGTATGATTCAGGGAACCCAAAGTCAGTGGTCTGTGAAGACCTAGAGGGGTGGGATGGGGAGGGAAGAGGGAGGGAGGTTTAAGAGGGAAGGGACATATGTATACCTGTGGCTGATTTATGTTGATGTATGGCAGAAGCCATCACAATATTGCAATTATCTTTCAATTGAAAATTAAATTAAATTAAAAAAAATAGAATATGTCTTTAAATTGCTGGTTGGTTTGAATTATTTCTAAACTGGGCTCACACACTGCTTTGGATTTCATGTCTCTTCTTAGATCTCCTTTAACCTAAGAATTTCTGCTCCTTTTTCTCTCTTTTTTTCTTTTTTCTTGTTACTCAATTGTGACAGAAACCAGATTCATTATCCTAAAAAACGTTCTTACTGTTCAGATATACTTGTCGACCTTCTTGTGGTGTCAGGTAACTTATTCTTTTGTCTCTACAATTCCTGTAAACAGAAGCTAGTTCTAAACACTTGATTAGACTCAGGTTTAGAGTTTGGTTTTGTTTTTTTTTTTCTCCTGTAAGAATAAGAATACTTCATCACTGTTACTATGGGCTTCATATAGCATCCTGTCATAAGACAGACAATATCTGATTGTCTCATCTACTGACACTAAGATTGGTCTGGACTGATTTAATTTTCTCATCACCTAGAGCTGTATAGTTACCCCAAAGCATGTTCTTTTAGTTGCAAATTTTCAGAGTAAGAATTTGGTACCTAATTAATTCAAATAGTGTTCAATTATTTTGTTTTAAATTTTTCATCATGAACCTATGGGTTTTTGTATATTCAATATGCAACCAGATGACTGTCAACCAGTCATTTCCACTTATAAATTGTCCCATTTTTTGGCCCTTGGGAGCCCTGTCACATTGGTTGCTATATCCTTTGACATAAAATTAACAGATTTTTTAAAATGAGATTTACCCAGAGAGATGGGATGGGGAGGGAGCTGGGAGGGGGGTTCAGGATGGGGAACACATGTACACTCATGGTGGATTCATGTCAATGTATAGCAAAACCAATACAATATTGTAAAGTAAAAAAATAAATAAATAAAACTGAGACCAAAAAAATGAGCTTTTAATTTCAGAATTGTTTTATAGAAAAATGACAAAGACAATATAAACAGTTCTCATATGTTTCACACACCCATTTTCCCTTATTATTCTTAATGACCCGTTATGTTAGTATGGTACATTTGTCACAGTTAATGAGACAATATTGATACATTTTCCAAATGACTTAAAGTCCACACTTGATTCAGTTTTCCTTAGTTTTTACTTAATGTCCTATTTCTATTGTAGGATGCCATCCCAGTTAACATAATACATTTCGTTGTCATGTCTCATAAGGCTCGTCTTGGCTGAGATAGTTTCACTTCAGTGTAAAATAAAAGAGAGAAAAAGGATAAAAGTATAAAATTAAGCACAAATTGTGCAATGGAAATTTGCTTGGAAAACAGTAGAAATTCTTGATTGTTTTTTCTCAAAAATATACATTTCCTTGCTCTGTTCACCAAAAATATTTGAAAGAAATGAAAATCTATCTACTCTGTATATCACATAGTATCTTGCTTTTTTCAATTAGTATATGCAAAAGATCATTTTATTTTAGCCTATAGATATTCTTTTAGGATATGATTTACATGCTATAAATTTTACCCATTTTTTAGTATACAATTCAATGATTTTTAGTAAATTTACTGAGTTGCACAATCACCAACATAATCCATTTTTTGGACATTTTCATCAGTCCAATAAGATCCCTCATGCCCTTTAATAGTTAATACATGTTGCTATCCCCAACCCCAGGTAACCACTAACCCACTTACTATCTCTAGAAATTTGCCTTTGAGATCTGCATCGTATTCAACTGTGAGTGTGTGCTCACTTGCTAAGTTGTGACTCTTTGTGATCCCATAGACTGTAGCCGCCAGACTCCTTTGTCCATGGGATTTCCCAGGCAAGAACACTGGAGTGGGTGGCCATTTCCTTCTCCAGGGATCTTCCCAGTCCAGGGATTGAACCTGCATCCCCTGCATTGGCAGGTGGGTTCTTTACCACTGAACCACCAGGGAAGCCTCTTCAACTGTACATAATAATGGTCCCTTCAACTGGACCATAATCTGTACAACCTGGTCACCTCTCAACAGACATTAGGATTGTTTCTCGTATTTTGTTGTTACAAATAATGCCATAGGGAATAGACTTCTGCATAAAGCATTTCAAATTTTTCCTATGTATGTTGCGATAGATTTCTAGAAGTGGAATAGCTGAATTAAAGATAAATTTGTTATGTAGTGATGATAAATTCCTCTTCATGGAGTTCCACTTTGCATTGTCACTAGCCAATACTCGAGTGAATCTGTTGCCTCCGACCATATCAATAGAGAATGGACTAAACTCGGGATTCTGTCAACTGCAAATCTGAGAAGTGTGTTTTGGATAATTTTAGCAGCAGCAGCAGCTTGCATTGCTATTACATTGAATATACTGCTTCCCTGATGGCTCAGCAGGTAAAGAATCCGCCTGCCAATGCAGGAGACACAGGAGACATGGGTTTAATCCCTGGATCAGGAAGATCCCCTGGAAGAGGGAATGGCAACCCACTCCAGTATTTTTGCCTGGAGAATGCCACGGACAGAGGAGCTTGGCCAGCTACATAGGGTTGCAAAGAGTTGGACGCAAATTAGCAACTAAAACACCTAAGCAAATTTTTGTGTGTTTTTGAGTGATTTTCATGTCTTATATGAAATATTTGTTCATATATTTTGCTCATTGTTTTTTCTGCTTTAAGAAACTTTTACATTTAGATATTGTTTGATATA
Organism: Bos grunniens; assembly: GCF_055505025.1. NCBI lineage: Eukaryota > Metazoa > Chordata > Mammalia > Artiodactyla > Bovidae > Bos > Bos grunniens. The sequence goes on along the minus strand of NC_141178.1, from coordinate 53,127,770 downwards.
AACTGCAAACATACATTTCCCCTTTGTTTTTTGTCTGATTTTTCTTGCCATGCAAAAGATTTTTAGCATATCATATAATATTTTCATCTTTTCTTATATTACTTCTGAATTTTGAATCATAGTCAGATTTTCCCCCGCTTTTAGATTATAAAATGATTCATCAACATTTGCTTCTTACACTTTAATACCATGACAACACCTGACTTTAGTGGAACTTAATTCCTCATTTAGTAAGAAGCTGACTCTCCCCCTGAGAAATACATATTTCAGGCCAGTAAAAGATCTATCCATTCCTATTTTCTTGAATTTTTAACAATTGAACACATGTGTTCAATTTTCTCTGTCTTTTCAGTATCTGTGGAGATGATCACACTGAACATCTTGGAGTTTTTTTTTCAGTGAACTCTACTTGGGTATTGGAGAATGCAATGGCAACCCACGCCATTACTCTTGCCTGGAAAACCCATGGACAGAGGAGCCTGATGGGCTACAGTCCATGGGGTCGCTAAGAGTCAGACACGACTGAGCGACTTCACTTTCACTTTTCACTTTCATGCATTGGAGAAGGAAATGGCAACCCACTCCAGTGTTCTTGCCTGGAGAATCCCAGGGACGGGGGAGCCTGGTGGGCTGCTGTCTATGGGGTCTCACAGAGTCGGACATGACTGAAGCAACTTAGCGGCAGCACTTGAGTATTACATTAATTTTTAATGTGCTGACGGTTACCATTGCTATTATTTGAAGGTTTTTTTGTTTTGTCTTGTTTCCTCAGCTGTGCACTAAAGAGCTTGGTCCTTTCAAGAAACCTAAGGCCTTACTTCATCCTAAGTGAGGTGAGGTCTTTACTTCATCGTAACATTAGCACCAAGCACAACGGCCCTAGCTCAGCACTCGCCCCCACCGTGACCTGGATGGAAGCATCACTATTATTGATGTTACTGATATGTTTTCTCTCAATACTGCCACACTGTTGTGTGTTTGCATTTATTATATATGACAATATTATGTGATCTCATGGGCACATCATGCAGCTTGCTGAATCTTAGTTCCCCCACCAAGGATCAAACCCACACCCCCTGAATTGGAAGTGTGCAGTTTTATTTATTTGTTTTTTTGGAAGTGTGTAGTCTTAACTGCTGAACCACCAGTGAAGTCCCTAGTCACTCTTATAGTAAGGTATTATCTGTTGGTTACTGAAAGTATTAAAGTTAGCTTGAAAAATAATAGGGTCATGAAGGAGAAAGCCAAGCAGGATGCAAAGGAGACGCCCCTCAGAAGAGGCTTGAGTGTGGGGCTAGTCCCCTGTGGAATCTCCAAAGGGGCTGGTGTGACTGGAAGTCATCTTACCTGGCCTGAGGTTGTTAAATAGCATCACTACCTAGTGCAAAAGGACGAAAACAGAGAGCACGTTCAGAAAGGAGCCTCTCTAAACAGGATGAGCTTGGCATTTGGGGGAAAAAAGCACAGAAAAAGATAAGAAGGGTGGTCTCAAAATGTCACTTCAAAAATTTGCATGAATTTGGCCTCACCAGTTGGTGATTTCTACTGAAATTTCCTTAAGAGAGCCCAAGGCGTATCTCCTATGATCCAGTCTGAGGTTGCCCTCTGGGTACCTCCCTAAACTACTCCCTTGCCAAGTTTTAAACCCCAAATACCCTCTGCAATAGAAAATGCAGTTTGAATTAACTTCAACTGAAGGTGTCCTTATGATGCAGAGAAACGTATCAGTAAAGAGGTCTTCCCACGGAAGATCAAGATAAGAGATTTTGGGTAACTAATGAAGAGTTGTGATGTGTGTTGATGGCGCTGGCCCAGAGTTCCTTGCACATCACTGGCCTCATGCTGCACTAGACTTCAGTACGTGCCCTAAATATGGGCCTCCAGGCTGAGAACTTTCAAAGATGCAAACGTACCTGGTTCCAGCAAGAACCAGAACCTGTGCCATCAACGTCAGGTCTGAGTGAAATTGCAGCCTGCCCTCCATCTCCTATTGCTGACGATCCTTCAGCTCTTCCATCTCCCACTTCCTGTCCCTCCTCTCGTCAGTAACTCTTCTTGCCTGTTCACTCGATACCCGCCCCTGAACGCCAGCTGCTGCGTGCATTCAGTCACTATGCGTGCGTGCTCAGTCGCTCTGGTCATCTCATTTCTTTGCAGCCTCATGGACTGTAGCCCGTCAGGTTCCTCTGTCCACTGGATTCTTCAGGCAAGACTGGAGTGGGTTGCCATTCCCTTCTCCAGGGGATCTTCCTGACAGAGGGATCGAACCCGGGTCTCCTGCGTTGCAGGCAGATTCTTTACCATCTGAGCCACTGGGGAAGCCCTGTTGTACTGTACTACTGTACTTTTCAAGGTACAGTACTATAAGATTAAAAATGTCTATTTTTTTTTATGTATTATTTGTGTGAAAGTATTATGAACCTCTTACAGTGAAGTACTATGTAGTCAGCTGTGCTAGTTGGGTACCTAGGCTAACTTTGTTGGACTTACAAACAAATTGGACTTGGGAATATGCTCTTGGAACAGAACTCATTCGTAGTAGGGGACCTACTGTATCTTCTTCCAACAATGCTAATGAGGTAACTCAGGTTGTAAGGTGGGGGATCTCAGGCATAATACCTCAAGGCACCTACCTAAGGGTGCCTGAAAATCTGAAATCTGAAAAGTAAAGATTTCACCCATGTAAAGTGTTTAGCATGGTTTCTGATGCATCGTGGTGGTGGTGATTTAGTCACTAAGTCATGTCCAACTCTTGTGACCCCACGGACTATAGCCCACCAGGCTCCTCTCTCCATGGATATACTGTAAGACATCAAGAAATCATTCTACTACTTCTATCATAATAAACTTCCATTGGAATTAGGCCAAGGGGAAGGAGTTTAGCACAGATGTATCTCTGAAGCGAAGTATATTCTTTTGTCCTTCATTGAGATGGGCTGTTTCTCAAAAAAAGGATATAATTAATTTACCTCCCTTGATTGTTGTGACAATTTACTAATGAACCCTGTAAAGTGCTTTGGAAACGGCAAGTGAAAAAAAAATGCTAAATGTTGTATAACAGTTTTCTTTTGCATAGCATCTTCAATACACAATAATGTAACCTGATTTAATTAAACAATATAAAGTTAAATTAAAAAGAGCCCAGGAAAAAATAAATATAAATTAAGAGGCATAGTCCAGGGAGAAGGGCAGGTTTTCAGCTGAGATTTGAAAAACGAGTGTGAATCAATGAGGCAGAGAAACCCTGGAAAGTTGTTTTACTTGAGAGAAGCTACAGACAAGGTCTCTTCTTAGACAATCTGCTACATTCCCTGGGACCTCATTATAACATTAAATGCATCAGCATCTCAAATAACAGTGAATGTTAATGGCTATCACTGGTGAGACACAAAAGAGCACTTAATTACCCTTTGGGGGAGTAAATGCAATCATTACTGAGAATTGTTGAAGTCATATAGAAGTTGAAAAATGTAATAAATTGTGGCTGGCTAACACTGAAGATCCGGGCTTCCTTTCTGTAATTTAGAGTCATTCCTGGGAGGCACCTGCTGAACAAGAAACTCCATTTCTCCTACTCCAACTGATGGAATGTAAACAGAAGTGATGTGTGTCATTTCCAGACTGAGGTGGATAATTAGTAATTGTGCTCTTGCCATAATCCTTTTCCTTCCCACAGTGCCCTGTATGTTGAAGAGAGTGGCATCAAACAAAAAAAGAAAGAAAGAAAATGTCTGAATTCCAGAGTCTTAACTTGAAGGAAAGCAACCCAGGAGAGCAGCCCAAGTAGGAACATCACCTTAACTTGGCATGGGTGAGAAGTAAGTTTGTTTATTAAACCACTGATATTTTAGAGCTGTTTGCTACCTTGCCTAGTCATATATTGCCATCGCTAGTAAGATATTTTTATTTCTAAAGTTATATTTTTGATCTAAACACTTTTTTATTAGAATAAACATCTATCACACTTTTTTATTAGAATAAACATCTATCACAAACCATATAAAAAATGGATTGAAGGGGCAGAGCAAGGAACAAAAACTGTCATAGACAGAATATTTATACAAAGTGGAGAGAGAACACAGCATTTGGTCAGCATGGCTGATGAAGAGCTGGGCCAGGGTCCATGCTTAAACATGATGCAGAGGTCAAGTAAGAGAAGAAAAATTTCAGGACTCCCCTCGTGGTCCAATGGTTAAGACTCCATGTTCCCAATGCAGGGGGCCCAGGTTTGATCCCTAGTCAGGGAATTAGATCCTACATGCCTCCACTAAAGATCTGGTGTGCCCCAGCTAAGACTCAGCATGACCAAATAAATTTTAAAATAGTGATAAAATAATAAATATTTTAAAAAGAAGAAAAATGTATTTAAAGTGAATTGAACTTTGGAATCTGGTTGCCATAAATGCCTTTAGTGAAAGCAATTTTCACTGAGCTTTGGCAGGCTAAATCAGACTGTAGTGGTTTGCGGATTGAAGTGGAAGTGAAGCAGTGCTCTTCTTTAAGACCCTTGGCATGAAATGGAAAAAAAGCAGGAAGGTAGCTAGAAGAAAATGGGACAGCGTGGTACAAAGTCCATGGGAGGGATATTGTAGGAAAGGCACCTCTTCCTCTAAAAACTAGAAGCAAGAACAGGTTCTGCTGCAAACTAGAGGAGGAATGGCTGCCTGCTTTCACCATGAGGATTGCAAAATATTTAGCTGTGCGGGCACTAATGTTTCCATCAATCAATTATGATAATAATAAAAGAAATGGGAATAAATTCAAGCCGATGGTGACTGCAGCCATGAAATTAAAAGATGCTTACTCCTTGGAAGGAAAGTTATGACCAACCTAGATAGCATATTCAAAAGCAGAGACATTACTTTGCCAACAAAGGTCCATCTAGTCAAGGCTATGGTTTTTCCTGTGGTCATGTACAGATGTGAGAGTTGGACTGTGAAGAAGGCTGAGCGGCAAAGAATTGATGCTGTTGAACTGTGGTGTTGGAGAAGACTCTTGAGAGTCCCTTGGACTGCAAGGAGATCCAACCAGTCCATTCTGAAGGAGATCAGCCCTGGGATCTCTTTAGAAAGACTGATGCTGAAGCGGAAACTCCAGTACTTTGGCCACCTCATGCGAAGAGTTGACTCATTGGAAAAGACTCTGATGCTGGGAGGGATTAGGGGCAGGAGGAGAAGGGGGTGATAGAGGATGAGATGGCTGGATGGCATCACTGACTCGATGGACGTGAGTCTGAGTGAACTCCGGGCGTTGGTGATGGACAGGTAGGCCTGGCGTGCTGCGATTCATGGGGTCACAAAGAGTCGAACATGACTGAGCGACTGATCTGATCTGATCTGATCTGAATGTACAACCAAATGTGAATAAAAATACATAAAACCAGATATTACTCACCCATAAAAAGGACAAAATAATGTCATCTGCAGTGTCAAGGATGGACCTAGAGATGTTATACTGAGTGAAGTAGGTCAGATAGGGAAAGAAAAAATGTGATATTTTTATCACTTACATATGGAACCTAAAGAAATGGTACAAATGAGCCTATTTACAAAAGAGAAGTTGAGTCACAGAAGTGGAAAACAAGCTTATGGTTACCAAGGGGGTAAAGGTGGGGGTGGAGAGATAAATTGGGACATTGGGATGACATATACACATTACTATACATAAAACAGATAGGTAATATGAACCTACTGCATAGCACAGGGAACTCTACTCAGTACTCTGTAATGACCAATATGGGAACAGAATCTAAAAGAGTGGACATATGTATACGTATAATGTATATGTATTATAGATTATACATTAAGTATATGTATGATGATTCACTTTGCAATACAGCAGAAATTGACACAACATTATAAATCAACTATACTCTAATAAAAAATTAATTTAAAAATATATGATAACCGGTAAGGGGGAAATCCATAAAGTTAGATACAGAGATAGATTCACATACAATAAAGATATAGTATGAAATACAGTAAAATAATATGTAGATAACTGGCAATACATTTGATAGTTATTTTGCAAATATTCTAAGTTAAATGAAGAAGAATACTAATTATTATCAAGGGAAACTATGTGCCAGACAGTGGGCTAGTTTTACAAATATCTTCTTATTTATTTTGCATCACAATTGCATGAGGTATCACTTCCATTTTTTTTTTTTTTAGCTTGAATAAACTGGCATTCAATTCGGAGTTATTAAGCAACAGAGCTAGGGTTCAAACTCATATCTGTGACTTCAAAATTCATGCTCTCATTATATTCAAAACTGCTGTTGCTTTAGCAATGAAAGAGAATTCACCTCAGAGACAAATAAACCAGAATTAATCTATTATTTCCGCATCTTACTTCCTACATTGTCAGTTTTTGAGAGCACGGTCTGCACTTTGCTCACATTCGTGCCACTTAACACATGGAACAGTGCTCAAGCACGTGGAAGGGGCTCAGTAAGTGAGTATCGTATGAAGTTGTATTTCTTTGTGTCTATTGCAACATTCCCAGCAGGCTAAAATGAAAATATTACCAAAAAAAAAGACAAATTAAAGAGAGAAAACAATTTTAAAGAAAAAAAATTTATAATGAGATGATTGTGTGCCATGTGCCAAGTTGCTTCAGTCGTGTCTGATTCTTTGCAACCCTATCATTCCTCTGTCCATGGGATTCTCCAGGCAAGAATATTGGGGTGGGTTGCCATGCCCTTCTCCAGGGGATCTTCCAGAGCCAAAGATCCAACCCGCATCTCTTATGTCTCCTGCATTGGCAGGTGGGTTCTTGACCACTAGTGCCAACTGGGAAGTCCAGTGAGAGGATTAAGAAAGGACTAAGATGAAAAAGTAGAAGGCATAGATCACATAAACGCACTTGCAAGGGCTGTTTCGGTGATCTGCACGTGTTGATAACAGTGAAAGTTCTACCATTGTCCGTGGATAAGGATAGTACATTCCTATATTTCTTTGGAAGGAATGATGCTAAAGCTGAAACTCCAGTACTTTGGCCACCTCATGCGAAGAGTTGACTCATTGGAAAAGACTCTGATGCTGGGAGGGATTAGGGGCAGGAGGAGAAGGGGACGACAGAGGATGAGATGGCTGGATGGCATCACTGACTCGATGGACATGAGTCTGAGTGAACTCCAGGAGTTGGTGATGGACAGGGAGGCCTGGCGTGCTGCGATTCACGGGGTCGCAAAGAGTCGGACGCGACTGAGCAACTGATCTGATCTGATCTGATGTACTATTCTATGCCAGATCCTAGTGTTTCTGAGTGGGTGCACTCACAAAAGTCTAAACAGCATACTGTTGTGAATTAATCACTATCAAATATTCCAAAAATGCTTTGTTTTTCCCAAAACCTAGATTGAATTTTAAATTACATATCCATGTTCACACTGCAAATAATGATTTTTGTGTAAGTTGATTTTAACCCCTTTTCAGACTCCATTTGAGAAACCCAAAGAGCCCTCCTTTTAAGAGCCAGACTTTCACATATACAATTTTAACAACATGGAGTTAAGAGTTTGGAGGCAAAATAATGCATATTCTAACAAAAGTTCACAGTTTTAGGTATCAAAGGAAATCATAATAAGCATAATGCACAATAAGCAACATTTGCAAACTACACGTATGGAGCGTGGGTACATCTGGTAGAATACTTAATTTTGAATTCTATCTTTGTGTTACGCACTCAGCATGTCAAATAGTACCAGCTATTTTAGTCACCCAAGTTAACAAAATATTTAAGACTTGGAGCTTTACTCCAAGTCTATAACCAACAAAGCCCAAAACCAAAAATCTTAGGGAAATGGGACAGTATGTGCTAAAGCTAAAACACCAGATTTTATTCTTTTATTTAAAAATACTTTTATAAATGATAATGCTTTTTTTATTATATTCCAGTCAAAAAGAAAAAAAAAGAAATAATGGCTTCAAATCCAACTAGCTAGAAGTTATTCTTATGAAACATAAGTGAACATCAACCTAGACATCTCTATTTGAATAAATACAGATAAATAAGAGACATAAATGACTATAATGCAGTGATTGCTCTAGACATGTTTTAAAATTATTTAATTTTTGCATTTGATAGCAAAATAGAATTGAAATACAAAACATTATACTTTTGGATAAGTTTTTACCACTAAAATTAATAAAAGGGCTTCCCTGGCGGCTGGGTGGTAAAGAATTGCTTGCAATGCAGGAGATCGGGTTCTATCCCTGGATCGGGAAGATGCCCTGGAGAAGAAAATGGCAACCCACTCCAGTATTCTTGCCTAGGAAATCCAATGGACAGAGGAACCTGGCAGGCTACAGTCCATGGAGTTGTTAAGAGTCAGACACAACTTAGCAACTAAAACCACCACCAAAATTAATAAAAATCACAATGAAAAAGAATTGAGTGGTTGGAATTATCATGGTTACTTTTCAAACTGTAGCCATGTTTTAAATACTACTTTTAGTATATTTTAACATACTTTTAAACACTACTGATTCATAATATGGAAAGCTAAGGAGATTCTCACACCAACACTTTCTCCTTTCATTTTTCATTAATTAAATATTCTTTTGGACTGTTAAAGTTTACATTCTGTCCCAGTTCTAATAATCCCCATATATGTTTTGTCTTAGTTTTATACTGAAATGAAGTGCTCATCTCCATTCCTTTCATCAAGTCGTCTGCATTCCTGAGTTCCCTATTTTAATTAATAGTCTAACTGGAGAAATCTCAGCATCAAGTCATTTTTTAAGGAATGACGCAACAGAACTGAATTCTTTGGGACTAGCTGCCTCTTGCCTTCAGACTTAATGGACAGCTTTCATGGGTGTAACATTCTCAGGTCTCACTTAGCCACAGAATCAGGCTTTTTTTTACTCCCTTGGGAGTCTGGGCATTGAATGCTGCCATGAAGAAATCAAAAATCAGTCTTTCTTCTGATAGTTGCCAGATAGGAAAACACTATGTAGACTCTTTTATAGATTAAGAAACTGAGGATCAGAGAGGTTCGTGCTAAGTCGCTTCAGTTGTGTCTGACTCTTTGCAACCCCATGGACTGTAGCTTGCCAGGTTCCCCTGTTCATAGGATTTTCCAGGCAAGAACACTGGGAGTGGGTTGCCATTCCTTTCTCCAGTGGTATCTTCCCAACTCAGGGATAGAACTTGTGTCTCTAATGTCTCCTGCGTTGGCAGGCAGGGTTTTTTTTACCACTAGCGCCACCTGGGAAGCTCCCAGAGAGGTTGCTGCTGCTGCTAAGTCACGTCAGTCGTGTCTGACTCTGTGCGACCCCATAGATGGCAGCCCACCAGGCTCCCGTCCCTGGGATTCTCCAGGCAAGAATACTGGAGTGGGTTGCCATTTCCTTCTCCAGGGCATGAAAGTGAAAAGTGAAAGTGAAGTCGCTCAGTCATGTCCGACTCTTCTCGACCCCATGGACAGTAGCCCACCAGGCTCCTCCATCCATGGGGTTTTCCAGGCAAGAGTACTGGAGTGGGTTGCCATTGCCTTCTCCGCCAGAGAGGTTAAGGGTCATATAATTTAATAAATGAGAAAACTGGAATCAGACAGTAGGTCCCTTGACTCCTTGAAGTTCATGATAGAAAGTCAAGAAAAAGCTATGGACTTTATTATCCCCCCATGAACAACATGCTTGAATGTGTCTCAGAAGATGGCTGTTCCTCACTTATTTCACCTGCTGCACTGGAGTTCACAGTCCAAGTAATGGAGCGACCTGCGTTCCTGTACATGGCTCATAGAATAACATTGCAAGTATTTTTTTTTCTCTTTAAGACATAAGACAAAATGTGTAATTATTCACAGTCACAAATTAAACTGAAACCTCAATGAAAAGAAGATGAAACCCGAATACAATGAATATGAAACATCAAATATGTGTTTAAGGATGTGTTAGAAACAAATAAAGATGAGAATCAGTGAATGAGAGAAAGCTAAGATATATGAAGCCATTTGCCAGCCACCCTTAAAAAACCGTAAGTAATTACAGGCATGGGAAGTGTTGAAATTACGTTATACGCATTTGAGCAAGTGGAAAATCCACACAATTCATTTCTATATTATAAGATGAGATTTTAAGAAGTATCTGTTTGCCTGTCTAATGGTCCATTTTGCAATAAGTGCCTTTGTAATCTCCAAATAAATTTACAAGTCTAGTATGCTATGATTATTTTCTATCTCTTTTCTAAACTATGTATATGCAATTATAAGGGCAATGGAGTGTATGCAGAGTTAAGAAGGAGAGATTGTGATTAAAGGGGTGTCTTTCCTGGAAGGAAAGAAAAAAAGTAAATTTTGATAGTTTCAATCGTAAGCAGAAAATTTATTTTATGATCGCTACTATAACATTTACTGCTACTGAAATTACACTGACTAACCAGACACTCCAGGTACATGTACCATGGCCACAAATTCTTGCCACTAGGTGGCAGTGGCGCCATCTAGGGCAGCACTGACCGCCTAACAATCATTTCATGATTAATGTCCCATCCCCTCTCCCTGTAGCATCTAGAGCTTGCCAACAATTAACACGTGTCTCCTTCAGAATTCTTTAGTTTTTATCAAAGAGAATTGAATTAACAAAAAATTAATTAGACACCTATTCCTAAGAGCAATCATCTTAGAAATAAAATTTAAAGAAAGCCCTGTACACAACCACAGAATATTTGCTGTGTGGTTCTGCGTCCAATTGAGCTGGATTGCAATGTGTGAATTGAATCCAGTTTGTACAGATAGATGCACGGCTGGGATGCTTAAATAGGTTTTGTCACCACTTACCTTAATGTAGGTTACAAAATTACTCTGACATGCTTCACAGAGGCAGGATTCTGCACCTTCAGGTGAGTTTTAAACTCACTGCTTACTCTTATCAAGATGATGATCACATTGGATCCTGCTAATGAGCTTTGAAGCAGCATTTCTCCTTGCAGAACTGTTACTCTTCAAAAATAGGCTGAAGAAATTCTTCCTGGAGCCCTCTGCTTTTTCCTTTCCCTCCCAAGCCTACCCATGGTTCAAAACTGTCACTTCTGTTGCAAGTTGCACTCACTAAGAATCAGTGCTTCTCAGAAACATTGTCATTTGTCAACCTCACTAATCTACTTCCTCTTCTGACGCTTCATTAGTAGGCGAGGTTCTTTTTTTCCATGCATTCATTTAAGATACCCTATTAAGTAAGTCAGTACTTTTTAAATCTCTTTAAGATCCTTCTTAAAGAAGCTTTGCTCTCTTATCTTTCATTATGCAGCAACATATTTCAATGTAGAGAGAAGAGACTTATTTTAAAACTTCTATACCTTAACTAACATCAAGTCCTACAAAAAGTGCCTGTATTCATTCAACAAGGAAAAAATGCTTTCCTCATTACTGTAGTCTGAGATTGTATTCAACATGTCTATTTCTGTATCATATTTTTAAAGTGAAAAATAATCCATGAATTTAAAAAGAAAAAAAAAATGCTATAAAGTATCAGTAACCAGAAAATATAGGGAGTTTGACAGTAATGAAAAAACAGTCAAGAGCTGCCCTGACTTTAAGTCGTCTGCAAACTGTTTTCTTTTAAATGGTTGCATGATGAACACAAGTGATATTTCTGGGTCTTGGCACATCAAACTACCCACAGATGAAAGATGACTTAATTGCTTTGACCACAGTCCGAGTCAGAAGAGCTCAGTTGGCAAATATAAAAATAGCCTGGTGCCATGTGCATTTGCATTTGAGTAAGGAGTGATTTCATTTCAGTGCCCAAAGACTAGGTAACAAAGCAAGCCACGGAGAGTGAAACACACCTTGCAAGTAGCAGCCTCAATCCCTGACCAGATTGTCTAAGGCTGCAGCGGACACCTTGATCTTGTCAGCTCCCTTTGTATGCGTAGGAAATAGCACTGTCAGCACAGAGCTTCCGAATTCAGATCACAATATATTGAAAGTTTATGTCTTAGAGGTTAAGCACTTAAGCATTCACAGAGATTTGTTACCTGAACCATCACTTTTAAATAACCTCCTAAAAAATCTTTTAATAATTAATTATTATTCTAAATATCTGCAGTTACTGTTAATAGCTTCAGTTGCTTCTCATAATTTCACCTAACAAAGTATTTTCAATCAACAGTCACAGCACAGTGAGGCTTGCTGTATTTTAGACTTTACTACACAGCAGCCTAAATAAAGTAAAAATATATAGAAGAGGAAAAATATGACACAAAGAATAGGAAATTTCTCTAGGCCTTGTATTAAATGTGATTCCAAAGCAAGTAATGGTAAGACATGGACTATAGACGCACCATTTCTTCTAACCCGTTATCTTTGAGATGATGTTACTTTCATATTTTCTAAACTTTGTAATATAAACTGCAAACTTAATTCAGGGGGAAAAAAAATCTGCTATCACTGATTACCATAGCCAGGATCACAGACATTTAAATCAAAAGTCACCTGAGTTGGAAAAGGTTTAAGTTTTTTCAATAAATTATTTTTTATAATGACTATAAAAGTTATATAGTACATAGAGGCGAGCTGAAGCTACATACTTTACTATACCTGAATTGCGAGGAGTACTTTCGGAGACATAAAAGCTGACAATCAGACATCTGAGTGCGACTGGAAAATAGCAGCCCCTGAAAGATTAAAGTGTGAATTTTAGTAACCTCAGAGGCAAAAACCATTGTTCTTTCACTTTTGAACCAGGAAACAGAATGGGCAAATGATAATACAAACACATGCAAGGAGATCAAAGGTTAAAGTCAGACCCCCAAACCACTTTGTCAAATCTGGAAGGAGAATTCTTGCCCCACAACAATCTATAATTGTTCTGCTCTTTCAAAAGAGTTCTGTGACCATGCTAAAATGAAAGTATAAAACGGCTCAATTTATAAAGTAAAACTGAGTCATTCTTTACTGAAATTCAATAAAGCCACTAACATTGTAATATAATCATATACAATATGTAAGTAATACATATTATATATATTTTTAATATCATAAATTTTCTTCAAAAATTTAATTCCCTCAGTTGGTAAACAATCTGCCTGCAATGCAGGAGACCTGGGTTCAATCCCTGGGTGGGGAAGATCCCCTGGAGGAGGGCATAGCAACCCACTCTGCTATTCTTACCTGGAGAATTCCCCATGGACAGAGGAGCCTGGTGGGCTACAGTCCGTGGGGTTGCAAAGAATCAGACACGACTGAGTGACTAAGCACAGCACAGCACATCTCTGGTTAAGTAAAGATATATATTGTCACTAAATATCACTATTATTTTTAAATGCATTCTGGATCCAAACAACATGAAAGAAAATGGTTTTAGGTAATAAAATGTCAGAAGCAAAATTACAGAAAGCAAGTGTTTAAAATCAGAAAAATCACTCTTAATATTTTTAAAATAATAATTGATTTACTGTTATTATTTAATTATAATTTATTATTTAATTTTAAAATAAAAAGAGAATGAATAATGATGCAAACAACCTATAGGAAATAGTAACACTTTCATTTAATCATTTATTGGTAAGTTTTTATTTCTTAAAAAAAAAAAAAACTACATGCATGACAGACAGTAAATATCTTTACCTATAATCTTTATCAAGCTATTTAAAATAACTCGTGAAAAACCCTACCCTTGAATCTCAAATCTTAGTTCCCAGAGAGAACAAGGGTTTAACTGTTCTGTAAACTTCTTTCAGATTTTTAAAATCATTTATTTATTTTTAATTGAAAGATAATTACAATATTATGTTGGTTTCTGCCATACATCAACATGGATCAGCCATAGATATACATATGTTCCCTCTTTGTGTGGGTCCACGTTTTTTTAATACAAAAATGACTATAGATTCTCTGTCTTGGTTTTTCAACTTAATTATGCATCAGAAATGTTTTTCCAGGTCAGTGTATATAAAGATTGACTTCATTTACTTTCTATAACCATATACTATTTTATAGAATGAAGAAACCATCATTTATTTAGTCATTTGCTTACTACAGAACATTGTTTCTTATTTTTTGCCATTTCGAAAAACACTTATACTATTTCTGTAGTACTTACGCCATTATTTCTGTAGGATTGGTTCTTTAGGCATCAGACTCAAAACCACCTGCACAAAAAGATCATACTGATTTTCACTACAATCATTTCCCTTACAGCTCTATGTATTATTATTATTTTAAAATTTTGCCTATTTAAAATTGCTTTTATAAACAGTGCTGCGATGAATGTAACAGCCAGGACATGGAAGCAACCTAGATGTCCATCAGCAGATGAATGGATAAGAAAGCTGTGGTATATATACACAATGGAGTATTACTCAGCCATTAAAAATAATACATTTTTGACTCAGTTCCAATGAGGTGGATGAAACTGGAGCCTATTATACAGAGTGAAGTAAGCCAGAAAGAAAAACACCAATACAGTATACTAATGCATATATATGGAATTTAGAAAGATGGTAACAATAACCCTGTATGCAAGACAGCAAAAGAGACACAGATGTGTAGAACAGTCTTTTGGACTCTGGGAGAGGGCGAGGAAGGGATGATTTGGGAGAATGGCATTGAAACATGTATAATATCATATATGGAATGAATCGCCAGTCCAGGTTTGATGCAGGATACAGGATGGTTGGGGCTGGTGCATTGGGATGACTCAGAGGGATGGGCTGGGGAGGGAGGTGGGAGGGGGATTCAGGATGGGGAACATGTATACACCCGTGGCGGATTCATGTTGATCTATGGCAAAACCAATACAATACTGTAAAGTAATTAGCCTCCAATTAAAATAAATAAATTTAAATTAAAAAATAATAAATTTTAAAAATAAAGTTGATTAAAAAATAAGATTGCTTTAATTTCTATTTTCCTTTGATTAAAGATTTTGAACATCATTTTATTTCATTCTTTTTTAAAATTTAATTTATCATTATTATCTTTTTTTGGCCATGCCTTGCAGCCAAAAAAAAGGGATCCTTTAGTTCCCCAATCGGGATTGAACCAGTGCCCCCTGAACTGGAAGCATGGAATCTTAACCACTGGACTGCCAGGGAAGTCCCTGAACATCTTTTAATATCTTTTTTCTTTGAGAAATTTATATTTTTCTATTAATTGACAGATTACATTATCTTATTTTTCTATTAGATATCTTCTTCTTGTTTTGCAGAAGCTCTTTGTATATTTGATGTATCTGCTATTTGTTTTTACAGAACAGGAATTTTAATTTTTAAATGCATAGTTTAAATGTGTCAAACTTTCTCTGTGTGAGTGTCTGAATTTTTGCCTTGCTTAGGAGAACTCCACTGTAAATCTATACAAAGTATCTTTATCAATAGTATTATCATCAGGGTACCCTAAATGTCTTTCTCAGTCCACAGAGAATTGATGTAACTCTGATTCTAGTAAAATAATAAAACAAAATTTAAGTAGAAATTTGGAGAAGGCAATGGCACCCCACTCCAGTACTCTTGCCTGGCAAATCCCATGGATGGAGGAGCCTGGTAGACTGTAGTCCATGGGGTCGCCAAGATTCGGACACAACTGAGCGACTTCCCTTTCACTTTTCACTTTCATGCATTGGAGAAGGAAATGGCAACCCACTCCGGTGTTCTTGCCTAGAGAATCCCAGGGACGGGGGAGCCTGGTGGGCTGCTGTCTATGGGGTCGCACAGAGTCGGACACGACTGAAGTGACTTAGCAGCAGCAAGTAGAAATTATCTTCAAATACTTACAGGATAATAAATATTGCCTGGGGGCAATAAACAGCGGATGTTTTAAAAGAAAAATAATTCAGACAAATCTGATTTCCTTTCTTGATAAAAATAACAAAATTAGTGGGTAAGGGAAGAGAAGGTGTTTAATATATTTAGACCTTTGACATACATTGTCTCTATAAGTCTTTCATAAAAAATTAATTAAAATTGGCTTTGAAGTGAGTACTGTCAACTGAATTGAAGACTGCCTGATGGACCAGCAATGACAGAGATAATAAGAGCATTGACCCAGTGGTGGGAAGGGAAGAAACAAGCACCACACTAAGACCAGTGATAGATTTGGATTCAGGAAGTTTTTACGTTAATGATCAAGACAGAAGAAAGAAAAATGATATAATCATTACTTTAACAAATGTCACTCAGTTGAAAAGTATGGTCCACACATTTAAAGTTTTGAACATAGAAGCTTGTGGTGGGAGACAGAAACACAGGGGAATAGCCAAGTCAGAACTGACCTTGAACCAAATCCATGGCCATTTCTCCATCCATATACCAGTTAGTGCCATCAAATCACACTATGGTGCCCACTTTATAATTGGCTAGGGGCAAATTCATCCATTCAAGATCCAAGGAAGAGAGCCAGGACTCCCAGGTAGGGCAGTAGGGATATTCAGGAGAGGGAAGAGCACTGGAGGCAAAGGGCATTGATGGTGGGAACATAAAAAGTCCAGCACCTGCGGCTCCTACTTCCACGATCCTCCAGAATGGCTCAGCAGTGAAAGATGCTCTAAAATCTGCCAGCACCTGAAAGCTCTGACTTTTTTAAAAAGTAAATAAAATGCCAGCCAATAATGATAATTAAAGGTGATTGGACTGGTCTAGATGACACAAAGAAGCATAATGAAGTGCTAACATTAAATTCACATGACATTTTAGTGTGTACAAAATGCCTCCATATCGTTTCCTTTGATTGATACTCAGAGGAGGTCAGAAAAGGCATGATGAATAGATCCATTTTTCTGCTGAAGCTAAGTGGGATCAAGAAAACTGCCAAAGATCACACAGTTACTCTGCCCAGGGTCTGCTCTTTCTATTATACCTACTCATACCTTTTAAAGTAATTCACAGACAACTGCAATCAAGTTTGGACATATGCAAAAATTGTAATTCAAATACTTTTTTACTTTTTATTGTTTTATTTATTTTGGCCACATGGCTTGTGAGATCTTAATTCCCTGACCAGGGATCAAAAAAGTTCTTTTTAAAAGAAAAGCAAAGTGCATCTTCATGAGACAAGCAAATTTCCACAAACACCGAAAACATGCATCTTTTGGTCTTTATTCTGCATACCTCCCTTTCCTCAGTCTTCCTTCCTTTTATCCTTCCTTCCTTTTCTTTCCTTTTTGTCCCCAAGACCCTTGTTCTCAAAAACACTAGGCATATGGGAAGTAACTCAGGGGAGTAAGGATTTTAATGTACATGAATCACAAACAACCTTCCTGGGAAAACCTCAACTTCTTATCTTTGAAGGCAATGGGAATTTTTGTTTTCCTTAAGTACCTAAGGCCTGAAAGAAAGTAAAAGTGTTACTTGCTCAGTCCTGTCCAACTCTTTGAGGACCCATGGACTGTAGCCCACCAGGTTCCTCTGTCCATGGAATTCTCCAGGCAAGAATTTGTAGTGGATAGCCATTCCCTTTTCCAGGGGATCGTCCCAGCCCAGGAAATGAACCTGGGTATCCTGTATTGCAGGCAGATTCTTTACCATTTTAGCCACCAGGAAAACTCAACTCTTATGTCACTTTAGGACTAACTTTCATTTCTCCCTGCCTCTTGGTAATATCTGTTCTCCTCAAGGGCAATGCTGGACAGTAGACAGATATCCTGGTTTTCCTGCCAACGGCATTGTAGCAAATGATGCCCCCCTTCATGCCCCCGAATGAAGTATTTCATCGGAGGAATGTTATTTTTATGTTAAGACACTCATGTCATGATGCCTTATTTTAATACTTGTTTAACACTGAGAAAATATAGCACAAATATGTGAGTATGTGTATATACGTGTGTGTGTGTGTATTTCTAAGTGGGCAGCTCAAACAGTACCATTTTAATCCAAATACACTAATAGGAAAACCAAGTTAAATGTTTCTTAAACATAAGTTAAAATGATTATGTGCAGCAATACTGCATTGCTAGAATAGATCAAATGACCTCATCGAAAATGTTTGAGAAGGTGTCAAACTTATCCAT
Source organism: Bos grunniens (assembly GCF_055505025.1). Lineage (NCBI taxonomy): Eukaryota > Metazoa > Chordata > Mammalia > Artiodactyla > Bovidae > Bos > Bos grunniens. Next base: position 53,109,813 of record NC_141178.1, on the reverse strand, counting down.
GTTAAGTTTAAAAATTTCAACTGTGAAAAGCTCTCTAGCTAACCATCTGTTTATCTTGTTCCTCCTATATATAATCAAATTTCTTTCAAACAGGAAGGCTTACATTGACAGAGTAAATGAGTCCAAATATTTGGCTTAATAGAGCTTCACTTTAATTAATCAAATAAAATTAATCTTTCAACTGAAGTGAAGTTTACATTTGTCTGTTTGATCTACAATATTTTTGAAGGATGCTCATAATATTTTGTACACTACAAAAAGCATATCTACTTTCATTTGTATTTCAAGCAGCTGGCCTGGGCATATTATCATAGATGAGAAATGTTCTTAATTGGGATATCATCTCTTTACTGGATTTTGATCTTACTTACAAAAGGGAGCAGGGCTTGCAAAAATACATTTTAGAAATATTTTAATTTGCAAAAGTGTTAGGTATCTACGGTTCTATTATGTGCATTAAATTTTTGGAAAACAATTTAGCTTCAGATGACATTTCAGGCTCAGAAAGCCTAAATTAGACATTCTGAAAGATTGTGAGTTGAGAAGACTGTTCAAGAAAGTGAAGGGCTATTGAGAAAAATGGAGCAGATTCTTTACTGATGTTGATTAGTAAAATTTGATGAGGCACTAGGAGGAGAATTTGTTTCAACACAGCATCACCTCACAGTAGTCTCCTTTCTATCATATTACATGTTAAGCATAACCCAGAAAAAGTAAAAAAAAAAAGACAACTGCTTTTAATAAATAAACCCATACTTAATAAGAAATGCTTTGGTGATTAAAATATCCCGATAGTAATTCAGCAATTGCTTTTCACTAGTCAATTAACACCTGAGAGCACTGAGATATTTATAAAGTTACAGTATCTTTTGCATAAAATAACTGGTTCAAATCCTAATTTAGAAATTAATCTGGGATTTAATTTCTTCCATCAAATTATGTATTGATTATAAATTAAAGAATCATATTTTATCACAAGTCCCTAGAATAATAACTATATCCGAATCTATAAAAATGATGTGTGTAAATATAGCATACAGACTTCTATTCACAAATAATTAGCTTCCGGGATTGTGTCTGACAATCTTTAATGATCATAAATTTCCAGCTCATCTTTTATCATCGCAATCAATTTATCACTGAAATAATTTTTGAGGCGTAAAATAAAGTGTCTCTCATATTTGAATACTTCATTCTCAGTATTTAAGTATGTTGTTGTCATCCATCGTTACGTTCTCCTCACGGCCAGGAGATGGCGCTGTGGGTTTTAAATCTCAAAGCTAAAACCCCAAAGGCAGAATTGAGCCCTTTTCAGTTAGTTTCTTCTTAATTCGTGGACCCCAAGACAAGCCCTAAAAGTGTTCACTTTTTTTAGGCCAACAATTCCCCCCCCCAAATAGAACGTTTTCCAAGATTCGAAAAGATAAACTCATGTAACAAAAATGAGTATTATCAGCCTCTAAGGAGCGCGACTGAATATGTCCAGGTAACCAAGAAGGCAGTGAATTTTTCAGAAACTCTTTTCACTGTTTCCTTTTATCTGCGTATCCTGCCCTACCGCTGGAGTCCCACAGTGCTATACCACGCCCCTCCCCTTAAAAGTCACCTGGAAGCCAGGTGAGCCCTTCGCTGCGAGCCTGGGGACCTGCCTGTCCGCCTGGGGCGCATCCTCGCGCCGAAAAAGCTGCTTGTCTTGGGGCGGGGGGGGCGGGGGGACGCTGTTTGACCGTTTCCCTTCAATGTTCACACTTAAGCCAGCTACTCGCCAAAGAGTCCTGAGGATCAACTTCTTTCTTTAAAATAGATAAAGAATACGGAAGAAAATCTTCACGAAAGAACTTTATATCAACAGGTTTCTGCTTTTCCAAGGTCGAAGTCCTTGGAATTGCCAAGCACTTCAGACCTAAGGCTAGGGACCTTGGCGCGCTGCCAGGGCTGGTCCACCGCCCACGGTCCCTGCTTCTTCGCGGCGCTCCTCCCCATCAGCCCCGCCAATCCCCAACGCACAGGCGGACATATAGCATCTCTTCGCACTGAGCTTTGGGGGACCTAGCTAAGAGGGTAAGAAAAGACATGAATAAACAAACGGGGGCCGAAAGGCTTGACTTCAGGAGCTTGATGGACTTGAAGCTCTCCGCCACCAAGTCGACCCTGCGTTCCCGAAGCCGGCGGGGGCGCAGGATGACTAACAACTGTACCGGCTTCAAACCGACCCAAGAGTTACCAAACAGCGCCGAGCAGGCGAGGGGAGCCGGTAGGCAGATGCAAGTTCAAGGTCAGCGTGCCTCAGATTGGGGCTGGAAAGCAGCCAAGAATGTGAGGGCCTGAAGCGCTGGGGACTCGCCCTGCCAGTGCGCGCTTTGGACGAGGCGGAGGAGGGCTCAGAGCACCAACTCCCTGGCAGTTTCCCAGGAGGACGTTCCGCTGGGGTCACCGTGGTCCCGGCCTGTTGCAATCCCCAAGGCTCGGCTTCTCCGCCTCAAGGGCAGCGCAGCCCCAGGCGGTTTCCATGGCTCTCAGGAAATTTGCTTTTCCAAGCAGTTCCCAAGCAAAAGTTCGTGACATTTTTGGGCAAACTTTGCTTTTTACCTTCTTGAATGTCCTCAAATAGATAAATGAAAACACATTCACACAAGTACAATTCTCCCTTTCAGAAAACACAGATACTCAAATCCCAGTATTCTAGAGTTCTCGTAACTTTTAAATATTGATAAATAATAAGCTGTTTATCAGGGCTATAGAAGTAACAAAGAGGAACTCCTGGCTTTGCTCTTAAATGATGGATTCGATTGTGTTCCGTTCTGATTTTATTCAGGTTCCTATTTCAAATTACAAGCAAGTATTAATGAAGATGATCAAGAAATTTAAGTACGACCTAAAAAAAAAAAATCAGTTTGGTCTGAAATCCAATAGCCCTGTCATTTCAATGCGGGGTGGCTTGTTAAGTGTTTAAGCGTCCTTTCAAAGCCGTAGGTGTGTTCCTTCCTGCTGAAACAAAACTGTATTCATCTTTGCACAACATGCGCTGGCGTCTGTAAATTATGCAACACTCGGCCAAGAATGCTCCCTGTCCGGATATGTGTCTGCCAAACCGCACCGCTGCGCCACCAGCCCAGCACCAAGGGCACCCTGCTAAGGTGTCCCTGGACGGCGCCCACCCCGCCGTCTGGACCGCGGGGTGGCCTGAGCTGCCACCACCTCGACTGGGCAGAGGGAACAGTTCCCTGCGTTTCCTGTCCCCCCATTGCTTCAGTAACTCACACTGATCTTCTCTGAAACTGCAGAGTCAAGAGGATTTCGCTTCTACCGTTTCATTCCCAGGGGTCATTTGTGGGTCAGGAGTTTCCCTCGAGGGCTGATTCCACACCCCACCCCACCCTAAAAGCCTTCCCAGACCCCCAGAAAGTGCTTCCTTTGTTTTTTTTCTCTGCTCTCTTTCCAACTTGCTAGTTAGATGTGGAACCCAGGCCCTTTCCCCTCTTCGTAGCAGAATAAAGTTCAAGCGCAGACATTTTTGGAGCTCCTGCGGCCAGAGAAGGGTACTAAGTGAGCAGCTGACGTCAGCCCTTTGCTGGCCCGAAACCAGGCGGCGGGATTTCTACTCAAGTGGTGAGAAAGAGCCTAGGCCGTGACTCAGAGCTGGCGACGATTAAACCAGGTAACGAGACACAGGGCAGATGTGTTTTCATTGCCCTGTAAGATAAATGCAGCGTTAAGTGCCTGACAACTTCCCAGAAGCAATCAGCAAAAGTTTACGAGTGCATAAACCTCAAAGACCATTCCCCGACGGTTGTTATAAGGCCCACATTTAGAGCTTCTATAAATTCTTCAGCAGTTTCCCCAAGCTAAGTTTCCAGGGACTATTAAGCAGCCACCTCCTCCGGGGAGACCTGGGGGATTTTCTTGAACCGCCAAAGAAAGAGGTTTGGGGCTCCTAGTGAGTGAAATGAAATTGCGCCAAAGTTTGCTTCAGAAGTTTGGGTGGCCAAGGAGGGAGGAGGGAGGAAGGTGGACCGGAAGTGGGGTCCAGGGAAAAGTTCATGATATGCCGGGTTCGCTGACAGCAGCGGAGTGCCGGGGTCTGTCGAGGGTCGGGGATCTAGCGGAGCTTTGACCGCTTTGGGTGGTGGCCCCAGTTTGGCCAGTCCGGTTCTGCAGGGCACAGCTCCCTGTGGCGCTCCTAGCGAAGTCCAAGCTCCCCCAACTCGGCCCGGACACGGTAGCTCCTTCGTCTGTCTAGTGCCCACTGAGTGTCCGGCAGGAATCCAGCCGGCCAGCGCACCAGAGAGGCGGCCTGGACGGAGAACCGAGTCCGAAACCGGAAACGTGTCTCCACTCCGCCCAGAGCCAAGACGGTGCCAGCCTCGGTCCTCCCCCAAGTGGCCAGAGTTCTTGGGTCATTTAGTATCAGACACACCGACTCACCTATATTTATAGAGAACCTTTGTTTACGATCCCGGTGAAAACAAAGCTGCTAATTGAAAAATAGTAACCGGAGCGTGTCTTTCAGCACCTTAAAGCCCGAGGTTAACAGCTGCGCGCGCCGGGGGAGGGAGGGGCCAGGGAAGCGATGAGCCAGGGGCCGCCCTGCACGTCTACGTGCCTTGGGGGTCCCGGGCGAGACACGTGGGCCGGATCGAGCCTTCAAGAGCTCAGGGCCGGGGTCCCAGGCTGGAAAGCTTCCGGCAGCCCGCCAGCTCTTTCTCCCCCTTTGGGTTCCAGTTAACCCCAAGGGGCGAAGGTAACCGACGACTGCGTAGCATTTCTGATCCCGTGAGATTCAATTTCGAGCAGTTATTTTGGAAAGATAGAGCTGGGCCCCTTTCCCTGCTTTCCAGGTGAAAACGCAGACGTTTCTCTGCCGTCCTCATCCCTCCTTTCTGAAATAAGGCGTCCAACTGTTCCGATATTACCATTCAAAAACAGGTTCTGTGGCGAACCTCATTTGTGAATCTATTACAGAGATTAATAGATTATTTCTCCTTTTTCAACTAATTCTCAGTGGGGAAATTTAACCATATGGTAAGGAGAGAATTAGAATTTCATCACATTAGAGCAAAATGTAATGAAAAGAGTCCAACACCTGGGGCCAACTCTGAAAGCCACAATTAAAAGGTTTTTAATGAAACCAGAGAAACCAAAAATTTCATAGGCTTCAGTAATTCTGCCACATAAGGAAGACTTATTGGAGATGTTGGGAAATATTGTTTTTACTTATGTTGTAAGGATGAAAACCAGCCGCTAAATACCATGTGCGCCCGGACACGGAACCCAGAGTCCCATTTCTCATCAGGGGAGCAGCACTTGTTTCCACATTTCGGCTTCCTCTCTCTCCAAGAACAATCGAGGCAGACCCAGTTGTCCCTGAATGGCTTCCTAGCCTTGGAGGCGACGTTTCCGGGTAAATAAATATGCACTGATGCCCCACTTAGTGTGTGAGAGGGGTTGACTCCCGTTGAAGTTGACTATTCTGAAGCCACTGGATTTTAATCTGGAGGGAAGTTTGAGCAATCAGTTTCTTTCTGGTTAGGAAATCGTGGGCTTCATCATCACCATCACTGTAGCCGTGGTTTGGAGGCGGCTGCGAAAGTAACCCCCTCCACCACCACCTTTACAAAAAGTCTAATGGGCTGCACTCCCCCCGCCCCCCACGCCCGATCGGGGTAGGAAATGGGCAGGGAGCATAGTGGAGGGGGCGGAATAAGGCGGTGTGTTGAGAGGGGCGGGGGGGGGGGGGTGGAGGGAGCGATTGCTTTGCTCTTTTACTAGCTAAGAATCTTGGGTGAATTTAGGGCAAGCCAGCGGAGACACCATCTCCCCCCCCCCTAAAGTCCCATATCCAAATCCAGATCAGAGCCATCCTATGAACAGGAGTGGAGTATCAGTCTCCCCCGGAAGGGTCATGTAGCAATGAGACAGCAGTGGCGAGAGAAGGGCGGGGAGGGGGGGAACGGGGTGCGGGGGGCGTCTGCTTTCCCCCGGACTCCCAGGCTTCGCCGCCGATCTACAATTTGCTGAAGGAGCAAAGAACATCGTCGACTCTAAGTAGGGCTTTTAGTGTGCTCATTGATGAGTGAAAGTCGCCACACATGTCAAGCTAAAGGCAGTTGTTGGGTTACTAACAGGACCCAGCGCCTTGCAAACATATGCGCTAAGCTGTGTATACAGATGGCAGGCAGAATAATGGAGCAGGCGCCTTTTATAAAGCTCTAGCTGCTGCCTGTCTTCAGACCTGGGAAATGAAACTATTCAGACTCGCGGCCAGATAGCGCCTGCGATTGTTTGTTACCGTTTTAATCCTATTAATTAAAACGTTAACCTGATTGGGTAGAAAGCGCTGTCCCAACAGGCGACTCTTCTTCATAATAACCTACTCAGAGATAATGATGTAAAAGACTCCCCCGTCTGTGGCGGCGGCTGGTTGATGGGTCCGGAAATCTCTTGAAGGTGAATCCAAGCAAGATAAACGGTGCGGAGAGGAGGCGCGGGGCTGGGCTCAGAGCGGCGGCGGCGGCGGCGGCGGCGGCGGCGGCAGCTCCACACCCTGCGCGCCCACCCTCCCACCATGCGGGGCCGCGGCCCATGGTGAGCCCCAGCAGCCAGCACCATCGGCTGGAGACGAAGAAGAAGAAGAAGAGGAGGCGGCGAGCGCGGGGGAAGGCGAAAAAGAAAAAGAAGGGGAGAGGGCTGCCAGCAGCGCCGGGACCGACGCGCGCACCAGCCCCGGAGCCCGGCTCGGGCGCGTCTGCGGCGCCGCCCGACTCCCGAGCCCAGGAGGCGGCGGCGGGCCCGGGCTGCTCGCCGGGGCCGGACCATGGAGCGCGGGCTGCACCTCGGCGCGGCCGCCGCGGGCGAAGACGACCTCTACCTGCACAAGAGCCTGAGCGCCTCCGCCGCCAAGCGCCTGGAGGCGGCTTTCCGCTCCACGCCCCCGGGCATGGACCTGTCCCTGGCACCGCCGCCCCGGGAGCGCCCGGCGTCCTCCTCGTCGTCGCCCCTCGGCTGCTTCGAGCCGGCTGACCCCGAGGGGGCAGGGCTGCTGCTGCCACCGCCCGGGGGAGGCGGCGGCGCGGGAGGCGGCGGCGGCGGCGGGGTGGGCGTCCCTGGGCTGCTCGTGGGCTCCGCCGGCGTTGGGGGCGACCCCAGCCTGAGCAGCCTGCCGGCCGGGGCGGCCCTGTGCCTCAAGTACGGCGAGAGCGCCGGCCGTGGCTCAGTGGCCGAGAGCAGCGGCGGCGAGCAGAGCCCCGACGACGACAGCGACGGCCGTTGCGAGCTGGTGCTGCGGCCCGGAGGCACCGACCCGCGGGCCTCCCCGGGCGCGGGAGGCGGCGGCACCAAGGCGGCCGAGGGCTGCTCCAACGCCCTCCTCCACAGCGGCGGCGGCGCCCCCCCGGGGGCCCCGAGCAGCGGCGGCGGCGGGGGTAGCGGCGGCGGCGGCGGCGGGGGTAGCGGCGGCAGCAAGAAATCCAAAGAGCAGAAGGCGCTTCGGCTCAACATCAACGCCCGCGAGCGCCGGCGGATGCACGACCTGAACGACGCGCTGGACGAGCTGCGCGCGGTGATCCCCTACGCGCACAGCCCCTCGGTGCGGAAGCTCTCCAAGATCGCCACGCTGCTGCTCGCCAAGAACTACATCCTCATGCAGGCGCAGGCCCTGGAGGAGATGCGGCGCCTCGTCGCCTACCTCAACCAGGGCCAGGCCATCTCCGCCGCCTCCCTGCCCAGCTCCGCGGCGGCGGCGGCCGCGGCCGCTGCCCTGCACCCGGCGCTTGGCGCCTACGAGCAGGCGGCCGGATACCCGTTCAGCGCCGGGCTGCCCCCGGCCGCCTCCTGCCCGGAGAAGTGCGCCCTGTTCAATAGCGTCTCCTCCAGCCTCTGCAAACAGTGCACGGAGAAGCCTTAAACATCCCCTCCACCTATCCACCACCACCCCGCCCCGAAAAACACCAGACCGACCCCAAAGCTAGAGGACAGTGCACAGCTGCTCACCACCCCTTTTATTTGGTCCTCTCGTAGTTGTGAAACACTTGCAGAACAGACAAAGCGGAGGCGAGAACTGAGAAGTATCAGAGACACTCGGGACTTCTAGCCTCGACAACCCCAGAATCTTGGTGTTTGGGGTGGGGAGTGAGGTGGAGTTGGTATGGAGGATAGATGTCTTTATTTTTTCCTCGGAAAAGTGGCAACTTTGGTGGCAGCCTAGACCGCGAGGAAGCAGTTTGCCTTTAAGGTTAAAAAACAAGTTGAGAAGTAGTCGTTATTAAGCGTGGAGGGTATTCCAGGGCAAAATAGTAATCCTACTGATAATTGTGAATTTGGCTAGTGCTGAGGGGGGAAGGAGGAGTCCGGGGTTGGGTGGCTTGTGGGACGGAATATTCATTCAGACAAATCAGAAAGGGCACTTGAAAATAAATTTTGATTCTGAGCCAGGAGAAAAACTTGAAATGTAGATTTATTTAAGTGAAAAAACAAAACAAAACAACAGAAAGAGACACGTTGCTATGAAAGACTTGTATTTTTTATTGTCTCTGAACTTTAATCCTGTGAAAATGCTCAAAAGTTTTGGCAAGAGTGATATAAAAAAAACTGACTGTGGCTGAAAGAAATTGCATTTAAAACTATTTATGTGCACCTTGTTACTTTCCGCTCTGCAATGATGTATTAACGATTCATGGTATTTATTTGTTATTCATCAATGACCCTTCCACATCAACAGTATTTATCATGTGTTAAGGTCATGGGGTCTTATGTGCAGATTTTTTTAATGCCTCTAAAATTGTTTTATAGATTAACTTATATTGTGTGCCAAGTGTTTAAAAGGGTTTATTTGCCAACAAGTATGAAGAGACATATTGATGTATCTGAGCTGCTTAGGTTTATCAAAGGTCACCTGGATATCTTCAGTTGCATCATCCCTGTATTTAAATTGAGCTTTAATAAATTGCTTCAGTCCAAAAATTACAGGAAAGGTGTATTCTTAATTGATGAATGAATTGATCTCTCTCTCTCTTTTTTTTTTTCCAAAAGGGGACTCTTTTGCATTCTAAAAAGGAAAGACATCACAGCAATAGATCCTATAAGTAAGAACATGCTATACAAATACTTTTTCCAGGCTGTGCTGTGCATTTTTAAAAGGTCTAATTTAATTGCTTTTAATATATGTATACATATATAAGTTATTTTAACTGTGGAGAATTATTTAAGTTGAAAGACTTGTTTGATTTGCCTATGGTGTGAAATTCTTTGTTATTTTTCTAAAAAACAATTAAAAAGAAATAAAATAAAACTAAGGAAGAGCAAGAAGCTATTTACCCAAAGCGAGCTTTCAGTTTTAGTTTGCATGGCTGTTTGCCTGCTTTTCTAGCCTATGAAAATCCAGAAAACCTTTTTTAAAAAATGGAGTCCTGCTATTTTCCACTCCTTGCAGATAATACAAATTCAGTTTGTCAGGTTGGATGGTGAGTGGGGAGTTGTGATGGATCTCTTGGCGGGTTTTGGATGTGTAAAGAATGATATATATATTAAATAGGTCAATCAGACTATGACAGCTATGTACGACCATTTGTATGTGTATCTATGTCAGAAAGAATCTTTATTAAAATATTTTGATCAAACATCTTATTATGCTGTGCTTTGTGGAAGGAGCCATCACCTCTTTTCTGTGTAACTCTTTGCTTGAAAGGTAAAAAAGAAAGGAGTTTTAGAGAAGGTGAAACTAAAGTTCTGTCAGGGATACGCAATTAGGAGCAGCCCTAGTTCACGTGTTTACTTGTTAAAAGAGGATGGCTGGGCCTGGTCATTGGAGGAGAGAGAAATGGGGTCAGCGGTGAGACGCAGAGGAGGTCTAGAGCTCCTGTCTGCTGGCATGAACTTTGAAGGCCCTTCTCTCCCTGGAAATCTTTTCCCACTTTGTATGGCATTGTTAACTAGCAGTGCCAAGGCCCATCAGAAAGAGTAAAGTTTCTTAAAGAGTTTTTATTTCAAAAATTTCTATCTCCAACTTCCAGAAAGCCAAGGAAAACATGAATTTGGATTCTGTGAGGATGAATTCTATTGTGGCTTTCCCCTTTTTTGTGTGATCGAAGAGTCAACCAGGTTGAATGATATGTGTAAACAATGTCCATAGAGATTTTTACAATGTACTAGTGTTGCCTGTTAATAAGATTTGTAGGGGCTATGTTTGGATTGGGTTGGGTGTTGATTCTATTAAAGAATGGCTATATAGGCTTGTATTTAGACTTTCCTAATGCCCTCACATTTAGAAGGTTTTATTTTTATTGTGGTGAAAGTTATAGAGATGGTGGTCATGAAGTTAGAGTGTTTCCTCTATAGGCAGTTTGCTGATTGCGTTTTTGGTCTGTATAGTCTCAGCTCATAATGATATCCCTAAATGCCATCAAACTTAGTAGGGGGTGAGGGAGGATATTTTCTGCTCCACTTGCCATCAAAAAAGATTAATCAGAACCTGTAACTTTTCAGAAAACATCACAGCAAAGGGCCTTGAAGCTGAAGCCCTCCCAGTCTGGGAGTGGGGGTTGAGGGAGGGAAGAGACCAGGGCAGCCCCCAGGCAGGAGAAGACCCGTCTCTCAGCATTTACCAGACAAAGCCTGGGTGCGTCTAATTATGATTATTAAAACAATTTCCATGACGATGTCTAATATTATGTTAATTTGAAAACAACTGTGTATGAAAACTGTCGACTATAATACCTAAATTCATTTAATGAAACACATCGTTAAGGCAATTAAACCTCCTGGATGTGATTAAGAAACATAATTACGACACTGTTCTGCGCCATAATTGGGTGTCTTTAATCAAGGGGTAAAGTGCTCAGCAACACAGCCATTAGTTTGTATTGTTCTGGCCTGGCTGTCCATCATTCTGATTAGGAATTAACCGGAGCCACCATCAGTCGAATTTTTTTTTTTTTCCTATTTTGCGTGTTAACATTGTAGAGGACATATTTGTTGCAGGATTTTACTGCTTAATATTTCTCATTATTAAGAGGACCTCCTTAATATACTCTCTCTGTAACCTCTGTGATGTTCAACTCTGATTAGAAATAGTACAAATAAGAGATCTTGAACTTCAGGGGAAAAAGAAATACCCTCCTCTTACTCCTTTAATAACTCAATCTCCACACTTTGTCCTGAAAAAACTGGAAATGGATGGGGGTGGGGGAAAGGAGAGGATAAATGTCAGACAAATATGAGCAGTTATGCAAAGTAACAGGGTTAATAATATTTAGTTTCATTTTGATAATTTCAGACACATAAATTCTCTTTCCAAATACAGGAGTTGACCAGTGCTGAGTTCTAGGAATAAATGGGGGACATCTGAAAGGAACAAGAGAGGACTTTTCGGTAATTTACTAGGTGGAATTCCCTGCCCTCAGCCAACCTTTGTAAAGTTTCTCCAGCAGCAGTTTTTAGGGAGGGAAAACCACTGATTGAAGAGACAATTCTTCCCCCACCTGGCAAAGCCCTGGGCCGCTTTCCGAGGCCCGCTGGACTCCTGTATTTTCAGCCCAGGGTGGAAAGTTGGTGCACACACTTCTGGCCCTAGATGTCTTCCCACTGCGCAGCATCCACTTCAGGATTGGATGACTGAGCACCAAGGGGTCAGGGTGATCTTGCTGAAGTGCCCTTGGGCCAGAACAGAGACCCTGGCCCCTAAAACGGCGGCGTCTGTCAGAGTAGTTCGGTCAGCTTCAGAGGCTGCATCCACTGCGCCTTGGGTGCTTCTGAGGGGAGTGCACCGCCCGAAGGATCCCGGCTGCTTGAGTTTCTCAGGGAACTGACTGTAGGCCGAGGCAGTGAGCGAGGAACCAGAATCTCACTTGGCCTTTTATTCCACCGGTTTCCTTCTCTAGTTTCTAACTTCAATATCTTTCTCTAATTTCGAGTTCCTATTTAGATCCCATCTCCAACTTGACTTTGGGCACCTACAAGAATGAAGCGCTCTGGGGCTCTTCGTGGACTCCTTCCTATAGAACCCGCAAATGATCATCTTCGGAGAGCTCACTAGTTACACCCTCCTCCCTCTCCGTGGTGCCTGTAAGTGTGTGTGTGCGCGCATGAGTGTGTGCGCGCTCGCTTGTGTGAGCGCGCGCGCAACGATGCGCTCTCATTCTCTGCAGCTGGGCATACCTTCCAAGACCCCGTGCTGCGCTTAAATTTTTGCACCCTCCTGTCGCACCCAGCACCATCCTTCCTGCCAACAGCTCATTGGGGAGGGCTAAGGCTCACCGGTTCCCGTCTCCACGCGCTCTTGGCCCTGACGCCGGAACCGAATCTTTCTCCGCGCCCGGGACCCTGAGATTGTTCCAGCCTGAGTGGCATTGACTTTTCCAATGTAATGACTTATGAAAGATATAATCATGTGTTAAATTGAATCCTCCGTTTAACTGTTAATGGTGTGCTCTGGGCACATTTACGTATTAGATGCTATGGTAACTAATTACCACTAGGAAAAAGGATAATACACTTCCCAGACTTTGAAAAATAATGATGAGAGATCACTTCCCAGTTCGCAACACACAGTGGCGGCTCTGCCGGGCGGAGACGCACTGAGCGGAGACCCCAGCGTGTTCTGGTGACAGGCGGGAAGGTAATGAATCCTGCCCAGAAGAGGCTCCTTAGTAAAAACCTTTGATGAAAATCTAATGCAGTGGGGAAGTAGGGGGATGGGCTGGGACAACCAGACAACGTTGCCTCTAAACAGAATTAAATTGCAAAACAAACCTCAGAAACAAAAGTATTCTTTTAATTACAACGCAGGTCAGCCTAAATCACCTGCCAAGCAACTTTACATGAATGAACATTTTTTGTTGTGTGGGCACCATAAATGAGTCCCGCTTCTTCGTGCTCTGCCTTGGCGCTTACAAAGTTGGATGCCCCTGGATTTGCCAAGCCAATGAGCTCCGGGTTAAAGTTGGCCTTTTAAGTCAGACATTGGGCACAAGAGAAGGAAACAGGAGGGAAAACCAGGAAAAGGTAACTTAAGAGAAAAAAAAAAAAAAACCAGTTCTCATTACAGGAGTTTTCTTCTCTCCCTGCCAGATCTCTGGCTTTTCTGATCAGTTGATCTGTGTTTACCAGAACCAGGGTTCTGTAGACGGTGTCTGTTTCGCCCCAGAGCCAGGGTCAGTGTTTGTGCTGGGGACCCTGAAGGGCAGGAGGAAGGAGGGAGCGGCTTCCCCGAAGGCCAGCCCAGTGTTGCAGACCAAATGATGTCCACAACATGTGCCACTGCGCTGCGCTGCTCCGGCTGCGCCCAGGGAGGGATTTGGGCTCCACAGCAGCAGAGCATCCCTGGACTGGCTGTCGTTCTGGGCCCCTCCTGTGGGGCTCGAGGCCATTCGGCCCCCAAATTCCTAGGGACAGAAAGGGAACTTTGGGGGCTCTGCCTCAACTCTTTCGAGGGAAGGCATTTGGATCGGGGTGTCCCTTGCACCTGCCATGGCCTGGTGAGTTCACCGGAAGATTCCCGGTTTATAAGAAGCGCCTGCAGCCCAGCCAAACCCCGGAATTGTGCAAAAAAGCACCTCAGTTTTAAACCCCAAAGAACCTCATCTCTTCCCAGCCAGGCAAAGAAAATTAGCTCGCTTTCCCTGAAGCCCTTCCTAAATGGCTTGTCTTAACATAATCCAGGAGACTTCTGGACTATTACAAAACTATCCACCCCCTAAGTGCTTGTGAGTGTGCAAGTAGGACTTTCCTATCCTTTACTTTATGTCCCCTCCTTCTGACAGTACAGAAACAGAGATTAGGGAGCTTTGGAAGAGAAATGACTGGGCTGGGAAGGCTAGACTGCAAACGGAAAAGGGATTTTGCAGTTACCACCCACCCCCAGACCTAGCTTTCAATATGTGATGGACAAGCCTATTTTAGAAGTCACCAGGACTTCTGATGGGGAGTTGGCTTTAATTATGCACAATGTGATATCATTTTCCTTCCCAGATTGGGAAAGAGTTAATTCTTTCCCAAAGACCATAGTTGCCCTTGTCTTTTCAACCTGATTCAGAGATGTAATAAAATATGAAGCAAATTTATGATCTGTTTCAAGCATTTTATTGCTGTATTTTTAAATTCATATATGCACATATAAGAACTATGATCTGTGAATAATTTGAAATGCTACACTAGAATGATACATTTTAGATAAAACATAACCATATCTTTATATAATTGTCTCAGATTAAAATAAAAAAGAAAAATAGATTTCTAATGTGGACCAAACTGAAAAACTAATGACAGCCATAAACTGCTAACCAACCATAAATTAACATCTTCATCAAATGCTAAAATGATATCAGTGGTTATATAAAGCAATTATTATTTCTCTTTATAAGTTTCAGAATAAAGTTCAGGGATATTTAAAGGACCCATTATTTACAAATGCTTCCCAATTCTAAAGATTTCATAATTTTATTAGGAGGATGGTTGCAACTCAAATCTGCTATGTTAATAGGGATGTTTAGAGATGAGAATTTAGTTTTAGACATAAAAATGCTTCATGGCCTAACCTCATTCTACGCATTTACTCTGCTCTGGCAATTATTGAAGAACTTGGTGTAAGGATTTCTTTGTTAATATCCTTATATCCACTTAGAAAATGGAAGACAAATAATTTCTTCTTGTGAGTGAGACTGAGATTATGTACCCAAGTGGTTAAAACATTAAAATATGCACTGTCTATTCAAGCAAGTGCAGCTGCATTTGCCACGTATAGTTTCTTTCTGAAGAGCTATGGTCAAAATTCAAGTGCAAAGTGCAGCTTGTCCCCTCCATCTAAGACTTCCATAAAAAAAAAAAAAAAAAAAAAAGATTTTCCTAACCAGGCCTCCACAGAAACATGAATAGCCATGAAGGAGGAAAGGAAATCTATCTATTAAATCTATAAATGTATCAGAAAGCAGGAGCAGTAAATAACTTACATTTTCTACTGCAGAAGCATCAAGCAAATACATTCTTTAAAGTGTAGATTTCTCAAGAAAGTGAAATTAAGAAAAATCTGGAATTATTCAACAAAGTAAGCTCTTTTTAACAACTTAGAAAAATTTTTTTTTTTATGAAAACAAAACACTGATTTGAATTATGGAGGATCTGGGTGGAACACATACATACTCAAATTACTTCTGCCACTCTGGTGTTACTTCTGTGTGTTGCCCTTCTGTGGATAAACATCTCCAAAGGTCAGGGATTAACTAAGATCTTCAGTTGGCTGAGTCCTGCATTGTTTAGTCTGAGGACTTTGTTTTTAAAAAATGAATACTATTTTTATAGCTTTCCTTGTAAGTCTAAAATTAGTTAAAAATAAAGTTAAAAAAATACCAAATTTTAAAATATATGGAGAAATTACTACTTTCTGTATGCTTTTAGATTTAAAAATTCAAAAGTGATTTCAAATACTTCAAAAATATTCCATCTAAAGTATAAAACAAAGGCATTTATAAAATTTTAAATATATTGGCCAGTTCTTAGAAGTTATGGAATGAAAGTCTATTTCATTTCAACAGTAATTTGAATCTCAAAGACAAAATCATTTACTTAAAAATGTGGGTTGTCATGTAATGATGACATACATTTCATGTGAACTATAATGGTTAGTTTTTAGAAATAAAAGTTATATGGAGTGAACATTCTCTTGCAAACAAGAATCACCAGCTAATATGTGCTTTATAAGTGTTTAAATTTGACCCAATGACAAACCATCAGGTACTAGTACCTTTACCTGTTACTTCCATCACCCTAGCTTCTTCCATGAGCAAAGAACATAAATTGTAAGGGAAATAAAATACCTTATGAGTTTATCTCTAAATATTTACTTTATAGGTAGTCTGCAGTATATCATGTCTGCTAAGTCACTTCAGTCGTGTCCGACTCTGTGCGACCCCATAGACGGCAGCCCACCAGGCTCCCCCATCCCTGGGATTCTCCAGGCAAGAACACTGGAGTGGGTTGCCATTTCCTTCTCCAATATCATGTCTATCCTTATAAAAATGAATACAGTTAGGAATTAAGAACATAAGCTATACCTCAAAAAAATTAACAAAAAACTGTATCACATTTAAAATTATCCAGCATAGCCATTGAGTATATTTTTTTCCTATTCAACTATATTCTGAGTAGAAAATGCACAGTATTACCCACATGACCATGGATAATGCCAGACAGTTCTGCAAAATTATTGTTTATTTAGTGTGTTTTAGAGTAAAACTGAAACCCAAGATGATTATTTCATAGATTGTCCATTTAACGACATAATTGACCCTAAATGTTCAACCATACTGAACTGCCTAGTTCCAACGAACAGAAACACCCTCAGAGTCCAAGGCAGTCCTTTAAAACATGGATGAATTCTTTCTTAGGAAAGCTAAGAGTCCCAGTGAAACACTGTATGTATGGTGACTGAAGGAGCCACATTTCATCAACACTCTTCTGTGTTCTGTGTTTTATTTACAGCTAGCATTTCAGCTCGTGAATACACAGAATACTGTCCAAATATTACTCAGCTTCATTCACTATCTGTGGTAAAGTTATCTACAGAAAACAAAGACCATGTCTCTTTTCTGTAGAGAGAAACAGAATCTCTCTCCCATTCTTGTTTTCTTATACATCGCTCCACAGAATCATAGTCTATAATCATAATCTATTATTAAGAACAGCAGCCTAGCAAGGTCAACCTTGTTAAAATAAAGTTTAAAAACTTATTAGTCACTGATACTCTTGTTATGTTTTTATTTCCCACATAAATACGTGAAACTATACTGAAAAATGGGCTTCCCCGGTAGCTCAGCAGTAAAGAATCCACCTGCAATGCAGGAGACACAGAGTCATGGGTTCTATATCTGGGTTGGGAAGATCCCCTGAAGAAGCAAATGAATGGCAACCCACTCCAGTATTCTTGCTGGGAAACTCCATGGACAGAGGAGCCTGGCAGGCTACAGTCTATAGGGTCGCAAAGAGTTGGACACAACTGAAGTGACTGAGTATACATGCATGAATACTGAAAAATGTTCTGAATGTAACAATTAATGTTCTTTTACTGAAAATATGAGAAAATAAGAATACATATGTATATGGTGGGAAAGATGAGGGTCTGAGGATCTCCAGACAGCAAAATTATTTCCCAAATCATTTACTAACTGTAATAAAATCTTCTGTCACCCAACATGCTCCTAGTAGGAAAATAAGGAGACAATCATTCACCTGTGCTTTAAAAGTTAATTTATTGGCTCATTGCATATTAAAAAAAAACACACACACATTAAATTGACTTACAAAGCATTTGCATTTCTTACCTAAAATCTTTTCAAGATAATTTGCTTCCTCATAAATCCACCTATATACCATTTTAAAATTAAGAGTATTAAATATTTAAGATTTCTTTTTACAATATAGAGACTCTCCTGCTTAAAAAATACTTGAAAATGTTAAGTGTTGTCAATTACTCCTTTTAAAAATTGTTCAGTAGAGATTTTCACAAATTAAATTCATCTTACTCAAGAAAATATTATAAACAAAGTAAACATTTAAGCCAAATATTTCCAACACCAATGATCACTGACTCAGATTAACACTCTGAAATAGAGTAAGTAATAGAAACATTAGAGAGTTTTATGTGATCACCTACTGTAATTTAAAATAATGCTACAGGGAACTTAATCTTGGCTTGCTAACTTTTTCCTAATTGAGCATGTGAATATGAATACCTAATAATGCAATTCGGTAAATAATGGCTTGCAATACTGGCAAATTTAATAGGTTAAATCAGTGTACATTCTCAGGGCGTATAATTCTTGTTTTAAAATTATTGATGTTATTTTATACTAAGATCAAAACCTAGATAATTTTTGTGCTTTGACCTTTGAAATTGTTTTAAGATTTCATGGCTCAATTAGAAGGGTTAGTTTATAGAAAGGGTACTCAAATTATTTTTCATAAGAAAATAAACGGAAGCAATCATGCAAATTTTGAGCATAGAAGCTCCTTTGCCTTAGACTTGTGACCCAAACTTAATGATAAGATCGACAAAATATAATGAAGTGTGTCAGGAAGGCCAAACAAGGCAGATAAAAGTTTCCAAATAGGTTGCTTACCAACATTCTTTATTTAGTGACAAATAGCTTTTTCCTGAATATCTTCAGAGCATTTAGTTTTTGCTAAATGATGCCTCAGTTGGTCACTGATATAAAATAATACTGCTAGTCATTCATTTTCTTCAATTTGACATTTAGAAGGGGGGCTGTAAAAATGAAAAGGGTGGGTTTTTACTATATGTAAAATACAGTTTTTAAAAAATTCTGATGCCTCAGTGACTGTATTTTGTTTTGGACATCTTTAAACATATAATCACAATACTGGATGTATATGTTTTGTTGTATCTAATTAGGCACATAGTAATTTCTCACTGCAGAACACATATTTGGAATGAGTGATGGAAGGTCAGTTAGAATGAGTGTTGAATCAGAATTTTAAAACAGTTTTAGGAAGATGAATTTATTACAACTACATTTATAATAAATTAGTTGGGTATATACTGCTTTCTCTAATAAACTGTGTGTTCTTAAAGAGGGTAATCCAGTGCATAGTATCAGTCTAAGAGGAAATGCTCAATAAATGTTTGACTGAATAAATGACTAATCCTTTAACCAATAACAAAAAATGCTTCCCTTTAACAAATATATACAAACAGTTTTTAATTTAAAAGGCACAGCATTGTCCAAGTATCTTCTTACAACTTTACATTTGGATATTGCATTACACTTTTCAAAATAAGTTCACACATCTTACTGTGTTCAATCCTCATAATGAACCCTGGCATTCAAAAGCCATATTATTTTTATTTTGCAAATATGGAAACACTGAGAGGCAAAGTGACTTGTTGATAATAGTAAATCAATTGTGTCATAGCTAAATTTCATGTCTTTTAACTTATTTCTCTATGACATTTATTCTATTCATAGACAATCTTTAATGACCAGGTTTAAGCCTGTCACAAGACTCCATCCATTGCTTTTATATAATATTTCCACCCTTAATTCCTTTCACTATAAATTAAGCAGAAATTAGAATGGAATGCTTTTCTGTGCTCTCTCTGCTATAGCAACACAGAAGTGTGCTACTAAGATGAATTTAATAATCTGGAGGTTTCCACATCAGGCAATATGGTGGAATAGAGGTCCTAGTACAAAACGAATGGGCTCTACTTTGTGGCAGGACGGGATAAAGGTTGCAGCCCAAGAGGGGTAGGACATGTGTGCATGCACGTGTGTGTGGGTTTAATCCAAGACCTGTGCACAAAGGCAAGAACTTGCAGAGGCAACATCTTCAGTAAGTGACTAGAAAGAAACCTCACTCCACAGAGGACTGGGTATTCTTGCTTATCCCTACTCACAGGTTGCAATCTGGCTGACTTAGGGCCAGAACCCACCCTATCTATGCAGTTTCCCATGTGTGTGTGCTCAGTCGCTTCAGTCACATCCGACTGTTTGCGACCAGATGGACCGTAGCCTGCTAGTCTCCTCTGTCCATGGGATTCTGCAGGCAAGAATACTGGAGTGGGTTGCCCTTTCCTTCTCCACCCAGGGATTGAACCCACATCTCCTGTATTGGAGGCGGATTTGTTACTACTGAGCCACTAGGGAAGCCCATGTAGTTTCCCGTCCCCTCTCATAATACTCAAGGTGAAATTTTAAATTGATCTGAATTTGATAGTAACAGCAGCCAGGTGAAAGCAAACACAAATTTTCTCTGGAGGTGTGAACTTTAAACTCGGGTCTTAAAAAAAAATTCCAGAGATAAAATTCCAAAGAACGAGTCCACTAAACAAGCAATTCCGAGGAAGAGTTAAAAGAAAAACAAAATACAGGATCAGACCCATAAAACACTGATGATGTGGAAATACCAGATATGAATATAAGTTTCTTAATATATTTTTAAAATGAAAGAAGATATTGAGTGTATGATGAAGGAACAAGATACTATCAAAAATGACCAGGCAGATAGAGAATTCTCAAATTGAAAATGTAACCACTAAATTTATCAGACTCAGGGGAATTGAAATCTGAAAGCTGACAAATTGACGGCTGGCACCCTGGCTCAGATCAGCTCTGGAGACCCCATAGAAGGCAGAGGGTAGTGAGGATCTGAGTGTGAAACACAAGAAGTCTAGAGCATCTCAGAGAATGAAGGCTGTCACAGACTGTTGTCTGTGTGTGTGGGTGTAGGGGGGTGGTGCTGATGACAGGGCTCGTGGCAGCCCAGGGCGGAGGAGGGGCATGCAGTAGTGAGAGGATGGGTGGGGGCAAGAGTTTTAGGTTCTGCTTTGGCCTTTCCCCCAGATTAACTGTCCCACCAACATAGTTTACATCACTGGGTGAATAGAGCACTGAAACATCATGGGTACACATTATGAGATACTACACAGTAGTTAGAAGTAATAGATCAAATACATATAAAGTAATACTTTTAAAGTATAGTGCTTAGTAAAAAATTAAGAAGAATATGATGTATAGAATAGACATTTATGAAAATTAAAAAACACATACACCCAAGATAATAACATATGTTTTATAAAAACACCTACAAATAAAAAGATACATACCAAACACAGAATATTTCCTGATGATGAGGAAGGGTATAATGGTAGGGCTTAGGGATAGAATAGAATGAGTAAATAAAGCCTTGTTTGGACCAATTATAATTGTGTACCGTGAACTAAGGGGTATAAGGCATGTGATCACTCAATCCTGTGAACCTGAGGTTAAAATAAAAAGACAGAAGAAACAAACCCAATGGATGAGTTAAAGAGTAGAATAAACTGAAAGCGATATAAAGATCCAAAGAAATGGCCTAGAATGTAAATTAGAGATAAAAAAAAAAATACAAGGGGAAAAGGTCAAACAACATGGACTGTAAACAAGATACAGAGCTGAAAGAGGAAATTTTCAAAGAGATAATCGTGAACATTCTACGCTTGATGAAAGGCACCATGGCATGCAAGCACAATAAACAGAAACTAAGAGCGTCAAAGACAAAGAGAGCACGTTAAAGCTGTCAGAGAAAAGAGGCAGACTACCTACTGAATAATTAAACCGAATGAAGGCTACGCTCTTAACAACATGAGATATCAAAACAGGAAAAAAGGCAAACTCAGGAATGAGGACAAAAGGAAAGCATCTTCAAATTGGCAAAAACAAAGTTTAGACTGACAGACCTTCACTAAGGAGCATTTAGTGCATGAACTTCAGGAAGGAGAAAAATAGATGCTAGAAAAGCTATTAGGCTACTAAATATGGTCAGTATTTTATAATGTTATTTTAAAGATAAATTTCCTTTTCAAAAATGAAAGCAAATTTCTGAAATACTAGAAGTTTCAATGAAATAACTAGAACTTATAACTAGAAGTTCCCATGAAATAACTGGGCTTATTTACCTGCTTTGCCTGTTTAAATATGGCATCAGCATTCAAGTTGAATGACAAACCATCATTTGGCAATCTGATATTAGCAATCTTTGAATCATCCAGCCGATGCTGCATTTTGGCATATGGAATTATACTGCATTACATAATGGTGTAATTCAAATACTACAAATCAAATCCCAGTCCAAGAGGTGAGGCATCAAGAACAAACACTGCTCTCTAGTTTCTCAGTTGATATAAATCGAAGCATTCAGGAACGTTAATTACAATACCGGCATAACCCTTACAGTTTACACTGGAGTCAAATGCTATAATCAATCCTGTAATGATCTCAACATTTACTCCTACAATAAACCTAATACTAATGTCTAGGGCAATTGCTGAATATATAATAGGTTTTGTGTGTTCTTATACTGATAAATCTTACCAGTATCTAACTTGAACATGAGTAGCCTTATATAACAAGAAATTTTGTTTTACTGAGCCACAGTATACAAAGTAATAAAGTACATTTATGGATGATTAAATATTGAAGTGAAGTTGAAGCATTTAATCTACTGCAAACCTCATTTAATGCAAACGTACCCCAGCAATATAGATATTATTGATATTATACTTGAAGGGAACATTTTCATCTAGTGTATCTCGTGGAAATTTAATTTCCTTCTTCTCTGAGAACTTGGAATTTGTTAGACTGTGTCCATTTACAGCATAAATTTCCATTAGTACATAAAGCGTATTTTTACATATTATAGAAGAATTTTTGACTTAACAAAATCCCACAGTGTCAGATCTATTACTGTGAAGGCACACATACAATGACATTTGCAAATCACAATATGTAGAAACTTAAAAAAAGCTACTTTAAATTTATCATTATGTTGATTTTGATGTCCATTTTCATGCTACCATCTTTTTTTTTTTTATGATGGGTTTTGTGATCAAGTATAGATGGGACTGATCTCAGATCAAATAGAAATTGGCATTTTTAAAACAAACAAAGCAATTACACTTGAAGAAATTAAAAACAAATAGATGAACTGAGGACATTTAGGTTAGTTTTCTAGATAGATTTCTCTCCTTTCCTTTTAGCTTAAGATTTTATTTTGTACCTAAATAAAACATCAGAGTCTGGGTAAGGAATACCAAACAAAAAGCGGCTATAGTTTAGTTCTAACGGCTTATTATCAATTATTTCTAAATCAAAGTAAGTTAAAAGCACAACCAACAATTGCTTTATTTCAACCATGGCCAAAAATCGGCCTGGACATTTGCTGACTCCCAATCCAAATGGCAAGTGGTAATACTTCAGCTTTTTCCCTCTTTTAAAAAAGGTGGTTTTCTTCTTACCATTTTCTGTAAAACGATCAAATCTAAACTCCTGTAAAGAAGAAAACAGCATGTTAAAACAAAAAAATTCCATGAAAAAGTTTGAGTTCAGTTCACAAGGATGCTAGCTCTCCTTGCCCATCTTAAAAGGTTTCTTTTAATGTAGCAAACGAAAGTTATGACCAACCTAGATAGCATATTCAAAAGCAGAGACATTACTTTGCCAACAAAGGTCCGTCTAGTCAAGGCTATGGTTTTTCCTGTGGTCACGTATGGATGTGAGAGTTGGACTGTGAAGAAAGCTGAGCGCCGAAGAATTGATGCTTTTGAACTGTGGTGTTGGAGAAGACTCTTGAGAGTCCCTTGGACTGCAAGGAGATCCAACTAGTCCATTCTAAATGAGATCAGCCCTGGGATTTCTTTGGAAGGAATGATGCTAAAGCTGAAACTCCAGTACTTTGGCCACCTCATGCAAAGAGTTGACTCATTGGAAAAGACTCTGATGCTGGGAGGGATTGGGGGCAGGAGGAGAAGGGGACGACAGAGGATGAGATGGCTGGATGGCATCACTGACTCAATGGACGTGAGTCTGAGTGAACTCTGGGAGTTGGTGATGGACAGGGAGGCCTGGCATGCTGCGATTCATGGGGTCACGAAGAGTAGGACACGACTGAGTGACTGAACTGAACTCAACTGAAGTGCAAATCAGGTATGAACTTTCAAAAATCTCCAATGTTATTAGACATTCACTCCTCTCATATCAAACAGAAATCCAGACTCTTCTGTAGGACCTCTCTTCACATTTTTTCCTATGCTAAGTATAGAGGCAGTATTTCTGTTTTTGTTCTCTAAAATGGGTCTCGACTTAATGACACCTGAAATACCAAGGCTGGGGGAAAGGGAAGGGCAAGGCCTCCACGGTTACTAGGGAATAGTGAATTCTACTGACCAGAGAGGCTGCTGGAGAGGGCAATGGCACCCCACTCCAGTACTCTTGCCTGGAAAATCCCATGGACGGAGGGGCCTGGTGGGCTGCTGTCTATGCGGTCGCACACGACTGAAGCGACTTAGCAGCAGCAGCAGAGAGGCTGCTACAGATGGACAAGTAGGATGAGTTTAGGATTCATGTTTGGATGAAACATATGAAATAATAAGATTCACATTAAGCACTAGAAAAGAAGAGCACTAAGATACAAAGTCTGTCTGGATTGCTTTTTGATGTTTTATTGACTTTCTTCTATGACAGTTCTCTTTAGAATGAGTGTTCCTTGGGTTAACTCTTTTGGTTTCTGATATGTTTTCATAAACAAGTAATATTATTTGTTACAGAAAATTATGGGACTGGTTTATGGAAGGTGTTTGGTCCGCCATCTTAATTTACTCTCAGTTGAGTTTCTGAGAGGACACTGAGCGACCTTATTTCAGCCCATGGTAAATTAAACCATTGATTAGATTAATGCACATGGCATGCATGACAAGACCAAGTCTGTCCTGTATGCCATGCTCATTAGCATTAGACCTGCTCAGCACACAACTTTGCCATGAACTATGAAGCCAGAGGCAAAGAAGCAGGTCAGACCGAAGGCATTCAGATTATAGCAAAAACCCCACAGTACAGATAGATTCTGACTCTATCACAAATGATCTAATTTTCTCGCTCAACGCCAATATTCATGTCAGTGAAACCATTTCCTTTAAAAGTATTGGTTTTACCCTCATTTACCTAGGATACTGATTTTGATAACTAATTAAGCTTTTAAAACACATCTTGGGTAGTTTCTATTCCACCCCTGCCCCCTAAACTTGCAAGCTGATGAGATCATAATGGGAAAATTAATCTGCATCAGAATGCAAGCATATTTTGCCATAGATAGTTCTGGGATATATCTGAATAGGATCTACCAGTGCTAACCTATAAATACCTGTCCATCCTTGGAGCATGGATAAGGACATTCTCTGTGGACATCGACTTTGTTACTAGAGATGGAATTACAACTTGGCACTGTATCTCAGTAAATCTTTTTTTGTTACTGGAGCCCAGGCCTGCCTGCCTGAGTTCAATACTGCAGCTTCCTCCTTCTCAGTGACCAATCTAAGATCGTGCTCTTCTCAAGAGTTTTTTTGCCTAGGCCAAACCAGTGGATATCACTTTTACATTTGAAAAGCTCTCACTGCAGTCAGTCTCATAGTTTAAGTCAGAATATACAGAACGAAAATTTAGTTTGAGTTACGACTTCATAGTATGCTGATATCATAAATAAGCCAGACACTGTTACGGCATCTTGATTTTCTTTTGTATACATGGATATACAGCTGAGAAGCCACAGTGACCAACAAAAAAATGCCTAAATCTTCCTTCTCCCCTGCCACCTTCAGCGAGTGCACATGCAGCTCCCTCAGACTTCTAGTCAATCAGTAATATCACTCGTCCAATTTTCCATCACCTCCCAGTCAATTTCCTCACAATAAATATCAAAGAAATTCCTAGTTGTTTATATTATGGACCAAGAAAGGAAAAGGCCAATTTCTTTTGTTCTGTGGCTACCATCAAGCTCAAAGGCAATATGGGCATACATAGCAATTTTTTTTTTTTAATGTGGACCATTTTCAAAACCTTTATTGAATTTGTTACAATACTGCTTCTGTTTTATGGTGGTTTGTTTTTTTTTTTTGGCCATGAGGCATGTGGGATCTTAGCTCCATAACCAAGGATTGAACCTGCATCCCTTGCATTGGAAGGTGAAGTCTTAACCACTGGACTGCCGGGGAAGTCCCCATAAATAGCTTTTTGTGTAAAATTTCTTTTCAGTCTGTCTTCCTTTGCCAGGACATGGAGAACCTGAGCAGGTTCCATGTTATTAGGAAGGGCTTGTGACAGCTGCTAGAAGTATAGTCTGTTTTTTTTTTTTTTAATAAAAGAAGGGGTGTAATAGTCTCACTTCAGAGATTCTGAGGTCACAGCGACATAGAACAAAAAGTCAGGAAGCTTGAGATGCCGTGATCTTTGATCAGGAACACGATGAAAATAGGATCCATCACATGGCAGTACACTGCCATAACAGTTCAGTGCTACACAATTAAGGGACCGTTAAATGCAGTATTATTCAATGGATGAGAAGAGAACAATCCTGAGAGACAAGCATTAGGCACCGAGATTCCCCACGGCTCCTCTGCTGATTGTCTACTCCTCCACTGGTTGCTCCCCATCATCATTCTTCTGTGTGACCTATTGAGGCACCCATCATGGTGACCATGTTGCTCTGGCCTCTGACTGATTCCGGACAGGGTGTGTGAACCAGTCTCTCAGGGCTACAGGTGAAGAGTCTGTGGGGCCATCTGGGAGAATGTCCCTTCTCATGAAGAAGGAAAAATGTAGTGAAACGGTTCCCCACTCTTCCTACTCTGGATCTGGATAGATGAGAATAAGATCCCTGCAAGGCTGCAGCGATTCTGTCACCAGGCTGAAGACGAAGCTAACCCACAGGAGATGGCAGAGCCAAGAACTCCCAAGAGATGAGACTCGTCACACTGTCTTATTTATCTCTATACTTTCAAAGTCCCCACCGGAGTGCTATGCACATAGTGAGGTTCTATGTATGTTTGTTGAATTAATGAATAAATACATGACAATAAAGTATATTTTAAAAGCAATCTTCAAGCTTTTGAAGAAAACAGAGATATTGAATGAGTAAATAAAGATGGGAAGAATGAAGAGTAGATGAATATTCAAATAGAAAATGTTTACAAATAGAAAGTGGTATACTATTTAGCGCTAGAAATAAAGATTGGGTAGACGATACAATTTCCTGGATAGAGAAGAATTTTGGGTCTGAGTGACTGAGGAACATTGCATAACACCCTAATCTGAGTTCTCCAAATTTTATGTTTAGTTCAAGTCAACAGCTTTTTTTTTTTTTTAAGCATTTCCAGCATGTGAAGGAAGTACTAAAGTTTAAAAAGGCATAGAGACTTCCCTGGTGGTTAATAGTGGTTAAGACTCCATGCCTCTAATGCAGGGGTGTGGGTTTGATCCCTGATTGGAGAACTAAGACCCCACATGCTGTGTGGTGTGGCCATGAAAATATTTTTAAAAAGTAAAAGACATAAAACATAGTCTTGTTGGAGTAGTTATAGGTGTTCAAATCCATATGATCAGCTCTTGTAGTCACTCAATTCATCATTTTGGGTTTAGGAATCTGGATTAGATAAAAGATATGACTTTCTAGAAATAAAAACTGTCACTATTTTGAATGTATGACTAAGAGGCTGCACACTTGCCCTGGTTTATAGCCAGACCTCCTGGGAGCAAGATGACTAAGTACAGAGATTTCTTTTTTTATCTCCGTGACTTGGATTCCAATCAGTGGTGCGCTGTGGCCAGTTTATACCAGTAAGAGAGGGTACACATCTCTTCCCCACACTGTGTTCAGGGTCTTCACGTTGGTAGCAGGAAATCAGTGAAGATGAGAGCGTTTACACCATGACAATTGACAAAATCAGGGTTTTGCAGAGTGCTGGTTTGCCAGCACATTGCTGGTTCCAATATGGTAGGAATGCAAGTGCCAGTTCACTAGCGGAGCAGAAATCCTCTCAACACGGAGCATGTGGTTATAAGAACACAGCCGCATCATAAGGACTAATCCCTAAATAATAAGCTCTTAAGGACAGGGGCCTTTGATATATCTATATCACCCATTATGCACATCAATGTGCTTTCTGGATAGTAGATGCTCAATACAGGTTTATTTTGTTGAAATGTACTAATGGCACAATCTATATTCCAGTTTGAGAGACACAAAATCATGAGACTGTTTTCACATTTGTCATGATCTGTGTATTTTAATAACAGTGACAATAATCTGAAGAATATTGATGAAACAATTTTTACAGTAATTTAGAATTTTTTCAAGGGCTTTCAAACTCATTTATCATTTTTTAATCCCTGCGCCCCTGAGAAGTAGACTGGGAAGGCTTGTATGACATTAACTCAGAGCTTTGGGGTTGGTAGGGGGTACTCCAATGGCTTTGTAATTACTTTGTTTCACTGTGTCTTTCTTTAGAGGCTATTTGGTTATAGAAATGCATCACCATCTAAAACGTTGGCTCTTTCTTCCTATGGGCCAGCTTCCCTTTATACCTTAGCACCTCCACAGAGAAACCAACCAATACATTTGGTCTTCTCCACAGCTCTACTTTTGGATGCTTCATTTTGCCAGAAAAGTAATCATCACCATTTACTAATTACTTGAAAGCCAGTGGCTAGAATTCTGGTTGACAATTGACATAAATTTGAGGAAGCTTCCAGAAAATTTTAAAGGTACCCATTTAAAAAGGTACCCATTCCGAGTTAATTAAGAGATCATCCAGACTTTCTTGGGTGGCATTTAGATGGATAAAGAAGGAAGAAGAAAGAACTGGGAAGGGGGGGGTTTCCTTTGTTCTCGCCCACTGTTTTAAATTTCACTTGCCAATCTGTTTTCCCACATCAGCATGTGCCACCTGACAGGCTAACATCACAATAAGCTAAGGAACCCACATTTAGGGAAAAATAATTCTTGGTACAGGTTACACGCTGGTAGCTTATAGGCCCAATTAGGTATCCAAACATTTTTTGTTTAGCCCACATTGTGTTCAGACTTAATTTTTCCAAACATTTAAAAATTTTAACTTTCACCCAAAAGTCTGTTTTTGAAGTTTAAAAAACTAATAATAAAAATGACTTGATTACATCAGGTCTATGTGCTTATAAGAACTGAGGGTTGGTTCAGAAGCAGCCAAATGATCGTTTTTACCACTCCCAATGGTATTGCAATATTTACACACAAGCCACCCTATCTATTGGATCTAATTAGGCCCAGGATACATTTGAGTGTGTGGTCTCTGCAGTGATTTAACATTTTAACTGAAGTATAATTTCACTTTCGGAACACTCACCCATCTCAGCACTTCCTATTTGCTTCCTTCTATGGGTACCCTCCTGAGTGCCAGGCACTGAGAAATCAGAGAAGGTTGAGGACAGGCTCTCTCTGCTCTAAGAACTTATAGGATATGGGCACATGAGTAAACAAGTCACTGCAAGATACCGTGGGCTGTGCCCCCTCACACAGACTACATAGGCCAGAGGGAGCAGTGGCAGATTCTCTGAGGAATGATGTGGAAATCAGGGACCTTGTCAAAGATGGTGACTAAGAGAGAGTCTTGTGAAGTCAACTGGAGTCTCTCGGTAGACAAGTCAAGAGGGACATTAAACAATAGACAGATGTGTGAGGAAAGAGGTGCCCTGCTTTTAGAATATTCTAGGGTCTCTTGGGCTTGAACATCCTGAAACCATGCCTCACTGGTTGGGAGCAACCCATCTTTTGCTGAAGATTCTCAGTCTCCACGTTCTCCAAGAATAACTGTACTTATATCTGGAGTTCGTCTTTTCCATGATTTTGGACTAACAGCTAGTGGTTGTTTTCTGTATCTAAGGAAAGCCAGGTCTTCCTATATCTGTAGGGTACCAAAGTCAGGCAGTGAGGAATATGAGCCTTTGATAAGCTCCTGGGACAATGCTGTCAGTGACAAATAACCAAGGACAGAACTTTCCAGAATTTTCTTCTCTTTTCTTACTCTTGGCACATGATGGTTTTAGGAATGGGCATCTGTTCTATGAGCATCAACAGCATCTACTTATTGTTATCCTAAGTTATTAAGTGCAATAGAAATCAACCCACGAGCCTGAGAAGAGTGAGTGCTCAGTAAACATTTATAGAATGAATGATTATGTAAGACTTTGCCAAACATATAAAATTGGTTCTGCCCCATACCATTTTTTTTCTGTGCCAGTAGCTATCACATTTCACCATTCCACAACTAATTTCAAGGGAACAATATCACAACAAAAATTAGCTAGTTGATTTTAACATTAGTCAGGCATAACTGACTAAGTTTAAGTCTGGTAAATAGTACAGAATGCTCATCAAGTCAAGTTAGAGCTGTCCTAATGATGCTAACTCGGGGTTCACAGTACTGCAGTTTTGTTCTTCCCACCAATTTAGTATGAGGCAAAGCCTTCTGACTACTATTTATTATGTATAGTTTGGGGGTTGCTATTTAGCATTGTACAGAAAAAACATAATTGAGCACATTTCCAATGTTTACCTTTGATACTGGGTTGACAAAAAATTTTGTTTGGGTTTTTCCATAAGATGTTTAACTTCCTAAAAGTCTAATCCATGAGTCTAACTCATGGGGGCAAGGCTGGGGATACAGACGAGGAGGAGCCCAGAAATTCTTAATGACAGTTATGGTTGGGTAAACATTTATTATTTGTTGATGACTTGAATGTTGATTTTACTATCATGACATGAATGGTAAATTTAATGACAGTGGAATAATCACAAAATAGAAACACAAAGTGGAAATTAAATGAAAAATTGTAGATAAAAATGAAACTGTTTTCAAATTCTAAAGTATTTTTCAAAGATTAGCTATTTACTTGCTTTATTTATTGAACATCTAACTATGTGTGGATTTTTTTTTTTATATTTACAAACGTGGAGATGAAGCTTGTTGTTTGCACAATGTTCATTCACTCACTAATACCCAACTTCTGATTTGCCATCATTAGTTAAGTAAGACCTCTTCTGAAACACACAGAAACTATATATATATTCTCCCCTCACTTAGGAAATTTTGTCTTTGCTGATGAAATAAATGCAAACTATGTCATTGTATTTGAAGTCTGTCCCTTTCTAATTAATTTTCAAAATTCAACCAGATTTTAAACCAGCTTGGCTGTCAAACACCTTAGAAATTGGGTTTAGAAGTGGTTCAGCTCTAAACTGCTCAGAAAGTGCATGGAAGTTTCTCTTTGAAACATGGTATTTTACATATAAAAACCACTGCAGCAACAACCTGACTCCCTGAGAAGCACAGGCAGAAGATGACTGCTTGCAATTTGCATGCAGGTGCTGAACCTCTGAAGTGGTATTAAGGGATGAGCCAGGGTGGATTAATTTCCAGTCTTTGATATTCATTAACTCCAGCTTCAGAAAAAAATACAAGGAGATGACACAATTACCCTCAGAGCTTCACCCGTGAGCAGCAGCTTTACAATCTCAAGTTCACAGTGCCATCCTAATTGATCAAGAAGGGGCACATGCCTTTAGTAAGAGGTGAAAAAGTAGAGAGCTTAACTATAGCAGTGATGGTATCGGACTCTGGGACAGTCAAGCCCACACTGGAAACACTTAGCACAACAGTCTACCAGTGTTTCTTCTCTAAGTGACCTGTCAACAGCTAGCCCTCCATGGTTTTGTAACACATCTCTGCCATGCAAGACTTAATTTTGGCCTAAAGTGACTAGTGTCCATTGTGGTATCAATGTTCATTTCACTTGATGAAACTAGAGTTTAGTCTCATCTCTGTATTTTTATTTATAGATCACAAAACCTTTGAAAGAGAGGTCCTTAAGAAAACCTCTCAGTAAATAGGATGATGTTTCCATTGGATGGAAAAACTGGAGTCATTAAGCTCTCTCAAATTCTTTCTGGAACAAGGTGGCAAAAGAAAGAGAGACCATGAGGGAAGGAATGTGCTTGCAGCATCTAAGACGGAGCGATGCTGGCTGGATGTTTACTTACATCTGGAGCTTCAAAGATTTCAGGGTCGTGGTGTAAGATGGGAGGAAAGATGACGACAAAATCTCCCTTTCGCAGACAGCAGTCCTGGCTCTCTAAATGAAGTGTCAAGTCCTCTTGAACGAAACGAAAGATGCCAGAAAACGAGCAGAGTCGCAAAACCTCGAGAATGGTACTTTCTGAAAGAAACAGGCAAGCATCATTTTTATTAAAATACGACTGCGTTTGAAAAGTACTCTCATTTAACCATCAAAGCTCATTACCAATAACTTCAATTGACAGGGAAATCCTTTCCCAATCAGATCCATCAGAGCAGCAAGAGGGAGTGGATGCGGGCTCTGGATGGGAGAGAAGGAGGGGAGGGGTGAGATAGTGTGGGGCATTTCACAGGCAAGACACAACTCTGCTGTACTGGGACAGAAAGTCATTAATTAGGATTTTTTTGTAGGAAAGATTGATCTGCAAGACAGGAAAGCTGTGTTGGGGTACACTCTTTGGAAATTAAAACTGTATCCCAGTTAAAGTACACCCCTGG
The DNA here is from genome assembly GCF_055505025.1 of Bos grunniens. Lineage (NCBI taxonomy): Eukaryota > Metazoa > Chordata > Mammalia > Artiodactyla > Bovidae > Bos > Bos grunniens. The sequence goes on along the minus strand of NC_141178.1, from coordinate 53,077,895 downwards.
TGAGTTATTTCACCAACCTTCTGAAGAACAGCGATGCCTTCAAAGCCAGGCTTAGGCATTTAATATCCACTTAGGCAGTTAATAGTAAAATAATTGTAGTAGTGCTTTCTGAGACAGCTTAACACTTAATTTCTTTTATGCTAGCTGTAAATAAAATGTGAGTCAGCATTTGCTGGAAAAATTTCAAAGGGAAAATACTTTGAGAGTATTCAGAAGAAAACCAGATTTCTCTGTGGCATCCAGGGAAAATAGCCACCATCATAACCTGGAAGATTCCAGAAGCTGAATGTCCTTGCTTTCCCAGTGGCCTTCACCTTTTGCTCCTAGCACGACAGATTTTATGGCTAATTTCCGGCAATTTATCCTGGCAGTTTGAGGAGGAATTCCTTTGGGAATAATATGCATAATTTGCATAAATCATTCTGATAGCATGCACATCAGCATGTAGCTGCTGTCTAGGTCTGCATCTCTGCCTTCATAATCAAAACTGACTATGTTTTCACCAGCGCGAATGGGTCCTAGAATAAAAAGCTTGATTCTTTCTAATCAGCAATGTGAAAGAAGAGCTCCAAATTGAGCGTTTTCTCCCTCCTCCACATGGTAACAAATGGTTGTGTTTATGGCTTGCAGTTGAGAATCACACACACACACACACACACACACACACACACACAGAGCCCAGTTTCTTAGTGTTCAGTAAAGCTCTGAAATGTAGAATGACTAATTATTAGATGATAGAAGCAGGCCACTCAGGGAGGGCTTGCATCAGCCAAACAAATAAAAATAAATGTTATTTCCCGAAAATTGAAATCTATGCACAGCTTGCATGGGGATATCTAACAGCTTTCGGGACCTTCTCCCAGGAGGTTTTTCCCTAAGCATGCATTTGTCTAAAGAAATGAGGCTGCGGTTCGCTCTGTGTGGCCAGTGTGGTGATTCGATGTGACGCACAGTGAGACCGTGCATATTCTTTTAGACTGCCTTCGTTATTATAATCAGGCAGAGTCAAATCGGTTTGTTGGTGATGAGGCCAGAAAAGAACTTTGGTTTTGGAACGGGGACTCTACTGCAGATAGCCACAAGGCGCCTGACACGACGGATTTCAGCTGGCAGGACACCAGCGACCAACATTTCCATGGTGCAAAGCAAGGGTCAGCTTCCCATGCGCTGCCGCTGGCTCTTGCTGAATCAACAGCAGCGCAGCATCATTTTAGCTTGTGGTGTGAAATGGTAGCTGACATATGCATCAGAGCTGGGCACCCACCCGGTCCAGTAGGGGTGCGAGAGGGAGAAATACAAAAGCACGGTAATTGCGGGCTGGCCGCTGTGACGGGGCAAGCATTGAACGGTCCGAATAACACGGTCAAATCCCATTGGCTGACGTGCTCTAGGGGAAGCGTGGCAGCTTGCGGCCACCACAGGATCACAAATGACAATCGGGCAAGCGTATCTTAGGCGGAAGTTAATCACAATAATGGAGCCCAAAGTGTGGCTTAGCGGTTGGATCGCAAATGACAAATCTGTTTTACCTTCCAGTACCAGTTATGTGCTTGAGATGAGGCTGGCTCTGGGTCTGAGCGGTCATGCGATCATCATCAGAGGACACAAGTCATGAACATTATTATCCTCAGAGGAGAGGGGGGGCTATGGCTCTGCGTCACAAGGTACAGACACAAAAGCCATAGCCTCGCTGCGGGCCCCAGGAAGAACACGGGCAGGGCTATACGTTGAGAAGAATGACAACTGCACAATAAAAAAAAAAAAAAAAAATTGCAGCCTCGACTTGTAGTTGTCATAGTTGAGCAGACACCAGCCAGTGCCACTGACAGACCAGCTGGGCCTTGGGAGGCCGTCCATGCCGCACCAGGAGGTAGAGTAAATTATCCTACACGCCAGAGCAACATCTGTTTCTGTGCTAGTGCCGAACAAACAAGGCAATTGAAAACATACCAAGGGATAACCAAGCAACAGATGAACATGACCCTCATTTTTTCCCCCTTCTCACACTCGAGGTGCTAAACTTCATTGTGCAAGCACTCCACGAAAGAGGGGCCAGGTTGGTTTGAGAAGGTGTTGTCAGAGAGAGTTTACATATTGCCAAAATGGAAAGAAAAGCCTGATAGTATTGTTATTCTTAGAATCTTCCTTCCCCCCTTCTATCTGCATTTCTTTTATACCAAAGCTAGCACTCAGTTCTCAATTCGCTCTAGAATTAAAAAAAAAAAAAAAAACTTTCCATACACTTATAAATATTCAGTCTTTAAACCTAATTTGCTATACTTAGTTCACATGCCTTCAAGCATTTGTCTTCCAATTTCCACTGAATAAATGCGTACTAATGAGAACTAGAGCAAGCTGCTGAGGCAAAGCTGGGTGACTTGGGTCTGGCCTGCCACCAGCTTGTGATAGGCGGGCAAATTGAGTTAAAATGAAAAGTCTTGTCAGCTGAAATTCAACATGGTAGCCAAACAGCAAGCTGTCAATCATTCCAGCCAAAACAAGGGACTGCAGGTAATAAAAGGTCATCGTGATCATTAGTGCACTTGGCTTTCATAGGCAAGTTAATTTTAATTAAATGTGATCTCTATCTGTAAATGTTTTATAAAACTTATTGTGCATAATGGGTTGTTAATTTATACTTACATTTAGCAGGTAATGGGACCCTCTACTTACTAAACGCACTGTAGAGAAATGGCTATCAAGAATGCAAATATTTGGAGGATCATTTATACCAGCCACTGCAAGGTGCCAACACTTGCAATTGTGAATACAATAAGGCTGCTGATGTTTTATGAAGAACTGAATTTTACTGACCAGTATCCCCAGGAAATTAGACTGCAGAATTCCCACAATGAACTTGGAATTCTGAGCCTGCCCTGTCTCCTTCACTTGACTAGGAGAGATTTGTTTCTATTTGTAGGATATAAAAATATTCTGATTAAGTATCTTTTCTAAGCAAAAAGCTGAGGAGCATGTTGAGCTAAGAAGCGACACAATGTGACTGGGAAAGAAAATGGTAAAGAAAAAGAAATGCAGGTAGAAAAAGATATATATACTTTCTCTTCTGCCCTCAGATCTCAATTCTGGCTGTAATAATTGACAGATGATTCTCATTTGCAGATTTAAAGCGCTGAAGCCGCTTATGACAATCAATAATGCATGTTACAATGCAAACACAAACAAGCACATCCAAGTTTCTGCCTCACACTTAGGCCGTGTCTGGATGTGTGGAATGAATGTACTGTGACATGGCCAGGCTGTTAATTTGGGTCATCTTAATGATTGGTACAGACTGTCACACCATCTGATTAGCCATGGTGATCGGTGGATAGCAATGATGGCTGGAGTGAAATAACAGCCAGCCTCTGCTGAAATGGGCTGGGATGGTCTTTAAAAAGAAGGTAGACAGGAAAGGGGATGGAGGGCTCTGCAGATAGTGCTCTAGAAGACTGAGAAACGGAGTGAGGCTACAGATGTGTGTGCCAGTTTTTATGTAACTGCCTTCAAGACAGGTGAGAAGCTATTGAATAAATAAGACATTATCATCATCAGATAATCTGAAGCCAAATAACTACTTTTTGGCTCAAGAATTGTGTATTTTAAGTATAGTTAAAAATAAATCTGAATCAGTACGCATGCCTACTTTCACTCTGCACTGCAGACATAGCTTTTGGTTCACTGCTAAAACACAGAAATATAAATTCAACATTCATAGAGTCAATAAATAGACTACTGAGGTCCTTCTCTGCTCAGGACACTGGGCTACTGCTGTTGGTGGAAAAGAGAACAGAGATTATGGATGTTCCGCAGGGTCCTACTGAAGATACTGTTAAATTTCTGATTGGATAACTCCAATGATGGCATTCCGAAAGTCCATTTAGTTAGCAAGTTATTTTCCGTATTGGCTGAAATTTTCCTCCCTTTAGAATACACAAAGGCAAAAAATTTTGAATCTCTCTTCTATATAACAGCCCTTTAAAAATATTTAAAGACAATGATCATGTCATTTTTGAATTGTATGTCAGAGATGATAACGGCCTTTAGTCTTTAACTCAATTAGTCAACGTGCCTCTTACAATGTGGCAGAGCTGGGTGTGCTATTTCAGCTGGGAAAGTAGACAGGAACTACTTTGCCCTAGATACCACACTTCTATTAATATTTTGTTGGATGCATACGAACAATAGGTTTTTGAAGTAATAACACCATGGACTTGTGTTAAGCTTTCTGATGTCCCAGAAGTATCGGCTCTGATGGCACGCTTACAATCACCTGAGGTGGTTTTAAAAAAAAAAAATACTCCATCTCAGGCCAATGGCGTCAGAACCACTGCATTAGGAAAACCTTTACACTCATGGTTTTGAACCTTGGTTGCACATTTGAGTCCCTCAGCCTGTACCTCAGACCATTGAAATCAGAACCTTTGAGGGTGGGACCAGGTGTGAGTACTTTTTTAAGCTCCGCAGATGATTCCAAAAGCAGAAGCACATGGGATCTTAGTTCCCCAACCAGGGATCAAACCCATACCCCCTGTCTTCAAAGCACAGAGTGTTAACCACTAGACCACCAGGAAAGTTCCTGAGAACTATGACTCTGAACCTAAACCCTCCTCTGCTGGGCCACTCATCTCTTTCCTTATCCTATTCTTACGCAGTTGATGTTTGGACCTATGTACAATAATTTGCATTCTCTTTATATTTCCCTTTCAATCCTTGCAACACCTGTTTCCAGCATTCATTATATTATCTAGCCCTCTTTGCTTTGTGCCGAGTCAAAAACTTGATAAATATCTAAACCTGTATTTTTCACTTTTTTGACCACTGTCTCCTTATGTTACTTATAAAAAATTCCATCAATTATTTCTAGTGTACACCTTGTGGGAGATGCCTCTCTCCCCTCCTCCAGTTGGAGATTTCTAACATGAAGTGGAATTTGTACCTCCTGTATAGCCCCACTGGAAGAGAGGATTTTGTTAAACTTTACTATTGCTGTTTAAATTATAGACACTCTTAATTTTTAAAATACACAATTTTTTAAAATAATGAATGAGCTTTTTCAAAATAACACCCACAGTTATGACAAACATAATACATCACACTAAGATGTTAATAGTGAGGCAGACTGTGCGTGTGTGAGGTATACGGGTATTGTCTTTGTAACTATTCTGCAAATCTAAAACTATTCTAAAATAAAAATTTTATTTTTATTAGGAAAAAAACACAAAATTACAATGTGAACCTCTTAACCCCAACCTTACCCTCAAACCCAACTGCATTTGAGAATTCATGATATATATCCTTGTGAAATATAATGGTCAAGGTCTTGGTATATTTCTAGAGTATTTTTCCCTGAGTTGACAATGTTCATGGATTGGCATTGAAATTAGGTAGACCTGACATCAATTTCAGGCTCTGCCACTATCTAGTTGTATGATTTAGATCGGTTAACGAATCTTTCTGCACCTTGTTACCCAACAATTAATAAAGATAATATACTTGAGGATAAGATAAGTTTACTTGAGTTTACTTACATGTATATAAGTAAGTTAATACTTGATGATGATGAAGTAAGCTAATAAGTCTGCTACATAATAAAATAATAATTATTAATATTGTCATTCATACTGTCTCATCCTGAAATTAAGAATATAGTTAACTCTATCACCTTCTAGCTCACATTTTCTGGTCTCTTCTATGTGCACATCACAGCTGGCTTTGATGAATCAAGATACAAAGAACTCCTCTCCCCTCTTTGTTTGGACAAATTTCAAAAAAAAAAACAACTCCTTTTGGGACTTCCCTGGTAGTCCAGTGGTCAAGAATCTGTCTTTCAATGTAGAGCACATGGGTTTGATCCCTGGTTGGGGAACTCAGATCTCACAGGCAAATAAGCCATGCACCACAACTACAGCACATGAGTGCCACAAGGAGCGAGCTCGCAGGACACAACCAAGACCCTGCGCAGCAAGTAACTAAATAAATTAAAATATTTTAAAAAAACTCCCTTCCCTTTGCATGTTCTACTAATATAAAAATTTTCCTTCCTGGTTTAAAAATAAATTAGCATTCCTTTTATCCTTGTGATCCTTTTTCTTACAATAATAAAAATTCAAGATATCTATCTTTAAAGAAATTATACTTAGAATACATAAAACTCTTTTCTTAAGGAGGTAAGATGCATGTACACTCAGTCCATGAAGTGCACTGTAAATATTTAATTCTGTAAGTCTTGCCTTTCAGCTTAGAGTTCACACCCTTCTGATAGAGATACCCATGATACAGTTATGACTAGATACAGAGGTCATCTGTTCTGGGACTGTTCATATTAAAGAAATTGCTTCAATCTGCATTAAACAGTCATCTGGAAAAAGAAAAAAAAATGGACCGGATTTTCTAGAAGATTCAATTCTGGTAATGAGCAACACTGGCCTCTGCTGGTACCTGAGGCTGTGATGAACAAAGTCTACCTTCTAGATTGCTAAAGGTGCTGTCTGTACTCAGGTGGATCTCCAGGCATTTGGGGTTGGTGGTGGTCCATTCATTGATGATAAGTGAATGATGAGGTCTCTACTCTAGTGATAGACTTTAATGGCCCCAGTTATGGCTCTGGAACTTGCCGTTTCTTCTGCTCGAATACATTTAAACTTGCCTGCTCTAATGTTGTTGTTCAGTTGCTAAGTCATTTCTAACTCTTTGGGACCCTATAAACTATAGACTACCATGCTCCTCTGTCCATGCTGTTTTCCAGACAAGAATAATGGAGGGGGTTGCCATTTTCTCCTCCAGGGGATCTTCCCGACCCAGGTATCAAACCCACAATTCCTGCATTGGAAGTCAGATTCTTTACTACTGAGTCACCTGGAAAGCCCTGTCAGCTCTAATAGCACAATTTTAAAATAATCTTTTCTTTGAATAGTGAGAAGTTGAGAGTAAAAAGAGAGCTGATTAATTTAACTAAATTGTACTGGATACAAACACATATTCCTTAAAGTTTATTTGCTTTATTTCCCGGTATATATCATCTGCTTCATAAAATGCAATATAAATTACTTGAATTTATGGGAAATGCAACCTTGATCTTCATACAAACCATAAATCTTCTACCCAGAAAATACTGTAGATCCATGTGAAAACAACTACCCAGAACTTGATGCAAATTTTGTGCATTTGAAGAAAGGGTGTTAGCCGCACAGTCAGGTCTGATTCTTTGTGACCCCATGGATTATAGCTGCCAGGCTCCTCTGTCCATGGGATTCTCCAGGCAAGAATACCGGAGTGGGTAGCCATTCCCTTCTCCAGGTGGTGTTCCCCACCCAGGGATCAAACCCAGGTCTCCTGCATTGCAGGCAAATTCTTAACCATCTAAGCTACGAGGGAAGCCTCATTTGTGCATTTGGTCCCCAGTAATTCTGAAAAAGAAAAATATAATAATGTTCATATTTTAATAATGCTGGGGTTATTTTCCTTCTCCAAGCAAATATAAAATTACTTTGATAATGTATGCTAAAAACAGCATGACTGAATAAGCTAGCCAACTGTCACTACAAGGCAAGCTTCCTGCTAGTGCCTCTGATGGGTCTTATCCTAACCAGGGGGAACAATCTCTCAAACACTTGGACCAGTCTTTTTAATGTCAACTGGTGGTCAACACTGATCAAGACCTGTAGGGCCTCTATTCTCAGAAGTTCCCATCAAAGAACCTGGAACATATTTTAAAAATATGAAAAAAATGTAGATTATTGTGGGCTAAAATACTTGTTACATTGTCAAAGGAGTGAAACAACAAACATATTTGTCCAAAGGGACCTGGAATAGAGTGTAAAGAAAGCTACAGGATGAAAGGTCAATACAGAAAAAAACCCAACAAAACAAAACAGAATAATTCGCTGATGAGGAATTTAACTTTGGGAATTAAAATTTACTCACATGATGACAGTCATCTTATCAAAACTGGGAAAGGAGAATCCACTGTCATCAAATGCTCATTGTTACTGGCACACAGACCTACATAGATGTTTAAAAGCAACTTAGTCACTTCTGACTTCAAACATATCTGAAAGGGTGACCACACATATCTCGTGAATCTTTTATAGAACAGTGACTCTTTTCTAAAACATGGATATTTCACATGAAGTAATCTGTAGTTGTAGCCTGCTCTTTTCCCTCCTTCACTGCCTCCTTTTCTTCCTTCATTTTTTTTTCTTCCCCAAGTATGTTTAAATCGCAAATTTCCAGGGAAAATCACTCTTACAAGTTTTGGAGAATCATACACTGTAAGCTGTATATGACATCCTAATCTCTGCCTAAAAAAGACACCATTTTGGGGGAGAATAAGTATGTTTTACACATAAGCTGTCTGTTTGAAATACTTTCTTTTTCAATCCCAAATACCTTTCTTGTTAAGATACTACTGCAGTGTTTGGAAAGCATTAGCACACCAACAGATGCTCAGAATCAAATGACTTAATAGGCATAAACTTTTTTTTTTTCCAAATAATTGCAAAGCTTTGGTTTAGCCTTTTGCATACCTTACATAGTTAATTACTTAGGCCTTAATGTTTACATGCAATGAGAGCACCTACAGCTATAAACTACATAATTTATAATTGATGTAAATGGGTGTTATTATGTCAATTAGGCAGCTGTGTCCTCCACCTCTTGGTAAACAGCTTTGAGTGATAAACTGAGTTTGCAGAGAGGTACCTTCTTTTCTTCATAACAGATAAAAATAAATTACCAAGGTAGACCAGGCTGTCCAATTGTTCTCTGGTGAGGTAGATGGAAAATCCGGGCCCTTTCTTTTGACCTGTTGACTGCAGTAAATGGTCAATTTCGTCACGCAGCACGGCCATAGCTTTCGGGTTCCGTAGAAGGTAATACATTGCCCAGAACATGGTTGGAACAGTGTTTGTCACAGAGGCCCAGAGCAAGCCTAAATGATGTGCTGGGAGAAAATAAGTGAAAAGGAAGATTAATAGCGTTTATTACACTGATTAGATTTGCAGTGTGCTAATTAAAAGATGTTAGGACACAGACCCAGCCAAGGATCAGTGCATGCTAATGAGGACCAATAGGCTTCTGAAGTCTAATTTTCTGCTTAATGAGAATAGTTTAAAATGTAATGTGTGTGTGGTGGGGGAGGGGAGGAGGGAGAAGAGATAAGGGGAGTAAATGCAGCTTAGTTATACTCTTTCTCATTATCACCATTAAGTATCTTGCATTACCATCTCAGCAAAAAAAAAAAAAAAAAAAAAAATCAATTATCACAAAGGGTTGTTTCAGAGTAAAACATTTTATCATTAGCCAATTAGAAAGAGCATAAAAATTCTCAAGGTCGCCATTTTGTCTTTTTATTTCAAAGGTCTATTGTAAATTATTTTATTTTAGACAAGTTATCATTCAGAAGTTTCTTACCTCCTATTTCAGTGTCCTTGGGCGTATAGTATTTCTCCAGGATATCATTCCTTCTTTGAACAACTTCAGACATTCCTTGTAACTTAGCTAAGCTTTCTGTTGTCAAGTCTTTTATGAGTTTAGTTCGAACAGACTTGATGTTTCCTAGAAGCTCAATGGGTATGCCTGATGCTAAACGTGTGAATTTTTCATCAAATTTTAAAAAATCATCTTTTAACTCAGTAATAAATATTTTCTTATCATCAGCAAGAATATTTCCATATATGGTTGTAAATGTCATTTCGAATATTACTGAGTTGCAGAATGGCAACAAATATTCCGTGCTCCAGCTTGTGGTTTTTAAAAGTTGGGGTTCAAAAACTTGTTTCAGATTCTGCATTGTGCTTTCCATCAGTATGTCCAAATGCTTCCCTTGTAAAAATTGATAGGTACTATGAATCTCGTCGATGAGGTCAGAATCTGTTAACATCTTTTTGATAGAAAATACTCTCTTTAAGAATTTATTAGTAAATATTTGAAAGCTTAATTTTTGATTTTTTGCCACTGACGTGTAGTGGAAAGGATCCAGGATAAATGTTATGTACTTTCCTAAAAGAAATAAATGAGAATATGAATTCATGTGGCCATACAACAAAAGAAAAAAGATATCTGAAATTTGAGAATATCCTACTGAAAGTTAGAAAGACCTTAATCAACTCATGTCTCAAAGGATGCAAAGTACAATAAAAATCTATTTGATTCAAAATTCCACTACATGTTTCCTTTTAAAATGGAAGATGGTGGGAAAACCCTAGAAGTTTGAAGTTAAATATTCTGAAATTCTTAATAACTTTCAAAAATATAGCTTATTCCTCAGATTTTTATTTTAATGAACTACCAAGATATTTAAGTTATCTTTTAAATAGTCTCAACAGTCATTACTTAAACATTTCTCATATTTTTCCTCAATAATAGACTCAGAAAACAAACAATTCAAATTGGTAAAGTATATTATCTTAGCTTTGATTGAATACAATTATTTTAACTCGAAGATTTGGAGTGAAGCAAGTACTCACAAATGAACATCTAATTCAACACTAACAAGTCACAAATACCAATATTTTCATTTTTATAGATGAGAGTATAGTAGAGGTCAGGGAGATTCACTAACAAGGCTGAAGTATCATACTGATTTGTGGTCAAAAGAAGATTCCAAAACTAGAACCCATCCATTCAAGCTTTCATGAATTTACTTGACATTTATTGACATCCAGGTACTTGGTTGAATCTCTTTCCTCTTAAGATAAAGATGTAAAGGAACCACTGCATCATTATGGACAGTAAGAGAGCAGAGGTGGGAACACAATGTAAGAGCAGCAGGAAGTGGAACCCGCTTCTGTCTGCCTGGAGTGATCAACAGGCATTCTTTGAGGAGGTGATATTTGGCATTTTCCATATATTGGTCCAAAGTTAAGGTGCTGGTTAAAAATACAGATTCCTGCTTGATTCTGACTCAGATGGCTCCGAGATGGGACCTACAAGTCTTTCAGGTGGTTCTTATAAGAAGGCACACTAAGGAACTTGGCCCTCTGATACAAAAGAGCTGACTCATTCGAAAAGACCCTGATGCTGGGAAAGATTGGGGGAAGGAGGAAAAGAGGGTGACAGAGGATAAGATGGTTGGATGGCATCATCAACTCAATGGCTGTAAGTCTGAGCAAACTCCGGGAGATAGAAGGACAGGGAAGCCTGGTGTGCTGCAGTCCATGGGCTCGCAAAGCGCTGGACATGACTAAGTGACTAAACTGCAACATCACCAGCACCACTAAGGCACAGACTCACACTGCAGTCTAGCTCTCAAAACTGGCAGGGACCGTGGAGATTCCTGGTTGCACCCTCCCCACCCCCACCACCCCGGGCATTTACCAGTGAAAGAAAGGCAGGAAAAGCTAAAGGCCAGGATTGTGTTGCCATTTTTTAGTGGCAGAGCCTAGACAAGAAAACAGTCCACACACGGTGCTTTTCCTGGTACTGTTCTGTTTCCTTCTCACTCAAAGGTTGCTTCAAGACTCCTGCTAATGAGAAGTCATATGCATTCAATACTCAATATTAACTTTAATAAGCCTTCCTTTCCAAGAACACACATGAAATTTAGTTGATCCCACAAACTGTAATGCTTATGTTACTGTCTTCTAGAAAATGATAAATGATTAGACATGAAAGTTTGTCAGAACATCTATGCTCAGCTCTTCACGTCATCATTTCTGTGTTTTTATGTGTATGTGTGTGAACCTTTCTTAGATAAACAACTCACTTATTATTTCTGGTAACTCAAACAGCATCACAGAAATTAAATTCAATTTGGGACAAGTTTTATGACAAAGTTTTGAATAATTTTAACCTAATCCTAGAAATAGGATAATTTTTTTTTGCTTTTCAGTCTTAAGGCATAATTTAAGGTTTTAGTGTACATAAATATACATGTGCTACAACTTTTTGCCTAAAAATAAATGACTTAAATTGTATTCACTCTATTTCCCCTTGATTTAGTTAATAAGGTGGGCCAATTCAGGAATGAGGGTAAAACTTGAGTGACTACTCATTCTGATCAGATCCCAAAGTTATATCTACAACATAAACTGGATTCCCAACCCCCCAGGAGAGCAAAACTGACTCAACTGGATTTGGGCATATTTTATGACACCTGCTTTACCATAGCAGCTTAATTAAATAAAATCACCAGCATCTGCCTGACAAATAATTGAAAAAAAGAGTCAATTCTCTTATGTTGCAAAAGATATAATTTTAGGCAAGGCTGTGTATTTTCACAGGTGGTGATTCATACTTTTCTCTTTTCACTAAATGAAAGGAGTTTGCTACATATCTTTACAGAGTTATTTTAAATTTGTCACTAAAATTCAGAGAATGCATAAAAGGCTTAGTTTGTAAAACATAATTTTAGAGAATAGTTGGAATTTTTTGTTACCAATTGTCTGTATTCATCAAAATCTAAGCGGAAAGACAAAACTGTATTCAGTCATGGCAGTAGAAGCCACTAGTCACTGACTTATTGAAGTACAAGCTTCATGTACTTTAGAGATTTTTATCTATAATTCATCATGAATACACATGTATTCCCTCTCTCTCCCTTTCTTTCTCTCACCTTCAAGGTGAGGAAATGGGAAGAAATTATGAGGTTAGTATCAAATAAAAACAGTAAAAGCTAAATGTGGAAAACTGTGTATGATTAGCAACCAAGTATTCATTGATTTTTAATAACTGCTTATTTTTTAATAGGCAGTGTCACATAGGTTGTTTTTTAAAAAATTACTGATCAGTTTAATGCAATTTATTTGTAGATAAAATTCTCACTCTTTCCAAGGCTCTTTACACTCCAGGATCTGTATTTTTTTTCTCAGTTCTTATTTTGATTTTCTTCAATATCAAGGCATTATGCTTTACTGACTCTCTTATCCAAATAAGATGTGGACTGCTGAGTAAGACATTTTGATTTTCTGGATTTTACTTTTCAAGTGGGTTTGGAAGTACTAATAACACTGGAGATGCTAGCTGGCTTTCCAACTTTTAATCTTCAGTATAAACAATTTAAGCTAAGTTTTCCAAAATTAATATTAATTTAAACCATCTGTCCACCATCTGCTAATGTGAGATGCAAAACCAGAGTTTCTTTGTAATCTTTAATCAGACAGTTAGGAAAACACATATACATTCATAAAATGAATTTAAATTTCTTAACAAAGGAAATTTGAAAAGTTATTCTGAAGGCCATGGATTCTTGGAGCAAAATTAACTTTTGTTCCAGTGTGCTTTTATGTAAGTGAATGCCGAGTGTCAACAGGCAACTCGTCTACTTCACAAAGATCACAAGATAGAAACAGTATCTTTTGCCATGTTTTCAAAAGAGAAAGGAAAGCTACCAGCAGTTGATGTGAAATATTGATTTAAAGAATTTCAAAGAATAAATGTCAAAATGAGGCTCACTTCTGCAAAATAATGTATATGTGTGTATGTGTGTATATATATATATATATATATATATATATATATAAAATCATCCTTTTGAGCAGTAAATTTGAAATGGGGTCACATTTTTTAATATATTCTTTACCAAACATTTCATTGTCCTCCTTTTTTTAGGAACTGGCTCAACACAAACATATTAATTCCATCATTCCTGAATAACCTGCACATGATCTATTACTAACCTAAGAGCCGTTTCACTTCCTGCAAAATTACTTCTTTTAGGAAGGTGAAGCAATGTAATGATAAGTATGTCACTAAATGTTAAAAAAAAAAAAAGTCATTCACTCTGATGTCTTGAAGTTTGACATCTGGATCATTATAACTTGAATTTTGATGTTTTCATCTTAGATATTTGGTGCTGTACAGGAAGACCTCCAAGGGAATTCAGAACAACCATTTGACTATTTGGAATAGAAATGTATAGTCAATAAATAGGAGATAAACTAGAATTTTATAGAAATTTTCCATAGCTATCACCTTTTAATCTCCACATATACCTGGCTCTCCATTTAAAATCTCCAGCTAAAAATATTCGTTGGAAGAGTGGACTATGAGCCAACTTTTTATTTGGTAAGGATGACCACATTATCCTCCCACTCTTATTAGGGAGATTTCGCTAGCTGTTGACAATGATGTACAGTGGTGCTTCGCTGCGGTGACATCTAGGGAAAACGATTCCGCTGCACCACCACACAAAACCAATTAGAGAACTATTTTCTGCGACAGGTCACGAATTTGCGTGGTTTCCCATGAAAAGATGTACCTTTTAATTTCTTTATTAAGATGACATTCGTGTCCCTTGAGACTTTTGGGGATGACAATCATTCGCTCATCACGAGAGAACATATACTCAGTGAAATCACATCATGGGACAAAGGTGGGAGACACTGTTTCCCGTTTCACATTTTCCAAACGAGCTACTTTGCCAACTGATCATTAGAGGCACGTACATGAAAAGGATTTCTTGACAGGAATTTATTCAAACTCTAGGAAGAAGCCAAAGGAAGTAGTAGTATGTATTCAACTCTGGTTGTCTGTGGTGGAGTTTAAAAACATAACCATGGTCAATAGACATTAGAAATTCAGCAAGTGTCTCGGTATTTAAGATGAAGATATCAAGTGTCAGCAGAAATTTGTTATTTTCTGAAAAGTGAATAAAATTATTCCAATCTGCCTTAAAGTTTCTGCTTAATCATCTGAGGTTATTTTTGTAGAATGTATTAGAAAGGAAAACTGAAAATGTCAATAATTTGTTGTATCTACTCATTAGACTATAAGGTTTACTTTTTAAAGTTAAAAGTGACTTTTTAAAATTTAATTTTTGTTTTATATTGGAGTATAGTTAATTTACAATGTTGTGTTAGCTTCAGGTGTGCATTTAAGAGATTCAGTTATACATATATCCATTCTTTTTCAGACTGAGTTCCCTGTGCTATACAAAAGGTCCCTGTGGATTATCTATTTTATATATAGTAGTGTGTATATGTAAATCCCAAACTCCTAATTTATCCTTCCCCAAGAATTATTTTTTTAAGTGAAGAATATAGTTTTGTATTATGAAGCCAAGTCGTGTCCAGCTCTTTGCAATCTCATGGACTGTAGCCTGGCAGACTCCTCTGTCCATGGAATTTTCCAGGCAAGAATACTGGAGTGAATTGTATTCCCTTCTCCAGGGGATCTTCCAGACCCAGGGATTGAACATGGGTCTCCTGCATTGCGGGCTGATTCTTTACTGTCTGAGCCAGCAGGGGAGCCCTATATAGAGAGGTATGTATATGTTAATCCCAAACTCCTAATTTATCCCTCCCCAAGAATTACTTTTTCTAAGTGAAGAAATACAAAATGTAATATGAAACGAATAGTTCACTTAGGCTAGAAGCCCCAACTATGGCCTTTATTTGTGTTATAGTATTTCATCAGCTCTAAGGTATTAAGAATTTCCTCATCAAATATTTATTGTGAATCAATCAGTGCTGAGCTGTGAACTAAATGTGGGCAAGAGAGGAGTTAGATAATAATGAAGGGAAATAGATAATGTGAATTAACAATACAGTCACAATTTATTAAATGCTTTGACAGAAGAGATACTAAGAGTGATTTGAGAAGAGGCATCAGACATAACATGGGGAGGTGGTAAGGATCACTGTAAAACACCAGTGCATTTGACAGGTATGTGGGGATCTAAGCGAGATCATACCTGTCATCTTCAATTTTCTTGGGAAAGAAACTGAAAGTTATCAGATCCCAGTGACAGGGAGCTGGAACAGAGCCTCCTATCTGCACACTCAACCAGAAGTAGGAGGGCAGAGGAGTGTAGACCATCTAGTGTGTAGAGATCAGCCTCCCAGACATACACGGGACAGACAAAAGCAAGCAAAGGAATGGCTAGCCCAGGAGATAAGCTGATGGTGGAAGACTGTGAGCAAACACACCACCATAAATTTCTTCACTCTTTCTACATGTGCTCCTTTGCAACTCTGCCACTCTGCCCAGGAAGAAGTGGAGGTCTCTTTTCTTAGCCTTGAATCTGGGTTGCTCTGAGACGTGCTCACACTAACAGAATGTGGTGGAAGCAAGGTTCTATGACATCTGAGCCCAGGCCTCGAGAAGCCTTGCTGCTTTCCTCTAACCCTCTTAAAATATCAGCTGCCACATAAGGACATCATCTTGAGGATGAAACCTCATGAGGACAAGGAGGTCCTAATTGGCATGTGATGAGGTCATCTTGGGACATTTAGCCCCAATCAGTCAAATGGCTCAAGCCACACAAGTGGGCCTGGGCAAGACCAGTTGTTGTTTCAAGGCATTACATTTGGGGGAGGTTTGTTATGCAGCCAGAGATAGTTAACACAGCTGGAGAGCGTGGGCCTTAAAGGAAGATGATCTGAGAACATTCCAGCTTCTCCTATAGCACCATGATGTTGGACTATGTAGTGATCCTTCTGTGTATATTTTTTCTTGTTCTGTAAACATCTTGAAGTTAGAATCATAAAAAATACTTTTAAGTTAAAAATATTTTCTGGGCTTCCCTGGTGGTCCAGTGGTTAAAACTCCCTGCTTCCAATTCAAGAGGCATGGGATCAATCTCTGGCCAGGGAAGTTCTGCATGCCACATGGCATGCTGCCCCCCTGCCTCCAAAATGTGGGCTTCCCTGGTGGCTCAGTGGTAAAGAATCTGCCTGCCAATGCAGGAGACGCAGGTTTGATCCCTGGTCTAGGGAGACCCCACATGCTGCAGGACAACTAAGTCTGTGCACCACAACCACTGAGCCTGTGCTCTCGAGCCCAGGAGCCACCACCACTGAAGCCCGCATGCCCTAGAGCCTGTGATCCTCAACGAGAGAAGCCACCGCAATGAGACGCCCATGCACTGCCACTAGAGAATACTCCCCACTCACCACAACTAGAGAAAAGCCCAGCACAGCCAAATAAAGAAATAATTTTAAAAGGTGCATCCTGATCTGTGGGTGCTTGGGGCTCAGGGGAAAGGGACGAGAAGTGGATAGGGGAAATGCAGGGGATTTTTTAGGCCAGTAAAACTACTCTTGTGACACCATAATGACGGATACATGACATGATGCATTTTGGAACAGGACCCACAAAGGAACAGGACAAACCCAAGGAACTGGACAACACAAGGAATGGACTGCAGAGCAAACCACAGACTTGATGATGTATCCACATTGGTGCATTAGTTACCACAAGTGTGCCACACTAGCATAAGGTGTTCATAACAGGGGGAGTTATGACCAGGGAGAAGAGGGCATATATGGGAACTGTCTGTATTGTCTGATCAATTTTCTCTAAACCTAACACTGCTTCACAAAGCCAAGTCCGTCAATGCATTCTGGCTTTTAAAAAAACAATGCTTAAAGGCAAGTTAAACCAAACCCAATAACATATGACAACAGGAGAGTGGTATTCCCCAGGCACTCTCAAGAGAATTCTATAATTTGTTTTTTAATGTTAGGATTACTACACTCAAAAACAGTTTTCTTTTGCATTGCTCTACAAGTAAAGTAATATACAAATAATCTAATTTTTCCTAGAGAAAAATATAACGACATTAAAGAATAGGTGAGAAATTTTAAGTAAGGAACTTAAAAGAAATGTCATTTACCTCCAAGGAGAAGAGTGAAAATGTCACCATACTGCTTTTGAAGAGAAGTCATGAAACCCAGAGGATCTTTTTGTAATTTCAGGGCCTGTCCAAAGTAAGGAAGCCAGCCTTTTATCAATGGAGGCTCACCAGGTCTCCTATAGGAAAAAAAAGAAAATAAAAGAAAAAATTAAATCATTCTTATTTTAACACCCGTAGGTCATTTGTCCAGTCTAGAAGTAGACTGGAAGAACTTCACAGTTTGTTTTTTTTTCCAATTCTTTTATTCGGTGAATGCTAAGTCACTTCAGTCATGTCCCATGCTTTGCGACCCTATGGACTGTAGCCTTCCAGGCTCCTCTGTCCATGGGATTCTCCAGGTAAGACCACTGGAGTGGCTTGCCGTTTCTTCCTCCTGGGGATCTTCCCAATCCATGGATAGAACCTGTCTCTTATGTCTCCTGCACTGGCAGGCGGGTTCTTTACCACTAGTGCCACCTGGGAAGCCCTTTATTCGGTGACTCATATAATCTTAGACATGTATTTATTGAGCCCCTTCATGTGTGTGGCTCTGGAGCAGACAGTTCAACTTACAGTTTTTGGTGAGCAACACTTGTGAGAAATTGTGTCTTGTGAGACTCAATTGGCTGAAATGACAGACATATTCAGTAAACATTTTGTGTGTGAGTGCTCCTGCTGTGCTTCTGGGGGTTAGATGTCAGGCAGTTTAGTTGCCAAAGCAAAGCTCTTTGTTATCAGATGTCAATTAGACTGGAATTAAATAATTAGAAGAGGGGCAATTATTAATCTTGAAAAATCTTTTGTGTTGTTGAAAACAATAAAAATCTCAATATTATCCTATGAAAGGTTTTTTTGTCATATTCTTCATAGGAATATTTATTAAGTTTTACAAGATTTTTTAAATATATGAAGTATGTTCAATGAATCATTGAAATATTATGAATTAAAAACCAAGTTTCTTCTTTTCTGACCCATAATCCTAGCAAAACTGGACTTCAAAATTTCTTCTCAATCATTTATTTGGTGAACTCAATCTGATTTAAAGTTAAAAAAAAAAGATCCAAAGCCATTTTATCCTACAAGGGATTAAAACAAATATTCAAGAGCACTCTGATGATTCCCCATCCCATCTGTGAAGTGACTTATACTACACGCAATACAACCCATTTTGATTAATCACAAGATATTACAAGCTCAGATCTAATCAAAGACCAAGATTATGATCATACTCAGCATGGAATTTTATGTAGCTAGATTAACCCTATCAGAAGCTTTTATTTTCCCACAACCCAATATGGTAGAATTAAACTTGAAAATTTTATCTTTATAATAATTTACAAAATACAAGCTGTTGTTTAAATACATATACTTAGAATAGGAAGACAGGGAACACAACATAGAAACGTGTGTCTTGGGGGCTTCCCTGGGGGTCCAGTGGTTAAGAATCTGCCTTGCAGTGCAGGGGAGGCCATTGAGGAACTAAGATTCCACATGCCACGGAGCAGCTAAGCTCACCTGCCGCAACTACTGAGCATGGGGCTCTGGAGCTCATGCACCACAGTGAAAGATCCCACAGGACACAGCGGAGATCCCACGTGCCACAGCTAAGACCCTGTGCAGCCAAATAAATAAGTAAATAAACAGATAAATAAAAAATTTAAAAAGCCATCACCCCCTCCCAAAAAAGGAACGTGTATCTTACTCTTCACCTCACTCCCTGTTATTTTCTTGAATGCAACTCAGCAATGGAGACTTGCTTTTTTGAGAAATATAAAAGTGTACCAAGAAAACAATGTAACAGTTAATTTTAGGTCCAAAGATTAATCAATAAGAAGACATTGCACATATGATTGGAAAGTAGGCCCGAAAGTTAGAAACTACCAAAGCTATTCATCAACGACTGTTTTGAAATTTGCAAGTGATTTAGTTCACAAAACTTCCTGTCAAAATATTAACTCTCTTCCTCGGTCTGCTTTTACTCTATTATGTTTAATGTTGCTTGAATACTGCACTGTGACAAAGATTTTGAAAGGCTTTTTGTCATATCATAATTGAATGCAACTGATTTCATCCTTTGTGCTTTGTCATCTGGTCAAAAGTCGTACATTTTCACAGGGTTTCCGAGAGGGGAAAGGATGGAGCTTGGAAATCCAGAGGAATGAACTGAAAATTCAAAGGTAGGGAAACACATTAGGAAGCCATTTTATCGCTATGAAGATGAGAGGGTCATCATTTCTTACAGCTGTGCTCATTTGGGTAGAAATAAGCCTCAAGCTATTAAATATGTGTGTGTTAGTCATTTAGTCGTGTCCGACTCTTTGCAACCCCATGGACTGTAGCTCGCCAGGCTTCTTTGTCCATGGATTCTCCAGGCAAGAACACCGGAGTGGATTGCCATTCCCTTCTCCAGAGGAACTTTCCAACCCAAGGATCGAACCCTGGTCTCTTGCAATTGCAGGCAGCTTCTTAACCGTTTGAGCTACAGGAAAGCCCTAACTATTAAATACCATGTCACAGCTATGCATATTTTCAGGAAAAAAAAAATATAGTGCTAGTTCAACTTATGACCCATTGAAGACAGTTAACAGAAATCTGTCTTCATCACTATATTTGTAAAAATTATTTAGGGAGGAAAGATATCATCATCATGATCCAGAAAGGCCTGTTGACACCTAGCACAGTGCAAACACTGCTATCTGTCTCTTTCATGCTCTGTGACTTTGAAAATGAAGTACCAACTGCTCACTTCTGAGTGAAGGGACAGGATGCTTAATGCTTATTGGGGATGCTCCAGTTCCAAAGCTTAAGAGGAACAAGTCCTGAAGCAATGGTGGGTCACCAACCTCTCCCCTCAAATCTACAGTCCATATCCCTCTTTTTCCCCCACTCAAATAATAAACACTCAAATACCTTCTTTACTATTTTAGAGACTACAAGATCATATCCTGTAAATTATACAACTTAAAGCTTACAAAGAATCTCAATGATTAATCCCAAGTTCTATGTAGAGAGCACAGCATCACTGCTCACAAGGTCTTCCCTACAACTTGTACAACACATCTTAAAGTTCAGGCTTATCTGGAAGCAAACAGTGGAAAAGAATCTAAATACATAAAATAACTATAGAACACAAAAGACATTAAAGACATTTCCCTTTGGTGAAAAATCAGTGCATAAAATTTAAAAGAGTGGACCAACAGAGAATACTTGGTTTCTAATGATACATGCAGTTCGTCTTTATGCTACACCTTCCATGAAATAAACAGGTAAACAATTTGACATCCCACACATTGTATCCCTGGACATTTAGCGCCAGCACTTTCCAAAGCAGTCTACATGTGTCAAAGTATTTTCTTCTCCATTTTTCCCATGATCATTCTAGGCTAGGAATCTCAGTTATTGAAACAACCTTCTAAGCAAGTAGGGAGCAAGCCTGATACATGCACAACAATCTAGGGAAAAAATAAAATTACATGTTGATGAAGTTTTTCTAGACAATACATTTGTATCAGGTCACCTAATATCTGGAACAGTACCTTAGTAATTTTTTAATTTTTCCTAACTAATACTTTCTTTGTGTAGGTGGTTAAATTTCAGAAACTACACAACTAAAGGGCATTGTAGTATCTGACAATAATACTGACCTTTTGAACAAACTGTGCTGTTGAGCAAGGCACTTTTGAAGTTGCTCTGTTTCATGCTTCCCTGACTTATTTTGGAAACTACTTATTTGCAAAATGTTATCTGCCTCTTTGTGTCTCTTAGAACTGTATTCTTGAAACATCCTCTATCCACCATTCTTTTTTGGCTCCAATGGGGGCACCAAGATACCTAAAAATGTTCCTGCGGCTCTGAAAAGCAGAGAATCAACATGCCCTGTGGGACGTTGTGGAGAGGGAGCATCATCGCAGGGTTGTGGATGAAAGGTCCCGAGAGAGAGCGTGTGGAAAATGTGCTGGAGCAACCTCAGGGAGCACCCAGGTGGGGCCAAGCAAGCCCAGAACCACATGCCTCGCTTTCTCCAGAAACTCAGTGAGTTAAAATCAGCTGGGGAACTTCAGTAAGGGATGCAAAGGTGGAGGACTACTCCCAAAACCCTAGCCAGGAGGCACCTCCGGGAAGCCATAGATGAACCTCATGAACATCTGCACAACGCGATTCACCAGATCAACAGAAAGGAAGGGGAAGAGAGAATCCCAAATCTCATTTATTCCTGGTACAAAAGAGACCAAGTTTTAAAGGAGAAGTGACTGAGCCACTTTTCACTGGAAATATTCAGTGTTTTCTGCTATGAGCAGAAACAGGGGCTCAGAAATCTGAGTTCAGGTATAAAGAATTAAAATTACATTTCTGCACATCTGACTCATCCTAGGAGACTGAAAATCCCATATGCTAGCTATGTGTAGCTAGATGCTCAGTTTTTTCACCTGAAAATGAGAATAAAGATATTCAGTTTAGAGATTTACCCATCAGGCTGAGGTGAAGTATTAGAAAGTAGCTGGTACACAGAGTATGGTTAGTTTTCCCTTGGGAGCAATACAGATGTCCTTAAATGGGTGAATGGATAGGCAAACTTCTATATAAGCCCATATATACTGGAATGGTATTTAGCCATATAAGGAAATAGGTATCCTGTCCTAACAAGACTTGGAGGAACCTTAACTACATATCGCTAAGTGAAAGGAGACAACCTGAGACGGCTGCATACTGTACAACCACATGACCCGGACAAGGTAAAATGATGGCGATTCACTAGATTAGTAGCTGCTAGCTGTTAACAGGGAAGGAGAACAGAATGAATAGGTGGAACACAGGAGTTTCAGGGCAGTGAAACTGTTTTGTATGTCACTGTAATGGTAGATACACGTCATTATACATTGGTCAAAACCCACATAATATGCAACACAAAAAATGAACCCCAATGTAAACTTCAGGACTTTAATTAATAGTAGTGAACCAATGTTGACTCAGTTGTAACAAAGGTACCACACTGATGCAAGATGTTAATAAAACGAAATGCTAAGGTGTTGGGTGGGTCAGGAGGGGGTTGCGGGAACTCTGCAATTTCCTCTCACTTTTCTGTGAACTTCAAACTGCCCTACAAGATAAAGCATATATATAATGAATTTTGAGCATGAAATATATTATTAATTTCCATTTTTAAAAGAAGCTAAAGAGTTTTTTTTTTAAAGATAGGCAATTTGAGGTTTTAGGATTGGTCATGCAAACTGATACAATTTGCCACATTCTCTCTTTTTTTTGAGGGGGCAGGATGTGGACCATTTTATAAAGTCTTTATCAAATTTGTTATAATATTGCTTCTGTTTTATGTTTTGGTTTTCTGGCCAAAAGACAGGTGGAAACATAGTTCCTGGACCAGAGTTTGAACCCGTACCCACTGCACTGGAAGGCAAAGTCTTAATCACTGGGCCACTGGGGAAGTCCCAATTTCTTTTTAAGAGTAAAGAGTTCTGGAAACCAAAACATGAGACTATTGGCTGTTGATTATTCTCATTCATGTTAGGTACATTTCTTCCTATGACCTAATAAGGAGCCACTTTTATGGGACTCCAACCATCTATTTAAGACCCTGCCTGGACTAAGTGTTTTTGTATCTTTTAGTTCAGGAAGCTGGTTTCCAGTGACCTGAGGGACTCTGACCAAAGTTAGTTTCTTCCTTGACATTGTGGGGGTTTTGGCAATTTTGTTCACTATTATTTTTTATTTCACTTTTTCTTTATTCTTTTTGATTTTTCTCATCTCCCTTTTATTTTTCTAGTTTTTCTTTTTTATTCTTTACCCCATTTTTAAAAATTCACTTTTCTTACTTAAAAATACCAGTCTGTTAATAATCGCTGTTCAACTTCATTTTTGTCTGGCTCTGTGTTTTGACTCTGTTATAAAGATCAGCTTTTCAGGTGAGCTTTTCAGGATTCTCTTTTGAGGTGATTTGGATCCAGTTTTCCCCCAGCGTTTCTCCATTTTTAAGCTGACCTCGCGGGCACCTTATCTCGACAGCAAAGGCAACCTGCTTCGAGGCCTCTTGCCTACATCTCTGCTGAGGAGAAAACCCATATGGGCAACGACTATTGACAAGGTTACCTTCACCAAGGTGAGGTAGCCTTGGCACATCCTGACTGAGAAAGAGGTGGCTGTGAAGATCATTCACAAGAGCCGGTAAGAATCCTTGGGGCTCCAGACACTGTCCCACAAAGTCAAGATAATGAAGGTCTTGGATCACCCCAACATCGTGAAACTATCTGAAGTGATGGACACGGAGGAAACACTCTCCCTTGTCGTGGAGTGTGCTGCCGGAGGAGGGATGCTCCATCAACCAAGGGATCATGGCAGCACGAAAGGGAAACAGGCCTCAGGCTATTTCTGCCAGAGAATGTCCACCAGACAGCATTGCAGCTGGACAATCCACCCAGGATGCTGACTTGAACATCAAGGTGGCAGACTCTGGCTTCAGTCACAAATTCACCTTTGGCAATAAGTGGGATGCCTTATGTGGAAGCCCCCATCCCCTTGAGCTGTCAGCCCCCAAATTAAGATGGCATCACAGCAGATATGTGGGGTCTGAGTCATTCTTTAAACACACTGGTCACACAGATCCCTGCCTTTAGATGGACAGAACTTAAAAGGTGCAGAAGGAACATTACTGAATACAATTCGCCATATCTCCTACTATTTGTCCACTGAATGTGAAAACCTGCTCAAGAAATTTCTCACTCCCTATTTCAGCAAGGGAGGCACTTTTCAAAGCAAATCACGAACCCTTCCTGGATGCCTGCAGCTCAAGTAGATGGGAAACTAAACTGCAGGAGGCCATTCCCTGACCTTCCCAGGCGGCATTACTAGTAAAGAGCCCGTCTGCTAATGCAGGTAGACATAAGAGAAGTGGATTCCTTCCCTGGGTCGGGAAGATTCCCTGGAAAGGGAAAATAGCAACCACTCCGGTATTCTTGCCTGAAAAAATCCCATGGACAGAGGAGCCTGGAGGGCTATAGTCCATGGGGTTGCAGAGTCAGACAC
The DNA here is from genome assembly GCF_055505025.1 of Bos grunniens. Lineage (NCBI taxonomy): Eukaryota > Metazoa > Chordata > Mammalia > Artiodactyla > Bovidae > Bos > Bos grunniens. Next base: position 53,053,306 of record NC_141178.1, on the reverse strand, counting down.
CACTGAAGCGACTTAGCACACACGCACTCCCTGACTACAATGTTCTCGGTGGCTTGCCTTGGTGGCGTCCCCAGCTCCACAGTGTGAAGAAGGGTGACAGCAATAACATGGTGTAAAGGAATCAGCTCTGAGTCCTTATCCACAGACAGAGGCATTCATCTCAGAGGACATGCACACTTACTTCTCAGAGAAATTTGTTTACAATACACCTTTAAGTGAATAAAGCAGTAGGCAATGGCACCCCACTCCAGTACTCTTGCCTGGAAAATCCCATGGACAGAGGAGCCTGGTGGGCTGCAGTCCATGGGGTCGCTAAGAGTTGGACACGACTGAGCGACTTCACTTTCACTTTTCATTCACTTTCACTTTTCACTTTCATGCATTGGAGAAGGAAATGGCAACCCACTCCAGTGTTCTTGCCTGGAGAATCCCAGGGACGGGGGAGCCTGGTGGGCTGCCGTCTATGAGGTTGCACAGAGTTGGACACAACTGAAGTGACTTAGCAGCAGCAGTAACCACAAGCACAACAGAATAATATTATTTTCCTAAAGAAAATATGGGAATAGAAATGCAAAGATGGGCTTCCCCGATGGCTCAACGGGTAAAGAATCCACCTGCAATGCAGGAGTCATAGGAGATGTGAGTTCAATCCCTGGGTCAGGAAGATCCATTTTCCAAGGAGGAAAATGGCAACCCACTTCAGTATTCTTACCTGAAAAATCCCAAGGACAGAGGAGTCTGGTGGGCTACAGTCCAAAGGGCTGAAAAGAGTCAGACATGACTGAGTGGCTAAGCACACATAAATTAAAAGAGTCTAGTCTGCTTTAAGATGTTAATGGTCACTACTTTGGGGTGGTGAAATTATAGAGATTTAGTCCTCTGGTCTTCTGACTTGCAAGACAGAAACACAGTACTTATGAAGGTTATTTGTCATTGGTTTTGTTGAACATTTCTCAATTTGGCTTATCTGATGCTTTTGCATGATTAGACTGAGGTTGTAACAGGTTTGGGAAAGAATCCCACAGAAGTGTACCCTTCTCAGTGTATTGTTTTGGAAATGTAAGAAAATGCTATTCTAGTGTGAACATGAAAACCAGGTGCCTAGGGCACCGTTTTCTAAAAACCAGTTGATGAGGACTTCCCTGGTGGATCAAGGGGTTAGGACTCCATGCTTCCACTGCAGTGAGAACGGATTCTATCCCTAGTGGTGAGACCTAAGATCCCACATGTTGAGAGGCCAAAAAAATTTTTTTTCTTAATGTGTTTAATTAAAAAAAAAAAAAAGAAGCTGATGGCAAAAACTCTACAAATAAATCAAGTGTTAGTCACTCAGTTCTTTCTGACTCTTTGCAGCCCCACGGACTGTTAGCCACCAGGCTTCTCTGTCCATGAAATTCTCCAGGCAAGAATGCTGCAGTGGGTTGCCATTTCCTTCTCCACAAAGGAATCAAAGGCTGATTCTAAAAATGAGCACAATGTTCCCATGGTTGGGGGGTGGGGGTGGAGGGTGGGTGGAGGTTCACCCTGAGCAAGCGCAGAACTCAGTACACCCCTCCCCCTACCCTGTTCTATCTCCTCCCCAACACCACCAACCACAAGCCAAAAAGGAAGAGTAGACACCGGGGATCAGACTCTGTGAGTGTACAAAGTATGGATGCACGGTGCCACCTGGATCCCCTGCTGCTTCCTCCAGGGTCCAGGCGACCCGCAAGTAAGGCAGGCAAAGTTGGCTTCCATGATGGTCACGGGAAGGGGAGTGGCGCTTGTCACAAGTAAGGCTGCAGGTGTTGGGCTATGACAACTCGATAGCCTCTTCAAGGCTCCACTCAGAGCAAGAAGCGTTGTGGCTCTGAGGACACTGCCTCCACCCCCACAAGACTCCAGTGACCCTCATCTGCACAGTAGAGAACGGGTTAACTTTCCTGTAAATGATAAATCATCATATGTGCTTCAGGACTCTCGATTCATATGTTGTACATGTATGATCTGCTTAGTATTTGTTTACTGCAAGAAACAGATCTCCTGTAATCTCTTTTCAGGATGAACATTAATCCAACGCTGTCTAGAAAAATTATACAATTCATTACCATAAGTAATCTCCATTGTACCCTGTGCTTAACCTTCATTTTTTCCCCAGTCTGATAATCTTGCAAATCCATTGGTGCTGTGTGATTGGCATCTGGTGTTCACACAACCTCTGCCTCACAAAAAATAAATGAAAAATTCCTGGATAAAAAATGCAACTTTTCAGTCTATTGGTGATTCTAATCTTTGCTCTTCGGTAAATTTTGTTACCACTCTAGGATGATGGGGGGGCTCAGAAATAAGACCTTCACTCTTGGAATGTTCTGCCTCTATCAGGATGACAACTGACTTAAAAACTTGACATGATTTCTCAGTAGCAAAGATATTCACAGTTCAAGCACTTTTGATCGAAGCATTAAATGTAATGGCAACGTAAAAGCAACCAATGCTCAATGGTCACCAATTTCTCCATTATTAGCATGGGATCAGGGCTAAACTAATACTAACATGACTAAATGTATTTTCACACCTTAGAGCATAACTCTTCAAGCCATATTCCACTTGAATCTTTAACTGTCAGTTCATCTCTGCAATTGTGTGATCTGAACAAAGCTTTGTTTGTACAGTGTTTCTGAACTCGATTCCATTAGCAGATTTATACTAATGCCTTGATCAAGTGAGTGATTTGTAAATGCTTCTTTGGCTAAAAAGACAAACCACATCCATATAGGATTTTACTCTGAGAAGTCTATGATTGAGCTTTTTTTTTTTTTTTAAGCTAGAAGAAATACCCAGGTTGGCACCAGGGAATAGTAATGTCAAGGCATATTTCATAAAACTATAATTTAAAACCTAATTGAGTCTCAAGCAGGCTTCCTAATGACCACAATACTGGAATACTTTTTTTTTTTTCAATGAACTTCACCCTGGGCTAAGCAGGGCATAGGTCCAGCCCTCATCTGTTCCCATGTTCGCTGCTACAATGACTCCTGGTTAATCTTGCTACACTCTGGGGCTCAGATCTGGGTTTCTGCAGACAACACCAATTTGGTGACTTTGACCAACTTACATATCTATGCTTCAGTTTCCTCACCTGTAATACTACTGTACTTACACCTAAAATACTACTTACTGTATACCTGAAATACTACTGTACTTACACCTAAAATACTACTTACTGTATACCTGAAATACTACTGTACTTACACCTAAAATACTACTTACTGTACACCTGAAATACTACTGTACTTACACCTAAAATACTACTTACTGTATACCTGAAATACTACTGTACTTTCCTCATGTGAGATTTAAATAAGTTAGTACACATAAAAGAACTGAAAACAATGACTTCAGCTAAGTATTAGCTGCTTTCATCATCTTCATATTACTACCGGGATCACTTAAAACATAAATCTAATTACCACTTTCTCCTAATTTCTCTTTCCTAAAAGTTTTCAATAGAATACCAGTTTTTAAGACATCTTATTTTCACTTGCTGGCATACTTCCTTTATTTGCCTAACTTACATTTTAGTTTAGTGCTGCCTTATATGATTTGCAGGCAAGGAAACGGGGCACCAGAATCACCCTCCTACATTTTTCAGGTTTTATATCTCTGAATCCACACACTCAAATGAACAAAAGGGGTTCATAAGAGCTCTGGAGCTTAGGAGGAAGCCAGTTAAGAATGTTGAAGTGGCCTAGATAATTCTAAAAGAGGGAAATTGATTCATAATGGAACGTTATTTCAACTCCTTAATTAAAATAGAAAACCATGCAACTGTATTTGTAATTTCTGAGATGATCAGTTGCTAATTTATTTTACAGACAGGATTTGATTGGACTCCATGGAAGAGATATCAATTCCATTAGCTCATCATTTCTTATATTTGATTAAATCATTTGACTTTGAAACATTTAATCAAAAATCAGAACGTACAGTTTTGTGAAAACTAAATTTTACAGAGAACTAGCCCAGAGAGCCTTGGTAATGACAATATAGAGACGAATGTCAACAATACAGAAGTGCTTTGTCAAGTTATCAAACGATTGTTTATCAACTGAAGCCCATGAAGAAACCAAGTTCCAAATTCTGATAGCCAACACTAAAATAATCAAGTCCAGCTTATCAGAACCATAGGGAAGGCAATTCAAGGGCACTCTGGTTTGCTAAGGTGGGAAGCTAATGAAAAGCCTGTGGACCATACACTGCATGGTGTACATAATGCAATACAAAACCATAACTTAAAATTGGGTAAAACATTAACATAGCAAAAGCCAATTGTAGCTGTACATTTGTAACATAGCACAGAACCAAGAAAGGCAAAGTTTTGATCTTGTCATGAATTAGAGGCCATTTAGAAAGGAAAAATACCATTCTTTTCCAAACACTGGTTCTTAACTTTGTCTGCTGATTTTAAGTCACTGCATAAAAGGAATGGATGACTACTCCAGGAACTCCATTATCACTAATACTAGGACATAGGACATAGAAGACATATACAGATTATTTGTAGAGAGATAATTCTAATAGTATCCTGCAAATTTGAAAGTTCTATTAAAGATAATCTTCGACATATTTTAAACATATCATTGCAGTGTCCCTTGCACACGTTGCTCCTGGCATGTACGCCCTCCCACATGTTCTGTGAAATCAACAGTGTTTTCACCAGGCACGTTGTTTAGGCAGTGGTCAATTGCTTTATTTCTGTCCTTTTGCCTTGCTTTCTGTGTGCCCATCACTAATTCTTATCAATCTCTTTCAGTCCTCTCTAAAATCACTCTCAATATGGTCAGACACATGGTCCTGGAATTTTCATATAACTCCTCTCCTGTTTTCCATCAATTTTTGTTTTGCTCCAGTCAGCAAGAGACTTTTGTGATTTTATCCCTTTCAAAGATTATTTTATTTCTACTCTTAGATTTCTAATTTCCAAGAGGTCTTTTATGCTCTCTGCTGTACCTTATAGAAATTACCTTTAATTCTTGTTTTATAAATGCAATTTCTTCTCCTATGTTTCTAAGATGACTACACATGATTTGGGGGGAGTTTTTCTGTCCCCAAGTTGTCTGTCTCTTCTTTTTTTTTCCTGTTTCTTTGTCATAGTCTCTCTCTTTTATGATGGAAGCTTTCATCAACGGCTCATGAACTTAGCTTCCTTTCACATTTGAAAACAACGCTGTGTGTGTGTTGGTGAGGCTGGTGGACTTCACCATATCATGATTGGAAGGGGGCCTCGTCATTTTAATGAGCTGCCTTTCTACCAGTTAAGTGGAGGATGTTGTTATCTTTGATGAATTCTAATTTTGCTTTAGGGACTTTGGGAGTAGAACATAGTATATACACATATGCAAATCTGTTTCCTATAAATAGTTAACATTAAACAATTTTTTGAATTTGTCTTAATTCTATTTTTTGTGGAGATTATTGCCAAAGTCATTTGGAGTAATATTTGCAGATAAAAAAATTTTTAGAGTTCATTTCTATTTATGGAGGTGAGAACAGATAGGCGATCTTATAAGAAAATGTAGTGTTAACATTAAAAGTCAGAAAAGAGGAAAAGATGATGGGGTGTATAGTTATGCAAGTTTCAGGTAAAATTCCAGAGTGAAGTAAGGGATGCTTCTAGTTCACTGCACTGTTTCCAAAATTACTCCAATACGCCCATCAATTCTATTATCTTGTTTCTGAGGCTTGGAGGATTAGCGGGAATCGGCAGAGAGAACAGAGGTACTGATAAGATTCTTCTTGTTCATTTGAAGAAGTGTGTGTGTGTGTGTGTGTGTGTGTGTGTGCGCGTAAGTGAGCAAGCACACATGTAATTGTATTTTGAACTTGGACCTGCCCAAAGTGATGCCAATGTCAGTAACACATTTAATTCTTTGCATAGACCACCCATCAGAAGGCAAATGTGCTAACTCTCAGTAGAATAATAAGCATGAACAAAAGCAATGTCAGGGTAAAGGGAGTCGTGGCTTTCTGAAATCAGATTTTTCTCTTTTCTGATACGTTTTTCACTTGCAATGAGCCCAGAGGTGATAATGCTATAAAGTAAATAAACATAAGATGTTATCTCCCATAGGGCAACTTCTGTTGGTGGCTAAATGAGCCAAGATGAAGAAACACTTCAAATAAAAGACTCAGCTGGAGGAGCAGAGCAAAGAGCCTGCTTAGCTTGAAAGAAAGTCTGGCACCTAGCCACTGTGATTCATAAACTATAATGTAATAGACTTGTATGAACAAAAATCTCATTTCCATATTCAATACTGGTTACCTGAATGAGCCTTATGAGAGCTAATTTTTGGAAACAACATTAATTCTCTGGAAACAAAATGAGCCACTTGATACCAGCCAGAGTGTGGTAGCAAAAGGGTTTCAAGTCCCACATCCCATGCATACTTTTCTCTATCTCCACATTCCAAGGGGTATCTCTAGAAACTTCGGAAACTGAACCTTAGTCTAGTTTAACGTCTGTTTTTGTTTTTGTTTTTTTTAATCCCCACTGGCAGATGGAAGTAAGTTGTTTAGTCGCTAAGTCATGTCCAACTCTTTGTGACCCTATAACTGTAGCCCACCAGGTTTCTCTGTTCATGGGATTTCCCAGGCAAGAATACTGGAGTGGGTTGCCCTTTCCTTCTCCAGGGGATGTTCCTGGCCCAGGGATGGGACCTGAATCTCTTGTACTGACAGGCTGACTCTTTACCACTGAGCCACCTGGGAAGCCTATAGAACAGTTTGAAACAAATTGCTATAACATACATTAATTATCAACTTTCATATAAATCACTAGGACATATATTTGCTTTATACTAACACGCATGCTTTCACTCCTGAAAACCTGTCACCTTAATTTGGCCTCCGAGTCACAGAAGATCCTAAAATTGTCTCTTATCTGGTCATACCATTCCTTTTAGGTGCCAATAATTTCAAATGAATTTTGGCTCTGTGTAGCCATCTCAATTACCTGGGTCAGCCATTCATCAATGGATCAATCAATTCATTAATTCAAACAATTACCTGGCACTCAATTTGTGTCAGAGGCTGTTTGAGGTGACAAGGACACGAGGAAGAAAAACAGACACAGGATCTTCCCTGGGAGGGCTCAGTGTTCCGGAGGTGAGGGTCAGGTATATACACGGAGATAACCCAGACACACTGTCACGTGAGTAATGGTAGAGCTCATTACGAATTACGGAATTATGTGTTCTGACTTATAACTCACTTCTTAGTTTGATTCCATTTTTCTAAAAAGCTTCTGTAGTTCATTTTTCCTTGTCATCACCCTGTTGAGCTGAAAACCCTAGACCACATAATCTGCTCCTCTACCCTGTATATCTGGTTTGCATACACCCTCAAGAAAGGAATATTGTTACTTAACTGAAAGAATGATATTTAATGATTGAGTCTACCTTGATCATGTGAAATTATGCTTAGATCCCCACATGAACATGCAACTCCAAGAGTGGTTTATTCACCATCCTGCAGGATGTATTCACATTTTTTTTTCAACATATTATTTAACTTCAGTGCTTGTTAAGTAGTGTTTTGATGGCCCTTCTCTCATTGCTATCTCTGTGAAGCAGGAAATCAGATTATTTGGTTCAATATTTGTTTTGTTCTGGCCTCTGCTAACCACTGGAAACTTCATAACTGTTTTTCTTCTGATGTAAAATACTCATATCACAAGAAGGTTATGTCAAAGGTATTTAGTGAGAACGAAGTATGGGAATACTTTTCCTATGTTTGATCTAGAAGATAGAATACTATACACCTTTTCTCAAAATTTAATTCCCCAGAAATCCAATTTCTGCTAAATGAGATATGGGAGATTCAAGTGATTAGTAAATTCCACACTTTAAAACAATCAACTGTCAGTCTCCCAAAGTGATCTGAGATTTAAAAAATAATAGTCTGAGTAGTACCTTCATGCCAATAAGTATTAGCACCAGCCTTCCATGCCCACATGCTCTGGAATCTGTGCGTATGCTGCTGCTGCTGCTGCTAAGTCACTTCAGTCGTGTCCGACTCTGTGTGACCCCATAGACAGCAGCCCACCAGGCTCTACCGTCCCTGGGATTCTCCAGGCAAGAACACTGGAGTGGGTTGCTATTTCCTTCTCCAATGCATGAAAGTGAAAAGTGAAAGTGAAGTCGCTCAGTCGTGTCCAACTCTTAGCAACCCTATGGACTGCAGCCCACCAGGCTCCGTCAATGGGATTTTCCAGGCAAGAATACTGGAGTGGGGTGCCATTGCCTTCTCCAATCTATGCATATGTTTAGAATAAAATTACTTTACACTTTGTTTAATTCCAAAATAAACAAGGACATAAGTTAACAGAGGCTTCTCTCTAATAACACAACTCCCCAAAGAAAGATATATGTTGGGTGCTCAGTATGGATCAAGTTTACTCAAACTTGTGTATCTGTTCCTAATAATAAAATGAAGCAGATAGGCAAAACTAGATGTATTATTAAAAACTGCCTTCCTGCCTTAAAAAATAATTAGAAAGTCATGGATCATTCCTATATAGAAATATTTAATTTTTTATGCCAGGGATAAAATCATTTTCTAACATAGCCTGGCAAAGATTTTTTTAAGTTTTAAATTATAATAGCTTTGAAATGTATTTTTTTTAATTTGGACCTTCTGAGACACTTATAATTCAACGTGTAAACTAATAGCAGCAGAAAATTTGCTAGTTGGCCTTCATGAGGCCTTTTAACCAGATAAAAATGCCTTATTCTAGAACGTGCCTGAGAATTTCCTCTACAGAGCACAATGGGGTCAGGCCAAGAAAAAGCAGATACTTTCTACAGTTTTCACCGGGTGTATAAAATGCAATTATGATTGCCTAATCTTTAGATCATAAAGATATATACAGGCGTATTTGATAGGAATTCGGTTCAGTTCAGTAGCTCAGTCATGTCCGACTCTTTGTGACCCCATGGACTGCAGCAGACCAGGCTTCCCTGTCCAGCTCCTGGGAGTGGATGTGGGAAATGAGGACGAGCGGCAGGGACTATCCATAATGCACTGTGATCATCTGCACTTTGGAGAAACAGGACTTGGAGAATGTTTTCAGTGATCCCGCAACATCCAAAGCTCCCTGGCTTTGGATGGAAATGGTCTCTCTCCCTTCTGACAGCACTGGGAAGAGGTGGCTCATTCTACCACTTTGCGGCCAGAAGGGCAGCCGACAGATGGACAGATCTTCCCCCCCAGGCCACTCGTCTGCACTGCTTCACCCATCAGGTCCACATTAAGGCTGATGCTGTTTCCACCGCATAAAATGGTACGGTTGGAAGATAATCTGGGGGAAGGTGATGGACACATCGAATCTCTGGAATTTAAAACAAATGTTGCAGTGCGTCCTGAGAACCTACATTGTTGATCTTCATGGTGAGGAGTATGGGGTCTAGGGCCTGACTATCTGCATTTGATTCCTGGTTTCATTCTACTCAATGTATTCTCTTAGGAGACTTCCCTGTGGCCCAGTGGGTAAGGATTTGCCTGCCAATGCTGGGGACACGGGTTTGATCCCTGATCTGGGAAGATTCCACACGGCGTGGAACAACTAAGCCCAGGCACTGCAACTACTCAGCCCATGTGCTGCCACTACTGAAGCCTGCCTACACCTACAGCCTATGCTCCACAGCAAGAGAAACCACCGCAGTGAGATGCTGTGCACCACAACTGGAGAGTCGCTCCCGCTCACCGCAGCAACTAGAGAGCCCACGCAGCAATAAAGACCCAGCAAAGCCAAAAGTAAACTGAAAAAAAAATATTCTCTTGGGGCAAAATCTCTCTGTATCTTGGCTCCATTTTCTGCAAACCTACCTTATCGCGTGGTTGTGAAGATTCAATGGTGTTTGTAAATTATTTGGGAACAATCAAGTTTAAAGGAAAGTCTCTTAGCTATTACTGCAAATCACATGCAGCCTAACCTAAAAATTAGTTGATGAGAACATTGAGACAGACAGGCTGAGGGCTTGCAACCATCTTAAAGTTACAAAGACCCCAAATATAAATCTAGGCCTTTTGATGCCTAGCCTACAATTTGTTCAAATTATTGATATTCCAAACTTTAGGTCTTCAAAGACCACTGGCAAAATGTTTAGCTATATTCATGAAACACTGGCTCATACTGTTTTCTTAATATCTGTCTTTAAAGGAACTCATTTATTTATTTTTAAGACATTTATTTATTTATTTTTTAATTTTATTTTATTTTTAAACTTTACAAATTGTATTAGTTTTGCCAAATATCAAAATGAATCCGCCACAGGTATACATGTGTTCCCCATCCTGAACCCTCCTCCTTCCTCCCTCCCCATACCATCCCTCTGGGTCGTCCCAGTGCACTAGCCCCAAGCATCCAGTATCGTGCATTGAACCTGGACTGGGGACTCGTTTCATACATGATATTATACATGTTTCAATGCCATTCTCCCAAATCTTCCCACCCTCTCCCTCTGTAACAGAGTCCATAAGACTGTTCTATACATCAGTGTCTCTTTTGCTGTCTCATACACAGGGTTATTGTTAGCATCTTTCTAAATTCCATATATATGTGTTAGTATACTGTATTGGTGTTTTTCTTTCTGGCTTACTTCACTCTGTATAATAGGCTGGGTGTTCACTGATGCACAGGCTTTCTCTAGTTGCAGTGAGCAGGGGGCACTCTCTAGTTACAATGCTCAGGCTTCTCATTTTGTTGGCTTTTCTCAGGCTCTAGGCACACAGGCTTTGGTTGTTGTGGTGCGTGGGCTTGGTTGCTCTGAGGCATGTGGGATCCTCCCAGACCAGGGATTGAACCTGTTCATGTCCCCTGCATTGACAGGCAGATTCTTAACCACTAGACCGCCAGGGAAGCCTTCATTTTTAAAAAAAATATATAAATCACTACCATACAGAAAGAAAACAAAACTAAACACTGCTATGAAATTCTAGCCAGATATTCTAGTGTGCTGAAAGGTCCAAGCTTGGACCCTATTATTGGTTAAAAAAAAAGATTTAGTGAGTCGTTATGGGGAGTGGGCTTCCCTTGGTGGATCAGATGGTAGAGTCAGCCTGCAATGCAGGAGACCCAGGTTCAATCCCTGGGTTAGAAAGGTCCCTGGAGAAGGGAATGGCAACCTACTCCAGTATTCTTGCCTGGAGAATTCCATGGACAGAGAAGCCTGGCAGGCTACAGTCCATGGGGTCGCAGAGTTGGACATGACTGAGCCACTAACACTTTCATATCTTTCTTTCATTTTCATGGGATTGAAGACTTGGTTTTGAACTTAATAAGGTTTAAAGAAAACTGCAAAGGGGTAACTTTTCACTAGATGATTCGACTGATGTTACCTCCTTGCCACAGTGAAAGTGAAAGTGTTAGTCACTTAGTCGTGTCTGACTCTTTACAACCTCGTGAACTGTAGCCCTCCAGCCTCCTCTGTCCATGAAATTCTCCAGGCAAGAATACTGGAGTGGGTTGCCATTCCTTTCTCCAGGGGATCTTCCTGACCCAGGGATCAAACTCAAGTCTCCTGCATTGCAGGAGATTCTTTACCATCGGAGCCACAAAGTACACTTTGGGAAACGCTGTCTACATTGCTTCCTAGAGAAAGGTTCTCGGGAGCAAACATCAGAGAGGCTCCCTTGCCAAGACACTAGTGAAGCTTCTCATTTATCATCATCTCTCAACAGGTAAGAAAAGTGCTCCATATGAGGTCCCCAAGTGAAAGATTAACCAACAAGAATTCACTGAAGAGATTAGAAGAAAAAAAAAAAAAGCCCAGTGGTACAATCGTTTCATGCAGTATTCAGATTTTCTTTCTGAATTCCACTTACTGATGTTAGGTATCCCTACTTGATGCTGTCACTCTTATAATGACTTATAATAAGACATAATAATAATAAGACTTCTAATAAGATCACTCACAACTGCATTGTGCTTGGGGACACCGCTAAAATTTAAACCACCATATAAACACATAAAACTTTCATTTGAAAACTCTGAAAACTGAAGGCAAAACATAATGAGTGATAAGGCAGACAGGCAGCATTCAGGAGCAGCCTGTGTCAGTCACATCCCTGGGCCCAGGGGCAGGGCAGGCTGCATCTGTGCTCCTGGCTATTCAACACTCTGACTACAAAATGTTTGGCTTGTGTAAAAAAGTGGTACGGAAAACAACAACCAAGACAAATCATGATGAACTCCCTGTGGTCCAGCTTCAATGACAGAAGGAAACAGATAAAATCAGTATCTGAATAATTTTTGGCGAAAGATTTCACATATTTTCCCCTTACTTTGTTATCTCTGTCTTTTTTGTTTGTGAGACCCAGAACTAAAATTGGTTCTAGAAAATGGGCTCTAGGTTTTAGTAATTTCCAGGATAAAATTTGGTGGCCAATTAGGATCCATTTTTCCTTAAGGGCAAAACTTTAATTCTAGAGTATAAGAAGCCAGAGGCCCGCTTCAGTTTTCCCAGAAGGAATTCCTAGCTTTCTCTCCAGTAGTCTTTTTTTTTTTTTTTTGTATCTTTATTACACTTGACACACAGAGCAAAAATTGTGTGTAACGTGGAAGATATTTGCAGTGCTCCGTGACCTTCGTCTTTTTCTTTCTTCAATGTCCAGTACTCACCAAATTCCTTCCAGTTGTTGAAACTCAAAAACACGTGTTTAAAGAAACAGATGCCTAACTAACTAGGTTGGATTTTAAACATCTCTATTCATTGTATTTGTGGTTCAGTCACTCATTTGTGTCCAACTCTTTGCAACCCCATGGACTGCAGCATGCCAGGCTTCCCTGTCCTTCACCATATAAAAAAGAAATATTAATAATAATAAAAGTCATCAGTAATGCAACCATCCCCAAATAATCTTGTTAGCATCTTAATGTCATCTAAAGGACTTTTTGTTTTTTACTACTATACGCAGGCAATCCTTGCTTTTCACAGGCACGAAGGCCATAAAATCCAAGGTCATCTTAATAATCAATGGGGACAATTATGATTATTTTGTGATCTTTAAAAGTTTTTGTCAAGGCTTTGGTATAAATGTATAGTGAAATGGAAAAAATGGTAAAGTTAATATTTATTTAGTACACTGTAATTTAAAACATTAGAAACACTGAGAAGTCCCTTTTTTTTAAAACAGATAAAAAACTTAAGAGTAGTTTGACCAGGAGTTGCTTGCTTCTTGTTATATAAGTTATATGATATGGAGTGAACAACTTTTCTACTACTTGGCCAACTGTTCCATTCTTTTCTAAGTTTGGATCAGGTTCCAACATTGTACCCTTTACAACCATATGCTTCAGTTCAGTTCAGTCGCTCAGTCGTGTCCAACTCTTTACGACCCCTTCCACCACAGCACGCCAGGCCTCCCTGTCCATCACCAACTCCTGGAGTTTATTCAAACTCATGTCCATTGAGTTGGTGATGCCATCCAACCATCTCATCTTCTGTCGTCCCCTTCTCTTCCCGCCCTCAATCTTTCCCAGCATCAGGGAATGGTGAGTCAGTTCTCATCAGGTGGCCAAAGTATTGGAGTTTCAGCATCAGTCCTTCCACTGAATATTCAGGACTGATCTCCTTTAGGATGGACTGGTTGGATCTCCTTGTAGTCCAAGGCACTCTCAAGAGTCTTCTCCAACACCACAGTTCAAAAGCATCAATTCTCCAGTGCTCAGCTTTCTTTATGGTCCAGCTCTCACATCCACACATGACCACTGGAAAAATCATAGCTTTGACTAGTCGGACCTTTGTTGGCAAAGTAATGTCACATGCTTGCATGGACTTAATAACAAATATGCAATGGCCAATCACTGATCAACACTGAAAGGACTGACTGATGTGATTTGTCACAGGATTTGCATCTGTTACTTACATGGTGATTTGTGGAGTGAAGAATTAGCAGCAAAGTTTGTACTTCACTTTTCACAGTAATAGACTGTAGCAACTGACATTTGAAAAGCGCTGCTGGGGACTCAGTGTTACTTAACTAAGACGTGGTAACTAAAACCTTGTTCACATTGAAACTGTGCAAAGTGCTTGTAATGAGAAACTACTTATTGTATATATCTACATCTAAGCTTAGATGTGTTTTAATATTGTGCTATTACATATACCTTCATAATTGTTTCTCACTTTACAAAATTTCATGAGTATTTTTCAATATGAGCTTGATCTATATCTATAGCATCCTTTAAAACGGGCTGTGTCAATTCCCCTGAATAAATATAAACAGAGTTGTAATGATTTAAGTGGCACAACTGGAGAAGGCAATGGCACCCCACTCCAGTACTCTTGCCTGGAAAATCCCATGGACGGGGGAGCCTGGTGGGCTGCAGTCCATGTGGTCGCTAAGAGTCGGACACAACTGAGCGACTTCACTTTCACTTTTCATTCACTTTCACTTTTCACTTTCATGCATTGGAGAAGGAAATGGCAACCCACTCCAGTGTTCTTACCTGGAGAATTCCAGGGACGGGGAAGCCTGGTGAGCTGCCGTCTATGGGGTCACAGAGAGTCGGACACGACTGAAGCGACTTAGCAGCAGCAGCAGCAGCAGCAAGTGGCACAATATATATAAAGTTCTTAGAACTGGGCCTGCCAACTTTAGCAAGGACTAAATAAATGTCAAATTATTATTATTAATTATTGGTAGCTCAGTTGGTAAAAAATCTGCCTACAGGGTGAAGACTCAAGTTCGATCCCTGGGTTGGAAAGATGCCCTGGAGAAGGAAATGGCAAACCATTCCAATATCCTTGTCTGGAAAATCCCATGGACAGAGGAGCCTGATGGACTGTAGTCTACAGGGTCGCACAGAGTTGGGCACGACTGAGTGACTAACACCTATACTTTCATTATTATTTATGAGCACAATTTCCTATTGACAGATGCCTAGATGGTTCCTAATTTTAGCACTGTGTGTGTTCAGCCGAGTCTGACTCTTTGTGACTCCATGGACTGTAGCCCACCAGGCTCCTCTGTCCATGGAATTTTCCCAGCAAGAATACTGGGATAGGTTGCCATTTCCTCCTCTAGGGGATCTTCCCAACCCAGGGATTGAACCTGAGTCTCCTGCATCTCCTGCATTGGCAGGCAGATTCTTTACCAATGTGCCACCTGGGAAGCCCAATTTTAGCACTACTTTATGATGAGTATCTTTGTATATAGATCGCTGTATGCTTGCGATGATTGTCTTAAAAGATTAGCACACTCTTGGTTACCCCTACTCAGAACAAGGTTCTTAGATCATGATTCCTCTCAAGAACAATACAGTAGCAATAGCTACTGTTGGGTTGGGAGGAAAACTAGGACTTTTGAGATATCTGTGGGTGGGACAGCTCCATAGTTATTCCACAGGCAAAAATATACACACATTTTGAGATTATAAGAGATGAGAAGCTTTGTGGTTATCAGCACACAGGGGGAAAGTAAAATTCTGGGATATATGAGACCCACCCACAAAGAGCCAATGGGACAGAAAACTCACAAATAATTGAGAGGCTGCAAAAACATTACGAAACTTTTAGAAAATTGAGCAGAATCTTTTTTTTTTTTTTTAAACTTTACATAATTGTATTAGTTTTGCCAAATATCTTAAAAGAGGCTGCAGGGCCTTCCCTGGTGGTTCAGTGGTTAAGACTTCACCTTCCAATGCTGAATTCCTGACTGGGAAACTAAGATCCTGCATGTCTGGGGGCCAAAAAACCAAAACATAAAATAGAAGCAGTATTGTAACGAATTCAATAAAGCCTTTAAAAATGGTGCACATCAAAAAAAAAACAAAACACCAAAAAAGTCTCAAAAAAATACTAGAGGCCTGCACTGAAACAGAATGTATGATGATCTGCAGTTCTTAACTGATCAAATGAGAGTGAAATGTGGTGGCCTTAAACTGCAACATGCAGAGTTTCATATATTCTTCTCATAAAGGATAAAGCCTTAATAAGAATTGCTGTCAAAGACAAGAATAGGAAATCCTGGAAATTCACACATGTTCACAGGTCTGAGAAGTGTGAGGGTGGCCCTTCGTGAATATGAGGGATTTTGCATCAGATGTTGTAAGTTTCTTCCAGATTAAAGTTCCAACAAGAATTAAACAGGGCTTTGTAAAGGTTTGGGAGGAGGTGGCCAAATCTTCCACATCAGGCCACTGTAGTGTTCTGAGAAGTTAGTTTCTGGCAGTTCAACGACTCTGACTTAAACGGCTCTTTATTTGTAAGGAAGCCAGTTTCTGTTTTGAATCTCCTTCTTTTGGAGAACCAGAGATAATTTAAACCATTTTTCTAGTGGAGACAGAACAGTTGATTCTAGCTATATCCAGATGGTTTGCATTGCTTAGGCTGATTTCTGTTAAACTGTTCAAGGTTGTTAATAATCCTTCTAATATATTTAGATTTGTGTGCAGGGTAGAGGGGAGCAGGTCTGGTACATATTGGAAGTCACAGCTCCTGCTGGACTTCTGTCAGATTTGTTCAATCCAACTGTGGTCTCTCCTACTTGTTCCAATTCTGCTGAACTCAAAGCGACCCCTTCCTTTGTGACACTCAAAAATAATGGTTCATTAATAGGGACTTCCAGGAAATGTAGACCTGACTGGAAATGGATGCCTTTAAACAGAAATGCATACCTCAGGAGGGCTTCCCAGGTGTCGAGGTGGTAAAAAAGCCTCCTGCCACTGCAGGAGATGCAAAAGACACGAGTTTCATCTCTGAGTCCGGACAATCCCCTGGAGGAGGAAATGGCAACCCACTCCAGTATTCTTGCCTGGAGAATCCCATGGACAGAGGAGCCTGGCGGGCTATAGTCACAAAAGAGTTGGAGATGACTGAGTGACTGAGCACGTACATACTTTAGGAAAATTAGTTCAACTACAGTTTTTATTTCATAGAGGAAAAAGCATGCTGTGAAGTATGCTTATCTTCCACATTCAGTGACCCCAGGCCTGTTGATTCAACTTTTTAAATATCCATTACCTGGCTACCCAGCCCATCTCACAAGGTATGGCCCCATCTCGATTCCTAGTTGGACCCTAAACAAAGGCCTCCTGGCTGGCTGGTCTTTTTGCTTTCAGCCTCATCCCTATATAGAAGATAAAGATAATAATGAATACATATTGAGAGATTACTACTGAGTTAAGACACAGTGCTAAAGGCTGTTCGTGATTTCATTTAATCTTTATAATAGAGTTGAGGAGGTAATTCTATTACTGTCTCCATTTTCTAGATGAACAAAGACTTAGAGGTTAAGCAACTTGCTCAAATCGTGTCAGTTCTATTTTTCTCAATAAACCAGAATGTGAATGCATGCTAGGCTGCTTTGCTGATTAAAATCCTTATTGGCTCCTTGGAACAAGCAAACTGAAGCACAAATTCCTTAGCATCCTGTTTATTTACTTATTTATTTTTACTTGTGGGGTCTTTTAGTTGCAGCATGCAAACTCTTGGTTGTAGCATGTGGAATCTAGGTCCCTGTCTAGGGATCGAACCCAGGGCCCCCAGCATTGGAAGCATGCATGTAGTTTTAGACTGGACCACCAGGGAAGTCTCATGGTGTTTAAATACTAAGTAACTTCTACATATCCAGAATTTCACTCACATGGCCACAAATTCTCACTACAACCCCACAAGATACTGTGAGTTCTTCATCATAATGGATGAAGACATGAAATCTTAGAGATGATTTCCAAGGTCACAAAGCAGTTATTCATTCATCCTGGCAGAGATGGGATTCACACTCAGTCTATTAGACTGCAGTCCTGTATTCCCCCGTCTGCCACCCCACCTCTGTCTTCCAACTCACATGACTTTATCTACCCCTCTTCCTTTTCCTACCCTTCATTCAACTCCTACACTCATATAATTCAGAAAAAAGGTAATTTCTGAAATATACTCTTCCTTATATCCAGAATGCATTTATTTTTCATCTAGACATCACTTAAGACTCAGCTTAAACAAACTACTTCTTATGAAACATTTTTTGATCTTCCTCTACCCTCTCCTGGCTGGAAGATGATAACTATTTTCGAGGATGCTTTGTAAATAATTGTGAGGTTGCTGCTACCTTATTATAAATATTTATTTATAATAGATAGTTATGGGGAATCATATATTGATTCATTTTGCACAACTAATTATTCTTGAATGCCTACTGATGTGTCTTCTATTTATCTGTTTTCCCAGCTCTTAGTACAGTGCCCGACACTTAAATAGTCCAAAACAATGACTGTATGCATGAATGACTAAGTGGATGGAGACTCTACTCAGGAATGTGTAAGAGCTGAATCCACAGTAGTCATTTCTGAATCAGATTATAAAGCTCCTGAAATATGGTTTGCCATGATTCACTTTCCTTCTCCTTTCATAGACACGGCCTTTTTGATCTAAACATCGTATTTTTAAAAATGCATTAAATTTCCAAGGACCCCTTCTAACTCCTGAAAGTTTCAAATACAAAGGAAACATTTGTTAGGTAATTGCAACAGAGTGACCCTTCATATGGGATTGCCCAGTCGAACAGTGGTAAAGAATGTGCCTGTCAATATAGGAGACTCTGGAGACTCAAGAAACACGAGTTTGATCCCTGGGTTGGGCAGATCCCTTGAAGATGGAAATGGCAACATACTCCAGTATTCCTGCCTGGAGAATTCCATGGACAGGGAAGCCTGGCAGGCCACAGTCCACGGAGGACATGACTGAGCACAGCAACACAGCGCAGACCCTTCACATCCTGAGTTCTTAAGCTCTCTCACCTCAACCAGTATCCCAATTCCAAACAACCATGCATGGATGACTTCCCTCTTTGTCCTTTCTCTGCTAAGTTCCAAGTGCTTTTTTATCAGCCACTGTTTTGGCTTAAAGAGACCAAGTTGCTCTCAACTTCAGCTCTAGATCATGAGGACCAAGAATTTCATTTCAGTCCACTAAACCTGGCAGCATCATAGATCCCACCCACCTGTTCCCCAGGCACCCAATCTTTCCTCTGAAGCTGCCCAGCATTCCCTGGCTTTCAGTAGCACCCTCCCTGCCACTCTTCTCGTGGTCAGACCCACTTAGGCTCCTCTAGAAAGGCTGGAGATACAGATTGCAGCAGGGCAGCTTCAGGAGCCACCCAGGTGAGGGAAGGGCAAAAGTTGCTCATACTGTTCCTCTTTGCTGTATCTTAGGTTACACCCTGTCCATGTCCAAGGTCATGGGTTTTAGTGTCCGTAGTGGGGTGGGGGGGGGCAGTATTTCAGATGTGGCCTATTTGCAGTTTGAATCATCTAGCCAACAGGAGTTCACTGTTTTTCAGGTCACATCTTATATATGCTGGAGAAGACTCTTGAGAGTCCCTTGGACTGCAAGGAGATCCAACCATTCAACCCTGAATATTCATTGGAAGTACTGATGCTGAAGTTAAAGCTCCAATTGTTTGGCCACCTGATTCGAAGAATTGACTCATTGGAAAATACCCTGATGCTGGGAAAGATTGAGGGCAGGAGGAGAAGGGGCCAACAGAGGATAAGATGGTTAGATAGCATCACGGACTCAAGGGACATGAACTTGAGCAAACTTCAGGAGACAGTGAAGGACAGGGATGCCTGGCATGCTGCAGTTCATGAGGTCACAAAGAGTCTGATAGCAACAGAACAACAACAAGAACAACACACACACACACACACACACATACTATTATTGGTTCCTGTTCAATTTTAATAATAACATTTTATTTATATAAGAATATGACTTATATTTATATTTATATATATAAGAATATATTTATATATATAAATATATATATATTATATATTATATATATATATTTATATATAATATATATTATATTATTTTAATTATATTTTAATTATAAATATATATATTTAATATATTTTATTATATTATATTATATTATAATTATAAATATATATATATAATATATATATTATATATATATATATTTATATATATAAGAATATTTATATAAGAATAAGAAATTCATTTCTTCCCTAGTAACTCAGACAGAAAAGCATCCACCTGCAATGCAGGAGACCCGGGTTCGATCCTTGGGTTGGGAAGATCCCTGAAGAAGGAAATGACAACCCACTCCAGTATTCTTGCCTGGAGAATTCCATGGACAGAGGAGTCTGATGGGCTCTAGTCCATGGGGTCACAAAGAGTCGGACACAAGTGAGTGATTAATACACACATTTCTGTCAGATACTGTGCTAAAAGCTTTGAATTACCTCCTTTAATCTTTACAATTTAATCTTGGCAAATAAATGGGGAAACAATGGAAATAGTGAAAGAGTGTTTTCTTGGGCTCCAAAGTCACTGCAGATGGTGACTGCAGCCATGAAATTAAGAGACGCTTGCTCCTTGGAAGAACTCAGACAGCATACTAAAAAGCAGAGACATTACTTTGCCAAGAACTGTCCATCTAGTCAAAGCTATGGCTTTTCCAGTAGTCATGTATGGATGTGAGAGTTGGACTATAAAGAAAGCTGAGCGCCAAAGAATTGATGTTTTTGAACTGTGGTGTTGGAGAAGAATCTTGAGAGTGCCTTAGATTGCAAAGAGATCCAACCAGTCCATCCTAAAGGAAATCAGTCCTGAATATTCATTGGAAGGACTGATGCTGAAGCTGAAACTCCAATACTTTGGCCACCTGATATGAAGAACTGACTCACTGGAAAAGACTCTGATTCTGGAAAAGATTGAAGGCAGGAGGAGAAGGGGACAACAAAGGATGAGATGGTTGGATGACATCACCAACTCCATGGATATGAGTTTGAGCAAGCTCCAGAAGTTGGTGATGGACAGGGAAGCCTGGCGTGCTGCAGTCCAAGGGCTTGCAAAGAGTCGGACACAACTGAGCAATTGAACTGAATCTTTACAATAAGCTTCTGAAACAGATTTTTACCTGTACTCTTTTTTTCCAGAGAGAGAAACCAAGACTTGAGAAGTAAGAAACTTGTCTCCCACTGAAAGCAGGAATGCTGGGATTTGAATGGTCTGCTCACCTCTGAGTCAGAAGATGGGTTTTGGGCTCCCAGTTCACCCTCCCTCCTGAATGGCACAGGGAAACCACATCCCAGAATTGTTATTCCATTAAGGTGATGCCCTCTGACTCAATTTCCTTGACTTTGGCTGATGCCGGCAGACTTAAAGGCCAGGAGTGCAAGAGGCTGAGGGACCCCAGGGTGAGGACAATGCTATGAGCTGAGCCTTTATCTCCACGGGAAGTAACCTTGTTTGCACCTGTCCTTTATCTACCAATTCTCGTCTGTCCTAAAGGCACTGAAGCAGGAGAAAAACTGAGAGAGAATCTAGAGCTGAAACACCAACAGAAACAATGGCATCATTCATATGTCCAAAGGAACCCAAGCCAACTGCAATTTGGCTTTAAGCATGGAATTAAAATTTGTCTCTGCCAATCACATTGGCATCATCATAAAAAGAAATCCAGACCACGGCTGGCCATGAATTGGACTCTGGCAACTCATACAATTATTTTCTATGTGTCATATATGAAAATGACACTGGCTCATTACTGTCCATGGGACATACATTAATGCTGCCTAATTCAGCAGACGATGCCTACTGTGTCAGAGGCACTGAATCAGGCTCTGGGTACAATGTTTGGATAAAAAACTATGATTTTTGCCCTTATTAGAAGGGAGGGAAAAAATCAGATTGTTACTCCAATCTGACTCTTGGGGTTGTCGAGCCAAAAGATACAACCAAGCCAGAGTGGGAGAAGGAAGG
This sequence comes from Bos grunniens, assembly GCF_055505025.1. NCBI lineage: Eukaryota > Metazoa > Chordata > Mammalia > Artiodactyla > Bovidae > Bos > Bos grunniens. The sequence goes on along the minus strand of NC_141178.1, from coordinate 53,031,533 downwards.
ATTTATTACTCGCAGCAAGTAAGAACACTTGAGATATTTCCCAAAGTAGTGTCTCCCTAAACAACAAAATTGAAAACACTTCAAAAAAAAAAGTTCTAAGCTAAGGGTATATGCATATTCACGAAGGGGTTTGGATGGTATATGCATATTCATGAAGAGGCTTGAGCAGAGGAGAATTCAGCCTAGAACTGAAGCAAAGGATGATACAGTTCAGCTCTAGATGACTGAAGAAGTTATGAGCATCAGAAAGGGTCATTCTTTGGGTTCTAGTCGATCTGATGATTGAGGAGTAAGGTGGGGCGGGGGTTAAATTCTGCAGAAGAGCTCAAAAATATGCTTCAGGCTAATCTTTGCCTTTGAAACAGAACTGTGAGTCTTTACAACTGTTCCATTGTTCTGACACTCTGATATGGTTATCTCCCTGGCTTGGTAATAGTTGTTTATTTTTACATTCTTTCGTTGCCTTAAAATCAGTGACTACTGAGACTGTTCTGCAAAGATCTGCAGCCAAGATCACAAAATAGCTCCAGCCTAAAATGGCTTCTCTTATGTTCTGAAAGTTTAGGTCTGGTTCTCTTCCTCTAAGGACCTCCTACCCCATCTGCTTACAGGATGATGAAGGTGGGGAGAGTGAGGTCATATGGAGTACCAAGTACCCTTGAATTTTGGAGATCAAAATGAGGGGATCTGGAAAGGCTTCAAGAAGGAGACGGCATTTCATATAAAAGGGCAGGAATGTTGGAGAAAGGCAGTCTAAGAAAAGAGATATTTAACAAATGATATAAATGAAACTAGACAAACTTTGAGTTTGGACAAACTGTTTTAACCTAGACAAATTGCTTCACCTTTAGAGCAACTTTAAAAAATTAATAAAATCTCTTCAAATTTTTTAATGACTGCCCAGTCCTAATATATTAGCTCTCACTAACACAAAGAAGTTACACGTCAAGCATTTGAAAAGTTAATGTACTGTTTCTGCAACAATGTTAATGTTCTTTTTAAAATGATTTGCTTTATAAAATATATGCACTGGCTGAGAAAAGACTTGAAGGCTATATACACACCAAAATGGTAAATTAACTATGATTGTTTCTGAGTAGTGGGACTGTGATTAATGCTTCTTTGTGCTTTTCCAAGTTTTTCACATCTGCAATAATAAAGATGCATTTTTTGGTAAACAGTTAAAAACACAAAACTTACTTTAAATTGACATTTAAAAGTGTTACTTTAGAGAAATCGTCAAAGCTATTAACTCAGTAAATTCTACATTTAACAAAAAAATGTATTTAACAAATAAAACCCCACTTACATGCCAGGCACTGCCCTTTTTTGGTGTGTTAGTTACTTAGTCCTGTCCGACTCTTTGCAACCCCTTGGACTGTAGCCCACTAGGCCTCTCTGTGCAGATTCTCCAAGCAAGAATACTGGAGTGGGTTGCCATTTCCTTCTCCAGGAGATCTTCCTGACCCAGGGATCAAACTTGGGTTTCCTGCATTGCAGGCAGATTCTTTACCATCTGAGCTATAGGGAAGTCCTGTCCTTTTTAAAATTTTATTTAAAAATTTATTTTTATTTATTTTTTTGGGGGTGGGGAGGGAGCTACAACACATGGCATGTGGGATCTTAGTCCCCAGACCAGGGATCAAACTGGCATCCCTTGCATTGGGAGCATGGCGTCTTAACCACTAGACTGCCAAGAAAGTCCCAGGGTATCAATTTTTGATACAAAAGAAATGAGCTTGTGTAAATAAAGTCTTGCATACACTCAAACACACATGCACATACATATCATTTTTCTCTTTTAAAACGTTGTTCTAGGTTAGCATCATTCAATTTAACTGGGGCTCGGACTAAACAAATATATTTTACACTGCCAGGAGAGCCTACGTTTTCTTGTTATCACAAATGCATTTTATAACCCAAAAGGCTGATCTCCCAGAGGAAATGCAAATAGGAGGAGAAAAATCTGAAGTGACCACCTAGGAGAGTGCATTTGTCTTCTGCAGAATGCTTAGCTTTGATGACACTAACTTATAGCTGATTTTAGTGAATGAGAATGAGTAGAACTCACCAGAATACTCAGTGGAAGAGAAAAAAAAGAGTCCACTATCCAGTTATTCCCCCTTCAATCCTACTGGTTATCCATTATGTAACATAATGGTTGAGCTGGTTTGCTGTAGTCATTTTCTGCCTTAAAAATATTACACGTACCACCAAATAACAAATGCTGTTGGCTACTGAAAGGAAGTTGTGGGAAGGTAGTTATTTGTATTTGATCTGAGAAATTCAAGCGAAAACACACATGCCAGAATGTTCATTTGTTCTACTTCTCAAGTCTTTATACATGCTTATAAGATGAAGTTTCTACTCGAATTCCCTTATTTCTATCCAGCTTCTCACCCAGACAACCTCAAAGTTACTGGATATTATAGAAAAAAGTCAGAGTTCTCATGGGTTCAGGGACTATCGGTCAAAGTAAGCTTTCTGCTTTATTTGAAAGATATATTCCTAAATTAAATGAAGCTATCATTCTCAAAGGGAGGTGGGACTTTGACTAGGGGAAATAGAAGGGAAAAAAAAAAACCAAACCCTACTATTAATACTATGTGCTAAGCTGTGTTAATGGAATTACATATTTGATAAAAGTAAAGAGAAAGATTTTGAGGTGAGGGTCTCATAATAACTAAGTGCGGTTGACCCTTGAAAAATGCAGGTTTGAATTGCATGGTCCACTTATACATAGATCTTTTTCAACAGTAAGTATTACGGCACTACATGGTCCTTGGTTGGTTGAATCCACAGATGCAGAAGTGAAGAGCCAACTACAAGTTGTACAAGGATTAATCCCCACCTTGTTGAAGGGTCAACTGTAATTTGAAATTGGGCAGAATTTCCTCAGGGGCCACCATATGAATCCCCTTGCAGAAGAGAAGTAGGTGGTTCCTCGGAGCACCCTGGCTCAAGAGAGCCAGGCCAGAAGCTAGGGAAGATTAAGTCTCTCTTATTTTGTACATGGGCCCAGAGAACACAAATAACTCAGTGGTAAAGAATCCACATGTCAATGCAGAGGCACAGGAGATACAGGTTTGATCCCTGGGTTGGGAAGATCCCCTGGAGAAAGAAATGGCAACCGACTCCAGTATTCTTGCCTGGAAAATCCCATAGAAAGAGGAGCCCGGTGAGCTATAGTGCATAGGGTCGCAAGAGTGGGACACAGCTTAGCAACTAAACAACAATAACAACAGAGAACCCTAAAAAGCCACCACTTTTCCAATGCTCCCAGGTAACAACATCAGTTTTTCAGGACTTGATGACAATAGTGATCTGTAAAAATCTTGAGCTCTCGAAGCAGACAAGGAAGATAATTATCGTCTGATCCTTTTGTACTAAAGCATACTGAAATGATTCATTAATCTACTCCCCAAGTTACAGGAGATGAGATTCACCTCTAATGAGGTACCAACTGGACACCTTGCCATGAGACAGTAACTTAGGTGAATATGTTTCTTATTCATATTTGCAAAGTATCTGTGATGGGAGAAAGAACTGTATTTTGGTTCCTTGAAACTTAATGGCTCAGATGGTAAAGAATCTGCCTCCAATGTTGGAGACCTGGGTTCAGTCCCTGGGTTGGGAAGAGCCCCTGGAGAACAGAATGGCAACCCATCCCAGTATTCTTCCCTGGACAATTTCATGGACAGAGGAGTCTGGCGAGGCTATCGTCTTTGGGTCACACAGAGTCGTACACGACTGAGTGACTAACATTTTCCTTTAAACAGGATGGGGGATAAATGATTTTCTAGTCCTTTTTTTAACAACCTAAAGAAGTATTTTATTTGGATCTCCATCAACAGCTATAAATATTAGATATAGGATAATATATAATAGGTGCTTTGGATTGCTTTTGTAAACCCACTTAACTTTGCTAAATAGAAAAAAATATTCATATCAGATATGCAAATTTTGTGCAAATATTCATATCAAAATCTCTATACAATTCAAACAACTCTTCAAACAACTGTTCCATCTTTTAAAGAATTTTTTTCATATAAGAATAGTTCCAGAGGGTAATTACTCCCCTCTCCAACCCCCCAAGTAAGATGGGCCTTCCTGTCCCCAGCAGTGTTTGCGATGTTTGGGGCTTTACCTTTTGATGAATGCATGACATGCCAAGTTCTATGGGTCTACAGATTCATCACTCTCCAAATTTATAGGGATGTATGCAGTGTGATTTGATAAATTGTTTTGTTTTGCTTTTCATCACTCACACGATATTGAAAGGACGCTCCCTGTATATCTTAGGCATCATCTATCAAAAATAAGGCTTTGGGGAGAACAAATAAAATGCAGTAAAAACTTGTTGAACTGATAACTATATAATATGAATGTGTCATCTCTGAATATGAAGGACCACTATATGAGGCTCATATTTTATTTTTTTTAGCAAGTTTACATATCTGGTTCCCAGTGGTTTAAACTGCACTTCGGTTCAGACGTTTGCAAAGCTTCCCAAGTGTCTTTGGGGGGCAGAGTGCTATAAATTAAAGTGATTATTAATCTTACTAAATCTATTTCTTTTTACTGGCATTTACTTAGGAGATCTGTACCTCCTTATGATGGATTGGCTTGGCAACTTACTTGACGTACTGGTTGGTATATGAAATAAGAAGCTGGAACCTGATATCCTGTCTTGCTTTGTACTGTTTTTAAAGGAAAAAAACTCTATTAAATTGGCAACTATGTACATTGACTAAAAAAAAGTGGTTTAAAAAGAGATTTCTAGGACTTCATAATTTCTGGACATGGCAATTTAAATCAAGGTGGTAATAATGATTCTATTTACATTTTATCACAAGAGTAAGTTTCCTCTAATTGATAAAACAGTCTTTATCCAAGGCCACTAATGACTATGAGTCCACCAAAATACGTTTGAATTGCAGAAGAAAATTGCTTTACAGGCTACAAAGCCTAAATTTCTTATCAGAGACATATAAACGTAACAGTCAAGGACTCTGTTAAACAGATTCCATGGTTAAAATGTTTACTCTTTTTTAAGCAATCTTCACCCCCTTAGGCAATCTTCAATCTTCAATGTAACAGGTAATGGAAAAGGTACATAGCCAATATACAGAACTCAAATGAATGAAACAGCAGTGAAAATAAATTAAAACAACAGGAAGGTTTCAAATTTGCCATTCAGATAGCAAACATTTCATAGATTGAAAATTTCCAGTGCTGCTGATAGCGGGGTGCAAATGATGATATTCATACCTTTTTATCCTTTGAATTCAGTATATTTTACTGATACAGAAAGATTTCTAAGGCATGCTGTTGAGTGAAAGAGGTTAAGTCATAGAATAGTAACTCTAATATGGTCCTATTTATATAAATGACCCCTTCTCTCATGCATATATAAAATAAATGCAAAAATAAAGATCTGAGAGGCTTCAAACCAAACTCCCAATAGAGCTTGGGGTGATGATGGGGAGAGTGGGGAAGGCTGCAAGATGAAGGGGCTTTGCCCAGAGACCCCTGTTATCAGTTAAACTTTGTATAAGAAGTTATGTCCTCCTATTTTTTCTGTAATTACTGTTTTAAAGAAAACATGTCTTTATAAAAACATGTGGATGAATGACCTCATTCACAATTTTTCATAGAATGTTGAAGGGCTATTCCCACTCCATTCTGAACTTGTTCCCACAATGACAACAACCCAACTTGCCCAAAGCCACACCCAAGTGCAGACCCTAAAGAACAGTAGGAATTCCACCTTCCCCAATGCCCTGTAACCCAAGGCCTCTCCATAAGTGCGGGGAGCCCCGGTCTCAGACACACAGTCCCACACATGGAATCAAAAGCAACCAGCAGTAGGGACAAAGCGATAAACCAACCTCACCCTACACCAGCTTTCCTATTCATGTCTGCTTAAACATTTATGTTTATCTTTTAAAACCATACATAGATAAACAGGCTTCCTAGATGGCTCAGTGGCAAAGAATCCGCTTGCCAATACAAGAGATCCAAGAGACTTGGGTTCAATCCCTGGGTCAGGAAGATCCCCTGGAGAAGGGAATGGCAATCCACTCCAGTATTCTTGCCCAGGAAATTCTATGGACAGAAGAGCCTGGCAGGCTGTAGTCTATGGGGTTGCAAAGAGGCAGACACAACTGAGCTACTGAGCGTGTGCGTGCATGTGCACACACATACACATACACACACACACACGTATAATTGTTTCAAGTCTTCTAGGTTCCTTAGGAGATAACTTTAGCAGATGATCTAAATAAGTACAAAACTAAGAAAAAGGTTGGTTTCCACTATTCTCCCCCAGATAAAAAGACTGCCAAACTAATGAATAAGATGACATTTATTACAGTCAAAAAAATATAACATTAAAATCGCTAAGCGCAAAGTAGGTTAAATGAGTCACCTCCCCCACTCAATTAAGAGCCGACCCCACAAGATCCAAGAGGACGACCACTCAGAGGAGACAAAAGGGCCACTCATTCTACAGGAACCAAACCTCAGCAGCACATCCTCCCAGCTCACCGCCATTCTCATCAGTAGAGATGAAGACAGACAACTCCAGACCCAGCGAGGGCAGAGGCAAACCCACCCCACTAGGCTGTTAGTTATTGTCACACAATGAAAAATGACAATGAACTAACAGCCCAACATAGACAGTCAGACCCACATATAGATCTTCTTTCATTCCCATGCTAACTAGGATGTTCCCTTCTCTGAAAGCCTAGTCCTTTTTTTTTTTTTTAATTTGTGTTAATATCACCCATTTAATCTCTGAATCATACATTGTCCATTCTTGTTTTTGAAGTGATAAGTCGTGTCTGACCTTTGCAACCCCATGAACTGTAGCCCACCAGACTTCTCTGTCCATAGGATTTCCCAGGCAAGAATATTGGAGTGGCTTGCCATTTCCTTCTCCAGGGGATCTTCCTGAACCAGGGATCGAATCTATGTCTCCTGCATTGGTAAGTGGATTCCTTACCACTGACCCAGCACAGATTGTCCATTGCTGTAGCTTAATTGTTTCCTTGAGTGGAATGTGTTTTCCCATCCAGATCATAAGCACTGGAGGGCGGGGCTGTATCTTACAGGGCTTCTTGTAAGGTCAATACAATGAATTAACTACTACAGAGGCAACAGGATTAATGTGCCAGGCATGGCTCTATGTGCTAGAGACATAGAGCTGTGATGGTTAGTTTTATGTGTCAATTTGGCTAAGCTATAGCATCAAATTACAACAATCCATTGACTTTAATAAGTCAAGGAGATTACTATCAATAACGGGGTGGGCCATATCCAGTCAGTTGAAAGGATTTAAAAGCAAAACTGAGTTTTCCCTGAGAAAGTAGAAAGTCTGCCTCAAGATAGAATCAGCTTAGCTCTTGTCTTAAAATACTCAGGCTGCCAATCTATCCCATGGATTTTAGACTTGATGGCTTCTACAATCCTGTGAGAAAATGTAAAATAAATCTTAAAATAAATCTCATATAAATATACACATTATATACATACATGCATTATATATATCACATATACACATTAGATATCATATACTTTATATATAACATATATATGTGTGTATATATGTATATTATTATGTATATCTCTATCCTATTGGTTTTGTTTCTCCGGAAAACTTGGACTATTATGAGAGTTGGAAAGACTTAAGGTTTGTTATGGAAGATACATTCTTCTAGGGGCAAACTAATAATCACTTAAATACACTGCTAATCAAAAGAAATAGTGAGGGACAAGGCTGTGTGGAAAATAAAACAAGATGAGTATTAATGCAAGTGGCTGGTGACCTCCACTTAGACCGAGTGAATCGGGAAGGCGTCTCTGAAGCAATGACATTGATGCTGAAACAGGAGTTGATACTCTCCTGACTTTTTTCTGTCCTTTCCATAGAGCTTGTATAAAGTGATTTACATAGTATGCACTCAATATACTATTTTGAATAAATAATGAGTAGATTAATAATAAGGTCTTATGGAAGATTCGCCGTTCTAATTTTAGGTAACAAAAAAACAAGCTGAGTTGAAGACCTTAATGAAAAGAAAGTCTTTACACTGAAATTACATCAGCTTGGAGCTGGAGGCTCTTGTTTCTGGCTTGATTAATGAATGGAGGTGACTGATTAAGTCGTTCTGGGTATGCAATTCCTTTTACCTGCACTAATTTGAAAACAATACAGATATAACAGAGTTGGGAGACAAAGTACAAAGCAGGACAACGATTCCTTTCTGACCCTATTCTGTCTCTTCTTACATCTTTCTCCTCCTCTTTTTCTTCAAAGCACATAAACACTCACCTACTCTAAACCCACAAGACGTGATGGGTTATTTATCATGGAGAAAACATTCTGTATTTCATCTTTCTTGTCCATTATTCCTATTATCTAGCCATTCACATTTCAGTTCAGTTCAATTGCTCAGTTGTGTCCAACTCTTTGTGACCCCATGGATTGCAGCATGCCAGGCCACCCTGTCCATCACCAAGTCCCAGAGCCTGCTCAAACTCATATCCATTGAGTCAGTGATGTTATCCAACCATCTTATCCTCTGTCGTCCCCTTTTCCTCCTGCCTTCAATCTTTCCCAAAATCAAGGTCTTTCAAATGAGTCAGTTCTTCACATCAGGTGGCCAAAGTATTGGAGCTTCAGCTTCAGCATCAGTCCTTCCAATGAATATTCAGGACTGATTTATTTTAGGATTGGTGGTTTGATCTCCTTGCAGTCCAGGGGACTCTAAAGAGTCTTCTCCAACACCACAGTTGAAAAGCATCAATTCTTCAGTGCTCAGCTTTCTTCATAGTCCAACTCTCATATCCATACATGACTACTAGAAAAACTATAGCTTTGACTAGATGGACCTTGGTTGGCAAAGTAATGTCTCTGCTTTTTAATATGCTGTCTACGGGGGTCATAGCTTTTCTTCCAAGGAGCAAGCATTTTTTAATATCATGGCTGCAGTCATGCTCTGCAGTGATTTTGGAGCCCAAGAAAATAAAGTCTGCCACTGTTTGCCATCTACTTGCCATGAAGTGATGGGACCGGATGCTAAGATCTTAGTTTTTTGAAAGTTGAGTTTTAAGGCAGTTTTTTCACTCTCCTCTTTCACTTTCATCAAGAAGCTCTTCAGTTCTTCGCTTTCTGCCATAAGGGTGGTGTCATCTGCATATCTGAGGTTATTGATACCTCTCCCAGCAATCTTGATTCCAGCTTGAGCTTCATCCAGCCTAGCATTTCGCATGATGTACTCTGCATATAAGTTAAATAAGCAGCGTCCCAGCTGTATATTGTACTCCTTGATGTACTCCTTTCCCAATTTGGAATATACAGCCTTAATGTACTCATTTTCCAATTGGGAACCAGTCAGTTGTTCATGTCCAGTTCTAACTCTTGCTTCTTGACCTGCATACAGGTTTCTCAAGAGGCAAGTAAGGTGGTCTGGTATCCCCATCTCTTTCAGAATTTTCCACAGTTTGTTGTGATCCACACAGTCAAAGGCTTTAGAGTGGTCACTGAAGCAGAAGTTTTTCTGGAATTCACATTTACTATTTTTATTATTGAATGGAGTGTGTGTGTGTGTGTCTATGTGAAGGGGAGAATTTTGGGGGAAGAAAGTTGAGATTCGCCCAAATCTTAGCCCAAGAGATGTTCTTATCATCCAACAGCTGTAACTCATATCACTTAGGGAGATCTGAGTAGACAACCATTTCAGATGAGACAGGAAGATCTACAGATGCCTTTCAAAAAATGCAGACTTGAAGGTTCTGTTTCTTAGCACTACAAATTGACTTCTAGTATGAGCATATGAGGCACTGTTGTTTTGGTTATGACTAAAGACCAAGTGTAGGCAAAGCGACTCAGTGGACATGAATTTGAGCAAACTCCAGGGGATAGTGAAGGACAGGGAAGCCTGGGAAGCCTGGCGTCCTGCAGTCCATTGGGTTCAAAAGAATTGGACAAAAGAATCGGACACAACTTGGTGAGCAAACAAGGCTCAGAGAGGCCCACCTTCAGCTAGCATGCCCTCTTCTGTCTGTTCTCCACTGTTCTTGGATGGCAGGTTTTCCAATGTTATGTGAGAACTGATGTTAACTTTGCTTAAAAAGATACTCATTCTGTTCAGTTGGGTCTCACAGGGGTCAAATATGAACAGAATAGTTACGTTCAAAGCCAAGGGAGAAAATGAAAAAGTAAATGAAGTACAGTGGCAAGATGACAACCTCCATTTCAGAAGTTAGACCTAAGAAAGTCAGACTCAAAGTGTCTCGTTACATCTCAAGAGGCACTGTACGTGCCACACACCAGCTCAAGACCTGGGGGTCTAGACAAAATAAAACCAACTGAAGCCATCCCAGATCAGGGTACTTGGAATGATGAAGATGATGGTTTTTTTTTAAGGTTCAAAAAGTTTCAAGGAGAGATATCATGTCTTGCAATACCAATTCCACCTATTGGGAGGGATTAACTGAGTGAGATAGGACTGTGTTGAGACCTCTTTACTTCCTCTCTTGAGCTGTGATGCAAAAAGTGTGAGTAGAGGCTGATGCTCTGAATACAGAAGGTTCTTTGGAGCATTTTCAAGCAGAGCTCCCAGGCAGTAGAGGTTGACCAGATTAGGGAGTGTGTGAGGAGATAAGAGGTGGTGTTAAAGACTTCATTAACATTCATGCTCTGAGAAACAGACAGAATACTTTGCTCAACCAGCCTGAACAGGATTTTCATGGTATTGGGGCCATGTTTTGGGGGTGAGGTCATAGAAGATGGATTTGAAGAGTTTTTTGTTTTTGTTTTTGTTTTCAGCAAAGAAGAGGGGGAAGGGAAAAGCTATGGTAAGTGACACAAAGATAATAACTTTCAGGGTCAAGAATCATAGATTTTGTAGAATTAAAATGGACCACAAAAGTAACTCAATTTCTCATCGTCATTATTTCAATGATGAACTTGATGCCCAAAGAGAAACCCCTTTCATTCAAAGAAATCCCTTTCTTCTGCCATGAGTAGGTACTTTTATTCTGCAGGTAGAGGCTACCCAAGTCTTTGAATAGGTTCTTAACAGGAAGCTATCTCTACTCTACAGTGCTTGCCTAGATCCTAGTTCTCAATGATATTATAGCAAGAGACCATTTATAAATAAAACCCTGGTGTGGTCTTTTGTTATTTATTGTTTTTGTTTTTGCATTTCATGTGCCCCACCTATTAACACGGATTCAAGCTATTACATGATAATAATGCTAATAATGAGCTTCCTAGGTGGCGCAATGGTAAAGAATCCACCTGACAATGCAGGAGACACAAGTTCAATCCCTGGGTCAGAAATATCCCCTGGAGTAGGAAATGACAATCTACTCCAGTATTCTTGCCTGGAAAATTCCACAGACAGAGGAGCCTGGTGGGCTACAGTTCCTAGGGGGTGGGAAAGACTCAGACACAACTGAGCACACAGGCAAGTAATAATGTCAAGGGTAGGGATTTATAGGCAGTATGGACAGAGGAGCCTGGTGGGCTGCAGTCCATGGGGTCGCGAAGAGTCAGACACGACTGAGCAACTTCACTTTCACTTTTCACTTTCATGCATTGGAGAAGGACATGGCAACCCACTTCAATGTTCTTGCCTGGAGAATCCCAGGGACGAGGGAGCCCAGTGGGCTGCCATCTGTGGGGTCGCACAGAGTCGGACACGACTGAAACAACTTAGCAGCAGCTCATGGAAAAATATTAGAGTTTTTCCTGTGAGCCCAACATTTCTGATGATACACTATATGCAGAACATTTTATGCACTGCTATGCAACTCCTCTTCCCTGTAGCTCAACGGTAAAGAATCTGCCTGTGATGCAGGAGACCAGGGTTCGATCCATGGATTGGGAAGTTCCTATGGAGAAGGGAATGGCAATCCACTCCAATATACTTGCCTGGAGAATTCCATGGACAGAGAAGCGTGGAGGGCTACAGTCTGTGGGGTTGCAAAGAGTTGGACACAACTGAGTGACTAACACACAATGCAACTCCTCTCTCCTCCCTGCCTTCCTCCCAACCTTGAAGGTTCAAGTAACTTATCTAGATACCCATTTGTCTCTTGGAGTTTCTCCATCTTTCATGGGCCCTGGTGTCGTACACATCTTATGGGGCTGTACCGTGTTCTGATTTTCCCTCATCTTATGTTTGTTTATATGAATCTACTTGGAAAATACTGTTCTGCATAATGTTCACTCTGTTTTATAATCCTAACCCTTAATCAAACTCCCCCCTCTTGACTTCTTTTCAGGAAGTGCCTCTGCATTACCCCTGTTTGAACCTGATGTCAGACGGCTTCCTGCCTCTTCCACACTCATGGGTTCCTTTCTGTTACTGACTTTCAATCATGAACAAGATAATAGGTTTAGGCCTGTGGCTGGTGCTTCATTGCTCTGGTCTTGTTCCCCTTCTGCCCGCATGACTGTTGCATGGGCATTATAGCCACTTCCTGGGAGCCCGTGCTAATAATATGTGCTTGTATTTCTGCAATTTTTGCCATTGTAAGTCGGGTGTAGAAGCCAAAGCAGAAAGCATAACTCAAACCAGTATTCTGAACAGAATTATGACCTGCAGGTAATTCATGAGTCTATTAATTGTTTGTTCTTTTCTGCTCTGGGTGAGGTATTAGCCACCATTGAGTCTTTAACCATAATAAACGGGCAGACAAGGTGACAGTGGAAACAGGCCCTTGATTAAAAATCCATGCCCTGCAAACCTGCAAATTAGATCATCAGAGGAGATGGGATAGAGTTTCTCAGCAAACACACCACTGCTACAGATCTCTCGGAAAATAAATAGCCACAAGTCTGAAGGATCTGAGACACATGACGTTCAGAAAAGTACAAAAATATGCTTTAAAATGATATCCATCTAAAACCTTAAAAATGGTATACAATACCTGATTCCAAAAAATGCCAAAGTGTTCTGAGTGTTCTGTCTGCCCCTTCGGAACTGAGCAACATTTTTAGCACCTTGTTGACAGAGCCAAGAAGTGAATGATCGACACTAATGGGATTTTTAATCTTCAACCTAATTAACTTTGTTAAAATTAAGGCTTACTAGGAAGAATCGGCACAAAGAAATTAATTAAAGTAATGGAATTTTTGCCGGATTTAACAGCTGAGTACTGACTCTAGCTATAATGCACACAGAGACGGATATTTTAAATTCAGTTCCACTTTTCTCTTGTATGCTTCAGTGTTTCCCATTTCCAGAAGCACCTACATTCCCAGAGCTGAGTGTGTCCACCTGTCCCTGGCATGGGCCAAGCTATACCAGAGGGGATATTTGCCTATGTATCTACCACCTTGTTGGTCCAGTTTACCTGGAGCCTGGCAAACGTCTGGCATATGGCAAGTATGTGACATACACATCATTAATGAGTAAGTCATTATAACTTTAAAAAATTGATATCATTGATACTCCAGTTTACTTTCCTCACCTTGTGGTTATTATGTGAAAAGAAACAAAAGTAAAGTGAACTGGGCATTTTCTTGTGCATAGCTTGCAGAAACTAAGCAAGCTGATGTTTACGACATTATGTATTATGCAGAAGAATATTTTCTAAATTTTTCTTTTTTCTTTCATTCATTTATTTATTGAAGTAGAATTGATTTACAATAAGTTAATTTCAGGTGTGGGCTTCCCTGGAGGCCCAGTGGTAAAGAATCCACCTGCCAAGGCAGGAGGCATAGGTTCCATCTCTGGGTCAGGAAGATAAAAATCCCATGGACGGAGAAGCGTGGCGGACTACGGTCCATGGGGGTTGCAAAAGAGTCAGACACAACTTAGGGACTAAACAACAACAACAGTTTCAGGGGTACAGCAGAGTGATTCAGCTGTTCAGATAGGCCTGGGCCCATAGGTGGGGGCAGGTGGTCAGGTGCAGTGGCAGCTCAAGGGCAGAGAGGTGGGATGGGTCCACCCGGGGCAGAGACAATAAGAAGGATGCTGTGTGGAGAACTGAAATATAAGGATGAAACTACTAAGCATCAGCCTACTCTTTAGCTATCACCAGCCACCAGCAACTCTAAATGATGTTCATGGCAACATACGCCTCACTCTAAAAACCTTTTGTTAACCTTAAATTCTAAGCACATGTTGGGCCTATTCAAGTTAGTGAATTTCTCTTACATTTCCCTTCGTGAACATGGTCTTCTACCTGAAAGTTGTCGGGAGAACTACCAGTTGTACAATCTTCCCTCCTGACCCACCCAGACTCAGCACTATGCTTTTACTTCAAGAGTAAATGCTTCACTGTGCAAAATAATATAAACTCATTTTGAAAGTAATTCACCTCTCCTAACCCGGTGGTTCTATATAGTTCTGTGTTTCCACAGTGGATTCTAAATAAATATGATAGCACAGTGGTTACAATGGTGAAGAAACAGATCCAGCGTTACAATTCTGTCATTCTATGGATGCCCTGGAATTTTTATTTACGCTCAAAAATTTAAATGATGAAATGGTACAAATTGCAAGGTATGATATTTTTATTTGGTAAATGCAAGTTTTAGCTTATACTTATGAAGGATCATTACATAACTTGTTCAGTCCTGCCTGACTCTTTGTGACCTCACGGACTGCAGCACACCAGGCTTCCCTGTCCTTCACCATCTCCTGGAGTTTGTTCAAATTCATGTCAATTGAGTCAGAGATGCCATCTAACCATCTCATCCTCTGTCACCCCCCTTCTCCTCTTGCCCACAATTTTTCCCAGCATCAGGGTCTCTTCCAGTGAGTCTGCTCTTTCCATCAGGTGGTCAAAGTATAATATTAAACATAACTTATTAATATTATTCAATGACTGTGTCACATAGAAGAAGAAATATTAAAAAATCACATCTGAGTGTTAAATATACTTTCTCCAACACTGGAGCAGAGGTGGTTGGCATTGGGAGTGAGGGAGCAGGTCCTACTTGAGAGGATGTCCCTGAGATGTGCTGGCATAATCTCAAGGTCACCCACAGGATTACATACACAGGTCCTGCCTAAGGGTGGACACATTTTTCCTACAGAGATTTACCAAAAAAAATTACTTTTGTACACAGCTCCAAGGCCAACTCTCAGAGGTCTGTGCCATCTTGTATTCTTCTAAGTCATGGGGGAATACAGGCAGATCTCTAATGTGACCCAATGACTCATCCTATAAAGGCTAAACTGGAGGTTCCTTAGAGAAAGACAAATACCATATGATATCGCTTATATGTGGAATCTTATAAAAGGGTCCCTTGGACTAAAAGAAGATCCAACCAGTCAATCCAACCCTGAATATTCACTGGAAGGACTGATGCTGAAACTGAAGCTCCAAAACTTTGGCCACCTGATCCGAAGAGCTGACTCACTGGAAAAGACCCCGATGCTGGGAAAGACTGAAGGCAAAAGGAGTAGAGGGTAACAGAGGAAGAGATGGTTAGATAGCATCATTGACTCAATGCACATGAATCTGGGCAAACTTGGGGGAGATAGTGAAGGACAGGGGAGCCCGGGTGTGCGCAGTCCATAGGGTCTCAAAGAGTTGGACATGACTTACCGACTTAACACAACAAAGCATATGAGTGAAATTATATACAAACAGAAATAAACCCACATATATAGAAAACAAACTTGTGGTTACCAAAGGGGAAAGGGGGGATAAATTAGGAGTCTGGGATTAATACATACACACTACCATACATAAAATAGATAATCAACAAGGACCTACTGCATAGTACAAGGAGCTCAATATTTTGTAATAACCTATAAGGGAAAAGAATCAAAAAAAGATATATATGTGTGTATATATATACACACATATACTGAATATACATATATAACGGAATCACTTTGCCGTACATCTAAAACTAACATAACATCGTAAATCAACTATATTTCAATTTAAAAAGGAGATGCATTGAAAAAATCCTGGGGCGTCCTTGAGGGCAGAGACCGTGTTTCATTTCTCAAGTCCCAGTCCAAGCACAGTGCATGGGACAGCTCTGATGTTTTGGTGTCAACAGAATAAATAAGCAAGGGAATATAGACTTCAAATAAAACGAAGGCCTTCTACCATGATAATTTATATTTTTCTTAAAACTGTATCCAAATAGTCTATTGTTTGTGTTCAGATTTATATGTTTTCTTTTCTCACCCTTTCTTTGGTAAATGTCGATAGGTGCCTACTCTTTGGGGGCACTATTTTCAGCCCTGGAAATGTAATAATTTACAAGCACGATGTTTAGTCTCATGAGTTAAGTGCTTCTTGGTTACAGAATCCCATGATATAACATCTTGTGCATGTCACACCCCCATGTACCTGCTAGCCACTCAGGAAATGTGGACTACATGGAATTGTCCCTGAATCTCACCGAGTGACCTGGATTTTACACAGTCTGAGACCATCCAATGCAAAACCTTGGAAGAACCTCTTCAGAGATTTATGGTTGGATTGCAATTTTGTCCTCCTAATTACAAGGGGCAGTCACATTGGGTTTGGACTTGGGGCTTGTACTCTCATTAAATTTACCACCTGGCATGTTGTGGACCCTCAATAAATATTTATTAAATGAATTAATCATACAATATTCACAATGGCTCGTTTGTGATCTATTAATAATATATAAATTTCTCAGGAATACAGTCTCGGCTGCAACCGGATTTCTTTTGCACTCTTAATTCAGTCTTAAATGGTTGTGCACTCCCGTTTTCTTTCAGTAGTTCACTGCACTGAAGCACTGCTTTCTATCCCCCCCCAGCCTGTGATTTAAATATGCTTGCAGAAATTCCTATTAATTCCATTCCAAGTATTTGCACAGAACTGATCCACCATCACCGTCTGCTAATGATGCATCTGTCATTTTATTGACACCCCTAAACAGCTTTATTCTCTTTTCTAATTAAGAGACAAAACTGGTATTGTCAGCTGATGAACCGACATTTGGGGGCTTTTGTTCTAATGTAAAAGGCAGCACATTATGCTGCGAAAACAAAAACTCTGAAATGTTAACAGAAAAGCCCACTAGACAAAATATATTTACATGTAAGATTGGAATTAAGATGGTTTAGAAGCCTAATACTCATACAATATTTTGAGTTACAGGGGGTAAAAAAAGACACACTCATGGCAAAATAGATTCAAAACAAAAAGTGATGCTTCTTGCCCTAACTGGTCATTAATATTCGGAACAAAGCAGTCTCGTGCTCACTGGACAATCAAACATCTTAAGAAAAAAGCAAAACCTTTTCAAGCTGACCAACATAATATGCTTCAATATAACTTGTCATAAAAGATAACAATAACATGCAAACAACAGCTAAGTAAGAACTTGAAGTTCTTACCAAAGACCCATAGAAAGGAGGTAAATAGCAATTTTGAAGGGCTAAAAAAGCAATGATTTCCTCATGACTATATTAGACAATTGCCAGAGAAATGATAATTACATACAAGTACAGAACTAACTGCTCACCAGAACATTCTCAAGCAACTGAGGAGGACAAGCCATAAAAGCATAAAAGCTCTATCACCATCGCATTAAAAACCTAATCTAAAATCATCGCATGTCAGAAAATTAAGGATTCATCAAAATATTCCCAAAGGTTATGTGACGGAAAGAATACATAAAGAGGAGTCACAGCCCTGGATTTCTTCACGGAGAAATGCATCGTAGGATCTACATTTTAAAATAAACTCAATATAAAACCTGGTCTTGCCAAATGAGATCATTGTTATAAAGCAGTCAGCTAGGATGTCGGCACACAGAAAGCATCTGATAACATCAGCTGCTCTTATGATTGTTATTATTATTGTGATGTCAGAATCAGCTCCCTTAATGCCTTTCATGGTTCCCTCCCAAGGTTTAAAGGACCCCTAGAAGGACTGCTTGTGGCTAAGCCATAATTCTAGCTAATTCTGTTTCTAACACTCCTTTCTGGATATTTTTATTCTGCTTTGGTGGACTAATTCCAAGCTCCTGTCTTCTACCTAAATTCCCTCTCTCTGCCTAAATGCTTAGGGCCGAGGCTCTAATCTGTATGTCTTGCCTTTATGGCTCATTTCACCCTGACTTTGCCCTTGTCTCACTCTCTGTATCTGAGACTATGAACAAAACCTCCCACACATGTAGCCCAGGGCTAGGCGCCAATGCCTGCTTGTTGAGGAGCAGAGCTGGGGATTCGATGAGTGAATTTCATTTCACTAGAAAAGGTTTCGAGTCCACCAACTGCACTGCCTTAAGCCCTATGAAAGACTTAGACCTCATAGGGTTCTTGGGGGTCACTAGTCCAGCAGGATTTGTTTAGCATCAACACTTTTCCCCTAGAAAAGTCATTAGAACAAAAGAAAGTACCTACCCTGTTCCCCCCAGGAAAACTCCTTGTGACAACAAAGCCAATTTATTAGTTACAAATAAAGTGCTGGCTCATTTGCTGTGATTCAGTGGACACCCATGGCATCCAGGAACCACTGCTCCCACCATCCTCACCAAGTGCTATATGACCCAATCTTGGGTCTAACAAAAACAGTAGATTGGTCCAAGGTGGGCCTCTCACCTACAAGGAGTCAAGGAGCCAAGATGCGCCAAGATGAGCTTTTCAAACAAGAGGTGGGGTAATGTGGTGATGTGCAGAGCTGAGCAAAACAAGGTATACCATCAGTATGTGGCCACATGACAATTACTGGAGATGATTATTGCATCCATAGAGAAATAAAGAGGAAAATACTGCCTTGAGACAGAGAATATACACTGACAGCCAAATCTGTGTGCAAAGACTACAGTGTTTCATATATGATGAAATCTGTATGGACCTTTCATATACAAAGAAATCAGAAATCAGAACTCTGATAGAGCTTAAGGAAACTGGTTTTGTTAAACAGTAATGCCGTATATCCAAGACCATCATGTGTGTGTGTGTGTGTGTGTGTGTGTGTGCATGCATCTATTTATCTATTTAGGAGTTGGAGAGAGAGATACAAGGAGTCTGTGGTGACAGTTTCTGAAAAGCAAGACAGGCAACTGGGCAAGAGAATCTTGAAAATGAATCTGGTTGCACACCTATGACAGTCCTTGTGTGTTTTGAGCTTCAAGGGGGCAGAAAAGGTAGAATTGATGATTAATAGACCTGTAAAACTTTCATAACCTTCTGGTTGAAATTCAACTTATTAAGATAATCCAACTAGAATGCCCATTTTTTTCCACATTCATTCATGCCTCCAACAGTTAGCTTGAAGGAGGAAGCGTTGACCAAAATCAGTTTCTTCTACGCTAGACCTTACTGACTTCTTGTGGAAGTGGACAGGGATTTCTATCATCACTGCTTCCCTGGCCAGTGATCAGGGCTGATGGACAGGAAACAACGAGGAAACCCTTTGTTAAAGGAAGATGTCAGCCTTCACACTCCCCTGTAAGCAAATCTATTAGCTTTGACCTCCGCTGGTCGTGACTCCCCAAGACCCACTGTCCACCAAGCAGGAGTCCTTTCCTAGGATCTGTGTTATGTCGATAGACGAAAAAAATCTTTAAACATATTTTCTTGCTTTTGAAAATATTTTTGTTGCTATCAGTTACATACAGTTCTTAAAAAAAAAAGAAAACATTTTTGGGCAAAAGGCTCAATGAATGCTAGCAGAGATGCTCATTCTTTTTTATGGCAATTGTAATGTGTTTTTCAACTTTTTTTTCTTGCTTACTAATTTCTAATTCTATTTGTTTTTATTTTTAAAGGGAACCAAAAACTTTTCCCCTTATTTTAAGTATAGTAGATTTTATATTTATGCTTAATGGAGGATAAGAAAACCAGCTCTTTTCCTGTCCTCATTTTGTGGGAAACCTCCCACTTTTTCTTTCATCACATCTTCATTTTTCTCTCATATGTTGTACATGCTTATTTTAGTTTGTCTCACCAGTTGAGTGTTCCTTTTAAATACAGTCTTTCTTTCCTGATAGGTTCCTTTTGGCTGTTCCCAGATGGCTCAGTGGTAAAGAATTCACCTGTCAAGGCAGGAGATGAGGGTTCGATCCCTGGATTGGGAAGATCCGCTGGAGAAGGAAATGGCAACCCACTCCCGTATTCTTGCCTGGAGAATTCCATGGACAGAGGAGCCTGGTGGGCTATATAGTCCATGGGGTCACAAAAGGGTTGGACACGACTCAGGGACTACACAACAATGAGTAGGTATGAGGGCAGGCAGGAATGGGGAATAGCTTACGAGCTATTTGCTGGTGGTGGGGTAATGAAAATGTTCCAGAATCAGACAGCGGCGATGGCTGCACAGTCTTGTGAATATAATGAAAACTGATAAAACTGTACACTTTTAAAAGGTGTATTTTATGGTGTGCAAATTATATCTCAAAAAAATAAATGCATCCCCTCACAAATTTGATAGCATCTAAAAGTATGCGGCACATAATAGATGCTCAAGAAATGTAAATTTTTCTTTAAAAAAGTACTCCTTGGCCAATTCAAAGTTTCTTCAAGTATTTTCCATGTGTGTGTTTTCGCTCTGGATAGCTGGGAAAACAGCTCCACCTGCTTTCAACATTGTGGAAGGAGTAATAAATAAAGCCTCACTCTGTTCCTTGCGGGCTTTTCCCTGGATAAAATCTCTCTCACATTCCAGTGGATTTACCCTAGGTTGTCCACAAGAGCCTCTTCAGTGCGAGCTCGCTGAAGCTGCTGGTACAGGGGATGAGACAGGACATGCTGGAGGTCAAGGTGCCCTTCCCAGCCGCCTCCTGGGCTTGCAGAGCTCCTTCATCAAGCATCACAACGCAGACAAGTGCATTTAGTACCAAATAATTACACTCAATCGTCCTTCCTATGCTCTCAGCGCCTATCGTCAGCATAAAACTCATTTCCCAACTCAGTGACAGCCATGGTGATAACAGAGGTTTGCCCATACAATCCCGAATTCAAGCTGGGTCACAGTACCTGTGACAGTGTCCTGGTGGCTTCTAATAGAGCATTCCTGTTCTCCCCCATCGCCTCGCCAAGCAAAGCTTTAGAGGCGGGGACTGTCGTGGCTACAATTAATATTGTAAAGCCTTGAAAACTAGCTTTTTTTGTGACGCTTTTCCGTTTTTCAGGACCTTTCTTTCCTCCCTACTTTTTTTTTTTTAATTCACTCACTTATTTAGCAACATATATTGATGATATATAGACTACATGTCAGACGTAACATCGGATGTTGATAAACTGAATGAAAAAGACACATCCATGACCCCTGAATATTCACTGGAAAAACTGATGCTGAAGCTGAAGCTCTAAGACTTTGCCGCCTGATGTGAAGAGACGACTCCCTGGAAGAGACCCTGATGCTGGGAAAGATTGAGGGCACAAGGAGAAGGGGACGACAGAGGATGAGATGGTTGGATGGCATCATGGACTCAATGGACATGAATTTGAGCAAACTCCTCGAGATAGTGAAGGACAGGGAAGCCTGGCATGTTTATGCCGCAGAGAGTCGGACACAACTTAGTGACCGTACAACAACAACAATGACATCTGAGCAGTTTACACTTCATTTAAAAATGCACCCCTCCCAGGAAGCTCTCAGGAGTCCAACTTTTGCTGAAGTGCAAGTTTCTGGGGTTCTGGTTTTCTAGGCACTGGGTGCTAAAAAGCTGTTGATTTAAAAATAGATTTTGTGATGTATGTCATTAAGTTTAAGCAGTCTTTCATTTCTTTCCTAGTATTAACTTGGTTTTATAAAATAGCTGTATAAACATTTTTACCTTTAAAAATAATTCTTTGTTTCCAAATATATGACATACTTTTTGAGATAAACTCTTTAACATATATATGAACATCAAACTTGAAAACATAAATTTCATAAAATATAAAAAAAAATCTACTTATAATGTCATCATGAGAAACGCTGGACTGGAAGAAATACAAGCTGGAATCAAGATTGCCGGAAAAAATATCAATAACCTCAGATATGCAGATGACACCACCCTTATGGCAGAAAGTGAAGAAGAACTAAAATGCTTCTTGATGAAAGTGAAAGTGGAGAGTGAAAAAGTTGGCTTAAAGCTCAACATTCAGAAAATGAAGATCATGGCATCCGGTCCCATCACTTCATGGGAAATAGATGGGGAAACAGTGGAAACAGTGTCAGACTTCATTTTTTTGGGCTCCAAAATCACTACAGATGGTGACTGCAGCCATAAAATTAAAAGACGCTTACTCCTTGGAAGGGAAGTTATGACCAACCTAGACAGCATATTCAAAAGCAGAGACATTACTTTGCCAACAAAGGTCTATCTAGTCAAGGCTATGGTTTTCCCTGTGGTCATGTATGGATGTGAGAGACTGTCAAGAAGGCTGAGCGCCGAAGAATTGATGCTTTTGAAGTGCGGTGTTGGAGAAGACTCTTGAGAGTCCCTTGGACTGTAAGGAGATCCAACCAGTCCATTCTGAAGGAGATCAGCCCTGGGATTTCTTTGGAAGGAATGATGGTAAAGCTGAAACTCCAATACTTTGGCCACCTGATGCCAAGAGTTGACTCATTGGAAAAGACTCTGATGCTGGGAGGGATTGGGGGCAGGAGGAGAAGGGGACGACAGAGGATGAGATGGCTGGATGGCATCACTGACTGGATGGACGTGAGTCTGAGTGAACTCCGGGAGTTGGTGATGGACAGGGAGGCCTGGTGTGTTGTGATTCATGGTGTCGCAAAGAGTTGGACACGACTGAGCGACTGAACTGAACTGTCCCTGGTACTTATTATTTAAAGAAATAATGAAGTAAACATATAAGTTCAAAATACTCATAACTGAATGGTAAATTCAATTTTATTTCTAGGCTTTTATTAGACATGTGAATAATTGCATTCCTTCCTAATGCACGCACATGTTGCCCCTACTTCCTTGATAGGAACCACAAGGATCTCCACCTTCTAAACTGACACCAGCAGACGTATATCCAGAGAGGTTATTGTCCCTCAAATCATAAAAAGCATAATACTCTCCCTATTATTTATTAATTAAATCAGTCCATTTTGAAATATCCATTGTCTCTACCCCAATCTGGCTAACGATCTACCAAAAAAATTATGTGATTCTGGGTTTCAAAAAGCATCTTCACTCGAAAATGCCTCAAATAAACTACAGCTGTGTACTTACTACATTAAAATATATCTTCTCTTCGTAAACAAGGAGAAATGTAAGCTGATGTAATACTCTTTTTTTCTCCTCTTTTTAATACTTTTTTCCCCCAAACTCTAAAAGGATGTCCCAATACTACATATTCTTGAAAATAAAACCAACTGTTTGACACCATCCAGTTTTTCATGTTTATGATGCTAGCGCGAGTGCTAAGTCGCTTTCAGTCGCGTCTGACTCTTTGCGAGTCCACCAGGACTGTAGCCCGCCAGGCTCCTCTGTCCACGGGATTCTCCAGGCAAGAATACTGGAGTGGGTTGCTGTTTCCTTCTCCAGGGGACCCTTCCAACCCAGGGACTGAACTGCGTCTCTCATGTCTGCTGCATTGGCACGCGGGTTCTTTACCACTAGTGCCATGAAATGTTCCATCTCAAAAGTCATGCACTAATCCAGATGTTGCATATGAGGGTGGGGCAGAGATAAGAGACTTACTCCTAGTCTCAGCCTTCTTTGAATTCAAGAAATTCTAAGGCCCTTGTAATCAGTAATCCCATCTTTCTGCTTAGAAAATACTGGTTAAAGACACACACATACCCCACCCCCCCCCACCAAGAATTATTCTTTCCCAAATTTGAAGGAGTAAGACACATTTTCAATAACATATACATGCAGAGCTGTGGTTGAAGAAATATTTGAGACTTGCTCTATTCAAAAAAAGAATGGAGAAAATACATTTTGGAAATTGAAGAGAATGTCCGAGGCTGCCTTCTGCTTCTCCTATAGCTGGAACTATTCTTCCTGTTCATTCCACTGTGGGCTGTGGATGCAAATATCCCCAGGCATTCACTTTCTGCCAGGACGTTTTTGTGGTTTAAACATGCACATAAGCAATTAGTTTTATGCCTTCCAGTAAGAAATGGAACTGAATTCTCACGGTATGAAGGGCTCACACATGTGCCACTTTTGCATGGAACCCACCACTCCATCCCCCCCTCCTGGTTTTATGAACAATTCAGTGCTTTGAGATGGAGTGGATCCCGGGATAATCGCTGTTCGGGGTGGGTGATGGAGGCAACTTAACAACAGTAGTGAGAAGAGTCATATCAACAGCTTAGGTATTATTTAAACATTCTACAGCAACATCAATAGCTTTATGTTTTTGTTGTTTAGTTGCTAAGTCATGTCCAATTCTTTGCAACCCCATGGACTGCAGCACACCAGGCTCCTCTGTCGCCCACTATCTCCCAGAGTTTGCTCAGATTCATGTACATTGAGTCAGTGCTCTGTCACCCCCTTCTCCTTTTGCTCTCAACCTTTCCCAGCATCAGGGTCTTTTTCAATGAGTCCGCTCTTCGAATCAGGTGGCCAAACTATTGGAGCTTCAGCTTCAGTAACAACATCCAAACCTAAATTGACATAAACATTTCTCAAGGTTGTAGTCTTTACCAAAACGTCTCAATTTCCTCATATATCAAAGCAAATGCATCTATTAACTAGGGGATAGAGTTTAGGGACTGTTGGCTTGGTGCCCGCAGAAGAAAATGACATCAGCTTTCCCTAAAGCTCTAAAATAAAGAACAGAGAAGCCAAAGGAATATTCACCTCCTCCTATTCTCACCTCTCTCCACTGTCAAAGGCTCCAGAAGACCAGGAAAGCAGGAGACCCACTGTCACATGCATCCGACGCCAATACAATACAAGTTTATGGTTGTTATGCCAGTGGGGGTGGAGGACGCTGCTGGTCCAAGGTGGCCTCCAGGTCCTTTCCACATCACATGCAACAGGCTAGTTTCTGCTAGCCTCTGACTCGCAAGTGCAGAAACAACATGAGCATATAAAGGAACACCTTCAGTGAAATGATAATAGCACAAAAAGTACCTTCCACCTCTGTGTAGCCTGAGGAACTAACAAGTCTGTGTATGGCACTGCAGCCTAGGGATCATCAGAGAATCAAGACTCAACAGGTCCTTATTCCTCCCCCAACCCCGCCTCTTCCACCTGCAGAGGAGGTAAGCCATGGTTGTAGGCATCCTGCTTCATAACTGTTAGATCAGGACTCCTCAGTACCGACCACACTTATCACAGAATTTCTGGGAACACCCCCCAGGGCTGTACTTCCTGACAAAGGTGTTTATACTGCAAGGCGCAGTGTCCATATTTAGATTCTATCTCGAAGGGCTGAAACTAATCAGCATTAAACACGTGTACTCTGTGGGCAAAACATTATTAGAAAAGAAACTCACAGATGCAGAAAGGAGCAAGCATCATGGAAATGAATACACAATACACTGACAATTGGTGCCTGCTCACGACAGTCCCAGGACTATCCACCTTCCATGGCTCCTGATTCTGTTTCATGAAAAACAGATCCCACTGGAAAACCAATGGGATCTCAAGTTACCCCAATGTCCTGATTAGGACATGTTAATTTTTGTCTCTCTGAAAAGGTCTATCTCCAGCAAGAAGCAGGCCCTGGAGCACAGGAATGGAGCCGGAACCTCGCTCTGGGCTGCCAGCTGCACGCTCTGTCTGTAACAACAACAGAAACTGGCCAGAGACATTTCGAAGAATGTCTCTGAGGAGCTCAGAGAGAAAGCAGAAGCCTCATCACAGCGGACGGCTGACTCACAGTTGTAGCTGCGGCAAAGTAAATGTAAACCCAAGCTGGTTTTCTACAACTTCCTCTATCAAGCTGCATATACCTTCAAAGCCCATAGAAGAGGAGAAGTTGGCTGAAGCCATTCCTTACATTGTAACCATCTGTGATTCTCAGGAGCAGGGACCCAGGTTGTTTTTTCATTGCCTCTGTCTACATAGCACAAAGTATTGACTCTGGTTTCTAACAGGTGCTCAATAAATATTTGAATGGATAGATAGATGAGTCAATGAATGAAGTGAAAATGTTAGTTGCTCAGTTGTGTCCAACTCTTTGCAACCCCATGGACTGTAGCTCGCCAGGCGCCTCTATCCATGGAATTCTCCAGGCACGAATACTAGAGTAGGTTGCCATTTTCTACTCAAGGGGATCTTGAGTTGCCATTTCCTACTCAAAGATCTTCCCAACCCAGGGATCAGACTCGAGTCTCTCGCATCATGGGTGGATTCTTTACCGTCTGAGCCACCAGGTAGAAAGGACCATAAAATATACATGGGATGAGTTAACAAGGAACTTAAAATGTGTATTTCAGGAGAGTTCAAGAAAATAAATGTTTGTTTAAGAAAAACAAAGAATAAGAGGGAGGGGATAAGTGTATTCATAGAACTGATTCACACTGTTGTACAGCAGAAACTAACAAACACAACATTGCAAAGCAATTATAGTCCAATAGAAAAGGAAGAATAATGCCACACACATATACATATATGTATATGTATGTATACATATATACACACACATACACACACACACACACACATTTGCGTGTGGATAACATGCCTGATGGCCGCCAAAGCCAACTGCCTAATTAACCTGGTCCTCCTAGGAATCTTATGAGGAAGACAAAAATGTACTAATAGTCTTCCCATGTTAAGAAGAGAAAACTGAGGTCTAAAGTGATTTGCTTAAGGCCAGATGGCTAGTAAATAGTGACAAGATGATAACTGAGTCTCTTGATCCCCAGTCCAGCATATTTGTTTAGTTAATCTATCCTCAATATGCGTTGAGGCTTGGGAGACAAAATTACCCTTAGTCTTCTGTCAAAAGGGCAACTAAAAAGAAAGAGAGAAATAAGGCAATGTGGTCAAGTCTATTATTTTACTAGGCTCTCCAGATTCCTTACCTATTGAATATTTCATGAACATGAAGACTTCCTTTAATTGCTTCACTCCTGCCCCAAATTCAAAGACAAAAATAACTTAATTTCAAACTCTTTATAGTGAAAGGTGATTAGAAAATATCATTTGCAACAAACTTTTAATTATATGCACAGGGTCAAACATTTGAAACCTTATTTTCATTAAACTGGTACTGCCATCAACTCTTCTTTTTAATTTTTTAATACAGTTCCTTTTCTATTTATCACAACCTTACATTGGGCTTCCCTGGTGGCTCAGACCGTAAAGAAACTGCCTGCAGTTTAGGAGACCATGGTTCAATCCCTGGGTTGGGAAGAGCCCCTGGAGAAAGGAATGGCAACCCACTCCAGTATTCTTGCCTGGAGAATCCCATGGACAGAGGTGCCGGGTG
This sequence comes from Bos grunniens, assembly GCF_055505025.1. Lineage (NCBI taxonomy): Eukaryota > Metazoa > Chordata > Mammalia > Artiodactyla > Bovidae > Bos > Bos grunniens. The sequence continues at coordinate 53,004,222 of NC_141178.1, read as the reverse complement.
GGCTACAGTCCAGAGGGTCACAAAGAGTCAGACATGACTGAGCGAATAACACACATATTCAGCTCAGAAGCAAAACCTTCCAGCTCCTCCCTTGCTTTGGATAAGAGCAAATAAGTGCGTTCTGTTAAAGCTGCTGTTCTCTGCTACTCTGAAAGACAAGGTTACCTGTTCTCTGACTGGATCACCAGGAAGCTGTGAAAATACGAAGATGCTACTAGGCCTAAGACTGTCCATTCTGGTCCACAATGAGATTCAGAACATGAGGGACATTGTTTAGAAACTCTTACAGCAATTTCAGAGGAGTTTTATGTCCAATGAATGTAATAAGAAAAAATTAGATAGTATTTCCAATGCTTATTTCATTTGTCTAGTCGTTTATTTTTATCATACTTGACAGAAGTATTGATTCACAACCAATTGGAAGAGGAATAAAAGAATGGGTCTATCACCACAGAGACTTTGAGAAACACTGTGCTGGACAAGTATGCCAGGGCTTCTGAATCGGGTTTTGTTTGAGAGGAAAAGAATGATTTCCTAAAATAGCAAAGAAAACTCTATCTGAAGATGAGAACCAATCATCTGAAGATGAGAACTAACCAGCTGGTAAGCTAAATATCAACACATATCTGTAATAATCACCTGTATTGTCAATAACCCCTAGTATGGTGATCCTCTGACTTCTGCATACATGGGTGCCTGCGTGCTCAGTCACATCCTAGTCTGCGACCCTATGGACAGTAGCCCACCAGGCGCCTCTGTCCATGGGATTCTACTCTCTAGGCAATAATACTGGAGCGGGTTGCTGTGCCCTCCTGCAGGGGATCTTCCTGGACTAGAGATCGAACCTGCATCTCTGGCGTCTCCTGCATTGCAGGCAGATTCTTTACCCACGAAGCCACCTGGGAAGCCCATGCGTAAGAAGCGAATAATCCAGGAATAAATCACATCAAAAGTCACTAATGGGTAAGGTGAGCTATTTCAGCAAAAGCTAAGGGGCCCTGTCGAAAACCTGAAGTTTTAAAAATCTGAACTCTGCTGGCTAAAACCAGCTGTGCTGCGCAGGGAACGTGGCCCTCGCTCTCCCTCTGCTTTCTGGGGCTGAGTGGAGTGAGCAGGTGGTTTCGGCTCAGCTCCTCATTTATAAACCGGCTCTGCGAAAACACACAGAGCCACTTGTTTGGTGGTCTCAGAAGAGGAGCGGAGGACTGACCGGACATGAGACACAATTACCCTCTCGCCCTCCAAAGAAGTCCCCGCAGGTTAGGGAAGATGGATATCAGTAGGTCAGCATGAAAAACTCCAGCACAGCTGCTCCTTGTGTGGAGAGAGGAAAGGAATCTCCGTTCTTAGAAGGAAGCCTGTGAAGTGATCACCTTTTGAAAGTTGCACTTGCTTTTTTTCCCAAGAACAAAATAACATATGATGAAAACTTCCATGGTGGGGGCGGGGAGGGAAGCAAAAGAATGGACCTGGTAAAATTGAGTTTATTTTGTATTGTCATGATTTTTGTATGACATCGTGCATGTATACGTTTTGTGGGGAGACAATGGATGTATGATCAATGCTCTAATACAGCCTGTTTCCTGTTCTGAGTTTCTTGGGCGCTCGTGACAAGGCAGACTCCCTCTAGTGGCCAAAATAATATAGCACTATGTAAATTCCTTGGTTTGATGACAAAAACGGTTTGTCTCTTGCATTTTCGAGAGAAGATAATTTTTTGTACTATTTTTTCAAATGAAGTTGTTGTATATAAATCTAAGAAAATGTAAAATGAAGATCTTATTCTTAAAGTATTGAAGTGTATATGATAAATGTTATATATAGCTTATAGTTCTTATAATTTATCAGACACAAATTCATCCTCCTGCGTTTATAATATTAAATGTTCAGAACAAAGAAGACTCATTATCAAATTTATTAATAAAGCCATGATTATTGTTTACCACTACCAGGGCTTAGCATCTTGGTGACTGAATTTCCACAGATACTTTTCCAAAACAGATATCATTAAACGAAATCATGATAATCTGATGCCTTAAATGAGGGCTTTGTTTTACATGAAAAATGTGTACCCTTTAAAGTGAAATTACAGATTCCTAAAACATTAGAATTGAAATGTATGGTTAGAGGAGATAATAGAGGTGGAAATGCTATATTGCAAAGCAAAAAATTGGATATAAATGATTAGTTTTGCCATCTAATCCTGAGACTTTGCTTTACAGGTGAAATATAAAAACCTGGGAGCCAAAGAGCTCAAATGACTTGCTCTTGGATCACCGAACTAGTGAAACAGAAGAGGGAGCTGGCATCTGGGTATCACAACTCTGTTTTGACTACACACAACTGAGGAGAAAGAATCCTGGTTTTATTAGCATCCTCCCCTTAAGTTTGCACTTTGCATGGACTTGTGACTATAACATATGCAGGCTGATTCCCATATGAAAGAGTCTCATTCCTTTGGACATATCATTTACAACTTTTTACATTTTGTTGATTACTTAAGCACTTTCAGAAGCATTCGTTAACTGAAAGAACAAACTCCTAGGGAATTCCTTTGATGGAATGAAAATGAAAAATTAGGTAATTAATAATAACAATAATATATGCAGATTCCTGGTCCTAATGATCTCCTCATTACCATGGACTTAAGAGTTAAACTTTATGTTTCTTATAAATTTCTGGGATTTGGGGAAGAAAAATGATGCCAAATTAGTGAAAGTACCTTGAAAATTGTTATAAATGCGATTAAAAAAATCTTGTTTTAGTTAAAGTGAAATCACACAGGAAAAAAAAAAGATTTTATCTATGGCTATAATATTCTGGAAAATGAAGAGAAACAGAAGGAAACTGACAATCATTTTAGGAAATGAATGAAAACAGAAGAAATTCAAATGTTCTCCACAAATGTGTATTGAGCAGCTGTGTCAGGTGCTGGAGAAGGCACTATAACTTCTTCCTGAGAGTTTGGACATTTGATTTGGACTAGAATTAAAATCCTATAATCATAGCTGTGAACTACCATAATTATATATTCACATACAAATAGAGTAGGGGCTTCCCGGGTGGTGCTAGTGGTAAAGAACCCGCCTGCTAATGCAGGAGACATAAGAGACGCAGGTTAAATCCCAGCATCAGGAAGATCCCCTGAGGAGGACATGGCAATCCACTCCAGTATTCCTGCCTGGAGAATCCCATGGACAGAGGAGCCCGGCAGGCTATAATCCACAGGGTTACAAAGAGTCAGACACAACTAAAGCGACCTAGCACGAACGCACGGATGGAGTAATGAGTTGCCAGTTCTTACGGAAGGCCAAACACATTTTGAATCCTTGAGTTGTTTCCTGACGTGAACATTTCTAAGCCCTGAATCAATCCAGATTATAAACTCTGAGAGACCAGGGGAGTATGTCTGTCTTGACTTCTGTACACCCAGCTCCCAGGATGAACCCAGGCACAGGGTAGGCTCTCCTTAACTGTTTGCTAAATTTGAACTCCAGACTAGAAATCATCAGAGTCCTCCTGAAGGGCAAGGGGCTGAAGGACTGAAAGAAGCTGGAGATGCTTTTCAGCCTCTATAAACAGCATGCGATCCAGCCACCAGTGGCTGGGGAAGGGTATTCAGTCTGGGACTTCACTCTTCAGATGGGCAAACACTGACCACAGCTGGCACCAATACGGACCCACAGATTATGTAGCATCCCTAAACTGCCTCCTACATCCCAAACTGGTGGATGAGAGATGCAGGAGCTCTTAATCACAGATAGAAATGTCAGAACAGACAACAACAGATATCAACACCAATTCTTCAGAGTCAAAACCAACACAGAAAAACAGTTTGCACGATTCACTTTTCATTCTTTACAGGCTGACCAAGAGGAATGAGTCGGGGCTCGCTTAGACTAGATGTCTTCACATATTAGACGTATCAACTGTGACAATATTTTGGAAATCAAGAGCAGAATCCCCTTACTCTGTGTCTCTGAATGCCCAGCTTAAAAAAAAAAAAAGCTGAAGACATACAAAAATCCCACCAGTTTTCCATGCTTTGGAATTAAAAAAAATCCTAATACATGATGGGTGATAGAAGCTTCTTTTTACTGTCAGAGAGATCAAAGGGAGGTTGAATCAGACTCCATAACAGATGCTGCCCAGTGACCAACCTGAAAGAAGCAGACAGTGGGGCCAGATGTTGGGGTGACCTTCGGTCTGCAGAGCACGTCGGCATGGTGTTGATTTAGATGGCTGTTGGCAGAAGCTTTAGATCCAGCAGCAGGGGGGTGGAAACTAAACTATGGAATCCTTCCCTAACTCTCTGCCGTCACTAGAAAACCTGAAACCTCTGGTCAGTTGCACTGACGGCTGTCACAGAAGTTGAAGTCACCACACCATCCTGCCAGTAGGCATCACATCAAAAAGGAGCTGGCCGCATGAACAAGAACATCTTCAGGCGGTGCCATTTTGCATCCCACTCAACTTTCAACAGCTGTTTCTTGAGTGAATACAGACGCAAAATAATTATATGAAAAGAACAACAAACATTGGTGGGCCAGCGTTTATGTTTAATCCGTAGTCATTAAATGGAGATGGAACTAAGACAGGCACTGACATCTGAAAAGTTAGCATCCTGGCCAATAAGTCTAATTAGTGTCCAGTGGAGGCTCTCTTCAATTAAACCATTGACTCTGATATCAATGAATCCCTCATATCAGTACTGTGAGAAATACCTAATGGCATGCAACAGTTTTAAAGAGCCCAATCACATTATGCTTCAACTCCCATCATTCACTCAGTAGGAATCTAAACGATGTTTTGAGCAACCCCAATTGTTCTCGTTATTGTAAACACTCCTAAATAAAACAAAAGGTGTGTAATCTCAGGTTCCAAGAAAATTTCCAATCTTGGCCATCATATGATGCTACAACACAGAACGTAAAGAAAGCCCTGCTTTAGAATATTAGATATGATTGAAGACCACACAGTTCTTCTGACGCTTTTAGACATCTTGTCACTTTACCTGGAGAAATATACACTGCTTATTCTGCATTGCTGCTGATGTCCAGCACTTGTCAAAACCTCTATCTGTCAAGGCCTTCACAAAGAGTTGCAAAATGACAGATCAGGATGTCTGAGTTGATGGAGCCCCAGGAAAAATGGAACAGATAGAAAATTCATGACTCTAAACTACATCAAAGTGACTTCTGTCAACATCATGTCAAAAGAACTGTTCATTTTTAGAGGGTTTTTTTTTTTTTAATTATATAAACACTTCTTTGAGTATGAGCTAAGTGTAATGAAAAAATTTTCCTAGTGTACAGTATGATCATCCAAATGTTCCAAAAATATACTTTAGATCATCCAGGAATAAGGAAAATTCTAATAGTAGACTGTCTGCCAGTTAAAACCAATGACATTCAAGAGAGATGTATGAAGATACTATCAGCTTAAAATAGGACAAACCATCTGGCTATAAAGGAACAAAAGTATATTTTTTGCATATTTTTTGGACCCATCAAATTTCTACAACTGGATTAGATTTTATTCTTCTATGATCAATTCTGATCCTTTTTTTTTTTTTTTTTTTGCTTAGTGTGACAATTTAAAAACACGAATTCAGTGTTATTTTCCTAAACAGGTTTCTGAAAATATCTGGCATTATATTAAATTTTTTTTAATTGCTGAAAAACCCTTCTAGTACATAATTCCCTTAAATTATTGCTTTCAGAAGGAAGTAAAAAAAATAAATGGCTTATAATATGCAGTACTGCATACACAGAACCACTCCATAATCACATTCAAAAACTCATTCACCGAATGAAATATGAGTCGCATAAATCTGGCAATGACCACTCTTTCGTTTTAATTCCCAACACCCTTCAGGAAGGATGGCTGGCATCTGGTGCTGGAAGCCAGGCAACTCGAATCCCCCTGTTCATACGTCACTGAAATAAACAGGGGAAGCGACCTTGTGAACAAGGACCATGGACTATGCAGTATGTGCATATATAGAGCAGACCAGGGGGAGAATACATCTGACCCACCACACACACACACACACACGCATGCACACATGTGCAGGGACACAGGCATGCACACACACGACCTGAAAGGAATCAGACGTGCAACTTCCACAGTCACCCTAACTGTCCACCATCTGGTTGATCCCTTCCACTGCTCTGTTCACCTTTCCCTTTAGCTAGGCTTTAATCATTTCCACACCAGCCCTTCCTCAGAGTTACTCTTACAGAGACCATCTCCAATCCTAATCATCATGGCTACGCACTTGGTACACTCCTCCAGTGGCAGGAAAAAAATCCATTATCTGTGACCATAAAGGTTTGCTTACCTCCAGAATGACAAAAGAGCTCGAAATAAATGACCACCTCCAGTTTGGAGAGAAGACGCCTGCTCCAACATGGTCCTGTTGCAGTGTGTCTAAATACGTATGGGGAATACCATCCATTAACACAAAAGTAGGACAAGATGCCCATTTCTTATTATAGGCAGAACTCAATATATCTCAGGTCCTACTTATGAAAAGATGTTTATTACCTGTAAGTGTACAGAGGTGTGGGTTTCACAGCAACTATGATTGGTAATTAAGCCTCTTTTTCTCATTTACATTGATAGCAAGCATTAGTGAAGATATATGCATTTCATTTCATGGTTCAGAAAGAACAAAGTATATGTATATGTGATAGCAGTAGGTGGTTAATGAAATGGTCTGACAAACATAAGCTAATACATAATCATACCAGAATGTGAACTGGAACACCTGTTCCTGCTTCTGCAGACTTGCAATTCTTAAGGAAAAGTTACCATTCCCAAGGATTGAAGCCATTACTATTTAGACATCAATATGCTCCCAGGAAATTTTAGTCACTTTTTTTGGTGGTTGTTGCAATCACTAAAAGGTGGCTGTTTTAATGATATCAAATCTCTTTTGCTTGTGTCCTAAGAGTAATGAAAACTTCACACATGCATGAAGCTCCAGTAATTATTTTAAACTGCCTTCTGTTGTCCCCCTGAGGAACACGGTGGTATTTGTTTGATGCAGTTTAATTAGTGTCAGGGTAATTAATGCTATGCTATCTACATGAGATCAAAACCCTTTCTTTGTAACACTCTGGTAACTAAGAACTAAGAAAAGGAAGCATTTTGAAAACGTAGAGGCATGGTGTTAACCTGGGTTCATGAGAGAACCAAATTGCTCACCGCTCCCCACTGGCCTTGCCCGAATGGCAACGTCAGCCCCTCCCAGGACAAGATCAGCTCCTCAATACACTGCAATCCCACTGCCAGGGAAAAGACCCAGTGACTGCTAAGGAATTAAATTCTATTTTTATTGGTATAATCAAATTAACTAAAACAGTCACAGTCACCAGGCACCTTTTACCACAGTTTAATCCTTTAATAATGAAACAGGAAACTTTTGCAGTACCAGAGAACTAGAGTCCCTGGTAAAGAGGAGGTGATCTTACCTTGTGCTGATACATTTTTTCAAATAAGAGAATCATTTGGTTTAATGAACGGACGTGATTCTGCTTAAATGCCAGAACAAAATTTACACTTAATAGTAGGTTTAGATATGGTCTCTATCTGACAATAATGCTAAGAAAGGATAAACAGAGACAAGCAAGGAGAGAAGTTAAGTACACAAAAATTCCAGACACACACATAATGTGCAGCCCCATAAATCCTTTTTAACTGTTTCTTTGGTAATAAGCGACGGCAGTATAAATCTCCCCACACACAAACTCAAGCTGATCACAGGCTTAAGGAAATAGCTCCAGTTATCTTGACTGGATAAATTATTATATCCTAGAGGTTATTCCAGTTTCTAATAAAGCACTGCAGCTAACAAACAAAAATAAAAAAGATCAACCGTTTTCTTTATTTTATAACAGATGAAATTACAGGCTGCCCAGAATAGACACAACAGCATCGAATTTATTTTTACTCTCAAAGATGCACCATGCAATGTTCATTTTGGAACAAGACCGGTGCTTTAAACACAACGATGATAACCAGCATTAGACTGATAACATTTTTTATGGGACGGAGAGGCTTAATGGCACATATCTAAAAAATAAACATGACTGGTTTAAAGTCAAACCAAATGGATTTAGCCCATTACCTAAGTATACTAAGCATGAAAATCACTTCTGCACCTCACAAGAAATGAACAAAGAAAAATCCTTCTAGAGGGTACAAATGTTAGGTCCATAGTAGTTATGGAATGGTGTCAGTATCCATCAACAGCTGAAATTAAGGTTAATGTTATAAAATGATATTTCACCAGCTCAGGCTGGCTCAGAGAGTTTGCGCTGAAAGCATCTGTATGGGGTCGGTCATTCATTACTGAATACCTCGTGGGATCAGCTGACGAGCAAAGTATTTTCTTTCACATCTTCAGTTCTGCTTCCCGCAACTTAGTTGTTTATCAATTAAAGTGATAAATACAAGTGACTTTCGTAACCTGAGAAACACATTAAGTAGTAGAGCAACTTCCAGGAACACTGCCGTAAGAACTGCACGCAAAGTTCAACAACTGTGAAGGAACTATTAGAGAGGACACACAAACAAGTGACCTTGACTGACAAACGCACTCCATCCCAGCAATAAACAGTGGAGGTGCTGATAACTGTTCATTGGCGCAGAGAGTAATTACCTATCTGTCAGCGTTGCTGGTGTGTGCGAAATAGTATAAATGAAACATACATAATGTACGGCAATAATATCGGGCATGCAGAACCTAACACATTATCATCATTCTCAGGACCCAGGCTTATGCGGCTGCCACCACTGAGTAAATGCCTTCTAGCCATGATAATTTCATTCTAATCTCTGTTCCATATTATAATTTTCATAGCGAAAAGATATTGAGGAGCAATACGTTTCAATCAAGGACTAAATAGAACACAACCTGTAACTGGTATTTTATACACCTATATATATTTTTTCTTTCAAGAAATTTAGTCAATTTATGAAGAGATGGGAATAAGCTGGAAATTTATGGGTGACAAACCCTGTCGGTAGCAATGTCACCATGTTGGAGATGGGCTGAAAGGAGCTTATTGAAGAGGTTGGAGGCTTTGTCTTCTATTTCTTTCAATAATTCTGTCTTGTTCAACAAAATGCTATCTCATTCAATGTTCCTATTCTGTTCCAAAATACAAGGTAAAGATGTATTTTTGAACAAAATAAAAGGTAGCCCCTATTCAATGGGAGAAAAAGAATCATCTAGGTTTTGAAGACAACTTATCTTGGTTTGCATGATTTGCTTACATAACAGAAGGATGGGAAAATCTCCCCCACCATGATACTCTATTATTTGTATAAAACTGTCTGACTCTTGCATGCTTGTTTATTTTGTGCCTTTAATGCAAATGAAATTTGATGATACCTCTAAATCACATTTAAGACCATACAAAAGAAACCAGGAAAATCTTAAGTAACAGCAATGCCATCAGGATAAATCCCTTGACTCAAGTATGAAGCATTAGAAACCCTCACAGTTCACAGAGTGAACGAGGGATAGCAGTGCATCCCAAACTATCAATACATAATAGAAACAGCTGTTGGTCCCACCAGCTCCCTCATTTAGAAAAGGAAGAAAATATATGAATTTGGGATAATGCACTGGCACACCTGATTGTTTTAATTTAGCCTTTGAATCTTTACACAGTAAGAGTACATATTTTGGAAATTTTACAGATGCTTGAACTAATAATTAATGTAATAGTCTGCCTTTTTCAAGAAGCATTTTAACTGATCATCTAACGTCACATTTTAAAGTACATGCATCCTTTTAACTTTTAAAAGATGCCATCTTCATTTAATTTTTGGTTTGCCAGTTTCTCAAAGTGATTTTCTAAAACTGATGCTGTAGTTGATAAATGAAGTCTTTATAGGAAACTGAGCAAAACAGAGAAACAGCACAAATTTTTCTTCAGTGCATCCTTTTGTGTGCTGCGTTTTTCTAATTCCCAGCCAGGAGAGTAAACAATAAAAAAAAAAAAAAACTAACTCATACTAAGTTGTTTGGGATATGATAGGTTAATTCTCAGAGAAACATAACTATTTAAAAGAGGCAAAGCTGAGCTAATTCTTAAGGTGAAGGAATAAAAAGACAAGTAACTGTCCATTCTACTCATGCATCATCCCACTTAATTGTATGACTAGCCCACTATGGAAAAGATTTTACCCAACTTGAAGGCTTTCAATCAATGTAGCCCACTGGATACATATGATACTCTTCAGCTGAGTAACTTAAGTCTTTCTTAATGTATAGATTTTATGTGCTTTACAAGTAGGTTTTAAGAATACAGTATTGGAAAAAAAATACAGTATTTATCAGAATACAGACAGAAAATCTTCAGGAAAAGCTAGTATCCTGTGTCATTGATTCTAAGAACAACCTCACATTTCTTTACATCTTAACGTTTTTGAAACAGCTCCTCTGCCAGCCAGGTGGCAGCTGTTGACACCTTTGGTAAGATCAAGAGCCGTCCATCATCAAAACATCTTAGATCTGACTACATTCCATGAAATACAGTATTTCACGCTAGTCTGGCTTTGAGGAACATCTGTTACACCTTTATCTTAAAATGGTCCTGCTTAGATGTAAAGAACAGACTTATGGACAAGGGCGGGGAGAGGAAGGAGAGGGAGAGGTGAATGGAGGGAGTAGCATGCAAGCATATACACTACCATACGTAAAACAGATAGCCAGCGGGAATTTGCTGTATGACCCAGGGAGCTCAAAACGGCCTTGAGTTGTTACACCCCACTGAAACAACCTAGAGGGGCGGGGCGGGGTGGGGAGGTGGGAGGGAGACTCATGAGAGAGGGGACACATGTACACCTATGGCTAACTCACGCTGATGTGTGGCAGAAATCAAACCAATATTGTAAAGCAATCATGAATTAAAAATAAATAAATATAATTTTAAAAATTAAAAAAAGAGAAAATGATAAAGTCATAACATAAGAAAAAATGGTCCTGCTCACAATCACATCTTTACAAAGTGCCCAGCCAATGTTATATACGTTAAGTCTTGTGAAACACATAAAGTGTTAGTCACTCAGTCGGGTCCGATTCTTTGCGACCCCATAGACTATAGCCCACCAGGCTCCTGTGTCCTGGGATTTCCTAGGCAAGAATACTGGAGTGGACTGCCATTTCTTCCTACAGGGGATCTTCCCGACCCAGGGTTCAAACCCAGGTCTCTTACATTGGTAGGCAGATTGTTTACCATCTGAACCACAGGCAAGACCAAAACACACAAAAATATAATTGATTGAATTAAATAGCTAGTTGATTTGTTAGGGAAAAAAAATCCACTAATGTAATGTAGTTCTACTGACTGTATAAGGAACATACGGACCTTACACTGGATGTATTGAGGTATTTACCTCTGTGGCCTGCTGCATAAGCAAGATTTAAGCAAGATTTCATTTACTGGTGATTTTGAACCTAGAAACAGGGCAGTGAGCCAAGGGACTCCCTCATCTCCAGCTTCAGCAAAGGGACAAGTGACTTTCTTTCTCCAGCTGAGAAGCACTGCCCTAGGGGCCAAGTGTGTCTGGTGGGGTGTGTCTTGTCACTATGGTGTGTTAAGGTGGTAAAAATATTGAGAACCACTGAACAGTATAATCAGCATAATTCAAAACAAGTTGGGGCGGAGGGAGACCACCTTTTCATAATTTTCTCAAATAGCCCCAAGGATATTTATCCACAAACACGATTAGAACTCAAGTTGTTTATTGCCTGTTGACACACCAGAAAATTGCTATTGCATTTCATAGTCATTATTCTCAGTGCCTGAAATCTAACTTTTTCAATGAATATGTGAGGAATAAATGAATGAATCAATGAGTGAATGAACAGTGTTCCCAAATCAGGTAAGTTGTAAGAACAAACATCCTAATGTGATGTTGCAAAGCTCACAACAGCAACAACAAAATAAACTCTTAAAATGTTAAGCGAAAGTACTCTATCATGTTCTTTGGTATTATAAGATTTTTTTTCTTTGGTAATGGAATTATTTAGGATTGATGGCTTTGCAGTTAAAGTACACTTTTAAATCAGAAATTAACTTTTAATATATGACTTGGTGATGATAATACTGAGGTATGTAAAGTGTAGTTGCCTCCTTATAGGCAATATACTTGATTAATTTTGAACAATTTAACAGTGAAAGATTAATTAAGAATTTCATCCAGTACAGGCCATCTTTCTTTTCCAATTACATTCCTTTAGAGCCATGATAACTGTTTCAATAATTGTACTGAAAATGCTAGAAAGTATCAAGATAATACAGTGATTCAGCGAGAACAATAAAATCCAGGCACTTTGATGTCTGGAGCACTTAACACTGTGGTGTATATAAGCCTTCTGAACTCCAAAGGGTTATTATAACCCAGGAGGTCTAAAGTCAGCCTTAATGTTTTAGTTATATAAGAACTGCTTATTATTAAATACCTATTTGAAAATACTTTGCTAGAAGAAGAAAACAGTATTAAGAATTTCTCTAGTCAGATGCTAGCAGATTTCCAGCTTATGGTAATATTTTCTTGGGTGATATATTCAGTAGAATTATCTTTGAAACAAAAGTATATCTTATACATCTGTAAACTTGACCCTAATTCAAGGCAAGTGTAGAGTGCAAAGGTGAGGCTAGAGTTCATGGTAAACTTGACTATGAGACTCTGAGTACAGTGTACCAATAATAAGTACTAAGGAAAAAAATGCAATTTAGGGGCTCTTTCATACTTTTAAGCTAGGAAGACAGTTATTGTACAAATGCTTATTCTTCTCATATGCTAATTTCCCATATATTTCCCATAGACTAATGTACTAAATTATTAGTCATTTAACTGTGTAACTTTCAAGCTTTTTAACTTTGGTCATTACGATTCTAACAAAATAGAAACAGTTGTAAAAAGTTTAGCAATTCTGAAAGCTTCTTTCCTGTATTTGGTTTCTGATAAACATGTTGCAGCATGAATCTTGGATTCTTCAGGACAAGGGAAAAAAGTACTTGTCCTAAATAACAGCTCCACTATTCTTATCGGGGCTCCCTAGGTGGCGCCATCGTAAAGAACCCACCTGCCAATGCAGGAGATGCAGGAGTTGTGGGTTCAATCTCGGGTTGGGAAGATCCCCTGGAGAAGGAAATGGCTACCCACTCCAGTATTCTTGCCTGAGAAATCCCATGGACAGAGGAGTCTGAGTCTGGCAGGCTATAGTCCATGGGGATGCAAAGAGTCAGACACAACTGAGTGTCTAAGCATGCCCACGTACGATTCTCATCAACCGATTTAATCCCGTCCATTTCATCCTGTGTTAAAAATACTATATGCATGCTAAGTCTCTTCAGTCGCGTCCGACTCTGTGCAACCCCATGGACTGTAGCCCGCCAGGCTCCTCTGTCCATGGGATTCTCCAGGCAAGAATACCAGAATGGGTTGCCATGCCCTCCTCCAGGGGACCTTCCTGAACCAGGGATCGAACCCGTGTCATTTATGTCTCCTGCATTGGCAGACAGGTTCTTTACCACTAGCACCACCTGCAAAGCCAAAAATATTATAGTAACCCCGATAAACAACAATCTTGCTTGATAGAGAGGCTTTCCATCACTACCACCAGGAATAGGCTTTCAAGGAAGACCTGGGTTGCACCTGTCTTAGCTATTCACATTACAGGTGTTCACCTTTGAATCGCATCTCTATTAAAGTAGTGCAGTAACAGTAATGCCTCATTGGCACATAGGAAGTTCCCTAGAAATGAGAGCAAAGATTATTATCAGAAAAATGCTTTCTTAAAACAAAGTATTTAGATCACTATCAAAAGTGGAATTGAACAATATGTCTACTTAATGTCATTGAGTGGTTCATAGGATCAGAATTTGCATTAGAAACCCTGAATAATTCTGTTTTAAACAGAATGCATTAGTATGCACTTAGAATCTACACCTGAATAACTCAAAATGCATATGCTGTGCAACATATGTGTTGTAGCAAACAAGCCTTCAAGAGAGAAAATGAAAGCCTCAGAGTTTTACTAAGATAATGCTTTCATCCTTAATGGAGTTCATCTTCATTTAGTTTTGAGCGTCCCTAGAGGCCAACAAAATGAATATCCGAGCCAACATTATTTCCCAAATTCCAGAGTCTATTATCTGTTCCAACATATTTGTCTGATTCAAGTCCACGTTCCCCTGATAACTGACTAGTCAATCAGCTTTCTGATGTCACCTCCAGGTGAAAGTTTTTTTTCTAGGCAAACATGTAATCCAGGGGCATATATTTGGGACTGAAGAGGAACCTCTTCCTCTCTTTTGAGCCAACAGAGACCTCACCAACCCAATCAGACTAGTCAGTCAGTTCAGTCGCTCAGGTCCAGTTCTTTGCGACCCCATGAACTGCAGCACGCCAGGCTTCCCTGTCCATCACCAACTCCGGGAGCTTGCTCAAACTCATATCAGACTAGAAAACCTGGTTAAAATCTTAATAGATTCTACTGCAAACATGACTTGCAATCACTGGGAATGGAATTCAGCTGTGATTCAAAATGGACAGCCTCTCCTGGACTGTTCTTTGCTGGAGGGTCAATTATTCCCAAGATATACTGGTAAACAATTTCACCAAAACATTAACATTTTATTAACTTTGTTTTTTTCCCCCATTTTTCTTGGCCTCTAACTTGTTTTCCTAAAGACTTGAAAGTCCAAAATCAATTGTAAACTTGACCCATGATAAACTCTGGACTTTTGAAGAAGGTCTTATTGGTAAATAGTTACCAATAGGAGACTGGATGTGTCTATTTTTCATAATTCACTATCACAGAATAATCAGAAAGAAAGAGATATACTCTGGGTACATGAGCAATGAGGGGAGGAAGAGTGGTAGAGGGGAACTACACTGGGAATCAGAAGTGCTAGTGGAGAAGGCAATGGCACCCCACTCCAGTACTCTTGCCTGGAAAATCCCATGGACGGAGCAGCCTGGTAGGCTGCAGTCTATGGGGTTGCTCAGAGTCAGACACGACTGAGCGACTTCACTTTCACTTTTCACTTTCATGCATTGGAGAAGGAAATGGCAACCCACTCCAGTATTCTTGCCTGGAGAATCCCAGGGACGGGGGAGCCTGGTGGGCTGCCGTCTATGGGGTCGCACAGAGTCGGACACGACTAAAGCGACTTAGCAGCAGCAGCAGCAGTGATATGATTCTGTTTTTGTTTTTGACCAGACTGTATGTGGGTTACAGTCTGTTAGTTCCCTGACAAGGAATTGAACCCATACCCCTTGCATGGGCAGTGCAGAGTCTTAACCACTAGACCACCAGGGAAGTCCCTGAAAAAGTGAAAGTGAGTAAGTGTTAGTCTAGTCGCTCAGTCGTGTCTGACTCTTTGCAACCCCATGGACCATAGCCCCCCGGGCTCCTCCGTTTACAGAATTTTTCAGGCAAGAATACCGGAGTGGGTAGCCATTCCCTTCTCAAGGAGATCTTCCCAACCCAAGGATCAAACCAGGGTCTCCCGAATTGCAAGCAGATTCTTTACCATCTGAGCCACCAGGGAAGCCCAGAGACATAATTCTAATCCAGGCAAGACTGCTGTCATTTCCCACTATCCAAACACACAGTGGCCTCTGGGAATACTGGCCATGAGCAGAAAGAGGCAAAGGCAACACTTTTTCCTTCCTTATCTGACTGTCAGTCTCGACACCAATCATTGAGTAAAAAAGTGTTGGACAACAGAGTACAAATCTTATCTAGGCTAAACTTTGAGTCTCGAGTGTAAACGTGGCCTAATGTATATATTTTGTTTAACATTACAAAAGATTTGAATGAAATTTTAGCTTTATTCTCTTAAATATACTGACCTTGGCTGGTCTATGACATCGTCTTCTGCTCTCTCGTTGGCCCCTGTTGCTGCTACTGGTTTACCCTACTCATCAGCAAGCCACCCTTCTCCCATTCTCACGACTAGCCAATATCCCACCAACTCTTCTTTGGTGCTCTGGGAAACTTACTTAGCACGATATTGTTGTACATGGAATCTTTAAGGAAAGATGTCTCTCAGGACAAACCACAAAGGCACGAATAAAACATTTTTAAAATGTGTAAAGTCAGTGCCGGAATTACTAGATACCCTGGACCTTCCCACTTGCTGCTTTATACTGTTTGTGATACCCTCTCATTTAACCATTTCAAACCCAATACTGAAAAGTTTTCAGCAGGTAACTGCAGAGATGAAAATAAAATTAGAAGACACATGAAAAATTCCAAGAATAGATAATAAAAGTAAAACTAAGAGCAAAATGTGTGAGTTTAGAAGGGCTGATATGTGGCACATAGTAGGAACTCAAAAAATTTCATGAATGGCTCAGTCAGTGGTTTAGTTACAGATGTATAAATACAAAGGAGTCTGCAAAATACATATTTTTATATATTTATTTGGATTATGTTTATATAAATATATATAATATGAACATATAGAGGCATAAAGCACCTTATAAAAATAGACAAAATATCTTACCTTCAAATTAACTTAATATTAAACATTATATAAAATCTTCAAGCAACCTAATTATTAAAAGGAAATACCTACTTTGTAGCAGTTTAAAATGGGAACTCTCCCTAAAGAGCTTAAAGAATAAAACTACACATATCTTTTCCAACTTAAAAATACCATGTCTACCAGCATAACAAACTGCACATCTAGAAAAAAGCACAGTGCACATTGTCCCTTTCCCTTTCATATGTTTAGAAGAGGGAGGGAAGGTATAGAGCTGGAAGGAGGGATGGAGCAAAAGTTCCATTTTTCAAATCTTTGAAAATGTAATCCACCAGAAGACAAAGCTAGAGGAAACTTTAGTTCCAGCAATACTCGTAATATTCTCTCTCAGAACAGACACAGATCCGCTACAACCTCTTGAACAGCAGAATCAGCTGCAAACCAGTTCTCTTGTTTTTAGACACTTCACGGCTGAGTGGAAACGATTTCCCAACTGCATTCTAAGCCCACTGGTGTCTGTCTGCATCTGCAGCCCCACCGTCCTGGGACCAGGCACTGGAGGTCAGCTCATCCCCTCCCCCGCTCTCTGGGAAGGGGCCATGGTGGCACCACAACAGGTGTGGCATCAGGAAAGGCTGTCTGCTCAGCGTGGATCTTATCATCTGTCTCCTTCTGGAAGGAGCCCCTGCCTTAGAGAAGGAAGCCAAGGTGTGTGAAAAGCACCCTGGGCCATATATCCCCTGACCATTTTAATCTTATCTACCACTTAGCTTTTAGTTAATTCTTGGGAAAGCTAGCTAAGGAGGGTATTTGCTGTTCAGGAAGGCGGAGATACTAGAGACATTGTTGTGAGAGTTATTTTAAATTGCCAGCATTCTTTTTTTTTTTTTTTGGCCAAGCTGTGCAGCATGTGGGAAATGCAGTTCCCTGACCAGGGATCAAACCTTTGCCCTCTGTATTGGAAACACAAAGAGTTTTAACCACTGGACCACCAGGGAAGTCACTCCAGTATTCTTACACTATGCCTTCCTTCTAGAAAACCACGTAGAATTTGATTTGAATCTTTCAAATAAGCCTTGCTCAGAAAGCCATCTACTCAGTCATCAAACCAACAATAAAGAAAGAAGTGAAAGTGTTAGTTGCTCAGTCGTGCCTGCACTTTAAACTCATGGGTGTCTGTCTGTATCTGCAGCCCCACCGCCCTGGGATCAAGCACTGCAGGTCAGCCCATCCCCTTCACTCTCTGGGAATGGGCCATGGTGGCACCACAACCAGGTGTGGCATCAGGAAAGGAAAGGCTTAAAGACCCATCAACTGCAGCCCACCAAGCTCCTCTGTCCATGGAATTGTCCAGGCAAGAATACTGGAGTGGGTTGCCATTTCCTTCTCCAGGGGCTCTTCCTGACTCAGGTATCCAACCTGGGCCTCCTGCACTACAGGCAGATTCTTTACCGTCTGAGCCACCAGGGAAGCTTAAAACAACAATGCTAACTGCAGTTTACAATCTGCAGTGCAGTATGTGCTAATAGTCTTATTATAGCACTTTCAATAATGCAGATTGAAAATTATTTCTGTCTTGATATGTCTCATTTTCATGAATACTTTGAAAAAGGATTTTATGGCCATCCTCACTTTTTCTCTTCTGTACTATTATTACTCTTCACATCCCACGATTCTTTGAAGGATGAAAAGAGATTAAGTTGAGAACTTCACAGAATACTGAGCAGGGCCCCAGCAGACGTTGATACTCAAGAAATCGCAGCAGCAGGAATAGTAGTAACATTTGGAGTTAGGAGCTCCAAATGTTAGCTAGGAGCTCCTAGCCTGGCCTTTCTTCTGCAATTAAGAATCTTCTTGAATTCATACCCCAGAACTCTACAAAAAGGAATCCAATTTGTATGTACAATAATAGTACTTTCACAGGCAAAAATATAGATACCTCAGCAATCCTTTTTAAAAACACTTCTCTGGAACTAGCCATTTTCGGCAGCACTTAGGATCTGGAACTCAGAACGGGGAATAATCTGGCCTGTACAAGGGCAATTTTTCTACCAGTAAGTCAATGGTAGAATCATTATGTCACTTTAAAAGCAGGAAGATAAATACAGAGTCATGATTTTGTAATTCAGTATACATTATCACTGCTTGATTATGCGTTTTGAATTTGCATTTTGAAAGGACTTTGTTTTGTTCATGGTTTAGCTTCAGTTTTAGACACATGGTAGCCAATCAAGATATACTGGTTGAATCAATGCTTGAATTGTTGTAAAAGTAGATAAATTTCTCCTCCTAATGTACATATTTACAATTCAAGCATTGATTCAACCAGTATATCTTGATTGGCTACCATGTGTGTGTATATATATATATATACACACACACATATATAAGTATACATCTTTATAATACTGAAATTTTCTTAAACACTGTGAAGCCAAGAGAGAATCATCACAGAGAAAAGAAAGTTCAGTACAAGAGTACACTTTGGTTGAACATCCATATACACACATGGGAAAAGAAAGATACTAGCAGATTCTCCAGCAGTTTGCTCGTATCACTGCCTGACGATATCTCTACATGGATCTTCTCTCCTGAAAGGTTAAGTTCCGTGAGGATATTTATTCAACTTAACCATATCAGAGAAATTCAATAAAGTAGGTAGGTGAATGGATAAAATAGAGAGCTAATTAATAAATTAATGAATAACTAGCACCATCAAACAAAAGTTGTCAGTGTGTTGTATGAGACTAATCAAATGATCCTTTCAGGACCCAAAGTTATACAGTTGAAGAGCAAGGTTAGGTTCAAATTAATTAAACTGATACCAAGAAGCTTAAATGCATGCCAGAACAAAGTACACTATCAGAAAAAATGTGACACCCGCAAATAAAATCCTCAATGTCCAGCACACAAAAGAACTATTAGGCAAACAAAGAAGTAGGAAAATACAGATAAAAAGTCAATCAATAAGAGTTGCCACAAAAACATGAACGAGAATAAAAATTGGTAGATGACATACCATACTCGCTCAGAACATCAGGTAAAACATGAACTTCAAAAGAAATGGGAGGTTTAAAATATAAATTTTAGAGATGAAAAATAAAACATCTGAAATGAAACTATACTGGACAAGATCAACAGCAAATTTTATTAGATACTGTAGAAGAAAAGATCAACTTGAAGAAATAGCAACAGAAAGTATCCAAAAGGAAGAAAAAAAGTTATAAAAGAAATAAAACAGTTGTGATGACCTGTTGGACAGGAAAAAGCAGTCTAAACATGTAATTCATTGGAATTCCAAAAGGATAAGAAAGAGAGATGCAAACAAAAGAATTTTCAAGGGATAATGGCTTCATTTTTTCCCCAAATTCAATCAAAATTATGAACTCAGAGACCCTCTCTTCTTACATTATGCCATTTCATAGAATTTGCATATTGGATATATAACAGTTCCGCAACACAATTTAAAAATAATTATGTGGCACCCACCATAAGATCCTGAATCTGGGAAAGACTGAAGGCAGGAGGAGAAGGGGACGACAGAGGATGAGATGGTTGGATGGAATCACTGACTCAATGGACATGAGTTTGAGTGAACTCTGTGAGTTGGTGATGGACAGGGAAGCCTGGCATCCTGCAGCCCAAGGGGTCACAGTCAGACATGACTGAGTGACTGAACTGAACTGAACTACCAGATGCTAGACCTGTTCTAACAGCTTCACAGGGAGTAACCCACATACTCCTCACAACCTGGCGAAGAATGAGCTATAGCTATCCTTGATTTATAGATAAGGATACACTGATTCTCAGAAATATCAGCTATTGTGCTCAACATGGCTCAATTCTTTTTTTTTTTTCATTTTTATTTTGTATTGGGGTATAGCTGATTAACAAATAATGTTGTGACAGTTTCAGGTGAATAGCAAAAGGACTCAGCCATATATATACTGTATCCATTGTCCGCCAAACTCCTTCCCATTTAGGCTGCCACATAACATTGAGCAGAGTTCCATGTGAACACAGCCCAATTCTTAAGTGGATCCATAACTCAAACCCATGAGATCTGGCTTCAATATCTAAGCTTCTAACCACTATTCTATGTGGCCTCTGTTACATCTGCAAAAGGGACAGACGTTAACATGTTAAGACTCAAACTTGAGCCAAACGTGCCCATTTTTATGCTAAACATGGTTTTAAAACACTTCAATTGTAGTTTTTATAACTAACATCAATTTATGCTTTATCATTCAAGATCCAGAATTATATCCATAAATGTGTACAAATTCATACACAAACTGGCAAAAAGACCATGAACACATTAGCACTGAAATTGGTGTGACCTGCCATTTAGTCATGGACTCTATCGGCAGAAAACCTGCCTGTCTGGAAGAGTGAGAACCTGTGATTTTCTGAAGTCATATTTAACAAGAAAACCAAGAGCTTCCAAATACCAGAGTTGTCAGCAACTTGACTCCCTCTGGTCAGAATCGGAGGGTTCTTGCTGATACGTGTAGCCCCTGCTTGTCCTTTGTCACATGTGTGCTTCTCCTGCAAACTGTCAGTGACTTGTCAGAATTGATCAGGAAGTCTAAGGTCATTCCTCGGTGACAGACAGATGCAGACACGATAGCGTCCCACTTCTGGTTCTGTGTCACATACCGTATGAAAACAGATGCCCCCATCACTCTGCTCTCAGGACAAATAGCTGCAAGTGGTGATGATGAGATTTTTAAAGGTTTAAAAAAAACACCAAGACAAACTCAACATTTTAGCATATTTTCAACAAATATTTACCCCAGTGATATAAAGAACAGGGATGCCGTTTAGAAAGATCCATTCCCCTTATGTCTGAATAGAGCTGGCATACTCCTTATTTGGGAATGCAAAGCATGAAACAACCAAATGTAGGAATAAGGAAAGAGGGGACCTGGGTAAAAGATGGGAGACCTTGATATCTCTCAAGGCCTTGAACTCATGAATTACAGACCAGAATTCTAGAAGGACATTTGTACATATCTACCATGAAATTTGGTAGGAATGAAGATTTGTGTTCCTCTTCAAAGACCATTGTTTTAAAAGACCCACTTTTTTTTTTTTTAATTCATACTTAGATTGTCCTTTCTGGAAGAGAAAAATGCTGGAAACTTTTTGACAATCTTTTCAACGTCTGATTCCATGGAAATATACTGAGACGACAACAGCAATCTTTACTGAGGAACAGATAGGAAATCACTAACTGTGAGCATGGTTATAAACTATACACTTTATCACTGAAAAAAAAGGGGACAAAAAAGGACACCCTTTGGGTAATTTGCATGAATTAGTCAACAACACCTATGCTACCCTCTCTTTAGGCTTCCTAACACACCTTTTCTCATTTCCTCGTTGCCCCTGACTTCTCTCAGTGTCATCCTTGCTGGTCACTTTTTAAATGAAAATTTATTTGGCTGTGCCAGGGTTTACAGATCTATTTCCCTGACCAGGGATCAAACCCAGGCTCCCTGCACTGGGAGTGTGGAGTCTTAACCACCGGAACACCAGGGAAGTCACCCTTGCTGGTCACTGTATTCACTCAGAGATTTACCACAAAATGTAGAGAAGATCCTGCCACAGTCCAGGATCCCACGTCCACTTTTCCATAATGCAGCCATCATGTTCAATCTAGGTCTGTGGTTAGCCAGTGGCTGTTTGGGGTGGGGAAAAGTTCAGAGGAGCTTCCTATGGGCTGAGTAGTCTATTCCAGGCATGCAAGAACACATGCAGCGTGGCGGATGCAGGCTGAGGGCCACCCCTTGTATCTCTGTCTCAAATATATCACAGGTGAGTTTTCCTTGGGGTAACTGGGACGGAGACTATGAGGGATTCCCTAAAGCACCTAGCTAACCTTCCAGTGGTGAGGCAGTGAGGGCAGGGTTACTCTTTCAAGGTCATCTCAGGTCCATCTGTCATACTACTACAGTCATGCCTTAAACTGTCACGGGATGCAGTGCCTTCTAAAGTCCTAAATTGGTGCTGCATAACTTTGAGGTCACTAGGGCAAGCTTTTCAAGGAACTGTGACTCATGACAAATGGTTTTGGTAAGTTTTAGGCAACTGTTTCTGCTATTGTTCAGTCATGAAGTCATGTCTGACTCTTTTGCAACCCCATGGACTAGCCCACCAGGCTCCTGTGTCCATGGGACTTTCCAGGCAAGAATACTGGAATGGGTTGCCATTTCCTTCTCCAGGGAATCTCCCTGGAGATCAAACCTGCATCCCCTGTATTGGCAGGTGGGTTCTTTACCACTGAGTCACCAGGGAAGCCCTTTAGGACAACTCTAAGTACTAAAATGATCATACCCATCACTCAAAAAATTAGATGAAATGAAATTTAGAAGAATAAAAATTTGGAGAGAGCTTATGAATGTCATAAGGGTGAGTAACCAACATTTAGGACACTTGAGATGATCCCGCGACTCACATTGTTTGTAAAATATCCTCCTCCCCTTCCCAGCCTCAAATATTAACCCCTTAAAATATACTAAATGGTTCATTCTATAATTTTCATTATTAAGACCCCATAAAGCAAAGCACAAACTAACCTCCTCCTTAAAGCACGTATGTGAGAAATCAGCAGTGCAGCTCACTCACATATTGTTAAGCTATAGAACTGTCTGTCAAGATATTAACAGTGTTGATTTCTAAAATGAGGTCTAGAATTTTAAAAGTCAAACTGAGCTGATCAGCCAGGACAGATTGCTGCTTGTCTAAGTGACTTAAGTTTGTGACAGAGCTACAAGCTGCCTTTGGGTTCACAAGTCCTTCAAAACCAAAGATCCATGCTAATGGAAACCTTTTCAGCAGAAAGCACCCAACAATCAGAGTTAAAGTTTTATTTATTGGCTTTGACCACCTACTTCTGTTATCAACCATAAGGGCCCATACACTTCATCAACCCCTAACAATAGCCGCAAGCTTGGACAATCTGTCTTGCGTCTTCATTGGGTAACACTTCAATGGCACAGGCCGGATTAAAGAGCAGCCCACGCATAAAATGGACACTCATTAAAATAAACTTTCTCAAAGGGGGGAAACTTCAGTTCCAATTGAACTCGACTGTTTTTATTTCAAAGATGAAAGGCCCATTACCCAGTCATACATTCATGTGCTCTTGGCTTAAGTGCGTTTTATTTGACGACTTTAACTTTGGGTCCCTTCCCATGTCTTTTTGAAGGCTTTAGTAACATAATAGGAATTCAGCCCTTATTGAGCCTGATTGGAACATAGTATCTGTGAACCTCCTAATAATACTTCAGACCTTTATGGTTTAATTTGCAATGGTGTCCCTTTTGTCTGCCTTACTGGCCTTTAATCTAAAGCGCAATACACCCACTTCACATTTATTTGCAGAAAAGCATTGAATACCTAAGGATTTTTTAATGTGCCCATTAGAAATAGTGATTTTTAAAAGCACACAGGTATGGTTATTTACATAACAGGATGCAAAGGTGAATGAATAGAAAGATGATGTCAAAGATGGTTGCGGCTGATTGTTTACATGAAAACTGACTAATAGCTTTGAGCCTGAAAACTTCACCTTGAACTTATTATGAGTCTATTTTCAGTAAAAGAAACAATGCAATAAAATGAAAAAAGTCAAGAGACGGGAAAATCTCTGTTATGTGAAAATATCAGCCATCCTATAAAAGAGTAATATAGCTGGTATTAGCTGAAGCAAATAATATTCTCAAAGCTTTAATTTTATATGAATGACCATTAAGTGAAATGAACCACAGTCATGGTTACTTAGATACACAGAATATTCAGAGAAAATGTTAATGCTCAAAGCAATGCAAAAACATCCACAGTGGTTGTACACACATGCCATCAAAAGGAAATTAAGCTCTTTAAAATTGGTTGTGTGTCATTATTTTACACAATTTTAAGTCATCCATCTTTGTCTGAGGCCAGAATGTAATTCATGTGCATATTTTAAAAGATGTATTAGTTAAAAAATATAAATCTCTTTGATAAAAATATTCTCTTAAATTATGTAATTAACAAAACTATACATGGATGAATTTCAAATTTTATCACAATTAATAACTAACATAATGGTCTCTGTGACATGGAAGTGTTATATATATTTTCTCAACACATTTTTTCAGCAGTTTACTAAAGGGCTGTCAATTATATTTTGAATTTAATCTATTTGTAAATCACTTCCAAATAGGTATTTTCCTTTATGCAAAAATGTACTGAGAATGAAATGTATAATAAAATGTTATTCTCTGAACCAAAAATTATTAAAAAGAAAACAAAATTAAAATCTAAAATAGAACAAAGTCACACACACATAATCACAAATGACAAATGACAGGAAAATACATGACTCTTACTTAGTTCTTTACCTGCAATATTTCTTGCATGTTTCTTTTGTGGGTGTGTTCTCTTTTAATAGAGAACGCATGAAAACTTCCACATGAATTTTAACTAGCAAACAATGAAACAAAACCTACCTTCACCGAAATCACAAACAACCCTGTCATTCACCAAGTGACTCTGAAGTTCAAGTACAAGATACACATCTGCTCTGGCTGCTAGAAAGCTCTAAGTGAATTCTCTAGGATCCCATAGATATAGTGTTTCTCCACTCCTTTTTTAAAACACCTTAGTTTCTATACTTTATTTTATATGGTTTTGGTCTTACTACATCGCTCCTATCATCAAAAGGAAAGAAACAGTATTAAAATAAGCAACAAGCTCTCGGGGAAATAACATAATGGGGGTATGCCTTGCTTTAAACAAAAGCAAAATAGGTCTGTCTCGCTTTAAACAAAACCAGCATATAAGTGAAGGTGAAGGACGATGAAAAGATTCATATTTGTAACACGCGGCACTTGCGATAGGAATTTTTCAGTAGCGGATTCTCATTGAAATTTGCAGTTTTAAAAATGTATGTAACTTGCTGTGTGTATGGCTGAGTCACTTTGCTGCGCACCTGGAACTATCACAACCTTGCTTACCAGCTATGTGCCAATAAAAAATAAAAAGCTAAAAAATATATGCTACTTACAACTGTCCTTGAGTATCTCCAATATACAAAATATTTCATATTTATATTGATACTATATTATTTCCTGTATAATACAATATTAAGTATTAAGAATCATTAAGTATTATTTTTTTGCATTTACTGTACTGTTCAGATAAGTCCAACAAATCTGGATTGCTCCACTAAAGAATGTTAATTCATAAAAACAATTATTGTTAATTAGAAGATGTTCTTGCCTAAGAAGGTTAACTTATGAAACTTGCGTTCAGTATAAACCATTTATAATTTTAAAAAATAACATGAGGGCTTCCCTGGTGGTCCAGTGGTTAAGACGTTGTGCTTCCACTGCAGGGGATGTGCATTGATTCTTGGTTGGGAAAGTTTCACATGCACTGAGTTGTGGCCAAAGGAAAAAAAACTTTTTTAAAATAACATAATGGGGGTATGCAATGCTTTCAATTTCCGAAGAGTCATGAAAGTTCAGAAACTATGATTAATTTCTTACTGAATGAGGTTGGTCCAAGCTGCCACATAGCTTCCTACAGCTTTAAGACCACTCTTAAGTTCTATTTTTCTGGTTGTGAAGTTCTTTTTTCAGCTCAAGCAGCATTACAGACTTCCCTGTAACTCAAACAGTAAAGAATTTGCCTGCGACGCAGGAGACCAGGGTTCAATCCCTGGGTTGGGAAGTTTCTCTGGAGAATGGAATGGCAGTCCACTCCAGTATTCTTGTCTGGAGAATTCCATGGACAGAGAAATCTGGTGGGCTACAGTCCATGGGGTCGCAAAGAGTCAGACACGACTGAGCGACTAACATACACGCACAAGCAGCATAGAGAGTGATAAACACAATGCAAAACTGCATGATGGAACCTATGGCCTCTGTAGACCATCCTTATAAACAGGAAGAAGAGCAGCCAAACCTGGTACAGTATGTGCCAGACCTTGTATGGCAGCTCATTGGAAAAGTTACTCCCAATCATGTACAGTGTTGAAAATATTAACCACAAAGAATCATTACTAATACAAAGGAATTTTACTTTCATTTCAATACGTCATATAAATGTGGAACAATTTTTAACAAGCTATAATGGGCTTCCCTTGCAGATCAGCTGGTAAAGAATCCACCTGCAATACAGGAGACCTGGGTTCAATCCCTGGATTGGGAAGATCCCCTGGAGAAGGGAAAGGCTCCCCACTCCAGTATTCTGGCCTGAAGAATTCCATGGACTGTATAGTCCATGGGGTCACAAAGAGTTGGACACGACTGAGAGACTTTCACTTCACTTAGATGATAAATAGCTTTTAAAGTTTGGACATACCATTATCTACTAAAGATCTAATGTAATTTAAATGCTCATTTGTGCTGAAATTGTCATGTGTCACAAATGAGATGAGACAGCAGATTTCCCCTCACGTTTATATACCTGCTAATATTTGGGATGTTTGCAAGTCTTCATTTTTATGATGTCATCTTCTGACGTTCTTCTAGGAAAACAGGGATACTGAAGCAGAAGATTTAAGAACAGCAAACATGATTTAAAGAATGTCTAGTCTAGAGTGTTTTGGGGAGGGGCGGGGGGACTTAATTTTTTTTTTTTTTTGCCTTCTTTTTCTTTTTGCCTTAATCCTCTCATTTGGTTTAGAGAAACATAAGGCCCTGTTCACTTCATTTAAGCCTCACAATGACTGGAAGCCTGATCAATCTGTCTTGTGTCGTCTTAGGGTGAAACTGCAATTGAGCGGAAGCAACAGATGAACAAAGGCCACATTCAAATCTGTAGCTCATTAAAATAACGTTAAAATAGAGTAAAACCCCAATTGTCAGTGAATTGTAACTGGGTTTTTTTCCCTACTAAATACATTTGATTAATAAACTGTACAACCATTAGCCCTGAATCAGTGGTCTTTAAAATAACTTTAAATACATGCCTTGTTCTTTTAAAAAATTTGAACATTTTGAAAAACACGTTGAAAATAGGCTTTCAGGAAAGCGCCAAAAATAAGATAACATCATAGCATACCAAAGGCATACGCTGTCAAGATATCATTCTCAAAGATTCTATGCAATTTGTGAAGGAATCATCAATTGAACGGTTCCAGCTCTTAATTCCCATGACTCTATAATGATACATCATAAGGGGTGTTTCTATACACAAATGCACAAATTGATCTTCTCAGCAATAATCTGCTATCCAAATGTCCTGTAAGTAAACTCTAGAACTTTTGTGAGTTTTACATAACCCAGACATTCAGTAGAGGCGTACCTAAGGAAACATTATCTCTGGAGATCTGTTCTCAATTTGATCCTGTGGAGTCTGACTTGTACCTAATCCAGGACTGGGATGTTTATAACACATTTGATAAGGGACAGTCAGGGTTTGAGAAGGCCAAATTAGAGTTGGGAACGCATGCGTCCATTCTTATGTACGTCTGATGGGTTTTTGATAAATGGCATTTTCACATGTCCTAGAAACTGCTTAGGCAATCTGGTGATACTAAAATTTTAAAAAGGCATACTCTTCAACCTACAAAACCTCACCTCTGGGAAGGTCTAGCTCATAGAAATAAAAGCACCAATATGAAATAAGATGTAAAGATATTTAGTACAAAGTACAAAGATATTTAGTACAAAATTGTTTCTTCAGGAAAAGAGAAAGGGGAAAAAAAAGAGCTGAAACAAAGTAGAAAAACTATAGATCATGCCTCCTAGGTAGTATTACATACCTTTAAAAGAATGTGCTAGTTATACCAGTTGGCCAGGAAATTTTTCTATGATGTTACTCTTGAGTGAAAAGATGAGAATATATTTTTAAAATAACTAACATGAACAAACTCCCTATTCATGCTGTGTGCACACCTGCAAATTCATTCCAATTATATTCTCTTAGAGCAACATTTGAAGGGCTGTGTCACTTCATATAGGTATGGAAGGGTTCTGGAGGTAGAGGGGACAGGTAGGAGATATTGGTAAAGGTTGGCTGAACAAGAATTATTGTTATTATTAATAACAATAATTATTATTATTTTTAAGAGATCCTCAGTGAAAACAGCATATTATTCCAATATACCAGATTTTTCAAATAAGCATGTAACGTACAGAATCAGATTAAGGCTATTTTCATAAAGAAGAGATGGCTGAGAAACACCTGGAGTTAGAAGCTTAACAGGTCATGAGTAGCTCTGCCGATAAATTCCTAGTTTCTCCATATGCTTGTTCTATAGTTTTGGGGAAATCTCTTAATTTCTCTAAGCCTCCATTTTCCACTTCTGTGCAAAGTGAGGTAATAATCAAGTGGGCATTAAATGAAATCATGTCTTTAAAACACCCAGAAGAGGGAAGGACCTCAGTATATCATGGTTCTGAAACCCTTCACCACGTTTGCCCTAGGGTTTAGGGAGGTGACATGCTCACAGGACTGTTTGCATTCAAGTTGAAAAAGCACTAAATGGTTCTCAGACACGTATACACGAAAGTGCAGGGTCTGAGCCTACAGATGGGAGAAAGGAAAGCAGGGAGACAGGTGGGAAAGTGGAACAGGGATGGAAGAATGGCTAAATTCTTAGGTCTCTTCATAGTGATGAGAATAGAACTCATGACCATGAATCCCTTAGTTCAGTACAGCGATAGACAAAGTCTCTCAGTGTTGAAATCTGGGTCCTGCTGATCTACCTGGCTTCTCTCCCTCCCTCACTGGCCTACCAAGGGCCCACTCTGCCTCCAGCAAGGGAAACTCACGAGCTCTTCACCCCCCATCCCCACACCCCCACACACGCCGCCCTGTCGGGTGGAGGGTCAGAGATTTCTGAGTAATCACAGAGGAAACAGACGGTCCATTTCATGGATATTTGGTCCCCTTATGAGGATCTGACTGACATTTTTTAATTAAACTAGCTCACTGGAGTCTAATTAAGGTGTTGTCTTCCTGAGATGAAACTAAAGGAAAAATAGATAGCTTTTACGTAAGATAAGAAACCTTTTCCAGCCCTCTGATCTTTAAAAGAAAAATGTAAGCCAAAAACTTCTATTGTTTCTCTTATTCCTTAACCTTTTCATCTTTTAATTATCAGACTTGTTTCAGAAGAGATTTAAAATGAACCACAGACCACCGGTATAGAGGTCCATGTATCTGAGAAAATATGGAGACAGAATATATGTTGGTGTGGGGGTCAGAAAGTCCTTTGTTTGAATGCAATTTCATGGCAACCAGCTTAGCAAATATGTATTCACTGACCCTACAGTGACACAAATTCTGTAAAACACTTTGTATCCCAGGGGGAAACTCAGTGTTAAAAAAAAAAGAAAGTGCATGATCAAAACAACTGATTTTGAAAAGAACACTGGCCTTGGAGTCAAGAGAGCTTACTTTGGCATGAGTCTTACTGTTTCTTGGCTCTGTGACCTTGAATAAGTTACCCAACCTCCCTGAATATCAGCTGTCTAATTTGTAAGGATGGTGGTGGTGAAGATGAAATGGGCTAAGGATGTGGAAGGCTGGGTGAACTGTGTGGAGCTGTAGTAATACAGGGAGTTGTTATTGTTTGGGAAATAGAGACTAGAGGTATTTAAAAACAATTTTCTTTTGAAAAGGCATTTACATCTTCCTCCATTTACAATGGGATTACATGTCCTGATAAACTCACTATATGTAGAAAATATCCTAAGTCAAAAATGCATTTAAGAACCTAATCTATCAGTCATCAGAGCTTAGCCAAGCCCACCTTAAACATGCTCAGAACACTTATATTAGTCCACAGCAGGGCAAAATCCTCTAGCATGAAGCCTATTTTATAATAAAGTGGTTGAGTATCTCATGTAATTTCATTGACTACTGTACTGAAAGTGAAAAACAGCACTGTTGTCCAGGTACAGAATGGCGATAAGAGTGTCTGTTGTTACACCTCTGTGATGGCATGGCTGATGGGAAGCTGTGCCTTGCTGCTGCTGTTCAGCATCAGGAAAATCCAAGAAAAGGTCAAAATTCAAGTACAGTTTCTACGGAATGTGCTATCACTTTAACACCATTGTCAACTTAAAAAACCGTTAAGTTGAACCATCGCAAATCGTGAGCCGTCTGTATACTGAACAGATTAAACCACCCAGGGCTTTAGAGTCAGACAGATGACACTGTGTCTTGAGTGAGCCATTCACTTACTTACTTTAATGAGATAATGCAATGAAAGTACATGTCAGCCTATCTTTAATTCAATAGTGTTAGTTGCTCAATCGTGTCCAACTCTTGGCAACCTCATGGACTGTAGCCCACCAGGCTCCTCTGTCACTGGAATTCTCCACTCAAGAATACTGGAGTGGGTAGCTATTCTCTTCTCCAGGGGATCTTCTCAACCCAGGGATCAAACCCGCATCTCCCAAGTCTCCCGCACTGCAGGAAGATTCTTTACCATCTGAGCCACCAAGGAAGCCCCATCTTAAATTCAAAAAGGTGTGGCCATTAATTTGCTCATTCAAAAATCATTTTTGGTGCACCATGGCCTCTGGCAGAGTTTCTGTTCTCTTTGAAGTGAGAGAAATAATAACCATTTTCACTGCCCTGAGAATCAAAGAGCTAGTGACTGGTAGGAGCTCAATCAATAGCAGGTTTCATGTGTTTGTTATATGATTAAGAACAAAACAACACACAAGGATTCTTGGGATGGTCAATTTGATTTTTTTTCTTTAATCTGAGAAATTATCCAGATTTGAAATATCCTTCCTGAATTTTTACACATTTTTTAAAAATTTTACTTTAATTGGAGGATAATTTTTACAATATTGTGATGGTTTTTGCCATTTATCAACATGAATTGGCCATAGGCATACATATGCCCCCTCTCTCCTGAACTCCCCTCCCACCTCCCTCATCACCTCATCCCTCCAGGTTGTCACAGAGCACCAGCTTTGGATTCCCTGTGTCATACATCAAACTCCCACTGGTTATCTATTTTACATACAGTAATGTAGGAGGTGGGATGCATGCAGAAATGGTAAAAAGGAATAAGAGGGAGTCAACAGTGTCTGTTAAACAGATGATCCTATGTTACAAAAATGTATAAAAATGAAATCTGGAGTTTTCGATAGCCTGGCCTGCAGTGCTTCAGAGGACAACTCTCAGGCTGCTGGGGCTACCTGGCTGCAGGCGTAAAAAGTGGGAAGGACCTGAGGGGCTGTGACCTTCTTATACACCCTGAGACAGTCAAGTGATTATGTGGTGACAGAGTATGAACCTTCAACACGTAATTCATATTCCAGAGGTCTTCTGTAGGACTAGGCTGAAGCCCACCCTTTGGGAGATTCTTCCTGAGATCAGTCTCTTTCCATGGTTTTCTCCCCCACTGACTGGTTTTTCCCATTCCTTTAATGTTTCCCCTGGAAGTTCCTGCACAGGAGTTCTGCTTCCAAGGACTGCGATCTAAGAAGATCTACAGTCTCTTATAATTTATTTTACTTAATTTCAGAGCCTAAGTTCTCATATCTCTTCTTTTAAACAACACATGTAATGATACACTGTTTTTTGCTGTTGTTGCTGACAAGATTTCCTAAGGACATAATGCTGAACATTCATTGTTTTCCTTAAATTATTTTTTCTTCACAATTAGTTTCTGTTCTCTTGAGATCTTTCAATGTATATTTAGCCGATGAACCAGTTTTCATGATCACTCTCATGAATCAGGTCTTTACACAATATGTGCATTGATCATAAGAGTAAATGACACCAAGGACCTGAATTCTTGAAAAGAATAATTATCATGAGGATTCCAACATCAAGGTGATTGCTTCAGTCCTATTAGTTCATTCTTCTAAACTGAAAAAGACCATAGGAAACAGCTAACCAAGTAAAAATCTCTTGGCAAAGATTATGCTAATATACTTGCCAACAGAGTCAGGGAAGATTAGTCTAGAAAAACCAACGAAAACAGTTTAAAGTCTTTTTGGATTAAAAGATGTAAAACCAATAATCAAGGTTCATAGCAGGGCAAAGTGCTTTGCCAATTCTAAGAGAGAATTCCAAAGGTATCTTCCATTTCAAAACACAGAAAATTCAGCAAGAAAGTAATGTTATATGATTTAATCCCACTTGGACTCCAACTTTTGAAGCAGCATGGTTAATTTGAAAGATATTTGAATATTTAACTAAAGTCCAGAACAAGGACATTCAAATGGTTGTCCTTCATTTCATCATCAGCTCTTCATCCTCTCATTTCACCGCCACAACACAGAAGTTATGCCTGCCACTCATGTGGACAGTAGGGTCATAAGTCTTGGGTTGCGTATGCAGTGCCTGCTGTGGTACATATTCTTCTGCTAATGAGCATGCATAACTCTTCATCCCCAAGGAACTGTCTCTGCACATAAAAGGATGCATAATTTTTATAATGCTAGAAAGAAGTAAATACAGCTCATTGAGTTTTCTACTGGAGGATTTGGAAAGTATAATTATCATTCATTGCCTGTATCTCCAGGCAGCAGGTTGGTTCCTTTTCTAAACTGGGGCTGTGTTTAAGTTTTTAGATCATACAAGCAAGTTACCAAGTATTTTGTTACTGAGTATAATGTAAAAACAAATTTTAGATCCTCCTGGTGCTTTCAGTGGTCAGCACCTGCAGCTCTTCTCCTGAGGGCAAGTCATAGGCCACTGGGGCCACTTCATCTCATGCAGTGAATGGGAAATGCCTAGATCCTAATAAGACCCTTCCCTACACTCTGTCAGCCCCTTGCCTCAGCTGGGAAAAAGTCTAAGATACAACAGTAATGATGTGTAAAAGACTTTTTAAGAAAAACATTATATTTTCTTATAATCTGTATGAAGCGCTTGTGCAAAGAAACAGACACATACCAAATATTCAGTAAATAGATGTGATTATTATAATTATTACTATCATTAAGAAAAACTCGAGGAAATTATCACACACTTCTAAAAAATCAGGGAAACAACTGAAATTAATTTCAAAACGTTTAGGGAATTTCTATTTCCCAAATTCTTCAAAATGCAATCATAGAAAAGGTCTGTTAAGAGAGAAAATTTCATCTGGGGGAGAATGGATACAGGTATACGTATGGCTGAGTTCCTTTGCTGTTCACCTGAAACTACCACACCATTGTTAACTGGTTATACTCCAATACAAAATAAAAAGTTTTAAAAATATATAAAAAACAAAAAAGAGAGAAAATTTCATAATAGGAATTCTAGCTCAATAACAATCAGACTGAGGAAAGAAACTCCCACAACTAAATCAAAGAGAAGCTGAAAGATAATAGCTAATTCAAAGATAGACACTCAGATGGCTTTATGTTATCTGATACATCAAAGCAAAGGGAAAACTTCCTGTGTTAAGTACTTTATTACTTGAGCAGAATGTGCACACATGTATACACACATACATACACACACAGAGGCAGTCCTCACTTTGCTCTGTAGTTCAAAAACACAGAGATAACTATATAAACCAAACAGTCTTGATAATCAATGGGAAAACATTCGGAACAGATAAACCAAGCCTCAGAACCAGACTCCAGTATTACATTGATTGTGGAATTAATTGCAAGACAGGGAATCAAAAATAACTGCGATGAATATGTTAATGGCTCTCATGGAAAAAATATACAGCACTTAAGAAAAGATGCATAATGTAGACAAGAGAGATGAAAACTCTAAGGAAGAATCAAAAACATATACTAGAAAAAAATTTTTTTAAGTGTAACAAAAATGAAGAATGCTTTTGCTGGGCTCACCTATATGCACAGCCAAGGAAGGAATCAGTGAGCTTAAAAACACTTCAATTCACAACTCATGAAACTGAAATATAAAAGAAAAGAAGAATGAAAAAAACAGAATAAAGCATCCAAGATCCATGGGAACATTTCAAAATATGTAACAAATGCATAATTGGAATAAGAGGAAATGAGAAAACAAAACAAAAAATATTTTCAAAATTTTCATTTTCTTCTAAGAATTTTCTAAATTAATGACAGATATCAAGCCACACATATGCAGGAAGCTCAAAAAGCATCAAGCAGTGATCCTGAAAATTCCACACCTAACCACGTCATACTCAAACTGAAGAAAACTAAAGACAAAGTCCTGAAAGAAATCAGAGGAGAAAAAACTCTTACCTGAAGAGGAACAAGGATAAGAATTACAGCAGAATTATCTTCATGCAAGCAGGAAGAGAATGGATTGAAATATTAAGTGTTAGAAAAAAAAACAATTTAATACGCACCAAACTTAACCTTCAAAAGTAAAGGAGATATAATGGTTCTCTCAGACAAAAACTGAAAGAATTCATCACTGGCTAACCTGCTCTGCAAGAAATGTTCAAAGAATTTCTTCAGAGAAAAGGAAAAAGATAAGGTCAACAACCTGGACCTACATAAAGAAAGGAAGAAAGCTTCATGGTGAAGAACTGGACATGCTCCCTTAGGACAGAGAACATGGCAAGAACATACCCCTCAATACTTCCATGTAATGTCATAGTGGAAATCCAACAGGTATGCAGATTGTGAGAGACAGAGAGGAAGGAAGAAATAAAACTCTTTATTTGTAGATGACATGACCTTCTATGCATACATCCTAGAGAATCGAACAAAAAAAAAATCCTTGAACAAATAATCACTTATAGCAAGGTTATATGATACAAGATTAATATATAAAAGGCAACTGCTTTCCTATATACCATCAATGAAAATTGGAGTTTGAAAAGAAAACACAATACTATTTAAAATAGCACCAAAAATGAAATATCTAGGTATACATCTAACAAAACATGTTCAGGATGTATATGCAGAAAACTAGAAAATGTTTTCCTTTATGATAAGTATTAATATTAAGACATCAGGCGATGACAGGATGGAAGAGGACAAAAGAAAATGTATCATTATGTCCACAGTCTTTTTAAATAAATTACTACCCACCCCCCCGCCACAGAGAATTTATAAGCAAAGATTAAGTAGGTCATTTGATTGTTTCTCAGCTTCAACTTCTAACCCATCCCAGAATCATATGGTTCAGCCCAATAAAAAAGAAAAACAGAGTAAACAGCATGGTTTTCAAATAAAAATACATTTTTCATTTTGCTAGACTGGAGCAGAACTGTTTCTTTTCATTAGAAAGAAGCTAAACTTCCTCATGAACACACTGAGTGCATTAAAAAATGTTATTAATTTCCTAAATTATTTATTTTATAATATTCTATCTCTAACACATTTTTCTTATAAACTTAAACTCTTTCTGTTAGCATCTCCTGGAGGAATTTATCTTGTTACATTTACACACTAGAAAATCAATGCAAGTGGAACTTTTTCCAGTAAATTCACTCATGGAAATAAAATTACCAAAGATGAATTATTTAATATGTAATATTAACTTTTATTAATGAAATTCTTGGATAACAGACCATTTTTGTGAACTAGCCTTTCTAATAATGAGAGTTTAAAATTTAGAGGAGATAGTTCTACATTTATCGCTGAAATCATTTCTAAATAATATTGATAGACCACCTGCTTAAGAGAGGGGGCAGCATGGGTTGTTAAGAGAAAGGCTTTGAAGACATATAAACATGGGTTCAAAACCATGTTTAATTCTCTGACATAAAATGTAGAAATATTTTCTTATGTCAGTCTCCCAAGGAATAGAAATAAAAGTGAAAATAAACAAATGGAATCTGCTGCTGCTGCTGCTAAGTCGCTTCAGTCGTGTCCGACTCTGTGCAACCCCATAGACGGTAGCCCACCAGGCTGCCCTGGCCCTGGGACTCTCCAGGCAAGAACACCGGAGTGGGTTGCCATTTCCTTCTCAAATGCAGGAAAGTGAAAAGTGAAAGTGAAGTCACTCAGTTGTGTCTGACTCTTTGCGACCCCATGGACTGCAGCCTACCAGCCTCCTCCATCCATGGGATTTTCCAGGCAAGAGTACTGGAGTGGGGTGCCATCAAAGTGAAAATAAACAAATGGAATTTAATAGAACTTTTAAGCTTTTGCGCACTAAGGAAACCATAAACACAACAAAAAGACAACCACAGAATGGGAGAAAATAATTGCAAACAGTGTGACCAATAAGGGTTTAATTTCCAAAATACACAAACAGCTTAAACAATTGAAAAATAAAAACCAACACAATCAAAATGTGGGCAGAAGACCTAAACAGACATTTTCCCAAAGAAGACATACAGATGACCATGAAAAGATGCTCAACATCACAAATTATTTAACACAAATCAAAACTACAATGAGGTATCACCTCACAGTGATCAGAATGACCATCATTATAAAGTCTACAAACAATAAATGATGGAGAGGTTGTAGAGAAAAGGGAACCCTCCTACACAGTTGGGAATGTAAACTGGTACACCTACTATGGAGAACGGTATGGACTTTCCTTAAAAAACTAAAACAGAGCTACTATATGATTCAGCAATCCCATTCCTGGGCATATACCTGGAGAAAACCCTAATTTGAAAAGAAACATGCACCCCAATGTTCATAGAAGCACTATCTGCAACAGCCAGTCAAGACATGACAACAACCTAAATGTCCATTGACAGATGAATAAATAAAGAAGATGTGGTATACGCATACAATGGAATACTACTCGGCCATAAAAAAGAATGAAATAATGCCATCTGCAGCAACATGGATGAACCTAGAGATTATCACACTAAGTGAAGTAAGTCAGACAGAAAAAGACAAATGCCATATGAAATACCACTTATGCTGCTGCTGTTGTTTAGCTGCCAAGTCCTGTCGGACTCTTTTGCAACCCCATTTACTA
This sequence comes from Bos grunniens, assembly GCF_055505025.1. Taxonomy (NCBI): domain Eukaryota; kingdom Metazoa; phylum Chordata; class Mammalia; order Artiodactyla; family Bovidae; genus Bos; species Bos grunniens. Next base: position 52,966,900 of record NC_141178.1, on the reverse strand, counting down.
TAGCCCACCAGGGTCCTCTGTCCATGGAATTTTCCAGGCAAGAATGCTGAAGTGGGTTGCCATTTCCTTCTCCAGGGGATCTCCCTGACCCAGGGATTGAACTCTCGTCTCCTGTGTCTCCTGCCTTGGTGAGCCATCAGTTGGAGGGAGGCAGGAACACAGTTCAGCCCACAACATATTCTAATACCCTTTTCATTTTGTTAGTTTGGAGCAGTAAGTTGTAAAGAAACTGAACTTCACCATGGACACCGGGTAGAAGCCCAATCATAATTAGCTATTGTTAAGTACAATATTATGAACATTATGTAATTATTCTTTGATGGATGATGTGTCATTATGGCCCCTCAGGTCATCCTTGTGAATATCACTTATCACAACAAAAGTTCTTTTTACAGATATGAGAGGGGAAAATGGCAAAATGTTTATTCATACTAGGAATATAACTTGGAAATTACTTTATGGAATAAACCCTTTATACTGGCTTAAAAATTATAATTGGTCTTAATCTCTTAAAAGTGAAGTAAATCAGAAAGAAAAACACCAATACAGTATATTAACACATATATATGGAATTTAGAAAGATAGTAATGATGACCCTATATGCGAGATAGCAAAAGAGACACAGATGTAAAGAACAGACTTTCAGACTCTGTGGGAGAAGGCAAGGGTGGGATGATTTGAGAGAACAGCATTGAAACATGTATATTATCATATGTGAAATCGATCACCAGTCCAGGTTCAATGCATGAGACAGGGTGCTCAGGGCTGGTGCACTGGGATGATCCTGAGGATGGGATGAGGAGGGAGGTGGGAGGGGGGTTCAGGATGGGGAACACATGTACACCCATGGCTGATTCATGTCAATGTATGGCAAAAACCACTACAATACTGTAATTAGCCTCCAATTAAAATAATTAATTTAATTTAAAAAAATAAAATTAAAATAGAGGCTTTACAGATGTAATAAGTTGAGATCATACTGGATGAGAGTGGGACCAAAAAAAGCAGACAGGAAATATAATCAGTTGAGTGTTAGAAAAGTGAAATATTGTCTGTGTCTATGACTACTGTATATAAAACATTTAAGACATTAGAACCAATGAAATTTATTTGACAGGTATTTTCTAGCTATTCCATCTGCAAGTATAAGTCAACTCAAGTAAAAATCAGAGATTTAATTGAGAAATGGCTTTTAGTATTTTCCTTTCACATACATAGGCCTGGCTACCCTAGTGGTGGACTGAATTTGCCATTACGGAATGCTCTGTAGGCTCCACGCCACGCCATACTCACAGTGACACCAAGACAACCGAATATATTCTGCAGGAGCATGGTAGGTTGCCAATTAAAGCGTTTTAATTGAAATTAAAATAATGAGTAAGATATTTTCTTAAGAAAGACTCACAAGTCTTATCCTGGCCCCTGTATTTGACAATAAAGGTTGGTTGGTACATATGGTATTGAGTCTTTTTTCAATCATATTCTACAAACCTATATATTTCTTGAATCTACCCTGTTATTTCTGGTTTGTGCTGCAACAGAAAGCAAAATTTCATCCAATACCAAATAGCTCTGCTTGAGGGACTTGTCATTGCTCTATAATCAACTACAGAGGAATTTTTCAAGGCGATAAACTACAGATATATGTATATATATATCCTTTAGCAAATAACCAGCTGTAGCCACATTTTTATTAGGACTCTACAGTACAACGACAATAAGTTTAGGTGTAGTACTATCATGGCTAAAACAAAATGTATGCCTGTGTTATAACTGGTTGATCATACAAATAACTATTAAATATAAACACATATGCTTTTGTAGATTTGTTGGAGAGATTCGTTAATTGCTTAATGAAAGATGTCTTTCAGATACTAATTCCTTCATTTAGTTCAACAGATTAAATTTTATATGAGAAGATATTAGCATGCATGCAATGAAGTGACAAGGACAACCAAAAAGCTTAAAAGTTAATGGATAAAAGATAGCGTTCAGGTTATTTTTAAAAATTAGCCAGTATAATTTTCCTTTTGTGTGCTTCCACTTTCTCTCTGCATTGATCAAAATGTCCTTTTTAATGGTCATGCAAAGACTGCAATATCAAGATTGTGTTGCCATTCTTCTGAGTTGTGTGTCAATTGTAAAACTTTAGGCAGTGTTAAAATTTGCAGAACTAAAGGACTCAACACTTCCAACCAAAGCAAATCATGTTTTGTGCTATCATTTTAAGTCCTTATCTAATTTTATGGAGAATCTAGATTTCTAGTTTGCAGAAAGCTTTCATACACAAGAGTAATTTTACCACCCTAGAGCTAACGTCGACAATGTTTTTGTGAGGGAAAATTGCCACTAATACCAATAGACCTGTGTCTCCATTCCCTCCAGTCCCCTTAAACTGCAGTTTAATCTGGTATAATCTTTTTTCTTCCCTCAGTAGGGTACAGGGAGCCCTCTAGCCTCCAAGCCTGTTTCCTACTGAGGTACATATTGGCCAGCATACAGCTGCTCAGAACAACTATTTGCATCTACAATGGGGTCATCCCACCACGTTCTTTTCAGATCAATATGATTGGTACAAACAATAGTTTGATTTTGATTGCTCTATAGTACGCTTGGGTAGAGCCTCTGAAAGCAAGTGAATTGCTTAGGAACAATGGGCTGGTTCATCATCCAAAGCGTCCCTTTGCAAACAGCTGCCTCCGCCACACTCACCCTGACAACGTCCAGAAAAACAGATGGTTTCAGCATTCATGGCCAGTTTAGTGAAAGCCCCTGAGTCAACCATTCAGTGTGTGTTTTTGAATCTATTTGATATGAAGGAGTATTTCTCTCCACTAAAATTTTCAAATGTGCTTGAATTCTCTTGCTGAATCTAAGTTGAATTAAAAAGAAAGAAGTGGGTATTTAAGAGGTGAGAATGAAATCCCTTTCTTAAGGCAGTATAGCCAAGGTTTTTTGTAAAAACTACAGTGAAGACCTTCATGTATGTTATGTGTAGTAATTCTGCAACACAAAAAGGTAGATTAACAATGCAGCTAAGATTCCTTAGCGTTGATCTCCCAAGCTTCTGTTGTCTATTTAAAGCAGGCCTGTAAGGTTACTTTAAAAGCAATACATTTTTGTCCCTGGTTTTGTTTTACCACGAGAAAAATCTGTTCTGAGTGATGGATAGGGACAAACATAAGAGATGCTGTCATGCTGGTATACATGCTGGTGTGTTGTCATCACTCACTTATAGACTATATTAAAATATTTTGTAGGTAGTCCGTTCCAATGGCTATGAAGACTTTAGTATTGATACTAAATGTATTCACATTTTGGTACCTTAAAAGAAACAATAACTCTATTTTATATGTGAGCTATCATCTCAAAATTATTTTCCTTCGGCATGTTTATAGTAAGGATTAAAAGCAAGAAAATTTTTACCCATTAGCCAGGAGAAATATTTTCATTTCAAAAATAAATTACTAAAAACAGGATAGTAAACAAGTTAAAATTAATTTTTTGTTACTTAAAATATACCCAATGCTATATATTTTTTATAAATACCTTTTGCTTATATGGTAATACTCTAAAGACACAAAAGAGATGAAAAGGGCATTTTGACATACTTATTATCAACTGCCTCCTGTGGAAAGTATTAAATCTCAATCTGCATTGAGAAGTCTCCAACATTACAGTATACCTTCATTTTATGAAAGATCTGGTTCCTCAGATTCGAGTGAAAAACAAGTTTATAATAATAATTCTGTGTTTTCACTGACCTTATTTTAAACTCATTTCATCGACTCTATTTCTAAATTAATAAAAAATACTCATTTATTCAACTAATTTTACTCATCTGTGAAATGGGGAGAATAATTTTATCTGTATCCTAATTAGTAGCCTAATTAAATTAGATGGTGCTTACAGAAGCACTTATCACAGTGCCTTGCTCACCATTATTATTACTATCACCACCACTGTCATTATCGTGATGAGAGAAACATAATGAAAATGTACTCAGGAGAAAGTCTGTTGCAATTATTAATATGTCACCCAGTAGCAAAGCTGGGAACTTGAAAGGGGAAAAACCTAGGTCATGACCTTTTATGCTCTGCTGTGTAGGAAGCAGCATCTCTACGACCTTAGCATCAGTGCTGGTCCCCTCTTGCCAACTGCTCCTCTGAGGTCTACGAGATGTTTCTCGGGCGAGAAATTGTGCCCAAAGTTTTCCTTCCCTTTCCTTCCAAGAGTTCTCCTTCCCTTTTCTTCCTCTCCAAGAGGGCCTTCCACTTCTAGGCCCTCCCTTTCTTTCCTTCTCCACTCAACATCTCTCCCTTCTCACCTGCACTGGCCCCTTCCTCCAGCTGTTGTACCAACTGCTAAGTCACTTCAGTCGTGTCCGACTCTGTGTGACCCCATAGACGGCAACCCACCAGGCTCCCCCGTCCCTGGGATTCTCCAGGCAAGAACACTGGAGTGGGTTGCCATTTCCTTCTCCAATGCATGAAAGTGAAAAGTGAAAGGGAAGTCGCTCAGTCGTGTCCGACTCTTAGCGACCCCATGGACTGCAGCCCACCAGGCTCCTCTGTCCATGGGATTTTCCAGGCAAGAGTACTGGAGTGGGGTGCCATTGCCTTCTCCATCTTGTACCAAACACTCCACTAAAACTGTAATTAATTATCCCATTGATGACCAAGGATGCCCTAACTGCCAGACCCAGCGAGCTCTTCTCAGGCCTTGTGGTCTTCAACTTGGCTGCTGAATCTGAATCTCCTGACCATCATTCATTCAACCCATTTCTTCATCCACTCCTGTGCTGGGCCCTGCAAATACAAAGAAGCATCATTTTTTTTTTTTTTTTTTGAGACTCTGGCTCCTCCAAACCCTCCTGCATTCTCTCCTGAGTGTCTTCCCATCTTTTCAATCATTCTCTCAGTTGACACTTCTCTACCTTGCAGTGAAATGTGAGTGTTAGGGTTCTACTGTCTACGTCTGTCTTTAGTCTACTAACCTTTGTGAAAAGTTGCTTCAGCCGTGTCCAGCTCTTTGTGACCCCATGGACTGTAGCCTGGCCTCTGTCCATGGGATCCTCCAGGCAAGAATACTGGAGTGGGTAGCCATTTCCTTTTCCAGGGGATGTTCCCCACCCAGGGATCAAACCCAGGTCTCCCACATTGAAGGCAGAGTCTTTACCACCTGAGCCACCAGAGAAGCTCCAAGTAACCTTCATTATTTACCTATTCATTCAACAAAACCCTTACCTACCAAGCAACTCCTAATCCAGATGTCATCTACACCAATGACTTCAACTAAACATGACCTCAACACTGGCATCCTCCATTCATCGAAGAGATACTGTCCAGCCCTTACACTGTGCCAGGTACAGTCCTTGGTATGTTCATTTACTGATGAATGAACTAGTTTCCACCTTCAGAGAGTTTTCTGTGTGGTTGAGAATGATGACTATGAAGGCAATTGAATGGATTGAATGAGATGAAGGCACAGAGGAGGTTCACCTAATTTCCACTAAGGGTTTCCATGTACAAAAGCAGGAGAGAGACATTATCAGATTTGTGTTTTAGAAACATCACTCTAGCTATGATGTGAAAAACGGGTTCCCAGGAGGCAGGGACACCAGGTAGGAGGTGACCCATGTAAACAATGATGGAAAATGGGATTATGGGAAAGGCAGTAGGGGACTGAAAGGAATGGAATGAATTTTAGAGCAACTTATTAAATAGATTCATAATACTTGTTCATTGAGCCCAAGTCCCTGGTTATGTAAGAAATTCCTGGAAACAGAATAGAGGATGGGAGGTCAGGGTCAGTATATTCCTACAGTTATGTTTCTGTGGCCCATGACCCCAAAATATCACCCTGTCATAGATCATATGGGGCTTCCCAGGTGGCTCAGTGGTAAATAACCCTGCCTGCCAATGCAGGAGATGCAAGAGACATGGGTTCAACCCATGGGTAGGGAAGATCCCCTGGAGGAGAAAACGGCAACCCACCCCAGTACTCTTGCCTGGAGAATTCCATGGACAGAGAAGTCTAGCAGGCTACAGTCCATGGGGTCACAAAGAGTCAGACACGACTGAGCAACTAACACAACACATCCAGTATTCTTGCCTGGAAAATTCCATGGACAGAGGAGCCTGGCGGGCTACGGTCCATGGGGTCACAAAGAGTTGGACATGACTGAGCCACTGGGCACTCATAGATCATATGATGGTGATCTATAATTGCCTATATATGAGTCTACCTCCTGCATTAGGTCAATGGTTTTCAATATTCTCTACCTCCATACAATCCATAAACACAATTAAGATCTCTCATAATATATCTTATTAAAAGTAGTGTGGGTGGAAGGGGGAGAAGAAGGAGGAGGTTCTAAGCCTCCAGGGGAATATACAGCAGGAAAATTGAAGATTTCATGACACAGAAAGTTCCTTGACAGCAGGATCTTTTTTATTTTTGTTTACCTAAGACCCAGCACACGACACGAGACAAAACCAGGTGTTCAGCACCTCTTGAATGAGCGAATAGATGAATATGCAAATGTTAAAATGCTCCTGGGCTTTTAGCTATTCAGTCTGTCTGTAAGGACACCACAGGAAAAAAAAAAAAAAGAAAAGAACCATCTCTCCCCTCAGTATGACCTTCTGTGGGGGATGTTTCTCTTTTGTGGCTCTTTTATTTAAGGACTGGGATAGGTAGATATGAGAGAAGATACGGTCATGGAAAGAAGAATACAGTTTCAGGTCAGGAGAGTCCTGGAGTTTCAGGGCTGGCAGGATCTTCCATCTTTATCTCCCTTTGCAGGACTAAGATCTAAGGCACTGAAGTGACTCTCTCAGTCAGGCATGGTAGCACAAATAGGATCGAGATCCACTGACCCAAATCCAATGGTCTTTTTCTTTCCCAAACTTTGCAATCAAAAACTTTTTGCAAGGTTTGAAACATCTAGATGTTGCAAATGATCCCGATTTAAGGGCATGTTTGAAGTCAAAGGAATGAATTTAATCACCTTTGCTTCCTAGGGAAAAATTAAGTGGGGGGAAAAAGAGACATTGGTTCCATCTGTTGGCTTAGTTTTATTTGTATGTTTTCCAACTCGTTCCAAGTACGTTAATAGCCTAAAGCAACCTTTATTACACTGGAGATGATGCTTCTTCCATCTGCAGACAAATGGCTCTCTAAATCTCAAGTGTGGGGGAGGAAGAGGGAATGAAGCTTGTCTGGAGCATGATCAAGGGGAAATGCGGCGAGCTGGGACAGTCGTTCAGTCATTTAACACTGAGTTGGACTTGTCTCTCCCTCTGCCCTGGCTTTACCCACCTCTTCCCAGAGCCAGCCCTCATTCCTATCTTTTACTCTCTTGCTAGCCCCCCAGCTTCTCTAGGACAAAAGCAATTTCTAACTTGGGGCTACTCTGCAGTCACCAAGTTGCCATTTAAACAACCCCAATGCTACTGGTGGCCTTCCCAGGTGGCGCTAATGGTAAAGAACTCTCCTGCCAATGCAGGAGATGTAAGAGACATGGATTCGATCTCTAGGTCAGGAAATATAAGAGATGAGTTTGATTCCTGGATCGGGAAGATCACCTAGCAGTAGGCATGGCAACCCACTCCAGAATTGCTTCCTGGACAATCCTGCAGACAGAGGAGCCTGGTGGGCCACAGGCCATAGCGTTGCCAAGAACTGGACAGGACTGAAGCAACTTAGCATGCACGCACGCAATGCTACCTGTGCAAGAACTTCTACTCCCTCCCTTTACGACAGCCAGGAAGCCACCAATTCCATCAATGCCGGAAATCCTCGCTGTTTAACCTCACTTCCCATTAACTTCCTGCTGCGGATACCAGTCCCTCTCCACTTCTATCCCAGTTGGTTCTGTAGTCTCAGTCCCCTGGTTGCTTCCTGTTGTCATATTCTTAATTCTCTTAGAAGACAAGCTGCTCTAAATTTTATTACATCTTTAAGATTTTTTTATGAGGACCATTTTTTAAGTCTTTATTGAATTTGTTACAATATTGTTTCTGTTTTATGTTTTGTTTTGTTTTTTTTTGGCCTGGAGGTATGTGGCATCTTAGTTCCTGACCATGGATCAAACTTGCACACCCAGGATTGGAAGGCAAAGTCTTAACCATTGGACCATGAGGCAAGTCCCTAAATTGTTCTAAATTTTTTAAATGATGTATTTTCATTGAAGACAATTTATAAAAGAGGGATGAGGAAAAGAAGAAAATAAATGTGATCTGCCAAGTAATTAGAGATAACCACTATTGGTATTTTGGTAAATCTTCTATATAAGCCCACACAACTCACATTTACACATATAGAGTTTTACTTGGAAAGTTGCATCATATGACCTCATAAACCATTTTTTTACTTAATAAATGGTATAAATAATTTCATGTCAATAATATTCCTATATAACATTTCCAATGGATGAATATAATTTATAGGGATATACTATAATTTATGTTAACAATACTTTGTTACTGGCTGTTATTTAGATCATTTATTTTTCATGATTGTAGTAAATGCTATAGCATATAGTATGTGCAAGCGTGCTCAGCCACTCAGTCATGTCCAACTCTTTGCCACCATATGGACTATAGTCCACCAGGCTCCTCTGTCCATGGGATACTCCAGACAAGAATTACTGGGGTGGGTTGTCTTGCCCTCCTCCTTTTGACCCAGGGATCAAATCTGTGTCTCCTGCTTGGCAGGCAGATCCTTTAATGCGGAGCCATCGGGGAAGCATATAGTATACATGTATGAGAGAGAGAGAGATGCAATAACTATATATATTAATAAATCTCTAAGCACCTCTCTGATTATTTTCTGAGGATAAATGACCAGAATTGGAATTGGCTAGTCAAACGGCCTGCACATTTTTAAGTCTTTATTTGCATACAGGAAAATTGTCATTCCCCCCCAAAATGGAAGCAAAATACCCTACAACTGGCAGTATTTAAGATTGTTCATTGCTGTCCAAATCCTTCTCATCTGAATAGCCTTTTCTTTTTTTGCCTCAAAAACTAGGTCATCCTAGCTATTTCCCACAGGCATAGATTTTTCCTTGCATTCACCCCGTGAGCTCGGACAGTTTCTCCAAGTTTCTGATCTCTAACCTCTCCGATGGCATGGGGAAGAACACACCACCACATGGGCACAGCACATTCACAACAAAAGTTCATTTTCTTCCTTCCATATGCCACACACCAGCTAGTATGTAAATGATCATCACCACTCTGTTTTGTTACTTATCCTTTCATGTATATGTTTGTTCTAAAAAAACAACACCACGGTCTGCTTTCCAGGGACGCACTGTTTCGGGAAGCCAGGCCGCCTATAGAATTAGAAAGCAATATCATTCATTGCCAGCAGATGCCAGTACCTGATCCATCATGTATACCAGAAAAAAAAAATCTTTAAGTTCCAAGTCCCATAAGCAAATCAGTGCTCTAGCTAGATCACACATGGTACACAGCTGAGATTATGTAAAAACGATGTAAAGAGAGTTTACTTACAAGCAAGGCTACATACTTTGGCATAGATTTTCATAGTTAAATGTCATGTCCAACTTTCTGTTAAAACAAATCGTGTCTCTCTGTGTGTGTATACGTATATGTATATATCAAGATCAACTCTCAAGTTTCCCCACGAGGTTTATATTAATTATGAGTGGTTCTCCAATGTATCTCTGCCACCCACAGAGTTCTAATGACTTTAAAATATGCCGGTAATGAGGAAAGACATATGGGATATTATGTAGAGCTGAGGTAGGTGGTAAGAGATACAGAATGGGACTCAAGGAGAGAATGTTTTTTTCTAATGTTCGCTGTGTGAAATTATACAGTACAGTATTTGAAGGGAAACTGCAAAACCTTATGTCTTTTTCTATATATGTAAGTCTATATATACTTAAGTCTATATATATAAGAAACTTTGACCCTATATGTAAATATATACATATGTGTGATTTTTGTTATAGTTTCTCTTGCAATGTAGGAAAAAAAGTAAAATCTGAGAAAGTTCTATAATTTAAAGGTCCCCATCAGTGCCTTCTTACCAAATACCTTGATTCGGGTTTTCTAGCCAGGGATTACAAAGGTTCTGGAAAATCCACTATGCATATGCTACTTCTGTGCGTGTGCTTAGTCACTTTAGTCGTACCCGACTCTTTGCAACCCTATGGACTGTAGCCCCGCTAGGGTCCTCTGTCCATGGGGATTCTCCAGGTAAGAATACTGGAGTGGGTTGCCATGCCCTCCTCCAGGGGATCTTTCTGACCTGGGGATCAAACCTGTGTCTCTTATGTTTCTTGCATTGGCAGGTGGGTTCTTTACCACTAGCGCCACCTGGGAAGCCAATATACCACTTCTGTTACATGTTAAAGGGATGAGGAGAAATCTGAGAGAATCTACAGATAGCACACACACAATGAATAATCTGCAAAAGTTAACACGGCGAGCACAAAGTAAAGGTCAAATACGAATTCCTAAGGTCTTCCAGTGTTTGAAATGTTATTTTCCACTCAAGATTTAAAGAGAAGACCTTTGGCTTAGAAGTTTCCATAATTCAAGAGTTCTCTTTAAGAAGTTAATACTCTTCAAAATGAAGATGATGGACTCACATTTGGAAAGACTGACAGGAATTTCTCATGAGAGCATTGCAGCAATTTTTCAAAACAACAGAAAAAGCAATGCCAAATATCCACCATTTAGGACTGTTCTTGATGTGAGTTTACTAATAGCCTGCAAAATATTTATTTTGTTTGGCTGAAGTCTGAAACATTCCACCAACATTTAACATCCTTACATCAGCTCCCACCACTCTGCAAGCAAACTTGACTTCTTGTCTGTCTTAAGCAAGTGTGTGTGTCAGTCACTCAGTCATGTCCAACTCTTTGTGACCCCGTGGACTGTAGCCCACCAGGCTCCTCTGTCCATGGGGATTGTCCAGGCAAGAATACTGGAGTAGGTTGCCATGCCCTCCACCAGGGGATCTTCCCAACCCAGGGATGTGACCGGGGTCTCCCGCATTGCAAGCATATTCTTTACCATCTGAGCCACCAGGGAGAGAAAATTCCTTTAAAACCCAAATGTGTAACCCTGTCGCACCAAAGGTTAATGTTCGCTTTGACAGAAAGCAACCCGTTCCTCGCAGGGAACGAAGGAGACCTTTTGCACTGACTTTTGCACGTTCATCCTAAAGGAATAAAGACAGAGCAGGACAACTGAGGGGGCCTAGCGAAGGCAAAATAGAAAAGATTTCTGCTCTCATGAAGCTCGGATTCTGGTCGCGGTAAACAGATGGGACTAAGTACACAAACCACAAGCCAGAAGGTTTCAGACTGTGATAAGTCCATCGGGGAAACACAATGGATTCATTCAACAGGGGGAGAGGACAGCTTTACAGAGGGTGACAAGGAAAAGCCTTTCTGAGCAGATGACATTTGAGCTGTACTTTGGATGACAAGCCTGAACACGGCATGAAAATGTGGGGCCCGAGTCCCAGCCAAAAGGGCAAGGGTGTAAGGGGAAGCAGCCTGGCATACCCAAGGAACCAAGAGATCAGTTTGGCTGGTGCCCTGAACATGACATGGTACAGGAGGGGAGGATGGGAGAAGGCTTCTCTTAGGACCCTGCCACCCTAGATAGGATGTGTACTCTCCGCTGAGAAAAACAGGAAGCCTGGCAGACTTGGAAGCAGTGACAGGACACGCGTGGCCTGATTAAGTTGTACAAAGCCTGTGCAAAAAGTGCAGGAGCTCCTTTCTAGTACTGGGATGACTTCAGTACTGGAATATTTGCGCATACTTGATGTACTGATCCTTGTAATATTTAAGATCCACAAGAAAAAAAAAGATCCACAAGAGGGCTCAAAACCAGAGTGGTGACTGCTTCGACAGTCACCTGAAGTGCTTAGAAAGATGGTCTGATCCATGAACTTTAAAGCAATGTTCAAATGCTCAACATGACCTATTTAACAGGCAGGCATCAAGGCTGATGGGGCCCTGAAGGACTAGAAGTTAGTGCAGCAGAGCTGAGAGGAGAGAACGGACTGAGGATGCAGGTAGATGAAGCTGCAAGCTGAGTCAGGCCTGGACAGGGAGGTACTGGGTTCAGGAAGGAGGCCGGCATCTGACAGGCAGCGTGCATCGGTTGGCTGGACATGAAGAGAGACCACCCCTTGTGCCATGGCCCGTCTCTGGGGTGAGGACAGGAGTGTGTGTGTGTCTGTGTGTGTGAGTGCACACGCACACTATGTATGTGTTTTAAGTTACACACAGAGAAGATCATTTTTTGCTGAGCTTGGCAAAGTGGGCAAGTCCTTAAAAAATCCCACTTTAGTGCTTCACGTGCTTAGAGAAAGAACATTCTACTTGTTCCATTTTACATGTGACATCATTTTCCTGTGCTCCATTTCCCTTTTATCCTCTCCCACATCTATCACTCTTCCTATTGTCTGATTTCTTTTCCTATCAACAAGAGGTTGACAAACATTTTCTGTAAACAGCCAGATAGTAAGTATTTTAAGCTGTGTGGACCAAGAGGCAAAATCAGTTCTATTATGTAGGTTTGTTCTACAGTAACAGTGAGGCTTTCTTGGTGGATAAGACGGTAAAGACTCTGCCTGCAATGAAGGAGACCTGGGTTCAATTCCTGGGTTGGGAAGATCCCCCGGAGAAGGCAATGGATACCCACTCCACTATTCTTACCTGGAAAATCCCATGGACAGAGGAGCCTGGCAGGCTATAGTCCATGGGGTCACAAAAGAGTCGGACACAACTGAGCACGCATGCATGCATGGGGTGAGTTTAGAGCCTCAGAAGAGCCCTGTCTCTCAAAAATGAAATTGGCTGAAGGGTGACATTTCCTTAATTTCAAAATTAACTATAAATCTCAATAAGCAAATGCACCTGGGGAGGAGAATACACTGACTCAGATCCTGCACACGAAGACACAACTAAATGTCCAACCATTTATTCAGCACAAGGTTTGTCTTGGAAGCAAAACTGATAGATGTTGGAATAGGATGAAGACCAAGGAGGAAAGAATGCCCTGTCCATTTTGAATCGCATTGTCATCTGGCAAATGCAGATTGGGAATGTACTCTGTGCTAAACGCTGAGGAAGCAGTTTCCCAGTGCAGCCTTGCCCCTGCCCTCTAGCTCCTCCTAATCCAATTCAGTGGAGCCTCAGTCTCAAAAAATCTAAATCCAAAGTTTTGGATGCCACCTTAGAGAACTTGAAATCCACAGCCTTGTTTCATAAATGAGAATACTGAGATTCAGAGAGGTTGATGCTAATTTTTTCTTAATTTATTTTTTTTATTGGAGTATAATTGCTTTACAATGTTGTGTTAGTTTCTGCTGTATAACAGTGTGAATCAGCTGTGTGTATGTTAGTTGCTCAGTTGTGTCCGACTCTTTAGGACTCCATGGACCATAGTCCGCCAGGCTCCTCTGTCCATTGGATTCTCTAGGCGAGAATACTGGAATGGGTTGCCATTTCCTTCTCCAGGGGATCTTCTCAACCCAGGAATAGAACCTGCATCTCCTGCACTGCAGAATTTTTTACCGTCTGAGCCACCAGGGAAGTTACATCAGCTGTAAGTGTATATATATATGTATCCCCTCTCTCTAGAGCCTCCCTCCCACCACCCCCAGCCTGCTGCCCAGGTCATCACAGAGCACCAGGCTGGGCTCCCTGTGCCATACAGCAGCTTCCCACTAGCTGTCTGTTTTACACATGGTAGTATGTATATGTCAATGCTACTCTCAATTTCTCCCACCCTCTCCTCCCCCCTATATCCACAAATCCATTCCACTTCTGTCTTTATTCCTGCTCTGCAGATAGGTTCATCTGTATCATTTTTGTAGATTCCTTTTTCTTTGGTGGCACTGCATGCTGTGTTCCTAGTTCCTAGTTCCCCGGCCAGGGATTGAATCAGTGCCACCTGCTTTGGAAGCAAGGAGTCCTAAGCCCTGGACCATCAGGAACACCCCTTTCTTTGTTAACTTTTGACAATCTATTTAACTTTATGTTTTTGAATATTAGAGAGAACGTGGCCTTCAGTACTTTTGGGGGGAAAGGGTACAGCTTCTAGGAACTTTCAACTTCAGTGTGTACTTGCCCAGGCAGTTTATAAAGATTTGTGGGCTCAGAAAGTCACCTCTGAGTCAGAGAAACAGCAGGAATTTCCAGCTCTTATCATGGAGACGGGCCAGGTCCCCAGTTGACTCACTTGGAGGATGCTGACAGGCCCGAATCCCCAAAGTGAGCTCATTTTGTAGAGTCCGAGGGTGAGAGCTCAAGCCCTTGCCAAACGAGAGCCGAGACCTTACTACATCTGCCCATCAGACAACCGCAGGGTGGAATGAATCTGGACTTAGGCATCAGCTGGAAGGGCGCCTGAAGTTCAGCTCCGCAGAAGTGGCCTTAGGCAGTTTAGTTCATTTCTTAGCCTCATTTTCCTCCTGTGTAAGACGGGATTAATACACACTTCACGATACTGTGGTTAAGACTGAGTGGGCTTATAGTGGGACGAATGAGGGGAAGGAATAGTTAGGGAGTTGACATGTACAAACTGCTATGTTTAAAATGGATAACCAGCAAGGACTTACTGTATAGCACAGGAAGTCTGCTCAATGTTATATGGCAGCCTGGATGGGAGGTAAGTTGGGTGAGAGTGGACACATGTATATATACGGCTGAGTCCCTTTGCTGTCCACCTGTGTGTGTGTGTATTTGTATGTGTGTGTGTGTGTGTGTGCACATACTCATTTGCTCAGTCGTGTCCAACTCTTGGCACCCCCATGGACTGTAGCCCACCAGACTCCTCTGTTCATGAGATTTCCCAGGCAAGAATACTGGAGTGGGTGGCCATTTCTGACTTCAACGGATCTTCCAGACCCAGGGATTGAACCTGCATCTCCTGCACTGCAAGCAGATTCTTTACCACTGAGCCAGTGGGGGAGTCTGCTGTCTACCTGAAACTATCACAATATTGTTCATCAGCTATACACCAATATAAAATAGAAAGTTTAGAAAAAATAAAAGATAAAGTGGGCTTATGTAGTCTAGCATACAGGCTGGCACATAACAGATACTCAACAAAACAGAATCGCTAATGTTCAACAAACTTGGTCTCTTAGAAACAGACTGATATTTATGAGCCCAAGTTTCTGTCAGTCAGAAGAGGGATAGAGAGAGGGAAAGTTCGAGAAGTACTGCAGATGACACGTTATTAGTACTCTCCTAGCCTAATTATGGGCTTCCTGGGTGGTTCAGCTGGTAAAGAACCTGCTTGCCAATGCAAGAGAGGCAGGTTTCATCCCTGGGTCAGGAAGATCCCCGGAAGGAAGAAATGGCAACCAACTCCAGTGTTCTTGCCTGGGAAATCCTATGAACAGAGGAGCCTGGAGGGCTACAGTCCATGGGGTCCCGGAGAGTCAGATACAGCTGAGCAACTGAGCAAACACAGCCTAATTACAGGCTTTAGAAGGGTCCTGGAGTCTCCCCAGGTCTGAGGGAGTTACAGACATCGACCCTGGTCAGTGTCCTCCTGGGCACCACTTCAACTTCAAGATCCTTGCAGCCCACTGCTCACACCAGCCACTACCAAGCTGACTAACTGCAGGCTTTACCAGCCTCACTGGCTGCGTCTCAAGAGTTTCTCACCAAGATGCACTGCCCGTTCTTGCTTTCTACCTGTGAGCTTCCTTGCCTGCAGCAGAGAACACCCCAAAAACCCCCTGAACACACACCAGGCAGGATGGAGGAGTGCACACTCGCAGGACCGCCCTGGCCCAAAACCCAGGAGTCTACGCTGATGCTTCTTGTTTGCCCATGATCTTACCCCGTGGAGAGTCCTCAGACACATTTCACGATGCTTTTCAGGAGGTTGCACCAAACTGAGTATAAGTGGTGACCACCTCCGTAACACTCCCTTCTGCTGGCTCTCCCTCTGTCCATTCTTTGCTCCTGCACCCAGGTCACATTCTTAAATTAACTACCTGCGCACAAGCCTCTATCTCAGGCTCCGCTTTCAGGGGAGTGCAGGCTGACATTACCTATTCCCATGGTTACCCAGAATAACAGGTTTGTGGAGTTGAAAGGGACTTGAAAGAGAGTTTACTTCGAGAAAGAGAACTAAATGGCTGGGTGTTGCTCTGTACCCTTCACGCCTGTGACAAAGGTCACTAACTCAGTGTGACACTCTCTCCTAGTGAGCCCAGACACTTCAGCATCCTCTCTGCACTGCTTCAGGCAGCCTCCATCAGCTAACTGAGGCTGATGCTCCAGATAAATTCATTTGCTACCCTGAGCCCTGCAGACCCAGCTGGGGCAAATCTCAGTTCTATGACTTGTTACTCATGTAGCCTTGAAATAACTTCTCTAACTCCCATGAATTTCATTTCTCTCATGGACAAAATGGGCATAATAATGGCACAATAATTCCTTCCACGGTGTTACAAGGAATTTTTATTTATTTAATATTTAATTACATAACACAGGGCTTCCCAGGTGGCTGAGTGGTAAAGAGTCCGCCTGCCAAGCTGGCGATGCAGGTTTAATCCCTGAGTTGGGAAGATCCCCTGGAGGAGGAACTGGCAACCCACTCTAGTATTCTTGCCTGGGAAATCCCATGAACAGAGGAGCCTGGTGGGCTACGGTCCATGGGGTCACAAAACAGTCGGACACCACTTAGTGACCAAACGGCAACATAACATACTGAAGCACCTAAGAACACATCTGGCACATACACAATACATGTAATTCTGTTCTCTCTTGCTTTTATTTTAAAATACAACGAGCAGGGGAAGTACAGACACAATGACTCATTGTGTAAACTTGGCCAAGAAACCCCATCTCCATATTTTACATCTGTAAAAAGGATACAGTAATTTATATGCCATTTCTCATTGTAGGGAGAATCAAACATAGTGAATAGATCATAGTACTATTTCCAGTAATAATATTAGGATTATTACAAACATTAAGTTAGTAATAATATCATTACTCATGTTGTTTCAAATGAAAACTTCTAAGGCTAGTGAGTGTAGTAATCATGTCTTTTTACTCTGTTTTTGATGGTTTGACATCTGGGGCCTTGCTGACACTAGAGGGACCGCCTCTCCCTGCATTACCCAACCATTCTTATCTAGAGATAAGATATGGCTCACCTGCAAGCATAACTTTCATACGCAAACTCATCAACCCAGAGTTCACACCGCAACCACCTCCTTTATTTTGTATTCTCACAATTTGGGTGACTATTCCCCTGCCCTAGTCACCCCGTGGCCTGGCACCAGACAGCTAGTAACAGCCCCTTATGCCCCAGAGCCTGCTGCTGCTGCTAAGTCGCGTCAGTCGTGTCCGATTCTGTGCAACCCCATAGATGGCAGCCCATCAGGCTCCCCCGTCCCTGGGATTCTCCAGGCAAGAACACTGGAGTGGGTTGCCATTTCCTTCTCCAATGCATGAAAGTGAAAAGTGAAAGTGAATTCGCTTAGTCATGTCTGACTCTTAGTGACCCCATGGACTGTAGCCTACCAGGCTCCTCCATCCATGGGATTTTCCAGGCAAGAGTACTGGAGTGGGGTGCCATTGCCTTCTCCACCAGAGCCTGCTAAAATCATTCAAACTAGCCAATCCTAAGCCTGTTTACCCTGCCTTGCTGTCCCTTCCTCTAGAAACCACAAAAAGCTTTCTTCCTAATATTTTTCCCTTGCTCTCTCGGCCTCCTGACCAACTCTGGTGCTTCCCTGGGTGCCCTCACTCTCACCCCCAGTGTGGCATCATTCACCATACTTGAGTAATAACAAAACAAACCCTCATATTAAAGCAATGAGGCTCAGAGATCAATGTCACCTACCTGATTGAAGGCAGAACCCTCAGTCCCTGATCTATTACACTGTGCTGCCTCCCAGCTGGGGCATTAGGCAAACCTGACCACCATCTATAGGAAGATAAGCTCAAGGCAGGGTCTGTTGATCAAGAAATACTGACCAAGGAGTTCTCCAAGCACCTTGGGGACCCTGCAGCATGGTGGTAAGGGGAAGGAGAAGGAGGTTCAGTAAGTCCTAGGGTGACCTTCCTGGCCTGGTCAGCTCTGAACCCAGTGATGGGGGAAGAATCTGGAGTCTTGACTACAGAAACCTGAAACTGCTGTAGCTCACCACAATAAAAGATTTATTCTTAAATGTCACAACCAGTGTTTATATGAGAGGAGAGACGTTACTTCTGACGTCACAGCTAAAAGGAGGTACACATGATAAAATGTGAAAAGTCATCAAGCTGCTAATCTCTGACTCCAAAGGTCCTCCGTCTAAACCAAAATCAAGGCCGTGAACAATTCTGCCATCACTTTTCCTCTTTTTGATGGATGGGCTTAATGATGTTTATGATCACTTACATCTCTAAATGGGCTTCCCTGGTGGCTCAGACGGTAAAGAATCTGCCTGCAATGCGGGAGACCTGGGTTCGATCCCTGGGTCAGAAAGATCCCCTGGAGAAAGGAATGGACCCACACCAGTATTCTTGCCTGGAGAATTCCATGGATAGAGGAGCCTGGCAGGCTACAGTCCATTGGAGTCACAAAGAGTCGGACACATCTCTAAATAACTATACTTTTCACATTATTTTACAAAACCTCAAAAGGTTCCCTTTTATCTATTAGCTACACAAGAAAGGTATCAGAAAAATTGAAGAAACAGCCAGCAACAAAGAATAATCATATGCCAAATTATAAGAACTAGCAAACAAAGAGGGTGGCAGGCCAGTGATTTATTTCAAAAACTGTGGAAAATGATCAAACTATAAGGTGAGTAGAAGATATCAGACTTTTATGAAGATAGAAATTCAGACTACAAGAAGTCTGAAAGATTATGAAATATGAAAATCTTCATTCTATGAACAAGGATACAAGTTCAGAGTGGCTAAATAAATTGCTTTAAGATGAAGCAGCAAACAAATAAGAAAAATATTAATGTTTGAAAGTCTAGAGATGTGAACCCACTCTAGCATACCTACATATCATAGGTTAACATGGATTATTTCAGGGGAAAATAAAGAAATTCCAACAGTTTACAACTTCATTTTTAGTTGGGCAAGCCCATGAGAGGATCAATATTTCACAGAATATTTTATACGATAATTTTAAAAATTAAATGTAGAAATGAGATCTCTGAAGTCAAAATTCATGATCAAAATGGTCTTGAAATGAACATTTACTTCCTCAAAGGGACTGACAATATTTTAAAATATGTATATAGAAGTACAGATTTGTCACTGGGTTAGAAAAGACTTGAAATGATCAAACAAGAAAAAGAATATAATCAGTTCCTGGACTGGTGGACACTTTTTTTTTTTTAAGGTAAAAAGCATGCTTGCCCTCTGCTGACCACCTAAAACTCTACTTAGTGACATGCAGTTTCTACCCGAATGCACATAAACCAGAATATATTTAGAGGCTGGTCTATTTCTAGTCACACAAGTTTTGTTTCCTAAATAAGACTTCGTATTACCATTTTGGGTTGCTCCCAAAAATTCCGGTATTCCATATGGTTGAAGATGGGGTCCCATCTTCTTCACAAGACCTCGTGCGAACTGTGTATAGTACTGTCTTCAACCCGTTCGTTGGTTCCTATTGCATATTCCACGGTGAGGAGGAAGGCAGGGTTTGTGAGAGAGGCAGGAAATGAGAAAGACAGGCATGTTCCAAAGTTGAGATTCTGAACTGCTTTCCAAATTTTTTCAGATGTGAAAATTTCTTTAGTTTGCAAAAACTGTTATAAATGATAGCACAGAACGTATACATTCAGCTTTTGGAGAATCACACAGTATGGTAGCTATCCTAATTACAGCTCAAAAACCTACTACAGTAAATTTCTTAATGCATCAAGAATATTATAGCTGAAATTTTATCTCAGTTAAATAATTATATATTTGTAAAAACTTCTATAGACATCTGGAAAGGGTCACTGGGATGTATTAAATTTATTTTTGATACAATATGAGAATAAACTTACCTGCTCATGAGTGATCATATTGATTTTATTTTCAGATTCCTCTTCAGTTACATGCTTAATTTAGGTCAATTTAATTTATATTAACCAAATAATGAGCCCCCCAAATTTCTAGAATTTCTGTAACACTGATAATAATTTACATGCAATGGAATTAAAACAATGAACTATTAATACCTGGGTAGAATTAGCTTGAGAAGATTAACAAAAATAGGTAAAGAAAATACATTATTTCACTTAGTTCTCATAGTGCCTCTGAAGCCTTGGTTAAATGATTCAGTGAATAGGGCTACCAACCATTTACGACAGTACAAGTTTACACAGTTATTAAGGGTGTCAACAGAATGGGGAAGACTAGAGATCTCTTCAAGAAAATTAGAGATACCAAGAGAACATTTCATGCAAAGATGGGCTCGATAAAGGACAGAAATGGTATGGACCTAACAGAAGCAGAAGATATTAAGAAGAGATGGCAAGAATACACAGAAGAACTGTACAAAAGAGATCTTCACGACCCAGATAATCACGATGGTGTGATCACTCACCGAGAGCCAGACATCCTGGAATGTGAAGTCAAGTGGGCCTTAGAAAGCATCACTACGAACAAAGCTAGTGGGGGTGATGGAATTCCAGTTGAGCTATTCCAAATCCTGAAAGATGATGCTGTGAAAGTGCTGCACTCAATATGCCAGCAAATTTGGAAAACTCAGCAGTGGCCACAGGACTGGAAAAGGTCAGTTTTCATTCCAATCCCAAAGAAAGGCAATGCCAAAGAATGCTCAAACTACTGCACAATTGCACTCATCTAACACACTAGTAAAGTAATGCTCAAAATTCTCCAAGCCAGGCTTCAGCAATATGTGAACCATGAACTTCCTGATGTTCAAGCTGGTTTTAGAAAAGGCAGAGGAACCAGAGATCAAATTGCAAACATCCACTGGATCATGGAAAAAGCAAGAGAGTTCCAGAAAAACATCTATTTCTGCTTTATTGACTATGCAAAGCCTTTGACTGTGTGGATCACAATCAACTGTGAAAAATCCTGAAAGAGATGGGAATACCAGACCACCTGATCTGCCTCTTGAGAAACCTGTATGCAGGTCAGGAAGCAACAGTTAGAACTGGACATGGAACAACAGACTGGTTCCAAATAGGAAAAGGAGTACGTCAAGGCTGTATATTGTCACCCTGCTTATTTAACTTCTATGCAGAGTACATCATGAGAAACGCTGGACTGGAAGAAGCACAAGCTGGAATCAAGATTGCTGGGAGAAATATCAATAACCTCAGATATGCAGATGACACCACCCTTATGGCAGAAAGTGAAGAGGAACTAAAAAGCCTCTTGATGAAAGTGAAAGAGGAGAGTGAAAAAGTTGGCTTAAAGCTCAACATTCAGAAAACGAAGATCATGGCATCCGGTCCCATCACTTCATGGGAAATAGATGGGGAAACAGTGGAAACAGTGTCAGACTTTATTTTTTGGGCTCCGAAATCACTGCAGATGGTGACTGTAGCCATGAAATTAAAAGACGCTTACTCCTTGGAAGGAAAGTTATGACCAACCTAGATAGCACATTCAAAAGCAGAGACATTACTTTGCCAGCAAAGGTTCATCTAGTCAAGGCTATGGTTTTTCCTGTGGTCATGTATGGATGTGAGAGTTGGACTGTGAAGAAGGCTGAGTGCCGAAGAATTGATGCTTTTGAACTGTGGTGTTGGAGAAGACTCTTGAGAGTCCCTTGGACTGCAAGGAGATCCAACCAGTCCATTCTGAAGGAGATCAGCCCTGGGATTTCTTTGGAAGGAATGATTATAAAGCTGAAACTCCAGTACTTTGGCCACCTCATGCGAAAAGTTGACTCATTGGAAAAGACTCTGATGCTGGGAGGGATTGGGGGCAGGAGGAGAAGGGGACGACAGAGGATGAGATGGCTGGATGGCATCACTGACTCGATGGAAGTGAGTCTGGGTGAACTCTAGGAGTTGGTGATGGACAGGGAGGCCTGGCGTGCTGCGATTCATGGGGTCGCAAAGAGTTGGACATGACTGAGCGACTGAACTGAACTGAACTGATCCTTTTCAAGAGGAAGCTAGTTTTGGTGGCCATTATTCATGTAAAATCTCAAATCCCTCCAATGAGCTTTCAGATAACTGTTATATGCATTAATCTTATGAATCTAAATTAACCAAAAGACTCCATGTTCTATTATTCATTGTTATGGTTATTAGAGAATAATAAATGTTTTTCAGGTATATCTAACATTAACAAACTGGTAAGGTAGATAGGCAAGTAGATAAACAGTGTATAAAAATCTAAACTATAAGAGGGGAACTAAGAGGTATTATTTATATTTCAAGGAGGAATTACTAATTTGCTCTTTTGATGCATTTTCCAATCTTTTCTTTTTTTTAAAAAAAGAATATATTCACCGCTTTTTTAAATAATAATTTTCCAAGTGAGGTTTACTTTTTAAAGCCATATTTAAATTAATGATTGATCTATAATCAACCTGAGTTTCCTACATATGGTCTTCCCAGACGGCATTAATGGTAAAAAATTCAACTGCCAATGCAGGAGACATGGGTTTGATCCCTGGGTCTGGAAGATCCCCTGGAGAAGGAAATGGCAACCCATTCCCGTACTTTTGGCTGGAGAATCCCATGGGCAGAGAAGCCTGGCAGGTCACAAAGAGTTGGATAAGACTGAGCACACGCATACACACACACATATCCTACATATAGTGAGAGAGCAAGAAAGAGCAAACCCACTGACAGAGTCTTCTGTGTACCTGCAACTATACTAAGCATTTACCACCATGATCCCATTTACTCCTCAAATAAAAACTGTGATATGAAAAAAAAAAAAAAACCAACTGTGATATGTGTTATTATCCCCAGTTTACTTAGGAAAGCACTAAGGCCCAAAGAAGTAATTTAAGAGATTATGAGATTAAGATTATAAAACTAATAAAATTATATAATCAATAGTTGGCTGTGCTTGAATTCAAAGATTCATTTGATTTTAGGTATAACCCAAATGCCTGACTTGACAATTTGAAAAATCAAACCCATTTGAAACAATTTCCTCAATAAAAGAATCACCTACCTTTGAGTGGTTCTAATACTTAATGGATTTTCCAAAACATACTGAAAACTATATGAGATTAGTTGCACAGAATTATGAGCTACACGCCAGTTTTTTCATACATCACCCCACTATACATCTCTGCAAAAAGTATTATGTGTATTAAAATTTAAAATACTGTTTTTCATGATCCTGACCATCATACTCTGTTAAACATGTTCTTCTGTGTTAAACCATCATTAAATTATAAAATCATTAGCATTACTCACTGAACAAAACAAATTAAATGCACTACACATTTTAATACATTATTAAACTTTAAAATCGGGAACAAATCCCTTAAGAAATGCATGGGAGGGGCTGGTAGAGCGCCTTGATGAAAGAAGACTTGACAAACACAGATACTTTGAATCCTCACTCTTTTTTCTTCACCAAAGAGATCTTTATACTCTGAGACAATGGTAAGATTCAGCAAGAGTGGGAAGATTGTTAAAGAAAAGGCAGACTCCTTGGCATTCAAGCACGTCTCAGGCATATCACCATTAGATTAAAAGTTTATAAAGTATGTAAAAGCAGAGAGCCCAGAAGCAGGCTGCCTTTACAACATCTTCTGCCTGTCCTCCAGTTCGGTTCAGTTCAGTTCAGTCACTCAGTCGTGTCCAACACTTTGCGACCCCATGAATCGCAGCACGCCAGGCCTCCCTGTCCATCACCAATTCCCACAGTTCACTCAAACTCACGTCCATCGAGTCGGTGATGCCATCCAGCCGTCTCATCCTCTGTCGTCCCCTTCTCCTCCTGCCCCCAATCCCTCCCAGCATCAGAGTCTTTTCCAATGAGTCAACTCTTCGCATGAGGTGGCCAAAGTACTGGAGTTTCAGCCTGTCCTCCAAAGGATATACAAAAGCCCTTTTTTATTCCTTTTTTCTAAAGATTGCTTTGTTGTTGTTGTTGTTCAGTCACCCATTCGTGTCTGACTCTTTGTGACCCCATGGACTGCAGCACGCCAGGCCTCCCTGTCCCTTACCACCTCCCGAAGGTTGTCCAAGTTCATGTCCAGTGTGTCAGTGATGCCATCCAGCCCAAATCATCCTCTGATGCCCTCTTCGCCTTCTACCCTCAATCCTTCAATACAGATTGCTTTATCCCGTGCTACATTTCCATTCCCTGTTACATTTTGGTTTTTCAACCTTTCATAAAAATACTTAAATATTAATATTTGAATGTGAAAAAGAATAGTTACATGTATATATACAACGGAACCACACTTGCTGTACACATGAAACTAACACAACCTTGTTAATCAACTCTAATATAAAAGTTAAAAGAAAGATTTTTTAAAATACTTGAATGTGCTCTATCCATTGCATTTCACACTAGTATGAACCACTCGTGGACAGTCTGAACTTTCTGTATTTCTAGCCTTTCCTTCTCCTCCTCCAAGGCAAGCTGATCTTCTTCCCCCATCTCTCGAATTTTATCCATCTTTGTCCACATCTCCACTTCCATTCCATTGCCCCAGCCAAGTGCACAGGGGAAGGCTTATTTTCCCTGAAGACTGAGATCCAGCTCATCCTGCAAACACTGGGTCAACTGCCACCTCCTCCCTGGGTTGTTCCCAGACCAACAGTGAAGCAGTGCTCTCCCCTTTCTTTCAGAAGTCCGCCAGGAGGTCATGTTCTCCCCATTCTTCTTCACCCATTTTCATCACTTAGTGTTGTCAATGATGCTGTTCTATGAACACATGCGCTTACTCTTCACCACAATGCATCATTAAAAGCCATACCAGAAAACTGGAAAGCAGACTGTTATCAAGCTTATTCACATTCTTCACTTGGCACCATCCAAGATACTCGAAAAACAAGGAGTGACAATAAGCCACAGTGAGGCCAACACTGTGAAGCCAAAAAAAAATATATATATATATATATATGTATGTATATATATAAAACACTTCTGTATCTTCAAAAAATGGGGGAGAAACTATGGCGTATTTCATAGAATTTTAGGGCTGAAATGAATCTTGGAGACCGTCAGTGTAGAGGTGGAGACCCTAATGCAAAAGGGGTGAGAAACTTGTCCTGAATTTCAGAGCTGGGATGGGACAGAACAGAACTTGAGCACAGCTCTGCTGACACACAGACCAAAGCTCTTTTTAGGATATTCTACTGCAAAAGAAAAGTGAACGCATCAGTCGCTCAGCCATGTCCAACTCTTTGCGACCTCATGGACTGTAGCCCTCCAGGCTCCTCTGTCCATGGAATTCTACTGTCCTGTTGTAAATGCCTATTAAAAGGGCATACTTTACACACCAATTATTTAAGGAGCCTTAATTTGCAATAAAGTGTTCAGAATAAATACAGAATAAAACTACTGAACCATAAATCTAAAACCAATACACTCCTCACAATAAACATTAAACAAACAATAACACAAAAAACGCATGGTAAGCTCCCGGGGAGTAGCAGCCACACCTTTATCCTCGTGGTCACACCTATGCTGTAGGGTACCCCACTGTCCATTGCTAGCCTCCTCTGGCCTGGCACGTGGCTGGGCACTAGAGCTGTAAAATGTATCCAGGGGAAATCTGAACACCTCTTTCTTTCCTCATAGGTCTCCCAGTAGGAGGCCGACATAATCCAAAAATTATCAATCATTGAATTCAAAGATTAATTTGTAGCATCTGAATAATTTGAAGCTGTCATGAAAGACCTGAATTGAGAGGATTTAGAACTAGCATTCTCAAGCCAGGTTGAAGATTGGGTTTTAGGGGGGTGTTGAAAACAACTTCCTTAGACTTCACCAAATGAATCAGAATCTCAGGGATGGGATCTGAGCATCCCTCAATTTTAATTTGATTCATCACTTTAATTCTGATAATTCTGACACACATAATTGAGAACCGTATGTTTGAAGGGTGGAAGTTTCGTCACTTGGGTCCTTCCCTTTTTTTCTTTCTGTTTCCTGTCCAATTGGCAAGACTTTTTCAACTGCAAGTGACAAAAACCCACCCTTCTTCAGCTCAGAGGGGAATGTGCTAATGCAACTGAAGTCAGGAGTGACAGGAAGCAGGGATGGGGTGCCTCAGAACATCCCCCTGAGACCTCCTATTTTCTGAGTCCCTCTCTCACTTGATGGCCCCTCTGGCCATCAAATTCCACGGCCAGGCATCATAACCACTCTTGTTCCTCTCACACGACACAGGGCTGTGAGCAGAAACGTAAGCTCTGCTTTCTCCACCCAGAGCCACTGCAGTGAGTGTGGCCAAAGCAAAACCCACCTTCATGCTGATGGCTCTCCCCTTCAGTTTACGACCTCAACCCCAAGTGACCGTGAATCCCGCCACATTGCCCTATTCCACTCACTCCCCCGCTTCTGGATAACAATTCCCACCTTTAACGGATTGGGTAAGGCTGACTTTTAATTTCATGGTTGCAGTCACCATTTGCAGTGATTTTGGAGCCCCTCAAAATACAGACTGTCACTGTTTTCACTGTTTCCCCACCTATTTGCCATGAAGTGATGGGACTGGATGCCATGATCTTTGTTTTCTGAATGTTGAGTTTTAAGTTAACTTTTTCACTCTCCTCTTTCACTTTCATCAAGAGGCTCATTAGTTCTTTGCTTTCTGCTATAAAGGTGGTGTCATCTGCATATTTGAGGTTATTGACATTTCTCCTGGCAATCCTGATTCCAGCCTGTGCTTCATCCAGCCCGCATTTCACATGTACTCTGCATATAAGTTTAATAAGCAGGGTGAGAAATACGCAACCTTGACACAACCTGATGTGAAGAACTGACTCATTTGAAAAGACCCTGATGCTGGGAAAGACTGAAGGCAGGAGGAGAAGGGAACGACAGAGGATAAGATGGTTGGATGGCATCACCAACTCGATGGAGAAGAGTTTGAGCGAGCTTCCGGAGTTGGTGATGGACAAGGAAGCCTGGTGTGCAGCAGTCCATGGGGTCTCAAAGAGTCAGACATGACTGAGTGACTGAATTGATTGATTAAGGCTAACAGTATGGAGGGCAATCTGCTTTACTGAGATCCACCCACTTAAATATTTATCTCATCCAAAAATAAACCCTTACAGAACCTCTAGAATAGTGTTCAACCACGTATGTGGGCACCGCAGCCTTTCCAAGTTGACGTCGTGGTGGATCTCTCCCGAATGGACCTCTTGTGGAAAAGGAGGGCCGGGTTGGACAGGGGCACTGACTGTTCCTCACAGGATGAGGTAGGAAGGCAGAACGAAGGACTGGGAGCTGATTGGCAGGTGTGTGTGGTGCTGAGTCTGTGAAAATTCTCTTCAGATAACTTCAGTCCTCTCGAAAAGTAGGAAGCAAGGTTCTCTGATAAGAGTGAATATGGTGGACCAGGTGTCAGGAGGTTGAGAACCAAAGGGAAGGGAAGGCAGGAAACAGAAGTATTACACAATGGCAAATAAAGATGTTACGCAATATGGACTTAAGAGAATAGGGAAGTCTGAACTTTGAAGACTGGGACCTATTTGTACATGTCTTCCTAACTCTGCTATAAACTCCCTGGAAGCAAAACTGGTATCTTATTCTGCCGTCCACTTATCTCAGGGTTTCTCACACTTGAAGTCACTGAACAGTGAACACCTGCTTTCCTTTAAGGGCCTGAGCAATGAGACCTTTTCAAACTCACCTGTCTGCCTCCAATACCATTTCTATACCCAGAGGTAAAATAACCTGTGAAAAGTCTTACCTCAAATAC
Source organism: Bos grunniens (assembly GCF_055505025.1). NCBI lineage: Eukaryota > Metazoa > Chordata > Mammalia > Artiodactyla > Bovidae > Bos > Bos grunniens. The sequence continues at coordinate 52,939,040 of NC_141178.1, read as the reverse complement.
GTAGCAGAACTAGAAATTTAACTCTTCTCTTTGGTTCTATAGCCTGAACCATTCTGATATATTGCCACCTGAAGTATTCTGAACAAGTGTAAACGATCAAGTAACTCACTCCCTTCTATTCTGGTTTTGTACCAAGAGTTTCATCCGATTTTTCCTGAAATGGCCTTCCTGTCTCTGCTGTAAGTTCCAGGGACATGCTTTAATTTCCAAATGTCCTTATTCAATCCCTTTCAAACAACTCTCTGCTTTAATTCTCAGAAACAGTGTTGCTTTGAGTCTTCAGGAATGCTATGTTTTTTCATAGCCTTGAACTTACTCTGGGATTCAGGGTCTTGTGATTCCTCTATGTTGGGCCCTGAAACTAGTCTTATAGCTTATACTTGTCAAAGGGGAATTCCTGATAGCTGGCTTAGCTCTGACTCAGGTGGAGTCACAGGTCATGCTCTTCATAGTCAGCTCTGTATGTCTGGTTTCTCAGCATTTTGTGAGTCAATAATGACTACAAAGAAAATTGTCCATAGTCATTTAATTCCATATTATGATGAATATTGATTCTTTCCAAGGGAAGTTCTATTTTTAAGTTATTAATGCATTATTTATTAATATATTACTAAATGCACCAGACATTTTCTTCTAAGTGCTGAGAACACAGAGATGAATGAAAAGAAAAGTGATTGTCATACTAGCTGCTGACACACTGACTAGGGAGAGATACATGTTGACAGATAATTATGACACATTGTGAAGTGAATTCTGAAATGCTGGGAGCGGCTCAGGGAGGAGACGGCAAACTCCGCTTGGGAAAGACCTGGAAAATTTCCAGAGAGATGGAGCTTTGACACTGGGACCAAAAGGGCAGAAAGAAAGATGACAACAGAATCAGAAAGAGACATACTGGGATTCCCTGGTGGTCCAGTGGTTAAGACTTGGCCTTCCAAACAGGGGGTGAGGGTTCAATCCTTGGTCAGGGAACTAAGATCCCACATGCCTTGCAGTCAAAAAACCAAAACATAAAAACAGAAGCAATATTTTAACAAATTTAATAAAGACTTTAAAAGAGGTCCATATTTTTTTTAGAAATATTTTTTAAAAACAGAGAGATGCTGTGTTTGAGGACAGGTACCTTCTGTAGAGCTGAAATACATGTATTTTGGGAATTAATTTGAGAATGTCAAACTCCTGGTAGAATCATATCACTTCCTTAGTGATTATCTCCTCTAACTTCCTCGTTCATAGATGAGAAAACTGAGGCTCAGAGGCAGTGAGAAATGTTATTATACCATTTCCTCTTCTGTGGGATTTCGTAAATACCATGATCCCTGTTCTCTCTGAATAAGGATACAGATATACATATACAGGTTATTTTCCTGACCTGCATGCAACGGTAGCATCTTAGTAAATTTGGAAATAGCAGTTGGAAAAAAAATTAAAAAGCTCCCACTGCTCTGTATTCTTCTTCACTCCCAAGGTTTCAGAAACCCTGTGAAAAGTATGCTCTGGATATCATCAAAATTCCAGTCATTTTCTGTCATCCTGTGATAGACAGAAACAATGCTCCTGCAATGTTTCTTGTTTTTCCTTTTATTGATATGGTCAGTTTCAAGGAAGGGGGTGGATTTGAAAATAAATATACACCTATCACAAAACAGTTAGAAAATGGTCAGTATTCGAAGTTGTTGACAGATCAAGAATGATCAATTTTTACTAGTTGAATAACCTAGTATTATTCTAAATGTATTACCCATGCCATGAGATGGCCTCAAATATGCATCATCCTTAATTACTTAAAGGCCCTCTTTCCCATCACAGAAACACAGTGCTTAAGACTCCAGTTCTGTGTTCTTTTTTATAAGACAGTGACAGTTTTAAAGTCCAAAAACAGACGCTATTTCAGCTGTTGGTTCTATTCGGCCAGCATTTCTTCTCAAATATGACTGTCTTAAAAGAGTACAAATACAGAGTTTCAAACGGGGATTGAGTTATCTTAGTCCCACTAAAGCAGACTGAGAAAACTGACACGAGTCAGTTACTTCGGCGTCTAAAAAGAGGAAAAACTAGCCCTTTAAAAATATTATAGCTGCCTATAAAGTGGAAGGCAATTTGCATCTATCTTGCAAGGCAATGTAATTAAGAACATTTTTACCTAGAAGGCAATGGCACCCCACTCCAGTACTCTTGCCTGGAAAATCCCATGGACGGAGGAGCCTGGTGGGCTGCAGTCCATGGGGTCGCTAAGAGTCGGACACGACTGAGCGACTTCACTTTCACTTTTCACTTTTCACTTTCATGCACTGGAGAAGGAAATGGCAACTCACTCCAGTGTTCTTGCCTGGAGAATCCCAGGGATGGCCGAGCCTGATGGGCTGCCGTCTACGGGGTCGCACAAAATCAGAGAGGACTGAAGCAACTTAGCAGCAGCAGCACACAACTTTATTAACTTATGTTTGGAACTAAAGAAACTGCTTGAGAGTAGATCTCAACATATGGAAAAGCACAAGAACAAATAAAACATGTAGATGCTTCAGGAACAAGACTTTTGTTTGAACATTTTTGAGATCTATGTGTTGTTCTCAAGGTAAGGCAAACACTGCCCAAGGAAGTCGATTGCAGTATCACAGGGTTCAGACATAAGTCATACAAAATGAGAAAGGGCACTGCTAAGATTTGGTCTAGCAATACTATTCTATTATAGATCCACCCTGTAAAAATCAAGCCCAGGCAGAGCTATTTTGTAAAAAAATAAGAAAAATAGAAGAGCTGATTAAATACAAAAGAAGAAACATAATCAGTGAAGAGATGAAACATTAAGGTTGGATCTTTGTCAAATAACATGAGAACTATTTACAGAACTGCTACCCAGAAATTTCATGGCAATGGCACTTCCTCTATTTTCTATGATAGCTTATCTCTAGTAAAAAAAATATACTCAATCCTTGGCTAGGAAACTAACTGCTAAAGTTTTCCTCCTATTTTTGTTTAATTAAGTAGTTGGAAACAATATTCAACATAGCGCAAAGGAACCTGAGTCTACTTGACAAGTAAAATGAGTGAAATCTAAGTAGCACAATCAGACATTAGTCTGCACTAACAAGGCATTAGTCTCTGTCATCTGCAGACTCTTTATTGCTTATGGCTGGGACTCAAACAGCCCTGAGTCACACTGACACTATGACTTTATTCCATGGTCCCTACGAACACTGTAAGATTTGATTTTCTATACCTTTCTTTTTAGGTTGAAACATCTCACCCAAGGAATAAGTTAGAAAAAGCTGTGTGGTGGCTATGTTATTTGCAGTCCAAAGACTCCAACTCCAACCACCAATAGAGTGAGTTCCATCTCCAGTGTCTCCCTGCACGGTAAATCTAGAGATTAAAATAAGAGGGGAAAGTTCTGTAAATACATACGGGAGAATTTCAACAGAGGAAAGAAAAACACTTTTTTGAATCAATTCCTTCAGAAAAATAAAAATTTGAAAGACTTCACTTTTGGATGTATTCCCTTAAATACAAAGAGGCACTTTAACTTCAAAATATGTCCTTTTTTTTTTTTTTTCAGAATTTCAGTATTAAGCCATGTTGCCATTTGCCCACAGATGTATCAGAGTCACAAGTGCTGTGGTCAGAAGTCTTTCCCCTTCTTCAGTTGACTGGTGATTTCATATGTTCTAGGAATATTTTTATCTTTTGGCATGATGCTCTATACCATATGGTATAACACACTGACAAGCAAAAAGGGTAGAACTAGTTTGAAATATATACACATATATACACACATATATTTATACATTTATATATTCACACACACATACACTGCATGCATAGTGAAAGAAGTTGCATGGATGCCTGCAAAGAAATAAGGGCAAAGTGACACACTCTGCATACAGAACTGAGCTTCTTTGTCCCCGTGGAAAAAGGTCATTCAAAATCCAAAGCAAGACTGAGAGTTCACTACAGGCCTGAAAGCATTCAAGAGACACAAGAGAAACCCCTATGCTTTGCTACAGTATCAAGTAATATTTGAACCGCCTGCAACACTTATATCACACAATATTTAATGCTGCTTCTCTAAGTGCAATGGTAAATGCAGCAGCCCCACACAACAAGTTGCAGAATCCATTTAGGAGACAGTGTTAAAATGGGAAATACACCAAACTATCTTTAATGGATTCCAGAGGGTGAAAATATCCTTCATCTCGGGTTTCAGGTTCCTTCAACATGATTTTCCTTCTGAAAACAGTGATCTAGAATCAAATTTTACAATCAAAAGGATTAAGGTATGACACTCAGCCTGCTCATTATTCTTCCTGTCAAAAGGTCGTTTTCGTTGTTCAGTCACCCAGTCATGTCTGATTCTGTGACCCCATGGATTGTAGCCCGCCGGGTTCCCCTGTCCATGGGATTTCCCAGGCAAGAATACTGGAGTGGGTTGCCATTTCCTTCTCCAGGGGATCTTCTCCACCCAAGGACCAAACCAGGATGCCCTGCATTAGCAGGCGGATTCTTTACCACTGAGCCAACGTGATTTTCCTTTGGAAAACAGTGATCTTGAATCAGATTTTACAAGTTTTCAAAAAGATTAAGATGTAACAGCCTGCTCATTGTTCTTGGAATCCTCCAGACAAGAATACTGGAGTGGGTAGCCATTCCCTTCTCCAGGGGATCTTCTCAACTCAGGGATAGAACTAATGTCTCCTGCATGGCAGGCAGATTCTTTACTGTCTGAGCCACCAGGGAAGCCCTGTCAGTAGGTAGGAATCCTGAGAAAACACACAGAGGAAAAGCTTCTTAACAATGATTTCTTGGATAGGACACCAAAAGCACAGGCCACAAAAGCAAAACTGAACAAGCGGGGCCATGCCAAACTCAAGAGCTTCTGCACAGGAAAGGAAACGACTGATAAAATGAAAAAGCAACTGACAGGATGGGAGAAAATATTTGCAAACCATATATCTGACAAAGCATTTACTACTCAATATCTATAGGTAACTCCAACAACTTAATAGCAAAAAAACCAAATAACCTGATTAAAAATGCAAAAAGGAACAGAATAGGTGTTCTTCTAAAGAAGACATACAAATGTCATTCTCTTACAAATGTGAGAAGGTGCTCAACATAACTAATCATCAGAGCAATGCAAATCAAAACTAGAATGAGATATAACCTCACACCTGTAAGGATGACTACTATTAAAGAGAAAAAAGCCAAGTGCTGGCAAAGATGTAAAGGGAACTTTTGTACTGTTGGTGGGGATGTAAGTAAATTGGTACAGTCACTCTAAAAAAACAGAAAGTTCCTCAAAAAATTAAAATTAGAACTACCATATGATCCAACAATTCCACTTCTGGGTATATATCCCCCCAAAATTGAAATAAGGATATGTGTACTTCCCAAAGAGATATGTGCACTTCCATGTTCATTAAAGCATTATTCATAATAGCCCAAGACACAGAAGCAACCCGAATGTTCATCAATGGGCAAACAGATAAAGAAAATGGGGTTTATACATACAATGGATTGTTATTCAGCCTTAAGAAGGAAGCCCTGCCATTTGTGACTACATGAATGAACCTCAGGGAAATGATGTTAAGTCATATAAGCCAAACACAAAAGGATAAATACCATGTCATATCGCTTATATGAGGAATTACAAATAGTCAAACTTGTAGAAGAAGAGGCTAGAATTTGGGTTAACAGGGGTTAGAGGGAGGAGAAAACAGACAGGTATTAGTCAAAAGGTACAAAGTTTCAGTTGCTGCTGCTGCTAAGTCACTTCAGTCGTGTCTGACTCTGTGCGACCCCATAGACAGCAGCCACTAGGCTCCTCTGTGCCTGGGATTCTCCAGGCAAGAACCAGGATAAATAAGTCCTAGAGACCTATTGTACGCCATAGTGCCTCTAATTAATATTGTGGTGGTGGTGGCGTTCAGTCGCTAAGTCGTGTCCAACTCTTTGTGACCCCATGGACTGCAGCACCCAGGCCCCTTTGTCCTCCACCACCTCCCAGAGTTTGCTCAAATTCATGTCCATTGTGTTGGTGATGCTATCTCACCATTTCATCCTCTGCTCTGCTGCTCCCTTCTCCTTTTGCCCTCAATCTTTCCCAGCATCAGAGTCTTTTCCAATGAGTTGGCTCTTTGCATCAGGTGGCCAAAATATTGGAGTTTCAGCTTTAGCAGCAGTACTTTCAGTGAATATTCAGGGTTGATTTCTGTTGAGATTGACTGGTTTGATCTCCCTGCAGTCCAAGGGACTCTCAATAGTCTTCTCCAGCACCACAATTCAAAAGTTATTAATTCTTCAGTACTCAGCCTTCTTTAGAGTACAACTCTTACATCCGTACATGACTACTGGAAAAATAGCTTTGACTTATGGACCTGTGTCAGCAAAGTGATGTCTCTGTTTTTTAATATGCTAAGTTGTCATGTATACTTAAAAATTTGCTAAGAGGGTAGATGTAGATACTATGTTAAGTGTTCTTAATAATAATAAAGAAAGTAGGTGGGAGAAAACTTTTGTAGATGATGGATTATGTTTATGACACATGCTGTTGCGATGGTTTCATTGATGTATATGCTGTGCTGTGCTTAGTTGCTGAATCGTGTCCAACTCTTTGTGACCTCATGGACTGCAGCCCACCAGGCTCCTCTGACCATGGGGATTCCCCAGGCAAGAATACTGGAGTGGGTAGCCTATCACTTCTCTGGGGGATCTTCCCAACCCAGGAAGCCCTCATTGATGTATAATTATCTCCAAATTCATCAAATCGTAAACATTAAACATACATAGCTTTGTGTATGTCAAAAAAAGGAGAGAGAGAGAGACAGGGTCCTGCATGATCTGTCCTGTTCTCCACTGTCTCTGACAAAGGATGTGGACGCACAGTGGACCTCAATTCCTCTGCTAAGCCATTAAGTGAGGCGGTGCAAAGCCAGTAAACAGAAAAAGGAAAAAGAGATGTTTCCTCACACTGGCCAACAAATGTGACTTTCATACAATCTAATGTAAGAAGGAGACAGTAGACTAGCACTGCCTGTTTTTTTTTTCAATCTTAATATATTCTTTTAAAAGTCCAAGTGTACATATTCATATCTTAGTTAAATTTTTATTAGAAATGCTTAAAAGTCATATTAGATCTTAATACTTTCATTCTTAGTCAAGGGTAAGGGCATATGCCAGAACCGTATTACAAGAAAACGTCAAAAGAACATGGAAAAAAAAATGCTAAATTAAAAAAAAATGAAGTCAGCACTATGGCTTTGAAACCTAACTGCACTGTATTCTAGCTGTGTGACTTTGGGAACAGTATTTCAATGAGACTTACTTTTGTACCCCTATAAAAATGAGGAAAGTTATTCTGAGGGAGGACTCTATTAATTCACTCTACCAATGGCTATAAAGTCCTTGCCTCAGTGTCTCTTAGGCACACAAGAAGTGCTCAGAAGGGTTGGCCGCCATTATTACAAGTCAAACGAATTCTGTAGGAGTGTGTACTCAAAACACAAAAATAGACTGGAAAGTCAGTAATATCGGAATAGCTGAACATCTCCACCAGGTGACTGTCCATTATCCAAAGATGTTAATCCCTTCACTTCCTGCCCCCAAAGTACAGCCCTGCCAAAATGCTGGGTCACAACTAGACATGACCAAACAACAACTTTCTGGAATAAAGTGGTCTGGGGACCAGACTTCTAAAGAGCAGCTGATACAAAGCAGAGCTTTCACCAGGGCAATGCTGATTTTCAAACAGAAAATCTGGTCTCTTTAATATTTACAAGTAATCAGCCCACCATTATTAGCGATCAGGGTACTAAAGACCAAAATGTGTGTGAATCTACGTGATTAACCCAAATCAGGCTCTGCTCTTTCACAAACAAGCTCTGATTTGTTCAACAAAGCACTCTATTCACCAACAGAGGGGAGAGGAACCACAAGCACAGTTATACAATTCCAGTGCCTAGACCTGGAAGTTAACAATACATATTTTTAAATTCTGAATTTTCAGAAGCAGGAAATTTTAGGAATTGACTGCACTCTAGTTGCTATGTTTTCAATTAGGTTTACACTAAAGAATAATCAAATAATCCAGTGGACTTCCCTGCTGGTCCAATGGTAAAGAATCCACCTGCCAATGCTAGAGACATGGCTTCAATTCTTGATCCAGGAAGATCCCACAAGCTGAGGAGCACCTAAGCCCATGCACCATTATTACTGAGCCTGTGATCTAGAGCCCATGCTCCATAAGAGAGGCTACCGCAATGAGAAGCCCGTGCACCACAATGAGGAGTAGTCCCTACTCGCTGCAACTAGAGAAAACCTGTACAAAGCAATAAAGACCCAGAACAACCAAAAATAAATAAATACAATTTAAAAAATTATCATTGCACTAATATATGTTCTCCATTTATAAATACTCATGCTAGGTAAGCACTCGCTTATGAAATCTTTTTATTAAAGTTGCAGAAAAATCGATACATATTGACATCATTTTTGTATGTAGTTTGTATGTTTTGATATCAATACCTATGACTCTAAAATAGTTATATTGAAATAAATAACAATTACTGCACCAAACCCATTTCCTCATCCTTTATTATAATAAGTATTGACCGAGGACCTATTCAGTGTCAGATATTGCGCTTCGTGCAAAAACTAAAGTCAACTTTCAAAGTTTCTTCTTCATTATTATCAATTATTTAGGATACAGTTACGAAGAGAAATGACAATAGACTTAAATCCTGTTATGATTGTACTTTTAATAAAATTTCCATTAATTTTTGTATTAAGCAATTACAGACTTAATGAATCCTCTCCACTTTGCTACAGACCAAAAAAAAAAAAAAAAAGATCCAATCCCAAATACTTCATTGTTGAAAAAAAAATGCCAAAGCCATAAAAATGAGCACTTGGGCCATAAAAATGCATGATATAATAGATGTCACCTTCTCTTATTCGGCAAAGCAGCTTTCTATAATTTTGTCCTTTGCCTTTCACAGAACAGTAACCTGAAGTTGTTTCAATGGGGTTTTACTTTGGATAAAGTACAAAAATATTCTTTTCCAAGAAGCCGTTAATCTTTCCTCTGCAGCCGATGGCGCTCAATTTGGGGGAAACCAGGGACATACAGCATCCTGCCACCCAGGTCCCTTCAACTCCCCCAGATTCTCCCTTTGCTTTCTCCTCCAGGCCACGGGTAGCGGCAAACAGGGATGAACCTCAGTGCTCCCAGTTGGCATCACACTTTCAAAAAATATATTCCTTTCTTTAACCTATCAGTGGGCTCCCCTGGTGGCTCAGTGATAAAGAATCTGCCTGCCAAAGCAGGAGACCCTGATTTGATCCCTGGATCAGGAAGATCCCCTGAAGGAGGAAATGGCAACTTACTCCAGTATTCTTGCCTGGAGAATCCCATGGACAGAGAAGCCTAGCAGGCTACAGTCGATGGGGTCACAAAGAGAGCTGGATATGACTTAGCGACTAAACAGCAACAACAACCTATCAGCATACATTTTAAAAAGTCACTGGTTCAACAACAGGATTAAAAAAATTCAACTTTAATTCATAACTTCAGCTTTTTCTTCCTTTTTCTGGAAACCATTTTTCCCGAGCCTTTATTTTAACAAACATTGTAAACTTTTATGTTAAAGAAAAATGTATACATTTACACATTGTGAGATTTTTAAAGAGAATTTAAGACATGTACAAACTTATTTTTTAATTTAAAACTGGGTTTCCGTTGGCACTGGTGTAGGTGAGGGGTTTTTAGTCCCTTGCTCCTGGCTTTGAAGGCTGGGAGTAGTTGGTCCAGAAACTCTGGAAACTTCAAGAGAGATCTACTGAGTGTGTTTTGGTTTTTGTTTATTCTCTGCTTTTGGTGACTGGTGTGCCTAACCATGTCTGCAGGAGTGCTGTGGAGCCCTCCCGCCTGCATCCGCCCTCCCGCCTGCATCCGCCCTCCCTGGCATCAAGGATCAGAAGGCCAGGCCAGCCCATCACCAACACTCTGGGCTTCAGGCCTTTCTGCTGAGCGGTTTCAATACAGAAAGTGCATTTCGATTAAAAATAGATATATATTTAAAAGATGCATGGAGTTACACAGATACACAATAAACCTTACTTATGAATTGATGGATAAGGAAGAGAAACATCAATGAATAGCTCATGGTAATCTCCAATTGTTATGTATTAGCAAAGACTGAGTACTTTTTTTATTGTTTTTTTTTTTTTTTAAGACGTGTTTATTTTTGGTTGCACTGGGTCTTCGTTGCTGGGAGAGACCTTTCTCTAGCTGTGGTGCTTGAGAGCTTTTCTCTAGTTGTGTCAAGTGGGGGCTACTCTCTAGTTGCGATGTGCAGATTTCTCATTGTGGTGGCTTCTCTTGTTGGGGAGCATGGGTTCTAGGAACACGGGCTTCAACAGCTGCAGGGCACGGGCTTAGTTGCTCGGAGGCATGTGGGGTCTTCCCAGACCAGTGGTGGAACCCGTGTCTCCTGGATTGGTAGGAGGACTCTTAACCACTAGATCATCAAAGAAGCCTGATAGAGAGTATTTTTAAATGTTTATCTTCTATCCTGCTCCTTACGGGCAACCAGAAAAGTGACCCCAGTTCCAGTCTTTTCTGCCCTCTGAACTTCCTTGCAAGAAGCTGCTATGTTAGCTTTTTAGGGCCACTATAACAAATTAGCATGAACCTGTGGCTTGCATGTGAGCGAGCTAAGTCATTTCAGTCATGTCTGACTCTTTGCAACCCCATTGCTGTAACCCACCAGGCTCCTCTGTCCATGGGATTCTCCAGGCAAGAATACTGGAGTGGGTTGCCATGCCCTGCCCCAGGGGATCTTCCCAACCTAGGGATCGAACCCATGTCACTTGCTGCATTGGCAGGAGGGTTCTTTACCACTACTACCACCTGGGGCCAGTTGTCCAAAGTGGCTTTCCCCAGGTGTTAGCAGGGTGAGGCTCCATTCTGGAGCCTCTAGAAAGGGCTCTATTTCCTTGCTTATCCAGCTTTAAGAGGTGTCTGCATTCTTTGGCCTTTGTACTCCTTAATCCATCTCCAGAGCAGCAATAGTCAAGTGACTTCCCCTCCTGCCTCACTCTCCCCATTTTAATTTGTGATTGCATTAGGCCCACCAAATAGTTTGGGATCACCACCCGTTTTAAGGTTAGCTGATTAGCAACCTTCATTCAACTCTGCCAAGGAGAAGGCAATGGCACTCCACTCCAGTACTCTTGCCTGGAAAATCCCATGGACAGAGGAGCCTGGTAGGCTGCAGTCCATGGGGTCGGCTAAGAGTCAGACACGACTGAGCGACTTCCCTTTCACTTTTCACTTTCATGCATTGGAGAAGGAAATGGCAACCCATTCCAGTATTCTTGCCTGGAGAATCCCAGGGACGGGGGTGCCTGGTGGGCTGCCGTCTATGGGGTTGCACAGAGTCGGACACAACTGAAGTGACTTAGCAGCAGCAGCAGCAGCAGCAAGGGACTTAGTCATAGGTTCTAGAGATTAAGGTGGGAACAATTTGGGGATTAAGCAGGTATTAGTCTGTCTACCACAGCTATAATGAACCTGGAATCAAAAACCCAGTTCTACCCAGGTAGCCCTGCAAACTGGTTCATTTCTCATTGTGCTCATCTCTTCTGAAAAAATAGCTTCACAGCTATCTCATGAACGGTAGGGAAGGTTAAATTAGACAATATGTGCAAAACCAGCTAAGCACAGAGCCTGGTTTGTTCATTTCCATCTTCCCTTACCTTCCTCTCAAAAGTCAGCATCCTAGCGGGGTGGAGAAGGATTTTGGACCCAGGTCCATTATGGCTTCACAGGTTTGTTCCTTGCCTTACACTGCACTTCTTCTACAAGAAAAGTCCCACTAGTAGGGAACACTGAGCTATGGATGATTTTACATACATAATTTTATCCCTCATGACTAAGATAAGCACTTCAAGATTTCACTCTGATAATGATAAGAGATTTATGCTGATCTGGCATAAAGTCTGAATATTCAAAGGCAGCAGTCGTCAACCTTTTTGTCACCAGGGAACCACTTCTACGGAAGACAGTTTTCCCACAGATCAGGGAGGGGCATGGTTTTGGATGATTCATTACAAGTCCATGACATTTATGGTGTGCTTTATTTCTAGTATTATTACATCAGCTCCACCTCAGATCATCAGGCAGTAGATCCCAGAGGTTCAGAACCCCTGTTTAAAGGGATAGCCAGGATTTGTCAGCAAATTTTAATTCCAGTGTTGAGCAATCCTCAGTGTGGATCCTGTCAGCAGTTTGGAACTTCCCAAGAACCAGACAATAGTCTCTTTGAATGACACACAAATAAACAGCAAAGTACTGCATTTTCCAAAACTCAGCTGTTCCTCTAATTACACAGTAGGAACACTATCTTCAGGACCCTTTTTAAAAAGATACAAAATAAGATAGTGATGCAGCCTGAAAGGTCACAAAAGGTAAGAGCAATCCAAGCTCCTTGGCTTAGTAAGGGTAAGTGTAGCAACCTCTAACTGATCAGTCAATTAATTAGTCAAGGGTCATAGATGTGCCTGGAGAGCGTCTTATCACCTCCTATGTAAAAGTCATACAAATCCACCTGCTGAATCAGCATCCTCTCAAGTACATAATGACTTTGCTTTCAGGTGCCCACATCCTTCTCCCACATTCTGTCATGAGAAAAGGAGAAGGAACAAGAAAACCATCCCCTAATGATGACAACCTAGTTCCTCTCATTCTCTTGGCAGTGGTAACAGTGTGAGGGATCCGGAGCATCAGTGTCTCATCGGGGAGTAATTAAGTAATTAGAAAGAGGAAATAATTGATTTGTGTGCTACAGAGATGTCAACAAACCCACATTTCAAAACAACTCATTATCTACATAACCTTGACATCTTCTAACTTAAAAATAATCAGATTGTTTACATTGACTAAAATTTATCTTAAAATATTTAAATAGGATTTCTTACCAATAAGAGCATTGGGGGTGGGATGGGGGGGCGGGATATGTGTGTTACGGGAGAAGAATGAAAAAGGGAAGGAAACTCATTCTACTTTTTTCCTCCTAAAGAGCAACGAGGAGAAAAGTGTTTCTGGGAAATACCAAGGAAACCTGATGTTGCAAGCGAACTGTCTTCCAAGTGACTTCACACTTTACAAAACGTGCACTTCACTTCTCATATCTACCTGTGTGGTGGCTGTCACTTCCACTTTCTATTAAGGAAGATGATTCAGTGGTCATTGGACTATGGATCCTTTGAACATCCTGTTGAGGAGGGGAACTCGCTATGACATCGTCCAGAGAATGTCATTCAGTGAGGTGTCCTCTCCTGAGGATTTTTCTCAGCCAGCATGTGTTCAGTTGTGTTCTCAGAATCTAGCGTTCTCCCCTAGACCCTCCAAAAGGTCTCACCCTGCTGACTCCTTGATATCAGCCCAGTAGGACTCTGACCTCTAGGACTAAGAGAGAGTCCCTCTGTGTTGTTTAACATCACTACATCTGGAAGTGATGTGCCGCTGTAAAAACACAGAAGTGGCTTTGGAATTGGGCAATGGGCAGAAGCTAAGAAGAATTTTGAGGAGGATGATAGGAAAAACATAGATTGGACTTTGCTGGTGGTTCAGTGGTTAAGACTCCAAGTCTCCACTGCAGGGTGGCATGGGTTCCAGCCCTGCTAGGGGAACTAAGATCCCACATGCTCAGTGGTGCAGCCAAAATAAGTGAATAAATAAATAAATAAAGTAGTTTTAAAATGAAGTATCAATAATTTGTTCCTCTAAAAAAAATTGATCGCCTTGAATAGATGGCAAGGAGAAATATGAATATCAACAATTCCACTAGTGAGAACTCAGAAAGAATATATATTGATACAATTATCTTAGAGAACACTTACTTTGTCCCAAATAAACTGTAAGTAGAAATACAAACATCAAGGGCACTGCTGCTAGGGCTCAGGTGAAATGAGGAACCTGTTACTGGAAATGGGAGAAAATGGATCTTAATCATATAGCTACACAAAGTTTAGTCACAGCATGTCTTGCAGTTATGTGGAAAGTAGATTTCGTAAACAGTGAATTTGGCTATTTAGCTGGGGAGATTTTTAAGCAAAGTGTTGAAAGGACAGACTGGTCTCTTCTTGCTGCTTATATGAAAGTGTGAGAGGAAAGATACAGATTAAGGGAAAACTGTTAAGCATTGTACAAAGGACACAGGAATTAATTTGGGGAAAATTCTCAGCCTAATCCAGATTGCAAGAGACCCTAAAACTAGAAGATTCACTGACAGGAAAGAGTGCTCCGAAGGGAAAGTCAAGGATGTGGCTGGACAATTTTTGCTAGTGCCTGGGAAGAATCAGGGCTTCCCTGCATGCAGGAGATGTGGGTTCCATCCCTGGGTCAGGAAGATCCCCTGGAGAAGGGCTCAGTAACTCACTCCAGTATTTTTGCCTGGAGAATCCCATGGACAGAGAAGCCTGGTGGGCTACAGTCCGTAGGGTCACAGATAATCAAACACAACTGAAGCGACTTAGCACGAACATAGGGGAAGAGTCAAAGGTTGACATGTTCAGTCATACACGTTCATTCATATATAATTAGTCAGTCATCGAAAATGTTAGGAACGTGACTCATGTTTGCCCTCAGGCATCTCAGAAGAAGCCAGGAATATAAACGGGGTTACCCAGAGAATATCTGTGGAAAAGCCTCTTGTCTGATGGAGTAAATCGCTACGACATACATGGGAGACCCACAAGGTTCTTGGGAATTTTTGTCCTAGCACAGATCATACCCAGAGGCCCACACCTGATTTAGATGATTGAAATAATGAAACTTGGGACTTCTAAGCTGATGAAATTTAGATGAGATTTTGAGCTTTGATTTGATGCTGTAATTGGTAGAGAATTTTATGGATGTTGTGATAGGGTGGTTATATTTTGCATGTAAAATGGGCATAGATCTCTGGAGGTCAGAGGGAGCACTGTGATAGGAAAAATAGCGTCCCCCAAAGATGTCCATGTGTTAATTCCTAAAACCAAAGATGTCCATGTCTTAATCCTTAATCCCTAACCTCAGTATGTTATCTAACATGGCAAAAAGGACTTTGCCCATGTAACTGAATTAAGGACTTTCAGATGGGAAGATTATCCTGGGTGGTTCAATATAGTCACAAAGGTTCTCAGAAGAAAGGAGTGTCAGAATAGGAAAAAAGAGATTTGAGTTCTGGTGGCCTATAGAAGCTAGAAGAAGGAAGGAGATGGATTCTCTTGTCGATCCACCATAAGGAATACGGCCTACCAACACCTTGACTGGTCAGTAACACCCATTTTCAGACTTCTCATATTCCGAACTGTAAGATTAAAAAATCTGTGTTACACATGTAAAGATCCTGCATGTTGCAACTAAGACCTGGCGTAATCAGATAAATAAATATTTTAAAAATCTGTTACTGCCCTCTCCCCAAGACGTTTTCTATAAACACTTTCCCCTATTGATTATAAAGCTTTTAATATGGTTTTATGTGTCCTCTTCAGGAAACATGATATTTAGTGCCACTTTTATCTCATTTACAACAATTTAACAATTTTATATTTATTTTATATTTTTTGGTAGGACTGATTTTTGTCCTTTTTATAGGGGATGGGGAAGTAGAGAAAGAACAACAGAGATGTGTTTGTTTTCAACTCTGTCTTGCT
This sequence comes from Bos grunniens, assembly GCF_055505025.1. Classification (NCBI taxonomy): domain Eukaryota; kingdom Metazoa; phylum Chordata; class Mammalia; order Artiodactyla; family Bovidae; genus Bos; species Bos grunniens. Next base: position 52,923,344 of record NC_141178.1, on the reverse strand, counting down.
ACACAGACTCTGAATTTATATGATGTTGTCTTCTAAAATACATTGGAAAGTATCCGTATTTAAGTCTGTTATTAGTAGACAGTGATTTTTTTTAAAATGTAGCTAATTATTGGACAAAAACACATATCACATATTATTAATGATGTTCTGGAAATGAACTGGATTTCCTAGCACCACTCAAATCATATCTTCTAAGTTAGAATCCTACCACTACCACTGATCCAGAATGCTGGTTCTTTGAAAAAGAAAAAATGATTAAAAACATTTTAAAATAATTTTTCAAAGTTTTATTTAAATGTATTGCTTATTTTGTATTATGAAAGAAAGGCATATGTATTTTGACAATTTGAAAATATACGCATAAAATAGGAGATAAAAAATCATCCCACAAAAAGAAATCACCTAGATATAAGCAGTGTTAGAAATCTGGGTTTAGGTCCTTGTTAATGATGAAGTAGGACTTCTTAGGTGGCTCAGTGGTAAAGAACCTGCCTGCCAATGCAGGAGATATGAGTTCAATCCCTGGATCAGGAAGATCCACTGAAGAAGGAATGGCAACCCTCTCCAGTATTCTTGTCTGGGAAATTCCATGGACAGAGAGAAGCCAGGTGGGTCACAAAGAGTCAGACACAGCAAGAATGGTGAAGTAGCTTAAAATAACCTAACATTTTCACAGATAATAAAATACAAAACAAACAAACAAAAAAAAATGTTTTAAATGCGCTAAAGAACAAGCAAAATAAGGAAGCCGCTGAAGGGAAGTGACCCCTTAAAGAACAGACTCATAATGAATTAGGTCCAGGGTACACAGCGTTTCCTCTGATACATCTGCAAGAGGGAGAGACAGCTGAAACTCAAGCAAAATGCTACAATATTACTGATCGAGGTGTCAGAGCTTGGGGTTGGAAGTGGGTGTAAATCCAGAAGAGAAACCTAGAAAAATATGCATATAATCACCCCTCAAATTGTTGGCCAAACTCAGAAGTATGGATCTGTGGAGGAGATTTCAAAGAGCCCTTTGGAAGGAATCAGTTGGAAGATTCAAAGAACTGAGCCGAGATTTCAGGTGCTGCCCACTGCTGGGGAGACAAGAGTTTAGGGTTTGAATCCTATTGAAGAAAAGATGCTTAGAAAATACCCTGAGATTTCCATGTGTGTGTTAGTCACTCAGTCATGTCCGACTCTTTGCGACCCCATGGACTGTAGCCCACCAGGCTCCTCTGTCCATTGGATTTCCCTGGCAATCCCATTGGAAGTGGATTTCCCAGTATATGGAGCTTTTCATAGACTTTATAAAAAAATAAAGCTAAGCTTCCCCAAGTTCAAGAGAAATACATCTGCACTCTAAAACAAAATTCAACACTCTTCAAGGGAAGATAAACATTCAGAATCTAGAAAGCTGGGTTTATAAACCAACAGACCGGCCACATCTGATACAGGTGAAGATATAGAGCAACTGGAACTCTTGTATAGTATGTACTGGTGGAAGTGTTACAAACAGTATACTTTGGAAAAGTGGCATTTTCCAAGATAGTTATAAGTCTTTACCCCATGACCCATCGATCTTCTCAAAGGTTTCAGGATTTTAACCCAAGAAATAACTAAATACATGCCCACAGAGTCTTATAAAAGAATGTTTGTACACGCATGCTCAGTCACTTCAGTGGTATCCAACTCTTTTGTGACCCCATGGACTATAGCCTGCCAAGCTCCTCTGTCTGAGATTTCCCAGGCAAGAATACTGGACTGGTTGCCATTTCCTTCTCCAGGAGGTCTTCCCCATCCAAAGATCAAACCTGAGTCTCCTGTTTAGCAGGCAGACTCTTTACCAGTGAGCCGCCTGGAAAGCCCCTTCCCATGCATAGAAAAGAACTAAAATCATTAACTTGAGATGTCTATTTTTTTGTGATTAGCAGTAACCCTTTGATGTACATGGATTTTTTCCCCCCCAGCAAAAACATGGTTCAATGACATCCAGCCAAAGACCACTGCGAACAGTGGTCTGACTCCTCCCTTGCCTTTTCGGAACAGTTCCTTAGAGCTATGTGAAAGGCTGTCTGTTGGGCTATATAGTTTTCAAAAGGTTCCAGATACAATATAACTCATAACTTTAGGTTGTGCACTTCTCTTCAGTTGACAATAGCTATGGCACTTCACTCTTCTGCTGAGCAAAAATGAAGCCATTACTACTCAAACATTTGATTAAGTGATCAAAGAAAGCCACTCCATGACTATTACAAAGTCAAAAATGAGATCAATCCATAATCACATCTAAATATTGACAGAAATCACTGTCTAAATCAATAAAATGACCACATATCCCCCAAACATTACTAATTCTAGTGTCTGTTGCTTTTTCACTAATTACTGATTCAGCCTTAATGCATTCCTTTTGCCTCATCAAGGAGACTTATCAAGGTGTCCAATCACAGACTAGCCTCGACCATCTGAGAGTATCTTACCAACAGAGCAAAACCTTGCTTCCTTGAACTGTCCCCAAAATCACATAACACAACCCAAATCCCATAAATAGGTCCTTTCTAACACTCTTAGCCAGAACGAATGGTGTGTGTTCTTTCTCATAGCGATAAGCAATAATTCAACTCATTCCACTAAAGATGTGTTCCCAGTGGTCTTTGGCTGGATGTCATTGAACCATGTACATGAACATATTCTGTTTTGTAAGTTTGTTCACTTACTGTATCTTGAATGTAGATTTCTATGTCTTCATCATGGCTACATAAGTTTCTATGACTCCAATATGCAATAATTTTTTTAACTAAAACAGTATTTTTTGGAAAACAGTTTTTTTCTAATGCCTCACTGTTATAAGAAGCCCTAATGAGCACTGTGCTAATTAAATCTTTAAGGACCTTCATGATTACTTCACCAGGAGAAATTCCTTTAAATAAAATTACTGGAATTATTGCCTCAAGAGATATGAAACATAATATTACGTTGCACTCTCACCTGAATATAAAACCTTAGGAGCTACTACTGTAGGACAGACAGTGTTTAAATCCACTTCAAACAGGCTAGATGTCCATCAACTCTCAGTTTCACTCATCAATTCTGTGTTGTGCTGTGTGCCGTGCTTAGTCGCTCAGTTGTGTCCGACTCTTTGCAACAATCCCCATGGACTGTAGTCCACCAGCTCCTCTGTCCATGGGGATTCTCCAGGCAAGAATACTGGAGTGAGTTGCCATGCTCTCCTCAACAGGATCTTCCCAACACAGGGATCAAACCCAGGTCTCCCACATCGCAGGAGGATTCTCTGTCTTATCAACTCTGATTGTCCTTTGTCCTCAACAAACTAGACTTCTCATCAGCTTCTGACACAGATAACTCCCTTACCTGTTTAAACATCTTTCTATCTAGTTTCCAGGATACCACATTCACTTGGTTTTCTTCCCATGCCATTGGCCACTCCTTCTCAGTCTTCTTTGGTGATCTTCTGCCTGGCTCTTCAATAAGAAGAATGCCCTGGGACCCCTGCTTCTTCATCATTCTTCCACAAGGTGACCAATCTTACTCATGACTTTATGTTCCATTTTCATATTTCTGACTTTTATAATTAAATATCCTCCCTGGACCTTGCCACCAAGCACCAGAAACAGACTTCTCTACTGATCTAATATGTCCCCAACAAAATCATTGATCTCCCCAACTTCCCCACCTGACCGAGATCCACCCAGATGATCAGACAAAAAACAAGGGAGAGGAAAAAAAGCTACAAAGAACCTAGTGGTATGAAAAAGTGACGCAACAAGAAAATAGATTTCAAAGTGAGTGCTTGTATGTTCCATTCTCCTTCCCCTTTTCAAATCAGATAACCAAGTGACGCACTTCTGGGTTTTGTGGTTGTTAATATGCTGTTCTTTCTCTTCTAATAAAAATAACAGAATAAGTGTATAAAATACACACTACAAGCTCACTGCTGTGCTTAGTCGTTCAGTCGTGTGGGACTCTGCACACTCGTTGTGGGACCCATGTACTGCAGACCACCAGGTTCCTCTGTCCATGGGATTCTCCAGGCAAGAATACTGGAGTGGGTTGCTATGCCCTCCTTCAGGGGACCATTCCCAACCCAGGGATTGAACCCAGGTCTCCCCAAACGCAGGCGTATTCTTTACAGTCTGAGCCGCCAGGGAAGCCCAAGAAACCCAAGTGGGTAGCCTATCCCTTCTCCTGGGGATCTTCCCCAACCAGGAATCGAACCCGAGTCTCCTGCACTGCAGGTAGATTCCTTACCAGCTGAGATACCAGGGAAGCCCCTGCAAGCTCACTGAGTACCCACAAAAATAGGGGTTACTATTTTTTTTTTCCAGATGCCGGCCAGTGGTAAACTGAGACCCAGAGAGGCAGCCAGAGTACTGCTCATACCATACACTGGGATTTTCCTAAAACATTTCACTTTTAACAAAATGAAATGAAACAGAATTCCCCTCCTGGGATACCTCGCAGGCTAGGCCATAAAGCATCAACTCACTGCAGCAAGGCACCAAAACGTGTCTGGAAACATGCGTGACACCTAGTGTGTAATACCGCAAACCCAGGGCTGACTACAAACGAGCCTGGAGCAGCGAATCGAATTCGAATTCGGTGCCCACGCTGTAAAAAGGTCTGCGCGTGCCTGAGAGAAAGGCAGGGGAAGCTTTGTGTTAACACCCGACCCCCAGAGACGCCGGCGTGGCCCCAAGTTGTGAGCCCGCGCGCCGGGATGGTGGAGGGCGGTCTGGGCCCAGGACGCATGCGTGGCCCGGGCTGGCGCGGGGTCGTCGGGGCGCTTACCTGGTGCGCCGCGCATTCAGGCACAAGACCAGCAGCAGCAGGGCCGCGGCGAGGGCCAGGCCCGGGTAGCCGAGCGACCGCGTCAGCCACGGCTCCGGCCAGAAGCCGCCCATGCCCGCGCTCATGTCTTCCGCTGTCCCGACTGCGCGCAGATCAGGGTAGCCGGGGTCTCTTTCCGAGCGGCGCGGCTCCGCGACTCTGCAAGGGCCCAGGAGGCTGACCAGGCCGTGGCGCCGCCTGGATGTCACCGAGGGCCGAGTCTCAAAGTTCCCGGACTCCCTTCCCCCGGCACCCTCCCCCCCCCCCCCCCCCACGCGCACCGCCCCCTTGGCCACCGCTTCCCGCTTGGCGCTTCTGGAACGCGGCGCGGCTCCCCCCACCCCACCCCCACTCCCACCCCTCTGTCCCCGCCCGGGGGTAGGAAGGAAAAAGGGCTCGAGACGAGGGGGAAGGGGCTAGGATTTCCCCGGCTGGAGCCGCTAATGGCCGGAGAGAAGGGGATTTCAGTTCTGAGCTGGAAGTGAGTCGGTTGCGTCCTGCATCCCTTAGCCCGCGCCCCCGGCCGGAGGGACCGCACTAGCCCTCGAGGAGATTTGGGACTGTGCCCGCTGTGCTTGGGCCCCCGCGACCACATAGAAATCCCACGCCTCCCCGCCCTGTCCATTCGGCGGGGTGCCTGCGGGCTGCGCTGCCCTCCGCCCGCCTGGTCCACGCCGCGCTCCTCGGCTCCCTCCCGCGCTTGCTGGGCACCCAGGCCAGTCCCAGGGGCCCGAAAGCCAGGGACCCGGATGGGACCCTCCAGAAGCCCTGATGGGGCAGGCCTGCCAGAAGACAGAAGACACGTGAAACGAGCTGTTAAAAAACGACGCTAAGGTACTAACTACAGCAGAAGTGGTATAAGCTCCCACAAGTTGTCCTTAGGATAAGGGAGAAACTTTTGAAAAGATCTTTTCCTTAGTAATGATCATTCGCATTGCTTGACACATGTGTATTTACCCTCCACACCAAACTTGGAGCAGTACTTTTTGTGTGTTAGAGAACATCCAGGGCTTCCCAGGTGGCTTAGTGGTAAAGAATCTGCCTGACCATGCAGGAGCCTCAGGAGACTTGGGTTCTATCCCTGTGTCCGAAAGATCCCCTGGAGTAGGAAATGGCAACCCACTCCAGTATTCTTGCCTGGCGAATCCCATGGGCAGAGGAACCTGGTGGGCTATAGGCCATGGGGTCGCAAAGACTCTCACGTGACTGAGCAGGTGTGCAAGAGAAAATATAATGAGGCTCAAGTTAAGGGCTTCCCTGGGGCTCAAACTGCAAAGAGTCTGCCTGCAATACCAGAGACCCCAGTCGGATCCCTGGGTTCTGAAGATCCCCTGGAGAAGAAAATGGCGACCCACTCCAGTATCTTTGCCAGGAGAATCCCATGCACAGAGGATCCTGGTGGCCTACAGTCCATGGGGTCACAAAGAGTCGGACAGGACTGAGTGACTAACACTTTAACTTTCACCTGAAGTAACTTACCTCTGGCCACCCAGTTAAGTAATTAATAACCATTCTAACCAGGACTATTCCAGTGCCAATATGCTCTTTCCTTTAGGTAAGATTTTTATTTCACTGTTCTCCAGACTGTTACAGTGGCCTCAAAACTGGTCTCCATACCTCTGACCTTTGAGTTTTCCAGCCTGTCTCCCAGTTGCCACATCCCTACAACACAGACTTATCCAGCTTTGATCCTGGTCAAAACTCTCACTGGTTGCTTTTGTGATAAAGTCATTAATCTTGGACCTGAAATGAGAAGCTCTCCACAATCTGCCTCCATCCGTGGCTAGGACAGGTCCGTATGCTGGAACGCTTGAGCCACTGTGTCCCTCACAATCGGTCCATTCACACCTTTGTTTATGACGTTCGCAACCTGAAAAAGTTTCCTCTCTCCCCTAAATTCTCTTATACCTACCTGTCAAGACCCAGCCCAAATACCACTTCCTGGTAGAAATTACTACTAAGTCTTATAATTAATCTTTCCGTCTTCCAGATTGTTAACACTCTCTGCTTTTCATTCCAGGAATCAAACCCGAGTCTTCCTGTGTCTCCTGCATTGTCAGGCAGATTCTTTACCACTGAGCCACGAGGGAAACCCTATATGTTCTCTAACACAATGCTGAAAATTGTGTTCCAGGTTTGGTGTGGAAAGTAAATACACACGCGTGAATTTTCACATTTCACATTTTCCCAAGGCGAGTTAGTTCTGTCTCACCTGCTATAGAAGGTGAGAAGCCGCTCTTAGACAACCTTGTCTTCACCTACACTCTGCCCCTTACCGCCCTGGTCCCCGACCCTGGACTTGAGATAATGTATTGGGTTGGCCAAAAGTTTTCTTCAGTTTTTATGTAAAAATGAAATAAACATTTTTCATTTTCGCCAAGAACTTTACTGAACAGTGTATTCACTGTTTTGTTCCACTACCTTCTGCCGTTTTTCAGCAACTTTGTAATTCCATCTTCCCAAAACCTTTTATCTTTTTGAGCAAAGAACTGTTCCAGGTGCCTTTTACAGTCTTCCAGAGAATGGAAATTTTTTTCCACTAAGAGAATTTTGTAAAGACTGAAATAAATGTAAAACTGAAGGTACCATGTGTGGTGAATGCATTGGATGAATCAGAGCTTCCCAGCTAAGCTTTAACAGTTTTTGCCTGGTCATCGAAGAAACACACGTGGTCTTGTGGTATTCTGATGGAAGATTATGTGTTTTCTGTCAATTAATTCCAGACACTTTTCTTCGATGCTACTTTCAGTTTGGTCTAATTGGGATCAGTACTGGCTGGAATTAATCATTTGGTTTTCCAGAAAGAAAGTGAAAGTTGCTCTGTCACGTCCAACTCTTTGCTACCTTATGGACCATACAGACCGTGGAATTCTCCAGGTCAGAATACTGGAGTGGGTAGCCATTCCCTTCTCCAGAGGATCTTCCCAACCCAGGGATCAAACCCAGGTCTCCTGCATTGCGGGCAGATTCTTTACCAGCTGAGCCACAGTGAAGCCTTTGGTTTTCCAGAATATTAGAAGACTGCCTTCCAATCCCCTATATACACAATATCACCTTCTTTGGATGGAGATCAAACTTTGGTGTGGTTGGTGGTGGTTCATTTCACTTGCCCCACAATCTCTTCTGTCCTTTATTTTTGTACAGTATCCACTTTTCATCCCCTGTCACAATTTGATTTAAAAACAACATGTTTTCATTACATTTAAGTACAGAATTGCATGCAGAAACACTATCAAGAACTTTTTGGAACAGAAATTCAAAGTGATGAACCTAACGAAACTGTTGCAAATGATTTTCAGTGCTTGATCTGGATATTTTGAGTATGTCATGTATTTCCCACATGACATAAGGTTGATTGTGCTCACTTAATGTCTTGATTTGATCACTATCAACTTCAACTGGTCTTCTGGAGCATGGAGCATCACCCAGCAAGAAATCTCCACTTTTGACCCATTTGATCAGTCACTGCACTTTCTCCATACCCTTCTTCAAATAATAAAGCATAGTATATCAATGTTGCTTTTTTTTTCCACCTTCAATATTAAAATGGTTATACAAAAATTCACCCTTTATTTTTAATGCAGGCTGATATTATTGTCACAATACTGTCTAACAAAATTGTTTCTAATGAAGTTAAAGACAACAAAACACTGCTAGAGTCATCTTACAGAAAAAAAACAAATGAACTTTTTGGCTAACCCAATAGTTGGAATGACTTTGCATGTGCCTGGCCCTTAGTTCATGGTCTAGAACTGAATTACATGTGTTGCTGTGCTTGGCCTTAAAACTGGGAATGTCTGGGCAAGCAGGAGAACTCTAATGTTTTTTGAGCTTCTTTTTCTTGTGCTTTTATTACAGGGTTCTTCTACTGCCCCTCCTATCTCCTGTCATAGATTCAGTTTTCCAGGAAGTCAGCATCCAGTGAGCCAACAGCTATCTTATCCCCTCTGAGAAAAAGCAAATAGGTTTCCATCACTACCTGGCCTGCAGAGTCAGTTTACAGGATGGTATCAATGCCTCACATTTCTGTATCCACTGAAGAAAAGCCCTCTCACTAATTTTCACAAGAAGCCTCAACTTACATACTTCCCGTTTTTCATTTGACTCCTGGATGACTCTTCTGTTTGAAAAGATAGGTTAAAATGTTCAACATTAGTTTATTGAATGTTTACCATGGGCCAGGCACCATGCTAAACTTTTTATTTTATAACATTAATAACAGACAATGCCAGCAGTTAATCACAGTGTCTTAGGTAGGTGGAAGGAGGAAGACTACACTGTCAACCCACTGAATATGGCTGGCAACTGGGTCATCTCCCTGTGATATTGCTATAGTATCTTAGAATGCTTCATGGCAAGAGTTCCCAACCTCCAGGCCTTGGACTGGTACCTCCTGTTAGATCAGTGACAGTATTAAATTAGAAATAAAGTGCACAATAAATGTAATGTGCTTGAATCATCCCCAAACCATCCCCACTCCCTTCCTGGTCCATGGAAAAATTATCTTCCATGAAACCAGTCCCTCGTGCCAAAAAGGTTGACGACCACTGCTTTATGGTACACACTTAATACATTGTGAATATGTGTTTCTCTTAGGTTTGCCATTTTTGCTAAAAGGGGACTCCATACTGTAAACTGGGGCTTCTCTGGTGACTCAGACAGTAAAGAATCTGCCTGCAATGCAGGAGACCTGGGTTTGATCCCTGGATCAGGAACCTCCCCTGGAGAAGGGAATGGCAACCCGCTCTAGTATTCTTGCCTGGAGAATCCCATGGACAGAGGAACCTGACGGGCTACAGTCCATGGGGTTGCAAAGAATCAGACATGACTGAGTGACTAGCACACACATACTGTAAACTAACCTGGTTGAAATAAAATCTAAAGACCTCTTTGATTCCCCTTTTGCTTTTGTAACCCAGTGTCAACATCACTATATTCAATCCAGTTCAATTTATTTTACTTCCAAAGCATGCCTCGATTTCCATTACTTCTCTGACAGAGATGACTAGTTGACCCACCATGTCTGCCCACTCCTCCTCATAAGGGTCCTCAATTTTTAACTCAGCACATGGCTGCCCATTACAAAGACTGCTTTCTCAGCCTTCCTTGTATAAATAGTTAGATATAACCTTGTGACTGAATTCTCACCAGTATACCAAGTTTAAGGTGTTACTTCAGACAAGTGTCCTTAATAGGCATGGCCAGACCCTTTACTTCCATTCTCTTTTCTGCTATTTAGAATATAGACACTATGCCTGGAAGCCAGGCAGCCATTGGAGCATGTATAAGTATATCCCAAATATTACATTCAGTGTTTTTTATTGTTTATATGAAATTCAGATTTAATGGGATCCTTTGTGTAGAGCCAGACATCCTGGAATGTGAAGTCAAGTGGGCCTTAGAAAGCTTCACTATGAACAAAGCTAGTGGAGATGATGGAATTCCAGTTGAGCTATTTCAAATGCTGAAAGATGATGCTGTGAAAGTGCTGCACTCAATATGCCAGCAAATTTGGAAAACTCAGCAGTGGCCACAGGACTGGAAAAGGTCAGTTTTCATTCCAATCCCAAAGAAAGGCAATGCCAAAGAATGCATTGCACTCATCTCACACACTAGTAAAGTAATGCTTAAAATTCTCCAAGCCAGGCTTCAGCAATACGTGAACCGTGAACTTCCAGATGTTCAAGCTGGTTTTAGAAAAAGCAGAGGAACCAGAGATCAAATTGCCAACATCTGCTGGATCATGGGAAAAGGAAGAGAGTTCCAGAAAAACATCTATTTCTGCTTCATTGACTATGCCAAAGCCTTTGACTGTGTGGATCACAATAAACTGTGGAAAATTCTGAAAGAGATGGGAATACCAGCCCACCTGACCTGCTTCTTGAGAAACCTGTATGCAGGTCAGGAAGCAACAGTTAGAACTGGACATGGAACAACAGAATGGTTCCAAATAGGAAAAGGAGTACATCAAGGCTGCATATTGTCACCCTGCTTATTTAACATATGCAGAGTACATCATGAGAAACGCTGGGCTGGAGGCTGCACAAGCTGGAATCAAGATTGCCGGGAGAAATATCAATAACCTCAGATATGCAGATGACATCACCCTTATGGCAGAAAATGAAGAGGAACTAAAAAGCCTCTTGATGAAAGTGAAAGTGGAGAGTGAAAAAGTTGGCTTAAAGCTCAACATTCAGAAAACTAAGATCATGGCATCTGGTCCCATCACTTCATGGCAAATAGATGGGGAAACAGTGGAAACAGTGTCAGACTTTATTTTGGGGGGCTCCAAAATCACTGCAGATGGTGATTGCAGCCATGAAATTAAAAGATGCTTACTCCTTAGAAGAAAAGTTATGACCAACCTAGATAGCATATTCAAAAGCAGAGACATTACTTTGCCAACAAAGGTCCGTCTAGTCAAGGCTATGGTTTTTCCAGTGGTCATGTATGGATGTGAGAGTTGGACTGTGAAGAAAGCTGAGCACCGAAGAATTGATGCTTTTGAACTGTGGTGTTGGAGAAGACTCTTGAGAGTCCCTTGGACTGCAAGGAGATCCAACCAGTCCATTCTGAAGGAGATCAGCCCTGGGATTTCTTTGGAAGGAATGATGCTAAAGCTGAAACTCCAGTACTTTGGCCACCTCATGCTAAGAGTTGACTCATTAGAAAAGATTCTGATGCTGGGAGGGATTGGGGGCAGGAGGAGAAGGGGCTGACAGAGGATGAGATGGCTAGATGGCATCACCGACTCGATGGACATGAGTTTGAGTGAACTCTGGGAGTTGGTGATGGACAGGGAGGCCCGGCATGCTGCAGTTCATGGGGTTGCAAAGAGTCGGACATGACTGAGCGACTAAACTGAACTGAACTGAACTTTGTGTGTTTTGCTACATCCGGTAACTAGCTTAATTTCAACACAGGAGATCATAAGGCATCCATATAAGGCAACAGTAAAATTCTAGTTGCCCAACATCCCCTTCAGAAATCAGCCAAAAATTTCTCCTTCAAACACTGGCTACCAATGTTAGTGTCTTATGTACATTGGCTCTGCTAATTACACCAGAATCAATAGTTAGGTCTAAAGGTCATGGGGTGGCCTTTAGATTTTGAGATACCCAGATATGGAAATGTTTTCAGAATAGAGAGCAACTAGCCTAATCATCTGTCTTCAGAAAATACTAATTATGAATCACATGGAGAGAGAAAAATACATGCAAAAACAGAAGCAGGACCAGAGGAAGTAAAGGGAGAAGATGCTAAACTGGAGTCTCTAAAGGGAGAGCCATGAAGGTCCAGATGACAGGGTGTACCCAAAGCCTTCTGCCTCCAGCCCAGCTGACCCTCATCCACCAGACGGTCTAAGCTGTCTGCCTGTTTTGCTGTCCTCTTTCTAATCTGATTAAGGCTTGAGTCTTGGCCCTGCTTCCCTTGAGGCCTTCTCTTTTATATAAAGCATGTTTGGAAGTCACCAAAACTTGAAAAATGGCTATGTTCCTGCATTTCAACATCTGTGTCTAATCCCCCTGCTCTGTTTTGTTTTGTTCTGTTTTTGACTGCTTGACTGTGGGACCTTAGTTCCCCAACCAGGGATTGAACCCAGGCTGTATGGCAGTAAAAGTTTGGAGTTCTAACCCCTGGAGCGCCAGGGAATCCCCAGTTCTGCTGTGACTTTGAAAATACAAATACATGGGCTTGAGACCTCCCAATCCACCCCTATGTGACTGAGACCTCCAAGTCCACCCGTATGTGGTCAATAACTTCTGTTTAGTGCACATTGTGTCCATGGCCCTATGCCCGGCCTTCTAGAGCTGTAAGAGTGGATGAGATTGTTCTTCTTTCAAAGAGCTGGACCTAAGAGGACTAGAAGGGTTGACATTGGAAGGGAGAAAGAAAGGAGGCTGGTCAACATGAGATTGTGGGGTGGGATGAGGGGATTTTAAAACATGCACCCATATGGCTGCAATCTTATGAGTTCCTGGGAAACAAATAATGTGTTGGGAAAAGGGGAGCTTGTGGGCTCCAGTTATTGGGAAACATTTGAAAGTCCCACTGTGGGAACTGTCAAAGAAGAATTCCACACATTCTCTTTTTTAAAAAATTGGGAGTCTTTTAAAAGCAGGTTTGAGTACTCAAGCCTTCAAGTTCCCGTTAACTTTTGATATAAAATGTAAATAGAGTTTGAGTCATATCTTTAAAAAGAAAGACTGTAGTTACGATTCTCCCCTTCCTCATGAGCTTTGTCTTAACTAACCTTGACTTCCTGCCCCCCTGTTAGAATTACGACTGCTTTTGGGCCAGAGAGTGAAGGAGAGGAAGGGAAGAAAATAAGAAAGGAACAAGGATTAAGAGGACCTGCCATGTGCCAGGTACTGCTTCATGTTTTACTCACATGTTTTTCCTGGTCTTCAAAACCAGTCACTGATGTTAGAGGCAAAAGAAAACTAGGCTTCCCAGGTGGCGCTAGTAAAAAAAAACCCACCTGCTGGTGCAGGAGACATAAGAGACCTGGTCCAATCCCTGGGTCAGGAAGGTCCCTTGGAGGAGGGCATGGCACCCCACTCCAGTATTCTTGCCTGTAGAATCACATGGACAGAGGAGCCTGGTGGGTTACAGTTGATAGGGTCCCAAAGAGTCAGACACAACTGAAGCGACTTAGCATGCACACAAAAGAAAACCAAGACTCAAAAGAGTTTCAGGTTACCCGTGATTATTCAGCTTGTACTATAGAGTCATTCTTCTTCCAGAGTACCATCCTGTCTTCTTTTTTTTCTTTCATGAACCTTTCCCACCCAATCCTTCTGGCCTCCATTTTTAGGGATACTGTTTTTACCTTGAGCTGTCCATAACCATAGCACCCCACAAGGACAGTTGTTTCTCTGCTTTATACCTTGGCCTACCTCAGAGCTCTCTCACTAGCTCAGAGGCTAGTCTTGGTTTTTCCATCTGAAAAATGGCAGATTGCTTTCCCTATAGATTTATGAGAATGAAATTGTGAGCAGTAAATAAATGACAGTCAAAATGCCTGGTGCTTTTCTTTCTTTTTTTTTTTTTTCATATTTGAGCACCTTCTGCTCCATTGGCAGAGGGTGTAAGTAGAAATGAGCTTATCAGACAAGTTCAGCCCAGCTAAGGTGTTAGCTTGTTGATAATTACTTCTGCCCAATTAAAATGTAAAATGTGCCATTTCTTGTTTGCTTAAGGTGGCTATTCTGATTGTATCTGAGACAGTAATTATATATATATATATATTCATATATTTATATATGTGTGTGTATGTATATATCCTGAGACTGCTGTTAGTATTGTTTAGTTATCACATAGTAAATAGCAAGGCACTTCAGATGTTGGCCCTGGACCTGACCAAAAATACCTTAAATCACAAATGCTTCCTCTTATTCTTTCTTTAAAATTAAAAAAATTGCACTTATTTTTCCTTTAGTTTTTCTTTCTCCTAAGAAGCCAGTTTATAATGTCAACCTAGCACTCACTTTACACATACAGATATGGCAAGCAAGAATGCTTATTAAAAAAAAAAAAATTGCTGTTGAATGAAGAGTGACCCAATAGTAGAGACCATTGTTAAATGTAAATCTTTTTCTTAATAAAGTACAATTTTAGGTAAGGCCTGGATGTAGTTATTTTGAAGCAGCTTTAAAAATGGTGGAACAGATGGCTCTGATTATCTCCAAGAGGAAGGAAAAGATTCAAGAGTTTTGTCATTTCTTGTTTAATAGTCTTGGCATTCCTTATTCACACTTGAGTTTTGAATACTCTGGCTTATAAATTCACAATCCTGTGCTAAACCTTAGTTCATTCTCATGATCTGACCCTACTTCCCATGTCAAGGTTTGAGACTCCATCTCTGTTTCTGATTCACTGGCTTTTCCAACATTTCATTTTCTGATTAGCCTCTGAACCTAGATACCCAAAAACTCTGATTTGGGCCAGGACGATCCTTAGAGAGCCACAAAAGCCCTAGTCTGAAGTAAAGTGTATCCACACCACCTCTCCACCACCACCAGGTTCTGCGGTTTCTACCTGTTACGGAAGAGATCCAGGAAGACAGACAGAGAGAGACCAGCATGGGACTTTACTAGGACAGAGTCTGAGGATAAGTGCCAGCGGATTCAAACAGACAGACAGAGGGAGAAGTTTGCTTGGGATGCAACCTCAACCAAAGACTCGGGGTGGTGGGGTGGGAGACTCATGAGGCCTCCGAGGAGATATATATTAATATATACTTATGGCTCATTCATGTTGTTTTACAGCAGAAACCAACACAACATTGTAAAGCAATTTAGTCCCCAATTAAAAATTTTTAAAAAACCAAAGACTCAGCCCACAAGGATATCTAGAGCCCACACTGCCCCTAGAATTGTCCCAAGATTAGGATGAAGATCCAGGCTTTCAGAGCTCAGTAGCAACATGCCATTGGCTATGGACTGCCCTCAGGGTGACCGAAGGCTGGTGGTGGGGCTGGGGGGCACAACCTTGGAAAGGAGCTCTCTTTAGCTGAAGGCAGTTCCTAAAGCAACTGGTGACATTCCCAGAAGCTGGGAACACAGGTCCTCCCACCCTGACAGAATCTGAGTGACACAACCTTGTGAGCACATATGCATTATTCACTAAATACACAGTGTCCAGTACATACACAGTGTCCACCATATATTCAGTGACCAGTACATATGCAGTGTCTGCTCCAGTGCCACAGAAATATAACAGGGCAGGTGACAATAGGTGGTGGTGATTCCTGTATTCATTCATTTTGGAGTTGCTCTATTTCTTACTAGCAGAACCACAGTAACACTAGCCTCTCAGCTTCTGTGATGACATAGCAATCATGTTTATTAAATGCTTCTAATGTTAAAGAAAAAAACTTTAGACTAAAGCCTGTAGACTGCAGTAGGCCTCTTATCTACAGGGGATACCTTCCAGGATCCCCAGTGGACACCCAAAATGTCCAACCTTATATATGTTTCTCTTCCCCCTGACGGAGGCCAGCCTCTCCAGTTCTTCTCTCCCTCCAGGATTTTCCTCTTCAAATATCAAATACCTCCTACTTTTGTGAAGCCGAGCAGTTCAGTCCACACTATTTATTTGTGCCAACCACTCTCATGTCAAGAAGCAAGAGAAAAATTTCTTCTGAACAATGAGCATATAATATTTTCCAAATACAATTATCATCATCAAAAATATCAATTAAAAAAATTTTAAAGCAAATTTAACTATGCTGTCTTTCAAAAATATAAGTAAATGTTAAGGAAATTAGAGAATACTAATGTTCCTTTCCTCCCATCCTTAAAGTTACTGTGATGATAGTGACTGGTCAATCAGAGAGCCTTGTTGTTGTTCAGTCACTGAGTCGTGTCCAGCTGTTTGTGACCCCATGGACTGCAGCACCCCAGCTCCTCTGTCCTTTACTATCTCCCAGAGTTTGCCCAAATTCATGTCCATTGAGTCGGTGATACTCTCTAACCGTCTCATTCTCTGCTGCTCCCTTCCTCTTTTGCCTTCAATCTTTCCCATCATCTGGGTCTTTACCAGTGAGTCGTCTCTTCGCATCAAGTGGCCAAAGTGTTGGAGTTTCAACATCAGTCCTTCCAGTGAATATTCAGATATTCACTGAATACTTGGTGCACAAGTAATAACATGAGCCCCTTCTACATTGGTAGGTGTCTCAGAGAGTCACACTTATAG
Source organism: Bos grunniens (assembly GCF_055505025.1). NCBI lineage: Eukaryota > Metazoa > Chordata > Mammalia > Artiodactyla > Bovidae > Bos > Bos grunniens. Next base: position 52,906,814 of record NC_141178.1, on the reverse strand, counting down.
ACATATTGTGTCTTTTCTTTACCTGTTACTCCCCACCATTTTAATGATTCTTAATCTGGAAAGGTCCAAGGGCCAGTTTAACTTTTCAGAATTTCCTCCTTCTGGCTTCGGTATTCTAGAATCTCAAAATCCCATACTCTTTTCTCATGTCTCCGGGGTTTTTGCTTCTTCTGTATCAGTTCTTTGAAGAGCCTGAAAATCTGTTCCTTACCTAGATTTCTTATCTGCCATTTCTCGGTAAGCCGCTTAGCCCTCTAGCATGTATACAAGCTCCTAGCCAAGAAAAGTGTAATACAATGCTTTAAGGTACTTTATATGCTCACACAGAAATTAAGGAATAGGTTAGAATTCTACCCACCTACTTTTCTCTGCATTTCTGCATCTGGAATCAGAACATAATTATTTGGTAAGTAGAGGTCTAAAAATGAACTAGCATAGTTCTTTGCTGGTTTTTCAAACATTATCTCATGTGACCACTGGACAATCTAGCTGGCTGAATCTTATCTTCACTTGACACACACACCTGATAACTTCCCTGCCATCAACAACCTTGACTGTCTCACCAGTGTACGCACCATTCTTGGCAGAGTATGTGCCACTTAGTAGAGTCTCAATAAATACTTGTTAAATGAATGAACATTGGAAAACTAATGTTCACAAATGAAATAGAATGAATTTTTATTGAGTACCCACAATGGGCTGTTCACCAATCTAAATATTTTCATCTACATTTTATCTACACAATATTCCTATGAGGTTGACCAAGTGCAGGAGCTAGATTGTGCAAGCAAATGGATTTTCAATAAAATCTGAATTTTATTGGCACATTTGCTACTGTGTAGGGTTGCCTCACTGTATTTAATGCATTTCTAGATTATTTCTAGAAAATATATTATAAATATGTAGTATGTATAATGCATATCAACCTACCATATAATTTTTCTTTTTTCTAAAAGATATTTCTAGATCTCGGGTCAATATTTACACAATATCAAAGCTTTAATTTGAGGAAAACATCATGATTACAGAACTAACTTAGAAGGAGCAAAGGGTAGGTTTAGTTGGTTGTTTCTGAGAAATTAAAAAGAGCAGACAGTAGGGGCTCTTAAGGATAGAGGCTGGGTAATTTTGTGTGTTTTATTTTTCTAAAGGTATAACCTAGAATAGATGGTTTGTAGACAGGACAAGAGTTGCTTGTCAAAATAACAGGAATGATTAACAACAGTCTCTCTTAAGGCTTAGTTAAGCTATCTGTTTTAGAAAGAAAACATCTCAACCTGTTCTTTGCCTCCTTAGAGTATTGAATTTCATTTTGCTAGCATTTATGACATGATCATTAAATAACAGTTACTGTAATGAACGGTTGAAAACCTTCTCCACAAGAATGTCAACTTCAGAAAACAGGGACTTTGACTGTCTAGTTCACAACATCCTCACACAGGGCCTTCAGTATAGTCAGTGCTTTATACATATTTGATAGATAGATAGAAAATCACTCAGTATCTATTAGTCACTTTTTATGTGTTGCTTACTGTTCTGTGTTCTTTCATGTGTATTTTCATCTGCCCTCACAACCCCACTGGGTTGGTACTTTTATAATCTCTATCTTAAATATGAGAAAACAGGTACAGGAAGATGAATAACTTTCAGGCATATAATCTCCATTCCTGCCACCATGACCATCTTGTCCGTGAACTCATGGATTGACAATAGGAATAGCTGAGAAAAGAGGCTATTTATTGAGATCTTCTGCTGAAGTTGGTCTTTGGGAAGCATTAATATGAAACAACAATAAAAAAAATGCTTTTACAGTTAATAACCATGTGGCAGGGCTTATCTACATACCTCTGCCCTAGACCTCTTGTCAACAGTCTTCCAATCGTTTTTCTTCTAACTAACTGATTGTACAACTGAACTGTCATCTAATACCTGTCACTCAATGAAGATCTGTATTTCTGGTCATCTTTCGTTTCTGGAAGAACAAACCACCAGGTGCATTGCCTGAAGTTCTGTCCATTTGGAGGGTTTATTTTCAAACCATTTTTCAGTTGTGAAATGGGCTGTACTGTTGCAGCCATTTATTTTTAGGTGGTGTCACCATATCATGCAATACTCTTTATACAGCAGGCTGAGTTTTTTTTCTTTTTCTTTTTAAGTCATCAGACTGCAGAAAATTGTGGTAGGTTGTGAAAGGACGTAATGTAGCAGAAATCTGAGAATTGGTTCTAGAAATTAATTGTGCTTTTAAGATTTTCTTGAGCCTGATATATACATGTTACAACTGATGATGGAGTGCAGCTCTCTACGTCCAACTTCATAGCTTGATGAGTCAGACCCAGTTCTCCATGGGCAGCTCAGGTTGCATGGTAATTTGCTGGCCGCAGTCAAATGTTTTGTTTCCATGAGACCCAGAGGCAAGACAAAAGTTTTTCAAAAGAATTGTTATAGGCAGAGAATTATGGCTTTGCTCTGAAATATTATAGGTTTTTCTGTGACTCACTTTCAGAGACCTGCCAGTGGCTCCAGAGGGCATTTCTGTTGTCCATAGACACTTCAGACACTATCGGACCTGTTGGATCAAATGAACCCAGCAGCAAAGTCACTTACATAATAACAGCCTGAAGCTGTTCAGGACTTTGTCTTGCTCTGAACCCTATCAAACTGGCAGGCTTCTGGGTTATTCAGTAAACATATTGGGGTATCAAACCCTAATGAGACACTTGTTTTCCTTAAAAATCCAAAATGTTCAGTAACTGTTGTGCTTCTTCCTTGAGGTAGGAGGAATCAGATGCAGCAACCTGCTTTTCTTGACCCTTGATCACCACCCCCTTAAAAAATCCATCAAGGTGGCATACATGTGATTAATGGGATGTCTAGAAAAGTTTAATTTCCTCTTCATAAGGTCAAATCAACATGATAACAATCAATGTAGTGGATCAGGAATGAAGAATGAATATGTGAATGAAGAATATGTGAATAGGTGAATGTGAATGAAGAAGCAATAAAGGTCTCTCCTAATTGGATTGTGATTAAGACAAGGGCTAAAGACTTGATATAAGTGGGTGGGACAGTGACTGTTTATTGCTGACCCTTCTAGGTGAAAGCAAACTGCATTTCTGAGATTAATAGCTGCAGTGTCCAGGGATGTATTGATGTGCTGCAATGGGGATCTTCCTGACCCAGGAATCAAACTGGGGTCTCCTGCATTGCAGGCAGATTCTTTATCAACTGAGCTATCAGGGAAGCCCACGTGGTACAGCAGCTCTAATTCAAATCATCATCTTATTAAGCTCACAATATACTATTGTCATTCTTGAGGATTTACCTGTGTCCTGCATAGTCAACATAGGCAAGTGAAATGGGGATACAGTAGGAATTACCACTCCTGCCTTCTTTATGTTTTTGATGAGGCGTAATATTCTTTAGTCGTCTTTTTAATGCCCATGAGGTCTGTAGTGATGGCCCCTCTTTCACTTTTGATGTTAATGAGTTGCATACCATCTCTTTTTAAATTAGTTAACCTGGCTAGAGGCTTGTAGATTTTGTTGATTTCTTCAAAGAAACAGCTTTTAATTTCATTGATTGTCTCTGCTGACAATTTCATTGATTCCTACTCTAATTTTTATTATTTATTTTCTTCTGCTTATTTTGGATTAATTTGCTCTTTTTCTAGTTTCCTTAGATGACTGATTTTAAACTTTCCTCTTTCCTAATATATGCATTCAATGCTATAAATTTCCCACTAAACATTGCTTTTTGCATCTCAAAATTTTGATAGCTGTAGTTTCATTTTCATTTACTTCAAAATATTTAAAAATTTTTCTTGAGATCTTTTTCTTTGGCCCAAATGTTATTTATTTTTTTTCCCAAATGCTATTTAGAAGTATATTGTTTAATCTCCATGTGTTTGGGAATTTTCCAGCTGTTTTTCTGCTTTTGACTTCTATTAATTTCATCATGATCTGAGAGCTGACATTGTAATATTTCTATCTTTATAAATACGTTTAAGATGAACTTTATGGTCCAGAATGTGGTCTATCTTGACAAATGTTCCATGTGAGCTTGGGAAGAATGTATATTCTGCTGTTGTTGGATGAAGTAGTCTATGGCTGTCCATGATACCCAGTTGATTGACAATGTTTTTGAGTTCAACTATGTTCTTTCTGTCTGCTTTATCTACCTATTTCTGATGGAGGGATGTTGAAGCCTCTATCTATAGAAGTGCGTGCCTGCATGCTAAGTCACTTCAGTCATGTCCAACTCTTTGCAACCCTGTGGACTGTAGCCCACAAAGCTCTTCTGTCCGTAACATTCTCCTGGCAAGAATACTGAAGTGGGTAGCCATTACCTTTTCCAGGGGATCTTCCTGACCCAGGAATCGAACCCAGGTCTCCCAGATTGCATTCTTTACCATCTGGGCCACCAGGGAAGCCACGTATAGTAGTGGATTCATCTGTTTCTTCTTGCAGCTCCATCAGATTTTGCCTTATGTATTTCGATGTTCTGTTGCTAGGTACATACATTTTAAAGGTTGTTATGCCTTCTTGGAGAATTGGCCACTTAATCATTATATAATGTCCCTCTTTATCCCTGATAACTTTCTTTGTCCCAAAATCCACTTTTTCAGAAATTATTACAGCTTTATTTTGATTAGCATTAGTATGGGTACTGTTTTCTCTTTGTTATCCTTGATCCTTGTTCCTATTTTGTTCTCTACTCTTTTTCTGCCTTTTGAGGTTTTCATTGAATATTTCATATGAATTTCCATTTTCTCTTTCTCAGCCTATCAATTATACTTCTTCCTTTTACACTGTTTAGTGGCTTTGCTAGAACTTGCAATACATATTTACAACTAATTCAAGACCACTTTCAAATAACACCGTACTGCTTCACAAGTAGTGCAAATTCCTTATAATAAAAAATAATTTTATTCTCCCTCCTATCCCTTAGGAGGACATCCTCATGGGTCATACTCTGTAGCTGAACCTCTGGAGTCATCTGGGATTTGAATCTGTTTGTAGAGTTAGAACCAATGAGAGGTGATGGGAGTAGGGCTTAAGGATGATAGTAATGCCCTGAAAATAAGAGATCTTTTACAGTTTCTTCAGACAAAAGGTAACTAATCTCAGAAAATGGTAGAAATCTCACTTTGATTGTCAAAGAAAATGGTAGAATTTGGGTCTTCAAAATCCTCAGCTTTCTTGGAATTTGTGTATGTGCCCTCCTCCCAAATTTCAGAAACTCACTCTTTTCTAATTAATTTCTAATTAATTTTCTAAAAGACCTTGAGAACTTAGAATTAAATTTGCCTTGCAGTTCAGCCATCCACATGATTGAATTTTGGGTTTAGTTTTTAGAAATTTCAATTCTTTGACTACAATTTTAGTTTTTAGAAATAAGTCACCTAAGGGCTATTCTAGAAGTTTTCAATTCCTTACCAAGACCTTGAGTTACGAATTTAAAACCCTAATCCCATTTTCCCCGCTTCCATGTTGCCCAGCACATTTAGAAACAACCAAATCAATCCATGGTAGTTTCACAGTTATTTCCACTAAATTGTCCTATGGCAGGAGCCACTTGGATATGCAAGGTCTTTCCAGGTGGCTAGAGGTGATACTTTTAGGTAGTGTTCTTTGAGGACTTCCCTGGTGGTCCAGTGGTTAAGAATCTGCCTGCCAATTCAAGGAACATGGGTTCAGTCCCTAATCCAGGAACTATTAATATTAATAAGATCCCACAACTAAGCCTATGTGCCACAACTACTGAAGCCTGTGTATCCCAGAACCCATGCTCTGCAACAAGAGAAGCCATCCCAGTGAGAAGTCTGCACACCTCAACTAGAGAGTAGCTCCCACTTGCTGCAACTAGAGAAAGCCCACACACTGCAACAAAGACTCAGCACAGCCAAAAAGAAATTAACTAAAAAAAATTTTTTTAATATAGGTAGTGTTTTCCCACTGCATGCCATGGACTACCACTGCCCTATTTGCAACTGGAAACAGGATCATACTGCTGCTGCTGCTAAGTCGCTTCAGTCATGTCTGACTCTGTATGACCCTGTAGACAGCAGCCCACCAGGCTCCCCCATCCCTGGGATTCTCCAGGCAAGAACACTGGAATGGGTTGCCATTTCCTTCTCTAATGCATGAAAGTAAAAAGTGAAAGTGAAGTCACTCAGTTGTGTCTGACTCTTCATGACCCCACGGACTGCAGCACACCAGGCTCCTCCATCCATGGGATTTTCCAGGCAAGAGTACTGGAGTGGGGTGCCATCGCCTTCCCGGAAACAAGATCATGATGGTCTTTAAATCCAGCCAGATCAAAGAACCCATTCTAGATTGCTAATACTAAGATCCTGTTACTCTGGAATTATTCTAGGTAAAAATAATTGTGTTGATCAAGAAGCAGAGCCTCATGCATACTGTTAGAGTAGGAAATTTATTAATCTGATTAAGCTTTACATGATTATGGGAGGAGCTAGGGAAGTGAAGGCACAGAAGGGAAACTCAGAAGACCACTGAGCAAAGCCAACAACCAGGCCTCCTGAAGCACTGTGGCAGGTGGACGTGGTGGAGCTTACAGAGAAGCATGGACGCATCTGCCCACATGGACTCACGAGAAGTGTATGGCAAGTAGGGGCCTCTGTGTGGCTCTTGCTTTTACAAGTCTGCACTCCAGCATTGGGGGTCATCTTGGGGTTCCTGTGGGTCAGGCAGGCCAACAGTTGGAAAGACAAACAGGCCAGGAAGTGAAGTGAAGTGAGGAAAATCTGGGAAATTGAAGGTGCAGTGGTAACTTTAGAAGATCAGAGTCAAAGAGTTTCTTCCTGCTTTCATCATTTACTATTGTGAACTTGTGAACCTTAATTAATTTTTGTGAATTTCTGTTTTTCTAGTTGGAAAAGACAAATGAAATATTTACACTTAGGGATTGCTTGCATACCTCTGATATTTTTTAAAAACTATTTTACTTTTTTCCCACATTTTAAATTAACAGTGAAACGTTTTCATCATAAGGTAAAATAATATCAGAAGATGTGACTTTCAGCATATTTTAATTATTGACATTTGATATAGAAATCATATTGTCATCCTTTCAAACGTTCTAATCAATATAATTTAAGTGCTATAGTGACTTTATGCCCACCATCCCCATTTTAAAAATCCATGAATAAGCTCTTCTTTAACAACCAGAAATTTTACATTGTCCCATTTTCTCCTTGAACTCATATTTCCATTCCATTTCTCCTACAGAATTTTATCCTAACATAATATATTTTTATGCTTGACGGTCTTTTATTGATCACATTTTATATGTTTCTGCTATAAAATTAGGTATATAAATTGAAATTAATTTTTTTATATTCTCTGTGACCAGAGGACCTAAGTGCTATTCTTCCTTCATCTGGATTAAGTTATCATTACAATTATTATTGGCTTATTATTGATCAAAGAAACTTAGTATTTTACAGAAATGGATAGGTAAACCTTGAAAGTACAATTTAGTTAGAAATATACATTTTAATATTGGTGGTTAAAATTATTATATTATATTATTGGTGGTTAATTTATATTAATTTTATAATGGTGGTGGTTTAGTCACTAAGTTGTGTCTGACTGTTGCAACACCATGGACTGTAGCCTACCAGGCTCCTCTGTCCATGGGATTCTCCAGGCAAGAGTACTAGAGTGGGTTGCCACTTCCTTCTCCAAGGGATCTGCCTGATCCAGGAATCAAACCCAGGTCTCCTGCATTGCAGGCAGATTCTTTATGACTGAGCTACAAGGGAAACCAGATGTATAATATATATGAATATATATGCATATATAACTCTCTCCTCTGACAGTGAGAAACATGGATTCCATCACTCTTAAAATATTTACTTATCTGATCAATCCTGCCTATGGACAGTTTCCCATAACCACTGCCCTGTCGCCATAAGCATCTCACACCTCTTAGGTCCGACACCCCACGTGTGCCCACCATGCAGCATGCATGCATGCTCAGTCCTAAGTCTTGTCCAACTCTTTGTAACCCCATAGACTGTAGCCAACCAGGCTCCTCTGTCCATGGGATTTTTCCAGGCAAGAATGCAGGAATGGATTGCCATTTCCTTCTCCAAGAGATCTTCCCCACCCAGGTATCAAACCTGTGTCTCCCTGCCTGACAGGTAGATTCTTTACCACAGCACCACCTGGGAAGCCCTGGCCACTGTTCAGACACCTTCTTAATGATGCTCAGACAGACACTCAACACTGGGCATGCGCTCCTGTTTCCCCTCTTCATGTTATTTTGCTCTGCCCTAACTACTGGTGTGTGGACTCAGTTATTCTAAAAGGAAACCAGATAGGGAGAGGGAAGGGACCATGCATGTTTACAAATCTTAACTTTTTAATTCTGAAATAGACATTGGACATAATTAGTTACAGCCTTTCTATGAGTTTCTATGAGAAATAGCCTACAATACCCTTTAGTATTTATTACTGGCACACTTCTGTTGCTTTCTTCTCAGGATCTTCCTCAGCATCCACAATTTTGTTGACAGGAATTAGGGGTATAGAAGAAAATAGATCTTTAGAGATGATTGTCACTTCTTCTTTAACCCAACTCTACGTATATATCTGATTTCAGAACATTCCAACATGGGCAGAATACCCTATTTCTAATGCCCTAGTTTGTCTGGAAGACAAAAACATAGTAGAAAGGGAAAGATAAGCCTTATCAAAGTCTTATCAAAAGTTTACGTTGATTCAGTTGAGGAAGTTTTCAGATACTTTCCCCTAAGATTTGGATTGGGTGAAACATGGCCCTTTCTTCTGTAATATGAGGGAAATTTTATTGTTAGAAGGAAATGGAAAAAATAAACTAAATTGATGCCTTGACCCGAGACCTATTTTCAGGCAGATCAATTTTTGCAAAAAGTTGAGAATATGAAAATGGATTTTCGTCTACTGCCTACAAAGTTCTTGAGAGGCATATCTACCGAATTTGGTAATTATTGGCCTTTGTATTTGTCTCTTAGGCAATTTGAGTTGCTACAACAAAGTACCATAGACTCTATGGCTTATAAACCACAGAAATTTATTTCTCTTATTTCTTGAGACTGAGAGTCTGAGATCAAGGATTCTGTTGAGAGCCCTCTTCTGAATTGTAGATGGCTACATTCTTGTTGTATCCTCATATCGTAGAAAGAGGCTCTCTGGCCTTTTCTTATAAGGGCATTAGCCCTTTTCATGAGGGCTGTACCCTCATGATCTAATTACCTCCAAAGGCCCCACCTCCAAATACCATATTAAGAATTAAATTTTAACATAAGAATTTTGCGAGGGGGACACTGACATTCAGTCCATAGCAGTGCTTTACAAAATTAAATTATGAATTGATGGCTGTGGAAAAACAATTTGTGCAGATAATCAATAATGTGCACAGATGAGAATGAAAATAAGTATGTTAAAATGTTATTCATCAAAGAGTAAGTAGGGATTGCACTTTAATTCTATTAGGACATATAATGGACAACACAAAAATCATTTCTTAAAATTTTTGTCAAAACTTTCTGTCCTTTTAAATCCAATTTTCATATTAATACTCATCTCTGTCACATTAAAAGCCTGTTGATGAAAGTGAAAGAGGAGAGTGAAAAAGTTGGCTTAAAGCTCAACAGTCAGAAAACTAAGATCATGGCATCTGGTCCCATCACTTCATGGGAAATAGATGGGGAAACAGTGGAAACAGTGTCAGACTTTATATTGGGGGGCTCCAAAATCAGTGCAGATGGTGATTGCAGCCATGAAATTAAAGACGCTTACTCCTTAGAAGGAAAGTTATGACCAACCTAGATAGCATATTCAAAAGCAGAGACATTACTTTGCCAACAAAGGTCCGTCTAGTCAAGGCTATGGTTTTTCCAGTGGTCATGTATGGATGTGAGTGTTGGACTGTGAAGAAAGCTGAGTGCCTAAGAATTGATGCTTTTGAACTGTGGTGTTGGAGAAGACTCTTGAGAGTCCCTTGGACTGCAAGGAGATCCAACCAGTCCATCCTAAGGGAGATCAGTCATGGGTGTTCATTGGAAGGGCTGAAGCTGAAACTCCAGTACTTTGGCCACCTCATGTGAAGAGTTGACTCATTGGAAAAGACTGTGATGCTGGGAGGGATTGGGGGCAGGAGGAGAAGGGGCTGACAGAGGATGAGATGGCTGGATGACATCACCGACTCGATGGACATGAGTAAACTCAGGGAGTTGGTGATGGACCGGGAGGCTTGGCGTGCTGAGATTCACGGGGTTGCAAAGAGTCGGATACGACTGAGCAACTGAACTGAATTGTCACATTATTTTAATAATAGATGTTTAATGAGAACTACCTCAACTATTTAGATTTAAGATGTTAAATTTCCGGGGCCACACCATGCAGCATGGGGGATCCTAATTCTTGGACCAGGGATTGAACCCATACCCCCTGCAGTGGAAGCATGGACCACCAGGGAAGCCCCTAAAATGTTAAATCATAAAGGCAGGAAATATTTTTAGGCATTGGGTGAACTTATTCACCCTGTTGTTTCATGATTCAGCATATAGTTGAATCCCTACCAAGAACTCAGTGGAGCCAAACACAGGGAATCTAACAATGAGTGAAATTCAGTATGGACCCTGAATCCATGGAGATACATCACCCTTTGACGAAAGCAAAAGGAGCTATAACTTAAGCAAGAAAATGAGATCCATGTACAGAACCTAGATTAGCTTGACAAAATGAAAGATAAGCTCTAGAATATCCCTGTGGCTTTCAGCTTCAGGAACCTGAGAACTCTATTTTTAATAATTCCATTGGATCATCCAGTCATGGACACCTTCTGCATATGGATCTTTGCTCTTATTTAAATCCCGCAAGGGTGATTATGGTTGATGTAGCTTGTGTTGTGTTTCTATCTCTGGGAATAGTTGTGTGACTATAAATGGTAGTTTCACCATAAGTACAGAAAAAAAAGGTGTTCATTAAGGTTAAAAAAATAACGGGGAGGGCAGGGTTTCCACTGAAAGGAAAAGAAAGTATATTGTGAGTAGGAATGTCTACTTCAATTTTCAGCCATGAACTAAAATCTGTATCTGGTTCATCTTCTTATAGAAAAGTCAGCTCATTAGTTTCTAATAGTTTATATTTTAAAACTGAACAGATAAAGAAGAGATACCCATAAATACAATGGAATATTGTATATTGTACTCAGCCATAAAAAGGAATGAAATTGTTCAATTTACAGAGACGTGGATGGACCTAGAGAGTGTCATACAGAGTGAAGTACGTCATAAAGAGAAAAATGAGTATTGTATATTAATGCGTATATATGGAATATAGAAAAATGGTACACATGAATCTATTTGCAAAGCAGAAATGGAGACAACAGATAGAGAAAAAATGTATGGACACCAAAGGAAGAAAGGGAGGTGGGATGAATTGGGAGATTGGGACTGACATATATACACTACTGTGTATGGTTTTTCCAGTAGTCATGTACAGATGTGAGAGTTAAACCATGAAGGCTGAGCCCTTTGATGCTTTCCAACTATACTACTGGAAAAGACTCTTGAGAGTCCCTTGGGCAGCAAGGAGATCAAACCAATCAATCCTAAAGGAAATCAATCCTGAATATGCATTAGAAGGACTGATGCTGAAGCTGCCACCTGGTGCGAAGAGTCAACTCATTGGAAAAGACCATGTTGCTGGGAAAGATAGAGGGCAGGAGGAAAAGGGGGTGACAGAGAATGAGATGGTCGGATGACATCACTGACTCAATGGACATGATTTTGAGCAAACTCCAGGAGACAGTGAAGAAAAGGGAATCCTGGCCTGCTGCAGTCCATGGGGTCACAAAGTAGGACATGACTTAGTGACTGAACAACAAATGCAACGGTGTATAAAATAGATAACCAATGAAAACCAACTGTATAGCACTACTCAATGCTCTATCGTGACCTAAATGGGAAGGCAGTCCAAAAAACAGAGGATATTTGTTTATATATGGCTGATTCACTTTGCTGTACAGCAGAAAATAATATAACATTGTCAAGGAACTATACTCCAATAAAATTTTTTTAAAAAACTGAATCAGCACCTACAATGCTGTTTGTCTCCTTTGCTCCTCTCCCCCTCATCCTCTTTCTTTCTTTCTCCTGTTCCCTTCTGTTTCTCTCTCTTGGATAGTTTCCACTCAGTCATGTCCAACTCTTTGTGACCCCATGAACCATAGCCCACCATAGAATTCCTCTGTCCATGGAATTCTCCAGGCAAGAATACTGGAGTGGGCTGCCATTTCCTTCTCCAGGGGATCTTCCTGACCCAGGGATCGAACCAGGGTCTCCTGCATTGCAGGTGTGTTCTTTACCATCTGAGCCACGAGGGAAGCTTTTCTCTCTTTATATCTAGGCAATTCTTTGAAAAGATACTTTGAAAAGATACTTTTTCAGCTTTCTTTGAAAAGATACTCAACCATCTTTATATAAAATAAAGTCAAGGCTATAATATTTTTCTATAAGTATAATAAAATTAAGACAGAGCTAATAATTTATAGTTTTATAAAAGTTGGTTTCACGCATACATACATTTGCTGTATGGTTGACACATGGATGCTATTCTCACTGTGCAGCACATAACACACAGAAACAGCTCGTCACAGCCAGTGCCTGCAGTTCGTATCCTCTACGCTGTGGCCTGTTCATGTCCAGGGTGCAAGAAACACTCCACGGAAACCATCGAGGCTTACAAAGGGAAAGCTGGCCCAAGGGAGGCAGTGAGAGCCAGTGTCTAAAACACTGGTTTCCTTTTACTCTACCCTATGTTCATACAATGTTTTTGATCTTGATGTCATTTAAAAAATTTTTTTCTGTTTTTTTTTTCCCCTATTAGTAACCATTTCAGTAGTTCTGGAAGCTCATTAAGTGACCTCAGTGTGGAACCTTTGCACTGATCTTTTATTTTCAGTATTTATAGATAATGACACATTACAGCCATTGAACCAATATTACATTCCTTGGTTCCGGGCTTGTATTTAAAACCATTGTTTGTTTTCTCTGTCCATGGAATCTTAATATGCATGGCATGTCTCTCTTGAGTAGCCGCCAAATTTCCCTCAGGCTGGACTTTTAACTACCCGTGGCAAGCCCATTGGATTGTCAGTCACATGGGCATGCCTGGGTTTCAGTGGTTCTTGAAGATGCCCGTCACTGGGTGGTTGGCTATTCCTTACACCAAACTTCAAGCCTCAGTGTCTTTAGCAAAACATGCCTCTCCCAAGTGTCCTCAAAAGATTATCCTTTCCAGACCACCTTCGGACTCACTTAGAAAGCTCACTTTTGTTTTCAGGCTTTTGATGACTTGAATTTAAGATTTACTCATTTTTGAGCTTGCCTTTTGTCTGGGATAATTTCTCATGACTGTAGCCAAAAGAACATTGAAATTCATAGTATTAGAACATCAGTGAACATTTGGAGCTCTCTTCATTTAAAACATAAAAGTGTGGTTTTTTTCCAAAATATGTACAGCATAAATAATGGAAATATTTAAAATTATCCTCCCTCAACCCCCTTACATAATTTGCATGATTGCGCATAGTATATAGTTTAGATTATAAATCAGAGCATTCCGAACATACTCTCAAAATTGGGTGAAAAATCTATTTGTTTTCATAGTGTGTGGTTTAAAGGAGTTAAATATACAGCCCCTTTATTTATAGAAATTAGCATCTCCCTGATGACACATAAGATGAAATTTCCACGTTCTTGCTAAATTCCATGTTCTCTGTACACAGAATTGATAGTGTGTTGCTGAATATTTCTTTGTAAAGCCAACCCCTGTCCCCAACTCTCTATTATCCGACATTCCTAGAGCAACCCAGAGTAGCCACAGGGTTTCGTATGTGTGTGTGTGTGTGTGTGTGTGTGTGTGCGCGCGCGCACGTGCACTCAGTTGCTCCATTGTGTCTGACTCCGTGTGATCCCATGGTCTGTAGCCTGCCAGGCTCCTCTGTCCATGGGATTTCCCAGGCAATAATACTACAGTGGGTTCCCATTTCCCCTTCCAGGGAATCTTCCGGACCCAGGAATTGAACCCTCGTCTCTTGTGTTTCCTGCATTGACAGGCAGATTCTTTACCACTACACCACCTGGGAAGCCCCAACTACGGGGTTAGAGCATAATTATTATTATGGTTATAGTGACAAAGGAGTCATTAGAAGTTATTCTGTTTTAAGTACAGAGCACAACTAAGGGAATGCTTGATAACTGGAAAAAGGAGTGTGAAAAGTGAGATGTGCCAAGAAAATTGCTTGGGTTTTCTAGATATTGCCCAAACTTTTTGTTAAGACTTTGTTTAAAAAAAAAAAAAGCAATCATCCTTAATATATTTTTTCCTCCTTGTTCTTGTGAAATTCTGTACTTCTGTCAATTGAAAAAACAAAAAGACCAACATGACATGGAAGTTAGCTCCAGATCATTGATTCTCAGAGCGCCATATTTATATACATTAACTGATCTGAGTTTTATTTTAAAGAATTAATGGTAGGTTGTCAATGACTAGACTTCAACTTCCGAGATGAATTAGCAAAGGAAATCATATTAAGTGTGACTAGGGCTTTCTGGTTGTCAGGAAACTATTTCGTTTGTCCTCTGTATGCCTTCATCTTGTCCCTTTCGTCTTTGGTTTGAGACTTTGAGAAATTTCACCTAAATTCGCTTGAGAGAAAAATGATTAGCAGGAGCTTACCAATGCCTTGTGTGAGTGGAGTGGCCCTTGTTACCTGTGGTCTGAGCGAGACCAGAACACTAGCTTTAATAACTTGCTCTGTTTTAGGTAGTAGTGTGGGGACTTTCCTTGTTGAATGTAAGGATTTATTTAAATTATGAGAGCCAGTGATTATCACTTGATAGGACTGGGTTGGCTAAATAATTTGTTCAGATTTTTCCCTAAGATAAACCAGAACAAACTTTTGGCCAACCCAATCAAATTATTAATACAAATGACCGTTGTTCTCTTCTTTATAAATCTCTGCTTTTTTTGAATGTTAAATTTTTTTCAACGTACTGAGTTTGCATCAGGATTTCATAAAAATGACAGTTGAAAAGCGGATTCACATACCCAAGATGTCCCAAGCATGCTTAAAGATTTGCCAATAACTGAACCGAGCATTTATTTTCATATTTAAGTTAAGTCTATACATTTTTCTTGAATTTATTTTAAAGATCTAGAAAAGTAACTTAAAAATTAAGATAATTAGTTCTAAGGTTAGTGGTCTGTACTTGTATCCAGGGTTAATCATTAAACTCATATGAGTTAAACAGAAGAAATGTTTTAGGGATTTACATCTCCAGAGTAAGAGATTAGACAGAAACATACCAAAATATTAACAGTGGCTGGTGGGGAGTTAAAGTGGTTAAAATATTTTTATACTTGTCTATATTCTCATATATATATATATATATATATATAATTACTCCTAAAATTACTATAAATTACTAAAATTACTCCTAAAATTACTATAAGAAAGTAATTTTTCTTATTACTTTTTATAATTAGAGAAAGATGTCCTTAATGGCATTGCTAAGGGCTATCTTGGATTTCCCAGTGGCTCAGCACTCCAGTACTCTTGCCCGGAATATCCCACAGATGGAGGAGCCTGGTGGGCTGCAGTCGGTTGCTAAGAGTCAGACACGACTGAGCGACTTCACTTTAACTTTTCACTTTCATGCATTGGAGAAGGAAATGGCAACCCAGTCCAGTATTCTTGCCTGGACAATCCCAGGGACGGGGGAGCCTGGTGGGCTGCCATCTATGGGGTCGCACAGAGTTGGACACGACTGAAGCGACTTAGCAGCAGCAGTAGCAGTGGTAAAGAATCTGTCTACAGTGTAGGAGATGCAGGAGACCCTGGTTCGATCCCATGTTCAGGAAGATCCCCTGGAGGAGGGCATAACCACTCACTCTAGTATTCTTGCCTGAGAAATCCCATGGACAGAAAAGCCTGGCGGGCTACAGTCCATGGGGTTGCAAAAGAGTCAAACACAACTGAAGCAACTTAGCATGCATGCACATTATTGGGAGAAACTTGGAAACTTTGTAAATATTGTATTCCTTATCAGAATTTCAGTGTTAGTCACTCAGTTGTGTCCGACTCTTTGTCAGAGTTTTATTTATTCATTTGTTGATTTATTTAGATCAGTGTAGATGTATGATTCCTAATTTATTAAAAGGCATATACTCTGTTCTTGTCATTCTTTTATTTTTCCTTCCTGTCATTCTTTCAGACTCAAAGTATCTAACATTTGGCCAGTGGAAACTACTTCAAGATGGAATCTGTGTTCTTTGGATACATTCTTATCATTTTTTTGAGCATTTCTTTGCTTTCTGGCAAGCAAGATGTTCCAGGCTTTCTTGTACACTCTGTGCCTCAGTCCTCCAAGAAACTCTGGTTTCTTTTTGAGGAGGATAGTGTTGGGCAGTCAGCTTCTGTTTGCTAAGTATCAGTTGCTGTTGGGAAGTTGTTCTCAGATAATCTCAGTGGACAGCACTGGGTATGAGTTGATGTATTGAACACCGTGAATTCACACGTATACATCTAACTCCAGTCCAATAGTGCCAAATTCATTTTAGTTTTCTTCCTCTTCTGTAACTGTAGCCCCTTTGGCAACTCAGAAGCACAGCTCCTATAATCCTTAATATATTTACTTCTTTGATCACTTAGTATAAGTGTTAGTCGCTCAGTCGTTCTCAACTCTTTGTGACCCCATGGACTGCAGCCCACCAGGCTTCTCTGTCCATGAGATTTTCCAGGCAAGGATACTGGAGTGGGTTGCCATTTGCTTCTCCAGGGGATCTTCCCAACCCAGGGATCAAACCCAGGTCTCCTGCACTGCAGGCAGATTTTTTACCGACTGAGCTACAAGGGAATCGCCCACTGCTGGCTGCCACTTCATCTTGCCTACTACCTGAGCTCCTACTCCCCAGCACCTGGGGCAGAAGATATTTTCTGGAGGAACTCTGCCCTCTCAACCCTATTCCCTAAGGTCTCAGCCATAGATTTTGCTCTGATAGGTCTTCTTCCAGGTGACCAGCTCTCTTGATCGGATGGGAAACTCATAAGACAGGCTAAGCCTGGTATCGAACGGTGTTCATTTGACCAACAAGAAACTCATACATCCTTGCCAACCTGAAATGTGTTCATGCAAGCTGTTCATTTTATTTTCCAATTCTATCTCTTCCTGTGTTCCTGCCTCTTAAAGAAGCTCAGTGACAGAAAAGTTGGGGGATAGACTCTGAGTCTCCACTTTGCAAGTATCCTGAACCTCCATGACTGATTTTCTTGGTACCCCCTTTAAGGGGCATACTCCCCTCCTCTTTTGCATAATGGAGAGGATGAAAATGGAGCGGCAGCCCTCCTAGAAGTTTCTTCCCTGTCCAGCTGTCCTTCAGCTTACAAAGCTGAGTGGAGAGAGGGTCCTGGGGTGATAGGTTGGTATAACAAGGCCAGTGTGGTCACTCTAAGCCAGACCGAGAAGAAGGCAGTCTGGTCCGTAATTCATCAATATTGGCTGTTGGCATTTTTGTCCTCAGCTTTTGTTACCAATCATTAATCTCAGGGTCATAAGAAAAGCATCTTCAATAAAAACAGAAAGAGCTAAAGTAATTATCATGGGGTGGGCTCTCTAGAAGAAAACCCTGAGATGTAGTTTGGGGTGCAAGATGTTTATTAGGGATCAATAACTGAAAGAAAGGGGGAAGGAAGCATGGGTTAGAACAAGAAGTTCAATTGTGATCAATATAAGACCTGCAAAGTCTTGGTCAACCCGATGGGAATCTGAATGACTATTCAACCATCAGAGTGTCCCTTGTTGGGTCAAAACTGTCCAGACCTTTATGGCCCTACCTGCCACTGACACTGAGTGTGGACAGCTTGGGAAGCATGTGCTCTTGGGCAGTTTTCTCTCTGCAGCTGAGGCAGATCCTAAAGACATTGAGATCCGGAGCCTGTCGTTGACCACAGTCCCTTCTGTGGGGCAGCAGGTCATCCCTAGAGGGAGTCTGGGTGGTGCTCCTTTGTGTCTGCCACAAAAGGTAACTATAGTTTTCCTGCCCTGCTTCAAATGCTGCTGACAGGTATATAAAGGACCTTAATACAAGAATGTTTGCTAAGGGTAATTGCTAGAAAAACTTACCTTTCTTTTTTTTTCGATTGAAGTATTGTTGACTTACAGTATCATATTAGTTTTAGAGGTACAACATAGTGGTTTGATATTTTTATAGATTATGCCCCATTTAAAGTTACTGTAAAATGTTGGCTAACTCATTTATTTTATACCTAGTAGTCTGTACCTCTTCATCTTCCTCACCTGTTTTCCTCCCTGACCACTGATTTGTTCTCTGTATCTTTGAGTTAGAATAACTTTGGTGTGTTCCCTTGCTATTTGTGGAAGAGTAAACAGAGGATGAGATGGCTGGATGGCATCACCGACTCGATGGACGTGAGTTTGAGTGAACTCCGGGAGTTGGTGATGGACAGGGAGGCCTGGCGTGCTGCGATTCATGGGGTCGCAAAGAGTCGGACACAACTGAGCGACTGAACTGAACTGACTGAACTGAAACACAGGTTAATCACTGTAAGAAGCTGAGAAAAAAGATTAAGTTAGCATGACTAAAGAGCAGTTTTTCCCAAAGTTTAAACTGGCAAAGCAGAATAGTCACAGCAAATTCTCTGTAAGATGGGTGGAGTTAACTGAAATTGAAATAAACATCACATCACACATCTCTTTTGAATTCTGGAAACAGTCATTCTTTCAGTCTTCAGGGCATGACTAGCAGTCATGAAAGTGACAAAGATCATTTGCACACAAGTCTTCCAGTGGTGACCACTGGGGAATAAAATAAGCCTGTTATTCAGTTAGACTGACTGATCCTCATCAGCTGGAATGTAGATTCCTGCCAAGTGATATGGAGAAAAGGAAAGATATCAGGATAGTTTGTTTATATCTTGTTGTTGATGATCATGCAAAAGAATTTATTTGATTTGTGTAAGAATAGCAATTAATTTTCATGGATTTCCTCCTTGGGTTCCCTCCGGCCCCCCAATTTCCACAAAGCACTGGATAATCAGTAGAGAAAGACTTTCCTGAATGGAAAATTAAATCCTTTCCAACGTGATTTTTGGATTATAAGCATTCTGTCTAGATTTGCTGTTTTTACCTGCCTCTAGTTACTATACATTTGAACTACTCACAGAATCACTTGCCATTTAAACACACTTGTTCATTTATGAATAAAAATATGTGTGAGATCTCTCTAAGGATTCTTATTTGCATATTTGTCTTCTGAGCATCTTCAAGTAATTTTTTTTTACCCAATAACTGAAAAGTCGTCAGTTTTTGTAAATAGTGGTTACTTTGAGAGAGTGGGAAAGAAGGAGAGGGTAAAATGATGATGCATATTTATACATGTCACATGCCTTAGGGAAAGAATATGCTCGATTTCAACAGACTAATGGAAATAAATGAAAGAAAATAGAAAAATACAAGAAAATAGTCACTTTCCTGAGCTCTTAGGGGAAGTGATGCCATACCACAAAACGAGCAAACAAACGTCACTTAACATTCTGAGGCCTCATTAAAAAATGAGTTGCATCTGACAGATGTGTAGTTGTATTCATTTTTAATCTCAGCCATGTGGAGGCTGAAACCCTACTAAAACAGTGCTGCTTCAAGCAATCATATCTATGGAAATGGATCAGAAATACTGAGTCTCATTCAAAATTGAGGGGTACAGTGGACAGCTAGAAGGTTCCTGGAAGGTGATGTGAGGTGCCCAACAAAGAATTAGAGTTAGGTATACCCATGTACACCGTCAGCAGATCCTTAGGAATTCTTGTGCTTTTCCACTTAGTTTGAATGAAAGTTTTGTTACTGCGTCTTAACATAGCAGTAATTTAGTAACACTTTCATTTTTTTAGAGAAGAACATCACTTCAAATATTAATAGCATTATGAATAAAGAATCTTTTTTGATTGTGTCCTCCAGTATTCTTACCTGGGAAATCCCATGGACAGAAGAGCTTGGTGGGCTACAGTTCATGGGGTTTCAGAGTTGGATGTAACTTAATGACTGAGCACACACACACTCCTACCTCTCACCAACTTGGTAACAGCGCATTTTGAGTAGGGGAAGAATTCTAAAAGCTTCCAAATACCAGACAGATTTGTTTCTCAGATCCTGTCCAAACCCCTGGAGGTCAAGTCCTATCAGAGCACTGATACCATGCATTCTGATAGCTTCTGTGTTTTTACTACAAAAGAGTAACTGGTTTAATCAAATGTTTTGCTAAATTAAGCCTCTGTAAAACTTCTGCTTTCTCTCCCCAGATTAGCAGAGTATAAACAAAAGAGATTAGGCAGGCTAATCTTGCCAAGACCATAAATTACCCTGAAAGAAAAAATAGCAGAATCTTTTCCTTTCAGTAATTTTTGTAAATAACATTAGCAAAGAAAGTTGAATTTCTAATCAGCTAACTTTAGTTGGGGGTTTGATAGACTTTAAAAATTTTAAATATATTATGAATATTCATATTTTATAAATATACATTCGTACATGTGTGTTCAGTCATGTCCCACTCTTTGCAATTTCATGGACTGTAGCCATCTCCTTCATCAATGGGATTTTCCAGGCAAGAACTAGAGTGGGTAGCCATTTCCTTCTCCAGGGGATTTTCCCAACCCAGGGATCAAACCCAAGTCTCCTGCGGCTCCTACATTGGCAGGCACATTCTTTACCACTGAGCCACCTGGGAAGCCAGGTGTAATAATAAATAATAAATGTATTTATAATGTAATAATAAATACATTATTTCTATGTAAATATATTTACAATAGTGTATGTTTATATAAAATAAAAAACACACTGAATGCTGACACTAGCATTGTAGGTGAAAATAGTTTTATAGTCAATTATTGTTTTCTTGAGCGTTACATATTTGTTTTTCAAACAAGAAGAAATATAAAGTGAGGTAGTCTATAGGGAAATGATTAGATGAGTAGAATCACTGGATCGTTAGTAGCCAAGTGGCTTTTAGCAACTTCTTTACCTTTCCTGTAAGAAATTGATAATAAGAGAACCCATGCCCATATGAGATAATGCATATGAAGCATTTACTACAATGCCTAGCACTTAGTAAGAATTCCATAAATGTAAACTTTCAGTGAGTCAAATCCTAGAACCAGATGCGTGGACTCTGAAGTGACTATGACTACATACTACACTGAATAGATTTTCTGTCATCTACATGAACAGCTTTCCAAAGGACTGTCTTCTATTTTATAAGAAAAAATGATACACATTAAAACTCCTAGAATCTTAAGTTGAGCTAAGATACGTATGACATCAAAGATCAGTTGGCTGCTGATATGGCACCTCACAAGCTGGTAGTTTGTTAGTGGGGGTCACTGGGTTCTGGTTTTATAAAGGGAGAAATTTGACTTTCTGTGGAGCAGAGTCGATCAGGTGGCGCTAGTGATAAAGAACCCACTGCCACTGTAGGAGACATAAGAGATGCGAGTTTGATCCCTCCATGGGGAAGATCCCCTGGAGGAAGGCATGGAGAATCCCATGGACAGAGGAGACTGTTGAGCTACAGTCCAACGGGTCACAAAGAGTCGGACATGACTGAAATGACTTAGCAGGCAGAATAGGTTCATTCTAAATAAAGTGACTAAAGATGAACATGTGAGTCAAAATAAGAGTGTGTTAATTTTCTTTGTCAAGCAGAAAATACTTTAACTCTATGTTGAAATCATTGATAGTGAAATAAACGTGTGATTTGGTGAAGGGAGAAAAGAAAGCACCGGGGAATAGATGGTTTTGAGGAGAGAATATCCTTTACCCTGGGGGAAAAAGCACTCACAAACTTTTCCTGTAGCAAAGTCAAGTCCAAGTTCTCATTAATGGAACACTCTTTTCTGGTAAAATCAGGGTCTTTTGCCTTCATCCAAGCTGTGTGAAGACTGCTAAATGTGTGCTCCCCAATTTTATAGTTTACTCTTCTTTGAAAATCAGTGTTGCTAAGTAGCTTAAGTTGTGTCTGACTCTGCAACCTCATTGGCTATAGCCCACCAGGTTCCTCTGCCCATGGGATTCTCCAGGCAAGAATACTGGAGTGGGTTGCCATACCCTTCTCCAGGGGATCTTCCCAACCAAGGGATTGAACCTGCATCTCTTATGTCTCCTGCATTGGCAGGTGGATTCTTTACCACCAGCACCACCTGGGAAGCCCAAAAATCATTTGTGGCAGACTACATTTTTCAAAGATAGTGACTCAATGTCTAGTCAGTATTGAGAACAACAGCACGAAGTAATGTTATAACAGGACAACATGCTTCAGTGGAATATATTAATAAGGATTTTCACTGATCATACTCCAGTGGTTGACCTTTCATTATTCTTTGATTTTGTATGACTGTAATCTGGAGAACTAAAAAACTTATACTAAGAAACTAAGAAGTTCAAACATACCTTGGTTTTCTGCAGTGTTGCTTGTAAAAACTTGAAATTTAATTTAATCATTCCTGTTATTTTTAAATAGTGCATGATACAGCAAGTTTATACATTTGGCCCTTTGGTAAAGATAATGCAAGTATTAGCTTGCAAATTTGGATATTTGAATCTCTGGTAAAATTAAAGAAGGTTATAATTGGAAATTTACACAAATGTTAAAACATGGTTTGAAAGTGGGTATCTTCTAGAAGTTGATGATACAAGTAGTAGAATTTGTGACAAGAAAATAATGTTTTCCTTGGTTAGAAAAATTAAATTATAATTTTTCCACCTTTTATAAGCTATATTGTTTCTACTGCATTATCTTATTAGTTGACAGATTTTGACAAAGTAGAATACTCAGATGTTAATCTATTCTTTCATCTGAGAATCTTTAAGCATGTTGTGACCCGAATGCACTATTTTGAAGTTTAGATTTAGGCGGGGTGAGATGTATTCAGTATACTGGAAATGAATTTAAGATACTCCCAGAGCTTTGCAGATGAAACTATTCTCAAACAAAATAAACCAATGAAAGAGGGATCATTTAGAAAAATATTTTGAACAAAGGCCCCAGAAAAATCTTGTTAACTTTACTTAAAAAATATGTTGAAGATCTGATTACTTCTCACTCCAAGTTGCTAGCCACCCACCTGAAGGTCCCTGCACATTCTTCCCAAGTACCCCGAGAGTGGCAGGTCCTGCCCACTCCTCACTTACGACACTTCTTAAGGTTATGTTTGCAGTGAGCAACCTGAAGGGATGGGGCAATGTCATGGCATGAGGGATAAAAAACAGGTTGGCTTACTGCTTAGGGCTGTAAAAGAGATGGATTTCCTGAGCTCAGTGTTCCACAGCTGCAACACATGCCCACCAATTATGCAGCATTCATTTGGGCCCACCCATATTGCCTCCAGGGGACTTGGCAGGACAAGGGGAACCAACACAAATTCGACACCCATGCTGCTTGTTATGCTATGAGCAATAAAGTCCTTTGTCTCTGACCCAAGAGTCTCATGTCTTCTGCCAGAATCTATGAAACAGAGTTTAGTGTATTATAAGTAGATAACGTCAATCCTCAGACCCCTGACCTCCATCAAAAATCACCCTAATCCAAGACAGCATCATCTCTCACTTGGATGACTGCAGTTGTTTCCTTGTTGGTCTCCCTGCCTGTGTCCCTTTGCTGTCATTCTCAACACAATACCCAGAATGATTCTGTTAAACATGAGTCTGATTATGTCTCCTCTGCGTAAAACTCTTCAGCAGATTCTTTTCTTACTGAGAAGAGATGCAAACATAGAGAACTGACTTGTGGACACAGTTGAGGAAGGAGCTAAACCAAAACGCAGCTGCTAAGTCATGTCTGACTCTTTGTGACCCCCTGGATTGTAGCCCTCCAGGCTCCAAGGGGTTTTAGAGTGCATTGCCATTTCCTTCTCCAAGGGATCTTCCTGGATCAGGGATCAAACCCATGTCTCCTGCAATGGCAGGTGGATTCTTTACAACTGAGCTCCCTGGGAAACCCTACAGGGTTGGAAAGGGTGAGACAAATTAAATAACATTGAAACATATAAATTACCATATGTAAAATAGGTGGCTAGTGGGAAGTTGCTGCATAACACAGGGAGCACAAACTCTGACAACCTAGAAGGTTGGGATGAGGGTTGCAGTGGGAGGGAGGTTCAAGAGGGAGGGGACATATGTATATCTATGGCTGATTCACATTGTTGTATGGCAGAAACCAATACATCATTGTAGAACAATTATCCTCCAGTTAAAAATAAATTTTTAAATAATAGTTCAAATTCCTTCATCTTCAAATTGTGACCACATCAAATGCCAGCTTCTGCTATAATTATTCTGTTATCAGCTATCTTCTTTCAATACAAACAGTGCTTTCCTTATTTTAGTCTAATCTTATTTTTTCCAAATAAAATGCTTTTGTTATGAAAAACAGCAGAATGAAAGTCAGAGTTTTCAGTTTAAGCCAGAAGACCCAACATTATCCCTCTTGACTGTGTCTCCAATTCCTTTCACCCTCGTTCTATCTTTTCCGCCAAGTACCCTGAACGGCCTCTGAGGTGTTCACTGGGTTGGCTCCCTCATTTCCTACAGCTATGTATTCACCCTCGTCATAGGTGAATATAATTTTCAATCAGTATTGAGAGCTACCCGTCCAAATTCAGCAGTTGTCCAGTGTACTGTCATTAAATATACTGGAAATAAAATTGTTCTCAGAGAGAAGCAATTCTCAAATATCCTAAGTCTTTGTTTTTTTTTCTTCATAGAACTTTAATAGTTTGTCCTCTAGTTCACTGTTCTTTGAGTATCCTAAAACTTCCATATCCACAAATGCCTGTCTATACAAACTTCAGTATCTTCCAAATACTGATAATGGGACCCAGGTTGCATTTACCTGGGTGCTTGCTGTTTGTTGTTCAGCAGCTAAGTCATGTCCAACTCTGCGACCCCATAGACTATAGCACACTAGGCTTCCCTGCCCTTCATTATCTCCCGGAGTTTGCTCAAACTCATGTCCATTGAGTCAGTGATGCCATTTAACTATCTCATCTTCTGTCACCTGCTTCTCCTTCTGCCCTTAACCTTTCCCAGCATCAAAGTCTTTTCCAATGAGTCAGCTTTTCACATCGGGTGGCTAATTAGACCTTCAGCTTCAGCATCAGTCCTTCCAATGAATATTCAGGGTTGATTTTCTTTAGGATTGACTGGTTGGATCTCCTTGCTGTCCAAGGGACTCTAAAGAGTCTTCTCCAGCACCACAGTTTGAAAGTATCAATCTTCAGTACTCAGCCTTCTTTATGGCCCACTCTCACATGATCAAACCTTAGGGGCTAGTACATATGGGGGCTACATGCTCATCAATAGTGGTGGTTTCATTTGGTGGTGGTTTTAGCATCTGTTACAGTGAGAGACTTTATTTTGGGGGGCTCAAAAATCACTGCAGATGGTGACTGCAGCCATGAAATTAAAAGACCCTTGCTCCTTGGAAGAAAAGCTATGACCAACCTAGACAGCATATTAAAAAGCAGAAACATTACTTTGCCAACAAAGGTCCATCTAGGCAAAGCTATGGTTTTTTCAGTGGTCATGTATGGATGTGAGAGTTGGACTGTAAAGAAAGCTGAGTGCCAAAGAATTGATGCTTTTGAACTGTGGTGTTGGAGAAGACTCTTGACAGTCCCTTGGACAGCAAGGAGATCCAACCAGTCCATCCTAAAGGAAATCAGTCCTGAATATTCATTGGAAGGACTGATGCTGAAGCTGAAACTCCAATACTTTGGCCACCTGATTCGAAGAACTGACTCCCTGGAAGAGACCCAGATGCTGGGAAGGATTTAAGGCAGGAGGAGAAGGGGAAGACAGAGGATGAGATGGTTGGATGGCATCACTGACTCGATGGACATGAGTTTGAGCAAGCTCCAGGAGTTGGTAATGGATGGGGAAGCCTGGTGTGCTGAAGTCCATGGGGTCACAAAGAGACAGACACAACTGAGTGACTAAATTGTATTGAAATAACTCAGGAAGTATGCATCAGATACTATTATCTAAGTGCTTCAGAGAGGAGCTACAGCAGAGGATATGGGGAAGGGCCTGTCCCTGAAAGACCCCATAGTATCCTGCTCAGTTATACTGATGGGTCAGTGGAAATCGCCTCCAGCATTTTAATTCCTGGGCATGTAGTGACTGAAAGCCTTCTTTAAGATTTTTGCATCCTCAGAATTCTGCTTCTGGTCTTAGTCGCAGCACCTGGAGATCTTTTGTTGTGGTGCTCAGGCTCAGTTGCTCTGTGGCTTGTGGGATCTTGGTTCCCTGACCAGTGATTGAACCAGCATCCACTGCACTGGAAGGCGGATTCTTAACCCCTGGACCACCAGAGAAGTCCCCTTCTGGGCTCTTTAACTTGTGCCTCTTGTTACCGGTGCCTGAACCAGGTGCACTGTGGCTGAAAACTGAGTCCTTCTTTGATGTTCACATCCTTGTACAAGCATTCCTGAGTGTTATTATACAACCTGACCATGTTGGCAATAAGGGGAGAGAGTGAGAGGAGTGTTGTCTGAGAGAAACTGCTAATTGTTCTTCAATATACATTCTTTCTTCCTTCCTTTTAGTAATTCACCACTTCCTTCCCCTCTAAAGAATGTCTGTTTAGAAAGACATCCCTATTCCTAAAAGAAATTCTGATGACAGTTGTTCTAATAATATAGGCTACATAAAAAGAAATTTGAACAAGTATCGATATATATATGTATACTATATATAAAGTGAAAATGAAAGTTGCTCAGTTGTGTCTGACTCTTTGCAACCCCATGGACTCTACAGTCCATGAGATTCTCCAAGCCAGAATACTGGAGTGGGTAGCCTTTTCCTTTTCCAGAGGTTCTTCCCAAACCAGGGATCAAACCCAGGTCTCCTGCATTGTAGGTGGATTCTTTACCAGCTGAGCCACAAGGGAAGCCCAAGAAGACTGAAGATCGCCCTTTCTCCAGCGATCTTCCCAACCCAGGAACTGAACCAGGGTCTCCTCCATTGCAGGTGGATTCTTTGCCAACTGAGCTACCAGGGAAGCCCATACTATATATAATCCTCTTATAAATATCAAACAAGTATTTTTGTTAAAATACTTTGCCCTGGTAGCTCAGTGGTTAAGAATCCACCTGCCAATGCAAGAGACACAGGTTCAATCCCTGGTCTGGGTAGATCCCACATGCCGTGAAGAAACTAAACTGGTATGCTATAACTATTGAGCTTGTGTTCTAGAGACCAGGAGTCACTTCACAACAAAAGAAGCCACTGCAATGACAAGCCCACACACTGCAACTGGACAGTAGCCCCCACTCACAGCAACTAAAGTCCATGCAGCAGTGAAGACCCAGCACAGCCAAAAATAAACATATAAGTAAATAATATTTTTTAAAAGAAAAAGCAACCATTTAAAATACTTTGCTAAAATGAAACCTTATTTTTTCTCAAAATACTTTTCAAAAGTGGCAAAGAAACATGGAATTTGACTATCTTGTATATAAACAACCTAGAATTCTTTGGAGCTTTATATTTTGTTTTATTTCAAGTTAAATGCTGATACAAGCAGGGTTGCCATTTATGCAGGGGGAACTACTATGAATCCCCTGACACCAGTTATTAATACAACATCTCTGGTCTCTGCATTTTCTGTTCCTGTTATTGCTTCAGTTCAGTTCAGTTCAGTCACTCAGTCGTGTCTGACTCTTTGTGACCCCATGAATCGCAGCATGCCAGGCCTCCCTATCCATCACCAACTCCCAGAGTTCACTGAGACTCACGTCCATTGAGTCAGTGATGCCATCCAGCCATCTCATCCTCTGTCGGCCCCTTCTCCTCCTGCCCCCAATCCCTCCCAGCATCAGAGTCTTTTCCAATGAGTCAACTCTTCGCATGAGGTGGCCAAAGTACTGGAGTTTCAGCTTTAGCATCATTCCTTCCAAAGAAAAATCCCAGGGCTGATCTCTTTCAGAATGGACTGGTTGGATCTCCTTGCAGTCCGAGGGACTCTCAAGAGTCTTCTCCAACACCACAGTTCAAAAGCATCAATTCTTCAGCGCTCAGCCTTCTTCACAATCCAACTCTCACAGTTCAAAAGCATCAATTCTTTGGCACTCAGCTTTCTTTATAGTCCAACTCTCACATCCATACATGACCACTGGAAAAACCATAGCCTTGACTATATGGACCTTTGTTGGCAAAGTAATGTCTCTGCTTTTCAATATGCTATCTTAAGTTCTTTTAAAACTGAAACTTGAGGATTAAGTTTCTAGCCATTGAATGATCTGGTAAGTAAGAGAAGCTGTTTTACCTGAAAGAGCTCATTTATGCTATGAAGTAGAAGAACCACTGTTAAAGAATTAAGAGCATACAGTAAGGTATGAATATTTGCATATTTTTTAATCCTCATGTCCTATTAACAAGAAGATAGAGGCTTCCCATCAGCTAGAGCCATGACTTTGTGTCCTAAACAATAGTTAGGCTGAATGTAAGGGAGAGTCAAATGAGGGTGTTGGAGGTAGCCTGGGGGCAGTGATAGTATTAACATGTATTTTTTATTTATTTATTTTTAATTGAAGGATAATTGCTTTACAATATTGGTTTCATTTCTCCTTCCAAAGAGATTAGCTTGCCTTTTTGGAGGCCTGGGATCTTCTGCTGTTGTTTAGAAGTTGATTTGTAGGAGTTCCCTATTTTGATGAGTTTATGATGTATGTGTGGGGAGGCAGGAAATCTCCCCATCTTACTCCTCCACCATCTTCTTCTGCTCACCTTAACATTTATTTTAAGTTTGTGGCCTCAGAAGCCAGATTCTCTGAGTTCAAAGCTCAGTTCTGCCATTTAATATCTGAATAGTCTTGGCTAACTTGCTTAACCTGGTTTTATCTATTCTGTATCTGTAAAATGAGGATAATCCTAGTTCTCACTTCATAGGGCTATTATAAAAATTAAATAAATACATGTAATATGCTTAACTTGTGATAAGCATACTATTATTTAAGAGCTAAATAACATACATAAATATACTTAGCGTGTTTTATGTCATTACTTAGCTAATAACATTGGGTTTCTCCACTGGCTCAGCAGTAAAGACTCTGCCTGCAAAGCAGGAACCATGGGAAATGCAGGTTCAATCCCTGGGTCAGGAAGATCTCCTGGAGGAAGGCATGGCAACCCACTCCAGTATTCTTACCTGAAGAATCCCGTGGACAGAGGAGCCTGGCGGACTACAGTCCATGGGGTCAAAAAGAGTTGTACACAACTGAAGCGACTTTGCATGCATGCATGCATAGCTAATATCATTAAGATATTTCACTGTCCAGGGTTGAAACCAACTGAAATTTCAGTTTATGTGGACAGAGTCTGATACATCATATCCCACACCTCTGCAACTTGTTTTTTGTTGTTTAGTTGCTAAGGCATGTCTGACTCTTTTGCCACACCATGGACTGCAGCCTCCCAGGCTCCTCTGTCCATGGGATTTCCCAGGCAAGAATACTGGAGTGGGTTGCCATTTCCTTCTTCAAGGGATCTTCCCAAGCAGGAATCAAACCCATGGCTCCTGCTGCTCTCCATTGCAGGTGTGTTCTTTACTGCTGAGTCACGGAGGAAGCCCAATTAACAAAAGTGACATATTTTATAATTAAAGAGATAAAACGCCATCTCATTTGTTATAGAAAATTCCCTTATCATGTCTTTGGGGGATTCACTTACTTTAAATGAGAGTGAAAATCCTGAAGAATATGCGGTTTGTCTTATATGTTTGATATGTCTTTACATTCATGATAGTGTATACTTTTGCATTTTCTAGCTACACAGACAGATAATGTTGCAGTCACATTTTACTCTGCATTAAACATCTGGTATCAACAGAAGAAACAAGAAAATAAATGATTGTACTGTCAGAGTTAATAATTCAGGAGTGTTAATCTGCTCTTATGATAATCTGTCATGTATAATGCATTATCAGGCCTTGTGAATTTCTCTCTCTTGTATCACTTGTTGTTGCTATTTAGTCACTAAGTCGTGTCTGACTCCTCGCGACCCTTTGGACTGTAGCCTGCCAGGGTCCTCTGTCTCTGGGATTTTCCAGGCAAGAATACTGAAGTGAGTTGGCATCTCCTTCTCCAGAGGATCTTCCTGATCCAGGAATCGACCCAGGTCTCCTGCATTGGCAGGTGGATTCTTCACCACTGAGCCACCTGGGAAGCTCCTCTGGTGCAAGGTTCTCTCTTATCTCTGGTGCTGCTTTGTACAAAGTGTTTTGAGTACTTAATAAAAAGTTTTCCATCACCATCAGTGAACCACTGTTGAACATCAGTGTGATGGCAAATGACCCATGACCCCAAAGCATTGTCCTCAAAGATGAAAGAGTTCCAGTGACACTGGGAAGGGATAGTCTCTAAGCAGGTGTCATGGTGGAAGGTTACTGCAGCCCTCTAACTTCCTCTCCATGCTGAAATAAGATCTAACAGTGTTTGAAGTTTAATACGGTTTCAGACTTACAGCCACCCTTCTGTTTAAAACTAATTCTAACTTCTGCCTACTGCATTCACGTTCCACACAGTAATTTTCCTTGTTTTGCAAAATAGCATTAACTTCCACTGCACTGTCACATTTTACTATGCATTAAGCATCTGGTATCAATAGACCAAACAACACAGAAAGCAGGATTATGCTGTCAGACTTAATAATTCAGAAATATTAACCAACTCTCATAATTATCAGTAGTTCTTCATGTGTAATTGGCCCTTGATGTACATTTTGTACTTCTGTGTAACTCTCTACATACTGGTATAAGATAATACTGCCTAATTTTTCATATAACTAACAGAGTTAATTTGGTTAAATGAAACCAATTCATCAGAGATAGCAGTTCCTTGCCACCAAAAAATTAAACACACACACACTCAAACATGCATGTACCCACCTTACCAAACAGTATTTTTAAAACAACAAAATACGCTGAAATTGCATACAATATACAAAGGAGGAAAGCTACTTAAAAAAACTTGAGAAAGGAGAAAAGTGAACAGTGTTTGAGAGGACCTTGCCTGTGAAGTTAATGTTTGCAGCCTGGTTCACTGCAAACTCAGGTTGAGACCATTTGCATCCCTGTTTAATTAAAGGTATTTGTCATCTGCTGTGACTCCTAACCTGCAATACTGCAGGACTGTTCGAGATCTGTTTTATACTCAGTCTTAAACAGCTTTACTAAAATTTCAACTTAGCATTTCCAGTGAGGACCCGTGTGTGGCACTCTGAGCTGAGGCAGTGAGCACTGGACAGAAGTTCTTGCTCCTATAACACCCTTATTTGAGAATTTCAAGTTGAAAGTCAGTCTACTGTGTTGATCCTAGACAAACTTCTTGAATATGTCACTCGTGGATGTGAACATTCTACACACTTCTGCAGTGTCCCAGGGTCTTCCCTTGCTTTCAGCTGCCATCCCTTGTGATTGTCAGTCTATCTGAGAGGACTGACTACTTTTCTCCTGATGACCTTCTGCTATTTACGTGAAGTGTACTTGGAAACAATGTAAAGAAACTTGCTAAAAGCAAGGAGTGGATGTGCTCAGAGGGACCAAGGGAGGTTGACAGCTCAGTAGAGCGAATGAACTTCAATGAGTCTCTTCTCTTCTGCTTGTTACTGTGGACAAGGGCAGAGTATTTTTAGTTGCTTCTAACTGTGTTTAGGTGGATCAAGACTCTAATATCTGAGCTCTGCAGAGGGGAAATGGAATTTTTTCTGTAAACAAAGACCTTTTATGTGTTGAAGGAAGAGTTCAGTGCATGCTTTATCTGAGAGTGACTTTTCCACTGACCACAGAAACAGAACAGGTCTATCTGACTTTCTCAAAGGCATTCTTACCGGGAGCAAGTAATAATAAATGCTATTTTCTATCCAATTTCTAAAGAATTGGTTGCATACACTAGCCCTTTCCGTCTCTATAATCAGGTTCCTAGTGGAAAGAAAAAGAAGGAAGTTAGAGGCTAGGATGAGTGGCTTCAGAGGTAAGAAAGAGGACATAGACGATAATAATGAACAAGCTCCTTGATTTTAGCAAATCTAACTACTGGAAGAAAGGATAAACATCCTTCATTAAGAAAATTCGGAGACTTCCCTGGTGGTCCAATGGCTAAGACTCTGGGCTCCCAACACAGGGGGCCTGGGTTCAATCGCTGCTCAGGTAACTAGATCCCATGTGCCTCAACTTAAGAGCTCACATGCTGCAACTAAGACCCAGTGCAGCCAAATTAATTAATAATCAAATTTTTCTTTAAGTTCATTAACCTTTCTAAGACTGTTTCCTCATTTGTAAAGTTAGAATAATAGCACTCAAACAATGGACATTTTCTGAAGACTACATCTGTTATGTAAAGCACTAAGCATGTTATCTAATTAATGCTTTATAAATTTCAAATTTATAAACTCCCATTTTCCTCAAATACACTGAACATTAGTGCCCAAATTAGATGTAAACCTTTTTATATTAACATGCTGGGACTAAATTAAATGATGAAATATCACTATCTGATATGGAATATTATGAATATTGCATTCAAAAGATTCATTTTTTAAAATAAGCACTTTAAAAAGTTCTCTATTTTATGAAAAGCAATTTGCAACATAAAGCAACTGTAATAGTTTCCCAAAGAATTTAATCAACAGGGAAACATTTTAAGACTTGAATTAGAGGGAAAAACTTCATGTTATAAAGTAATAAAATCTTGACTTCAGATGTGATTCCTGATGCATAAGTAGCAACAGGACCCCTAAAAGAAGACAGTAAATCTGGATAATTTATTTTTAAAACATCTTTATGTTTCTTTCTTTGATTTAAAAGAAGGGTGTTGAGCTCTCTCTATATGCCTAGGGACAGAAAATACAAACTCCCTAAGTGCCAGGGACAGAAAATACAAACTCAAAATAGCACTGACCTCAACTGAACAGACATCATAGCACCTCTTTATAAAAACAATTTAAATCCAGTGATAGAAGTAGGTGCTAGTCTTACTGGACCATAGATAAAGTGAACCTGACCTGACCAGCATGGAACAGGAGAAGAAGAGCTTCCTGTGGGAGGCATTGCCTCTGCTGAATCTAATAGAAGTAGACAAAGGTGGACAAGGGACTCTAGGCAGAAGAGATTTGAGCAAAGGCAAGGTGTGTGCAGCAGTGGTGGGTGCAGGGAAGTAGAAGCAGAGGTGGGAGGTGAAAAGTGAAACTGAGGGTAAAATCAAGACATGCGTTCAGATCTCATAGAGCTCCATATGCTGAGTCAAGGAGCATAAGTTAACCCAATAGGTGAGTATTTAAAGGTTTCATCAGGATCAGTTGGGTTCAGTTCAGTCTCTCAGTCACATCTGACTCTTTGCAACCCCATAAACCGCAGCACACCAGGCCTCCCTGTCCATCACCAGCTCCCGGAGTCCACCCAAACCCATGTCCATTGAGTCGGTGATGCCATCCAACCATCTCATCCTCAGTCATCCCCTTCTCTTCCTGCCCTCAATCTTTCCCAGCATCAGGGTCGTTTCCAATGAGTCAGCTCTTCACATCAGGTGGCCAAAGTATTGGAGTTTCAGCTTCAACATCAGTCCTTCCAATGAGCACCCAGGACTGATCTCCTTTAGGATGGACTGGTTGGATCTCCTTGCAGTCCAAGGGACTCTCAAGAGTTCTCCAACACCACAGTTCAAAAGCATCGATTCTTCTGCGCTCAGCTTTCTGTATTGTCCAACTCTCACATCCATACATGACTACTGGAAAAACCATAGCCTTGACTAGACGGACCTTTGTTGGCAAAGTAATGTCTCTGCTTTTCAACATGCTGTCTAGGTTGGTCATAACTTTCCTTCCAAGGAGTAAGCATCTTTAATTTCATGGCTGCAATCACCGTCTGCAGTGATTTTGGAGCCCAGAAAAATAAAGTCAGCCACTGTTTCCACTGTTTCCCCATCTATTTCCCATGAAGTGATGGGACCAGATGCCATGATCTTCGTTTTCTGAATGTTGAGCTTTAAGCCAGCTTTTTCACTCTCCTCTTTCACTTTCATCAAGAGGCTTTTTTTTTTTTTTTTTTTTTTTTTAAAAAAAAATCACATGCTCCCCATCCTGAACCCTCCTCCCTCCCAACCTCCCCATACCATCCCCCTGGGCCCTCCCAGCGCACCAGCCCCAAGCATCCAGCATCGTGCACTGAACCTGGACTGGCATCTCGTTTCATACATGACATTTCACATGTTTCAATGACATTCTCCCAAATCTTCCCACCCTCTCCCACAGAGTCCATAAGACTGTTCTATACATCAGTGTCTCTTTTGCTGTCTCGTACACAGGGTTATCGTTACCATCTTTCTAAATTCCATAAACATGCGTTAGTATACTGTATTTATGTTTTTCCTTCTGGCTTACTTCACTCTGTATAATAGTCTCCAGTTTCATCCACCTCATTAGAACTGATTCAAATGTATTCTTTTTAATGGCTGAGTAATACTCCATTGTGTATATGTACCACAGCTTTCTTATCCATTCATCTGCTGATGGACATCTAGGTTGCTTCCATGTCCTGGCTATTATAAACAGTGCTGCGATGAACATTGGGGTACACGTGTCTCTTTCCCTTCTGGTTTCCTCAGTGTGTATGCCCAGCAGTGGGATTGCTGGATCATAAGGCAGTTCTATTTCCAGTTTTTTAAGGAATCTCCACACTGTTCTCCATAGTGGCTGTACTAATTTGCATTCCCACCAACAGTGTAAGAGGGTTCCCTTTTCTCCACACCCTCTCCAGCATTTATTATTTGTAGACTTTTGGATCGCAGCCATTCTGACTGGTGTGAAATGGTACCTCATAGTGGTTTTGATTTGCATTTCTCTGATAAAGAGTGATGTTGAACATCTTTTCAAGTGTTTGTTAGCCATCTGTATGTCTTCTTTGGAGAAATGTCTATTTAGATCTTTGGCCCATTTTTTGATTGGGTCATTTATTTTTCTGGAGTTGAGCTGTAGGAGTTGCTTGTATATTTTTGAGATTAGTTGTTTGTCGGTTACTTCATTTGCTATTATTTTCTCCCATTCTGAAGGCTGTCTTTTCACCTTACTAATAGTTTCCTTTGATGTGCAGAAGCTTTTAAGTTTAATTAGGTCCCATTTGTTTATTTTTGCTTTTATTTCCAATATTCTGGGAGGTGGGTCATAGAGGATCCTGCTGTGATGTATGTCAGAGAGTGTTTTGCCTATGTTCTCCTCTAGGAGTTTTATAGTTTCTGGTCTTATGTTGAGATCTTTAATCCATTTTGAGTTTATTTTTGTATATGGTGTTAGAAAGTGTTCTAGTTTCATTCTTTTACAAGTGGTTGACCAGATTTCCCAGCACCACTTGTTAAAGAGATTGTCTTTAATCCACTGTATATTCTTGCCTCCTTTGTCAAAGATAAGGTGTCCATATGTGCGTGGATTTATCTCTGGGCTTTCTATTTTGTTCCATTGATCTATATTTCTGTCTTTGTGCCAGTACCATACTGTCTTGATAACTGTGGCTTTGTAGTAGAGCCTGAAGTCAGGTAGGTTGATTCCTCCAGTTCCATTTTTCTTTCTCAAGATCGCTTTGGCTATTCGAGGTTTTTTGTATTTCCATACGAATTGTGAAATTATTTGTTCTAGCTCTGTGAAGAATACTGTTGGTAGCTTGATAGGGATTGCATTGAATCTATAAATTGCTTTGGGTAGTATACTCATTTTCACTATATTGATTCTTCCAATCCATGAACATGGTATATTTCTCCATCTATTAGTGTCCTCTTTGATTTCTTTCACCAGTGTTTTATAGTTTTCTATATATAGGTCTTTAGTTTCTTTAGGTAGATATATTCCTAAGTATTTTATTCTCCTCGTTGCAATGGTGAATGGAATTGTTTCCTTAATTTCTCTTTCTGTTTTCTCATTATTAGTGTATAGGAATGCAAGGGATTTCTGTGTGTTGATTTTATATCCTGCAACTTTACTATAATCATTGATTAGTTCTAGTAATTTTCTGGTGGAGTCTTTAGGGTTTTCTATGTAGAGGATCATGTCATCTGCAAATAGTGAGAGTTTTACTTCTTCTTTTCCAATTTGGATTCCTTTTATTTCTTTTTCTGCTCTGATTGCTGTAGCCAAAACTTCCAAAACTATGTTGAATAGTAATGGTGAAAGTGGGCACCCTTGTTTTGTTCCTGACTTTAGAGGAAATGCTTTCAATTTTTCACCATTGAGGATAATGTTTGCTGTGGGTTTGTCATATATAGCTTTTATTATGTTGAGGTATGTTCCTTCTATTCCTGCTTTCTGGAGAGTTTTTATCATAAATGGGTGTTGAATTTTGTCAAAGGCTTTCTCTGCATCTATTGAGATAATCATATGATTTTTGTTTTTCAATTTGTTAATGTGGTGTATTACATTGATTGATTTGCGGATATTGAAGAATCCTTGCATCCCTGGGATAAAGCCCACTTGGTCATGGTGTATGATCTTTTTAATGTGTTGTTGGATTCTGATTGCTAGAATTTTGTTTAGGATTTTTGCATCTATGTTCATCAGTGATATTGGCCTATAGTTTTCTTTTTTTGTGGCATCTTTGTCAGGTTTTGGTATTAGGGTGATGGTGGCCTCATAGAATGAGTTTGGAAGTTTACCTTCCTCTGCAATTTTCTGGAAGAGTTTGAGCAGGATAGGTGTTAGCTCTTCTCTAAATTTTTGGTAGAATTCAGCTGTGAAGCCGTCTGGACCTGGGCTTTTGTTTGCTGGAAGATTTTTGATTACAGTTTCAATTTCCATGCTTGTGATGGGTCTGTTAAGGCTTTCTATTTCTTCCTGGTCGAGTTTTGGAAAGTTGTACTTTTCTAAGAATTTGTCCATTTCTTCCTCGTTGTCCATTTTATTGGCATATAATTGTTGATAATAGTCTCTTATGATCCTTTGTATTTCTATGTTGTCTGTTGTGATCTCTCCACTGTCATTTCTAATTTTATTGATTTGATTTTTCTCCCTTTGTTTCTTGATGAGTCTGGCTAATGGTTTGTCAATTTTATTTATCCTTTCAAAGAACCAGCTTTTGGCTTTGTTGATTTTTGCTATGGTCTCTTTTGTTTCTTTTGCATTTATTTCTGCTCTAATTTTTAAGATTTCTTTCCTTCTACTAACCCTGGGGTTCTTCATTTCTTCCTTTTCTAGTTGTTTGAGGTGTAGAGTTAGGTTATTTATTTGACTTTTTTCTTGTTTCTTGAGGTGTGCCTGTATTGCTATGAACTTTCCCCTTAGGACTGCTTTTACTGTGTCCCACAGGTTTTGGGTTGTTGTGTTTTCATTTTCATTCGTTTCTATGCAAATTTTGATTTCTTTTTTGATTTCTTCTGTGATTTGTTTGTTATTCAGCAGCGTGTTGTTCAGCCTCCATATGTTGGAATTTTTAATAGTTTTTCTCCTGTAATTGAGATCTAATCTTACTGCATTGTGGTCAGAAAAGATGCTTGGAATGATTTCTATTTTTTTGAATTTACCAAGGCTAGCTTTATGGCCCAGGATGTGATCTATCCTGGAGAAGGTTCCATGTGCGCTTGAGAAAAAGGTGAAATTCATTGTTTTGGGATGAAATGTCCTATAGATATCAATTAGGTCTAACTGGTCTATTGTATCGTTTAAAGTTTGTGTTTCCTTATTAATTTTCTGTTTAGTTGATCTATCCATAGGTGTGAGTGGGGTATTAAAGTCTCCCACTATTATTGTGTTATTGTTAATTTCTCCTTTCATACTTGTTAGCATTTGTCTTACATACTGCGGTGCTCCCGTGTTGGGTGCATATATATTTATAATTGTTATATCTTCTTCTTGGATTGATCCTTTGATCATTATGTAGTGACCTTCTTTGTCTCTTTTCACAGCCTTTGTTTTAAAGTCTATTTTATCTGATATGAGTATTGCTACTCCTGCTTTCTTTTGGTCCCTATTTGCATGGAAAATCTTTTTCCAGCCCTTCACTTTCAGTCTGTATGTGTCCCCTGTTTTGAGGTGGGTCTCCTGTAGACAACATATGTAGGGGTCTTGTTTTTGTATCCATTCAGCCAGTCTTTGTCTTTTGGTTGGGGCATTCAACCCATTTACGTTTAAGGTAATTACTGATAAGTATGATCCCGTTGCCATTTACTTTATTGTTTGGGGTTCGAATTTATACACCATTTTTGTGTTTCCTGTCTAGAGAATATCCTTTAGTATTTGTTGTAGAGCTGGTTTGGTGGTGCAGAATTCTCTCAGCTTTTGCTTATCTGAGAAGCTTTTGATTTCTCCTTCATACTTGAATGAAATCCTTGCTGGGTACAATAATCTGGGCTGTAGGTTATTTTCTTTCATCATTTTAAGTATGTCTTGCCATTCCCTCCTGGCTTGAAGAGTTTCTATTGAAAGATCAGCTGTTATCCTTATGGGAATTCCCTTGTGTGTTATTTGTTGTTTTTCCCTTGCTGCTTTTAATATTTGTTCTTTGTGTTTGATCTTTGTTAATTTGAGTAATATGTGTCTTGGGGTGTTTCGCCTTGGGTTTATCCTGTTTGGGATTCTCTGGGTTTCTTGGACTTGGGTGATTATTTCCTTCCCCAGTTTAGGGAAGTTTTCAACTATTATCTCCTCAAGTATTTTCTCATGGTCTTTCTTTTTGTCTTCTTCTTCTGGAACCCCTATGATTCGAATGTTGTAGCGTTTAATATTGTCCTGGAGGTCTCTGAGATTGTCCTCATTTCTTTTAATTCGTTTTTCTTTTATTCTCTCTGATTCATTTATTTCTACCATTCTATCTTCTAATTCACTAATCCTATCTTCTGCCTCTGTTATTCTACTATTTGTTGCCTCCAGAGTGTTTTTAATTTCATTTATTGCATTATTCATTGTATATTGACTCTTTTTTATTTCTTCTAGGTCCTTGTTAAACCTTTCTTGCATCTTCTCAATCCTTGTCTCCAAGCTATTTATCTGTGATTCCATTTTAATTTCTAGATTTTGGATCAATTTCACTATCATTATTCGGAATTCTTTATCAGGTAGATTCCCTATCTCTTCCTCTTTTGTTTGGTTTGGTGGACATTTATCCTGTTCCTTTATCTGCTGGCTATTCCTCTGTCTCTTCATCTTGTTTAAATTGCTGAGTATGGGGTGTCCTTTCTGTATTCTGGCAGTTTGTGGAGTTCTCTTTATTGTGTCTATTCCTCACTGTGTGTGGGTTTGTACAGGTGGCTTGTCAAGGTTTCCTGGTTAGGGAAGCTTGTGTCAGTGTTCTGATGGGTGGAACTGTATTTCTTCTCTTTGTTCAGTCGCGCTGTGGGGAGGGAGGGAGGGATGCTGCAAGCAAATAACACTGGCGTGCGCTCGCAGTGCCTCAGCCACACTGGGTCTGCCCCCGCTCACTGCGCGTGTAGCCTCCCTGCCCACACTGCTCGGGCTCTAGGTTGTTCCGCCGGGAACAATCCAAGGCTGGCCCTGGGTTGCATGTACCTCCCAGGTCCAAGCCGCTCAGGTTCAGGCACTCGGATAGTCCTCAGAGGCGCAGACTCAGTTGGGCCTGAGTATTGTGCTCTTCCCAGGTCCGAG
Organism: Bos grunniens; assembly: GCF_055505025.1. Lineage (NCBI taxonomy): Eukaryota > Metazoa > Chordata > Mammalia > Artiodactyla > Bovidae > Bos > Bos grunniens. The sequence goes on along the minus strand of NC_141178.1, from coordinate 52,867,096 downwards.
CAGCTCAAGTGATGAGGTGTTTGGCGAGCGCCAATGCTGCGACTTATCGCCTCCCCGCCACTCGGTTATCTGGGCGCAAAACCGGCGCACCTTCTTAGGCAGATGTTAACCGTCCAGACCCCCAAGAAGTTTTAGTTAGCAAAGAAGCCTGCTTACAGTTTTATAGATAATGTCTCTCTGGGGCTGCGATTGCCCCCTTCCGGCTCTGGCTGCCTATCACCGGAGGGGGAAGGTCTGCAGCCGGCTATCTCTGTTCAATTCTTTGTTCCGTGCACGGGCCTGGCGGTCTTAGGTTGGGGCTGGCTTTTCGCGTAGTAGATATCCCACAGTCTGGTTTGTTAGCCCAAATTATTTCGCTCAGATAGTGCTCAGGGTATTCAGGCCAGATTCTTACTCTAAGCGATGCAGCCCGCGCTGCGCCTCCCTGCCCAGCCCCCGCTTGTTAATGGCGCCTGCAGGCGTCTGCGCTGCTTCTCCACTGGGGGAGTTACCGTAGGACTCGCAATCTTCGAGTTTTAATTGTTTATTTATTTTTTCTTCCTGTTACGTTGCCCTCTGTGCTTCCAAAGCTCGGCACAGATTCGGCAGTGAGAAGGTTTCCTGGTGTTTGGAAACTTCTCTCTTTTTAAGACTCCCTTCCCGGGACGGAGCTCCGTCCCTCCCTCTTTTGTCTTTTTTTTTGTCTTTTATATTTTTTCCTACCTCCTTTCGAAGAGTTGGATTGCTTTTCTGGGTGCCTGATGTCCTCTGCCGGCATTCAGAAGTTGTTTTGTGGAATTTACTCGACGTTTAAATGCTCTTTTGATGAATTTGTGGGGGAGAAAGTGTTCTCCCTGTCCTACTCCTCCGCCATCTTGGCTCCTCCTCCCATCAAGAGGCTTTTTAGTTCCTCTTCACTTTCTGCCATAAGGGGGTATCATCTGCATATCTGAGGTTATTGATATTTCTCCCGGCAATCTTGATTCCAGCTTGTGGTTCCTCCAGCCCAACGTTTCTCATGATGTACTCTGCATATAAGTTAAATAAGGAAGGTGACAATATACAGCCTTGACGGACTCCTTTTCCTATTTGGAACCAGTCTGTTGTTCCATGTCCAGTTCTAATTGTTGCTTCCTGTCCTGCATATAGATTTCTCAAGAGGCAGGTCATGTGCCTGCCTGGTATTCCCATCTCTTTAAGAATTTTCCACACAGTTTATTGTGATCCACACAGTCAAAGGCTTTGGCATTCATCAGGATATCCCATCAGTAATTTAAAATAAGACACTCTGACCCTTGTATTTAAAATAAGACTCAGATTTGTATTTAAAGAGATTTCCCTGGTGGCTCAGACAGTAAAGAATCTGCCTGCAACATGGGAGACCCAGGTTCCATCCCTGGGTCGGGAAGATCTCCTAGAGAAGCAAATGACTACCCACTCTAGTGTTCTGGCCTGGAGAATCCCGTAGACAGAGGAACCAATCCCAGACCGGCAGGCTACAGTCCATGGGGTTGCAAATAGACATGACTGAGCGACTAACACTTTCACTTTCTTTCTGATTCTAGAGATAGGAAAAGAGTATTTCAGTAAGTTAGTTCAACAGATTTGCACCTTATTTTCTTTCATTTCTCTAGACACTAAATGCATGCTGTTTGTTGTTTAGTCACTACATCGTGTCTGACTCTTTTGTCACCCCATGAACTGTAGCCCACCAGGCTCCTCTTGTCCATGGGATTTCCCAGCAAGAATACTGAGGTGGGTTACCATTTCCTCCTCCAGGGGGTCTTCCCAACCCAGGGATAGAACCTGTGTCTCCTGCATTAGCAGGTAGATTCTTTACCACTGAGCCACCTGAGAAAGCCCTTTCCTTAGTTCTTATTAACTAGTCGAATCTCAGTATGATGTAATACAATATGTAAGTATGGGAGGAAGACTTTTAGCCTGGCACGTTGACAGGTAGAGACTGATGCTCCTGGTGCCTGTGTAAAGGGAGCTGGAGTCCTTTGATGCAGTGTACTCATAGTTGGTTTCGCCCTGGGTCTTTGTACTATCCTCTGATGCCACTGCATGGCTGGATGGTGGTGGGTGAAGAGCAATGAGGTATCTCAGACCCTTTTCTATTTTTCCCCTTTATAAAAGTTTTTATTTTTTTTTTAAAAAAAAGAACTATGCAGATGTAACTGTAAAATCTTGATTCTAACGAGAGAGCCGAGAGCTTGGGAGAACCCACCTGGAAAATCCTCTTATTTTTAATATCTTTCCTGCTTTCTTTATAGACAGCTCATCAAGCTTGTAGGTTAGGGAGAACTTAAATGAAAGTAATATAGAACAAGAAATGAGGAGAATAAAGCAACAACAAATCATAATAAAAATACCAATGGAGAAGGAAGATGGAGTCAAAAATCAAATAATAGTGTGCACTTCTCTGGGAAATGTTAGACAGTCCATTTGAAAGAATCTGTGATCTGCCATTAAAATTAACTCCATAGTGAGATTTGCTTATCTTAGGTGTTTGAAAGTTTTGCCTTGGTAATCACAGGACAGACTTTGTTTTTAATAATAAGGGATGAATGAGAAACCACATGGGGAAGTTACTGGTGTTTATAATCTGTAGAACAAGAAGAGGTGGGACTTCGTGGCATTCATCCTCTTTTTTTAAATTCTCTGTGAAATGACACATGTTATTTCCTTTATGGGGATTTTTTTCTTTATAGGAAATCTGAGTTACTATCTCTCAACTAAATTTAGGTAAGCACTTAAGAAGAACTTAAAGAAAGATACAACTTAAGCCTTGGTCTGCTAGGTTTAAGAGACCTAGAAAGGATTTTAATTAATTCATTTATGTCTTATACAACTTTTTTGACCAATTTTCTCATCCATAAAAAGGAGGTAATAAAATCTACCTCAAAAGTTGTGGTGAAGATTAAATTAGTTATAGTTTGCTTAGAGAAAAATTTTGCTACTAATCATTGAAAAATGCTAGATGTTAAATATCAATTTTATTATTATCATTCAATATTTGTTAAAAATTCTTGGAGACCCTCTGCCAGGATGTAGGAATAAAAGAGGATATGATGACATCCCCCACCTGGTCCCCACCTTATGGGAGTTCAGTGTTGAACAGGGGTTCTTAAATAGGATTCTGTGGATGGGTGTCAGGAATCCATATACTCTTCTAGAATTTTAGAGGGGAAAAGTTTTCTTCCAAATATATGCAAAAATTAGGAGACAGTTTTTTTTTCTTCCTGAGGAGAGGATTTCCAGCTTCATCAGATTATCATGGGCCCAGTTATCCTAAAGAAAGGAAAGACCATTGGTCTGTAAAGTTGACTTTATTACAGAAAAGAGGAGCTTGTGAGCCTCCTCATGGACCAAGATAGGCCCCCAAGCCTCATGGAAAATCAGAAATTCTTTAGAGCTCATTGATTGCTTTATCACAGAGTTCTTTCCTCTCTTTGCTTTCTTCAGAAAAAAAAATTCCCATCGTATTTTTTATGAGGTGTACATGAACACACAGCCCCACCTATGTCAATGAAAAAGGAATTGATCCTAAAAAATTAGAAGTATTTGCACCTTCATAAGAAAGGGTGTTTCTGAATTTTCTACAGAACGTCTAACACCTCCCCTACCCTGTGCAGGATCCAGTGTCGTGTTGTAAACATCACCCACCTACTCCTCTCCTCATCGCCCCCCCCCAGCAGCTTGTGCATTCCCAAAGGGTAAGACCAGAGAAGGAATGTTCTTGAACACTCAGTAGCACATAGTAAATGGTCAGTAAAAGTTTGGTTCTTAATTGAATATTAACTGAATTATAGCAAAGTATACAGATATACATTTCTTGTGAAAGAGCAGGATTAAACCTATGAAATACTTTTGCTTTCTGTGTTGTCAGAACCATACTCACTGAGGCAGATTTAACCTAAAAAGATTCATCAGTAGCTAATGATACTGAAGCCAAAGCTCCAATACTTTTGCCACCCGATGCAAAGAGCCGACTCACTGGAAAAGACCCTGATGCTAGGTGAGATTGAAGGCAGGAAGAGAAGGGGGTGACAGAGGATGAGATGGTTGGATGGCATCATTGACTCAGCGGACATGAGTGTGAGCAAACCCTGGGAGATGGTGAAGGACAAGGAAGCCTGGCATGCTGCAGTCCATGGGGTCGCAAAGAGTTGGGCACAACTGAATGACTGAACGACAACAAAGTTTCTCTTGTTATTTCTATGAGGTCATTTGTCTCTGAATGGATCAGCCTTGGACACATGACTCCACCTGGGCCGGGAAGGTTCTCTATCCTAGGAGTTTGGCATCAGCACCCCATCAGGACTGTAGAGCGAGGGTGTGTAAAGTCAAGGCTTACACAGCCATTTCCCACAGGGCACGCTCATGAGCTGTTTGTGAGTCACGTGCAGCACTGCAGAGAAAAGTGAAGGCTGCATGGCCTCAGAGAAATGGAGAGAAGGACTTTGATTTCTGGTTTCCAGTTCCCACCTTGAGTTCATTGTCAGATCTATCTGCTCTTCCTGCCTTGGCTTCATTGGATACGACGAGATTTCTATTGTTATAATCAAAGTTTTCAAATTGTGGATATCTAACAGCCACACTGGTCGTCTTGGTTCTTGTTTGTGGACAAGGCTATTAGTTATTTATTACCATTCTCACTCTCATCCTCACCATTGCTCCTTCCCAAGGTTACCTGTGAGGGGGAAAAAAAAAACTATTGCTGGAAAAAGGGTGGGAGAGGATTGAATTTTGTTAGCAAATGTTTCAGAAAAGTTTTATTGACAAATAGTTGAAAGTGAAGTTTGTTGAGGATAACTCAAAAGATAGACAACTTTATATTTCAAGGAAAGGAGAGAGAGGCTCAGCTACAGAGGGAGCCAGGATGAAGAAATTCACATTTCTACCTAGGACTGGCCTTGACTTAGCTTTTGAAACAGAAAATTCTTTAAAATAGAAGGTAACCAAAGTTATAGGGATTTCCCAATGGTTCAGACCAGGGAAAGAATCTGCCTGCAATGTGGGAGACCCAGGTTTAATCCCTGGGTGGAGAAGATCCCCTGGAGAAGAAAATGTCTACAAACTCTAGTATTCTCATTTGGGAAATCTCACGGTCAGAGGAGCCTGGCTGGTACAGTCCATGGGGCCACAAGTGTTGGCCATGACGTTGCAACTGAACACCAGTAACAGGGATATAAACTTTAAACCAACATGCATTTGGTTTTTTGGGTTTTTTAATTAATTAATTTATTTATTTTACTTTACAATATTGTATTGGTTTGAATATATTTTTTTTAAGTTTAAATTTCTTATAAACTGAAAACACAAGTCCTATTTTCTATTTTCCTTTGAAAAGTATGTTGGGCTAAGACAAGGGAACCAAGGCAAAAGTCAAGCAATGAAGACTATTCTGTAATGTAAGAAAATATTTGGCATGCTGTAGGCTTCCATCACGGCACACCTTAGGGGCTATGCACCTGATTTGCTTTTGTCCGTAGCTAATAATTGACGTTTTAACAGAATGCTCTCTTAGCAAAATCACCTTATGGCACTACTTTCAACATCCGCATCTATCACAAAATACATCTCAACTGTTTTGCAAACAAACTTTCTTCCAATTAATAATTAAACAGAGGAACAGCTTGCAGTGTATGCTTGGAAGTAACTTTACTATATATAGTTGGAAATGACAGGCACACATGAAGATGTGACTGAAGCCGGGTAACATTTAAATATTCAGTTTTTCCTGTGTTACCTTGACTCAAGTAAAGTTAGTTCCCAAGGTAAAAACTAAGTGGTCTGCCGGCATATGGTATAACCTCCATTTGAGCGCTAAAAGCTGGATACTGTTTTTGTGAAACAGATGTTGCTGAGTGCAGCAATGCACAACTGACTCTAGCTAACAGCTGGGAATCCTCGGTGACCCATATAGCGAGAAATAAACATAGTCCTATGCTTGGCAAAAGTGTAGGAAGGCAAATTTCCATTTGTTAAGAGCTTATCAAAATGAAGAATAAATGTTTTTAGCCATAAACTGATTTTATTCACCAGAGTAATCTTTCCAGCAGCTTCTGTGATGGCCTCATCATATCAGAGGCACCCTTTGCCAGATTAAGGCTGCAGTTACACTGACATATAGTACAGATGGAGAATAAACATCTGCCTCCATCAAGAGGGAAGACCAAGGACAAGGTTGACGAATATTATCTGGCATGACTGTCTTCGCGGGGAAGCATATAAATGCTACAGGACCAAAACCACTGGCATCGTCTGGTGTTGTCCTTATGTGGTTACTGACCATGAAGAGAGATGATTACTATGTACTCTCTAAGGAGGCCGCTGCAGATGCTACAATGATATGATTCCAACTCTAGGATCTGCCTCGCTGTAGCCGTATCATGCGAGTTGCCCAGTGATTCCACTCCCTCCATTTTATTTATTTTTTTTTCACATGGTTCGGCTGCATTGATTGCCTGCAAAGTTTCCATTCTTGTTGTGGAATGCCACAAACAAGGCGGGGAGGGAGAAACAAGAGGAGCTACTATGGAAAAGACAAAAGCATCATTTTGTTTGTTTGTTTCATTCGGAGGAAAATGTCAACAAAGCCGCCTAACCCACGTTCAAATCAAATGCTTTTTTTCCCCAACGAGGACTAAACCCCAACATTTTGATTGTGTATTGCTATATTTTAGTACAAGATCCAATTTCACCTTTGGCAAAAGCCAAGTGGGATGACATATGTTCTGGGAAAGGCACAGGCGTGCTCACACACACACACGCACGGATACACACACATCCTGTAGTTCTAGCACTGAGTTCCTTTTGTCCTTACTGCAACCAAATGATTCATGTGGCACAAATAATATGACAGATGTAGCTTTAAAAATTCAGTTTTACTGCGAGTGTCTTTTTGACTGAACCTTCTTTCATTTTCTGGTATCTCTTGTGACCATATGGAGTTTAGATGGCAATGAATTCCCTTCTACTAGCTCAAATCCTTTTTCTGCACCTGGGCACAGTTTTGGATAAGGAGGTGAAGAAAGGGGGGAAAGTGTCAGGCTTAATCTACAGGATTACATTACGAGTAGAGAGTACTTTTCCTTTTTGTGAAAAGACAATTTCACTCCTATCCATTTTGGATATATGGATTTTTTTTTATTCTTTCCCTTGAAGGCAATGGCACCCCACTCCAGTACTCCTGCCGGGAAGATCCCATGGACCGAGGAGCCTGGTAGGCTGCAATCCATGGGGTCGCTGAGGGTCGGACACAATTGAGCAACTCACTTTACTTTCCCTTGACTAAGAAAGAGAGACTTGCTTAGATTCTGATCTTCTTGTTGAAGCAATCATGATCTTATCACTTGAGATTCTAGAATGAGCTGAAATCTCCATTTTTACTACTAACAATAGCAAACGTTTATTGACTGTTTATGTATCAGGTGGTGTACCTAGCACTTTATATATACTGACATATATGTAGCATTTAATCTTCACAAAAATCCTGTGAGTTCAATACTGTTATTATTTCCATTTTACAGAGGAGAAAATGGAGTCACAGAGAGGAAGTAATATGTCTAAAGTTACACAACTCATAGTAGAAGCAGCATGGGAACAGAAAGAGCTGACCCGAGTCCATGCTCCTGACCGTGATGCCACCGGTTGCGAGTATCAGTCGCTCTTGCATCTTCTGCGTTGGCAGGCAGAGTCTTTACCCCTGAGCCACCTGGGAAGCCCATGTGTGTATATGCACACACGATAATTTATTTAACCATTTTCCTAATGGTTGTTGTTTCATCCTTTATGTTTTGCTACATTAACTGTTGATTTTTTCTTAATCCAAACAGTGACATGTTTATAAACATGCTTATACTTACATTTCTATGTGTTTTTTGTTAATATCTATATCAAAGATTCCAAGGAATAATCATCAAGGGGAGGTGTGTTTTTTTATTAGGTGAATTAAAACTTTTTAAAAGTACAAAAAATTTTGGCCCATAGGTACACGCTTGTTTATAATTGTCTCCACAGTAATTCCCTTTTCAGTGAGCGATATTGAAGTATACTTTACAGTAAGATTCTCTTGTTAAAGAATACCATTCTGTGAGCTTTGATGCGTATGTGTGGTTGTGCTCTCACCACCAGTCAAGATGTAGAACTGTGCCACCAACCCAAAACTTCCCTCACACCCGTCTAAGATCAACCCTTATCCCTCCCCGGATACCCACTCCTCTATTTTTGCCATTTCCAGGATATCAGAGAAATGAAGCTGAACAGTATGTAGCGTTTGGACTTCGCGTCATGCGTTTGAAGTTTGTCCATCTAGTTGCTCATATCAGTAGTCTATTTCTTTGTATTGCTGAGTAATATGCAACTGTATAGTTGTACCAGCACTTATCTATTTGCCAGCCAAAGAGCGTTTGGGTTGTCCTTGGATTTAGTGTTTATGAATAAAGCTGTATTATTTGCCTAAACGTTTTTGCATAAGCATGGGTATTCATTGGGAAAATATATTTTAAAAAAGGGAATTTCCTATTATATGATAAGCACATGTTTAACTTTATGAGTAGATATCAAACTGTGTTCCAGAGTGTCTACCATTTTGCTTTCCCACCAGCAGTGAATGTGAGTTCTAGTTGGTCTATGTTCTCATCAGTATTTGGTATTGGCGGTTTTTGTTGTTATTGTTGGTTTTTTGAGTTTTAATCATTCTGATAGGCATAAAGTGGTATCTTGTGATTTATAATGTGCATTTCCTAATGACTAATGATGTTAAATATCTTTGGGGGTGTATTTTTGCCATTTGTATTTCTGGTAAGATAATATATGTATCTCTGCTCAAATCTTTTGCCATTTTTATTGAATTGTTCATTTTCTTATTTTGGAGGTTTGAGCATTTTTATATACTCTAAACACAAGTCTTTAATCAGATAATGTAACTTGTAAATGTATTCTTCTCATCTGTGACTTATCTTTTTATTCTTTCAAAGAACTGACATTGTTCATCTTAATAATTGTTTTAATATTTATTTTTCTTTCTTTCTTTTTTTGCTGAGCCCATTCTTAGTTGCAGTATGTGGGATCTTCAATCTTCATTGGGGCATGCAGGATCTTTTTTTTTTTTTTTAGTTGCAGTGTGCAAACTCTTAGTTGTGGCACGTGGGATTTAGTTCCCTGACCAGGTCCCTGAACCCGGGTCCCCTGCCTTGGGAGCATGGAGTCTTAGCCACTGAACAACCAGGGAAGTCCCACTGTTAATTTTGATAAAATCAATTTATCAATTTTTCCCTTTTGGATTGTAGTTTTAGTGATTTATTGATGAAATATATGCCTAAAGATCTTCTACTTCTTTCCAAAAGGTTTGTAATTTTAGATTTAGTTTAGCTGAGTTTAGATATAGTTTTATATCAGTTGGTTTGGCTGTATTTTTCAATAGAAACATTACTTTCTTTGAGATTACGTTTAGTGATAAAGTTTGCACCTTTTAAACTCACAGTGCATCACTTAAGTGCATGACCATTAACTTAGACACCTCAATCCCATGAGGAGATGGGGAATGTTTCACTCTGGAAGTCTCTGTCATGTACTCCACTACTGTTCTCATGATGCTCATGAGTTCCTTTTTTTATTATATAGATCTGAGAAAGTAGATTTAGCACTATCTGAGAGTGTTAAATAGTCTGATAATTTTCTCAACATGCTGTTTCCGTGTCTGTTTAATATTGATTGATTGATCTCCTGATTTTGAATTCTATTTTTTTGCTGCTTTGCCTGAACTGGGTTTCGTTTATTAGATGCTAGCTATTGGGGGCTAGCATCTAATAAAAATTTGGGGGCTTCCCTGGTGGCTCATATGGTAAAGAATTTGCCTATAATGTAGGAGACATGGGTTTGATCCCTGGGTCAGGAAGATAGATTCCCTGGAAAAGGGAATGGCAACCCATTCCAGTATTCTTGCCTAGGAAATCACATGGACAGAGGAGCCTGATGGGCAACAGTCCACAGGGTTGCAAAGAACTGGACATGACTGAGTGACTAACACACACATATGTAGTTTTTAAGGTGTGAGGGCAAACCCTATCCCTGTTAGTACATCATGGCCAGAAGTTCAAGTCTCCCAGAGCCTGTCCCTTGTTATATCATTTTTTGAAACTTCGTTTAATCCAAACATCTGCCTTCTCTACTTCTATTTCTGAGATGCTGGGGGTCCGCTGGAGAAAAAAAATCACATAAATGTGAGCAATGGTGACATTATATTTTTATGGTTCTCAATTTCAGCTGCCTTCTCAGCACCATTTCCCATTACAGCTATTTCAAATGCTTGCCAACCCCTTCAAGTCCCCAATTCCAACATCTAGAATCTTTCTCTAAGCAAATTAACCTCTTTTATATGTTACAGAGGAGAGTAAGGGTTTCTTAATGGAAATTCCTTAACTCTCCCATCAACATGCCTAAAAACACATCTATTTCCTACTTCTATTTTTCTTCCTGTCTTTTGGAAAGATGTGTTTTTTGCCTATTAAACCAAGTCCTTCCCCTGTACTCTTTACTTATTTCCTTTACTTTTTTCTGTGATTTTGATCCTAGATTGCTTTTTTTCTTTGTTATCTTTCTCTTTGTCTACCTATTGCCTGTGATTGTAACTTTATTATTTTGTCTGATAACATGATTGTGGCAAAAGATTAAAACTCAATGGAAGAATATAACCCATTCTCCACATATATAAAAATTAGTAATTGACATAAAAAGTCTTCTTTGATATAGATTATCTTCTGCATTTGTATAGTGCTCTCTTGAAGGACATCCTTCGTAACCTCATGAATGTGACTGAGCAAGACTGTTGTGCGGGCCGCTGTTGTCCTTTGAATAACACCCGCATTTCCTCAGTGCTGACCTCAGCCAAGGGTTTCTTTTACTCTGAATCCTCAAGGACTCCTCTCTTTTGCAGAGTAAAGGCCAAAATTCTAAATTGTCCTAGGAAATCCTGCAGGGACCAGCCCTTCCTGTCTCTCATCTCCAGTTATCTCCCCGCCCCCTTCATTTCATCCTCTCCTCACTTGGCTGCTTAAGTACCTTGTATAAGAAACAGCTGTTCTCTCAATCTGGAATCCTCTTTCCCAGAATGCTGGAATGCTAGATCGTGTACGTGGATATCCCAAAAGAATCTAAGAGAATACATACAAAACTGAGCTCATTGTCTTCCCTCAACTGTGTTTGATTCAGATTTCTACATAGCACCTGAAAGCCTTTGTTATAAGTGCATGCGTGCTCAGTCATGTCCAACTCTTTGAGACCCCATGGACAGCAGCCCTGCCAGATTCCTCTGTCCATAGGATTTCTCAGGCAAGAATACGGAGTGAATTGCTTTCTCCTTCTCCAGGGGATCTTTCCAACCCAGGGATCGAACCCATGTCTCCTGCATTGGTAGGCGGATTCTTTACCACCGAGTCTAAATTGGTTTCATTGTACTAGATCAACAATATTCAAATAAGAAGCTGGAGAATATGGAAGCCCCCAGTCTGTCAGACTCTTAAGAAAATAAAACCTCCAGGTTATAACTAACTTCTGGAATGTCTTGCCCATGTGCTGCATGTGGAAACAGGAAAAATGCTAGAAACTTATTCTTAAATGGTGAATCCTGGAAGGCAGAGACTGAGTGTTACTCATCTTTTGAAACTAGCATACCAACTTGAGCATATTAAGTAGCCAATATGTGATTATTAAATTAACCTGAACTCACTCTTGGTTGAGCCTTGGTTGAACTCACTCTAGGTTAGTTTATCCTAACTCTAGACTATAGGAAAGTAAATGTTTTCTATAACATTGAAATTTATATGCTAAATTGAATGACTATAGGACAAAAATATTGAAATCTTAAAAAGTAAATCAAATTTTTCATTACTTCAAGCAATTGTACTCTGTCAAAGAATCAAATTTTCAAACTTATTGGCACATTTAACTTGTAGATATGTTAACTTTATTATTTGGCATGCGAAAATATGTCATATTTTTGACCCCGGTGTTTCTGCTTCCTCTTTAAACACTGTTGATTCTTTTATTGAATGCCCTAAAAGGTTCTGCCAGTTTTAAACCCAGGAGGCTGGTACCCCATCTGTTTCACTGGAAACCATCTAATCCAAACAGACACTTCTCTTCTTAGGAGGTATTTCCAGTGCTCTGTGAAACCAAAAGTTTCCATTCTGTGATGCATATATATCTCTCGATCTGACGTGTTGAACACATTGAGGTAAACGTCCAGATGTCCTTGCCACCATGGAATTTGGCTAAACTGTGGAGAAGCCCCAACGAGAGAATTCTAGAAAAGAGCAAGTTACCCACAAAGAAAGAGGCTATCTGGGAATCTAATTTGATACAAATCCACAACCCCATTCACATATTGCTGTCAAGCTGAAAAGAATCTTATGGATTTAGAGAAGATATAACCCAGCTTGTAATATAAGAATAACCTAGGCTTGTCCCATAGCCCTAGGCACTTAAAACTCATCTTCATATTCAAGAATGAATCTGCAGAATGATATAGAATTGGACTGATTTTTTTTTCAGAATTACAATTACATTGGATATTGTTTTTTGTCATGTAAAACTTTTGGGGAACTTCTATTTTAAGTGTACTTAGTTATACACTAATATTTACACAGACTGCCAAACATCATCTGGGTTAAAATTATTGCATTTAATATTTCTATTTTTGTAGATTATCTCTAGTGTCTGGCATTGCTTCCTACTTTTTTAGATTGGATGTTAATGTGCCAAGATATGTGATAGTTGAATGCTACTGTTTAGTTCTCTGAAAGTTTGCTGCTGCTTAATTCAGTTCCTTGATTTGTAATTTGTTGCTGCAGAAGAGGACAGTGTTAAGTCATTACTAGTTTCACCAAAATATGACTTTTTATTGTTACTGTTGAAGCACATTTGTTTCCTGTTCATGTTTATTGCTTCCTGGCATCACATTAATCTTCCCCTTACCAGAGAATCACTTTATATAAATGGAAAGAGTCCCAAAATAATGTCTTAATACTTTCCTCTCTTGCTTTTGTTAATACATTTTATATCCTTTCTATTATTCTACACTCTTCATTTTATGCATTTCTACCATCCTTGAGCACTTAACACTTGTTTCAGCAAATATTTCATTTAGTTCATTTCCATTCAGTTGCTCAGTCATGTCCAACTCTTTGCAACCCCATGGACTGCAGCACGCCAGGCATCCCTGTCCATCACCAACTCCCGGAGTTTACTCAAACTCATGTCCATTGAGTCGATGATACCATCCAACCATTTCATCCTCTGTCCTCCCCCTCTCCTCCTGCCTTCAATCATTCTCAGCATCAGGGTCTTTTCCAGTGAGTCAGTTCTTCACATCAGGTGGCCAAAGTATTGGAGTTTCAGCTTCAGCATCAGTCCTTCCAATGAATATTCAGGACTGATCTCCTTTAGGATGGACTGGTTGGATCTCCTTGCAGTCCAAGGGACTCTCAAGAGTCTTCTCCAACACCACAGTTCAAAAGCATCGATTCTTCAGCACTCAGCTTTCTTTATAGTCCAACTCTCGCATCCATACATGACCACTGGAAGAAGCATAGCTTTGCCTAGATGGACCTTTGTTGGCAAAGTAATGTCTCTGCTTTTCTTTTTTGTCTCTGCTTTTTAATAAGCTGTCTAGGTTGGTCATAACTTTTCTTCCAAGGAGCAAGCGTCTTTTAATTTCATGGCTACAGTCACCATCTGGAGTGATTTTCGAGCCCCCAGAATTAAGTCTGTCACTGTTTCCACTGTTTCCCCATCTATTTCCCATGAAGTGATGGGACCAGATGCCATGATCTTTGTTTTCTGAATGTTGAGCTTTAAGCCAACTTTTTCACTCCCCTCTTTCACTTTCATCAAGAGGCTCTTTAGTTCTTCTTCACTTTCTGCCATAAGGGTGGTGTCATCTGCATATCTGAGGTTATTGATATTTCTCCTGGCAATCTTGATTCCAGCTTGTGCTGCCTCCAGCCCAGCATTTCTCATGATGTACTCTGCATATAAGTTAAATAAGCAGGATGACAATATGCAGCCTTGATGTACTCCTTTTCCTATTTGGAACCAGTCTGTTGTTCCATGTTCAGTTCTAACTGTTGCTTCCTGACCTGCATATAGATTTCTCAAGAGGCAGGTTAGGTGGTCTGGTATTTCATTTAGTACTATTCTTAAATATTGTCACCTTAAAAGTTATTTTTCAGACGCCTTTATTTTCAGTTTTCTTCTCCAGGTCCACTTTTCTGTGACACATTTATTATTTCCCTATGGTCTTCAGTCTTCTTTTGGTCATTGAATGGTACACATCAGATTCTTTGGAGGCCAAATAGGTATGTTTTTATTTCTAAAAACACTTATTTTAATAAGTAAGATCTTTGTCTCTCCAGCTTTTACTGATCTTTTCTTCCCTGGATTCAAGTCCAATCTGAATGTCCTATCAATTTAGGTAACTTGCCCTTTCACAAGTCTGGAATTCCCAAACTTGTGAAAGAGATCAGGAGGATGTGTGACTACCAAAGTGAAGAGAAGTACCGTGTTTGCCAAGACGTAAGCACTTGAGTGTTTCTGAATAGAAGTGGAGTCAGTTAGAGCAGTTTATGTAGATTGGCATCCCCAGCCCCACTGTACTCCTAGAAGCTTGCCAGCCTAGAAAACAGGCTCTCTAGCCTTTGCCTGTGTCCACCATGGGTTCTCATGACACCATCATTTTTTAAAATATAGCTCCTAACCAATTCTGGGAGCTTTTATCATTGATGAAATTTAATTTTATTAGGTAACAAATAGCCTACAACATCAAGAAACTGGGAAGAATGAAGTGTGAGCAGTAAGGCACTGGTTGTCTATTCTCCTCCCCATCCTTACTTCTCCTGAACACACGCAGACACACACAGACAAAAACAACAACGACAAAAAATCCAGGGGATCTCCAGATAACTCACTTATTGATTCCACAATGGAACATCTTTACTTGCCTAATGCTTTATGCACTGGTCTATATGCTTTATGCTTCTGTGTCTGTATCCATATTTTTCTTTAAACTTTTAAAAATGGTCACGAGCATGTGAACTATTTCACCTTATTCATTCTTCCATTAAATAAATAGATAGGTAAATACATAAATAAATAAAATGAAGAGTATAAAAACAGAAATCTTGTCTAGAAAGCAAACTAAACTATGATTGAGTATTTGTGTGAGCTCAGTTGCTCAGTTGTGTTTGCCTCTTTGTGACTCTATGGTCTTTAGCCTGCCAGCCTCCTCTGTCCTTGGGATTCTCTGGGCAAGAATACTGGAATGGGTTTCCATGCCCTCCTCCAGGGGATCTTCCCCACCCAGGGATCGAACTTGCGTCTCTTGTATCTCCTGCATTGGCAGGTGGATTCTTTACCACTAGTGCCACCTAGAAGCCCAATTAAGTATTTAAAATGAGTAAAAGACTAGCATTGTTCTTGGTGCACAAAAAGCAGTATTTTCCCCCCTATTACTGTGCTTAGTATGAAACCTAAACTTTTTTTAAGTCCGAACTTTTAGAAGCTTGTTATTCATTAATTAAAGGATTAATCTCTTTTTTGTTAAGATATTTAAACATCCTAATTATAAGAAAAGGAATTAAGACTTACTGAATTTAATGCCTACTTAGTCTACTAAAATAGTCCTATGTGGGTGTACAACTTTTGAAAGTTTTTGGAATTGCACGACATAGTTTGAAACAATTGACATCTTGAATAACTGTATTTCAGAGGTTTAGTTGAGACTGGAATTCACAAGAAAAGATGGAAGATGAATATTCTAGCTTTCTGAACCCCTAAACCCCTTATCTTCCTTAAATTATCTATTCTGCATTTAAAATATATATATATATATTTTTTTTTTGGATATTAGGAGTTTTATCTTTGTACTATTTAGTATGCAAAGTCAAAGACATTTTTTGGTTTATAAAATACATATAAATACATATAATACATAGTTATATGTCATATTCTTTTAATGGTGAGGTTGAACATTAAGTTAGTTTGAGTCCTTCTGTAAGTCATGACCATCATGTCCTTTTCCCGCTTAACCTTTTTGAGGTTTTACTTTTTGTTTTGTTCAATTTCTTTTTTTTTTTTTTCTAATTTTATTTTATTTTTAAACTTTACATAATTGTATTAGTTTTGCCAAATATCAAAATGAATCCGCCACCGGTATACATGTGTTCCCCATCCCGAACCCTCCTCCCTCCTCCCTCCCCATACCATCCCTCTGGGTCGTCCCAGTGCACCAGTCCCAAGCATCCAGCATCGTGCATCGAACCTGGACTGGCAACTCGTTTCCTACATGATATTTTACATGTTTCAATGCCATTCTCCCAAATCTTCCCACCCTCTCCCTCTCCCACAGAGTCCATAAGACTGTTCTATACATCAATGTCTCTTTTGCTGTCTCGTATACAGAGTTATTGTTACCATCTTTCTAAATTCCATATATGTGCGTTAGTATACTGTATTTATGTTTTTCCTTCTGGCTTACTTCACTCTGTATAATAGGCTCCAGTTTCATCCACCTCATTAGAACTGATTCAAATGTATTCTTTTTAATGGCTGAGTAATACTCCATTGTGTATATGTACCACAGCTTTCTTATCCATTCATCTACTTATGGACATCTAGGTTGCTTCCATGTCTTGGCTATTATAAACAGTGCTGCGATGAACATTGGGGTACACGTGTCTCTTTCCCTTCTGGTTTCCTCAGTGTGTATGCCCAGCAGTGGGATTGCTGGATCATAAGGCAGTTCTATTTCCAGTTTTTTAAGGAATCGCCACACTGTTCTCCATAGTGGCTGTACTAGTTTGCATTCCCACCAACAGTGTAAGAGGGTTCCCTTTTCTCCACACCCTCTCCAGCATTTATTATTTGTAACTTTCGGATCGCAGCTGTTCTGACTGGTGTGAAATGGTACCTCATAGTGGTTTTGATTTGCATTTCTCTGATAATGAGTGATGTTGAGCATCTTTTCATGTGTTTGTTAGCCATCTGTATGTCTTCTTTGGAGAAATGTCTATTTAGTTCTTTGGCCCATTTTTTGATTGGGTCGTTTATTTTTCTGGAGTTGAGCTGTAGGAGTTGCTTGTATATTTTTGAGAATAGTCGTTTGTCGGTTGCTTCATTTGCTATTATTTTCTCCCATTCTGAAGGCTGTCTTTTCACCTTACTAATAGTTTCCTTTGATGTGCAGAAGCTTTTAAGGTTAATTAGGTCCCATTTGTTTATTTTTGCTTTTATTTCCAATATTCTGGGAGGTGGGTCATAGAGGATCCTGCTGTGATGTATGTCGGAGAGTGTTTTGCCTATGTTCTCCTCTAGGAGTTTTATAGTTTCTGGTCTTACGTTTAGATCTTTAATCCATTTTGAGTTTGTTTTTGTGTATGGTGTTAGAAAGTGGTCTAGTTTCATTCTTTTACAAGTGGTTGACCAGATAGAAAATGGCCTTATGTGACCACTCCAATTTTCTGAACACTTTTTATATACTTTCGTAGACCCCAGTATTGTTTTCAGGCATTGATTACATTTTCTTAATTATATATTGGTATAATTATTAGATTGATATTTGATTTCCTGATCAGACCACAAACTCAGGGCAGGAACCAAGTTGTCTTTTAATCACTGTTGATCTCCAAATCTGTCAAAACACATGATGTCAACTAGGTTTTACACCAGTACGATGGCATCACCAATGCAATGGACATAAACTTGGGCAACTCCGGGAGATGGTGAGGGACAGGGAGGCCTGGCGTGCTGCAGTCCGTGGGGTCGCAGAGGGTTGGACACAAGTGGACGGCTGAACAACAACAAGGAATGACTGAATCTTATAGGTCTTATTTTTTGTAGCATGCATTAGACTTTGATGTTGTTGTTCAGTCGCTCAGTCACGTCCAACTCTTCTGCAATACCATGGACTGTAGCCTGCCAGGCTCCCCTATCCAAGGGATTTTCTAGGCAAGATTACTGGAGTGGGTTGCCATTATGACTAGTTCTAAAATCTCAGGATTTATTTGAGTGAGTGAGTGAAGTCGCTCAGTCGTGTCCGACTCTTTGCAACCCCATGGACTGTAGCCTAACCAGGTTCCTCCGTCCATGGGATTTTCCAGGCAAGAATACTGGAGTGGGTTGCCATTTCCTTCTCCAGGAGATCTTCCCGACCCAGGGATTGAACCCAGGTCTCCCGCATTGTAGGCAGACACTTTACCGTCTGAGCCACCAGGGAAGATCCAAGGTCCTCTCAATTGCTGGGAGAATCACTGACAGTGATTACCAAATCCACTCACTTCAGTCATTAAGCATTTAATCATTCATTCAGCAACCTTTTTTTGAGTGTTTATTGTATGCGAGGCATTGTTTTTGTTGTTGTTGCTTTAACATTTATTTGGCTGTGTTGGGTCTTACTTGCAGCACCTGGGAGCTTTATTGCATCATGCAGGACCTTTTGTTGCAGCACACTGGCTTAGTTACCCCTCAGCATGTGGGATCTTAATTCTCAGACCCAGGATTGAACCCGTGTCTTCTGCATTGCAAGGCGGATTTTTAACCACTGGACTACCAGGGACGTCTCCAGGCACTGTTCCTGAAACTGGGGTTTGTCAGTGAACAATGACAGCTGCCTGCCTTTGAGGCACTTATATTCTGTGGGCAGTAAAAAACAGAGACATTACTTTGCCAACAAGGCCCATCTAGTCAAGGCTATGGTTTTTCCAGTAGTCACGTATGGATGTGAGAGTTGGACTGTAAAGAAAGCTGAGCGCTGAAGAATTGATGTTGAACTGTGGTGCTGGAGAAGACTCTTGAGAGTCCCTTGGACTACAAGGAGATCCAACCAGTCCATCCTAAAGGAGATCAGTCCTGGGTGTTCATTGGAAGGACTGAAGTTGAAGCTGAAACTCCAATACTTTGGCCACCTGATGTGAAGAACTGACTCATTTGAAAAGACCCTGATGCTGGGAAGGATTGAAGGCAGGAGGAGAAGGGGAGGACAGAGGATGAGACGGCTGGATGGCATCACCAGCTCAATGGACATGAGTTTGGGTAAACTTCAGGAGTTGGTGATGGACAGGGAGGCCTGGCGTGCTGCAGTCCATGGGGTCACAAAGAGTTGGACACAACTGAGTGAGTGAAGTGTGGAATCAGTGCCTCTAAACCACAAGATGTAGTGAGGCTTCATTATGAGGTCTAAGTGGCTTTCAGCTGCCTTAGTTTTAGGAAGGCTTGAGTGGTGAGCTAAGTATTTACATCTTTCTAATCCATCACACCTCACACTACCACCTGTCTCTGATGCTCCCTCCAGCTTCGCCGTTCCCTGTTCCTTCCCCCCGCCACTCCTAGTTAGACCAGACCGGAGGAAGGATCCCCTGTACTTTCTGTGCCATCTCAGGCCTTGTGGTTTAGAAAACAACCCTCTAGGACAGGAGTTTTTCGGTAGACTGTTCTGTGCTTTTTCGGATTTGGTTTCTGTGTTTCTTCACTCTGTGGTACCTTCGCTGCCCCTCAGGCTACTGGCAGGAAGAAGCATCACTTAAAAAGTAATTTAGGAAATAAGTGTACTCCCCCTGGGGTGCAAATAAAAGGAAAAGTTGTGGTAAATAGCTAATGTAAGCACAAGGTGCCTTGGGGGACCCCTCAGAGTCACTTCTTTCAAACCAGCAATAACTTCTGGTGCTGTTGGTCCTGGGGCAGCAGCCGTCAACATTGTTTAAAAAAGCTCCCTTATGGTGTTCTCATTAATTAACTGCACTGTTTGTTGATTCTAGATTGATTCAGTTTGTTCTCTGGAGAGTGTTTTTGGAAACTCAGTTCTGCCTTGATGCGGAATTTCATCTTCAGGCCCTAAATTCCCAGGATGGTGGTTTACGGGGACATATAGAAGATGAAGTGAAAAAGAGGATTTGTTAGATAAAGATGATAATCAAAATATTTTAAATTCAGATGTAATTTTTGAAGATTTTCCCCATAGAGCCAAAAAATTACCTGAAGCAAAGTTTGACTGACAGGCGGGCTTAACAAACACAACAAGACAAATGGCATGCAAAACAGATAGGGAAGTATTTGTTGCTAATTACTTGAGAAAGCATTTTAATTAAGTTGTTTGCCAATTAATGCCTCCGTTTTAACATTCTATAAATATTTAAACATGTTTCATAAACTTTCCTTCTTATGGAAGCATTTGCAAATATTATTGTGAAGTTTCTTTGGGAATCTCACAAGAAAAACTGTATAGTTTAGACAATTCTAATTGCCATATTCATAAGTAAATAAATAGTCCTTTTTATCTTGGTAGCTTTTATACTTTAATATTCTCTATCTGCATAAACTTTTTTCCATGTTTTACCATGGAGAGTATATAAATGCAAGTTACATATTTTTTTTGCTCTTCCATAAGAATTGAAAATAATAAAGGATGTAGGCCATAATTCCAGTCTTTTAGGCAAATGCAAGAAAATGATTTGGGATGATATAAAGTCAGTTGTTAATATTTCAATCATCTCTAACTTAAAACCTTCCCAAATGCTACCTACCCATTAAAATAAGGCAAAAGACAATATATGCAAGCAAAACAGAAAGATTTCTCTGGTACCGAGTTGGAGCTTATTCTGTGATATAAGCTATCATGAACTTAACCAAAAATATCTCAGGCATTTGCCTAGTGCTCTGGCCAGGTGGCCAGGACCACCCCAAGCACCCACCAGCACACAGAGTAGGTTCCTGCTTCAGCCTCTCTGGCTCCTATGCTGCTTCCCACTAAGGCAGAGGCTGCTTTGCCAGAGAGTGTGCACACTTAGAACAGAGCTGGGTGGATGCCAGTCCTGTCTCTGATCAGGCCAGAGACAGCCACTGCCAGTGCATGCACTCACCACCTAGTGAATGGGAGAAGATACTTGCAAATGGTAAGTCTGATAAGGGGTTAATATCCAAAATATATAAAGAGCTCATATAATCAATATCTAAAAACAATCCAATTTAAAAAATGGGCGGAACACCTGAATAAAAATATTTTCCAAAGAAGACATATGGATGGCCAAGAGGCACATTAAAAGATGTTCAGCATCACTACTCATTTATTGGGCATTCCTGATGGCTCAGACAGTAAAGAATCTATCTGCAATGTGTGAGTCCTGGGTTTGATCCCTGGGTTGGGAAGATCTCCTGGAGAAGGGAATGGCAATCCACTCCAGTATTCTTGCCTGGAGAATCTCATGGATAGAGGAGCCTGGAAAGCTACAGTCCATGGGGGTCACAAAGAGTTGGACACAACTGAACGACAACACACACTCATCTATTAAATGTAAATCCAAACCACAATGAGATATCATCTCACACTTCTCAGAATAACTATTGTCAAAAAGAGAACAAACGATGAATGTTGGTGAGGATGTGGAGAAAAGGGCACCCTGCCACTATGGGTGCAAATGTAGGTTGATGCAGCCACTATGCAAATCAGTATGAAGGTTCCTCAGAAAACTGAAACCAGAATTGCCATATGATCCAGCAGTTGCACTTCTAGATATACATATCCAAATAAAACAAAAATACCAATCTGAAAAGATATTTGCAGAGTCACATTATTTACCATAGTCAAGATTTAGAAACAACCTATCAGTAGATGAATGGACAAAGCTGCGACATTTTCACGTGTACACACAATGGAATACTACTCAGTCGTAAAAACAGAATTGGATTTTGCCATTTATAAAATGCCATTTGCCTCTAGGATAGACCTAGAGGGTATTATGTTTGGTGAAGTCAGTCAAAGAAAGACAGATACTGTATGAAAATAACATAGAAACAGACTCACCGCTAATAGAGAGCAAACGAGTAGTTAACTGACTAGATAAGCATGGAGGGATGGGCAGGATGGAGAAAAGGCTTTAAAAGGTACAAACTATTAGGCATAAAATAAATAAGATCCAAGGATGAAATATACAGCACAGAGAATATAGTTAGTATTTTCTCATAACTTTAAATGGAGCATAATCTGTAAAAATATCAAATTCTTGTTGCGTACCTGAAACTAACATAGTATCGTAAACAAACTACATTGTTGTTGTTTTTCAGTCAATAAGTTGTACCCAACTCTTTTGTGACTCCATGGACTGTAGCCCACCAGCCTCCTCTGTCCATGGGATTTCCCAGGCAAGAATACTGGAGTGGGTTGTCATTCCCTTCTCCAGAGGATCTTGCTGACCTGGGGACCAAAGCCCCATCTCCTGCATTGGCAGGCAGATTCTTTACCACTGAGCTACTTGGGATATCTATAAATCAACTGTACTTCAATTTTAAAAAAAGAAATCAAATTTCAAACTGCCTTGAAATTCTGGGTGGAGGAGGGAAGTGGGGAACAACAAGAAAGAAAACGTCTCATATTAGGGCCTTTTCCCATTCTATGTGAATGGGAAAATTGCTAACATTAATGCGGGTCGCACTGCTGCTTCTAGCTAGGAGAGTATAACTGGGTCTGGACTTGTCTTCCTGCTATAAATAATCAAAACTGGACAAAAATATATGGGCCTGCTTTCAGCCATTGAGTAACAGCCCTGCAGGACTGCAATCCCAGAGAACGATTGCCCTGGCTTTCTGCCTGGAGGCACTTTCCTACCTGGCATGCAGGGCATTGACTGAGTCAGGGCCACAGTCTGGAGTGAGGGGAGGCTGGGGAACTGGAGTCTGTGGAGCAGAGAACCAGAGAGGATAGCGGGTGGGCCACAGACAAAGAGCTCCAGGACACACAGGGTCCTGGACTGGTCGTTGTACTCATCTGGGCACACCCAGGGTCAACCTCTGCTGGGTAGGGCAGAAGAGATCAGGAGCTATAAAGGGAGAAGTCGTCAGAGCTCCCACAGGGCTCTGAGAAGCTGGGGGACCTACAGCCTGGATAGAGCGCGGACCTTGAAAAGAGGCACTGAGATGCAGAATAAATCGAAACTCAGGGAAACAGTGGGCTCTTAAAAGACTGAGGAACAAGGAAATAGTTTCATCTTCTTTTGTAACCAGTTAATGAAATCTGAATATTTGAAATTTCTAGTATGATTTTCCTTTTCTTTAATTAGCTAGACTCACTTTAGTTTCTAAATCTATGGGCTTGGGGGAGTATATCTTTATTACAAATTTCCAGTATTTTAGAACCATGTGACATATTTGTTGGACATCATATATGGTCGTTTTTTTAAAATTATTTCAACTCTACTTGAAAAAAAAAAGCATGGTTCTTCTTTGTTGCCTTTTCCTTTTTTTGTTGGACTTAATGGACTTTTCCATCTTCTGTTTTCTTTTTTTTTTTTTTTTTTTTTGTTCAGTCTACCAGCAAGTTTAATCTAATACACTACCTCATTAGTAATATTTAAGATACTTGTTATATGAATGGAAATGAAAGATTAAGGTACATGAGTGCTTCATAGTCCAAGAGCAACTAGGAGGTCTAACAAAGGGAAGTGAAAGATGTGTTATCTGTTAAACCCAGCTTCAGAGGCCAGAGAAAGGAAAGACTCAAGCAGGAGAGGCTGGTATGGGAAAGAACCAGCAAAGTCATCAAACAAGAGCAGGTCCTCTCTGTGATAACTCACTTCTCCTTGATATTGTTGTGCTCAGTCGTGTCCGACTCTTTGCAACCCCATGGACTTCTTTGCAACCCACCGGCCTTCTCTGTCCATGGGATTCTTCAGGCAAGAATACTGGAGTGGGTAGCCATTCCTTTCACCAGGGAATATTCCCAACCCAGGGGTCAAACCTGCGTCACGTGCATTGTAGGCAGATTCTTTACCTCTGAGCCACCAGGGAAGCCCTACAGAAGTATAAATAATAAATTTGTATTGTTTTCAGTCACTAAATTATTACAGAAGCAATAGGAATTAGGAACAGGCCTGAGTTAACAGTCAAAAGTAAGTTGTTCAATAGAAATGCTGGTATTTCCAAGGAAACCAGAATTGAAAGAGACACTTGTACCCCAATGTTCATCACAGCACTGTTTGTAATAGCCAGGACATGGAAGCAACCTAGATGTCCATCAGCATATGAATGGATAAGAAAGCTGTGGTATATATACACAATGGAGTATTACTCAGCCATTAAAAAGAATACATTTGAATCAGTTCTAATGAGGTGGATGAAACTGGAGCCTATTATACAGAGTGAAGTAAGCCAGAAAGAAAAACATCAATACAGTATACTAACGCATATATATGGAATTTAGAAAGATGGTAACGACAACCCTGTATGTGAGACAGCAAAAGAGACACAGATGTATAGAACAGTCTTTTGGACTCTGTGGGAGAGGGTGGGATGATTTGGAAGAATGGCATTGAAACATGTATATTATCATATGTGAAATGGATCATAAGTCCAGGTTCGATGCATGATACAGGATGCTTAGGGCTGGTGCACTGGGATGACCCAGAGGGATGGTATGGGGAGGGAGGTAAGAGGCGGGGTTCAAGATGGGGAACACGTGTACACTCGTGGCAGATCCATGTTGATGTATGGCAAAACCAATACAATATTGTAAAGTAATTAGCCTCCAATTAAAATAAATAAACTTATATTAAACAAACAAGCAAACAAAAAAAGAAATGCTGGTGTTTGCAGCCTGTTTTTGGGGGGGAGGGGCTCCAGGAACATGCTAATTTGCATAACGGCCTCGGAAGTCTGGGTCTGCCAGCAGCTAGACAGTAGCCTGGGATTCCCTTCAGCCTTTCATTGCCTGGAAGTTACCAGAAGACTCAGTGCAGGCAGTTTCACTGCAAGTGAGTCACCCACAATATCACCTCTGTTCTGATATACCCAGACCTGTTAGAACCCATCTCACATAGATTTTCTGGGTTGAGCCAGCAATACCTGACAAACACCCAGGAACCAATCGTAGCACACGGGTCCGTGAATTTATGATCTCCAAAATACATGCTTATATTTATACTCAGGGGAACATGTTTGGAATTGTTGTTAGTAGAAGTAAGTTTGCTGCTGCTGCTAAGTCGCTTCAGTCGTGTCCGACTCTGTGCGACCCCATAGATGGCAGCCCACCAGGCTCCACCGCCCCTGGGATTCTCCAGGCAAGAACACTGGAGTGTGTTGCCATTTCCTTCTCCAGAAGTAAGTTTCCCCATAGATGGCAGCCCACCAGGCTCCACCGCCCCTGGGATTCTCCAGGCAAGAACACTGGAGTGTGTTGCCATTTCCTTCTCCAGAAGTAAGTTTCCCCATAGATGGCAGCCCACCAGGCTCCACCGCCCCTGGGATTCTCCAGGCAAGAACACTGGAGTGTGTTGCCATTTCCTTCTCCAGAAGTAAGTTTAGATCAGTGTTAATATCCACCTCTTTTTTTTTTCTTTTGACAAAATAGAGTGTAAAACAACAAAAATTGCTTTTGCTGATAGTTTTAGATTCCCAGAGCAGTTTGGTTATTAGCATCGGGAGGTTTAAAAGGCTAGATTCCTGAGCTTATTAAGGACTTTAGACCTCTCTTTGATCTGAAGCAGAAATAGAAACACTGGACACACACAGTCTGTGATTCTAGGACCGAAGGTGGGGGGCAATAATTGATAGAATTGTATGCGGAATGGTTCCTGGATTGATTATCAACTGCAGGGATCTTGGATACTCGATCATAAGACAAATGCATTGGATATTTGAGACATCATTTGTACTAAATGCCTTCTTCCTACCTGAACTGTGAAGACCTAAATAGGTATGAATCATTTCCTTATCAGCCACTACCCCCAGGAACCCAAAGAATTCAATGTTAGTAAGAAGAGAAAAATACAGAGCAGCTTCTCAACACTAAGCAAGGAAATGACACCCTGTGTCTGTGTCCTCTTTTCAAAAGAAATGTGTAATGACTCATGATGTTGATACTGACTCAGGAGATGTTCGATTCTTGTATAAATACCAGCTTTGACAGGTGCCCACTAACCCCTACACTGCTGAGCAGTTTATCAGGTTGAAAATGAACTTGTCCAAGTGAGGAAAACCTCCATCAGTTGTTTGTTTCTCTTTGTGTGCATGCTAAGTCACTTCAGTCATGTCTGACTCTTTGCAACCCCATGGACTATTCTCCAGGCAAGAATACTGGAGTGAGTTGCCATGCCCTCCTCCAGGGATAGATTCCGAGTCTCTTATGTCTCTTGCATTGGCAGGTGGGTTCTTTACCCCTAGAATTCTCTTTCGATTTCACTAAAGATTATTTCTAGAATGGCAGATAGCATGGTTTGGGGCAACAGTTTTAGAGAAAGAACAGCTAAATATTTAATCTACTCTTATTTGTCGTGCTACACTGCTTTCTGAAACTGTCACGAAAACTTGGTACAGAACTGTGTATTGAAAAGACTGAAATTCTAGATTTTGCTTAGCCAAAGCAGCCAGTACTTTACTTATGAGGCATCCTTATATTTCATCTAGTAGAAATGTTTAAAGGGAGGGAGAATTCAATGGACTGAATCAACTGCGAAGAATAAATACAGAAATTAACTCCTGGCACATCCTTTGTTCTGGCCCTTTATACATTGTGTTACAGTCGGCCCTGTTGAATCACTTCTGAAAGAATTTCTTGCATAATAGCATTTTAGTCATCACTGTAATGTCAACAAACAAGGCAGATTAATGCTTCCCGTCCTGAGCTGTCTTGCACTCTGCTTATTAGAATTGCAGTCAGAACTTCATTAGAATGAATGACATCTGATTCCGTAAGGCAGTCACCACAGAGGCACCTTCTTGCTATGGTGTCGCCCCGCAGATGACAATGTCGGCCATTATGAATGACACTCCACAATTCGTTACTTCCTGCCTCAAATTGTAGTTAATCTTTCATCCAAACTGTACACATGTGTGGCTTTAAGTGGCCTATCACAGTGAGTACCCTGTAATGCCGCAAGCACATGGAGACTGACAGAAGGTAAATTGCTTGTCAGGAGGTCTGTATTTCAATTCACAGCATATTCCAAACACGTCGTGGTGAAAGCATGCCACAACAGCTGCTTTCATTGCTAACTATTTTTGATGTAAATGTCAATAAAGCTCCAGGCCCTTTCATATTTTTGGCCAAGAATGTCCATCTTTTCCTATGCAGGCTGGCAGGTGGAGTTCCATTTATCTACTCTTAGGAACATGTCCTATAATAATGATGGCCCCTGGAGGCCGTTTAGAGTGATTGAGAGCAGTGATTGGGACAATAGGCTGCTGAATTTCATGGCTGGAGTGGGTTGACAGGTGACTGCTTTTATACCCTCTCATCTGGTGGAGAAGGAAATAAAACACACACTTCCATCCGGTCCACAAGCAATCACCTCCAGGTTGAAGATCTATACTTATCGTTTATTCCATTCATCGGAAAAAAAAAATGATTGAGAGCCGTGGTTAGAAAACAATCACAAATTCCCCAGCATATCTAGAGTTTTTAAAGAGATAGCTACAGCATTTATTTTCTGTAGGCATACAGATAGGAGAATTAAGCAAACAATTTTGAATGGGATATGGAGGCCTTTGAGGACCTTCCTCCTTTTCCTTGTAAATGTGCCTTTTGGGATACCAGCTGTTCATGCTGGTATAACAAACTCTGTCTTTTAACTAATGCTCTGAGGAAGATGACTGAAGCTTGACCTTTTGCAGCTGAAAGCTAGCAGATATATTAAAAATCAATTCAAGGACACTGCTTTTGAGCATATTTGCATTCAAACATGTCTGTATGTTACAGCAGTGAGCATAGAGCATAACAGCATAAAGTAAAAGCTCATACTCTTTTAGTCACCACACTTATTGAGCATCTGCTATAGGCAAGGCTTTCTATTTTACACTAGGGTTAGGGACACAAACTAGAGTTAGACAAACACCTACCTAGAGGTAGTAAGAGTGATAATATGAAGTGAAAGTACACTAAATTTGTATTTATTTCTTATAGCCTTCCTTTGACTTCTAATTTTGTGTGTTATTTGTAATGTATACACTCTTATGATTAGACTATTACAGGTAATATTTATAATAAATGGTTGAAGTACATTCTCTTTTTTTTTTTCTGTGCTATTAAGTATGTAACTTAGAAGTCCGGA
The DNA here is from genome assembly GCF_055505025.1 of Bos grunniens. NCBI lineage: Eukaryota > Metazoa > Chordata > Mammalia > Artiodactyla > Bovidae > Bos > Bos grunniens. Next base: position 52,839,023 of record NC_141178.1, on the reverse strand, counting down.
TACAGTCCTCAAGAAAAAAGCGTAACTCCAAAACTGGAGTTGTCGTTCAATCCCTCGGTGGTGTCCAGCTCTTTGCAACCCCATGGACTGATCTGTTTTTAATCCAGTCTCCACCATTTAGTAGCCTACTAGCCTTGAAAGACAAGTAACCTTTTAGCCTTGCATGCATGCTAAGTCGCTTCAGTTGTGTCCAACTCTTTGCCACCCTATGGACTGTAGCGCCAGGCTCCTCTGTCCATGGAATTCTCCAGGGAAGCATACTAGAGTGGGTTACCATTCCCTTCTCCAGGGGATCTTCCCAACCCAGGGATTGAATCTAGATCTCCAGCATTGCAGGCAGATTCTTGACCATCTGAGCCTCCAAGGAAGCCCTTATTCGCCTTAGTTTCTTCATATGTTAACTAACAACAGCTAACTAACGTGTGCTGAGCATTTACTATGCATTGAACACTTCATTTGCATTATTTGATCCAATCCTTACAAAAGCTCTTGGAATTGATTGCTTTAATTATCCCGTCTTACAAAGGGTAACATAACAAGGCTAGTAATGGAGCCAGGACTGGATTGCTTATAACCCAGTGAAACACATCCCGAGAAATAGGTTAAGGGTATCAAAAAGGAAAAAAAAATGCAGTTGATGTAAAGCAGACTTAGAAATTTTGGATTATATTCAAAATATTGACTTTATTTTTACAAAAGGATATGGAAGGTGAGATACATTATTTTTTTCTTTTTCATGTGTTTTTCTGAGTCAAAGACTTAGTCCTATTCTTCACCTTCTTTTTAAAAAGTTAAAACTAAAATGACTCTGTACTGGACTTTCTTTACCTTGCTTCCAGCCAAGAAAATCTATTTATTGTTTTACTTCCTCTCTTCCAATTATTCTAGCCTTGCAAAAAGGGAAAATAAAAGGATAGGGGCAAGAAATTAGTCACTGAACATCTTTGAGTTTAACCACAAGATTTTTGGATGGGGCTCCTAATTCAACAAATATATATTAAATTATCACTATTTGCAAAATACTGTCTCTTTGCTAGGGAAACCTCATATTACCCTCCTGAAGCTTACATTCTATTGAAAGAGACAGTCATTAAACCAATACATTTACATATAATATAATTAAGATGGAGAATAAAAAGAGTCGCATTTGACATGGCTATTCGGAAAAGCTGCAATGAGAAGATGACAGTTGATCAGGAACGTGCATCAGAAAAAAAAAGATTCTAAACTTCTATTTCAATCTTGTAGTGCTGACTCATTGTATTCTATTCAATACAATGAGTTAAACTTTTTTTTTTTTTTTTTTTTGAGATACAGGAGTTGCAGCAACAAATTATGAAGCATTTGGTGGTCAGATTCAAGTTAACACAGATGACTCAAGTAACCCAGTGAAACACATCCTGAGCATGTAATTGGTCTCTAGCTCTTCCTACATTTTTTTGGAACCAAGAGTGTGTATTATTAACTCTTCAGTTTTCCTATCCATTCAGATATGAGAGTGTCATCACAGAGAGAGAATGTAGGAGATGATTTCACAATGACTGGGGACTGAGTAATTTCTAAATTAACTAAAATATTGACAGCACCACTTCTCGATTATCCCACTGCGTAATCTGAACTGAATATTGGACTAACTAAATTGCTGGGAGATCAGTGGAGATGGTATCCATTTTCCTCATGGCTCTTTTCAGTGTCTGGATCAGACTTTCTCTTGGACCAACAGACTCTAACACCTCTTCTGGAATTGATTCCAACCGATGATGAGCTACATCTGGCCTGTGAAATGAAAATAGCAAAACCTTTGATTGAGTCCAAGTTAAGTGGATCTACATCATCTGCTCAGTCAACTTTTGCCAAGATGAATGATGCTGTGTCAGTGTTCCATAATTTCAGAGGTGGAGTTCCCCTTTTGAAAGACAAGGTGTTTTCCTTTATATAGGCAGTAAAAGCAAAAGAACAAACAACAACAACAAAAAACTGCTGTGTGTGAAAATGCATTTTGGCTCCTCTATATATTTGGACCAAAAAAACCCTAAAATAATCCTCTTTTAGCCCTTTTTTGTTTTTGTTGGATCTCTGCCATCCTGGCTGGCCCTTATCAAGTTGCACAAGGGGGGCACTAAAGTTCTGGAGGAGTGATTCATTTCCCTGCCTCCGAGTATGAGAAGAGTCTAAACAGGAACAAGAATGTGACGGAAAAGGAGCGAGCCAATAACTTTCAGAGTCTGTGAGTGTTTCCCAGTTGTTTTAACTCCCAGCTCAGATTCAAAAATATTTACTCCATAAGGAATACAAATGGTGGCAATAAGCAGAGGGAGAAAGGCAAGAAACTCGAAGTTTATTTTACAAATTTGTCCAGCTTCCCACATACAAGAGCAATAGACATAGAAAGGGCAACGAGCCGAAAACGGGTATTTTCGAAACTTGGGAAATCACCCAGCTTTGGGACTAGAGGCTATGGTGTAGGCTGCAATTCCAATCCCAATGTCTAAAGCCCATTCTAAGTCTAACTCTCTCCATGGGGAGAGAGGGAGGCTGGGGATTTTCATGTTGTGGTTGCTTAAACATCACCATAAGTGTTTGGGATAATTTAATAGAATGTGTTGTAATGCTGAAATTGCTGGTAAAACCCCTATACCTTTAGATCCTGCCAAACTATGATAACAAAGGATCTTGTAATCATGAACTTCCAAGTTCTCTCTTCATGATGTCCCCATTAAACTAACTCTAGGCTTCTATCTTAGAGAAGGCAATGGCACCCACTCCAGTACTCTTGCCTGGAAAATCCCATGGACAGGGGAGCCTGGTAGGCTGCAGTCCATGGGGTCGCTAAGAGTCGGGCACGACTGAGCGACTTCACTTTCACTTTTCACTTTCATGCATTGGAGAAGGAAATGGCAACCCACTCCAGTATTCTTGCCTGGAGAATCCCAGGGATGGCAGAGCCTGGTGGGCTGCCGTCTATGGGGTCGCACAGGGTCGGACACGACTAAAGCGACTTAGCAGCAGCAGCAGCAGGCTTCTATCTTCTGTAGCAATTTTCTAAGTTACTTATGGGATTTGGGGATATTCACATTACTTTCTATCACCAAGGCATGATGTAGGTTTTTACTTTCTGATTTTGTGTTCTTGTATAGTTTAAGAGCCTCTAAAGCCATTCTCTTCTTCTCTCCCTCCTCAATTAACTTTACCATTAGCCAGAATACAAGAGATTCTTCAGTTGTCTTGTAAAGGCTGAACAGTCACAGTAACATTTGACTCTAAATAGCTCTTCCTATCACTTGTATTAATTTAACTTGAATTCACTGCATCCATTTCTTAACCTCTCTCTATACTGTACCAAATTATCTAACAACAAATAAGTAAATATAGACCTGAGAAGTTAATGCACTGCACTGAAAGAAAACTCATTAATGAGCTTCGGGCTGAGGTTAATCAGGGCTTAGGGAAATAAAAATTAATTAATTTTAACTGTATAAATTGTATGTACATAAACTATAACAGGCTACTAAACTCATATACAAACTGCATAAGTTTATTTTTTAAGCAAAGATTAAGCTGAAGAAATGCAAAATCATCATTTGTTTAATCGTGTGGTCGTGTCCTACTCTTTTGTGACCCCATGGACTACAGCCCACCAGGCTACTCTGTCCATGGGATTTCCCAGCCAAGAATACTGGAGTGGGTTGCCATTTCGTTCTCCAGGGGATCTTCCTTACCCAGGGATTGAACCCACATCTCCTGCATTGGCAGTCAGATTTTTTACCTCTGAGCCGTCAGGGAAGCCCTATGGGGTCAATAAAAAGCAGAATTGCCTAGGCAGAAAATAGAGCCAGTAATATGGAGTATAGGCTTCTTAGAACTCAGAGAAAAAGTAAAAAATAAAAATGATGGGACAATTTTTTAAGATATAGCCTGGAAACTCAATATACAAATAATGTGTCTGAAGAAAAAAAGATGAACTAAATATCAGTAACTATGGACGGAGACACCTGGTAGGCTGCAGTCCATGGGGTTGCGAAGAGTCAGACACGACTGAGCAACTTCAGTTTCATTTTCACTTTCATGCATTGGAGAAGGAAATGGCAACCCACTCCAGTGTTCTTGCCTGGAGCATCCCAGGGACGGAGGTGCCTAGTAGGCTGCCATCTATGGGGTCGCACAGAGTCAGACAAGACTGAAGCAACTTAGCAACAGCAACAACAACAGCAATGACATAATATTGGGAATTTCCTGAGCTAAAGGAAGGCAAAAGTATGCATATTGCAAGTCCCCACCATAAAATGGGTAAATTTAATGAGTTTTTGTTATTGTTTAGTCACTAAGGCGGAGCCTGGTGGGCTGCCATCTATGGGGTCACACAGAGTCGGACACAACTGAAGTGACTTGGCGGCAGCAGCAGTCACTAAGTTATGTCCGACTCTTTTGTGACCCACAGACTATAGCCCACCAGGCTCCTGTCCATGGGATTTCCTAGGCAAGAATATTGGAGTGAGTTTCCATTTACTTCTCCAAGGGATCTTCCAGACCCAGGGATCAAACCCAGGTCTTCTGCTGGCAGGTGGATTCTTTACCATTAGTGCCACCTGGGAAGCACAATTTAATAAGTGGCACATACCAACATATTTCCTACTGAAATTTTTGGACTTCCAGGAAAGTGAAAATATTCCCTAAAGACTCATGCAGTAAAAACAGCTTATCTTTAAAACCATTGAATCAGGTTAGCGTCAAACCTCACCCACGATATGAGTAGGAAGAAAATCAATAGATACTTACAGTGTTTGTTCAGTTCAGTCCCTCAGTCGCGTCTGACTCTTTGCAACCCCATGGACTGCAGCACGCCAAGCCTCCCTGTCCATCACCACCTCCCAGAGTTTACTCAAACTCGTCCCTTGACTCAGTGATTCCATCCAACCATCTCACCCTCTGTTGTCCCCTTCTCCTCCTGCCTTCAGTCTTTCCCAGCATCAGGGCCTTTTCAAATGAGTCAGCCCTTCGCATCAGATGGCCAAAGTATTGGAGTTTCAGCTTCAACATCAGTCCTTCCAATGAATATTCAGGACTGATTTCCTTTAGGATGAACTGGTTGGATCTCCTTGTAGTCCACGGGAACCTCAAGAGTATTCTCCAACACCACAGTTCAAAAGCATCAATTCTTCAATGTTTGTAGGGAAAAGCTAACTCTATAAATTTAAATGAAGAAATAACATCAAATATTTTATCAGGTATACATGAAATCAGAAAATAAACATCAATGTATACTTCTAAAGATACTATATGAAGGCTCACTCCGACTTGGTTGTTGTTCAGTTGCTCAACTGTGCCTGACTCTTTTGCAACCACATGGACTGTAGCCACCAGGGTCCTCTGTCCATAGGATTTCCCAGGCAAGAATACTGGAGTGGGCTGCCATTTCCTTCTCCAGGGGATCTTCCTGACCCAGGGATCAAATCCGAGTTTCCCATGTCTCACACACTGCAGGTGGATTCTTTACAGCTGAGCCACATATGTCATTATACATCTGTACAAACCCATAGATTATTCAACACCAAGAGTGAACCTTACTGTAAACTGTGGACTTTGGGTGATTATGATGTGTTGGTTTATCTTTGGTAAAAAATACATTAATACCATTCAGGAGCGTGATGTTCATTATGGGGAAGGCTATGCATGTGCTGGGTGGGGGATATGGGAAATTTCTTTACCTTCCCCTCAGTTCTATAATTAACCTAAAACTGTTCTCAAATTAAATCATAACAATACTTTAAGAGTTATGGTAGAAATATTTTAATTAGAGAAAAATGGCCTAGTTTTCAAGTCTGCCCCTTGGAGCCCTTGGGGTTTCACAGACCCACTCTGAGACAATGATGAACTTGAAAGACAAAAGGATGTGGAAGAAAAAGACACAGAGCCCAATACTTTGTAGATAAGCAACACATGCAAACAACAGTAATCCCAAAACAAAACAAAAGTGCCTCACCGACATAAGGTCTAGAAAATGGTAGAAGCAAGTTAACTGAACTGTTTGAGAATCAGTTTTCTCATCTAACAAAATGGACAAATTTAAAACCTAGGATTATGTTTTAGATTTTCTTATACACTGAATGTAAAAAGCCCAGACATCCAAGGATGACTTTCTTCTCTGTCTCCCCTCCATCAAAAATTAATGGGGACTAGATGATATGCTTTGAATCATCCTTCTTCAACCTGTTATTCGTATGGATCATTCCTGTATACTCAAGAAATACTACACTTTCATTTTTGCCTAAACTAAAAAATGTCTGGCAAAACTAAATTACAAAAGCATATCAATGCCAAGCACAAATGGCTGTTAGATCATCCACAGTTTGTGATAGTGTGCATCTTCCATTGGCATAGAGCATTGGGAATTGACTCTTTGCATATTGCTGCCTAATGCATACAAATTCTCTCTCATTTTAACATCCTGCGCCAGTTAAGTGTCTGGATACTCTTTTTTTTTTTTTCCCCAGAACAACATTCAAATATGCTAGAAAAAAAAATTCTCATTGCATCTGGTTTAATTGGTGGGGAAAAGCTCACATGCAAATGCGTATGTTGATCCTCAATAGCTCCGTACCAGAAAAATGTGTGCGTGACACCAAGCTCTAAGTTTTCTCTTTGGGGTTAAAGGGGAAGTTCTGGGGAGAATAGTAAAATTCTCCTTTCATCTTTCCCTTATATCCATCCCTCTCCCTTTCTCATCCTTCCTACTCTCATGGCCTTCTACATGCACAATACATAGAATGTCAGATGTAGGTCAATGGGTGTTGCTGGTGGCAGAAGGTGACATTCTATGTATTGTGTATGAGAAAGTTAGGAGGAGTAATATTTTCTGGAAAAAAAATTATACATGTCCATTTAGTGCAGTGGTTTTTCTGCCTCAGCACAACAAAGAGTTTCAATACACTCTCAGCCTCACTAGTTACTCTATTTTTTTTCAATGTTTCTTTAAAAAAATTTTTTATGGTTCTTTTTTAAATTTTATTTTTTAATTGGAGGAAAATTGCTTTAAAATGTTGTGTGGTTTCTGCTGTACAACAATGCCATAATTATACATTCCCTCCCTTGTGAGCCTCCCTCCGCTCCCCTGTCCCACTTCTCTCCATCATCACAGTGCTGGGCTCCCTGTGTTAAACAGCAACTTCTCACCAGCTATCTTTTCACCCATGGTAGTGTGTGTATGTCGATCCTACTTTCTCCATGCATCCCACTCTTTCCTTCCCCCACTGTGTCCAGAAGTCCATTCTCTACCTCTGCGTCTCCATTTCTTTCCTGCAAATAGCTTCGTCAAAGTACTTGGTTTACTACTGAAGAATGGGTGTCCTCTCAGCCTACCTTCAAGCCCACCACAAGAAGGATTCCTGATTCAGCAAAACACAAAATTATCTAGACACTTACTCCTCAACAGAGGTTAATGCATACATCAGGACTGTCCAAAAAGTTTTGTCTGTGCTTTCTGATGATTTAATTCTCTACATGGACAAAGCTTAAAGAAACTAATACCCATTTCCTCTGTGCCAGTCCAGCTTCGTGGGTTCCATTCATTGTCTTATTGTGTTTGTGAGCTACATGTGTTTGTGAGCAAGCAGCCCCATTGGGCTTCCTAGGTGGCACTAGTGGTAAAGAATCTGCTTGCCAATGCAGGAGACACGGGGTTCAATCTCTGGGTCGAGAAGAGCCTCTGGAGAAGGAAATGGCAACCCGTTCCAGTATTCTTGCCTGGAGAATCCCATGGACAGAGGAGCCTGGCAGGCTACAGTCTATAGGATCTCCAAAAAGTTGGACACAACAGAGCAACTAACACTTTCACTTTGGAGTCTGCATTTCACAGTATCTCTGGTGATTCCTGAGTGCAATAGAAGTAGGACCAGTACTCAAGCATATTGACTCCTCAGCATTTGCTATTTCCCACTCTGGAAAGATCACCCTTCAGCCAGAGGGCCCCATCGTCTCCTGAAAGTGGAAGTTTCCTAAAGCAGGTATGGGAAATCTTCCATGTGGATATCATGCCCCTTACTGAACTCCCTGATTTTCTGAAAAATGTTTTAATAATGGTAATAGTAGCTGGGACATTTAGAACGCTCTTAAGAGCAGGGCTTCCCTGGTAGATCAGATGGTTAAAAATCTGCCTGCAATGCAGGAGATCAGGTTTGATCCCTGGGTCAGGAAGATCCCCTAGAGAAGGGAATGGCAACCCACTCCAGTATTCTTGCTTGGAGAATCCCATGGCCAGAGAAGCCTGGCAGGCTACAATCCATGAGGCTGCAGAGAGTTGGACACGATGGAGTGACTAACACTTTAAGTGCAATAGCACTCTGAGTGTTTTACATCTGCTATATCCTCTAGCAGCCTCTGAGGAATAGGCAGCCCCCTGTATCCAGATGCAGTCACCATGGATACAGAGCCCTGACTATGGGACTGGATCATCCACAGATTTTAGTACCCCCAGTGGGTCTTGGAACCAATCCCCTATGAATACCCAGGGATGACTGTGCTATTTTGTAATCTGTTCTTCCCAGCTAGGAAACCAGGGAAGAACAAGCATTTGAAGAATAGTTTGGTTTCAGAGGCTATGCTTTTATATCTGTACATGACACTGTTTCTGGGAGTCATCTGGCTGAAAAACAAGTAGACAGGTAAGACTTGACGGAACTGATAAGCTTTCCTTTGAAGTTTGCTTAGGGATGCAGAGAGCAGAATGGATCATCAGACAGTGAACAGACAGTTGCTCAGAGGATGTTTCAAAGAGGAGTTCAAGAGGGACACTGTAAACATCGTAACTTCTCTTTAACTTGTTTGTAAAATTTTGTGAGTAGTTAGGGTTCAGGTAAAATAGTTTCAGAAATGAAAATTATTCTTTTATGGATAGAATAAAACATGTAGGACTTCTATGAGGCTTTAAAAACCCAGAAAAGGAAAATTTTCCTCAGGTAAAATTAGTGTGGTCAATCTTATTAGGTTTTTAATTTTCATTGAAACTTAGATAAATAATAAAATACATTATAGCATTAAGTGGGTTGCTAATCTTTATCTCATGTCAACTTTGCTAAAATTTTGCCCTGAGGTTTCCTTCTTGTTTTTTTATATTCATTTCTTCATGCTGCCAATATTCAATCACTGGATCTGTTCTAGAATGCCTGACTTATCTTTGCATCCCAGGAAATAAGAAGGTCTTGGTATAAAACAGACACTCTGTGTTTATTGAATTGTATTAAGTACTGCAGTACAATTCACCCCATGAAAAAATTATATATATATATATATGTGTGTGTGTGTGTGTGTGTGTGTGTGTGTGTGTGTGTCTGTATGCAGGAACTATTCATCAGAGAAGGCTAGCTCTTCAATTTTCAAGTGACGATAGATTATGAGATTAAATGATTGGATAAAAGACTAATTTACTGAATCTAAAATGGAATTTGGTGATCCTCTGGTTCAGAAGTTTGCATGCATGGATGCTCTGTTGCTTCAGTCAAGTCCCACTCTTTGCGAACCCATGGACTATACCCCGCCAGGCTCCTCTGTCCATGGGATTCTCCAGGCAAGAATACTGGAGTAAGTCACCATGCCCTCCTCCAGGGGATCTTCCTGACCCAGGGATTGAACCCATGTCTCCTGTGTCTCCGGCATTGGCAGGCAGGTTTTTTACCACTGTGCCACCTGGGAAGTCAAAGATGGCTCCAGAATTCTTGAAGGCTATCCTTTCTGTAGCTGATTGAGTTGTCCTTCCAAATCAGGGTTAAGGCCACTGGGCATGGCAATTTCAGAAAAAGAGCAATTTGCTTGCAATATACCTGGCTGGTGGATGGAGACTGGAAGTTAGTTTCTACTGCTGCCAATCTCTTGACCTTCAAAACACAAACACTGATCCTGGGGGGGAAACAATAGTTTGGTGACATTTCCCCTCAAATGGGCCACTGATTAGGGAATCTTATTTATATTATATACATTGAGGGTTTTAAAATACAGAGTATTCAGAGGGACAGAGAGCCCCTTTAATGAAATTGTAGAGGAATCTGCTCTTTTATATGCAAAATATATTTCCCATTTCTGGCCAACATGGATTCTCTTTTTTCATTTTTCATTGCTGGATAGTGTGACAAATTTTATTCTCTTGTAAGAAGTACTACCCACCTTCCTGCATATATAGAAGCATTTCAATTCCATTCCCTCTGCAGGCCACTGGCTGGGTTTATGTTTTCTTTTTTTTTAAAGTACTCAAACTCAAAGAATGTGGCATGAAGAATACCTACTCAGATTAGCCACTGCAAATACAAACAGAGAGGTTCTAAATATTGCATTTGATCACTTTTTCTGTAATTTGCTGTTCATACGGATGCTTTGCATATGTTGATTAAATATGCACTTTCCACTGCCTGGGGAGCCCAAGCCCCTCACAGCAGACCAGTGTTATCTGGTCCCAGGAGATGGCAACGCTGCAGAGGGGCACTGTCGCACCGACTACCTGCTTCAGCTTGTCTTAGCAACAATGATTGCCATATGTGAAGCTGCAGGAAAACAGATGCTGTTTTTCCATTTGTGAAATCAAGTTGTTGGAAAGTAGTCAGGTTTCCAGTGTACGAAAGCTCATCTAATCAACCTACGGAGACAGTGTGAGCTTTCTCAGAAATATTTGACAACATTCCCTGGTATTGGTAACTAGACATATATGAAATCCTAGTTCCAAAATGCTAATCCTCTCCCCATTCTTGTATTGATCATATCTGTCTTGATGGCTGAATATGGAACCCCAAATTTTATTTTTTTAAGGAATTTTTATAACATAATTTTATTTATTTATTTTTAGCTGTGCTGGGTCTTCGTTGCTGCAAGGTCTTTTTCTCTAGTTGCAGCAAGCAGAGGCTGCTCTTCATCATGCTGGCTTCTCTTGTTGCAGAGCACAGGCTCTAGGGTGCATGGACTTCAGTAGTTGCGGCTTCCGGACTCTATACGAGCTCAATAGTTGTGGCGCATGAGCTTAGTTGCTCCGTGGCACGTGGGATCTTCCTGGACCAGGGATCAAACCTGTGTCTCCTGCACTGGCAGGCAGATTCTTTCCCACTGAGCCACCAAGGAAGCCCATCACTAACTTTCTTAAACAAAGCATATGCATAACCCAGTTTTCACCTGCTAAAAGGGCTTCCAGGCACAGTCTCCAGTTGTAGAGAAGATTTACTGTAGCATCTTATTATATCCTAAGTGTCCAGGATTATGTCTCTCCTGATGACAAGGGACAGCAATATAAGAGATTCATAATCCTTGTTTTATCAATTCAAAAGGAAAATTTCCACAAAATCCCAGTAGGTATTCTGTGATCCACTCCCATCTTACTCTTGCCTGAATCTTAAGGACTTAACATCACTTGCTATTTGTATAACAAAATACTTTACTCTAGCTGCGTGGAAAGCTCCTTTTCATTCATGAAAATTGACCTGCTTCTCAGAGTCTGTGCCCTTAGCAAAAATTAGATGGAAATCTGATGAAGTAGAATGCAGAACATACCATGCCTAGAAGGAAAGAAATAATGGAGCAACATAGTCACTTACAAACCAAATCAATTGTGGATATTAATTTTTCTGCAGTTATTACTATCTGAAGCTTCCCAGGTGATGCAGTGGTAATGAATCTGCCTGCCAATGCAAGAGACACAGGAGATGCAGGTTTGATCCCTGGGTTGGGAAGATCCCCTGGAAGAGGAAAGGGCAACCAGTTCCAGTATTCTTGTCTGGGAAATCCCATGGACAGAGGAGCCTGGTGGGCCACAGACCGTGGGGTCACAGAGTCAGACACAACTGAGTGTGTACACGTGCACACGTGCACTCGTGCACAAACACACACTACTATTTCTATTTATAAGTATAGGGAGAAATGTAGACAAAACCTGAATATGAGCAATATAAAGTTCACATCCAGGGAGACTGGCTTCTGAATCCTGTTTTCATCATTCAGTTCAGTTCAGTTGCTCAGTCGTGTCTGACTCTTTGAGACCCCATAAACCGCAGCACGCCAGGCCTCCCTATCCATCACCAACTGCTGGAGTCTACCCAAACCCATGCCCACTGAATCAGTGATGCCATCCCAAACATCTCATTCTCTGTAGTCCTCTTCTTCTCCTGCCCTCAATTTTTCCCAGCATCAGGTTTTCTCAAATGAGTCAGCTCTTTACATCAGGTGGCCAAAGTATTGGAGTTTCAGCTTCAACATCAGTCCTTCCAATGAACACCCAGGACTGATCTCTTTAGGATGGACTGGTTGGATCTCTTTGCAGTCCATAACTACCTGATTTTGTTATAGCTTGAATTAACTCTTCTGTCTATAAAATGTAAGTAATAAAGTTTTGAAAAGTTGTCACAATAAGAAATACAATAAGCTTTAAGAACTAAAAATCTATAGATTGCCCAGGCATTAATACACTGCCACAAAGCTCAGCTGGGAAAGAATCCACCTGGAATTGTTTGACCTGGTCCTATTCCTGGGTCGGGAAGACCTGCTGGAGAAGAGATAGTCTACCCACTCTAGTATTCTTGGGCTTCCCCGGTGGCTCAGATGGTAAAGAATCCTCCTGCAAGGTTCGATTCCTGGGTTGGGAAGATCCCTTAGAGAAAGGAATGGCTACCCACTCCAGTATTCTGGCCTGGAGAATTCCATGAACAGAGGAGCCTGGCAGGCTACAGTCCATGGCGTTGCAAAGAGTCAGACACGAAGAAGCAACTTTCACTTTCACTTTTCCTCATGTTTGTCCTGAACATCGTGGTACCCTGACACAGGAGATGCAACTTCCTGGAAGGTAAATCTCCTTGAGATGACAAAGAAATCAGATGAATGATGACTTCATGATAGCAAAAATATTATGGACACTGACATTTCTATTTGTTCACAAGGCAAAGACAAGTACCTACTTTGAGTAATTTAAAAGTTAGCATTTGAGCTGGGCTTTGAAATATAGAGATTAATCAGATGGGGGTACTTCCCAGAAAAGAAACAGCATTAAGCTTCAGGAGATGGAAGGAGAGTACCAGACATTACAGGGGTGAAGAGTTTTAAGTTAATTTGGCAAGAGAAGGTTGAAATTTAGGGGAAAAACACTGGTAAGTTAAGGCTAGATGAGGAAAGGTCCTGAATGAACGCTATAAGGAATTCAGATGTGACTCAGAGCAGTGGGAGAGGGAGATGGCTTTTTGCAGCTCAGAATCAAAGTCAGAGCTTGCTTTGTACACATCATCTTAGCACTGGAGCATGTAGCACAGTCTGAACCTGCTATGCCCTGGCATTCTCCTCAAATGTTAAAGGAGGAATGACTATGGTAAGGAATCTTGCCATCCAGGAGGAAAGACCAGAAATATGAAATATCATCAGGAAGGTAAAAATGAGTGCCAGCTTATACTGTGTGGTAACCACAATTGTCATTGAACTTTATAGTCTCCAAACCACTTTCACAGTGTTAATCTCAGCCCCTCAGTGAATACTTCCTGAATGAATGAATGAACAATAGACTCTTTGAAGTAAATAAGAAATGTAAGAAATCTGAATTCACATGGGCAGTAAGTGTTGATCTGGGACTCAGAGGATTTCAAGGTACCTAATCTTCTGCTTTCTACAGGTTTAGATAAGCGGGAATAAAAGGGAAAAGAACTCATGGAGTTCCTCTGCCTTTAAAATCACCTAGTACTATGTGAGGGAAGGAAAAGATAGATTATGTTCAGCTAATCCATGAATTAAATATTTCTCTGAAAAAAGCATTCCTTCAAGCAGATATTTAGTGACCAGGTAGTGTTACTACTGGATGTGACAAAAGTATCTTTCATTAAAGATTTTGGGCACGTGTGTGTGTTCATGTCCAACTCTCTGCAACCCCACATAGATGGGATCATTTCTCAGCCCTCTTGGCAATGCTGAGAGCCACCCAGGAGCCTTCCAATAAATCAACTTTCTGCTTCCATCAGCCAAAACTGCTTTCAGGCTACTAAGAACCCTGAGTGATATGGTAACTTTCATCAATAGATGTTACAAAACCCTCCAAAGTTTCTGGACCCAGTCAAGTATGATGCCCACGTCAGAGTCTGGGCTCATTATAGCATATGTATCCTTGGACATGTTACTTACTCTGGATGAGCATATTTTATATTGATAAATTGTTCAGAAACAATTTCCATCCCATCTACCCTTATCAAACAAGTAAATGCATGCACAATTACTCTGTCAAAAGTAAAGTGGTGTATGCTATAAAAGGTAAAGGGAGGGACTTCCCTGGTGATCTTGTAGTTAAGACTTCATCTTCCAATACAGAGGGTGTGGGCACAATTCCTGGTCAGGGAACTAAGATCCCATATGCCTCAAGGCCAAAAGAAAAACAAAAATAAAAAAGAAGTAATACCGTAGCAGATTCACTAAAGACTTTAAAAATGGTCCACCTAAAAAAATCCTTAAAACGACAACAAAAGAAAGGCAAAGGTACTGTTTGCCCAGATTAATCTCACCAATTGGTGAGAAACTATAAATGCATTGCTTTGGATGTTATTCTAAGTGGGAAAGTTACTTTATTCCTGATTCCTACATTCTACTGTCCTCTTCTGTATTCTCAAGACACAAAGCCTCAATGTTATTCCATGGAAGAGAGAAAATTCTCTTTCTTCCTCCTAGTTTCTCTGAAGGAGGCTAAGAAGTCCTCAGAAAATTACTCAGCCAATCCTCTGTACGATGGAAAGATTAGAGTATCTCTGGGGGCTTGAAACTCAACAGACAAGAGAATCAGAAGTTGGGAGAATAAGGAGCAGAAAGCTTACAACTCATCAGTCTGTTTCCAGGGTGTTGGCAGCCAAGTTCATGACCAGCCACTCATGTCTTGAAGGGAGACAATCACCTCCCTCTAGTACATCTTCTCAGTGCATCTTCTCTCCTCAGGGTTACAACTTCCGGCTCATCACTTAGACAGATGACTGGGATTAGGGTAATAGAAGCCACATGCTGGAGACATGTGTGGTATTGGAGGGTTCAAGTTATTCTGTGGGCAAGTGACACTTGCCTTGGCTTTTGGTCATACTGAGAAATATGAAAACTGGGCTTCCAAATTGATTGGCAATGGCTCCAAATTGTGCAAGCGCCCAGGCTATGATATGACAGAAGGATGTTTTATTGAGAGGAATAAAAAGACCACAAACATTTTGTGTCTATAACTGGTAAAGGCAAATTACTGCAAGCTTCATCAAAACCCAAAATGTTGCTTGTAGAGACTAGATATCTGAATGTTGTTTTCTGAGCTATTCCTAAAAATAAATAAATAAAAGCCTTTTATTTCTCACTTCTGTTCATTTAGACAAATATTAATGGCCATCTAGCATGAAGCAGGGAATTCCCTGCTCGCTCAGATGGTAGAAAGTTCACCTGCAATGCAGTGGATCCAGGTTTGTTCCCTGGGTTGGGAAGATCTCCTGGAGAAGGGAATGGCAACCCACTCCAGTATTCTTGCCTGGGAAATCCCATGAACAGAGGAGCCTCCCCAGCTATAGTCGGACACAACTGAGCCACTAAGCACAGCACAGCACAAGGGATGCTCAGAAATTCATGGGGAAGGGAATGAACGACTAACAATACACAAACACACAGTATGAAGTGGGCTCTGATGATCTGAAGACCAAACACAGTCTCATTCTCCTGGGATTTATAACATGGAGGATTGCCCTCTGTTGCTATGAAAACTCTACAGAATTAATTCCTACCTCTTATTCCTATCTGAGTAATGGAGAAGATTACCTCCAGCATCTTGTTCTTTCCATCCAATTATCTCTGATTTCAGATGGCAAGGGCTTCCTGGTTGCTCAGTTAGTAAAGAATTTGCCTGCAGTGCAGGAGACCCAGGTTCGATCCTTGGGTTGGGAAGATCACCTGGAGAAGGAAATGGCAAACCACTCCAATATCCTTGCCTGGAAAATCCAATGGGCAGAGGAGCCTGATGGGCTGCAGTCCATGGGTTGCAAAGAGTCGGACATAACTGAGCAACTAACACGTTCAGATGACTGCTTTTGTTTGCTCAGTGTGGAATCCCACATTTACTACCCCAATAGTATGTGCATACAGGGGCAGCCCTGCAGGAATTTTCCAAATGTTTCCTTGTACTTTAGGATACATACATGGTGAACGCAGGCTGAGGCTTTCTATCACCCTGACATCACTGTAACTGTGCGACTAGTCCTGTGTGATACCCAACCATATGACTTTTTAGAGGGTCCACTTGATCTGTCATTCTTTTTCATAATTTTTATTGGCATATAGTTGCTTTACAATGGTATGTTAGTTTCTGCCGTACAGCAAAGTGAATCAGCTTTATGTGTATATATATCCCCCTTTTTTGGATTTCCTTCCCATTTAGGTCACCACAGAGCATTAAGTTGAGTTCCCTGTGCTGTTAGTTCCCTGTTCTCATCAGTTTTCTCTTTTGTACATAGTAGTATGTGAATTCCAATCTCCCAGTTCATCCCAGCCCTGCCTCCCCAGCTTAGTTCTCTATGTCTGCGTCTCTATTTCTGCTTTGCAAATAGGTTCATCTGTACCATTTTTCTAGGTTCCACATATATGTGTTAGTATATGATATTGGTATTTTTCTTTCTGACTTACTGCACTCTGTTTGATCATCTCTAGGTCCATCCATGTCTCTGCAAACGGCACAATTCTGTTCCTCTTTTTGGCTGAGGGATACTATTGCCTTTCTCAAGAAGGCTTGCCTGTTTGCCACATTTCTGAAGCAATTTGACATTCTTATTGGTTAATTTTGTAGTAGAGTGACCTTAAGTAAGTATATTCTTTATTTGTGTAATTTAAGAGAAACGGGATCTAATACATTAGCAAATCCTGTCAGTTCTACCTTAAAATATATCCTGAAATGAGCACTTTAGTCTCCTCCATCCTAATTACCACAGTCCCAGCTGCTGTAATGGCCTGCCTAAAAATACTGCAATCATCTTGTTCATCTGACTTTCCTGTTCTCCCCCGGCCCCAGCCATATTACAAGTCCATGCTCCACATGGCTGCCTAAACAGTGTTTGTAAAATGCAACTACATCCTGTCACTTCCCTGCCATCAGTCTTTTCGTGGTATCCCATTAGTGGCGGACCGAATGCTACAAGGTTTGGTAGTGGGAAAGGAGGTGAGAAAGTCCGGAGTTAGGTTTAGTAAGCCTATTTCTTCCCGCCGGATCCTCACCCACTCCTCACCCAGCTGTTACTTCATTAAGCAAGTCAGGTCCAAGTCAGTAATGCTGAGCTAACTATTCCTCTACCCAGAACTCTCTTCCCCTAATTCTCAGGCTTTGCTTTCTCACTTCCATCCATTCTGCTCAAACCTCCCTTTCTCAGACCTTTCCCAGCCCTATCACAACACCACCTTCCCATGGCCACGGCCCCTTTATCTTCTGATTCTGTGGTGCTGCTTCATGGAATTTAAAACTGCTGACATGATAAAATCAATTATCTATTCCTATTTCCTCCACTAGAATGTAAGTCCTGGGAAGGCAGGAATATTACTTTGTTCACTATTGCTTAGAAGAGGGACTCACACAAGGACGGTGTCTCATGAATTCCTTTGGAATGAATGAGTCATTTTACCCTCTCCAAAAATGATGGGATAATCTCAGCAGAAGAGGCACCCAAGGTTCATAAAAGTTAAATCATTTGGCTGTTCAATACCAGACAGATCCGAAGCATAAATTCATTGCCTCCTGATGTCAAAAGCCCTGGCTCATTCCTCTATAGTTCTCTGGATAAATAGTTTGGACGTTTATCCAACAAATACTTATTAAAGAATAGATTCCAAATGTGTTTGAGAAAAACATCTCAATTGAATTTTAATTCTGACATTTAACGTCTAAAGCAAAGAAATAACTTTTACAAATGAGCAGCCTCTCTCATGGACTCTTCAGGATCATTGGTACCAAGAGCTACATCGCTGGTACCAAGGCTCTCTACATCACTGCCTACCCCTTCACCTGTGCTGGTCTTACCATCCTCTGCCCCATGGTCCTGCCCCAAACCATAGCCTTGCATCATAATTGGAAGTGGATATTTTAAGATAAAAGCTGTACCTGGCAAATAAAGAAACACATTTTTTCTAAGTTTAATTAAATAAGTCTGGGCAGCCTTTTTGCAATATGGAGATTAACTGTCAAATTTATGTTAATATGATCTCAGAGAATGAAGCTGCTATAAAAAGTTTCTCCCCTCACCCTTCATTTAAGCTCCTCAGGCTGCCTTCTTGAAGTTTCTTTACATTGATGGTGTCTTATTAAAATACCACTAGGTCAACTCTGCAAGAACAAGACAGTTAAAAATATCTAACAAATCCCAAATGTTGAAGACATCAATACAAATAAACTGAAATCGTATCTATGCTACTGAGAGAAAACTGTCACCATGGTCGAGTTTTCAGCATCTCTTTGGAATCATCTAATGCCAAGCTCTTCTTTATCTGATTAACACAGGATTATAAAGATCTTCTGAGCACTCTCAGTATAATACAAAGAGCCTTTCAATTCTCTGAGCATCCCTTCCCTTTTGTGTGTGTATGTGTGTGAAAAAGATGTGCCATCCAGTTTTTTTATTTTCTGATTTTAGAAAAAAATGTTAACAGTTTGAATCATGATTCCTGTTGTGGGGACTGAGTTAATTAAAAACCTGATGTATACATACAGCTGATCCTACCCACCCTAATGAAGAACATTAATTCTAGGACATGTGTGGCTGTAGTCACATTGCTACAAATTACTGGACTCTTTCCTTTATCTGTTTCCAAGAAAGTCTCCCCCTGTTAGTTAGGAAAAAAGAAAAATATGACGCCTTAGTTCTGGGCAGCATAAATTACACGCATCAATCAGAAAAGCCTAAATTAAAATACACATTTGGCAAACAAATATGAATATGTTGATCTCATCTGTGAATCAAAATGATTTAGTGCCGTGCTGACCGCCCCCCCCCACCCCCCGCCACTGTTCGACGTGAAGGTCACCGTGAGCAGCTTGCTCTCATTGAGAAATGTTTTCGTGTTTTTTAAGCATGTAATTTTATATATGCCCTGATGTTCCATCTAACTAGCGATTCCTATGTAGAGCGACTGATTTATTTTATAAAGAAAATACAGGCTCGTTTTTATTTATGTAATCCAAAACAGATAGCTAAATTAAAATGTTGGGGGAAAAATACAGTGGTTTATAGTTCCTGGGCTGGGGATTCTCCAATGTGTTTATGATACTTTCTAATCTAGCAGAATACTATTTGTGAAATGGGATGCTACACCTTGCCGATATTGAGGGATCATAAATCAGTCCATTCTTATCACCTACTGCATGCATTCTTGGGGCAGGGATAACTGCTTGAGAGATACCCATTACATGGCAGACCTTAAGTAAGGATGATCCAGGGCCTTGCAGACTGTCATTTCTTGACAAGATCTGTAGGCGAAGCAGGCAGATTGAGTCAGGCAGTGATCTCCCTGGACAGAACCATGTTTTATGTTATGACACTTATTTTGAATATTCATGTTGTGTTTTCTTGCTAAGATTTCCTTCTCATAACTACAAACCAGTATGACGATCCCGTCTGTATTAAAGGAGGGGTATGTAATGGTTGCTTTTGATAGGTTGCAACTCAACACTGAGACCCCCCTCATAGCTAAATGGAAGGCAAACAGCACAACTAAGACAAAACTGCACCACATGCATGCTTTGGTCTGCAACAGTCACCGGAGGAACTTGTTAAGTTACAGATTCCTGGGTCTCACTCTCTCCAGTTGTCAAAAAAAATGTATTATTTACTTATATTTTTTGGCTGTGCTGGGTATTTGTTGCTGCAAGGGCTTTCCTCTAGTTGTGGTGAGCAGGGGATACTCTAGTTGTGGCGCACAGATTTCTTACTACCGTAGCTTCTTTTGTTGCAGAGCACAGGCTCTAGGCATGTGGGCTTCCATAGCTGTGGTTCCCAGGCTCTAGAGCACAGGTTCAATAGTTGTGGCACACAGGCTTAGTAGCTACACAGCTTGTGGGATCCTCCCTGATCAGGGATCGAATCCCTGTCTCCTGCTTTGGCAGGTGGATTCTTTACCACTGAGCCAGCAGGGAAGCCCTCCCACAACTTCTAATTCAGTAGATCTGGAAGGAGGCATAGGATCTGCATTTTTCACTTCTTCTTAAATGTTACTCAGAACAAACTTTGAGAAAGACTGATGGGAAGATGAATGGGTGAAAAAGAAGATCAAATTATACATAATCGGTTTGTTCCCAAGCAGTCTGACAGAAGATTATATTAAGAGATTAAATTCTGAGTTGGGATGAGCGATTTATACTGCAGACAGCAGAAAGCTGGGCTCTAGGAGATGTATTAGTATTATGACAGTTGCTTTATATCGAGGTGGATTTTTTGGAAGGCAGGGGTAGTAAGGATTATCAGAAGGGATCTGCTCAGAATAAGGCACCTTTGAGCTACACAACAGCCAAACCTCTCAGAATTTTTTTGATCAAATTCCAATTTGAAACAGTCAGTTCTATTATCCCCACACCATATGGACCAATAGTGTTTGATTCAGGAAATATGATTACAATATTTCTTGGGCAAATTCTTAGACAGACTAGGTTTTGCATTCTAGGGTACTGATTAATAAGCATGGGGACTTTTGGAAGAAAGAAACCTGTGAAGGTAGGGTGAACAAATTACTATTATGTTTTACCTATTTCAGAAGGTGGCGGGAAAATAGTTCTGTCTGTTTCCTTCTATGATGTCACTGAAAACCATTGAAGTCTTCTGAAAAGTAAAATGATGTGACAAAAAAAATGTTTGAGAAATATTGTATCTTAGGGAGGGGACAGAAAGAATCTAAGTCAGTTCTGCATAGATCCATGTTGATCGTTAAGATGGCCAAGATGGATGGATTGGTTATGCTGCAGTCTGTTCGTTTGGCTCAGATAGGCAGTGCCAAGAGGAACTTGGGTACAATTTTGCTCCGTGCTAATTAGAATTGGTCAAATGGTCCTCTGATGAATTTCCTCCCCTGGATAGAATTTGAGAGGATATACAACAAAAAAGTAATTATCAAGGGGTGCCAATTATCCATAGGGTCATCGACACTAGATCCAGGGATGTAGGACTGACTCTCAAATTCTTAGAAATTTTATTCCCCAACTAAAGCAACCCCATTAAAAGTCCTCTTTGAGTGGGCACACAACCAATAGTGCATATGCTGATAGCATTTTCACATACAAATCTGATAGTTAGGCACGCCATTACCCAATTTACACATGCAAATGCAGTAATTGTGTGCACTGGGTGCTCAGGAAACCTGGCACACACCCAGGATGGAGGCCTTTTCAAAGCATGGCCAACCCACCAAATTCCTCTTCCACAACAACTCAAGCTAGGGTCTTACCTCTGTTATACAAAGTCCCACGGGATTCTGGGAGAAAGGATATATGCTTTGTGGGTTTCCCCAGGGACTGAAACTTTTTATCTCATTTGATGTGGACATGTTTTAAGTTCTCTCTTTTTTTTTTCTTCAATTAATGGACTGTAGACTTCCTCTCCTTTGTAGTAATTCGCCGTGTTGTTTCTCTGCTTTTTAAAAAATCCACTCTAATTAGAAAGTACAAATTCCCTCATTATGACTTATTCTCATCTAGAACCTGAAGTGAGAATGATTATGAATTGTTGTAATAAGCGATTTGCGCTTTTAAAAGAATGGAGATTGCTGTTTACAGCCACGCGCACAAGAGTTTACTCCAAGATGCATTTGATTATTCAAATTTACCAAGCTGCTGCAGAAGCAGGCTTTAACTATTTCCTATTTCTTTGTTTATGGATTTTAAATATTCTGGGTTCTTGTGACTACTCAGGCAGTACCACACAGGCAAGTAATTTTTAAAATAAAATAGGATTGAGTATCCTTGCTTTGCCAGTGTTTCTCAAAGAGAAGTCTAAAAGTCTGACATTGATCATGGCAAGATTTTTAGATTAACCAAAGAAGGTAGCAGAAAAAGCATAGTAAATTCTACCAAAAATGGAGAAATGCTGATATTTTGAGAGGTAAAATTGTAATTGAAAATGATAACATTTGTGTGTTCATTCAGAAAAAAAAATACACTGTGTGTTTACCACGCTCCATAAATTGTTCTGGGTATCCTTTCTCATCTCTCTGAACATTCTGTTTCATCTCTGTCTGACCCTTAACTGATGAGATTCTCCAAATTTCCAGATTTCAGTCCTCAACTTTCTACTTACTTTACTGTCTCTTCATGAGAACTTTTATCTTCATTTCTGACCTCCATACTTATCTCTTTCTCCAAGCTAGACTTCTCTTCTAAATTCCAAATCTGTATTTCCAGAAGCCTTTTCATACACTCAGATGAATACTCCAACATACAGCAATAGTAACAGATCTAAATTGGGATTTATATCTTCCTCAGATTTCATGCTAGAGTTAGCTTTTGGTCCTCTCTGGATCTTAAATTCAAGTATGCTATTGGTTCCTGAGTTCAGTAGAGCTACTGTTTAACCCCAGGCTTCCCTTGTGGCTCAGCTGGTAAAGAGTTTGCCTGCAATTCGGGAGACCTGGGTTCGATCCCTAGGTTGGGAAGATCCTCTGGAGAAAGGAAAGGCTACCCACTCCAGTATTCTGGCCTGGAAAATTCCATGGACTGTACAGTCTACGGGGTCGCAAAGAGCCAGACACGACTGAGTAACTTTCGCTTCACTTCACTTTACTGTTTAACCTATCATATTATGTACCTTTACGTAATTGTTGTTGTTGTTTAGTTACTAAGTTGTGTCCAATTCTTTGTGACTCCATGGGCTGTAGCCCTCCAGGCTCCTCTGTCCATGGGATTTCTCAGGCAAGAATACTGGAGTGTGTTACCATTTCCTTCTCCAGGGGTTTTTCCAGACCCAGGGATTGAACCTATGTTTCCTGCATTGGCAGGTGGATTATTTAGCTGAGCCACCAGGGACATCCCAACTTCATATAATAAATTTTGGTAAATAGCTGCCTGTTTCCACATTGGATTGAACATGTCTTAAATCAGGAGTTGTGTTTTATTGACCCTGTCAATGTCCTTTACCCAGTGACCACCACGAACACCAAGAACACATCCATAGTTGGTCTTATTGCTACTCCAGAGAGAAAGAATACTCCCCAGGGGGCATGTTAGAGCACTAGGAGTAACTATATATATATATAGTACTAGTATATATATAGAGAGAGAGAGTATAGTACTCTAACACGGAGAAGGCAATGGCACCCCACTCCAGTACTCTTGCCTGGAAAATCCCATGGACAGAGGAGCCTGGTGGGCTGCAGTCCATGGGGTCGCTGAGGGTAGGACACGACTGAGCGACTCCACTTTCACTTTTCACTTTCATGCATTGGAGAAGGAAATGGCAACCCACTCCGGTGTTCTTGCCTAGAGAATCCCAGGGACGGGGGAGCCTGGTAGGCTGCCGTCTATGGGGTCGCACAGAGTCGGACACGACTGAAGCGACTTAGCAGCAGCAGCAGTACTCTAACATGCCCCTTGGGGAGTATTCTATATATAGATAGATAGATAGATATCACATTTGGGTTTGTCTTAGTTGCTTTGGGGGAGTATTTGGGGAAGCAAATCTTTGTTTTGGATTTGATTCTGGGTTGAAATAGAAGTAATTTTGATGGACAATCTTAAAAGATCTCACCTAAAAGGGGGAAAATAAAGACTGCTGTTAAAGTTTTGATTACTAAAGTATCAGTGCTTACGTATATTAGTTATGAGAGGGGAATGCTTGATAATGATGGGGTTTAAAAATGTTCATGTTGCGTTTGTGTTCAGACATGATTAGGATGTGCTCTTGTTTTTGCCTTGATGCTTCATGGTCACAGAAGTGGCCTGATCCAATATGGGTGTTCTGTGGAATGGCTTATGTCTAACTGGAAAACGTCAATGCCTAGCTTTGAGTGCCTGGCCAGCTCCAGCAGCATCAGAGGATGGATAGTGCCAGGCCAGGTTTCAGCTGTCAGGTCCTGCTTTTCTTTATCAGTCCTCCTTTTCAGTCAGAGGAAGACAGACAGACCATGGGTTATTAATCCATGATATTCAAATTTTCTCCATTGTCAAGACTGTGCTGATCAGGACCAGGAGGGTGTCCAGAGAACACAATCAATCCCTGTACAAGGGTTAATCCATCCTCTTTTATATATTATAGGATGCGTTGTTCAGGCTTCTCTGGTGCATCAGTGGTAATGAATCTGCCTGCCAAGCAGGAGATGCAGGTTCAGTCCCTGGGTTAGGAAGATCCCATGCAGAAGGAAATGGCAACCCACTCTAGTATTCTTGCCTGAAGAATTCCATGGAGAGAGGAGCCTGGGGGGCTACAGTCCATGGGGTCACAAAGAGTCAGACACAACTGAAGTGACTTAGCAGCAGCAAAGGTTTAGAAAAGGGTGCTGAAGAATTAGAAAATCAGCTTTATTTCATTGTCTTACATGGAATCTGTCTACTTTTGCAATCACCAGCTTGTTCCAAAGCTTTGATTGGAGATTTCTACTTATGTAGTAAACTACCACACAATTGCACTCATCTCACACTCTAGGAAAGTAATGCTCAAAATTCTCCAAGCCAGACTTCAGCAATATGTGAACCGTGAACTTCCTGATGTCAACCTGGTTTTAGAAAAGGCAGAGGAACCAGAGATCAAATTGCCAACATCCGCTGGAACATCGAAAAAGCAAGAGAGCTCCAGAAAAACATCTATTTCTGCTTCATTGACTATGCCAAAGCCTTTGACTCTGTGGATCACAATAAACTGTGGAAAATTCTTCAAGAGATGGGAATACCAGACCACCTGACCTGCCTTTGAGAAACCTGTATGCAGGTCAGAAAGCAACAGTTAGAACTGGACATGGAACAACAGACTGGTTCCAAATAGGAAAAGGAGTACATTAAGGCTATATATTGTCACCCTGCTTATTTAACTTCTGTGCAGAGTACATCATGAGAAACTCTGGGCTGGAAGAAGCACAAGCTGGAATCAAGATTGCCGGGAGAAATATCAATAACCTCAGATATGCAGATGACACCACCCTTATGGCAGAAAGTGAAATGGAACTAAAAAGCCTCTTGATGAAAGTGAAAGAGGAGAGTGAAAAAGTTGGCTTAAAGCTCAACATTCAGAAAACGAAGATCATGGCATCTGGTCCCATCACTTCATGGCAAATAGATGGGGAAACAGTGGAAACAGTGTCAGACTTTATTTTTTGGGGCTCCAAAATCACTGCAGATGGTGATTGCAGCCATGAAATTAAAAGACGCTTACTCCTTGGAAGGAAAGCTATGACCAACCTAGATAGCATATTCAAAAGCAGAGACATTACTTTGCCAACAAAGGTCCATCTAGTCAAGGCTATTGTTTTTCCAGTGGTCATTTATGGATGTGAGAATTGGACTGTGAAGAAAGCTGAGCACCGAAGAATTGATGCTTTTGAACTGTGGTGTTGGAGAAGACTCTTGAGAGTCCCTTGGACTGCAAGGAGATCCCATCCAGTCCATTCTGAAGGAGATCAGCCCTGGGATTTCTTTGGAAGGAATGATGCTAAAGCTGAAACTCCAGTACTTTGGCCACCTCATGCGAAGAGTTGACTCATCGGAAAAGATTCTGATGCTGGGAGGGATTGGGGGCAGGGGGAGAAGGGGACGACAGAGGATGAGATGGCTGGATGGCATCACCAACTCGATGGACGTGAGTTTGAGTGAACTCCGGGAGATGGTGATGGACAGGGAGGCCTGGCGTGCTGCGATTCATGGGGTCGCAAAGAGTCGAACATGACTGAGTGACTGAGCTGAACTGAACTGAGTTGTCACTTATACAGATTTCCTGAGAATCCTCTGTTTAAGATACCTTTATAGAATGAATGTCCATTAGTAAGGAGGAAGCAATGTATGCCTTTGGGCTGGCAAACATTTTCCCAGGGGTTAACAACTTGGAGTTTTACTACTATGTGAGTTGTTAATAGTACCTGCTAGCTTCTTTTTCATCAAGGCTCAAGGGCAATTTGTCTCTGGTGCCTTTTTCAAAAGATCAAATCCATACACTGTGCAGAGACAACTTAGGTGGATGTTTTAGAAAGGCAATTTCTACTTACTGCTGACAAATCTTAGGTGTCATACAAGTCTATTGCATTAATAGTCATATCAGCTTGAAAAGGGGCAGAATCTACAATTGAAAGTAATTTCCAAAAGTCTGAGTAATTCTTTTATTGTAGGAGATAACTTGTGCATCCTAGAAAGGATTGGTCTTAATTTTATGAAAGTTAATGATGGAATTTTGGGGCCTTGGAAGTTTAGTATATTATTTAATATTTTGTGAAGTATAATATGGGCCTTCCAGGTAGCGCAGTGGTAAAGAATCCACCTGCCAATGCACAAGACACAGGAGACATGGGTTTGATTCCTGGGTTGAAAAGATCCGTTGGAGGAGGAAATGGCAACCCACTCCAGTATTCTTGCCTGGGAAATCCCATGGACAGAGACCTAGCGGGCTACAGTCCATGGGGTTGAAAGAGTCAGACACAACTAAACACACACACACCCACACACAGTATAATATAATACAGCAAAACACAAGTATATCATATAATGTTTTAAAATTAAAAATTAGAAAAAACCCATTGACTTGTACACAAATTTGTCTTTTTCTATAGCTATTGTACCTACTTTAATCATTTATACAGATTATCTTTAATCAAAATAATTATTTTGGAAAAAAAAACAAATTTTGTATTCTTCATTACAAGAGAAAACCTGAGAACAAAAGATCGTGAAATTGTTTAGCTATTCTATTACATGAACACTTACTTAAGAAGTCAAAAATTATGTTATTTTATAAAAATATAAATAAATTATTTATATAATTCTATAATTTATACAATAAATTAAATTATTTATATAAATAAATTATATTTATTTTAATGTTTATTTATTTATTTTAATTTGTATAATGTGATTCAAAACTATTTGCATATTTTGTTGATAAATTACCATTTTAATAAATAAGAGTAAAGTAAAATTAGACTCAACTACCCAATGCTTGTGTCTGTTGCTTGTTTAGAAATTTTATGAGCTTCCAAAGATTACCTATTAATTAACCTAATCATTTTCTTAAAATTGAAATTTAATTAAGTATCTAGAAATTACTAATTTTAGTTAACACCTTAAATCATATGATTTGCAGGATTGTAAGAATTTCATACAATTAAATCTTAAAGAAGTTATTCTTTATCATTATCATTATTTATCCATTATTTATCATTCCATTTAGTTGATTATAATTTAATATATATAATTTTAAATGTTAAACAAGCTATGATAACAGTGACACTCTACTTAATTCACCAAACTAATGTAGGATATTAAAGATGGTTAAATCTTAAGAAATTTACTGTAACATTATTCTTATACAGTAAGCTAATGTTTTTAGTGTCTTTTAATCATACTAATGCACATCTTTTGTCTCAGAAGTAAAGCTTTTTCTTATCTTGTAACTATAGTAACAGAAGCTACCATATAAATATAGATAAATAGAAACACAAAATACATAAAGAGAAACACAAAACAAAACACAAAGAGAAACACAGTTAATAACTAATTTTTACTTTCTTTGGGACATTTTAGACTATTTATCTGAACTGAATATTTGAGTGGGTACTGACTTTTTATATCAGTTAACCTTGAATGTTTCCTAAAAGAGTTGAAAAAGAAGGAAGAATAGAAAACAAATGAGAGGGATTCAGTTTCATAAAAATATGAGATTACTGCTGTAAAAAGTAATTATATGACACGATTGTCTATGTAGGAAACAACTCCAAAGAATCATCAACAACAAAGGCTGCTGGAACTACTAGGTGATTCTAGCAAGGTTGCAAGATAGAAGATTAATATACAAAAGTAACTACATTTCCTCTGTAAGAAAATTAAGTTTGGATGTAGATAACAGCTTGACATACATGTACACAAGAGAGTGATCTACAAC
Organism: Bos grunniens; assembly: GCF_055505025.1. Classification (NCBI taxonomy): domain Eukaryota; kingdom Metazoa; phylum Chordata; class Mammalia; order Artiodactyla; family Bovidae; genus Bos; species Bos grunniens. The sequence goes on along the minus strand of NC_141178.1, from coordinate 52,810,980 downwards.
TGGTTTAGACAGAGCTTGACAATTTCATCATAACAATTAAAAAGCTAGCATTTGGGAACTCCCTGGCAGTCCAGTGATTAGGGCTTGGCCCTTTCACAGCTGTGTTCCAGGGTGCAGTCTCTGACTGGGGAACTAAGATCCCACAAACCACATGGTATGGGGCAGGGGGGGAAGCCAGCATTTACTAATCCCTGAATATATATATATTTTTTTAAAGAAAAATAAACAACAAAAATCCACAGAGAAAAGCTCGTCCCCTCTGTTAAACAAAGTCATCTTTTAGGCAAAGGAAACAACTTTCTCATAAAAGCATCTTTGCTTTTGGTTCTAAGCTAATGTCAATTAAATAATCTCTTTCCTGTTAAAAACTCCCCAACATGGCCACTGAAATTCCGAAAATTGTCCCTGGTGCTATGGTGACCGTTAAGAGAGAGAGGCGTGTCAGTTAGTATCATGGTGAGAAAACAAGGAGGAAGCAGATGTTTGACCTGAAGGAGGCAGAGCTTTAGGTTGAGAGTATCCCATGGTGGGTGCCTTGTACAGAATGGGTGCTTTGTACATTGTCAGTTCAGTTCAGTTCAATCGCTCAGTCATGTCCAACTCTGTGTGACCCCATAGACGGCAGCCCACCAGGCTCCCCCGTCTCTGGGATTCTCCAGTCAAGAACACTGGAGTGGGCTGCCATTGCCTTCTCCAATGCATGAAAGTGAAAGTGAAGTCGCTCAGTCTGACTCTTAGAGACCCCATGGACTGCAGGCTACCAGGCTTCTCCGTCCATGGGATTTGCCAGGCAAGAGTACTGGAGTGGGTTGCCATTGCCTTCTCCTGCACTTGATAAGGCAGACAAATACTGAACTGACAACTAAAGCTATGAAATACTGAAGTTGTGTTCTTTTTCTTCTTACTGTTTAAAAGTATTTTCAGGAATTATTCACATCTTATAAGAAAACTTTAGAATTTTTATTCCTATCTACCCTTGAGAAATACTAACTGAAAGCTAATTAAATAAAAATAATATTGCCAGTCACACAAGCTGTGTGAAGACATAGGGAAAGATTGTTTTGTTCATTGAGCTCTAGCCTAGACGGGCAGCAACTGCCTCACACCTTCTTATCAGCAGCAATAAATTGGCAGCCTCAATCCACTGTAATTCTCCTGGGTGAGTGTTGTTGCACGTTCGTTAGTTGGATGCACAGAAGTGTAACTGGAGAACTAAGCTGCTATACCAGGCTCAAAAATGGAGAGGCTCTCTTCAGAGATTTTTAACTACTTTATTTTTATTTTGAGAAATATGTCAGGGAAAACTGAGGCTAATAGAAAAGAAGAAAAAGAATTGTATTAAAATAACTGCAATGGTAGCTACATATATTAATACATTTTGCTGTACACCTGAAACTGACACAACATTGTTAATCAACTATACTCTAATATAAAATTTAAAAATTGTTAAAAAAAAATGCCAAAGCAAAATAATGCTATGGGGAGAACAATGGGACTCGTATTGGCGGTATAGATGCTCGAGACGGAGTCAGTGAATGAAGCTCACGAGAACTGAATAGGTTTGAGAGACGGCTGTGGAGGTGCTACTAAGAGGCCAAAGAAAGTGTCCAAGTGTTAAGGCAAGCTTAACAATAATTCAGACAACAAGTAGCTTGGAGTTTGTAGAAGTGGTGGCAAGGTCACAACAAGAAATTGTGGCCCACAGAGAAGAATCAGTAGGAGGCTGCCACCATCTGGGTTCACTCACCGGAGCAGCAGGCTCCAGCTACTCAAAGAGCGCTTCTGGGCAGACCTGAGTTGTTCAGACAAAAGTGAGACCAAAGCTGCAAGCCTCACTGTTGGCTGCCTGTGGGTGGGGAGAGCTGGGACTAAAAAGGCAGTGAGAAGACCACTGGGACACCTTGATGGGGTGGCTGCCCTCTACCCAACCCCCCCCCATCCCCGGCAGAGATCTGAAGTTATATGAGGATGTTTCTCAGAACATCATGTAAGTAAGTCACTTTTAAACACAACTAAGCAATAGGTGATCCAGTGAAGTGAAAGTTGCTCAGTCGTGTCCGACTCTTTGCAACCCCATGGACTGTACAGTCCATGGAATTCTCCAGGCCAGAATACTGGAGTGGGTAGCCTTTCCCTTCTCTAGAGGATCTTCCCAATCCAGGGGTCAAACCCAGGTCTCCTGCATTGCAGGTGGATTCTTTACCAGCTGAGCCTCAAAGGAAGCCCGAACCTAAGTGTACTCATCTTAAAAATGGAGATAAAAATAGCTACCTTACAGGCTTTAACAAAAAAATGTAAACAACAACCCTGGTAGTAGTCACTACATCATCAGTGTTAGCATTTTTATATTATATTAAGCTTCCCAGTGGGAGCCCAGGTGGAACATACTTACAGTGACTTGCTGGTTAAAAAATGAATGAAGTCAGAAAGAGAAAAACAAATATCATATATTAATGTATATATGTGGAATCTAGAAAATGGTATAGATACTTGCAAAACAGAAGTAGAGACACAGATATAGAGAACAAACGTATAGACCAAGAGAAAAAAGAGGGTGGGTGGGGTGAATTGGGAGATTGGTGTTGATATACATACACTATTGATACTATGTATTATGTATCAAAGGTCCCTCCAGTCAAAGCTATGGTTTTTCCAGTAGTCATGTACGGGTGCGAGAGTAGGATTATAAAGAAAGCTGAGCACAGAAGAACTGATGCTTTCGAACTGTGGTGTTGGATAAGACTCTTGAGAGTCTCTTGGACAGCCAGGAGATCAGTCAATCTTAAAGGAAATCAGTCCTAAATATTCATTGGAAGGACTGATGCTGAAGTTGAAACTCCAATACTTTAGCCACCTGATGCGAAGAACTGACTCATTGGCAAAGACCCTGATGCTGGGAAAGATTGAAGGCAGGAGGATAAAGGGACGACAGAGGATGAGATAGTTGGATGGCATCACCGACGGACATGAGTTTGAACAAGCTCCGGGAGTTGGTGATGGACAGGGAAGCCTGGCGTGCTGCAATCCAGGGGGTCCCGAAGAGTCCAACACAAATGGGCAACTGAACTGAATCAAACTGATACTATGTATAAGATAGAAAACTAGTGAGAACATGCTGTATAGCTGAGGGAATTCTACTAAATGCTCTGTGGTGACCTTTCCTTTGGGAAGGAAATCCCAAAAAGAAATAGCTGATTCACTTTGCTATGCAGTAGAGGCTGACACAACATTGTAAAGTAACTATATTCCAATAAAAATTTAAGAATGAGTTTACCCTATTTTTCTGGCCTCATTTGACTTTATTTCCCTATTTTGGTTTCTTTATTTTTATCCTTATTCTTATAGATTAAGTAAATATCAAATTAAGAGTTAAATATTATTTTAAAAATATTGAACCCAAATTGCAGATGGTAAATTTAATAAACTAAGTAGATAAGATTCTGATTTCTTATTTTCCTTAAAAAAAAAAGAAAGAAAGAACTGTAGATTGTGTTTTGGCTTCAAAAAGTGAGATCCTGCAGTTGAAACATGATAGAAATAGCCTTTAAAAGCTAAATGAAATGAATAGTCTTGCAAAGGGAATAAAGGCGGAATTTTTCACAAGTCCCTGGAAACCAGCAAAAAAGCATCAGAACTGTTGTTTGCAGTAATAATTGTGATTACTTAGTTAAAATATCCTGTACAAGAAGCTTTCTATGTTTTTTGCTCCTCTACAAGGAAAATTAAAACAGAACACATAGCATTGGGGCCAGTTTGTTTCCAAAGAAGTCAATTATTAATATAGTATTTAGTATTTAATGAACTAAGCCCGTGTATGTGGAATGCTGCAAAGAGATTGCCATACCAGCAGAGAACAGGTGTTGAGGTAAGCTTTGTGCGTATGTTTACCAGCTGATTAGTACCCATTAAAATGATAATAATCTAATAAAAAATTACTTTATATCTAGTGGAAGTGGAAAGTCCCCTGTGTGTTGGAAAATAATTTTACTCCCTTTGCCATGGCAGTGGTGAGAATCCACACCCAAAGCAGCCGGAATATTCTCAATTTCTATACCTTAGACTTTTCTCTTTAAGCATCCCTTTCTCCATACGTGTGGTTCAGGCGGTTAGGGCAGTTCACTTTCTTATGGTTTCAAGGGACAGGCAAACATGTATCCATTCACCACCATCCTCTCTGGTAATGGGAGAAAAATAGGAACCTTAGTAAATGATAATGCTCTGTCTGCAATAAGACATTGGATGGAGCTATGGGTGTCCTGAAGCACCATCCTGAGCCTTGGTTGTCCCAGAGAGCCTTGAGTGGCTGCTAAAGCAGCTCTTAGTGTCCCCTGAACTGGTAGTCCCTGGGGAAGTCCCTGATTTCAGGCTAGTCATACTCAAAACTGTGATGAATACCAAGTCCCATCGTCCCCAGCCTCAATTCCTACCATTTCTCTTCATGACATGTCTACCTATTCTGTCTCAACTGAGCCTGACACACTTTACTTTTGTTCTACCAAAAGCTGAGCTCAAGAAATTTTTAGGAATTTAGCTACATACACTACAGAGTAGAGACTGAAAACTAAGAGTTATTTGCAGTGTGACCAGAATCAAATCATTCCAAGATAACCAAAAGGCTCACAAACTCCAAGAACAAACTTATAGTTACCAGAGGGGAAGGGTTAGTTAGGGACTTTAGGATCGATTTCTATTTCTATATTTAAAATGGATAACCAATAAGGTCCAACTGTAGATCACAGGGAACTCTGCTCAATATTATGTAACAACCTAAATGGGAAAAGAATGTGAAAAAGAACAGATATACGTATATGTATATCTGAATTACTTTGCTGTATACCTGAAACTGGGCTTCCCAGGTAGCTCAGTGGTAAAGAATCTGCATACAGTGCAAGTGACCTGGGTTTGATTCCTGGGTTAGGAAGATCCCCTGGAGGAGGGCATGGCAACCCATTCTAGTATTCTTGCCTGGAGCGTTCCATGGACAGAGGAGTGTGGTGGGCTACAGTTCATAGGGTCACAAAGAATTGAACACGACTCAAGCCACTAAGCAGCCACAGCATACTTGAAACTATCACAACATAGTTAATAAACTATGTGCATGCTCATTGGCAGTCCTACGATCTCCTTAAAGATAGAGTATGTCTCCTTTGGGAAATTTGGAGAAAGTGATAGGATTTAGTACAAATAGGTTGAGTTTAGGGTAACTAATCTAGATTGGAAAACTAATTGGAACAAGTGCTTTATGGATAATATGTGGGAAGAAGTAAGGAGGGGTTTTTCTCAAGTCCACTGGGTTTATTGGAGTGATTACTTCACTGATTCATAAGAGGTCAGAGGAAGAGTAAGGAACAGAGAACATCCTTCCAGACTCTAGTGCCAGGGTCCAGCCCCGGTGGATCCAGGGAATTCCAAGCGGGGACGGCGTCGGCGAGGATCAGGAAACAATTGCTTAATTAAACGTTAATTAAGGATATAAAGAGTGGTTACATAAGGATAGCTCAGTGAGGAAATTCAGTGGAGAAAAGAGGCTGAAGAACTTGGTTTACGTGGAAAGCTAATAAAATTCCAAAATAAGGAATCTGCGTCACCTACGTAGGCTGCAGGCGTCCTCCCGTTCTCCCGAAGGAGAGGAGACACTAAGGCCTCCCTGGTCAGATCTTAAAAGCCCAGGCAAAATTAGTAGGCTTGACGAGCCTCCACGCCCCAGATGGAAATTCAGCCAGAAGGTGAGAGAGAGAACGACATGGGGAGACCAAGTTTCGGTGAACAAAGCCCGCACTTTATTTTCCAAAGTAGTTTTTATACCTTAAGTTATGCATAGAGGATAATGGAGGAAGGGGTAGAGTCATGCAGTAAGCCAGGCTTTCTTCCTGCAAATTTATCATATGCAAAAGTTTAGGTGATTTACATCATCTTCTGGCCGGAGGCCTGTTAACATTTTAAGACCCTTTCTTCAGAAAACTTATTTTTCTCTAAAGGTGATTATTCTAAAGTCAGGCGCCACCCTCCGAAAGCATTAGATAAAGTTGCATTCTTATAGGGCAAAGATGTGGTGGGCTATAACAAGAAAAAGAATTAACTCAAGGGTCCAAGGTTACAAACATTAAAGCTACTACTTACATTCCTATACACCAATTATATTAATCAATACACTGCCAGGGACACAGTAGGTAAGGGATATGGAAACTTAGCAGCAAACATTGGCCCAAGAAGTGAAAAACCCTTCACCAATACAATTTCTAATCAATCTTTTAACTGCTCAAAGGAATCTGTATTCAGACAGTTTAGAACATCTCATGCATCTCACGGTTGTGAACTAAAACACTCTTGTCACACCCAGGAACTTTATTAACTGGAACTGTAATTTAACTCTTTTTCAGAGAGAGGTGGTGGGAGACAGCCCCCCCCCACATAAAGTCAGAGGTGTAGGTGAGAGCACAAAGCAGTAAAGTAGTCAGACTCTGGTTTTGGGGGTAGATGCTCGAGAATTTCCAGGGGGACTCCTGAGGCTCGATCCCGCCTTTGTGTATGCCGAGCCTCCTTCCTCATGACCTTTGCCACGGGCGGAGTTCCTCATGCTGGCTCCCAGCACTCTAGGAGCTCTCCTTGAGCCTAGGGAGAGCCAGGAAACCTGTGCTCCTCCTCAGTGCAAAGTAAGGACCTGGCCAGGTGGCTACAAATTAAAAAATTAGTGGGAATAGCTGACTATGTGATGCTAGCCCTTTATTCAAGTCCAAGCCACCCATAGGCTACACCATGGTTGGTTCCTCAAGGAATATAGAGCTGTGACTCCTAGGACGTGAACACTTTGGGGTCCATATTGCTAACTCAGTGACCTGACTTACTACTGGTGGCTGGATCTCTTGGACTTCCCAATGTGTGGACACGAATTCTGATTTCTCAGGCCTTAACATCCTGCCCAGCTTTTGATCTTGTCCATTTTTTCTTGTAGCAACATCTTTGTGGTTGTAGGCAGTTTAGGTAGGCTCACTCTACTCTGGCTTCAGAACCCTTCAGAAGAAGAAGCGCTATACAGACACAACATAGATTTGTCTTCCTGGCTTAACCACAAGGCTTTGGACAAGTTTTGGAGACAAGTTGAGTATCACAGTGGCTATCATTAATGCTGAGTACTGTATTTTCCATAATTTGGCTGCTAGAGGTGGTAGAAGAGGGACCCTGGGACTTCCAGGAACTAAGAGTGACTCTGAAATGCAAGACTGTAAGGGACACCCCCTTTTCTTTGGTCCTGGAAGCCAACAGGTGCTGGTGCTGGGATCAGAGGACAGAATATCATGATGGTGAGCACTTCCCGTTAGAAGGGTCAGGCTGTTACCACAATTCTAGTGAAACCTAGAAGTCAGCTGTCCCCTCTACCAGACTTCTTGGGATAGGACTTTGTATAATAGCTCCATGCAGTTTTCATAAGGAATTCACCAGCCCACAGATCCATAGTGAGCAATGTGGAATTTTCTGTAGGTTTAACCCGGGAAATAGAAGAGAAGACTACACAAATGTCAACACTGTATCATTTAAAAATGCTCATGGGATATGTTTGTTTTCCAGACTTTCTTCCAAATTTTCATCTCCCTAACTGGGACCCAGAGTAGTTTTCTTCTCTTCTTTCATCACACAGTACCCAGAACCTTCTGCCGGGTTCCCCTCCTCCCTTTATTAATGACACAGTTACTGAGACCAGTCTCTCTTAGGGGGCAATGGTGAGTTATACAAAAACAAAGCAACAAAATACTTCTATTACACCAGCATAAAATCCTTAATGAGAGGTGACCACTGTCATGTCCCTGGTACCTTGTATCCTCTTCTGCAGCCTTTGGAGGTAGGAATTACTCTCTATAGCTGGTAGGTAACTAAAGTTTAGGAAGCTTCACAGTGAATTTGCGAAAAGAGATGACATAAACCCAAATTATATAACTCCAAGTCAGGGTTATTTATTTTTGAACCACACAAGGAACAAGACATTCTTGGATACTTAACCTCTAGGGTAAAGGAAGAGATTGTTGCCCTTTCATTATAATCCTAATCACAAAAGGATAACAAATTTTGTCAAGAATGAGGTTAGAGGCCTTGATTAAATCCAGCTATCCTGCTTTCTGGAAAGGGTGTGTTCTAAGAAAGGAAGTAACCAAGCCAAAGGAAACCAGGGACTCTGAGTTAAGAAAGAAAAGGAGAGCCCTCACACAGCATATTTCTGTATAATTTTGTTATTTTGTTCAACTCATTTTGTCAGCAGGGGTTCTCTTTGACTATGAAAGAGAAGAAGAAAATCTTTTCTTAACAATAATATACACTTGCCATGAGAGAGATGAAGCAGAAGATTAAGCAAGAAACTCAGCTATTTTATTGCCCTAAGGCATTATTCATTTCCCTGACACATTATGTTTTTAATTAAAATTGCATGTGAGTTAATTAAAATATTCACTCAGGCACTTTCCCACACCCCCGCCTCTTGCATGGGTTCCTTGTTCCTCTTGAAGCTTTTTGGTAAAATTCAGTTTCATTTTAACTTTGCTGCCTTTATTGGCTACAGCTTTACCAGAGAGTCTATATACGAAGTTAACTGAAAAAAAATCTAATTTACAAAATTCATTCTGAAGTGGCCAGGGGAAAGGGAAATGGCCAGAGGTGGAATTGTTATGGCTTAGACATTTCTTCCTGCTTACTTAATCAAAAACATGAAGTTGGCATTGATATAAAGTATATTAAAAAGGGATCCTTTGATTTTTCTTGTGATAGACATGTTTATCCATCTGTAGTCCTTTGTTCTGGAAATAATCATCATTGATGGCCCCTATGGTTGTGTAACCAGAGCTTTCTCTGTTTACAGCTGATAGATTCACCTTTGGTAGACATTTATCTATTGAAACCTATCAATTGACAAGCCAGTTACTCTGAGTAACTCTGAGAGACAGGCTCCCTCTTAAAAAGGTTGATATAGAGACACAAAGACCTTGGTCACCGGTGGCATCTCTGTGGTTGGTTGGTTCATTTGCAAACATGAAATTGACTGAAAGGAAGAATAGAAAGAATCAGAGACGGTTGTAGCCACATGGCTTCTGAGCTGGACAAGACAGAAACTCGAGTTTCTTCCCATGCCAATACCCATGAGGAGTGTCAGTATTCTCGAGATTTTCTTTTTTGTGGGGGAAGGATGTTCTTTTGCTTGTTTGTTTTATAATAAATCCCTCATTTTTAGGGTCAGCTAAAATGAATTTTGGATCCTTGTAAACAATGAGCTTTGCCTAAAATATCCATGCTTCACAACTCCATATATCCCTAAGTAGCCCTGATAGAGATAATATTAAAAATCAAAATTAAAATGAGTAGAAAGAAGCCATTATGAAGATCCACTGACAAAATAAAGTTCAGATCTGAGAAGAATATATTTTAACAACCACAGAATCCCTTGTGAAGATTTTGGGGAAATTTTATTTTTCTGTGTTTTTTTTCCACCTCCAGTGACGTTTCATCACCTCAATAATGTGTCCCTGAGATCCTAGTGCCCGGGGGCAGCTGCCTGGCTGACAAATTTGCTCATTTTCCCTGCTACCTAGATAAAGGCGCCGTGTCTTTCTCCACAATCAGATTTCTAATACCAGCATTAACCCAGCTGGATGTGGTTGTTGTTCAGCTACTAAGTCGTGTCTGACTCTCTGCGACCCCGTGGACTGCAGCACTCCAGGCTCCCCTGGCTCACACTGTCTCCAGGAGTTTGCTCAGATTCATGTCCCTTGAGTCGGTGATGCTATCTAACCATCTCATCCTCTGCTACCCTCTTCTCCTTTTCATTTCCATCTTTCCCAGCATCAGGGTCTTTTCCAATACATATATCTCCCACCTCTTGGACCCGCCTCCCACCCTACCTCCCAACTCATCGCTCTGGGTCAGAGCACTGAGCTGAGCTCCCTGTGCTATACCTCATGTTCCCGCTAGCTACCTACTTTACATGTGGTAACATATATATGTTGATCCTAATCTCCCAGTTTGTCCCACCCTCTCCTTCCCCTTCCCCCCTGCTCATGTCCATATGTACATTCTCTACATCTATGTCTCTATTCCTGCCCTGCAAATAGGGAGCCTCCTCATCAAGAAAGTATGTACTGTTATTTCTTTTATCTTAAAATCTTTGCTTGATTCTTCTTTCCTCTTTAGCTACCATGCCTTCATTCTTCTTCCCTAACTGATGAACTTCTTGATGAAATTTACTGAATTATTGCTTCCTGTTCTTACCAAACTAGTGTGTCCTTTTCCTCTTATTCCCTCTTGAATCAACTCTGATCAGGCTTTGGTCCTCACCCACTCCATCAAAACTCTTCTTATCAAGTCTCCAATAACCTTTATGGGCTTCCTAGTTTGCGCTAGTGGTAAAATAATCTGCATGACAATGCAGAAGACTTAAGAGATGTGGGTTCAGTCCCTGCATCAGGAAGATCCCTTGGAGGAGGAAATGGCACCCCACTCCAGCACTCTTGTGGGGAGAATCCCAAGGACAGAGGAGCCTGCTGGGCTACAGTCCATGGGGTCACAAACAGTTGGATACTACTGAGCACCTGAGCACACAATAACCTTTACATTTCTAAACCCAATAACCGGTTTTGAGTCCTTATATACTTGACTAATCAGCAGCAGTTACCAGAGTTGAGAACTTCTTTCTCTGTGATACACTTGAAGCATTTTGCTTCTAGGACATCATACTCTCTTGGTTTTAACAACCTACTAGATACTTCTCAATCTTCTTTGTTGCTGCTGCTTCTTCTCTATGACCTCTTAATGTTGTGGTTCCCCATATTTCTATCTTTTCTTATTACTCTATAGTCCCACCCAGGTGATGGCATTGAATCTCATGTTTTAAAATGTAATTTCTATGCAAAAAACTCCAAAATTTATATCTCTAACTCAGATATTTCTTCTGAGGTTCCTATGTTCCCCTGCCCACTTGGTATCTTCATTTGAATATCTATTGGAAATCGCATAGTTCAAACTAAAACTCTGCTCGTGATATTCTTCCCACTAATCTGCCTTGTCCATAGCTTTCTCTGTCTTGCTGAAGAGCAGCTTTACCCTTCCTGTGTCTCAGTCCCAAACTTTCTAGTTAATTAAGATTCCTCTTTATCTCTCTTTCATGCTCATAATCATTATTTTATATGATTCTGTGTCCTTTACCTTGAAAATATTTACCTGAATCTAATCACTTTTTGCTGTCTCTCTTGCACCACACTTGCCCATTGATTATGAACACTACAAGGACCATTTAACTAGGCTTCTCTGTTTCCCAGTTTGTGTCTCTACTGTCCATTCACAACACAGCAGCAAAAGTATTTCTTTTAAAATGTAAGTCATATCATATCATTCTGTTACAAATCCTGCAATGGCTCTCTACTTTGCTCAGAGTAGAAGCCAAAGTCCTGGTGATTTGGCTAACAAGGGCCTCACAGAGCTCACTTAGACCTATGCACAGTGACTCTGCTGATCCTTCCGAATGCCAAGAACATCCTCTGTTCCCTCAGCTTTCCTCTTAGATATCCACACGCTATATCCTTTACCTCATTTTGAATAAGGTCCCACCCTTACCACCTAGGGCTCCCCAGGTGGCACTAGTGGTAAAGAACCTGCCTGCCAGTGCAGCAGATGTAAGAGATGAGGGTTCGATCCCTAGGTTCGGAAGATCCCCTGGAGGAGGGCGTGGCAACCCACTCCAGTATTCTTAACTGAAAACTGGACAGAATAACTTAGCGGGCCCCTGTCCCTAGGGTGGCAAAGAATCGGACATAACTGAATCGACATAGCATGCACACATGCTCATCACCTATTTAAAAAAAATGTAACCTCTATCCTGATATCTTGTAACCTGCTCAATTTTGTTTTCTACAGAGCTGCTTATCATCTTCTAACATATGATTGATGTTTTTATTATTTGTTTATTCTCTTTTTATTCTATTGGCTTGTCTCCCACATATGCAAATGTAATCTCCCTCTAAAATTAGGGGGTTTGCGTGGTTTTCGCACTAATATTTCCATGCATCCCAAACAGTATACCTGGCATATAGTAGGTTCACAATCAATATTTGTTGACTGACTGGATGAATGAAGGCTTCTAAGCTAAGGAGGGCAGATCAAAGACTGGGGAGGCAAAGATGAGCATAATTTACATGGAGGAGTATAAGATGAAGAGTTCCAAAAACCTAAACATGGACACTCTTAAATCTTCCGTCTAATACTAAATGTGACATGTATAGGGTTAAGACTCCATGAAGCTGGGGAAACAGCAAATGCCAGGGAAAGAATAATTACTTGAGCACTGCAAGCTATAAAGCCACTCAAGCTTGAACATGATAGTCCCGATGGCCAGAGCACAGAGACTTCCTTGAACACCAAGTGCACTCAGTAAAGCTTCCGTCAAGATCATGACCTAGGAGTTTAGTACCAAACTTCACCATGAGGAAAGGCTATTCAAGACCTGCCTAAAAAAGAAAAAAAAAACAAAAACAAAAACACCTTAAAACTCTCAAGCTAATCTATAACTAAAGCCACTCTCTGTAAGACAAATCAACACTCTAAAGAAAGACAACAGAATCCATACACATAATCCAAACAACGAAAACAAGAAAACTCAAACATTGGCTATTGTAACATTTAGAATATCTATCATCTAATTTTTAATAGGTACCACACTTGAAAAGAAGTAGGAAAATGTAACTCATAACCATGAGCAAAATAACTAGTTGAAGGCAAAACGTGTAAAAGAGAAAAACTGTCTTTGGTGCTTTCTTCCTGCACATTCAGTGGAATCCCAAGATCTCAAGCCTTTCCAAACTTGTAACACGCATCCCAACTTTAAGGTGCTCAGAGCTCCACACTATCGTGTCCTTTCTTCTTTCTCTATATCCAACTGTGCCCACTTGATTTATCTTTATATTATTCTTTTTAGCTGATGTTCTCTCTCCTTTATGTATCAAGATTGCAACTAGCTAAAACATGAGTATTGTAATGAGGAAAGGCTAGAGCTGTAAAATCTCCCCTCCCCATGACTATGTGGGGCTTCTCCTCACCACCCTATGGTATTATTGTCTTACTCTAAATTGTAAGAACTTTATTTGAATAACAGAAGAGGTAATTGGGTAGAAAAGATAACTTTGGATGTTGGAAACTCATGGAACCACCTATTGATGAGGTGTAAGTGTATAATATACTTTGAGTTTCATATCTGGGAGCCAAACCGGTCATGATTACTATTATTGAGACACAAGACCAGAAACAGACAGGCTGTGATGGTGATGAGATGCAGAATCACCAAATATTGGCCAGATTTCCCTAATTTTCTCCTGCCTTTGGTTGAGATGATGGTGCCAGATGAGACTGGCATAGCATGAATCTAACAAAAAGATATCAAATGGCCCCAGTGAGGAATGAAGTGGATGAGAGATTCAAGGAGTTAAAACCTGACAGGAAAACATCATTATTGCCAAATAAAAGAAAAAATTTCATAGAAAACCGTTCAGTGAGCACTGGTAACTCAGTTTAAGACCCTGCTGGATATTGATACAGAGGGACTCAACCTCTGCACCTCACCCTTTTGACTTATCCTTGGAATGATGGTTTATTTGGAAACATTGATTGTTGTTGCTAAACATTTACCAAAATGTTTAGCTTAACCTAAAATATGTTAATATAGTTCTCTCACAGAATAAGATAACTACCTAATTTTGTAGAAAAATTACCAGCATTTCTTTTTTTTTTTTTTTTTGATGATTTAAACTCAGCAGGCATCTCACCTCAGAAATAGCAAGGCATTATTTAATTCCAGAAGTTCTTTAGTGTGACATTTTAGGCATTTTGAAAAGTGCATAAAAGATAAGGTTACCCGACAGTAGGGCTTTTCACAGCATCATCGCACTGATAACAACCAGAGTTATTTCATTCGCATGAAACCATTTGATTATGACGTTAGGAATCAAATGATATTGTATTTGGAGCCATTTGTGTATCCTATTTATTTCAGCATAATACATATTTATTGGTGTTTTATTCACAATGTAAGTCACATGTTAATAACAGTTTAAGAGACTTTAGAGTGTTACCTTTTCAACAAGTTCATGAGTAATTCCACAAGGTACACATATTCATGAAGAACTCCTAATCACACATAAAAAGCAGCATTTCTTCCACCACTGAACGAATCCTTGTATGATATAATCCCCTTTCTAGGGTTGCCAGGTTTAACAAATTAAAATATAGGATACTAAGTTAAATTTGAATTTCAGATAGACATGAATAAATTTTTATTATAAGCAAGTCTCGTACAATATTGGGGTCACACTTATACTAACAGTTATTTATTGTTTTTCTAAATTTTAAATTTAACTTGGCATTCTGTATTTTATCTGAGAATCCTGCCCCTTTGTGAAAGATGGACTTGTTAATTAGTTTTAAAAATATTCAACCACAGATATTTAAAGCTGCTGCTGCTAAGTTGTTTCAGTCATATCCGACTCTGTGCAACCCCATAGATGGCAGCCCACCAGGCTCCCCATCCCTGGGATTCTCCAGGCAAGAACACTGGAGTGGGTTGCCATTTCCTTCTCCAATGCATGAAAGTGAAAAGTGAAAGTGAAGTCGCCCAGTCGTGTCCGACTCCTAGCGACCCCATGGACTGCAGCCCACCAGGCCCCTCCGTCCATGGGATTTTCCAGGCAAGAGTACTGGAGTGGGGTGCCATGGCCTTCTCCAATATTTCAAGCTAGTACAGGCCATAAAGAAATTTCCCTTCAGTAATGAGGCATTTGGTTTAGTCGCTCAGTCATATACCACTCTTGCACCCCATGGACTGTAGCCTGCCAGGCTCCTCAGTCCATAGAATTCTCCAGGCAAGATTACTGGAGTGGGTTGTCATTTCCTCCTTCAGGGGATTTTCCTGACCCAGGGATCAAACCTGGGTCTCCTTCATTGCAGGCAGATTCTTTACCAATGGATCCACAAGGAAAGGTCTTTAGAGATGGCTTAAGCTATTAACTCTTCACTCCCAACAAAGTCCCTGCCCTCTGGGTCTTGGATGTTGCCAAAGAAAGCTGGGTGACAGCCCTTTCCTATAAATTAGATCTAGTGAATTACATTGTGTGGAGGAAACTATGGGTGTAAAAAAATTTTTTTAGATCTTGATTTAGAACTACATTAGCCCTCTGGGAAGTTAAATTATTTAAAAAAATGATTGGCTGGTGTTGCCCAGCGCATGAGATTGGGTTGTAGAAAACCACAACTGAGCCCCTGATAGGAAACCCACCATCAACACTGATGGAAGCTGGCCTGAAGTGTTAACTCCCCTGACAGAGCCAAGGTACAAAAGGGGGTTGGATGCAGGTTCTGGTTTGTCTTGACACAACCTCCCCTGGACTGTGTGAATTCTCAGGATCTTCACTAATAAGAGCAAGGGATGAATTGAGAATAACTCCCTACTAAGGCTTCATCTTGGTGCCCAGCAACACAGGCAGGCTGCCACTAACAGCCAAAGGATGGTGCTAATGGCAGTTCAAGACCTGAAGGTTGAACCCATGGGAGGCTGGTCTAGAATTCTTGCCCTTTCTTCCCATGCCTAATTTTGTCCCCAGGGCTCATCCCCACTTCGTATTTTCACTGAGAGGGTTTGGCTAGGAGTTACAGGTGAGGAGACACAGACCACACCTGCATCACGTCGGCTTCGTGTGGCTAAACCAGAGATGCCAGAGGCTGATGCTGACTCAGAGCTACTGCCAGTGAGTGAACTGCCCTCTGTGTCCAGGAGCTGTCAACGCCATCTACCTCTGTGTGTGCTTTGTTCATGATTTGTGTGCCTCTTGCCAACGGAGTTCATAAACTAAAGATTAATGAGAGGAAGAGGCAACCCACTGGGGACAAAACATTAGTAAAAGCAGGAAGGTCTTTTGCTTTTTTGGAGCTGGAATAACCAGGAGGATTCATCATTGTTGCAACCGACTTTGGGGTCCAGCCAAGCCAGAGGCACTGGCTACAAGCATGTTTGGCTCCATCTCCCCCTCTGCCAACCCCAGTGTCCCAGAAATCCTACCGCCACTGCACAAGTCACTGCCAGACAGAAAGACAATAGTAGTTCTCCTTTTTCCTCCCTCTTTGCTATTTTTAGAGAAATCTGAATAACAACCTCTTTCCCTCATTTATTATTCTTGATGAATAGTAAATTATTCTAATAGCATTGACTGTTCTATTCATTTATTATTTGAGGATGATTAGAAGTGAATAGCTATTATAAAGCCTCACCAGTTCCAAAAATTAGGCTGTAGAATTTTGTGTTTCCTTTTGGCTCTGAGTAATTATCTCTTATTGCTTCCCTAATTCTGTCTCTCACACACACACACCTCTTCTTTCCCAGTCATGGTCTGTTTAGACTCCAGAATCAGGATGCCCAGTACTTAAAAGTTTATCCAGAGAGGTGATGAATGAGCCTCTGAAATGTGATCTCATACTGTGATCTCATGTATCCCAGACATTCATGGTGCAGGGGTAAAGAATCTGCCTGCCCATGCAGGAGACACAAGAGAATTGGGTTTGATTCCTGGAGGAGGAAATGGCAACCCACTCCAGTATTCTTGCCTGGGAAATTCCAAACTTCTATATAACCTGGCTCCTCCCCTTATCCCTTCAGAGCAGTTCTCTCAGGGTTACTTGAGATGCTGCCTTCTGGGATTAGCTTCTAAAAATTTCCACCAAATAATCATAACTCTCAACTTTTAGGTTGTGTGGTTATTTTTTAAGTTGACAGCTCCATTCACAATCAGTCACTGTCATGAATAAGAATAGATTCAGGTTTTTATAGGGCTTCATGCTTACATAATTTGGGGGATCTCCATAAAAAAAGAATAAAAATTACAAATACTAGTATACTTACAAAAGAGAATGTTTTGGGGGTGATAGTGTAAATGGCGAAATAAGGAACTCTCAAAGTCCACTCCTTCATAAGAGCAACAACAATGACAAACTGAAAAATTGGCAGAAACAAAATCTTTGAACCTCAGAAACTAACTGAAAGCTTGAAGCAATGTGAGGACTGCCTATTCAAGCAAATGGATGATTTTTGGAAAGGACAATGAACTTTGTGGCATTTCAATTTACTCTAGTCTCACCCCAGGTCCCTTAGTAGTAGACTTGAAAATAATAGCCCACTTGTGCTGGAGGGAGAAGAATGGACCTTATTTGCAAAGAATTGCTATTTTTCATTTTGAATAGTCTTGCTTAAAAGATTTGTCTTTATCCCCAGGAGCTCAGATGGTAAAGAATCTGCCTGCAATACTGGAAACCCAGGTTCAATCCCTGGGTCAGGAAGATCCCCTGGAGAAGGGAATGGCAACCCACTCCAGTATTCTTGCCTGGAAAATCCTGTGGACAGAGGAGCCTAGAGGGCTATAGTCCATGGGGTCACAAAGAGTCAACTTAGCAACTAACACACACATATCTAAGAACATGTCCAGTGCTAAAGCTGCAGATAGTGGGTAGGAATAGGAGGCTGAGGTTGGTACATTAGTTAAAACATTTACAGGGAAATCTTCTAGTTGTTATTGTGAGAAGCAATGCATAACTGTTGGAGAAAACAACAGACTAATCAAAAAGCTTGGAAGGAAAGGCTAAAGAATAAGATGCTTTCAGGAGTGACAACTTTGAAAGGCTTTGATATTTGAAAATATCTGAAATATTTCAGGTATTTCTGAGAATTGAGAAGACCACACCCATGCCCAGGGTTGTGTGCATGCTCAAGGAAGGCTCAAAATGATCCTAAGCTCTCACCTCTGGCTGACTTTGAAGCTATGTGCAAGGAAAAAAATGAAGGCTAAGTCAGTGTTGTAAACTATCTGAAGAAGTTTCAGATGTATAACCCAACACACACAGTGACCTTCTGCAAAAACTGGGACATTGTTGTTGTTGTTGTTCAAAACATTTAAAGAAATTTTTGTCCAATCATTCAGTTCAGTTCAGTCACTCAGTCGTATCCGACTCTTTGTGACCCCATGAACCGCAGCACGTCAGGCCTCCCTGTCCATCACCAACTCCCAGAGTTCACCCAAACTCATGTCCATCGAGTCAGTGATGCCATCCAGCCATCTCATCTGAAGATGAGATCTCCTTGCAATCCAAGGGACTCTCAAGAGTCTTCTCCAACACCACAGTTCAAAAGCATCAATTCTTCGGTGCTCAGCTTTCTTCACAGTCTAACTCTCACATCCATACATGACAACTGGAAAAACCATAGCCTTGACTAGATGGACCTTTGTTGGCAAAGTAATGTCTCTGCTTTTCAATATGCTATCTAGGTTAGTCATAACTTTCTTTCCAAGGAGTAAGCGTCTTTTAATTTCATGGCTGCAATCACCATCTGCAGTGATTTTGGAGCCCCCCAAAATAAAGTCTGACACTGTTTCCACTGTTTCCCCATCTAGCTGATCACTAACTTCCCTTGTGGCTCAGCTGGTGAAGAATCCACCTGCAATGCAGGAGACCCAGGTTCAATCCCTGGGTTGGGAAGATCCCCTGGAGAAGGGAACGGCTACCCACTCCAGTATTCTGGCCTAGAGAATTCCATGAATGGTACAGTCCATGGGGTCACAAAGAGTCGGACACGACTAAATGACTTTCACTTTCAAGCAAATAGAGATACCAGTGAATCTGCTTCTGGTATGTTTCATTCTCTATGGTAGACTGCCAGGGTATACAAGTAACCAATCTGCCATGCTCACATCATTACTTGGCTGCTATGATGTCTAAGCAGATGTCCCCTTCCTTCCAATAATGTTATGTGCTTTATTCTGAGAGTTACCCACTCCATTCAAAGAGTACAGATTTCCAGACAAAGGATTGTTTGGTCATGGGTAAAAGGGATACTCCACTCACCTGCTACAACTGCCACACAAGCTCTCAAGATCCATTTGTAGTCTCTGCGGTGCTCAAATCCTGGTTCAGTCATTTACTACCTGAATGATGTTGGCTATGTCCTTTTAGCCTGTGTGTGTGTGCTGACTCACTTTAGTTGTGTCCGACTCTATGCAACCCTATAAACTGTAGCCTGGCAGGCTCCCCTGTCCATGGGATTCTCCAGGCAAAAATCCTGGAGTGGGTTGCCATGCCTTCCTCCAGGGGATCTTCCTGACTCAGGGATTGAAACTGTGTCTCTAGTATCTCCTGTATTGGCAGGTTCTTTACCATTAGCATCACCTCAGAATCCCTCCTTTACCCTACCTGAGCTTATTTCCTTATCTGCAAAGTAAGCACAGTTTTATCTGTTATAGTATGGCCATGAAGAGTACATGAAATAAGTTCTTAATATAATGCCTTTTTCAGAATGGGTGCTCAGTAAGAGGCAGTTATTGTTTTTCTTATCCTTCTGTTTATTTTTAATTTACTCTACCCTCCCAAATAATTTACTCAAAAACTTAGATTGTGAGCTCTAAAAGTAGAATCCATCCAATGATTAATCCACCCATGGACTCACCCAACTCATCCAATGATTCATTCATGTCCTCTATAATTTGCACAGTAGGTACACTTACTGTTAGTAAGTGCATAGTAAACATTATGTTATTGAATTGGCGGAATTTGGACAAAGTTCTCACATCCTCAGCCTCAGATTTCAGAAAAGAGTGTTGCTTTGCTTGTCCAGCACCAACAACTGCACAGGAAACCTTCCCTCTCAGTGCGTCACTCCATGGTGAGAATTCATGTGTAGTGGATATCACCTATTATTGCTTATTAATCCCAACTCGGCCATTTATCCGTTGTGTTGCCTTGGACAAATGCCTTTGCACCTTTTGTCTCAATCTTTATATCTCTGAAGTGACAGTTGCTCAGTCGTGTCCGACTCTTTGCAAGTTCATGGACTATACAGTCTGTGGAACTTTCCAGGTCAGAATACTGGAGTGGGTAGCCATTTCCTTCTCCAGGGGATCTTTCCAATCCAGGGTTCGAACCCAGGTCTCCCTCATTGGGAGTAGATTCTTTACCAGCTGAGCCACCAGGGAAGCCCCTTTATATCTGTAAAGTGGGGATAATAAAAGTTTCTACCTAATAAGACTAGTAAAGACAAAACGAGTCTGGGGACTTCCCTGGCAGTCCAGTGGTTAAGACTTCACCTTCCCAAAACACAAAGACTTCACCTTCCAGTGCAGTGGGTGAGGATTTGATCCCTGCTAGGGGAGCTAAGGAGAAGACAATGGCACCTCACTCCAGTACTCTTTCCTGGAAAATCCCATGGATGGAGGAGCCTGGTGGGCTGCAGTCCATGAGGTCACTAAGAGTTGGACACGACTGAACGATTTCACTTTCACTTTTCACTTTCATGCATTGGAGAAGGAAATGGGAAACCATTCCAGTGTTCTTGCCTGGAGAATCCAGGGATGGGGGAGCCTGGTGGGCTGCCGTCTATGGGGTCACACAGAGTCAGACAGGGCTGCAGTGACTTAGCAGCAGCAGCAGCAGCAGCAGCAGGGGAGCTAAGAGCCTACATGCCTCAGGGCCACAAAAACAAAACAAAAACATAAGTAATATTGTAACAAATTCAATAAAGCCTTTAAAAATGGTCCACGTTAAAAAAAAAATCTTAAAAACAAGATAAAACAAGACAATATACACAAAGCTCTTAGAAAAGCACATAACTGAGAAAATGTTTTATAAATGTAAAGTAATTAGTACTAGTTTTTTAGATTTTTTTTTTTTTTTTGGTGATTTAGGTCACCAAAATAGTCCAGACTCTGCTAGAATTTGAATGTTCAGAGCTCAGTAAAATGCTACCAAGCACCAGTGTCTGGTGGGCCTTTTTGCCATAGGCCCACCTTATTTTTTCACTTCTGTTCATTTGAGGTTTCTGGCTGGTTCTTATGACAGAACCAGTGACTGCTCATGAGGCTGTTTATTTGCTTTTGAAATTTTTCACTCTCAACACCTGAGCAAACTTTAGATTTGGAATGCTAAATAGAAATCCATTCAAGGAATTTAATGAGAGTACTTAACAAAAGCTAAAAGACCACTTCAGACTAATGCTCACCATATGGAAATGTGTGTCTTTCTTCTAGTGACTGCAAACAGAAACATGATGAGGAAAACTCGAGTCCTGGGCAGAAGATGTCTGCAACGTGGGCTTGATTTAATGAGCGTTTTGACATTTCCCATTTCACTGAACTGATAGTTTTTAAAGAAAGAAGAGAGCCTCACATTAGTTAACAAAGGGAATATTTTCATATTCAACAGCACTCGGTTTGCATTTCCAAGCAGAGAAGATCATTCTTATTCCTTGGACATTTTTACCATTCACTTGAACTGGTCATTGATCTGAAGCTCATTCTATGCTCAGTCGCTTCAGTCTTTCCCTACTCTTTGCAACCCTGTGGACTGTAGCCTGCCAGGTTCCCCTGTCCATGGAATTTCCCAGGCAAGACTACTGGAGTGGGTTGCCATTTCCTCCTCCAGGGGATCTTCCTGACCCAGAGATCAAACCCGCATCTCCTGTGTCTCCTGCATTGCAGGCCGATTCTTTACCCACTGAACCACCTAGGAAGTCCAAAGTTCTACTTAATCCATTTCTGATTTTAGGATCTCTATTAACTGCCAGTTCTTTTCCATTTTTGCATTTGTTTCTATTACATTTCAGTAGAAACAGCTGAAATCAAACCTGCCCCCACCTCTCATTCTTGGAATTATTTCATTGATTCATTTTATTCATCTCTGTATATATTTATTTAAGGACTGAAATTTCACTATGGCAAAGGGTGTAGTCTCAGCCAGTGCTGTTGACACATGAGTT
Source organism: Bos grunniens (assembly GCF_055505025.1). Classification (NCBI taxonomy): domain Eukaryota; kingdom Metazoa; phylum Chordata; class Mammalia; order Artiodactyla; family Bovidae; genus Bos; species Bos grunniens. The sequence goes on along the minus strand of NC_141178.1, from coordinate 52,789,172 downwards.
GGAAGGGTGGCAATCACCTGTCAGGTACAGTGATTTTGAGTTGAGTGTTTCACCTCCTGACTAGTTTGGCTTCAGGATAAGCTAAGTCATGCACAGGTCTGGTGGTCCAGTATTTGTTGCTGTTCAGTCGCTAAGTCGTATCTGACTCTTTGTGACCCCATGGACAGTAGCCTGCCAGGCCCCCAGGCTCCTCTATCCATGGGATTTCCCAGGCAAGAACACTGGAGTGGGTTGCCATTCTCTTCTCCAGTGGATCTTCCCAGCCCAGGGATTGAACCCGTCTCCTCCATTGGTAGGTGGGTTCTTTACCACTGAGCCACCAGTGAAGCCGTGGTGTTCCAATATAGTTGTGCCCCAGATTCACTTATTGACTTACCATGGGTAAATCTCTTGCATTTCTAAAGCTCTGGCGTCATTTATTAGGAAGATAAATGAGAGTAATTAAGCTTCAAGGCCATAAGTGTTGAAACTTTTTGGAATTAGTGAGCTGTTAAAATGACAGAGTGTCTGGCTCTGCCTAGCTAAGTCGTGGTCTCTCACCTCCAGCTCTGCCTCTTGGAGTGACCTCTGCTGGCTCTCCTAATAGCGCATGTCATTTCCATGCAGCCAAATAGAACCCCACAGGTGATGGAATCAATGAATGGCCAGATTGTTTTTAAGGAACATTTTGGCTAGATTATTTAATGCTAAACTAGGCATATGATAAACATTGTGTGTGTGTATGTGTGTGTTAGTTGCTCAGTTGTGTCACCAACCCCATGGGATTCTCCAGGCAAGAATACTGGAGTGGGTTGCCATTTCCTTCTCCAGGGGATCTTCCCGACCCAGGGATCAAACACAGGTCTCCTGCATTGCAGGCAGATTCTTTACCGTCCGAGCCTCCAGGGAAGCCCATGATATGCATTACCTTTCAGTTAATGTTTGTTAATCTATTAAGTTGAATAGCTGCTGATCAACTGTCAAAAAGAATAGCAGTTACTTCTTTCCCTGATGGTTCAGTTGGTAAAGAATCTGCTTGCAATGCAGGAATCCCTGGTTCGATTCCTGGGTCAGGAAGATCCACTGGAGAAGGGATGGGCTACCCGCTCCAGTATTCTTGGGCTTCCCTTGTGGTTCAGCTCATAAAGAATCCACCTGCAATGCAGGAGACCTGGGTTCAATCCCTGTGTTGGGAAGATGCTCCAGAGAATGGGAAAGGCTATCCACTCTAGTATTCTGGCCTGGAGAATCCCATGGACTGTATAGTTCATGGGGTCACAAAGAGTCGGACACAACTGAGCAACTTTCACTTTCACTTTCTTTTTACAGTCAACTCAGATTTCTGTCTTTTTCTTAAAAATAAATCAAGTTTAGGATTTAATCATTTTAAAATAGGTAAAACATAATGAATAAGTTTCATGCATTACAGAAGGAAATGCCAACCCACTCCAGTGTTCTTGCCTGGAGAATCCCAGGGACGGGGGAACCTGATGGGCTGCCGTCTATGGAGTCGCACAGAGCTGGACATGACTGAAGCAACTTAGCAGAATGAATAAGATCAGGTTGGTTTATTTTTTTTTTTTTTATAAATGATGTGAACAAAATAACCAGGTCTCTTAACTTTCTTAAAAGAGAAACGATCTTGACCAGTATCAATAAGTATAAACAGGTGTGAGGGGAATACATTTGACTTGCATTTTCCTTTCTAAATATACTCCTAAACTCCTGTGTAGTTTAGCAGATCCTGGGTGTGAAAAATACCATAGAGTTACTGTGAATTTGTGAGTTATCCTCATTTGATATTTTTCATTATCTGAGCTCCCAGAATGCATCAGGGGACCTTGCAGAGCAGTGTTTTATATAATTTTCCTGGCCAGCGCTCTCACATTCTAAACTGCACAGCCATTATTTCACATTTCAAATCTTTTTCATTATTTTATTTTTTCAAGCTTTTATTTTGGTGCACATGAAACACTTTTCCTTCCAATGAATTAACAAACAATTTTACAATGCTCCTTTTTTCCCCCCAAAACTTGGATGGTTTGAAAATATGAAGAAAATGTCATGAGACATTATAACAGCTTTTCATGGTGGATTTAAAAGATGTAGAACTTCAGCAAAGCAGAAGACCACACTAAAGAAGCATGATTTTTACTTAAATAGGACTTCTAATTATAATGCTGGCAATTTTATTATTTTATGAGAAGGCAATTTTAATATCATGTGTGGTAAGAACTAGTCTCTTAGAATTTAACACTTCTTGGATTTAACCAAAGATCCAGCACAGAATTTAAGAACTTAAATCATAAAGAAAATGTTGGATTGATGAACTTGAAAAACTACTAAGGACAATATTCTGATAAACCATTTCTGTGCTAGTGATTTTTCTCTCTCTCAAAGGTATGGTTTGCTTTCTCTTTCTAACTCTTCATTACTTTTCCAAATTATTTTCTTGTCAGTTCTCTTCTATCCATAGGCACACACAAGCATGTGTTTTAAAAATCTTCCCATCTGATTGATCATATATTTAAGAAAGGAAATGCATATTTTGCACTGTTTAAAATATTTAACATTTAAGCATTTTTTTTAAGTATTGAAAAATAAGTTATTTCAGAAAACCAGCATATTGTATCACTAGACATAGCAAAGCAAGATGTTTGTTGGTTTGTTTTCACAAAAATAGCATTCAAGTTAGAATGCATATTTCATGAGGGCAGGAATTCTTGTCTATTCACTTCAGTTCAGTTGCTTAGTCGTGTCCAACTCTTTGCAACCCCATGAACCACAGCACGCCAGGCCTCCCTGTCCATCACCAACTCCCGAGTCCAACCAAACCCATGTCCGTTGAGCCGTGATGCCATCCAACCATCTCATCCTCCGTCATACCCTTCTCCTCCTGCCCTCAATCTTTCCCAGCATCAGGGTCTTTGCAAATGAGTCAGCTCTTTGCATCACGTGGCCAAAGTATTGGAGTTTCAGCTTCAACATCAGTCCTTCCAATGAACACCCAGGGCTGATCTCCTGTAGGATGGACTGGTTGGATCTTCTTGCAGTCCAAGGGACTCTCAAGAGTCTTCTCCAATACCGTGGTTCAAAAGCATCAATTCTTTAGTGCTTAGCTTTCTTTATAGTCCAACTCTCACATCCATACATGACCACTGGAAAAACCATAACCTTGACTAGATGGACCTTTGTTGACAAAATAATGTCTCTGCTTTTTAATATACTGTCTAGGTTGGTCATAACTTTCCTTCCAAGCAGCAAGCATCTTTTAATTTCATGGCTGCAATCACCATCTGCAGTGATTTTGGAGCCCAGAAAAATAAAGTCAGCCACTGTTTCCACTGTTTCCCCATCTATTTGCCATGAAGTGATGGGACCGGATGCTATGATCTTAGTTTTCTAAGATCATGATTTTTAAGATTTTTAAGCCAACTTTTTCACTCTCCTTTTTCACTTTCACCTGCTATAAATCCCAGGCCCAAAATAGGTCCTAGTGGATGTTCAATAAATGTTTTTGAATGAATGAAAGGATTCAGACAAAGTTGTAATAGTCTTTTAAATTTATATTTAGATATATATTAGATTTATATTTTTTATTTTAGATTTATATATCCAAATTAAATATGAAAAGTGGTCAACCGAATCACATTTATTTATATGAATCACATTTCATCCTATAGTTTACTTCCTTCTGTCCTACCTCTAAAATTTTAAAATCAAATTCAAGACTACCCTAAATGACCTTCAGTACTAAATGTCAGGATTTCACATTTTGTTGCTAAAGAAATTACACAGCAACCCATGACTCTTTAACACTGAAACTTCATTTATTGGAAAGATATATTTTAGCCTCCTGTTATTCCTCTTGTCTGAATCCACTTTGTTACTTTGCTCCCACTCTACACATTGTGAAATTAGAAATTTAAATATGTGGGAAAATAGACTGAAATTTAGATCACAACAGTTTTACCTTTGTTAAGAAATAATTCTAATTATGTATAGAAAATAAAAAGAAGGAAGGAAGGAAGGAAAGAGAGAAAAAGAAAGAAGCAAGAGAAGGAAAAAAGTCTCAAGAAAAAATTAAAATGGAGAAAAATCAATATGAAGATATATCCGTAAAAAACTAAGATGGCACAAAGTGATTTTCAAAGATAATTTTTTTATGTCATGGTTTCTTTGAATTTGGTCAGCAACAATCTATTTCCTATAACCTGAAAAACTGATAACATTAAGTTTTGAATATGCAGAGCTTAAAATCAGACCGTGATGAGTAGTGACTTATACTAAGTATGGCAACTTCTAGTGTGTTCATGTCTTATAACTACCTGTATGAATATCTTGTCTGCTGGTTCTGGCCACATCGTGACTGTGGCATTAACTACATTATCTCTTTTTTAAGGGACAATGAAAGATCACCCTTTCAAAAAATATTTACTCCATTATTTTTCCCAGATCTGAAACTCATGACTATTTCATTTTGTGAAGTCAAGGTGGATCAAACTGGTAAGGTAGGTTTGCTAGCACAATTCTTGGAGTAATCTGAGAACAGACCCTGTTCTGGTCCTGGAGTTCTAAATTCAAGAATGCATTTAGCACAGCTTCTATTAAATCAAAGCCTGAGAGTGATGGATGACATGGTGTTCCTTCCTCAGAGTATGTGCTAACTCTGTAATCACGTGATCTCTGATAACTCTGTACATCTGAGTTGGACAAAATGCACCAGAGACAGATATTGTGGTCTCTGGCCTCCATCCAAGCTAGTCTGTGGGCTGAACTATCCCAGCCTTGATTTAGAGAGAACATGTTATGCTGCCAAAAGATCTTTTGAACTTGGAGATCTTTTGAACATTCTCCCTTTCCTGACTTAAGTGACTGCAGAAGCCATCTCTCTTCCTACAGATTCTATCCTTTAATTCATTAGGTCCTCCCACTCCCAGTCTAGTGTCTCACACAAACCCTTTGAAAAGAGCCAGTAACAGGAATACATCATGAACCTTGGAATCAAAGAGAATCGGGCTCATCTAACCAGCTCCATCTCTTCTTTACTCCTTCCGTGACTTGAGTTAAGCACATAACCTATATGAGACTGTTTCCTCATCTGCAAAGTGAGAATAATTATTTTTATTCTTGGATAAAATAGATAAAAATAAGTATCATATGTCTAGTGCTTTGATGTATTCTCATATTTAGTCTTACAACAATCCTGATGTATGTTATTTTATAGATGTAGAAACTGTGGCACAGGTAAGTTAAGTAAACTTGCATAAAATCATCAAGCTAGTAAGGGCAGAGTCAGGATTTGAATCTAGGCAAACTGGCTATGGAAGCATTCAGCAACCACACTCTCAACCACACGCTTCGCTGCATATGCTAAGCACCTGTGGAGTTTCTGGTACACAGAAGTTTCTGGTACACATGCTAAATAAATGTCTCATTACAACAACTGCAATAGCTTCTAATGCATTTCTTTGACTCAGATGCTGCTGCTGCTGCTGCTGCTAAGTCGCTTCAGTCGTGTCTGACCCTGTGCGACCCCATAGATGGCAGCCCACCAGGCTCCCCCATCCCTGGGATTCTCCAGGCAAGAACACTGGAGTGGGTTGGCATTTCCTTCTCCACTGCATGAAAGTGAAAAGTGAAACTGAACTCCCTCAGTTGTGTCTGACTCTTCTTGACCCCATGGACTGCAGCCTACCAGGCTCCTCCATCCATGGGATTTTCCAGGCAAGAGTACTGGAGTGGGGTGCCATTGCCTTCTCCGGACTCAGATGCTACTCTCTTCCAATATATCCTGCAAGTTCTTCGACAGCCAATTCTCTGAAATGCAAATCTGATTTTGTCTCCAATTAAATATAAAAAATATATTTATAATATTTTCCCATTGCCTAAAGAAAAAAAAGTCTGAACTCTTAAACATGCTATTATAAAACTCTCTACAATATCATTGCTATTTACTTTTCTAGAATTGTTTTCTGACGCTCTGCATCCATCATTCATCCTCTTACGTCCTTGCCAGAGCAGATCACTCACTAATTCTCAATTCCCTTCTACAATTTGTTACCTCTGCTGGCCTGATTTGCTTCTCCTGCTGCTTGCAGCCATTTCCTATTCACCCTGCAAGGTCGATCTCAAATCCTATTGCTTTGTGGAGCTTCTCTGGTGGTCCAGTGCCTAAGAGTCTGTGCTCCCGATGCAGGGGGGTCAGGTTCCATCCCTGGTCAGGGAACTAGATCCAACATGCTGCAATAAGGGTTTGCATGCCATAACTAAAGATCTTGCATGCCGCAACTAAGACCTGGCGCAGCCAAATAAATAACTTTAAAAAATTGTATTTCTTTGCAAGGTACTCTTAGTCCCTTGACCCCTCCCCCATCCACCTCAAGAGCAATCCTTTGCACCTTCCTCTGAATGCCATAGCAATTTATTTGTACGTATTAACTCCTCAACCACAAGCACGTGAAATCTCAACTCAAGCATGATCCACTGTGTTCTCAGTGGCCTGAAAATTAAATTTTGATCTGTTTTGCATTACTTCTGTGGGAGAGGACAAGGAAATCCAGTTTTTGACTTTGGGAGAAGTAGCAGTAGAGATGTGGGGGTTCAGGAAGAAATAAGAGTCCTCCTCCATCCTTCCCACCTCAAGAAGAGTTAACAGCCTTTTTATGTTTTCATATATTTTTAATGACTGGAGGCTTCCTGAAAGGAAACCAAGTTCATTGTAGAAGGAAGCTGCTGAACAAGCCCTTTGTGGTTTGTGGACGGGCAGCCAACTCCCCGAGTTGGCTTCCTGGGATTAGCAAAAGGGTGAGATTTTGCAATCCCCTCAAAGGACAGAGGCCTCAAATCCCTCAGGCCACACATGTTTTAATTGGCAGGACTTTAGAAAGGGCTCAGACGGTAAAAAAAAAAAAAAAAAAAAAATCTGCCTGCAATGCAGGAGATCTGCGTTCGACCCCTGGGTCTGGAAGATCCCCTGGAGAAGGGAATGGGTACCCAATCCAGTGTTCTTGCCTGGAGAATCCAATGGACAGAGGAGCCTGACGGGCTGCAGTCCACGGGGTTGCAAAGGGTCAGACACAACTGAGCAACTAACACCTTCCTTTAGAAAGGAACAGTACATCTACCTGAAACTTCCAGGCCCTCGCAGTGCCCGGGGCTAAGCGACTGAGTAGAGAGCGTGCGTCCACTCGGCTGCATGCCAGGCAACACCTTGTGGCGCACCGTGGAACTCAGGTAGCCATGGCGACGCCAAACTCCCCACCGGCGTGGCTGACCAGTGTGCCTCGTTTACGGCCCGTGTAAGGCCAAGGCTGGGGTCCTTCAGTGAGCCAGGTAAACCCAAGGGTGAGATGATAAAGTTCTTGCCAACAAGGCATGCAGGGTTTTCACTTGGTTTTTATTTAATTTGAATATTTTTGAAAAAACGTAACACTGTTTACGTCATAAAGTATGAAACAATTCGAACTCATTCTGTACAGGCACACCTCGGAGATATTATGGGCTGGGTTCCAGACCATGTATGGCAAGAAAGGGAGTCACGCCAATTTGTTGGAGTCTCAGTGCATATAAAAGTTATGGTTTATACTACACTGTAGTCTAAAAAAGACAATATATGTTCCTTGATTAAAAAATACTCTGGGACTTCCCTTGTGGTCTAGTGGACAAGCATCCACCTGCCAGTGCAGGGGACATGGTTTGAGTCCTGGTCCGGGAAGGTTCCACACGTCATGGGGCAACTAAGCCTGTGTGCCACAACTACTGAAGCCCGCGCACCCTAGAGCCGGTGCTCCGCAACGAGAGAAGCCGTGGCAATGAGAAGCCCGTGCGCTGCAGCTACAGACTAGCCCCCACTCACCACAACTAGAGAAAGCCCTCACACAGCAACGGAGACCCAGAGCTGCCCAAAGTTAATTAGTTAATTAAAATACTCTATTGCTAAAAAGTACTGTCCATCATCTGACAATGCAGAGTTGCCACCATTGTTCAATAAAGCAAATTAAAAAAAAACAATAAAGCAAAGCACAATAAAGCAGGGTACATCTGTGTGCATTTTGTTATTTAGGATGTCTTCATTTGTGTGGGCTTAATCTCCTAAAGGCAGAGGAACCAGAGATCAAATAGCCAACATCTGTTGGATCATCAAAAAAGCAAAAGAGTTCCAGAAAAATATCTACTTCTGCTTTATTGACTATGCCAAAACCTTTGACTATGTAGATCACAACAAACTGTGGAAAATTCTTCAAGAGATGGGAATACCAGACCACCCGACCTGCCTCCGGAGAAATCTGTATGCAGGTCAAGAAGCAACAGGTAGAATTAGACATGGAACAACAGACTGGTTCCAAATCGGGAAAGGAGTATAACAAGGCTGTATATTGTGACCCTGTTTATTTAACTTATATGCAGAGTACATCATGAGAAATGCTGGACTGGATGAAGCACAAGCTGGAATCAAGATTGTGGAGAGAAATATCAGTAACCTCAGATATGCAGGTGACACCACCCTTATGGCAGAAAGTGAAGAAAAACTAAAGAACCTCTTGATGAAAGTGAAAGAGGAGAGTGAAAAAGTTGGCTTAAAACTCAACATCCAGAAAACTCAGATCATGGCATCTGGTCCCATCACGTCATGGCAAATAGATAGGGAAACAATGGAAACAGTGACAGACTTTATTTTTCTGGGCTCCAAAATCACTGCAGATGGTGACTGCAGCCATGAAATTAAAAGACACTTGCTCCTTGGAAGAAAAGTTATGACCAACCTAGATAGCATATTGAAAAGCAGAGACATTACTTTGCCAACAAAGGTCAGTCTAGTCAAAGCTATGGTTTTTCCTGTAGTCATGTATGGATGTGAGAGTTGGACTATAAAGAAATCCGAGTGCCAAAGAATCAATGCTTTTGAACTGTGGTGTTGGAGAAGACTCTTGAGAGTCCCTTGGATAGCAAGGAGATCCAACCAGTCAATCCTAAAGGAAATCAGTCCTGAATATTCATTGGAAGGACTGATGCTGAAGCTGAAACTCCAATACTTTGGCCACCCGATGTGAAGAACTGACTCATTGGAAAAGATCTTGATGCTGGGAAAGATTGAAGGCAGGAGGAAAAGGGGATGACAGAGGATGAGGTGGTTGGATGGCATCACCAACTAAATGGACAGGAGTTTGAGTAAGCTCCAGGAGTTGGTGATGGACAGGGAAGCCTGGTGTGCTGCAGTCTGTGGGGTCGCAAAGAGTCGGACACGACTGAGCAACCAAACTGAAGTGAACTGAATCCTAAATATCTCCTGAACACACTTGGGTCACTCCATTTTCATACACCAAGCTAATCTCAGGTACCATCATCTCTCACGTGGATTTTTGCAACAAATTTCGTCAATGAGTCTCCCTGTTTTTACTCTCGAACTCCTCCAACCCATTCTCAACACAAGAACACTCATTTAAAAGAAAATTTCAGTCAGTGCATGAGTGCCAAGTCATGTTAGTTGTGTCTGACTCTTTGTGATCCATGGACTATAGCCTGCCAGGCTCCTCTGTCCATGGAATTCTCCAGGCAAGAATACTGGAGAGGGTTGCCATGCCCTTTTCCAGGGGATCTTCCCCACTGAGGGATTGAACCCGGGTCTTTTATGTCTCCTGCACTGGCAGGTGGGTTCTTTACCACTAGTACCACCGGGGAAGCTCTCCGATCAGACCACCCTTTATTTTAAACTCTTTAGTGGCTCTTCATTGTCTTTGGATAAAGACAGCTGCCCATAGTTCTCAGCCTCATCTGTCCTACCAGTCCCTCGAGCTGCACCTCTCACCACACAGCACTTGCCCTCTAGGCTCCTCCCCAGCACAGGCTCTTTTCCTACTGGAGGAATCGTAGGCACAATTGTTATCCCTGTACAGAGTATTCCTGCCAGTGGAATTGGAAGTGTTGGTCACTCAGTCTGACTGCAAAGAGTCAGATACTCAGACTAAAGAATATCCAACTCTGCAACCCACCAGGCTCCTCTCTCCATGGGATTTTTCAGGCAAGAATACTGGAGTGGGTTGCCATTCTCTTCTCTAGGGGATCTTTCCGACCCAGGGATAGAACCCATGTCTTCTGCATTGGGAGGCAGATTCTTTACCACTGAGCCACCAGGGAAGCCCTGTTTGGTCTATTTTTAACTAGCATTTTTTCCTCCATAACACTTAGATCTTAATAGAAAGTTTTTGTCCATTTTGCATAACTATAAATACTTAAAAACCAATATTTGGGATAAGAAAGGAATGTAAAATGGGAGTAAGGAAGAAGATATTTTTGTGGCAATACATTGGAAAAGATACAATCAAATGAGAGGAAAAGCTCATGATAGAACAGTTCTTTAGTGGGGTCTGGAAAATATGAAGCTGTAACACGGATACCGGCACTTACTGAGATGGGATCAGGGAGGCAGAGGGTGAGGGGAATGACCTGCGGTTTTAGGAAGTGGGCTCAGGAGACAGAAAGTGGACCCCCAGGGCATGGAGTGAATCTTTACCTGAAGCAGGAGACAAAATCTCCTCGGTCATAAAATCAAATGCTTTCAATATCTGGATGGGAAGTCAGAGGCAAGGGTAAAATAACCGTGCACATAATTGATAATAAAGTAATAATAAACTGGCATGAACAGTTCATTGAGACCACATATAAGATCCAAATAGTTTCCATTCAATAGCTCCTATAGATGGACATTAATATTACTGAGCACAGAATTACTATTCGAACTAATGAAAAATACATAGGGACTTCTCTGGAAGTTCAGTGGTTAAGATTCTGAGCTTCCAATGCAAGGGACGTAGGTTCCATCCCTGGTTGGGGAACTAAAATCCCACATGCCACATGGCACAGCCAAAAACATTTAAAAAATAATATATATATTTTTAAAGTTGAAATATATAAAGTATGTATGCTCTTTATTTACTGTAACATTTTTATCGTTGTGCTTCCAGAGACGAGTATTTACAAAAACTTTCATGTATACTCTCTGACTTAAGTGCCATCTACCTTAATTTTGCTTTAATCAGTTCTTAAACTTAACTGGGGATTCTCCTCTTATTTTCAGGAATAAAATGCCAGTATTTGTGGAACAGAGCAGCCTCAGCCCACAGCCTGAGCATAACCCCTCCAGTCTTACCATAGTGGTTATATGCTGGCCAACTGCCAGCTGTCAGCTTCTGCGTCTCTTTGCCTGAGGGAATTCTCTGAGCTCTCACAGCCCTATCTGGGGAGGTGGAACGACTAGACAGTTAACTCCTCCTTCAACCAGGAACTGATAGGAGGAGGTCCATAAATATACTGGTTTCCTCCTCCTGTGGCTAGAATAACTCTGAGCACATGTTCAACACTGGCTCCAAGAGTTGCCCAGTGGAAAAAAGTCCCAAGTATTCACGATGGAAATCTGCTTGATAACTCAACCATTGTTGGCTGTTTTGCTTTCCCTGTCTCACTTCCCTACAACCTACTGCTGTTTGCTAGCACAGAAAATCCCCCACGTATGAACTTTCAAGTTGTGAACTTTCAAAGATGCAAACATATGTATACACTCATACCCAGCCATCTAGAGTAACCTATATGATGCTGTTCTATGAAATCATTAAACTATAACACTATTCATAGATGACACTTGCATAGCATGCTTTACTAGATGCCACTCTAAGAGCTTTTCATAAATCAAGTCACTCCTTGCAACATCTCCATGAAGAACTGCACTGATCCAAACAGAATCACATTGAGTATAAGTCTTACCCAACACAGAGTTTTACAAATGACCAGTGAAAGAAAGAAGAAGGAAGCAACCACCATTGACACAGAACTAGTATCTGAGAGACCCTGAACTCTAGGATAGAATTTCCTTTTCCTGAAATGAGATACACTTTGGTTTTGAATTAACAGGTAATTACTATGTGTGAAGTGTCAATACAAGTGACCCCATGAATACTGCCTATTTTTAGGGTGTCCCCATCTTTACATCTTCTTTATCACTTCAGTTCAGTTCAGTCGCTCAGTCGTGTCCGACTCTTTGTGACCCCATGAATTGCAGCACGCCAGGCCTCCCTGTCCATCACCAACTCCTGGAGTTCACTCAGACTCACATCCATCCAGTCAGTGATGCCATCCAGCCATCTCATCCTCTGTCATCCCCTTCTCCTCCTGCCTCCAATCCCTCCCAGCATCAGAGTCTTTTCCAATAAGTCAACTCTTCGCATGAGGTGGCCAAAGTACTGGAGTTTCAGCTTTAGCATCATTCCTTCCAAAGAAATCCCAAGGCTGATCTTCAGAATGGACTGGTTGGATCTCCTTGCAGTCCAAGGGACCCTCAAGAGTCTTCTCCAACACCACAATTCAAAAGCATCAATTCTTCGATGCTCAGTTTTCTTCACAGTCCAACTCTCACATCCATACATGACCACAGGAAAAACCATAGCCTTGACTAGACAGACCTCTGTTGGCAAAGTAATGTCTCTGCTTTTGAATAAGCTATCTAGATTGGTCATAACTTTCCTTCCAAGGAGTAAGCGTCTTTTAATTTCATGGCTGCAGTCACCATCTGCAGTGATTTTGGAGCCCACAAAAATAAAGTCTGACACTGTTTCCACATCTATTTCCCATGAAGTGATGGAACCGGATGCCATGATCTTCGTTTTCTGAATGTTGAGCTTTAAGCCAACTTTCTCACTCTCCACTTTCACTTTCATCAAGAGGCTTTTAAGTTCCTCTTCACTTTCTGCCATAAGGGTGGTGTCATCTGCATATCTGAGGTTATTGATATTTCTCCCAGCAATTCCAGCTTGTGCTTCTTCCAGCCCAGTGTTTCTCATCATGTACTTTGCATGTAAGTTAAATAAGCAGGGTGACAATATACAGCCTTGACGTATTCCTTTTGCTATTTGGAACCAGTCTATTGTTTCATGTCCAGTTCTAACTGTTGCTTCCTGACCTGCATACAGATTTCTAGGTCCATGTAAATCACACAGTTCACATTTGTTACCAGTGTGTCTTCCTCAGGGCAGCTGTGACTCATAAATCTATAATTTAAAGATCAATGTAAGAGACCTACACAGACCAGGTATGTTGTCCTAAGAGCCTTCTTAGATAAAAATTTGTGTGCATGTTCAGTCTCCCAGTGGTGTCCGACTCTTAGCGACCCCATGGACTGTAGCCTGCCAGGCTCCTCTGTCCATGGGCTCGAACCTGAGTCTCCTGTGTCTCCTGTATCTCCTGCATTGCACATGGATTCTTTATCCACTGAGCCATCAGGGGAGCCCCTACGGTATTCTTTTTAGCAAGTCTTAGTCTTGGTTGTGTCCATTATATTCCCTGTAAGGCCATTTCTATAGAAGGCAGTGTATTTTTCTTGAAGGAAAGTATTGCCTCACTGATATCTTTTTAGATTTATCCTCTCAAACATCCCACCCCAGAAAAATATATCATTTTAGGAAGGAATGATTCTGATGGGAAATTGAAATAGTCACAGATGTCTCAATTATATTTCTATTCTTTTCTCTCTCTCTCTCTCTCACACACACACAGGTTAAAAAAAAAATCCTGCTGAAAACCCAGAATTTTTATGCCTTTACTATATAAGAAGCTAAGGGGTAAAAACTTACATTTGCCATCTCACCTCTGTGTCACCTTTCTGGGCTTTGATGTAATTCAACAGAATGACAGCTCCTATTTAATTAAACAGATATCTGGATTAGCTCCAGCTGTGGGCCATGCAATCAGTTCTTGTGAGAGCAAAAAGGGGTGTAATCCCTGGCCCATAGATCATTTCTGCATGGAAATCTGCTTTCACTCAAAGCCATGCACAGGCCGCTGAAAATGATTTTTTTTCCTGTATGAATTACTTACAATGTGCAGCTGCCCCCAGCTCCCCCACCATCCTCACCTTATGAAAAGAACCAGAAAGGTTAAGAGCTTGATTTGTCCTCCTCTTATACTTTTTTAAATGAAAAGAGGCCCTCCCTGCCTGTTGATACCCCCAGCATTTCTTTGTTTTCTGCAAGAGGTACTATAGATGTGGTTTGCTGTTTCATGCATTTTTTTTTTCTGACGCATGCGTCTCTCCAGATGGGTGTAATTAGATGCTTTGATACATGCTGAACAGATTTTTTTTAGAAATAGCTTTTTTAGAGGCAGATTTTTGTTGCAATATGACTTCATCTTTCTTCCCAAAAGAGGGATCTTGATCTTTCTAATTGGGTTTACTCACAAAACCCATTCTTGTAATACAGAAGACTGCAAGAGCCTGTGTAGAGCCTGCACCTTCAAGATTTAGACCAGCCATTGTCAGTGGAGAGGCTAGGGGCATGTCTGTTTCACTGGCCTTCATGACAGTGGAGAGAGACTCATCAATCTGGGGTGGTTTGTCCATAAGGAGGCACGGAGAAATCCCCTGAAGCTATGCAGAGAGGAGTGATATCCATGAAGAAAGTGAAAATCGCTCGGTTGTGTCTGACTCTTTGCAACCCCATGGACTATACAGTCCATGGAATTCTCCAGACCAGAGTACTGGAGTGGATAGCCTTTCCCTTCTCCAGGAAATCTTCCAGACCCAGGGATCGAACACAAGTCTCCCACATTGCAGGCAGATTCTTTACTAACTGAGCTATGAGGACAGCTCAATTATTATGTATAGCTTAGAAAAGGAGGAGCTCAACCCACAGTTATTCTTGTGGATTCTACTGTGGGTGAGTAAAAAAGGGCATCTTCTTGCCAGGGAGAGGCACAGGGGCACGCTGAAAAGGTTCCAAAGATATCTTGGATTTATATGCTTATTCTTTTTTAATTTTATTTTTATTTATTTGGCTGCACCAGGTCTTAGTTGCAGCACGCAGGATCTTCAATCTTTGTTGCAGAAGGCAGGATCTTTAGTTGCAGCCTGCAAAATCTAGTTCCCTGACCAGGGATCAGACCCAGGCCCCCTGCATTGGGAGTGTGGAGTCTTAGCCACTGGACCACCAGGGCAGTCCCCCTTATATGCTTATTCTTGATGGTATCTTTTTTTAAGTAGCTAAAATATCAGGCTTTCTCCTGTGTTTCTGGTACATCTAATTCTGCAAGCCAAGTCAAAATTCCAACTACACACAGAAGGTTTCACAACTCTAAGTGATTTGCATCTCTCAACACTAAGACAAACAGGTTTGCTTTTCTGAAAATTATTTAATTAATTAAAAGTCCACTTGGTCTGGATTCTTCTCCAATTCCTAAAAATCACCTCCGAAGCGATTGGAGTCTCAAAGCCCAGTTCTTTGAGTAACACGGAGTCAGCTTTGAGGAGGGACTCCCTGTAGCCACACTTCTGTGGGTTCCTGTCCCTTGGAATGGAGAGTAAGAGGAAAGGTAAGATCAAGTCCTTCTCCTGGGCCTTGGTGCACACATCAGGGAGTGTTAACAAGATATGTGCCTGGGCCTCCACCCCAGAGATTCTGATTTAATTGGTGAGTAGGGGCTGGGCATCAGGGGTTCTAATAGTTCTCCATCTGAATCTAATATGCAACCAGACCCACTGTCTTAGAGACACTCTTTAAATATTTGACACTGGGTATCTAGATTAATTTCATTGTCAGGACAGACAATGCAAAATCTGCTCCAGTTAAGATTTTATGTTAAGAGCAAACCATAGTTCAAAGAGAGAAGTCTAGTCTGAAGTCTAGCTCCTAGTGAAGAGTTGGAGCAAATAGCAATGTGAAGCTTAGCGCTGATGTGAGCAGATCCTGGGCCTTGTACAGCCCATCGTGAGGCAGTGGTGCAAAGCACCGCCATAGAACAGTTGCTTTATCAGCTGGTTGCCATGGATCACAGTGCCTGTGGCCAACTGTACCGCTTTTGTCTCCCCAAGGACATCTGTTAGGCTAGTACTTTCTTAAGGAAAAAGACATCTAGTTACCTCATTATTAACATGACTTGAGTGACTTGTAGCATGCACCCAAAGGGTACAAATTAGTTACTTTACATTCCACCACCACCACCAAATACAACCCTAACGGTTGCCAACTTCCTCACTGTAGGGAAAGAGCAAATTAGCCAAGACTGCAGTGGTCAGGCACTCTCCCCGCTCGGCCTCTTGCTCTCACCCCACAAGTTGTAAATATACATGACTGGGTAACAGCTGAAATCATTCCTAGCACTGTGCACATGCAATGACTTATGTAAGCACCACCTGAAAAGCTCTTGTAGGAGAGTCGCATCACATCACCGCTGCTGTCAGCCAGTGGAGAGTAAAGCATGTCTGCCTTGTTGCTGTGAATCAAGTATGTCTGCGGTTCCTGTAGCTCCTCGCATCTTCTTCCAGCTTTTCCACTTGCGCCTTGCCTACCCTGGGTTCAGCGAACAGTGTGCACAGTGAGATTCAGTAAGACAGTCACCCAGAAGTCTGTGCATCTCTTAATGGACTGGTCGCATGATACATTAGATCGTAGTCGTGATCTATAAAAAATTAGAAAAAAAATTGCAGAAAAATACGTGTATCAATCCTCTGCTCTCATCAACTAAGATTATAATTTCAGAGACATTGTTTTGATCCCGTGTTTACAATGGAAAGAAAAATGGTTTGCAAATCATGAACCCTAACTCTTTTCCTGGATCTATCAAGCACCAGCTGTGTGGTACCAGGGAAATTGAATTACACTGATAAAAACAGTGTAGGGGTAACAAAGTAGTGAGCACAGACCAAGGATGGATATTGTTAAGGGCTTTATATGCAATATTTATTTGGGCTTCCCAGGTGGTACTGGTGGTAAAGAACCCACCTGCCAATGTAGAAGACATGGAGACATGGGTTTAATCCCTAGACTGGGGAGATCCCTTGAAGGAGGGAATGGCAACCGACTCCAGTATTCTTGCCTGGGAAATCCCATGGACAGAGGAGCCTGGTGGGCTACAGTTCATAGTGTCTCAAAGAGTTGAATGCAACTTAGCATGCATGCATGCTTTATTTAAGTTTTACTCCCCCACCCCCGCCAAAATCTATGAAATAAATATTATTATTCTATTTTTAAGATGAGATTTGGAGATGTCAGATTTTTGTTCAAGGTCACTCAGCTTTGAATTGGCAGAACTAGGATTGAAACCAATGCCTTCCTGGTTTCTAAGCTGGTGCTCTTGACAATAATGTTAGGCTTAACATGTCCCTGCTCTATTGCAGCTCAGAAAATAATGGGTTATTTCGGAGTGATCTTCAGCTGACAGCACCACTATTTTAAATTGTACTGTGAGAGCCCTTCTTCAAGCCTAAACAGAACTTGCTAGTAGTCAGTGCTACATAAATAACAGCAATGTTTAGATATTTCACACATTCATTTCCACATATATTTGCCCAATGTCCAATCTAGGCAAGGGATTAGGTGATAGAAATAAAAAATGGGCAAGATGATCCCCTCACCTCAAGGAGCATTAAACTATACGGTAAATAACTACAGGAAATTGTACATTGTGTATTTACATTGTAAAGAGCACTGTAAGAGGGGTAATACTTCATAAAGCACAGAAATATTTTACCTATTGAGTAGAATCATGCCTTGACCAAGTTCATACCTTTTATTTTCCTGGTATCAGGTGCTCTAGTCAACAATTCTAACCAGATTTTCTCGAATAAACACAAAGCACACCATGATACTTGAATCATGCATTTCAATATGCCCTCCAATTTCCCATTGGACCCACACATTTGGGGATTTGTTTTTTGCAGAAAGGTATTGGCAGGGCAAGTTTCCAGTGTTAGCAGTATTGCTGTAAAATTCTTTGACAAGACCTGGAGGGAACCCAAATTCCTACCAGTGGACTCCCTGGTTTGGGTAAAGACTGATAAAATATCAGCATGATATAGCAAGTACCATAAATCCAGGAGCCTATTAATGAATGCCATTTGAACACATACTGAAAGAACCTATTATCCTGGAGAATTTGACCAGTGTAGATGATAGAAACAGTTTCCTTTACATCTACTATTCTCTTACCCTGTAAATGTCAACAAACAAGAAAAGAAAATTTTCTATAAGATATGAAAGAATGGGGCAAAGTTCAGAGTTGAAGGATGACTAGGATAGCAGAATATGGGGCCAGAATTCATCTTGATCAAGGGGTGCAAGCCATCTAAAGATAGATCCTCCCAAAGAGGATATAAAAGGAGATAGGACATGCAAGATGTTCTTCCTGTCTTAGTTTGAGTTCGCCCCAAAGCAAAGCTTGGGATAAAGTCTTGGGTTCAAGTTTGAATTTGATCCCAGAAAGTGGTAGTGAGGTAGTGGGGACAATGAAGTAGGGATGGCACAAAGCCAGCGAAAATTGTGTTAATGAACCGTTACTGCTCAAGACAACTGGAGCTCAACACCTCTGGGAGCCCTTTGAAGAACACACCACACATCTGTGCCTCAAGATTGTCCTATGTACAGACAGGAAGATCAAGCACTTACCCGCCTGTTCCCTTGCCCCACTGTTTGAGGGTTGCCCCCCAAGGTGTTAACTTCATGTCTACATTTCAGTGGTGATCAGGCTTTAAAGAAAGCTCCAAGGACGAAAAGCAAGAGATGGAGCCATTATACTTGATAGGGGACCCTGTGCAGGAAGTTATCTGCCACCCTTGTCCTGAAAGGAGGCCACCAGAGGAGAGGAGATGTGGAGCTCTGCCTGGGCGTGCCAGGCATGTCAAGGACTTGTCCTAAGTTTTGTTATCTCCATTTTTAATTCATACCCATAACCAGAAATGTGATTTTAGTAGACCCTAGGAAAAATATTAGATTAATGGCCTCTCTGTTCTCTCTTTCTTGGCTATGAAGATTAAATAGAACATACTATTTCAAAAGAACAAGTCACTCAAAGATAGACCAGTTAAAACTGTACTAACAGAAGGCAATTACTTTTTAAAATATATATATATATATAATATATTTATTTATTTGGCTGCGCTGGGTCTTAGTTGCAGCACGAGGGATCTTTAATTGAGGCTGATGGGCTCTAGTTCCCTAACCAGGGATCAGACCCGGGCCGCCTGCATTGGGAATGTGGAATCTTAACCACTAAACTGCCAGCAAGGTCCCCTCCAATTACCTTTTGAACAGTGTAGATGATAGACATTGTTTGCTTTACATCCACTCTTCCCTTTCCTTGCAAATATCAAACACTGAAACCATCTTCTTGCTGTCCAAAGATACTGGATACTTAATTCACCAAGAGTTCCGACTTGTAGACAGCGGAGATCACACGAAGATAGGCCTCCTCTACCCCATTTGGAAGAAGGATTATGGTCCTACTTTCTAACACTTAGATATCATATTCAAATTATTTCTTTTTGAAATCTATGACTCAGAACAGGACATGGTGGTCAGCATTTGCAGACACATGGAGGGAATGCCAGTTTTTCCCCATAAAACACTGCTGCTGTTTTCAGCATTTTTGTTCTAAATTCTACTGGAAAACATTGTGTCCTATTTCTGCTTGGGGTTGTTTTCAACGGATGGGACTGGGACTAGAGGTGTTAGGAAAAGATAAAATGTCCCTGCACAAAAAGAGTGCAGTTAAACTTGTATCAGTATTCCTGCGATAAACTGATAAACCCTGAGCTCAGTGTGGTCAAGTTTTACATGCCTGAGCTGACACACCAATCTGCCAGCAGTCATATGGTTCTCATATGGCGACACTCCACAGATGCCAACAGAATGTGAGAAGTTTCTGGCTCATTTCCTTTGATTTTGAGTGCCATGTTGCCTGTACACACGCACACCACATGCATGTGCACGCACTTGCACACACACACACACCCCTCTTTGTCATATTATAATGACACTGCTCTAATCCACTCAATTCCAGCAGCTCCATTAAAATGTCTCATCAGTAGAAATTAATAATAATTAATCAATTAACACTATAACTGAGGTTTTTATTTTCAAAATTTCAAACTGAGTAAGAATTTTCTTGCAAATCTATGTAGATTTTGAGCAAAAAAAAAAAAAAAAAACAAATTTTTGAATGTTTTAAGGCTATTTAATTAGGGCTTAATTTTCACTCTTGTCATTGTTTTTTTAAAGGTGGTTTCCCTGAAATAGATTTGAC
Organism: Bos grunniens; assembly: GCF_055505025.1. Taxonomy (NCBI): domain Eukaryota; kingdom Metazoa; phylum Chordata; class Mammalia; order Artiodactyla; family Bovidae; genus Bos; species Bos grunniens. Next base: position 52,769,129 of record NC_141178.1, on the reverse strand, counting down.
AGCAAAAATCCTTTTTACTGAAAACTAATCTTTTTATGTATGATTAAAAGCATATAAATATCTGCAAAAAATGAAATAATTTTTTCTCATTTCCAAAACGATATGTGCCACTGTGTTAAAGAATCTATTGCTTTAGCTGTTGTGTGATATCATTACATAATTTTGCATGATAAAAAATTAATTCTTTAAATGTTTAAAAAATTTATTAAATGTGTTCTCTCATTAGATCTATTAAATCATTGAGTTTACACCATGCATATTTCAACAGTTCACTCTTTTAAGTCAACTCAATCTACATAGAAAATTTCTCTATTACTTTGCAACAGGGACTGAGCAAAGTAAGTGGAAAATGAAATCAAAGTGACATTCAAATAGTTATGACAAATACAACTGTATACCCAAATGAAACACACTTCTAGCCAAACTTTATCCTCAACCCCCAGCTTTGAGCAAGAAAGGCATGTCTGTTTCAACTCTGTATTTCCTTTATTTAAACCTTAATGGCACACAAATATTTGTAATTGAGTGCATACAGTATTTACAAATATAAATACAATATGGTCTACCTTTATCTTCTAGATTCTTATATGGAGTGAGCTCTTTAGGCATACTGTATATAAAATGGATGGCAGATGGCAATTGGATAAAACTAATATACTGTCTGGCTCACAAATGAAGAAAAGAATCTAATGAGTACTATCTTCCATCCCCTCCCTAAGGATGTTGCCATTACAGAAGATATGATTTCAATAAATATAATGAATTATTTTCATTATAAACACATCATTGCCAATTTTTTTTCACAAAGCAATGTTTACATAAATATACCTCAGAAGCAAGGAGAAATACATTCAAATTTAATTTAATTTACTCTGAAGCCTATAGGCACACTGATCTTTTAGGAAACTTTTCTTTAATGTTCAAATAAATGAGCTGCAAATTAGATCAAAATATCTACAGTTATTTGAGAGGCAAGGAAAAAAGACTCTAACTCTTTTGAGTGTTTTGGTGAAGGTCATAGTTTTGACAGAACACCAAGCTTTTTGAGTAATCCAAATTAAAATACAGCAAAAGCAAGTCCATTGGCATAGAGCATTAAATTATTATAAAAATTCTTATATCTTAGGAAGAAGAGTTTAGATATGTTCTCATTTTCTTATTCCTAAACAAGAGAAAGAAGGATAACATGGTTATCTATGCATCATTCCTACACTCATTTTGAGCTTGCCCTCAATAGAATGGTCAGCTTGTAAACAATATCTTTTGAGAAGAATTCTCATCAGGCTGATTACAGTAAAGAATATGATGGAGATAAGGACATTGAAAAAATTGGCATGAATTTTGCAAACAGTTCAATTTTATTTAGGGAGAAAATACTGAGTAGCCACTAGATGCCAAGCAATTTTTAGAAATCGAAATACGAAGATGAACAAGACATGAAGCGTGCTTTCAAGGAACTTACACTTGGTCCTCTCTTTTGAAATTATTAATGAACAATGCTTAGATAAAGAATGCCTACAGAACAAAAGAGAACTCTGTGCTTCTTTAACATTAAAACCAGTTCCTAAACTTCTAGTAGGAGAACTATATTGCACACAGGGCCTCAGAACACCCTTTTTCTCACACACTCTCTTTGTCCATTATTATATCTTTGGTGCTGATGGTAAAGAACTCGCCTGCCAACGCAGGAGGCGAAGAGACAGAGACACAGGTTTGATCCCTGGGTCAGGAAGATCCCCTGCAGGAGGGCAGGCAATCCACTAAAGTATTGTTACCTGGAGAATCCCATGGACAGAGAAGCCTGGTGGGCTACAGTCTATTTGGAAATTTATATAAATCTAGACTGAAGTTAAAAAATACCCTGATGCTGGGAAAGATTGAGGGCAGGAGGAGAAGAGGATGACCGAGGACAAGATGGTTGGATGGCATCACTGACTCAATGGACAAGAGTTTGAGCAAGCTCCGGGAAATGGTGAAGGACGAGAAAGCCTGGCATGCTACAGTCCATGGGGTTGCAAAGTGTCGGACATGACTGAGCGACTGAACAGCAACAAGACTGAAATTAAACTTCTTTTGGCACACTCTTTCTTCATAGAGGTAGTATTGCAAATTCTATAAATAAAATTATAATGGGATTATTAACAAGTTCTTAGAGGACAAAGTGATTTCAAGCACATGAGAAACATTTTATCTTCAGGCAATTGAAAAATTCCTTTCCAAATATTATCACTCAAGAAAACGGATCTCTTGAGGAAATCTATTATATGAGAAATCAATAGTCTGAAACTTAATGATTAAATAACATTTTCTGAAAAAGAATTCAGTAGTTCTCCCCCTTATTTGTGAGATGTGTTTTTTTCTTTTTGGCTTTGGTTTATCTAAATAAATGAGGCTTTGTTGTAATTGAAGACTAAGATCACTCTCTTCTCCACATTAAAAGGTCAATTAAATAGGACTGTCAGTATTTTTAATGATAATTTCTCTATGGGAAAAGGCACTTGGCACCATGTAGGAAGCTAGTCATGAGTTTTGACCCTCAGTTTCATCATTTATGATTGCTGTCACCTAGAGCAAGTTACTTAATCTCTCAACCATGATTTTCTCATCAAGAAATCGCCAAATCCACAGGGCTTAACTGGAGAATTCTACTAAACATTTAGAGAAGAATTAATGCCAATTTACACAATTTCTTTCGGAAAATAGAAGAGGACAAAACATTTCTCAGTGTGTTTTATAACTTATTACCTGATACCAAAACCAGATAAAGACCACAGACAAAAAAAGAAAGCCACAAACCAGTATACTTTATGAATAGAGACATAAATATCCTTTAAAAATATTTGCAGGATTCAGTAATTTATCAAATACATATATTTGATAAATTATGAATTATTATTTATATACATATTTGATAAACCCTACACCATGACAAAGTAGGGTTTATTCCAGATAGGCCAGACTGGTTCCATATTTGAAGGCCAATCAACATAATTTCGGAGAAGGCAATGGCACCCCACTCCAGTACTCTTGCCTGGAAAATCCCATGGATGGAGGAGCCTGGTAGGCTGCAGTTCATGGGGTTGCTAAGCATTGGACATGACTGAGCAACTTCACTTTCACTTTTCACTTTCATGCATTGGAGAAGGAAATGGCAACCCACTCCAGTGTTCTTGCCTGGAGTATCCCAGGGAGAGGGGAGCCTGGTGGGCTGCCGTCTATAGGGTTGCACAGAGTCAGACATGACTGAAGCGACTTAGCAGCAGCAGCAGCAGCAACAACATAATCCACTATATTAACAGGCTAAAGAAGAAAAATCTCATGATCATATCAACTGATGCAAATAAATAATTTGACAAAATCAAAAGTATTAATGATTAACAAACCCTCAAAACAGAAAGTGTAGGGGAACTTCCTCATCTTCATTCAGAGCATCTACAAGATACATAAGCCAACATTATACTTAATGGTAAAAGACTGAATGCTTTCTTTTCAAGATCAGGAACAAAGCAAAGATGTCTACTCTAATCTCTCTTTTCAACATATTGGAAGTTCTAGTCACCTTATTAAAGGAAAGAAAATAAAATAAAAGGCATACAGATTAAGGGTAAAAAAGAAAAGAAATAAAACTACCTATTTGCAAATGACATACTTGTCTACATAGAATATTTGAAGGAATCTACAAAAACTCATAGAACTAATAAGTGAGTTCAGAAGGTCACAAGATAAAAGATAAACATATTAAAATCAATTGTAACTCTATATACTTGCAGTAAAAATGTGGACACTAAAATTTAAAATAAAATATCATTTTTAATTGCTAATAAAAATGAGACATTTTAGGTATAAACTTGCCAAAACATTTACAGGACCTGAATGCTGAAAACTATACAACACTGATGAAAGAAATCAAAGATCTAAATAATGGAGAGCTAGACCATGTTTCGGAGAAGGCAATGGCACCCCACTCCAGTACTCTTGCCTGGAAAATCCCATGGACGGAGGAGCCTGGTAGGCTACGGTCTGTGGGGTCTCGAAGGGTCGGACACGACTGAGCGACTTCCCTTTCACTTTTCACTTTCATGCATTGGAGAAGGAAATGGCAACCCACTCCAGTGTTCTTCCCTGGAGAATCCCAGGGACCGGGGAGCCTGGTGGGCTGCCACCTATAGGGTCGCACAGAGTCGGACACGACTGAAGCGACTTAGCAGCAGCAGCAGCAGACCACGTTTATGAAGTAGAAAACTAAATATCATAAAGATGTCAGTAATCCCCAAATTCATAAAGATTCAGTGCAATTTCTACCAATACCTGAGCAAGAGTGTTTGTAGATATAGAGATTTTTCTAAAATTTATATAGGAAGGCACAGGAATTAGAGTAGCTAAAATCATTTTGAATCAGAAAAATAAAGTGGGAGGAATCAGTTGACCTGATTTTAAGACTTGTTAATAGCCATTGTAATTAAGACTATATTGTGTTGGTGGAGGAATAGACACATAGAATAAGGAAGAGAATAGAAAACCCAGAAATAGACCCACATAAATATGCCCAGCTGATTTTTGACAGAGATGCAAAAGCAATTCAAAGGAAGAAGGCTATCAATAAATGTGCTAGAACAAATGAACAATAAACCAAAACAAACAAACAAAAAAAGCCACCTCAACCTAAATCTCACACTTTATACAAAACTTAATTCACAAGCATCATGAAATTTAATATATAATCTATAAAGCCATAAATACTTTATAAAAAATTGGAAAATATTTTTGTGAGTTATAACTAGACAGTTTGTAGACCGATACCAGGGCACAACCCAAAAAGGAAAAAATGATAAACTGGATTTCATCAAAAATAAACACTTACGTTCTGTGAAAGGCTTCCCTGGTGGCTTAGATGGTAAAGCGTCTGTCTGCAATGCAGGAGACCGAGGTTCAATCCCTGGGTTGGGAAATCTTGTTAAGAGGATGAAACAATAAGCAAGATATGGGAAGAAATATCTGCAAACCACATATTCAACAAAAGACAACTATCTAGAATATATGAAGAACTCTCAAAACTCAACAGTAAATGAAAAAATGATCTAAATAAAAAATAGACAAAACACATGAACAGACATTTCACAAAAGAAGTTATATAGCTAGAATAGTAGCACATGAAAAGACATTCAAAATCACTTGCCACTAAATAAATGCAAATTAACAGTGTCAGACTTTATTTTTTGGGGCTCCAAAATCACTGCAGATGGTGACTGCAGCCATGAAATTAAAAGACACTTACTCCTTGGAAGGAAAGTTATGACCAACCTAGATAGCATATTGAAAAGCAGAGACATTACTTTGCCAACAAAGGTCCATCTAGTCAAGGCTATGGTTTTTCCTGTGGTCATGTATGGATATGAGAGTTGGACTGTGAAGAAGGCTGAGCGCCAAAGAATTGATGCTTTTGAAGTGTGGTGTTGGAGAAGACTCTTGAGAGTCCCTTGGACTACAAGGAGATCCAACCAGTCCATTCTGAAGGAGTTCAGCCCTGGGACTTCTTTGGAAGGAATGATGCTAAAGCTGAAACTCCAGTACTTTGGCCACCTCATGCGAAGAGTTGACTCATTGGAAAAGACTTTGATGCTGGGAGGGATTGGGGGCAGGAGGAGAAGGGGATGACAGAGGATGAGATGGCTGGATGGCATCACTGACTCGATGGACGTGAGTCTGAGTGAACTCCGGGAGTTGGTGATGGACAGGGAGGCCTGGCGTGCTGCGATTCATGGGGTCACAAAGAGTCGGACACGACTGAGCGATTGAACTGAACTGAAACCCAATGTGAGATATTACTATACACTCATTGGAATGGATACATAAGAAATGGTGACAATACTAATTGATAGAAAGGATGTGGAGAACTGAAGAAAGATTGCTGGAGATAACATAAAATTGCAAAATGCATAGCCGTTCTAGGAAACAGATTGGCAGCTTCTTAAAAAAAAAAAAAAAAAAAAACTAAACATGTAAATACAATATGACCCAGCAATTGTAATTCTGAATATTCCTCCAAAATGAAGACTCAGATCAGATCAGATCAGATCAGTCACTCAGTCGTGTCTGACTCTTTGCGACCCCATGAATCTCAGCACGCCAGGCCTCCCTGTCCATCACCAACTCCCAGAGTTCACTCAGACTCACGTCCATCGAGTCAGTGATGCCATCCAGCCATCTCATCCTCTGTCGTCCACTTCTCCTCTTGCCCCCAATCATTCACACAAACACCTGTAATGAAGGTTTATAGCAACTTCATTCTTCATAGCCCAAACTGCAAGTAATCTGGATGTCCTTTAATGAGTGACTGGTTAAACTCACTGTAGTTTATCTGCATCATAGAAGACCACTGAGCAGCAAAAAGGGATGGATTATTGATACACACTTGTTGGAGAAAACAGAAAGTGCTCACCAAACTGAGAAGCCATCTTGAGATGGAAAAATGAGGTAGGCACCTTCCTGCAATCAATCAATAGATCAGTTCATTATAGAGTAACTTACTCACAGGTGGACACAACTGAAGTGACTTGGCACACACACATGCACTCACAGGTGAACGGTGTCAACAGTGATCTGGAAGCATTCATAGCTGCACTCTGCACTGCCAAGGGGACAGTTCGGTTCAGTCGCTCAGTCGTGTCCGACTCTTTATGACCCCATGGACTGCAGCATGCCAGGCCTCCCTGTCCATCACCAACTCCCAGAGCTTGCTCAAACTCATATTCATCGAGTTGGTGATGCCATCTAACCATCTCATCCTCTATCATCCCCTGCTCCTCCTGCCTTTAGTCTTTCCCAGCATCAGGGTCTTTTCCAGTGAGTCAGTTCTTCGGATCAGGTGACCCAGTGCCAAGGGGACACTGGGACAGTTTTATAGTTAACTTAAGGTATGGAGATGGGGCTTGTTTAACTCTTGTTTTATTTAACATTTTGAAATGTGAAGTTTAAAAAAAAGTTATAAATAGTAAGTCAAGATCTATGAATGAGTAACTACTCTTGTGGGCCTTGGGAATATGTCAGTGAAGGTTTTCAGCATTGTTTGGGGACTAACAGAGCATACAGGCCACCTGGTCCTAATGATTATGAAACAATATCTATTAACTACAAAGTTCTCAATGACAGAGAAGTGACTCACGGTACAGTACATTCCTATGTAGGGTCAATGGAAAGACATAAGGAGCCATGTGGACCCAAGATGGTGTCAGTTATGCTACCAGAACCTGGATGAGTCCCCAGAGCATTGTGTAAAAAAATAAAAGCTACCTCACTTACAAACTGAGATGATTCCATTTACATAACATTCTTTAAATGAGAAATAACATGGTCACCAACAATGGACTGATGGGGATCCAGGCAAGGAGAGCCAGGTAATGAGGGGTGAAGGCAGATGAGGCGGCTAAAAAGGTGCAACAAGAGAGAACACGTGGTAATGCAAATGTTCTGTATCTTGACTACAGCAATCTCAACATGCTGGTTGCCATCCTGTACCTTTGTTTTATAAGTGTGACCTTGGGGAAAACTGGCTGAAGGATGCATAGGATCTCTGCACTATTTCTCACAACTGCATGTGAATCTATACTTACCTCAAAATAAAAAGTTTGTTTCAAAAACAAGCTAAACCCCTCCCCCTAGAAGTACACCACAATTTTAAACAAATATAATTTATGTTTTACAATCTCCAATGACCAAAGAAAATCAGCAAAACTTAAAATTATAGTAATGAATATTAAGTGGGCTTCCCTGATGGCTCAGTGGTAAAGAATCCACCTGCTGTGCAGAAGATGCAGGTTCAATCCTGGGTCAGGAAGATCTCCTGGAGAAGGAAATGGCAACCCACTCCAGTATTCTTGTCTGGGAAATCTCATGGACAGAGGAGCTTAGCAGGCTATAGTCCCTGGGGTTGCAAAAGAATTGAACATGACTTAGCAACTAAAACAACAAAACGAATGTTAAAGAATTTTACATGTATATAATTTTTAACAAAGTGCTGATATTCACTACATCAATTTGATACAACTATCCTGCAGTGTCTTTGGGGGGTTGCAATTATGGTGTGCTAGAAAATGTGCATTTGTTTTCATTTGAAGTAATGATTTAGAGCTTTCTGTTCTAAATTTTTTTACATCCTGTGTTCCAGCCATTAGGTTAGATAATTGGCTGAGTCATGATAGCAAATGAATATAAACTAGCTCAGGTAAAATCATGTGTTAAATACATATGGACCTCCATAGGCAGATGTCACTGTGTACACAAGTTGTCTAAGCATATGATTTGCATTTTCACTTGATATATGAAACTTTCATCATCACAATTCTCCATCCCTTTTAAAATAAAAGACATATTTTGGTGCTCTAAAATCCTATAACTGATGTATCCATCAATGTTGAGTGCTGGTAGGAAAATGTAGGAAGAACTGCAAGTGATCCAGCAGAATCATTCCAAAAATAGTACCTTCTTAATTCAGTGAAGAGCAATGATAAGTAAATGATACAAAGAAGGTCACTTTCAAATTTTAACTTTACTTATTAGCCAGAAAGGGGAATGCACAAGGATTTAATGCTGATAAACTGTGTGGAGAAAAAAAACAAATATTTAAAATTGTATGAAAAGAGATAGAAGGGTCATCTCAACTGGGAATTCTCAAAATAAAAGATGAGGAGTTTAAAAGAAGTATAAAGCCAATATTTAATGGCTTTGATGCCATTGCCAGAAAAGGCAGGAACAGAAAGATAAACTGTTTACAAGGAACACTTCAGAAAAACTTTAAGTTAACATTTATCAATTATGAAAACAAGAAAAATTACATTAAAAACAGAAAAAAATGTGATAGTTAAATATATTATATTGCATGCCTAGTTGCTCAGTTCTGTCCAACTCTTTGAGACCCTATGGACTGTAACCTGTCAGGCTCCTGTGTCCATGGAATTTTTCAGGTAAGAATTCTGGAGAAGGCTGCCATTTTCTACTCTAGGGGGTGTTCCTGAACTAAGGATCAAACCCTCATCTCTTGTGTCTCAGCGTTGGCAGGCAGATTTTTTTACCACTAGGACCACTGCCTTCCTTAAATCTTGTTTTATTTAACATTTTGAAATGTTCGTAAAGTAAAAAGTTATAAATAGTAATATATTTTGGATACCAGTATTCCCCTAAGAATTTATATATGTGGGTTTATGCAATTATTTCCATGAAAATCTCTTCTTTTGTTTAAGAAAACAAGCTTAATTACATCATGTGCTTAGCATACAACTCACTTTAGAGAAAGTCCATTGACAAACACTGTCATAAACAAAGCATTTCATAACTACCAGCTAATTAGAGATATATAATCACCACCTAAATTAGGAACATAGTTTCAGTGGGAATTAATCAGTTTATAACCATGTACAGTTTTCAAATTGAAACATTTGATGAATTCTTGGCATGTGTCACACACTCGGATCTGATACAGTCCCCTCTGGTTTCATGTTTACACTTTACTTGTCCCTCTTTCTCATGGAAAAGGCAACAGATCTTATTTCTAGCGTATTCTTTCTTCTCTTTGTATTAGCTTTTTCCACCTAAATACAAATGTATATAGCTTTTCCTTTGCAATTGTTCACTTTGTTTATCATATTACTTTTCTCTACTTTGGCAGAGTTCTGCAAATAAAGGGTAATGATGGTATTTACAGACATCCAGGTTAACATGGAATCATGCCTGAAACATTTCTGCTCAACTTCCCTTTAAAATACCCATGAAGATATCAAAAGAGACAAAACTGGCAACTGCATTAGACACTAGCTGTAAGAGAAGATGACATAAAGTCCAAGTGGGATGTGCACTGATTGCAATGTTGATGAAGATGACTCTATCAACACAGTTCTGGACTGTAGACCATTATGAACTCTAGCCTCTGAATCAAGCACAGCAGTTCACTTTGAAGAGGATGAGGGAAACCATTTTGACATGCCTCCAGATTGTTCAAAAACCTGGGAACTATGTCTGACTATCTAGATGGGTCAGGAAATCCCATAACTGAGTTCAGAATCCTCAATCCAGGAAACTTGCATTAGAAGACTAACAACTAGCCAATATAAATTCCACCAACTCCGGACTTTAGGTTTAAATCTGAGAAGGAAAATAATCTAGCACAAGTTTGCAGTCAAGGAATTTGGAATATTCTGCCATGTCTGTTGGAAGCTCTAGAAATAAATATAGATCTTCCGTTCTGAAACATAATCAGAAAAGAAAAATTATCTACTTTAGAGATGTAAGGCAAAGGAAGCATTGCTCTGAAGGTTAAAAAGATTGTATCTCTGATTCTTGTTTTCTTTTAAAAAAAAAAGATGGAAATTTTAGAATAAATTTGATTAATGGCCTCCAAAAATTACAGGAGAATATGGACCTTGCAGAAAAAAAAAACACGAAAGCTGAATTTTTTAAAAAATCATGAAAAAGAGATTTTAAGTGAGCTGACTAAAGGATAAATGCAGATTTTATATAATAGCAAAAAGAGACATACAGAAAAATAAAATATTAGGCTGAAATTCATAAAGTTTTTAGAAAAAAAGGAAAATGTGATTATATATTAAATATTGGATGATACTAAGATACTTCCCAAGTGGTGCAGTTGGTAAAGAATCTGCCTGTCAACGCAGGAGATGCAAGAGACACAGGTTCAAGAAGGAAACGGCAACCCACTCCAGTATTCTTGCCTGGAAAATCCCATGGACAGAGGAGCCTGGAGGGTTACAGTCCATGGGATGTCAAAGAGTCAGACGCGAATGAGCACGCACACACATGCGTAAGGAACATATAATCAATTCTCCTTGTTTTTAAGAGATGGATAACAAAGTACAAACAGGTGAAATGGTAGGATGCCTGGGATTTGTTTTAAAATACTTCAGCAAAAAATGAAAAAAAAGAAAGAAAATTAGAGAAGGGACACACAGTATGAACGTAGTGAAATCTGAATTGTGCAGATGAGTGGCAGGTGGTGCAAATGCAGATGCTGAGGCAGAGTCAGAGGACAGATGTTTCTGGAGGGTAATTCCCGTGAAAGGTAAAGAGGGGGGAAGCAGGATTAGTCGGGGGAAGCCTGTGGGTCGTGCTAACACCTCCCCACTGTGAGGGAAGAGGGAGGAGGTGACCATGGTGAAGATCTGATGATGCTGGCTGATCCAGTGGGTCAGCTTCCATTGACTCCTTGAGCTCAGCCCTCGCGGCTCTGTGCTCGCTCACTGGCTGGAGACTGCCCCAGAGCAGGAGGATCTTGGCATGGGTACCGGGGCACGTCCCCCCAAGTGCTGTGTCTGGAGACACTGCTGATCTCCAGCTTAAGTGCAAGTTTCCTCCCGATGAAAGAGACAAAGGGCTCACCTCCCAGGCTACATCACTGGTACAAAAGCCAGCCTACATGACTGTGCTATATATCTTTTAATATTTTAGACAGTTTCATTAAAAAACATTCAAAAATAGGAACTTCCCTGACAGTCCAGTGGTTAAGAGTCTGTGCTCTCAATACCAGGCACACAGGTTCAATCCCTAGGGGAGGAACTAAGAGATCCTGCATGCTGCGTATCTTGGCCAATAAACAAATAATATGTTCCAAAACAGTAGCAGAATTTAAATATACTTTGGAGGCAAGAAAGCACAGAGGTGACACTTCAGAAGATGAAATCAATGATAGAAGACAAACCTGAGACACTCAACCAGAATATAGAAGAAAACAATGAGACAAAAAGGAGCCTTTAAAGGAACCTCTGCTTTGAAGGACAGAGGGCTTCCCTGGTGGCTCAGACGGTTTAAAAAAAAAAAAAATCTGCCTGCAATGTGGGAGACACAGGTTCGATCCCTGGGACAGAAAGATCCCCTAGAGAAGGGAATGGCAACTCACTCCAGTATTCTTGCCTGGAGAATTCCATGGATAGAGGAGCCTGGCAGACTACAGTCCATAGGGTCTCAAAGAGTCTGACACGACTGAGTGCCTAACACTTTCACTTTTTTCTTTAAAGGACAGAAAACCAAAAGAAAGGATGAGTACCATGATACAGGAATGCTCAGCTTAGGTATTCATAAGCCTTCACATCTCATCTGAAGAATTTACGAGCCACAGAGTGATCCGAGCCCCAGGAAAAATGAATGAAAAAAGCACACTCAGAATACAGTGAAACTTGCCTTTTGATGTTGTTTTTACAAAGAAAATATAGCTCATTTATTTCTTTAAAACTGTCTTCTCTTTCTCACAATTCACTGTGTAGTAAATTTAGTCCAATCTGGTGAAAAACACGAATCTGATTCACTAAGTTGAACAGTCTTTTTTAGTTTTAATTCAGTTCATTTGGAACAGATTCTTTTCCGATCCCCGCCCCCAGTCCACCCTTCCACCTGTTGCGGCAGCAGGGGCCTCCTCAGAGCCGGGGGCTGAGAAGGGTTTCGGGGACCCACCTCGCTTCCTGTCATTCCTTCAGGTTCTTGAGTGATCGCCCTTGTCTGCTGGGTTGGTGTTACTCTACAGGGAACGTGGCTGAAGTTAGAGGCCAAAGAAGGCACCATTAGATTTCTTTCGGCTTCCCAGGACCCTTGGTTCTCTCCAGCTGCTTGGGTCTCCTCTCAGTCAGATTCCCTAGATTCCCCAGCCTGCCTCCTGCTGCGGGTCCCTGGCCCCTTGTCACAGCAGGCCTCTGGGTCTCAAGTCAGTTACCTTTGGACCGCCAGGCCCCAAAGACCTGTAGGAATCCCAGGTTCCACTCACATTTGGCAGGAGCTCCGGCCTTGTGCTATCTGCACAAACCATACCACTGGCTCCGCTGCGATGAAGAGTGTCATTTGTCTTCCACCTGTGAAGCAGTGTCCTGCCAGCGTCCCCAGGAACATCCTGTCCTCTACATGCCCCTCCAGCTCATCCCCTGTGTGGACACCCGTGTGCCTTCCCCAGCCACCGAGCCTTCCCTCCTTTTCCCCGAAGAAAGAGGAATCGTGGGAGCATCATGTCTAGCAACTTACAAAGAAATCAAAGTAAGGGTCTTTTCAGCCTTCTTCTCAACACAAATAGGAGCAAATTTTTGATCAAAGGATTAGATATCAAGCCAAACTGTCCCAGGTGCAAAAACCACAGGGACATGCTCAGCTAGAGAGGGACTTCGAAAATGAACCCCGCTCAGGCAACCAGAAGAAATACACCAGTGCACTCAAAAGATGTCTGTAAATCAAGAAGGGCAAAGTCAGAGTATGTAAGAGGTGAGCCCTGAAATAGATTAAATACATACTGTAAGTTATAAAGGGCTATTGTAAATATATAACACCGCAGAACACAAGTGTCAGAGACTTCCCTGACTGTCCAATGGTTAAGACTCTGTACTTTCAATGCAGAGGGTGTGGGTTTGATCCCTGGTCGAGGAACTAAGATCCCACATGGCTCACAGGAAAAAAAAAAAAAAAAATTTAAAGACTACAATTGTCGAAGTCTCTTTTCAAGGTAAGATATATTAAATTGTATAATAATGTGATGGAACTATAATCCCAGATAAAATTTTAAAAGCTTGTGAAGGGGTTGGGATAGCAAGGAGATGAGCCAAATTGCCTCATAACCCATGAAGAAAGTTTTTATTTTTGTGAAAAGAAATTTAGGCAACGTTTACTTTCTCAAAAAGGAAATCATATTCAGAAGCAAGTAGTTAAGGGTTACTGGATCAGTAAGTTGGAATATCTTAAATATATATATTTAAATATATATATAGGCTGGCTTGCCAAAGTCTATTCACTGATATAAGTTGGTGTTGATTGAGTGAACAGCTTTAAAACTGGTTTTGGGGACTACTTGTTGCCATGGTTACTGAACAATCAGTTTTTTTCTCAGTTTGTAGAAACTTGTTTTATTTTGCTTGTCTTTCGGTCTTCGTTCAGTCAAAACTGCAAAAGAGATTATCAGTGATTGGTCAAGTCTTCACCACAGGTGAAGCATTCTTGAAAACAACCTTTGTTTACAGACATCCGGTTTTCAGGTTGAGAGTTGAACCAGTGTGATTTTATCTGCTTTTGCTTGAATCATTTGGAGAATCATCTGTCACCATAATGACTGCCCAGAAGCATTTAAGATTCTATGCAACAGACACTGAACAACAATGAGGCCAATAAGAAGTTTTATATTTTATAAAGAGGGTCAAAGATAAGTTCCAGCAATTTCCTGTGTCTGAAACTCTGATACTTTGGCCACCTGATGCGAAGAACTGACTAACTAGAAAAGACCCTGATGCTGGGAAAGACTGAAGGCGGGAGGAGAAGGGGACAACAGAGGATGAGATGGTTGGATGGCATCACCAGTTCGATGGACATGAGTTTGAGCAACCTCTGAGAGTTGGTGATGGACAGGGAAGCCTGGCGTGCTGCAGTCCACGGGGTCACAAAGAGTCGGACACAACTGAGCTACTGAACTGACTGACTGATGTCAGTTGGCTTTTCTTTCTTTTTTTAATTTTAATTTTATATTGGTGTATAGTTGATTAACAACTTTGATTAATTGTGTTAGTTTAAGGTATACAGCAAAGTGATTCAGTTGTACACATACAATTCTTTTCCCACCTAGGTTATTCCAGAATATTGAGCAGAGTTCCCTGTGCTATATAGCAGGTCCTTGTCAGTTACCTATTTTAAATATAGCAGTGTGTACATGTCAATCCCATATCCCAGTCCAACCCTCCCTTACCACCCTTCCCCCGCCCCCCCAGTAACCATAAATTCATTCTCTGAGACTGTTCCTGGTGTTTAAACAAGTTCATTTGTATCATTTTTTTTTAGAAAGTGATATATAATACTTGTCTTTCTCTGACTTATTAACAGTGTGATAAGTGAAGACTGGCTTTTCTTTAGCTTAACTATCACTTGCTTTTGCTCCTTGCACAGTGTTTATTCAGGCAGCAATGGTATAGTTCAGTTCAGTTCAGTCACTCAGTCATGTCAGACTCTTTGCAACCCTATGGATTGCAGCATGCCAGGCCTGCCTATCCATCACCAACTCCCGAAGTTTACCCAAACTCATGTCCATTGAGTCGGTGATGCCATCCAACCGTCTCATCCTCTGTCGTCCCCTTCTCTTCCTGTCTTTAATCTTTCCCAGCATCAGGATCTTTTCAAATGAGTCAGTTCTTTGCATCAGGTGGCCAAAGTTTCATCTTCAGCATCAGTCCTTCCAATGGATATTCAGGACAGATTTCCTTTAGGATGGACTGGTTGGATCTCCTTGCAGTCCAGGGGACTCTCAAGAGTCTTCTCCAACACCACAGTTCAAAAGAATCAATTCTTTGGCGCTCAGCTTTCTTTATAGTTCAACTCTTACATCCATACATGACTGCTAGAAAAACCATAGCTTTGACTAGACTGACCTTTGTTGGTAAAGTAATGTCTCTGCTTTTTAATATGCTGTCTAGGTTGGTCATAACTTTTCTTCCAAGGAATAAACGTCTTTTAATTTCATGGCTGCAATCACCATCTGCAGTGATTTTCAAGCCCAAGAAAATAAAGTCTGTCACTATTTCCACTGTCTTTCCATCCATTTGCCATGAAGTGATGTGACCAGATGCCATGATCTTAGTTTTCTGAATGTTGAGTTTTAACCCAACTTTTTCACTCTCCTCTTTCACTTTCATCAAGAGGCTCTTTAGTTCTTCTTCACTTTCTGTCATAAGGGTGGTGTCATCTGCATATCTGAGGTTATTGATATTTCTCCCGGCAATCTTGATTCCAGGTTGTGCTTCTTCCAGCCCAGCATTTCTCATGATGTACTCTGAATATAAGGTAAATAAACAGGGTGACAATATATAGCCTTGATATACTCCTTTCCCTATTTGGAAACAGTCTGTTGTTCCATGTCCAGTTCTGTTGCTTCCTGACCTGCATACAGATTTTTCAAGAGGCAGGTCAGGTGGTCTGGTATTCCCATCTCTTTCAGAATTTTCCACAGTTTGTTGTGATCCACACAGTCAAAGGCTTTCGCATAGTCAATAAAGCAGAAATAGATGTTTTTCTGGAACTCTTGCTTTTTTGATGGTCCAGCGGATGTTGGCAATTTGATCTCTGGTTCCTCTGCCTTTTCTATATCCAGCTTGAACATCTGGAAGTTCATGGTTCACATACTGTTGAAGCCTGGCTTGGAGAATTTTGAGCATTACTTTACTAGAGATGAGTGCAATTGTGCAGTAGTTTGAGCATTCTTTGGCATTGCCTTTCTTTGGGACTGGAATGAAAACTGACCTTTTCCAGTCCTGTGGTCACTGCTGAATTTTCCAAATTTGCTGGCATATTGAATGTAGCAGTTTCGCAGCATCATCTTTTAGGATCTGAAATAGCTCAACTGGAATTCCATCACCTCCACTAGCTTTGTTTGTAGTGATGTTTCCTAAGGCCCACTTGACTTTGCATTCCAGGATGTCTGGTTCTAGGTGAGTGATCATACCATCATGATTATCTGGGTCATGAAGATCTTTTTTGTAGAGTTCTGTGTATTCTTGCCACCTCTTCTTAATATCATCTGCTTCTGTTAGGTCCATACCATTTGTCCTTTATTGTACCCATTTTTGCATGAAAAGTTCCCTTGGTATCTCTAATTTTCTTGAAGAGATTTCTAGTCTTTCCCATTCTATTGTTTCCCTCTATTTCTTTGCCATGATCACTGAGGAAGTCTTTCTTATCTCTCCTTGCTATTCTTCAGATCTCTGCATTCAAATGAGTATATCTTTCCTTTTATCCTTTGCTTTTCACTTCTCTTCTTTTCACAGCTATTTGTAAGGCTTCCTCAGACAGCCATTTTGCTTTTTTGCATTTCTTTTTCTCGGGGATGGTCTTGATCCCTGTTTCCTGTATAGTGTCAGGAACCTCCATCCATAGTTCTTCAGGCACTCTGTCTATTAGATCTAATCCCTTGAATCTATTTCTCACTTCCACTGTATAATCGTTAGCGATTTGATTTAGATCATACCTGAATGGTCTAATGGTTTTCCCTACTTTCTTCAATTTAAGTCTGAATTTGGCAATAAGGAGTTCATGATCTGAGCCACAGTCAGCTCCTGGTCTTGCTTTTGCTGACTGTATAGAGCTTCTCCATCTTTGGCTGCAAAGAATATAATCAATCTGATTTTGATATTGATCATCCGGTGATGTCCATGTGTAGAGTCTTCTCTTGTGTTGTTGGAAAAGGGTGTTTACTATGACCAGTGCATTCTCTTGGCAAAACTCTATTAGCTTTTGCCCTGCTTCATTTTGTACTTCAATGCCAAATTTGCCTGTTATTCCAGGTGTTTCATGACTTCCTACTTTTTCATTCCAGTCCCCTATAATGAAAAGGTAGAGATCCCTCCCTAATTGGCCAAAGGAAAATCTGTAGATATTTTATTATCCATAATTACTTTAAGGAAGGGTGTGTTCAGTCATGTCCGACTCTTTGCACCTCTTGGACTGTAGCCCACCAGGCTCCTTTGTCCATGGGATTCTCTGGCTGTGTACTAGAGTAGGTTGCCATGCCTTCCTCCAGGGGATCTTCCTGACCCAGGCTGAACCATGTCTCCTGTGGATTCTTTACCGCTGTGCCACCAGGGAAGGCTGGTGGATTCATTTAGAAAAAAGTAAGTTTAATATTATTATTACATATTTAGAACCCATAGAGGAAGACAACTGTCTAAAATCTACTTGGAAGTATCCAAACATTGCCTTGGCCATGGAACCCATCTATACTGTATCTCTGGCTTTCTCAGATTAACTACAGATAGAGTATGAATTACCTGTGTCCTCTGCCAGCCTGAAAAAGTGTCCCAGTCAGTGTTTACTATCGTAGCAAATGTGCCTTTATGGGTCATCTTGTCTGACAGAGGAGTTTTTCAAGTGTGCATTTGAGATTTGATATAGTTCTTCCAGGTAGCAATGCAGGTTTTGCCAGATCTTACTTTATAAACCATACAACCTGGTCATTTCTAGAGTTTCTTTTCATAATTTTGCAGGCCATAGTCCCAGTATTTATTACAGAATAATCTTTGATCTTCTTCAGGCACTTAATGTTTGTCATTGCTTTAAATGAAGTCTTTGTATAGGGACCTCGTTAGAGTAGCATTGACTACCATGTGTAACATGGTTAACTAGTAGGAAGCTGCTGTACAGCACAGGGAGCTCAGCTCAGTGCTCTGTGACAACCTAAAGGAGTGGGACGGTGGGGGGTGGAGAAAGGAGGCTCAGAGGGAGGGGATATATGTATACTTATGGCTGATTCACATTGTTATACGGCTGAAACCAACAGATCATTGTAAAGTAATTATCCTCCAATTAAAAATAAATTTTAAGTTTGTTTAGCATGAAGGTTATTTATATATTTACACAGTATTTTATATTATTTCTAAAGTATTTAAATTTTTAAAGTATTTTAAAAGATCTAGGATATATATAGCACACTACTTTATATAGTTTCTTTTTTCTGTCTTAACTTTTTAAAAACAGCTTTATTAAGCTATAGTTCACATAAAATTTATCCATCTTACGTATACAATTCAGTGGCTTTACATAGATTTTTTGAGTTGTGTAACTATCACTACAATCTATTTTTAAAACACTTCTGTTATATAATCCACTTTTGGACAATAATTATTTGGGGTACCATCATGGCACCTATTTGCTATTCACTAAGAAATTTATTTTTCAATATTATAAAGTACCTAGGAAAAAATTTTTAACTATTTTTTTCTGCAGCATATTAAATAAGAGGATTATTTTAAAACACATCAGCTACCAGTTATAGTTACTGTTTTATTTTAATAGTCAGTTCAGTTCAGTCGCTCAGTCGTGTCTGACCCTTTGCGACCCCATGAATCACAGCACACTAGGTCTCCCTGTCCATCACCAAATCCTGGAGTTCACTCAGACTCATGTCCATCGAGTCAGTGATGCCATCCAGCCATCTCATCCTCTGTCGTCCCCTTCTCCTCCTGCCCCCAATCCCTCCCAGCATCAGAGTCTTTTCCAATGAGTCAACTCTTTGCATGAGGTGGCCAAAGTACTGGAGTTTCAGCTTTAGCATCATTCCTTCCAAAGAAATCCCAGGGCTGATCTCCTTCAGAATGGATTGGTTGGATCTCCTTGCAGTGCAAGGGACTCTCAAGAGTCTTCTCCAACACCACACTTCAAAAGCATCAATTCTTTGGCACTCAGTCTTCTTCACAGTCCAACTCTCACATCCATACATGACCACAGGAAAAACCATAGCCTTGACTAGATGGACCTTTGTTGGCAAAGTAATGTCTCTGCTTTTTAATATGCTGTCTAGGTTGGTCATAACTTTCCTTCCAAGGAGTAAGTGTCTTTTAATTTCATGGCTGCAGTCACCATCTGCAGTGATTTTGGAGCCCAAAAAAATAAAGTCTGACACTGTTTCCACATCTATTTCCCATGAAGTGATGGGACCGGATGCCATGATCTTCATTTTCTGAATGTTGAACTTTAAGCCAACTTTTTCACTCTCCACTTTCACTTTCATCAAGAGGCTTTTTAGTTCCATTTCACTTTCTGCCATAAGGGTGGTGTCATCTGCATATCTGAGGTTATTGATATTTCTCCTGGCAATCTTGATTCCAGCTTGTGCTTCTTCCAGCCCAGCATTTCTCATGATGTACTCTGCATATAAGTTAAATAAGCAAGGTGACAATATATAGCCTTGATGTACTCCTTTTCCTATTTGGAAACAGTCTGTTGTTCCATGTCAAGTTCTAAATGTTGCTTCCTGACCTGCGTACAAATTTCTTAAGAGGCAGATCAGGTGGTCTGGTATTCCCATCTCTTTCAGAATTTTCCACAGTTTATTGTGATCCACACAGTCAAAGGCTTTGGCATAGTCAATAAAGCAGAAATAGATGTTTTTCTGGAACTCTCTTGCTTTTTCCATGATCCAGCGGATGTTGGCAATTTGATCTCTGGTTCCTCTGCCTTTTCTAAAACCAGCTTGAACATCAAGAAGTTCACGGTTCACATATTGCTGAAGGCTGGCTTGGAGAATTTTGAGCATTACTTTACTAGCATGTGAGATGAGTGCAATGCATTCTTTGGCCTTGCCTTTCTTTGGGATTGGAATGAAAACTGACCTTTTCAAGTCCTGTGACCACTGCTGAGTTTTCCAAATTTGCTGGCATATTGAGTGAAGCACTTTCACAGCATCATCTTTCAGGATTTGAAATAACTCTACTGGAATTCCATCACCTCCACTAGCTTTGTTTGTAGTGAAGCTTTCTAAGGCCCACTTGACTTCACATTCCAGAATGTCTGGCTCTAGGTCAGTGATCACACCATCGTGATTATCTGGGTCATGAAGATCTTTTTTGCAGAGTTTTTCTGTGTATTCTTGCCATCTCTTCTTAATATCTTCTGCTTCTGTTAGGTCCATACCATTTCTGTCTTTTATCAAGCCCATCTTTGCATGAAATGTTCCCTTGGTATCTCTAATTTTCTTGAAGAGATCTCTAGTCTTTCCCATTCTGTTGTTTTCCTCTATTTCTTTGCATTGATCGCTGAAGAAGGCTTTCGTATCTCTTCTTGCTATTCTTTGGAACTCTGCATTCAGATGTTTATATCTTTCCTTTTCTCCTTTGCTTTTCACTTCTCTTCTTTTCATGGCTATTTGTAAGGCTTCCTCAGACAGCCATTTTGCTTTTTTGCATTTCTTTTCCATGGTGATGGTCTTGATCCTTGTCTCTTGTACAATGTCACGAACCTCCATCCATAGTTCATCAGGCACTCTATCTATCAGATCTAGGCCCAAATTCATAAGGGATTTGATTTAGGTCATACCTGAATGGTCTAATGGTTTTCCCTACTTTCTTCAACTTAAGTCTGAATTTGGCAATAAGGAGTTCATGATCTGAGCCATAGTCAGCTCCTGGTCTTGTTTTTGCTGAATGTATAGAGCTTCTCCATCTTTGGCTGCAAAGAATATAATCAATCTGATTTCGGTGTTGACCATCTGGTGATGTCCATGTGTAGTCTTCTCTTGTGTTGTTGGAAGAGGGTGTTTGTTATGATCAGTGCATTTTCTTGGCAAAACTCTATTAGTCTTTGCCCTGCTTTATTCCGTATTCCAAGGCCAAATTTGCCTGTTATTCCAGGTGTTTCTTGACTTCCTACTTTTGCATTCCAGTCCCCTATAATGAAAAGGACATCTTTTTGGGTGTTAGTTCTAAAAGGTCTTGTAAGTCTTCATAGAACTGTTCAACTTCAGCTTTTCAGCGTTACTGGTTGGGGTATAGACTTGGATTACTGTGATATTGAATGGTTTGCCTTGGAAACGAACAGAGATCATTCTGTTGTTTTTGAGATTGCCTCCAAGTACTGCATTTTGGACTCTTTTGTTGACCATGATGGCTACTCCATTTCTTCTGAGGGATTCCTGCCCGCAGTAGTAGATATAATGGTCATCTGAGTTAAATTCACCCATTCCAGTCCATTTCAGTTTGCTGATTCCTAGAATGTTGACATTCACTCTTGCCACCTCTTGTTTGACCACTTCCAATTTGCCTTGATTCATGGACCTGACATTCCAGGTTCCTATGCAATATTGCTCTTTACAGCATCATACCTTGCTTCTATCACCAGTCACATCCACAGCTGGGTATTGTTGTGCTTTGGCTCCATCCCTTCATTCTTTCTGGAGTTATTTCTCCACTAATCTCCAGTAGCATATTGGGCACCTACTGACCTGGGGAGTTCCTCTTTCAGTATCCTATCATTTTGCCTTTTCATACTGTTCATGGGGTTCTCAAGGCAAGAATACGGAAGTGGTTTGCCATTCCCTTCTCCAGTGGACCACATTCTATCAGATCTCTCCACCATGACCTGCCCGTCTTGGGTTGCCCCACGGGCATGGCTTAGTTTCATTGAGTTAGACAAGGCTGTAGTCCTAGTGTGATTAGATTGACTAGTTTTCTGTGAGTATGGTTTCACTGTGTCTGCCCTCTGATGCCCTCTTGCAACACCTACTGTCTTACTTGGGTTTATCTTACCTTGGGCATGGGGTATCTCTTCACGGCTGCTCCAGCAAAGCGCAGCTGCTGCTCCTTACCTTGGACGAGGGGTATCTCCTCACCACCACCCTTCACGGGCACAGGAGGGCCTAGAGGAGCTATCCCATTTTAGTAATATCATATGCCATAAAGAAGGCTGAACAGGTTAGACATTTGAACTTGGCATCTAGTAAAGTACTGGATTTTATAAGAGAAGCTGGACTATTTCTTAAAAATCAAGCCTAATATTGTCATTTTATTATAAATATGAGACCCATCAACAAACATTATGAGGTCAGAATTTGTTACTGAAGTGTCCAAAAATTCTGTTCTGGGCGTGGACACTTCTTGAATTAAAGAAATATAATGATGGATTCTTTCCCATTGAGTAAGGGTTATAGAGTTACTATATTATGAGTGTTAAATCAGTGAATAGTAATACAGGAGAAGATTACAAGAATTCATGGTTAATCAACTAGTGTAAAAATGGTGAATGACTTCCGATAGCAATAAGAATTTCTTACATTTGGCTACCTTAGATTTAAAGCCTAGCGCAAGTTCTAAAGACATTTTCTCTGATTTAGTTGATACTTGTTGTAATAGTTGATAGTTGATACTTGTAATTGTTCTATGGTAGTGATCTGAGCATCCGCTATTGAATTAAGAGTTAAGTTGAAAGTTGAGGATTCTTTGATAATGTCATGCTGTTGAGTGAATTACCCTAATGAATGACTTAACTTGTTCTTGTTTGCACAGAAAGAAAGGTTTATACAGTCCTGGAGGAATCAATTTGGATTCTTAAAAACTCTGATCCAAATTAATCTGCCCTTGTCTTGGTGTCTTTCACCCATAGGAATTCCAAGACCACAAGTAGTTCTTTGGTAGTTGCTATGGTTTTTCCAGTGGTCATGTATGGACGTGAGAGTTGGACTGTGATGAAGGCTGAGCGCTGAAGAATTGATGCTTTTGAACTGTGGTGGTGGAGAAGACTCTTGAGAGTCCCTTGCACTGCAAGGAGATCCAACCAGTCCATTCTGAAGGAGATCAGCCCTGGGATTTCTTTGGAAGGAATGATGCTAAAGCTGAAACTCCAGTACTTTGGCCACCTCATGCGAAGAGTTGACTCATTGGAAAAGACTCTGATGCTGGGAGGGATTGGAGGCAGGAGGAGAAGGGGATGACAGAGGATGAGATGGCTGGATGGCATCACTGACTTGATGGACGTGAGGCTGAGTGAACTCCGGGAGTTGATGATGGACAGGGAGGCCTGGCGTGCTGTGATTCATGGGGTCTCGAAAAGTCGGACATGACTGAGCAACTAAACTGAACTGAACTTAACTGAATTATATATAGTGAAAGTAGGACTTTCCTATAAAGTAGGATTATTATATTGTCTTATAATGTATAAAAACTTTAGAACTTTTTTGTCTAGAAGCAGGTGCTACCCTTTAAATTTGTAGGTATTTTATCACAAAGAATAAGTAAGTATTCCTTTGATAAATAATTTCAAACATCCATCTTGGATTAGGTCACAGTACTGTTAGAGATTTTCACTATTTGAATGAGTCTAACAAACTTTGGTAAATGAAGCTTCTTTTCCTGTAAGCTCTCTACAATGTATTATGCACACTCCAATTTGCCTTTTGTTGTCTTTTTTTACTTTAAGGTTACATTTTTTTTCTTAAAGCATAGTTTCCTTATTACAAGTCAGTTTGCTTTTCTTTTTTCAGACAACTTCAGCATTTTACTTTGAAGGATCTGATGTTCTATGGTGATGGAATTAACGGTAGAAAGCTGTATTATTGTGTAAGCAAATACAATACCTCTTAGGAGTTTAAGAGGAAGATGGAAATATTGGTACTAGTGTACTCCATGGAGTGGCGTCAATGGATAGATTTTAGACTATTGTCTTTTGATATATTAGCCAAGATAAATTGGTTCATACAATGGCCTTCTGTTTATAATATCAGTAGGTATCCTGCTTCAGAAGTTCCAAGGTCTTAAAAAACAGAAAACAACCATTTCAGTTGGTTTATGTGGAGAACCATTAGTTACATTGATTTTTAACTTCACTATTTTTAAGATGATCTAGAAATGCCTAGCCACTTATTGGATATATTCTAAGTTGAAAACTCCATAGGTTAATTTATTTTTTCTTATTAAAATCTTTAATTCAGATCTGAAGCCATTTACAAAAAGAAAGGACAAAGCTCCTTTTATTTCTGTCCTTGAGTATACGCCTAGAAAACAGCTTGAAAATTTCCTAAAATCTATTTTTTATCTTTATTTACCAAAAATTTTGAAGCTTAATTTAAACTTTTAATAAAATAAAGGCTTAATTTAAAAAAATTACACAATTAAGTTTTTAAAATATTTTCTTTTCTAGACTGCTTCTCATAAATAGCATACTAACTGAAGAGTTAACAATGAATTGATGAGTTGGTATAGATCTTTAGTTCAGGATAATAAGCGGCTAGCAAAGTCCTAAATTCCATAGGAATTTCTACTTGTCCTTTTGAGGTTTAGGAAATTCTTTAATTATAGCCATTAACTTGGGTCTAGAGAGTGTCTTAATTCACCTTCTATAGATTTGTATTCTGTCAAGCACATTTACAATGCGACTGTTCTTTCCTTAGAAAACCCTGGAGATTATTCAGATGTAAGATCAGGTAAAGCTCTGTAGCAAACAAGAGAGATTCAGGGAGGATAAGTTCCAGAAAGTTTCAAAGTCTTGGAGAAAGACTATGTTGTATCACAATTTTCAGAAGATTTAGCCTGTCTATTTAAAAAACTGCTATTGACTAATTAGTGTTGTTTGTTTTAAACAGATTAATTTATCCATTTTGACATTTCAAATCTCAAATGTTATTTTAAAATTATTTTAAGTCAATTTTTTTAATTAAAAAAATGTTTTTACTGTTTATTGACTTCCCTGTAGCTCAGATGGTAAAGAATCTGCCTGCAATGCAGGAGATGCAGGCTCGATCCCTGTGTGGGGAAGATCCTCTGGAGAAGGGAATGGAAACCCACTCCAGTATTCTTGCCTGGAGAATCCCATGATTTCCATGTAGCTCACCCAGAGAAGCCTGGTGAGCTACAGTCCATGGGGTCACAAAGAGTTGGACACAACTGAGCAACTAACAATACTACAACTAAGTTAAGTGCAACAGTTAGGATTATAGTGCAACTTTATGTATAAAAGGAAGCTTTCCTATGAGAAGATTGAGAATCTGACATAAACAGATCCATGATGAACTAGAAAAAAAGCCATGACAGTTGGTCAACAGTTTGTGTGTATCAATTAATTTGTGCCCAGCTCATATACCAGGTGGAGGTGGGGAAGGGAAACTGTGATTGATAAGAGACCACAGATTGACAAGACAAGGCGTACACACAGGAAAGTTCTCTAGGGACCTACAAAGTTTGGCCACTCTCTATTCCACAAATTTGTTGCAGATTTATTGTTGTTCAGTTGCTAAGTTGTATCTGACTCTTTGCGACCCCATGGACTATAGCATGCCAGAGTCCTCTGTCCTCCACTATCTCCTGGAGTTTGCTTTAGGACTGGTTGGTTTGGTCTCCTTGCAATCCAGGGGACTCTTCAAGAGTCTTCTCTGGCACCACAATTAGAAAGCATCAACTCTTCGATGTTCAGCCTTCTTTATCGTCCAACTCTCACATCCGTACATAACAGCTGGAAAAACCATAGCTTTAACTAGATGGATCTTTGTTGGCAAACTGATGTCTCTGCTTTTTAATATGCTGTCTAGGTTTGTCATAGCTTTCCTTCAAAGGAGCAAGCATCTTTTAATTTCATTGCAGATTTAGCAGATCTCTGAAGTCAGAACCTACTTGGACTGGACTGGAGACTTATCAGACAGATACCATCCATCAGCTCTCTGACACATACATTCAACAGAAACTCCAGGACAAAACAAAACTACACAAAGTAAAACTTTGTACTTAGAAACAAAAGAAAAAACAAAGCAATCAGCAGGAGAATAAGCTGGTCAATGGAAAATATATTTATCCAGTGGTCTAACTCCAAAATAGAAAATCGAGTAACCTTGTACAAAGACATAGGCTTAATTAGCAAATGTTGCACTTCCAAATCAAAGAACTAATTACTGAAGAAAAGGAAAAAAAAAAAATGACACTTCATTACCTTATATAAAGACCTGACTCTGGTGGCCTTATGCAAAGATTCATTTGGCTACAGATCCTAGAACAAAATGAATTCAGCAACAACAGCTCAGCGATACCAGTCAGATCATTGCTGGGCTTGCATCTCTGGCAGCAGATGAGTGGAGTTTGGGCACAAAGGCCCCAGTGAGCACACCTAAGGGCTACCTTGGATGATGCCATGCAGTGGTCTTCTGAATTATGTCAGTGGCACTTGCAGAATTCTCAAAGAATAATGAGGCTACCATTTAACTTCTAAAATACGCACATTTACATGCATTGCTCACTGTAGTCAGGGAGAGCAGGGCTGGCCAGGCACATTCTCTCTAAGCAGAGCAGAGTGCTAATCTTATTTGGGTTTTGGAGAAGCATGGAACCAAGGGACCAGTGGGCTTTCGGAAGAGGGCTGGCATTGTCAGAAGTGTGCTTGCTCACGCGTGACTGCTATTGACGGATTAGCCCTCTGTGGAGTGTGTGTAGATCAAGTCTATCTCTACATAGCTAAATTACAGAAACCAGAGATTGACACTGACTGGCTGACTTGCAAAAGCATGTTCCCTGAATTGAGTTGTCACTGATTAATTGAACAGGCTTAAAATACATTCTGGGAGCTACTTATTACCATGGCTACAGAGCAATTCATTTTTTTTTCTAAGTTTTTGGAAACTTTTAAAATTTCGTTTTGAAGGAAGACTGTACTAGGTCTGATCCTTGGCTCTGTCACTTAATTTGCTTAATAGCTCTGTGTTTGGGGAGATTACTGGATCACTCTAAACCTCAAGAAAAATGAAATGACTGTGTCTACTTTGCATGATTAGAAAACAATATGTTAAAAGCACCTTGTATTTATCACATTTAATAAATAATACATTTTATTTTATAATATAAAATAAACAAAAATAAAAACACTTTACAGAAAGCTTATTATGTGCCAGTTTTTTTTCTAGGCTTTTACATATTTTATTCATTTGAACCTATAAGCAACCCTCTAGTATAGGTACTATATTCTCATTCCTCTCATGTTACAGATAAGCAAATGGGGACACAAGGCCATTAAGCAAAATGCTCTATGTCACATGGTTACTAACTGGTAGAGCTGAACTTAGGCAGTCTGCATTTTTATGTTTAACCACTATACTAAACTGCTAATCTAACACACAATGAAGAAATACATGGTAAATGTGTATATATTATTTATAATTGTGTACATATTTATAGAGATAAAGAAACTACCAGAGAATGATGAAGAGGGATCAAATTTTCAATAAATGTATTGGAGAAATGGCACTGGGTTAATTAAAGAAATTAGAAAATTTCTTTTTCCTTTAATGGTAATTTGAACCATTTTTTCCATCCAAGACAATAGGAAAAGCTGGACAAAAATTATAAAAAGAAAGGAGATTGAAGTCATGGAAAACTTTAAATAATAATGAAGAACCACTGGGATAATCTTTAGGATAAGACTGATTTTAGCAGAGTGGTCTTATCATTTATGGGGCTTCCCTGGTGGCTCAGGCGGTAAAGCATCTGCCTACAATGTGGGAGACCCGGGTTCAATCCCTGGGTCAGGAAGATCCCCTGGAGAAGGAAATGGCAACCCACTCCAGTACTCTTACCTGGAAAATCCCATGGATGGAGGAGCCTGGTAGGCTACAGTCCATGGGGTCGCAAAGAGTCGGACACGACTGAGCAACTTCACTTCACTTTAACTGAAACATACATTTATTGATTACTTCACTTCACTTCTCTTATCATTTAGAGCCATCTTTTCCTGGGGCCATTTGCTGACAGGCAGAAGAGAGCATTGAGAACATGAGCAGGCGTTTTCACAGCCTTGTGGGATTGAAGAGAAGACAGCTGGAGAATCAGCCACCTAAAGATGGGGCCCTCTTTGCCACTCCACGGACTGTAGCCGGCCAGGCTCCTCTCCATGGGATTTTCCAGGCAAGAATACTGGAGTGGGTAGCCATTTCCTTCTCCAGGGTATCTTCCTGACCCTAGGATCAAACCCAGGTCTCCTGCACTGCCGGCAGATTCTTTACTGTCTGAGTCACCAGGGAAGCCCAGAGATCTGGTGGACCCAACTTAGTTTGATAACCAAGAGACATTCATGGGCAGAGCTATTTGTAACAGCCACAAATTGGAAGAAAAGGAGCCCAAAGCACATAAATACCACATGACATATCCTTACAAAGAAATACATTACAGCAAAGACCAAGAAAGCACTAAAGTACGTGAAACTACATAGATGAATGAAAAAGTTAGTGGATGAAGCCCTGCACAAAATAATATAAACAGTGTTACTCCATTTATATTAAGTTCAAAACCAGGCAAAACTAAAACAATATTTGGGATGCACACATACATGTTAAATATATTTAAGAAGTCAAGGAAATTATTATGATAAAATTTGGAGCAGGGAGTATATCTGAGGCAGAAACAGAAATAAACAGAAATAGAAATAAACAGAAATAATAGAGAAATACTCTAAAATGCATCCATAAAAAGATATCTTTTGTGGGCATTACAGTTATGTTTTCAAAATATTCAACACTATGAGAAAAAATGCTTGTAATTTGAGAAATAAAAATGCAAGTATTGAGAAGAATATATACAGTATAATTTCAATTATGCAAAATATATAGTTATGTATGTATGAGCATATAACACACATATATGATTTAAGGGAAAGATTGACAAAAAATATATCAAATGTTTTATTTCTGGTTATTAGAATGGCCATAAATCTTATTGTTTCACTTTTTTATGTCCTATATTTCCCATTTTTCTACTGTCAAATTTTTTTTAATATATGAAATAAATTTTTGATGAAAGAGAAAAGTTGTAGAGTTAATTTTACCATCTTCCAATATCTCAAAGAGGCAAAAAACAATTCACGGCCATTTAATTCTATGTAAGAGAGAATCCATAACGTTCCTTAGTAGTTTATCTCAAAGGTTAGTATTTTAAATCTTATTTAAATTTCTGAAATCTTCCTTGGATTAGGAATCCTTAGATAGAAACTACACAGTAATTTATCATATTTATGTTAATAATATACAAATATTTGAGCAATCAAGAATTTTTCTCTCTTAATGCAATTCAATAATATAAGAAGGTGATGAAATTCTACTTATTGTAAGTACCATTTGTTATTTAAGCAGGAAAATATTGTAATTTGTCTCAGATGCATTGTTGGTGCAGTCTGGAAAGAAACTAGATTGGAAGCAGGTGGTCTTTATTTGTTTAGCCCCCTGGGAAGATAAAGCATCTTATTAAATGTAGTGCCACTCCAGTCTCAGCAGAAGAGTTCTACAAATCGCCATATTTAGAGCTTAGAATACAATGTCTGATTTTAAAGACAAATTTTGTGAGAAAGTTCAAAGAAGCTGTTTAAAATTAATTGGCCACTTTTTATAACTGAGCAAATATAGTTAGAAATCCAAGTAAATAAAGTCCATTTTCATGGTGAAAAGCTATTAATGGATAGTTTTTTGTTTGTATCAGTTTAACTCTTTTTCTAGCATCAGGGACAGGGGAGCCTGGTGGGCTGCCGTCTATGGGGTCGCACAGAGTCGGACACGACTGAGGCGACTTAGCAGCAGCAGCAGCATCAAATACATTCAGTTTAATCTAGGAAATCACTTTATATCATATGTATGAACATGGCAGAAGGACATCAGAAGCTCCTACTTCAGAATTATAAACACAACTTGGCTACCTTTAAAAGTAAGAGGTCAGATTCATCAAAGTCAGCAACAGTCATTAACCTAAGCATAATTCTTAGATGATATGGTACGCTGTCCAGAAAATTATTTCTATAGAAGAAAAATACATAAGTAGAAAAAATGAAAGCTTGAAATTAAGGAAGGGGGAAAATAAGCAAATATATCCTCATACGAACAGCCAACTCATTGGAAAAGATCCTGACGCTGGGAGAGATGAAAGCAGAAGGAGAAGGGGGCATCAGAGGATGAGATGGTTGGATGGCATCACCAATTCAATGGACATGAACTTGGGCAAACTCCAGAAGATAGTGCAAGACAAGGAGGCCTGGCTTGCTGCAGTCCATGGAGTCACAGAGTCAGACACGACTGAGCTACTGAACAACATCCTTGTTTTCCCCAACTGTTTTCTCTTATATAAATTTCTTCCCTTGAATTGTAGTAGGATGAAATATTCAACCGAATCACCTTAGTATAGGAAGGCAAGTCATTTTAAAAGTTGTTTTTTTAACTGATGGGGGAACCATAATTCCACTCCCAAAGTTTTCCTGTGGAAAATTCAATAACCTCTCTTGATTCTTCTGCCCTTTGACACAAATGAAGTAAATAGTGTTGTCAGATTTTTAAAGAGCTGGCATGTGGAAGAGGACTCAGAGCAAATATATCAGGTAAGACCTACACACCCACCACAGGAGCACATGGAGGACTCAGCTTGTACTAGAACTTTCCCAGTCTGGAGGGAAGGCATTTGTGGGAAGAGCCTCTGCATTCTTGAAGAGGTCTATGGTCACTCTTCTCTGTAAGACAGAAATTACAGTGAGAAATTCTACTCAAAATGAGATCCCTCGATTCAGTGGGGATCCCTCGGTTCAGTGGGGATGATGGGATCCCAGGATGACTGCACTTAATCACCAAAGACAAGGTGGGAAAAATAGTCTGACTTCTGGAGATCTATGTGATGTTGACTAGTTGATCACGGTCTCCTTAGAAAATACATAGTTGGCAGCCTGCTGAATTTTAAGTTGATCTGTATAAACTGAAGAGTTCTAGGTCTAGTGAACAGATGCCTAACTTGAATCATCAAAGCAAAGAATCCTGGTGTAACTGAGAAGGACCCTATGGAGAATTGTGCAGGATCTGATCACATATCCTGTGACACCCTCACTTCCCACCTGGCTTTTAAAAATGCTTTGCTGAAACCCTTTGGGGAGCTCAAGGCTTTTTAGGGCATGAGCCGCCTTGTCTCCTTGTGTGGCCCTGCAATAAACCCTTTTCTGTTCCAAACTCCCAATTTTTCAGTTTGACCTTACTGTGTGTTGGGCACATGAACTTGTGTTAATACTAGCCCCTCAATCAATTCCCAGACCTAAGTGAACTTACAGCCACAGTTAGAATGTCAGTGGGGTAGGAAAACCTTGCAGGTCTGGAGTAAGGAGGCTGTTTACTCTCTAAATAAATATCCAACTTATGGTGCCGGTTTTCCCATAGCCAAGACTCATGGGTCCAGGAATCAGTGGGTAGAAATAGGAGTTGCTCCCCCTATTTTTAATCCCAATGACCCAACAGCAAAATTTCTGCTGTCACCACAGCTTTAGGCTCTGGCTGTCTAGAGCAGGGGCCCCTAGCCTCCAGGATCTAATGTCTGGTGAGGTGTGGTGGAGCTGATGTAATAATATAATAATAGAAATAAACTGTACAATAAATGTAATACACTTTAATCATCCTGAAATCATCCCTCCCCCATCCTGGTCCCTGGTCCCTTGGTGACGGCTGATCTAGAGGTCTTCATTCCAGAGTGAAGAAAGTTTTCACCAGGAGGCACACAGTGGTTTTACTGAACTGATATCTGCATGTTGGACTATTCATTCATTTGAATGAATAAGAAAAAAGGAGGTTACTGTACTGGCTGGGTAGACAATCCTGATTACCCAGAGGAAATCAGGTTGTTAGTACACAACAGAAGTAAAGAAGAATATACACAAACCACAGGAGATCCGTTTCTTAGGGCAGTTCTCCCAGTACGTCTTATCATTAAAGTCAATATAAAACCACAACAATCAATTCAGGCAGGAAATGATCACCCACAGCCTTCAGGAATGAAAGTCTGGGTCACCTTACCACGCAAAGAACCATGGCCAACAAAGATGCTCACTAAAAGCAGAGGGAACATGTCCTGGATGATGGAAAAGGATAGTTAGAAATATGAGCAGCAAAAATAAAAGCTGTAATACTTATGAGTATTTCTTCCTTATTGTGTTATAAATATATTTGTGAGTGTGTGTGTGTATAAAATATTTTTGTTTTCTTTCATCTCTTATCCCCTTATTAATCTAACATAAGGTGTATGTATATCAGTTAACTTTACATAGCAGTGTTCAAACTGCAAACAATCAAAAAAGAAGAGTAAACACCACCCAAGTTCTTTGCATCCTTTTCTGAGTAAAGAAAGACAACATTTTTGGTTGTACTCAGGATAGTCATGTCATGTTAGGCAGACATACAACTTAGTTATTGTCTTTATTTGGAGATTAAGTATGTCTTAAAAGAGATGTGTTTGGATGCCAAGTTGAAAAGGGATGAAATGTTTTAAATGTCTGCTAGGCTATGTTACAGTCCTGAGTTATTCAATCAAACACCAAGGCTATGAAGGTGTTTGGTAGATATGATTAAGGTCCAGAATCAGTTGAGTGCAGAAGGGTGATTACCCTGGATAATCTATGTGGGCCTGACTGACTCAGTCAGTGGAACATTCTTAAGAGTTGATATTTCCTTGAAGAAGAAGAAATCCTGCCTATACAGCTGCTGTGACCCATGCCTAAGAGTTCAAGGCTGCCCTCCCAAGAGCCTGCCCTCTGGATTTCAGACTTGCCTAGCCTGACACCACATCACGTGAGCCAAATGCTCACACTAAATCTCTTAATGTGTATTTCTTACTGGTGTGTTTCTCTGGTCGAACTCTGACTAATAACCTATCTTATTCTCAGTATCAAAGCACTAATTGTAAGGTTCAGAATATATTACAGGAACCTCAAAAACTATTTAAATAGATTTATTTTATATTTCAGTAAAATAGTTCAACAAAAGTCCCTTTAATTACTGTATCTTTTGTAACCCACTATCTTGGTATAGTGCTTGGTGAATTAATGAGTATTTAAAACATGTTTAATGAAAAGCAAGTAAATGAAGGAATCAATTACTAAATTATGATTACAGCTGCAGAGATTTATAAACAGTATATCATGGCAGAGAATTTATTCAAATCACCACATTTTGTAGATTTGAAACAATTAAACAGATGCTAGCAGTTAGTTAACTGCAATTTCACTTTGTTTCTCCCAAAATGATGCTCTTAAGAATGATAATGAAACAACTAGGGGATGAGGGTAATTTGCTCCTTAATAAACATCCCCAGGAAAGGGGAGGCTATTACTATTTTGAGTGTAACAAAACCTCCCTATGACTCGTGACTCAAAGGGTTTAGGAAGGCTCCTGAGGAGAATCAGTCCAGCCATTTGTTTCCCAAATGCTTCCCTGGTTTCACTCTAATAAATGGGAGAAATCATGGAGAGAACTCTGCTGAAAATTGACCCAGGCATTAGGTGGCACATATGTGACATAGAATCACATGTGGTGTGGAATCATTGTTTTTCAACAAAGGAACAAGACAAGGAAAGGGGAGATGTAAGAAAAGAAAGGAGCAAAAGGGGTGCTTTGGCCTTTAAAAGCAAGTAGAGGGATGTGGATGCTGCTGCTGTCAATGAAATGTATCTAAGATCACAGAAAAGAGCAAATAAAAAAGGAAATGAGGGTCCTTGGTGGTTCAGGGGTTAAGAATCCACATTGCAATTCAGGAGGAGAAGGTCTGATCCCTGGTCGGGTAGCTGAGATCCCACATGCCATGGGGCAACTAAGCTCATGTACCACAAAAACGGAACCCACATGCCTCAACTAGAGAGCCCGAGTGCTGCAAACTGCAGAGCCCGCACACTCTGGAGCCCAAATGAAAGATCCCATGGGCTGCAACTAAGACTCAATGCAGCCCAAACAAAATTAATTAATTTTTTTAAAAAGGAAACGAGAAACCAAAAGAGGTTAAAGTTCTAGAAAAAAACTATTTTCTCAGGAAAAATACTATGATTAGAATAGATCTGAAAGTATGACCAATAGTGAGAGAAAGGAGATCAGTGCTATACAGTCAGGTAGGAATCAGGAGAAACGTTACTGAATTTCATCTGCCCGACTCAGGCAAAATTTTGAAAACTGGTAGAAAACACTCAAGAGATGATGCTGAACTCAGAAGACTGTGAACTCTCCCTCTCAAGGCTATAGATGTGGAGGCTCCTCTTTTCAGAGCAACTATAAAATAGTCCCATTAGGATGGAGAAGAGTTGCTCTGGGTATCTGCAATCCGAGCACTTCTATTTCCATCAAAGGGGCTAACACAATGTAGAATTTTTTTAATGGTTACAAATTTTTTAACATTCCTGCCATTAAGAGAAACTCTTCAGTCTGGGAGACTGACTGCTTTGACCAACAGAATACTACAAATTCATATCATGGAATGTCTGAGGCTATAGGGTCAAACCCATGCAACTCCCACCTGATTCCTTTGAGATGCTTGCTCCAAGGATGCTTCCTTCCAGAACTCTGATGCCTCTTTGAGTGAAGCTTGAGCCACAGGAAGAGGCCATGTGTGGGTAGCTGGTGAAGCATCCCATCTGAACCCAGCCTGAATTCATCCCATACCAGACTGAGACACGTGAATGAGCACCCTGCCAGGTGATTCCTGCCTACCTACTGCCATTGCATCCTCAGAGATGGAATAATGGTCTCTGACATCCTGATGTCAGGCAGCAGAGATAAGCCTCCCCTAACAGAATCAGGGAGCATAAAAAAAACAGTTGTTTAATACCCCTCAGTTGAGGGGAGTTTGTTACCCAGCATAGGCGACTGAAATCCAGAAAAACACACTCTACCCATTTTTCAGATGTATCTATACCTTCTGGGATGTTAATTCCACCAGTTTGGGGATAATATCCTCAAATTTTTTTAAAAAGATAAAACTATTGTCTTAATAGGTATTTCCAGCTTTGATAAGGTTTAGAAATAAATAGTTAATGTAATAAACCAACTCATAGTATTAAAATTATATTTTAAATTCAACCTTAATTCATTCAAAATGGATAAAAATGTTTGCACATTGAGATTCTGACAGATGTGCCTTGTAATCTCATTTTAAAGTAGGAAATTGAAAAGTTGGTTTTGAGTAAGTAATCTTAAAGTGAAAGATATACATTTAAATATTTCAGAGAATTTAAATGAATACATTGCAAATCTGGCTCTGTTTAAGGGAGTTTCTTAACAGCAACTTCAGCTTATTGCTCACTGAGTTTTTTTAAGTCTAATTGATATAGTAAATTAAGGTCAAAACAATGACCTTTAAGAAGATAGAAAAACACACAACAGGAAACTTCCTTGCAACCCACCACGAGTAGGTCAGTGATGATCCCTACTTTAAGATTGGGGCAAAAAGGTAAATGAAGATGCTGAAATCATGACTGAAAGCTTCCCATCCTGACCAAGTTTGTGTAGTCACAGAGGTGTCCAACATAATTAGAGTGTCTGTATAGTTTATCATGCAAATTAGGACTATTTTTTTTTCATGTCAGACTTTATTTTTCTGGGCTCCAAAATCACTACAGATGGTGACTGCAGCCATGAAATTAAAAGACGCTTACTCCTTGGAAGGAAAGTTATGACCAACCTAGATAGCATATTCAAAAGCAGAGACATTACTTTGCCAACAAAGGTTCGTCTAGTCAAGGCTATGGTTTTTCCTGTGGTCATGTATGGATGTGAGAGTTGGACTGTGAGGAAGGCTGAGTGTCGAAGAACTGATGCTTTTGAAATGTGGTGTTGGAGAAGACTCTTGAGAGTCCCTTGGACTGCAAGGAGATCCAACCAGTCCATTCTGAAGGAGACCAGCCCTGGGATTTCTTTGGAAGGAATGATGCTAAAGCTGAAACTCCAGTACTTTGGCCACCTCTTGCAAAGAGTTTACTCATTGGAAAAGACTCTGATGCTGGGAGGGATTGGGGGCAAGAGGAGAAGGGGACGACAGAGGATGAGATGGCTGGATGGCATCACTGACTCGATGGACATGAGTCTGAGTGAACTCCGGGAGTTGGTGATGGACAGGGATGCCTGGCGTGCTGCGATTCATGGGGTCACAGAGTCGGACACGACTGAGCGACTGATCTGAATCTGAATCTGAAGAATAACAAGCGTAGCCCAAGAGTGTCTGGCACACTAAAACTTTTATCCAAGATTTCATCAGTAGTACCACATGTGGGTGAACCATCAGGCATTGAAACTAATTTTCAGATTCCTCACTTGCACAGGTCCAGGTTACTCACTGAATTTTCCTCAGATAAAAAATAGGTGACTATGCTCAGCTTATAATTAAAAATCTAAGTAATAATTTAATAAACACTGAATATTAATTTAAAATGCAAGCAATTCTAAATGATCTTTACATGCACAAAACTATACCTTTTTTAATGAATGCTAAAATATGTACATTTGGAGGGGGAGGGAGGCTTAAGAAGGAGGGGATATACATATATATAATTATGACTGATTTCCAATGATGTACAGCAGAAACCAACAAAACATTATAAAGCAATTATCTTCCAATAAAAAAATATTTAAGAACATTGATAAAGATATTGAGGGAAAAGTCACTAAAAAGTAGAAAAATGAAAAGGGCAGAAGAGAACAATATTTTCCCACAGGACAAACACCAGAGTTAGAGTCCCAGGGAAAGACCAGTTCTTTGTAACACACAAGAGGTTATTTACTGCTTCTTGGGGCATATGCTGAATGACTCACACTGATTTCTTCCAGAAAAAATGATGGCTCTTCCTCTAATACTGAACAAAAACAACTGTTGGTAATTCCACACTGTGTAAATACCAGAAGACTTTAAGCTGCAGTTTAGAACAATTCCTCTTATTTATTTATGAGTACAAACTAAAAACATGTGGTTATCAGCCTTTTCTCCAAATGAAGACATTTAAGTCATTATTCATTCATTTATGCATGTAAACCACATACTTTGTATCCAAGACAACTTCTGCTCTACTGTTACATAAATAAAGATGAAGGAACAAGAGTTTTAAAAAGATGGTTTACGAGAACAGTAGTTCTAACCAGAATTCTAAGGAAAATTGTCCCAAATTCAACTGAATTTCTTGAGAGTGGAGACCAGCAAGACATCTTTTAACTATTTTTTGACGAAAGGATCTCACCTCCTGTACTCTTTCAGTATGATTCTTACTTCTTTACCTCGTAATCGTTTTGTTATTTTTCTGGCTTAAAAAATTTCTCCAATTTCATCTTAAGTTGTGGGTCCCCAAACTGAATACTACTAAGCAAAGAACAAAGTTTTGAGCTTCCACATCAAAGGTAAATTAGGAAAACTCCTGGTAGTAAACAAAGAAAACAGAACAGAGTGACACACAAATGAAAACAAAAATGAAAAAGCAACCAAAAAAATAGAACTTGTTCTGTAATCAGAAATAGTTACAAAATTCCCAAGTCCAGGGAGAAGGAAAAAAAAAAAAAAGAACCATAGGTGAATTCTTCAAGAAACAGAAAGCAAAACTGTAAGTACAATTTTAAACACTATTTCTGTTTATAGAGATAATGTAAGCTAACTGAAAAAAAAGAAAGAAAGAAACCAATACCAAAAAGCATCATAGATGAAAAGGTCCCCAGAGACACAGAGGTGAAGGTAGTGTTTTGAGGGCTCTTTGTAGGCTCACTACGGGCAGACGCACGTGGAAGGGCTGTTACCCGGAAGTGCACCTCCCTCTGCAGCCACTCACGCATCTTCCCCATCTCTCAGCCTTGAAAGTGCAGGCCTTGGTCTTGCCATCTCTTTTCACAAGAAATTTAACATTTAGGTTTTTGGTTTCTTGTTTTAGAGGATATTAAAAAGAAGACCTGGGACTTCCCTCATGCTTGAGCAGTTGAGACTCTGCCTGCCAATTCAGGGGACACAATTTTGATCCTTACTCTGGGCAAATAGATGGGGAAACAATGGAAACAGTAACAGACTTTTTTTTCTTGGGCTCCAAAATCACTGAAGATGGTGACTGAAGCCATGAAATTAAAAGACACCTGCTCCTTGGAAGAAAAGCAATGACCAACCTAGACAGTGTCTTAAAAAGCAGAGACACCACTTTGCCAATAAAGGTCCATATAGTCAAAGTTATACTTTTTCCAGTAGTCATGTATGAATGTGAGAGTTGGACCATAAAGAAGGCTGAGCACTGAGGAACTGATGCTTTCAAACAGTGGTGTTGGACAAGACTCTTGAGAGCCCCTGAGACTGCAAGGAGCTCAAACCAGTCAGTCCTAAAGGAAATCAATCCTGAATATTCATTGGAAGAACTGAAGCTGAAAGTCCAGTACTTTGGCCACCTGATGCCAAGAGCCAACTCATCAGAAAAGACCCTGATGCTGGGAAAGATTGAAGGCAGGAGGAGAAGGGGCCATCAGAGGATGAGATGGTTGCGTGGCATCACCGACTCAATGGACATGAGTTTGAGCAAGCTCCGGGAGATGGTAAAGGACAGCGAAGCCTGGCGGGCTTCAGTCCATGGGTTGCAAAGTCAGACATGACTGAGAGACTGAACAACAGCAACAACTCTGGGGAAATCCCACATGCTGAGGAGCAACTAAGTCTGTTCACCACAACTACTGAACCCCTGCCTAGAGCCTGGGAGCCACAACTACAGCCACAACTCCTGTACACACTGGAGCCCATGCTCTACAGCAAAAACCACCACAATGAGAAGCTGGCACAGAGCAACAAACAGTAGCACCTGCTCACCACAACTAGAGAAAGACCACCCGCAGCAACAAAGACCCACCACAGCCAAAAAATCAAACAAAAAAGAAAAGGATGTGAAAAGGATTCATTACACAGCATCCAGCGTGTGACCTCCATCTAACCCCAAATTCCAATGATGCTTTCCCAGCCAGCGTCCCTCCCAGCCATCTCCCCCATAGGCTCCCCTTTCCACCCTTTCTCCCATCTCCCCCATGGGCTCCTTTCCATCCTTTCTCCCAAAGGACCCCAGTTTCACTGTCACCTGTTTCCTTGCATATCCCCCTCCCACAGCTCAATTGTGAGAAGCAATCCAGCCCTGAGTCTGAGTTGCTATGAGAAAGTGAGTTCCATGAGGGAGGAATTGGGTATGTTTGGTTTGTTTGTGTCTCCAGCACCTGAGAAAATGAAAGACCTATAATAGACATTCAATAAATGATTGTTGAACGAATGCACGATGGAGAAATGAATCGATGACCTGTACACCCATACAAATGACAGCACTTTTCAAATCAGCTTCCAGAACACTCTTCTATCCCCCCTCCACCTAGCACCAGCCCCTCTCCCCACACACAGCTAGACAGCAATGAGACTAAGAAATAACACATTTCTCTCTGTTTTACCTGACCTGAGAAAAACAGTCACATTCCCAGCAAATCTATGCTGCTAATTCTTTCCCTCATGGAAAAAAGACACAGAAGCCATAGTCTTTAAGGATCTATATCGATGCTGGTAATACCCAGGTCCACCCTATGGTGGGGCTTAAGTGAAGTTCCTCACCTTCTTCTCTGGAAAATTTTCTTCAGTGCAGCCAGATTAGCAGAATGCTTTAATGAAGTGAATGGTGCATGCCATGGGAAGTTCCTTCCAGGGAAATTTAAATATTGAATCAGATGTGACAGTACATTATTAGGATTTAAATGTGAAGCTCCTCCCTCCTTAAAAAAAAAAAAAAGATGGTGTTTCCAGACTTCTCCCTCAGGTTCTCATCAGATGACGGCTGGGCTGCCTGCCCCCTCCTCCATGTAAGGGGTTTGCTTGTGACTTGTCTCTTCACACGACTGAAATCTCGGTTTTCCAAATCTAAATTTTTGGAAGGGTGGTGTTGCACTCGCCTCATGGGGAAAGGCTATCACATAATGTCCATCCTCTTTACAACAGTGCTCCCCAAAATGGACAAGCATTTCTGCTCCACAGAGTCCTAGGCAATATGATGCTGGCTTGTTAGGTGTTACCTGAATCTTGCCTGTGCAAACCAGGTTAGGCTCCAGGCGGTGCCCTCAGTAACTTGCTGCACCATATATAAAGGTCTTTTATCCTTCCTGGGGGAGAAAGTGCCACACTGAAGAGGAGAAGCTGAAAGCTTTGATAAATATTGCAAATTTACTTCCAGAATAACTGCTTGATTTTAATCCCACCTATATTATATGAGTAAACATGCTTTTCTATGTCCTTGCTACATGGATATTGTCATCATTTTTGGTGCTGCCTGTTACATAGGGAAAACTATTAGTGGGTTTTGCTGTTTTTTAAAAATAATTTTATTGAAATTTAGTTGATTTACAATACTGTGCTATTTCAAGTGAAACTATTAGTGTTTACATATATGTAAATATATTTATATTTTTTACCAGTATGGTTGAACATTAGTTCAAATGTTTATTGCCATTTATATTCCTCCTCCATTCATTTTTCTATTAGAGCATTTTAAAAATTCATTTATTTGAACTCTTTACATATTTAGAAATGAATATTTACCTGTTAAATTTTATGCAGGTAATTTTTCCCCTTTCAACATTTGTCTTTCAGTATTATTCATGGTATATTATGCCAGTCAGAACTCAGTTTTTTAAAACAATATTTAATCCATCCATCAATACTTCCTTGTATGATTCCTTGAGGTAAATAATTTTTAGAAGCATAAAGTAGGAGAAAATAAGGCAATCTCTAAATTTCTGGTATTTCTTGCTCAAAAGATAATGGTGAAAAGTTGGAATCTCTCTAAAGATCTATGCTGCTGCTGCTGCTAAGTAGCTTTAGTCGTGTCCGACTCTGTGCGACCCCATAGACAGCAGCCCACCAGGCTCCCCCATCCCTGGGATTCTCCAGGCAAGAATACTGGAGTGGGTTGCCATTTCCTTCTCCAATGCATGAAAGGAAAAAGTCAAAGTGAAGTTGCTCAGTCATGTCCGACTCTATAGGGAATGATTAAATTATTTCTCACCCAATATACTGCCATTAAATAATTTCTATGACACAAATGGGAAAAGATTAAAGTGATCCCTGGAG
This sequence comes from Bos grunniens, assembly GCF_055505025.1. Classification (NCBI taxonomy): domain Eukaryota; kingdom Metazoa; phylum Chordata; class Mammalia; order Artiodactyla; family Bovidae; genus Bos; species Bos grunniens. Next base: position 52,728,009 of record NC_141178.1, on the reverse strand, counting down.
CCTTTGAGCAACTTACTAAACTTCTCTGAACCTTAGTTTATTCATCTGTGAAATGGGGTTATAAAGCTCTTTCACAGAACTGCTATGGTGATAACCAGGACAATCCATATAAAGGATCTCTCACACTGATACATAATTTCTACTAAATAGCATAAAGTATATTTATAATTGAAAAGATTTCAATGGAAAAGACATAAGTAACCATAGCCATTGTGTTCAGAATAGCAGGTTGATTTTTTCTTTGTTTTTATTATTTCAATAAAAATTTAAGATAAATATGCTTATGTGTTTTACCTCTTCCAAGGGATCAGGCACCTAATACATAGAGGTTACCTTCAGAAGAGCAGATAGATTAACTCAGAGAGGAGAGAATAGTGATTGTGGCAATGGAGGAGTGAGTTATGAGAAATGATTAAAGATAAAGATTATGTCTAGTGTTGCTAAGTAATGACTGAGGGGGGACCAATAATTGCTACAAAAATCTGACAGGAGAAATACTGAACAGGCAGGAGGAATTATTTAATCAGATTTAAGGCAGGGTAGCTAGAAGAGTACAAGAAAGAAAAGAAAAATTCACCCTGAATGGGAGAGAAAACTTTCTGACAGTAAAAATGATTATTTAAGAAAAGTCTTCCAAGAAAAGTGATAAAAGCCCATCCCTAAGGATATTTAAAATAAGGTTGGATAGAAACCAAGAGAGTGTATGCCACAGAGAACTGTAATGCTTTGATTCAGTGTAGCTTCTATCTCTGATTTTATAGCAGCCTTGAAAAAAAATAATAAATCATTCAGTCTTGGTGAGGGATTAAAATGTGACTCAAGCAAGCAAGTGTTCCAACAGTTATGAAGGGTCCAGTTTCCATGCCAGGCACAAAACTAACCTGAGCCAGTGTCTATGCCTGGAATGTGACCTGCCCCTGTGACCAGGAACCGGACTAGGGGACGGCTATCACTGATGTGATGGGAGTAGGGCATCAGCAAATTACTTGTCGCTCAGACAAAACCTGGATTCCCATCAACCAGTTCCTGAATCACAAAATATTAAGCTCAGATGGAACTGATCTCACCACTTACTTTGAAGATAATGAAAAGTTCTGCTTATTGAGTATGTGTCATATACCAATACAATGTATCACCGTGTTAGGTGCTTTACTATAATCTCATTGGATTCTCCAATGAGAACAACCTTGGGGGGGTGGTTATTGATATTCACACTTTGAAAATGAGGAAACAGAGGCTCAAAGAGAGTAAGTACTGTCCCAAGGTCAAATGGGTGGAAAGAGCCAAAATAAAGGTTCCAATAGAGTTTATATATTTCTCAAGGCTGTGCCTCTTCTCCCTACACACTGCTATCTCAGTAAACAAAAAACGAGAGTGAGTGACTCACATGACATCAGACAGTCTAATGCAAACCCCAGACCAGAGCTGAGAATCCTTATTCTTCCTCTTTGTCCTTAACCAATACCAGTTCTCATCCTTATCTTCTTGGGTCCCTGTTTCATCCCCTTAAACCCTCTCCTCATGATGAGAAACCTGTATTTTTGATGTTTATGAACTGCGGATTGGAAGAAAGAACATGCATGTATAAATGCAGCCTTTTGCTTTCTTGTGTTTTTTCTATTCCATTCCAAAACTTATGGCATTATTCAACTCATTGGTTCAATATTTTACCTTTATAAATTCTATGAATTAGCAAAGTGGTTTATTTTCTTATAACAGAGACTAATTTTATATGTCTCTCAGAAGTGTATCTTGTAGTCTAATAATCTAAAATACACTGAATAATTAAAATAGCAATAATTATGTGTCTAATATACCCCACTTTTTCATTTCCTTACTTATGTTTATCATATTGCTTCATTATTGTTTGCAAGACAAAGAGAATCTGTAAGAACATAAAATTTGGAGCAAAGTATCTAAGCTATGAATTTATTAATGCCATTATCTGCTTTTGTTTTTTCTCTTAAGAGGGTACATTCCTTTGATGCATATTCCTCACTCAAAGTAGTTGATAACGAACATTCCAAAAATGAATCCATTAAATAAGTTTGAATAACCAGGAACTAACCAAATAAGAATAAGAATGAAGTGTTCTATCACCTAGAAACATTTGTGTGCCAGTGCTCAGTCACTACAGTCTTGTCTGAATCTTTGCGACCCCATGGACTGTAGCCCCACAGGCTCCTCTGTCCGTGGGATTCTCCAGGCAAGAATACTGGAGTGAGTTGCCATGCCCTCCTCCAGGAGATCTTCCCGACCCAGGGATCAAACCCACGTCTCTTATGTCTCCTCCTTTGGCAGGCGGGTTCTTTACCACTAGCACCACCTGGGAAGCCCAAGAAACACCTGGGCTCTCCTCAAATCTCTAGAAAAGTCTCATCACATATTATTCAAACGTTTCCTTTTTGTACCATCCTTCGATTTATGAAGTTCATTGAATCTGGAAGAGGAAATCTATATGTCTTATGGGCTTCAGGCATTCTTTCCTCCAAACCCTGAGGAACATATTGATTAAATAGGTCAAAATCTCGTGAAACAAGATTGTTTCTAGTTGAATTTATGTATTTATTTGACTGAGTCAGGTCTTAGTTGTGGCATATGGGAGCTTTAGTTACTGCATGTGAACTCAGTTGCAGCATGTGGGATCCAGCTCCCTGACCAGGGACAGAATTCAGGTTCCCTGCATTAGGAGTGTGGAGTCTTAGTCACTGGACTACCAAGGAAGTCCTTCTAAATGTATGTTATGTGTTTAAAGGGGAAACAGAGTGGTTAGGGACAATAGAGTTTGGGGAAAATACTGTTTTATTTTCATGCTGCTATATTTCTTGTTCACCCTTGGAGATAAACAAAGGTGGCTGTCTGGATGATGTGCACACAGAAGGATTGCCTGAAGAGGAAATGCCTTTCGTTGTACAAAAAGGCTTCCCGGGTAGCACCAGTGGTAAAGAACCTGCCTGCCAATGCAGGAGACAGAAGAGACGTGGGTTTAAGCCCTGTGTTGGGAAGATCCCCTGAAGAAGGAAATGGTAATCCACTCCAGTATTCTTACCTAGAAAATCCCATGGACAGAGGAGCCTGGTGGGCTACAGTCCATGGGGTTGCAAAGAGCTGGACACAACTGAAGCGACTTAGCATGCGCACTGCCACACTTGGCTGAGGGACAACAGGACTCAGCGGTCCCCACCTGCACTGGCCACTGGAAGAAACAGTAGAAACAGTTACATCCTATTCAGAGGAGCTGAATATGACACAGACCTAAGTATTTAAAATAGGAGCACATTTTTTGCTATTGCTTTTTCCGACAGCCTTTTACAACTTTTAGAGGTACACCTAGAGATGGTCACCCCAAGTAAGAACCCACACATGTGCCTGGAGACCAGGACTCCTGTGGTCCCTTCCCTGAGGCTCTGAGTCTGTTGGGCAGGGAACACTGAATGGAGAAGTCTTTTCCAAAAATTGAGTCTGAGTTGTCGAATTCTAGACCTGATGGCTTCCTTTCCCATATCTGTGTATATTCTCACTTTTCTCATTATTTGCAAAACAGACAAGAAAGATACCTTGCCTTTGACAAGAAGAAAATCGAAAGCAAATAACTTCCTCAGATAGTCTACAAATGTCCACAGTTCCACACATTTCACTGTACTCTATGAAAGTCAAAGTGTTAGTCACTGAATCGAGTGCAATTCTTTTCAACCCCATGGACCTACAAGGCTCCTCTATCCGCGGAATTCTCCAGGCAAGAATACTGGAGTGGGTAGCCATTCTCTTCTCCAGGGGATCTTGCCAACACAGGGATCAAAGGTTCCCTTCATGGCAGGTGGATATTTTACCACTGAACCACCAGGAAAGCCCTTTTACTCTACAGTCCAACATAAAAGCCAGTGATCAACTGAAATATAAAACGAAAAGTATTGTATTTTCATATCCTCAAACCCAACAAAATAACTTTTTTTGATAATTGATTCTCTGTGCTTAAGGCTTCTATAAACACCCTCCCAAATCATCTGCCTACACTAAATGTTTTCTGACAATGAAGTCTCCTAACAATTGTGGAAATTATACCCTTTTGATAAAACGTTTATTAGCTATAGTTTTGTTTTGACATAGCAGCCATCAAATAAATAAAATTAAGGCGTAACTTGAAATTCTTTAGTCATCTGCAAAATAGAGTTGGGATCAGTGATTTTTTTCTTTCAGTTAATGCCACATTTAAGAGATACAAACAAATGGGAAATACCAGTAGACTAGCTAAAACACAGATCTCACTTTGTTCATCTAATTCAGTCCTTAACTGTTCCTTCACATTTTTCAGACTTTTAAATCGTTTATGTCTTTGACAGTTTCTTACTAGTAATGTTGTTTAAAACTTGAATTGTCAAACTAAGATGTAAAATTTGTCCAGCTACCACCCACATGCAAATCCATGATTCCAGTAGTCTTGGAGGATAGTAATGCTTTAGGTTAAATAACTTTCCCATCCTTTCAAGGTAAAAATTGTGGAAAACCAGATAAAAAATTTCAAACTTTCATCCTGGGGTGTTTGACTCCTAATTGGCTTGTAAGGTGATAAAAGTTGCTTTGTATCTAACACTTCTTAGAGAACTAGTGATACTGCTGTTAACCAGGAAGGAAACCAAGGCCCACAGAGAAAACACTTGGCCAGAGAAGACTGAAAAAGGATCCAAGGTGCATTTCTTCGAGCCCTGGGTCAGTGAGATCACCTGGAGTAAGAAATGGCAACCCTGTCCAGTATACTTCCCTGGAAAATTCCAGGAACAGGAAGATCCTGGAGGGCTACAGTCTATGGGGCTGCAAAGAGTTGTACACAACTGACTTACTGAACACACACACACACACACACACACACTTAGTAAACAAAGTGATTACCCTTTAATTGTTCCAAAAGTTGCTTCTAAGTTTTTATAACACAAGCAAAACGTAACTATCTTGTATTGATTCCAGTTTTCATCTCAGTGAAAACAAGAACGTTTGGTCACATTCAGAGAACCCTGTCTGACCACATCCTCACTCATTCGTTTTCTGAATGTTGAGTTTTAAGCCAACTTTTAAGTCTGAAAGGCCCAGGTTCGGCCTTTCAGTGGTGCCTGTTGGCTGTAGGCGAGGATGAAGTGAGAGCCACTGAGGTGAGCCAGTCGCCAGGGAACCCTCCCTCAGTAACAGCTCTTCGTGCATGCAAGCTCTTTGTGCATACCTAATTCTGTGACACCATGGACTCTCTAAATGTTGTTGGCAGAAGAGTATTGAACTGTGAAAACGTATGATGCTTCTGATATGGTTCAGTTTTTCGCTACCAAGAGCTGAGTGCTTTGCAAAATGCCTGAAAAATGTCCCATGACCAGATCAACAGAACACGACTGCTGAAGTCCTGGCCACATGGGAATACTCTGTTCTAGAGAAAGCTTTATTTTCATCCCTGTGTTTGTTTTCATTTTAGAATAATTTCTCCTAATCTCCATTCAGGATGTTTACACTGACCAGTCAGCTATTAATCCCATAAATGAACTTTTGCCTCATCTGTACTCACACACTGGTTGTTCGCCTGCTGTATCTTTTCTCCAGACTTTACATAGGAATTAATGATAAATAATGTGTTAAACATTTCATGTGAAAATATAAATATGCACAGGCATGCATGCCTGCTCAGTCACTCGTTTGCGTCCAACTCTTTTTTGACCCCGTGGACTGGAGCCCACCAGGCTCCTCTGTCCATGGGATTCTCCAGGCAAGAACACTGGAGTGGGTTGCCATTTACTTCTCCAGGTGATTTTCCCGACCCAGGGATCAAGCCCAGGTCTCACGCATTATAGGCAGATTGTTTACCATCTGAGCCACCTGGGAAGCCAAATACGTACACTGCATCCACAAAGTTTAATAGCTGGTCTTTACAACAGACTGGTTCCAAACAGGAAAAGGAGTACGTCAAGGCTGTATATTGTCACCCTGCTTATTTAACGTATATGCAGAGTACATCATGAGAAATGCTGGGCTGGAAGAAGCACAAGCTGGAATCAAGATTGCCGGGAGAAATATCAATAACCTCAGATATGCAGATGACACCACCCTTATGGCAGAAAGTGAAGAGGAACTCAAAAGCCTCTTGATGAAGGTGAAAAAGGAGAGTGAAAAAGTTGGCTTAAAGCTCAACATTCAGAAAACGAAGATCATGACATCTGGTCCCATCACTTCATGGGAAATAGATGGGGAAACAGTGGAAACAGTGTCAGACTTTATTTTTGTGGGCTCCAAAATCACTGCAGATGGTGACTGCAGCCATGAAATTAAAAGACGCTTACTCCTTGGAAGAAAAGCTATGACCAACCTAGATAGCATATTGAAAAGCAGAGACATTACTTTGCCAACAAAGGTCCGTCAAGGCTATGGTTGACGGACTATAGTCAAGGCTATGGTTTTTCCAGTGGTCACATATGGATGTGAGAGTTGGACTGTGAAGAAAGCTGAGCGCTGAAGAATTGATGCCTTTGAACTGTGGTGTTGGAGAAGACTCTTGAGAGTCCCTTGGAGTGCAAAGAGATCCAACCAGTCCATTCTGAAGGAGATCAGCCCTGGGATTTCTTTGGAAGGAATGATGCTGAAGCTGAAACTCCAGTACTTTGGCCAGCTCATGCGAAGAGTTGACTCATTGGAAAAGACTCTGATGCTGGGAGGGATTGGGGGCAGGAGGGGAAGGGGACGACAGAAGATGAGATGGCTGGATGGCATCACTGACTCAGTGGACATGAGTCTGAGTGAACTCTGGGAGCTGGTGATGGACAGGAAGGCCTGGCGTGCTGCGATTCATGGGGTCACAAAGAGTCGGACATGACTGAGCGACTGAACTGAACTGATTTAGACTTTACTGTGTGCCAGGCACTGTTCTAAACATCTTATGTGCATTATTCCCTTTAATCCTCACCAATCCCATGCAGCTGATAGATAGCAGAATTATCAGCAATTTACATATAAAGAAGCTGAAGCTTAAGCAGGGTAAGTAAATTACAGAAGGTCACATGGTTTGTAAGCAGCAAAGGAAAGAAAAGGAAGCTGGGGAAGTCAGCACCAGATCACAGGGATGCAGAGTGTTGTTGAGTGTTATTCAGAGTGTGAGGGAAAGATAGTGAAGGTTTCTGAGCAAAGAATGACAGAATCTGATCCTTTGGGGGGATGTGTAGGGTGAAATATACATAACAGAATATTTTAACCACTTAAAAAATTTTATTTATTTTTGGCAGCACTGGGTCTTCATTGCTGCGCACAGGTTTTCTCTAGTTGCAGTGCCAGGCTTCCATTGTGGTGGCTTCTCCTGTTGCAGAGCACAAACTCTAGGGCACGCAGGTTCAGTAGTTGAGGCACGTGGGCTTAGTTGCTCCACAGCATGTAGGATCTTCCCAGACCAGAGATCGAACTTGTGTGCTCTGCATTGGCAGGCAGATTCTTAACCACTGGATCACTAGGGAAGTCCTGCTTTAATTGTTTTTAAGTGTCTAACTCAGGGACATTAAGATTATTCACAGTATACAGCGATTATCCCCACCATCCATCTCTAAAATGTTTTCATCTTTCCAGACTGAAACTCTGTACCCATTAAACACTAACACCACACTCCCCTTTCCCCCTAGCCTCTGGGAACCCCTATTCTACTTCCTGCCTCTATGAATTTGACAGCTCTAGGTACCTCACACATGTGGAATCATTTGATGTTTGTCATTTCACATCTGGATTATTTCATCAGCATGTTTTCAAAGTTTATACTGAGTTGTAGCATATATTAGAATTTCATTCCTTTTATGACTAAATAATATTCCACTGAAGGGATCTACTACATTTTGTTTATCCAACAGGTCAAATAAAATCTACAATCAAAATTAATTTCATTTGTTTCTTTTCACTTTTCAAAAATATTGCTTTTAGAAAAGGAAACATAATGTAGGTGGCTCCCATTTGTAGCTGGCATTATATGTTCCTTGGACAGTGCTGTTGTAGTCTTCATACACTTATGGAGAAGTGTGAAAAAAAAAAACTACCTTAAGGGTTTTGTAAGTGTCATGAAGGAAAAAGGAAAGCAGGTTGTTGCTGATTATAAGAACCCCAAAAAAAGAATTATGCCCTACGTCAGCTTAAAATACCCCAGACATAGCATTTTTGTATTGAAGGGAAATGATTTTATGGCCAAAGAAAGCATTTGTTACAGTGGATTGTTCACCAAAGAGAATTCATTGAAATCAAATCAACAGCTCGTTCATTACAGAGGGTGGAGGAATCTAGTGGGAAATAGGAACCATTTGCTAACTGCTAGCCTGATGAAGATGAAAATGAGTGTCAAGAAATAATTAAAACAAAACAGGAATATGTCCTGTAAAATGTTTATTAACCTCTCTAAGCAAGATATCATGCTATAACAGAAATATTTTGTTGAGAGGATTTTTTTTTTAAGTCACAAATCTGGTTTAAAAAAAATTCCAAAAACTGAACAGAAACACACAAGCAGCTTGGGAAACATCTATGTACTGGGTGGCATTTTTATATGCCATCATCCTTTGTCAGATATGAAAAGACAGAAAAAAATGCAGACATTGAGGGCTTCAGCTGGAATCTGACCCCAAAATGCAACTGCCTCCAAATACCTACTGCAGAACTGGTGTGTTCTTATACAGGGACATCTGAACACACAAAACAGTATTCCATTTCTTGTTCCAAAATTAAGAGAGCTATGTCTGGGTTGTTTTAACAATAGTGATAAAGTGTGTGGGGCTCTCCTAGCAGTCCAGTGGCTAAAACTCCATGCTCCCAATGCAGGGGGACTGGGTTTCCATCCCTGGTCAGGGAATGAGATCCCACATACTGCAACTAAGAGTTCACGTGCCTCAACTAAGATCCAGCAAGACATTAGTAAGTATTTTTAAAATGTGTAGTAAGCCATCCCCTCTCTCATTTGACATGAGAGCATAGTCCTCTTGAAGAGAAGTCCAAACAGCCTGGTGGATAGATGGCTTGAGAAATTAAAGCTTATTTTATTTAACACCATTCCAGGCTAGTGGCAGGGTTCAGAGATCTGAGTTTTCAGTAAGATTGGGTATCCTTGTTTTGAATTTCTGCTTAACTTTCCTTTCACCATTGAGTCTATCTTTCAAAAAAAAAATATGCTTCACAATTAAAAATTAGTCTATCTTGGAGCCACTGTCCTTATTATGACCACAGGCCATTCTCCTGTGCCAGCTTCTTCTTCAGGGGCTGGTCAGACCCTGAAGAGCCACATGTCCCCTGACCCGCCGCCCTCACAGGTGGGTGTGGCAGATGCCTACATGCAGCAGTATAAAGGAACAGCTATGCTGACAGACGTAACTTTCAAGAGAATCTTCCTCTAAGCAATGTATTATTTAAGAGTGACAGCACATAAAGGAGGGTGATGATCTATGGTTACTCAACTTGCATATGATCAGGTAACACTGCTCTCCAGAGAAGACTAGAACATCATTGTCTGAACGGAGGCCAAGCTCTGATTATAAAATTTCATGCTAGATGGATGTTTCAGAGCCTTCACATTCCAATATAAGCTCCTTTGACACCTGGCCCCTGTTGAATTTCCTCAATCTTTACCCTTCAAGGAAGGCTTCCCAGGGGGAACTATGGTAAAGAATCCACCTGCCAATACAGGAGACACAGGAAACTTGGGTTCAATCCCAGGGTTGGGAAGATCCCCTGGAGGAGGGAATGGCAACCCACTCCAGTATTCTTGCCTGGGAAATCCCATGGACAGAGGAGAATGGCGAACTATAGTCCATGGGGTTGCAAAAAGTTAGGTACGACTGAGCGGCTGAGCATGCACACACACATACACCATTAAGGGAAGGGTTAGACCCATCTGTCTTTCTAAAGCATCACTCCTCAAAGCAAGTGCAGTCTGGGGCCAAAATCTGCTGCCAAAAATCCAGAAATGACCCGGCCTGCCACCCCTCCTTGTGGCCATGTGGATGAACTTGTTGATTACAGAGTCTGTCATTCCAGGGAGCCAGTTTAGGACAGACCCACACAGGGTCTCCTGGGACAGGGCACAGGCTCCCACCAGACACACGTCCATCAGGGCCCTGAAGCTCCCCAAGACCTGTTACTGATGGGGATGCCAAGCCTGCTCGGCAGACAGCCAGAGAGAGGACAGAAGAAGCAGGCAGAGCACAGTGCCATAAAAATATCACTTAATGCCTGCTTTTCCTTCACAAAGATTTATTTCTCAGCTCCTAGCACAACCTACACATAGTAGGTGTTCAGTCTTCAAAAGGTATCCTTCCTTTCTGCTGAATAAACTTAGCCCTCTGCTCCTAGGAGTCCACACTGAGCTGTGATGCACATCAGCTACACTGACACGCCTAGTGAAAAGACAGTCCCTGTACAAAGTTTTTGCTACTCCTGTCACTCAAAATGTGAGCCCCTCCCCCGCTTTTTAAACAGTTTCTCTTGTTTGGTGTACACAAATTAGGAGTGAAGAAGCCCTTTCGTTATGTTTATAAATCTCTCTGTGTGTGCTCAGTCACTTCAGTCGTGTCTGACTCTTGCGACCCCATGGACTGTAGCCCGCTAGGCTCCTCTGTCCATGGGATTCTCCAGGCAAGAATACTAGAGTGGGTTGCCTTGCCTTCCTCCAGTGGGTAACTCTCTCCAGCAGGACATTAACATGCAGAAGCACCTACAAGAGGAATAGACTCGAAGAGAAAACAGGACCCAACCACAAGATTTTTCTCAGCTGGCAAACAAATAATTTACATAAGGCAGGTAGGGAGGAGGCAGGAGCAGGATTTGGATTTTAAATAAAGCAAGTAGGCAAAACTAAAAGATGACAGTTTCAAGCAGGAATATCAATGGGAAGTGGGAATTCTGAGGTCTCCTCATAGGCTTAGAGTATAAACATCTGTGTAAGATAAAAGATGCTGAGTTTCTGGGGAAACGCAAGGTTGGAAAAGTCGACTTCTGCTTGAAATCTACATTTCCTGGCGCCTAAGAGGAAGAACAACAGTGGAGCTCTGCCAAGGGAGGAGAGGGGGAGGGAGGGGAGAGCTCTTTCATCAAGATCCGTCATCTTTGACCTGAAATCAGTGCCCTTACCTCTGAAAAGATAGTGGTATATTTTTCTCCCACTACAGGTAACTTTTATAATTAGTTGGAGCTTTGGAAAAAATTTTCAGTTGTAGAGGGGCAGGGGAGGAATGGAAATTTGTCTAAACTTGCTGACTTCTACAAATTTGCTATGATTTGTTTAGGACAAAATAATATGTCTGCATTTCATTGACCTTATGTCCCAGGCTTCAAGTTCACTGAAAGCCATATGCGATGAAGATGCATAGAAATGGAAACCAGTATCAGATCCCTCGTGGGGGCAGCAGTCTGCCCTTGGAATACATAGTTCTAGCAACCGGGAGACATCATTTCTTCCCTTCCCTTCCTCCATTTCTTTTCAAGCATTTATTAATTCTACACACATTTATTGGACACCCAATACTCTTTCTGTAGCCACTGCCAGCTGAGCTTACGGGCCAGGCACATATTTGCATTTTATTTTTCATGTCCAAGAATCTGCCTATAAGGTTGAGCGAACTTGGGCTCAAGACGTGGGGGCCCGTTCCCTGCAAAGCGCCTGGGTGTCCCAGCCCCTGCCAGGCTCGTGCATGTGCGTGGCCCCCGGAAATTGAGGACATCGTGTTTTCAATTTTCCTCAATAAAGCCATGAATCTGGCAATCGGCTGGCCTGCTCCAGCTAAACAGAAAGGACAATTTGAGAAAGATCACAGTTCAGGCCCAGTCAGATGGAAACGATGGAAACACAGAGCTGGCCTGCGACGCGGCTCCACTGTCGCCGTTTGACTGACAAACTGACTCTTTGGAGGTGCTCATGCCCATTTCAGTCAGAGTTTATTGAAGGTGATTTTGATCTTCTCCGTGAGGCCACAGCAGTGGCCGTGCCATCTGTCACCTTGATTGCATCGTGGAGTCTCTGGAGAGAGCGCCATGGCTTCCGATCATTTACAGATTGTGCGGCGCTCGCCTCCATAAGGACCACATGCGCAGAGCCAGATGGCGAACATGCACGCTTATTATAAGTCTTTATCTCCGTGCAGGAAGGAGAGGAACCATTAGGTCTCCCTCAGGAGCTCTGCTCCCCTCTACCATCATGCTGCTCCTCAGCAAATACAGTCTTCTTCAGCTGTCACCGGCCTACCTCTGAAAATTACAAAAATAAACAATAATTCCATCAGCCGCGGCCGGAAAGCCGAGACGACGCAGCCAAGCCATCCCCTTGGCCTTGCCTTCTTTCTTTCCCTTGAAGCCCACTGCGCCTGACTGTGGCACTAGGTAAAAACAAGCACGTTTGCAAACGCCACCTTAACGTGGTGTTTTGTTTGTTTTTTTTTACAGATTCAGAGAGGCGGCTAGGAAATAACGTGAGATGGTCCTGTTTTTTGTTCTTGGGATTATGGCTTCTGCTGTATTGGCCTCACTCTTTTCCATCTAAGGATCTTGTGTTTATTCTACCTATTTTTAAATTCTGCTTTTTTTTTTTTTCTGCAATAATTCCAGGAGTGGAATCCACTGTGTCTCAATAAGGGTCAAGGTACAAGGGTCCAGGTTGGAGACTTGGTTGCCGGTAACTGTGAGCAAGACTAGAAAACCCCAAGGATGGTGGAACTCTAGAGAAGCTCCCCTCAGTAAACTCTCAATGGGAAAAAGACAGTATGGAGGGCTGGGAACAGGGCTGGAAGGCTGAATGAGTCCAGCTCAGAGAATCATCCGAGGTGAGCAGGTGAGCTGGTTAAAAAAAAAAAAAATGTGTGTTTCCTCACAAACCACCATTGAAACTTATTAGGAATTCACAGAGGATCTAAAGGAATCCTCAGTGGAGCTATAACACATGCAAAAAGAAATACCTACAAAATAAATACACCTCAGTGGTAAGGAAAGTGATTCTCAGCTTTTTATTTTATAGATATAACTTATATAAGGATGCATACATCTGAAATGTACACTTTAACTTTTGCATATAAATATTCCACCCAGGTCAAGATATAGGACATTTCTAGGACTCCAGCATACTTGTGATAAAGAAATAAATGTTCATAAACAGATTCACTAAGGAGTCCACCTCTGTTGATTCCAATGCTTTTCCCATAAACAATACACCCAAGCTTAGAAGTCTCCTCTCCCTCTCTCCCTCTCTCTCTATCACACACACACACACACACACACACACACAGAGGGAAGAAAAACAGCAGCTCTTGAACACTGACACCAAGAGCTCCTCGGTTATGTGGCAAAGCCCCCACCAGGAAGCAGCTGGTCGCAGAAACCAAGGCAAGATTTCCAGTGATCTATAACCTTGAAATCTCATCTACAAGGGTCATTCATTTAGAATAATTGCCACGTTAGCTGTCAAGGAGGAAGAAATTTTCCTCTGCCCTTCTAGGTTCTTCTGGCTGGTCTAAAAATTAGATTGACATGAGAATTAGTAACAGGAGAAAATCAAGCAAAAGTTTAATGACAGGTGTATGTGGGAGAGATCCAGGAAAACTAAATGACTCATCAAAATGAAAACGTCACTTTAGACACCATCTTCAGCAAAAGACAAAAGAGGATGCTGGGAGTAGTAGTTTGGGACTTTAAAGGGGAAAAAGGTAACTGACAAATTGGAGACAAAAAGGCAAACAAATGTTTAGTAAAGGACTCTGCAGGACCCTGCATGGCCAGTGGGGCCCTATGCGGACGCTGATCGTTAGGACCTTTCTGACTTTTCTCCGTGACTTTTCTTTCTGACATATTCTTTTTCAGTTCTCTTTGGTGAGAACCCAGTTCCAGGAACAGGCCCTCATCTACACCATGGGATGTATAGGTACCAAATTTTGTTCCTCTGCATAACTGTATGGTCGCAGTTACCGAAATTCAGTATCTTTGCTCAGACACTGAAGCCGAGTGATCCCGGTGCCTGCTACCATGGTCACACAATCCCTGATGATTTAAGTTAAAGTGGCCTGGGATTTCTCTATGACATGAGGAGTCCACCATCTCTTACACACCATTTTCCAAGGGTCTGGCTCTTCCAGTAGTATCCACTGGAAAACACACACACTCACAAGCTACTTACGCATCCAAGCTCGTCCAAAGGTAAGTGAGTCCCAGGACTTCCCTGGTGGTCCAGCGGCTAAGACTCCACACTCGCATATGCTGCAACTAAGAGTTCGCATGCCACAACGAAGACCCGGAGCAGCCAAATAAATAAATATACATTTTTTAAAAAGATAATAGAGTCCACGTCTGTTCCCAAACACAAGTCCAAAAGTTATTCCACATGCTGGTTGACACATCAGGGATCTTTCCAGTCGATATCTGAACAGAAGACAATAATGTTTAAACAGACTGACTTAATTTCTTTGGTTTTTTTTGGTAAATGTCATTTAACCTATCAACTTCCATCCTGTTGCTACTTTGTTTACACTTTCTACAATTAAAAAAATAGCCATTATAATAAAGTATGTGTGTATGCACTTAGTCATGTCCGGCTCTTTGTGACCCCATGGACTGTTGCCCAGCAGGTTTCTCTGTCCATGCGATTCTTCAGGCAAGAATACTGGAGTGGGTTGCCATTTCCTGCTCCAAGGGATCTTCCTGACCCAGGGATTGAACCCACATCTCTTATGTCTCCAGCACTGGCAGGCAGGTTCTTTACCACTAGTGCCACCTGGGAAGCCCATAAGAGAATATAGTCACCGCTGAATATTTTTAAGAGGAAGAAATTTAGTGTATCATCCAACACAAATGTATTTTCAGAGGAGAGTATATTAATGGTAAGCTCTTACTCTTAAACTATTTTTTTTTTTTTTACTTTGGGACATCAGGAAATATGTGTCCATAACACCATGTGAAGGTTTGAGTGTGTGCAAGAAATGTGTATATTTAATAGGCTTGTGTACTCCCTATACTTAAGATAGTTTACAAATGTTATTTAAAGACTCAAACAAGAAAAAGCAGTCATGCCTATCAAAAATAATTCCTGGTCCCTGAACATTAACCTCACATAGATTGTTACCTAAGCACACAGATTTTTAAAATATCAGCATTCTCCCCCAATGTATCTTATTTTTCTGCCCAGCACAGACAGGGATAAGTTTGGGATTAGTGCTACCTAAGTAAACAGATGATCCTGACCTCTGTCCCATCACCTCGGTTTGTGGTTTGGTGCAAAAACTATGTATAGGGAGGCACACTGAAAACTGAATCACCAAATACAGGTCACACACTCCAAAAAGAAGGAAGATAATCAGAAATAACATAGTACGTTTGGTTAAAAATAAAAATGTGGTGTTGCAAAAATGAAAAAGACCATGAAGATCCAGGAAAGGGAAAAGGAAACTGGGTGTGATGACTTAGTGTTGATGAAATGTGCCAAGATACAGGAAGGCTTCTGGGCCCCCACGTGGGCAGAAGATAACGTTGCAAGTCTGAGACACTGTTTATTTCCACTTCTGATTCTGGCACTTCTAGTGCAGCTGGGGTCTCAAGGCAGTGTCCCCAGGGCTGGCCTCGGGTTCAGGTGCCTGGAGAGGCCAGAGGACATAGAATCAGGTGGGGATGAATTACAGCCTTGCCTTGGCCTTGGCCAGGTTGCTTACTTTCTCCCAGCTTCACATTCTCTATCTACTAATAAGCAAGACAAATCCATTCTCCCAAATGAGGATTAACTGTCATGAAGGAGAAAACATGTCCCATGTAACTGTCGCGTACTAAGCCCTTAAAGCATGCAACAACTGAGATCAAGCCAGAGCAAACGTCACCGGCTCTGTTAAAAAATAGTGCTGCCAAAGCAAATACAATGCAATCATTAAGATGATTAGGTCGCAATGCAGAAATCCTACTTTGTAAAGCAGTCAGAATGGTCAATGCACATTTGACGGAGGGAAGGGGGCAGACTACAGACTAGAGCCATGCACCTGCCATTTGGTAACTGCTGTAATCTTGTGCGTGTTACTTAAATTTTCTGGTTTTCAGTTTTGCCACCTGAGAAAGGGGGCAATAATAAGAAACCCACCCCAGGATTAGATGAGATAATAGAGGTAACATGCCTGGCAAATTCTAAGCACTGTACAACTTAGCCAGCATTCTGAGTGCTCAGACGGCTGTGAAATAGTGGCTCATGATTTCATCCTCTACTCTCTTCTGGCTGTGGTGCAGCAATAAAATCTTATTGCTACTCAAAAGCCCAGGAAACTGACCAAAATCCATTGTTCACTTTTATTTGATGTTTTTGGTTCTCAGTGTTTGCTAAGTTGGAGCTATTGCTTATTTTATTTCATTGCTGCAAACCATACCTATAAACTCACTAAACTGTGTCACCTCTCTCTGTCTCTTCCTCTCTCTCTCTCTTTTCGTCTCTCTCTCTCCCCCTCACACACACACACACACACATGTGTAGGGTGAGTGTAGCTGGAGCTATCCAAACCCACAGCTGTTCCTGGGAAACTCTTCAAAGTACAACAGGAAAAGGAGTGACATTATTTTGCACTCAAAATGAAAAGACTTAGAGATTGGCCTTGATTCTATCATTTCACCTTGGGTAAAGCATGCATCCTCTCTGTGAAAGAGGTCTTGGAATGTGTTTTCATTTCATGGGATGGCTAAGGATCAAATCTATGAAAGGACTTTGAACAATATGAAACCTTCTATAGGCTTAAATATCAGGTAGGGGTGTTATATATTCAAGACAGCTTTGCCACCAAACATTCATGAATGTGATAAATGGATTAATGAAGAGTTTATCACAAATGTGTATCTGTCAGAAATAACTTAGAGTCTGGCTGAAAAGCAAGGACATCAACATTCAGTGTGTTCTAAACCACAAGGCTGATATCGTGAGACATCCGAATTCTGCTCCCAGGGACCTCAGGCGTCCCTGGATCAAGAGATTCTCATTAATACAGTGGACGAATAGGGCTCACATTTTAATTTTGCTTCTTCCTCTCTTTGAGAATATTTCCAATATTATAATGTCTATCTTCCAAATAGCATAAGACCCAAATAAAAGTAAATCCAACAAAATCTGCTTAACTCAGGCTGCTTTAAAATAAGAGTTCATACAATAGGACAGTTGGTCCCAATCCTGGTTTAATATGTCTGTAGTACAAAGGGTCTTTGCTGCCTCCTGTTTCTGCAGAAAAAAGGAGCTTATTAAAATAAATGCAGAAGAGAATTTAAGCTCCTAATAGGAATGGAAAAGCAATAATTGATATAATAATAACAGAAAACAATAAGTCTATTTTTCAGGATATTTCTTATTCTTGAACTGTAATTTAACTTAGTGATAGTAAAATATCCAGGGTTACTTCATATGAATGTAAAGAAAAGAAATAATTATTTCTCCTTAAAAGGTTCCAGGGAGTCTTTCAAGGCATGGTCTGACAATAATAAGGCAGATTCACTAAAAGTAAATTCAAGTAACCTATAACGAACAAAGTAATTCAAATCTTAAATAACATTTAGGAAACATACAGGCACCTAACCTTTACTTTCTGTCATTAGATAAAGTAGGCATTAGAAGATAACTGATCATAATTACAAAGTAAGTATTTTTCAAGAATAAATCATAGTGAATAAAATAAAAATCAGTGTGTGTATATCTGGGTTTGTGTGTGTGCATGAATACATGTCCGTGTTTGTGTGTGTTTGTGGGTGTCCAAGCCAAATTCAACTAACAGGCAGTGATCACACTTCCCATCTTGTGAATGGCATTAGATATCTTGTTCAAAATCTCTGATTAATCTGATTAAGCTAGTGAGTGAATAATCCTTTAATCCTCTCAAGAATACAGTTTATGTCTGCTGAGTGTCAAATTTAAGACCCATAAGCTGTAAATACTGAAATTTAAGTGAAAGGAAGGAGAAAAAGGCAGTCACCCAAAGTGAAACTGTGCCGCCTCTTTCCCAGATCCTGTCTTTTGTGGGTGACCTTCTCGGCTGAAACAAGAATGAGAAACATTAGGAAACACCATAAATCATTCTCCAGCCATGGCTCTGCAGCAGGGAACGCATCAGTCACCGAGGACCAATCTGCTAGCATGTGCTTCCCTTTTCCCAACCAGTTTAATTATAAATTAATGGGCACTGCCTTTTGCTTCTCATTTCATTCTGGAGCAGAAACATTTTTTAAGCCAGATATTTATTTTATAGATGGAAAACTATCTCAGAAGAGAACGACTGCTAAGTTATCTTTGCAGAATCACAAAAGCAGGGAAAGGAACATCCTTCCATTAAAATCTCAGTCTGAGTGAGAAAGGCTGTGACCTGGGACCCTGTGCTGCAATGCCGCAGTGCTTGTGCAGGACAAACCTCTCCTCAAATCACAAAATACAGAGAAACTATATGGGAACTAAACATAATGGCATGCCTGAGCAGTTAGGGCGAATTCTGGGCAAAAGATACAAAGAGACCAAAAAAACCCAACTGCCACTTTTGAAGAGCCTGGAGCAAAAGCAGGGTACCATACTTGCAGGCTGCATAAAACACCATCTAAGGGGTGCACAAACCAGCTAAGCCATCCCTCCAGCCTAACCGCATGGACACACTCCTACCCTCACCCCCTATAGGGAACAAACTCACCCCACCTCAAGGAACTGTTCTCACTCCCCACTGCTGCAATGGGAGCCCCAATAACACCTTGCCTGAATTTTTGGTCTGGCCTCTAGTCCATATCTATTGATTGAGGAAGGCCAAAATCCCTGGTTGGTATCATGAGGACAGCTCTTCAGCAACTGTTATGCCATTTAGCCTTGCCCACGTCAAATGAATGAAGATGCTCTGATGCTGCTATAGGGCTTCCCAGGTGGCGCTGTGGTAAAAGAACCTGCCTGCCAATGCAGGAGATACAAGAGATGCGGGTTCGATCCCGCAGGTAGGAAAAATCCCCTGGAGGAGGAAATGGCAACCCATTCCAGTATTCTTGCCTAGAGAATCCCATGGACAGAGGAGCCTGGGGGGCTACAGTCCATGGGGTCACCAAGAGACATGACCTGGCACACACGGACGCAGAATGCTGCTTTATCATTATTCACCAAATTCAAACAGTAACAATGAGATACGGTAGTATAGGGAGATGGTTAGAAGAAGGATAGTGGTGACTCATTTGCTACCCAAGGAAAGATTAAAAAAAAAAAAAAATCTTTTAAACCAACTGGCTGGCTTGCTTGCTTGGCACATTTGACCACCTACTTTTCACTGAAACATGTATGTGTCGTGCTAATCAGAAGTTTATAATGTCTGCACCCCAGAATGTGCTGTAAATTTATTTGCCTGAGATATTTTTTGTGTCAGTTGTTTATGAAAATTATCCCCTGCCCCTAGAAACCTTGGCTGCTGAAAGGACAAAGCTGCTAGACAAGATTAATTTGCCACTCAGCTACTTTTTCACTTACTGATTTAACGTGAGTCAAGGGGATCGGGTCTAATTAAAATACTGGCCAACCCTTAAAAGCAGAAAGTCTGTATTATCCCTTAATTCCTCATGATGTGAGGAAATGAGGCAGAGGAAAAAGATCCCTCCCAGCCCTGAGTGCAGCTCCTAAATTGCTGGAAGAGTCTGGGAAGAGAGGTAAAGACTCCATCAGCTCCTTCAGCTCTCAGTGCTTTGATTCTTCCATGGAAGCCTAGAAAAACTGGGTGCTCAGTAACCAACGGGGGAATCCTGGGGCGAATCCCTCTCCTGACTTTCTCTACTTTTGTCTGGATGGAGACGCTACACTTCTAGGTTTGCCCCCGAGCATATGGGGATAAGACAAAGGTAAAAAGCTTCTGCCCCAGCACAACAATACAACAAGCCACCCCCTCAGCTGACCGTGTTCCCCACCCCAGAGTTGCCAACCTCTGTGAAGATTTCAGCGCTGCTAACTTCAGCATCTTCCTCTCATGTCACATAATTGGCACAGTCTAGGATATTCAGTCCTTTGTTTTAATAAGGTAGACAAATATCTCAAGTCTCTGGTTTATGTGTTTGGCTCCAGCTCCCCCTCCCCTCTACTCAGTAGTACTGGTTTCTGTATTTATGACTTGCTATCCCAGGTGGTGCTAGTGGTAAAGAATCTGCCTGCCAATGTAGGAGACGTAAGAACTGTGGGTTTGATCCCTGGGTTGGGAAGATCCTCTGGAGCCCACTCCAGTATTCTTGCCTGGAGAGTCCCTATGGACAGAGGAGCCTGGTGGGCTACAGTCCATAGGGTCGCAAAGAGTTGGACACAACTGAAGCGACTCAGCACACACACACACACACATGATCTTATCCCTGTGGATATTTAGACTCTTATTATCTGTAACCCCATCCACCTATATTACATAATAACAGATGTACTCTTTTGCCTTTTCATGGTAGGTAAGTTAATAGCCTTCTTCTCTTCCGCCATTCCTTCACTCATTCATTCAACTACTTACAAAAGTTTGTTAAGTGCTTGGACATAAAAACACTATGATTTAAAATGATACATAGATCCCCTTGGTACATTCCACGCAGAGTCCAAAAAAGGGACCACGGATATGTGGGTGTTACATATGCTGAGACCCTGCCAAAATGTAATGTGAAGTCACTCAATCTCCAACCAGCTCCTTCCTTGAGACCCAAAGACCGTGACAAAAGCGTACTCCACAAGGACATACATGAGGGTCACAGCCACCCCCACTTTCCTCTTACTATTCATCTGGCTTCAGATTTACCTCTTCCTTTTGAGTTTCTATTGACTCTTGGAAGAAAAGTCCACATATGCTAGTATAATCTAGAGAGACTGCTGAGAGAAAAACAGGTCAAAGTATCAGAAGGGGGAAAAGTACATGGATGACCATCAGGAAATGGTCAGATCTTGAAATCTATTTCCAGTGAATTCCAGAGCTAAATTGGGAATACAGACTCTAGGGTGTGAGAGCCCATTTTTACACTGGATCCAGAACTTAGATTCTCATCAATCTGTTCCACTAACCCTTTACTTCTAGACAATGGGAGTTTGAACAGCATATTCAACTCCATCCAGGCTCTCATCCAGAGAGAATAAAACTTGGCTCCACCTGCCAGTGATGTCTAATTTGGCAAATCTTCATGTTCATAAATTTGGGATCTGGAGTGGGCTCTAAGTCCTCAAATGGCCATTCAGTCCCAGGTCTTCTTTAAGACTATCTGCATTTGCTCAGATTAAATAACCTGACCTGATCTCAATTCCAGGCCCTCCAAGCCATAGTCCAATTGACTAAGCCCCTAAACCCTGATTGGCTCTTGCAGTCCTTTATTATATGGTTCTATATTCTATTTTTTCATACCTTTGGTCAATGATTATAGTTTCCTCCCAAACAGAAAGATCTCCCAAGAAAATACCATCCTCATTACTTCTGGAATGGCCATCATTGGGGGATTCTACTCACACCTCAACCATCAGACACTCTTGTTTACACACTGGCCACTCTTTCAGTGCCTGAGAGATATTGATATTGAGGTCAGTCCCCCTTGCCCATCTGGCTTGAGTATCCTATTCGTTCCCTTTGACTCATGCTAGCAATGTCATCCTAGGCAATCTTTTCTGAGTTATGCTATTAGGACCTACTGGAGCAGACTTCTAAAAAGTGTAAGAAAGCAGAATGTTAGTCACTCAGTTGTGTCCGACTCTTTGCAAACCCATGGACTGTAGCCTGTTGGGTTCATCTGTCCATGGAATTTTCCAGGCAAGATTACTGGAGTGGGTTGCCATTTCCTTCTCCAGAAGAAAGCAGAAGTAGATTATGAACATTTTATTGCTTTTGAGGTTCATTTAGAAATGACTGATTCCTGGGGAATGTCCAGGTCCCCAAGACCAGCCCAGACCAAAAATAGGCTTCCTGTGAGTATTAAACAAAAATTACATCCCTTCACTATCTAGGCTGAGATGCAGAAGTGACTAGTGGCCGCAACACATCCTCAGTGTATTTCCTTGTATCGCTATATTTTACGCTCTAGCCTGTGGTTCTTCTAAAATATGACACTAGTGAATTTCTTGCTTCTAGTACTATAGCAACCAGCATGTGTCAAATGTTTTAAAAAGGAATAGAAAACTGGCCTTTATCACCTCGTTTTGCTTCCCAAGAATATGTTTTTACCATTCACTTTGACACGACATCACGAAAAAGTTCAAGAAACTCGTTAGATTGATTACAATTGGAAAGCTGGAGAATATCATTATTATTGATATATGGGTACATCATAATCTTTATGTGCTTGTTGATTTAAACACAGACTGATGCAGACATTCTGGAAACAGCCTGGTAATATTTAGCTAATTAAACATTCACTAAGACAAGCAGTACTGTTCCTGAATATAATTCTTAAAAATATTCTCACACACTGGGGGGCACACTCCATGATGTTTATCGTCATGTTGTTTGTGTGGGTAGGAGGGAATCGTGGGGTCTCTCACTAGAGGGTAAGGAAAGCACAGTAGCTGCCAACACGGTTCTGCAGCCATCAGAAACAAAGGACTGGATGTTGACACAGCTACCTGGGTAGGTCTTAGAAACAATGGGTCATCATGATAAAAAAAAAAAACAGAACAAGCTATCTAATATGATGATACTTGTATAAATTAGCATATGTAAACAAATATAAGAACACAGGAAAACAAAAGGATACCATCAAACACATTCATATGACTGTGGTAGAGGGAGAAATGAGAATGGAGGTGAGAACTTGGGAAATGGAGGCCAAATGAGATAGAGAGATGAATGAATGGATGGGCAATGGATGGATGGATGGATGGATGGATGGGTAGAGGGATAGGTAGATAACAAATAGATCAATAACATGTAAGTAAGCCAACCAGTTGGTCAAGAAAGAAGTCTGTGAAACCAATGATATGGTGTCATGAACTAAGACGTATAATTAACAATGCTCTGTACCTGAAATCCAGAAGCAAACTGAAACAGTCCAAGAAAGCTGGTCAGTTTCTAGGGCAATAGGACACTATCACTGAGGCAAACCTGAAATTGAGGATCAAAGCTTAACACTGAGTTGTGGCACTGCTCAGCCCTCACTCTGTCTGTGACACTTGGATTTGCCATGAACATCACATCTGGCTCCTTGAGACATATCTCTAGTTATCCGCCAACACTGAAAGCCTAGACTGGGACCAGTCCATAGGCTCAGCATCTTTAACAGAGGAGGCATGAGCAGCTGCTGGATGGCAAGATGAAGTGAGGCAGCCACCAGCAAAGGGGGATAAACATCCAGAAAAGGTATCTTAGAGTAGTATCAATACTGATTCAGTAGTATAGCAGAGCCATAGAATACAGCAAGGGACAATGGCTGATGGCCCAATCTGATAAATGCAGCAACTGATCAAGTAACTTCTCTGGAAAAGCTCAGTCTCTGCAACCTGAGCAAACCAAAGGGCAGACTTCACATATGTCAATAGAAAGTAGACTCCTCACTATCACTCTTTCTTCTAGTCATTTACCCATATACACTCCAGCCTCAGGCCCCAAGATCACAAAGGAAATCACATTTTCTTGCCTTTGAATGAATTCATCCTTCACAAGAGTCCCTCTTAGAGGATTCACATGTTGATGAAGAATAAACAGTCCAAAGCTGAGTTCCCCAATGTGGCAGCCACTAGCCACATGCGAGGGGCCTCCCAGTGGTTCAGTGGTAAAGAATCCGCCTACCAATGCAGGAGATGTGGTCCGATCCCTGGATTGGAAAGATCCCCTGGAGAAGGAAACGCAACCCACTACAGTATTCTTGCCTGGGAAATCCCATGAACAGAGGAGCCTGGTGGGTTACAGTCCATGGGATCGCAAGAGAGTCAAACACGACTGAGTGACTAAACAATAGTCATATGGGGCCATTGAACACTTGACATGAGGCTAATTCAAACTGAGATGCAAAGATCTAGTATGATAAAAGAATCCCAGAAGTCTCATTAATAATTTTCATATTCATTAAATGTTGGAATGATATTTTGGAAAAACTAGGTTAAATAAAATATATTATTATTAAATTATTTCCACCTGTTTTTCTTTACTTTCCCTGAAGCAGCTCATAGAACATTTTAAGTTACATCTATAATCCACCTTCTATTTCTCTTAGACAACATTGGTCTAGAAACATGTATGTTGATTTAGAGCTCCTCTTTCAGTTAGAAATGGGAAACAAAGCCTGTTTTTTTCCTTCAAAGGTGGAAGATTCTCTCTTTTGGATGATACTGTTCAACTGAAGATTCAAATTTGGTCCCCTAGCATTTCTTGTCAGTGGTGATTCCTACTTGAAGCTTCTGGCCTTTTCTATATTTTTAAATTCACCTCTCCACACTAATATTTATTGGAAGGACTGATGCTGAAATTCCAATACTTTGGCCACCTGATGCAAAGAACTGACTCACTGGAAAAGACCTTGATGCTTGGAAAGACTGAAGGCAGGAGGAGAAGGGGACAATAGAGGATGAGATGGTTGGATGGCATCACTGACTGGATGGACAAGAGTTTGAGCAAGCTCCGGGAGTTGGTGATGGACAGGGAAGCCTGGCGTGCAGCAGTCCATGGGGTTACAAAGAGTCAGACATGGCTGAAAGACTTAACTAAACTGAAATCCACACTAAATAGAGGATTATCAAATCACAGTAGACCAAGAGGTCCATGTATGTTGGGGACAGCCTACTGTACATCCCAGTGATGATCTAAATTACATTCAGGTTGCTCAGGACTTTGGTGACAAGACAACTTTTAACATCCAGAAGGTCTCTTCTGGGCCTCTTCTTACAATCCTGGCATAAAAGCTCACTGACCATCTAGGATGGAAAAGAAATGAAAACACTTCATATCTAAATATGTCACTTTCCACTGTAAAGGGAAGTCAGAAAATGGAAGACACATTCACCTCTTATTCCAAGGAGTCAATGTGACAGGAAGTAAAGATTAAAAAAAAGACAAAAAACTATGCTCCTTTGAAGTTAGGAAAAAAAGCTTTACTTAATAAAAATATAGCATGTATAATTCAAATACTGAAATGTCACAAAAGACCTCTATGAACTTGAAGATAGGGCACAGTTTCTAGCTGTATTATAACTACATACATATATCACCACTCTTTTTTATTTTCTTTTCCTTTCCTTCATTCAAGCCTGATCCCTGGAGTCAACCCCTGACCATCAGGGACTTGTTGTAAGTAATGGTCATTTGTGTTTCATAATTATCTTGAATCAACACAATTAGTTCCACATTCTGCCATTTCCTTCCTGAGGCATCTGTAAACATTTTTTACACAATTCCAGCAAATAGCTTTTGTCAATAATTAAATTTTTTAATTTAAAAAAAGTAGAATGATCCAGAATAGCTATTTTAGATGTGCTTGACACATGCCTCCAAGAAGATAAGAAAATATTCTTCAAGGCACCAGCTAAGGGGTTTTTCTCTTTCAATTATCAACCACAGATCCACAATTTAGAATGTCTTTGGTCACAGTTTTAATGTGGTTAAATCAACATAAAGCCTGAAGGACATTTAATTTAAAAAAGAATGTACTTTGCTTGATTGAATGATTTTGTTTTATTCCCTTAAATTATTTTGATTCACTCCACAAAAATGTACCAAACACCAGCTATGTGTGTACAGGGCAATACATGTAATGATTGCAAATTTTTCATGTGTATCAGAATCACTTAGATTCTACCTAAAGCAACTAATTCATTGAGTCAGAAGTAGATCCTGGAAATATGCACTTGCAATATTTACCCAAGGTGATTCTGAAGCAAGAGGGACTCAGATTCCCATTTTTGAGAAATACTGAAACAGAGCTTCAGATTCTGTCTCTTAATCTTCAGAAAGGTGTGGACTATAAACTTTCGCCCGTGAAAATGTTTGTGTTAAACTGAAAGATCTAAATGCAGGTCCTTACCCACCTGCATCTAGGAGACCTTGTTCAGAAGAGGATAGAAAGTTGGGTGTCATTTCTAAAAAACCCGCTTTGAATTTCTAAAAACACTTTCTTCAAGAATCGCTCCTAAAATAGTGCTTTCTAATAGACTCTTCAGAAATAGGCAAATCCTTTGCTGGGTGGTTAAAATCTGCAGACAGGAACCAAGCACAGAAAATGCATCCTCAGGCCACTCACCCGAACACACAGAGGACCATCTGGAGGGTGTGGTCACCAAAACGGTCAGTGAGCACAAGTCATTGCACTGTGCGCCACCCCAAGCCCAGAATCCCTCCTTGGGTGCCATATTCAGATTTGTGCTTCATTTTGTCGTCCTCTGTTGTGATGTTTTTCCCCCAGGACAAGGTTTGGCAAATTTTAAACAGTACAATTACAAGCTGACAAAGGATATTTTTCTGATGTGCTGAGGCCTGGAGACAGGTAGGTGGTGCTGCTAACAGAGACCGAGAGGGAGGGAAGCAGGTTGTCAGCTGTGGCACTGATGCTCATCCTGTGACATAAACTTTTTATCTGTATTGGGGCGTAGCCGATTAACAATGTTGGGATAGTTCAGTTAGACAGCAAAGAGACTCAGTCACACATATACATGTATCCATTCTTCCCCAAACTCCCCTTCCATCCAAGCTGCCACATAACATTGAGCAGAGTTCCATGTGCTATACAGTAGATCCTTGTTGGCTTTCCATTTTAAGCATGCAGTGTGTATATGTCCATCCCAAACTCCCTAACCATCCCTTTACCCCATTCTTCCCACTGGCAACCATAGGATTATAACATTAAATTTTGAATTGAGGCTCATCTATACTTATCCCTTCCCTGGTGGCTCAGTGGTAAAGAATCCACCTGCCAATGTAGGAGACCAGGGTTTGGTTCCCAGGTCAGGCAGATCCCCTGGAGAAAAAAAGGGCTACCCACTCCAGTATTCTTGTCTGGAGAATCCCACAGAGGAGCCTGACAGGCTACAGTCCATGGAGTCGTAAAAAGTCAGACATGACTGAGCGAGTAACACACATACTTATCCTTAGTTTAACTGGATCCTAACCAGAGAGATGAAAACCAGACTATATCAACACACCAATAAAATATCAAATGTATATTGATATCAAAATATTATTGATATATGAATCAATGATATCAAAATATTATTGATACATATATCAATAATGGGATTTTCACTGGGTACTGTAAACCAATCAAGTATACCAATAAAACTAGAAAGACTAAAATTGGTGAGCCCCACCCTTGCCACAAGGAGAAGCCGTACTCATCCAACCTCAGGAATAGAAAGCAGTGGCCTCAGCCTGTCAGGACGCTTTTCTCACGGTGGCTTTAGCATCCTGTTTTAGATGACAGAATTATTTTCCTGAATTTCCCTCCAAATTAGTATCCAGTAATGAAAGTCGATTTCCCTATCCACATTTGGCAACGGTGAGAACGTTTAGCCACTTTCACGTCAGGTGGTAGAACTGTGAGGAAAAGACATGAGGTAGTTAAAAATTTGAAGAATATGTCAATTGGTAAAATTAGATAAAAAGTTACGCTGTGTTCTGCCCTACATTTGGACTATCACAAGTGAGGCAAACTTTTCTAGGCAAACTGCTGAGGACTGCCAATTTAACAAGCTGTTCCCTGCTGCAAGGGACATATTTATGGACATACTTTCAACAAGACGTACCTAGTGCTACCAAGCTGTGCTGTACTGAAGAGCAGAAAGACTCAGAGCGATAGATTTAAAAAAAAAAAAATAAAGGATTTCACACATGGGTCCTATTAAAATCAGATCAAGTATTCTGAAATTTACAGGCAAAAATATTTAAAATAATGAGAGGGTTGTTGCATGATCTAAGAAGAAAACACTTGGGAAATGTAAAAGATAAGATTGACACAGCATGTTTAGCTCAGGCTGTTGTACAACAAGGCTCTTGAAGGGAGAGAGGAAAAGCCAAGCTACATTGTGAATATTCCCATTTTTAATCAGTTGGGTCAACATATCTCAAGCGCTATTGAAAACCTAGGCTTATCTCATGAATGTTTTTCAATATAAAGATTAGCTCTCACAAACTCTTTCAAGAAAGACTGATTTCATATCTCCTGGTCTTTGGATGGTCCAAAAGTCACCTGAAGTCACTACTGTTACTGGTACTTATTTATTTTGAGAAGCCATTGACTGCTTCCTACGAAAGCATTTCCTCTCCTTGGGAATGTGTTTGGGATACTAATGAGTCAGACTGTTCTCTATTTAAAACGTGCTACCTATTTCTATTTCTGCGAGTGGAGATATCAAGTCCACTTAGAGCTCATCTTCTTAGTTCTAGGGTCGGGGGGAAATCATTGCTCTGGGGGAAAAGTATAAATGAGTTGATGGTGGTGGTGGTTTGACACGAACCTGGGGGGTGGCTACTTTGCAGTGATCCCTAACACATTCAGTAATTCCATCCATCCATTTATCTGACTACGGAACCTTCACTGTTCACCTGAAACTATCATAACATTGTTTATTAACTGGCTATACCCCAATACAAAATGGCATCCCAGGTGACGCAGTTGGTAAACCATCTGCCTGCCAATGCAGGAGATACAGGAGACAAGGGTTAGATCCCTGGATCAGGAAGATCCCCTGGAGTAGGAAATGGCAACCCATTCTACTATTGTTGCCTGGAAAATTCCGTAGACAGAGGCTGTGTCTGACTCTTTGTTTGCAACCCCACAGCAGGCTACAGTCCATGGGGTCACAAAGAGTCAGACACAACTGAGCAAGCACTCAGGCATGCAATACAAAGTTAAAAATTAAAAAACAAACAAACAACAACAAAACCATCAAGGTAGGTTTAAAAGAAGTTTGGTCTCCAGAGGTCTGGTCTGGACTTAATATAAGAAGCAAATTATATCTACTAGCCCTTCCAGTCAACGAGACAACTCAAGATTTTATTTGATATTAAAATAGTTTCTGTCCTTTGGTGATTCATATTTATATACACTGTATAGAGTCTTCACATTGCATACTCACTCATTACTTTATTTTTATCCTCAGAACAATGTGTGAAGCAGGTGGAAAGAGTGTTCCCATAACTCCCAGTGTTTTTTCAGATGTATTAATAGTAACTAAGAGTCCAAATTTTCAATCATGTGCTGAAGGTTCCAGAAGAGCAAGTCCCCATTGTTGACTGGTCTCTGTCCCAGTGTGTTCTTCCAAATCCCATGTCCTTGCCTTTCCCAGCTGCCCCAGCATCTGAGTACTTGTACAGCCTCTGGGTCACTTCATCTCACAGCAAAGGGACCCTGGAACTGCACCACAAGGGAGCGACTCAAACCCTGGCCGCCATCATCTCCTGCTGCCGTGAGCTGCCTGTGCCAACAAGCCCTTCTTGCCCACCTATGCACCTCGGGCTGCTTCTGTAGTTTGGAACAAGGTGGAAGGAATCACAGAAGGGAAACTGGAGAACACAGAGCACCCAACCAGAGGATGCTCAATTTCCTGGGCCCTGCAGAGGTACAGCACATGCTGTGCAGCCTTGGGCAAGTTACTTACCTTCTCTGTTCCTCAGTTCCCTCAAATGTAGGAGAATTATAGGACTTACTTTGAGGAAAGGCAGTACAGGTTAATTGACTTAAAATATAAAGGTGCCTGAAGCAATGCCTAAGATAATGTACATAAAAATACCATTGAGCTCTAGCTCAGTTGTATCTTACTCTTTGTGACACCATGGACTGTAGCCCGCCAGGCTCCTCTGTCTGTGGGATTCTCCAGGCAAGAATCCTGGAGTGGGTTGTCATTTCCTCCTCCAGGGGATCTTCCAGACCCAGGGACTGAACCCACATCTCCTGTGTCTCCTGCATTGCAGCAGATGCTTTACCCACTGAGCCACTGGGATAATGTAAGTGCTAGGCAAATGTGACATGCAGGATGGTCTCAAAAAGAGAAGTCTTGAGCAGGACAGACAGCAATTTCTATTCACACTTGTAGACAAGACGTTGTGAATAAAAGTACTTT
This sequence comes from Bos grunniens, assembly GCF_055505025.1. NCBI lineage: Eukaryota > Metazoa > Chordata > Mammalia > Artiodactyla > Bovidae > Bos > Bos grunniens. Next base: position 52,698,041 of record NC_141178.1, on the reverse strand, counting down.
GTAAAGTACTGGTCAAACTGTAAACTATCTTGGTAATTACCTTCTTTGTAAGCGACTTGTATCGTGCAATGCAATTTTAGGACTACAAAAATGTCAGAAAGTGATTTATATAAAATGTAAATGAGACCTGGTTACCCCTTCTTAAAATTCTATCACACTGGGGGAAAAAAAAAAGAAACGCCATCATCCGTCCCATCTCTAGCTGTCAAAACCCTATGCGTGCGGAGAATTCCAATAACTGCAGCCACTTGTAGAGTCCTCACTCTGTGCTAGGCCCAGTGAGTTACATATGTCATTTCATTTAATTCCGTGGAAATGCTCTAAGTGTAACAAACCCAGATTTACAGACATGAAATCTAAAATTCTGAGAGGTTAAATAATTTGTCCCATGTCAGCATCCAGCAAATAGGCTGATTCAGTCCTAGGGCCCTAGGACACTTGAACCAACCCGTCTATATGCTCCTTCCATGGAAAAGAATATCTCCCTATTCTAAAACAGTACTGTACTTTGTTCACACTCTTTTCATGGGAATACAATTTTATCTTGAATTACAATTTTTTTCTGCATATCGCAGGTTATCTACTGGTTTACAGGCTTCACAAAAACAGAGAATAAGCCTCATGCATCTGTGAACATACCCAGGATGCCTGGCAGGTACCTGGGAGTGGAGGCAAGAGGACCAAGATGGAGGAGTAAATTCACACTTTGTTTGGGCTTTAGCTGCCTTACTTGAGAATGAGCTATAAAATCCCCAGCTCACAGGATTGCTCTCAAATGAAACCAACAACACAGTTTAGCAATGAATTTGATATTCTTTATTCAGTTCAGTTCAGTCACTCAGTCATGTCTGACTCTGCGACCCCATGGACTGCAGCACGCCAGGCTTCCCTGTCCATCACCAACTCCTGGAGCTTGCTCAAACTCATGTCCATTGAGTCAGTGATGCCATCCAACCATTTCATCCTCTGTCGTCCCCTTCTCCTCCTGCCTTCAATCTTTCCCAGCATCAGCATTTTTGCCAATGACTCAGTTCTTTGCATCAGGTGGCCAGGTATTGAAGTTTCAGCTTCAGCATCAGTCCTTACAATGAATATTCAGGACTGATATCCTTTAAGATTGACTGGTTTGATCTCCTTGCAGTCCAAGGAACTCTCAAGAGTCTTCTCCAACACCACAGTTCAAAAGCATCAATTCTTCGGTGCTCAGCTTTCTTTATAGTCCAACTCTCACATCCATACATGACTACCAGAAAACCATAGCTTTGACTAGACGGACCTTTGTTGGCAAAGAAATGTCTCTGCTTTTTAATAAGCTGTCTAGGTTGGTCATAGCTTTTCTTCCACGGAGCAAGCATCTTTTAATTTCATGGCTTAAGTCACCATCTGCGGTGATTTTGGAGCCCAAGAAAATAAAGTCTCTCACTGTTTCCACATCTATTTAACATGATATTGTGGAACCAGAGGACATGATCTTAGTTTTTGTATGTTGAGTTTTAAGCCAGATTTTTCACCCTTCTCTTTCACTTTTATCAAGAGGCTCTTTTGGTTCTCTTCGGTTTCTGCCATTAGGGTGGTGTCATCTGGATATCTGAGGTTATTGATATTTCTCCTGGCAATCTTGATTCCAGCTTGTGCTTCATTCAGCATGGCGTTTCGCATGATGTAAGAAGTTAAATAAGCAGAGTGACAGTATAAAGCCTTGATGTACTCCTTTCCCAATTTGGAACCAATTTGGAATTCTTTATCCAAGGGAAAGCCATCCAGGATTTGGAGAGTACAGAGCCTCACAGGCAGTGGGGTGCTCTTCCCTGGGGATGCAGGCAAGAGCAAGTTTTATGGAGATTAGAAGCGGCAACGTGGAAACAGGGCATGACTAGCTGGGCGGGCGATGGAGATTTCCCTCTGAGCTAGGCAGACCCTGTTTTCTAGGGCAAAGTGAACTCCCAAAAACTAAGCAGAAGAGTATGATTGGTGTGTGGTAGTTTCCCTGAGACTGAGGTATTTCTGATGAGTGCTGGCGGACTTAGGTTTTGATTTGTGATGGAGGCCAGGCCACTGGGATGGCCTCCATTCCATGGGTCTGAAAATATGAAAGTGAAAGTGAAGTCGCTCAGTCATGTCTGACTCTTTGGGACCCCATGGATTATAGCCTACCAGCTTCCTCTGTCCATGAGATTTTCCAGTCAAGAATACTGGAGTGGGTTGCCATTTCCTTTTCCAGGAGATCTTCCCAACCCAGGGATTGAACCCAGGTCTCCCACATTGTAGGCAGATGCTTTACTGTCTGAGCCACCAGGGAAGTCTGAAGATATGAATTAACCTTTATCAGGTCTAGTAAGAAAATACAGTCTAAATCGCTCCAAACAGAACAGAGTTCTACCAACCTGTACCATTCAAGTTTATGTAGTTACACTGAAGTCAGGGCAGTTTCTTGGGTAGATTGAGTCTTAAGAAAAGTCAATGGGGACTTGAGCACAGTGAGGAGAGACGTGGGAAAGACCTGCTGAATTTCCCTGGAGGGTAGAATTTTAAGGAAAGTGGTGAGCAAGTAAGTAATAGAGAATAAAGTGGAGGGGGAGGAATGGCTCAGACAGTAAAGAATCTGCCCGCAATGCGGGAGACACAGGTTCAATCCCTGGGTCAGGAAGATCCCCTGGAGAAGGGAATGGCTACCCACTCCAGTATTCTTGCCTGGAGAATCCCCTTGGAGAGGGGAGCCTGGTGGGATACAGTCCATGGGGTCGCAGAGTCAGACACGACTGACATTCAACTCAACTCAATGGGCAAAACGAAGATGGAGAAGTACAGAGAAAGATGGGGTTACATGCTATCAGATCTTGAGATACCATGGGGCAGCCGATTGGGTAGTGGGGCCCACCCTCCACCACCCGTCACCTCTGGTGGGCAGCTCACAGACCTGACGCCTCCCCCGCCAACCCGGACCTTCCTTCCACTCATCCCAGGGGTGCACAAGGCTAACCTCCTGGCTCCACCCCTTTCACCAACCCTTCCAGAAAACCAGGGACCTTCACCAGAGCTGGGGCCTACGGTCCCGGTCCCCGCTTCGCTGAAGCTCTAGAAACAACTTCAGGTGAATTCTGTGAGAGACCGTGGTGGTGAATGCTCAAGTTTTCCCCAGGTTTACCAACGGAGCCTGAAATGGTGCTAACAGCTTGTTTCCTTGACAGCAGAAAATCGACAGTTTTTTTTTTTTAATTGTTTGTTGTCTGTCAAGAATTCCATAGAAATAATTGATGCCTAAAAACACAAGGAAAAGTGCATTTTTTTTTTTTTCCAACTTCGAGGTTTGCTTCCAAGGAGGTTGATGAGGGGGAGGAGGAGGGGGGATTTTTGCAATGTGAGTGGTGAACAACAAAGACCCTCAGAGGCAGGGGATGAGAGCCTTCCCAGACACGGTCCTCCAGGGTCAAGGATGCCTCTGCAGCCTCAGGACCAGCAGGGAAGCCCTGAAGGCAAGAGTTCAAAACAAAAACAAGCCACAAACCAACCAACACTGCAGAAAGGGAGGAATCCGCCTGCCAGGCCGAGGGGCCCAGGCAGAGATGCTCCAGGCCCCGCCTGCTTCCAGCGCGTGTGTGGATATCGGTGCAGTCTCCGGCCTCCTGAGGGGTCACCCTCCAGGCCAGGGTTTCTGAGGTGGGGCGAGGGGTCTGCCCGGCCCATCGATTATTAACGAGCCAGCCTTTTAAAAAAATAAAATAAAAGGCTGGCCGAGGGAGGATGCGATGGACTCGCCTACACTCTAGAGAAAACAAAGAGGATGACGGCGCAGGGGAGAGAGGCACTGGGGAGCCAGGCGCAAACGCAGCTTTCAAGTTCAAAGGGCTTATTTTGCATGAGAAAACACACGAGGACTCGAGGATTGGTGGTAGGCAATCCCCACCTCCCCCGGCTTTAGTATCTGCTCAGCAAAAAAAAAAAATAAATAAAGTCAGGATTAAAACCATCGGCCTCTGGGACACCTTAAAAAAAAAAATCCCTTTCTTCTGTCCTTATGTACAAGGGTAAAGACCAGCTTTCTACGTCCAAGTCGGGAGTGCTGAAGGGAGGGCGAGCAGTGGGGCGCCCAGCCGGAGCCTCTGTCCTCTGCCTGTTCCCGATTGCATGGCCCGAGGCGATGGTTTGCATTTTTAGGACAACAGCCGGCTCTGGGCAAGCAGGAGACCTCTCGTCAGGCTTCATTACTGCACGCAGAATGACACACCGCGCCGATGGAGCGCTGCGAAGCGGCTGCGCCTCCGCGCGATCCCGACCCCTGCGTCCTGCCCGCTCCTCCCCACGCCCCCCCACCCCGGTGCCCCAAACCTGAGCTCTGAGCCTGTGTGCACTGCCCTACCTGGGGACACTGCGCGCCCTCTGGAAATCAGGCTTTTCCTCCTTGCTCGCTGTTTGGTGTCTGCATTTCTAGAGAGACTCAGAGAAGCGCTGTCTTAGCCAACTGAACTTTGTAGTTGAAAAGCACCCTTTCCCTTCTTTCCCCTCCCATCTGCTTCCTGGGATTGAGTCTCCAGGACACCGTCTCCTGATCTGGACAGGATGGTTTACCTGGCCCTGGGAACACAGATAGCCGGGAATACAGACACCACCCCCGTCTCCTTACAAGGTCATTTACCTTTTTAGTTACCTCCCTAATTTCAATAGTCTTGCAGTAAATCCTAACTGCCCGCTCACAAAGAAATCTCACAGCTGATGCTGCAGGTGTCATCATTAAATCTTGCCTGTTAAGAAGGGATACTCCTCAATGTGGGCTTCCCTGGTGGTTCAGTGGTAAAGCATCTGCCTGCAATGCAGGAGACACAGGAGATATGGGTTCAATCCCTGGGTTGGGAAGATCCCCTGGAGGAGGGCATAACAACCCACTCCAGTATTCTTGCCCGGAGAATCCCATGGATAGAAGAGCCTGGCTGGCTACAGTCCATGGGACCACAAAGAGTCGGACTCAACTGAATTGATTTAGCATGCACACACGCACCCCTCAATGTACCTTTTCAAATAAAGATGAATCTGTTTGCATCAGCCAGAAAACGGACCATGAGGGTTTGTTCAATGCTGATACACCAAGATTTCTAATCAATATATTATCAAAGAAAAACTATGAAAGTACAAGACTACCAGTTACAAGATTACTGGTTAGATTGAAGGAATTCTTTCAGGGGAAAACGGTTAAGCCAGGTTGAACTTGACCTTGAAGCTCCAAGTAAACTTTTCTGAAGCCTCTGGGGCACAAGTTATGTGGAAGATCATTAGACAAATCCAACATCTGAATCTTTGAAGAGAGCCACCAGGAGAGATGTGATGTAGGAAACTTAAGAGCAAATCACAGACCATTAGCTAGTGATGAGGTGTGGAAAGGGAGGTCAGTGTATTATAGAGCAGCATCGTCTTACTGGTTCCATTAGTTAGGGAATGGGCTCAGTGGTTCTAACATGAGACCACACAGAGTGAGGATTACCTAAGACAGAGACTTATTTTTCCTTTGCTTAGCAGTCCAGAGATAAGCAGACCAAATCGAAAGAGAAGATCTGCTCCACAGTTATTCAGAGATCTAAGTTCCTTCTATCTATCTCAATGATTGGTACTAACTACTATGGCAGGAGTTCTCAAACTTTAAAGCAGAGGTTGTTAAACTGTTTCTATAAAGGACAAGGTAGTAAATATTTTAGTCTTTACATCTCACATGTGGTCTCAATTATATAGTGTTCTTTGCTTTTGTTTTTGATGTTGATGGTGGTGATGATGGTTGTTGCAACTCTTTAAAAATATGAAAACTATCCTTGGCTCACTGACCATACAAAAGCTGGCTGCTGTAGTCCTTGCTTTCTAGAATCTGAATCACATGGAGGGCTTTCTGAGCCCACCCCAGAGTTTCTGATTTAGTAGGTCAGAGTGGGACCCAAACATCTGCATTTCTAACAAGTACTCATGTGATAGTGATGCTGATGGTTTGGTAACCCCACACTGAGAACCACAACCCTCCTCCCTTTCACCTTTGGTAACAATAAGTTTGTTTTCTTCATCTAAGCGTGTATTTCTGTTTTGTGTGTAGATTCACTTGTATTACTTTTTAGAGTCCACATTTTAGAATGTTTCTGTAATCCTGGGGCAGAAAAACACTCTACATGCTGGTAAAGTGAAAGTCGCTCAGTCGTATCCGACTCTTTGCAACCCCATGGACTATATAGTCCATGATATTCTCCAGGCCAAATACTGGAGTGGATAGCCATTCCATTCTCCGGGGGATCTTCCTAACCCAGGGATTGAACCCAGGTTTCCCACATTGCAGGCAGATTCTTCATCAGCTGAGCCACCAGGGAAGCCCACATGGTGGTAAAGAGAACATCAACAAGGTAAAGAATGTCTGATTTGACTACAATAAAAATAAATTTGCCACACTCCTCAATATTACCTCCAAAAGACAAAGATCAACACATAGGGGAAAATATACCAGGTATAACAATGAAAAATGTTAATGCTCTACCCAAATAACAGGAAAAGCAGTTCTCAAAAGTGAAATGTGAAAATGAGCAAAGAACATAGTAATATATATTCATAAACTAATATATTCAAGTTAAAATATATCATTTTTCAGCATCAAATTGGCAATTTACTTCCTACAAATTGGTCAGTGTTGTAGGGAAAGGGGCACACTAATTCTGTACTAACAGAGATATATTTGCAGTTCAGTTATGTTCATCAAAAGCTTTAAACATGGATTTTTGTGGACAGGTTCTTAGGATAGCCTCATGACCCTGCTTTGTGGTATTCATGTCCTTGAGTTGTGGCTCTTCCTTGGAGTGTCAAGGAAGCTTGACACTTAGGTGTCAACTTAGGTCTAAATTAGGTCTAGCCAATAGAATAAATACAGCAGAAGAAGCAGGATATATGTGATTACATGATTATGTTACATAAGATTGTAACACTTCTCACTGGAGTATGTTTCTCTCTCCCTTGCTGGCTTGAAGAAGCCGCTACGTTGTGGGCTGCCTGTTTTGGGAGGCCACATAACAATGAACTTTCATGCTATCTGTAGGAGCTGAAGAAACCCTCTAGATTATAGCAAGCAAGAAAATGAGGCTTTTGCCCAACAATTCCAAGGAAATGGATCCTTCCAACAACTTGAGTTTGGAATTGGATGCTCCAGTAGAGGGGTGGAGCCTCCAAGAGAAGCTCAAAGGAGACCACACCCTCCAATGATGACTGACACTTTGAAGAGGGACCAACTAAATTATGCCCGGACTCATTACCCACAGCAACTGAGATCATAAAGGTGTGTCATTTTAAGCTGATGAGTTTCAAGTAATTTGTCATGCCTCAATAGCTACTACTACCTGTGTATTAACTCTCAAACTCTACTTCTAAGAATTCATATAAAAAAATTAACCACAGGATACTCATTGTAGTATTTTTATAATTATGAAAAATTAGAAGCAACTAATATATGCAAAAATAGAAAATGTGTTAAATTATAGAAAATCCACAGTTAGCAAAATTTCTGATGGAAAGAAATATGTATATTTAAAGAAAAATGTTTAAATATAGTAATAAATGAAAATAAATTTTCCAAGCCAACTTACATCATCCTTCCCATTTTAATTTTTAAATGTTTATGCTTGTATAGAATATAATCCTTGAAGTTATATACCAAAGTGTTAATAGTAATTATCCCTGAGGGGTAGGATTATAGATGTTTTATTGAAAGACATGTATTTTTATAATTTTCTAGACTGAATATTTCAGGTCTTGGCAATGCAACAACAAGAAGCCAAAAATAAAATTCAGATGCAAAATGGAGGGAAGCAAGGAAAAGAAAAAGACTGAAGTCCAGTGGAAATGTTAGTTGTTTTTATGGTTAATAAATATATGATGCAAATGTCCCCAGAGGTGAGTAAGCTTCTAATAATAAAGACTTCCATTTCTTGCGCATTTACAATGTACCAGACACATGCTAAGAATCCAGAGTGTATTTGTTTTAAAATGGGTTAAGGTTCGAGTTTATCCCCTGTGTTGAGAGAGAAGGGCAGCCCAGAGCCTTGGACTTCCAGCCATTCATACCCCCACTTTGCTCCTTGCTATAAGTCAGGTAACAAGCAAGATCCATCCTGAGTAAGAGCAAGGGGACCATGCTCCTCCTGGATTGGATTGATTAGTTCCCTGAAATGTGGTCTGCTCGCTGGTCTCAACCGCATCAACTAGTTTTTTCCATCACACAGCAGCTCCAAACCTTGCAGCGTAGGTTCCAAGGAGCCAGAGAGACGTTCTGTATTTGTTGTGGCGTCTACCACAAAAATAGAAGAGGCCCTCACCACACACTTTCCCCTTGAATGACTGAAAACAACAGTTGCTCTTACAGATGCATGGAAAGAGCAAAGATATTTCAGTAGGCTTGAGGACAAGCTAAAAATTACCAGCTCCTCATAGGAATTACTCATTCTGCTAGAGAAAAATGGAAGGGTTAGCTCTTCCCCCAAATCTATCTCATTCCATAGATCGAGGTTCATCTTGATTCAGTGGCCTTGGGCAGGTCATAAAATGTCTCAGGCCATAGTTGTTCCCTCTGTCGAATGAATTTTTAACTCCCCTAATTAGAGGCTGGTCAGGATGACCCCTTGGTTTCTATCAAATTGAGGATACAGGATTCTAAAACAGATTCCCTCACCCAGGTGTTTTATCCAAAAAATTTTAAAGGGAAGTCTAGAGGATATATCTATAACACTATTCGATGACATGAGTTTAGATTTCAGAAAGAGATATATCAACTCTTGGTCTTCTGAAAAATCCTTAAATAACTCTACATGCTTCTAGTATAATGCCCTCAGCTGACCTTCCAGTGGAGTTCCAGGGCCCTGTAACATAAAGACAAGTTCCCCGCTCCTCCCCGAGGGAAAGAGAGCCCCAAACACCTGCCGTTTCAAAGCCTGACCATGGAGAATCACTTCTCGGAAGGTCACTTTCATTGCTTTAAGTCGGTCTAAAGATTTTCCGAGAAATACAGCAATGACATCTGTTCATCCTTCAACAGAAACCAGCCCTTTACCCATGATTTTTCAATATTTAAACAGAGAGCCAAAACAAAGCTGTGCATCAGTGTTAATCCTGATGAACTTAAACGCCTGCACCTGTACGATTCCTAATTAGCATGTTCAGTAACAGAGCTGGTAGGTAAAAGGTGACAGTCACACCTCTTAATTGGTGTGATTAGCAGGCCTTTTGTCAGCAACCATCCACAGCTCCCCTCAAGTGTAAAATGCCACAGGTAAAGGGACAGAGACAATGAGTGGGGTAAGCAGGAAGGTAGGCAAGAGTGAACCAAAGTTTACAGAACAGATTAGGCCAACTGAGAGGGCTTCCCAGGTGGTGCTAGTGGTAAAGAACCTGCCTACCAATATAGGAGACAAGACTTGGGTTCTGTCCCTGGGTCAGAAAGACTCCCTGGAGGAGGGCATGGCAACCCACTCCAATATTCTTGCCTGGAGAATCCCATGGACAGAGGAGCCTGTGGTCTACCGTACATAGGGTAGCAAAGAGTCGGACACGACTGAAGAGACTTAGCATGCACCAACACAGGCCAAGTGAGAGGGAAGGAAATATAAGGTCACTGCAAGAAACTGGCTAAAACTACCAGGTATATTATACCTATGGAGAAGGCAATGGCACCCCACTCCAGTACTCTTGCCTGGAAAATCACATGGACGGAGGAGCCTGGTGGGCTGCAGTCCATGGGGTTGCTGAGTCGGACACGACTGAGCGACTTCACTTTCACTTTTCACTTTCATGCATTGGAGAAGAAAATGGCAACCCACTCCAGTGTTCTTGCCTGGAGAATCCCAGGGATGGGGTAGCCTGGTGGGCTGCTGTCTATGGGGTCGCACAGAGTCGGACACGACTGAAGCAACTTAGCAGCAGCAGCAGATTATACCTAAGGGTGGTACAATATTCTTTACTGTTGACATAGATCTTGGTGTTTTAAAAAAATCAATTCTTCTCCCCATTACATTGCTAAATGGGAAGACTCTTCTGCCAGCAAATCTAATTTTGAATATGAAGATCCAAATCAGTTTTTTGTTTTGTTTTGTTTTGTTTTTAAAATGGACTTCCCTGGTAACTCAGTGGTGAGCAGTCTGCCTGCCAGTGCAGGGGACACAGGTTCAATCCCTGGGTCAGGAATATCCTTGGAGAAGGGAATGGCTACCCATTCCAGTATTCTTGCCTGGAGAATCCCATGGACAGAGGAACCTGGTGGGCTAAATTCCATGGGGTTGCAAAGAGTAGGACACGACTGAGTGACTAACACTTTCACTTTGTTTCACACTTGTGCCAGGCCTACGTTCAAGAAAAAGTGAGCCCCTAGGGAGTTTGGAATGGACATGTACACACTTCAATATTTTAAATGGATAACCAAAAAGGACCTACTGTATAGCACATGGAACTCTGCTCAATGTTATGTGGCAGGCTAGATGGGAGGGAAAAACAGGGGGGAATAGACACATGTATATTTATGGCTGAATCCTCTTACTGTCCACCTGAAACTATCATGACATTGTTAATTAGCTATACCCCTCTACAAAATAAAAAAAATTTTTTTAAAGAATAAATGAGCCCCACCTGACCCCACAGGAAGCTATTTAAAGCGACTATGAGGTCCTGACACTTTATCCTTTATCCAGCTTCCCAGGTCTCTGATTTGAGTCACCAACATCTTTCTGGTGGGCAGAAGCCCAGGCACAAGCTTACATGTGTCCTGAAAGAGAGGTGTGGCCAACTCAACATGAGCACTTCTTAATCCAAAATTGGTCAATTCATTAATACGAGTTTTGGTTTTCCCAGGGGGCTAAATAGAGTATGGAGTGGTGGGAAATGGTGTGGGAACAGCACCTACCCCTTGGAGTGCATGGAGCTGGGTGTGATGCTGGACACCTGTGGGGCGCTTCTGCAGGGGAGCTTCTGGGTTTTATGTTCATCAATCTGAAAGGAGGGGGTTGATGTGGAGGGTAGAGTATGGTGAGTGAGTGTTGGCAAGGATGTGTAGATGATGTAATAATATAAAATATTTATCTGCCTAAAACCAAAAGAATATATATTACCTGTCATCTCTCTTTTCCCCAAAGAATACAAATAATTGAAGAGTTTCCCTTCTGTACATATACCTACACAGAGAGAAGGAATTGATGGCAGCCATCTTGGAGATAAACTACCATACCAACCTTTTTCGTTGTCATTTTTTTTTTTTTAGTATATGCCATATACTAATAGAAGATGGACAGACACACATTGACTTCATAGTTTTCCATATACATATCTCAACAGGATAAGAAACTTGGAGCAGTTAAACCACTTGGTTCCCAGTATTCTAGGTCATGAACCTCTAAGGCAACTGTGTCCAAACTACTATTTTTTTTTTTCAGTTGTGGAACTGGTTACTAAATGTCAGACTCCTGAAGCAGTTAATGTTGGCCCTACAGTTGTTGCCACTCTTTGTCCAGTGTCTTCTTCCAGCAGAGACTGCTGGTTTATTTATCTTTAAATACATATTTGGCTCATCTTCCTTAGTTATAGATGATCCAGTTATTAGAATAATGCCATCTGGGATAATGATTATATTTTTCAGCTACCTAGCTATGTAAAAACATTCTGATTGTATATAAATAGGAGTGTCATGCATGAATTCTGAGAAGTCCTTCAGAAAGTACAGCTGTCTCCATTCTTTCCTCTTTCCTACTGGCAAAGGAGGAAATGATGCTTAGTGCTCTAGCAGCCATTTGGGGCAATGAGGAAATCACAGGCTAAGGATGGCAGAGCAATAAGATAGAAGGAGCCTCGGCTCCTGATGACTGCTCTACCTACTCCCGGCTCTGTGCTGCATCACATGTTTATTTATCCATGAGACAAACTTCTATCTTTTCAGACACTACTATTTGGATTTTCTGTCACTTGTAGTGAAACCCGATTTGGATACATTTGTCTGCTGTCAGGTTGGCTGGAGAATTTAGCCAGGTTAAAACTATCAGCTTAGTTTAAACCAACCTCCCAATCCACATGGTCTATAAACTTGCAAAAGCTGATTAAATTGCACTAAGGCAGATCTTTATAAAAAGAGTAAGAAACATATGTAAATATCACATCTGAATTTAAATACAGTATCTAACTGCCCTAGATTTTACAATGTATTCATAGGCTTGAGAGGAGATAAGAAACCACTTTATAATCCTTTGAATCTTTGTAAATTCTGTTTACACGTGTTTTTAAAACATGCCATTTCTGTGCATCAATCATGAGGGTCAGGAGCTCTGTATTGTCAAAGAGTCTGCAGGCTCTGGAGAGTAAACCAAGACTCCTGTAGTGACCTGGCAGCCCTGCTGGGGTAAAAGGCAGTGCTCTGGAAAAGGATACCTATTTATAAAACCAATGCATTCTTCTCCTGAAATGGATGCCCAGCATCACTGCTATAGTTCAGAGTTCACTATCTCTTGAAGTTTCATGTCCCTGTTCCCTCCAGAAAGCCTCACCCACCAATCTGCACGGTCCCAATAGTGGCCAGAGTTAACTCTAAAAACAACATCTGATTTTGTCATTTCACCACGTAACTTTGTAGATTTCCTTGTCGCCTCTAGCTTGGCATTAAATGGCACTTTTTCTGTCTTCTCATCCACATATTTCCGTCCTTTATCCCACCTGCTCTCTATTTAAACATGAAATGTTCACCTTTTCCAAAATAGGCCACGCCTTTCACACCTCCGCACTGGGAAAAGGGTATTTTCTTAGCCTGAAATGCTCCTCCCAACCCCCAGACTTGCTTTTTCAGAATCTTCATGATGCTTCTCACAAGTCCAAAAGCCACTATCACTTCTCCAGATGAGGTTAACCGCTTACACCCTTGCCTGTACTCTGCACTGGGTTCCCCCCTTTGTCTCAGCACTTCCAGGTGATATTTTAATCGCTCTTATATTCAGTCTTATCTTATATTTAATCTTTTATTATAATCAGTCTTGGAGTCTGATTCCCCCTAAGGGTTGAGATGCTGGAGCTTTCCCAGTCCTCAGCTCCACATCCATGATAGATGGGAACTTGCTCTGCCTGTGGAATGGACTAGATTCCTACAGAGTCATCCCAACAAAAAGTAATTTGTATCTCAATGTAGTTTTTAGGGTTGTATGATAAGGGGGAAATAAGGCAAACTGTAGACTTAAAAGACTTTCCATTTCTTAGAAGAGATACTCATGGGAATATACGGGAACATGGGCAGCCTATAAGCCATAGTATCTTTCTTCTCACCTTGGAGAGAAATTTAACATTCCTCAGAATTGAATTTTTCTGAAACTAAAATTATGGAATCATAAAACTGTAGAGCTACCCCATGGACTATAGCCTGCCAGGCTCCTCTGTCCATGGGATTCTCCAGGCAAGAATACTGGAGTGGGTTGCCATTTCCTTCTCCAGAGGATCTGCCTGATCCAGGGATTGAACCCAGGTCTCCTGCATTGCAGTCAGATTCTTTACCGTCTGAGCCACTAGGGAAGCCCATAAAGCTAAAAAGGACCTTAAAAATTATTGACCCCAACTTCATAATTCATAAATGAGAAAACGAAGTCCCTGAGAGATTAAAAGATTTGTTAAAGGACACCCAGTTAGTTAGTGTCAATCAGTTCTGAAATCCTGGTCTCTTGACTCTGGTGTCCTTCAAATATTCAGTCCTAATTCCCTGGTTAGGGCAAGTCAGCAGCTGCGAAGCACATGGACTTTAATTTTGAGTAAAATCAGAGCTAAAGCACAGATAAACCCAAGGGCTTCTGTTCCAAATTAAACAGGTGAGAGAAGATAATTCAGATTATTTTATGAAAATTTTAAAATCATACACTGTTAGAGAAACCCCTAGTTTTCATAAATGAAAATAAGAAAGAACTGAAATAACTCTCTGTACCTGAGTCACAACACCAAAACAGACACGAAACTACAACTTTGAATGTAATTGTGAAACAGACTCCACGTAATTCCTGTGGATAAAATGAGATACCATATAGAGTAGTTGTCCTTTCATTTGCAACAATTAGAGCCTGCAGTTTGTCAATTAATTAAAAATTGGGTAAATAAAAATCATTTAAAAATGATGCATGATACTGCAGTAATTTTATTTTAATTTTAAACATGAATATACACTTATTCTCCATATGTGTATGTGTATTAGTCACTCAGTCGTGTCCGATACTTTGTGACCCCATGGGCTGTAGCCCGCCAGGTTCCTCTGTCCATGGAATTCTCCAGGCAAGAATCCTGGAGTGGGTGGCCATTCCCTTCTCCAGGGGATCTTCCCAACCCAGGGAATTAACCCCCAGTCTCCTGCATTTCAGGCAGATTCTTTACCGTGTGAGCCACCAAAGAAGACCTCTCCATATGTGGATAGACAAATTTTCCTTTCAATATGTGTATTAGTTTCTTACTGATGCTATAAAATATTACCACAAGCATAGAGGCTTAAAATTACACAAAATTATTATCTTATAATTCTGGAGGTCAGAAACCCAAAATGGATCTCACTGGGCTAAAATCAAGGTGTCAGCAGGGCTGCAGGGCAGCCTCCTCTGGAGGTTTCAGGGGAGAATCTGTTTCTTGCCTTTTCCAGCTTCTCAGGGCCACCCACATTCCTTGGCTCATATAGTGGTGCTTTAGTCGCTCAGTCGTGTCCAACTCTTGTGACCCCGTGGGCTGTAGCCTGCCAGGCTCCTCTGTCCATAGAATTCTCCAGGCAAGAATACTGGAGTGGGTTGCCATTTCCCTTTGCAAGGAGATCTTCCCAGCCCAGGAATTGAACCTGTGTCTCCTGCATTGCAGGCAGATTCTTTACCTACCGAGCTACGAGGGAAATCATAGCCATTGGCTCGTGGCCCCCTCCTGATATCAGAGGGACAATGCTGGGCAGTGGCTCAAAGCAAGATATTAGTTCTCTGCCCAGAAATTGGACCTGGGTAGCCTGAAAGACAGAGAAGGTGATGGCACCCCACTCCAGTACTCTTGCCTGGAAAATCCCGTGGACTGAGGAGCCTGGTAGGCTGCAGTCCATGGGGTCGCTGAGAGTCGGACACGACTGAGCAACTTCACTTTCACTTTTCACTTTGATCCATTGGAGAAGGAAATGGCAACCCACTCCAGTTTTCTTGCCTGGAGAGTCCCAGGGACGGGGGAGCCTGGTGGGCTGCCGTCTATGGGGTCACACAGAGTCGGACACGACTGAAGTGACTTAGCAGCAGCAGCAGCCTGAAAGAAAACTCTGACTCCTGGCCCCTTGTCAACCGGGGGTAGAGGCTAGAAACAAGGTTCCCCTGGCTTTTGACCCCACTGAAAAACTGCATTTCTCAAGGAGGTAAAAACAGGTACAAAGTTTATTATTAGAGACACAGCCCAACAAGTGGGAGAGCACACAGAGAAACTGTTTAAGACAGAACAAGGCAGAGATAGACACCTGGAGAGAAAGGGTGTGGGCATCCTCCCCATTGAGGAGTGTAGTAAAGTGTGGGTCAAGCCACTTACACAGAGCAGTTCTTCCCAGTCTTTGTTAACCTTTGGCCAGATATTCAGTTTCTTTTTCCACCCCCGACCTGTTCTAAGACCATTCCCAACATGCATGTGCAACTGTATTCCAAGGTGGATTCTAGCTCAGAGGCCTATGGAGGTGGGGGTGAGGGGCTTGACATCACCTATTATAGGATGGCACCCTCTCTTTTTTGCTCCCCCAAGGAGCATATGCAATGTCTCCCTTGCCCCAAAGATGGGAGATATATCTCTTGATCTTTTACTCAAACAGGGTTTGGCTCCTCTCTGTTCCTGCCTTGACTGTTATCTTCAAATGTCCTCAGGAGACAAAGTCTGGCTATTTACCCAGCTTCTGTTATTTCTATTCTGAAGTACAAACAGGAGGCTCCCTGTAAATGCCTAACCTGGAATCCATCTATCTCCTGCCTCTCTTCCATCTTCGAAGCTAGCAATCCCCTCTCCAGTCTTGCCTCCCTTGTTATACCTCCTTCTCTGACCGAATCTTCTTTCCTTTCCTTAGAAAGACCCTTGGGATCACACTGAGTCCTACTGAATAAACCAGGCAGATCTCTCCATCTTGGAATCTTTAACTTAATCACATCTGCAAGCTCCCTTTGGGCCACATGAGGTAACATATACGCAGGTTCTAAAGATTAGGAGGTGGACATCTTTGGGTTGGGGGTAGTATGTTACCAACCACAACATGGCTCTGCTGACGAGATGAGTTTTCTTTCCTTCATGAATCTTACATAAAAATCATAGACATTTTACAAATGGTAGTATATATATTTCTGGAGAAGGAAATGGCAACCCAGTCCAGTATTCTTGCCTGGAGAATCCTGTGGACAGAGGAGCCTGGTGGGCTGCTGTCCATGGGGTTGCACAGAGTAGGACGTGACTGAAGCGACTCAGCAGCAGCAGCAGCAGTGTATATATGTCAATCCCAGTCCCCCAGTGCCTCCCACTCACCTTCCCCTCCCATGTCCACACGTCTGTTCTCTACGTCTGTGTTTCTATTCCTGCCCCGCAAGTAGGTTCATTTGCACCATTTTTCTAGATTCCACATATATGCATTGATATATGGTATTTTTTTCTTTCTTACTTACTTCACTCTGTATGGCAGTCTAAAGGTCCATCCACATCTCTACAAATGACCCAATTTCATTCCTTTTACTGGCTGAGTAATATTCCATTGTGTAAGATCTGGTGCTAAGAATTATACACATAGACATTTATGATTGGATAATGGTGATGCATGATAGGTAGAAAAACAGCAGCCAGGAAACTAGCCTGATGGCTAGGGAAAGTGAGAAAATCTTGCAAATGCATTCTGCTCAAGCCAAGATAAAAATCTAGAGTTAACTTAGTTGATTATTTAAGTTTAATTTCAATTAATAAAGTAATTATAGTTAAAGCCTTGTTTCCTTTGTTAATCTACTTTTGCTGTCTCTGAATATTTAGTGTAGCTGTCTAACTAAAGGGCTATTTTAAAAAATATTTAATTGGCTGGAAAAAGTGTATTGAACCCGTTTTTCAAATGACCTATCTTTAGGAAACTGAGCTATCTGGCTCATTAAACTATAAATGTATCTGGGCCTTCTCATGAAAGCATATTTTAATTCAAGCTGAGTAGTGTAGGGTAGAGACACTCACTAATATCCTAAGGTTGTAAACATAGACATGGTAATATGCAGCAGAAAAACAGTGATAAATGCAGGACTTAAAGGCTTTCCCAGGACTGTGTTCTTTTGCCTTTGAATGGCTTTCGTCTTTGACTGCTGACTTAGGAACGGTCTCCATCTACTAGGTTGCTGAAGGAGGGCAAGAGAGACTTTAAATGACCTGAAGAGCACCATCCTCTAAGCTGGGATTGGCCTTTCTGCCCAAAGTTATGGCTTTCTTCATCCCCAGCCTAACTGCAAGCAAAGCATACCCTCTGTATTAGTTTGCTGAAGCTGCCATGACAAAGGGCTGCAACCCACAGAAATGTGTTGTTCATGGTTCTGGTGACTAGGATTCTGAGATCCATGCTCCAACCCCTAATGCTCTCTGCAGAGGAAGACATCCTCATCCTATGCTTTGAATTAATTCTCCCAAAAATTTTTAATAACCAGTACACAATCAAATTTAACCAGGTACTTTCGTAATAATCATAATCATAAAAAATTTTAGTGTGTGCCAGAAGAAACAAAAAGCAAAAAAGTTAATAAAATAAAAATTGGTTATATTGGGGAGTACCCCAATACAGAATGTTTTTGGTGTTAAAAAAATAAAAATAAAAATTTAAAAAATCTAGTTAATAAAAATCGATAAAGTTTACTATTAGCTATGACTAGGAAGCCACACTGTCGGTAAGAAAGAAGAAACTAACAATGACAGGGAAATGCAAGAAGCAGAGAAAAGATTTTTTTTTAATTAATTTATTTTTTAATTGAAGGATAATTGCTTTACAGAATTTTGTTGTTTTCTGCCAAACCTCAACATGAATATGAACATATTTAAAATTTTACTTATATAAAGAAACTCTTTTTGGGGGTGGGGGCTGTGCAGGGTCTTAGTTGTGGCCTGTGAGCTCCCCAACCAGGGATGGAACCCAGGCCATCTGTATTGGGAGCATGGAATCTTACCTGCTCAACTACCAGCTGCTGCTGCTGCTAAGTCGCTTCAGTCGTGTCCGACTCTGTGCGACCCCATAGACGGCAGCCCACCAGGCCCCGCCGTCCCTGGGATTCTCCAGGCAAGAACACTGGAGTGGGTTGCCATTTCCTTCTCCAATGCATGAAAGTGAAAAGTGAAAGTGAAGGCGCATAGTCGTGTCCGACTCTTAGCGACCCCGTGGACTGCAGCCTACCAGGCTCCTCCATCCATGGGATTTTCCAGGCAAGAGTACTGGAGTGGGGTGCCACAGGGAAGTCCCCAGATCTTTTTTTTTTTAAAGCAGAGGAAGTAGACTAAGTTTAGGGAGCACATGTAGTCCCTCATGGGAAAGCATGTTTATCAGATGAGAAGAAATTGTCAAAGAGGGAACCTGGGATTGACAGGTGGCTCCATAGTACAACTGAAACACCTGAGCATCCTTTATCTATCTTTGATGGTAGGGATGAACCTGATGCTTGTTCCCCTGTGAGCATCATGGTCTAGAAGTAGAGGTGGGTGTGGAAAATAAAGAGCATTTATTCAATAAGTTACAAAGCCGTAAGTGCACCTGTGTTACAGTAAGCATTTAAATAAAGTACAAATGCAGACTTTCATTCAATGACACAGGTATGAGGAAACACACACTGGACTAAAACGTTAAAGACAGTCACTCCACATGTGCCATAAATACTAAACAAGAAGAAAGTCCCAAGGATTCTACAATCCTTCCTACATATCAGGTTGTATTTTTCTTGTGTAAGAGTCATGAAAATTTTTCATCTTTCTGCAAGATCTCAGTTATGTGGGATGAATCAATAACTTTATGGATAGTTCAAGTTCTCAGAGGTTTTAATTTCCTTTTTAAAATGACAACTTTCCCAAGATGTATGGTGCATAGTTTTATGTGTTAGTACACAGAACTTACTGAATTTAGGGTCATCTGTGTTATGAAGGCAGATGTTTGGAACACTAAGTTGACTCTATCAAACACTGTAAACAATCATGGAGCATCTTAAGTGATTTCTGTTCATTTGTCTTTTTCTTACAAAAAGAGTTTGAGAAAGTGCTTTAGCGGAGGATCTTCTACCATGTAATGATTAAAGTAATAATTAAAGACATAAAAACTTTATCTTAGTTTGTTATTTTGCCTTCAATAAAACTGTCATCACCTTTAAGCCATTTTCTAACTCACTAGCTTTTCATTCATAAGGAAATAACATCTTATCAAACTTTAGAATATTTCTAGGAATGGTCATAAATGTATCATAACACTGCGTTGTATTTTTATTCTCTCACAACCACAAACAGAACTTTGCATCATTGGTATTTTTCAACATCTGATATATTAGTTGAGACTTTGGTTATAATGGACAGAAACCAAACATAAAGTAACTTAAAAAACAAGATTATGGGCTCATAAATTTGGAAAGTTTGAAGTTGTATTATAGCATGGCTGGATACAGGAATTCAAATGATTTTATCGAGGTTCTGTCTCTTCATTTTCTAATTGTTTTCTTTTGTTAATTGCATATTCTCTCCTGCCTGACAAGCGGCACATCATCCAAACCCCCAAACACACAGTACTCATAAGTAGAGAATTAGGGTTTTTTTTTTTTCACTTTCCCCCCCAACATTTTCCCTCTAACAACTGCATCTTGTTATGCTGATACTGTAGCTTCTAAGCTAGGTATTACTGAGACAAAAGACTGTTAAATAACTATCCATAGGTGGCTCAGTCAGTAAAGAATCCGCCTGTAATGTGAGAGACCTGGGTTCAATCCCTGGGTTGAGAAGATCCCCTGGAGGAGGGCATGGCAACCCACTCCAGTATTCTTGCCTGGAGAATACCCATGAACAGGGGAGCCTGGTGGGCCACAGTCCATGGGGTCGCAAAGAGTCAGACACGACTGAGAGACTAAGCACAGGCCCTGATTACAGTCATTTTTATCTTAGCTATTCAACAAGAAAGACAAACATGTTCACTTGCTTAAGTATAGGGGATTTTCTACAGCTATATCTTTATGATGTAAAACAACTGGAAGAAAAGGAAAAAGAAATAGCATCTTTACTGAACAATATGTTAGTTTCCACTTAGCAGAGTTAATAGAATTACAGTTTCTATACCAATTTGAAAGCTGCAAACATATTCAGAAAGTCATAATATTCATTTCTGCTCTATTATTTGAATCAATAAACTACAGAAGTTTTGTATTAATATTTAAAATGAAACTTTGTGATATATCCCAACAATGACTCTCATTTAAAAACTAAGTATTGTTTCACTTAATATTGAATCATCACCCTAAGACAGTAACAACAGAAAAGACACAGATTAGAAAGTCAACTATTACTATGAACGCAAGTGACAAACATCTCCTACTTTGATCCTTTGTGGTATTCAAATTTTATGTGGAAGAAATAACAAAAGAAAGTTTGGTTTATTTGACTAAACTGCAATGATCTACAAGACCTGTTTCAGAAACACAGCATCAACATTATTATCATTGTTGCTATTATTATTACACAGGAGTTTGACCTTTATGATTGTAAATACCAAAGATGGTAAAATCAACATTTGCTTGGTTCTAGGAATTTGGTCTTGGAAATCAAGAGTTTCAGCTGTCAGTTTAAATAAACATTAGGGACATGCATAGACACCAGTGATGAAGCTGTTACTCCAAGACTTCTTTCTGTGATGTTCTTAAATTTACACAATCTGGGCAAGTTTTCTTCCTAGTCATGCCATAGTAGACTTCAGTTTATCTTGAACTCTTCCTAATGTTGGTCATTTACTGCTGGAGATTCAGTTGTATCCCACACTTGGACAGACTTTGGATAAGTATTTAAGGATATCCCAATGATGGGAGGTCTCCTAATTATTCTTTTAGCACCTTAGACTTCTTCTCTGTAGTAAGTATCACGGTTATAATCATATACCTATGTTATTTCTTGTTCATTAACTGTGTTCCTGTAACACCATAAATCTTATGAAAGCAGAGGCTATATCTGACTGTGTATTTATTGCCTAGAAGCATAGTGTCAGAATAAACGTAAAATATTCATTTCTTAAATGAGTGAATGAAGGAGGCAATTGCAAATGGCACCCTCCCAGTTCTTCATAAATTCATGTGACTTTTACAGTAGATAAGTGGGAGGTGTAGAGTAAGTCCATGTTTCCTCAATTTGTCTGTCTTTGAAAATACAGATTATCAGACCTTTCCTATGGAGATGGCTGATTCAGAGGGTATGGGGTGGAACCCAAGCACTGATGTTTTAAACCAGCTGCCCTAGGGAAAACCAACAGAGCAAACTTGGGAAATACCATATTACAGGTTCATACCACCTTAGATCCATAATTCTAGAAAGTTCCTCTCTGTTTAGTGATCAAAAGGACTTCTGGAATTCACAATTCTTATGCTTATTAAAAGAAATGTTAATATGATGACACTTCTTTGTTCTGCCCACTTGGAATTTCCTGATTTAACATTTGAAATGTTGAAACTGAAGAGCACTTTGGCTTAGGCATGAAATTTAATCTTAGGAGTTTTGTGCCTGGTCTTCGAGAAAATAAAAACTTTCAGCTAGTGTGGGAGTCTAGCTGACCACTCAACATCCTTGGATGACAGGATTTGACTGTTTTTGCATTGCATGATCTTTTATTTTAGGAAACTGTGTTTTAATGGTATGCACAATCACAGAGCCTTGGAGCAGACATTTGTTGTTTTATTCTTCCCAGCCTCCCCCTCCCCTCTCCTAGTAACAGATCCCAAATTTTGGAGGAACCATTTCTTATCACACGGCACAGCATGGATAAAATTGACCTCATCCCCCAAAATTTAAAGTGGAGTCTGATTGGCTTAAACCTATGAGTGAATTCCCTCCTCTGGCTAAGTAACTGGTTCGGTGCAGGGCACAGAACCTAAGTAGAACTGTGCTGTGCTTAGTCGTGTCTGACTCTTGAGACCCCATAGACTGTAGTCTGCCAGGATCCTCTGTCTGCGGGATTCTCCAGGCAAGAATACTGGAGTGGGTTGCATTTCCTTTTCTAGGGGACCTTCCTGACCCAGGAATTGAACCCAGGCCTCCTACATTGCAAGCAGACTCTTTACTGACTGAGCTACAAGTGAAGCCCAGTAGAACTAGTGAAGCAAAAGAAATGTTTGCTGAAACTTCCAGGAATGCAAAACATCTCTCTTCCCTGGAGGCTACCAAAAGAAACCTTTCTTTTTCTAGCCAATGAGTGTGAAAATGTGAGGTCTTGAACTGTGTGGGTCATTCTGAGACAATTGAGGACTATCAGAGGCTCCGGGTGGAGTCTGTGGATGAAATCAATACAAAAGTCAGAGAAACTGAGATTAAATCAGTCCTAGAAGCCACGTAGCAGCAGCAGCAGCAGACTGACATTGCTGTTGTTGCTGCTTAGTCTCTAAGTCATGTCTGATTCTTTGCCACCTCATGAACTATAGCCAGTCAGGCTCCTCTGTCCATGGGATTTCCTGGGCAAGAATACTGGAGCAGGTTATAATTTCCTTCTCCAGGGGATCTTTCTGACCCAGGGATCAAACCCAAGTCTCCTGAGTTACAGGCAGGTTCTTTAACTCTGAGCCACCAGGGAAGGGCCATGTTACAAGTTTCCAACACTAACCCTAAGTCTCAGTTCCAGCTCCCACTTGCCTTTTCGAGTATGTGACCCAACAAATCTCCTCAGCAGTTTAGGTCATTTTGAGCTGGGGTCTCTATTACTGGAAACTTGAAGACTCCTAACAGATGTAAGATCCGTGGCTGTATCAAATGTATCCCTCAGTGATCCCTGAAGGAAGACAGAGAGGAATTAGGAAGTCATCAGCAGCACCAGAGGGAGAGAGATGCTAGCACACCTTCCTGAAATACCACAGTTTGTGCAAAAAGTAAAAAATAAAACCCTTTCTTAAGGAATATCATGGCTTGCCCACATTTTCCAAACCAGAAATCCATAAACATAATCTAGCAAAAAAAATTTTTTTCTGATATGCCAATTCATTACAGAAAATCTCAGAATAATATTTAAGAAATTGAAATCATGTTTTATTATGTGTTTCACCAAGCGCCTTTACTGGAATGAAAATAAAATTACATAAAATCAAGATTATCTCAGAAAATTCAGGGCATATGGTGGCCATATCTAGGGAACATCCACCTTGCTTTATTGGAATAAATTATGGTTAAATTGAACACACTGCTAGAAATGCTGTTACCAGTCTGCAGGTCATAAAGATAAAAAGAGCTAAACCCACCTCTTGGTGCTGAATTGGCAAGTGAAAGAATGTGTTCTGCACACAATAGGTAGGCAGTGAATGTATCTGACTGACAAGGACCCTGCTAGGACTAGCAGTGAGCTATTTAAGCCCTGCTGTTTCTTGTGGACTTTGCCAGCCTTGGCTGCAGAGTAAGGATTCTGCAGTCATTTAGAGGAGCCCTAAGCCACAGTTCCTCTTCCTCCACTTCAAACTTTTGTAATCCCTATAGTCAGGTGCTGGGGCCTCATTAGTGAGTGATAGGTGCACAGGGTCTGAAGGAAACAATGTCGTATGTGATTATTTGTTGAGGATAATAATTTCACTGTGCCTGTGTCAACAGGACTGTTACTATGGAATTTGAAAATATATTCACTAAACTGTAAAATGATAGTCTTGTGTTGAAATTGACCCGCTTTTAACCTATGTGTTTTAGGCATCTGGCACCTAAAAATTCTGCTGTATAGCACAAATCAAAATAGATGAAACCAGTTGGCAGAAAATAAAAATGAGGGTGAGCAAGCTTTTCCATTTCTGGAAGAGGCTAAGAAACAAAATAAAAAAAATATTTAAAAATTAAGATTATTTCAAAATAATTTGAAAATCCAAATTACTAAAGATTCTTAAAAATATTAACAAATACATGTTCCAATACAGTCACGCTCGTAATATGTATACACAGGCTTCCCCGGTGGCTCAGTTGGTAAACAATCCACCTGCAATGCAGGAGACGTGGGTTTGATCCCTGGATCGGGAAGATCCCCTGGAGAAGGGCATGGCAACCCACTCCAGTATTCTTGCCAAGAGAATTCCATGGACTGAGAAGCCTGGTGGACTATAGTCCAAGGGGTCACAAAGAGTCAGACACTACTGAAGCGACTGAGCATGCATTCATGTGATATGTATATACACATACATTTTAGATGATCTCAAGCATAATGAACAAAAGGTAGCAAAAAGCTTAAGATAAACCAGTTTGGCTTAGTAAAGAAGCAATTCTAATTCCAGTGATGGAACAACATGCTATGGTTTCAGAGAATATTCACAGAAGAACCAAAGGCATGCATAACCTTCATATTTAGGTTTCACTGTCATATAATGACAAAAGATCACACTTTCTTGAATAATGAAATTTAACATGTCACATCCCTGTCTGCCTGAGAAAGAACTTTGTCCCATCCAATCACAAACAATCCTAGGTCTTTTCCTCAGGATTTCCCTTCCAAATCCCATGAAGCTGTTTTCTCATTCATTCCCTCCAGACTTTTTTACAATGATAACCGTCATTCATCGAGCATTTATTACGTACTCATCACTGTGCCAGGTGATTTACATTTCTCACTTTGTCCCAATAACAATCAAATAGGTGCTGTGTTTAGTCATTTTACAAATAGAGAAACTGAGGCTTAAGCTCTGCTGCTGCTCCTGCTGCTATGTCACTTCAGTCGTGTCCGACTCTGTGCGACCCCATAGACAGCAGCCCATGAGGCTCTCCCGTCCCTGGAATTCTCCAGGCAAGAATACTGGAGTGGGTTGCCATTGCCTTCTCCAATGCAGGAAAGTGAAAAGTGAAAGTGAAGTTGCTGAGTCTTGTCCAACTCTTAGCGACCCCATGGACTGTGGCCCACCAGGCTCCTCCATCCATGGGATTTTCCAGGCAAGAGTACTGGAGTAGGGTGCCATTGCCTTCTCCGGCTTAAGCTCAGAAGCTAACAAATAGCAGAGGCAGAACTCGACCTCAATTTTTATCCTAGTCTCAGTCAAAAGCCCACGCTCTTCACCATTACATAACTGATAATTAACTATTACCTTTGGATTTCTTTAAAGAATTCTAAAATGCTGTCAGTAACTGTAAGAATATATTCCAGCCCTACAATCTGATTCTAATATAGTCTTACCGAAATTCTTCCGATGAAACACTAAGTTTAAAGGAAAAGGTAATATGCAACAAATGACATTTGCATGGCTTGTGGCTTTAAGAATTGATCAGTTATATAATTAGACAGAATCTGGTGGTTCAGACAGCATAAGAGCACACTAAACTTGTATTTTGCCTATTTAGTAATGATTCACCAGGCTTTAATACTTGATTCCATCTGAAACTCATCAGCCCTCTATCCGGGACATTTCTTCTCTCTTTATCTGCCTGTTTGATTTCATGGTCTTGCTTTGTGCTTTTCCTGTAGAGATATTAACGATTTGGCAAGCAGAGGCTCTGATGTCAGTCTTCTGATTATACCAGTATTACTCCAGATGCTTTTCTAGCTTCTCTCTACACATCCAGTTTTTTCCTCCCTCCTTTCTCATCGTCCAGTTATTTCTTCTTTAGTTCTTCTTCCATAAGTGTCCTGTACCATCCATTCTTCTTATGGTCCCAAGGTCATTTTTCTTTTGTTTTTATAGTTGGACGCATGGTCATGGTATGAAAGGTCTAAATGTGTATGTGTGTGTGTGTGCTCAGTCGTTTCCAACTCTTTGCAACCCCATGGACCACAGCCCACCAGGCTCCTCTGTCCAAGGAATTTTCCGGGAGCAGGTTCCTGCTCCGTGGAATACTGGAGTAGGTTACCATTTCCTTCTCCAGGGGATCTTCCTGACCCAAGATCGAACCCACGTCTCTCATGCTTCCTGCATTGGCTGCACCACTGCGCCATCACCATTGCCATCTGGGAACTCCAACGGTCTAAATACCATACTTTAATCCTTGGATCACTTTAATGAAATACAGATACAGATTAGGTATAGTATTGAATATATAGAAAGATATAGATGATATTAATAGATAGATAGACAGATAGATATAGATATGGATAACTCTTCACTGATTCTTCACTGATTTTGAGACCTGATTATTTATTCCACATTTCTACATTCACCAGATCAGGTCTGGAATAACTGGCAGTGCCTTTGATATGATGACTTGTAACAAATACAACCATTTCTATGACAGTGGTAGGTTTTCTTGCAACTCCAGTACTTAAAAAAAAAGAAAAAAACCTCTCTCTCAAACAACACAAATACACAAACTTAATGTCTGTTTTAAAATTCTCAGACACCTTTCCCTGTTTTCTCTCATCATGCTCCACACAAAACGATATAGGATCAGAGCTCCATAATTATGGGGACTCTTTCTCCTATATTCCAAGGCCGTAATTTTTAGGAACTATATATCAACTCTCCTTTTCAAATCAAACTCCAAAAGGTGCTATTGATTTTTTCAGGCATTCAAAATCTGCTCGCCTATCTCTCCCTTTCTACCCCCTCCACTGCCCCCTGCCCTCCGCCTCCCTCTGGTAAGTGACAAGGTGCCACATACTGTAAGTCTAGGTGCTAGAGCAGCCCAAGTGGGCTCCAGCGTCGGCATGTACACTAGACGTACATATTTTATTATTACCTTTCCTCCACAGCCAAGACTGTCAGAGGAAAAAACATGGCATTTTTTACAGCTTTCTGCTAAGTGTCAGGCTTTGCACTTCAAATATTTGATAAGTGGAGCATAAGTTGCAGGAGCACACCCGTGCGAAAGGCAGACACACAGTGTAACTTTAACTCTCCTATTAACTTTTTCATCTCCCTGCAGAAGTTGTTTCTGTCCATATTTTTCCTTCAGCTGGGCTGAGTGGGAGAAAGAACTGAAAGGGAGGTCGAAGCAGATGGTTGTCACAAACTGCATACGGCAATTGAGAATTAGTGTACAAGCATATGCAACCTGGTACAGCATGAAACATTCCAGCATCTGAGTGCTGAAATAAATCAAGCCTGGAGAAGATCGGGATGATAAAAAGATGGAATCTTCTTTCCCTGTTACAGATATATATTTAGGCCTTCTGAATTCATTAGGATATGTTCTCTGTTTTCAGTAGGCAAGTTAACACCTAAATTGAGCAGATTCGTGTAGATTCTGGTATCTCGCCTTTTTCTCTCATCCACAGCGTGCTTTCTGAAAAGACATATTTTTGAAGAGATAGGCATCTTTTTCATATCAGGAGGATTGGAGATGATGGCATCAACGTGCCTGGACAAACTGAATCATCATCATAATTACTAAGCAGATATAACAAGTTACAGCCACTCCCCAATTTATTAACAAGTAGGCACCAGATACAGACGGCTTACATACAGTTTCCGGCTACATTTTTGGACTGCTCATGACCCTACTGGTGACCGATCTATTGAGAGCAGTTCATTCATAAATACATGCACTTTTAAGTGGTTTTTTTCCCCCTTCAGTAAGAATGGTGATAAAGAGGCATATACCAACAGTACAGGCACGTGTGCATGCTAAGTTGCTTCAGTTGTGTCTGACTCTATGAGACTCCTCTGTCCATGGGATTCTCCAAGCAAGAACACTGGAGTGGGTTGCCATTTCCTCCTCCATGGGATCTTCCCCACCCAGGGATTAAACCCACGTCTCTTATGTCTCCTGTATTGGTAGGCATATTCTTTACCACAAGCGCCACCTGGGAAGCCCCACACCAACTGCTGCTAAGCTGCTAAGTCACCTCAGTCGTGTCTGACTCTGTGCAACCCCATAGACTGCAGCCTACCAGGCTCCTCCATCCATGGGATTCTCCAGGCAAGAGTACTGGAGTGGGTTGCCATTGCCTTCTCCTACACCAACAGCAAGAGGTGTGAAATTCACAGCCTGAAAGTGCTTACAGCAGTAATAAGGAGATGCTACTCTGCCACACTGCCTTTTATAATTATAAATAACTGACCATCATCCTTAGTAGTACTATCCTGAATTCCAGTTAATGAGGTGAAATGAGACTTTCCCTTCATGTTACAAATGAAGAAACAGAGGAGGGGAGTTTAACTGTCAGTCACCTCTCTTCTCAGAAGAGCCAAGGCCAGTTTTGCAGTCAGGCTTCCTCCTTGTGGGTCCATCTGCTGCTCTGCCCTAGTGGGCGTGGATTTTTGTGGCTGCACCTAAGGCTGGGGCTGATGCAGAGAGGCCCACAGGGCTGCCGCTGCTCCTGCCATCAGCAGCACCTCCCCCTGCCCTAAACTGGATCCCCATGAGTTTTACAAAAGCTACAGTTATTTTCAACAAGGCCTTTCCTGCCCTTGCATTTTTGCTTTGTTTCCCTTCCCATCCGTCCTTCTGTGAAAGCCGAAAGAAATGCAGAGACACACAAGAAAGGGAAAAGAGGGGAAAGTGATAGATACTGGCTCAAGAATAAATATTGAATTCCATATTGGTAGACCCAAACACAAATCAACTCTGAACTCCAGGAGTCCACCAACAAGCACATAAATCATTTATAACGATAATCCAAGACTAGGTCCAAATCTCATTAAAGTATATGAATCCCTAATCTATTTTGGCAAAAAAGCACCAATACACATTTTTTCTTTTTATCATAAATTACAGTTCTGTGGCACTGTGCAAATATTACCAAGCTGTAAGACAGCTGTGCTCCATTAAAATGTGTAATGGTCGCTGATTCCTTACAGCACATGGTCATCAGGCTGAATCTACAGCCAGTAATTAGGAAGATGAAATGTTTAATTGTGCCTTAATTTTGATAAAATTTATCTGTCACACATCCCGCAGCCGAGCATTATGCTCACAAATCAATGTCATCGGGCCGAGTAGGAACTCAAGCACCAGATTCTTGTTCCTGACAGATTTATTTGAATATGTAACTGCTTGAGATGAGCTACCAGGCTAAGGAAGAGGGTGCAAACTTGCCCTGTTGACTTGTTCTGGCGAGGGATGTCCTGTTACTTCCTTTCAGGAAGAGGAAGACTCAAAAATAATTCCACTCTTAGCTCTTAACGGCCCTGTCCATGGCCAGCTCTGATCATGTAAAGAAAGACCACCCTTAATGGTCTATCTTTTTCATCTTAAAATCTTTTAGTGGAGAGAGAAGAGATAGCTGGAAGGAGGAGTAGAGAGCAGAGGGAGGAGAAAGAGAGAAGAGAATTTAGTCATGTCTTTGTAATCTTCTATCCTAATATCTTTATCTAGGGTTGGATTGGTAACATCAGAAAGAGTCATCATATTTTTAACTGGGTAGCTAAACAATCATTGATTCATAGCCTGTTAGAACAGTAGAGATGAAACTCTTGTTTTTTGCACAGGTGAATAGAAGGCCAGCGAGACTGCCCAAGAAGCAGAGCACCACCAGAAAGAGTTCAGATGGATCGCTGTGCAATCGCAGTTGAGATAACCTACATTTTACAGGAAGTTTGATAATCCTTATAAGCAATATTTACAAATCATAATGTTGAATACACTTTTCAAATGGCAAGAAGTATTATTTTAAGCACAGGGAAGCATAAGTACAAATACCTGCCAATGCTGAAAATTCATTTGTGTCATGTTTTCCCCACAAAATGAATCAGTGATCATCCTTCTCACCCACGATAACGATGGCTCATTATCCAAGAGAATTTAAAAAGCATATGTAGGGATGTACTTGATATTTTTATTGGAAGGGGTGGAAGGTAACTGTGAAGAAAGGGAAGAAACCTAAGGTCCATGGACCATTAGAGAGGACACAAAACAGCCCAGACCACTAGAAAATGGGAAGTGTTCAAATGCAGGGTCTGCTTCCCCAGATCAGCAAGAGAGACTCTCATTGTGGTTTTAAAATATTCTTAACAGGCCAAAATTGTGTTAAAGGACACCAGTTAAGTTTTCTAAGGTGAGGACCAGGCAATTAATGAACCATCTGAAGACTCAGATCATGCCAACTTACTTTAAAGTAAAATGTCTCAGGATCAGGAATAATTTTAGAAGAGTCTTCAGGGAGAGCCAAATGGCATTAAGCTATAGCCTGCTAACAAGAACACTCATTAAAACACTTTTCTAAACTTAGCCATGGAAAGAAGTCCAAGCTAAAGATATCATATTCCCCATTCCCTTTGGTACTATTTTCATGGGCAGATATATTCTGGGATTGGATAAAAGGGTGGTATTCTAGTAAGATAGTTGTACTTCATCCTACTAGAGCGCCACATAATCTAAACAGAGGGAGGAGTAACCAGGAGGGTACAAATGGCACAGAGTATAATACTAAATGACTGGCATTTTGCATCTTTTGCAGCAAACTGCTTTCACATCCATTGTCTTATTTGGGGCTTAGAGAGGTTAAATGTGTCCCATGAATATCCAAGAAAAATGAAAACCAGTGTGTTGGGTGCCAGGGATTGGCTGACTCATCAGTCACTCTGGTGGGCCTCTCTCTGGTGCTGAAAACATCATTTCCCAGACTCCTTTGTGGAAGTGAGGGTTCTGGGAAAGATTTAGGCACTGCCATTCAGATGAATAAATATGAGATCTGAGTTGCAGAAAGAGAGAGAGGCAGGTTGCAGGGTATCCATTGCAGCATATCAGACTGTGACAAAAGCAGCAGGATTTTGGAGCCAGCAGTCATGGTGGCAACTTCTTGTTTTGTCGAGCAGTTTTCTAGTTCAGCAGCTTCCTGTTCAGGACAAGGACAGCACCTACCTTATAGCAGCTGCTCTTCAGTGTTTGGGGGACTTCCTTTCCTCCTCAGTGGGCTAGGGTGAATTCTGTGGGCTGTCACACAAAACCTCCACTCATATATCCCAAGTTGTGCGATCCCAACCTGGTGCTCTCTTCATGGTTCTATTCTTACCACAAGGTGAAGAATAATGCAAATTCTATTCTGGTTTAGAATTTGGGAAGACCTCATGATGTTTAACGGAGAAGGCAACCCACTCCAGTACTCTTGCCTGGGAAATCCCATGGATGGAGGAGCCTGGTAGGCTACAGTCCATGGGGTCTCGAAGCGTCGGACATGACTGAGCAACTTCACTTTCACTTTTCACTTTCATGTACTGGAGAAGGAAATGGCAACCCACTCCAGTGTTCTTGCCTGGAGAATCCCAGGGACAGGAGCCTGGTGGGCCACCATCTATGGGGTCGCACAGAGTCGGACACGACTGACGTGACTTAGCAGCAGCAGCATGATGTTTGAAAACTGGGTTGAAATGACTTTACTCTGGTTTAGTAGAGATGGCAATAGACTAACCGGCAGGAGGACTGAATTCTAGTTCCAGGTGTGATTCTGATTGGGAGCAAGTCCATATCCTATCACCACAGGGTCTTCATCTTAAAAATAACACACATAATAAAATCAGTGATTTTTACAGTCCCTCATAGTCCAGTATTCTGATAGTCTACAAGGATTACTTTGAAGTATATTTATCCATTTAGCTAAGTATTAAGCAACAAGTGCTTTCATTAGAAGTAAAATTTTATTTAGTTGTGTGTGGTTAACAGATATAATTCTAGTATCCCTATGCAAAAATACTTCCTTGGTCAGAGTTCTTAGATGGAACCTATATAATGTGCTGAGACTCTTTTCAGAGGGATATTGACACATATTCATTCCATCTTGACTACCCCATTTGGACAGAACCACAAATTCATGTGTCAATGTAAGATGCAATCCATATGATCCCACCTCCAAGATATATAAAATATTTTATAAACCTATGTTTTCATAATATCAACATTGATAGATGATAAATTTTTCTGATTTTCCTACTGTACTTCACAGTCTACGGAACATTCATGTGTCAACAGTTACAATGTTAGAAAAGTTAGGAAACTCATCAGTAAATGAAACTTCCCTTCATTTAGTCAGCACACAATTACTGAACGAGCCTTTGCTTATTCATGCATATTTAGTGAACACCCACTCTGTGCCAGGTAGAATGTTAGTTATTACAGCCTGAAGGTTTATTGTTATTTAGTTGCCAAGTCGTGTCCAACTCTTCTGCGACCCCATTGGCTGTTCATAGGATTTTCTGAGCAAGGATGCTGGAGTAGGTTGTCATTTCCTTCTCCAGCACTCACGGTGCACACAACCTAGAAGAAAAGGCTGGTGAGTGAATAGATACCTGTGATTCAGCACGATGAGTGACAGGAGAGCGACAGGGCTGGGTGTGTCTTGTTCACGTGGGAGGGGTTTACAGACACTTCCCTAGACAGGGATTCTCTGGCTATGTTCTGAAGGCTAAGAAAGTACTATCAATGAAGGAGAGACTGGATAGAGCTTTTCAGAGGCTCAGAGCTAGCCTGGGAAAGAGAGAGAAGGATAGTGTACAGAGTATGACATATTCAGAACAATGCATCAGTCCACGGGGGGATGTAAAATTGAGTAAACATATGTTTTCTGTTTTATCATTTTCATCTTCCATGAATGAAAAAGCTAACAGAAGGGGAGAGCTATCAGAAGAAGGAAATAAATCACATCGGTCTTTGTTGCTGTTATCTGAGGTGTGAGGAATATACTGACTAACTAACCTGCTCTCCAGCTCTTGACCTTCTCAATCCCACCACTAAGAACTGAGTCAGGATGCACTGGAGATGACACCTTAATAAAAATTTGCATCTCCCATGAAAATACACTTTAGCATGTTTTATTAAAATTATTTAATTCATTAAAACACCAAGTAGTGAACAGGATCAGTAGAAATAAATGTCTTAGTACATATTTTAAAACTTTTTTATTAGAAGAGCATCACAGATTCAGTACCGAAGTTAAATTAATAGAAAATGGTAAGCCAGGCTGGATAACGGACACCCTCTCCCCCTTCCCCATTCGGCCAAATATCTAGGTCCTAATTCCTGGAAGCTGTGGATGTTACATTATGTGGGAAAAGGTGCTTTGCAGATGTGATTAAATGAAAGATCTTGGGATAGGGAGCTTTTCCTAGATTACCGGAGTGGGTAGTAAATGTAATCATAAGTTTTCATAGAAGAGAAGGTTGAGGAGGATTTGACTTCAGAAGAAGAAAGTGATATGATAACAGAAGAAAGATGCTGCAGTACTGGTTTTAAAGATGGAGGAAGGAGGGAGAAACCAAAGATTGTAGGCAGCCTTAAGAAGCTAGAGGAAGCAAGGGATGGATTCTTTCCTGGAAACACCAGAAGTAACCAGCCTTATGACACCTTGGCTTCAGCCCAGTGGAACTGATTTCCGACTTCTGACCTCCACAACTACAAAAGAATAAATTTGTGTGGCCGTGCATTATGGTGTCAACAGCAAATTAATACAAAGAGCAAATAAATAATTTTATTAAATTTCTAAACATGAGAACTGACCCAAATATATTATAGGAAAATCATTATTCATGGGCTAGATTTCTTAAAGTATACGCCATGATTTAAATTTGAACCATGCTCCAAAATTGTTTCTTACAAAAATTAACAAAACGCGGAAGTTGGTGGGAAAGCATACCAAATCAGTGTACACAGTTCTAAAAAGAAGACAGAAAACTAGGGACAGGAAAATTAAGGTTGAACACTATAATTTATTCAATAGTCTTGTCTCATTTACTAAATCTGTTGAGAAGTTACTTTACAAGCTAGCAATAAGGTATTGGTTAAATATTTATAATTATTTGCCTTGTACAAATATCCTTTTTAGAGTGACTCTCTCAGTAAAGATTTCTTAAGTGAGTCTTTGGGGTTAAAGCAGTGACCTAAACAGTCTTAACTCTTTTAAGGAATTCACATTCTTGGAAACTAGACCAAAATATCAGTAAATTTCAACATCACGAATGCTATGTAGAGCTGTATATTGTGAGAAGAGAAGTAAAACCGAGAAAAATGGCATGTTTATATTAATATTATACTCAGATTTTCAAATATTTAATACCATGACATGCTGTCAGAATTTATACTCTCAATGAATGGGCTTTATTCATACAACAAAGCCTATTTTTCCTCCTATTCATGGAAATGACTGAGCAGGTGGAAATGGCTCAAAATTAACAAGAGAAAGATAGTACTGGAAACTCTCCAGTTCTGTTGCATCCCTCCTTCTCATTCTTGGATCTTCCTAGGTGACACTGTGTCAGTCTGAAGGGAGTGTCTGAGGGTGCTGAGGTGAGGAGGAATAATGAGGTTGAAGAATAATGATCCGTTTACTGCAGTATGAAACTTTAAACTCAATTCTCCTCTTAGAAAGCCAATAGCATTGAGTCAAGTAGTTTAGTCAAAGTGATATTTCAGTAATGCTTGAGATACTTCTTGGGGCACTGTGTTATTTATCATCCGGGATTCTTATTTTCAGCCAATCAGTGGGTGACAGGAGTAAGCTGAGCCAGGTGGCTATGGCACTGGACTTTGGACCCAGCCTGAAGAAGGTTATATTCTTCCCTGGTGGCTCAGAGGTTAAAGCGTCTGCCTGGAATGCGGGAGACCAGGGTTCAATCCCTGGGTCGGGAAGATCCCCTGGAGAAGGAAGTGGCAACCCACTCCAGTATTCTTGCCTGGAGAATCCCATGGAGGGAAGAGCCAGGTAGTCTACAGTCCATGGGGTCGCAAAGAGTCAGACACGACTGTGTGACTTCACTTTTGAAGAAGGGTAGGACTGAGCACAGTGACACCTCTAGCTGAGTCCTCACCTATGTTAAAGGCAGGACCCAAGGACCCCATCAGTGTCTACATTTCCCTACCTCAATATTTATTTTTCTTTTTTGATGTTGATTTTTTGATATTGGTGTTAAATTTTCATAGGATTAACTTCTGCTCCAAGGAGGAAATAATGTCAAAATTAAAGATGAATAATTCTCACTGTCATGTATCTCTAGAAACAAAATTAAATTGCCATTATAACTAAGAGTCAAGTACAAAAATATCCCTGGGTCGGGAAGATTCCCTGGAGGAGGAAAATGGCAACGCACTCCAGTATTCCTGCCTGAAAAATTCCATGAAGGAGAGGAGCCTGGCAGGCTACAGTCCATGTGGTCTCAAAGAGTTGGGCACATAGAGGTTATAGAGTCCCAGGTCAAGAGAGCCCTGTGAGATCTGAGAATTAGTGCTGCAGCTACACGGCAGAATAAGTTACCATTCAGTTTCAAGCTAGAATCTAGTTATTAATAAAGTTAAATTCAGACTTTGTCTTCAATCCACAGACTGCATCTTCATGTTTCTGTGTATAACTTTTTTCATGGATTGAAATGCAAAGCATTCAGAGCCCCAGTGGCAAAGCGCAGTGGAGAAAGGAAAGTGAGTTCCACTGGATTGTATTTTCATTGCTAAGAGAACTAGAGAGTAGTAAACAGTAAGCAGTAGTAAACAGAAGACCTCTTGACTAAGATCAAGTGTTGTATGGGGACTTCACAGGTGGCGCAGTGGTAAAAAACCTGCCTGCCAATGCAGGAGATGCCGGAGACACAAGCTTGATCCCTGGGTCGAGAAGATCCCCTGGAGGAGGAAATGACAATCCACTCCAGTGTTCTTGTCTGGAGAATCCCGTGGACAGAGGAGCCTGGCAGGCTACAGTCCATGAGGTCACAAAGAGTTGGACACAACTGAGTGACTGAGCACACATTCAGAAGACAGTCCATGAGGTGGCAATGCCTTGAAATGGTAACCCGTGTCTCAGGGTCTAATCATCTGCATTGTTGGTTTTCAGATGCAATTTTGTTACAATACCTTAAATATAACATTTTCCCAAGATGATCCATATCCTTCTATATACGAGAGAAAACAAATTTATCAAAATAAGAGAAACTTTCTTCTACTGCCTGTAGTATTGGCCTTCTCTAGAGTACCTCTCTTTAAAAAGACATTTGAGAGTCTAATCTCCTAACCATCAGATTCTTTCTGTAACTAGAACTGAAGAAAAAGAAGTGTCATAGTCAACAGGGGTAATTTCATCAAGACCGGGTAAACCACTATCTCTAGCCCTCAGTGCAATGATCACATGTTTTTGTCTTTCTCCTTTTGTTAAATGCTGGGTAAACAATGACAAATTCTTGTTTGTTTGACTTTCCTTTTCTATACACCTTGTAGATTACTCTTTTCTCTTTCATTCTCAATGCATAATTTAAGTGAAGTTGTTTCATTTTACAAACAATTGTGTATCTCTAGGACCAGCCATCCTCATGAACCCACTGACAAGTAGAGTCTATGTGTATTCCTGCTTTGAATAGCTTTGGGGTGCATTATTACCAGTCATGCTCTAAGGTCATCTTGTCTTCAAATTACCAGGAAAGGATTTCACTCATGTACACCGACTACATGGAGAACAAAGGCAAGGAGACTAAAACTTGGCTGTGAAGATGATGCCTCAAATGGAGACTCAACAAGATATCCAAACTAGTCCAATCTGGGAGTTACAACAAGAAAAGAAAAATTCTAGCCAGTGGAGATACTAGAAGACAAGGAGGGTCTACCAGATCCAGCACTCCCAGTCAAGGGCTGAACATGTAGAGCACGGTGAAAAATAATGGAAAGAAGAAAGCATGACACTGAAATAATGGAAAGGTCAGGCATGACATTCAACAAAATGAGCTGAAATTCAGGGTTAAGTTCCAAACTCAACAGGAGGAATTGAGAGCTCATCCGAGTGCCAAGGTAGAAATTCAATCAGTCTTTATAAGATAACACAATGGAAAATAATGGAAAATTTTGATTAGGCAGGCATATGTATGCCCAAGGACACCAAATACTGACTCTATGAAGGTAAAAATAACATGTTGGTTGAGGCATGGGCTTTGGAGTCAGAGAGACACAGGCTAATCCTGCCTCCACCATCTAGATGATAATAGGCTGCCTCAGGTTTTTTTGTCTGGAAAATATAAATTATGTACTTAAATAGTAAAACATTTGGCACCATGCCTAGCACTGTCGATGCTAGTGATTGATGGTATTACTCCAGCTTCTTCTAGTAGAGAGGCTGCTAACAGATTTCCTGGTGAGGATCCGAGAGAGGTTCTGAATCAGCAGGGTGAGGACATCCATGTCTGATGCTGAGAGGGCCTAAGGAAGGCAAGGGCTGGCCAACTGATACCTCTACATGTGAAAACAAATCATGATGAAGTGTGATGTAGAGGAAAGTGCAGGGGTTCGGAGCACAACAGCCAGGGCTGGAATCACATCCCTTGTTCTTTGACTTACTAGATATATAAACAAAATACTTCATCTTTTCAAGCATTAATAATTTACACTTGTATAATAGAGATCATATTTCACAGAGTTGATAGAAGAAATATAGGAGACAATGGCTTTCTCAAGTGCTTAGAATATAGCAGATATTCAAATGTATTTTCTTTCCCTCCTCCTTTCCAACCTGTCACTCATATATATAAAAAAAAAAAGAGAGGTATTCTCAGATTTGTCAGTGGTTGGAAAGAATGCCACCTTTTCTGTAAAAAGTATTCCCCATATCTTTCACATCATTGAGATATGACTGGAGGAAGTCATGATTAAGAAAGCTATGATTTAATAGAACAAGCTATAAATACTTCCCTCGTGGTCCAGTGTTTAAGAATCCACCTTGCAATGCAAGGGACACAGGTTCAATCCCTGGTCAGGCAATAAGATCCTACATGCCTCGGAGCAACTAAGCCCACCCACCACAACTAGATACTCTGTGTGTTGCAATAAAGACCTAACTCAACCAAACAGATAAATAATAAACAATTTTTTTAAAGAAGGGACCAAGTGTACACTCACCATTAGTGGAATGAGAAGTATTACAAATACTATCAGAAAAACAATGATATCCGAGCAGGAGAAGCAGAATAGAAAGTTCCTAAACCTTTCTATCAAATGTATGGAGTTCTATCAAATGTGTGGATTAATCAAATGCATGGAGTTTTTTAAGTTATAGAGTGATGAAAATTGGGAGGGGAAGGACATTTCAGGGGAAGAAGAAAAGGGAAAAACAGTGACTGCAGCCATGAAATTAAAAGACACTTGATCCTTGGAGGGTCCAAGTGTATTAGTGTATTAAAAAGCAGAGACATCACTTTGCCAACAAAGGTCTGTATAATAAAAGCTATGGTTTTTCCAGTAGTCATGTACAGATGTGAGAAGTGGACCATAAAGAAGGCTGAGTGACTAAGAATTGATGCTTCCAAATTGTGGTGCTGGAGAGTTCCTTGCACTGCAAGGAGATCAAATGAGTCAATCCTAAAGGAAATCAACCCTGAATATTCACTGAAAGGACTGATGCTGAAGCTGAAGGTCCAATACTTTGGCCACCTGATATGAAGAACCAACTCACTAGAAAATACTCTGATGCTGGGAAAGATTGAAGGTAAAGGAGAAGGGGTGACAGGATGAGATGGTTAGACATCACCGATGCAATGGACATGAATTTGAGCAAACTCTGGGAGACAGTGAAGGACAGAGGAGACTGGCGTGCTACAGTCCATGAAGTCACAAAGAGTCTGACAGGACTGAGCAACGAAGTACCACCACCACCACCAAATGCCTTGCCACCCAAAAAGGAATAAAAGGTCAGTTTATTAGTACACACTTGGTATTAATTGAGGAAAACTTCCCAATTTATTAAGATATGATCAAAGTAAAATAAACCTCTCCTCTATAGGCTGGGTAATTTGACCACCCCTGACACACATATACACCCATGAAACCAGACTCCAGTCAGAACTACACACATATCCATCCCCCAAAGTTTCCCTCTGTAATTCATCCCTAACTCCACCCCACCCCATGTAATCATTTACCTTCTTTCTGTCATTACAGTTTGCGTTTTCTAGAATTTTATGTGAGTGGAATCACACAGTATGTTCTTTTTTTTACTTTACTCCTTTCGCTCAGTGAAATGACTCTGAGATTCATCCTGGTTTGGAACGATGAATAGAATCATACAAATCCCATCTGGAGTATATTCTAGAGACAAATCAGTAATGTTTAAAGTTCCAAAATCCTAATCCGTATTCCTTCATTCCAGTGACACCCATAATTTCAAACCATGTGTTTACTGAGTGCATTGGATTTTGGCTCCACAGACCTGGGGCTTCCCAGCTGGTGCCAGTGGTAAAGAATCTGCCTGCCAATGCGGGAGACGAGATGTAAGAAATGAGGGTTCGA
The DNA here is from genome assembly GCF_055505025.1 of Bos grunniens. Taxonomy (NCBI): domain Eukaryota; kingdom Metazoa; phylum Chordata; class Mammalia; order Artiodactyla; family Bovidae; genus Bos; species Bos grunniens. The sequence goes on along the minus strand of NC_141178.1, from coordinate 52,658,750 downwards.
TCTCCGGGTTGGGAAAATTCCCCTAGAGGAGGGCATGGCAACCCACTCCAGTATTCTTGTCTGGAGAATCCCATGGACAAGGGAGCTTGAAGGGCTACCGTCCATAGGATCGCAAAGAGTCAGGCGCAACTGAAGTGACTGAGCACACATGCACACACCACAAACCTAAAGATATTTGCTCAGGAAGTAGAGTGAACAGCTTTCAGAATCTAAAAAACACAAAAATGGTCTTGGTTCTGCAGTCAGTGAGGATATGGGATGATGAGAAATATGCAGACTTGAGCAGAAAATCTGTTGTCACATTCCCCACTCTTCAATTGCTAATAAAAACTTGGTAATGATGGCAGAAGTCTTTTCTGGAATCACTTACGACATTGGTAATGACCCATACTGGGGAGATAAATCCAGTAGGTAGCCATGCTTAAGTAAAAGAAATTCTTATTACCTCATTTGTCTACTAACAAGTGTGTCTTTAGAGGGTCCTTTAAATATTATTGATAAGGTGAGTGATAAAAGAAGGCTGCTGCTGCTTGAAAACACTGAGTAACTTACCTTCTTTATAGCACCTCTGCTGGAGGTGCATGAAATGTAGAGTCAAGGTCCAGGAAAGTCTGCTTTCATGAAGAGAAAAAATCATGTCCTTGATAATGTTTTTTAATATTTGGCATTCAGTTCAGTTCAGTCGTGCAGTTGTGTCCGACTCTTTGCCACCCCATGAATCGCAGCACGCCAGGCCTCCCTGTCCATCACCAACTCCCGGAGTTCACTCAAACTCACGTCCATCGAGTCGGTGATGCCATCCAGCCATCTCATCCTCTGTCATCCCCTTTTCCTCTTGCCCCCCAGTCCCTCCCAGCATCAGAGTCTTTTCCAATGAGTCAACTCTTTGCATGAAGTGGCCAAAGTACTGGAGTTTCAGCGTTAGCATCATTCCTTCCAATGAACATCCAGGACTGATCTCCTTCAGAATGGACTGGTTGGATCTCCTTGCAGTCCAAGGGACTCTCAAGAGTCTTCTCCAACACCACAGTTCAAAAGCATCAATTCTTTGGCGCTCAGCCTTCTTCACAGTCCAACTCTCACATCCATACATGACCACTGGGAAAACCATAGCCTTGACCAGACGGATCTTTGTTGGCAAAGTAATGTCTCTGCTTTTGAATATGCTATCTAGGTTGGTCATAACTTTTCGTCCAAGAAGTAAGCATCTTTTAATTTCATGGCTGCAGTCACCATCTGTAGTGATTTTGGAGTCCAAAAAAATAAAGTCTGACACTGTTTCCACTGTTTCCCCATCTATTTCCCATGAAGTGATGGAACCAGATGCCATGATTAGGAAGTGATTTTAGCTGCCTTCTTTGTGTGGTTGTGATGTCAGCTTCAAAAGCTAATGCAATACAATCCAGGTCTAGTCTATCCTTTTCTTTGACTTTGAGAGATGATCTACCTTGACTTAGAATTTATTCACCAAATAATTACTGAATTAATTATTTAGTGAATAATTCTAATACTTATTCTAATAACTAATAAATTATTAATAAATAATTATAATAATTATTCACTAATTTATCATATATTTACTGATTTCTAGTATATGTCATGCAGTGTGCTGGAAATCAGGGACTTTGCTATAAACAGTTCAAGCAAGAGCCCTGCCCTCATATTGTTTACATTCCAGCCCTGCCACTATGACTACGGTATCCTTCCTCCAAAATTGCAAACTTTCACATCTTTTCATCTTCTATATTCTGTCTGGTGTGAGCACCCAGAACAGTATTTAATTATACAATTAAAAACATTTTGCTAGAAGTCAAAATAAAGCTGACGTTATCACACACACACATTATAGTCCTGTGTTAGCTCACCAATACATTACACATTACTCTCTAAATAGAGAAAAACGTGCATTTCGGAAAAGACTGCATATTTTGTCTATCACTTGGTGATTTCATAGTAAGTGGATATGGTTTAGTTAGAATCCTTGGACCAGAAAATAAATGACTCCTGCTCATCCTGTGGATGCCAACTACGTTCAAGCATGAAGGGTTGCTGGCCCGCGGTGCCAACATACAGCACCTTCACAGGGAGGCCAAGGCCCTCATGCTCCAGCAATGCCAGACGGCACTCCGATGAGGCGGGCTGCTTCTGGCAGGTGGTAGCACAGGAGGTAGTAAGCGAGAGCAGCTCAGCAGAAATAGTTCCAGTGAAATACAAGAATAATATTCTGGCGTCCCCAACTCATTCTCTCTCATTCATGACTCACAATAAGTGCATATTCTGATGGGCACATGGCTAAAAACTATCCCCAAAGAAATGAAGCGTCATCTCCAATCTCTAATGGAAACTCTCCACTGGTCTGGAAACCTTTTCCCCCTAAAGTTAAGCAAAGTTTGAAGAGCTACAGTTCTCTCCTCGGTGACCTTGTAAATCCGTCCCAGGTTGCTGGCCAGTCTGGTCATCTCATCTCGACCAGCTGCTGTCTTCATGTCAAGGGGGATTTGGAGCATTCCATGGGTCAGGAGAAGGTAATATATTCTGGGCCATTTCTAATCCATGAAAAGCCCCAGGTGTATAAGACTGAACCAGCCAACAAGAAGAGAAAGAGAGGAAGACACAGAATCAAAGACAATATTTGACCCAGGATAAAAAAAAAAAAAAAGAAAGAAACAAGATTCTAACATATCCACAGATAACTGACAAATTAAAAATTTAGCAGCTCAAGACTTAAGACATTTCTTATAGGGTTGAAAAGTGTAACTCAGGGTTTTACTTTGGGGAAATGGACATGAAAATTTACAGAGGCTCTTTTCACATTTCAAATATATCTTGTTGTGGGTAAACAACAAGGTCCTACTGTGTAGCACAGGGAACTATATTCAATATCTTGTGATAAACCATAATGAAAAAGAATACATAAAAAAAAGAATGTCTGTATGTGTATAAATGAGTCACTTTGCTGTACAGCAGAGACTGGCACAACATTGTAAATCAGCTCTATTTCAGTTTTAAAAAATACAATTTTAAAAAATAAAATAAAATCTATTTTGTTGAAATTTCATGTTGGGTAAAATGAAATGGCTGTCTAATTTCGCATAGACTTCAAAATTCCCCCATGAAAATTATAAAAGTTTTTTAAAAAGAAACATAACTAAATAAATATCACTAATATTAACAAGGACTTTTCATTCATTTACTATAACTCCATTTCTATTGCTTCACTTTTCAGAAATATCCCTATTTCTACAAACACCCTGCTTATTTAACCTATATGCAGAGTACATCATGAGAAATGCTGGGCTGGAAGAAGCACAGGCTGGAATCAAGATTGCCGGGAGAAATATCAATAACCCCAGATATGCAGATGACACCACCCTTATGGCAGAAAGTGAAGAGGAACTAAAAAGCCTCTGATGAAAGTGAAAGAGGAGAGTGAAAAGGTTGGCTTAAAGCTCAACATTCAGAAAATGAAGATCATGGCATCCGGTCCCATCACTTCATGGCAAATAGATGGGGAAACAGTGGAAACAGTGTCAGACTTTATTTTGGGGGGCTCCAAAATCACTGCAGATGGTGATTGCAGCCATGAAATTAAAAGACGCTTACTCCTTGGAAGGAAAGTTATGACCAACCTAGATAGCATATTCAAAAGCAGAGACATTACTTTGCCAACAAAAGTCCATCTGGTCAAGGCTATGGTTTTTCCTGTGGTCATGTATGGACATGAGAGTTGGACTGTGAAGAAAGCTGAGTGCCAAAGAATTGATGCTTTTGAACTGTGGTGTTGGAGAAGACTCTTGAGAGTCCCTTGGACTGCAAGGAGATCCAACCAGCCCATCCTAAAGGAGATCAGCCCTGGGATTTCTTTGGAAGGAATGATGCTAAAGCTGAAACTCCAGTACTTTGGCCACCTCATGCAAAGAGCTGACTCATTGGAAAAGACTCTGATGCTGGGAGGGATTGGGGGCAGGAGGAGAAGGGGATGACAGAGGATGAGATGGCTGGATGGCATCACTGACTCGATGGACTTGAGTCTGAGTGAACTCCAGGAGTTCTGGAACTCAGGGAGGCCTGGCATGCTGCGATTCATGAGGCCGCGAAGAGTCGGACACGACTGAGCGACTGAACTGAACTGAACTGACAAACACAATTACTAAGAGGTTATATAGTCCAGCAACAATGAAATCCCTTTGTTAAGGAGAGGAAAACAAATTGAAAAGAAAACTCAGAAGAAAGAAATTAAAAGTTATCAGGGGTGCCTAAACACAGGCCATAGGAATTGCTGGGAAAGAGTTGTTTCATTTAAAGCTCCAAACTGTGTCAAGATTTTGCAATCTGCATCTATGTGACAGACTATATGATATAGAATGGGCTGGAAACCAATCACATGAAATGGAAAACTCTGCCTTTTAAAGTTTGTCTATTCACTGCAAAATTTACCAGGTCTGATTTAATTTCTAAATATATGGGATTAAGTATCTTTGATATTAATTGCTCGTTTTGATATTAATTTCTCATTTAAACGCTTTCTTCTCTTCAAACACCTTTTGCGTTTTCTCAGTCTTTCAACTTTACTGAAGCTTTCAATGGCTATGTCAACGATCTCTCTTGATAAATGTCACATTGCACTTGAAAATATGCAGGTTATTCTCAAGTATGTTTTGATATTGATTGCTAACATAATTCCACAGTGATAAGAGAACAGACCCTGTATGATTTCAATACCTTTAGACCATGAAATTTTCGCACCTTGTTTTATGTTCCTGGATACGTTCCAGTGTCTCCTGGTTTATAGTCTATGGGAACTTGAATTTGTACCCTGCTGTGGTGTGAAAATTGTATAAATCCTAATTATGCTGATAATTAGGGCTTTTCAGGTCTACTGTGGCCTTCTACTTTTCTGTCTAGTCATTCTATTAATTTTTGGGAGTTTGATATTAAAACTCCAACTAGAAACCTTAATTTATCTACTTTAAAAAAATTGTAATACATGGTGGAACTACATGCAACTTTGTTCTGTATTTTCCAAGTCTCCTGTAAATGTGCTATCATGCTTTCGTAATTTAAAAAACTGAAAAAGAAAGAAAATTTACCAGGTCTGCTAAGTAAACAGGCTCCAAAGCGATGAGTAGCACAACTGGAGGTTTTAAACCTGTTTTAGTTTAATAGGTCAGAATTCCAAGTTTGATTAAATTTTTTACTCCCTTATTGCCTGATTTCTGTTCAGCCTAGACTAATTACTTTCAGGACCTTGCTAATTGGGATGACCAGCAAAGACAATTTGCCATGTGGTTAATTGTTCTTACTATTTTTAATATTTAGCGTACCATGTTTATAAAGCTATAGTCAATTAGATTATAGTAGTCACAAGAAGTCAACACACAGTTCCCACAGTTAAGCATTTCAAGGTCATCCTTGACCCTCCCATCTTCAATAAGCCACGTGAGATTATGTTCCGAAATTCTGTATATAATTATAACTTGGCCATAGAGAAATTTTTCTCCATGGGGACTCCAGGGAAATTGCTCTTTCTTGGCATTCTTTTTGCCCAGGAAATGAGGAAAGCCGAAATAATTCTTCTTTTAAATTGAGACGCCCCTTGAGGTGGCAGAATCTTAATAATGTAGGCATAGCAATCAGTGGGGGAAAAAAAGTGACCAATAAGGGATGTTAGTCTGAAAATTTGGAAAAACCTATTTGTACACAAGACTACAACTGAAAGATCCCAAACTTCACCACAGGTGACTCCCACTACATGCCCCCAGGTATGGGCGGATGCTGCCACCATCGGCGGATGGTGAATGCTGAACTAAACAGCACAGAGTCCAGGGCTCCAGAACTTGACACCCAAAGCCTAAAACTGCTGGGACATTTATGATTGCTGCTTGCTCAGCGAGAGTCCTGGAAATGCAGGTAATTGATAACTGAACTACTCAGGCAATTAATGAAATACTCATACATATCAAACACCGATTTAATAAGACGGTAATCTTATTACCGTATGTATATGTACCGTATGTATGTCTGGTAATCTACATTCAGGATCCCATTTAATCCTAACACTACCATAAAGCAGGTGTTGATACCCCCATTTTACAAATGAGAAACTAGGACACAGAGGTATTAAGTAACTTGTCCAAAGTCATAAGTGGCAGAACCAGGATTCAAACTTATTTGCAATAAAGGTGCCTTGTTGACAGCCTCTTAACAACACTGACTTCCAACCCACAGCTGCATTTCTTTTCCTGATGATTTCTCCTCCCTCTGTTGCCTGCCTGGCCGGCTCTTGAGACACAGCAGAATTGCCTAGGAAGTAACTCCCTTCTGGATCAGCTCTCAACCAACAATGAACAGAAACTGGTGTACAAATACCCTAGCTCTCTCACTCCTCGGAAGAACAGCACTGGCTCCCAGGTCTCCTAATAGGTTCAAAGTTGTTTCCTATAGTGGTAACTTACTTGATAGCATACCCTTCATTGGCTAACTTGACTATCCAAAACTGTGCCCTCACCCCTACCCCCAAAAGTTTCCTGGGATTCTCTTGCAAATAAATTACTTGTCTCAGGGTCTACTTCAGAACTCCCCTAAACTAAGACACAAGGCCTGTCTAAGTCCTTATAATGCTTTCACTCTTCAACTGTCCCCATCTCATAAGGATGTTTTGAGAATTAGATGTGCTAATGTATATGCTGAACTTAACACATTATCTTGTACATAGTAAGTGAATAATAAACCTTAGCTACTTATATTTAATAACTGTTGTTTATTTTACAATACTGATGGAAAGGGTTGTGTAACAGTTAACCTAGAATAGGAAGAGAAGCACTCCAAAATCACTGCAGATGGTGACTGTAGCCATGAAATTACAAGATGCTTGCACCTTGGAAGAAAATCTATGACAAACCCAAACAGCACAATAAGAAGCAGAGACATCACTTTGCCAACAGAGGTTCATATAGTAAGAGCTATGGTTTTTCCAATAGTCATGTACAGATGTGAGAATTGGACCATAAAGAAGGCTGAGTGACTAAGAATTGATGCTTTCGAACTATGATGCTGGAAAAGACTCTTGAGACTCCCTTGGACAGCAAAGAGATCAAACCAGTCCATCCTAAAGAAAATCAACCCTGAATGTTCATTGGAGGGACTGATGCTGAAGCTGAAAGTCCAATACTTTGGCCACCAGATGCTAAGAGCCGACTCACTGGAAAAGAACCTGATGCTGGGAAAAATTGAGGGTAAGAGGAGAAGAGGATGCAGAGGATAAGATGGTTGGATGGCATCACTGACTCAATGGACATGAGTTTGCACAAACAGTGAGAGATAGTGAAGGACAGGGAAGCCTAGCATGCTGCAGTCCAAGGGGTCACAAAGAGTTGGACACACCTAGCAATATGACTTAGCAACTGAGCAACAACAACAATAGGAAGAGAACGCCAGAGAAGTAAAAGAGCATTGTGGTTGGAGGTATAGAACTCCCTCTTCTTCTGGGGAGTAGCAGCAGTACCAAGTCCTCCACGTGGTACCATGATATTTTGTCCTATGTGGTGGTGGTGAGTCAGCAAGGCACGGACCTCAGTTTTTTACTAATAATCAAGGGATCTGGTGATGATAAATCCCAATGACTGGGACCAGAGAGTAGAACTTCCTTGACGGGCAGCACAAGTAGGTCAGTTTTCTTATTCAAAAGTTGGCTGGTCAGGACCATTACCGACGCAGATATTTTTTAACAGCATAGTGATAGAGTAACATGATTACTGTATGATACAGAATTTGTTCCTGGGAGATAATACAGATTATCTCCCATGATTACTGTATAATACAGAATTTGTTCAAAGTCTCTAGACTTTCCCCAGTGATAGGGTCTCTTAGTTATTCATGATGGGCCCAGATAGCTTATGTTAATGAGGATGAGGGCTGGCCATGTCAGAAAGATCTATTCTGTGATTGGAGGGGTGTGGCTTTGAACCACATATAAGAGCAGTCCAAGCTCCAGGAGGGGAAGGGAGATGGAGATTGAGTCCAACCTCATGGCCTATGATTCAGTCATGAATGTCATCATAGTGAGACAGCCAACAAAAACTCTGGACACTGAAGCTCAGGTGAGCTTCGTGGTGAGTGACACACATTGATGTGCTGGGAAATTTGAAGCCTGAGGACGTAGAAGCTTCATATTTGGGGTGCTACCAGATTTCACCTTATGAGTCTCTTCTTTTAACCACTCTTCATTTATATCCTTTATAAAAAATCTGTAATCTGAAATTAAGTCTGTGAGTCATTCTAGTGAATTAACAAACCTGAAAACACCCAAATCTATAACCAGTTGGTCTGAAGTACGAGTGGTCTGGGAACCTCTGAACTTACAGCTGGTGTCTGAAGTGAAGGGACATCTGCCCTAACTCTGGATAGTTGGCATCAGAATTGCATTGCAGTGATCAAGTTGAGAATTAAGTAGGAAAGGATTACTGTAAGTAAAATATTTTATTCCATCAAGAAAACTGCAGAAAATGAGATACCATCTTAAAAGTATCTAAAAATCAAAAGAACTGTATGGCTTTTCAGAAGCATAATATTTATAAAAACCTTTTTACTTTAACCTGGAGCTGCTTGCCTATCTTTATTCATAATCATTTATATGGCTCATGGTACAGTCAGTGCCTATTAAAAGCTGTGCAGGCATTTGTGGGCACACACATTAACTAAGCCATCGAATAAATGTGACTTCATCCAGATAAAATTGCCAATGCCACAAGACTTACTTGTCTGCCTTCTCTCAGCTCAGTGCCTAGCTTGTTTAAAACTGTACAGGACGATGCTAGATGTTTAAGATATCCATTGGTTATCATAAATGCTTTTATCCAGTCATTCACTCACTGGACACACATATAATGACAACCTATTATTTATCCAGCACAGGGCAAGAGTGAGTGAAAAGACCTTGACACTTGGCCTCAGAAGCTTCCTGAAGCTGAGTCTGCTAGCTGTGTGACCTTTAGCAAAGCATTTGCCCTTTCTGTAAAATATGGACACTGGACTAGAACACATTATTGGGATTATGAAAAGCACTGTCCAATGGTAAATGTTATTGATTCCTTGAGTCAGCCTGGATTTCCTGGGAGACTGAAGCCTGAGCCCCTGTTCTTCACTGTGTGTTTACCAACTCTCTCGAGTCTTCTCACATCTCCTCAAATCCCCTCCTTGTTCCATAAATCTGCATACGAAAGGACCAGACAGCTGTAGCTCTCAACAGCTTTGGTTTTCATCACTGCCTGTGTCATCCTACTCAGCTGAAGCTGCTTTTTAAAGGGGCTAAGCCTCCTTTAAACAATCCTAAATATTTTTGAAGTTATAAACCAGAACATAACAAGCTTACCAGTAGATAAAACAGTAGAGGTTTTCTGCAGGTGATTAAACTAACTAGAGGACTTCACTGTGGGAGCCATTCTCTGATGTAGCCTGATCATAGTCTGGAGCACCACTGGAGGAGCTAGGATAATGTCAGGCGGATAGTAGCATCATGAAAAGAAGCAGGAGAAAGGGGAAAGAAGCCCACTTGAAGAGAGGACATGATGCAGGCAACCCACTCTGCTAAGGACAATATTTATGTCCACTTAACTTTCTCCACGTAAGCAAAAAAGAATTATAACAGATGTAAGGAATGGTACTAGAACTGCAAAGACATCACTGTGGGAACAGCAAAGGCTTCTTTTGGTCTTACTACCCAGAAGACAAAGGTAGAAAAATAGACATTCACACACTCACATCCTGCCCCTCCCTATTATAATCCTTTTCCTGCTGGCCTCACTCCCACATCCCATCTTAAGTTACATTGCTGATTTAGAGATAATGAACTGTTCTGTGGCAGCTCAGGTAAGCATACAGCACCAAACATTTTTTAATACCTAAAGAATAAAAACAACAAAATTTAGCAGTATGGTAACTTAATGTGAGATTTATATTCCAAAGTCTTAAAAACTCATGGTCCAAGAATGAGCAGTGTCTTTGACATGACCTTGAGAAACCACTGCCAGTCATCCATGTCACTTTTATACCTCTGCCCCTTCCAATTGCTCTGAATTATGGCATTTCCTTTTATAACATTAAAATCAAAACACCTCCATACCCTGGCACTTTAAATTTCTGACCCTGATATATTGTGATGTCTGATCCCTTGTTGATATCTAATTTTCATTTTTTCAGTCTTTTGGGTTTCATCTCATTGTCTCATTGACTTATTTCCTAAAAGAACAGGGCCATGGCTGAAGAAAGGGTACCCTTGGAGAAGAAGAGAAAAAGATGTAGAACTTTAACAAGAGTACAGCCCTTAGAGCTTTCAGGACTGATCATATTCAGACCCTGTACACAGGAAAATAAAAAATGTAGTCAGGGCTCCCCTGTGTTGGTCCAGTGGTTAAGAATCCACCTCGCAATGCAAGGGACACCATTTCTTTTTTTTTTTTTTCACCATTTCGATCCCTGGTCCAGGAAGATCCCATATGCCACAGAGCAAGTAAGCTCAGGCACCACAGCTACTGAGCCCAGGCACCACAACCACAATTACTGAAGCTAGTTTGTCTTAGAGCCCCAGCTCTGCAACAAGAGAAGCCACCACAATGAGAAGCCCGAGCACCACAACAAAGAATAGCCCCCCGCTCACCACAACTAGACAAAGCCCTCATGCAACAAGGAAGACGCAGTGCAACCAAAATAAATAAATGAAATGCAGTCAGTCACTTCCGTGCTTCACTCGTGCAATAACAGATACTCAAGAATTTAGATTCATAAAGGTAACAGGCTGCCTGTCTGCTGTCATCATTTCACTGAGGAACATCAAATGGAATAGGAACCTATGGGACATAGGAAATGTATAGTCTTTGGATCTAGAGGGCTGCATTTTACTCCCAGCTCATCTACTTAAAGGTTATGTAGGTGGGAGGGGGGTTCAGGATAGGGAACACATGCACACCCATGGCTTGATTCATGTCAATGTATGGCAAAAACCACTACAATATTGTAAAGTAATTAGCCTCCAATTAAAAGAAATAAAAATAAAAGTTATGTAGCCTCAGTCAAATGAATTGACCTATAGGACCCTCCACTGCTAAAGAAGAAGAAGGAAGAAAGAAGAGGAAAAAACAAGACAAGAAAGGAAGGGAGAAGAAAAGTAGACACAAACTCAGAACACCTATCTCCTAGGGTGATAATGAGGAGAAGGCAATGGCACCCCACTCCAGTACTCTTGCCTGGAAATCCCATGGGCGGAGCAGCCTGGTGGGCTGCAGTCCATGGGGTCGCGAAGAGTTGGACACAACTGAGCGACCTCACTTTCACTTTTCACTTTCATGCATTGGAGAAGGAAATGGCAACCCACTCCAGTGTTCTTGCCTGGAGAATCCTAGGGACGGAGGAGCCTGGTGGGCTGCCGTCTATGGGGTCGCAGAGAGTCGGACACGACTGAAGTGACTTAGCAGCAGCAGCAGCAGGGTGATAATGAGAGCTATATCATTTATTTAAAAGCAATATATACAATGCAAAATTTATTTAAGTACAGCATTGCAGGACTGGTGGCTCAGATGGTAAAGAATCCACCTACAAGGTCAGAGACCCAGGTTTGATCCCTTAGGAAGATCCCCTGGAATCCATGGGGTCTCAAAGAGTCTGATACAACTGAGTTACTAAGCACACACATACATGATTTGTAAAAATGGTACTTTAAATACTGTTAAAGTCCCCTACATTTTGAAAAAATATTCAAGAAACGAGCCATGCCTGCTCAAATACGTAGCAAAAGCATCCCTTTGAGATGAACTGCAGAATCTGCACCCCTGGATCGCTGCTCTTCGCTCTTGTTGAGTGACAGCGGAGGCCTGGCTTTCTAGGCCATTCAGCTCAAACCTACCGCCTCCAAAGAAAGTGTCTTTTTTCATTAGCACCTTTCACAGATTACAGATGTCTAGGTCTGACTCTTCACTGGCTATGTTTTTTCCTGCAGCCTGAAGTCCTGCCCAGGTTAGAAAGCTAGGCATCAGACCGTACACACAGGACAGTCCTATTGACAACAGCCCCTGAACTGAAATAGTCCATGGAGGGTGGGGAGGTGATTGTCTTGCTGCACATTGGAGCTGTTAGTTCTGGTCTGGTGTTTGGTAAGGAGAATACGAATCAGGACACAGAATCTTGCAGTAAAGAGGAACTAATGGAGGTAATTAGGATAGAACACCTGTCGTTGAGAAATCGCAACCTCTATGGTTGGCCGTGTCCAACCACTGCTCCCAATTGTTATTTCCAACAATGGAGAGCCTCTGGACTGTGAATGCGAGCAATGATGGACGGCCATAAAATCCGCAAATGAGTTTTCACATTGTCTAATAAAATTCTATGACTTTGTCAATCTGTGTTGACACAGACCTACACAGGACTGGATGATAAATGTTGTAATGGGAAGCTAATTGTTTCCTTGGGTTTATATGTTTGCCTTTTATTTCCTTATCTATCTGGCTTACTTATAAGCTGGTGAAGAAAGCTTATGAAGCTTTCTTGGTCCATGAAGATGGTGGTCAATTTTGAGATCCCAGCAGTCAAGTATCCTATTGCCCAAAACACCTCAAGCCAAACAAGATAGGCAATGAAATGAAAGCCCCAACACACAGATCTGAATTTAAGGGTAGGTGACATCAGGGCTGCCTCAAGTGCAGCCCAGAACTTTATATTTTAAGTAAACGTATAAATAAAAGGTGTATACAGTCATTAAGTTCTAGATTAGGGATTTCTTTATATCTGTTTTAAAGAAGCCGTCTTGAAAAAGGATAGAGAAGGAACTTATTGTTGCTTGGGGTGGTAGGGGGAAGGCTGGGGGGAAAGAGATAGTTAGGGAGTTTGGGATGGACATGTACACACTGCTATATTTAAAATGGATAACCAACAAGGACCTACTGTAGAGCACAGGGAACTCTGTTCAATGTTATGTGGCAGCCTGGATGGGAGGGGAGTTGGAGGAGAATGGATACATGTATATGTACAGCTGAGTCCCTTTGCTGTTTTCCTGAAACTGTCACATCATTGTTAACCGGCTACACTCCAGTGCAAACTAAAAAGTTAATAAAAAAGGAAATGAATAAGAAAGAGTATTTGATAGTCTAAATTAGCTTCAGAAGATATCATTTTAAAAGTGCAGTTTAACTCACATGTAACTTGGAAGGTATAAGCTGGAAAAGGGAAATAGAGAATGAGAGTGAGAACTCACAAAACAAGACAATTTTTACTTCATGTTTATTTGATTTTACTTGCTCAGCGTGAAATGTAGCTGAACAAACAAATAATTGTGGAGGGGAAGGAGGGGCTGGGGGGTAAAGATCAGGTTAGATATAAACACACAAACTCTGGGTGGTAAAAGACAATTGTTTAGTTTACTACTCTACTCCCGTGGGCTGGAACAGGGCAAACATATAATAAATGTTTTATAAATATTTCTTGAATAAACAAAAACTCAGCATATCAAAATTTGTCCTGTTAATTAGACAAGATGCTCATTTATTATTTTTATTGTAGCTTCAAAAGATAATTCATAGAATTGACCACTCTCTTAAATGTTTGTGCATTGAGAGTTGGGCAAGCATAGACACACAAATATGGTACAACTACCTGGTCATTTCTTATGCTAAACATGAGAGGGAACAATGCTTATGAGAATGATCACCTATTAATACTGCTTCCCAGATATGTATATACCATACTTCACTTGGAAAAGTCCTGTATTGATCTTTGCTCTGTATCTCTGCAATAGTCATTAAGCACACACATGGGTTTCCCAGGTGGCACTAGCGATAAAGCACCCACCTGCCAATGCAGGAGACATAAGAGACGTGGATTCCATCCCTGGGTCAGGAAGATCCCCTGGAGCAGGGCATGGCAACCCATTCCAGTATTCTTGCCTGGAGAGTACCATGGACAAGAGGAGCCTGACGGGCTACACCCCATGGGTCACAAAGAGTCGGACACAACTGAAGAGACTTAGCGCACTCAGTGCGCACACGTACACACACACGTGCCTGCTTGCTTCTTTGCTGTCTTATAAAGAATTACGGAATTAAAGCAAGTTGCGGATTTTGGATTGTTGGAAATAGATTAAGATAATAATGACCTTCAAAATAAAAACTGAAAAATCGAGAGAAAAATCACACTGTAGAACATGATGGCATCTGAGAATCAGATTTCACAGGAACTTAAATCTCATTACTGTCAGTTTTTAAAGCACTTCAGCCAATGGAACCATAGTTCACAAACAAATATAAACCAAGTGTGGAAGCCAAAATTACTTTCAATCTTACATGCTCCTTTTGTGCCAAAATGTATTCAAAATCAGAGTATAAATTTGTGGGATAGTTAAGTCTTTCTTGATGACACAGACCCCAGGTTCTTGAATAAACTAAATATGTTTAGGACAGAAGAATATTTTGTGTTGGATTTTCACAGAAGATTTTTTAAAACGCTTGACGATTATGATAACAAAAAATATTTGACAAATTATCTTAAGTAAAAATAATATGGGATAGTGATATCAAGACATGACTGTGTATGATACATATAATACATGATTTGCATTGTAGTTGGAATTTATAAAAGTGAAAATTTGGGAAATTTACACACAGACTGTCATTAAGGGAGGTTAAGTGATGACAGGTTTTTGGAAGGAAGGAACTGGCAGAGGTTCTCAATGCAGCCCCCTTTTCAGATGATAAAAGACAATGCATTGTCCTGAATCAAAGAGGAAAAGTAAATCTTTTTACTTCAATCAAAGCAGTCAAGCCAATCCCTCAGCACTCCTGAGGACCTCTCTTTATGAATCCCTTTCTGACTTCAGATAAGCACTACATTAAACAGAAAGGGAGAAATACACATTCAGTAGGTTGGCCTGGAAGACAATTGCTACCTAGAAGACAGGTCAGGAATGTGGCAAGAGTTCAACCTGGTCATGGCGGTGGCTGACCCCGACCAGAACTGCCCAGGGTATAAACCTGGCAGGACTGCCTGGCCTCTACCATCTGGCAGCCCTGCCTTTGAACACAGAACTCAGTCAAAGTTGAGGGCTGCTCTTTGTTGCTATCCAAAGAGATTCCTGAATGAAGATGGGTCTTCACAGCAACTGGAAGAGTGTCCCCTTTAGGAAGAGAGAGCCCTCCTTCCTCATCCTACCCAGCTAACAAGGCACTAGGTATATGGGTCTTCAACAAAGCAGCAAGGTGACCAGTACTTTCCCTGATGGCTCTAAAACTTCCTGTCCATCACACAGAAAAGTAAAGCTCACAAGCGTCTGTCTTCTTTGACATCTCAAAAAGCGCTTAGACCCCAAACTCATCTATCTGGAATCCAGGTCTGATCATGTCACTCTTAAGTAAAGAGCATGAGCGTACTTGGCGTTATTCCAAGATCCACACAGCTTAATGCATGCTAAGTCACTTCAGTCATGTCCCACTCTTTGTGACCCCATGGACTATAGCCCACCAGTGCAATGAAGAAAATAAAATAAGATGACTCTATAGTCAGTGATGAGGGACGGAGGATATCTTAGCCCAGGTAAGTCGGGCTTCCCAGGTGGTGCTAGTGGTAAAGAACCACCTGCCAATGCAACAGAGATTAAAAGACGTGGGTTTTATCCCTGGGTCAGGAAGGTCCCCTGGAGAAGGAAATGGTAACCCACTCCAGTATTCTTACCTGGAGAATCCCAAGGACAGAGGAGTCTGGCAGGTTACAATCCATAGAGTTACAGAGAGTCGGACACTACTAGAGCGACAGCATAGAAGGGGAAACCTCTCTAAGGAAAGACAACATCAGCTGAGAACAGAACTGGACACACAGTCAAGCTTTGTGTCTACATTCCAAGCGGCAGAAACATCAAAGATGCTCCAGTGGGAATCCTCTAGGTGGGTTCACAAGGATGAAGGAGACAGCAGGGATTGAGACTGAGTAAATAAGGCAGGGCCAGGAGAGATGAGGGCTGAGACATGAGCAGGTAGCAGATCACGTGGGGCCTTGTAGGAGTTTAAATTTTATTCTGTATGCGATGGAAAAACATCAGAGCGTTTTAACCAGTTGACATAATTTGCCATATACTTTGGAGGGCTCAATCTGGTTGCCATGTGGAGGAGAGATTTTGTTAAGTGGAATATAGAAGCTGAGAAGCCATTTAGGAAGATATTTCTACAGGACAGGTGAGCCATGTAATGTTTTTGGTGGTGCCATGGCAGTGAAATGAAGAAAGTCAGGTATATCTTGGAGGTAGAGCCAGAATGAATCACCAGTGCATTTTAGTGGTAAAGAGCCTGTCTGCCAGTGCAGGAGACATAAGACACACAGGTTTGATCCCTAGATCAGGAAGATCCCCTGGAGGGGATCCCAAGAATACTGGAACCCACTCCAGTATTCTTTCCTGGAGAATCCCCACAGACAGAGGAGCCTGGTGAGCTACAGTCCATGGTGTCGCACAGAGTCACACATACTGAAGCAACTTAGAATGAACGAAGTGCATTAGGTGTAGGGAGCCAAGAAAAGAAATTCATCAAGAATGATTGCTTGTTCCAGGGCAAGAATAGAGACGCAGATGCAGAGAATAGACGTGTGACATGGGGAAGAGGGGATAAATTGGGAGATTAGGTTTAACATAAATACACCACCACATGTAAAATAGACAGCTAGTGAGAAACTGCTGTATAATACAGGGAGCTCAGCTCGGTGCTCTGTGATGACCTACAGGGAGGGGATGGGGAGAGGGGTGGGGGGGTCCAAGAGGGAGAGAATATACATATACACATAGCTGATTCACATTTTTGTACAGTAGAAACTAACACATTATAAAGCAATTACACTCCAATTAAAAAAAAAAAAAAGAATGGTTGCTAAGCATTGAGCATTGAGCCTAAGCAACTGGATGACGAGGTGGGGAAAGCTTGGGCAAGGGAGTGGATTTGTTTCAGCCTCAAGACTGAGGTATCATTGGACACCTGAATGGAGATGTGAAGCGGGCGGTAGATTCGTTGAATCTAGAGCTCACGGGAGTGGAGAGTCTGGGAATCACTTTTTGAGTCTGTCTCGTGAACCATCAGAATGTTGATAGAAAAAGTCATGAAATTAAATGAATTTGCTTAGGAAAAAAGGGTGAATGTAGAGAAAATTAAAGAGCTGAAGAGAAAAGCCCTAAAGCTTGCAATGGGCAGATCTAGGAAAAGCACCCACAAAAGACACAGAGGAAGTAGAGAGAGAGTCAGGTAGAGAAGAAGAGAAAAGGCATGTGTTGTCCCCTAGCTTTTGATAGAAGATGTTCCAAGAAGAGAGCGCCAACGCCTGCTGTTGAACAAATACGTGAGTATCAAATGCTGTCTTTGGCAAGACATTGTTTCGTAGTTATTATTGTGGGAAGTGTAATTTCTGACAGTGCCAAGTGCCTAGTTGATATTCACGGCCCAAAAGTTAAGGTGGTTACAGCTATGCTGATGGGGTAATTTCCTCCATCAACTTTCGGCTCCCCTGGTACAGGCCGGGAGGGATGGAAGGCTAAGTTCAATCAGGGTGTAGGCAAGCTTAGCAGAAAGTCAGAACCTGTTATTTTAAGATTCTTCTCACTTCTAAAGTTTCATGAAATAAAACAAAAGATTTGTTTTATTTGAATCTAAAATTTCAAACTAATTTTTTAATTCACTTTTTAGAATGCTCCGAAGAAAATTGTTTGTGGTTGGATACAAAAACTTGACAATGAAACAATGGGGAGAGAGATCTTTAGCAATCTTGGACGCTATTTAAATCACAAATATTGGACTAGGAATACGTTAATCCAAACAAATGCCATCATTTATTCTCCTAGTATGTTTCATTTATTTTTCTCATCCCTTCCTTTTCCAGTCTTGATGCTGGGAAGCTGAGAAGAGTGGACTGGGGTAAGTTGGATACCCTGCCAGGTATAGCCAAGTGATAACGAAGGGTAAAGACAGAGTTGCCATAAAAAAGTTTTTAATAAAACAAAGTCAAGGCATTTATATATTAATATAAATTATTTATCTCAGTGAAAAATTCAAAGATTAACTATTCCCCCAAACTCTGACATCTTATAGAAGGCAGCATTTGTCTTTTTTTGTTTCATTTTAGGAAAATCTAAAATTAAAGCCTACTTTAAATTCTAAAAATAAGTGGTTTAACTCCTGAAAATTTATTCAATCACATTTTAAACTCCAACATACATATTTCTAGACTTGTAAACATATTCGCATTCTTTTAAATTTAAACAGAAATAGATTTGTTAAAATCCGGTTCTCTGAAATATTCAGGAGAGTGTCATCTGGCTTGATTTTTATAAAGTGCATATAATATTTTTAATAGAATACTATGGAATACATGCTATTTGGAAACCAGAATTAATGATTTAACTCGGTTTCTTATGGAACATGAAGTTTTCCACCGTATTCACTCAGTGGACACAAGTACGTCATTGTCATTCTCAGTGTGAAGTGATGCTTACCTCTCGCTAAATTCATTTTGTCATGATAAAGAAAACCCACTGGAATTCCAAACATTACAAGTGACAAAACATTTTCTAGAGCACGCATTTTGTATGTAGACTGTACCTGAAGTGCTCGGCTTTAATCTAAATGAAAACGCCAAAGTGAAGTCAAAAGTTATTTGCTGTTGCTTCTGCTTTGACATTTCTTAACAGGACATAACAAGCTGGTTCAAAAACAAAAAGAAAGAAACGGGAAGGCTGGGCAGACAAGCCTCCTGATCTGTGCATTCATGAGCCCCACTAATACTGCTCACACAGAGGCGGTACCAGCAGTGCCTCAACGAGAATATCAATGCTTCAAAATTTCTACGGTGCCTCCTAGTTTATAAAGGTGCTTTTCATATTGGGTTGGTTTCTTTTTAATGAGAGGGAAAATTTTATGGAGGATTTTTATTCCCTTAGAAGGCAGGAGACTTTTGGCAAGATTTTCAATCTTTCCTCTGTGGCCAATTAGTGACAATTCCACTTTTGCAAGACAGCCGTCTCCCTGTCCAATTTGACAAGGCAAAGCAAGAAGACTGGCACTGAATCTGATGCCAACAGTAGTTCAAAATCTCACCACCATCAAAATAGGAATTCAGATGTAAAATTCCAAGACTTGCTTAGTCTTCCCTGGCCACCAGAAAAGCTGAACTCTAACCAGAGGCGGCTTCTGAAAGAAAAAGGTTGGTAGCCGTGCAAATTGATATAATGTTTCTGCAAAAGAAGTCTGGCGCCATGTTTCTGATGAAGGCAAAAACTGCAGAACTGTGTAGTCAGGTGCGTGCCAACATGTTTCTTTCAGCCTTGTGTATAGCAGGAAAAAAATGAGAAGAGACGGTATTCATAGTTTAGTTGGTTAACTAAACTACTGCAAAACTATGGCACAGTTGTTAGCTGGAATACTATGTCACCAGAAATTAAAACACAGTGGAATGCCAGCTGAGGATGGGCGGTGTAGACCAGACAGTGTAGGACTAGGCACGCTAGGACAGTGCAGGATTTGGGCTTCTTCTCTGTGTGAGTTAGAAAGTCACTGGAAGTCTTTGAGCATAGGAGAGACAGGATTTCACTTGCATCTTCAAAGGATCACTCTGACACAGTGTTGAGAAGAGGCTATGGCAGGATTGTGGGAGACAGTGATAAGGATGTGCCAAGGGAAGGATGATGATGGCTCAGAGCAGTTAGCAGCATCAGGGGGTAGGAAGAAGAGCTCCAAGTCTATGAATACTGAAGGTCAAGAAAGTGGGATAGATTGGTTATTGAGCGTAAGAGAAAGTGAAGAGTCAAAGAAGACCCCAGGCTTTTATTAAGCTGGCGTGTTTGTGTGCACAAGGAGACCCAAGCACAGGAGAATGCATCCTCCCATCCTCAGGGTTGTTGCTGAGTAATAGGCTTGGAGATCTTTATTTTCATCCTCATACTTGTGTTTGGGAGTATGCAAGGAACATGTGTTACTCCAATAATTTAAAAGCTATTTTTTAAAAAACAAATGAATGCCAGTGAGAATGAGAAACAATCTGCCCCAGTATATATTTTTTTGGTCAGCCGTCTCTTGTCTCCCAACAATCGAGCCTCACAGAACAGCAAGCAACAGCTCTAGAATCTGAAGCAACAGCTGACCCCTAGCCTGCCCGGTTTAAGGATTCCTAGTGAGTTGCATCTCTTTACCTGGGTCTTTTCTAAATGAAGGCAAGAATTCACCAGGGCCTCCCACACAATGAACCTGGAGAT
The DNA here is from genome assembly GCF_055505025.1 of Bos grunniens. NCBI lineage: Eukaryota > Metazoa > Chordata > Mammalia > Artiodactyla > Bovidae > Bos > Bos grunniens. The sequence continues at coordinate 52,638,493 of NC_141178.1, read as the reverse complement.
TACCACCACGGAGTTGGCACACCTGGCAAGCAAACCACAGAAGTGAACTTCCATCTGTGTAGTGAGATGAGTCATCCTTATTCTCATTAACCCTCCTGGTTAGCATATTTGAGTCTTCCTCCTCAAAATTTATATTTTCTGTTAGTATCTTCATAGGCCTTATGGCATACATACCACTTTATTTTATTTTTTTGGTAAGCCACTTGAATCCTGTTTTAAACATGTGGGGTAATATAAATACATACATAAACACTTGGATGTTTTTTCTCCACCCCACCCCACTCCAAGAAGATCTGCTTTATTTATGTCTTATTCAAAATCATGCATCATGGGACTTCCCTGGCGGTCCAGTGGTTAAGACTTCACCTTTTCCATGCAGAGGGGTGCAGATTCGATATCCCTGGTTGGGTAGCTAAGATCCCACATGACTTGCAACTAAAAAACAAACAAACAAACAAAAAAAAACCCTGGAACATAGAACAGAAAGAATATTGTAACAGATACAATTTGTTGTTGTTGTTGAGTTGCTCAGTCATGTCTGACTGTCTTGTGACCCCATGGACTGTAGCCCACCAGGCTCCTCTGTCCATGGGATTCTCCAGGCAAGAATACTAGAATGGGTTACCATTTCCTTCTCCAGGATATCTTCTCGATCCAGGGATCTAACCCACATCTCCTGCATCTCTTTACCACTGAGCCACCATGGAAGCCAAAAAAATTCAATAAAGACTTTAAAAATGGTCCACATGTTAAAAAAATCTTTAAAAAAAATTGCGTATCATTCTAGTCACTTCTGGAACTGCCTGCCTCCTGACTGCACACTTATCAGAATCAAAGGAGAACCATGAAGTTGAGAAAAATATTAATGTAGAGGTCTGTGTGCAGCACCAGAGTTATTTGGAGAAAAGGTGCAAACAAATCTAGTACAAATACCTGGACCCTGGGAGCATGTGTGGTCTGGGGCAGAGAGTTGCTCAGCAGACACACAGCACAGTGGGTATAGGTCTCCCTCTGCACATGAATCTCTTCATTCAGCAGTGGAAACTCATGAAACCCAATCAGGACCACCAGGTTGTGACACGTGGCAGGATGAACAAAATTGCTTTCCCAACACTGGTAGGGCTTCAGGCTTTAATAGAAAGGCTTCCAGTGTCTTATCCAGCAGTGCCCAACTTTTCTGGTACCAGGGACTGGCTTCGTGGAAGACATTTTTTCCACAGACCAGGGAAGGAGGGATGACTCAAGTTCATTATTTGCTGTGCACCTTATTTTTATTGCTATTGCATCAGCTCCACCTCAGATCTTCAGGCATTAGATCTAGGAGGTTGGGGACTCCTGTATAAAACCAGATCCTTCCTATTTCTCCAGTGCAGCTTCACTGTTCACTTTTTCTCCTCCAACAACATGCATGCCCAGAACCCAAAGTATAGGTGGTGATTCCAAGCCACATCTCTCTCTGGCTACTTATGATGGGGACTTTTGCATTTCTAGCTCATCTCATGGCAATTATTCCCACACTTGGAAGTTAGGCAGGCAGTCTGTGCATGTACTAAGCATGTGGCTTTCTGCATATGTCTGCACATCATTTTTCAGGAAATTCTATTTCACACTAGAGCAGCTTGATGAGTAGCTGTTGTTCACACCCACTGAGAAATAACTCCATGTGAGAATAATACCTTTACAACTTTGAAGTGTCCTCATCTCTAGGCCATCAACCTGCTGTGAACTCTCATCTTGACTTTTCACACTTACAGGCAACAGTCATGCAACATACTGTCAAACAATATGAAGGTTGGAGGAAACGTGAGGGAGGGCAAAATTAAATTGGAGCCTCAACATCTTTCTAGTTCAGTGTCATTGTCAATAATTAAAAAAACATCCACCACACATGTAAGTATATTGGTATTTGGTTTCAACTTAAATTTTTTGTTTTGTGTCTTTGAAGCATATTTAACATTTCTGACTCTCACTGACATTCTTACTATCAAAGATTAGTATAAAAACCAGCATTCGAAATCCTTGTCCTCAAGGCAGTTTCTACTCATGTCTTCCTTAACGTATTTCTCACCAAAATCTTAATCTTTAAGCCTCAAATATTATAATACTGAGGCAACTGAAATTTTGGTGTGGCTGTGATTTCAACACACTAAATTTCCTCTTTAAGAACTATTATAATTTCACCAATCCTGTTTGTTGAAAATCCAGCAAAATATAAGCAATTAAGGGGCTTTCTTGGTGGCTCAGTGTTGAAGAATCCATCTGCCAATGCAGGAGACACGGTATGATCCCTGTTTCAGAAAGATCCCACGTGCCGCAGAGCCACTAAGCCCAAACGCCGTAACTATCGACCTGTGTTCTAGAGCCTGTGCTCTGCAGCAAGAGAAGCCACCACAGTGAGACGCCTGCGCACCACAACCAGAGAGGAGCCCCCACTCACCTCAACTGCAGAAAAGCCCGAGCAGCAACGAAGACCCAGCACAGCCAAAAATAAATAAATAAATAAATTTTTAAAATATATTTTTTATTAAAAAAATTTAAAAATCTGTTATAAGAATAAATAAGATAAACAACTCTTTCATTCCACAAAGAATTGTTAAGCCCCTTTGATGTGCCAAAATGTGATCTGCTCTAGATTTAAAGGTGAGTCAGATGTGGAAAGTGAAAGTGTTAATCCCTCATTCGTGCCCAACTCTTTGTGACCCCATGGACTGTACCCTGCCAGGTTCCTCTGTCCTTGGGATTCTCTAGGCAAGAATACTGGAGTGGATTGCTATTCCCTTCTCCAGGGCATCTTCCCGACTCAGGGATTGAACCTGGGTCTCCTGCATTGCAGGCGGATTCTTTACCATCTGAGCTACCAGGGGAGAAACTCACTGGTGCTCAGTAGAGCTGACATATTAATTAGACTTTTCCTAATTCAGCAAGAACATGTCTCAGCAAGGGCTGAAACACACACACACCAAACTCATTTATTTTTAGTTAACTAGAAAATTCAATTAAGTGGAAACCAGCCCACTCTTAGTGCTTAATTCTTTCAGTTAACACCAACTAGCTCAACATCTGGAACTTGGTTCAACCCGACGGAAGCACCAAATGGTTCCCGTAGACTCTGCACCGTGCTAGGCACTGGGGATGCCAGGGTGAGAAGCCACCAGCTTGGCAGGGAGAAGAGGGGGTAAGTGCCCATCCACCTGCCAGGACAGAAAAATGGGCTAGTTCACAGGACCTGTAATTTAGAGTAAGAAGAGAAACAACAGAAGAATATGCAAGACATGAGAACTGATCTCAGAGGTCTGAGAAAGGGACAGAGCAAAGGAGAGTCAAGGAGATTTCTTTCCATAAGGGATGTAAATTGCAAAGGTCTGAACAGGTCCTAACCCAGGACACTTTCCAGAACTTTGTTGACCCTAAACAACAAGGCTGATACACCTTGTTCTTAAAATCTCCAGTAACAGCTTGTTGCCTTTTGATTTGTTCCTCTCCTAAAAGGTCAGTAGATAGAAAATCTGGTAAATTAAATCTTCTGAGAAGGTCTATTCTGTGCAGTTGAGTTGTCATGACTATGCATCTTTACTCCCTGAATTTACAAAATGTTTTTGATGTAAATCAAGTTTGGACCTGAAACTAATAAAAGAACTGTGTGTACATAAAAACATACAATGTATACATTTATTCCTGTGTGCTCAGTCATGTCTGACTCTTTGTGACCCCATCGACTATAGCCCCAGGTTCCTCTGTCCATGGGATTTTTCAGGCAAGAACACTGGAGTGGCCATTTCCTTCTCCTGGGGATCTTCTCAACCCAGGGATCAAACCCATGTCCCCCGCATCTCCTGCATTAGCAGGTAGATTCTTTACTGCTGAGCCACCGTGGGAGCTGATATACATTTATATGTAAGTCTAAAATATAAGTATATATGTTTATATTAAGGATACATAAATATTTATTATATATACATACATGGATATTATTAATATCCTTGATTATATATTTGCTTATGTTTGCTGTCAAACATTTTAATAATTATAAATGCCAAATATTAACGAGAATAGTTTCACTGCTAATTTAGAATTTTTACAGTAAGTTCCAGAAATGACATATGGAAACAGGAGCCTTGGGACAATTGCGGTCAACCAATGAATGTAATATGCCTCATGGCATAACTGCAACAAGACTTGCTTCTAGAAAATTTTTCTTTTAAATTTCTCAGAAGGAGTATCAGATTTTTTTTTTCCCTCCAACTTAGCTTGGGAAAATACTCTGAAGTACTTTATGATACATGAATAAACATATGTCTTAGGAAAATGAAACTGTAGTTACCATTACTTTGGAGTTTAAAAAAGCCATGTAGGGACTTCCTTGGTGGTCCAGAGGATAAGAATCCACCTGCCAAAGGAGGGGACATGGATTTGATCCCTGGTCCAGGAAGATTCCACATGCTGCAGAGCAATTAAGCCCGCGTACGGCAATTACTGAAGCCCACACGCCTACAGCCTGTGTTCTGCAACAAGAGCAGCCACCTCAGTGAGAAGCCTGTGCACTGCAACGAACAGTAGTCCCCGCTTGCCAAAACTAGAGGACACTCCTGTGCAGCAATGAAGACCCAGAACAACCAAAAATAAAATAAATTTAAAAATAATTTTTTTCAAAAAAAGAAAGGCATGTAGGATAATGGAAATCAAATTTCCCATTGAAAAGGAAAACAATTAAATTTCATGACAGTAAAAACTTTGAGAGATTGTATGAAATGGTCATGACCTAGTTACCATCTTGAAAAAACACCAGGATAGAAAGTGAGCCAGAAATCACGATGCTGTTTACCTGTTGCTTCTCCCCTAGCATGGCTCATCTCAAGCACAGCCAGGTGTCTAAGACATCCCTGTCAACTGGCTAATAAACTCTCTGACCAAATTCACCAGTAGTTACATCCTCTTAATAAAAAAAAAAAAAAGGAAAAATAGAACAGAAACTTTCCCATTAGAAATAACAGGAGATGACTCCACAAAACAGATTTTCCTTTGGCACTTAGGTCTCTTGACCCCAGAGACATGAAGAAAATAATTATGAGGTAACTCCCCTTAAAATTATCAATGTTCCCTACTGGTCCTTCTGTGGTAGGAGTGAATCATCCATTTTTCTCAAAGGAGACATAAAGATTTCCAGTGAAAACTTCGTGAGGATTCAGAGGGGCTCATGAAGACATAGAGATGATGGTGTTGGTAGTTTTGGCTTCTGATCTACAATTGATGGTTGTGATGAAGCTTGTCCAACAGAGTAGGAAATGAGCATGGCCACATTTTAAATTTTATAACAATGGTCACATCTTTTTGCTCTAACAGATACTTTCTTGGATTGATATATGTTTTCTGGTCTTTCTATCTCTTCCACTCCCTGATTGCAAGCTCATCATCTGTATCTCCAGCATCAGGTGCATTCCAGGTTTCAAAGGAATCGAAGGGTTATAGAACTGGAAAGGGGTCAAGATGTTCATCCAAACTCTTCTTCTTCAAGCACGGAAATTCTAAATGCTAACTCTGTGGATGCCTATTGGTGGCTGAGTGTCCTGCAGTCCCAGAGGACACGAACCAATAGTGAGAATATCTCAGTTGAGTTCATTTCAGTCGCTCAGTCATGTCCAACTCTTTGCGACCCCAAGGACTGCAACACGCCAGGCTTCCCTGTCCTTCACCAACTCCCGGAGCTTGCTCAAACTCATGTCCATCAACTCAGTGATGCCATCCAACCATCTCCTCCTCTGTCGTCCCCTTCTCTTCCTGCCTTCAAACTTTCCCAGAATCAGGGTCTTTTCCAATGATTCAGTTCTTTGCATCAGATGGCCAAAGTATTGGAATTTCAGCTTCAGCATCAGTCCTTCCAATGAATATTAAAGACTGATTTCCTTTAGGATTGACTGGTTTGATCTCCTTGCAATCCAAGGGACTCTCTCAATATCTACTAGCCAAAAATGTCTGCATCTTTTTATAAAACTATTTAAAACAAAATTGTGATCAATCTTTGTTTAAAGCTAAATATTAGAAAAAGAAGGTGGGCTTCCCAGGTGGCTCAGTAGTAAAGAATCTACCTGCCAATGCAGGAGATATGGGTTCACTCCCTGGTCTCAGAAGATCCCACATACCACAGAGCAACTAGGCCAGTGTGCCAAACTATGGCGTCTGAGTTCTAGAAACCATGGTCCACAGCTACTGAGCCCATGGGCCACAACTATTGAAGCCTGTGAGCCTTAGAGACTGTGCTCAACAATAAGAGGAGTCACCACAATGAGGAGCCTGCACACCTCAACTGAAGAATAGTTCTCCATCTCTGCCTTCACAGAAATGAACACCCAGCACAGCCAAAAATAGATAACAGGCATGTGGGATCTTAGTTCCCCAACCAGGGATTGAATCTGCACTCCCTACATGGGAAGCATGGAGTCTTAAAACACTGGATTGTCAGGAAAGTCCCTGCTATTCATCTTTGCTTACCCATCTTTTTATTCCTATTGATTTAAAAATCTGCTCCTATGTTACATATATTATTATATAATTTATTTGTTATTATATAGTAATAAAACTACTGTGCTAAACATTGCTCCTGGTAAATGAATCCTGTATCTGTAGGAGTTTTCTCCTTATCCATTCCCGTGAGCGATTTCAGCGATTCTCAGGTTTTCCACAATAATTAATTAATTTGCTCATAAATTCTAACTCACTCTTATTATCTCCTACAGTATATCAATCCTAGGGTTCAAAATGGTGTCACCTGAGTTTTGGAGACATTTAGTTGACTTCTCAGAACTGATCTGAAGACAGAAGTTGATCTTCTGTCTTTGAATCAATGAAGAAGTTGATCTTCATCCTTTGAAGACTGTCAAAGGATGCTTTCAGACGACAGAGGCAGAACTTTGGAACCTCTACCGTTGCCACTGGCTGAGTTCCCCTTCCCAATTCCTTAGAGATGACAATAACTATAAGACTCCACATTTGGCACTGGGGAAGACGTGAATCTCAAGTGAGGGCCACCCAGCATTCCAAAGATCACTCATAATATTGTGTTTTTACTTCAAAGAGAAGCACTGTTTGTTCCTCTGTGTCTCTGGGTACTGGATCAGAATGATGTATTCAGGGAGCGATACCCAGCTGCCAAAAGGATAGCATCTGTCTCATAGTGACGTACAAGTCTTCCAGGTCTTTATCGAAGTGCTGCCTTGACATTTATCTGCAACAGAGACTATGGAGAACATGTACTACTCTTTGAATGTTTACATTGCAGAACTATTTGGAGATTAAAACAGCTGTCTAAAATGTGTGTTAAGTCCTTAACAACAACAGATAACCTGTGAAAGTTTTATAAAGAGAACTATGTCATGATCTTGAGAAATATTTTTGCTGGAAAACTAGATTCCTTTCTCCAAATTCAATGAGCAACTTCTTCAGTGATGTGGTCTTCTGGAATATACAGAAGGATATGACTTTTCCAAAGAAATATTATTAATCAAAAGGCTCAACTTCTCTGTTCCATAGAGTAAGAATTGCTTTATATGTTCTGGACTTAACAAAGGCCAGAAATATATGAATCCATATGGATAGCTCTTAAGTGTACCTGCTTTAATATCTTGTGAGATCACATACCAACATTAACAGATATCACTTGTAAGATATGCCAGCTCTGTGTCTGGCTTATTTCCTTGTAATAACTCAAGACTTTCACGCGCCATAGCCCGTTAGCAATTCCTTCTTCGGTTCACCTCACACTTCTCATCTCTATTGGAAACACAGTGATAATTTCACGTTCAAAAGAGCTAGAAGGCCTAACCACTATGCAAAATTTCAAAGTCATCTTTGACAAGATGGGACTATGACACATATGAAGCACCCCAAAGCACCATTTGTCTTGGTAAACAACGCATTTGTGATTTTAGAACCCAAGTAACCCATAAACAAACAAAACAATTCCAAAGAAAAGAAAGATTAAAAAAAAAAATGAACTTACTGTCTCTAACTATATTTATTCTAGGAGGGAACAAAAGATCAATGTAAGTTGTCATCTTCCTTGATAAAATCCTGCCTTAGAAAAGTGAATTACAAGATCCCACTGAGTCTGACATGGAATGGGGTGATGAAAACACTTTGGTTCTAGAGAATTACAGTACAGTACACAGTGCTCACAAACAGAATGAATAATTGAAATCCAGGGCTTTTATGCTTCAATGAAAAAAAAAACAATATTTCATGGCACATAAACTTATTCAGCTTATTTGCATGAAGGGTGGATGATCAAAGCACTGTCCACAGGAAAATAGTGATGGCACCTTGATTTAAGTGTGATGAGCATTCATAAATATTCTTAGGAAGCAAGATATACCTACATTTAATCAGCACTTATTAAAATTTTATTCCCTATAGTTATTCAACAGGATCTGTGGTATAAAAACATAATTACAAAAATCAGATTTGAGCTCATTTGACAACAGAAGGGTTTTATGGTGACCTATCTCCAAATGTTCCTATTTGTAATTAAATGCAGCGATCAGCAGTAAGGATTTTGAAGCTGTTTTAGTAGTTCCGCTATTCTGCTTAACATGTGGCACCCGTAATAATTAAAATGATACTAACACATGCACAATTTTATGGCCCTTATGGTGCAACCCATTATGCCAAATAAGGGCCTCTGTTTTCACAGCATACTGCACATGGTCTCATTACACCCACTTTTCTTTTCCTGTCTTCACACTAACAACTGTTAAAGTGAATCAACACACGAAACGTACTATAACAGCTTAGTGTTTATGATATGTGTGCTGTTAGTCAGTGAACAGGAAAATCTAAACATTTACTGTTTATGTAAAGAATAGCGTTAGTGTTAGCGAATTGCTCGGGTCTGCTTACTTTATTATCTAGATCACAAACGTAATGATGGGTTTCAATGGCATCTATATTTTTGCTTTGTTTTGTTTTTCAATGCAGATGTCTATAAAACCAGAAGAATTTAGCATTTACATATCTTAGAGGATTTCTTCTCAACCATAACATAATTTAGGGATCACTTTTTAAAAGATAGATAATTCAGTATGTGTCATTCCCTTACAAAAAAAAAAAAAGAAAAGAAAAAGAAGAAGAAGAAGAAGAGTGAAAGATTTAAAGTTATTTGGAGGTGATTTCCTTCACAACATCCCGAGGCTGGATCTGGTTTACCTAAGATGTTAAAAAGCTATCAACCATTTTTATGCGGTACCATACTAAAACTTACAAGAAGCTGGGAATTTGAGATCAGTGCAATTTTTATCATGAATAATTTTGTAATTAAGGAGCTCCTCAAAGACCTCCTACACTCATTTTACAGTCATCAGTTCCGAATGGCGTTCAGTCTTTTTGTTCTGGGACACGATCCAACGTAGGTCCCATCGGTAAAACACCAATGGATTGGCAAGGTCTCATGTCTGCATTTTCCACAGCCATTTTTTGAACATTAGTTGAAACTTCCGATAAAGAATAACATCCCTTCTTTCTTTTTTTTCTTTCCAAGTCCAACTCAATTCCATCCATTTAGGAATTTTGCCGTATTGGCGCTAACCGCACATCAACTGAGCTGAGTAGACCTTGAATGTTAACGACTTAATAGCGCAATTGATTGCAAAGATACAAAAGAAAAATGTTCACAGATTGCAGCCTTCACATGGTTTGGCTCTGAGATCTCATCAACAGTGTGACGTCGACCGGTAGAGAACCATGTGGATGCTGTATGAGAACCATGCGCTCGTTACAGAACTGTGAAAATTTGTGGGACTCCAAAATGAAAATTACCAGCCAGGAAAAAAAAAAAAAACAGCAAGACATGTCGTGGTTGAGGGAAAGCAGCTTGAGACAGACCTAACACATTCTTCAATACAAGCTTCTTAGGAGAAAGACTAGGAACATTGACTATTATGTAAATATCACCACAGGTTGAACAAAATCTGTCAGAACCCTAGCCACCCTGGACTCAGACTGTCACACTCACACAGCAACCGGGAAAGATTTCCTCCCTGTTAGGAGGCAGTCTTCAACCCTACTTACCAAAACAAAACCCACCAAATACCCACCCTGTTCAACCATGAAAGAAGGCACAAGGCTTCCTGTCTGAACTTGAAGAAAGTTGTACCCACCATCCATATTCTTGGATTAAAACAAGCGTCTGTGATCAGCATTAGTATTTACTACCCTATGATCAAAAACAAATAACCCACTTTGTTTGTTTCTTACTGCAAATGAATTAAATTAGCAGCCATTAGGAGGACTCGCTGTTTATATCCTTGTTTCAGCAGTGGTAGTATTTGAAGTTTCCTGCGGTAAGTTCATTACTCGTATTTTGTCCAGAATTAGTGAAGCGTGCTGAAAATTGCTAATGACAGATGTTTCTCCACTCTGTCACACTTCTTGTATCATTTGATTTGGAAAGCAACATACGGTGTTCTGCTCTATCAGTATGTCACAGACTGTCTGTAAACAGCTGGTCATAACTCAGTTCAGTGAAAACCATTACTTTCCAATGAAGGGCTGGACACCCTCCAAATTGCATTTTGGCATGGCCTCGGCTGCATAATGAACAAAGTTCCTCTGTTCCGAGGTTACCTTAGGAAGATTTCTCACTTTCCCTACTTGTGTGCATGTCTCAGAAAAGAGGGTTTCTTTGGCAATAGATAAAAGATCAAGAGGATATGGAAAAAAATATTTTAATGCTTGTATCAAGCACTCATGAAAATCTGTGAACGGTGCGTTGCAGAAGACAACACAAAACCCACCCAAAATGTATATCTTAACCATTTCTGGTTATGTCCCCAGTTGAAGAGAGCATGAATTATTAGGGTCAAGGCCCATCAGATGACACATTTCAATGTCTCCTACAGAACAGTCATGGCATATGAGCACGCCCATGTGTCTATCCCCTGATATCCAGTCATACTGAGAAGTACTAAAATCATCCCCCTTTCGTTTACATGGTGATGAAATCGAAAGAAATTTGTCCTGCTGGTTTTTAAAATCTGAAGCTCACCAAGCCAAAACCAAATATAAAAATCTCACAATACAAGGTCCCACACACTATTTTTTAAGATGATGTTTTTTAAAATGTTGACAGTTGCATTTAATAACGAACAAACAATGCCAGGTTATTTGAACCATACATCGAATAACAAGGCTCCATGAGCAACACTGTTCAGAATGAATGGAGATAAAATCTTTCACTGAAAACCCTGGGATGGAGCAGAGAGATAAACAGAGATACTGAATATATTTAAAGCCACTTGGTACTTCCAGATCCGTAAGGGCTTTGTGATATATGAAGAAATGGAAGAGAAGGAAATGAGCCCATTTGAGGGACTGGACGATAAAGGAATATGCCCGTCTCAGCTTAGCACTCATTCAATCAAGTCTCCATCAACAAATACCGAGTACTTAAACATGACAGATAATTGCTGAAGATATTCTTGTGGGACTCTTTTCTATGCATCAAGGAGAGGTTTATCAGTCCTGAACTCTAAGTGTATGCTTTTTGCACCTGGCAAACCCCCTTCTTCCTAGATCACACTCCCATGTCACCTTTCTGAAGCCTTTCTTGATGCCCGCAGGCAAAACTGGCCCACATCCCAGCTTGCCCACACTTTCCTAATAACTCGACTATAGCCTACAGATAAAGTGCAGCTTGGAGTCAGGAGAGAGGGCAATGGAGTCCATGGAAGAGTCAGGGGAGGACTTCCCTGGTGGTACAGGATAAGAATCTGCCTGCCAATGCAAGAGACACAGGTTCAATCCCTGGTCCACAAAGGTCCCACATGATGTGGGCAACTAAGCCAGTGTGCCACAGCTACTGAGCCCAAACCCTAGAGCCTGTGCTCCATGGCAAAGAAAAGCTACCGCAGTGAGAAGCCCACGCACCGCAACTAGAAAGCAGCCCCTACGCGTCGCAACAGCACTGAAGACCCAGCTCAGCCAAAAATGGATGGATAATTTTTTAAAAGAGTCGGGTGAGTCGTCAGAGTAGGTAACATGTTGCCTGGGTCTTAAATAACCACTCACATGTGAAAAGGAGAGAATATTTTAGAATGTCACGACCCAGAGAGATGTCCTCAATTAGTAAAAACAAACAAAGAAACATTCTTTGCATATCAAATGGCACTAGAGCAGAAGACAAATGTATGAGACAATTCCAAGAAATAAAAACTATGTGAAGAATCTCTTTAAAACAAGATATCTTACCTGGATCTTGTTTTTTCTCATCTTCTAGGCCAGAGGTTTAATAATACCCTTTTCCCATAGATAAAATCAATATATCCTGTGTATGAAGGGATGAAGGATTCAATAATTAGCTAAAGACAGTTTTAAGTGAAAACATATATATCTACAAGTCATATCACTCATTACACCATTGAGTACAACTGGTTTCCCAAAATGTTAGTATTTTAAGATAATACTTACGTAAGAGGTATTTCCATATGATTTTTAATACAAGATCACTCCTGAAAATGACTTTTTTTCCTTTTTTAAAAACATATTTTTCGGGGACTCTTTACCCACTCTCAGTGTCTATGCTGAGAGCTTTGTATTTTCCTTCTCTTTAATAAATTCCATTCGCTTGCTCCCATGGGAAAAAACAAAAACAAAAATACTTCAAATTAATTGCATTGGCATGTAGTTGATTTACAATGTTGTGTTAGTTTCTGCCATATAGCAAAGTGAATCAATTATGTGCTGTGAGTGCTCAGTCACTCAGTTGTGTCTGACTCTTTGCAACCCCATGGACTATAGTCTACCAGGCTCCTCTATCCATGGGATTTCCCAGGCAAGAATACTGGAGTGGTTTGCCATTTCTTCTCCAGGGGATCTTTCCCACCCAGGAATTGAATCCACATCTCCTGCATTGGCAGGCGGATTCTCTACCACTGAGCCACCTGGGAAGCCCAATCAGTTATACATATACATGTATCCACTCCTTTTTAGATTCTCTTACTTATTTACACTGGTCTTGCTTATATTTAAAAAGAAAGGCTGCCTTCCCATAATATGTGTCCATCCTTTTGAATAATAGCGTCTCTGCAGTTGCTATATTGCAAGTCTCTTAGCTTAGGTTTACTTGCCGGGTTGAACTAGGCTGAACCACTGAAGAGTTTTATCCTCTGCAAATGCAGTGGCAGAAGGGGGTTAAAAGGTCATTTCTCTGCCAGTTTCAGAGGGTTTTACCTTTTAAAGGAATATTGCTAAGAAACATTCTATATAAGCTAAAAAAATGTGTGATTGATTCCTTTAGCTGCTCAAAGCTGATAAAAGAAAATTATAGAGAGAAATGTTTTCATTAGTTATCCTTTTACCCAACTCCCTGTTCTCTTTCCTCCTTTGGATATTTACCTCTGTTTATGGCAACTCTCCTTCTGTAGCTCAACCCTCACTGCTCTGCCTCTGGTAAAGTACTTAGTGAAGGGCTATTGCTTTTCCTTCACAGAGAAATACTCTCACATGTCATTAAAAGTAAGCACCTTCATTTTTTCAAAAGGTAGTGCAGGAACCTCTATAGACTGATTATGGCAGATGGTGATAATACAAAATTTGGACTTCTGCATGAATATTACACAGTGATTTCTCTACCTTTTTGCTGTTGTATTTGCTGTTACTTCGATGATGGCCTCTTCTTCTTCTTTTTTGACTTCCATTGATGGTCTTTTTTTCCCCTCCCTGTAACGAGTTCTACTGCTAAATCTGAGCTATGGCTCCTAGAGCAGATGGGTGAGAAGAGAAATAATTTCCACCCTATAACTTGTTAGAAGAGCTTAGTGCCTTGCCAGTTGGCCAGGAGTTTAGTTCTCAAACACAAAATACACAGATTCTCAAAGGTTGGTCCTCTCTGTTGGTCTTATTTGAGTCTCTGAAATCTTTACAGGGCCAAAAATTTATTCATTGAATTTTTGACTAATGAAACTTGCAAGTTATGGCCAATATCCTATTGGTAGTCCCCTGTTGTCCTTCTGATGGAAATCTTGACCAAAAAAACCCAATACCATTTCTGTCCAACACACCCAAAGAAATCAAAGCCACTGTGGACATTGTGCCTCAATGAATGTAACTTCTTTAAACCAAACCATCTCAAGAAAGAAAGAGCCATCTCTGTAATAACACACAACTAGAGCCTTTAAGGAAATAGCAAAGATGAGAAGCACAAAAAATTGATTTAGTGTGCCAAATATGTAAAATTTATTGTAGAACACTGACTCCTCCCAGTTTGTGGATCTGAAGATAAACCAACACAAATTATCGCTGATGGGACAACTTAATAATTTGATTTTGTTTTCTTCAATCCCACTGAAGAAATATTTACTGTATGTCTACAAAGTGCAAAACCGTTTGCAAGGCATTAAGAGAAAATAAAAATGTGCATATTCCCAAGTGTGGACGAATGTTCCTAAAAAGCCAATGGAAATAATTGTACAAACAAATAGAATAAAAAGCAGTATTATAAAATGCCTTATATACGAGTGTGTGTGTGTGTGTGTATAAAATCTCTAAAAAAGTGTGAATGCATCTTATTATCTCCAATTTTCTTCCAAAACAATACAAAAGCTTAAGTCCCTGCAATTAGATTACAAATAGCTTTTTGATTATCTAGGGCCTGATTAATAGAGTGTCTATATAATTTATCATCCAAACAAGGACACTTTGAGAGTGAAAAGCAATGCTATTAATAATTGTGCCAAGCCAGTAGGAATAAACCAGGATTGTCCCCCAAAATAAGGACATATGGTCACTGTATTGATTACCTCATTTCAATATTACCAAGACAACATCGGTACCCTTTTTCTGCTTTCTTTTGCTACCTGACTTCATAAACTATTTTATTTCTTATTGGGTGGTTACTCACAAGAGACTAGCCAGCAATAAAAAGAGACTGTGTCCCTCAGATCCATCAGTTTGATACAAAATAAAGACTAGATGGGAAATCATTTCATGAACACTTATTAGACTGGGTACGGTCCCAGGTGCTGGGGATACAAAGATGTGAACAAGTAAACCCCTGTCCCTTTTTGAACAACATTGGGAAATTTTACATACACTCATACAATTTTTAAATATTTTTAAATTATCATTAAATATTTAAATTTTATGTTAAAGTATTTTTAAATTATTCAAAATATTTTTACAAACAAATGTCTTTAAAGCATTAAAATACCTATATGTAAGATAAGGAGAAAAAAGAGTGGTGAAATGATTCTCCTGCAAATGCATTTAATTCAGTTTTCCCACTCATGAGTCATGATAAATTCCTCCAGAATGTCTCTTCCTACTTCCTGTCTTCTTTCTACTTCTCTTTTTGTTTCTTCTCAGAGTAGAACACAGGAGATTATTGAGAGAGGAAGGAAGGAAGCCAGACAATCAAGGTTATAGGGTGTGGTTAAAGTCTGTGGGACAGGAAGTAGCCCAGTGTCTTTGTGTCCCATCTCAAATCTACATTTAAATGGCGGAACATACATGCCTAAGTCATTAAAACCAACAAGGACCTACTGCAAAGCACAGCGAACTCTGCTCAATGTTATGTGGCAGCCTGGATGGGAGGGGAGAATGGATACATGTTATGTATGGCTGAGTCACTTTGCTGGGCACCTGAAACTATTAATATCACAACACTGTTAGTCAACTGTACTTCAATATAAAATAAAAAGTTTTAAAAAACATATATGCATAAGTCAAATTGAAAAGAGAAACAAAGACTGGTTCCTTAGGAAACACTTTAGGAGATTTAAAAAATTATATGAGATGAAATTTTTTGGCAGGGGCAGGGGAATGAAATTTAAAGAAGGAAAATATTCTATCAAAAATTGACTTCACCTGAGGTAATGCAATGGTAAAGACTCCGCCTGGTAAAGACTCAAGAGAAGCAAGTTCAATCCCTGGGTCGGGAAGGTCCCCTGGAAGAGGAAATGGCAGCCTGCTCCAGTATTTGTGCCTGGAAAATGCCATGGACAGAGAAGTCTGGCAGGCTACAGTCCATGGGGTCGCAAAGAGTCAGACATGACTGAGCAACTGACACACATTCCACCAAAAACAGAAAAAGCAGAAAGACAGGGCTCCAGGGAAGCAACAATCATCGGGGCAAGGAGCCGCATAAACAAAAAAGAACATGGATGGCAAACTCACTGACTACAGGAACGGGCAACTGATACGAATGAGCAAAGTGACTCAGGCACAAGACGGTTGGGATCACGTAACGGAAGGGTGTGGACTGTGACAAACTGCAGAGTCGTGCTTTAGCTAAAAGTGGCAGCTACTGAGCAACAGCCAGCTCTGTGAAACTGTGCATCCAGGGTCTCCAGTTCTGCCAACTTTCAAAAGAAACTAGAAAACCATAATTTTAAAAGAAAATCGTTTTTGTTTAATGTTGGCAATGAAATCAATTGGAAAGCTCAGCAAATCAAACCTAGTCTTCAGGGCTGCCAGTCTGGAACTTCTGCAACAAAATCTCTGACTGGTACATGGCTGCAGAAAAAAAAAAAAAATACAGGGCTTTTCCTCCCATAGCCAGGATCATTGCTTTTGCCTTACCTCTCTGATCCTTTCAAAAAGGAAGCCTTTTAAGAGGAGTGTTTGTGGATACGTGTGGGTGTGATACACAGGCTTTGAAATATTTTCCCCATGTGAAATAAGTATTTATTGTGTATTTTTGGTGTACTGTATGAATTAAGTGTGGGAAATTGCCATATTAACAATCAAAATCAAGTTGAATCATACTCAAAAGTGACGTTCACTTCAAGAATTCAACAATTCCATGAATCTTTCTCCACTCTGTTAACAAAGTCCATTTCTGTTCACTCAGTCAACAAAGATGTATGGTATACCTATGTATTAGGCTCTATTCTAGGAGATGGAAATATAATAAGACTGACAAATTTGCCTACTTTCATAGAACTTGTGAGCTTCCCTGGTGGCTCAGTTGGTAAAGAGTCTGCCTGCAATGCGGGAGACCCAGTTGGATCCCTGGGTCGGGGAAGATCCCCTGGAGAAGGAAATGGCTGCTGCTGCTGCTGCTAAGTCGATTCAGTCGTGTCGGACTCTGTGGGACCCCATAGACAGAAGCCCACCAGGCTCCCCTGTCCCTGGGATTCTTCAGGCAAGAACACTGGAGTGGGTATTCCATGGAAAGACATGAGGTCACAAAGAGTTGGACACAACTGAACGACTAACACTTTCACTTTCATAGAACTTACATTCTAGTGGGGAAGAAAAACAATAATAACTTTAAAAGCCAATTCCACCATACATATAGGGAAGGAAAACCGGAAATGTTGGAGTTTAGGTCAACTCAGGTTCAGAAGTTTCAGTTCAAATGTGAAGAATGTCTAAAACTGGGGCCTCCCTGGTGGCTCAGTGGTGGAGAGTCCACCTGCCAACTCAGGAGACGCGGTCTCAATACCTGACCCAGGAGGACTCTACCTGCTCCGGAGCAACTAAGCCCGTGTGCCACAACTACTGAGCCCAAGAGCCACAGCTAGTGAGCCCATAGGCGGCAGCTACTGAAGCCTGCATGCCCTACAGCTGGTCCACGACAAGAGAATCCACCACAATGAGAGAAGCCTGTACACCGCAACTAGAGGCTGGCCTGCACAGCGACAAAGACCCAGCACAAACAAAATAAATAAATAAATAATGTTTAAAAAGAATAACTAAAGTCTGATTGACTGATGTTTGGAGACATCTCCAAATGGCAAACGCTAAAGAGAAAGTGTATCACAATGGCCAACTTTGTTTAGGAAGTGACTGACATAAAATCATTAGAAGATAAATCATTGGAAGATAAATGAGGACATGAATTATTGGAATCATTGGAAGATATATAAGGAAATTAAATGCATGATATAGGAATACAAGTGTAAGAGCTTACCACAATCATTATATTATTGCTATATTACAATACTCAGCTGTTTTTTGAAGTTGATAAAAAATATTATTTTTAATTCAATCAGTACAGAAACTTATAAAGAGAAGAAATCATCCAAAAATAGGTATCATTAGCATTAGCTGAATTTCAACTCTGCATATGTAAGATGGAAGGATGGACGAATGGATGGATGCAAACAATGGTTTTTAATAATTGGGATCAAACCATACACTCACAGTGTCAGAGAACTTGTCTGAGATTGAAATCTTGCCTCTGCCACTTTCCAGGGAGTAAATAGGTCTTATCCACACTGTATCTCAGTGTCCTCATCTAATAATGAATATACTACTTACTCATAATATTTTTGCAGGTATTAAAAGAAGTAATCCTTACAGAGAAGTTAGAGCAGGGTACGGAGCATACCAAATGCTCAATAAATGTTAGCTACTATTATTATTCACTTCATCAGCCCATTCATGATATTGGTTTGATCCCAGAAGTTTTTTGGGTTTTTTTTTCCAATTCTGCTGTCTCCCTTTCCTTCTCATTCTATTATTTCCTTATATTTTTAAGCTATTCATTTTCTTGTTTTCTCTTGTTTTCTTGAGGTGTAACTGATTTATAATAGTGTGTTAGTGACTCAGGTTGGTCTAACATGGGAAAGGTTCACAGGGAATTATTTTTAGTTCCTCGCCAGGCTGCATTCAGTGGTCATTTCCTCTCCTCACTCCTCCTCCCTTGCCTTCTTCCTGGTACCCTCGCCTACTTGCCTCGCTCTCACCTCTTGCTTCACTCAGGCTCAGCTGCTCATCTCTGTTTTGGATTCACTTTGACGTGGCATGACTGACTTCCCTTTGACCTGTCTTCTCTATCATCTCTGTGTTCTGTCCCATTTCCTCACACACCATTATTTTCATGCCGAGTGTTTAGTGTTCTGTGTATGGTCCACAGCCCGGGAAGGGCATGAGAAGTGGAGGATAGCTGAGCAGAGGGCCCTCCTGTCCTGGCTGGGGTGCTGGATCTCTGCTCTCCATTCCTAGATTTCAGGAAATGAGCTGCAGTCCCCGGAGTTCACTCTATTTAGTGCATGCATACTCAGTTTTGTCCGACCCTTTGTGATCTTACAGACTAGAGCCTGCCCGCCAGGCTCCTCTGTCCATGGGATTCTCCAAGCAAGAATACTGGAGTGGGTTGCCATTTCCTCCTTCAGGAGATCTTCTGGACTCTGGGATCAATCCCAAGTATCCTGAGTTTTCCTGCACTGGCAGGTGGCTTCTTTACCACTGCACCACCTGGGAAGCCCCTCACTCTATTTAACCAGGGGAAAAAAAGGATCTCATTCCTGCAGGGATGCCCTTTTACTTCAGGTTATCTCCCTAGTGGGAGCCTGGGGATCTTCACCACCGTCTGAGTCTGCCACCATTTTTCACTCTCATTTTTCCAGACCCTTCCATGGTCTCATCTCTTAATTCTTCATCTTCCCAGAGAATCTCAGCTCAGTGAGCACTCTCCCTGCAAGATTCTCAATTCTACCTTAACTGGTCAAGGGCAGCAACTTCACTTGCTTTTCAGGCAAACAGTGCCATCTTCTGCAAAGAACAGTCATGCAAGAAAAAGGATGATGTGTCTTACTTGTCAGTGAGAGGAAGACAAACTTAGAAACTAGATGCCTAATAATGGGGAATAGTTAACAATGAATGGAACATCCTCTCAATAGGATATATGAAACTATTAAGAATTATACTGACAGCCCAACCTTTAATAAGATGATCTCAACTATGTAAAAATCATTTATGCATTTACTTATTTATAATACAGAAAATATATCAAAATATTTTAGTATTATCTCTAGATTGTATGATTATGGGAGATGTTTGTCTTCTTTTCTAAATTTCTATAAAGTTCAAATTTTTTAGATTATATTACTTAGACAATCAGTAAATGGAATCCATAAAACATTATTTAAAGAAAAAAGTAACTGTGTCCAATGTAGCATTTTCAAATGCAAAACAAGACAGAAATATATAATTAGAAAAGACTTTCTTACATCAAAGCTGCATCTTATTTGTTTTCCTTACAAAGAAAGACTCAAGGATTTATTTTTTACTAACATACATCATAACTCAACAAATATGAATAAGAAAAGTCTTTTGTGTGACAAAGTCAATTCTGCAAAATTGTGTGATGCTGACTTTGGTGGGAACTAATGGATCTGCCAACATAACCTCCTCTCCATGTGTCATTCAGCGAGCTATTTGTTCTTTAAGAGGACTGTTTTTACCCTAAGGGCCAATTGCATTTAAAAAAAAAAAAGAAGCAGAAGAAACCATGCTGATGAATTTTATAATTTTCCTGCTTTTTCTGCTGCCTGAAAATTCAAGCCAAGCAATGACAACATTCTACCTTTTAGGGGTAGACAGAGATTGCCCCCACAAAAACAAAAATCTTAGATTGCCTGGTCATGAAGAAACCTCCTGCTTGTCCAAAGAAAGGCATGAAATCAGGAGTTGACAGAGATTCTCATTCAGGAAAGAATTGTCACCATTTTTGCTGTGCTCCGGCCAGAACAACATATGGCAGCCCAGCTGACAAATATAATCTTTTCCTCTTTTTTTCCCCATTTCACATGCACATTTCATTTGTGGAATATTAAAACTTCACACGAAGTGCCTGTTAACCCCTTGGCACCCCAGCATCCCTTGTCTGGGATGTGCTATTTCCCAGAATCCTCTCGTCCAGCTGTGAGAAGGGTAAGGCCAACAGGGAGTGTTGGTGGTCAGAGGCCTTCTGACCCTTCCCTGTGTCCATCAGAAAAGGATGAGTCTCAGCATTTCCAGGCAGAATTGTCTTTATGTTAGAAAATTCATAGCTTCCTGGCTCCACTATAAACCATTTTGTTGCCCTGCACCCCAGAGCCTTTCAGTTTCCCAAAACGAGAGGTCTTTTCAGGCCCAGCTGTCCTAACATCCTGCTACGGCAGGCCTGCTGTCCACTCCCCAAGCACACTGCTGGCCCCGGTCCTGAAGGAAGACAGCCTGCACACGTGCTTTCAATGGAAAAAGCAACTTGTTCATGCTCCACCTGCTCCCCAGACATAAGCACGGGGTTCAGGTTTAATTTTTTTTTCTTCCTTTTTGGCCACATGGCAGGTGAGATCTTAGTACCCCAAACAGGGATCAAACCCATGCCCCTCATTGGAAGCACAGAGTCTTAACCACTGGACCCCCAGGGGACTCCCAGGATTAGATATTTTTGTTGACAGAGGCAATGCTCACACGTAGCCCTCTTAGGCTTCTGGAACCCTCACGGGCCTCCATCAGCCCAAACACACTTCCGACTCACTGCTTCTATATAAGTGTCAATGTAAGATGTCTCTTTCCATCTACTCCTTACTCCTTTATATTTTGTTTTTCACTTACAAAAATTGCCTAACATATAATAAGGCAGTCAATATATACTTGTTGAATACATTTCAAGTACACACAAAGTGCAGAAAATAACACAATCTATACCTATGGCTTCACCACTGAGATTAAGCAGATGATATATCATTTTGTCATATTTGTATCCAATGATTCTCTCTTTTTAAAAAAATAAGATATCCCATGCTTCAGGAACACTTGACCCCACACCATATTCCTCCTCTGGCAGGTTAGCCACAACTCTGAAGGCAGTGTACACTTTTGCCTTCCAAGTGTTCTAACACACATGCATATATCCACAAAATATGTAGACACTAGCAGTTTGTATCTTTAAAAATTTCCATGCTGTACATAATATTTGGACTTCCCTAGTGGCTCAGACAGTACAGAATTTGCCTGTAATGCAGGAAACCCAGGTTCAATCCCAGTATTCTTTTCTAGGAAATCCCATGTACAGAGGAGTCCGGCAGGTTACCGTCCATGGGGTCGCAAAAAGTTGGACATGACTGAGCACACGCACATGCAATTAAATGTTGTTTCTTTGTGCAATTTATTCAAGTTGATATCCTCAGATTAGGGCATAATTTCAATGCTCTATACTTTCTTATCATTTCAATAAACAAAGCTTTATACATTCTCTTAATAACAGACAGATTTTCCCATATTTATCACAAAAACATGGGGTAATCTGTGTTTTTGTAATTGCTTTGAGCTCCCTCAATCATGCATATGTGTTACATATATTCTCCAGGGTGGGGACCCGTCCTAAACTATCAGCACCTTCAGTTTTACTAGACTGAAAAATTGTTTTCCAAAATGATTGCATCAGTTCTCGTTTTCATCATCAATTATGAAAGTTCGTGTTTCCCACATTCTTGCCAACATTTGGTGCAATCAAACTTACTAATTGCCAAACTGGTATGTAGGCGGTAGCTTACCGGTGAATTACTTTTCATTTCCCTAATTATTATAGGGGTAGGGTAGCTCTTCTTATGCTTATTAGACATGTATCTGCTTTGTAAATTGCCTTTGCCCATTTTTCTTTTAGGTTGCTTGCTTTTTTCTTATTGATTTGCAGAAGTTCCAAATGTAAATATCATCACCATCTTCTCTAAGTCAGTCAATAGCTTATTTTTTTGTCTTTTGTATCATTTTTGCTATATGTAAAATTTTATCATCAGCATCATAATTACTATTATTATTGAGTATAGTCAAATTTACCCATGTCTTATGGCTTTTAATTCTTATGTCTTAGGATAACAATTTTTCTCATACAAAAATGCTAAAAAAATATACACACTTAAATTTTCTTATACAGTCAGTTCAGCTACAGTGTTTGTTTTGAAAGTGTAAATTTGTTCCAATACAATTGATACAAGAAAAAATATGAGCATAATACAAATATCCAATTTGCTTATATACAATTTCATCAGCCAGAAACACCAGGTGAAGGCAGAGAATGTCACACAGCCTAACTGAACTGTGTAGGAATACACACAGCACATGCATGCATGTGCCTCAAAACACCCACCAGTACAGGTCACAGGTATGTTACACACCAAGCCCGTCCATATCTGGTGTTACAACTTTCCATAAGATCTCAGATAACCTCTTTCCACTGCTTCACAGTAACTCACCAGATGAAACTCTTCTCATCTCTGTTCCATAAGCAACCTTTCCAATTTTTTCAAGGTAAGGTGCCATATTCATTGTAGTGTGTATTTTGCAACTACTTAGCATCTGAAAAACACATGCTTCCAGTTTTTTCTCCCTTTATTTTTGTGTGTGTCAGTGATAAAGGTTTTGAGTGTTGCTCCACCCCCAATCCAACCTCTCCCCTAAACCTTGTGCTTTTGTGAGATTTTGTGTGCGGGGGTGGGGGGGTGGTGGTTTTAGGAACACATATATTGCTGACTTGGACTTCCCAGGTGGCTCAGTGGTAAAAAATCTTCCTGTCAATGCAGGAGATGCAAGAGATGCAGGTTTGATCCCTGGGTCAGGAACATCCCCTGGAATAAAGAAATGGCAACCCACGTCAGTATCTTCTTGCCTGGAAAATTCCAGGCAAGAGGAGCCTGATGGGCTATAGTGCATGGGGTCACAAAGAGTTGGACACAACCAAGCACAAACACACACACCACACAATGTTGCTGACTTATGAGGTTTGTAGTGTGGCACTTTACTTTTAAGTTTTTTACCCATCTAGAACCCCAGGGATGGCAGAGCCTGGTGGGCTGCTGTCTATGGGGTCGCACAGAGTCGGACACGACTGAAGCGACTTAGCAGCAGCAGCAGCAGCATAATGGATAATATCCTTTTATGAATATTATGCACTTGAGATCATTTTTCCATAAGAAAAGCTACGTAACCTCCATTTTAACTATTATGCATTTCTTTTACTTTCTTGTCTCATTTCACTAGCTAGGACCTCCAATAAAAAGCTGGATTAAGGTTGAGATCAATGGTATCAGTGAATTCGAATGCTTCTCAAATTTCATGATTTAAAATATTTGATGTAGTTTTTTGGACAATATATTTTCTCAGGACAAGAAAAAGTCCTTCTATTTATAACTTAATAAACAAGATTATCAGGAATTATTATTGATTTTTATCAGATACTTTTTCTGTATCTATTGAAATGATCATACAGTTTTCTCCTTTAATCTTTTAATTTACTGATTTAAAATAAGGGATTTGTTTAAACTATCCTTGTTTTTTTGAGATAAATCCAGATTAACTATAAAAGAGATAAATGTGATAAGCATATACCCATATGTGAGTTATGTATTACACATGTATATTTTTCCATAGTTTTGTTTCAGTATAGTTTATGAAAAAAATAAAATTCACTTATTTTAACCGTACAGTTTGAAGAGTCTAGGGAGATGTATATAATCATGTGACTAACATGGCAATCAAAACATTCCATAATTCCCCAAATCTTTGTCTTCCTGCAATTTAACTATGAGTTGTTTGAATTGCAGTTTTCTCGAACTTTATCTACCATGAAGTTTATTGAGTTTCTGGGAACTGTAATGTTTTTGACAAAACTGGGGAAATGTTCTGCCTTTATTTCATCAAATAATTCTCTAAATAATTCTTTTTTCTCCTTCTGGGTTTCCAACAGCATATATGTTGGAATTATTAATATTGCCTCTTAGTTCTTGAGGTTGTTCATTTTTCTTTACTTTTTTTTCTCTTTGATTTTTGGATTGGGTAATTTCTATTAAACTATCTTCAAGTTTATTGATCCTTTTCTACAGTAATTCAAATACATTTTTCAGCCCATTTGGTGAATTTTTCATTTCAGTTAACATAGATTTCAGCTCGAAAATTTCCAGTTGGTTCTTTTCACAATTTTCATTTTGCCATTGTGATTTCCCATTGATTCTCTTATTTTATTAGGTTTTGCTTTAATTCTTTGAAAATATTTTAATGTATTTCTTTAAATATAAGATTTGCTTCAAAGGTTTCATCTGCTAAATCCAATATCTGGATGCACTGAGACTAAGTGTATTAACTATACTTTTTCCCCTTGAGTAAGGTTCACCAGTTCCTACTTCTTTGAATGTCTAAGAAATTTGGTCAAACTCAAAATTGTACATAATATATTGTGGAAAGACTATGGATTTTGTTTTGTTCTACTGACAACTGACAATTAATTCCTGGACTCTAAATGAAGAATCTGTTCCACCTGTAGTGTACAATCACTGATGTCTCTGCTTAGGTTTTTCCCTTTCAGCTTCTGATTTTTAGTCCTGGCCCCCTAGGAATCTCCCCTCTTCCTGAGGAATTTAGTGATTGGTCAAGGATTTGGGATGAAATATATGCAGGAGATGCAGGTTCAATCTCTGGGTCAGGAAGATCCCCTGGAGAAGAAAATGAGAACTTGCTCCAGTATTCATGCCCGGAGAATCCCATGGACAGAGGAGTTTGGGAGTACAGTCCATGGGGTTGCAAAGAATCAGACACAGCACATATGCAGCATCAGCCTTGTGCTGGGTAAGGAACTCATCTGTCAAACTCTAAGCAAAGTCCCACCCTGACTGTGAGCATCTTGTCATTCAAGGATAAGTTAATTTCAGTTGCTCAGTTGTGTCCGACTCTTTGCAACCCTATGGACTGCAGCATGCCAGGCTTCCCTGTCCATCACCAATTCCCAGAGCTTGCTCATACTCACGTCCATTGAGTTGGTGATGACATCCATCTCATTCTCTGTTGGCCCTTCTCCTCCTGCCTTCAATCTTTCACAGCACTGGGGTCTTTTCCAATGAGTCAGTTCTCTGCATCAGGTGGCAAAAGTATTGGAGTTTCAGTTTCAGCATCAGTCCTTCCAGTGAATATTCAGGACTGATTTCCTTTAGGATTGACTGGTTTGATTTTGCAGTCCAAGGGACTCTCAAGAGTCTTCTCCAACACCAGAGTTCAAAAGCATCAATTCTTCGGTGTTCAGCTTTCTTTATAGTCCAACTCTCACATCCATACATGACTACTGGAAAAAAAATATAGCTTTGACTAGATGGACTTTTGTCAACAAAGTAATGTCTCTGCTTTTTACTATACTGTCTAGGTTGGTCATAGCTTTTCTTCCAAGGATGCTTTTCATTCAAGCAAGCTTTCTGTTCAAGGATGGACCTCTATTATCTGTGTGTGCTTTACTTCTGGGCACTTGAGGAGTATCTCATTTATATGCATATCTTAGAGTCAACTAGACATTTGAGAAGTTTTTTCTTAGGTTTTAGATCTTAGTCTTAATAGACACCTTTATCTTACCCTCAATCTTTATTTATATTATAGGTATGTGTCAAATTCTAAGCTGATACTTTTTAAATAGTATTTTGGGCTTCCCTGGTGGCTTAGCTGGTAAAGAATCTGCCTGCAAGGTGGGAGACTTGGGTTTGATCCCTGGGTTGGGAAGATCCCCTGGAGAAGGGAATGGCTACCCACTCCAGTATTTTAGCCTGGGGAATTCCATGGACTGCATAGTCCATGAGGTCACAAAGAGTCAGACACAACTGAGCACCTTTCACTTTCACTAACAGTATTTTGAAGGTGATATTCCATTGTCTTCTGCATTATACTAATTAGAAATTTGCTGTCGGTGTAACTTTTCCTCATTTTTAGTAAAGCTGTCTGTTCTCTCTGGCTACCTTTACAATCTTCTCTTTGTCTTTAGTGTTCTGCAGAGTCACTCTGATCTATTTCTGTGGATGTATTTTTATTTGTCTTGCTTGGAAGATGTTGCTTCTTGAATTGGTAGCTTCATGTCCGTATATCATTAGTTTTAGAAAATTCTCAGCCATTGTCTTTTTGAATACTGCCACTTCTCTTCTAGCTTCCTTTTCTGGAACTCCTTTTAAGTATATGTTGATCTTTCTAATTTTATCCTCAATACTTTTAAAACTTCTTTTCATATTTGTATCTATTTATGTCTTCAGCCTTTGGGTGACTGAATTATTTCTTCACTTTTTAGTTCAGATATTTCTTTTAGCTTGCTAGCTTTTTCTTCGATTATATTTAGTTATTCTAATAACTTTTCAATGTATTAACTACTTGCTTTGTTTCTCTGGTGATTTCAATCATGCCAGTCATCCCTCACAAGACGATAAGCTCCATGAGAACAAGTACAGTATCTCAATTATGTCTACCTACAACACAGAGCTTCCCATTTGCAGATGCAAACCAACCAGAAAGCCAACAATTGAGTCTTTAACAGACTAATTTGCCTTTCAGAAATTCTGTTTGATTTTCTTCTTTATTTCTCACATTGTTATATTCTTAAGGTTTTTATTCCTTCTTTTATAGCTTTAATTATAATAAATATACAGTCTTCATCAGATTGTTCTACTCTCTTAAGACTCTAACCTTCCTGTTTATATAATGAGTGTGTGCACGTATGTTGGTGGACTTTTGATAATGAGGGATTATTTCCATATGTGTTATCTAAATAATAGCATAGGAAAGACTAGAGATCTCTTCAAGAAAATTAGAGATACCAAGGGAACATTTCATGCAAAGATGGGCACAATATAGGACAGAAACAGATATTAAGAGGAGGTGGCAAGAATACACAGAGGAACTATATGAAAAAGATCTTAATGACCCAGATAACCATGATGGTGTGATCACTCACATTAAAGCCAGACATCCTGGAATGCAAAGTCAAATGGGCCTTGGGAAGCATCACTATGAACAAAGCTAGTGGAGGTGATGGAATTCCAGTTGAACTATTTCAAATCCTGAAAGATGATGCTGTGAAAGTGCTGTACTCAATACGCCAGCAAATTTGGAAAACTCAGCAGTGGTCACAGGACTGGAAAAGGTCAGTTTCATTCCAATCCCAAAGAAAGGCAATGCCAAAGAATGCTCAAACTACTGCATAATTGCATTCATCTTACACACTAGTAAAGTAATGCTCAAAATTCTCCAAGCAAGGCTTCAACAGTACATGAACCAAGAATTTCCAGATGGTCAAGCTGGATTTCGAAAAGGCAGAGGAACCAGAGATCAAATTGCCAACATCCATTGGATCATCACAAAAGCAAGAGAGTTCCAGAAAAACATCTATTTCTGCTTTATTGACTATGCGAAAGCCTTTGACTGTGTGGATCACAACAAACTGTGGAAAACTTTGAAAGAGATGGGAATACCAGACCACCCTACCTGCCTCCTGAGAAATCTGAATGCAGGTCAAGAAGCAACAGTTAGAACCAGACATGGTACAACGGACTGTTTCCAAATAGGTAAAGAAGTACGTCAAGGCTGTATATTGTCACCCTGTTTATTTAACTTATATGCAGAGAACATCACATGAAATGCTGGGCTGGAAGAAGCACAAGCTGGAATCAAGATTGTCAGAAGAAATATCAATAACCTTAGATATGCAGATGACACCACCCTTATGGCAGAAAGTGAAGAAGAACTAAAGAGCCACTTGATAAAAGTGAAAGAGGAGATTGAAAAAAGCTGGCTTAAAACTCAACATTCAGAAAACTAAGATCATGGCATCCAGTCCCATCACTTCATAGCAAACAGATAGGGAAACAATGCAAACAGTGAAAGACTTTATTTTGGAGGGCTCCAAAATCACTGCAGATGGTGACTGCAGCCATGAAATTAAAAGATGCTTGCTCCTTTGAAGAAAACCTATGACCAACCTAGACAGCATATTAAAAATCAGAGACGTTACTTTGCAGACAAAGGTCCATCTAGTCAAAATTATGGTTTTTCCAGTAGCCATGTATGGATGTGAGAGTTGGACCATAAAGAAGGTTGAGTGCCAAAGAATTGATGCTTTTAAATTGTGTTGAAGAAGACTCTTGAGAGTTCCTTGGACTGCAAGGAGATCAAACCAGTCAATCCTAAAGGAAGTCAGTCCTTAATATTCAGTGGAAGGACTGATACTGAAGTTGAAGTTCCAACACTTTGGCCGCCAGATGCGAAGAGCCAACTCATAGGACAAGACCCTGATCCTGTGAAAGATTGAAGACAGGAGAAGGGGCCGACAGAAGATGAGATGGTTGGATGGCACCACCAGCTCGATGGACATGGGTTTGAGCAAGCTCCAGGAGTTGGTGATGGACAGGGAAGTCTGGTGTGCTGCAGTCCATGGGGTCACAAAGAGTCAGACACGACTGAGTGACTGAACTGAACTATGTAATTTCAGGCTATGAGCGCATCCATACTAAGTCTTTATCCATGGAAATTCTGTGATATGGGTTAAGGAAATGTCCCTCCAGAGTTTAATGCTTGTTTCATCCTGAAACCAAATTTCAAGCTGAATTCTTAGCTTAAAAGTTTCTAATACTATCTAACAGTATATTGTATCTAACAGTATAACTGTAAACCCCAACTCTTCGTGAAGTTCAGTTTCAGGGTTTTAAACTCTTATGATGATGATGATGATGATGATTTCACTGATGGTGCAATCTGAGCTTTATGCAAATACCTTAGGTTCCGACTCCTCACCTCAAGTAATCTGAAAGTCTCATCTTTCGTTGCTTTTGGACTATTAAAACCCAAACCCCTAGATGATGAAGCTGGACAACTTCTCCCAGAATAGCCCCAAATTAGCTCACATGCTCATTTCTTTACTCTATTTCTCATATGAATTTCCAGCACTTGGGGAATTTCCATTTACTGAAAGTTCAGTCATACGTATAAATTAGTATTGTTGTAGTCTATTCAGTGTATATAAATGTTTTCAGCAGCAAACTTTTATGATGACTTTGGTCCACTGTCTTACTAGAAGAATTCCCTCTCATTCTTTTACTCACTCCAGTTTGATTCTTGTCCATATCATGCTCTGAAATTACTCATTAGGGTCATTAATAACATGCATGTTGCCAAATATGGTGGACTGTTTTCTGTCCCCTTACTCAGTTTTCAGCATTACTTAATAAACTTAACCACACCCTCCTTTGAACAGTTCTCTAGTCTTGGCTCCTGTGACAACGAACCTTCCATCTTTCTAATTTTCATTAGTTATTTTTTGCCTCC
This sequence comes from Bos grunniens, assembly GCF_055505025.1. Classification (NCBI taxonomy): domain Eukaryota; kingdom Metazoa; phylum Chordata; class Mammalia; order Artiodactyla; family Bovidae; genus Bos; species Bos grunniens. The sequence goes on along the minus strand of NC_141178.1, from coordinate 52,608,676 downwards.
ATGTGTCATCTTCTTTTCTGCTGCATGTTTCAGGCCTAGGTACTTTCAGCTTTTTATATATTCTCCCTCGGTAATTCCCATCGCTTCAACCACATATATGTCTCAAGACTTCAGGCACATATATGCCAATGATGCCCAGATATAAACCTCTAGTTCAAACCTCTTCTTTGAACTCCATGCACGTATATCTAAAGACTTCCTTGAAGAGTAAACTCAGATATCTTACATGCATCTCAAACATGTCCAAAATTAAAATCTTGATCCTCACACCAACCAAATTCATTCCTTATCTAGTCTTTTTCTCTTTAGCAAATGCTCTTCGCTCCACATTAATATCAAAGACCCATAGAGAATCATCCTTGATTCCAAATTCTCCCTCTCCACATCAAATATATCATCAGCTCTTTGTCAATTCTTAATCACAGTTTCTCCAGCACAACCACTACAGTTCAAACTTCTCTGAAGTCCTGCAATAGCCTTTTATCTTGTCTTCTGTTTCACTATTTCCCCAATCTAATTCATTCTCTACACCACAGTTACAGTACTCACTAAAAGTTTGAAGTAAAGTGACATGAGTCATGTCTGACATTTTGCAATGCTATGGACTGTAGTCTGCCAGGATCCTTTGTCCACGGGATTCTCCAGGCAAGAATACTGGAGGGGGTGGCCATGGCCTTCTCCCGGCGATCTTCCCAATGCAGAATTTGAACCTGCATCTCTCCTGAATTGGTAGGCGGCTTCTAGTGCCACCTGGGAAGTCCCAAATTACATTACACCCCTGGTTAAAACCATAGTGGCTTTCAGTTATATTTTAGATAACATGTAGATGCCTTCCATGGCCCCTACACTGGGTAATTTGTCTCCTGTTACATCTTACATGCCTCTCATCTTCTCCTCTGCCTTGCTTACTCATCATGCTACAGCTCATCAATGAGCCCTAATTTCCTTCAATCACCAAGTTCTTCTCCAAATGTAACAATGTGCTTACTCCTGGATTATCTTGGCTCTCTCCATTTCATCTTTTAGTTCTCAACCAAAATGTCCTCCTCCCACAGTTTAAATGTTACCTCCAAGGAGAGGTCATTTCTATAATCCTATCTAAATGAGGTTTTCTTCATTATTGTACTCTGTTCTTTTCCTGTACAGTAATTTCCACAATTTTAAGTTATATGTACTTTCTTTGTTTCCACATTCATTCTTCGCTGTCCCACTTAACTCTTACTTCCATGAAGATAGGAACCAGATTATTTTGTTCAACTGACAATTATCACAGTGATGTACACTTGTTGTTTGTTGTTATTGTTAGTTGTGTCCAACTGTTTGTGACCCCATGCACTACAGCACTCCAGGCTCCCCTGTCCTTCACCGTCTCCTGGAGTTTGTTCAAATTCATGTCCATTAAGTCAGTGATGCCATCCAACCATCTCACGCTTTGTCAGCCCCTTCTCCTCCTGCCCTCAATCTTTCCCAGCATCAGGGTCTTTTCCCATGAGTCAGCTTCACATCAGGTGGCCAAAATATAGAGCTTCAGCTTCAGTATCAGTCCTTCTAATGAATATTCTGGGTTGATTTCCTTTAGGATTGACTGGTTTGGTCTCCTTGCAGTCCAAGGGACTCTTAAGAGTCTTCTCCAAAACCACAGTTCAAAAGCATCAACTCTTTGGCGCTCAGCCTTCTTTATGGTCCAATTCTCACATCCATACCTGACTACTGGAAAAACCATAGCTCTGATTAGACAGACCTTTGTCAGCAAAGTGATGTCTCTGCTCTTTAATATGCTGTCTAGGTTTGTCATAAATTTTCTTCAAAGGAACAAGCATCTTTTAATCTCATGGCTGCAGTCACACTCCGCAGTGATTTTGGAGCCCAAGAAAATAAAGTCTGTCACTGTTTCCATTTTTTCACCATCTATTTGACATAAAGTGATAGGACTGGATGCCATGATCTTAGTTTTCTGAATGTTGAGTTTTAAGGCAGGTTTTTCCACTCTACTCATTCACCTTCATCAAGATTTGCCCCCTATATTGGTATTATCTTGTGGACACTTGCACACTTTGCAGGTAAATGGAAAAAAAAAAAAAAAAACCTACCAGCTTTACTTATACATCTAAGGATGGAAGATGGGGCCTGAATACACAGAAAAGTTCATACTTATTTGCCTGCATGATAAGCTTTTCTGAGCAATAAGACTGAAAATTGAACTTAGCCATCCTACCTAGTCAACATAGCCATGGTAGAGAAATGTAATCAAGAAGAAACTCCAGGAGACAACCAGCTCAATCCCTTCATACAGATGAGGAAACCAGAGCCCAGAGGCTCAGAACCACACTCCTAGTTGGTCCCAATGCAGAGCAAAGACCCAGGTCTCCCAGCTCCACAATCACATCTACACGGGTTGGCTGGCTATGGTCTGGGAAGAGGATTGGTTCTTCTGTGCAATGAACAGAGCAGATGACCTGAGAAACAGGGGGAGGGAAATCTGGGTGGAGAGCCAGGACCACCTGAGTCTAGGGTCTGATGTTCCTGACTTGGGGCAATCAGGCAACTTCCAATCTTCTATTTAAAATCAACAATTAGTCCTGACTACACAAGACCCTGTAGGGTTTCCCAGGTGGTGCTAGTGGTAAAGAATCGGCCTGCCAATGCAGGAGACCTGGGTTTCATTTCTGGGTAGGGAATATTCCCTAGAAGAGGAAATGGCAACCCACTCCAGTATTCTTGCCTGGAGAATCCCATGGACAGAGGAGCCTTTTGGGCTATAGTCCATGCGGTCACAAAGAGCCAGACACAACTGAGCATACCACACACACACATAAACCCCTGCACTAGTACTGCGTACCTGAACTTTGCTCTTTCCCAGCATTAGAGTTTATTTCTCTCAAGAGTGAGAGCTGCATGTTTTGAATGAAGTTAGATGCCTGACCCTGAATTCTGCCTGCCACCCTGTTTCACTCCTATGATTCTGGCATTCTTAGGTAGCCTGGTCTTAATGACTCAAACCCCTTCCTCCAATAGTATCACTCACCCCATCACCATGAAGTACTTATCACATCTAAATAGGAACTTCTTGATTATAGAGTATTCCATCAGTTCAGTTCAGTTCAGTCGCTCAGTCATGTCCGACTCTTTGCAACCCCATGAATCACAGCATGCCAGGCCTCCCTGTCCATCACCAACTCCTGGAGTTCACTCAGACTCACGTCTATCGAGTCAGTAATGCCATCCAGCCATCTCATCCTCTGTCGTCCCCTTCTCCTCCTGCCCCCAATCCCTCCCAGCATCAGAGTCTTTTCCAATGAGTCAACTCTTTGCATGAGGTGGCCAAAGTACTGGAGTTTCAGCTTTAGCATCATTCCTTCCAAAGAAATCCCAGGGCTGATCTCCTTCAGAATGGACTGGTTGGATCTCCTTGCAGTCCAAGGGACTCTCAAGAGTCTTCTCCAACACCATAGTTCAAAAGCATCATAGTTTTTTTTAATTTCTGAAGCATAATTATTTGATAGCTGAATTTTCCCAATGTATTTCGGTCAGGATGTTTGAGGATACAAATCCCATGGAGAAGAACAATGGTGTATTCCTGAAGATTAGAGAGAGCAGGCTCCCCATAGCATTATCTGTGATGGGTGGGTCGGTCAGGAAGTCTCAGAAGGTAAGCTTCTAGAGGACAAGAATTTGAACAATGAAAAAAAAAAAGAAAAAAGAACTTGAACAATGAGCACAGACTACACGCAGCTCAGTCCTAGCATGTGTGCGCGTGTGTGTGTGTGTGTATGTATATGTGTGTGCTCAGGCACTCAGTCACGTCTGACTCTTTGTGACCCCATGGACTGTAGCCCACAAGGCTCCTCTGTCCGTGGGGATTCTCCAGGCAAGAACAGTGGAGTGGGTTGCCATGCCCTCCTCCAGGGGATCTTGTCGACCTAGGGATCAAACCCTGCGTCACCTGTGTTTCCTGCACTGCAGGTGGATTCTTTACCACTGAGCCACCTGGGAAGCCCCTCACCTAGTGTGGGAGCTTTTACAAAAGATCAGCTTACACAGTGACTTCAGCGCTGAAACAATGTCTGCACGATGCCAAAGGCATCCAGATGGAAGTGGGGGACTCAGCCACCAGCACAGGCTTCCTCTGCGATGCTGTCTTGTAGAAACAGCCAGCACGGATCTCTGGGGCCTGGAACAGTGGCCGGGCAAGACGCCAGAGGGGAGAAATACTGCCAATGTATGTTTAAATTAAATTAATTAACATTTCTATAACTCTCTACGTGGTATGAGGAACTTCTCTCAAATATAGCTTCTCATTTAATCAGAGCAACCTCCCTATAAATTAGTTATGGTTATCATTTGCTTTATTTTACAGATAAAAAATTTGTCTCAAGAAAAAGTTTACACCACACTACCAGTGAAGAGTGGAGCCAGGAGTTGAACCCTGGTCTTCTCATGGAGTATAATATAATGATATTAGGGCTTACTATGTGCCAAGAACTTACTCTGCCAATGAAACTATATCCTTGTATGGTAATTAGTGTCTGTCCTCTATATAGACAATCAGAGAGAGGACAGGCAAACATAAATGGCTTATATTGCATTACACACCTGGATTTCATATATCTATACATCTAAATATCTAGAAATAGTATAGATACATCACTGTTGTTCAGTCACTAAGTTGTGTCCAACTCTTTGCACCAAGGAGTGTGCAAAGGACTATAGCACACCAGGCTCCTCTGTCCTCCACTATCTCCTGGAGTTTGCTCAAATTCATGTCCATTGAGTTGGTGATGCTATCTAACTGTCTCATCCTCTGCTGCCCACTTCTCCTTTTGCCTTCAATCTTTCCCAGTATCAGGTCTTTTCCAATAAGTCAGCTCTTCACATCAGTGGTGACCAAAGAATTGGAACTTCAGCATCAGTCCTTGCAATGAATATTCAGGGTTGATTTCCTTTGGGATTAACTGGTTTGATCTCCTTGCAGTCCCAGGGACTCTCAAGAGTCTTCTCCAACACCATAATTTGAAACCATCAATTCTAGACATAGATAAATATCTATAGATAAAGACAGAAGGACATCTATAGACAGATATTTGTAGATAGGTATCTATATCCATATAAAACTTTCCACTTTTGTATATTCCCACAGAGTAGTAGGAAACAAAAAAGAAAAGCAATACAAGTAAGGGATAAATTGGATCTATCAGAAGCTCAGTGCATTTTGTTCCACGAGGCCATAATACCGCATACATGAGCCCAGACAGGTTTCACACACCTTCTTGGACTATCCACACCTAACAAGGCATATGCTTCAGTGAAGACTGACAATAATAATCCAATATGTTTGTAAGATTCACAAGTTGACAACGTGGGGCAAGTTGCCAATTTTACGTTCCTGAAAGTTATTCTGAGTAACGGCCCTAGTTGAATGGTGTTATGCTCTACAAAGAGAGTTGTAGGTTTATTCTTGTTTCTAGAGCCATTCAGATCAGTGCAACTGTGTTTGCACTCTTCTTCACCAATGTTTTTATTCATCTCTTATCTTCACATTGGCTGCAGGCTATCTACAAGAGTGACCTGAGGGGGAAAAAAGGCACACATGCATGGAAACACAGCACTGAGTTTGGAAATCACCGGGTTCTACAGTTTAAAAAGCAGAGCCAAAGTTCCCTTCAGAAAACAAAGGAAAGTGATATCAGATGAGAGAGACACACAGTCATGTACAGTGACTTTCTCAAGTTTCACGGCAACCAGGAGATAAAAGAGTAGCTGTATGAAGGGAACACCGAGGACATTATTCCTGAATCAAATGCAAATTTCTGAAGCCTCTCAGCTCAAAGTCAAATCTCCTATTCAGGGCAGACAGATTTTTCTAGAACATCAGTCACTTCACAACAACTTCAACTTGCGCCCACTATAAGATAATTTTTGATGTAACAAATATTCATGGATGTCTACACCCAAGCCTGGACTTCCACATTCCATCTACTCAACAAGTTTAGACAAAACGAGATTGAAAAGTTATATCCAAGCAGTCAGATCTGGGGATAATTATGCACTTCCTCAACTGCAAACTTGAAAAACTCAGTAAGAACATATGATTCATGCCCTGTTTACACAAGCATCAGATTTTTAGTATTTCAGTAACATGAATTTCACAGGATAGAATTTCATAATTTTATATAAGCCTGCACATGAAACAGGTATCCCAGGCCTCCTTAGAATTATATCTACCAATAACTAATGAGAACTCACTGTATAGCTCATGGAACTCTGATCAACACTCTGTGATGACCTAAATAGGAAGGAAACCCAAAAAAGAGGGGATATATGTATACACATGGCTGATTCAGTTTGCTGTACAGCAGAAACTAACACAACATTGTAAAGCAACTCTACTACAATAAAAATTAATTAAAACAAATTAATTTTTTAAAAAAGAATTATATCTACCAAAGGTTTCAATGGTAAATGCTACAATCATCCTTACACACTTTAAAAATACAATGTTTTATATCAGCAGTCAGCCAACGATGAAGAGTGGGCCCAATATAGCCCTAAGTCCATTTCTATATGGCTCAGGAGCTCAGACTGGTTTTTATAGTTTAAATACAAGAGTCGACTCATTGAAAAAGACCCTGATACTGGGAAAGATTGAAGGCAAAAGGAGAAGCAGGCAGCAGAGGATGAGATGGTTAGATAGTATCATCGACTCTGTGGACATGAATTAGAGCAAACTCCAGGAGATAGTGGAGGACAGGGAAGCCTGGTGTGCTGCAGCCCATGAGGTCGAGAAGAGTCAGACGTGACTTAGCGACTGAACAACAACAACAAACAACAAGAAAATACAGTTGACCCTTGAACAACACAAGGGTTAGGCGCACTGAACCCCCATACAGTTGGAAAGTCCCTTTTAACTTAATAGTTGGCCCTCCTGATCCCTGGTCTCACATCTAAGGATTCAACCAACTATGGATTCAACCAACCACAGATTGTGCAGGATTGTAGTATTTGCTACTGAAAAACATCTGTGTTATGAGTGGACTCGCACATTCAAACCCACGTTGTGCAAGAGTTAATTGTAGTTTTCAAAAATTCAAAAAACAAATGAAAAAAATAAACAGAAACAAATAAGACTCTGCAAGAGAGACTATACATGGCCTCTAAAGCTTAAAATACTACAAACTGGTCTTCTAGAGAAAATTTAGTGTCCTAATTTTTTTTTCTAATATGGACCAATTTTAAAGTCTTTATTGAATTTGTTGCAGTATTGTTCCTGTTTTATGTTTTGGTTTTTTCACCTCGAGGCATGTGGGATCTCAGCTCCCCAGCCAGGGATCAAACCTGCACCCCCTGCATTAGAAGGGAGAGTCTTAACCACTGGACCACCAGGTAAGTCCCATAGTAACCTATTTTAAATGTTGAGTTGCAAACAAAACTATTTTCCTTAACTTTATTTATTTTACTTACTGAGGTTGAACAATACCTGAGCTCAGGGCTGGAAGATTTGATCTCTGACAAAGGACAGTGACTGCTGAAAATTCTATTTGGGAAACTCTGAGATGGCACTTAGACATGGCACAAAGGATGCTCTTATCAATCAGTGAAGCCTCCGCAGATGGAGGAGAGTGACATGGGGTATAAGCTTCACACACTGTCCTCACTGCCTTATCTCCTAGGGAGAGATTTTTTAAAGTATATTTATAAATGCAATTAAATATGCAAGAGTAAAAAACACATTAACAATGCAAGACTACAGAGCAAAAAGCCAGCCTGGCCTGGAATGTATCACGTCACATGTTCACTGGGTGATTGAAGCTAGCTTTGAGGAGCTGCATACATTAATACTCGCACCCAGAGAATTCAGGTCATTGTTTTCAGCTGGGCCTCTTCACAAGTACAGTTGTAGCTTAGTGCTCCAGAACCTGGAAGACTCTACAGTCCACAATCAAGCATGCAGATCATTTTAGGAAGTATTCATAAATACTGGAGGAGTATTACAATAGCCAGGCTTCCCAGGTGGTGCTAGTGGTAAAGAATCTGCCTGCCAATGCAGGAGACACAGTGATGTAGGTTTGATCCCTGGGTCAGGAAGGTCCCCTGGAGGAGGGCATGGCAACCCACTCGTGTTCTTGCCTGGAGAATCCCATGGACAGAGGTGCCTGGCAGTCTACAGTCCACAGGGTTGCAAAAAGTCAAACATGACTGAGTGACTGAGCACACACACACACATTGGTATAGCCCGGGATAGCCTGGCTGACTGCTGCCTTTTAGCAGGTTACATATTTTAATGTGCCAACTTTCTTTTCCTGTGCCACCTATGAGAGAAGAGACACCAGTCTCCCAAGAGGAAGGCCAGTTCTGGGTCTGCAGTTACAGGCTGAGAAGAGTAAATAAAATTCCTTTTAACTCTGACAAGGACATAAGCCAGAAACACCACCTCGCTGCCGTGCTCACTTTCAAAAGCACAGCATGGTATATTTCTGTGGCATGGCTTCAAAATGTATTACCTCATCAATTCATTTCCAAAAAAGTCAAAATAGTGGAGGCAGTCTATTTTGCCAACATTTTGAATCAAAGCTGTTTTGAGTTCTTCAGGCACCAGAAAGCAGCGTTACTTGATGAGCTACATCCTCTCCCAGCAGTGGTGCAGCTTTCAGGCCCAGGGCTGAACGTTAATTTAGTCATTCATGGGTTCCTTCATGCCACAAATACTAACAGAGGGTGGACACACTGTCGGCTAGTCTACTCAGCTCTGGAGACACAAAAGGGATGAAGACACGGTTTTCGGACTCAGAACCTAGAGGGAGAGGTAGATAAGAATTACCTTACCGGCAATTAAGGGGTAGTGTGGTAAGTGCTGTGAGAGGAATAGTTGAGGTTCTTGGAGAGCCCAGATCTATGGGGACGGGGAGTCAGAGAAGGCTTTCCAGAGAAGTTGAAGCCCCTGCTAAACTCTCAAAGATGAGAAATTGAACAATAAGATGTAACTTGCAACAGCATCTGTGTGCTCAGGGTATGTATGTGAGTAGGACACCCTGCACCTCCAGAGGGTGGTGGAGACTTGGAGGAGAGCTGGAAACACACAGATGACTCAGGGTGGGACTGGAGACTGCTGTGGAGCAGCTGGGACTGGGTCACAGCCAGTCACTTTCAGCCAGTCGACCTTCGGTACTTGTGCATACAGACCATACCATAAAAGTATATAATGAAAAGTATCACGAGTCCTGAGGAGAATGCATGTCCCAAGGACTCCCTCTGTATTCATTTGCTGGGACTGCCATACCAAGTACCACATGCTTGGAGGCTGTAACAACAGATGTATTGTCTCTCGGTTCTGGAGGCTGGAATTGTAAAATCGAGACGGCGGCAGGTTTGGTCCTCCTGAAGGCTGTGAGGTAGACCGTGTTCCACGCCTCTCCCCCAGACTGGTGGTTTGCTAGCCATCTTTTATTTATTTATTTATTTTCTTGGCTGTGCCAGGTCTTAGTTGCAGCATGTGGGATCTAGTGCCCCAACCTCAGGGATCAAACCTGGGGCACTGGGAAAGCAGAGTTTTAGCCACGGACCACCAGAGAAGTCATTAGCCATCCCTGACATTCTTGCAGATGGCGTTCTTCTTATTTCTCCCCATCATTTTCTTTCCATATGTGTCTTTTTCTCTTCATACGTATTCTTTTTATAAGGACATTAGTTATATTAGATTACGGGCCCATCTTACTCCAGTATGACCTCATCTTAACTAATCACACCTTCAATGACCTATTTCCAGATAAGGTCATAATCTGAGATCCTGAAGGGTGAAAACTTCAACATGTGAGTGGGATGGGGTCACAGTTCAACCCATGACATTCTCAAATAAGGTAGAGTAAGGGAACATTCTTCCTGCTTCTCCCCACAAAGCAGCAGTGGCAGCAATGACCATCTAGTGACCCCCATCAGTGGAAGGGACAAGGGTCCAGCCACTGGAGCCAGGACCTCAGGGCACCAGGGTGGCAGGGACAAGCAACAATAGGAAAAGCCCAGCATAAGAATAAAACTCTCTTTGATTGGGGGTTTGGAGTTGACATGTACATTCTAAATACAAAACAGATAACCATGGTCAGAATGGCCATCAACAACAACAAAAAATCAACAGACAATAAATGCTAGAGAGGATTTGGAGAGAAAAGGGAACCCTCTTGCACTGTAGGTGAGAATGTAAATTGATACAGTACTATGGAGAACAGTAAAAAAAACTGTCCTTAAAAAACTAAAAATAAAACTACCATATGACCCAACAATCCCACTACTGGGCATAAGTGAAGTGAAGTTGCTCAGTCGTGTCAGACTCTTAGCAACCCCATGGACTGCAGCCTTCCATGCTCCTCCATCCATGGGATTTTCCAGGCAAGAGTACTGGAGTAGGATGCCATTTCCTTCTCCAACAATCCCACTACTGGGCATATACCCTGATAAAACCATAATTCAAAAAACCACATGTACAGCAATGTTCATTGCAGCATTATTCACAATAGCCAAGACATGGAAGCAACCTACATGTTCATCAACAGGGGAATAGATAAAGAAGACCTGGTACATATACACAACGGAATATCATTCAGTCATAAAAAGAAACAAAACTGAGTCATTTGTAGAGATGTGGACGAACCTAAAGTCTACCATACAGAGTGAAGAAAGAAAGAGAAAAGCAAATATCATACATTAATGCACAGATATGGAATCTAGAAAAATGGTACTGACGAACTTATTTGCAAGGCAGGAATAAAAATGCAGACATAGAGAATGGATGTGTGGACACAGTGAAGGGAAGGGGAGGGTGGGATGAATCTGGAGATTAGATCTGACATAAATACACTATCGTGTGTAAAGTAGGTAGCTGGTGGAAGCTGCTACACAGCACAGGGAACTCAGCTTAGTGCTCTGTGATGACCTAGATGGGTGGGATATGGTTGGGGAGAGGAGGCTCAAGAGGGAGGGGATATATGTATACACGTGGCTGGTTTACTTCATTGTATAGCAGAAACTAACACAACACTACAAAGTAACTATATCCCAGTAAATATAAAATAAAATAAACAACAAGGACCTATGGTTTAAAAAAATAATTTTTAAAACAACAATAAAACTCTCCCTTTCAGACCCAAATCCCTAGGCAGTGCTTTCCTCCATGCTGCTATTTCACCATCCTAGTTAGTCACTGGCTCACAAAAGATGGAGTGAGGCACCCCACCCCAGGAGGTGAGCAGTTTTTCAGGGTGCCCCTGAATTCAGCAATGAGGTCAGGTGGCCCTCCTGAACCAAGCAAAGCTGGCCTTTTCCTATCATCAGGTCAGAAGGCACAAGGCCAGATACTGGAAGCAGAGCCTCTGGGCTTCATGAGGACAGAGAAGGAGGACAGAGAAGGAGGAAGAAGAGCAGGAGGCACCTGGTCCTGCCCTGTTTGAGAGGCTGGAACTCACGACCGAATGTCATTTTCAAATTCGGTCAGTTACACCTGCATAGCATCACCCGCCTGCAGTCACCCTCCTGCCATTGGGGGAATTAGGCTAATTATGTCTCCAGGCAGGTATTCCCCTAGTTTCAGGGGAATGTAGGCACAAACAGGAAAGTAGCTGTGAAAAGGAAACTGTACACTGTGACAGGATGATGAGTGAGCAGTGAATGAAGTCCCCTGGGGCCTGTCTTCCCCAGACCCCTTGCCTTCACAGCTCAAGATTAAATTCAAGAAGCAGGACAGAGGAGACCTCCAATGGGGTCATTTAGGAGGCTTGCAAGTCACAGGCTCAACTCATCTAATTATGTTATGGTTGAGGAAACTGAGGCTTCAAGACATGAGGAGACTTGCCTAAGGTCCCGCCTAGTGGAAGAATCACCATAAACACTTCGTTCCCAAGCTTTCCACGAAAAGCTCTTTTCACAGCATCATTCTGCCCCAAATCGCTTGCCACCCTGCATTAACTCACTGTTGTTGTCTAGGTCACACCAGATATTAGCCTACACTGGTAGGCTGCAGTCCATGGGGTTGCAAAGAGTCAGACACGACTGAGCGACTTCAGCTTCATTTTCACTTTCATGCATTGGAGAAGGAAATGGCAACCCACTCCAGTGTTCTTGCCTGGAGAATCCCAGGGACAGGGGAGCCTGGTGGGCTGCCATCTATGGGGTCGCACAGAGTCGGACACAACTGAAGCGACTTAGCAGCAGCAGCTGCAGACTATAATCCACCAGGCTCCTCTGTCCATGGGATTCTCCAGGCAAGAACACTGGAGTAGGTTGCCATTTCCTTTTCCAGGGGATCTTCCCGACCCAGAGACTGAATCCAAGTCTCCTGCATGTAGGCAGATTCTTTACCACTGAGCCACCTTGGAAGCCCCACATTAGCTTACTAAGGCTGCCTTAACAAGTGCCACTTAGATATTTATTTTCTCAAAATTCAGGAGGGAGGAAGTCTGAGATTAAGGTGTCAGCAGGGTGGACGTTTTCTGAGGCCTCTCTCCTTGGTGTGTCAACAGCTACCTTCTCCCTGTGTCTTCACATGGTCTTTCTTCTGGGGGAACGTTTGTGTCCACATTTCCTCTTCTTATAAGGACACCCATCATACTGAGTTAGGACCCACCCTAATCACCTCATTTTAACTTTATCTTTTTTAAGGCCCTGTCTCCAAAGACAGTCCCATTCTGAGGTGTCGGGAGTTTGGGTTTCAACATATGAATTTGAGGACATAGAATTCTGCCCATAATGCCCCCCCAAGAGATTTTTCTCAGAAGTTTCTGCTCCATGACCTGCTTTGCTGGAGCCACATGACCCTGCCCTCTGATGAAAGCTGATGGGAAGAAGCCAGTGAGCTCCTGGCTTTGTCACCCTGCAGTTCAGCAGCCAGAAAGTGTTTGTTGTGATAGTTCTGCTCTGGAGGGACAATGGGTGGACCGCCTTAGGTTCTTCAGGGGTGGTCTGAACTCAAGATCTGGAGGAAACACTGAGCAGGACTTTAGTTGAACAACAACAAAGGATCAGGCTAGGAGAGCAGGGTCTGCTCCAGACAGGACCACAGCCATGCTGAGGAGGAGGAGAAGGAAACACCTGGACTCCAGGGCCGGGTTGAACTCTAGATGAACGTTCAACCACCACACTACTTAGGCTTTGAAGGCCCCGACACTGTGCCTGGGTTTTGAAGGTGGTGGTGCATGGTTTTCCTTATTTCTAGGAATAGCTTGATATTAAAACCCAATCACCAGGGCTTTCCTGGTGGCTCAGTAGTAGAGGATCCACCTGCCAATGCCAGAGACACGGGTTTGATCCCAGATCTGCAGAGTTCCCACATGCATCATAGCAACTAAGCTAGTGTGCCACAACTATTTAGCCTATGCCCTAGAGCCTGGGAGCTGCAACTACTGAAGCCCACGTGCTACAGCCAGTGCTCTGCAACAAGAGAAGCCACCACAATGAGAAGCCCTAGAACCACAGCTAGAGAGTAGCCCCTGCTTGCCACAACTAGAGAAAAGCCCGAGTAGCAATGAACACCCAGTACAGACAAAATAAATTAATAAACTATTTTCTTAAAAAATCTAGTTGGCGGGGGCGGGGAGCAGGGTGCGGTCCAAAGATGGTGGAGGAATAGAACGGGGAGACCACCTACTCCCCTACAAATTCATCAAAAGATCATTTGAATGCTGAGCAACTTCCACAAAACAACTTCTGAACACTGGTGGAGGACACCAGGCACACAGAAAGGCAGCCCATTCTCTTCAAAAGGAGAGAGAAGAGATCCAGCTCCACCCACCAGAACACAGACACAAGCTCCTCTAACCAGGAAACCTTGACAAGCCACTAGTCCAATCCCACTCACAGGGAGAAGGCTCCACAATAAAGAGGAATCACGAACTTCCAACCTACAGAAAGAGCACCCCAAACACAACAATCTAAACAAAATGGAAAGGCAGAGAAATATTCAGCAGGTAAAGTAACATGATAAATGCCCACCAAACCAAACAAAAGAGGAGACAGGGAGTCTACCTGAAAAAGAATCCAGAACAATGATAGTACAGATGATACAAAATCTTGAAAACAAAATGGAGTTACAGATAAATAGACTAGAGACAAGGATTGAGAAGATGCAAGAAATGTTTAACAAGGACCTAGAAGAAATAAAAACGAATCAATCAATAATGAATAATACAATAAATGAGATCAACAGCACTCTGGAAGGAACCAACAGTACAATAACTGAGGCAGAAGATAGGATAAGTGAGGTGAAAGATAGAAAGGTGGAAATAAATGAAGCTGAGAGGAAAAAAGAAAAAAGAAGTAAAAGAAATGAGGACAACCTCAGAGACCTCTGGGACAATGTCAAACGCCCCAACATTCAAATCATAGGAGTCCCAGAAGAAGAAGACAAAAAGAAAGGGCATGAGAAAATACTTGAGGAGATAATAGTTGAAAACTTCCCTAAAATGGGGAAGGAGATAGCCACCCAAGTCCAAGAAACCCAGAGAGTCCCAAACAGGATAAACCCAAGGCAAAACATCCCAAGACACATATTCATCAAACTAATGAAGATCAAACACAAAGAGCAAATATTAAAAGCAGCAAGGGAAAAGCAACAAATAACACACAAGGGCATCCCCATAAGGATAACAGCTGATTTTTCAATAGAAATTCTTCAGGCCAGAAGGGAATGGCAGGACATACTTAAAGTAATGAAAGAGAAAAACCTACAACCCAGACTATTATACCCAGCAAGGATCTCATTCAAATATGAAAGAGAAATCAAAAGCTTTACAGATAAGCAAAAGTTGAAAGAATTCAATACCACCAAACCAGCTCTTCAACAAATGCTAAAGGATCTTCTCTAGACAGGAAACACAGAAAAGGTTTATAAACTCAAACCCAAAACAACAAAGTAAATGGCAACAGGATCACACTTATTAGTAATTACCTTAAATGTAAATGGGTTGAATGCCCCAACCAAAAGACAAAGACTGGCTGAATGGATGCAAAAACAAGACCCCTATATATGCTGTCTACAAGACACCCACCTCAAACCAAGGGACACATACAAACTGAAAGTGAAGGGCTGGAAAAAGATATGCAAGTAGAGACCAAAAGAAAGCAGGAGTAGCAATACTCATATCAGATAAAATAGACTTTAAAACAAAGGCTGTGAAAAGAGACAAAGAAGCACACTACATAATGATCAAAGGATCAATCCAAGAAGATATAACAATTATAAAATACATATGCACCCAACATAGGAGCATATCAATACATAAGGCAAATGCTAACAAGTATGAAAGGGAAAATTAACAGTAACAATAATAGTGAGAGACTGTAATACCCCAACTCACACCTATGGATAGATCAACCAAACAGAAAATTAGCAAGGAAACACAAAATTTAAATGATACAATGGACCAGTTAGACCTAATCATGTATAGGACATTTCACCCCAAAACAATGAATTTTACCTTTGTCTCAAGTGCACATAGAACATTCTCCAGGACAGATCACATCCTGAGTCATAAATCTAGCCTTGGTAAATTCAAAAAAAAAACAAATAATTTCAAGCCTCTTTTCTGATCACAATGCAGTAAGATTAGATGTCAACTACAGGGGGGAAAAAAACTATTAAAAATACAAACATGTGGAGGCTAACAACATGCTTCTGAATAACCAACAAATCATGGAAGAAATCAAAAAGGAAATGAAAATATGCATAGAAACAAATGAAAACACGACAATCCAAAACCTATGGGATTCAGTAAAAGCAGTGCTTAGGGGAAGGTTCATAGCAATATAAGCTTACCTCAAGAAATAAGAGAAAAATCAAATAAATAACCTAACTTTACACCTAAAGCAACTACAAACAGAAGAAATGAAGAACCCCCAGGTTAGTAGAAGGAAAGAAATCATAAAAATTAGAGCAGAAATAAATGAAAAAGAAACAAAGGAGACTATAGCAAAAATCAACAAAAATAAAAGCTGGTTATTTGAGAAGATAAATAAAATAGACAAACCATTAGCCAGACTCATCAAGTAAAAAAAGGGAGAAGAATCAAATCAACGAAATTAGAAATGAAAATGGAGAAATCACAACAGACATCATAGAAATACAAGGATCATAAGAGACTACTATATGCCCCAAAAATGGACAACTTGGAAGAAATGCACAAATTCTTAGGAAACTATATCCTTCCAAAACTGAACCAGGAAGAAATAGAAAATCCTAACAGACCCATCACAAGCATGGAAATCAAAACTGTAATCAAAAATCTTCCAACAAACAAAAGCCCAGGACCAGATGGCTTCACAGATGAATTCTACCAAAAATTTTGAGAAGACTTAACACCTATCCTACTCAAACTCTTTGAGAAAATTGCAGAGGAAGATAAACTCCAAAACTCATTCTATGAAGCTACCATCACCCTAATACCAAAACCAGACAGATGTCACAAAATAAAAACAAGGAACTATAGCCAATATCATGAATGAACCTTGATCCAAAAATCCTCAACAAAATTCTAGCAAACAGAATCCAATAACATATTAAAAAGATCATACATCATGACCAAGTGGGCTTTATCCCAGGGATGCAAGGATTCTTCAATATTTGCAAATCAATCAATGTGATACACCACATTAACCAATTGAAAGACGAAAACCATATGATTCTCTCAATAGATGCAGAGAAAGCCTTTGAGAAAATTCAACACCCATTTATGACAAAAACGCTCCAGAAAGCAGGCATAGAAGGAACATACCTCAACATAATAAAAGCCATATATGATAAACCCCCAGCAAACATTATTCTCAATGGTGAAAACTGAAAGCATTTCCCCTAAAGTCAAGAACAAGACAAGGGTGCCCACTCTCACCACTACTATTCAACGTAGTTTTGGAAGTTTTAGCCACAGGAGTCAGAGAAAAAAAAGAAATAAAAGGAATCCACATTGGAAAAGAAGAAGTAAAACTCTCACTGTTTGCAGATGACATGATCCTCCACATAGAAAACCATAAAGACACCACCAGAAAATTACTAGAGCTAATCAATGAATATAGTGAAGTTGCAGGATATAAAATTAATACACAAAAATCCCTTGCATTCCTGCTGCTGCTGCTGCTAAGTCGCATCAGTCACATACGACTCTGAACGACCCCATAGATGGCAGCCCACCAGGCTTTGCCATCCCTGGGATTCTCCAGGCAAGAACACTGGAGTGGGTCTTGCATTCCTACACACTAACAATGAGAAAACAGAAAGAGAAATTAAGGAAACAATCCCATTCACCATTGTGATGTAAAGAATAAAATACTTAGGAACAAACCTACCTAAAGAAACAAAAGACCTATATATAGAAAACTGTAGAACACTAATGAAAGAAATCAAAGAAGACACAAATAGATGGAGAAATATCCCATGTTCATGGATCAGAAGAATCAATACAGTGAAAATGAGTATACTATCCAAAGCAATCTACAGACTCAATGCAATCCCCATCAAGCTACCAATGGTATTTCTCACAGAACTAGATCAAATAATTTCACAATTTGTATGGAAATACAAAAACCCTTGAATAGCCAAAGCAATCTTGAGAAAGAAGAATGTAACTGGTGGAAGGAACTTGCCTGACTTCAGACTATACTACAAAGCTACAGTCATCAAGAGAGTATGATACTGGCACAAAGACAGAAATATAGATCAACAGAACAAAAATAGAAAGCCCAGAGACAAACCCATGCACCTATGGACACCTTATCTTTGACAAAGGAGGCAAAAATATACAATAGAGAAAAGACAATCTCTTTAACAAGTGGTGATGGAAAAACTGGTCAACCACCTGTAAAAGAATGAAACTAGAACACTTTCTCACACCATACAGAAAAATAAACTCAAAATGGATTAAAGATCTAAATGTAAGACCAGAAACTATAAAACTCCTAGAGGAAAACATAGGCAAAACACTCTCTGACATAAATCACAGCAAGATACTCTATAACCCACCTCCCAGAGTAATGGAAATAAATACAAAAATAAACAAATGGGACTTAATTAGACTTAAAAGCTTTTTAACAACGAAGGAAACTATAAGCAAGATGAAAAGCCTTCAGAATGGGAGAAAATAATAGCAAACGAAGCAACTGACAAAGAATTAATCTCCAAAATATACAAGCAGCTCATGCAGCTCAATACCAAAAAAATAAACCCAATCAAAAAATGGGCCAAAGAACCAAACAGACATTTCTCCAAAGAAGACATACAGATGGCTAACAGACACATGAAAAGATGCTCAACATCACTCATCAGAGAAATGCAAATCAAAACCACAATGAGGTACCATCTCACGCTGGTCAGAATGGCTGCCATCAAAAAGTCTACAAACAATAAATGCTGGAGAGGGTGTGGAGAAAAGGGATCCTTCTTACACTGTTGGTTGGAATGCAAACTAGTACAGCCACTATGGAGAACAGTGTGGAGATTCCTTAAAAAACTGGAAATAGAACTGCCATATGACCCAGCAATCCTACTGCTGGGCATACACACCAAGGAAACCAGAACTGAAAGAGACACATGTACCCCAATGTTCATCGCTGCACTGTTTACATATCTAGGACATGGAAGCAACTTAGGTGTCCATAGGCAGACAAATGGATAAGAAAGTTGTGGTACGTATCTATTCAGTTCAGTTCAGTTGCTCAGTCATGTCCGACTCTTTGCAATCCCATGGACTGCAGCATGCCAGGCCTCCCTGTCCATCACCACCCCCGGAGTTGACCCAAACTCATCTCCATTGAGTCGGTGATGCCATCCAACCATCGCATCCTCTGTCATCCCCTTCTCCTCCTGCCTTCAATCTTTCCCAGCATCAGGGTCTTTTCCAATGAGTCAGCTCTTTGCATCAGGTGGCCAAAGTATTCGAGTTTCAGCTTCAACATCAGTCCTTCCAATGAACACTCAGGACTGATCTCCTTTAGGATGGACTAGCTGAATCTCCTTGCAGTCCAAGGGACTCTCAAGAGTCTTCTCCAATTACTCAGCAATTAAAAGATGCATCTGAATCAGTTCTAATGAGGTGGATGAAACTGGAGCCTATTATACAGAGTGAAGTAAGTCAGAAAGAGAAACACCAATACAATATATTAATGCATATATATGGAATTTAAAAAGATTGTAATGATGACTGTATGTGCCAGACAGCAAAAGAGACACAGATATAAAGAACAGACTTTTGGACTCTGTGGGAGAAGGCAAGGGTGGGATGATTTGAGAGAATACCATTGAAACGTGTGTATTACCATACATGACATAGATGATCAGTCCAAGTTTGATGCATGAAAAACAGGGCACTCAAAGCCAGTGCACTGGGACAACCCAGAGGGATGGGATGGGGAGGGAGATGGGAGGGGGGTTCAAGATGGTGGACACATGTACACCAGTGGCTGATTCATGTCAATGTATGGCAAAAACCACCACAATATTGTAAAGTAATTAGCCTCCAATTAAATAAATTAATTTTAAAAATCCAATCAACAAATCAGTGTAACCAACACCTGAAATACCCATAACATCCAAAGAACCCTGTTATAGATCACTCTCTTTTCTCATATACAAAATGCACATGACCCATGACCAAGAAAAAACACAAGCATATGCACTCTACTTTCTCTGAGACCATGAAAGTCATGGGAAGTTGAAACAGAGTTGAAACCACCCTCCTCCCTGAAAAAATAGGAGAATAAGTTTTGGAAACAAGAGCCTGGAGAAGCAGTCTGCCATCATCACATAGCACTGGACTGCACTCTTTCTATATCCAACCTGAGTTGCATCTAGGACAAAACCAATTTCAAATACACAGAAGGAAGAAAGAACAGAGATTTATTCATGAATGTCCATGAATGTCCTCCCCCCTCAATGGTACTCCTCACTGTCCTTTTGAGAACATTTCAAAATGGAGAAATGTCAAGAGCCCCACATCATTTATCTCCTTGCTTGTAGTTTACCCCATTATATGATAATTAGTTACCGATCTGCCTTTCTCAGGGTAGTACCTCTAGGAGTATAAGCAGTTAGATTCCATCCTTTGCCATTACATGTGAAGGAATGATATTTTTATACTTCTTTAACTTTTTCCTTTTTAGATTAAGCCCTCTGTTCCTTTGCCCACATCTGTTATTCTCTAGACTCACTTCAATTTTTAAAATATTTATTTGGTTGTGTGCTGGCTCAGTAGTTGTGGTGTACAGGCTTAGTGGCCCCTTGGTATGTGGGATCTTAGTTCCCCAACCAGGAATTGAGCCTGCATCCCCTGCATTAGGAGGCTGATTCTTAATCACTGGACCATCAGGGAAGTCCCGAGACTCACTTCAATTTTGCCTTCGTCTTTCTGACAGCCACGATCCTCAGGTACACTGTAAGACTTCAAGTCACTAAGTGAAAGCCCCTCTGGGGTAGAAAACAGGTCCCTGGTTTTTGTTCCACTTCCCCACTATGTCTGTGCAGTGCCCTTCACACAGAAGGAAAAAATCAAATAACCATTATTCAGATTATTTGTGGCCAGAAGACCTCTGCTCCCCCAGGGCAAATGAGATTCTTCACATGCCTCACCAAGATGCTGGGCCTCTCTGACCTTCTAACTGATGTAATTAAATAGTTACATCACTGTCTGTACTATCGACTCTTGTTCATCTGAAGCCACATGGAGGCTACTGGTTTACTTCACCCCTGAGCCTTTCTATCAGCTCTGGAAAAATTTCAGATATATAACATAAACTTTTCTCTGACCCTAAATTTGCTCAGCTGCCAAGGGAGGGATGGGAAGTGGGTCAGAAAAACATCTTAACCTTGGTACAACTTCCCACAGTAACGTAAGAGATCTCTGGACCAAACCTTCCCATTTAGAATGAACAATTTCTTGCCGACAGATACCCCGAAAGGTTTCAGAGGTAAAACCACACTGACAATAGCTGATGAGGAGGTTGCTGATGAGTAAATACACACTGTGTCTCCTACGGGAAATGGCTGGGGGAAGGGGAGAAGCCTGTGTGGACAGGGTAAAAAAAGGTGCCTTTTTTCTGATCATGCCTAAGTATCCCTTTTTTGTAAAACAGTTGAGCTGTTAACTTCTGTGCTAAGGCACGTATGCACTTTGGAAAGGTAATTTGAAAGCGAGTTGAGCCATGACAAATAGGGACAGCTGGCCTAATTGAATCATTTGATCTAAGACAGCTCAACTTGGTTATCCTCGCTGCAACCCACACCGATATTAGCGAGTGAATCATTAGCCATGAAATCATGTCGACTTTCCCGACTGCAGTGCTCTTGACATGACAGCGATCGCAGCCTGCCTTTCATTAGAGCCCCGATAAGTTCTTTAGTCTGTCAGGAAGACAACAAAGCAGCTTGGAAAACTTTTAGGCTGGGCCTCAGAAAGCCATTTGCTCCAACATGCCACATAGAGAATTTCAGAGAAAGACAGGGCTTGACTTAGCTACATGAGCAAGTCAGGGGCATCTAAGCAAGTTCTCCCAGGCTGGATGCTGTAAAGCCTCCCAGGCATCCACACTATGAAGGTAAAAAGACTTTACTTTGTGAGCACCAGTCTCTGGTCACGTGGGAGAGTGGGCTGTAAGTGGAATCATGATAAACTCTTTCACACTTGACCTACAGACATCCCTAATGGGAGTCTTCACATATGGAGGACAGTCTTGTCATCTTTCATTTGGTTTTTGCAAAAGGAATGCAAGGGGCGAGTTCCTCTTTTCACTGGGTTTGTCAAAGGTGAGGAGGTGTTTAAGGGGGCTCCAATGGACAGGCTGGTCCACTGGAATGTGGATCAAGCCCTGGGGTCCAGACAGCACAAAAACTTTAGGGAAACATACTACATCCATGTCTGGATGTGAGAGTTGGACTGTGAAGAAGGCTGAGCGCCGAAGAATTGATATTTTGAACTGTGGTGTTGGAGAAGACTCTTGAGAGTCCCTTGGACTGCAAGGAGATCCAACCAGTCCA
This sequence comes from Bos grunniens, assembly GCF_055505025.1. NCBI lineage: Eukaryota > Metazoa > Chordata > Mammalia > Artiodactyla > Bovidae > Bos > Bos grunniens. The sequence goes on along the minus strand of NC_141178.1, from coordinate 52,586,682 downwards.
TTCTGAAGGAGATCAGCCCTGGGATTTCTTTGGAAGGAATGATGCTAAAGCTGAAACTCCAGTACTTTGGCCACCTCATGCGAAGAGTTGACCCATTGGAAAAGACTCTGATGCTGGGAGGGATTGGGGGCAGGAGGAGAAGGGGATGACAGAGGATGAGATGGCTGGATGGCATCACTGACTCAATGGATGTGAGTCTGAGTGAACTCCAGGAGTTGGTGATGGACAGGGAGGCCTGGCGTGCTGCGATTCATGGGGTCCCAAAGAGTCGGACACGAATGGGTGACTGAACAACAACAACAAAGCAATCTTTAGAAAACAGGAATAAAAAATGGCTTTTGTATATCCTTTGGAGGACAGGCTGAAACTCCAGTACTTTGGCCACCTCATGTGAAGAGTTGACTCATTGGAAAAGACTCTGATGCTGGGAGGGATTGGGGGCAGGAGGAGAAGGGGACAACAGAAGATGAGATGGCTGGATGGCATCACTGACTCAACGGACGTGAGTCTGAGTGAACTCCGGGAGTTGGTGGTGGACAGGGAGGTCTGGCGTGCTGCGATTCATGGGGTCGCAAAGAGTCGGACATGACTGAGCAACTGATCTGATCTGACCTGACTACATCCATCCCAGGGGGCGCTAGTGGTAAAGAATCCGCCTGCCAATGCAGGAGATCCAGGAGATGAGGGCTTGATCCCTGGGTGGGGAAGACCCCCTGGAGGAGGGCATGGCAACCCACTCAGTATTCTTGCCTGGAGAATCCCATGAACAGAGGAATCTGGTGGGCTACAGTCCATGGGGTGGCAAAGAGTCACATATGATTGAGCACAAATACACTACATCCTTAACTTGCTCCCTTCTTTAGGTCCCTCTCTCAAAACTGCCCCTGAGGGAACACTGGCCTTGATTCCTATCGCAAGCAGAGATGAGGACAAGGGCTTCTGTGTGGGTCAGGAAGAGGAAGGCAGGGAAGGACAGAAAGCAATACCAGATGCCTCTGTCTCCAGCAATGCTGCTGGAGATGCACACTTTGGAGTCTCTGAAAGGTGGCTCAGAACTGTCTGCAGGGGGCAGGAAGAAGGAGGCTCTTATCCACCTGCTGCTGCTCCCAGCTGGTCAGAGATGGCCTCACAGGAATTAACTCCTTACACCTCCCACATGTGAGTGTCTAGCCCTTTCCTTAGCTGCCCCACACAGAGCACTGGCACTGTTCAGAACAGCACAACCAAGGCAAGAAACAAACCAGCTGCTGTTCCCCCAGCCTTGCAAAGCCTTCCTAGAGCTGGTCTCCTGGCCTACAAGGTGGGCCGGTAAGATTTGGAAGCAATTACATTGATAAGAGTTATCAGAAATGGAAGTGTAGCTTGGATACTCTTTGTGGCAGGCAGGATGGAGAATAATTGATACATGTAAAGACTCCCCCAAAAGCCAGAGTAAACAACATTTGCAGATAACTTTTATGCAAAAAATGACATCAAGTTTAGAATGGAATGAAGCTGAGACCAAGAAACAAGATGGATATGGCTCACGTTCACAGCCATCTAAACAGTAGGTGGGTCTGAAAAGCAATGACAGAAATCTCTTATAATGAATGCTGAGTTGGAAAGCCCCCAAGCACTGTAAGTACCTGTGTGCATTACAGGCACAACAACCAGTCCAAATCACAAACTTTCTGAGCTAGACAGCAGCTTGGAATTCATCCCTTCTACACCTTTGATTATTACAAATAAGATAATCAAGGGATTGCCATGGTTGTCAGTGGTTAAGAGTCTACCTTGCAATGCAGAGGATAAGGGTTCAATCCCTGGTCAGGGAACTAAGATCCCACATGCCACAGAGAAACTAACCCCATCCACCAGAACTGAAATACACGAAGCTACTCAGAGACATGACAGGGTAGGGTCAAGAGCTACGATAAGATCCCTGGAAATTTAGGGAGGTGAAAGCTTACTGGAGATGTGAAGAAAGGGCTGGTAGGTGAGATGAAGCTTGAGGATGGTCTTTGAGGCACTTCAGGATGAAAGAAAATGGAGGAGGAATGATCCTCCTGTGGTCGAAGAGAGAGGACAGAGAAGCCTCAGTGCATGAGGGAACTGTAGCAGACAGCTCAACTCACCTCTCTGAGCTTATTTTATTTTCTCCTAAATGAGGAAGGGGTGCAGTTGTAGTAACAAAAAAATTTATTCACTGGAATCTTTCATGAAATGAACTGGTATTTTTCTGAAAGACCCTGATAAACCAAAGCAGACTTGAGTACTAAAGGTACTCCAGTAATGATATAAAACATAAAGAATGAAAGGTGTTTTTTGTTTTTGAGATGGAGTAGGATGGTGGGCTTCCCTGGTGGCTCAGGTGGTAAAGAATCTGCCTACAATGCAGGAGACCTGGGTTTGATCCCTTGTTTGAGGAGATCCCCTGGAGAAGGGCATGGCTACCCACTCCAGTATTCTTGCCTGAAGAATTCCATGACTAAGAGGATCCTGGTGGGCTACAGTCCGTGGGGTCTCAAAGAGTTGCACACGACTGAGCGACTAACTCTAAGAGAATACGAAGATGGGAAAAAAGAGGGAGAGAAGGGCAAAATAAATGATAGAATACGGTACCAAATATAATGTGACATGCTTCTAATGACCTCTCAGATACTCATGAAATCACACCCTAGGTCACACATGCTTAGAATGATGAGATTTCTTATGGAAACAAGTGGAGTTCTGCATCCCAGGTGGTCATGGGCAAAAATGGGTGTAGCATCAAGGATGTGGGAGTCAACGGGCATGTGTGTTACACTGTACAGTGTGAGGGCTCTATCCTCATGACCTGGGGCTGCCATAATGAGTGACCACAAAACGCGAAGCTAAAGACAACAGAAATGTGTTCTCTCACAGTTCTGGGGGCCAGGAATCCAAAACCAAGGTGTCAGCAGAAACTGGTTCCTCTGGAGGCTCTAAGGAAGAACTCTTCCAGCTTCTGGAAGATTCCAGCAATCTTTAGCATCCCTTGGCTTATACCTGCATCCTTCTGAACACTGCCTCTGTCATCACATGGCCTTTCTCCCTGTGAGTCTCTGGGTCTCTCCACATTTCTTTATCTTTACAGGGACACCAGTCTTTGGATGTAGGGTCCATTCTACTCAGTATGACTGCATCTTAAGTTGAGTACACCTGCAAAGATCCTATTTCCAAACAAGGTCACGGTCTCAGGGTTAGGACTTCAGGGTGTCTTTTTGAAGGACATGATTCAATTCACAATAGGCCCTGAAATATCCCTGAAATACTTTACTCTGAGGAGCTGAAAGTAGTTATGTAATAATTGAGTTATTAACTGACAGGCTCACAGAAGCAAGGACAATCCATTTTCTTGTGATGTTTTCATACAAAGCCTTAGACTCCTCTTGGCTGACCCAGAGTGTGGGGTCAAGGAGAGTGGAAGGACAGAGCTGATGGATCCTTACAGCTTCCCCAGTTCAACAGTAGTTCAGAGAAGCATGAGGTCCAGGTGATAGTGTTCAGGGTAGAGTCATCTGCTAACAGGCAGTCAAAGAACACAGTGCCCGGCCAAGCCTCACTACTCCTCAGGTAACTCTCTGGGAATCCAGCATATAGGAAGGCTCTCTGGCTCTATTTCACCCCTCACTCTTTTTCTTTCCTACCCTCATGTGGTTTAGGTGTGTTGATCCCAAGTCAGTACTTTAATGTTATGCAACAAAATCATCCACCTCGTTATTACATGATTCTGAATGCACGCCAAGGTTGAGCACACTTCTACCTCTCAGTTCTAATTATTACAGATCCTAATCAAGGCATTTCATAGGACTCCAGATTTATTATACTGTCTGGTAGCTTTAGGTCACATGCTTTTCTCCTTGACCTAAAAAACCCTTCCAATTTGCCTCTTATGGCCTAGAGAGAGTCTGATGAGTTTTAAGGGCTCAGACAGCTTGTCTGTTTTTTGACATCTCCTTTCCTCTCTGTTACTAATATTCTTTGCCTATCTACCACTCTTGCCCCCACCTATTGGAACCAGACTGGAAGGTTCTCAATACCCCCTCACTGAGCATCTCCATAGAACTCTCATAACTTGCCTGTGCTGTTACCCTTCTTTCTCTCTCTCTCTCTCTCTCTCTCTCTCTCTCTCACACACACACACACACACACACATTCATATTATTTCAACTGTGCTGTCAACCCCTTTAGGGCAGGATCCATGCCTCGTTCTTCCTTGCATGTTTTATAACACTGAGCAGAGTCTCTAACATATGGTAAGTTGGTTTTAAAATTATGAATATCATGAAATTAAACTTGGGAAGCTTATTTCCATCTTTTTAGGGCCCAGACTCCCCTGAATCACAACATTTTCAAGGCAGTGAAGCTCACAAAGAGACAGGCAATTCATGTCTGGCTTATTCACACACACAAGGATAACATCCTACTCATTCTAACGAAGAGATTATGTTTATGGAGAGAGTGTAATTCTTCCAGGAATGGGCCCAGATTGTGCTAAAGATCTGGTGGAAGAGAGAAACAACACAGCTTTGTCTCTGCCATGAGGATATCAGGCTCAAGGGAGGAAACACACCTCAATGCCCATCTTCAAATGCCGCAGCAGAGATCTGGCCCCACGCAAAGTGAGATGCAAAGCTGTTGCTACTGCAAAGAAATTGGAAAATTCCTACCAGGCTGAACTTCCTTGTCATACTCGAAATAGGACTACTATGCTTACCCCACCCTTTTGAGGCTCTCTGGCTGGCTTCTACGTGCATTGTAATAGGCTCTGAACTAGCAAACTTTTGTTTTGTGGGTTTTGGGTTTCTTTTTTTTTTACTTTTTATTTTATATTGGAGTGTGGCTGATTAACAATGTTGTGACAGTTTCAGGTGGACAGCAAAGGGATCCAGCCATATTTATACATGTATCCATTCTCCCCCAAACTCCCCTCCCATCCAGGCTGCCACAAACATTGAGCAGATTTCCCCATGCTCTATAGTAGGACCTTGTTGGTTATCCATTTTAAATACAGCAGTGTGTACATGTCCATCCCAAACTCCCTAACTAACCCTTCCCCCACTTCCCCTCCTGACAACCACAAGTTCATGAACAAGCAAACTTTAAACCCAGGTGCCATAGACTGAATATTTGTGTCCCCAAGATTCATATGTTGAATCCTAATGCTTGATGCAATGGTACTAGGAGGTAGGGCCTTGGGGACATGCTCAGTCTGTGAGGGTAGAGCCCTCATGAACAGAATTAGTGCCTTATGAAACAGGCTCCAAGACAGTATGGTACTGGCACAAAGACAGAAATCTAGATCAATGGAACAAAATAAAAAGCCCAGAGATAAATCCATGCACCTATGGACACCTTATCTTTGACAAAGGAGGCAAAAATATACAATAGAGAAAAGACAATCTCTTTAACAAGTGGTGCTGGGAAAACTGGTCAACCACCTATAAAAGAAAGAAACTAGAACACTTTCTAACACCATACACAAAAATAAACTCAAAATGGATTAAAGATCTAAATGTAAGACCAAAAACTCTTAAGAGGTAAACACAGGCAGAACACTCTCTGACATAAATCACAGCAAGATCCTCTATGACCCACCTCCCAGAGCAATGGTAATAAAAATAAACAAGTGGGACCTAGTTAAACTTAAAAGCTTTTGCACAACAAAAGGAACTATAAGCAAGGTGAAACGGCAACCGTCAGAATGGGAGAAAATAACAGCAAATGAAGCAACTGACAAAGAATTAATCTCCAAAATATACAAGCAGCTCATGCAGCTCAATAACAGAAAAACAAACGACCCAATCAAAAAGTGGGCCAAAGAACAAAACAGACATTTCTCCAAAGAAGACATAAAGATGGCTAACAAACACATGAAAAGATGCTCAACATCACTCATCAGAGAAATGCAAATCAAAACCACAATGAGGCACCATCTCACGTTGGTCAGAATGGCTGCCATCAAATAGTCTACAAACAATAAATGCTGGAGAAAGTGTGGAGAAAAGGGAACCCTCTTACACTGTTGGTGGGAATGCAAACTAGTACAGCCACTATGGAGAACAGTGTGGAGATTCGCTAAAGAACTGGATATAGAACCGCCATATGATCTAGCAATCCTACTGCTGGGCATACACACCAAGGAAACCAGAATCGAAAGAGACACATGTATCCCAAAGAGACACATGTACCCCAATGTTCATTGCAGCGCTGTTTACAGTATCTAGGACATGGAAGAAACTAAGACGTCCATCAGCAGATGAATGGATAAAGAAGTTGTGGTACATATATACAATGGAATATTCAGTTCAGTTCAGTTGCTCAGTCGTGTCCGACTCTTTGCGACCCCATGAATTGCAGCACGCCAGGCCTCCCTGTCCATCACCAACTCCCGGAGTTCACCCAAACTCACGTCCATCGAGTCAGTGATGCCATCCAGCCATCTCGTCCTCTGTCGTCTGCTTCTCCTCCTGCCCCCAATCTCTCCCAGCATCAGAGTCTTTTCCAGTGAGTCAACTCTTCGAATGAGGTGGCCAAAGTATTGGAGTTTCAGCTTTAGCATCAGTCCTTCCAAAGAACACCCAGGACTAATCTCCTTTCGAATGGACTGGTTGGATCTCCTTGCAGTCCAATGGGCTCTCAAGAGTCTTCTCCAACACCACAGTTCAAAAGCATCAATTCTTTGGCCCTCAGCTTTCTTCACAGTCCAACTTTCACATCCATATACGACCAATGGAATATTACCCAGCTATAAAAAAAGAATGCATTTGAGCCAGTTCTAATGAAGTGAATGAAACTGGAGCCTATTATATAGAGTAAAGTAAGTCAGAAAGAGAAACACCAATACAGTATATTAATGCATATATATGGAATTTAGGAAGACAGTAACGACAAGCCTACATGCAAGACAGCAAGAGACAAAGATGTAAAGAACAAACTTTTGGACTATGTGGGAGAAGGCAAGGCTGGGATGATTTGAGAGAATAGCATAGAAATGTGTATATTACCATATGTGAAATAGATGACCCGTCCAAGTTTGAAGCATGAAACAGGGCACTCAAAGCTGGTGTACTGGGACAACCCAGAGGGATGGGATGGGGAGGGAGGTGGGTAGGGGGTTCAGGATGGGGGACACATGTACATCCATGGCTGATTCATGTCGGTTCAGTTCAGTTGCTCAGTTGTGTCTGACTCTTTGTGACCCCATGAATGCAGCACGCCATGCCTCCCTGTCCATCACCAACCCCCAGAGTCCACCCAAACCCATGTCCATTGAGTCCGTGATGCCATCCAACCATCTCATCCTCTGTTGTCCCCTTCTCCCCCTGCCCTCAATCTTTCCCAGCATCAGGGTCTTTTCCAACGAGTCAGCTCTTCGCATCAGGTGGCCAAAGTATTGGAGTTTCAGCCTCAACATCAGTCCTCCCAATGAACACCCAGCACTGACCTCCTTTAGGATGGACTGGTTGGATCTCCTTGCAGTCCAAGGGACTCTCAAGAGTCTTCTCCAACACCACAGTTCAAAAGCATCAATTCTTCAGCTCTCAGCTTTCTTCACAGTCCAACTCTCACATCCATACATGACCACTGGAAAAACCATAGCCTTGACTAGACGGACCTTTGTTGGCAAAGGAATGTCTCTGCTTTTTAATGTGCTCTCTAGTTTAGTCATAACTTTCCTTCCAAGGAGTAAGCATTTTTTAATTTCAATCGCCATCTGCAGTGATTTTGGAGCCCCAAAAAATAAAGTCTGACACTGTTTTCACTGTTTCCCCATCTATTTCCCATGAAGTGATGGGACTGGATGCCATGATCTTCATTTTCTGAATGTTGAGCTTTAAGCCAACTTTTTCACTCTCCTCTTTCACTTTCATCAGAGGCTCTTTAGTTCTTCTTCACTTTCTGACATAAGGGTGGTGTCATTTGCATATCTGAGGTTATTGATATTTCTCCTGGCAATCTTGATTCCAGCTTGTGCTTCTTCCAGCCCAGTGTTTCTCATGATGTACTCTGCATATAAGTCAAATAAGCACGGTGACAATATACAGCCTTGACATACTCCTTTTCCTATTTGGAACCCGTCTGTTGTTCCAAGTCCAGTGATTCATGTCAATGTATGGCAAAAACCACCACAATATTGTAAAGTAATTAGCCTCCAATTAAAATTAAAAAAAAAAAAAAAAAAGGTTTCCAGAGACATCCCTTGTCCTTTTCACTCTGTAGAAACACAGCCAGAAGCTGCTGTCTATGAACCAGAATATGGTCAATCTGGCCTTGATCTCGGACTCCCCAGCCCCAGGACTGGTGAGCAACACATCTATACTGTTTGTAAGTCACCCAGCCTGTGGCAATTTGTTAGGGCAACCTTAGGGGACTAACTGTGGAAAATTCTGAAAGAGATGGGAATACCAGACCACCTGATCTGCCTCTTGAGAAATTTGTATGCAGGTCAGGAAGCAACAGTTAGAACTGGATATGGAACAACAGACTGGTTCCAAATAGGAAAAGGAGTATGTCAAGGCTGTATATTGTCACCCTGTTTTTTTAACTTATATGCAGAGTACATCATGAGAAACGCTGGACTGGAAGAAACACAAGCTGGAATCAAGATTGCCGGGAGAAATATCAATAACCTCAGATATGCAGATGACACCACCCTTATGGCAGAAAGTGAAGAGGAACTCAAAAGCCTCTTGATGAAAGTGAAAGTGGAGAGTGAAGAAGCTGGCTTAAAGCTCAACATTCAGAAAATGAAGATCATGGCATCCGGTCCCATCACTTCATGGGAAATAGATGGGGAAACAGTGGAAACAGTGTCAGACTTTATTTTTCTGGGCTCCAATATCACTGCAGATGGTGACTGCAGCCATGAAATTAAAAGACGCTTACTCCTTGCAAGGAAAGTTATGACCAACCTAGATAGCATATTCAAAAGCAGAGACATTACTTTGTCAACAAAGGTTCGTCTAGTCAAGGCTATGGTTTTTCCAGTGGTCATGTGTGGATGTGAGAGTTGGACTGTGAAGAAAGCTGAGTGCCGAAGAATTGATGCTTTTGAACTGTGGTGTTGGAGAAGACTCTTGAGAGTCCCTTGGACTGCAAGGAGATCCAACCAGTCCATTCTGAAGGAGATCAGCCCTGGGATTTCTTTGGAAGGAATGATGCTAAAGCTGAAACTCCAATACTTTGGCCACCTCATGCGAAGAGTTGACCCATTGGAAAAGACTCTGATGCTGGGAGGGATTGGGGGCAGGAGGAGAAGGGGATGACAGAGGATGAGATGGCTGGATGGCATCACTGACTCGATGGACATGGGTTTGGGTGAACTCCGGGAGTTGGTGATGGACAGGGAGGCCTGGCGTGCTGCAATTCATGGGGTCGCAAAGAGTCGGACACGACTGAGCGACTGATCTGATCTGATCTGATCTGAGGGGACTAAGGAGGCCTAAGGAGAGCAATGAGGCCTCCACACAAGCCCCTCTAAGTGCCATGTCACTAAGCAAAGGTGAACAATAATGGAATCTTTGGCAATAGGATCCACTGCTTTCAAGTCTGTGATTTTTGTTTCCATTTTTCACAATACAAATACCCCCCTAATTTTTCAGGGTTCACTAGGCAGTTTGGAAGAGAATGTGTCTACCTTTTCAAAGATGTCCAGTGTTTTCCCCAAATATTTCCATTCTTTATTCTTCCCTGATCTGCACATCATTTTCTCCTGAGCAGACAACATGCTGTGTACCAGCTGGGCCCAGCCTGCAGAAGGCTTGTCTCCAAAGTAGGTACATGTCCAGAGCATTGACAAAAGACAAGAGAAAACTGCCCAGAGGAAGGTTTTCTAGGAATAGATGAAGTAAAACGATCTAAATCTAGGTTGTCATCATTGTACATCAGGTGGCAGAAATTTTTTTAAAGCATAATGTCAAATGCAGATACTACTGTATGTGTACAAATTTATTTTTCAATGTATATTCCCATGCCTTCACTCTTTGCCCACTACGACCTACAGGAAGGAAAGAAAAAAGGGAGGAAGAGGGGGAGGGAGGAAGGAAGCAAGGGAAAGTTGCAATAATTTGTTTTAAATAAGACCAAGTAGCTCTAGTTGAGCCCCCAATCTTGACAGCATGTTATAAGCGTCACTGACTGTTTTGTGATTAATAATGGAAGAACTTATTTTCAATCAACAACAAAAAAATACTCCAAGCATTGTCAGTGAGTCACTTTCAAGTTATCTGCTCCCCAGCTCCTATCAAAACTCCTGCTGTTAAAAAGCTATAGAAACAAGCAAAGAAAACAATTCTCAGAATGGTACACACCAGACCTCCTTCAGTTCTATGCTCTGACCTCATGGAACCATGTTACTGAAGTCCCTCACAAACGTGTTCTCCCTGCGCTACAGTTTCACCCTAAGGGAAATTTACCCCCGCATGTTATTAAAATTGGGTCGAGGTGAAGGCCATGATTCACTGTCATATGTGGGCCCTCTGTAAGTGACTTGGTTTGGAATTCAAGGGACAGAAGAGTTCTGTTTCATTTGGGGAGGTGGACTGGTGACTGGAGGAGAAATTTTACTCCACGTTTGACCTCTGAATACTGAAAGTGCCAAAGTTGGAGATGTGGGTTCGATTCCTGGGTCAGGAAGACCCCCTGGAGAAGGAAATGGCAACTGACTCCAGTATTCTTGCCTGGGAAATCCTATGGACAGAGGAGCCTGGCGGGCTGCAGTCCATGGGGTCACAAAGAGTCAGACATGACTGAAGCTACTCAGCACACCACAAACACCCAGTAACTATGGCAACCAGTGTGGGCTGTCTATGTGGGGACCCCTTGAAGTCAGGCAAATGGACACCTTGTGGTTATAAACATGAACTCCCAGACCTAACTGGAGGCCCTTCTTCGTGCACACCTAATACACCCAGGAATCCCTTGTCCCAGGAGTGTTTACCAGTCCGATAGACTGTAAACTCGGGTAGCCTGGCATTCCCAGAGCGTAGTGCAGGCTGGGCACTGAGCAAAAGTTTGATGAATGAATAACTGAAAAAATGAAATTCAGGTAGAGAAGCGATTTGCATGAAAGCAGGGCAGAGATTAATGTATGGCAGGAAAAAGAAAAAAAGAGGTTTCTTATGTAGCTTAGAAAACAAGAAATACTCAGTAAAAACCCCAACCTCTGGGATTTCCCCGGTGATCCAGTGATTTGGACTGTCACCTTCCAATGCAGGGGGTGTGGGTTTGAGTCCTGGTGGGGAAACTAAGGTCTCACATGCCTGTGGCCAAAAAACCAGAACATAAACAACAGAAGTAATACTGTAACAAACTCAATGAAAACTTTAAAAATGGTCCACATCAAAAAAAAAAAAAAAAAGAAAGCAAAGAAACCCCAACCTCTGCCATTCGAGCCCAGTTAAGCTGCAATGTGACATCTGATTGCCCAGGCCCTACACCACCACAGCCCTCACACTGAAATCACAATTTACTTCCCCAAAGTTAAACTTCATTAAATATTGGTTTAATTTAATGTTTTCCAGATTAATTCAAGATTAATTTATATCCAGGCATTTGCACAGCCCAAGCAGTATCTCTCCTTTCTGTCACTTCTATCATCCGACAGACAGCAGAAAAAAGGAAAATGTATGGTGACGGAGTGCCAGGATAGAGTAAATAGAGGGAGATGTAATTAAACTATTACATATCTTTACCTCAAGAGTGGGGGAAAAAAAAACACCATAAATTTGCCAGTGAGTAGAGTAGTATGCATATCAGGAAGCCTGATAAACAAAAACTTTGCACAGGAAAAGTGGGGTTTACAAGAGGACCTGGGCTGAAAATCAGATCCTGTACTTAACCCTTCATAGTTTTCCTAAAGGGCTTCCCAGGAGGTGCTAGTGGTAAAGAATCTAACCAACAATGTAGGAGATGCAATCTAGGACACGTGAGTTCAATCCCTGGGTCAGGAAGGTCCCCTGGAGGAGGAAATGGCAACCCACTCCAGTACTCTTGCCTGGAGAATTCCATGGACAGAGGAGCCCGGAGGACTACAGTTCATGTGGTCGGAAAGAGTTGGAGCTGACTGAGGAACTGAGCGCACATGCGTGCGTGCACACACACACACACTTTTCTTAAGTCTCATAATGTGTATTTTTGCTGAAAGAATCTTTTATCTTTTGTCCAGTCTATCCTAATCCAGTCTACCTTGACCAGCTAGAGAAGCCAGTGATAGAAACAAAGAAGGAGCAGTGAGAGAAATGAGAAGACGGCAAAGAAAAGGGGGTCGCCTGATCACAGAAGTTAAAGAAGCAATGAGGGATCTGTCACTACTTTAAATAAAAAAGTCACGAGGATTTTGATCTTCATATGATGATCATCCCATCAACCCTTTATTCTTAAATACAGCTTCACTGTGTTTCAACAATTTCCTTGGATAAAGAAGCACATGAAAAATACCTTGTTGCAAAAGTATAAACCTGAAATGTGAAAAACAAATGCATGTTACAATCAGACCAAGATACTTACATGATGTAAAACATTAAATAAATAAACCATTTAGACTAGTCCTCTTAAATTGAGCAAATGGAATCCAACAGGACAGCTGTTAATATTATCTTCCTCCATAAAGAGAAACCTTGATGACTCATTTAGAGCTTCATAAATTGTAGCTTTTCCCCTGCTTGGTATAAAGAGGGATTTTTCATCCCGTCTGTGATTTAGTATGTATGGCTAGCCTTCATATACAATGTAAGATCATATCAGCCCATTCTTCCAGATCTGAAAACTCTCGCTCACTCAAGCACCATGCACCTCATTCAAGCAAATTCACTGATATTAAGCTGAAAACACACACACATTTAGTGGCAATCTAATTCCTCCAATTTATTTCTGCATAAACCCAATTCCAAGATAGCATGCTTTTTTGAATATATATATAGCATACATGTATATGTGTGTGTATATAATGCATACATGTATATGCATTATAGAAGAATTGCAAGAAAGTTATTGTTAAGAAATAAATCATCTCAAAACAATCTGAAGACTTCGTGTATTTCTCTGAAATTGCATCTTTCTCCTTTCCTTCACCTAAGATCATTGCTTCTTTACATTGACTTTATGTGCATGCAAGATGGTGGACCACCCTATGAGAAATACTGGACTATTCTTTCTGAGTTATCAAGGTTTATACCAAAGGTTTAGGGCTTCCTTCGTGGCTCAGTGGTAGAGAAACCTCCAGCCAATGCAGGAGACCTGGGTTAGATCCCTGGGTCTGGAAGATCCCTGGGTGGGGAAGATCTCCTGGAAAAGGAAATGGCAACCCACTCCAGTATTCTTGCCTGGAGAATTCCATGGACAGAGGAGCCTGGCGGGCTACAGTCCATGGGGTCACAAAGAGTCAGGCACGACTTAGCGACTAAACAACAACAAATATCAAAGGTTAATGAACTTTCTTGCTCAAATAAAAGTTATAAAAAAGAAACAGTTTGTAAAAAGGATCAAAACAAGGGAGTTTTGGTTAGCACTGGGGAGGAGGTTCCAAGATTTGTGTTTCTGGTTCTTCCTCTCTCTCTCTCCTACAACTGCAGCCCTGGAAGCAGCTCAAGAAGTCCCTAAGTCTATGACCAGTGACAAAGAAACACCCAGTGCCAATCCCATTGAATACTGCTGTCCAGTCGCTAAGTCGCGTTTGATTCTTTATGACCCCATGGACTGCAGCACACCACGCCAGGCTTCCCTGTCCTATCTCCCAGAATTTGTTCAAACTCATGTGCACTGAGTCAGTGAAGGCATCCAATCATCTCGTCCTCTGTCACCCACTTCTCCTCCGGCCTTCAGTTTTTCCCAGCATCAGGATCTTTTCCAAAGAGTCAGCTCTTCACATCAGGTGGTCAAAGTACTGGACCTTCAGCTTCAGCATCAGTCCTTCCAATGAATATTCAGGGTTGATTTCCTTTAGGATTGACTGGTTGGATCTCCTTGCTGTCCAGGGGACTCTCAAGAGTCTTCTTTAGTACCAGTTAAAAAGCATCAATTCTTCGGTGTTCAGCCTTCTTTATGGTCCAACTCACACATCTGTACATGACTACTGGAAAAACCATAGCTTTGACCATACAGAATATAATTGAATAGAATTCAAAGTAAAAATAACTCATTGTGTAGGCTTGACTATAAGACAAAGGAAGCTGGGAAACAAACCTTGGGTATATTTTAAACATAATTTGTAAAAAGTGTTTACTAGTACGATTTGATTATACACACAATTTGTATGTGTGAAAGTCCCATACCTGGCACGTGGTAGGTATGCAAATACACCTTAAGTGAATTGGTGCCTAATTCATTTTGAATCTTTGATAAAATAGAGTTTAAGCAAGAGACATTGTTCTGTGATTCTAAGTTTTAGGTGCAATCTACGACATAGTAATAGCCACAGTTTCTTCCACTGGAGTGTTTCCAGGCAACAAAAGTAGTGGATTTGTTAAGTTACCCATGGCAAACCACAGCACCCTGAACACCTGCTGAAAGAAAGAATATTCTAGTTACAAATGTGATTTGAACATGCTGTCTAGAGCAGATCTACTCTGCATGAAACATGTAGCCAAAGTGAGAAAGGAATGGAATGGAATATTCAAATAGGGAAAAATAGGTGGGTGGCTACATATTGGTATAAATGGAACATCATGTAGAGAAATGTGTTCTTTCTCTCTGAATTTACATTTTATACACAAAACACATAATTAATACTAGGCCATAAGGAAAACTTCCTGAAATTATTTTAGGGACAGTTTGCTAAATTGTTGCCACATACAGAAGTCCCTCCCCACCAAGTACTGGTCAAAATATGATCTGTAATGGCAAAACGAACACAGAAGTTGAAATTTGGTGTGAAAACTCTTCCCCTCATAAGCCCATTGGTTTCTGTTGACTGTCTTGGCCTTCAGTCAAGAGAAGCTGGCATGGGCTGTTGCCTAGCAACAGTCCGTAGTGCACTTTTCTACCCGTCCATGGAAATGCTGCCTCTGGACTTCATGCCATTCGGCACCACGGTTTTGTAGATAATGATGACTTCTTAGGAACTTTCTTCTCTCCCTCCAGATGAGTGCCTGAAGATTATTTTAATACTTCCCCCTTCATCACAAACATTGCACTTGGCTTATAAAAAGACCAGGAAACAAGAAGGGACATCCATTGGCAACCGTTAACTTCTCTGACCAATGACAGAGGGACCAACAGAATAATACCTCTTATTAAGGATGCAATATATTTTCTTGGAATGAACTGTGACGATTTCACACTACCCATATTAATGTTCAGGCTTCCAAAGTGGCACTAGCAGTAAAGAGCCCGCCTCCCAGTGCAAAAGATGCAAGAGACGTGGGTTCAGTCCCTGGGTCAGGAAGATCCCCTGGAGTAGGAAATGGCAACCCGCTCCAGTATTCTTCCCTGGAGAATCCCATGGAGAGAGGAGCCTGGTGGGCTACCGTCCATGGGGTTGCAAAAGTCAGACATGACTGAAGCGATGCATGCATGCTAATGTTTAATTAATACTGTCTCCATGACACACACAGCACTGTTTAGGATATTGTATCTCAACAACACAGACACTTGTTTCTCTCCTCATGCACCTTATTTGCTTATTCTTGAATCTTTCTGGAGGCTATATGTTCACTCATAAAAATACATTCCAAATCCTGGTATATTCCAGCTAAAAGGGAGGTCTTATTTTTTAAAACCAACAAATATTTTCAAGCCTAATTCAGGTGACTACAACCCTAGTTGGTCAGGCCTGGGCAAACCAAATTAGGAACTCCAGGAAACCAAGTCAGATGACCAGGAATCCTACCTGTGTGGGTACCATGCCCCACAGACATGGTAACAAGAAATTGGGGAAACGCATAGTCATGTCACACAATTGAGACTTTCAAATCCAAAACAAAGAATAAAGGTTTCTTTCTTTCTTTTTTTTATAGAAGGTATCTCTGAAATCCCAGAAAATAATTTACCAGGAGGTAGGAAAGAAATACGGAGAAGGCAATGGCAACTCACTCCAGTACTCTTGCCTGGAGAATCCCAGGGACGGGGGAGCCTGGTGGGCTGCTGTCTATGGGGTCACACAGAGTCAGACACGACTGACATGACTTAGCAGCAGCAGGAAAGAAATAAGGGCTTCCCTGATGGCTCAACGGTAAATAATCTGCCTGCCAACGCAGGAGACACAGGTTTGACCCCTGATCAGGGAAGATCCCCTGGAGAAGGAAATAGCAACCCACTCCAGTATTCTTGCCTGGGAAATTCCACCAACAGAGGAGCCTGGCGGGCTACAGTCCATGGGGTTGCAAAGAGTTGGACACGACTGAGTGACTAACACTCTCACATGATCATAATTTAATAGCATCAACTCACATTAGTCACTAAACTTTCTGTCCTAGTGGGTAGCCGACAGGGTGAGGTGGAGACTGGAAAGCCTGGTGTCAATACCCGCCACCTTCACAGGCAGTCAGTACCTTACAGTGGTGACTGGGTCTTCATGTGACTCTGATTAAAAGTAGAATACATGTTGCTGGAGTCAACTGTGAGGCAGCAGCTGAATGAAGTCAGGACTGGAGGGTGACTTTAGCAAAACTCAGCAAAGGGTTTTAATGATAGACACATTTTTCAATGAGATGAGCTTTGCCCAGGCCCTACTGGGTGTTTCTTTGAGCTATCATGGTGAGTCACAGGTTTGACAAAAGCCTTCCCTCACAACTCTGAGGCATTAGGAGGTTGTCAGAAAATTCACTCTTTGTGGTGGAGATCTGTTTTTGAAGTTGTACAGAATTACTGATTAATGAGTTCTCGTAGTCTTCTTTTATAGCTGGGTGCATCTGGACAAGGCTCAACTACAAAGGACCCGGGTGTGTACATCATTAATCCTAACATCCCAAGACGTTTCTGGTCTCATTGTCACCTACTCTGCTTGCCTTTGTTTCTGGAGACCTGAGACCTCCAACAGGCTGATTAGCAGAATCGTTCATTCTTCTCAGGTAGCTTTTTAAAATCATTATTATGACGGTGCATCAAATTCTCTAGGCAAAGCGATAGAGCATGTGGGCCGTCTGTCTGTAATAAACTTCTCTAGTCAAATGCCCATGCACTTTGGGCAGACAGGGAACAGATCACAACTTCTGAAAACCACTGTATTGGTAGTAAACACTCTCAGAAAAGAAAGACAGGGACTTCCCTGGTCGTCCAGTGGTTAAGAATCTGCCTGCCATCGGTCCCCAACACAGAGGACATGGGTTCAATGCTGTTTGGGGCAGAGTCCTCATGCCACAAGGCAACTGAGCCTGTGCACCACATTTACTGAGCGCCCACTCTAAAGCCCTTGAGCCCAGACAAAAGAAGACACCACAACAAGAGTAGCCCCTGCTTGTGCAACAAAGACTCAGTGCAGCCAAAAATAAAGAAAAAAAGAAAAGAAAGACAATTGGCTAAGACATAATACTCAAAGGGTCAGCTTGGCACTAAAAATATTTCCCAAATAAGTAAATTATATGTTAATAAACCCTCTACCAAGACATCAGTTGCAATATTCTTCAATCTATCAAGTTCCTACATAATGCTGATAACAGAAAATGTTGTTGTTTAGTCATTAAAGTCATGTCTGACTCTTTATTGACCCCATGGACTATAGCCCACCAGGCTCCTCTGTCCATGGGATTCCCCAGGCAAGAATACTGGAATGTGTTGCCGTTCCCTTCTCCAGGGGATCTTCCTGACCCAGGGATTGAACCCGAGTTTCCTGCATTGGCAGGGGTTTCTTTACACTGAGCCACAAGGGAAGCCAGATAATAGAAAACAGATTTACCTTTTTAGTCAGAATAATTTTTAAATTTTCCTAAAAATACAGAATACAACAAATATCCATTTCCCCATCACTCCCAATGAATCAATGTTAATAGTTTGTCACATTTAAAATTTTTAATAAAATAATAGCTAACATTTATTGAGGGTTAACCATATATATATATATATACATATATATATGTAGTATTCCAAGTACTTTACATGCATTAATTTGATTAAATCTTACAAAAACCCTATGAGATAGGGTTGTTATTATCTTAGTTTTACAGAGAAGAAACTGAGGTACAGAATTTTAAGCCATGCCAAGTCCAGATACTTAAAAGGCTGTGTTACTTTGCTAGGGCTACCATAACACAGTTCCAAACACTAGGTGGCTTAAACCACAGAAATTTATTATCTCATAATTCTGGAGGCTAGAAATCTGAAACAAAAGTATGTACAGAGGGACTTCCCTGGTGGTCCAGTGGTTACGAGTTCGCCTTGCAATGCTGCGGACACGAGTTCAATCACTGGTCAGAGAACTGAGACAGGACCCCACGTGTTCCAGGGAGCAGCTGAGGCTGTGCCACAACTAGAGAGTCTGTGTACCGCAACGCAAGATCCCGCGTGACCCGACTTAGACACAATGCAGCCTAATATATGTATAAAGTGTCTAAACAATTGGTTTCCACTGAGGCCTCTCTCCTTGGCTTGTAGACAGCTGTCTTCTCTCTGTGTGTCTATGCCCTAATTTCCTTTTCTTATAAAAGGACACCAGCATACTGGATTAGGGCCCACACTAACGACCTCATTTTTAATTTAATTACCATTTTAAAGGTCTTATCTCCAAATACAGTCAGATGAAGTATGGGACCCAATCCAGCAAAGAACAGAAGCTGAGCTGGTATTCATTCCCAGAAAGCCATGACCTTGTTGTCCACAATGCAGTTGCCTCTGATAACAATGAAATCCCACCGCACACTTTCTCAAACCCAGACTCCCCACCCCAGCCCCAGAGGCACACCGTCATGAAATGTATGTTTCTTTCAGAAGTTATCCTTTATATTAATAACATGCATCCATAACCTTATGTTTTTCTAACAAGTATTAACAATATCTTCATCCTTCTCCCAAACAAGGCAAGAATCTTAAAATGTGTTAACTTCTCTCCAAGTAGCATCCCATGCTCCCATTTCATGTAAGCAACGTCTAATATCTTAACCATCATTTTAACCACTTTTCTCCCCAAATTAGTGAGTAGTGCCACTGATTAGTCACAAGGTATTTGGGCAGACCAACATATTTGGCTGATTTCTTTGGTCACAATTTCTTCTTGCATTTGAGCTCATTTTGCTTATTGCTAAAGTGTCTGTATGAGCCTTTCTTTCAATGAGAGTCTGAAAATAGGCATGTGCTTCATCTATGTATAGCCAGAAATGTTCATCACTCTTCGGATACTTTTAGGTTCAAGTTCTTTCCCCTCAGTGCTTAGGTAACAGGATTCCAGTGTTTTCCAGCATCTACTGTTCCTGGCATTTAATTCCTATGCTTCTGTCATTTGTTTCTAAGTTTGTTTTTTTCTAACATTTGTCTTTAACTGTTTTCCCTCTTCTTTCTTAAACTTTTGCAGTTTAACTCTTATGTGTCTAGATATGGGTTTGTTCCTATTTACTCTGCTTAGGGGCTTCCCAGGTGGCTCAGTGATAAAAAATCCACCTGCCAATGCAGGAAATGTGCATACGATCCCTGGGTGGGAAGATCCCCTGGAGGAGGAAATGGCAACCCACTCCAGTATTCTTGCCAGTATGTCTTGCGTGGACAGAGGAGTCTGGTGGGCTACAGTTCATGAAGTCGGAAAGAGAGTGACTGAGCATGTAAGCACACACACCGTGCTTAGGGCACATACATTTTTCCCATTCTAGAAAACTCTTTACCATTACCTCTTCAAAGGCTTCTCCCTTCTATTCTTTTTATTTTATCATTCTAGATCTCTAATAGAAAAAACTGTCACTTCGCATCGTATCTTATCTTCCATGCCCCTTATCTTCTTTTTCTCCAATTCCTATGTCTCAGGTCATGTTTCCAACACTGTTATCTACTCTACTTCACTGGTTCTCTCTCCTTTTGTGTATCTAGTCTATTGTTTAACCTATAAAACAAACATTTCCTTCCAAAGCACAAGTTCTTTCCAAAATTCTCATTTCCTAGCATCCTGTGAAAAGCTAACGCTCATTTCAAAGAGCTTTATTCATAAAGCTCAGGATACTATAGAAAAATGTTTTATCCAAATGCAACCACAACAACAACAGAAGCCCAAACCTTATTGTGGTTGTCACTTTTAAAGCAGTTCATCGATGATCTATTATATGCTTTGCTTTCACCAAGAATGTGTACTAGGAATGGCAGTAAAGCAACGCATTTCCCAGAATGGTAATGAAGTGCAGCCAAAATAGAGATAATTATTTTAATTAATGGTAATGATTTTAACGGTTGAACATTTTAACTAATTAATTATGATTGATTGCTTGTTACTAATCAAGGAATATGAGTCAAAGTTGTAATTGAAAAACCAGGAGCAATGGGCTTTGCAGAGAGCATATCACAACCCTACTGGGATCAGAAGCACGACTTTTGCCTTGAACATTGCATCCAGGAGCATTCCAGTCCTTTCTCTTTCATTTATTCCTAAGACAGACTGCTAGGGTGTTGATTTTTCAGTGCTGTGATTAGGATCCTTTACCAGAAATGGGGAAACAAAATGTGAAAAGTGAATACATTTCAAGAAATACATATATTATTTTTACATATTATATTATTCATCTAAATTTTATTCTTGTTAAGCTCTCGAGACTAAGCATTCTTTTTCAGATAAAGATTCTAAATACAAGAAGCCACCCAATTGGTTTATTCAAGCAATCTGAACTTTTAATATTTAATTTTTATTAGAGTACAATTGCTTTACAATATTGTGGTAGTTTCTACTGGATAGCAAAGTGAATCAACTATATGTATACATATATCCCCTCTTTTCTGGATTTTCCTCTCATTTGGGTCACCCCAGAGCACTGAGTAGGGTTCCTTGAGCTATACATTAGTATAGCTAATGTATAGTTCTCATTAGTTATCTATGTTATATGTAGTATCAGTAGCGTCCCAATCCCTCAAACTCATAAATACATGAAACACTTCATGAATTTGCATGTCATCTTTGCACAGGGACCATGCTAATCTTCTCTGTATTGTTCCAATTTTAGTATATGTGCTGCCAAAGCGAGCACCAGACAATGTGAATTTTTAATAGCATATTGCCTAAGAATTCGTTTCCCAGTAGTTTTATATTTAGTATGTGGACACTGGATTGTCAAACCCTTAAAAACCTAACAAACTAAAGATAGAACTCCTAAGACCAGTGAATTAAACTTCTTTTCACTCTTTAGTCTAATGATTCTAATTGAGGCAAATCAACATCTCAACACAACCTGGGATTTATCTTGAGATTTACCATAATTCATTCTGCATTAGTAAATACAGCAATGTAGTCATTTTCATCCTAAATAATCCTTTTACTATAAATAAAAGTCATGTTGCACCACTTTAATTTGTAGATAAGGAGAGCTGAGGGAGGGACCATAGGAATAGTAGAGTGAGAATCGGGCATGGCCAGTTTGGAAAAGGGCAGAAGGTCAATGCAGCCATGGTACAGAGTATGAAGATAGGAGTGTGGCAAGAAATGAGGCTGGAGGGGTAGACAGGAGCTAAATGGAGCCTCTTGTTTGTCACACTATTTAAAGGGTCCTCAGGACAAAGAGGAAATGCTGGAGATCACTCAGGAGGGGATGACATAATCAAATGTATCTTAAAGTGAAGTCACTCAGTCATGTCCGCCTCTTTGCAATCCCATGGACTGTAGTCTAACAGGCTCCTCTGTCCATGGGATTTTCCAGGCAAGAGTACTGGAGTGGGGTGCCATTGCCTTCTACAGGGGATCTTCCTGACCCAGGGATCAAACCCAGGTCTCCTGCATTGCAGGCAGACGCTTTATCCTCTGAGCCACCAGGGAAGCCCACAAATGTATCTTAAGCAAGTTCATTCTAGTGCACCTGCTAGAAGATTTCTAGGGGTGAGGAGAAAAGTCAGGAAGGATGCTGTCCCCACAGTCCAGATGACAAACAATGAGAAGTGATATCAAGGCAACGACAGGGGCCTCTCTGGAATAAGAATACCTGGATTTGGTCAGAAATTTACTGAATGTATGTATGTAAGTGGGCTTCCCCTGTAGCTCATTCGGTAAAGAATCTCCCTGCAATACATAAGACCCTGGTTAGATTCCTGGGTCGGGAAGATCCCCTGGAGAAGGAAATGGCAACCCACCCCAGTATTCTTGCCTGGGAAACCCCATGGACAGAGAGCATCCTGGCAAATTACAGTCAATTGGGTCACAAGAGTCAGACAAAACTTAAAGACTAAACTACCAACACCACCACGTATGTATGTAATTAACAATTAAAAGCATGATGACTACAAAGAAAGTTCAAGCTTGAGAGAAAGGACTGAGCTATTTGGAACCTGTTAAAATCAAGGTACGGAAGACACTCTGGTTATCTCATGTTGTATCCACTTCTTTCTGCCTATCCCATCCAACAGTCGCACCTCATCTGGAGTGTTGTCCGCAGCCATGGTCTCCAGATCACCTGCCTGTCTTTCAGACTAGATGTCATCTGAAGACATAGGAGGTTCTACCGGGGGAAGCAAGTCTGGGAGTCAAGCCTGTGCCTTTGGTTGGCATGGGAGCAACATCACACTATTTTTTCTACATCTCATGGTCTAATCACTGATTTTTCAATCACTTGATTCACACTGCCTCCACCGACATTTTAATCATAGTCTTTATTTTTTTTAAGATCTTTTTCATGTGGACCATTTTTAAAGTCTTGATTGAATCTGTTACACTATCACTTCTGTTTCTCATGCTCTGGGGGTTTTGGCCTCGAGACATGTGAGATCTTAGCTCCCCAACCAGGGACTGAACACGCACCCCTGCATGCCTGAAGTCTTAAGCACTGTACCACCAGGAAAGTCCCCCCCCCACCTTTTTTTTTAAGATAATCATAGTCTTTAAAAGCACTTTGCAAAGTGTGTTCAGAAAGAGTGGCTGGTATCCCTTCCTTTCTTGTAGTAAACTTCAGTGCCGAATTACCTTCAGCTGAATCTGTCTCCCACTGCCTGGCTCATACTCGTAAGGGTGTAGTTTCAGATTACCAGACTCCTCCCCATTTTCCCCTCCCTGCTGTGGCCCAGGTATGATACATACCAGCACACTGAGGCCCAAGAGACTAGACTTTAAGTCCCTATAATTCTTTCTGTCCATAGTCAGGATTACACCCTGGGCCTGGGCTTCAGAGATCATGGAGACTGCACTTAGGGGTCATGCGACTTAGATGTAGAGAGATGAAAGCTATAGAATGTGAGAATCAAGGCAATTCCCCAACAGGTTTTGACATCAGTAGCATTTGCAAACATTTCTCCTTTTCAAAATCTCGTGCTGAAGCTCTGGAGACAGCAGAAATATCTTTATTCCTCTCAGATATCACCAAGGTTAAAGTGCGCTGTCTGTATCTCAGCCAAGAAATTTGTTTCAAGATCAAGAGGGAAGTGGACACAGAGTTGAAAGAATAATGATATTCAGATCATCAGCTATTTTTTTTTTTTTTTGTCTCTCTGCAGACTGTCCACTTGATAATTTACCCTTGGACATTTTTAGTCTCAGGTCAGACTTCCTTCTGCCATTTGGCATTCTCCCAGGCACCATCCTTTTCCATCAGTCAGTGTAAACATTAGCCAAGCATAATTAGGAAGGTAAATCTGCTGTAGAAATGATCATGATTTCATTTAGAGTTAGCCAATGTTAGACAATGGATAGTCAGTTAATTTTCTTTTGCAGGAAATTTGAAAACAAATAACAGACTAATCATCTAGACACATCAAAACTGCATCTAAGTTAACCACTGCAGCTTGTTTTTCTGATAAGAATACATTCAGCTATGTTCTCATTTCAGTATAAAGAAATGAGTGGTTGGCAGAGGAGAAATATCATATGACACCCCTTATATGTGGAATCTGAAAAGAAATGATACAAATGAACTTACTTACAAAACAAACAGATTCACAGACTTAGAGAAAGAACTTATGGTTGCCGTGGGGAAGAAGGATGGGGGGAACAGATAGTCAGGAAGTTTGGGCTGGATATGTACACACTGCTGATTTAAAATGGATAACCAACAAGGACCTACTGTGTAGCACATGGAACTCTGCTCAATGTTATGTGGCAGCCTGGATGGGAGGGGAGTTTGGGGGAGAATGGAAACATGTGTATGTATGGCTGAGTCCCTGAGTTGTTCACCTAAAACTATCACAACATTGTTAATTGGCTATACTCCAGTACAAAATTAAAAGTTTATTTCCTCTGGCAAATTACATATATATTTATTTATTTATTCGATCTGTTTTGATTTATTATTTCACAACTATCTGATTTACAGATCAATTAATTTCTTCCTTCAAAATAAATTTATTTTCTGGATAGTGTATTTTTTAAATTGAAGTACAGTTGATTTACAATGTTGTGTTCGTTTCTGGTGTACAGCAAACTGATTCTCTCTCTCACTCTCTCTCTCTCTATGTGCGTGCATGCTTTGTGTGTGCTAATTGCTTCAGTTGTGCCCAACTCTTTGCAACCCTATGGACTGTAGCCCCCTAGGCTCCTTTGTCCATGGGATTGTTATTATATAAAGCAAGTCCCCTACATATGAACAAGTTCCGTTCCTAGAGTCCATTCAAAAAAAAGCAAAATAAATAGTTAAAAAAAAAAAAAAAGAAAGAAATGAGTCTTTGGGTTGGTAAAAAGAAGCAGCACAAAAACCAAAGGGAAAAGTAGAAAAGGACAGCAGTAGAAACCACTGTGTACCATGAAACTATCAGTTTAATTTAGGTATTTCCACTGCAAGCAAAGCTTACTCCTTATATTAACTTGCAGAACTGACAATCTGCTTTGCCAGAATGATCAACACTAGCAAGGAGCATCATACTGTTCAGCTGTGGATTTAGTCTGGAGTCATAGAGGAGGATAATAAGTGGTCTAGTAGCACCTCTCGGAGTGTGAAGTGGGCCTCCTGGACTGGCAATCTAACCCTGCTCCTGGCAGGGCCCCAAGAAAGCTGAAGGAAAGGGAGGGAGAAATGAGTGAATAATCTTTCCTCCTTCCCCTAGGATTTGCCAAAACAAGAACCTGGCATTGAATATTCAGAAATACTCCACAGAGAGTTGCTTTCATGGGCTGGATAGAAACTGATCCAGCTTAGAAAATAGAAAATGAACACTGGGTGCTCTGTCCAAGTGTGAAATGTAAGAGTCTAACGTCTCCTTTTCTGCCCCATCACCAGGGTTTCTCATGTTTTGCCACTCCAACACTTTAGTCACTTGATGCAAAGAGCAATGGACTGTAGCACGCCACACCTCCCTGTCCATCACCAACCCCCAGAGTTTACCCAAACTCATGTCCATTGAGTTGGTGATGCCATCCAATCATCTCATCCTCTGTCATCCCCTTATCCTCCTGCCCTCAATCTTTCCCAGCATCAGGGTCTTTTCCAATGAGTCAGATTTTTGCATCAGGTGGCCAAAGTATTGGAGTTTCAGCTTCAACATCAGTCCTTCCAATGAACACTAGGACTGATCTCCTTTAGGGTGGACTGGTTGGATCTCCTTGCAGTCCAAGGGACTCTCAAGAGTCTTCTCCAGCACCACAGTTCAAAAGCATCAATTCTTCAGCACTCAGTTTTCTTTATAGTCCAATTCTCACATCCATATATGACTACTTGAAAAACCATAGCCTTGACCAGATGGACCTTTGTTGGCAATGTCTCTGCTTTTTAATATGCTGTCTAGGTTGGTCATAACTTTCCTTCCAAGGAGTAAGCGTCTTTTAATTTCATGGCTGCAGTCACCATCTGCAGTGATTTTGGAGCCCAGAAAAATAAAGTCAGCCAATGTATCCACTGTTTCCCCATCTATTTCCCATGAAGTGATGGGACTGGATGCCATAATCTTAGTTTTCTGAATGTTGAGTTTTAAGCCAACTTTCTCACTTTACTCTTTCACTTTCATCAAGAGGTTCTTTAGTTCTTCTTCACTTTCTGCCATAAGGGTAGTGTCATCTGCATATCTGAGGTTATTGATATTTCTCCCAGCAATCTTGATTCCAGCTTGTGCTTCATCCAGCCCAGCGTTTCGCATATAAGTTAAATAAGCAGGGTGACAATATACAGCCTTGATGTACTCCTTTTCCTATTTGGAACCAGTCTGTTGTTCTGTGTCTGCTTCTAACTGTTGCTTCCTGGCCTGCATACAGATTTCTTAAGAAGCAGGTCAGGTGGTCTGGAATTCCCATCTCTTGAAGAATTTTCCACAGTTTATTGTGATCCACATAGTCAAAGGCTTTGGCATAGTCAATAAAGCAGAAATAGATGTTTTACTGGAACTCTCTTGCTTTTTCCATGATCCAGCAGATGTTGGCAATTTGTTCAGCTGCTAAGTCTGACTCTTTGAGACCCCATGCAAAGAGTCAGCTTTTTCTAAAACCAGCTTGAACATCTGGAAATTCACAGTTCATGTATTGCTGAAGCCTGGCTTGGAGAATTTTGAACATTACTTTACTAGCGTGTGAGATGAGTGTAATTGTGTGGTAGTTTGAGCATTCTTTGGCATTGCCTTTCTTTGGAATTGGAATGAAAACTGACCTTTTCCAGTCCTGTGGCCACTGCTGAGTTTTCCAAATTTGCTGGCATATTGAGTGCAGCACTTTCACAGGATCATCTTTTAGGATTTGAAATAGCTCAACTGCAATTCCATCACCTCCACTAGCTTTGTTCATAGTGATGCTTTCTAAGGCCCACTTGACTTCACATTCCAGGATGTCTGGCTGTAGGTGAGTGATCACACCATCATGATCATCTGGGTCGTGAAGATCTTTTTTGTACAGTTCTTCTGTGTATACTTGCCATCTCTTCTTGATATCTTCTGCTTCTGTTATGTCCATACCACTTCTGTCCTTTATTGAGCCCATCTTTGCATGAAATGGTCCCTTGGTATCTCTAATTTTCTTGAAGAGATCTCTAGTCTTTCCCATTCTATTGTTTTCCTCTATTTCTTTGCATTGATCACTGAAGAAGGCTTTCTTATCTCTCCTTGCTATTCTTTGGAACCCTGCATTCAAATGGGTATATATTTCCTTTTCTCCTTTGCTTTTCGCTTCTCTTCTTTTCACAGCTATTTGTAATCTTTTTTTCACAGCTATCACCCACTCAGTGAACATGAATTTGAACACACTTCGAGAAACAGTGGAGGACAGAGGAGCCTGGCGTGCTGCAGTCCGTGGGGTCGCAAAGAGTCAGACTTAGCAACTGAACAACAACAAATATTTTGTTTTCAGAAGA
The DNA here is from genome assembly GCF_055505025.1 of Bos grunniens. NCBI lineage: Eukaryota > Metazoa > Chordata > Mammalia > Artiodactyla > Bovidae > Bos > Bos grunniens. The sequence continues at coordinate 52,559,380 of NC_141178.1, read as the reverse complement.
GATCTAAATATGGGGTTCAAATCACTGGGTTTTTAAAAGTTCTGACAGGGATGTCTTTAAGATCACAAAACAGACAGAACATTCTCAGACCAAGTAAACAGCAGTATTCTCTTCTGTACACATGTAGCTAGCCACAGCCACACGCCACAATGAGTTAAGCAGCTCACAGTAAATAATCCTGCTGAAATAACAGCCTTAATTTTCTGAGCCTCAAATGAATTATAAAGATAATCCATTCACCAATTACATATATGCCCAGTGGAAGTTATTACGGTGCAGCAAATGTGTATCTTATGTCCACAGATGATGCTGTTGTTACATCCGGTGACAGAGTTTTCTCCTCAGATGATCTCTCCAGCCGTGGTAATAAGGTCACACATGGCCACTGAAATGCTCTCATTTCTTGTTGCTGGGGACCAAAATCCCCATTTGTCAAATAGTTAGCCAGGATCGAGGCCATTATAGCAAAATAGGTTAAAGTTTGTGGATCATTATTACTGTCAAGGTTAATTTTTTACTACTAACAAAATCCGCATAGCCTATAAAATGAAGGTTTGTGGTTTTTTTTAACTGTTGTGTGCTACACTATAAAGCAAGAAAATACATTATGTACCTAACGGCTCAGATGGTAAAGAATCTGCCTGCAATGGAAAAGATCAGGATTCAATCCTTGAGTTGGAAAGATCCCCTGCAGAAAGGAATGGATACCACTCTAGTATTCTTGCCTGGAGAATTCCATAGACAGAGGAGCCTGGCAAGCTATTGGTCCATGGGGGTCACAAAGGGTCAGACACAACTGAACAACTAGCACTTTCACTTTCACATTATGTACATTATGTCCTGTATATACATTAAGTTGATTAAGGTAAAATATTATTTTTAGTAAATTATTATCAAAATAAGAATGATTGTAAAGACGAATTCAATTACATGCAGATAATTAAATGGAATTATAAAGAGAACTAAGGAACTATTCCCCGAGACGTAGCTAAGTCCTAATTTTGTTGCTTTAGACCAAAAACCAGGATAGAAGTTAGAAAACAAAGCATAGGTACAAAGTTTTGTTCATTCAAGTTATAAAAACTTAATGAAAATTAAAGGTAGAATGAACTGCTCAGCATGCATTTTGAAAAACAATTAATTACACAACTGGAAGGACTGACACTGAGGCTGAAACTGCAGTCCTTTGGCCACCTCATGCCAAGAGCTGACTCACTGGAAAAGACTGATGCTGGGAGGGATTGGGGGCAGGAGGAGAAGGGGACAACAGAGGCTGAGATGGCTGGATGGCATCACAGACTCGATGGACGCGAGTCTGAGTGAACTCCGGGAGTTGGTGATGGACAGGGAGGCCTGGCGTGCTGTGATTCACGGAGTCGCAAAGAGTCGGACACGACTGAGTGACTGAACTGACTGACTGACTGACACAACTATATCACCACCTCTTTGGAATTCTTGGTTTCAAATAACTTTGGCTTAGTTTTCTTAAGAACTCAGTACAAACTGTGTCTCCAAATTTTAAATATTGTGTCACTATCAAATAGTAACTGGCCATTTCTAATATTAATCAACAGAAAATACTAACTAAAATCCATTTAGTAACCTACCCCATGGTTTTAGATAAACAGATAAATGAAGATGATGAAGGCTTTTCCCCTATCTTGTAAAGTCCAGATACAGGGTCACTAATTAAGGAGGTAATATTCGACTTCTTATTGTCATAATATTTGTCTTATTGTCATAAGACAGTAGGATATTATGAAGACACAGATAAGGTAATCTCTTAAGGCAATTTTTCTTCCAGCTCTGCGACTATATATTTGGATAATTATCACTGAAAGAAAATGTACTATCCTTTTAATTTGACATTATTATTCCATTCTTTCCCCATTCACAGGATATGTGCTTCAAAGCAGCATGATGTGAAAGATGAAAGCAAGAAGTTTGTAGTCAAAAAATACAGGGCCTTTGCTCCACAAGTTTCTTTACAATGGAACTAAAAGCAAGACTTTCCGCCACATTCCTCTTATGATGACTTTTAAAGGGCACCTTAAACATGTAATGTCTTTGTGTCTTCGTTTCTGTATATCTCACATTGTTGTTGTTATTGTTTAGTTGCTCAGTCGTGTCCAACACTTTGCAACCCTATGGACTGTAGCCTGCCAGGCTCCTCTGTCCATGGGATTTTCTGGGCAAGATTACTGAAGTGGATTGCCATTTCCTCCTCAAGGAAATTTTCCAGACTCAGGGATCAAACTGGCATCACATCTCTGCATCTCCTGCATTGCACGTGAATTCTTTGCGGCTGAGCCACAGAGGAAACCTACAGATCTCAGTTCAATAGCAACTTATGGAATCTATATCACATGATTATTCATGAGAATTTTTTCAGTATCATGCAATTATAAAGTATAATTCACAATAGAAAATAATGTCACCTGTAGAAAGACCCATGCAAATAACATTTCATAACTAAAGAAAAGCCAGTCCTTTAAAAGTCATTGTCCCTGGTTTCATCCTTCTGGATATTTTTCCAGTCTCAAGCTCTCTGTTTCTTCAAATGTCGGTCTAGCAATGGCACCCCACTCCAGTACTCTTGCCTAGAAAATCCCATGGATGGAGGAACCTGGAAGGCTGCAGTCCATAGGGTTGCTGAGGGTTGGACACGACTGAGCGACTTCACTTTCACTTTTCACTTTCATGCATTGGAGAAGGAAATGGCAACCCACTCCAGTGTTCTTGCCTGGAGAATCCCAGGGATGGGGGAGCCTGGTGGGATGCTGTCTATGGGGTCGCACAGAGTCGGACATGACTGAAGCGACTTAGCAGCAGCAGCAGCAGCACAAAAAACAGCATACAGGCCATATACAGAGAAAATATAGACCATCAGCTTGCTTTTCCCAGGTGGCTAGTAATTGGGTACGCAGGGCTACGGGTCTGCGACACCGTGTGTGTGTGTGTGTGTGTGACTTCAACTCATCTTCCAGCCCTGAGCAAAGTAAAACAATCACCACCTCAAAAGTCCCACACAGTGTTGTAAATGTTTCTTTACTTGTTCCTCCCCGTCGCTAAACTATGAGCACCTTGAAGAAAGGGAAACTACATCTAATTTGTCTTTGTAACCCCCACGCCCAGTATAGTATTGGTGAATAGCTGGAGTTCAGTGAATATACAATGAAATAAAATGAATGGATGTCTTTCTGGAGTCCAATGGCTTTGTCAGAGCTGAAATTGACTTTTCGACTCCCATCCGGGTCAACGCTCTTTCTTCTACATCCTGCAGCAGGCTTCAGCAGAGAGCAATCTTGGGACATCTGGAGCAACAGCCATGAGAAAGAGAATACCACCTTCTAAAGCAACACAGATTGCAAGAGAAACAGAATAGTGCCACTTAAAAATTCATGTGGTTTATCAGAGGCTCCTTTAGAGATTGTGTATCATTTGTACACCTGGTGAAATCAAGCGATGTAAATCCAAAAATGTGATCAGGAAAAGAACAAAAGCAAAAATTTCATATTTAGAAATACCAACGTATGCCTGTTAGGCTTTGTGAAAAGATGGCACACAGTTCTAGGTAGTCACCATCATGAGGCAAGTACAAATTTCATCTGCTGTTCAGAATTCTTAATGTGGCTTACACCGATTGTACTTCTTAAGGGTTTTCTGGGTAAATGGCCCACCTGTAGTTGAGAATGAGCATGACTGGGATAATGGAGAGAGAAAAACACACAGAGATAGAGGGAATGTGTATAGATGGTGGGGAGAAGGTGGAAGGACAGAGGTAAGGAGGTTAGATGTACAGCCAAATTAAGCTTTTAAAATGAAATTAATAGCAGAACTTATTCAACATATGCATATTCACATAGGGCACCTAATTCTCCCATTTTTTAGATCAACTATGAAGGGTCCTCTATTCTTGTTGGTGTTGACAGTCTATTCTTGTTTCCTTTTACTTGGGTTGCTCTGCAGAGAACAGGTGAAGCCAGTGGAAAGCCAAGGAGTAAGAGGATCACAGACTATATAGTTCTAAGTTCTGTATTTGTTTTCTATTACTTCTGTAACAAATTACCACAAACGTAATTGCTTAGGACAGCATATTATCTTGCAGTTCTCTACATCAAAAAGCCAACAGGGGTCTCCATGGGCTAAAATCAAGGTGTCAGCCAATGTGTCCCTTTCTGGAGGCTCCAGGGAGAATCTATGTTCTGCTAACTCGTGTTGTTGGAAGAATTCAGTTCCTTGAAGGTGGAGTACTAAGGTCACTATTTTCCTGCCGGATATCAAGGGAGGTCTGCTCTCAGGTTCTAGAAGCTGCTTACATTTCTTGATTCATGGTCCCCTTGCCCTATTTTCACAGCCAGCAGTGGTGGGTCAAACCCCTCTCACACTTCAAATCTCTCCCCCCGGTTCTTCCCATCGCACCTATCAACCTCTGCCTCCTACATCCACAATTAAGGACCCGTATAGTTATACTGGGTCCACCCAGCTATACCAGAATAATCTTTTTATTTTAAGGTCTGTAAACTTGATTCCATCTCAAAGTTCCCTTGGCACATATGATAACATATACACAGGCATTAGGGGATGCATACCTTTGGGGACCATTATTCTGCAAACCACACCTACCTTCACTAGACACAGGCCACAGCGTACATCCAAAGGGACCCTGTTCTCTGCCTACTGGAAAGATACTAGGAAACAAAGCTTCAGACAAGGCTAGGAGTGAATGTAAAAAGTGTCTGTGTGTACACACCATCAAAATGTCTCAGGCATTCACTCACATAACTGCACAAAGGTTTACTGAAAACCTATTGTGGACCAAAAGTCTTATGGCAAACACTAAAATAGAAGATGGGCAAGTGCTGATCCCTGAACTGCAGAAGATGACAGTAAGGTGATGGAAAGAAAGTTAGCCAACCTCAATGCCATGTGCTAAGTGTGTAGTGAAGGTAAGTATGAAGGCAGGGAAGAAGAAGTCAAGTGGAGAAGGGCATTCTAAAGAGGCTTCTAGAAGGAAGTGAAGTGTGAATAACAGGGATGATACGCTCAGAGGCTGTGAGTCGTCAGGTGTGATGAAGTCTAGGACACACTTGGGAAAGTAATGGGAGATGAGCAGAAGAGGAAAGCAGGAGATGATCACCAATGGTACGTGTGTGCATCATAATAAAGAGTCTGAATGAGACCTCAAAGGCAATGGGAAAATCCATTAAAGGATTTTAAGCAGAGATGTAATCAGATTTTGTTTTTTAAAAGATCATTCAAGAAGCAGATAGGGAAGAACTAAAATAGCAAACTTGAAAATAATTTCCAAGCTATTCACTCCAGGGTGAAAGAAAGCTCTGTGTATAAAATTAAGCCATAGACACTGGTAGGAAGAACTGTTAAACGTTACTTCCTCCTTCCGTCTCCATTTGTGAATTCTTCCTGGAAATTGTATAGGGACAGTATTAAGACACTTCTTTTTCTTCATAATGTGCTGTGGCAATGGTCCAGGAAGATCTGGAAACTGGAGCAGCAGGTCTCAAACTAGTCCATTATCCCAGAGCACAAGATCTCCCACACAAACATCTTTGCTTTATTCGAACCACAGCCTTCCCTCCCATAAGCCCACTCAACTCCCTCCATTGCTAGACTCCTGGGAAATCATGTCACACTTTAAATCCGGCAAAAGACAGTTTTATTTAAAGAAATCCTATACTTCCTTAACATGTTTTCTGAATCTAAAAGTAATACATTTCATACTCAAAAACTTTGCAAAAGTATAAAGAAGTTTTAATGTATTAGAAATCTTTAATTTTTTTCTATTCTTTAATTGTCTTCTTTCTAGTAAGAAGCCTTCTAAGAATGTGATTATACTCTAAAGTTTTTTTGTTACCTTTCTTTGAAACAATATATTAGGAGAATTATTTTGTCCTTAAATATTATTCTAAAACATTGTTTCAATGACTGCATAGAAGTCTACTGTATGAAAGTACTATGATTTTCTTAACCATAATTTATTAATCTTGTAGTATTGATTTTTTATTTTTGTTTTTTGATACTATAATTAATACTATAATAAAAATATTTTAAGCATTTTTTTTTTATTTTCTGAGAATAAATGGACTCCTTTTGTAATTTTTTTCTTGTGTATCCAGAATTTTTTTTTAAAGTTAGCCATGATTCTTTTTGGTGAAAGAACAGACAGGACACAGCCAATGACTCAAATCTGCAGGGAGAGAATATTTTAGAGCCAGGGATTAGCAATACATAGACTCTTTGTGACCCCATGGACTGTAGCCTGCCAGGTTTCTTTGTCCATGGAATTCTCCAGGCAAGAATACTGGAGTGGGTTGCCATTTCCTTCTCCAGGGGATCTTCCCGACCCAGGGATTGAATCTTACTGTCCTGCACTGCAGGTGGATTCTTTACTGTCTGAGCCACCAGGGAAGCACATAAAGATATACAAACGTTTATTAAACACCTACCATGGAACAACCACTATGCTGAGTGCTGAGAAGGTAACCACAGCAAGACAGACACAGCTTACCCTCCCTGAGTTCACAATCTAACCAGGTAGAAACACAGAGAATAACACTGGAGAATATTAGAACCAACACAAAAATTGCACCTATAAATAATTCTTTCAGGATTACTGAGGTTTTTTTTTTTTAAGGGCTGCTGATTTTTAAGGCTCATTTTCTATACTAGTTCCTCATCCTTCACAAATATTAATCAAAGTTACCCCCACATCTACCCCCACTGTTTCATTAGATCTTAGACCCTTTGCATCAGAGAACATTTTGCCTTTGTTAGGACTGTAATATCTCATCTTGGATTTTGAAAATTGGCTCCTTTCTCCTATAGAAGGTCACTCAGCCATACTCTATTAGCCCTACACTAGTGGTGTTCTTAGATCCTGATATGTACATCAGTGTTTGAGGAACACAGAATTCTTAGTGTCAGAGTCAGTATCTTCCAGGTAATCATAATCTTATATTTGTCTTTTTAAAGGTTCCCAAAATTATGTTTCTTAATATAAAACAAATAAGGAATGAACTTGATGGTCTGTTTAGCTTTTTAAGACTTAAATGCAATCATTTTCTTTCTCCTTGCAGCAAACCAGGCACTTTTTAACTCAAAAGTTTCCAAAAGAAAAGAGTATTTATTTGCAAAACAAAAGAGAAGGGCAAATGGTGGGGGGAGGGGAGAGGTGTAAACTTCTGAAAACTGTGCTAAACTTTCACAATTTAATAGATAAGAATGAATACTGCTGTTTAACTAGATCCAGTCTCTGAAATATCTAATTAAAACTGATGTGCTTATTTAGTTTCCAATTCATCACAGGTGGGCCCACATTAATGTGAAAATGAGAGTAAATTACCAGCATTTGGCAATCTCACTGAATGTCATTCACATTATTAGCTCAAATCTCAAAATGCATTTTAAAATGTGGTTCATAGGTAGGGCACTGTCTCTCCACGCAAATAAAAACCTTCACTGGTGGGCTGAGGGAATTTCACTTTTGTGTAGGGGGCTCCCAGGGGCAAAGTCCACTTACCAAAACACTCCCCACTCTGTGATCCAATGTAAGCTGCCCGTGGGAAAAGGTGGGAAAAGATGCTCACTCTCTTCCCAGTTTTAACATCTCCTGGGAATGACTGTTTAGTTTGGCCCAACTCTCTTCTTGGGCTTCCCAGGTGGCACTAGTGGTAAAAAGCCCGCCTGCCAATGCAGAAGACATAAGACATGCAGGTTTGATCCCTGAGTCAGGAAGATCCCCTGGAGGAGGGCATGGCAACCAACTCCAGTATTCTTGCCTGGAGAAACCCATGGACAGAGGAGCCTGGTGGGCTACAGTCCATAGGGTGGCAAAAAGTCAGACACAACTGAAGCAACTTGACACGCACGCAATTCTCTTCTACCTTGTCAACCAGAACTTCATGTAAAATTCAGATCATTTCACTTTCTGGAGGGGTTCTTTCCTAGTAGCCCTCATGAAGAACAGCAGCTCCTATGCCATCCGAGTACAGGGCCACAACCCCACCACAAATGGGCCCTGAGCCCTTCAGCCTTTCTCTTTTCACATCTACAAAGTGTAAAGTCTCCTTCCATCTAATTTACCGGCAGAAGGCTATCTACAAACACACGTTGATATGCACTCTGGATCATCTCATAGATTACCATCTTTGGCGACAACAGGAGAGCATTCAACTTTGTTCAGTCCATACAACTTGGACTGACATTCAAGTTCACAATCAAAGGAGGGGCTGAGAAACGGTGGGCTCAGGGTATCCCAAGGAGAGGCAGGACCCATACCAAAGACAGTGAATCCACTGGGGTCCAGGCCCCCACACCCCGCCTCTTCTGTTTCCTCATCAGTAAATTAAGACACTGAGAGGCCACATCACCTACGAGGGTCCTTCCCTCCAAACACCAAACTTCTCCATGAGCGTGTCAAATCTGTCTCAGGGTTCTTTTGAGAGTAAGTTTTCAAGGGATGAGGCCTGGGGATAATGAAATTCAGAATGAGGTTCAGGGAGGAAGTGGTTAGCATCTGAAAGGATTTGAACCATTCCCACAATGTTGAAGCCATCTTTCTCTAGGGAATTGAACTTGCTTCAGTCAAAAGGGAATGTCTTCCCCTGACATGGGCAAAATAGAGCTCTTTAATCAAGTTAACACTAATGGAATTTGTGACTGTTAGAAAAGAGGACCACTACACTCAAAAAAATTAAAAGATTGTTTCACTAATTGGGGAGTTGTTTTTCCTCATGTACCAAGAAGTCAAGAGCAGTTGCAATGGAACCAAGTTCCTCTTATCCTCTAACCCAGTCACCCTTAGATATTGCTTGTCATCTTATGACCATGAGATAGCTGCTACAACTCCAACCATCACACCTATAATCTGCTGAAAGAAAGGAAGGCAGAGTGATAAATTTATCCAGTTTACCTGGGACTGTTTGGGTTTTAAGACTACAAGTCTCATCTCTCTGAAACTTCCACAATTGTAGGCAAACCAGAACAGTTGTTTGCCCCAAATAGAAGCCTATGATTGGCTGGCTCTCTCTCACTGTTTTAAGTGAGGTCCTACCCAAACAACTTCTGCTCAAACCTCATTGGCTAGAATTTAGTCACATGGTACCCATTTGCAAGGAAGGCCGGGACATGCACATGGCCTCCTACCAAAACTTTGTATCTTGGCAAGAAAAGAAGAAAAGGCAATCTCTCTCACACTTAGAAAGCCTGGAATGGCACAGTCCATGCAACCCCATAGTGTTCCTTACCCCCAATACTCTCCTCTGAGCCTAAGAGCATCAGTAGGGTCAGTTATAAGTACCTGCAACAACACAGGTGATAGAGACTCAGGAACTTATCAAATCAGAGAGCCAATTAGTTGCGAAAAGTTCAGGTGAGTTACTAAAACTATAACTGCCTGGAGGCTCCCCGTGGGCTCTGGATCTCAGGGTCCTGTGTCAGATGGCCCCAGCAAGGTGATAGGGACTGGGTTCCAATGACACCCTTCCAATGAGTGTGCATCTCCATTTTGTATCTAAGCTCCAACAAGCAGAAGAAAGATGCAGAGTCCTATGAGCACTGACAGGGCCCTGATTAGGGATTAAGTTTTCTCCAATCCCATCTTCACCCAACCACAGAGCATCGTTTTGAAGAATCATTTGTGGTAAATGAAGAGAGAGGAGCTGTAAGGGCAAGAAATTGCTACAGAGTAATAGGAAAGAAGTGCTATCGTTTGATGAGGGTAATAACCTTTCTAAACTAGTGTCCTACTGCATTAGATTTTCCATGAAATTATTTAAAACAGCAGGGAATCCAACATCCCCACATTATTAACCTCTAGCGTGTGCTTACTGAAGAAAATCCAAAGAATATTTATGTGTCTTGTGCAGAGGTTGAACCTTAATGTCACAGACTGAAGCAAGACAGCCATGGAATCCTGCCTGCACTGTCTTTTGTCAGTAATGGGGATCACAGCTACATTTCCTGCCTGGTGAACATGCAAAATTGTTCTTCAACCTATCACGATAAGCAGAGCATCAGTCATCACTTTCTAGCTTTTGGCAGTTTGTTCTATAGAAGAATAGGTCTTATTTGCAGTTGGTCCTCACTTTTCACTACAAAGTTGATATACAAAGCAGTGTCTTCTTTTCAGATTCTTTCCTAGGAGGAAACACAATGGTCTGAAAGCCTCACCCCCATAGCCCTGTAATTGTTATAATAAACCGTGACACCACCTACGTGAAGGAGAACATCCAGCCGCAGCTGATCACATTATTTGGGAGTAAATCTGTCACAACTAGAGTCACTGTAGAAGTGTTATGGTCAAATATGTTGAATTATAGCTAGATTTTAGCATTCATTATAATAATTATGTTATAACCACCATTTCATCATAAAAATGAGTTTCATGATGACATTTTGTTCTTTGTTCCAGGACTTGCAAAATTCCCAAATTGCAAGAGGAGCTTAGGAATCATGTTCAATCAAGGTTACAAAATGTAAGTTTTTACAGATTTATGAGTTTTTTAAACAGCATTCAGATAAATGATAATTAATATACAGGCAAGCTTGCTAAAACTGATTGGATTCCATACTCCCTATAAGTTAGAAGGATTTAATTTTTACATTTTTTTGAAGAACTATGCATGTATAAATTATAGGTAGTTGTGAATTCCAAAGCTATAAATATACTGGAGGACCCTGGTGGTATCATGCTGAACAGCTGTTTGCAGAGAATAAGCCTCTCCAGTACCGTGAGGAAGGCATGGAATGTTGAAATGTTGGCTAAATGTTAAAATTGTTCAAAGAATAATATCCCTGAAAACAAAAGGAAAATAGGAATGATGTCCCTGGGTTTATAGCTTGATCTGAATAAACTCTGTCAAAACCCCTCTCCAGTCTCTCCTCTGCCTCCCCTCCCTCCCTTCTTTCCTTTCCAGAGCAATTTAGTTCAAAAGCCATTAGCCAGAGCCAAACAACATAGGTCACTAGGGAGAAGAAGAGGGCAGGCCACGGCGGTCCAGGGAAAGGGATAATCACTCAGTCACATCTGACTCTTTGTGACCCCGTGGACTGTAGCCCACCAGACTCCCGTCCGTGGGATTCTCCAGGCAAGAATACTGGAGTGGGTTGCCATGCCCTTCTCCAGGGGATCTTCCCAACCCAGGGATCGAACACCAGTCTCCTGCATTGCAGGCAGATTCTTTACAGTCTGAGCCATGGTGGTCCAGAGTTGTATATTAGAGCCCAAGATGGGTGAGCACAGCACCCAGGAGGAAGAAGGGTGGCCTGGCACAGGGTGCTGGAGCCAGAGGTGTCTGTGATGAGGGTACTGAGGTGGAGCCTAGGAGGCTTGACAAGGCCTCCATGCATGGAGGGGAGGCAGCAGTGGCCTGGCACAGATGCCAGAGCCCAGAGGGAAGAGGCAGGTGTGCTGGGGAGGGCACCTGAGCCCAGGTGTCAGAGCTCAAGCTGCGTGAGGAGGACGTTTACATAGAGGGTCCCAGAACTTGGTGTCAAAGCCTCAGTGAGGTGAGAAGTGTGTTCAAACTGGGGGCGTAACCCTATGGTATACATAATCTTTAGTCCTCTGAAGAATTAATTTGTATTAAACACCTTTTTTACATAAGTCATATACCTGTCATAAAATGCTTGTAACTTCTTTAAAATTTCCATTTGAAATAATTACAGATTCACAGGAAGTTGCAAAAACAATGCAGAATCATCACATGCATCCTTTACCCAATTTCCTCCAATGATTACATCTGATGTAACTGTACAACCATATCAAAACCTGAAAACTGACATTGGTAAAATGTGTGTGTTTAATACTAGTCCCGTTTGTCACCTATAAATTTGTGCAACCACATCAAAACATTCCATAGTTACAAAAGATCTCCTTCAGGCTACCCTTTATAGTGACTCCCACAAAAAAAAGAAAGAAAAAACACAAAAAACCTTCCCTAACCCCTGGAAACCACTAATCTATTATCCCTATTTATAATTTTGTCATTTTGAGAATGTTGTGTAAATCAAATTATATACTATTTGATTGGATTTTTTTCACTTGGCATAATACAGTTGAGAATAAAGTTGTTACATGGATCAATAATCCATTTCTTTTTATTGCTAAGTAGCATTTTACAGTATAAATGTACCAAAGTTTATTAACTATTTGCCTATTGCAGGACATTTTGTTTGTTTCCAGTTTTGACTATTGCAAATTATGTTCCCATGTACATCTGTGTATAGAAGGGAGAGGGGAAAAGGACTTTCCAATGAAGAAAAAATTACTTATAAAGAAGACTACTGGGGAAATTGAAAAATTTTAATATGGACTACACATCAGAGGGATTTTCTGGTGACTCAGCTGGTAAATGTCTGCAATGTGGGAGACCCGGGTTCAATTTCTGGGTAGGGAAGATCCCCTGAAGAAGGGAATGGCAACCCACTCCAGTACTCTTGTCCGGGAAATCCCGTGGACAGAGGAGCCTGGTGGGCTACAGTCACAAAGAGTCACACACAACTGAGCGACTAACACTTTCATTTTCCCATAAGACTCATGTGTTCTTGTTTTTAGGAAATCCACACTGAAATATTTAGGGACGAAGAGATGCTTTACCTCTCAATTTCAAATGGTTATGGAGAAAATGAGGCAAAATTTAAACAATTTATAAATCTGGCTATAGGTATACAACAATTCTTAGCACCATCCTTAAAACTTTTCTATAATTTTGAAATTATATTAAAATTAAAGATTACAAAGAAAAGTACTATCAGAAGGACAATCCCTTTGGCATATTTTAGTTGGAGTCTTAAAAAGTTAAAAAGTATTAGATCTGTGTCCAGTATAGAGAACTTTTATCTATCATCTAAACAAGTGAAATGTAGTACTAGCTTTATCTTTCTTGCCCTCCACTCTTGAAGTACAACTATCAAGAAAAAGATCTGATCAAAGAGATTTTTTTGATGATATACATACATACAAGAGTTCAGTTGACTGGCAAAGTTTTGTGGTAGTAACATTAAATGGTGGTGGTGGTTTAGTCACTAAGCCATGTCTGACTCTTGCCAGCCCATGGACTGTAGCCCGCCAGGCTCCTCTGTCCATGCAATTTTCCAGGCAAAAATACTGGAAAGGGTTGCCATTTCCTTCTCCAGGGAATCTTCCCTACCCAGGGGTCGAACCTGGGTCTCCTGCACTGCAGGCAGATTCTTTACCAACTGAGCTACCAGAGGAGGAGAATATTAAATGATCTCCAGCTCTAATGTGAGCCCTCAATTTTATTTTTCTTTTTATGGTGGGCATGTTAACAGGGATTGTCCTAGCCAAGTCACCTTTAGATACTGTTCTCCACGATACGTACTATGTAGATGCACATTTCTATTGAAAGTGAAAGTGAAAGTTGCTCAGTCATGTCCAACTCTTTGTGACCCAAATGACTATACAGTCCATGGAATTCTCCAGGCCAGAATACTGGAGTGGGTAGCCTTTCCCATTTCCAGGGGATCTTCCCAACCCAGGGATCGAACCCAGGTCTCCCACATTGCAGGCGATTCTTTACCAGCTGAGCCACAAGGGAAGCCACATTTCTATTATGTGTTTTCAACAGGAGCCATACTTGCTATTATGGGAGGCTTTGTGCACTGATTCATACACACACACACACACACACACACATGTATATAATACTTGTATGTAGTAGAGTATCATTCAGTCACAAAAAAGGATGAAATCTTGCCATTGGCAACAACATGGATGGACTTTAAGGTATTATTCTAAGTAAAATAAATCAGAGAAGGACAAATACTCTATGTTTTCAATCGCACGTATGTAAAATTTAAAAAACAAACACATATAACAAAACAGAAACAGGATCATAAATAAAGAGAACAAACTAGTGGTTCCTAGATAGGTATGAAGTGGGGGAAAGGGTGAAAATACGTGAAGGGGATTAAGAGGTACAACCTACCAGTTATGAAATAGGTAAGCCACAGGGATGTAATACATGGCACATTGTGATAACTTTGTATGGTGTGTAATGCATAAAAATATCGAATCACCATGCTATTCAGCTGAAACTAATATAATACTGTAAATCAACTACACTTAATAAAGAAAGAAAAAAACACTTCATCTTCTTTTAAGGTATTTTTATTTTCCTGCTTTTTGACAAAATGTTTCTTAATCTTCAGCAGTAATATATCAATATGGAGTGGCAGTTTGACAATATGGTTCTCACTTTTCATGGTATAAATTCAAAGACAAATTGTGAACAAGTCAAGTGAAACTTGTCATTCACAGCTGTGAGGTCACACTAGTGAATTATAAGCTTTTCATTATGTCAGAACTGTGAATTACAAAGACTTTTTTTCTGTATTTCCTGTCAAATAATTTATTAGTTCCCCCTCTATCTCAGGATTTTACAGCATGCCAGAACCAGAGAACACAGGGACTGTACTGTGGCAATTCCAGATAGAACAATAGGTGTTCATATGTATCAGAAGAATGTGAAAGAGGAGACAGTGATGATTTCAAGCTGTACTATTCACAAGTTCAGAGTCATTCCTGGTGAGCAGTTAGTTTTCTCAAAATTGAAGCCATTGCCATCCCAAACTAAGGGATGCTATCTTTTATTGTCTCCTCCTTGTAAACACCATCAACTATCACTTCTCAAAAGCCACTAAGGGTGTCATTCTATGCTGTTTAAAAAATTAGAAGATACTTTCTTGTTAACATTAACCTCATAATTATTACTGCTATTATGAAACTCTAACTCTTCATAATTTGCATAGTGCTTTCATGTTTTATTTATCATTCACATTGACTCAGTGAGGTCATATTATATGAGTATATAGCCAATATAATTAGGTATATATAGAAAAGATACTTCCTGATTCACTTACAAGGAGATCGAGGTATAGAAAGGCTCCAAGAGATGATAGAGGCTTAACTAAAATCATGCCACAACTAAACATCAAAAGCAGGAATCATTTACTCAGGTTCTAAATCTAGACATCATTTCCCACATTCCACAAAACTTCCTTCTCTCTAGAAGCATGCATGTGCTGCAACTCAAATAAATCTCGATGCTTCAGACAGTCCAGTGTCTCTTCAGTGTCACATTTGGAGAAGAGTTCCATATTCTAAAGTAATTTTTTAAAGAATTTCAACACCTGCACTTGTAAATCTTAACGAAAATCTACTCAGTTTCAGTTAATGCGCCACAGTCACATAAGCTCTTGCTTCCACTTGTTCACTCAAAACTCCTCCTGCTCAGGATCAATACGGTGTTTGCCATTTGTTCTTTTTCCCCTTTCTTTTGTCTTTCTAATCCTGTCCATCTCTCAGTAGTCCCCTGATTCTGCACCATGAGAGTCCCAGAACTGACCACACCCAACCAAATGCTCCTTGAAGTTCAAGGAGGTGGACAAAGGAGACAAAAATAAAATTACTTTTCATAAATGACTGGGGTACTGGAAGTTTGTAACACACTCAAATCTTATTTCAATTTTTGTAGTTTTGATCTCGCTGGTTTGAAGATTAGAGTACTGATGACAATGTTGTTGTATTAATGCTGTTCAGTCACTCAGTTGTGTCCAACTCTTTGCAACCCCATGGACTCAGCACCCCAGGCTTCCCTGTCCTTCACTACCTCCTGGAGTTTGCTCAAAATCATGTCCATTGAGTTGATGATGTCATCCAACCATCTCATCCAATATTGGCCAGCATCCTTCCCCATGCCTCAAATAGTCCAACTTCCGTGCAGTTCTCTAAATGTATCATGCCCTTTATAGCTTCTAGACCAGTGCTTCCCACATCTTATACATCATAAAACACTGGAATAGACAGCAGAAATTGCTGCAGTGACCAGGGTACCCAGTGACTGGATACCAATTAGTATCCAGTGATACTAATTGCTGCATTAGTATCTGCACTGAGATAACCTATTTGAGGCATTCCTCAGCTCTGTGTCTTTGAACACATGTTGCTTTTCTACCTAGAATAATCTTCCTTTGCCTTCCCTCCAGTTTCTTCATCTAATCAGCTCACTGTCATCCTTCAAGAAACAGCTTAGGTGTTACATCTCTCAGATTGTCTCCCGTGGCTCTTGCAAAGTCAATGAACTTGACTGATGGGCCCCTAGAATTTCTGGACTTAGGCTCATTTTAGCGCCCCATACTGACTGGGTATTTACCTCCATCTCCCACTAGACCATAAGATTCTTGAGAATAGGAGCTTCATTCTATGTATATTCCATATATATTCATTTTGATATTTCTAGAGTACCTAGCAAATGGTAGGTACTCAATCACTACCATTTAAAGAATGAATGAACTAGTGGACTCTTCCTAGATATATGGTTCTAGATGTCATTGGTGGGGCTCACAACTCCACTCCTAAAAAAAATAACTCATCTCTGATAGTTCTGGCAGTGTCTTCCCAACCTAATCACTCATTACTCCTACTACACAACATAAACTTTAGATAAATAGAACAACTTTTGTACTCTTATTCTTTCAACATTCTCAGTTATGAATGGATGAAGGCAAAGTATTCATTCCACAGTTATCTGCTGAGTACCAGCTATGTGCTTTATGTACTTTCCTTCACGACGTTCAATAGATTTGCAATAAAGAACAGACATTAAAACAGTAATTAAACAATAAGCCATTGTTGCCTTTGTGATAAGTGCTGCAAGTTTCTCAATTTGCAATGAGGACAGACAATGACACATCTAACTTGGGATGTGACAGCCAGCTGACATCCTACCTCTTAATCTCTCTTGTTAGTTACAGTTGTTCCCAAAAGGTCTTACTGGCAGGACCATGAGCCTCTGGGAAAGAGCAGAAGGGAAAAGAATGTCTTTATTAAAAGGAACTCATCTACCAGAGGCTCCATGTGTAGGGAAAGGTTCTGGTCTAAGAACATCTAGCCAAGCATTCAAGTCACTCAAAGAAAACTGTGGTTTTCACACTTTCACTGAATATGTGCTTATTTCATTTTTTGAAATATCCTTTTTTCTTCAAATACTTAATAGGGACTTCTCTGGCAATCCAGTGATTAAGACCCCATGCTTCCAATTCAGGGGCATGAGTTCAATCCCTGGTCAGGGAACCAAGGTCCCACATGCCACAATGCATGGCCAAAAAAAAAAAAAAAAAAAACTTAAATTGTGGGCCGCATGTCTCTCACATGCCGGAAGCCCTTCCTCTAATCTCTGTGCACCTCCACCCCCTAACTTGATGCCACTTCATTCAGCAAGTGTCTCCAACTTCCCCTAACCCAGGTGTGTCTTCTGACCTCCTGTACCTCTCATGTAGCCTACCATTTCCTACTGTTTTTATCCTTAGAGATATCCTAATTTTTGAGAAAGAGATAGGGAGGAGAGGAAACTGGGAGGAGAACAGAGCTGCTGAGATGTGACGGGCTGGAGAGTAGACAGTCCAACCACTGATGTGGACCACCATCCCCTAGGAGTCAATGCTATCATAAGCAGGACAGGGAACACAAAGGCCGTTCCAGATTTAGTCACCATCTCCAGTTGGCTTCTTGAGAGAGAAAGAAAGAAAATAGCATTATAATCTTTTTAGGCATGATTCATGAAAAATGTTAAGTATACCAAGATAATTGAGCCACCCGTAAAGTGGAAAGTTGGTGTGCATACCTGATTCATGGAAGATTTGATATGGGTAAATATATATGTTATGGTATATGGTCCAACTTAGTATTTTTAAATTGGATAATATTGACTTAAAGCAGTTTTTTCTTAGTTTTCAAAATAGTCGATGCTAAAATAGCACCCATCAAATGTGTCCCTTGACTGTTATAACAAGCTTGTCCTAGATACAAGAAAACTAATTGCAGTCTGTTTTTCTCCCTTTTCTATAAATACATTCCAAACACAGGGTTATGATCTTACTTAAATAAATATTAATATATTCCTTGAAAAAAATAAATGGATTTCTTTCTCTTGGCATTGTCTTTACAAGAGCCAGAGCAACAAAAAATGTAATCTTGTCCAAAATATGCATTTTCAATGACACTGGGACTTCTGGAAAGCAGTCATTACACACCAGCTTGTTGAAGGAATGTATTTTACTCAAGAACTCGACTGAGTCTTCTCATGAAAAAGTTATACCCACTATGTTTGTGCCGTTAGTGGTCAACTGATCTTTTGACCTGCCTTAATTACAGTCATTTCTTTTCTAAATCCTGAGACTAACCAACCTTTCAGAAAACTGCAAAAGTTTAATTAGATTCACAGAACCAACTCCATTACAAAGGCAAATATTTTGAGCCAGCTAGAACTATACTTGGAGTTCTAAATCTGAATTTTTTATCATTAGATTTGCTTCTCACTTTAGAGGTGATATCAGGGAAGCCCAGGTGGCTTAGTGTCAAAGAATCCACCTGCAATTCAGGAGACACAGCTTCAATCCCTGGGTCAGAACAGCCCTCGGAGTAGAAAATGGCAACCCACTCCAGTATTCTTGCCTGGGAAATCCCATGGACAGAGGAGCCTGGTGGGTTACAGTCCACGGGATTGCAAAAGAGTACGACACGACCTAGCAACTAAACAACAACTAGCTATGTATTCAGTTCAGTTCAGTTCAATCACTCTGTCGGGTCCGACTTTTCCCGACCCCACGGACCACAGCACACCAGGCCTCCCTGTCCATCACCGACTCCTGGAGTTTATTCAAACTCATCCCCATCAAATCAGTGATACCATCCAACCATCTCATCCTCTGTCATCCCCTTCTCCTGCCTTTGATCTTTCCCAACATGAGGGTCTTTTTCAATGAGTCAGTTCTTTGCATCAGGTGGCCAAAGTATTGGAGTTTCAGCTTCAACATCAGTCCTTCCAATGAACACTAGGACTGATCTCCTTTAGGATGGACTGGTTGGATCTCCTTGAAGTCCAAGAGACTCTCAAGAGTCTTCTCCAACACCACAGCTCAAAAGCATCAATTCTTCTGCAGTCAGCTTTCTTTATAGCCCAACTCTCACATAACCATATATGACTACTGGAAAAACCATACCCTTGACTAGACAGACCTTTGTTGGCAAAGCAATGTCTCTGCTTTTTAATATGCTGTCTAGGAGAAGGCAATGGCACCCCACTACAGTACTGTTGCCTGGAAAATCCCATAGATGGAGGAGCCTGGTAGGCTGCAGTCCATGGGGTCGCTAAGAGTCGGACACGACTGAGCGACTTCACTTTCACTTTCCACTTTCATGCCTTGGAGAAGGAAATGGCAACCCACTCCAATGTTCTTGCCTGGAGAATCCCAGGGACAGGGGAGCCTGGTGGGCTGCCGTCTATGGGGTTGCATAGAGTCAGACACGACTGAAGTGACTTAGCAGCAGCAGCAGCATGTTGATCATAACTTTCCTTTCAAGGAGAAGCATCTTTACATTATCATTATTACAGTATTAATATATACTATATACTACTCTTTGTTATTTCCAGTATCATCCACTGTCTATGATCTAGGCTACCTTTTTTACCTCCCTCCTCCCCAACCCTACTACCCACCAAGTTTATAAAATATGCAAGCCAGTAAAAGATACATGGGATGAAGGTCAGATAAGATTATTGTAGTGATGATAGGAAGCAAAGAATAAATCAAGAGGTCTTGGTGAAATCTGTGGAAAAGTAAAAATACGCATTATGTCATCAACCCTTTTATCCATCCACAAAATTGGAGTAATAGATACATGCCCTCAAAAGGCTGCTGAGAAGCATAAATTAGATAATTAAGCCATTTAAAAAACATGTGTTAAGGGCTTACTGTGTGCTCACCATGAATAAGATTGACAGTCTATGCCCTCATGGAGCCTATATTCTAGCTGGAGACACAAATTTTACTCAACAATTTCCTTACAGTTGTGATTAAATATTATGTAGAAGAAGAAAAGTATGCAAAAAAAAGAGCACTAAAGGAGAAAAGCACTTTTCTAATGCCAAACCATAGGGATCAGAGAAGACTTCTGTGAGGAAGGAATGTTTAGGCTAAGATCTTAGGGATGAACTGTTAATAACTCCGGTGCAAGGAAGAGTCTTGGCAGGGGAAATACTACGTTTCCAGTCTTCGAAGCTAGGAGGGGGAGTGATGCATTTGAAAACAGAAATAAAGCCTGTGCAGAGCAAAAGGTAGGCTTACTGCTCATTGGAAAAGATTCAGGCTTTCCATCTCAGGCTTCCTCTCTTTTAAGACTAAGCACAGTTGCCAGCAATGCAGGAGACTGGGATTTGATCCCTGGGTCAGGAAGATTCCCAGAGGAGGAAATGGCAACCCACTCCAGTATTCCTGCCTGGAGAATTCCATAGACAGAGAAGCCTGGTGGGCTACAGTCCATGGGGTCACAGAGTCCGACACGACTAAGCGACTAATACAAACACCCACACACTGCAAATGCAAATGTTAGATAGGTCTCTTGATGTTTCCCTGGAGGAAATGGGGGTTTAGAGATATATATTGAGAGACAAAGAGAAAAACTAAGATGAAAATCAACAAACCATAGTAATTAAAAGCTCGCCTGCCTAGTTTGAATATCAGCTTTGGCATTTATTAAAGATTTGCCATTTTCTTTCAGGGTATAGAAATCAAAGGAAACACTCCCCAACATGTTTTATGGGAACAGAACAGCCTTGACACAAAACTTCACAAGGACATCATAAGAAAGAAAAATTACAGATCAATATCTCTCATGAACATAGATGAACAAACCCTGATGAAAATTCCAGTAAATGGAATCCAGATATGTAAAACAAGATAATTCATAAAGATTAAGTTGGATTTATTCTAGGAATACTAAGTTGGTTTAGCATTTTTTTAAAGCCAATCATAATTCAACATGTTAACAACATTAAGGGAAAGAATCATATAATCATTCAAATACATGCAGAAAAAACACTGATAAAATTCAATTTCTATTCATGCTAAACACTATTAGCAAAGTAAAAATAGAAGAAAACTTGAGAACTTTCTTACGATGACACAGGGTACTTAAAATAAAAAACATACAATGAACATTATGATTAATGCTGAATGTTGAAAGCTTTCCCTTGTAAAAAACCGGAAATAAAGATGCTATCACCATTAACCAAGGTAATGGTCGAGATTCTAAGCAGTGCAACAATGGCAAGAAAAATCTAAAATAATCAAAAATATAAGGTTTAAAAAGGAAGATGCAAATGATATACATGCAAAATTTCAAAACAATCTACAATAAACTATTATTACTAATCTTACTAATTTATCATAGGTTATTTTTCTATCTCCTGTTGCTAGATACAAAGTCAATATAAGAAATAAATTTGCTTTCCACATAGAAGAAACAGATAATTACAAAATACAGGATGTAATATTAACATATAATGCATGTACGCTCGGTCATGTCCAACTCTTTGTGACCCCATGGACCGTAGCCCCCCAGGCTCCTCTGTCCATGGGATTTTCCAGGCAAAATACTGGAGTGGGTTGTCATTTCCTGCTGCAGGAGATCTTTCTGACCTAGGAACTGAACCTAGATCTCCTGCATTGCAAGTGGATTCTTTTTTTTTTTTTCAATTAAAATTTTTTTTATTTTTTTAAATTTATTTATTTTAATTAGAGGCTAATTACAATACTGTGGTGGTTTTTGCCATACATCAGCATGAATCAGCCACAGATGTACACATGTCTCCCATCCCGATTCTTTACCAACTAAGCCACCAGGGAAGCTCTTCTGTAGTAAGACACTAAATCACAGGTGCTGTGATGGCAGGGAGGTTTTTTGTTTTGTTCACTGTGTATCCTTGTTCCTGGCATGGAGTAGGTACTCAACAGTTATTTACTAAATAAATAAATTCACAGCTTCCAATGCATATGAATCTCTAGAACTTAGTTACAACTCTCTCTCTCTCTCTAAAGTCTAGCATTATTAGAGGTTTCCAATATGCAGGTTCAATGAACACCTGATAAAAAATTGTTCCTTGATCACATGCTTTTGCACTTAGAGCATTTCACTGTCACTGATGATCCAACCAGTCAATCCTAAAGGAAATCAGTCCTGAGTATTTATTGGAAGGACTGATGCTGAAGCTGAAACTCCAATACTTTGGCCACCTGCTGCAAAGAACTGACTCATTGGAAAAGACCTTGATGCTAGGAAAGATTGAAGGTGGGAGGAGAAGGGGACAACAGAGGATGAGATGGTTGGATGGCATCACCGACTCGATGAACAGGAGTTTGAGTAAGCTCCGGGAGTCAGTGATGGACAGCAAGGCCTGGTGTGCTGCAGTCCATGGGGTCACAAAGAGTTGGACACGACTAAGCAACAGAACTGAACTGAACTGATGAAGAACCACAAGTCTTCCAGGAACTCTGACATGAAAAGACCTTGGTCCCACCCTCATTCTACCTAGAGGTATAAATATAAACAGTAATGTAAGCATGACCTTCTGTGCTATAATTAAGCCTGTTTTCTCCCTCTTCGGCCTCCTGACTTTTTGCCTTTATCTGGAAGACAGGGAATAAAACTCTCACTATTGCAGCCTCGTGAAAGACCAAGAGACAGAAATTCACAGCTAAGCCACGCCCAGACTCTCAACCTCCGGAAACCATGAGTTACTATGTTATTATTTTAAGACCTGAAGTCTGGGGGGTAACTGGGGTAATATTGATTTCAAAATTAACTTACAGATTCAAGAAGTTCAGTTCAGTTCAGTTCAGTGGCTCAGTCGTGTCCAACTCTTTGCGACCCCATGAATCACAACACGCCAGGCCTCCAGTGAACCTCAAATAAATATAAAGGAAACCACACCTAGTCACATCAGAGTCAAAATACTGAAAACCAAAGATAAAGACAAAAATAACATACTACATATGGGATGACAGCAATAACAGTGACTAAGTTCTCAGTGAAATCAATGGAGGGAAGAGACAACAAAGAGTTCAAAGAACAATGGCCAACTCAGAATCCTACCTCCACTGAAGATCTTTCAAAATTAAAATAAAATACACTCCAGAAAACAAAAGCTGAGAAAAAAACCTTCAACAATAGACCTGCGCTACAGGAAACTCTTAAAAAGCAAGCAAGCAAACAAATACATGAATAAATAAATAAATCTCCAGGTTCAAGGGAATAATACCAGATGGAAACTTGGATCTATATGAAGGCATAAGATGTATTACATATGGTAAATATATATGAGTAAATATAAAGATCTACATTAAAAATTTTTTTTCTTAAAGGGCAACATACTGTTTAAAATAATAAGAACATAATAACCTGGGGGTTTACAACATATGTAAAGCAAAATATGTAGCAACAACAGCACATAAAATGAAAGAGGCAGAAGCGGATTCGTATAATGTTGAAAATTCTCACATTTTGTGTTAAGAGATTCACTCTTAATTCTAAACAGACTATAGTAAGTTAAGAATATGTATTGTAATTCTTGGAGCAGTCTCCAATAAATAAATAAGCTAAAAAGCCAACAGAAAATGCAAAAAAATAAGATTAAATACAAAAAATACTTGATTGAACAGAAACAAAGGAGGAAAAGAAGTATAACTGGATGGGACAAACAGAAAACAAATAGGAAGATAATTGACATAACCATATCATTAAGTACATTCAATGTGAATGGATGGAACTCTTCAGTTAAGAGGAAAAGATTCAGAATGATTGGAAAACAAGACCTAACTGTATGCTGGATATAAGGCACATACTTTAAATATAAAGTTACAAGTCCATTGAGAAATTTTTTTAAAAAAATTAAAGGTGACAATGAATTCAGGTGGTGTGGCTAGACTAACACCAAGGGGAACTTCAACACAGTAAGGATTTCCAGAAACAAGCAGAGGTATTTCATAAAGGAAAAAGGGCCAGTTCATCAGAAAGATATACAATCTTAAGTATACATGCATCTAAAAAATAGAGATCAAATATTTTTAAAACTAAAAGGAGAAAGAGACAACTCCATTATCATGATTAAATATTTTATCATTCTTCAATCAGTAATAGATAGGATAAAGAAATTTAAAAAGGATACAGAAGATCTGAAAAATATTATCAGCAACTTGACCTAAAATCTACCCATATCCAAGAAGTTCAGAATTCACATTCTTTTCAAATGCACACAGTTTTATTCATCAAGTATACTATATGCTGAGTACTAAAATGTCAATAAATTTCAAAAGGTTGAATACTAAAGAATGTTCTCAGAATAAGAAAAATTATATTAAAAAACTGGGCTTCCCTAGTAGTTCAGATGGTAAAGCATCTGCCTGCAATGCAGGAGACCCAGGTTTGATCCCTGGGTCGGGAAGATCCCCTGGAGAAGGAAATGGCACCCCACTCCAGTACTGTCGCCTGGAGAATTCCAAGGACAGAGGAGCCTGGCGTGCTATAGTCCTTGGGGTCGCAAAGAGTCAGACACAACTGAGCGACTAACACACACACACATACACACACACACACACACACATACATATTAAAAAATAACAACAGGACATCTTTTAAATATTCCCAAAAGTTGGAAATCAAATAATATACTTCTAAATAACCCATGGTACAAAGAAAGATGACAAGGAAAATTAGAAATTACTTCTAACTGAATGATAATGAAAATACAACATACCAAAATTTGTATAGGATGAAACAAAAGCAATGTTTAAAGACAAGTTTATCATTTTAAATGCTTTTATTAGGAAAAATTGTCACTGAGGAAAAAATATAATAAAAGCAAATTAAATTGAAAGGTATAATAGTTCACAATTTGGAAGAGTTCATATTATTAAAATCGTCTTCTTCTAATTAATCTAAAGATTCAGTGCAATCCAAATAAAATCTGAGTCATTTTTTTTTAATTGGCTGATTTGAAATTTTATATGGAAATGCAAACTACCAGGAGTAGCCAAAATAATTTTGAAAAGTAAGAACAATGTTGAATAACTCAAACTACCTGATATCAATACTAACTACAAAGGTATAGTAATCAAGACAATGTGGTACTGGTATAAATATAGAAAAATAAACAATAGAATAGGATAGAATCCCCCAGAATACAGCCAACTGATTTTGGCAAAGGCACCAAGTATTAACGGAGAAAGGCTTTCAAGGTGGCTCAGTGGTAAAGAATCTTCCTGACAACTCAGGAGACCCAGAAGATGCAGGTTTGATCCCTGGTTTGGGAAGATCCCTGAGAGGAAATGGCAATCCACTCCAGTATTCCTGCCTGGAAAATCTCATAGACAGAGGAGCCTAGTGGCTCCTACAGTCCATGGGGTCACATAGAGTCATACACGACTGAGCACGAATGTACATCAATGGAGAAATGACTGTTGTTTTTTTTTTTTTTTCAACAAATGGTGTTGGAACTACTATATACATATATATATATATATACCCATGTGAGAAAAAAATTTCAACTCCTATCTCACCAACATGCAAATTGATTCAAAATGAATTACAGACATAAACACAAAAATTAAAATTCTAACATTTCTAGAAGAAAACAAAAGAATATCTTTTTGACTTAGAGATAAGCAAAGATTTCTTAGGTAGGACACAAAAAAGTATTAAGCATAAAAGAAAAATATGGTTCACTGGACTTCATCAAAATTATAAATTCTACTCTTCAAAAGACATGATAAAGAAAAGAAAAAGGTTCCTAAGTCCATGGGGTCGCTAGGAGTCGGGCACGACTGGGCAGCTTCACTTTCACTTCTCACTTTCATGCATTGGAGAAGGAAATGGCAACCCACTCCAGTGTTCTTGCCTGGAGAATCCCAGGGACAGGGAAGCCTGGTGGGCTGCCGTCTCTGGGGTCACACAGAGTCAGACACGACTGAAGCGACTTAGCAGCAGCAGCAGCATACTGTTGCTCACCTACTGGGGGTTTTCAGCTTCTTACATAAAACCAATGTGTTTAATACCATTAACTGCTGTGTTCCTAGTGTGAATTGCAGCTATATCAGAAACTAAGAAGGAATTGTGATTATACTTCTCCTTTAAACTACTGTGTACCTAACTGATCCTTTAAATTAAAGAAATATCATTGGACTCACCTGTTTACAGTCATTAAGTTAATTCATTAGATATTTATTGAATATGAACCCTGCCCTATATCAAGTATTTACTTTGGCTTTCCTCATAGCGCAGTTGGTAAATCATCTGCCTGCAATGCAAGAGACCCGGATTCGATTCCTGGGTCAGGAAGAAGGAAATGGCAACCCACTCCAGTATTCTTGCCTGGAAAATCCCATGGACAGAGGAGCCTGGCAGGCTAAAGTCCACAGGATCGAAAGAGTCAGCCACGACTTAGCGACTAAACCACCACCACCACCAAAGCCGTTAGAATGTCCCTAAGAATTGAGAACACAGCCCAAGAAGTGACTACTCACATCTCCCTGGGTAGGCTTTCACTTTTTCCCAGTTCCTCAACCCCTGCTCCCTGGGGTCTAATTCCAAAATTCCAAAATACTTTCTTGGCAGTCCAGTGCTTAAGAAGCCACCTGCCAGTGCAGGGGACACACCGGGGTTCCATCCGTGGTCCAGGAAGACTCCAATTGCCACACAGAAGCTAAGTCCATGCTCCCCAACTACTGAGCCCACGCCCTAGCGCCTGGCTCCCCAACAAGAGAAGTCACCGCACCACAATGAAGAGTAGCCCCTGCTTGCCTCAACTAAAGAAAGCCCATGCAAAGCAAAGAAGACCCAGCACAGCCAGAAGTAAATAACTAAATTAATTAATTAATTTAAAAAATATATCCATACACAGCCTTTCACCTCAGGCACTGCTTCCAGGGAATCCCAGGCTACAATAATATTGTAGTTCAGAAATTAAAGGTCTCTTTGGCTAGGAACAAAGGGAAACTATTAATAACACTTTCTGAGCACTCAGTAAATGCCAGGCGTACCACGTTTGCTATTACTCTTGACACTCTCCAGAACTATGAACAAGGAAATTGGGGTCCAAGTTACTCAGTTACACAGCTTTGCCAGAGCTACAAAATAAAGGTTTCTTTAGCTTCAGTTTATATCCTTTCTTATTCTCCAAACTGCCTCCAGCGTTACCTACCTTTGACTGTGGTCTGAGATAGAGTTTTGAAAGTGAATTGTCATGGTAAATAATAACAATAGTAGCTATTATGCATTTAGCGCTTATCTGTGCCAGACAATTAGCTGAGCGTTTACAATTAATCCTCACTGTAACTCTATAAGCCATTACTGTCTCCATTTCAGTCAGTTGAAAATGGAAACTTGCTGGGGTTAACTTTCCCCAGGTCCCCTGCTAGCAAAATAATGGCTAATATTTGTATTTACTCCATGCCCCTAACATCTATAATTTCATTTAATCCTCACATCCACTTATGAAATAGGTTCTTTATGATCAGCACATTACAGAGTCAGTCACTCCAAAGCTCATGGGTATCTTTTCCTCTCTCATGCTGCCTCTCATTATAGAAAAGGGGGGAAAGGAGTAATGCATAACCAGAAGAAAAAAAATAGTCTACCATGGTCACTTTCTCCATCAGCTGCGTTAATAAAGCACAGGGAGCTCTGCTCAGTGCTCCGTGATGACCTAGATAGGTAGGATGGTAGCAGGGGGGACGGGGAGAGGGGAGGAGGTTGAAGAGGGAGGAAATATATGTGTACATATAGCTGATTCACTTTATTATACAGCATAAACCAACACAATATGGTAAAGCAATTATACTTCAATTAAAAAAAAAAGACTTGGACAAAGTGCTTTGAACAGAGCAATAGTCTCACCAATCAGTGCCTATTAAAAATTTAACTGGCCTATGGCTATGTGGGGGACTTCCCAGGTGGCACTAGAGGTTAAAAAAAAAAAAAAAAAAAAAAAACCTGCTTGCCAATGCAGGAGATATAAAAGACACAGGTTAAACCCCTGAGTCAGGAAGATCCCCTGGAGGAGGGCCATGGCAACCCACTCCAGTATTCTTGCCTGGAGAATCCCATGGACAGAGGAACCTGGCAGGCTACAGTCCATGGGGTCACAAAGAGTCAGACACTACTGATGGGCTAACACTTTTTGAACTTCAGCACTATTTTGAGCAGGATAATGCTTTGCGGTAGATTATCCTATACATCATTGAGCAGCATCCCTGGCCTCTGACCACTAGATGCCAACAGTACCTTCCACTCAAGACAAAAGTGTGTTCATACTTTGCCAAATCATGCCTGCTTTAGAAACACTGGTGTATAATATTTTAACCAAATCCTTTTAATTTTGAAATTGAACTAAGCCTATCAGGACAATGGTTCTCAGGACAATTTCACTTTGCAGGGAACAGAATTGCGGACTCATCATATTTTCTCTCCTACTCTTACTCTCTCCCTCCCCCTATTTTGTTTCCAACCTGAGGAATGCCACCCACCCACTAACAGGAGACCAGAGAACTGGAAGAGACCTTGTCCCTGGGCCTGAGGGTTTTCTTAATACTCATCAGATATTTCTCTTCTGATTCAAGTTTTTGTCTAGCCCTGATTAGCATACTGTCATCACCAGACTAAAAACAAAACCTTTGTAATTGGCTCTGTCTCTAAATGACAAGCATACTATGTTAAGAGCACTGTTTCTAGATTTACAAATCCAAGACATGATTGAAAGCATCACGCTCTCAGTGTAGGAACAATATTCCCATAATCAAACATCCAAAGCAAATTGTATGATTATTTGTATTATCCAGGATTTCAAGGTTCTGTTTGAGAGCAGAAGCCAAGTAGAAATATGCCAACTAATTCAGTAACCCCCTTTCTCCTTCGTACACAAATAGAACTCTTGTTTACATTATCTTGTCCACAGTTTTGACATGAATTCGCCTAAACATTCTAAATTTATGAGTCATAAATGTTACTGAGTCAAAACTATAAGTGAGAGATATGACTAGCCTAAAAAGACCAGAGGTTTCCCAGGTGCACATTGGTAAAGAACCCACACGCCAATGCAGGATGCACAAGAGATGTATATTGAATCCCTGGGTGGGGAAGATCCCCTGGAGAAGGGAATAGCAACCCACTCCAGTATTCTTGCCTGGAGAGTTCTATGGACAGAGGAGCCACATGTCCATGGCTACAGTCCATGGGGTCTCAAAAAGTGGGACACATGAGTGACTGAGCATAAAAAGACTGAAGAAGGCTTTAAAACATTTTCCTAAACTATCCATTCTTTCTGGCATAAATGATGAAATAGTATAGTGTGTGTGTGATATGCAAGGTGACAAAGACTATGAGTGTATACTCTCTTAGTAATTTGGCCAAATAAAATGTCCTCTACAAAGCTATTCCGTAAATAACTTCTATAAAGTTCTATGATATTCCTATCATGTCTTTTAAATGTATCTCTACAGGTGAAGTTAAAATGGTAAACTTAAAGACAGTATCAAATGGGTTCAATAATGTAATTTATCCTTACAAGGAACATTTTACATTTATATAGCAAGATACAGTTTTTCACTTACATAGGGTATGTATTTGAAAGATCAAAAGTCACACAGCCGATTTCTGGGCCCCCCTTAATAGAACAGGTCTTAATAGAGTAAGAACTCAGTGAAATCAGAGGAAAAAAATGTCCTTTCAATTCACAAAATCTTTATATATGTATGATCTGGTCTAAGCATTCAGAAGAAGAGATAATTGCATGAGTTAAAGAACTGTGACTTAATAAAGTAATTGATACCAAAGTTAATTAAACTTTGAACCTTCATTCTTTTGTTCCAATCCCATTTTAAAACTCAGTGCTAAAGTAAAAATGATTTCCATTAGGCAAATAATTAAAATGGAGAATCCATTTATGAATGTAGCAAAGTGTATAGACCCAATGTACATCAAATAAATAAATATCTATACACATTTTCATTCTAAATGAAAATTTAAATTAGATTTTGCTTTAAATGTGTTTGTGTCTGTGTGTTCAGTCTCTCACTTGTGTCTGACTTTTTACGACCCCATGGACTGTAGCCCACCAGGCTCCCCTGTCCATGGGATTCTCGAGGCAAGAATACTGGAATGTGTTCCCATTTCCTCCTCTGGGGGACCTTCCCAAACCAGGGATCAAACTCAAATCTCTTGCATCTCTTTCATTGGTAAGCGAATTTTTACCACTGCATCACCTGGGAAAAGGCTATTTCTTACAGACTTGTTGTAAGAAATAAGATTATACATGTAAATGTACTATAAATCTTGATATGCTATATAAAATGTGGCATTTGTTCAAGTTTCCCCAGGTATTATGAAAGTGAAAGTGTGAAAGTGTTAGTCATTCAGCCACATCCAACTCTTTGGGATCCCACAGACTGTAGCCCGCCAGGCTCCTCAGTCTATGGAATTCTCCAGGCAAGAATACTGGAGTGGGTTGCCATGCCCTCCTCCAGGGGATCTTCCCAACCCAGGGATTGAACCCAGGTCTTTTGCATTACAGACCGATTCTTTACCGTCTCAGCCACCAGGGAAGTGAGATATTTCCAGTGATATATACCATCTCCCTATTGCTCCCCTCCTTGCCTTCCTCACTGAAATCTAGGATAAGTACCTTACCAGAAGGTTATGTTATATTAAGAAATTAAAAAACCAAAATTATAGAGACTTCCCTGGCTGTCTGGCAGTAAAGAATCCACCTTTCAATGCAGGAGGCGTGGGTTTGATCTCTGGTCAGGGAACTAAAATCCCACATGCCACGAAGCAACTAAGCCTGTATGCTGCAATTGGACAAGCCCACACACTGGGACCTGATGGCCAAAAATAAATAAATTTATTTTTTAAAAAACATAAAGTACACCCCTTTAAATCAGGGAGCAAATTATAAGTAAACACTAATTCCTCAACTATAAAACGCTTCAACTCACATGTACGGCATTTTGTTCCATTTCCTGAGTGAGAAGTTGCACTTTTGGCATCACCCAGCTCCTCAGCTTTCGTTGCATTCCTCTGCAGCTGCTAAGTCTTAGAAGCAGCAAGGAGGCCTTCTCATATGAGCCCCCAGAGCCTGTTTCTGCTGTATTCTCTAGTTACTTGTTGTATGATCACTAAACACTCCACTTATATTCATTGGAAGGACTAATGCTGAAGCTCCAATACTTTGGACACCTGATGCCAAAAGCCAACTCATTGGAAAGACCCTGATGCTGGGAAAGATTGAGGACAGGAGGAGAAGGGATGATGGAGTTTGAGACGGTTGGATGGCATCACTGACTCAATAAACATGAGTGTGAGCAAACTCTGGGAGATAGTGAAGGACAGGGAAGCCTAGCACACTGCAGTCCACAGGGTTGCAAAGAGTCGGACGCAACTTAGACTTAGTAACTGAACAGCAAATGGCTACTGGTCATGGCCCAGCGCTCCAAGACAAGGATTCCTGTAAACACAAGGCTCAGATCATCACCCTCAGTGATGCTACAGGAAGGCTTACGTGGCCAGTCACACCACTGCCTTGGCACAGTGTAGAGGTACAACTATAAAACCTGAATTGCAGCCCTCTTTTCTGAGCAGGAAAGAGCTGATGTTAACCCAAACACAAAAAGAGCTGTCAGCACAGGACTGGAGCCAAGGTTCTGCCACCGTGTGAGCTTTTGTGTTCAGGCAAGTGGATGATGTTCATCAAATCATGCAGCTTAAAAGGCCTATAGCCTGAGGGTCAGGGACCCTCTCCCGGAGTCTAACATCTGCACTTGCTAGATCTCTCTGCAATGCCCCGGAATGTGATGAGAAACCTGGGACCTCTTATGGCTCCTGTCTCCGGGAGTTTTCCCCATAAATGCTGCTCCAGCCGGCCTCGTGCGTGTGCTCCTGGGCCTTTTGCCCTTGATATACAAGAGCTGGTGATAAATCAGGCACTGGAGACACAAAAGTAAACAAACAGAAAATTCCTGCCCACAAGTTTACCTTCCCCTGGGAAGAGAGAAAGCCAACAAACACATCTATAGATTATGTACCAAGTGGTGGTAAGTGATGTGAAGAATAATAAAGCAGTGGAAAGAGATAGATCAATCATGGAGATATACAGGGTGGACCATGAAAGTGACATCTGAGCAATTAGTGACAGGAGTCAGCTAAAGGAAGTAAACGATTGAGTCATGGGAAAAGCATTCTTGGCCAAGAGAGCTCTTCCAAAGGTCTTGAGGCAGGAGAATATGGTGTGTGTCTGAGGAAGACCAAAGAGGCTCTTGCTGTACCAGGAGGTCAAGAGCAGAATGGGAGGGGATGAGATCCTTCAGACCTTGGCATAGGCTGTGGGTTTTACTTTGATCCACACAGAATGCTGGGCTTCCCAGGTGGCTTAGTGATAAAGAATCCGCGGGCCACATAAGAGACTCTAGTTTGATCCCTGGGTGGGGAAGACCCCCTGGCATAGCAACCCACTCGTTTTCCTGCCTTGGAGAATCCTATGGACAGAGTCGCCTGGAGGGCTACAGTCCATGAGGTCGCAAAAAGTCGGACATGCCTGAAGCAACCTAGCACGCATACGCACACGGAAAGCCCGTGGAAGAAGTCAATTCAAGTTTCAGAAAGATCCCTGGGGTTTCCTGCGGGGGAGAGACAGGCTAGGGAGAAGCATCTGAGGAAAGGTAGAAGTGAAACGGAGCAGGACCCTATGGTTCCTGTCCCCTGTATCCTCAGCCCATCTTTAGTCCATGCAAAAACTTTAGCCAAAGAATAAGTTTAATCAGAAAAGTGAGAAAATACAAAAGCAAAGAAAAGCAGTCAGACAAGGCAAAACAATAATCGTTTAGTCAGTAAGCATAGTCTTCCCAAGGGCTATAGATAGTATTCTGAACCATATCCTGTGAGCTGTCTTACAGATCTTGAATCTCCCACCAGGGGGAAGAAGTTAACTGCATGATAACCAGACTGTGGCCATGACATAAGCTGCCACAATTCCAAGAATTGGCCTCAAGGAAATGGGAACAAACTGACCATGGGACTAAAGAGTAACGGTACTTAAAACAATCAAGATGACGTTGCTCAGAGCACAGATGAACCATTTCAAGATAACTGTCAGAGCTGACTGCGTGGTTTCTGCATGGAGCCCCCTCCCTTCGTCCATAAGAGTTCTTATCCCCTGATTGTCAGGGGGCTTGGCAGGGGGGAGAAAAGCTGGACTTTGGACAAGCATCCTCCCACCCACCCCCACCTTCCCAGCATCCAAAATAAAGCAAATTTGCCTTTCCACAAACCTGGTATCTTTATTGGCTTTTGAGTGGCAAGCAGCCAGACCCCACTTTTGGTTACAGAATCAGGAAGGTGATTAGGGATGGATTATAATAATCTTTGCAAGAGGTTTGGTAGCTCAGCGTAGGATGAGAAGTCATAGAAGTCATGAGAAGAGGCTGGATTCAGGAAATATTTCCAAAAATAGAATTGACAGGATTTGCTAATGAATTTGGCATGGAATTTGAAAGAGAAAAGTTAAGAATGACAATTTTTTTTTTTTTTTTTGGCCTAAGCAACTGGAAGCCATATACTGACATGGGACACCATAGGATGATTAAGTTTGTAGGGGCAAAGTGAGTTCAAGTTGAGACAAGTTAAGTTTGAACAGCCTCTTAGACCAAGTTGTGAAAAGTGAGTGTCTTAATCGCTGAGTCATGTCTAACTCTTTGTGACCCCATGGACTGCAGCACACCAGGCTTCCCTGTCTTTTACTATCTCTCAGAGTTTGCTCAAACTCATGTCCATTAAGTTGGTGATGCCATCCAACCATCTAATCCTCTGTCACTCGCTTCTCCTCCTGCCTGTCCTCTATCTTTCCCTGTATTGCTCCATTCAAATTTTTTCACTTGCATTATAAACATGTATGGATCTGTGAAAACCACAATGTAAAATGTACTTCTTACTGAGAGTACCAGTCAAAAATTCCTGGTACGAGTTCTTTTTCTGTTTTAACTAGCTAGAGTAAAGGTTCTTCCTTCCAAAGAAATCCCAGGGCTGATCTCCTTCAGAACGGACTGGTTGGATCTCCTTGCAGTCCAAGGGACTCTCAAGAGTCTTCTCCAACACCACAGTTCAAAAGCATCAATTCTTCAGCGCTCAGCCTTCTTCACAGTCCAACTCTCACATCCATACATGACCAAAGGAAAAACCATAGCCTTGACTAGACGAACCTTTGTTGGCAAAGTAATGTCTCTGCTTTTCAATATGCTATCTAGGTTGGTCATAACTTTCCTTCCAAGGAGTAAGCGTCTTTTAATTTCATGGCTGCTGTCACCATCTGCAGTGATTTTGGAGCCCAGAAAAATAAAGTCTGACACTGTTTCCACTGTTTCCCCATCTATTTCCCATAAAGTGATGGGACCGGATGCCATGATCTTCGTTTTCTGAATGTTGAGCTTTAAGCCAGCTTTTTCAGTCTCCACTTTCACTTTCATCAAGAGGCTTTTGAGTTCCTCTTCACTTTCTGCCATAAGGGTGGTGTCATCTGCATATCTGAGGTTATTGATATTTCTCCTGGCAATCTTGATTCCAGCTTGTGTTTCTTCCAGTCCAGCGTTTCTCATGATGTACTCTGCATATAAGTTAAATAAGCAGGGTGACAATATACAGCCTTGATGTACTCCTTTTCCTATTTGGAACCAGTCTGTTGTTCCATGTCCAGTTCTAACTGTTGCTTCCTGACCTGCATACAAATTTCTCAAGAGGCAGATCAGGTGGTCTGGTATTCCCATCTCTTTCAGAATTTTCCACAGTTTATTATGATCCACACAGTCAAAGGCTTTGAAGGAGATCAGCCCTGGGATTTCTTTGGAAGGAATGATGCTAAAGATGAAACTCCAGTACTTTGGCCACCTCATGCGAAGGGTTGACTCATTGGAAAAGACTCTGATGCTGGGAGGGATTGAGGGCAAGAGGAGAAGGGGACGACAGAGGATGAGATGGCTGGATGGCATCACTGACTTGATGGACGTGAGTCTTAGTAAGCTCTGGGAGTTGGTGATGGACAGGGAGGCCTGGCGTGCTGCGATTCATGGGGTCGCAAAGAGTCAGACACGACTGAGCGACTGATCTGATCTGAGAGCAAAGGTTCTGTTGTTTGCAACTCAGAATTCACTGATACTCTCTAATATGAACAGACCAAGAGTGCATCTCATTCTCATCTCTTTCCACTGTTCTCTAAGCTCTGCTGATTCATCATCTAGTAACTATCAGTTAATCCCTAGCTCATAGCAGACATCAAATCAGCTCCTTCTTAATACACATGTCACAGTTAGTGAATGCGAAGGGCAACCAGGAAGAAAGTCTACATAAAACTAACATCCTCTAGTTTATGTAGATATCTATGTTTGTGATGTTAGTTATACTTGCCTTAAAATTTTCTCAAATGAAATTGTTTTGTGAAGTTAAAACTGGAGGTTGTGATCATTATTTATTTACACATTTTTTTCTTTTTTTTTTTTTTAATGTAGACCATTTTAAAGTATTTATTGAGTTGGTTACAGTATTGTATCATTTTAAGTTCTGGGTTTTTGGCTGTGAGGTATGTGGGATCTTGGCTCCCCGACCAGGGAGCGAACCCCCTAAACTGAGAGGTGAAGTCTTAATCACCAGACCACCAGGGATGTCCTAACTCTCATTTTTTTCTTAATGAGAATCTCCATCTGTCCCAAGTGTTCTCTTGACTCTCCTTGAGTGGAGTTAGGATGACCTAACCAGGCACATCTCCTTTCTCAAAAGCAGATGTCAAAGACAACAATCCTACCCAGCTTGATGCTCATGGGAAACGTGTTTCTGATTTTCACCTACAGCATACAATAAGCATAGTTCTATTACCTAATGCATGCTCAGTTACTTCAGTCATGTCCAACTCTCTGCGACCCCATGAACCATGGCTTGCCAGGCTCCTCTGTCCATGGGATTCTCCAGGCAAGAATAGTGGAGAGGGTTGCCATTTCCTTCTCCAGTGATAAAGTATGAAGTGAGTGAAATGAGTGAAGTGAAGTCGCTCAGTTGTGTCCAACTTTTTGCAACCCCGTGGACTGTGGCCTACCAGGCTCCTCCATCCATGGGATTTTCCAGGCAAGAATACTGGAGTGGGTTGCCATTTTCTTCTCCCTGTATTACATAAACATAATGCCATATGCAATATTATTCAAAGTTGTGGCCTGTTCAAGATGCCTAAAGAGTATGTAACCCCCAAAGTCCCCTAAATAGATTACAATCTACCCCTGCATTAATCCAGAGGTGCAGTTATATTCCTAGAATGTTGTATTCTTAGAACAACACAGTTGTTCCCTTGTTTAATTATGTGTAGGTGAGCAGAGTCCCCTCTACGCCAGGAATGTACTGGCTCTGGTGCTATTTCGTTACCCCTTGCTCTTTCTCTGTATTTTCCCTCATGTGCTGTTTTTTCTAATGTTTTTTTATTTATATTTGGCTGTGCTGGGTCTTCGTGACTGCTCAGGTTTTTCTCTAGTTGTGGTGCAAGACCTTCTCATTACAGCGGCTTCTCTTATTGCAGAGCATGAGCTCTAGGGCACGTGGGCTTCGGTAGCTGTAGCACGAAGGTTCAGTTGTTGTGGCTCCCCGGCTCTAGAGCACAGGCTCAATAGTTGTGGCACATAGGCTTAGTAGCCCCTCAGCAAGTGGGATCTTCCCAAATCAGGGGTCAAATCCATGTCTCCTGCATTAGCAAGCAGATTCTTTGCCACTGGGCCAACAAGAAGCCCCACTCATGCACTGTTTTGTATGACTCTGCTATATTTCACAGATTTCTGCAAGCTACCTTCAAGCTTTCTTTGGAATGAGACAAGGTTTTTCCTATCCACACACAGAAGACCCAATTCAACTCAGGCCTCAATTACTATAAAAACTTTCTGGCAGGTTTCCCTGCCTGTTTTCTCCTCTCACAATGTTGGATTCCTCTTCCTTGAGCTGATTTCATCCCTTTACCCAGCTGCTCACAATCGCGGTTGCTTGGTAATATCACTGTGGTAGATGTCGTCTTCAGGTTTGCATTCAGAACCCTCCATCATATGCCCACACACTTCCAATTATATCTCTCACGCTCACTGACACAGAGCCTGTGCTCCAGGTCATCCAAAATGATGTCATCCTCATCTTGCCATTCTCAATCCTGCAGAACCCAACTCCCGCAACTACTATCTATACTGCCTTTGGAAAACCGCCTAAACTGCAGCTTTCCCAGCTTGTTTCTTCAGTTATTTAATAGAAAATGGAGATGGATGGATAGACAATGGGGTCCTACTGTAGAGCACAGGGAATTATATTCAACATCCTGTGACAAACCATAATAGAGAAGAATATTTTTTAAAAAGAATGCCTACATGTGTATAACTGAGTCACTTTGCTGTACAGCAGAGATTGGCACAACATTGTAAATCAACTACTGGGCTTCCCAGGTGGCACTAGTGGTAAAGAATCCACCTGCCAACGCAGGAGACATAGGAGATGCGGGTTTGATCCCTGGATCGGGAAGATCCCTTGGAGGGGGGCACGGCAATCCACTCCAGTATTCTTGGAGAATCTCCCACTGGAGAATCCCAGGGACAAAGGAGCTTGGTGGGCTACAGTACACAGGGTCGCAAAGAGTTGGACATGACTGAAGGGACTCAGTAGCAGGATACTTCAATTAAAAAAGAAAAAAAATTGGGAGACTGACCTAAAGAATGCTGTGCTTAGTGAAATAAGTCAGACAGAGAAGGACAAACACTATATGATATCATTTATATATGGAATCTAAAAGGTAACACAAACGAATACAAAATAGAAGCAGACTCACTGATATAGAGAACAAACTGGTGACTACCAGAAGAAAGAGAGAAGCAGGAGGGACAAATTAGACGTATGGGATTCACATATACAAACTATGTACAAATACATAAGCAGCAGGCACATACTATACAGCACAGGGAATTATAGTAATAACTGTAGTAACTTCTAATGGAGTCTATCCTGTAATAACTTAAAATGGAGTCTAATGTCCAAAAATAAAGAATCATCATACCAGACACCTGAAATTAATATTGTAAGTCAACCATTCTTGAATTTTAAAAAAAGTTTTATTTAAAAAAAGGAAAATGGAAATAATACTTTGCATGGTCTTTGTGAAAAGGGGTAGCATATGAAAGTGCCTAGATTAACCAAACACATAATGAATAAAAATGTCTGTCTTCTAAAGTGCCTGGCATATAGTTGGCACGAAATACAAAATGTTTCTGAATATACTATTTTTTTACTTCTGCTCATACTATTAGCACAACTCTGAAAAGCTCTGTACCCTCCTCAATCATTAGTTCCTAAAGAGTAGGCAAGGGTACCCAGCCCTCGGAGTCAGACAAAGGGAGGTTTACATCCTGGCACACTGCACTTCCTGCTGCATCACCTCAGGCAGGTAGCATCAGCATCCTTCTCTGGGGCTCTTCCCTGGTACTGCTGAAGCAGGGGACCCAGGAGCACAGGGAAGGATGTCCAAGGCATGACTGATACAGTCATACTGAACATAATCCGTACTGTATCTTCTACGACTATTTCCTTCATATTAAAAACTGACAGGTGTCTAGTTTGGCTCAGTTTGAGATAAGATGGTTGAGTTGGTCCTTTTACCCATAGCACTCAGGAATGGTAACAGTTGAGACAGAACAACATGTAGACTCTCAGAGGAAAATTTTCTAGCTGTTAGCATGCTGAGAACAAGCCTGACAGTAACCGTATCACCTCCTCAAAGGGCCCCACACTAAGAAATAAGAATGATGATAAAATGGGACTTGTGATGAAAGAAGAAGTTCAATTAACCATAATACTTGATTCCCAAGCCACTCTGGTTAGATTTCTTTAACCTTATGTAAGTATCTCAAGTTGTGGCTTTCCCAGTGGCTCAGCGGTAAAGAATCCACCTGGAGTGCAGGAGTCACAGGAGACTCAGGGTTGATCCCTGGGTCAGGAAGATCCCCTGGAGGAGGAAATGGCAACACACTCCAGTACTCTTGCCTAGAGATTCCTCTGGAGAGAGGAGCCTGGCAGGCTACTGTTCTTAGGGTATCAAAGAGTCAGACACGATTGAAACAACTCAGCATGCATGCATGCAAGTGTCTCATGTTACCTTTGCATATCGAAAATAGAGAGTTTGACAGTGAGTGGGTGCTTTGTGTTTACTTATGACTGAATACAGGCTTTGCTGCCTCTAAAAATACATGACACATACTTTACCATGTGTAAAGTAGCTAGTGGGAAGCTGCTGTATAGCACAGGGAGCTCAGTTCAATGCTCTGTGATGACCTAGAGGGGTGGGATGATGGGTGGGAGTAAAGTCAAAAGAGAGGGAATATATGTATACAAAAAAAAAAAAAAGAAGAAGAAGTATATTTCAGAAAAGAAAGAGTGAGCCCATGACAACATTGTAAATCAACTATACCTCTAATTTAAAAAAATTTAATCAAAAATTAAATAAACAAATAAAACACATGACACAAATCAAAAAATCACATTCCTTCTGTGATAAAGAATCCTCACATAGAGTTTTTCCCAGATTCATCAGATCCAAAGACAAGCTATGGTACCAGCACATTTTGTCTTGGCACAGCCTTCATCAATAAGTTTTGCTAATTCTAAGAGTTCCCAACATCTCTAAGTATTAGATTACTGCTGAGACTGGTACTGCCAAACCCCACAGCAGCATTCCATCACCTACCCCACCATGAAAGTGAAAACTGAAGGTGTTAGTCACTTAGTCAAGTCCAACTCTTTGTGACCCCATGGACTATAGACTGCCAGGCTCCTCTGTCCATGGAATTCTCCAGGCAAGAATACTGGAGTGGGTAGCCATTCCCTTCTCCAGAGGCTCTTCCTGACCCAGGGATCAAACCTGGGTCTCCTTCACTGCAGGCAAATTCTCTACCATCTGAGCTTCCAGGGTAGTTCCCAGCATCTCTAAGTACTAGATTATTGACTAGATTGGTACTGCCAAACCCCACAGCAGCACCCTATCACCTACTCCACCCTACTTGATCCCTATTCCTAACCAACTTTAAACTTAATGTGAAATACAGAGAGTTCCAGAATTCAGTTTCCTCTAGGTTCATTCCCTAATTCCCCCTTTGTCCACTCTGATTTATTTTACACTCTGTATTAGGGATGGAATTGTGTCCCTCCCCCCAAAAAAAGACACGTTGATGTTCTAAACCTCTAGTACCTCCAAACGTGACCTGACTTGGAACTGGGTTTGTTGCAGATGTACCTGGTTAAGGTGAGGTCATGGGCTTCCCCGATGGCTCATTGGTAAAGAGTCAGCCTGTAATGCAGGAGGCTGAGGAGATGCAGGTTTGATCCCTGAGTCGGGAAGATCCCCTGGAGAAAGGAATGACAACTCATTCCAGTATTCTTGCCTGGGAAATCCCATGGACAGAGGAGCCTGATGGACTACAGTCCACAGGGTTGCAAAGAGTTGGATATGACTGAAGTGACTTGGCACACACGAAAGTATCTCAGGATACTTTTGCACACCTGACTCTGAAGGGGAGGTCATACTGGAGTAGACGGGCTCTTAATCCAATATGACTGTGTCCTTATAAAAGAGAGACACACAGAAGGAGGAGCCGTGTGATGACACAGAGACATGGGGAGAAGGCAAAGGAAGACAGAGGCAAAGATTCAAGGGATTGAACTTTCGTCTCCTGCACAGGCAGGTGGATTCTTTACCACTGAGCCACCAGCAAAGCCAGTGCTCATGTATACCCATGGATTCATGGCCGCCTTCCTTTAAAGTCTTCACGCTTTATCCCCAGCAGCATGCTAAGACTTCCCTGGTGGTCCAGGGACTAAGGTTTAGTGCTCCCAGATTTGATCCCTGATCAGGGAACTAGATTCCACATGCTGCAGCTAAGAGTGAGAAAGCCACAGTGAAGGTCAAAGATCCCATGTGCCTCAAGTAAGACCCAGCACAGCCAAATAAATAAATGTTTTAAATAAATGAATAAATAACAAAGTGATGCTGTCACAAGCCAAGAAACATCTCAGGCTCCCAGAAGCTGGAAGACATGGGAGAAGGATCTTCCCTTGGAGGCTTCAGAGGAAGCCTGACCCTGATAATGCCTTGATTTTGGACCTGCAGCCTCCAGAACTCCAAAACAATAAATTTCTGTTGTTTGAAGCCACCCAGTTTGGGTACTACATTACCACAGCCCCCAGGAAATTAATGTACCATGAGTCTTGCTTCATTCTCAGACTCGCTTAGAATATGAGCTCCCCACTCTGCACAGCACTAGACAGAACGTATGTCAGCCTTCCCTGTGCCATTTTGCATTGCCTTGAGTTTCTTCTTCCTGAAATTGGAAAGGGCTCATGGATTGTTGTGGTTAAGCTGCTAAGTCATGTCTGACTCTTCTGCGACGCTATAGACTGTAGTCCAACAGGTTCCTCTGTCCATGGGATTCTCCAGGCAAGAATACTGGAGTGGCCTGACATTTTCTTCTTCAGGGGTTCTTCCTGACCCAGGGATTGAACTTGCGTCTCCTGCACAGGCAGGCGGATTCTTTACCGCTGAGCCACCAGCAAAGCCAGTGCTCATGGATACCCATGGATTCATGGCCGCCTTGCTTTAAAGTCTTCACGCTTTATCCCCAGCAACATAAAAGTGTCAGGGCAGTGCAATGACATTTAAAGAGGAGATCCTTCTGATTCAACAGTTAAAAGCCCACACAATGTGCCCATAAAGTGAAAGTCACTCAGTCGTGTCTGACTCTTTGTGACCCCATGGATTATATAGTCCATGGAATTCTCCAGGCCAGAATACTGGAGTGGGTAGCCTTTCCCTTCTCCAGGGGATCTTCCCAACCCAGGGATTGAACCCAAGTCTCCTGCATTGCAGGCAGATTCCTTACCAGCTGAACCACAAGGGAAGCCCCAAAATACTAGAGTGGGTAGCCTATTCATTCTCCATCAGATCTTCCTGACTCAGGAATAGAATTGGGGTCTCCTGCATTGCAAACAGATTCTTTACCAACGAAGCTATCATAAACTACCATAAATATGTTCCTAGAGGAGGGCATGGTAACCCACTCCAATATTCTTGCCTGGAGAATCCCATGGGCAGAGGAGCCTGGTGGGCTACAGTCCACAGTGTCACACGGAGTCAGACACGACTGAAACTACTTACTAGCACGCATGCACTGTTTCTAGACATCACATTTTTCAAGCAGCTCCTGGAAATACTCTTCTACACTGACTCCAGGGAGCTGACCACTCCGCATCCAGTCATGTTCGATTTGGATAAGGATGGCAGCTGTGGTCAACGGAACCACCTGCAAAACAGAAGCTGAGTACTGCAA
The DNA here is from genome assembly GCF_055505025.1 of Bos grunniens. Taxonomy (NCBI): domain Eukaryota; kingdom Metazoa; phylum Chordata; class Mammalia; order Artiodactyla; family Bovidae; genus Bos; species Bos grunniens. The sequence continues at coordinate 52,517,083 of NC_141178.1, read as the reverse complement.
ATGCAGCCAAGGGCTTGTCTGATGTCAGGTTGGGTGGGAGTCCCAGGAGTGGAAGCCATCTAGCGAGGTCTCCCTTTTTTCATGGTTTATGTTTTTAACTATACTCCAGTTCAGTGAAACGCTCCAAGAGTAGGGCCCAGATTTGACTTTTAAGAACCAGCTGTCTGACGTCTCCTTTTAAATTAACATAGGCAAACAATGTTATCTCCGTGTTAACAAAGGAACCGTCTCCTCCGCCCTTTGCGTTCCTCCTAGAGACTTGGGTAAATGAAGGCCTCACTCGGGCCTCCTCACCATCGCATTTGCTCAGGGCGGAACTGGTGCCAATTCAGCCAGCTCCTTTATGGGAAATGACATTCGGCAGCCGGGCCTGGATCTCCCGTAAGCCCCACATATTGTGGAGGCAGCTCGGAGGCCACGCTCGGCTCAGTCAGATGGTGCCCGCAGCTGCCAATGGTGCCCTGAACCGCTCTGACCTCCTGTGCATCATTTTCCTTAGGCTTTCCTGGAAACCTCCTTCCTCCCATGTCCTTCTATGCCCCTCTGCCCACATTCAGGATAATGGACATGTCCTTGTCAGGACGATTAATAATAATAACAATAAAACTTAGAGCTGATGCAAGTTGTCGTACAGCAGAAACTAATACAACACTGTAAAGCAATTATCTTCTAATAGAAAATAAATAAAATAATAACAATATGTGATCGCAGTAATAGGGACTTCCCTAGTGCTCCAGTGGTTAAGACTTCACCTAATTCAGGGGATGCAGGTTCAATTCCTGGCCATGGAGCTAAGATTCCCACATGACTCGGGGCCCAAAACACAAAACATAAAACAGAGGCTATACTGTAACAGATTCAATAAAGACTTTTAAGGGTCCGCATTTTTTAAAAAACTTTTTAAAAAATAATAATAAACTTTCAGGGAGCAGACTAATAGGAAAGGAAATGAAGTATGCTATGTAGTTTTTCTTGGGAGGCAGGATTTTTATTTTTCTCCCTTTACAATGTTAGCCTTTTTTTTTTACTTTTCTGAAAGTGCAGGGTTTGGTTCTTTGATTTGTATGAGGAGCCAGAGAGGTTCTACAAGGCAACTTTTGGTTCCTGTTTCTCAAACCTACAAAGTAAGCACAGAGAAGGCTGGGGCACAGCTCGGAAAAGCCATTCAGTAGGTGCTGCACAGGGGACTCCCAGGTGGCACTAGTGGTAAAAGAACTCGTCTGCCAATGCAGGAGGCCTAGGAGACGTGAGTTCAATCCCTGGGTCAGGAAGATCCCTTGGAGGAGGGGACGGCAACCCACTGCAGTATTCTTGCCTGGAGAATCCCATGGACAGAGGAGCCTGGTGGGCTATAGGGTCGCAAGAGTTGACATGACTAAAGCGACTTAGCACAGACTTCAGAGCAAGCAAGCGCAGTTTACATTCCCCCCTTGTGAGAAGTGAGGCTAGCAGCCTAGGTGGGGAGAGGGAGGTGGGTGGGGTGAACTTATACATAGTCATTTTATACTGTGCCATCTTGCAGCAGATTTTCTGAGGACTTTGTGTGGGTTTGTTAGGGAAGTAAAAATTGGGTCAGAATAGCTTCACACTCTACTATAACATTCCTTGCATTTTTTTTTTTTAACAGCCTCAATTTAGGCAAATCACATTCATGGATCATTGCTAATTTTCAAAACAATGACACAAGAAGACTCTGGCTAAAAAGGAGTAACATATTCTAATCTATTCTTGCTTTCCCCTAATCTATCACCTCAGTAACAAGGGACTCAAAACTGATCTGTAAATATTAAGCCTATTTTGCCAGGAAGATAATAACAATATCTTATGTCGAAAAATCTGAATAAGCCTGAATAATTTTTTTCAAAAGCAAAAGAGTATTTTTAAATGGACACAGGATTTTCCGTATCTATTTAGACAACATGATTATCTAATTTATGACTGAAAGGAAATAGAGAGTATCATAAAATATACTGAATGACAGAATCGGGATTCAAAATTATTTCAATGTAGGAAAATTACCAGAAAATCTGACATGATTGTATAACATGATTATAATATTTGTAAATCCTGGCCCTTGGAGCTCAAAAATAACAATTATATAAGGAAGAATGAGGCAGCTGCAGTTAAATAGCAATCTTTGGGGAAATGACCAAATAAATTCTGTTAAGTACAAACTCAGTATTCAGTGACCTGCCAAGCAAGTTAACATCGTAGATATCCTTCTAATGACATAAGGAACTCAGACAAGACCCCTTCTCTCTTAATCACTGTCCAAGCCTCACCTGGTGTCTGGAAACTTCTCTGCTTCTGGGTAGTGCTCATTAAAAGGAGCCCACACCATCCAGACCATTTCTGAAAATTTGAAGATTCCCAAACTTGTTAATAATCTGAATACAGTTAAAGGCTTTCTGTTCAGAAAAATGCACATACATACAATTTTACATTCCCTTTCCAAATGCTCACAGATTCCTCAGAAAGTCTAAGATCGACAGTTATTTAGGGATGCCTGATTAGGAACTCCTGATCTAGAATGTAACCAGAGCAATCGGAATCAGAAGAGTTCTGGAACTGAGGTTCGTCTTGACTCTCAAACTGAAAAGTCCACTTCACTCATTCCTGCGGAAACCCAAGACTGAGGTGGTTCAGAGAAGCAGTCGCTGACTTTTACCAGATCATGCTGGTTTTCTACCATCACATAACCACACCATACACTAAATCCAATCATCTCAGCAAATACCAGTCAACTATCTGAAATCCTTCCTTCCATGAACATTCAACTAAGTGATGTTTTTCCATTTTAACTTCTTACACATATAGTTAAAATATTCATTATAATTTATGAAGCACTTACCCATGCCAGCCACTGTGCCAAGTCCTGTAGACCCTTCTCCTTAGTTCAGGCGAGGACACTGAGGAAGGAGACGTTGGAATCACTTAGAAGTCGTCACGCCCACGCCAGCTGTCTGCTCTGAACCTCATGGCTCCTGGCCCGATGAACAAAGCAAGCTGTCTTCCTTCAGGAAGTGCTATTGGGTGTCCCTTTCCTGAGCCCTGGTTACCAGGTCACATTCACCTGCAAGGACAGAACACTCTTATTCATAAGGTCAGAGGCTCTGCGGAAAAGCTACCCTTTAAAATTTTCAGTTGTAATTTTCCTTTTGCATCTGCCTTAAGGTTTGTGAAAGAAGGGCTCTCAGCTTCTGTCACCTCGTGTTTATTTGCCACATGACCTGTTCTCCTCTGGCGACCTTGAGTCATCAGCCTCCCACCTTTAGAATATAACCTTGGGCTTATACTCTAAAGACACGGCTCTTCAGAGTTGTCATCTTTTTGTTGTTGCTGTTCAGTACCATGACCCTGACCTGAGCCCAGCACTTTTCATGAACAGGTGTGAACAAACCCAAGAGTGTTTCCTAGCTCCAGCTCCAGAGACTGAGGTAATAAAACTCACCCTAAGCTTCCAGGGGAACTTTAGGTTGTGGACTCTCTTTGTCTCATAGAGGATTCAGCAATAGAAGCCAAGATGTAAACTAGCAATACCAGTGTCTGGTCCCTTTCTGCCATTTCCCTGCAACTATTTTCTTTTTTTTTTTTTTTTTATGTGGATCATTTTTAAAATCTGCATTGAATTTGCTACAATACTGTTTCTGTTTTATGTTTTGGTTTTCTGGCCATGAGGCATGTGGGATCTTAGTTCCCTGACCAGGGATCAAACCACACCTCACACTGGAAGGCAAAGGTTTAACCACTGGATCACCAGGGAAGTCCCTCCCTGCAACTAGTTTCTTTTGAGTGAGCTATTGGTTGACAATCTCCACCTCCTCCCTGCCGTCTTCTCCCACCACCTCCCTCTCTCTTAGGTGCCTAGACCTTTAGATCCCAAGGGCTACCCTCTTGCTCCTCTCTGAATTTCTGGACCAGAGAATACAGGCTATCTGTAAAAGAGTTCCATTTTGTGTTCACTGGACCAAAGAAAGCAGATAAATTATTACCAGAGTCATTGTAAGTTAACAGAACATAAAATATTCAGGTCCTTCACTATGGTCTCCTCTGACCTGAGTCTCGTGCTGTGGAACTCTGAGTTTATTTTAAAGAATATGAGATCACCCAACTTAAATCACAGTGGTAAGAAAGGGAGGAGGTGTGTCCCAACCTGGATCCCATTTTCGAACAAGAAGCCCATTTCCAGCACACTGGCCCACAATTCGGGCTCCTGCACGAATGTGCCTCACAAATAATAACCTCGCTGCACATCAAGCTGGGAAATGAACACTGGCAGAGTCCTGCTAAATTCCCTTAAACTGGCCCCTGGCGGGAGCAAAACATCCCCAAATGCATTTGTTGTATATCAAGGTGGTATTTCTAAAGACTGTCCTTAGCATGTTTTTTTTTTAAATCTCCTAATAAACATATCTGATAAATCATGATGATGGCCTCCATATTTCTTTGTTTAATTCTCAGTTTCCTTCTAAGACCTTCTTGAAGTTTGGTGGTAACGGATCATTACGTCCATAATGTGCTCAATGTTGGAGTGAATTTTGAACAGTTTTTAGGCTGCATACTGTTTTCTTCCAGATAATTTACTGGATTAAAATTAGCAGTGTGAAAAGCTGTAGAGAAATCTAAATGCCTGCCAAATCAAAGAAATAATCACATTTTTATGAATATTTAATATCATAGTCATGGCAAATAAGGCAAGTAATTAGTACTTACCATAAATTTGCAAAGTATTATTTTATGTAAATGTTACATTCTACTAGTTTGATATGAATTATTCATTGTATAACCAGACACTGACACAAACCAGTAAACATTTAAATCTATGTGCTATTAGTTTACTTACCTTCGCTGATTTTGTGCAGAATATATACCTATTGTTTTCCATGAGTCTCTGTTTTCCCTCTTGCCCCCGAAAGGGACAAAAGACAATGAGAAGAATGTTGTTTAAAGCTATCTACTAGGTATTCAATAGTGAAGAAACCTAAAATGCAAAAATGAAATGTGTGGCCCTCTCATGTGTATAGATGAAGAGCCCCCAGCTCCATCTCTGCCCTCCTACCTAGCATGTGGATTCTTTTTAGTGAAGAGCAGTTATGAATGATGTTATGAGAACAAATATGGAGAAGAATAACTGTATGTTACAAACTCTGCAGTGAGGAATTAACCCTGTCCAACAAAGAGGTCTGGCCTTTGCCCTCAGCCACTGAGAATCAAGGCTGCTGGAAGGTCATGCCTAATAGCAGGGTCTTTGTTTGCCCAGGGGCTTTGGCCACCAGACAGTCTAACAGTGTGATTTATCTTAGGCTACATGGCATCAGCTGCTCTCTGGAGGAATTCGAAACTAAAGGTATCAACCATCTCTGGAAGGGCTGGAGACTGAAGAACAGCCATATGGGCAATTCATGATGGAGCCCCAGTAAAAATGCTGAATACTGAGGCTCAGGTGAGCTTCCCTAGTGGAAAATACCCTGTGCATGTTATTACATGAGGATGTAGGCAGGATGGATGCTGTCTACATCTCCCCCGGGAAAGGACCACTGGACACTGGGCATTTGGAACCCTCACGGACTCTGCCCTCTGCATCTCTTCCCCAGGCTGATTTTCATCTATACCCTTTCTCTATTATAAACCAGAACAGTGAGTGACAGATTTCAGTGGGTTCTGAGAGTCCTTCTAGCAAATTACTGAAACTGAGAGCGGTTTGGGGAACCCTCCCCCAAACCTGCACTTGGCATAGAAGTGAGGACAGTGCTGTGTGAACTAAGCCCCTTTAACCTTGCAGTTGGCTAAATTTGGCATAACAGACAACGCAAGGAGAAACCAGGTTCTATACCTAAGAATGGAAAAAGAAGAGCATCTCCTTAGAAAGTCAAAGGGTAGGTCTCTAAGCCCTGGTAGCCCAGATGGTAAAGAGTCTGCCTGAAATGCTAGATACCTGGGTTTGATCCCTGGGTTGGAAAGACCCTGGAGAAGGACATGGCAACTCAGTCCAGTATTCTTGAAGGAGAATTCCATGGATAGAGGAGGCTGGCGGGCTACAGTCCATGGGGTCACAAAGAGCTGGACACAACTGAGCAAATAACACTTTCACTTTTCTTTCTAAACCCATCAGCAGTCTGCTGTGACGGGCTTTTCCTTGCATCAATTTTCTTCCTGAGAGTCTCACTGACTCTGCCCTGACTTTGGGAGGTCAGCTGAGCTCTCATCTGATCCCAGAGATGCAATACCAGAAAGGACCAAGCTTAGGATCTTCCCAAGCAGCAGCTCTTCTAAAAGTCACGATGCTTCCAGAACCTTCCCCAGTCACTGCATGGATCACGTCCTGCTCTCCTTCAAGTCTGCTCACACATCACCTTCCTAGCAAGGTTCCCTTAATGGTCTTACTGGAAATTAAACTACACCCCATACCCCAGCTTCTCTGTTTTATTTTTCTTCACAGCATTTATCTCTAATACAGTATGTGTGTGTGTGTGTGTGTGTGTGTGTGTGTGTGTGTGTGTGTTAGTAGCTTAGCCGTGTCCAACGCTTTGCAACCCCATGTACTGTAGCTCGCCAGTCCATGGGATTCTCCAGGCAAGAATACTGGAGTGGGTTGCCATTCTCTTCTACAGGGTATCCTCCCAACCCGGGGATCAAAACCAGGTAACCTGCATTGCAGGCAGATTCTTTACCATCTGAGCCACCGAGGAAGCCCCTAACACCCTATGTATGTTACTAATTTGTCTTATTTTCTGTCTCTACCCATGAAATGTCAGCTCTCATTTTGCTGTTGTTGAGTCGCTCAGTCGTGTCTGACTCTTTGGGACCCCATGGACTGCAGCATCCCTGTCCTGCACCTTTCCTTAAGGCAGGGATTTTGCCTCCTTTTGTTCACTCATATCCCCATGCCCCGAAGAGTGATGGGACAGAGTAGATGCTCAACAAATATCTGTTGAACAAATGAAGGATAAAGCATACTCTACAGGAAATGCTTAGGGGAGATAATGTGTCCATAGGAGATCTGGGGGTGGGGTGAGGGGCTGTCCTGAATCTGACACACTGCTTTCACTTGGATTACATTTAGCACAACAGTGAAAGGGCATAGTTTTCTAGAGATCTTTTTTTATTCACCCTGGTCACAGATTCATAAGATGCTGGGGAAAAAAAGGAATTTAAAATTCTTGGTATCAAACCAGAATTGGGGGGAACCCACCACTACCTGGAGAGTCTATCTTGGTCTCGCGGTGCTCAAAATGATTAAAGACGCAGTTGGAAAGGAACGTGCATCAGTAAAACCTAGAAAACATCTGAAGTCCTGGGTGAAAGGTGGGGAAAGGCAAAGTGGGTGGCTTAGTTCTGTCTTAGAGACAAAGCCATAAAAACTAGCATGCCCACATCTGCTCCATATTCACATGGCCCAATGTCCTCCAGTCATGTGTCCTTTGTAAATATATAAAAAAATCTCTTGATCACTTGTTTCACTGTAGTTCCCAAAACTCACACAATCAGCCAACAGCGTTGTTAACACCACTGTTTAAGAATCACTGCAAAAGATACAACCTGAATTAAACACACTTCTTCCCTCATCCCAAAGAAAGGCAATGCCAAAGAATTCTCAAACTACTGCACAATTGTACTCATCTCACATGCTAGTAAAGTAATGCTCAAAATTCTCCAAGCCAGGCTTCAGCAATACGTGAACCGTGAACTTCCAGATGTTCAAGCTGGTTTTAGAAAAGGCAGAGGAACCAGAGATCAAATTGCCAACATCCGCTGGACCATCGAAAAAGCAAGAGAGTTCCAGAAAAACATCTATTTCTGCTGTATTGACTATGCCAAAGCCTTTGACTGTGTGGATCATAATAAACTGTGGAAAATTCTGAAAGAGATGGGAATACCAGACCACCTGACCTGCCTCTTGAGAAACCTATATGCAGGTCAGGAAGCAACAGTTAGAACTGGACGTGGAACAACAGACTGGTTCCAAATAGGAAAAGGAGTACATCAAGGCTGTATATTGTCACCCTGCTTATTTAACTTATATGCAGAGTACATCATGAGAAACGCTGGACTGGAAGAAGCACAAGCTGGAATCAAGATTGCCGGGAGAAATATCAATAACCTCAGATATGCAGATGACACCACCCTTATGGCCGAAAGTGAGGAAGAACTAAAGGGCCTCTTGATGAAAGTAAAAGAGGACAGTGAAAAAGTTGGCTTAAAGTTCAACATTCAGAAAACTAAGATCATGGCATCCAGACCCATCAATTCATGGCAAATAGATGGGAAAACAGTGGAAACAGTGACAGACTTTATTTTTCTGGGCTCCAAAATCACTGTAGATGGTGATTGCAGCCAAGAAATGAAAAGATGCTTACTCCTTGGAAGGAAAGTTATGACCAACCTAGACAGCATATTAAAAAGCAGAGACATTGCCAACAAAGGTCCATTTGGTCAAGGCTATGGTTTTTCAAGTAGTCATATATGGATGTGAGAATTGGACTATAAAGAAAGCTGAGTGCCAAAGAATTGATGCTTTTGAACTGTGGTGTTGGAGAAGACTCTTGAGAGTCCCTTGGACTGCAAGGAGATCCAACCAGTCCATCCTAAAGGAGATCAGTCCTGGGTGTTCATTGGAAGGATTGATGTTGAAGCTGAAACTCCAATACTTTGGCCACCTGATGTGAAGAACTGACTCACTGGAAAAGACCCTGATGCTGGGAAAGACTGAGGGCAGAAGGAGAAGGGGACGACAGAGGATGAGATGGTTGGATGGCATCACCGACTCAATGGACATGGGTTTGGGTGGACTCCAGGAGTTGGTGATGGACAGGGAGGCCTGGCATGGTGCGGTTCATGGGGTTGCAATGAGTTGGATATGACTGAGTGACTGAACTGAACTGAACTCCCTCATCCAGGAAGGTACATAGACTAAGTCAAAGCTAATCCACTCATGGGACAGTGAAATAAACAGGAGTCATTAACGTGCACTAGGTATTGGTCCACTTGAGTTTTCCAAGTGGTCAGTTTCAGACCTGACCTTTCCCTTTATTTAGGAAGCCAACCAAATATGGTCACAGAATGGCCCCTTCTGGGTCTATAAATACCAGCCTGAGTAAAGAAGTCCTTGGGTTCCAAGAAAATAGCAAGCAGATCGGTGAGGGAGTAGCAATGACATATGGCTAACAGTATTCATTGAAAAAAATGTACTAAATAGAAGTCTCTCAAAGGTTGATGAAAGTGGCAAAGAAAGTTTATAGAAGAACATTTAGCCCCATTCGTATAAAACTTGCTCTTCTTTTAGACTTCCTTGGCAGTCCAGTAGTGAAACTCCACACTTCCACCACAGCAAGTGCGTGTTTGATCCCTCATTGAGGTGCTAAGATTCCACTTGCCCTGAGGCGTTGCCAAAAAAAACCCACAACTTTCTTCCTTGACAGGAGGAAAAGAAAAATGGGAACGTGATGGTCAATGTTCCAGTTATGCAAGATAAATAAGTTCTGGAGCTCTGCTATTCAGCATGGAGCATACAGCTAACACACTTACTTTATACTGAAAATTTGCTAAGAGAGTAGATGGAATGTTGAGCCTTCTCACTACCCGCAAAAAATGATAATGATAATCAAGGGAGCTGGAGGAAATTTTGGGTGATGATAAATCAATATCTATGCATTGATGGAAGCAATAGTTTTACAGGTGTATGGTGATGGTGGTTTAGTCACTAAGTCATGTCCGACTCCTGCGACACTATGGACTGTAGCCTGCCAGGCTCTTCTGTTCATGGGATGCTCCATGCAAAAATACTGGAATGAGCTGCCATTTCCTTCTCCAGGGGATCTTCCCAACCCAAGAAGCAAACCCAGGTCTCCTGCACTGCAGGCAGAGTCTTCACCAACTGAGATTCAAGGGAAGCCCTCACGGGTGTATGCTTATCTCCAAACTGAGTGCCGAAGAATTGATGCTTTTGAACTGTGGTGTTTGAGAAGACTCTTGAGAGTCCCTTGGACTGCAAAGAGATCCAACGAGCCCATTCTGAAGGAGATCAGTCCTAGGTGTTCTTTGGAAGGACTGATGCTAAAGCTGAAACTCCAATACTCTAGCCACCTCATGCGAAGAGTGGACTCATTGGAAAAGACTCTGATGCTGGGAGGGATTGGGTACAGGAGGAGAAGGGGATGACAGAGGATGAGATGGCTGGATGGCATCACCGACTCAATGGACGTGAGTTTGGGTGAACTCCCGGAGTTGGTAATGGACAGGGAGGCCTGGCGTGCTGCAATTCATGGGGTCGCAAAGAGTCGGACATGAATGAGCAACTGAACTGAACTGAACTGAAACTCATCAAGTTGTATACATTCAACATGCACAGCTTTTTACATGTCAAACATACCTCAATAAAGTGCTTAAAAAAAAAAAAAAAAACCCTTGCCAAATTGGTACAACCACTATGGAAGACTGTATGGAGTTTCCTCAAAAAGTTAAAAATTCCACTTCTGGGTATTTACCTGAAGAAAATGAATACATTAATTCAAAGAGCTATATGCACCCCCATATTCACTGCAGTATTATAACAATAGCCAAGACATGGAAATAACCTAAATGTCCATCAACAGATGAATGGATAAAGAAACTGTGATACAGATCTACAATGCAATAATACTCAGCCTCTTATACAGTTCATGAGGTTCTCACAGCAAGTATATGGGGTGGTTTGCCATTCGCTCCTTCAGTCAACTCTGAGTATTCACTGGAAGGACTGATGCTGCAGCTGAAGCTCTGGTATTCTGGTCATCTGATGTGAACAAATGACTCATTGAAAACGTCCCTGATGCTGGGAAGGATTGAGGGCAGAAGAAGCAGAGGGCATCAGAGGATGAGATGGCTGGACGCAAGGAACATGAACTTCGGCAAACTCTGAGATGGTGAGGGACGGGAAGCCTGGTGTGCTGCAGTTCATGGGGTCACAAAGAGTCAGACACAACTGGGCGACTGAAAGACAACAATAATACTCAGCCACAAAAAAGAATGAAATCTTGCCATTTGTAACAACATGGACAGACCTTGAGGACATTCCGTTAAGTAAGTCAGACAAATACCATGTGGTATCATTTAAATGTGGAATCCAAAAGCAAAAAATAACACACAAAAATGAGCTCACAGATACAAAGAACAGATTGGTTTTTGACAAAGGTAGGAATGGGATGTGACTAAAATGGATGAAGGTGGTCAATAGATATAGATTTCCAGTTACAAAATCAGTAAGTCATGTGCATGTAATGTATATATAGCATGGTGACTATAGTTAACAAGACAGTATTGCATATTTGAAAGTTGCTAAGAGAATAGATCCTAAAAGTTCTCATAACATGAAAAAAGAAATGTTATAACTATGTACAGTGATGGATGTAAACTAGACTTATAGTGGGAATCATTTCACAATATGTACAAATATTGAATCATTACACGGTACACATGAAACTAACATGTTATAAGTCAATTACACCTTAGTTTTAAAAAAAAATTCTTTCTCTTTGCCTTGATACTCCCGTGCTCACAGAAGCAGACCATTTCAGCAGGCAAGATTATTTAAAATAAGTAAATGAAATGGCTGAATTAAGTGAAGTCAAAGGATTGAGAAAGTATATAAAGCTCAGGGTTGCCCTGTTTACAGGAAATTTCAAGCTTCAAATCACTCAATTCAATCTTCCAGTGAAAATCAACTATGAAGTTAGACTTCCTGGATTAAAATCTAAACTCCATCATCTAAAATCTATATGACCTTAAGCTGTTAAAACTTTATCAAATGAGAATAATGTCACCTCACATATGACTGTTGTGAGGGTCTGATGGCCAATTTCCACACAGCACTTTAGAACTAGGACAGTATGAATGGTCTATTAAGTACTGTTGGTTTAATTATTGCTTTTGCTGTTAATCCCAACTCTTCCATTTTGAAAACTATTCCACTTGGCTGCTGAAAAACCTTGTGCTATTGAAGAAAAGCGTCCGAAATATTGAATAACTCTTCTGCCTACATCTTGAAGCTTACAATATTGTCTAGTTAGAAACAAGCAGTAGAACTTCTCCACTTAGGGGAGATTTTGTTTCCCCTTTGAGCTCTTCATTCAAATGCACATGTAATTACTTAAAGAGGACACTGAAGACAAACTTTAAATTTTATGTTGTTCAACTTAGGGTGCATAGATATTCACATATCCATATGAACATAATGCTTCGGTTTTTAAACTCAAACTTTGATTTAACATGACCAGATGTTAATTTAAGCAGAGGCTGCAAGACAATAAACATCACATTTCAAAGTGAGATGCAAGACCACTAGTTAGAACATGCATGGGACTTGCTTAAGAACTGGGATTTAATGCTTTGCTGACTACCCATCCTCAGCCCAGAAAAGATTAGGAGTACTGGAAAAAAAAAAAAAGAGAGAGAGAGAGATTATAAGAGGACTTTTTGGAGAGCTTCTACATGCTGTGAGTGGCAGCACTTCCCAAGATTAAGGGACTTGCAGTTCAAGTCAATGCATGCCACTGACCCCAAGTCTAAGGAATGGATTTCAGTGTGACCCTTCTAAGAGCCTGCCATGCATCCTCTAGAGCTGGGGGTACATCTTGGACTGGTGTCTGACTCTGGGATTTCAAAGAGAGGAAGATGACAGCCAGCTATTGTGACATCGAAGTAAAGATGGCTCTCCGGGCTGCCTGTGTATACAGGAGACACGGGTTCCCTGGTTTGGGAGGATCCCCTGGAGAAGGAAATGGCAAACCCATTCTAATATTCTTGCCTGGAAAATCCCAAGGACAGAGGAGTCTGGTGGGCTACAGTCCATGGGGTCGCAAGAGTCGGAGATGACTGAGCAACTAAACAACAGCAAAGGTCTGCCGTGCGCTCCCAGGACAAAGGGCTCCTGGGTGTCTTCATATGAGAAGGCTAGAAACTCAGGACCCACCCAGACAGGGAGGTGACCCCAACAAGGTGTGAACTGCTGCATTCCCAGGCTGAGAACCATACACGACACCAGCCAGTAGAGACACTTGAGTAGTGAGAAAACCACTTCTGGTGTGTGTGTGTGTGTGTGTGTGTGCGCACGCACGCGTGTGCGTGCATGCACCCTACAAGAGAAAAGTCGTTTCACAAATCTCCCAAGTCCAGGGAACATGCATGCCAACAGTGAGACCTTCCCACCTCTCTCCTCCTCCATGCCATATCCAACTCTGGTGCCAGAGAAGCACAGCTCTGTATGGGGCACACAAGGCAAGACCAGTACCACCCAGGCCTGTAAGGCTCAAGCTGAAGGAAAAGTCAGCCATTAAAAGAAAACCAGTGATTTATCAGCCTAGCTTGACATATATTAATGACTAAACTGGCATGAATTTTTTCTGAAGATAATCAGAGGATCTTTAGTTTTCTGGAAGTAACCAGAAAACCAAGAGGCTAGTCCTAAGGACAAGCTTTCCAGGTGGCACCAGTGTTAAAGAACCTGCCTGCCAATGCAGGTGACATAAGAGACAGGTTCAATCCCTGGGTCGGGAAGATCCCCTGGAGGAGGGTATGACAACCCACTCCAGTATTCTTGCCTGGAGAACCCCACAGACAGAGGAACCTGGCGGGCTAGAGTTCACAGAGTCACAAAGAATTGAACATGACTTGGCCACTTGACACACATGCACAGTCCTAAGGGCAGAAGGGGAACAAAGCATTGTGGGAGACGAATGAAGGCATTTTCAGGGCCCCGTCAGGAGCCCCATGTGCTCAACATGACAAGTAAGTTATTAGGCAGTATCCCCCCAAGCTCACCAAGCTGGTTCTGACATATGCTTTCCATACTTCATAAGGCAGTGTGACACCTGGGGTGGTACCACCGGAAGGGGGCTGGGAACACAGGGACTGTTGGGAGCGCCCAATTCCCTATATACCAGCCTCAGCCCCTTGCCACTCCCAGGCTGTATTCGGGAAGGGAGAGGAGGCCATAGTGGTGTCTCAGTACCCACAGCTCCTAGCAAGGCCCCTTTCCAGTCCACTCCCAAATGTGTAGCCAAGAGATGAGCAGGGAGGTCTTCCCTGGTGGTTCAGTGAGTAAGAACCTACCTGCCAAGGCAGGTAACAAGGGTTCGATCCCTGGTCCAGGAAAATCCCATGTGCCATGGAGCAACTAGGCCATGTGCCACAACTACCGAAACCCGAGCGCCTAGAGCTCTGCTCTGCAATGAGAGAAGCCATCTCAGTGTGAAGCCTGTGCGTTGCAATTAAGAGGAGCCCCTGCTCGACACAACTAGAGAAAGTCTGCTTGCAACAAAGAAGACTAAGCATAGCCAATTTTTTTTTTAGCTAATTTTTTTAAAAGAGCTGAGCAGGGAAAGTGATGATAGGAATGACTATTGCCCGTTTGAAGTTGAGTGGCCTAACAATATCGAAAAATGCCCCCAAGCAATTCCATCCAACAATTTTCCTTCCCGTCACCCATATTTTTTTTTACAGGAAACAAAGGGCTCCTTTCTCAGAGATTCCCTGATAGCTGTGATGGCCAGAGAAGCAGTCATCTCAGGCACTACCCAAGGTCTCCCCACACCCAGCCAAGTCCAGCTCAGGCTGTTTCTAGCAATGAGAGAGGGAAGACTGTCAAATTTAGCAATGGCTCGGAAAAGTGTTATTTCTAAACCTAGAATAAAACTCGACACATTTGGAATTTGTATTTTGTTTGGTTTTGGAGAAGCAGATGAGTTTGAAGGTGCTGCAGACGCTGTGATCTTGTTTCCCTGGGGAGTCTCAGAGGCTGGGTAGGCAAACTTTTATGTCACGCTGGTAGCACATGGAAGCCATGAGGTTTTGAAGCACATGGACCAGAAAGGCTGCTTTTCTCAGCTCTGACCCTGTTTGTGATAACCATTTCCTGCTCCCCTATGTAAGCTGAGACACTGGTAGGTGAGTTGGTTCACTGCCCTGGGAACAATTACTCTTCGTAGCCGGAAACTCTTCCTTACGATGCTGAAACAAAAGGTTCCATTTTTTTACTGTGTTGGCTTCACAGCAGGAATGGTTCCCATTCTTTTATCTGCCCTAAAATGACACACGCAGACGCGCAGACACTCATACACGCCGAAAACGTCCTCACACAGGAGAAGGCATCTGACAAACAGGATGAGCTGGAGAGAGCCGGGGAGCAGAGCCATGTGCTCTGTGGGGCTCTTCTTGGCTGGAAGGGTTTGGTCTGTGCTCGCAGGCCACATGCCGTAAATGAGGAAGTCCGCTGTGGAGTTGACAGGTAAGATACAGTAAGTGCCGATCAAAAGTCAACTCACAAAACCATGCTTTTGACAACACACTGTGAAGCTCAGTGGGAAACATACAAGTTGCCAGTTGGCCCGGCAACAAGGAGAAGCACATCCAGGAAGCTCAGCTCCCTCTCTCCCGCAGCAAGGGGACAGCCCCTTTTGATTTCAGGTTGGCAGGGCGAAAGGATGAGAGAGGCAGACAATGATTGCTTATGATCAAAAGATTGTGAGGAAGAAAATAAAACAGAGGAAGTCACTCAGGGCGTCGTGTTCCTTCTGGAGCCCCATCAGTACGCAGTGGATGTAAGAGACAGGATCCGGGACTGGAGAACATGGGAACAGGAGACAGGAGTCTACCCACACAGACAGAAAGATGGGATGCGTGGAAATGTTTGTCTTTCATTTATTTTGAGCAAACATTGCCTTCCACGTAGCAGACTCATCCTGATCAGCAATTTCCACCTGGTGTTCTTCAAACCAGATGGAAGTGTAAATTATTTAAATGCATGATCTTCCACTAGCTGTTGAGCTTAAGTGCCTCAAAAAAAATTTTTTTTAATGCTTTCCAGGATTCCAGAGAGCATTTGCACTAAGATAGATAAACATATTTTCAAGACACAACTTCAGTGACAGCAATTTTTAGATTTTAAAGTACAGTCAGCATTAGCATCTATAAGTAATTATAACTTCTGCAAAAGACTGTTTACACTATAAAAGTAAAATCGGAGCTAATGAGCTAATTACGGCTGGTTTTCCCCCTCCACATGACACTACTTCGTAAAACCCAAACAGGTTCATCACGACACACAGAGGAGCCATCATGCCCCATCTTCAATTGTTTCTCCCATTCAAGGTTCAGGTATGCTTTGTATAAATTTGTTTTTAAGTAAAAATTTGAAGACAGGTTTTGAGTTTAATCAGTTTCCTGAGGGGAAATGTTAGCATTCATGATAATACAATGACCACTGTGTTCATGCACATAGGCAGTGTGTGATGGGAAAAATTCATAAGCGTGAGGATGTTCTAGTTAACTTCCTAAACTGTGATCGCTCACTTGATTATGGAATTATGAAGGGAATATATTACAGTTAAGTAGTACTCAAAATTCTTAAAATTTCAGAAAGTGGAAAGAATGTAGAGGTAGCTTGACCTTGTTAAAATACAGACTCTGTATCTGAAATCCCTCCTCTTTTATTCACTCTGTCAATCTCAGTCTTTATCCCATAACTTTTTTTATGTGGTTTTTATCCTACTTGACTTCTCCGTTTCCTCTTTGCTCCTCCCCCTTGAGGTGAAAACCACCCCTTTGGAGCTCCTGGCATCTCCTTTCCCATCAGTCATCATCCCCCTCTAGCATAGTACCAGATCATCTCAGAGTGGACAGGGGCCGTGGAGGGTTCCCACTCCATCACTCCATCTGCGGTTTCTGTTTTACACAAAATAGACTTACAGGACTGAGCCCTTCAGAATCCCTGCCTTTTCATCAAGTTAATTCCTGCTACTGATGAGACTAATTCTTAAACACCCACTCTTTACATTGTTGAGGTTTGAAAGGCTTCTAAGTAACACACTCCTTTGCCCCAGTCAAGTTCAGGATTGACACACAGAGCCAGGAAGATGACAATAAATAAAGGATCGCCTTTGTTCCCGATGGCTTCCCCCGGTGGCTCAGGTGGTAAGGAATCCACCTGCAATGCAGGAGACTTGGATTCGATCCCTGGGTCGGGAAGATCCCTTGCAGAAGGAAATGGCAACCCACTCCAGTATTCTTGCCTGTGAAATCCCATGGACAGAGGCTACAGTTCATGGAATCGCAGAGTTGGACACAACTGAGTGACTGACACTTTCACACTTTTGTTCCTGATAAAGCTGTTGGAGAATTTGTCTCAAGACAGGAGGGCTAAATGAGCTTCTAAATGATGTACAATGGGCCTCCAGGTGGCACTAGTGGTAAAGAACCTGCCGGCCAATCCAGGAGACATAAGTGGCTCAGGGTTCCATCCCTGGGTTGGGAAGATCCCCTGGAGGAGGAAATGGCAACCCAACTCCAGTATTCTTGCCTGGAAAATCTCATGGATAGAGAAGCCTGGCAGGTTACAGTCCATGGGGTCACACAGAATCGGATGCAACTTAGCATGCACGCAGGCATAACAGAATTAAAATTATTCGCTGTGTCAAAGGAAATACGGAGTTCTATAACCAAGTCTTCCTTCCCCCAGCCCCAGACACTGGGTGGACCAGTCCTGTGTAAGTTACTACAGATCCAAGAACAGGCAAGTACATAAGTACACATTTCTGACGCATTCTCTGCGTCAGAAAAATGGGACTCAGGTTGAAAAATGAGCAAGCTCTACTCCTTCTCAAACTCACCTAGTAGATGGCTCACTCCTCTTCCCTCCACTAAGGGTGACTATAGGATTCAGAGAGAGGTGAAGAGTGTAGGATGTCATGTCACAGGCAACAAGAGAAGTGAAGACAAGCATTTCCCCTGAACATGGACTTTTATGAGGACAATGTAATATTTTAAACTTGCCAATTATCTCTTTACATATAAATACCCTCTCTAGAACTGACATGAAGCTATCCTGATTGTCATTAGTTATCAAGTCTGCAAACAATCTCCGTTAACCAGCACAAATTTATCATGCAAGCCATCACACCAACCTTTTTGAGGGCTACAAAGCATAAGACACTGTTACATCCTCAGGATGTTTACAAATCTAGTTGGGGACATTAGCCTTAAACAAGTAAAACTAAACAAGGATTTTAATAGCAACTCAAGACAATACGATGAAAGACAAGGACTTCCCTAGTGCTCCAGTGGTTAAGAATCTGCCTTCCAAGCAGGGGAGGCAGGTTCGATCCGGGGTCAGGGAACTAAGATCCCACATGCCGTGGAGCAACTAAGCCCACACACCACAACCACAGAGCACACAACTCTGAAGCCCAAGAGCCACAGCTAGAGAGAAGCTGAGTGCCACAATATAGAGCTCACGTGCCACAACTAAGACCCAACGTAGCCAAAAATAAACAAGTACTTTTTCAAAAAAGAAAGACGTCATAGGTCAACACACAATTTCCACCTTAGTTGAAAGTAAAATAAGGATCCAGAAGAGGAAGAAATCTTGACAAGTCAGAGTGGTGGGAGGTATAACCTGGATCTTCAGAGATGGATGAGGATTTGAAAAAAAGAAGAGAGAAAAGAGAAGAATACAGAAGTTTCAGGGGAAGCCAGAGGAAAAATCATAGACCACAGTGCAAAGTGTTTCATAAGGGAAAGTCTGGAAGGGAATATAGGAAATGGATACCAGAAAGCCAGAGTTCTAATCTGCCGGGCAAGGTAAGCCACCTCCCTGAGTCTCAGTGACCCCGACCAGAAGACAGGGATTTCATGGGATTTCACTAGTGGTCCAGTGGTTAGGGCTTGGGGCTTTCACCGATGTGGTCCAGGTTCAATCCCTGGTCAGGGAACTAAGATCCCACAAGCTGCATAGCATGGCCAAAAAAAAAAAAAAGATTGGCTTTAAAAATAAGTACAATTTTTAAATGGATATTTCAGTTACCATCTCAATTATTTTATGAGGATTAATTAAGGTAATATATATAAAGCAACAAGAACATGGTAAGCAACCAATAAATGTTTATTTTTGTTTTTATTATCATGACTACATTTATTACTAGCTAAACTGCCAGTGATTTCAGCAGCAATTGCTGATAAAATGTATTTAATATAGAGCTGATTTGGCCTCTATTGCTGTTGTAATCTGTTCAACTTCCCCTAAATATCACTCAAAAAAAAACTTTTTATTATAAAAAATGTCAAATATTTATTTAAAAAATATATCATAATAAGCTTAGTATGTACCCACCACCTAGATTCAACAATTATCAACTCAAGGCCAATTTCATAGTTTCATCTAAACTCTACCCAGACTCTTTTAAAGTTAATCTAAAACTTCATGTCATTCCACTCTTCCAATTTTTCAGTATGCATTCTTTACAGAAAACATAACCACACTATCGTTCAGTTCAGTTCAGTTCAGTTCAGTCTCTCAGTTGTCTCCGACTCTTTGCAACCCCATGAATTGCAGCACGCCAGGCCTCCCTGTCCATCACCAACTCCCGGAGTTCACCCAAACTCACGTCCATTGAGTCAGTGATGCCATCCAGCCATCTCATCCTCTGTCATCCCCTTCTCCTCCTGCCCCCAATCCCTCCCAGCATCAGAGTCTTTTCCAATGAGTCAACTTTTTGCATGAGATGACCAAAGTACTGGAGTTTCAGCTTTAGCATCATTCCTTCCAAAGAACACCCAGGACTGATCTCCTTTAGGATGGACTCGTTGGATCTCCTTGCAGTCCAAGGGACTCTCAAGAGTCTTCTCCAACACCACAGTTCAAAAGCATCAATTCTTTGGCGCTCAGCTTTCTTCACAGTCCAACTCTCATGTCCATACATGACCACAGGAAAAACCATAGCCTTGACTAGACGGACCTTTGTTGGCAATGTCTCTGCTTTTGAATATGCTATCTAGGTTGGTCATAACTTTGCTTCCAAGGAGTAAACGTCTTTTAATTTCATGGCTGCAATCACCATCTGCAGTGATTTTGGAGCCCAAAATAATAAAGTCTGACACTGTTTCCACTGTTTCCCCATCTATTTGCCATGAAGTGATGGGACCATTATCACATCTAAAAATATGATTAGATATCCAAACAGTGCTCAAATTGCCCCAAATTCCTCATTTATAAACATTTTTAGTTTATTTGAGAAAGATTCCAAATACAATGCATACATTGCAATCACTTGAAACGTATTTTAAGACTTTAATCCAGATGTGTCATCTCTATTTCTCTTCCTTTTGGGGGGTAGTGGAGGGGTTCCTTGAAACTTACATGTTGAAGAAGCCAGGGAAACTTGTCCTATGGAGATTCCCACTGCTCGAGTTTCACTCTTACATCCCTGTGATATTGTTTACCATATTTCTCTGTCCCATGTCCTCCCTCTAAGTTGAAAGGGCTTAATGCTTCCTCGGATTTTGGTTCCATTTTTGGCAGTAACTCTCCATAGCATGGGCTTCCCTGGTGGCTCAGTGGTAAAGAATCCACCTGCCAATGCAGGAAATGCAAGTTCAATCCCTGAGTTGGGAATATCCCCTGGAGGAGGGCATGGCAACCCACTCCAGTATTCTTGCATGGAAACCCCATGGACAAAGGAACCGGTGGGCTACAGTTTGTGGGGTTGCAAGAGTAGGACACAAATGAGTGGCCAAACAACTCCACAGGTGAAGCGTGTTCTTATACCAGTGGACACTAGTATCCTGAAGTTTTTCTTTTCTGTTAGTAGTCATTTGTAACCATTACCAGTTCCATTATTTCATTCATTCCAAAATGATAACTTTCTAGTGTTTTCTATGCTTCTTTCCTTTTTCTTTTGTTGGCTTGAATATTTCAGTAAACTTCTTCCCCTCATCAATTATTTTATTACTCTGAGGTCTGATTTGTGTAAGAGCAACAGGATAAATGCTTGATTTTCAGAATAATGAGTTGGTTCCCTAGCATTCTCCATAGGTGATCATTGAGGGTATTTTTGCTTTTGATTCATTATTAAATCATAGTTGAAATGTTTCAGTTCATAACAGTTATTACCGTTATTGATAACTAAATGGTCCCAATGTTTGCACTGGGGGCTTCTTCAAGTTGACCCTTGAGTCCTTTGGAAATACCCCTGGTAATTTTTGGTATCTGTGTTCTGTACTGTGATGAGATGTTACAGCTTCATCATAACAATTCCTGCCACAGAGTTGCCATTTTTTCTGAGGAACCCTGGTTTCTTTGTGAAGGAAATGATGCTGGCAGATCAGGATCTTGGCATTAAGTTAGGATCTTGGCATTAAGTTTGCTGATTACTACTGGGGTGGCCTTTATTCCCAAGTCTTTTAAGTGAACAGAGCTAGAAACATGTTAGTAGCATTTTGTGGTTGTTTTAAGTAAGATATATCATGAATTTGAATTTATATTTCTGATTTAACTTTAGGACTACTGATTTAACTTTAAGGTTGATAACTTGGTTATAACTTAGCCTCATGTTAAACATCTTTTGTACTTTCTCCTATCCCCAAATCTCATTTCTCAATAATATAAACAGAACTACTCTCTTTATCTAAACAATACACATTCAACAGTCTTAAAATAAAAATGCCAACACTACCACCCACCACATGATCACTGAAAACAGTTCAAGAATTTTTTTTCAATTCTATTTTCTTTACGACATATTCTACTAGGGAAACAAAGTCAACGTGTGTTTTAAAGTCACCTGAAATCATTTCTTTCTATATAGTTGAGCCACATATTCAGTGTTCTGGTGATTCATTTATTTCATTATGCTTTTAATTTCTAGAACTTTTCATTTAACTTTTGTTCTGTAATTATGTGAATATTTACATGATTCCAAAATCAAATCTATAAAATAGTGTCTATTCAGAGAAACACTGTTTCTACTCTTGTCCCCTATACTATTGGGTTGGCCAGAAAGTTCATTCAGATTTTTCCATAAACATTTTATGGAAATGCCCAAAAGAACTTTTTGACCAACCCAATACAATACACACTTTTATACTCTCTGTTGTGGGTTGAATTGTGTCCCTAACAAACAGAAGTTAAATTCTAATTTCAGGTACCTGTCAATGTGATCTGATGTGAACACAGGGTCTTTGCTGTTGTTGTTCAGCCCTCAGTTGTATCTGATTCTTTGCAACCCCATGGACTACAGCACGCCAGGCTTCCCTGTCCTTCAGCATCTCCCAGAGTTTGCTCAGACTCACGTCCATTGACTCAATGAAGCCATGCAACCATCTCCTCCTCAATCACCCCCTTCTCCTCCTGCCCTCAATCTTTCCCAGCATCAGGGTCTTCTCCAATGACTGGGCTCTCCACAACAGGTACTGGAGTACCTGTTGCCAAAGTACTGGAGCTTTAGCTTCAGCATCAGTCCTTTCAGTGAATATTCAGGGTTGATTTCCTTTAGTATTGACTGGTTTGATCTCCTGTTGTCTAAGGGACTGTCAAGAGTCTTCACCAGCACCACAGTCTGAAGGCATCAATTCTTTGGTGCTCTGCCTTTTTTATTGTCCAGCTCTCACATCTGTATATGACTACTAGAAAAACCATAGCTTTGACTATACGGGCCTTTGTCGGCAAAGTGATGTCTTTGCAGATGTAATCAATTTAAAACAAGATCATGCTGGATTAGGGTGGATTCTAATGCAGTAGCCAATATCTTTAAAAGAGAAAGGAGAGGGAGCTTTGGACAAAAGAGACATAGACACACACTAGGGAAGACAGCCATGTGGACATGGAAGCAGAAACTGGAGTGAAGAGCTTCCCTGGTGGTCCAGTGGCTGAGACTCCACGCTCCCAACGCTGGGGGCCTGGATTCGATCCCTGGTTAGGGAACTAGATCCCACAAGCCACAACTAAAGACCCCACATGTTACCACTAAAAAATCCCACATGTACGTGTGCATGCTCCAGGGCTTCAGTTGTGTCCAACTCTTTGCAATCCTACGGACTGTAGCCTGCCATTCTCTGAAACACAACCAAGTGCATGCGTGCATGTTCAGTTGCTCAGTTGTGTCCAACTGTAGCCCACCAGGCCCTTCTGTCCACGAGATTTTCCAGGGAAGAACACTAGAATGGGTTGTCTTCCTCTTCCAGGGCATTGAACCGACCCAGATTGAACCAGAGTCTCCTGCATTGACAAGTGGATTCTTTTACCACTTAGCAACCTGGGAAGCCCAACACAGCCAAGAGCTGTGGATGATGGACCTCGGACCGGAAGTCCTAGACAGAGAAAACTTCTGAGACAGGCCCAGGAGTGCACCACATCAGGGGCAGGATCTAAATGACAATCCCGAGCTTCTCTCTCCCAGGCCTGTGCGGAGTCCACTTTGGCTGTTCCTTTCTCTGCACAACTGGGATTCTTGCTGAATAATTGAAGCCCCAGCTTTGTCCATATCAGGAATATTACTGTTTGATTTTGTGGTCCCAGAGGGAAAGCTGCGAACAGCTGATGCCTCTGCTGGTACTGAAACTGCCACAGAAAGCAGGAATTTGTTTTCCTAGTTTTCTGTTGGAAAAATCTCCAGGCATTGCACTGGGAAGTGGGGGATTCTTAAACGTTTTTTAGAAAGTGCAAGAGTATATGGGTGGGGAGAGCCAGAGGTTAGTGAGATGTTTTTTTTCTGCAAGGCAAAACTGCATCTGTGCAATTAAAAAAAATTAATTATAAATGAAATAACCCAGCCCCTAAGGAACTGAGATAGGCAAATAAGTTCCTGCTAAGGAAAAGATGTATATTTTAATATGCACACATAACAGCGTGTGTGTGTGTGTGTGTGTGTTAGTCACTCAGTCGTGTCTGACTTTTTGTGACCCCATGGACTGTACCCGCCAGGCTTCTCTGTCCATGGAATTCTCCAGGCAAGAATACTGGAGTGGATTGCCATTCCCTTCTCCAGAGGAACTTCCCAACCCAGGGATCAAACCCTGGTCTCCTGCATCGCAGGTAGGTTCTTTACCGTTTGAGCTAAAGGGAAGTCCACATAAGAGCATAACACTGCTCACATACACAGACCATGAAAACACACTCCACTCCCTCATCCCCCACCTCAACCCAGCAAGAGTAAATCATAAAAGGCTCAGTTTTAACTTCTTCAAAGAGAAATTTCCAGATGTAAATTCACCAAGGAAGAAGTTGGGCTGCAACACCATCATATGAATAAGACCTATGATCTCAACCCGACCAGCCCCACAGGGGTCACAGAGCCAGGGCAGGGCCCTGTCTAGCAGCAGAGTCTGTGTTCTTTGCCATGTGTATCTGAGAACTCCTTTCCAAAATGCTTAGTAGTTATTTCTCACAGACATACTCTGGATAATTTAGCTATGATTTTCTTTCATCAAAAAAAAAAAAAAAACCAGTTTGAAACAAGCTAAGAAAGATTCCATTATTTTTTCCTTAAGAAAACCACACACAGTGGAGTCCATCAAAATTCTAAGATTGAGGCAAAATAATGTAAACAAAACATTGCTGTCCCTGTGTGGTGGCAAAGGGCTTAAGGGGAAGTTACAATTCTGAAATGGCTTTTCAGGCCCAAACTTATAAAAATAAGTCCAAATAGCTGAGACTCCTAAAGCCAAAGCAAGGAAGTCACTCCCATTTGCCTTTTTCCCATTTCATGGTCATAGATGAAGTACACAATCAAACACAAACATTGCCTGACAACAACAGAAAGGCTTTAACTTGTCTTTAAAAAGATAACAGTTATGTAGAGTGGCTCAGTGATCTGCCTGCCGAAGCAAGAGATGCAATAGATACAGATTCGATCCCTGGGTTAGAAAGATTCCCTGGAGTGGGAAATGGCAACTCGTTCTAGTTTTCTTACCTGAAAAACTCCACGGACAGAGAGGAGCCTGGTGGGCTACAGTCCACGGGGTCACAAAGAGTCGGACAACACTGAGCGACTGAGCACACAAAACAGGTGCAAGCTATGTAGAATTAGTGCATGTGAGAATTAGTGAAGGATTCATTCGATGGATGAAGCAAACGAAAAGAGTGCTAAGATTCTGGAGTTCTGCCCTCAATTCTGCATTCTGTAAAGGAAGAAAGTTTGAATTTCAAACCAGGAGACGTGGGTTCAAATCTCTGTCATTTCCAGCTGCATGAAGCCTGGCCACTCAGTTATCCACTCTCTGCCTCAGCACCCTCAACATGATGCAGGAGAAATTCCCCACAGCATGCCTGCTGAGAGAGGAAAGTGAGATGGAGAAAGCTCTGAGCACAGTGCCTGGACTCAATAAAAGTGAGCTGAAAATTAACCCAATATTCAAAAAATAAATGTGTTTTGCAGACAGCAGAAAGCACAGTCTGAGGGACAGCCTTGAATAAGAATCATTGATCTCAAAATATTGTCACCAGAAAGTCTTCCTTTTAGAGAAGGAACTTATGGTTGGGGGTTGGGGGGAGGATGCAGGGAAGGGATAGTTAAGGAGTTTAGGATGGACCTGTACACACTGCTGTGTTTAAAATACAAAACCAACAAGGACCCTATATAGCACAGGGAACTCTACTCAAAGTTATGTGGCAGTCTGGATGGGAGGGGAATTGAGGGGAGAATGGATACATGTATATGCATAGATGAGCCCCTTCGCTGTCCACCTGAAACTATCAAATATTGTTAATCAGCTATACCTCAATACAAAATAAAAAATTTAAAAGAATTAGCTTCAAAATTAAAAGAAAAAGTCTTTCTCATTTTCAGGGAGCATCCCAGGTGGGCTAGTAGTAAAGAACCCACCCACCAATGCAGGACACACAGATGAGGGTTTGATCCCTCAGTCAGGAATATCCCCTGGAGGAGGGCATCAGTATTCTTGCCTGGAGAATCCTATGGACAGAGGAGCCTGGCAGGCTATAATCCATAGGGCCACAGAGTCAGACATGACTGAAGGGACAGGCAAGATATAACTGACATATAACACTGTATTAGTTTTAGGTGTGGAACACAATGAGTCAATATTTGCATACATTGCAAAATGACCTCCCCCCAAAAAAGTGGAAACAGTGTCAGACTTTATTTCTTTGGGCTCCAAAATCACTGCAGATGGTGATTGCAGCCATGAAATTAAAAGATGCTTACTCCTTGGAAGGAAAGTTATGACCAACCTAGATAGCATATTCAAAAGCAGAGACATTACTTTGCCAACAAAGGTCCGTCTAGTCAAGGCTATGGTTTTTCCAGTGGTCATGTATGGATGTGAGAGTTGGACTGTGAAGAAAGCTGAGTGCCAAAGAATTGATGCTTTTGAACTGTGGTGTTGGAGAAGACTCTTGAGAGTCCCTTGGACTACAAGGAAATCCAACCAGTCCATTCTGAAGGAGACCAGCCCTGGGATTTCTTTGGAAGGAATGATGCTAAGGCTGAAACTCCAGTACTTTGGCCACCTCATGCGAAGAGTTGACTCATTGGAAAAGACTCTGATGCTGGGAGGGATTGGGGGCAGGAGGAGAAGGGGACGACAGAGGATGAGACGGTTGGATGGCATCACTGACTCAATGGACATGAGTTGGGGTGAACTCCAGGAGTTGGTGATGGACAGGGAGGCCTGACGTGCTGCGATTCATGGGGTCTCAAAGAGTCAGACACAACTGAGCGACTGAACTGAAGTCTAGTTAACATCCATTACCACGAAGTTGTCTTTTTTCTTGTTATGAGAACACTTAAGATCTACTTTCTTAGTAATGTCCAAATATGCAATACAGTATTAGTAACTAGAATCACCACGCTGTACATTACACCCCCAGGACTTTTTCATTTTATCACTGGAAATTTGGACACTCTGACCTCTATCACCTACTTTGCCCAGCTCCCCACCCCTAGATTCCGCCTCTGGCAACCACCAATCTAGTCTCTGTAATCAGTGTTTTGTTTGTTTGATTGATTACTCCACATCTAAACTCTGTCTGTCCCTGGACTCCCGTGCTGGGAACTGCTGACGGCTTGGTCAGTGTTCCCGGCTTGTTTGGAATCCTTCCCCAGATGCCACGCTGGGAACCACTGGTGGCAGCTGCAGCTCTCCCCGACTGTGGAATCGGTCTCCAGTCTCCATCCTTTCAGCTCTGCTGGCTCAGTCCTTTCTCCCAGTCCAAAGTCCATGGCAATGGACCAAAGTTGGACTGGGTTCAACTTAAGAACTGGATGGGGTCCGGGATCAGACTGGGCCTGATTTGAAAACCAAACTGGGCCTGGGATTGGACTGGGTCCAATTTGAGCTGAACTGGGTCCCATGAGGGGTCTCAGGTAAATAAAAGCTGATTGCTAATGAGAATATTGGAAGTGCCTGGAAGCCAGTAAGTCTGGCTGTAAGGCTTTCCAGGTGGCTCAGTGGTAAAGAGTCTGACTGCCAATGCAGGAGATATGGGTTCTGTTCTTGGGGCGGAAAGATCCCCTGCAGCAGGAAATGGCAACCCACTTGATATTCCTGATGGGATAATCCCATAGACAGTGAGCCTGGTGGGCTACAGTCCACTGAGTCGAAAAGAGTCAGACACAACTGAGTGACTGAGCATGCAAGAAACCCAAAGGCCTAGCTAAAAGAAATGGGATCCTTTATAAACAAAGAGTTGAGTGTACCACCTTCCTATACACCTGCTCATTTTAAGTTGAGCAACTGTAGTCCCAGAAGTTACAAGTATCGAACAAATGGCAAGATTTTACAAGAATCACAATGGCCATCATGGGGATCACTCCAATTACAGGATTGTTCATTTAAGAAGCACACCTGAGAACACTTGAAAATTGTCCCAAATTGTGCAGTTAGAATGGGATGCCGACTTTAATTGGTATGCAGAAGCTTACAAAAGGCTGCAAAATTCCAAAACAGCTTCATTGAAAGACTCATTACCAAAAGGCTAATGAAAAATTAAGACACAAGAGGATCCTAAAATGCAAGGTGGTAGGACTGACGTGACCTCCAGGCTCTTCCTGGCACTTCCTTTTTCACCTGAGTACTCACATGTTGCCAATTCTTTGCTTGAACTGCCTTTCTACTCCGAAGAGACTACTGGACAATCACCATCTAAAATAAAATTACCTGGGGACTTCCCTGGTGGTCCAATAGTTAAGATTTCGCCTTCCAACGCAAGGTGTAGGGATTTTAAGCCAAGATTCTACATGCCTCATGGCTAAAACATAAAACAGAACTAATACTGTGACAAATTAAATAAAAGATGTTTAAAAAAATTCTCCCAACACTTATCTGAAAAAAGAAAAAAATAATAAATAAAATTACCTGAGGTTGTAGACAAACCCACTCAGGTAGCTTTCACCTCTTGGTCAAAGACTTAACCAGGAAATTAATCCTTTACAATATGTGGATCCCCACTTGCTGTGCTCAGTTACCAAAGAGGCCATTTATTTACTGCATGAAAGTGAGAGTGGCTCAGTCGTGTCCGACTCTTTGCAACCCCATAGACTATACAGTCCATGGAATTCTCCAGGTCAGAATACCAGAGTAGCCATTCCCTTCTCCAGGGGATCTTCATGACCCAGCGATCAAACCTGGGTCTTCTGCATTGCAGGCAGATGCATTACCATCTGACCCACCAGGGAAGCCCAAATGATCCAACAAAAATTATTTTAAAAAACAATGTAGATTACAAGTCAATAAAGATAACAAACAGGGATTCTTGTGCTTTAGCAAGTACAATACCCTGAGTGAGTGAGTGAGTGAAAGTTGCTCCATCGTGTCCAACTCTTTGCAACCCCAAAACCCCAGGGATTGAACCCAGGTCTCCCACATTGCAGGCGGATTCTTTACCAGCTGAGCCACAAGGGAAGCCCAACAATATTGGAGTGGGTAGCCTATACCTTCTCCACGGGATCTTCCTAACCCAGGAACTGAAC
This sequence comes from Bos grunniens, assembly GCF_055505025.1. Taxonomy (NCBI): domain Eukaryota; kingdom Metazoa; phylum Chordata; class Mammalia; order Artiodactyla; family Bovidae; genus Bos; species Bos grunniens. The sequence goes on along the minus strand of NC_141178.1, from coordinate 52,488,350 downwards.
CAGGGTCTCCTGCATTGCAGGCAGATTCTTTACCAACTGAGCTGTGAGGGAAGCCCTATTTAGTGCATTAAAAAATCCATTTATTTACTTCAATGGTGTGGCGCGGTAGTCGCTTCAGTTGTATCCTACTCTTTGTGACCCTATGGACTGGAGCCCTCCAGACACCTCTATCCATGGGATTCTCCAGGCAAGAATACTGGAGTGAGCTGCCATGCACTCCTCCAGGGGATCTTTCCCACCCAGGGATCAAATGTAAGCATATCTTACGTCTCCTGCATTGGGAACCGGGTTCTTTACCACTGAGCCACCTGGGAAGCCAGTTAGATGGGATGATCATCACCTAACACTAAAGCCACTTACATCCTCAGACAGAATTTGGTTGAATTTCAAATTTTGTTTTGTAACCATTTTTAATCCTTGTAACAGTCTATGTCCTGGACTTAGAGAAGGCAAGTCCAGTATCTTTCTCTAAGAAGCAGAGAAGTCAGAATTCAAACCTGGTCTGCCTGACACAGGACTGATGCTCTCAGTTGCTGCCTTCCACTGGATTCTTCCCTGAATGGAGGGCAGTTGTCCAGGCTGGCCTAGATCTCCTATTTCTTAAGTTGGAGGTGAACACAGCTTAGCCCAATTCTGCTCGATTATTTACCAGCTCTTGTTTATTGCCAAAGAAGTGAAAAGTTATAAAGGCGGTGGGGGGGGGGGGGTGGGCAGGGGTGTGCATCGTCTCCCCAAATGGATCACGGTTTTATGTGGCATTCAAAGCCACAAAAACATGAAGCTGGGCCTCCCGGTTTTAAACATGGAGTTTAGAATAGCTTCTCAGGTGAGGAAGCAGGGTGGTAAAGAAGCAGACCTGAGTTCAGTCCTGGCTGTGACCTTATAACAATGCAGACTTCAGGCAACCTACCCTCTCTGAGTCTTGGCTTCCTGTTCTGTAAAATGCGCACAGTGATGCCCAGCTCAGTTGTTGTTTAGTCGCTCATTCAAGTCTGACTCTTTGCGAGCCCATCGGGTAACCTGCCAGGCTCCTCTGTCCATGCGATTTCCCAGGCAAGAGTACTGGAGTGGGTAGCCATTCCCTTCTCCAGGGGGATCTTCTAGATTCAGGGATCAAACCTGCATCCCCTGCATTGGCAGCCGGGTTCTTTACCACCCAGCCACTGGGGAAGCCCATTAGTGACCAACTCAATGGGAGGCTGTAAACACCTAACACAGAAAAGTGTCGACCACGTGAACACTGTGGTGGCTACCACTGTGGAGCGGAGTGGATCCAAGTACCTGCAGAAAGAGCCCCCAGTGGCTCACACATCCTGAGAAATCATAAAAGGCCCAGGTGGGTCCTTTTCATGGTCGCCGAGAGTCACAGAAGCCGTCAAAAACTGGAATGAGAAGCAGAAAGAGAGGGCAAGGAGGAAGAAGCCACTTTAAAATGTGGGGGGGGGGAACCCTGCTTGAGGTCCTGTGCCTACTCATCCTAGCAGGCAACAGCATTGAGAAACTAATCAATAATGGTCTTATTTCAGGACATTCTAACGTTTAGAAACTACAGAATTCAGGTTCACAGGGATTTCAATTCACACCCACTAGACAACAAATTTTCATTTTTGTGGTAATCCTGGAGATTTCACACACAGGCTACTAAAAGAAAACAGAAATATATATATATATATATATATATATACACACATACATCTCACACACACATAATTACATATATGTATGTATTTGTATATCAACAAAGAAAGCTAGAACTACTACCAGTAAATGAACAATTCCCTGTATTTGCCACGCATCTCTCTTTAATGAACTGCAACCTAGTCATTAAACCGGAGGAAGAAATATGACGACAGGAAATGGGAAGGGGTGGAGTATGGGGGCAGGAGGGGACAGAAGAAATCACTTTATTTCTAACACGATGCAGGGAGATACAAATACAATCACAGAGCTTAATCTAATCCCTTTGTGAAGCACTGAGTCAGAGAACAAGACAAAAACAAATCTGTGATCTGGAACTCCCCGAGCCCCCACTCAGGGGGATTAATGAGGAGTACACGGCTGTGAAATTACGTGCCCTCTGAATCAGGAAAATGGTCCTATTGGTGCATGACCTTGAAATGAGGGGACGCAAACTTCACCTGATCCACAATTATGGAGCCCTGGGAGCGGGGGCTCGGGGAGAAGCGAGGGGACGCGTGAAAGAGGCTGCGTGAACATTTGGAATATGAAACTCACAAATCTCAACCGACCCGAGGCGTGCAAGGGGGATCTAAATGGAATATAAAATATTCAGAGGACTTTAAAAGGACGCTGGCATTGGTGCAGGAAGCAGGAGGAGGCAAGCCTGTCCTCTTTATTGACGTGAAGTAGATATTTTGTGGCTGTTGTTATGGACTTAGTGATGTTTGCTCTGTTCAATTTTCCCTTTGCAATGAAAAATCTTTGTGAGATGATTTCTAGTCTTTGCTGCTTTACATGACAGTATTATCAAGGATTCATCAAGAGGCCATCTGTCGAATTTATGAAAAAAATATGCAAAAACAAAACAGATGAAAAGGAAAGAGCAAGACAGACTGGTCCAGGGAAAGATCGATGTGGCAGCATGTGCCTCCGTGTGAAAATTACAACATTTAAATGCTGTGGAATAAATTACTGTGCCGAAAAATTAGTGATGCTCTCTCACTTTGGGCACTACCCTTACCATAAGAGCATAATGAAATATATCACATACCAAATCACCCTTTCCTCAGACGATTATTATATTCTAATGAAAAATTAGGAGAGGAGAGACACATAAACCTCAAGTGGGAGGGATGAAAACGAGCCAGAGTGGATTTGCTCTGGTTTTGAGCCATGAGGGGCTTCTCCATAACGCACAGTCCATATGGAAATAAGATCTTTTCCCCCCTATTTATTAGAAAGTCAATAAAATAAATTACAGATTGTGTGAGAAACCAAAATAATATATATTAAAATGACAACGAGGCTGGCCAAGCCTACGCCCAAATTAGATGGGCTGTAAAAACAATGTATTTCAGAAGGGAAATGGGAGGGAGGGGAGAGAAGCCTGAGGATACAAATGACCAGAGCTGCGGTGCTGCCCCCTGTAGACGAGACACAGAAGCACCACTCCTGGAGAAGGACCGACTCAGCCCTCACCTCTGACAGATCAGAGTAAGCGCTGTAGGAACAGCCCCTGACAGACCTTGCTGGGGGCAGCTCCCTTTGGAGTTATTTCCAGCCCTTAATTCTCATGGCTTCTTCCTCCCCTCGGGGGCCATCTCTCTCCCCAGTCCCTTCATCCCTCCCCTCCTAGAGTCTGAGCAATAGGAAAACTTCTATTGTGGTGCCTTAAGATATTACAACAGTGTTGCTAAATATAAAACATATTAAAATATATCACCACTCCTTGGTGGCTCAGACAGTAAAGAATTTGCCTGCAATGGGGGAGATCCGGGTTCGATCCCTGGGTCAGGAAGATCCCCTGGAGAAAGGAATGGCTACCCACTCCAGTATTCTTGCCTGGAGAACTTCATGGACAGAGGAGCCTGGCCAGCTACAGTCCATGGGTCAGCAAAGAGTCAGATACAACTGAGCGACTGACACTTTTACTTAAAGTATAATGCTCCAAACACAATGAGGAGAGTAGCTGGTACTGGTTCCTAGATTGGAAAAGAATGGGAGGAAAAGAGCAAAGTCCTATCTCACCAAGAGCTAAACAGGGTAATAAGTGAATAATAGAAAACTGTGAGCAATCAGAATATGAGCTAACACTAATCTAAGTGCCGTGCACTGATTAACTAGTATAACCTTTGCACTAACCTGATAAGATAATTATTATTTATTATTGCTCCCCATTTTAAGGAGAGAGAAATTGAAGCACAGAGAGATATAAGTATCCCATCCAAAAATCACACAGTTGTGGAATCGAGATCCAAAGTCAGGCTGGCAGGTTCAGAGCACATGCTCCAATCCACCCAGTTTTAATGCCTCCCACTAGACAGGCAGCTGAGGTTCCTCATTTATTTTGTTTGAAATGTTATAAATTCTTCAATCAAGAAGTGTTAGGAATTTACAGATGGCCAACAGGCACATGAAAAGATGCTCAACATTGCTAATTATTAGAGAAATGCAAATCAAAACTATAATGAGGTACCACCTCACACCAGTCACAACGGTTATCATTAAAAAGTCTACAAATAATAAACGCTGGTGAGGGTGTGGAGAAAAGGGAACCCTTCTACACTATTGGTGAGAATATAAATTAGTGCAGTCACAATGGAGAACAGAATAGAGGTTCCTGAAAAAATTAAAAATAGAGTTACCATGTGATCCAGCAATCCCACTCCTGGGTATATATCTGGAGAACACCATAATTTGAAAAGATACGTGCACTTCAAAGTTCATTGTGGCACTATTTACAATAGCCTGGACATGGAAGCAGCCTAAATGTCCATCAACAGAGGACTGGATAAAGATGTGCTACATATAAACAATGGAATATCATGTGTGTGCATGCTAAGCTACTTCAGTCATGTTCAACACTCTGAGACCCTATGGACTACAACCCAGCAGGTTCCTCTGTCCATCTGATTCTCCAAGCAAGAGTACTGGAGTAGGTTTCCATGCCCTCCTCCAGGGAATCTTCCTAATCCAGGGATCAAATCCACCTCTCTTATGCCACCTGCATTGGTAGGCAGGTTCTTTACCACTAGCACCAACTGGGAAGCTCCACAATGGAATATTACTCAGCCATAAAAAGGGAAGAACTAATGTTATTTGCAGCAACATGGATGTACCTAGAGATTCCATATTAAGTGAAGTAAGGCAAAGGCAAAGGTCATATGATATCACTTACATGAAGAATCTAAAAAAATGATGCAAATGAACTTATTTACAAAACAGAAATCAACTCAGACACAGAAAACAAACTTATGGTTACCAAAGGGGAAAGGGTAGGAGAGACATGAATTAGGAGCTTGGGACTAATAGATACACACTGCTATGTATAAGATAAATAACAAGGACCTAGTGTGGCTGGCACTAGTGGTAAAGAACCCACCTGCCAATGCAGATGTAAGAAACACAGGTTCAATCCCTGTGTTGGGAAGAGTCCTAGAGGAGGGCATGGCAAGCCACTCCTGTATCCTTGCCTGAAGAATTCCATGGACAGAGGAGCCTGGTGGGCTATATAGTCCAAGGGGTCACAAAGAGTTGGATACAACTGAGTGACTAACACTAACTAATGTTTTTAAAACCGAATAACTTTGCTGTACACCTGAAACTAACACAACATTGTAAATCAACTATACCTCAATGTTTAAAAAAGAAGTATAAGAATAAGAATTATCTCTATGAAAAACTAGGTTGGACCATATCATCCCTCCAACTGTCGAAAGCCACAATCTTAAACAACCCCGGCTCTCTCTCTCAAGTTTGCCCTCTTTCTGAAGAGAATGGAGAACACATACTTATAAGTGTTCCCTTCCATCTATTATGAGACCAAAGAAAATAGGATAATGATAATAAACACAGAGAATATTACATTAACAAAAAGTGGAAGGTGAGAAGTGAAGGCCAAAGGTCTGGTCTAAGGGAACAAACTCCTTGGAACCAAGTTAGGTCCTCCCAGAACACTGTCCATGCTTACTTTCCACACTGGAGAATCCTGAAACATATTAGATCTATGATACATAAGAGTTGACAGAAATTGTATCAGTGCAACCGAAAAGTCTCTGACCTCCATGGAATATCCGATTAGAACTTCAAATCTCAACTGAGCACTTTGTGTGATTATTAAACCAACGGTTTACAAAAGAGTTGCTGCTGCTGCTGCTAAGTTGCTTCAGTCGTGTCCGACTCTGTGTGACCCCATAGACAGCAGCCCACCAGGTTCCCATCCCTGGGATTCTCCAGGCAAGAACACTGGAGTGGGTTGCCATTTCCTTCTCCAATGCATGAAAGTGAAAAGCGAAAGTGAAGTCGCTCAGTCGTGTCTGACTCTTTGCAACCCCATGGACTGCAGCCTACCAGGCTCCTCCATCCATGGGATTTTCCAGGCAAGAGTACAGGAGTGGGGTGCCATCGCCTTCTCCATACAAAAGAGTAAATAACATTATTTGGGAAATGAAAAATAATTTCAGCATTCAGTCAGTTCAGTTCAGTCGCTCAGTCATGTCTGATTCTTTGTGACCCCATGGACTGCAGCACACCAGGCTTCCCTGTCCATCACCAACTCCCAGAGCTTGCTCAAACTCTTGTCCATCAAGTCGGTGATACTATTCAACCATTTCATCCTCTGTCGTCTCCTTCTCCTCCTGCCTTCAATCTTTCCCAGCATCAGGATCTTTTCTAATGAGTCAGATCTTCACATCAGGTGGCCAACGTATTGGAATTTCAGCTTCAGTATCAGTCCTTCCAATGAATATTCAGGACTGATTTCCCTTAGGATGGACTGGTTTGATCTCCATTGAAAACATACAAAAACATTTGTATGAATGTTTTGAAGCTATGAAGGGCCATGTAAGACATTTAAGTTAAAATTTCCTTCCTCTTATGTTTTCAACATAAACAGAAAGTTGACCAACTTTAATTCAGTATCTTATTTTCACTTTTTATGGAATTACGACTGTCTGCAATCTATAATCATAATCTGTAATTATGATTATCTGATATATTGGTATATATCAATTCAGGAAGCTCACTGGTCTCAACTCAGCTAGTACTGATGATAATGAGATTAACCATATGTCCTGAAATTGACCAAAAGGATAACATAATGTGTCTTCCCATGGAAGCATCTCAGCCATAGCAAGACAGGATGACCCTGTCAGTCATCAGTTCCTCTTTTATTTCATTTCCTATTACACACAAGCAAAATAGACATTGACAATACTTCTTAAACATATAGATATATATTTTATATATTATTTTTCAAATTATAAGAACAGTAGGATCATACACATCGGACATCCAATCCTTAATCCTAAAAATGCAGGATTCAAAGCACATTTTTATCTAATTTCTATCTAAAATGACCCCCAAAAATGGGAAAGAGAGTATACATTGACCCTCTCACACTTGCTGCTAACAAGTTCTTTGGTTTAGTAACTTGAAATATCTACACTGACATAAGTAACTTAGACTGACTCAGATCTTTCCAGTCTGTGAATTAGCCCAGGACATAGCAAAACTACTTCCAGTTACCAGTGGCCTCAGATAATTTAAAAATGGATAAACACACGGGGCTTTTCTGGTGGCTCAATGGTAAAGAATCCGCCTGCCAATACAGGAGGCACAGGTTTGATCCCTGATCCAGGAAGACCCCACATGCAGAGGAGCAACTGAGCCTGTGCACCAACTACTGAGTCTGCGCTCTAGAGCCTGGGAGCCAAAACGACTGAAGCCCACACGCCACAGAGTCCATGCTCCACAACAAGAGGAGCAAAGAGTCAGACACAACTGAGCGACAAAGGATGCACAAAGTAAATCAGAAATTCATATTTCAGTAAACCTTCACTCAGACACATATTTGAAGCAGTTACTGATATTTTTCCCTGTGGAAAGTCCTTGTATTTCCCATCCACCGACTCATCTTCCTTAGTCTCTTTCAAAATTAACCTCTTGCAGGAAGCATTCTCTGATCACCCTAATCTACAATGATCCCTGCTCTCCACTGTTGTATACTACTTTTTTCTCATATGGAGGACACGATGAGTTATTTATTCATTCTTTATACACAGGGTCTTATATATTTAGGTTTCATTATGTTTGCTGAATTTAAACAAATTCTTGATTTATTTGTAGTTTATCTATTTAACAAAAATCCATTTGTAAGTTTATTTACAACATATCTCCTATGTGACTATAAAAGTAAGTCATTCAAGGATACTTAAATTTATAGCAGGGAAAAATATAACATAACAGGCCAAGACTTCCCTGATGACCAAGTGGTTAAGAATTAGCCTTGCAATGCAAGAGATGTGGGTTCAGTCCCTGGTTGGGGAACTAAGATCCCACATGCTGAGCAACTGAGCCCATCCATCACAACTAGAGAATCCATGTACTGCAGTGAAGACCCCACTGCAACCAAGACCCAACACAGCCAAATATAACTATTAAGAAATAAATAACATAATAGGCATTTCAAACCGAGTATGTCATAAACAGAATTCTTAGTTTTTATACCCAGAAACTCTCAGTCCTCACCATCTTTAAAAATGTCACCATTATTTACCCAGTATCTTAATCCAAAAACCTTCAATCACTCTTCATGTCTCATTGCTATCTTGCTATCAGTATTTATAAACACCATTGTTACACCAACATCCATAAAATGAGAAGAGTGGATTTCAATTTTGATGAAGGCTGAGGTGCTTTCTCTACACATACAGCTTTTACCAAATAATTTTCATAAAATGAAAAAGAGGTGACCATTGTAATAGTGAGAACTAAAAAGAGACTGACAATAACCATTTTCAAAATGTTTAAAGGTACTATGTTTCATTTAGGGTATTTTTTTATTACTTATTTATTTATTTTTGGCTGTGCTGGGTCTTTATTGCTGAGCAGGCTTTTCTCGAGTTGTGGTTAGCAGGCTCTACTCTCTACTTGTGCTGTGTGGGCTTCTCTTGGTGGTGGCTTCTCTTGTTAGGAAGCAAGGACTTTAGGGCACGCAGGCTTCACTAACTGTGGCACATGGAATCAATAGCTGCCGCTCCCAGGCTTTAGAGCACCAGCTCAATAGTTAGGGTTGCTGCTGCTAAGTCGCATCAGTCGTGTCCGACTCTGTGTGACCCCATAGAGGGCAGCCCAACAGGCTCCCCCGTCCCTGGGATTCTCCAGGCAAGAACACTGGAGTGGGCTGCCATTTCCTTCTCCAATGCATGAAAGTGAAAAGTGAAAGTGAAGTCACTCAGTCGTGTCCGACTCTTAGCAACCCCATGGACTGCAGCCTACCAGGCTCCTCCGTCCATGGGATTTTCCAGGCAAGAGTACTGGAGTGGGGTGTCATTGCCTTCTCCAATAGTTAGGGCACATGGGCTTAATTCCTCCATGGCATGTGGGGTCTTCCCGGATCAGGGATCGAACTGGTGTCTCCTGCATTGGCAGGCAGATTCTTTATCACTGAGCCACCAGGAAAGCCCCATTTGGGGTATTTTTATAAAACATACCTCAAATACTGAAGAATCTCAATGTGAGTTCCTTTGATAGTATCCAAATGTAGATATAATAAACCCTTATATCTGCATGGGGCTAAACATTCATCAGTCCTATTCTTAAGATTAGTGACATTTTATGTTCATACTGCAGTTTATAATAGCACATGTATCTGTTATGTCATTTCTCACTACCACAGCACCAGAACAACTACTTTACAGATGGAGATGCTGGTCAACGTGCCCAAGGTCACTTAAGGGTGTCGTTGCTGAAATTCATCCCAGAGTCTCAATTTCCCAATGCTTGGAACAGTGCACCTTCTATTAGAATTTTCTCTGGGCAATTCTTTTTTTTTTTAACTCTTTATTTTGTATTGAGGTATAGCCAATTAACAATGCTGTGACAGTTTCAAGTGAACAGAAAAGGGACTCAGCCACACATATACATGTATACATTCTCCCCCAAACTCCCCTCCCATTCAGGCTGCCACATAACATTAAGCCAAGTTCCCTGTGCTACACAGTGGGTTTTTGTTGGTTATCCACTCCAAATACAGCAGTGTGTACATGTTCAACCCAAACTCGCTGGGCAATTCTTACCCTAGGAAATCAGCAACAGATCCCAAATGTGTGTATATGCATATTCACTGCACACATATGCACCTGTACACACAGGGGCACGCACACACACGTACACACACACACACACAGTCCCTGAGCTTCTTCAGGCTGTTGGAGGGTTTCCACAACCTATTCTAGAATTTGAGGGCTTCCCAGGTTGTGCTGTGGTAGAGAACCCGCCTGCCACTGCAGGCGATGTAAGAGACACAGGTGCAATCCCTGGGTTGGGAAGATCCCTGGAGGAGGAAATGGAAACCCACTCCAGTATTTTTGTTTGGAGAATCTGCATGGACAGAGGAGAGTGGTGGACTACAGTCCATGGGGTCACAAAGAGTCGGACAAGATTGAATTCAGTGACCTGCCTGTCTGACTCCCTTGGATGAGGGTCTTTCAGGAGAAGCCTGAAAGAATCAACTGAGATCCCACTAACACATATTAAATTAGTCACTTTGTGCACAGCAGCACCCCACAATGGAGTCACTGACACCAATAGTAGATGCCCCCTTCCGCTACCCGCCTTGGTACTCAGAGGAGAAGGGGCTCAGACCTAGGAGGGGCGAGAAGTGAAGCCAGAGCTACAGGGCCAAGACCCTGAGAACAGCCTCAGGAGGTATGTGGGTCCATTGTATTCACTTTAAAGCTACTGCCTTTAATAGAACAAATCTCTTTTGATCTGTGCCTGCTCAGCACTTGGAGAGGAGGCTGAGAGAGCTTGCCTTATCTTCGTCAAATAACCGTTACACCCAGTAAACACTCTGTACGTCACTCTACCTTTTCGAAACGAAAAATAAATCATTGCCCAAAAGCTTCCCTTCCAAGCCCACAAATCATCAGAAATAGAAATGCTTTCCTTTCTCTCCCCATGTTTTAATAAAGACGCCCCCCTCCTCTTTTTGCAGACTCACTCAATTACAATATCACTATCGGTTCACATTACAGGTCAGAGATACGGCGCTTAATGTATGTAGAGCCAGTCCTCGGCTCCTAATAACCTGTCATTCCGGGGATTTGAATGTCAGAATACAGCCTGCCGCGGTAATGCTGGTCGGCAGCCGGATGATGAAAACTTTGGACAAATCGCGAAGAACACGCTGGATCCACATCTTCGGAAGGTTACCGGGAAGAGCCTTTCATTCCACGTTGACCCCTTGATCTGACAAGTGACACCTACAAAATGAACAGCTCTCCAACTTAAATTGTTTAACTGTAGCCTGATCAGTTTTATTATCTTGCTAATCCGGATATCAGCCGTTTCATCAGAATGGAAGATATGCATATCATGAATTATTTTGACACGGGGACCTTTTAATTTTTGCCAGCAATATTTCACTGCCCCAATCAGGGCCCGCAGTCACTGATGCCGGTCGCCTCCTGGGATGTCGGAGGACAGCGCACTCCTGACAGCATCAAATCACCCGGGAGCTGTAACGAGCCATCGCCGCAATTACTATCATCTCCTGTAGTCATGCATTTCATTACCGCGCAGGCAGCCGGGGCCTAGGGGTTCGGCGCAGCCTTCCTCAGGAATCTCTTGCCATTTTATGGGCTTGCCGAGCTCCAGGGTCTAATTTCCTTTTTTCTCTCCTCTCAGTAGACAAGGCGAGGTGAATTTCTAATAAAAACAAAACACTGAGGTAGACACTGCATGAAGAGCGGGGCTCAGTACAGGACACTAAGTGGCGGTAAGGCACCCCAAACGGCCCACTTGGAGTTTATGACAGCAGTGGTTAATCAGCGATCTAGCTTGCTACAGAGAGAAATAAAGAGCAGCGTATGCTGAAAAAGAATCAGTCCAGTTCAGTCGCTCAGTCGTGTCTGATTCTTTGCAACCCCACAGACTGCAGCAAGCCAGGCTTCCCTGTCCTTCACCATCTCCCAGAGATTGCTCAAACTCATGTCCACTGAGTCAGTGATGCCATCTAACCATCTCATCTTCTGTCGCCCCCTTCTCCTGCCTTTAGTCTTTCCCAGCGTCAGAGTCTTGTCTAAATTGCAAAGTGCTCAGAAAGCTTTCTCAAAGAAAACGTCCTTTTCCCCAGGATATATTCCTTCATTGTTCTCTGCCCTGCTTATCATTTTCTTCTTTGGAATTTGCATCCTAAGAGGAGGCAGCCCCACTCTGAGCCTGGACCACATGGCCTGCGTTCCTTACCCTGTGCTCTCATCAGCCTCCCCAGAAACGCACTGCTTCTGCCGTAGGTCATGTGGCTCACTGTACTGCAGGGTACCTTCTCCCTGCAGACCCGAGGGAGAAAGCAAGGTTTTTCTAGTCTCACAAACAACTGATCTGCATTTACTTGGGAGGAACTGTGAATCATGTATTTTACTGTTTCCGATCTTAAGATGGCCCCTAGAAGCCTTGGAACTAAATTTGATGTTTCTCAAAAAATTAAACAGAACTACCATATGATCCAGCAGTCCCATTTCTGGGTATGAATTTCCAAAAGAATGGAAAGCAGGGACTCAGATACTTGTACACCCATGTTCATAGCATCACTATTCTCAACAGCCAGGAGGTAGGAGCAATCCAAGTGTTCACTGACAGATGAGTGGGTAAACAAAATGTGGTCGATACATGCATTGGAATATTAGCCTTAAAAAGGAAGGGAATTCTGATACATGTTGCAACATGACATGTGAAGATACCATGCTAAGTGAAATAAGCCATTTCCAATAGAACACGGATATTACATGACTCCACTTTTCTAAAGTATCTAAAATAGTCAAACTGATTGGGACAGAAAACAATCACTGAAGGCTGGGGAGATGCAGAAGTGAGTTATTGTTTAATGGACACAGAGTTGCCGTAGAGAACTTGCCTGCCAATGCAGGAGACATAAGGGATCTCTGGGTCATGGAAGATCCCCTGGAGGAGGGCATGGCAACCCACCTCAGTCTTCTTTCCTGGAGCAGCCGATGGACAGAGGAGCTTGGCAGGCTGTGATCCATGGGGTCGCAGAGTTGGACCTGGCTAAGCACACAAGCACGAGTTTCCATTTGGGATGTTGAAAAAGTTCTGGAGATGGATGGTGTGGTGGTTACACAGTAATGTGACTATACTTAGTGCCACTGAACTATACACTTAAAAACAGCTAAAATGAGGGAATTTCCTGGCAGTTCAGTAGTTAGGACTTTGTGCTTTCACTGCCGAGGATGCGAGTTCAATCCCTGATTGGGGAACTAAGATCCCACAAGTCTCACAGAGTAGATTTAAAAAAAGAAAGGTTAAAATGGTAAAATTTATGTGGTGTATATTTTGCCACAATAAAATCTAAATTTTTCAGCCAACCTCTAGCAGAGGTAAAGGATCTCAAAGCATATTATACACTGACCCCATTACTGCCTTCCTTTATTCTTCCTACCTTTCCATTAGCTTTATTTTCCTCACTTTTTTAGAATGTTATTTTATTGCTGTGTGTTATGTTTTGGGTTACAATGATTTGCATCTCTCTTTTTTTGTTTTTTGTTTTTTTGGCAGAACAAAGAAGGAGTTCCATATTAAAATATACTCATTTTGGCAAGACAACGCTAAAGCTGTTGATGATTGTATCTGAAGGAGAGAGTAAAGGAGAAATACATTTTTCTTAAGTCCATTAGTGAGAGAGAGATGAGACAGGAAATCTCTGAGAGGCAAAGCTGCCTTCTTACTCCTCCTTGCGTCAGGGGACATCCACTGTCTCCTCGGGCCACCAAGACTATTGGAGCTCTCCTGGGCCTTCTCCACCAGGCTTCTATCCCTTTACGTACATCATCTCTCCCCCCGAGACCCAACCTCCCACGAGTGTTGTCCCTATGGACTCTCACGGAGCTCCAGCTTCAAAAGGATGCTTGGTTTAGTGCCCTGCTGTCAAATATTGAATTTCTAAATAACTTTTAAAACAAGGAGACCCAAAATCATCATGTGTAACTCACAAATGATGTAGATGGTCTTGGGACTTCCCTGGCGGTCCAGTGGTTAAAATTGTGCACTTCCAATGCAGGGGGCATGGGTTCGATCCATGATCGGGAACTAAGATCCTTCATGCTTCATGGTATGGCCACAAAAAAGGCAAATTATGTAATTGGTCTTGCCTCTACCATACAGTGAGCATCTTATAGGAAAAGAATGTCTTTTTTTTTTTTTTTGCTGCATCACCAGTCACAACCCCAGTGCCTGACTGTATGTGAAATGAAAGTCACTTAGTCACATCTGACTCTTTGTGACCTCATGGACTATAGCCTATCAAGCTCCTCTGTCCATGGACTTCTCCAGGACAGAATACTGGAGTGGGTAGCCATTCTCTTCTCCAGGGTATCTTCCCAACCAAGGAATTGAACCCAGGTTTCCCACATTGCAGATGGATTCTTTACTATCCGAGCCACCAGGAAAGCCCAAAAATACTGGAGTGGGTAGCCTACCCCTTCTCCAGCAGATCTTCCTGACACAGGAATTGAACTGAGGTCTCCAGCATTGCAAGCAGATTCTTTACCAGCTGAGCGACCAGGGAAGACTGCCTGACTGTATAGGAAATATTCAATAAATGCATTGTACAAATGATGGAAACTGTAGAAGGCCCTTTATTTCATAGAACAAGCTGTGGTGTTGGAGAAGACTCTTGAGAGTCCTTGGACAGCAAGGAGATCAAACCAGTCAATCCTAAAGGAAATCAGTCCTGAATATTCATTGGAAGAACTGATGCTGAAGCTCCAATATTTTGGCCACCTGATAAAAAGAGCAGAAACTCATTAGAAAAGACCCTGATGCTGGGAAAGACTGAAGGCAGGAGGAGAAGGGGACAACAGAGGATGATATGGTTGGATGGCATCACTGACTCGATGGACATGAGTTTGAGCAAGCTCTGGGTGTTGGTGATGGACAGGGAAGTCTGGCATGCTGCAGTCCATGGGGTCACAGAGTTGGACACAACTGAGTGACTGAATTGAACTGAACTGAAATATTCTTTCCTTGAAATCACTATCTCAAACTACTGCAGAAAAAAGCCTGCAAAAGTAGGAAGGGCAGGCTTCATGGAGGGAGAGGAGGCGTGGAGGGGGAAGGCCAAGAACAAAGAAGACACATGTCCCTTGCTCTCTCCCAGGCTGGGATCCACACACAGAAATCAACTCTGCTGTGAGGGGTATGATGTGCCCATAACTCGAGTGGTCTGGCTCTGCCACTTCAAAAGAAAATCATGGGACTTCTCTGACAGTCCAGTGGTTAAGACTTCACCTCCCAACACAGGGGCTGTGGCTTCAGTTCCTAGTTGGAGAGCTAATATCCCACATGTCTCGTAGCCAAAAAAGATAAAACAGAAAACAGAAGCAATGTTGTACCAAATTAAATAAAGAAAGACTTTAGGAAAAAAAAAATTTTTTTAAGAGAATTACACATGTATTCATCCCAGGCAAATCATTATTGATGTTATTTTTTTTAATTAATCAGAGATACAATTTTCCCAAATTCCCTAGGTAACACAGCCAGCCAGTCCGTGATTCTTTGTAATTTCCCTGGGAGGTAAGGCTTTAAGAGCTCTCCATTTGACTAGACAGAAACTCAGAGAAAGGAAAGAGAGCTGGAAGAAACTCAAGAGAAGAGGAAGGAGAAAGCTAAGCAAAGAAGACAGGAATGCAACCAGTCAGGAAGAAAAAACGATCCTCATGAACCAGAGCTTACAGTTTCCTTCAAGTTCAAGGCCTTTACGTCAAACTTCTAGAGAAGGTCATCCAGAAGGTTTGTGGAGTGGGTGAAAGATCATTTCTTCCATTTCCCTGGTGGCTCAGACAGTAGAGAATCTGCCTACAATGCAGGAGACCCAGGTTCGATCCCTGGGTTGGGAAGATCCCCTAGAGAAGGGAATGGCAACCCACTCCAGTATTCTTTCCTGGAGAATTCCATGGACAGAGGAGCCTGGCGAACTACAGTCCAAGGGGTTGCAACAAGTCGGACACGACTGAGTGACTAACACACAAAATTTTAAGAAATTTCAATAGAAGAATGGCCTTTGAGGGGTCTTGGAAATTTGTCATTTAATTTCTGTTTACATGAAGATCAGGGGCCAGGGTAAATCAAAGATGCTAAATTGAGGCAGGAAAAGGGAAAATTAGAAAATTGGGTGTGGAGGGTGAGGAGGAGACTGGAGAGGAGATGGCACCCCAGGACAGCATTTTTCAAATTTGCAGACTTTCACTAAGCCATTGTCCCCACCCACATGCTCACTCTGTTCCTAACAGCATCTTCATCAATTAAGATTCTCGGAGACTGGCAGGCTCCAAGATCAACAGTACCATCCACATACTCACTATTCCACTGGCAAGACGAACAATTCCGAATATTAAAAGTAAAGTGACACATTCTGCCATGTCTTTTGTATACAGACAGCTGAAGCCGCCTGAAAGTTTGGCACCAAAAGGCCAAGTACCATATTTTCAGCCACCCACACGCCAAACCCCATAATAACTACAGGCTCGAGATGTGAAATTTTCAGACATTTGCAGCGAAGGAAAACTAATAGTCATGTTTCTTCATGTGCTTCCTTTCCTATCAGGGCAGTTTCTCAACTTTCAAACCTCATCAGTGTAAGCGAGAGAGAACAAAAGGTGCTGAGGAGATATTTTCACCAGATGTCAAATGGTGCTTATTTATTTTAAACAGAAAACCCCACTTCGTACGTTTTGGTTCATTTAGTGGTATGTGCTCTGTAACAAGTATTTTTTATGAGTTAGAAAGCTGCCACCAGTGCACTTAAGTTACAATAGGGCTTCGGGAAAGTCTGTTAGCTTAGACTAAATATTGCTCTTTTTGCTTCTGGTTGCAATGTAAATTCCACCCCCATCCTTTGCCTGTAACGGGAGAAAAACATTGTCACTGAAGTCATTACCAGGGCTCACACTTAGTCCTTCTTCTGTCTTCATATCTAGAAGTAAAGATGTTCAGTTCACTGAACTTTTTAAGGTACAATATGAATAATATAAGCTACAAGGTAATTGATTTTCTTAAAGACCAACAGAAACCTTACTACAGTCAACCCTCACTATCTGCAGAAAAGACTGTAGACTACTTTATCGTCTGACTATAATTCCCTTCTGCATGAATATTTGGGCTCCTTTGACCTGAATGAACCATAAAAACCTAAAGGCCGAGAGTTTATATTACCCAGTCAGTGAAGATAATAAAATGGTTAATGCAACAGTCCTCTGAGCTTCTGAGAATAAAGAAAATGTTACATGATTCTTTTTAATAAAGGTCTGGATAGCCTTCATTCTGCCCAATAGAAAATGTAATTTTAGATCAGATCTGTGTCAAGGAGTGCCTCCACAATCAAAGATGAGATGTTTGAGGTACCCTAGACAGAGATCTCTCCTTGCACACCATAGGCAAATATATGAGGCACGTATTCCTAGATTGGGCTTCCCAGATGGCTCAGTGGTAAAGAATCTGCCTCCCAATGCAGGTGATGCAGGTTTGATCCCTGGGTTGGGAAGATCCCCTGAAAGAGGGCATGGCAACCCACTCCAATATCCCTGCCTGGGAAATCCCATGGACAGAGGAGCTTGTTGGGCTCCATGGGGTCGCAACAAGTCAGATATGACTTAGTGATGAAACGACAGCAACAACATTCCCAGATTATCAAGTCATCACGCCACATTCTACAGACCAGAGTACAGACCCTCTTAAAAGTACAATGGATCAAGAATGTTTGTAAGGAGAACATTCGAAAAGTACAGAAATGGATCTGGGCATTTTCTGGTAGTTCAGGCTCTTGATGTAAGAAGTACCCTGTCAGCAGAGAACAGTTTGAGGCATAATTGAGGGTAGGCTTTAGGATAGGGTCAAGAACACTTGGACAATGAAGGAGGAGCCCTGACTAAGCTTGTACAGACTATTCACTTAGTTATACTTGCAGAAGGATTTACACCAGTTCTGGGATGAGGAGAAATTGGCAGGTTAAACCAGCAGCACTGTATGCCATCTATAATACACTGTACATAATTTTATTTAATATAATTTTTCAGCAAAGTGTCAAACTATGCTTTATTCATATTTGTTCTTTTTCAAACCCAATAATTCATTCAAGTTTATGTTTTACTTTGAAAACTGGATTAAAAGGGGTCAAAATATTGTTATAGTGAAGATTTAGATATCTTTATTTATCAGATATCCATAAATGGAGTAGCACAGATATCCTTTGTTAAAGTAGCATCTCTTACAAAATGATAACTTCCATTTCTCTCAGCTTGGTGGCTTATATTTCCTGAGAAAACTCATCACCACAAAACATCTGGAAATATGGATCTTTTTTTTTTCTTAGTCATTTTAAAGGAATATCTAAGTTCACAAAAGAAATAAGCAAAACCTCTAGAGGACAAAAATAAAAATACAATTGAAAACCAGAGTGGTAAGAGATCTCTGAGCTTTTCACTGCTTTGAGAACACCAGCCACACATGAAATTACCAATTTCTCCACATCCTTGCCAACATTTGTTGCTATCTCTGTTGTTTTAGCAACCTTAGTGAGTGTGAAGGGCCTTCTGTGGTTTTGATTATCTTTCCTGTAATGATTAATAATCTGAAGCATCTTTTCATGTGCCTCTTGGATGTTTCTATATCTCCTGGGGAGAAATGTCTACTCAAATCATTTGCTTATTTTTTTAATTGGGTTATTTGTCTTTTTGTTGTTCATTTGTAAAAAGTTCTTTATAAATTCTGAATACAAGTCCCTTATCAAATGTATTTTTGCAATT
Organism: Bos grunniens; assembly: GCF_055505025.1. NCBI lineage: Eukaryota > Metazoa > Chordata > Mammalia > Artiodactyla > Bovidae > Bos > Bos grunniens. Next base: position 52,469,850 of record NC_141178.1, on the reverse strand, counting down.
ATTTTCTTCCATTTTGTAGATTATCTTTTCACTTCTTTATAGTGTCTATTGAGGCACCATTTAAAAAATTTTTTAAATAGCTTTTATTATTTGAAGCAATTTTAGGTTCACAGTAACTGAGTGTCCCCTACTCATGCATGGCCTCCTCCATTATCAACATCCCCTCACCAAGGGGTACATTTGTTACAACTGATGAGCCTACAATGACACCACTACCACCAAAAATTCATAGTTCCCATTACAGTTCATTCTTTGTATTGTATATTCTATTGGTTTGGATAAATATATATACATTATGGGCTTCCCAGGTGGCTCTGTAGTAGAGAATCTGCCTGCCAAGCAGGAGACCCAGATCTGATCCCTGGATTGGGAATATCTCCTGGAGAAGGAAATGGCAACCCATTCTAGTATTCTTGTCTGGGAAATCCCATGGACAAAGGAGCCTGGTGGGCTATAGTCCATGGGGTCACAAAAGAGTCAGACACAACTTAGCAACTAAACAGGAGCAGCAGCAGACACCATTAGAGCATCATACAGAGTGTTTCACTGCCCTAAGAATCCTCTTTGCTCCACCTGTTCATCTACGTGTGCTGTGCTCAGTCACTTAGTCATGTCTGACTCTTCTGTGACCTCCTGGACTATAACCCACCAGGCTCCTCTGTCCATGGGATCTCCCAGGCAAGAACACTGGAGTGGGTTTCCATATCCTCCTCCAGGGCATCTTTACAACCCAGGGACTGAACTTAGGTCTCCCACATTGCATGCAGATTCTTTACCATCTGAGCCACCGGGGAAGCCCAAGAATACTGGAGTGGGTAGCCTATCCCTTCTCCAGGGGATTTCCCAACCCAGGAATCAAACCAGGGTCTCCTGCACTGCAGGTGGATTCTTTACCAGCTGAGCCATCAGGGAAAACCCTATTCATCTATCCTTCCTGCTAAATCCTGACAACCACTGATCTTTTTATTGTCTTTATTGCCTCTTCCAGAATGTCATAGTGTTGGAATCATACCAAGTGTGACCTTTTCAGATCGTTTTCTCTCATTCAGTAATAAGCATTTACACTCCCTCCATGACTTGACAGTGTATCACTTTTTAGTGCTGAACAACCACCTACCAGTCTGGATGTACTACAGTTTATTTATCCATTCACCTACGGGAAGGCATCTTCATTGCTTCCAAATTTTGACAATTATGAATACAGCTGCTATAAACATCCATGTTTGGGTTTTTTGTGGGGACATAAGCTTTCAACTCCTTTGGATAAATGCCAAGGAGCAGGACTGCTAGATAGGTAAGAGTATGCTTAGTTTTGTCAAATCGTCTTCCAAAGCGGCTACCTGCATCTGCTGCTGTGGTCAGTCGTCTCTGACTCTTTGAGATCCCATGGACTATAGAGGACCAGGCTCCTCTGTCCATGGGATATTCTAGGCAAGACTACTGGATGGTTTGCCATTTTCTTCTCCAGGGGGTCTTCCCAACGCAGGGATCGAACGTACGTCTCTTGTGTCTCCTGCATTAGCAGGCAGATTCTTTTGCATACCCACCAGCAAAGAACTGTTCCTGTTACTCTAAAACCTCATGAGGATTTGGTGGTGTCTGTGTTCTGGACTTGGCCATTTTAATAGATGTATAGTGGCAGTTCATTGTTGTATTAATTGACCTTTTCCTGATGACACATGAGGTAGAGCATTTTTTCACATATTTATTTTTCACTTGTATACACTGTATACGTATGTAAGAGTACACCTTCTTTGGTGAGGTCTTTGATCAGTTTTTTTAATCAGGCTGTTTTTTTTTCCCTGTTGTTGAGTTTTAAGAGTTCTTAGCATATTTTGGCTAGCGGTCTTTTATCGGATGTGTCTTTTGTGAGTGTTCTCTCCATTCCAGTCTGTGGCTTGTCTTTTCATTCTCTGAACATTGTATTTGGCAGAGCAGAAGACTTTAATTTTAATGAAGTCCAAATTACCAATCCTTTCTTTCCTGGAGTGTGCCTTTAGTATTGCATCTAAAAGTCATCACCATACTCACGGTCATGTCGATTCTCTCTTCTGTCATTATCAAGCAGTTTTATGGTTTTGCAGCTTACATTTAGTCCCATGATCCATTTTGAGTTATTTTTTGTTGAAGCCTGTGGTTAGATATTTTTATATGAATGTCCAGTTGTCCTAGCAGTGTTTATTGAAAAGACTACCTTGGCTCCATTGTTAAAGATCAGTTGATCATAGTTACATGGATTTATTTCTGGGATCTCTATTCTGTTCCATTAGCTTGTCTAATCATTCATCAATACCACTCTATCTTTATGATTGAGCTTCATGGTAAGTCTTGAAGTCAGCTAATATTAGTCTTTCAACTTTATTCTTTTCCTTCAGTATTCAGTATTAGCTATTCTGGGTCTCTATTTCACTCTGCCAAGTAGAGATGATATTTTGACAACCTGGAAAACAAACAACCATGTAAGTCTGATTTCAAGAGGTTTTACCATAGTCAGCCTGTGTTGTTAAGTGTCTCCTGAGTGCATAGCTTTGCATTTTCCTTTGCAGAATATTAAATAACATGAAAATATTGATTCTTGCCCTCTAAGGGTTTACATTCTAGGGTATCTCATTCATTTGGGAGAAAATAATTCTTTCATTTTGAAAACAGTAGGCAGATGGTTTAATCCATTGGGTTCAGTTTCAAACAAACAAAAACATTTTTTGAGGTGTAGAGAAACTAAATGAAACAGATAAAAACATGTCAAGAGTTTTACATATAACTTGGCTCTATGGAAGCATTCAATATTAAGTGTTAAATATGCATAATATTAACACATTTATTCTAAGTCATCAGTTTAACATTCTTCTCCAGTTTCTGAGAGTCCACTGAATTCAACAAGTATTTTTGCAATACGTACAGTGTGCCTAGTAGCTCAGACTTAAAGGAGTCTGCCTGCATTTCAGGAGACCCAGGTTCAATCCTTGGGTCGGGAAGATCCCCTGGAGAAGGAAATGGCAACCCACTCCAGTATTCTTTCCTGAGGAATTTCATGGACAGAGGAGGTTAGCAGGCTACAGTCCATGGGGTCACATAGAGTCAGACACAATTGAGCAACTAACATATTCACAATGTGCCGGGTTACTATTCAGAAATTCTGTCATCACTGGTTCACTTAATATTTGCTGAATACCTACTATGTGACAGATACAATTTGAAGTACAGAGACAAGATGCTTGAAAAATACAACCTGTTTTGTATGTTTATTCAACATCAGGGGCATTGAATGGTTTTCTAAATCTAACACTAACAAATATACAAGGAAGTTTGAACTGTGTTTTATCTGACATTTTCACTTTTCAATGAAATATACTGAGCCAATATCAAAATGTGTATTATACACATAGAAAAGCCCATGATGTATATATCATAAGTGTCCAGAATTATTTGAAGACAGCTATGAACTATAGGGGGCTTCCCAGGTGGTGCTAGTGGTAAAGAACCTGCCTGCCAATGCAGGAGACATAAGGAAGATCCCCTGGAGGAGGGCATGAAAACCCACTCCAGGATTCTTGCCTGGAGAATTCCATGGACAGAGAAGCCTTGCAGGCCAGTCCATGGGGTCACAAAGAGTTGGACACAACTGAAGTGAATGAGCATGCACACACGTGAACTATAGATAGAGATCAAAACCATGACAAAAATTACACTCAGAACTTTGGTCCCTAAACACAAAATTCACACAAGTTAGAACTGGGGTTAATTGATATTCTCTACATATATACAATACTTAAGGAAACGTCTAAGTATACATAAAATAATAACAACAAATGCCCTTGGAAATTATTATATAGCAGCCTAAAGAAGAGATACATCCTGAAAGAAAATCTCCTAACAAGTCTCCCATTTAAGTTTACACACAGCAGCCAGAGAGAATTTTTGAAAACACAACCCTATTTATCTCTCTTGTCTGCATAATACCTTCTCAACGCATTGCAATGAAATCTGTGATAAAAATTGTGATGGTTATCTTATGTGTCAACTTGACTGGACCACGGGGTACTGAGATACTTGGCTAAGCATTATTCTGGGTATGTCTGCAAGGGTGTTTCTAGATCAGATTAGTACATTAATGGGTACAGTTAAGCAGACTGCCCTCCCCAATGTGCGTGGAAATCATACAATTCACTGAGGCCCTGAACAGAACAAAAAGTTACTATCAAGACCTGCTAAAGGCTCAGATGACGGCTAGCATTTTTTAACAAAGTATTTTTTACTTTTACTTGATTGAAGGCAGGAAAAGGGGACAACAGAGGATGAGATGGTTGGAAGGCATCACCCACTCAATGCATATGAGTTTGAGCAAACTCTGGAAGATGGTGAAGGACAGGGAAGCCTGGCATGCTGCAGTCCAAGGGATCGCAAAGAGTCAGACATGACTGAGTGACTGAACAATTTTTTACTTAAGGTAAGTACATTGGTTTTCTTAGACACAAGTCTGTTGCACAGCAAATAGGCTACAGTATAAATATAACTTTCATATGTACTAGGAAACAAAAAAATTCATATGGGTTGCTTTATTGCAATGTTGACTTTATTGTGATGGTCTAGAACCAAACCTGCAATATCTCTGAGATCTGCCTCTTGCTAGCTAGCTAGCTAGAGCGTTATCTTATTGGTTCTGTTTCTCTGACTCCTAATACGACAGCCTAAACAACTGCATAATCGGCTCCTATCTGCCTCCTGAGGTTGGCTGCACACGAAACCAGCCTCTGCTCCTTGGACTCAGACACCCTGACCTTTCTCCTGATTCCCAGACTCTTCCAAAGGCCCTGTCAAAATCACAATGAGACAACACCTCACACTGTCAGATGGTTATCATCAAAAAGTCTGCATATAACAAATGGTGGCAAGGATATGGAGAGAAGGTAACTCTTGTACAATTTTAGTAGGAATATAAAGTGGTGCAGTCACTATGGAAAATAATATGACAGTTTCTCAAGAAACATAAAATAAATAAAACTACCATATGATCCAGCAATTCCACTCCTGGGCATTTATCTAGAAAAAAATGAAAACACCAGTTGTAAAAGATACATGCACCCACATTCACAGTAGCACTCTTTATAATAGTGAAGATGTGGCAGCAACCTAAATGCCCATCAACAGACAACTGGATAAAGAAAAGGTTGGTTATGTTTATATATACAAAGGAACACTGCTGCTGCTGCTGCTGCTGCTGCGTCACTTCAGTCATGTCCGACAAAGGAACACTACTCAGCTCTAAAAAAGAATGAAATTCTGCTATTTGCAGCAATACGGATGTACCTAGAGAATATTAAGCTTAGTGAAATACATCAGACAAAGACAAATATTGTATGATTTACATACAGAATATAAAATATAATACAAATGTATATGTATGCAAGACAGACTTACAGATATAGAAAACAAACTCATGGTTACAAAGGGGAGAGGGAAGGGGGAGAAGCAAACAAGGGGTATGGGACTGAGTACAAACTACTATGTACAAAATAGATAAGCAACAAGGATACATTGTGGAGCGTAGAGAATTAAAGCCACTATTTTGTAATAATTTTTAATGAAGCATAATTATAAAAACACTGAATCACTAAGTTGTATACCTGAAACTAATATAACATTATAAATCAACTACAGTTCAACCTAGATAGCATATTCAAAAGCAGAGACATTACTTTGCCAACAAAGGTTCGTCTAGTCAAGGCTATGGTTTTTCCTATGGTCATGTATGGATGTGAGAGTTGGACTGTGAAGAAGGCTGAGCGCCGAAGAATTGATGCTTTTGAACTGTGGTGTTGGAGAAGACTCTTGAGAGTCCCTCGGACTGCAAGGAGATCCAACCAGTCCATTCTGAAGGAGATCAGCCCTGGGATTTCTTTGGAAGGAATGATGCTAAAGCTGAAACTCCAGTACTTTGGCCACCTCATGCGAAGAGTTGACTCATTGGAAAAGACTCTGATGCTGGGAGGGATTGGGGGCAGGAGGAGAAGAGGACGACAGAGGATGAGATGGCTGGATGGCATCACTGACTCGATGGACGTGAGTCTGGGTGAACTCCGGGAGTTGGTGATGGACAGGGAGGCCTGGCATGCTGTGATTCATGGGGTCGCAAAGAGTCGGACACGACTGAGCAACTGATCTGATCTGATCTGATAGTTCAACTTTTTTAAAAAAGTAAACTGTGTAAGATTTTGAGTTTGCCAGCTGTTGGCCTCCTTGCTCTGCTCGTCTCTGCTCAAGCACTGAGCAGTCTATCACTTATAGGTTCGGTCCTACTGGGTTTTGAGTCAACCATACACACCTGTACAAAACTAGATTAGCCAGGGGACAAATCCCCTCGTCTTTAGGCATGAGATGATGGCACCCCATCCGCAAAGATTATTGAGCATCCAACAGGGATGGAGCGAAAGGTTATACTTAGTGAAGCAAGTTAGACAGAGAGAGACAAATATTATATGCTGGTCATTTATATGTGCAATCTAAAAAATAATACAAATAAACAAATATACAAAATGGAAACAAACTCAAAGACACAGAAATCAAACTTATGGTCACTGAAGGGGGGGACGGATAAAGTAGGGAGCATGGGATTAACATATACAAACTACTATATATAAAATAAACAAGGATTTACTGTATAGCACAGGCAACTATATTTGATACCTTGTAATAACCTATAATGGAAAATAATCTGAAAAAAGTATGTATGTACATATAAATGCATCACTTTCCTGTACAATTAAAACTAATACAACATTGTAAATCAATTATACCTTAAAAAAAGAATGCAAAGAGAAAGAAAAGAAAAATTACTGAGCATGCATCCTATACCTGTACCTTCATTTATATGTAAATTACCTACAAGTTATATTGTAGCTCTGTATGATATACATCATAAGACATATGTAAGAATATAATATTTTTTTTAATGAGAAAAAACCCCAATATAAATGGCAGTGCACGTGTTTCCCTTCTTTGTGCCAGTGAGTCACTGTGCGCACTCCCTGGGATGAATGGTTTCAGCTTGGAGGCTCTGGAGGAGGCTCCTCTGGGAAGCCCCACTTATGTTTCCCATCAGTGTGCCTGTGCTTCTGTGTCCTTGAGGTGCCCTTGGGTGTCCTCTTCCTACCTGCCCACCAAACGCAGGCCCCCTCTTCTGAACCCGACCCGCTGCCCTGGACTCCCAAAACCTTAATTTGTTTGGTTTCCAGCCTCTTCCTCCTGGGAGCATGGCCCCTGCTTTTAAACTTAGCCACTGATGGGGATTTTGATCTTCAAACAGAGAGCATCTGCAGCCACACAGGGACCACTCACCTGGCTTGGTCACTGGCTGTACCTGGAAACTCTTGTTATTTATATCATATCCTTCAAAGCCCTTGGTGACTACATTGCTGCTCCTCAGGAAAAAAGATGGGAGTTGTTCAAATAAAACAAGTGTCCAGTGTTGCACCATCGACAGTAGATTCTTTCCTGTCTCTGCTCCTCAGTCACATGATACCCAAGCGGAGCTGTGTCTTTCTGATAGTCTACAGCAGCACAAATATGAGTGTTTATTATAATGCATGTCTAATATATCTTTGGTGTCAGTTGTATTGACTTTCTTATTAATCATTAGCATACTAATTAAATAAAAATTCATTTATTACCACATTTTAGATTAGATTGGCTTTTTCCCCCTTGATGCCATCTGGTGTGTCTTCTATCAGTACTGTCTCTTTCAAATATGCAATCTAAGGGTTATACAACTCTCTGAAAATGTACTAACTAATGCCACAGTTAAATGAATGCCTTAAAGGACAAGTAAAGGGTTTTTGAGCCCTCAGATATCAGTGATATGGGTCAGCTGTGAGCCTGATATCAATAATTAGAACAATCTGGAGGGCCAAGAAACTCCAGAGGTACAAGATTCTCTAAAACCAGGAGGAAGGGGCTGAGACTTCTGGCCTTGGCTCTTCTTCTCGCTCTGTTGTTTTCTTCAGTCACTAAGTCATGTCCAACTCTTTGCAACCCTGTGGACTGCAGCAAGTTAGGTTTTCCTGTCCCTCACTATCTCCTGGAGTCTGACTGCTCACACTCATGTCTATTGAGTAGGTGATGCCATCCAACCATCTCATCCTCTGTCGCCCCCTTCCCCTCCTGCCCTCAATCTTTCCCAGCATCAGGGCCTCCCCTGGTGGCTCAGATGGTAAAGAATCTACCAGGAGTGCAGGAGATCTGGGTTCGACTCCTGGGTCAGGAAGCATCCCATGGAGAAGAGAATGGCAACCCACTCTTATATTCTTGCATGCAGAATTCTATGGACAGAGGAGCCTGAAGGGCTACAGTCCATGAAGCTGCAAAGTCAGACACAACTGAGGGACTAATACTTCTCACTCTAAAATCCTGTTGGTCTTGAAATTCTCAGTGCTGCCAAAACCAATTACCAAAGGAAAAATATAAGAGGACTTAAAAAGGACTTTACCTGCAGTCCAGTGGTTAAGATGCTGAGCTCCTTATGCAGGAGACCTGGGTTTTATCACTAGATGGAGAACTAAGATCCTGCATACTGCATGGCACAGTCAAAATAAATAAATCAATTTTTAAAAAAAATTTAAAGAGACACCAAGTTCTTAAAATATAATTTTTTTAAATACGTTTGCAAAAAGTAAAAAAATGAAGACTTAAGAAAATATTATTCTCAAAGTTTTATGTCTACAGTTCATGAAGTCTGTTTAAATTTGACTCTCTCAAAGGAAATACTGCAATCAAGAAATGAAGAAAAGGAAATTAAATCAAAGAAGCAACTGCAAACATTTCAAAAAACAAAACACAAAGTATTCTAAAGAGGTAACTTTCACTACATTGCCACAAAGGAACACTGAGAATGAAAATATAACATTGAGAATAAAAAATGATCATATTGAACAATTACTTTATATCTCAACTTAAATTTGACAAACCAGAAATCCATGAGGAAAAATCCAAGGGTAGATAAAAGCATGGCCAGAAGAAGTGAAAATAAAATAGGAATGTTCACCAACACTGCATTACTTCAACAAGGAATATTTCATTATTACAGCATATCAGTGGGGATAAAACCACTTCCAGTTTGAACTATATTTTTCAATTCTAGAATTTCTATTTCACTCTCTTTCAAATTTGCAGTATCACTTTTCATCATTTTCAGTCTCCTAATGAAATGTTTCAGATAGAGATTTATCTTCAAAAGCACAAAGAAACATGGTTTATGTCAGTCTGCCTCTGGGGATTACAGCGTCCAGATGTCCCATGGATTTGCTTCTGCACTCTATTGTTTATACTGGTTCTTAGTCATGTTTTCTTGTCTCCTTGTAGGCCTAGTAAATCTTTAGTAGTGTAATAAACATCATATGTGAAAAAAAAACAACTACCATAACCATTCAAACCGAGGATGATCTTTGTCTGCCTCCAAAAGACTTTCATTTGCTTCATTTGAAGTTTGGGGGGTTCCCTGCATAATCTGAAGCCTGGCTGGAATCCATGCAAGAGATGGTTTATGTCTGATTGACTCTCATTCCTGGGGTGCAGCCTTCTGGAGTCCCATCCCTAACTTGGATGCTCCCACAGACTCCTCCCTCTTAATATCACTGGACTCTAGCTTTGACCCCCGTGCACTGTGAAGTTACTGCAAGCACTACTTAGCCTCTTGGCCACCTACTGTGGGTTGGCAAATGCTCCCCACAAAGTAAAGGTGATCTCAATGCCAGGATCATGTTTCTGAATTTCTGTCTTCTTCCAGGTCTTGGCAACATAATTCTTTACTATCTTTGGCAGGAAAGCTATGACAAACCTAGACACCATATTAAAAAGCAGAGACATCACTTTGCCAACAAAGGTCCATATAGTCAAAGCTATGGTCTTCCCAGTAGTCATGTACAGATGTGAGAGTTGGACCACAAAGAAGGCTGAGTGCCAAAAAACTGATGCATTCGAATTCTTCCCAGTGCCACCTGGGAAACCCAGTATACTATATATTAGTATAAAATATTGGAAGGTGGTAGGTATTACAGAAAATAGTAGATCTGGGGAGGAGACTTGGAGAGTTAGGACAAGAAGATGACTCACAAATTTCTACAAGGTGACCTGAGTAGACTTCATCAAAAAGATGAAATTTCAGCAAAGACCTGAAGGTGGTGAGGGAGTTACCCATGTGTACATCTTGGGACAGAGGGAACAGCTAGTGGGAAGACCCTAAGCTAAGACCGTGCCCACTGGATTATGAAACTTCAGAGAAGCCATATGGCTTTCGAATTGTGGTGCTGGAGAAGACTCTTGAGAGTCCCTTGGACAGCAAGGAGATCAAACCAGTCAATCATAAAGGAAATCAACACTGAATATCCATTGCAGGGACTGATGCTGAAACTGGAGCTCCAATACTTTGGCCACCTGATGCAAAGAGCCCACTCATTGGAAAAGACCCTGATGCTGGGAAAGATTGAGGGCAGGAGGAGAAGGGAGCAACAGAGAAGGAGTTGGTTAGATGGTATCATTGACTCAATGGACATGAGTTTGAGCAAACTCCAGGAGATAGTGAAGTACAGGGAAGCCTGACATGCTGCAGTCCATAGGGTCCCAAAGAGTTGGACACAACAGAGCGACTAAACAACATCAACAACATAGGACTAAAGGGGAATGAGAGGGGGCAGGAGGACGAAAGGATGAGTTAAGAGAGATATGCTGAGTGTGTGGGACAGGTTCTACAGGGCCTCATGGCCACTTCAGTTTTCACCTTGAGTGTAACAGGGAGCATTATACTGAACAGAGAAGAGGTTTGACTATTCTGGGTGGGGTGTTAGGGGCAAATGGAAGGAAAAACAGGAGGTCAGATAGCAGCCCCTGAAGCAACACAGAAAACAGACTGCACTGTCTCCATACACTCGGCATGTATTTTCAAGGGACAATCAAAAAGATTCTGACACATTAGATGTGGAGTGTGAGGAAAAAAGAAAAAAGGATGCAAGTTTAAGTCTTAAGATTTATGGTCTGGAGACTTCCCTGGTGGTCCTGTGGTTAAGACTCTACACTTCCACTGCAGGGGACGTGGGGTCAGTCCCTGGTCGGGGAACTAAGATCCCACCTGCCGTGCAGTGTGGCCAAAAATTTTCTTTTAAAAAAAGATTTTTGTTCTGAGCCACCAGAAAAAATGGATCTACCATCTACTGAGGAGAAGGCAGAGGGTGCAACAGCCCTGGGAGAGACCAGAAAGGCAGTTTGGGTTGAGTTTGACGTGTCAACCAGACAATGGAGACATAGGTCCAAGTCAGATATTTGAGTCAGGAGATGAAGAGAGAAGTCTGAACTGAAAATAGAAGCTTGAAACCTGTAAGCTAACAGCCTCTATTTACAGCCATGGGACTTAATGAGATTCCCAGGGAACTAAAAATAGAGAAAAAGAAGATAACAAGAACTGAGAGCAGTCAAACATTAAGAGGTCCCAATATCATTCTTAATTGTTAATTTTGGAGTTAAAAAAGAAAAGTTGAATGAAGGGTCATTGGAAGGCAATTGGAGGACAACGGGAGAGAATATAAGAAATCAGGAAAACACAGGAAACAGGGCCAATAATTGTTTACTTTTTTAGCCACTTCTTGCCAGATACTTTACCTCTCTCCACATGGCTCTTCTATTTTCTCAGAAGTGGATGTTCTGGAGAGACTTGACGGGGAGCTTTTTTAATAATAAAATTTAGATTTTTTTTTTAATTTTGCTGGAGTATAGTTTTGCTTTACAATGTTGTGTTAGTTTCTACCACACAGCAAAGTGAATGAATCAGCCATAAGTATAAATATATCTCCTCTTTTTTGGATTTCCTTCTCATTTAGGTCACCACAGAGCACTGAATAGCATTCCTTGTGCTATACAGTAGGTTCTTATTAGTTATATATTTCATATATGGGATTAATCATGTATATATGTCAATTCCAATCTCACATTTCATTAGCTATTTCTGGGACCATCAGCACAGCACACTTCAGAAACCTCTTAGAATCCACAAGGAGATTTTTAGAATCAGTAAAGAAGACAAGGAGTTAAGTCCCTCCTCCTACTAACTCCACAGTCAAAAAACCAGCCCTGTGCAAATTCGTGAAGGTGAACTTCATCTCTGAGATGATGCCAAGTCCCTTTCTCTATCCCTTCCTCCATCCAGGGACCCCCAAATCTTCAATCTCAGCAGGTCCACAATGACCTTTTACTGATCCCATTCCAATACCTCTGATGCCCCAAACTCCTAATACATCACTCAGTTCAGTTCAGTCACTCAGTCGTGTCCGACTCTTTGTGACCCCATGGACTGCAGCACCCCAGGCTTCTCTGTCCATCACCAACTCCCAAAGCTTACTCAAACTCATGTCCATTGCATCAGTGATGTCTTCCAACCATCTCATCCTCTGTCATCCCCTTCTCCCACCTTCAATCTTTCCTAGCATCAGGGTCTTTTCAAATGAGTCAGTTCTTCACATCACATGGCCAAAGTATTGGAGTTTCAGCTTCTTCCCCAGTATCTCCAAGGAGCAAGCATCTTTTAATTTCATGGCTGCAGTCACCATCTGCAGTGATTTTGGAGCCCAAGAAAATAAAGTCTGTCAGTGTTTCCATTGTTTCCCCATCTATTTGCCATGAAGTGATTGGACCAGATGCCTTGATCTTCATTTCCTGAATGTTGAGCTTTAAGCCAACTTTTTCATCCTCCTCTTTCACTTTTATCAGGAGGCCCTCTTTAGTTCTTCATTTTCTGCCATAAGGGTGGTGTCATCTGAGTATCTGAGGTTATTGATATTTCTCCCGGCAATCTTGATTCCAGCTTGTGCTTCATCTGGCCCAGTGTTTCTCATGATGTACTCTGCATATAAATTGAATAAGCAGGTTGACAATATACAGCCTTGACGTACTCCTTTCCCGAACTGGAACCAGTCTGTTGTTCTGTGTCCAGTTCTAACTGTTGCTTCTTGACCTGCATACAGATTTCTAAGGAATACCATTCATATACATCACTCCTGTCCATCAAATCTGACCTGCTCTGTGTCTCAGGACTTGACAGTCTCACACTCTGCTAGGCAGCAAAGGTGCTATCTTCAGACAGGGATTTGGCGTGCAATCCCTCTCTGCTTCCCAGATGGCTCTAGTGGTAAAGAACCTGCTTACCAATGCAGGAGATGCAAAAGACAGAGGAGTTTGATTCCTGGGTGAAGAAGAGCCCCTGGAGACCCTTATGACAGAAAGCAAATAAGAACTAAAGAGCGTCTTGATGAAAGTGAAAGAGCAGAGCAAAAAAGTTGGCTTAAAACTCAACATTCAGAAAACGAAGGTCATGGCATCTGGTCCCATCACTTCATGGCAAATAGATGGGGAAACAGTGGAAACAGTGATGGACTTTATTTTTCTGGGCTCCAAAATCACTGCAGATGGTGACTGCAGCCATGAAATTAAAAGACGCTTACTCCTTGGAAGGGAAGTTATGACCAACCTAGACAGTATATTAAAAAGCAGAGACATTACTTTGCCAACAGAGGTCCATCTAGTAAAAGCTATGGCTTTCCCAGTAGTCACGTATGGATGTGAGAGTTGGACTATAAAGAAAGCTGAGCACTGAAGAATTGATGCTTTTGAACTGTGGTGTTGGAGAAGACTCTTGAGAGTCCCTTGGACTGCAAGGAGACTCAACCATCCATCCTAAAGGAAATCAGTCCTGAATATTCATTGGAAGGACTGATGTTGAAGCTGAAGCTCCAATATTTTGGCCACCTGATGCGAAGAGCTGACTCATTTGAAAAGACTCTGATGCTGGAAAGGATTGAAAGTGGGAGGAGAAGGTGATAACAAAGGATAGGATAGTTGGATGGCATCACCGACTCAATGGACATGAGTTTGAGTAAACTCCAGGAGTTGGTGATGGATAGGGAGGCCTGGCGTGCTGCAGTCCATGGGGTCGCAAAGAGTTGGACACAAAAGAGTGACTGAACTGAACTGAACTGGGCTTTCCTGGTGGCCCAGACGGTAAAGCGTCTGCCTGCAGTGTGGGAGACCCGGGTTTGATCCCTGGGTTGGGAAGGTCCCCTGGACAAGGAAATGGCAACCCAATCCAGTACTCTTGCCTGGAAAATTCCATGGACGGAGGACCTTGGTAGGCTACGCTACAGTCCATGAGGTGGCAAAGAGTCAGACACAACTGAGCAACTTCACTTTCTTTCTTTTTTTCTCAAAACTACCAAATGGATTAAAATGAATAAAGCAGGGATTTTCTGGAACAATGGCAAAGCTTCACAGTAGAAATGAAAAAAGGGACAAGCACACTCGTATGCAAGAGGTCTTGCCGAAACCATTCAGGAACGATTCTATTCATGCGACTTATCACCCGGCCAGCAGAGGCTGGGCAGTCACCCTACTTGGTATATCTCAGGGTCTTTTTAACTACTTGACTATTACTGAGCTGGTATTATGAAATGAACTGTAGATTACCAGCTACTTTAGACAATCATTTCCTGTATTAGGTTGAACCATAAGTAATGGCCTTTTTGAAGGTCAGAAATTATCAAATATGGGCTTTTCAATTTGGTTTGATCTAATAAACATATGTACACATTTAGTTTATTACACAGACATAGCTATATTGTGTTTTTGTTAATAAAAATCTACCATTTTTCTTACCATTTGTGATTGCATAAATCTGCGTGTTACTGGAAGACATGTCTTCTTGAAAGTGAATGGGTTCAGCAAAGTGCTTTCCATAAAATGCCCTCTGTAAAAGAGCTAGGGGTCATAAGGTTGGTAATTTAAGGCAAAAAATTCTAATTGAGGCTGACTTCAGCTGTAAGAACCTTGGCCACACTAGGAAGCCTTTCTTGCAATCCTGTTTGACCCTTTCAAGTCATTTCATAGAAGTAATTAATGTTCTCATCTTGGCTTGGAAGAGACCCTGATGCTGGGAAAGATTGAGGACAGGAGGAGAAGAGGGCGACAGAGAAGATGGTTGGATGGCTCACTGGTTCAATGGACATGAATTTGAGCAAACTCTGGGAGATGGTGAAGGACAGGGAAGTCTGGAATGCTGAAGTCCATGGGGTCACAAAGAGTCAGACACAACTGAGCATCTGAACAGTAACATCTCTGTAGTGGTAGATTTAATCTATTGCTCTAGATTTCTTTCTTTTTCCAAATTACAACATAAACCTTACACTCAACAGTGTAACTAGAAGTACTTTTGCTTTATGGGTCTTTGTGCTTGTTTCCCACAGAGGAAGACTCCTTCGGGTTTGCATCTCGGCTTTCCCCCTTAGTATACATGTGCTCTTAGTCACATCTCATGACAAACCTTGGCTAGATGCTCGTCATACCTGTTTCTCCTTGGTCCTGGAACCTCATAAGTACCAGCCTCCTTGGAAATTAGGAATGGCTGTGTTACTGAGTCCTTGCCCATGAAATGTGAGCAAAAGTGATGTGTGTCACCTGCACACAGCAATTAAAAACAATCCCTCTGTAACTAAAAGTAGAACCCAGCAATCCCACTCCTGGGCATATACCCAGAGAAAACCATAAATCAAAAAGATACATGCACTGCATCATTCATAGCAGCATTATTTACAATAGCCAGGACATGGAAGCAACCTAAATGTCATTTGGGAACCAACCCAAATTGACAGAGGAGTGGATAAAGAAGATGTGGTACTTATATGCAATGGAATATTACTCAGCCATTAAAAATAACAAAGCAATGCCATTTGCAGTAACATAGATGGACCTAGAGACTGTCACCAAGTGAAGTAAGTCAGACAGAGAA
The DNA here is from genome assembly GCF_055505025.1 of Bos grunniens. Lineage (NCBI taxonomy): Eukaryota > Metazoa > Chordata > Mammalia > Artiodactyla > Bovidae > Bos > Bos grunniens. The sequence goes on along the minus strand of NC_141178.1, from coordinate 52,454,036 downwards.
AGACAAATATCATGATCCTGCGTATATGTGAAGGCTTTAGAAAGAGTAAAAATGAGCTTATTTACAAAACAGAAATAGAGCCATAGATATAGAAAACAAACTTAGAGCCAACAGGGAGTAAGTAGTGGTAGTGTTAGTCACTCAGTGCTGTCTGATTCTTTTTGACCCCAAGGACTGTAGCCCACCAGGCTACTCTGTCCATGGGATTTTCCAGGCAAGAATACTGGAGTGGGCAGTCATTCCCCTCTCCAGGGGATCTTCCCAACCCAGGGATTGAACCTGGGTCTTCTGCATTGCAGGCAGATTCTTTACTGTATGAGCTACAGGGAAGTCCCAAGGAGAGACTAAATTGGACTAAAGGGGAGGAGAGATAAATTGGATAGACTATACACATTACTATATATAAAACAGACCACTAATAAGGACCTGCTGTATAGTACAGGGAACTCTACTCAATACTCTGTCATGGCCTATATGGGAAAAGAATCCTAAAAAGAGTGAATACATGTGTATGTATAACTGATTCACTTTGCTATATACCTGAAGCTGACACAAGATTGTAAGTCAACTCTACTCAAATAAAATTTTTTTACAAAAAAAACAAGCCTTCCTTTCTCCACAGCCTCCATGATCTGGGCACCCATCCAAGAGGATCCAGGGTGGACCCTGGGGCACTAAAAATGGAAGAGACACTAGATGAAAAGAACCTGCTCTCAAATAGCTGCATGGAGCAGAGCATTCCTCTCCTGGGCTCTCATTTCATCAACAGAGAAATAAACCTTGATTGTGTTAGACAATACAGATGTTGCAGTATTAGAAGCAGTTAGCCTAGCCTGTCTAATAAACTCCCTAATATTCCATTTCCTCATCACTAAAAATGAAAATGCTAGAACCTACTTCATAGGGTTGATGTGAGGCTTAAGTGAGATGACAGAGGTAAAGCGTTTTTGGCAGAGAGCAAGGCTGTGAAAATGGCGGCTGCTTTCTCGTTACCATCATCATCACCACTACCATCATGATCTCTCGTTCATATTTTAGCTGAAACATTTTCTATAGTGCTTAAAACAGCCCAGGGGTCCATAACTTTTTGGCAGTGCTCTCCGGGCAGCATAGCTCCAAGACCCAATATCTGACTCACGCAGTCTGATAGCAGAGCTCGTGGGATATTGACAAATCTTTTTCTGGCTCAGAACTGTTTTCACTGGATAAGGTTACACTTTTAATGCCTATCATTTACTGAATAATTAAAGTCATTATTTCCGGTTGCTCTTCAGCATGCAAATGTAGAAAATCCTCTTAGAGATACCACTGGGGTATAACTCACTTGCTATAAATCACATATGCAGAGAAACTCCTTACACACCATGTATACTCTGGGCTTGTTGATTGAATAAGTGGAATTTCTTTTTTCAGTCTCAAGCTTCTTAGCTGTCTCCCTAAAATTTTTGCTCATCTGCTGTCATTTTTCAGTGAAACATTGTCATTTTGATTAATATCAACACAACTCTACTTTTCCAGCTGCAATAGCCTCGACATGAGGAGACAGCAAGCTTGAATTCACAGCAGCAGAGACTTAGTTGCGGTAGGCGAAGCTGAAATAACGTGCACACGTAAGGCAACTTCAAAAGCAAATCTGAGGGACTTCCCTGGCGGGCCAATGGCTTAGACTCCGAGTTCCCAGTGCTAGATCCCACATGCTACAACTAAGAGTTGGCATCCTGCACAAAGATCAAAGATCCCACGTGCCACAACTAAAGCCCAGAGCAGCCAAATAAATAAACATTTTAAATAATAAAAGATAGAATTTCCTGGGCAAGGCCAAGATTACAACACCCTTATTTTGGGAACAGGTTAAACTGGATTAATCAAAGCTTCCTACAGAACTGATTTGGGGTTATTTTTGTAAAGACCAGAAAGGATCCAGGGTGGTAGACGTACAAATCAATGTCTCTGGAGAAAGCATGATGGAAAATATATGAGAACAAGTGATCCAAGAGGTGAGGATGACAAGAAAATCTCCTTGGTAAAAAGAAAGTGAGACTCGATGGGAGAGTCTGGTTCAGGAGAAGAGTTAAAAGGAGATAGAAAGAGGGCACACACGCTCCTATTGGGATGGGAGAGGCGGGGGAAGCACCACAGAGGGCCTTTAAACACAACAGCACTTGGCTTTTAATTCACTGGATAATAAGCAAGAGTGAAAGAGGCTAGCAAAGAGCATGACATGACAAAGAACAAATAACATGAGAGCACGGCTGGTGAAGGGGCTTCCCCAATGGCTCAGCGGTAAAGAATCTGCCTGCAGACACAGGAGATGCAGGTTCGATCCCTGGGTGGGGAAGATCCCCCGGAGGAAGAAATGGAAACCCACTCCAGTATTCTTGCCTGGGAAATCCCATGGACAGAGGAGTCTGGTGGGCTACAGTCCATGGACTCACAAAGAGTCGGACACAACTGAAGCTGCTTAGCACAAAGAGAGACAGACAAGGATGGCAGGTAAAAATGATTATGTCATCTCTATACAGATAATAATTAAATTCCAGAGAATTGTGATCTTTCTTTTGAGAGTAAAATATGAAGAGCAATAATAGAACTTAACAGAAGGAATGCTTGATTAGGAGTCAAAACACTAGCTCCAGTGTAAGTCCTGTCTGGCTTCTGTTCAGTGACTCTCAACTGTGAGATGGGGGTGAGGTGGGCAAGCTCAGGGACCCTCACACTGTGCTCTGCAGGCCTCAGGGGGTTGTTGGAGGAAAGGTGAGGCCACCAGCCCGGGCTTCAGGGCCCAGACCCTCATGTGTTTTCAGCAGAACAGACTAACTTTTTCACAGTAACTGCTTTTTAACTTTTTTATTTCGTATTCGGGTACAGCCTATTAATGCTGTGATAGTTTCAGGTGGACAGCAAAGGGACTCAGCCATATATATGCATGTATACATTCTCTCCCAAACTCCCGTCCCATTCAGGCTGCCACATAACACTGAGCAGAGTTCCCTGTTAGCAGTGTCTACGTGCTAAGTTGTGTCCGACTCTGTGCTATCTTATGGACAGTAGCCTGCCAGGCTCCTCTGTCCATGCGGTTCTCCATGGACATGGATATGCCATGCCCTCTTCCAGGGGATCTTCCCAACGCAGGGATTGAACCCCCATCTCTTTCGTCTCCTGCATTGGCAGACAGATTCTTTACCACTAGCGCCACCTGGGAAGCCCTCCCTGTCAGCAGTAACTGTCATGAAAATGCATGGAATTTTTTTTTTTTTTTTTGCGGGGGTTGGGAGGAGGCGGGCTACACCAGGTCTTAGTTGCAGCATGTAGGATCTAGCTCCCCGACCAAGGATCTAACCTGGGCCCCCCTGGGAGTGCACAGTCTTATCTACTGGACCACCAGGGAAGTCCCAAAAAGGCATAGATTCTTAAGAAAACAGAGAACTACTGTTTTCAAAAATCTGGAAAACCATAGACTAGATGACCTCTAACGTCCCTCATATCACTAATAAATCCTATTTTAGTAATGTACTTGAGCAAAAAATGAAGCTGGTACTATCACTTCCATCTAACTAGTTGGAAGCAAGCACAGAAAATAGAAACAGATTCTCCCTGATGGAAACACCAAGACTAGCATCTATCCCACTGATTATCAAGGCAGAGTTCAGATTTCCCGAAGTTTTAAAGCCTTTTATGTTACCGAATCCTACCAATGATTTGGTTATGTCGCAATAAGCATAAAGGCACATGATGTCTCACTGTGTGAAGTCATTTTACATAAAAGTCATGCATAAACATTCACGGCAATATGTTTGGAGCCTGTGGACATCTGTAATTAAAATTACTCCAAAAATATTCTGGTTTTGCTCCCTAAATATGGGGATTTTTTCCCCCTGGTTTTGGACTTCCATGAACTTCCCTATCCCCTTTCCAGTTTGAGTTCCTGTTACTACGTGATTCTGCATCTCTTAACTACAGTTTGATGAATCAGAAAATAATGCTATTTGACATGGAAAACCAACAGTCCACAGGTTTGTCAGGGTAAATTATTCAAAATGTAGCTGTTGTGCAAAATCAACATTTGATGAATATGTCTATTTTTTTAAGGTATCAGTTTAAGTGAGATTAGCACTACTGAGCCAAAATGAGCCATAATTCGTATAAAGCAATGTGAGCAAAACCTTAAGAATAGCTGTGGTCTTTAAGGTAGATTACACTTGAGTCTGAATTTGCTTAAGTAGCTTGAGATGTTGGTGGTTGTTACAAAGATGAGTTCTGGAGCCAGACTGCCTCTAATCCCAACTCTGTCATTTACTCATCTAATGAGAGCAGCAGATTATAACCCATTAAGTAGAAAAAGAATCCATGAGTCTACACTATTATACATAAAGAAAGAAAGAAATGGGAAGAGGGAAAAACTTTTCCTTACCATGGAATGCTATCTAATAAAGGTGGAAGGAATTGTGGAGTCAGAAAATCACCATTTAGAAACCATGATAGTAATAGCTAATTCAGCCAAGAAATATCAATAAATGTGTTAAAACTAGTGGGTGAAAATTTGAATGTTTCATCTCAAAGTACACCTCCACAAAATATTTCCCAATTACAAAGGGGACAGAAGTAACTTTATGATGGACCTGGCAGTATTTTAATCAAGGGATCCAGGTTACCATCATCGGCAATGAGACAAATAAAACTGTGTACCATCTGATAGGATGCTATAAGGACACAGCATCAATTCTGTGATATTCCACACCCAAAACAGTATAACCTGGATCTAACCATGAGCAATTATCAGACAAACACAGGTTAATGGATATAGTCTACAAAACAAGTGGACAATAATTTTCCTAAGTATCAAGATCATGAAACTCAAGAAAAGAAAGTTCCAGACTGAAAGAATCTAGAAAGACATAACCGTTACATGCAACACATGGTCCTGGACTGAATCCTTTCACTACAAAGAACAGCAGACTTGAGCGTATCTGGGAGTTCCCTGACTGTAATGTACCATCGATAGTGATGGAAGGTCAAGTAAGACACAGGACATTCAGAGTGATGGAGCATCATACCAGCAACTTGCTCTTCAATAGTTCACGAAAAATTCTTTGTACTACTTTCACAACTTTTCTCTAAGTTTGAAATTATTTTGATTTTTAAAGATAGTTATTACTTTAAAAATTATTATTATTATTTATTATGAGGCCAATAAACACTGTGGGCTTCCCCAGTGGCTCAGTGGTAAAGAATCTGCCTACCAATGTAGGAGACACAAGAGTCCCAGGTTTGATTCCTGGGTTGGGAAGATCCCCGGGAGAATCGAATGGCTACCCACTCCAGTATTCTTGCCTAGGGAATTCCATGGACGGAGGAGCCTGGTGGGCTATTGTCCACGGGATCACAAAGAGTCAGACATGACCGAATCGACTGAGCACACACAATGTATCTATTTCTACACTCTATTCAAAATGTTCTTATGACAATTAATGAGTTAATAACCTAGAAAAGCATTCAGCACAATGCCTGGCAAGACCCTAAAAACACAGCTATACATAGCACAATATCCAATGCAGAAGACATAAGACCTGTGAGTTCAATACTTGGGTCAAAAAGATCTCCTAGAGGGGAAAATGGCAACCCACTCAGTATTCTTGTCTGGAGAATCCCATGGACAGAGGAGCCTGGCATTCTACAGCTGATGGGGTCACAAAGAGTTGGACACGACTGAAGCGATTTAGCACACACACGTGCATAGCACAATATATTACAACTTTAAGTCACAAGCACACACATTCTTCACCCCACTGGCAAGTACATATGATTGGGAGAGTCAAATGAAAGGATTCAGTCAGATGGTTGGAATTGCTCCTGCCATGAAGCAAATGTTAGGACCAGATGACCTTGAGGTGCCATTTGTACTTAATTATGTCTGGTCCCAAAGAGCTAATTACCATATTTCCTCAGCCCTTTCATAAGCATCTTCCTGATTAAAAATCATTTATTAGGCACAGTACAGTGTATACCACCCCACCAAAACTTTGTGAAGCCTTGATTAAACACTGCATTTCCCAGGCTCCTCTTGCATCCTTTGTAAAGGAAGAAACTGATTTGAACAGTCTCACTCAAGGACACCGAACAGGTTGATGGCAGAGACATGAACAAATACCTAAAGAGTCACTGCTGACCCCGTTTCCCCTCTGGTTCCAAGTGACCAGCTAAACTTACCAAACTGGAGGGGAAGCCCCAACTTAGCCAAGTCTTAATTATAATAAGAACACCAAGTCCTATTTTCAACCTCAGCTCTGCACTTAGCTTTACACTGTCCCTGGGGCTTCATGCAGCATATCTCCAAAATTTGATAAGACTTATTCTGCGCAGAAAGCAACATTTCTTTATTTTGAAAACTGTCATTGTCAAAAACAAAAAGGGGAGAAAAGAAAAAAGAGGAGACAGGCAAACGGCTCAGCCCTGGTATCTGATTCTCCTCACTCTGCCTCGTTCCTGGCGCATACAGCTCGCTCTGACATCGAGGGGCGCTCTGCCAGCAGAGAGCCACATGGACTGCCGAAGGGAATCAGAAGCTGACCCTCTCCTCTCCCCCTCCTCCCCCTTCTCCAAGGCCCCACTGCCAGCTTCACAAACAGTTAATTGCCTTTCCCTACAAAGAGTTTGACAGCCAGTCTCCCACAAACGACACAAAATCTTACCCCCTGTATGGTTCGTGAAAAAAAAAAAAAAACTGTTTCCATTTTTAGGAGAACATAAGACCTGGCCCATTTTATTTAGAGATTAATAATAATTCTGAGTGCTCTCTTTTCTCTGTTCTGGAAGAGCAGTGAAGCAGCCCTGAAATGAAGAATTTACCACTGTGCGTGCCAGGACAAAAACAGATGGACCAAAAAAGTTTAGATGGATGAATCTGAAAAATTGGATGACCTTTCTTATACCCCAAAAGTTATAAAAAATTAGAAGAGTGAAACTTCCATTTGCCAGCAAGATTCTCTCCAATTTGCAAATATCATATTGTGGCTTCAGGGACAGGAGTAAAAAGCTCACCCCATTCTCTCGACAGCCAGGGGTCACCTCCTAGCCATTGGTCTCCTTACATGAAAAAGCCTAGAAAAATGTTCTGTTCAGAAACTACTACCTCCTCACTCCAATAAAAAGAAGGAAGGGGACTTCACTGGTGGTCCAGTGGTTAAGACTCCATGCATCCACTTCAGGGGTTGAGGGTTCAATTCCTAGTCAGGGAACTAAGATCCGGCATGCCACAAGGTACAGCCAAAAAATGAAATAAATAAATAAGCAAACAGAAGGTTAAAGACCTCAACTCATGGTCACATGACATCCTAAGATCCCTGAAACCAGGCTAGGGCAAAGGATGGGTGCACTTCGTCAGGCATGCGTGTTAAGTCACTCAGTCATGTCCAACTCTTTGCAACCGCATGGTCTGCAGCCTACCAGGCTCCTCTGTCCATGGGATTCTCCAGGCAAGAATATTGGAGTGGGCTGCCATTTCTTCCTCCAGGGGATCTTCCCGATCCAGGGACTGAACCCAAGTCTCTTACGCCTCCTGTCCTGGCAGGCAGATTCTTTACCACTAGTGCCACCTGGAAAGCCTTGCATCACATCATAACAAAACCCAAATGCAACCAAGAACTGGCTCATGTCTCAGACAGGCCAGCAGCTATCTTCAGGCTGTGGCCTGTTCCCAATGGAAACTACTCACCTCACAGATTTACCCATGATCAGAACTGATGTGATAAACTGCAAATTTCGTGGTGGCTCAGACTGTAAGGCGTCTGCCTACAATGTGGGAGGCCTGGGTTTGATCCCTGGGTTGGAAAGATCCTCTGAAGAAGGAAATGGCACCCCACTCCAGTACTCTTGCCTGGAAAATCCCATGGACAGAGGAACATGGTAGGCTACAGTACATGGAGTCGCAAAGAGTCGGACACGACTGAGCAACTTCACAGAATGCAACTGGATCAGTGTAAATCTAGCACCAATTACCAAAGCCATTTAAAGCATCAGTTGTATCAAAGATGGATCAGTAGCATGCAGTTGGTGTGTATGTTTGGAGCATAGATACATTATGGGAAATGTTTACTTCACAGACATTCTGAATAAAACTAGGCCATAAAATATACTTATTGTGAATGCATAATATGATTTATAAATGAAGAGTGCTGAAGCGGAGACACCCTAGGTCACCCAAACTCAGCTTTGCTCTGCTTTTGGAATATGGGTGAATGAACTCTTCCCTATCACCCTACGTGTGTATGGGGCAATGGCAGCAGTTCTAGCCAATGGGCTGTGGAAATGTATTAATACCACTGCTGGGGTGACACATTCATTCTGTTCTTTCTCAGCCACAGTAAACCCTGAAGTATCATACTGATTAGTGGAGTCACAAGTGACATGAAACCGAAAGTAGAACCCACCTACTCACCCCATGAGCAATCTTTTTTTTTTTTTTTCTCTGTTCTAAACTACTTAGGATTGCGGGATCTTTGTAACTGCTACACGCTTTGCCTGTTTCTGAATATCTAATGAGTCTTATTCCCTAGGCTGACAGTCCTTAGCAGAAATGGTGCAGGGCACGTCAGATCACCCAAAAGAGGTAAAAGGTGTTGTAGAGATGTGGACTGACCTAGAGTCCATCATACAGAATGAAGTAAGTCAGAAAGAGAAAAACAAATATCATATATTAACACATATGGAATCTAGGAAAAAATAGTACTGTTGAACCTACTTGCCGGGCAGGAATAGAGATGCAGAGAATGGACATGTGGCTACATGTCGGGGAGGGGAGGATAGAACAAACTGGGTCCATGGGGTCGCTAAGAGTCGGACACGACTGAGCGACTTCACTTTCACTTTTCAGTTTCATGCACTGGAGAAGGAAATGGCAACCCTCTCCAGTGTTCTTGCCTGGAGAATCCCAGGGACGGGGGAGCCTGGTGGGCTGCCGTCCATGGGGTCGCACAGAGTCGGACACGACTGAAGCGACTTAGCAGCAGCAGCAGCACTGACATATACACACTATCGTGTGTAAAGCAGACAGCTAGTGGGAAGCTGCTGTACTGCACAGGGAGCTCAGCTCGGGGCTCTGTGATGACCTAGAGTCTGGAAAGGCAGGGAGGGAAGTCCACAAGCGGGGGATATGTACACCCACAGCTGATTCACATCTTTGTACAGCAGAAACTAATACAACATTGTAAAGCAGTTATACTCCAATAAAAAAATCTCTTGGAATCCACCTAATCCTACAGACCTATTTTTCATCTGTTTAATTTTATTTATGTTTTTCAAAATAGCATCCAGACAGAATCCTAAATAATCTCTTCAGACTTTATCTCCCTTACGAAACAATTGTCCCAAAGGCCAACCACCATCCCCCACCATTCAATGCACCCACACTCCGACTGTAAACAGATAACATGTAAGTAAGAAAGAGTCACAAAATCATGATAATTTTTCATCTTAAAGGAGACTTAGAGACTAACACCCCCGGCCCCCTGTAAAAAAAAAAAAAAAAACTGGGCAAGGATAAAACAGCCAAATTTTTAAAAAATAGTTTCCTAACCACCAGAAATTCTATATTATAAATAAAATAATGAAGCATCAGAGTGACCACTGTACATTAGAAAAATATCCCATTAATAATTAAATCAGAACACAAGCTGTTGGTATCCCTTAGGTTTTTTTTATTAATAGCAAGATGTTATCATTTGCTCACATTCTTCAGCTTATTAGAAAATTTGGACTGTAATTTTGGATCCTGAGTCGAAAGAACTAATTAAATGATAAATGTCACTTTTTCTCCCAACTTACACAACCAGAATTTTGAATAACAAACTTATCTATTGTGCCAAATCAAAAGAGGAAACATTACTCTTTTGGTCTTTAGAGGACTGAAAGGGACTCATAAAAAGTGATTAATTCAGAAATAAGTGGGATTTTTTTCTATTTCCTAGGATTTTACATTTTTGCTTTTTTACAAAAGGTAAGGGCATTCATGATCCTCTATGCATATCACAAACATGAATTCACTATTTTGATAAACTCCTAAGAGGCTTTAAAATTATTTACAAATAATTTATTATTTATAAATAATAAAGTTCAAAGAGACAAATATTGATATACGTATCAAGTAAGAAACAATGGTAAAACCTGATTTGGACTTCATGTCAATTTCTTTTTATTTGAAAGTTGTATTTTAGCTACGGAGATCAACATGCTAGTTTCTTCCTGACTTCCCCCTACTTCCTACTAAGAAGGAGGAAGAAAGGGAGCCCAAGAGAAAGAAGAGAAAGGGCGATGGGTGAGGGGAGGAAGAGAAAAGAGAAAGGAAAATATACCAACAAACCCAGCCATCAGGAGAAACTGACAGTGTTTGTTTCATAAGTCAAAACAAATAAATAGCACTTCTCTGACTCATCTTGACATCATTCCTATATCCTTATATCATTCTTCAAATTCTCAGCTCCCCTTAAAAGAACAAATGATGTCCCAGGCATTAACAAACCACATCAACTTGCCATTAACTGATGTTTGCAGGTAACTGAATATTAACAATAATGACTAGTATTTATTGAGAGTTGACTGTGTGCAGTCACTGTGCTAAGTGCTGTATACATACTCTTTATGGAATCATTAGAACAGCTCTGTGGAGGAGAGATGGTGAGCCCTGCCCTCAGTGGCTTCCAGACCACAGTGTTGGGGGTCTGTCCCTTTGCTCTTGGGGAGAACCTGGGCATTGGTGGTTCTTTCCTGATTGTGTAGTGCTAAGCTGGCAGCAGAAAATGAACGTGATAGTCACTTAGTTGTGTCTGACTCCGTGACCCCACAGACAGTAGCCCACCAGGCTCCTCTGTCCATGGAATTCTCCAAGCAAGAGTACTGGAGTGGGATGCTATTCCCTTCTCCAGGGGATCTTCCCGACCCAGGTCTCAATCACAGATCTTCTACATTGCAGGCAAAGTCTTTACTGTCTGAGTGATGGGAGTAGGGTTTATGGTAAAAAGTGTGTCTCAGATTCTCCTACTTGTTTTCATGTGGGTACTTCCCCCTAAGTGTAAAAGCCACTCAGCTAGTTTCTGAGCTTTGTCTCAGAGGGAATTGTAGGTGTGTAGGTGTGCAGGTGTGCATTTGATATGTCATGACAGGAGGGAGGTCCAGGAGCTTCCTGTGTCACCATCTTGATCCCTGCCAACCAAATATCTTGCTCTGGGTGTGGCTCCACGGGTGCCGAATTGTGTAAAACTGCACTGAGCTGCACAATTCAGACTTATGTGTTTTACTCTATATGTCATACCTCCATAAACATTAAAAAACAAAATACTGATAATTTGATATGTTTAGTATATTTTGTTGTTCTTGTTATTTAGTCAATTAGTCATGCCTGACTTTGTGACCCCATGGACTGTAGCCTGCCAGGCTCCTCTGTCCATGGCATTTCCCAGGCAAGAGTACTGGAGTGGGTTGCCATTTCCTTCTCCAGGGGATCTCCCCAACCCAGAGATAGAATCCATGTCCCTGCATTAACAGGCAGACTCTTTACCACTAAGCCACCAAGGAAGCCCTAAGCTTGCATTTGGGGGCTGACATATCTTCCCTAGAACCTGAAGGAGCTAGTAGGCACTTCCCTGCCTTCTCCCTATAGCTCCTATAACAATCAAACCAAGTCATGAGTGTCTCACTTGAAGGAGCTTGTCCACACATCTAGCACCCCCAGTTTTATACCTGTCACTTGAGGGACAGGCCTCCACATCAGTTTGTTCTGACAGCCAGTGGGACGTGCATTCACAGAGAAACAGTAAATGAAGCACCTGCTTTTAAACTGGCACAGGAGCACCCTCACTCCATGACTGAGCACTTAAGCTCAGCACAGAGGCAACAGGCCAAAAAGTCCACTCACATTTTTTCCTTGGAAAAGGCTTAACTAGATACTTTCCTGGCTGCTGCTTGAAGGTCTGGCTTCTAGTCAGCCTGCTAGAAAGTGTTGATGGTGATCATCGCTTAGAGGACACTGATGAGCTGTGTCACACCCTCAACTACTGGGAGCCACTAAGAACAAAGACGGAGATTTAGACAATCACAAAGAGGTAAACCTCATCCACCACTGTGTCCTGAGGTCCTGGTTGTCTCTGGAACCCTTGTGGATTCTTTACAGCAGATAGCCTTTGGGCAAGAGGAGAATGGGATGGAAAACTAAGTGCTAAAGGGAAAAAACTGCCAACCATTATACTACACAGCAGGAAAAAGGTAGTCTCTTCAATAAGCGGTATTGACAAAACTAGACAGCCATATACAAAACAAAGAAACTGGACCCTTATCTGACGCCATAGACAAAAACCAACTCAAAATGGATTCAAGACTTAAATGTAAGACCTGAAACCATAAAACTTCTAGGGAAAAAAAAAAATAGGGGATAAGCTCCTGGACGTTATCTTAGCAATGATTTTTTGGATTTGCCATCAAAAGCAAAGGCAGAAAATACACACACAGAAGTGGGACTATATCCAACTAAAATGCTTCTGTATAGCAAACAAAACTCTCAACAGAATGAAAAGGCAACCTGGAATGGGAGAAAATATGTTTAACCCCAAAAGGGGTTAACATCCAAAATATATCTGAAGTCATGCAGTCCAAAAGCAAAATAAACAGTTAAACAATGGGTAAAGGGCCTGAATAGACATTTTTATGAAGACAACATACAAAAGACTATCAGATACAAGGAAAGCTCAAAATCACCTATCATCAGGAAAATGCAAAGCAAAACCACAATGAGATAGCACCTCAAACCTGCTAGGATGTCTATTATCAAAAACACAAGAGATAACAAATGAGGAGGAGGTAGGGATAAAGGATCCCTGCACAGGTTGGTAGGAATTTAAACTGCTTCAGCTACTGCAAGAAACGGTATTGAATTTCCTCAAAAAATTAAAAGTAGAACTATCACCAGTATATATCCAAAGGAAAGAAAATGACTTTCTTGAAGAGGTGTCTGTGCTCCTGTGTTCACTGCAGCATTATTTCTGTTAGGTAGGTAGAATAGGGAAAAGGAGTCCAAAATGGTGGCGGCCAAAAGACAAGAAAGGTCTGAGGACCAGAGTGAAGACTTCAGGCAGAACAAACAGAACAAACAGCACTCCTGGCTAAGCCCAATTTGCATAGTGCAGGCCCAGGCGGAGGAAAAAACATATAAAAGGAGGAACCAAAGCGCTTTCTCTGGGACTGTCTCCCATGTGCATGTGCTCTCTCTCTCTCTCTCTCTCTCTCTCCTGCTATCTTCTAAATAAAATGGAGCTATAACACTGATTTGCCTAAGAGCTGTAACACAGTTTGTCCAAGACCCGAGAGCTGTGATGCACCAAGGGCTTTAATGTCCGTTGTTCCAAATCTTTGTTGTGACGAGACAAAGAACCGAGGAACATACACTCACGTGACATTTCCAATAGCTAAGATGTGCAAACAACCTAAGTGTCTGCAGAGCAATGAATGAACAAGGAAAATGTGACAATACACACACACAGAAATATTATTCACTTATAAAAATAAGAAAATCCTGGCATTTGCAACAACATGGATGAACCTGGAGAGCATTATGATAAATGAAATGAGCCAGACAGAGAAATACAAATACTACATGACATCACTTTCATATGGAATAAAATTAAAAAGTCAAACTCACAGAAATAGACAGAATGTTGGTTGCCAGGGGCTGGAGTTGGGGTAAATAAGAAAAAAACTAAAAGGTATTAAAGTTACAAACTTTCAGTTGTAGATGAATAATGTCTGAGGATCTAATGTAAAACATGGTGATCACAGTTGATAACACTGTATTATATAAGTGAAATTTGCTAAGAGAGTAGAACTTGAGTGTTCTCACACACACACACACACACAAAGGTGAATATGTATATGTTAATTAACTTGATGTTAATTTACATCACAATGTATACCTATATCAAATCATCACATTGTACACTAAATATGTAAGAGGTTCATTTGTTAATTATGCCTCAATAAAGCTGAAAATAAAAATATAAAACATTTTCCACATTTCAATAATACTTTTAAGTTACTTAAAAAATTTGCTTAAAGAATGTTAGATGGCAGAAATGGTGTGCCTATGTTCAACAGTGAATTGGAGAGACTGTTGCTGCAGAGATGGAGTGAATAAAGATGGGGAGATCAAGGGGTTGAAAGGATAGGTCTGGGAATCAGAAAGCAGGACTCTCCTGGTGGTCCAGTCGTAAGACTCCACACTCCCAATGCCAGGGTCCTGGGTCTGATCCCTGGTCAGGGAACTAGATCCCACATGCTGCAGCTAACAGAATTAGCATGCCAAAACTAACCAACTAAGACCCGGTGCAGCCAAAGAAATAATTATTTAAATTTTTAAAAGAGGACTTCCCTGGTAGTTCAGTGGTTAAGAATCTGCCTACCAATGTAGAGGACAAAGGTTTGATCCCTCGTCTAGAAAGATCCCACATGAGGTGGTGAAACTGAGCCCATGCACCACAACTACTGAACCCGAGCACTAGAACCCGTGAGCCACAACTACTAAAACTTGCCGGGAGCAGGAGCTCCACCCATGACAAAGGTCATGAGGAAGGAGGCTCGGCATACGCAAAGCCGGGATCAAGCCTCAGGAGTCCCCCTGGAAATTCTCGAGCATCTACACCCAAAACCAGAGTCTGCTTACTTTCTGCTTTGTGCTCTCACCTACACCTCTGACTTTATGGGGGGCTGTCCCCCACTACCTCTCTCTGAAAAAAGAATTAACTTACAGCTCCAGTTAATAATTCCTGGGTGTGACAGTGTTTCAACCTACAAACTCCTTTGGAAGTCCTCTAGCCTGCCTGAATAGGTTTTTCCGGCCACATGTGATTGCTCAGAGCCTCCCAACTGTGAGAGGCATGAGATGTTCTAAACTGTCTAAATACAGATTCCTTTGAGCAGTTAAAAGATTGATTAGAAATTGTATTGGTGAAGGGTTTTTCACTTGTTAGGCCAATGTTTGCTGCTAAGTCTCCATATCCCTTACCTGCTGTGTCCCTGGCAGTGTATTGATTAATATAATTGGTGTAAGTAGTAGCTTTAATGTTTGTAACCTTGGACCCTTGAGTTAATTCTTTTTTTTGTTGTAGCCCACCACACCTTTGCCCTATAGGAATGCAACTTTATCTAATGCTTTTGGAGAGTGGTGCCTGACTTTAGAATAATCACCTTTAGAGAAAAATAAGTTTCTTAAAATGTTAACAGGCCTCTTGGCCAGGAGATGATGCAAATCACCTAAGCTTTTGCATATGATAAGTTTGCAGGAAGAAAGCCTGGCTTACTGCATGACTCTACCCCTTCCCCCATTATCCTCTATGCATAACTTAAGGTATAAAAACTACTTTGGAAAATAAAGTGCGGGCCTTGTTCACCGAAACTTGGTCTCCCCATGTCGTTCTTTCTCTCACCTTCTGGCTGAATTATTCAGCCTCTTTTCTCCACTGAATTTCCTCACTGAGCTATCCTTATTTCAGCCTCTTTTCTCCACTGAATTTCTTCACTGAGCTATCCTTATTTAACCACTCTTTATATCCTTAATTAACGTTTGTTTCCTGATCCTCGCCGACGCTGTCCCCGCTTCGAATTCCCTGGATCCACCGGGGCTGGACCCCGGGAAAAACTCGCATGCATAGAGCCTGTGCTCCATAGCAAGATAAGCCACCGCAATGAGAAGCCTGCGCGCCGCAGCTAGAGAGTAGCCCCCACTCGCACAGTAACGGAGACCCAGTACAGCCAAAACTAATTTTAAAAATTAATTCATTAAAAAATAAATAAAACATTAATTAGAAACACAAAATAAAGAAAAAGAAAAAAGAAAGGCCTGCCACTTAGTAGGTCTTTGTCATTTGGCAAAGCACACTCTCTACCCTGCAGTCCCTTCACTTGTATTACGAGAATAATATGTCTGTAGGTGAGTCTCACAGGGATTAAATGAGTTAAAGCATGCCAAGACTCACAAGGAGCCAGGTGGGTACACATGTGTTAAAAACACAACAAATGGCCAGTATCAATATTAAGAATTCATTATTTTAATATTCTGCTGATGACTGGGGCCAAAACATCTTCCTTCCTACTGACTGTTAACATTTCTTGTGATAATGCCCTCAAAGGAGAGTGACGGTATTGTCATCCCTACCATTCTGATTTAACTGGAGAGGAAGCTGGATTTCATTTGAACTACTGTATCAGCGTCGAATCCCATTTTAAAAGCAATTGTGAAGAATTCTGAGAATAAACTTAAACTGTCTTTGATCAAATAAGCTGCTGTAATCAGAATGAATGTTCTGCAATGATCAAGCTATTTATTTTTCAGAGCTTCCAATTTTTTGAAGCCTAAAATGGTTTAGTTCTGTCCACCAAGCAATTAATATGTTCTACTAAACAAATCAGAGCTGGAGAACCAAATTAACACCTTTCAAGAGTGATATATCAGCATGGCTTCTACAGAATGCTTTATGACCCTTCCACCTAATTTAATGGATAAATTCTGAGCATCAGAATGCCCCAGTATGGCTTGAATTCTTTCAGAGGGAAGAAAATATACATTTGTATGAAGTGCAGCTTAGTAGAAAAACTAAACTACTCCACATGCAATTCTACTTCCAAAACCCTTTACCTTAACCCCCAAACTAGGGATTAATTCATTTCATGAACCCAGACTTAATTCAGTTAAGAAAGATATTCTGTGTAAATGGATAAGAGTTGGGACAAAGGCACACCAAATCCCAGCCTCATGCAACTGACAGATCATATCCCAGGATTCAGGACCATGCAGAGGTAACTATCCCTTCCTGGTCTTCAGTTTGAGGCAACTGATCAGCCTTTCTGCACATCCTGGACAAGCTACAGCAAAGGAGTCTGAATTTTAAGTTGTAAGTACTATCAGTTAAGGTCACACACACACACATGCACATGAAACAGCTTGAAATATTCAGGAAACAGAGTAAGCTCATCCCAGGAAGTCCCTTGGAATTCCAGAAATCTAGAGCTATGTTGTAACAGTTTAAACACTCTTAGGAGGCATAAGAACAGTATACATTTTAAAATAGCAACACTGACAATGACCATTAAACAATTTAGTGAGTAGGTACTGGAGTGACACTGATCTCAGTTTATATCCAGCTCTGACCTTAGAAAAGTTTAGACTACCTGTCCCTCAATTCTATTATCTGTAAAATGGAAATGATATATACCTACTTATATCCTTAGGTTGTGCCAAAGTCAAACCTGCATAAAATGCTCAATACTTCCCTTAACAAGTAATGATGCAGAGTCAGTGGACATTTTTGAGATGATGTATTTTGATATAATTTTATATTGAGTTATTTTATATAATTTAAATAGAATATTAAGGTAGTATAAATATAATAGAAAATGTTAAATTTTACATAATTTTAATATAATTCTGATGGTCAAAGAGTTCAATTAAATAATCTTTATTAGTACTTCCATCCTGCCTATAAATCACAAAAACAGGAACCTCACTCTGAATAGAATCAGAATTCATTTACTTTCAATGCATTATGTTGCACTGGGCCTGAGGAAGTCCTAGCATAAAACGTATGCATGTGTGCTAAGTCGCTTCAGTCATGTCAGACTCTTTGTGATCCTGTGGTCTGTAGCCCGCCAGGCTCCTCTGTCCATGGGATTCTCCAGGCATGAATACTAGAGTGGGTTGCCATGCCCTTCTCCAGGGATCTTCCTGACCCAAGGGTCAAACCTGTGTCTCCCACATTTCCCGCACTGCAGATGGATTCTTAACCCACTGAGCCACCTGGGAAGCCTATCATAAAATCAATCAATCTAATAAATAGTATTATCTATTAATGTTAGAGTGTTAACACTGTCACAGAGAAAATATGATAACAAGAGGTAAAATGCCAACTCTCCCACTGAATAACTATGAAGGTAAATGCTGAAAGGAAAAAAGAAGTGTTCTCCTACAAAGATCTATCATTAATTGAATATTTCCGTGGTACTGTACTGTATCATCACAGCAAACCCAGGAGGAATATATCATCTTCTCTATACAAATGAGAAGGCTGGGGCCTAGAAGAGTTGGGTAACTTAACTTGAGATTACTCAGTAAGGGAGGAAGCTGGAATCTAAGTATAGACTCACTGCCTCAAAAAAGTCAGTTTTCTCCACCTCTGCCATGTGGTTGCCCCAGAGGTACCAAGGCAAATAACTAAACCTGAGACTGATATTCTAGTAAGCAAACCTGACTATCCCTTTCTACAAAAAAAAAAAAAAACTGAATACAAAACACAGCAGAAAAATGGTTTCACCTAGAACCCAATATAAAGTCAAAGATCAAGTATTTTTAAGCTATACCAGGCACCTATTACAAAGTAAATAAAAATCTTTATATCATTTGCTAACAAAACAGAAATTATATAGAAACGAAGCAGAGTTAATATAAAACATGAAATTTTGCCCACTGCTGGAAAACTTGTACAACCAGTGCTCATATTAAAACTGGAGGCAGAATATGTGGTAAATGAGAGCAGAAAATCTATGATTCTACATTCAATAATATTCAATTAGGTATCTGTAGATTTTAAGCATCATACATATATGGGTATGTATATATTATTTAATTTTCTGTAGGATTTACCGAAACTACAACTCTATAAACATATTTATAAGAAAATGTTTTACCCTGCCATTACTTCTAGAATACTTTGGGGATTTCATTTCCTAAAATTAAACTGCTTCATTAATTTATCCTTTGCTGTGTGGCAGGTGGGATCTTAGTTCCCAGGCCAGGGATCAAAGCTGAGCTTTAACCACTTGGGAGACCACCAGGGAAATCCTTTACTTCTTTTTCTAAATGATATTATATAAGCCACAGTTGTAAAATATAGTGACCCACAATTTTAAAAGGTTATACTTCCCAGGTGGTATAGTGATAAAGAATCTGTATGTCTATGCAGGAGATGTGGGTTCAATCCCTGGGTTGGGAAGATTCACCTGGAGAAGGAAACAGCAACCCACTCCACAATTCTTCCTGAAGAATCCCATGGACAGAGGAGCTGATGGGCTACAGTCCATGGGGTAGCAAAGAGTTGGACATGACTGAAGCAACTTAGCATGCACACATCCTTTTTCAGATTCTTTTCCCAGCTAGGTAATTACAGAGTATTAAGTAGAGTTCCTTGTTGATTATTTTATACATGGTAGTTTGTATATGTTAACTCCAAACTCCTAATTTATTCCACCCCCCGCCCACACACCTTTCCCCTCTGGTAACCATAAATTTGTTTTCAAAGTCTATGAGTCTGTTTCTATTTTGAAAATCTCATTCATTTGTATCACTGTTTTAGATTCCACATATAAGTGATATCATATGATATTTGTCTTTCTCTGTTTTAGTTCACTTAGTATGATCATCTCTAGGTCCATCACAAAAGCTACTTTTAATTTCACTTACTCCATAGGAGATACTGAGATCATTTTTCTAGTATGGCCCTTTATTTATCAAGTCCTCATGGGGCCACATGCTGCAAACCACTGCCATCCCTGTGCCTTACAAATTTTAATCTCTTTTTCCAGCTTTAGTTTCCAAACCAATATGGACTTTGTCATCCACCTTCCAGTTTGGGGTGAAGGTCATCTCCTGGTCATTTCTATTGCTATGTTCTCAATATACTTGAGACATATGGTTAATGTGTGCTTAATTGTGTTATTTCTGGGGGCTCTAGTGCTATCACATCTCCTGAATTTTCTTCAGCCAATAACTGTCAAGTGCATTTAATCGCTTCTGTTTCATGTTAGCCCATGGCCAATAGTCTCATGCCCACAGGGCTGATATCCTGCTGGAGAAATACTGGGCTTTTATTTAACACTAATGCACAGTCACTCAATAAGTTTCCTGAAAGTGAAGCTCTTTTATTCAGGAAGGCTTGGACAGCCTTGAGAGAGCTGGCTTTTTTAGCTTTTCATGTTCACGTTCTTTATTCAGTATGTCACTGTTCCCATGTTCCACTTAATTATGTGATAATGCAGAGAGTGCCACAGTAGGCTGAGAAAATAGGCAGAATTACTTTAAATGTCAGCAACAAGTGGCAGGGTCCATAGACAATGCTCTTTACTCACCCTCCATTAAAAAAAAAAAAAAAGCTACTGAAATCTTAGAAGATCTGAAGGCATAAGTGAAAGACCCAAAGTATCTAAATTCCTAAGAAAAGAAATGTTTCCCCTAAATATACTATACTGACTATAGTTTTGGGAGTTTTCTGTTCCTCCTCAGAAAATGGTATAAGAATCATTTAGAATACCCTTGGTCTATGATACACCTGAAAAACTTCATATATAAATTGGAAAATGTAATTATACTTAGTGTATGGATGCTTCTCTGATTTCTTGTTGTTTAGTCCCTAAGTCAAGTCCGACTCTTTTGCAACCCCATGGACTGTAGCCCACCAGGCTCCTCTGTCCGTGGGAGTCCCCAGGTAAGGATACTGGAGTGGGTTGCCATATTCTTTTCCAGAGGATCTTCCCAACCCAAGGATCAAACCTGTGTCTCCTGCATTGTGGGTGGATTCTTTATCTGCTGAGTCATATCAATAGCTTCTTTGTTTTCTTTCTACCATAGAAACAGGGCAGGTTACTTCCTCCCTCCAGAATAAAATTTAAATTTCTTTATATTTCTTTAATTTTTTTTAAGTGATTGTTGCCACAAGTTTCAAGAGTTGGTTTCAAGATGAAATTCACAATTTGCCTCTTTTAGGTTAGATTCTATCTATGTGCTTTAGTGCAGATCATAGATGTACTAAAAAGTGAAACATTTCTAAAAAAAAAAAGCTCAATACAGCAGCTTAGTCCAGATCATGATTTTCATAATTTTTGCTATTTAGGGAAAACTTTTTTTTTTAACAGCGCAACAGTCCATCGTGAAATCTGCAGTGCATGGATACCAAATTTCCCCACAAAGATTTTTCAAAGGTAGGTAGGCACCAGATTTCTCCAAAAAGATTGTAAAGCGAATATTAGCAGTAGACTTGGGATGCTGGGTGGCAGCTGGTCTGACATGACAGGCGTGAATAAATGTGCCAACAAAGCCCTTATGGTTTATTGGGTAATTATGGGAAGTGACACTGGTGCCAGCCAATCAGATTCCTGGACAGCTACTTCTCAACCCACTTACTCTTAAAGTAGATCGTTAAAAATGCACTTTGGTGGAGAAGCTGTGCTCCTACTGGACATAAACAGTCTATTTGCAAAGTTAGTCATTTGGTCAAAATGCAGCCCATCAGTGATGGTACAGTGAACAAGCACCTCTATATCACACAAACATCTTCCGTTAAAGGCATTTCAGAATGAAGCTTTCGAACTGAGAGGAACGAATGGGCTTGCAACGGGCATGTGCCCGTCCATTCCCATCCATAAAATCACATATTGACACACAAAAGTGAGTTTGTTCCATTTCTGAAATGTAACTCTAGAGCTTATGGGTACAGTGCAGACTGAATCACATTTTTTAAAATGCCAAACAGAGGACACATTTTTTTACTTGAAAAAAATGTTAAGTTCAGTCTCTAAGTCATGTTGAACTTTTTTGCGACCCCATGGACTGTAGCCTGCCAGGCTCCTCTGCCCATGGGATGTCCCAGGCAAGAATACTGGAGTGGGTTGCCATTTCCTCCTCCAGGGAATCTTCCCGACCCAGGGACTAAACCTGTGTCTCCTGCATTGACAGGCGGATTCTTTAACGCTGAGCCACCAGGGAAGCCCCTTTTAATTCCTGGAAGCTGGTAAAATCCATCTCCTCTAGCCACACCACTAAACAAAGAGGTCATAACTAAGAAGCTCTCCAAAAATTTCTCAGGAAGATTAGAAATTTTTCTTAATGACATGGAGGTAACTATTCTTAAATATACAATCTCCCATTGCCCAACACTTCAAAAGTAAAATTGCCTTCAAATACTACTTGGAGGAGAGATCTTAGGATGATATCAAGAAAACCATGAAGGCTTTAGCCTAGGTCAGAAAAGCTGCTTTTAAATGACTACTGGATTGATATAGACATGATGCTTCTTTTCTAATATGACATTCACCTTCATCCCCTGAAGAAGACTGATATTCAATCCTGAAGTCAAGCCTCTCAAGAAAAAATTTTGGTCCCTAGAAGAGATATCCATGTTAAAGTCTAGAAAGTTCTACCAATAAATTATGTTTTGTGCGTAACCAGGGGCAATGCTCAGAATATTCATAACTTGTTTGTATGGGCAATAACCAACCACAGTGGATTCCTGGATGCCCTGAAATGCCTCTTGATGGGATGTTCCAAGGGATGAGTTCCAGGGTAGGGGCAAGGAAGTCAAAATGGCAGGAGTACCCAAAATCTCAATAAAAGGGCCATTTACTGACCAGTTCAGATGCATTTCAATGTTTTAACTGGTGTAGATACACCAGTGTGTACTGATTCCTATCAGCCTTGTTCTTTCCTCTATGAAATATCTATCACTCTAGGCTAGACCTAGAGAAAAAGTATTTTTAAAAGAGACCGATGGACTCATTATCAGAGAAATACAAATTAAAACCACAATGAGGTACCATCTCACGCTAGTCAGAATGGCTGCTATCAAAAAGTCTACAAAAAATAAATGCTGGAGAGGGTGTGGAGAAAAGGGAACCCTCTTACACTGTTGGTGGGAATGCAAACTAGTACAGCCACTATGGAGAACAGTGTGGAGATTCCTTAAAAAACTGGAAATAGAACTGCCATGCTGCTAAGTCGCTTCAGTAGTGTTCAACTCTGTGCAACCCCATAGACGGCAGCCCACCAGGCTCCCCTGTCCCTGGGATTCTCCAGGCAAGAAAACTGGAGTGGGTTGCCATTTCCTTCTCCAATGCATGAAACTGAAAAGTGAAAGTGAAGTCGCTCAGTCGTGTCCTACTCTTCGCAACCCCGTGGACTGCAGCCTACCAGGCTCCTCCATCCATGGGATTTTCCAGGCAAGAGTACTGGAGTGGGGTGCCATCGCCTTCTCTGATAGAACTGCCATATGACCCAGCAATCCCACATTGCTGGGCACACACAATGAGGACCAGAATTGAAAGAGACATGTGTACCCCAGTGTTCATCGCAGCACTGTTTACAATAACCAGTACATGAAAGCAACCTAGATGTCCATCAGCAGACGAATGGATAAGAAAGCTGAGGTATATATACACAATAGAATATTACTCAGCTATTAAAAAGAACGCATTTGAATCAGTTTTAATGAGGTGGATGAAACTGGAGCCTATTTTACAGAGTGAAGCAAGTTAGGAAGAAAAACACCAATACAGTATATTAAGGTATATATATGGAATTTAGAAAGATGGTAACAATGACCCTATATGCGAGACAGCAAAAGAGACACAGATATAAAGAACAGACTTTGGACTCTGTGGGAGAAGGCGAGGGTAGGATGATTTGAGAGAAGAGCATTGAAACATGTATATTACCATAAAAATAGATCACCAGTCCAAGTTCACTGCATGAAACAGGGCACTCAAAGCCAGTGCACTGGGACAACCCTGCAGGATGGGATGGGGAGGGAAGTGTGAGGGGGGTTCAGGATGGGGAACCCATGTACACCCAAGGCTGATTCATGTCAATGTATGGCAAAACCCACTACAATATTGTAAAGTAATCAGCCTCCTATTAAAATAAACTAATTAATTTTTTTTTTAAAGAGAGACTGATGGGACTTCTCTGGTGGTCCAGTGGTTAAGAATCCGTGCTTCCACTGCAAAAGGCATGGGCTTGATCCCTGGTCAGGGAACTAAGACCGTGCATGCTGTGGGGCACAGCCAATACATAAATAAATAGGTAGATAGATAGATAAAGAGACCGGTGACTTGCATCAAAAATGGAGACACTGATCAAATGCACTTGAGGTTTTCCTGCCAGAACACAATGGGGCAGGTAGGAGAGGAAGAAGAGAAGAAAGAAGGGAGAAGTTCAAGGATGACTATAACCTATCACAGCAGCTAAAGGACTCAACAGCATGGATCTTGAGAAAAGGGAAGAAATATCGACTAGAAGGGAAACCTGAGGGGATTCAGCAGGTAAAAGGTTGCCTTTTCTCTGGGTGACAAGAATGACAAGTGTGCTGGCCACCAGGAGCAATGAAGTAGGCACAGGTTTCCATCAGTATCCCAAATCCAATTTGAAACCATCATTCCATCTTCAAAGCAATAGATGAAAAAGTTTACACTGAAGACAAAGCACCTGAAGTTGAATCACATTATCAACCTGGGGCTGATGAGATACCGAATGGATTTTCTATTACATTTCTACAGACTGAACATCTGTCTTAGAGTGGGCTTATTCAGCCTCAGCCAAAAGCTTTCATATCCAGGCGTACTCATCATCATCTGAGGGCACTGAACTGAAAGATACTCTGCGGAGACAAGACAGACCATTGGGAAATCGTTGTAATTCATGAAGGCTTATCCTGAGCAAGAAAAAACACTCCAGACAAAGCAGCACGAGAAATAATCTATGATCTAGCAACCAGATTCTTTTAAAAAACTAGCCCTCACACTATTGCTGTTAGCAAAGTGACCTTTCATTCTCTGAAGAGGTACCAGGTACCAAAGAGTGAGTGAAGTAACAAAGGCACAAAGCATCCTCTCACTGAGGCAAAGAGAAACTCAGGCACTTCTGTTTTCATAGAATAGGTGTCAACACACACTGATCAGAAAAAGAAGGGGATGAAGACCAGAGATCAAGTCATTGTGTCATTCTGAGGACAGGAAGTTATGACTTAAAACCGCATCTCTAAAAATAGTGATGACGAGATCTGAAGATAACAGAGCAGACAGAGATTAAACATCAGCCAACCTTCCTTTAAGAAACCCTTAGGGATACAGAGAACAAACTAGTGGTCCCCAGAGGGGAGAGGGGTGGAGGAAGGGGCAAAATAAATGAAGGGGATTAAGAGGTACAAACCGCTAGGTATAAAATAAGTAAGTTACAAGGATAGAATGTACAGCACAGGGAATATAGTCAATACTTTTTAGTAACTTTATATGGACTGTAATCTTCCTGGTAGCTCAGTGGTGAAAGAACCCGCCTGCCAATGCAGGAGCCACAGGTTCGCAAGTTCTATCCCTGGGTTGGGAAGATCCCCTGGAGAAGGAAATGGCAACCCACTCCAGTATTCTTGCCTGGAGAATCCCAAGAACAGAGGAGCCTGGCAGGCTATAGTCCATGGGGTCTCAAAGAGTTGGACACAACTCAGTCACTAAACAACAGCAATCTATAAAAATATCAAATTACTATGCTGTAAACTTGAAACTAATATATTGCAAATCAACTATACTTCAATTAAAAAAAATTAAACCTATAGGGAGACCCCCATAGGATCCTGGAACTCAACAGACTGAATTTGGAAAACCACAACAACATACCAGAGTATATGTCAGTCTCTTCCATTTCAACTTGTTGGCCTTTCTTTAGGCTCTTTTACGAGGAAGAAACACTGGAGATGATCTGCCCCAAAGGGGATTCCCCTCAATCCCACTACAAGCAAGAAAATTAAACCCTATGTCATTGTTCTCCCCACAGAGATTTAAAAGAGAAAACCAATGAATCAAAGAAATAACACTTTGGAGCAAGCCTAAGTTAAAGTCGTGCCTTCTTTCTCTGGGGAAAATTGATACACAAGTTTCTAGATCCAAGTTCTGAAATGCTTTTGCAAGTAGTGTGGAGGAAAATCTACCTCACTTTCTCACCTGCTCTTAAAGCTCTGCTTGATCAGATTCAATCTCCTTGAGATGCTGACAGACATCTCTCAAGGCAGTAGTACCCTGCATTTCACAGAAAGCCTCTCCCTGGAAGGCAGAGCTCCTTGGAATGGCACCACATTGGCCAGAAACCCTCGTTTCCTGCAGTGCAGCATCCAGCCAAGAAATAGTCTCTCCAGGACCAATATTGCCAAGAACAATACAGAGCAACATGCTGGCATTCACAAACTGAAGGTAGCCCAGAAACTGAGGCGCTCAGCTCACTCACAGTAGAGAAAGACAAACACACTTCACTTCTTTGTCTGGATTCCCTACAACATACCTGAGAGATTTAGCAAGTCCATTACCAGTGAACAAAGACGAGCTCAAGGAATAAAGGGCCTTTGGGGGAAAAAAAAAAAAAGCCTTAAGAGTTGGAGACTTGGGGAAAATCTGATTTTTTTTTTTTTTTTAGAATGGTACCTCTCAACAATGCTGGACCAGATTCTGCCAGTGCTATATTCTATTTTGTGATTGAAGTTAACACTAAGGACAAGGGTCTTCAACCAGTCAAATAAAACTAAATAACTGACCTCAGTCTGCATCCAGTAGAATGCACAAAATTGGTGAAGCTAACTCAAAGTTGGTCTCACCAACCTTTCAAATGCCCCTGCATTTGAAGAGAGCAGGGATGTGAACAGAGGTGACTATCATGGTCCCCTTCCGGACCTCTATCTCTCAGCTCTTTTTTTCTCATTTTATTGATTTATTTTTGGCTGAGTTGGGTCTTCACTACTGCGAAGGCTTTTCTCTAGTTGCAGAGAGCAGGGCTACTTTCTAGTTGTGATGTGAGGGCTTCTCACTCCAGTAGCTTCTCTTGTGGAGCATGGGGCTCTAGGCACACAGGCTCAGCAGTTGCGGGTCCTGGGCTCTAGGGCACAGGCTCAGTAGTTCTGGAGCATGGGCTTAGTTGCCATGCATCATGCAGAATCCTCCCGGACTGGGAGTTGAACCTGTGTCTCATGCTTTGGCACATGGATTCCATACCACTAAGCCACCGAGGAAGCTCCTCCCACAGCCTTTTTAACAAGGAAAGGACGCGCATGCAGAAGCTACAAGAGGTTTAAATATTGACAGACACTGTTATAATATTACTTCTTTCAATTTCATGGCAGGAAATCTTGGTCAGAATTCTCTAAATTCCTTTCCATACTCCTCAGGAACCTCCTACCTGCCTAACATTCTCACAAACTAATTAATCCCCTCACCTCTTCTGGCTAGTATAACTCCTTACTATAAAGAGAGGGACCAAACTCTAAAAAGGATCACTTTATTTCAGAGTATTTACAAATTGTAATTTATAAATATTCCCTAAGTTTTTTTGCACACTGCCTAATAATTTAGTTTATGAAACTATTAATAACTAAGTTAATACAATTTCATACATGCATGCATGGTCAGTCTTGCCAGACTCTTTGTGACCCCATGGACTGTAGCCTGCCAGGCTACTCTTTCCATGGAATACTCCTGGAGTGGGTTGCCATTTTCTTCTCTAGGGGATCCTCCTGACCCAGGAATCGAACCTGGGTCTCTTGCATCTCTTGCATTAGCAGGCAGATTCTTTACCATTGCACCACCTAGGAAGCCATGCAATTTCATAAGAGACCAATTTATTTTCTGGACTTATCTTTACAATTATAGTTCCACATATGAGGCGGAGTTTCATAAGTCAAACCTAAAGTTATTTTATAGCAAATGTTGACTTGAAGAAGAAGAAGAAGACTGGCAAATACCCTGGAAAAAATAATGTTAGAAATTGAAATCACGAGGCCATCAAGAGAGGCAGAGTAAAATTAAGAAAGATGAGCAAGGAGAAAATATCTAAATACCTTTTAAATGAGATTTGAAAAGGAGATGGAGGAGCAATGAGGTGTAAAGATAAGACAAAGGCAAACTTTCAGATTTCCAGATAAACAAGCAGACATCATTCACACCCAGTGAGCTACGAGACACAGAGAGACCATCAAGCCTCACCAGGAGCAATGCTCCCACCTTGCACGTTAATTATAAAACGAAGTCTAGTCCTTGTCTGCCATATAGCTAGTTAGATTTCTAGTTTTCCATCTCACTGCTCTAAGGAATCATTTATGTTGGCTCTAGCCACCAGAGACTAATGGATATTCCCCACTCCATAAACCAGCAGCCACATTCACATGTTTCTATGGAAAGGCTGGGGAAGGGACCATGTAACGTAAGGTTTTCTACATAACCAAAACTATCATTCACCTCAACAACAACACCGATGGTAAGACACGCTCATGGGTAAATCCAGGGGACTCATACATTTCTAAAGTGTTGCTGCTCGCCTTAATAACTTAGGCAAATACTTACCAGTTCTAGTGGTGAGTACAAAGTCGCACTAACCAGGAAACAGAAACTCCAACTTGCACTGAGCCTAAACCATGGTAACAGGAGAAAAGCAATCTTGACCTTCAGGTGTGCTAAGGTTCCTAGTACAAAGAAGCATGCCTAGCTACCCAGTACCCAGATCTGATTAGAGAACTGAATAACATTGCTTCTGGCCCTTTCTTTCTCTGAAACATACCAACTTTGACCACTTAAGTTTACATCAGTACCCCCATCAAGGAAGACTTATTATTACTCAAACTTTATCTTATAAAGATTTAAAGCACCAAAGAAGAGGAAAAAAAAGCAAAACAACCAGTTCTTTTTATGTTTAAAAAGGCAAAAAGAATAATGAAATCATAAATAACTTTTCTTTTGACTGACTAAAAATTTTAATCACTGATTAAAGCTAAATATATCAGGTTTCACCCACAATATCAGGCCCTCAGTGGCATCATCTTTTACTCAATTGAGAACAGTCTTTTTCTTTAAAGAAAAAGATAGAAAGCCAAATAGTACAAGTTTGAATTAAATTCCAAGCCCCATGAAATTAGCTTCAGAATAAAGTAAATTGTCAATTATTCTAGCTTCATCCTAATAAAGTTCAAACATCTATGCTTGGCTTTTTTGTATATATACTTGCTTTTTGTGTGTGTGTTCTTTTATAGTTGCTGTCTACTGAGTTCAACAAAACCAAAGATGATGCTGGCTGGAAATTTTGGTCTGTAGCTGAGAACTCAGATGTCAGCCTTATCAAATGTGTTTGGCAATACAGCCAGAAGTTCAACTGTCATGACCATTCTTATATACTCAGGCTACCCCTGTGGTATTTTCCAATTCAGGAATAGAAAATTCACCGCAGGCGAAAGCATTTAACTCATGTACTATGGAGCAAACCCAAGTGCTTCCACAAAATAATATCAACCTAGACTATTCCTATACCTGAATCAATATGGAAAGAGTTGGATCTTTCAGAACAAGGATTCTCTGCAAATCATGGACAGTCATTCACCCAGAATTGTGGAGAAATCACTATTGGTCTTAAGTAGAAGTGAAAGATGACGTTAATTTTGCTTTCATAAAATCCTTTGTAAACAAGAATATTCATCATTTTTAAAAGATATAATATCTCCTTTGTATTTTTTTCTTTAATACAATAAATGACAACTTCATCTTTATCTTTTCTCTAGTCGTTAAAGAAAGCTATCAGATGGAAACCATGAGAATAAAAGCTCTATCATCAGTGAAAAACAGCAGTCTAGCAGACACTGAAGGTCTCATAGAAACAGAAGGGGTTTGGAGCTCCAAAAGCTCTGTCCCCAGAGAACTGTCACCGTTTGGTCTGTCTGGAAGCTCATTGAAAAACTTTATTTTCGGGCTTGTCTTTCTTTAACATGACTCAGAACTCACTCTGTGAAAACAACCCTATTTATAGAATATTTGTGAAAATAATCAGTGGCAACTGTTTAACATTGCCGCTGCTTGAGGCAGCATCACCAACTGTGACTAACAAGGAGATGACCAAAAATTTAAAAGGAAAAACTTGGGGGTGACATGTCCATACAGGCTTTGAAAACTCTGAATATTTCTGGCAAGCGAGAAAGCCACGTGTCTAAACAAGGCTGTGTGTGTATACCGAGGGCTGTGGACACGTCCAGAAAATATCTAAGAAGGGCAGGATTTTGCGCCCTTGGTTGACCATGTCACTCTGGTCACTTTCTGACCAAGCAGAAAGTGAAGGATAAGGCAGACTTAAAAATAACCTGCCATAGCACAGAAAGTGTGCCCCACCATACACATACACACACACACACGCGCATTAAGAAAGAGTTATAAACTGTGTTGTAAATTATAATGTATAAAGATGTAATTTTTATGACAATAACTATACACAGGAGAAGAGAGTGATACTGGAACAAATGTGTTATAAACCATAAAAATTATATTGGTATTAATATAACTAGATTATTTTAAGTTAAGATGTTATTATAATCCCCAGGACAACCACTACTAAAATAACTCAAAAACACATAGTGAGAAAACAGAAATGTAATTAAAATGGCATGCTAGGAAATGTCTACTTAACATAAAAGAACACAGTATTATAGGAATAGAGGAACAAAGAAGCAATAATATATACAGAAAACAAATAGGAAAATGGCAGGTGTCAATCTTGTCAGTAGTTACATTAAATATAAATGGACTCTAATCAGGGCAGAGATTGGCAGAATGGATTGTTTTAATGATTCCATTATAAGTTGTCTACAGGAGACTCACTTAAAGCTAAAGACACAAATAAGTAAAAGGATGCAAAAAGACATACCATGAAAATAGTAACTAAAAGAGAGCTGGAATAACTACACTTGTACCAGATGAAACAGACTTTAAGACAAAATTGTTTCAAGAGAGAAAGAAGGACATTTTATAACGATAAAAAGTTCAGTCCATCAGGAAAACAAAACAATTATACACATGTAACAAGGGGGCTTGCCAGGAGGCACTAGTGGTAAAGATTCTGCCTGCCAATGCAGGAGACATAAGAGATGCAGGTTCAATCCCTGAGTCGGGAAGATTCCCTGAAGGAGGGCATGGCAACCCACTCCAGTAGGCAGAATCCCATGGACAGAAGAGCCTGGCAGGCTACAGTCCACAGGATCACAAAGAGTCAGATACAACTGAAGCAACTTAGCCCAGCAGCACATACCTAACAAGAGAGCCCCAAAATACATGAAGCAAAAACTGACGGAACTAAAGAGAAAAAGAGACAATTAAGCAATAGTTAGAGAATCTAATATACTCTATTTTTGACAGTGGATAGAAGAACAAATAGAAGATCAACAAGGAAACATAAGACTTGAACAATACTATAAACCAATTAGAATTAACACACACCTGTAGGACATTCACCTTTTTTTTAAATGTATATGAAATATTCTCAAAGACAGTCCATGTGCTGGGCCATAAGACATGTCTCAAAACTTTTAGATAGATTAAAAGTGAGAGTACAAAGTATGTTCTCTCATCACAAAGGAATAAAATCAGAAATCTATAACAGAAGGAAATTAAGGAAATTCACAAGTATATAGAAATTAAACCACATACTCCTAAAAATCCAATAAGTAAAAGAAGAAGTCACAAAGGAAATTAGAATATACTTTAAATAATGAAAACAAAAGCACACTATACCGAAAGTTAAGGATGCAGCTAAAGCACTGCTTAGAGGAGAATTTATAGCTGTAAACATCAATATTCAAAAATTAATATGATCTCAAATTAGTAATCTAATCAAGAAACTATTCTTCTTTTCCTAGTTTTAGGAATACAAAATAGAAAGACAACACAGAAAAATCAACAAAACTAAAAGATAGCTCTTTGAAAAGATTTTAATAATTGACAAAACTTGAGATAAACTAACAAAGAATAAAAGAAGACTCAAGTTGTTAAAACCAGGAATAAAAGTAAACAACATCACCACTAACCTTCCAAAAATAAAAATGATTTCAAGGGAATACCCTAAACAAATATATGCCACGACCTAGACAAAACGGACAAATTCTTAGAAAGACACAAACTACCAAAAGTTATTCAGAACGAAGTTGAAAATCTGAGTAGATCTACAACAAATTATGTTCATGTGGGAGTCAAAATTGTGGCACCCCAAGAACGCCCATGTCCTAACCCCCAGAACCTGTGACTATGTTAAGATACATGGCAAAGGAGAGCTAAGGCTGCACATGGAATTAAGGTTTTAATAAACTACCTCAAAACACGGAGATTATCCTGGATTATTCTGGTAGACCCCGTTAATCACAAGAGTCCTCAATATATATAAGAGAGGAAGACAGAGTGATGCAATTTGAGAAGAATTTAACCCCCTATCATTTAAAAATGGAGGAAATAGGTCAAAAGCCAAGAGTACAGGCAGCCTCAAGAAACTGAAAAAGGCAAGGAGACATATTTTTCCATAAATAGTGTCAACCCTGATGACATTTCGATTTAGCCTCCTGAGACCTGTATTTGTTTGATAATAAATCTGTATTGCTTTACATGACAAATTCAGTTCAGTTCAGTCACTCAGTCGTGTCTGACTGTGACCCCATGGACTGCAGCACGCCAGGCTTCCCTGTCCATCACCAACTCCCGGAGCTTACTCAAACTCACGTCCATTGAGTCAGTGATGCTACCCAACCATATCATCCTCTGTCATCCCCTTCTCCTCAGAGTATCTATCTTTCACAGCATCGGGGTCTTTTCAAATGAGTCAGCTCTTCGCATCAGGTGGCCAAAGTACTGGAGTTTCGGCTTCAGCATCAGTCCTTTCAATGAATATTCAGGACTGATTTCCTTTAGGATGGACTGGTTGGATCCCCTTGCAGTCCGAGGAATTCTCAAGAGTCTTCTCCAACACCACAGTTCAAAAGCATCAGTTCTTCGGCACTCAGCTTTCTTTATAGTCCAACTCTCACATCCATACATGACTAATGGAAAAAACAAAGCTTTGACTAGATGAACCTTTGTTGGCAAAGTAATGTCTCTGCTTTTTAATGTGCTGTCTAGGTTGGTCAGAACTTTTCTTCCAAGGAGCAAGCATCTTTTATTTCATGGCTGCAGTCACCATCTACAGTGATTTTGGAGCCCAAAGAACTAAAGTCTGTCACTATTTCCACTGTTTCCCCACCTACGTGCCATGAAGTGATGGGACCAGATGCCATGATCTTTGTATTCTGAATGTTGAGTTTTAAGCCAGCTTTTTCACTCTCATCTTTCACTTTCATCAAGAGGCTCTTCAGTTCTTCTTCACTTTCTGCCATAAGTGTGGCGTCATCTGCATATTCTCCCAGCAATCTTGATTCCAGCTTGTGCTTCATCCAGTCCAGCACCTTAACGTACTCCTTTTCCTATTTGGAACCAGTCTGTTGTTCCGTGTCCAGTTTTAACTGTTACTTCTTGACCTGCATACAGATTTCTCAGGAGGCAGGTTAGGTAGTCTGGTATTCCCATCTCTTGAAGAATTTTCCACAGTTTGTTGTGATCCACACAGTCAAAGGCTTTGGCATAGTCAATAAAGCAGAAGTAGATGTTTTTCTGGAACTCTCTTGCTTTTTCAATGATCCAACAGATGTTGGCAATTTGATCTCTGGTTCCTCTTGCCTTTTCTAAATCCAGCTTGAACATCTGGAAGTTCACAGTTCACGTACTGTTGAAGCCTGGCTTGGAGAATTTTGAGCATTACTTTGCTAGCATGTGAGATGAGTGCAATTGTGTGGTAGTTTGAGAATTCTCTGGCATTACCTTTCTTTGGGGTTGGAA
This sequence comes from Bos grunniens, assembly GCF_055505025.1. Taxonomy (NCBI): domain Eukaryota; kingdom Metazoa; phylum Chordata; class Mammalia; order Artiodactyla; family Bovidae; genus Bos; species Bos grunniens. The sequence continues at coordinate 52,420,544 of NC_141178.1, read as the reverse complement.
TGAAAACTGACCCTTTCCAGTCCTATGGCCACTGTTGAGTTTTCCAATTTCACTGGCATATTGAGTACAGCACTTTCACAGCATCATCTTTTAGGATTTGAAATAGCTCAACTGGAAATTCCACCACCTCCACAAGTTTTGTTCATAGTGATGCTTCCTAAGGCCCACTTGACTTCACATTCCAGGATGTCTGGCTCTAGGTGAGTAATCACACTATTGTGATTATCTGGGTCATGAAGATCTTTTTTGTATAGTTCTTCTGTGTATTCTTGCCACCTCTTGTTAACATCTTCTGCTTCTGTTAGGTCCATACCATTTCTGTCCTTTATTGTGCCCATTTTGTTATGGCAGCAACAGAAAACTAATAGAGATTATGATGATGAGAGTGGGATACTGATATAACAAATACCTAAAAATGTGGAAGTAACTTTTCTAATATTTACTTTTACTTATTTATTTATTTGGCTGCACTGGGTCTTCAGTGTGGCATATGGGATCTAGTTCCCCGACCAGGGATTGAACCTGGACCCCCTGTATTAGGAACACAATGTCTTAACTGCTGGATAACCATGTAAGTCCCCTAGAAGTAACTTTTGAATTGAGCCGTAGAGGCAGAGACTGGAAAACTTTTAAGAAGCATGATTGGAAAAGCCTAGATTGCCTTGAACAGACTGTTAGCAGAAATAAGGATATTAACAACTCTGCTAGTGATGGCTCAGAAAGAAGTAAGGAAACATGGTAGATAAAACATAGGTTGCCTTAGAAAATTTCTAAATGATTGTTAACAGACCTCTAGAATGAGGGGAAAACTGTCAAGTGAAAAAGAAAAAAAAATAGGGCTTGATGGTTTGAGAAATCCTCAGCCTTTCCAGTTGCCAAAGACACTGAAATTTAAAGTATTCACTGTCAAGAGAGAAAAAATTGAGTGTGTGGCTGTATAAACTTTTGCTAATACCTCAGATCAATCATAAGGTCAGAATATGTAGTCACATATCACAGATAAGGTTGTTGAAAAGAGTAAGAGGGTACCTCATAAACCCCTCAGCCATCTCTGCAGAGGCCAAGAATAAAGACAGTATCACCTAAGAAATATCTTACAAGGACCTCTTGGATAATGGACTGAATCTCTATCATATACACAGAAGACCACCATGTTCTTAAAGACTTTAAATACCAGCAGAAACACTACTGGGCTTCCCAGGTGGCTCAGTGGTAAAGAATCTGCCTGCAATGCAGGAGATGCATGATCGATCCCTAAGTTGGGAAGATCCCCTGGAGGAGAGCATGGCAACCCACTCCAGTATTCTTGCCTGGGAAATCCCACGGACGGAGGAGCCTGGTGGGCTACAGTTCATGGGGTCACAAGGAGTCAGACATGACTGAGCACACACACACACACATTCTCAACAGAGACCTTAACTAAACTATTAGCACCTTAGCCCAGGATATAGGTTCTACAGGATGATTCCTGGTGCCAATGAATTTTGTAGCTATTCCTGAACAATTGGGGTTTGTGTAAAGTTGATGCACTGGTGCACTGGGACGAGCCAGAGGGATGCTATGAGGAGGGAGGAGGGAGGAGGGTTCAGGATGGGGAACACATGTATACCTGTGGCGGATCCATTTCGATATTTGGCAAAACTAATACAATATTGTAAAGTTTAAAAAAAAAAAAAAAAGTTGATGCACTGAGAGCCTGGAATTGAGAAACAGAATTCTGCCCATCATTAAGGGTTAAACCACTATTTGGAAACTGACAAGACATTTAGTATTAATGTCATCACAGAGGGAGACTGCAAGCCCTTTATCCTAAGTCTGTTCTTGTGGACTCTGGTTAGCCGGCTTCTTTAAAGCTGTCTTTCGTATCCAAACACTGTCCCACCCGTCAGTTACAGTCACTTGCTGGCTCAGTCACAAGACCTCCCTGTCATCTCTGGACAGGATTCTGACAGCATCCAGAGCATCAGTTCTGTCACTAACACTTATTTCTTTTCAACCTACATAAGATTATATTAATTTAACCAGGCCAGAGACCTTCTTTTTCTGTTAAGATCAACCTGGAGGCCAGACCTGTCCTCACCCGGCAGTTTTTCTGCAGGGCCTATACCCAGGGCTCTCCCTTCCGCTCCCTCTCATCGGTGACTCTATTTGCGGTGGCCATGCTCAGGAACACAAAAATGTTTGCCTCAGTTGACATTCCATTGATTTTGGAGGTAAATTACTTTGGAGGTGTGCTTCTGCTAAATTATAACTGGCACATTCAGGTCGATTATCCCTTCTGTCTACCCTGACATATTTCTCGCTTGGGCAGTAAGGTCTACCACCTCTCTCTCAGGACATTCACCTCCCAGAGAATATACCTCAGCCAGGTGACTGCCTGGGTGGCCCACGTGTGGGAGCATTCCACCTGCCTCCTCAGAGAACCCCACACACTTTAAAACTCATACAATACTGAAGGTGGATTGTGGTTATTTCCCACACATTGGCTACCACGGGAATTTTCATTGATTTATGTCGGAATGACATGATCTCTGTAAAGTGTTTGCTGGTGATATTTAAACTCAGTTAGCCAACCTGGGTAGAAGACCATGTAAAAACTGACTGGACTTGAGACCCATTTGAAATGGGAAATAAGAGAAAGTTTTCCAGATGGGTATGTAGAGTGAGTTGGTGGGTGCATGTTCAGTCATGTCTGACTCTATGTGACCCCATGGACTGTAGCCCACCAGACTCTTCTGTCCATGGGATTTTCCAGGCAAGAATACTGGAGTGGGTTGCCATTCTCCAGGGAAATTTCCTGACCCAGGGATTGAACCCGCATCTCCTGCATGTCCTATATTGGCAGGCAGATTCTTTACCACTGAGCCACCTGGGAAGCCAGCTGCTGGATGGCAAAGCCTTAATTTGCTAAAGGAATTTCACATTAACATGTTAAGATGGGAGGAACTTGGAAAGTGATGAAGCAGAGGAAAAAAAACTAAATTGATGTTAAATATGTTGTGTTTGAGGTGTGTGAAGGAACTGGAAGTGAGAATTGGGAACTGAAACATGAAAGAGAGGGAGAGGGTGAGGAAACTGATTCGTGAATGATCATCAGAGAGACTGGAGTGGTTGAGATTCATAGAAAAAAGAGAAACAAAGGAAAGAGAGAGCTAATCAGTCAAACATATTCTTGTGCTTCTTTTGTCCCTTTCAGAGCACAAGTCTGTTTATGGAAGGGTGAGTAATTGTTTTGACTGGAGCGTAGAATGAACGAGAGACATAGAGGAGACTGAAGGGCAGACACTTTAGTCAAGGAAATCATCTTCTCAGGTTCTTTAGCTCCCACTAAAATTGTCTGTATCACCAATGCCCCTATAAACTTATTTTATCCACACTGAACAACAAAGTCCAGTAATCTACTAGTCAAATCTAGAGAATGAAATCTAATCTCCGTTTAGCTTTTGGTTTATCCATGGCTAAATAATAAAAATCCAATTTATATACTTTTCATGTAAGAGCTTAGAAAAGCTCACACAGGATTTTGCACATCAGTACTGATATGTTCAATCATAATCATTATATTTCCCATGATAACAAAATTTAGATTGCAAATTTTAACTCTGACTTTAAAGTTACTCAATTCTACTCAAACTAGCCTCATGGAACTTGATTTCTATCTGTTACTAACCAACTATTCTGCAGATTTTTAGAATATATTAGTTTCCATCCTTAGACTATATCTGAAAATCTATACTTGTACTGCACAATGAAAACCACAGATAATTCATTTAGTTTCCGCTCCATCTCTCTGGACATTCAAGTATCTCTTACAAAGATTTCTTTACCAAGCCCTATATCCATTTGGCAGAGTCTCACTGAGAAGTGCTATTCCATGTATCTGCCTGCTTTTGTTAACATGAGTATAAGAGAACAAAGGTGAATAAAATGCAGGTGTCTATTATATCAACTGCTTTTCTGTGCTCTGCCCCACTGCTTCCACAACCTTCTCCTAGAGTCCTAGGACACAGTAACAGATACAATCCATGTCACGTAGGCCAATAGACTCACAAATAAATTTATGATTCTAAGCTGTGATAAAGGCTATGGAGGAAAATTAAAGAGTTTGATGAACATTTTGAGAGGAAAACACTTTGATTAGGGGGCCAGGGAAAGTATCACTGAAGAAGCTGCTGCTGCTGCTGCAAAGTCACTTCAGTCGTGTCCAACTCTGTGCGACCCCATAGACGGCAGCCCACCAGGCTCCCCCGTCCCTGGGATTCTTCAGGCAAGAACACTGGAGTGGGTTGTCATTTCCTTCTCCAATGCATGAAAGTGAAAAGTGAAAGTGAAGTCGCTCAGTCATGTCTGACTCCTAGCGACCCCATGGACTGCAGCCCATCTGGCCCCTCCGTCCATGGGATTTTCCAGGCAAGAGTACTGGAGTGGGGTGCCATCGCCTTCTCCGACTGAAGAAGCTATCTAAGCCCAAAAGGTAACATAATATTGCTTATATGTAGAATCTAGAAAATGGTACAGATGAACTCATAAGCAAAGCAGAAACAGAGACACAGATGTAGAGAACAAATGTATGGATACCAAAGGGAGAAAGGGGAGTGGGATGAATTGGAAGATTGGGGCTGACACATATACACGATTGATACTAGGTATAAAATTTAACTTACCTACTACTGTTGCTGCTAAGTTGCTTCAGTCGTGTCCGACTCTGTGCAACCCCATAGACGGCAGCCCACCAGGCTCCCCCATCCCTGGGATTCTCCAGGCGCTACTGTTAGCACAGGGAATTCTACTCAGTGGTCTGTGGTGACCTAAAGGGGAAGGAAATCTAAAAACAGAGGGGATACCTGTACACATATAGCTGATTCACTTTGCTGTACAGCAGAAACTACCAGAACACTGTAAAGCCACTATACACCAGTAAAAACTTTAAAGAAAAAGAGAAGCTATTCAAGTCCAAAATGAATAGGAATAGGCCAGGAAAGTGACAGGAGATGAAAAAATGGTGATGAGCTTTGAATGAAGAGGATGGGATTTGACAACCAAGGCTCTGGAAATGGGAATCGAGGCTCCAGTGTAAGTGAGACAGTGAAGTTACCTGTGTCCTACCCAGGTCTCTGGCTATGGTAAGCCAAAAGGGTCATTAAATCTCTACCTCTCAATGTAGGTCACCAACTTTCAGTGTTAAATTTTTTCTGTCTTCAGAGCCAGGCAGGAAGGAAGAGGTTACCAACACTTTGGATTCTGACTGCTGTGGTGGTGGTGATGCTTTAGTCACTAAGTCTTGCGACTCCATGGACTGTAGCCTGGCAGCTCCTCTGTCCATGGGATTCTCCAGGCAAGAATACTGGAGTGGGTTGTCATTTCCTTCTTCAAGGGATCTTACCAACCCAGGAATCGAACCCAGGTCTCCTGCATTGCAGACAGATTCTTTACCTGCTGAGTAAAGAGCAGGTTCTGACTGCTGAGGTTGTCATTATGTCAATCCTTGAACTCATTGGGTAGAATGAATCATTAGACATTCTAAGTTCACATAATACTTTTTAATGATTTTTTTTAAATGTGAGCCATTTTTAAAGTTTTAATTAAATTTGTTATAATATTGCTTTTGGATTATGTTTTTGATTTTTTGGCCACGAGGCATGTGGGAACTTAGTTCCTTGACCAGTGATTGATCAACCCACACTCCCCACATTGGAAGGTGAAATCTTAACCATGGAACCACCAGGTTCATATAATAATACTGCTATATTATAATTACATCTTTACAAATGTTTTGTTACATCTTTATAAATCTTTACATCTAGTTTCTGAAGTTATAATATATAGAAATGTGACATTTTTATTTATATCCCTGAAGTCTAGAACAGTGCCTGGAAAAGAGTAGCTACTTTATCAATGTGTAATAAATAAATACATGAAAAAATAAGTTAATTAGTCATAACATTCTGCAGAATTCTCATGTATTTCAAGGAAATACAGGTTTACATACATTATGTATTTTTATGTGAAAGTGTCTAAAGATGATAACCGATGAAAAATCATCTCTTTGCTTTATTGGATGATTATTAAAATCTTAATGAAGTGAAAAAAAAAACTGAAAAGCATTTAAATAAATTGAAAAAATAGTACCTAGGTATTAAATATGAAAGTAGTTATTTTCTTATATAAATGTCAGTGCATTATGGTCAGTGAAGGTACAAAACCCTCCACATATTACCTGACTTCAAAATAAATGTATCCATGCTTAAAACAATCAAGTCAACACTGAGGTAGTTTGTGCCCTCACTGAAAATGTGATAGCTTCAACTAAAAAAGACTTATATTCCAAACTAATATCATATGAATGTAATTATTCTCAAAATGTCCTATTTGGAATCATTGCATTTTACACAACAATGGCAGCCACCCACGGTTGCTGAGACACTCTCCCCCACACACAATGGCCCGATATCAAAGGTAATAGAAGCCGACGCAGCAGACAAATTAAAATGTGTGTCTTTGTCGAGTGATACTGTTTTGAGGACCGTAAGTGACATAGCAATTAATGTCTGTGAACAGCTGGTTTTAAAGATTAAAGAAAGTGATTATTTTGCCCTGCCAATGGACAAATTCACCTAAATGTGCTGAGATGCTGGCATTTTAAGATACATTTCTGTGAAACACCATGGATGAGAGAATGCTATTTAGAAAAATTTAACCCAGTCTTACAACAGGAAGAGATCAGTTTGAAGTATGGCCAGAGGTAACCCAGAATTACAATATACAAATCAGGAATTGTATATTGCTGTTTATATGGTCAGAGCCAAATCATAAACTTATCAAAGCAGGAAATCATTTGATTACAAAAAATGATTCAGAATCTTCATGTATATGCTGCTTCTTTTAACCCCATAATAGTGGTCTTTAAAGGAGAGAGAAATTGAGACTAAGAGATATTGAGGAGGCGTGTGCATATTTCCATGTAACTGGAGAACTACTACCAGGTTAGATGGCATCACCCATTCAATGGACATGAAACTGAGCAATCTCTGGGAGACAGTGGAGGAGGAAGAGCCTGGCATGCTGCAGTTCATGGGGTCGCAAGGAGTTGGACACGACTTAGCAACTGAAAAACCACCACCGGTATTAACAGAAATGTTCCGCAAAATGTCTGCATGATCAGGAAGTTCAAAAACTATGAATGCAAAATATATCTGAGGTCCAAATATCGATTTCTCTTCAAGCCAAAATGTCTCTACTAGCAAATCTGCATGGTGAGAGCTAGTGACCAATCCCATCATGTAGAGCCTTGACATCGCTAAAGAATGTGTCCTATGATGTTTCGGATCCTATAAACATTTGGGAATAGTAACAGAACTGGCAGTGAGCTGTGTTTTGAAGGATACTTTCCAAAGAAACAACATTTTTATCACTCCAAGAGATCTGTTCCTTGGGAAATGAGACTAATTCATTGACATAGCAAGTATCTACTGAGTTCTGTTTCGTAGCTATAAAGGCAGTTAGAAGATAAAAGTGGTCACACTGAAGATGTGAAGAGGTTAAGAGTTAAGGTACCTGGAAATATGGTTCCTGGTTGGACAGGATATGGAAGGTGAAGCTAAATGTTATGTTTCTGGTTTAAGTAAGTAATCAGAGGTATACGATGCCTTTAGTGTGACATGGAAAATGTAGAGGGGGCATGCAGTGGACAGAAAGCTTAAAGAGAAAACAAGGCTTTTAAGGAAGGTCTTAAGATATTATTGACTGAATAACTAAAAAGGTGTGTCAAGTGTCAGAGCTACACCACAGTATCAGATGTATGGGACTTACCACTATGACAGATATGAACCTTTTAGGCTTAGTTTATTGGCTTTTTGAACATCCAAGTGCAAGTATGAATGGTGTCAGTGGGTGCAGAGAGAATGAAGCTTGCAGACTGAAGCTGAGTAGATTCTTTGATATGCAAGTCAGAAAAAAATTACAAAATATTTACCCATCATCAAGTAGCTTATTAGCACTGTCACATTACATATCGTTGACAGTGAAGAGTTTAGGCAGAGATGTTCTTTACCATGCTAGTGCCACAGGCAAGACTCAAAGGCAAACAGAAATGTTTTGGGGGGAAATTCAATGACTTCCCTTAATGCGTGAGGCTGATCAGCAAAGGCAACATCCTGTCCCATAAGCTCATGAAATAGAAGATCTTCATTGACAGTATTGATCTCTGTTATCATTGCATTAATTGGTATCTAAAAGTCACTGTCTCCACTTTAATCCTTATTTAGAAACATCCAGTGGCGAAATATATTGATGGTCCCCAGAAGCAGCTAATCAATAGTGCAGGGATTCTTTCTGACTTGGAAAATCAGAACTTGGCAGACAAATGGACTTTCTGTCTTAGTTCTCAAATCAATAGGTCAATTGGTTCTGGCTCCAAGTATTCAATGTATATTTAACCTAAAAATGATAGACTCTTTTGACACAGTCCTATGAACTTCTCTATATTAGTAAGCTATGATTATACGTTATCAGGAAAAGACTAAAAAAAATTAACAGGATAATTCAGCAGTGAAAAGTCAGAGAATCACTTTCATACATCATAGAGACATCTCTGGTTCATTTTCTCCTCTAGGTCTTACAGAGCCTACCCCTGTTAGAGCTCTCAAATCTTTCCCCTCCTCTCTTCTGACCTATACCTACTCTCATTATCTCACCCTTCAGTGCAAAGTCTCCAAACCCTCCAAGGCTCTTTAATTCATTCATTTAACACGTATTAACTGAGCAGCTATATATGCAGCAGGCACTATTGTAGGTGTGCCTGTGTGTGCTCAGTTGCTCAGTTGTGTCTGACTCTGTGACCCCATGAACTGTAGCCCACCAGGCTCCTCTGTCCATGGGATTTCCCAGGCAAGAATACTGGAATGGGTTGCCATTCCCTTCTCCAAGGGATCTTCCCGACCCAGGGATCAAATCCACATCTCCTACATTGAAAGGCAGATTCTTTACCACTGAGCAACCAGAGAAGCCCACTATTTTAGGTACTTGTGAACAAAACATATAAAACTCCCCATGCTTATGGAATTTACATTCTACTGGGGAAAATATACAAATAAGAAGCACAAGAAGTTAATTATACATGCTAAAAGATGATAAGGGGCTTCCCCAATGGCTCATCAGTAAAAAATCTGCCTGCCAATGCAGGAGATGCAAGTTCAATCTCTGGGTTGGGAAGATCCCCTGGAGAAGGGAATGGCAACACAGTCCAGTATTCTTGCCTGGAAGATTTCATGGGCAGAGGAGCCTGGCGGGCTACAGTCCAGGGGTCACAAGGGTAAGACACAACCCAGCGACTGAGTGCACATACAGGGACCAGATGACAAGTGCTACAAAAAACAAAAAGAAGGTAGAGTGAGGTGAGGAGGATGGATACAACAACGTGGGAAGGTATGTGACATTGTTAGACAATGTGGCAGGGAGTCTGGTGGAGAAGAGAGGGTAAAACTGGAGCAGAGACTTGGTGGAAGGGAGGAGTTTGTGAAGCAGATACCTGTGGGGGTGGGGAAAGCAGGCCAGGCAGAGGCAGTGGCCAGCACACAAGACCCAAGCCAGCCAGTAAGGAGGCCCTGGTTGGTTCATCTGAGTGGATGATGGGTGGAGAAATAGAAGTGAGGTCAGACTCTTCCTAAGGCCACACTCCAGTGGGCAGTGGAGGAGCCACCAGAACCGTCCCATCTCCATCTCCTCCCATTCTATCAATATGCTATGTTGATTTCACCTCATAAACAGGGTTTTACCTCTTCTGATGTCTTATTTTACACTCTCCTCATTCCACACAGGGATTGTGGAAGAAGGTCTTATCTTCCAATCCACTGGTTTTCCTACTGCGTTCCTGTGAATTTCAGGAATTCCTAAGGGCTTGAGGCTTGAGACCCACTTATCATTCTGATAAGGCTATCTCAAAAAATGGTTTTCAGCATGGTCACTGAGGTTGTCTCTAGCTGACAGGATTTCAGAGGATCTTCTCCTATATTGCCTTTTATTTTTTGAAAGGTACATTTTTATGAAAACATTGCACAGCTGACCCTTGAACAATAGGGGTCAGGGACGCCCACCATGTATAACTTACAGCCTGCGTATGTGGTTCCTCTCTATCAATAGATTCAACCAACCTCAATCACATGGTATTGTAGTATTTACTACTGAAAAAAACCTGCGTGTAAGTGGACCTACACAGTTCAGTTCAGTCACTCAGTTGTGTCCAACTCATTGCAAACCCATGAACTGCAGCACGCCAAGCCTCCCTGTCCGTCACCAACTCCATTGAGTTGGTGATGCCATCCAACCATCTCATCCTCTGTCATCCCCTTCTCCTCAGGCCTTCAATCTTTCACAGCATCAGGGTCCTTTCAAATGAGTCAGTTCTTCACATCAGGTGGCCAAAGTATTGGAATTTCAGCTTCAATATCAGTCCTTCCAATGAATATCCTAAAGGACTGATTTCCTTTACGATGGACTGGCTGGATCTCCTTGCAGTCCAAGGGACTCTCAAGAGTCTTCTCCAACACCACAGTTCAGAAGCATCAATTCTTTGGTGTTCAGCCTTCTTTATAGTCCAACTCTCACATCCATACACGACTACCAGAAAAACCATAGCCTTGACTAGACAGACCTTTGCTGGCAAAGTAATGTCTCTGCTTTTTAATATGCTATCTACGTTGGTCACAGCTTTTCCTCCAAGGAGCAAGTGTCTTTTAATTTCATGGCTGCAGTCACCATCTACAGTGATTTTGGAGCCAAAAAAATTAAGTCTGTCACTCTTTCCACTATTTCCCCATCTATTTCCCATGAAGTGATGGGACCAGATGCCATGATCTTAGTTTTCTGAATGTTGAGCTTTAAGCCAACTTTTTCAATCTCCACTTTCACTTTCATCAAGAGGCTCTTTAGTTCTTCTTCACTTTCTGCCATAAGGGTGGTGTCATCTGCATATCTGAGGTCATTGATATTTCTCCCGGCAATCTTGATTCCAGCTTGTGCTTCATCCAGCCCAGCGTTTCTCATGATGTACTCTGCATATAAGTTAAATAAGCAGGGTGACAATATACAGCCTTGATGTACTCCTTTTCCTATTTGGAACCAGTCTGTTGTTCCATGTTCAGTTCTAATTGTTGCTTTCTGACCTGCATACAGATTTCTCGGGAGGCAGGTCAGGTGGTCTGGTGTTCCCAGCTCTTGAAGAATTTTCCAGTTTGTTGTGATCCACACAGTCAAAGGCTTTGGCATAGTCAATAAAGCAGAAGTAGATGTTTCTCTGGAACTCTCTCGCTTTTTCAATGATCCACCGGATGCTGGCAATTTGATCTCTGGTTCCTCTGCCTTTTCTAAATCCAGCTTGAACATCTGGAAGTTCACAGTTCACGTACTGTTGAAGCCTGGCTTGGAGAATTTTGAGCATTACTTTACTACCATGTAAACTAAGATCATGGCATCTGGTCCCATCACCTCATGGCAAATAGATGGGGAAACAGTGGAAAGAGTGACTGACTTTATTTTGGGGGGCTCCAAAATCACTGCAGATGGTGACTGCAGCCATGAAACTAAAAGACGCTTACTCCTTGGAAGGAAACGTATGACCAACCTAGACAGCATATTAAAATGCAGAGACATTACTTTGCCAACAAAGGTCCATCTAGTCAAGACTATGGCTTTTCCAGTGGTCATGTATGGATGTGAGAGCTGGACTATAAAGAAAGCTGAGTGCTGAAGAATTGATGTTGAACTGTGGTGTTGGAGAAGACTCTTGAGAGTCCCTTGGACAGCAAGGAGATCCAACCAGTCCATCCTAAAGGAGGTCAGTCCTGGGTGTTCATTGGAGGGTCTGATGTTGAAGCCGAAACTCCAATACTCTGGCCACCTGATGCAAAGAGCTGACTCATTTGAAAAGACCCTGATGCTGGGAAAGATTGAGGGCAGGAGGAGAAGGGGACGACAGAGGATGAGCTGGTTGGATAGCATCACTGACTCAATGGACATGAGTTTGGGTGAGCTCCAGAAGTTGGTGTTGGATAGGGAGGCCTGGCGTGCCGCAGTTCATGGTTTGCGAGGAGTCGGACACAACTGAGCAACTGAACTGAACTGAACTGAACTTAATAGCGTGTGAGATGAGTGCAATTGTGCAATAGTTTGAGCATTCTTTGGCATTGCCCTTCTTTGGGATTGGAATGAAAACTGACCCTTTCCAGTCCTGTGGCCACTGTTGAGTTTTCCAAATTTGCTGGCATAATGAGTGCAGCATTTTCACAGCATCATCTTTTAGGAGCTAAAGTAGCTCAACTGGAATTTCATCACCTCCACTAGCTTTCTTGGTAGTGATGCTCCCGAGGCCCACTTGACTTCACATTACAGGATGTGTGGCTCTAGGTGAGTGATCATACCATCATGATTATCTGGGTCATGAAGATCTTTTTTGTATAGTTCTTCTGTGTATTCTTGCCACCTCTTCTTAATATCTTCTGCTTCTGTTAGGTCCATACAATTTCTGTCCAATAAAGGACAATAAAGATGTGCCCATCTTTGCATGTAATGTTTCCTTGGTATCTCTAAATTTCTTGACAATATCGCTAGTCTTTCCCATTCTATTGCTTTCTTCTATTTCTTTGCACCGATCGCTGAGGAAGGCTTTCTTATCTCTCCTTGCTATTCTTTGGAACTCTGCATTCAAATGTGTATAATCTTTTTTATTCAAGGGTTTGCTGTAATTATTTTTATAATAAACTAATCCTTGGAAGAAAAGTTATGACCAACCTAGATAGCATATTCAAAAGCAGAGACATTACTTTGCCAACAAAGGTCCGTCTAGTCAAGGCTATGGTTTTTCCTGTGGTCATGTATGGATGTGAGAATTGGACTGTGAAGAAAGCTGAGCGCCGAAGAATTGATGCTTTTGAACTGTGGTGTTGGAGAAGACTCTTGAGAGTCCCTTGGACTGCAAGGAGATCCAACCAGTCCATTCTGAAGGAGATCAGCCCTGGGATTTCTTTGGAAGGAATGATGCTAAAGCTGAAACTCCAGTACTTTGGCCACCTCATGGGAAGAGTTGACTCATTGGAAAAGACTCTGATGCTGGGAGGGATTGGGGGCAGGAGGAGAAAGGGATGACAGAGGATGAGATGGCTGGATGGCATCACTGACTCGATGGACATGAGTCTGGGTGAACTCCGGGAGATGGTGATGGACAGGGAGGCCTGGCATGCTGTGATTCATGGGGTCGCAAAGAGTGGGACACGACTTAGTGACTGAACTGAACTGAACTGAACAATAAGTGCTTTCATTTGAGGGACAAAGCCACACCCTACTTACTTTTTCCCATTTTGTTGTTTTTGTTTGGTTTTTCATTTTTTGCCATGCCACATAGCATACAGGATCGTGGTTCCCTGATCTGGGGTTGAACCCATTCCCCTTGCAGTGGAAGCATGGAGTCCTTGCCACTGGACCACCAGGGAAGTCCCCCTACTTATGTATTGACATGGAGAAATGCATTACATTGTTGAGTGAAAAGCAATCTATAAAACAAGTATATTGCATATACATTTTATAGTTTTTTAAAACTGTAATTTTTTCATATACTCCATACATTTTATAAAAGCTAGTACTAAAACCTTAATACAAAGGCATATTTACACTGAAACTGCCCTTGCTAATGCTAATTAAGTGTCCTGCCCATTCTCACCTCTTCATATATACTAGTCCCCCACTGACTAATTAGTCATATTGAGAAATCCAGGATAAGACAGTTATACAATCATTTCTTTTTGTACAGCTCTAAGAGAAGATTTTGAAGAAGGGAATGGCACCCCTGACTCTGGTATTCTTGCCTGGAGAATTCCATGAACTTCTATGTCTATGGGATCGCAAAGAGTCAGAGACACATTGAGCAACTTACACACACACACACACACACACACACACACACACACACAAGAAGATTTACAAAATGGCATTGAAGAGACTTCATAGCAAGATGCTGCCATGCCTCCAAATATATCCTTAGAGAGATAAGGAGGACTGTAAACATCAACTTGGAGGGAATTCCCTGGCTGTCCAGTGGTTAGGACTCTGAGTTTCCACTGTAAGGGGCACGGGTTCGACCTCTGGAACTTGGGAATTCTCCACATTTTTGTCCAGATTCCCTTCAACAACCATACTGTTTGTCTCAACTGTTTAAGACCTATCCTTTAATTTCTATTTCTCACACACAGAACCCCGTTTTTCCTCATATTGAAATACCTGCTTTATCATTTTGATCTTTCCCCTTTGGAACTGCACTCTTGCTCACATCCTTAATCATAAGGGGTTAATGGTGGACCTTACCTTACATTTGTTCCTAGAAATCCTGACCAGGAAAGCTCTCCTCAGTGAGCCCTCAGTGTCTTTATTTTATATCTAAGTCATCTTCTTAGTCAATGAACCTCCCTAAAAGATTAATGTAGTTTGAACTTTTATAGAGGAATATCATTTGTGTGCTGTCATATTTAGCACAAATGGTGCTTCAGTCACAGCTCAGTAATATTCCAGCATATTATTTCCAAGGCATTTGAGAGTTTAAAGAATTATTGAAGGGCACGCTGTACTCATTTGGTAATAAGGCGGAGAGCACTGCCGTCTACATATGATTTCAACAAATGGAATCACCACTAATTTCATTGCACGTAGCAAAATAGTTGTGATAATAACCCAGATAAATATCCCACTGGAAGAAATACATGAGACAGAGTCTTTTATAAGACCTCCAAGAAGTATGGAAGAGGAAGTCCTAGCAATTGAAGGCAAGATGCTGAGAAATCATCTTCCCACAAGAACACATACCCTTGACATTGTGGTTCTGTCAACCCTAGGGGTAAAGCCACAGCCCCACTCAGCCATTCTTTGTCTTCAGAAGCCGCCAAGCTGCACTGAAAGATACAGCATGATGGGGACAGCAGAGCCACAAAAGGGGAAGGAAGGAGATGATGTCATTTACAGGGAAACCATAGCCACACCAAACTGTGGGTAATTGGGGAGAAAATTCCCTGATTACTACAGCTTTGTAAAGAGCAGGTGAGACTAGTTTGACATTTTTTTTAACATTTGAATTGATAAATATGTTTTAGAGGAATGAAAGGTCTTGCTTATTGTCAGGTGTCACCGAATAGTTTAAAGGCTTCAGAATGTACCCTAATCAGAAGAACAAGAGAAACCTGCTGTCATGAAAGGTCCTTACACATACATTGCTTCAACTCTATTTCAGATACTTCTTTTTATTAAGATACACACTCTAAGCCAGGAGAGTATTTGAGTCTCCAAGTTATGAGAATCCTGAGAGCAAGAATGGATCTCTTCTTCTATTCCTGGATTTAAAAAGGCATAATATGGCCATTTCGGGAACTAGCTTATGCAAAACACATTATGTACTGTTTCTCCTGCTTATTAAAAGTTATAGTCTGCTATTACAATTAACAAGATGTTTTGAGGATACTGTTATTTGTATTAGTTTGAAAAAATTCCAATCCTTTATTTAGACAAAAATGGATCCACCGTCAGGCTTCTCTGTGGTTTGCCAACAACTTCAAGCCCCTCCACTCTACCCACTATTTCTTTGCTTCCAGTGACCAAAGGCATTTCAGCCTCTTACAAGAAAGCTCCTGGAATATTCTGCAGGCAGCATCTACACGTTACTAATTAAGGGGAAATGAAATTATTTCAGTAATATTTTGGTATCTCTAAACTCTTTGGGGGAAAAAAAACCATTCAAATGGGCAGGTAGCATATAAGGGGCTTCCCTGGTGTCTCAGTGGTTAAGAGTCACTAATGCAGGAGATGTGACTCTAATCCCTGGGTCAGGAAGGAAGATCCCTTAGAGAAGAGAATGTCAACCCACTCCAGTATTCTTGCCTGGAGAATCCCATGGACAGAGGACCCTGGCAGGCTACAGTCCAAGGGGTTTCAAAGGACTGAGCAACTAAACGACAACAAAGCACATAAAACTTCTTAATAGTTTAAATTTAAGCTAGATGAAAATCATAAAAAGTATATAAATGCCAATAAGTGGTTCATCCAAATATAACTGAAGTGATGACATGTCAAAATCCTTAGAAATACAGGAATCCCACCTCACCTGTGGGGAATATGCTCCAAGACCCCCAGTGGATGCCTGAAACCACAGATGGTACCAAACCCTACATGTACTATACATGTATTATTATACATACATACCTATGATAAAGTTTAACTTACAAATTAGGCACACTAAGAGACAAACAACAGATAAATACAAATGTAATAATAAAATACAACAATTATAACACTACCTTGTAATAAAAGTTGTATGAATGTGGTCTCTCTCGCTCTTTCTCGGATCTTGTCTTGTACTTACTCACCATTCATGTGATGACGTGAGATGATGCGACACCTGCATGATGAGATGATGTGAGGCGGATGAAGTAGGCGTTGTGATCTACCGGGAGGTTGCTGTTATTTCCTTTTGCTCGGCCACTCAGCAAGTTAAATGTGGACGCAGAGATATGCAGCAAAGAGATGGTTTATGTGCAAGACCAGCGAGGGAGGGAAGAACACATCTCAAGCCCACCTCCCCGCAGGCAAAGGGTTTGGGGAATTTATGGGATAAAGAATAAAGCAGCAAAAAAAAAAAAAAAAAAAGAATAAAGCAGCAGATGACCAGGAGTGTGGGGAAGAGGGATCAGAAAAAGGTACAAGAATTGGCGGTTCTGCGCAGACTTTCTGCACGTGCACGTTCAGAGGGCGGAGCTTTAGGCCCTCTGACGTCAAAAGAGCGCCAAGGGCACACTCTGTATGTTCCCAGTTGAAGGGTCCGTGATTCCCCTGTGAGTCTTAACTAGCTCAGCTCCTGACTGCTGACTCTCCTATCAGCTTAAACTCCAGGTTCCTGGGGCGGGGCGGGGGAGGGGAAACTCAGGCAAACATTTTATCATTTAGGCTACCTGCCGCATGCAGGACACATGAGTCTTGAAATGACCTTGATGGATTTAACCCACAGTTTCACTGCTGTTGACCTTGGGATGATACATCCGAAGAAGGATCGTCTGCTTGGCATGGTCCTCAGTCATCACGCCAGGAGGGCATCATTGGCTGAGGATCGGAGTGGTGGGGACCTTGCTAGGAGGCAAGATTTCATCATACTACTCGGGAGGGTGAGAAATTTCTAACTTACGAATTGTCTATTCCTGGAATTTTCCACTTAGTACATTTAACACACTTTGGTTGACTTGGGGTAACTGAAATCACAGAAAGTGAAAACACAGATAAGAGGGGACTTTTATATAGGAAAACGGTTTTTACAGATTTACAGTTTTACAAATTACAGAAGATTTTGTCTTTAATTATTTGGTATCGGGTATATAACACTTGGATTTGTTTTCCAGTATCTTACTCCTCCTCAGGTATCTTATCCTTTGTTGTTGTTATTGCTGTTTAGTCTCTAAGTCATGTCTGATTCTTTTAGGACCCTATGGACTGTAGCCCATCAGGCTCCTCTGTCCATGGGATTTCCCAGGCAAGAATACTGGAGTGGGTTGCCATTTCGTTCTCCAGGGGACCTTCCCCAGCTACACTCGGACCTGCACTGGCTCAGATTTACTGCTGAGCCACCAGGGAAGCCCGTATCTCATCCTACAATGATTCAGCTCTCCCTGGCTGTGACACTTTTCAGGGGTGGCCATTGGCCTCAACAAGATCCAGTAAACAGGGACTGCCCTCGTGGTCCAACGGTTAAGACTCTGCTCTTCCACTGCAGGGGGCACAGACTGGACACAGGTTCCTGGGTAGAAGTTCCACATGCCACATCGTGTAGCCAAAAAAAAGAAATCCAGTAAACATGAAAATCAGAATATTGATTGAGACATGTTTTTTTCTCCCACTGAACATAAACAACTGCGCGCTGTGCTGTGAGTTATTGGAAGTCACTTTTCAACCACCAGAGGGAATCAGACTTGGGATAAAAGTTGACATTTTAGAAAGCAGAATAGAAAGAAGGGAAAATATGGCTTTAGTAACATGATTGAGCTCTAAATGAAGCCCCAAAGCCTGACTTAACTTTGCATGTTTCAGTGACATTAAAAAATCAGCCTTTTTAAAGTTTAATGTGGTTTGAAACAGGTTTTAGTTATTTGCAGCAGCAATTTAAAAAGTACTAACTGACAGATCCAGGGAAAAACATTGAATTATACCTATTAAAAATCTAAAAAAAAAAAAAAAAACAATATGTAATTTTATAAATCAAGAAGTTACAGGTCAGGGCTTCCCTGGTGGCTCAGTGGTAGAGAATCCACCTGCCAATGCAGGAGACACGGGTTCGATCCCTTGTCCAAGAGGATCCCACATGCCTCGGAGCAACTAAGCCCATGAATAGCAACTACTGAAGCCTTTGCGCCCTAGAGCCTGTACTCCACGACAAAGGAAGCACTGCAATGAGGAGCCCTCGTACCACTACTAGAGTAGCCCCCGCTCTCCACAACTAGAGAAAAACTGCAGAGCAACAAAGACCCAGCATGGCCAAAAATAAATAAATAAAATTATATTTAAAATAAAAGTTCCAGGTCAAAGACTAAATAAAGCATTTTAAGCCCATAATTATATACAGTACTTATCACCAAGACACTCAGGTGCCATGACAAATGAGCAGGTTAAAACAGGATATCATGTCATTTCTCAGGTTTTGCTGCCAAATACCTCTTTTTTTTTTTTTTAATTTCTTGTCTCCAAACGAAACTGGAACTGAGGATTATATACAATTTTCTCTTGTATTCAAGGCCCAGATGGCAGACTGCAAAAACTTAATTTCTGGTCTCTTGATAGAAATTTGAGGACTGTCAGCTCTAAAGATTTTAAGTAATTCAGTCAAGTGACTATAGGCTCTTTAGGCTTGGGAATTGTGCTTTCTTCAGTTTTGTGGTTGTTTTTGCTTTGTCCTTAATAACTGCAACATATCTTAATATTCATAGGCTGTCCTCAGAGAAAATCAGCAGGGTGTCCCCCCCACCTACCACTCCCCACCCCATATCTGACAACATGGATTGTTTACAAGCCAAGGATCCCCAAGGATCAAGCTTTGAGCAGCTGGAGCTTCTGAGGACTGGTGTGATGGAGCTCAGCGAGCATTTGGGAGCGTTTGGGAACATTTGGGAATTGTGCCACAAGATGCTGCCTTAAGGGAGGATTGACAATAGGAGAATAATGACATGTGACAGAGGCAGATGGGGACAGAAGGAATCTGGGCTGTCCATAGGACTCTGCAGAAGGTTTTAAAGCTCACAGATTTGATTTGTTACAGGATTCTCGGGAGGGGAGGAGGGCAGTGCAGGCAGGACTCTAAGATGGACCCCCAAGAAGTCCTGCTGTTTCACTCATCCCCATACACACCCTGCCAAATCCTCTGTACTGTGAATCTGATGGCTTTTCCCCTCCATATTTTGTTGTTGTTGTTCAGTTGTTAAGTCATGTCTGACTCTTTGTGACTCCATGGACTGCAGCATGCCAGGCTCCCCTGTCCTTCACTATCTCCCGGAGTTTGCTCAAATTCATGTCCGTTGAGTTGGTGATGCCATCCAACCATCTCATCCTCTGTTGCCTCCTTCTCCTTTTGCCTTCAATCTTTCCCAGCATCAGAGTCTTTCCAGTGAGTCAGCTTCACATCAAGTGGTCAAAGAATTGAAGCTTCAGCTTCAGCATCAGTCCTTCCAGTGAATATTCAGAGTTGATTTCCTTTAGGATTGACTGGTTTGATCTCCTTGCTGTCCAAGAGACTCTCAAGAGTCTTCGCCAGAACCACAGTTTAAAAGCATCAATTCTTTGGAGCTCAGCCTTCCTTATTGTCCAACTCTCATATCCATACATGACTACTGGAAAAACCATAGCTTTGACTATAGTACTTTGTCTGCAAAGTAATGTCTCTCTCTGCTTTTTAATATGGTGAGTAGGTTTGTCGTCAGAGAAGGCAATGGCACCCCACTCCAGTACTCTTTCCTGGAAAATCCCATGGATAGAGGAGCCTGGTAGGCTGCAGTCCATGGGGTCACTAAAAGTCGGACACAACTGAGCGACTTCACTTTCACTTTTCACTTTCATGCATTGGAGAAGGAAATGGCAAGCCACTCCAGTGTTCTTGCCTGGAGAATCCCAGGGACGGGGGAGCCTGGTGGGCTTCCGTCTATGGGGTCGCACAGGGTCGGACAGGACTGAAGCGACTTAGCAGCAGTAGCAGCAGCAGTTTTCCTTCCAAGGAGCGAGTGTCTTTGAATTTCATGGCTGCAGTCACCATCTACAGTGACTTTGCAGTCCAAGAAAATAAAATCTGTCACTGTTTCCACTTTTCCCGCCTTCTATTTGCCATGAAGTGATAGGACTGGATGCCATAATCTTAGTTTTTCTCCCATGGTCAGATTACACAATGTGACACAGTCACTTTAAGAAAGGAAGATTATCAAGATGTACACAACCTAATGGCCTGAAACCTTTCAAAGCTGGGAGTTTTCTCTGGCTGTGAGCAGAAGAGGAAATCAGAGATCTGGGGCATGAGAGGGATTCTCTCACCATGGCTGGCCTGAAGATGCAGGAGCCACAACGCAGTGGAAGCAAGCTGTCCACAGCAAGTCCCAGTCAACAACCAGCCCAGAGACGCAAATCTTAGTCCCCAGACTGCAAACAGCTGAAATCTGCCAACAACAGGCATGAACTTAGAGGTTGATTTCTTTCTTCTCAGAATCTTTAGGCAAGAACTCAGTCTAGCTGACACCTTGCTTTTGGTCTTGAGTTCATCCTGAACAGAGGACCCAGTCCTACTGTGTGCTGGACTTCTGACCTGTAAAATTGTGGGCTAATGACGGGTACTGGGGTCTTTTTGTTTTTGTGGGTTTTTCTTTGAGGGGGGCACAGTGTGCAGGATCTTAGTTCCCTGACGAGGGATGGAACCTGCAGCCCCTGTAGTGGAAGTGCAGAGTCTTAACCACTGGACCACCAGGGAAGTCCCAACTGGGTGCTGTTTCAACCATTTTGTGGTTATTTGTTGTACAGCCATAGCTGACAAATACGTTTGTCAACTCCAAACAGTAAACAGAGAAAATTATTTTGGCAGGAGCGGGGAAGAAAGAAGGTGAGGAGGTAGAGCTAAGTGAAGGAAGCCTACTGAAGGAAAAGTTATTCACATTTTAAGGGCAAGTGGCACACAGGCACATAGTGCAGACCTGCACATCCTGATACTAATCACGTCACTGAGTTCTGGATAAGACCACATATCAACAGAGAAAACACATGAAAATCATATAGGAATATGACTTTCTTCATAACTTCATAAGCCCAGTGCTTCTGGAGCACAGGCAGCAATGATTGGGAATGAATAACAGTATGGTTTTCATGTGATAAGATCAAATCATCTATAATATGATCTTATCGCATGATCACCTAAGAGTATGTTTACTTTTGTAAGAAACCACCAAGCTATCTTCCAGGGGGTCTGTACCATTTTCCACTCCCACCAGCAGTGAGTGAGAGTTCCTGTTACCGCACACCCTCACTGGCATTTGGTATTATACGTGTTCTGGATTTTGGCCGCTGTAAGAGGTGTATGGTGGCATCTCACTGTTGTGTTAATTTCCATTTCTCTGATGACATCTGAGGTGGGGCATCTTTTTATATGTTTATCTGCTATCTGCATATCTTGGCAGATTTGGTGAGGTGCCTATTAAGGTCTTTGGCCAAATTTTTAATTGGGCTTTTTGTTTTCTTATTGTGGAGTCTAAAGAGTTCTTGGTATATTTTGGATACCAGTCCTTTACCAGATTTATTTTTTGCAAATATTTCCTCCCTCCCAGTCTGTGGCTTGTCTTCTCATTCTCTTGACAGTGACTTTTGCAGAGCTAAATTCTTAATTTTTAATTAAGTCCAGTTTGTCAGTCATCAGTGATTCATGGTGCTGTATCTAAAAATTCATACCAAACTCAAGGTCATCTAAGTTTTTCTCCTATGTTATCTTCTGGGAGTTTTATAGTCTTATTGTGCTTAGTTGCTCAGTTGTGTCCAATTCTTTGAGACCCCATGGACTGTACCCCGCCAGGCTTCTCTGTCCATGGGGATTCTCCAGGCAAGAATACTGGAGTGGGTTGCCCTCCTCCAGGGGGTCTTCCCAACCCAGGGATCGAACCCAGGTCTCCCCCATTGCAGGTGGATTCTTCTGCCCATGATCCACTTCAAGTTCATTTCCATGAAGGCTGTAAGATCTGTGTCCAGATTCATTTCTATGTGTGTGGATGTCCAGTTGTTTCAGCACCTTTTATTGAAACATAAAGTTTTTCATTTCCCTACCGACTTTTAATGAAAGGCATCTTCTAGTATGTAAATGGACATTTGTTTCTAACAGTAACAATAAATCTGTCTAAAAACTCAGGATGTAGGCGTTTTATACAAAGATCCAACAATGATGTTGAATTTATTCATTTTTCTCATATCTACTCTCTGAGCTGGATTAGTGGCATGACCTCATTTTACAAATGAGAGAGACAGAGAGAGGAGAAAAGCTGCCTTGTTTACCCCGCAAAGCCCACAACAGAGACGCTTACTATCTCTAATTGTTGTGCCTGCTCACCTGAGTGCCTGATGCATGAGGTCACCCGTTTTTACCTGGTTGTTCATAAATCAGTGACAAGCATGCGCATTGGATTTTCTTGGTTCTGCACTATGGAAGTAGCTAAGATTCCATTTTTCAAAAGTGATCTTCCTCTCTTAAAACAAAAGTGAGCAGAAACCCTGGGCAGCCCAGTCACAAGGAGTATGAAACCATTTCTTATCAAGAAAGTAAGAATCTCAGACTTTAGTCCTTGTAGGACAAGAAGGAAAAATACAAACTCTGTTTTTTCCATCTTTTTGGCAGTAATACTGACAAAAGAACAAACGTGAACTTGTGAGCCTGAGCTACAGGTGAAGGGAACATTAGTTGCAGACCTTAAAATGTCATGCTCGTTTTCTGCAAATGACTCATCAGTAAAGTTCTAACAAAAAA